>NC_069784.1:3722500-13722500 GCF_027406575.1 Nycticebus coucang
CCCCGAGAATGCAGTTTCCAGCTGAAGAGCCTCAGGCTGTGTGGTCTCTGAGGACGAAGGGCTCACAAATACAGAGTCGACACCCCTGCACACATGTAGGACAGAACAAAGGTGAACAAACTACAGGAGAATAGAAGACAATATGCAAAGTGAGATGGGCCCCCCTCCATATGTGGGGAAGAGTCCCTGAGCCTGGACACACACCTGCCCAAGCCTCTAGTTTACCATCCCCCCAACACTAGCTGTTGCCTCCTGCCTTTGGGGTAACTGACAGGTTGGGGCTACCTAACACATTCCTCCAGAGGCATGCCCCTTCCCCCAACCTTCCCAATTCTTCCCAAAGAATTTCCTTGAAATTCATAGTTTTAACTCTATGATAATGGGCCCAATGGGTCTAGGTCAATGTAAAGTCACTAGGGGCTCCTTGATATCTGAGGAACAGGCCCAGTCTGACTTGGTTCCTACCCTCCACCGCTCAGAGTCTTCAGTCCTGTCAGGGTATCTCCCCCATCTATCAAGGAGAGAAGCTAGAGGCCAAAGTGTTAGTCTCCAGCCCAGCAGGCAAAACAAGTGGCTGGGGTCTCAGGTAGTACATCTTCCCCGCAGGTGGAAAGGGAGGAGCTGATGGGGAGAACCTCTGCTCAGCAGCCCCTGGGGGTCAGCCAGCTGTGACGGGGCAGTGCTGCTGGAGCAGAGTGTGCTGCACGGATGGCCGTGCTGGGTGGGCTGGGCAGGTGGTCCTCAGCCGGGCCAGCCCCACCCAGAAAAACCTACTAATGAAGCTGAACATACTCTATGACCTAGTGATTTTACTTCCCAATCCAGACCTAACAGATATGCACATGGAGATAGACCAAAAGATACATCTATTTGTGTAACAATGTGTGTAGAATCACTGTCAAAACACTGAACACTTCCCAGTGGCCATCAGCAGCAGAAGGTAGATGGGAGAATTATAATACAATGGACTGTGATACAGCCACAAGAAGGAACAACCTACATCTATAAATTAAAACGTGGATGAATTCTTTTTTAAAAAGTTGAGTGAAAGAATCCAGATACATAAATCACATGGAATCAGTTCATATAAATGTCAACAATTGGTCAAGCTAATCCATGGTGTCAGAAGTCAGAGGGAACTCCGGTGAGAGTGAGTGACTGCTCAGGGACACAGCAGGGCTCTCGGATGCTGGCAGGGCTCTGCTTCTGGATCTGAGTGTAACGCACACAGGAAGGATCAGCTTGTGGAAAATCACTGATTTGTTTGTTATTGTACTCACTTTCCTCTATGTATACGATACAAAAATAACCTTCAAACACGAAGATAGTGCTTGTTACCTAAGAGAGTAGCAGAAATATATATATTAAGTATTTTGGCTAGGGGAATAGGAAGAAAAATGTTCTCTTGTGGTGATTTATATTTACACAAAAATAAATTAGTTCAACTTGTAGGCAAGGCAATTTTTATATTATCAAATACCAAACCTACGAATGCACATATTCTTTTTCTCAGCATATGCTCCTAAGAATACATCTTATTCAGACAGTTCATACATGAACAACATGATGTATCTTCAAAATTAATCATTAAAAATTTGTTTGTTTAACAAGAAATTGAAATGGCTTCAAAGGCCATCTATTACGACCTGTTTATATAAATTATGGCAATAGCTGTTGTATGGAAAATGATGGAGTTATGGAAAAAGCATGAAGAAAAGCTTTATGCCCTAATATGGAACAATGGTTAAAGATGTATATTGTTATTTTTTTTTTAAGATGTCAGGTCCAGCCGCTTTGCATTGTTTGGGCGCGAATTATCTTGAGCTTGGCTTCCCGAAGGGTTTCTGAGAAATTAGTGATCAAGATGCCTGGTAACCCACATGTTTCCAAGAAAAAGTCTCAACAGTTAAAAAGAAATTCAAAAAGGAAAACTGATGATGATGAAGAGTTGTCAGAGAAAAAGGTTAGAAACACAGGAAAAAGAAATAAAAGTCATTCAAACCATCTGTCTTCTGAAGGACAAACAAAGCATACTAATATAAAACAGATAAAGATAGCACCCAACAAAAGGAAAACCTGGCAACCACTTTCAAAGAGTAGCAGAGAGCAGTTGCAAACAATAATGGAATCAGTAATAATAACAATTTTGAGCAATAGTAGTCGAGAAAAAGAAGAAATACAGTATCATCTCAACTTACTGAAAAAAAGATTGCTACAACTTTGTGAAACCCTGAAAGTCCCTCCTGAAAAGCTGAAGGATTTAACTCATGTGTCAAGTCTACTGGATGTGGAAAGGGCACGGGAGCAAGCTAATAAAGAAGATCTGGCATTATTGCAGGAAGAAATAGAAAAAATGGTAGAGACTGCGGAATTGATGACTGAGGATATTCAGAGCCTAAAGAACAAAATTGAAATTCTGGAAAGTGAGGTAGAAGAGGAAGAGAAGACACTAAAACAAGTGCTTCAAATGGATATTAGTAATGTACTCTCTCTTCCAGAACTTTCTCAGAAAAGTCTCAAAGCACCCACACTTCAGCAAGAAATTTTGACACTAATTCCAAACCAGAATGCTCTTCTAAAGGACTTGGATGTTCTTCCTAATTCCTCCCAGATTAAGAACATGTTAACACTCATTGAAGAAGCCTATAAGAAACTAGATGCCACCTGAACAGTTTTTTCTTGGAGTGTCCCATATTAATGTTTATGATTTGTGGGGGTTTTTTTGTTTTTTGTTTTTTTCAATGTTTATGATTTCTAAAGCTATTAACCTATGGTGATATTGCAGAGGCTGAGGCTTCCGTAGGATTTATTATGCCCTGATAGGCACTTTAAAATTAGCCTCTGTAGATCTATCATTAATATCTAATGTAGTTCTGAAAATTCTTTTTAGTAGTTGTCACATCTAGGAAATTAGCATTTATATTGTTGTATCTGCAATTACTTGCCTAAAGCCATTAAAAAGAATAGTAGGCATGACCTAATAGTTTATAAGGGTTAAATGGAACTCATTTATTGGTTAAACGTGGAATTGTGGTGTGTAAATTAAGTACAGTACCTAGTATGGAAAAGCATCAGAGTTTGCTATTACTAATTCTGTAGCTGATGGGTTGTATTTTCTGCCTGATCGTTTGGAAGATGGAAAATCCTCACTTTTTTACCTTGTTCCTTGGTCTTTTTGGAAAGTGGTTAAGAATTGCCAGCTATGTTTAACTTAGGAGGTAACATCAATATTTTATTTCTTTGGTAGGTAACTGAATCGATTTATTTTCTACTGTCATGAAAGCATATCTTTACTTAAGAAAATTATTTTAAAAGGAACCATAGCACATTCATTCCCCCTACAATAAAAAACAACCAAAAATAAAAACCCTTTCTTAATAAACCTTTCCCAATGTATAATTAGCTTATATATATATGTGTGTGTGAATAAAGTGTCACTTAAATATAAAAAAAAAAAAAAAAAAAAAGATGTCAGGTCCAGGAGGACTGAATCATATGATTCCATTTATTTTCAAGGAATATATGCTCAAATATAGATAGTGAGGGCTGGATAAGAACTGATAACATTGGATGCTTCAGGTAGCTGGATAGGGAAGTGAATTTTCTCACCTGGAGACTGTAGCAATGGAGTATTCTAAAGTCACATCTTATATCATTAAGTGTGAGATATAATAAATTGTTGAAGACATTCAGGGAAGGCAGTTTTATAGTTCTTGCTTAATAGGATACGGGACACCATGGTGGGTGTATTTATTGGATTGTGTCATTCTCAATTTAAGCTCGTGTCTACTTCTTTATTCATTGATTTGAAAAGGAAATAGATTATCTCACATACAGTCAATTTACACCTGCCTTTCTGTTTTCCAGTGTTTCATAATTTAAAAGAAACACCGAAGAGACCTGCTTTTTAAGAGTTCCTGTGTTTGCAAGTTATCTCATATCTGAAAGAAAAGAACGGAATTCTTTAGTTCTAACCCTTCTTTTTGTTTATTTTATTGGGCTAAGAACCTTTTTCTATTTCAGCAATGTATAGACAGATGGTTATAACCTTAAAGGTTTTATGATGATCAGGTTTTTCCTATTTTAAGGCATATCTGGTTATGTTCAATGAATACTTTCATTAATATGGAAAGATGTTCAACGGAAAGGCTGTTAATATTATTTCAGTGATTGTATTAATGATTATATTTTTTCATCATTATTTGGCAATGTAGATATTATTTACATCCAAAGTCAACTGGTTAGAAAAATGTTATCAGTATACACCAAAAAAAATCTACATTGGGTATATATATATATATATATATATATTTCTCCAAATGGAAAGGTAATACATATAGCTTTTATTCAATATATTAAAACAGGGACATTTTAGTTTTCAGATAAATTTTGTAACTATGTCAAGAAATGGCATGAAGAATTATTTCAAATTTTAGCAGTCCTTCCACTAAACGCAGCAATATTTTTAAAAGCAACATATACTTCAATTTTTTTCTTTTATTGTGATAAGAACACTTAACAGGAGATCTGGACTTTCACCGCATCTTTAAGTGTGCAATACATCAACTGTGAACACACTCTTGTGCAGATCTCCACGGCTTACTAATCGTGCTTAACTGAAACTTTATGCCCATTGATTAGTCCATCTCCACGTATCACTCTTCCCAGTGGTGACCACCTTCTACTCTTCAATTTCTAAGAATTTGACTATTTTACATCCCTCATGTAAGTGGAACTAGGCAACATTTTCTGTGGCTGATTTATGTCACGTTTCACCCATGTTGTTGTATAGTACAGGATTTTCTCCTTGCAGTCACATACTGAAATGGTTTTCACATATCTCCTGATTGTATGCAACTGTTTAAAAGCTGAATAATATTCCATGCGTATAAACATTGTCTTTACCTCTTAAACTATTGAAGGACATTTTCTTTGCTTCCATATCTTGGCTATTGTGAAAGTGCTACCCTGAACAGGAGAGGGCTAATATCTCTTCTGGATCCTGATTTCAATTCCCTCCAATTGAATCCAAAGGTGGGATTGCTGGATCATAAGGTAGTTCTATTTTTAATTTTTTAAGGAACATCTATACTATTTTTCATAGTGGTTGCACCATTTTACATTCCTACTAATACTGTGTAAGTGTTCCAATTTTTCTACATCCTCACCAACAGCTGTTCTCTTTTTTTTTTTTAATTATAGCTATCATGGAAGGTATGAGTTGATATTTTATCATGGTTTCGTTTTTATTTCCATGGTAATTAGTAAGTGATGTTGAGCATCTTTTCACATACTTGCAACCATTTGTATGTCTTCTTGGGATAAATTTCTATTGAGGTCCTTTAAAAAAAAAAAAAGGGGGGACTCCTATTTTTGTATCCAGTAGAGTCCAGCAAAGCAGTTCACGACTTTTAACTTAAATACTTGTGAAGAACCAGAAAAGGAAAAAATGTGGAATTTTATCAATGCTTTATTGGCATTAAGATGATTATATGGTTTCGTTCTTTTTTTTTTTTTTTTCACTTTTTGGCCGGGACTGGGTTTGAACCCACCACCTCTGGTATATGGGGCTGGCACCCTAGTTCTTGAGCCACAGGCACCACCCTATGTGGTTTAGTTCTTGATCCTACTTATGCATGATATCACGTCTATTGATTTACACGTGTCAAGCCATTCTCACACCTCTGGATAAATCCCACTTGATTGGGCCATCCCATCTCTTTATGCACTGTTGGATTTGATTTGCTAATATACCTGTATTTTATTGAGGATTTTTGCATCTATATTGATGAAGTATATTGGTCTGTATTTTTTTTTTCTGGTTTCCTTATCTATTTTTTCATCAGAATAGTCATGAAATGAGTTAGGTAGATTTCCCTTCCTTCATATATTTTTTGAACAGTGTGAGGAGAATTGATATTAGCTCTTCTTGGTAAGTTTGGTACAGTTCAGCAGTGAAACCATTTAGTCCTGGTCTTTTTGTCATTGGGAGACTTGGCATTACTGATTCAGTCCTGTGACTTGTTATTCATCTGTTTATTCCAGGGTAATCTAAGAAGATATTTGACATGATTTTGATTTTGTATAATTTGTTGAGACTTGTGTTTTTTTTTGTTTGTTTGTTTTTGTTTTTTTGCCTAACATAGAGTTTATCCTAGAGAGTGTTGCATGTTCTTATGAGAAGAATATGTATTTATTAGGTCTTGGGTGAAATGTTCTGAAAATATCTATTAATCCATTTAATATAATGTGCAGTTTAAATCCAATGATCCTTTGTTGATTTTCTCTCTGGATGATTTTTCTGTTGCTGAGAGTAGAGTGTTGAAGTCCCAATTATTATTATTTTAGAATCTATCCCTGCCTGCAGATCTAATAATATTTGCTTTATGTATCTATGAGCTCCAGTGTTGGGTGTGTGTATGTATGTGTGTGTGTGTGTGTATATATATATACACATACACACATAGATATATTTATAAATTTTATATATTGCTAAGAAATTGATCCCTTTATCATAACATAATGCCTTTCTTTGTCTCTTTTTATTATTTTTGGCTTAAAGTCTATTTTATCTGATATAAGTATGGCTACTCCTGCTTACTTTTGATTTCCATGGCATGGAATAATTTTTCCCATTCTTTTATTTTCAGTCTAAATTTATCTTTACAGCTAACATGAGTTTCTTGTAGACAGCACACAGGTCATTTTGTATATCGATTTGGCTATTCTATTTCACTTAATTGGAGAATTTCACCCATTTATATATAACATTATTATTAATTCCTGTCATTTTGTTAATTGCTTTCTGGTGGTTTTTTATATCCTCTGTTGCTTCCTTTCGCCCTTTTTTTAATCATCGTGGTTTCGGTGTTTTTCTGTAGTGGTGACAATCGAATCCTTTCTCTTTCTCATTTGTGTTTGCTCTCCTGATAAGTTTTACACTTTTGTGTGTTTTCATGATGACATATCATCCTTTCACCTCTAGGTATAGGACTTCCTTAAGAACTTGTTGTAGGTCTGATCTACTGGTGATCAATTCCCTTAGTTTTCACTTGTGTGGGAAAGTCTCTATTTTTCCTACATTTAGAAGGATAAGTTTGCTTTTTATAGCATTTTTGCCTGGCATTTTATTTTTTTCAGCATTTTGAACATATCATCCCATTGTCTCCTGGCCTGTGATGTTTCTACTGAGAAATCCTCTGCTTGTCTCTTGGGGTTCTCTTGGGTGTAACTAGATGCTTTCTCCTGTCTGCTTTTACAATTTATTTGTTATCTTTGACTATAATGTTCTTAGGACAAGGACTTTTTGCATTGCTACTGTTTGGGGATATCTGAACTTCCTTCATGTAGATGTCTAAATCTCTTGCTAGACTTGGAAAGTTTATTTTATTAACTAGGTTTTCTATCCCTTTGCATTTCTCTTCATCTTCCAGAATACCCAGAGTTCAAATATTTCACCACTTTATGGTGACCGATATGTCAACACTTTGTTCATTCTTTTTTATTCTTTACTTTTTTTTCTTTCCTGTCTGGGTTATTATAAAAGACCTGTCTTTAAGTTCTAAAATTCTTTCTTCTGTTTCATCTAATCTATTGATGAAGTTTTCAGTTGTATTTTTTATTTCATTCCTTAAATACTTCAGTTCTAGAATTTCTATTTGGTTCTTTTTTATGGTATCTATCTCTTCTGTGAATTTTTTATTCACATCTTAAATTGTTTTTATGATCTTTTTCTATTGTTTATCTAAGTTCTCTTGTATCTCACTGAGCTGGTTTGATAGTATTTTGAGTTCTTTTTCAGGCATCTCATAAATTTCCTTCTCATTAGAATCTGTGTCAGGAAAATCATTGTGTGTTTTGGAGATGTTGTATTTCCTTTTTTGTGGTTCTTAAGTCCTTTCATTGACATATGCACGTGTGATATCATAGTTGCTTCTTTCGATTTTTGGACTGGATTTTATAGAGGAAGACTTTTCCTGCAGATAGATGTATGTATATGCACGCTGTTGGTCACAAACTGCACTTTAGCTTTAACTCTAGACTTAGTAGCGTAGGCTCTGCATTATTTCTTTGGCCGTAAATAACGGCAGTAGTTTCTATGATTTGTTCCAACGGCTTAGATTGTTGTTAATGGAGCTATGGTGAGGTTTTGCTGGGAATGAGACGCCAGGTGGGCCTGTCCTTGGGCCTCCAGGTGGCGTATATGGCACTAGTGTTAATGGGTCCAGATGAGCAAATTCTTGGGCTTCCAATTTGGTTGCTGGTTGTTGTGGCAGTCTTCTGGCCTCTGGGAAACATCTGGTATAGGCAATGGTGGCAAAAGAATCCTTGGACTCCCAGGTGGCTCTTACTAATGTTAGCAGTAGTTGTGATGGGTTGGGCTGGCCATTCCCCAGACCACCAAGTGGCACATTCAAGTGGATGCGAGAGGTGGTAGTGACAGCAGGCTTGGCAGGCTCATACATGTAGTCAGGCTATCAGGAGAAGCGCCTGGATGCCAACAGTGGTGAATGGGTCAGACCAGTCCCTATCCCTTCCAATAGGCAGGAAATGGATCAGGGCAGGCCCCATCCCCTGCCCCCCAATAGGCAGGCAAATGGGGCAGGGCAGTCCCCATCCCTTCCAATGGGCAGGTGGATGGATCAGGGCAGTCCCCATCCCTTCCAATGGGCAGGTGGATGGATCAGGGCAGTCCCCATCCCTCCCAATGGGCAGGTGGATGAATCAGGGCAGTCCCCATCCCTCCCAATGGGCAGGTGGATGGATCAGGGCAGTCCCCATCCCTCCCAATGGGCAGGTGGATGGGTCAGGGCAGTCCCCATCCCTCCCAATAGGCAGGTAGAAGGGTCAGAGTAGTCCCCATAACTCCCAATAGGCAGGCTTTCTAGGACTGTTGCTAGGCTCCCTGAGATGTTTACACACATACCTGGAATGGCAGATGTGGAGAGGTAATTCCAAGGCCCCTAGATTGCATGCTGAGGCACTGGGGGCTGGGGGCAGTATCAGGTGGGATGGGCCCGTTCTCATGTTACCCCAATGGGTGCACAGGCATAGGCTATGCTAGTTAAGGTGGGGCAGGTCCTAGGCCTCTGGATGGCACACTAGGTGTGGAAGGCATTCTGGGCTTGTTATTAGGCCCCTTGGTGGTATGTCTGCGCACCTGAGGTGGCTGTCAGCATCAGGGTAGGGTAATCCCTAGGCCTCAAGGTGATGTACTCAGGCACCAGCATGGGGTAGTTTGGGTTGAGGGGGCCTGATGACAGTGCACAGAAGCACAGGATGTGGTCAGCAGAGGGGAGCAGTCCCCAGGCACCAGGCAATGTGCTCAAGTGCAGGTGGCAGGGGCAGCAGTGGGTAAGGAGAGCTGCTGTAAGGGCCTGTACAAGTGCACAGTGGCCCTGCTGCTTAGTGGGGAGCAAGGTTGTTATATGTGGCAGCTGACCTGGTGGTCAAGTGGCTTTCAGGTTCTGAATAACTCATATTTCAGCCCCCAACAGCATCAATAGCAAAAGCGACAGACAGGAAAAGCCTGCTCTCAGGGCTTGTTTTAAGGTGCAGCAGATGTGGTGCCTGTGGGGCAGGGTTGCTGTCTGTGGCAGGCACAGCAGGCAGGCAGCTGGCAGGCTCTAAGAAATGTGTGCTTTGCTCCCAGCAGCGGCAGTGGCAGCAGCAGCTCTATAGGAGCCCCTGTCTTCAGGATGCTGCAAGCACCTGCTGCTGTGAGGGTTGCCGTCAATGACAGCAGCCCACTGCAGGCAGGTTTCAGGTTCTTGGGAGCACCTACTTTAGCTCCCTTTGTCCTGGGTGCAGCTTGTCAGGAGGGCTGCCCTACCTTTCCCTGGTGTGCAGGACCTTGTGTGGGCTACATTTCTGGGGACACTGCTGCACTACTGGGTCCAACCCATATTGAGCCACTGTAGTCCTTTGGGTGGGTCCTGGGGGATATCAGTGGGCTTCTAGGTATTACAGAAGCAGGGCCTTTAGGCCTCAGGGCTGGATGCAGTCTAATAGGGGCTGAGCTCTTAAAATGATGCTGTTGTACAATTTCTAGGGACTTGGGAGAGCAGACTCAGTGATCACTCCCTGTCTGGAATAACCGCCTCACCTGAACACCAGCTGGCTCCCTGTTCCAGTCTCAGGGCCTGTGAGGGTCAAGGGACTCTCCTGTGGCTAGGACTGCAGAAGTCCGTGGCAGGAATGTGCCCTGCTGGGAGCTTTCACTCACCTTTCACACACTAAGGAGGCTCTCTGCACTTCCGGCTCACCCTACCAGGCCCTGCATCTTGCTTCCCACCTTTAGTGCCCCAGGGGTTCCTGCCACTTCTCTGCCAAGTTCCAGCATTTTCTCTTCAAAGTTCTATTCAAAGTGTGATCATCTGGTGGTTATTTTGACTTGTCTTTGGGAGGAGGTAGGTGTCCAGTGCCTCTAGTCAGCCGTTTTGAAGGGCCTATATGGGAGGTTGGACGATGAAGTCTGCAAACTTGTCCTGGACAAAGTGCTTCACACATCACTGCTGAGTCTCCCTGGGCTCACAGATGCCAAGGGAGCACATTGCAGGGGACCAGAGTGAAACTCAGCAGGGAGATGTGCACCACTTTGTCTAGGATGAGTTTGTGAGCTTAATTGTCAGACCTCATACGATGACGGTTGTGGTGGCCATTCCAGAAAAAGAGTTCCAAAATTGCTTTCAAGGGTGGACTAGGTGGGTATCAGTTCACAGCTTCCCAAGGGAAGTTCCTCAAAGGTGACCTTAGTGCTACTCAGCAATGAGGTCTGTAGTACTTTTTCTAGAATGAGTTCGTGAACTTAATTGTCTGACCTCTTCTCTCCTTTTTAAAGGAACTTCTTGGAGCTCAGTTGGAAGGTTGTCCATTTTCAAGTGCTAGATATTATTTGCTTAAGCGATTTAATCCCTATGTGTGACATTTTCCTTCTAAATAAAGTATAAGGATTTGAACATGTAATATGTATAATGGTTTAAATAATGCTATATTCATTTTTTTTAATCTATTATAGCACCACAATTCTGTTTGGAAACGTTCTTGCTTCTATAGCACAAATTTACCCACTTTAATATCAGCACAAACTTGTTGATAGTTTGAATGGTTAATTCATTCACTAAATATATTTAGTCTAGGCTGACTATGGAAAAAGCCAGAGATATTTGAGGGTTACCACCCTCAAGGATTCCCTAGTTCAAAGGGGAACATAGCTACTTAAACAAATTATTATCATTAATGTTAAAATATGAAGAAAGAAAAATTAGGGGCTACAGAAGCACAGTAGAGAGCCTACTAACTTCAATTAGGGATTTGGAGAAAGATGTCATAAATAGTTGATATTTAGAGTTTTGATGTTAAGAAGGAGTTCCGCATTGGGAGAAAAAGGTATTCCACACAAAGAGGAAAGAAAGCATCTTCCACTCAGAATGGAGTGTATGTACTGAGTCTGGATGGGGATAAGTGTGATGCATTCCAGAAACTGCAGGACTTGTGCCCCTGGTCACTGGAGTGCACAGTGCACATGTCCAGAAAAAGTGAGCCAGGCCAGATGGGCAAGAGGGTGCGAAGAGAGGGGCTGGCTGTACTGAGGAGCTTTGACCCACACCCCTAGTGTGGATGATAGAAGATACTGAGGACTGTCCAATCCATGAATGAAACCAAGCATCCTGGTTTGGCCCCAAAGAGGATGAACCGAGAACTTAGGTGAGAGAAGAGGTAAGGAGTCCAGACCCATAACTATTAATATTAAAATGATGGGGTGAAAAGCCCTGAGGGTCTTAACTAGAGCGGCTCTGGTGAAATAATGGCTGGAACAGAGGCTTGAGAAGTATTTAGGAGGCAAAATAAATGTGACCTGAAGCTAAAAGTAAGTAATACAGATGTCTGCACATCAGCATGTATGCCCCTTTGCTCATTCATTGCACAAATGTTACTGAGCACTATTCTTTTAGTGTCATTTATGAAAAATACCATGATGGCTTGGTCTTACCTCCTGCTCTTAGCCAAACCACAGGCAAAAAATGAAAGAATGGCATATTTAAATACCTGAAAGGGAAGGTTAAAAAATGATTAATTTCTCACCCAGGAGACACTTGATATATGTATAAAAACACCCAAACTTGGAAACATAACATTAAATGTATTACTAGCTCATTATTATGTAAATTAGAACACTGATTTGAAGTATTAGGCTATGATCCACAAACTTATTTGTTCTAGGAATTCTAGATACTGACTAAAATCAAAGTAAAATTAGAAGTGAAGTGAATATTTTTTTAACTTCTAGAAGATAGTGTTATTAACCTTGCAAAATTATTAAAGGTTCCCTTCCTTGAGTTAGAGTGATACAGAAAAAATGGAATGTATTTAGGTTGGGGAAATTAAAAGGTGAAAATTAGAGGGTCTACATGACCAGAATTAAGCCTGGATGTTTAAGGAGATCTTGAGAAACACAGATCTTAGTGCTGGAGAAAGTGGCCTTAGAAAACATAAACTACTGGAAAGACTAAGAGATAAAGAGAAACAAATATTCATCATTATTTAGAAACTATTTAAAGACAATAAAGTCTGGTTAAGCACAAGATTACTAAGCATTTGACCTTGGATGAGTTACTTAAGCTTTCTGTTACAAAAGTTTGCATATGTAAAATGATATATCTTTGTATTACATATGTAAAATTATATATATATGTATATATATAAAGTACTAGAAACAAAGCCAAAGATATTAGGTCATATCCTGAAATCAGCGTTCTAGCTTACATAATAATAACATAGTAAACGCTCTGTAAATATTGGCTGTTATCATATCATATATAATATTAGGTAATTTTATATGGTTGAAAGCTGTTGATCATGGCACATAGCAGTCAGTATTTTTTTTTTAATTTCTGGAAAACAAATGAAGGAAAGCTGAAAAAGAAAAACTGTGAATTTGAATTCCTGCTATATGAATTATTGCTGTGTGACCCTGGGCAAATGAGTTAACAGCTCTGTGCTTCATTTATTCATTCATTTATTAAATACACATTTGTTGAGTATCTACTTTGTGCCAGACACAGTAGCAAATGAGACATAGTTGTTATTTGTTCATATATAATTTCCCTTTAGAGGAAAAGACTACTAAAGGCATGTAAACAAATTCATAAAAATAAGAATTTCACTTTGTGATAAACAGCCCAATTCCTTATCTTCAAGTAAAATAAAACAAAATTAACTTTCTTTTTTTTAAATTTCAGAATATTATGGAGGTACAAAGTTTGGGTTACCTGAATCCCTTTTGTGTAGTCTGAGGCAGTTACCAGTGTGCGCTGCACCCGTCAGTTGTGAATTCACCCCTTCATTCCTCCTCTCTACCCCCTTTCTGTTGAATTTACTGCACAATGTGCACATAGGTGTTGATCGATTAGTTCCAGTTTAATAGTGAATACAGGTGATGTTTCTTTTTCCATTCTTGAAAATTTTCACTTAGAAGAATAATCTGTGCTTTTATTCAGGTTGTTGCAAAAGATATTAATACACCACGTGTGATGGCTCCATGGTAGACACATACTGCATTTTATTAATCTACTAATATGTTGAGGGGATTTGGATGAGTTCCACATGTTTGTGATTGTGCTGCAATAAACATGTGAATGCATATGTCTTTTTAATAAAAGGACGTTTTTTCCCCGTTGGGTAAATACTCAGTAATGAGACTGCTGGGTCAAATGGTTCGTCTACCTTTGGTTCTTTGAGGAATCTTCACACAATTATCCCTAGAGGTTGTACTGGTAGTTCGCAGTCTCACCAGCAGTGTTTAACTGTTTCTTTCTCTCCATAGCCACACCATCAACAGATGTTTGGGATTTTTTAATTAAAACAAAAAAGCCGTTCTCACTGGCTAGGCAATACCTCATTGTGGTTGTGATTTGCATATTCCCCATGATTTGAGACACCGAATATTTTTTTCATACGTTTATTGGTCATTAGTCCATCTTCTCATGAAAAACTTCTGTTTATGTCACTTGGCTAATTTTTTATGTGGTAGTTTGTTTTTTTTCTTGCTGACTTGCTTGAGTTCTTCAGAGATTCTGGTTATCAGCCCTTTATCAGATGTATAGCACGCAAATATTTCCTACCATTTTATAGGCTGTGTATTTGCTCTATTGATTGTTGCCTTAGCTGTGCAATAGTTTTCTAATTTTATCAAGTCCTATTTATTCATTTTTGTTGTTGCTGTGATGCCATTGGGGTTCTCTTCATACATTCTTTGCCTAGGCTAATAAGTATAAGATTTTTTTGCAATGCTTTCTTATAGAATTCTTACAGTTTCTTGTCTTAGGTTTAAGTCTTTAATCCATTGTAAATTTATTTTTATGAATGATGAGAGGGTTAGATTCTGTTTCAGTCTTCTACAAGTGGCTATCCAATTTTCTAAGCACCATTTATTGAATCCCTATTGAATTCCCCAGTGTATGTTATTATCTGCCTTGTCAAAGATCAGATGGCAATATGAGGATGGTTTTATACTTCATATCTGGGTTTTTCTGTTCTAATTCATTGGTCTATGCCTCTGTTCTTATGCCGGTAGTATACAACCAAGTAGGCTTCATCCCAGGGATACAAGGATGGTTCAATATACACAAATCTGTAAATGTGATTCATGACTTAAAAGGAAGCAAAAAAAAAAAAAAAAAAAAGACCATATGATCATCTCAATAGACACAGAGAAAATATTTGGCAAAATTCAGCACCCTTTTATGATAAGAACTCTTAACAAAACCAGCATCAATGGAACATACCTCAAAATTCTAAAAGCCATATAGGACAACCCACAACCAACATCATAGGGAATGGGGAAATTTTAAGCATTCCTGGTTAGATCTGGAACTAGAAAAGGCTGTCCATTGTCACCACTTCTATTCAACACACTGCTAAAAGGCCTAGCCAGAGGAGTGAGTCAAGAGAGAAAAATCAAGGAGACCCAAATGGGGACCAGAGGAAGCCACATTATCACTCTTTGCTGATGATAGAAACCCCCAAAGATCCTGCCAAGAGACTCCTGGAATTGATAAATAAATTCAGCAAAGTCTCAGGTTAAAAAATCAATTGTATACAAATCAGTAGCTTTCATATATACCAGCAACAGTTAAACTGAGAATCAAATCAAAGACTCAATACCTTTCACAACAGCAACAATGAAAATAAAATACCTAAGAATATATTTAACTATGGAGGTAAAAGACCTCTACAGTGACTACTATGAGTCACTGAGGAATAAAATTGCAGAGGATGTAAATAAATGGTAAATCATATGATACTCATGGGTGGGCAGAAGCAACATTGTTAAAGTGTCTATACTACCCAAAATGATCTATAGATTGAGGGTAATTTTTATTAAAACACTAATGTCATTTTTCACAGGTCTAGAAAAAAATAATAATTCTGTTATTTTGGAACCAGGAAAGAGATCAACTAGCCAAGGCAAACTTAAGCAAAAAGGATAAATTGAGAAGCATCACTTTACCAGACTTAAGCTGTACCACAAAACTTACTTCCTAAGGTCACAGCAATGATCATAAAAAACATGCATAAACATATCTGCTTAATGCCTGGTACAAAAAGTAAGGAAGTACTTGATGATTCAGTAGTAGCACTGTTAGCAGTATTAAAATAAGTATTTCCTGGTTTAGTATTTCAGTATCTATTGACCTAGTATAGTGGTCAGATATTTAAAGTTCTTAGGCTGGACAAGTGTTTTCATTTTGTAAATAAAGTGTTATTATAAGTTAAGGTTTTTTTTTTTTTTGGGGGGGGTTACCATGTTTGGTCGTTTATATAACACGTACAGTTGCTTTCTCATTACAAAGGCAGAGTTGAGTAAGACTATATATCATGCATCTAATTATGGATATAAATCTTTTGTGAAAAAGGACAGATTGCTCCTGATTGGGGTTATCAGAGAAATTTTCCTAGGAAGAAGACATTTGAACTAGATCTTGAAGGATAAATACATATAAGAAGTTAGGAGGTGGGAATGGCTGGGAAGAGAGCATTGCAGGGCAATTCTTTATGAAGAAGGGACCAGTTGAAACAGTATGTGAGGAGCACCACGATTTAGAAAATGTCTGGAAATGTGGCTGGAAAACATGGCAGGAGATGAACTGAGAAATGGGTTGCAAACCAATGTGTTTAAACTTCATTTGGTAGCCAATTGAAGTCACTGAAAATTTCTGAGCATGAGAATGATATAGTCAGTGTTTTTTTAAACGATCATTTGCTAATTGGTATGCAAAATGAATAGAAACAAAGATGAAATGAAAAAAGGGAACCATCAGTAAGTGAATAAAAAATTTGTACAGGCATAAGGTAAAGAGTGTTAGTGCAAGGATGATAAATGGAAAACGGAAAGATGACTATAAATATTTCCACAGTCACTGTGAGAAACTGTGCTTGCGGGCTGGAATTGGGGAAAAGAGTGAAAACCTATGTGCCAAGAGCACCAAGGAAGGTGATAAGAATGTCCAAGTCGGGAGAGAAGTCGAGATGAATGTGGGTTGAGAAAAGGCCAGTGGATGTTGGTGTGTAGTACGTTAGTGATGGACGTACTGCCACCATCTAGGTGGATGGTGACAGACGTGAGATTATAACTGAAAGAGATGCTGCATATGAAGTAAGGGAAAATGGCAACTGACAAAGTGGTGATTACGGCAGGCGCCTGTAGTCCTGGCTACTGGGGAGGCTGAGGCTAGAGGATCGCCTGAGCCCAAGGGATTGAGGTTGCTCTGAAGTCTGATGATGCCACGGCACTCTATCCAGGATGACAGAGAAAGACTATGTCTCAGAAAACAAAAAGAATTATCTCAACATCACTGAGAGTTTAGTTATAACATGCCAGGCAGTGTTTTCATCGCCTCAGAGTGCTGTTTCATTCAATCTGCACAATTGTCCTATCAATGGCCACTATTATCATCATGCCCATTTTACAGATGAGGTTAATTAAAGCTTAGCAAGATTAATATTCCCCAGGCTTTCAAGTTAGTGATCTTAGATTTTTGAACCCAAGTAGTCTAACATCAAAGTTGTGCTTAACCACACAACTGCATTTCATCCCAAAGGGTGCGGGGAATAAGATGAATCAGAGCAATGGCACTTTTTAATTTTTGTTGCTGTTGGGTATAGGTTACCTGACTGCTATATAGAATGAAATTTTCATGGTTACAGGGGTGGAGCTGCTTAATTTAAAATGCAAGATCTGTTTTTCAAAAATATAGCAGGGTGGTATTTTAATATGCCTCCTAGGAGAGTATTTCCCTAAAGCTGGCCTGGATAATGGAAGAAACAGCAGGACCCTGCAGCCACCTGCCATAGAGGCAGCTTCCAGTCATTCAGCTTCCTGGCTAGGGAACAGCAGAAGCTCCTGGTGGGCCAGTTCTATGGTATTTTCGAGTGAGTCATCCCTAGATGTTCAGCCTAAAGCCTGCAGACTAAACTCTAGTTCTTCTAATATTTTTTAAGCACCAAATTCTTTAATCTAGCTGGAGTGGTTTCTGTTACCTGAGTGCTAACCTATTCTAAACGCAGCAGTCCCCAACATTTTTGGCACCAGGGACCAATTTCATGGAAGACAATTTTTCCCTGGATGACGTGTGGGGTGTGGTTTCAGGATGATTCAGGCACGTTACAGCTCCACCTCGTATCATCAGGCATTAGATTCTCATGAGGAGTGCATGGCCTGGACAGTTTACAGTAGGGTTCATGCTCCTGTGAGAATCAAATGCCTACTGCTTATCTGACAGCAAGCAGAGCTCAGGTGGTGATGGGAGCCGTGGGGAATGGCTATAAACACAGATGAAGCTTCATTTGCTCACCCACCACTCACCTTCTGCTATGCAGCCTGGTTCTTAAGGAGGGTTGGGGCATGAGGAGGGCTGGGGACTGTAGCTATCGCATATTGAAGCAATAAAATTAGCAAGAATGAGATGGATGACATTGTAGTTTCAAGAATTTCTCTAAAATTTCTTTTTAAGCATTCTCTGAGAAACAAGGTGAGTGCGTTGTCGGGCAAGCACTGGGTTAAAGGTGGTTCTTCTTGACGTATGACTGTTTTCCAAATTGACAAGTGGCCAGAGAACCAAAACCAGAAGCCAACAGATAAGGTTTCTCAGGGTTAAAATCTTTGTCTTTGATTATACTTTACTTTCTTATGGAATTGACCAGAATCAGGTAGTGTTCTAGGATTTTAAGGATATTGCATTGCCAAAGACATCTTCCCAGTAGCAGCATGTTCTATCTAAAGAAATCCCTGGGCTCCTCCACAGCAGCCCAAGCAAGGCATTTACTCTGCAGACTTGCTAGCAGGGCAGCCTCTTCAGAACCCAACAAAGAGAGTGGGAGATTGTTGTTTGTTTGTTTCTATTTTCACTCCTAATTTCCAGTTGAATTCCATTATCACTTGATAATGCATTCTGTACTATTTTAAATTTGGAATTAAATGACTCTTTGCAGCTTAATATATAATCTGTTTTTATAACTGTTTCATGAGCAAATTTTTTTTTCACTACATTTATCTATAGATCTATATTTATTCAACTTCATTAAAAACTTTGTTAAAATCCCTTCTGTTCATACTTATATTTTTATCTATGTCCTCTAATGTGGATAAAAGAGATACATTTCTGTACTGATTATTATCTCTCTCTCGTGTACTGCTTAAAGATTTGATTTTCAGTATTCTGATACCATGATATTTAAGATTGGGGACAACTATATCCTCACTGTGGATGTCTACATTATAATTTTAAAGTGGTACTGTTCATGTAATTTGATTATCCTTGAATTAAATTTTGTCTCACACAAAGTTTTTAAAGATTTAAGTAGACACTCACTAGGTCTGATTGAAGAATCATGAAATTTAAAAGATAGTAAATATGCAAAAGAAGCCCTGCTCCAAAGACAGTGGTCACTGGTTTTTCTCTGTTGTTCAGTTTATTTAATCTGAAGTTTCTCCGTAGGAAAATGATCATCTTGCAGGAGTCATGATTATTTATATTTATGTACATATTTTTGTCATTTATATTTGCAAAATTCAATGCAGGGAAACCTCCATAGTTGACCACCACCCACCCCCACATTGATCACCTCCTTAAATTGACCTAATTTTCATAGAGCAGACACACACCACATGTACTCAGTGGAAGTTCCTTATGTTGACCACCTCTGTATGTTGACCAGTCTGCTACAGTCCCTTGGGTAGTCAACTTAAGAGGTTCTACTATAATTAGAATTTATTAAGTGAACCATAATTCTTAATATTTAATCCTCTCAAAACCCTAGCGGAAATTTCATTAAGTAATTCTTCCACTTAGTTAAGATAATAAATTGAAGTATTTCAGGGGTTTTTCTTACAATAAAATCATGTTATTTTCTATCATTTTTAAGATACAAATAATAGATTTGTCACTGAATATTTCCTCAATCTCATGGGGAATTAAAAGAAAATAATTCCATTCACCATCAATATTGCCGTAACAATCCTTACGGGTCTTTTTTTTTTGTTTCTGTTTTGTTTTTTTTTTTTTTTTTGAGACACAGTCCAGATCTCACTCTGCCATCCTCCGTGGAGTGCTGTGGCATCATAGCTCACAGCAACCTCAAACTCCTGGGCTTAAGTGATCCTCTTGCCTCAGCCTCTCAAGTAGCTGAGACTACAGGCGCCTGCCATAACTCCCAGCTATTTTTAGAAACGGAGCTCACTCTTGCTCAGGCTGGTCTCCAACTCCTGAGCTCAGGCAATCCACCCACCTCAGCCTCCCAGAGTGCTGAGATTCCAGGCATGAGCCACAGCACCTAGCCTTTCCTATAGATTTTAAATAACTGCAGTGAAATGAAAATACCAGCATCAACACCAACACACCAAGGGTAACTAGACTTACAGCAGTGAATGGGCTTGTTCAGCTAATCAACGTTAGATCAAATCTCAGACTCTTCCTTTATTGTTTTCTGTGTTTTATTGGACTTGATCTTCCTTTACATTTATTATGACACACTTAACAATCAGATTAGAAGATCTATTTTCCACATTTGAAAAATACCCTTGTCTCTGAGGGGTACCCCACAGTAAGAACAATAGACATAGCTCCTGGGTTATTACCTGTTGGTACCTCACAGGAGCAAAGAAATATAGATACAATGGAGAAATAAATGCTATACTCTTCTATTTTCGTCTACAGGTTTTATTTTTAATTTGTCAAGTTTGTTTTCTTTGATACCTATTAACTTGTTTTTAATATGATCTTTATGTTGGTTGTTTTGTAGCAGTTCCACTAAGCAACCTAGTAAAGTCCTAATAATTTCCAGAAGACTGATGAGTCATCTCCACCATGATGCGTCATTTTCCAAATATTTTGGCCCAAATGATTCATCGCTCCCAGAATTCCTCTAGAGTCTGAGCTTATGGTCAGCCTCACATTTCTGACTTCATTGTCTGACCATCCACCTGGCCCATTTTTAAGTCTACTCAACCTCTTCACTGGTTTGACTTTCTGTTTCAATTTCTTCTCCAGATCTGTTCACACCATGTTGCCTCACCCGTCTTCATGTACTACTGACCCGTCCATGTCACCTCCTGGGCTGTTCTCCCTTTAGGTCCGTGCCAGCCTTGATCAACAGTTATTTAGAATATTCTTTTCCTCGTATCCAGTCATCCCAGGATGGGCTGTGGAGAGTATAGAAAGAATCTTGCTATCGCAGTTACTCAGACAAGTTCAGCATTTTTTAAAGTCTACAGTCTAATGTGTAAAACCACTTGTCTTACAAAAGCTGCTCTACTGTGTCATTTTTAGAGTCTTCTTTCCATTTCTGAGCATTTACTCTCTGTACCCTACCCACCCTGCAGAGCTCAGTCTCCCCACACAGTTGCGACCCGGCTGTGGTAAGCCAGGTTTCCCTCTTACTCTTCAGGTCTACCTTTCAAGAACTCACAGCCCCACTGGAGAACGGCTGGGTCATGCAGCCTCTGAAGTGCTGTCTTCTGGATCACAGGTCCCTGATCAGGGACCTCCGGGACATATTCTTTCGAGACATATTCTTAACATGTATGACTGTGTTATCTGTCTGACTTCACCTAAACTGATTCTTACTTTTCCAAAAGTAAAAAAAAAAAAAATTTTATTTTTCTGTCCACAATACACTTAATGCACACAATCACACATAATCTAATGGCAAGGATCATTAAACTACTTAGAGGGCATTAAATATTGCTTCATGTGGATAAATGACAAATGTATTTTTAAAATTAAAAAGTCACTATTACACAATAATAAGTAAAATTCTAATCGATCAGTTATTTATACAGACACAGACTAGTATTGTCTTAATTTACATACTTGTTAAATGCTCTGAAACTTTTTCCCTGTGCCACTGGCAACCAAGGATGAACTTTATACAGGCAGAAATAATGTCTATTTATATTGTCTTCAGTAGCAGGAGGACAAGGCTTACTTAATGATTTTAATAAGAATGAAATGAACTCAGGCCTATTGTTGTGATTCATCCTAATTATATTTAACAGTGAGGTTGATAATTTCTTGAGACAAATCTCTAAATCGACCAGTTACAAACGTCATCACTGCCGATCAGGACCCAGATAATTGAACCTCATATTTCTCTCTGTACCAGTCATGGTTTCACAGGGCTGGAAGAGAGAATTAGAGTAAGCAGAGACTGGTTAGCTCACAGGCTCTTGGGAAATATTTTAGCTATTAGAAGTCAGAATATCCCAATCCAAATCTAACTCAGAGAAAGAGATTTTACCAAGTTCTTTGAGTTTCCATATTAGAGCTTTACCCCCAGTGTCCTTCCGACTCTCTCCCCTCCTGTCACAGGCAGCAAACTCAGGGAGGAAGTATTAGTGTCTCCTGAGTCCTGGTCTTTGATCTAGAACAACCTGGGTCCATACAGTTTTTCCATATTCTAGATCCAAAATCGGCCATGTGCCTTTGAAGATGTTAAATATTACAAATCGAGACAGCCAAGTTTCTCTCAAAGAACTATAACATATTATAGGGAAGAAATAGGAGCAGTTTTTTAAAACAACTAGTTGGCACAACAGGATAAATGAGACTAATCACTTATGGCTACTACACATCAGGTAGATAACGGTATATCTTGGTTATAAAGACAGAGAGGTATTACCACCTTCCTGGTTGCTCAGTATTGTGTGGAAAAAGGATTCTAAACTCATAAATAACAAAAGAAAGCTTGCATGTATTTTCAAGGTTGCACCAAAGCGTTATCTAACAGAATCCCCGAAGGAATGTTTAGTTTTTCAGGAGAATGTCCTATTTGTTTGACTTTGTCTTTTGCTATTTATCAAGAGCTAAGACTATGAAGTTGCGAGTGAACGTGGAGATTTTTATCTGGTAGAATTACAAATAATGTCAACTGTAAAAATGTTTAATCCTAAACATTAACCATCAGACATTTACCAGTTTTTTTAAAAATCTAATCTACTAATCTTTTTTAAACATTTTTTCTATAAAGTACCCTATAAATAATCCAGTTCCTAAATCCACTTTGATCCACCTTGGCTATAATACGAGGTTCCCCATTAATTAGTGAGGTGAATGAATTTTGGACACAGGTTCATTTTACATCTGTCTGAGGGTCGTGATTGTACCTTTCAGGAATTATGCTTTGTTAGAACATTCCAATTCTGCTTGAATTCTAAGCTTCTTTTGCAATAAATCTTAAGCCTCTAAGGCAAGTACTTCTGCAAGTTTAATTCTCCCCTCATTAATTCTCCACAGTTGATGAAATTGAAAGCTTTCTCAAAAATAAGGAAAAGAAAACCCGTTTTGCTGAACTTTTTTGTTTTAGCTCCTGAATTAATTTAATCTGATTTCCTGGGCATCCTGGCAGAGAAACCAACCACTACAACAGGATACAGTAATTGGCCAACGTGGCCCTTGAAGGCTCAAACTGGATGATGGTTAATGTGGTTGCCAGGCTGCCTCTAACCAGCAGCTTCCTGCTGGGTTTCCATGTAGACGCTGTTTTGAATGCCGTTTTGTAAACATTTCTTGCATAAGCAGCCCCTTTGATGTTACTTTCTGGACCCTTCCTTAGCTTCCCCTGCACAATGTCTTGCTATTACTTCTAACCAGTTAACTGAGGTGCCTAAGGGAATCTAAAATATCATAAGACGGTTGTTAGACTCTTGTAGTTGGTAAATAGGAAGGATTCAGTAGAAAACAAAACTATTCAAGGAAAGAAACAGCAGGTGAATACAGACATTTTCTGTGAAAATGGCTTTGGAACTAAGATTATTTTCTACTTTCAAGATCAAAAAATTTGAAAGTTGACATCAAAGGCTCAACACCACCATTACAAAAGTTCCCAGGGGTCAGAGCAAACTGACTGGAAACAAAGCACTGTGAGCACTTGATGTGGCTACTCTGCAGACTTCAAAAAGGAAAGGGGGTCTAAAGAATGCGAAAGGGGTTCCATTGGCAAGTTCTAAAAATGGTTTCTCCACCAGCATTTTAAGGCTGTGATAAACGTTGCAAAACCCTAGTGTGATAATTTACATGAGAATGAAAATAAATTCTTTTCTGATGGTCGCTGTATAACCCAGATTGTTTGTATCTCTGCATCATGAAAGGGAGGCAGGTAATAGTAGGCATTGGCTGGTATTTTCTTTTCCAGGAAAAAAATTCTATTGCTCTTATTTTAATTTCAATGCCATTTATCTTAATAGTTGGCTGGCCTAACACAAAGTGACTGATTAGAGCCTTTAGACTTAACTAGACTCACTCATTCTGTATAATCAAACCACACCCTGGTGAAGAAGCAGGCTGAGGTCTGGCAGGGAGACCTTGAGGTTCTCTGGCTTTTTGTTTGTGTATTTACTGAATTTATTGATTCCCTTTGGTTCAGGGACCGAATATGTGAGCCGCATGTGATACTAGAATAGCAGACTGCAAGAGCTATATATTTTGCTTTTAATCAGACAAATTTTCCGACATTCCATAGATCAAAGATTTGATTGGACAAGTTTAAATTGGTTCTTCCAGAGGGTACTGTAGCCATTTTATGTGTTGGCGTGTGTTCTGAAAACCCGTATGACAGAATGCCTGGGCACGTTCAGGAAATCTGACTTTAGAAAGTGCAGACGTCTCTCTGAGGGCGCAGCAGGAGTTCCAGCATCTGCTCGGTGACAGAAGTCCCTTGGTTTCAAGGCTGCCTCTGTCTTAATTTCCTGTTCTATTTTTTGTTAGCTTATTTAACCTGCACTTTGATAATTAAAGTACAATGTTTTCGGCTCACTGAAAATAACCTTATTCAACCTCATTCCCCTCAAGTGGATCCAGCAGCCCTGGCGGATTTGCAACAGGTTAGAGGCAAGTCTGCTTTTTTCCTGAGCCGCTGTGTTCTGCACGGGGTTTTACAAATTGAACGCCTCACCAGGCCGCACAGAAGGGAACAGCTGTTAACTACAGGGCAGGATTTGGATCCAATGGCCTGGGTTTGATTCCTCGAATTAATACAAAAGAGGAAAGATAGCGCCTGCGAAGATTTATGTGTGCCATTCCATTTAACCCTTTAAAATGCCAGGTCTGACAAAGACGAAGCCATAGACCTTTGTTTGAATTTAGAAGATTATATTCCAAAATAAAACCCACGTTCTAGGCTTAATGTGAGTTGGCATATTTAATTCTCATTCACTAGGGGTTGATTTCGTGGGTAATTTCACGTACAGCTTTCTGATTTTCCTGATTTCAAGGGTTTTCCAGGAAGCAGCACATCAGTACCTTTCCTCGACGGCATCAGTGTTACCTTCACATCTTTTCCCTTGACATTTCTGTCATTTCTTCTTGGCTTAGCAAGTCCTTCTCCGTCTTAGCAGTCAGAAAACAATTATCTGCTGTATTTATCAGGATTCTTTCAGTGTGGATTATACATTAGATTTAAACCAGCCTGAGCTAAGAGAAGACATGAAGGGCGTGTGTGAATCCTGATGGGAGGCAGCCTGATCCTTAGCCTCTGGGATTATTATGTTCCCATTTTCCTGAGGTCAGGATGGATGCGGGGAGTACACAGATCATGTGCAATTTGTCTCTCTTCACTCCTCAGTGTGCTTCCCTCCGGGCAGGCTCCAGGCGTGAAGGCGCCCGGGTTCATCTCAGACTTGCATCTCCCCTGCTTACCAACTGCAGTGGACACAGAGTTCCAATCTCCTGATAATTCTAGCAAAAGTCTGGGGCTTAGATACCCTGGGGAGAGTGTGGATTCTGGGGGTATCCAACTGTACCAGTCACTGTGTTTAGAAGGTTTGTACCTTGTTTAGCCAGGCCTTGGTCATGAGGCCTCCTTAAACTTCTAGGTAGGGATAGAGCTACCTTTGCCCTTATCATTTGAGTATATTTATATAAAATTTTCTATTCCATGACTAGACAGAAGCACAAAAATATTGGTTGTAATAACAATGAATATGAACATGGTCAAACTCTTGGATGACACACACACACACAAATTTTGTCTCATGGTTACAATTTCAATAATTCTCATAAATAATACACTACAATTATTTCTCTTGTAACTAGAAATGCACTCCTTCTTTACACAAGGAGATTACTCAAGTCAACTTGCTCTACAAATGTTGCAAGATAACTCCCATAAAATGACTATTTGAAAAGAGAAAGAGGAAAACTGCAGAGAGGTAGCCAGGATATGATCCCTTCAGATGCCTTAGGCTGTTCAGTGAATATCTCACAACCAGAGCATTGTCCTTGTGGTCAGATGACCAAAGATCTCTTTTCCTGTCTTGGAACAACATCTCCCTTAAAACTTCAGGTAGAAGAGAAGGTCTTTTGTTCACAGTTGTGTACTAAACTGCCTTGCTTTGAACCCACTCTCCCATCCAAAAGAGTTGAAATAGCTGGAAAAATACATTAAGAGAAAATCTATCCTATGAAATGTCAATGATGTAAAAATCCAAACATACTTTCATAATTTTATGCCTTTATAATCATTTAATTTGGATTATGTCACGGTTGTATACTTCTGCAAGTGAAGAACTTGAAAAGTATTAAAATCCATTAGATTGGGCAAATATTATACCTTTATATCAGTTCTTGAATTTCAGATGTTCCTACTTCATTAATATTGGGTCCTTTACCATATCCATGATTGGTAGTAACTACTGAAGTAGGTTTATGCTTATTTTCATAAAATTACCTTGATAAGGTTTAAAACATTTGACCTTAAGATTTTAAAAAGTACTATTTCATGGTTTAGAATATGTCTAATTTGTGTTTATTTGAACACAAAATACTTAGTAAGTTAGTGAGTTAAATTTCTCAAAACAAATGATAGAAGTCTCTGGAAAGAGTTAATACAGTGCCATAAAATTCATTTCACTGTAAGCACTGATACAGAACCACAGTTTTATTATAACCGTATACAACTGCATCTAACACATTGTTCGTAACACGTAGTGTAACTCGCTGTAACACACTGAGTTGTAACTTGTGTGCTTTCCTATAAGCGGGGACCCTGAGACTCATTTCCCAAGTCCATTTGCCTAGTGAAAGCCTTGCTAACTTAGAAAGCATTTAATAGTTTTTGAAAAACAATAATTAATAAGTATATTGGAATTCTAATAGATGAAGTTTTTAGTAATGAAATGAACATCCACATTTTCAGCATGCAAATAAATCCACATACTGATGTTTATAGTTACATTATTCTTTATCATAAATAATCAAATCACATTGAATTCATAAAGCAGCTATGTCCACAAATTTTTAACCACCAAAAAGTTTAAGCATGTGATGCTTCTCAAACTAAAGTTATGTTTTAATTGATTTTTTAAATGAACATATTTTTTGTTTTCATTGAGTATGACATATTTTGAAGGATGTATGATGTCATTGTAGAATGACTAATGATTTATTTTAAAATTCTCATCTTCTTTGGAGCTGTTAAAAGGGTCTGAGTTGTGCTTGTTGAATCTGTCATAGGTTTATATTGACTTTTTTCCATTTTTGAATTATTTTCTCAACACTAATATTAATTTTATAATTACACCCATTCCCATATTCATAATCATATTTTATTTCAACAAGTGTTTATAAATATAAAATTAATATACATTTAATTTAAAAAACTTTAAAAAGTACACAAAAGCACAAAGAAAAAAATAATCTGTAATTCTACTAAATAATTACCCTCCCATAAGTATGTTATAATGCAATTTGTATGGAAATAGCAATACATGTACCTGCCTTTATACATCATGGTAATATACATGCTATTTTATTGCCATTGTATTTTTTTCTTAACATTTTACAAAGCAATAAATATTCTTTAATAATATTTTTAATGCCACACATTATTAAACCATGATTTGGTAAATCAATTCCCAATTGTTTTGCCAAGTTTTTAATATCACTAAACACATTAATAATGTCCTGAAGCTTCCTATCTATTTTTGCACACACATCTGCAACTTTGAGGGGTAGGAATAATGTGGTATTATTTTTGTCCAGAGTTCCTGGCTCATGTCTCCCATAGCCTCTGTTATAATCTTTTATTAAAATGTTGGGTACTGCAGGCCTCTGTAGCAGGCTCAGGAAACAGACTCTCTGAACTTCCCCTGTCTTCCTTACCTGCCCCAAGGCAGGACTCTAACCTCCCTGCCTCCAGCCTTCCTGGTTGTGGATCAGGAAGCCCTGATCCACCCCTGTAGGAAAGAATGCTACATAATGAAGCTTCCATAAAAGACCAGGGGCACTGAGTTTAAAGAGCTCCAGACAACTAAACATTGGAGGCTGACAGGAAGGTGAGCAGAACTCATCCAAATTCCTGGACAGGGGTGAACTCCAGCTCTCCAGGGACAACAGCTCCTGCCCTCAGGCCCCTTACTCATCTTGCCTTATATATCTCTTCATCTGGGTGTTTATTTGTATCCTTTAAAATAGCCTCTGTAATAGAGCAGTATGTGACTTATTTGGGCCACCTAGCAAATTAATCAAACCCAAAGAGCGTATCATGGGCACCCCAACTTGAAGCCAGTTGATCAGAAGTTCCAGAGCTCCAGACTTCTGAGCAATGGGAAAGAGGGGGCAGTCTCCAAGATCTGAGCTCTCAGCCTGTAGAATCTGATACTATCACTGGGTAGATGGTGTCCAAATGGACTTGGAGGACACCCAGCTGGTATCCTCAACAGGGCTGATTGCTTGCTTGCTAGTGGGGAGAATCCACAACCTTTTGTTGCAGAAGTCTTCTGTGTTGGTGATGGCTGTAGTGTAAGAGAAGAGGAAAAATGGTCTGGGTATTTCCTGAAGAAAATAACCGTCAGTAAATCTTTGTTTCAATGCATGTGTATATATTTAGGCCTCACTCTACATAGAAGATTATATTTCAGCTTCCATTGTCTTCTCCCAACTTAATCAGAAAAGTATTTGTTTCATCATAGTTTTTAAAAAATCATTATAAATTGAATAAGCAATTTTTATTCACAAATTTTATTGTTTTGAGAATCATAATGAACTCCTCTGATATAAAGCAGTATCAATAGCAAGAAGAAACAGTGCTAATTACAATAATATTTAGTGCATGCTGAGTGCTTACCAAGTTTGGCATAACCCTTAGAGCAGCATGCTATCCAGTATTAACTGTACAAATTCTGGAACTCCTGTGAGTTCAGTACTATTAATTTCTCCATTTTGAAAGTGGGGAAATTGAGGCACAGAGATGTTAAGTAATATGTTGGTAGGCAGATAGTGAGCAGCAAACAAAGTACTCTGGTTTCTGAAACCTGTATCATTAACAACTATCTTACACTGCCGCTAACACAGCAATCATGACATGAATAATCTGAATAATCTACTTATTTTCTGTTGATTGGAAATTGGCATTTTCTAGCATATACTGCATTTGAAACTGTGTCCAGTTTTTGAAAGTATATGTATTATTTTTGCTGGGAGAATGGGGACCGAAGACCCCATTCTTGGCCAAGGAAAGCACCCCCAGAAAAAGAGGAAAACTAAAAAGTAAGCTGAGTGAGTCGAAACAAAGAAAAATCAGCTAGTTTATGTTTAAGCTAGCCATTGTCAGCAAGTTTCCTGCCTTTTCTGAAATTCTAGCCTGTTGGGGATACAGCTTACAAATCCCCTGCTGGGTCTGTGAGCCCTCTGAGGAGAACAGTGGTCATAGAAGAGGCTATGACAAGTCCTAAGAAAAGATACATCTTCTAGGGCAGTGGTTCTCAACCTTCCTAATGCTGCGACCCTTTAATACAGTTCCACATATTGTGGTGACCCCCAACCTAAAATTATTATTATTTTTTTTTTTTTGTAGAGACAGGGTCTCACTTTATGGCCCTCCGTAGAGTGCCATGGCCTCACACAGCTCACAGCAACCTCCAACTCCTGGGCTTAAGTGATTCTCTTGCCTCAGCCTCCCAAGTAGCTGGGACTACAGGCACCCGCCACAACGCCCAGCTATTTTTTGGTTGCAGTTAGCCCGGGGCCGGGTTTGAACCCGCCACCCTCGGTATATGGGGCCGGCACCTTACTGACTGAGCCACAGGCGCCTTCTGAACCTAAAATTATTTTTGTTGCTACTTAATAACTGTAATTTTGCTACTGTTATGAATTATAATGTACATATCTGATATGCAGGATGTATTTTCATTGGTCATGACCCACAGGTTGAGAACCGCTGTTTAAGGGCATTTCCTGCCCACTGAAAAGGCAAAGCAGATACCCATTGTGGAGATTTGCTCAGTAGCTTGAGCTCTGATTTATGGGCAGAAGAGCTTATATCCCTTATTGCAGAGGAAAGTCTTCTGTGGTGGTGATGGGAAGAAAATGCCTCCCTCCCAGTGATCCCTCAGAGGAGATTAACACCAGTGGCATTTTACTCCACAGATATCTAGCAGAGTTTAACACCTCCCTAGAAATCTGTGTGTGTATGATCTCAAGCAGGAGGCTCTTCCAATATAAGGCTCAGATTTCAGATTTTTGAAGGCTACCCTTAAGGTTAATAATAATAATGGGAGCTGATATTATCAGTCCCAGAAACTGCTGATATTTGTGTTCCCTCCCTCATCTTACCCTCTGGCAAATAGACTCCAATAAAATCAGAGTAGAGCAAACACTCTGGGCCATTGCCAGAATCCCACGATGGGCAATGGACCCCTGAGCTCCCACTTTTAATTCTACTCTATGGCTCTTGTCTTTCTTTACCATCACTTCCAACTCTATATTTCTTTAGTCAATCACCGCCAGTTTCCAAGTGGATACTGCTCTTGGGGCAGGACCCCAGCTATTTTAAATTAAAATATTTTCAGGTAAAAGTAACAGTCATTTATATGGATTATACTGTGTTGAAAATAAGGAACACTGCACATCTTTCTCCTAATGGGATAGAGTATCAACTATGATATTTGAGGAAAGAAAAAATGTGATTTAATTGATACCTCAACAAAAGATTATTATTCTTCCTATTAAAGCTGATCAACTAGTATTATTCCTGATGCCAAGCAGAGTCCCTTAGATGTATCTCATGTGAAATCTCATTTCAAAAAGCACAGAATTTACTTCTAAAGGGACATTAGGTCCTCTGCACTGTCATGGATATCAGCCTGAACTATAAAGGAGATGGAATTTCTCCATTGTTCCTGCTACCTGAGACCTTGAGTTTTTAACTATCCTTATTTTCCTAAATAGTTTACTTTTTCATATCTGCCATTCTCTTTCCTTAAATTAAACAACAAAACACCAGTGACTTTGGAACTATGAAGACTAATGTCAGCAATTAAGAATAACACAGGGAAGGCTGAGGACCACTGCATGGAGGGAGGCGGAACTGGGGCAGGTATCCCCGTTGGACAGAGGCCTGCACATGGGCTGTGTCAGGTGCAGCCTGTTGAGAGTGGTTAGCCGTCCCTTCCTCTGAAACTGTCTCCATCATTCAGCTGTTTATGACTGCTTTTGAGAATGCCAGCCAGTATTTCTGAGTCTCTTTCTCCCCTTTTCTTTTGTGTGCCTCCCATTTCTCCTCTTATCACTCCTTATCTTCCTTCTTTATTCTGTTTGCTGGTTGCCATCCTGCTTCCTTTTTCCTAAATATAATTACTCAGCAATCTGTCTTCACATTTCTTCTCTTCTGATCTCCACACGCTCTCCCTTGCCCAGCTATCCCATTCTGGTAGTTTTGAACTCTTGTTTAGCCTTTCTTTAGAATTGGTGTTTTGTGTAACCTTACATGATTGTCCTGTGCCCATTTCTTCTCAACTTATCTGTAACTAATCTTTTCCCCCAAAGCTGGTCTTTCTCTCGTGGTAGTGTCTGCTACCATTTAGGAGATCTACATTATCTCCAACACCCAGACTCAAAGCCTTAGTCTAGAAGTTCCCAGCGTGGAAAAATATGCTTTTGATGGGGCATTTTGACCTTTGGGAGAGCTTCAAGTTGGGGTTGCCATATTGATTCAGAATTGTTGTTCCCACTTAGTTTGTAGAAGGTGGGGACACTACACATCCCGCAGATCAGGGTTCCCAGGTGCCAAAGAATTGTTTCACATCTTGAGTGGGTTTTAAATGTCCTACCAGACACTTAGGTAGGTATAAAAAAATCTCTATTTTTGAAATTTCCTCAGGCTAGAGTCTCTGTTTTACATTAAACATGAAGAATTTTTGGCCAAGTTTTAATATATATTGAATTTCCAGAAATTCATACTATGTAAATTGTCCTTTTTCTCAAACATTGCCAAGAGTTTTTCACCATTGCAGAAAAAATTATATTACTGTTGGCAACACAGCTCATAGTGCATGAGTCACCAACACACGACAGGCCGTAACTTTGCCTTTGTAGCTGTTGAAGTCATAGTGATTATTCATATGGGTATAAACTTCAGAAGAATCATTTCTTCATTTCTTCATTCATTCAAGATATATGGACTTTACTATGACTTTCCTGGGAAATTCTACTAAGGATTTATTAACTAGTACATTTGCTATAAATTATTTTTAATTTCTCTTTTATATGTCACATTTAAAGGATTATACACATTTTGCCTCAGTTATATGTAAGTTTCAGCACACAGCAGGGTTATTTATTAATTATATTTTATACTATAAAGGGAGTTTGGGGTCTGATGGAATGGGAAACCATTGACTTAGAGTTCTTTCTAAATTCTCCCCCTCTTATCTACTAACATAAAAATATTGCAAAATTCTGTAAGCTTTGCTTTCATGAATATTCTTACATACTGTTTTTACACATTACTGTTGTTTATCTCAACTTCTAATCTGGATGCTCAATGGCTTCCTAATTATCTTTCCTTGAAAGGGAAGGTTGTATAGATTTTAAAAAGTATGGTTTTGAAATTTGACTGACTTAGATTTCTATTTTAACTTTTTACTTTTTAGTTATATCTTAATTCTTTTTATAATTAAAAATAAACTAATAAGTCATACCACCAATAGCAAAGTTGTTGCTAGAAATAAGTAGAGATATGTCTAGTAAACATTTATTCCATGTTCTATTTCTCTTTCAGTTCGGTATTATATACATTGTGACAATCACAACATTCTAGATTTCCTCAAAGAATCTCTATTGCAGTATTATGCCTTGTTGTTAAACCATGTGACATGATATTAGGCTTAGAAAATAGGGTCAACATAATCAAAATGTGTCTTTGGTGTATGCCATAAAGGCTCAAGGGTGCACCTCCTCACAACACAAGTAATTGAGAATTCCTTTAGCAAGGGGTATTATGTTACCTCAGGAGATACATTTTCATTACTTCTTTAATAATCTGGCAGAGAAATTTGATGCTGTGTATGAACCAAATTTTCTTCTCCCAAGCTGGCTTTTCTGTTGAATTTCAGGAGCTTTCTTGTTTTCAGCTCACATTTTTTAGGAACTATGTTTCCGTTCCATTTTGTTCATCTTAAATGGGAATATGAAAAGCTTATCAGGGATCAGGACTTGTCTTGCTTTGTCATAAACAAAACATTTCTGAAAATTAATGTCGTACCTCAGTTAACAGCAGCAATTTGTATGCCTGCATGGACCCTACCTCATTATCATTATTATCTGTAAAGCCCATTTTGGTGATTGCTTATTTCTTCCTGTTTAGACTTCTTATTTTTATATTAAGCTGTAAAATAAGTCGTCACAGGCAGCACCAGCCAGTTTGCTGAGACAACAAGCTTAACCTTTCATGGGTGAGACCATTTCTACCAGGAACACCCTCAAAGGAAGTCAGAGGCTACTGTAGAGCAAAGGGAGTGACAGGGAAAAATTTGCCTCTAGCCGGTTTTAAGAAGTTGTGTGAATGCCCACAGAAAATGCATAGAAGGAGCTCAGGCTTTAAAGCCAGCAAAGAAATTGTGTGAGGTTTTGGTGAGGTAAGATTTGTAGGCAGAGAGAACGTCATTCCAAAGAATAAGACTACACACAGTTCTAAAAAGAAGAAAGAACAGACTGGAAATATTTGAGAGTGAGAAAATATGGAAGAGGGTCTGGGAATAGGGACTTGTAAAAATAAATCACATCAGATGGAAACAGATTCTGAAATGTAAAGAAAAAAAAAAGAAAGGAGAGAGGATGACCTAATGGAAAACGTAAGTATCAAGTGAGAGATATTTTGATGAAAGCATTGTCAGACAAGACATACAGTCAAAATTCAAGATGGTTATGTTTAATTTAAGAAAATTAGCTGTCTTGTTTAATTGTCATACAAAAACTGCCGTTTTGTGCATGACTTTGTGTTTGAGGCATCTATTTTTTCAGAGTATAAATCTATTGTCAGGTATCTAGCAGTTAGAAAAATAGTTTTCTTTTACTATGGATTATGGAAGTTAATCAAATTAGAAATCATTTAGATTTGCTAATTGGCTGTTATTCTAGAAGCTAAGATAACAGACTTTGTTTTCACTGTTAGCCCAGACTTTCTGAGAATCAGCTTAAAATGTCGAAGTTTAGGGACATAAAATATGAATGATTAGTAGAACGTCTGCTTCTAGCTATTACAGGAAACTATAGAGTAAGTGGTCTGGAATTGCCATTCGGCTGTAAACAGCTGTGAAGCTAGAAAAAATGCCTGAGACCACTGAGTTCAGGCATTGATTGCTGTGCAAGACTGGGCTCTGGGGAGTGTTGCCACATGAGGTGGGGAGCTCCCTGTTGATGCCAGCTGTCCAGCTGGAAGCATTACCCTGGCCACGGCACCAAAGGTGGACCCCCAGTGCAATGCAATGAGAGGCAGAGTCTAGAGCTCAAGGCAGCTGGAAACCTTGTAACTTCCAAGAGCAGACCAGACAAAATGACAGAAATAGAGGAAAAGAACAAATCCACAATCATATTCGAATCTCCACACAGCTGTAAATTCTGACATTGCACTCTTGGTAATTGATAGAACAACCTGGTTACAATCCACCTAGATCCAACCAGCAGCACCCAACGGCTATGGGATCCATCTTTTCAATACACATGAGGCATTCACAAAGGTCGGCCAGTGACTGGGCCATACACTACCTTTCATTATTTATAACACATTGATTCTTGCAGAGAATGTCCTTTGACCACAAGAAAATAAAATTAAATTAGTGAATAATAAATATCTGTGATATCTGGGGAAATCTCCAATTATTTGGAAAGTTAACAACATGCTTCTACATGAGCCAAGAGTCAGTAAAGAAGTGACAGAGGAAATTAGGATTTATATCAAACTATGATAATGAAAACATATCGTTTGTGAGAAACAGCTAAAAGCAGTGCTCGAAAGGGACATTTATAGTTTTAGTTGTTTATATCATAAAAGAAGAAACATTTAGATTCAATGTTCCAACTTTCCAGCCTAAGAGGGTAGGAAAAGTGAGGAAAATTTAACTTAAAGTGTGAAAAGCGAGACAAAGAGCAGAAATCAATAGAATGAAACAGAAGAAAATAACAAAGGCAAAGTTGGCCCACTGATAAAATCAGTACAACCTTTAAAATCCTGGATAAAATGGTAAAGAGCAGAAGAGAAGAAAATGTAAACTACCAACATCAAGAATAAAAGGCGGCTTTGTCTGCCCTCACAGATACTAAAAAGACCACAGGGATCTTTTCAACAAGATAAAGCCAATGAATTTGTTGACTTAGATGAAATGAATAAATTCCTTGAACTATACAGCTCAAGAAACTGATATAAGATGATGAAATAGAAAACATAAATAACAATTATATATTAGAATTCATTATCAGAAGCTTCCCCAAATGATGCCCAGGCCCAAAACATATTCTGGTGAACTTTATCAAATACTTGAACAGGAAAAAGTAACAACTTTCATAAATTATTTTAGAAAATAAGACTTCCATGGCCATTGCAACAACAACAAAAATAAACAAATGGGACTTAATTAAACTGAAAAGCTTCTGTACAGCTGAGGAGATGCAACCAAATCAAATAGACAACCTACATAATGGGGAAGGATATTTGCATATTTTGAATCAGATAAAACTTGATAACTAGGATCTATAGAGAACTTAATTTAATCAATATGAAAAAAAGCCAACAATCCCTTATATCAACAGGCAGGAGAGACGAATAGAATCTTTTCTAAAGAAGACTGACAAATGGCTAACAAGCATATGAAAAAATGCTCATCATCCCTAATTATTAGAGAAATGCAAATCAAAACCACCCTGAGTATCATCCCACCCCAGTAAGAATAGCCCACATCACAAAATCTCAAAAATGCAGATGCTGGCATGGATGTGGAGAGAAGGGAACACTTTTACACTGCTGGTGGGACTGCAAACTAGTACAATCTTTCTGGAAGGAAGTATGGAGAAATCTCAAAGAACTCCAACTAGACCTCCCATTTGATCCTGTAATCCCCCTTCTACCCAGAAGGAAAAAAAACCATATGTCCTTTTAATGCCATAAGGACACTTGTACTAGACGGTTTATCACAGCTCAATTTACAATTGTCAAAATGTGGAAACAGCCTAAATGCCCACCAACCCAGGAATGGATTAACAAGCCATGGTATATATATATACACCATGGAATATTATCCAGCCATTAAAAAAGATGGAGACTTTATATCTTTTTTATTAACCCTGGATGGAAGTGGAACACATTATTCTTAGTAAAGCATCACAAGAATGGAGAAGCAAGAATCCTATGTACTCAATTCTAATATGAGGACAATTAATGAGCTAGTACATAGTGGGGGTGAGGGAAGGGGAGAGCAGAGAGAGGGAAGGAGGGATGGGGGTGGGGTGTCACGGTGTGTGACACACCTTTGGGGGGTGGGACACAATTATAAGAGGGACTTTCCTAACAAGTGCAATCATTGTAACCTGGTTCTTTGGACTCTCAATGAATCACCAACAATTAAAAAAAAAAAAGAAATAGAGGACCAGAGAAATTGTCTCAATTTATTTTATAAGGCAAGTGTATCTCCAATACCAAAACTTAGAAAAAACATTTGTAAGAGAAAAAAAATACAGATCAATATTTTTCGTATACGTTGTTGTGAATTAAAATAAAACATATTAGTCATTGGTATCCATAAGTAAATACAAATATATCATGAAAAATTAACTTAAAAAAAAAAAGAAAAATTAACTTTATTATAGTTATGCAACTTTAATATTTATATATCAATAAATTTAATTCACACTATTAGCAGGATAAGCTCCAAAAGACAGCATCATCTCAATAGTTAACTAAAAAGTTTTAACAAATGCCAGTGTTCATTCCTCATAAACAGTTTCTATAGGACTAGTAAGGAATTTTCTAAATTTGGATTAAATGCATCTGTGAAGACCTACAGCTAACATTATAGTTAGTGGCAAAATATTAAATATCTATTCCTTAAAATCAGGCACAAGGTGGGAGTGTACTCGCTGTTTCTACTCAATACTGTGATGGAAGCGGAGGATAATATCATGATATAAAAGGTATCTGGGTTGAAAAGGAGAAGTACACGCCCTCGTGGTTTACGTAGAAAATCTAAGGCTTCTACTGAATATTACTAGAATTTATAAGTAAATTTAAGGAAGTAGCAAGACTCAAGCTCATTATATAAAAATTAATTATGTTTATTTTTACTAGCAGTAAAAAAACCGAACAAATAAAATTTGGAAATATTATTTACTTCAATATTGAAGCATGGAATATTTGAAAACTGTTGACAAAAATGTGCAGGGCTTCTACATTAAACTATGAAACTTTGCTAGAGTGAATTAGAAAAGACTAAATTAAGAACAAATATGTCATATTCAAAGATTGGAAGATACAATATTGCTAAAGTATTAATAGACAAATAGAATTCAATAAATACATCATTCAGAAATAGAATTTCAGTAAAGGCACCAACTCACTGGGGAGAATAAAATATTTTCACAAATTGTGCATGTGGATAAATGGATAAAAATAAACCTAGACCTCCCAGAATACACATGAAACCAAATTTAATTTTAGATGGATTGTGGATTAAATGTAAAAGCTAAAGGTAGACTATCAATGGAAGAAAACACAGAATATTTTTGTGACCTGAGGGGAAGCAAAGATTTTTAGACATGATACAGAAATTACTAACATAAGAAAATAATAACTCCTACATCATCAAAATTAAAAATTTCTGCTTATCAAAAGACACTTTTATCTAAGTAAAATCAGAAGCTAAAAACTTAGAAAAAAACATTTTGCCATTCACATGTATGACCAAAGACTTCGCACAGAGGTTCACGCCTGCCATCCAAGCTCTCTGGGAGACCGAGGCAGGAGGATATCTTGACCCCCCATCTCTACTAAAATAGGACAAATTAGCTGAGCATTGTGGCAGCTGCCTGTAGTCTCAGCTACTTGGGAGGCTAAGGCAGGAGGATCTCCTGAACCCAGGAGTTTGAGGTTGCTGTGAGCTAGGCTGATGCCATGGCACTCTAACCAAGGCAACAGAGTGAGACTGTCTCACACAAAAAAGACTATTTTGATTTGTCTTTATATTGTCCCCAGTTCCTAAGTGCCTTTCATATAGTAAATGCTTTCTGAATTTTTGTTGGCTTGGAATAGCAAGTAATCAAATTACATATTATACTTAAATGTACAAAATAATCATCAGAATTGCACTTAAATGTGCAAAATAATCATAATCATGTTACAGAAGTCTAGCTCAGTTACAGAGCTAGACTTTTTGTGATATATTTTTATGAAGTTATCTATGTTTCTTTAGTTGCCGTAATTAATATGTAATGTTTTCTTTTAATTTTGAGTATTATATAAAATCTTATTAAACAATGTGAAAATATAAAAAAATAAAAATTTAAAAAATGGATACCAAATGCATTTACTAAGGGTTCTTGGCACACTTTGGAGATTTGCTTTTTAAGAGGAATTGTGAGACAGAGTTCCAGTTGGTCCCCAGTGTTTATTCTGCCCTTCTTCCACAGTAAGTTTTTACTACAGAAGGGACACAGACCACCTGGATAATTAGTGGGTTTCTGTTCCTCCCTTGCCTTTAAATATAGAAGTGAGTGAATACTGGCTAATGAGAAACAAATGAATTATCCCTCTCCCGCTCCTCCTTCAAATGGGGACATAACTACTGCAAGTCTGTAGCCACCTTGAACCCGGGGATGATTTGGGGGTGCAGTCCACATTGAGTTAAGCAACAAGATGGGCCAGGCCCTAAAGTGGGGTGTATACCATTCCAGCCTGGGACTGACCACTCTACTGCTGGCTGTGGCAGAAAACTAAGCCTTTATCTTGTTGTAACCACGATTATTCATCTGTACGTTCACTTATTTATTGCTATTGTTATGAGCAACGGCATATAGCCCTAACTGAATTATATATGTAGAGTTTAAGGAAGCTGGTTGGAGACTGACTACTGACCATCATGTTCACTTCTAATATGACCTTGAACCACTTGCCTAGTGGACATAAGAGTCAATTATTTTATCTGTAAAATGGGCAAAACCACAACCTCAGCAGAAACCCAGTTGATAAGGTTGTGGAAATGGTGTGATACTCACACGTACACATGACCCGTGTAATATGCAGCCTGGTGGGTGAAGGCATGAGGTTAATGTTCGCAGTTACTAATAATAGCTACTAATGTTACTCAATATTCTGAAGCAATTGTTTATTGTTCTTAATATGACTTTATATCTCTCTCTATATCACCTGGATAATGAGTGTATTTATATATTAGAAGAGTAAAAAGACAAGTAGTATAGACTCTAATAAAAATTTGGAAAAGTACATGACGATTGTTGCATCTGCCTTCTATTTTACACTCAAATTAGTTAATAACTGTTATCCTAAATTTTCATTGAGTACTAACCTGATGTAAAGCAGAATCTCTGAAAAGTCTTCAATATGCTAATGTGCATTACAAATCTCTAAGAGACCATGTAAATTAATAATTTCCCATTCTTTTCTATCTAAACATTAATACCAACCCCCTCCCAAGTCCAGAACCCAACAGCACAGTTTAAACATGTTCGCACTAAGAAGTTGTGAGGTCTTAGAGGTGTGGTCTGTGTTTCCATCAAATCTCTTGGAAACCAAGACTACAGATAAACAACTGATGCTCAAGTCAGATAGTCGGTGGCAGAGGTGGGATTAATTCTTACGTGCAGGCTTCCGCTATGTGAATTCAGGTGATCAAGCTTCACGCTGGAGAAGGACAGGGAAACTCGTGGGGCAGAAATGCTATCAAATGTGTAATTAGCAAATATGTGCTCTGCGGGGATGGCCACTTCCTGGCAATGTGACTAGGGTGTGAACGTTCTGGACCTTCTGTGCTTCCTCTGACATGAGATAAAGGAACAATTAGCTTAATGATCTCGTAAATACCAAATAATTATAAACTTCTCCTATTTCATCTGAGCTTAGTGGAATGAAAGAGTGTTACCTGGTGAGGAAGATGACCAACATGGTTTCAGGTATCTGGGGAGTGACTTCCCTTCAGAGCTACGTGCTGGTAAACTCTCCCTGCACCTGAACGGTCCCCACTGGTCATTTTGGGTTAGTTACATTGCTTTCCTTTCTAACCTTCTTGTGATTACTCATCAATAACAGTATTAACAACAATAATAATGGATGCTGAAGTTAACTGAGTGCCTCTGTTTCTTACAACTGCTTCCTCATGTATTTTCCCACCTTACCCTTTGTCATTATGCAGCAGAAAGTGAAGGTAGTCTGCTCTGTTATGGCAACAGGGGACCTGCTGGATGAGGTCCCCAGATAAGCACAGTGCAGAGTCAGGCCTGGTCACTGACTTCCAGGCTTATGTTCTTCCTTGGAGATTGGTTTTTGTTTTTTTTTTCCTTTTCTCTCACTAACATTTTATATTTTTTTTTTTTTTTTTTTTTTTTTTTTTTGCTTTTAGTATGTGGACCTCTTCCACATTTGGACTTCTCAACCTTAACTTCCCACAGGGACTATGATTTCTACATGCCTGGAGCCAGAGCTTCTTATTTTATTTCAACCCTGTGGCTTCTTTCTTTATCCATAGATAGTCAAAACATCACACTGGTAGGAATATCCCTTGTAACATCGGTTTAAATGCAGACTTCAAATTGACTTTGATAAAAATGTCTTAAACCTCAACACACGAATAAAAGTATCAAACCTTGAAAAAGCCTACCAAGATTTAATAATTCTCTCTTTAAATGATGTTTTTATACAAATTAGTTCATATCATCAGGGATAAGGAGTATTTTAGGTTAAAGACATGTTTATCAATTACATAGGGGAGAAAGAAGGTGGTGTTGATAAAGGATTAAAAGATAAAATCATTTGTTTTATGTAGTAACATTTATTTCATAACATGTTCAGAAACAACCTTTACCAGACTCTGTGCTGGGCTCTGATTGATTTACAGATAAATAAGATTAAAAAAAAAAAATCCCTGACCTCAAAGTTGTGAAGGGGAGGTGAGGGAAGAAACAAAGTTTTATTCTATTAAATGCAAGTGCAAAGAGCCTAGTAGAGAAAGTCAGAATGTGCTGATTTGGGGGCCTTTTTGGCATAATTCAGAGAAGAGGTGATGGTTGAGCTGAGTCCAGGATGGATAGGAACCCTTTAAGTCAAGAAATGGGAGAGCAGATGATAATTCCAGGCATGAGTCTGAGCCTATGGAAAGGGCGCACCACTTTATGACAATGGATATTCTTTGTTGTGGTTGGATTACACATGCATATTTGAAAAAGATCTAAATGGTGGCTGTGGATAAAGTTGGTGTGAGGGGAAGCAAGTGGAACGCCTGCAGAAGTTCGAATGAGAAGTGAATCCCTAGGGCTGGGCTGATGACCAAGGAAAGGAGAGAGATGGTGAGACGGAGATTTGGGATATAGATTTCATAAGGGTGATGGGTACAAAGAATGAATAAGTTTTTCAAGTTGTAAGTATGAACAGAAAGGTAATTACTTTGAAAAGGAAAGTTTGGGAGAGCAGAACACTTCTTTTGCAATATGACAGTAAACACTCAAGTGGCAAATATAGAAAGTTGGATACACAAGTCTGGAAATTAAGGAAGATTTATAGGCTGAAATTATACATTTTAATGTCATTGGCATAAAGGTAAGATCTAAAAACAGGGTAGCAATAAACTCACCTAGAGAAAAAGTGCGCACACAGATATTTCCAGTAGTTTGGCTGAGCATATGAAGGGAGAGATGATTACTTGGAAATATAATTGCTGTCAGAGAAGAATGGGCCCCCTTCCTTCTCTGCCCTTCCTAACTGCAATCGAAGAGTGCCTGGAACATCAACAAGAAAATCCTTCTGCACAGATGGAGGTGTTGCTTAAGTCCAGGAACACTGGCGTGTGGATAGACATGGCAGGGCAGCTGAAATGCTGTGCGACTGACACGGACTATTGTTCCTTCTCTCCCACAGATTTTTTTTTTTTTTTAAGTTTTTTTTAATTAAGTTTATTTATTTTTGTATTTTTGTTGTTGGTGGTGCAGTTTGGCCAGGGCTGGGTTTGAACTCACCGCCCTCAGTATATGGGTCCGGCGCCCTACTCTCTGAGCCACAGGCACCACCCTCTCCCACAGATGTTAATGAAGCGTCTCTTCCTTCTGGACAAGAACAAGCCTCCTGTCTCTTATTTCCCGGGGATGCTCTTTCCTCTTCTCTGTGACTACGGGTCCAAGGCCTACTTCCCTAACCTGGGAAGCCTGGGGGTGAGGTGCTCAGACCACCACTGTGTCATGAATTCAGTTCTGTTGATTAAAGGAAATTATCATAATGAACTGTACCTGATATGGAAATAAAGCTCCATAACAGGACAAATGAAATATAACAATTACTAACAGGGTGCTTTTCTGTGACCACTATTTTTCATTGTTGATGTCAATATTATCAGCCGTCTCTCCCTTGGATATGGAGGTTAGGGGGAATTTCTAAAGACACAAACATAGGGTATAAGAATGCCTCCTGAGTAGTTCTATTTTAATTACGTGTCTTAAGAGGATCTGTTTCATATAGTTCAGGTCCGACTTGTAATCCTCAACTGACCAGTTTGGCTGAAGCAAATACAGGAATTCTGATTGACCCACCCATGCAGGGGGCGGCTTCACACCAGGCCTGAAAAGTCTCAGGCCCAGGGGACGGGTGGAGATGGTATGTGTCCTTGTTATCACACAAAGGCAGAAAGGGAAGTCAAAACAACAGATACCCTCTTAAAAATAACCCAGAAGTCTAGTAGTTTTGACCTGTGTCCCTGAGGGCTGGCAAGGTTATTGCTTTGCCACTTTATTTATTTCTTGGATAAGTCAAACAGTAAATACATGCTCCGTTCAAGTTATAAAGCGTGTAAATGTTACATGGCTACGGATGTAAATGAAGCGTGCTGCTTCTGATGGTTCGCAGGGAATAAAGCTTTCTCTTATGAAGAAAGAAAACATGGAAGGTGCAAGGTATCCACTCACGTAGCCCTCAGGGTATGCTCTCATGGACAGAAATAACAATCTTAGCATTTCTGTGCTTAAGTTATTATAATTTTATAGATGCAGTCCGGAGAGTACATGGGATTTGCCTAATCTTATAGGACTATGTAACAAAACTAAACTCAACATAAGAATCTCTGTAAGGCTCGTGGGCACCTAGGGAAGGACGTTGAGATTTCCAACATGTTTAGCACAGAACAATAATGGAAGAATTTGGGGATAATATTCTACAAATAATTAGTGAATTTTCACATAAAGTCTTTCGAATCTCCATCATCATTTTTAAAACTCTACTCCAACCTCCTACCCACTTTCCCCTCAATCTGTTTCATTTAAGTAGAATTTGCTGGATGAGGACACTGAGGCCCAGGATTTCCACCTTTTTTCAAATGGTGAAGACAAACAAATCCAGGCAGGTTTTTTTTTTTTTTTTTAACCTTGATCAGACTCTGCCTAAAGAGAGCAAGCAAGCCAAGTACGGAAATCTCACATTCACCTGCAAATATGGACCAACAAACGACGTTAAATGAGAGGGGATTATGAAAACATGCTAAAAATGAAACCAGAATAGGCTTAATCTTTTAAAATACATACATATATATTTACTGTCACTTTGAAAATGCGATTCATTTGATAGCTTGGATAAATATTTATGTACTCTGCATTATGCATTTGAATTTAGTATAAAATGAGTTTAAAATATTCCCAATTGCAGCACAGCTGACAAGCTGAATACTGAATGAGATTACTGCTAGAAGGTAAAACGTTCTTTCCGTTAAGCCTTACGTAAAACAATCTTCTCATCTGCCTTCGCTCACAATCAAATACATCAACTTGTTATCAAAAGGCCAGTTTGAAAGACTTCCCTTTTCAAATTATTCCTCTTCTCCAAATACCCAAGTATAATTAGAGTAAATTAAAAAAAAATTACAGCAGTTATAATTCCAATCATTAGAGGATAGAAAAAATGTTTTTTTTTCTTGTTCTGAACTAATAATGCCTTAAGTAAATATGAAGCTGTGCCACCTTTCAAACTTGCTTTCACACAAGCAATCTCATTGGCATTTCCTTTAACAAACACTCCACTTTGTAGAAGAGGAAACCGACTCACCAGGCTAACATTACAGACCCAGGATGGGGTGGGCCTTGGGCCAGTGCTAACTGTCTGGTGCTTCCTAGTCTAGGGGTCTTCTGCCACGGGAGACTTTTCTTAGTATTTCCAGAGGGTATTATTTGGAAATTATAAATGTTGTAGCAAATTAACAATTGATTGCAATGATTAAACTTTTAGTAAAGTAACTTCACTATTCAAAACCAAGAGGTTGAAGTTCTTCTTGCAGTCATAAGGGTCAAAGGTTTGTATTTGTTGCCTTTCTTCTCTGACAGTTGAAAGAGAAAGAAAGGAAAGAGAAAAATAAGAATAAGAGAAGAAAAAAGAAAGAGAGAAGAGGGAGGGAAAAGATGAGAGAGAAAGAGACAGGGAGAGAGGAAGGGCAGAAAGAAGGGAGGGAGGGAGGTCGCGAAGTTATTCCACGTTATCATTTTATCTACTGATGCAAATTACCCAGAAAATCTGTTTTGACTGTTTAAGACAGAAGATCCCTCATCTGCGGCTGTCCCTTTATGGCCATGAACACCATCGCCATCTCTTAAGCAGGCTCTTTCTTAGTAATGATTCCCTCACATCACTTAGAAATTATTTTCAGATGAAATCTAAGTACTTAATCTTATTATTTATTCATTTAAAAATGCACTAAATGTATGACGTGCAAATAATTGTTCTTTTCCAGCCCACTGAGTCTGCAGTAAAAGCCTTGTGATTCTATTAGCAAAACATTCCCAGGGTAGTGGACAGAAGGCTTGGGGGATAGTTAAATGCTTATTTATCAAATTAACCTTTTCATAAATTGAGAAGCTATGGAAGCACAGTTAGTTATTTAACAAGTGTAGCTACTTCAGCAGAAGAGGAGAGAGGGCCCCTGGACGCTTACACTAAGGACGGCACGAGTTTGAGGAAACCCTATGTTAAACAGTGAAAGTTTTCATGAGGCAGCACAGGATGACTTTTATACAATGACTTTGCAGCCTTTAGACAGTACGGAACTGGTAAAAAGAAGCCTAGTTCACTTTTTATGACTTGCAACCTTTATCCCCTGAAATCTGCACAGCACAGCTCATCATAACTAGTCACCTCTACCTGCAAAGTGCCTTGCGATAGCCCTGGTCTCTTAGGCACAAGACAGCATCAAATAAAAAAAGAACGAAGAAAGAAAAATAAAGTAGAAGAAATAGATTATGATAACACTGTTTACTTAGCATGCTGTCTTAATGTCTCATGCATGAGAAAGTGTTATTTCCAATTATTAAATGAACTTTTGTGTTCGAAGGCCGTATAGAGATGTCACTAAAAGTGGTAAAAATATCGGAAACTAGAAATAACAAAATACAATATTCAAGTGGGGACTATATTTTTAGGAAACTCGTTCATTTAACCCTTTATTCCACAAATGTGTATTAAGCTTTCGCTCCACTGAGAGCGTGTTGGGGTCCATGGCACATGACACTCATAGTCTCCCTTTGAGGGTGGCCTTGGTTCACGGGAGAGCTTTGACTTTGGGGTCCACTGGCCAGCATTACTTTCCTCCTTCATTCATTCCTATTGGTAGTGTAGTAATACAAAAATCACTTAAGGATCCTCAGATTGCTTTTTTAAAATAAGCTTTTTAAAAATTATTTCAAAATACTAATGGTACAAATGTTTTTGGTGGCTTGGATTGCATCTGCAAAGGCTTTGAGTCGTATCTGTAAGTGGGCCCATTGTCACATTAGTGTTTCTAGTCCCTGTGAGGTAGACAGTCCTCCTCTCTCCCCGACTGGTCTCTGGCGAGTTTTCCTCCCCTCGGCACACGTGGGCCGTGCTCCTCAGGACTTCCAAGTTAAATGCGAGTCCCTGCAGCGTTTCCTTTATTCTTTAGACACTTCACTCAAGATAATGGTCTCCAATTCTGTCATTGTTGCAAAAGGCATCAATTCATCCTTATTTATCCTTTATTTATTGGGCTGAGTGGTACTCCCTGGTGTACATAAACCGCAATTCCCTTTTGTGAATTGATGGGCACTTGTGTTGATTCCACATATTTGCAATTGTGAATTGTGCTGCAATAAATATTCAAGTAAACATGTCTTTTGATAAAAGTGACTTCTTTTCTCTATATAGACACACAGTAGAGGGTTGCTCTGTTGCACGGTAGGTCTACTTTTATTTTTTGAGGGCTCTCCACATGTTTTCCACAGCATTTTTGCTAATTTTCAGCCCCATCAACAGTGTGTGAGCATTCTCTCCTAACTGCATCAATCTCAGCGTCTGTAGTCTTTGGATTTTTTAGTAAAAGCCACTCTAACAGGGGTGAGGTGATGTCTCATGGAAACTGGAATTTCCATGACAATTAGTGACATTGAACATTTTTTCCTATGTTCATTGGCCATTTGTCTATCTTCTTTTGAAAAAATTCCATTTATGTCTTTGCGCAACATTTTACGGGATGGTTTGTTTCTTTCTTGCTGATTTGTTTGAGTTCACTGCAGACTCTGGTTACCTGCCCTGCACCATGTGTGCAGTTTATGAATTTTTCCGTTCATTCTGTAGGTTGTCCGTTTGCCATGCTGTTTATTTCTTTAGCCGTGAAGAAGTTTTTTCATTTAATCAAATCTTTAATCAAGTCCTATTTATTATTTTGTTGCAGTAATTGCCATTGGCATCTTAGTCATTAATTCTTTGACTAGGCCAATATCTAGAAGAGATTTCCCTCCATTTTGTTCTAGAATTCTTATGGTTTCATGCCTTGCATTTAAGTCTGGCATCCATCTTACATTAGCTTTTGTGACTGGTGAGAGATACACACCTGTTTCATTCTTCTGGTCGTGGTAATCCAATTGGTCAGCACCATTATGGAATAAGGCTTCCTGTCCCTAGTGTGTGTATGGTAGTTGACTCAGTCAAAGGTGAGTTGGCTGTGTGCAGATGGTTTTCTACCTGGGTTATCTCTGCTGTTCCATTTATCTATGTCTCTGGTTTTGTGCCAATCCTGGGCTCTTTTGCTTACTATGTCCTTTAAGCATAGTTTGAAGTCGGGTGGCCTCCAGATTTTTGCTTGAGATTGCTTCAGCTATTTGGGTTCTTTTCTGGTTCCTTATGAAGAGTAGAATAATTTTTCTAGATCTGTCAAATATTGCATTGGGATATTAATGGAGGGTGCATTGAATCTGTAAATCACCTCAGGTTGAGTGAACATTTTAACAATGTTAATAATGTTGATTTTACCTGGGGGAACAGGATCTGTCCTACATTTCTGCCCCCAGGTCCTCAGTGATCAATCCCATATCAGGCCAGGGAGAAGCATACTTGTCTGAAGTTATCTACAGGGTGTTAAGCAGTTTCCATGTCCCTCCACTCGGACATGCCCCTGCTCTGTAAAGGAGATGTGCAAACACCACCTGGGAGGGCCGGGGAGCAAGGAGCTCACAGACCTAGCCCCTTTGTCTGCTGAAAGGTTTTAAGAGAAAAAGTGCAAGCCCCACTCTGTGGAAGCCTCAGCATGGTGCACATACCCACAGATGGGACACAGCCCCTCCAGAGGGCCTGGGCTCCATTATTTGTCTTGGCAACCGTGGGTGGGAAAGGGGCACAAAGGCAAGAGTCTGAGAGGAGGGTGGCTAGCACGCTGGTCGTTTCTGTCCCTCTCTCTGGAAAGCAGCTTATCCAGAACGTCCAGCGTGTGTGGTCACACAAGTCCCCTGGGGCCCACCATGCCCCATGGCTCCCACAGTCTGGGTAAGAGTTGGAAGACGTTTGTGTGAGAATAAGCGAAGGACTGAGATGGCAGATACATCTGAAGTTTGGAGAATTTTAAAACATGCATTCAAATAAAGACTATTAACTAAAGAAACAACTAGAAACCCACAATTCAAGTTAAGGGATGACGTTGGTAATACTTTGGAATTTCCTTCTTTGTTCCTTGTTCCTCCTCAATCACACCAACCCAGTAACTTCCAAGGAAAATAATCATTCTGGTTTTGTGCTAATCAGTCCATTAAATTTCTTTATTGTTTTTGCTATGTGTTATTGGTACCTCTAAGGAATATAGTACTTATAATTAGAGGTGCCTGTTTTTATATTTTTAAATAATAGAATAATACTTTTTTAGTTCCATAATGTGTTTCTCCCAGCGGTATGGTTTTGGGAATTGAATTCATCTAATCCATAACTATAATTTATTTTCACTTATGAATGTCATTGCACTGAATGAATATAGCACACTGTTAGTTCTACCATTTGAACAACATTTAAAATGTTAACCTTTTTACTATTGCAAACACTACTGCCTTGTAAATTGTAGATTGTCTTCTGTTCACGTGCAGGATTTCCCCCAGTGTGAACACCTAGGAGTGGAATTATACCTATTTAACTTCACTGCATGCTGAAAAATGCTCCTCCAAAGCACGTGCAATAGTTTTCACTTTATAAGCAGTGAATGAATGTTACCATTGCTCTGAATGCTTGTCAAAACCCTGTGTTGTAAAATGATGTTTTATGAGACATCAATATATACTTCTATATACACTTCTAGGGTTGCTAAGGAGTTTGAGAATCTTTTCATGTATTCAAAGGTCATTCATGTACCTCCTCTATGAAATGCCTATTCGATAGGGTTTTTTGTTCGATTTTAATTGGTTGTTTCCTTTTTTTCTTTTCAGCTGATTGGTGGAACAATTATCACTTGTTGGTTACACATGTTGTGAAATTTTTCTCAGTTCTTAGTTTATATTTTGTGAGGTTTTTGGTGTCTTGTGATGATTAGAAGTTTGTAATTTAAATCCAATAATATATTTTATATAAAGTATACTTTAATATATTTTGCCCTATCATTTGCATTCTTTGTTTCTTGTTTAATAAACTGTTCCCTGTCCTGAGGTCATAAAGTATCCTATAAAAATTAGAGAGGTTTCTATTCCCATTTACATTTTTATTCATCTACATTTGATTCTTTGTTTTAGTTTATTTGTTTGTCTGTTTGTTTGTTTTTTGAGACCAAGTCTCACTGTGTACTCTGTCGCCCTGGTAGAGTTCCATGGCATGGCAGCTCACAGCAACCTCAAACTCTTGGGCCCAGGTGATTCTCTTGCCTCCCAAGTAGCTGGGACAACAGGTGCAAAACACCCCACTAGTTTTTGTTTGTTTGTTTGTTTTAGTATAAATGGTATCTCACTCTTGTTGCAGTTTTTTTTTTTTTTTTTTTTGGCCAGGGCTGGGTTTGAACCCGTCACCTCTGGCATATGGGGCCGGTACCCTACTCCTTCAGCCACAGGCGCCGCCCGGTATCTCACTCTTATACTCTTATTTAGGCTGGTCTAGAATTCCTGAGCTCATGCAATCCATCTGTCTCAGCCTCCTAAAGTGCTAAGATGATAGGCTTGAACCACCCTTCTCAGCTTACATTTGATTCTTTGAATGATACAGAGTTAATTTTACATTTTTTTCTCAAGTGGGTAAACAATGATTTCAGCATCATTTCTTCCAGCACCTTATCCATTGATCTTCACTGCTAGCCGTCACAAGTCAAATCAGATTTTCATGTATCGATATCGTCATTTCTTAACCATCCATTCTGTTCCATATGTCTAGAATTCTACTCTTGAGCCAATACCATATGTGTATTATTAAAAGTATTACAGTTTCATGGTAATTTTTATTACAGCAAGGAAAATGTTCTTCTTTAGGGCTATTTCTGACCCTTTGCTCTCCCCCAAATTTGTAAAATTTTGCATAGATCCTGTGGGAATATTGATTAGCATTGATCCGAAGAAAAGCAGCATTTTTATTGTAGTGAATGTTTCTAACTGAAGACATGGATGTCTGCCCATATGTAGGTCTTGTATAACATGTTCAAATGAGGAGTAAAACCTTTTTCACAAAGATCTTAAACTATTTTTTAAGATTTATTCTTAGAAGAGGGAAAAAAGTGGAGAACAAAAACGGATCATTCTCTCAGAGAGCTCTGGGATAGTTTGAAGAGATCTACTATTCGCCTTATAGGAATTCCTGAAGGTGATGAGGTTGCTGTGAAGGATACAGATGCTTTACTTCATGAAATAATCAGAGAATTTTCCAGACATGCCAAGAGATTCTGAAATCCAGATAGCAGACAGTTTCAGAACACCAGCATGACTCAACCCAAATAAAAATTCTCATAGATACATTATAATTAACTTCGCCAAAGTTAATATGAAGGAGAAAATTCTGGATTCTGTAAGATGTAAGAAAACCATAACCTACAAGGGGAAGAACATTAGAATGACTGCAGATCTCTCCACTGAAACCTTTCAATCTAGAAGAGGGTGGTCATTGACCTTTAATCTCCTTAAACAAAATAACTTTCAACCCAGGATCCTGTGTCCAGCTAAACCAAGTTTCATCTACGATGGAGAAATTAAATACTTTAATGACATTCATATGTTGAAGAAATTTACCATAACTAAACCAGCTCTCCAGGCTATTCTCAGACCTATCCTCCATAATGAACAACACAATCCTTCACCACCAAAGTCAACTCACTCAGAAACTTTTGATCAAATTCCAACTTCCATAGTGGTAAAAGGATTAAAAATGTCCACTGGACTTCTGAAAAACTTGATACCCAAAATTCTATCTGGCTTATCAATACTCTCAATTAATGTGAGTGGCTTAAATTGCCCTCTAAAGATTTATTCCTAGATATCATATGTTTTTTCCTTGCTGTAGATAGTAAACAATTTATTTTTAATTACATTTTCTAATGAATTATTGTTTTTATTTCACATGTTGGTTTGCTATCCATTATCCTTGTTAAAATCTGTTGGTAGTTTTAATGTTAACTTTGAATTCCTTAGCAATTTTTAATAGCAGTTGTCACAGTGGAAATCCTGGTTCTCTGTTCTTTTCCCTGACTTCAGCTCCTGGGCCATGTCTGCTGCAGCTGCTGTCCCTGGGCTGTCAGCACCTTCAGTGCTGTGTGGCATTTGGAAGAGGGGTGAGAATGTGGAGCGGGCACCTTGCCTTGTCCCTGATAACATGGAGAATGATTTTGGATTTCACTTCTACCTGCCATATGTGCTCTGGGTGCTTTTCTAAGTGTCCTGTCTTGACGTAAGTAATTTCTAATCCTTTTTTGACCTCTGATGTTAGATTGTGAGAAGGTCTTTTGTAAGTGTCTGGAGTGGTCTCAGTGGGAGACTGTCACCATCTGGTTCCCCATCACATCCTCCATCTCCCTTCCTTTCCCACTCCTGCCACAGCTCCAAGCACACTTGAGCCCCCTTTCTTCTGCCAGTACCCTAGACGTGCCTCTATCTTATATTTTTGTTTTTATATAGCCTCTGTCCTATCCCTAATTTATCTGCATGGGTTCCCTTCTCCTCCTTTAGACTTTGGGTCATTACTAGAAAGTTGCCTTTTCAGTACTGCATTCCCAGGTTACTCCACCTAAGATTGCCATTCTCACCCTCATCCTGACAATTCTTGCTTTCTTCTTCCCTTTATCATCGCCATTAAAACTATTAGAAGTATGCTATATGAATTTGTTTATCTTATCGGTGTCTTATTAAGGAAAATTTCCCCCTTAAGTATAAATCTCTGCTTTCACAAATAAGTCAACTGAGAAACTGTGTTATAGGCAAATAAACCTGCACCTGTCTCTTCCATTAAATGCTTATTATCATCCTAGGTGAGCTGAGAGCATTTTTTCAAAAGGGAGAAATAGTTCATGAAGGTTTCAGTAACATACAAATATCCTTGCAGCAATTCTTGCATTATCACATTTTCTCCTATTAGGCACAGGGGCTGAATCCCAATTTTAATTGTTGTTTTTCATTTGTTTGTTTGTTTTTAACATTTCATCTGTGAGATAATGACTGCCAATTATAGAAAATATAGTTCTTTTCCTCATTTAAAAAATAGCATATGGAGTAACAAAAAGTTATTTTTTAACATGAAGCAGATTGATCTGAACCATGTTTCTATGACTACTGGAACTCTCAGACGAGAGCTAAAATAACCTGTAGATTACTGGATGCTGTGGTCTCTGTACGTTTTGGTTTCTTTTGGTTATCTCATGGATAAAAACAATTGCCTTTTGGGTGGCGCCTGTGGCTCAGTGAGTAGGGCGTCAGCCCCATATACCAAGGGTGGCAGGTTCAAACCCAGCCCCAGCCAAACTGCAGCAGAAAAATAGCCAGGCATTGTGGCGGCAAGAGCTGGAGGTTGCTGTGAGTCCTGTGACATTATGGCACTCTACCGAGGGCAGTAAAGTGAGACTCTGTCTCTACAAAAAATAATAATAATAAAATAAAAAACAATTGCCTTTTATTTAAAGTGGAGAAAAGGTGAGTACATTTTCACTTGTAGGGTAGTTGCATAGTAATATACAAAAGCACATGTGATGGCTTTCTGTGGCACTGAGTCTTCGGGAGTTTTGCTACAGGAGAAAGGATTAGGTGGATGTTGAACAGACAGAAGGCGGCCTGAAGCCCTCCTGCAGGGGGGCTTACCATTACCAAATCCCTCCAACCCACTCCCTTGGGGAAACTGACAAGTCAAGACTTCTCAGCATGGCCCAGACTAGGGTAAGGCACATGAGGTGTGGCCCCCGACTTTAAAGAAAAACAGAAAAGCCTGTTTTCTTTATTTCAAACTTGGTGGACAATGTGTTGCTGGGCCTGTTGGGCTTCTTTCTGTATTGTCTCCTAACCCTGTAGTTTTAATTGGACACTTCTTTGCTGTTGCAATCTATGTCGTATATTTTTGCTTTAAATCGGAACCTTGGATTACAAAACCTCGAGCCTTTCTTAGTAGTGGTGCTGTATTGTACAAAGCGTGTTCTGTAATATTTCCTCTGATTTACTCAGAAATGAAATGTATGGTTCATTAAGCTTAAAAGGGAATAATTTCCAAATGAATATTTGAAACTCCCCATGTCCTAGAGACTTTAGAAGAGGATGTATATGGCATAGTACTATACCACTTCTAAAGTAGCAACTGTTGATCCAACATTGGGATTAATTTGTTTTTGAAGTTTTTTGTATATAAAATGTACATATATGCTTTGATTTGCAATTTAAAATGAAGGGAAAAATAAGCTATATAAAAGGAATGATTGTTACCTAAACTAGTGCTAATACTGAAGAACTGCAGCTTTTCTTTTGAATTTCCTATTTGGATTGAGTTGTTGGGACATGCAAATAAATTGAAGAATGAGAAAAAAAAAGCCCACGAAGCTACACTTTCTGAAGCCCATGAAAGTGTAGGGCTGACACCTGGGAATACGAGCCTCCCTAAACGTCCTCTTAGAAGTCTTTCTGGCTTCACCCTGGTCCCACCTTTGCTTCTCTGACTCGCTGACAACCCAGCTCCACATGTACTCAGCTGCTGCTAAGATGGTGTGTCCCTGCGAGATTCCCATCCTTCCTCTGCCCTGCGTGTCTCCTGTCATTGATCGTGGAATTCCAGGGTTTCTCTTCGGTGATCTTTTAAAAGTGTGTTATCTACTTATGTTTTTGGTTCTTCTTTGTGGAGGAGGCAAGCACCAGATGCCTCTGAGGAGTCATCCTGAATCTTCTCCTAAATGATGCATTTGTAAACTGAATTTTTTGTCATTGCTATATTGTGTGGCCAAGCCATTCATCTGAATATTCTACCAAATAAATTTGGCTAAATGGACAAAAACTCCATTAGCAACACCTAGAAATTCACAATCATACCTAATTCCAAATCTGCCATTTGGCTTGGGGATTCAATTAAAGATCCATAATCTTCTACAAAGTTCACCAATTATTCAAATAAGCACTTATAAAGTGCTTCATTTTTTTCCAGTTATTAATACACAAATGAGCAGTAAATTACAGGATTTTTAGGTCCATCAGGGGCATGAATCACATATGGCTGATAGAGGACAGTGGAGACAGTGTTGACAGTGCCTCCCCCCAAAGTGGAGAGTGTGCCAGTCTCCTGTTGCTGTATTTTATGTAAATATAAGTAATCTGTCTTCTTTGATAGTCAAATAACTAAGCCAAAATAGTTCCCCATTTAATGTGTGTTTCGTGACACTGGAGGACCCTCAAACAGCAGTGACTAACCTGCAGTCTGTGGGGCCACCCACAGATGGATGAGGATTATTTTGTTTATCTGTGGTGCTGGATATCACAAAAATTATGCACAGACCTTTCTGTGGCTCATCAGCTTTTGTTAGTGTTTGTATATTAAATACGTACCCCAGGACAATTTTCTTCTAGTGTGCAACAGAGAAGAAAAAAGGTTGGAGACCCCTGGGAGGTTGATGAGCATGCTGAATTCTCATTGTTCTCTGATGAAGGGATTTTCTCAAGGTGAGCATGGTGTTATGTATGAAGGGACAGAAGTCATATGCAATTGGATAATTTGCTGTGGGAGATTTCATTTTTTGCTTGCACTTTCACTTCTGTGATCTTTGAAAGGCTTACTATATTCCCATCTGCAGAGTGGTTTTGGTCTACCAATTTTGTTAAGTATGTGCTGTCTGCTTGAAAGTCTGATTATTGCTCAGCCATTTCAATTAAGCGATTTTCTGCTTTTGCGGCACCAACAATAATTAGCTTTTAAACTTTTATCTTCCACTATTAAGTAGCCTCACACACTCATCACAGCTTTTCTTGTGAGGGAATAATTGCACAGATCGTGTCCGTCATGTTGTAAGGGGCACGGTAGGGGGGAATGCTGGTCGACCTCCCCGGAGCTCAGTCTGTATTGAACAGTCCTCCAGGGAGAAAACCCAGGGACATGAGAGGGGGTATGGAAGGGGCCTGGCTCACATGATTATGGTGGCTGAGCAGTCCCATGACAGGCTGTCTGTAAGCTGAAGACCCTGGGATGCAGCAAGTGTGGTTCAGGTCCAAAGGCCTGAGAATGAGGGAAGCCAGTGGTGTGACTCTCAGTTCAAGGCCAAAAGCCTCTGGCTGCAGCAGCCACTGGTGTGAGTCCCTGACAAGCCTGGAGTTCTGACGTCTAATGAAGCAGAAGAAAAGTCTATTGCAGCTCAGCAAGAGGCTGATTTGTCTTCCATATCTGTTCTTGCTGGGCCATTGGAGGTTGCCCACCAGAACCAAGGACAGATCTTCCCCACCTCACTCCCTGAGACTCACACACTCCTTTCCTCTGCAAACACCCCCACAGAGAGGCCCAGAATATTGCTTTACCAAGTTTTCAGGTCACCCTTAATTCAGTTCAAGTTGCATCCTAAGATTAAGTCCACAGGTTTATCTGTTATAACTTCCCACCCTTACACATCTCCTTAGGCCATCCTTAGATTTCAAATAAAGACAGTAACACCATGATGCAACAGCTATCCCGGGACTGTGATTATCAGGACTTTAATCTTGTAGAATCTCAACCTTCAGAACTGTGGGGTTATGTCTTTAGGGTTAGGACCAAGACCCATGAGGAAAGGCAGCTGCAGTAAAGGTGCAGCTCGGTCTGCGGCATGCAGTGAACACCCAGCATCAGGAGCAGGGTGTAGCGGCTGCAGTTGTTCTCATCATCAATTTGATGGAGGGAATCAACAACAATAAAAATGCCCAAATTTCAGCCAGCTCAGTAAATTTGCAACAGGCAGGTCTTCACATTATTTTCTGGTCAACAGAATGCTGAAGATATCAGACAGGAAGATGTCACCTTTACCTGTTTGTTATAGGAGGTAAGCCTGGTGCGGACTTGATGAGCTTCGCATCTGTGGAGCTGAGGCTGAGGCTTCCACCAAGGCTGTCCAAGTCGTATCTGCCTGACAGTAGCAGCGGCTCTGCTCCTGTGACCCTCTCATTGTGCTGACACTCACAGGTATTAAACCTGTTTTCTCCATGGTACGAATTTTATATACTGCATCTCCAGGAGAGATTCGTTGGCTGTGCTTTGACAAAATTGGGTGCTCTAAAAATGAAAAGCCCCATGTGTGTGCTGAAGTTGTGATCGTATAACACACCATCTCAGTAACTGTCCCCACAGAGCTGCTTAGAAGACTCCATATGGATAAAATCCCTTTTCTAAGCTAGAAATCTGTGTACAGAGTGAGGCCGATATAGTGAGACAAGCATTGAACTTGCCATGAGGAACACTGGGTAGCATCCCAGATTGGTGCACACACGGATTTGCGCCCGTGGTTTCCATCTGTCTTACCTCCCTCACTGGGAGGGTGGAGGCAGTCAGACCGGGGTCATAGGCTTTGCGGTAAAGTATGTAATAAAAGTTTCTGCTGTAAATGTTAAATAATGTGTACATGAATTATGTTTGCATATTAAACATTAAAATGCCAATTTGAGACCCTTTCCAGAGATGGGACTTAGATCTGTGGTAAGGCCCACAAATTTAAATAGTGATCATGCATTCGGTGGGCCCTGACACAGTTATCTGCAGACCACACTTAGAAAACTATATAATTTCTGTCTTTTGTATAATGTGGAGTTACTTAGTAACACTAGTGGCCACAAAGGAAGCAGATGCACCAAACTCTTCTCCCTAAAATCTGAAAATATCCTAAAAGAAAATCCTGAGAAAAATATATGGATTCAAATTACCCTTCTCCCTGACCCCCAGCATTTTCACTGTGTTTATTCTTATCAAGAGTAAAGCAACTAATGAATTCATCAATGTAGCAATAAGATTCTAATGCCCTAACTGTCATAATACCAGGTGTCTTTCAGCTTGAATACAAACGGATAGACAAAGAGTGATAGAGACTCATGGTTTTGGCTGGAGGCAGGTAAAACTCACTGACCATCTTCCCCTTATCACACAGCTGTGGCCTCAACACTAACCTGTAGTGTCCCTTCATCAAGACCAAAGTCCTAGGACAAAAATAATAAATGGGGAAAAACAAGTATTTGAAAGGGTATCCCAGTATTTCCAACCTACAAAAACGGGGCTCTGAGCCATGGCTGCCTTTGTGTGATTTATTCTCCAGAACCAGGTGTTGTGATTGGTTTTCAGATGCGACCATTCCCAGCACAGATGACCTGCTACCCTCATTACCAGGAAAGCCATTTATAGAGGCCAAGTCAGAGTTGACCACTGGGTTACTAGTGAACATGGTATAAAGGACTCCCTTTCCCGGCCAGAAATGTATTCTCCCACTGATGTGTCACTGAAAGATTCCACATAGCCGCTTTTAAAAGAGTTTTTGAGAGTCATTAAGTACCTTTTATGAATTAAATTAAACAAATTTTATTCCATGTCAGGAGAACTTAGGTAAACAGGAATATTCTGGGTTCCTCTCTCTTTTAGGAAATTAAACAACCATTAAAGGTCTTAAATGACATTCCGAAAGCTTTGTTTCACACAACACAGACCAGTTTATTTTGAAAGAACTCTCTTGCTTAGAACAGCTAGAAAATGTTGGACAGAATAATAAAATAAGGCCTGTGGGTCAGTATTGAGTGTCAGGTTCATCAGACTAATATCCCAGAGATGAAGGAATGAGGAACACGGATCTGACACCCAGACAACTGCTTCCCTCAAGGTAGTTGCTGACTTGAAAGTGGTGGCTGGAAGGCTAAGGAATTAAACCAACCTTTGGGCAGGTTCACAAGCTGGGGGAATAAAAATCTCGATACGTCCGTCAAGAGTGAAAGGTTCCAAAATGGGACACCAGCCATTTATACCCTAAGAATAAGAGACAAACTGAAACGTGCCAGCCCTCGGGGGGCTCCCAGGCCCCTCAGTCCCTGCTTGTGTTAAGGTAGCATGCCCTTAACCTTGGTATGTGACCAAGCAAACCCTCAACCTCACCACTGTAAGATCACATTATCCAGAGATTGAGTATCTCTCAAGATTTTTACCTAATCTTTGCAACATGTGGCACTGAATGAACTATATATCTGTGAGGAAAAACAGTGGCTTGGTCTTTACTTCATGCCATATACAAAAGAACCCCATATCTCTAATAAGACTAAACACTAAAGGCCATAAAATAAAGCTTATAGAATATCACAGAAGCAGTAGCTATCCAAGGGATAGTTAAATAACTATAATAAAATTCCTCTTAAACAAAAGAAATGCTTAAAAGAGGGCAGAAACCACCCACAGACGAGGGCATGACATTTGCAAAACATGAATCCCGATAGGACTTGTGGCCAGATTATAGAAAGAATTTCTTTGAATTAATAAGAAAAATTCAGACAGCCAATAGAAAAACTGGCAAAAGACTTGACTCGGCAATTCACATGAAAACACCTGTAAACTGCCATCATCTGGCACACCATGAACAGACGGCTCACCTGTAAAACCCATACAGTAAATGAGTTTTCTTAAGCAGCTAAACCGTAATGATTTGTTGCAGTACAGTAGAAAACGAATACATATTGGGGTACCTACCCAGAAGGGGGGTGCTTCAATAACAAATACCTAAAACTGTGGAAAGGCTTAGTATCTGAGCAAAGAGAGGGAGCTGGAAGTTTGAGGAGAATGTTGGGAAGCTTGCTGAAGAACACTTAAATTGCCTTGAACCATTAGCAGAGATCGGATGTTGAAAATGCTGCTGATGAGGGTTCATAAGGAAATGAAAAATGCATTGCTGAACATTCGAGCAAGAGGGATGGATCCTCCTATTGCAGGGATGGGTCTGGGACCTCATGATATGGAAAGTGAACTTATATAACTGATGAACCTGGGCATTGAACTAAGATCTTCACAAAAAGAATTGAAGATTCTGTCTGGTTTCTTCTTGCTGTTTATAGTAAAATGAGAAGGAAAAAGGGAAAGAGATTGAGGAAAGTACTATTAAACTGGGAGATTCCGGCGGGTATCCAACCTCTGGCCCGTGGGCTGAATGCAGATTATTTCAGAACTGTTTTGCTCATCTGTAGTGCTGGACATTGCAAAAAGCAAGCACCGATCTTTTGACCTTTTGTGGTTTTTTTGCTCATCAGTTTCATTAGTTTTTGTGTATTTAATGTATGGCCCAAGACAACTCTTTTGTTACAATGTGTAACAGAAAAGAAAAAAGGTTAGACACCCCTATAAGCTGAAGATGACACTCTATAGCCTTTGACTGAAACCTCGGGAGAGCACTGGCCAGAGTGTCCATTCACACAGGATTAAGGACATTCCCCTTATCAAACCTGAAGGCCTCTAGGAAGCTGGAGAGCGTTGTTTCTGAGCCACCACAGTAAGAGGCCACGATAGGAAAGTACCATTTCAAATACCTGCAGATATGGCCTTTACCTAATGCAATGAGTCCTCTGTGAAGCCACACTTGATACACAAAATCCTTGTGGAAATTACAGCAGCAGTAACATTTCCAGCGTAGATGACAATAAAAACAGAAAAAGTATAAAATTAAATGAAGTTCTTGAACTCCTCAAATTCTACTGGAAGACTTATAATAATATTCAACTGCAAACACTTTTACTTTACATGAAAAGGAAGGGTGAGTCAGAGAGCAAAGCCAAGGACCGGAAGGTACAGCCAAGTGCCCCGGAGGTGAAATCAAAGGCTTGGAGGACTGGGGTGTTTCTGACCTTAATCTAGAGAGTCTTGCTGAATTTTGCCTTGCTGGGCTTCAGAATTACTTTAGACTGCTGACTCTGTTGTACTTTACATTTCCACTTATTTTTTTTTTAACAAGAAAAGCTTGTAATTGTTATCCTTTGTCTGTCCCATGGGTGCATGTTGGGAGTGTGGGAAGCAATTGTACATTTTGTTAGTCTCAAAAGTCCAAAGAGGAAGAGGAATTGTGCCCACTAGCTTCATTTAATGCTTTAATCATTGCCCCTGATTTAGATAACTTAGATGAGGAAATTTAGGACTTGGAACTGAGTCTGTAATGGGGATGAGAACTTTGGTCACCTTGGGAGGTAGAAGGTGACGGAGTAAAGTGGACTAAAGTGTGTGGCACCTTAAAGACAGGATGAGAGTTGGGGGAGAACTTTAAAAAGTGACAAAGTTCAAGAAAAGCCTAAAGAAAAAGCCTCTGCCTCTGTAATGCAAAATTTTCTTTCAATTTAGGTGTGTAATGAGGCATCCTTCAGAAAATGAAAAAAAAAAATCCCTATAAAATTGGTTTGATGATCTCAAAGAGATTTAGCTTCTTGTTAGGGATGACCCTACAGATTTAAAGGTTCTATGAAGTAGGGTGTAAAGATTTTTCATCATTAATTACTGTGGAATTTGCATTTGGATTGGAAATACTTGTTAGCAACTCTTTGATGTTTTAGAAATTATAGGCTTTCTCTCATTTGTGTCAGGATGGATATATAAATGCCCTCATGTTTGCATTTAGTTATCTTAAATCTTGCCTTGCAGATTTAAGGCAAGTGCCTCATCAGCATTGTGTGTGTGACAGCATTTTAAAGTACAAGTTAGGCAAACCTTCATTTCCCCTAATTATCTCTTATTTTAAGGGCAATGAATGCTGTTTCTTCCAGAGTTTTATTGTATCATATATTCAACGATAACAAGGCTCCTTTTTCCTTTGCTTAACAAATTCCAGAGGTGCATGCTTTATAATCGCCCAAACCTTGTCGTGTTTTCATGAGCAGATAATGATCTCCAGCACTGTAACTGATGGAAGCACGTCCTGGGTTTGCAGTGTGAATGAAACTCTTCACTGACTGTGGAGTTTCCTGAATTTAGCACAAGCACTGAACCACAAGACCCTCCAGTTAATGAGAAATCAGATTCCAGAAAAGAGCATTTTCACAGAAATTTTGACATAGGCCTGAGGGATCTAGAAACCATGTCATCTGAGGAATGCCTGCAGACATGAAGGATGCTTATTATCAGGCGGTAAGGAGGCATAGTTAGCATTCACTAACGGGGCTGGCAGCAATTTGAGGAATTAACTACAAATCAATCTTTTGAAAGTCACAGCTTTGATTTTTTACACAAAATGTCTCTCCTACATTATTTGTGAACATTTTCTAGAGGAGCTAATTGGTAACCTATCAACCCTCCCTGGGACATCACAACCACACTGTTTATGGAGTTGCTTTGAGTGGAACGGACCATGCCACCCAAACTTCCTTTCAACAGAAGGTCAGTTCAGCTAGTACAAAAAAGAAAAAAGAAAAGAAGAGAAAAACACGAACAAAGGTGACCTATATTACCCATGAAATAGAAACTTTTTCAGACAAAATTCAAAACAAAAATGAAAGCATCCCATTCCAAAAAGATCTGCTAGCAACCTACGAATTCATCTGGTCCAAACTCCTTATTTTACTAAGAAGGAGACAGAGGCCCAGGGAGTTGGTGTGACCTGCCCGAGATCCTACCCTGGCCACACTCTTCAGATGTGGCCACTCCACCCTGGACTCCTGGTGTGCAGCTTGGTGCCCTCAGCACCAGCCTGGGCCGTGTTATCAGGGAAGCGCTGTTGTTTCATTCTTTCCTGAATCACCCTTGAAAATGAGGTGTCCTTCTCAATGTCCTCTATCGTTCCACACAGAAAGTTGACAATATTAATTTCTGCTTCTCTTTCCTGTCCCTTCACATCCGGTCCAGCCTCACACTGGACACTCCACCACCCTGCTGACGTCTCTGGTGAAATAGCGATGGGCAGGGTGGACTTTGGTCTAAGGACACAGGTAGCAGAGCTAAAAGGAGGAACTTTCTTACTCACTGTTGTCAGAGGAGATCAGAAAGCCTGATCCAAAGGCAGAAGTCACGACAAGGCAAAGAAAAGGGAAGGAGGCCATGCAGAGGGCATAGAAGAGGCCATTGTAAAGGAAACCAAGGACTAGAAGATGTCTGCGCCTGGGCAAAGCAGGGAGTTACGGGGGCAAACTCTCCATCTCCCCTTAACCCAGGAGCTCTGATCCTACCCGTTTTGTCAGAGGCCCACATGCTCTTCCTGGAAGATAGGTGTCAACAAACTCTGACATCTTCAAACTCTAAACGACGTCAGACGTTCCTAACAAAACACATTTTCTAAACGTGTCCAGTGTACCCACACTCAGACAACAAACACCACACTGCAAAGCCACTCGCCTTCGTTTAGCAGATCTCAAAGTTTTCTGAAAGATTTCTTGAAAGAAAGATAGCCTAGTCATAACTGAATGTAAAACTAGTTTAAAATTGTTTATCAATCTCCAAATTGGATCTTAGGATTCAAAATTAAAAGAAACTTGTTTCAGCTGGCAACGCATACTTTGGCCAGCCCCGCTGACGACCCGTGGTGCTGTATTAATATGCTCTTGGTTTAAATACGTGTTATCATGTTCAGTGTAGAATATTATTCTGTTTATTCTGATCCTTTTACTTGGGCATTTACAAACATGGGGTTGTTGCTTTTCATTGTGAGATTTTATTTCCCTTTTGCTGATAACACATTTCATGTCCTAAGTAGGAAATACATCAAGTTCATTAATCTTGGTATCTTTTTCTCTTCCTCTCCTAGAGACACTGAATTCTTCTGAGAAAGTATAAGGGCTCTGGCATGGGGATCTAGGTTTTTTAAAACACAGAAGGACATACATAGGGTTGATGGGGAGATGGAATGTTGACACCATTTTTCAATGACCTGTGAGCTCTTCTGGTCTTCAAGTATGTACTTAATAAAAATTTAGGGGAAATTATATACATCCATTTATACACAGTTGCAAGGTCAGGATATTAAAGTACCTATGTGAAAGAAGTTAAGTCCAAGGACTGCAGAATGGATATGTAGAGTCAGCAAACCCAGAAAGGAAGAAGTCTTGATAAAGCACATTTGGGAAGGTGCATCGCTAACTCACTTTGTCTCCTGATTATAAAAGGTAGATGGAAGACAGTCTGGTTAAATATCTATCAGTCACAATGCCTGAAGGGATTCTTAATCTCAGGAGATACAAAGACAAAATTATTTAACACGACCGAGTCATACTGTGAAAATAGAATTCAGTTTATTTTACTATACGTAATTATAATTACTCTGATAACATATTTGGGTTTTAATAAAAATCTCAAATCTTTCATTTTAAGGAAATGACAAAAATAAGTTTCTACGTCTTTAAGACCCAGGCTGGATTCTGCTGGTCCTGCCCTATCTGCCACCCTTACTCTGCCTATTCAGGCCGTACTCTGAGTCACAGTATGCTCCAGCTTGCGTTAGAACCTCAATATCTCGTGTCTGGCTATAGTTTATAAGCATAGGAAGTATGTTATTTTTTCTTTAAAGTTCAAATTGAACACCAGGTCCTTATCATTAAATAGTATGTTGTATGTATTGGGCAATCCACAAGCTGGAATGTCAGAAGTTGGGTATCATCTTTCATATCAATGACCTTAATTTATTTTAAATATATACTCCTCCAGCAATTGAACATACAAATTCTAGAAAAAAGAGATTATATAGCACTGTGGTCTTGTCATATTAGGAGGGAGATAACACAATGAAGTCTACAATATCATTTAGTCCAGTAACCACTGACGTATCCTGGTTCCCCTCTGATCTGTGGTCCTAGATTCCTTCAGGCTGCTGCTCCTCTGCCTTACCCCGCAGTTAGGATGCCAATCCCTATACCATGGCTAGGCCCCTCTCCACATATGAAAGACACATTTTATGAATTTGAAACCTCCGGGTGCCCTTCTCACTGGCCCTCTGCAGGTGCAGCCCTGCTCCTGGCTTGCTGCTCTGTGAGTACCCTTAGTGTATGGTAACTCCACTCTCCGCCCGGGGTACAAGGATACAAGTTGTCTCTGTTCTTAGATTCCATGAATATCTAGAATATTCCCTATGCATGTGGTGGGGCAGGTGCAGGGCATAAATCCACTTCTGAGGAAACGCACAGGCTAAGTTGTTTGCTTTACCCTCTCATCCTTCTTTCTTTCTCCCAGAGAAATTCCATCCCATCTGGGGAGAGAGAGAAGGTGCACAGCCTGTCTCTTCATCTTTTATTTCAAAGTTCTCATTTGTGCCAGGGTATATCTGAGCTCCCGAGAGTGTAGGTTTTTGAAAATTTGAGGACTAGCTTTTTGAAATCCTACACAGTTTTTTCATGCTTTGTGCTGTATTGTTCCTCCAAAGAAAGAAATGCAAAGGGTACAGGAGAATCTGAGGAGAAACCTCGGTAAATATTTCAAATACAAGCTCTATATTTGCTTTTCTTTAAAATGCTTTGAGCACATCCTGCTGTGCCTTCCCTTGCTGTTGTTTGCACCCGTGTTTCTCCAACCACAGCAACAGGAGGGAACTTTTGCTTTCACTCCATAAGACCTGATCTTTAGTTTTCTATTTATGACATTGGCAGCCTCCCCCTTGAGAAGAAATATGGGTGCTGTGATGCACACTGAGCTCTGTCATCAAACATTCTCACTCTGCTACACCTCCATCCTCCTGGTGATGGTAGCCCAGCAAAACAAGCATGCAATAATGCCACATTCAATATTTTATGAGCTTCACAATGTATAAGAAACTCTTAAATGCTATGGATATGCTTAATGCCAAATGATCAGTGCAGATCAAAGCATGAGCTAGTTCAGCAGGATGAGATCCAATTTGAGCCACTGTTGTCAAGACAGGGTCATGTTTCATGGTTCAATATCAACATTATCGTAATTGACTCTTATTGGCATGCTGTAGACGTTGACACTACATTGCAATAAAGTAACATATTTAACAAATAATTGATACTACCTCAATCTTGTTCCAAAGGATAATACCTGGATTTTTGGCAAGACCAACATGTAACAGGGATTACATAGATAGATAGATAGATCCAGATTGTGGATTTTTCAGATTATTTATAAATAGATAGATAGATCCAAATGGATTTTCGGCAAGACCAACATGTAACGGGGAGATTATGGATTCTATACTCTTGATACATACATCTTATATGAAATCGAGCTCTAATAATTGAGCTGCAGGAGTCCTACCTTCTAAAACAAATATCTCATAGACCTTAACAAAACTCTTTTGTCTGATTAGAAAAAGACAATTATTAAAATAAATAGTAAATGAATTTTAAAATGCATAATAAGAATTACACCAGGAATAATTTTTTAAGTATTTTGAAAAGCCAGTTGTCTGAATATTTACATTCAACTGGACAGATCAACAGACTTCATGGAGAAATTGTCTTCAGACAAGTCTTAATGATGCCTGACTTGAATAGCAGACATCGTAGATAAAAACAAGATATACACATATATATATATACATATAAATTGTATATTATATATAAATAATATAAATTATACATATAAATATATTTAATATATATGTATATAAACGAAGGTCATATTCTCTAAAGATAGAGAATATCATAAGTTAGAAAAATATGGGCATATCCAAGGAGAAGGTTTGAGCCCCATGGCTGGAGCGCGGGACTCACAGCGGCATCTGCAGGTGATAGTGAAGGACTCTGCATATCAAGTTAGCAATCTCCACCACATGGATTAGGCAGTAAGAAGCTACAGAGGGAATGGTCCCATGTGGAGTGTGTATCCTGCAACTTTTCCTGGATTATGAATAAACTGTCACATATAAAAACGGTGATTCTTCTTTCTTGATCCTGTTTCCTATGTCTAATACCCTCATCTTTTCCCTAAGGTTCCAGATGTTGATCTCTATACGTCACTCACCCCTCCACAGACACACACACATATAAAGGAACACGTGTCCACACACACTGCCTGTGTGTGTACGCATCTGCGTGGTTTTCCATCATGAAAATACAGGCAGTAAGTTGGGAGGATTTCCTGATTGTGTGAGAAATCTCACTCCCTCCCCTACCTTTTTTCCCCCATGTGGGAAGCTGAAAGATACCCACTCTCAGATTCTCCGCAAGTAGACAGGAGACATTCTTTCAGGTTATGTGATACAGATCTTGATGTAAGTAGAAATCTTGTGGGTGGGTCCTGGGAAAGCTCTTGATTTCCAGGTTATAGGACTTGAGTTGGTATCGTCAGCACCACTGCCTTGCCCTTTCTCCTGCCTGGAATATGAACATGACACTTGTAGCTGGGGATGTTGGGAGCAGGGGAGTGAGAGGATTTCAGAAATACTGGTAGCTACTAAATCAATACCAGCAGACTGCCTACAAATATCTAATTAGAACAGAATAGTAAACCCCAGCATTTAATCCACTGCCAGTTTACTTCCTGTCAACACAATATTCCTATTATTCAATGTTTATTTACTTTATACAAACTTTGACCTTGCATAACTCTATAGAGTATGTTTAAGTAAATTCAAATAACTTATTTGCTGAATTCAACATACTCTGCATCACACTTTCCTCATCTATAAAAAAGGAAAATACCACCTACTTTGAAGAATCATTAGGACTAACGGCAATAAAACACCTAATATAGGAAAAATACACCTGCCACAGGGACTGGCTTACAGTGGCTCATGAATAAAACTCTGAAATAAATCAATGTGTGAATGAATAAGAATTCCATACTTCTAAGAAGCTCATTTGAATGGTATTCTGTTTTATTGGGTTGAATGATTAGATTTATATATAAAATAATCTTTTGGTGACATTTTCTTACTAGTAGAAAAAAGTCGAATATTAATGGACATTTGACACCAGTCCAAATATAGATCTGGAGGTTCGTATTATGTCTCTATTCAAATTAAACGATTGACATAGCATCTTGAGTTTTGTTTCTCTACTTTGAACTATAACTTAATACTAAATCAACATTGGTGTCAATAAGGAGCAAATATATTCAAATTGAACACTGATGTGATTTCACAATACCTGGATGATTGCTGATAAAATTTTTGGCTTCTGTGATCCAAGATTGTATTCTTTATTTGTGAATTTCTTAAGAGCTTACTATCTAGATAGCAGGGTAACTAAAACTCTCAGCATGGCACAGAAATACGGAATCGTCTTTGTCAAGGCCCCTTGCTGTGTCATGATTCTGAGCAACACCACTGAGCTTTAGCATGACGGAGATGAACACTACAAAATATTTAATTTAATGCTTAAAAAGCAGAGATTCAGCCCTTATATGAAAGAGGGGATTGACTTTTAATCCCCCTCAAATCAATATTACCCTCAAGAATTCGCTACGCGAACAGACGGTCAGAGCAAAAGAGGTGGCAGTTTGGGGTTGTTCACAGAGATCTTCAATATATTCTTGTAAGATTAACTGATGACAATTGGATTCACATCCCAGTTCTGACAAAATGTTATGTAGAATTTCTGAAACCAATTCTGTTTAAAAATCACAAACGTTGTCTGTGATGTCTTATGTATAATCACATAGGAAATGATTTTTCCTTTGTAAAGTATTCCTCCTATGCAGAATTCCTATTGAATATGTAGAAAAAAAATTTTTAGAGAGATTCTGTTTTTGTTTTATGTAACTTTTTGCATTATTGGTGTTTCTGAAGATACAGAGTTCTTTGGGAGGCTTCCTGCCAGAATCTGGATTGAACCATTGAAACAATAAACGTGGCCTCACTGGACACATCACAGGTGAAAGAATCATTTGACTCTAAAGAGCTCCAGCAAAAATATTTTGCTTTTGAAGTTGTAAAAAGCAAGTGGAAATACCCGCAGAGTTCAAACAATTTTATATTCAAAGAAAAATCTACCCTTCTCTGCTTTCCCTCCGAGCACTTTCTCCAGGTCTTTGTAGCAATGATGTGACTGTGTAGTTTTATTCCCTTCTCTTCTCACAGAGTTTAACGTGGGGTCTTTCTTGACACATAAACATAGGAAAGTGTAGTGGCAGGAGCTTTGAAATAGAGAAAACGTGGGCTTGGTATTAGATTTAAAACTTTGTTTCTCCTTTAAGGATAAAAATCTTCCCTAACTTCCCCCCAAATATATTCTGATTGGATTTTAAACAAGACAATGGCTTTGCCAAGTCAAATTTTGCTAGATACATAAAGATATAATAACTTACTCACAATGGCACCTGCGAGGTACCTCTTCAGGGTCAAGAAGGATATTTGTGTTCGTGGAAATTTAACAAATATAGGTAATTAAGGCAAGAACTAAGGTAATATCATGCTGGATTAGAGTGGACCCTAAATTCAGTGAGAGTGGACTTAGAAGAGACAGAAAAAGACAGCAGAGACACAGAAATGACGGTGACATAAAGACGGACACAGAGATTGGAGCGATGCCGCCACGAGCCAGCAAAGGCCAGGAGCAGCGGAGCTGAAAGAAGCAAAGAACCATCCAGGTATCCTCCAGAGCTTCTGAAAAGAGCATGATCCTGTCATCATCTTGATTTTGGATTTCTGGACTAAATTCCTATAGTTTGAAGTGAAGACTAAATTTCTATAGTTTGAAGTCACCAAATTTGTAGCAATTTGCTGTGACAGCCTAAGAAAGCAAATGCCAGTGGGCTCCTGGCCCTTGAGACTTCTTGGGAAGATAAAAAGCCAGGATGCTCATTTTCCCAGCATCCGTCGCTGCTGGGGCTTCGCACCCACGGTCTGGGTTCAGAAGCTGTATTAATGTTCTATTGCTATATAACAGTTAGCAGCTTAAAGCAAAACCCACTGAGCATATCACAATTGCTGGGGGTCAGCGGCCTGGGCAGCACTGGCCTGAGTGCTCTGTTTCAAGGTCTCACAATACCTCATGTTGCTGGCCGGGGCTGTCATTTCATCTGAGACTCAGCTGAAGCAGAACCGGTTTCCAAGCTTATGAGGTGTCAGCATCACTCAGCCACCTAAAGACTGTTAGCCTGACGGCCCCAGTTTCTTGCTGACTGTCCACTGGAGGTGACCCTCGTCTCCTTGCAAACACAGCTTCCTGGAGCCTCCAAGTCAGTAAGGAAGACTGTCTCTTTGCAAAGGGGCTATTACCATCTCATCAGCATAATCGTGCTCATGTAACCACACACCCCATCACGCGTGTCCACTTTGTTACGTATAATCAAGTCTCAGGTCCTGTCTGCACTCCAGGAGAGCTAATTACACAGAAGAGCACAAACTGGGAGGCTGGGATGGGGGAAGCAACCTTACATCTGTCCACACAGTAAATTGGACACATTTGTATTTAAATGGAGGAATAGTGACAGCATTAGCAAGGGCGGAATCCACTCTGGAGTCACTCGCTGTGGTGGCCGCAGCACCGGGCTCCCAGAGACAGCCGTGTCCAGGAAGTATCCTGAGTCCGGTGCCTGCGTTTCACTGGCCCCCGTGCCGGCCGCATGCACTGCTGAGACTTGGGTCCAGGAACATGGTGCTGTTGTCAAGCTGGTTGTTCTACGGCACGATTTCGACTGTGATTTTGACTATAAAATCTCTCCTGCTTCTGTTCATTTTATTCACCTGTTTCTTCAGCCTTGCCATTAATTTTGTAAGCTACCTGGAAACTTTCCAATAAATGCATTTTATGCTCTAATCAACTAGACTTGATTTCTATTGTGTGTAATCAAGAACCCTGACTGATACACTTAGTAAAATAAACATTGTTTTCTAGCATTCTGGCCTCCCCGCCTGCACCTCTCCTGCCTCCCTTATAGAGACAATAGAGACGAGATTATAATGATTTACTTGGATGTAAACAACAACATTAGAGCACGTGTAGAATAATCTCATTTCCCTCCAGAAAGGCCTCCTCTGACTTCTCAATTAGGTTAAGTGCTCCAGCTACGCGTTCCCATAGCCTTTCCCTCCCCTGGCAATTATTACGCTAGACTCTCATCATTTGTTAAGTAAAGTCTTCCCTGATACACCCAGTCTCCCCTGTTCACAGATTTCACCAGCCTTTAACTCGGTGCCTGGTAGATCAATGGAGTTTCTAAAATACTTTCTAAGATACGAACATAGAAGTGAATTTACCTTCCTATGTTACCTGTCGTCCTGGTCCCGCGTGGTAATCAACTGCGTCTAACTTTCACGGACTTTGCACATCCAAAGTGCCACAGGTAATCTTTGTCGACCTCATTTTTGAATTGTTATCCTGAAAATATTAATTTCAAAATTCATTTCCAGCTATTCTCCTTTCCTTGACTCACTGCCAGAAAGCAGAGGAACTATTTCATCTCTGCCCCCCGGATTCCCTAGACCACGTTACACACTTAGTATTGACACAATCTCAGAGGCAACTCTCAGTGGAGGTTTGCAATTAAGTTCATCTATTTGATTGCCACATTTTTACTGCACTTCCACTATTCTCTTTCCTTCCATTCTTCCCATCACATATTATTTTCTGGTCCATTGAGTTTCTCACACAGACCACCAAGTTCTACTCCTTCGTGCTGCTCCTTTCTCCCAGGGCTCATTTCCTCTCCCTACGAATATTCACATGCAGCTCATTCTTCAAGAGCCGACCAACATCTGGTGCTTTCCGCTACCGTTTCCCTGCCCAGCCCAAAGTAATCTTTCCCTCCTACAAACTCTCACACTCACCATTTCATAACTTCTATAATAAATACACATGTCTCTGAGTGCACAGTGCTCGACTCCCGTTCACATCCTTTGAGCACCGTCTGTATGTTGGTACGCTTGTGGATAAAACTGTGGTTGACCTGTCAGTGAGGAAAACACAGGATGCCTTCGCTGTGAAAACAGTGCTGTCACAGGTGACCTGTGGATGTTGGTCACCGCCCAACAAAAAGATGCCGAGTTGTCTAAGTTGACGCATGCTAGGATGACAAAACCCTGCATACAGGTCTCACCCCGAAGAGTTGCATAACCCAGATAATACCATTCATAAAAACCATATGTAATTTCAACATCCTTCTATTTCAACAGTAGTCACTAACGGTACCATGTGTCACATATTTCCGGCTTTCTTCTGTCTCTCTTCGAGGTAATATATGAGCCTGGGTAGGGCCACCTGAGTGGCCTGGTCCCATGCATGTGAGTGAGAGCGGCATCTCTTAATCAGAACCATAGCATTTACTCACCTACGTGAGATTTGGAGAGCCCTCCATTCACTCTAACGTAGCAACTGACTGCATTTGAGATGAGACTCCCCCACCCTCTGTGATGAAGAAAGCTCCTTGCTGACCTGCAATGTAGCATAAGCAACAAATAAAAGCACAGATTTTAAGCCAGCACAAACCACCCTGTTCTAACTGATGGTGCCTTTTATTTTCCAGTTGGGAAGCTGGGAGGTGCTTAACGATACAGCTTCCCTATGATATTTTATTTCTCACTGTTGTTTCCATCACACTTCTTGTCACCCACTGCTTAGAACGTCAGCCACAATTTATGCACAGAGAAAGACAGAGGCATTGCTGAGGAAAATCACTATTATGAACGGCATGGGAGGATGGGCTGATTTAGTGAAAACATAAGGGTATAAGGATAAATTTCTTTAGAAAGTAAACAAAGGATTTAACCTTACTTTAAGTGGAGAATATCATGAATATTATACTATGGTCTTAAATTCCTATAGACATTTGTTGTTCATTTTGAGAATTATTTATAAAAGAAAGACAAGATGATAAATGGAACCAATAAAAAACTTTGGGTTTTGGGCTCTGATTATGAAAGGAAACTTTTCTACATTAAAAATAAAAGCTGAATTTTTATTAGATGAACATTCTCAGAGAAAATTTATATTAATATGCAAATATACCATTATACTTTTCTGAAGAAGAGTGCTGCATTGCCATATAGCGCCAACATTTCAATAAAATAGTTTTCTTTTGTAGAAGACCTACATTTTAGAGGTGAGTGACCTGCCTTAGGACACAAAGGCAAACAATAGAAATTTAGAAAACAATGTGATTTACCCACTTAGTCTTGGAATGACTTTCAACTCTCTTTTTTCTGATGGCCAAAAGCAATTTTAACTTAAACATTTTCTGTTAAAGATCAGAATAGGAATCTTATCCCATGGCACGTTGCTCAGAATTCTTGATTATAAAGCCATTTTAACCCACTGTGACCTCCGAGGTGTTAGGAAATGTCTGTGAGCTATGTGTCTATGGGGGGGTCACATAAACCATGGTCAAGTCGCAGAAGTAGGTAAACGAGGGAGTCAACACAGTCACATGGGGGGTGATGGAGAGTGGAGAGAAAGGATGGAGACAGGTCTTATCTTGGAAGATGTGAGGGTAATAGTAGTTGAGATGAAAAGGTCAAAGGCTTCATAGTTATCACTATTTTCTAAGTACATAGGGCTCAGATAAAATGTTCAACATTGTCAATCTCAAATCCAAGGTTCAGTCCACTGCAGAAATCACTCTAAGTATTTTTAGGGAACAGGGATCCAACACAGGAATTAACTGCCTGAAAAACCATTGGAGGGACCAAAGATGCAAACCTTGGGTGGAGGGGGGACGTTCTAGCTTTCAGGTTCACCACCACACATGTAGTTTGAGAACCACATGACACCCAAGTTCTGCCAACCGGGACAAGAAACTGCAGAAGGGTATTCTTGGTGATTCCAGCAAAAATTCCACAAAAAAATCTCACATCTGATGGAGCCCATGCAGTGCCTGCCACTGCCAAAGAAAAAATAGTGTGGCTTCTGTCTTCCTTCCACCTTCCAAACCATGCTCAGATGCATGATTGGTAGAACATAAATTACATTCTAAGGCTTAGAGTCAAGAGAAACTGGAGACCATAGCTCTTAAATTCCTAACGCTTTCAAAACAGAAGAAATTCTGGAAGGGTTTTGTTGCAGGCAAATTAAATTAAATCAGCATGGCGATTTCCATCCTCTTAATTAAAACTTTGAAGAGACTCAATCCATACAGCTGAGTGTTTCACAAATTTCCTCCAATCCCTTCCTCACACCTCTCAGACCTTCGCTGTTTCCTCACCTCTCCATTTTCCTGCCCCCAAATACCTCTCACTCCTCCCTTCTATTTCCCTTTTCCCACTCCCCTTTCTACATTCCTTTGTTATCTTGCTCAAATTAAAAAAAAAAAAAAAAAAAAAACACCAAGCAAGCTTTGTCTTTCTCATTCGATGTGATACTCAGGCTCTTAAGCAATTTTACGTAGATCTCCTAACCCTGCTCCATGATTTAGTTTCAGGTCTCAGGGATTTATGAGATCAGGACTATCTCTTACAGAGACGTATTCTGTCTAATCAACACTGGCATGGGGCACAGGCTCTTTCTCTTTATTTACTCACAGCAGCCTTCTTTAAAGTCACCATTAGTACAAAAGATTTGGTCCAAGAGGTCAGAGGTAAAAGCAGCATGCAGAGTTCTAATTGAATATTCAACATTTCTCTTTCTTCAGCCACCCACAGCACTGAAAACCTTTTCCTCATATTTTTCCATGCCTTTGCTTGTCCTTACTTGCCTATTTTCACCTTCCTTTCTTTCCTGTTTCCAAATCCTCTTCCTTCCTTATGCAGAACACCAATTTCGTGGTCTCCTTTTACCCTGGAGAAGGGAAATAAAGAGCACTTTACTTTCTGTACCCAAAACAGCCCACGATGATAATTTGTTAAATGAAAGCTCATCTACTTTAAAGAGAAATGATGCACTTCCCATAAGGACAGAAGTAGTGGCCAATATTGAGATTCTAAACAGAGCAATTTATTTTGTACTAAGCTATTCAAAGAAAGAACAGCTCTTTAATCCTCAATTCTAAACCTCGTAAAAGGGAGAGCTGTATAACGGATGCAGACTCCCGGGGAGCACTGGAGAGTGTGCAGAAACAAACTGTTGTCATTACTGTTGACAGTTTGATAACATGACACATAACCCAGGGCGTCACAGGCTTCCTCAGTGGAGACTTCGGTGATGTGTCCAATAGCGACCCTCCTTCCTCAATCAAGTTTTGATGAGTTCTGTGGAGAAATGGTGGGGATAGTGAGTATCAGGAGTGCAGAGTCTGGACTTGGCCTGCCTGCATTCAAACCCTGTGACTGCCACTTAATTGTTAGGCCACCTAGAAAATCAGTCTCTTTCATGTAAAAGAGATAATATAAAGACAATGATCTCCTGTGCCTTATAACGGTATTACACGAGGTGATGTGTGCAGAGCATTTAGCAACACCCACAAACGTGTGCATTGATGCACGTACACTTTTCTTTTCTTTTTTTTTAGGTTCACAGCAAATATTTATTAAATAAATAAAACCCAACGAAAATGACAACAAAACTTACCCCAAATCACATTCCTTCTCAATAGTTCTCCATGTGTAACAAAGGCAAGGGTAATTTTCTGAGCACGTACACTTTTCTAAAATCCGAGTCCCAAAGCAGAGAAACCTCCTAATCATTCTAGACTCCTTCTCGCTCTCATCTCCCATATCCAATTGCTCATTATACCTTGTATTTTTAATTTTTTTAGCAGAAAAGTATTTTTAATGTATTGTTTCAGGTTCATTGAGGGTGCAAAGAATTAGATTACACTGATTGCGTTTGCTGGGTGAAGTCTTTCTTATAACTGTGTCCCACCCCTAAGAGGTGTGCCGTACACCAGAACCCCCAGCCCCTTCCTTCCTCCCCTCTCCCAGCTCCCTCATTCCCCTGCCCCCCAGCTTGAGTTGATTTGAGTTTTTCTCTTATCTGGGTAAGTATTCGATCATCTACTGGCTTCATATTAGAACTGAGTACGTTGAATTCTTGCTTCTCCATTCTTGTGATACTTCACTAAGAAGAATGCACTCCTCCCACCTTTTAACTAACTCCTGCATCTTTCCCTCTCTACTGTAGTTCACACCTGCTACAGCATCCCTGCCCCAGTGCAGTCACCTGGTCACTCACGGTCACTGTTATTGCTGTCTTCCCCAGCTTCCTTCCCGGTGTCACCACACTGCTACCAGTGCTCTTACTGTACAGAAAAAGTTATCAATTTAACTTCAACTTAAAAGCCTTCATTGTTTCCCAAAGGCTGACAGACTAAACTCTATATTATAATAGATTATAAACCTCACCATCCCATCCCAAACTCTACAGCAGTGAGTACCAGTCTTCAGGGTGGATCAGACCTGCCTGGAATGTTTATAAAAATGCAGATTTTAGATTTTTCCTCCTCTAACATTCTCATACAGCAGGTCTCAGTCAAATACTACCAATTTGAGCTTTTATCAGTCACTCCAGGTAATTCTGAAGCCAGTTTCTGAGGTCATCCTTAGAGAAATGCTCAGCTCTGCAGCCTCATACCAACCGTTTCTTTGCCACGCCTACTCTCTGCCCACCCTACACAACGAATGGGTCTTCAGAGATAACACGCCTTACACGCTTTCTGGCCTCTGTGACTGTCATTCCTCCTCCCTGGACATTCTGCCCACCCTTTCTGTCTGATTTCCATTTATCTCCTGGCTTTTCAATCCAATGTCATTTCTATGTGAGGAGATTCCTAGTACTCTTAGGGGCCTGTTAGTTACAACGTCTTCTAAGATTCAGTACAGATTCTTTTATTTTTATTTATTTTTAAATTTCAGATTAATGTGAGGTTATAATTAGGTTATGATATTTGCATTTGTTAGGTAAAGTCGCTCTTGTAGCTGCACCCAGGAGCACGCCAATCCTCCTCCTTCCTCCCCTTTCCCTCCCTTCTCCACCTCCCCACAACTGAATTAAATTGAATTTTTCTCTTATGTGGGCATGAATTAGATTGTCTGCTGGCTTCATATTAGTACTGGATACTTGCTTTTCCATTCTTGTGATACTTTACTAAGAAGAATATGTTTCAATTCCATCCAGGTTAACACAAAAAATGTAAAATTTTCATCTTTTTATGGCTGAATAGTATCCCATGGTGTACATAGACCACAGTTTGTTAATCCATTCCTGAGATGACGGGCATTTAGATTGTTTCCACATCTTGGAGATTGTAAATTGAGTGCGGTAATCAGTCTTTTTTTTTTAATTTCAGGTTACTATGAGGGTGCACACGATTAGGTTACATTGTTTATATTTGTAAGGTAAAGTCCCAGCAGTAGGTATGTCCTTCACCCCGGAAGTGTGCCGTAGACCTATCATTGTTCCCTTTGGGCAGGAGCTTGACAAACCCTCTCCCTTCCCCTCTCTTTGAATTTACTTGAGTTTTCCTCCCACGTGGCAGCAGTCGTTAGTCTCTTACTCAAGTTAGTTTGAGCACATGTGACGCTTGTTATTCCATCCCTGGGATACTCTGCTTAGGAGAATGTTCTCCATCCAAGTTATTACAAAAGATACAAAATCTCCATTTTTATGACTGAATAGTACTCCAGCATACATACACCACAGTTTATTAATCCATTCATGAGCTGAAGAGCCTTTGGGTTGTTGCCACATCTTTGCAATTGTGCACGGGGCTGCTATGAGCATTTCAGTGCAAATGACCTCATGGTAAAATGACAGTTTTTCTTTTGGGTAGATACCTGAAGTGGGATTGCAGGATCAAATGAAAGGTCTACTCTTAGTTCTTTGAGGATTCTCCATACTTCTTTCCATAGAGGCTGTCCTAATTTTCAGTTCTGCCAACAGTGAGTACAGCAACAGCAAAAATAAAATAAATGGGACCTGATCGATTTGAAAAGCTTCTGCACAGCTAAGGAGAAGATCAGCACAACAGAAACACAAGCCGCAGAGTGGGGGAAGATACCTGCATGCTGTGAATCCAACGAGGGCCAGCAACCAAGTCCACCAAGAACTCAAGCAAATCAACAATGGCCAAAAAATGAGCAAACAACGCCCTTTTTTTTTTATTATTATTAAATCATAGCTGTGTACATTAATGTGACCATGGAGCATCATACACTAGTTTCATAGACCATTTGACCCATTTTCGTCACTCTGGTTATCATAGCCTACCTGGCATTTTCTTAGTTATTGTGCTAAGACATTTACATTCCACATTTACTAAGTTTCACATATACCCTTGTAAGATGCACCCCCCCCTCCTCCCTCTCGCCCTTCCCCCTATTCTTAGGTTGTAACTAGGTTATAGCTTTCATGTGAAAGCCATACATTAGTGTCATAGTAAGGCTGAGTATATTGGATACTTTTTCTTCCATTCTTGAGATACTTTACTAAGAATAATATGTTCCAGCTCCATCCATGTAAACATGAAAGAGGTAGAGTCTCCATCTTTCTTTAAGGCTGCGTAATATTCCATGGAACAACACCCTTATGAACTTTGCAAGACACATGTACAGAATCTTTTCTGACGAAGACAGATGAATGGCCACCAAACACATGAAAAAATGCTCATTGTTTCTAATTATTCAAGAAATGCAAATCAAAACCACCGAGAATGGCCCACATCACAAGGTTCTGAAGCAACAGATGCTGATGTGGGTGGGGAGAGAAGAGAGAAGAGGGAGCATTCAGTCTGGTAGTGACCTCTACTTGCACTTGTTGCCTGGGGATATGAGCAAATTTTAAATAGTAGTCCTCTCTACTAATCTGTAAGGTTGTGGCCCACGGGAAAAGCCTCCCATTCATTCTTGTACTGCCATTGCCAGTGCCAGACTCTTATTAGGTACAGGATAAATATTTGTTGGCCAAATGAAGAAACTAATAAATCTTAGAGCATCACTCACCTGAAATTACTTAAGGATTTAAGTCACTTCCACATGACAAAGTATTTCCTCCACCAGCTTTCTGCTCTTCACACTGGGGCTAAGAGATCAATAACATCACCTGATACACTGAAGGCTGGTTTCTATTTATATGATTGGTTGATTTCAATAAAGGAAAAATTACAGGATCCTGAAGCAATAAAAAGTGGAAAGGGGTTTCACTTTCCCTTTATTATCTATTAAATATGCTGTCCAGGTATCACCCAGATGGCTGGCAACTTTGCCCGAAGGAATTCTCTAGCACCCCAGCATCTGGGTGCTGCCTCTGGTGTAATTCAGTTCTCTGTAGGTTAACCTGAAATTTGTAGCCAAACTCTGACTGCAGGATCAAGTGATCATTTAAAGAGGGACTGGTATCCTTTCCAGCTTTTAACTATTCCTCTTAAAGAAGATATTAAAGACTGACCGTGTTGAACTTTACCTGCGCTTTCTACCCCTGTATAGCATCCATATTTAGGAAATCCCTCTACCTTTTTGTACTCCAGGAAATGGCTTACTGCAAGGAACTCTCCTTCCTCAAGTGACTTAGACAAGCCTCCCAGGGGGCCTCCCTGTTTACTGTGTCAAAGCCAGACACCTATCCTCCAGTTCCTAGGATGTGTCTTATAAGTGATTATCCAACCATTCACCCAGCTTACCACTATGGACAAAATTTCCTCTTTGATTTGACCTAACTGCTGACAACATTCTCTGCTTCCTTAGGCCTCTAAATTTGGCTCAGCTTTGAGCTTAAGCAAGTATTGACAGCTGACACAGGCATTGGAACATGGAACGATCCCCATTTAAAAGTCCCTCCCAAGATTCAGGGGTTGCAGGACTAATGTGGCCTATTCACCTATCCAATCATGTCCATCTGGTCATCTTGCTCCTCACAGCCATGCCTCAGAGCATTGGGGTAAAGAGATGGGTAGGTAATGGCTTTCTTCCCCAAGGGCACTGGTCCACTGCAATAATTTCTTTATAAGAGCCATCCCAGAATTAGTTTCCATGACCATGTATTAAGTTCAGAGAGATGGAAAGCGTAATACGGAAGCACCCATCATTCCTTGAGCAGGGTTGCTACCGTGGGCTAGACGTCTACTTCTTAACAAAATTGGAAAAAACTAGAGTTAAAGGATAGCGCTACTTAAATGAGGAACTTTACTTTAAATAATTTATTATTTAAGTAAGTAACTGTAATCCAAATGATCTGATTCAGATGGGCTGAAGCAGGACTGAGGATCCCGGGGCAGGTATGACATGCTTTTACCCAGCTGGCAGTGCAGGAGAGCAGGCCTGGAATGTCCACCATGGAAGGTCCTGCACGCACATGCCCTTGGGAACAGTGGTGCAAAGTGCCAAGCAGCAGTTACACAGTCGTGACATTTCTGTGCACACTTCCAGCTATCTGAGAAAAACAGCACCTTCTGCAACCTGTGGGCAAGAAACCCCAAACAATTTTGTCTCTCCCCACTGTAACAACACCTGAATACTGAGATTTAGTCGTGGGAACCTGTCCATACAGTAGATTACTGATTACTAGAGCTTTCCTAATTCTAATAGGTAGCAGCAAAAGCCTTAGGCACTTCAATTACTGGGAATGATGCTCTGGGAATTGCTGAGAGAAATATGCAGACTATAGGGGAGAATGTTCTAACACCAATGTTATTCTGGATTTTTTAAAAAATTGCTTAACTGGGCCCTGACATACAGGTGGAGGCAGTGAAGGGTTTTTGTGTGGTGGGTAGAATCTCAGGCAGCGCCACTTAGTGTGATTAATGACTTTTTCGCTCAATTACATGGTTCTGGGTAAGAGTTCTTTTTCCCTGGTATTTGCTAATTGTGATATCATTGTACAAGGCAGCATATAGTTCATTCATTTTAAGAGCTTCATTTAAAAACAGCATTGTTCTTTGGCTTGATAGTCTATTAGGTAATTGTAGAATGTTTAGGTTTTGTAAATTTACAAATTGGATGTTCAATTATATTCTAATTCTAGACATATTATGGAAATCATTTTTTGGCCTCTGCAGGCTAGTCACATTCCTAAGAAATATAGCTGTGATTAGAAACACTTGGATATTCAACGTAACACAATGACTTTGGAGAGCGGTATTTATGGCTGGCAATGCGTGTGCTTCATCATTCCCTATCTGAGCTATCCTTGTCCTAAAGAACAGGGACAGCTATACTTGGAGCAGTGATGGTGTGTACAATAAAAATGGAAATGAAATCTTCTAAATTCCAGCATTAAAATGGTGGGGTGACTTATAAAATGTAATAATGCCAGAAGAAGGAAATACAAAATTATAAACAATTAAAGTTTAACTATATAAAAAGACCAGTGGCACCAAGGGGCAGGGTGGGAACGTTGAAAAGCCGCCTTGGCACGTGTGATTTCTGATGTAATATTTCACCAAGCACTTACTTAACCATGTCAGAACAGGCTGTTATGAATCATTTTACAAAACTATTAATACTGGAACAACTCTAAATTCATGTTAATGGGGGTTTGCGCCTGCTAAGTGGAATATTCTATTCCATTTTATGCTAATTTTATTTTGAATGTGTTTTAATTGCCTTGGCTATGCACCTATGAAGAAAACAAGAACAGTATTTTTCTTTTAAAGGCCAGGGTCCCTGTGAACTCTCCTGGAAGCAAATACATTGAAATAAAATTTGACCACATCCATTTTAGGCCATTCTTTCTCACAAAAATGTTGGTAAAATTTAATTCTTCTATCCTGTTCCTCAGCTCTCTTTTGTAAAGTGCTGTTGTAAAATAGCTATGGAAGAAGCAGCAGCATATTCCAAAAGTTATTCCTCATTTTATAGAATAACATCTTAACCTCAAGAGGTTTCATCTCCCACATGATACTCTAGCCCATCTGTTAACGGGTCTTTCCCACATCATACAGGGTTGGATGCAACAGGATAATTGAGAAATATCCTCTGGTCTGAAGCCATAGCTACATATCTGTTGCTGTAAAGTTATTTTCTGAGGAGCAATGTTTTGTGGCGGTTTAGGCCCTTACTCAGGTGTTTTATGTGTCCACATATGGAAGCCTACCAAGTACAAAAGACATGTTCATATCAAGAGTAAGTGTCGGGCCAATTGGGATAAACCACTGCCCACTTCATGAGAGAAGGAGTCCAGTGTGATCAATACTCAATCTTCTACCAGTGGCCACCTGTACACCTTTCTGTTGAGCGTTTATCCATCTTTTCTATCTGATTCCTGATCATATGGCCAACTCACTAGCCATGCTCCATGAATCAGTATAGATACATTGAATGTAGACCCGTTCAGTGTAGATTCATCATCTCTCAATTAAAGTGTCCACTAGATATACTGCTTGAATTTCCACACTTTGAGAGAATTCCCTACTAATCCATCCTTCAGGAATTTCCTTAAGTATGACTGCAATGTTGCCACAGTTCTCTTCTGGCTAGTTCAACCATACGTATATTTCTTCTTCAATCACTAGTTGTAAGGGGCTCTCTATGACAGGGGGTGGCAAACTATGGCCCATGGGCCAAATCCTTCCTGCCTTTATAAATGAAATGTTATGGAAACATGGGTACATTCTTTTATGTACATGTCTTCTAAGGCTATTTACATACTACATGTATAATGCAATGTTGAATGGGTATGATCAAGACTGTTATGCCCCATAATCCTAAAATATCTACTATCCAACTCTTATAGAAAAACCTTGCCAACCTCTGCTCCAGGCGGGTCATAGAAGCGGGTCAAAAGAGATTAAACAATAGTTACAATAATAGTCCAAAGTTATCTAATTTTATTGGGCTTTCAAGACCTACTTGTGCCCAATCATATATCTGCTTCTACTTTTTGATGATATATACTGGTATATTCATTGACTTAGGGATCAGATAAGCTTCATCTTGTCACTTGATGTCTCATGGTTTGGGACTCAGACATTATTATGGCCCATAGCAAGCTATGCATTGTTATTCTAAAAGAGAATAGTTATTTTCTTAAAAGGATGTGGGTTTGTTACCAAAACCCTGTGATTCACCCCTCCATGGTCTTATGTCAGTGGTGTCCCTGTATATCATATATGCTTTCAACATCATCTAATCTCTTACAACGTTTATACCAAGTTGAGGGAAGTGCATTGCAGACCGGATCTGTGACAATTTTTCAGGAATGAAAAAGGAATCTCTTAAAACTATTAAGCCTGTGGGTTATTTGGTACTTGGATCAGACAAGCAACCATCAATATGTTGTTTCTAAAATCCCAATAGGTTACTGGACATTATGCCTTTTGCTTAGTAGTAGATAATTTTGTAAGGAGTGAAATTCTTTTTCTAATTTGATCATATCTCATATCATTATATTCAGACTAATTTCACTAAATGCCCAGAGTTTTAACAAATGTATCTTCCCCACCGGGATTTTTGTGTTTTAACAAGTCACTAAGGACACTTCCTATAATGATGTCCATTTAGCATGATGTCATCAATGCAGAGGACAAGGGAGAAGTGTCTGTAAAGGCAAAGTGACCAACGTTCTTGTGAGGTGACACAGTACAGGTGTACAGTCGTCACTGTCAGATGAAATCAAACGCTCCTCGCCATCACCATCACAAAACAACGTTAGAGTATTTTTCAGCCCAATAATTCTGTAACAAATGCCAGAGGCTGTGTTGATTTGTGCCAGTTATCAGCTCGATCTGGAACAGCAGCTGCAACTGGACTAACCACCTGGTTAAGTTTATGATAACACATAGTCATTCTCCAGGACCCACAGGACTTAACTGGAGTAAGTAAATTAACTGGAGATGTCATAGGAACCACTACCTTGCTTGCATTTTCCCAATCTCTGATAGCAGCATTGATTCCCGAAATGTCCCCAGAAATGCAGGATCACATTTGATGCTCTCTTTTGGCGGTAGTGACATTTCAGTGGCTTCTACTTGGCCCTTAATAATAACAGACTTTGCTGGACAGTCCAGAAGCCAAAGTGGGTATTTTACTAGTTGCCAAAATGTCTATTTCAACTATACTTTCAGGAACAGATTATGTCTGCATAATCACTGGGGCTCACTTTGAAAAGGTCGTAAACCAAAATTCAATTTAACACCTGACCTCTGTAAGCTCTGATTTGTACAACTGAACCACAATGTTATTTTAGGTCCCTGGAGATTAACGACAAATCAGCTATTGTTTAATAATCCTCCCAATGGTACTTCCATTTCCTCAATTTCTTTAGCAAAGATTTGAAGATTGACAATATTACTGTGGCAGTATTGCAAGGGAACGTGATTTCCCCTTCAATAAAGTGACTCTTGATTTGTGTTAGGTATTGAGAATAGAAAAAAATACCTCATTGGGACAACTCAAAAGTTCGGACCACCCATCCTATAGTTTTATTTTGATGTTATTTAGATCAATATTTTAGTAGCCCGTTGATCTCTTTCATTCCTGGAACACTGTTTCATATGCCACTGCCCAAACTCTGAGTCAAACCCTTTGCTCTCTGGTTTCACTGGTTCCCCACATTATATGTGGTCTTTAACTCTGACTTCCAGGGTCCTAGTGTTCCAGGGAAGTTAAGAAGCCCATCGCAACCATCATTCCTGGTCTGCAGAGTAAATGCTCTGTAAAGCTTTTAGCGGGCGTGGGGGCTTTCTCTACCAAAGACCAAGGAGTACAAGGGATGCCATAACCTTGCCCAGGCCACTCTCAAACTGTGGCCCCTAGACCAGCCAACTCACCATCACTTGACACCTAGTTAGAATGCAAATTCTCTAACCTTAACTGAGACCTATTGAATCAGAAACTTTAGGAATGGGGCCCCAAATCTGTGTTTGAATAAGCTTTCCCAGGGATTTTAATTTGCATCCCCAAAGGGCCCCCATTCTATACCGGGGAAGCCCTGGTATTGGATGTCAGTCTTTGCTTAAGTTTCAAATGAGCTCAAACATTTCAAGTCAATCAATCAAGTGGGTTGATCCACCCCCAGGTGCTTGTAGTAGCACTTAAACACTGAGTGTTTGTGGACTCGTTTGCCGGGGCGACCTTACCAACACGCCACAGACCATCATCTGCTGATGGAGCTCAGCTGGATTCTGTGTGTTTGCAGTTGCAGGTGGTGCTGCAGTAAAGGTGTAAGGGCAGGTGTCTCATGTAGGGTAAAATGATTTATTTTCCTGGGGTAGATACCCCATAGGGGGATGACTGGATTGCACAGTAGTTCAATTTTTAGTTCTTTGAGAAATCTCCATACTGTTTTCCATGGAGGCTATAGTAATTCACATTCTTAACAACAGTCTATGAAAGTTTCTTTGCCATATAACTATATCTGCTTCTTTTTTTTTTTTACTGTTTAATTACAGCCATTCTGACTGGTTTTCATTTGCATGTCTCTGCTGATTCCTCATGTAGAACATCTTTTCATAAGCTTTTTGGCCATTTGTATATCTTTGTTCGTTTTCTTTGTCCACCTCTTAGTGGGGTTACTTAGTTTTTCGTGCTAGTGAGTTGAGTTCTTTGTAGATTCTGGATATTAATCCTTTGTTAGATGTATAGTTTGTAAACATTTTTCCCCACTCTACAGGTTGTTTATTTCCACTCTGTTGATTGTTTATTTTGCTGTGCAGAACTTTTTTAAGTAATATATTTTATTTAGCACAATTTATATGCATTACTTTATATTAAGGGGGTACTAATGTTTTTGTTACCCAGACAGCTTTTATAATGCTCTGGTCAGGGCTAGAAGTATATAAAACATTTTAGTTTTGTTGATTTGTTTTCCAAACAGAATTTTTCTAACCTAGAGATATGTTTAAGGAATAAAAGTGAAGTGGTTTCCATTACATACAAGCACAACATATGTTGTCTGTGGCTACCTGGGTATTTCCCTTCCTGGGGGTTCACCAACTTCAACAACAGATGAATACCGATCTTCACTGGTTCTCTAGACTTAATGTGTCTTTGCTCACCAAGACTGTTCTGTCCATACTTTTTTTGGTAAATAGGTCAATATTACTGATTAAGCTACAGTCAAGTCACTGACCCTATCAATGTTATAGACGAGACATTTTGTATTCAGTATGAATTATCTATTTTTTATCTAACAAATCCTGCTCTAACTGCTCTAAAAATACAAATGCATTAATCTTCACATACACTATATGAAACAAAGTTAGTCATGCTCCCAATACCAATGTTCCCATCAATAGTGGATTGTAGGTCTGATGGTGGTCCCATAAGACTGTGATGAAGCCAGGTAAGGGAGCAGCTGTGCCATCTAGGTTTGTGTAAATGCAGCCTACGAAGTGCACACGATGATGGACTCACCTAAGGACACATTTCTCAAATGGTATTTATGTCATCAAGTGACACGGTTGTACTAGTATTATCTACATCTTATAGGTGAGAGTGGGTAGACGGAGGTTGAGTAGTTCAACACAGAGTTGATAACGGGTAGGACTGCGATTATCAGCCTAGGCAGTCCGACTCCAGAGGCTCTGCTTTAATCACAGTGCTCTCTGCTTATGAAGTGAGAAGTGTATGAGTCTACAGTCCATTTTGTATTTTGTAATTTACTTTCACAGTATCGATTCCCGGCTACTCTTCAGTCACTTCTCCATCCCCTCTTTGGTGAACCTCCAAATGCACATATGTGCACACGTGTTTCCACAAGCGCTTTCACACATGGCCGAGCCCCCATGCACCTGTGTACATGTATTTCCACACGTGCTCTTGCACACTGCCAAGCCCCTGATGCACCTGTGTACAAGTGTTCCCATGCGTGCCATCGCACAGTGCTGAGCCCCCAGCGCATGTGTGTACATGTGTTCCCATACGTGCTCTCAGTGAGTGCCAAGCCCCCCGATGCACCTAGCGGGTTCCCCCCCAGGCTCTCACACACATACTCTTCAGGCCTCATCAGTATTGAGCTGTTGGTAGTTCTCACAGCACGAGCCATTCCCTTCCACTTTCATGGTACTGTAAATGCCTCATAGGCCATGCCCACCCGCACCTCATTGGCCTGGAGAACACTGCTGCTTCTTTTAAACTTCTCCCACATCCCTCTAAGTAGAACTCGTGGCTCTTTTTAAGTGGAATCTGACACTTGTTCAGACTTCTCTAACTGCGATCACTGCTCCTATGTCTGTCTCTGTGATTACACTTCCAACCAGTCAGGGTCCGGTTCGGGCCCTGTTTCTCTTTACCTCCTCGGTCCCTAGCATAGACCCCAAGTATGTAAACACTTGTCGTGTTTAACAGAAACCCATTTTGCCATTCCTTTGCTTAAAATTTTTCTCAAAAATTCCCTACCACCCCCCCCCCAAAAAAGCCTGCATTCCCTTGCCATCGCAGTCAGCACTCTTTAATATGTCCACAGTTTACTTTTCCAGGTTGTGCACTTAAACACACACAAACGTACACCACTGTGAGCTCTAGCAAAACCAAACAGAGACAGTTTGAAGGTCCCAGAGCATAGTTTCTCTCTGGACCAAAGCTCACGAGCACGGTCTGTGTCTCTCGCTTTGTGTGTTGATGACATTGTTGTCGCCAATGACATTTCCACTGTGCTCTGAAATTCCACTGGGCTTTCTATGCTTCACCTAAATGCCACCCCTCATTAAACAGTAAGTCAGAAAAACATTTACCTTTTTATCTTCTGTGAGACCATTCACTGTGTTCATTTTTCTCTCTTGTTTATGGTGTTTTTTCATGGAATGCATCATCAGCTCTGTGGGGATAGGCACCTGTTTACCTCTAAATTTCCCACACCAGTCCCCCAAGCAATTACACAATATTAGCTGCTGTGTGGACACCATGGAGTGCTATCCCTGCCCACAGAAGGACTCATTGTGAAGTCACTGTAGATACATGTATATTATAACTCAGTAATAACCGAGGTATAATCAATAATAGAATCAAAACAGTCCCCAGTCACATCCCAATACCAAGCGTGTAGACTGAGAAAACTCAGAAAAACAAACCCAAAAGTAATGCGAGTAAGTGCCATTTGCTAATGTAAGCATGCACCTGTTGATTTAATATTATAGATTTAATATTGGTACCATGCACCTGTTGATTTAATATTATAGATTTCAGTGTCCCTATTTTAAAGATAATAAAACTGAGGCTTAGAATGGCTCACTGAGGCTGGGTGCAGTGGCTCACGCCTGTAATCTCAGCACTCTGGGAGGCTGAGGTGGGAGGATTGCCTGAGCACATGAGTTCAAGACCAGCCTGAGCAAGACCAAGACCCAGACCCCATCTCTAAAAATAGCCGGGCATTGTGACAGGCACTTGTAGTCCCACCTACTTGGCAGGCTGAGGCAAGAGAATCACTTGAAGCCAAGAGTTTCAGGTCGCTGTGAGCTGTGATACCACAGTACTTTGAGGGCAACAACATGAGACTTTGTCTCAAAAAAAAGAAAAAAAAAAGTTTAAGAAACATGCTTGAGATTGCATATCTAATAAATAGAAAAGCCTAGAGTTAGATCCTGGTCAATCGTTTGCCCTAACCTTCTACGTATACTAGTATATTTGATCCTTAGCGCTTAAAGTACATGTTCTATTTCTCATTTTACAGATAAGAAAATCAAGATTCTGTAAAGTCATTTCCAGGGGTAGAGTTCAAATTTGACCCGGGACCAGTCTATCCATCGCAATCTGAATCTGAAGTTGTAAACTGCCTTTCGTACGGCGCTTTCTGCTCTGGCGTTTTTTGCGTTTTGGGCCGTTGGCTGTTTGGGGTGAGGAGAGGCCAGATGTTTAGGAGGCTTTCTCTGGCTAGTAAAGGACTTGAAAGGCCCCTGAGTCACAAGGCGTTCTCCATTTCACACCACTGAACAGGTTCTTGAATTCTCTGGCCTCAGAGTAGAAGGAGGAGCCGAAACCCACATCCACTTGATTGATTACTCACCCTGTTCTCTTTCCATGAATCATTTTTGGAAGGATTATTGATTCACCTGTGAGCTGTTTTTTAATTAGTTTCTCTTTGTATTACAATAATATTTATGGTTAAATTGATCAGTAGACAAGTAAATAATTCATGTAGGCACATATGTACTTAAATTCTCACTGACACATACTTCAGGACTTACACCTACTTAAGCAGTGTCTGACATTCTGGGCTTTGATAGAAATGTTGTCTGCAGTGATTTGTTGAGAAAGACTAAAATTTTTAATGGGCAGAAGCCCATCCTCAGACAACAAGGAGTAAAGTAAATCTCTGGTTTGGTGCTGACCCTCAGCCAGGAAGGGAGAGCAGAGACCCCGGGGTGAAGGCCTGTCTGCAGACCCCCAGCTCTGGATCAGGCAGCCAGCTCTCCACATGGCATCTGCCCTTCACAGCAGATGCCCAGAGAAACACAGCTGCTTGCGTTTACTTCCTAACTAATTTCCTCACCCAAGTAGTTGTCTTATGATAGAAATAATAGCAAGAATAGTGGTTAAATAGTGCTCTTGTGGCTTTTTACAGCCAGTGGTCTTAAAGGCTTTCTCTTGAACTCTGCTTCCCCAATTACCTGGGTGTTTCCGGTGGAGATCTGAAGGTTTCTCGGTGGTTGACACGGCTTCCTAGATCATCAGTTTTGGTCTGTTTTAGGTAATGTGAAACATCATTTCTTATTAAGTCAAACATAGGTGTATTACAAGGTAGACTGAAAAATAAGCATAAAATTTTGAGATAAAACACCAAATTTCAAAAAAATATCATACTTGCTTCAGCTAATTTGAACTGCTCACCCAGCACTGCGGGGTTCACCCTCACTCCCTTCTGCCCTCGACAGTACTTAGGGGAAACATTGGTATGTACTGATACATTATTTATTTGAGGCCTATTAATAAGATAAATATTTTTATTAATTTAATTAAGTGGATTAGAATAATTCTGTATTTTGAAAGTTGCAAGCCATAGTCTCTATTTCCTGTTTTTCCCACCGTCCACCTATAAAACCACTCGGAACTCTGGGACCCCATCGGCCATAAGGAAAATAAGTGACTGCTCTAAAAACACGGAATAACCTGCCCTGCTCTGCCTTTATGCTTCCCGTGAACGCCCCATTAACTCTCACTGACTCTTTTCTGGCGTTTTAATACCTTTTGGATTAACCTGCTTGTTGTGACTCAGTATACCCTTTGCCTGGTGTGAGTGACCAGCTGAGGGTTTAGATGGCGTGATATTTAACCAACCGCATGGCACACTTCCAGACTTCAGTTCATCAGATTCAAGGATTAGCAGTAATTCTGTTAATAGTCTCTGGTTTCTTTCTAATTTGATTTCAGAATTGCATCCTATGTGATGCTCAGGCATTCCAGCTTCAAATCATTTCCACACTGCTCACTTGAACCTTCTCTCCCAGGACGGACAAACCTTCAGTACACAGCAGTTTCCTTTAAGGGGTGCAACAGGACATAGCATTTGGGAACAGTATCATGAAATGATTTAATGGGTATCCTCTGATGTCAGTAGACTGGTCTTAATTCCAGCTCTTCCCCTGACAAGCAAGTCGTTTGACTTTTCTTCTATCGTATCAATTTCTTGTTAGCATAACGGACGCAATTTCTTCATGAGACTAAAGTAAGAATTAAATGAAGAAATGACTTAAAAGCCACTCTGTCCTTAACTTAGGATATGTGATCAATAAATGATCGTCTTATTTATTCCTGTTGATATTATTTTATTCTTTTAATGTTTTTAAAGTTTTAAGTATAGCATAAAAACTTCAACAACAACAAAAAACTGTGACATAACACTAAAGTTTCACAAAGTGAATAAAGACAACAGCACTCCCAAAAGCTGGCTATGTCTCCAACCAGTCCTTACCTCAAGGAAACAGTATTTTACTTCTATTATCATGTTATGGTTTGAATGTCCCCTCCAGAACTCACATAAACGCATGTTGAAATTTAGTTGCGTTGTAACAGTGTTGAGGCTGTCAAGAGGAGATTAGTTCTTGAGGGCTTTGCTCTCATGAACGAAGTCATATTGCTATTATGGAAGTGGGTTAGTTACTGCAGAAGTAGGTTCCTGATAAAAGCACCAAGTGGGGCCTCCATCCTCTCTGTTTCCTGCGCTCCCGCTCCCATCCACCTCCTGCCATAGAACGAGGCAGCACAGAGCTCCTTGCCGGATGCTGGCACCATGCTCTTAGAATTTCCAGCCTCCAAAGCAGTGAGCCAAATGCACTTCTGTAGTTTATAAATTACCCAGTCTATGGTACTCCATTACAGCAGCAGAAAACAGACTGAAATGCATGATGAATTAATGTTTGTTTGTGTTTGAAATTTACATGCATAGAATAAGACTGGAGTGCTCTTCTCTCTGGCCTTTTCTCAGTAGTAGATGGGGATCCTTTCATGTTGCTGCCTGCAGCAGGAATTTGTTCATTTTTATTTCTTAGTTGCATCAATATAAAATGTTTCATTCATTCTTTTGTTGCCATCCATTCTACTGGTAAATGCTGATAGCACTTAGTTCCACTCCGGGACTGTTATGAGGAATGCGGCTATGACCATTCTTGTCTTTGTCTTTTGTTCTCATTTTTGTTAGGTTTATACCTAGTCTAGAAGTGCAGGGCATAAAATCCGTTTCCAGCTTTAGTGGATACTGCAAAATGCTTCTCTAAAGCAGCTGGTCCGATCCACACATTCACTTGCAATGTGTGAGGGCAGCTGGAGCTCTCTGTCCTCACCTGCAGCTGATAGATGTGTTTTTAAGCTACTCGAGGTGAGTGTGGAATGGCATCTCACGGAAGGTGCACTTGCTGTTTTCCTGATGATCGGTGAGGTTGAGCACTTCTCACTATGCTTATAGCCAATGTGATACATTCCTTTTGTTCAAAAATTTCCCTAATATTTCTATTGTGCCCTCTTTTCCTTTTTCTGTGACTTAATACAAATTTTGTATATACTCTGAATTTGAGTCCTTTATATTTATATTTCAAGTGTTGCTATTTATACTGTGCCTGAGATGTTCACTCTATTACTGGAGTTCTTGATGAACGGATTTTGAAGTCAAATTTTCTATCTTTTCTTTCATGATATGGATATTTTGGGTCCATGCTATCAATTGCATGGACATTATGGAATACTATGTTTTGTTTTGTTTTTGAAACAGAGTCTACTTTGTCATCCCTGGTAGAGTGCTATGGCATCACAGCTCACAGCAATCTCAAACTCCTGGGTTCAAGCCACCCAGCCTCCTGAGTAGCTGGGACTACAGGTGCCTGCCATCACGTCTAGCTAGGTTTTTCATTGTTTTGTTTTTTATTTTCTATTTTTAGTAGGGACATGGTCTTGTCTGGCTCAAGCTGGTCTTGAACTCCGGAGCTCAGTCGATCCACCTGCCTCAGCCTTCCAGAGAGCAGGGGTTATAGGCATGAGCCATCATGGCCCAGGCAGAATAGTATGTTTTTACTGAATTAATAATTTTATTATTATAAAAGGCCTTTTTGTCTCTTGTACTAACTTCTTGCCTTCAAGTCCATATTACCCACTATCAGTAGGGGTTCCCTCATGTTCTGATGGTTACAGCTTTTACTGTGTATTTTTTTATCATTTTACTTTCATCCTTGCTGTCTTTATAATTTTAATTCCAGTATTAAAATCTGTCATTTAAAATCTGTCAACTGGACGTTTAGTTTGTACACACAGTAAGAATACTGCCTTATTGGGTTTTCATTTGCATATTGTTTTATTTTTTGTTCTTTGTTCTGTGTCTTCTTTTCCTGTAGCTCTCTTACTTCTGCGTGTTGGGTCAAACCTGCCTTATCATTCGTTTCCGTGCTGAGCTTATTAGTCACGTTGTTTTTTACTATCCTTCTGACAGTTTCCTTAGAGGTAATAATGAACGCCCTTGGCTTGGTGCATTCTACCCTAAAGTAGCACCTTTTTCATTTTGTAGATAAATACCTGAGAACAATAACTCTTTGGCCTCACTCCCAACTTTTACACTACTTTTGGCACATACTGTATTACACAGAGTGTTAAACTGCATGAGACACAGCATCAGCTGGGCGGTGGTCAAGCTGTTGCTCCTCAGCCCCAAACCCACGGCCCTTTGCCTCCCTTGTCAGGCCGCAGCCGCTGGAGGCTTCCCTTGCCTGCAGAGCCAGGCTAGACTTTGTTGATAGAGGATGCTGTAACGAAAGGAGGACAAGAGCAGCCAGATGCTTTCATTCCGAGACGACTCCTGCATGTCTTCAGCTATGGCGAGTGCCCTACAAACCTCACAGACGCGTCTCAGCCATACCCCTCAACCTTGCTGTCCTCACCAGTGGCCATCTCCACCTGCTCCAACTGCCTCATCAGGAGCCCTGCTGGGCTGCGCTCTCCCGGAGGGGTCAGGGCACTACTAGCCCAGCAGCTCTGGCCACACCCTCAGATGACTACCTCCCCACTAACAGAACTGCTTCCACCCATCAGCTCCAGCCTGGCCACGCTTCCCAGCAAAGCAAGGACATTTCCAAAGACCAGCTCTGGCTTATTCCCTCTGGCATCTCCCTTCACAACTGAGGTGGCACATCCCTGTGCTGGCCATTCTGTCTTTAAAGAAGTTCCTCAGTGCCTAAACTCTCCCTCAAGTCCTCAGTTCCTCCACTGTCCACTCTCTTTCAGCCTAGAAGTATCAGGAAACATCATGGGCCCCTGAGAGTCCTCATTCACCCTTTTTGGTAGTTAAGTATCTTCAACTAGCGAGCAATTCTTCACATTAAATTTTCTCTGTTCTGATTTCTGTCTCCTAACTAGATCCTGACATATACTCAAAATTCAAGTAGCATTTTCCATTACTTACAATTCCTGATGCTCTTTTTCCCTTTCTGCATTTCTGTGAGTCCATTTGAGATAGTTTTCTTTAGTCCATTTGGAGGTACATGCCTGCTGACAATAAATGATCTCAATCTTTGTTTAAAGTGGTTTGATCTTACATCACTTGCTAATAAACATTTTGCTCTGTGTGGAATCTGAGGCTGCCATGACTTCTTTTCAGCACTTTAACAGTGTGATTTCTCCTCTTTGGCTTTGCCATTTCTATTCAGTTGTCAATCCCTTTGATGTTCCTTTGAAAGTAATGTATTTTCACTGTTTTCTACTGAGGATTTCCACTTTCCTTGTGTTTTTAAGCACGTTTTAGTATTTGTGTCACTGGAGTAGTCTTTGTCACACCTTTTCTTAGAGTTCATAGAAATTCTTGAATCACATTGCGTCGATATTATTCATCCATTTTAGGAAATTGTCAGTCCCGCTTTTTCACCTACTTCTTCCTCACTCCTATTTTATCTTTCTTTGACTCAAATTATATTTATGTTAAATCTTTTCATCGATGCCCTTTCACTCTTCCCTGTATTTTCATCTTTATTTTCTCTCTGTGCATCCATTTGTGAACTTCTTCTTAACCTATTTCTGATTTCCTGTTCATCTTCTACATCCTCTGATTTGTGGTCACAGCACATCTACCAAATTTCTATTTCCATTATTTCTCAATACACTATTTTCATATGATTCTTTATTTTTTTTCATAAACCCGTTCTCTCTCTTCATAGTCTCCTCAATTTCCATGAAAATACTAAGCACGTGTCATAACGATCTATCTGATAGCTCCAGTGTCTGGATTACACCCCGGTCTATTTTTATTATAAACTTTCTTAGCCGTTTGGTCCTACTTCCTTTCTATTCTCCTTTTTCCTTTTATTAAGTCGTATACACATAGATCATGAATACATGTATGCGTATGCGGGGTACAATGTGTTGGTTTTTTATACAATTTGGATCTTGATGAAATATTAGAAATTATATAAATTAACTGTAGCACCTACCTTGTTTTTTTTTTGTTGTTGTTGTTGTTTTCTTAGTGTTTGTATTACCTTCAAAATAAAGTCTAAATTCTGTATCTAAAAAAAGGTAAGGTTTACTCTGATATGTGTTTTTCTGTATGTGCATCTTATCGTAGGGCGTGACTCTAGAATTATAGTTTATAATTAAAGTCACGATTATAAACCCCTTCATGGTCATTACTGGCTTTTCCACTTTATTCTGGTATCTTCTAATACCCTTCCAGGTAAGAGTATAAGAGCATGTATTTTTGGAAAGCCTATTAAAAAAGGAATCTTAAATAAATACCATCTTTATTACAGGAGTAGGTTGCATTTGGAAGATATTTGCTTTTGTCCTGAGGCATTCATGATATAATTATAGAACAAGTAATGATTTTTAAAATCTAACAATTGCTGTGAAAATGAAGACTCTACCAGGCATTTAAAATTTTTATAGACCTTGATGAGTCAGTAACAGGTAAGTTACAGCTAGCTATTTAACATCTGAATACATGTCATCATTATTTAACATTTTAAAACCACAAAATTACATATTGAAAAAAAATTTGTGGGGAAAAAATTTTTTGAACAGTTGCATAGCTATATAACTGTAGGAAAAGACAGACAGAGAAAGAGAGAAATAAAGGATATATAACCCAAGGCAGTATTTCCAAGGAATTTTACTTTCCACCATTGTGGAAGAGTTATATTTATATCAGTCAGGTCTAAATATAACAGAACAAGTCAGTATGCTGAGACACAGGATGGAAATAGAAGTGCCTGGGCAGGCACAGTGAGCAGGCAACAGAGGCGGACTTCAAATTCTCGGCAGGGGTGGGGAACCCGCAGCCTTGGGCTGCATGCAGGCTTGTGATCCTTGAGGATAGCCTTTTGGTTGAATCTAAATTTCACAGAACAAGTCTTTTTAATAAAGGGATTTGTTCTGTGAAGTTTGGATCCAGTCAAGGGGCTGCCCTGGGGGATCTGGAGGACACATGTGGCCTTGAGGCCTCAGGTCCCCATGTGCACCTCCTGTGGGTATAAACAGACAGCACTTTTCATATGCAGTGCTGTCTATCAAGGTTAATTCACTCCGAGACCCCTGCTGTATACGTTTGACACCTGCTCTCTCCTATGGGCCAACAATTCAACACTCCTTTGTTCCTAATACCCCGTAGAGGTGGACCAGCCCCAGAGGTTTGTTTTTAAACACTGGACATCAATCTATTTGCATTAGAGATACTGAACTAGTATATTCAGGGGTTCCCCTGCTTTTAGTAACAATATATAATACTGTTAATTATGCAGTGATATGATAGATAAATAAAATTTATGTTCTATCTCTATGGCTCACAAAATGGCTAAATAGCTTGGGGGTTTTGTTGTTGTTTGTTTGTTTTGGTGGTAACAAAATCTGGGGTATGTCTATGACAGTGTGAGTTAACGAGATTGGATAGAGGGTGTTGAGTGCTAACTCTAGGATCTATGAAATCATTTACATTGATGAGAGACAGGAAGATGGATGATTACACAGTAGGCACCTGATATGGCTTGTGAAACAAATCTCTAAAGTTGCTTACAGAAATTCAACACAAAGCATTCAGCAGCATGGACTGAAGTGCCTAGATTTCAAGAGATATTTCAGTTGTGAAAATGACCACACTACAATTAGATACTTGTTTGATTTTTTTAGAATAGAAATTATTTTGTAACTGTAGAAAAACACAGGGGAACTACATGGGCCACTGTATTTTAAATACTTCTATTCAAATCTTCAAAAGTTGTTTTCTAATTACCAATGAACATAACATATTTGCTTCTGTATTTGGTCAACAATTATGCTTTCCTGGATTTAAAATCTGTATATTTTTTTATTACAAAAGCATTACAATTGTTCTAGAAAAAAATTTTTTTTATTGTTTGGGATTCATTGAGAGTACAAAGAATTAGTTTACACCAATTGCATTTATTAGGTAAAGTCCCTTTCCTAATTATCTCCCACCCCTAAGATGTGTGCCATATACCATGACTCCCTATCCCTCTCCCATCTCCCTTCTCCCCACTCCCTCATTCCCCACCCCCCACCTTGTATTAGATCGTCTATTGACTTTATATTAGAATTGGGTGCATTGAATTCTCGCTTCTCCATTCTTGTGATGTTTAACTCAATCCAGGTTAAGACAAAAGACGTAAAGTCTCCATATTTTTTAATGGCTGAATAATATTCCATGGTATACATGTACCACAGCTTGTTAATCCATTCCTTGGTTGGTGAGAACTTAGGTTTTTTTCCACATTTTGGTGATTGTCAATTGAGCTGAGATAAACAGTCTAGTGCAAATGTCCTTATGATAAAAGGATGTTTTTCTTCTGGGTAGATGCCCAGGATCAAATGGGAGTTCTAATTTGAGTTCTTTGAGGGTTCTCCATACTTCCTCCCAAAAAGGTATTAGTTTTCAGTCCCCCAGCAGTGCAAAGGAGTTCCCTTCTCTGCACATCCACACCAGCATCTACAGCTTTGAGACTTTGTGAAGTGGGACATTCCCACTGGGGTTATATGGTATCTCTGACTACTTTTGATTTGCATTTCTCTGATGATTAAAAGAGAGACATAGACATATGGGACAGATTAGAAAACCATGAGATGAAACTAACCTCTTACAGCCACCTGATCTTTTACAAACCAAACAAGAACATACTCTGGGGAAAAGAATCCCTATTCAATAAAAGGAGCTGGAAGAACTGGATAACCACATGTAAAAGACAGAAACCAGACCTGCAACTCTTACCACTTATAAAAGTTGATTCAAGATGGATAAAAGATTTAAATCTAAGGCATTAAACAATAAAAATCCTTGAAGAAAGTGTGGAGAAAACACTTGAAGATATCAGCCTTGGGAAAGATTTTAGGAAGAAGACTTCCGTGGCAATTGTGACAACAATAAAAATAAATGGGACTTAATTAAACTGAAAAGCTTCTGTAAAGCTAAGGAGACAACAACCAAAACAGATAGACAACCTTCATAATGGGAAAAGATATTTGCATATTATGACTGGACAAAAGTTTGATAACTAGGATCTACGGAGAACTGAAATTAATCAACAAAAAAAGCCAACAATCCCATATATCAAGAGATGCGAATAAAAGCTTCTCTAAAGAAGATAGATGAATGGCTAGAAATCTTTTTAATATTTCAAATTAATATAAGTTTACAAATTATTAGGTTACATTATTCTCACTTCCAAGATAAAGTTCAAGTTACAGTAGAGCCCTTCAACCAGGGGGCTGAACACCCTCACATTGTGCATATTAGCTGAGATCCCACCAATCACCCTCCCGCCTCCTGCCACTGGCCATCCTCCCCTTTTCCTTCCTTTTCTCTCCCCCTTGCTAGACTATATTTGTATTTTATTATTCATGTGGGTATGTATTATTATTATATATATATTGGCTTATATTATTTATATATATATAGGCTTATAAATAATATTTATTTATAAGCCAATATATATTTATATATTGGCTTCATATTAGTATGGAGTACTAAAGTACTCAAGTATCTTGAGATACTTTACTAAGAAGAATGTCTTTCAACTCCATCCAGAAAAATATAGTCTCCACCTTTTCTTATGGCTGAGTAGTATTCCAAGGTACACATATGCCACATTTTGTTAATCCATTCATGGGTTGATGGGCATTTATTTAGGTTGCTCCCCTGAACTGGCAATTATAAATTGGGCTGCAATAAACATTCTAGTGCAAATTTCTTTGGGGGTAAAATGATTTTTTGTTTCTTCTGGGTAGATACCTAGTAATGAAATTGCGGGATCAAATGGAAGGTTGACTTTTAGTTCTTTGAGAATTCTCCGTACTTCTTTCTATAAAGGTTGTGTTAGTTTGCAATCCCACCAGTAATGTAGATGTTTTCCCTTCTGTCCACATCCAGGCTAGTATCTGTAATTTTGGAACTTTGTGATGTGGGCTAATCTGAAATCCTGATGAATCTGTAGACTCAGGATTTTGTGATATGGGCTAATCTGAAATCCTGATGAATCTGCTGACTTGGGACTTGTTACATGGGCTAACATGAAATCCTGATGAATCTGTAAGTTCAGGACTTTGTCATGTGGGCCAATCAGAAATCCTGATGAATCTGCTGACTTGGGACTTTGTTATATGGGCTAATATGAAATCCTGATGAATCTGTAAGTTCAGTACTTTGTCATGTGGGCTAATCTGAAATCCTGATGAATCTGCAGACTCGGGACTTTGTGATGTGCCTAATCTGAAATCCTGATGATGCTCTCATTGGTATTCCCATTTGGAATTTCTCTGAAAAAGTTGCCATGTAAGTTTTATCCCATCCAGACCTATTCTGAGCTAGGAACTCTATTTACCACAAGGAATGCAAAGATGAGCAATAGAGATTCCCCGCTATCAAGACAGAGCACACGGACTCTCAGGGGGATGCACTGTTAATTTAAATATGGATTTCAGTCGGGTTTCCTCATTATCTTTCATCTTCTTAAGGAAAAACACTTTTAGATTTTTGATCAGATCATGGATCAAAACAAAATAACGAATGAAACTGATGTTAGCACAAACTATTTTTTTCTTATTTTTCATAATTACAGAATTTTTGCCTAAATGAAATCATAAAAAAAAAAATAAAATATGGTCCTGATACAAGTTACAAAGCTTTTCCAAAATATTTTTTCAAGGCATTGGTTCTATAGGATTTTCTGTATAAAAGTTATATTAAAAATAATTTTGTAAATAATGTTTGTTGCATCCCTTCGTGAAGAATTCCTATATATATAGCATATTAAAATTTTGAAACATCACCTGATTTAAGAATTCTATTTAAGTTTGCTCAGCTTCACTTTTCCCTAATTTATTTAGCTGCAGACCCTCCCTTGAAAAATATGCAAACTGCGCTGCCTGATAGAAAATGGTGGAATAAGTAGAGTTCTTCCAGGGAATGAACCAGTATCAATCAGTGTAACTTGGTTCTGTGTACCCTCAATGAATCCCCATCAATAAAAAAAAAAAAAACGCTCTATAGTAAACATTAAAAAAAAAAGAAAAAAAATTTTAATTCTCAAACCTAGGTGTTTTCCACTCACCACACTTTCCTGGCCTAGTAATGGTAAGAGAAGGTGAGTATGTCCATGGCATGAGCATACAGGTGAGAGACCAAGAGGTGGTACACTAATTAGCAGAATGCAGAAAGAGGCTCAGAGAAAACAGCCAAAGTTTCCAGAGAAACCCTGTGCAGTAGTGAACAGCGAGGGCTCTGGGCCCAGACTGTGTGTGTTCAGATCAACTTCTGGTGGTGTGACCTTGACAAATTTGTGGTGTGACCTTGAAAAACATTAGTGGTGTGACCTTGAAAAATTTGCTCAATTTTTCACACGTAGTAAATGGAAATAATAATAAAGGCTACCACAATCACGTGTTATTATAACTAAACTAGTTAGTATTGTTAAAGCACTTAGAAGTGCAGGGCAGCTAAGGAATAACACGTTCATTTATAAACAACGTTTTCTTGTAGTTCTTTGTTTTTATTGGGTCTCTTAGTTGCTGAGTTGTCTTCTTCTAATTGAGAAATTCTATTTTTCTAAAAAATTCAGATTTACTGGGCTGATTCGTTAAATATCACCCCTGGGAAATTTGCAGAATGAATTTATGGCGTGAGTAGAGTGAATGAAGAGGAAATGCCCTTTATATACACAGGCCACGTCTTAAGTTGATGGTCACATCTAATGTTGTTGGCAGGTTCACCAGGAACAATCACCTAACTCTGCTTAATGAGAAAAGCAGATGATTTTCTATCTTGGTCCCTGTTAGGAGGTGCTCCTAAAAGGTGCTCCAGGGCTAAGCTGTCATGTGAATTTTTTCTATCTTGGTCCCTGTTGCCTCCAGTGCTCATGGAACTTAGTTACGCAGCGACAGTGATGACGGTGAGTTTACTAGGTGCCTCCCATGTGCGTTGAGTGGTTTGTACATTATTTTGTAATAAATCCCTTCAGCAATCTTGTAAATTGGATATTGTTGTTAGCCCCGTTTTATAGATGAGAAAACGATGTGAATATCATCATACTAGTAAATGAATTTAACTTCCCAATCTTTAAGAATATTGCAACTAGTTTCAGTTTCTTCAGCATGAACATAGTTTTGTTAGTATTTATTTGCTTTTTAAAAATTGTTTTGAGACAGAGTCTCTCACTCTGTTGCCTGGGCTAGAATGCAGTACATCCTCACAGCTCACTAGGTCTCAAACTCTGGCAATCCTTCAGCCTCAGCCTTCTTAGTAGCAGGGACTACAGGCACATGTCACCACACCCGGCTAATTTTTGGGGTTTTTTTATTTGATTATTTATTTATTTATAGAGATGGGGGATCTTGTATGTTGCTCGGGCTGATCTCAATCTCCTGACCTGAAGCAATGCTTTAGCCTTCCAGAGTGCCAGAGTTACAGGTGTGAGCCACAGCATCTGTCCAAAAAAATCTTGTAAGACTCTTTCTTAAAGATGGAATTACTGGGAAGAATAATCATAGCTTACGGGTGGATAGATGCAATTTGTCAGTTACACGGCAAGCCCAGTATCCCTTGGTGCTCATCTGAACACATGAGTTTGCTGTACATTAATGCTCCATGCTACAGCAAAGCAAATTGAAGGTCAGTGAGGTTAATTAATTTTGTCCATGTTCACAAGGAAAATGATTCATTTATACCTTTAAAATGGGCTAAAACATTTGGACATAAAATACACATACTTTTATCCCCGAGGCTAGAGAAAGAACTGTTAACAACATAAGCAGATATATAAGAGATTACCAAACAAACAAAGGTGCTCCAGGGCTAAGCTGGAAAAGCAGAACATAATTCAGATTAAGCTGTAATGTGAATTTTTTCTACTGCTCATTTTTTTTTCTGTGCAGAGCCTAACTATGGATTCATTTATCTAGTCAAGAACAAAGCATAGAGAAGTTACTTAGTATGTATTTAAAAGGACAGACAGATGATGAACATTTCTGTAATTCAATATTTCTGATGCAGGTACATGTACATTTCAGAATTGAACACAGGCATTGGAACTACTGTTGCAATTACAGGAACAGTCAGGAGGAAATTTGCAGAAATTTCTTATTGTATCGTAGTTCATACTGTGCTGCTCTAAACTAACACCTGAGACTAGGTATTATTTTTATAACCAGGGTGAGACAAGATACAAGAGACTGAAACAGAGGAAATCAGGCTCTTTTTAACAACCCTGTGTCCTAGGAGCTAACTCATCTCTGTGAGGACCTGCTCAGCAGGAGAGCTTTCATCCGTCATGAGGGATCCACCCCCGACCCAAACACTTCCACTGGGTCCTGCCTACCAACACCAACCACATTGGGGAAAATCATATTTCAATATGAGTTTTGGTGGGGACAGACGAACCATATTCAAACCACAGCAGTGTCCATTTGAGTCTAGTTTCCCTGACAAAATGATGCGAATTTTCCTCCAAATAGCACAAATAGATGTATCCCCTAGCTGAGTGCATGTTTTCTCATCACAGTTTCAACAAATAATGCATTATTTTTCTATCTCTGTGCAAGAAATTTGCTATATGAGTCTGTCTCCCCCAGGAGCAAAATAAATAAATTTCATACCTTTATACTTGTCATCTTGAAAATGTTCACCCTTTCGTTTATTGAAGAAAAAATCTTCACAACGCATCAGATACTGTTTATTTCATTGTAAAGGCTGGCAAAACATCAACCAATCGTCAGGGAAAATCCAAGTTTATATCAAAGGTTTTCAGCATTAAATATGCAAAGAAGACCTTCTAATTCACTTCTCATGCAGGATTTAGATCTACTGTCAAACATATGATAAAATATTGGGTGACAAATTTTCTTTGAATACAAGGTTTAGAAATTAAAAAGGAAGGTGATTTAATTCTCTCCTGTAACCTATATATAAATAAGTCTTGGATTAAAATTCATAGCACATTCCAAGACCTGTGGCTGTAACAGAGAGGGTGGAGTTCTTGGCTCTAGTAGGAGGCTAGCTTGTATTCGAATCCCACCCAGCTGTGCAACTAACTGATTGTGTGACTATGAGCTAGTAACTTAGCTTTACTTAATCTCAGTTTTTTCTACTGTGAAATTGTACTAACATAATGACCAATAAATTTAAAATATACAGTATAATTATATATTACATATCTACACATATTTATTAACTCCCAACATAGAGGAATATCATAAAGCTTGGATGAGTTAAAGAATTCAGTCTATACACTGTGCGCAGAACGAGGTAGCCACTACTGTTACTTTGACTAGGTTAAAAATCAGATTTATGCTGAAGAAATCAGAGCCACAAGTTGAAGGACTTCAAGTTTCATACCAAGGTAGAGCATGAAGAATTTTACCCAGAAGGTCACTATAATTCACTTTGCATTTTGAAATCATCATTCTGTTTGCCACAGGGAAGGTAGAGGCTCAATAAGGAAAATAGCTAAGACCATTGCAGTAGTCTAGGAGAGAAATGATAAAAGCTTGAATCAAGTTGATCAGAGAAACAGACAAAAAAAGTTCCGTGTGAACTTATCAGAAGCTGGAAATAATGGAGCGTATATACCAATATAATGTTACAACACAGGAAAAGGAGGAAGGAAGGATGACATCCAGCTTTCACAACAATGACTTTATTGGAGAGCAAATCCAACAGTTGGCACTGGTGGGGACAAGTGAAGAGGGGTAAGGAGGATGAGGGAGGACTAAGTGAAATCATAAGGTCACTTTTTCAGATACAGAGTTTGAGTTTCCTGTGGGTCATAAATCACAGTTGTCTATTATGCAATTGTTTACTTTGGTTTCAATTTGAAGTTCAGGACATTCCTGGGTAACCTTTATCTATATAATAGCTAAGGTTATGAGTTCGTAGGATATTGACCTTAGAGATTAGATAGAATAATGAGAAGACAGCAAGAATAGAACTTTAGGAAACCTCAAATATACAGTATAGACAGAAGAAATTGCAGTTAATGTGAGTCCCAGTGTGGCGGCACCAGGGAAATAAGCCGATACTGATGCCAACTAAACCAAGAGGAAAATGTATCAGGAAGAAGGAGCAGAAATCATGCAAATGTTGCAGGTATAAGAAAAATAAGATTAGGACAAATTAAATAAGATGTGATTTGGCAATTATTGAGTCAATTGTGTAGTTTGCAGACAAGTTTCATTGCCATGGCAAGGACTGCGGTCAGAGTACGGAGGGTTAAAGTAAAATTAAAAGTATTGGTAGATGTTTCTTTCACCAACAGTGGGTACAGCAATATTTCTGATCCCAAATCTTCTTCCAGAATCTTGCTATACCCCATCATAGATGGAGTGAATTTTCTGTTTTTGGACCTGAATTGGGCTTTGTGACTGCCTCAGTGAACAGTATTGAACAGAAGTGATATTGTGTTACTTCCAAGTTTGGGTGATAAAAGGAAATAAATGTTTTGCTCCCCTCTCCTCTCTTCTTTCAGCTTCTTTCTTTCTATCTCTTCTCTCTTCTTGAAACCCATCTCAAAGCCTGAGGACGCCCAGGCCACATGGAAAGTGCACCCATAGCTCATTCTGTCCATCAGGCCAGCAAACGTCTCAATTGTAACACCAGCATAACTGCTTCAGGGAGCAATCCTTTAAATGATTTTAGTCCCTAGCTCTAGAACTGTTCCAGCTGGTACATTCGAAGCAGAGATGAGCTATTCCTATAAAGCCCTTTCGAAGTTGCAGATTAAGCATTCTAAATGTTACAGGCTACTAAGTTTGCGGTCATATTTTACACAGCCATAACAAATAGTCTGGAAACAAAGGGGAAGAAATCATACCTGTAAATTATTCTTTGGAAGCCCTTCGCATGGAAAAATTGCAGGACAAAAAGACATTAATAACTACATGAGGATAAAGAGTCAAGAATGTTTGGAAGTTTTATTTTGTTATTAAAATAAGGTCAGTGTGAGCTGTATAAGATATAACATGAAAAGGCAAGTGAGAAAAAGGAAAGAACCACTGGTGTAAATTCTCTACCTGGGGATAGAGGAGACATCAGACAAAGAGCACGGGACGCGGTAAGTTCTGAACAGGGAAACTGACATTTGTACTGACTTCAGTGCTCACAGACGTGGGTGCGGGAAGTTAGTGAGGATCATGCCCAATATTCTGTGTCATCTCCATGAAGTCAGAGGCAGAGTCATCTGTGCTGAAATGAAACGACAACGTAGGCGGTAGGGGGAATGGGAAAGCGAGCAGAATAGAAGATTTTTGCAATAGCTACAAGAGACTATAAAAAAATAATAAATGGAAGAAGGATATTATCAATAATAATTCAGGCTCAGTGCCCATAGCTCAGTGGGTAGGGCACCAGCCACATACAGTGAGGCTGGTGGATTTGAACCCAGCCCGGGCCTGCTAAACAACAATGACGACTGCAACAAAAAAATAGATGGACACTATGGTGGGCGCCTGTAGTCCCAGCTACTTGGGAGGCTAAGGCAAGAGAATCGCTTAAGCCCTAGAGTTTCAGGTTGCTGTGAGCTATGATGCCGTGGCACTCTACCAAGGGTGACGTAGTGAGACTTTGTCTCAAATAATAATAATAATAATAATAAAAATAATAATTTAGGCTCAGTGTCCATAACAATGGTTATGGTGCCAGCCACATACACTGAGACTGGTGAGTTCAAATCTGGCCCAGGCCTGCTAAAACAATAATGACAACTGGAACAAAAAATAGCCAGGTGCTGTGGCAGGTGCCTATAGTTCCAGCTACTTGGGAGGCTGAAGCAAGAGAATTGCTTACGCCCAAGAGTTTGAGGTTGCTGTGAGCTGTGACGTCACAGCACTCTACCAAAAGTGACATAGTGAGACTGTCTCAAAAAAAATTTTAAATAAATAACAATAATAATTTTTAAAAACTTTACTAGGCTCAATTGAACCTGGAGACCATTCAACTGTTGGGCTATAACTTCCTTAATAATTTCTTATTTGAGTATATTTACAATAGTCTCATTTAAAATTTTTTTGGCAGTAGGCACCTTAATTTATGCAGCTCTTTTTCCCTGTGGAATTAATTTTTTCGGAATGAATTCCCAAGGATCAAGAGATCATTTAGTGTTTCAAGAGATATGAGCAATGTATTGCTCAGGAAAGGCATTTTGGGCTAACCTTTCAAAAAGACTGCTCCAACCTATAACACCAGATGCCAAGTATAATTGCTGTGTTTTTATTACAAGCTTTCCAGCAGGGAAGAATTTTATAATATTTAATTTTAGATGATGTAATAAGTATAAATGATATATCTAATTTCAATTTGAATTCTCTTTGATCACGTACAAAGTTAAAAAATGTATTATATTGTCAGGCAGGGAGTAATTTCAAAGACGGCACGTCAGTAGAGACATGGGAGAAGTTGCCATAATTATAATAAACGTGAATTCACTTCCCAGTTGTTTGTGGTGTGTTTTTCTTTGTATCCTCAGAATTTTGCATAATATCTAAAATACAGGATATACTCAGTAAACATTTTAATATGTTGACTACTGTTCTTCTTTCATTTTTCTTTCATTTTTCAATGACTTTAGACAGTCTTTGAGAAAACATTTGGAGGCTTTAGTTGCACATGGTAAAAATTGCAGCTTAACTGTTTAAATCACTGACCATATGTCCAATATTCTTCTTTCCTGCATGTCTCCTTCTGATTTATTTTACCATCATGAAAAATAATAGATCTGTAAGTTGCATGTCTGTTATCTAGACTCACGTGAGCAGGTGTTTCTTTTTATCTGCAGCAAACCAGCAGTGAGACTATACCTGTATGGGAGACACATAATGACAAAGTTTTGAAAAATGGGGCTATTCTTCCAGGCTCCAGATAAAGCGTGATGGACAACAGTCAGCTCCACTCAGCCATGATTCTGCAAACTCCCTCTTTCTGCAACGTAGCCCACTCATCATCAGTATTCTGGCTTTGAACCACTTTTCCAGAGTAGTAATCAATTTGCAAGAATCCTTTCTTCTATTACAAAATTTCTGGATGAGTTAAAATCACAGCAAAGCAAAAAATATCAATTATGTTCTCAAGAAAAATTTGTCATGTTAAAATACACAAGATCGTTTTAAAATTCTTTATCGATTTAAACCCATTTATAAGCATACAATGTATTATACTCATCTTAATTTTCTCGTAAAACATAATATTGGCTCCATTAAATTGAGAAGTATAATTAATTCAAGCAATAACTGAAAAAGTCCTAATATAATTTGTATGTAGTTCTTTTAAAAAAAAATACGAAGCTGTAAGCTCCCTAACATTAAAGATTCTAGCATCTTTTGAGGTATTCATAACTAGCTGTAATTTGTGAAAAGAATAAAACACATCGTGAAATAAAAATTAAAATTTACTTTAGATCTGCTCTCTTCTAGAGAAGCAATCAGAAAAACACGAATTTTTAAAATTGAGACACAAATACAGAAAAAGGATTTTTACCTCTTGGAATAAAATGTTATTTATTTGATTTTATTTTCAAGTTGTAAAAAATATATATATGTTCTAGTCCTCATCTACCTGAGGAGTGAATTACCCTTCCCATCATCTCTCATCCTGTCATCTACACTCTGATTTAATGTCTGAAGAAAGACAGGCACTTCAGGAAGTGTCCCGGGAAACCAAAGTGGCTTTCATAACCCTGCAGTTTGCCAAGTTGAAGACAATATAAACAATGACCAAGAAAGCTTAAAATATACAAATACCATTTCCCAATAGAAAATGTTTTATAACATCCTCCCCCAAAAATGGAAAATGCATGGACTGAGGGTAACAACAAACTTTTCATCAAATGCATTTACTTTTGTAGAAGTTCTTATAGTTTTTATACTTTATTTTTCTTCTATATTTTCATCACATAATATTTTATTTTTAGAACTTAGTATTAGGTATGTAGTTGTGTTCATTTTGCCTCAATAGAACAAAAACTGTTTAAAAATATTAAACAATTTCATCACCAACTGAAGCCATTCTAAGATATATATATATAATATATATGTATGTATCTACATATATAACCTAGACACTGCCAATCACAGAAAAGTTGTTTTATAAAATTAGATAACTCTAATTTTTAGAAACAGTTTCATCAGTTTAAGATAGAATTTACTTCCCTGTAATTTTCTTCCTATACTTCCAAGTTTCTCTTCTGGAAATATTTGGAGTGAGTTCATTCTCCTTTTCTATAGCAAACACTTGTAAGGCAATTATTGAAATAAAAAGGTTGGCTGGCTGGTTGTGGTGGCTCACACCTATAATCTTAGCACTCTGGGAGGCAGGCAGATTGTGTGAGCTTATAGATCTGAGACCTCATTTCTAAAAATAGCCGGGCATTGTGGCGGGTGCCTGTAGTCCCAGCTACTTGGGAAGTTGAGGCAAGAGAACCACTTAAGCCCAGGAGTTTGAGGCTGCTGTGAGCTATAACACCACGACACTCTACCAAGGGTGAACAAAGTGAGACTCCGTCTCAAAAAGGAAAAAGAGAATTAAAGAGATTGAATCATTAGTACGCATAGTTTCTAAATGTCTTTGTGCCACATTTCATCATTTTCAGGGACCTCTGAAACCCAAAGCCTTGAACACATTAACACAACTTTGTACAATGCAATGGACTAGTTTATTTCTTGATTTGGCTTGAGTGCTTGTCAGATACATGAGCTTCAGACAGTAGAGAGTATCTTTGAAGCAAATAAGAGGCAACGATCAGAGCCCTTACTCAGAGTTCGGGAAGGCTTTTCTTAGCAATACCTGGGGCTGCGTCCCCCAGTCAACAGCTGAAGGGGTATGCTGTTTTCTAACTGTTAAAAATATCTCTCTACCACGAGTTCTCATGTGCAGAATGGTACAGTGCTGCACTTATGTAATGAGAAGCGGCCCTGGGGGGCAAGATGTGAATCTTGCTTTGAGAGTTGTATCATTTGTCCTTAGTTACTAAAATAGCGATGGTCTGCTCCTGTGTAATTTAACATCTTCCTCTTGCAACATTCATAGCAATGGCTCTGAGGGAGTAAATAGCTGACTAACAGCATTATGGCATTGAACCAAAGGGATTTCATTACAATGTTATTCTGATCCTATTTTTCAAGACTTCTATGAAAATAAGTTCACCACCTTTGTATTGGCTTCATTTCATTTTCAGGGTAACAGATGGGCTTTTCCACGCAGCTTGGAGAACTTCTCTGGTCCACCTGCCTCACCTTTTGCTACACCTGCAAAATACTTCCCCTGAAGCCCGACACTCATTCTTGCCCCAGGGGCTTTGAGCTGGCTACTCTTCTTTGCTAAAATTCCCTTTCTCATCAACCATCTCACCAATTATATACACCAATAGTCACCATCGTGCTGAGGAAGCATCCCCTGAATCTCATCTCTCTCTAATACCGCAGTGCTCCACGGGCAGCTGTGCTCTACACAAACCTCTACTTTACTAGATGACGTTTCACCTTCCTATAGATGGTGAAGGGCATCTTGCAAGCAAGGACCTTATTATATCTACCTCTGTATCCTCAGCAATTTGCACAGTGCCTGGGGCCTGGGAGTCTTCTGGGAGAATTGACTTTTTGTCCTTTATTTTGATAATTGATAAACGCTTTTTAATGCGATCCGCTTCACAAGCAGCTACACACTCTCCTACAAAAACTAACTAGGAGGAGGAATGAACATTGAAGGAAACATACTTACCCCAAAACATAACAAAGAAGAATATATAGCCTCATTGGCAAGGTTGTCCAACCACATGGTGAACACATTGGACCTTAGGAAAACCCTTGTCGTACTGGTAATAATGAAATTTCCATTTTTGGCAGTACAGCGATATTTGGTGTTTTTGTAGCAACACATCAAATTCTACTGACAGTGACAACCGCAGTGCCCGTGTGACCACTGTATGTAGAACAGCTGACGAGTGTGAAGCTGGGATAACAATGAATTTGTCATGCTCTTTCAGAGTGACAACTAGAAAACACTGCTTTGTATTTGCAGCTTCCTAGTAAGTATATTTTGTGTCTTCTGTCAAATATTTCCCAGCGATCACACTTGATGGATTGACAACCTCAAAATCATTTTCTCATGGGGAAAATTTAGTAAAGCATCACACGGGGTTCAAGAAAGAATGAAGTCAGAAATCTTTAAAAAAAAAACATGAATACAAAAAAATACTGAAAATATTAGGGCACTTAGATTAAGGGGAAAAATCAAAAGCCATTTCTCTACATGAGATCATTCCACCTTTACACACCAAGCACACACATTATTTTTTTGTGCAGTAAAACAATAAACACTGCCAATAGAGAATTTTAAAGAAAACCACATTCTTTTTCTTAGAGATAATCTATTAATAATAATTTAGTAACTTGTCATTTTAACTAAAATAATCCAACCAATTCCTCTTTATAACTCTTGGCAAGTTGATTTAGCTGGCTGAATTGGCCTCTCTATATGGAGACACTCCCCCCACCCCAACACACACACAAACACACAGCTCTTTCATTTGTATTTTGTATCATGTATCTGGACAGACACAGAGTGTTATAGGAAGGAATTATTTACTTAGCAGCAACTTTTTTCCAGGTAATCAGTTCATTACACCAGCGGTTTTCAACCTGTGGGTGGCAATGCCTTTGGGGGTCAAATGACACTTTCACAGGGGTCACCTAGGACCATTCTGCATATCAGATATTTACGTTATGATTCATAACAGTAGTAAAATTATGATGATGCAGTAGCAATGAAAATAATTTTATGGTTGGAGGTCACCACAACATGAGGAACTGTATTAAAGGGTCGTAGCATTAGGAAGGTTGAGAACCACTGCATTACACAATTATTTAATCCTTACAAGAACCCTGTGAATAATTTCACTGCCTTCTTAAGAAGGAAGAAATGGTAGTTCAATTCTATAGCCAGTCCCGGATTCAAATCCAAGCCCAGTTCATCCCAGGACATCACCACGTCTGCCAGTGGGAACCTCATTGCAGCTCTTTCTGTCCTCATGATTCGCATCAGCCCTGAGGCAGAAGGACAGTCCATGGGGAGCCGCCCACACAGGTGACATCTGTAATTTAGCCCATCTAGTTGGCCAAGTTCAAACCTTCAGTATTATTTGTGTAGGTTTCTTAAAGTCCATATATCTAAGTTTTACTTCTGGTCTACGTAGTCAGAAGTCTCAGGGGTGGAACCCTAGCATCTATAATTGTAAAGCTTCACAGATAATTCCGATGTGCATACTAAGCAATATTTTGAAAATTTCTATCTTCTTAAATCCATAATTATTATGGAAAACTACTAAAGCATTCTACCAAAGGCTAATTTTGTTACAAAGACCTGGTAAGTACTATGAATCCCATCTTATGATTTTTTTGAGATTTTCCCCGAGCTGAAAATAATATTCACTGACCAGAGATTGTCTCAAAAGATACTTTAAGGGTGGCGCCTGTGGCTCAGTGAGTAGGGCGCCGTCCCCATATACCGAGGGTGGCAAGTTCAAACCCAGCCCCGGCTGAACTGCAACCAAAAAATAGCCGGGCGTTGGGATGGGCGCCTATAGTCCCAGCTGCTCGGGAGGCTGAGGCAGGAGAATCGCGGAAGCCCAAGAGCTAGAGGTTGCTGTGAGTCCTGTGACATCATGGCACTCTACTGAAGGTGGTAAAGTGAGACTCTGTCTTTACAAAAAAAAAAAAAAAGATACTTTAAATATAAAAAGAATGGCACACCTCTTGGGTGTGGGACAAAAGTACAAGAGCGACTCTACCTAACAAATGCAAACATTGTAACTTAGTTGTTTGTACCCTCACAGTAATCGGAAATTAAAATAAAAAGAATTCATCACCTCATATGGATTTCTATCGAATAGCAAAACAAACTGTATTGATTTGCTTAAGCTCATCAGGAAATAATCTGTGCTTGGCTACTTTTCTTTATTAGAGAGAGTAATTATGACCCCACAGCCACAGGCTTTGGCCTTTTCTTAAATGAAGAGAGCTCATGATTTGGATACTTGAACAAGAATCAATAAAATGAAGTTTAAAATATTATCTTAATAATCTTGTTACATCATCAGTGAGTCTAAAATAACATTATTTTTTCAAACTAAAAGGAAAATAAATTTGCTCTAGTTTGAGAGAAAAATTAATTTCTGGTTTATGAAAAAACACAAACCACAAACTTCTGATTTCTGGTTAGGCATGAGGAGCCCAGACATCGCCAGTGCATCTTAACAAGCAGAAAACGGAAACGTCAGCAACTCTTCTTACATCTGTCAGAGACATAAAATCACAGACCAAATTGCTGCCCCCAAATTGGAGAGGCAGATTCCCAGAGTCACAACTGACTGGTGCAGAAGTACACAAGCAGAAGCCTCCACTGGAATCACTGCAGGGTGGGAAACCTGAACTATAACTGATGGATCGCTGGACCTCGGTGTGGACAAGTCTGGGAGTTGGGATTCCAGGGAGCCCCAAGCATGAGACCCTCCTACGATTCTGAGTTTTGCCTGCAGGGGGCCTACTAGGTCCTCCCGGTGAACCCTGAGAAGACTCTCCTGCTTCTGACAGGGGGTGACACAGAAATCCGTAATATTGCAGTCTGCAATCTGTTCCTCTGAAGGAAGCCTGCCTTCAAGAGAAGCTATTTTCCTAGAACCTCACCTGCTAGGGTTTTATCAGAGCTTCACCTCCCCGGGGAGAGGAACACTGACTCCAGTTCCCACGGGCCTTCATGATGGGGGAAGAGAAGGCCCAGTCCCAGGCCCTCCAGCCATCCTGTCTCAGCCGAGAGGGGAAGAAAAACAGAGAAGCACTTGGGAAGTTCACAGCCCAGAAGCAGAGGGTCCCAGGTGCACAGAGCGAGGAAGGCTGGGATTCACAGGGGCCGAAACCAGAGACTTTGTGAAGACATAATGATACATGTCAATAAATTCTGAAGTAGCCAGATCATCTTCCCAAGAAAGTAAATGTAGCAGAGAGAGCCCGGAGGGGAGACTGGAGAATTAGATTCACAGGAAACTTTGATCACCTGAGATCACCTTTACAAGTTCAAGGACTAGCAGTGACACTTCCTGCTCATGAGGATGGGGGGACAAGAGCACGAATAACAGAAACAGTGGACAAGGAGAATATTTCCGGAGATTCTGCAAAATCATGACGGCACTTCAGTCTTGTCTTCTCCCCGCAGTTGAACTCAGAGCCAAGCGCGCTTTTTAAAACCATTCCTGTTAGCCATATGCTCCATACTGGCATGGCCCAACCATAAGAAAATGACACAAACACATAAACCTAAAACACTAATCACGGTGGATACGGGGAGCATTTCTTAAACAAAGAAACTAACAGTAACAGTAAGGTAAAAGCAAGGAAGAATAAAAATGCATAGATCTCCGTAGGGAAGGGCATGAACCTGTGAACATGCGTTCTTTTACTTCATTCTTTCCGTAAAAGATAAAGCTCAGCCAACAGAGGTTCAGGTACCAGATCCAACATGGAGCTCCGTCTCTGCCCCTTTCAGTTTCATTTCACGGGAATTTTACTAAGACTTTCGCCTTTGGAAAAGTACATAAAACCTTCCGTGTTGGTGTCAGCCACCATTTGTTATGACACAAGTTTTTATGTGACATTCAATGGAAAGACAAAAACACTTGCTTTTGGAGATGGTGTCAGAAATTTCTCAGACAAATGGAAAGTGAAGCCTCGGGAATGAAAATCCTTGAAATGTACCTTTCAAGCTTAAAATGTCTATTTTTTCATGTATATGTCACATGAATGAGGTAAAAATATTAGTAGGAAGTATTTTCCTATCTCTATTATTCAGGGTTCTCCAGAGAAATATAAATGAAAGGATGTGTATATTATATATATATTTAAAGAGATTTATTGTAAAGAATGGGCTCACACAGGGAGGGTAGCAAGTCGAAAATCTGCAGGGTTGACTGACAGGCTGGACCTGACAGGGGTGTCCAGCCTTTTTATTCCTCTGCCGTATGATGTGTCTTGGGCCACACATTAAATACACAAATACTAACACAAGCTAATGAGCCAAAAAAAGAAGAAAAAAAGCTCTGTGCATAATTATCATGTCCACCACCACAAAGAAGCCAAAGAGTCCTCGCCTAATCCTCACGCAGCCTGCGGGCCGCGGGCTGGACACTCCTGGCTAGAGACTCAGCAGCGGGGCTTCTGCAGCTTGCGTCCAAAGGTCGTCAGGTTGGTGACGCTGTTACCCCTCGGGTGCGGGCTGCTGCTGGCATAATCTCCTCTTGCTTGAAATAAGTCCTTAGTTCACTTGCTGCCCACTTTCATGAAGGAGGGTAATTTTCCCTATTCAAAGTCCACCAATATAAATGTTAACCCATCCAGAAACACCTCACAAAAATATCCAGGACAATATGTGATCACATATCTGGATACCACGGCCCAGCCATGTTGACATGTGAAGCCAACCTTCATAGTATCCCTATAATCTATTCATTTGTAGTCCTCCTGTCTGCAAACAAACATGTTTTCAGAGATCTCCTAAGTATAAAATATTTTATTGACTGCCTACAATTACGAAATAAATAAACTCTTACTGTTCCCATCTGTATCAGCACTTCAGGCATACAGATTTCTGGCATTTTTGCAGTGGTTGGCAAATTAACTCAAAACTTGCCACATAATTATGTCTCTGCTTAGCAAGCACAGAAAGAGTATGAGAGACCACTACTCCCAGAAAAGCATCTCTCCCTCCGGATGACTTTGCATTCAGAGCACCTAGAACATTTCCTGACACTGGCCCCCACGGCCAGGTGAGTTTGCTGAACAAACTGCTTCCTAAGAAGCCCGAGTTGGAGGCCAAACGTGCGTGCACAGCACAGTCAGTGAATTGGACAGGACACGTGAACGGAGGCTGTCTGGGAATGGCACGTGGGCCTCCTGCTTTCTGAGATAATATTAGCCAAAAAAAAGTAAAACTTTAATATCATGTATTACAAAAAATTCCTTCAATAATTTTATAAAAATAAGTCAGTCTGGATTTGTGTTATTGATACCATTGAGTTGTATTCAATCTAATTTTTGAAAAATTTTGAAATGCATCTTTTTATTCATGCCTGTACCCTACTCTTAACACAAATACGTGTATTTCCTTCTTTGTAACTCATTCCTTTTATTTTGCTGTTTTTCTGTTTTATATTTCTTACTTCTGCTTCTACCCCTGTGGTATTTTTTTATCCTTCTACAGGTACTTGGAACTACAGCTATTCAGCTTTTCAGTGGTCTTAAAATTATTTGTTTTGCTACTTGCATTATTGATGTATTTAAATGTATACCTTGTAAAGTTCCCTCCACAAAGCTTAAAGTTAATCACATGTATCATAAGGCTGATGGTGACTGATGGTGATGATGGTGAGGTGTTTGGTGGTAGATTACTGACATTTATCATCGCAGGCCTGTTCTCTTCTTTTGATAGAATAGTTGCCTTTAGACAAACATGCCTTCAAAATTTTGCTTTTCATTTTTTTCCTAAGTGAGACAACAAACAAAATTGCATTTGGAAAAGCTGGTTAAATCAAGAGTAATACCTAACTCAGAAAAAAACCCATATAGGTGACTTGTGAATTCTTGGAAGAAAGAAGTTGGCTTGATAAGATTCCAACTCCACAACTTTGAAATATGAAAGATTTTGTTAGTAGACCTTACTGCAGCAGGGAGGTCACAATAAACGTCAACACTAGGGTCATTAACTGAATATATACGCAAATCAGTCAAGTCAGAGTGTGATGGAGCTAGTGGTGGAGATAAGTAACACTGACCTAGGAGGGTCGCAGAGTCCAGAGAGACTGTAGTGTCTGGGAGACGCAGGGTCACCTGATTTCTTACTTTAAATGTCTAGGTCTACTTCTATCCTCTCTAAGATTCATGAGATCCCTGAGAAGATGTCTGTTCCTGGGTATCAGAAGAGCCTCGAGAGGGTTTCAGGAGTCTCTGTTTCAGAAGGAAGGAAAATTATGATTTTTTAAGTTATCGTATCCTTATATATTCCACATAGCTACTCAGCAGTAATTTATTCAGCATCTACCATAAACAAAAACTTTCCAAAAAAAAATCATACTTAGAAATAAAACACAGTGATTTTTTTTTTTTTCTCTTTACAGAATCAGATAACTTCTAAATTCTTTGCAGGTCACTTGTTCCAACAAAGTTATTTTCTCTGAGTCTCCCTTGCAGGTAAGGTCATGCGACGAGCTTCTGTATGTGAACGGAAGCCATGCATGCAGCCTGTAGGTGTGCCTTCTAAGGGAGGAGACATGCTCTCCACTCTTCCTTATCCATTCCCCATTGTCTGGGATATAGCCATGACCCTACTGATCATCTTGGACTAGGGTACAGCAGTTGGACCATGACGATAGCAGTCTCTGACACTTCGGGCCTTGTGTTTAAGATATATTTGCATTCTTTGATTTCACTTGCTTCTGACTCAACCCTCGATGATATACTCATCTTACATAAAATATCTACGTCCTTTAAGTCGATGTTAGTTTGTCATTGTTAGAGCAGCCAACAAGATACCCCAACACACAACAATGACAAGGAGAGTCTGTTGACAGAAGGAAGGAAAAGTATCAAGGGCAATTAGATGAAATAAGATGGGTTAGTTTTGAATTCACTAGTAAGTGTATTCCTCACCAAGATATTGAAACAAATAGACAAAAAGGGAGAGAAGTTTACCTGTTCTCAAAACCACAGAACTGCAGTGAGTCAACACAGCAGACGCGTCACTAACTCCAGGCTGACAGTCATTGAGGTGAACTTTACACATGTCCTCTGAGCACCCTGAGAGGAGGGACTGTTGTCTATGTTAATGCCACTAAGGTGAATGCTGCATGTAAATGAAGAAAATTAAAGATAGAACCAGCCACACATTGTTCAATACACATCCAGAGTATATCCAGATACTTGTGCCACCAATAAAAACGAAGTTCGTGAGTGAGAAAACTGCAACTGTACAAACATGTAATTTGAACATCTGCTTGAAGACTCTCCTGAGCACACCACGCTTGCTTTTCCCTATGACTTTGCTAAAAGTTGTGTATATAAGAAGCACGTAGCTGTGTGTTAGCATAGACTCATCAATTCCAATTACTGGCCTCATTGTCTTGAAAAACTCTTTATCTAAGAAATGATGTAATTTTTTTTCCTTGATGACCAGCGTGAGCTGCTTTGGGACCAACATAATTATACAAGATTTCTGCTTAGATTGTTTTCCTCGCTCTTACATTCTCAACCAGGGAAATGGAAATGGCCATGAGGGGGAAGCGGGAGAGAGAGAAAGAAACAAGAATCCGTAGAAATTGTAGTTTAGTAAAAGTCCAAAAACAGATATTCTGAGTTCAGATCCATAATCAACATAAAATATTTTTGTCTTGATGATAGTGGGACAGGTGGGAGGGGCTGTCCTCTCCACGGCTATGATGATGGTTAATTAAAGCTAGGATAAAAATCTTAATTTAATCAGAGAGATAAATGTGCTTATTCCTATCAAACATTAGTTTTACTTTTTGTATGACAGTAATATGTATAATTGACAACATTATAGAATTATATTTGTGTAAACATAGTTATCCTTATTGAACAATAATTATAGAAAACTATGAACTTGGATTTCCAAGGACAGTGAGAAATAATACTTGTGTGTAGGGATATGCTTCACTTCCAAATATCTGAGTTAGGATTGTCTTATCTTGAAGGACTCAGGTGGCTTTCTGGACATCTTCTCAGAATTCTCATTGTGTGTCCAGGGAAGGCGTCCCCCTCTGTGCTGCTATGGCACAATTCATCACCCCTCTGTAAGACTTGAGAACATTTATTTTTCTTCTCCATACAGTAAGCTTTCTTATAGTAGGAGCATATATTACTAGATTATTATGCGTTCTAGTTATTGATCACTATATAAAAGAACTCCAAAACTTTGTGGCTTAAAAAACAACAGTCGTACATTTTGTTCACACATTTGTCATCTGGACAGGGTTCAGCGAGGAGGCGTTGTCCTTGTTCCACACAGCGGCCATGAAGGGCTGAGCCACTTCCAAGATGGCTCCTTTGAATGGTATATGAGCTACCCATTCCTGCATTCCAGCTCAAACACAGCTGTTTAAAGAGATAATAAGCACATGCATTTCGCATAGTTCTTTGTGGGTAGAAGATTTGAGGAAGAATTAGCTGGTAGCTCTGCTCAGAGTCTGTCACACTAACGTAGCTAGGATATTTTCTAGGGCTGCAGTCACCTGAAGGCTTGACGCAGGCTGGAGACAATGTTTTCAAGAGGGCTCACCCACATGCATGGGAAGTCTGTACTGCCTGTTGGCAGAAGACCTCAGTTCCTCACCACACGGACCTCTCCACAGACGACTCGAAGGACCTCATGACATAGGAGCTGGCTTTCTTCAGATTCACCTAGGAGAAAGCAAAACAGAAGTTGCAATGGCTTTTAATGCTTAGCTAAGAAGTCACACATTGCTATTTCTGTCATAACCTGTTGTTTACATGGCTCAGTCCGATGCAGTAAGGGAGGGCACTACGCAGACCATGAACACCAGAAGGCGGAGGTTACTACAGGCTGCTCTGAAGGCTGGCAGACTAGCCCAGCTGGTGTATTGGCATCAGCCATTACCTGCGATTTCCCATGAAGCTGTTGGGCATTATGTTATGTAAGACTGGCCATTTAGCATCACTCTTTCCAAAACAGAAAACAAAATCATGGAAATTGCTTTTGCAAATGGTTTTGTAAAGGCTATGATGACATAATACTGTTATTTTTTAAAGTTGAATTAGTAGATAGTGTATACATAGCATAGTCATTAAAGAATCAGATTTATAGAATTTTTTTCAAAGAGATGAGAAACTTATAAGGTAGAAAACTCAGAGGAAAGATAAGAAAATGATCCATGAATTTTTTAGTAATAAAATATGGCTTAACATATGACTTTCTCGTAACCATAACACATAAAAAAGGTGTAATTCCCTTTGTTTTGCACTGTTATATTAAGATACAGCCAAATTAATTTGGGCAATATTCATTTAGTGAAAAATGGCACTTGAAGCGTTAATATTTATGTTTTTATACTTTTTAACAAATTCGGCTAACTGAATCACCATTCAGTTAAATAAAATTGCAGTAGTGCTGGACCCAGTTTTACCCTTAGAAAATTATTTTCAACCAAATTATAAAGGTTTTATGAAAACAAGGCAGGCATTTAATAATGTCTCAAGAGTAGTGCCATTCTGATACAACAGTAACACATGTTCTCAATCAAAATGAACTTTTTAAAGACTGCTCTGTGTAGAATACACACTTTACTATGTACCCTGTGTCATCAATAGTTTTCTAAGGACCTTAACCCATATTGGCTTTAACCCTGCCCCTGAAAGATGTTTGCAGCATTCAATCTGGAGTGAGAAATAGTAATCACTATTACTAGAATCAACAGCCCAATGCAGCATCTGACAGCTGCATGCAAACTTCTGTGCACACTGGATTTTGTTGCTATTTCACAGCCAAGCACCAGATGCAGCAACTTGACTGTGACCTGAATAATCAGGGGGGAAAAAAACTGCATTAATTTTCACCTTGAATAACTATAGTGAAGTTTATTAGCACTTCTCCTAGTAAATTATTTTCAAAACAAAGTCTATACTACTTTCATGTATTAAATGCTGCATACCATGAAAGTGGTGTGGCTGGGCTGATGTACATTCACAGGGAAAAAGATCTCCTGCTAAATGCATTACCAAGTATCAATAAATAGAAAAGACATTCTTTCCAGAGATGATATTTAAACTGAAACCTAAAACACAAGAAGCTGGATTGCAAGGAGCTCCAGGACAATGCTTCTAGTTACAGTGAAAGAGAAGTACGGAGCCCAGGGCAGGAAACAGTTTAACGTATACGGGGTGCCCAGGGGTCTAGCAGAAGGAAGGTCAGTGCTGAAGTGTAGGGATGGGACAGAGTGATACAGGCGATTTTGAACAGGTAGGTAAGCAACAAATTAGGGGGGCAGTACATGCCACGGTAAAGACTTCTTTCCAAGGACAATGGAAAGAAACAGAAGGGTTTTTATATTAGTAAATATTATAATCAGACAAGGGTTTAGTGAATAGTTTATAAGGTTGCAAAGTGAAGCCATGGGGGCAAAGTAGCAGATAATCCCAAGAAGTTTGGAGTTGATGAACGGTTACACTGGGGCAGAAGCCAGGCATGGAGCAGTTGTATTTGAAATGCACTGTGTAGAATCAGTGGAACTAGAGGTGGGTGGAGTGTGGAATGTACAAGAGATGAACGTGTCCGGAAGGACTGCTGGGTGTCTGAATAGAGCAAGACGCCCTTTCAGTACCAGTTAGTGAAACGAGAGTAGACTTTTTAGGGGGAAACTTAATAGTTTCATTCTAGGATATATGAACCCTGAGATGCTTGCAAACCATGTAAGTAGGTAAGTCAATTATTCTTTTGGTTGTAAGAAGTCAGAATATCAGGAAAAAATGCCCATGGTATAAATGTAAATATGAGAGTTGACAGCATAAAGATGATTTTCAAAGTCATAGGAATTGATGAGTTCACCTCGCAGGAATACATAAAGACAAAGGCCAATGGCTGGGTTACACACAGAATTCTAATAAAAGACAAGTTAAAATCTTCAGAAGAAAACCAACGCAGTATAGTATCCTAAAAGTTAACAAAGGATTTGTTCAAAGAGAGAGGGGTCAACTTTATTGAAAGATACTTCAAGATCCAATAAGATAAACACAGAAAATCCCCCTTCAAGATTTAGTGACAGCAGGAATATTTTTGCAAATTAAGGAGCATCAATTGCTGTGGCCTGGTGGGGACAAAAGACCAATTGTAAAGGTTAACAGAATTAATAGGGTGTATTGGTAGGATAACTCTTTCCAAATATTTTAAACAAAAAAATGGAAGGGAAGGGAAGAAATGTGTAGAAACTAGGGGTCATACGTAGGGTCAGGGGCAGAGTTTGGTGGCGTGGGGAATGTTCTAGCAGGTGCCCATCGTGGTGGGAAACATGCCCCATGGGAGGAGAAGGAGGTGAAGCAGAGAGGACGGCTCCTCTCCGCCTGGCCGATGCAGAGATTAGAAAACAGGAAAAGGGCAATGATAAGGTGGGTACCAAAAGAAGGAGTCATATCCTCCAGAAGACAAGAAGGGTGGAACCTGGAAAACAGGGAAGAGAGAAGGGCTACTTTCCCTTCCATAACAGGAGGAAACAGGAGCTGATGAGCAGACCGGACAAGGTGTGAAATAATCATTCCAGAGACTAAGAAATCAATGTTGCAGGAGAACACAGCAGAACTATGGAATGTTCTGCTATGGAATCAAGGGCCCGCTGGAGGTTTGTACCTGCGAATTTAAAGTGAAACCAGGTCTGTGCAGTTTTCTCTGGCAATGTTCATTTCACTCAGGAGCAGACCCCCAAAAGGAAATAATTTAAATTCTTTATAGATGGGGATATATCACCTGATTAGAGACAGAGGCAGGAAGCGAGCTGAGGCTCCTTGCTGAGGTCTCAGTGTCATCACAGACCAGGGAACTTAACCTGAATAAGGAACGCAGCAAAGACGTGAAGAAAGAAGCCAAGAGCTAATGAGAACCGATGAGGTTTTGGGTCTCAGTGAAGTGGAAGAATTAAAGTAGTTGTGGTTCTAGAACACATGCATCAGGAGTATGGACAGTTAGAGCTAGCTGCTGCGATGTTTGAAATGCAGATCAAAGTGAAGGCTCAATTTCTGATGTGGACAACATCAAATCTGTGTCCTGGGGAGCAGATGGCTGAGGTGGGGTGGAGGCCGTAGTCACTGGAGGTGGAGAAGCAAGGCAGGAGACAGAGTTTCCAGAGAGGTCGCTGATACGCAGGTCACTGTGGGCACGTGGGGGAGAGAGGGGCTGTGAGCCAGGAACAGAAACCCGGTTGTGTTCAGTGAACGAGAGTGTGGTTGCCGCCGTCCTAGGAACACAGCATATTTATTTTATGAGTTGGTCTTTTCAGTGCTGTCAGATTTATTTCTCTTCCATTTATGTAAAGTCATAAAAAATGAGTTTTTTAAACACAGTTTTTCCCATTATATGTTTTGAAAATGCATGCACTGCAAACAAGGCCAGCTCAGCACCGCGGTGGTAGGACATGCTGAGTCCAGAAATGATTAAGGAGACGCGGCCAAGACCAAAGCAGGGCAGTCCTGGAGCAGCAGGGCACCTGGGAGGAGACAGGAGGGTGGCCGACAGCAGATCACGCCACAAAGGAGGCAAATCGTAAACTGTCTAAAAGGCACGAGTTGCCTATTCAAATCTTCTCCGGACATAAGCTGAAGTCCGTGGTCATTAATTGCATGCCCTGGTGCCTCCACAGTAAGTAACACGCAGATGATGGCCATGAGACCTTGTGGTTTTACAGATCAAATGAGGGAATATGTAAAGTTTATTTATTGGTGAGGATACAGGCTGAGATGTAACAACGAGATCTAAAATTATAGTTGCTTTAAAGAGAAATATTTGCCTTAAAAAGAAATTTATTTCTCTGCCACCGAACAGACTGAGAGGGGTAGATGCGCTCTGCTCTGCACGGCCACCCTGCTGTGTCACGTGGCGTGGTTGTCCTCATGGCTACCGCGGGCTGACCTCCGTGTCCGCCTTCCTGTGTCGGGGGAGGCAGGAAAGCGGAATCCAGGGCAGACAGCTCATCTTCAGGAAGGCGGCACATGGGGGACCTGTTGCTTCAACTGGCACCCCCAGCCCAAACTGTCACCTGAGAAGTGTGGTCTCTAGCAGGCCAGTCTTGTTCTAAGCCTTAAATGTGAAGTTTTGGGGTCTCTCACACAAATGAGTAAGGGGTAAACGAACTATGGGGGAGAATTTCAGTCTCCATCACAGCATCTATCCCAACAATTGATCTATATTATTTCCAATTAATAGTTCCATTAACTACCTTTTTCAGAAATTATTTATCCTTTAGCAGACATATAAATGTAAATGTATTGGATATTTATTTATATATAGTAAAACTGGATTTTTGACATTTATTGACACCACCTATCGACATTTCAGGAACACTTTACAAGTATTCAGCCTGGTCTGTGGCTGAGGCTATTCCCACCACGAAGTGCAGGGACGCCGTACAGCTTGGGTTTCTGGAGGACATTAAAACAGAGCCTATGTTAAGACACTCATTATATCCAGAGATAAGTGGGCATGAATCTGTCATTTGAATCAGAGAAACAGATTTGAGCACGCAGACCCAGCCCAGGTAAAACTACTCATAGATACCATGTTAATAAAACACTCATAAATCAATTTCTATTCACTTAATTTAGTAAGTGCCCTCACAGTAATACATTATCTCTGCCCAAAAAATCCGTAACTGTCTAGTCAGCGCTGCTCCATTTATTAAACATTTTTTTTGCTTATGAATATTTCTGGTTGTCCAGCATACGTCCAGTGAAGTAAGAGAGTGTTTGCCTCTGATTCTCCACCAGAGCGTTCCCAGCAATGAGTGTCTGCTAAATAAAGCAGCCACTGCAGCGCCAGGGACATGTAAATCAGGATGTTAATAAAAAACTAAATGCTCCCAGATTTAAGGAGTTCCCATGAATATGCTTCGTAGGCCTAAAACAGGTCATTACAACTCAAAATCAATTTTAATGAAAAACAAGGCCCTAACTTCTACTGGCAAATGGAGAACTTTGCAACAATAGCTCTGTAAAATGAATGAAAAAATTATAAAAGTAATTTTATTTTAAAACAATAACTTTTTTTTTTTGAGCCAAAGTCTCACTCTGTTGCCACAGACTAGGGTGCCTTGGCATCAGCCTAACTCATAGCAACCTCAAACTCCAGCATTCGAGCAATCCTCCTGCCTCCCAATTAGCTGAGGCTACAGGTGCCCTCCACAAGACCTAGCTGACTTTTATGTTTTTAGTAGAGATGGGGGTCTCACTCTTGCTGGGGCTGATCTCAAACTTCTAAGCTCAAGGGATCCACCCAGCTTGGCCTTTCAGAGTGCTGGGGTTACAGGTATGAGCCACTGCACCTGGCCAACAATAGCTTTTTAATAGATTGGCCTGTGTGTAGGGGAAGGAGCCTTCCCACTGCCCTCCTTTCTGTCAATACACATCGTCATCTCTAAGATCACTTTATAGTTTCCCTTCTCCAGAAGGTATTCCCTGGGGGTTCCCCATAGTCCTGTGTTCTATTTTTAATACTTTAAAAATATTTTAAGGCTTTTTGGACTTGCTGACCTCTTGGTCTATAAAACAGAATATTATTAGGACTTCATTGTTTAGTTACTAAGATTATGAACACAGAGGAAGAGAGAAGAAAACCAACCTATACTCAGCACATATTTTGTTTTATAAATACTCTTTTTTAAGTATTAAAAATTATTACATGGTGGTAACAACTCATGTCTCAGAATCAGATAATCATAGATTTAAATTTCCTGCTTGTCAATTTTTGCTTATTTAATCTTGTGCAAAGTAGTCTAAAATTTCTCATTTTGATAATTACACAACCTCTCCCAAACGTTGTGGAATGAATAAATGAAGTAATGTGTGTAAAGCTTTTGGGTCATCCTGTTATGCAGCAAACTGTAAATAAAAGTTAGACTGTCTTGTTATTGCCAACTACTTTGAAGCTACAGCTATAATAGGCTCAATTACATAGGTGACAAACCCAGGTCTGAAGATTTTACATGGCTTGAAATCACATGCAGAAGGTTTAGAATTGAAAACAGTTCCAAGCCCAACTGTGTTGGTGATTTCCTATCACTGTTTTATATTTGATTTTTTGTGTCTTCCCTCCATCAATAACTACCTAAGCAAACACTGCTGTTTTCAGAATGATGGTAAGGGCAGCAGCTCACAGCCAGGGAGGGGCTTGCTGGGTATTCTGAACCCTGCAGAGGTTGGAACGGAAAGTTATTACTGATAACTGCATGCTTATATAGTGGGCTCCTGTTGCTTCTCGCATGTTGTTATGAGATAGACCGAGTTTTAATTATTAAGTTGCTTTTGTTCTGCACATGCAGCTGCTGCCCTTCTCCGTGCCTTGTCTTTAAGGAAAGAAGACGGAGAAGGTGCTCAAATGGGTCATGGGTCAGACCAAATGCAGGTGGTGTGGGCAGTGAGCAGCGACGGAGCTCAGCTCACATCTGCAGGGTCTGCACTACTCTGTCAGACTCTGGAGCCCATGTTTTTACTATACCGTACGATGCTGCTTTTCCTCAAGAGAAGTGACGTTTATTATCTTCTTAGAAGCAGCGTAAGACCTTCAAAGATGCCTTGAACCAAGTAAGGAGTTTAAAGAGAAATTCAGATTCAGAGACCAAAGGGAAAACATACAAATTTCAAGGCTAAGGGCCAGCGTTCTGTGCCGCCGTGCTGCACTGTGTCCTGTCTTTGGGAGCAATTTGCAGCCCAGTTATGGTTATATTGTCACATATGCACACACGGGGAGAGACAGACATGGATGCGTGTGTGGCTCTGTGTTTGCACGCGTGCATGCTCATCCATGTGAATTCATACACGTGATACTCATATACATACAAACCTTACATTGAGTTCCTTCTAGGGTTTTATGCTTTGTTTCTAATTCATAAGAAATTCATATTTTTTATTTGTCTCAAGGCATGCAAGTGTGTTGGCATCCTTTGCTGGAGCCTAGTAAAAAAGCTCTATGTGGTTCTCATGCTTCTCATGCACGGAGCCACTTTTAAAAGTGATTTTATGAAAGGTGCTTTTGGGGGGGCAGGATGGTGCAGGAAAACAGGAAATGATTGTAAAGTTCTGGATGAGAGATGATGAGGAACTGAATTAAATGGAGATATGAGATCACCTGCAACTATGAGGCTAGATTCATGCGTGGAAGTTCATCAAGAAAAAGAAACTTGGAATGAAGCTTGGAACTCGGCTTTGATGATAAATGAATAACTTTGTAAGAGAAAGGTGAAAGTAATTAAGAACAAGGTGAGTTTTAAGGGTAGTGCAATCCTAAAGGTCATTCAAATGAAAGTCAACTATACAGAGTAACCAAAGGTTTAAGATATTTTATTAAAAAAATATTTAATCATTTAAAAATCTTTCTCTGTCAAGGAAAGAAGGTGGGGGCCATAAAAAGAAGCTGGGGTCTGAGGTGACATGTCTCTAAGAGAGAAGCTGGGGGCCAAGAGCACATGTCTCTGCCCAGCAGCCCTGGAGGGCGAGATGGGGTGCGGGGGGCGGCAGGCTGGGACTGGGTGCACAGCCCCTGCATTCAGGGCCTGTTTAGCCTCTTAGCAGCATGAGCCTGGCTGTGCTCCTGTGGGGTGGCCTGCCAGGCCAGCAGCGCCCAGCAACAGCAAGAACAAAATCTCTGAGATAAGTATATGCTTGGCTTGTTCAAGGAATCCAGTGGGACTGGTGTGCAGCACAAACTGTTTCTTGGTGGAAAAGGGAGGGAAAGACCATGACGGGGTCATGGCATAATGAAGGTGGCAGCCAGATAACACTCGCTTACGAAAGTGAAGCACAAGAGAATAAGATGAAAATATGAGCACGCCTTAATTGCATGCTCCGTGAGCATGAGAATGTGTGAGATTCATTTTGACAAGGAAGAACAGACCAGATATTGTAAAAGACCTAGGCAGTGAGCCGATCATCTGAAAGGCAGCAGGCCTCAGTCCCGGACTCCAGCATTTGTACTCTTGTCTGAACGGTCTGAGGTGTTTCGCCACCGGGCAGGCATTGTAACCAGCAGGAAAGGGACAGGAAGGTGGTGGGCATTGCCCCTTTCAAACAAGGGGACAGCGTCACTGTATTTCCCTTCATTCCTCAAAAATGTAGTCACATGGCCAGCCTCACTGCAAATGGAGGTCTGCAAGTGCAATCTTTATTATAGCTGGCACCCCACCCAGCACGTATCTCTACAGTCTGGAAGAGGAAAGAGAAAATATAAGGCAAAATTGACAGTCTGTACCAAAGTTGTACAGAGAAAATATCCATAATCCAGTAACCCAGATAATAATGTGTAACTGTTCAAACTCCACTGATACGGGAACTTCACGTCCATTAACTATTGAAAGGATCACATTCAGCTTTAGATGGTGCTAAGCCCACCTTTTGTTATCATTAGCTATAGATACATGGGAAAATATTATTTGACTTGTTGAATTATTGAGCTAATAGGTTGTAGCCATTCTACATCCAAATAACAAAATGAAGTACCCATTCTACATCCAAACAACAAAAACGTCATAGGTTATATGTCGATTCCGAATTATATCAAATAAAATTTTTATGACTGTATTTCCTATAACCCTCATGGATTTTTATATTACCATTTACAGGGATGTCTTCTATTTCAAATTTGATGGCTATGCATAGTCTATGAAGAGATCTGTATTCCCGTTTCTTGCCAAGGCCAGAAGTTGACCAAACACATCTAGAACTGCTCCTGGGAACACGTAGCCAGGCGCGCCGTGAACACATTAGTGTTGCTGCAGCATCTGCAGTGCACACAGCACAGACTACTGCAGATGTGGAGCAGAACACGGAGCAAGCCGTGCAGCAGCCTAGCCAGCAGGGGAACTACACACCAGCTAGTCTGCAAGAAACATTTATTATCCTATATTATCCGTAACTTCAAAATGTAGACTGTCAAGGAAACTTCATTGTCAATTTTGAATTACTAAAATAGAAATGTTGTGGCCAGAATTTAAAAAAGCATCATCCACATACATAAATGCAAATAGAAGTAATAATTGCTAGTCTAGTAAAGGACGTAAGAGCTATTTTCTGTTGCTTACGTTATGTCCTAAATAACAAATAGTCCCATGGCTAATAAAAATGGTAGAATGAAGTACATATTTGAAGAACCAGGATGAGTTTTATTAATAACGTTTTTGAGAATATTACCTTTAAAAATATTTAGCCCTCAAGAATGGATCACAATGGAAATCACTCCTAATTATAAAATCACCAGTTTATTTTGAAAAAAAAATTTTTAATTATCAGAAGGATCAAAAATTCATTGATAAAAGATAATGCCATAAAAATGGTGACAATAAGAGAACAATGAATTCTTGAAAATAAAAAATATAATAACCAAAATACAAACATTCAAAAAATAGTCGAAAGTGTTGAGAAATAACATTACATAGGAGGAAAATAAAAAGACTATGACAGCTTCACAGATATAAAGGAAAAGCTAAAACATTTAACTGTCAAAATAGGAAATCAGATACCTGAATAACAGAAGTTTTTGAAAAAGTGAAGAAAAAGAAGGGAGATATTGAGGAAGTAATAAGGGAAGATTTTCTACAACAAAGGACATGAGTGTCTGCATGATAAGACCCAATGGGGGCTAACACATTGAACAGGATGATTTGTATCAAGGCAGCTTTATAAAATTGCGAAATGAGGAGAAAACAGAAATGTGGATGCTGAAAAGATTCTTAAAACTTAGGCAAAATCGGTCAGATACAAAAGAAGAAGCAGGAAAAATGTATTAGACTTCTCAAGAGCAACTCCAGTTGTTAGAGAACGATTAGCAATGCCTTCAGCACATCAAGGGAAAAGGTTTTCACCTCGAAATGTTATATCAGACCAAACTCTCAATTGTAAGGGTCAAGTTTTTATAGTGTAAAGAAAGAGTAAATAAAAAATTTCTCTCATGCAATAAGGGCCATGAATGCATGGTGTGCTTCATTAAAACAAGGGAATAAACAAAGAAAGAAATATCTGAGCAACAAAGAGAAGCAAAGGGAATTTCCAGAGTGAAGGAGGAGGAAGTCCCTAATGTCAAATATCCACCAGGTTGAGAAATAAAAAATAAAGGGTAGTGTAAAGGGAGACAGATGGGTGAGGGGGGGGGAAAGTAGAGAAAAAAATGTGGAAATGCTAGATCATCTGATGTTTAGCAGTGTCTGTAAATGTTATTGCAAAGTACTTTGTAGACTTGTTTGAGTATTTAGATTAAAAAAAAATAGCAATTGGTGTAGGTACCACTAAGAACATGGATCAAAGAAGACAATCATTAGTTCTTGGTAAAATTAACTGTTCTTATATAAAAGAAGTACAGTTGGTCCTTGAACTACAGGGGAGTTAGAGGCACCAGCCCCTTCACCCCATCCCCACACAGTCAAAATCCATGTATAATTCTTTTATTCCCCACATCTTAACTAGTAACAGCCTACTGTCGACAGGGAGACACACTGATACCCTCAGCACTTGACGAACCCATGTTTTGTATGTTATCTGTGTTACATGCTTCCTTCTTACAATAAAGTAAGCTAGAAAAAAGAAAATGGTAATAAGAAAATCATAAGAAAGAGAAGCTATATTTACTATTCCTTTGTGGAGAAGTATCATCGCAGAGGTCTTCATCTTTGCTGTCTTCACTGCAGTGGGCTGAGGGGGAGGCAAAGGGTATTCGGTCCTACTGCCTCAGGGGTAGCAGGAAGGAAAGAAAATCTGCACAAAAGTGGACCTAGGCAGTTCAAAGCCCTGTCCTTCAAGGGTCAATTGTATCTACTTAGCTCAGCAATTTGCATCATCCTGGTAATATAAATACCAAGTACTGATTTCACCAAAGATTATGATGTAACGATATGGCAAAAATGAGAGGAGAGATGTTAGTTCAGCCAAACTCTTAACTATGATAACAAAGTTTAATGGCGTCTGTCAAAATAAATCCATAAACAGCAGACTATTCCTGGTATTTAGAAATATGAATGAAAATGCCAGCAACTAAGAACTGGAAAGGGGCAGCCTCCAGCAAACACATCTAGAAGATACGAAATAGGTTGGACATGGTTACTCCATGATGTAAGTGTAACCACCTTACGATCTGAGCAGGATTCAATAATGTGCAAGTAGAAAACAATCAGGGCATCCATGGCTCTTTCAAATATTATCTGCCCTCTTCTTTCCTTTCCTTTATCCTTCGAGTACAATTCAAATAGGTCATTCTCAGACAGGAAAGTATCCTTTGGTCATTTATAGACCTACTTGCAGGAATCGCACGTCCAAATGCACATCATAATTGTAGAGATCCATAGTCTTTTCCATTTTAAAGATTTTTCCCCAACCTGGCTGAGGATTGGTGAGGCCCAGGAGCCAGCCCTGAAGGTTGGGGCTGTTGATCGGAGAGAGTCGAAGCTGTCTCTCTGTTCAGTGGACTCCTTCTTACTGCCCTTCCGATTTCTTTCTCTATGGCTGACAGCACCTCTGTGAGTTTCTCTGGCATACTTTTTCTGGGCTACCCCTCATAGAAGCTTGTTTGCTGGGGACAATCACTCACTAGATGTGAGTGATCATCGAGGCTGGAAGAATGTTTCACAGTGGCTTGGTCCAGACAGCGCAGGTCAGCAAGTGACCAGCCGGAGAGCATGGTGGTATCTGGCGGCCATTGCTTGGTCCCTGGCCTTTAGCAATCAGCTAAAACTGAAAAATAAATCTCTTTTGATCAACTCACTACTTTAGCTTTTTAGTATAATTGCTTGAAGGATGTGCCTTTTTTATTCAGATAAAAAGATTAATTTTTCCAAAAAGAGGAAAAGTAGAAAGATACCATAATATTAACTAAACATGTTTTGTAACCTGAATCTCTTTGTCAGGTTTTCTAGAGAAAGGAGACTTGGCGTTTCATCAGAAATCAGGAAGCTTCAGGTCAGATTCCTGGGTGTGATCTGCAGAGTCACAACTGCACATGTCCACAGGAACCATGCAGACAATTCATGTGCATGACATGATGTGACTGTGCTGTAATAAGAGATATATTTGCTCCTTGTTCCCAGATACTGGCACAGAACTACTAAAAACCTTAGAATTTCCTAAGTGGTAGGACTGTTGATCGTCATTCATAATAAGCCACGTTGGAGCGTGCCTGAGTTTATGTTGATATCTTGGTGAAGCCCCAAGATGACCTGAGGATGGGGCTGGTCACCAGAAAGACCCAGTAATTGGAGTGTTGGAACTTTCAGGTTCGCAGGACCCCTGGGGAGATGAAAGGGCATAGAGATTACACTTTATAAAATCTCTTGAACAGGAGATTAGGAAAACTTCTGGATTGGTGAGCACAGACCTACCAGAAGGATGGTGGGTCCAGAGAGGTCGTGGAAGCTCCACACTCACCCACTTCATACCTCGACCTGTTCATCTCCTTTATCTGGCTAAGTTGTATCCTTTATAATAAGCTGGTAGACATAAGTATTTCTCTGTCCTTTCTTCTCATTAAATTCTCTCGCTTTCACTTACTTGCCATCTGTGAATTCATTCTTCAATTCCTCATGCCAAAGGCCTGGTGGAAAAATGCCAGCATCACTAGCAACGTGGTTTTAATTAATTTTATGAAGATTCAAAGCCTTGAATTAGAGTAAGTAAGGTGATGATCTAAAACTCAGATACTTGTACTATAGTTGATACCCTGAAAGAAATCATTACTGCACTAAAATGAGGAAAAGAAGCCTCCTACCTCACCCGGGGCATTACATGGTTTGAAAGTTCATGTCAACACAATCTATATGGAGCAGAAATTCCAGCTTTGACGAATAATACTTGGCCCAAGACCAGTAAATTTCTCAGATCCCAATTACGGGATTCCAATTTTGGAAAAATACGGGAAAGCAGTTTTGCATTATAGAAAGTTTCACACCCCAGGATTCATGGGACGACCACGGTGGGAGGAGATACAGACAACAAACAAACAAACAAAAACCTTCCAAAGAGGCGGGCAAAGAAAAAAATCCTGGATAAGCTACTGCCACGTGAGTTTCTTGGTAAAGATGCACAGTCGTGCACATTGACGCCCTGTGGATTTAACTCCCTGGATTCCCGACTCAGAATCCAATTACTTTTTAACCCAAGCTTTGGTCCCCTCTCTGTAGGACTTCTCAGACTTCATTTTTTTTTTTTTTTCAGCATTACCTTCAAACTCCCTGTCCTGGTTACTCTCAGGAAGTGTCTTTCCTTCCTCTGTCATATAAATGATGCTCGTTGCAATGTTTCTGCTATTAGAGCCTCAAGGAAGGAAAAGCAGGGTGAATATCCTTTCTGGAAGGAATACAGCATGATTTTAAGGAGAATTGGTCTTTGGAAAGTAGAAATCGTGTCTCTTTTGATATCAGATAGCTACTGGGAGGAACAGAGTCCTCAAGCAGGGAATTAGGCAATGGGACATGCGTCCGGATTTTTCATCTCCACCCTGAAGTACAGTTATTACCGTGTAGACGAGGGGTGATTCAGGAGCAGAACGGCTGTTCCTCCACTGGTGTTAGTGAGGAGAACATCCCGCAGAGTGGGTTTTACAGCCAGTGACAACCGCATTAAATAAAGTCAAGTCAGAGGCATAGTGAGTTTGGGCTCAGGGTAATCAGAGTAACCTGTCTAGAGTGGAGACTCCAGCCTGCCCCGGGCTTTAGCAGGTGTACACAAGTTCCCCAGTAGCCTGCAAGAGGCAAATAATGTAGCTGGCTAGTGAGCTTACCACATAAGTCGCCGTGGTGAGGAAAGTAAACCAGCACTTGTGTATTGGGTTCAGCTGGTGTATATCCAGACGGCAAGCGAGAGTGAGGATTACGATGGGACCAAGTTATCAGGGAGGTTACAAAGATGCCCTGGCCAAGCTCATGAAAAGCATATTACAAGCTCACCAGTTGCCAACTTATGCACAATTTCAGCTATAAAAGCAATTAGCTGGTGGACAAGGGAATAATCGCACGGAGCAGCCCAGGGCACCTGTGGACACAGAGCCGCCCTTCTGCTATCTGCAGCACCGAGGCACAGCGATCTCCCCTGGAATGCAAATGCCACTTGGCGGAAGAGCAGAAGTTGGCAGAGCATTTACTTACAAGAGACTGATTCAAACTAAAAACCATTAAAACTAGGTCACCTTTAAATTTTAAAATAGGTTTGTTTGTTTGTTTGTTTTAATAAAAAGCAAATCCCTAACTATGCAGAAGAGTGAGGGTAAGGGAGAGAGATTCGATCTGAAAATATTAAAAGGTTACGCATTTTATACTTTATGTGGGCTGTCCTATGAGTGGGTTAAAATGGTACCAAGAATTCCAAGATATAATTATAGCAAAACTTATTCTATTTCTCCCCCCTTCTCTCCCTCCCCCTCCCTTCCTCCGCCCATCTCTCTAACACCCATTAGCATGCAACAGATGAGATGTTCTCAGGAACTTATTTGGTTACCCTCAGCTCTACAAATTTGTTTGCATGGTAATCTGTCATCACACTTTATGAATCACTCAGGCTTCCCCAGAGAAACAGAGCCACAAGGAGAGAGCCACAGGGGCAGAGAACAGGTGTGTGTCTGGCAGGTCCAGACCCGCAGTGTGGGCCAGCAGGCTTGAGAGCCGGGGATCCCGATGGTCAGATGGAGTCTCAAAGTATTTTGCTCAAGAAATTTCTTTGGCTTGGGGAAGCTGGTCTTTCTGTTCCCTGCAGGCTTTCAGCTGAATGGAGGAGCCCACCCACGTTGTGGAAGGCGGTCTGCTCACCAGAGATCACTGGCTGAATGTGTCAGTATCAGCCGCAGTTTCCCACTCGTCCCTCTGCCTTTCTGTTCCTTAGTCATGTCTGTCATAGACTCCTCCTCCCCCGTTAAATCCCATTTCCCAACAGATCTGTTCTTGATCCTCTACTCCTTTTCCTCTATATCTTTTGGCAATCTGATCTGGTCTCAGGATTTTAGTTGCCAGCTGCACACTAAATGTGCAAGTCCATCCCACCCCTGAGACCACCTTTAAGCTTCAGCTGCACACAGTAGTGCTTCCATAGCTGACCCCTCCCCGCAGTGACCACCTCCCTGGGTTGACCACCTCTCAGCCTTGACCACCCTCCTGAAGGGACCACCTCTCATCCTTGACTACCTCCCTGCAGTGACCCCTCCAAGCCTTGACCACCTCCCTGGGTTGACCACCTTCCCTGCAGTGACCCCTCCCAGCCTTGACCACCTCCCTGCCTTGACCACCTCCCAGCCTTGACCACTTCCCTTCAGTGACACCTCACTGAGTTGACCACCTCCCTGTTTTGACCCCTTCCTGTATTGACCACCTCCCTGCTTTGACCCCTCCCTGTGTTGACCACCCTTCTGCCTTGACCACCTCTCTCGGTTGACCCCCTCCCTGCCTTGACCCCCTCCCTGCCTTGATGACCTCTCTGTGTTGACCACCTCTGTGCCTTGACCACCTCCCTGCAAGCTGACCTAGTTTTCATAAACAGGATATATACAACATGTACTAAGGCCTAGTTCCCTATGTTGACCAGTTTGTTACAGCCCCTTGGATGGTCACCTTACAGAGGTTCAACTGTGTTTAAATTGTGGCAGCACCAATTCAGTGGGTGCCTCATGGACGCAGATTCAACACCTTCCAAACCAAATTCCTCAGACGTCCCTCATCCCACTGCCTTCCCTGTTACTATCTCAACTCTTCCTTCTGAGCCTCACTAATCCCTGAGTCCTGCTGATTTTAACTTCAACATTTTAAAGTCTTAACTACTTACTCAGGTATAAAAAGCCCTAAGTGACTGAAAACTTACTCCAATTTTTCTGTTAGTAACTTCACCTTTTGAGATGTTGAAATTATATTTAATTTTCATGCCTCTATCTCTTATTGCAGGTTATTTTTTGGGCTAGAACCCCGTCCCACCTCCTGTTTATTGACCGGGTAACCCCTGCAGACCACACTGGGTGCCCTGTGCCCATCCCTCGGCTCCCTCTCTGAGCACTTCCAGAGCCAGGATGCAGGTGTGTGCTCAAAGTCCTATTCCTAGGACCAGAATCATTCCAGAATGTTCCCGCTCCTTGAGAGCAGAAGCGTTATGCATCTTTTAGCCTCAGCAGAGTCAATAAGAGAATGTGGTTATGAAGATTTACAAAAATATCTTGAATGTACAAGTTAAATTGACTGACTTTACAAAGGTTTTTGCATAGCAATGGTTCCTGTGATCTGTGAGCCTGAGAATGTCTTTAAGTAATTTACAAGCACCCCAAAAGGCCAAACTATTTTCATAATAATACCAAGGCATTATTTGCCTTATAGAGTACACTGAAATTTCTACTGATGGAGCAAAATTAAGGGTGGGTAAAATTGTTGGCTTTTCAGCAAGAATCAAGGCAGTGGAACCAAACTATACTGTTAGTCATTGTATTTCACCACACACTCCCATTTAAAAAAAATTATAATAATAGTAATAACAACAGACTGTTAATTTCATTTTAAAATGTAATTAAAATTTTTTAACTGCTAATTTTATTAAATTCTCAACCTTTGAAAATACTTTTTTAAATCCCTGCTATGTGACAAAAATGGGAAGTATGCCAACACTATTCTGCATAATAGCAACAACAACAACAAAAATATTTGTATCAGGGAAAACCCTTGTTTGATTATTTTAAAGGTGCAATCTGAAATAGCCACATATTGCAGAATATCATTTTTATTTATTTACTTATTTATTTTCTAACCTGCTTTTTAGTGCACAACCATTTTAATATAAAAGAATGACAAATAGGCAAACTATAGTTATTTACACTTGAATATTTGGCACACAGTTTCTCAAATATGAATGAAGTAAGCCTGACATCTCAAGGACAACTCACGGTATTGTTGCCAGTGATACAATCTGAGCTTTCAAGTGAAAATTAGAATTTTGGAAAACTTATACCTGCTTTCATGAACTTGACAGCTTTCCAATACTTAAAGACTCTTCTGATAAGATCAGTGGCCATATAAATAAATATTATTTGTATTGCTTAATGAAATATGTCAACATTTGGAAGACCCTACATAAACTAGAATGGATTAATGCCATTATTGTGGTAGTGGGTTAGTTATAGAGGGAGCACTAAGTAATAAAATATCCTGGTAGGCGGGTACATGTGGGTCTCCTTTTTCTGTTCCTCCTGCTCTCACTCAACCTTCCACTTTCTTCCATGGGACAGCCCTCCCCAGACACCAGCACCATGCTCTTGAACATACCCGTCTCCAGAGCCAGGAGCTAAAGCAATCTCTTTTCTTAGCCTTACCCAGTGGGTGGTGTTCAGTTACAGCAGCCACAGACTAAGACGGCCCCCTTCTCTGCTGCACACTGCAGTCTTCTTGTAGTATCCTTACAACAGCTGAGTGAGCACTCTGAGGTCTCTTTTATAAGGGCACTAATCCCATTCATGAGGGCACCACTCTTGTGACCTAATTATCTCCCATGGACCTGCCTGAAATTGTGAAATTGGGGGTCAGATTTCAACATACGAATTTTTGGGACATACAAACATTTAGCCCATTGCAGCAGGGGATCCAATTCCAGCCAATAAAAGCGAGAGAAAAGTAGAAGATTCTAGAAGATTGCTTCTATCATTTAAAAGAGAATCATGAGAAATCTGCCTTCTCACATCATGAATCTGTATATGAACAAGAGAGAATGTGACTCTAATTTCTCCTAGTAGCCATTAAATCATCTAAGTGCTGTGAATAGGGACTCAGAGGGAACTTGGGTTTTTGGTGACACCATTGAGGTAATACACAAACCAACCCTGATACATTCTTCCCATTTGGAGTTAATATTATTTAAGCCCATGACTTCCCTTAATTTTAAATTAATTTGAATCATGTTTTCTGATCTCTTAGCCAAAAGCATCCTAAGCACCATAAGACAGCTATTTTTTATTATCGAATTTTCATAAAGTAGAATATTATAGATTTTTGGCCCTCATCTGTTGTTTTCTTGCCATAGGGAATAATTTGCAGGGAAACTGGTGCTAATATTACTCCAGTTGTCGAGAATGCCCTCCCCACCCATTTGGCTGATTGATTCAGGCCCCAGGTAAGGTTGTGTAGACTTTGGCTTTATATTTTTCTTTGCAATAAGAATTTATGATGCTGCACTAACAGACCTGCTTTTTAACTACAATTGCTAGTGTTTGACAAATGCTTCCTTATCTTTTTAGCACTTAAGAACTGTATTTTAGAGTAATATTACACTTAACCAAGTATTACATTGATGACTATCCAAGGATGCTATTTTTTTACTCAAAATGAACACTGTTGATGTTTTGTATATTATATCCACAGTGTGAGCACAATAAGATAACGATAGACTAAAATAAAAACTAACTACATAGTTAGTTTTTTTTTTTTTTTGCACTAAACCATAGAAAGTCCCCCAGGAATCAGAAGAATGCTTTTGACTTCATGTAAAAAAATGCATAACTAAAGGTAACTTGAAATAGTTCATTGTCTATAATAACAGACTAACTGGAGGCTGGTGGTTTGTTTAACAGGTGAATATCAGTGATTCTTTTGGCTTTCCTTCATGGTCTGAATTTGACCACCACAGTTCCACATGACTTCCTCAACTTACACTGTTCAAACTCAGAAGCAAAGACAGTCACAAGTCTTTTTATATTTCTCTTCCTTTTTTTTTTTTTTTTTGTCAGAAAGGAACACATTCCCATAGAAAATTACAGCAGGCTATTTCTTACTTCTTACGGCAAATCCAAACCCAGCACTGGTGAAGTGTCATAGGATTGTTATGACAGGCTGGCCTTCTTTTCTTATCATATTGACTCTCAATATTTGTACAAAGATGAAGATTAGTCAGGAAGAAAAGGTCGCCCAAACACAGGCAACCAGCAAGATCGGTCCCTTCCCATTGTCTTGTATGAGATGTTATTTAACCCTGTTTCTCCAAAGTAACTTCTTTTTCTTCAGAGTAGGAATCTACCATTTCTTTAGATAATGAGTTGTTTTCATCACTTCAAAGGACAAACACATTGTCAGTACAAACCAAGAGGAATGGGAAGGATGGCTTTGAAGCTTGGTGCTGCTACAAATCAGTCTCCTAAGTGTAATAAAAAAGGTGACTAAACCCAGGTGTATTCAGCACCTGGTGATTTAACAAATAGCACATATTTCTTAAAAGAATGGCACTTTTACATAAAATATTAGGGATGACATAAAATCAAAATAAAGGTCAGTTCTCATGAACAGTAGGGCAACCATAAACCTACATTGATAATGAATGGATAGGTCAATTGGAGATAGATTTTTTTAAGGCTTTAATCTCCTTGGGGACCAGACTGGTCCTAATCCTGACAGCAAAAGTGAGCTAAGTACATGTTAGAATTAATATCCGAACAAAATGAGGTCTTGGATAAAAAGATCTAGAAGAAATACAAATCACTTTGTACATAGCATTCTGCTATCATTTTTGTCTAAATTTCACTCTGAGTCCCTATTTAACATAACCCAACTTTGGTGGTCTCATGTTTCTGAGCATCTTCTAACTTGTCATCTTTTACTAGTTTCATAGATTCTGTCATTGGTTGAGTCTCTCAGTGCTGCTGAGCCTGGAGTGCATGGGAAGCACGTGTGGTTTTTCTAGGAACGTAGGACAGGTCTGTGCTGTCAATTACTCCCCCACTCCCTCCTTCTGTTCCAGTTTCCAACGTATCAAAGCATCCTGCTTAAAGCGTATTGGAGAAAAGGAGTAACTTTCCATCTTAATTTTCCTGTTTAAGTTATTTTTCTTGATTAAGCATGGCTCTTTATTCTAACAATGGGCATTTTCTTTGTCATGTTTAGAAGACCCCATTTGTTTTTCTTAAGTTTTTTAACATACAAAGTTAGCTTGACAATGATGCATATACTCTCCTTTGCTTTCATAGTGTATCTCCTTCCTAGCCTTTGGCACCAACGTGGATAGACTAATAGATTATGGCTGGCTGGCTGTCTTTCCTAGAAGCCCACATCTGCATGGGCACAGTCAGAACCTGCCAGTTCATTGTTTGGGGTTTTTTTTTTGGGGGGGGGTGCACCATGCACTGGTTTTATAAACAGTTCAACACATTTTCATCACACTGGTTAACATAGCATTCCTGGCATTTTCTTAGTTATTGTGTTAAGACAATCATATTCTGCATTCACTAAGTTTCACATGTACCCTTGTAAGATGCACCGCAGGTGTAATCCCACCAATCACCCTCCCTCGGCCAAACCTCCCCCCTCCCTCCCCTCCCTCTCCCCCTTCCCCATATTCTTAGGTTGTAACTGGGTTATAGCTTTCATATGAAAGCCATAATTTAGTTTCATAGTAGGGCTGAGTACATTGGATACCTTTTCTTCCATTCTTGAGATACTTTACTAAGAAGAATATGTTCCAGCTCCATCCATGTAAACATGAAAGAGGTAAAGTCTCTGTCTTTCTTTAAAGTTGCATAATATTCCATGGTGTACATATACCACAATTTATTAATTCATTTGTGGATCGATGTTCATTGTTTTATTTGTTCCTAGTGCAAGGAATCATCTCTTAAACATTGTGAGAGCCCAGTCTGTTTCTGTTGAAAGATTAAGTGAATGAATTCATAGCTCCATTCAACTTTAACTTCATTCTCCACTAACCAGTGTTTGATTTATATTAATGCAACAAATACCCATTAAACAAAGATTGAATGAACACATGCTATGTGCCATATGATGGAGAGAAAAAGCTAATAATCTTAAGAAGCTCACAGTATGGTGAAATCTATTTTATCACATTTGAAAACTTGATTCTGATTTTTAAAACCAGGAAGACTGTGGCCTAATGTGGCTAATCATTCAATCAGACTGTACTCCACAGACATTACTTTTGCGTCAGTATTTTAAATATATTCGAACATAATGAAATTTCTTTCAATCAAAGCTACATAGTACTTTCCAGCTAAGAAGTTAGGCAGGGAATAGAGAAGCTGGAGGGGAAAGTTTGAAAGAGTCGAGTCATGCAGTGTGATCAGGATTACGTAGGATGTGCTGGTGGAGCGGAAGTCAGGGAATTGAAGATACAGGTGCATGAAAAATAACTCGAACTATAAAAATGTTGATCATGGTTACATAATAATATTTATCTCTACTCAAATAGTGGGACTCATAAGATTTCTTAAATAATACTTTCAATGTGGAGATGGATTTTTGCTGTTATTCTCCAGTGATGGTCCCTTTGCTTCGAGCACCATCTCCACCTGGACATGGTCAGCGACTCCTCTAGCCAACAGGCATCCGATCTACTTTGCAGGATCGTTATGAGGAGTAAAGAACACAAGCCAGGGTACCCTCCCGGAACTGTGAATATTTAAACTGTTAGGGCATTCATTCTTTATTTCAACAAATTTTGAACCCTTGCCTGGTGCCAGCATTCTTCCAGGCACTGAATGTAGTCTAGTTAAGAAAAAGACAAAACAAACAAAAAACCTCTCATGAAGTTTACTCTATTGTGGGAGAACCCAACAATAAACAAGACAAGTAAAATGCATTGTGTTTAGAGATAAGTATTTAGAAGAATAAACATGAAAGAGTGAAATGAGATTTGTGTAAGTCATTAAATTTATATAGCATGACTATCGAAGGTTTCATTGAGAAAGTGATTTTTGATTAGCAATCGGCAGGAAGTTGAGCTCTTGCAAAAATGGCAAAAAAAAAACCACAGGCAGGGGAAGAGAAAATACAAAAAAACAAAATTCCCTCCAAAGGGCTGAGGAGATCAGCGTGGGAGAGCACGTGAGTGGGTGCAGCGAGCAGAGCTGAGGGCAGAGATAGGGTGAGCACTTGGGGACGTGGCTGTCAAACCTATCAACCAGTTACTGGTGATCTTATAATCAGTAATGAATAAATACCTTTCATTTGAACCCTCTCTTTCATGTTATTTCCTTTTGGCCCTATGGTTCTTTCTGTTCTATTCTCTTCCTTCTCCATTAGATCATAGGGTTAGTTAGATCTGATTCATCACTTTATACCTCAAGACATTACACTGGGCAAATTGCGGCCCATGAGATTATGAGAATAAAATCTAAATCACTGAACTGACCTTTATGGGTGTTTTCATTATAGATAAATGGCCACAAACAACTCTGTCCTCTCATCAGTAAAAGGAATCTTCGTTGAAATTTTTTTTTTGAATCAGAGAATTCTGCATGTTTTATTGGGTTACAGTCCAAACCTCTAGTAATCAGACCTGGGTAGGTCTGTACTTCTCCAGATTTCATCTGGCACTGTTCATGTTCGCAAACAGTTGCACTGATGGGGCATATTCATTCAGTAAGTCAAAAAATGCAATTCAAAGACTGCCATTTGCCCGGCATTCTGGGGACACAGTGGCTACTATGATAAACATTGCCTCTGTGTGAGGAAAATGGACATTACTTGTACTTGCAGAGCTTCCAACATGAAAGTGATTGTCTTTGCTTACAGGGGTATTTGCAAAACTTGGTAAATGTAGAATGTAAATGTTTTGGCACAGTAACTGAGATAACGCCGGAAAGGCTATGTTAACCACTGTGATAAAAATGTGTCAAATGGTTTATGAAGCGAGTGTATGATGCCCCATGATCATATCAATGTATACAGTTATGATTTAATAATAAAAAAATAAAATAAAAAAATAAATAAATAAACTAAATTAATATTTAAATAGGAAAGTTCATGGTAAATAACATCTATCATTTATACAGTCCTTATATGTGCATTTGGTAGGTATTATGTTATTTAATACTTACAATCTAGAGAAGTCACTATCATGCTTATTTTATAAAGAAAGACACTGAGGCCTTGACAATTAAAAAAACAGCCAAGATTAAGATAGTGTTTAGCAGAACCAGAATGTAAACCTAGATCTGCACGACCTCAGTGACTCACTCCTCATCTCATACACAGTGTGGTTGCCACTGGTTAATTCTATAGTGTATTATCTGAAGTTTTGTATTTATTAATTAATTTTATATGGCAAAATATGGCAAGGAGAAATATGAGAACTGTCCTATCAGTTTCCTCTAATGTCTGAGAACTTGTTCATACAAATCCAATTACCGGGTGTTGCTTGATGTGATATTAACATTATTGTAGTTAAAGAGTGTAAGTAGGGTTTAGGACCGCTCCAAGGGAGCCTGAAGGTATTACATTTTAAAGAGGATGATATCTGATTATTCTAATTAGACTTTATTCTAATGCTGTTCATATATTCTTTCGTAAACACTGGTTGCTTGGACTAATCTTAAGAATTAGAGATTCTAATTCTAATTGAGATCTCTAATTCTAGAGAATTGAGATGTCATGTCGTAAACTGACAGCATCGTTTTGGAGAATGCCCAAAGTTCGCTCCTTTGTTTCATGAAGCAAGGGAGCACTGCCAAAAATTCCAGAGGCAATGCCTTTATGTCAGAGTTTTATGAGGGGTTAATAATGATTTCTCTGATAGGCACTCTGTCCCCGTGCACTATACAATGAACACAATCAAGTCTCCCCTGCTTAAACTAAGAACCGTACTGCACCATGTTTTCATATTCTGTGGTCGCACCCCCGTGTGAGTGTTCTCCAGCGGGCCACACGCACATGCCCCCTAAGGAGCTTTAAGTTCTGAGCTCTGTGAGTGGGTGATTTTCAAGATAAATTAACAAGCACTTAGAAATCTCCCCTCTTTCCATCTTATATGAAAAGTTCCCTGAACTTCCCACTTTGCCACCGAGGCTGAAGCACAGAGTATCTTTTCACAGGTGCAAACACAACACTCTCCTGGGCTCAAACCATCCTCCTGCCTCAGCCTCCCGTGTAGCTGGGATTACAGGTGCCAGCCATGTGCCCACCCCACCACTCTTGTTGCATTCGTTCCAAACTGGCTATGCTCTGCCAAAAGTTTGACTACATTTTCCTGTATATAACCCACATGTATGGTGATCATCCTTATGGGCTGATATTTCTGACCCCTCCAGAAGATGGACTGTAGTCTTTGGAACCTTCCTTTCTTGCAAGTAAAGCAATCAGTTTAGTCCATTTTTCAATGTCCATTAGGCATCCCGGGGCAGAACCACATTCTGGTGTTTGGCTTCTTTAAACTCACCATGTGATTTTTTTCCCCCAAACTTTCAGTCTCTGTGATCTCATCTATAATTCTGCACCAAATACTGCCCAGCATCCTAGTCTCTGATTTTCAAATTTGGTTTTCTTTTCATTTTTCAGTGTTTGGGGTTGGGGGTCCCGACTCTCAGTTGACCCAGTGCAGTCACAGTAAAAACAAATGGAAACTGTAAATAAAACTGGAGCAGCACAGGCAGTGTGGACAGAAAGTAAAAAGTGATCTACACAAGTCTCAGGGTAACAAAGAGAGATTTTATTTAGGAAGAACCAAGAGAAAGTTTAGAGCACTTCAAAAGAGTGGGAAGGGGATGAGGAGAGAGAGATGGAGACAGGCCTGCAGGGCCCTAAAAACTCCATTGGAAATTGGCTACAAGGTTTTCATTGGCCTCTCTGGGCCTCCAGGCAGCACTGCCCTTTTCTATTGGTCACTGACGGTCTCTTTCTTGTGGTCAGTGGTTGCCTGGGTTGATCCATACCCACATTCTTCTGGGCCCTCCAGATGTCCTGTCCAGCAGGCCAGTGTTCCTCCCATCCATCTTGAAGCCCCTTTTCTGAGTGTACCTTCTCAGTCAGCACTACCACTGCCCACGTTATGTCACAAAATGTGTCCAGGATCACATAACTTGTACCTCAAGTTCTCAAACCCATGCCCATTCTAGCCCTTAGGAAAAAAATAATATTAGTAATAATAGGCAATTCCAGCCACCATGAATGGCCACATGTTGGAGAACGAGGAGAGTTACAAATAATTTCCAAGGATTTCTATATGTTCTACAACCCTTACTGATTTTGAAACCACTTTCACAGTGTTCACAATACTTCTGGGTAGAAATATAACTATGCATTAATCAGGCTGCCACTTTGCCCTACTTTCTTATAACCAAAAATCAAGTAGTGCTAGAAACTGATCATTTGTAGCCCCCTTATTCCTCAAAAAGGATCTGACATTAGAATCATGAGGTCAGCTGGTGACTATTAATTTGAAGATCCCCCACAGAGAAACCAAATCGTCATGAAAATGCAGGTGTTTTCATCTTCTTGCCCCGGGACTTTCCCCTTCACTCTTCCACTAATCAATGATCTCCACACTCCAGCTCACTCCAAACCCCTTAAAATCCGTAGCCCCAAACTTCCCAGGGAGGCAGATGGAGGTTTCCTCCTATCTCCTTTGTTGGTGGCTCGCTGATTAAACCTCTTCTTCTGCTAGGAGACCCTGCAGCAGACAGGTGTCTCGCAATATTGATCTGCCACATGCACTGGGCAAATCACCCCTTTCTGGTTGCAGCTTGCAGTTTGAACGTACTTCAGGGGATTACACTGTACTTCTAGGGATAAACACCATAATATATGGTGTTTGATTTCTCTAAAATATGTGAGCTATGGAAGTAAATTAGTAAAAGAAAGATTTCCTTATCTCGGATGCTTCCGGAAAGGGGTGTATCAGTGGGTTTGTGTTACTGGAAGGAAGACAGTCCAGTGAGTCACCCCGTTTTGTAAGGAGGTTTTCAAACATCTATGTGAGCTCATTGGGCTTCACTCTCCTGGAGGCCGAAGACTCAGTCTACTCCTCATCATAGAAGGTCGTGGGAACTGGGAAAGAAGAATCAGTAGGCGATGTTAGACGGGGCTTAGAGAGGTAAGGTGAAGATGGGCTGTGCCCAACAGCTCCGCTCTGGTGCGAGGGGAGCAGGGCAGGTGGAGAAACGGGGGAGGCACAGGCTCTGCCCATGTTTATCCATGCTTATCTCTGTTGCACTCTGATTACCTTGCCTGAGGGATACATTATGCAAATTTGAGGCAGAAAAGCTTTGGAATCTTGTGGTAAAATCATCAGAGAACAGCTGTCTGGAGGTGGTATATAAGAGCAGCTGGCTGGAGATGGATATAATGGACCTCTTAAAAAAAAAAAAAAATCTCAGCATCACCCTGGGGCCAGAGACCAGGCACTTGCACCAACTGTAAGGACTGTCAACAAACTGCATCACGTGGCGGACACTTCTTGGCCTTCTTCCTATTCTCCAAAAATCTCAAATGCCTACACTAGTCACCGTCACTCAGGTCGTCTTACTATGGTAATGTATATTTTTCATTGCACTTAAAATATTTTGCACATAGATACTCATTGAATAAGTTGAGCATCATTTTGTATAATTAACCATGCATTCGTAGAAGTAGAATTTGAAAACAGAACTCAAAAGGCTTACATGCTATACTTATTTTTATAGAAATCAGCTAATGGCCTATAATTTCAAAGAAATAAGCATACAATAAGAGTAAGACAAACTATGGTGAAAGTGTAAATAAAAAGGAACTTTTACTTAAATCATCTTGGTATGGATTACAGTTACAGAGATATTTGAACACATATTGCAGATAATATAAGCAGGCAGTTCAATTTTAAATTAAGAAGTTCTTAATATGATAACTCTACTACCTTTAATAAAGTTTTGATTTAGTTCCAGGGAAGTAAAATAATCTCATTAAATTTAAGGTTAGCATAAGTGTGGCAATCTTAAATTAACCAGGTAAGTACTTTAGAGAAACAGGAATACATCAGGACATTTTTCAAGATAGACAATCTATAAAGGTTAAATACCAATGGTAAAATCTTCCTGGTCTTTTCAGATATGCATTTAACATTACAAAATACCCAGTTAGGATTCAGAGACTGGGTCTGCATACTGATCCACTACCTATTTATATAATGAAAGCAAAAACCACCTCCACTGGTTTAATCCTGCAAATCAATTGCATTCATAATGATTTTTCTCATTACATTTTCATCCTTAAAACCACCATACTCTTATTTATTATTTTAAAATGCTTCATAGTACATAGAGAAACTGCTGTGGAGAAACAGATATTATACTATGTATTTTTATTTGAAATCCAATTTCAACCTTAAAACAAAATGACAGTGAACTGTTTTTAATTTTCTTTTCATATGCAGGAAAAAATAAACTAAGTAATTGAAGCTCAAAGATTCTGGTCTAAGGCATTTTTCAAGCAGTGAAGCTAAGAAAATGTTATTGAGTTGAAGATTACACAATGTGAATTGTCAGTGTCTGATAGGAGAATTAGGTTATCAAAAACCCTTTAGCGGTATCTATGTAATGCCAAATTCCTGTCCAAACACAAAACATTTCTTTTACTCAACTGGGTGAAGGTTAGTTTATTGATGTGGTTTAAAACCTGGAAAATATCAGAGATTCTCAGATCTGTGATCTTTTCTTTAGAGAAAGGAGCAGGAGCTGGGTGCTAGAATATTTGACATATATAGTGAATTGAGAAAACATCAACATCTTTTCCTTTTAAGACTAAAGTCTCATGAGAGTTAAGTAAAAACTGATTTTTCTATGGGAAAGATTTTAATTTCTATATTGATGCCTAATTTTTGGTTATTTTTTGCTACAGAAAATATCTATAGCAAAACAACAAAATCCTGTCTATTTATAAATAATAAGATAAAACCTCTGGATTTAAAACTTCCATAATTCAATATTTCAAATTTTCATTATTGTAGATATAGAGAAGTGAAATGTGTCTCTTAGATTGGCAAGATTTAAATGATGATTTAATAAATAGCAGACAGTAAAAAAAAACAACACAATGAATATTTTTTTGCCCTAATATCTAAGAAACAATAATTGGTGTGTTTCTACTAACTGATTTAGCACAGAAACAATTTAATACTAAATATGTCTTAAATATGTAGGTACAGATTCTCGGATTAAAAGATTATGTTTCCTATGGGAAGGGGGGAGCACTGTATATCCTGTGGATTGATCTTCTGAGCTCTGGTCAGCTGGGCAGTTTAACGTCATACATGTGCAGACCATTGTAAGTTCTTCATTAGTTAATAGCTGTCACTAAAAAAGAATACACTAGAAAAAACTATATTAAAAAAAATTTATGCCTTAACATTAATAATAATGTACCATATTAAAATTTAAGAACATATAATTTCTTAATACAATAAATTTTAAAAATTAAGAAAATTTTAGGTTGCTTTATCTATACATTAATTTTAGAGTGAAAAACTATATTTAAAATTTTTTATATACCTGTGAAACTGCCTAGAGATGGCAAAGACTTTCTCAGAAAAAGACTTCCTCAGAAAATTTTTACACAGTAATATGTTGGTGAATGTATCTACGTAATGTTTTTTGTTGTGCTTTGTTTTGTTTTTGTTTTTCCCTAAAATGATTCATTCTTCTTGGCTGGTCATTTTACTTAGCTTTTATCTAAAACGGTGGTTCTCAACCTATGGGTCGTGACCTCTTTTTTCCATTTGCAACAATGGCAATTACGAAGGTTGAGAACCACTGATCTAAAATAGCTTTCCTGGCTCAGCATGGTGGCTCAGCTTGTAATCCCACCACTCTGTGAGGCTCATTTGGTGGATCACCTGAGTTCAGGAGTTCGAGACCAGCCAACCTAGCAAGAGCAAGACCACATCTCTGCAAACAAACAAACAAACAAACAGACAAAAAAACTAGCTAGGCATTGTGGTGGGCACGTATAGTCTCAGCTCCTAGGGAGGCTGAGGCAAGAGAATTGCTCAAGCCCAAAAGTTTGAGGTTGCTGTGAGCTATGATGCCACAACACTCTACCCAGGGCAACAGAGTGAGACTCTGTGTCAAACAAAACAAAAACACAAAAAAAGGAAAGACAAGCGAACAAACAACTTACCATTCCCTTCCTGCTCGGTTAGTGGCATGATACATTTAGGCTGACATTCTAGTGACAGGGAATTGCCAGTTTGATATTGCACTATCCAGGAGAGGGTCTTGTAAGATCACAGTCTGTTTTTCAGAGATTTATGGTGCAAAAAACATTTAAAAAGCTATTTTCAATCTGCACCATGCTTAACAATTAATAGCACAAGAAGAGAGGATGAAGAATCATCAAAGACATTTTGAAGAAGAACATAAAGCAACACAAATTTGAACAGGATAGAAACACAAAGTATCTTAACAGACCGACATATCATAGGCCATACAGTAGCATAATCACTTATCCCCTGGGGTACAAAAGCGAAAAATAAACACCATTAATCCCTACCTCACACCACACAGAGTATCAATTTCAGATGGTTTAATGCCTGAAATATAAAAAAATTAAAATGATTGAGTTTATAGAATGCAATATATAAAAACATACTTACACTGTTGGGGGTAGTAAAGGTTTTCTTAAACTATATACAAAATACATACCATAAAAAGAAATGAAAAATCTGGTGATATTAAATTAAACCTTCTTTTCACAAAAATGCAGCATATGAAGAGTGAAATTCAAAGATGAGATATAACTGACAGAAGATTAGAAGCCAGGGTGAACTCACGGACACACACAAATCAAGAAAACACAACTGAAAACGAATGAAATACATAAGCAAGCAATTCATAATGAAAATGTGATAATAAAGAAACATAGTGAAATGTGCTCAACCTCATAAGTAAGCAGAAAAATATAAATTTAAACTAGAATGAAGTATCATTTCACACCCCTCAGACTGGCCAACATAAAAATGTCTGATAATACCAAATATTGCCACATTGTGGGTCAAAGAAAATACTCATAAATACTAATAGAAATGTAAATGTTTGAAAAACAATTTAATATCGAATATGTTATACTCTGAAATCCAGAAATCTACCTTTAGGTAGTACATAAACTAGAAAAATTCTTACACATTTACATAAAGACAAACAAACATGTTCATAACAGCATTCATTATAATAGTAAACTGTCATTGGAATGTGACTCTGATAAATTCCTACAATTAATTATCATGAGACAGTAAAAATGAGTCCACCCAAGAGACATACATGAAGGTGGATCATTCTCACAAACATAATGTTGATTATTTTTTAAAAAATCAAAAGCAGCCTGGCACGGTGGCTCATGCCTGTAATCCTAGCACTGTGGGAGGCCCAGGCGGGTGGATAGCCTGAGCTCAGGAGTTTAAGACCAGCCTTAGCAAGAATGAGACCTGTGTCTACTAAAAATAGAAAAACTAGCCAGGCGTTGTGGCAGACCCCTGTAGTCCCAGCTACTCTAGAGCCAAAAGGATGGCTTTAACCCAGGAGTCTGAGGTTGCTGTGAGCGAGGATGCCACAGGCACTCAACTCAGGAGACAGAGTAAGACTGTCAAAAAAAGAAAAAAAAAACAAAAGCAAGTTGCAAACGAATACATACTGTATTATATCAATTAGTAAAGGTAAACTATGCAAACAATATTGTTAGCAGTAAAAGTGCACAAAATTTACGAATGTGGAGATGTACAAATAAATACAGAATTTAGGAATGAGGTTACCTTGGGCAGAGGTAGACAGAGATAGAGAGATGGGTGTCAATCACACCCGTAACGTTTTCTTTCTCAAGGTGCATTACAGGTACATCTGTCTTCATTGTACCTTAAAAAAAAAAATCTTAAACATGAAAGTTTACATTAAAAATTGAAAAAGATAATTATCCAAATAAATGAAAATCCACAATGAAGAGGCACCCTTTTTATGTAGGACAGATTGTTAATAAGAATCATGAATTTCACAATAAAACTCATTAACAAATTCATTTGAATACAAATCCTAACGACCTGCTGCTCCTTCCTGTTCAGAACGTCCCCCTAGTTTTCCAAAGCCAGTTACAACAAACTAGTACTCTCTATCCTCTCAGAACCCCCACTTGTATGGATTCCATCCTACTAAACTACCAGTTCTGAGCTTTTCAGATGTGTATTTTAGTACATCAAAATTTAATAATGTTTTCTGTTTCCTCAATGACTAATACATAATTAAGCCAGTTCTGTTAAGATAATAACAACTCACAAAACTGAAAGTGCTTATCCTTTCTATAAGTTTTATTTTAATCAGGAAATACCAAAGGGAATATCTTTTAAAACAAGGTTGACATTTCATGCATCCAAAGAGAAACATTAGAAAGATATTTGGTACCTTATTATTTAATATCACCATGTCTTTTATTTTCAAATAAGGTTAGTGTGGCTTATCCTAAGAACAGATTATCATTTCAAAGATTTTGGTAAAGCCAAAGGAATTGATCCACAATTTACACAATTTTATAGTCTTGATGTCTACCCATTTATAGACGCAAAAATATGAACAACTAATCTGTTCGACGGCCTTGATCACATTGATAAAATTGTGGTTATTTTGGTGTTGGCCCTTTGCTTGGACAACACCCAGTATTCAGCATTTGTCTTCCTCTGATTTTCAGACTGTGGTCTGCATTTCCAGAGGGCTGATGACAGGGTAACTTAGAGTTTAAAGGCAGCATCTACATTTGCATTTCAATAGTTCCATAATTGTATGAAACCACTGAAATCTTTTCAATGTCTCATTGTTTAAATAGTGAAGGTGGCAAATTTTGTTCAAGATTCATAAATCTAGGGGTGGAGTGGGGGAGGGAATGGGCCATTGTATCCAGAGTCTATTCCCAGAGTCCTCAAACTGCAGCCCGCAGGCCACATGAAGCAGTGTGAATTGTATTTGTTCCTGTTTTGTTTTTTACTTCAAAATAAGATATGTGCAGCGTGCATAGGAATTTGTTCATAGTTTGTTTTTTTTTTTTTTAAACCATAGTCCGGCCCTCCAACGATCTGAGGGACAGTGAATTGGCCCCCTGTTTAAAAAGTTTGAGGACGCCTGGTCTATTCTAAAGAGAAGGCCCTTCTCATTTCCTATCTTTTATGCTAACATCGGATGTATTAAAACCCACAGCCACTACCTCACATCTGAACATACTGAAAATCTTTTATCCATTTAGATCCTTATGGACCAAAATCAAGATTCTAGGTCAAGATAAAGAGAAAAGGAGGGCATGTAGTTTGAAATATATTCTACAGGATCATCAATTTTTAATTTGGGTTCCAAAAAGTAACCATTTGCCTATTGGAAAGGAATGCACTTGTTTTCACTTACCAGAATAGTTGCATCTAACCCACAGGAGGTGAATTCACGGGTAGGTATGCTGCCTATTTGCAAGAATCTGTAGTTCCTCATAATTGGTTATGATTTTCAACAGAAAAATTTATGTCCAATATTTTGATACAAGACAAGGAATTCTGGAGTTAAAATAGGAAATTCTGGGCTCAAGATCAGGGCAACTGGATACCTTTCTGAGATAAGTCATGTAAGGTGTGGATAAGACTGTTTCCCCGGTGCTAAATGAAAGAAGGTATGTGAAAGTACTTTGTAAAATGTACCAATTATTCACAACAACTGGAAACCAAAGGATGGCTATAAATTTATCATTGTTGTGTCAGGTTATTTTTTTAATAGATTTTTAATCTGTACCTAAAAGTTTCACATCACTTCACCCAGCTGAGGCGTCCTGATGTGGCAAAATGTTCACAGGGACAAACTATGGTGATGGAAAAAATAGAGCTCAGCAGAGGCCAATTCAAAAACTTCTTTTAACCTTTCCCCCCATTTCCTTCTCATTTTCAGGACACTTTCTTTGCAGTGTTTTTAACACTTGAAAAATGATCTGGATGGGTGGCGCCAGTGGCTCAAAGGAGTAGAGCGCTGGCCCCATATGCTGGAGGTGGCAGGTTCAAACCCAGCCTCGGCCAAAAAAAAAAAAATCTGCCTTTTGGCTTTTCAAATCACACTTTCCCTCCTTTTCACCTTCTCCACGCAAGTGAAAAGTGCCAGTGAATAGGAAACACAGGGACTTTGTCCCTAAAAGTCAGCCCTGTCTTTGTGTAACGTGGCAATGACCCTCCTCTGCAGCGCTGTGCTCCAGTCTGTAAAGTCTCTTCTCAGACAATCCCTAGCAGCCGGAAAGGAGGATTTTTGACCTTGAAGACTTTAGCATTCCAAATCTGGGCTATCATCGGGTGTGTTTTCTTTTTCATGAACTCTCAGTTTACCTTCTGTCTCAGCATTGCGTCTGTATGCTGGGTACAGTCTGACTGTATTTGTATTTTAGAGAACTAAAGGGAATGAATGTTCTTTCTCTCCCGTGTTGAAGAAACAGAAAAGAACAAAAAAAACCTATAGCCTATATTTTACAAAAGGACGATTCCAAGATAAGAAGTCCATTTTTAAAGAGGGGTTTCATAGTAGGGCTGAGTACATCTATAACCTAAGAATATGGGGAATGGGGAGAGGGAGTGGAGGGAGGAGAGAGGTGGGCGGAGGGAGGGTGATAGGTGGGATTACACCTGCGGTGCATCTTACAAGGGTACATGTGAAACTTAGTAAATGTAGAATATAATTGTCTTAACACAATAACTAAGAAAATGCCAGGAAGGCTATGTTAACCAGTGTGATGAAAATGTGTCAAACTGTTTATAAAACCAGTGTATGGTGCCCCATGATCGCATTAATGTACACAGCTATGATTTAATATTAATTTTAAAAAGGAGGGATTTCATTAGATGCGTTTAGAGAATAGAAGTCTAAACATCGGGGGCACGTGGTCAGCGCGGCCTTTGACAGGTTGCTGCTGGGCGAGTCCGAGCCGGAGCAGGGGCGTCTGCGCGCGCCTGGATGGAACCCGGGCGCACGCGGGTGCGGGGCGCGCGGAGTGCGTTCTCGGAAGGAGGAGGGGCGGCGGGTAGATGCGGGGAAGTTGGGAAACCCCTTCTCTTCACAAGCACTCCGAGGGCAGCCACCGCGCCGCAGAATGGGAAGAAGGAGACGTGACCGCAGGCGCAGGGGTCGCTGCCCTGACTGACGTGCAGCCACCCACCGGACCCCCCTAGCAGAGATTTCTCTCCCTGGCAGCCAACAACCTGCAGCAGGCCAGGCGGGCGGGGGAGGAAACCCCGAGCAGCGCTCCCGCCGCCTCTTTGCTGAGATAGCAGGAGCGGCAGCCTGCGGAGCGGCGAGCGCCGCGTCACCGCGCCGGTGCGGGCAGGGGCGCAGGCCGGAGCCGCTCCTGCCGCCGGGCGGCCGCGTTGCGGGACCACGCGCCGCCCGCCCGCGGCTCTGCTAGCAGCCGGAGCCCGGCGGAGCTGCCCGGCACGGGCCTCGTGCCGCCCGCCTCGAGCACCGCACCGCGGGCAGCAGGAACAACCCGGAGAGCTCGGCTGGGCGCCCTGCTGCCTGGAGAAAGAAGCAGCCTGCGCTCGCGCAGCCGGGGAAGGCTGGCGTTTCCATTTACCACCCCGGACCGGGATTCTTCTTCTCGGAATCCGGGAGAGTCCGAGTAGAGGTCAGAGGGGCAACAGAGGATTTCGTGAGGGGGCGGAGGACTGCGAATATGGTCACCCCCTCCTATCATTGGAAAATCTCCTTGACATTTTTCACACTTTGAAGCAACTGCAGCTGGTGTCGTCGGAAAAGGGGGTGGGAAAAAAGCGAGGGGGCGGGGAGAGCGGGGAGGCACTGCCGAGGGCCATGAGCGGCGCCTCCTCGCCTGCCAATCTCGACACCTGTGCACCGAGCCGCTGCACCGAGGAGCACCCCACTCGGGGCGAACCCCAGGCTTGAAGCCACGGACATCCAGCCCCCGGGCAGCAGGTCTGGCCGGCGGAGCCTGCAGCCTCCTCCTCGGGCCGCCGCCGCCTGCAGCCCCGCGAGCGCTCTGCCCCTCCGAGCCGAGTCGTCCGCTGCGCCCCAGTCCCCTGGGATCCTCGCCCAGCAGAGCAGCGGCAGCGGGTGCTAACGGAGTTGGGTGCACAGTTCGCCTTTCCTGCTCGCCTCTTCTCCGCCCAGGATTTATTGTCTGTGGAGCCTGCCGGGGGTGGGGAGAGAGCTGCGCCTCCATCGCCGCCACCGCCGCTGCGGTCGTTAGCGCGGCGCAGGGCAGGCGGAGGCCGGGACTGGACGCGCTCCTGCCTTCCTCGCCGGCAGCTTCCCACGGGAAGCTCTCCAGCCGTCCACCTGCAGGGCACCGGCACCATGGTCTAGCGCGGCACTCGCCTGGATTCCCCGCTTCCTCCTGTTCTTCCTGCCTCCTAGCCCTTCCCTCCTAGTCCTCGTCCTCCACGGACCCCGCGCCCAGTCCACTGCGGACCCGAGCGCTTTAAGGAATAACCGTTGGCAGCTGCAGGCGAGCCGGTTCCAGCACCTCATGGGCAGTCCCTCCCGCCGGCGATGTGAGTAGGGCGCGCTCGCTCCGGGCCTCGTGGGTTGCCGGGGGCCTCGCGCCTGCGACCGCGGGCGCGCGTGGGGTGGGAGCCGCGGGGCGGGGGCGGGAGGGCTGGAGGCGTCGGCGCTTGGCCGGGAGCTGCGCTTGCGGTGGCCCGCGGAGGCAGCGGCGACGCGGTAGGTTGCGGGGCGTTCGGAAGTGGGGTGCTAGCTGGGCGGGTGCCCGGGAGCATCGAGTGGCCCGGGCTGGCCGGAGACCCTAAAGGGTTACATACTGCGAAAAGCGAGGCGGGAGCGCGTGCTGGGCTGGAGCTGGACCTCGGGTCCAGCTGCGAGCGGGTTTAGCTCCCCGCGCTCTCTCAGGTACCCACAGTCTGCTTCCCCGGAGGAATCTCGGGGACGAAGCGCGTGTCTGGCCGCGATACACACTAACTCTGTCACAGACACACAACACACAACACACACACACACACACACACACACACACACACACACACACACACGTGGCAGGTAGCACTTGTCTCCATCCTGGAAGGTGGTGCATTGCTGTCTGGATGTCGATTTTTTTGAAAAAAATAATTTTTTTTATGTCATTGGGATTGAAGGGAAAGGGTGGGGTTTGGGGGGGATGGAGGCGACGAAGGAGCGTGAAAGGCTGGGGACGGGAAGAAGTGAGGGGGGCGGTGGAGTGAGAGCTGTGCCCCGGAGTCGGGGAGAACGCCGCCTCCCCTCACCCCCAAACTCCTGCCCACACGCCTCCTTTGTGTGGCCCGAGACGCCGGAGAACCTGCCCGTTCCCGCGGTGCAGCTCTGGCCCCCTCGGCGTCCTGCGTCCCCCTCTGCCCATCATTAACGATGTCCTCCGTGGACAGAGGGAGGGAAGCACGTTGGCATCGGGGTAATCATGGCACCTGGGCTTCTAGGCGACCAGATTGGCTACCAGAGGGCTCTAGTCTTACTGTTTGCACGGTCAAGAACGGAGCGGGGGCGGGGTGCAGAATGCCTTTTAAAATAGGGTGACTTCATAATAACGGAGGTGGTTGCAAAATTGCTTCATTACACTACTTCTCGGCCATCAGGCTGAATAAAGGGACCCGCCTCCGCCCTCTCCTCCTCCTCCGCCCTCTTCTCTTCCCACCAGTCCCAAAGCGAGCAGGTGGGGGAAGATGCGGGCGCAGAGAAAGGAAGGGGTCACTTTCACAACTCCCCGAATGAGCTTCAGAATGGAACCATCTGAGACTCCCACGTTCCTTTCGAAGTTCTCCTTCAAAAGCAATTTAAAAAGCGGAGAGGTGGGGCTGGGAATCGGCGAGGCTCGGGCCCTTCGCCTGTTCTTTCCTATGACTTCTCCTATACACTTTACACCTTCCGAATGCACCTGCAGTGGTTACTGGGTCGGCAGGTAAATACATGGATGTGTGTACCTGTATGTGTTGAAATGTTGCTTCCCTGGTGGGAAGAAAGCAATTTATATGAGCATATTTTAATCTGGGTAAATTTCGAAGCACAATAGAGATTTTGCAGCGTGGGCGAGAAGCGTGCATTCCAGCGAAAGCAGAACACGTGATCCTCCAACCGGAGAGAGACAGAACTGGGAACTCGATTTTCTTTGTTCCAGCCTGAGCCTATGAGATGCTCAGCATACCGGTTGTTTAAATCCTGCTATAAAAGGGGAAAAAAAATAATGAAGTTCACCGGAGGGGGCTGGAATGCAGGGAAGATAAGCCCAGGTGGAGACGCGCCTGGGCAGGGCTGGGATCCGCCTCCCCTGCCGTCAATTTTTACCGCCCGCGCTCTCCACCCCACCCGTGGCTCCGGCCATCCCCCTGTTTTAAAATGAGGCATTTCACCTGGGAGACAGGGAGGAAAAGTTCGTCAGCCCCTGCACACGTGGGTTTCCCAGCGCCTCAGATGGCTGCGATTCGTAGCAGATGACACCACCTCCCCAGTCCGAGGGTCACGCCTCCATCCAGGCGTCATTCAGCTAACTCCAGGGGAACCACCAGGAGGTCTTTTTGCAAAAGATATTACAATAGTCAAGTCCCTGCTTCCTGGAAACCATTGATGGTACAGAGTAAAGAATGAACAGGAATGATTTTATTTTTTCCTTAAGACTCAGAAAACTAGGGGGGAGGGGGGTTATTCAGTGATTGCATGTGGAATCCTTTGGTTTAAGGCCTTTGGAATTTCCTGAGTTCATATTATTTATTAGTTTAATGAAGATGGAGCTTGTTCCCAGCCCAACATTTAGAGTTCTCTCACTTGGTGACTTATTTTTTCACTTCGTGTTTAATCTTAATGGGCTAAAGTTTTTTAAAATGTGAGCTATTTCTGTGCGGTCCTGCATTGCATCACACTTCCACGTGGTGGTAACGAAAGCTAAGTCAATTTTCATGACATATTCGGAAGTGACAGTTCTTCATACACTTAAAAAATTTTTTTCCAGGAAAAGATGTGTCCTTACCATGGCAACCCTTACGTGCGTGGGACACCACTTCTCCCAGCGCGTATGCAGTTTCAGAATTAGAAACAACTTCCTAAAGAAGCACATCTGATCCGCTTACAGTAGCCATGTTTAATTCAGAATTGTAGGGCAGCTTTGGGCGGACACTAAAATTTCATTATTAAAATCTTTCTCCATGAAGCTTATTTAATGTCCTAGTTCCAAAATACAGAGCATAAGCTCTAAGAATTTTGTATGTCTGTATGTTTGTTGGCTTTAGACAATCTTTAGACATTATGAAGATATAAATATTATAAATTTTTGTTGCTTTTGAAAGTCATTAACTGTATTATCTATATGATGTTAATTCCTGGGGTTATTTCTTAGCTCTCTCTTATTTCAGTACATGTTACATGGCAATATTTGACGTAAAAACCCGGTCTTGTCAATCATGATTTAAAATGTCATGTTTTCAGAACAGATAAAAATTTGATGTTCAATTTTAATGGATGTATCAAAATGACACCTATTGAGAATATAATTTTCTAAGGGATTGTGGTATCAGTATTTAAGACTGAATCACACATTACATGATATTTGAACTTCACTCCATACCTGAATTAATACAGTACACAAAGAGCCAACTGTTGATCAATTACCACCTGGATTATTTCTGATTCTTCTTACATTTTCTTTCTTCACATTAATTATTTCAGAATTTTTTGAAATTTATTCATTTCAAACATACACCGTAATTATTGAGCACAACACTCGTAATAGCTGTATCATTAATAAAATCCATCGTATGGAGTATTTCCTTATCTCCAGTATCAATGATTGCTGTTCAGAATATCATCCACATTCTTTCGTAGAGTCGTGTGAATTTGTAGGACAATATGGGGGAACTGTTAATTCAAACCTGTGACACAGAACAAGCTTTAGTTAATGACAAGTCAACTGACTGTTAGGTAATCCCTGTCTCCAAGGAAAGATAACACTGGAGATGATTTGAAAATCTTCTGAGAACCCTGAAGTTTTCACACTTTGAATCTGTTTAGTGTATGGGCTACATCAGTCTTCAATAGCAAGTTTTCAATGTTTCATTATCAAAAATGGAATTTTGACATTGAAAGGGCAATTTAAACCTATACAGTAGCGATTATATTCTATTTTGAAGAAACATAGAAACAGGCAATTCATCATAGAGTTTCCATATGCCTTATAAATGCTGAACTGTGAATTGTCAATGAAAACTCAGAAGTGACGCCATGAACCAACAATGTTTGGAACATTACTAAAGCGGAGGGGTGGGGCTGGGAATTGGTGAGGCTTGCCCCGTTGGTTCATGGCACCACTTCTGAATTTTCATTGACTGTGGTGGGCACAAATCAGAAGTGGTTGTTTCTGGCACCTGTGGCTCAGTGGATAGGGCGCCAGCACCATATACCAAAAGTGGTTGTTTTTTTTTTTTATGAAGTTTTTAACCATGTTCTGTGAATAATATAGAGATTATTTTGTATATAATATAGATTTCTATTATAGATATAAATGGACATAAAGATATAAATCTATATTGTATATAGATGTTATTATGTTCTGTGGATAATTAGAAATATTCATGTTTTATAGAAATAACTCTGAAATAGTGAAAGAAAAGTAAGAAAACTTAGGTGATTCCATAAATAACAAGTAACCTTAGGTAATATAAATTAGTCTTTTTTAATGACAGAAAATAGAGGTAGTAATAATGGCTAATCTGCAGCTGCATTACATATCAAATAAGACATCAGGGTACATGAAATGTGGTTTGGGCATTTTACAAGGGTGCAGCACAAACTGGTATAAACCTGTTTTTCTATAGCAATAAGTGTGTGTATGTGCACATGTGGTTGTGTACACTGACAGCATAGTGTATTTTCAAAGCATGCCATTTAAATAGATCAAATATATCTATTTCTTATCTTAGAATGAAGTGGATATTCTCAGAAATCCGAGCACCACTTGTCATCTTGCTCCTCTGCTATAGTGACGGAGCTGCAATCATAATTATAATAAAATACCAGTTCCTAAACACCTGTTATGAATCAGGCACTATTTTGAAGATTATGTTAGAGTAATCCTATAACAAGCATTCTTCTTACCATTTAAAAGATCAGAAAATTTAGTTTCAAAGACAGCAAGTGACATGTTCATGTCATATAGTTAGAAAGTGATCAGCCAAGATTCAAACCCAGATTTGCCTCCTGTGCCATTTTCCCCATACAGTGCTCTGCAAAGCATAAATTGAAGTTTGTTACATAACTGAAAATCTGGAGATCACAGAGCTTTTTTTCTGATGTGCAAAGAAAATTTATAGTTTTGAACAGGATTTTTCAAAGCGATCTACATATTCGACAATAATATGTTACTTTTCTAGCCACCATTTAATATTGGTACAGAAGATATATTGCACAATTAATTAATGACAGGAATAATTAATAACTTATTAAAACTGTCATACAAAACTACATTATGGAAGTTTTCAACAATGCAAATTTTGAGTCAATAGTTGTCATGTTTTTTTTGAAACTACGATTTATTTGATAAATAAGTCTCTAAAGAAGTATCATTTATGCTAATTAAATCATTAATCTTAATAGAAATATAATCATTTGTCATTTAAAGACACATGGAAAATCATTAAATAAATTTAGTAACCCAAAGGATTTCCTGGGTACACATATCTTCATTATTCACTGCTTAAAATCTCTATCCAAAATATTATTTTATTTAATACACATGCAAAGAATAATGGCTATCAGAGATGAAGTACTGAAATTTATACTAGCTCTACCCTGATCTGCTTAAGTGTTTTAACAATGGGACGGCTGTTTATATAGTGTATTTAAACAAGATAGTGAATTTATTTATTGGCTTGTTCACTTGTGCCAGGACATTTTTGCTCTACATGAATTTTAGTAAAGTTGAAAGGCAGATTAACACCAGGGGATAGTTAGCTTTAAGCCTGAGGTAGTATCGGAATAAATTTTGTAAGTTAAAAACAAGGGAACTGTAGTCCACGTGTCTAGATGTGGAGGACCGTGTTTGTGGTTAGAGGAGAGAATTAGATCTTGTGGTTTTCAAAGGTAAACTATCATGAGAATAGAAGAGAAGCTATTGGTTCTAATGATCAAAAGGAGGCCGCTGACCTGACAAATGCTGGTACCATAAATACTGTCCCTGTCGAAGCTAGTGAATGATGCCCCATGATCATATCAATGAACACAGCTATGATTTACTAAAAAAAAAAAAAAAATACTGTCCCTGTCATTGTGAGCCTTTCCAAAGTAGAACGAGAAGATAGTACTGTCAAAAGCAGAAAAACAGAGCTAACAGCGGAAAATATGGGACAAATAGATGGAAAAGAGCTGTTAGACTTAACTTACTGAGCAAAAAATACAGGGCTTTAATTCTGTTGACAAAGACAAGGAGACTTTTATATAGTGACAAAATATTTGATTGATGTCTGGCTGTGTTATGAAGTTTTTTGATAATGGAAGGTAAGGCAAGAAATTAGTCTTATTGATACAGCCCCAAGTATATGAAGACATTTGTTGCACATAAAAGGTGAGTAAAGGACATAAAGCTAAAATATACCAGCAGAATTTAAAGAATTAATGTGATGCAGAGGGTGTAAAAATGCAAATAACTGGAATTCTTGAATAGTAACTGCTCACGTTCGGCATCAAATGCCTTCATTATTTCAGTTCTTTGCACCAGTAGGCCTTTTGTGGAGTTTTCTAGGATGGGGCTGCCCCTTGGACCACCTATTTGGGTGCTCAGATCACATTGTCCAGTGTTATTTTGAGTCAGTGTAGTTCAAGACATGAAAAAATTTTCTTTCCTATTTCAAGTGTGATTAATTTATTAAGAGAATTATAAAAGCGATCGTGATTAAATCAAATACCTAGTTAAACTTGGAGTAGCTGTTAAGTATCAGCAATGTGCTTAGGGCAATGCTGTATTGTTGAACATGGGTCATATACGGACATACAGCTGTGATTCCATTTCACAACACGCACACATACAGGCTTAGCTGGAAACTTACTGTTTTCTGAGTTTATGACACTTCAGTGTGAGAAAGCACTTTAGAGGGACTCCTTTTTTCAAAGAAGAAACCAAGGCCAAGTTAAGCATGCTTTCTTCCTCCAAGTGACCCAGCTGTTAAGGGCAGAAATAGCACGAGCACCAGACCTTTGGCCCCCAATCTCTGCCAGTAAAACCATACCCTGGGAACGAGTGGAGTCTTTTATAACTGAGCAAAGTGAAAGAGGGAAAGGGGACCTAATCCAATAGATCCCATTAATACAGGCAGACAGTATGATGGCACCTTCCAAAGACATTTCTGTTTCATTTAATTTTGGCCTGAATTTTGCCCTGAGTTTTTATTTGACTTACATATTTTGGACAATTGCCTTATCTTTCCACTTTTATATGACTATCTGGGCAGACTCTATTGCTATAAATTTAACAACCATTAAATATTCTATTTTAAAAATATCTTTATTTAAGAAATATGGAATAATTTCCATTAATACTGAAGCATTCTAAATATGGATCCTATGTCCTTTTTAAAATATCAAATTTAAAATGTTCTTTTAAATTAATTTTTTTAGGATAATGCTAGCTAAACAAATATTGGATGATGAAGAAATGTTCAATTTATCTTAAATAAATGAATTCTCTTCTAAACTTGCTGATCTCAGTAAGGGACAACTAGTGAGTTTTCTTATCAAAAAACCCAAAAATTATTTGAAACAACATTAGCCCTTACTATAAAATATTATCTTAAAATTGATTAGGAAACCATTCTGATTAGGAAAATAAAATATGGTATTGTTGGAATTTGTAAAACAAACTGAGTTCTGTAATTTTTTTGCATTAATAAGTTACATTTTGAAGGGTCTTTTGAAAAAATAAGCTCTCTCTTCTAAATATCTGTTTACATATATGTTATCATTTAGTTTTTATGTCACAAGACAAATTTGAAATTAACATCTCTCATTTATGTACTTTTAGTCCTAAAATTCTCAGTCTAATTTTCTAGAAGCTTTAGTTACTGGGACACTTATGGTGAGACTTTTTTAACTCACTGACAAAACATATTAGTCAACAATTATGCAACATTTAAAAAATATTTATAAATAAAATACAAAAATCACTTAAAATGTGCATTTGTGTTATGAACAATCCTACATAGAAATATTTACAATCAAAAGTGTTGATTAAACAAGATATACTTACACAGTCCCATCTAATAATCCTCTTAAACAGATGAACTAAAGCTACTTAGTACAGCTACAATTTAAATTTGAAGAAACACCATCGTTGTGAGGACGTTAGTGCCTTACATATTTGCATATTAGCAATGATTTTCATTTGTAGGAAGGTTCTTATTCATGCCAGCTTCCAGTGTACTGGTTTGAGACTCGTGGGTGTGATGGAACGGAACATATTTCTGCATCTGTGAAGTAATCCCACGCACCATTTTATATGACAACATCTGATTGTCCTAAGACTAAGCATTAACAGTGAGACAAAATGTCAGCCTCTACCAATACAGGGTTTGGATTTCTCCTGTAATAACACCTGCTTCATCTTTCATAGTATCCAATTTTATTTAATGAGATGTTACTTAGACATGTAATATAAGGAGAAAGGATGTTTTTTATGCTTGTTTGCTCTTTCTGTCTTGTCATATCTCAGATTTGCTTCTTGCAGACAAAAAGCAAGCCACCAAAAGTTAAACATAATAGACACCAAAGTGAGAAATAAGCAAGGGGACCTGGGTGCAAAGATGATGTGCTTCTTTTTATTCCTGTGGTACAGGGAGAAATTATAAGCAGTGGCATGTGTGTTTATTTTCTGTATAAAAATCGCAAAGTAGATAAGCTTTACTAAAAGTTAATATGTGTATTAACACAACCGCATTCTATACTGAAGTGGAGTGCATGATCAGTTAGAAAAATATAGCATATTTTTTGAAACTGGAGGACTGCAGGTAAATAAGAATGCATTTGCCTTAAAGTAAAATGTGCTGGTGAGTAAAAAGGTTAGAACAAGATTGGTATACAAAGAGTTTAAGGTCTGCTTCTCTTAAATATAAAAGTATGTATGTAAACCTCTTAGTCCCAGGAATTTTCTATTTATACATCTTACCCTAAATATACTTCCTGACTCAGACCAAGGCCACGTGTCGTATCTTCTGGAGTAACTGGCAAAGCATGTATCTTCTCTGCTGTTTATCAATCAGTGTAAATTCGGCTCTGAAGACTTCATGCTACGGTGACTACTACCTGGATAATACGCTGGTCTCTCTGCTGTCAGTCTTAGGGACACACCTGTCACTCCTTTTGTCTCTGTATGTGACCAAGACAGTCCCAAACTTGCAGGGTATATTTCTTCTTTGAATATGTAAAGTTTTCCATACTTTGTAGAGAGGGGTATGTTCTTAATATCCTTCCCCCTTTTCTTGGTAGAATGTCTTTGTGTGATTATGTGTAAAAAAAATAGAAATGGAAAAAAAGAAAAAGTTGTATTCGGGTTCTGGGAATATGGATGAATACTTTTTTGTTTTCAAGAGGTGAGTCAGGTGAGAAATTTAAACCGAGTAAAAGATCATTGTTAAAATGGAAAATTCTTTTTAGAGTGCTTAGTTGAATTAAAATATATCAAAGATGAATTCAGTTTAATGAAACTTAAGAACCCCTTGATTATATTCTATGCATACCTCTTTTAAAAAATGGTCAAACCTTTAAATTATATGATTTATATGATCAGTGAAAAATCACTTGAATTGATCTTTTTAGAATGTTTCAGTGTATGGGCCATTCACCCCCAGCATCATTGTTTAAACAAATATTTGTTTAAATGATCTGTTTCCAAAGCCAGCACATACATGGGAACTCGTTTGATATTTTTAGCCCTAGCAAACTAGCTCACACCTTAGTGCAGAAAAACAAAAACGTGCATGTTGTGGGAATGAATGGTTTAAAGAATGAATGGTTTCACTTGCAGATCCCTAGTGCAATTCCCATTTTCTTCTGTTCTTCCTTTTTGAAGAACTTCATAGGATTGTGCTGCTCAGCCCCTGTAAGTGAGGCACAGATGTGTGACGTGCTTTGGCCAATGTGACAGGAGCAAAAAGTAAGGAGCATCTCTCTGGGTAGAGTGTTTAAGACGTGCTCTTTACTCTCCCTGATCTAGACCTTGTGGAAACCTGTGTCACTATGGAGCCTTCATCAACCTGGCACCTGCCCAGTGACCCTGAACGCGGCCCTCCCTCTGCTCATGCATTCGACATGTATTAGAAGCAAGCAATACAGATTTGGGGGATTGTTTCTGAGTAGAGAATCTTACCCTTTCCTGCCTCTCAAATATATTGAACTTTAGAGACAAATTCTAGTGAAAACGGAATCCTGAACTCGTTACAGTGTCACAACTACAGACTGTTGTATGAACAGGTCTCTAATTCAGATCTTAATATAAAAATACGTTTTATGACTGAGCAAAGTTATACTTTTTACACAAAGCTATTGTTTAAAAGATAACCGAGATAATATTTTATAAATTTGAAAAAATCCATTTGGGAAAGTTTAACTTATAACTTTGTACACAAGCATATTCTGATAAACCAGATGTCTGAGGGCCAGTCTGCTGTTCTTGTACAACTGAAGAAAGGCTCTTCTTGTTAGTGAACAAATCAGGGAAGCTAGGAGTGTTTTGTCATCCTGTATATTGTTGGGACAATCTTTATATGAAAGTTCTACCATATCTACAGGAATCTGCAACTTCTTTCTCTGTTACGTACATTTTACTCAAGGTCTGATATATATCCACTCATTCTGAAGATGTAATATGCTACTACTTTGGGCAATGACTTTGCTAGGCTTGGCTGAAGACAAATGCGGCCCTTGATTCTGCAGAGATTACAGTCTAATGCATCAGGGGTCCTCAAACTATGGCCCACGGGCCACATGCGGTGGTGTGATTGTATTTGTTCCCGTTTTGTTTTTTTACTTCAAAATAAGATATGTGCAGTGTGCATAGGAATTTGTTCATAGTTTTTTTTTTTTTTTTTAACTATAATCCAGCCCTCTAACGGTGTGAGGGACAGTGAACTGGCCCCCTGTTTAAAAAGTTTGAGGACCCCTGGAATAGGCAAACATCAAACACATACTCATTCTAGGGATACATAAGTATAATTTCTGCTAAAAGCTAAGAAGGAAACAACCAAGGTACTGAGAGTAAATATTACTTGTGGAGTAGTAGCATCGGAACTTCTGTTTAAATGAAACCCTGAAGATGGCAGGAGCTACCCAAGCAAAGAAGGGGACAGAGAACTCCAGGCAGGGCAAATGATAAATGCAGAAACCCTAAGTCAGGGGAAGATTCGTTGGAGGGCAGTGTGATCGAAAAGAGGTTGGTGCCTGCGGCTGAATAGCAAGAGCAGGAGGAGATTGGCATGATATGAACCAGCTGTGAGCCACATCTGCAGACTTACTGACCAGGTTAAGAATTTAAGATATTTACCTTATATTCTATCTAAAATCATGGAGCATTTAAAAAATATGTATTTGATTGTCCTATCTATCTATGTATGTATCTATCTATCTATCTATCTATCTATCTATCTATCTATCTATCTATCTATCTTGAGACAGAGTCTCACTCTGTTGCCCCAGGCTAGAGTGCTGTGGTGTCATAGCTCATAGCAACCTCAAACTCCTGAGCTCTTGGGCTCAAGTGATCCTCTTGGCTTGGTCTCCTGAGTAGCTGAGACTACAGGTGTGCACCACCATGCCTAGCTAATTTTTTTTTTTTTTTTAGTAGAGGCAAGGTCTAATTCTAGCTAAGACTGGTCTTGAACTCATAAGCTCAAGCAGTCTACACTCTTCAGCCTCCCAGAGTGCTCGGATTACAAAAACATGTATCAGCGTCAATTTATAAAAATTAACACTTATCCTCATAGAAAATTACTGGAAATGAATTAAATACTTTTGTGGGGAAAATAATTAAAGCCTCTTTTTAAGAAAACAAAAATTTTCAAATAAATGAAAATTAGGAATGCATTAGAGTGACTCACTTTTATTGCTATCATGGTTTATTTTAATTATTTTTTGGCATGAAAAGAAAACATGATTTCATACCCATTCTTTCTGAATCCTAATTTCTTCTGTATTTTCTCATTAAGCTTTATCATTTGGAAAGAACAGTTCACCCCTTGTCTTTTTATACTTGGTTTCCTAAGATGAGAAGAATAAAAAATTGGTGAAGTTTGCTTTAAACAATCTCTCTCAAACACTTCCTAGCCTCCTGTAGCACTGTAGCCACCAAGGAATCCTAACTGTAGGATTTTCTGGGCAGGACGGCACCTATTTGCAATTTGTCCTATATCATGGTCTCTTTCCTAGAGCTTTTGCTCTTTACAAATTTTTACAGCTGAGTTCTGTCAATGAAGACACTCTGTAAATTGCTACCCAGAGAAGACACACTTAAGTAAAAGGATAGATGTTTATACATGGACACATTAAGTAGGAATGCATTCAGCTGCTTATTAAAAAAAGTTCTTAACCGAGTAAGTTATTTTAGCCCTTCTTCCAGTTAGCTCTTGCAGTGGTAACTGCAGTCCCCAAACATCTCAGAAGCATATGTCACGATGGAGCCTCCATCATTTCTCTCTCACAGACCTGTGGGACAGCAGCAACCCTGCTCAGCATGGTTCACCAAGTCTTTGCTCCAGACTCCAGGCCAAAGGAGCAACCCTGATCCGGGGTTTTGTTCTCCTGGAGGACAGCTGGAGCATGAGGCCATCCTGACTTCTAAAGTTCAGTGAGAGCTTTCACTCACATGCAGCATGCATCATGTCCCTTCACCTTCCACTGTCCAAAGCAGGTCACGGAACCAAGCCTGGCATGGCCAGGAGACAAATCATTAAGCACTGACACTGGTGTAAAGGCTCAGCAATCCTTTAAGAATGCCGACTCTTCCAAATTCTTATCTACCTTTAGGGGTAGTGGTTTAGCATTTATACTTCGAAAGATATTTTTTTCCGTCTTAACGTAGCTGCCTCTAAGTGAACTGTTGCCAAAGGAGAGTAGGCAGTAGATGCTAACTGTTGAGTTCCCGGAGCCCTTGGCTTGGGTGTTCTGGCAGCATGCAGCTCTGTTTAATGCAGTTGTACTTATGAATGTATTTTGATTTTTTCTTCCTTGATTAAGTTGAAGCGTATTTTATAAATTCCTCACAGAAATGACCTTCGCTATGACCTATTTCTCTGGTTATGGAGGGAAATTTAGATTAATAGCAATTTAGTTTTAGTTTGGGGAAACAGAATTTGTCCTTCAAGCGTTGAAGCTTAGTTATTAAATTAAAATTTTGTTTTTTCTATTAAAATATGGAGGACATGTGTAGTGTTTTGGACTTAAGGAATGGAAGTATTTGGGAACTTCTGAGATAATTATCAATTCATAGAGACTGGCATTTCTTTTCACATTCAAAACCTCATGTATTTTATTTTTGTTGAAGTCTACTAACTATATCTAAAACGTCAGGTTATACCTATCATGGAATGAACCATATTTTTACAAATAATACTTTTGCTGTATTAATAAACATAATCACTAAAATTTATGAAATCCTTTGAAGTAAATAGATAATATTCATATTTCCACTTCCACAGGTGTTCTTTCGAAACCATGTGTTCTTTTGGACTCCTGTTTTGAAGGGTATCACAATCACCCCTGGACCAGTGCTTGTCAAACATTTTTTTTTTAAATTTTGGAATGCTTTTATCAAGTGAAATAATGATGCAGAACTCCAGTACATAAAATGGGGACAAGTGAGACTGCTGTGTTTCAAGTGACTGTGTTTTATGTTCAAGAATTGTCATGCCGCTATATAATTATTTTATAATTTCTCACTTCCTTTTTAAACAGAAAAATATCTTACCCCTCATTGGGGGAAATTATACAAAAAGACAGGCATCATTTGTTATTTTCAGTTACAGATTACCCACAAACTTGGGGCTGAGCAAAGTCATCTGAATTGTTTTATGAGCACAAACAGGGCTGTATCTCATTCATTCTCAATCTTTTTCCTCTTGACTGACAAAGGGTGATATTATCCACACAAAGAGTCTCAGAAGCCTTCATTTCATCATACCCATTATCAGTGTGGATGCCAGCCTTCTCTAAGACAGAAAGGTATTTGGGACAGCTGGTTCTGCTTCTTAATGAACATCTTCTGTGGTCGCCCAAATAGGCAAATGGCAGAGAAAACACAACTCCAGCATAATCCAAGGCAGATGAAAAGATTTGCTCGCTTTGATGAATATGGCTCATTAGGATGGCTTTGGGGTTTCTACTTGTCAGGTCTTGGAATCGTTTACTTTTCTCGTCCTAAATGCCTTGTTGAGGTTGGCTGCATTTTTTGTGAAATTGGACTCCCGGCTGATCAGCACAGAACAGTTTCAGAGGCAAAGCTGGACAGAATGATTATTTTCTCAAAACTTTATTTCTCTTTTGACCCAAAAGACATATTTAAGGGTATTTTGGGGCGTCTTCTGTTTTGGAAGACATCAATTTTTATTGCTCTTTGTGATGCTTTTGCTATCAGCCACCTTGGCCTTGAAGTTTTTGTTTTGGCAAATATCTGTCAGAATTACATTTTGCTCTCATCTGTTTTAGTGGCATGCATAGTCCATTTGCAATAAGATCGTGAGTTGAGATATTTTTTTCTGTTACTTTCCAACCAGGTGACCTTGGGAAAGTTAATTCTATACATCATAATTCATTCGGCCTTGAAGTGAGCATAACACCCATCTCACATAAATGTCATCATGATTAAAAGATTTAATTAAGAAAACAAGCTTGTACACTATTACTTTAATGATACTTCCTATATGCAAAATGAATTACCTTATCCTCTCTCCAATTAAAATATTGATTTACTATTTCTTTTTGCAATAAAGATCAAGATTCATATTTTTTACTACAAAATCTTTGGTCCAGCTTCACTTCCTACATGCCCAAAATGCAGATGTTCTTTCAGTCTTGAAAAGGCCTTGTCTCCTGCCCTGGGGCCTTTGCACATGCTGTTCCTCTTAACTGCTCTTTTTACCTGGATAACTCCCACTTTATCTTCCTGTTTCCATGGAGTGATCACTGCTATCATCTTCCCTTTAGACACTGTGCATACAGCAGGAGTCTACATTGCTATAGAGAAAGAAACTTTGAAAGCGCCTGAGTCCTCTGTGTATGTTCGTTGAGTGTAAACTGCTATCCTGATCCACAGCTGTCCCTTTCCAATCCTTTAAAATGCTTTATCTCAAATATTTACGGAAGTACCTCAAAATAAATTTATATGCAAATGGATAAAAGGAGAAGAAATGAGGTAAAGTTTATTGGAGACCTACTATTGTTTCCGCACACCATCTAGCCGTGATACATGTAATCCTCACCAACTCTGTGAGCAAGTAAGATTTTTAGGAAAAGAATAAAAATATCTAGTCTCTAAAGGTATTTTGTGTCCATTCAAATGGAGAAGACAAACGTACAATTTAAAGAATAAAAACATTTTTCTTTTGTTGAAAAGCTAGAGGATTACAGGAAAGTTTTGTTACATCAGGAAGGTTCCATGTTGTAAAACATGCTAATCTTTCTCCAAAGAATAACTTTACCATTTGTGTACAACAGGCTCAATTAATTTAAAGCTTTAAAAATATGATATATAGGGTGGCGCCTGTGGCTCAAGGAGTAGGGCACCGGCCCCATATACCGGAGGTGGTGGGTTGAAACACAGGCCGGGCCAAAAAACTGCAAAAAAAAAAAAAAGATATATAATGTATATCTAGCACTTAGTATAATATGATTATAAATTGAGTTATTCTCATGAAGATCACTCCCATTATGCATGGAAGTATCTATGATATTATTACTCATTTGCAATATAAACACAAGAAGGGAAGCTTTGAAATTGCCTGCAAGTGACAAGAATGAGTTGTGAGCTATCACTGTAAACATTTCTTGGGAGTACAGTATGTGATAAAACACTTGCAGCCAGTTAAATGAGGGCCACTGACCTTGTCAGAATGACACAGCCAAGCACCAGTGAGCTCAGAAAGAGCTACATGAACTAAAACCAAGAAATATTTCCTTCTAAGATTTTTAATTAGCAGACTATTCCGTTGTGTATCTTAAACATGGTACAAGATAATGCCTTTGGTTCTTTTACACAACAGATGAATATCAACTAATAAAAATCTTTGTTACAAAAATGATTCTTAGAATGTAGGGACTGTAGATTCTTGTATGAATCTGTAAAGAATGGAGGTTATTGTGGGCTTAAATCTACTACTGTAGATTTAACAATATGAGGAGCTGATCTGACACTCCTCGCCCCATCTCCATATCTCCAGGTATGTTGGAGAATAAATCAAAATGCCAAAGTAAAATTATTAATAATTGACTTAATGTTTGGTTGATTTAAAACATTGACCTACTCAAGGTTGTTCTTCCCTATTTGTAAGAACTTAAATATTATTGTGATTGGTCTCTCTGACTTTAATCTCCCCTACCCATCCGTCAAATTAATTTCTGTGAAAGCCTTTTTGCAGAATTAATTTTCCTTTTCAGAGTTCCCTCGCAGTTTACCTCGAGTTTTATAACCTTGCAGGTTATAAAAAATCTCAGTTTCCAAAGGTGACCTTCACCAGCCTTCAAATTGCACTTACAACTTTCTCAAACTTATTTTTTGCTCCTCCTTTATACAAATGGCACACTCCATTTACACTGAGCTGAGTTCTCCAAAGAGACCTTGTGTTGTAGTGGCAGAACCAACGCTGCGGAGACCCACACATGCCCAGTTCCACTGTTCACCATAGGTGTAAGTTCCCCCTGACCTTCAGTTTCCTCTTCCATAGAAAGGAACAACTGCAATCAGAATTAACAACTATAAGCGCTCTCCTAGGACTGTGAGAAAGATGACAATCAAATAATATGCGCAAAGCAACACGTGCAGGTCACCCCAGCACTGCTAGTTGAGAATTAACAGATGCTTGGGCTTCTTAGTTGGACCTCCAGGCTTCACTGAATTCTTACTTCCCCTAAAAGTAACAGCGAGTTGCCCTAGTGCAGTGCCATGGAAGACAATTTTCCCATGGATGGGGTAGGCGGGGAGGTGGGGGTGAATGCAGTTGGTTTATTCTGGTCTCTGTGCAGTCAAACTTCTCTGCTGATGACAGTCTGTGTCTGCAGAGGACTCCACCACTCCCAGCGCCAGCATCATGGCTTTAGCTTCACCTGGGATCACCAGACGTTAGATTCTCACAGGAGCCACGACCTCCATCCCCCCCGTGTGCAGCTTACAGGAGGGTCTGCACTCCTTGAGACTCTAACACCACAGCTGATCCCAGCGAAGGGGGAGAGCTGTAAACACAAATGAAGCTGTGGGTGCTCACCTCCTGTTGTGTGGCCTGCCATGGCCCGAGGGGGGGACCACAGTCCTGTCGAATATAAAAATCAAACGTAAAGAAATAGTGTAGCATTTGTGGTCAGAAACCAGGCTCCTCTGCCTCTCCCAGCAGTGAGATGATGGACACAGCAGTCTCGGTGACCCTGAGTTTCCTTATCTGTAAAAAACACGGAGAGTCATCCTGATCTGACCGGGTGCTGGATGGGGCAGATTCAGCGAGATACTAGATGTCACGTACTTAAAGTCATTTCATTAACTCTCGATAACTGTTATTTATATTATTGTAATTGAAAATGAAATTCATCTCTTCAGTTTAGTAGCTACCAAAGCAGATCCTTTAATTAAACTGGTATAAAGGCATTTCACCTAACCTTATTCTTGGCATTTTGAGTATTATTTGTGGGTGTAATATTTGTTCCTTATTTTTCTAAAGTATTGGCCTTTGCCCATTACTAAGCAACAAAATATAAAATCCTAAGAAGCGACTTTTATCTCTAGGCTTTGGATTTTCTGTTCTCTGGATTCTGAGTAACAGCATAGAATTTAAGTGAACCTAGTAACTCCCAGCGTGTCCCCTGCTGTTTTCACAATAGCGTCTAAAGAATGCCGTTCGTAGGAGGTGTTATTGCCTTTAGAAATATATTATGAAGATAGACATTGCACATGTTTGTATGTCTACATGTCTGTTGTTCTCCTGGGATATTTTTAAGTATGCCAGTGGTAAAATATGGTATTCTGTGGTTGAGTATTTTACTAGTAGAAAATGTCTTCCTTCTTAAATCACTTCTCTTTGATCAGCTCATCCTAACTTAAAATCTCTCATTATGCTCTCTGATTCCTGAATAGTTCTCAAATTCCTCCTCCCCCTTCCTCCAGTTATTGCCCCCTCCCCAGTTCAGGTTTCTTCATCTCCTCTGCCCTCCACCCCTGGCCCCTGCCTGGGCCTCGCCGACCCCTCCCTTCCTGGGGACACAGCCACTCCAGCTCCCTGGGCTCCCTGGGCTCCCTGACACTGGTCAACACAAACCTGTGCAGGGCTCTTCTCCTGACTCCACCAGCATTGACCCCTTTTCCCCACACTTGCTGGCCTGGATCACAAACTCACATGGTGATTCTGCTCTCACCCTGTGCATTCAGCATTTTGGCAATACTAAACGATAAGGAGTTCTAAAAATATGCCCCTGTTATTTGCCAGAAACACCAGCAACCTCTTTCTACTAATTCTTTAAATGGTGGTTCCAAGTGTCTCTTTCTGCACGAAGCCTTGGTACATTTTCCTTCCTCTTCCATACAGGGAAAGTTGGGTTGTTTTCCTCTATGTCTTGAAAGTAATTTGTATACATCCCTATTGGAAGACTAATTATGTTATACTTTAATTTTTTCTGTGTTTTCAATAGGATGTTAGAAATAGCACTTTTCTTTGGGAAAACTCATCTTTTAGCTCACGGTACCTACTCAATAAATCTAAAGAATAAATGAAAAGCAAAAAAAAACTGGACAAACTAGATGTGAAATTAACAACTCACCTGTGTACACTTATTACTCACTCTCTGAAGTAGAATGCAATCAGGCCCGTCTAGGTTTTAAATTATCTATTTCTTCTAGTGGCTAGATGCAAATGAAAGAGTATACTAAAACATTAATTTTCTAAATTGAATATAAAAATAAAATAATAAAATAAAATCAGTGCAGAAGAGGGGAGAGAGAATGTGAGTTTTGGCATTGTAAAAGCTAGATTTAGATTCTAGCTGCTTCAAGTAGTGATGAGGAAATTTGAAAAAGGCTGAATAAAGAACCTGCAGTTATCCCTGTGGAACAAGTAAAACATGCTGTTCTTAAGTTGAGTTTGTATGTAAGTTGGAACAGGTACATTGACCAATTACCTGTAGTCGCCTCTGTTTGCAGGTGAGAGTCATCCATCAGGCAGATGTTTGTAACTTGGAGATTACCTGTAAGAATATTAACAACATCTGTCTCACCACTTGGTCATGAGAATCAAATGAAATAAATAAATGGAGATGTTTCATAAATTATTAAAGCCTAGATGTTTATAATATGATATTCTAGTAGGTTTAAATTTATAGTCACAAATTCAGATGTGCCAAAATATTAAAATAACTTTCAAAAGGATCAGTTATAAATATTTGTATAAGTATTTTTGTACTTGTTAAAATTTGTTTTTCCTTGACAAATTTATAAAGTTGTTTTTCGTTCCCAAACAGCATATTCCTCCTCTTTCTGTCTTCTCCACATTGCTCTTGCTGTTGCTGGTGTGTTCGTACATGTGACACAGGTGAGGGAGGCGCCTGGTCCCCTGGTGTGTGTGTATGTGTGTGACGTGTGTGTATGTGTGACATTGTTGAGGGAGGCACCTGTTCCCCTGGTGTGTTCATATGTGTGACACAGGTGAGGGAGGTACCAGTTCCCCTGGTATATGTGTGTGACACATGTAAGGGAGGCGCCTATTCCCCTGGTGTGTGTGTATGTGTGACGTGTGTAAGGGAGGCGCCTGTTCCCCTGGTGTGTGTGTATGTGTGACGTGTGTAAGGGAGGTACCTGTTCCCCTGGTGTGTGTGTGTTTGTGACGTGTGTGGGAGGCGCCTGCTCCCCTGGTGTGTGTGTATGTGTGAGGAGGTGTGTATGTGTGATGTGTGTGGGAGGTGCCTGGTCCCCTGGTGTGTGTGTGTGTGTGTGACGTGTGTGGGAGGCGCCTGGTCCCCTGGTGTGTGTGTTTGTGACACGTGTGTAAGGGAGGCGCCTGTTCCCCTGGTGTGTGTGTATGTGTGACGTGTGTAAGGGAGGCGTCTGTTCCCCTGGTGTGTGTGTGTTTGTGACGTGTGTGGGAGGCACCTGCTCCCCTGGAGTGTGTATGTGTGAGGAGGTGTGTATGTGTGACATGTGTGTGGGAGGTGCCTAGTCCCCTGGTGTGTGTGTTTGTGACATGTGTAAGGGAGGCGCCTGCTCCCCTGGTGTGTGTGTATGTGTGAGGAGGTGTGTATGTGTGACGCGTGTGGGAGGCACCTGGTCCTTTGTTCTCTGTCTTCTTTGTAGCTGTCCATCTACTGGGTGAATGACCCCAGTACAGTTGCCCTTGAAGTTCATGGGCCTCCCCAGGATGACTAAGCACTCAGACACCTTATGTTTCACTCTCTCTTACCCAGCTCCCGGTCCTTTCCCTCCACTCACCCTTTCAGCACTGCGTGCTCACCACAGAAAGGCTGAGCGCAGAAGGTTCGCATTTCACTTGGGAATGAGAAATCCTCATGTCCTCAGGCCCGTGTCCGTCCAGACGCCCTTAGTCTCCCAAATGCACACCTTGTTTCTCAGGATAATTGTGGGTCCAGGGTGTTCTAAAAGGTTTGTAGACTCCCAAGGTTATATTTGGGGAAGAAAAACACAAGACTCAAGTAAGAGATGCCATTAAAGCTATTTGGATGTTTCTGCCCGTCCGCCCTGCACCTGTAATCCTCGTGGTGGTCCTGGCGTCAGGCCCTCAGCGGGTCCTACTGCAGTTTTTGTTTTTAATCAGTCCTTCTTATGTGGTGAAATCCCTGTTTTTTCTATGGTGGGAAGTCAGAACCTCAGTCAAGCCTTGTAGTCTGGCTGACAGTCACAAGCTACGCTGTGCCTGTCTCTTCCAGCTTGATACTTAATGTCCCGCTTTTCAAATTTCTAGAAAAATCTCTCGCTCTCTCTCTCTGCGCAAATGTTTGAGCAACACCTTCTTTGTTTTCAGGTATATTCACCTTCCCCCCTCCATAATAAAGGGCATTGGCTCTGCGGTGACAGGAGGTACCCAGAATAGAGAAAGACGGGGTAGGAACAATACTATCTATGAAATATACCCGAACATTATTTGCTCCTAATATTACTACTGTAATGACCTACAACTTAGAGATTGTACTGGTTCTTCAAAGAAGCTACTGATTCTACCCCCAAATTTCTTAGAAAGAGAGAGAACCCATTCGATTGTTCCATGCTTCCTATCACCAACCCTACTATACACTGAAGACAGAAGCTGGGCTTTGGTCTTCTGATCTGTAAACTGCGGCTAAGAATGCCTATTTCGTCAGGTCATGGTATTAAATATGACAATGTAAATAGCATGCATTATGAACTCCTCACATGTGGCAGATCTGCAATTAGTATGCAGTGAAATTAAATCCTTCTCTCATGGCCTCATGTTGCGTTCAGCAAACTTCTCTTGTCTTGAAATCGTGTCTGTGAAGGTGAGAACCAGCTGAGGATGTGGCTTTTTTTGTGACCCAAGTGTGAGGTCTACCCGGGTGTTGGGCTCCTGAGAGTTGGCCACCAGAACCTCCAGAGTCTGACAACAGTGATGATAAACGCAGCAGCTCGCGATATTGCTTGGTCATCTAGCTGTGGCAGATTTTACAGAAGCCAAAGAATATTTATATTCTGTGCTAAGGAAGCCCACTGTGCTCCAAAAATTGTCAGCGACCTGGAGGCTTGGACAGCCTTTTCTGGAAATCACTATCATGACAAGTGAAGCAACACAAAGGGACTGAACTGTATCTGGTGTCATTCTCCGTGTCTTCAGGACATTTAGGAGGTGGTGGCACCTTCTAGGTCTCTAACTTAGCATCTGGCTGACTAATGCCAATCATGGGCCGGTTGCATCTGCCCATATTGTCCTGTTAAGCTGTTACATAATGCCCAGGGTCAGCCAGTTCTTTAATCCAGGTATAATATCAAATACGAGCTTTAGACATCAAAAATACATACGTGATACAATCTTTGGGGAAATTTAGTCTCTGAATTCTGTTATTCTTGTAGAGGTGTAAGTCTTGCGAAAGAATAAACATGAAAAAACTTTAAAAAATAGGTGCTATTAAGTATAGATGATTATTATTATTACATTAAGAAGAGGTGATTATAAACTCTATTTCATTTAATTGTGGGAAGCCTTATTCAAGTATGAGTTGAAGTTTAATTTTCAATAGATAAGGATGATAGTGATTAATTGAAATGGGCAAATAAGTTCTAGAAAAACCTATGAAAATAATCAGATGAAATCATTGACCATTGACTCTGGGTAACTTATCAGAGCCAGGCATGTGCCCAGCCAGTTAGAAGACTTTAGAACAAGTACACCTAAGCTCTGGGTAGATTGATCTATCTTAATGTATGTACATTTTACTTCAGAAAATTAAAATCATAAATATGGATGTACTTGGGGAAAGCTTTAGGAGTAAACTGTGCTTATGTCTTCAACTCATTTTGAAATGCATCAAAAAACATGTAGAGCTGATACACTGACAGACGGATACTGGTCTTTTAGATATTTTCTGAAGATACACAGCCAGGAAGAAAAGCAATGATGACCAACACCGGGCCGTGCCTGCGTGTTCCGTGACACGGAAGAGCTTCCCCTTGATCTACATGTTAGTTGCTTTAGTTCACATCAGGGGGTTCTATGGAAAGGATGAGTGTAAGGAGCTATTTGGCTGACACTGGTTTCCTCATATATGGCAAGAGGAGAAACTTCTCTGTCCAGCAAACATAAATCATACATGCTTTGAAATAAGGCTGTATGATCCTTAAATAATCTCCCTGTGAAAGAGCGTAGTAAAAATCTCTTCCTGGATGGATTCACTCTGAGGGCATTTATAATCAGATCGTTAGTGTTTTGACAACTCTATGATTTCATAGTTTTTCATAACCCAATATCAACAAAATAAACATTTTTATTTTTCAATATTATCTGGAAATTCAGAAATCTAGTTGGTGACTCAGGATTGATGATCAGGGAAATACTAACCTATCCATTTCTTTACCCAATTATAATAAACAGGAATCAGACGAAGCAAGGAACGGCCATTTTTTATTCTTATGTTTAAGGCATTAGCAAGATTATTGTGTCCATCTGTAGCGTCTCTCTTTAATGCTGTGTACTGTTCTACCTCAGGAATACAGACACTTTTTCCTTCTCTTTAGTCTCTTTCTTTCTTGTGTTTCCTCTTCTATTTTCTTCTCCTTTTTGCCTTATAAACACTGATGCAAAATTACATTAATCTAACTGTGTTCCCTCTGTGCAAGATGCTGTCAGGTGTTGGGAAAGGACTCATCTCTTCTGTCACTCACCTGCAGTCTGCTGGGGAACAAAGGCCATCCCGCTGGTCTGTGTAGCACGCTGGGGGGGATGCAGGTTATCCTGCCCCTCTCACGTTACTTACATTTCATCTCCCTACTGCCTTATACACGCGTGCGTACACACACACACACACACACACACTCTCTACTGCCTCATACACACACACCACACACACAACACACACCTACCATACCTCTTCAGTTTGTGAAAAGGGAGCAGATGTTCTGACTAAATGAAAGTTTTCAATGAAATTAAATCATTACATAAAATCTGCTGATTCAAAAGAAGATAAGAACAGCGCCAAAAAAGGACTGAGAATCAAAACTCCAAGCAGACTGTACTGTAATTCAGATGAACAAAAGAACAAGAGAAGAAAAGAAGAAGAGACGTCACTTTTACTCAAAAATGCTGACTCTTTGGACACGCTGCTGAGTTTTAAGTCATTCCATTGTTAAGTGGCCTAATGCTGGCAAAACACCACTGGAAATTTTCTATCCAGAGAGAGAAGATTGCCTGATTTGAGTGCAGGTCTAAACTTCCGGCAGTTTTCTCTCTACAAAAATTTTGGCTAAAACATAGCTGAGCATTGAGTGGTAATTATGGAAATTTAAGAACTTACCTTAAGACTGGAAATGCTGGGTGGCACTTGTGGCTCAAAGGGTTAGGACGCTGGTCCCATATGCTGGAGGAGGCACGTTCAAACCCAGCCCTGGCCAAAAAGAAAAAAAAAAAGACTGGAAATGCCAAGCAGCTTACTTTTACACTTAATGGCGAGATAATATTATCACTTATCAAGCAAACCAATAAACATCTGATATGCAGGTAAGCTTTACAACTCTGGTCTAAAGAAAAATTTATATTCCCAATTTTACAAATTAGGAAAGTGAAAGTGAGTATTGGAGAAGCTGAATCATTTTCTTGAGGTTGTAAGAGACAGAGCTAGGACCCAAACCTGGGAATCCTAACACCATGATGCAGCCTTTTAACACCTCAAAACTTTTAGCTTTATCTTTTTAAATATCTCTCTCTCTCTCTCTCTCTCACACACACACACACACACACACACACGCACACACACGCACACACAAAATGCAAGTTCATTTCTTATTGTAAGATTTGAAGTATAGCTGATCTTGGCCAGGCTGCTTGCCTCCAGAGAAATACTTCTAATTGATGTTTGATTCTGTATATAGATTTTTCAGAGAATCATGTTTTTTACAAGTTAAATTTGTTTGAATTTATAGTGTGTAGCACTGAAGACAGGCTGCCGAGTAATGAGGCATAAGAAATGAACATTCTGTAATTTAAATTATAAAGAAATTGATTATTCTAGAATCAAATTCATTGAGAAATAAGGAATCCTGTTCTATTACAAGCAAGTTGCTGAAAACTTAAGGTCATGATAAACCCATCGTGGAACCAGCTGTTTTTAACAGTAATAATAAAACTATATTTGTACATCTAGCACATAATTTATCTTGTTTTATACAGTTTTGCTTTTCAATTTTATTCATAAGTGGTCAAAGTGATTTTTCAAATTTATTCTTAAGCAAATAGTAGGTATTTTGTAAATATTCTCAGATTGACTGTCAAAAAAATGTGCTTACAATTTAGAATATATACATATAAATTGGATCAACAGATTATATAATATAAAGGATTTTTTCTTACCTTTAATGTCCACTTGTTTTTAAATGTTCTTTCTTTGTAAAATCATATTGCAATAATACCGAAGAATGTTTTAAAACTTACAAAACACAGCAGCTTCCATTTCTCCCATATCTTTCTTTTATTTACCTTTTAGGTATGTGCATTTATGGTTGAAACTAGACCGGGCGTGATTTTTATCTTTTCTCATTTGACATTATTTTGTAAACCATGAATTCAGAGCACGGTCCTGGTAGTCAGGTGGGCCTGGTCTCATTGAGCCTGTGTTCTATTATTTTCCATCCTGGGACCAGAGGTTGGGAACATCTTACAGCCATCGGTACACCCAACTGACACTAAATTTCTTAGCACAACCTATCCCCAGGCGATGCCTCAACTCCCTTTTCCACTCCTCAGCTGGGTCATCTTGGGAAATTTTCTTTTTTTTTTGCAGCTTTTTTTGGCCCAGGCTGGGTTTGAACCCCCCAGCTCTGGCATATGGGGCCAGCGCCCTATCTGTTGAGCCACAGGAAATTTTCTTAATTGTCTGCAACTAAATTTCTTTCCTTCTAAAATGGTCATAACAATACTTAGTGTCGAGGGCTATGATTGTTGAGTGAAATAATCTATAAAGTGTTGAGTGTAGTAAACTCTGTAAGTGCCAGGAGCTGTTAAAATGTCTAATGTTATTTGTTGTGTAACTTTCTATGAAGCTGATGTAACATGTGAACCTCTGGTCAGGACAGACACATCCTCTGTGTGCACCTGTCCCCATGACAATAATGTCCAAATTACATCTTTGTGAACACGATTCTTTATTCCTGTATTGACCAAACTCACTGAAATAATTAGAAGTAAAACTAGGGTCTGACAGATTATGGACACTTCTATGACCTTTCAGGTGTCCCATCAATGTATTTTCCAGAGGGATTACATGCATTTTTGGCACTTCCCATGGCCAGTTTTACTTTGCCTTTCGCAAGCATTCCAGAATATCCACAATCAAATGAGTGTTCTGCTCTCTTTCAAAGTAGCCCCTGGGAAGTCTCTCTTCTGATGCTGACAATTCTATTACAGCTCCGAATGGTTCTGAAACACCTTTGGAATTACTTTTTCATGTCCCTTGGGGCCTGATACCTCATCCCCCTCCTCCCACACTTCTGCCCTACACTCAACCCTTTCCGCACCCACCTCTACAGCCTTTCGAGCTCACACTGGGGCCTGTCTTGCTATGAGTGCCCTCCTCCAGGTCTTCATAACCTCTGGGCTGGACTATTCCAGAGCATCTTAACTGGTCTCTCTGCCACCCATATTTTCGTCCTACGAAACATAGTCTCTGGGGCCAACCTGGCTCTTTTTAAGCCCTAGATCTAGTCAAATCCTGATCCAGTGTTTAATCCACTTATGATGCTGTTTCTCCCCTGAATGCTTTTGCTACCCAGTTGCTTTGCAAACTTCCCTCAACCTGGACGAGGTGTTACCTTAACTATCTTAAAGGATGAGAAAGAGTTTTCATCGGTGCCTTTTATTACCAACATACATAAAAGATGTTACTGCACCTGAAAGAGTTTTGTAAAAATGATCGTTGTTACTTTTTTTTTAAAGTGTTTATAATATATCAGGCACTGCTTTAAATATTTTATGTGGCAGTGCCTGTGGCTCAAAGGAGTAGGGCCCTGGCCCCATATGTAAAAGGTGGTGGGTTCAAACCTAGCCCCGCCAGAAACTGCAAAAAAAAAAAAAAAAAAAAATTATGTGAATTTTTTCATTTAAACCTCATGACTGCACTAGAAATAGGCGATATCCTCATGTCCACTTTTCAAATGCAAAAGATAAGATGCAAAGAGGTCGAGCAACTTACCCCCCGAGTGGCAGGGCTCAGTGGTGAGAGGGAGTCTGGCCTTCAATCACTGAAGCACCAACCACTTCCTGGCGACACCTGTGTTTTTTCCAGGGGTAATTACTCTACTACAACTGGGACCTTTACATGGCTGTTTTCCCTGCCTTGGTTCTCCTGTTTCCCCTGTGCAGTGGGCACTACCACACCTGGTAAAGGTCCACCTGTGCTGACCTCACAGTGTGAAATGTGAGGCACAGTGAAATGATGCAGCACATCCTTATTCAACACCAGTTCTCTCTGCCAGACGGCACTTCAGGAGGAGATTACGGAGGATGATGAGGTTTGTGCAGATACCTGGTCATTTGCGTCTTGAGAACATTTAACCACAGTTGTACCATGTAAGTCTCCAATCATTCTTCTTCAACTTCTTCAGCTTTTACAATAAAAAACATATTTTTATTTTTTAAAAAGTCTACATTTCATACTATATCCAGTAAGTGATTGCCTTCTCAGGCTGTTAAACTGCCTCATAGATAGTAGAGTGTGTGATTTGATGCGAGGATTTAATTACCTGGCATGTGACTCTTCCATGTAATTATCTTTAATCACACACAAATGGACAGTGATATCTAAGGGTCTACGTCTGGAGGAGAAGGACTGTCCAGGTACTTGAAAGCACAAGACTTGTTGTGGTGCTCAGATAATATACGACAAGCATCGTGCTGACAGCATTCTGAGGCCATCTTCTTTGCCCGTCACAGCAACACTAGTGTTAGTACCATCTTTGGATAACAAGTGAAAGAGCCAGAGCCAGTTTTATAAGTTGTTCAAGGTCAGACAGCACAGGAAAGTGGTGAAGCCAGACAAAGCCCTAGAAATTTGACTCCAGAGCCCTCACAGTTGACACTGTGTAACAGCTGTTTCCCTGGGTTGTCCCCGTGCCTGGGGACACAGTCTTTAACTCTTCACTGAGGTCAGTTGAGGCACCAGCAAGTTGGCTCATAACAAGATGCTTTAAATTCTGGAAATGAACCAAATGAGGTAAACAGCAATATCCATTAAAATCTCTCAGAAAGAGAACTTGTTTTATAATTAAATGGTGGTTATAAATACATCTCAGCTTTTATTGGAACAAACTCTTTCTTACAAGTGAACAGGAAGTCAGTTACTCGGATCTGTGGAAAATTTGTCACAGGGGTTAGTTAAAAGCTGGATTACCTATAGTTGCATTTGGAATTAATATCTTGAAAAAACCTGGATGGAAATGAAGACCACTCTTATGAGTATCGCAAGAATGGCAAAACAAACAGCACTGTTAAAGTGCAACGAATCCATCGACATTTATCTGCCCGTATGGGAACAATACTCATGAAAAGTCAAGGGGGGAAAAAAAAAAAAGAAAAGTCAAGTGGGAGGATTCACAGCTCACAGGTGCAGCGCACACTATCGGAGGGGTGCACACTTACAACTTACACTCACATGGTACAAAAGCAATTTATGTAACCAAAACATTTGTACTCAGGTAATATTTTGAAATAAAATGTAAAAACATTAAAAAGACTTAAACTATTTTCTTGCACCGATTTTGAGCATATAAATGGATTGCAGGTGATATCAAATGAATTTCCACACATTCACCCACAAATGCACTTAGGATGCTTCGTGAACTGTGCAGTCGGAATGAGAGACACATTTCTCTCTTTCCCCATTAAGGGTTTCACGTGGTCTACACAGAACTTGTTACAGCATATTGATTGAGAACAGTCTGCTGACAGTCATTTGATGTGTTGATGAGGCAGGCAAAGAATGATTAAATTCAGAAATTAAATTTTTATGGATTATCTTATAAAACTGAAAAAAACCAAAGCCAATAAACATCAATTTTCCAAATTTCCATTATCTTCTCCATTTGATTAGAGTGTTTTTAGATGCATCACATAAAAATAAAAGACTATTTGGGATTTTAGGACATTTCCTTTGAGGTTTATTTTCCAGTGTTAAAAATCTGCTTAACTGAGAGGGGGACTAGGGAAGAAGTGAAAGGTGAGAGTTAGGCCTGGGCATTAATTTTATTCCAGCTCTTGCTAGTTAACCTTGGATGGGTTATTTAATTTTACCAAGTCTCGGGTTCTTTATAGGACAAGGATATATCTCTGAAGAATTATCACGTGAATTAGAGGTAATGCATGTAAAGAACTCAACACACGCCTAAGACAACACGGGAAATCAACACAGAGCATCTACTCTTATTTCCTACCTCCCCACATCTTTTAGCCTCTCCCCTTCTACGACATGCTATAAATAAAAAATTTCCATTAAAGGAGACTGGTCCCACTAGCTATAATTCAAGCAATACGTCTTTCAGATTCAATCCAAATGCTGGCATCAAGTACAGTGTCTATAGCACCTAGGAAAAGGCCCACCCATAATAAGTGCTCAATAAATTTCTGTTGACTGAAAAAGATTATTGATTTGAAACACCAAAGTGACAGGTTTCACATTGAGTGTGGAGCAGATGCAAGTAGAGATACCTGAGGGGCCATATTCTAGGCGGGCTTATGTATTTACCAAGATGTCTGTTTTCTCTGCTCATCAAAATAGAATCCTAAGATGTTAATCAAAGAATTAACATCAGGCAATAACGTGTACAACGTGGTGGCCACTTTGTTTGCCGTTCTTACCTTTGCAAATACTTCAGGGACTTAGCTCACTTAAATCACAGTAATAGGGAGCAGAGAAAGAGGAACAGGGAAAACTTGACCCCCAGCCCCACATAATCACCACGACAGAATGTTCTGTGAGGGACTGCACTCCAGACAAAATTTTTATAAGTGATGTAAATTTGTCACGCATAATTCTGTTAGTGTATAACTTGGATCGATTTAAATTTGTGTTGTCCTATCTGCTAATGAACACCTGGAAAGATGTGTTTAGTCACAGTTAACCAAATTATAGCTTTTTAATGAAGCATGAGCGTATCCTGCTCTGTTGCTATACAGAGCCAGATTACCAAGCTTACCTGTGATCCTGAGACTCAGCTGCCTGGAATATAGTCTAAGATGAAATGTCAGTTTTCTTCATGAAGTCTTTCCCCAGGCCAATATCTTCCAGTGTTTTTCCAAGGATATTTGCATATTTTCAATCAGACAAAAGCTTGATAACTAGGATCTATAGAGAACTCAAATTAATCCACATGAAAAAAGCCAACAATCCCATATATCAATGGGCAAGAGACATGAATAGAACCTTCTTTAAAGATGACAAATGGCTAACAAACACATGAAAAAATGTTCATCATCTCTTTATATTAGTGAAATGAAAATCAAAACAACCTGAGATATCACCTAACCCCAGTGAGAATGGCCCACATCACAAAATCTCAAAACTGCAGATGCTGGCGTGGATGTGGAGAGAAGGGAATACTTTTACACTGCTGGTGGGACTGCAAACTAGTACAACCTTTCTGGAAGGAAGTATGGAGAAACCTCAAAGCACTCAAGCTAGACCTCCCATTTGATCCTGCAATCCCATTACTGGGCATCTACCCAGAAGGAAAGAAATCCTTTTATCATAAGGACACTTGTACTAGACTGTTTATTGCAGCTCAATTTACAATCGCCAAAATGTGGAAACAGCCTAAATGCCCACCAACCCAGGAATGGATTAACAAGCTGTGGTATATGTATACCATGGAATACTACTCAGCCATTAAAAAAAATGGAGACTTCACATCCTTCGTATTCACCTGGATGGAAGTGGAAGACATTATTCTTAGTAAAGTATCACAAGAATGGAGAAACATGAATCCTATGTACTCAGTTTTGATATGAGGACAATTAATGACAATGAAGGTTATGGGGGGGGAGGAAAAGCAGAAAGAGGGAAGGAGGGAGGGGGTGGGGCCTTGGTGTGTGTCACACTTTATGGGGGCAAGACATGATTGCACGAGGGACTTTACCTAACAATTGCAATCAGTGTAACCTGGCTTATTGTACCCTCAATGAATCTCCAACAATAAAAAAAAAAAAAAGAAATGTCAGAGCGTATTTTTGATCTGATTTAAGTAAACCTAAGTACGTGGTGATGGTCGTATCTTGGGCAAGCACAGTGGCTCGCTTCTGGGCTGATGATCTTTGACCTCTAGAATAGTAATTTGGTGTACAATAGACACCAAGGCAAACTCGTGATTATTCTCTGCAGTTATGAGATATTTCCTGGGATTACAAGAGATTTTTTTCTCCTGAGAATTTTCCAAGAGCCAAGTTTATATTTTCAGGCATAGGCTATGCTTCTCTCGGGAGGAGTCTGCCCATCTCCATCAAACAAGGGATCTTCCAGCAGATTCTAAATAATGACACTCAGTGGGGTAAGAGCAATTATAAATACTGATACCATGTTTTCTGTTTAGAATATGACTTTCACATACACTGATTTTCATAGCTGTCCTCTTAGGTCAGTGTGATTCCCCCCACAAACTAAATGTAGAAAATAGGAGCCCAGGAGAGTAAAGGGACTAACAAGCCATGAAGGAAACTTACCAGGAATTAGAAAATGGCAGAACTTGAACTGAAATCAGGTGTTTCACCTTCCTCAGATGTATTCCAGCACACAGACTGTAGTCTGGGTTCTATAGAAAGAAACAGCGGGACGTGTAGTGGGGGTGCCTGTGAGTGGTGTATGCACGGGGTGTGTGTGTGCACACGCCCATATGTGAATAGTGTGTGCGCATGGTGTGTGCAGTGTGCATAAATGTGCCTGTAGCTGAAAGATGGGGGCTAGTTCATTTTAAGGCACTGGCACACCTGAGTTTGGAGGTCTGCCAAGTTCAAAATCTGCTGGGGTAAGCTTGCAGGCCGAAGACTCAGGGAAGGGTTACAGTCTGAGTCCAAAGGCAGCCTACTGGCAGAATTTCATCTTATTATGGGGCATCACTGTTTTTCTATTAAGGCTTTCCATCAACTGGATGAGGCCCACCCACATTATAGACGTCTAGTAAATTTATGCAAAGTTAACTGATTTAAATGTTAATCCCATTCAAAAAGCACATTTGCAGAATAATGTTTGACCAAATATATGGGCACTGTGGTCTAGCAAAGTGATACACAAGTTTACCATACAGTTTACAGTGTTTCCAATCACAATGCACAAAACGATGCTGGATGGAATGAGATAAATCAAGGGGGCCATTAGCAAAGTCAGTGATCAAACATTGTGCAGCTCCCACAGTTGAAGCCTTTCTGCTGAACGTTGTTCACTCTGCTCTTTCACCTTGTTTCTTTTATATCCACATACTCAGACTATTTCAGGTCACCATGGGATTGAAATATTCACACATTTCTTACCTGACCTAGCATAGCAAATGAGGCATATTAATTGGTTCAAATGTGTCTGAAATTCTAGGAAGAGTCTCCCTATTGACAGAATAGATAAAGAATGCAGCAGGCTGGTCTGTATGTCTGGCTGATGCATGAGCAGCACGCAGCGATGAGATAGACGTCATCACAGTTTCAAACCAAACGACAGAGAAACACCAGACCAGAGAAAGTCAGGAACAGGCCGAGGATCACATAGGTGGGATCCTATAGTTGGGTCCCCCACATCTCTGTGGATCATGCAGATGGGATGTGCTGTAGTTGGGTCCCCCATGTCTCTGAGGATCACACAGGTGGGATGTGCTGTAGTTGGGTCCCCCCACGTCTCTGAGGATCATGCAGGTGGGATGTGCTGTAGTTGGGTCCCCCACGTCTCTGAGGATCACACAGGTGGGATGTGCTATAGTTGGGTCCCCCCACGTCTCTGAGGATCATGCAGGTGGGATGTGCTGTAGTTGGGTCCCCCATGTCTCTGAGGATCACACAGGTGGGATGTGCTGTAGTTGGGTCCACCCACGTCTCTGTGGATCACACACGTGGGATGTGCTGTTGTTGGGTCCCCCACGTCTCTGTGGATCATGCAGGTGGGATGTGCTGTTGTTGGGTCTCCCACGTCTCTGTGGATCATGCAGGTGTGATGTACTGTAGTTGGGTCCCCCACGTCTCTGTGGATCACACAGGTGGGATGTGCTGTAGTTGGGTCCCCCACGTCTCTGAGGATCACGCAGGTGGGATTTGCTGTAGTTGGGTCCCCCATGTCTCTGTGGATCACACAGGTGGGATGTGCTGTAGTTGGGTCCCCCACGTCTCTGCGGATCACACAGGTGGGATGTGCTGTAGTTGGGTCCCCCATGTCTCTGTGGATCACGCAGGTGAGATGTGCTGTAGTTGGGTCCCCACGTCTCTGTGGATCACGCAGGTGGGATGTGCTGTAGTTGGGTCCCCCATGTCTCTGTGGATCACGCAGGTGGGATGTGCTGTAGTTTGTCACCCATGTCTCTGAGGATCACACAGGTGAGATGTGCTGTAGTTGGGTCCCCCATGTCTCTGTGGATCACGCAGGTGGGATGTGCTGTAGTTTGTCACCCATGTCTCTGAGGATCACACAGGTGAGATGTGCTGTAGTTGGGTCCCCACGTCTCTGTGGATCACGCAGGTGGGATGTGCTGTAGTTTGTCACCCATGTCTCTGAGGATCACACAGGTGGGATGTGCTGTAGTTGGGTTCCCCCATGTCTCTGAGGCTCACGCAGGTGGAATGTGCTGTAGTTGGGTCCCCCATGTCTCCGAGGATCACGCAGGTGAGATGTGCTGTAGTTGGGTCCCCCATGTCTCCGAGGATCACGCAGGTGAGATGTGCTGTAGTTGGGTCCCCCATGTCTCCGAGGATCACGCAGGTGAGATGTGCTGTAGTTGGGTCCCCCATGTCTCCGAGGATCACGCAGGTGAGATGTGCTGTTTTTGGGTCCCCCATGTCTCCGAGGATCACGCAGGTGGGATGTGCTGTAGTTGGGTCCCCCCACGTCTCTGTTGTGCACATGCCAGAAATTCCTGTGCACGCCTGAAGACACAGGCTGGCAGCCTCCCTGGCCATCTATCCTGTCGCCGTTCTCCGTTAATTTGTGAGTGTATGTGTAGCTAAATTTTCATTGGGAACCTTATTGCATTGCTTGGTACCAACCTGGAGTTTTCATGAGCTGATTAATGTCATTCATAACAGTGACTAGACGGCCTATAATATGGAAAGGATTAGACAGACTGTGATCTCTCACAGCAAGGGGAGACCATGGGGACATGATGCCTGAATGCAGTGTGATAGGTCTGAGGACATCTTCATAAACAATGGATTTCACTAATAATAATGCCTCAATATTGGTTCATCAATTGTGACAAATTTAACCCACTAGTGCAAGGTAATAAAGAGGAAAGAGGGTCTGGGGCATATAGGAACTCCTCTTATTATTAAAAGATGCTTCTGTTTTTTATTCCTATAAATTTTGTTAGAAAATGAATGAATCGGTTTTTAAACATATGAATAGCAAATATCAGCCTTATGAATAAAGATTTGGTTTGGACCTGGGGAAAAGATCTGAATATTGGGGACTTATTCAAAAGGCAGTTATGACTCCTATATTATTGTTTTGAGGACTTTACATAGGTGAGCATATTTTCAAATTAAAAATTTAAAATCCCAAACCTCTCAACAATTATGCATCCTAATCATTTTATTTCATTTGGCCAAGTTATTTCAAGTTTGATCGTAGCCTGCAGATTTACATACTGACATTTTATTTTAGGTCTTCAAAAGAAAATTATTTTCCATTTTAAATGCATTAATAAAAAAATGTAATGTTCTATATTGGCCTTTTAAAAAAAATTATAGCTAATAAAATCTCTAATCTTTTTGATTGGTGAGAGGCAGTTGAGTTATACAAGTCCTCTGTTAATATTCAGAATTTGGAAGTAGGAAAGCATTGTCATTGATACCGTAAGTTGATTTAATGATTGGGTTTATTGGATCGGCTCTAGCAGAGAGCAGGGCCCCAGGAGAATGGCACAGGCGGCAGATTAGGTTTTGATGAAGGACTATCACATTTTTTGTCATCACTTCTTATTGTTCTATGGATTTTGCTGTAATTGTTTACAAGTAGTTTTAAACCTGCTAATGCTTTTTGTCACATTTTCCTGGGTTCGTTTGTGTTTGGGGATAGCTGGCAGCATGTATGAAGGTGGCTGTAAACAACTTCCTGGCCCTTCAAGATCTGTGAAAGGAGCTGATAAAAATTAAAAAGTGTCTACTCTGAAAAGGAAAGTTAAACTTTTTGCTACTAATGACATTACACAAGGAAACAAAAAAACACATCATGCACATGTCACAAAGTATTAAAACTAGTCATTTGCAAATGAGTGAGAACAGTCTGGTTTTCTGCCTATCACAGGGATGGGCTGGCTGGCTGGACAGGTGTCTCTCACCTTAGTGATGTCGTGGTTGAACTGAATGATTCTATTAAGGACACAGAATGTATCATCCAAAAAGCTACCAAGAACTTGCTTTTTTGCAAGGCACTCATTGCATGCTGTGGAGGATGCCAAAATTAATAAACATAATTTCTCCTTTAGAAGTAGTTAGGTCTGTTGGGGACATGCAGTGTGTACACCGATATCACAGGTGACGTGAGTGGGTGAGTGCTGTGTGACTGTAGATGTGATTACATGGAGACGCCTGCTGGCGCAGGTACTGCGGAACGGTTCCTAGGAAAGGGAGTATTTTGTTTGGGTTCTAAAAGATGGAAAGTATTTCAGTAGACAGAGTGGAGGTAATGATATGGCATGAGAGGCGTGTACATGCACAGCCCTGAAAGGTCGTGAGTACAGATTTATTTAGAATGAAAACCTACTTTGACTAGAATATGGGGTTATTCTAGGGCTCTTTAAGAGTTATGGCTGACAAAGTGTACCGGCTGCAGGGCTGGTTCCAGTGCTAGGCCAAAGAGTTACAGTAATATTGTCTAATAATTTTAAATCAAAGTTACTTTTTTTATCCTATGAAGAATTTTATGCTCTTTTTAAATGGATAAGCTGCAGTTGCTTAGAAAATTATATGTGTATATATATACACACACACATACACACACACGCATATATACATATTTATATGTACATATACACACATACACATTTATGCATAGATGGCAAACTTTTTTAACTGAACCAATTCTCTTTCATTGGCTGATGGAAAACTTTATATAAAGGAAGTACAAAATTTCTTTTTTTTTCTTTTTTTTTTTTAAATCATAGCTGTGTACATTGATATGCTCATGGGGCATCATTCACTAGCTTCACAGACCGTTTACCAAGCTTCGCATATACCCTTGTAAGATGCACCGCTGGTGTAATCCCACCAATCCCCTTCCCTCTACCCACCTCCTCCCTCCCTCCCCTCCCTTTCCCCCTTCCCCCTATTCATAGGTTGTAACTGGGTTATAGCTTCCATGTGAAAACCCTAAATTAGTCTCATAGTAGGGCTGAGTACATTGGATACTTTTTCTTCCATTCTTGAGATACTTTACTAAGAAGAATATGTTCCAGCTCCATCCATGTAAACATGAAAGAGGTAAAGTCTCCATCTTTCTTTAAGGCTGCATAATATTCCATGATGTACATATACCACAATTTATTAATCCATTCTTGGATCGATGGGCACCTGGGCTTCTTCCATGACTTAGCAATTATGAATTGGGCTGCAATAAACACAAAATTTCCTTAGTATTTGCACATTTAACATTCAAAATTTTTTCACTAAGGAGCTATCTTGAAAGTATGTGGCATAATAATTTGTGGTTGTACTGAGGCATCATGTGGGAAAATGTATATTATGGACTAGTTCAGAGTTAATCAGGCTACATCCCCGAGCCTAAAAACCATCAGTTCTCTACTAGGATCTCATATGCGTTGTGTCTGGGAAATTCAGCTGTGGTGTAAAGGGAGTCACAAGCAACTTAGGATGAACCCTACTCTAAATGTCAAGGATTTACTTTACTCAAGTATCATAGTAGGGAGTTATAAAAACTCCTCCATTTACCTTTAAAACTCCTCATTCATCCTCCTATATTCTACTTAAGGAAAAATAAAGCTTGTAAGATTTCAAATAATGTTCGCATACTGTACATTTTTACTAAACCAAAGGGTTTTAAACAGCATAAAAAATCTATAGTGCTTAAGCTGGACTATAATAGTATAGTGCTTAAGTCCAGCTATTTACATAAAAATGACATTATTAAAATCTGAAGATAAAGCATCATATTTTAAGTATAATTTTTTTTTTTTTTTGGCCGGGGCTGAGTTTGAACCCACCACCTCTGGCATATAGGGCCGGTGCCCTACTCCTTTGAGCCACAGGCACCACCCTTTTAAGTGTGGTTTTGATGAAATGTCCATGACCTGCAGAGAGGGCAGTCTGCCCCTACTATGTCCCATCTTACAGAGTTTTTCTTTGAGCAATTTGAGGGCCAAGGATAGGTTTAGGATGAATTTCAGCACCAACACAAGTCTCATTGTATTTAGCTAATACTCTCTTTAGAGATTTGTTTTCCCTTTTACTGTCTGATAATAGATTTCAAGAAACACAAAAGTTCCTGCTTTTCAGTCTCAAAGTGAATTTGGGCTCCTTATAATTCATGCTAAGCTGTTTACCTACACTCAAGTTGTCAGCATTGGGCTTTGTTATTTTTTGGAGAATGATTTGATTTTATGATTTTGACTATAAGAGACAACCATTGGTGATCACCATCAGAATAGATGAGGTGACAGAACTAAGTTTCAGGTAGTGTGGTGATAAGAATTTCTGCTTATTTGGAATTCTTAGTCTTTTTATAAGCAACTTTCTAGACGGAGGCCTGGTGATTGGTCTCCTATCTGACTTTTGGCAAGATTTTGAATGTATCTTTAAATGTTAGGAGAGGGCAAATAAAAGTCATCATAATTAGGTCCTGAAATTGATTCATTTGTGTTTATTGCAGGCTCATTGTTACTTTCTTTTCTTTTAGAATAACTTCTCATTTTGTTAGTAAACAGTCATATAACATGTAGGTATACTTATAAGCAGTACTGGAAATAATAAATCCATCCAGATTTTTTCAGAAACAGTGTTTTTTTCAAATTTTTATTTTTGCTCCCTTTATACCTCAATTTTCTTAATCTGTTAGCTTTGATTTTTCTTTTCTCATTCTTCCGTATGAATCTGTGAGCTTAATTTTAACATGCTTTTTTTTAAATTTATTTTTATTGTTAAATCATAGCTGTGTATATTAGTGCAATCAAGGGGTACAATGTGCGGGTTTCATATGCAATCTGAAATATTCTCATCAAACTGTTCAACGTAGCTACCTTCATGGCATTGTCTTAGTTACTGTATGTAGGCATTTGTAACATGCTATGATTTCTTTTGATTTTGTAAGTCTTAGGGTAATCATTCTTGATAAGTTAATTTTGTCTTTACTCCATTGACAAACATTTTGTTATACATTTTTCTGTTGGCTAATTAATATGTGTGCTATTCTAATTACCATTATATGGATGAAGAAATTGGTAGTTAGCTGGACTAAATAGAACATATCAGTACTGTGGTACACAGCTAATCAGTGAGAAAGGCAAGAGAAATCCACCTGTCTACTTAACTTCAAAGCCCTGCTTTAGCCACTGTGAATAACTGTTCTTTCAAATTACGATTTGTAATGAGTATTGTATGTGGAATAAGTATTTCATTTATTCTTTTTGAATATTGATGTTGTTTCTCTTCTTCTTATACACTTCTTTATATACAATAAAGCATCAAACATTCTTGGCCACTGTTGACGTAGAATAACACCTGTGAGAGAGATGATTCATACAACTGACATTTTACAAACGACCTTTGAGAATTACTTCCCACAACTTTTTCATACATGCTTAAAAAGAAGAAAGAATGTTAGAAAGGCCCCAGTACATCCCATCAGGCAGCTTCAGCAACGATCATCATCTTAGACTCTTGTTTCCTTGAGCTGGTGCCTACTTTCTTTACTGTACTATTTTAAAGGAAGTCACAATAGATGATTTCACCGGTGAGTGCTTTTGTGTGTATCACTAACAGATAAGAACTGAACTCTATTATGGTTTCCTGTTTGCTTCTTTCTTGCAGTTTATTTGTTAAAGAGACAGATCATTTTTCCTTAAAAATTTTCCCAGATCTGGATTTAACTAATCTGTGATGGATTTAACTAATCTGGGACTGCAAACTAGTACAACCTTTCTGGAAGGAAGTATGGAGAAACCTCAAAGCACTCAACCTAGACCTCCCATTTGATCCTGCAATCCCATTACTGGGCATCTACCCAGAAGGAAAAAAAATCCTTTTATCATAGGGACACTTGTACTAGACTGTTTATTGCAGCTCAATTTACAATCACCAAAATGTGGAAAGAGCCTAAATGCCCACCAACCCAGGAATGGATTAACAAGCTGTGGTATATGTATACCATGGAATACTATTCAGCTATTAAAAAAAATGGAGACTTCACATCCTTCATATTAACCTGGATGGAAGTGGAAGACATTATTCTTAGTAAAGCATCACAAGAATGGAGAAGCATGAATCCTATGTACTCAGTTTTGATATGAGGACAATTAATGACAATTAAGGTTATGGGGGGGGAGGAAAAGCAGAAAGAGGGATGGAGGGAGGGGGGTGGGGCCTTGGTGTGTGTCACACTTTATGAGGACAAGACATGATTGCAAGAGGGACTTTACCTAACAATTGCAATCAGTGTAACCTGGCTTATTGTACCCTCAATGAATCCCCAACAATAATAAAAAAATAAAAAAAAATAAAAAAAAATATGAAATACCAATTTGTCAGTATAGTCAATTTTTGTCATTTGTGGTATTGTAGTTCTGTAAACTGAATTCACTAATACTGAATCTTTGCTCTTAGGGAAATGCAAGTTTAGTTTACTATAAGCCATTTAGCATCAACATTTTCATTAACTGGTAAATGTATATCCCTGTCTTCTATTTAAAGATACCTCATTTAATATGTATTGATGATGCATTGACATTGAGCTCAAGGCCGACAGCACTGACTATATAGCAGGTGCCTAGACTGAGCTTGCCTAACACATGTGTGTTCTACTAAAGGCACATCACAGCCTTCCTACTCTTAGGAACACCAGAAGGCATTTCAGTGTTATATCTCTAGGCCATTTTAAACAGCAGATATTACTACCAGAAAGCACAAGAAGTGACAATACAGTGCTACTGACCTCAAAAAGAACAAACATTAGCGTATGAGGGTGAAACAACAAAGCGCTGCAAATTGTGAGACTCAAAGTTTTGCTGCTTCAAGAATGCACGTGCCCACAGATTACCCTGAAGGTGACACAAGCATTGATTTGGGGGGTACAAATAAATGTTTGCCAGTAGGAATCTTCATAAACTTATAATCTGAAAATAATGAGGGTCAAAAATACTTTCCTTTGTGATTTTTCCCTTTGCTTTTCTGTGTAGCCCACATTTAATGATGTCTTAGAATAATTTCTATGTTACCCTAATGTCACAGATTTGTATTGCATTAAAAGTAAATAGATTTATTTCAGAAAATTAAAATAATATGCCAAACCAGTGTTTTCTGCAATACAATAGTATGCCAGATATTTTTAAAACTTAAAATTTAAAGCTGGCACATCAAACCTTAATATAAGGGCAAAATATCATCACTCACATTTTCTTCCAATCAATAATGACAACAAAATATTTTATACAATTTTCTATATTGTTTTGCTGAAGTTAATGTACTAATATCTGGGAAATACTTGAATACTAGTAAGTTATGTTTGTGATCAGTTTAAGAATTAGATTACTGGACATTCTGCTATCTGCTTTAGTCTCCTGGGTTCAATTACTAGAAAGTGGCTTGAACAGAAGCCATTATGAAATATTCTTAATGGAAAGATTAGGTTTATTCTGAAACTCTTGCTACTGATGTAGAATCTTCCTTTTGACTTGAGGGAATAATGATAAAGGAGCCTATAAGGAATTTTTGAGTGTTGGTTTGATGAACTGTTTTCCTAAATTAGTTTGTGTTATTTTATATCATAAAATGTAATTTATCCCAAGCAGATCTCACGTTTTTAACTTAATTTTGTAAATTAAGCCTATGTATATATGCATATATAGTCATTTTTATAACAATTCTGTATTGAAGATATTATTATCTCTGCTACACAAATGAGGAGACTGAGGCTTAGGAGTTTAAATAACTTACTTAAGCCAAGTAGCTCATCTAAGATGGTAGAGCCAAGGCTCATCTTTTCACTCCTAATATTTTCAGTGCTGGCTACATTAAGTGATTTCAGGCATATTCTTTCTCACTTGTTGGCCTTTGTGTATGTTAGTTCGTCTTCTTCACACCACCTTCCCTAGCCTGCCTGTCTTCACTAAGTGGGCTCTACTCACTGTCTCAGCCAGTTGAGCTGTTGAAACAAATGCACCCTAGACTGGACAGTGTGAACAGCAAATGTTTCTCACAGTTCCTGGAGGCTGGGAAGTCCAAGGTCGAGGTGCCAACAAATCAGGTGTGTGGTGAAAACCCACATCCTGGTTTGCAGGTGACCACCTTATGATTGTTTTTTCACCTGGCAGAGATTAGAGATAAGAAGCAAATTCTCCCAGGCTCTAATTCATTCATAAGTACGCCGTCCTCACTACCTAATTACCTTCCAAAGCCCCCTCACAATACTATCACTTCAAGGGTCAAGGTTTCAGTGTATGAATTTGGGGTGATACTCACATTCTGTCCATAGCACTTAGCCGTTAGCCTCCATGTCAAGCATCATCTTCTATAGCATTAGGTGTCCCTCAAACGATCACCTGAATTTTCCCTGTGTGCCTGTTATTCACCAAGCATCTGTGCATCTTGCCTTCTCTGCTGTGGCTCAGTTGGTGGGGGCATGGAGAGCATGCCTGTCCACGGTGACACTCCAGTCCCCAGCTCAATGACTGACATACAGGAGGCATGTGATTTCAAATATGTGCTGATTAAGTGAATGTATATTCCCAAATGTTGAGCAAAGCCACATGTTTCTGGATTTGGCAAATGGAAGCAATTTGATAACTTCTGGTGAATTGCCCGAAACAATTATAACTGTCTTTTGGGAGAAAGCTAGGAAAGAGGAATTATTCTGGAAATACGTCTTCCAGTTACAGTTGTACATTTATAACTTCCAGTTATTAACTTACATTTACAGAACAAACGGCAGAAAAAAAATACATATCCAAGAGGAAGAAATAATAACAATCATGAATTTTCATTAAAAGCTGGGAAAAAATAAGGGCTAATGAGGAAATAAATAAGAACATTTATCTAATGTATGATTATAAGAACCCAATAATTACTATTTATAAAGTTTCAGAAGTTTGGAAATGTTCATCTAATCACACATCTAATAGCTCTGTTCTTGAAAAACCTGCTCACTTTCTATTTCATATTAAGAAATACACATGCATGCACCATCTACATAAGCAAACTCCACTGGAAAAGTTTATTGGTTAACTGATGTGGCCACGAGTATTTATTAATCATGTTATGCTTGATATGACACCTGGGATATCAACGTGAAAGGACGGTGATAGACACAGGTCCCCTTGTCAGACACTTATTGTAAAGAAAGTCGCTCAGAAGCATAACAATCAACTGTTCATGATGACAAACAATTTCTGAATCCAATCCATTGTCAACTTCTTCCAAGTAATATTAAATGCAATTAGAACACAGCCCTGGAGTATGTGATAATTGTGTTTCGTTCTTTTCTATGCCACTGGAACTGAATGCAGGTCGGCTGGGGAATATGTTCATTTTTACCTCTTAGCACGGCAGGCAGATAAGACTCTTATTACCCTGGCCTCTGTGGCATGCTGCCATCCCTGACCAACAGCAGCTTAAACTGGCTTCTCTCCTACTCCAAGGAACAGGAGCGATTTAAAATGACCCTTAGGCAACTTTCATTGTCTTCATTTATGTTGCCTTTCTTGGCACTGATTACTTATCTCCTTCTGCTATTAACTTCTGCCAGACTTGAGGGAAACAGAAATCTAACCACTTGTGTGATCTGTCTTATTTGTGAAATGCAATGCAGCTAATCTGTTTACCATGTGGCAATGCATGGAATTCCTAATCACACCCGGCAACTCTAATTAGTGGACTGACTGGAAATAATTTGTCACAGATTTGGGGGCCAGGGTTATGTAAACATTGCTTCAGTGTGATATGCAGATACCCCCAGAACATATCCCCTGGGACAAGGTTAACCCAGCTGAGGTATATTGTATTTGTGTCTTTGCGAGAACGTGGGGTAGTTTTTTTATGCTTTTCTCGACTTTGAGCCAAATATTTGGCATTAAACAATCAGACTAAGTATAAATATGCTGAACTATAGATCCATGTAATTATTCTTCTTGTTTTAAAAATATTGTTTGATTTTTTTCACCAATAATCCCTATTTAAGGAATTTATAAACACCTTTGCAACACTCTTAATCCCCTTCTCCCTTGCAGCTTCCATCTATAGGTGTGAAACTTTTTTCTCACTTTCCCAGCCTACCTTTCAGCTAGCTTTGGCCTTGTGACAACAGTTTCAGTCAATGAAACTTTCTAAGAAGATTTCTGGAATGTTCTTAGAGTGTTTTCTGCTGATTCTGTTCCTCTTTCTTTTTTCTCATGTTGAAAGAAAGCTACGTTAGCTGCCTCGCGGAACAGACCAGCAGAACAGCAGAACATGGGGCTACTAAGTCAGGACCTTAAGCTACTAAGTCAGGACCTTAAGCTTCCTGCTTCAGAATTCTAATAATGTGGAGAAAGTGAGCTTTTTGAAATGTAAGCCATGATAAGAGGATCTAGTTAAGTAAACACATTATTGAACCAAGATGAAAGAGCATACGTACACATGCCATTAAATACATGTGAACATACCTGTAATTGTTCATGAAACGAGAAATTTGAGGAGGGGGGGGTCTAAGGTTCAATTGTATAAAATTCATCAGCAGATGACTGTGAGGTTAAGAAAAATCAGTATTTTTAAATAAAATATATATTATATATTAAATAAAATATAATTGTAAAGATAAAAAGTATATCCTTTGCAACTCACCATACATGGAATTGAGAAAGTCACAAGTAACCAGGAAACGATTGCTTCCTATGTCTTACTGCTGTCCCCAATTCACCCTCAGCTCAGAGTAAATACAGATTTTTAGTTCTCTGGGCTGGTCAGAAGATAGGACTTAATCCCCAATGATGTATTACCCAGATTCCTATTAATTTGCTGCCACAAAAAAGATGTGATTATCAAAGGAATTTAATAAATATTTCTCTAGTGCCAATGATGAAAACAGTACTGTGTTAGCATTGTGAGGTATAGCCTAAAAAAGTAGTTCTTAACATCTGCCTTTAAAAAGTTAGCAGGAAATAGTTTATATATTTAAAATAACCTACATGTTTGTAATCTTAATGCAATGAATATAATTTAATGTCAATTTTAGGTATCTGATAAGCAAATTTTCACTAAAGTCCGCGTCCTTTTGGTTATTATAAACAAAATGCTTTTTGTACTAAAACGTCTGGTAGTACTATGCTGTATATAAATCCATAATAGTACTCTTATAATTGAATGCTTACAAAAAGAAAAATATTATATAAGTTAGCATAGTGAAGACTTCAAGTCCTATGTGAATTTACTTCATCAATTAACTCAGTAATCTTTTATTTAAACTTATCATTATTATAATGAAAGCTTAATGGAAAATGCTTTTTTTTCCCCCAAAGGCTTGATAACTTTATATGTTCATGGACTTTACTATGTGGGAAAATAATAACCTAAATCCCAGAAAGACCAATAAAAAAATCAATTTCTCTTAAAATATTTTACACTGTTAATGAGTAACCAAGCTTAGTTTGGGTTCTACCTTAAAGATATACTCTAAATATATCAACCTTGGTAGGCCTTCATTGGCTTATATTTCACAGAAAGAACACATTTAAAATGGCAAGGATAAGCCAGAGTAGGGCCAATGAGAGTGACTTAGTAACCATCCTGTGACAGAATTCTTCACACTTGTGCCTCCCTTAAAGTAGTGGCACTAGATAATATTTATTTATTTATTTTTTTTTTTTCTTTTACTTTTTCTATTTATTTTCTTCAACACACACAGACACACACATGCATATATACACAATTTCCTCCTATTATCAAGTTCTTATTATATTCTTCTCCTAGTGGAATTCAAATGGCATTCAAGTGATTGCTCTCCAGCATGAGGATTTTTTTTTTATTTATTTATTTATTTATTTTTTTAATTTTTTTTATTAAATCATAACTGTATACAAAGATATGATTATGGGGCATCATAAATGTTGGAAGTTAAGGTTATTCGTTGTCCTTTGAGAAGAATTTAATTTGTATATTGTATTTGCATTTTAACCCTACATCTATTTATCATAAACTACATGTCAGAGAAATTTAATGTCTAATCAGTAACATGATTGGAAATTGTATCATCAACAACATTGTTAATTCCCCTCTTTTTAAATGCATTTGACTCACAGCTCCAGTCATTGAATAGATGTGCAAATTGTGTTTGAATGTTTGATTTGGGCTTCTTGGATAATCAATATATTTTTTTCATTTCTTTTAGAATAGTCTGAGGATACCTATTTTTGGATGCATGAATTGCTTTGGTACAGTTTGAGTCAAAGTTATAAATGTGCCCATCACTTGTGTAGGGTGCATGGTACCCACATGCCCCCCATCTGCTTGCTCTCCATTGAATTTCACTACCAAATGTGCATATGGGTGCTGATCAGTGGCTGTAATAGTGAGTACATGTGGTGTATGTCCATTCTCATGATACTTCACTTAAAGGAATCAGAACTGCAACAAAAAAATAGCCAGGCGTTGTGGCGGGCGCCTGTAGTCCCAGCTACTCAGGAGGCTGAGGTAAGAGAATCGCTTAAGCCCAGGAGTTGGAAGTTGCTGTGAGCTGTGTGAGGCCACGGCACTCTACCGAGGGCCATAAAGTGAGACTCTGTCTCTACAAAAAAAAAAAAAATGAAATTACGTCTACTTCCATCCAGGTTGTTGCAAAAAGTATACGTTCATCCTATTTTTGTGATTGTAGTATTCTATGCTACATTTGCCACATTTTACAGTCCATTCATGTACAGATGGATAGTGGGTTGATTTCACATCATTGTGATTGTGAATTGTGCTGCAGTAAACATTCCTGGTCACATCTTTTTGATAAAATGACTTTTTCCCCTTTGTGTAAATAGCCCAGTGGCGGGATTGCTGAGTCAAATGGTAGGTCTACTTTTAGTTTTTTGAGGTGTCTCCATATGACTTTCCATGGAGGCTGTACTAGTTCGCAGTCCCACCAACAGCACATATGAGTTCCTTTCTCTCCACATCTGTTCTGGCATCTGTTGTTCTGAGATTTTTTTGATGAAAACCATCCTTACTGGAGTTAGATAATATCTCATTATGGTTTTTATTTGTATTTCTCTGATGAGTAGAGATGTTGAGCATTTTATATGCTTATTGGCCATTAGTCTATCTTACTTTTAAAAGCTTCTGTTCTAGCCAGGTGTTGTGGTGGGCACCTGTAGTCCCAGCTACTCGGGAGGCTGAGGCAGGAGAATCGCTTAAGCCCAGGAGTTGGAGGTTGCTGTGAGCTGTGTGAGGCCACGGCACTCTACCAAGGGCCATAAAGTGAGACTCTGTCTCTACAAAAAAAAATTAAAAAAAAAAAAAAAAAAGCTTCTGTTCATGTAACTTGCCTAATTTTTTTATGGGGTTGTTGGATTTTTTTCTTGCTGATTTGCTTGAGCTCTTTACAGCAGACCTTTATCAGATGTATAGAATGCAAATCTTTTCTCCCATTCTGTAGGTTGTATATTTACTTCATTGATGATTGTTTACTGGACTCTGCAGAAGCTTTTTAATTTAATCAGGTCTCATTTGTTAATTTTTGCTGTTGCTGTGATTGCCAAGGTTGCCCCATCACAATTTCTATTCAACAAAGTGCTGGAAATCCTATTCAGAGCAAGTAGACAAGAGAAGGAAATCAAGGCTATCCAAACGGGAACAGAAAACGTTAAACTATCACTCTTTGCTGACAATATGATCTCATAGCTATATAACCCCAAAGTTTCTACCAATAGCATCTGGAATTGATTAATAAATTCAGCAGAATCTGAAAATCAGTATTCATGAATTGATAGTAGTCCTAAACACCAACAACAGTCAAGCTGAGAATCAAATCAAAGACTCAATAACCTTCACAACAGCAACAGAAAAAATAAAACTCTAGGAATGTATGGGATGGCCATAAAGTTCCAACTATTTAAATTGCACCCTGTATTTAATCAAGGAGATAAAGACCTCTACTGGAAGAACTCAAGTCACTGAGGAAGGAAATTGCAGAGGACGTGAACAAATAGAAAAACATATTTGTTTTTGGATAAGCAGAATCACATTGTTAGAATGTCTATACTACCGAAGTGATCCACAGATTCAATGCAATCCCCATTAAAATACTAATATCATTTTTGGCAGATTTAGAAAAAAAAATACTATGATTTATATGGAACCAGAAAAGAGCCAGAATAGCCAAAGCAACTTTAAACAGAAAGGAGAAATCAGGAGACATCACTTTAGCATACTTCAAGGTATACTACAAGGTTATAATAACCAAAACAGTATGCCTCTGTTAGACCAATGGATCAGAACAGAAAACTCAGATATGAAACCATCTTCATATTGCCATCTGATCTTTGACAAAGCAGACAATAACATACACTGGGGAAGAGAATCCCTATTCAATAAATGGTTCTGGGAAAAATAACCACATGTAGAAGGCTGAAACAAGATCCACAGCTTTCATCACTCACAAAAATTAATTCACAGTGGATAACAGACTTAAACCTGAGGTATGAAACTAAAAGAATTCTAGAAAAAGTGCTGGGAAAACTCTTACAAACATCAGCCTAGACAAAGAATTAGGAAGATAATAATTTTTTAAGTATAAAGAAATTCTGAGATCAAAATGTTTGAGAACTGCTATTCTAGAATACTACTTTTCCAACCAGTAATGGGGAAGAAGAATAAGAATTACAAGTGCAGGTTTTAATAGTTTGGCTTCATAGTGATACACATAACTGTCACATTCCATTAGCTGGGCTTCGCTCGGGTCTTCCTATGAGGGAACTGGACAGTGTCAAACCATGTGCCCAGAAGGAAGAGGAAAATGCTAGTGGGCACTGATCACCTCTGACAAGGCACTGAAATCTCATAATGATGATACTTTTCACAGGACTATAATTGAAAGGTTCTTTTTTTAAGACAGAGTCTCACTCCGTGCCCTGGGTAAAATGTTGTGGTGTCATAGCTCCCAGCAACCTCAAACACTTGGGGTCAAGTGATCCTCCTGCTTCAGCCTCCTCAGTAGCTGGGACTGCAGGTGCCTAACACAACACTTGGCTAGAGATGGGGTCTCATTCTAGGTCTGGCTGGTCTTGAACTCCTGAGCTCAAGCAATCTACCCTCCTTGGCCTCCCAGAGTACTGGGATTACAGGCATGAGTACCATCCCTGGCCTGTAATTAGAGTGTTCTTGATAATATTCCTTTTCTTGTAAGAAATTATTCTCTGCCTATTCATTTCTACTTGATATCTGCCTGTCTTGTAAATATGTCTCCTCCTTTTCTATAAATACTATGTGTTGATGCCCTAACTATGAATTGGCCTTGACAATATGTCATGTGGTCCTTCTGATAGCCCCATATCACAGAAGAGAAAAAACTAGGTGAAAGATGATGAGGTAACTTACTTAGGGTCCTCTGGGGCCAGAATCAAGCCTACAAGTGACTCCATTTTCTCTAATCTTCCTACTTTCGTATACTTCCTTATTAAAAAAGACTGTCCCTAATCAAAGTTCGTCTATTTGATTTTCTATCAGATTCTATTCTCATGTATTCTCTAATTCAGATTATATGTAATATTAGAACACTAAAAAATCTTTATTTTTTTATTATTAAATCATAGCTGTATACATTAATGCAATCATGGGGCACCATACACTGGTTTTATAGACCGTTTGACACATTTTCATCACACTGGTTAACATAGCCTTCCTGGCATTTTCTTAGTTATTGTGTTAAGACATTTATATTCTACATTTAGTAAGTTTCACATGTACCCTTCTAAGATGTAGGTGTGGTCCCACCAATTACCCTCCCTCCGCCCATCCTTCCCCCTCCCCTCCATTCCCTTTCCCTTGTCCCCATATTCTTGGGTTATAATTGGGTTATAGCTTTCAAAGCTATAAATTACTTTCATAGTAGGGCTGAGGACATTGGATACTTTTTCTTCCATTCTTGAGACACTTTGCTAAGAAGAATATGTTCCAGCTCCATCCATATAAACATGAAAGAGGTAAAGTCTCCATCTTTCTTTAAGGCTGCATAATATTCCCTGGCGTACATATACCACAATTTATTAATCCATTCGTGGATTGATGGGCACTTGGGCTTTTTCCATGACTTAGCAATTATGAATTGGGTTGCAATAAACATTCTGGTACAAATAGCTTTGTTATAATGTGATTTTTGGTCTTCTGGATATATACCTAGTAGAAGAATTGTAGGATCGAATGGCATGTCTAGTTTTATATCTCTTAAGTGTTCTCCAAACATCTTTCCAAAAGGAATGAATTAATTTGCATTCCCACCAGCAGAGTAGAAGTGTTCCCTTTTCTCCACATCCATGCCAACATCTCTGGTCTTGGGATTTTGTGATATAGGCTAATCTTACTGGAGTTAGATGATATCTCAAAGTAGTTTTGATTTGCATTTCTCTGATGATTAAGGTTGATGAGCATTTTTTCATATGTCTATAGGCCATGCGCCTGTCTTCTTCAGAGAAGTTTCTCTTCAAGTCCCTTGCTCAGCCTGAGATGGGATCACTTGTTCTTTTCTTGCTTATACGTTTCTCTGTGGATTATGGTTATTAAACCTTTGATGGAGACATAACCTGCAAATATTCCCACATTCTGAGGGCTGTCTGCTTGCTTTATTTACCATGTTCTTGGCTGTACAGAAGCTTTCTAGTTTGATCAGGTCCCAGTAGTGTATTTTTGATGCTGCTTCAATTGCCCAGGGGGTCCTCCTCATAAAATATCCACCCAGGCCAATTTCTTCAAGGGTTTTAATTTTTATAGTTTCATGTCTTAAGTTTAAATCTTTAATCCAGTGAGAGTCTAAATTAATGGTGAAAGGTGTGGGTCCAGTTTCAGTCTTCTACAAGTTGCCAGACAGTTCACCCAGCACCATTTGTTAAATAGGGAATATTTTCCCCACTGAATGTTTTTAATTGGCTTGTCAAAGATCAAATAATGGTAAATAGCTGGACTTATTCTATTCTGGTTCTGTATTCTGTACCAGACATCTACCTCTCTGTTTTTGTGCCAGTACCATGCTGTTTTGATCACTATCAATTTATAGTATAGTCTGAGGTCTGGTAGCATGATTCTTCCTGCTTTGTTTTTATTTCTGAGTAATGTCTTGGCTATTCGAGGTTTTTTCTGATTCCATATAAAACAAAAAATATTATTTTTTCCAGATCTTTAATGTATGATAGTGGAGCTTTAATAAGGGATTAAAGAGATTGCATTGCTTTCGGTAGTATGGACATTTTAACAATGTTGATTCTTCCCAGCCATGAGCATGGTTTGTTTTTCCACTTGTTAATATTTTCAGCTATTTCTTTTCTTAGAGTTTCATAGTTCTCTTTATAGAGATCTTTCATGTCCTTTGTTATATAAACTCCCAAATATTTCATCTTCTTTGGTACTACTGTGAACGGAATAGAGTCCTTGACTGTTTTTTCAGCTTAACTATTGTTGGTATATATAAAGGCTACCAATTTATGGATGTTGATTTTGTAACCTGAGATGCTGCTGTATTCCTTGATCACTTCTAAGAGTTGTGTGGTAGAATCCCTGGTGTTTTCCAGATATATAATCATGTCATCTGTGAAGAGTGAAAATTTGATCTTTTCTGACCCTATATGGATACCCTTGATCACCTTTTCTTCCTTAATTGTGGTGGCTAAAACTTCCATTACAATGTTAAAGAGCAGTGGAGACAGTGGGCAACCTTGCCTGGTTCCGGATCTGAGTGGAAATGATTTCAATTTAACTCCATTCAATAGGATATTGGCTGTGGGTTTGCTATAGATGGCCTCTATCAATTTAAGAAATGTCCCTTCTATACCAATTTTCTTAAGTAGAACACTAGCAAATCTTTAAAACTGAATTTATAAAATAGCCTTGACTTAGAGACATGTAGGGAATTTTTCTCTCACTAGAAAACTTCTTGGTTGAAATATCATACTTATTTAATAATCACCTCATTCTCTTACTCATCTTCTATTTTAATGCTTTATGAATAACAGTTGTTCACTCCTTATGACTGTACGTGAATATTCTTTCCCCATCTCAGTTTACTAACTATCCAGTAATAGGTGAGGAATTCTGTCAGATGGAACATTGTAGAGAAAGTAAATGGTTTTCCCAATTATTATTCTCTTGGCACTAGTTTGGAGGCAGAAACTTTCTTATTCACATGTGGCTCACACTTTGATTATAATTATTCTTTAAATTACTTTGTCTAGATAAAGCTTTTTAATTAGTTCAGGACCATTTCCTACATATTGGTCAGGTCATAAAAAGATGAAAATGTCTCTTTTCTGAGAATATGAATATAATCCTTTATTTTGGTCCTAGCCTGATGTGAACTTCTGTACAATCCAAGTTTATTTTATAACTTGGAGAAGAATGATGGACTTTATACATCAGTATCAAAGGTGTAGATCTCCTAGAAAGTAATGGCTCTTGGTGAAATCTACAATCTGAGGTAGTGTTGAGAATAAAAAGATTCTGGAGAACTGCACAGAAATTCACCTTGAAGTGGAGGTAGTAAAAAGAATAATAATGAATTTTTAAAAAGCTCAAGGTCTCAGTAGAAAGAACAGTCAGTCCTCATAATCATATGTGTTGCTTTTCCAAGTGTAGGAAAGATCTTAATAATTCCCCATAACATAGACCAAACTATTCTTCAGTTTAGCAAGTTAAAACTAAAGATACTAAATATATGCAAGGACAAGAAGCTTACAACTCTACCAGGATCAGCTACTCTTAAAAAATAATAGGTTCAGGTCCTTTGGGCAGCCCCCCGTCCCTAGTCCACCTCCTTTGGGCAGGAACCAATTTGTCTAGGTTTTAGGAGTGTTCAGGTCTGCCACCACTTGACCTTTTGAGGAAGGAGGAAGAATTTTTTATCCTTACACTACTTCTGATCTTATCTGAAAATAAAATTACTCCCTGTACAACTGACCATAGGAATGAACAAGAAAGGAGAAACCAGCACCATGAGTACTGACTATCAAATTAGAACTAACTGATGGGCACTCCGACACCCAGAGGAAAGTAAAACTGAGTGGGAATCAGCCAGGGGAGAGTGGGGAGAAGCAGGGCCAAGCCTGCCTTAATGGGTATGGTGGACCCTGTTTGGGTGATGGGCACGCCTACAGTGGAGACTCAAGCATTACAAAAGCAAGCAACACAGTATACAACAGTTGCACCCCCTTAATATTTTGAAATAAAAATAAAATAAAACAAAATGAAATAAAATAGGAAAGAAATAGACATTACCTCAAGCAAACACCAGCCCCAGCCACCGGGACATAATCTTAGAAAATCTTCTGAAGAGTAGTTTAATTAAATTAAATTTCAGTTGACTCATATGGATACCATTGGAGCTACACAACTTTATACCACAAGACAACAGGTATCTTTTTTACGCTCCTCCATGACTTGGAAATTGAGTGATTATCTATTGGCATTAAATAACCTCAACCCACTAAGAGAAAACTAACATTCTAATCTAAATTCCAAATATAAGCAGCTTTGCTAAAAGAAACAATAGGTTTCTGTGACAACACAGGACCTTTATTTTTTGGTCTGAATCAACTGCTTTACCATTTTGAGCCTTTCCTCCAAGAACTAAGGCTTTCTATTTGTTTAACTAAAAATCCATAGTGGTGGTTCTTTCCCATCAGTCAGAAAATTGGATGTAAATTTAAGCTTCCATCCTGTAGGAATCAAGAGACTTAAAAAAATCAAAATCTAAAAATTTTCATTATCATTTTATAATGATCATTTCATGATCCTTTTATTATCATTTCAAAGCTTACAAAGGAGGAATAGGTAAGCACATGAATGTCTATTTAGAAAGAAAATTGAAAGTACAAACATTCGACTGCACGATACTGTCAGCCACTTTTAATTGTACATTGTACATTACATGTAGTAGATTTTTATTGATCACCTGCAGTTAAGGTTTTCCTGATGACCAATGGTCTTGAGTACCTTTTCATATATTTATTAACCATTTGGATGTGTTTATTTATGAGGTTCCTATTCAAACGTTCCTACACACATATATATTTTTCACAATTCATTTTTATCTTATTAGTAGGAATTCTCTAAGTCATCTTCATAAAGAGTTTGATATATATTGATTATTGGTGGTATAAGTATATTCTTCTACTTTATAAATTGTTTTTAGTACTTTTAATAAACAAAAGGATTTTTTATTTTCATTTCAAAATGTATCCCTCTTTAGGAGGGTGGCATGTGCTTTTTGTATTGTATTTAGGAAATATTTAGCTACCCCAAGTAATGAAGAACTTTCCCCTATTAAATTTTACAAGTTCATTTCTTTGCTTTTTACATTTTCAATCTGTACTCATCTAGATTGATTTTTAGTGTGCGTTATGAGGTAGATGTCCTGTTTTATTTATTTTTTTCCAATGTGACTACCCAATTCACCCAGCAGCATTTATTGAAAAGCTTATTCTTTTCCTAGTGTTTACCTGGGTTATCTTATTACTTACCTAAGGCCCACATATGCCTGGTCCTTGTCTGGACTCTATTTTTTCCCATTAATCCACTTCTGTCATTAAGCCATTACCACTTGTCTTTATTACTGTAGCTTTATAATAATTCACATTGTTTGTGAAGATAGTCACCTTCTTGTTCTTCCCCACTATGGTCTTGGCTGTGTACCATACACTCTACGTGGGTGTGTAGGGCGTGTGTGTAGACATTTATCATACGCTGTATGCTACGCATTATAATTGCTATACCTGTAACATGAAAGTAGACTATGTATTACCCATTTTCATATACATTTTAGAAACAATTTACCAGTCCATAAAAAAAAAACTATTGTGATTTTAATTGGAATATTATTAAATCTATAGACGAACCTGTCTTTCAATGCATGCATCCCCCAGCTCTACATTCTTTACTAAAACCAAATAACATTTTATGGTGTCCTGTTAGAGAATATGCGTATATTTCCTTCTACTCCTAAGTATATTTTGTCATTTTGACCGGCTTTTTTATTTTCATTTCAAAATTTGGGAATAAAATTGATTTTTTAAATAGTTAATATTGTTTTCAGCAGCTTTGTTAAACTCTCTCCTTAATTATAATCATTTATTTCTAAAATTCTGGGGGTTTTCTACATATATACATTTGTATCATCTACATATGTGTATCTTTTATTGCTCTCTTTTACATTGTTTTTTTCTCTTACCTATTGTATCATTGAGTACAATATAAAATATAGACACTGATAGTGGTCAGCTTTGTCTGTTTTTCAAAATGGGAATAAAATTTCAGCATGCCACCATTATGTATGATGTTTGATATCAGTATTTTGTAGAAGTTCTTGGTTATTTCTACCTTGCTAGCAGTATTTTTTTTTTATGATTAAATGTTGAAATTGATCATACACTTTCTTGATAAAAGTACTATGATTTTCAAATTATTTGTGCCTTTATTCAATGTGATGAATTACACTAATTTTTCTTCAAAAGTTGAAACAACCCTGTGCTCCCATAATGAATCCAACTAGATAAAGATATGGTGGTAACTTTTTCATATATTCTTTAAGATTTGCTTTGTCTAACTTTTTAGTGACTTACATTCATATCTATGAGTAAATTAGGTTCAAAATTATTTTTTTCTACTGTTCTGACAGATTTTCATATCAAGATTAAACTGGCTTCATACAATGAACTGGGAAGTTTTTCTACTATCAGAAAGTTTGTGTAAGGTTGTAAGGAAGACATTATTTCTTCCTTAAATGATTCACAAAATTAATTACGAAAGAATCTGAGCAAGTTTTTTTTTTTTTGAGGGAAGCTTTTAATTACAATAATAACTACAGGAACATTTTATTTAAACCTTCTTCTATCAATTTTATTATGTTATATTTTCTTGGAATTTATCTTTTATCCCAATTTCAAATATTTGTGCATAAAGTTCATAATATTTGTTGATTACTTTCAGTGTTGCCTAACCTACGTGATGACCTCGTTTTCCCTGATATATATATACCGCTGTTTTTTTCTGATCAGTGTTTAGCCAGAAACTTGATCAATTTTGTCAGCTTTCCAAAGAATCAAGGGTGGCATTATTAATTCCCTCTCTTGTTTACTTGATATTTCATTAATTTCTTCTATTAACTTTAATGTTTTCCATCATCTATATTTTTGGAGGTTTAATTTGCTGTTCCTTTTGGTAACTTCTGTAAATGCACGCATGATTACTGATTTTCAGTCTTCCCTTTTAATTAATATACAAATATGCACTTATGGTTGTAAACGCTTCACAGATTGGGCATATAGCATTTTTATTATCATTGCTTCAAAAATATTTTCTAATTTACATTTTGATTTCTTCTTTGACCTATGAGTTATTTAGAATACTTTGTTTGAATTTCTAAACACCTAGAATGTTCTATTTATTTTTTGTTAATGCTTTTTGCTAAACTCCAAAGGATTTCAAACCTTTGAAATTTGAAGAAATTTATACATGTCCCATGTATATTTAAATATAAATGCATTTTGCAGTTGGCCCAGTGTTCTGTAGATATAAATAAGATCATTTTGAAAATCCACTGTTCAACTCGTTTATACTGTTACTAATTATTTTATTGCTTATTCATCAATTACTGAGAAAAGTTGCATGAAAATCTCCCTCTGTGATTATAAATTATGTATTTTTGCTTTTAGTTCTGTCAACCTCTGCTTAACCTACATGAGGTTATACAACATTATTAGTCATGTAAAATTTAAGATAATGCTGAGAAGTATGTCCCTTTCTCTTAGGATCTGTGTGTGTCTGATTCACCTCATCCTAAGGCTTCAACCTCCAGAACATCTCGCTTGAGGACCTTGATCTATTTCTGAATCAAAAGTCTGTCAAAGGACTTTTCCTCACATTCTCTGGCACCTTTATGGAATTGGGAGATGCCCTGAGAAAAAGTTATCCAAGGGAGGGCTCAGTTTTCTGGGTCTTCATTGTCCCAGGTATTGACTGCCTTGTTATCTCTCAGATGCATTTATTTAGATATTATTAAAAAACATATTTTCTCCAGATTTTTAAGCTATTTTCGTTAGAAGACTTGGTCTAAAATGCTTCCATCACCATTACTAAAAGCAACAGGTATGTTTTTTATATTGTATATAATATTTTTCCTACAGAAGTTTCATTTTTGTGTAGATATCTTACCTTATTTTTATTGTAAGTTTTATCCTTGGAAAAGTATTCTTCACTCTTGGAATAGCTACTCATGGGCACATACTTCCCTGAATTTTTGTTTTGTACTTGTTTTGGTTTGGATTTTGTTTTTCCATTTAACTTTCAATTCATTTGGAACATAATTTGGCGTATAATGTGAGGTGAAGCTATAACTCTTGTTTCCTCCAAACATTTAACCACTTATCCCAATGTCCACTTGTTTAAATATATTTTATTTTCCTCAATAATTTTCAATCTCTATTTAGTATGTTTTTAATATTTTTATATTATATGGTATTTCTGGCTTTATATTTTGGACTATTTTTCCATTTCTGTACAAATACCACAGTTTAATTACACTAGCTTTGTATTATAGTAAATATATTTTGTATATGCATTTTTTTCACTAGACTTTTTTCTTTCAGAATCTGTTGGTTATTTAACCAATAATAGAAACTGAAGCTTTCTCAGTAAGATCAGGGACAAGGCAAAGTATCTCTCTCACTACCCACTTGCAACATTGTCTGGCTGTACTAGCTAATGCTATAAGACAAGAAAAGTAAATAAAATGTGTATGTATTAGTAAGAAAGAAAGCTGTTTTTGTTCTCAGATGACATAATTGTCTATGAAGAAAATCTGAATAAACAAGAATTTTACTAGAACTAGTCATAATTGTAATGCTGCTGCAGGGTCCAAGGCCAGAACATGAAAGTCACTTGTTTTCCTATATGCTAGCAATTAACTCTACTCATTGCTAAAGGGATGCAGAATGACACAGCCACTGTGGAAGGCAGTGTGGTAGTTTTTATGAAACTAAAGACATACTTATTGTACCATCCAGCAATCATAATCTTTGGTATTTACACAAATGTGTTGGAAAATTATGTTCACACAGATGTTTATAGCATTGATTCATGAATGCCAAATGTTGGTAATCAAGATGTTCTTTAGAAGTGAATGGATAAACTGATATGTTCAGTCAAAAGAATATTTTTCAGCATTGAAAAGAACAAGCTATCAAGCCATGAAAATACATGAGGAAACTTTAATACATATTACTAAGTGAAAGAAGCCAGTCTGAAAGACTGCATACTGTTTCCCTCCAACTATTATCCATAGTATTCTGGAAAAACCTCAACTGTGGGGACAGTAAAAACATGAACAGGGGCCAGTGGTTGGGGAGATGGGGAGATGAGTACAAAGGATTTTTAGGGCAGTGGAATTCTTCTGTGTGATACTATAATGGTGCATGCAATCATTTACACATTTGTCAAAACTTACGGATTTTATGCCATCAGGAGTGAAACCTCACGTAAAGCAGGCTCATTGATGGACTGTAACGAGTGCATCATGTTTGTGCAGATTGTGGACACTGAGAAAGAGCCTGTACGTGTGTGGGGTCAGGAGACACATGGGAACTCCCTCTGTTATCTACTCAATTTGGCTATGGACATAAAACTGCTCTAAAAATAGTCTATTTTTAAGAAAAATATTTAGTTTTTCTCAAAAAGTCATTATAATAACCACTTTTACAATTTTTTAAGGTGAATAGAGATTTTGTTTGAAATTGCAAAAAAAAACAATAAGTTATGAATTATTGACTTTTTGTAGTGTTTAGGCAGCATTTCCATCACAGAGCACGTTATTTATCCCTCAGATTGGGTCGTGTTAACCTTACACGTCCTGCTCTGTAACCTGCACTTCATGCTCACTTGCTTGGCCTATCAGCTGTTCTTCCAACGCACTGAGCTATGATGGTTCTATACTTTCTTATTCTAGATTCTCTGTTTTGTCTCCATTTTGACCTAGTTGTGATTTCTTAGTATATCACTTTAACCATCATATCTCCAAAATATCCTCAATTCCTTTCCCTTTGTCATTCTTAATTACTGACACATCATCTCCCCTGCCTCCCCCACCACCAGCGTATATTAACTAAGGACAAAGTAAATGACCCATAGATTGATGCCATTAGAGTTAATAATTCTAAATTTTACTGTTAAATCTATTTTCCCCACTCAATTCAGTGGTTACTTCTTGTTTTTCTCTCTTCCCCCAAATCTAATTTGATGACAGCTACTCCAGCCCTCAGCAGCTAAGCTAGTTTAAACCCTAAATCACAGAGAATGCAACCCTCGTCAAATATGACATTTTCAATTTCTTGCCACTAACTCTTACTCTTACTCTCACCAAGGCCATTAATGACCATAACGACCACATCCTCCATGAAACCCTCTTTCCTGCTGCATTCCATGACACCCCCCTCCTTTCACTCTGGGCTTTCTGATTACCTCTCAGTCTTTACACTCCGTTAACTCAGATCCCTTTATTGTTTTTTTCTTCTTTTTTTTAACATTTCAGATTAATGTGATGGTATAAGCAACTCGGTGACAATGTTTGTGTGTGTTAGATACAGCCCCTCTTGTAGGTGTGCCATACACCCTTACACTGTGCCCATTAAGTGGGAGCATGCTAGTTATTGTTGATATTCCTTGAGTTTTGCCATAGGACCTCATCTTTCCTCATTTTACACAAGCTGACTTGTAGCTCCACCTTTTATCAAAACTGGATTACTGTATCTAAAGCTATTTGCTTTACAATGTGTTTTTAAGATTATCTTAAGGTTTAATTTCTTTTTTGTGTATGATTGTTGATATATTTTTGTCTAAATTTTTCTTACGGTCTTTCCTGTCATTTTGTTTTGAGTGTGACCCTTATAAATAGCTTGTATAGTTGGACTTGACTCTATGATACAGTCTGAGAGTCTTTACAATGTGATAGGAAGATTTATCTCATTTTTACTTAGTGACATAAAAGCTAATATTTAATATTTAACATTTGGGAGGCACTTAGAACATGCTATGTGCTGCTCTAAATACTTCTCATTTATTAACACATTTTATTCTAACAACCCAAATAAAGTAAAGAGTATCAATATACTCAGTCCACAGTTGTGGACCTTAAAACACAAGAGATAAGTGACTTGCTAGAAATTGGATAGACATTACATGGATGGAAATGGAAAATAATCTTCTTAGTCAAGTATCTCAGGACTAGAAAAAAATATCCAATGTACTCAGTACTACTATAAAACCAATTTACAATCACTCACACTTTCATATGAGAGATGAATCACAACTATAGGCCAGGATGAAGGGGGGAAGGGATGGGGGATGGGAAGGGTGGTTTGATAGAGGGAGGGTTCATGGTGGGACCTCACCTATGGAGCATATTGCAAGGGTACAAGTCAAATCTATCAATCAAGTATAGAACACAAATGTCTTGATACTGTGAATGAGGTGAAAGCTATGTTAATAGGATGTAAGCACTCCAATTTGTACAAATAATCTACACATTGAATCCCACAAAGGCATAAATGTATTCATGATCTAGGTATATATGACTTAATTATATATATATATATATATATATATGAAATTGGATGGACAGCCACCTGCTACAGCATGGATGGTACAGAGACTAGCAGGATACTAAGACAACAGGCCTTAGAACCTCTCACCTGAGAGGCTCGTGATAGTGGATGAAGAGTTGGTGGTCAGAGATGCTTTAGATAAATGTGACACTTGAGCAGGAACATGTGTTGTTCTAGGTGGCGATCATCATACCTCACTTGGAAAGATCTCTGTTAATGTCTTTGCCTTGTATGTGGTTTATCTTGGAATACAGCCCGGGTACTCTAGAAAAGAATGCCTGTTCTTCCATATTTGTTGGGTGTAGAGCTCCATAAATGCCAGTAAAAACAAAGTGAGTGAGAGGAAATATTCAGATATTCATCTGTATCTTGCTGAATTCCTCCAAAATTAGTCACTTACTGACAGAGAGGCATTTAAATTTTAAAATATGATTGTGAATGTTTCCATTTTATTCATCGGTTTTTCTGTATGCATTTGAATCTCTTACTTTGTGCATGCACAGTTAGGGTTGGTGCGTCTTTCTGATGAACTATCCTGTTGATCATTCTCAAGGAATCTTTCTTTGCCTCTAGTTCTAGTCTTTGTCTTCTGTTTTATGTTTTTCTGATGTCACCCTAGTCTCACCAGCTTTCTGATGCTTACAGTCCACACGCTAGATCGTTTTCTATCCTTTTATTTTCAAGTACCTGTGTTTTTATTTTTAAAAAGTGTCTGTTATAAACAGATAAAATTTTGCCTTACTTTTTTAACCAGATGGTTTCAATGATGAATTTTACTTAGCATTAAAGGAAGAAATAACACCAATATTCAGCAGACTCCTTCAAAGACAGTGGAGGAAGAGACATTTCCCAACTAACCCGACCCTAAAACCTGATATTATAAGAAAAAAATTAGACATCAGTAATGTTGCTAAGAAATAGACACAAAACCCCTTAACAAACTGCTAACAGGTTGAATCTATCAATATAGGACAAGGAGAATGAGTCACAGAGAAGTGAGATTTATCTGCGGATTAACATTCAAAAGTCAACCAATTAAATTTACCATATCAAAAGGATAAAGGAGAAAAGTTGTATGACCATCATAATAGATATAAAAAAGCATTTGACAAAATTCAACTTTAAATTTAAAAACCTTTAGCAAATCTGGAAAAGGAAAGAATTTCCTACATTTAATATCTACAAAAATCCACAACTAACATACCATTTATTAATTAATTGCCTTCATCCTCCAAGATAAGGGAAAAAAACAAGAATATGAAATGTTCACTCTCAGAACTCAGGCTCCGCAATGCACCTGTGTTTCTGGCCACTGCAGTAAGGTAAGAAAAGGCACAAGGTTCGGAAAATTGTAAAATGCTTTACCCATAGAGGATATGATTAATTTTACAGAAAACCCAAAGGAATCTATAAAATAATTACTAGAACTAAGGAAATTTGGCAAATTCAAAATATGTAAGTTCAAGATACAGAAATCAATTGTATTTCTATATTATAGCAGCAAACATTTTCAAAATAAAGATTTTTTTTTTAAGTAGCATTTACTACAGCATTAAGTTAACACTTAGTCATGTGAAAGGCAGGTCTTTGGTTCTCGAGAAATTGCCTTATTGTTCCACATTTTCTCCATTTTGTGTGTTCTTTTTGGAATTGCAAATAGTCAAGATACTTGACTTCACAAATTAATGACCCATTTTTATTTTCTGTATTTGTTCTACCCTCTGGAAATTTTCTTCATACTTTTCATCATTCTTCATTTTTTATGCTTTAGGAATATTGTTCAAGATCACTCAGTTAATCAGTATTCGAACTGCTATCTAGAAACAGGCAATCTGACTCCAGGGGACGTGATCTTAGCCAATTCAAAATCTACCTCTTTTAGAAAATACTTCTGTAAAAAAAAAAAAAAAAAAGGTTTAGTGAATAACTATGTTCTATAAAACAGAAAAACCACAAAAAGATATTATTATTACTATACGTTGAAAATACTGTAAGAAAATAACAATCAGATTTTATACCAATGATACCATATGAGGTTTAAATTGGTTTTGGATTAGAACTATCACAAATCTTGGTGCCAAACTGATTTTTACAATAAAGATTCAAGATAAAATCCAATGGGAACTTTTCTTTTGTGCCAGATTACAAAAGCCTCAATGTCAAAGGCCAAGTTATTAATATGTTAAGTTTTAGACTACAGAGTGAACAATTTATAACAGCTTGTTGTAAATGACTTATTGCTGGCATTCTGAGATTTTGGAAGTCGTATTATTTATATGAATGATTTTACAGTTATATATAGTGGCCAGGAGCGCAGAACATTTATAATTATGCTGATAGCTTAATCCCCATTTTCAAACTGAAAAGCATGAATAATACATGCCAGATGTTTTCAATCTCATTTTTGTAACTGTAACAATAACTTAGAATTGTTATTAAAGTGCTTGAGCCTCCTACATTTATTTTGCTTTATTCTTGTTTCCATCTGCTATGAGTTTTTTTTTTTTTTTAAAAGCCATGAGAGTTTGATGAGCATTTTTGCAGATTTCCACGTAGGGCCTCATTTTACATTTTTTCTTTATCTTTTTAGAGCAAAGCAGTAAGATAACATGAATAAACAAACCCATTCTATTTTAAATAGTTACAGTCACACATGGTGTGTATCTAACATTTAGAAAAGTGCTAATATAAAAAGGGATATTAGGAAATTACCAATATTTGGCTTTATGGCTTCGTGGCATAATGAAAGTTAAATGTTGACTTCGAATTGAAAAGTCAACTTTTTTTTTTACTTTCTTTTTTTATTAATATTAAATCATAGTTGTGTACATGAATGCAATCATGGGGCATCATACACTGGTTTTATAAACAGTTTTGACACATTTTCATCACACTGGCTAACATAGCCTTCCTGGCATTTTCTTAGTTATTGTCTTAAGACAATTATAATTTACTACATTTACGAAGTTTCACATGTACCCTTGTAAGATGCACCGCAGGTGTAATCCCACCAATCACCCTCCCTCTGCCCATCCTCCCTCTCCCACCCCTCCTTCTCCCCCTTCCCCATATTCTTACCTCTTTCATGTTTACGTGGATGGAGCTGGAACATATTCTTCTTAGCAAAGTATCTCAAGAATGGAAGAAAAAGTATCCAATGTACTCAGCCCTACTATGAGACTAATTTATGGCTTTCATAGGAAAGCTGTAACCCAGTTATAACCTAAAAGTCAACATTTTTGAATCTAGCTAGTCATCTCTTTAACCACATCACAAATTAGCTATGAAGACAGAGCAAAGATTGAAGCGTAAGGTATAACACTAATGAACGCGTCTGGTGAAGAGAGGGATTCTCGCTGACTGTTTATGCTGTGCCATCACAGGAGGAGAAACCTGCAGTGGTTAGAAGCAGGAGTGCTGGTCCTGGACTTTCCTGCACAATATTCCTGTCACATCAGTACTCACTCCCTGAAGACCCCCCCCATTATCTACTCCGTGGTTCTGAAGAATCTGTATTGATTTTAACACAGTGCGGTGAACCTCTGAAATAGTGTGTATCACGCCTGGCTGTACTGATCTATCTGTGGATGCTCTTTAAATAATTTGACACCACCAGACTGTTTTGTTGGTAAATCTGAAATGGAGCTTAAGTGTCTCTGCTCTTAGGGTGTCCCACTGGCCTTTCGGTTTAAGAAGCATATGCAGTGTAAGCAGCTTCTGGAGGCGGCCAGAAGTTGGTCTATTTCAATCTAACCTCTACAGCTTTTGGTGGAAGCATCTGGGAAGGAAGAGAGTGTCGTGGCAGGAAACACAATCGCAGGGTGTATGTTCCCGCCAGTAATGCATTACGGACACAGGCTAAAGACCCCCATTACTAACGCCGAAAAATCATTGAGCAAAATTCCAGATCCTCTCCCTGTTCCAATCATGGAGACAAGGCTCTGGGAATGAGAGGCGTCCCTGTGGCAGAGGTTTCCAGTGGGAGACAGGTTTGTACCCAGGAGCAGCAGATGTACCGAGAGGCACCCACGTGCTGAGCCAGCAGCCCTAGGTCTGCAGAAGGCTCCCGGTGTGGGGAGAAGGGGCTGCCTTAGAAAATGCATGGAATAAAGAAGTGGCATCTTGAATATGTGGAGGAGAAGAACTCTAAAAATCATTTGTTGTCAAAACACTTTTAAAAATTGGTTGGCAAATATCAGATGAGGAATTCTAAGTTGAGTTGTTAGAACCAAGTAGAAAGCTCCGGGGTACGATTGGGTCAACATGAAAACACAACAGAAAAATCGTTATCTGATCCCTCAGGTCATTGTGGTCTAGCATTGTAGCTCTATTATTTAGTACCTTTAAAGTCTGCCCATTTAGTCTTCATCAATTTTAAAAGTAAATAACAAGCAATACGTTTCACAAGTTTCTTTTCATTTTCTTTGTTTTTTCTTTTCCTTCTGAGACAGCGTCTCGCTCTGTCTTCCAGGTTGGAGTGTGGTGTTGTAATCACAGCTCACTGCAGCCTCCGACACGTGGGTTCAGCCTCAGGCCTCCCTGGCAGCTGGGAGCTCGGGCATGCGTCACTACACCTGGCTAATTTTTTCTAAAATTTTGTGTTATAGAACGGGGGTTTTACTTTGTTGCCCAGGCTGATCTCAAACTCCTGCCTCGAGAGAGCCTCCCAAGCCTGGGACACCAAGCTCAGCCTTGTTTTACCCATTTCTTTACTGACCGTTTCCTTTTGGAATCCTGCTCTGCCGGATTATTTTTTAAAGGTTCTATGAAGTGTGAGAATGCCTAACAATTTTAGCTTAAATGTCTTTATTTTGCTTTCAATATAGAGTGATAGAACAGGTGGACTCAAATCTTAAGTTTTCATTTGTTTTTCTCAACACTGAAGATATTTTCAGTTCTTCACATACTACTTCTGACTCATCCTCTCCTTTACTAAATCCCATGATACGTGGAGCACTTGTTCACAGACATGCATGTTCCTTAATATTGTTAATATTCCTTTCACATTTCCTGTGTACCTTACCTGCATGCTGCACGTCCGGTGATATTTTAGTACAATCTTTTAATGTTCCAGTTTTCTCTCACGTTATTTTTATTCTATGGCTTAACCTTTCTATCGATGTTTTATTTCTTTCATTGAATATATACTCACTTTCTCTTTTCTTCTTTTCCACGTTTACCTGAGCTTGCTAACTTGCTATATTCTAGAAATACACACATAAAATACAGTGATTCTTTGAAGAGGTTTCTATAAATACACCTGCAACTGACGTTAGCTCACATAAATTATTTTTAAGTCTATTCTGTGGATTTATTACTAGACATTTAATAAAAATTATTTTCTAGGATTTAGTAAAAAATCCATGGGTCCCCTACGATATCTCAGTGTAAGACCTATACTGAATTCCTGGTTAATAACAGAGAACGAGGTAGACAGGCCTCCTCTACTCATGGACTTCGCCTGCAGGAGAAAATATAGATGGGTTCAGTCAGTACTGGGGTGTTTAAATGAGGATGTGTGTGACCTTTAGTCTCTGTCACTTGGTAATTGCTTACAAATTAAATCTTATTGTGTTTATAAGAAAATCATAAAGTGATTATGAAAAGTGAGCTGTATGGTCCTGTGGGGGGATAGAAGAGGAACAGGGAGGGCCTCCAAGGAAGGCCTGTTTGTGCTGAGAGTCCGTCCTTCCCCTGTCTTGCTCCACGTTCCTGGAGAAAGACCCGTTAGCTGCTACTAGTGTGAGACCAGATGGAGCGGAGAGCAGAGAGAAGCAAACTATTTCTCTCCCACACCTCTGCCACAGGGGTCTTCCCTGTGGCTTCTTCATCTCCTCTGTGATGGTTCCGGATCCTTCCAGACCAGGCCACTGTGGTTTCAGCCTCAGCTGGCCCAGAATCCCGTCTCTTGCCTCTGCTTCTGTACCCTAGTGCTCCTCACAGCTTCCAACTCTTTTCACCAATCTCTGCCTCTTGCCGGGCTTCTTAGCTCCTCCTGCACAGCCAATTTGCGTGCACTCAAGTCTTTCTGTGATAACTATTTAAAATGGTTTTGGCTTTTTGGTAAAACTCTGAGACATCAGATAAAAACAGGTGATGAGATGGATGTTCTAGAATTAATGCAAAGAGTATATATTTGAAGGTCTATGTGGGATGGTATCTTTATGGAGAACAGAAAAACACCAGAAAATGTTAAGACAATACCATTATTTGGAGAAAATGATACGGCACTGGCACAGAAGTAAAGGCATATTAAAGATATTAAGTTGCATTTTTCTAAGATTTTCTGTTTCCCTATGTGTTCTGCCGCAGGGAATGTGAGCGTGCAGATAATATTCCGTGATAACTTTGATAATGGAATTGGGAAAAGGTGATAGGGGAGATTAGGAGGAATTTTAAACGCTTTCGTAACCCTGGAGGAGTGATGTCAGGAAAGACACAGCTGGCCTGTGTGCTCCTTGAAAAATGACTCGCCGCCTTCCGCGTAGGTACGGCTTGTGGCTTGATAATAGAGCCCTGCGCCGCGTTCCTCGTGGAGTTAACAGACTACCTCCAGCGACAGTGTGGGCGGCCTTCGCCTGTACCCAGGGCCTGACTACAGCCAGTAAGGACAGCGTAATGAATGAGATAGATTCAAAAGAGTCTCCCTCTCAGGATAATTCTGGGCCTTCCAGGAGAGTCACATGAGGATTAGGTTCACCTCTTAAACAGGTGTAGCAGATATGAATTCTTACTGAACGATGACAGGTAAGCATATAAGACATTGCCAGCTGCAGGTGGAGAATCCATCAATATTTTCCAAAACAAATATTAATTTGAAGTCAGTGTGGTAGCCGAGCACAGTGGTGCATGCCTGCGATCCCAGCACTCTGGGAGGCTGAGGTGGGGGGGACTGCTTGAGCTCGGGAGTTTGAAACAAGCCTGATCAAGAGGGAGACCCCATCTCTACTAAATAAAAAAAAAGTGGGGGGCATTATAGTGGCGCCTGTAGTCCCATCTTCTTGGGCGGATAAGGGAGAAGGATCGCTTGAACCCAGGAATTTGAGTTTGCTGTGAACTATGACACCGTGGCACTGTCCCCAGGGTGAGAGTGAGACTCTATCTCAAAGATTAAATAAATAAGTGAAACAAGTAAAGTCAACCTGGTTCTTTCTGCTAATAAAAACCCAAGGACACAGCACAACAATAATACTATTGCTTCAGTATTTTGTTTGTGCTTTTTTTTTTCCTTCAAGGAAAATTCATTCCCTATCCATTACTATTGATTGTATTTCTTCCTCAAAAAAGAAAGAAAACATATTTTTTAAAATGCCCTGGAGTATTCTCAAAAACCATTCTTATAAAAGGCCAAGCATCTTTTTCTCATTTGCTGCACAATATATCAATTTCTGCATGTAGCAAACATTTATTAAACACGTATTTTGGGCTGTCTGTGAAATCTTTGTGTTTGACACATGCATGCCTTTAAGCTTTGTATTCAATTAGTGGTTTTAATCAGACCTTTCTAAATAAAATATAACTGTACGACTTCTTATAATCAGAAAATTCTAGTAATTTCTCTTGGAATACACTCTGAGTTCTTCAAATTTCCAGATGCTTTTTGTCAGAATTTGGGCTCACATTGCAAACATCATTACTTTGACACTGTTGATAGCTCACTTAATTTAATGGGTATATTTTAGCACATTTTTCATGTGATTATAGCTGCCACTGAGAGGAATAATCTCTTCATTTGAAAGTTATAGTGGTGGTGACAGGTGTAGATGCCAACTCCAGAATTAGGGAGTGAGGCCTGCAGCTACATCACCCCCCGAGACAGATTGGCGTATCTAGATTCATGAAAACAAGTGCTGAATGTCAGCTTTTTCTAATTAGGTGACAAGCTACAGGAATCACTTGAATGCAGGTAAGTTTTAGCTTAAACATAGAGGCATAAATATATTAACTTTTTATATGTTATTCATATATTTTACATATATTCATAATTTCAAATGTGGGTATCCAAAAGAAATATGGGATAATTTTAAAAGTTGCTTTCTAAGTCAAGTTTAACCTATTTTTCAAATCAGCCTATGATATTATTTTTTTAAAGTATGTTACATTTGAAAAAAAAGTAACTACAACTTTTTTTACAGTTGAGACTAAATTATGCATCTGATTTGTCCACAATGGAAATTGAAAATTCAATTACATCTGTCAATTCAAAGTGTTTTTATTTTGTCTTGTTATATCTACTAAAGTTATTTTTTAAATCACCAGCAGACAGAATTACCTGATAATTTATGTAAATGATAAAAACACTGTGGGGAGGGCTCACGACAGGCTGAAATCCCATTCTTATTCCCCTGTAGAAACACGGACATGAAGCTAGATGGTTTTATGAGAATTCCAGAATCCAGTTATTGTAGCATTATTCACAATAGACAGGAGAAGGAAACATCTTGAATGTCCATGGACAGAAGAATAGAGAAGGGAGTGAGGGAAAGGAAAAGAACAAAAAAGAAAAGAAAATAGTGACTAATTCTCATATAAATTGGATTTAATTTTGACCAAAGTACATTACTTAAACATTAATTTTTAATTCAACTTGTTAATATGTTTTCTAGGATATTACATCCTCATTTATAAGTGAAATATGTTTGTCATTTCCCCTTTATAATAATAATAATAATAATAATATATATTTTCCGATTATAATATCAGGTGTATCCAGATGAAGTAGAATGATTTTGAAGTATTTCTTCTTTTTCTATTGTCTATAATATTTGGTATGATCTGTTTTTTAAAATTATCTTTTATTTTTATTTATAAATATTAGTTGTCTATTTTTTGAGATTTGGAAAAAAATAAGAAGAAGAAGTGATGACTCCATTCTGAACATTCTGTGATAGACATACTCTTATTTGACAATGTGAATGTTACTTTTTTGCATTATTATTATTATTGCTCAATATTTCATTGTAGCAATCATCTGATTCCTTTTCTGAATGTATTTATCTTTGTTCGTTCTTTAGGAGGTTTTTGTTTCTAGCCCTCATACGTTTTTGTTTCTAGTCCTTATCTTAAACATTGTTACTGTTATTAAATTTCAAGCCTTTTTCATTTTGTGAAGGCAAAAAGTGGACACCAAATAAACACATGTAAAAAAAAAAAAAAAAGAAAGAAAAATGTGGTGAATATACACAATAAAATATTCTCCAGCCATTGAAAAGGAAATCTTGTCATCTGCAAAAACATGATGGCTTTGAAGACGTTATGCTAAGTGACAATAGCCAGCTCAGAAGGACAAACTCCAGATGACTCTCTTCATACGGGGTATGTAGAGGAATTGAACGTAGGAGCAGAAAGCAGGACAGTGCTTACCGGGGCAAGGAGTAGGGGAAACAGGAGCTGCAATGCAGTGGACGGAGAGTTGGGCCATGCACGAGGAAATGTTCTGGAGATCTGCACAAAACGTGCGTACAGCTGACAGTTCTGCACTGCAACTGAGAACTATGTTGAGAAGTCAGATCATCATACGCAGGACACAAAGAGACTTATGTTAGAAACAATTTAAAAATATCAAAACATAAGAAGCGTAAGAAACTCGAGAGACAATATAAAATTAGAGTGGTGATAACCAGGCACAGAGTATGTGCCGCCCTGTCCAGGCAGCGCTAGGGGAGGGAGCCACGTCACCATTCTTCAGGCACGGAGTCCTGCTTTTCAGTTTCAAAGTCTCATTTCTGAACCTTTGCCCAGTGCACTTCTGCTTTGCACCACAGATGCGTTTTTATAAAAATGGTAAGTGCTGTTCGGCCGTAAGAGAGGTTGCAGTTATCCCCTTTTTTAAATAAGTGAGAGAAAAGTCGAGACAAGTTAATGGTGAATGTGGCGACTTGCCTGACATTTGTTCACCATTAATGAATGATCAATTTTTTCAATAAAAATTGGCTGCACTTTTCAGAAATAAAATTAATTTCAAAATATGCATTGACATTATTGATGATGAATTATCAAAATTACCCATTCCAAATATGTTGGCCAGTGTTCAAATAGAAATGGCTTCAACTTGGGTACCCTGTCACCACTCAGCATGACTGAGGTTTCTGTCCAAGGTGGTGCAGTATTCTCATAGCTAATGGGTCTCATCTAGCCAGGAAGCAAAAATCCCTGGAGCAAGGAAGGAACTTTGAGAAAGCTATGAACTTGCAGGGATTCTACAGTAAATTACGACTCCATAAATATTAATGGAGTTAAAATTCCCAGATCTTACAGATGCTTGAATATACTATATTTTTTACCGAGACACTTGTGTAAGGTATGAATTATATTCAAATGCTAGTAATACAAATCACCCCCAAAAAGGCCTCAAACCAGCATGAATTTTATTTTTCATACTTGTCTCCACTATGAGTACTAAGTGTCCCACAGTCATCCCTAAAATTGCCATACAGAGGGAAAATAGGAAACTGTATATAAAGTTATCTTTATTTACAAAATATTCATTATAAAATATTTACAAAATATTCTACGCATGTTGGATGCCTCTTTCTAAAATTTGTAATGAGAATATTTTGTAAATAAAGGTACATTTATTTTCAACTTCCCATTTTCCTATGGATGGTGACGTTAGGGGCGACTTTTGGGACACCATAGCCTGTGAGGCTGGGGAGCAGTCAGCGAGGACACTGGGCTTCCTACTGTTGTCTGTCTGTTGCATTTTCTGACTGTGCTATTATATCCATCTTGAAAGCAGAAATAAAGGAAAGGCAGAGAAAAGAGATGCAGAGAAGCCAGCAGAGCCCGTCCTGTCCGTTTTTCTGTTTTAAAGAGCTTTCCCAGAGACCCCTAGTGACTTTGGCGGGCAGCATTTCAGCCTGGACTGGTCACATTGCCACCCCCCAATTCACAGAATTTGGGAGATGGAAGCTTTTAACCTTTATACACATTATTACCTCAAACAAAATTGTGAATCTATTAGAAAAGAAGAGGGAAAAGTAGACAAAAAAGCAATAGCAGTGCCTTCCAAAATATTACGGAGCTTTCGTGAAAATAGTTTGCCTTTTACTTGTATATTAATTGGTAAATGTAAGCAATATCCTTCATCCCTTAAACTGATGATACTAGAATTACGTCATACTGTATGTAAATGATGAAAAACATAGTCGCCACCTAGTGTTAAGGGTCCTTGCAAGTCAAGACATCAAATCTTGTGGGTAACACCATAATGTACATATGAACATCTCAATTTAATGTTAGATACTTGAAAGCCCACATGTTCTTAATTTGAATTTTAGAACAGACATTTAAATTATTTTTTATATTTACATTCTTTCCCAGATAAGAAGTCCTTTGAACGATCTGAATTCTCAGCTATAGTTACAGGTATATGGTATGTTGTTGAGAATTCCTTTTTCAAAGGAAATAATAAATGGTTATTTAATTTAGATTTGATGCGCATAGAGATGGGACACCAATGGGTCAGTTAGAGTATCTTTTAAAGTCAAAGAAGTAGTAATAATTTGAAGCATTCACATTTCTATAATCATCGAAATTGGAACATTCTTACTTTTATGTCAAGTTTTGAAATTTTACCTATTAACATTAAGAATGGCTGAGGGTGGTGCCTTTGGCTCAAGGAGTAGAGTGCCAGCCCCATATACCACAGGTGGTGAGTTCAAACCCAGCCCCAGTCAAAAAATGCAAAAAAAAAAAGAGGCTGAATACTTGAGTTCTAAGTTTATGAGATAGTATATGTCTGTAATGATAATAAGCTGTGTAAATAATGTGAATAAAACTGAAAGTGTTTCCATAATATTAACAATTCCTGAGGACTTATCCAGCAAACAGGTTATATAGCCTTTGTCTTACAAGTTTACAGCCCTGAGGACAACTAATCCTGCTTAACACAAGGTGTTAGTTGGTTTAGTTTCCATGTTTTGTTGTTGTTGTTGTTTTGAAGTGTGAAACAAAGTTTATTAAGGAAGAGGAAGATAGGCTTACAGAGTAAGAAAGCTAATAAAGAAGGATACGTTTGCCATAGACTGGGCCTCCACTGCCAGGCGAGTAGGCAGAGGCCGGAACTGTTCTTTGTTGACTGGTGAATGTATTCTTAGGTAACACTTCCTCTGGAATACACATTTACACCACTTTGTAGTTTAAACTCTGAGTCTTCTGTTGTGAACAACAGGTCTTACATTACCAAAACGTGGGCCTGCATTTAACATCCATGAGATTGAGTACAGATTTGTCCAAGCTTCTTCCTTCAGTCTTGAGGCTCCAGTGGTCAATGTGGCTAAGTTTCTCCTCACAGTGAAGCCAATTGTAACTCACAGTTGCTGGGATCCACAGTCACAATTCTAGGGGCCATAAATCACATTGTATTCTAAATGAGGGCTACCTCCCCAGTTCACCACAAGTAAATGATAATTACTTTTCACTGTTCCAGTATAATTGGAAAATGAGATTTTTCTCAAGAGATAAATATTGGCTGGGCATATATACCTCACACACACATACCAGGAAGTACTACTCAGCCATGAAAAAGATGCAATAATGCCTTTGCAGCAATTCGTAAGGAATTGGAGACCATTATCCTAAGTGAAGTATCTCAAATATATATATATATTCTTGAGATACTTTATACTTAAACATATAAAACATATATATATATATGAAACATTTTGTGAGTCCATTCCTGAATTGATGGACACTTGGATTGATTCCAGATCTTTGCAGTTGTAAATTGTGCTGCAAGAACATTTGGGTAGAGTTGTTTTTGTGATAAAATGACTTCTTTTACTTTGGGTAGACACCCAGTAGTGGGATTGCTAAATCAAATGGTAGGTCTACTTTTAGTTCTTTGGGAAATCTCTATACCATTTTCCATAGGGGAGGTACTAATTTGAAGCCCCACCAGTAGTATATAAATGTTCCCTTTTCTCAGCATCCACCCCAGCATCGGTTGTTTTTGCACTCTGTAGGAGAAGCATCTAGCAGGAGTAAAGTAGTATCTCATCATGGTTTTAATTTTCATTTCCCTGATGATTAGCGATGCTGAGCATTTTTTAATGCCTTTATGGTTTTTAGCCCACTTTTTATGGGGTTATTTTTGTCTTTGACTTGTATAAGTCCTTTGCAGATTCTGGATACTGGCCCTTTATTGGATGGGCAGACTGTGAATGGTTTCTCCAGTTCTGTAGGTTGTCTGCTTTCTCTGTTGATTATCTCCTGTACAAAAGCTTTTTAATTTTTTTTTTTAATTTTTTTATTAAATCATAAGTGTATACAATGATATGATTATGGGGCATCATACACTCACTTCATAAACCATTTGACACATTTTTATCACAGTGGTTAACATAGCCTTTCCGGCGTTATCTCAGTTACTGTGCCAAAACATTTACATTCTACATTTACCAAGTTTCGCAAATACCCCTGTAATATGCAACACAGGTGTGATCCCACCGATTCCCCTCCCTCTACCCACCCACCCCCTTTCCCACTTCCCCCTATTGTTAAGTTGTAGCTGGGTTATAGCTTTCATGTGAGAGTCCCAAATTAAAGAATGGAAGAAAAAATACCCAATGTACACAGCCCTACTATGAAACTAATTTGGGACTCTCACAAAAGCTTTTTAATTTAATCAAGCTTCATTTATTTACTTTTGTTGTTGCTATATAGGCCATTAGGGTCTTAGTCATAAATGTTTTGCCTAGACTGGTATTTAGGAGAGTTTTCTTCCATAATTCTTATGGTTTCATGCCTTACACCAACGTCTTTCATCCACCTTGAATTTTGTTAGTGATGAGAGATTGGGGTCCCGTTTCTCTCTTCTGCATGTGACTCTGCAGTTTCCCCAGCACTGTTTACTGAATAGGGATTCTTTTCCCTGGTGCTCTTTGTTGTCCGCGTTGCTGCAGATCACTTGGCTGTAGGTAGATGGATTTATTTCTGGTCTTCCTATTCTGTTCCATTGGTCTGTATCTTTTTGTACCAAACCATGCTATTTTGGTTACTGTAGCCTTGTAGTATAGTTTAAAATCTGCTAATGTGATGCCTTTGACTTTGTTCTTTTTGCTTAGTCTTGCTTTGGCTATTCTGCCTCTTTCCTTGTTCCAAATGAAGCACAGAATTATTTTTTCTATATCTGTGAAGTATGCCATTGGTATTTTGATGAGAGCATTTCAGTTTTAAAAGAAGTGTTTTCCAATTCACTTGGTTAACAGTGTAAGTTCTGGAGCCAAATGGCCTGAATTCAAATCCTGAATTGGGTTCCACCACTCCACTACTAGCAAGGTCATTCTAGCTATGAATGACCTTGAGCAAGGTATTTCTCCCTCTGTGAAATGCTGACCTTGTAGGGCTACTGGGAGAAGATAATGCAATATTTAATTCTTGTAGTCACACAGTATCAATATATTTTGGCATTACTTTATTAATTAAAACTGGATTCTTAAACCTCAATCTCCATTTTATTGAGTTATATATGATGGGCATTTTCCTAACCATTTTATGAATTTTTCTTTGCATAAATATAGTAAATATCATTAATATTTTCTTCATTTTTAAATATCATAATTATAAATAGTGATACACTATAATAAAATTAGCTCATATTTATTGTTTACTATATACTGACCACTCCTTACATTTAACATTTTGCATGTATAACCTCCTGTTATTCTCAGAACAAAGTTTGTTTTGAGTTTTAAAGGTTTCCTTGTGTTTTTTTACAGCACCCTTGCATAGTTTTAGTTGTAATTCAGACACTAGAGACTTCTCGTTAATTGAATATGAGATAAACAACATGACATTTTTTAGTACTTTTCAGTGGACACTGGTATGTTCACAGTACATTTGAGATCAATGTTTCTGATTTTTTTCCAAGATAAATATCTCATAATAGAAAGGGAAGCTATGATTTTGATCTAAAAAGTTGCCAACCCCACCTCACTTGTAGTGATTGATTTGTTTTATTTCCTATTGAGAATTATTGCTCTTGGTGTTTGGAAAGATTATTGTTGACCAATGCAATACATTAAAAAAATCCACAGAAAATCATTATAAAATTCCAAAGTTATGAAAGAGATTAAGAGTTAGGTTTTTGTGTTAAAAAATGGATTCTATTTTAGAGAATCTTAGTCTGCACCTACAACATAGAGTCAATTTGTCATCTTTCTTTTTTTTTTTTTTTTTTTTTGTAGAGACAGAGTCTCACTGTACCGCCCTTGGGCAGAGTGCCGTGGCAGCACACGGCTCACAGCAACCTCTTAACTCTTGGGCTTACGCAATTCTCTTGCCTCAGCCTCCCGAGCAGCTGGGACTACAGGCGCCCGCCACAACGCCCGGCTATTTTTTGGTTGCAGTTTGGCCGGAGCTGGGCTTGAACCCGCCACCCTCGGCATATGGGGCCGGCGCCCTACTCACTGAGCCACAGGCGCCACCCCAATTTGTCATCTTTCATCTCGTCCAAAGGGACAAAGGCAAACCCAAAACACCACCCCTTCCTCATGGCAGGGACAGAGCCACAAACCTCAGTCAACTAAACAAACTGTTAACCTTTCACACAGAAGCCTAATGCTGGTGCAATCTACAGTATGCTTTACTAAAGATACTGTAACAAAATGCCATAGACAGGATGGTTTAAACTACAGGGATTTATTCTCTCTCAGTTCTGGAGGCTGAAAGTCCATGATCGGAGTCCAGCAGGTGGTTTCTCCTGAGCCTCTAGCTGGATGGCTGCCTTCTGGTTGTAGCAAGGCATAGTCTTTTCTCTGTGAATACCCCTGGTGTCTCTTTGTCCACATTTTCCCTTCTAGTAAGCACACAATCATATTGAGTTAGGGCCTACCCTCACAACCTGATTTTAACTTATTCATCTCTTTAAAAGCCCTATATTCCAACACAGTCACATTCTGAAGTACTGAGGGTTAGGGCTTCAACATACAAAATTGGATGAGACAGGATTCACCTATCACACAACTTGTTGAGAGATTACCTTTCTTCCATAATTCCTGCTTAGTAGACATTAGACGTTAGCTAAAATGCACAAAACAAGGACTACTAAAAAGTATCATATCTTTTTATGTTTTAGCAATACATCATGATTTTTTGATCAGAACCTTATTATTTTTTAATTTCAGATTAATAGAAGGGTACAAATGGTTAGGTTACATTGTTTGCCTTAGATAGGTCAAGTCCAAGTTGTAGTTGAGCCCTCCACCCCAGGAGGTGTATTACATACCCTTACGCTGTTCCCATCAGGTAGGAGCAAAGTAATGCGCCCCCCCCCCCACCGCCAATTCTTGAATTTAACTGTGTTTTTCTGTCATGTGGGCATATAGTAGTTCATCTACTGGCTTCATATTAATATTGAGGACATTGAGTACTTGCTTCTCCATTCTTATGATTCTTTACTAGGGAGAATTTTCTTCCACTCCATCCAGGTTAAAACAAAAGGTGCAAAGTTTCCATCTTTTTTTAATGGATGAATAGTATTGTGTATATATACCACAGTTTGTTGATTCATTCTTGGGTTGATTGGCATTTGTGTTGATTCTACATCTTGGTGGTTGTGAATTAAGCTGTGATATACATTCTAGTGCAAATGTCCTTATGGTAAGATGATGTTTTTTTTCTTCTGGGTAGACACCTAGTAATGGGATTGCAGGATCAAATGGGAGGATTTTGTCTCTTTGAGGATTCTCCATGTTTCTTTCCAGAAAAGCTGTATCAGTTTGCAATACCACAAACAGTGGGATTCTCTCCACATCCATACCAGCATCTGTAGCTTTGGGATTTTGTGATGTGGGCTAAGAGAACCATATTATTTTAATACACCCATAAGGCAACTTATTTAAGTACAAGCTCTAGTAACATCTCAGTTTTAGTAATGAGAGTTATTTCAGATTAGACCCCTAAATTGATGTATAATGTTTTATTAATGCATTGTTAATCTAACTTTATAATTTATCAATGCCTTTTTATATATGTGAGCCATATGTTAATGTAATGAGAAATCAAAGGCTTAGAATGATACCATTCATGGTGAGCAATCATAGCTTTTATTCAATACTAACAAGATAGCTACTAATTGATGATTTTTAGGGACTCTTTCCTAAATAAATAACATTTAAATAATATTGCTAAAGTATTGATAAAATAAATGTCTGTGTAGAGGAAAGTACATCAGGAAATAAGGACTATTCTATTTGTCATTTTTATCTCCTGACTTTTCTACTGGAATTGAGCTGGATATATGAAGGGAAAGAATGGTTTTGTTTCCATCCTACATTTTTTAATAGATGTACATTAACAGAATTCATATGCATATTGGTAATTGGTGTATTTTTGCTATCAGGATTCTTTGGTACATATTATAGTGCTTAACATTATAAGGCTGCCAGGCAGGGAACTCCCAGATTCAATCCAGGGAGCAAGATTCTGCCTAGGCAACATGCACTCAAATGCATCCACCGGTGTGTGCACTTGGACTTAACCCCTTCAGTGTTTGCTCAGTGACTGTTTTCAGAAGGCATACTCTTCATGTGCCTTTCTTTGCATCGTTCCACTAAGCAAGAGTATAAGCAACCTTGACCTAACTCATCAAGTTAGCCAAAAATGCCACTTTTCCCCTGAGAGGTCCTCTCCCCAAGATGATGCAATTTAATGGTTCCCAGACATTGGAATTTCACAAAGTAATGATATGTCTGTAAAATATCATTGGGAAAAATTTTATTAGAATAATAAAAATAAATTGACCATTTACTATCACCACAATTTTATGAGAAAGAACATTTTCATAATAAAAAGATGGTGCAATGGAAACCTCAGACATTGCTAATTGTTCTCATTTTCCTGGTGAAAACTTTGTATCTGCAGTCCAGAATTTGGGAACCACTGATCTATGAAACAGAACAGAGGGAAGGAGATGCAATAAATCCCAAGGGTACTAATGAAAGACCTATGTATAGAATAGTGCATTCCTTCTTAACATGTCAATGATTTTCTAATTAAAACATCAAAATACATTGCTGCTTTGTGATATTTGAAGGAATGGCAGAGTATTTAATAGATAGTAAAAGATAAATGATAAAATATCTTTTTTTTTTTTTTGCAGTTTCTGGCTAGGGCTGGGTTTGAACCTGCCACCTCTGGCATATGGGGCCAGTGCCCTATTCCTTTGAGACACAGGCACCACCGTGATAAAATATCTTTTTAAAAAAGTCATGAAGCCATACACTCGTGGCTTTATTTTCCTAAAAGACTTCTTGGGTTATTTAACATAACCTAAAGTGCAAACATTTCTCTCAATGTAAAAAGTAAACCTAGTTTCTAAAGGATTTTTTCATTAACAGAATCTTTGGATCCTAAAGCTTGATTACGTACTGATAAATATCTACAATGCTAGTGACAGTACAGAGAGATGATTTTAGTGACAGTAGAATGGAAAAGATCAAGAAATAACTACTATAATTTTTATTATAATTACTTTTAAAAATAGAAGAAAAGCCAGCTACTCGGGGGGCTGAGGCACGAGAATCGCGTAAAGCCAAGAGTTAGAGGTTGCTGTGAGCTGTGTGAGGCCACGGCACTCTACCAAGGGCGGTACAGTGAGACTCTGTCTCTACAAAAAAAAAAAAAAAATAGAAGAAAAGAAAAAGAAAGGAAAGGAAAGAACAAGACATCAATGTTTAATGACAGGCAAAACCATGATGATTGTTTATGATGTAAAAATCCACAATTATAACCCCAGAGTAGGAGCTTGCATTGTGAGTCATCAAATGTGTGTGCCTGTCTATGTGCTGCCGGCAACTGACCTAAATCCACAGTGACCTAATTTCTCCCCAGTGTTTCTGTGTTACTAATAGTGATAAATATTCCTGAAATATTATTACTCTGTGATTAATCTGAGCGGCTAGAAGCATAGTGTTGTTAAAGCATAATTGCGATTTAAGAGCATTACAATTATTTAGGACAATAATTTATTGAAATCTTAGTAGTACTATCTTTTGTTTTTTTTTTTTTGTTTGTTTGTTTTTTTCACAGTTTTTTTTTTTTTTTATTGTTGGGGATTCATTGAGGGTACAATAAGCCAGTTACACTGATTGCAATTGTTAGGTAAAGTCCCTCTTGCAATCATGTCTTGCCCCCATAAAGTGTGACACACACTAAGGCCCCACCCCCCTCCCTCCATCCCTCTTTCTGCTTCCCCCCCCCCATAACCTTAATTGTCCTCATATCAAGATTGAGTACATAGGATTCATGCTTCTCCATTCTTGTGATGCTTTACTAAGAATAATGTCTTCCAATTCCATCCAGGTTAATACGAAGGATGTAAAGTCTCCATTTTTTTAATGGCTGAATAGTATTCCATGGTATACATATACCACAGCTTGTTAATCCATTCCTGGGTTGGTGGGCATTTAGGCTGTTTCCACATTTTGGCGATTGTAAATTGAGGTGCAATAAACAGTCTAGTACAAGTGTCCTTATGATAAAAGGATTTCTTTCCTTCTGGGTAGATGCCCAGTAATGGGATTGCAGGATCGAATGGGAGGTCTAGGTTGAGTGCTTTGAGGTTTCTCCATACTTCCTTCCAGAAAGGTTGTACTAGTTTGCAGTCCCACCAGCAGTGTAAAAGTCTTCCCTTCTCTCCACATCCACGCCAGCATCTGCAGTTTTGAGATTTTGTGATGTGGGCCATTCTCACTGGGGTTAGATGATATTTCAGGGATGTTTTGATTTGCATTTCTCTAATATATAGAGATGATGAACATTTTTTCATGTGTTTGTTAGCCATTCGTCTGTCGTCTTTAGAGAAAGTTCTATTCATGTCTCTTGCCCATTGATATAAGGGATTGTTGGCTTTTTTCATGTGGATTTATTTGAGTTCTCTATAGATCCTGGTTATCAAGCTTTTGTCTGATTGAAAATATGCAAATATCCTTTCCCATTGTGTGGGTTGTCTCTTTGCTTTGGTTATTGTCTCCTTAGCTGTACAGAAGCTTTTCAGTTTAATGAAGTCCCATTTGTTTACTTTTGTTGTTGTTGCAATTGCCATGGCAGTCTTCTCCATGAAGTCTTCCCCCAGGCCAATATCTTCCAGTGTTTTTCCTATGCTTTCTTTGAGTATTTTTATTGTTTCATGCCTTAAATTTAAGTCCTTTATCCATCTTGAGTCAATTTTTGTGAGTGGGGAAAGGTGTGGGTCCAGTTTCAGTCTTTTCCATGTAGACATCCAGTTCTCCCAACACCATTTATTGAATAGGGAGTCTTTCCCCCAAGGTAAGTTCTTGTTTGGTTTATCGAAGATTAGGTGGTTGTAAGATGTTAGTTTCATTTCTTGGTGTTCAATTCGATTCCAAGTGTCTATGTCTCTGTTTTTGTGCCAGTATCATGCTGTCTTGAGCACTATGGCTTTGTAGTACAGACTAAAATCTGGTATGCTGATGCCCCCAGCTTTATTTTTGTTACAGAGAACTGCCTTAGCTATACGGGGTTTTTTCTGGTTCCATACAAAACGCAGAATCATTTTTTCCAAATCTTGAAAGTATGATGTAGGTACTTTGATAGGAATGGCATTGAATAGGTAGATTGCTTTGGGAAGTATAGACATTTTAACAATGTTGATTCTTCCCAGCCATGAGCATGGTATGTTCTTCCATTTGTTAATAACCTCTGCTATTTCCTTTCCGAGGATTTTGTAATTTTCTTTATAGAGGTACTTCACCTCCTTCGTTAGGTATATTCCTAGGTATTTCATTTTCTTTGAAACTATGGTGAAGGGAGTTGTGTCCTTAATTAGCTTCTCATCTTGACTGCTATTGGTGTGTACAAAGGCTACTAACTTGTGGACATTGATTTTATATGATGAGACATTACTGTATTTTTTGATGACTTCTAGGAGTCTTGTAGTTGAGTCTGTGGGATTCTCTAAGTATAAGATCATGTCATCAGCAAAGAGGGAGAGTTTGACCTCCTCTGCTCCCATTTGGATTCCCTTTATTTTCGTATCTTGCCTAATTGTATTGGCTAGAACTTCCAGCACTATGTTGAACAGTAAAGGTGACAGAGGACAACCTTGTCTGGTTCCAGTTCTAAGAGGAAAAGCTTTCAGTTTTACTCCATTCAGTAAAATATTGGGTGTGGGTTTGTCATAGATAGCTTCAATCAGTTTTAGAAATGTGCCACCTATGCCTATACTCTTCAGTGTTCTAATTAGAAAAGGATGCTGGATTTTATTGAATGCTTTTTCTGTATCTATTGAGAGGATCATATGATCTTTATTTTTGCCTCTGTTAATACGGTGGATAATGTTTATGGACTTGTGTATGTTAAACCAGCATTGCATCCCTGGGATAATGATGTATGACTTTTTGATGATAAGCTGTAATCTATTGGTTACAAAATCTAGGATTTTGTTGAGAATTTTTCTGTCTATATTCATGAGTGAGATTGGTCTGAAATTCTCCTTTTTGTTTGGGTCTTTTCCTGGTTTTGGTATCAGGGTGATGTTTGCTTCATAGAATCTGTTGGGGAAGATTCCTTCTTCCTCAATTTTTTGGAATAATTTCTGCAGTACAGGAATAAGCTCTTCCTTGAAGGTTTGATAGAATTCTGGTGTGAAGCCATCTGGACCAGGGCATTTTTTAGTTGGAAGCTTTTTTATTGTTGCTTTGATCTCAGTGCTTGAAATTGGTCTGTTCAGGAGGTCTATTTCATCCTGGCTAAGTCTAGGGAGAGGGTGTGATTCCAAATATTGATCCGTTTCCTTCACATTGTCAAATTTCTGGGCATAGAGTTTCTGGTAGTATTCAGAGATGATCTCTTGTATCTCTGTGGGATCAGTTGTTATTTCCCCTTTATCGTTTCTGATTGAGGTTACTAGAGATTTTACTTTTCTATTTCTAGTTAGTCTGGCCAATGGTTTATCTATTTTATTTATTTTTTCAAAAAACCAACTCCTTGTTTCATTAATTTTCTGAATGATTCTTTTGTTTTCAATTTCATTGATCTCTGATTTGATTTTGGATATTTCTTTTCTTCTACTGAGTTTAGGCTTAGATTGTTCTTCTTTTTCCAATTCCATAAGATCTCTTGTGAGATTGTTGATGTGCTCTCTTTCTGTTTTTCAAATGTAGGCATCTAAAGCGATGAATTTTCCTCTCAAAACTGCTTTTGCAGTATCCCACAGGTTTTGGTAGCTTGTGTCTTCATTGTTGTTATGCTCAAGGAAGTTAATGATTTCCTGTTTTATTTCTTCCTGCACCCATCTGTTATTCAACAGAAGATTGTTTAATTTCCATGCCTTTGAGTGGGGTCGAGCATTTTTGTTAGAGTTGAGTTCCACCTTTAGTGCCTTATGGTCTGAGAAGATACAAGGTAAAATTTCAATTCTTTTGATTCTGTTGATATTTGTTTTGTGTCCCAGGATATGATCAATTTTGGAGAATGTTCCATGGGGTGATGAGAAGAATGTATATTCTTTGTCTTTGGGGTGGAGTGTTCTATATGCGTCTATCAAGCATAGTTGGTCTAAGGTCTCATTTAAATCTCTTATATCTTTGTTTAATTTCTGTTTAGAGGATCTGTCCAGCTCTGTAAGAGGTGTGTTAAAGTCCCCTGTTATGATGGTATTATCAGACATCATATTGCTCAGACTGAGTAAGGTCTGCTTCAAGAATCTGGGAGCATTTAAATTGGGTGCATAAATATTTAGAATTGAAATGTCTTCTTGTTGTATTTTTCCCTTGACCAATATAAAGTGACCATCTTTGTCTTTTTTGACTTTAGTTGCTTTAAATCCACATGTATCTGAAAATAAGATTGCAACTCCTCTTTTCTTCTGAATTCCATTTGCCTGAAAAATTGTCTTCCAACCCTTGACTCGGAGCTTTAATTTGTCTTTTGAAGCCAGGTGTGTTTCTTGCAGACAGCAAATGGATGGCTTGTGTTTTTTAATCCAGTCAGCCAATCTATGTCTCTTCAGTGGGGAATTCAAGCCATTAACATTTATGGAGATAATTGATATGTGTGGTAGTATTCTATTCGTCTTATTTTGTGAGAGTCCATTGCTTAGTTTTATCTTTTGCATCAGTGTGGAGGTTAGGTTCTGTCCTTTGATTTCTGAGTTCTTACTTTGCTGCTGATTCATTGTGGTGGTCAGTGTGCAGAACAGGTTGAAGTATTTCCTGTAGAGCTGGTCTTGTTGTGGCGAATTTCCTCAATGTTTGTATATCCGTAAATGATTTGATTTCTCCGTCAATTTTGAAGCTTAGCTTAGCAGGGTACAGAATTCTGGGCTGAAAATTGTTCTGTTTAAGTAGATTAAAGATAGATGACCATTGTCTTCTTGCTTGGAAAGTTTCATTAGAGAAGTCTGCAGTCACTCTGATGGATTTGCCCCTGTAGGTCAACTGGCGCTTACTCCTGGCAGCTTGCAGAATCTTTTCTTTTGTCTTGACTTTGGACAGGTTCATAACAATGTGTCTTGGAGAAGCTCTGTTAGAGTTGAGGCGACCTGGGGTCCGATAGCCCTCTGAAAGCAGTGTGTCAGAATCTTTGGTGATATTTGGGAAATTTTCTTTTATAATATTCTCTAGTATGGCTTCCATTCCTCTGGGGCATTCTTCTTCCCCTTCTGGGATTCCTATAACTCGTATGTTGGAACGCTTCATAAAGTCCCATAATTCTGACAGTGAACGTTCTGCTTTCTCTCTCTTCTTTTCTGCGTCTTTTACTATCTGAGTTATCTCAAAAACTTTGTCTTCTACCTCTGAAATTCTTTCTTCTGCATGGTCTAACCTGTTGCTGATACTTTCCATTGCATCTTTAAGTTCCCTGATTGACTGTTTCATTTCCTTCAGCTCTGCTATATCCTTTTTATATTCTTCATATCGTTCATCTCTGATTTGATTCTGTTTTTGGATTTCCTTTTGGTTATTTTCCACTTTATTAGCAGTTTCCTTCATTGTTTCCATCATTTCTTTCATTGTTTTCAACATGTGTATTCTATATTCCCTTTCTGTCATTCCTAACATTTCTGTATAGGTGGAATCCTCTGCAGTAGCTACCTCATGGTCCCTTGGCGGGGTTGTTCTGGACTGGTTCTTCATGTTGCCTGGAGTTTTCTGCTGATTCTTCCGCATGAGTGATTTCTTTGATCTGTTTCCTTGCCCTAATTTTCCTTTCACTTCCTCTTGCTCTTTAAGTTTTTGTGCCTGTGGACTAAGGGTTACAGGACCAGAAGGGTGAGAAGGTTGAGGAGCAAAAAAGGGATGAAAGAAAGGAGGACCGAGTGATAAGAAAAAAAAGAAAGATAGAGAAAGGAGAGGGGTTGGGGATAAGGAATATTGACAAAAAGAAGAGAGGTACAGAAAGAGGGAGACAGGGCAATAGCAGTGTACAGTAGGGTACTTTGACACAACCTTAAAAAACCCCACCTTCTGGGAGTGCCTAGTTGGGTGGTTCACTTGAGGTCAGCAGCTCTTTGCTAACCTGATCAGACACAGTACCCCACCTCCACCAAGTAGAGAGGAAAGACAAAAATGCTATAAATCAAACCAAAACAAGCAAACAGAAAACTTTACGGGGATACAATTGGGTGAAAAACCAAATGATAGCGGTAGAAACACTAGCAAAAATGAAGTTCTAGTTATTAAAAAAGGCAGCAATGGGAAATTATAATTAAACTAGAAAAGTTGAGAAAGAAAAAGGGATCTGTATGGAAAAGATTGAAGTTAAAAAACAAAAGAACATCAACAACGTCAAAATAAACAAAAAAAAAAAAAAAAACCAAACAAAAAAAAAGAAAAAATACACAACCAAAAACAAAGCAGTTTGTATATGTTATTGAATATTGTCTGAGCAACACGTGGTCTTCTGGGGTATGAGATGTTAGTCACAGTTCTGATACGACTGGAGGCTGCTGATTTCTCAAACCCCAGCAGGTAGACACCCTAAATCTCTCTTCAGCCCACTTAAAAGGCACTTTGAACTTGTAAACTTGCTGAGCAGAAGCTTTCCCAGCTTTCTCGCTGGAATCACTGCTGAAGTGGCTATCCGCTTACCCAGTGTGCCAAAACCGGTCTCACTCTGCCCCTGAGGGTTAGGGCTACAAGGCGGCTCAGACCCCACCCTTAGGCTACTTGGTTGCTGGGTTACAAGCTCCCACCCATTTCTAGCTCTGCTACCCTGAGGGCGGAGCTTGCCGGGGCAGATCACTGACAATGGTTCCGTGTGACCCACCGCCAAACACTATTAGCTCCGTCTGGCTCAGCGGCACAGACTGGGGCCCTAGACAATGGCCAAAGTTCTCCGCACTCCCACTCAGGCCTTCCCCAGGGCAGTTCAACTCAGTGCCAAGCCCAAGGACATCAAAACAGTTCACAGGTAAGGCCTTTCTGGTTTGCAGTCTCACTGCTACTGAACTTACAGTTGTGGGCGGGTTTAGACGGATTGAACACACGCAACCACTTGCCGGTTTTCCACTGTTTTAGTCCTCCTCTTGGGGTCCAGAAGTCTCTCGCTGACTCCCTGTATCCTCATAGGAGTGATGATAGGCAGTTCCCACCAGCCAGAGATGCCTGGAATCCTATCTCCCCAGACTTACGGTGCCCAGATGCAAGGAAGCTGTTACTCGGCTGCCATCTTGCTCCGCCTCCTAGTAGTACTATCTTTTGAATAGATTTTATGTATGTGAAGAGTTACTGGCGTTTCAAGATAATTCTTCTAGGTAGAATTACTTCAGAATGCTTCATTTAGGGAAGCAGACTAAAAGTTTTCCTACACCATCCAGTTTGAAAAGTCCTACAAAGACCCCCTGGAGCTCCTTCATCCAGTGCTCTGCACCAGAACCAGCCCCAGTGAATGCGTACACGTTACTTTCCAGGAGGCGTTTTCTCCATATAAAACATTACAAAGGCTAATATTGACTTAATTTGCTGTATGATATTATTGACTTGCCTGGGTCCACAGAGAACGCAGGTAGTCTGAAGGGGGGAAGGCACTGGAAGTGAGGAAAATTCACCAAAGGCGGGGAGGGCTCGTGCAAATGTAGCTTCCTTCTATTTAAATACTTTGTCTAAAAATAGTCCTGTTGCGATAATCAGTTTTTGTCAAGTTGTATTTTGGGCTGTTCATTTATTTTAGGTTCTTCACCAGAGTTCCAGACTTATTTATCCCCCATGTTTTTTCGTAAACCATTTCTGCCCAGTGAAATAAATTCCACTTGCTATTGCAAAAAAAGGGAATCTGATGGTAAAATCCATATGCTATTTTATTGATTCTTTCCATTGAACCTCATAATAGCTGGTTTTCAACCCATACTTTTTATACTAGTAGAATAAGCATTTAGTGGCTAATATGTATCCAGAGTGGACATAAAGTTCACGTGCAATTTGTATATTCTTAGTAATATTATTCTGATATGATGCAAAAAAAAAAAACTTCTAGAATAGATATTTTTAGATCAGTACAATCTAAATCTTACTAATATTTTTCCTGCTTCCTATCTGTGCCATCCCCAGCAGTTTATATATTTAACATTTCTAGGGCTTGATTTTCTCATATTTTGAATACAAGGGTAATCTTTCAGATAATTCACATTAACTTATTTTTATTCCTTCCGATATATATCATTGTGACAACTGAAATTGTTCATTAAAAACAAATCATGACTTTCATTATTGTCAGCATCAAGCATGACCCTAAAAGTATCTTTTAAGAAAAAGAACTAAAAAACGTCTGGATACATCATAAATTAAATCTTTTAAAGTTTAGTAACTAGAAGTGGTCTGGCAGTCAGGAACTAAAACTTAGATATTCTTTGGAGTGAAATGCACTCCAAGGCGGGCCTCCAGGAATTCTCATAGATAAATATCCAGGAGAAATGAGCTTGTTATAAGGCATTATTTAATACACACAAACTCAGGAACCAGAGAAACGTGACACCATAAATCAGAAGCAACAGGAATAAAAAGCAGGATCACGCTGCACAATTTTCAGATACCGGAATTTTCTAAATGTTTTAAGAAATATGAAATGGAAATGTAGGAAAAGAACAGAAGTTTACAGAAAAAATTAAGTGGATTTTTCAAAACAGGAGGGGCAGAATTAAAGAAACCAACAAGCTGTGATGCATCCTGGTGTTCACAACATCCTGTCTGAAGAGTATAGCAAAGGGCAGGTTGTAAGCAGCCAGAGAGAGCCCAGCGGGGTCCACAGTGAGTCATCAGAGGTGTCAGAACGCACCTTCAAGACCTGTCGCTCCCTACAAGGTAGCTGGGAAATAAATACTCCTATCTCTCTCCTCCCACACCCAGATGTCCTGCTGGTACCTTTCACTGGCTAAATACACCTGGGCAGCAGAGGAAGGGAACTTTTTTGATGCATGATGGAAATTTCTTTACCAGGATGCAGAACAGAGTAAAAAAGGGGAGGATCGAGAGAGACAGAAAGAAGATTCCAAACTCAGGAGGTAAAGAGACATTGAAGACAGAGTGGAAAGGCCTGAATTGCATTTAAACTGGAGTTTAAAAAGGGGGCGAATCAAGTATTCAAACATAAAATAGATGATGCTGTTTCAGAATGTGGAAACACAATACATCTCAGATCCAAAAAGCAAGCCCGGTTTAAGAAGAAATTTACAACGGGACAAGGGGAAACTGAAGAACCCAAAGACAAAAGAAAAAACCTTAAAATAGGCCAGAAGCAAATGATGGCCTTCTAAGGAAGAACAGTGAAATTGATAACGGATTTGTCAGTAGCAGCAGTGAAGCCATCCTGTTGGGAATAACGCCTTCACTGAGCTGTAGGATGGAACTGTCCACGTTGGACGCTTTACCTCACAGAGCTGGCCTTCAAGAAGAGCCAGCAGGATGTAGGAATTTTCAGATGAACAACAGCTGAGAGGGTTTTAAAAGTCTGACTCACTTTAAAGAAACACTGAAAGGATCAACTTCAAGAAGAATAAAAGTGATCAAAGATAGGAGGTCTGAGATGCAGTAAAGAAAAGGAGGCAAATGTTAAATATGTGGGTGTATCTAGACATAAAAATCATGACTTCCAAAGTAGGAGACACAAAAAAGAAAAAAAAATCTCAATTCAAAAGAAGAAAAGCAAAATAAAAACTGTATATAAATAGGAAACACAAGATAATAGATGTATGCCCAAGTCATTATCAGTAAATATAAAACATGAAAATATATTCTTATTAAAAACTGAATTATTTTCAAAAAGTTAGGTTTGAAATATGCAGCAATATTTGCTTTCCCAGAGACATATCTTACATAGGCAAATACCCCCCAAAAAAACCTTATTAAAAAGCAATGGAAAGTGATATTCCAAGCAGTCACCCCTTGAGAGAGGTCCTGCAGCTCCACCATGATCCGATGAGCAGACTGTGTGGTAAACAGCCTTCCTGTGATCACTGCACTGTGATAAAAGGTTCAATACATCAGGATGTTAGAACTTCTAGATATGCAATAGTTACAATAATCATAGTCTCAAATAATGCAAAGCAAAAATAACAGACTGTGAGAAGTAGACAGATTCACCGTCCGACTGGAAGAAGTGTGCATACTTCTCTGACTAGTTAATAGGAAAACCCAAAGAAGCAACGTTTGGGTTAATAGAGATTCTTTTCAAAGCATATTTGGACTTTTGTAGTCAATAAACATTGAGTTATGCAGATTAAAAAAGCTGGTAAAAGCTGAAATGTTGTGAGTTGACAAGTGCTAGAGTGGAAGAAAAAGTTAATTAGCAGTGATTTTCGGGTTAGGCATCATTGTAAAATAACATTTGAATAAAGACTTGATGGAGGTAAGGGGCTCCACCGCTGGAGGGAAGGCTGAAGGCAGGAGTCTACTGAACGTGTTCAAGATGATGGATTAAGAGGAAGAAAGGGGTATGAGAAGGAGGTGCAGGCAACGGTGCACAAGGCCTCACTGGCCATCTAAGGACATCTGGCTTCTGCTGGATGTGGAGTGGGAGTTGCTAGAGCGCTGGGCGCGGCACGGTGAGCTGACCCGACTCATGATTTCAAGGACTCTCTGGCTGCCGGGTTGAGAACAGGCCACGGAGAGCAAGGCTTGTAGCAGACACGGTAGGGGTGTGCTCTGCTATTCCTGTAACACATTTCATATTCACTACATTTATATTACTGTAAGTCATTTATTTATATACCCACATAAAAAGCCAAAAGAAGATAACCCAGAGGAAAGAAAGTAGAGTCCTCTGGCCCCAGTGGGAGAAGGAAGTGAGATGGAGATGCCGGGTCCAGCACTTAAAGGGGAAACAGTTGTGTACCTGGTGATGTGCTTCCCCAAGACTCCACAAACTTCTAGAAAAGACAGAAATATTTTTAAATGCTCCTAGAACTAACAGAAAATGATGTGATGCCAATCAGAATAGTTCAAACTATTAGCGTACTCAGTTTTGAAGAGGAACTTAATTGAAGTTTCCCCAGAAACCTATCTTCCTGAATAAATGAGTCATCTTGATTCTTCTTTCCCTAGTCAGAGGTAGAGCATATTCCAAATACGAAAAGATTAAGCATATCTTATGCTTTACAATAAAATTACAAATAGGATTGTGATGTTTTCTTTTTCTCATCAATGAGTCATAGCATCAAATAGTACTCATTTGATTAATTCTAAATAACAGGGAACTTATTTTAAAAAATGTTGCGTATCTTTACTCTGAAAACCATATGAGACAGTCCTAGAGAATTTGCCAGGAGAACATTATGCCAACACCCAAAAAGCTATCAGTTCAGTGACAGACTACCGCTGGTTTGTGGTCCATAACTGCGTCTTGAAGAGATTTATCAGGGGAAGGAGGAAGAAGGCGAGCAGGCTGAAGTCAGACGTCACAGCAGGTGGTCTTTACATCCCTGGATTGGAGAGACTACAATGCCTTTTATATTCCACACTGAGTATGTGTTTAGATATTTATAAACACCTTGAAAAGATGAGCATTTATTCATATTTGCCAACTCTCCAAAATCTCACTTCAAAAAGGGACACACACTTTTCTTGCAAAATCATTAAATTCCTTCCATGCACAGTTTTCTGCATCTCAACAGCTGCCATGAATGATAGTAGCTTTCTCTGAGACGTAGGAAGGCTCCGGCAAGGCGGGATGATCTGGACATGAGCAGAACAGTTCTTTCATTTAGGTAGCTGTGCTCAGGTGGAGAGATGTGCAGGCATCAGAAAATCCAGGTTTGAATCTGGTTTAGCTGCCAACCTAGAGCGGGTCTTAATTTCTTCATCTGCGAAAGACCCAATGCACAGGCTTTTCCTAAGGATGAATAATACATTAAAGATGTTTTGTAACTGAAGGCACATTAGCACTGTGTAGGGCATATGTTCACTCCTAACACCATTCATTCATTCAAGCATTTAAAAATAAATATTTTATTTCTGCCATGCTCGATGTTTGCAAAAAGTGGAATCTAGATTTTCAAAAAAGTCCATTAAGACACCCATCTGTTTGAGTTCTATTTCTTTGATAAAAAGTGGGAATAATGTACTGTTGGGTTTGCTCTTTCCCTAAATGTGTAACTTGGCAATGTAAGAACTAGTTTCTCCACTCTGAAACCATTGCTGCTCCTTGTTCCTTTGGTAAATCATTGCTAGCCTTACAAATCAACTGTTCTGATTAGTTTCCAGCTCAAAAGCATCTTTCTTTTAAGTGTCTTGCCCCTTGCCTAAGACACTTAACTGTAGTTAAGATGTGCTTTCTTTTCATAATAATCTTTCTATATAACTTGAATTTGACTTCGTTAACTATCAGTTCACATGCCCTGTTTCCCTGAAAATAAGACAGTGTCTTATTTTAAGGTGTGCTCCCAAAGATGCGCTAGGTCTTATTTTCAGGGGACGTCTTATCTTTCCTGTAAGTAGGTCTTATTTTCGGAGGATGTTTTATTTTCGAGGAAACAGGGTAGTTGGCTGAACTGGGTGGGTGTTATTTCTGCACTATCATTTGTAGATCTTTATACACGCTTGAAACACTTATCAATGGCTATTACTAGCAAAATGTGCATGCTTTCAGTACGGTCCTGGTCTGGAAATAAGTTAATTCTGGTTCAGATTCAACTTTCCTTAAAAAAAAAAAAATGGCACCAGTAAAGCCAGTGTCTGTAGAAGTTCAAGTACCTGATTAATGTGGAAACACACACCAAAGGGGACGTGACCTCACACACTGAGTGGAGGCTCAGCAAAGCTCTCCTCAGGGGATGTTCAGCTCTGGCTACATTTGTGAGACATCACCAAGAATGTTGTGGACACTTGTGCTCTAACCTCTGGTACCTGTTTGGAATTAATCTGGCTGCCCTTATTTCTTTCTGGCAGTTGAACATGTAGGCTGCCCTTGTCAGAGCTCTTTAGAGCACTGTTAGAGCATCTCTATATTCTGGTCACTTCACTTAATCTCTCCTTGCTGGAATTATTAACACAGTCCCACTAGTGGCTTGGCAAGCTTGAGAGAGGCGAGAACAGCATCTTTGGAGTGTCCTGGCTGTGCTCCCAAATTTTGTTTTTGGTCATTTTGTCTGACCATTTAAAGTAAACTGTAGATCATAGATGACACTGTTGGAGAGTTGGCGTCATCAGAAGTGTAACCTCCAAAAGATGGAAATGTCACAGCTGCATGTGTAATGGTTGGGATATGTACATGGCTCGGTAAAACTTATAACTTGACTTTAAGTGTGTTTTCTAGTGGGCACCACATTTAGAATTCCAAAGGAAAAAAGGTCTTTTAGTGTCTTTAAATGTTTTCACCTATTAGCATGTTGTTTGTGTCGTATATGTGAAACTTCTTTCACCCAGTGATCATTTCTGCGGTTCTCAAGAACTTCAAATGTCACTGATAGAAGCCAAGAGTTTAGTGATAATAACTAATGATCAAAAATTAACCTGTCATCAGCAATGTGCAAACAAACATGTATTATACTTACCTATATCGTGTATAGGCACTCATATATAATGAAATATTAGTATAAATGTTAATGTTATGTTTAATAACAATTTCACTACATATCTGCACCACAAAGTAAAATCTCAAAAAAATTCAGATTTTCAGTGTCCTCACTAAATTATAAGACAATCATGAAATCGTGATTATAATGATTAAAAATCAACTAGAAAATGATGAAAAGTGAATCTCACTTGAGCCACTTCTGCCATGGGCACGTCACTGACCATTTCCGAGCCGCTCCCCCTCATCTCTGATCTGTTCTTTCCTAAGATTGCTCAAAAGTTTAAATTTAAAAAATGGTAACACATTATAAAATATTTCCATTGTTTCATCCAAAGTCAAAGGTCACTAGTGAAATATTTTCTAAATTTCCCCCAAAGTTACATAGCACTTTAATTCATGAGGACAATGACCCACTTATATTTATCTTAGTATCCTTGAAAGATTATTATTAGTAATCCTTTAAATGGTGCAGATGAGAACTGAAGTGTACTTTGTGACATTCTTCTTTTTTGAAAATTAGCAACTTATATACGTAGATATTCTGGGTTTCTCTAATAACCAGGACATTTGTTTAGCCAAATATTTTTTTTTCTGAATAGTATCATCTGTTCATTTTCTTTATTAAATAAAGGCCAGTTCTGATACTTTTCCTAAAATAACAGATATTTAAAATGGTAGTATAAGATTGCGTTTTTATTTGCGATGATTAGGACTGAGAACCGCTACATTGACCAAGCTCTTGCACGGAGCAAGCATTTTACATGTGTGAACATGTTTAATCCTCACAGCATTCCTGCAAGGTGGGAGTGTTGCCCTCACCAAGCACATAACTTTCCCTAAAATTATCCTTTAAGAGACAGAGTGAGAGCTTGAGCCCAGGCGGTCCGAGTCCAGAACCCTGGCTCATCACATTCAGGCCCTACCACGTAGCAAACATCATCATGTCTCCTGCACATCTGCTCAAGAGTAGTGCTAGAAGGCCGGCGCGGGGCACCTTGGTTCCTGGAAGACTGACTTGGGGATCTCTGACACTAATAGGAACCATTTAAATGAAACTCTAAATCTCTTTGGAAGTACTTTCTAACCTGCATTTCACTTTTTCTGACATGCCCTTAACCAAGTTACATAGAAATCAGTCAGCCCACATTTTTCACATAATTGATAGTTAAAGAGATAAAAGCAAAATACAATAGCCCATTCAAGAGAGTTTTTGCATATGTTTCCAACCAAGGTAAGTTTTCGTGTCCAAGTGTGATCACAATGAGTAAAATTGGTTTTTAAAATTATACTACAATTTTATGTAGATGTTTGCAAGTGCAGGGTATGGGTGCTATATTTTGCTATCTTGAGCTGGTAAATACTAGTGAATAAGTATAAATTCACTTAAATTGTTACTAGATCATCATGGAAACTCATGCACTTGCTGAAACATATAATCAAAATTGTGCACTGAATTAATTCAAGAGTCAGGAACTAGAAAATTTGTTGTCATTTAATTTACATAGGCAATCTTCCTGGTAAAACTGTGGTAACAGGCCAGGAAACTTGTATCCCACTCGGTCCCCCCTTCCCCCAAACACAAATATAGTAGTAAAGCAAATTATATCTTTAACTCTTCAGGTTCCCATTTGGTTTGTTCTTATTGTATTATCATTACATTCAGGAAAATAATTCTTTTTTTTAGTATTTTTTAATTTTTTCAAATTAATACGAGGGTGTAATTTTTAGGTTACATTGTTCTCACTTCCAGGGTAAAGCTCCATTTGTAGAAGAGCCCCTCACCCAGGGATGTGTTATACTCCCACACAAGGTGCACATTAGGTGAGATGCCACCTCCTGCCCTCCCTCCTTCCACCAAACATCCTCCTTCCTCCCGCCACACTTCCTTCTATCCCCAAACTGTACTATATTAGTGTTTTATTGCTCTTATGAACAAGTAATTATTTATATATCAATTTCATATTAGTATGAAGTACAGTGGATATTTATTTTTCCATTCTTGTGATACTTTACTAAGAAGAATGTATTTCAACTCCATCCAGGTAAATGTAAAAGATGTAAAGTGTCCATTTTTTTTAATGGCTGAATAGTATTCCATGGTATACATATACCATAGCTTATTGATCCATTCATGGGTTGATGGGCACTTAGGTTGCTTCCATGACTTGCTGATTATGAATTGAGCTGCAGTAAACATTCTGGTGCAAATGTCTTTGTGGTAAAATGATTTTTATTCTTCTGGGTAGATACCTAGTAATGGGATTGCAGGGTCAAATGGAAGGCCTGCTTTTAGATCTTTGAGGATTTTTCATACTTCTCTCCAAACGGCTGCATTAGTTTGTAATCCCACCAGCATTATAGAAGTGTCCCCTTCTCTCCACATCCACCCCAGCATCTGGTGTTTTGTGACTTTGTGATGTGGGCTAATCTTGCTGGGGTTAGGTGATACCTTAGAGTGGTTTTGGTTTGCATAACTCTTTTTTTCTCGCTTGAAATGAGCTTCAAGTGAAACTAAGATTTGTTACCCACTGCACATAGAGAAATGTGTTTTTCAGTTTACAAACATAAGCAAGGGCATCGAGCAGGTGCGTCCATTCACACAGGCCCATAGAGTAGCCTCTCCCTGAGTGTGGACTGACATCACCAACCAGGCTGATCATCAAACCAGTGATAGCCCTCGTTTATAAAAATCATGTAGGTGTTAAAAAACCATGTTTATATTTTCAAAACGATAAATAAGTACCATGAATTTGTTCTGAGTTTTCAAATCTACAACATTCAATAGCATTTCTTTTTTAATGTTATAGAAGTTAGTAGAATATGCATCATGGTGCAAAACTGGAAACTTTACTGAAAACAGAGAGTACTGATCTCAGAGCACCTGCTGTTCCCTCAGATCTGGGCAGCAACGTGAGACTCTGACTCCAAACCAACCAACCAAATAAACAAATAAAGAGAGTGTGTTCTGTTAAAGATGCCCACCCACGTTGTGTTGGATGAATTTGTCGTATTTTCTGGTTGTCAGCACCACCATGTCACTAGTAACTAAGAAGTCCGGTTTATGTTAACCTATTATTTCAAGAAGTGACAATTATTAGAGTTAGAAATGCCTCTCAACTCAGTCATCAGCATGGAGTGAGAGTAGCAATTCCACATGTGAAAACTGGTGTGGGAAATTTTGTGCTTTTTTTTTCCTAAAGAGTGAGATTACCCTTTTTTTTTTTAAGTTGTTACCAATTTTTTTTTTTAAATCATAGCTGTGTACATTGTACATTAATGCAGTTATGGGGTACAAAAAAACAGATGTTGGCCTGGATGTGGACAAAAGGGAACACTTCTACACTGCTGGTGGGAATGCAAACTAATACGGTCCTTTTGGAAAGATGTTTGTAGAATACTTAGAGATCTGAAAATAAAACTGCCATTCGATCCCATTAATTCCTCTACTAGGTATATACCCAGATGACCAAAAATCACATTGTAACAAAGATATTTGTACCAGAATGTTTATTGCAGCCCAATTCATATTTGCTAAGTCATGGAAGAAGCCCAAGTGCCCATTGACCCACGAATGGATTAATAAACTGTGGTATTTGTACACCATGGAATACTATGCAGCCTTAAAGAAAGATGGAGACTTTGCCTCTTTCATGTTTACATGGATGGAGCTGGAACATATTCTTCTTAGTAAAGTATCTCAAGAATGGAAGAAAAAGTACCCAATGTACTCAGCCCTACTATGAAACTAATTTATAGCTTTCATATGAAAACTATAACCTAATTACAGCCCAAGAATATAGGGAAAGGGGCGAGGGAGAGGAGATTACTCTTTATGAAACTGTTTACTTTGCAAGGAATTACTCATTAGTCAATAGGTCTCCACTTGAGCCAGCTGGGGCTGCTAGAACAGAGCAAATACCATAGCCTGAGTGACTCAGACAACAAACAGACGCTGGCTCTCAGCTCTCTAGCTGGGAAAGCCAGGGTCAAAATGTTTGCAGGTTATTCTTTATATGAAGGCCTTTGTGAAAGGTGTAAACAATGGCCCTTAGAGGGGAGCTGTTCAGGCCTGGTTTATTGAAAGAGGGAGGGTGACCTGCCTGGGCAATGAAAAGATGTTGTCTGCCCCAGGGGCACAGAGACCACTTTTATATGGGGCCTTGGGAGGCAGGCAATTCCACAGCTTCCCTGTAAAGTTAGGGTCTTTGGTGTGAACTTCTGGGGTATGGAGGGCTAGCAGGATTCTTTGTGTCAGGAGGAGAAGAAGACAAGGAGGGGAAAGGGTTTGTGTGTGGCCCCCCAACACTTTGTACTGGCTTCCAGATGGCCTCCACCCATGGCAGAGAGAGAAGGTGGGATAACCCTCTCTTGTCATTCCATCCTCTTCTACAAGTACCACTCTCGTCATGGAGACTTGACCCTCATGACCTCCTCTAAGCCTAAATATTTCCCAAAGGCCCTCCCTGCAAATCACAAAAAGGTTTGGGGCTTCAAAATGTGAATTTGGGAGGATGCATGCAGTCTCTAGTAGTCTCTAATTAGAGAATGTGCACAGTCCATGCACATGGCATTTTGGTATTTTTGAATTGAAATGCCTTGAAAAAGTTAAGCACTCTCTAATTCACGTCGTCCCTGCCACTCCTGGCCGCCTGACTCTGTGCCAGATAATCTCAAGGGTGCTGCCCGTCAAGTCTCAGCAGTGCTTGAATTTGTGACTATTGATTTAGTTTTTCAGTATTTTGGTATTAAAATACTCCTTTGATTCTCTTTTATAGGATGGAGAACCTAATAAGGGGACGGAATCCCCCACAATATCAGAGAAGCCCTTGTAAAGAAGTCCGTGCAGCCCTTCGGAAGAGGCCCGAGGAGGAGTGTAAGTATGTTTCACAGGATTGACTGTTCTAGGGAGATTTGGGGACAGGATTGACTTTGTTCTAGGGAGATTCTGGTGACAGGACTGACTGTGTTCTAGGGAGACTCTGGCGAGGGAATTAACTGTGTTCAAGGGAGATTCTGGTAAAAGGATTAACTGTGTTCTAAGGAGATTCTGGTGAAGAAATTAACCGTGTTCTAGGGAGATTCTGGTAAAAAGATTAACTGTGTTTTAGGGAGATTCTGGTAAAAGGATTAACTGTTCTAAGAAGATTCTGGTGAAGAAATTAACTGTGTTCTAGGGAGATTCTGGTAAAAAGATTAACTGTGTTTTAGGGAGATTCTGGGAAAAGGATTAACTGTGTTCTAGGGAGATTCTGGTGAAGAAATTAACTGTGTGCTAGGGAGATTCTTGGTAAAACGATTAACTGTGTTTTAGGGACATTCTGGTAAAAGGATTAACTGTTCTAAGAAGAGTCTGGTGAAGAAATTAACTGTGTTCTAGGGAGATTCTGGTAAAAAGATTAACTGTGTTTTAGGGAGATTCTGGGAAAAGGATTAATTGTGTTCTAGGGAGATTCTGCTAAAAAGATGAACTGTGTTTTAGGGAGATTCTGGGAAAAAGATTAACTGTGTTTTAGGGAGATTCTGGGAAAAGGATTAACTGTGTTCTAGGGAGATTCTGGTGAAGAAATTAACTGTGTGCTAGGGAGATTCTTGGTAAAAAGATTAACTGTGTTTTAGGGAGATTCTGGGAAAAGAATTAACTGTGTTCTAGGTAGACTGGTGAGTAGTATAGTGAAATGAAAGGGCTAAACTTTAAATGTGTAGTCAAATGATAAAATATTTATTGAATTGAGTTGATTTTTATAAACAAGTCGCCATGTGTTCCCTGAATATTGGTGCATACTTAGAATGTGGCTTCTCTGATACTTCAAGATACTGGACTGATAATCAGGCTTCATGTTCAATAAGGTCGGAAAAGTCTGCATCATCTACTAAATTGTCTTTAAACATTCATACTCTATATCTTAATGATTTTGGAAAATCCTAAAGAAACTTTTGAAATGTATTGAAATAGACATTCTCCAGTTTCCATTTAACCACAGTGCTTTTTTTAATGTTTTGGGTTTAAAAAAAAAAATACCCTGTAAAATCTTTAAAAAGCACAGTATTAGATGAAAGAATCATATAAACCTTTATAAAACTGAAACATTTGATTTAATTGACTTAGAAAAAAGTTTTGAAAGATAGATGCCATGTATGTGGTATCTTGCCATAAAGTCATTTTAGTCTATCCTCAGTGTATTAAATATTACAACCTATATTTGACTATGGAGATCTTATTTAAATATTTGTAGTCTGTAATATGTGGTTGTTAGAGACTTTTAACATAGTATTCATATTTTTTATAATTGTGGGACCACACCTATGATGCATCTTACAAGGGTACACGTGAAATTTACTACATGTAGAATATAAATGTCTGAACATAATAACTAAGAAAATGCCATGAAGGCTGTGTTAACCAGTGTGATGAAAACATTTCAATTGTATATAAAACCAGTACATTGTACCCCATGACTGCATTAATCTACACAGCTATGATTTAATAAAAAATAATAATAATTAAAATGTTTATAAAAGGACCTGTAATACTAACTTTCCTCATTTGCATGTAATTATTTTCAGGGAAATAAATCACATTACATTATGACAAAAATTTTTCTGAAATTTGAACTTTTACAGGAATTAACAATTTATAAGGACCAAGCCAATGTAGTGGATTCACTGAAGTATAAATTTAGTACACTTTTAAGACTATATCCACATTTTAAATTAGTTTGGGGTATACTGTTCTGAATAAAGACCAAATACATTAAAACAGGGCATGCGCATGGCACATTGAGTGTTTTTGTTTTATTATAAAGCCAACAGATAACCTTATTAGGATGACATGTATGTCATTCAATACAATGTTAATCTTGTTTTAACTAGTAGATTTATAGCTTCTAACACTACAAAAAATATTTAATTAAAGCTAAAATTTGAAATAAAGATAGAATTCATGGACATTTAAAACAAATAATACATAAGATGTGTCTCTTGCATAAAAATGTTGCTTCTTTCATTGTGTTGACATGAAAACTTTGAGCTTTCTTCTCTATTCTAGTTTAACATAATCAGTGGAATCTGTAATTCTACAGATTAAAAAAATAAAACTAGAAGGGATATTTGTGGATACATCTATAGGTAGTTCTCAGAGCGTTGCTATTTTGAGTGCTCTTGTACGGAGTTGATCTAGGCTTAGGATTGGCCAACTGTGGTTTATTGATAGAATCTAGCCTGATAGCTGTTTCTGTTGATAAAATTTTGCTGAAACACAGCCATTGCTTATTTATTTAGACATTATGTAAAACTGCTTTTACATTGCAAAAGAATTGAATAGTTGTGAGAGATAACGTATGACCCACAAACCCAAAAATATTTACATAATTCTTTATGGAAAAAGGGTTTTGAACCCTTGTCTGGGCTGATGGTTCTGAAAGTGTGGTCTCCAGACCAGCAGCAGCCCCTGGGAATTTGTTAAAAATGCTAAATCTAGGTCTTCAACCTATGCCATCTGAATCAGAAACTCTTAAATTGGCCCCAGTAATAGGGATTTTAAGAAGCTCTGTAAGAGATTCTGATGCAAACTCAAGTTTAAAAACTATTAGCCTGTTTGAAATAATTGGTATCAGATGATTGTAAATTATCTATGCAAAATACTACTAGGTATTTTTCATAGTCAAGTTTCATTATTCTCTAATGTCAGGTACAAGCATTTAGGTGTGTAATTTAACTGTCACTGTGTTACATAATGTGGGCCAAGAAACAGGTTCTAAACAAATGGATTGTGGCACTCAGGCTTCTATTTGAAGTTCCAGCACAGGAAGTCAGCTGGACTCTGTCATTCAACATGGAACGTTGAGAAAAATGAGAAATCTCCAAAATGTTATTCTCTTCCAGAGAGGTCTTCATTGTTCCTTTTTGGTATAATGACAGGTTCTTTTTGTGCTGTTACCAACAGTATCAATTCCCTGAGAACCAAGCCACATCTCTATATTGGAAGCACATATCCTGGTAGTTAACTGTTAACACACAAAAGGGTTTGTTCTCTAATACGACACTTCATGTGACCAGCGGGATGATCCAGAATATCACTTTTTTAAATCTAAGACTCAGTAATACTTAGTTGATTTACCTGAAAAACATGAGGAGACCGATAGAGCCTACCTCATAATAGGACTATTTTAAAAATTAAGGGAAATATCTATATTAAGTAGCTGGAATGGCACTTGGGATGTAGCAAGTTTTCTTCTCTCTCTCTCTCTTTCTCTCTTCTTTTTATTAGTATTCTTATTTCAACCTAAACGTTTTTTTGAGGATATTAACACATGTTTTTGAGAGAAATTCAAATGCACAAAAACAATACCAATATTTTTCGAAATAATAATGCATGCCAAGAAACAGGTTCTAAACAAATGCCTTGAAGCTGAAATTCTTGCAGCAGTGTTGTCTAGCACAATGGCATGTTTCTTTCCCTGTAATTCTACAAATTCAATATACAATCAACACCAATACTGCTTGGCCAACTCCCATAGAAAGCTGCCACCTCGGAAACTATTATAAAAAGTCAAATGATGGGAACTAACAGGAATAGTGGGACTTGCCTCAGGCTGTGGGATTCTCCAGAGCTGGGCAAGGCCTCTGTCACCTGGAGATGTTGGTATACGGGAAGGTTTTGCCAAATAGCATATTTCATAGTTTTATAGTTCTTTGTGCTCTTTAACAATCTTTTCTTTTTTTTTTTTTTTTTTGGCCGGGGCTGGGCCCCACCTCCGGCATATGGGACTGGCGCCCTACTCCTTGAGCCACAGGCGCCACCCTTTAACAATCTTTTCAATGTTAAGATGCACATGAGGACACCAGACATAGCACTTAGCCAGTTATTTAGTGTGAATTACATCTAACAATGGTACCTTTAACATAGCTAAACAAATTTTCAGTAAAAAAGAAATCAATTCTTGTAGAAGAAAGACTTTTAAACATGCTTCAGATATTCTACCATTGAAATGAATGAATGAATAAATAAATAAAGCCACAGCACCATTCAGCTATAGCCCTACACTCAAGTTCTCTTCCCAGGCAAACCTCGCAAAGGAATCATCTATTCTTGCTCTGTTTACTTACCTCTCCCTCCTTCAAATGGTCCAAGCTGGTTCTTATCCAATTACTGTGCTGAAACAGCTTTCATTCAGATCACTAATAATCTTTTTATGTTGCTGGAAAGGTTTCTTATGCTGTGTAACAAATTACAAAATTAGTGTCTCAAAATAATTCTCATTTATTATCCCACAGTTTGTGTAGATGAGGAGTTCAGGCACTGAGTCCAGGCAGGAGGACTCTGCTCCTGGTTCTTACCAAGTTTAAGTCTGATCCAAAACTCAGTTGGGGAAGAATTTACTTCTAAACTCACTGTTAGCAGAATTGATTTCTTTGTGGTGGTATGACCAACAGCCCCAGCTCTTTTCTGGCTGCCAGCTGAAACCACCTTCGGGTCCTAGAGGGCTCCTGAAGCTCCTTGCTGTATGGAGCTGTAAAGCTGGCTGCTTCTTCGCTCTTCTCAGGGAGAAAGCCCTGTCCCTCGGGTAAGTGATGTCACCTGGCTAAACCAGGCACACGAAAGACAGCCTCAACTTACTCTCAACCAATTTGGGATAATAATTATTCCATCACCTTTGGCTAGAAGAAGGGCACAGGTCCTTCTTGGTCCAGGGAGAAAAGATGCTATAGGGCTCAAACATTAAGAGCTGTGAGGACGACCACGAGGCCATCGTAGAATTCTGCTGACCATTCACTAAATCCTTAATAATGTTTTTCAGTGCCCTTCTTACATGACTTCTTAGCAAGAATCAATATTATGGATAATTTCTTTCTTTTTAAAACTACCATAATCTGAATATTTTGAATTTTCCAAAAATATGTATGTTAAAATCTAATCAACAATGTGACCATATTATAAGGCAGGCCTTTGGGAGGTAACAAAGTGTCATCGGTGAACCAGAAAATAGCCCTTACCAGATGCCAAATCTGCCGGCACCTTGATCTTGCATTTCCCAGCTTTCACAACTATGAAGAAGAAATGTTTGCTGTTTATAAGCAGCCCTGTTGATGGTATTTGGTTATAGCGGTCTGAACTGCCTAGAACGTTCTCTAATACCTATGCTACCACAGTGCTATACTTATTGTTTCTTACACAGTGTTTCTGACTACCCTTTTGTATGCTCAAACTTCTCTTTCTAGCCATTATATATTTGAATTTTGGAAGACTGTTTGAAGTCGTCTTCTTTTCATATATCCTGTCTCTGCAGACTGTCAATACATAAGGTGTTGGTTATTCCCGTAGTTGGGCGACTCACAGGCTCACCTCTCCCTTCCTGAGCTCTCTCCATTCACCCCAGTGCGACTTGCCACATTGTCTTGGACATCTCAACACTGCTCAAGTTCAGCAAATCTCAAACCAAATCTGTGATCATTTGCTTCCAGTCTGAACTTTTTTCAGTGTTACCTGTCCGAATACTAGGTGCTGTAAACCTTCCAAGTTCAAAATCTGTAAGCCTAGGAGTTGTCTTTCATACCTTTCTGGCCCTTTCTCCTAGATCACCTCCAATTTCAAGGCCTCTCAATTTTATCTGTTAAGTATATGTTGACTTTCTCCACCAATCATTTCTGCAAAAATTTTACCATATACTCCTCAATAGAGCTTTCCTATATATAGTTCTGAAAGCTTTTCATGTTAGAATGACCCTGTGGCTTTCCATTGCTCACTGAAGAAAGACGAAAAGTCTTACCATAGTTTGTAAGTGAAGTGGAGCCTGGCGTCTCCTCCCTCACACTGACCCCTTGCCCTCTGTGCCCTAATCACATGTCTTCATTAGAAGCCTTGATCACATTTAGTGATAGGAGAACAAAATATATATTTTTAAATGATGTAGAACCATAGAGAAAACATCACCCCAGAAAAGAAGAGTATGCCTTTGGAAGGTAATAAATGAATAAACTAAAATTAAAAAGAACAGAAAATTAAAAAATTTCAGTAATCACAGAAAAGATAAGCACTCTATGAAGTAACTGCAGAATAATGTGAAAAAGTTATAACTTAAAAAAAAAAAAAAGAAAGAACAATGGGGTGGTTCCCATGGCTCAAAGGGGTAGGGCGCCAGCTCCATATGCCAGAAGTGGCGGGTTCAAACCCAGCCCTGGCCAAAAATTGCCAAAAAAAAATAAAGAAATAAAGAAAGAAAAAATGAACACTGATGAGGAAGGGAATTATTAAAAATCTAAACATGGAGAGAAGAATTAAAATCTTCACTAGAGGCGTCAAAAGAAGATTTTATATTGTATAAATATTAGGAGTTTGAAGAACAAAAGCTGGAATCATGCTGTGAACACGAAAGATAACCAAACAATAAACAATGACAAGCAATGATGAATATGGAGAAATAAGGAATGAAAATCCAACCTAAGAATTACAAGTTTTCTTTAGAAACAAATCATAACAATTCAAAGGAAAAAACAAGCTGAGGTTTAACTGAAAATACTCTCTAAAGTTAATGCAACATCTGACTGCAAAATAAAATGTCTTACAGCGTACCATATAAAAATTAGTTAAATAAGATCTATTCTCAGATATATCCAAGCAATGATTTTAATTCTTTGAGAAACAACACATAGCATATTCCTTGGCACGTAGGAATTGTTTAATAAATAGTTTAGAATGAATGGAAAATAGGTGAGGAAATTAATTACTTGACTTTAAAAGTGAAAATACACCACAACAGTCTGTTGGAAAGAGAGAAAGAGAAGGGTGGGTAACACAAAGAAAGAGAAGGAGAAGAAGGAAGGGGGAAAAAAGGAAGGAAGAAGAAAGGAAGAGAGGAAGGGTGGGGGGCAGGATGAAGGGAGGGAGAGTCAAACTTCTGACTCTGGAACAGACGGCACAGACTCACATTTCCCTGTCCCTCCCTTCTGAATGGAACTCAACACCCAGGAATTACTCGCAGACTATGAGGAAATGATTCTCGATGCTGGAAAGAAGATGGCAGACTGGCCGGAACGTCAGGACTTGAGGAGCGACATCATAGTGTGTTTCTCGGATTTTCTTTTTATCTCCCATAAATTTCTGGACTGGGCACCAGAGAGACCTGCAACCTGGCAACAGGCATAAAGAAAAGAAGACAAAAGTGAGAGAAGCTGCTCTCGGCTCAGAGGGCTGAAGGAGGGAAAAATACCACAGAGACCCAGCCTCCATTCTGTAATCCTAAGATCATAGACTCTTAGGCTTCTTCAATTCACTGTGAGCAGCAGACTGGACAGGCTCCAGGCCCTCCCAGCCCTGCTCTCCTTTGTGGACAGACCAATCTGGTGGACCTGGTGGCAGCAGTGAAGGCCTGTGTCTTCCTCCCTCTATCCAGTGTCATAAGACCCAGCCCTGGTGGCTTCATGCCTTCCCAGAACCTCACCCAGCAATGTGAGGAAACTCAGAGATATACTTTCAGTTCTGACAGGTGATGCGAGAAGGGGGTGAGTGGAAGCCCCAGCAGTGCCAGAACAAAGCAGCCCAGAACAGCATTAGCATTAAAAGGGGTCAAAAACTGTCATCAGAACTAAAGCCCACAGATGTAGTTCAGAACCTATAATTTAAACCTCAACAGGGCAAGTGCCTGGGAAAATAAAAAATTTCAGTAGGATTAAGAATTTCCTGATATAATAAACTATTCAAAGTGAAACTGAATATTGCTCATCATAGCACAAAGCCCCAAAACTACAATCTGAATGAGAAAAGGCAGTCCACTGACCCCAATACCAAGATGAATTAGATGCTGGAATTATATGACAAGAAAATTGAAGCATCCATCATAAAAATGCTTCAAGAGACAATTACATAGTCTCTTGAAACAAGTGAAGAAAAACAGAAAATCTCAGCAAAAAAGATAGAAGTTATTAAAAAGAAACAAAAGGAAATTATATAAGTGAAAAACATAATTACCAAAATGAAAACCTCCCTGAATGGACTCAACAGTAGAGTGAAAATGTCAGCAAATAGATCAAGTGAACACAAAGACAGCTTAATAGAATTTACTCATTCTAAGCAACAAAGAGAATACAGACAAAACAGAAATGAACAGAGCCTGAGGAACTTGTGGAAAAATAAAAAATATCTAATATTTGTATCATCAGAGTCCCAGAAGAGGAGAAGAGGTATGGAGATGAAAAATGTATTTGAAGGAGTAACGATTACAAATGCCCTAAAATTAGCCAAACACATAAATCTAAGTCTTCAAGAAGCTATGTGAACTCTAAAGAAGATAAACCTTAAAAAAATTCACACCAAGTTACGTCACAGTTAACTTCTAAGAACTTCTAAGGACAAAGAAAAGTCTTAAAAACAGCCAGAGAGAAATAACACATTACATATGAAGGAACATCGATTCAAATGACGGTGCACTTTTCATTTGAAACTGTAGAGGCCAGAAGGAAATGGAAATACGTTTTCAAGTGTTACAGGAATTGTCAAACCAGAATCCTATATCCAACTAAATCATCCCCAGCAATGAGGGAGAAATCATCATTCTCAGGTGAAGGAAAACTAAGAAATTTGTTGCTAGCAAATGGCTAAACAGGACTCTCCAAACAAAATAACAAAAGAAATAAGGCCTGTACCTTTAGTAAAGAAATCACAGCACAATGTATAAAATAAAGGTCAGCACAGTAGACTTCTCTTTTACCTTATTTTTCATGGCTGAAGCAAAATCTACACTATGATCTAAACTGCACAGGATATATAGAGGAAATAATTAAGACAATTTTATTTAAAATATAGAGAGAGGTAAGGAACCTAAATGTGAGGGTTTCTCTACTTCATTTGAGGTGGTATAACACTGGTGTAAGTGGACCATGTTAAGTTACAGGTATAGATAAATAGAAAGAGAGAGGGAGGGAAAGAGGGAAATAGTAATAACTAGAACACCCACTGAGAAAACTATAAAAAATTATATACTCTAAAACATTATAAATAAATCAAAATTGAACTAAATATATATTCAATAACCTACACAAAGGCAATTGAAAAGAAATAGAAGAACAAGAAACTGAGGGAACAGAACAGAAAACAAATAATAAAATGGCAGACAATTTTTAATATATCAAGAATTACATTAAGTGTAAATGATATAATTACCACTGTTAAAGGACAGAGCCTGTCAGACTGGATTAAAGAGCAAGACTAACTATATGTCGCCTATAAAAAAATGTCCTTCAGATACAAAGACACAAAAAGGTTAAATATAAAAGGATAGAGAAATATATACCTTGCTAAATTATTTAAACAAAAGCTAGAATGATTATTATCAATATCAAGAAAAAAGTAAGCTCAAAGCAAAACATAATATAAGAGATACAGAAAGTCATTTCATAATGATGAAGACAAGAATTCCTCAGGAACATATAACAATTCTGAAAGTCCATGCCCTCAATTTATTTTTATAAATTTATATTTTCTTCGACTTTGTTTTGTTAACCTATGACGTCTTTTCGTTTCATTTTCCTCAACCCAGCTTAGTTTTCAATAGTTAAGAAATTCTTGGTAGCCTAATTGTATTTGTAATCTGCTTAGAAAAGAAGCTATTATTTTCATATAGAGAGATTTATGAATGTGTAATATTCCCTCAAATTAAGCAGAGTCTATTTTATGGACACTAAAAACAGACAAAGCTGATTGAGTTTCTGAATAATAAGAAGCATTCATTGAAGAGTTTTGCCAATTTTGTTTTTTATTTTCTTATAAAATTTAAATTCCTAATAAGTCTATTGTTATGGCAGTGATATTATACTTTTACTTAATGTAAATAATCCACTTAACATTAGCAAGAGGTAACACTTAAATTGTTTTGTTCTAAGATAACTGAATGTTAGCCTTTCAAATATCAAAGTGTTCCAATATTAATCAGTTTGCTAAAAATCATTATGATTAGTCACGTTCCTGCCTTCATATTAAAAGCCACTGAACATTATTTAACCTTTCCCTGATGACTCAAGGACGGTTTTATAATCTCCCATGATTGTAAAGTATGATAATAGAATTCTGTCTGCACGCTTCCCTCCATATGAAGTTGTCAGCTGTCACTTTGGCTGTGACTGTTCTTGCTTTTTAACTGCCCCTTCTTTCAACATCATTTTCCATTTTAGTTTTCTCCTTCAAGAGCTGGGAAACCATTCTTGTTATGTAGCGTATAAATATGTATCAGTGAACCAGGGCTGAAAATCAAGCCTCAGGTGCTTTATGATAAAAAGAGTGAAAGAAGTGGGGGCCTGAGTGCAGTGTAAGGAGCCGGGTGTTGGGGGGTTGGTGAGGAGATCTCATATCTAATGAGGAAATGGATGGTTTGCATAACCAGAAGTTCAGAATAAAGTCAGCTGTAGGATTTCACCCTTCCCTGTGTGTTGGCTTCCCCCAGACGGGTGGGATACATACTATGCAGTTATGGACGGACCTCACACGTGTGCATTCTCACTTGAAGAGGAAGAAAACTGTCTATTCCTGGGCTTCATTTGATGCTAACAAAATCCTCCCAGAAGTAAAATACTTGCTTCTCTATCATTTCATGGGCCTCACCAGATAATATCCCCATTCTTGTACCACTGCTGTGCACCAGGAGAATGCTGCGTGCTCACTGGATTGAGCCCATTGTACTAGACCAAAAACTTTCGAGCAGGGTTAGGATTAAGAGTAATCTGAGATATGTATTTGCCATTTCACCTAGCATACGTAGTCAAGCAGGTAAGGCTACTATATCCCATACTTGGCTTGCATTATATTTGTCCATACATACTCAGCCATACCCTAGCATTTTAGGATTGTGAATGGAAGCAAGAGACAGAGAAGGTGGTCTTGTGGGTGTCAGGAATCCTGACTCTAACCCCAGGTTGCTTCCTCCCACCTGTACCTCCTCAGTGCCGTCCTTTTCTGTGTGAGCCCTGCAGTTTGAGGGCAGATGCTTTGCCATTATCTCCAGTTTCTCCTTCAACATCCTTAATACTGTTTTTTTTTTTTCTTCTATTTTAACACTAGACCCACTTCCCCTACATCTGTTTGCCATTTTACAGCCATCCCTTCTTTCTATCAACCTTAAACAATTACTGGTTGTATTTTACAGGTAAGGCTGCTGGAGCATAGAGAGGGTCAGTAATGTGTACTCTGTCACATAGCTGGTCAGTGCCAAAGCTGGACACAGACCAGACTTTGCCTCTGAAAGCTGCTGTTACATCCTGGCTGCCAGCACAGTGCCGTGTCCTCATTTCACATCTCCAGCATCCATCTTCTGCCTAACTCTGAAAAAATTTAGCATAAAAAATACACATGCAAAGAAATGCACGTAACATGTATATATCACTTAAAAAGTATAAGTTGACGCTCCTGCTACAATGTTGGGGACACTGAATCAAACATTCCCACTCAGAGCTGCTTATGTCTTTAGTTAGGTATATTCATTCCAGCCTTCCCCCCACTGCTTAGGTTCTTTTTAATAGGGACTACTTTTTTTTTTTTTTTTTTTTGTGGAGACAGAGTCTCACTTTATGGCCCTTGGTAGAGTGCTGTGGTCTCACACACTCACAGCAACCTCCAACTCCTGGGCTTAAGCGATTCTCTTGCCTCAGCCTCCCGAGTAGCTGGGACTACAGGCACCCACCACAATGCCCGGCTATTTTTTGGTTGCAGTTTGGCCGGGGCCGGGTTTGAACCCGCCACCCTGGGCATGTGGGGCCGGCGCCCTGCTCACTGAGCCACAAGCGCTGCCCAATAGGGACTACTTTTTAACTTCTACAACAAAACCAAATGTGTGTGTGTGTGTGTGTGTTTATGTATATGTGTGTATATATGTTTATGTATATGTATGTAGATGTGTATATATGTGTATATGTGTAGGTGTGTGTATATATCTGTATGTATATGTGTGTGTATGTGTAGATGTGTGTATGTATATGTGTGTATATGTGTGTGTATGTATATGTATGTGTGTATATGCGTGTGTGTATGTGTAGATGTGTGTATGTAGATGTGTGTATATGTGTAGATGTGTGTGTATATGTCTGTATGTATGTATGTGTGTGTATGTGTAGATGTGTGTATGTATATGTGTGTGTATGTGTAGATGTGTGTGTGTATATGTCTGTCTGTATGTATATGTGTGTGTATGTGTAGATGTGTATATGTATGTGTGTGTATATGTGTGTGTCTGTGTGTGTGTGTATATGTATGTGTGCATGTGTCTGTGTGTTATTTTAGTACAGGGGGACTCAAAACACAAGTGGTAACTGATTTTTCATTGTCTCTGATAGGAAACTAGAAAATTTGCTAAATATTATGCTATAAAATATTATCATTTTTATTAATATTGTGCATTGTAGTTAAACAGTGTCATAACAATCGATTAAAAACTAACATTGTATTCAGTTGAATTTATTGCATGCCCAAAAGTAATATATGTAATTGAATATTTATTTTAGCATAATACAAAAATAAGCTTAAAGGAAGATTAGATCAAATGAGAGTCATAGCCTAAACATTCTTGCACCTTCAGAAAATTGAAATCAAGCTAATGCAGACTTGGTACTAACTTGAAGCATTTCAGATGTATTTAGACAGGTTTATCATTTAGGGTAGTAATGAAAATTTTGACAAATAACTTGCCAATAGTATTCTGGAGCTTTTCTCTGGGAGGTCATAGCTTTGCCCCAGCTTCCTTAGTTACTTTTGCAGCCCTCCTCCTGACAATGCTACCTGGGATTAAAAAATCTATCAGCACGGGCCTCCTTCGCGTCTCTGGCCTAGCAGATCATTCATCTGTGTTAGGCTTGAACTCCCACTGGACTTTTCTTTAAAACACAAATGTCTCTGAGGAGTAACTCCAGTCAAGTTGTAAAACTTTTCAATATGAAAGTGTTTTCAGATTACTGACCTCAAGAACTAGAAGGCATCACACAGCAAAAGATCTCAGAAGCCTGGGAAGGAATGAGGAAAAGCCAGAAAGTCAATATTTGAGTGGGGGATTTGAAAAGTAAATTTCAATTACTAGATATTTTTGCCAGGGGTTCATTTTGCTATATGATAAAGGACTTTTTCAAATAAAATTTCAGCCCTCTCCACATCCTTCCTTTCATCTGGGGAATAATTGTCCTGTTATTATTTATCCGCCCTTCATGGAAGCACCCCTAATGCCTTTCCTCTTCTCCTTGACTGAGGGCAAGACCTCTGCCCTCTCGGTTCTGGAATCACTTTGAAGGGGTTTTAATGTGGTGCTCCTCTCGCTGCACAGAGAGGTGCACAGAGGGTGCTTTACCCTGTTGTTTGCATGTCTGTTTTTCTCCCATAGGATTGTAAGTTGCTTTGGGGCCGGCACACACCTTACTCATCTGTCTATCAATAGCATGAAGCAAAATATTTGGTGTGTAGTCATCACTCTGATAAACATTTACAAAATAAAAAGGAATGAATTGTAAAAAAGACAACTTGATTCATGCCATAGGAGTTGTAGTTGAAAATATGATTGGAATTTAGAGACCGTTCATTTTCCAGAACAATTTGTAACCATTTGAGATAATGACAACAAGGTCAGGCACTTGGAGCTCAAGCACCATGCTTATAATTTATAAAGCCTGGATGGAGAACAGAGCTGGGATATGTGGCAACCTTGGTGTTGTTCATAGTATACTCCAGAAATGGGCATGCTTTTCCATCTAGGCACAGCGGTATGGAAAAGTCATGGGCTCTCTTTTTTTTGCTGTACAACTTAAGCCTTCAGGAGCAGATGCGTGTAGAGGTGTCTCCTGAAGAAACTCCATCCCTAGCACAGGTGGAGGAAGGGACTAGGCTACACACGTGCCCAGTTATCCTCCAAAATCCATTACAGCTAAATCACTCTCCACCTCCTAACAGGAGTTAGAAATGAGATAAAAGGACAAGAGTGTTTGGAAAATCTCTCCACACAGAAAATAGATGAGTGTGTGAAAGACGTTGCCTAGGATTTTTATCTCTTAAGCCGCTGGCCTTAAACATTAGGGCCTTAGTCAGCCGGAGTGGGGGAGCATTTATTAGGGCATCCTCTACCCAGATATCAATCCCTGCCTTCTCATGGGTCCTCCTGGGCTCACTGAGGGCAGAGAGGAGGAACAGTGTCGCTCTAACTCCGAGACACTCGGAACCAAAGCCTCGGCACTTCATTTACGTCCTTCTGTCATCTCAGGTCATGTTCCATGTGGTTGTCGGACCTTCTGCAATGTGACCAGATTACATTCATTTATTCAACCAGTCTTGATTAAATACATGCTCTACCCTGCTCCCTCTCCAGTGTGATGCTTGGTGTGATGGCTAATTTTTTATGTCAACTTGACTGGGCCATGGGGTGCTCAGATATCTGGTTAAACATTATTCCCGGTTATGGCTAGGAGGGGTTCCCAGGATAGATTAGCATTTAAAATGGGAGCTCTCCCTACTGTGGGCCCTTCCGGAAGCAGATGGCCCTCCCTAACCTGGGAGGGGACTATCCGATCCTTGAGGACCTGAATGGAACAGGTCTGGAGGAAGGCTGAACTCACCTCTGCCTGACTGCCGGAGCTGGGGTGTGCATCCTCTCCTGTCCTTGCTGCTCCTGGGCCGGTAGCCATGGACATGGATTTGCTGATGGTCTCTTTATGCTTTCTCACCGCACCACTGGCTTTCCTGGGTCTCCAGGCTGCACGCAGCAGATTCTGGAACTTCTCAGCCTCCGCATGGATCAGTTTTTTACCGTAAATCTCATTTGTGTATGTAGTTCTCTGGAGAACTCTAAAATTCTAACCAAAGCACAGTGAGCAAAAATCTAAAATAAATAAAACACAAACACTCCCATTCCCAACAGAGTTGTTATATTAACATAATCTCATTGGAGGAAGCAGACATTAAAAAAAAAATTAAGAAGTGTCCAATCTGTACCTGTGGGCCACATGCTCATTACTGAGGACTGTTTTTCTTATGCTGTGTCAGATATTACAAAAATTATTCATGGACTGCTTTTTAATCATCAGCATTCATTAGTGTCTGTATATTTAATATAGAGCCCAAGACAACGCCTCTTCTTCCAATGTGTGGCAGTGTGGCAGTGTGGCAGAGAAGAAAAAAGGTTGGACACCCCTGCCAGAAGTTAGTTCATACTATGGAAAAATGGGACAGATTTATAGTATTTAAAACTGAGGGAAATTTCAACTAGGGAAAGTAAAATAGGTTTGCACAGAGGGTGACATATGACAAGGTGTGAAAGAGCTGTGCCAGTCACTAATTGTCTGGAATCTGTGACTCGGGTATTTAAATGCAACTGGCAGAACACTCCCATCCTGAGGCTGATTTTGGTGCATTATGATATGTGGGAGAATAGGCGTCTACGCATATTGTTTATGAAGATCATTTTGCATTTCTTCAAAGTTTAGAAACCTGCAATGGTGAACACCCAAGTCATCAGAGTTCATTTGCAGTGAGTGCCTTGCTTTCTCATGCAATATTTCCAAAGTTTAAAAACAAAAATGTCCCCTTTGAACCAGCATCCAAAGGTGTGTTTTCTACAAAGTCTGGTGAGCAGCTATTTTTGGTCCTGGAGCCCTGGTGGCTGTTGCCCTGTGTGTTGCGGTGGAACTACTGATGCTTATACAACACAGGTCATTCTTTTCTGTTTCACCTGAAGAATTAACCTCAACATACTCCCGACATAAAGCAGCCACCTGCATTTCAGAAGTGTGTGCCTCTAGGGCGGGTGGGCTGCAGATAAGCGTCTGCTCTTTCAGGAAACTCACTTTCCTCAATAGTTGGATTTCTTTCTGCTGTGTTTTCCACAGACGTGAAATAGGAACAGTGTTTTATTTTCTCTCTGTTGTTCTACAGCTTTTAGGGTAGGGTTGCCATATAAAATAAAAGACAAATGGTTAAAACGGAATTTCAGATCAGCAACAAATAATTTTTTAGTGTAAGTTTGTCCCATGCACTATTCAGGGCACACTTATTCTAAAAAAATTATTCTTTGCCTATTTGAAACTTGAATTTGACTGAGTTTCTGTATTGTCAGGGTTTCCAGGAGAAATGGAAGCAATAGGATGTGTGTTTTTATAGACAGAGATAGAAAGATTTATTTTAAGGGGTTGGCTCACATGGCTTTGGAGGCTGACGAGTCTGACATCTGCAGGGTAGCCTGGCAGAGACCTTGGGAGAAGGAAGTTGCAGTTTAACTCCGAAGGCTGTCTGCTGGCAGAAGTACTTTTTTCTAGAAAGAAGTCCATCTTTTTCTGTTAATGCCTTCAAGTGATGGGATTAGGCCCATTCTCATTATGCAGGGCCATCGATTTTACTCTGAGTACACTGATATAAAATTTAATCTCTTCTAAAAGTACCTTCATAGAAACACCCAGAATAAGGTTTGACCAAGTATCTGGGCAGCATGGCCCGGCCAAATGGACATATGAAACGAACCACCACAGGTTTCCTTTGTTTTCATTTTTCCGAATCTGGCAACCCTATGTCAGGGAGTCTGAATTGAGTTCCTCGGAATTTAAACTATTCTCATAGTTGGCCTCTTTCTTTACCAACGTAAAATTAGTACTGTTTTCTAGTCCTTTTTTTTTTTTTTGGTGGTTCATTGCTTTTAAAAGAACCAAACATAATATTTTTCTAAAATGTTGACCCATGAGGTCTCCCATTTGAGAGACAAGAAATCAATAAGTGCTCAGTGTTACAAAAGCCTCAACTGTTCAAAAAAAAAAAAAAAGAAAGAAAGAAAAGAAAAGAAAAGAAATCTTACACATCCCCAGTTCCTGGGTTGGATCATCCCATCCAGGAGGACATTCCTGATGACATCAGCATCAGACCCAAGTCTGGACTTCATCTTGTTTATTATTTTGTCTGCCTTTTCCTGGAATATGTCTTTCATGGTGTGTCTCATCTTACTGGACTTTTCAGAATATTTCTACATTTTGGCGTCTTCCCTTTGAGCAAGGCAATCCCTGTGTGCTCCCCGAGGGTGGTTTTCTCACTTTGAAACCCCCTAAAATGCTTTAAATATTTTTTTGTTTAAATATTTGCTTTAAATATTTGTTGACAATAAATTGAAGAAGAAGGAAAACCAAGTCTTAAGTCTGTCTCAGTTTTCTGGACACCTTGTGTCAACTCCTCAATCTTCAAGCGTGGTTCTTCCACGTGGTCAATCTGGACTCCTCACCCAGGTTAGAAGGCCACATCTCTGCAGATTCTCCCTCCTTCCGCCCCACTGGAGATTCCTCCCAGACACTTCAGACTGCTTTATGAAATCTTCTTTCGGAGATCCACTTAGATTTCTTTGGGTTCCAGGGACAATTTTTTGACCTGGTACCAGCTGAACATTTCTCGTTTTTCCACTTTTCTTTTCAAGACTGATCAAGCTTGGCTCTATCTATTTCATTTTAATACATATTTTTCCCAGCCTTCAAGATTTCATTCCCTATTTCACAGCTGTCTAATATATGCTGTAAAATTTCAATGTTTCTCCTAAAGAAGTGTTCCTTTTCCTCCAATGTCATCAGCCAGTTTTCCTTTTTTTGAAAAAGAAAAATTCCCACTGCTTCTGTTCCGATGATAAAACTGTGGCTTGCTTCATTTTGCAGCATTCCCATTCCTCCTGGGCACCCTACACTAACTTAATTTTTAAAGACCACGTGTTGCCAACACAGACTTTGTTATTTCTCTTCTTAGCCTTTAGTTATAATTCCAATCACTTCTTAATACCTTCTCAGTACCACCTAGGAGAGGGAAGATTCTCTTTATAGTGAGAGCTTGCTACTGGTTTGCATTTGTTTATTAATAAAATCCAGCGCTCTTGGGTGGGAGGACCCATGATGAGAGTTCTCTGAATTATACAAGCATGGCTAGTACTCAGTGATCATACAGGGCTAAGCCCGAGATCAGACCCCAGCAGCCCCAACACTGGCCTGCGTCTGTGAAGGCTGGCAGGGCCAATACCTTAATGATAAAACAGTCCCTTCTGCACAACTACTTGCTTAGTAATAAACTGCTGTGAACTACAACAAACCCCAGCATCGGGATCCTGCGTAGTTGAAGTTCAAAGCCCACAGCCATGTGCCCTGGATTTGCCAAAAACTTCACCAAGTGCTGAGTCACTAAAATCTGCCATTTATGTTTATTACCAATGAAAACTGAAATTGGCAGATGTGGCTTAAATGCATGGCTACTTTGTTTTCCTAAGAATTAGCACATCTCAGCCCGTCTGAGAGCAGCTAGTGCTGTATAACTGAGGCCGTGGAGGGCAAAACCATGTGTCCAGGGTAGGCTTCAGAAGGCGGGGAGGAAGGGCTTGAGCTTCACATCTGTGCGTGTTCCTTCAGAACCTTCTCTAAAGATGCCCTTTCACAAAGCCATTCCCTCTTTCATCACGCTGATCTCTTTTTTATTTTGATAGATTTAGGGTATACAAGTGGTTTTCGGATATGTGGATGAATTGCATAATAATGCAGTCAGGGCTGTCAAGGTGCCTGTCCCCTGAATAGTACACATTTTACCTGCTAGGTAGTTTTGATCCTTTATCTCCCCCCCCCACCTTCCTTCCTTCTGAGTCTACGAAATTTATGAACCACTCTTGGGACCAAGTGTATCCACACTTAGCCCCACTTAGAAGCAAGTACACGTGACATTTTTTCTGTTCCTGAGATGCTTTATTTGAGATAATGGCTTCCAGGTTCTGTAAAAGACATTAATTATTTTTGTCGCTGAGTAGTACTCCATGGTTCACACAGACCACATTTTCTTTATCCACACTTAGGTCGATGGCATGTCTTTGCAATTGTGCAGGTGTCTTTTTGACACATAACCTCTTTGCTTTTGGGCTGATACCAAGTAGTGGGATTGCTGGATGCAGTGGTGGGTCTGCTTTAGTTCTTGGAGGAACCTCCACCCTGCTTTCCAGAGGTCCTGTGCCAGTTTACTTTGCCCCGACAGTGTGTAACAGTTCCCCTTTTTACCACATCTGTGCCAACATCTGTTGTTTTTTGGTATTTTAATCATGGCATTTCTCACAGGGGAAGGTAGTGTCCCAGTGTGGTTCTATTTTGTATTTCCCTGATGATTAGTGATGTTGAGCATATGTCATTATGTTTCCTGGCCATTATTATATCTTCTTTCTAAAACTGTCTGTTTCTTTTACCCACTTTTTAATGGGTTGTTTTTTATCTTGCTGATTTCTATGAGGTCCTTGTAGATTCTAAATTAGTCCTTCACTGGATGTGTAGTTTGCAATTACGTTGTTGAAAACACTCCCATACTACAAGCTGGTTTATTTATTCTGTTGGTTATTTATTTTGCTGTGAAGAAATTTTTTAGCCTCATTAAGTATTACTTATTTATTTTCGTTTTTGTTATATTTCCTTTTGTGGTCTTGGTCATAAACACTTTGCCTATACCAATGTCCAGAAGAGTTTTTCCCAAGATTTGTTCTAAATTTTTTATGGCATCAGGACTTATACTGAAGTCTTTATTCCATCTTAATTTTTGTGTACAGTGAGAGATGGGGATCCAGTTTCACTCTTCTGCATTTGGCTGTCCAGTTTTCCCAGGACCATTTATCGAAAGCCTCTCCTGCCTTCCTCTCCCCTGTTACCTGTAGGCATCACTGACTTCTGACCAGCTGCAGCCATAGCTCAAGATGTTCTTTTAATGATACTAAATACAATTGTACTTGTGATTTCAAAATGATGGACAAAAGGCACAGACCAAAATTCCTTCCTCTCTAAACTGTCAAATCAATCGTACATGTAAGTAGCTAAGAAGTTAGAACACCAATGTATTTCAAGGTCTTTGGGGTAAATAATATAACCTTCCCCTCCCACCCTGCTAAAGCAGAAATACTATTAACTGAGTGTTGTGTTATTAATTTTGCTTCAATAGACTCTAGCAGAAGTCATTTTCATTAGAAAAATACACTTCCATTTTTGTTCTCTTGTCTCCCATATTAAATGAAAAGGAAAGTCATTAAAATGGCAACACTGTAAAGCCAGTTATCCATTTATGAATTCATGGTCCTTGGCATTTGCTGATGGATCCGTTAACAACTAACCCTCTGATCCATACCAGGCTGTTTTCATATGTAGAATATGTAAGTGTTCCTAGGAAGTAAAAGTCCTGAGAGCCAGGAATGCATTTGAGCCTCTCTGGAAGACTCTCTAGTTTTATTAAATTAAAGAAAACCTAACTATTTTATCAGAGTAGGCTATTCTAGAAAACAATTGACTTAATTTACTTTTAAATTAGTGCACAGAGAATATTTGTACTCCATCATTTTGAAATGGCATCTCTGGTACTGCACAGGCTAAAGGAAAGAATTTATTTTACATATATTAACTGCTTGATGAGATGTCCCTACAGCACAAAATGTGGACAGTCCATGTTCCTATCAATAATTTCTAAATTTGGTTTGTAAGTTCATTTACAATTTTAAATAAAAGGCATCCAAAGAGCAGGTAGTGTGTTTTATTTTGTGTGAGTTTGAACGTCATGTAGTCAACAACAAAGCCATGTATTTCCTTTTTATTTTAAAAGCAAAAATATATGTGAATTCGTGTGTCATTTGGTTGCCTACCCACAGATTGAATAATGTTACCTCTCTGTTCATGGGTAATCATGCACCGTGTTTAATCCAGAACATATTTTCACCTGCAACATTTGACGGGTCACGTGCCCATCAGTTGACTGTCAAGCAAGATAAAACACATTGTCAAGGACATCAGTTCTTACTACTCCCTTTTGGAGCCGGGCACTGCAGATGACAGCGAACATGACAGCTTTTGTGACTGGCAACATTGTTGCTGGCATCTTGTTATTAATAATACTTTGACTAAAACAGTATTTCCAGGGATCTGGTTTGGTGGAATAATTATTCCAACATCATCATCCACAAAGTGACTTTTAAGCTTTTTATTTTTGGGATTTTTTTTTTCCCCTTAGCCAAACTCTTAACCAACCTTGTTATAATTTCATTGGGAAAGGGGAAAGTAAAAAGAGGCCCTTGAAGGCTGACACCTTCATTCTTGACACAAAGGCCATTTACCAACTTTTAAGAACCCCATTGTGTATGGGAGAAGGCAACCAAGAGCAAGCGTGAAGAGACGGGGAATTAAAAAACACGGAAACATAATTTTTGATAGAATATTCAGTTACAGCACTTGGGAATTTATTATTGAGATGAGTATTTCTGATGACATATGAAATATAGCCAATATCCTGGGTACAGTATACTTAATATCCATAATGATTTTTTGCGTTGTTGTTGTTTCAATCAATGGCAGTTAGGAGAGGGTGATGCCTACCCCTTATCCAGATGTGTTTTCCCCTCCTAGGATCAATTGCGATGTTTGTTACACAGGCATAATTTATATTTCTGGTGTCATGTACCATCCACACCATCATTAAGCCGAGTTCGCAAGGTGGCAGGTTCCGGGTTCACTAGTCTCTGCATGAGTCCAGCCTTTAATTTCCTAATGCTTTTAGTTCTAGTGAGATGCCAGGACATTCTGAAAAGAAGACAGTAAAATTGTCTATGATTTTTACCACAAAACCATTTTCACTCTTACTTTGTCTTGATTTATTTTATCTTGAAAAGTCTTGCAGGAGTGACTGTCTCCTGACACCATTTTTAAAAAGTTATGCGTAGTTAAAGAAATAGATCATTTACGTTATCCATTGTGCAACACTTCAAGACCAAAACAAATCTCAATTTACTTTGTTTCGTAAAATTGGTGCTATATTTTTATATTGTGGTGACAGATCTAATCATTTTAGTTGAATTTTTAGATTTGTTAGAACTCATTTACTCAAAGACAGTGAGATTTTATTATCTTTGATATTTTTATTTAGAGTGATCAGTCTACAGGGATTGAGAAAGGAGGTTATTTTATATCTCAGATCATGCTCGTTGACTGAGTTATCCAAGCATGGTATAACTTTAGAGACTTTTATGATTTTCGCTAGGTACATATCTACCCAAGAACAAACTTAAATTTATAATCTATGGGAATCCTTTAACAAATTACCTAATTCATGCTTTAAATTCACAAATCTGTGGAAAGGTATTTTTGTATGTGTACACATGTAGCATTTATTATACATATGTGTATTAACATACATTAGCTTCTTTTTGAGGTTTGTCCTTCAATGGACATAAAAGACTATCATAAAAGGACATATAATGTACAGAACCACACACTCAACTCAATCGTATTTGTTCTTTTATATAAATGCTTGCCATTTATTTCTGAAACTTGAATAGGAAAAGGATGTGTCACACACTCTTATTTATAGGAATTCTAAGTTACATGATATATAATCAACAGGTTAAAATACCTTTAAGAATTTTTTTTTTTCCTCAGCTCGCTCTCTTTTTTTTTTTTTTTGGTAGAGACAGAGTTTCACTTTATGGCCCTCGGTAGAGTGCCGTGGTGTCACACAGCTCACAGCAACCTCCAACTCCTGGGCTTACGCGATTCTCTTGCCTCAGGCTCCCGAGCAGCTGGGACTACAGGCGCCCGACACAAGCCCGGCTATTTTTTGGTTGCAGTTTGGCCGGGGCTGGGTTTGAACCCGCCACCCTCGGTATATGGGGCCGGCGCCCTACTCACTGAGCCACAGGCGCCGCCCACCTTTAAGAATTTTAAAGGTAACAGGTGAAGAACATTTGTAAGGGATCTCCTTCCTCCTTTACCTTTCTTCCAAGAGCCAAGAAGATATGCTCAATGCTAAGTCACAGTAAGCATCCTTGTTTTATAATAAAGTCTTTTCTTTTTTTCCCTCCTTTTTATGATTATGATTATTTTTACTTTAAACTAGTTTATGTCTACCTTCTGTTATGTGTCCTCAAATTCTTTTTTGAAGGAGATAAAGAAAAGGACGTAAAATAATAATAAAGCTAAATGGATTTGTTGTGTGCCTGTTAATGATTAGTTCCGTGAGCATTAACTGAGCACCTGCCGGGTGCTGTGCTCTTATTAGGCACTTTATGTGGACTGAATCTCTTCTCATCTCAAGGAATGATCCTTCTGGCCTCCATCTTCTCATCTACAAAACAGGAAATATATTATTTCCTAGTGAATTTTTGCATAAGTTTTTAATATTCTAGGATGGCTTTTGTGCATAGTAAAGGCTGTGGGTACTTATAATATTAAATTTCACTTTCTGAAAGTTAACATGTTTATCTTAAATTTAGTTTTCAGTACTTTTAAAAGTGGAACATGCAAAATAATTATTCTATTTATAAATATGGTTAAGTTTTAATGATCACTTTAAACTTTATTATTTATGAACTGTTAAAAATATTTAAAAATATTTTAATTTCTTCAGTCATCTACTACATCATGTTTTATTTATTAAACATTTCCCACCTTGATATAATAAGCAAAACCTCCCCAATGACTAAAACGACTCTGACAAATTCAATCAATGCCATGTACAAAGTGTAATAATTTCAAATTCTCTGAATCATCGCAGTACTGTTGTTAGCCAACTAAGTCAACTTCTTCTGCACATTTCAACTAAAAATCACAATTCAACAATTCATTTCTCATTTAATTACAAGCCCTATGGCCTAACGTGTCAAATTATTTTAAATATTATAAACACATTAAATCATTTACAGATCTTTTCCCCTACATTAAATCCAAAATTATATGTGGAAATTGGTTTTCTTCAAGATCTGTTGTGGGCATCTGTAGTCCCAGCTATTCAGGAGGCTGAGGCAAGAGAATCGTTGCTGTGAGCTGTGCTAACAAGGGCAAAAAAAAAAAAAAAAAAAAAAAAAATCTCAACTTTTAATTTGTAAACTTTCCCAGGATGGGAAAGACACCATTACCCACTTCCTCTGACACAGGATTTGCTACGCTATGTAACAAACCCTAAATCTGCTGCTTACTACAACACAGATTTTACTTTCATTATCTGTTGCCCACATGTGGCGAGACCTTTGTTTCACCTTCTCTTTGTTCCAGAATCTTGAAAGAGAATGGAGCCCCTGGCTAAGGGGAGGGAAAAGAGTAGTGACAGGAGCACAGGGTGGCTCTGCCGCCTCCCCTTGATTTGTGATCTGTAGCCAGTGTCATCGCTTCCTGTCACTCAGAGCCACCCCCGGCTGTTCTAGGAGTCGCACTCACACTCACGTTCACACAGCCTCCGTACGGTGGGCCCTGCAGACCTGCACCACCCTGCTCGCTCATGTTAAACTCATTGTTGACCATAGCAATCTGCAAGTCATTTTCACGTATGACTTTAAACAACGTTTCATTCATCCTATGATGTGTTTGGGTACTGATGTGTTTTAAAGATGTAAAGCTAATCTAGCTAACCAGATTAGAGAAGGATTAGAAAGTCAGGGAGATGAGTTCAGATTTAATGATGTAGGAAATAGGAAATAATAGAGTCTTGTGAGTCAGGAAGGAAAAAGTAGCACAGTGTCCTTATCACAGGGAGGCAAAGGGTGTGGTGTTTACGTCAGGCTGTCCTGGATTGACCTCCCTTCACCAGCGACTGGCCTCAGTACTCCCGCCCATTAATGACCATGACACTGCCCACCCTGTCTTTCATCCATTGATTCAACAAATATCAGGCATTTCCTACTTTGTACTAGACATTGGTAAACAAAATAAACCCAGTTCTGGACCTCATTGTACTCGCAGGGTAATGATACAGGTAGAAAATGTACAAGAAAAGAAGCAAATTGACAGTGAACAATTGTGATTAGGGCTCAGAAGGAAAAAGACAAGGGTTGGAGTAGAGCGTGATGGGGTGTCTTCACACCAAATTGGCAGGGAATTGCGGGTCTGAAATGGTAACAATTGATGAAGAATAGATGAGAAGTTTCCTGAGCAGTTGAAGCCCCTCCACGTCCCTCTGACCCTTGGTACTCCCTTGGCATCTAAAGGCAAGCACTGTCTCAACCTCCTAAAAACACCTTTCAGCTGGTGCAGCCTGGAAGCTCAGAGGAGTTGGTGGCCCCAGGTGCCACCTGCCTCACTGACACCTTATTCCTATGTTCTCACCCACACCATGGTTGCCCAGAAGCCTGTTCCCCTCTGCCTCCTGAGTCCTCCAGCAGGATCCAGCCTCAGCTGCCCAGAGTGGCCACTGCTTCCCTGCACACAGTAAACTGTGTTCCTTCCTGGAGTCCAGTGAGATCCAGCCTCAGCTGCCCAGAGTGGCCACTGCTTCCCTGCACACGGTAAACTGTGTTCCTTCCTGGAGTCCAGTGGGATCCAGCCTCAGCTGCCCAGAGTGGCCACTGCTTCCCTGCACACGGTAAACTGTGTTCCTTCCCAGAGTCCAGTGGGATCCAGCCTCAGCTGCCCAGAGTGGCCACTGCTTCCCTGCACACAGTAAACTGTGTTCCTTCCTGGAGTCCAGTGAGATCCAGCCTCAGCTGCCCAGAGTGGCCACTGCTTCCCTGCACACGGTAAACTGTGTTCCTTCCCAGAGTCCAGTGGGATCCAGCCTCAGCTGCCCAGAGTGGCCACTGCTTCCCTGCACACGGTAAACTGTGTTCCTTCCCAGAGTCCAGTGAGATCCAGCCTCAGCTGCCCAGAGTGGCCACTGGTTCACTGCACACGGTAAACTGTGTTCCTTCCCGGAGTCCAGTGGGATCCAGCCTCAGCTGCCCAGAGTGGCCACTGCTTCCCTGCACACGGTAAACTGTGTTCCTTCCTGGAGTCCAGTGAGATCCAGCCTCAGCTGCCCAGAGTGGCCACTGCTTCCCTGCACACAGTAAACTGTGTTCCTTCCCAGAGTCCAGTGAGATCCAGCCTCAGCTGCCCAGAGTGGCCACTGGTTCCCTGCACATGGTAAACTGTGTTCCTTCCCAGAGTCCAGCGGGATCCAGCCTCTGCTGCCCAGAGTAGCCACTGGTTCCCTGCACATGGTAAACTGTGTTCCTTCCCAGAGTCCAGCAGGATCCAGCCTCAGCTGCCCAGAGTGGCCACTGGTTCCCTGCACATGGTAAACTGTGTTCCTTCCCAGAGTCCAGCGGGATCCAGCCTCTGCTGCCCAGAGTGGCCACTGCTTCCCTGCACATGGTTTACCATGTTCCTTCCCTCCCTGTCCATTTCTTTACAATGGTATTTCCTGGATTGCCTCCCAAAGGAATTCTGTATCTTAAATCTTTGTCTCAGGCAGGGCCTGCTGTGGGAAAACCAGCCTGAGACAGAAATTATCTCTAATTACTGAGGATAATATGTAGGAAAAAAATGTACTCATTAAATATTTGTTCTCTTTTTCCTCATCCTTGTCCCTTTGAGTCAAAAAGGTATAATGAAAATGTTTTAGAATGTCATTTCTAGACTTTATTGAAAGTAGGTAATATTAGACTCTAGAGACCCAGGAGGAAACAGACTATTGTTTTAGAAGTGACAAAATGTAGTGAGCACCTAGACAGGCTGCAGTGAGAGGCCGGTGAAATTCAGTTATAATCATCAGGCTATAACTGCTCACTGTTCCTGTCCACGCTGATGGGTACACAGCTCTGCGGGGCGGTGCAAGAGTGTAGCGGTGCTATAAAGATACCCTTGAGTCAGAGAACTTGTACACACTATTAGGCCACAATGTAGGCCAAGAGATTAGTGGTATTCAGTGAAATTGGTCAGGGCTTCCCAGGCCTCCTCCTGTAATCTGTCTTTCCTCGGAGGAGGCCTCGGTATACCAGGTAGCAATGCTGCAGGGCCTCTGGTGTCCACTGCACCCTGAAAGCCATTTATATGCACATATAGCACATAAAATCTAAGTAGAGATGATACACATGCTGTTCACACTATTTTCAGGTCAAGTATTTCTGTCTTCTCTTTCAACTCATTTCCCATCTCTGAAGTAGCCTTCAACAGAAAATCTGAAATTTCTATTGGTCCTTGCAACTTTAAAAAATTAATTTCTCACGAGGGCCTACAAAGTCTGATCCCTTCACTCTACTCTTGGGCCACCCCTTTTTTCATGCTTATTAGGCTCAGGCACAGTGGCCATCACTTTCTTTAGACTTTATTGGAAGTAGGTAATGTCACCTGTACACTTTAGTGTCTTTTTGAGTTGTTCTTTATCCTGGAATTTTCCTATCGGTGTCCCACTAGACAGCTCCTTTTCATTCATTAGGTGTCCAGTTAAATGTCACCTTCTCCCGAGGAGATGTATCAGTTAGTTATTACCATAGCAGTGCTGTGTAACAACTCTAAGATTTCAGGGGTGTGCAATGATGAACGTTTATTGAGCCCAAAGTCTGAGGGTTTGTTGGGGCCTGTTGATTAGGGTGGGCTCTGCTGATGCCATTTGGGCTTATTCTGTCTGGAGGTCAGTTGGAGGTCAGCTAATCTCAGGTGGCCCTTCTAGCACCCTTCTTCTCCCTCTGCCATCCCTCTTCCTTCAAGGACCAGTGGGCCACCCTGGACGTGTTCATTTCACAGCTCTTAGAGGGACAGTGGGTGACAGTGTGAGCCGAGACACACAAGCCCCTGTCAGTGGAGGCCCAGGACTGATCTGTCATTACTTCCATCTGTTTTATTGGCTAAAATAGTGACAGATCAAACCCAACATCACTGGTGTGCTCCTCCTAGGGGAATAAGCGGTGGGAGTGAATGTTTCTGCTCAGTGCACCTATAGGGCTCCCTGGTCCCTACAGTTCAGAGCACAGTAGTTTTGTTTACTGTAATCATTTGGTTAGTATCTTGCTCTTGTCTTCTTATATTAGACAAGAAATTATTAGTAGACTGCACCATGATAACAAGCTAAACCCCAAATTAACACGATGGAAGCTTATTTCTCCTTCATGTCACCATTCAACACAGACCGAAGGCTCCTCTTCATAGCTACAACACCTGGGCCCTGGAAGTTTGTCAGGGAGAGGACAGAATGATCATACAGGGATATTTTCTTCCAAGGCCAGGCCTAAAAATGGTTTTTATCACATTCACTCAATATTGACAAAACTTTCAGTCACATGGCCCCAGACTAGTGCCCTGGAACATGGGGACAGAGAACGCCAGACTTCTCATGTACCCAGGAGAGGAGATGGTGTGGTAAACACATGGGCTTGTCCTGCTAGGACTATGAAGTCTTTGATAAAAAGGTGTGTTTTTGTTTGTTGTGTTTTTTGGGTTTTGTTTTGTTTTTTATTTTTGAGGCAGAGTCTTACTCTGTGCTGAGGCTAGAGTGCCATGGCATCCTCCCACTCCTGAGCACAAGAGATCCTCCTGCGCAGCTTGGACTTCAGGCACCTGCTAGTTTTTCTAGTATTAGTAGAGATGGGGTCTTACTCTTACTCAGGCTGCTCTCAAACTCGAGCTCAAGTAATCCCCCTGCCTCGGCCTCCCAGAGTGCTGGGATTACAGGTGTGAGCCACTGCACCTGGCCACAGATGTGTTTTTAGTGCTTGGCAAATGGAAGCTCTTCATTTGTTCAATGAATAAATGAATGATATATGACTCCAGAGTCAATTTTTTCATCCATAAAAAGAGAATAACGATACATGCCTAACAGATGTGTAATGAAGATTAAACAAAACACCAGTATGACAGGGCATTGTGTCATAGGAAAGACGAACTTTCTGGGGACCAATCTTAGGACTTCATTCCTCTTTCAGAAATACATAAGAGGTATTGAATATTGTTATAGTTTGTAATAATGAGGAAAATGTACTGATTCATGCAACCATGTGTATGAATATTGAAAGGAGTAAGACTTTAAGATTTCATTTCTTAAGATAACTTTTGGGATGATGTAGGGATAAAGAAAAGACAGGCGACCTCAAGCAGAGAAAGGCAGAAACCCGTCTGCTCAGAGTCCTCACCACATCCTCAGGGCTCTTCCTTCTCAGGCCAGTCGAACCGGAGCCAGGCAGATCTATCCCTGTCTGCTCCACCCTGCGGAATTTAAGGGATTTGCAGAGGGGATGTACGCAAAGGCAACAATGAAAGCTTTACAGAGAGATATCATCTCTGCCAGGGTTTTCCATCTTCTTCTTACTGGGCTTAAGGCAAAATCATATGCATGAAAGAAACTGAAGAAGTCTTGATTTTGTTGTTTGAATTTTAATTAAGATGGGCGGCACCTGAGCTCAAAGGAGTAGGGCGCCTGCCCCGTATGCCAGAGGTAGTAGGTTCAAACCCAGCCCCGGCCAGAAACTGTAAAAAAATAAAAATAAATAGAACTTTAAATAAGATTTCATAAAGTGTGCAAAATGCTTGAGACCTCTGCAGTACTGCTGATGAGAAGCCCTCCATGGACCCCGGATGGTGCTGTGTCCCTCTTCCAGGCTCCTGTAGAAGGGTGTACACCTAAAATCTGCTTTGGATTTCTGCCCCTCAACAATAAGCTCTTCTGTGGAGCTTATTCACGGTGGATCCCAGAGCCTACACAGACCCAGTCACGAGCAGGCCTTCATCTCAGACCTGGGATATTGTTTGCCCTGCTGGTTTCTGAAAGATCTTCATACCATAACTTCAAAGCCCTGCTTTAAAATTCCCGTGGCTGGCAGCACCTGCTGCATAGATGACCTCTGCTCCTCAGACTGCATAGGTCCTTGCTGGTGACTGGCTCAGGCTTTCTCAGAAGCCCTCCCTCCACCTCTGATTTTTATATGTTGGACACCTACCTGCAAGATGCGATGACAAACCCTTATAAATTTTCTGACGCTGCTGGTGACCTTCAAACTGCAGTGGATTGTTACTTGCTGAGGATGCTGATACTGTTATTTTCTCTAGAACAACAAACTGACTATAGCTATTTTACCATTTGTTTCGAACCTGTAATTCAATTTAATTTTGTTCTCTACCGTGATTTTTCTTGGGGTCGTGTTCGTCAAAGCTGTTTGCTGTGCAGTCCTGCTGTTTCATTAGCTCCCAGGGTATCGGCATTAAATAGTCAGTGAATATTAGTAAATATGTCACAAGAACACTGAGACAACAGGAGCCATGAGACCGAGTTGAAGTTCTTAGCCAATTCAATATCTATTTCAAATCATCCTTGACGTTTTGAATCCCCCGAATTTTTCATTTATTCAGTAATGGGAAACCTAAATCGGAAACTTCGGTATTGTCAAGAGTGCCCACTGCAGCCTCTGGATCGGAAAGGTTAATTTTAATGAACTTTTAAACACTTGCATTAGAAAAATCTCATTTAAATATAATTGAACTGTGAAGCTGGTGGTTGCAGTGCTTGGCATCAGACGGAGCCTGTTTACTGTGCAGTCACAGCTCGAGTGCTGCAGCCACGCTTGTTAAATATCACGGTGTCCACCGAGTCATAAACAGTGATTAAAAGCATAACTGAACAAGGTCCTTGCCCCTGGGAGACCGTGTTTTAAGCAGGAACTTATATCCTAGAGGACTTTTAACATGTACTTTCCACTTCTGAGTGGCATATCAGAGGCAGGTCACGGGGGACGAATGGAGTACAGGCCAAGAAAGATACAGAAAGTGCTGGAAGGAAAGGGCTACCGTAAGGAGCGCATGTATGGGAATTAGCATCTACCTGGCAGGTGCACAGGGAAGGGGATCTTTTGTGTCATCATTATAAGTAAGGCATTGAATGAGCAGGCTATATTTTAAGAACACTGACTAAAATCCTGGAAAACAAAATTGCCACAAAACAAGAGTTAAAGCCCAAAGCACGGAGCTTTCAAAAGGCCTTCAACAATGCTTCTGTAAGCAGGCTCCTCCAATTAGTCTATTAAAACAGACTCTAGCCCAGAGGCTCAGGCCAGTGTACCCTGTACCAGCAAGGACAGTGGTAGCAATGGGAAAAAAGAATTTTTTTTAATTTAATTTTCTTTTAGCTATATTATTTTAATTTGTTTAGAAAAAAAAAGAACCATTAAGGCTGGTATCCTCATTCCTGTTACAACCAAAAGTCTTTTTCTTCCTTCAATATTAGCCTTAAAATGCAATGGCGCCGGTGACTAAGTGCATTCATTCAGTCTTGCAAAAGAATAATAAGATAATGGGTTTCTAAGTGGTCACGCCTTCCCACCCGGGTCTCTCTTCTCTGATGGAGTGGGGTGGTTTGTGTGCCTGGCACCTGCCGTGCAAGGCCCAGCTCCACCCAGCTGCGAGGGACAAAAGCAAGTCTACTCATCTTTAAAATAATATGTAACGTGAACATCTGTTTTTCTCAATTTAGGCATACTGTACCCCCTTCAGTATATTAAGTGGTGAGTCTGCCTGAAAGTGGATGCGCAATATTTATTTTCAACAGAATGGGAATAAGATTACAGAAAACAGGAATATAATAATTTATTTTTAAATATATTGCTTTGTTGGAAACTGGAACAATATATATATATTAGGTTTATAATTTTAGTTGTCATAATAAAACCAAGGAGAGGGCTTTGTTTTCAAGAACTTGTGTTATATAATTAAAAAATCAGCTTCGAGACCTTAAGGACAATCATTATTACCATGTTATAAAAAACAAGTTAAAATAACGGATTTCTTTTTCCTAATCTGTGGACCTAGGCCATGTTAAATGATATTTAATCAAACTCTAGAATGGCCGTTTTCTCATTTTCAGCTATGTTCATGATCAGCGCTCAACCTTAGTCATTTGAATGACAGAGTTGGGCTCTGCATGGGACCTGGCGTGAAACTGATTGAAGGGTTTGCATAATCACTCGGTGCAAAGCTTGCTGGGCATCAGACACTACCCAAAGACCTTTGCTTAGAAAATCTACCCAGTAATCCTGCTAGTTCCTGGGACTTTCACTGTTTTCTATTATTCTGTCCCTTTGCTAATCCCAATGCCAAAGTCAGCCAACACCTTCATGCAGATATTTTTTAGAATCTGTGAATAGAAGCGTAGGCACAAGGGCGAGTGCTACAGAGCAGCCGCAGCCTGTCATCCATTCCCCTTGCTCTCCACGCCTTCCCCGTTCCCAGGGATCCTCCTCTGCCAGCCCAGGCACACATTACCCCCTGCTTCCACACCGAGAGGACCTACTGAGGAATTCTCCAGTCAAAATCTAGCATCCCTCTAGGAGGACTCCTATTACCCATGAAATTTTGTCTAGCCTAATGCACGAGCAATACTCATCAAAATATTAAAAGTACGAAGCACTTGTCATCGCAATATTTCATCCTGAATTTAGTGGAAATACAAAGATAGGGAGTAAAGCAACTTGTGAAAGAGTTACAGCATAGCTATTTGGCATGGTAAATATAAATAACGATGATCTGTCAGAAAGGGGTGTGAGAGGCTAACCATGTGGAGCCTCATGTTAATCTGAAATTTTAAAAAAATTTTAAAAAGAAAGTGACGGTTGAGACAAAAAAAAAAAAGTGAAAATTCAGAGGAGAAAGATTATATAAAATTGAGATGAATCTCGGGAAAGGCTTCCTGGAAGAGGAAGGTCATTATCTGGACATTGAGGGGAGTGGGGAAAACACAGACAGGAAATCAGCAGACGGGAGGTCTAAGTAGAGGGAGTGGCCTGAACAAAGGTGATGTGGGGCCGGGCGGAGAACAGACAGAGTCTCTGACGGCCCAGCCCGTAGGCATGATAGAAAAACCTGCTAAGAGCCTAGTTAGGGGCAGCAAATCCATTTTTAACTCAAATACCAAGATAAGAAATCTGGATTTTTTTTTTCTTCTATACACAATGGCAGGACTAGAAGGAAGATTTTTTGACTTGTTTAAACCATAATTTCTATCTCACTTTCTTAACACGTTGGTAATCAGAAAATGAATTCAATCTAAACACACTATTTGTTAAACTTTATTGGTTCTAAGAATGTACATTTTACGCAAAGAATTGTATCAAATAAATGTAATCTTTAGCATTTTATCTGTTAATTATAGATTGTCACTATAGTTTCTATTTTCTAAAATATCCTTTAGAACTATCATTTCATGAAGAGTTCTTTAGTATCTACGTCTTACTATGTACGACTGGCTTGTTTAAGCAGATCTTAAAATTATTTTGGCCTTTTTACTCCCCTTTATAAATTTTTGAAGCACTGTACTAACTAATAATAAGAACAGACTTCCCCTTATGGCTGACTCCTAAACACGGCAGGCCCTGCCTGACTATGGCCTGGGCTGAGGTCCTCTCCCCTCCATTGATCAGCAGAGACTCCCTGGAGTCTTGGCTTACATATTAGTCATTATAGAGAGAATCTTGGGTTTCATAAGTACAAACAAAGCTTTACATTGAATGTTCAAATGAATAATTTCACAGTACATTTTCTTTTTTATTTCCCATATCAACCCTGGGGTAGTAAAATTATACAATGCAATCTGCAACACAAAAGTCATGTGTCTATCTGCATTCATCTCATGGAAGTCCCTTTTCTAAAGTAAGTTTCATTGTTACAAACGCGTATGGTTTTTTGTGGGCTCAGTTATTTTAACTGTAATGCACTAAGCTGTGATTGTACATGTACGCAGTAACTGAGGATGTTAACGCCCTTCACTTCGTTTTAATGATCACTGGGAATTACCAAGTCAGTGTTTAATCGGTGAGAATATAAAACATTATTCCTTTAGAATAATTATAGTGGGAGGTACCACTGACCTGTAGAATCTAAATTATGAAATGTTTTCAAATAAAATATAATTTTCAAAACAGGGGAAAGTATATTTTATATTTAGTTATTTGAAATAAAACAAACAGGAAGAGAAAGCATTATAGGAAGCATTTTCATCTAGATACTGAAGTACGGCTTTAGACAGTGTCCGACAGCAGCGCTGTGTCCCACTCTGGACTTGACCCACACGCAAATGTTTAGAGGGTTCGATGTTGTGGGATTATTCTGTTAACACAAAAGCATCCGATGAAGCTCTACACATTCCATTCTTGCTTATTATGTTCATTTAGATGCATTTGCCAATTTATAAATGCAGTTAATTAAAATTTTTTAAATTTTCTTTTTTTTTTAAAGGAGCCCGCCACATGAAAAAAATGCAAGTCTCAGTGGTCACAACCTAGAAGCTGCAGAGACAGGAATAACTAGCAAGTAGATACCGTTATTTTACTGTGCTTGAGTATATAGAATTCAGTAGTGTTCTGGAGATTTGACTCTGTAATGACCAAAGAGTTCTGTGACTTTAAATTTATACCTAGCAGTATTTGTGTTCACTGATATCACAAAAATAAGTAGGAAGAAAACTGGTAACGACACATTTCAGTAAACTTAATTTCTTTCAATAACAATGAAATTATTTTTCGTAAGAAACATGAGTTTAAATATTGTATCTTCACTCAGGCCTTATTTGGGGGACCCTAATTTAGCATATATTCCTTTATAAAAGAGCAGATGAATCTCCCCAGGCCTCATGACATATTTATCCACTATGTAAATGCATTAATTGCTCTCAAGAAGCATTAATAGACATTATTTTATAATCGTGCTTTTTAAGGAGTGAAATTGCATTCACTTTTGAAGGTTACGTTTCAGAAATTCAAAGTGATATCAAATGAAATCCAGGAACAAAGCAGGAGCTTTCCATTTATTAGTATTCCCTGACATTTTCAAGAAAATGAAATAGGAGGTTCAGTGATAAAATCATGCAATGCTTGGATCAATGGATAAAAAGGAACTTAAGAATATGAGGAAGGTAAATAAGATTATTTAAATGACAAGTAGAATCTTTGAAAATTACATTGCTCCATATTAAAATGGTCAGAGTTCATTCTTTCTGATCAAATGTATCTTGAAGATTGTAATAGAACTAGAAAAATGTTAAAACTAACAGGATCTTAGAAAGTTTTTATATCAAACATTTCATTGGTATCAAGAAGGGAGCTGAGTTTGCAATTATAACCTACTTTGACATGTTTGAGTTACATATATATCTACATATATACATAGATTTAGGTATATATTTTTCCCCAAGATAAAACTTAATGTAGTTAATTCTTAATTTAGAAGGTATTTTTTTAATGGTCATGATGATTAAAATCTGTTTGCAAGCAGAAATGTATAAAAATGATGGCAGCACCCACAGTCAAAATATTTTGGAAACTGTGCATAAATGTTTAATATTTAAAATTCTATGGTCGGAGAAATTTCTGTAACTGTAGAAAGTGTGCAATATTATATTTCATTTGCTTAAAAGCGCAGATTCCTAAGGAATCCTATAAGCCCGCAGAAGCATCTTCCTTTCGGCCTTCCTGAAGGCTTTGTGAGTGGCAAGTTATGAATGATAAATACTTCCCAGATCAACTTTATCAAATATTTATACAATTGGAGACACATATTTTGGCAAGATGAATACTAAGCGCCAACTCAGTGAAGATGAAACACATTTGTATAATGTAAATCATGAGCCCTTAATGTGTTCAGTTTGCATATTCCGACTTTTTATCTTCGATTGTCATAAGGTGGCAGAAGCTTGCCCCAGGAGGGTGTGCAAAGGGAGGTATCACCTTCAAAACTCAAAGCCTTTTCTAATAATTCAGTTAATGCCAACTTCATACTGAAAGGGAGAAAATTGTAAAAATGTGTTTATAAATACCTTGGTAATAGCATCAGTTTTAGTTCAGAAGGAAATTAAGAAAGCCATCATTTAAAAAGTATTGAAGAGAAAAAAAAAAAAAAAAAAGTATTGAAGAGAAAACCACAATTAAACTCAGGTGGGTGAGGGTGGAGTAGAGAAGGGACAAGGGGCGGAGGAAGGGGGATGGGTGAGATTTCACCTAACAGTCACAATGCCAGGTCACGGCACACCTCCTGGGGGAAGGGCTCAACTACAACTTGGACTTTACCTAACAAACGCAAGCAGTGTGACCTAGTCCCTTATATGCTCATATCCATATGAAATTTTTTAAAAACCTAAAAAATATATTTTAAAAGGGAACCATCAGAAATAAGGAATTCTTAAACAGTCCATCAATCAATCAGTCAATGCTATTGCAGAACTTAAAAGCAGAGTTCATTTTAAAGGACAAACATTTGGTAGCAGTACAAGACTAGACTGTTGGGAGAGGGTTTGGTGCTGGAAGACCAGAAAACTGATGCTTGCAGAAGCTCACGTGCACCACAGCGGTTGTAGTGAAGACAGAGGAAGATCTTAGTTGGAAAGAAATGCCTTCTTCGCCAGGTTCCTCAGGAACGTGGTTTGGGTGGATAGGGATCCCATTATTGAAGACCTGGAGCATTAAACGATGAGCAGCTAACATCCTCTGAAGGATGTTAAATGGTGGGAGGAGTCAAAGTCAGGAGCATGGAGGGGAATTCATGTCCTTCCAGAAGAGCAGGGTGGGGATGATCTCAGCCATGACAGCAAGGTAGAGTGCAGCTCCGGGCTTGGGAGACAGGTGGACTGGTTTGTCTGAATAGGATGGTGGTGACAGAGGTTGAAGAGTACAGACTCGGACAAGAAAACATACACGCAGTGAAAGGAGAACGCTCCACAGGTAGAATTCTGAGGACCATTAACCATTCCATCATCTAAATTCTGTTTGAAGGAAGAGAGGAATCCACCACAGAAACTGAACAATAGTCAAAAATAAAAGGAAAACTGGTTGCCAGTGTCTGTTTAGTTTCGTTTTAAAAAGAAACCAAAGAAAGCAGAGACATTCAAAGAGGTCAATGGTGTTAAATGCTCCTGCAATGTCACAGGGTTGCCCAACCCTTTTCTGCTGCACCTCAAAAAAATACAACTCATCTTGGGACACACATTAATACACAGACACTGGCAAAAGCTAATGAGCAGAAAAACAGGCCCTTGTAGCTTTGGGGGGTATTTACACCACAAATAAGCAAAACAGTCTTCAAATAATCAGTTTACGGCCCATGGGCCAGGGTCGGACACACCTGGTAGAAGAATGACAGAGGGAGAAGAAGGTTTTGTGATTATTAATGGGGGAACCAGCGGAGCCAGTTCAAGGTGGGGCACCAGATGCTTTTCTGAATCAATTTCATCATAGTGTCTTTATTCTTAATCATCCTATGCTAATCCCAATGATAGATTTTTGTTTTTCAGATTATATATAGATAATTCCATCTTCAAAACTAGATTTACTTATTCTCAAAATATCATTCAGAATATCATTATGATAAACACCTTAAGACTTCCCATAATTTGAATATCAAAGTCGATTTAATGTACATTCAAGAAATGTTGCCCTTGAGTAATCTTATCAAATGTGCATGACTATATTATTCCATTTAGTAATCTCAGATTTCTCATATTAGGCTGACAAGTAAGCTCTATCAGTACTCAGCACACAGTAGGTCCCTATGAGGAGCTCATGAGCAAATGAATCAAAGAATCTGTGCTTTCCTCTTTTCGGATCATTACTACTTTCATTTTTTTCCAAGTACCACTATATCTTCCGCTTACAGAAAAAACACAATAATCTATCCTCAAACCCTTAAATAAACAAATAGGACTAATGTAATAATGAGATGAGGTAAGACTTCCATGTGGGATTTCCTACCTGATTTCTGTTAGTCTTATTTTTAGTTGTCCTGCGCTGGCAACATAGACTTAATTTTCAGAGTTGTAATCAGGGCCTGAGAGCTACCAAATCATTTTAAACTTTTTGTTTAGAAAGAGATTACTCTTAAATCTTTGTACTGCTATCTTTCTTTTTCTGTCCACAATTAAAAAAAGACTTCATTGTTTTATTTTAGGTTATATCAATAATTCATGCCTGTTATGAAAAATTCAAACAATACATAAAAGTTTGATGAAGAATGTAAAAAAATCACTTGAAAAGTGATCCAAATGATAACGAAAATTAATACTTACATCCCTTAGGGACTGACCACTTTATCGTTGTCTCTAATAATGCTTTTTTTATTAAAATCACTTCTTCTGTTTTTTTAGTTCAAATACTCCAGCTTTCATTTGCTTGATACTTGGCATAATGTTTTTCTTTTTACATCCTTCTTTCAACCTTCTTGTTCTGATATCTCTGGTCTCTCCTGTAAACACCATAAACTAGCCTTTATTTTCAAAAATACTAGTCTGATAATATTGATCTTCACTTGAGATAGTTATGTTTATACTTAATTAAATACATCTAAAATGGGGTCTTATCAACCAAGTTACTCTTTATTTACTGTTTAACTCACCTACCTATGTTCCTTTTCCTCTCTTTTATCACTTTCTTTTGAAGTTTTGGATTAATTAGATACTTCTTGTCTCATTCTTTCCCTATTAACTTATAAATATGTTCTTTTACTGTTCTCATCGTGGTCACTTTAGAGATTTCAACATTCATCCTTGATTTATTACATTCTGACACCAACAGTTTCTTTTAGCAATTCCCTGATATTGCCAGCATCTTAGGAGAACTTTAGCTCCATCTTTTGACATAATTATTGTGACAGATTTTTCTACAGCTATCTCAAGCCTCACTGAATACAGTTCTGTTACTCTCTGTACATTTGATGTCCATGAATTTCATATTTGTCTCCATATTAATCTTTTCCATTGTCCTTCACTCTTCCTGCATATCCATGCTTCCTCTGGGTTTACTTTCCTTATGTCTGAAGGAGTCTCTTTAGCATTTCTTTTAGTTTCAGTGTGATAGAAGTAAATTTTCTCAGTTTTTATTTCTCTGAAGGTTCAGTATTTTGTCTTCATCTCTTGGCCTTAGTTTTGCTGGTGATGGAATTTCTTTGAGCACTAAAGACGTCTCTCAATGTCTTCGAGCTTTCCTCTTTTCTGGTGGGAAAAAAGTCAACCTTGTTGCTCCTTCAATGAGTATTGGATTTATTGTTACAATGATGCTTAAATCTTTTTGAAATTATATTTTCTACTTGTGATGAATTGCAGTACCATAAAATTTACCATCTTAACCATTTTTAAGTGTGTAGTTCAGTGGTGTTAAATACACTCACACTGTTGGGCATCCTTCACCACCATCTATCTCCAGAACTGAAACTATCTTGCAAAACTGAAACTCTACACCCGTTAAACAAGAGCTCCCCATTTTCCTTCCCCCTCTCCTATCCTGGCAGCCACTATTCTCCTCTCTGTCTCTGTGAATCTGATTACTCTCTGTGCTTCATGTAAGTGGAATCGTATTATTAGTCCTTTGTAATTAATTTACTTCACTTAGCGTAATGGCTTCAGGAAGCATCCGTATTATAGCATGTATCAGAATTTCCATTCTTTTTCCAGCGGAATACTAATCCCTGGTAGGTATATTCCATATTTTGTTTATCTGTTCATCTGCTGATAGACACTTGGGCTGTATCCAGCTTTCTGCTATTGTGAATAATTCTGCTCTGTGAACAGGAGTGCACAGATATTTCTTCGGATCCTTGCTTTCAGCTCTTTGGGGTATATACCTAGAAGTGGAATTGCTGGATCATATGGAAATCCCATTTTTAGTTGTGTAAAGAAGCTTTATACTGTTTGGTGTGACAGCTACACCATTTTGCGTTCCCACCAATAGTGTACAAGGGTTCCAATTTTTCCCTAACCTTACTAACGCTCATTAGTTTCTCTATTTTGGATTTTTGTAAATAGTACCCATCTTAATGGGCATAGGATGGCATACTGATGTGTTTGGTCTTGCCATCCCAGGACTGGCAGGGGCAGAAGAAAACACACATAGAAGGTGGCTTGTGCAATTCAGGACTTAGCTGTCCTGCCCCCAGGCTGTTCCCAAGCACATACCCTGCTGAGGACACATCAGTCATTGTGTTTGAGAGACAAAGAAAAATTTTAAATAATATTCTCTATGAAGAATAACCTAAAATTGAAAATCACTTCCCCAGGATAAAGGTACCATTTATGTAGTTAGAAATTCAAAATCTAAAAACAGGGATGGCGCCTGTGGCTCAAAGGAATAGGGCGCCAGCCCCATATGCCGGAGGTGGTGGGTTCAAACTTAGCCCCAGCCAAAAACTGCAAAAAAAAAAAAAAAAATCTAAAAACTGAAATTATTGACAAGATTCTTGAGATTCTAGATAGGCACCAAAATGCCTACATGCAACTTGGGTGCCTAAATGTTGTGAATATTGTGAGAGGAATTTGGGTGAGCCCCAGAATCATCAACACTGCAGAGGGAAGCTGGAAGCAAGCACCACGTGGGTGAATGTGCTTGACTCCCAGGCCATGATGGGCAGCGAGAGAGACACTCACTGCCAGCCACACACCCCAGGCTCCTGGCCAGATCGTCCTGCTGTGGGGAGCTCTGCATCAGCCAGCCACTCGGCTTGTGTGCCCTGACATGTTCTGATACTTGGCAAGCAAATCTCTGATGCCTCTGCTGTCTTTCTGAATATATTCCTAAGTTAGCTGTGATGGACAAAGGGCCCAAACCCCACATGGTCTGGAGAGCACTCTGTAGCTGGGATTGAGCGACCAGGTTGAGTTATTTACCCAGTATCTGGATCCATAAACCTAGGGAGGTAAGGAAGGCAGAAGACAGGGATATTCACATTTATTAAGTAATTTCTGTGTAGTCCAGATACATGTTCATATGTATATATTATATATGTACATATGCTCAAAGTTTTCACATGTACACATCTATACTCACAATTTTCATATGAATATATACATATACACACAATTTTCATGTGTATATATGTACATATACACAGTTTTGTTAGTCCTCATGCTATCTTTATAAGAAGGATGAGTTTGTTCAACACTGCAGTTACTAAATGGAAAATCAGCATTGCAGTTTATTTCTGTATGACTCCCAGGACCATTCTATTTCTACTGCATTACCTGGAGGAAAGAGTTTGCCTGAGAGAAATTGGATGGAGAGAAATCATAAAAGTTTATCACCGTAGTAAAACTCTATAGAGTCATAGGTTTATTAAATAGTGATGCAAAGATTCCTTCTTAAAATAACAACAGTGGGAATGACACGAGCACCACTGATGCCATTAAACGTGGCACCTCTGGCCACAGAGCAGAGCACAGATCCCTCTGGTGCAGATCCTGGTGGGAGTCGGGAAGAACGGACCCCAGGAGCAGCCACAGGGCATCCAGGCGAGCACCTAGTGGGTTTCTGAAACACAGGACAGAGATCTGGGCTAGCGATGTGCATTCAGGAGGGCGTAGCAGGAAGATGGGAACTAGCAACCATCTTTCTGTGGCGTGTGTGAGAAGGGTCCCATGTAAGAGAGTGTGTGGTGTAAAAGAGATTGGCTGAGAACGTATAAAGCAAGGTAAGAAGAGAATTCTGAGCAAAACTTGCATTAAAAGTTTTAAAAATTTAGAGAGGCAGGAAAAAGGGCAGGGTAAACTGAGTTCACAGGAGCAAAACAAATAAAAAGAGGCCCGGGGTGGTGGCTCACACCTATAATCCCAGCACTCTGGGAGGCCGAGGCAGGTGCACTGCCTGTGCACTGGAGCTGGAGACCAGCCGGAGCAAGGGCGATACCCTGTCTCTCCTAAAAAAGAACAACCAGCCAGGCATCGTGATGGGTACCAGTGGTCCCAGCTACTCAGGAGGGAAGACGGTCACTTGAGCCCAAGAGTTAGAAGTTGCTGTGAGCTACAGTGATGCCACAGCACCCTACCCAGGGTGACAGTGTGAGACTCTGTCTCAAAGAAAGGAAGGAAGCAAGAGAGGAAGGGAGGAAGGGGAAGGGGAAAAGAAAGGAATTACTAAGGCAAAATGGACAACAGAGGTAAATAAAAGCCGCAAAAGAAGTTAAGGGTTCGTAAAATCTGGTGATGAAGGTATTTTAGGGCCCTATAGGAGAGCGTCATGACCACACCGGTTAAGGGGATGAGTGCATCTTAGGCTGGACTCCTGGCAAACAGACTCTGAGGTAAAGATTTGTGTGCAGGAGGGTTACTGGATAGCACTGGGGAGAAAGAGAAATTGAACTAAACTCAGGTGGTAAAAAGATCATAAGAAGAACCTCACAGTGGCCCTGGAGCTGAGAAAGCCCAGGTGAGGAAGGCGGGGGGGGGGGGGGGGCATGCATAGCAGCAGGGGTGTTGTCACCGGTGAGGTACCTCCCTTCAGGAAAGGGCAGACTCAGAGGGCCACGCAGTAGCGGCCCCAGCCGGCCGACCTCCAGCAGGTGGGAGAATGAACGGCTCCATCCTGTAGGGATCGGGGCTGGTCAGCACTCCCAGCACCCAGGAGAATAGAGAAAATTAATGTAAAGACTAGGCTTCTATTTCAAACCTTTACTGTAAGCGATTTTATTACTGCATCCCTAATTCTCTTCCAGATTCTTCCCCACCACTGCCTTGTACCCAGCCCAACTCACATTTTCTTCTTAGATGCTTTATTTAATTACATGCCCTCCAACTAAGTAGATGCTTTATTTTAGCCGTTCCATTGAGTTGTGACTCTCAGCCTATCAGTACCATAGAGCGTCCCCAGGAATAAAAATAACCGTGTTTTACAGAACTGCTCTTCCTCAATTAATTACCATTAGAACGGAGGCTGTCTGTGGGAGCTCTAAGTTAAGGAATTTAGAAATTATGCAACAAACTTCAAGGTTCTGCCTGAATTGAAAAGGGTGGTTTTACATATTTTATGTGGTACTTTTACATTTCCTTGGAAGATGACACTAAACAAACAGGCTACAATTATTAATACAGAATTGTACCATAATCTTATATTAATAAATATAGAAAAAGGTGAAATAAAATCTGTTAATCATTTTGGCAATTATTAATTGATGGCAGCTCTGAGTGTGAGAATGGTGTAAAAATAGTTCCCAGGAGGGATTTGCGCCAACCCGCGCTTAGATGGTCTGTCAGCCGTTTTCATCACACTGTGTTTTCTGCTCTAGGTAGGCGCTTAGTACAATATCAGCCGTCTCTGCCAGTCACTGGGATCTGTCCTTACTGGCGGTTTTATTACTTATATTTTTATTTATCTTTTAAAATTATTTCTAGAGTAGCTTGATACTTAGTATGTCTTGGTGACATTTTTTGAAAATGTGAATTTCTACCGTATTAAATACTTATTTAAGCAAAAATGATCCCCAAACCCCCTCAATAAAAGTCGTGTAACAGTTTTATTGAAATCTAACTAGAAGCTGTTCTGAAAAAGGCCAAAGTGTTCTTACTTTAAATATACCATATGAACACCAAAAAGAAAAAGAAATCAGTCCCATCTGTCAAATTGCCTAGAGAATGCGTTTAACAAGGAATGCAGCTACATGAAAGGCCATGAAATATGCAACCTGGGACGAAGGATAAAGCCATCCTACAGGTCACCAGCTCCCCACTGTGCATGGTGCTCCTGGGAACTGGACAGATTGGGTCCTCATTGCTACATCCAAGTTGTGTGCAGGAGGATTACTGGGTAGCAAAATCACTGCCTTGCCGGAGAGTAAGAGACTGAAGAGAGGACAGTGGACCACCAATTCCAACTCCTTCCACTTTCATCAGCCCAGGACATGTAAAAACTAATTACATTTCCATGGGTGGCGCCTGTGGCTCAAAGGAGTAGGGCGCCGGCCCCATAGGCCAGAGGTGGCAGGTTCAAACCCAGCCTGGCCAAAAACTACAAAAAAAAAAAATTAATTACATTTTCTTTCATTTTAAGGAATCAGATCAACTTTTCTTATTAGGAAACAAAGAAAAACTTATTTACAGTCAAGAAGTGTGCAACTCCATTAATATTATTACCAATTTGGCAAATGAAAGAAATTTTGCAACTGAACCAAAGGGGCAAGGAACAAGTTGCTAACGTGTATGCTTATGAGCCGGTGAATGGCGATAGTATAATAAACTCACTATGGTTTTATAAAAAATGTAAAGACAGTGCAAGAAAACAGGGCTCATCTGGAGGATGCTAACAGAAAATAAACTGCTGTTAATGTAGCCCACTGAAAAAAGAGACGCAATAAAGCTCTTCAGACACCTGTTCAAAGGGAGATTTTCCTTTGGATTGTACTTTTGAAAGGTGTTTCCTTTGCTGTCAACTAAGAAATTGAAAAAACATTATCTGGGGCAAAATGTTCAATTTATTGAAAGGGATCTCCATCTGTGAACATTAGCAAATCTATCCAAGGATTCTCTATCAATGCATTCTGAATTCAGGGTAATCACATCATATGTCCTGAGCTGTTTATAAACACTTACAAAGTAGCAGCTACACTATTGAGAGATCCTGATTATTAGTACTAAGAAGTTATTTGGTGCCTCCAACTAAAATGTGAAAACATCCTTGCTGAATGGGCACCAGCGGGGAGGGGGTGGGGAGTGTTTGTGTGGGGGACAGAATCATAAGATGATCTCTACCTAAGAAAATCAAGTATTTCACCTAGTTGCTTGTAACCTCATGTTAACCTGAAATAAATTTACTAAAAACAAAAGAGAAAAGAAAAGAAAATGTCTTCTCTACAGTCTCCATGTTTTCTCACTTCATGGGGTAAAAAAATAATGATAATGATTTATTTTTAACTAATTTAATAAAAACACTAGACAAAGTATTTTGCTTCATTTCCTTTATACAAATGGAACTACATACAATTTAGTTCCTCAAAAATGTAATAAAATAGAAAAAGTTTCTTAATAAAAAAGTATTACAAGTTACAAAAATAATTTCAGTTTAGTGGCAATAATAATTGATTTTAGAAATACTGAATTTCTTTAAAAAGGTTTGGCACATAAGTTAAAAAAAGAGCTGAGTATTTTTTTAAAATAAAGGAAACATTCAACACTATGGCAAATAAACAGATGTCTTAATGATTGTTTATGGATTTAAAGCAGCAGTTCTCAACTTGTGGGTCGCGACCCACAGGAACTGTATTAAAGGGCCGTGGCATTAGGAAGGTTGAGAACCACTGATGTAAAGAGTTGTATAATATCACACAATCTAATGAAAATGGAAAACATATATACACATATGTATCTAATTGTTCAGAGGACGCTGCATACAATTATGACTAAAATATGCAATCACTGAGAAATACTAAAAGTTCTGGTCAAGTAAAACAAAAAGTATACATGAAATCTTAGAAATAAAGGGTTTAGATATCTTTCCCATATCCAGGGACTGTAAAACAGCAATTATGTAAGACCTATATGGACAGGCAGAAACAGATATCTAGAAAGAAATTAAATGTAATAATCTCTCAGGAAATAGAGAATTCTGCAATCCTCGATTAGCCTCAGTATGCACTTATAATATCTTGACTTTAAATTTTGACAAAATGAAGAGTTCTATCTTTTTTTTTTTTAATAAGCAAAAATAGTTTTCCTTGATCTAAAGTTTAAATGTGAATACCTAAGGGGCTACAACCAACATTCTCCTTTGAGGTTAGATATTTGCCCTTAAACTAAAAGAAGAGTATTAAAATACAAGTATTAAAATATACTTTTGTAAAGTAACATAAACCATTTTAACACCTTAGATATAAATCATGTTTATTAAGGTTCATAGGGACTCCATTCATTTCTGAGAAAGTGGGAATGAATCAGTGAGGCAGGACCTGATTCAGAGGCCCTGCATTAGCCGAATGGGAAGGGGAAATCTAATTCCTGGGGGAGGTTTCAGGGTAGGAAGGGCTCTCGATGGCTTTCTGTAGGAAAAACAAGTCAAGGAAAAAAAAAAAAAACATGGAGCATGTATTTTCTTATCTCTTTAAGACATTATAAAGTTAGAAAATCTCAGAAATGAGGACCAATGTGTTCTGTGCATAACTGAAAACATTTTTATAAAAGTGATTTGACTCAGATCCTGTGGCTCTTCAGTGGCAGAAGTGGGACTAGAATTCAGTTCCCTCGACTCTTAATCCAAAACCCTTTAATGGAATTCTGGCAAGATTCCTGATGATACTTGATGTTCCCTGTTAGACGTGCAATTAAGCCCATAATTGCTCCTTGTTCCACTTCTCTGTGAACATGACTTTCTTCGGATTCTATGAAATGGCACATTATTCACTCCAGGACAGAGAAGGGAGTGTAAAATTAAGTCAGTGAAGTAATTTTATTTAAGTTGTCCAGGACACCAGGATAATAACATGATTTGATTACTTGCTATTTTCAACTCCTGTTTTCTTATTTGCATTAATCAAGTACCTAATTCATTTGTGTGAGTTACAAGTGACTTCCAGTTTCTGAAGAATGACACAAAATTTTGCTGCACATTGTAGCCACCTCTGCTATAATTTCAGATTTCTCCTGAAGTATGATGTTTCATGTCATGCCCAGCATTGCTCTTCTTTAAACTAGCAAACCACTCTCTGCTAGCACTAAAAATCTCTTCCACTTGTTTCTCAACACTGCAACTGATTTTATGCAGAGAAACGGTGCCTTTGCTAAAAATGTCATTTTGTTCAAAGGCATTTGGTGTTACTGTGTTAGATTTATGCATCTGTATGAGGAGACAGTTTCCATCCCAGAAATCAGTTCATCGTGTTTTCTTGTTAATGTTTTTTTTAATTTGTTTTTTATTTCAAATTAATATAAGGATACAAATTTTTAGGTTACATTGTTCTCACTTCCAGGGTAAAGTTCCATCTGTAAAGAGTCCCTCACGCTGGGGGTGTGTTACACACCCTCACAATGTGCACATTAGGTGATATCTGGCTTCACGCCCTCCTTCTTTCTGCCAAACATTCTCCCCCTCCCCCCTCCTACCTCCCTCTACCCACACACTAGACTATATTTATGTTTTCTTGTTCTTATGAACATGTTATTGTTTATATATTGATTTCATATTGATTTGGAGTACCTTGGGTATTTATTTTTCCATTCTTGCAATACTTTACTGAGAAGAATGTGTTTCAACTCCATCCAGGTAAATGTAAAAGATGTGAATCTCCATCTTTTTAATGGCTGAATAGTATTCCATGGTTTGTGGAATATACCACAGTTTGTTGATTAATTCATGGGTTGATGGGCACTTAGATTGTTTCCATGACTTGGTGATTATGAATTGAGCTGTAATAAACGTTCTGGTGCAAATGTCTTTGTGGTAAAATGATTTTTGTTCTTCTGCATAGGGATACCTAGTAATGGGATTGCAGAATCAAATGGAATGTCAACATTTAGATCTTTGAGCATGCTCCACACTTCTCTCCAAAAAAGGCTGTATTAGTTTGCAATCCCCCCAGCAGTGTGGAGGTGTTCCCTTCTCTCCACATCCACCCCAGCATTTGGTGTTTAGGGACTTTGTGATGTGGGCTAGTCTAGCTGGGTTAGATAGGTGGTATCTTAGAGTGATTTAGGTTTGCATTTGTATGATGATTAAAGATGATGAGCACTTTTTCATGTGTTTATTGGCCATTCACCTGTCATCTTCAGGCAAGTTTCTGTTCAAATCTCTTGCCCACTTATAGAGAGGGTTGTTTGTGGCAGCAGCCACTTTCTTGTTATTGTTGATTGTACTTATCTACCACCCAGCAACTCAGCTAGGGTTAGTGTCTCCTAGCTAACCCTCTGGTAGTTTTTATGTGAAAGTTTCAGTTGATGAGATGGTGCTCTTATTTGTAATAAGAAACATTGCAAAAGTGGGAGTTGCACATAAAATGGCATAAATAACAAGGGACTGAAGTTGGGAGTGTCACATATATTTATCTAGAATCCAAGCTCTTGTTTAACTATTTTTTTTTTTTATTAAAGCATAGCCGTGTACATTAATGCAATCGTGAGGTACAATGTGCTGGTTTTATATACAATTTGAAATACTTTTTTTAAGGCAGGCATGAAACAAAGTTTATTAAGAAAGAGAAAGATAAGTTTACAGTGTAAGAGCAAGGTACAGACTCATAGAACAAGGTAAGTTCACCATAGACTGAGAATGGGCACCCATTGTCAAGACAAAGAAAAGGCAAAGAGGTAAGGGTTGCAGCTGGAGGTCTCTTCTACACTGCCTGGGTCAGCCTTCCTGACCTTCAGAGGCCACCTTGGAACCTGAGTCCTACTACGCATGGGGACCTCGGATGAGCCTTTCTGAGAGCCCATGAGGGTGTGGACCATATAATGATTAGCGTTAAGCTGTTCTAGGTCACTGTCAAGATTCTACTGCACCTGCCGCCAGGCCAGGAAGTCCTCTGCATCCTTGTGCAGGTGGAACTAAGTTCCAGTTGGTAGCTTGGTAGGATATTCCCTCCTCCCCGGTGTGAGCAACCACTGGGAAAGAATTAAGGTGGGAGGCACGGAGATGGAGGCCTGCCCATGTTCTTCTTCTTCTTCTCAGGAGAGCCTGGTTCGTAACTAATTTCCTAACATGTCCCCACTCTGTTCTAGAGGCCCAAATCATTGGGTAGGGGTTGTCAATTCATCTGGCTGCTTCCTGTTGAAAGGGGTCAAAGACATTTATTAGGGTAGCCTCTGGCAGGCTCTCTCAGGGTCTCCCCAGGGGACTTTGGCCCATGTCCTCATCATATGGTTGCCCTTGCAGGTGCAAGGAGGAGATAGGCGCGGCGCCTGGAAGAGAGTGTAGGACCATTTGCAGCTTGATGGCTTCTAAATGGGATGAAATAAATTTAGTTAGAAAATTGCACGAGGATAGGTGCCAAGAATTCCCGGGACGAAAAGTAACAGGGTAACCCAGGGAATTACTTCAGACATCTGCCCAGGCCTCAGGATCTCTCCTGCTGTCTGGAGATTAAAGGCAGCCTCTCAGGTGGCACTGACACTGTCCTGACCTGTCCCGACCTGGTCACTAGAAGCAGCACTCTTCCTTTAAGAATAAGCAAGTGTTCCCTTCTGCTGCAGTCAGAAGATGAACAGCCTGCCAGTTTAACCATTTTTGTATTTATTTTAATTTTGTTATTAAGCAAAACACAGTCATTGTTTAAAAGTTATAAAACTTCAACAGAATTCAAAGCATCCATAAGCCAGCAGGGATAACCTCTATGAAACTTTAGTAACCTCTGGGTGCAGTGGTTCAGGCCTCTAATCCCAGCACTTTGGGAGGCTGAAGTGGGAGGATTGATGGAAGCCAGGAGTTTAAAACCAGCCTGGGCCACATGGCAAGACCCTATCTCTACAAAAAATAATAAAAAGTTAGCCAGTCCAATGGTGAGCATGTGACTGTAGTGCCAGCTTCTTGGGAGGCTGACACAGGGGGATCACTGGATTCCAGGCTCCAGTGAGCTATGATCATGCCATGGCACTCTAGTCTGGGAGGCATTGCCTCAAAAAAAAAAAAAAAAAAAAAGAAAAATATTCAAGTACCTCTTTCTGAACACATTTACACACATGTCCAACATACCATGAGAAGAGGTAATTCTGAATAAGCAATTTGGTGAGCTTTTTTTGTTCTTGGTAATATATGGTAAAGTTTTTATCATTAAGTACAATCTATTTTGAATTAAAGATACTGATAAAGTGTTTGGATTTTACATGAATATTATTTCCATAAAACGTCGTCTCAATGACTGCATATTATTCATTATAAGCGTATTCTGTATTTATTTATCCGTACTCCCTGGCTACATTTTAAACTCTTCTAAGGTTTTTTTTTCTTTTATAAGCAATCATGTCTGACTTTTTACATATTTAATTCCAGGTAGATTTTTGAATTGTAGAATTACTGTTCAAGAAAAATTTCTTAGTGACAGTTTTGAACTCTTTACTTCCTATTCTTTTATTTCCCTTCCTCTTAATAATTTGATTTTATGTGTAATACTTTTTACTTCAGGTTTAGTGTGCTATAGACAAAATGACTGATAAATAATTTGTTTAAGTGCTGTGGATAAATAGCATGCTTATCCAATAATAATATACAAAAAAACGTCATGAGACCACTAAAATGTTTTCTAGATTTTCAGAACTTTCTTTTTTCTTTAAAAAAGTATTGAAAACAGAAAAAAGGGCAGCACCTGTGGCTCAGAGGAGTAGGGTGCCAGCCCCATATACTGGAGGTGGTGGGTTCAGGCCCAGCTCCGGCCAAAAACTGCAAAAGATAAAAATAAAAAAAAAAAAATAGCAAAAGGAGTACCCTTTACCTAGATTCTTTATATTCTTTTTTTTTTTTTTTTTTTGAGACGAAGTCTCACTTTATCACCCTCAGTAGAGTGCTGTGGTGTCACAGCTCACAGCAACCTCAAACTCTTGGGTATAAGCAATTCTGTTGCATCAGCCTCCCAAGTAGCTGGGACTACAGGCACCACCACAATGGCCAGCTATTTTTAGAGACAAGGTCTCTTCAGGCTGGTCTTGAACCTGTGAGTTCAAGCAATCCACCCACCTCGGCCTCCCAGAGTGCTAGGAGTGTTAGGACACCCACAAACCATTGTCAGCCCTAAAATAATTAGAGTAATTTCTCCATATCATTCACCATATAGTCTATATTCAGATTTTTCCAGTTGTCTCTCAAATGAGTTTTACTACTATTATGTCTGTAGCACAATCAGCAGACATGCATAGCATCTGGCCATCTCATCCCTTGTTCTCGCAATCTACTTTCTCTGAGTTTATTTAGCATTTTTTCTTCCCATCATATGAACTTTTTAAAAACTCTTGGCCAGTCCTCTGTTAAAGGTCCCATCTTCTGGATTTGTTAATCATTTCCTCATTATTATATTTAAGTTGCCCATTTAGGCAAGACTGTTTGATTGTTCATGCTGAATGCTTCTTATTAGATGATGTCAAAAGACACGTAATAATCTGTCCTACAGCTGGTGATGTGAAGCTTGACCACTTAATTGAAGTGGTGCTAAATTCTCCCTTGGGCATTTCCTTCTACATAATTAGTAAATAATTATAATAGATAAGCAAATACTGTGTGGGTTATGAAAGTATGTGATATCCTGACTCCTGATGACTCGTTTACCCAAAAGTTATAGTATTTGTTGATGAGTCTTGCTTGAGTTTCCATTAATGGTTACAAAATGGGCATATTCTATCATTTTTCTATTTTGTATTAGCATTCTTTCAAGTAGCTTCCTGTTTTCAGTTATTCTCTTCATCTTTTTTTTATTTTTAAATTGACGTATGGGTACAAACGATCAAATGACATTGTTTGCATCTGTTAGGCGTGCCGTGTCCTCCAACACTGTGCCCACTGCATGGGAGCACACCAGTCCCCAACTCTCCTCTGCGTTCCACCCTCCCCTCCTCCCATCTTGAGTTTAATTGTGGGTTTTTTTTTTTTCTTGTGTAGGCTTCTGGTTGTTCCTCTGCTATTCTCTATCTCTGTATCATTCTTTCTGTCTGTCTGTCTCTCTCATCACTCATCACTGTGGACTTCTAGATCCATTTTTAATTGAGTAATTTTTCAAAATTCAATAAAAGCAATAGAAATTATATGTTAGTCTAGAACACTTTGGTAAAAATGCTCAAAACTCTGGTGTTGGGGAAGATGTATACATTTTGTAATATTAGCATTCTTCTATTTTTTTTTTTTTATTGTCGGGGATTCATTGAGGGTACAATAAGCCAGGTCACACTGATTGCAATTGTTAGGTAAAGTCCCTCTTGCAATCATGTCTTGCCCCCATAAAGTGTGACACACACCAAGGCCCCACCCCCCTCCCTCCGTCCCTGTTTCTGCTCCCCCCCATAGCCTTAATTGTCATTAATTGTCCTCATATCAAAATTGAGTACATAGGATTCATGCTTCTCCGTTCTTGTGATGCTTTACTAAGAATAATGTCTCCCACTTCCATCCAGGTGAATACGAAGGATGTAAAGTCTCCATTTTTTTTTAATAGCTGAATAGTATTCCATGGTATACATATACCACAGCTTGTTAATCCATTCCTGGGTTGGTGGGCATTTAGGCTGTTTCCACATTTTGGCGATTGTAAATTGAGCTGCAATAAGCAGTCTAGTACAAGTGTCCTTATGATAAAAGGATTTTTTCCCTTCTGGGTAGATGCCCAGTAATGGGATTGCAGGATCAAATGGGAGGTCTAGCTTGAGTGCTTTGAGGTTTCTCCATACTTCCTTCCAGAAAGGTTGTACTAGTTTGCAGTCCCACCAGCAGTGTAAAAGTGTTCCCTTCTCTCCACATCCACGCCAGCATCTGCAGTTTTGAGATTTTCTGATGTGGGCCATTCTCACTGGGGTTAGATGATATCTCAGGGTTGTTTTGATTTGCATTTTTCTAATATGTAGAGATGATGAACATTTTTTCATATGTTTGTTAGCCATTCGTCTGTCATCTTTAGAGAAGGTTCTATTCATGTCTCTTGCCCATTGATATATGGGATTGTTGGCTTTTTTCATGTGGATTAATTTGAGTTCTCTATAGATCCTAGTTATCAAGCTTTTGTCTGATTGAAAATATGCAAATATCCCATTGTGTAGGTTGTCTCTTTGCTTTGGTTGTTGTCTCCTTAGCTGTACAGAAGCTTTTCAGTTTAATGAAGTCCCATTTGTTTATTTTTGTTGTTGTTGCAATTGCCATGGCAGTCTTCTTCATGAAGTCTTTCCCCAGGCCAATATCTTCCAGTGTTTTTCCTATGCTTTCTTTGAGTATTTTTATTGTTTCATGCCTTAAATTTAAGTCCTTTATCCATTTTGAATCAATTTTTGTGAGTGGGGAAAGGTGTGGGTCCAGTTTCAGTCTTTTACATGTAGACATCCAGTTCTCCCAACACCATTTATTGAATAGGGAGTCTTTCCCTCAAGGTATGTTCTTGTTTGGTTTATCGAAGATTAGGTGGTTGTAAGATGTTAGTTTCATATCTTGGTTTTCAATTCGATTCCAAGTGTCTATGTCTCTATTTTCCTGCCAGTACCATGCTGTCATGACCACTATGGCTTTGTAGTACAGACTAAAATCTGGTATGCTGATGCCTCCAGCTTTATTTTTATTACTAAGAACTGCTTTAGCTACACGGACGTTTTTCTGGTTCCATACAAAACACAGAATCATTTTTTCCAAATCTTGAAAATACGATGTTGATATTTTGATAGGAATGGCATTGAATAGGTAGATTGCTTTGGGAAGTATAGACATTTGAACAATGTTGATTCTTCCCATCCATGAGCATGGTATGTTCTTCCATTTGTTAATATCCTCTGCTATTTCCTTTCTGAGGATTTCATAGTTTTCTTTATAGAGGTCCTTCACCTCCTTCGTTAGGTATATTCCTAGGTATTTCATTTTCTTTGAGACTATGGTGAAGGGAGTTGTGTCCTTAATTAGCTTCTCATCTTGACTGTTATTGGTGTACACAAAGGCTTGTGGACATTGATTTTATATCCTGAAACATTACTGTATTTTTTGATGACTTCTAGGAGTCTTGTGGTTGAGTCTTTGGAGTTCTCTAAGTATAAGATCATGTCATCAGCAAAGAGGAAGAGTTTGACCTCCTCTGCTCCCATTTGGATTCCCTTTATTTCCTTGTCTTGCCTAATTGTATTGGCTGGAACTTCCAGCACTATGTTGAATAGTAAAGGTGACAGAGGACAACCTTGTCTGGTTCCAGTTCTAAGAGGAAAAGCTTTGAGTTTTATTCCATTCAGTAAAATATTAACTGTGGGTTTGTCATAGATAGCTTCAATCAATTTTAGAAATGTGCCACCTATGCCTATACTCTTCAGTGTTCTAATTAGAAAAGGATGCTGGATTTTATCAAATGCTTTTTCTGCATCTATCGAGAGGATCATATGATCTTTATTTTTGCCTCTGTTAACATGGTGTATAACATTTATGGACTTGCGTATGTTAAACCAGCCTTGCATCCCTGGGATGAAGCCTACTTGATCATGATGAATGATTTTTTGATGATAAGCTGTAATCTATTGGCTAGGATTTTGTTGAGAATTTTTCCATCTATATTCATGAGTGAGATTGGTCTGAAATTCTCCTTTTTGTTTGGGTCTTTTCCTGGTTTTGGTATCAGGATGATGTTTGCTTCATAGAATGTGTTGGGGAAGATTCCTTCTTCCTCAGTTTTTTGGAATAATTTCTGCAGTACAGGAATAATCTCTTCCTTGAAGGTTTGATAGAATTCTGGTGTGAAGCCATCTGGACCAGGGCATTTTTTGGTTGGAAGATTTTTTATTGTTTCTTTAATCTCGGTGCTTGAAATTGGTCTGTTCAGGAGCTCTATTTCTTCCTGGCCAAGTCTAGGGAGAGGGTGTGATTCCAAATATTGATCCATTTCCTTCACATTGTCAAATTTCTGGGCATAGAGTTTCTGGTAGTATTCAGAGATGGTCTCTTGTATCTCTGTGGGATCAGTTGTTATTTCCCCTTTATCATTTCTGATTGAGGTTACTAGAGATTTTACTTTTCTATTTCTCATTAGTCTGGCCAATGGTTTATCTATTTCATTTATTTTTTTCAAAAAACCAACTCCTTGATTCATTAATTTTCTGAACAATTCTTTTGTTTTCAATTTCATTGATCTCTGATTTGATTTTGGATATTTCTTTTCTTTTACTGAGTTTAGGCTTAGATTGTTCTTCTTTTTCCAATTCCATAAGATGGCTTGTGAGATTGTTGATGTGCTCTCTTTCTGTTTTTCGAATATAGGCATCTAAAGCGATGAATTTTCCTCTCAAAACTGCTTTTGCAGTATCACACAGGTTTTGGTAGCTTGTGTGTTCATTGTTGTTATGCTCAAGGAAGTTGATGGTTTCCTGTTTTATTTCTTCCTTCACCCATCGGTTATTTAACAGAAGATTGTTTAATTTCCATGCCTTTGTGTGGGGTCGAGCGTTTTTGTTAGAGTTGAGTTCCACCTTTAGTGCCTTATGGTCTGAGAAGATACAAGGTAAAATTTCAATTCTTTTGATTCTGTTGATATTTGTTTTGTGTCCCAGGATATGATCAATTTTGGAGAATGTTCCATGGGGTGATGAGAATGTATGTTCTTTATCTTTAGGATGGAGTGCTCTATATGCGTCTATCAAGCACAGTTGTTCTAGGGTCTCATTTAAATCTCTTATATCTTTGTTTAATTTCTTTTTAGAGGATCTGTCCAGCTCTGTAAGAGGAGTTTTAAAGTCCCCTGTTATTATGGTATTATCAGATATCATATTGCTCAGACTGAGTAAGGTCTGTTTCAAGAATCTGGGAGCATTTAAATTGGGTGCATAAATATTTAGAATTGAAACGTCTTCTTGTTGTAGTTTTCCCTTGACCAATATAAAGTGACCATCTTTGTCTTTTTTGACTTTAGTTGCTTTAAATCCACATGAATCTGAAAATAAGATTGCAACTCCTCTTTTCTTCTGAATTCCATTTGCCTGAAAAATTGTCTTCCAACCCTTGACTAGGAGTTTTAATTTGTCTTTTGAAGCCAGATGTGTTTCTTGCAGACAGCAGATGGATGAGTAGAAGCTCGCTGAGTAGAAGCTTTCCCAGGAAAGTGCTTGTCGCTGGAATCACTGCTGAAGTGATTTTTTAATCCAGTCAGCCAATCTATGTCTCTTCAGTGGGGAATTGAAGCCATTAACATTTATTGAGATAATTGATAAGTGTGGTAGTATTCTATTCGTCTTATTTTGTGAGAGTCCATTGCTTAGTTTTGTCTTTTGCATCAGTGTGGAGGTTAGGTTCTGTCCTTTAATATCTGAGTTCTTACTTTGCTGCTGATCGATTGTGATGGTCATTGTGTAGAACAGGTTGAAGTATTTCCTGTAGAGCTGGTCTTGCTGTGGCGAATTTCCTCAATGTTTGTATATCCGTAATGATTTGATTTCTCTGTCAATTTTAAAGCTTAGCTTAGCAGGGTAGAGAATTCTGGGCTGGAAATTGTTCTGTTTAAGTAGGTTAAAGGTAGATGACCATTGTCTTCGTGCTTGGAAAGTTTCATTAGAGAAGTCTGCGGTCACTCTGATGGATTTGCCCCTGTAGGTCAACTGGCGCTTACTCCTGGCAGCTTGCAGAATCGTTTCTTTTGTCTTGACTTTGGACAGGTTCATCACAATGTGTCTTGGAGAAGCTCGGTTAGAGTTGAGGTGACCTGGGGTCCAATATCCCTCTGAAAGCAGTGTGTCAGAATCTTTGGTGATATTTCGGAAATTTTCTTTTATAATATTCTCTCGTATGGCTTCCATTCCTCTGGGGCATTCTTCTTCCCCTTCTGGGATTCCTATAACTCGTATGTTGGAACACTTCATGAAGTCCCATAATTCTGACAGTGAACGATCTGCTTTCTCTCTCTTCTTTTCTGCCTCTTTTACTATCTGAGTTATCTCAAGAACTTTGTCTTCTACCTCTGAAATTCTTTCTTCTGCATGGTCTAACCTGTTACTGATACTTTCCATTGCATCTTTAAGTTCCCTAATTGACTGTTTCAGTTTCTTCAGCTCTGTTATATCCTTTCTATATTCTTCATATCGTTCATCTCTTATTTGATTCTGTTTTTGGATTTCCTTTTGGTTATTTTCTACTTTATTAGCAGTTTCCTTTATCATTTCCATCATTTCTTTCAGTATTTTCATCGTGTGTATTCTAAATTCCCTTTCTGTCATTCCTAACATTTCTTTATTGGTGGAATCCTCTGCAGTAGCTACCTCATGGTCCCTTGGTGGTTGTTCTGGACTGGTTCTTCATGTTGCCTGGAGTTTTCTGCTGGTTCTTCCTCATGAGTGATTTCTTTTATTTGTTTCCTTGCCCTAATTTTCCTTTCACTTCCTCTTGCTCTTTAAGTTCTTGTGCCTGTGGACTAAGGTTTTGATGAGTCCTTTTGGTACAGGACCAGAAGGATGAGAAGGTTGAAGAGCAAGAAAGGAACGAAAGAAAGGAGGAATGAGCAAAAAGAAAAAAAAGATAGAGAAAGGAGAGCGGGTGGGTAAAAGGAATATTGACAAAAAGAAGAGAGGCGCAGAAAGAGGGAGACAGAGCAATATAGGTGTACAGTAGGGTACTTTGACACAACCTTTAAAAAAAACCACCTTCTGGGGGTGCCCAGTTGGGTGGTTCCCTTGAGGTCAGCAGCTCTTTGCTAACCTGGTCAGACACAGAACCCCACCTCCACCAAGTTGAGAGGAAAGACAAAAATGCTATAAATTAAACCAAAACAAGCAAACAGAAAACTTTACGGGATAAAATTGGGTGAAAAACCAAATAATAGTGGTAGAAACACTAGCAAAAATGAAGTTCTAGTTATTGAAAAAGGCAGCAATGGGAAATTATAATTACACTAGAAAAATTGAGAAAGAAAAAAAATCTGTATGGAAAAGGTTGAAATTAAAAAACAAGACAACATCAAAATAAACAGAAAAACAACCAAACCAAAATAACAGAAAAAAAAAAAAACAACCAAAAACAAAGCAGTATGTATATGTTGTTGAATATTGTCTGGGCAACACGTGGTCTCCTGGGGTATGAGCGTTAATCACAGTGCTGATACGACTGGAGGCTGCAGATTTCTCCAACCCCAGCAGGTAGACACCCTAAGTCTCTCTTCAGCCCTCTTAAAAGGCACTTTGAACTTGTAAACTCGCTGAGTAGAAGCTTTCCCAGGAAAGTGCTTGTCGCTGGAATCACTGCTGAAGTGGCTATCCACTTACCCAGTGTGCCAAAACTGGTCTCACTCTGCCCCTGAGGGTTAGGGCTGCAAGGCGGCTCAGACCCCGCCCTTAGGCTACTCAGTCGCTAGGTTACCAGCTCCCACCCGATTCTTGCTCTGCGACCCTGAGGGTGGAGCTTGCCAGGGCAGATCACTCACAATGGCTCCCTGTGACCCACAGCCAAACACCATTAGCTCCATTTGGCTCAGTGGCTCAGACTGGGGCCCTAGACAACGACCAAAGTTCTCTGCACTCCTGCTCAGGCTCTCCCCAAGGCAGTCTAGCTGAGTGCCAAGTCCAAAGACACCAACAGAGTTCACAGGTAAGGCCCTTCCAGTTTGCAGTCTCGCTGCTACTGAACTTACTTACAGTTGCTGGCGGGTTCAGACCTATTGAACACATGTGATCACTTGCTGGTTTTCCACTGTTTTAGTCCTCTTCTTGGGGTCCAGGAGTCTCTTGCTGACTCCCTGTATCCTCACAAGGATGATTATAGGCAGATCCCACCAGCCAGAGATGCCTGGAGTCCTATCTCCCCAGACTCACGGTGCCCAGATGCAAGGAAGCTGCTACTTGGCCGCCATCTTGCTCCAAAGCCCTCTATTATATTTTAAATAATGATTTTGTGCTTTCCTACAAGTCTCACCACAACAGAAATTAATTAATTCACAATTTTCTCTTTCTAAAATGGCAATTGAAATTGTGAGATTAAACCCCACAGAAGTGTGATATAGCTTGCTTTTGTAATTCCCATAAGATTTAATTACTTTTTCTTACAGACACACTAAGAATAGAAAATATTGATTTATTCAGTAACTTAATATTGCAGGATTTGCTAAGTCACTTTGTTGCAGCTTCACCTCTTAAAGAGAAACTAAGGAACTTTGTTATTATTACGTTTCTATTTTTAGTGTTTTACACAAATAAAAACTACTTAATATTGTCCTCATATTTTCATATAATCCAATAGTACTTTAACAACTATGAAGTATTTTAGATCATTCAAAGGCAGCTCTCAAAAGTATGTACCAGTGCTTGTGAACAAAGCAAGTGATGATTCTCTTACAGAGAAACCAAACATCTTCTGAAAGATAAAAATTTAGCTCAAGGAGTAGGGTGCTGGCTCCATATACTGGAGGTAGCAGGTTCAAACCTGGCCCTGGCCAAAAACTACAAAAAAAAAAAATTCTGTCTGGAAAGTTATGGAAAATTTGTGTTAATTGTAATATGAATGTCTATTCTTGTGTGTGCAGTGGATAAATATAAATTTTAGAGTAAAACAGTCACCTGTTTGAACATGGAATAAGTCTCAGCTTTGCTACTTTGTCATCCTGTCCATACAGAGGAGACAAAGCCACCTTCCCTGTCTCCTTGTTGTAAGACTCAACAGTAGACCTTATCTAATTAATGTAGCCATGGTGACTAGTATCATCACTGTTATCATCTTGACATTGCTTTTCATATATCAGTCTTTGAAGTAATTTGACGGTTGTGAAAATGTGAGTCTTTTTTGTATGAAGGAGTCAAAGATGACCTTTTTATAACCATCTTTCTGTCACTTCCTTCTTCACAGCTAGCTGAAAACCTGCTGGGGCTAAGCTCAAATTCTTCCACATCTAATTGCTTTACACATAGTCAAGTAATCATAGTTTTAGCTACTTAGAGCCTTGATGCTCTGCAGGCTCCACAGAACCTCCCCTAACATCAGCTAACCACAGGCAGGACATGCCCTATGACTACAAAAAATCTCTAAGGCCTGCTGCTCCTTGCAGCTTTCTGACTCAGGGACGCCCCGCCTGGCTGCTGAGCGTCATCACCCATATGTATAAGCCCCTGTCTGACTCTCCTCTTTCCTGAGTTCCCTTGCCCTGGTCCCTTTCTGTGTGGTGGTCCCTGCTGAGGGGTTTGGAAGGTCTCCCACTGTGAGACTCTTCCATCCTTCTTACAAGCCTGTCCAAGGGACGCCTACTAAGGTCGCTGTGCAATCCTGCCATCTTGTGGTCATGTCATTTCCTTGATTAGCCCCAAAATCCTTGAGCTCACCACAGCCTCTTTAGACCAAAGACTAAAAATATAAGAGTCTTTTAATAAAAATCAGACCTGGAATTTACCGTTTTGCTTTTTGAAAGACAAGAGAGAGGGGGAAAGATGGGCTTTGGTCTACATTTATTTCACAGGCTTACCTAGGGAGTTGTCTGCAGGCTGGCTGCGTTTGTCCTACAAGGAGTCTGTTTGGCAGACACAGCCTCGTGTCATTCCACAGGGCGACATGTGTATGTCTAGGTTTGCTGAGAACCATTTTGGTACCAAATAAGTGGCTGATTCTCCTAATGAGGGCCATGTATGTCTTACTGAGAACACAGGGAAAGAAAAATGTACTGAGTCTAATAAGAAATGTTGCATTGATTACTTCACTCAGTCCTATGCAGAAGGGGATATTCCTGTTTTGTTGGGAAGGTAACTAGAATGGTAGAGCTGGTGACTGTTGGACTTGGGATTGAAGCCTGATCTTACCAGGTCATAGGCCATGGTCTTGCCCTCTCACCATCCTGCTTTAACTGCACTAGAGCTGGTGTTGATCCGCAATTGAGTATTTTACAAGACCTCTGAAAAGGATATAAGTATATTTAAAAAAAAAAATTGTCTGTAAGATTTTACTTTTTTTTACTATTATCAATTCATTGAATACCTTATAAAATTGACATGGAAATTTTCAAACGAAATGCTTACCTTTAAACACACGCCTTTAATGTGTTTTTCTTATGGTGCAAAGTGTTTATCAGTGGGCTGCCATTTGAGCCAGTTGCTTGGGGAGATGGAATAATACCCCTTTGAGAGAGGGAAAAAGAAAAGCTATTTTTATTCAAAAACAACACACTGTTATGTCTGTTAGTCGTAAAGGCAACATGTCCACCCCACCCCATAGCTCATGTGAGAGAAATCAGACACAGGAATAGCTCAACTGCTTCACTCAATAAACCGTCAGGAATTACAAATTTCAGTTTTGGCTTCTTGAGAAGAAAAGAACTTAAGAAGACCCTGGAGACTCAGAAAAAAGTACATAGGCAGGAGCAAGTTTTTGAAAGACTCAATAGCCTGGAAACAAACAGGACCTAGAAAAAGATGGCTAAGTGAGAAATCCCTTAGAGAGGAAAATTGGACTATCATTATGTCAAAAATAGCAGCTTTCAGGTTGCTAGGTAAAATACAAAATTCCTGTACTGAACAGTAAAAAGGATTTGAGCGGCTTGTCTAAAAGCAAGATAGTGGTAGCTGGTTACCATGGTAACCAGAGGTGACATGCAGCTGAGGGAGGGAGCACTGTTTAGGTTGAGTTTATGTATAAAGGATATAGAGAAAACCAAGTTTCTTAAATGTTTTTTTTTTCTGGGACTTGGAAAAGGAAAGAGAGGACAGGCTTATATTATAAATCATATAGTTTTTCCTGGTTTTGTTGGGGGCTATAAGGAAGGTTAAGTAGAGTAATTACAGGTATTACTCATAGAGGGGGACATCCCCGAGGCTTTCAACAGGTGCACTGTAAGCCCAGAAATACAGAAGAAGAAATACTTCCCCACCCCCTGAGGATCAGAAGGGCTTGAGGCCACCTTTCCATGGCCAAGCCGCCTTCACAGCTACCAAGTGATTTAAACTGCGCAGTCTCAGAATGGATACACCGTCTGAGAGCACACAGCTGCCAGCATGGGAGTAACCTGTGGAAAGGTAACTGATTTGACTGTAGGCCTTACATTCCTCCTTTTCCGTTGCTCTGAATGGTGTTTACAATTTTAATCATCAAAGGAGAAGTGAGCTGTTGACTGGTTAACTGGAGAATTTACTGGTTAATTGTGCTAGGTAATTTACCTCTCATCTCATTTGATGAGGAGCTAGGGATTGTCAACATAAAGTCATATTTTGCCAAAAGCAACTTTACTTTGTGTACAGTGGTGGCTATAAGTCTGAATTTCCAAGATATCAATCAGCAGAGAGGAAACTGGTTGCAGGTCTATGCTAATATGTGGAGAATTATCAGTAGCAAATAGATTTCACTTGACAAGTTTACAGTTTAAAACAGGAAAAGGAAAAGCAAAAAAAAAAAAAGCTCTTTTCATCTGTTAGCCAGAATCTGGCTTTTTACCGACCTGGTGCTCATAGGCACAAGCAGCATCTGGAAAGGGGTCTGGTGTAGAGTGACCATATGGAGAGAATCCACAAGGGACAGGAGAGGATCCTCTGCAGAGTCACCCTTCCTAACGATTAGCAGAAGGAAGGAGCACATGTGCAGGGCTGCCCTGAGCAAGGACAGCTGCACAGGTCTGCTGGGGCTGCAGTAACAAAGCACAGGGTGGGCAGCTTAAGCAAGAGAAATGTATTTCCTCCTAGTTTGAAGGGCGGAAAGTCTCAGCTCAGGGCCATCAGGGTTGTTTTTGCCTGAAGCTTCCCTCCGTGGCTTACAGATGGTTCCCTTCTCACACCGTCCCCTCACGTAGCCTTGTCTCTGTACACACACATCCCTGGGGTCCCTTTCCTTCTTTACTAGGACATCGGTCATCTTGGATCGGGTCCCAACTTGATGACCCTATCTCCAAATGCAGACACATCAGGACTTAGGGCTTCAAGATACGTACTCGGGAGAAGGGGGACCTAATTTGGTTCCTATTAATTGCAGTGCCCAAACCAGAGCAGACTAGTAGAAGGGCCCATTCAGACATTTATGCAAGGAATGTTTATTAAGTGTCCAGCAAGTGCCAGCCACTGCACTAGACTCCAGAGGAACTGCAGAGATGAGGGGCAGGGGTGGTTGCTGTTGTACAGGTTGGCGGAGAAGGGATTCATTTAAACCATTACACTACATGGGCTGGACAGTGATGGTCTCTGGACCATGCAGGACTTTAGGGCAGGAGTTCCCAATCTAGCCTTGCCAAATTAAGTACAGAATGCCTGATTGTATTTAAATTTTTTAAAAAGATAATTTAAGAGAAAAATAACCAAATATTGTATGGGGCATACTTATACCATCCAGTGTTTATCTGAAATTTGGATTTAATTGTAAATCCTTGGTGTTTTCTTGTTCATTTTTGCTTTTACTTTGTTTGTTTGCTCTATCTGGCAACTATAATCCAGGAAATCTTCACAGAGCAGGTGGCATGTAACCTAAGACTGGCTGGCGTGAGTAAGAGCAGGAAAAATGTAGGAAACCAAGAGAGAAGCAAAAAAAGAAGAGAATCACACACAGCAAAAATGGCACGGGTGCAGCAGGGGAGGTGGAATCCTCCACAGTGCAGAGCAGCTGAGAATGATGGTGAGGAGCAGGGGTCAGCAGCAACTAGCAGAGAAACAGACAGCAGAGACAGGCGGGAGGAGGAGGCGGGGGAATGAAGACCCAATGCCATCAGCCTCCGAAGGTATTCAATATGGGGATGAGCTGGAAAACGTTTACCAACCACAACCAGCCAGTCAGCAAAGTCGCTGGTCATGACTGTCACCTGGTTATTTATTCACTTAATTTTTTACCACATTCACTCCTTTCTTCACCTCCCTTCTGGCCGCCTCTTCTTCAGGAGCCTCCTGGTTGGTTTCTCAACCTCTTCCAAACTCTTCTCCACAGAGCAGCAAGATCCAAATCTGACCAGATCTCCCCCCACCATGGACCCCTCCGCACATTTCAGATGCCCTTTCGTCTCCTCTAAGCCAGCACCATTGTTTCAGAAAGTGGTACTAACAGTTAAAAAGCTGATGGGGACTGGAACAGGATTTAAAAGAGCAAGAACAGACATATAAGCACTATAAGTGTGTTTACGCTAGTTATATAACATAAAAACTCACAAGGAAGTCATCCTCAAACCCTTACAGATTCTAAATGGAATAAAGCAGAGCTAATAGATGAAATAACGGGAATCATAAAGTATTAATGTTGGTAAAGATATGAACAATTCCACTCAGAAGTTATTCAGGACCCTTATTGGTTTGCATCAGGAATGGATGAGAAGGCAGGTTTTTTGATGTCTTAATACATATTTGTAAGTACACACAAAATGCCTTAAACAAATTATAACTAAGTAATATAGCATGCTTTCAGTGAAAAGATTTTCAAACCCAAGTATTATAATTTTAGCACCAAATGTTCTTGTGAGAAAAAGTATATACTCTCATATATTTGATTTTGGACGTGCTTTGTGTCTTCAGACTAGAGGCTGTTGGAAGATACTCGTATCTGAGGGTGCACGCTTGCATGTGTGTGAATATTGTGAGATTTTCCTACAGCCAGCTTTGAATAACTGGAGATATGAGACTTGATTATTTAATAAAGTTTATCAAATTCTGCATTAGTATGCTCAACCATTTTCAGATTAAAGTAGAAAATAGGGTGACTTATTTAATAGAGATATTCCATAGACCTTCATTATTGTGAATGTGACTGAAAATGTAATTATATTTGTGCTTTCAACTTTATCAAACATGCCCTTCCTATTGACAGAGTATAATCAGAGTGTATAAATGACAAATAATATTTTTAATTTCTATATACTTCTTTGAACGCAAGGCCAAAAAAATTTCTGAGCCATGGATTTACTAAGAAGAGTAAGATATTTTATTGTTCAATAAGACAGAGTTTGCGTCTGATTGGGTATATTGTAACTACAAGGATGTTACTTAGAATGTAGATGTTACTATAGAAGACATATTATGAGAGAGATGATTCATTATTTGGAAGTCACCCTTTTGTAATATCTAATCAAGCATGAACATGCTGGGATATTTCTTGTTAAGAAACTTTAAAAAGGAATCCAAATCATCAGTTGGCTAGGGATGGGTATTTTTAAAGCAAAGAATTCTGGAATTGTCTGTCTTGGTGAGGAATGAGCAGATTAGAGCCCTTGTAAATTCTCAGACCGTGCTTGACAGCTCCCCACAGGAAGTGTTAGAAAGAGCTCTGGGAGCAGAAGAACAGAATAACTTACATCCTGAGGAAGCTGGAAAAGATTTGCAGCAGGAGTGACAGTCAGAGTGTCTGAAAGATGGATGATTAAGATTTCTCTAAGTTAAGGAAATAATGCAGATTGTTCCTGGCATAGAAAGTCATTTGCAAATACAAAGCAGAGCATGGACCTGCATTAGGTGGGAAGGAGCTGACCGCATTTACAGGGGAGGAGAGGAGGAAGCCAATGAGAAAACTACCTAAGAAGTCAAAGCAATGAAGGCAATGGGATGGAACATTCCAGCAGTGTTACAAAGAGGAGGAGCCATACTAAAAATCTGACTCACTTGTGATATTGAAAGGGAAAAAATGATACAAAATATACTATCATTGGAGGATGCTTACACAGTTTTAGTGCAGGAGACAGGGGAGAGACAGTCCCTTAATGGGAAGATGAATGTGTTTAAGGAGGTCAGATTGGGGGGAGGAAGTGAGGAGAGGATGTGTGAAACATTGTTATCAGTATGAAGAAAAATGATAACCATAATGAACAAGGGTCTGTACACGGTGGGGAAGGTCATGGAGGAAAACAATTTTGCGAGACTTAAATATAAACGTTAATCAAGAAAAAAATCTTTTGTCCATTATTCTGATATTGAAATTGTAGAGTCGTATACATTTACTGTAGTCTTTTTAAAAGTAGAAAAAAATTTTAAAATGATAAGATACCCTTCCATTATCTACCCAATTAAATCTATTATAATCTTTACAAAACAGCACACCAATACTCACGATAAGTCTGAGACAGGCAGAAAAACTTTTATTGCATTGAATATATTCCGTTTGCTATGGTTGAGGAAAATGCATTTTTAAAATATGAATGAAATGCTTAAATTAATCTAAGGAAATGAAAAGATGACTGAACCATCTAGCATATTCCCCTCTTCCAAAGTGCCCACCTTCCCCCTTGTTTAAAAGCCACGCATTGTTAACACAAGCGCACCTACGTACACAGGCATGACGTGTACAAACTCATATAGTGAGTGTTTTCTGCTATCTTTGAAAGCTAAGTATTTAGCTCAGGAGAATGATGAAATAATAATGCTTTTGTGCTCAGATTAGATTTGGGTTTTGGTTCAGAGCCAGTGCAGAAAATAGTTGTTGCTACTTAAGGAGAAAGCAGGTGTATTTTGCTTCCTTCAATGTTCATTTCTGTACCTTGTTTTGTTCTCCATATGTCTAGAAAATGTGAAATAAAAGATGATTTGTCCTGACTGCATTCATATGTTAATCTCAGTATAATTGCCAGGGGTGGATTGAGTTCTAACTAGGCTCATGAAAGTAAAACAAATGAATTTATATTACAAAAAACGAATTATGTAGTCTATGGCATTCTGTGTCAGTTAGGAGCATAATTGCAAACTCACTCAACAGAGGTGCTATCAAGAGACAGTTCCATTTAGAAAGGGTCTGTTAGGGATGATGGAAAATGAAGCCTCAGGAACACCTTTCTCCCCGTTTATTCATGTCCTTGTGAATACACCTTCCTGAAAACACACTACCCAATGGGAGGTGACAAAGTTAAGTGCTATATTCTTTTCCTCTTTCATATGTAAAGATGTACCTTTTATTTGATTATTTCCCTGGTTCTCTTATAGTGGGTCCGCTTGCTCAAAAACCAAGGCCAGTAGTAAACTTCCACAACTATCTGGGACTAAACCTGATTTATCAAAAGGAGACTGTTCCTATTCTTAAAGGGAGCTGTGAGATTAGCAAATGATCTCACGCAGGATATGAAAAGGGAATTCCCAGAAATGATGTTTAAAGGCAGTAATTGGTAAAAATGAAGTGTTTCCTATTTGTACTCCCTTGAGTTAATCAATAAACTGATTTTATAAGCATAATCAAAGAGGGAACAGTAAAAAGATATAGATTTAAAACATCTTAACTCACACTTGGCTCCACCACACTGAAAAAAATTAAATATAAACTGATAACATCTGGTAATGATGGTGCAAAGAAATGAACCTTCACCTACAATACTTTGGAAGTATAAACTGGTAAAAATAATGGTGTGATTTTGCAATATTTATCAAGATGAGTAAAAGTGTTAAAATCCTTCTTACCCAGTAAATGCACAAGAGTTTATATTTGAGGTTATGAAAAGCATTAATTATAATTTAAAAAAATGGTAAATGTATGTAAATTTCTAGTACAGGAAGCAGTTTGTCCAAATAAATTAGTAAAGATATTCACAGCAGACTATGTCAGAGCCTTCAAAGAGTATGTTTTGGGGGTGGAGACAAGATGGCTGACTGAACCCAACTTTCCACAGAGGCTCCCATCCAGAAGGAGAGTTAAAGGACAGATATTTAGCAAGTAACCTGGTAGATTAGAGCCGCACCAAGAGAGAAGGTTGAAGAACGCACATAAACCCTGCTGAGGTGAGCTGCGACCCCAAGGATACAAACAAAAGTACAAAATCCACCACCAAGCAGACAGGAGTCCACTCCCCAATGAGAACGGCTTGGAGTGCCCCACAAACAAACAAGCAGAGTTCAAAGGTACTCCCACTACACTCCACGGGAGAGACCTTCTAAAAACTGGACCTACCTCCCCTACCAGGGTACCACGGCATTCTCCTGCCACGCATAAAACTGTATATATTCTCTACCTACAACTCTGAGCTCCCAGCACTCCCCTCCACTCTCACTCTGAGGTCTGGAGGCCTGTACCCCAGGAGTCCAGATTCTTGGGTGATTTCTTGAGGGGTGTGGACAGGGCCTAAACTGCAGCTGGTCAGTGCTGACTCTGCGGCATGGAAGTGAGGAGAGGACAGTCCACTTAGAAGGAACCATACTGGAGCGGTGATGCCCCAAGGCACAAATCAGCAGCGGTCTTTTGGCAACAAAGGGCTCACTCCAGATATTCCGAAGCCACACCCCCTGTCTCCCTGGGCAACCAGAGAAGGCCGGACATCTACTCAGGTGGCAACCACCACGGAACAGATCTGGGACGGAAACGGAGGCCATGTGAGTAAAGGGTTTGCCTGAGGCGATACCAGACAGGGTGGAGCGCGGGGACTAAAAACACACGCGCAGAGCCGGGAAGTTCCCAGGGCAGGGCTGACCCAGAGGACCGCTTTACTGAGCCTAAGACACACCTGGTGATCAGGGGATCGTCAGCCTATAGACAAAGGAAGACTGGAGGCTAAAACTGACAGCTAACCAAATACAAACCTGCAGGAGCAAAGACAGGACCTGAAGTGCAGGCTCTGGGAACTCAAAACAGCTTCTCTTCTGCAGGGGAATTTAGCAGAAACAAATTCCCACAAAGTTGTTCTGTTCTGTTCTTTCAGTAACATCAATCAGGGGTGGGGCTGGAACTGAGTCAACACCCCCAGCCACCATCAAGTGCCTGAGGTTATCCCCCTGCTAGATAGAGGCAGAGAGCAGTGGCCTGGCTGAGCAGAAATAGATTTCCTTGTGATTCAGGCAGGTGCAAACCCCAGGAGTATCTGTTCACTACAGGCAACTCTGTCACAGCCTGGCGGGGCTATCAGTGACTGGGTGTGACAGAGGTGCAAAGTGGGGAAGGAGGCATCAACCTTCCCAGACTGATCTTTTTGCTGTGTGGGTCCTCCTGACTCCACGGAACACCGGAGCAAGCCATACCTGAGTAGTCACCAGATCCCTGAGATCCAATTGCCAGAGACCTTTTAAACTCTCCCACCTGAGACAGGTGCTGACTGAGACAATTGATTTGGACTTTTTGAACTCAGCCAATCGCCCGAGGACTATTCAGGTGGTACCCTGGGTGTGTGGTTGTAGGAAGGTTTGATTTTCCTTTTCTAATTGTTACCTGTGGGGTGTGGGGTGACTTAATTGCTGGTATTTCTCCACAGCTGAGACTTCAACACAGAGTAACTGTTTCACTAGTGTCAAACAGAGACCAGCTGAAAACAAGACAGAACCACTTAGCCCTACCACACCAAAGAGGTCCCCAGTTTCTCAGGCCATAGCCCTGTATGGTCCTCGACAAAGCTCCAGGGGAAAAATCAAATGGTGTGAAATAATCATGGGGCGGAATCAGCGGAAAAACTCTGGTAACATGAATAACCAGAATGGATAACCCTCCCCCTCCCCCCAAGGAAAGATATGGCGGATGTAACTGAAGGTCCCATTCATAAACAGCTGGCCAAGATGTCAGAAATCGAATTCAGAATTTGAATTGCGAACAAGATTAATAGAATGGAGGAAAAATTGGAATTAGAAATTCGAGGAGCAATTCAAAAGTCAGAATTAAAATTTGAGAAGAAATTCAAAAGTTGTCTCAAGAATTTAATGAATTAAAGACAAAACCACCAAAGATTTTGATGCACTGAAGCAAGAATTTGCATCCCTCAAAGATCTGAAAAATATAGTAGAAGCCCTCAGTAACAGAGTGGAGCAAGCAGAGGAAAGGATTTCTGACATTGAAGACAAAGCCTTTGAACGCTCCCAAACTCTCAAAGAGGAAGAGAAATGGAGAGCAAAAATGAATCATTCTCCCAGAGAGCTCTGGGATAATTTGAAGAAAACTAATATCCACCTCATTGGAATCCCTGAAAGTGATGAAGTGGCCTTGCAAGGCACAGAGGCCCTTCTCCATGAAATTATGAAAGAGAATTTTCCAGACATGCCAAGAGATTCTGAAATTCAGATAGCAGACAGTTTCAGAACCCGAGCACAACTCAATCCAAATAAGACATCCCCCAGGCATATCATAATTAACTTCACTAAAGTTAATATGAAGGAGAAAATTTTGAAAGCACCCAGACGTAAGAAATCCATTACCTACAAAGATAAGAATGTTAGAATGACTACAGATCTCTCTGCTGAAACTTTTCAAGCCAGAAGAGGATGGTCATCAACTTTTCATCTCCTAAAGCAAAATAACTTTCAACCCCGGATCCTGTATCCAGCTAAACTGAGTTTCATTTATGATGGAGAAATTAAATACGTTAATGACATTCATATGTTGAAGAAATTTGCCATAACCAAACCAGCTCTTCGGGATATTCTCAGACATAGCCTCCATAATGACCAGCCCAATCCTCACCACAAAAGTAAACTCTCTCAGAAACTTTTGATCAAACTCTAACTTCCACAGTGGCGAAAGGATTAAAAATATCCACTGGTCTTTTGAAAAACTTGATACCCAAAATTTTACTAGACTTCTCAATATTCTCCATTAATGTGAACAGCTTAAACTGTCCTCTAAAGAGGCAGAGGTTAGCTGACTGGATACAAAAACTCAGGCCAGATATTTGCTGCGTACAAGAGTCACATCTTACCTTAAAAGACAAATATAGACTCAGGGTGAAAGGATGGTCATCCATATTTCAGGCAAATGGTAATCAGAAAAAAGCAGGTGTTGCAATTCTATTTGCAGATACAATAGACTTTCAACCAAAAAAAGTAAGGAAGGATAAAAATGGTCACTTCATATTTGTTAAGGGTAATACCCAATATGATGAGATTTCAATTATTAATATCTATGCACCCAACCAGAATGCACCTCAATTTGTAAGAGAAACCCTAACAGACATGAGCAGCTTGATTTCCTCTAGCTCCATGATAGTTGGAGATTTCAACACTCCTTTGGCAGTGTTGGATCAATCCTCCAATAGGAAGCTGAGCAAAGAAATTTTAAATTTAATCCTAACCATCCAACATTTGGATTTAGCAGACATCTACAGAACATTTCATCCCAACAAAACTGAATAAACATACTTCTCATCAGCCCACGGAACATACTCCAAAATCGATCACGTCTTAGGTCACAAGTCTAACCTCAGTAAATTTAAAGGAATAGAAATTATTCCTTGCATCTTTCCGGACCACCATGGAATAAAAGTTGAACTCAATAACAACAGGAATCTGCATACTCATACAAAAACATGGAAGTTAAATAACCTTATGCTGAATAATAGGTGGATCAGAGATGAGATTATGAAGGAAATTGCCAAATTTTAGAGCAAAACGACAATGAAGACACAAATTATCAGAAACTCTGGGATACCGCATAGGCAGTCCTAAGAGGGAAATTTATAGCACTGCAAACCTTCCTCAAGAGAATGGAAAGAGAGGAAGTTAACAACTTAATGGGACGTCTCAAACAACTGGAAAAGGAAGAACATTCCAACCTCAAACCCAATAGAAGAAAAGAAATAATGAAAATTAGAGCAGAATTAAATGAAATTGAAAACAAAAGAATTATACAAGAAATCAATAAATCAAAAACTTGGTTTTTTGAAAAGGTCAATAAAATAGAAAAACCTTTGGCTAACCTAGCCGGGGGGGGGGGGGGAAGAGTAAAATCTCTAATCTCATCAATCAGAAACAACAAAGAATAAATAACAACAGACTCCTCAGAAATTCAAAAAAATCCTTAATGAATATTACAAGAAACTTTATTCTCAGAAATATGAAAATCTGAAGGAAATAGACCGATACTTGGAAGCACGTCACCTTCCAAGACTTAGCCAGAATCAAGTGGAAATGTTGAACAGGCCAATATCAAGTTCTGAAATAACATCAACCATACAAAATCTCCCTAAAAAGAAAAGCCCAGGACCAGATGGCTTCACGGTCAGAATTCTACCAAACCTTTAAAGAGGAACTAGTACCTATATTACTCAACCTATTCCAAAATGTAGGAAAAAAAAGAAGACTACCCAACACATTCTATGAAGCAAACATCACCCTCATCCCCAAACCAGGAAAAGACCCAACAAAAAAAGAAAATTATAGACCAATATCACTAATGAATATAGATGCAAAAATATTCAACAAGATCCTAACAAACAGAATCCAGCAACACATCAAACAAATTATACATCACGACCAAGTCGGTTTTATTCCAGCGTCTCAAGGCTGGTTCAATATACGTAAATCTATAAGTATAATTCAGCACATAAACAAATTAAAAAACAAAGACCATATGATTCTCTCAATTGATGCAGAAAAAGCTTTTGATAATATCCAGCATCCCTTCATGATCAGAACACCTAAGAAAATTGATATAGAAGGGACATTTCTTAAACTGATAGAGGCCATCTACATCAAAACCACAGCCAATGCCGTATTGAATGGAGTTAAATGGAAATCATTTCCACTCAGATCAGGAACCAGACCAGGCTTTCCATTGTCTCCACTGCTCTTTAACATTGTAATGGAAGTTTTAGCCATTGCAATTAGGGAAAAAAGGTGATCAAGGGTATCCATATAGGGTCAGAAGAGATCAAACTTTCGCTCTTCGCAGATGATATGATTGTATATCTGGAAAACACCAGGGATTCTACTAAAAAAACTCTTAGAAGTGATCAAGGAATACAGCAGCATCTCAGGTTACAAAATCAACACTCAAAAATCGGTGGCCTTCATATATACCAACAATAGTCAAGCGTAAAAAACAGTTAAGGACTCTATTCCATTCACAGTAGTGCCAAAGAAGATGAAATATTTGGGAGTTTATATAACAAAGGACATGAAAGATCTGTACAAAGAAAACTATGAAACTCTAAGAAAAGAAATAGCTGAAAATGTTAACAAATGGAAAAACAAACCATGCTCATGGCTGGGAAGAATCAACATTGTTAAAATGTCCATACTACCAAAAGCAATATATAATTTTAATGCAATCCCTATTAAAGCTCCACTGTCATACTTTAAAGATCTTGAAAAAATAATACTTTGTTTTATATGGAATCATAAAAAAACTTCGAATAGCCAAGACATTACTCAGAAATTAAAAACAAAGCAGGAGGAATCACGCTACCAGACCTCAGACTATACTATAAATCGATAGTGATCAAAACAGCATGGTACTGGCACAAAAACAGAGAGGTAGATGTCTGGAACAGAATAGAGATCCAAGAGATGAATCCAGCTACTTACCATTATTTGATCTTTGACAAGCCAATTAAAAACATTCAGTGGGGAAAAGATTCCCTATTTAACAAATGGTGCTGGTGAACTGGCTGGCAACCTGTAGAAGACTGAACCTGGACCCACACCTTTCACCATTAACTAAGATAGACTCTCACTGGATTAAATATTTAAACTTAAGACATGAAACTATAAAAGTACTAGAAGAGAGTGCAGGGAAAACCCTTGAAGAAATCAGTCTCGACAAGTATTTTATGAGGAGGACCCCCGGGCAATTGAAGCAGCTTCAAAAATACACTACTGGGACCTGATCGAACTAAAAAGCTTCTGCACAGCCAAGAACACAATAAGTAAAGCAAGCAAACAGCTCTCAGAATGGGAGAAGGTATTTGCAGGTTATGTCTCCATCAAAGGTTTGATAACCAGAATCCACAGAGAACTCAAACGTATAAGCAAGAAAAGAACAAGTGATCCCATCGCAAGCTGGGCAAGGGACTCGAAGAGAAACTTCTCTGAAGAAGACAGGCGCATGGCCTACAGACATATGAAAAAATGCTCATCATCTTTAATCATCAGAGAAATGCAAATCAAAACTACTTTGAGATATCATCTAACTCCAGTAAGATTAGCCTATATCACAAAATCCCAAGACCAGAGATGTTGGTGTGGATGTGGAGAAAAGGGAACACTTCTACTCTGCTGGTGGGAATGTAAATTAATATATGCCTTCTGGAAAGATGTTTGGAGAATACTTAGAGATCTGAAAATAGATCTGCCATTCAATCCTTTAATTCTTCTACTAGGTATATACCCAGAAGACCAAAAATCACATTATAACAAAGGTATTTGTACCAGAGTGTTTATTGCAGCCCTATTCATAATTGCTAAGTCATGGAAAAAGCCCAAGTGCCCATCGATCCACGAATGGATCAATAGATTGTGGTATATGTATACCATGGAATATTATGCAGCCTTAAAGAAAGATGGAGACTTTACCTCTTTCATTGGTATCTCTTTACATGGATGGACCTGGAACATATTCTTCTTAGTAAAGTATCTCAAGAATGGAAGAAAAAGTACCCAATGTACTCAGCCCTACTATGAAACTAATTTATGGCTTTCACATGAAAGCTATAACCCAGTTATAACCTAAGAATAGGGGGAAGGGGGACCGGGAGGAGAGGGAGGGGGGAGGGGGGCAGAGGGAGGGTGATTGATGGGATTACACCTGAGGTGCATCTTGCAAGGGTACATGTGAAACTTAGTAAATGTAGAATGTAAATGTCTTAACACAGTAACTCAGAAAATGCCAGGAAGGCTATGTTATCCGGTGTGATGAAAATGTGTCAAACAGTCTTAAAACCAGTGTATGGTGCCCCATGATTGCATTAATGTACACAGCTATGATTTAATAATAATAATAATAAAAAGAGTTTGTTTCAAGGAATATTGAACTGTATAAGAAAATTTTCACAGAAAATTTAAATGCTAAATTTAAAGCCTGGTGCAAAACAACACATTTAATCTTAATAATATATTTGTGTACTGGCATACATGTGTATTCAGAGTCCCACCTCGACGTGTGAATGATGGGAAATACTCCACTCCGGCGATGGTGTTTTATTTCCGGATAAGAAGAGTATTGTGAATCTTATTCTCTTATTTATACTTTTTCATATTTTCCAAATTGCTAATAACTAACATGCATTCATTTTTACTCTGAAAAAAAATAACAAATAGACTTTTAAATTGCAAAATTCTGATTAATCAGAATTATGTACCAAAATGTCTAAATAGTTCTTTCATTATTCCATTAGTGAAGTATCACCCAGATATGTTGCACATGACCTAGTGCCAACAATGCACTTTGTAAGGGAATATCATTTCTATTTTCACCTTCTCACAAACGTTCTTTAGTTAAATTCATGATGACTTGAGGAGGTCCCTTTAACCTGAAGAATTCTGTCTTTTCCATTAGAAATACTTTGCCCGAGTTCAAGAAACACCCATCATTTCCATATGAAGTCATCATATCACTTTTCAAGACACTCCTGAAATCTTTGTTTAACTGTTTTAATCAAACTTTTAGGTCCAAGTAGTTTCTTAATAGTCACTAAATGTGTCATTTAAGGATACAGGGAGTCATTGCTTTTCCTGGCTGTTTATTCCTAGAAAAGCACGGGCTCCCAACTGGTTGTGTTCCTGCTGTGGGGTCACATCTGTTCTTCAGAGTCAGGAGTTAGACTCTTGTGGGGCATTTGTGCTGCATCTGAGTTTGATCCTATGGCTTAAATCCTCTTCAACAGGTGAGTGAGTCTGAAGTCAAAGTTTTCATCTTTGCTTCACTGGTTTACGCATGGATGTGTACAAAGGAGAATTTCACTGAGAACGCACTGGGTGTCTGCCTCGTAATCAGTCTGTCTGATAAAGCCCTCACACTCCCTGCAGAGACTTAGAAGGATACACGTGTATTCCATCTGTGTCAGCAGGAGCGCGGAGCTCTAGATGCCAGAGAAGACCACACCTTTGCTCAGAAGCTAAAGATGAGGAGGGGGGTTCATGTGTCTTCTAGGGCTGCTGCAAGAAGATGCCACAAACTGGATGGCCTGAACAACAGAAGGTCATTGTGTCAGAATTCTGGAGGCCACAGCCCCAAATCAAAGTGTGATCTCTGTTGGCTCCTCCTGAGGGCTGAGGGAAGGAGTGGTTGCCACTGACTTGTCCCCTTGTGGGGTGCGGGGCCTCCTTCTGGTACACCTGTCTGCTCACAGCCCACCTTCTTATAACATCACCAGCAGTCCTGGAGGCAGGTTTACTCCAGAATGACCTCATCTCAACAATCACATCTGCAACTACTCTTTTTCCAAACAAGGTCCCATTCTAAGATAGTAGGGGGTTAGAACTCAGCACGTGCTGTTTGGAACACCATTCGACCTACAACAGAGATAGTTAGAAGGAAAGTTTTCTACAAGGCTAATGCTTGCATTTGGTTGACAATGATAAGGAAAAATAATTCAGGAAAGGCAAGCCGGTGAGATAGTTCAGGAGGAGAAAAGGAAATACGGAGGCAGGGGGCTTGGGAGATAAGGTGCAGGCGAGGGTGTGGTCTTGGGGTGTGGCGTCTGGGCAGAGGCCTGCCTGCAGCTCAGCATATGGGATTGACAGTGAAGATGCGTAATAGCAGGAAGCCAGGGAAGGTTTTTATGTGCAGAGTTGGGTTTCTGAAATGATGACTCTGGTAGCAACGTGAGCTCCCAGTGGGCTTCGTGGAGTACACTCTGTCTCCCAGTGGCCCCCAATCTTTGAGTATTGTCCTTTGATTCTAAGAGCTCACCTGCCTTCTTTACGCTTTTCTAACATTCTTTGTGAAACTTAATCCTCTCAAATTTTATTGCCTTTCACCATCGGCTAAATAATAGAATTCAGTAACAATTCAATTTTATTTCATTAAGAAATGAGCACATTGTATTTTCAGCACATATTACAAAATGAATCAAGATAAATATTTAAATACTGTGTTAAGAATGTTGTAACTTGTTTCAAAATGTACTTTTGATCTCATAGCTCACATAGACTAACTATGGAAAAAATTCAGAATTATGACAGAATCATTCAGTTTTAAAAGGAGCCCCTGGTCCTGTCATTTCAAGCTTTCATGAACCTTTCATTAAACAATTTTTAAATTTGCAAATGCATTCGTTCATGCCCTTGACTTCCTCACAGAAAGATTCCTAAATTAATTCTTCTTTTATTTTAACTCTTCTTTCAGCCTGAGGGTGACATCAAGCAGGCTTGTATGTTTCATGAGTCTCTTAAAATCATTCTGATTATAAAGTAACTGCCTAGATTTATACCCACAGCAACTTTGTTGATTAAAAGATGATCACTACAAACCCTGTTTATTTAGTTCAATCTCAAAACTGTTGCATTTTTTCTAAGTCTCCTGAAGGCACAAGTGCAACCATCATCAGCATTAATTAAAATATTAATAAACAAAGATGGTATCAGGAATTATCATAGTTATGATAGAAGAGTCAGCATAAAGCAGCATGAAATGTCATTTACAAAGACTTTCTCTGAGTTGTTTACATCAGATTGGAAAGATGGGTGTGTCACCACATCTTGTGAAGGGCACCATACTGCCACTGTCTCACCACAAAAGGAAAGGATCTCTAAGCTGACACAGCTCCATGGGACATGCTCAGTGTCTGCTAAAGCTCCTACTCACGTCTTTAGAAGAAGGTATGGGATAAGGTGTTTCACAGGAAATGTACTTTTTTTTTTTTTTTGCAGTTTTGGGCCAGGGCCAGGTTTGACCCCACCACCTCCGATACATGGGGTCGGCACCCTACTCCTTTGAGCCGCAGGTGCCGCCTGAAATGTACTTTTCATAAAATAAATATTAAACATTTATATGCCCATATTTTCATTAAATAAAATACTTGACTAAACCACATCTAAATGCAATATACACATCCCTGCCTTCTAAATAAATCACGCTGTATCATTGATTTCTGTTTTGATAACTCTCTGATCATCAAGAACACAAACTTGTACCGTAGTGTACAAACTTCTCAAAAGATATAAAAAAGTAAGAACATCATCCTAGTAATTGATTCAAGGATCTGATTAAACTGAGCTTCCTCCCAAGTCTCTGAGCTTCTCTCAGTGAACCAGCCTCCCTCTGACTATTGTCTCTCTGTGAACAAACTTCAGATATGACTCCAAAAGTTCTTGCTTCAGGTTGTCACCTTATGAAAGTTAGATCTTTGGGAATAACCCACTGATCACAGATTTGTTTCTTCTTACTGTTCTTGGCTAAGATTTCCAACTTGCCTGAAAGCCAAACTCTCCAGTAAACAGGGCTGGGGCAGATTCATTACCAAATCAGAACTTTTCCCTGAGCTCTTGCTCCTTTTGATCTGGTGCTGAAATTTGCTGTGTACTGTTCTTATAGCTGTATTTACACATTTAAATAAGTCAATAGACAAAACTTCCAAGAGAGGATATGTGGAAAGAAGACAGAAGTACTAAAGTTGTTCACCTGTGTGATATGATCAGGAGACAATTTATCACATGAGTGAGTGTGTGCACTACCACTGAGTACCAGCATCTCTCCAGGGAATCTTTTCCAGATGGATCCTTTAATCCACAGTTGATATTCTTTAAACTATTTAGTGTTAAGATGGTGATAATAGTGGTGAAAAAGACAAGGAATACAGCATGTTTATAGTCCAGAACAGTTAGAGATTTTAAAAAGAAGATGACGTTAAGCCTTAGTGAGTCCTCCAAACTGAAATTCTGTGGATCTTATTTAATAGCACATATTATGTCTGGAAGGCAATGACCTAAATCAATTAAAAGGAAAACATAATATTCTGTTTATCATCCAAGAAGGTCTGATTCACAGGTGTCTGTCACATCGGCTACTGAGATACAAATTATAATCAACAAAATCATTCAACATCGTTTGTTAAATGTAGTATGTTTGCCATATTTTGGTAGGCTTGATATAGATGAAGAAAATGAATAAAAGACATGCAGTTTGCGACTGGGGTAAGCTAAAATACCCAAATGGAGTTGTAAAAGTATGTTCAAGGCCGTACTAGGCAAAGTAACAGAAAAGTTTGAGGAAGAGAACTTGAAGGTTAATTAAAGAACCTTGTAGATGAGCCTCGGTGATTCAGAATGCAAACGAAGAGGGGTTGGTTAGTGAGCAAAAATACATAGTTAGATGGAAGGAACAAGTCCCAATGTGCAATAGCACAGTTGGGGCTAGAGTTAACAAAGAAATTATTGTATATTTCAAACGAGCTGGAGGAGAAGCAGCAGAATGTTAGGACACAAAGAAATGGTGCAAGTCTGAGGTGATCGACATCTCAGCTGCCCGTATGGATCATCACACAATGTATCAAAATGCCACATGTACCCTGAAAATATATATAACTGCCATGTGCTGATAATATTTTAATTTTATTTTTTCAATTTAAAAAAATTACTTAGAAACACTGAGTTTTGAGCAAAGACAAGTATAGGGTTTTTTAATAATTGTGAGACCGCTGGCATGGTTCATTTGTGCTGCTGTAACAAATACTACATGCTGAGTAATTTATAAACAACAGGAATTCATTTCTCACAGTTGAGAGGCTGTGAATCCAAGGTCAAGGTGCTGGCAGGTTCGGGGTCTGGCAAGGGCCCAGTCTTCACTTCTGAGACGGTGTCTCACTGCTCCGTGCTCTGCGTGGACTAGGACTGTGTCCTCACGTGGTCAGTGACAGGAAGGGACTAAGCTGGTTCCTTCTGCACTTTCACAAGGCATGAGTCCATTCATGAAGATGGAGTCCTCATGATTTAACCACTTCTCAAAGGGCGTCACAGCATTATACCACCACATAAGGATTAAGTATGATGTGACTATCAGAGGGGACACAAACTTTATTTTTTGAGACTGTCTCACTCTGTTGCATCAACCTAGCTCAGAGTACTCTCAAACCGCTGGGTTCAAGCTGTCCTCCTGCCTCAGCCTCCCAAGTAGCTAGGACTACAGGTGCCTGCCACACCCCCAGTTGGTTTTTCTATTTTTACCAGAGATAGGGTCTTAATCTTACTCAGGCTGATCTCAAACTCCTGAGCTCAAGCAATCCTCCCGCCTTGGCCTCCCAGAGTGCTGGGATTACAAGTATGAACCATCTGGCAGGTACAAACATTTAAACCATAGCAACATCTCGGAGTCATTAATGGGCCAATGCTCACTGCTTATTTCTAAGAGGAAGATATCCCAGGAACGTGGTCTAGAAATATATGCTGTTGAAAATGGAGATTCAGTGATGCTTTTAGAACTGGAAATTGAGCATGCATTTTAGAAGATAAATCATTATATTAAATGTATGTGTCAGTATATAGAAAAAACTCTGATATTTTCTTTTATATTATTATACTTTGCAATTATGGATTTATTTAAGTAACTTCTTATTTGATACTGATATTTCTAACCCCACAAATGTATGAGAGCAGAGAACATAATGCTGTTACTCGTCAGTGCTGCCAAGCATGTAACCCAGGATCCAGCACATAATAGACAGTTAAGACATATTTGCTGGCTGCATGATTGACAGAAAGGAAGTCTGGGAAGGGTGAGATTGGAACAGCATTTCTCTTGGCTCCAGTACTCAGAGATGGTGAGGGCCTGAACTGGATTCAATGGTTACATCGGAAGGACGTAATGTGCTTAATACAGGAGAGAAGGAAGGGACAGGAAAGGACAAGTCCAGGGCAGAATTAAGAGAAGTAAAGCACCACTAATCACAAGTCAAGAAGGAGAGCACCGGGCCTGGTCAGCAGCAGGACCCCAGCATATTTTCAAGTTCTGCTTATACAAGTGGAGTTTTATTTCAATGTGGCAGTTCATTAGGGAGTAAGAAGCCCAAATCAGGAATGATGGTTGATATTAGGAATCGTTCATAGAAAGAAGCTCTTTGAAGTTGACACATGAAAATTCCTGGGCAGACTGTGCAGAGAGAGAACAGAGGCATTGCCGTTCTTAGAGGAAGGAGCTGGTCTAAAGGAGAACTCAGACAAAACTTGATAAGCTCCCTTTTGATACCAGCCACTGTGAATTCCATCTTGTGTTCTTGTTGTGATTGCTGATATGGCAACATCAGAGTTAAAGACCACAGAAGGTTTGTCTCCATAACAGTCCATGGATCCTGGAGAAGATAAACTGGTTGCCTCGTATTAATCACACATTAAATTACGTGCAGCGATTGAAGACTTTAAGATATTGTGATAAGATGAAAACAAGCCCGTGGAATCAGAGTTGTGCTGAAAAGCAGTGATTTCAACAGGCCAAAAACAAGTCTCAGATGCCCCACTAGGAGCCCCAGAATCACCACGTTTATTGTCTTGTAAGGGGGCTTCTGAGATGGACTTGAAGGTAGGCAATGGTGTTAAAGATGTTTCTTGAAATAGGATGGGAAGCAGGCTTGGCAAGTTTCCATCACTGTGGCACACTTAGCGAGGAAATGTCTTCTCAGTGAATAAATTAGAAACATTTGTTATTTGAAAAATGCACGACTATGCCAAGTAATGAGGACAGCCAGAATATCTGTTACGAGAAATCTTGACAAGCTTGGACTTTTCTTTGTCCTTTACCTTTCTAGACATGAATATCAGGTGAGGATAACATGGGTGGACACTGGCCTACAAGTCTAGAGAATGGAAAGGAATTGAAAGTTGAGGTTTAGATATACTGCATTTTTTTTATCGTTTTGAGTCTACTGTGACAGGCATAAATCTCCCATGGTTGAAATTCTCTTTGGTTTAAATTGTCAGTGGGGAAGAATACAGCAAGCTGAGTCTTCTTGTAACTTCACAGAGGCTGGGCCACACCCGCAGCACAACTGTTCACGTGCACTGGACTCCGTGGGGAGTGCCGGCAGGGAGGCTCCCAGTGCACACTGTGGCTGTAGAAAAGGGAAAATCCCTGTTAGGGATTCAGTTTAGATTTTAAAAGATATGAATCAAAAAGGAAGGAACTCCACGCAGTATTATGAGAATCCAGAAAAGGATGCTCTGTCTTTAACTTAAGAAATTTACTGGAAGGGCCTTACCAGAAAGAGATAAATACCTGTCATCCTCTGGCTTTTCTCAACCTCTTTGGAGAACTAGAATCTAACAATTTCTCTTTTGAATGTGTCTGGATATGTGGTCACTCAGGAAATCACATTACTGCCAAGTCAAGTCCTAACAGTGGATGTGAAGTCCTAACTGTCTCTGAGGTACCCTGGGCACTGGCCATGTCTCAGAACAAAGCACATGTGAACCTCCGTGCATCATGTGTGTGACATGCTTGCCTTCCTGGGTCCTGTGCTCTGCTCACTCTGTGAAATGTGATCCTCCTACCTCCCTGAACTCCCATGATTCTGACATTCAAAAAATTCTTCGAAACGGATCACTGCATAAAACAGCAAAGTTATTTCCTTACAGCTACCTCCTCATTCTTTTTTGTTCCTATATTCTAGGCATAAATCATTGTCAAGTGTGTGGGGGGGGGATCCAAATCTTTGTAAGTTCTTACATGCTCATCCGTAGACATCATCAGAGCCTCTGTATAGAGCAAAAGGGCATCTTTTGCAAGGCTGCTAATGGGGAAAATCAATGGCCTTGGGGTAAGGAGAGCTGAAATCCAAGCCCAGGTCGACTAATCCTTCTGTGAGTGACCTTACGCACATCACGGACTGACTCACTAAACCTTAATTAGTTGATTATCAAAATGTGGAAAATTATACTAAATATATGGGCTATCTATTTCTCATTAAAAACCAAAGTAATAGATTGTAAATTGGTTTGAAATTTTCCAAGTATTATAGAAATAAAAGTACTTATAATCATCTTTAGCTCCCATATTCTTTAGTTGCTATCTTATTTAGCTGCCATTTGCTTATTTAGTTGCTATATCTTAATGTATTATCTTTGAACCAGATGCTACACAAATTACCAGAAATACACACTGTTGAACAGGCTAGACATGGTCTCTATCTTCATAGAGCTTTCAATTCAGTAAACAACATAGATGTTGAGTAAGTAATCCAAATGTGATCGAAGCAAACTGTAGCATATGGTTGCAATGTGCTCCCAGGAATTATCACTGACTTTGATGAATAGAAAGAAGCTATTCTCCGTATTTAATTTAGTTTTTTAGATGCAAGGTAAAGATGCCCTTTTGCTCTATACAGAGGCAGCCACAGTTCAGAAAGCCATAGGCTAAGAGCGGTGGTGTAACCCTAGAAATGCAAAAGAAGCCGTGAGTGCACAGAGCGCAGAGCAGTGTGGAGAGTGGAACGTGGCCAGGCCGGGCAGGCGCCTGGGGGTGACGTGAAAGGCGGGAGTCAGACAGTTGGGCACATTACACTTGGTGGGTAATACTAAAAGTTTTGGACTTTGTCTTGAGGATGGAGAGGAGTCAAGAGAATGGAAAGTAAAAAATTGAAGTATTTACAGCCACAGGGTGTTCTCAGCAGGTCATTTCAGCTGCACTGCAGAGGAAGAATAGAAAGAGGAGCAGGAGAATAAATTCAAGAGAGGATAATATTATGGTTTGAACAAGGCAGTGGGCAGGTGGGAAGAAGAAAAACAGGCCTGACTCAGAAAATGTTGAAGGTATTTGAGGTTCACACTTGATGCTTCCTAAATGTGGAAAGTGAGAGAATTGGATGAATCAAAAATGTTGCCGTGGTTTCTGTCTTGAGAAGGCAGGTGACTTATTTTGCCTTTCCCTGAGACTGGAAACACAGGAGGAAGAGATTTGGGCAGAATGGTCATTGAAATCTCTTAGTGTATGCTTAACATATGAAGATTCCATTTTAAGCATTTTCCAGATGGAGAATCTGGGCCACACACCAGGCAGTAGTCCTAGAGCCCAGGCTCTTCACAGTAATGAGGTGCTCCCCAGCTCTCCAGAGCATCATTTCAACTACGAACGTCATGTTTTTGAGATGCCATAAAACATAAAGTAGAAATGATGAGGGCCATAAATCTGAGTTAGACATGAAACGTTTTATGGCCATCCACTTACCATTTAATTTATGTTAAATGAAGTAAGTGAGAACTAGGGAAGGTGAAGATTATTGAAAAACGGAGCACACAAGTAGAAGAGCCACATGCCTGGGGGAAACTAACACCATAAACCTCAGTGTCTGAAGAGAGAAAGGGATACCGCCTCAAAAGATTGAAAGGGAAGAACCTAAGTGAAGGGTCAATGTCAGAAGAAGTTCAGTGTCAGGGGGGAGCCAAAGAAAAGAGCACTTCCAGGAGGGTGTAGTTCTGTGCCCAGGACTGTACAGACATCACCAGCTAATAGGTCAGCTAAAGATGGATTAAAAGGATGAAGGGAATTAAAATTAAAACTTTCTTTAAACATGGAAGTTAATCTTCCACTTTCCTGATTTACCTATTCTTATAACAAAGACTCCAGTAAGTTTGAAGGAATTTTGAAATATGTGTACTTGCAACAATAGAGAAAATAGAAGAAGTGACTTCAGGTGATGAGAAACTTCAGCAAAAAATTTAGAAGATGGGGAAAGAGGGTATATTTTATATACATCTACACAGCAAAGTATGTTATTAGTACTTTACATACTACTATATTCACAAAGCAATATGAAAATTGATTTATACCACAGACCTCCGAGGAATCTTGGAGACACCATGTACCAGGCAAAGAAGTGATAGGACTTAGTGCTGAAAATAGGAAAACGGACCGAAAATCTTTATATATAAAGTAACGTGGCTATATGCCAAACAGCAGATTAAAATGATCTTCTGCAGACTGGTTTTCCAGAACATTCTCTGGCTTGCCTCCAGATCACCCTGCAGTCAATGTGGCATCATGCACACAAAGCTTCCACTCGGCTGCTCAGAGCTTCGCTCTTCAAGTCCTCAGGGGGGTCAGGGGTCACCCAGTATTTGTGGAAAACTCTACCATGAAAGATGAAAATCAAAAGAAACAAACAGAAAATTTGTTAATCAAAATTAACAAACAGGACCGGGGAGGAAAGACCAAAGTCTATATTTAATGTCTTCTGATAGAAACAAAAATGATAGGTGACCCAAAACACAAACGAGATATTACAAAAAAGAATATTCAGGAAACAAACCATGACTCTAACATGTAAAGATATGCCATGAGATAAAAGATAATTAGTACATGGATTTAGAAGATAAAATTGATAAAGATATCCCAGAAAGCAGAATAAAAAGACAAAAATATGGAAATTCTATGAGAGAAAATAAAATAATCAAGTTATACCATAAGTCCAGGTCCTTCATCCAACTAATAGAAATTGCAGAAAAGAGAAAATGAGTGTAAAATGAGGAAGAAGAAATTATAAATTAAGTAATGACAGAAAATGTAACAGAATTTCAGGATAAGTGTTTCCAGAGGGAAAGGGCCCATCATGACCCAGTAGGATGGATAAACAGACACACACCCCCAAACAGGTTGTCATGAATTTTCAAAATGAAGATAAAATAAAATTCTAAAAGTTTATGCTGGGAAAAAATGTGGGTGTTAAACAAGACCTTGAAAAAAAAAATGGAAATGAGTTTCCTTAGAAACTAGAAAATATAATAAATAAAAAAATGCCTTCAAATTTATAAAGAAAAAGTATTTCTTATCTAGAGGTCTACATCCATTCAAACTTTCAATTATTTGTGGGTAAAATAAAGGAAGCTTTAGACATGCAAGACCCACCATAAATCCTTTCACAGGAAGCAAATGGACATTGTATTCCACCAAACTGAAGGAATCTATCTAGAAAGAAAAAGGTACAGAATGCAGAAAATAGTAAATCTAACATAGAAAAGATATGCAAAATTCACAGGATGCTGGTGAAAAGAAATTCCCGATTGACAGCTAGAAAAGCAAGCATTCCAAATGGAGCAGGATGATAGGACACTCCCGAAAGGCTACTCAAGAGCCGTGGAGGCAGGGAGTCAGGGAGGATGGCTGCGATCAATCAACTTAGAAATTTAGGGGAAAATATCCCTAAAATGAGAAAGTTGGAGAATAATCAGGAATGAGTGGTGATGTGACTGAGAGTCCACAAACTGGATGCCAAAGTCATTAATAAAAGAAGAGGAATGTTCAAGAGATTGGTAAAAACAATGGTGTGCTAAAGAGTAGAAAGATGTCAGTACTGGGTAAGGAGCAGGGGGTTATAAGATGAGAGAAGACCTCTAGTATGAGATAGGAAGGGAGACTGGAAACCCACCTGCCAACCCAGAAGTCGGTCGGTCAGCATGAGATGTGAGAAAATCAGTGTGTTCTGCTTTAAAAGGCTGCAAGAGAAATGATGTGCACAGGCACGAAGCAGCGATCCGTTGAGTCCATGAGAAGGGAAGGGGGAAGCACTCGGTGAAGGGTTGGGGGGCCGTGAAGATGCTGATTGTGGCATACAGCACAGTCACTGAGTTCAGAGTGAGCGAAGGAGACAGAAGTTGGGCCAGGGGAATGGTTCAGAGCACTGTAGGATCAGCCAAGAAACAGAAAAGACGAATAGAAGAGCTTGGATTGGGGGTTAATGAAAGGGAAAGCAGTCGTAAGTGAATTAAATTCTCAAAGTTCTGATACGCAGTGGACGCTGGCCAAACGGCTCAGATGCAGGCCTGATAGGCTAGTTTTCCTCTTTGTTCATAATAAAACACATGCAGCATCACAAACAGAGCTCAAGAAGTGGCCACATTGCCCTGCACAAAAGGGAGAGTGAGAAACCCAGAGTCACCACCACTGTGAGCCACGGAGGCCCGTGAGGTGTTTGACCCCTGCCGGTTCTCAGGTGTCACTGCGGGGTGGTGGCTACTAGGTACTCAAATTAAAAACCTGGGAATCTTTCAGGACACCTCCCTCTTCCCTACAGCCTCCCATTACGCCTGACGTTCAACCGATCACCAGCTTTTTGTGTTCTCCTTTTTAAATATCTTCCCGGTTGATCACTTTTTCTTCATCCTCGCTTCATCTCACTTTACCATGTCGGTCATCTCAGCAAACACTCACTAGGCATCTACCGTATGTCAGAGGTTGGCTCAGTGCATTTACTGGGACCTACTGTGTGCTAGATTCCAGGTCAAGACGTGAAAGATACCAGTCCTTCCATCAAAAAGTTCAAGGTCAATTAAAATAATAGTTACAAAATCTTGCACTTCTGGTTCCAAGAAATTAGGTGCACAAGTTTGAGAGACAGAAAGTGAGGGAGAAAGAAGGTTGTCTTTTTTACTGTTTTTAGTCAGCCTTCTCCACGATCTCCAGTGCAAAACAACCACCTGTAAGATGCTGCTTATTCTTTCCAGGAAGAAATTCACAGAGATGGTGACCTTTTAGTTTTTCAAGAAAATTATCACCGGCTGACGGTGATAGGGGTGGGAAAGGTCACAAATATGGTCATTTATTCATTCATGTGTTTATTCTGTAGTTTTTATTGAACATCTACTAAATGCCAAGCACCAAGATAAATGCAAAGGTGAATGAAATGGTCTCTGCCCACAGGAGGCTACAGTCTAGGAGAAAATGACGTAACAGTAGTTTGAATTAAGTATAGGAGGTGCTATGATACATGTCTATGTAAGATTTCATGACATTTGGTCAGTTTAACCTAGAGGATTGGGAGAAAAATGTCTCAGGAATTCTACCATGAATACAAGTTATTTTCCCACATCAAAATCATAGGATTCATAAGGATAGACCCTCATTCAGAAGTGCATATCCAACCCGGTTATAATCTGTAGCTCCAATAGGGTCTTGGTTCAATGCATTGCTCTATCACCTACATCAGTGACTGTTACATTACGGTTATTCAGTAAGTATCTGCTCAATGATGGGATGGATTTGTGGGTTTAAAAGAACTACCATGTGGGCGGCACCTGTGGCTCAAGGAGTAAGGCGCCGGTCCCATATGCCAGAGGTGGCAAGTTCAAAAACCCAGCCCTGGCCAAAAAAAAAAAAAAAAAGAGGGTACCGTGAACTTTGAGTATGAAACTTTAATATTTTTATAGAAATCAGAGAAATGTCTTTTCCAACAGGTTCTGAAGATGTCTATTCTACACTGTAGTTTGTGTAAAACTACAGAACATGTTATAGATCCATGTTTCAAGTGAGAGGGAGAGCCGGATGGGAGCATTGCACTGAGTCAGGGGTCTGGCCTGATGCTGCCATTCCAAAGCTGTGTGGTGATGGAAAGTGTCTCGACCTTTCTGAGTCCATTTTTTAATTTGTTAAATGGGCATAAAACCTATCTCACTTACCTTATAGGGCTGTTTAAGGACTCAGCGATATAACGCATGTGTGTGTCCTGTATAAGTGTAAAGCACATAGAATTATGAAATATATAACAAATGAATATTCTAAGCTTTCAGTATTGCAAGAATTCCTAACAAGTGCAGACAATGAAGGTTTTTTTGTTTGTTTGCTTGCTTTCCTCTAGTGCAGTGCCTGGAGATGACCACCAAACGGAAGATCATCGGCCGTCTGGTGCCGTGCCGATGTTTCCGAGGTGAAGAAGAAATCATCTCAGTTTTAGATTACTCCCACTGCAGTCTGCAGCAGGTGCCGAAGGAGGTCTTTAACTTTGAACGGACATTAGAGGAGCTTTATCTAGATGCCAATCAAATTGAAGAGCTACCTAAGGTAATTCTTGATAACTTTTAAAAAGTCCACTGTAAATGAGTATTTTATAATTTTCAAATACCTTCGAATAATAATTTCATTACCTTCGAATACCACTCCATATGTAACTTCTTGTGATAGAGTAATAAATAACCGGACTCTATGGAAATCATCATTTTCATTTAAAACAGTCTCTATAAAAACACAGATTGCAGAGTTGAGAATCACAGTTTATGTTTAGAAACATAAAGGAAAGGAAAAATATGAGACTATCTACTCCAAAACTAAAAATCTGTATGTTGTATGCTAAGGTGATTTTATTTTAAAATCTTGAATTATATGTTCTAAGTCTAAGAAAGTGTTTTTATATACCATAATACTATTATGAAAAACATGTTTTTTATTCCTTGATCTTAACTATTTGATTATTATAAGCATCACTCAATGTTTACATGACACATAGGCAGTAAAAGTGACCTACTAAAAATTTTAACTATTAAATTTCACATGCACACACACGTACACACACGTACACACATGCACACACATACACACGTACACACACATACACACATGCACACACGTACACACACATACACATGTGCACAGACATACACACACATACACACAAGTACACACGTGCACACACATGCACACACACACACACGTGCACACACATACACACGTACGCACACACACATACACACGTGCGCGCACACACACATACGTACACACGTGCACACACGTACATACACACACATACGCACACGCACACACACGTGCACACGTACGCACACACATACACACATGCACAGAAACCAGCCCTCCTGTGGCCTCATTCTCCATGGCAGAAAAGGTTGGACAACAAGAGATTAGCTACAACAGGCTGAAGCCTCATAGCAGAGAGGTTCAAAATGTAAACCAGGGGATCCTAAGAGCCACCTAAGTAAGTAACTCAGAGTAAGTAGTTGGCACGGCATTTACCTAGGACAGATTTATATGTCTAAGAGGGAAAAAAATGCCATGCCCCCTATCTCCATTGTTTATGCTAATGTCTGTTCCCAGTAATGGAAAACTCAAAATCCAAGTGGACTTAAGAAAGAAAGAGGCTTGACTGGTTCAAGTGGAAGGTCCATCTCAGGACAGGACTCTTCTTACCCTCTGCGGGGACCTGTGACTGGCTTCCCTCATGGTGGCAGAAGGGCTGCATGAGTACTAGGGTTCACCTCCACACCACCCAAAAAGAGGAACCTGAAACTCACTTCTCTTTCTGAGAACAACAGAAAGTGTTGCCCCAGAATTCCTCAGCACGTATCCTTAGATCTCACTGGCCTTACCTATGGCACTTGTTTACCAGTCAGTCAGTTCCTTTGCTATCTGATTACAGAATAAGCTATAATATTATGCAAGAAAAATGGATTGCCATGATTGGGGTAAATAAAGATGGGTCACCTCCATGGAGCTGTGACAGGTACAACAGTACCAGGGGAGGTGAGGAAGGACTGGGGAGGTGACCCCGGTGCTCACTACAAACTAACTGCTCTGCAATGATTCTCTTGTGGGGAAAGTTGCTTTCAATAAAAAACTATGCGTCCAGTTTTTAATGGCCTATCAGCAGAGCATTGAAATCCTTGAGGATCTAGACCTTTAAAGTTAGAGTATTTTGGTGCCATCTCATTTTGTAGTTTTCTTTGTGCTCCTCTGGTATTACTGCTGTTGTAATTTGATTTGGTTGACTAACGTGATAGCCATTTTTATTCTTGATATTATGTTATCATAAGATTTTTTTATATGTTCTTACACTTTGCTTTCTGATATTTTGTACAGAGAATATTCTAGTGGGTCATGAATCTCTACTATAAAATGTTATTCAAGAAGCAGAAAACAAGAAATTGAAGTAATGGCATGAGGAAAAATATGTCAAGAGTGTGTCAGAAAAGATGCAAAAATAGATATGAAAGGACAGGAAGTATCTTGGTTAGGAATAGTTCAGTCTGTGTGTCTTAATTTTCTATAGGAGAAGGCAAAAATATAAATGACATGCCTTTCACACAGCGACAGAAACCCACACAGCTTATAATTTAGTAGTGTTTTGCTTGTTATTTTGGATCAGGAACTTAAAATTATGGACAGAATAATAGACTGTAACAGGTGCATATTATATGTGAAGTAGTATGGGAAGGGAAATGTGAAAAAAAGCAACAAAAAAACTGCTAAGAAACTTCTTGAAACTGAAGAACTTCTAAAAAAAAGGGGGGGGGAGGGGAATATTAATAATTTTGGAAACGCCAACATGTGACCAAAATTGAAAGAGATGGTGAGTGAATTTGCTAGATGAAGTCAATTTAACCATATGTAAAAAAGCACAGGATTAAATTTGGAGCACCATACTTTCAAAGTTTTCTCTACTCAAAAGTTTATAACCTACTCTAAAAATATTTTACAGATTAAGAACCCGAGCTTTTGATCCAAACAAACCTGTTATTAGATCCTAGCACTGCTATTTGGTTGGAGAAAGTATTTAATTTTCTGGAAACCTCAATTTCTTCATTAGGGACAGATGGGGGTAGATGGACAGATGATTGATTGAGGATGATAATGGTGAGAGAGAGAGGAGAATTGGGTGAGACCATGCATGTGGAATATGGTATTTATTATTTTCCCCTCAAAGCTGAAGATTTCCATGTTAACTACTTTGAATCAAACAAAAGTAAGATTTTGTAACATCTCAGGATAGTCCTAGGTGTTGACTACGCAACACAAAATACCATGACGTGGCTTTATCTCTATCTCCTATCTCCAAAGAGTCTTCTAGAAAAACATTCTCTGGCCTGTAAAAGGTCTTAAGTTTCCGACCCTATGCAGTTACACCAACGTAGCTGTGACGATCCCACTACTTCCCCAGGGAATTTCCTGGACCCTCAGAATCACAATATTATATCATCTTGAGTAGATGCTATCTTGGGGGTTATTTAATTTAACCTTCAATTACTACATTCCAATTAGACTAGAAACGTTAATCGACTTTCCTTAATCTACATCACAAGTTAGAGTCCTATCCAAAATGATTATCAATGACTATGTAATAGTCAGAAAATGAGAAGTTATCATACAGTGGAAACAAATCAAAATCTCAGTGGATAACGGCACAGAAATTTTTCTTCCTGTCCCGTGATTGTTGGCAGGGACGACTGCTTTTCAGGAGCTCATACCTAACAACCCGTCCAACTTTCCACTCAATGCAGGAAAGTGTTCTCTTGCTCCAGTCATCCAATCTCTTCATGACCATTTCTTTTATGCAAAAAAAATCACTGACTTAGGAGGGAGACAATTATATTACTGGAAAGTTCTAAGTCTTAGAAACTCTGCAGTGTGTCAGTGATGTTTTCCTGTGTCCGTCCATCTATTCGTCCACCCAGCACAGGGCAGGAGTTCAGGGAGACACAGAGACCGTTAAGGCATGCTTCCCCTGCAAAGGAACTGCGCTTCCATGATAACTGCCTAGATCCTTCAGATATTTTAAAGGAATTAATGTCCTTTAAAATATACCTCAGAGTTCTCTTTTCTAAGATAAGTTTCCAAGTTTTCTTGACCATTTTTCAAAGATATGTTTTCTAGACTGGACTATCTTGGTTACTTTCCTGTAGATACATTCTTGTAATTAGCTTGGTTTTAGAAACTGATTTATCTATAAAACTATTTATCCAAATGGAAGTAATTAACAAGCAGCAAACAAAATGTAATGGAACACAGAAGAGAGATCTGAGTTGGGTATGAATATTTAAGAGTCATCCCCCAAAAGGAAGAGTTAATATCAAGAGGCACAGGAAAAAATGCCCTTGGAGAGAAAGGGAAAGGTAATTCCAGAGAAACAAATATTAAACTTTGAAAAGTAAAATCACAGGACGAATTCACTGCTGGAAATTACCTAGAAATTGTTTCTTATTTTCCCCAGAAGTCATGGCAACTTTGTATACAGGGGTGAAGTTGGAAAATATTACTGGGTTCCTGAAGCCAAAACCTGGGCATGTTTGGGAGAAATGTCCCATCTCGGCTGATTCTGAGCTCAGGAATGTGCTCTAAGGAGCAGAAGAAATGTACATGGCAACTTTCAGTGTAGCACTTTCAAAACTAATTCCAGATTTTCTAATCTTCCAAGTCATTTGAGATTGAGCATCTCCCTGGTAGAGACCACAAATTAGCTGTTCTACATGTGAGGGAATAAGGGTCTGGCCTCCTGTTAGAAGCTGAGATGCTCAGCGTCAGCGCAGAGCTGGTGAGGTGCAGGGAAGGCATGCAGACAGTTAGAAGAACTAGCTGGAAAATCAGAGAAACAAATATTAACTTGAATATTAAGCTATGTGATCGTAAAACACTCATTTTCTGGAGGCTCATGGGTGGTGTCTTCATTTGTGGCTAGTTCTACCTCAGCATAAACCAGGTCACCAGGTCATAGATTTTTAAATACAGCAAAGTGGGGGACTGAGATTCTCTTTTTCTTGACAAGTAAAAAATTGCAAATTCTCATGTTTGACTTTTATTACTTCATTGAGAAAAGAATGCTTTAATACCCCAATGTGGAAAACACCCATCATCACAGAATCCATGAGACACTCCCCCCACCTCCCCACAAAAAAAAAAAGACAGGCAGTACAGAAGTGCAGAAGTGCCCTCTGATGTTTTTTAAACAGAAGTTTTACTGAGATGCAATTGACATATCATCACATTCATTTCTACAAATCCAGTTGTCAAAGTCACAGAATTGCACCACCATCACCATCTAATTCTAGAACATCTGCGTCACCTCCTGGTGACCTCCACGCCCCCTGCTTTCCTGAGCCCCTGGCAATTTATTTCTCCATAGATTAACTTTTCCATAAATTTCATATAAACAGAAGTGTACAGCGTGGGGCCTTTTGAGACTGGCCTTGTCCCTGGGCCTCTGTTTTCATTCGTGTTGTAACACGTGTCAGAATTTCATTCCTTCTTATCACCTAATAATTATCTTTTATATGGATACACCATATACCATTATTTTTAAAAACAGGATATAACTCTTTTTTGAAATGCAGCAGAAATTATTATAAAATGTTATTCTATAGCACGTGAGCGTAATTGTTTTATTATAAGTCCATTAGTCGGGGGCTTTATAATCTGTCACATACATAAAGTTGAGCTCCAATATCCACTTTCAGTATTTTGTTTTAATTAAGCAATTGTTCAAATTTAATTTTACAAAAATATGTAGTAAAAATGAAAGTAAATGCATTACAGTATCCTACTTAATATAGAGTACTGTATGTAAGTTGAAAGGTAACAGAGATCACCCCTGTTGCTTCTCCTGGGGCAGAGCAGTCTTGAGGACAGCAGGGCTGGGCCGGGGACGGCAGGGCCAGGTGGGGACGGCAGAGCTGGGCCAGCTGCCCGCGTGGCTGATCGTCCACCAGCAAGCAGGCAGAGACTGATCAAAAAGGATGGTTTAGACGGGTGAAAATTTTGTCACCATCTGGCTCTAGTCACTGCCCATGAAATAGAAGAAATCCCCACTGACTCTTCAGAAAGTGAATGAATGACGAAAATGCATCTGAATCGCTCTGTAGCCAGCAGGTGAAGTACAGCTGCAAGTTAGCCACCAGCAAACAGGCTGTGACCGCTGCTGGGGCCCGAGCCCTGGACACGCCCCACCAGCTTCCTCCTCCCCTGCCAGGGCGCTGGTCCCTGCGGCTTGCTCCTTCATTTCTTTATTTCCTTTACGTCTCCCCTACGATGTCACTGAAACACTTTGTCCTGTATCTTACCCAAAGGAACGCCCCACACCACCGCACACTAAGTCCTCGCTGTGTCCCTCAGAGACATCCAGCCTGTGATCACCAGGGTTAGGATGTGGCCTCAATGCTTTGTCACTGGAGTAAAATGTCAGCCTCATAAAGAGCTCCCTCTGATACGCTGTTGGTTATTTTGCGAGGAGTAAGAGCTTTGGTAGCGCCAGAGGCAGGAAGAAAGGGAACCATCGAGTGTCTCTGCCGTGCCTGACATGGAACCCTGATGTCTCCTGTAATAGACGGGTAACCTCCGGTGCTGGTCCTGGGTTTGGGGTGAGATGGAGTGACACTCGTGGCTTCTCCGTTAGCCATTACCTAACACAGCACATTCTCCGCATTTTCTTCCTCTGAGTATTTAATCCATATAGATTAGAGCTGCCACAGGATGTGTCCTCATGGAAAGCAGTGGCCCTCTGACCCCAGCAGCAGTCTAGAGGGATGTCCTGGAATGTGCTTTTATGTGTTTGTGGACACAGGGAAAAATAAGTGCTTGAGAATGTCTTCCATTCTTAATGTTTGTGATTCATCCATCTGAGCTTCTTTTTATTTTTATTTATTCATTTATTTATTTTTTTTTTGTGACAGAATCTCACTCTGTTGCCCTGGGTAGAGTGCTGTGGCATCATAGCTCACAGCAACCTCAAACTCTTAGTTTCCAGTGACCCCCTTGCCTCAGCTTCTCAAGTAGCTGGGACTATAGGCACCTGCCACAAGGCCTGGCTAATTTTTCCATTTTTAGTAGAAACAGGGTTTCACTCTAGCTCAGGCTGATTTGTCTTGAACTCCTGGGCTCAAGCAAGCCACCCACCCAGAGTATCGAGATTCTTTTTAAATAGGCAAAATGACCAACAATAGAAGGACGTCTTCTGACAAAGTAGCAACTGTGGTAACTGGTTGATATCACAGATGTAGCAAGGTTAGGAATTCTGGCAAGAGAGGACCTGCGTTGAACACACGTCTGGCCACTAACCAGCCATGTGACTTCAGATATGCTGTTTAACTCCATTGAGCCATAGCATCATCTCTGCAGTAGATGCCCATCTAGTTCCTGTCCCTCCTCCTGTTGTGTGAGGATCAAATAATGTCCAGCATATACAATCAGTTTATAAACAGCAAAGCATCTGCAGACAAAGCATCCCTCACCCAAAGGGATGGTGCATGTGAAAAATCCCTGCCCGCATGTGATGGGTCATGGTCAACACAGTCAAAATGCAGTCAAAACTTGGTTCATGCACAAAATTATTTTAAAATATTAATTTAAATTACCTTCCAGTCTTGTGTATAAAGTTTATATTAAACATTAATGGAATTTATTTTAGGAATTGCATCCTATCCCCAAGATATCTCATTATGTACATGCACATAAATATTCAAAAGTCCAAAAACAAAAAAATTCAAAATCCTAAACACTTCTGGTCCCAGGCATTTTGAGTAAGAGATATTCAACCTGTAAAAATCTTGAGTGAAAAGAAATGGCTACTTTAATAAGAAATGAAAGTTGTTTAATGGCAGGGATTTGTTTATTTAAAATAAAGACAAATATAGCACTTCAATAATCAAAAAAAGAAAAAAAAACCTTTAGTTGGCTAAGAAGTTGTTACAGATTTGCTATTTGTTAATAATATGGGTTTGTAGTTGTCAGTCAGGGCTTTTTTTTTATTGTAAACCACAAAAAACCAACTGGCCATTTTAGGTAAAGATGAATATTAATTGGACTTATATCCAGAGTTGTAAAATTAATAGGCTCCTAAAGAACTCTACCTGGAAAAAGGGCAGGAACCAAGAGATGACTAGATGGCTGCTCAGAGTTCATGGCACAGTCAGGGTCTGGGCCCCAGCGCTGCTCTTTTAAGGATGACCTTAAGTACAGCCCCCCAGGGAGCCATGACACTTGTTTAAGGTTCAAGTTCCAGATGCCTCCCCCAAATAATATGCAATGAGAGACGCTTTTAAAAAGGAAGGTCATCCAGGAACAGGGAGGATGAATGTCCAACAAGCAAATACAGATTGTCCTCCAATATTCTGCAGATTATAGATCTTCAATTTCCTTGATTATTCTTTCCTTTCACTGACATTTGCAAATCAAAATGTGCCAGACTCAGACCATGTTTTCCTTAGACCTCTAAATAAAAGTATTTGCAATCAAGGGCACTTGCTTATTTTGTGAGAGTTCCAATGGGTTCAAAGAAGCCACAGAAGACAGATTTTAGGGTGACAAAGTTTGAAGTGCTATTTCATAGTTGTAATTTTAGTTTATCAAAACTTACACAATCATTGATTATTTTATTCTTCTAAAAAGGACTTTTTTAAGTGAAAGAAACTACTGAGATCACTGTAATTAATCACTGTAATTAACTGTGTATTAATTGTAATTAATAAACAATTGTCATGATTGGGAAGTATGAACTGCTTCTCTCTAGATGTAACGTAGCCTTAATTTGCAAATGCAGAACAAATAAAAAGCTACTCGTTTAATAAAGTTGCCTCATTTAAAAATTTCATGTTAACAATAATCCCTATAAGTGTTTGTCTTCCATAAACATGGAATTGGCCATAGACTTGGCATTTTGTACAAGTAGCCCCTTATGTATATACCTATGGAGGGCTCTCCTTAGAGGTGAAAAAAATGACCGTCTTCAACTTCAACTCTCCCACTCCCTCACAGACATCTGGGCTGCATTATTCTTTCCCCAGTGCCACAAGTATAGAGTATTTCTGAGTATAAAAAACCACACCCAGAATAAACCTGTCTCATATGTGTAAGTGATACATAAATCATCAGAATTTGACTCTTTAATCTCTAGCCTGAAGTATATTTCTTCAAATCTGTTCTTTTGATTGTAATTATTTTGACATTAGAACAACTAGCTTTTTTTTTTTCCAATAAATAAATAGTGTAGGTGGATTGTCACAAGGCCTAAGGAAGGGTGAAATGAAGGACATATTAGCAAAAACAGAGCTCGTATCTGGAAAATAATAGATAATTTGTGCTTACTCAAATTCACATTTTTGCTAAAAAGTTTTATTAAAAAGTTTACAGAATCAACAACTCTTAATACATGAGTCCATGAAAAATTGTGATACCTATAGCACCCCAATCATTTCTAAACTGTTTTATAATCTTTTACAAGCCTGTAATGAGTAAGAAGCTTATAACATCGCTTATTTCTAACCTTTAGCAAATATCAAATCTCATCGAAATGTGATTAAACAGCTCATTTGCTGATTTTTATTGGCAATTTTTTGGGTTTTTTTAAACCCAAAATTTAGGTAAATATGTCAATTGATTGGTTAGTTCATTCAGCAAACATTTCTGAGTGCCAATGATGAGCAGCCATTGCTCTAGAATCCAGAGATACCTTATTGACAAGAACAGTGTGTTTCTGTCCTCACCAAATCTACCTTGCTTCAAAAGGAGAATGTAAACAAAACAATTTAAAAGATAATGTAAGGTATTGGCAAATGCCATGATGAAATTAAAGCAGAGTAACTTCTGGGAGGCTATTTGAAGTTTAAAGGACAGTAAAGGCCTCACTGAGGAATGAACATTTATGTTGAGCTCTAAATGACAGAATCAACCATGCAAGAACATTCTAGGCAAAAGGGATATTCTGAACTAGAAATAAGCCAGCATATTTAAAGAACAGAGGAAGGCGTGTATGCCTGAGTGAGGGGAAAGGGGGCAATGCATCTGCTGCGGGAGAGGTGGGAGGGAAAGACCATGGAGGAGGGAGTGGGGCTGAATCCCATGACTGCAAGTAAGCTAAGAAAGGCCTTAGTAGTTTACTCTAAGTGACATGGGGACCACTTGAAGGATTTTAAGAAACACAACCTTATGAACTTACTTATATTTTCAAAATAACCCTTTGCCTGTACTAGGAATACATTGTAGCAAGTCAAGAGCAGAAGCTGAGATTAGAGGTCATTACACTTGTTCCAGGGAGAGGTTTGTGGCTTCCCCTGGAATGACAGTAATGCAGAAAAGAGCAGAGCTCCGGACTATGTTTTATAGGTAAAGTTAACAGAATTAGCTAATGGAATGAATTAGGGAGGTAGGAGGTGAGGACCTGAAAGAAGATTTAAGAAGTGTTGCTGTTGATTGAGGAAGAAAACCAGGAAAGGAAGGATTGTCGAGGGTGTAGGAAGAAAAGGCACATCGGTATGAGGTGCATGAAAAGAAAGTGTATGAAGCAGAGGGGCGTAGACAGAGATGGGCTAAGAGAGATGGGTGGCCTTGAGAACGGCAGCACACGGAGACCCAAACAGCAGGTTGAAGAGGCCGTGGGGAACGTAAACATCTCTGTGATGACGTTTTTGTGGTTGGGGAAAGCAGAAAAATGGAATGAGATGGAGAAGACTGTGAGATCCAGATATATTTTATTTTGTGTTTTAAGATGACGTGAAAGCACATTTGAACACAACTAGGAATCAATGAGAAAAAATGGGAGAAACTCAACTCAGGAAAACAATGGAACAGTTTTAGAAGCACATTCCCGAAGGCAAAGGACATGGGATTCACAGATGCATGAAGGGGTCGCCTTTGAGGGGAGCAGATGCTTCATCCTTTGACATGAGAGAGAAAGAAGGAAATGTGGGTGCAGATGATGATGGTTGGTGGGAATTCAGGGACACGATGGATTCTGAAATTTAGTTCAAATGATAAAGGTCTCCATGTGTGGAAAAATGCTGGAATCAGCAGAAAAGATGAGAAGTGGCAATCTTTCAATGTGCTGAGGGGGTGGGAGAGTGGGGATCACAGAGTAGTATCATTTATAAAAGGAATTGAGAGCCTTAAAGTTATAAATTATCTAAAACGTATAAATCTTCTTCTTGAAGTAGTGGAGAGTAGAGAAATATATACCAACTATCAGGCAGTTCTCTTTGACCTGCTTATTTCTTTTTAAATGAGGTAGTAGTCAATGTATATTAGATTTCACAAAAAAAAAGTACAGATTCTCAAACAGTCTGTGAAGCTAGTGAATGATGCCCGAAGATCATATCAATGTACACAGCTATGATTTAATAAAAAAAAAAAAGTCCAGATTCTCACTTTAGGAGAACTTGCCTGGACCAGTGTAGTAACAGTAAAACCAAAAGGAATACGGGCAAGCAAGCTAAGGAAAGAGCGGAAGGCAGGAAACACAACAAATATTCACTGGTCTTCTGTTCTGTGCCAGACACTTCATATGCAAAAGCTTTTTTGTCCTCAGAACAATCCTGACAAATAGGTTTTGTTGTCCTCATTTTTTTTAAATTTTGGAATATGACAGGAGTCTGCTTTTATACATTTTAAGTCCAAGTTACAAGTGTGCTCTCTGCCCATAGTACATACCTTGCACCAGTCGGTGTGAGTTCCCTGCCCCTCCCCACCCACCTGCTTAATTCTGTTGAATTTCGTTTCCATTCATGCACATAGTTCCTTTTTAGTATTGAGGACATGGTGCTTGTTTGTCCATTCTTAGGATACTTCCCTCAGAAGAATGGTCTCCGGTTCCATCCTATTGTCATCTTCATTTTAAATTTAAGGTATACAAAACACAATGAGGTTAAAAGAATTTACTAATGGCTCTGCAACTACAGAGTGGCACAGTCTCCCAATACAATTTTAGGCTTATATTATTTCCAAATCCCATACATTCACTCTACTAAGATGAGGGTTGGAAGGCTTTCTAGAAGTTAGCATTTGTTTAGACTTGTGGGTGAATAAGAAGGCTGAATCAAGGGTAAGGTTTCACCCTAAAGAACTAGGAGAATGACGCTATTAAAATAAATATTGAAAGGGACTGCTGGGCAAAGAAACATGACAAATTCCGTTTTAGATACAAAATGTGAAACATCAGCCCAGCATCTTTACAAAGATTCCAAAAGATATTGAGAGGTCTGGGACTGATCCTCATGTCAGGATCAGCAATACAAAGTGAACGTCCAGCCAGAGATCAGAAACATGGAAGGAAGTTTGATCTGCTTATTTCTTTTTAAATGAGGTAGTAGCCAATTTATATTAGATTTCACAAAAAAAGTCCAGATTCCTTACTTCTCTTTTTTAAAAAAAACCCTGGAAGATCTAACAGGGTTCCTGTTTCCAACGGAAATGATTTTGCATGGAACTGAGTAGTGGCTGGGTTCTTTAGACAGAACATGTTTCGTTACCATAGATCTCACTCAGACTGACCCTTACGTTGCAATGACCTGTCAAGCTCCTGCAGGAAACTGAATTCACAACCATATATATACATACATTACTGTTTAGTGAAAAAATAATTGGTTATTTACTATGTGCCAGGTGTTTTGCGAATCACTGGGGAAATAGCAATTGCAAAAGCTTATGGACTCCTGGCCATGAGAGACAGACCTTGTACAAGTAATGTGATTGCGTCTGTTGTCTGTCATGATGGATGAAAACACCCTGGTGTTTCAAAAACATTCAGTGGCACATCCTTCCTGAGGAATGTCATTGCAACTAAGATTTAAGCGCACCAGATGAAGAATAAGCAGTATTTCCAGACAGTGTGAATGAGGCATCTTTAAGGAAGCGAAGTAAGCTCAGTGTTGTTTACATACATAGCGCAAAAGAGAGATTGGGTAAAATGAGGCTGGAAAAGTTCTAGGTTGGGAGTTTGAATTTTATCTTAGCTCTGCAGACATTTGTTGAAAGGTTTATCTGGGTAATAGTAAATTCTGATCTGTATTTGAGAAAGATACTTGAGGGTGTGTTAAGAACAGACTGTAATAGGGCGGCACCTCATAGGCTCAGTGAGTAGGGCACCAGCCCCATGTACCAACAGTGGCAGGTTCAAACCTGGCCCCGGCCAAACTACAACAAAAAAAATAGCTGGGCATTGCAGCGGGCACCTGTAGTCCCAGCTACTCAGGAAGCTGAGGCAAGAGAATCGCCTAAGCCCAAGAGCTGGAGGTTACTATGAGCTGTGACACCACAGCACTCTACCAAGGGTGACAAAGTGAGACTGTTTCTAAAAAAAGAACAGATTGTAATAGAGTAAACCCAGTGGCAAACAGACCTTGTAAGAGCTAATGCTGGTCTGGCCCAAGATGCTAACCCTGAGGATGGATTGAAGGACACAGATTGAAAAGGTTTTTAAAGGGCGTGGCACCTGTAGCTCAGCGGCTAGGGTGCCAGCCACATACACCAAGGCTGGTGGGTTCAAATCTAGCCTAGGCCTGCCAAACAACAATGACAACTACAACAAAAAAATAGCTGGGCATTGTGGCGGGCGCCTGTAGTCCCAGCTATTTGGGAGGCAGAGGCAAGGGAATTGTTTATGCCCAGGAGTTTGAGGTTGCTGTGAGCTGTGACACGACAGCCCTCTTCCAAGAGTGACATAGTGAAAAGCTGTCTCAGAAACAGAAAGAAAGGAAAGGTTTTTTAAAGGGCAAAATTTACTAGGTTGGTCATTTGATTTTAGAAGAAGGAGAAAAATGGGTCACAGATGACTCTTAAGATTCTACTAGGGAGTGTGGGTGTTAGCTGAAAGAAGAAAGGGACAGAAGGCAGAAGCCTGCGCCCAACTCTGAAGAGTAGCCGGGGGCATCGGAGGAAGCCGCTGGGCGCCTGGCCGAGGAATGCACGGGTGCTCCGAGCTTGCAGCCTAGCTGCCTGGGGCACAGGGGCATCTGGCTCCAGAAGGAAGGGTGGACCTTGCAATTGATCTGATTTGCTTTAGGATGGCAAGTGTAATTTCTGGGCATTTGTTTGAGAAAATTAAGGATAACTGTATAGAAAACCAGGCTAATGAAAAAATAAAAAATGAAATGACTTCAGTAAAAAAGTATTGATGAGGAGCAGATAAAATGGATGAACAAAGCTAAATATTTGCTGCGCAGCATGAGGACCACAGGTAATGAAATTGCACTGTATACTGAATTCGTGCTAAATAAGTAGATTTCAGCTGTCTTTGCCACAAAAACAAAATAAAGTGGGCAACTGCGAAATGATGAAAATATTCGTTTCACTCTAGTCATCTTTTTACCATCGACATCATGTTGCATATCTTAAACATACACAATGAAATTTATTTTTAAAAAATGTCAGTGAGTGGAAACACTGTACAAATACACATTAATGTCAGCATTGACTACTGATTGGACCAAAACTTTGGAGAAAAGTATATTGGGAAGATGAGATAAAAGAGCGCGATGGTGGGGTTGGTGGCAAGAGGTGGCATTATTTTTCAAGTGACATAATACGAAATAAATAGACAATGTCTACGGTTGACACACTGAGAGGTAGAAATGCCCCTCCTTCAGAAATACAGAAGAAACTATAAGGAGAACCAGCAGAGTCGGAAACAATTACCTCTGGAAGGTGGTTTGTTGGACGTGAACGAGAGGAAAAAATTGATGTGATATTTTTATAAAAATAAAACTGAACTTTAAAAGAAGAGAAAGCATTCATCTAGGAAGAGCACCAGGGATTGACTTCCGTAGGTCTGACCAAATCTGACTGCGTTCTGGCACTTCCTTTTGAAAATGATGTATAAGATACACCGAAAAAAGTAAATGTACCAAGTTCATGTTAATGATAAAGCATCATTTGAACAAATTAAATGACATGAAAGGTAAAAATGTAACTTCAGCAAGGCGTGACAATTTCTGCTATCTTTTCGCTGGTTGTTACCTGATTATTGCACCATTCAGTGTTGTTCTTTCCCTGGCCTAGTCCTTAGTATGTGACTTAGACTCAACAGCTTTTTATACTCTAGGGAAATAATCTTCCATCAACACCCAAAAGGCAGATTTTATTCTAGAAGTGCATCCAAATTGCTTCATTAATAGAATGCCCTCTCTGATTTAGAACCACTTCAAAATCCAATTCCTGAGCGGGCAATCTGGAAAGTAAGGCCATTCTCAGCTTGTTACAGGGACATAGGGTTACTTCAGAGTGATTATAAAGCTGACCTCCCACGAGTCATACGTGCAAACCATACGTGAATGTTTGCTTACAAAATTAGTAGAGCCTTATGAGACCCTGAGTCTAGAACCCCTACAGCATACAGGTGCTATTTATTTCTTTGGTAACAAGAAATTAAATTATTTCTAAGAGAGAAACATGAATATGTTATGGAACAAATGTAAAATTCATCTGAATTTTGAAGAGTAAAAAAAAAATGTTTATTCTATTCTGCTGTGAAAGGTATTGTGGCGGAAGGTTTGGGAGACACTGATCTGGATTTTAGAGAGAATGAACAGTTCCCCAGGTCCTGAGAGATAATAAGGGGAAAAAGGCATAGGCCGTGAATAATGCAAGATCATACTCACCGCCTGCTGGCTGTATTATTTAATTTCAAAGGTCATCTCCAAAATTCCAAAAGGGCCTCTAATTGTAGAGACAAAGAGTAGTTAAAAGGGCCATGTCTGGTGTGGCAGAAAGCACTAAGGCCTTGGAGTCAGGAGGACTTAAATTTGAATCCTTCTTAGTTTCTCTCTGATGAAATGAAAAAAATGGCATCTAGTTACAGGATTGTCTCATCCACACCTTATATTTGTTACCAACTGGCCTCATGCTAATTCTTCTTCACTGCTGTAAATTGACTAACATAATGCACGTGAAATGTGAGTATGGGGCCTGTGAAACTTTCAACAAACAGCAGCGTTTGTATGAGCCACAATACCATAAAGAATACAAGAAGAAAGTTGACTTTTTATATAAAATGAGAAATGGTAGTCATTTGTTCCAGAAATAAGGTGATCTTTTCCAAATTAACAGTGATAGGAAACAAGAGAAAATCTTTTGCAGATACTCTTTCAAAATTTATGTGGAAGTTAATTTTTAATAAAAATCCTAGAGATCCTTGACCCCTTTGTGCATAGGAGCAAATTGTTGTTTCCATACAGAGTCTGAAACAGCACTAAACAGGCGGAGCCTTGACCCGGCCGACAGGGAGGGAACCAGTCTGCCCTCTCTTTCTTTAGGGTCATCTTATTGTTTTTTGCTTTCTTGGTAGCAATGTAGCTTTGGGGTTGACTTTTCAGTTTGGGGTATGTGTGTGTGTCAAAGAGATACATTGTGTAGAGAGTTTTCTGTTTTGTTTTGTTTTCAATTTTAAGTGAATGAATTAAAGATTGCTTTCCCTTTTTTGAAGCGGCAATGAAGGTTATTAGTGTTGGATTTCACCCCTCTCGCTGGAGTCCCTTCTGTGTGTCAGTTATTTGCCTTCAACAGCAATGAAGGTTTTCTTTTTTTCTTCTAATTAAATTAGAAGTAGATTGACAGAAACCTGTAATATCCTTCCTCCAAGTGGACTTACTCACCATCGATAATGGTAGCTGCTCTGTCACTGTTGGTGAAGCACCACCAGCCTGCAGAGAAGTCCGAACTCTGGACAGAGATGAGGCAGGGCCACGGCCGACAGGCGGGGAATGGACGACACCAACAGACAGACAGAGACAATCTCTGGGACCGAGTCACAGACCCAGGTCAGGTGAAGCCTCTATGGAGGGAAGGGTGACGTTGTCTGATCTAATGGGACTGGACTTGTGACTTTGGCAGGGCCAGCATCACGGTTACGTTCTCTGTGGGTTATCGCCCTCATCACTCGTGTTCCCCACTGTACCAAGTTAAAGGCTCATCACTCCATTGTGCCAATTCAGCCCTGTCTTTACCCTTGTACACACCTCCTGAGCGTCTTTGAATATTCACACTCAAGTCTAATTTCCCCTGGAAACTTACCTCTTGTCTCATGTTCTCTGTCCCAGTGGGTGGCTATTCACCCAGGCTCCTTACCAGGACCGACATCTTACTCAGCTTCCACATCAAATGGATGGCTTACTCTTGTCAATTTTACCACCTAAATATTTCTTAAATCACACTTCACCTCTCTGTTCTGTGCCCAGGGCCAACAGCAGGCTTTATCATCTCTTGACAGGCTAGCGGAACAAGCTCCTCATTGATGGATCCATTTTATTCTTCACTCAGCCAATGGTGATTTGTTCCAAATACAGACATGACCAGACCACATCTATGTTAAGGGATTGGCCTATCAGGATACCTTTTCCCTAATTTCAGGAAAGTAAATCCACGCCATTTAGCAAGGAATGCTGATGTGAGCCTCCATCACAGTCTGACTCAGCAATCTCTTGCTGCTTCTGCTTTTTTCTGGAACACGAAACACATTCTTGCCCGCAGGCTCACGCTGCTTCCTGTGCCTGGCTGACTACTTGAAGAATCATCTCAACTGTCGCCTCCTCCCACAGCCTTCATAATTCACTCCCTGGCACAGTTTAACTCTCCACTGTGGCTCCCAGTTACCACGTGTACAATTCCACAGCTGTGCTAACCAAACTATGACAGTTATTCATTCAATACACATTGACTAAGGGCCTACTCTGTTCCAGGGAAGCAGGAGTGAAGAAGAAAGACCCTGCTGTGCGTGTCTGCCTCCACCACAGAACACGGGACTGCGTCCATTTAATCTCTATTTCAACAGAAGTTAGCACAGTGTCTTCTCCAAAGCTAGATTTCCCCCTAAATATTTTTTGTACAAATACAGTAGCACCTCCGTAGGTGACCACCTACCTCCCCACACTGACCACCTCCTGAAGTTGACCTAATTTTCATAGATCAGACATGTGCCAACTGGATGTGTCAGTATCTGGGCCCAGTCCCTTATGTGGACCTCCTCCGAATGTTGACCATTTGTTAAAGACCCTTGTAACAAATGGTAGTCAGTACACAGAGGGTCTACTGTTACTACAATATGACTTTGTAAAAGTGGTTTATAGAAAGGTATCCACAAGATTATGTGCGAACACTGCAGAGAAAAAACTAATCTTGCTCTTCTCAGGGGTCAGGGAACTCTGCCGGACGGAAGTGTCTTGCTCAAGACAAGACTAGAACACAACTTAATTAGGTTTTTAAATGAGAAATTGAGCCTCAGAGAACACAGAACTTGCTCGATAACATAGCTAGTTCAGGGTGGAGTCAGAATTCAAATCTAGGGCTATCTTATTCCACAGTTGACAATGTACTCATTATTACCAGCAGTGGAGTAAAGACTTTCATCGTACTTATACGCCATCTTCTCTTGGGCGCAGGGATAGTCAGAAAAGTTGGGCCTTTGTTACCCATAACTAATCAAGACATAGAAAGGCAAAAAGTTCTGTATTACATTTTATATATGTATACACACACACACACACACACACACACCAGCTGCAACAAGCATGAACATCTAGGTCAGTGGTTCTCAACCTGCCCAAGGCTGCAACCCTTTAATATCGTTCCTGTGGGTCGCGACCTACAGGTTGAGAACCACTGCTCTAGATAAATGCCATTCAGCACAAGTGTTAACACATCTCACTGATTCCTATAAACAAAGCCACTATTTTCTTTTTCTTTTTCTTTTTTTTTTTTTTTTTTTTTTTGCAGTTTTATGGCCGGGGCTCCTGCCACCTCCAGCGTATGGTGCCGGCTCCCTACTACTTTGAGCCACAGGAGCTGCCCAAGCCACTATTTTCTTGAATGTCAATTAATCAAAAATTTTACAATCGGTAGTTACTAAAAAGGCAACGAAAAGAAAACCCCCAAAGCACATCTGTGTGCCCGAATGCTCACACACATCTCTTTTCTTTAACGTAATAGAAAGATCAGGAATTTATCCCAAATGCCTAGAAACAATGAGGCAGGATCAAAACTAATGACATTTAAAGCTGTGATTTTAAATGCAGCTCTCACTTTTTTCTATTTCTTTCTGTGTGTTCACTTTCTACCATCACATCAAGTGATCAAAGATAGGTAAGTTAAAGAACATTTTCCTTTTAGATTTTCAGATGCAAATTGCTGATTAGCGATAACGACATGCTACACAAGCTATGCCTGACACGTTCAGACCAGCAGCTCTTACTCCAATGCAGCAGAGCCATCCCCTCTCTTCTAAGCTAATGACAAATGTTAGAATAACTGTGCTGTTCCAAAGGGAAAAATGATTCAAGAATGCCTTTGTACAAATTGTTGTTGGGAAAAATCTGTATTTTAAAAACAACAGCAGTGATATTTGTTGTTTTCTAGGATAAAATGTATGGGTGTTTATTATAGTCGCCATCTTTCTGCAGGAAATAAAAGATCTTTTCTGTGCAGCACATTCAGTACTGCTAAAAGATTATTGTTCTTTTTTCCTGAAGCTCCATCTTATTTGATGCTAGCAGCCTTTATCTTCCCTTCAGCTTCCACACTGACCCTCTATCACCACTTCTGAGAGCCAAGGTCTTGTTTAACTTCCAAATTTCCTCTTCTTTGCCCCCACACTGCTGCTACCAACTCTTAAGGGTTTCTCCCCCTAAATGTGTCCCCTCCTCCTCCCTAATGACGATGTCTTAACTAAGACCATCATTACCTTTACCTGGACATTTTCTGATCTCCCATCTGCCTGCATCCGATCACAGATGCCAGGTGCTTCTGTGTAAGTCCCTTCCCTGTTTATGAACATCTAAGGATTAGAGGTAAACATGAGGAAGTAATGTAAAAAAGTTTGAAAAGCACACAAATTCACATTTCCAAATCCTCTAGGTTAAGGGCCAAGTCTAGGGTTATTTTGTTTGGAATAAAATGTACTTTCCAAAGCCTGTTTTCTGCTATAGCACGTACTACATTGCATTTTAATTTTTTATAACCGTTAATTGGTTGTGTCCTGGAGGAAGGGGACGCTTTGTTACTCATCTTTGCGTCCTGGTGCTGTGCCTGTTACCTGGCAGATGTTTAGAGGTGTTCACACAACCCAAGCAGCCCAGGAGGGAAGATGGAGAGGCAAAAAAGAGGACAAACGGGGGGAAAGGTGAAGGAGAGGAAAGGAGGAAGGAAGAAAAGAAGGAAAAAAGAAAACAAAGATGAGAGAAGGAACTGAATGTCCCAAGTAGAAGCTCACAGTTTCGCCAACTGCGTATGAGAAACTACTTTTTACTGTGCTGTTCTTAAGAGTTAGCTCTTCCCTAACTGCAGATGATTGTTAATACTTGTATTAAGCTAAGAATTATAAGACATCTTATTATAATGTGGGCAAAATACAATATCATTATTTCTTTGAAAAACTTTCAAATGAACTTGGAAACGTACAGGCTGAATGTTTTTAAAGAAATTCCAAGGAAGAACTTCTAAGAAACCTGCCATTTGGGGATGCCAACTCACCAGACAATCAATCGTTTTCCCTGGTAAGATCGACATGTGCCAACATATGGTATCAATAACCATCTCATTGAATATTTATGATTTCATGCAAAACTTTTCAGGAAAAGGACTTATCTTTGAAAAATTCACAAACAACACTTGGTTATTTGACATGGAAAATTAGCTTTTTTTTATTTTTTTTCTACAGAACTATGTTTTGAGATATAGCCATTCACATTTATGCCATTTTATAGTGTTCTTAATTTTCTTTTCTTTTATTTATTTTTTTAGAGACAGAGTCTTGCTTTATCGCCCTCAGTAGAGTGCCATGGCATCACAGCTCACAGCAACCTCCAGCTCTTGGGCTTAGGTGATTCTCTTGCCTCAGCCTCCCAAGTAGCTGGGACTACAGGTGCCCGCCACAACGCCCGGCTATTTTTTGGTTGCAGTTTGGCCGGTGCCGGGTTTGAACCCCACCCTCGGTATATGGGGCCGGCTCCCTACTCCCTGAGCCACACGCCTGAGTATAAAGGTGGTAATAAAATGCTAATTCAGATTATAGTAGTCTGCTTTTATATAGCACATTGGTGTTATCAAAGTCCTGTAACTTATAACCACATTTACTCTAATTTAGGTCCTTGCTGTGAGTAGGCAGTCACTGAATCTGAGTTTTCTTTCCTAATTCTCCTGGGACCTGGGACTGTTATGATGGCTCATTGATTCCCTTGTCCCAGTCATTCTGTCCTCCCTGGCAGCCACCAGCTGTTGTCAGTTGTCACTGTTATCTTTCCAAGTAACAGATCTGACAGTTCAGAGGAGGTAGCACATTTCTGCAGAAACCACGTTGAACCTGGATGATTTTGAGTGCTGTCTCTGTCATTCCCTAGCTATATGCCCTGAGTTTTCTCATCTGCAAAATAGGGTAATGATACCTTCCTTGCAACATTGTTACAAGTGAAGATGATATATTTTAAAGTATACTTTAGTATAGTTTAGTGCCTTGCACCTGTATGGCACTCAAGAGATGGTGACCACCTTTCTACTATGTTGTTTTCCTGCAAAAGAATATTTATGAAAGAACAACCATTTATTGTGAAAGTATAGTGTGCCAGGCATTGTAGTCCACACTTCCCATGGTGCAGGAGCTAGATAAGTTTATAGTCCATCCAGTAATCTCAAAACATGGATATCCAGGCTTCAACAGGGATAGTACAGGATTATACAAATGACGCATGTAAACTGGTGTTCATCTGGGACCTCTAGTGTGGGAAGCCCTGAGCTTTAAGAAGGGGTTCCAGAGAGGGGAGGTGGAATAAGGCGGGGTGGGAAAGAGTTCCAACTGGAGACTTGACCTTTGCAGAGTCCAGGCAGAAATGCAGCTGCTGAGTGTGGCTGGAGAGGGGATAATGCAGGAGGTGTGAGGAAGGGACAGAGGAATGGTGAGATGAGAAACTGGAGAGACCTAGAAAGCCCTTTAATGCATTGGATTTGGTCCTGTAGAGAGCAGAGGCCATTAAAAATTTACAAGCAGGCAATGGACCTAAACACATTTGCTTTTTCATAAACAGCCTCCCATGACTTTGCCATCATAGCAGCCATCAACCTGCCACAGACCCATGCCTGGGCTGCAGGTGGTTTGCAGGCTCCCCGGAATTGAACACGGATGGTGTGTGTGTGTTTGTGCCTGAGTGCACATGTGTACTTTTGAGTCCTCCTAAACATTTCCTGGAGATGGCATCTGTGAGATTGACTCAAAAATTGTTAAAAATGAGTAGTCAAACACTTCCTATAGGATAAAGCTCAAACTCTTACAACCTTTCAGATTTTGGCTAAAACCCTCATTTTTCATCCCCCTCCATACAATTTTGAATATTGGCACTTGCTGTTTTTTTGCCCTTCCAGGATGCTTCTGAACCTTCACTCTATGTCCAGCTTCCTGGGCTGCCTTGGTGCTCCCTGGACACATCTACTCCCACCTTCTGCTCAGAAAGTCCCTCCTCCCAAAACCTATTTGAACCGTTTCTTCCTTCCCTGGTATCCCGTCATATTCCTTTCCCATTCTTCTCTAGCACAGGCACGAATCACCATTGTAGAATTCTGGTGACCCAACTAGAATGAGGGAAGGATGGACAAATAAACTAGTGGGCTAGAAAGAGAGAGTCCAGGAACTAACCCACACTCAGGTAGAAATCAGATATAATGAATGGACTTGTCTTATATATCAGTGAATACTGAACTTTTTAAAAAATAGTACTGGACCTACTGATCATCTGAAAGAGGAAAAAACAGAACCTTCACATCATTCACATCATTCAGGAAAGTAATTACCAGATGGGTCAAACCAAAAACAGATTTTTTATTTCATAAGAAATAAAAAAAAAAAAAAAAGAATATCTGGTCAAGTCAAACCTAAAAGAAAAATTTGTGTACTGTAAAACCCTTTATCAACAGATACCACTCTTTGTCAACCATAAAAATAAAAAGACTAGTCATATATTTGGAGAAATGTTAAAGAGTTATTATCCAGCATATATGATGAACTTATTCAAATTAATAAGACAAGAAAGAAATGGTCAACTTATTAGTAATTAAGCAAAGTGTATTAGCATTTTACACATCATAGATTCGAAAAAATAAATAGCCTAAAAATGGTATAGAAAACTGTGGACACTTACACTTGGTGGTGGGAATTTTAATTGTTTGAGCCACTTTAGGAAAACAATTTCTATGACTTGGTAAATCTGAACATGTATCTACCTACTCAGAGAACATTTGTGCATTTGTGTCAGCAGATACGTATAGGGGTATGGTCAGCAGCTTTGTCCTTGTTAGAAAAGTTTTGAAAACAGCTTAAAAGTTCTGAAGAGGGGAATGGCTAAGGAAGTTGGGTTATGGAACACGGAAGCATAAAGTGGTAGAAGTGAGTGAACACATTACACGCACCAACACGGAATAAAGTTAATAACATAATAGTGAAATAAAAATTGAAAGTTGCAGATGGAAGCATACGGGTATTATTCTGTCCATATAAACAGAAACACATCCAAACAATATGTAATTTTCATATCGCGAAACCTATGATAAAAGTCCAGAGAAAAGAGAGAGAATGAACAACAACAACAAAAAAAAAAAATTCAAGAAATTGGTTGCCTCCCAGTGGAGATGGGTCACAGATATGTTTAAGAGGGGCAAGGGGTGATTTCTTTGACTGGATTGAGAAACATAGGTCTTTTGTGGTGTTATCATAATTTTAAGAGAATATGTTCATGCCATATGCACTCTACTGTCTAGGGTGTATATGTATAAATGTATTTCGCAACAAAAATTTAAGAAACCAATGAGGTGAATACAATGTCCCACAAAGGACAGGGGATCCTTTGCTCAAGGAGCTCACAGTCTGAGGCTTTGGGCCCTGGGTCCTTCTGACTTCACCGTTTGCTGTCCTGGGCTCGCTCTTAGTGTCATCTTCCCTCAGTAGTGTTTGAGTTTGCCCTATTGCCTTTCTGCCTCCTTAAGCTGCATACTTAACTCTTTTCCTTGTCAGCCATTTGTCTTTTCTGATGTGAATGTTCAAGAGTGCAAATTCATCAGCAATTATTCTAGCTTTCTCCTGGCCTTTTCACTATGTAGTGCTTTGTAACTTCCTTCATGATTTCCTCTCTGGCATATAAGTTATTAAATTTTAATTTGTAAAATGCATCAAAATATATTTTTTAATTATGTTTTGGCTAAAGAATTGACTTAATTGCATACTTGACTAAGAATGTGGTCTTTTGTTACTAATTCGTTGAAGTTTGTTGAGATTTCCTTTATGTCCAGTACGTGGTCAGTTGCAAATTATTCACATGTACTTCTAAAATAATTACAGTATTTTGTTCAGTGCTCTATACGTGTCCACTAGAATAAGCTCATTAAATGTGGGCATCAGTCCTTCTACAACTTTCATTTTTGTCTGCTTTATTGGTTAATTATTGAAAACTATGCATTTAAGTCTCCTGCTATTACAGTAGTTTTGTAATATTTCCTTAAAAATGTGACAAATTTTTCTTTAAAAATATCAGTGCTAGAAGACCAGATATATACAAGTTTAGAATTTTTTAATGTTCATAGTGAAATAACTTTTTATTGATATATGGTCATTATCTCTAATAATGCATTTTGCTTTGAATCAATATTATCACATAAAGTTTCTTTTAATTGTGACAGTTTGATGATTTTCCATCAAGTGTTGGGTGTCCCTCCGGTAAACAAAATATAGATAGCTCAAGGGCTCTTTAGTTATAACTAATGAATCCTGCCAGAGACTAAGGCCTGGACTCCAGGACTTCAGAACTCTGCTTGGCACATTTTACTGTGGTGACCTATATCCAAATTGCAAAATAAAGTCCTTGAATTCTTCCCTCTCCTTTTCCCAGTTGAGAAAGAAGAACGTCCCTCAACTGTTCTACCTGGAGTTGGGGATGGGGGAACGCCAGGATCAGCTTGGCCACTGTTGTCTCAGTGGGTCACTTGTACAGCTCCACTGACTCTGAGCCAACACAGCCACAGGAATTGCCCCCACATTGGGGCCTGAGTGCCCTATGAATTTATTCCAGCCCCTTCCCCCCCCACCCCCACCCCCAAGCCACTTTTTATCCTCTGGTGGTGAAGTAGCCAGAACTCAAGTTCAGGACAGAAGTCTTCCCTCTGGATGAGCTGGTCTAAATGCCTCCTTGCATGGACATTTCTTAAAAATCATAACTTACTCTTGTTGGAAAGATGCATTCCAAATATTAAAGATGTTAATATATGAAAAACTGTGGGCCTTCGAATCGATAAATATATTAATTCATATAATTCTCTCAACAACTCTTTAAGCTAGCTAACTTCTTGTTCTCACTTTCAGGAAAGGAAACTGATGGTTCAGAGATGTTAGGTTACTTGCCCAAGATTGAATAGCTAATAAATAAATGAGTGGAGAGGGATCGCACATCAGTATGATTACAAACGCCATGTTTTTAGTCTATTCCAGAGAGATTCTCCCCTCTCTCTAGGCAGTTCAGGAGTTTCTATACCCTTTGTTGCTGGTGTGTCTTCATTTAAAGAAGAATACTGAGGATATGGTGGCTCACCTCTTTAATCCCAGCACTCTGGGAGGCCGAGATGGGTAGATTGCTTGAGCTCAGGAATTCAAGACCAGCCTGAGCAAGAGTGAGACTCCATCTCTAAAAATAGCCAGGTGTTGTGGCAGGCACCTGTTGTCTTGGCTACTCGGGAGGCTGAAGCAAGAGAATCACTTCGGTCTAAGAGTTTGAGGTTACTGTGAGCTATGATGCCACAGCACTCTACCAAGGGGGACTCTGTCTCAAAAAAAAAGAAGAAGAAGAAGAATACTGAGACCTCTATTCATTCTTGAGAGAATGTGAGAATTTAGTTGAAATGATGAAGCAAATTTTAAAAACAACAAACAACAAATAATCACGTTTAAGCCTGAACTTTGCTTAAAACGTTAATGGTAGTCAGACTAAACAGTTATTAGTAAATCTTACCAAATCACTCATGAGATGATTGTTTTTTCTAAATGTATGCATCTGTAAGGAACCACACTTCATGCAGAGTTGCAGATAGGGCTAACAAAATGACAGAGATTGGAATCAAGTCTAACTTTCACCAAGCATGTGGACATCTGCTTTCCTGTTCCTTTAAGAGGAAAATAAATAGTTAGAAACTATCCATCGCAGTATCCATCAAAGCTTTATTTTTGAGATTTTATAAAAAGAAGTGGAAACATTCATGTATAAGATGTTGAAAATTAATTCTCACTGCATGAAGTATTCCAAATAATCTTAGTAAAGAGCCAGAAATAATTCGTAACTAAAGGAAGAAACCACATATTTTGTCTTAAGTAACAACCAGCATGGTGTATTTTTTTAAAAAGCTAATGAGTTAAGAAATAAAGACCATGTGCTACATTGTTTTTGCTTGCCTATAAATAATGAATTACGTGTAAGAACAAGTGGTAGTTAAATGTACTGTGAGCCAATTGCATAGTCATGGATACCAGAAACTTAATCTGTGGAAATTCAGCAAAACAGAACTAGAAATGTCAAACAGAAAATATCTCATTAAGATAATTCTTCCAGAAATGAATAAAAGATTGTGTCCCAGCTGTTCATATTATACAGGAGTTAAGATGAGCTGGACAGAGCTAAAAAATACAATGTCGTACTAGAAACACATTGGAATTTCCAGATCACTCATATGCCTGTTAAAAATGCAAATTTTTGACCCCCTTCCCTAACATATTTGGGGATAACTCAAGAATTCACATTTTAAACAAGCATCTCCTTCCACTAGTGACTGTGAGCACACTGGGTGTCAGAATCATAGCTTTGACCCTCAGCTCTTCCCCACCTAGTATTTTTGGCAGATGGCAGAAATGAACCAATCACTGGTGATGGTTTTCAGCAGATATCAGAGTTTAAATGTTTTATTTACAAATAGGTACATGTGTATGACACAGTGCTGAGGGAGAGACACAAAGGAAATATGAGCGCCTATATTACAATTACCGCAATTCTGAAATGTCTAACAACTGTTCAATGTGATGAAATTAATGTGTTATGAAATCTAACATAGTTACAGAAAAAGAACATTGAGGGAATCCTGATAGCTGTTGGAACAGAAAGGAAAGGACAACTCCAGGAGTTATTTCAGTGAAAAATAAGACAGTAGGATTCAATGGCAAATTGAATATTAGTGGTAAATGGAGGAAAAAGTGAAATATACAGAGAGGCATGAATGGGGATGGGAAAGGGTGACTTGAATTCTGTTACTGAGTTTATATATGAATGGATTTAACCAAATTGAGATCGTAATTGATGATTATTTTCTATTACAGCAACTGTTCAACTGTCAAGCTCTACGAAAACTCAGTATTCCTGATAATGACCTTTCAAATCTGCCAACCACAATTGCTAGTTTAGTTAATCTTAAAGAACTCGACATCAGTAAAAATGGTAAGTGTCTCATCTTATCTCCAAAGCTCTTGAAATTATTTTTTACTGAAAATATACTTTAACGTTTTCTCTGGGCAAATGCTATAAAAGAACTTTTTCTTTGATTTGATTGCAACTGTAATTCTGTTGAAAAGATAAATTCTAAATTACAAGTCAAAGAGAGAAAACTTCTCTTCTAACTAATGTGCTTGACTCACTCAGGCCTATTTCCATCTGCCTTCAGATACGTGACCTAACTTTTACAGAATATTTTACTGCCCTTACACTGTTTATTTCCCTCATTCTCAGAGTCAAATTGTTTCTCAACATGTCTTGAATCACCTGTACAATGAAGCCTACTTGTTTATTTTATCTGAAATTATTTTCTCCATTTCCTGTAGTGGGCTAACCATCCTCACAATATTGTATAATTTACATGTTTTTGTGGTTATATTTTCTCCTGACCTGAAATGTAAACTCCATTATTTAACAGGAGAAATTTTTTTTTGCTTTGATCTCTGATGTGTCCCAAATGTGAGAGCAATGCCTAGTACATAACTGGGACGTAGTAGTTTTATTATATTTCTGGCCAAACTTGACTGTCTGGTGTTTTTGTTGATGATAATACTGAAGTTGATGTTCGGGTTGATTAGATTTTTCTTTGAGTGTTTGTGGGAGTGGTGAGGTTTAGCTCCTGAGAAGGTCCCTTTATCCTCATTCATTCATTAAATCTTCATTTCCTTCCAAATGATTTTAGCCCTCCATTTTATTAGAATAGAGCAAGGATCCTTCAAAAAGTTTTATGTCCAGACACAATGAGGATATGAAACATGACCCCTTCCAGCCCTAAGCTGGTTAAACCATGCACGTGTGTCTGTGTGTGCACGAGTGAGAGCATGTGTGCACAAGTCGTGGGTTGGTTACGTTAATAGTGATTTTGGTCCCGAGGGGACAGGCATAAACAAAACAGATCCCTGTCCTCAAGAAATGTGCATTCTACTGGGTGATTTATTTATTTATTTTTTATTAAATAATAGCTGTGTACATTAATGCAATCATGGGGTACAATGTGTTGGTTTTATATACCATTTGAAATATTTTCATCAAACTAGTTAACATAGCCTTCACTGTATTTTCTTAGTTATTGTATTAAGACATTTATACTCTACACTTAGTAAATTTAACATGTACTCTTGTAAATGCACCATAGGTGTGTTCCCACCAATTACCCTCCCTCCACCCATCCGTATAAAACGTAGTATTATTTTTTCGAGATCTTGAAAGTATGACAGTGGAGCTTTAATAGGGATTACATTAAAATTGTATATTGCTTTAGGTAATATGGACATTTTAACAATGTTGATCCTTCCCATCCATGAGCATGGTATGTTTTTCCATTTGTTAACATCTTCAGCTATTTATTTTCTTAGTGTTTCATAGTTCTCTTTATAGAGGTCTTTCACATCCTTTGTTAGGTAAACTCCCAAATATTTCATCTTCGTTGGCACTACTGTGAACGGAATAGAGTCCTTGACTGTTTTTTCACCTTGACTATTGTTGGTATATATAAAGGATTTATGGGTGTTGATTTTGTAAACTGAGACGCTGCTGTATTCCTTGATCACTTCTAAGAGTTTTATAGTAGAATCCCTGGTGTTTTCCTGATACACAATCGTATCATCTGCGAAGAATAGAAGTTTGATCTCCTCTGATCCTATATGGATACCCTTGATTGCCTTTTCTTGCCTAATTGTGATGGCTAAGACTTCCGTTACAATGTTGAAAATCAGTGGAGAAAATGGGCAACCTTGTCTGGTTCCTGATCTGATTGGAAATGATTTCAATTAACTCCATTCAATATGATATTGGCTGTGGGTTTGCTGTAGATGGCCTCTATCAGTTTAAGAAATGTCCCTTCTATACCAATTTTAAGTGTTCTGATCATAAAAGGATGCTGGATACTATCAAAAACTTTTCTGCATCAATTGAGAGAATCATATGGTCTTTGTTTTTTATTTTGTTTATGTGATGAATTATATTTATAGATTTACATATATTGAACCAGCCTTGAGACCCTGGGATAAAACCCACTTAGTCATGGTGTATAATTTGTTTGATGTGTTGCTGGATTCTGTTTACTAGAATCTTGTTAAATATTTTTGCATCAATATTAATTAGTGATATTGGTCTGTAATTTTCTTTTCTTGTTGGGTCTTTTCCTGGTTTGGGAATCAAGGTGATGTTTGCTTTGTAGAATGTATTGGGTAGTGTTCTTTCTTTCTTTCTTTTTTTTTTTTTTTTGCAGTTTTTGGCCAGGGCTCAGTTTGAACCTGCCACCTCTGGTATATGGGGCCAGTGCCCTACTCCTTTGAACCACAGGCACTGCCCTCCTTCTTTTTCTATATTTTGGAAAAGGTTAAGTAATATAGGTACTAGTTCCTCTTTAAAGGTTTGGTGGAATTCTGATGTGAAGCAATCTGGGCTTTTGTTTTTAGGGAGATTTTGTATAGTTGACACTATTTCAGAACTTGGTATAGGGCTATTCATCATTTCTACTTCATTCTGGCTAAGTCTAGGAAAGTGGCATGCTTCCAAGTATTGGTCTATTTCCTTTAAATTTTCATATTTCTGAGAATAGAGTTTCGTGTAATATCTATTAAAGATTTTTGGAATTTCTGAGGAGTCTGTTGTTACTTTGTCTGCCATTTCTGATTGATGAAATTAGAGATTTTACTCTTTATTCCTGGTTAGGTTAGTCAAAGGTTTATCTATTTTATTGAGCTTTTCAAAAAACCAGCTTTTTGATTTATTGATCTGTTGTATAATCCTTTTGTTTCCAATTTCATTTATTTCAGCTCTAATTTTGGTTATTTATTTTCTTCTGTTGGGTTTGGGATTGCAATGTTCTTCCTTTTCCAATTGCTTGAGATGTCCCATTAAGTTCTTAACTTCTTCTCTTTCTGTTCTCATGAGGAAAGCTTATAGTGCTATAAATTTTCCTCTTAAGACTGCCTTTGTGGTATCCCAGAGGTTCTGATAATTAGTGTCTTCATTATCATTTTGTTCCAAAAATTTGGTAATTTCCTTCTTAATCTCATCTATGACCCAGTTATCATTCAGCATAAAGTTATTTAGCTTTCATGGTTTTGTGTAAGTATGCAGATTCCTGTTGTTACTGAGTTGAACTTTTATTCCATGAAGGTCCAAGAAGATGCAAATTCTTTCAAATTTCCTGAGGTTAGACTTAAGACCCCAAGATGTGATCAATTTTGAAGGATGTTCCACAGGCTGATGAGAAGAATGTGTATTCAGTTTTGTTAGGATGAAATGTTCTGTAGATGTCTGTTAAATCCAATGTTGAATGGTTAAGTTTCAGTCTGAAATATCTTTGCTGAGTTTCTTATTGGAGGATCTATCCAACACTGCCAAAAGAGTGTTAAAATCTCCGACTATTATGGAGCTGGAGGAAATCAAGTTGCTCAGGTTTGTTAGAGTCTCTCTTATAAATTGAGGCGCATTCTGGTTGGGTGCATAAATGTTAATAATTGAAGTCTCATCATGTTAAGTGTTACCCTTAACAAATGTGAAGTGGCCATCCTTATCTTTCCTTACTTTTGTTGGTTTAAAGCCTATTATATCTGCAATAAAATTGCAACATGTGCTTTTTTCTGATTTCCATTTGCCTGAAATATAGATAACCATCCCTTCACCCTGAGTCTATATTTATCTTTTAAGGTAAGATGAGATTCTTGTATGCAGTAGATATCTGGCCTGAGTTTCTGTATGCAATCAGCCAACCTGTGCCTCTGAATAGGACAATTTAAACTATTCACATTAATTGAAAATATTGATAAGCCTGGTAGAATTTTGGGTATCTAGTTTTTCGAAAGTCCAGTGGAGATTTTCAAAAGTCCAGTGGAGATTTTAATCCTTTCGCCACTGTGGAAGTTGGAATTTAATCAAAAATTTCTGAATGAGTTTACTTTGGTGGTAGAGGATTGCGCTGGTCATTATGGAGGATAGGTCTGAGAATATCCTGGAGAGCTGGTTTAGTTATGGCAAATTTCTTCAACATGTGAATGTCATCAAAGTATTTAATTTCTCCATCATAAGTGAAACTCAGTTTAGCTGGATACAGGACCCTGGGTTGAAAGTTATTTTGTTTTAGGAGATTAAAGGTCTATGACTACCCTCTTCTAACTTAAAAAGTTTCAGCAGAGAGATCTGCAGTTGTTCTAATATTCTTCCCCTTATAGGTTATGGTTTTCTTTTGTCTGGCTGCCTGCAGAATTTTCTCCTTCATATTAACGTTGGCAAAGTTAATTATAACGTATCTGGGAGATGCCTTATTCGGGTTGAGTTATGCTGGGGTTCTGAAACTGTCTGCTATGTGAATTTCAGAATCTCTTGGCATGTCTGGGAAGTTCTCTTTGATTATCTCACAGAATAGAGCATTTGGGCCTTTTGAAGCAACCCTGTCACCTTCAGGAATTCCTATAAGGCAAATATTAGTTGTTTTCAAATTATCCCAGAGCTCTCTGAGAGAATGATCCGTTTTTGCTCTCTTCCTCTTTGAGAGTTTGGGAGCATTGAAAAGCTTTGTCTTCAGTGTCAGAAGTCCTTTCTTCAGCCTTGTCCATTCTGTTACTGAGGGATTCTACTATATTTCTCAGATCTTTAAGGGCTGAAAGTTCTTGTCTCACTGTGTCAAAATCCTTGGTGATTTTGTCTTTGAATTCATTGAATTCTTGAGACAACTTTTGAAATGCTCTTGAATTTCTAATTCCAAATTTACCTCCATTCTATTAATCTTATTTGCAATCCAAATTCTGAATTTGATTTCTGCCATCTCAGCCATTTGTTTATGAACAGGATCTTCTGGTGTATCCGCCATTTCATTCCTTGGGGGAGTTGATCTAAAGATTATTCATGTTGCCAGAGTTTTTCCACTGATTCTGCCCCATGATTATTTTACACCATTTGACTAGATAAGCAGATAAGGTAAAGTTCAGTTGGGGGCTCCTGTAGTAGGGATTAACCAGCCCTTTGTCCAAGAGCTGGGACTGGTGTCTGTATCTTTTCACCTAGAGCTTTGCAAAGGACCTGTACAGTACTACGGCCTAAGACACTGGGGACCTGTTTGGTTGGTCTGGTGCGGCTATGTGGCTCTGTCTTGTTTTGAGCTGGTCTCCGTCCAATCCTAGTGAATCAGTAACTCTAGGTTGAAGTCTCAGCTGTGGAGAAATATGAGCAACTAAGTTACCCTGCCCCCCACAGGCAACAGCTGTAAAAGGAAAATCAAACTTTCCCACAATCGCACACCTAAGGTACCACTTTGGATAGTCCTCGGGTGATTGACCCAGGTCAGGAGTTCCAAATCAATTGTCCCTGTCAGGACCCAGTCTCAAGTGGGAGAGTTCAAAAGGCTCTAGCAACTAGATAGCAGGGGTCTGCTGGCAGGTTGAGTATGACTCACTCTGGTGCTCCGTGGAGTCAGAAGGACCCACCTAGCAAATTAATTAGACTGGGAAGGTTGATGCCTCCTTCCCCACCTTACACCTCTGTCACACCCAGTCACTGGTACTCTGCAGGGCTGTGACCCAGTTCTGTCCAATGAGCAGATGCTCTAGGGGTTTGCGCCTGCCTGAGTCTCAGGGAGATCTATGTCTCCTCGGCCAGACTGCCACACTCTGCCACCAGCCACCGGGGAGAGCTGAGGCCTGACAACCTTGGGTGCTTATTGGAAGCTGGGGCAGTTCACTCAGTTCCAGCACTGCCCCAGATTGATGTTGCTGCCACTTATATTCTGGCAGAATTAGCATTTCTGTCCTTGCTATATTCCCCTGTGGGCCAGGCTCTGTTTGAGTTCACAGAAACTACAGCTCAGCCCCACCCTGTGCCGCTGCCATTGCACCAATTCTCATGGAGCTGGCTTCTCTGTCTTGGCTGCACTCTGTATTGGGGTAGGCATGGTTAAAGCTCACATTCAGCTCTCAGTTCCTGCCTCTCCCTGGGCTAGTGCTCACACATAGTTCTCAGTGTCTGTTTTTCCCTGGGCTAGTGCTCACACATAGTTCTCAGTGTCTGTTTTTCCCTGGGCTGGTGCTGTTGTTCTGCCTGCTTTTGTCTCAGCTATGTTCCCCTGGGGGCCTGGTGCTTCTTAGGCTCACTAAAGCAGGACTTCTGACTCAGCCCCACCCTGGGAGTATCCTGTCTCTGCAGTGCACATATTCTAATCTCTGTCCCTGCCATGCCCCACCCGGGCAGATACCCTTTACTCATGGGGCCTACATTTCTATCCTAGATCTGTTCCGCCAGGGACTGCCACCAGAATAGAGGCCTGGCTTTCTCTGGTTGCCAAGAGAGGCAGGGAATGTCTCTCCAATATCCCCAGGGGTGTGAGCCCTATTGTTCCCTCCACTGCTGCTGCTGCTCTGTGCTGCAGAGTACTGCTTCTCCCTCTCCCTCTTGGTCCACTGTCTTCTCGTTACACCCATGCCACAGAATCAGTACAGACCTGCAACAGCCCATGCTTTGTCACACCTCTCAAGAAAATGCCCAAAAATCTGGACTCCATGGGAGACAGGCTTCCAGACCGTGGGGTGAGAGTAGAGGGGAGCACTGGAAGTTCAGAATTTTAGGTAGAGAATACAGTTTTATGCCTGGCAGGTGAGTTCCATGGCACACTAGGAGGTCCTCTCTTGGGAAGGAGTTCCAGTTTTTAGAGGGTCTCTCCCATGGGATAAAATAGGAGGAGATCTGAGCTCTGCTCACTTGTTGGTATACAGTATACTGCAAGCCATTCTCGTGGGGGAAGGAACTCCCATCTGCTTGGCGATGGATTTTGTACCCATTATTTATTTCCTTGGGGTCATAGCTCACCTCAGCAGGGTTGATGTGTGTTCTTCAACCTTCTGTCTTGGCTCAGCTCCAAACCATCAGCTTACTTGCTAAACTTCTGTCCTTTAATTCTCCTTCTGGATGGGAGCCTCTGTGGAAAGCTGGCTCCAGTCGGCCATCTTGCCTCCGCCCCCACCCCCCACCCCCGCCCCACTGGGTGATTTAGACGTTAGACAAGTAATCACAGATAATTAAATAAACAATTTTGTATGAAGACACGTTCAACATGTAGGGTTTCCACAAAGGATGAATGTGTTTGTAATCCCTCCTGTGAGGTTGCAGAAAGTTTCCCCAGGAATAGCCAAACTCAGACAGAACCAATAGATTAGATTAGATTGGCTCAATGGACTAGATAAATAGAGATCTGTTTTGTGAAAGGCCATCAGAAAAATCTCTTGGTCACATGTAAGTATGACTTTCCTGAGAAATCTCGTCCCTCTTAGAGCCCCATGGCAGTATCCTAGGAGCCCTTTGGCCTCACTTGGCTGGACACTCCACCTCTCGGAGATCTGCACTGCTCTTTTCTCTCTACTTCCAGGGCTTTGCTCAAATGTGCTCTCAGCAAAGTCATCCCAGACCATCCTACTTGCATAGTAAAAGTAAGATATTGCTATTATTACCCACTACAAGCACATTCTAGTCTCCTCCCCTGTTTTTTTTTTTTAATAAGAAATGGGCACTCCACATATTTAAATTATTTATGTATATATTTTCCAGACTCCTCTTACTAGAATCTAAGTTCAGTGATGCCCCAATTTTGTTGTTGTCATTTTGTTTGCTGCTGTATCGCCATTGCCTAGAACAGTGTATGGCACATTGTAGGAACTCAGTAAATATTTATTAAAAGAATTGGTGAATGAATGGCTGTTCTTGAAATGCAGATCACTGTTGAAATTTACTGGTGTGAATTGCTAGTGATTTCTTCATGTCTTTGAGAGTCATTGAGAAGTTTACAACATTATTGGGGGGATAAGACCAACTCTCATAAATAGTCAGTGAATATCATAAAATACGATGCAATGAAGTGCTTAATTATAGGGCACATATTACAATTATAAATTCTTAGAGAATGGAAGATTAATTAAGACTGCTGTTGTTAGGAAAGAGTTCAAGCAAATGATGTAGCCTGAAGATTTCCATGAATCACAGTAATATCTGAACGAAGGAAGCATCTCAGTGGGGGAGGCAATTGGGATGAACAGGGTCGGACGCAGGCATCTCTCTATGCCAGCTGGACTTGCCACTCAGTTTTTTCAATCACAATCTTAAAAGTACCAAATGTGTATTAAGAAAGAGAACAGCTACTCGGGAGGCTGAGGCAAGAGAATCGCTTAAGCCCAGAGTTGAGGTTGCTGTGAGCTGTGTGAGGCCACGGCACTCTACCAAGGGCCATAAAGTGAGACTCTGTCTCTACAAAAAAAAAAATAAAAAAAATAAATAAAAAATAAGAAAGAGAACAGCAACTAGATTTAGACCCAAGAAAGATGATCTTGGATCTCCTACTATTCTTTTGAGAATAGATTTACAGGTCATACATTTATATAGATTGCTTATTCTACACTTTAATAAAAATTACTAATTACATATTTATGTATATTCAGATACCAGATTCTATATTTAAGCTACAATTCCTGAGAAACATTATATGGACAAATACCACATTCCTTGGCTTTCAGACTGGTTTAGCTGGATAGTTCAAGAAAATAAAAATCTATCTTATGTTTAAAGAGGATGAGAAAACAGTTTATCACCAAATGGAAATACAAAACTCTTGAGAAATAAGACATTTTATGCACATGTAATTACTGCTGGCCATCTCAAATCAAAACAATTTTGTTTCTAGGAAATGACACATTACACTTCTTCAATTCAGAAGTTAGTCTGTGAGCATCCTTAGAAGTCCTTGAAACTGTTGTTTTGGGGGATTGGGCTATGCTTATGATTCTTTATGTTCAGAAAGACATGCAGGAGAGTGAGCCATTCTGCAACACTAGCTCAGTCCTCTTTTCAGAAGACTATATCTGTATGTAAAAGAGCTGTCACTGATTCTGTGGCAGAGACCTGGACAGTTACTTTGGGAGCATACAGCGTCCTTTGGAAATCTGTCAAATGAAGAAAAAGCAGACAGGAGAAAATTAGTGCAGCATCAACATCATAATTACAAGGTGGAAGATCCCTGGTGGAAAAGAGGCAGGACTGGAGAGAACACAGCCGTGGTGGGGACAGCACTCAAGACTATTTTGAGACAGGGACTCTCTCAAGCACTCATCAGTCCAGGTAAAAATTAGCCAGACATATGCTTGAATTAGATGAGTGACCTCTTAATGGCACTGATTCTCTCTGAGGCTGAGGGTGACTCTGACCTTGGCTGTCCATGTGGCCTACAGTCTTCACTTTTCATGTCCAGTTCTTCTTTCCATCATCTTGATCCATGATGACATGGATTTTATTTCCACAATTTTCCACTATTTTTTCTCCATAATTTATGGATGCTATTTTATATTAAAGCTCTTAGATAAGTGAGCTATCATGTGCAGAAGTTATCTGCACAATTTGAGTGAATAAATTTTGTCTCCCTCTCTAACTACAATGCCAACTGGCCAATTCCCTTCCATTTCCCCTCACATGATGCCAAATTGTCATTTCCAAATGAATCAGACTGTAACATATCAGGCTGTGACAGGTTTCTGGTAACACAGGAAACTATAATATCTTCTCTACCCAAAATGCTCCTTCCTCCCCATGACTGTGCAGTCCCCTTCTCTGTAAAATACATCCCAGCTGTCATTTATTCTGGGACTCTTTGACACCCTATATTCCTTCTTCCTTTGTGATACATTTTCTACCTTGTATATGTTTTTGTTTTGATTTTTCTCACTTTTTAATTTAATTTCTATATTATTTGACTAGATTGTGAGACTCTTGAAACCACATGCTATCTTATTCATTTCTTGGTTTGAAATGACTAGCACAATACTCAGTATAAAGGGAAGTGAGGCATTTAATAAATGTCTGGTGGGTGAACATTAGAAAAACACATTCTTTAAAAATAGTAATGTATTGATATTACATTACCTTAGACAACCTGCATAGGAGAGGGTGCTCATCTGCTATACTGGGAACCTACCAAGTGTTTTAACTCAGTCCTGGAAAAGACAGAAATGACCCTGCAGTAACGCAGCTGTAACCTCCGTATAGTAGTATATTTAATATCGTTGTTCCTTGGGGTAACAACTACCTCATGCCAAGCTTTGACTCCTTGAACTTCAGACTAATATAACCACCTGCGTGCTGGGTAAAGCTATCACCTATCCCCCAGACACCTCAAACATAAGTATTTAAACTCATCAGTCATCCCCACCTCATTATCGAGTTCTCTGTTAATATTACTGTGTTCTACACAGGCATTCAAGGCCAAAATCTGTTCCCTCTTTCAGCTCCCACGTCCATTCAGCCTCTAACTCCAGTCAAGTTTACCTCCTAAACATATGGCAAGTCTGCTTCCTTCTTGCCTATCCTAGGCCACTCAAATAGCCTCCTAGCTGGTCTCCTCATCCCCATTGCTGTCACCATGATTACCAAATCCACCCTCCACCAAACAGCATTAGCACTCTTTCTAGATCGCGACTGCATTTACTCTCTACTGTTTAAAGTACTTGAATTGATCTAGGATCTTAGGACTGTAGGGTCCTAAGACAGAATTAAAAGTCCCCACAACTGACTTCGATCAACTCATCCATTCCATCTGCAATCCCAGCAAGGATGAGTTGCACTTTGCAACTTTATGGTTTAGATGCTGAAGAGCTTCCTCAAATATTTAATACCATTTCAGCATCTCTGTGACTTTATTTGTATTATTTCCTCCAAGTAAATCACTTTTTACACCTTTTTATTTACTGAGTTCACTCATATTCATCATTCAAACTCAATTCTGATGTTATCGTTTCTGTGAAGTCTCTAAACTTGTAAATTAAGTCCAGGGTTTCTCCTTCATATTAATGTACCCTGTGTTTTCTCCATCCTAACACTCAATGTAGTATTAAAAACTCTCAATAGTTATATTAGAATATTTACATAGTTGTAATTGTTAAACTATTAAACATTTTAAGCATGAAGAAAACAATATGAGATACTAATGTGCCCAGTAAAGAGATTAAAGTGTTAACAATTATTATATAAAGACAGCACATTCTGGGGATGGGGTTGGTAAATAAAATGTTATAGAAACTTCCCATCTCTTCCACTTCATCTCTCTCTCTTAAAGTTAATGTGTTTAAATTTTCAGTGAAGTGCTAACTTATTGTATATGATATTCTACAAGGGTCCCCACCTTGATAACTGGTAGGTTATTTCTCCCCCTTTCCTTTATATTTTATTTGTGTGTATTGCATTTTGCTGAAGTCAGGCCTTTACTACGTACACCACAGAAGCGATGCAGTGATATCTTTTCGATGGGCTGTTGGATTTAATTTGCTTGTATTTTGTTGAGGATTTTTGCATCTGTGTTCATCAGGGACATCAATCTGTGGTTTTCTCTCTCACTGTGTCCTTGTGTGGCTTTGGTATCAAGGTGATGCTAGCCTCATACAATGGGTTGGCTAGTGTCCCCCCTCCTTGAATTTTTGGAATGGTTTCGAGGGGGGTGGGTATTAGTGATTCGCATGTTTGGTAGAGTGCAGCTATGAATTCTTTGGTCCTGTTGTTATTATTATTATATTATTATTGATTCAATTGTGCTGCTTATTATATGTCTATTTAGGAGTTCTGTTTCTTCCTGGTTCACTCTGGGAGGTTGTATGCTTCTAGAAACTCATCCTTTTCCCCTATGGATTCCAGTCTGTGAGCATCTGGTCGTTGGTAACAGTGTCTGATGGTCTTTTGTATTTCTGTGGAGTCAGTTTTAGTGTCTCCTTTATGTTTATGATGCTGTGCATTTGAGTTTTCCCTCTCCTTGGTTAATCTAGATAGTGGTTTGTCAATGTTGTTTATCTTTTTGAAGAACACCCTTTTTGTTGATTCTTTGTGGTTTTTTGTTGTTGTTCTCTATTTACTTTATTTGACTCTGATCTTCGTTATTTCCTTTCTCCTGCTAACTTTGGATTTGGTTTGCTCTTGTTTTTCTAGTTCCTTGAAGTGTGATGTTAGCTTGTTAATTTATGCTCTTTTGATTTTTTTGATGCAGGAATTTGATGGTACGAAACGCCCTATTAGCACAGCTTTTTCTGTATTCCACAGGTTTCAGTATGTTGTGTTTTCATTTTAAAAACATTTTAAATTTATGTTTTAACTCTTTCATTGAGCCAGCAATTTGTTCGGGAACACATTGTTTAATTTCCATTTATTTGTATAGTCTGAAGTTCCTCTCCCTACTGATTTCTAACACTATTCCACTGTGGTCTGAGTAGGTACTCAATATGATTTCAATTTTTAATTTTTTCATGCTTAAGGCCCCTGTGAACATTTCCTATAGGGGTCTAATAATTGACAAGTTCCCTCAGTATTTGCTTGTGTGAGCAAAACTATTTCTCTTTCATTTACAAAGCTTATTTTGCAGGAAATGAAATTCTTTTTTTTTTAGGAAATGAAATTCTTAACAATTTTCTTTTCCTCAGCCCTTAGAAAATGCCATCCACTCTGATCTGTGAAGTTTCTGACAAGAAGTCTACTTTAGTCTTAGTGGGGTTTCCCTTGTAGGTGACTAGACATTTTTCTCTTGCTAATTTTAAAATCTTTTCTTTCACTTTGATTTAAACATTCTGAATATAACATGGTTTGACGAAACTCTCTGTGCACTGCATTTTCTTGGGCATCACCAGGCTACCTGTACGTGACTGTCTAATTCTGTCTCTGGACTTGGAGAGTTTTCATCAATTATCCTTAACTGGCTGCCTTGCTCAGGAGCTCTGCGTGGGAGCAGCGAGCTGGCTGTGTCGCAGGCTTTCAGGTCCTGGGCAGCTGGTGTGATGGATGAGGGCAGGAGCCAGGGAGGATCAACCCAGGTGGCCGATGGCCAGTGATGGTGCTGCTGGTGGCTGCAGTGTTTGCTGGGGCTGGTCTGCAGTCCCTTGACAGGGTGATGGATGTGGTTCTGGGTGTATCAGGCGAGCTGGGTCCTCCCTGTGCTTCTCTGGCCAGGTGGCAACTGTAGATGGATCACTTCAAACTTGGCCCAAGCATGGGGTACAGCCCAGCATTAAACTCTCAAACTGGTGCTGTGGGCCCACAATCAGAGAAGGCAGTGACTCCTCTCAGGCAAACAATGTAGGCGGAAGCTGTGAGCGCACAGGCCTCAGCCTCAGGAAGCCTGCAGCAGAGTGGTGGCTGTCCTCCTAGATATGTCTAAGAGAACCCGATTTTCCTCTCCAGCCTTGGCCAGGTAGAGGCTACAGCCATGTCAGCCTGAACCTTGGACCAAGGGCAGAGCGCAGGCCAGTGTTGCATTCTCAAAATGCACCTGAGGCCTGTGACTAGGGAGGGTGACATTTCGTCTGCATCTGACATCATTTCTTTCTTTCTAACCCTTAAATCTTTGTTCTTCTGCAGTCACTTTTTCGTAAGTTACAATCCAACTAGGAAATGATTTACTTCATCATCCAGATTTTCATTTTGTTTCCACTTAACTGCTCTAATCTTCTCTTACACTTTTTATAAAACTATTTCCTTCTTTGCATACCTAACATTGCTTTGTGCTTTTATTCTTTTTAACAATCTTGCCAGAGGTTTTCTGCTTCATTAATTTTTCAAATAATAGGCATTTGGCCTGAGGGTCTTTCTTATTGTTTGTTTTATTTATTTTTCAATTCACTAATTTCTTTTTTTTTTTTTTTTTTATTGTTGGGGATTCATTGAGGGTACAATAAGCCATGTTACACTGATTGCAATTGTTAGGTAAAGTCCCTCTTGCAATCATGTCTTGCCCCCATAAAGTGTGACACACACCAAGGCCCCACCCCCCTCCTTCCCTCTTTCTGCTTCCCCCCCCATAACCATAATTGTCATTAATTGTCCTCATATCAAAATTGAGTAGCCTAAATGCCCACCAACCCAGGAATGGATTAACAAGCTGTGGTATATGTACACCATGGAATACTATTCAGCCATTAAAAAAAATGGAGACTTTACATCCTTTGTATTAACCTGGATGGAAGTGGAAGACATTATTCTTAGTAAAGCATCACAAGAATGGAGAAGCAATTCACTAATTTCTATTTTCTATGGCAACTATTTTTATTATGCCTGTTCTTATACTTTCATAGGATTTACTCAGTTGTTTTTTAGTATTCTAACACACTGGGGTTTTGTAGTCATCCTCATGTTGTCTTTTTTTTTTTTATTAAATCATAAACACATAGATCATGTATACATTAATGCATTTATGGGGTACAATGTGCTGATCCCATGTTGTCTTTATTGCAATGTCTTGCAGGTGACATGAACTAGATCTCACTGAGTTCTCGCTAGTCACTGCCTTTCACATCATGGCCAAGAATGGTCAAATTTTTTAAATGCTCTTATTTATAGTTACATATATTCTTTGATTATTTGGTATAGGCCAGGGATCTATTAATTTAATACTTTCTTCTCCATTATATTATGAGCTTCTCTAGGACAAATACTATGTGGTGGGCGGCGCCTGTGGCTCAATGAGTAGGGCACCATTCCCATATACCGAGGGTGGCAGGTTCAAACCTGACCCCAGCCAAACTGCAACAACAACAACAACAAAAAAAAAAAAATCTGGGCATTGTGGTGGGCACCTGTGGTCCTAGCTACTTGGGAGGCTGAGGCAAGAGAATTACCTAAGCCCAAGAACTGGAGGTTGCTGTGAGCTGTGATGTCACGGCACTCTACTGAGGGTGATGAAGTGAGACTCTGTCTAAAAAAAAAAAGAAAGAAATATCATATGGTCATGATTTTTACATACTTAGAACATTGAAAGATTTTTTTAAAAAAATAAATACAAAAATTCTATCAATTTTACTAAAACTTGGTTATTTATCACACTATATATCTAGAAAGAAGTCAGTAAAACATCCATGCTGCCTGTAAATCACTCTTCCTCCCTTAATTCTTTCTGTTCCTTAATTAAATGCAACAATCCTAGTTAAAAGCATCAGCTGCCCACAGCAAAGAATTTTTCATCTATTATTCTTCACATCTTAATGCAATAGTCAAATACAAACTGTATGTGCATCAGAGATCAGTGCATTTCAGGATGTTGTAATCTCTGAATAAATAGTCTGTGCCTGTTGGTAGAGCTGATACCTGGCCATCATGGACTACATTGCTTTATATAGGTAAAGTAGGATCATGAACGATAGGGTTGAATTGAGCAGTGATTCCATTTCAAGTGTGATTGTTGATTTTCCATAGCTTCATGGAGACTATGACACTATAATGTAAGGATTTTCATGAAAATGAATTAATTTGAAAGCTCTTCCTAATTCTGCAACAATTAAGTGATTTTTCTCTGATCCACAAAATCTTATTTCTGTACAAGAATGACTTTGAACAACATCATAGTGAGCAACATCATTATTGTTAGTTATAATGAAAGGCAATCAGAATTGAAGGCATCATTTTGTGTTTTACCAACTTGCCAATTATCCCACCCCTTGTCCCAAATGCAAAACAATGAAGACAAATAATATCCTCGACTCGCAGATGTGAGAGAGAATTTTTCTCTCTCAGATACGTCAGAGAAAGTAGATATGAGGAACAAGTTACGCCATGAAAGTCTTTAAACGTTGGAGCCTATTAAGGGAAGAATAGAGACTTGAGTAATGTATATATTATAAATTCTTGGGAGAGTCTATTTTGGGGTGTTCGTGTGGGCTGGGAAGAAAATGTTACCATGCACTTGTTCTCCGTAAGCAATCAATGTGCTCTCTGGTGTTTGGCAAATCATTAGACCATTTATTTAGAGTAGAACTCACTATTTTTTTCTATTAAGTGCCTACTTTCAACACCGTTAATGTGATCACATTCTTCTGAAATGTGATCACTAGCGCTTTCCTCTCTTTGAGACTACCTTTCCTTTCTACAGAATCTACTTCTGCCCAGAATTATGGCGTTAAAATAAACAGAGGATTGGGCCCCTCTGTTTCCTAATGGACACGATTTAATGGCAGCAAAACTCAGGTCTCTTTCTCCTGTCCCTTTCTCAGCCTGATGCCAGAGATTTTAGCTTTTTAAAATCTTTTCATCAGGAAATAAAATCAACAAATAATGCCTGTGTGTGTTACCAGCACTTTCGCCATGGGAGACAGAGCTCACAATCGGGTCACTACTGAACACACGGAGGAAAGGAGCAGCCTCTGCTCCCTAACCCTTCTGAAATCTGTACTGGTCTCCGTCTCCTGGGCTGAGCAATTTTTCTAGAGTTGCAGGAGAGCCCCTTTTGAGCTAAGTGAACTTGTCTTGTCTCAGTAAATCCCTCCCCCACAGAAAAAACAAAAAGGCAAGAGAACAAAGTTGAACCAGTAATGAGCATTATGGTCCTGTCGTTACCATGCCACTAGGCTCCCTTTCAGCTTCCGTAAAAGGACCTTCAAATCAGGACTGAACCTTACACCATTTCTAGGCTCATAATAGCCCCTCTCAACATGCAGGCACAGTGAATGCTTAGTAAAGTGGTTGATTGATAATGAAGGAAAAAGCCATTAGTCCAATATGAATTAAAATTATTAAACAGTCTACTTCACTTAATAATGATTCAATATATTTGTTGTCAAAGAAGAGAGAGAGGGAGAGAGAGAGAATGAGGTGTCCTTTAGATTAAGTCCAGTCCATTCCTCGGAAGTCTTTCTCCTACATTTACTAACCCTGTAGCTGGATGCTTTTTCTTTTCTAGTTTATAACAGATTTCCTTTCTGAAATCTCTGATCAGTACGTCCTACTCAATGAGCCATTGCCTCATTTGCCAAATGCCCTTGAGACATGCAGGTATACACACAAACTAATTTTCAAAATAAAATTAAAGTTCTTCCTTCTATATGTCAACATTTTAATTTTGTTTTAATCTTTCTGGATATAAACTAGAAAAAAACTTTCATATTGCATTATCATCTTAAAATGGGTATAATAATGCAATTTAACTTATTCAGGCTGATTCAGGCTCATTGTAGTTTATGGTATTGAACCATATTTTTTAGTGTGAGTAGCTTTTTGCCTCTACACAAAATGGGAATTATAAACAGGAAGAGTGCTGGTGTCAGCTTTGTGGTTTTTCCCATCATCTTCTCCTTGATGAGACCATCAGTTATAATTTCCTCATTCTGATGCCCTGACGACGTTGAGTAGACCCCTCTTCTTGTTTGCTCCTTCTAATAGGTAGACTGAGTCACATATAAAAAGTACAAATAGAACTAAGCTACCAGCACATTTGGTCAGTATGTCAAATACAGAAATAAAAGACTGTATTATCTGATGATTATACTCAAATGAATAAAGGTAATCATATAGTACACCTTGCTATGTCTTTTTTTTTTTTGAGACAGAGTCTTACTTTATTGCCCTCGATAGAGTGCCATTGTATCACAGCTCACAGCAACCTCCAACTTCCGGGCTTAGGCGATTCTCTTGCCTCAGCCTCCCGAGCAGCTGGGACTACAGGTGCCCACCCCAATGCCTGGCTATTTTTTGTTGCAGTTTGGCAGGAGCTGGGTTCAAACCCTCCACCCTTGGTATATGGGGCTGGCACCCTACTCAGTGAGCCACAGGCGCCGCCATGCAATGTCCTTTTAAGGATGTCATATGGTCAGTCTTGAGTATGCCTTAAGCTCAGAGTTCCGGAAAGCTGGAGTTGTATGTATTTGACCTGGAGAGTAAGTATGGAAAAAATGCAGTATATGTGTGTGCTATTATAAATGCTGCATCGCCAATCTCTTGTAGTTAAACTTTATCTCAAAGTGGTTTAGAGCCTAGATTTAAGGGAGGCAATTTCCTAAGTGAAATACTTCTATGGTAGTGCCTAGAATAAGCTTGGCCTCGTTTCAAATCCCGGCTAGCCTCTGAACCTCAGTTTGTTCATTAATTAAAGGGGAATAATAAAACACACATTATTAATAGGATGAAATGAAGTGCTTTATAATGTTTTATTAACAATCTTGATTTTTTTCTGTTCCTTAATGTATTAGATATACAAATAACCTGATTACCTTCTCAATATTGAAAAATATAATTATAAAAATGTGTATCACAAAACATCCAGTGAAAATACTAAAATCTTTTTTTTTTTTTTTTTTTTTTTTTTTTAATTTGGCCGGGGCTGGGTTTGAACCCGCCACCTCTGGCATAAGGGACCGGCGCCCTACCCGCTGAGCCACAGGCGCCGCCCCTAAAATCTTATAAACATGTTTTTCTCTTTTTATTTTATACAAGATATTAGGACTTTTGTCTTTGGCTAGCATATGATACATATCATAGAGAAAATTATTTGGGCTGATGATATTTGTGAAATTCAGAAAAGATAAGTATTCGATGTATACTATCCATAGCTATTACATATGCATTGATTTATAAGTAAGTAATTTACAAAAATTTATAAGTAAAAAGCAGTTTTTATGCATTTGAGAGAACAATAAATTCTTTGAAACTCGGTATTTGTACAGAAGTCTATTTTGTTTGTGTGGAAAGAGGTAGTTTGTCTTCAGATAGGTAGTTAGTATCCATAGCTTCTGTAGTAAGATCCAATCTTTCCTTCTGTGCTTCTGAAGTGTTTTTGGTCATTGCTTCAAGCTGTTGATGCTAAAATATCACTAAATACAACCTGACGAGCCTTCACTGGGTCTCCATCGTTTTCCCAGCTATAACCGAGGTACTGGTGGGAATATCAAGAAATTGATGTCAGCTGATGAATCTCACCTTCTGACCTCATTCCCCTCTTCCCAGATCACCCCTTTCCACAACTCCAGGGATTTTGACCCCTCGGAGCCACCTATCCATTCACCTCACTGTCTTCTCATGTACCATCCCCAAACTTGATGACTTCTCTTTTATCTTTGCGTGAGACATATTCTGTGGCCCACCACAAAATCTCTGCCTTTGGGGCCCCCTTGACATCTCTCCTTCTCTACCAAATCATCGTCCTTGTTCAGCAAAGGTCCAACCCTGGCTGAATTCAGCTCTCTACCTAGAGCTGAAAGGAACTGAATGATCACTCACCCTGATGGATATCACATCAAATTGGCGGTCACAAACCCAAGTGCTCTCCTAAGGCCGGCTTCCCACAAGTCGCATCATCCTTCCCAGCCCATCGACTGTTCTTCTGTCCTGGCAGTTATTTTGCATCTTCTCCTCTGTCCAGAAGCCTCCTACACTTCTTCCATCTTCACGGGCACAGATCCTACTCTACTAAGAAAACGGTAGTTCTCTTAGAATAGACATGCCTCGTCCTCTGTTTCCAAATAAGGCAATTGTCCATTTTTTTTTTTTTTTTATTGTTGGGGATTCATTGAGGGTACAATAAGCCAGTTACACTGATTGCAATTGTTAGGTAAAGTCCCTCTTGCAATCATGTCTTGCCCCCATAAAGTGTGACACACACTAAGGCCCCACCCTCCTCCCTCCATCCCTCTTTCTGCTTCCCCCCCCCCATAAACTTAATTGTCATTAATCAAATAAGGCAATTGTCCATTTTTTAAGCTAACCATACCATTTGCCTATAACACACCATCCTTCCTATGGAATTACTTTATAGCCCTTACTGTGTTGGGTTGTTCAGCCTAGGTTTGAATTTTGTCTAAATATAATGAACTTAAGTCTTTAGGGATGTTCAGAAAAAGTGAAGTTGTCATTGCTCTTAGATGAAAGTTCATTATGGGGCCTAGGATGGAAAATTCTAATGATATGTCCACTGACAGATAGAGATTAGAGCTCTCCTTTTATGGTCTACAAATGTTTGACCCTGTTTTTCACAGTTAGCACAAGTCAAAATGGTTGGAACAAGATGCAGTGTTAAAGCAAAGGCTGTTTATTTCCCATCTCTTGATGACTAAAGTTGAAAGCTAAAATGAAATTCATCTTAGAAAATATGTGCATATATGTTTATATAACAAATACATATAAACATATAACATGTATAATTAAATATATATAAAATAACCTTTATAAATTGAAAACTATGTGTTTTCACCATAGACCAAGTGCAAAGGTTGTTTAATAAAAGTGTGGTCTCTAAAATCAAATCTAATAATTTTAATGGAAGGCAGCATAGTGGAGTGAAGAAAGGAACCCCGAAAGACATAGTGTTTAAAATTATTTAGTTAAATCCTGTCTATATCCATTCTCATCTACAAATATCCATTAGATATTTAAATGAATCTCCTAATAGTAGTTATTCATTCATAAAATAGAAATAATATTTCCTCATATATCTTCTTCAAAGAATTATTAAAAATATTAAATAATTTTACAGAGCAACATAGAAATATGTAACATTCCTTACCTCTTATTAACGCAACAATTTTATCTAGTGTTTCTGGGGTACTTAGTAAGTGCCGGACACCATACCCACTGTTTTCCATTCACAGCGACAAATACTCAGAATAGCCCTTCGAATTAGATCTTAATAAGACATGAGGAAATGACATTCAAATAGTATAATGTCTAATATTACATGGTCAGTTAAGTGACAAAACTTGCACTCAGCCACCCTCCCACCTGTGCTTTTAACTAGCCTCTCTGTGCTTGGGCTGATGAAATTTACTCAAAGAACTTTTCCTGAACTCCAGGGCCCATTTATTAGCGTACATGGGGAAGTTCCCTGGTTTTCCAAAGGAGCGTGTTGTACTCCGGTGAACAAAATAAGCATACTCTTATTTTCCTGACAGAGACTTTCCTGAATTCGTAATTATCTTGTTCATCGATTGCTTAGCTTTTTGTGTGTTTTTCATCATTCCAACCCAGGACTCTCCCTCAGTTGTGTAAATTTCCTGTTGATGTGTAGATGCACATTCCTTGTTCTACCCCTTACATCATCTCTTTGGGCAAAAATTCCCCAGGAGCTCTCTGACCTGACCCAGTCTAGACTGTCTGCCGACCAGGCCTGCTGGGGGCTGTCACCTTGTAACATTTTATGCTGCTTTGGGAAATCCCATAACCACTCTTGTGCTGGACCACCTGGTTTCTGGTTAGCACTTTTCTTGCTTTCCTGCACCATTTTGGTGGCAAACATCCTACAGAAGCTTCTTGAAAAATAGTGTGTGCAAAATAAACACAGTAGAACCTCCATAGCTGCCCACCTCCCTACAGTGATGCCCTCCTTAAGTCGACTAATTTCCATAGACCGGACATGCACCACAGGTGCGTCTCAGTACAGCAAGCCTGGTTCCTTATGTTGACCACGTCTGTAGGTTGACCAGTTTGTCACAGTCCCTTGGGTGGTCAACTCACAGAAGTGCTACTGTAGGTTGTGAAATTGAATATCTGAAAATACCTTTTTTTAAAACCTCAGAGTTTGTTACTTCTAACCATGCAGCTTATTTTCAACTCAGTTAAGTTTGAAGATGTATTAGCTTTTTTTCTTTAGTATCCTCAGCAGGTTGGCTATGTCCTTTCCTTTTTACAAATCCTTTAAACTGGCTGTTTAGGAAGGAGAAGGCTGCTTCTTAAAATTCTACACATGTTCTCAAGGAATGTCATTTGTTAGGGAGGAATCGCAAGGTGCAGCACAGCGCGACCCCCCATCGCAGTCCCCAGAACAGGCGTGATGCCGAGAAGCTCCGTCAGTGCCGGCAACTCTTTCCTTGGAACTTATTCTGACCTTGGAGAATGTGCTTTTATTTTATTATTAATGTTCTCTGAGGCTCTGTCTCAGTCTGTTCAGGCTGCTGTAACAAAATAACAACACGCTGGGTAGCTTATAAACTGTCACTGTTCACAGTTCTGATACTGGGAAGCCCCGGTTCCAGGCACAGGCAGACTGATTTGGATGAGGCCTTGTTCCTCATAGACAGATGCTCAGGCAGGGGGAGGCCCGCAGTGCTGCGTAGAAAAGGCTTCAGGTGATGGCAGCTCCCCTGTCCACTGTGTCTTGGCTCAGCGGAAGGAGGCAGCCAGCTCTCTAGGGCCTCTATTACACAGGCACAGACCCCACCCGTGAGGGTTCTGCCCTCATCACCTAACCACCTCCCCGATGCTTCACTTCCTTCTGGATACCATCACCTTGGACGCTGGGATTTAAAACACGAATTTGGGGGTTATACTAACATACAGGCTATAGAGGCACATTCTGGTATTTCTGCAACCAGTCAGTATTTCTCCTCCAAAAGTTATTTTATGCAAAAGCTTGGTTTTTAAGGGAACTCTTTATATTTTAGTGGGAAGTCTGACATGTCCCAGTGAAAGACATCTTTAAACATTTTGGCAGTACACCTGTTTTAGAATTAGCATTTGGCTTTGTTTAATTAGAAGACAGAACTTAAATTTCACTCTTATTTAACTTCAATTTTCTTAATTAAAAACCTTTTTTTTTTTGAAGAATACAATATAGTATTACTAACTGTGTCTCTATGTTGTACATTAGATCTTCGTAACACGTTCATCTTCTCTGCCCAACGTCTCCCCACGATCCCCCGCCCCTAGAGCCTGGTAACCACCGTTCTACTTTGCGTCTCTAAGACTCTGACGTTTTTAGATCCTCCGTATGGGTGATCAGACGCAGTAATCATCTTCTGTAGCTTGTTTATTTCACATAGCATAATGTCATCGATGTGAATCCATGGTGTTGCAAATAGGATGATTCCCTTCTTTTTAAAGGCCAAATAATAGTCCCCTGTGCGTGTGCCTCTAAGGCAGCTAAGAAAGCTTCAGAATTTGGAGACATTTCTTCATAATGTTCTCATTCAAATAGATCGTGGAACTCTGTATGAAGCCCCTTTATTCTCCCTTCTGTTTATTCCCAATACTCAGTGAACTGGTGAGCTTTCTAATCTGAGCTTTTCTGTTGTTCATTCTTTGAAATTATTGAAATATTCCTGGACTGTTTCATGAGTATTTTTTATTCTTTGTTTTCTTAGTACATTCTTCTATGACTTAGGTATGAAAATGTCTGGACTATTCTAATTTTATCTTTTTTGGTCTAAATTTAATGCATTTTCTAGACGATTTTCCCCAATTTTTCTATTATTATTCTATATAGTTTTTCTTCCAAACAGCCTTTTAAGTTAGAATGGAAATTTAATAAAAATGGCGTTAAATTGCTTTCACTTCCTTTTTGATGTCTGTTCCCTTGGCATGATGTCTGGTGCTTTTGAGTCCTCAGAAAAACAGCATTTATGCATACAGTATAAATGTGTAAACGTATACACACATATATTTATATGTACAAACATGTATGTACACATACAATATATATATTACACTATTATGTAATTACGTGTATGGTTGTATACACATGTAACTGTATGTAAATTCATATGTCAACTATATGATTCATATATAACTATAATTCATGTATTAACTACATCCCATCTGTGAGAGAATTTATCTTGGCTGCTGTATTGACGGGATATTGGCATAGCTAATTCTTATGACACTTCTAAAAATTTATCCCAAAGTCGGTTCATCTTTATGTGGTTTTGCTTCTTTCACTGACTGTCATCCTCTGCCTCTTTTTTTATTTCTAGTAATTATCAATGGCATTGTTACAGCACTTTGTGCCAGCTGCTTTTTTGGTCTCATCCTTTTCAATCTTCACAACTTGATAGACGCCATTTGTGTAACCATTTCAGAACAGGAAACTAAGATAATGAGAGTTAAACTCACTTGTCTAGGCTTACCCAGCCAGTAAGGTGTGAAACTGGGATTCTACCTTAAACCAACAGACTTTACTTTGAATTATTTTAAGTTGTAAACAGCATAATACACACCTTTAGAGCAATAATGTAGTGCCATTTTCATTGTAGTAGGCAATTCTGTTTTCAGAAAAAGATAAAATGCTATAGTCCCTTCCTTAGAATCATATTTCAATTTACTTCTGTTTTCCTATCTTGGTTTACACATAATTGAACAAACTATCATCATAAGATGAGCCCTGATGGAGGTGAGTATTAGGCACACAGGCATGTAATGGTCCCACTTTGGAGACTGAAGGAGAGCAGCTAGAGATGAGAAGCAGCTTGTACTGCTGTTGGTCACAGACATCAAAGTAGGTGTGAACTCTGAAGGGAAATGTTGCAGGTGGCTCACAGGTGAGCTTACTGACTGGGCTGCCATGTTTTAACATCTACCTAACAAGGGTAGCCTGGGTCTCATAGCCTTTCAAAAAAGAGAATGAATCCTTCTTATTAAATTCATAAATAATGGAGCTCCCAAACTTATTGGATTTCTTCCTTAGAAGTCAAAATAATCCATCAATCATTTTAAAACAAGGTAATTTCTTTTATCCCCATTTTTTGGATGTGTTCTTGGGGTCCAAGTACAGTTTTGCTACATTGAGATATGACATTTTGGTGAAGCAAGGGCCTTTGGTGCAGACGTCACTTGAAGCAACACATGTTGTACCCACCAAGCAACTTCTGTCATCAGCTCCCACATGCCCACCCCTCCAGGTCTCAGCACACTGCCTTCCGCATGCACAGTCCTTAGCTCCTCTCATAAGGGAGAACGTTCAGTATCTGTCTTTCTGTGTCTGACGTGTTTCACTTAAGATTATGGCCTCAAGTTCCACCCACGCTTCTGCACAAGACATGATTTCATTCCTTTTTACAGCTGAGTAGTGTTCCATTGTGCATGTATGTGTGTATATATGTGTGTATATTCGTGTGTATATGTGTGTGTATATTCGTGTGTATATGTGTGTATATTCGTGTGTATATGTGTGTGTATATGTGTGTATATTCGTGTGTATATGTGTGTATATTCGTGTGTATATGTGTGTATATGTGTGTATATTCGTGTGTATATGTGTGTATATGTGTGTGTGTATTCGTGTGTATGTGTGTGTATATTCATGTGTATATGTGTGTGTATATTCGTGTGTATATGTGTGTGTATATTCGTGTGTGTATATGTGTGTGTATATTCGTGTGTATACTACACACACACACACACACATATGCACGTTTTCTTTATCCAGCTGATCAGCACTTAGGTTGATCCCATACATTTGCTATTATGATTAAACTTAAGAGTACAGGTTATCTTTTTTATATGCTGACTTATTTTTCTTGGGGTAGATATTCTGAAGTTGGATTGGATGGTAGTTCTATTTTTAGTTCTTTGAAAAATCTCCATATTGTTTTCAACAGAGGCCTCACTTATTCAATATATTCCCCCCAACAGAGTGTAAGTCTGTTCGTGTCCTTAGCCCACTTTTTAATAAGGTTAATTACGGAGGTTTTTGTTGAGTTGTTGGAGTTCCTTATAGTTCTGGATATTGTTCCCCCACTGGATGTAAACTGAGAAAATACTGTCTTACGTGTTGTATGCTGTCTGTTGGCTCTGTGGATTATGTTTTCTGCTGTGTAAAAACTTGGTAATTTAGTTAAGTTCTATTCTTTTATTTTTGTTTCTGTTGCCTGTGCTTTTGAATTATGAATTTTTTGTCTAGCCCAAGGTCCAGAAGCATTTTCTCTAGCTTTTCTTCTATTTTTAATAGGTTTTGCATCTTTTTTTATCATCATTTTCACATATACATGTGTTCATTAGGCTTCCATTTTTTGCCTTCACAAAATTAAAAAGGCTTAAACTTTAATAACAATAACAATGTTTAAGATAGGGACCAGAAACAAAAACCTTGCAAAGAATGAATGAAGACAAATACATTCAGAAAAGAATATGTTTTGCGTCTTACATTCAAATCTATAATTCATCTTGAGTTAATTTTTGTTGGCAGTGAGGGAGAGGGATCCAGTTTCATTCTTGCACATACTGCAGTCCCATTTTTCCAGAGCCGTTTATTGAAAAGGCTGTCCTTTCCCTAGTGTATGTTCTTGTCAACTTTGCAAAAGATCAGTTGGCTCTAAGTATGTGGCTTTATTTCTGAGTTTTCTATTTTGCCTCATTAATCTAAGGACAACATAATGTTTAATGAAATTTCACATGGAAGTGGGTGAGAAACATCCTGTGCTCTCCTTGGCACCCAGATTTTGCCCTGGATAATACATGACCTGGCTGGGATGTGATGCCTTTCAGCTATTTCATTGGCTTCAGGGTTTCAAGGTTCTGTGGACATGGTGGTAGGCTAAGGGTAGAATCTAGGAAGAAGGTGGAATCTTTTTCTTTTTTAAGACAAGGTCACACTCTGTTGTCCAGGTCAGGGTGCAGTGGCATGATCATGGCTCACTACTATAACCTCAAACTCCAGGGCTCAAGCAATTTCCCCTCAGCCGCCCAAGGAGCTATAACTATAGGTGCGCGTGACTTCCCTGGCTAATTGTTTTATAAGACAGAGTCTCCGTACGTTGCCCAGGCCGATGTTGAGCTCCTGGCCTCGGGCCATCTTCTTACCTTGGCCTCCCAAAGTGCTGAGAGGACAGGTGTGCATCCCTGAGCCCAGGCAATGGTGGAATCTTTGGTTTCGAGCATCTACCCTCAAAAAGCTCAACTACATCCTGCCACAAAATGTGTCTTGTTCTTCTGTCAGATACAAAGTACGGACAAGGATAGTTCATCATGAAAATGTTTATTTCCTTAATAATAATTTCAAAAAGTGACAGAGGTCAAGCTGCAGACGTATCATGTCCTGACAGCTCCAGCCTTCCTTTCTGGCTTCTGTAGAGCCTCCTATGGGGCAGCATTTGTATCAATTGATGGACATTTAACCCACGTCTTTTTTCCCTCTGACCCTCACATGTAGAGATTAGGTTTGTGGCTTCCTGGTTTTCAGTTTCATAGAAAATATCTGCATTTTTCTGTCACAAAGCCAGAAATACAGCTGTGACAGAGATGAGCACTTCTCCAAGGGCACTCAGCAAAGACTAGTGCAGAGACACGGGGAGGGGGACACAGGGAGGAGACGCTCATCTCATCCCGCCTCCAGACGCATGCCGACCTGCACTCTGTGCGGCCATAGGAAAGAAGCTGTCACATTTGTTAGAGACCCATATTAGTCTGGGAGTGTCTACTGTGACACGTTCCTAAGTATTTCTACATGTGTACATATTCAGTCTCCCCAGTCTTATAAAATGATTCCCAGAAGCAGAGATTTTATCTTCTGTTTTCTTTGTATCTGCTGATCCTGCCGTCTTTCAGTAGTAACACTGTAACCAAATAGCTTAAACTATTATTATTTCTTTGGGTTATTAAATGTCTAAGTTCTTGCCTAGGCCAAAAATACAATTGTTCTCAATTTTATATCCAATTTCCAATTGTTATTATCATAAAGTATTATTCAACATTCAACTCTTATTAGAAAACGTGTCTATAGTATATGACCTGATATGCTATTAAGTTATTAAGTTATTATTCCTAATTAAATGATTATTCCTAATTAAGTGATTATTATAAATGGTGTTTTGACTCATATTTTTAATAATTATTCTTAATATTAGAAGTATAAAGAATATTTGCTAGAACTTTTTCATATGCTTTTGTTTTTTTCACATTTTAGGTGTACAAGAATTTCCCGAAAACATAAAGTGCTGTAAGTGTTTAACAATTATTGAAGCCAGTGTCAATCCCATTTCTAAGTGAGTATGGGTGATTCAATTTTATTTATATGTATGTTTTCATTGGAAAATAATGTACCAAGATAGATGAAATTCACAAATAATTGAACTTTAAATCTAACAATGGTGTAGCATTTAATAGAATTGATAGGAATGAAATAATTATATCAGCATAGTTTGATAAAAGATGATTAAAAGCATTGCTGAGTAGCAATGAAGGCCCCATTGGCAGAAGATGACATTACTTTGAAGCAAACTATGTCATCATTTTAATTTTTTTTCTGTAACTTTCAGGCAACATTCCATGAATGAGAATTGAAACTAAGAAAAGTTATTAGTCTTGTCATGGGGGGTCATCAAGAACCTGGAGGAAGCTAGAGACAGTGCAGAAGTTTAGGGTTTTGATGAGTGCATAAAAATAAATGACTGTGTAGTTAATAGTGACTGAGCGAAACTAGAAATAGTGCTTGAATGCCAGAGACTGCAGCAAGAGCAAAGGGATGATCCTGTGAAAACGGGGGACCTGGGAGGTAGAGATGCTGTGATCAGAAAGCGGGAGTTTGTGGTTTGAGATGCATTAGTTAAGAAATGCCATGGGACAGTGGGACGCAGCCTGTGATCCTGTTGACAAATTTTAAGTGTCGTGTAGTGACAAAGGCCTATGAAACCCAGTAGACTAAGAAACCATAAATGAATGGACTGGAAGAGTCATGTACCTGAACCATAATATCATTGAACCATGTGTTTTTATCACATAAAGCAAACAGTAGAGTTTCAGAAAAACTCCTGTCTTGTGTCCTCATGGAATTGGGGAGTCTCGGAGTAACGGAAGCCATTGGAAAGGCTTTCAGGGCATGGAGGGTTTTAGAAGATACAAAGAAGCTAACCAAAGAGAAATTGATGGGAAATTTGATACGGATAGAGTTAAAAGGAAGGCGTAGGGAGCAGATTTTCTGTGGATGGTGGGAAGAGGTTGTAGCTGAGACCAGGTATGAAATGTGGAAGATGAAAGGGAAGTTTAGCTGGAGGTCTTCACACTGAATCCTTTATGAACTAATTTGAGGTCTTTAGTAGGAAATGTAGAACATTAAGCAATAAAATGTGTTTGAAAATTATAATTTTTCTACCTTAAAAGTTAGAATATGGAGGGTAAATAAAACAAAACAGGGCCCTGAAAAGCTGTCCCCAAATTCTTAGACCAAAATGCAATTTTTTCAACACTCAATGAAATAGATGTTACTACTCTCTCACACCAGAGCTAAAACTATGTCCCTGACTTGAGTCGTAAAATCCAGAATACGTGTTGAATTGTTTTATTCCCAATTTTAAAATTCAAATAGCTCATCTTATTCAGGAATAATGCTAGATCTTTGGGAATGAAAGTCAGGTGATGAATTACAGATTTCATGAGTTTAAAGTCTATGCTCATGCTGGATATGTCTCTGAGTTCCTCTTAAAAGTGTAACTTTTTAAAAGATAAATAAATGTGATATAGTTCATCAAAAATGCATGATACTATAAACACCAATTTGGAAATGTATAAAAATTAGAGAAAAATCAATTTAAATAGTCATGTTTTTTAACATAATTTACATACAGCAAAATTCATACTTTTAGGTATTCAATGAATGTTGAAAAATGTGTACAGTCACAGAACCTCTGCATCACCCCATCAGTCCCATCACCCAATGATCTGATTACTCTCTCCATTGTTTTGTCTTTTCCCAAATGACATATAAATGTCATATTACTTGTATGTCTGACTTCTTTTACCTAAAATAAAGATTTTTAGATTTATTCCTTTTTTTTTGTAGAGACAGAGTCTCACCTTATCGCCCTCAGTAGAGTGCCATGGCATCACACAGCTCACAGCAACCTCCAAATCCTTGGGCTAAGGCGATTGTCTTGACTCAGCCTCCCAAGTAGCTGGGACTACAGGCGCCCGCCACAACGCCCGGCTATTTTTTTGTTGCAGTTTGGCCGGGGCTGGGTTTGAACCCGCCACCCTCGGCATATGGGGCCGGCGCCCTACCCGCTGAGCCACAGGCACCGCCCTTTTGCCTCAATGATCAGTCCTTCCTTTCCCTTTATTGCTAGGTGTAGGACTCTTTGTAACAGTATAACAGATACATTATTTGTGTATCTATTTATAACTTGTTACACTTTGGAATGTCTTCAGTTTTCCAATAAGGCTGGTATAAATGATGCCCCGGTGTTTGTCTGGCATACCTTTTTGTATCCATTGGGTAAGTACCTAGGAGTATTTTTCTGAGCAGTGTCCCATGTGCATGTTTAAGCTTATTGGAAACTTCCAAACTGCTTTCAAGAAAGCCATTCAATGGTGCAACCCACCAGCAATATATTAGGGTTTCTGTTGTGCTCATCTTTGTCCAAATTTGGTTCTATCTGTTTTTCAGTTTTTTCTATTTTAGCTAGTATAGTAGGTGTGGCTATATTTCACTATATTTATAATGTCTGATTATTACATCTTTCCACGTGCTTATTTACAATCCGTTTTGCATCTTTGGCACAGATTCAAATATTTTGTCCATTTTCCTTAGCTTGCCTTTTTCTTACTGAATTGTAAGAATCTCATATTCTGGGTGCAGGTGCTTAGCGAGGATCTCTGAGCAGATATCTGCTCCTCTTCTGTAGCTTATCTCTCTTTTCTAAGTAGTACCTTTAAAGTAGAAGTTTTACATTTTAATGAAGTCCGATTTAATACTTTTTTTAAGATTTATGCTCTTATTTCCTCCCTCAGAGATTTTTGCTAAACTTGTAGTCATAATGGTTTTCCCTTATGCTCTTCTCTGAAACTTTCACATTTTAGGTTTTATCCTCAGAGTTGATTTTTGTGTATGTGAAAGATGTGAGGGTCTTGACTCATCCCTCTACCCTGGCTCTCTAATAGTTTCAGGGCCTCTTGTTGAAGCAGTCGTCCTCTTTCCATGGAATTACATGGATCCATTGTTATAAATCAGTTGATCACATGCGTCCATTTCTGGATTTTTCATTTTGTTAGGTTAATCTATATGCTTATCCTTACATGAATTATATACTGTCTTATTATAATTTACACTATAGTAAGTCATGAAATCAAGGAATATGAGTCCTTCAACTTTGTTTTTCTCTATTAAAAATATGTGGTCTAGTCTATTCCCTTTGATCTTCTATATCAGTTCTGTAACCAGCTTGCTAATTTCCACAAAAATGTTAAAACCCACCAGAACTTTCGTAAGGATTATAGTGAATCTGTAGATCAATTTGAGCAGAAACAAAATCTCAGAAATATTGAATATTGTTATCCCTAAGCATAGTAGATCTCCACACTTATTTAGGTCTGTTAAAATTCCCTTGATCAATATTTTATAGATGTCAGCCTACAAATTTACTTACACATTGATTTTGAATGACATTCCAATCTTACATTCCAGGGATAACCCCTACTTGATTATGCAGTATTGCTCTTTTCACATATTGATGGCTCTGATTTGATGTAATTTGTTAAGCATTTTTCCATCTATATTGATAAGGCATAATAGTCTGAAGATTCTTCCCTTGCAATTCCTTTGTCTGATTTTGCTATCAAGGTAAAACTGGCTTGATAAAAAGAGTTGGGAAATCCTCTATTTTCTCTGAGCCTTTGTATAGAATTCATGTCATCTATTCATTACATATTGGAGAATATGTGAGTGCAGCAATCTAAGCCTGGAGTTTCATTATGAGAAAGTTTTTAATTACAAATTTAATTTTCTTAATACATGCTTATAGGGCTATTCAAACTACCTATTCATTCGTGAGTTATATTTAGCAGCTTGTGTTTTCCAGGAGTTTGTCCACGTTATGTAAATTTTCAAGTTCATTGGCATATCATGAGTTAAAGAGTTTCTTTACTGGTCCTTTAATATCTACAGGGTATCTAGTGATGCCCCCTTTTCCTTCCTGTTATTGGAAATTTGTATCTTTTTTTCTGTTTTTGCTTGGTTAATCTGACTACACATTTTTAATTTTATTTTATTTTCAAAAAACCAGATTTAAGTTGCACTGATTTTTCTGTACTGCTTTTATGTTATTTTCTTTGCCCTATGAAATATGTAAAGTATTAGGTCATGAAATCCTACAATATAAAAGTTAGAGGTTTGAGGGTTAGCATTGCAGTTTTATGTCTAGTGAATTTATTGTGAGCTTTATATTATAGCCTGAACATCTTAACTAAATCACTGATGAAAATTATCACAATCAAATTGAAAATGACTATGCAATGAGGAAGCCCAGAGCTAACGTTGCAGAGAACCTACCATGTCCCAGGATCTTAGGGAAACTATTTCCTTTTTTTATTTTCACAGCAATCTCATTATACAGGAAGCTATTACTACTTATTTACAGATAAAGATGGATGAAGTCAGTGTTTAAATTCCTGAGTTCCTTACTGTATTTAACCATATCTGAAAAAGCACTTTTATGCGGTAATAAATTAAAATACACATTTTGAAAAATTTAATGCTCAACAACGAGGAACAACTAGTAAATTATAGCCATGGCATGTCTCCTGGGATGACATGAATGTTACTGTACATTCATGTGGGGTGACCGTATGCCTAAATCATCTCTGTTTACTCTTTTTGATTTAATATTTATTTAATAATGGCTCCCTTTTAAGTTTTTATACAGCAAAAGTGAAAGATAATTATAAATTAAAGGGACAGATAATGATACAAGTTTGCAGTGATGTTAAAACAATTAATAGGAGATTGGAAAGACATGCGTGACAATTGCAGTCTCCAGCTCTGCTAGAAGCCACAGATGTACCTAGATTTAAGGATAAAGTTATTTTAGCCACTTAGTGACTAGATGTGTGCTTTTCAAATGGTCTGATACTGATTGCCTTTTGTTTTCAAAGGACAATTATAGATACTTTACTCTTAAATGCTAAAATTCTTTATCCTCAAATAATTTATAATTTACCTTAAGAATAGAAAATCTCCAGTACTGGTATAAAGCATAGTTGGTGAGCCTTTTACTAAATCTATAAAGAGAACCCTATAAGGAAATGAAGAAGACATTAATTTTGAAACTAAGTGCAAAGTAACCATTCAATATGCTATGTTGACGAAAATAAAAAATATAGCTGCTGGCCAAGCACAGTGGCTCAGTCTTATAATTCCAGCACTTTCGGAGGCCAAGGCAGGAGGATCGCTTGAAGCCAGGAGTTGGAGACCAGCCTGGGAAACTCAGCAAGACTCCATCTCTACAATAAAATTAAAAAATTATCTGTGTGTGGTGGCATATACCTATAGTCCTAGGTACCCGGGAGTCTACACCAGGAGGCTTGCTTGAGCCCAGGATTCAGAGTTTCCGAGAGCTCTGATTGAGCCATTCACTCCAACATGGTTGATGTACACATACATATAAAATATAAGCTCTTCACTTTTAAGAAGAAATGTCCAACATAAAATGTCAGTACATCTTAGCTAATAACCAGATGAAAAACTATCTTACTTTATATGCTTGTTTTTTATACAATCTATTTTAAATAGTACCATTTTGCACTTGGAATCTGAAAAATGTGGTTAATTCTTAAAATAAGAATTCTGTGAAATAAGCCAGGTTCTTCTAAGGCATAAGCATTGCCAGAGTAGTGATTAAAAAATATGTTTCTGATCAAGGAATTTGTATTATTTCACATGAGGAGCAGTGGACTGAGGGAAGCTGAGTCGTTCAAAATGTACCCATAATGCGAAAATCAGCATTTTAAAAGCCTCTTAACTTATTAGTAGTGATGCTTTTAAATAAATTATTAGATTGCTGCTTTAACATTCTCCTACTTTCAGATGCATCATAATGCTCTTCTCATCTGAAAAGTCATAAACAATGCCTTCTTCTGAGTAACTAAAGAAACTAAAGACATCAAAGGAAGACAGTCGTTAAATGTCAATTGATATCTATTTAACACCAGAAGCCATTATCGTAAAGACTGTCATACCATCCAGATGTGAGCTCTAATGCATCACAACAAAAGAAAACAAAGGGAAAATTAATGACACACCTAAGGTCTTTTCTTAATATCAGAAGATCAAGTTCAGACCTTTGAGTTCAGCATTCAAGGCCTCTAAATTCTGCCCCCTGCTACTATTCTCAGGTGTCACCTTCTGACACTCCCAGTACACAGTGTTTGTTCCACGACACGTCCACCCCCGTCGCCCTTCTCAGGGGTCGTCTCACCCCTTCCTTTTAAAAGCTCTAACTCTTCCCCTGCCTTCCAGCCTTTCTTGCCTTTCTTACTTTGAAAACAACAGGCAATCAAAATCAGAATGTTTATTGCAGCCCAATTCATAATTGCTAAGTCATGGAAGAAGCCCAAGTGCCCATCGATCCACGAATGGATTAATAGATTGTGGTATATGTACACCATGGAATATTATGCAGCCTTAAAGAAAGATGGAGACTTTACCTCTTTCATGTTTACATGGATGGAGCTGGAACATATTGTTCTTAGTAAAGTATCTCAAGAATGGAAGAGAAAGTACCCAATGTACTCAGCCCTACTATGAAACTAATTTAGGGTTTTCACATGAAAGCTATAACCCAGTTACAACCTAAGAATAGGGGGAAGGGGGAAAGGGAGGGGAGGGAGGGGAGAGATGGGTAGAGGGAAGGGGATTGGTGGATTACACCAGCGGTGCATCTTACAAGGGTATATATGAAACTTAGTAAATGTGGAATGTAAATGTCTTGGCACAGTAACTAAGAAAATGCCAGGAAGGCTATGTTAACCACTGTGATGAAAATGTGTCAAACGGTCTATGAAGCTAGTGTATGATGCCCCATGGTCATATCAATGTACACAGCTATGATTTAATAAAAAAAATTAGATTATTCTTCACTATCTGCTTTCGTGAGTCCTATCTCTCTTAAGAGCAAACATAGAAACATGATCTGTGAAACCATACCCCAAAAATCCAACCCCAAAATACAAATGATACATTTGCAACAAAAATAACCAACATCACATCAGTGTGTGGTGAGTCTGGGCACTCATCTGATGCTCACGTCACTGATGGGTTCTGGGAAACTGCAACTTTAAGCAAAACGATGTACATCAGCTGCTGGAATAGTGTCACTTCCTTCAACACTGGTTTGTGAAAACATTGGTGACAAAAGAAAGATCGATATTTTTATTCTTGTTTTGTTTAAAGTTTCCAAGAACTTACTGGTGACATTGAGTGAGAGTTTTCTCCTGAGAATGTGCAGAGAATCGCTATTAATCAATATAAAGATATCAGTGGTGTTTAGTTTGGATTCCCAGAGGCAAGTACTTAGAATACAAGGCAAGCAGCAGCCTTGCATTTAGGAGATGATCCCAGGGACGCCTGTTGAGGGTGTGTTACTAAGCCCCTTCCTAGCAGGGGCCACTGGACCTTCATCCCTCCGGAAACTCTGGGAAAAGTGTGAAACACACATGCAGAGCTGTCAAACACAGTGGGAGGGGGAACCACGATATTTATATTGCTGATAGTTGTTAGCTGAGGACTGTTCCTGAATGACAGTAGTTCCCTGAAATTGTAGACCCCCACTCCCACGAACAGAGCAGGATCCAGCAGGATCCTGAAAAAGAGCCTCAGAGAACAGGGGAATGGCAATCAGGAGTTGCTTCAGGGTGCACCAAAATAACACAACAGGGAACTGAAGGTGGGCCATCAACAGGAAAATCGGCAAAATAAGTTAACGTGGAATTCACAGAAGAGGAGACACAAACTAAGAATAAACTTACGTTCATAACTAATCAAGGAAATGATGATTTTTACTATTTTACATCTACCAAACTGGCAAAAGAAAAAAAAATCTAACAAAACCAAGGGTTAAGAAGGACATGCAAAAATAAGTCCTTAATCATTGATGCTTTGATTATACATGTGTGGAAATACGCTGAATAAAATGTGGCTACATCTACTAGGGCTAAACTTGCATTTCCTATCATACTATTCTAGTGACGCTGCTTCTAGGGAACAGCCTAAGTCATGTCTTATAAAGGTACACCACTAAGTGTGTTCAAAAATATTCACAGAAGGAATGTTTGCAATACCAAAATGAAAAGCTAGACATAGCTATAGTGCTCAGTAGAAAGAAAATGGTGAATAATTCGTGTATTCGTATAATAGAACAGTACTGGCTATGAAAGCCAATCAGTGCCATCAAAATGAATGAATTTTTGAAAACATAATGCTATTTTTTTATATTAAGAGGGTACAATTGTTTTTGTTGCATGCTAGCTGCAATAATGCTTGATTGAGGAAGGGCCATATGTTCAACCAACACTTGAATTGTGTTCATTGCACCTGTTAGGTAGGTCTTACTCCCTCCACCCCACTCCCTTCTCGAATTCCAAATTATTAGACAATACTCATGGTGTTTAGTTTTCTTTTTCTTTTTTTTTTGCAGTTTTGGCCAGGGCCAAGTTTGAACCTGCCACCCCCAGTATATGGGGCCGGCACCCTACACCATGAGCCACAGGTGCCGCCCTGGTGTTTGGTTTTCTATCTTGAGATTCTTCACATAGCATAATGGTCTCCAGTTCCATCCAAATTGCTACAAAAGACATTAATTCATTTATTTTTATGGCTAAGTAGTACTCCATGGTGAATACACATATATCCCACATGTTAACGTGCTCATGAGTTGATAGGCACTTGGCCTGATTCTACATCTTTGCAATTGTGAATTGTGCTTCAATGAACATTCAAGTGCAGGTGTCTCTTGACAAAATGACTTTTATCTTTTGGGTAGATTCCCATTCACAGGATTACTAAATCAATGCTGTTATTTCTTCAAGAACCCTCCAAACTTTTTGCCATAGAGACTGAACTAATTTGCAGTCTCACCAAAACGTGTAATCGTTCCTTTTTCTCTGAATCCACACCAGCATCTGTTGTTTTTGCACTTTTTAATAAAGGCCATTCTAATAGGGGTAAGGTGATATCTCACTGTGGTTTTAATTTTCATTTCCCTGGTGATTAGTGACCCTGAGCATTTTTTCATATATTTATGACCATTTTTCTATCTTCTTTTGAAAAAAACTTATGGCCACGTGTTTAGCCCACTTTTTAATGCAGTGTTTATGGGGGGAGTTTTCCCCTTGCTGATTTTTATTTTTATTATTTTTTTTTTTTTGTAGATTCTGACTAGTAGCCCCAGATATGTATATATATATATAGCTTGAGAATATTTTCTCCAGTTTTATAAGTTGTCTGTTTTCTCTATGGATTATTTTCTTGGCTGTGCAGAAGTTTTAAATTTAATCCAGCCCTCCTTATTTATTTTTGTTGTTGCTGTAATTGCCTTTGGGCTCTTAGTCATAAGTTCTACACCTAGGCTGATACTGAAAGAGATTTTTTCCTACATTTTATTCTAGAATTTTTATGATTTTATGCTTTACATTTAAGTCTTTTATTTTTCTTGAATTGACTCGCGTGAGGAATGAGAGATGGTGGTCCTGTTTCCTTCTTCTGCAAGTGGCTTCCACTTTTCCCAGCACCACGGACTGAACAGAGCATCTTTTCTCCAGTGTATGTTGTTGTCTGCTCTGTTGAAGATCAGTTGACTGTAGGTGGATGATTTTATTCCTGGGTTCTTTGTTCTCTGCCTGGTCTCTCTTTTTGCACCAAGACCATGCTATTTTGGCTATGACAGGCTTCTAGTCTGGTAATGTGATATCTCTGTGTTTTTACTTAATATTGCTTTGGCTGTTTGGGTTCCTTTTGGTTCCAAAGGAAATGTAGAATTTGTTTTTCTGGATCTATTAAATATGGTGGCAGTATTTTGATGGGGATTACGCTAAATCTGTAAACCACTTTGGGTGGTGTGGACATTTTAATGGTGCCGATTCTGCTGACACACGAGCACATGTTTTTCCCTTTGTGTCATCTCTAATTTCTTTCCTCAGTTCTCCTTGCAGAGATCTTTCACCTCCTTGGTTAAGTTTATTCCTAAGTATTTTCTTTGTAGCTATGACAAATAATAGTATTGAACCTTTGACTTCCAGAATGATTGTTATTGGTATATGGAAATGCTACTGATTTGTGTCATTGATTTTGTAACTTGACATTTTGCTGAATTTACTGATCAATTCCGGGAGTGTCGCATTGGACTCTTTGGGATTTTTTTTAGGTACAAGATCATATTATCAGCAAAAGCAACATTTTGACCTCCTTTATGTCATTCTCTTGTCTGCTCTTGAGCTAGGACTTCTAGTACCGTGGCAAAAGTGGCAACAGTGGGCACATTAATGTTCTTCCGAAGAGATGCTTTCAACTTTACCCCATTTAGTTCTAATGCTAATTTTTATAAGCCTCAGGGAAATGCACAAAGAATGATCTTATTTATACAATGTTCAAAAACATGCAAAACCACACATATTTTAGGAGATGAAATCAGTATTAGCTGTTTAGAAAGCAGAATAGTAAATGTCATTCAGGAATGTGTGGGGCAAATAGGAAGATGTAGTCAGGGAGAGGCACTCAGAGGGATTCCAAGGTACTGGTTCTCTTCCTTCATTCTGTGGTAGGTGCACATTTATTCTTTTATGTATAAAATATTTTATAACAAAAGATTGGTCAGAGGAAGAAACTATGTCACGAAACTCAGCTCCTGGGATATCCCAGTATGGGGAGAAGAAGGAAAAAGAAAGAGGAGGAAAAGAAAGAGGAAACAGTCAACTGTTGACAGGCAGTGTGGGGCAAAAAGTGGAGCGAGGCTAACAGGGGACTTGACTTCTGAGGTCAGGGCAGACCTGGGCAAATACGTTTTCAGTAACACAGTTGGGGTACATGGCAGAAAATAATAGTTTGAGTGCCAGTAAAAAAAAAACAATGAGGATAGGCAGCTCCTTAAATAATTTTGTCAGTAAATGCTAGGAAAAAGCTAGGTTGTGACTTGAGAAGGCAAAATTGAAGACTATTTAAAAGTATTTTATGAAAGAGCATAATCTGAATTAAAAATTAAAAATGTTTAAGTAGAAATTGACTGATAGGAAAAAAGTCAATCCCCTTCTAAGAAAAAGCCTTCTGGGAAATCCTGGAATTAAATCTTTTTTTTTTTTCAGTGAAAATGATCCAATATTTCAAATGATTACTTTATCTAATTTCCACAATTTTAACAAAGGAAGTTTTCTCAGTTTTTAATGTCTCATAACCCTTTATGATTTGATTTAATTATTCTATGTTCTTCTTCATTTTTAATCAATATGAGTTAGAACAGTTTGAATCATGAGGTACATAGATGTGGAGGTTGCATTAAAGAACTTATCCGCAAAGGGGACGACGTACCCCTTCCCTTTTACATGGGGCAGCTCTGACCTTCACTGTAACAAACTGCAGGCAAATTTTGATGATATTCTTGCCTATGTATGTAGATATTATCTTGAAAAAGGAATATTTTAAAATGAGAAGACGTTCCACATAATTTGAGATTTCTGTAAAAAAAGTCTTAACTGGCGTGCGTGAGGTTAGGCCGGCAGTAAGAGAGGACACTGCTGACTTCAGCAGTGACATAAACCTCAGGGTAGAATAGCACGCGGGTGGGGAAAGCCCACTTATTTTAATAATAGGCCAATTTTTCAAGCTGTAACAACATGCTCAATATATTTTCTCAATAATACCAAGGGAGAGTTGAAAATGTATTTTATTTCTATTATTTTTTCTCCTTGTATATATACACTTTTTTTGTTCTGTTTCTATGGCAACTTTGATACAGTGACTAAACCTTTAACTCCTTTTTAGACTCCCTGATGGCTTCACGCAACTTCTAAACTTGACCCAGCTTTACCTGAATGACGCCTTTCTTGAATTTCTTCCAGCCAATTTTGGAAGGTAAGAATAAGAAATTTAAATTATGCAATTTTATTTCCCCTTAGGTAAGAGCTTTACTAGTGCCAGTAGCTGAGACTTCAAAAGTGACAGCTGTGATTAAAGATAGGCCTCATTATTATTCAATAAATGAGATTCTGTTAATTAATGAAAACTTCTGCAAAAATTAAAGTAAAATTAGGCCCTTACATAGCATTAATAATCAAATAAATTCTAGAGGAATTAATGAGATAAATATAAAAAATAAAGTCAGAAATGATCTGGAAAGAAATACACATGAATATTTATGGCTCTTGGGTTGGGAAATACCTTTATGGCCATAGAAATAAAGAAAAATATAACAAATGAATAAGTTCATTTGATGACCTATAGTACAAATAAAATAATAACAGAAAACCAAAAAAATCAAAGTCAAACAATAAACTGGGAAAATATTTCCACCACATTTGAAAAACAAATTATATTTTTAACATAGAATTCTTATCAGTGAATATGAAAACAAAGGTCTCAGGGAGAAAATGAATGAATGACAAGCGTAAGTAATTCGTGATAAAACAAACGGCCGGTGAACACATGAAAAAGTATATCTGCACAAATAGTAAATTATAATAAAGTTAAAATGACAATAAAAGGCTTTTATCTTCTAGCGAATTGCAAAACACTGTTTCTAGAGTACAAGGACAGAGAAACTCATGTCCTGCTAACAGGACTGAGGATGTTATGACCTCCTCAAGGAACAAGCTTTGAAAATTTTTGAAAATATTTACAACCATCTTATTTGTAATTCATCTCTAGAAATGCCTCATATCATCATCAGACATCACAGGAAGGTTCATAACAAGTTTATTTTTTGTTATTTACAATGCAAAAAAGTAGAATCCCACATCTGTGTAGAAGATTGGTTGAATTTATTATATATGAATTATATATATATTGGTTGAATATATGCATGTGATAAAAGACTAGTTCTTTAGAAGTGAAATTATGGGTAATTTTTATTTACACCTTTATTAAAGATATGTTTAAGTTAAACATAAAGTTAAGTAAAGTTAAAAGCTGTGACGTTTTAAATTTATTGTCAATTGCATTTATTTAAATAATCATCTTTGAAGTTGTTCAAATAACAGACTGGGAATAACTGGATACCTATCTGTTGATAGGATATTAAGGAGGCAGTGGAAAGATGACATCACTTAACACATAGCAGCCTCCGTGTACATCCTGAGAGCACAAAGTCCCCTACTTCTGTAGATGACAGTATCACAACACTGTAACAGTTTCCAAAATTCAGAGCTTTTTAATAAGAGCATTTGCTTGGCTTCTAAATGAATTGGCCAGTCAGCATTTGTCCCTATAAACCACCATTGTCCTTTGGTACTGACATGGCACTACGATAGAGTTTTGATTTATCAAATCATAAATTATTTAATTAGTACCCTACTACTTTCTTTGTTTTGAATTTTTATCAGTTCTCTTTAAGTAGCACTAATTTGAATAAAAGATTTGGGCAAATGGAAAATATAGTATCAATCCCAAAGCCCTTAGAATTTAATTTTGTTTGCATTGTCTGCCAAAATATGCTTTATTATTATAATTTTATAGAAATAGACATTATATGTCCTTACGAAAAAAACCTCTTTTTTTTTTTTAATTTTTTTTTTTTAAGACAGAGTTCTCACTGTCTTGCCTAGGCTGGAATACAGTGACACAATCATAGCTCATTGTAACCTTGAACTCCTGGGTTTAAAAGATGTTTCTGCCTCAGGCTATGGAATAGCTGGGACTACGGGCATGCCCAGCTAATTTTATTTGTTTTGGCGGGAAGACAGAATCTTACTATTTTTGTCCAGGTTGATCCTCAACTCCTTGCCTCAAGCAATTTTCCTGCCTTTGCTGACTTGCTGTGTTTCATAGAGAGATTAATATTTATAAGATTAAAATTTAACTTGATAGGATGGAAAACCAAAAGGAAAGGGAAAGAAACTTAGAGGAATATGTAAAAGCTCAGTAAATAGAGGAGATTCTAAGTAGAAAAGTTCAAATGGTGAAACATTCTCTCAAACATTAAGAATTTAGAGAATCAAATTAGTATCTGCTCTAAGGGAGCCTCATTTGAACACACTTTAAAGTTCCATAGAGACATGAATAACAATTATTATTTTCTAGACTGCAAACCTTAGGAAGTAATAAAGTATGAAATGTATTCTTGATATCACTCAAACAGCAGAAACTATGAACACCTCATACCCTCGTCCTGTGGTGTCCGCAGCCCCAGCATTGTCACAGGACAGTGATGCCACAGATTTGCAAATTCATATCCTTTTCATAAATGTTAAAATATGCACCTGACAGACAATGAAATCTAGTATGGTATCACATTTCTCCCATGGTGTAATTAATGAAAATAATAATAGCTAACACTTATTAAAACTTAGGATGTACCAGGGATCATGCTTTAGTTAATATTCATTTAATATTCAAAACCTTGTATTTTTGGTACTATCACAAACTTAGAGACGAGGAAACCAAAATTAGGAGGGGTTAATGAATTTGTCAAGTGTCACAGAGACAGAATATGAATTTGGATTTCACCCAGATCTGTTTTACCAGAAAGCCCCAATTTTTTTACCTCTATGCTATACTATTTGCTTTTCAAGTTTATTTACAATTTTTTGAAAGAAAGTAGTGCTATATTCTGACAAACACAGCACCTGGTATTTAGCATATATTTAATAATCTATTGAATGCGTGAAATTAAACAACGGTGAATATAGTTTCATAAAAGATGGAACTTAGAAAACTGAGGCTCAAAGATAGCTTTGATATACTTTAAATATTTTTAGGAAAGTGATATTTGTCATTATCCAGGGTTGATGCAACCCTACTCACAAGCAATTGGTATATTTCTCTAAAATCTGTACCCCATTGTGAAAAAATCTTGGGCATAGTCGTTTCGATAACGATAATAATAGTTTACCATAAGAATAACTTTGTACACAAAAGTACTAAGAAGTAATTTTAAAAATTCATTTCTACAGACTTGTCAAATTGCGAATCTTGGAGTTAAGAGAAAATCACTTGAAAACTCTACCAAAGTAAGTCACTGTGTATTTTTTGACTTTTGATTGTGGTTTGTGAAATAACCACTTATTTTTATGTGGCTGTATTTTGCCATTTTGATTGAGTAAATGATTTTTTTCTAAAAGAAAGCATGTTTCATGTACACTGTAAGAGGCTCAGGATGTACCTGCTTTATAAAACAATAATGGCAAGTCAAAGCAGAAAGCGTCCATTCATGTTTCTTCTCATGGTTGAAGATACAAACCAGGAAATTATTGCATTTAAACATAGGAATTTATCATTTTTATAGCTGAAAACTAATAGGATGCTTCATTCCTCAAGTTAATTTATGGATTGTGATATTTTTCTGTTTTTAAATTAAGAATGTGCTCAAAATTTTCAGAAGAGATTAGAAACTTTTAAGCAATTCTAACATGGTTTGGCAAAAAAGTTATATATTCTTACAAATTGTTCCTATTTACTAGTGTATTTAAAATTTTGTCTATATAAAAATGCAGGATATTTTAAAGTAAACACTAATCCTTGAAGTTCTATGCAGTGTTTAATTCAATAAAATGTTTCGTTTCATCCTGCTTTGCCCAAGTCACATGTAACAATAGAATTTTTTATTGCACAGAAATAATTATTTTTGAAAGTCAAAAATTATTTAAAATGGGCTTTTCTACTTCAGTCAGTCAGTACAAGTTGTATGTGTTATGATTAAAATATTGAAAGTGCTACGTTGGTATTATTACCTACCTGCAGTATTACAGAAAAATACTGAGTAGAGTGATTAATTTTTCAAACACTTCAACAAGAGTTAGAGACATTCCCCTGCTCTGCCAAACCTTAATCTTACTATTTACTTTTGGAATCCTTTTTCTAATCACAGTAGGCTGAATTATATTGTTTTTAACCAATATATCAAAAAACTACTTTCAAGTACATTTTTATGCATGATTATATATGAAAATTTTGTCATTGCAGTATAATAGTGTAATTATAAAAATAACTTTCAATAATAATATAGGTTAAATTCAAATATTTACATAAGGGAAAAAATATCTATGTATTTCTTTGTAAGTGAATATGGGGAGAAAGCCACAAAAAGGGGGAAATGTCGCCATGTCTCACCGTTCTGCGCTTTTGAGTCCTCTTTTCTCTAAGTTAAAGCATCACGCATGGGCCTCACCCAAGCTACCGGTCCTGCCCCAGGGGTAGAAAAAGAGTAGAAACATGACCGAGTGTTGACTGTTCAAGAATTAATCTCCTGCAAATGCTTCTAGTGCCACTATTCCCATCCCTAACGCTTTTGTTCTCCACATTTAGAGTAAGTGGAAACAAGGCTAAGTAGAAACTGAACCAAGAGAAAAGAGCAGTTGTTCCCTTCATCCAAATTCGGACCTTTGGGTCAGGGAGAGATATGGAGCGTGCCACTCTCACAGTGGCTTCGATTTGAAATGTAAAGTGAACCCGACATAGGTTGTTTGGGGGTGGGGTGAGGTGGTTTGTTTGTTTAAGACAGAGTCTCACTATCGCCCTGGATAGAGGGCCATGGCATCATCATAGCTCACAGCAGACTCTTGGGCTCAAGAGATCCTCTTGCCTCAGTTTTTTATTTTTAGTGGAGATGGGGGTCTCGCTATTGCTCAGGCTGGTCTCAAACTCCTGAGCCCAAGCAATCCTCCCACCTCAGCCTCTGGGATTACAGGTGTGAGCTATCGCACCCGGCCTGGTGATTGGGTTTTTAAATACATATTTTAAAAATATAAATTGTAAATATAAATTCAAGCTTGATTAAGTTGAGAATATGGAATACACATGAGATAGCTTCTGAGTAATTCAGAGTAATGAGGAACAATACTCATAATTGGTGCGTGAGTGTTCTGTGGGCTTTGAGACCACAGCCCAGAATTAAACGAAATTAAAATGAGTAGAATGATGTACATGCATCATTTGGCGTAGGAACACATTGTAAGAGTCTCTTGGTAGGCTGTTTATATATATATATATATATATATAGCAGTTACAGATTTTACATTTTAAAAAACATTTTCAAACTCATTTTTAATCTTATGTGTTCATTTTCTAACTTACAGACAAAAATCTAAAGAACCAAATACAGACATAAAATACAGAGAACTTTATTTTCATTTTGGTATAGATAGAATGAGAATTGCAAATAAATGTTCTGCCTTGAATAAAAATAAACCACAGTCACTGTGTATTATCCCTTTTGATTACCAGTCGAGATCTGTAACTTAGAGCCATTGGGAGAACTTTCTACTGTTCTTTATTTGCCTTTTCAATCAATATAAAGGGAAAGGGGAAAAAAACTTTAGTTTTATTACTATTTCAAGAAGAGATAACTTATTTCCTCAGAGATACAAAAAATGATGCTGGGTCTTTAATGGGTCTTCAGTGATTTTATCTTCTACTCATCTTTTGACTGGCAATCTGTGAGAATGTACAAGTGTGTAAGGATTATAATATAACATGTATTAAATGCATCTCTTACAAGCAAACCGATAGAGACATTTTGATGTGTGCCAATCCTATGATCAATTCTTTTCAGTTACAAAGAGAAGTTAGTATTATAAATTTTCTCACAATGTTCCTTTATGGTCATTTTTCTGAGATATATCAAGGAGTGCTAAAATTAAATTCTTTGGGTGTGCATTTGCATAAAAATTATTAAAACAGTCACGTCTTGATTATGTGTAATGAACTTCTGAAAAAGACAAGATTGCCCAGAGAAAAGCCTTTAGATTCTGTGACACATCTTTCCTCAGAGCAGAATTATCCCCTTAGGTGTGTTTTTTGAGGGACAGTGTGAAAGATGGGGATGGTTTAGAGTTCAGATGAATGCTGGATGTCGGAGAAAAGCCAAGCCTCTGTTCGTTTGCCTGTCTGGTGCTTTATTCGTTTGTTCTCTCACTCACATCTTTATTTGTTTGTTAGTCTAAGAGGATCTCAGATCAGGAACCCAGGAAAGGCTGACTTCCCAGCGGGGGAGAGTGTCTCACCAGGCTGCAGTCAAGCCATGGACAAGCTTCTGGTTGTAGAAAGGCTTGAGCTGGCTGGGAAATGTGCCTGTCACCTCACACTGGTGGCAGTTGGCAGTTGTGTTTCCCACTGGCCAGAGACTACAGACTTCAGTTCTTTGCAACATGGGCTTCTCTTTATGGGTGGCCTCAATTTGGCAGCTCAGCTGTGCAGAGTAGTGATTTGAGAGCAGCACAGATAGAAATAGAGATAGAGATGAGAAGGAGAGAGAGGGAGAGAGAGAGAGAGAGAAGGGAGAGGGGAGTGCACATTGAAGACAGAGGCCGTGGTCCTTCATAATCTAATCACAGAAGTGGCCTACCATGACGTCTGCTGTGTTATTGGTCATGGAGACCAAATCTGGTAAAGGATGACAACCTAAGAGCACAGATTTCAGGGTATATGAATTCCTGGGGCCACCTACCACACCAGGTCTGGTTTTCCGCGTTGCCGGTCTCAGAATTTACTGTTGGCAGCATAGCAGATGCATCAGAGGCAGGAGGAGGCCTCACACTAATCAGATTCACAGGAGATGTCATCTTCATGCAATACTCTTCTTTTCCAGAACTCTTCAGCTATGCCAGTATTCCTCTTGAACAAAACAACCCCACCCCGCCCAATTTCGGAGCCTCTAGCATGGTTTAGAATTTTCTGCCTGGAATTTCCCACTGTGAATCCTCACACAGTTAGGGTTCCTTAGGGCTTGTGTTTCTTCAGATGCCACATCCTCATGGGGCTGTTCCCCATCACGTCCTATAAAATCATCCTTTCTTTCATCTTTGTACCAGTTCATTGCTTTGTCTGATTTTCTTCATAGTGCTACAGCTCTCTCAAGTATTTTAACTTCTCGTTTAACAATCTCTGCTTGGAGATTATCTCCTGATGAGAATATCAGATCCATTCAGGAGAGATTTTTCCTTTTTTTGGTCACTGATGACAAATGCCTAAAAGTGCCGGGACCACATAGGCACCCAATGAACAAACAAGAATGTTGATTGACTGGGTCACGGTGAGAAATGTCTATCATATGACCTGGACATTTGACGTCATGTGATTATTTTTACCCACAGAAAATTATATGAGAAGCCGAACATTATAATCAGATGAGTCTTTGGTGAGCATCAAACAAGGTGAAATGACTGCGGTTCGCAACAGCTAATAGCCCAGCCTCGAATTCTTGAATTTTGAATTTCAAACCCACAGATATTCTCTCTCCGGCTCTCTCTCCCCCCACTCTCTCTCCTCTCCAAATTGTTTCAAATTAAACATAATACTTAAGACATGACAAGGGAGGAAAGTAACTTCAAATTAAGAAACGTATTATGTATAACAAATAAATAAAATCCAGAAGGAGTATAACATTTATTTTCTTTTTATTAAAACATGGCACATTTAGTCAAAAATAAAAATGTATTATGTGATGATAAAAATGAAGGGTAAGAACAATTTTTTAAAACAATTCAGAAACCCATTCCACAGAAGTAAAATAACACAATATTAAGGGTTAGTAATAATAGTGGATTTTAACTTTTAAAAAACTATTCTGTATTTGTGAGACTAATTTTTTCTGGTTATTTCTTATTTCAGTAGATCCAGGGGGTGGGGTACACTCGTTTCTCTCACATGGATCGATAGTATAATGGTGAGGTCACGGCTTTAGTGTGCCCATCCCCAGAACCGTGGCCACCCTTCCTGAGAAGGCACTTCTCATCCCCCTTTTCCCTCTCACCCTGCCCTTTTCTTAGTTTCTGGTATCAGTCAGACCTCTTTATAACCACATATACCCACTGTTTAGCTCTCACTTATAAATAAAAACGTGTCAGGCTCAGTGCCTATAGCTCAAGTGGCTAAGGCGCCAGCCACATACACCAGGCAGGTTTGAATCCAGCCTGGGCCTGCCAAACAAGCACGACAAAGTAGACTCTGTCTCAAAAAAAAAAAAATGAAAACGTGTCATATTTGTTTTTTCATTCCTGAGATAAAAGGATAAAAGTTTTAACTTTTAGGATAAAAACTAAAACTTTTTCTGGTTTTTATTGCTACAAAAGACATTATTTCATTCCTTCTGATGGCTGAGTGGTGTCCCACGGTATGTGTGTACCACATTTTCTTTACACACTCCTTTGTTGTGGGGCATATAGGTTGATTCCACATCTTTGCAATTGTCAATTGTGTTGCAGTAAACATTTGAGTGCATGTATCTTTTTGATAAAATGACTTTTTTTCCTTTGGGTAGATACACAGTAGTGGGATTGCTTGATCAGTCTACTTTTTGTTCTTCATGGAATCTCCAGACTGTTTTTCAAAGTGTTTGTCCTAATTTGTAGTCCACCAACAGTGTGTAAGTGTTCCTTTTTCCCTGCGTCCACTCCAGTGTCTGGTGATTTTTGATTTTTTAATAATGACCCTTCTGACAGGGGTGAGGCAGTATCACACTGTGGTTTTAATTGCATCTTCTTGATCACAGGTGATGCTGAGCACTTTTTCATATGTTCTTGGCCATTTGTCTATCTTCTTTTGAAAAAACTACGTTCATGTCTTTTGCCCACTTTTCAATGGGGTTGTTCGTTTTTTTCTTGCTGATTTGTTTGAACTCTTTCTGGATTTTTGGTGTTAGTCCTTTGTCAGGTATGTAGTTCATGAATATTTTCTCCCATTCCGTAGGTTATCTGTTCACTCTGTTGACTATTTCTTTTGCTATGCAGAAACATTTTGGTTTAATTGAGACTCACTTATTTACTCTTATCATGGCTCTACTTGCTTTTGGAGACTTAGTCTTAAATTCTTTGCTTAGCCCAATATCCAGAAGAGTCTGTCCTATATTTTCTTCCAGAATTTGTATAATTTCAGTACTTACATAGGTATATTTAAGTCTGTAGTGCGTCTTGGGTTAATTTTTATATGTGGTGAGAGATGGTATCCAGTTTCCGTCTTCTGCATGTGGCTGTCCAATTTCTCCAGCACCATTTATTAAATAGGGCATCCTTTATCCTGTGTATGCTCTTGTCTGCTTTGTCAAAAATCAACTGGCTGCAGATATATACTTTTATTTCTAGATTCTTTATTCTGTTCTTTTGATTTTTATGTCTGATTTTGAACCAGAGCCATGCTGTTTTAGTTACTATGGCTTTTTACTCTAATTTGAAGTCAAGCTGAAGTCATGTGCTTCCAGATTTATTCTTTTTTCTTTTTTTTTTTTTTTTAGCATTTTTTTGTTTTTTATTATGGGGGATTCATTGAGGGTACAATAAGCCAGGTTACACTGATTGCAATTGTTAGGTAAAGTCCCTCTTGCAATCATGTCTTGCCCCCATAAAGTGTGACACACACCAAGGCCACTTATTCTTTTTTCTTAATACCATTTTGGCTATTCAGGCTCTTCTATATTATATTTAGTGTTTTTTCCTAATGTTGTGAAAAATGACATTGATATTTTGATGGAAATTGCATTGAATCTGTAGACCACTTTAGGCAATTTGAATATTATAACAATATTAATTCTTCCAACTCATAAACATGGTATTTGTATTTTTCTATTTGTCTTGGTCATCTCTGATTTTTTTTATCAGTGTTTTGTAGTTCTCCTTGTAGAGACCTTAACCTCTTTAGTTAAGTATATTCTTAGGTATTTTATTTGCAGCTATTGTAAATGGTATTCAGCTCCTGATTTGACACTCAGCTTAACTATTAACTAAAACCAAAGTATGTTAGAATGCTCTCATTTGTGTACATTAGCTTTGTAACTTGAGGCTTTAATGAATTATTTTAACTATTCTAGGAGTCTTTGGAAGAGTCTTTAGTATTTTCTAGATATAAGATCATGTCATCAGCAATCAGAGATAGTCTGGCTTCCTCCTTTCCAATTTGGATGCCCTTTATTTCATTCTCTTGCCTGATTACTATGTCTAGGACTTTCAGTATGATGTTGAATGTGAGAATTTTTCTAACACTTAACGTTAAAATAAAGCCTTATTCATTAGTAATTTATGAAGGCTATAACTAATTTTGTTTCAACTAGAGCTGAAGTATATTACTTAAATGTATATGTGATAATTATGAAAATATGAAATAATATGAGGAAAAGGAACATGGATTAAGCTAATGTTCATGACTTGCCTGCTTCCTGATACAAAAGGCATCATGTGTGATGCCTCAGCATGCTGATGGAGGGAGGAACGTTTCAAGTACTCTCTAGCAGGCTTACTGGAGCAGGATCGGTGGATGGAGTAGAGCTGATCACTAGATGCAAAGTGGAAACAAAAGGATTGATTTGGAGGCAAAGACATACTCAGGGTTGTTGGAAGAAAGAGTTCAAGGTAGAGAAATGATAAGTCCAAGATAATGACAACATCTTTGAATCATGGACTCTTCTAAGAATCTGAAAGAAGCTACAGAATCTAGAAAAGTATTAATTCTAAAATTTAGATTGTATCTATTTTAATATATTAATGCCTCATTGTGAGTTTTCATATCTTCATTTTCACCTAGATGTAGACAATTTGGCTTATTATATAAAAATAAGCCACATTAAAAATACCTACTTTACTATGAAAGAACATGAAAACAGGGAGCCCTACCAATTTTAGGAGACCAGATTTGTCAAGTGGATAATTTGAATCACTTAACTGTGTCTAGTATATTCATTCAAGAAGAGAATTTTTATTGAGCAAATTTTCATATGGGTTGTTAATGAGATTATATTTTATTATCATCTATGAAAGTTCTTAATTTCCCTAGTGAAAATCATTAAGGGATAATTTAAAGAAAAATTTTCCTGAGCACAAGCATGAATAATACTTTAAAACTAAAAAAACTATGTATACTAGATAACCTGTAAATTATGTGTCTGTTATTTCTATAATTGTGTTCCTTACACATCATTGCCTTTATTAGGTAAATTTTTCCCTGAAAACAAAGGTTCTGAAACTCCGGAGGGTCCTCTCTCTCTGAAAATCTGGGGGTCCATATGTTCACAGAAGATGCTGATACATTATGCCTTCCGAGAAATACTTTGAGAAACAAAAGATTCACTTAGAATTGTACATATAAATTAAAACTGGACCGATGTGGAAGCAATGCTTATGAGAGACATATATCATGAAAGTAAAAAAAAAACAAAGGGACAATTCCACTTGAGAAAGCTAAGTAAATATTATAACTAAAAACAATGTGATTCAGAACTGGTTCTATTACTATACAGAATATTATTAGAACAATTGGTAAAATTTTAGCAGGGTCTGAAGATTAGATGGTAGCAATGTATCACTGTTAATTTTCGGATTTGGATGGTTGTCTGTTGGTTGTGTAGGAGAATGTCTTTGTGTGTAAGAAAAATACATGAACATGTTCAGGGAATAAAGGGGCTCCATATTGGTAATTCATTCTCCAATAGTTAAAAAAAAAAGTGATTGTCCAGTTTTTTAATGTTCTATAATTTTATGACTGTTTTAACATAAAAACTTATTTTATTTTTGTATTGATGTCCTTTGATTTTATTTTTAGTTTGCTTTTATTATGCTAAATACGCTTAACCTGAAAACTACCCTCTCATCATATTTTTAAGTGCACAATACGGTATAAGCACAAAGTTGTCCAGAAGAGCTCAGGAACTTATTTATCTTGCATAACTGAAACTTTATACGAGTTGAAGCTTACCACTTGCTTCTTCCCCCCTCCCTGGCAACGACTCTACTGTCTCTGTGAGTCTGACCATGTCACACACCTCGTGCAAGGGGAATCGTGCGTCTTTGTTACTGAGCAGGCTCCTCCATGTTAGTACAGCTGGCAGACGTTCCATCTATTTTAAGTCTGAATAATATTCCGTGTACATGTATACCATATCATCTTCCCATGAATTGGCTGTTGCAAATAATCAGTGGATGAATGTGAGACTACAGACGCCTCTTCAAGATTCTGATTCCAATTCTTTTGGATATATACTCAGAAGTGAGATTGTAGGTCATATGGTAGTTCTATTTTTAGTTTTTCTTTTTGGTGAGGAAATTATTCACCATAGTTTATCATAGTGTTTTCCATAGGAGCTGTACCATTTTCCAATATAACAGAATATAAAAATTGACTTTAAAAAGACATTTTCAAAGATGAATTTTTTAAAATTCAAGATGAAAAAATAATTATCAACTTTAATAAAATTATTAGCTTTTTTGGAAATGCTTATATAGGGCAAGGGAATAATTTGCATTCATCTATTACAATGCTTAAATATTTCTAAAAATCAACATTTCAGCATGAAAGTGTACATATGTGAATAATTCATGCATGCATTTTACTTTTTTTCTAACTTAAGTGGCAATTCTCTATTTTCCTTATTATCATTCAAATGTCTAAAGCGCTCATTTTCAAATAACATGTTTTATTTTTCACATAGGTTCATTTATTCTCTGTCGATAAGATTATTCCATAGATGGGTTTATCCAAAATACAGAAAATTGGTCATCCTTTTTTGAGAAACTCTCCTTTCCTTGTTACCTATTTTCCTTACAGTTTTTGTTATCAATGTAATGAAGAAAAGTTCACAAATTAATATGTATTCTGAACTGGACAGGTGTGACTAAATCCTTCTGTTCTTATTTCAGTGTCCTAATAATGAACTTATTTAGCACTGTGGTAGTCTACTAGCTGTTTCAATGAAATACATCAATAGGTTTCTTCCTGCGATTGTAACCAAAATTCCATTGTCAACCATAGCTTATGAATGACTTTTTGATGTTTCTTTTAACTCTGTTTTTGTATTTCTGTTTTTTAACTGTAAGGCATAATTAGATACTGTGTGCTTTTATAATCACATTAGCCTATGCTTTAACCAATTTATATCCATTTACAAAGCACAGTGTTTTGCTGAGCCCATGGTACCATCTCATTCTGTGTTTTCTTTATCAAAATTGACACTATGACAAACTAGCTGCCAAGGGGAACAGTAGTAGTGTCCTCTGGTTTTAGAGAATTATAATCAGAACCAGATATTTTCTTTACTTCTCACTTGGTGCTATAGTTTCAGTTCAAATGATACAAGCAATAATTATGAAATTCTATATTTAAAAGCATTCCATAGGGTGGTGCCTGTGGCTCAAGGAATAGGGCGCCGGTCCCATATGCCGGAGGTGGCAGGTTAAAACCTAGCCCTGGCCAAAAAAAACAAAAACAAAAACATAAAAGCATTCCATAAATTATAATGCATTGTAGCATGCAATTATTTGAGTCTGTTCTCAACTACCAACTATATGCTCTCCATAGATTCACAAAAGGAAATTCTGTGAGAGCCTTTTTTCCTGATGATTAGTTTACCAAAAGATGGAAACTGCCTGCAATAAAGTGAAGTTGAAAGCACTGGGCTTTGGTTTCATGAGATCTCAAGGCACAGCCTCCTGCAGAACAGTTAGCCTGAAGCACCTGTAGCTCTTTCTCCTGAGAAGGGCCATCATGTGCTTGACTGTATATATACTTTACTGTCAAACCAACCTGGATTTGTATATTCAGGCCCCTGTTGCTTGCTTATGAATTATTTACTTTCTCTGAACCTCATTTGTAATCAGCGCTAGGTGTCATTACCTCTTTTAAGCTAGAAAATACAGTTTGGATAATAATTGATGAAAATAAGCCTTGTTATCATTTAAAGCCAGGAAAATACTTAAGCAAATTTAATGTATACTGGTACTTAGAAAATCTGGATATGTATGAGAAAAGATTGACCTGCCTTATATCATTTATCATTTTATCTCATAAAAATCTCTTTATCAAAAAGTAATGATTTTTTTGTTTTTATAATAAAGTCATAAAAATATTGTATAATGCTAATATACCTTTCTTATTTTTCTAGCAGCACTGTAAAGAACACTGTAATGTAAATAATTGTCTCCCATCCCCAATACAGGAGATAAAATGTTTAATTTATCTAGTTATTAATTCTTAAAGACTGTTTTTCTTTTTAAAATTGGTAGTTTCTTTATGTAAATATTGTACTGAACTTAGAGGCTACAACACATGATAGGAATTAGCAAAATGTGCACCACACATTAGGAGTGCACACATCCATCATTTGCGTCCTTGTGTATTTTTCACTGCAGATTTTCAAATTCAAACAATTCAGTGTGGGTGATTTCTCTCCCCTTTACAGCCTCTCTATAAATGCAGTACCTTTACTAAATCATGTTCCAAAGCATCATACTAATATTGACTTCAGTCTCCATGCCTCAGGCCGGAAAAATATACAGAGAACCTGGTTAACAGATCTATTTCCATCATCTCAGATATTACCCTCTGCCGGTGAGTTGCCAACATTTATTTCCAACCAGAATTTTTTTATCTGAATTCCAATTCCATATTCCATATTCCATATTCCAACAGTCAGATCTCAAATGGAATATTCACCACATGTCAAAGCTGAAACCATCCGCATCCCTCTCCTCTGTAACCACATACTAAAATCAAACCAAACCAGACAAAAATCCCAAGTATCTTAGCATCCACTGCTTATCATCGTATCTTATCGTACACCGTACCACCCTCTGAATCACAGAAATGAGAAATATCCCCTTTCTTTTTCTGCCTCTCCACTGGCCCTTGTCCCTTCCCCCTGTCCTCACCCTCCCTGAGTCCCTCGGTAACACTTGTCTTTGCCTTAAACCTTCCTCCTCCCTCTCATCTCCAGCACTGGACTCCATCCTCGTGTTGTCAGGACTTTTTTACTAAAACACATAACGATGCATATTGATGTGAGAGCTCACTGTGCCTGCTCACAGATGTCAGAGGCAGACACACCTCACACGTGTCTGGGGTCAGCGTCCCCACCTCCTTAGCACCCACACTGTCGCCTTCCCACGGGCTCTGTCTGCGGCTCTCCATACACCGTGCACCCTTGTGTCTCTGAGCATCTCCTTCTTCTGCCTCAAAAACTCAAATCATTCCTTAACTTTTCTCTTGTTTTCAAAATTAAATTAACAATAAATTAAGCTTTCAGAGTGGCAGCTTAGAAACTCTGCTAGAGTTTTTTTTCAAAGCAAAGTCTCCACAGGAATTTGGATCTAATTATAATTTTACTTGGAAATACCATAAGCTTAATTTCATGAGAGGTTTTTCTTTCTTTCTCTTTTATCCTGAGTCTGTGGAGTTCAAACGCCATACATCGTTCTACTGTCCGAAGAAGCACCGCTGGGCAGTGTGCTTTCAATTCCAGGTCACGTAGTCCCAGCAACGGTGGGCGCGCAACTAGTATTAAGGGATCGATTGTCACCAGGTCCCTTCTATGATATATGATTAGATCTTGGAATAAAAAACCTGTATTTCACTAGATATGTCTCAGTGCAGCATTTTGAAAGATTTTTCTCCCACCCATGCTTTGATTTTCACTTTTGAAAAGGACTCTTCTCAAGTAAACAACAAACAATTACCTTATTATTGATAGTTGGTTCAATAAAACACACAGAAACAGCTGAAATGTATCTAACTCACCATAGACTTTTTTCTGCTCTCTTCCTATCTCTGCTCTCCTCCCAGGGTTATTTCAGGTCTTTCGGTATGCAAAATACATCTTTAAAAAGCTCGCTTTTCTGTCGAACAGATGCAAGAGGAATATTTCTAAATTGCTATAGTTTGCCACAGTTTCTGTGAAATTTAAGATCAGTGCCTGAGCAATAATAAAAATAAAAATTCATGCACGATAATAACTATTATATTTATTTCATTGGATACATATTTGATGTTTCCTTTTGCTAAAATGAGATTTTGTTTGTACTTTCATGGCTTTTTAAAGCTAAGATTTGTTCCTTGTGGAACTATAATGCTTATCCCATTATGTTTAGTTTTATATTATTTATATTTGAAAGGACCCCAAGCCTTTACCTAACTATCCTGCATTTCCATTTCTTTCGATTTAAATTTAAACTTTTTCATAACTTTAATAGAACTTCTTACATTTACTTCATAATAAGTGCATTATGAATTAAATGCACTGCTATTTTATAAGCAAGATTAGAAATAAAATGAATCAAATTAAAAAGCTATGATTCTTATCATGCATTAGCTGTTCAGATTTAGGTTCACTATAAAAAGAAAGATGAGATAGAATATGTTGTGCTACATGAATTGGTTAAAAAGTAAGAATAACGTTCTTTATTTAGGAAATGTTCAGTGACACTGTAGGTAAAGGAATTCTTTGGTGTTTTAATTATATTCAACTGTCATTCAGGCTATTTATGGGCTCTTCAGATTATAGTGAAATATTTCTAAATTAAACCTATTTCCAAAGGCAAAATTTGTTGTTTCATACAATTTTCAAAAGAAGAAGGAATGGCACTTCTTCTACTAAATATAATCTTAAGGAGTATCATAAATTATTACTTCCATCTAAATGGATATACATTTTTAAATATGTTTATATACTTTAGTTATATAAAAGGAAGATCTAATACCTAAAAGCTCTATTTAAGAGATAATATAAAATAAAAAATAGTTGACCTCCTGTTGCTTTAGCAGAGACGAGGTCTCGCTCTTGATCTTGAACTCCTGAGCTCAGGCAATCCACCCGCCTTGGCCTCCCAGAATGCTAGGATTACAGATGTGAGCCACGGCACCTGGCCCATCTTACCATTGCTTGTACATTAACAACATATAAATCTAGATGTGCCATTCAAGACTCTTCACAGTCTGGTCCTCATCGTCCCTCCCCCCGTCCCCCACTTAATTCCCTAAGTACAACTTGCACTTTTGTGCCTCTGTGCACATACAGCTAAGTTCTCACTTCATATAATGAACAATCCTGTTAAAAATAACCATAATTAATCATGTACTTAATATACATCAGACACTATTCTAGGTGCCAGGAGATATAAAAACAGAGACAGAGTCTCTACCCTTCAGTGATTTTCAAGTCTGGTGGAGCAAGACAGACAATACAGCACACACAACTAAGTGAATAAGATTGGTAGAAGCTGTGAAGAAAATAGGGTTTTCAGGAAGGTTGGATGATTTTCTTGGTTTTTTTGCTTTGTTTTGGGCAAGGCTGGTCAGGGAAGACCTCTTGGAAGAGGTAGAGTTTGCATTTAGTTTCTAGAGAAAGAGAGAAAATAACAGAGGAGGAGAGAAACAGCAGGTGCCACACTTGTGATGGGTGTGTGGTTGATGAGTCTACGGAGCAAGCAGCTCAGAGCAGCTGGAACCCGGAGAGCGCCAGGTGCAGACGGATGAGGGCCTGGTGGGGCAAGATTACCAAGTGCACTGTGAGCCACATTTGGAAATTAGGATAATATTCCAATGGTGATGGGAAGCCATTCAGGCTTTAAGAAATGGAGAACTGTGATTGGAGAACTGCGTATGGGTCTGGCAGCTCTGCAGAGAAGGGATTTTGTGTGGACAAAGCTGAAGGAAGGACACCAGTTGGGGATGAGTGCCGTAGTGAATGTGGGAAATGATGGTGGTTTCATGCAGGGTTGAAGCGATGCAGACGGTGAGTGGGAAGATTTGAGGACCATTTTGAAGGTCTAGCCTTGCTGACTGATAGAATCTATGAGGAAAGCAACAAATGGGAATCCAGGAACATTTCCAAAGTTTGTGTTTGACTAATCGGATGGGCAATGTTCATTACTGATGTAGAGAGAATTTGAAGAGGAGATGAGGGAAATTGGGAATTTGATATTGGCAATGGAAAGTTTGTGCTGTCTATTAGATAACCAAGCATAGACAGTTGGAGACACAGTCATCTGTTCAGGGAGATAGAGATAAAAATTTAGGAGTACGAGGGTATAGGAGATATTTAGAAGTATGACGCTGATTGAAGCCATTGAAGGACAGCGGATGTGAAGAAGGGACAGGAGCCAGAACTCAGCTGAGAATATGTTAAAATTTTATTTATTATTTATTTATTTATCTTTCAGGTTATTGTGAGGGTACGACCAGGTCACAATTTTTGCTCTTGTTAGGGAGAGTCCCTCTTGGAGCTATGTCCTGTGTACCACACAACTCTCCCTTGTGCCCTTGAAGCAGAAGTACAGCAAACCCCCTCTTCTTGCCCCCCTAAGTGCCCCTCACCCCAACTTGAATAGAATCAAGTTTTTCTACTATGAGAACATGTGTTAGATTGTCTACTGGCTTCATAATAAAATTGAGTATATTGGACACTTGCTTTTCCATTCTTATGATACTTTATAAGAAGACTGTGTTTCAGCTCCATCCAGGTTAATACGAAAGATGTAAAGTCACCATCTTTTCTTAAATAGTATTCCATGGTATACATATACCACAGCTTGTTAATCCATTCCTGAGATTATGCATCTTTGTGATTGTAAATTGAGTTGCAATAAACGTTCTAGGGAAAATGTCTTTATGATAAAATGATTTTTTTTCTCCTGGGCACATGCCTTGTAGTGGGATTGAGGAGTCAAATGAGAGGTCTGATTTGAGTTCTTTGTAGACTCTTCATACTTCTTTCCAAAGAGGCTGCATTAGTTTGCAGTCCCACAAACAGTGCAAACGTGTCTCTCTTCAAAGCATCTGCAACTCTGGGACTTTGTGATGTGGGCTGTTCACACTGGGGTTAAGTGATATCTCAGGGTGGTTTTGATTTGCATTTCTTTGATGATTAGAGATGATGAGCATTTTTTCATATGTATGTTAGCCATTTGTTTGTCATCTTCAGAGAAGGTTCTGTTCATATCTCTTGCCCAATGGTAGATGAGATTATTTGCTCTTATTTTGTTGATTAATTTGACTTCTCTATAGATCCTAGTTTTTAATGTGCAAATAAATATCTTTTCCCATTCTGAAAGTTATCTATTTGCTTTAATTGTTATGTCCTTAACTGTACAAAAGCTTTTCAGTTTAAGTCCCATTTGTTTATTTTTGTTGTTGTGATTGCCAAAGAATTCTTCTTTATAATATTCTCCCCAGGCCAACATGCTCAAGAGTTTTTCCTACATTTTCTTCTAGAATTCTTATCATTTCATTTCTTAGATGTAAATCTTTTATCCATCTAGAGTCAGTTTTTGTAAGTGGTGAAAGCTGTGGGTCTGATTTCAGTTTTTTATATGTGGTTATCCTATTCTCCCAACACCATTTAATGAATAGAGATTCTTTTCCCCACTGTATGCTTTTGTTTGGTTTATTGAAGATCAGATGGCTGTAAGAGACTGGTTTCATCTCTTGGTTTTCTATTCTGTTCTGTATGTCTATGTCTCTATTTTTGGGCCAATAACATACTGTTTTGATCACCATGAACTTGTAATATAGCCTAAACTCTTGGTAGAGTGATGCCTCTGCTTCGGCTATATGGGTCTTTTTCTGGTTCCATATGAAACAAAGAAATATTTTTTCAAGTTCTTCAAATTATGATGTTATTTTAACAGGTATTGCATTGAATTTGTAGAGTGCTTTGGGTTGTATAGACATTTTAACAATGTTGATTGTTCCCAGCCAAGAGCATGTTATGCTCTTTCATTTGTTAATGTCTTCTATTTCTTTTCTTGGGGTTTCATAATTTATTTTTTAGAGGTTCTTTACCTCTTTTCTTAGGTATATTCCTAAGTATTTCATTTTTTTTTTTTTGAAACTACTGTGAAGGAAACTGAATCTTTGATTAGCTTCTCAACTTGGTTGTTATTGTTGCATACAAAGGCTACTGATTTATGGACATTGATTTTATACCCTGAGATGTTACGGTATTTCTTGATCACTTACAGAAGTCATGTGGTTGAGTCCTTGGGGTTTTCTAAGTATAAGATCATATTGTCAGCAAAGAGTGAGAGTTTGACCTGCTCTGCCCCATTCAGATGCCTTTTATATCCTTCTCTTGCCTAATTGCTTTGGCTAGAACTTCCAGAACTATGTTGAATGGATAGAGGTGGTGATAGAGGGCATCCTTCTCTGGTTTCTTTTCTAAGTGGAAAAGCTTTCAGTTTTGCTCCATTCAGTGTGATATTAGCTGTGGATTTGTTATAGATGGCTTCAATCAGTTTAAGAAATGTGCCACCTATGCCTATATTCTTAAGTGTTCTAATTAGAAAAGGATGCTGAATTTTATCAAATGATTTTTTCTGCATCTATTGAGGGAATCATATGGTCTTTGTGTTTGCTTCTATTGATATGGTGCATTACATTTATGGACATGCATATGTTAAACCAGTCTTGCATCCCTGGGATGAAGCCTACTTAATCATGCTGTATAATTTTTTTAATGTACAGCTGTAATGTATTGGCTAAGATTTTATTGAGTATTTTTGCATTGATATTCATGAGTGAAACTGGTCTGTAGTTCTCCTATTTAGTTGGGTCCTTTCCTGGTTTTGGTATCACGGTGATGTTTGGTCCATAGAACATGTTAGGGAAGGTTCTTTCCTTCTCAATGTTTTGGAATTCAGCAATCTAGGTACAAGCTCTTCTTTGAAGATTTGCTAGAATTCTGGCATGAAGCAATCTGTTCTAGGGCTCTTTTTTTGTTGCAAGATTTTCATTGTTTCTTCAATCACAATGCTTGATATTGGTTCAGGAGATCTATTTCTTCTTGGTTAAGTCTAGAGATGGTATGATTCTGTGTTCATTTCCTCTACATTGTCCCATTTCTTAGTGTACAGTTTCTTGTAATAGCCAGAGATAATCTCTTGTATCTCAGTGGTATCTGTGTTGTTTCTCCTTTTTCATTTCTGATTGGGGTTATTAGAGATTTTACTTTTCTGTTTCTAGTTAATCTAGCCCAAAGTTTTATCAATTTTATTTATCTTTTTGAAGAACCAACTTTTTGTTCCATTAATTTTCTGAATGACTCCTTTGTTTTCAATTTTATTTATTTTGGATTTAATTTTGATTATTTCTTTTCTTCTGCTAGGTTTGGAATTGCATTATTCTTCCTTTTCCATTTCCTTAAGATGAATTGTTTGATTGCTAATAATGCTCTCTTTCTATTTTCTGGATGTAGGCATCTAATGCAATAAATTTCCCCCTTAGGACTGCTTTTGCAGTATCCTACATGTTTTAGTAACTTGTAGCTTCATTGATTTATGTTTGAGAAATTTAATAATTACCTATTTTATCTCTTCCTTAACCTAGCTGTCATTCACCCTAAAGTTGTTTAATTTCTTTGCCTTTGTATGGGGATGAAAATTTTTGTTGGCGTTGAATTCCACCTTTATTACCTTGTGGTCTAAGAAAATACAGGGACATTTTCATTTTCTTTTTTTTTAATTTTGTTGAGGTTTGATTTGTGACCTAGGATATAATCTATTTTGGAGTATATTCCATGGGCTGACAAGAAGAACATATATTCCTTAGCTTTGGGATTGGTGTGATCTGTACATGTCTATTAAATTCATTTGCTCTAAGTTCTCATTTAAGTCCCTTCTATCTTTGTTTAGTTTCTGTTCACATGATCTGTCTAGTTCAACCAGAGGGATATTAAAGTTCACAGGTATTATGGTGTTATAGCATATCATATTGCTCAAACCAATAAATGTCTGTTTCATAAATGTGGGAGCATTTAAATTGGGTATATAAATATTTAGAATTGAAATGTTCTCTTCATGTGTTGTTCCCTTGACCAGTATGAAGTGACCATCTTCATCTTTCTTAACATTAGTTGCTTTAAAAAAATAAACTTATTTGTGTCTGAAAATAAGATTTCTTTTCTCTGGTTTCTTCTGGTTTCCATTTGCCTTAAATATTATTTTCCAACCTTTTACCCTGAGTCTTGTTTTGTCTTTCAAGATTAGGTGTGTTTCCAGGAGTCAGTATATGGATGGCTTATGCTTTTTTATCCAGTTAGCCAGCGTATGCCTCTTCAGTGGGGAATTCAAGCCATTGAATTATCAATTATTGAGATAATTGATAATTCACTGGCGTTCTATTCATCTTATTTTGTGGAAATCCATTGCTTAGTTTTATCCTGTGCGCTGTTGTGGAAGCCAGGATTTTTTCTTTAGTTTCTGGGTGTTTACTTTGCTCGTGGTTCATTGTGATGGTCAGTGTGGAAAATAGATCTAAGTATTTCCTGTAGAGCTGGTCTTATTGTGGTACATTTTCTCAATGTTTGCATATCGGTAAAAGATTAGATTTCTCCATCAATTTTGAAGCTTAGTTTAGCAAGATACAAAATTCCAGGCTGAAAATTTTTTTGTTTAAAAAGGTTAAAGGTAGATGATCATTCTCTTCTGGCTTAGAAACATTCATTTGAGGAATCTACTGTCAACCTGATGGATCTTCCCCTGTAGGTCAATTGGTACTTACTTCTGAGAGAATTTTCTCAGGAGAATTTTTTTCTTTTGTCTTGATTTAGACAGGTTCATTACAATGTGTCTTGGAGATAAGATGTTCTATTTGTGTTGAGACAACCCATAGTCTGCTACCCCTCTAAGAGGAATGTTTCAGAGTCTTTAGTGATACTTTTCATTGATGATATACTCCAGTAGGGCTTCCATTCCTTAGGATGATCTTCTTCCCCTTCAGGAATACCTATAATTTGTATGTTTGAACAGTTCATAAGTCCCATAATTCTATGAGCAAATGTTCTGCTTTCTGCCTTGTTAACTACCTGAGTTATCTAAAGAGCTTTATCGTCTAGCTATGAGATGTTTTCTTCTCCATGGTCTAATCAGTTATTGATTCGTTCTACTGCTTCTTTAAGTTCCTAATTAACTACTTTAAGTCCTTAAGTTATGCCATATCTTTCCTATGTTCTTCATGTCTTTAGTCCATTTCTTTGTTCTGTTTTTCTACTTTCTGGTCGATTCCCTTTATTGTTTTTTGCCATACATATTCTAATTTCCTTTTAGAATTAATTTTCATTAATTCTTTATAGGTGGACTCCTCTGTAGTAGTTACCTCATGATCCTTGGGGCAGGGGGGTGCTTTGTTTCGGATTTCCATATTGCTAGAACTTTTCTGTTGGTTCCTCTTCATGTGTGTTTTCTTCTCATTCACTCCCTTCACCTACTTTCTCCTTCTCACTACCTTCTTCACTTTAAATTTACCTTGTCTCTGAGTTTAGGTGTTAAAGTGGTGATTTCACATAAAGCCAAAAGGAAGATATGGAAAGTAGCAAGAAGGGGAAAAGAAAATAAATAGATAGAGAGGGGGAAAAAAAGGGGTGGTGGGTGGTGGAAGGAAATATTTGAAGAAAGAGAGAAAAGGAACAGTAAGGGAGAAAGAGAGTGACAAGAGAAATGTTGGGGGGCCTGGCTGGAAGGATCCCTCTAATTCAGGAGCCCCTTACTAGCCTGAGCAAAATGCAGACCTCATCTCTGCCAAATATAGAAAGAAGTCAGGAGTATGTTGCTGTAGGGACTGACCATTACCTTATTTCCAAAGGCCAAAGCTAAAAGGACAACCAAGACTATGAACTCATGGCCTCCTAGAGCCAGATCAATGCCACGACCCCTGAGTCAGACCTATACTGCAAGCCCCCTCCCCGAGCCCTCAGAGAAAAGAAAAAGAAATAAAAAAGAAAGAAAAAAGGGGCTGAAAAACCATAACAAAATGGAGGCACTCTTGCTGTTGAAAAAAGTAAAAATGAAAAAAATAAAAATACAACCAAACAAAGAAAAAACTATAAGCAGCAACAATAAAGGGGGGAAAAGATAAGAAAAATAAACTTAGGAAAAAATTGAAAAAAGAAGCAAAAAGTGTAAAACAATACATGTGTGTATGTACATGCACAGAGAAACACACACATGTATATGTGTGTATATTTATATATAAATACATTGCCTGGATGCCAGATGCCTGTGATGTTAGAAGACAGAGAACACATGCTAGTTTCTGTATATGATTGGGGTTTGGAAGCCACTCTCTAGTTGTAAAAGGGAGTGGATCTTGTCCTCTGGACTTCTTTACCCTTAATCTGAGCCTGTTCACTTCATTAGCATTCAGTCCTTCTGGGACTGGTGTCCCAGTGGTCTTGCTAGACTTCCCAGGAGGCCTGTCAGACAGTGTGTCCTGATAAGAAAGTGGCCTTCTCAGGGGGTACAGCCACCACTCAGCTCACCCCAAGTATGTCCACTGGAGCTCAGCAGGTATACCAGAGCTGGCCATGTACTAGTGCCCCACGGACTGTTACTTCTGTGCACGCATGGCATCCCCATAGTGGTGCCATCTCTTCAGTAGCAAAGCTGATGAGAGAACCACCCCACCTGGCATTCAGTCCTAGCCACCAGATGCTGCTCAAGTCTACTCACTGCTCCAGGGAGCAGCCCAATCCAAAATCAAAATACTGCAGGATGGCCCTGTCCCATCCCCAGCCCTTTGCAGGAGAGCTGGCCAACTGGCTGCCTTCTGCCCATACCAAGCACCTGCCTTCTTATTGGTTTTCTGCAGCTTCAGACCTCCTTGTTGGTTCCTATAGTCTCCTGCTGCTTCACTGTGCCTCTACCCTGGAGTGATGTTTCTGTGCAAATTCCCCCAGGCAGTGGTGGCTAAAGGGCACTTTCTGCTATCTCACCATGAGTAGCTGGCAAGGAGATATCTCTAGTCCACCATCTTCCTTTAACATTTATACTTTGAGCATGGAAGAGGAGCCTGCAATAGATACTGACAGAGGGCAGCCAGAGAGTTAAGAAGAAAACCAAGTGCAGTTAGTGCCCCCAGAAGCCTTGAAGAAAAGCAGGAGGGAGAATTCAGTTGTACCAGATATACTGAGAGGTCATAAACGATGGGAAAAAGAAAACATTTTTGGTATCAGCAAAACTTAGGTCATTAGTAGGAGTTTGATGAAAATGAGTCAGTAGAGCATTTTGTGTGGCCTCAGTAGATCGGTTGAGGAGAGAATGGGGACTCGTGAATGGAGGCAGCAAGTGCAATTTCTTCACGTTTAGCTCCAAATTGAAGCAATGAAACTGGGGCAATAACTGTACAGGGACATACTGTCAGGAAGGGGACTTTGCAAAGACGAATTATAGTGAATCTACTTGCAAGCTGATAGAAATCATTTAGTAGAAAGAGGAATTCATGATGCCGGGAAAGGGGAAATAATTACCAGAACAAATGTAGATAAGGGAATGGGGTCAGAGCACCAGTGGATGAGGCAGCCAGGGAAGCAGGGAGCCACCAATCAGGGAAGGACCAGTGGCCTGAGAGGGGAGGCTAAGAATGTTCTCAACTAAATGCTTTGCTCTTCTCTATGAAATCTGAATGAGAATCATCCTCTGAGTGTGAGTACAAAATATTAGACATTTGAGGAGACAAGAGAAAGTACAAAAGAAGGCTCCCTTTGGAAACTGAGGAAGTGAATGTACTTGGGTGGTGTCATGGAATCTTCCAGCAGGGGTGACTTTCCATTTGAAATTCAAGGTTATACATTTGAAGGAAATCTAATCAGCAATCTAATCTAATCAAATCTAAGTTGAACCATCTTCAGAAAGTCAGATACTTTTCAGGCATACAAAGAAACAGTCAGCCAGTTGGATTTTGCCAGGAAAGCCAGATGGAGAAAGAGGGAGCAAGGGAACTCCAGCTGTTTACGTGACAGTGGCTGGGATCTAGGACCACAAAATCCAAGATTCTCATAGACAAAAGTGAGGATGTGGAAGGGTGAAGAAGAAATGTTTTATCTGTCTTCTCCTTTTTATATACTGTAGGTCTTTAAAGTGCAATTCAAATGCCACTCTCTCTGTAAGGTGTCACCTGACATTTTAGGCATCCAGTTTTTCTTTTCTCTTTGTTACACTGCATTTTGTGTATTTCTCTTTGAGAGCACTTATCACATCATGTTGAATTTGTTGTCTGTCAGCATATCCCCAAGAAGACTAAACTTTTAAAGGGAAGAGGTATATCTTCTTTGTCTTTATATTGGCAACAATGTGGGGCATAAGGAAGGTTCTCAACACCTGCTAAAGATGGCGGCTGGTGTAGTGTGGAAGGAAGTGCCTTAGTGTCGAGAATAATGCCAAGCAGTTGCTGGCCACCTGGTGAATACTCGACTGATGGTAAGGAACAGAAATGAAAAGAAATTAAGCTCTGTGATATTTTCTCATATTACACTTGGCGTTGTAACAAATTACTTGATTATTGACAAATTAATAACTCAAACATAATGTTCCTTGTTTACTTTCTTTTCATTTCATTTGCATACCTTTAGCCATTTCATTCGTCATTAGCCTTAGAGAGAGTTCACTGCAGATGTTAAATTGTCGTTAGTGTGTATTTGTCTTCAAAAATGTTGGCAGTGTAATAACATGGCTTAAGCTGACACTCGAGTTATACATGGATGTTAATTGGCTTTTTAAATTAGTTAATTGAATACACTATCAATTATAATTGAAAAACTAAATATCAACTGTGTATGTATTCTTAGATGATGTTCCTTATAAGAAAATTTATTAGAGTACGTTTTACATGGAATGAATTTCCATAACATTATGTAAAATGAAAATGTGTTCTAAAGAAAGAAAGGACAAAGAAGGTACAGCATATTGCAAGCAATATGGCCTTTTCCAGATTGTTAAACGTTACCTGGGAAGCAACCCATCTAAACATTTTGTATCAGGATGTCCATAATATAATTTGCTACAGATACCTGTTACCAAAGTTTTTCTAGCTTCCAACATGCATTTGTGTATGAAAATGTTTACAAAATATTCGTCATCTCTGAAGCCCAGGTGTAACTACTGGGTGTCCTTCTGATAAGGCTGTTACCAAGAATAAAAAACACTGAAAAAATGGCAAATAGTATGTTCCACTGTTATAAGAAAGGAACCATCATTTGATTTGTTATTTACCTAAAATTACAGAATAAGTCACATTTTAAAGGAATTTTGTTCTGTTTGAGTTCTCAATAAGAAACTAGTACCTTCCATTTTTCCCTCTGAGATAGCTTTTTTTTGCATTTGAAATGAATTTTTGCAGATTGTTATAGGAAGAAAACATATTTGAAAGGGTCGAATTCAAGATGAAGGCAGAACTGAAACCCAGCAAACTGTGGGAGAAAGTGGATGAGAAACACGAACTCAGTTGATTTAAAGTAGTGGACAGCCGTTTCCTTTTATAGTAACAATGGGAAACCTAAAATTCTTGCTTCAGTTTAATTCAGTAACTTTCATAATATTTTGTCACTTTTAAATAAAATATTATGCTTAACACTTAATATTGGTTCATGAGTAAAATTTACTGCCTGGTAAAGCCTGGCAAGTATTTCATTGGTAAAGATCTGAATAGATGATACAAAGTTCTGTTTTAACTGTGGCCTGTTTTTAAGTTGAGACCTCTAATATAATTAAAGAGACCCCTAGATATAATTAAAATAAGAAATAATTAACTTCCCTAAAATTTATTTTATTGTTTTATGTCACATTTTCCATCTGTAGTTTCAAACAGAAATGCACACTGATTTTTCTCTCTGGGATTACTAAAATAAGAATATGAATTTTGGGTTATGTCATTAACTATTTTTAAAACAACTTACTTGGGGTGACCCGATGCATTGGAAATCCAGAAATTTTTATAATCTTACAGAATGAAGTTATTATGTGAAAGCCACATAATAAAAAATGAATATTGCTTTGGGGGGAAAACAGCATGAGATGATCTGTTCCAACACTTTAATAGAAAAATGTAAGGTATTCTATTATAATCCAACACAAATTTCCAAAATATACCAGCATTTTTAAAAATTGAAAATTCCATTCATTTTCTTTATGTTTACAAAATAAAATGTTGATCAATTTCCCTTAACTCAGCCTGTGCTTTCCTGCCTTTAGCAGAGACATTATGTCCAAGTGGGCGGTGAGGGGGGCTTGTGTTTTGGAATGGGGTGAACATGATTCCAAATCTCTTCCACCGCCTAGTACCATGCACCTTCAGATCAAGTCACTTAGCCTGTCTGGACTTCAGTTTCCCATCTAGTCTGTGGACCCAGGCATTGTATGTAATACAATATGGACTCTACACTCAGTACTTACTGGTGAGTTTCGTGCATGACGGGTGGAAGTGGTCGGTGAGTTTGCAGAGGGAGGAAACAAAAAAGAAGCCAAGAGAAGTTTCTCAGAGGGACTCAAGACTGTAACAGTTCTAGTTCAAGATAAAAATGAATTTAGAGAGAAGGGGCCCCTGGATACCCCATCATTACCGTGTGGAAGGGCTCTCCTTGTGTTCTCTTTCATCTCCCACCGTTCATCCTTCCAGTTGGGAATTTTGACAGAACCCCTGGGTTCAGCGTTGGCGAGCACTGTCCCCATGTTCCTGCTTTACTTCATAGTTACACAGCGAGTCCAGATAACACTGCTCAGGAAGCCAGAGTCTGACATCAGAATCACCCTTTCTGACCTACTGAACCAGGAGTCACAAGGCCCACAGCACAAGCGCCCACTTTACATTACCTGAGTTACCTGACTGCTATTTCTCCAGGAACTGTCCTTTTATTTATCTCCATAACCTCAATGCCTGGCATCTTGTCTCTAGGGACAAAGAAGCTCAGTACGTAATGATGAAAGTATCAATTCAACAGGGAGGTGTAACTGTCGTAAACACAGGTATCTGCGTACAGCAGCACAGCACCTAAGCAAATGTTCACAGAGCTGAAAAGGGCAATTGCAGCAACACAGTGAGTGCCACTCTGAGCCCAGGTAACTGATCAGGGAACAAATGGCACCCCTCTTCCTCTCATCATATAGTACTTTATATTCATTAATGTATTTAATTAGATCAGGGAACGAATGTCACCACTCATAAACAGAAAGACGTTCCTCTGATTATTTTTCTCTCCCCCACCACAAAAAAAAAAAAGAAAAAGAAAAAACTTTTGCCTGGATCAACCCAAATCCAACCCACTACTTCACGCATAACCCATAATATCATCTGTTTCTGCTGAGCGTGGTCCATCCCTGCCATCCGTGTGTATGAGGACTATTATCAGTAAATGTATTACAACTGAGAGGCTCAGTAATTTCCAGCACAGGAATGAAAACAAATGGGAATACTTTTTAGTTTGCAGATAATAAATATGAAGTTACTTAATAGCATTTCTAATACATTATTTTAGCATCAAACACATATATAGCAGATTCACTACAATATATAATATCTGTCATTATATTCAGTTGTGATCCTCAAATTCAATACGCCATTGCCGGACAGCTCATTGGTATGAGCTTCCTGGTGTCAGTAAAAGTTTTTATTATAAGTTAAGGCAAGAATTTTGATTCCCTGTTAATCTTGCTCTGGTGGCAATTGGGGTTAATGTATTCTGATATTACTTCAGTCTCTTTTCTTTTGACAAGTGTAAATTAATCACTTTGGGAGAAGCTTTTCTTAGCTAAATTATAAAAATTTAAACGTCAACCTTTCTCTAAAGATAATGCTTTTGTTAAGAGCTAACAAAGTTGAGAAAGGCATGAGGAATTCAAAACAGGGACAAAAAGTTTCCATAATCCAACAAATATAATATGTTCTTTTGACCCACTTAACAAAAAACTTTCCTAGAAAACCTATTCAAATAAATTAATATATATTTTAATAATTTATGTTAATGTTTGGAGAAACTATGTCAATAAGTTAGATTGAGCTAAATCACGTGAACATTTATACTGAATATATCCATTTAACTGCAGCCAACTTTTGAATTCAATTCTCTTTTTTCTGAGTGGTTCTCAAAATTTAGAAAATTTGATTTACTATTTTATTTCTATTGTGTTTTTTGTTTATGCAGATATCAACTCTCTTGTCAGAGATTTTCCTTTGTTTAATTGTTTTTTAAACTTTAAAAAGTTTGCTGACTGACATACATATTTTTTGTTGAATTCTATTTTGGTACATAGCGCTTACTATATTTTTTCTTTGGATCATTTTTATTCTGTATTTCCTTTCTGATCTCTTCATCTCATCATATAGTGCTTAATATTTATTAATGTATTTAATTCACATAATATTACAATAGTATAATTACCATTATCACTTCCCATGTATATAGGAGGAAAATAAGACTTTAGGAGATTAGGCCACTTTCTCAGTATTGCACAACTCTTCAAGGTAGTTAAGACTTTAAAAACAAAACTATATGACTTAATTGGAGTATCAGTAACTGACAGTTATATTCTCTGGTAAATATAATCATAGTATGTGTACTTAGCAAATCTGAGGCCTAATATGCTACTAGAATGAATAAGAACATTTTGGGAGAAGGTTGGAAGCAAATAGATGAATATTGATAGTCTTCATCTTCACTCTAGAGGGAAAAAGCACTGGTGAGGGAAACTGAAATAAATATTCCATTTCCTAGAGCAACAAATCTAAGTAATATTTAGGGGAATAAGTATAACAAGAAGGGCATAAAGCTTATGAAAGAAAACTATAAATTCTTATTGTGGGGCATAAAAGAAGATGTGAATAAATGAAAAGATGTACCATTTCTTTTTCTTTTTTTTTGTAGAGACAGAGTCTCACTTTACTGCCCTCAGTAGAGTGCTATGACGTCACAGGACTCACAGCAACCTCTAGCTCTTGGGCTTACGTGATTCTCTTGCCTCAGCCTCCCGAGTAGCTGGGACTACAGGCGCCCGCCACAACGCCCGGCTATTTTTTGGTTGCAGTTTGGCCGGGGCTGGGTTTGAACCCGCCACCCTTGGTATATGAGGCTGGCGCCCTACTCACTGAGCCACAGGTGCTGCCCAAGATGTACCATTTCTTATATGGGAAGATTTAGTATTATAAATATGCTATTCCTCCTTTAATTACTTATTAATGAAGTTCAATATTTATTTAACCCAATTACCCAAAGGCTTTTAATTGAATGAGATAATCTTGCAGGGTACATGAGAAAAGATAAATGATGGGTTATATTTTTGAGGTCAACTGAGGTTGAGGTCAGGGTGAGAAATGGGTGAAAACAGAGAAAGGAAAGGAGAAGATGACGTACAATGAAGATTATATGGAAAATTAAAACTACAGTTTAAGAGGTAGCTGTGACATACTCATGTTTATGAACTTATAAAAGTTGTATTTTAATGTTAAGTGTATGCAAAGCATTTTCAAATAGAAAAGTTGAAAAGGACTACCATTCAATTACTCCAACTACTACTGGCACTGTATGAATTTTTGCATCATATCCCACCACTTCTCCAACAGCATTGATATTTTTCCAGATAATGTTCACAAATGATGTTCAGTAAATGGCATTCTTAGACAATTCAACAGACACGACTTGCCATGACCTTAGGTCAACACATTGATTTAGAAAAATGAGAGCGTCTGTAAAAATCTTGCAGTGGTGACGAGAATTGCAAATTCTTTTCAATAGACTTTGACTCCTAAAACATAGCAGATTCAATCTACATTTTGAGTCCTGCTGGACATGACAAGCCATTTAACAGGTCTAGCTTACAGAGAGCTTGCAGCAGATCAGATCAGAAAAAGGAGGAACCTAACCAATAGGTCTCGTAAAAGTTGAGTACATCCAAGGAGGAGGGAAATCAAATTCAAGGATATCTGCTGGGGAGTAAAGTGTTGAAGTGGTGTCATAGAGTTAGAAAAGCAGACAGGATCCAGCTGTCTGTGGAAGTGTCTGGCGGGAAAGGCCATGACAGAAGAAGCTAATGGAAAATCTTAATTCCAAACCGGAGGCTCCTTGCGTTAAGCCTCCTGTCCTGCAGCATCTGGGTGTGTTTGACCTGGAAACCATAGACATTCATGCCATTCAGATAGAGGCAAGTGCCTACTGGCCCTACCCACATTTGATGCAATCAGTTGCTACAGTCTAGCTATTTGGCTCTTTTTAAAGCTTATCTGAACAGCAGGGCAGGTTTATCGGGTCAAACTACTTGTAGCTGAGGCTCTCTATTGCAGTAATATTTCACTGGGAACTCAGCACAGCTGTCCATCTAGGTGGCAGGGTAGACTCTGGCATGTCTGTACACAAAATGCATTTTCTGCCTTGGATGGTCATTAATCAGCACGGCACCTTCCAAAATTAACCACAAAAGCATCCTCGGTAAAGAAATAGAATTATCACCCTTCTCATCTATGACATAAAGGGAATAGTCTGTAGACCAGGACAGTATTGAAAAATATTTGTGCCAAGAATGGAATTAACATTCCATTAACATGGAATACTCTGGGGGCAAGACATGATTGCAAGAGGGACTTTACCTAACAAATGCAATCAGTGTAACCTGGCTTATTGTACCCTCAGTGAATCCCCAACAATAAAAAAATAATAATAATAAAAAAGAGAGAGATGGAGACTTTACATCTTTTGAATTAACCCAGATCAAGTTGGAACACATTCTTCTTAGTAACATAAGAATTGAGAACCAAGAATCCAATGTACTCAATTCTCATATGAAGGCAGTAAATAATCTAATATATATCCTCATAAGAGAAAAACTCAAATCAATTCAAGGTGGGGGACAGGGGAACAAGGAAGTGAGTAAAGGGGATGGGGGGTGGGAGGGACTTTACCTAACAAATGCAATCAGTGTAACCTAATCAGGTTCTTTGTACCCTCAACAAACTCCAAACAATAAAAGAAGAAAAATAAAAATATTTGCAGTAAACTACATAGCTCTGAACCAGACTCTCAAGTCTAGGCTGAAGATGAAGAATGGTTAGTGTGTTCTAATATATGACATAAACATGTAGGTTATTTTTCTGGGTAACAGTAATGAGTGAGACCTGAAAAGAATCAGGTTTCTTCCAACAGAAGCAAACTATAAAAAAAATTGTTTGTTTGTTTTTTTTTAGAGACAGTCTTACTTTGTCACCCTTGGTAGAGTGCTTTGGCATCACAGCTCACAGCAACCTCCAGCTCTTGGGCTTAGACATTTCTCTTCCCTCAGCCTCCCAAGTAGCTGGAACTACAGGGGCCCCCCACAATACCTGCCTATTTTTTGTTGTAGTTTGGCCAGGGCTGAGTTGAAACCCACCACCCTTGATATATGGAACCAGTGCCCTACCCACTGAGCCATAGGCAGCTCCCCAAAAGCAAAACTTTTTACCAAAAAAAAAAAAAATCAGAAACTAAAACTGAGTATTTACACTGTTCATGATAGTGAAAGTACAGTACAGATTTACAGATTTCTTTGGAAATAGTCCTGATTAAATACTAGCAACAATTAATAGTTTATCTTAATAGTCCTAACTAAATACTAGCAACAATTAATCATTATATCACCTTTGGATGTCACATTAACAGAAAATTCTGAATCATCATAAAGTCTATGTGCCCTGAACAGCAGCAGATATTTGGAAGACTTTCAGCAAATGTTGTCAACTGAAGATATTGCCAGTTAAGAATTTTCACCTGGAGAATATTATTGCAATAATCTTTCAGAGCCATGGTTCATATCCTTTCTGTTCTGAGTAATGGAGAGTATGTTAGAGGTGAATTATCATCCATTTATTTCAATGCCTCACAAGTGCCTCAAAGTCAACAGTTTCGGGATTGAACTCATCACTGACATCACACTCTGTACTTTTTCCAGTATCACAAAGCTCAGTTAATAGAAATAACATTTTCTAGATCCTGTGAATCATCTTAGGCCTATGCTTACTCCCACATTCAATCAGTCAACAAGCCTGTCAGATCCGTCTAATTCGCTTATTCACTTCCTTCTGTCTAGAACTCTCTGCCCATACAGGCTGCTCCTTTTTTATCATCCTGATCTCAAATCAAATGTCACTTGCCTTGAAAGGTCTTCAGTGACCCTCCAATCTCAAGGAGTCTTTTCCAACCCAGGCATTTTCCAAAAACTCTATTTTAATTTCTGTGTAACACTGATTACTATCACAAATTCTCTTATTTATTACTTGTCTCTCTCTTTTTCAAAATTTCCCCTTGAGAATAAGCAACTCGCCTGCCTTGTATCCCCCTGTATCCTCCTGTCTGAGACTCAGCCCAGTGCATGCTGTGCAGGGTTCATGTCTGTATCAATGCACTTGCTTCATTCATCCAGTATAACATTCACTCAGAAAATTCTCCTTAGGTGCTGTGTGTTAGGAATTGTGTTAGGCATAAGAAATAAGGTGATGCTCAAAAATAAACCCTATTTTGTCCTTGTAGATCTTATATTTAAGCAAAGCGACAGCCACTGATAAAATTATTACGTAAGTAAAGATCAAGTTATAACTGTGATAATTACTCTCAAGTCTGTTTTCCTTTCCCTTAATCTCCATTGCTTTAATTTATGTTATCATTATCTTACACCTTGGCTATTGAAATCACCTATTTTCTGCCTCCACTCTGGCCCCTTTCCATTTTGTTTTTCCAAATTGCATGCAAATTTCATGTCACTTTCTATATTAAAATCTTTAATAATTTCTATGACTTTCAAGAGTAAGTATCCACTTTCCTTAAGAAAATGGCCATTCATGACCTGGCCCTCATCTCTCTCTCCTCCTCACCACAGTTTTCCCTTCCTCCCATTCAGTTGTTCCAGTTAGCCCAAATATACACTTATCTCCGAGCTTTTGTATATATCGCTCCTGGGCCTGATACATCTTTTCTTATTCTTTGATTAACTTATTTAGTTGTCCTTTCTGACTCAGTGAAGATAAGCTCTTCCAGAAAGCCTTTTCTCAACCCATTCAAACAGGCTCAGCCGTCCTCCTTCTGTGCTCTTTAGCAAAAAACTTGCCTCTTTGTGCTGTAATTGTCTATTCACTTGCTTGTTTCCCTTTCTTGTTCCCTTCCATTTATGGAAGAATGTCATTCAGACTCCTATCTCCATTGCCTAGAGCTGTAGCAAGTATGAAGAATAAAGAGAAGGAAGGTTGGGTGGATGGATTAATGAATTTGCCTGACAAAATACAAAATAAGAGCTTGTAATGCTATTCAACAACACAGCTTGAAACATACACTATTTAAGTTAAGGAGTAACACAGTCAGGTTTGAATTTTTTCAAGGTAACTATAATTATGAAGCAAATCTAAAGAAAGTGAAATTGAGGAGTTCTGAAACAGAAAGATGGGCTTAGAGACCATTTTAATGGCCTAGAAATCATGAGAACCAATTTAAATCAATGGCAGTGGACTGGAGAAGAGAGACACGGGTATACTAAGCAGATAGAGTCAAATACTTTAGTAAAAGATTGAATTTGAACCAGGGAGGGCTGAAGGAAAAGATAATTCAAGGACGACCCGAAAGTTTCTAGCTTGGGAGACCCAGTGCTCGGAGCTTGGGTGGAAGACAGTGCTGTTAACAGACACAGAAGGTTTGGGGGGAATGGAAGGGTAGGACAGGTGCTGGATAGAAATAATGAGTTTAGTTTTGAACTAATTAAGTTTTATGAAATGCCCTGCTAAAGAGATCCAAGAGATATATAAATCCAGAGACCAGTGTAGAATTAGAGATGTGGGAATCATACCCATACAGTTCATAATCAAGCCTGGAACAATCAACAGCATCTTCTTAATGTTTGGTTACAAAAGAATCATTCGCTTTATTAAAGTAACCCAACTTGGTGTAATATATTAGGAAGCCATTAAAATTATTTTTTTAATGTTGAGAAAGTCCTCAAAAAATATATTAAATCCAACGAAAACATAATGCAAAATTGCTTCTATGATACAATCTCCATGGTGTCCATAAAATAGGCCGCAAAAAGTTGGAAGGAAAAGTATGATAAAATTATAATGGTCATATAAGGCTAAAAGTTTATGGTAATTCTTCCTTCCTTTTATTTGTATCTGTATTTTAAGAGTATTTGTGATGTGTGTTACTTAAACATCAGTTTAGGGTAAGGATGGCTTCCTGGAAAAATAGCGATTAAGCTGAGTCTAAAGAAATAGACAGAAATCAGTCAGTGAATAGAACAGCAGTAGTGGAGGCACAAAGGTGAAGGGACAGTGTGTGCAGGGAACTGTAAACAGTGGGGACGATGGTTCCTGCACAGTGTAAGGGCAGAGAGCCGCCAGACAGGAAGAGCGATGACGCATTGGGAACTTGTTATGCTGAGATTGTATCCCACGTACTCCAGGCAACTACTGAAGAAATACACCCACGGGGATGTATTCATTTTCTAGGGCTGCATAACAAAGTGCCACAGATTGGTGGCCCTAACAATGTGCCGTAACCTGGAAATCTATTTTCTTATAATTCTGAAGGCTAGGAGTCCAAGGTCCACATAGCAGGGTAGTTTCTTATGAGGCCTGTTTCTTTGTAAATGGCCTAGGTCTTTACACAGCCTCTCCTCTGCATACCTATGTGCCCATCTCATACTGGATTAGGGCATCCCTTAATGATCTCATTTTACTTAGAAACCTATTCTTCAAATATCACATTCTGAAGTACTGAGAATTAAGACGTCAACATGTGAATTTCGTGGAGCCCATAACAGGGAGCAAGATGGTTGAATTTCCTTTGGTAAATATGTGGGGTAAAGATGAACAGGTCATTGTGTGATACAGGAAAAAGTCTGTGTTACTCTGTAGAACATTATTAATAGACATGGAGAGAAAAGGGCACGTTACTGAAATGTTTAGGAAATAAAATTTGCACAGGCTTGATGTTACTTGGACACTAGAAATGAGGTGAGGGAGTCGAGTCTAGGTCTTCCGCTTTCTAGTGTGAATGACTCAGTAGATGGTGACATCATCAACGAAGATTTTAAAAAATCCAAAGTAAGGAACTGGTTTAGAGAGAAAATGATGACTTCAATTTGGGGAGATTTGGTTAGAGTGACCTAGAATGTATTTAGATACAGGAATCTGAAGCTCAAAGACAGATAATTGGGCTGGAAGTCAAGATTTGAGTTTCGTTATTTGAAATGATGGGAGCAGATCCTCATGAACTTAGAAGGGAAAAACAACATTTATGTGACAGGCAGAGAACATGCCCGTGAATACGACAGTAAATTGTGAGGGAGAGCAGGGAAGTCACTTAGAGTAAAGAGCTTGATGAGGGAATAATAAATCATGACAGAGCAAAGAGACCCAGACACAAACCCCAAGAATTGGCAGCTGGATTGGAATTACAAGGATTTTGGACATTAATCCCTAACAACAATTCCTTGAGCTTTTGTGTACTAGACACTGGATAAAGCGTGACCTGCACGTTATAGTTCATTTTGAACTTCATTAAAGTAGACTAAGGAATGGGTCACTATGACCAGTATACAGATGAGGAAGAGCATGGCTCAAGAAAGTTAATACCTTGACCACGGTCAGCCAGGGAGCAACGGATGCGGGAGTCAGTCCTGGGTTTCTCCCCATGTTGCCAAAGCAAGTGTGATAAGTGGAAGGGCTCAAAATCCAGACAGTAGTGAGCTGAAGAGCGCATGGCTGGTGAGGATGTGAGATATTTAGTTTGGTGCATTGCCTACACCTAGTAGATGCTCAATAAAGTTTTAGTTCAATGAACAAGAAATGAATGTTAGCTTGTGCCATCATTTGAAATGATATGCTCCCATCATTTCAAATAATGAAGTCCAAATCTTGACTTCCAGCCCAATTATCTGTCTTTGAGTTTCAGATTCCTGTATGTGAATATATTCTAGGTAACTCTATCAGGTGTGGATGTTAGGGGTGAAAAGGGGTAGCAGAGGTGCACACCACCCCAAAGAAAGGAGCCAGCAGGGAGAAGAATGCTGGAGGGTAAATGAAAACTTAGGCAGCCAGGTCCTTCCAAGAAGAGGTAGATTGGACTTGCTATCACACGCACAAGTAAGAATATCACCTCAGCAGATAAAGAGGTACTTTCTTAAAAGCTGATTTGAAAAGAATGAGGCATATAGGGTGTTCCCCAAACCCCTGTATGGGGGAAATGGAAAATTACAGCTAAACATAACTTCATTTACAGAATATTCATTACAAAATTTACAAAACATTCTGTACATGCTGGCCTCCTGTTTCTACACACACACACAGTCTTGTCTCCCACTCCCATCCCAAGCTAACCTGTTGTTATGCAGTGTCTTTGTGTGTGTGGAGACTTTGGCAACACCATGTAGAAGGTAGAAATAAACTCGGAAGTTCACATGGCAAGTTGTTTCATCTTTCAACACTGCCCCCATACTTAGCTCCCACGTGAAAAAATATCTCACTATCCCTACTAAATTATTCACTTTAATGTTTTGATAAATTTATACATACAAATCCCACTACCTAGAATTCCTTCTTTTCCTGACAGAGAAGATGCTTTTGAGAAAATAATGAGGTGACAGGTTGTCTCGTAGGTGACGGAAATTCTCCAGAGTCTATCATTGCCCCCCATTCATACCCTTGCTCTCTGAAGACTTGGAGCCCACAGATAAACACACTTCCATTTGCTGAGTAAGCTCCTTTGAAATACTTAATCCTAACAATAAAATATGCAAACTTGTATAAGATATGTTTTAGAACAAATGCATTTCAAAGTTGATTTAGCTTGAACATGACTGCGTTTGCTTAGTTCAGCCTTTTACTGGTTGGCTAAGACTACTGCAGCAGATGACTACATTTTGTAATAAAAGCATATTCTTAATTCTTTGGCTTTGAATAATCTCATACTGTGAATGACACATACTCTGGGAAAACTTATACAGTTTATTTAAAGAATTAAGTATTGCTTGCCCTTATAAAAATGTATGTATTGATCGCCTTGATGTTAAAGGAAAATGATTTGTACTTGTTCCCTATCTTCAAAGGCAAATTATATGCTGTCTGTAATGCCTGAAGCTTTCAGCTGGTGTTAAATTTTGGCTGGTTTAACAGTGGGTGAGAATATTGACTACTGTATTACTGTTCTGTTAGATAATTTCACTCCTGAATAATCTATATGCCCTATGAGAAGGTCAAATGGGAAGGCAGAGAAATCTGAGATGAAATACTAAGTTTTAAATTTGACCTACTTCAAGTCGCATATTTCAGAATTATCTCAAAATTGCACAAAATGGACAATTATATACAACTTGAGCTTGAATTTGAGCTCTATGAAACTATCCTGTTCAATGTATACAATATAGTCAGGTAATTAAAATAGAAAATATTCTTTGTACTATTTTGCACATGCTGTTACTTTTATTATATCAACAAAATGAATGTGACCTTAATAAATTTACACTGACAGAGTTAAGAGAATCATGTGAAATTGCCATTTCAATCCGTAGATAAACACATCCTTTAAATGACTATTTAATATCACATCCAAAAATGAATAAATAAAACCAAACTTCTAGCAAAATCCATGAAACTATCTTCACAAAGACTCTGTTTATGTGTGCATGCCAATAAATAAGAAGATAGGTAATATTTGTTCAAGTAATCTGTGTGCATTTCCAGTGTGCCCGTTGTATACATAGAATTGTTTAACTTTTAGAGCACTTGCTAAGTCCTTCTACTGTAATTAATAATCCTCTGGATTTTAGGACGATACTGCTTACCTTCCATTGTAAAAATGCTTCAATATTAATGTGCACTAATCTCAGTTGTATGCAAAAATACTGTAATAAAATATTATATTTTCATTTTTAATTGAAAACGTAAAAGTCTTTTTAGATGGAGCAGAAATTTCTAATGCTGCTAGGGAAGGTGTTCAAATCATCATTTAATACTATGTATTTCCATAATTGCATTTATCTGAGAAACCATAGGTCACTTTGTGTTTTGCTATTTAAGCATATTCAATTTTTAAATTATTATGTGTTAGTAAAACTGTAGCATTTAATTCATTTGAATAATATATAGTACATAAAATATTGTAAACAAAATATGTATAAGTCATTAATTGAAATGTGCGATTGCTGGCTTTTCTGAGAAAAGCAGAGAGAAATAAAAATGGAATAATAGCATGCTTAATTGACTCAGGATGGCTCTTGCTGAAAAATCATGTTCAATAAGAATCTGTCATGACTTACAATCATTTGTCACTCTCCAGTATATCAAATATAATGAATTCAGGTGCACAAGCTGTAAAAGTGACTATTATAAAAATGCCAATTTTTTAAATAAGAAGGATGGTTACTTAACTGATTTAATTCCAAACAGCCATGGCATATTAATTTGAGTAACTGCTGTGTTTCTAGAGCTGATAAATATTTTTATAAATGATTTTGATCTCATCTATACATTTATCATTTTGCATTCAGGCCTATGATTGTTTTACATTTTTTTCAAGATACAAATTACACATATTTTTATTAAAACATACAGATGCCTGGCAAAAGTTGCAATTTAAATATTTAATAGGAAGTAAAGGGGAAAAAGGGTTATTTGTTCACAACCCCAAACATTCTTTAAATCAAAATTCTCTTAATGTAATGAAATGCGTTCTACACTCTGCCCTCTTCAAGGACACCTCTCACTGCTGTCGCTCAGTGAAGTTTTCTCATATGATAGCCTTGCATAAATACTAGAGATTAAGTGGAATTATTTTACCTACAATGAAAACTGTCATATCTAAGGAAAAAAATTTCTTAGACTAGGAGAAATTCATAATGTCATTTTCAGAGAGAGGGGGACATTGAAGCTCATGGTAAAATATCAATGGGTTATTTCGATGCTGCCTCACACAGTGTGTGTTAAGAATGCTTGTTATTGTAGAGAGTTGATGTAAATGAGTAGAAATAACCTTGGGAGTGATAGTGTCAGCCAGTCGTCTGCATGAAAATGGTTTATCCCCTGGAGATAACCACATGGAGTTTTGCTTTCTCCTTTCAGTAGGCATGATTTTTTATCATGTGGTTTAATTCCACTGTGGATTTAATTTTCTGTTTTTATTTTATTTGACGTTTTTCTTAATCCTAGAACTGTTCCTCTTTACAAAAAATCTTGTTTAAAATCTATGGAATTACATCACAACAAATGAACTTTCTTCAGTTTTAAGGGGTGATAAAGTTCTGGACGTGTAACGTGCAGCCTGGTGACCACAGTTAATGATACTATGTTGTGTGTTAGAGATTTACCAAGAGGGTTCTGCCCACAGTACACACTAAGGTGAACTGAGGGTTGTGCTTACTGCATTGACTGTGGCAACCACTTCACCACGTATATCAAAATATCACATTGTATACCTTAAATATGTGCAAAGTTTATGTGCCAGTCATAAATGGGGGGAAGGGGGGTGAAGCATCAAATCACGGAGGTGTCTAAATGCTCTTGGATACTTTTAAAAGAGTGATATAAAAGTTCCATTTTAAAATGTCAATGTTTATAATAAACAGAAATTACCTTCTTTAAAAAAATGTAAAACAAGGAAACTTTTGACCTCCCTGTACTGCAAACCAGTTGGTAATTATTTTAGTCGCCTTCTGCATTAGGAGTTCCATCTTTTGGGCATTGAAATTGATTTTTCTCATCTTAGCATCTGAAGATCCAGAGTGTGCCCCTTGCCCAATCGTCTGAGGCTATACAGTGACACCTACAGCAGAGGATGTGGAGGCAGCACCTTTTCGGGCACGAGAAATGGCAGCATCAGGAGCGTCAGCACGAATAAACTTTGTAGAGGTAGTTCTCCCAAACTCTATTACGAAACCAAACATTTTTGGTGTGCTACCTGCTGATGGGGGCTGCCTTCTCACTGCCTAGTGTCTACAAAATGTTTGGTCTTTGTTAAACTTTAACAATGACATTTCTGATTGATTTTTTTCCCCACGCGTATTCACTTCTGTAAGTTTCAATGAATATGAAATTTTATCAGTCTCAGCAAAACTTTGATACCTATACTTTTTATCAAATTGATTTTACTATTTGTATGTACACCTATCGTTGCATTTGATTTTTGTATAAGTATTTCTAAATAGATCAAAAATAAGCCATCATTTAAAAGTCAGCCCAGTACAGTAAATAGGAGAATTTCTCTAGTTTGTTAAATTCTTCAGAGACTGAATTCAGTTCCCCAGTTTTTTGTCATATTCCCTGATGATGTTCCATTGTGAACTTATTTTTGCAAAGTTCCCAGATGGCCGAAGTCAAAATATGAAATGCTGGTGATGGATTGATTTTATGTTTCCTTTCATCTTATGTAATTTAATGTGAAGTAGTTACTTTGTAGCTCTAAAACACACTTGTTAATTAACCATATTGGCTTTATTTGTACAGTTCACTGGTTTATAACACTTCAATCTGCATGTAAAATGAGTCTCTGTAATTATGCTTTTGCTAAATAAATAACAATTGGCATAACGGGTGCATTTACTTTTACAATTTTATACATACAATTTAGCAGAAGGATATATTTCATATGAAAATATTGGGGATACTTTTTCTTCCATTCTTGAGATACTTTACTAAGAAGAATATGTTCCAGCTCCATCCATGTAAACATGAAAGAGGTAAAGTCTCCATCTTTCTTTAAGGCTGTATAATATTCCATGGTGTACGTATACCACTATTTATTAATCCATTCGTGGATCGATGGGCACTTGGGCTTTTTCCATGACTTAGCAATTATGAATTGGGCTGCGATAAACATTCTGGTACAAATATCTTTGTTATGATGTGATTTTTGGTCTTCTGGGTATATACCTAGTAGAGGAATTATAGGATTGAATGGCAGGTATCCAATGTACTCAGCCCTACTATGAAACTAACTTATGGCTTTCACATGAAAGCTATAACCCAGTTGTAACCTAAGAATAGGGGGAAGGAGGAAAGGGAAGGGAGGGAGGGGGGAGGGAGGCAGAGGGAAAGTGATTGATGGGATTACACCTGCGGTGCATCTTACAAGGGTACATGTGAAACTTAGTAAATGTAGAATATAAATGTCTTAACACAATAACTAAGAAAATGCCAGGAAGGCTGTGTTAACCAGTGTAATGAAAATGTGTCAAATGGTCTATAAAACAAGTGTATGGTGCCCCATGATCACATTAATGTACACAGCTATGATTTAATAATAAAAAAAAGAAAAAAAGAAAATGTTGGGGAGCTTGAAATTCAACATACGGAGGTTACCATCCTGGTCATGCCTAATGCAATACGGGGTATTCACTCCTCCCTTCATCCTGACTCCCTTTTTGAACAAGGTGAAATACAAAGAATATAGAATAATAGATCGATTTGGGGCTATTGCTTGATCAAATCCAATTAAAGGTTCTTTTTATGAAACAGATATATGCACAATACATTCAGCCTAATGGCCTTTCCTATTTCTTTTTTTTGCTTATATTTCATTTTACTATCAAGGAAATAAACCCTAACTTTTTTGCAAAATCTATAGTATGGGGGCTAAATGTACTTTTTTGAATATTTTTATCTGTTTTATGCATTTTAATTATGTGAAATATGTAAAATATGAAATTTTGTCCTAGAATGCATAGTCCTTTGTATAAAACACATATGCATGTGAAAGTGGGCGCTGATTTTTAGTTAAAATTATGTGAATGCTGATTTTACTGAAGATCTATATGTAAAATTCATGTCTACTTAATTGTGCATTTAAAGCGTTGTTTTTAGCTGTATGGAAGGTATTCAAATCGATTTCTGTCATATTCACATGTTCTGCATTTATTTCTTAGGAAATGTCTAGTCAATGGTACATCGCTATTCTAAAAGCAGAGGAGTAAATCTTTGATACTGTTTTAGAAAATGTTATCCTACGTTAGTGTAGTTTTACAATGTGTTCATATGAATTCGCAATGACCTCCAAATACCACCAATTTACTTAGCTTTCTAAACTTTATTTTAGAGATTATTTAAAACATTCCACATAAAAATAGCTTTAAAGACCGAAGAAACACTGCTGTTTTACCTCTATGATATTCCAAGTGGAAAACTGCATCTTCCATTATTAAAACTTAAAAATCTTACACAGCTGTAGTAAACGTTTATGGCAAATAATTACTTTGTTAGCAGGACCTTTTACTGCAGGGAGCCATGTTGCCTTTCTGGTCTTGATAATGTGTAACAATTAAAAACTTGTATATGTAGGATAAAGGAAGCTTTTCTCAATGAAAAGAAGTTAACAAGACACTTGATCACTGTTGTCAAAGTTGAAGTGCTTTAAAACGGAAAAAAAAAAAAAAACATGCTTAGCATCACTGATTATCAGTGTAATTCAAATTAAAACCACAATGAGATACCATCTTAGTCCTGCCAGAATGACCATTATTAAGATAAACCCTTACACACTGTTGGAGGGTTGGGTAAAAATTAGTACAACCTCTATGGAAAACAGCCTGGGGAGTCCTTGAAGAACCAAAAGTAAGGCTGGGCGCAGTGGTGCACACCTGTAATCCCAGCACTCAGGGAGGCTGAAGTGGGTAGATTGCTTGAGCTCAGAGTTCAAGGCCAGCCTAAGCTAGAGTGAGACCCCATCTCTACTAAAAATAGAGAAACTAGTCAGGCATAGTGGTGCTCGCCTATAGTCCCAGCTACTCAGGAGGCTGAGGCAGGAGGATCAGTTGAGCCCAAGAGTTTGAGGTTGCTGTGAGCTACAATCATGCCACAGCACTCTACCCAGGGCAACAAAATGAGACTCTGTCTAAATAAATAAATGCTAATCTACCATTCAATTCAGTAACCTATTAGTCTACCCAATGGAAAAGAAGTCATTTTAAAGATACCTGTAGCAGCAAGCTTATCACGATACAATTCACAATTGCAAAGATACAAAATCAACCTAAGTGCCCACCTAGTGATGAGTAAATAAAGAGAGTGTAAGAGATTGTAAATGCTCACACATGCATGCAGGGTCCAGCAGAAGTAACACCCTTTTGTGCTTGAGTGTGATACTGTTATTTTAGGGAATTATGTGTGCAAATAATGCTTTTTTTTTTTTAAGAGCTATTAATCTATTTCAATCTTTTATTACAAAATCATATGCATGTAATCATATCACCCCCAAGCATGAAAGGGTGATATTTCTGTCCAACCCTGCCTATATATAAAATGTGTGTGTATATGTGTGTATATATGGATTATATTTTATAATATATGTGTGGAATACATGCATTTTATATATGTAATGGAATACTACCCCCTCAAATACACACACTTGCTTCGAATTCAGGTAAATTTTACATATTGATTTAACATCTGAAATATAAACTGCTTTTTTTTTCTAAAGCCAAGCAATTTTTTGAATTTTATTAAAAATTTGTTTAAAAATTTAAATTGCTGGCTTACAATAACATTTAGTTTCTGAGTAGAGAGGTTTAGGGGGTTGGCATACTCCCTGAGACCTAAAAATAAAATAAAAATAATAATAATAAATTCTCATTTCTATTTGGCAAGTGAGAGAATGAAATCTAAACTCTTTATCCTTTTCTTGGATAAATTTTGGGGCAAATATAAACATTTAATCCAATATGGAGGGTGGAGTGTGTGTCAAACACTAGTGTTGACATGGGGACACCAGGTACAAAGAGCTCCTGTAAACGGAGGCAAAGAAAGGGTCCTGTGCCCGTAGCGTGCAGCCTGGTGCACAGGGTCCTAGACAGGAGCAGAGAGAGATGCGCCCAGGAGCACCACGGAGAAATGCTTAGTCCTATCCGTGAAGTCCTGGTAAGCATTTACAAAGGCACTGAAGCCTCACCAGTGTCAAGCAACACATTAGAATTTAAGAGTGGACAGAGATGGTGTTGCTCGCAGAGGAAATACGTCTTTGGGGCAGACGCGAGAAAAGGTCTGGGGAAGGAGGCAGGAGCAGAGAAATCCTGACTGGATCATCCATCCCACCGAGGCCCCATTTTGTGGGCAACAGTGAGGTTTGGAAGGGTTGTAAGCAGAGGAATGACAAGATAGATTTATGAGTGATAGGATGAAATTCATTAAGTAAAAATTCACAGGCATCCTTCCTGGTAAGGAAGCAAAGAACAAAAGCCACGCCAGCAGTTGTCTGGAATGGTTTTACTGAGCGTGAGTGCCTCAGCCTTGTTAGGGGCACACTCATGTTAAGTGTGCAATTCTGTACATTTTAGTAAACTTCGAGAGGAGTGCAGTTATCACCACAATCCAGTTGGGACCCTTCCCATCCCCCAATCCCTCCTGCACTCCGTTTCATCTCCTTTCCTACCCCAGTCCCAGGTGGACACTGATCTGCTCTCCATCCCATGAATTTCCCCTTTTCTGCACATTTCATGTGAATGGAATTATACAACATGCAATCTTTGGCTTCTGGCTTCTTTCACAGCACAGTGTTCTGGAGGTTTCTGCCAGATTGCTGTTAACAAACAGCAGTATTTCACTCCCCAAAGCAGGAGTGAAACATTAGGAAAACAAGACCTAGGATAAGGATACGATATGAGCCTGCCCAAGGAATGAAGGATAGAAGGGTATGAGGGACCAACATGGGGAGGACAGGATGGCAGGGAAAGGGGGTCAGAATCAGAGAATCAGAAGTGGAGAGAGGCCGAGATGGTTTAACATTTGCTGCAGGTTACGTATCTGAACGGTGCCCCCCTCGCCGTTGGAGGGCCTGCTTCCTTGAGCTCTTTGAAGGCAGAACTTACGTCCTATTCGTCACTGTCTCTCCGGTAGCTAGGAAAGTGTTTTGCCCAAATTTGAATTTTTTTGTGGGAAGAGTGGAGGAAATATGGCAATCAGAGGAAACACAATTTTCTGCTGAGTGTTTAAATGCTGCTGCATATTGCATATTATGAGAACAGTATAAGTATCTAAGGTCCTTCCCTATAGCTACTCATGAAATGGTGAAACTGTTCAAAAATCATCCTTATCAGAACTTCCCGTGAAAACCAATACACTAATGTGCTGTTGGTCTCCCTCGTGCTGCGAGAACAGCGTTGAGTGTGAAAGTGCCGGTACCACTCAGCTGGTGTGTCTTTCCGTGTCACTACCATTCGTACTATTACAATACCAAAAGTTGAGGCAGCAAACACCAGAATAGACAAATGGGACTACATCAAAGTAAAAATGACACAAAGAAACCATCAGCAAAATTAAAAAACAATCCACAGACTGGGAGAAAATACTTAACACCCAAAATACATAAGGAACCCACACAACTCAATATCAAAAAAAAACCTAGTTTTAAAAATGAGCAAAACATCTAAAAAGAAATTTTTCCAAAGAATAGACAGCAGGTATATGAAAAGGTGCCCAGCATCATTAATCATCAGAAAAATGCAAATCAAAGCCAAGAGGTATCACCTCCTATTTGTTAAGATGGCCGGAAAAAAGACAAGAGACAGGTGTTGGTGAGTGTGTAAAGAAAACATAAAATATGAGGATGTAAATTGGTACAGCCACTATGAAAAACAGTATGGAAGTGCCTAGAAAAAATTAAAAATAAAGCTACCTTCTGATCCAGCAGTTCCTACTCTGGAAATGTATACCCAAAGGAAATAAAACCAGGACCTCCCATGTTCACTGCATCATCATCCACAATTTCCAGTATATGGAAGTAACCTGAGTGTCCATCAACTGATGGATAGATAGATAAAGTGTGGCATATCTGTAGATAAATCTGTGGGTTTGTACACATTGGGGTATGCACACGGAGGGTGTGTGTACATATATACAAACCATGCACACACTTATAAACAGTATATAGTATTTAGCCTTAAGGAGATCTTGCCATTTGTAATGACATGGGTGAGCCCCTAGGACATTTTGTCAAGTGAAATAAGCCAGATGCAAAAAGAAAAGTGATCTCACGTATATGTATAATGTAAAAAAATCAAATACACACGCCGAGTGTAGAATAGGAGCCCCGAGGGCTGAGAGACATTGGACGAGGGTGTTTTGAGACGAGTAAGTTGTGGGAACTGCGTGGGGGTGATAGTTAATAACAAGGCCCCGTAGACTTGAAACACTCCCGGACAGGAGACCCTCAGTCCAGCCACGCTCAGAGATCCTGAGGGTTCAGTTCCAGACACCGCGATGAAGTAAACTTCACAGCACAGCTAGTCCTATGGTTTTTTTTTTTTTTTTATTTCCCAGTGCACATAAAAGTTCTGTTTACAACATAGTGGTCTGTGAAGTATGAAACTGCATTATGTCTTTAAAAACAATGTATGTATCTCAATTCAGAAACACTTTGTTGTTAAAAATCCTGCTAAAGACCATCTGCTGCTTCAGCACGTCGTGATCTTTCTCCAGTGGAGGGTCCTGCCTCCGTGCAGCTGATCGAGGTGGGGCGGTGAAGGTTACCGTGGCTATGGCAGTTTTTTAAAATAAGACAACACAGCCCTACTATGAAACTAATTTGGGACTCTCACATGAAAGCTATAACCCAGCTACAACTTAACAATAGGGGGAAGTGGGAAAGGGGGGTGGGTGGGTAGAGGGAGGGGAATCGGTGGGATCACACCTGTGGTGCATATTATAGGGGTATTTGCGAAACTTGGTAAATGTAGAATGTAAATGTTTTGGCACAGTAACTGAGATAACGCCGGAAAGGCTATGTTAACCACTGTGATAAAAATGTGTCAAATGGTTTATGAAGTGAGTGTATGATGCCCCATAATCATATCATTGTATACAGTTATGATTTAATAAAAAAATTAAAAAAATAAAATAAAATAAAATAAAATAAGACAACAGTGAAGTTTACCACATCCGCTGACGCTTCCTTTCATGAAAGATTTCTCTGCAGTAGGTGAGGCTGTTTGACAACATTTTACTCACAGTAGAACTTCCTTCAATTCTGGAATCCTCTCCAACCCTGCTGCTGCCTTGTCAACTCAGTTCATGAACTACTCTGGCTCCTTTGTTGTCCTTTCAACAATATTCACAGCATCTTCACCAGGAGTAGATTCCATATCAAGATTTCTTTGCTCATCTACTAAAATTTTACCCTGGGACGGCAACAATTCAGTCACATGCGCAGGCTCCACTTCTGGTCCCATCTGTCCGCCATTCCTGCCGTGATTTCCTTCACTGAAATCTTGACCCCCTCAAAGTCATCCATAAAGGTTAGAATCAAGTTCTTCCAAATCCCCTTAATGCTGATATTTTGACCTCCTCCCAAAAGTCACTGTTGTTAATAGCATCTAGATTGCGAATCCTTTCCAAAGGTTTGCAGTTTGTTTTGCCCAGACCATCGGAAGAATCACTGTCCCTGGCACCTATAACCTTATGAAATGTGTTTCTTAAACAACGAGACTTGAAAGTACAAATTTCTCCTTGATCCACGTCATGCAGAATGGATGCTGTGTTAGCAGCATGAAAACACCATTCATCTCCTGGTACGTTTCCATTAGAGCTTTTTGGTAACTTGGTGCGTTGTCAATGAGCAGTAATATTGTGAAAGGAATCTTATTTTGAGCAGTAGTTCTCAAAAGGGTGCTCAATATATTGGTAAACCGTGTTGTAAACACATGTGCTGTCATCCAGGCTTTGTCAGCCTATCTCTAAAGCACAAGCAGACTAGATTGAGCATAATTTTAAAGGGCCCTCAGATTTTCAGAATGGTTCAACTTCAAGTCACCAGCTGCATTAGCTTCTAAAAAGAGAGTCAGCCCGTCCTTCAAAGTTTTGAAGCCAGGAATTCACCTCTCTCTACCTATGAAAGTCCTACATGGCATCTTCTTCAAATAGGGGGATGTTTTGACCACATGGAAAATCTCTTAGTTAGTGCAGGCACCTTCACCAGTTATCACAGCTAGATCTTCTGGATAAATTGCTGCAGCTTCTCCATCAGCTCTTGCTTCACCATTTTTATGTTCATGACTTGTTTCCTTGAACTTCATGGACCAACCTCTGCCAGCTTCCCACATCTCTTCTACATCACTCTCACCTCGCTCAGCCTCCATCAAATTGAAAAAAGGTGGGGCCTTGTTCTGGATTAGGCTAAGGGAAAGCCTTAATTGTGGCTGGCTTGATCTGTGCGGACCACTAAAGCTTTCTTCATATCAAGAGTAAGTCTGTTTCACTAAGTCTTTTTCACTTTCTTATCATTTGCATATTCCCTGGAGTAGCACTTTTAATTTCCTTTAATAACTTTCTTTTGCATTTACAGTTTGTCAATATTGACAAAAGCCCCAGCTTTTGGACTGTTGTGGCTTTTAACAGACCTTCTTCACTAAGCGTAATCATCTCTAGCTTTCAATTTAAAGTAAGAGACCTATGACTCTTCCTTTCATTTGAACACTTACAGAGGTCGTTGTAGGGTAATTAATTGGCCTAATTTCAGTATTGTATGTCTCAGGGCATTGGATAGTCCAAGGAGAGGGAACAAAATGGGGGGAATGGCCAGTTTGTGGGGCAGTCAGAACACACACCACAGTTATTAAGTTTGACATCTTACGTGGATACAGTTTGTGGTGCTCCCCAAAATTTACAATAGCAATACCAAAGATCACTGGTCGTAGATCACCATAACAGATATGGAAATAATGAACAAGTTTGAAGAGAACAAGTTCTGAAAATCACAATGAGCAAGTGAGCACAGGCCATTGGAACACAGCAGGGATGGACCGGGGAAGAGTCTGGACCTCACTGATTGGTGGCTCTTAACCACGGACCATGTTAGTAACAAGGACACAATTAGTATTCAAGGCAGAAGTTAAAGCTCAGGGGAGAGAGAATAGATGTTGGAACACCATTCCACAAATAAAGCCAATGATGTATTTTTAGCACAGTACATACACATTTTTTAAAATCCCTGCTGGTTCTGTGATTGGCCTGAAGATACCTGAAGTCATGTACATCACAACCCAAAGTTTGTCTTCCTCTCTAAGAAAACCATCATCTGGACAAAACTGAGTTTCCCCATCAGTGGTTGCACATTCCTTAGTCAGAAAGGGAAACTACTGTGAAGCGTTTAGTTGGTGAACATGGTTGGCTTTTTAGCCACAGGCATTACTTCATTGAATTTGTAACAATTGTGGAAGGCATGTGTTTTCACTTTCCTGTAGATGAGAAAACTTGAGTCTCAGGGATACTAAACAATTTACACAAACACGACCACTGTGATAGAAAGTGGCAGAAATAAACTCACTTCTCCTCATTAATCCATAGTGTTTCGATTTACTTGTTTTGCCTACAGGTCATAGTTTTGCTTAGATTCTTAAGAAACTTCAGTTTAGATGGGTGTTGCTTGTTCATTTAATTCTAAGGCACTGGGTTAACATTCAAATTATATCAGTGTTTCTTGGAGATTATAGATATTATCACATGGGACAGGAGCTGTTTGCACTCTTGAGGTGTCAAAATACATCTGGGTACATTTTGGGTTCTGGAATCACAGGTTAACCATGCAATATTCATAATAAGACATTAAGGCTATTATCAATGAGTTTTATAAACTTTTAAAAAGTGTCAGTTTCTTCCTAAGGTAATACTGCCTTTATGATTTGATGTCTTTAGCAATTTTATTTTTCTAACTTTTCAAAATTAGTTTCTTCTTTTGCATTTCCTAAGAGTTGAGGTTGAAAAGTAACAAATCCTTACACAGCAAACAGGCATTAAACTTTTCAAAGCCCATCTAAGAATGCTTTCAACAGTACACTTTTTGATCTACACATTAACATGACAAGAAAAACATAAAAATTGTGTCCCATTCAGCTAATAAGAATTTTAGTCTGGACATAGTCCTCACATCTGTAATCCTAGCACTTTGAGAGGAGCAAGGTGCAGCAGGGATCACCTGAGGCCAGAAGTCTGAGACCAGCATGAGCAATACAGCAAGAACCCATGTGGACAAAACAATATAAAAATTATCCAGGCATGGTCGTCTGTACCTGTATTCTCATCTGCTCAGGAGTCGGAGGCAAGAGGATGGCTTGAGCCTAGGAGTTAGAGGTGGCAGTGAGCTGTAAGGACACCCTCTGCCCTCCAGCACACAATGGAGTGAGACTCTGTCTCAAAAAAAAAAGAATTCTAGTGTTATTTGCTAAAATGTAATATTAGGAGAGCCATAGACAATGCACTAATTTTTGCTTCAGCCTATGCCATTTACTGATAGACATTCTACGTTTTACCTTAAGGAGAAATGTTTGGGATTATAATTTTTATTATACATAGATGCTTTGCTGAAGGATTTCATACAAACTAGTAGAAATTTGAAACATGAATGGTCTTCTACAGTCATTACTATAAAAACTACTATAAGCAGTTCAGCGTCTTTCTATATGGTAATCACTGAAAATGTGCCATCCGCGTTCCTTGTTATATGCAGATATAGAAACTATGTTGTTTCTAATATCAAGACCTTTGCTGTTCAGAGAGTTTTTGAAATTTAGTTCTTAATACAAAATTTCTTATACTTGGAAAAAAATACTTTTTCCTCAATATTTCCCCTCTAAATGAGCTCTTGGTGTTGTGGGGAATACTCAAGGCCAAGGAAAGTCCTGTGGAAAAGCAGAGGGGAGGATGAGACGCTGAGGAATGATGCAAATAGCAGGAGATTCATCCGTGGGGACGTATTGTCCAGACTCAGAGGGGGACGTATTGTCCAGACTCAGGATGTCCAGAGATGAGGTGTGAGCACAGAACCAGCCCACTCAAGTACAGTTTTGTACTCCAGCATAATGGCGAGGTCAATAAAGGGAAATAAGCCTCGTTAAATTGACTTTGGAGATGCCGCCAGTTTGATCTTCCTAATCTGAGCACCTGGATCTTTAATAGGCAATACAGTTGTGATTATTTATTAACTTCTAAATTCTTTACATATTAACTCATGTAGTTATCACAGTAACTCTTTGAAGTAGGCAGTTATATCCCATTTTACAAATAAGGAAACTGAAACACAGAAGACTTGCTGAAGCTCACAAGCTCATTAGGTGGCGGAAGGACTTGACTTGCTGAAGCTCACCTAGCTTGTAAGGTGGGGGAAGGATTTGAATCCTGGCAGCCTGGCCCGGAGGCTTTGCTCGTAATGACCACGGCACAGCTAAACAAGCCCACTCAAACTGAAGTAAATTTCTCCGGACACAGGAGGAGTTTTTTGAAGTTTGAGGACATGTTGGATTCAGACAGGTTTCGCTCACATTTGTTAGTAAAATACCCACACTGACTTTTTGTTTTTTAATAAAAGCATCACTCAAGTATAGTTGACACCTGCTAAGCTTCACTGTACGAATTCACAGGAGCCAAGACACAGAAACAAACTAAACACCTTTGGCAGATGACTAGATAAAGCAAATGTGACATGTACATGAATGAAATACTAGCCTTGGAAAGGAGGATCCTGACCTTTCAACACATGGATGGGCTGGAAGACAAGACACTAACTGCAATGCCCATCACAGGACAAATACTGCCCAGTCCCTCTTGTAAAGGGCCCCCGAGATGGGCAGAGGTGTAGACGTAGTCAACAGGATGACGGTTCCCAGAAGACAGGGGGAAGGGGATACGGGGGTTTTTGTTCCTTAAGTATGAAATGACACGTTTACAAGATGACTAAGTTCTAGAAGTCTGCAGTGCATCAAGGCACCTGTAGTTAACAAGGAATCATGTACTTAAAATTTTGTTAAGAGGATAGATGTTAAGTGTTCTTACTGCAAAAATAAACACAGAAAAACAGAAAACAAAGAACAAAGGGATACAAGGAGTTTCTGGAGGTGATGGATATGTTCATTACTAGATTGTGCCGATAGTGACGTACACGTACGCATCTTCACACACTCACCAAATTGTATACATTAGTAACGGGCAACTTTTATGCACTCGTTAACCCTAAATAAATGAGGGAAAAGGTACAGAATTCAATGCATCGTGAAATATATACTCTATGGTGAAAGCATCACCACCATCAAGATGATGAACTAACCTCATTCAGCCCCAGCAGTCACCCTGCCCAGGAAGACCCTGCTCTGCCTTCTCTCACTGGAGAGGGGTGTGAATTCTCTAGAGTTTTACATAAAATATCTTCTCTTTTCCTGTCTGTATTCTTTCACCGAGGCTAATTATTCTGAATTCATCCATGCTGCAATGCTTATCAGTTTTTGTTGCTGAATAGCATTCCACTGTGTAAATACCTCAAGGCGGTTCATCCTTTCACACCACGCCATGAATGTTTGGGCCGCCTTCTATCAGTCGGGGCTGTTTCAAACATGCTGCTGTGAATATGCACGTCCAAGTCTTTGTACGAAAGTTAAAGGGAAGGAGCCACAGTGAATGTACATGTTTTCATCTAGATATGTACCACTCTATAACATCAGAAATTACAATGTCATAAATATAAAATACATTTGCAACCTCCTTTGGAAGTGGCTAGTGCCTGCAGGGAGGTTGCATTAGGACTCTGGTAATATTTTGTTTTTCCAACTTTTAAAACAAGATTTATTGATACCTAACAGATTTGCATATTTGGGGGGACACAAGTGATAATTAAAATCATTTATGTAATTTGTGAAGATCAAATCAGTGCAACTAGGATATCCATCACCTTAAATATGTGTCGTTTTTATGGTAGAAACATATGTCTTATTATTTTCCATTTTGAAATACAGGGTGGCCATAAAGTTCGTGTGCGATTTAAAATAGTGTACCTGTATATAATGGGTTCTCGTAAGCCACCACGCTGACCTAGCAAACCCGTGGTCTGTTTATTCTACCAAGCTGTGTATTTGTTCTCAGCCTATTTTTTCATCTTAATTTGATTTCATCTATACCTGCTCAGTATATGACAATTTGGCGAACATTGTATTTCTGATCTATGTTCTTTTATAGGTATCTTATACATTGATTAGAGGTTACAATCCTTTTAAGGACTGTGGTTGGCATAAATGTATCTTATCTGCTGCCGGTACATGCTCCCAGTGCTGTCCCTATACTCCCTCCGGTACTGACCGTGGCTGCTGCACCGTCAGCCTGCAGTCTCTGCTGCTGCTCCAGCCACGGTCAGCTCCCCATGGTCAGGAGCTTCTGTGGGGAGTATGTCTTGGGGGTAAGGAGTATCTGTCTGACTGTGCAGCCTGGGTGCCAAATGCACTGACAACAGAGAGACTTGAAAGCCAAAATTTGACTTCTAAATGCATAAAAGTTGATGCCCACCAGGCGAGGACCACCAAATACATCTACTCACCAATTTCGGTTTTATTAACTGCTGCTGCAAGGGATGTAACACACCACGGAAAGGCACAGGGCACCTCAGGAGAGAGAGTTAGGAAAAGCTAAGTACAGGTCATTTCTTTTTTTTCATCTTCTTTTTTTTTTGAGACAGAGTCTCACTTTGTCACGCTCAGTAGAGTGCTATGGCGTCACAGCTCACAACAACCTCAAACTCTTGGGCTCAAGGGATTCTCTTGCCTCAGCCTCCCGCGTAGCGGGGACTATAGGCCCGTATAGGTGATTTTGAAGTGTCCAAAACAGAACGTTTTAGATTGGGTGATCTCTGGAAGTAGGACATTTGACTGCTGAAGGTTTTAGCATTTTTAAGCGACGAGGTGCGGGCATGGAGAGGAGTTACAGCTACCACGGGAGAAGCCGCAGCAGTGTCTCATGTTACAGAAACACAAAGCTTTACTGTTTATCTCATTCAAGTGTAATCACGTGTGTCTCTTGTCCTTGTTTTGTCATGTTCACGAGGGCTCAACTAGTGTGATGTCGAGCAGAACTAGGTACGATGAGAAAGGAAACCACATAGCCCAGGTGTAGCCCCGAGGCCGCCCCCAGCTGTCGGCTGTGACGGTGGCTTTTTTCTTTCTTGGGAGATAAACTTTGCCTTCTACCAAGACTCCTTGGTAGGAAATTGCCAAAATGCCAGATACTAGGCATCCAATAAAAGAAACACAAATTACTAAAGACTACAACTTCCAGCTATTAAATATCACTTTAACTCGGGGATCAGAAAACTTTCTCTGCAATGGGTCAGATAATAAATGTTTTCCGCTTTTTGGGCTCCTGGGGTCTCTATTACGACCATCAGCTCTGCCATCGTAGCACAAAAGCAGACACGGACGCATATGCACAGGTGAGCGTGGCTGTGTAAAGTGTTGCTCTGGGCAGACTAAGGCCCCTCTGAAACTCAGGTGTGGCCAGTGGGATTAAGAGGTGGGTTGTTTTTTGTTTGTTTGTTTGTTTGTTTGTTTTTATTATTAAATCATAACTGTGTACATGAATGCGATCATGGGGCACCATACACCGGTTTTATAGACCATTTGACATATTTTCATCACACTGGTTAACATAGCCTTCCTGGCATTTTCTTAGTTATTGTGCTAAGACATTTATATTGTACATTTACTAAGTTTCACATGTACCCTTGTAAGATGCACCGCAGGTGTAATCCCACCTATCACCCTCCCTCCATCCAGCCTCCCTCCTCCCTCCCCTCTCTTTCCCCCTTCCCCATATTCTTAGGTTACAACTGGGTTATAGCTTCTGGTTGCATCCTCTTTAATAGGATTAAGGCCCTTTTTACTTTTGTTTTCAATTTTTTTTTAATTTCCGATTCATATGAGGGTACTCACGGTGAGGTTACACAGTTTGCTTTTGTAAGGTTGAGGCGGAGTTGCAGTTGGGCCTTTTAACAATGAGGCTTCACGCTGTGTTCCACTACTGTCCTCGGCAGCATTTCTGTAGTGTGTGACCTCAATGTTCCCCCCTCAGTCATGTGTGACAAGTCCTTGCCGATGCCATTTCTCAACATCTAGAATTGTGAAAAATTAAGTTTCTATTCTTTATAAATTACCCAGTTTATAGGACTGTGCTGTAGTCACACAAGCAGACCAGGACAGCTGTGCTCCAATAAAAACTTAGTTGATGAAAAAACTTTGTTAATGAACACTGAAATTTGAACTGTATATTCTTTTCACTGATGATGAAGTATTATTCTTACTTTGGTTTTTGTCAACTATTTAAAAATGTAAAAACTATTTCTAATTTGTAGTCTGCGTGAAAATGGACAGTAGACCAGACTTGGTCTGTGGGCAATAGGTTACAGACTCCTATTCTAATGATAAAAAATAAAATTGTTGTAGGAGTCTGTTGCCTGCGTGGCTGGTATGGAAAGAAAAGAACCAAAGAATGTAACGGGTGTAATCAGAGGAAAAGTCACCACAACAGAAGTTGCACTCAGTTTAGGTCCTTATCATGAAATTCAGATCCTGTGCCTCTTTTCATAGCTCTTAAATTAGGAAATAGTGACAGATTTTACCTACTACTTCATTTTTCTTCACTGATATTCTAGGGCAAACTTCTTAATTTTTACATTTTTGAAGGTTAATACTTTACTGGCCAGCTTCACATAAGAGCCCTCATATTAGTCACATACAAGCCAAAAGCCTTGGTTGGGTTTTGTATTTGTTTTTGATCTATAAAAATAATGACAGTTTTTGTAGAACACAATATTCTTCCAAGAAGCCAATCACAATAAGTATTTTCCCAAACAGCTCCTCATAAAAATGAATTACCTTTTGAACATCCCTAATAAAGATTCAAACTCTAGATGTCCCCATGAGGTGGGGGGGTGGTGGCGGTTTGTTTATTTACTTTGTTTTGTTGGGGGTTTGGTTTATTTACTTTGTTGGGGGGTATTTATTTACTTTGTTTATTGGGGGCTTGTTTGTTTTGTCTTTAATATCATGTCAACTCTCAAAACACTTGGGTTGTGGATCATTTCAGACTTTGGATTTTTGAACGAGGGATAGTCAACCTGTATTCTCAATTGTGCTTTTTGCTTTTATCAAAGAGTCCTCTGGGATAGATTTTAAAAGGCTACTTTAGTCTGATGACCTCCAAAACTAAATCTACCTGAAAATGGTCCCCGTGAGACAACCTGGCTCATTTAGCTATTGTAAAAGTCTCAGAATGGTTGTAAATTATAAAACGTATAGGGATTTGGCAGACAAAAAAAAAAAAAAATCCAACAAAATCCAAAATCTGGCATCAAATTATAAGGTATCTTGAAAGCGTTGTTGAGCAACTTGGACCTTTTCCTAAAATAATTTGATTTCTGATCCCAGAAATGACATGACCAAATATTTTCAGGATTACTCTGATGACAGTGATGTATAGATTAGAAGGACCTGAGAGCAGAGACGGGACGGCTTGTGACTGGGCTGGTGTCCGTGCCTGGGCTGCCACGGCCCAAGGAGAAAGGAGGGAAGAACCAGGAAGTGGCAGAGGGGATGGAAAGGGAGCTCGTGTTCAGAAGAATAAATGGGCATCTGTAACTGACTAATTTGGAAGCTGGTGAAGAAAAAACATTTCGAATGGCTTCAGGTTTCTGTTATTTTAGGCTACTGGAAACTTAGTAGCAATATTCATCAAAATAGGTCAGAGAGAAGTGACAAGTTCTTACCACCATTGCATCAGTAGAGAATTCAATCCTTCCTTTACTGTTGGGGAAACTGGCTTCATCTTCTGGCTTTAGTGTCAGTGCTCATTTTTCATCTCTAAGAATGAAGCCCTGCTCCTCGTGAAAGCCCAGTGCAGTTTGACCCTAGGAATATGGCCTGGCTCTAGCCTGACGGGAACAATTCTCTGAATCAGCCTTCTCCAAGCGTGAATTGCTCCTGAGAAGAACCCTCTATATCTTCCTAGTACATTAATGTTAAGGAAACAAATGACTCCTCTGACCCCTCCATTTTGCAGAGAACTTTGCTGACAAAATGCTTCACTGTTTCCAGAAGACGCTGCTTATTTAACACTTACTAGGTGAATGCTGATGCTATGCTCAGTGTTGTTTCCTTTGCTTGGAATTCCCTTTCTACTTTCTCCATTCAATGAACTCTTCCAATACTATCTTATGTAAAGAAATCTCTAGATCAGGCCTCAATCATAAGTTCTCACAGCAGTCTGAATTCTGGGTAGTATGAATCCCACTTAAAATCAACTAATATGTTAATTTCATAATCATTTAACTTCTGAATTTTCTGGTAGCTCCATTAGGGCAGGAAGATATCTGTTTTGTAAATTCCTGAATTGCTCTGATACATAATAAGAAGTCACAGTAGCCATTATAATTAGTAATTGGAAACTGTTGTGACCCATCCCCTGGGTTCTGAATTAGGGGAAGGCAACACCCACGTCTTAGTCCCCAACCTTGGCTTCGTGGCTAGAATATAATGTGTTCAAAACAGGTTTGCTATATTAATGAAAAAGTGATTATTTGGTTGATTAATTTAAAGTCTTAATTTACAGAGAATTTATAAAGTGAATTATCAGTGTAGCACAAAAGTAAAATGTGTAGAGAATCAACTTACTGTTTTGTCATGATGATAATAATGATTTGAGGAATCAGACCTTTCTTTCTCCTTGGGTGATTAGCCAAGTGTTTTATTCCATTGACAAAAAAATTAACCTTTCTTCAATAAATGCAGGTTCATAAATATAATTTTTCTTGAGTATGTGTTGAGAAGCAATGGTCGATCTCATGATTATTGTAAAGCAAGGCCCATAAGAAATGATACAGTTAGACCTCGGCATCTTCCCCAGTTCTGTGATTGAAGTGAGTTTTCCTTATGAGGCACGTTTGGTGATGGTCTCACTTAGCGTGGATTTCTTACCTATTGTTGTTTTATTGTGTGGTCCATTATTTCTGATAGCTAGCCTATTGTATTTTATTTCACAACTTGTAAGTGCTGACTGATATAATCATATTTTAGCATGATAAAGACATCATGCCGAATTGCATACCTGGGAAAAAATCAGTCCTAGTTAAAACCAATCCACAAGTTATCCTAAGTGAAATTTACTCTTAAATTGCTATTGTAAATGAACATATGCAGCTTAAAGGACACATTATTTCAACTATTAAACAAAATCTAACTTTATTCCTACGTCTTGATAGACACCATTCACAAACATATCAGTAATACAGGGGAATAACATTGAAATACTGAGGGAAGAATCTCTGAGAATACCTTTATACAGAAGGTGTCAAAACCATTTGAGTCTGATGCAAATATTATTTTAAGGAGAAATAATTTAAAGAAAAAGAATTGAGGGGCTGGGCAAGAAAGTAAGATGGCTGGATAGCAACCTCCAGTGATTGTCTTTGCACCTGAATGCCAAATTCAACAAGCAACTTCAGAAATACAAAAAATCAATTGAGTGGTTCATTTTGTCCCCACCGGGGAAACAAACAGGGTGGCTCAGAAGAGGCTCAGCTGAAAATTCAAGAAGCCCGGGAGGCTGCGCTCAGTCCTTGCCCCAAACTATGGCCCCGGGCAGGGTGCACCCTTTGGTTAAGCGAGGCCGAGTCGCTCACAGCCTGTTCCAGGTTGGTGCCACATGGTGCTCGCTGTTCGGAATCAGCGACCTGTCCAGGAGGGATTACAGCAGCTGCCAGAACCTGGGAGCAGAAGGTGCCGGCTGCCTCCACCTCGCCCATTCCTGAGTTGGCTTGGTTGTCACTGCCCACTCTCATCCCTTTCGTTTAGAAAGCCAGCTGAAGGAGGCAAAGCCTAAATTTTCAAGACGTTGTTAAGAAACCATCGCTGGATCGGCGCCCACCCGGACCTCCATAAGAGCCTCGCAGCGATCACGATCATCACCCACCGGGCCTCCGTATGAGCTATGCCACGACCATGATCTATGCCCGCCCGGACCTCCACCCACGACTCACGACCCATTCCCTCCGGGCCTCCACATGACCTGACCAGGAACTCCGGGAGCAGTGCAACCTCCCTGTACACCCCTGCCTCCACACCGGCTGCTCATCTGGCCAGGGACTCTGGAAGCCGCCTGCCCTCAGGAGCCCACCCTGCCTCTGCATGGAGCCCTTCTCCTGGCCAGAGACTGCTGGAGCCTTGGGCCCTCTGTGCCAAAGTCACTGGGGGCCAGGCACTCCCAGAACCATGTGGACCACCCCCTGCCCTGTTGCTGGATCCCGGTGTGTCACACTCCAGAGCTGCTTCCACAACCAGAACTCCCTGGCTGGGGCAGCCCCAGAGGAGCTACACAGAGTCACTCCCTACAAAGATCCAGCAACAATAGAGTGATCACGCTGGGGTCTAATCTTGGAGAGACACCTCCCCAACTCTGAGGAAGGCCAGAGGCAATGGTGAAAAACAATCATGAGGCGAAATCAACAGAAAAACTCTGGCAATATGAATAGAGTAGATCAGCTCCCCAAAGGATCAATGGGGCAGACACAGCACAAGATCCCATGCACAAACAAATAGATGAGATGTCAGAAATCAAATTCAGAATCTGGATAGCAAATAAGATCGAATTAGAATTCCAAGCAGTAACCCAAAAGATATTTCAAGAATTCAATGAATTCAAAGATCAAATGACCAAAGATTTTGACACATTGAGACAAGAAGTTGCAGCCCTCAAAGATCTGAGAAACACAGTAGAATCCCTCAGTAACAGAATGGAGCAAGCAGAAGAGAGGATTTCTGACATTGAAGACAAAGCTTTCGAACATTCCCAAACTCTCAAAGAGGAAGAAAAATGGAGGGCAAAAACAGATCACTCAGAGAGCTCTGGGATAAGTCAAAGAAAACTAATATTCATCTTATAGGAATCCCCAAGAGCAACAAACTGGCTTCACAAGGCACAGAGTCTCTTCTCCATGAGATTATGAAGGAGAACTTTCCAGACATGCCAAGAGATTCTAAAATTCAGATAGCAGACAGTTTCAAAACTCCAGCACGACTCAATCCAAATAAGACATCCCCCAGATTCATTGGGGGAATGAATGATTCATTCATCATTGATTATGATGTCATAATCAATTTCACTAAAGTTAATATGAAGGAGAAAATTCTGAAAGCAGCCAGATGAAAGAAAACCATCACCTACAAGGGCAAGAATATTAGAATAACTATAGATCTCTCTGCTGAAACCTTTCAAGCTAGAAGAGGATGGTCATTGACTTTTAATCTCCTAAAACAAAATAACTTTCAACCCAGGATCCTGTACCCAGCTAAACTGAGTTTCATTTATGATGGAGAAATGAAATACTTTAATGACATTCACATGTTGAAGAAATTTGCCATAACTAAACCAGCTCTCCAGGATATTCTCAGACCTATCCTTCATAAAGACCAATGTAATCCTCCACCACAAAAGTAAACCCACCCTGAAAATTTTGATCAAATTCCAACTTCCACAGTCGCAAAAAGATTAAAAATGTCCACCGAACTCTCAAAAGGCTTATCAATATTCTCAATTAATGTGAATGGTTTAAATTGTCCTCTAAAGAGGCACAAGTTGGCTGACTGGATACAAAAACTCAAGCCAGATATCTGCTGCATACAAGAATCACATCTTACATTAAAAGACAAATATAGACTCAAGGTGAAGGGATGGTCATCTATACTCCAGGCAAATGGAAAGCAGAAAAAAAGCAGGCATTGCAATCCTATTCGCAGATGCAATAGGCTTTAAACCAACCAAAATAAGGAAGGATAAGGATGGACACTTCATATTTGTTAAAGGTAATACTCAATATGAGGAGATTTCAATTGTTAATATTTAGGCACCCAACCAGAACACACCTCAATTTATAAGAGAAACTCTAACAGACACGAGCAACTCAATTTCCTCCAGTTCCATAGTAGTTGGAGAATTTAACACACCTTTAGCAGTGCTGGATAGATCCTCCAAAAAGAAGCTAAGCAAAGAAATTTTAGATTTAAACTTAACCATTCAACATCTGGACTTAACAGACATCTACAGAACATTTCATCCCAACACAACTGAATACACATTCTTCTCATCAGCCCACAGAACATACTCCAAAATCGACTGCATTCTAGGCCACAAATCTAACCTCAGCAAATTAAAAAAAAAATAGAAATTATTCCTTGCATCTTCTCAGACCATCATGGAATAAAAGTTGAACTCAATAACAACAGGAATCTGCATACCCCTATAAAAACATGGAAGCTTAATAACCTTATGCTGAAGGATAAGGGTTAGAGATGAGATTAAGAAGGAAATCACCAAATTTTTGGAACAAAACAACAATCAAGACACAAATTACCAGAACCTCTGGGATACTGCAAAGGCAGTCCTAAGAGGGAAATTTATAGCACTGCAAGCCTTCCTCAAGAAAATGGAAAGAGAGGAAGTTAACAACTTAATGGGACATCTCAAGCAACTGGAGAAGGAAGAACACTCCAACCCCAAACCCAGCAGAACAAAAGAAATAACCAAAATCAGAGCGGAATTAAATGAAATTGAAAACAAAAGAATTATACAACAGATCAATAAATCCAAAAGTTGCCTTTTTTAAAAGATCAATAAAATAGATAAACCTTTGGCCAACCTAACCAGGAAAAAAAGAGTAAAATCTCTAATTTCATCAATCAGAAATGGTAACGGTGAAATAACAACAGACCCCTCAGAAATTCAAAAAATCCTTAACAAATATTACAAGAAACTCTACTCTCAGAAATATGAAAATCTGAAAGAAATTGACCAATACCTGGAAGTATGCCACCTACCAAGACTTAGCCAGAACAAAGTGGAAATGTTGAACAGGCCTATATCAAGTTCTGAAATAGCATCAACTATACAAAATCTCCCTAAAAAGAAAAGCCCAGGACCAGATGGCTTTACGTCAGAATTCTACCAAACCTTTAAAAAAGAACTAGTACCTATATTACTAAACCTCTTCCAAAATATAGAAAAAGAAGGAATATTACCCAACACATTCTACGAAGCAAACATCACCTTGATCGCCAAACCAGGGAAAGACCCAACAAGAAAAGAAAATTATAGACCAATATCACTAATGAATATTGATGCAAAAATGCTCAATAAGATCCTAACAAACAGAATCTAACAACACATCAAAAAAATTATACACCATGACCAAGTGGGATTTATCCCAGGGTCTCAAGGCTGGTTCAATATACGTAAATCTATAAATGTAATTCAGCACATAAACAAACTAAAAAATAAAGACCATATGATTCTCTCAATTGATGCAGAAAAAGTTTTTGATAATATCCAGCATCCCTTCGTGATCAGAACATTTAAGAAAATTGGTATAGAAGGGACATTTCTTAAACTAATAGAGGCCATCTACAGCAAACCCACAGCCAATATCGTATTGAATGGAGTTAAATTGAAATCATTTCCACTCAGATCAGGAACCAGGCAAGGTTGCCCATTGTCTCCATTGCTCTTTAACATTATAATGGAAGTTTTAGCCATTGCGATTAGGGAAGAAAAGGCGATCAAGGGTATCCACGTAGGGTCAGAAGAGATCAAACTTTCACTCTTCGCAGATAACATGATTGTATATCTGGAAAACACTAGGCATTCTACTACAAAACTTTTCGAAGTGATCAAGGAATACAGCAGTGTCTCAGGCTACAAAATCAACACTCATAAATCTGTAGCCTTTATATATACCAACAATAGCCAAGCCGAAAAAACAGTCAAGGACTCTATTCCTTTCACAGTAGTGCCAAACAAGATGAAATATTTGGGAGTATACCTAACAAAGGATGTGAAAGATCTCTACAAAGAGAACTATGAACCTTTAAGAAAAGAAGTAGCTGAAGATGTTAACAAATGGAAAAACATACCATGCTCATGGCTGGGAAGAATCAACATTGTTTAAATGTCTATACTACCCAAAGCAATATATAATTTTAATGCAATTCCTATTAACGCTCCGCTGTCATATTTTAAAGATCTTGAAAAAATAATACTTCACTTTATATGGAATCAGAAAAAAACTCAAATAGCCAAAACATTACTCAGAAATAAAAACAAAGGAGGAGGAATCACACTACCAGACCTCAGACTGTACTATAAATCAATAGTGATGAAAACAGCATGGTACTAGCACAAAAACAGACAATTAGATGTCTGGAACAGAATAGAGAACCAAGAGATGAATCCAGCTACCTACCGTTATTTGATCTTTGACATGCCAATTCAAAACACTCAGTGGGGAAAAGGTTCCCTATTTAACAAATGGTGCTGGGTGAACTGGCTGGCAACCTGTAGAAGACTAAAACTGGACCCACACCTTTCACCATTAACTAAGATAGACTCTCACTGGATAAAAGATTTAAACTTAAGACATGAAACTATAAAAATACTTGAAGAAAGTGCAGGGGAAATTCTTGAAGGAATCGGCCTGGGTGCATATTTTATGAGTAAGACTCCCCAGACAATTGAAGCAGTATCAAAAATACAATACTGGGACCTGATCAAACTAAAAAGCTTGTTCACAGCCAAGAACATAGTAAGTAAAGCAAGCAGACAGCCCTCAGAATGGGAGAAAATATTTGCAGGTTATACCTCCAATAAAGGTTTAATAACCAGAATCCACAGAAGACTCAAACGTATTACCAAGAAAAGAACAAGTGATCCCATCTCAGGGTGGGCAAGGGACTTGAAGAGAAACTTCTCTGAAGAAGACAGACGCACGATCAAAAACACATGAAAAAAAAACTCATCATCCTTAATCATCAGAGAAATGCAAATCAGAACTACTTTGAGATATCACCTAACCTCAGTAAGAGTTGTCCATAACAAAATCCCAAAACCAGAGATGTTGGCGTGGATGTGGAGAAAAGGGCACACTTCTACACTGCTGGGGGGATTGCACACTAATACGTTCCTTCTGGAAGGATGTTGGGAGAATACTTTGAGATCTAAAAATAGACCTGCCATTCGATCCTATAATTCCTTTACTAGGTTTATACCCAGAAGACCAAAAATCTCAATATAACAAGGACATCTGTACCAGAATGTTTATTGCAGCCCAATTCATAATTGCTAAGTCATGGAAGAAGCCCAAGGGCCCATCAACCCACAAATGGACTAGCAAAAATTGTGGTACATGTATACCATGGGATATTATGCAGCCTCAAAGAAAGATGGAGACTTTACCTCTTTCATGTTTACATGAATGGAGCTGGAACATATTCTTCTTAGCAAAGTATCTCAGGAATGGAAGAAAAAGTATCCAATGTACTTGGCCCTACTATGAAGCTAAATTATAGCTTTCACATGAAGGCGATAACCCAACTATAGCACAAGAATATGGGGAAAGGGCCAAAGAAAGGGAAGGGAGGGGGGAAGTTCGGTTGGAGGGAGGGTAATGGGTGGGGCCACACCTAGGGTGCATCTTAGAATGGTTCAGGTGAAACTTACTAAAGGCAGAATACAAATGTCTACATACAATAACTAAGAAAATGCCATGAAGGCTACGTTGAACAGTTTGATGAGAATATTTCAGATTGTATATGAAACCAGCACATTGTACCCCTTGATTGTACTAATGTACACAGCTATGATTTAACAATAAAAAAAAAAATAAAATGAAACATCAAATGAGTGATCATGCTACCTGGTGTAATATGGTATCAAGAAAAGAGACACTTGAAAAGGGCAGAGCAGACAGTCTTACATGACCTGTGCCACCCTTTCCCCCTCACGTGTCCCTGCCTCACCAGCAGGTAGAGTGAAGACAGAATCTGTGTGCCTGGAGAAGGGTAGGTGAAGTGATTTTGGGACTTCGAATTGAAACTCAGGACCACCCTCACACAGAAGAACACAGCACAGGGCCAAATTCTGCCCATGCCCATGGGGGGAGCATTTAGACCAATCCGACCATCAGGAAATCCTCTGTCCCAACCCACATTCAAGCTAGCCCCACCACCACCAAGATTTGGAATCAACCGGAGTCTCCATCAGCAGTTGAATAGATAATATATACATGGTGGGATATTATATAGCCACAAAAAAGAATGGAATCCTGTCACTTGATACCGTATGGATGGAAGTGAAGATTATGTGAAATAAGCCAGGATCTGAAAGACAAATCTGGCACCTCCAGACATCACATACTCATCCAAAATGAGAGAAAAAGAGAAAGGACGCACAACTGGGAAAATTTTCCTTTACTTCCCTCCCTCTTAAACCAGGGAAGGGACTGTTTCTCCCCCAGCTGATTTCTCTTCCTGTTCCAGTGGCCAGGTATGAGCCACAAATCCTTGTCCTGACTGCAAAGGAAGTTTGGATAGGGACCATCTGGCATCCCCAGTCTCAGGCGCAGGCAGGGGCTGCAGTGGGGAGGAGGGAGAGGGACGTGGTGGTTGTGCGTAGAGCAGCCATGCCCACCTTGGCAGGTTATTTTCAAAGGCCCAAGTCTTGTGAAGTTCAGATTCTCTGACATCTTAGCCACAGGGTTGTTCCTATACCATACGTTAGTCAGGATATAAATCATCTAAAACTAAATCCATGTACAAGTACGGTGGGTCCTCTGAAGACTGAAAAATCCAAAATGATAGTAATAATACAAATTAAAGGGCGGCGCCTGTAGCTCAGTCGGTGAGGCGCCGGCCCCATATACCGAGGGTGGTGGGTTCAAACCTGGCCCCGGCTGAACTGCAACCAAAAAATAGCCGGGCGTTGTTGTGGTGGGCGCCTGTAGTCCCAGCTACTCGGGAGGCTGAGGCAAGAGAATCGCTTAAACCCAGGAGTTGGAGGTTGCTGTGAGCTGTGTGAGGCCACAGCACTCTACCGAGGGCCATAAAGTGAAACTCTGTCTCTACAAAAAAAAAATAATAATAATACAAATTAAAAATAATACAATATGATGTAGAATTCTCATAGTGTTAGGCATTCAAGGTAATCAGAAGGTGATTTACAGAGTACAGGAGTCTGTGCGTAGGTTACATGTAATTACTATGCCATTTTCTATCAGGAACTTGAACATTGCAAGACTTTGATATTCATGAGGGTCCCAGAACCAATTCCCTGCAGTTACCCCGTGATGACTATACATGCATATTAATATTCATAAAGGCCAATATAGCAAGTGATACATTTTTATGAAACCGTGAAATATAGCCGGGAATCAATGACCCTGGCACCCTCGCTGCGTGTGTGCTTACCTACACATGCGTGCACCCTCGCTGCGTGTGTGCTTACCTACACATGCGTGCACCCTCGCTGCGTGTGCTTACCTACACATGCGTGCATCCTCGCTGAGTGTGCTTACCTACACATGCGTGCACCCTCGCTGCGTGTGCTTACCTACACATGCGTGCATCCTCGCTGAGTGTGCTTACCTACACATGCGTGCACCCTCGCTGCGTGTGTGCTTACCTACACATGCGTGCATCCTCGCTGAGTGTGCTTACCTACACATGCGTGCACCCTCGCTGCGTGTGCTTACCTACACATGCGTGCATCCTCGCTGAGTGTGCTTACCTACACATGCGTGCACCCTCGCTGCGTGTGTGCTTACCTACACATGCATGCACCCTCGCTGCGTGTGTGCTTACCTACACATGCGTGCACCCTCGCTGAGTGTGCTTACCTACACATGCGTGCATCCTCGCTGAGTGTGCTTACCTACACATGCGTGCATCCTCGCTGCGTGTGTGCTTACCTACACATGCGTGCACCCTCGCTGCGTGTGCTTACCTACACATGCGTGCATCCTCGCTGAGTGTGCTTACCTACACATGCGTGCACCCTCGCTGCGTGTGTGCTTACCTACACATGCGTGCACCCTCGCTGCGTGTGTGCTTACCTACACATGCGTGCACCCTCGCTGCGTGTGTGCTTACCTACACATGTGTGCACCCTCGCTGCGTGTGCTTACCTACACATGCGTGCATCCTCGCTGAGTGTGCTTACCTACACATGTGTGCACCCCCGCCGCGTGTGTGCTTACCTACACATGCGTGCACCCTCGCCGCGTGTGTGCTTACCTACACATGCGTGCATCCTCGCTGCGTGTGCTTACCTACACATGCGTGCACCCTCGCTGCGTGTGTGCTTACCTACACATGCGTGCACCCTCGCTGCGTGTGTGCTTACCTACACATGCGTGCACCCTCGCTGCGTGTGTGCTTACCTACACATGCGTGCACCCTCGCTGCGCGTGTGCTTACCTACACATGCGTGCACCCTCGCTGCGCGTGTGCTTACCTACACATGCGTGCACCCTCGCTGCGCGTGTGCTTACCTACACATGCGTGCACCCTCGCTGAGTGTGCTTACCTACACATGCGTGCATCCTCGCTGCGTGTGCTTACCTACACATGCGTGCATCCTCGCTGAGTGTGCTTACCTACACATGCGTGCACCCTCGCTGCGTGTGCTTACCTACACATGCGTGCACCCTCGCTGAGTGTGCTTACCTACACATGCGTGCACCCTCGCTGCGTGTGTGCTTACCTACACATGCGTGCACCCTCGCTGCGTGTGCTTACCTACACATGCGTGCACCCTCGCTGCGTGTGTGCTTACCTACACATGCGTGCACCCTCGCTGTGTGTGTGCTTACCTACACATGCTTGCATGTGTGCGCGTTAAGGCAACTTTCAGAAAAGGAAATCTGTATGACTGCTGTTCCCTGCCCACTAATATGCAGAAGTTTTAAAATGGCTTAACTCTGCTAAATATTTTCAGCAGCATTCAGAATCACCATGAGCGTATAATGGTGAAGGCTGCATTGTGTTCTAGTACAAATGGGCATATTTGTATCTAGCTGTTCCTTGTCACCTTTTCATCGGACACTGCTGTATGCCAGGGCTCCATTCCTGCAGTGAAGCTCTCACCAAGACAACAGTCACAGTTCCTGCTTATGTGGCCCCTTGTCCCCTACAAAGAGCTCAAAAGGCCCTATAAGCATGATTATAGATTTGCTATATACAATTGTTATTCTTAAGGTGCAATTTTACAATTTAATCCTTCATATTATTAAACAATAAATATACCTTAGTAGAAGTATTGCTGAAGGGGTTACTTGTGAGTTTATGTCTTGATACAGAATCCTTTTTTTCATGTTGTGCCTTAGCCTGGAGATAAGTAATTATAGGGGAAAAATAACTTTTCCAATAAGACATTACAAAATTAACCTAAACTTTTGAATGTTGAATATTTGAAAGGGAAAACAATTCTGAAGAAAATATTTAAAGTATCATGGCAGCTTGATGCAAATTATATATTTGAAGTGTATGTTCTAATAATTTGAATGCTTCAAGGAGGAATATTTTAATGGATAAACATTAACAAAATGATCTAAACATTTTAATGTTCCTAATATTCTTTGACAAAATAATAGTTGCTTAATTTGATTACATATCCTTTTGGAAGTTTCCAAAAGTCAGTTAGGCTGTTTTTGTTGTTGTTCTTAGCAGGAAGTTGAATTAAAATGATGATGAAAACATAATAATCATAGCTATGGTGTTGGCTTAAAATATAGTATTACTAAAGGAAAAATGTTTTAAATTTAAACATTTGATCGTGAAAGTTATGTTTTATTTACCATTGGCCTCTAGGTATTTAATGCCTTCTACTTTGTACCAGTAATAAGTTAGATTTCTTTGTAATGAAATGTGCCAGTAGCTTGCATTTTTAACAAATGTCAATTCCTGAGTCTTGCAGTCATTAGTACCTGTGCTGTCAAGAACAATTTATTTTAAATATTTAAATATTTACTTTCTTTTTATCAGATTCAGAGAATCTAAAGCCACATAAAGATTCAGAGAATCTGTTTACCTCTAAAGCCACGTAAAGTTGGCAGGACTGTTGTTTCCCCATAAACTCCCAGGGCAGTAACTTGGACTTGCTGACTCTCAGGATTCTGCAAGTAAAAATAAAATATTTGAATATGAAGTTGGTTGAAAAAGATAAATTGTTAACAAGGAAAGAATGTGATAATGTGATACATCCTAAAATGCAAATGTCCATGAAATACAGACTATGCAAAGTGAAAAAAATTATTTTTCTAAGTTTCAATAAGCAAGAGACATCAGACAGCAACTCCCGGGAGAACTTTTCCTGTCCCTGTGCCATGAATAGTCAGTGATTGGAGAGGGTGTTTGAGCACATTTGAAAAACAAGTTAAAAGCTGGAGTGCATAAGCCCGTGCCAAAAAATTTGCAGAATCCTGAGAGTCAGCAAGCCCAGGTCACTGCACTGGGAGATTATGGGGAAACAACAGCCCTGCCAACTTAATAGGGCTTTGGAGGTAATTGTACATTTAATAGATAAAACCTCTGAATCTGATAAAAAGAAAATCATAGATGGTGTAATTTGATCAAGTGACAGATGTACCAAGGTATTGCATTATTTTATTCTAACTGGAATTTTTTCCAGCTATCCTGTAGAGTGACAGCAGGATAGGCAGGACGTAATTTTAATAAATACAACAAGATGACAGCATTGAGAGCAGATGCCCCTGGATTCCAATAACATGCAAACCAAGAAATGAGGCTTTCAAACAGTATGTGAATAGTTATCTAGTGATCATTTGCTAAAAACAAATATTCTCAGTACTTTATCTGTCATATCTGTGTTCAAGAATCTGAAAACGTAAATATTCTTAAACTTGAAGAACTCATGTAGACAAGGGTTGGGAGACTGTGGCTTTTCCAAATCCAGCAGGTAAATACAGCTGTATTGGAACAGAGCCACGTCTGTTTGTTAACATGTCACCCATGACTGCTTTGCGTTGCGTTGGCCGACTCGGGTGGTTGAGACAGAGACCATATGGACCGGACAGCCGGAAAGATTTCTTATCTGGTTCATTACAGAAAAAGTTGGCTGACTCTTGACATACAATGTAATGAAATATCGAGCACATATTTCTCATAAAATCATTCATATTCAAATGATAATCAAGCAAAACAAAACAGACCAGATTCAGGTGTCTGTCCGTCCCAGAAGAGGAGATGGAGCCCCACGTCAGAGCTGTCACTGCTTTTCCAAGCGATACTGAGTAAGTCTTCCTTTCTCCTTTGGTAAGAATTGAAGTTGTGCTGAGTTTGGGGGATACAGGGTGCAAATGGCAAAACCACGTGACCTTGAAGAAGGGTGTGACAGCTGAGCCTAAAAACTATGTCCAACCAGTCATAAACACAGGGACAGCCTGACGCAAACCCTGGGAGCCCGGGGACAGAGCCTGACAGATCAGAATTTCAAGCAGATAGATAAGGTGAATGTCCTTAAATTTAAATAGTCAAAATAGCCTATTCATTTTTATTTTTTATATTTCAAATAAATGTTGTTTTTTTAAATTTAGGGCATGATCTTGGCAGGCTTTTTATTTAGTTATTATTATTTTTATTATTATTTATTTCATATTAATATAAGGGTACAAACAATCAGTTTACATTGTTTGCATTTGTTAGGTAAAGTCCAAATTGTAGTGGAGCCCTTCCCCCAGGAGCTGTGCCATATTCCCTACACGGCACCTGATAGGTGAGAGCACCCCAAGCCTCCTGGCTTTCCCTCTCCCCCAACCAAGCCCCCTGGCTTTCCCTCTCCCCACACTTGAATTTAATTGTTTTCTGGTGTGGGTGTGTAGTTCTTGGTGATACTTCACTTAGGAGGATGTTCTCCAAATCCATCTACCCTGTTTCCCTGAAACTAAGACATCCTCCGAAAATAAGACCTACTTACAGGAAAGATGAGATGTCCCCTGAAAATAAGACCTAGTGCATCTTTGGGAGCACACCTTAAAATAAGACACTGTCTTATTTTCGGAGAAACAGGGTAGGTAAGTACAAAAGATGTAAAGTCTCCATCTTTCTTTATGGCTGAAGAATATTCCATGGTGTGCTTATACTATAGTTTATTTATCTGTTTGTGAGTTGATGGGTACTTGGGTTGTTTGCATATCATGGAGATTGTGAATTGAGCTGCAATAAACATTCTATCATAAAATGTTTTCTTTCTTCTGAGTAGATACCTAGTAATTGGATGGTAGGATAAAGTGGAGGGCCTACTTTCAGCTCTTTGAGAAGTCTCAATACTTCTTTCTGAAGAGACTGGTTTATAATCCCACCAGTAGTGTCTAGCAGCCTGTTTAAATACACATAGGCGTGTGTTTTCATGGACTGAGAGGAACAAGAACTTAATTTCATCCTCTACAAAAATAAGCTTGTGTGGGAAAATTGGCAAAGTGAGGTCCTAGTCTAAGAAGTGTCCTTTAGGGAAAAAAATTAAAATGTTCCTTGGTTACGTAAGCAGGAAATTGTCTAAACTATTTCCATCTGTTAGAAAATCACAGTGTACATTAGTATATTTTATCTGAGAAGTCCTGCCAATAAGAAATCTAACATTTTTGTCAATAAGCTTTGCCAAAATGTGCTGGCCATCTGAAATTTTTTTAAAATCATGCAACACCTGTCTATAAATCCTTAGGAAAATTTTAGGAAAAACACTGATTAGACAATCTCAAACATTTTTCAAACTCTGAAAGCGATCCCTAAGTATGTTAGTAGCTAAGTCAAGAGAACATTCACCATGTGTCAGGCACTAATTTATGTTGTATACCTATATTAATTTTTTTTTTTTGAGACAGAGTCTTACTTTCCTATCCCTGGTAGAGTGCCTGGTGTCATAGTTCACAGCAGCCTGGAACTCTTGGGATCAAGCAATCCTCTTGCCTCAGCCTCCGGAGTAGCTGGGATTACAGGGGTCCACCACAATGCCCAGCTATTTTTTTAGAGACTGAATTGAGCTGCAATAAACACTGCAGGCTAGCCTGGTGGTATAAGCCACATGGGAGGCCCTCTAGTAGCGTAGGAGATGATGGATATGGTAAGATGTTCACGGGTCTAGCTCTTGCTCAGGCTGGTCTCCAACTCGTAAGCTTAAGTGATCCACCCACCTTGAACTCCAAAGTGCTGGGATTACTGCAGTGAACCACCATGCCCAGCCTATATTCATTATTTTAATATTATCAGCCTTATATTACAGATGAGAAAACTGAGGTGCAAAGATGTTATTCACCTTGTTCAAAGTCAAACAGCTAGTGAGTGCTGGAACCAGGATTCAGACCCAGGTAGTCTAAATCCAGAGTTCATGGCCTCAATGACTATCCATATATAGTTAGTATATCCATATATAGTTGTTAGTATATTTCAGATATCCAGAAAAGTGAAACACTTTATAAACATTTCATCTAATATTTCTCTTATTATTTGAATTTTTATTTTGGACTAATATGAGGATGTATACGATTAGGTTACATTGTTTACATTTGCAAAGTCCCAGTCGTCGTCGTGACCTTCATCCTGAACATGGGCCATTTGCCCGTCCATACATTGTCCCCACTGGGTGGGAACTTACTGAACCCGCTCACCCCTTCCTGAACTGAAATGACTTTTTCTCTCATGTGTGCACCTTGTATTATTTGAATTTTTTAAATACCTATTGTTGGAAATGTCAGGAAGCTAATACAAGATTTAGATATCCAGGGACTGGCGAACTTATCTGCCTTCAACCAACATGCATATTCCACAGTGAGCGAGCTAATGTATGTTCCTTACAGTGCTTATTAAAACAGACCCATCAGGATATCTTCTCGACAACTGTTAATTAATTGTAGCTGCCTCCTTGGCAACTGTTAATTAATTGCAGATGCCTGATAGAAACTGAGTGGTTTGTTTCTTTGTAGGTATTCTAGAACTCAGACTTTCTACTGGTAAAGAATCATTCATTCCTGCCTGTGTGAATGTCTTCATTTAACAAACACTGGCTGAGAAACTATTCTATAAATAAAACTGGCAAGTAAATTGCTCTCAGGGAGTTTAAATCTAGCAGAGGGAGAAAAACAATTAGCAAACAAACAAATAAAAAATAGGACATGTTCAGTGTGTTAAGAAACAGGGGCGGGGCCTGTGGCTCAGTGAGGAGGGCGCAGGTCCCATATACTGAGGGTGGTGGGTTCAAACCCAGCCCCGGCCAAACTGCAACAAGAAAATAGCCTGTCGTTGTGGTGGGCACCTGTAGTCCTAGCTACTTGGGAGGCTGAGGCAAGAGAATCGTCTAAGCCCAGGAGTTGGAGGTTGCTGTGAGCTGTGATGCCACAGTACTCTACCGAGGGTGATAAAATGGGACTCTGTCTCTAAAAAAAAAAAAAAGAAAGTAAATCAGGGTAACATAAAAGGTGAAGGGGCCAAGGGGGGTGGACGACGGATTCACATATGAGCTGAGATGCAGAGAAGGAGCTGGCTCTCAGAATATTTCTCAGGAAAAACATTGCAGGTGGGAAAAACAGCAACAATTAAAGTAACAATCATAGAAAATATAGATATTTTGACATTTTTTACATATATGACTATAGATTGGTTTGATATTGGATTCATATAACCAATTTTATTAGAACTTGCTCCTTAAAATAACTGAGTTAATGTACAAAATAATCAACAAGATAGGAATGTTCAGAGACGAAGATAAAATCGTCTGCCATACTGATGGAGCATGAATGTGTCCCAAACTGTGACCAAGTCCTAATATTTGCTCCCTGACCTATGATAGTAATCATGTTTCCAAGACTAGCCTTTTATATGGGGAAGTCACACCAATAGGCTTCTGGTTGGGGTCAGTGAAGCCCCAGACCCACATGTGCTTACTTTACCAAAGATGGGGTGGGGACAGAGAGGGCCACGTGTGCTTACTTTACCAAAGATGGGGTGGGGACAGAGAGGGCCACGTGTGCTTACTTTACCAAAGATGGGGTGGGGACAGAGAGGGCCACGTGTGCTTACTTTACCAAAGATGGGGTGGGGACAGAGAGGGCCACGTGTGCTTACTTTACCAAAGATGGGGTGGGGACAGAGAGGGCCACGTGTGCTTACTCTCCCAGAGATAGAGCAGAGCCAGGGAGATCATCCCTCAAGCAGGAGCATAAGGACAAGCCACATGGGAGACCCTCTAGTAGCACAGGAGATGACAGATGTGGTAAGATGTTTACCTTCCTACCAGTCAGTAAGGGGTGGAGACAGCTTAGCAGTGCCTAGAGACATTCTGGTTGATGCCTGGTGAGCAGAGGCCTTGGGTGCCGCTAAACATTCCACAGTGCAGGAGGACTTCCCCACCTCTCAGTAAGAAACCCTGCCTCCCAGAACTCCCCTTTTCCAGCCAGGAGGGTAGGAAGTAGGATTTCCCACAACAAACTCTAACAGGAATTTTTTTTTTTTTTTTTTGAGACAGAGTCTCAATTTGTTGCCCCCAGTAGAGTGCTGTAGCATCATAGCTCACACCAACCTCAGACTCTTGGGCTTAAGCGATTCTCTTGCCTCAACCTCCTGAGTAGCTGGGACTACAGGCGCCCGCCACAACGCCTAACTATGTTTACAGACGAGGTCTAGCTCTGGCTCAGGCTGGTCTCAAACCCGTGAGCTCAGGCAATCCACCTACCTTGGCCTCCCAAGTACTGGGATTACAGGCCTGAACCACGGCGTCTGGCTCTAATGGAATTTTAAGAGGTTCTTCACTTTGGACCAAAATCTTTTCTTCCTTTGAGTATACATGTTAATATAAGATTACATATGTTAACATAGTATTATCTTAAGCTGCATTCTCAATAAAATCAGTTGGCTGTATCTCGACTTACATGTACTCTTTCAGTATTTTTATTATTTCTTTTTGCATGTGCTATTATGAGTGAGTCATAAGCAAAGTTTCTCCAAAACTCAGCTTAAATGTCACCTCTTCTTGAAATTATTACTAATTGCTAAACTGTTAGCTGCTCCTCCTTCTGAGCTCCTATGGCAATCTACGCATACTTTTATCCTAGCACTTATCACTCTGTGACGTAATTATTCATTTAAAGGTCATTCCCATTTAGAAAATAAGCCCTTCAGAATAGAAGCTGTGTTGGGTGTTTACACACCCTACAGTGCACACCACAGCCCCCATGTCAAAGAATTAACCAGTTCAGAATGTCAGCGGTGCTGAGGCTGAGAAACCCTGGGTCTCAGAAATCTCTGTAACTCCGTGCCCACACGGCACCTGCCACAAAGAAGCACAAACCATTTAAGTGAATTCATGAATGTCCACAAAGAACCCTAACATCAAAATATTATGAGTCATATTTTATTGCTCTAAGTCTTGCTTGAATCCTCATGAAATTAAGAAGGTATTATGTATGTTCATCTAAAGGGAACATTTTGGGGACAGTTTGACAGAATGATTATAGTTCAGTGAGTCCTAGCATGTGAACAAGGAAAGCAGTAGGCTGTGCTGTGGATGGTCTAAATGCTCGTGGGTAAGTAAAGACGGTCAGTTTTAAGATGTAAAATATAGGAAATAATACCGGGTATACCGTCACAAAACAGAAATAGGAATGTAATGATTTTTTAAAGGTATAAAATCTAAGAAAGCACATCAGAAGGACAATTTAAAACATGAAGACTATGATGATAGGATGAAACTATCGAGATCGTGATAAAAAATGGAAGGAATAGAATCATACAAATAAAATGAGATAAAATTAAAATAGAAGAAATGGTATTTTAAGTAAAATAGCTTAAATAAGCTTCAGGAAATATGTCAGAAACCTCGTGAGAAAGCCCCATAGCCCCCACACAGCAAAGTATAGTTTCTAGGTAGAAAGTTATCAATCAAAGGTTTTAAAAGCAGCAGCCTAAAACTAGAATGAGAAAAGAAAAAGCCTTAGAGATGGCTAGAAGTGACTTTCTGCCGACCAAAGGAATCAATCAAACTTAAACGATACTAATAGAAATTGAAGATCGACAGTGATGGTTTCCTTATACCTCGTCTTGGTCTGACAACATCTGGAGGGAGTGTTCAGTTCCAAGTGCCACTTGGCCTTCAGGATAGTATTGTTAGGGGCTCTGCAGTTCACATGGTCTGTATGTAACTAAATTCTGCAGTTGTAATGCAAAAATAACCATATATATGTTAACAACGGGGTATGACTGAGTTCCGATAAAGATTTATTTACAAAAGTAGGAGTGTCAGATGCAGACCTGCCCAGTTTGGGAAAATAAACATTGACAAATTTGAGTAGGTCTGAACTGGAAAATCAGCATGCTTAAGGGCCTGGAAACTCTTCAGACCCTTAACTGCTACTTAGCCTGGAACAAATCCTATAAACCAAGTGTATTAGGAAAGCCTTCAAACTTAGAAAACTGGTCTTCTCAAAATCACCACGCATCTCCACATTGTTAAAACAAGCGGTCAGTCAGGGGTCAGGCCTGCCTGCAGGTGGTGTCACAGTTGGTGCTGGCATCTGCCTTGAGATGTTTCCCTACCTGGCTTCCAGGGCTTCGCACTCTCCTGATTTTTCCCTGAGGGCCCTCGTCACGTGTCAGTCTTTGCTGTGCGTCCCGCGTCCTCTTCCCAGTTCTCATCTGTACTCACTCCCTGGGCGACTTCATAGTCTCAGGACTTCACGCACGTGCCCACTCGATGTTCCCAGGCTGCAATAATCTCTCTCTCCCGGACTTCTCCCTGACGCCACTCTTGTTTATACACTGCCCGACTGACGTCTCTAGTTGGATCCACAATTGAAATTTCTGACCTAACACTTCTAAAACTGAACTTCTGATTTACCCAAAACCTTGTTTCATCTCATCTTCCCCATCAGTCAATTTCATCTTTCTAACTGTTCAGACCAAAACGCACTTCAAGTCACACTTGATTCTTCTCTTTCTTACGCCGCACAGCCAATCTATCAACCAGACACTTGGCTCTAATCTTCACTATGTCCAGAACCCAACCACTTCTCACCACCTTCGCAGCCACGACCGGGGCCTGGGCCAGCATTGCCTCTCCGATGGCTTAGCGCACTGTCCTCTTTGGTCTCTTGCTGACCCTGCTGTCCCCTGAGTCTATCTACAAGCCTGTGACCCTAGATGCCCTTTTAAGAGACGTCACTGCAGAAACATCTTTTATCAAAACCCTTCTGTGACCCTCCATCTTTCTCAGAATGAAAGCCACAGTCTCTGCGTTGGGCATGAGACTCCGTATTACGCATCTTGCTGTGACCTTCTCCCCTCACTCATCCAACCCTCTCTCTGCTGCAGCCTGGTCTCCTAGGACGTCTTCAAGCAGGCAGCGTGTCCCTGCATGAGAATCTTTGCAATGCTGTGCTCCCTCATCTCCATTAGCCGTGGCTCCAGTTTCTCATTCAGGCCTTCCATGCGTGATCACTGTATTAGAAATGAAATCCCTGTATGAATTCTCCCTATCTGCCTCCTCCACTTACGTTTTCTCCATAGCATTTCAACCTTCTAATACATTATTGTATTTTACTTAATTATTTTGTTTACTGTCATTCTGTCCACACTGGATATAAGGCCCTGTGGGGGATGGAATTCTTACCTTTGTTCATTAATGTACTCCAGGTCAGCACATAATAGTCTCATAATAATCTCTCAATGATAGTTGCTAAGTAAAGTAGGGGCGCACACATTTTTCCCACTTCTAAGTGCTTGACAGTGTCTAGACTGTAGCAGTTTTTCATCTGAAGTCACAAAAGCCCTATAAGATGATTTCTATATCCATTTTAAAATTTCTAAGAATTGCATTAGTGACACTTCATTTCTATATAGGCAGAACTTACGGATGGCATTCTGTTTAGTGTGGAGACAAAAACATGTTTCAGAGAAAAGATGTTTCTTACCTTTGTTATGTTGTATGTTTACTTAAGTGCTTTGAAAAATGCTCACTGTATATGGAGTGTGCTTGGATTCCCCTAACCTTTGACACCGACTCTTGCCCAAGGTTTGGCAACTATTCGAGCTGTAGCAGCATTTAAGTCAACTTGCTTAGGAAACTTGAGTACCACTGTTTGGCTCTGACAGAAGTTTCTTCAGTGGAGACAATGTGGACAAGGCTGGTGATAAGATTGAGCTGTACTGTGGAGTTTCAGAATGTTGCTAAGAACGGGTCCTCCCGTCGGTTTCCAAACCAATGGTGGCTCTAAAAATAACAATGGGAAAAATATATATCTTGATGGGAGGCCCCACCCTACCCGTTCGGTTGGTGTTGACTTAACAGGCTTCTCAGGCGTTTGTGGAGCACGCAGCCTTGGACTCCAACCATCCACTGGCTTTTGGGAATAGATGTCATAGATCAAGACAAGCTAAAATGAAAGGTTTTCCAATGGTAGTCTATATACATTTCTGTGTTTTCTCAATTCGCTGCCTCACAGTAATATTCTTCTCTATCTGTTACAGGTCAATGCACAAACTGGGCCAGTTGGAAAGACTCGACCTCGGCAATAATGAATTCAGTGAGCTGGTGAGCAAATGCTTTCTCTAAACCTGATGAATGCACTCCAAGAGATTATTTCTTTTGCTCTAACTTCACACTGATAATGTTACTCACTTTTAATCAAGCTTCTGACCATTATTAGTCATAGGTTTGGAACTACCTGTTGTTTCTCTGACAGTAAAAAATTTTAATCAGAAAATAAGAGACCTTACCCTTTAGAGATCTCTGAAAACAATGTTTTATAGTGGAGAGAGGATCAGATTCCATTGACTTCTAGGAGGTTCTCATCAGATGACTTATTTTCATATGACCTAGCAAAAGGAGGGGACTGGAAGCTTAAAAAACTCAACATGTGGAAATCAAATGAAAACGAAGTTTATTTGCTTGAGAAGTACTAATATTCTAAAAATGATTCTAAGTAGAAATTTCTACTTACGGATGCCTTTGTAATTAAAAACAATTGTTAACAAAGAGGATTATCTTCTAACAACAACAGCCACCAGAAGTTAATAGGCAAAGTTCTAGGAACTTAATAGATTCTTAAAGTTCTTTTTAAATTTTTTAATAATTGTTTTGCTCAATATAGAATTAATAAATGCTCATTGAGAAAATTTAAAAAGATAAAAAGAAATATAAAAATGATAGAAAAGTCATTTATGATCCCATTGATATAATTTCTCATATTAAGAAATGATCATTAATGTTTTCTGGTATCTCCTCATCTTATTCCTGTTTTCTTTTTATTAGGTCAAATGAGTGTGATTTGGGGTCAGGTCAGAGCTAGAACATTGTTAGGCTGATGGGTGAAACTGGGCAACAACAACCCATAAGGAGCCTCTGTGTACTCGGGGGGAACAGCCTTCCATGTTCTCACAGAACTTAGATGAGTAACTAAGTTATTCTAAGAATAACAGAATAACTGGGAGCTTCCCAACTGTTGTGGGACAGTCGGGGAGGCCGAAACAGATTCCTCGCACATCGTGGGGCCCAAAACCCTTTATGGTAGGTGCATTTTCACGTATGCATAGATCTGTCCAGTGAATCAGGACCCCGTGAGTCCCCAGCTGGTGGGGGAAACAGTGGAGCCCAAAAGCAAATCACCATGTGTGTGAAGCTTTCAGGAAAATGGAACAGATTGAACAGCAGAGCGTGGAGGCTGCAGGGAGCAGTGGATTGACTCAGAAGCACAGGGAGGCCCTGGCAAACAGCCCCCTGTCTAGACCCCACTTGCCATGAGCCTCCCTCACTGCCTCTCTCCTCTTCTCCCTGCTCAGAAAATGAGAGGGCTGTTCTAGAGGGGAACATGTCACTCAGAGCCCCAGCAGCTCTGCTATGGGGACTTTGGTCAGAAGAGTCAGTCCTAAGAAGCAAAATAAGTTTTCCTGCAAGTCCAGCTGGGGGAGGCTGACAGGGTGAGAGTGGGAAGTCTGTGCATGGTGTAGAGTTCAGGAATTCACAGGACGTGGGCAGGAGCACAGCGGCAGGCCCCAAACATAGAGTGACAGGCGCCACACAGGGGGAAGGCAGCCATCACAGCGATTATTGCAGCAGAGGCTCCTATCAGTGGAGATCCCCACCTCCCCACTCACATGCCCCTTGAAAGAATAGTGAGAGATAAGGATCCCGGGAAGGGCCCAATTTCCTGGTCCCGTTTTATTCAAGCAGAGGGAGGGTAGGTCAAAGAAATGACATTTGAAATGTTACTGGAGGTAAGACACGGTGCATAGTGGTTAGATGAGTGTGTAGATTTGAAATGTTACTGGAGGTAAGACACGGTGCATAGTGGTTAGATGAGTGTGTAGATTTGAAATGTTACTGGAGGTAAGGCACGGTGCATAGTGGTTAGATGTGAGTGTAGATTTGAAATGTTACTGGAGGTAAGGCACGGTGCATAGTGGTTAGATGTGAGTGTAGATTTGAAATGTTACTGGAGGTAAGGCACGGTGCATAGTGGTTAGATGTGTGTGTAGATTTGAAATGTTACTGGAGGTAAGGCACGGTGCATAGTGGTTAGATGTGTGTGTGGATTTGAAATGTTACTGGAGGTAAGGCACGGTGCATAGTGGTTAGATGAGTGTGTAGATTTGAAATGTTACTGGAGGTAAGGCACGGTGCATAGTGGTTAGATGTGAGTGTAGATTTGAAATGTTACTGGAGGTAAGGCACGGTGCATAGTGGTTAGATGTGTGTGTAGATTTGAAATGTTACTGGAGGTAAGGCACGGTGCATAGTGGTTAGATGTGTGTGTAGATTTGAAATGTTACTGGAGGTAAGGCACGGTGCATAGTGGTTAGATGTGTGTGTGGATTTGAAATGTTACTGGAGGTAAGGCACGGTGCATAGTGGTTAGATGAGTGTGTAGATTTGAAATGTTACTGGAGGTAAGGCACGGTGCATAGTGGTTAGATGTGAGTGTAGATTTGAAATGCTACTGGAGGTAAGACAGTGCATAGTGGTTAGATGTGTGTGTAGATTTGAAATGTTACTGGAGGTAAGACACGGTGCATAGTGGTTAGATGTGAGTGTAGATTTGAAATGTTACTGGAGGTAAGACAGTGCATAGTGGTTAGATGTGTGTGTAGATTTGAAATGTTACTGGAGGTAAGACACGGTGCATAGTGGTTAGATGTGAGTGTAGATTTGAAATGTTACTGGAGGTAAGGCACGGTGTATAGTGGTTAGATGTGAGTGTAGATTTGAAATGTTACTGGAGGTAAGACAGTGCATAGTGGTTAGATGTGTGTGTAGATTTGAAATGTTACTGGAGGTAAGACACGGTGCATAGTGGTTAGATGTGAGTGTAGATTTGAAATGTTACTGGAGGTAAGACAGTGCATAGTGGTTAGATGTGTGTGTAGATTTGAAATGTTACTGGAGGTAAGACACGGTGCATAGTGGTTAGATGTGAGTGTAGATTTGAAATGTTACTGGAGGTAAGACACGGTGCATAGTGGTTAGATGTGTGTGTAGATTTGAAATGTTACTGGAGGTAAGACACGGTGCATAGTGGTTAGATGTGAGTGTAGATTTGAAATGTTACTGGAGGTAAGGCACGGTGTATAGTGGTTAGATGTGAGTGTAGATTTGAAATGTTACTGGAGGTAAGACACGGTGCATAGTGGTTAGATGTGTGTGTAGATTTGAAATGTTACTGGAGGTAAGGCACGGTGCATAGTGGTTAGATGTGAGTGTAGATTTGAAATGCTACTGGAGGTAAGACAGTGCATAGTGGTTAGATGTGTGTGTAGATTTGAAATGTTACTGGAGGTAAGACACGGTGCATAGTGGTTAGATGTGAGTGTAGATTTGAAATGTTACTGGAGGTAAGACAGTGCATAGTGGTTAGATGTGTGTGTAGATTTGAAATGTTACTGGAGGTAAGACACGGTGCATAGTGGTTAGATGTGAGTGTAGATTTGAAATGTTACTGGAGGTAAGGCACGGTGTATAGTGGTTAGATGTGAGTGTAGATTTGAAATGTTACTGGAGGTAAGACAGTGCATAGTGGTTAGATGTGTGTGTAGATTTGAAATGTTACTGGAGGTAAGACACGGTGCATAGTGGTTAGATGTGAGTGTAGATTTGAAATGTTACTGGAGGTAAGACAGTGCATAGTGGTTAGATGTGTGTGTAGATTTGAAATGTTACTGGAGGTAAGACACGGTGCATAGTGGTTAGATGTGAGTGTAGATTTGAAATGTTACTGGAGGTAAGACAGTGCATAGTGGTTAGATGTGTGTGTAGATTTGAAATGTTACTGGAGGTAAGACACGGTGCATAGTGGTTAGATGTGAGTGTAGATTTGAAATGTTACTGGAGGTAAGGCACGGTGTATAGTGGTTAGATGTGAGTGTAGATTTGAAATGTTACTGGAGGTAAGACAGTGCATAGTGGTTAGATGTGTGTGTAGATTTGAAATGTTACTGGAGGTAAGACACGGTGCATAGTGGTTAGATGTGAGTGTAGATTTGAAATGTTACTGGAGGTAAGACAGTGCATAGTGGTTAGATGTGTGTGTAGATTTGAAATGTTACTGGAGGTAAGACACGGTGCATAGTGGTTAGATGTGAGTGTAGATTTGAAATGTTACTGGAGGTAAGGCACGGTGCATAGTGGTTAGATGTGAGTGTAGATTTGAAATGTTACTGGAGGTAAGACAGTGCATAGTGGTTAGATGTGTGTGTAGATTTGAAATGTTACTGGAGGTAAGACACGGTGCATAGTGGTTAGATGTGAGTGTAGATTTGAAATGTTACTGGAGGTAAGACAGTGCATAGTGGTTAGATGTGTGTGTAGATTTGAAATGTTACTGGAGGTAAGACACGGTGCATAGTGGTTAGATGTGAGTGTAGATTTGAAATGTTACTGGAGGTAAGACAGTGCATAGTGGTTAGATGTGTGTGTAGATTTGAAATGTTACTGGAGGTAAGACACGGTGCATAGTGGTTAGATGTGAGTGTAGATTTGAAATGTTACTGGAGGTAAGGCACGGTGTATAGTGGTTAGATGTGAGTGTAGATTTGAAATGTTACTGGAGGTAAGACAGTGCATAGTGGTTAGATGTGTGTGTAGATTTGAAATGTTACTGGAGGTAAGACACGGTGCATAGTGGTTAGATGTGAGTGTAGATTTGAAATGTTACTGGAGGTAAGACAGTGCATAGTGGTTAGATGTGTGTGTAGATTTGAAATGTTACTGGAGGTAAGACACGGTGCATAGTGGTTAGATGTGAGTGTAGATTTGAAATGTTACTGGAGGTAAGGCACGGTGCATAGTGGTTAGATGTGTGTGTGGATTTGAAATGTTACTGGAGGTAAGACAGTGCATAGTGGTTAGATGTGTGTGTGGATTTGAAATGTTACTGGAGGTAAGACACGGTGCATAGTGGTTAGATGTGAGTGTAGATTTGAAATGTTACTGGAGGTAAGACAGTGCATAGTGGTTAGATGTGTGTGTAGATTTGAAATGTTACTGGAGGTAAGACACGGTGCATAGTGGTTAGATGTGAGTGTAGATTTGAAATGTTACTGGAGGTAAGGCACGGTGCATAGTGGTTAGATGTGTGTGTAGACTTGAAATGTTACTGGAGGTAAGACACGGTGCATAGTGGTTAGATGTGAGTGTAGATTTGAAATGTTACTGGAGGTAAGGCACGGTGCATAGTGGTTAGATGTGTGTGTAGATTTGAAATGTTACTGGAGGTAAGACACGGTGCATAGTGGTTAGATGTGAGTGTAGATTTGAAATGTTACTGGAGGTAAGGCACGGTGCATAGTGGTTAGATGTGTGTGTGGATTTGAAATGTTACTGGAGGTAAGACAGTGCATAGTGGTTAGATGTGTGTGTGGATTTGAAATGTTACTGGAGGTAAGACACGGTGCATAGTGGTTAGATGTGAGTGTAGATTTGAAATGTTACTGGAGGTAAGACAGTGCATAGTGGTTAGATGTGTGTGTAGATTTGAAATGTTACTGGAGGTAAGACACGGTGCATAGTGGTTAGATGTGAGTGTAGATTTGAAATGTTACTGGAGGTAAGGCACGGTGCATAGTGGTTAGATGTGTGTGTAGACTTGAAATGTTACTGGAGGTAAGACACGGTGCATAGTGGTTAGATGTGAGTGTAGATTTGAAATGTTACTGGAGGTAAGACAGTGCATAGTGGTTAGATGTGTGTGTAGATTTGAAATGTTACTGGAGGTAAGACACGGTGCATAGTGGTTAGATGTGTGTGTAGACTTGAAATGTTACTGGAGGTAAGACACGGTGCATAGTGGTTAGATGTGAGTGTAGATTTGAAATGTTACTGGAGGTAAGACAGTGCATAGTGGTTAGATGTGTGTGTAGATTTGAAATGTTACTGGAGGTAAGGCACGGTGCATAGTGGTTAGATGTGAGTGTAGATTTGAAATGTTACTGGAGGTAAGGCACGGTGCATAGTGGTTAGATGTGAGTGTAGATTTGAAATGTTACTGGAGGTAAGGCACGGTGCATAGTGGTTAGATGTGTGTGTAGATTTGAAATGTTACTGGAGGTAAGGCACGGTGCGTGTTGGTTAGATGTGTGTGTGGATTTGAAATGTTACTGGAGGTAAGACACGGTGTATAGTGGTTAGATGTGAGTGTAGATTTGAAATGTTACTGGAGGTAAGACAGTGCATAGTGGTTAGATGTGTGTGTAGATTTGAAATGTTACTGGAGGTAAGGCACGGTGCATAGTGGTTAGATGTGAGTGTAGATTTGAAATGTTACTGGAGGTAAGTCACGGTGCATAGTGGTTAGATGTGAGTGTAGATTTGAAATGTTACTGGAGGTAAGGCACGGTGTATAGTGGTTAGATGTGAGTGTAGATTTGAAATGTTACTGGAGGTAAGGCACGGTGTATAGTGGTTAGATGTGTGTGTAGATTTGAAATGTTACTGGAGGTAAGGCACGGTGCATAGTGGTTAGATGTGAGTGTAGATTTGAAATGTTACTGGAGGTAAGGCACGGTGCATAGTGGTTAGATGTGTGTGTAGATTTGAAATGTTACTGGAGGTAAGGCACGGTGTATAGTGGTTAGATGTGTGTGTAGACTTGAAATGTTACTGGAGGTAAGGCACGGTGTATAGTGGTTAGATGTGAGTGTAGATTTGAAATGCTACTGGACGTAAGGCACGGTGCATAGTGGTTAGATGTGTGTGTAGATTTGAAATGTTACTGGAGGTAAGGCACGGTGCATAGTGCTTAGATGTGTGTGTAGATTTGAAATGTTACTGTAGGTAAGGCACGGTGCATAGTGGTTAGATGTGTGTGTAGACTTGAAATGTTACTGGAGGTAAGGCACGGTGCGTGTTGGTTAGATGTGTGTGTAGATTTGAAATGTTACTGGAGGTAAGGCACAGTGCATAGTGGTTAGATGTGAGTGTAGATTTGAAATGCTACTGGAGGTAAGACAGTGCATAGTGGTTAGATGTGAGTGTAGATTTGAAATGCTACTGGACGTAAGGCACGGTGCATAGTGGTTAGATGTGTGTGTAGATTTGAAATGTTACTGTAGGTAAGGCACGGTGCATAGTGCTTAGATGTGTGTGTAGATTTGAAATGTTACTGTAGGTAAGGCACGGTGCATAGTGGTTAGATGTGTGTGTAGACTTGAAATGTTACTGGAGGTAAGGCACGGTGTATAGTGGTTAGATGTGTGTGTAGACTTGAAATGCTACTGGACGTAAGACAGTGCATAGTGGTTAGATGTGTGTGTAGACTTGAAATGTTACTGGAGGTAAGGCACGGTGTATAGTGGTTAGATGTGTGTGTAGACTTGAAATGTTACTGGACGTAAGACAGTGCATAGTGGTTAGATGTGTGTGTAGACTTGAAATGCTACTGGAGGTAAGGCACGGTGCATAGTGGTTAGATGTGTGTGTAGATTTGAAATGTTACTGGAGGTAAGGCACGGTGCATAGTGGTTAGATGTGTGTGTAGATTTGAAATGTTACTGGAGGTAAGGCACGGTGCATAGTGGTTAGATGTGAGTGTAGATTTGAAATGCTACTGGAGGTAAGACAGTGCATAGTGGTTAGATGTGTGTGTAGATTTGAAATGTTACTGGAGGTAAGGCACGGTGCATAGTGGTTAGATGTGAGTGTAGATTTGAAATGTTACTGGAGGTAAGACAGTGCATAGTGGTTAGATGTGTGTGTAGATTTGAAATGTTACTGGAGGTAAGGCACGGTGCATAGTGGTTAGATGTGTGTGTAGATTTGAAATGTTACTGGAGGTAAGGCACGGTGCATAGTGGTTAGATGTGTGTGTAGATTTGAAATGTTACTGGAGGTAAGGCACGGTGCATAGTGGTTAGATGTGAGTGTAGATTTGAAATGCTACTGGAGGTAAGACAGTGCATAGTGGTTAGATGTGTGTGTAGATTTGAAATGTTACTGGAGGTAAGGCACGGTGCATAGTGGTTAGATGTGTGTGTAGATTTGAAATGTTACTGGAGGTAAGGCACGGTGCATAGTGGTTAGATGTGTGTGTAGATTTGAAATGTTACTGGAGGTAAGGCACGGTGCATAGTGGTTAGATGTGAGTGTAGATTTGAAATGCTACTGGAGGTAAGACAGTGCATAGTGGTTAGATGTGTGTGTAGATTTGAAATGTTACTGGAGGTAAGGCACGGTGCATAGTGGTTAGATGTGTGTGTAGATTTGAAATGTTACTGGAGGTAAGGCACGGTGCATAGTGGTTAGATGTGTGTGTAGATTTGAAATGTTACTGGAGGTAAGGCACGGTGCATAGTGGTTAGATGTGAGTGTAGATTTGAAATGTTACTGGAGGTAAGGCACGGTGCATAGTGGTTAGATGTGAGTGTAGATTTGAAATGCTACTGGAGGTAAGACAGTGCATAGTGGTTAGATGTGTGTGTAGATTTGAAATGTTACTGGAGGTAAGGCACGGTGCATAGTGGTTAGATGTGTGTGTAGACTTGAAATGTTACTGGAGGTAAGGCACGGTGCATAGTGGTTAGATGTGTGTGTAGATTTGAAATGTTACTGGAGGTAAGGCACGGTGCATAGTGGTTAGATGTGAGTGTAGATTTGAAATGTTACTGGAGGTAAGGCACGGTGCATAGTGGTTAGATGTGAGTGTAGATTTGAAATGCTACTGGAGGTAAGACAGTGCATAGTGGTTAGATGTGTGTGTAGATTTGAAATGTTACTGGAGGTAAGGCACAGTGCATAGTGGTTAGATGAGTGTGTAGATTTGAAATGCTACTGGAGGTAAGACAGTGCATAGTGGTTAGATGTGTGTGTAGATTTGAAATGTTACTGGAGGTAAGGCACGGTGCATAGTGGTTAGATGTGTGTGTAGATTTGAAATGTTACTGGAGGTAAGGCACGGTGCATAGTGGTTAGATGTGTGTGTAGATTTGAAATGTTACTGGAGGTAAGGCACGGTGCATAGTGGTTAGATGTGAGTGTAGATTTGAAATGTTACTGGAGGTAAGGCACGGTGCATAGTGGTTAGATGTGAGTGTAGATTTGAAATGCTACTGGAGGTAAGACAGTGCATAGTGGTTAGATGTGTGTGTAGATTTGAAATGTTACTGGAGGTAAGGCACAGTGCATAGTGGTTAGATGAGTGTGTAGATTTGAAATGCTACTGGAGGTAAGACAGTGCTTAGTGGTTAGATGTGTGTGTAGATTTGAAATGTTACTGGAGGTAAGGCACGGTGCATAGTGGTTAGATGTGTGTGTAGATTTGAAATGTTACTGGAGGTAAGGCACGGTGCATAGTGGTTAGATGTGTGTGTAGATTTGAAATGTTACTGGAGGTAAGGCACGGTGCATAGTGGTTAGATGTGTGTGTAGATTTGAAATGTTACTGGAGGTAAGGCACGGTGCATAGTGGTTAGATGTGAGTGTAGATTGGAAATGTTACTGGAGGTAAGACAGTGCATAGTGGTTAGATGTGAGTGTAGATTTGAAATGTTACTGGAGGTAAGGCACGGTGCATAGTGGTTAGATGTGAGTGTAGATTTGAAATGTTACTGGACGTAAGACAGTGCATAGTGGTTAGATGTGTGTGTAGATTTGAAATGCTACTGGACGTAAGACAGTGCATAGTGGTTAGATGTGAGTGTAGATTTGAAATGTTACTGGAGGTAAGACAGTGCATAGTGGTTAGATGTGTGTGTAGATTTGAAATGTTACTGGAGGTAAGACACGGTGCATAGTGGTTAGATGTGAGTGTAGATTTGAAATGTTACTGGAGGTAAGACACGGTGCATAGTGGTTAGATGTGTGTGTAGATTTGAAATGTTACTGGAGGTAAGACACGGTGCATAGTGGTTAGATGTGAGTGTAGATTTGAAATGTTACTGGAGGTAAGGCACGGTGTATAGTGGTTAGATGTGAGTGTAGATTTGAAATGTTACTGGAGGTAAGACACGGTGCATAGTGGTTAGATGTGTGTGTAGATTTGAAATGTTACTGGAGGTAAGGCACGGTGCATAGTGGTTAGATGTGAGTGTAGATTTGAAATGCTACTGGAGGTAAGACAGTGCATAGTGGTTAGATGTGTGTGTAGATTTGAAATGTTACTGGAGGTAAGACACGGTGCATAGTGGTTAGATGTGAGTGTAGATTTGAAATGTTACTGGAGGTAAGACAGTGCATAGTGGTTAGATGTGTGTGTAGATTTGAAATGTTACTGGAGGTAAGACACGGTGCATAGTGGTTAGATGTGAGTGTAGATTTGAAATGTTACTGGAGGTAAGGCACGGTGTATAGTGGTTAGATGTGAGTGTAGATTTGAAATGTTACTGGAGGTAAGACAGTGCATAGTGGTTAGATGTGTGTGTAGATTTGAAATGTTACTGGAGGTAAGACACGGTGCATAGTGGTTAGATGTGAGTGTAGATTTGAAATGTTACTGGAGGTAAGACAGTGCATAGTGGTTAGATGTGTGTGTAGATTTGAAATGTTACTGGAGGTAAGACACGGTGCATAGTGGTTAGATGTGAGTGTAGATTTGAAATGTTACTGGAGGTAAGACACGGTGCATAGTGGTTAGATGTGTGTGTAGATTTGAAATGTTACTGGAGGTAAGACACGGTGCATAGTGGTTAGATGTGAGTGTAGATTTGAAATGTTACTGGAGGTAAGGCACGGTGTATAGTGGTTAGATGTGAGTGTAGATTTGAAATGTTACTGGAGGTAAGACACGGTGCATAGTGGTTAGATGTGTGTGTAGATTTGAAATGTTACTGGAGGTAAGGCACGGTGCATAGTGGTTAGATGTGAGTGTAGATTTGAAATGCTACTGGAGGTAAGACAGTGCATAGTGGTTAGATGTGTGTGTAGATTTGAAATGTTACTGGAGGTAAGACACGGTGCATAGTGGTTAGATGTGAGTGTAGATTTGAAATGTTACTGGAGGTAAGACAGTGCATAGTGGTTAGATGTGTGTGTAGATTTGAAATGTTACTGGAGGTAAGACACGGTGCATAGTGGTTAGATGTGAGTGTAGATTTGAAATGTTACTGGAGGTAAGGCACGGTGTATAGTGGTTAGATGTGAGTGTAGATTTGAAATGTTACTGGAGGTAAGACAGTGCATAGTGGTTAGATGTGTGTGTAGATTTGAAATGTTACTGGAGGTAAGACACGGTGCATAGTGGTTAGATGTGAGTGTAGATTTGAAATGTTACTGGAGGTAAGACAGTGCATAGTGGTTAGATGTGTGTGTAGATTTGAAATGTTACTGGAGGTAAGACACGGTGCATAGTGGTTAGATGTGAGTGTAGATTTGAAATGTTACTGGAGGTAAGACAGTGCATAGTGGTTAGATGTGTGTGTAGATTTGAAATGTTACTGGAGGTAAGACACGGTGCATAGTGGTTAGATGTGAGTGTAGATTTGAAATGTTACTGGAGGTAAGGCACGGTGTATAGTGGTTAGATGTGAGTGTAGATTTGAAATGTTACTGGAGGTAAGACAGTGCATAGTGGTTAGATGTGTGTGTAGATTTGAAATGTTACTGGAGGTAAGACACGGTGCATAGTGGTTAGATGTGAGTGTAGATTTGAAATGTTACTGGAGGTAAGACAGTGCATAGTGGTTAGATGTGTGTGTAGATTTGAAATGTTACTGGAGGTAAGACACGGTGCATAGTGGTTAGATGTGAGTGTAGATTTGAAATGTTACTGGAGGTAAGGCACGGTGCATAGTGGTTAGATGTGAGTGTAGATTTGAAATGTTACTGGAGGTAAGACAGTGCATAGTGGTTAGATGTGTGTGTAGATTTGAAATGTTACTGGAGGTAAGACACGGTGCATAGTGGTTAGATGTGAGTGTAGATTTGAAATGTTACTGGAGGTAAGACAGTGCATAGTGGTTAGATGTGTGTGTAGATTTGAAATGTTACTGGAGGTAAGACACGGTGCATAGTGGTTAGATGTGAGTGTAGATTTGAAATGTTACTGGAGGTAAGACAGTGCATAGTGGTTAGATGTGTGTGTAGATTTGAAATGTTACTGGAGGTAAGACACGGTGCATAGTGGTTAGATGTGAGTGTAGATTTGAAATGTTACTGGAGGTAAGGCACGGTGTATAGTGGTTAGATGTGAGTGTAGATTTGAAATGTTACTGGAGGTAAGACAGTGCATAGTGGTTAGATGTGTGTGTAGATTTGAAATGTTACTGGAGGTAAGACACGGTGCATAGTGGTTAGATGTGAGTGTAGATTTGAAATGTTACTGGAGGTAAGACAGTGCATAGTGGTTAGATGTGTGTGTAGATTTGAAATGTTACTGGAGGTAAGACACGGTGCATAGTGGTTAGATGTGAGTGTAGATTTGAAATGTTACTGGAGGTAAGGCACGGTGCATAGTGGTTAGATGTGTGTGTGGATTTGAAATGTTACTGGAGGTAAGACAGTGCATAGTGGTTAGATGTGTGTGTGGATTTGAAATGTTACTGGAGGTAAGACACGGTGCATAGTGGTTAGATGTGAGTGTAGATTTGAAATGTTACTGGAGGTAAGACAGTGCATAGTGGTTAGATGTGTGTGTAGATTTGAAATGTTACTGGAGGTAAGACACGGTGCATAGTGGTTAGATGTGAGTGTAGATTTGAAATGTTACTGGAGGTAAGGCACGGTGCATAGTGGTTAGATGTGTGTGTAGACTTGAAATGTTACTGGAGGTAAGACACGGTGCATAGTGGTTAGATGTGAGTGTAGATTTGAAATGTTACTGGAGGTAAGGCACGGTGCATAGTGGTTAGATGTGTGTGTAGATTTGAAATGTTACTGGAGGTAAGACACGGTGCATAGTGGTTAGATGTGAGTGTAGATTTGAAATGTTACTGGAGGTAAGGCACGGTGCATAGTGGTTAGATGTGTGTGTGGATTTGAAATGTTACTGGAGGTAAGACAGTGCATAGTGGTTAGATGTGTGTGTGGATTTGAAATGTTACTGGAGGTAAGACACGGTGCATAGTGGTTAGATGTGAGTGTAGATTTGAAATGTTACTGGAGGTAAGACAGTGCATAGTGGTTAGATGTGTGTGTAGATTTGAAATGTTACTGGAGGTAAGACACGGTGCATAGTGGTTAGATGTGAGTGTAGATTTGAAATGTTACTGGAGGTAAGGCACGGTGCATAGTGGTTAGATGTGTGTGTAGACTTGAAATGTTACTGGAGGTAAGACACGGTGCATAGTGGTTAGATGTGAGTGTAGATTTGAAATGTTACTGGAGGTAAGACAGTGCATAGTGGTTAGATGTGTGTGTAGATTTGAAATGTTACTGGAGGTAAGACACGGTGCATAGTGGTTAGATGTGTGTGTAGACTTGAAATGTTACTGGAGGTAAGACACGGTGCATAGTGGTTAGATGTGAGTGTAGATTTGAAATGTTACTGGAGGTAAGACAGTGCATAGTGGTTAGATGTGTGTGTAGATTTGAAATGTTACTGGAGGTAAGGCACGGTGCATAGTGGTTAGATGTGAGTGTAGATTTGAAATGTTACTGGAGGTAAGGCACGGTGCATAGTGGTTAGATGTGAGTGTAGATTTGAAATGTTACTGGAGGTAAGGCACGGTGCATAGTGGTTAGATGTGTGTGTAGATTTGAAATGTTACTGGAGGTAAGGCACGGTGCGTGTTGGTTAGATGTGTGTGTGGATTTGAAATGTTACTGGAGGTAAGACACGGTGTATAGTGGTTAGATGTGAGTGTAGATTTGAAATGTTACTGGAGGTAAGACAGTGCATAGTGGTTAGATGTGTGTGTAGATTTGAAATGTTACTGGAGGTAAGGCACGGTGCATAGTGGTTAGATGTGAGTGTAGATTTGAAATGTTACTGGAGGTAAGTCACGGTGCATAGTGGTTAGATGTGAGTGTAGATTTGAAATGTTACTGGAGGTAAGGCACGGTGTATAGTGGTTAGATGTGAGTGTAGATTTGAAATGTTACTGGAGGTAAGGCACGGTGTATAGTGGTTAGATGTGTGTGTAGATTTGAAATGTTACTGGAGGTAAGGCACGGTGCATAGTGGTTAGATGTGAGTGTAGATTTGAAATGTTACTGGAGGTAAGGCACGGTGCATAGTGGTTAGATGTGTGTGTAGATTTGAAATGTTACTGGAGGTAAGGCACGGTGTATAGTGGTTAGATGTGTGTGTAGACTTGAAATGTTACTGGAGGTAAGGCACGGTGTATAGTGGTTAGATGTGAGTGTAGATTTGAAATGCTACTGGACGTAAGGCACGGTGCATAGTGGTTAGATGTGTGTGTAGATTTGAAATGTTACTGGAGGTAAGGCACGGTGCATAGTGCTTAGATGTGTGTGTAGATTTGAAATGTTACTGTAGGTAAGGCACGGTGCATAGTGGTTAGATGTGTGTGTAGACTTGAAATGTTACTGGAGGTAAGGCACGGTGCGTGTTGGTTAGATGTGTGTGTAGATTTGAAATGTTACTGGAGGTAAGGCACAGTGCATAGTGGTTAGATGTGAGTGTAGATTTGAAATGCTACTGGAGGTAAGACAGTGCATAGTGGTTAGATGTGAGTGTAGATTTGAAATGCTACTGGACGTAAGGCACGGTGCATAGTGGTTAGATGTGTGTGTAGATTTGAAATGTTACTGTAGGTAAGGCACGGTGCATAGTGCTTAGATGTGTGTGTAGATTTGAAATGTTACTGTAGGTAAGGCACGGTGCATAGTGGTTAGATGTGTGTGTAGACTTGAAATGTTACTGGAGGTAAGGCACGGTGTATAGTGGTTAGATGTGTGTGTAGACTTGAAATGCTACTGGACGTAAGACAGTGCATAGTGGTTAGATGTGTGTGTAGACTTGAAATGTTACTGGAGGTAAGGCACGGTGTATAGTGGTTAGATGTGTGTGTAGACTTGAAATGTTACTGGACGTAAGACAGTGCATAGTGGTTAGATGTGTGTGTAGACTTGAAATGCTACTGGAGGTAAGGCACGGTGCATAGTGGTTAGATGTGTGTGTAGATTTGAAATGTTACTGGAGGTAAGGCACGGTGCATAGTGGTTAGATGTGTGTGTAGATTTGAAATGTTACTGGAGGTAAGGCACGGTGCATAGTGGTTAGATGTGAGTGTAGATTTGAAATGCTACTGGAGGTAAGACAGTGCATAGTGGTTAGATGTGTGTGTAGATTTGAAATGTTACTGGAGGTAAGGCACGGTGCATAGTGGTTAGATGTGAGTGTAGATTTGAAATGTTACTGGAGGTAAGACAGTGCATAGTGGTTAGATGTGTGTGTAGATTTGAAATGTTACTGGAGGTAAGGCACGGTGCATAGTGGTTAGATGTGTGTGTAGATTTGAAATGTTACTGGAGGTAAGGCACGGTGCATAGTGGTTAGATGTGTGTGTAGATTTGAAATGTTACTGGAGGTAAGGCACGGTGCATAGTGGTTAGATGTGAGTGTAGATTTGAAATGCTACTGGAGGTAAGACAGTGCATAGTGGTTAGATGTGTGTGTAGATTTGAAATGTTACTGGAGGTAAGGCACGGTGCATAGTGGTTAGATGTGTGTGTAGATTTGAAATGTTACTGGAGGTAAGGCACGGTGCATAGTGGTTAGATGTGTGTGTAGATTTGAAATGTTACTGGAGGTAAGGCACGGTGCATAGTGGTTAGATGTGAGTGTAGATTTGAAATGCTACTGGAGGTAAGACAGTGCATAGTGGTTAGATGTGTGTGTAGATTTGAAATGTTACTGGAGGTAAGGCACGGTGCATAGTGGTTAGATGTGTGTGTAGATTTGAAATGTTACTGGAGGTAAGGCACGGTGCATAGTGGTTAGATGTGTGTGTAGATTTGAAATGTTACTGGAGGTAAGGCACGGTGCATAGTGGTTAGATGTGAGTGTAGATTTGAAATGTTACTGGAGGTAAGGCACGGTGCATAGTGGTTAGATGTGAGTGTAGATTTGAAATGCTACTGGAGGTAAGACAGTGCATAGTGGTTAGATGTGTGTGTAGATTTGAAATGTTACTGGAGGTAAGGCACGGTGCATAGTGGTTAGATGTGTGTGTAGACTTGAAATGTTACTGGAGGTAAGGCACGGTGCATAGTGGTTAGATGTGTGTGTAGATTTGAAATGTTACTGGAGGTAAGGCACGGTGCATAGTGGTTAGATGTGAGTGTAGATTTGAAATGTTACTGGAGGTAAGGCACGGTGCATAGTGGTTAGATGTGAGTGTAGATTTGAAATGCTACTGGAGGTAAGACAGTGCATAGTGGTTAGATGTGTGTGTAGATTTGAAATGTTACTGGAGGTAAGGCACAGTGCATAGTGGTTAGATGAGTGTGTAGATTTGAAATGCTACTGGAGGTAAGACAGTGCATAGTGGTTAGATGTGTGTGTAGATTTGAAATGTTACTGGAGGTAAGGCACGGTGCATAGTGGTTAGATGTGTGTGTAGATTTGAAATGTTACTGGAGGTAAGGCACGGTGCATAGTGGTTAGATGTGTGTGTAGATTTGAAATGTTACTGGAGGTAAGGCACGGTGCATAGTGGTTAGATGTGAGTGTAGATTTGAAATGTTACTGGAGGTAAGGCACGGTGCATAGTGGTTAGATGTGAGTGTAGATTTGAAATGCTACTGGAGGTAAGACAGTGCATAGTGGTTAGATGTGTGTGTAGATTTGAAATGTTACTGGAGGTAAGGCACAGTGCATAGTGGTTAGATGAGTGTGTAGATTTGAAATGCTACTGGAGGTAAGACAGTGCTTAGTGGTTAGATGTGTGTGTAGATTTGAAATGTTACTGGAGGTAAGGCACGGTGCATAGTGGTTAGATGTGTGTGTAGATTTGAAATGTTACTGGAGGTAAGGCACGGTGCATAGTGGTTAGATGTGTGTGTAGATTTGAAATGTTACTGGAGGTAAGGCACGGTGCATAGTGGTTAGATGTGTGTGTAGATTTGAAATGTTACTGGAGGTAAGGCACGGTGCATAGTGGTTAGATGTGTGTGTAGATTTGAAATGTTACTGGAGGTAAGGCACGGTGCATAGTGGTTAGATGTGAGTGTAGATTTGAAATGCTACTGGAGGTAAGACAGTGCATAGTGGTTAGATGTGTGTGTAGATTTGAAATGTTACTGGAGGTAAGGCACGGTGCATAGTGGTTAGATGTGAGTGTAGATTTGAAATGTTACTAGAGGTAAGGCACGGTGCATAGTGGTTAGATGTGTGTGTAGATTTGAAATGTTACTGGAGGTAAGGCACGGTGCATAGTGGTTAGATGTGAGTGTAGATTTGAAATGTTACTGGAGGTAAGGCACGGTGCATAGTGGTTAGATGTGTGTGTAGATTTGAAATGTTACTGGAGGTAAGGCACGGTGCATAGTGGTTAGATGTGTGTGTAGATTTGAAATGTTACTGGAGGTAAGGCACGGTGCATAGTGGTTAGATGTGAGTGTAGATTTGAAATGCTACTGGAGGTAAGGCACAGTGCATAGTGGTTAGATGTGTGTGTAGATTTGAAATGTTACTGGAGGTAAGGCACAGTGCATAGTGGTTAGATGAGTGTGTAGATTTGAAATGCTACTGGAGGTAAGACAGTGCATAGTGGTTAGATGTGTGTGTAGATTTGAAATGTTACTGGAGGTAAGGCACGGTGCATACTGGTTAGATGTGTGTGTAGATTTGAAATGTTACTGGAGGTAAGGCACGGTGCATAGTGGTTAGATGTGTGTGTAGATTTGAAATGTTACTGGAGGTAAGGCACGGTGCATAGTGGTTAGATGTGTGTGTAGATTTGAAATGTTACTGGAGGTAAGGCACGGTGCATAGTGGTTAGATGTGTGTGTAGATTTGAAATGTTACTGGAGGTAAGGCACGGTGCATAGTGGTTAGATGTGAGTGTAGATTTGAAATGCTACTGGAGGTAAGACAGTGCATAGTGGTTAGATGTGTGTGTAGATTTGAAATGTTACTGGAGGTAAGGCACGGTGCATAGTGGTTAGATGTGTGTGTAGATTTGAAATGTTACTGGAGGTAAGGCACGGTGCATAGTGGTTAGATGTGTGTGTAGATTTGAAATGTTACTGGAGGTAAGGCACGGTGCATAGTGGTTAGATGTGAGTGTAGATGTGAAATGCTACTGGAGGTAAGACAGTGCATAGTGGTTAGATGTGTGTGTAGATTTGAAATGTTACTGGAGGTAAGGCACGGTGCATAGTGGTTAGATGTGAGTGTAGATTTGAAATGTTACTGGAGGTAAGACAGTGCATAGTGGTTAGATGTGTGTGTAGATTTGAAATGTTACTGGAGGTAAGGCACGGTGCATAGTGGTTAGATGTGTGTGTAGATTTGAAATGTTACTGGAGGTAAGGCACGGTGCATAGTGGTTAGATGTGTGTGTAGATTTGAAATGTTACTGGAGGTAAGGCACGGTGCATAGTGGTTAGATGTGAGTGTAGATTTGAAATGCTACTGGAGGTAAGACAGTGCATAGTGGTTAGATGTGTGTGTAGATTTGAAATGTTACTGGAGGTAAGGCACGGTGCATAGTGGTTAGATGTGTGTGTAGATTTGAAATGTTACTGGAGGTAAGGCACGGTGCATAGTGGTTAGATGTGTGTGTAGATTTGAAATGTTACTGGAGGTAAGGCACGGTGCATAGTGGTTAGATGTGAGTGTAGATTTGAAATGCTACTGGAGGTAAGACAGTGCATAGTGGTTAGATGTGTGTGTAGATTTGAAATGTTACTGGAGGTAAGGCACGGTGCATAGTGGTTAGATGTGTGTGTAGATTTGAAATGTTACTGGAGGTAAGGCACGGTGCATAGTGGTTAGATGTGTGTGTAGATTTGAAATGTTACTGGAGGTAAGGCACGGTGCATAGTGGTTAGATGTGAGTGTAGATTTGAAATGTTACTGGAGGTAAGGCACGGTGCATAGTGGTTAGATGTGAGTGTAGATTTGAAATGTTACTGGAGGTAAGGCACGGTGTATAGTGGTTAGATGTGAGTGTAGATTTGAAATGTTACTGGAGGTAAGGCACGGTGTATAGTGGTTAGATGTGTGTGTAGATTTGAAATGTTACTGGAGGTAAGGCACGGTGCATAGTGGTTAGATGTGAGTGTAGATTTGAAATGTTACTGGAGGTAAGGCACGGTGCATAGTGGTTAGATGTGTGTGTAGATTTGAAATGTTACTGGAGGTAAGACACGGTGCATAGTGGTTAGATGTGAGTGTAGATTTGAAATGTTACTGGAGGTAAGGCACGGTGCATAGTGGTTAGATGTGTGTGTAGACTTGAAATGTTACTGGAGGTAAGACACGGTGCATAGTGGTTAGATGTGAGTGTAGATTTGAAATGTTACTGGAGGTAAGACAGTGCATAGTGGTTAGATGTGTGTGTAGATTTGAAATGTTACTGGAGGTAAGACACGGTGCATAGTGGTTAGATGTGTGTGTAGACTTGAAATGTTACTGGAGGTAAGACACGGTGCATAGTGGTTAGATGTGAGTGTAGATTTGAAATGTTACTGGAGGTAAGACAGTGCATAGTGGTTAGATGTGTGTGTAGATTTGAAATGTTACTGGAGGTAAGGCACGGTGCATAGTGGTTAGATGTGAGTGTAGATTTGAAATGTTACTGGAGGTAAGGCACGGTGCATAGTGGTTAGATGTGAGTGTAGATTTGAAATGTTACTGGAGGTAAGGCACGGTGCATAGTGGTTAGATGTGTGTGTAGATTTGAAATGTTACTGGAGGTAAGGCACGGTGCGTGTTGGTTAGATGTGTGTGTGGATTTGAAATGTTACTGGAGGTAAGACACGGTGTATAGTGGTTAGATGTGAGTGTAGATTTGAAATGTTACTGGAGGTAAGACAGTGCATAGTGGTTAGATGTGTGTGTAGATTTGAAATGTTACTGGAGGTAAGGCACGGTGCATAGTGGTTAGATGTGAGTGTAGATTTGAAATGTTACTGGAGGTAAGTCACGGTGCATAGTGGTTAGATGTGAGTGTAGATTTGAAATGTTACTGGAGGTAAGGCACGGTGTATAGTGGTTAGATGTGAGTGTAGATTTGAAATGTTACTGGAGGTAAGGCACGGTGTATAGTGGTTAGATGTGTGTGTAGATTTGAAATGTTACTGGAGGTAAGGCACGGTGCATAGTGGTTAGATGTGAGTGTAGATTTGAAATGTTACTGGAGGTAAGGCACGGTGCATAGTGGTTAGATGTGTGTGTAGATTTGAAATGTTACTGGAGGTAAGGCACGGTGTATAGTGGTTAGATGTGTGTGTAGACTTGAAATGTTACTGGAGGTAAGGCACGGTGTATAGTGGTTAGATGTGAGTGTAGATTTGAAATGCTACTGGACGTAAGGCACGGTGCATAGTGGTTAGATGTGTGTGTAGATTTGAAATGTTACTGGAGGTAAGGCACGGTGCATAGTGCTTAGATGTGTGTGTAGATTTGAAATGTTACTGTAGGTAAGGCACGGTGCATAGTGGTTAGATGTGTGTGTAGACTTGAAATGTTACTGGAGGTAAGGCACGGTGCGTGTTGGTTAGATGTGTGTGTAGATTTGAAATGTTACTGGAGGTAAGGCACAGTGCATAGTGGTTAGATGTGAGTGTAGATTTGAAATGCTACTGGAGGTAAGACAGTGCATAGTGGTTAGATGTGAGTGTAGATTTGAAATGCTACTGGACGTAAGGCACGGTGCATAGTGGTTAGATGTGTGTGTAGATTTGAAATGTTACTGTAGGTAAGGCACGGTGCATAGTGCTTAGATGTGTGTGTAGATTTGAAATGTTACTGTAGGTAAGGCACGGTGCATAGTGGTTAGATGTGTGTGTAGACTTGAAATGTTACTGGAGGTAAGGCACGGTGTATAGTGGTTAGATGTGTGTGTAGACTTGAAATGCTACTGGACGTAAGACAGTGCATAGTGGTTAGATGTGTGTGTAGACTTGAAATGTTACTGGAGGTAAGGCACGGTGTATAGTGGTTAGATGTGTGTGTAGACTTGAAATGTTACTGGACGTAAGACAGTGCATAGTGGTTAGATGTGTGTGTAGACTTGAAATGCTACTGGAGGTAAGGCACGGTGCATAGTGGTTAGATGTGTGTGTAGATTTGAAATGTTACTGGAGGTAAGGCACGGTGCATAGTGGTTAGATGTGTGTGTAGATTTGAAATGTTACTGGAGGTAAGGCACGGTGCATAGTGGTTAGATGTGAGTGTAGATTTGAAATGCTACTGGAGGTAAGACAGTGCATAGTGGTTAGATGTGTGTGTAGATTTGAAATGTTACTGGAGGTAAGGCACGGTGCATAGTGGTTAGATGTGAGTGTAGATTTGAAATGTTACTGGAGGTAAGACAGTGCATAGTGGTTAGATGTGTGTGTAGATTTGAAATGTTACTGGAGGTAAGGCACGGTGCATAGTGGTTAGATGTGTGTGTAGATTTGAAATGTTACTGGAGGTAAGGCACGGTGCATAGTGGTTAGATGTGTGTGTAGATTTGAAATGTTACTGGAGGTAAGGCACGGTGCATAGTGGTTAGATGTGAGTGTAGATTTGAAATGCTACTGGAGGTAAGACAGTGCATAGTGGTTAGATGTGTGTGTAGATTTGAAATGTTACTGGAGGTAAGGCACGGTGCATAGTGGTTAGATGTGTGTGTAGATTTGAAATGTTACTGGAGGTAAGGCACGGTGCATAGTGGTTAGATGTGTGTGTAGATTTGAAATGTTACTGGAGGTAAGGCACGGTGCATAGTGGTTAGATGTGAGTGTAGATTTGAAATGTTACTGGAGGTAAGGCACGGTGCATAGTGGTTAGATGTGAGTGTAGATTTGAAATGCTACTGGAGGTAAGACAGTGCATAGTGGTTAGATGTGTGTGTAGATTTGAAATGTTACTGGAGGTAAGGCACGGTGCATAGTGGTTAGTTGTGTGTGTAGATTTGAAATGTTACTGGAGGTAAGGCACGGTGCATAGTGGTTAGATGTGTGTGTAGATTTGAAATGTTACTGGAGGTAAGGCACGGTGCATAGTGGTTAGATGTGTGTGTAGATTTGAAATGTTACTGGAGGTAAGGCACGGTGCATAGTGGTTAGATGTGTGTGTAGATTTGAAATGTTACTGGAGGTAAGGCACGGTGCATAGTGGTTAGATGTGTGTGTAGATTTGAAATGTTACTGGAGGTAAGGCACGGTGCATAGTGGTTAGATGTGTGTGTAGATTTGAAATGTTACTGTAGGTAAGGCACCGTGTGTGTTGGTTAGATGTGTGTGTAGATTTGAAATGTTACTGGAGGTAAGGCACGGTGTGTGTTGGTTAGATGTGTGTGTAGAATTTAAATGTTACTAGAGGTAAGGCACAGTGCATAGTGGTTAGATGTGTGTATAGATTTGAAATGTTACTGGAGGTAAGGCACTGTGCATAGTGGTTAGATGTGTGTGTAGATTTGAAATGCTACTGGACGTAAGACAGTGCATAGTGGTTAGATGTGTGTGTAGATTTGAAATGTTACTGGAGATAAGGCACAGTGCATAGTTAGTGTGTGTGTAGATTTGTAATGTTTCTGGAGGTAAGACACGGTGCATGTTGGTTAGATGTGTGTGTAGATTTGAAATGTTCCTGGAGGTAAGACAGTGCATAGTGGTTAGATGTGTGTGTAGATTTGAAATGTTACTCTAGGTAAGGCACGGTACATGTTCGTTAGATATGTGTGTAGATTTGAAATGTTACTGGAGGTAAGGCACGGTGCGTGTTGGTTAGATGTGTGTGTAGATTTGAAATGCTACTGGACGTAAGACACAGTGCATAGTGGTTAGATGTGTGTATAGATTTGAAATGTTACTGGAGGTAAGGCACTGTGCATAGTGGTTAGATGTGTGTGTAGATTTGAAATGCTACTGGACGTAAGACAGTGCATAGTGGTTAGATGTGTGTGTAGATTTGAAATGTTACTGGAGATAAGGCACAGTGCATAGTTAGTGTGTGTGTAGATTTGAAATGTTACTGGAGGTAAGACACGGTGCATGTTGGTTAGATGTGTGTGTAGATTTGAAATGTTACTCTAGGTAAGGCACGGTGCTTGTTGGTTAGATATGTGTGTAGATTTGAAATGTTACCTGAGGTAAGGCACGGCGCGTGTTGGTTAGATGTGTGTGTAGATTTGAAATGCTACTGGACGTAAGACACAGTGCATAGTGGTTAGATGTGTGTGTAGATTTGAAATGTTACTGGAGATAAGGCACAGTGCAGGGTGGTTAGTGTGTGTGTAGATTTGAAATGTTACTGGAGGTAAGACACGGTGCATGTTGGTTAGATGTGTGTGTAGATTTGAAATGTGCCTGGAGGTAAGACAGTGCATAGTGGTTAGATGTGTATGTGGATTTGAAACGTTACTCTAGGTAAGGCACGGTGCGTGTTGGTTAGATATGTGTGTAGATTTGAAATGTTACTGGAGGTAAGGCACGGTGCATAGTGGTTAAATGTGTGTGTAGATTTGAAATGGTACTGGAGGTAAGGCACAGTGCAGGGTGGTTAGTGTGTGTGTAGATTTGAAATGTTACTGGAGGTAAGACACGGTGCATGTTGGTTAGATGTGTGTGTAGATTTGAAATGTTCCTGGAGGTAAGACAGTGCATAGTGGTTAGATGTGTATGTGGATTTGAAACGTTACTCTAGGTAAGTCACGGTGTGTGTTGGTTAGATGTGTGTGTAGATTTGAAATGGTACTGGAGGTAAGGCACGGTGTGTGTTGGTTAGATGTGTGTGTAGATTTGAAATGTTACTAGAGGTAAGGCACGGTGCATAGTGGTTAGATGTGTGTATAGATTTGAAATGTTACTGGAGGTAAGACAAGGTGTGTTGGTTAGTTGTGTGTGTAGATTTGAAATGTTACTGGAGGTAAGGCACAGTGCGTGTTGGTTAGTTGTGTGTAGATTGGAAATGTTACTGCAGTTAAGGCATGGTGCGTGTTGGTTAGATGTGTGTGTAGATTTGAAATGTTACTGGAGGTATGGCACGGTGCATAGTGGTTAGATTTGTGTGTAGAATTGAAATGTTACTGGAAGTAAGACACAGTGCATAGTGGTTAGATGTGTGTGTAGATTTGAAATGTTACTGGAGGTAAGGCACGGTGCGTATTGGTTAGATGTGTGTGTAGATTTGAAATGTTACTGGAGGTAAGGCATGGTACGTGTTGGTTAGGTGTGTGTGTAGATTTGAAATGTTACTGGAGGTAAGGCACGGTGTGTGTTGGTTAGATGTGTGTGTAGATTTGAAATGCTACTGGAGATAAGGCACAGTGCATAGTGGTTAGATGAGTGTGTAGATTTGAAATGTTACTGGAGATAAGGCACAGTGCATAGTGGTTAGATGAGTGTGTAGATTTGAAATGTTACTGGAGGTAAGACACGGGGCATAGTGCTTAGATGTGTGTGTAGATTTGAAATGTTACTAGAGTTAAGACACGGGGCATAGTGGTTAGATGTGTGTGTAGAATTGAAATGTTACTGTAGGTAAGGCACGGTGTGTGTTGGTTAGATGTGTGTGTGGATTTGAAATGTTACTGGAGGTAAGGCACAGTGCATAGTGGTTAGATGAGTGTGTAGATTTGAAATGTTACTGGAGATAAGGCACAGTTCATAGTGGTTAGATGAGTGTGTAGATTTGAAATGTTACTGGAGGTAAGACACGGTGCATGTTGGTTAGATGTGTGTGTAGATTTGAAATGTTACTAGAGTTAAGACACGGGGCATAGTGTTTAGATGTGTATGTAGAATTGAAATGTTACTGTAGGTAAGGCACGGTGCGTGTTGGTTAGATGTGTGTGTGGATTTGAAATGTTACTGGAGGTAAGGCACAGTGCATAGTGGTTAGATGAGTGTGTAGATTTGAAATGTTACTGGAGGTAAGGCACAGTGCATAGTGGTTAGATGAGTGTGTAGATTTGAAATGTTACTGGAGGTAAGACACGGGGCATAGTGCTTAGATGTGTGTGTAGATTTGAAATGTTACTAGAGTTAAGACACGGGGCATAGTGGTTAGATGTGTGTGTAGAATTGAAATGTTACTTTAGGTAAGGCACGGTGCGTGTTGGTTAGATGTGTGTGTGGATTTGAAATGTTACTGGAGGTAAGGCACAGTGCATAGTGGTTAGATGAGTGTGTAGATTTGAAATGTTACTGGAGGTAAGACACGTGGCATAGTGCTTAGATGTGTGTGTAGATTTGAAATGTTACTGGAGGTAAGACACGGGGCATAGTGGTTAGATGTGTGTGTAGATTTGAAATGTTACTGTAGGTAAGGCACCGTGTGTGTTGGTTAGATGTGTGTGTAGATTTGAAATGTTACTGGAGGTAAGGCACGGTGTGTGTTGGTTAGATGTGTGTGTAGAATTTAAATGTTACTAGAGGTAAGGCACAGTACATAGTGGTTAGATGTGTGTATATATTTGAAATGTTACTGGAGGTAAGGCACTGTGCATAGTGGTTAGATGTGTGTGTAGATATGAAATGCTACTGGACGTAAGACAGTGCATAGTGGTTAGATGTGTGTGTAGATTTGAAATGTTACTGGAGATAAGGCACAGTGCATAGTTAGTGTGTGTGTAGATTTGTAATGTTACTGGAGGTAAGACACAGTGCATGTTGGTTAGATGTGTGTGTAGATTTGAAATCTTACTCTAGGTAAGGCACGGTGCATGTTCGTTAGATATGTGTGTAGATTTGAAATGTTACTGGAGGTAAGGCACGGTGCGTGTTGGTTAGATGTGTGTGTAGATTTGAAATGCTACTGGACGTAAGACAGTGCATAGTGGTTAGATGTGTGTATAGATTTGAAATGTTACTGGAGATAAGGCACAGTGCAGGGTGGTTAGTGTGTGTAGATTTGAAATGTTACTGGAGGTAAGACACGGTGCATGTTGGTTAGATGTGTGTGTAGATTTGAAATGTTCCTGGAGGTAAGACAGTGCATAGTGGTTAGATGCGTATGTGGATTTGAAACGTTACTCTAGGTAAGGCACGGTGCGTGTTGGTTAGATATGTGTGTAGATTTGAAATGTTACTGGAGGTAAGGCACGGTGCATAGTGGTTAGATGTGTGTGTTGATTTGAAATGGTACTGGAGGTAAGGCACAGTGCAGGGTGGTTAGTGTGTGTGTAGATTTGAAATGTTACTGGAGGTAAGACACGGTGCATGTTGGTTAGATGTGTGTGTAGATTTGAAATGTTCCTGGAGGTAAGACAGTGCATAGTGGTTAGATGTGTATGTGGATTTGAAACGTTACTCTAGGTAAGGCACGGTGCGTGTTGGTTAGATATGTGTGTAGATTTGAAATGTTACTGGAGGTAAGGCACGGTGCATAGTGGTTAGATGTGTGTGTTGATTTGAAATGGTACTGGAGGTAAGGCACAGTGCAGGGTGGTTAGTGTGTGTGTAGATTTGAAATGTTACTGGAGGTAAGACACGGTGCATGTTGGTTAGATGTGTGTGTAGATTTGAAATGTTCCTGGAGGTAAGACAGTGCATAGTGGTTAGATGTGTATGTGGATTTGAAACGTTACTCTAGGTAAGGCACGGTGCGTGTTGGTTAGATATGTGTGTAGATTTGAAATGTTACTGGAGGTAAGGCACGGTGCATAGTGGTTAGATGTGTGTGTTGATTTGAAATGGTACTGGAGGTAAGGCACAGTGCAGGGTGGTTAGTGTGTGTGTAGATTTGAAATGTTACTGGAGGTAAGACACGGTGCATGTTGGTTAGATGTGTGTGTAGATTTGAAATGTTCCTGGAGGTAAGACAGTGCATAGTGGTTAGATGTGTATGTGGATTTGAAACGTTACTCTAGGTAAGGCACGGTGCGTGTTGGTTAGATATGTGTGTAGATTTGAAATGTTACTGGAGGTAAGGCACGGTGCATAGTGGTTAGATGTGTGTGTTGATTTGAAATGGTACTGGAGGTAAGGCACAGTGCAGGGTGGTTAGTGTGTGTGTAGATTTGAAATGTTACTGGAGGTAAGACACGGTGCATGTTGGTTAGATGTGTGTGTAGATTTGAAATGTTCCTGGAGGTAAGACAGTGCATAGTGGTTAGATGTGTATGTGGATTTGAAACGTTACTCTAGGTAAGGCACGGTGTGTGTTGGTTAGATGTGTGTGTAGATTTGAAATGGTACTGGAGGTAAGGCACGGTGTGTGTTGGTTAGATGTGTGTGTAGATTTGAAATGTTACTAGAGGTAAGGCACGGTGCATAGTGGTTAGATGTGTGTATAGATTTGAAATGTTACTGGAGGTAAGACAAGGTGTGTTGGTTAGTTGTGTGTGTAGATTTGAAATGTTACTGGAGGTAAGGCACAGTGCGTGTTGGTTAGTTGTGTGTAGATTGGAAATGTTACTGCAGTTAAGGCATGGTGCGTGTTGGTTAGATGTGTGTGTAGATTTGAAATGTTACTGGAGGTATGGCACGGTGCATACTGGTTAGATTTGTGTGTAGAATTGAAATGTTACTGGACGTAAGACACAGTGCGTAGTGGTTAGATGTGTGTGTAGATTTGAAATGTTACGGGAGGTAAGGAACGGTGCGTATTGGTTAGATGTGTGTGTAGATTTGAAATGTTACTGGAGGTAAGGCATGGTACGTGTTGGTTAGGTGTGTGTGTAGATTTGAAATGTTACTGGAGGTAAGACACGGTGCATAGTGGTTAGATGTGTGTGTATATTTGAAATGTTACTGGAGGTAAGACACAGTGCATAGTGGTTAGATGTGTGTGTAGATTTGAAATGTTACTGGAGCTAAGACACGGTTAGTGTTGGTTAAATGTGTGTGTAGAATTGAAATGTTACTGGAGGTAAGGCACGGTGTGTGCTGGTTAGATGTGTGTGTAGATTTGAAATGCTACTGGAGATAAGGCACAGTGCATAGTGGTTAGATGAGTGTGTAGATTTGAAATGTTACTGGAGATAAGGCACAGTGCATAGTGGTTAGATGAGTGTGTAGATTTGAAATGTTACTGGAGGTAAGACACGGTGCATGTTGGTTAGATGTGTGTGTAGATTTGAAATGTTACTAGAGTTAAGACACGGGGCATAGTGGTTAGATGTGTGTGTAGAATTGAAATGTTACTGTAGGTAAGGCACGGTGCGTGTTGGTTAGATGTGTGTGTGGATTTGAAATGTTACTGGAGGTAAGGCACAGTGCATAGTGGTAGGATGAGTGTGTAGATTTGAAATGTTACTGGAGATAAGGCACAGTGCATAGTGGTTAGATGAGTGTGTAGATTTGAAATGTTACTGGAGGTAAGACACGGGGCATAGTGCTTAGATGTGTGTGTAGAATTGAAATGTTACTGTAGGTAAGGCACGGTGTGTGTTGGTTAGATGTGTGTGTGGATTTGAAATGTTACTGGAGGTAAGGCACAGTGCATAGTGGTTAGATGAGTGTGTAGATTTGAAATGTTACTGGAGATACGGCACAGTGCATAGTGGTTAGATGAGTGTGTAGATTTGAAATGTTACTGGAGGTAAGACACGGTGCATGTTGGTTAGATGTGTGTGTAGATTTGAAAAGTTACTAGAGTTAAGACACAGGGCATAGTGGTTAGATGTGTGTGTAGAATTGAAATGTTACTGTAGGTAAGGCACGGTGCGTGTTGGTTAGATGTGTGTGTGGATTTGAAATGTTACTGGAGGTAAGGCACAGTGCATAGTGGTTAGATGAGTGTGTAGATTTGAAATGTTACTGGAGGTAAGGCACAGTGCATAGTGGTTAGATGAGTGTGTAGATTTGAAATGTTACTGGAGGTAAGACACGGGGCATAGTGCTTAGATGTGTGTGTAGATTTGAAATATTACTAGAGTTAAGACACGGGGCATAGTGGTTAGATGTGTGTGTAGAATTGAAATGTTACTTTAGGTAAGGCACGGTGCGTGTTGGTTAGATGTGTGTGTGGATTTGAAATGTTACTGGAGGTAAGGCACAGTGCATAGTGGTTAGATGAGTGTGTAGATTTGAAATGTTACTGGAGGTAAGACACGGGGCATAGTGCTTAGATGTGTGTGTAGATTTGAAATGTTACTAGAGTTAAGACACGGGGCATAGTGGTTAGATGTGTGTGTAGAATTGAAATGTTACTGTAGGTAAGGCACGGTGCGTGTTGGTTAGATGTGTGTGTGGATTTGAAATGTTACTGGAGGTAAGGCACAGTGCATAGTGGTTAGATGAGTGTGTAGATTTGAAATGTTACTGGAGGTAAGGCACAGTGCATAGTGGTTAGATGAGTGTGTAGATTTGAAATGTTACTGGAGGTAAGACACGGGGCATAGTGCTTAGATGTGTGTGTAGAATTGAAATGTTACTGTAGGTAAGGCACGGTGCATAGTGGTTAGATGTGTGTGTAGATTCGAAATGTTACTGGAGGTAACCACTGTGCATAGTGGTTAGATGTGTGTGTAGATTTGAAATGTTACTTGAGGTAAGGCACGGGGCATAGTGGTTAGATGTGTGTGTAGATTTGAAATGTTACTGGAGGTAACCACTGTGCATAGTGGTTAGATGTGTGTAGATGTTTCTGTCTACCACATTGGAATTAAAGCGTGCATTCTGAGATACAGTAATGCGTGGTATCAAGTTAAAATCATTAGCTACCCTATAGACTTTATAATTTAAAACCTTTCTTTGTCCCTTCTTCATTCAGTTGAATTGACAAGACTATCAGATAATAGCTACAGTGTAAACAGTGAATTAAGACCTGAATTGAAGGAGGGAAAAAGTAAAATCAAAGAGGCTTTATTTTTACAATATCAAGTTTGATAGATATAAACTACATCTTATGTGTTTAAGTCACAACCCTTTGCCCTGTTCTTGTGGGGTAGAACACTGCCCATCTGTGCAGCCGCCCGCAGGCGCTTCCCCAGGCCCCATCTTCTGCCTTACTGCAGAGGTAGCAATAGACCCTGAACTTGCTTATCATTCCATCCCTATCATCTCACCCCATTTGCATGTGGTACTTGGTTTTTTTCCTCAATTTTCTAAAACTGTGACCCTACCACAGCTTATTTATCCTTCCTATCTTCAAGAACACTTGTCTTCAGCTTATTACACTTGTGCTGTGAACAGTGTTCTAAGCACATGTGTGCAAGAGTTTATCTAAGGTGTGTAGGCACAAGTGAAATTTCTTGACCATAAATTATGCACACATTCATCCTTGAAAATGATGCTTTTTAAAAACATAGTTGTACTCGCTGACCAGCAATGCGTGAGTGTCACCATGCTTCACACCGTCACTGACATCCAAGTGGTTGGTCCTCTCATTTTTGCCCGGAATTTGGAAACCGAGTGTTACCTCCTTAGGATCTTAATTTGCATATCCCTGATGTCCAGCAAGACCAATGATCTTTTTCTTGTCTTTGTAGCAACTCCTGTTGCCTCTTCTGTGAAATGCCTGTTTATGGATTTATGGCCATTTTTCTGTTAGTTGTCTTTTGTTGATTTTTAGGGATCTTTTATATATGTATTTTAGATATTAATTGTTGTTTAATTATAGGTACTACAGATATCACCTCCCAGTCTGTGGAGAGTCTTTTTACCTTCTACAATGTGTCTTATGATGAATAGAAGTTCGTAACTATAATATAATATGAAGGATCCATTTCTGTGTGTCTAGCACACTTTCTGCCTTGCCTACGAAGTCCTTTTCTCCCCAAAGTCCAAAAGATGGTTTCATGTTTTATTCTAAAAGACAGAAGGTTTCGCTTTTCCTAAGTGTTTTCCATCTGGGCTTAATTTTTTGTAGTGGGTATTATTATTTTCCAGATACTCAGTTTTCTAGGCAATATTTACTTCCTTTCCACATGAATTTGAATGTCACTTCCTAAGAAAATGATTTCTATACATTCGTAAGTTACTTTCCTCGGTGGACAGTTACTTTCAGGGCACTAAAACCCCACAGCTTAATTAGCAGGATCAATCAATTTTGATAGGACGCATCTCCCTAAATGCTGTTGGAATTTGATTAGAAATGCATTGCCTCAATTATGCAATTTTTTATTGGATTAACAATAAAGAATTGACATCTTTTGGTAAATTGAAACTTTTTATGAATAAATGTAAAATAGTCTCCATTTATTTTACCCTTTCAATATCTTTCTGTTTTATCGTTTTCTTTAAAATGGGGTTTGCACATTTTTAATTAGTTTATTGCTAAGTACCTTATCTTTCTGTTGAGTTATAAATGCAGTTACAAACGTCTTCAAAAGTTGTAAGCGTGTTGCAGACATACACTAATCCACTTGATTTTTATTTATATCTAGCAATCTGCTAAACTCTCTGAATAATATGATTAAGTTGCCTACAGGGATTTCAATGTAGCTAATCAAATGGTCTGTAAAGTATCACAGTTTGTTTTCTTGCTCCTCAATTTTTAACACTCTATTTCTCTTTCTTGTACGTGTGTGATTAAGACCTCTAGTACTATGTTTAAATGCAGCAAATATCATTGTTCGATTTGGGGATTTAATGGAAATGCATTTAATGTCATTGTGAACACTCTTTATTATCAGCTTTGGGTAGATTCTCTTTATCAAAATATACCTTTCTAAATTACTAAGAGAATTTATCATGAAGAAATACCAAACGACAGAATACTTCCTCAGCAGTTATTGAGATCACCTTTTACCTCTTTTAATCTGTGAATTATATATATAGAATTTATGGTGTAAATTATATTGTGAATTATCTATATGGAGTTTATAATGTAAATTTATATTATGAATTATCTACATGGAGTTTATAGCGTAAAACTACTTTTGCATCTCTGTTTCTCTAGGCTTAGGATGTTTCATTTAGAAGCTTGGTTTACAGTTCCGTCCAGCTTGTCCCAAAATATACCAGATGACCATTTTTTACTCCTGAGTAGCCCTCCGTGGTACGCATATGCCGCATTTCATCAATCCATTCGTGTATTTGGTGTGCACTTGGGTTGCTTCCATGTGTTCGCCATTGTGAATTGTGCTGCTATAAACATTTGAGATCAGGTGTCCTTTTTATAAAATGACCTTTCTCCTTTGGGTTTATAGCCAGCAGTAGGATCGCTAAATCAAATGATAGGCCTGCTTTCAGATCTTTGAGGTATAGTCATGCAGTTTTCTGTAAAGGTTGTACTAGTTTGCAATCCCACCAACAATGTATAAAAGTTCCTTCCTCTCTGCATCCAAGCCCGTGTCTGTTGTTTTGGGCCTTTTTAATATGAGCCATGCTTACTGAAGTTTGATGATACCTCAGTGTGGTTTCGATTTGCATTTCTCTAATAATTAGAGATATTGGACATTTTTTCAAGCGTTTGTTGCCTATTACTGTATCTTCATTTATGTGAAAAGGTCCTGTTCGTGTCTTTTGCTGACTTTTTAATGAGGCTATTTGGTGGTTTCCTGGTGATCTGCGGGATTCTTTGTGCAGTCTGTTTATCAGTCCATTATTTCGTGTATAGCATATGAATGTTTCTCCCATTCTGCTTTTTAATTTGATCAGGTTGCATTTATCTATTCTTGTTGTCACTGTGATTGCTTTTGGGATCTTCTTCATGAATTAATCGCCCAGACTAATAGCTATAAGAGTTTTTCCAGCATTTTCTTCTAGAATTCTTAATTTACTTTTCTGCTTAGGTTTGAGTTATTATCCATCATGAGTTAATTTTTGTGAATGGTGAGAGATGCTGATCCTGTTTCAGTCTTTCACATGCGGCTTCCTGTTTTACCAGCACCATTTACTGAACAGGGATTCTTTTCCCCCAGCCTATTGTTTTCATCTGTTTTGTCAAAAGTAGGATGGGAATATGAAGATGATTTAATCTCTGGATTCAATACAATGTAATTATGATTTGATCAAGATCATGACATTCTTATCTGTATTCCATTCCATTAAAAAGCATCCATGTTCACAGTGAGATCTGCGTCCCTTCATCTCGTGCACTCTCTATATCTACAGGTTCGGGTTCATGCTATTCATCAATTTTGGAAAATTATCAGCCCTACCTCTTCAAATGTTGTCTTTTATTTATTCAGTCTCTCCTCCTAGATCAAATGTGAATACAAAAAATCAGTGTTTAAGAAACCCTAGCTATATTTATTAATTATTTTGTATGTTTTTCCCTGAAAAATATAATCAGATAAGGGGTACTAACCTTGAAGAGACTCTTTAATACCACTTTAGTTAAAATTATCCAACATTCATTCTCCAGAATTTGGAGGCCTTCTGGTGAGATCATTTTGAGAGTATTTTCAACTTTTTTGAACTACTTCACATGCCAGTTACTAAGAACAATATTTCTAATTTATAGTATATTCAACTTCTGGATTAAAGACAAAACATGGTTTTAAAAATAAAACATCTAATGGTAGCAAAAAATATTGAATGAGAACACTTATTCTCTATGAAAAACCAATATTTAATTTTTTTTTTTTTTTTTGTAGAGACAGAGTCTCACTTTATGGCCCTTGGTAGAATGCTGTGGCCTCACACAGCTCACAGCAACCTCCAACTCCTGGGCTTAAGCGATTCTCTTGCCTCAGCCTCCCGAGTAGCTGGGACTACAGGCGCCCGCCACAACGCCTGGCTATTTTTTGGTTGCAGTTCAGCCAGGGCCGTGTTTGAACCCGCCACCCTCAGTATATGGGGCCGGCGCCTTACCGACTGAGCCACAGGCGCCGCCCCCAATATTTAATTTTTAAAAACAATGCAAAGATAGATTGGATTTAAACGTTCAGAGAATTCAGCAGGAAATGGATGGCACCGTTTTTATTAGCATTTGAAACAGTATACGAGGCAGACTTAATAGAAGGGTTTCATGAATTCAGCCATCTATGAACTATTTTAGAGAAAATATTCTGCAAAAGCTTCTTTATAGAAAAAGCATTAAGAAATATTTTTAGTTCTGCAAGTCACCATTTTAAATGCTTAGTGAAACTACAGAATAATGTCTAATCTCAACATTCAAATGGAATTTGTTTCCATTGGTTTTACTCACTGTATTTCATAGCCAAATAAAAATTTCAAAGAAATACATTAAATAAAAATTTTTAGAATGGAGATATTCTGAGATATATAATTGAGAAGAAATGCCAATAGTTATAAAGACTGGGCTACATATAAATAACATTAATATGTGTTCATAGAAATTTGAAACAATTGAGTACTTACGCTAATATTGTAGCTTGTAATGGAAATTGATTAAGATAAAAGTAAACTCTGGCCTGGTGCCATAGCACAGTGGGTAGGGCGCCAGCCACATACACCAAGGCTGGTGGGTTTGAACCCGGCCTGGGCCAGCTAAACAACAATGACAACTGCAACAAAAAATAGCCAGGCATTATGGTGGGCACCTGTAGTCCCAGCTACTAGGGAGGCTGAGACAAGAGAATTGCTTAAACCCAAGAGTTTGAGGTTGCTGTGAGCTGTGATGCCACAGCACTCTACCAAGGGTAACAAAGTGAGACTCAGTCTCAAAAAAAAAATAAAACATAAAAGTAAACTTATTTTACTAAAACATGGTAGCTAATGATTCTCCCAAGGTGTGCCCATTTTTAATTACCAAAGGTGCATGTGTACCTGAGGCAAGCACTCTATTTGCATATCCAGTAATTTCCTTTGGTAGTAATTACAACATAGGCTTGCCACGCCTACAAATCATATTTTGTTATTTACTCTTCAAATAAAACTTAGAAGAGCCAACTTCTATTGAATAGAATCTGTCATCATGTAACTAACCACCTCATTTTTGGAGACAATACTTGAAAACATCCCAATTATTAACCTTTCCATTTTCCTGTATTTGTAAAACTTCTAAGGCAGTAGATTTGTGTGTGTGTGTGGGTGTGTCTGTTGTATCACAGACATTTCCAGAGGTTATTGTTATCAAGAGAAATTTGAAAATGAAAATTATTTTTAAAGTTACTAGAAGCACCTCAATTTCTGTATTAGTCAGGATCCAGTTTGTTAAGGGTCAAAACTGGATCAATTATTTTTAATAACAAAATAGCTTAATATAAAGCGTTCTTAATCATGTGTCAGAGGACTACCAGGGGAACACTGAGATGTCACAGAGGTAGTAACTCTAGGGAGCAGCTGAGGGTGGGGTGGAAAGGGAATCGGTGGTGTGAGGAATCATGAGAGCATGCAGCTGGAATTTCAACTCTGAAAAGGTCACCCATCAGCTGGCACTGTGTCTCTGAGGGGCCAGGATGGGGCTGGTTCCAGTTAAGTGGGAAAACCACGAACCAGAAATAACTGCTGTCCCTGAAGGATCGTATTACTATGGGGTGGAGAAGCGTTGCTGATGAGATGCTCAGGGGGGCAAAAGTGAAGAGCGAGACACTCTCTCTCCCCAGCCTCCTGTCTGTCCCCAGTACGATTGAGCGCCACAGAAAAGAAGTGTAGGGAACCCCAGAATTACAATTAGGGGTTAGAAGAGTTAGCTAGCAGATGAAAGGCAATAGGTTATTTAGCCAGAAAATTAATACCATGCACTGAAAACAGCAGATGAAAAATGTGTACTTTTGCTCGATTTTAGCACCATTTTCTCCAGAGAGCGTCCCCTGCGCCTTGCAGAGGACCCAGCCCCCTACTGACTCTTGAAAATGTTGATGAACAAGTAAATGAATCATTTGATTTCAAAAACGAGCAGTTCAGTCAGTTCTTATCATGGGAATCATGCCTATATAAAGAGGAAATTTTGAATTCAAATGAAATAATAATCAAGATGGAGAAAATCCTTGCGTTCATCTGCAGAGCAGCCGTTTCCAGTCAGCTGTGCGTGGAGGGGTCAGTATCAACTCACTGTGAGACACACTTCCAAGTGGGCTTCATGATGAATCATGAAGGCGTAAAACTTGAATTATGACCAATAAATACATGTAGAGATGCATACATGCAAAAATAAATAAATCTAAAGGTCTACTAACTTTGAAATTTGAAAGGAATCCTTGATGAATCATTCAATTGAAATGCATTTGCTCACTCAAAATAATTACAGAGATATTTCTCTCAGAGAAGGATCAATGTGAGGTCTCCTCTTTTATCAATGCAACATCTGTTGACCTACAGCTTCAATGAGCAGACTCCGCTGTCACACACGCATACAAATAAACTCCTCTTCCTTTCAAATGTTCCCTTTACCAACAATAAAATAAATCATCTCTGCCTCTGTTTTCCAGAAAACTGGTTTTTTCCTCATTGCCATTTCTCATTAGAACAATATCATGATTGGACACTAAGAATAAAATTAATTAGCTCCGTTTGCCTTTTTGGATTTTTCCGAGGATGACATACATCTCCATATAGTTAAACGCCTCGGTGATTCTGTTTCTACCAGAGAAGTTAAATCAAAAAAAGGAAAAAGATCTTTGACAGAACTCAAGTAAACTACATTAAATAAGGGTTCAAGTTTGTAATCAAGACTTTACAAAAAAAAAAAAGAAGAAAGAAAAGATGTATTCTATAATTATGGAGTAAACCCAAGAGAACATTTTTAAGTTTCAAATAGGGATTGTAAATCACTCAAAATACTAACAAAACGTTTCTTAAAGGAAACGCATGCGTACTGGAGTCTGCCCCGTGTATGTGCCAGAATGACGTGGTGTATATTGGCATGTATTATCCAACAAAAACTGAATTCATTAAAAAATGAATCTTAAAAAGATCTTTGCGGGCGGTGCCTGTGGCTCAAAGTGGTAGGGCGCCAGTCCCATATGCCAGAGTTGGTGGGTTCAAACCCAGCCCCGGCCAAAACCCTCAAAAAAAAAAAAAAAGATCTTTGCTTTCAGATTTCACAAAAATCACAAATATCTTTTAGTCAAAACTAAAAGATAGTAAAAATGTCAAGGAGAAAAATGTCATGTAGAGAAAAGAAAGGGTGCCCTGGGGCAGGACGAATGTGATTAAGGGTGGCAGCTGCGCTGGGGAGGGTGACTTTTCAGTGACAGCTGGAGGAGATGAGGGAGATGAACTGTCTGGTCCAACAGTTGTTCTGTGCAGAGGGTGGAGCATGCCTGGTGTGGGGACAGCAGGGACACTGGGACGCAGCAGACTGCGCGAGAAGAGATTAGTCGGTGATACGTTAACTTGAAGGATGGGGGAGAATCCTGTGAGATGTTTTAAGGATTTAGGCTTTTATTCCGAGTAAAAGGAGAAGCTCTTTGGAAGGTTTTGGACATGTAGAACCTTGGTCTGACGCACATCAAATTGCAGTAGCTTGCGTTCATTAATTAATTTCATAACTGGGGTTACTTTGCCTGCTGTGTTGAGAATAGATGGGAGAAAGGAGGTCTAGATGGAGTCAGGGAAACCCCTAGAAAGTTACTGCTACACTCTTGGCAAGAAATCATCGCATACTGATTAGGGTAGTAGCTGTGCAGGTGCTAAAAAGAAGTCAATTTGAGGATACATTTTATAGCCAGTAGATCTGTTGGGATCTGAACTTTGTAAATTAGGAAAACTCTCTTTCAAAAAAATAATACAAAATTAGGTATACATAATTAGGTACAAAAGAAAATGTCATTCAGAATGAAAAAAACTGCACATTTTAAATTACAAAAAAAATTAATAAAATATAATTTTGAAAGCTGACAAATGCCACAAGAATCATAAAATCCAGGAAAATAACATAACAGCACACATCTGTGATGTTTTTCCCCTTACATTTTTGTTTCAAATATGTGGCCCTGTGAATGCTTTGCCATCCTGTTTCCTAGGGTCTGGAAAGGAATTCATGCAAATAGGGCCTTAAAGCTCAAGCTTCCTTAACTTCAAGGTAAACCTGTCTGTATGTGAAAGCAGCAGAATTCATTGACAAATTGGATGTCAGGGATAAAAGAAAGAGTAGTTAAGGGTAATTTTATGATTTGAGACCTAATAAATTAAAATTCAAAATTTCATATCTGAGTAGAACTATAAGATAGGACAGAAAGGGTTTTTATTTATTTATTTATTTATTTTTTGGTAAAAAACATATCCAGACATAACATGAGAGCTACTTTTTTAAGAATTTTAAACTATACATTACAGTACTATCAGCCATAAGCATACCATTGTCCAACAGATGTCTAGAACTTATTCCTTTTACATAGCTGAGGCTTTAGACCCATTGTCTGCAGCGCCCATTCCCCTCCTCCCAGCCCCTGGAACCGTGTTCAACCTTCTACTTCCGAGGGTTTGTGGGACCACTTTAGATGTCTCATTTGAGTGGAATCACTATTATGTGCCTTTCTGTCCAAAGTTCATCCCTGGTGTTGTATATGATAGACTTTCCTTCCTTCTTACGGCTGAATAATATTCCCGGGCATGGAAGTAATACTTACCTATCCATCCATCCCTCTGCCGATGGACACACAGGACATCTGTTTATCCACACATCAGTGGGCATTTAGGTTGTCTCCACATCTGAGCTATCAATGAACACAGAAAGACAAGTATCTTTTTGACTGAGGAGTTAAATCCATTTACATTTATTATTATTATTACAATTATTATGAGGTTTGACTTACTGTTGCCATTTTGTTCGCTGTTTTCTGTCTTATAAGATTTTTGGTTTTTTTCCTTCCTCTTTTTCTGTCCCCATTTGTGTTTAATAAATTTTTGTCACTACTTGTTTTGACGCCTTTCTCATTTTTGTTTGATAATCTTCTATATGTTTTTTGCGTGTGTGGTTACCATGGGCCTTATTTAACAAATCTTATAACAACCTACTTTAAGTTGATAACAACTTCCATCACACAAAAAATTCCCCATTTGTACACACCTCCAAGTATATTTCATGCTTTTCATGACACAAATTGCCCATTTTCATGTTGCATTTCTATCAAGCTATTTTTATAGTTATATTTTTAATGCTTTGTCTTTTAGCTTCAATACCAGGCTTCACTATGGCTTGTGCACTTTTACAGTGGACCCACCTTATCTGAGGGGATGTGATCCAAGACCCCAGGTGGATGCCTGAAACTGTGACTAGGACCAAGCCTTACAAATGCTGAGGTTTCTTTCTAAACATACTATGCACATAACTATGATAAAATTTAATTCATAAATTAGACGCAGTAAGAAATTAATAGTAAAAACTAATAATAAAATAGAACAGTTACAACAATACATTGTGATAAAGATTATGTAAATGTGGTCTCTCTCTTTTTCTCTCTCAGAAAAAAAAACCCTTACTGTACTGGACTAGTTTTTGGACTCTGTGGCTCTCCTAACTAAGATGATTGCTGAGTGACTCACAGGCAGGGAACACACAGTGTCTGCAGTGGACACGTCAACATGCTGGACCAAGGGATGGTTCACATCCCAGGAGGAGTGGAGCAGGATGGCGCGAGATGTCATCCTGCTACTCTGAACAGCATGCAATTTAAAACTTATGAATTGTTTATTCTAGACTTTTCTATTTAATAATTTCCAGACTGTAGTTGACAGTGCTCAGCTAAAACTGCAAAAAAGGACCCCACAGATAAAGCAGGACTTGTTACAGAAGGACAGTAATCTGCATTGACCAATTTATTCACATTGAACGGTGAGCTTCACACTTTCACATGCTTTGTGTTGCTGTTCAGTGCCCTTTCCTCTTGACTTGAAGGACTCTCCTTGGCATGTCCTATAAGGCAAATCTAGTGACGACTCCCTCAGCTGAGCCACTCCAGCTGGGAAGTGATTGTATCCCACGCAATTCAGTTTCTCCCAGTGGACTTTCCCCTACCCCTCTTGCTCTGGGTCCCCAAACATGGCACTAGGTATTGTCTATGCAGAATGAGCAAACAGGTCAACAAACAAGCACACCTCATTTTGGTCCTTCAAGAAAGGGAGATGGCAGCAGAAAGCCTGGCTTTAAACAATGAGCCACCAATTCACCGAGCACTACTCAGGACAGAAGAATCGGTGCGGTGACTGACGTGTTGGGCGCCTGCCATGGGCACTGTCACCCCACCCTCTCCAGCCACCGCGATGGGATTCTTGGGACCTATGTCTGTCTTGCAGGCAGGCTGTGCATGCAGAATTACCAGTGAGGGTAAACACACGCTGGCCAGACTTTCACTGTGGTGTGATTGTGTCAACCTGAAGTCAGGTAGGACATGCCTCCTTCTCTATCCGACCCTCTTGCTCCTATCAGAACCCTGTGGGATGCGTCTTTAATGAGAATTCCCAGCAAGTGAGACAACTTTAAGGGCTAACCCCTAACTATCTAGAAATTTTTCAGTTGCTCTTGATGGAATAACTATGGCCTGTATTGCTCCTAGAACATATTTTTCCAAGTCAAGAGATTTTTCTGTGTTCAAATTGTTAAACTAATTATACCACTCTTTGGTTAAAAAGTAATTGTATAAAGGCCCCACCCCCTCCCTCCTTCCCTCTCTCTGCTTTTCCTTCCGCCCCCCCATAACCTTAATTGTCATTAATTGTCCTCACATCAAAATTGAGTACATAGGATTCATGCTTCTCCATTCTTGTGATGCTTTACTAAGAATAATGTCTTCCACGTCCATCCAGGTTAATACAAAGGATGTAAAGTCTCCGTTTTTTTTAATAGCTGAATAGTATTCCATGGTACATGCCACACCTTCTGGGGGCAAGACGTGATTGCAAGAGGGACTTTCCCTAACAAATGCAATCAGTGTAACCTGGCTTATTGTACCCTCAATGAATCCCCAACAATAAAAAAAGTAATTGTATAAAAAATAAAAAGAGAATGATTCGTCTTACCAATGGCCATTCTCTGTCCCCAGAGGTAGGCGCAGCTTAATATCCACCATGCCATTTCTTTCTCTATAAATGCTCACATGCACAGGCATTTTTTTACTTATGAACATATCATGAAAATTGTAAATCTTTTATTCTATTCTTTTTTTTTTTTTTTGAGACAGAGTCTCAAGCTGTCACCCTGGGTAGAGTGCTGTGGAGTCACAGCTCACAGCAACCTCAGACTTTTGGGCTCAAGCAATTCTCTTGCCTCCGCCTCCCAAGTAAGCTGGGACTACAGGCACCCACCACAATGCCCAGCTATAAATCTATTCTTAAGATTTACATATGGTTTTCTACTGTGGCCATCCCATTATTCATTTAATCTATAACATATTGATGGAAAGCTTAGTCTTTTCCATTATTTTGGTATTTTAACAATGCAATAACCAGCCTTTTACATATACTTGGAAAGATTTGCAAAGGATATATCTTTACAGATGGAATTGCTGAATCACTAGGTATGCCTAGTTTATTTTAATAGATTTTCCCTGTAAATTTTCCCTTTCCAAAACAGTACTAATTTATGCAAACGTTAGGATCTCATCAGAGAAACCGAGCAATTCTGTCTTCCCAGAGGGACCCCTTTTGGTTTCTATTAAGTCATGGGTGATTGACATTGATTTTTTTTTAAATCTAATTATATCTACTTGGTTTCTTTTACAAAATTCTCTACATTTATGCCTCTTGATTGTATCCTTTTCTGTTCACTAGCAGCAGCATTTTTTTTCCTTTCATTCATTTTCAGTTTTGTTTTTGTTCCATCATTTCAATGGAAATTTGGGAGACATGAGAGATAAACTACTTTGGGCATCTGGATCCATTTGTTGTTCCTTCATTCACCACCTGTTACCTTTACCTTGCCCTGCAAGGACTGAGGATGTCAGAGTCAATAAAACATAAATTACGCCTTTCAGATATCTAAGCCTAATAAGAATAACGGAAATGATAACCCCATAGTTAACAGATCAGTAGGTGAATAGATATTTTATTAATAAAAATATCTAGGAATAGATAAAATAAAATAGGAAACCTGAAGAGTGAATTTTAGGGGGGAGCCAGTGAGGGTCAGGGTAAAGAAAGACTCATGGAAGTTGTAGAAAGCAAAACAGAGAGCAGGCTGGGAGAGCTTGAAGAGATTACCTGGAGTCTAGATCTTTTTGTAGAATAAAGGGTGGCAAGATTAGAAAACTAAACTGAAGTGAGAGTGCCAGAGTCTTTGAATGCCGTGCTGAGGACTGGTATTTACTGAATGAATACCAGTCTCAACACTTACAATCAAGCAAATAAGATATCCAAGTCTATGTTTTATAATTTTCTCTGTTATGAAGCATGAATTACTCAATCAGCAGTTTTTTTATTAATAAATTACTATGCATCAGAAATTATGAACTTCAATAGGAAGAGATTAAAACCAGTGATAAGTGAAAATTATTATAATAGTTTTAGAGACATTATACAACCAGAATCAAAGTGGGAACAGAGGAAAACAGAAAAAGGATAGACTCAAGAAATAAAGAACTGAAAGAGAACAGGGGAGGTGGAAAAAAGGGAGTTGTGATTCGGATAACATGGTAGGTGGTGTTAGGATTCAGAGAAGTGTATGTAATAGTAGAAGGAGGAGGTTTAGAAGATGAAACAGTTCTAAAGACATTGAGTTTGTAATACTTTGGGGACATAGTTGGGAATGTCAAAAAGATGGTTAGAAATATAGATCTGGAACTTAGTACATGCATCTGAACTAGAGATAAATATTTGAGAATCACTGGTGTAGTTGATCCTATGGAAATTGATAAAAGCAGAGGAAAAGTACACAGAATCAGAAGAAAAGGAGGTTGTGCAAAATAAGATAACAAATTTGCAACATTTTTCAACCCTTAAGCCATTTTGCACTATGATTACTGTTACTATTGCTGAACAGTTGAACCAAACTATTGGATCTTACTTAAATTCCACAAAATTGAGGAATGTATTCCCCTTATTTACCAGCATATCCAAAACTCCAGAATAGTGTCAAACGTGATGTGGTGAGTTTTCAGTAACTATTTATTCTTTATCTGGATGTATTTATTGAGTATCTTGGACAAATGTTATTTGTTATGAGGGTAGACCGGGAGTCACGACTTTTCCCACTGAAAACTCTCGCAACTGTCTCCATCACCCCACTGTTCACTTAGTGCAGTCAGTGTGTTAACTGTGGGGAAAAAAGTTTCCCCCTTAAATTTGGATGCCAAAAAAATTCAACAATCAGTCATTACTTGTTAAATGTTTAAACAGTTGACTTTGCATTTTGCAGGGTAGTTATTATTTTTTTCTATTCCAAGTGCATGTTTTTATATTATGTTAATAAGACAGAAATACAAATCTAAGAAAATATTTATAGTTAATCTGGAGAAAATTAAAAAGAAGCACATACTATGCTAAGGTTCCCAGGGAGCTGGGGTTGCACTACTTATTTCCAGACACACACACACCCCTAAGCTTCTGCATGGCGTGCCCTCTGTGATTGTCAGTGGTGATAATCTCCCCTGTGCTCACTGGGGCTGACAGAGCAGGCAAACCCCCAGTGGGCCTGGTCCTCCTGCGCTTTGTGGGACCGCTCCTTCTGAGAATAGACTCTCCTTTAATCAGTCAGCAGAAATTTGTTGAAGTCCTGCCGTGTGCCAGGCATTACACCACATTCTGAGGGACTTATGAACAAGTATGAAACTGCTCTGCCTCCAAGAAAAGTACAAGCTTATCAGGCAGACAAGGCAAAAATGTAGCAGATATTAATTATCAAATGCGCTGTCCTGGGAGTAAGTGTTAGTCTGAAGTCCAGTGCTCAGGGTCTCCTAAGATCAGGCCTAGTGTACCTTTTCTTGTATTTCCATAAATCCACAATTACAAGAAAATTCTGCTCCTCACGCGTTTTCTTAGTCAGACTGAACTCCACACACAGGGCGCGCTCCTCCAGCTCCCCAGCATCCTCCACACACAGGGCGCGCTCCTCCAGCTCCCCAGCATCCTCCACACACAGGGTGCGCTCCTCCAGCTCCCCAGCATCCTCCACACACAGGGCGCGCTCCTCCAGCTCCCCAGCATCCTCCACACACAGGGCGCGCTCCTCCAGCTCCCCAGCTGGCGTGTGCAGATTCTGCCCTTTGGAGCACCCTGCTTTCCCTCATCTTCTGCTCTGTTCCATAGTCCATGCATCTCACCCTTTCCTCAAGGCCTGGCTCAACCTCAGCATTTTCTCCAGAATCCCCTTGTTTTAATCTCCTCCTCTGAGCTCCCCTCTCAGGAGACCACCCATTTGCCTATGTCATATTGCCCCTCCTCAAGTAGACAATCATAGCAGGAAACCTTCCCTCTCTCTCCTCCATGGCCTGAGGGATGTTACCCACAAAGCAATTCCAGCTCCTAGGAGCCCAGGGAGGCTCACTGAGGTCTCAGGGTACCTCTCGGATCGCACTGATTTCTCCCATCTCTGGGATCCCTGAAACCTTCTCACAAGACTATTTCCTTTTTTTCATGTACTAATTACATAAAATTTGATTCATATTGTGAGCTTCTTGAGAGCCGGGAATCAGTGCATTCGTCTTAGTAACCCCTGTGTCCAAGCTGTACACATAGTAAAGAGCCATCCTCAGATGGTTCCCGCTTCCATAATAAAGCATGATGCCATCAACACTTGCTAAAGATGTAAGTCTGGGAGAGCACACTTTTAGAAATTCTGATTCATTGAGTTTTGTATGGCACCCACAACCTGCATTCATCAAATTCCCCAGATAATTCTTTTTTTTTTTTTTTGAGTCAGAATCTCATTCTGTTGCCCTGGATAGAGTGCTGGTGTCACAGCTCACAACAACTCAAATTCCTGGGCTCAAATGATCCTCCTGCCTCAGCCTCCCAAGTAGCTGAGACTTCAGGTGCCCACCATCCCAACTAGATAATCTTTCTATTTTTAGTAGAGACAGGATCTTGTTCATGCTCAGGCTGGTCTAGAACTCCTGAGCTCAAGCAATCCACCTGCCTCAGCCTTCCAGAGTGCTAGGATTACAGGCATCAGCCACTATACCCAATCCCCCAATGATTCTTATCCACAGTAATTTTGAAAATGGTCACCAGTTAACAAGTGTAGTATTTGTTGAGTGAACGCTTTCCTTTTTCTCCCTCTTAAACTCTAAGCATTTTTTTTTTTTTTTTTTGTAGAGACAGAGTCTCACTTTATGGCCCTCGGTAGAGTGCCGTGGCCTCACACAGCTCACAGCAACCTCCAACTCCTGGGGCTTAAGCGATCCTCTTGCCTCAGCCTCCCGAGTAGCTGGGACTACAGGCGCCCGCCACAACGCCTGGCTATTTTTTGGTTGCAGTTTGGCCGGGGCCGGGTTTGAACCCACCACCCTTGGTATATGGGGCTGGCACCCTACCGACTGAGCCACAGGCGCTGCCCCAAACTCTAAGCATTTTAAAGGGAGCACATGTGATCCTACTGTTTGATCAAGTGGTCTGGAATTGATGTATGTTAGCAGATGACATGACTCAGGTAATTCTGCTCCCTAGGCATAGAATTTTCTAGGGCTTGAAAAACAAGCTGGATTTGGATCGGTAGGGAGGGGAGAGAACATCTGTGTCAGGAGACTGACATGGTCACAGGAAGGGGGTTGAGGACACAAAGGTGATGAGTGCTGATGATTTGATGATTAGGTTATTTGAAGAGGAGCAGAGGAGTGACAGGAGAGGCCGCTTCCCCAGTGTATAAAATAAACATTTGTTAGCAAAACTCTCATTTTTATTTTAATTTAATACAAGCAAAAATAAGTGGTTTTGATGTGATTAGTGGCCAACAAGGGACGTGCAGTGCTGACTTGGCAAGCTTCCACCGCCATGCACACGTAGAAAGAGACGACTTAGCATCTGTTCACAACTCCATATGAAAAAGAAAAAATAGACCAAAGCATATGTTATAAGTTGAAGTCTGGGCAACGTTTTTTGGTATCATATTGGTAGGAACTCATGTCTTTAGCAAAATCTCTTAATGACTGGGTAATATGAATTCAAATACTCAGTAACCACGAGGATGATAATGCCAAGCTTTTTATATAAGGTGCTCTGTTTACATATAAAAAATGATCTCTTGTTGTGAAAAATGATGAACTTGTAATTAAAACATACTCCTTTTGTCTTTTGACATAGCCAGCATCAACCTGTACATCTATAATTAATGTGTGGGGACTTCTCTTTACTCACGCACTGACCTGGCAAATAGCTTTCAGTGATATGCTACTTGCAAAGTACAATTTACAAAATGTTAGCAAAGCATCACATGCATGACACAAACTGAAGAAAGGTTGGTGTGGAATTGTTAGTATCAAGTCATCCATTTTTTCATTCACTGAGTGACATTGCGTGAATGAACAGACCTTCCATGACTTTGCTCTGTTTTCTCTTATATCCTCCACGGAGCCTAATACTTGATATATACCAAGTTGTCTATAAATATTTGCTTAATCAATACCTTCATTGATCATTCTTCAAGATTCTCACAATACAGGATACTAAACTTCAGTGAAAACAGAGATGGCTGTGCCCTCGGCCAGTTTATACTCTGGTAAGGGATCCCAACAGTCATCTGGGATGCTCAGAAATGCAAGATTTTAGCTGTGACAAGTGTTGAGGAGATGATAATGGTATTTGGCTAAACATACAAAGACTCTCCTGAAGAAGTGATCTTGCATTGAAATCTAAAACATGAGTGGAAATTAGGCAAAGAGAAGGAGGAAGAGCACTTGGGCAGAGAAGAGAGCAGAAAACGGGATGGCGAGTCCAGCGTGGCCTCGCTGCAGACTGCAAGGAAGTCCCAAGTGATGGAGGGAAGGTGGGTGCAGAAGGCAAAATTCATGGGGAGTTTCAAAATTTAAGCATTAGGCAAGATTATAGATATATATATATGGGTACAGAAAGAGATCAGTTAAAGTTGATACAGCACAAATTGGTTTGATGACACTGGTATGTTCATAACAGATGTTTTGGTTCAGGTTAAAATCTCAAAACCCATCGCTCATTTGTAATATAAAAGAAAATTTTATCTGATAAAACAAAGCAATTTTTATCAGTGATGAGCATGAAACGATTGAGCATGAAATTCCAAATTACTTAACCTTGGCCCTTGTAGATTGCATCAACAAATATTATAATTTTACTAAATTACACAGCAGCAATTAGCCTTCAAATAAGGTTACTAATGAAATCAACACAGTATCGTAAGAATAATTGGGGTGCGCTGCTGTAGGACTGTATTGACAAATTAATGTATCCTCCCTAAGAGTTTATTCAACTGTTGTGTAAGACTAATAAAAAATATATAGTTTATCAATGCAGTTCACATGATAGAATTCCTGCAGAGAAAAATGGAGCTCAGACTTTTAAACAGCAATTGTGGAATATGGGAACAATGACATTACAATATGGCTAAAGAAGTGACAGACTTGGTGCTTAGTAATTATAAAGTTTTGGGTCAGGTAGACAAATAAGATTTTGCTCAGTTCATTAGTTTTTCCTTTGGCCTTGTGCACTATTCTACTTTTGCTACAGTGCGGAGCTCTGAATCTCATCTCCCTCCCCATCACTCTGCCTCTCCTTCTGGTTTGAGATGATGTTACAATGATGTTGAGTTTTCCTGTCTCACACGCACCTGTGTGCTGGGTGCTGTGCTGTGTGCTGTGTTTCCTGTGCTGGCCACATGCTTGGTGCTTGGTAATGAGTACTTGCTAAATTTTCATATATGGCTCATTAGAATACTTATAAATAAACACTACAGATTTTAACACTAATAATGAGAAATATTGTAAGTTATTAGGTTTCGTTTATTATTGTGATTTGAAGCTAGGTTTAGAGATAGACATTGTAGAATATGATAAACATTCTCTTACCAGTTTAGATTGTTTGTGTGAAATATACAAAACAAATACCCTAAATAACCCACAATACTTATTCCATTTGCATTCCAACCCTATCTCTAATTGAGATATGCAGTGTGCTCTCTCTCACCTGTTTACCTCATCACAGGGACCCCCTCCCAACTCTCTTTGGAAGACCTCTAAACTTTCTCTTTGTTCTTCTTAAATAAAATCTCTCTTTGTTACCCAGGGGGAAAAAAATACCATAATACATAAATGAAGAGGAAAGATCAGAAAGTATTGTAACAATAGAAGATAACACATTCGGGAGCAACAGAACTAACTACATTTATACATATTTATTTATACATATTTAGGAATGATAAAATCAAACAAATATAAAAAGTGAATAACTCAATTCCACTTAAAATAACCCATGAACTCCAGTAATATTTCAAAATATTCATATTTCCCAAATTCAGTTTAACAGTCTATGATGTGTAACCCACAGATTTTATTGGCCCGTGTAACTACACTGCACAGTTCAGTCACATAGAGTAAATATAAACATTCCTACTTGTCTAATGAGGAAATTAAAGCAGGCAAGATTAAAGGCTTCTACTGATGACACCAATCTTGTTCTTTTTTCATTTAACACACATCTATTCACTGTGTATCCAGTAGAGTAAGTAGAAAGAAGGCCAGGTAATGACTCAGTTTTACATTTCTTATCTAGCACACATTGAAGACAGAATCACTTTGGAACCCACATATGAATGGAGTTCTGTCATGACTCAGTTCTTGTCTGAGCTATACCTCAAATGAGCTATGTTCACTACCAAGCATATAAGAAAATGATCTTCTCCTGGAAAGACTGACAATATTTTAATACAGATTCTCCCTTCCCCTGCACGAGTTGCAGAGGCACGGACAGGCTGCAGACTTCTTCTTACCTTTGCTGACCTTCATTCAGGAGGAGAGATCATGCATGCTGGGCAGTTCAGCTTTTCATTTGATGAAATGCTTACTGTTTAGCATATTGATGATATAATTTCTCTCTTATTTTCAGTTCGGGTAATTGGGCATTATGTAGTTTAACAGAGAATGAATAGCTTTATATAATAGATATTGATTACTGACTTTCAAAGAATTCAGATTTTGAATCACATTGAAGGCACACTGCACAGAGAAGTCCTTTATGCTTCAGAAGGTGTTAAGTTTTTCAGGACATCTTTATGACCTTCAAGGATCATTGCCAGTACTTTCTGGATCAGACACACAGCTAAGTGCCAGGGATTCAGAGATGCCAGCCCTACCTTAAAAGCTCACAATAGTGAATATAGAATTACCAGTTAAAAGAGATTTGAGGTTATTGATTTGCCATTGAAAAATAATTACTCTGGTTTGTTTTTCATTCGGCAAAATATATAAATTGGAAAAGATATTTATCTGACCCAAGAGAAATAAAACAGTTTAAGGCATTTTCAGAGTTTAGTTCATAGGAATGCACAATAATAAAATGTGATGCATTTTAAAGAATATGAATGTATTTTTAACATTTCAAATATTAACAGGAGGTAGAGAGAACAAGCCTAAGATAGAAGCCACAGGATTTACTGTAATCATAATTTACATTTACCATACATTACCTAAACATTCCAAAATAAAAGATCATATTGGCAACTGCAAAGTTTCCCTCTATCTTGAAAATACGTATAGCCATAAGATTTCCTTTAATCAATTGGGCTTTCATGCAAGTTTTGCATTTAGGCATTTTTAAAATTATTTTCCTTTTCTGATACGCTGTGCATCCCTGACTGCCTGGCGTTAGTAGCGAAGTGTGATGTCTGACTGACAACTGCATTTCAAGGGTTCCAGCCCTCAAATCAGAGGGCTCCCACTTTCCAGCACCACATGGGAGTGGATTAAAGAGCCGATGGGAGATGGCAAAGCAAAGGCGAAGTGTGGCCTGGTCACCTCGTCACTGTTCCTGTGAAGAAGCACCAACAAATGAGGGCGTGGTTGGAAAGAGCTGGAGAGTTGATTAAAATGACAGATTTTTTTTTTTTTTTTTAATGATGGGAGAAATGGAAGCACATTTGTATGCTGTTGGAAGTGGCCTGGGAGAGAAAGGGATTACAGGTGTCTGTGGAAAGGAGATAACTCCATATCTAGAGACCCAATAAAGACAACAAGAGGTTCAGAGCTCAAATGGACAAGCCAGGGACACAAATGTGGGAGAGCCAGAAGTGGTTACAAAAAAGAACCAAAGAAGTAACTATAAAACTCCTAAGTGTATTGCACTAAATCCAAATCAAACGTATCCTCAGCTCAACTTCAACTAAGCCAGATCCCTGATGTGCCGCCATGATACCACAAAAGAATGCACAGAAAATCTGTATAGCAAAAGACAGCGGTCTCACCACCTGCTCCAAAACGTATTCTTTTACACATTTTCTAACTACTATGTGAGAATCCTGAAGCTTCACTTTTGGAATCAATCCACTTCTGATTGTTTATTTCAGTAAGTAATAGGCTACATTATGAGTGGGGGTAAGAGGAGGATACTTTGGACAAGATCGAAGAATTATAAAATAATCTCAAAAAGTTGAAAAACAACTTCTTGGAGAAAAGTAGTCAGGTTGCAAGCCGTATTCAGTCCTAAATTCAGGAATCTGTTATGAATGTAAAGTGAGACTACACAGCCACACTGTGGCTTTTCTCCAACAAATCTTGGCTCGTTTGTGGAAAATGCAGAGAGTTGGATTCAACCAGTGTTAAGTTCAACTAGGTGAACGTAACAACAGTTTGCTAAGGAATGTTTGTGAGAAATTGTTCATAATGATGGACTCATTGTAATGAATCTCAGCTTAGGAATGAAGAAAAAATAAACAGAGACAAAGCAGATTTGCCACATCAGTGATACATCATATCAGTAACTGTTGCAGGGGAGTTCTAGGATCTGGAAGAGTGAACAGGAAGTAATAATCAGCCCATTTCTAACTTAGATTTCAAAGGTGATGTAGATCATTAAGATGACAAAGTCTGGGTGTTGTCCTGGGACTCGGTTACTGAGGCAGAGTGGAGGAAAAGATTGATTCTAAGTATGGGCTATTCATTTTGTCCAATTTAGATGGAATTCTTAGAACACCAGCATGCACAAGTTACCATGTAAGGAGTTGGAGACACAGAGATAAACAAAATTCAGTTTCTTGCTTCAAGGAGATCCATATAATGTGCAGAGTGCTGCAGTCCAGACGGTGGATGGCTCAGAAAGCACTTGCAAACCCAGACTGCAAGATAAAGCATGATGCCTTCAGAGATTGTAAAGAGTCCTTAGGAAAGACCTACTTGGGGCTTTGTATTCTTTGGACAATGGGAAGATTGTCAAGGAAGAGCGATTATGCTTTGACGGCCCATAGGTGGCAATGTAGAGAAGGAAGTGGCCACAGTTTTTTTGGAGAAAGCAAGACGACAGTGGTATCATGAGGTGATGGTGCACGTGCTGCACTTCAAGTGTAGATCCAGACAAGGTCAAGAAAGTTTGCAGTCTGAGTGGAGGGGGCTGCAGTGCACATCATGAAACCAGAATCGCTTCCTCGTCTGTTAACTTATGGGGCCAACAAGCATGAAACACCGGGATATCACATCCGGGAGGATTTGTCTACTTTGTTCACTACTGTTCCTCTGGTGCCTGGTTTATAACAGCCCTTAACACACGTTCACTGGGTCAACTTAGTAAAGAAATTGAAGTAACAGCAAACTAAAGTTGCAGAAGTCTCCTCCCATGCCACCTGCACGCTCAGGCTTCCTGGATGTGACGTCATGACGCCACCTGCACTCTAAAGGCTTCCTGCGCATGACGTCCTGACGCCACCTGCACGCTCAGGCTTCCTGCGCGTGACGTCATGACGCCACCTGCACGCTCAGGCTTCCTGCGGATGACGTCCTGACGCCACCTGCACGCTACAGGCTTCCTGCGCATGATGTCAAGCTAGGTGGGAGCCACTTACGCTTCTTTTCCCAGAATACTCAGTTTTTGAACCTTGCTCGTCCTATCTCACAAAACTTCAAGATCAGTCCTCGCTGTCCCCCTTATGTCGGCTGACAGTCACTGTTTCTTTGTGCCTGATTTTCCTCTGTAAAATGGCGGTGAGACCTAACTCCTGGGCACCACCATGAGAGTCGGCACTGTGCTGAGAACGTCAGAGGTTTCCCCAGTTCTTCCGCGTCCCCGGCCATGTGGGCGACCCCGCTGCACTCCCGCCTGGCCTGGCCGGGGCCTCCCTCGCTGGACGGTCGGGACGAATCAGGGAGACTAACTCCAACCGCCAACACTGGGGAAAGTACTTACCACTGTAAGTGCCCACTGCAAGCTAGCTTGTGTTGCTGTTACTGTTTTATTCTTACTATTTATACCTTTGTAGCGACTTACACATGCCTCTGAGTCATTATGTTTCAAAAGAAATTCCTTGATCGTGGACAGACCTAAGAAGAAGTCGCTGCTTGTGTGATGCTCACGCAAACTTACAGTCCTGCAAATTCCCTCATGGCTTCCGATTCTGAGCTGGGATGAAGATGGGGCGACCCCGGTCCCCTCCCTTACAGCGCTCACATATCAGCATTCCGAGTCACTTTGTCATTTCTCTACTCTGGATAAACCCTGGGAGCTTAGAAAGGAACAAAATACTGCAGTCCGTGTGTGGACTAACGGTCGTGTATAGAATAAGGAAATTGAGAGGAGAAAATTAGAAATGGCCTGTCACGCCTGGGTGCTATTTCCAGAGACCGTCACAGAGGCTCCCTCGCAGGGAATAGATAGTATTTTTTGACGGAATGAATTCAATTCACTTATAAACAAATGAATTATGAATACTGAGCTTACTCTTGACTTAAATACCCCAGTTTTGTTTGCACTTACTTCTGATTTTGATCCTGTACTTCTGTGGCTGGCTTGGAGGACCCACGGCATGCCTTTATACCAGGCCACACTGAACATCAGCTTGTAGAGCTGTACAGTCTTCAGCATCTCAGATCTTGGTGTATACTCGTTTTCTCATTTCATATATCACCTGTCCCACCAAACATCATGTCCTTTGTAGATGTTTCCTTTGTGCCATCAGTATAATCACCTTAGGATTTAAGTGGAATCTATTATGCTCGTATTTATAATAGATATTCTTAAGAGCTTACGCCTTGAAGTGTTTTAATTAAAATCAGTCTCATTTTCTCAGCAGTGCATTTGATTATTAATTGTCCTTAAGAATATTAATTTATTCATTAGTAAAATACATAAATAAGTTCCAAAATATTACTCAATTTTGGATAATTAAAAACAAAGCTTTAAAATTTTATTAACATTTTAGCAGATGGGCTTCTGAAATAAAATTGAGAAACAAAAAATTAATGTAAGTTAGAAATAAGCTCAGACCCTATGGCACTAACCTTTTCAACTCCAAACAAATTAACTGAAGAAGTTAAACAGTCTCAAGGCATGTAGCACATTACACCTAGGAGAATGCAAAGTAGGCTGCTCAGCAAGAAGGGAACAATTTTAGCCATCCAGTTGTGTGTCTCAGAAAAAGTTTCAACCATCTCCTATGAAATCAATGAATAAAACATTTCCTTGTTGTGAGAGCTAAAAGGGCTTGTAATAAACCAAATGTTGTTAAATAAAAGATTTAAATAAAAATGGAAGAAAGTTTCTTAAAAGGAAGTCATGTTTCCTTGTTGGACAGCAGACTCTACACATTACTGAACAAAGAGGGTAAAAGTTCAAAGAAATAAACATGGTACCTTTGAGTATTGACAATCTCAAAATTTAGGAAAAAACAATAACTGGAACATTTCAGAGAAATATAATTATACCACTTTAAAGGATATGATTTTATAACTATTACTGGCCAACTTGCATTTATTAATTTTAAAAAAACACCTTCACATTTTTTTAATCCAAATTTTGCAACAGGTTTCATTCCGTTGCCTTCCAGTTCTGCATAGTTTGGGGTAATGACATGTTTTTGTTGTTACAGTATCTGTGAGGTAATTTCATACGATGTTAAAATTTTAAGTTCTTATTTCACTAGTTTTACAAAATTAGATAAGTAGCAGATGTTATGTTTTTCAAACTTGACATTTCTTTTCACCTCACTGTAAGAAAAAATAGGCTATAAAAATAAATAAAATCAAACTCTGTTATCCACATTGGTAGATAAAACTAACATATAGTTAAGCAAATGAAATAGCCTAAAATTGCATATACATGACAAAAGTTATTGGAACTTGTTGCAAGCATGCAACGTATACATCTTATTTTTTTGCAATATTGTTGTGAACATTTTCTTAGTGCACTCTGATGTCTCATAGTAAAATCACCTTTAAAAGGATTCTGAAATGGTTAAGGTAAGTATACATTTAAAGAAAAACATTAGACTATTCTCTAATATTTCTTATTTTTAATGTCCAGGTATATAGGAAATTTGGAAACTATGAACAGAAATAAATTGAAATCAATTATCATATCACCACTAAGATTTTCAAAATTACTAATTTGCTGTGGTTTCTTCTAAAATTTTGAAAGCAAAAGATAAAAATTTAGAGTAATATATCAACCTGCTAACCAAATGAATAAAAAAGCATTTTTATTTGATTTTGATCTCTGTTTTAAAAAAACAAAATACCACAGATAAGTGGAAGTCTTCCGTGTTCCCCCTCCTCATCTAGGGTCACTCTTTCTTTGAATTTGGTGTGCATCTATTCCATATTCCTATACTCATTAGTATATAGCATTTTTTAAATTTATGTAACAATTATGCTATATGAATTTCTGTATTTGCTTTTTCATTCAATATCGTTTGCATGACCTATTCATCCTCCTACATAAAAATATAGATAAAATCAGCCATGCACAGTGGCTTACACCTGTAATACTAGCGCTCAGGAAGGCCAAGGTAGGAGGATCACTTGAGGGCAGTACAAGACTTGCCTGAGCAATAGCAAGAAAAAATTAGCCAGGCAGTGATGGCACACACCTGCAGTCCCAGGTACTAAAGAGGCTGAGGCAAGAAGATTGCTTTGAGCCAAGGAGTTTGTGGTTATAGTGGGCTATGAAGATGGCACAGCACTCTAGCCAGGTGTCAGAGAAAGACTCTGTCTCAAAACATGGTAATCCGTTTTCAGTGCTGTGTACTATACCAACATATTACTTTATCCTAATTTGTCTACCTTTTCTTTATACTGTTGTTTATTTAAGTTATAACCACCTATTAAACATTAAAGATTCTTCAATAAACATTTTTCTATATTAAGATTTTTTTATTTTTCAGATCATTTTGGTAGGCTAATTGCCTAGAAGCCAGATATGAAGATTTTTGAGGCGTGAGAGACATACTTGAATATGTTTTCCCACAAGATCATAATTTATAATCCCCAGACCAGTTTGTCAGAATGCCCATGTCATGGCACCTTCACCAGCATTGAATAAACCAAGCCAGGCTTGAGTTCATTCATTTTTAATGGAAACAATTGACTTTGCAAGAGTAGCATTAAAAAGGGTAGTTTATGTCTTAGATTGGATGTAAGTCATTTAGCTTACTTCCAAGATCCACTTTAAAAATCACTTATTGACCATAAAATGCTACTGTACCATATTCACGTTGTGGTTTTATTTTGTTCCCAGCAAGGCAGTGTATTGCTCTGCTAACTGCATTTTGTATCTGCCATTATCAGAAAATTTCCTCTATAGCACATTTTATTGTAACATTCAGTAATAAAAAAATCCCATTTTTTTTTTAGAAATCTAGCATGTGCTTTTCTTTCCTTGTTGGGAACTTGTGACCCCCAGCTCTCTTTATTTTGGAATTTCAATTTTAAGCATAAATTGAACATTGACATATAACATGATGTCATCTTTGGAGCTGTAAGACCTGAGCAACAATCCCAGCTGCAGTTATGCAATCCCGAATCAAATTGTTCTCACTTACCCTGGGGAAATGATTATCAGATGCTTTATCCATAAAATGGGACTATTGTTACTACTGTTAGAATACTTTATTATATTGTTAAACATTATAAGATTGGGGTTGGATGTGAGTCATTTAGTTTTGTTAACAAAAGATTAAATGAGATCTTTTAAAATAATAGGAAGTCTAAGTTAGCACTAGGTAACCCTTTCCATGTGCTTCTGGATGGCTGGGGCCCCAGTAGAATCCAGCCCTGGAGACATTTCAGAGGTATGTGGGTAGCTTTGTCTGCCACCGTGCCTGGCACCACCTGGACAGCGAGTTATGAGGGCAGCAAAGGCTGCCTGAATCCTTGGAAGCCAGGCAAGGCCTTATGTCCCCACAGTATCATCCCCCCACACACATCATGGAGACTTTGTATTTTGTTCCTTTGCCAACTCTTCCCCAGAGTTACAATCTGAATTTTATCATTGCCTAGAACTACTTCACAAATATTGAACCCCTAAAGTCTGCTCTTTCGTCCTAATTTTTCATTCTTCTGTCCCTCCCTCCCACTGCACTCCTCTCTGACCCGCGGAAACCTGAAGTCTTCTGTTTCTTCTATTTTCTCCTCCACTGTCAGACCCCTCAGAGCTCAGAAAGATGTCCTAACAATTACCATTGACAATGCCCTCCACTCCCTCTGTGATTCCCCTCAAACTGTTTCAGAATGTACCGTTCTCCCTGACTGCTCCGTGCCTACCAAATTCCCGCCCCCTCACGCTCAACAGTTCACCTTGTCTCTACTTCATCAAGAAAATTTGAGAATTTCAGAAATGCTTCCCCTCAACTTCTAGCCCTCTCTGCACCATGCCCAGCTACACCTGTGCCATCCCACACTTTCCCTCCAGGCTAAACGAAGGAGGCGTCTGACTTCTATTCAGTGTCAACCCTCCTCCGTGCTATCACCAATCACCTTCTTCATCCCCTCTTGGAATTTTATCCATTACTTTTGTACCATTTTATCTGTCCTTAATCTGCCCCTCTTCAGCTGTCTTTTCCCATGACCTCAATTCCTTCATAGCCCCTCAACTCTTCCCCTCTTATGCAAACTTTACAAAGAACATTTTACCCGCATTGCCTTTACTGATTCAACAAAACGTAATTAAGTTACCCCCTAGAAATGGCTGTCACTAAGGTTACCAGTGGCCTAAACTTTCCTAAATTGAGTGGATACCTTCAGTGTCTTACTTGACACTCCTCTTGTGTATGACACGCGTATTCACTTCCCTATTCCTAACACCACTCTGTCCAGTGGGTTCTAGAAACCCCTTCCTGTCCTGGACTCCCATCCTTCTTGCCTTTTCCTTCTTGCCTCCTGTTTGGAGACCTCGAGGGTTAGTATTCCCCAGGGTTGCTCGGTCGGCTGCCCTGCTGGCTCCCTTGACGTTTCCCATGGGAAGCTGACCCGTGCTTCTGCTTCCACGACATGTCCAAGTTGTGTCTAGGGCAAACTTTTTTCCTAAGCTCTAGATTTTAATAGCCAACTGACTCCTGAACTTCTCCACCTGGGTCCCTCAATGACCATGATCAAAATGGAACTCAGTCTCTGCCACGCTTCTGCTTCCAACCCAGTATCCGGAATCTCTGGTGGTGACACCAGGATACGCAGGGAAACCGGGAGGCATCCATGACTCAGTCCCTTACTCCACATCCAGTCACCAACTCCCATCATTTTTATTTTCTAAGTGTTTCCTAAATCAATTTCTCTTTCTTCCCCATCACCTCTTTCATTACTAGCCACGGTAAGTGTTCTGTTTCCTTCCTTTTCCTTCCAGTGTAGAATATATAGGCAAAATGCCAATCAGTCAAAGTCACTTCCTATTAAAAATCTTTTAAGGCCGGCACGATGGCTCACACCATAATCCCAGCACTCTGGGACACTGAGGCAGATGGATTTTTAAGGCCGGCACGATGGCTCACACCGTAATCCCAGCACTCTGGGACACTGAGGCAGATGGATTGCTTGAGACCAGCCTGAGCAAGAGCGAGATCCCATCTCTACTAAAAATAGAAAAACTCACTAAGCATTGTGACAGGTGCCTGTAGTCCCAGCTACTTGGGAGTCTGAGGCAGGGGGACCGCTTGAGCCCCGTGAGTTTGAGGTTTCTGTGAACTATGACATGACTGCACTCTACACAGAGCAACAGAGGGAAACTCTGTCTCAAAAAAATAAAAACCTTTTAATGCCGCTCTCCCATCCACACAATAAAGTCCAATCTTCTTAACAAGTAATGCTGGGCCTCACAGAGCCCTGTCCTCCTCGCTGGACTCATTTCCTGCCACTGGCCGTCTCAACCTTAGCACTCTAGTTAAGCAAAATTCCTACCATTCCTGGTCGCCAGGCAGGCTAGTTCTCACTATTCTGCTTCTGACTAAAATGTACTCTTTTTCCTTCTCCCTCCTCTCAGCTGGCTAACTCAGCTCCTTCTCATCTTAACTCCATGGATCTTTTTCTGGTTCCCCCTCAAACGTAGGCCACAGGTCCCCCTACTTTATACGCCCGTAATATCATGCGTTAACTTTTTGTGTGTTTACTACCCAACTAGACTCTGGGTTTCTTGAAGTACAGACTCTACTATGCACTGTGAGTCTGGGGTAATTCCTAAAAGGTGTTTAATAAGCACCTCTTAACGAAGGGATGCATAAATATAAAAGTGTCACGTGGTGTCACTGTGGCAGAGAGAGCAGCATTCACCAGACATCCATGCGCTCCTCCCCCATTTCCCAGCCGCCTTTGCACTTAGGTTGGGACCATGTAAATAGCTGAGTGATAAGTTATAAGCGTGCATGGTACGTGTCACTTCTAGCCCAACGTCTTTCAGAGGTGTGGTGAAGTTTCCAGGTTCTCTCTTCCCTGGCTGTGCTTGCTGGGAGTCTTGACATGGTAGTCCGACAAGACTGTGGGGGCAGAAACCCAGGCTGGGCATATAGCAGTGAGGGAAGTAAGCCTGTTGTGTTCAGCTGAAGGATTAATTTGTTACCACAGCATAATCTAGCCCACCCTGAATAGTGTTTATTGTTATAAGTTTAGACATCAGTCTCTGTCCTGACACGGACATGTCAGGCTCTGCCACACCTCACCCAGTGCAAAGCTGTCTCTCCTCCTTACCTTTGCACAACGCATAGGCTTAGAAAAACTTGAACCATGTGACTGTTGCTGGCTGGCCTCTGCTCAAACCCTGGGGACCAGAGTGTGCTTCCTGCAGGAGTTTGCTGCTGTCCATCCCCATACCCTAATGTACAGGCAGAGTAATTCACTCCCTGTGTTCCCCATGGTCTAAGTGACAATGGGAACATTTTCCTACATTAATAAAATCCCCACACTCCCTCATACACGCCTCTGATTTCACAGCAGAATGTCATCTCTCCCTCTGACTTTAAATTTCGACCCTTATGTAAAGGAAACTTTTCCCAAGAATTGTACCATTTCCAGTGCTTGGAAGGCTGAAGGGATCAGAGACTATCCCCCTAGCAGGTCTGAACGTCTCTGAAATACCCCTCATGTGTAAAGGATGTGTGTGTAACCACCCCTGAGCTACAGCTACCAGGATTCTGATGGTAACAATGACACATTTCCATTCTGTCCATGGGTATTCTGCAAAACACACTGGCTTTCCTTCTCAGGGCCCAAATTTTATTGAACTATGTTTGTATTTTGTTTCAGTAAGTAATAATTCTGTCAGGAAAAAAAGTAAACAGACAATCTGGTTTCAGGTGTGGCTTAGTCCCAGGATAATGTGATGTCACCAGGATCCATCATTTAACTCAACTTTCTTTAGAAAGATTCCATCCTCAGGCAGGCTCTCCCTTTTTCCTCCCACCTGAAGTTCCCAGGGCTGTGCCCTTTCAGTCTCAGATCCTTCTGGGGAAGACCCAAGAATCATTTTCCCAGAACTCCCAGTCAAAGATTCGGGGCTCTGTCGAGGTCTCAGTGGGTTGTGTTGCCATCCCGGAACCAACCCCCAGCCAGGAGGCACACGGACCCATCAGCTCGGGCCTTAGTCACTCCCCTCAAAGGAAGCACATGGCTTGAGAGAGTGGAAGGGATCTTTTCTGGAGAGATTTGAGGCACCACAAGGAGGTTCGGATGTTGGTGGCGCTGGCGGCCTCTCTGCTCTCAGGGCAGTCGGCCACCCAGGAGGTAGAAGGCAGACGCAGCTTCCAGGGAGGGAGCCCAAGTCTTGGTCACGCCCAACAGGGAAGCCTCGGTCATGTCTCATCCTCCCTCTCTGGCCTTCTCTGGGCTGTCCTTTCTCACATATGCTGTCTTGTGTTTGAAATATTCGTAAACATCTCTCTCCCCTCGATGTAGATCATCAGCTCCTTCAAGGCAGAAACTGGTTTGATATGACCGTGGGCATCCCCCCTATTCAGCAAATAATTATTCAATGACAAACCGAAGGAATAAGAAGAGAATGGGTCTTATTCACACGATGACCATATCACGTTCTGCAATCCCTGCGTGCACAAGTGTTTAAATCAAGGTGCCGACTGGTGCACAGGCAGGGGGAACCTCCTGTGTGCCCGAGTACACGGTGAGCGGCCGGGATGTGAGGATACAGTGATTATGAGAGTAATTCCCCGGGCCTTCTAAAGCTCACACTCTAGTGAAGGAGACAGACGCTTAGCAGGCAGAATGCAATTAATGCTACAAAGAATACTTGTAAGGTGTTAAGGGAGAAGGTGCGTGGTTAATAGATCTTGATTTTTATTATTAGTGTTTTGATTTCAGATCAATTCCAGATCAGCTCCCTCAGGGACTACCAGCTTTTCTGGAGGTCTGTTGGACTTGGAATCTCTTAGATGACTAAAACTCTATTGCCAAATAAAATCCAAGAAATTACATCTTATATTTACGATTTTTAAAAAAGCTAATTTGGTCTTCTTCTCCTCTCTCTTTTCTCTCTACTCTCTCCTAGCCTGAAGTTCTGGATCAAATACAAAACTTAAGGGAATTGTGGATGGATAATAATGCGTTACAATTGCTACCTGGGGTATGTAAGTTTTTGTCATGCCCTGTTGTCTAACATTTATGTTATATATGGGTTATTGTGTTTTATAATAATTAATCTTAAGTCCAGTGTTTGCATTTCAAAGTAAAATAACACCTGTTAGGAGTTTTCAGCCACCAACCACATCAACAAATTTATTTTTGAGTGTTTCATATATTGCGAGTGTTATAGGTATGTAAAATGTATGAAATAGTTTTCCTGTTCTCTGTGGAGTATATTTGTCATCTCTTCCACATTTTCTGTTTTTTTAAGCTGCAAGTTTGTAACTTTACAAGCAAAATACTATGTGTAATACCAAGCTTTATTTTTATAAAATTAACCTGATTCTTACACAGAACTAGGCAATAATTTCTGCTTGTGTTGCTAGAGCTCTTCCACAGAATGAAAATCTCTCTATTGAGACAATTTTCCAATAGAATACATTTGAACTTTTGAAAATGGCAAGGATCACATAGTATTAAAAACAGAAATTTAAACCAAAGTCAATTTTTTCCCCTCAACTAAACCAACTCCTAAACATCGGGTTTCTAAAATATATGTCTATTTGGAAGTTTATTCTGAAAATGAATGGCTTCCCCTAAAACACTGTCCCCTGCCACTTGCATGCACGCACACACACACAGACACACAAACACACACAGAGAAACACACACAGACACGCACACAGTCATTTAAGACAACTCCAATCTCCTGACATTGGACTAAGTAGCCAGAACAAGTGGAAATGCAGTGAGTCTCTGATGTGTGCTCTCAAAGCCAAGTTTGTTTCTCTAATGAATTGACCTTAAAAAGTACTTAAAATTATTACGAAAGCAACCAGGACAAGAAGCTTATTCTCTCTCTGAACAAGCATGAAACCACGTAAAGGGGAAACCTGAAAAAAAGCTTAGTGAAAAAAATACTTCCTTCTCTTATCAAAAGGACAGACTTCTATCCTCACACACGAAGCCAGACAGGGACATACATCTTCTATTTACTGATTTGTTCAAAATCATTTATCAATGTACCTCTATGAGTCAGAAACTATGCCAGTGGTAGGGCTCCAAAGAGAACATATCCAATGGCTTTGCATATATTTGTTTGAGGAGCTCCCACATAGCAGGAAAGACAGATTTGACTCCACCACACAGCAGAGCCTGGTTTGTCCCATTGTTCAAGGTACGTACAACTCCTGGGGCAACACAGAAAAGCCCTGCATCTGCTCAGATTGAGGACTCAGAATGCGTGTCTACTTGGAAGTTTATACCTGCTTCTTAAATATATGTATTAAAACACTTACATACATGTGCCACGGGATAGGCACGAGGTTTCTCTCTACATGTTTTACAAATACTGATTCATTGAGTCCCACAACAATTCCATGAAGTAAGATTTCATATCTTCCCCATTTAACAGATGAGAAAACTGAAACACAAAAAAATGTAGCTAGCCCAAGGTCACACAGCCAGGAAATAAATAGTAGAACTGTCACTCAAACCAGCTACAGACCCTACTGTTCCTTGTAATGCCCCCAGATGCTCTCCATACGACTAAGGGGAGCTACAGGTGAGAACAGGTACATCGTACTTTTCATAAGGGCTGTGTTCCCAAAATCTAACTCTGCAAATCTGCTTACATGTCAAACTCCTTAGCAAGTGTATTATGTAAATGGAAAGGTGACAATGAAATCTTTTGCTGAACATGTGACGCTGCCTAATTTGTCTGTTTTGAAAGTAGCCTTTTCACACTGACTGCTACAGATTCTTTGCTTTGTTTAGTACACTTGAATTTGGCCTTTTGCTATCCCCTATGCGAGAACGCTCCGCACCCCGTGCCAAAGTAGACGTGGCTTTCTGCACACCCGTGTTGGCAAATCCCTGTTTTCATTACCCACCAAGAGCTGACTTTGACAGGCTCATCTCGAGGGCAGTCTGCAGCTTGGGTGTGTCAGGTTCATGGAATAATTCATCTTAAGTAGTTAATGTCGTAAACACCACAGGGGAAAAAAGCAAGTTTGCTTTTTTCTTAGTTCACGTGTCATAATAAAGTTAAACACTTGTGGAAACCTTGGCTATTATTTCCACCCTGTTTTTCATAAACCAGAGAAGTAAACGATAATGATAAAATATTTCGTTTTCTGCCTGGTTCTAGCTTCTGACCATCAGTCAAGGTTAATCAACCAAAATATGACTAAACGACGCGTTGAATCCATACTCATGTTTAAAGCAAGTCAGCTCCTTCTTTTACTTGTGTGGTTTCCACTCTTTTCCTTGGCTGTTCACTGGTCACCTACAGATCCCTCTATGCCCAGGGTGGGGTTGGAGCAACATTTGTTACCTGATGCCAAGAAGGCCCTTCACCACCCCAGGTGATTATTGCTAGGGCCATGCTTTATAAATACATGTTCCCAGGCTCAGTGGTTCATCCACTGATCTGATCTTACATATTGCCTCTACTTATCTGACAGAGTATAAGTAAACACACCTTTAATAAATACATTGATTGCACCCACACAAGCACACACTTGGCACTGTGCAAGTAATTTAGATATTTTTTTTTTCTTTTCTTGAGTCAGAGTTTCACCCATCACCCAGGCTAGAGTGCAGTGGTATCATCCTATCTCCCTGCAACCTCGAATTCCTGGGCTCAGGCGATCCTCCTGCTTCAGCCTCCTGAGTGCTCAGACTGTAGGCGTATCTACCATACCTGGTTAAGACACCAGTGGATTTAATACTCCATATGCTTGCCGCTCATGTTGTGGTCCACAGACTAGCAGCACTCATACCACCGGGGAGCTTGTCAGAAACCACCCCAGACCCACTGAATCAGGATCTGCGTTCAACACATGTTAAAGCTTAGAGGCTGAATAATGCCACACGGTGGGTTCCCTGGGAAGCAGAGGCAGAGACAGAAGTCTAGGAAAGGGATGCTTTTCAGATCAGCACCAGTGGAAGGGACGATGCAGAGGAGAAAGGGGGGAGGAAAAAGAGCTGGACTGTGATGGGGTCCTGCGGAAGTCCCGAGCTGGCCCTCCAGAGAGCGCTGCTGCAGACTTACCCTGCAGTTGCTCTGTGTAGAGGCCAAGTTCTGGCCCTTCCTCTGTCCTTGCATGGGGTCATCACTGGGTGGAGGGCTCCTGGAATGGGGGTGTCACGCTGTGTAAAGAGGGTCTTTTCAGGTGAGGCAATTCTGAAGAGGTTGGAGAGCTACAAGCAGTATTTCTCAAAGCTGGAGAAACAGAGTAAGCTCTTCATTCCTAGAGGAAAATGCATGAGCACATCTACTCCAAGTCACAGGCCAGGGCTGCTGCATTAACACGTCCCCGGAGCTGAAATTCAAACTCACTTTTGTAACATGGCAGACTCCAAAGCCTGCTTGATTATTATTCTGGCGGTTCCTGACCCCCATCCCTAATTAACCCCTAGGGCACATCCCTAGCCCTGCTCCCTCAGCTCTCTAAGAGAGGCACAGTTTCAGAGTAGCTGAACGTTTGCAAGGCTGAGATCAAAACACTGGGTGAGTCAGCCCAGAGGGCTGAGTTTCTCACCATTCTTAGAAATGTGTCACTTGGAAAAAATACTGCCACTTTCCTTATAGCATTCTACCCCAAGGAATGATGCCTTTACCTAAGCTCACTCTTCCCTTCCAGTGAGCAATAAAGGTGATGTATCTGTTTGTGTGTGTTTCTGTTTTATTCTTTTATCATGAGAAAATTTCTTTTGTCCTTGAAGCTTCCTTCACCGCTATCTCCAGCACAACTCAGTATTCTGCTGTATATTACTAAACATTCCTTCTGGAAGAAAAATAACACTTTACTGTCTATTTTTGAGTTGTTCTCAAACTTCACTTTCAAGCACAGAATCAGCTTACATGTCAAACTCCTTAATAAGTGTATTATGTAAATGGAAAGGTGGGTCTGAGATTCTACATTTCTGACAAGCTCCCCAGTGGTATGAGTGCTGCTAGTCTGTGGACCACAACATGAGTGGCAAGCATATGGAGTATTAAATCCACCGACGTCTTAACCAGGTATGGTAGAAGCCGCCTGCAATCTGAGCACTCAGGAGGCTGAGGCAGGAGGATCTCCTGAGCCCAGGAGTTCGAGGTTGCAGTGAGATAGGATGATACCACTGCACTCTAACCTGGGTGATGGGCGAGACCCTGACTCAAGAAAAGAAAAAACAAATAAATAAAATAATGTATCTAAAGTACTTGCACCGTTCCAGGTGTGTGCTTGTGGGGAGGGGGGGGCAATCAATGTATTTATTAGAGAGAGATGTGTTTGTTTATACTCTGTCAGATAAGTGGGGCAACATGTAAGATGGTAGAATGTTCATAGGTAGATGGATCACTGGATAAACCACTGAGTGCAGGAACATGTATTTATAAGGCATGGCCCTAAAGGAAAGGGGGAGGGCTTTCCTCCTGGCCCAACTCCATGGCCATGTGATCGGGGTCCTTCTTGCCCCCAGGGCGGGTGGGGTCGCACCTCAGTCCTCAGCAATCCCTTACTAATCCAATCGTCCCATTTCTACTTCTGGAATCCTCTTGAGTCTGTCCCTTCTTCTCTGTCACCAAACGACAACAATACTGTACTTCCAGCGGACCTCCCTGACCCCAGCCTTTGAAAGTTCCCTGAAGTCATTTCCTCTAAGCACAGGTCTGAGCCCGTCACCTCCCATCTGACACGCCCTGCAGCCCTCAGGCCTGTGAGATGGAGTTCAGTATTTCCTTCCAGGGCACGGGGGCCTTGTAACAGCTGGCTTCTTCCCGTCATCCCGATTTCAGCCACTTGAAATTTCTCACTGTCCTCAAACTGGCCCAGCTTTTCCCTCCTCTCTGTGAACGTTTGCGCTCTTCTTCTTCCAGGGACAAGTCCTCCTTTCTAAGAATCACTGTCTTCCAGACAACTGCAGCCTCCCCTGTTCTTCTGTGGTGTTCTCGGCATGTTTTTTGTTTTTATTGTACGTTATCAGAGGATATTGTGATTATTCGTTCAGTTCAAAGTTGCCTTCACTCTTACAAACTCCTTAAGGATAAAAACCGTCTTCCTGATGGCAAGCCTGCCCTCACTCGCTGTCCTGTGATGACTGCAGTTTCGTCTGTAACTCGGGTACCAGTACGCAGTGAATCCTCTAAACCAGCGGTTCTCAGCTGGTGGGTCGTGACCCCTTGGTAACAATAAAAATACATCCTGCATATCAGATATTTACATTACGATTCATAACAGGAGCAAAATATAGTTATGAAGTAGCAATGAAAATAACTTTATGGTTGGGGTCACCACAACGTGAGGAACTGTATTAAAGGGTCGCGGCATTAGGAAGGTTGAGAACCACTGCTCTAAAGGACTGTTGACGGGACAAAACATTGAAGCTGAGTAGTAGGGTAAAGTCCAGATCATAATGTAAACTTCGCTTATGCATTTGAAGTGTTAGGGATGAACATGTCGGACATTCCTTGTTTCAGTGGCGACTCATGTAGCTGGTGATTACTTAGCTATTTTATTCAGCACCAACATCCAGATTGTTGTGTTTTCTACCTGCTGCATTGAGACATAATTCGTGTGCCACATGCAATTCAGTGTTTCTTAGAATACTCAAATAGTCGTGCAAACATCCCCACTATGTAATTTTAGAACATTTCATCACCCCCGAAAGAAACTGTGAACCCATTAGTAGTAACTCCCACGCCCCCTCCCCCACCTGGTTCCTAGCAGCCCCCCTCTGCCTTCCATCTGTGTGGATTCAAATATTCTGGATGTTTCATACAAATGGAATCACACGATATGTGGTCGACTCACTTCTCTCACTTCGCTTATGTTTTTAAGGCTCATCCACTTCATATCATGATTGATATTTTCTTCCTTTTTACTGCCAAATAACGTTCCGTCATATGGATACACAACATTGTGTTTAGTCATACAAACATATAAGTTGCCTCTCCTTTTTAGCTACTGTGAATAACGCAGCTGTGACCATTTGCGTAAGTCTGGTGCACGTGTTTTTTTATTCTCAGATGTGTACCTAGGGATTGTTGGATCATGTGGAAGCTCCGAGTTTAACATCTTGAGAAACTGCCAAGTCCTTTTTACAGAGTAACTGCATCGTTTTGCATTTCTACCAGCCATGTTCGAAATTAACAATGTCTCCGTGTTCATACGCACACTTGTTATGGTTGTGGTTTCTTTTAAAATTAAAGTTAGAGTGTTGTGTTTATTTTAAAACTTTAAAATACCCTATGAAAGTTTCTCAACTAACCCTGAGTTTATGCAATGTCATCAAGTCTATAGGAAGGTTAAAGATGCTGGTTTACCTGGATATGTCAAAAAACAGGATAGAAATGGTCGACATGGACATTTCTGGGTGTGAAGCCCTCGAGGACCTGTTACTATCGTCCAATATGTTGCAACAGCTACCTGACTCGATAGGTGAGAATGTCATATTTTGTCATGAATATTTATATCAATGTAACATTTTCTTTGGACAGTATCATTTTTCCATAGTTATAGGCAATACATTGTTAGTCTGATATTAATAAGTTAGCAAATTAACCATACAAATAATAAAATAGTATTTTACAAATAATTCTAGTTGTTAAATTCAAGGAGATCCTTCTTGAATTTAACTTAACATTAAAATGATCTTACTAAATTGACACATTTTTTAAAGTGTTAGATCATTTATGTTGTGAAATATCATCCTAAGGAATATATATCGTAAGTTTATAGTAATCTGATAACTATATACCTCTTTATACCTTGATAGAAGTATGGTAGTTCCATCTAGAGATGTTGCTATGTTCAATTGTTAATATTGTAACATTGTTATAATATAGAATGACTCATGAAAATGCACGACTATAAAATGTCTTCTTAGTTCTGTTATTTTTTAAAGGACATATTGTTTTTATTGTCTTTGTTATGTTACGATTCATGAGGGCAGGTAACTTGTCTGTTGGTAACAGAGTAAGCATTCTATCTATTGCTTATAAATTTTTATGTAAATAAAATGATGAAAGACTCATTTAAACAATGAAGGAACAATTTTGTATCAGTATCTTGCTGTTACTGTTTATGAGAGGACACACTGGAAGGGTAACCCTGAATTACTTGACTTTGGAATGTAGCTCTTACCCTCGTGTGACAGGTGGTACACGTTCCCAGAGCTTAATGCTTAGTTGTCACAACCTGGCTGGCCCAGTTGAAGACAAGGGAGTCTCCCAAAGTTTTCTTCACTGTTCTATGGTTTTCATTTTGTCGTTGTTTCAGGCTGATAAAGAGCATTCAGTTTAGCAAATCAAAGTCTAACTTTCCTTTCTTTCTAGATTTGCAGACTTTTTGAGTTATATAATCACATTTTATAACGGGATTTTTTTTCAACTTGCCTAACCATGGGTCTTAACTGAGAGCTGTATCAAACATTTCCTCCTTTCCAGGTTTTGTCTTTGAAAATTCTGATTGAGTAGGTGTGGTGAGCCCTCAGAACAAGCACATAGAGATTTCTTCAATGGAAAATATTAAAAACTAGTCAAGAGACAGAAAATAGAATGGAAATTGTATTCTAAAAGTAAAAATAGTAAAAAAGGCATATTCTCCAGAAATACAGAAAAGAATGAATGCAGAGAAACTACTCAAAGAAAAAAATAGTTGAGAATATTTTTTCAGCAGTGAAGATGCTAGTAATCTTTCATATTAAATATACACAGTAATTCAAAGATGGATAAATGCAATAAATTCACCCTGGCTTATTGCTGTGAAACTGCAAGGATAAAAGAATAAAAATCCCAAAGGGCAAGAAAACTCATCTACAAAATAATAGAGATTTCACAATTTTTATCAGTGAAAATTGCTTTGGACAGTGGAGTATCTTCAAGCACTGAAGAATAATAACAGGCCGACGGATTTCTATACCCAGCTGACCGCTCATTCAAGAATGAAGAGCCAATAAAGGAACTCATTTGGTAGATTAAGTTGTTATATCTAGATAACTAGTGACTATAAAAGAGGAAACTTTTATGTTTAAAATATCAAAATAATAATCACAGAGAAGCATTATTAGGGTGACGAAGTGCTAAGGACCTTATTGTGTTCAGGAAGTGGCTAGAAATAGTAAATAACTTGAGAATTTGTAGAAAATGCTAGGTTAAATATTTGCTACATGTTCAAAATTTAAATGAATCTACTTAATAAAAATGGAGTTTATAATTTCCAAGCCAGCAGAGGAGGGACAAGTGTGAAAGAAAACACATATTTATATAGCAGAAGAAAGAAAAATAAAATTTTAAAACTCGTAGAAATAGAAAACCTAAGATGGCAAAAATAAATCCAAATCAGCTGTCCTAAATCACAACAGATGTAATGGATTTGATAGAGTAAACTTATTAAAAGATCCAGAATTTCAGGGTCATCTCTATTCTGGATGTGAGACAGACTGAAGACCACACAGAAAATTTGATTCTGAAAAGGTGGTGGAACAAAGCAGCATTGTCATTAACATGGTGTCAGTGTTTGTTTAAAATATCTTCCTTTAAGAAAGCAAACTGGGAAATTAGCCTTCTGATCTGAGGAAGGCCACATGTGTCGGTGACAGAGAATATCACACCAGATCCCGGGACGAGATCAGACAGATTCAGACAGGCTGCTGGTAGTATATATTTGACACCTTCCTCTGGGAACTGAATGGTTCCAACTGAAGAAAGTAACTGTCACAGTAGCTTACTCTTCAAATATCTAAGTGCCACATCAGCCTTTCAGAGGTATTTACACATCGGCAGAGTTGCCGTAATCTCTGATTATAGTTGTAGAATGGCTGAGTTTTCTCAGAGAAGAGAATTACTCAAGAAAAAAAATTCCCTTCTTGGTAAAGAGAGGCATCTGGGTTAGAAGACAGCTCTTTCTAAGGCCTTAGAATAATTCATGGATGCTAATTCAATGGCAGATTACATCACCTCTGCCTTGTTTGAACATGGATTATCCACTGGACTACCAACATTTAAAAGAATAGGAGATAAGAATGTTCATAGCATTAACAGAAGGATAGAGCAACAGAAATGACTTCTTCACTTCCACCACGTCTCTTTGCGTTCCTCTTGGGGGTGTTCAAATGGAGAGGTATGCCCAACAAGTCCCCCATGCTGAATCACTTTCCTTTCACTGGTTCCAGGGAAATCAAAGGGATTCTTTTCCTCTTTGAAATAGAGTTTTAATAATGTACTTTGCCATGGGATTCTTTTCCTCTTCTAAATAGAGTTTTAATACTGTATTTTGCCACGAATAATGCATTTTCCTCCAAATTTTTGCAAGTAAAATAAAGATGCACATTATACGTGGGTAGTATTAATTCTACATCTATGCTATGTATTTAAAATGCTTATGCATTTAAAACTCTGTTTTAAAAAATGCTAAGATTCCTTTATAATACAAAAAACAACTACCTAACTATAAACAAGTACAAATTTGTATTAAATAATTAAAATAACTTATCTTATTCAGTTCCTGGTTAAGGGCATGGGGTTTTAGTCAGATTACCAGAGTTCAGATCCTGGTCTTTTTACCTTAATAGCTGTGCAACCTTGGAAAAATTACGTATTTTCTCTGTGCCTCAGTTTCATATAAAGTGAAAGTAGTAACAGTACTTGCATCACGAGATTATTTTGAAGAGTAAATGAATTAATATATGTGAAATTTCTTACAATACTACCTGACATAAAGTAAAGCAACTATTATAATAATATAATTCTTATAATCTTAGATTTGATGACTACACAACTATTTGCTTTCAAAGTTCTATTCCAAATATGCAAGTATCATGTGAATATTATTTTAATAAAAAATATGTTTTAATATTATTTTGATAGATTTAATATTTAATATTTCTCTCCAGTACGTCCTAGATGGGGTAAGGGGGTAGAGCATTGGAGAAAAGCACAGGAGAAAAAAAGAATAGGGCAAAATATCTTTGATTTCTGCAGAGCAACTACCCGGTAGACACACGGTGAGGGAATTTTCTGCCAGAGGAAGGCATGAGAGATGGGGGTTAGGCTGGCAACCTCATTCCACATCAGAAACAAAGACGTTCCACAGAAGCTCCAGAATCTGCTCAGAGCATCCCCTTGAATGAAACCTGAGCTGCAAAGTCAGGAACGAGTGAGGTTCCTGCTCTTCAGTCACTGTGTGGCTTCTCGTCACAGCCTGGGAGGACAGCAAGCGACAGACACCAGAGGACACACATGAATCAGACGGGGAAGATAAAAGAGTTGCAACTCCAATTCATGCCCAGCCTACTCAGTGCAGGAACAAGCAAAGTTTTCATGCCTACTGCTGATCCAAGCCAAGGAGTTATGGTACCAGAAAGAGCATGAGGTCGTCCGTGGCAGCTTTCCACACGCGTCATCACGACTGCTGCACTGTGATGCCTCTGTGTTCATTTGCTAATTATTAGGCTCAATTCGGATTTGCTTTCGGTTTATAACCCAACAGAAACATTGGTTATTAGTACTCAGGAGTTAATTACATATTAAATCACAGCTGCTTTAAACATTACAACCAGTCCATCTGCTAAAGAATGGAAGAGGGAAACGCACCAGGTGTGTGAGCAGCCCCAGGTCTCATTGGCTTCTGTGTGCTGAGATCCTGAACTCCCACTGAGGGAAGCAAAGTTTTTGGAACGAGAAGGTCAAAAATAGATTGTACATAAACCTCGGTTTGTGGGTTTATATTATAGGCAGAGTAGAGCCAATTAACAGGCAGCATTCATCACAGTGACTCATTCGATTCCCTTGACGTCACATTTCCTGTCATAAATACACTGTTATAATATATTAATCAACCTTCTTCTCTGTTTTTAGGACTGCTGAAAAAGCTAACTACTCTAAAAGTAGATGACAATCAGCTCACCATGCTGCCCAATACAATCGGAAAGTAAGTGCCACGTTCCGTACCAGTCAGCCTCTCTGAAGCCAGAAATCAGAGGATGGATTGAGTTTTCTGCTTGAAAATAGTTTCTCCTGAAGATACTAATAATCTTGTTCGTGTTTCAATGCATTTTAGAGCAGATTTCACAAGCAAAGTGTGATCACCCAGACCTTCAATTACACTCTTGCTGATACTTTGCAGATAATGTTAACTTGATGTTTTGGACTGAATTAACAGCTCTTAATTCACTTGAACATTTCTGCAAAATCAAATTTTGATAAGGCCCTGCAGTATGTATGTGCTACCATGATGCTATTAGTCATTCTTGATAATTATAGAAACTTAAGGTATTTATAGAAGTTTAATATAGTTACAGAAGCTAAAGAGAAAAGCATCTGCTTTAGCAAACGTATTTTAAAACTTCAAGATTAAAGTCCAATGTGGCCTATTAAGGTAAACTACACTATTTGATAGTAACTTCATTCCTAATTTTGTACTGCCATCGACATTTGGATTACACTTCTTTAAGAGACATGTGTTCTCAACATTTCCTGAAAACACTTCTGTTTACAATCTGGGTAAAGTGAGAAATCGGTGTACATTGTCCTCATCCTAAAATTACGTAAGCCTATTTGTGGGAACTTGCTCCACATCTCAATGTGAAAAAATTATATAAATCCTTAATTTAACAAATTGGGGTATATATATATATATATATATATACTCAAGGGGAAAGCTTCTTTTTTTTTCTAGACAGCTTTATTAGCTATAATTGACGTATAGCAAACTGCACACTTTTAAAGCCCATTGTTTGGTAAGTTTGGGCACAAGGCCTGAGCCATCGCCACTGCCATCAAGGCGGCGACAATCCCTCGACCTCCCATCCCTCAGCCAGCTTCCTCTCCATCCCCCACCGGGTCAGCAAGTTACCACTGTCTGGAAAGCACCACTTTTACAGAGTAGAACTGTTCAACAAAGTTCAAATTCAAGTGTTCAGACTTGGGAGAATAGTAAAAGTCTCAACCCTTTTGTGATTTAATGCCCACGCCCTACAATGTGGTTCTCTCTGTCGTCACTTCCATTTTCTCCAATAGAGAGCACTTTACTGGGGCTACACAAAAGTAATTGCCTTATCCATCTGATGCTGTTTGAATCTCTTCTTACCTGTTTATATTCTCAGGCATCAGCCTTCCCTTAGGTCAGTTCTCAGGGGAAACTGAACTCAACTCTGTGTATCCCTACTAGAGTCATGACTGGAATTTTAGCCCTTATGTTCACATTTCTTATAAAGCTAATTACCCTAGTTCTTTGAAGACAAATGAAAGAGGCTTGAACACCCAAATATAGACAAAGAAAAGTTGCTTTGTCAATCTGCAGTAAAGTTCTGACTTTGGTTGTGCTGAGAACTAGCTTTCATCAGCAGACTGAGGGTTTTCAGCCAGGACACTGGCCTCTTGATGACCCCTCTGCTGTCTCTGGAGTCTGGACTTGGCCAGTGACCGACTCTGGAGATGTATGTGCTTTCAGCTCTCTCACCCAAGCGAGATCTTTCCTTTCCTATCCCATGCCAGTATCACCTCGTGCTAGACTTGGCCTCCGGAGCAGGCAGCCTCCAGCTCTGTCCCCATCTCCTCCCCAGCAGCCAAGCAGGGCCTTGCAGCCTAACTCTGCACCAGTCCCGGTTCCTGCACCAGCACCAGCATTGAGTCATGTTCTTGAAATCTTCCTGGTAGTTGCATTATAAATGCAGAGAAAGCTAGGCTGTTCAAATAGTAACCTAACATAAAATACTTCCTACTATAAACTTTTTTACTACTGGGTTCAAAAGGAACAGATTTAGAAACATCAGTTGGATGTCAATGGTTTGCAGTTGCTCAGACCAAAAACTTATTCCAGAAGGGTGGGGAGAGTGACCAGGAAAGAGCATCTATGAATCCTGAGAAGGCAGAATAGTGCAGCTTCTGTGGAAAGCTGCTCATTCTTATTAAATTCTCAGATGGCACAAACCCAGAAGAAATACTCAGGCTGTGTGACAGAAGCAAAATTTAAAAAGAGAGGGACAGGGCAGGGGCTTTGTTGAAAGTCCCAGTAGAACTTAAGGAGATTCTTGTGGGAATGGGGAGAAATCACTTCTCTGCTGGACCATCGTCAAGTTCAGCCAACGTCATGACAGAGCTGTGCGCAAAAGCCGCAGAGGCGAAGCACTGGCGGTGTGGACGGAGGATCCGCTCTAAATCAATGCACAGAGTCCCTAGCACTTGCGACACTGCCGGTTCTGGGCGTCACCTAGAACGGGATTGACAAGCGGTGACCAACATAACGAGAGATGCGGAACTCCAATCCACAGGACAAGAAGAAGAAGAAATTTGGGGTGTCCATCTTAGAGGAATGTTTCTTTAAAAATTGCCTCAAGTGGGGAGGTAGCTACTTGAGGAGCAGAGCACCCGAGAATCCCGGCGTCCAGGCCCGGCAGGTGCAGCCCAGCCCGGCTTTCCAGGCTCGCTGGCGCGTTGCTGTCCTCACCGCGGCCCCAGGAACCCCGACAGCCCCGCCGCCCACGCTAGCCCTGGACTCTGCACCCCGGCAAAGGCTTCAGGGTAAGGAAGCATTTTCAGTTCCGCTTTACGGGCCTTCCCGGAACACACACTTCTGCTAATTACGGGGAAATGTTGCCAGAATAGAACCAAAGATAAAATGTTACCCGGTTGAGAAGAGTTCACACAGGCCTGGTGGCGACGGCGGCCCAGCCACGCGCCGCAGAACAGCATTTTAAACAAGAACAAACCACACGTAGGACAGTGGTATTTTCACCATACCTTTCTCCGTGTTTAGCTATACATGGGTCACTACAAAAGTTTTGAGACAGACTGTGCAATGGTACATTATTTCACTTCTGAGAAACGTGCCAACAGCGGCCTTGTTGTTTCAACTTGCTCGGATTGTCGAGGCTGCTGGGAGGGCGGCACTGGTTTCTGTCCCTACGGATTTTATGTTTCTTGATTTTTGTGTTATCTCAAAACTTTTGTCATGGCCCATATGTTTAGATGTGCAGCTCCTTGCCATGTGTAACAGCTGCCTACAGCACTGGGGACAGCGCCGCGCTGCCCAGGTGTGGGGTGGGGGTGGGGGCTGCCCGCGTCCGGCTACGCTCGGTGAGGACTCTGCCCCCCTGCCGTCCAGCTGTGCTCCGTGAGGACTCTGCCCCCTGCAGTCCAGCTGTGCTCGGTGAGGACTCTGCCCCCTGCAGTCCAGCTGTGCTCGGTGAGGACTCTGCCCCCCTGCCGTCCAGCTGTGCTCCGTGAGGACTCTGCCCCCTGCAGTCCAGCTGTGCTCGGTGAGGACTCTGCCCCCCTGCCGTCCAGCTGCATTCGATGAGGACTCTGCGCCCTGCCGTCCAGCTGCGCTCAGCAAGGATTCTGCCCCCTGCCGTCCAGCTGTGCTCGGTGAGGACTCTGCCCCCTGCAGTCCAGCTGTGCTCGGTGAGGACTCTGCCCCCCTGCCGTCCAGCTGTGCTCCGTGAGGACTCTGCCCCCTGCAGTCCAGCTGTGCTCGGTGAGGACTCTGCCCCCTGCAGTCCAGCTGTGCTCGGTGAGGACTCTGCCCCCCTGCCGTCCAGCTGTGCTCCGTGAGGACTCTGCCCCCTGCAGTCCAGCTGTGCTCGGTGAGGACTCTGCCCCCCTGCCGTCCAGCTGCATTCGATGAGGACTCTGCGCCCTGCCGTCCAGCTGCGCTCAGCAAGGATTCTGCCCCCTGCCGTCCAGCTGTGCTCGGTGAGGACTCTGCCCCCTGCCGTCCAGCTGCGCTGGATGAGGACTGTGCCCCCTGCCGTCCAACTGCGCTGGATGAGGACTCCGGCCCCTGCTGTCCAGCTGTGCTTGGTGAGGACTGTGTCCCCCTGCCATCCAGCTGTGCTCAGTGAGGACTCTGCCCCCCTGCCATCCAGCTGCGCTCGGTGAGGACTCTGCCCCCTGCCGTCCAGCTGCCCTGGATGAGGACTCCGGCCCCTGCCGTCCAGCTGCACTTGATGAGGACTCCAGCCCCTGCCGTCCAGCTGTGTTCGGTGAGGACTCTGCCCCCTGCTATCCAGCTGCGCTCTGTCCCCCAGGCCCGCGCAGTGAGGACGCTGCCTGGTGGTGCATTTCTCAGAACGCGTCCTTATCAATAAACCACACCTGACCATAACCCATCGCTGTTTAATAATCCTGTCACGTCACTCATCTTGCTTTCTAGGCTTCAGCCCTGCTGACCAGTCTCCGGCCTGCAATAAACCAGGTGTTTGCCTGTCTCCGGGATTTCTTGTCCCCTTTACCTGAAATGTTCTTCCCCCAGTCTCCATAAGAGACCGCTGCACATCCCTAGGTCCACCCTCTGACGCCTCAAGGTGTCCTCACTCCAATCACCCGGAATCTGGTTCACAGGCGGTTTCTGATCCGGGGTGTCTGGGCCCATGGGGAGCCGAGGCCTGTGTCTGTCACAGCTCCAGGTGATGTCAGAAACGCCCTGGGTTCACGGTGGCACTGAGGGTGACAGGCTCTAGGTCTGGCATGAAGTCCTTCCCCCAGGGTGAGGCCTCCCCCGTGCCCTCCTACCAGCCTGACCTCCAGCGAGTTTCTCTGTCAAGTTCTGTTTTGTTTCCTCTGTGGCACTTTTCATAATTTATAATAGTTTATTTTAAAAGTTTCTGAAAATTATGAACACTAGATCCCAGTTGACTCCTGGTTTTGATTCCTAGGTTCTGGGTTAATCAGTGCCTTCGGCAGGAGGCTGAGACTCTCAGCATCAGTGACCTCTGCCCCTGGGGGTCCACTAAACTCTTCACCCAGAGTGAAAATACAAAACGGATAAGGAGGAAATTGTGCGGGCCAGTATGGATGCTGAGTTGGTCATAGACTTAGTTTTCTTTTTATTTTAATTTTTTAAAAATGATAATTCACTTAGAAGCAGGGAAAATGTTTATCAAAGATAACTGAGTCTATTTCATTTAAAGGTGGATTACTGGTTTAAAGGCATAAAGATTAAGAATTCCATAATAAAAGCTCATTTATATCAATTTTAGTGCTCTTATCTTCCTTTGATTATTGTTTTAGGGAAAATACAAGTGAAGTGTTGGAGGAATAGATTAGTAAAAAAAGCAAAGTTAAATAAAAAAGCACTAGTAGGGAAATAAAACAATGTCACTCCTCTCACAAAAGATTTTTGTTTCAGAATATATGGATTTTTTTTATGAAGACGTGTTACATTAACATGTAATGCATTTATTATTTAAGAATGAGTGAATAAATAATTATGTTTGTTCCTGTTTTAATTTGTAATACGATAGATACCAATACATATAACCCATATAAGCAAAATAGGGCTATTAGTGATTCCTTTTTTTTTTTTTTTTTTTGACAGTTTCTGGCGGGGGCTGGGTTTGAACCCGCCACCTCCGGCATATGGGGCTGGCGCCCTACTCCTTTGAGCCACAGGCGCCACCCTATTAGTGATTCTTAAGAGGATGAGCGGGCCCAAGACCAAAAGGCTTGATAATTTTTACTCTGTATCATGTCATGGTTTGGATAATAAAATTATAATAACTATTGTCTAATTTATATTCTCACTTCAAGATAGCATTCTGTACATAAATGTTTTGTATCTACATCAATGGAAATAAAAAACAGAGTACATTTCTAAAGTTTTATTGTGTATGGTAAGGGATCTATGTTACAATGAAAGAATAGGAATAGTACGACTTTGCTTACCTTAGGGAATTCAGAATTACTAGTTCAAAGGCTGGAGATGAATTTGATTACGATCCTGTTAAATGGTACCCCAAGTCATACCTATGTAATCAGAAAGTATTTTATAAATTGTCAAATAACATATTTTTTATGAAATAGTCTAGCTTTACCTCTTGGCATTGAAATCCTAGAAATGGTAAGGACAACCACGGTGACCCCAAATATCCTTATTATACTCATGGAACATTTCAATACTTTACATTATCTTTAAAACTCCTGGAAGAATTCATTTTTCAACATTTTTTATAGTTGAAATAGAGTCCATGATTTGTGCCAAGTGACTTACAAAATTAATTGGCTTTTTGTTGATCCTCAATATATGCCTAGGAGTTTTCAGCAACTCTAAGAGTTGAACGCCAACTGGAAAAAATAATGAATAACTTTTTTGTACTCACAGTGTTCCAGGCACCATATTTGTTGCTCTTTTTTACAAGCATCATTTTATTTAAAGCTCTCATTAGCACAAGTATTATCTCCCCATCAACAGATACAAAAACTGAGACTCAGAGACGTTACCAGATTTCAATGCCAAGCTCTTAATTGAACTATGCACAGATGCCGCTCAACATATGTGATGGTCGAGTCACACATTTTTTAAATCATTCTTCATATTTATTAACTTCATTGGCCAATCTTTGACTTCTGCCGCTAAACATACACTTTTATTTTTTTAGAAAATCCTAATACTTATTTATTACTCACTGAATACCTGGCTCAAACTATTGACAGAAACCTTTCAATGCAATTCAATAATTGTTAAGTATCTCATATGTGTAAAACACATTGCTAGACTTTTTTTTTTTTTTTTTTTGGACCAACATTCTGTTACTGGGTTTCCCATATGCCTTGTTTTCTCCCCTCACCCCAACCACATACACGCAGAGCCATACAGCCGTGCACACACTGGTTTCCCAGCAACATGATCATCTGCTTGAGGGGCCGGAAAGGATTTAGGAACAAATTTAGCCAGGTTCACTAATAATGGGAGGAAAAACTTTACTGACCATGCATTTTATGACAGGTATTGCACTAAGTTTTTCACTTTCATTTCATAAAATACTCAGATCAAATTCATGTGGCAGGAATCATTATCGATGTAATAGCATCCTCATTGCAAATACAAAGCATCTGAGGCTTTAAGAGAAGCTACATGACTTGTCTACATAAAAGGAGATTGTTTCACTTAAGCAGGACTGTCCCCAGAAGCATTGTTCAAAACTCAAGGCTGTGTTTCCCCACAACTGGTTCTAACCTACTGAACCTATTAAGGTGATGAGCCTCGAGTGACCCTGGTTAGTCGGGCTGGTTCTAATTGCGTTCGTTAGATTGTTTTCCTGACTGTAGACAATGGTACTTGATTTGGGAAGACATTCCACCTTCTCCATAATGCAGATCGTCCTCCAAAAATCTGGGTCATTATGTAAAATTTTAAATACTAAAATAATTACTTGTTAAAATGTCACTCTGTAAACCAGACAGAACACGTCTGTGGGCTGAAGTGAGACCTGTGCAAAGTTTCCGCCGCAGATGCTGTGCTGAGAGGCAGGAGAACGTGGTGACACCCCACAGTCTGCCTTTACGCCCACCTTTGCTACTCTGTGTGGCCTGGAGCAAGTTCCATAGCTTCTTTAAACCTCATTCTCCTTATCTGTAAAATGGGTTTTAAGATAGCAGATATCTTAAAGAATTTTTATAAGGAAGAGATTAGTTTTTTCCCTTTAAAATCCTTAGTAAAATGCCTAGCTTTTCATCATTGTTTTGTTTTTATTGTTTTTTTCCCCCTCGATCCTCCCTTGAACCTTCCCCCTCCCCCCTTCTACCCACCCAAGGACATACATTCTGAACATCTGGCTAAGAAGGACACCTAACTTATAAACCAATGAACAAACAAAAAAATTCTTCTGTCATCTGCTAAGTGACAGGTGACTACAGGAACAGGAAAAGGAAGCTATAATTATTTTACCAAGTTAAACCACTTATTTGATGAATCAAACCATTTGACTCACTGGTAAAAGTGATTTATATAATATTCTGCTATCACCACATGAATTACATTTGTTTAGTGAATATTGGACATGTGGATTTTTTTCAAAACTGTTTGCCGTATGTAGCCTTTTATGATTCATAACTAATGTATTTTAACTTTTCAGTTTATCTTTATTAGAAGAATTCGACTGTAGCTGTAATGAACTGGAGTCGCTGCCTGCCACCATCGGCTATCTTCACAGTCTGCGCACACTAGCGGTCGACGAGAATTTCCTTCCAGAATTACCCAGAGAAGTGAGGAATAAACTTGTTTTCTATTAACTATTTAAACATTATTATGGGTACATAATATTTATATATCCTTATAGGGAACATGTGATGTTTCTATCAGGTATATAATGTGAGTTATCAAATCAGGGTAATTTTCTTTTTTCAAATCAGGGTAATTAGAAAATCAAAAACCTCAGATATTTATCATTTCTCTATGTTAGGAACAGTCCACTTCCACTCTTAGTTTAAGTATACCCTAACTTGTTGTTGAGTATAGTCTCTTTGTTGGGCTAGCTTTCGATTAATCTGTTTTGAAATAAAATCTTGACAGGTGCAATAGCAGTTCAGAGTCATGAGCTGAGCTGTGAATATATATATATAAATTATCTAAATAATGTATTTGTTAATCATTCTATTTTTTTTTCCTCCTTTATGTTTACATGGATGGAGCTAGAAAATATTCTTCTTAATATAAGTATCTCAGGAATGGAAAAAAAAGTATCCAATGTACTCAGTACTACTGTGAAACCAATTTATAATAACTCACACTTGCATATGAAAAATGAAACACAACGTTAGCCTAGGATGAAGGAGGGAAGGGGAGGGCGAGGGATGGGGAGGGCGTGGGAGGGGTAGTAGGGGGGCCACAACTATGGAGCACATTGCAAGTACAAGTTGGTTCTATCATGTGTAGAGCACAAATGTCCTAATGCTATAATTGGGTAAATGAGATGAAATCATTCTATTTTAAATGACAAATGACAAGCTCTTCATCATTGTTTTGTTTTTGTTGTTTTTTTCCCCTTGATCCTCCCTTGAACCTTCCCTCTCCACCCTTCTACCCAAGGATATACATTCTGAACATCTGTATTTGACTTAACATTACATGCAAAGAAAAGGAATAAAATATTGTTAAGTTAATCATGATAAGGAATAGCATTTTAAATCATTTAATTTATATATTTTCATTTTAATAACAGTTATAAATAACATTTGTGGGGTACTTTGTATTTCTGAAGCAAACTTTTTAATGTACACATATTTTATAAGGGATCATGTGACATTATAATATTATTTCAACTTCAAGACCCAAGAGATTCTGTTAATTTTTATCCCTAAATGAGATTTTATTTACTATTTTATCTCTAAGTGGGATTTTATTTGCTAATGTCAAGAAAAAAGTGGCAAGTATATTTTCAATTTAACATTTTCTACTAAACACTATCATAATGATGGGAAAATAATGAATTTACAATGATTTTAGGGTCAAAAGTTACAATTAATGATGATAAATACCACTCTGTGAGATAAAACTAAGGAAATGTCAATAATATTTTCTTTTCAGAGTATGTATAATCTTCTATTATAAACACAGATGTATTAATATTCATTTGATAAATGAAATTATGTGATTTATGAAAACAATGATGTTAAGAGTATTTTGATAATAAAATTATAAAGAAATTTTATGTTTAATATGTAAAAGACTATTAGGTATAAATTACCTTAACATTTAAAAGAATTTTATAATATGTACATATTTTTTAGAGTAAGATTATAAATGAAGTACATATTAAAAGAAATTTAAAAGTGATAATGAAAACTGTGACTTAACTAAATCTCTTCATAAATTAGGTAAACTCATATTAAAATGCTATTACATTGTGATTTTTTACTTACTTTCTTTTGTTACCCTTAGATTGGAAGTTGTAAGAATGTAACAGTTATGTCTCTACGCTCCAATAAACTGGAATTTCTTCCTGAAGAGATCGGACAGATGCAGAAACTGAGAGTCTTGAATCTGAGTGACAACAGGTATCTTTGCAACATCATACAAACACTCACTAGTTATTTACTGAAAGAAAATTACAGGTTTTTGTTTATAATTTTGAAAATATTTTCTGTCTTATGAAGCATATAGAAGCCAGCTATCTATACTTCATTTAGGAAATACCGAAAACGAAATTATTTATTAAACCCAGTATTTCTAAATTGCAATTATTTGATTAAATAAAAAAATAAGAGATTATGCCATGGATTAAAATTATATAAATATGAATCACCCCAATTTACACACCAAAACTCTCTCATATGCAGAAAGCATAATAAGATGAGGACATGGAAAAGAATTCTAATAAAAATATATTAAACATATAAATAAAAATATATGTATGTATATATGTGTGCACACATACGTGTTTTCACATTTACATTACTATCTCATTGAATGACCTGGGCACGTGTATATTTTCAACTCCCTCATGAGAGTATTGTTAATAAGTTAATACTTTAAAATCATAAGGTTTGGACATGGTGGTAAGGACAATCAAATAACTATTTAGCCATGTTCAGAGCAGCAAGAAGAAAGGGGAAAAACTCCTCTGACAGAGGTGATGTGCTAGGAGACGGGTAAGAAGAAAAACGAAACTTCTCGATTCACTTTCACTTGTATCGTCTCTCTAGAAGATAAGTGCCTTCAGATAAGGGAGGATAAAAGTAAATGTTGACTAGTGATAACTGCTAAGTAGATAGAACAATTATGGAATATAGTGCACAGACTCTATGTTTTCAGTAAGTTTCATAAAACAAGTGACAATGTGGGGACCAGGAGGCCCTGCGATGGAACAGCGGTGAGCTTTTCTGGAATCATAAGATGCTCAGATTGGTTTCTTAGATTATTTAAGAAAAACTGTGAATTTCAAAAATGATTCACATAGCCATTAATAATATTTCCACATAAGAGAGTAAAAGAATGTTCAAAGGTTTAGAATGTTATTTATAAAACCAGAATGATAGGGAAGCACCGAAGCTTTATGCATCGAGCTCGGGTCTTGTCAAACCAACCTGTTGCCTCTTCTTTCTGGGTTGCCAGACTGGAAAATAAGGGCAGAGCCCTGAATGTTGTTCCCCACTTTTTTGTTAGTCGCTGACTATATTCTTATAAATAAGAGTAGGAAATACGCTCATGGAGATACCACAGAAAGGTGGATTCAACAACAAGTCCCCAGTGAAAGCGGGACCTAGGAGAAGGTTTTTATGACGAGCTACAGGAGTCTTTCCTAAATTCTTAGTCTGTTTAAATTTTACAAATTAATAATGTGCATGATTATATAGAAAATATACTTATCAAATATTACGAATGACCTATCCTTAGAAGTTCTGTTAATATTTTGGAGTTCCTTGGTGAATACAGCAGATATAAGCGCCTTCCCTGGGCCAGACACACGGCCGGGGACCAGGGAAAAATGTACAAACAAGACGCTGAGAAGCTCACAATTTTCAGAGGTTTAAAATACTTTCTCATGCCAGAAATACAGCTTAACTTAAGTCCTAGCAGAGTGACTGGAATGTACTATCGAGCCAAATTAATATCTTTTCGATTCATGAATCAGTGAATCAACTAGAGGTAAAAAAATCAATATTCAGCTAAAGCCAAGACTGAAGTTAAATATTACCATTCGGAAATGAACTGCATGAGAAAAGGCTAATAAGAAATGTTATCCAGAAGCAGCTATTGCTTACAATTTCATGTTTAAAATGTAAATGTAATCGATTTTTAAAGTTAGAGATTATGGTTAGGAACAATGATTTCTCTGCCCTGTCAGCTGTAAGATTTCTCCTACAGCCAATATACTAAACAGAGGCTCACTTTCCTCAGGGGTCAGTGGAAGAGCAAGAAAAAAGAAGGGAAGTTCTTTTTCTCTAGCAGGTTCTTTCTTTATATTCTACCTTTATGAATGGACAGATCATGACATGAACATTGTTGTACATTATTCTAGAGAGTTCTTCCCTCATTTTAATGCAGCAGAACTGGGATTCTGCTTTTAATTTTTCCCTGTAGGATATGAAAAATTCCTCCAATGAGACCTTACATCAAAATATCTGGCTTATGTGACTTTGAATAACTTCAAATTAGAAATAACTTTTATAGCTAATTTGGCTAAAAGTTATGAATGATAGCATAACTAATAATTCTGTAATAAAAGAATTATAATTTAATATCTGTCATTTGTATTCTTGTTTAAGTTTTACAAATATTTATTAGTACAGAAAGGTAATTATATTCATCCTAAATTAAATTCATCCTATCTATCTAATGCACATTCTTAACATTTATATTGGCTGTCAGTCTCTTTGCATATTTATCTTATTATTTGAGAGTGTTTAACTGCTTTTGCACATAAGATTAACTGCTTCCATGATACTTATTAACTAGTGTTAACATTGTCCACTTCCATTATCAAAATAAATTTATTCCTCAGTTGGTTAATAAATTCCAACATATTAATGACTTGAATTTTTTATTCCAAATTACATCTAAAATGTTTATCTGTTCAAAAGTGACCCTCCAGAAGTTGGGAATAAATCTCATCATCACGCCTTGTTGGCATTACTCACTTTGCTGATGACCTATGATTGGTAACCTATGTGATCACCATTTGTTGTTGATCATGCACAATTTCAGGAATTCAGATAATATGCTAAAGTAAGCATTTAGCAAATTGGCCTTCCAAAGGCTGAAGCAGAGTTAACCACATAATTTGGATAGAACATCAAGGCTGATGACCAACTTTACCTACTCAATAGTGCTGTTTCTAAAGATTTCCTCTTTGAAGCCTAGCATAGTGCCTCAAGCCTGAATCTGAGCACTCTGGGAGGTGGAGGTGGGAGGATACCTCTTAGAGTTCGAGAGCATCCTGAGCAAGAGCAAGAATCCATCTCTACTAAAAATAGGAAAACAAGCCAGTGTGACAGCAGGTGCCTGTAGTCCCAGCTATTCAGGAGGCAGTGGCAAGAGGATCACTCGAGCCCAGGAGTTGGAGGTTGCTGTGAGCGAGGCTGATTCCACCACAGCACTCTAGCCTGAGCCACAGAGCGAGGCTCACTCTCAAAAGAAAAGAAAAAAAACCTCTTTGAACATCTATTACACAGGGTACAGAGGGTGAAAGAAGAAAAGAACACACTTTCTGAAGGGCACCCTGACAGTGGAGCTGTAAATCCCTTTAGTGGTAAGGTAGACGCGGCCCCTTGCCTTCATGGAGTCCTCCAGATTAAGCAAATATTCACAAAAATACGGTAAATATATCAGTAAAAACTGGAACATGTTCCATGAAGGAAAAGGTGTGTTGACACTAGATAGAGAAAAGTAATTTAAATAAAGAGTAAAGAAAATCCTTTTTGGAAAAAAACAGCATTGAAGAGCAAATAAAAGGGCGCGTGGGATTTAGTTGGATGAAGTCCGGGAGGAAGAGGATTCCACAGAAAGGCAGGGCCCAGAGCAGCAGTGGTGCCGAACCAGCTGAGTCAGGGGAAGAGTTATACAAGAACTTCAGGAGGGGCTTCAGGGGCCAGATCTTTTACACTGTGACAATGCATGTTATGATATTTTTTTATTTTTATCCAGATGCAATGGAAGTATTTGCAGTATTGTGAATAGAAGATTTTCATTTTTTAAGTATGGTTCAGGCTGCTCAATGGAGAAAGGATTGGAGAGAAAAAGGAGATATCGACAAGCTAAAGGACTTTTCATAATCCTTCTTAGAAATGAACTTTATCCACCTTCACCCATGCTATTAGTATTTTCTTATTTTTGCAGATTGAAGAATTTACCATTCTCTTTTACCAAACTTAAGGAGCTCGCAGCTTTATGGCTCTCTGACAATCAGGTAAAAGCTTTGATTACCTGATTTAGTTCGTTTATTAAGATGACCTATACTTGAAACTGGATTACTAACTTATTCCTAACAGACGTCTTTGATAATCACTACAAAATATAGGTTCTTTATTCTTTAGAGGAGAGATTTTTGTAAAGATAGCAATTGAGATATTGCCATAGACAAAACAATACTATAACCTCTACCTTCCTTAAATACTTCTATGTAACACCTACTCCATTCTCAGAGATCTAATACACAAAATGATCGTTTTTACAGCTTTTAGCTCTTTGTGATACACATATGTCCTTGAAGGATGTAACTTGATCTCTGAAGGTAAAGAATAAATATCCATTACCACAAGGGGGAATTATTCTTTTTATCCTTTTTATTCTCATGCTTTAATTATAATCAACTTACTTCAAATGTTTTATTCAAGAAATTTGCAAGTTATCTTTTGGCAACTACTAATATTTTCTGTAAAATTGTTTTGATATTACTTATGTCTGGAAAACACAGTATAATCAATTGATTAACTGGGTGTTAATGAATAATTATATTAACTGGAAAATAGCAAGAAACAATTGAAGACATCTGATCTGTCACCTGAAGAACTGGTGACAGACCATTCTGATACAGTTTATTACTTTATTATCCTCTGTTCTCATGTGACCCTAAAGTTTTGAAGCACCAATTCCAAACAGTGAGTAGCCGAATGAAAACAATCCATCTTGAATTCGGTTCGTCATTATTTTCTAAGTATAGAAGTAGCATTATCTGTAAGCAAATTGTTCATACTTCTTGCTAGTAGGCTACTTTTTACTAAAAATTAAAAATAACCTCCACAAAATGTAAAATGTTAAGAATAATGTTTGTGTTCCTGCAGTTAGTAAGACATTTGCTTCTATCTACTGAATAAAAAAGAAAATAGACTTTGATTAAATTAAAATATTATCAATAAACTATAGATTTCTCAAGGCATCAACATATCATTATGAATAAGTAATTTCTGGAATTAATGTGAACTGTGCTAATGCAGCAGTCTATTTTATGGTCTTGCATTATGAAGAACATCCCCTAATATGATTTATATTTTTGTTGGAGAATGAACACGATGGTGACTACAGCATTTAACTTCTGTTTAGAACCCGAATTTAATATGTTTCTGATTTGGTTTTGGGAGACAAACTGGTATCCTAAATCCCCTTTGTGCTTCACGCCCTATGATTGAGTGTCATGAAATAGCATGTTTTAGTATATTAAATCATAAGATCATTTCCAATCATTTCTGGCCTGTCATATCAGAGTTCTAAGAAAAACACTTCAAAATAGTATATCTGAAATCAACTTAATAAAAGAGAACAAAATATGGCCATAAGTAAATATGTTACGACTTAACAGATACAAGTGCAGTTACTTATCTGTAATACAGACTGTCTTTGACTGTAACAATGTCTCTTAGAAAGCCAGGAACAGTGCTCCCGCCTGTAACCCCAGCATTTTGGTGGGCTGAAACAGGAGGATCCCTTGAGGCTAGGAGTTCAAGACCAGCCTGAGCACCATAGCAGGACTCCATCTCTACAAAAAATACAAAATATCCAGGTGTGGAGGCGTGCGTCTATAGTCCTGGCTACTCAGGAGACGGAGGTACAAGGATTGCCTCGGAGCCTGAGGTTGCTGTGAGCTCTGACGATGCCACTGTACTCTAGCCCAGCAAAAGAGTGAGACTTTGTCTAAAAAGAAAATGTGTATATGTACACACACACATATAACTCAGAAATAAATGAATGCTTTTTTTAACCTGACTAAATTCATGGGTGATCTTATAGCAGGCATTTACTAACAAATTCCCTATGTCTTTCTAGGGCAACAGTTCATAAAAATGAATAGGCATACAGAACCATACCAAAAACTTAATTAGTTAAAACAATTTAACACATTTTGCTCTCTAGGATTAAAGCTGACATTGCTCTGTGGAATGGGTTTTGGTAAGTTTAGTAGGAGAGTGTTCTAAAGAAGAAAGTTGCATTATGAAAATTTTAGGGTCTGAAAATATTCCTTAGCAATTGTCTTATTTCATGTCCTTTTTTTCACTTTGCTATCAATTGTTCGTTCATCTGAGACCAGACTGTTGACTATTATCTTATATAAAATAAATTTTCCTTGTATTTGCAATTCTATTAATGTAGTTTACTCTTTGTTTACAGTCCAAAGCCCTTATCCCTTTACAAACTGAAGCCCATCCAGAAACAAAGCAGAGAGTACTGACCAACTACATGTTTCCCCAGCAACCTCGAGGTGATGAAGGTAAATTCTCAGGAGAAATCTCTTCTCTACTGATAAGGATTATGCATAGAAAACGGGTTCAAGTGAGGTTCTAAAACAAAACCCTTCTTGGTATCTTATAATGAAAAAAATGTTGCCCGTGAGGGGCAATGCCTTCTCTCTGTGGATTGCAAGACATAGGACTAGTTAACCCCATGTGGTGCCTGGCTAACCGAATCCAGCTGAGACAGGACTAGTTAACCCCATGTGGTGCCCGGATAACTGAATCCAGCTGAGACAGGACTAGTTAACCCTGTGTGGTACCCAGCTAACTGAATCAAGCTAAGAGCAGTCAGATCTCAGTGAAGACTCAAGGAGCTGGTTTATTTCCCATATTCACTTATCACATGGACACAATTTAAACACTTAGTCCAGTGACTTCAGGACTCAAATTATTTTCTGTTTCACAAACATAAAAAGATGACTTATGAGTAATGATCAGTCTTTGTTTTTCAACCTGAACAACTAATTTAGGAATAAATACTTCTTTAAAAACCTAAAACCTTTTGAATAATTAAATATTCTATCACATGATCACATTATTCATAAAAAGTTTAAAAGAAGTTTATCCTTTACTATTTGAAACTTGGGCTAAGACTTCTTAGCCCAAGCCAGCCCGGGCGGGCATGCACATTTTCTGAAGTTGTAGGGTTAGAGTAACAGTAATTCTTGTAAGAGTAAACTAAATCCATTTGAAAGAGAACCACTTGTAAAAGAAGCCATTTGTTTATGTATCTTTTATTTTCAAAGATGATTATAATAAATGGCTTTAGTTTTTTGACTTCTAAATGTAAAATTATTTGTGGTTATTTTAGAATATTTTTGTTCAAATTTTGACTTGTAGAAGTAGGAAAAGGAAAGGTCATTTTGGTATGTAATTTTTAGACATTAATAAAATTGGATCTTTTGAATTCATAAAAGAAAAGGCACCATGTTTACATATCATTTAAGAAAAGTCTTAAGTAAGGATTATGTTTTATTCATGTAGGTTTACTTACATTTTCATTTTAGTAGCCTAGACAATGAAAATACAGAGGGTACCAAAAAATGTAGATATATCTTAAGAAAGGAAAAAACTGTATTAAAATTATAATATCCAATATATACCAATGGCAAGAGATGAATTCAAGTTATGTCGAACACCTCTTGTAATTGCAGAGATCAAACGTGAGCTCACTATTAACAAATTTAATAGAATTTTTTCCTTTCTTAAAATGTGTATACATTTTTTTGACAACGTCTGTATTTAATTTCAAAAGGATGTGAGGGAAAATGAAAAGTGTTTCATACTCATGGTCATTTCTGAGATCTAGACTCACAGATTAAACCCCTACTTTGTCTCAGGGTGAGGTAAGGTAAAATGTTAGGTGGGTTATTTTTTTCTTTGAGGAAACTAATTGAAAAGATTTCTTGAACTTCAAGCAAGTCAGCCTTTGGTTTTTCAGGCAGGAATGTAATAAAATTTCAGAATCCCTTCAAACCCCCCCCAAAAAAAGAAATATATGCTAAAGACCTCCTTTGTAAAATAATTTTGCCTAAACTAAGTACTTTAATGGCATTTATCAAGTGATCTTTGCAATAATAGTGCGAAGCAGGTATTGTTAACCAAAATTTTGATGTCAATTAAGGATGTATAAGACATTTTCACTGTTAATTTGAGACACATTTAAACTAATTGAAATCTAATGTTAAAAACTAAATTTTTCACGTTCTCCACCATAAAAACAAGCTTCCCTCTTCCTTTGCTCCCTACACCCCTCAAAAAGTTGCTTTCTTAGACACTTGGTTGCAAAATCATCGTTGTGCCTTGAGCTATGATTGTACCATTTCCCTCCAGCCTAGATGGGAGACAGAACAAGACCCGCCTCTGGAAGCAAAGAAAGGAAGGAAGGAAGGAAGGAAGGAAGGGAGGGAGGGAGGGAGGGAGGGAGGGAGGGAGAAAGGCAGAGATGGGAGTATCACTTGAGGTCTGGAGTTGACACCAGGCTGAGCAAGAGTGAGATCCCCATCTCCATAAACAGCAGAAAAATTAGCTGGGCCCACTGGTGGCTGGCACCTGTAGTCCCAGCTCCTCAGGAGGCTGAGGCAGGAGGATCGCTTGAGCCCAGGAATTTTGAGTTGCAGTGAGCTATGGTGATGCCACGACACTCTAGCCTGTCAAGAAAAAAAATAAAGAAGGAAGGCATCCTGATAAAGCATTTAGAGGTTACAAATATAGACTCTATTCAGACACAGAACAGAATTCTGCATTAGCCACAGAGAAGCTGCATAGCTTTGAGCAAATCTCTTAAAGCTCAGTTATGCTCACTTATAGAGGCCATCATTTTTTGCTTACTGTATTAAATTCTAATTATAGCACTCAATATTTTCAAAAAAATTAAAAAAGCAAAAATCTTTTTGGAATCTAACTGTAGATTTCCAGTCAGACAGCGACAGCTTCAACCCTACCCTGTGGGAGGAGCAGAGACAGCAACGCATGACTGTTGCCTTTGAATTTGAAGACAAAAAAGAAGATGATGAGAACGCGGGGAAAGTTAAGGTGAACCTTTTGGCTTTTGTTTCTTCTTTCCCCTCTTTTTTTTCTCCACTGTTATTGTTCATATAGATTTGGGAACAAATTAAGTGACCTCTGCTAGAAGGTCAGATACATCTTTAAGTGATCACGGTGGTACCTGCGAGTTCTGAAGGCATGGGTGTGCTTTGGAATGAGACTGAGGTCCCAAAGCTTGAATGAGCAAATTTGATATGCCACCCTCTCCTTCAGAATAGCAACGTAAGAGAGATTCAAGTTGACAGGAGGTTAAAAAAAATCCAGGTGATGAACTTCAACTAGGCAGTCATTTCACCTTTGACACACACACTGTAATGGTTTTCTTTTCATCACTGAGCAAGGCGTTGTGCGGACTGTATAAGTCCAAAATACACATTTATGGAAAGGACAACTGATTGATATGTTACATTAGCATTAAAATCACTGAAAGTTTCCGTGTGCCTGGGATATTGGAGAAGAACTTCTGAATTTTAAATGAAAGGACAAATTTTGGGTGGCGCCTGTGGCTCAGTCGGTAAGGCGCCGGCCCCATATACCGAGGGTGGCGAGTTCAAACCCGGCCCCAGCCAAACTGCAACCAAAAAATAGCCGGGCGTTGTGGCGGGCGCCTGTAGTCCCAGCTACTCGGGAGGCTGAGGCAAGAGAATCGCTTAAGCCCAGGAGTTGGAGGTTGCTGTGAGCTGTGTTATGCCATGGCACTCTACCGAGGGCTATAAAGTGAGACTCTGTCTCTACAAAAAAAAAAAAAAAATGAAAGGACAAATTTTAAAGAAGTTGAGTACCCGATGGCAGGTGGTATTCCTTTAGGAACTTCGCCTTTTTTTTTTTTTATCTCAAAGCATCTTTTTATTTTATTTACATAGCTTTGGGCCGTTCAAGGGCAGTTTTGTTACAGGAATATATTCTGCAGTGGTGGAGCCTGGGCCTTCAGTGTTCCCAATGCTCTCACGCTATATTCTGTACTCAATTGGTGATTTCATTCCTCATCTTCTCTCCCAGCCTCCCACTTTTTGGATTCTCCAATGTCTATTACTCCGCTCTGCACAGTAACAGATACGCAGTGTTTAGTTTCCACTTACAAGTGAGAACATCAAACCATGTTTTTAAAAATCCTTTATTGGAACTAATTTAAGTCCAGTAGCAAGAATGAATTTTAAAATCTATGTTTTTCCATTATTTAAATTTTCAAATATCATCAGAATTGACTTAGATTTTATCAACATCCGATTTTCTTGTTATCCTCACAGCAACATCTTGAATCTCTCATTTATTTTTGTGATATTATATGTGCACTTTTATCATCGTGGATACTAACAGCTCTCACTTCTAGTGACTAATTACCTAAATACTTATATTTACATACCATTAATAAATCTGCCTTGTGTGATGTGTTCTCTAACCTTTCCTTCCCAAATTTTCTAAAGTTAAGCCAATACACATAGAACCTTATTAGAATTAGGCAATAAGGTAATGAAGTCCTTACTCACAAGACCTACTTATCTCATTGTGGAGAACCCAAACTGGGTTCTTAAATCCAAAATAATGATTTATTAAAGATTTGGATTTTAAAAAGAATGTTTCATGATGGTTGGTTAATGACATCTAACAACCAAAGAGACATTTTTTTAAAACTTGTGAATTCCTACAAAAAAATAATACGGAACTAAAAGCAAATAAATAAACCTTTGGAACATTTCAGTTCTTCTTTTAAGAATGTCATGTGTTAAATCCAGAACCAAAGGATGATACCTTCTCTGCTGGCCCTTGATGCATTTTGATATTTCATTGAATTGTCAAAAACCACATGCGTCTTCCTAAACAATCCATGCTCACATGATCCAAGGTATACGTGACAATGAAAACAGAGCATATAGTAAATGCAAACTGTTATTTAGAAGCCCTGTTTGTGTGCTGTGTGATCAGGGTTGTGTGTAATCAGAGTAGGTTCATTATACTTTAGAATGTTTTTTTTTTCTCTATGTTAATTTATATTTGTTTCATTTATATATTGGTGAAACAATGTGTGTTTCCAAAACCACAAACTACTTCGACTAATTTGGATGTTTCCAATGTCACTGCCATTGGACAAATTAGAGCACAAACAAACTTCTAAATAAATCATCATGGAGGCATGATGAATGGAAGGGTATGGTAATCTTACACGAAATCAATCCTACTTCTCTGGTTCATTACATGTACGCTAAATTTAGCACCGTTTTACCTTTAATTTACATGAAAAGAGGAAACACTGACCGATGCTGTTGACTTTCAAAGGGACTAGAGTATAATGCCCTACTTCGAGAGTAGTGTGAATGCTGCATTGGGTGGAGAAATTGTGACCAGTTAGCTTCCTATGACATTGGTACTGTCTTATTCCATGGATTTAAAACTAATTTTATGATGGTTGTTTTAAATGCATTACCCAGGATGAAAGAAAAAAAAATTGAGAGTAGAAAAGTGATAAAGTGTTGCTACAGTGCTCCTCTTTCTCCCAGAAAATGGAGATTCCTTCTCCCACAGGATCTCACCTGCCAAGCCCCCTGGGACAGGGGCCAGCGTGGGATTACTCTCCAACCTGCCAGACTGTCTGGCGACTGCTGCACACCATGGGCCAGGTGTGATCAGCAGATCCAAGATATGCCCGTCCCCCAGAATGACCCCCAGCTGGCATGGGGTTGTATAAGTGGCCTCCAGCAGGACAGGACCCTGTGCAGTCCATTGCCAGTGGCAGCACAATCCACCACTCTTCCCTCTCTAAGTGGCAGACAGGTAGGCCTAGGTGCTGGGGCAGGAAAAGCCCTGTGTAGAGGCAACCTTAGAACAGTGCTTTATGGGGTATGTCCTGCATGATTTGGGGGAAAACGTGGATCACATAGGAACCTCCAAATTGCCAGTGTTTGATCCCAATTTAATTTTTTGTTTATTGACATTGGCAACGGGGTGGGGAGGACTGAGTCAGAGGGGGGGGACCATGGCTGTGATGTGCCTATTGGTGGGATATCTGGCATGGATTTTGAGGTGGGCTCTTCATTTTTATTTGTCTTTTTTTAAACATTTTTGTCTTTAAAGTGTGGGAATACCAATAGTTGGGCAGAGTGTTGGCAACACTATTGATACGATCTGAATTATCCCTCCACACAGATGCACATTTTTGATAATGTCAATTCCAGAAGCGATTAAATAGCCAAAACTTGATTCTTAAAATAGCATGAGATTTAAATTGAGATCTGCTGGAAGTGGACTTTGAGCACAAAGACAGACACATGCTGAAAAGCATCCATTTCCTTTAACTCAGAAACCACAGATGATATGAATTCCTGTAAGAGAACACTGGCTGGGAGATGCAGCCGATAGGGTGACGTGATTTCGGTGCCTTAGATCTTTTAGGAAGTCGATGGGGAGAAAAGTCATGTCTTAAGGGACCATGAAAGAACCGTACATTTTTTGTAAACTTTGCTACCCACATGTAATGGACTAGATTTTTGTGTGGTGTCTTATATTCTTTCTACAATATAAGGCAAGCTGGGAATGCATTTTTCTAACTGAACTTGCTGTATAAGTTTCCTTTTTTGTAAACCTTTCCAATTAATTCCTAGAATAAGATAATTAACAATCAATGATCAAAGCGTTAACTATTATTTCTCTTACTGGAATTTATAATCAAATCAGAATTTGATCATGATATGAAATATAATATATTATAGGAATATAATATATTATAACATATGACAAGCACGGTTCTGTGTGAAATAAAGATATCATTTCCAAATGCCCGAGCTATTATCATTTTGTAATTCTGTCTTCATTGCTAAATTTGGGGGGGAACTCCAATATCTTGTAGCTGCTATTTGCATTTGCTACACTTTACATGGACCTGACATTCACAGAATATTATGAAATATTTCTATTTTCCGAAAAATAGAAATAAAATGATATTTTGGTAAAAATATTGTTTTAATAAAATGTATATGTGAAATGAGCAAATACTTTATAGTGAGTGGTAAACACAATACTTTTGCAAGAAAATAATTGGTGGATTTTCCCAGCTATGTTTAATAAATGAATTTATATCTTCTAACATACTGGTTAAAATAAGGGAATACTCATAGCTGGTGTATTTGTCTTTGGGTATTACTGAACTATCAGTATAACTGAGCTGGGACCATATTTATTTATTTCTGAAGCATTGTCTACATGAGGTGAAAAGTAGAAAAACAAAATAAGTATATAAAATATGCTTTTAGTGAGCTTACAAACATAACTTTTTAAAAAATTGCAAAATATTCCATTATTTAGCTTTATTCTGAAAAAAATGAAATTATTTTATTATTTACCTCAACAAAATTCACATTTTAAACTTAGTATATTTCTTCTCCAATATTATTATACAAGTTATATGCTCCACCCATGCCTGGGCCTATCTCTGAGATGAGGAACACTTGTGTAACACAAGCCTTGAGGTCAAAAGAGACCTGAGTTGGGGTCCAGGCACTGAACCTACCAGAGGTAGGACGTCCAGCAAGTCACTTACACTGTCGGAGCCCCAGTGTTCTTTCTGTAAAGTGGGGAAAGCTGCTGCAGTAGGTTGTGAAATTTAAATGAGATGAAGTTATAAATTAATGATAAATTCTATAATAATTTATTAATCATTTATTTAGTATATAAATATTAATTTGTATTAAAGCTCATAGAATAGCTATCATTATTAATTATTAAATAATTAAAAATAAAGTAAGTGCCCCTATAAAAATATTGAACCTGGTGCTTGGCACATGGTAAATACCAAACAAATGATCATTTTATGTATTTGCTGGAAAAAAAGATATATACAAGTTACAGGTATTATGGCTGGACGTATACAGCATAGAGTCTAGATTTTAAGATACATAAGTAAAATCTGATGTTAGAAATAGTATCTCATCTCTACATAGAACTTACAAATTTCCTAAGGAACAACCTTCACATTTTTGTCATGTTAGCTTCAGATAAACTCAAGTACTTGGGAAAGATATCATTCCCATTTTACGTGAGTAGAAATGACAAAAAGAATGATCCGTGGCCGATAGCTAGTTGGGAGTACGTTTGTGGCTGAAATTTCAATCTCCTGACTCCACCTCCAGTAGGTTTTTCTAGTAGACTAATAAATGGGAAACAAGAAACTTATTTTCAAGGTGAAACAAATCCATACTTTATGAGACCTGAAGCTTCCACAATTTGGCCTTTTTTAAAGAAAAGAATATAAACTGCCATGTAATATCTCAACAGGGCCCCTCACAAGACTTTGGAAGAAGTGTAGCGTTTAACCCTCTTTAACTACATGTTAAATCAGTTTCTAGAATTGAAAGCGTCACAGAAATAAAATATTCAAACATATTCTGGGGATGTGACCAAAATATCATATTTACTTCCTTATAAAGTAATCAGAAAATATTGACCATTAGTAAATAATTATCTAAATGTGTCAGATGGGACATACCGTCTAGAAAAGTAGATTACATTATTCAGTGAAGTATTGAATCCAATTAAGGAAGGACACATTTCTTTTGCCTTCCATTCGATTTATTAGTGTAATTTTATGTTGAGGATTTTTATGTTGCATAGAATTTTAATTCGATGCCTGTTTTCACTTATTTTTCATTCATATACCACTAATTATTAAAAACAAAAATATGTCCTTAATTGGGATGATAATCATAGCATTTACAATTTACTTTATTTTTAATGTAATTCTTTTTTACCTTTAGCCCTTTGATGTCAAGTACTTTTAAACAAGTACAACACTATAATTTAAAACATTAAATTTAGGGCGGCGCCTGTGGCTCAGTGAGTTAGGGTGCAGGCCCCATATGCCGAGGGTGGCGTGTTCGGACCCAGCCCTGGCCAAACTGCAACAGAAAAATAGCTGGGTGTTGTGGCGGGCACCTGTAGTCCCAGCTACTCGGGAGGCTGAGGCAAGAGAATCGCCTAAGCCCAGGAGTTAGAGGTTGCTGTGAGCCATGTGACGCCACGGCACTCTACCTGAGGGCGGTACAGTGAGACTCGGTCTCTACAAAAAAAAAAAAAAAAACATTAAATTTAATTTGTAATTAACATTTCTAATACCAATTTAAACAGATCCAAGAATCCATGCATCCCAGTGAACTTGCCCAGTGTGGATTTCATCTTTTGATGGTGACTTAGAATGCATTATGAACTTGAACTTACAAACTCCTGGATGTATTTACACGTGTGTTATGCCCTAACAGCTTACACTGTTTTTTTCTATCAAGTCTAAGTTTGTCTTAGGTTTTTGTAGCTTTATTTCTATATATTCTCAATCTCATGCTTATTTGAGATTAAACTACATTTAGACAATACACTAACAAAATTACCTGGTTTTTCATCTGCTTTCTAAATATCTATTGGACAAATAATGTTATACTTTTAGTATTGAACGGACTGTTAAAAATCATCTCTTAGCGTCTAATTCCAATATTTGATGAGCCACTAGGAAGACAAAATACTGAGAAGAATAACACAGTTGGTGGATTTGCTAAAACTGCAGATGAGCAAAAGTGTTTGAATTTGTATTCATAATCCTCAGACCTGTACCACTGTCATAGCTTCTTACATCCCATCACTTACACGGGTGGAGGGTGTGGTGTGTCCCTCCCTCTTCTCCTTTATCTTTCCCCACTCTTCTTCTTCAGCTCCTTTTTCACCTCTTCTCCTCCACCACTCCAACCCCCAGACACACACTTTCCACAGACACATATTCACCACAACCACGTAAACCATCCCATCCTGTAAAGTTGGTTCTACTCAGATGCAACAAGAAACATTTATTGGGTGGCACCTGTGGCTCAAAGGAGTAGGGTGCCGGCCCCATATCCTAGAGGTGGTGGGTTCAAACCCGGCCCTGGCCAAAAACTGCAAAAAAAAAAAGACACAATTGTTGGAGCAAGCCAGGCCAAGGATATCTGCCCTGATTTTTTCTCTCACTCCGTTTGAGTCAGCATAGACAACTACATTTATTCTATTTTAAATGTATGATAATAAAGTCTCTGATGTTGGATATTCTATATAGAATGTCTTGTATTTCTCTTACTAAATTTGGTGCTAAGAATAGCAGTTGATATGTGCTCCCAAGAAGGTTGATCCCCCGCCCCACTCCCCACCCCCCGCCTAGGAGTTCAAGAATAGAAATAAATAGCTGGATAAGTGAAAGCCAAAATTTATGTTTGCTTAAAATATCTTTTAAAATGTTCCCAATTTTTTAATCATCTTTATTATATTACCCAAGAAGCAGGTTATTTTCTAAGGGTAAAAACTACTAACTAGAAAAACTACCCTGAAGCATTTTTTTTCTTAGATATTAGCAAGAATTAACAGTCCTACCTTTTGATGTAATATGCTAATTAGCATAAAGCTAATGTCTGCTTGGGCAGCAGACACTGTCTATTTTTTAAGATCTAACTCTCCCTGTAAATCTCTTGGGGTCTCCTCTCATCACCTGCATTAGTAATCCAAGGATCTTCTTAACATGAAAATTATCTTAACAAATAATTACGATAGGGAAAGGAACTCTCTGTAAAGTATAAAAGCAGCTGATAGTAAGTTGATTAAATTTCTCAGAGATTAAAGGTCACTTAAGTGTCAGACGGACTGCCACGTCAGCCATCTACAGTGTGGGTCTAAAGATAGGCTGTCATCCAAACGTTGTTTACAATCCAGACGGGTGGGAAGGGGTGGGAAGCGGCCCAGGAGGCCGGACGTGGGAACACGCTGTGTCCTCCTCGGTAGCATGCTCTTGGCCAGCTCAACACTCACTGTATTGCATTTGGTTATTATACTACTGCACAGAAAGCGCGGTAGTTTTGTGAACATGCTCGCTGAAGTTATTTTTATGTAAATTTCTTTTTATAAACTTCTAGGTTGAAATAAACCTAAAACGATATCCAACTCCTTACCCAGAGGATTTAAAGAATATGGTAAAATCTGTTCAAAATCTGGTGGGTAAGCCAAGCCATGGAGTACGTGTTGAGAATTCAAATCCGAGTGGTAACACGGAGCAAACTGTGAAAGAAAAGTATGAACACAAGTGGCCGGTGGCCCCCAAGGAGATTACAGTGGAGGTATTTGAAGGTTATTGGTAATTGCCAGTGTGGTTGGATTTTTTTGGAATTTTAAATGATATGGGTTTTTTTCCTTTTTTTGTAAACATAATAGATTTTCCTTGCTAAGTGCATTTTTTTTCCCAAAAATACAAATGATGTCTCTATTCTTTCAAACTATAAGGGTTGCATGTAATAAATCACAGATAAATGATGCCCTCCTGGTCTAAAATCATGAATACAGCTCTAAACGTCCCCATACACATGGAATGAATTTCATCACCCACTAAGCCTGGCCAGTGACCGCATTATTATTTTGGCTGCCCCAAATTTTTATTGAATCAGTCCTTAGGTAAAACTAACCAAAGATTGATTTATTCTGCAAATCTCATAAAATTCCTACTCAGATTTAGAGCACAGTTTTGTTTTGTTTTTTTAACTGTTTTTGTGTTTGGATTACAACCTTTGTAGGAAGCACCACTATTAACAACAAAAATGGGAGATAAGTTTGAAATTTAGGGTTATGGATGAGGGTTCTGAAATTTAGGGTTAGATCAGGGTTAGTCACATGAAGCTTAACACCTACATTTTAGAAAGAGTTAGAAATTCAACCTTATTGATTTGTGTGGTCTGAAAGAATCCAACTTCATTTACCCACCTCTGCTATTTCATCAACTCTTCCGCTGATTTGGTTATCATCTTTTTTCTTCATTAGGAACATAACTGGGATGAGTACATTGGAAGTTTCTATACTCACAACTCTAGATGGGCAAAACTCTTACAAATCTGCATCTCAGAGCATCAATTTGTTGCATTTATTGAGCACCAACTAAGTATGTGACACTGTGCTAACCACTGTGAGAGGAAAAACAGAAACACAAAAGGGGTTTGTAATCCGCATTTATTAAGCCCCACCGGATAGCTGAGCGCACAGGAAGTGATTACTCACGTACAATAGGATCCCGTGGTTGGTCTGTGATGGAGAATATAATGCTCTAATTTAAGGTTAGACTGCATAAGAAGGGTGGGATGATTCTTTTAAGGTGAAAAAAAAGGAGAGAGGCACCCAGACAAAGGGAAGACCTGAGTAAACACGAGTGGAGCTTACACATTGGCCAGGAGAGAACCAGCCTGCCCCAGACGAGGGGGGCACAGCTGTATTTCCAAGGAAGGAATTTTCTTAAATATTCATTTTCATTGCTTTTAGCTTTTCACTTGTAAAATCGATATCAATGTCCTTTCCCCTTTCCGAAATATCACACATGTACTACAGCAAAGCAACAGGCTTTTCTTTATCTTGAAGATATTACCAAGGCACGGAAAGGAAGAAGCCAGCATTTGGCAGGCATGTTAAGTATGCACATACACGATTTTCATTCAGATTTCATGCTGTCCGTTTAACGTCAAAGTAACTGTGCGGTCATAAAAACCTGTGAGCTGGATAATTTTACTACAACATAAGATCCTAAGGTTTCTTAATGCAGGGAGGGGTTAGGTGAGGCAGGGCAAAGGCTGGTTGGTAATAACCCTACAGTCAAGAAAATAAATCTTAAAATTGTCCCACAAGCACTTCAAGCTGTAAAATCCAAAATTAAATGTAATGTTTCCTCCCCGGACTTCCTTCCACTCCGGTCTTCTTCATCGTTCATCTCAGCCGGCACCTTTATCCATCATTTCACTCAAGCTAGGAATCTGAGAGGTGATCTGATTGACTTTCCTTCTTTCTCTCCACTCTCTGTCCCTTTCAAATAATTGCCGAAGCGTATCTTATCACCTGACTGTATCTTCTCTCCTCAACTGTCCTGCGTTACAAACTGTCCCCTTCTTGGCTTATCTTATCCCCAATCTCCTCACCGCCTTGCCAGTTATCTTTTTAAAGCACAAATCGAATCATATCTTTGCCCTCCTTAACAAAACTACAGTGGCTTCTTAATCGCCTACGCAAAATCTAAGCTGCTTAATTAAAGTAGCCACACTAAATGAGGCTAAAATTAAAGCTCAATTCTCACCTTTAAATTTGTTTGTGTGATTTTTCCATACTCCCTTTAAAAAAATTTTTTTTTTATACTGGCCTTTTTTCTTTTTGAATAGAAATTTCACTGATAATTTCAATACTTTACCTAAAATAGATTTAGATCTTCCTCTCCTGTTAACCAGCCTAGAGCAAAGAGAAGCTACAGGTTTCTGTATCATTCTTCTGACTCACATTAACTGCAGCCAAATGAAGGGTCACTCTCCATTTTTCCAGCATCTGATTTAATCAATACGGATCACCAAGCATCGAGCTGATAAATGCATACAGGGTAGTTATTACATATTTTGTACTTGCCTGCTATTTTTGAGCCATTATTCTTTAGGTGTCATTGCCAAGAATGTGAAAGGGGGTATTACACACTGCATGATATATTTATTCATGCGATTAAATATAGAAAACCAAGAAAAAAGAAAAAAATATGAAGAATAGAGGTAGGCAGAGCCAGAAGTAGGAAACAGAAGGAAAAAACAAGGTAACCAGATTATAAACGCAGCTGAGTAGGAGGAAAAGGAAAGGTGAGTCAACATTTATTTCTCACTTTCTGTTTGCCAACTATATGGCCAGAGCTTTAACAAAAAATAGGGTTGGGAATCCCCGTAGGAACCAGGAGGACCTGGAGAGATGAAGGGCCCTGGAGAGATGTCAAGTCTTGTGGAGGTTGCATTTGGTCTTTCTGCCAGCTCTCTGTAGAGGGCTGGCCCTCCCTCGTCCTTCAAGTTCCAGCTTGAAGGTCACCTCAACAGGAAGCCCTTCCCTCAACAGGAAGACCACCCTGACTGCTTGCACCCTCTGATTTTCTTGATCGCATCACCCTGTTTCTTTGCATTAAAATACAATGAAAACATTTCTGATCACTTTGGTATTAACTTCAAGCTGTGAGTTACAGTAGGACAGGGGCCATTTCTATCCTGTCCTTCTCTGTATTCCCAGAGTCCAGCACAGCTAGGTCAGAAGAGGGGCACAGCAGATACTGGTGAATAAATGAATGATTGCTGTAGACCAGAACTATAACTCTGGTGACAAGTCTGTCTCTTCATCCAGTTAAAACAGTTCATTGAAGTTAGGCACGATTTCTGAGTTTTGTTCAATTAATGGTTCCTGGCTGCCCTACCTATCCACACTTTATCCTGCGTGTGTTGAGTAAACTCCTGGTATACAAATGCCCTCAGTGTCTCAGTACTTTTGTTACAGTGACCCTAGACCAAAAGAAAACCTAACAGTTCCATTTCAGCAATTCGACCCAAACTAACTTAAATACTTACGTCCTTCTTAGCAGTCATTTGAAAAACCAATGCACATAAATTGAAAGAAAAAATATTTTTATCTCATTCTCACATAACCAACGCTGAATTATTAATGGGATTTGTGCACCTGCAGGATAGCACTTGCCTTCTCGCACCCAGGACGTCGTGGACACCACAACTCTAAGTTCTGTCTCACATTCATTTCCAAGTGACACCTGCTCTTTGAGCACAGCAACCACAAAAAGTCCAGCTTCACAAGAATTGTCATCAAAAGGAACATGCAATCAAATACTGGCACTGAGAGCCACCTCAAGCTGGCAGTCTGCACGGTGTCGGACTGATGCCACATACTGCCTTGTTTCCCTTGAATGTTATAACCCGTGGTGTCCCTGTGAACTGAAATCCTGGCTCTGCTTTGTTACCAATAATGTGACTTCGATAAGTCACTAAAACCTTTCTGAGCCTTGGTTTCATCTTAAACAAAAACACAGATAATAACACCCTTCCAAATGTTTGTGGAGATGAAACCAGGTAATAATAGGCATTTATAAGCAGCTCAAGCACAGTTCTTGGCACAGAAGGTCCCAGTAAGTGATGATTCGCCCCCTTCCTCAAGGGAGTGATATGCCTGCACCCGACCCACCCACCTTTCATCCTCCTGCAGATCACCGCCTGGATCCCAATTCTCAGCTACTTTTCTTTTTGTTAGGAGACTCGTATCTTTCTCCTGGTAATAGAGAAATACCAATTACCCTTAAAGATTTTCTTAAATTGCCTTTCTGAGTAGGTTGGACTCTCAGAAGCTCAAAAATAAAGCTTTATTTTCTTTCCTTCAACTTCTACCGAAGGATCCCTTTCTCCTTGGCAGCAGCAGCCGAGATGCCGTCTGAGCCAAGGAAAGGCAGTGAGGTCAAAAAGAACACCTCACCTTTCCTTTCCCCTTCACGCCGGTCTCCACACCAGAAGGAAAGATGGGCCAAATGTGCTCAAATGGGATCTCCACTAAATTTGATTCCCTACCAGAAGCTTCCACTGTCTTCACGCACCCAAGTAGTTCCCAAAACTTCACCCACTTTTCCAGCAAGATCTTGGTTCCTTGAGCTTCTGTAAAAGAATTTATAGACGGAAAGTCAATGATTAATTTCCTTTGTTCAACAGTTAACTTTGCCCTGCGAAGCCCATTTGAAGAATTAACTTTATTTAGGATAGACTACATGGTATACACAATATCACGTACAGAATCTTAGAGTTGGACAATCCCAGTTCAAATCCTGGCTCTGCCACTCACTAAGTTAGGAGTTGGAATTATGACTTTACCTCTCCGAGCCTCCATTTCCTTATCTGTAAAACAAAAATAATAATAAATAATTTTAAAATATAGCATAATTACTAAAAAAAAGGGTTATGTTTGAAATCATAAACTAAAAAACAAAGTTATGTTTGAAATCACTGTAGATGATGTGGTTAGTGTTGTAGCACAATAGCAACGTAATGGAGGCTCCATAACCGACGGCCATCACACCATTGTCATTATCATCATCACTGCCCATAAAGAGAAGAGCATCTAACCGGATCAGTGCAAACTCTACCTTCCTGCTTCAACAGTGTCATCCTCTTAGGCAAAGGCCTCAGAACTCTAGTGATAAAAGGCAAATTCTCAAGGACATGATAATCTCTTCCTGGTCACCGAGGGTCTCTCTGATTCACAACAGAAATTCTTGAACAGGGTCAGAAACGTGAACCTGAGTCAGACCTAGCCATCACATAGAGTTCTGGTCACTGTTTTGGGATTTAAGTTTGAAAGTTTGATCAATGCAAAGAAAACAACTTGAGTCCTGACTGTGCAGGGAATAAGAGGAAAGAAAATGAAACTCAATGGAGTTAACATTCTGTACTCGTACGACTGTTTGGTTTGCTTTTCTGTTTCTATTTTTGTTGTTGTTGTTTGGTTTTTATATAAAACAAAATTGCCATACTTGTAATTCGGTGTATAAGGATATTTTCTTTATGTTAGTGCCAAACAGAAATTTACACTAATTCCTATTACTGATTATTTAAAGACTTGAATAAGGTCCAGAGAGATACATTGACTTTCCCAAGGAAACTGATTAATAAATAATTTTTAAAAGAATCAGAAACAAAATGGAATTATAGCACCTGGTAATTGAAATGTATTTGACAAGCCAACATGTTTTAAGCCTTATATGGTACTGTTTCACAAACTCACATCTTCTTAGAAATTTCTCCAATGATATGTAAAAGCTTTCATTTTTCTATTCTTTCACTCCAAAACTTTATCATGCATTTCTTATGCTAACCTTTGAAATGATTTTCAAAATCCATGAAAACACAGCTTTCCCTCTTCAGCTACCAAATTTTCTTTTTTTTCTTTTTTTTTTTTTTTTTTGCAAGTGAAAAAGAGCAACCTTTATTTAGTACAGAACAAAGGTGCTTTCCAAGATTAAAAAGACACTGGTCCTTCATCAGTCCCAGTTTCTTGCCTGTCCTTCTCCAACCTGATATTCCATTTTAAATCCCTCTTATGCTCACAGCTGAGCTTACCAGGAGGCAGTGTGATCACTAGAACAGAACCCGAGAGAATCCCGCTGCAGTGATGGGTCTTTGTCCAATTATGTGTGTGTGTGAGCCTAGGCCTGAGTCTCAGGATCCATCTATAGAAAACAAAAGAGCTGGGCTACAGCTAGATAATATTTCAATTTTCTTCTATTAAAATATTCCTTTAAAAAAAAGTATCAGATAGACCCAGATTTTTCACAGGCACATATTTCCATACAAGCTTAACAAAAAAAAAAAAAAAAGCTCAAAGATTGAACTGAAGCTAAGGGTAGAAGAAAGGGATGTGTTTTTCTGCAATTCCCAAAGACCTAAGCCTGGCAGGACAGAGGTCTTTGGCAATAAATTAAAGGAATAGTAGGAGTTTCTTTCTGTTCATTATGCCAATTAGTTATAGGTAAGACTTTTTAAATTTATATTTTTTCTTAAATATATTCTTTCTCTGATTTAATAAAATATTTTTAAATATGTTATATTAATATTCCAATCTAATAAGATAACTAAAGAATTAAAAACTAAGGCCAGGCATGGTGGTTCATGCCTGTAACCCTTGGGAAGCCATGGTGGGGGCTTGCTTGAGGTCAGGAGTCTGATGGTAAAGTGAGCGAGGATCATACCACTGCAATCCAGTCTGGGTAACAGAGTGAGACCCTGTCTCTAAAAAAAAAAAAACAAAAAAACTAAAACTTAAATGAAAATTCTTCTCTGAATTAAAATTAATCTGAAGTTTAAGAGAAAAAGACATGAAGATAGTTACTACACATATATTTATGTCTCTGCTTACTTATGTATGTGGTAAAGGCATTTTTATATGCAGAAGAAAGTGAGAATTTGGTTTTGCCTTCCCTAATACTTCCTTACTACCTGCTTAGCTGGAGATAATAACACGAACTATAGAAGTTTAAAATTCAAGTTTATTTTCATGTGTTCATTTGTCAGGAAGTTATATTCTTTTACCAGTGTTGCTCATTACACTCAATGAATGGATACATGAAGGTTTAGCAAAAAGCCTGAGGAAAAGGCATGTTAGAACTAGGGAAACAGAGGAGAGGATCACTGGGGATATAGTCAAAAGTAAGAGGCAGAGTGGCAGGAAGCAGAACCCGCCATGCCATAGTGCACCGGGGGATGACCAAATTAAAAAACAAAAATTAACTGGTCAGTGATAAACTTTCCTTTTCAAACTCTTAGAGAATTCATCCCTTAAAATTCCTACCTATATACATGGTGTCCATAAAGTTCATGTGCAATTTTAAATAGCCAACTATTTTAAGTTGCGTAGTTGGCTATTTTAAATAGTACACAAATTTTAAGTTCATACATGGCTTCTCATCATTCAGTCTCGTGTTATGATGACATATCTCATCTCACCAACTAGAGCGTAAAGCCCCAGAGGGCCTGGGCCACATTTTGTCTTTCTTAGGAACCTCCACAGTTCTTTGCACAGTGTCAGACATATAAGCAATATGCAAAAATATATATATATGATGAATATGTGGCCTCACTTAAGTTAGAAAAAAATAAATTAGCATTTAGCTCACAGACACACATGGTTCATTTCTCCCAGGGCCCCATAGCGAATCAAGTTCTAGAGCCACATCTTTGAATCTGAGCCGAATAAACATGCTACCACCTCGGTTAACCACTGTTTAAATGTTTACTTTCCTTGTCCTGTATTATTATATCTCTCAGGATTCTTTTGTTCATCCAGCTAATGAAATGAGGATTGGGGAACTTCACCCTTCATTAGCTGAGACCCCTCTGTATCCACCCAAACTTGTTCTGCTAGGGAAGGACAAAAAAGGTAACACCGTGAACTTGCTGTGGGAAGTTCGCCCCCAATGCATGTGCATGACGAGCCCCCGGTTGTGCCCTCTGATACACCACAGTCCATAAAAGTAGTTTACAACTGTACATCTCTAACATTAATCGGTATGGCATCTGTTTTTTATACTTGATTTTCTGTGTTAATTGTCAATGTTCATAGCATTATAACATTTTTACCCTTTAAATTTCAGAATCAACTGATGAGTCTGAAGTTGACAAAACTCACTGTCTGAATAACAGTGTTTCCTCAGGCACTTACTCAGACTACTCGCCCTCCCAGGCTTCCTCAGGCTCCTCTAACGCCCGGGTTAAAGTGGGGTCCTTGCAGCCGACAGCGACAGATGCCGTTCACAATTCTCTGTGGGGTAACAGGTGTGTTTGACACAGTTCTCTGTGGGGTGACAGGTGTGTTTGACACAGTTCTCTGTGGGGTGACAGGTGTGTTTGACATAATTCTCTGTGGGGTGACAGGTGTGTTTGACACAATTCTCTGTGGGGTGACGGGTGTGTGTAGAATGCCTCTTGTTTTTGTTTCCAAATGCTTGTTTTCAGCAACTTTCTTAAATAGTATCTTCTTAATGTTGGAATTGGCACATGAGTGGCACAGAAGCCAGAAAGGGCTGGTAAGCAGGTGTGTTCGCCTGGGACAGAAGGATCCTTCCAACACCGGGAGGCCACTGACTGAGGGAGACATGGCAGGGAATTAGTAGGATGAGATGAACAAAAAACTTTAAGAATCAAAAATAGTGTTTGCCCAACACATTTTGATGAGGCATGTGGATATTCAGCCACCCAAAAGAGATGTCGGGAAAGCACTTATGTGCTGGTATGGAGTCGATGTTCAGTAAATTTTCCTTGATACCATCATCATCATGCCATCACCACCTGGAAAAGTTAGAATGTGCTTAAAAGTACTTAATCTTTCCCAAATGCCCCTCCTGTACATTACTCCAATTTTATAGATGGAAAATCAAAAACCACAGAGCACAGTGAAGTGACTCGGAAGGCAGCATTAGCCTTCGCCCAGTTCTAACTCCGTATTTTGTAACATGTTGCTATGTCTTTTTATACTACACGTAGCAAATAAAAATTATATGCCATAGACAATAACTTTTACTCCTTTGTTACTAATATTGCTTGTATTGGCAATGTCTAGTAATTGACCATGTCTATTCACTGATGCCTGTGATAAAAATCTTAACTCTTTCAGTTTATAAATTCATTACTTTTGTATGAGCTGAGATTAATTTAGGTACCTTCTAAATGCATTTTTTCCCAATCAGCACAAGCACATACAAGCATTTCCATCATTAATAAAAGGTATACAGTTCAATGTTAGTAGTGTGTAAATGGTTTATTATAAACTCAGAAAAATGATCATCTGCTAGAAATACTCTGGTCACCCTGTAAATGTGGCAATGCCCTAAAGTCATCATATAATTCACATTCTAGAGAAATACAGCTGAATGTGTTACCTACACAATGGCATTTAGTGTTTTCAAGACCTGGCCTTCAAGTAAGTGTTACTTGAAGGCAATTTAAGATGCATCAGAAATGCCAAGCATTTGTAAAAAAGGTACTCTCCAACAGCATTTCTGAAAATCAGGCTCTCCGGGGATGAGTACCAGGAATCACAAGATTCTAATTATCTAATTCTCAGGACCATGACTGAAAACCTGTATTTCATTAATACCTACTGTGTGCTAGGCACTGTTCTAGGCCTGAAGAGAAAAAGATCTCTGCCCTCCTGAGTTTACATTCTAACAGAGGACACGAGACAATAGACGTTTAATAGGTAAGTTGTATAATACGCTAGAAGGCGATCATTAGTCGGCGGAAATAAGACAGCAGGGTGAAGGGATGGGTCTCCTCTCCGGAATATTCACACCGGCTTCCTGGTACGGCAGGTGGGGACGAAAGATCAGCTCAAGGACCGCGGCCTTCCTCATCACCGGCTCTCTTTCAGTCAAAGACCCAGCTGTCCTGGTGTTCATCTCTCTTCTTCCCTTTGTGTTCACAGGATTGCACCACCTTTCCCACAACCCCTGGACGCAAAGCCATTACTCAGTCAGCGGGAGGCCGTGCCCCCAGCGAACCTGCCCAACCTCCCGCAGCGCCCCGACCGGCTGCCCATGGGCGACGCCTTCCCGGACACTTGGACCGACGGTTCCCATTATGACAACACCGGGTTCGTCGCCGAGGAAACCACAGCAGAGAACGCCAACAGCAACGCTCTCCTGGGCTCCAAGTCTAGAAACCCAGCCCCGCACGGGCGCAGGCCCCTGATCCGGCAGGACAGGATCGTGGGCGTCCCGCTGGAGCTGGAGCAGTCGACGCACAGACACACTCCCGAAACTGAAGTGCCTCCTCCCAACCCTTGGCAGAATTGGACCCGAACCCCCAGTCCTTTTGAAGACAGGACTGCTTTTCCTTCCAAATTAGAAACGACTCCCACCACCAGCCCCTTGCCCGACAGGAAAGAGTCCGCGGAGATCCCGGGCCCTTTCTCCCCGGGGGTGCCGTGGGAGTTCCACGACGCCAGCGCCAACCGCAGTCTCAGCGATGTCTTTTCTCAAATCCACTGCCGCCCGGAATCTTCCAAAGGTGTCATTCCAATGAGCAAAAGCACAGAGAGGCTTTCCCCACTCATGAAAGATATAAAGTCCAATAAGTTCAAAAAGTCGCAAAGTATAGACGAGATTGACATCGGCGCGTACAAGGTGTACAACATCCCGCTGGAGAACTACGCGGCCGCGGCCGAGCACCTGGGGGGCCACGAGCGCGCCGACAAGATGCTGGGCCCGGAGCTGGGCGTGGCCAGCATGTCGCGGAGCCAGTCGGTGCCCATGTTGGACGATGAGATGCTGGCGTACGCCAGCGGCAAGGGGCCGCAGAAGGCCTCGGTCACCAAGCGGGTCTACCAGTTCGACCAGAGCTTCAACCCGCAGGGCGCGCTGGACGTGAAGGCCGACAAGCGGATGGCGGCCGGCTTTGCGCACGGCCCCGAGTACGCACCGCCCGGGAAGGGCGCGGCGCAGGACCTGGTCAGCCCGCGCGCCTACCGCGGCTACGCGCCCGTCGAGCCGGCCTTCTCCTTCCCGCAGCCGTCGGTGGCCGAGGAGGCCGTGCTGGGCGCGCAGCTGGCCGGCCCGGCGCGCGGCTTCCTGCGCAGGGCAGACTCGCTGGTCAGCGCGGCCGAGATGGCCGCCTTCCGCAGGGCCGGCGAGCCCGAGCTGCCCCCCGACAGGTACGGCCGGCCAGCCTACCGCGCGGGAGTGCCGGGGCCCGAGCCGCAGTTCCGCCGGTACGAGGACGAGCACCCGACCTACGCGGAGGCCAAGGCGCAGGCGGGCGGCTTCCCGGCCAAGAGCCTGACGCAGCGGCGGCCGCTGTCCGCGCGCAGCTACAGCACCGAGAGCTACGGCGCCTCGCAGACCAGGCCGGTGTCGGCGCGGCCCACCATGGCCGCCCTGCTGGAGAAGATGCCGTCGGACTATAACCTGGGTAACTACGGCGACAAGGCGGCCGAGAGCGGCGAGCTAAAGACCAGGCCGGCTCCCGCCAAGGGGGAGGATGGCTGCGGGAAAATGCCTGCGGACTGGAGACAGCAGCTGCTCAGACACATAGAAGCTAGAAGGTTAGACAGGGTATGTCTGGCGTTTCTCTGTAACAACCTCTCTCCTGCCCTAGTGTCACTTTATTAGCATCTCCAAGCTCGTGTAGAGAAGCATGAACTACGTGAATGAATAGATGATCAGTTATTTATCTTTCTGTTGTGGGGGAAACCGGCCATGATAGTTTTTGGTGGATGCGGCCGTGACCTGCAGGTGGATTGCTTATCAAATCCAGCCCGAATGTTGCTAGTGAGAAAGAATTTGACTCTATGACGTGGGATGGTGCTGCAGTTGCTTTCCAGCCATTAAGGCAAAATGCTGCTTCTAGCACACTAGTGACCTAAAAAAATAGGATTTTTATTGACTATAAAAAAAAAATGAGTATTCTGCCCCCTTTCTAAACAGACTCACTCCTATTATAGTTAGGTCGAATTTGTTTATAAAATCTGCACCCAGTTACCTCTATGGGACAGCCAAGGTTCTTCCTTCTAATAAGCAATGATCTTCCCAGCCAGAAACAGAAACCAGCGGAGATTAAATGCCCTCCCACACGTAATTTTATTTAATAAAATTCTGGTCATTTAGAATGTTGGTTTTTATATGGAAGGAAATGTTTAAGCTCAAATCATACTACAGAAAAAAGAAATAGATAATGTCTTTATAAAGATGACAAATGTGCAAATTAGTATGCCTATTGCAGCAAAAAAGAAATTAATCCTAATTCAGTTAAAAATTGAGTCACAAATGTACAGAGATTGGGAAGTTAAAAACAAAGACATATAATGCCTACAGTTACATTTTGTGGCCTGCTTAAATCTCTCTAAGAGATCGGGCATTTAATTTTCTAGAACTGCTTTCAGTAGGCCGTCATCATTCAGTACGCTTTTTGGCCTTGAACACAGACCTCAGAATCTTAAAGCTTTTTGTGTGAAAAGGGAACTGTTGTCAGTTTCGAGGTTTGAGTGCTCAGTGTAAATTGGGGGTCTGGGTAATAATATACCACCAGAATGTGGTCCACTCAGTAGTTTTATTGTTTTGTTTGGTGTCCTACAGAAAGCACAGGCCACTGCATTTATTGTGTATTTTTTTTAAGAATGAATTTTGTGTTTTCAGGTTTACTCTTTTTAAATAATTATGTTGTTGTAGGTCGTGTCTACATGACAAGAATACAATCTTTTGGGGGCAAGAGTGAACTTTGTGGGTGTGGGTGTTAGTTTCTCAGTGTGGAAATTGGTTCTGCCTTGCAAAGTATTTCATCAGAATGTCTGTTTCAAATAGGTGTGCTCTGACTCACTGAAGGGAGCCTCATCAAAGCCTCATGACTGGCTGTCAGTGGGAGACACCTGGTCGGTTGTCACCATGCCTTACCTCAAGTTATACCCTCCATGTAGACAGATAACTTGGAGGGCGAAAATATTTGGGGCCAAATAATACAGTACAGTTTGGGAACTCTGGCCTTGTGTAGACACGACCGTACATAACAGGGTAAGATGAACTAGTCAAGAAAGGTTGTAAGAAGCTTTTTGGAGGATATGTAATATGACTAGCAATGTGAGGCAAACAGAGGAATGAGTGAAAACAAAGTATGCAAAAGAAAAGATAAAATCCTAAGCAAGCATTTGGTACCATCCCTTGCTTACCAGTGTCCCATATAAATGGTCCCCTCCATTGTTCTCAACTGCGGAAAAGTAGGTGCTTCCCCCTCATGGAGCAAGAATTTTAAGGGAGAATGTAGAGCTGGGGGGAAGGAGATTTGGATCAGCAGAAGTCTGGAGGCCCTGCCTGTCCCAAATAACGAAAAAGGAATTCACGTGTATTTGCCATTGCTAATGAAAACACCACCCTTTTAAACTACTCTACACATATCCCCTGGCTAGTTATAATTCCCTGGGTCTGTCTTTCAGTTTTCAAGACAATTTCAATGTATATTCAATAGCTTCTCGTTTAATTCCAAACATTTAACTTAGAGCCTTGCTTTAAGCCCTAAGATCCTGGAAGCTCTTCCTCTTGTTTTCTCCCAGTAACATTTCTTTGCCTCTTTCAACTGAGTTACTGAGCTATTCAGGCTATAATTTTATACTTAAAAATTACTCAACAAAAAATTACTCAACAAAATGAATTCAGGGTACTGAAGCATAGACTTCTTATGTAAAACTAGTTTTGACATAGTTGTGCTACTCAGCATTCTGTCCAAAGTCAGACTGTCCCAGGGACGTGGTGTGCTTCATCCTTAGTGAAATTTAGTTGAGCCATTTGGACCCTGAAAATAAAGCATTTGCACTACAAATTACAAGGTCTTTGTCCATTCCACATAAAAGACAACTGTCGAGAGACCTGGACCTTGGATAAACTTAGGTGTCCAACACGATGTTGGAGAAAGGTCTCAGCGTTGACCTTGGAGAGGAAGCCCCAAGTACTGCCCTCGAAAGAAGGTGCTTGTTTTCTCCCTGGGTTCAGCCACCAGGCTCCTGCTTCTGCACAGAGCCTCCCTGTGACAGAGGATGAAAACGTGAACCCAGGGTCTGAGACTGCTGCTGTTCTAGACAGAGTTCTAGACAGGAGTAATTTAAACCCTAAGGAATGATCTGTGTGCTAGATGAGATGATCAGTGTCCTTTCAATTTTGGCATGGTGACAGTTGAAAAAAATCTCTGTATGAAACAACCATGAATACATAACAAATATTATTGGATGACAAGCGCACCGTCAGAAGTATAATAAGTTTTCAATTGAGCTCAATGGAACTTTGATGCTAAAAATTATGACTTCGATATTAAGCCCCTGGAATAGAAGAGCTGCCTGATGTTAACATTCAATAATATTCAGTTAAGAAAAAAGTATACTAAGTTAACTTCTGTGATTTTTTTTTTTTTTTGTCCCAAAATAGGAGAATCACTTAAAGGGGCCAAATTCTGTCACCATCAAATTCTGGTGGAAGCAGTTTGCTGACAGGGCATTTAAAATATTTGAATTTAAAAAAATAAATAAATAAAAAATAAAATAAAATATTTGGATTTTTAAGTGAAGTTCTAGAGAAAACTTAATCTGTCAGTCACTTAGAATAATTTTTTGATACACCCATGGAAGGATAGCCACAACAGAAATATCACGAATGTTCTATAGGTATTTAGGTATATTAGACAAATAGCATTAATAATTCAACTAAGTATAATTGCTTTAGTATCATTATTAAATTTTTTTAGTCTAAAATGTAAGTTTTAAGAAACAAAAAAAAAATTAGAATATTTGGATACACATATACCATATTTGCCTGATCTAATAAGTAAATTCAATCAAGCCCATGGTGAGATTTCACATTTTCTCTCACCAGCTGCCTTTCTAACTTGCTGTAATTGTGCCCACAGACCAAGCAATACAGGAGGCTGATTTGGGCTTTAATATTGCAATGCCTTAGCTTAAGACAGAAGCTAATCTGTGTCTGTAAGTGATGATCTCACAATGTGAAAGTGACCATGAGGTTTGCAGCTGGTAAAATCTAAGGTCTCACTGTCTGCATTTTTTAAACTAACAGGCTACTAAAGATGAACACTACTTGTCCAAAGTCACTATAATCATGATATATAAAGATAGATTTTATACGTTTGAGTTAGCAGTAATGTGAAACAGAGTGTATCTTCTTTGCTTTTTGTCTTTTCTGTAGTTTTTGGATGGTACTCATTATGTGCATAACTAACACTGTTTACTGTAAGCTTCTGTCTGACCAAGTGCATGTTTAAAAAGAAAGTTACTGTTTGCCTGCTTAAAGTTAAATGTTATGAATTTGAACATGTTCATGTAATAATCAGTTTGTTGAGCATGTGTTCACCCCCTGTCACATGATTATTTCCTCTACTCAGAATGCTGCTTACAAACACAACACAGTTAACCTTGGCATGCTGCCCTATGGAGGTATTTCAGCAATGCATGCAGGCAGAAGCATGACTTTAAACTTGCAGACTAAGTCTAAATTTGACCATCAAGAACTACCTCTCCAGAAAGTAAGTATGGACTGCCCTACATGTGTCAGCATACCAAAGCCAATTAATGTTGTTTGTTCAGTTAATGTGTTTAGGCTCTATGTACAACCCTGCTTATTATAGACTCACGAGTCCAAAAAGCACAAGGGCCAATGATGGTGAGCCCAAACTCTCAGCTGCTCAACGAATATTTGTAGCCGGACTGATTATGAGGTTACCCTTTTTGGATCAAGCTTTTTGCTTTTTGGATTGAGCAGCTACATGGCTTTTTGTGTTGCTTTCAGGCTCATCTTTCTTATTATTCATTTCATTTTACTTTTCTTCTTTGTTTTTCTTTCTTTTGTGTTTGTATGTTTCTTTCTTTATTTTACTTTTTTGGAGATAGCCCCATCTTCTGTTGGTGATGCATTCTGAGAACAGAGCTGGAAATTTATCAATTGGATTTCAGCTGATTCCTCTGGAAAAGATGTAGAGTCCTAAATTAGAACAGAAGAAGTGGCTAGCATGTCTAAATGCTTCTTTAGCCATATTTTGGGGGATGGGGTGGGAAATATAACAGAAGTAAATCGTGAGAAATGAGTTTGTAGCTAAAGAATCTAAGTTAATGGAAAAGTAGCAAGTTCATATGATTTTAATGAGAATGTAGGCACATTTGAAAGGGAAGATAGTAGAAGAGGAATCATTTCCATTGTTAAAGGAAACTTTCTCCTTGTTTGAGTCAAGTGGAAACTGAGAATGCGTTGAAATTGATTAATGCCTTCTGTCCTCACTACCTTTCCCTGGAGAGTAAGGAATCATTTTGAAACAATGTGTCATCATGGCTTTATATAAGTGTAGTCATAGTCATTAGCCTAGTAAGTCCTCATGACACAGCCATGCAGAGTAGGAGTTAGAGTAACAGCAGCCCACAAACATGCTCTCTTAGTAAAATTAATAAATATATGGAACAAACTCCTGTCCCATCAAAAGGGGGTCATAGACCTCAAAGTCATATTTTGTGGTTAAATTAGTCTTTAATATCATTCCCCAGCTCTGGATAGTTTGGCTCCTACTGTAAGTAGAAAAACAAAATCACAAAGACATTTATATCCACAGCTTTTCATCACCCACGACCACTTTAAAACAAACAGAAAACAACAAAAACCCCACTGTTATTTCCCCTGCTCTCTGTCTCATGTTGTAAGGACTAGCGTGTGCTGGTAACTTTCTCTCCAGGGAGAAAGGCAAGACCCTGAATTGTGTTATTTTCCAATGTCAGTGATATAATATTCCCGCTATGGCCAATTTCAAGGTGCCAACTTAATGTCACTGAACTCAGAATTGGGAAGATTCATGTATAGTTGGATCTCAAGAGCCAGTATAAAGTGGTCCAGGCTCTCCATCAGCACAGCTACATTTATCTGAGTTCCCTGCTCAAAGGTTCTTCCTGTCCTCCCAAATGCCCAAGGCTCTCGTCCTCTGTCCTAACAAAACCAGTTTTCAGAAAGACCTTGAAACTTAATTGTGTTGAGAAATAGATGAGATATACTAGCTTTTCTTTTGGGGGAGGAGGCAGGGCTTCATCCTGTCACATTAGCTGGAGTCAATGGCATCATCACAGCTCACAGCAACCTCAAACTCCTGGGGTAGAGGGATCCTCCCCCTCAGCCTCCTGAGTCGCTGGGACAACAGGTGTGCGCTACCATGCCTGGCTGATTCTTCTATTTTTATTTATTATTATTTTTTTTCTGTAGAGATGGGATCTCAAACTCCTGGTCTCAAGCAGTCCTCCCTCCTTGGCCTGCCAGAGTGCTAAGATAACCGTCGTGAACCACCATGCCTGGCCATATGTCACAGCTTTGAACAGGGACCTCTCCTAGAGGGCTTGGCAATTAGAAATTGAACATTTAAACTAAAATAATGGGATTTCACATTTCAGTGAGCAGATTAAAAAGATCTTGGTATTAAGGAAGCTATTGCCTGAACCCCCTGAAATTATATCATATAGAAACTCCCCTATTCTGCCTAAATGTGGCTATATTTATTCATCTCTCTATTTAATAATACAGATACATAAAGTATTTGGCAGTATGCTTGAAACAGTGTTTCTCAGTGTCTAAATTATGCTTCAAATATAAAATTAAGTATCCCTGTGTTGGTTTCTTTATATCATTTGGGCTACCCTGGAGATGGAGTCACTGTGTGTATAGCTCTATAGCTCTGAGATTTTCTGAAACCAAAATAAAGCAGAGTTATATTTGGAGACTTCTCGCCATCCTTAGTGGGACACAGAGGTGACCTAAAGGAATTCTTGTTGGATGCAAACCAAGAACAATTTAAGTATTAAAAATAATACTTACCAAAATAAATTTATCATCAATACTTTATTATCTGAACAAAAAAAGAAGAAGAGAGAAGGTTTACAGCAAGGTATGAAAGAACAGCTAGGCAGGGCGAACCCTCCATCATTGCGGAGTTTATGATCCAAAACTGATCCCATTTAAGTCCTACAAATGTGGGCAGCTGGGACAACTCTGCTGCCCCGTCTCCATGCAGGGACCTTATCAGACACTGGGTGCTTAAATAGTTTCAAGAAGAATTCCAGGTTCCTCCCACAGACTCTAATCCAAGCCTCTGTCCTTTCACTTTCAGGCCCATGTATGTCTCCTCTGCAGAGATCTGATTTGGAAATCTGATTTGTTTTTTCTGTTAAGCTTTAGAGCAAACTTTCTTAAAATCTCTCTCTCGGTTTATCCTTTCTTGGCTCCACTGGCCACTCCTTACTAACCCGGTCCAGTGTTTGAGGTTCGGTTTCCCCCTAAACCCTTCTTCCTGAGAGAGGAAAGTAGGCAAAAATCATTTTCCTTTTGCTTCAGAAAAGCATAAAAATCTATTGCAACATTTTTTCTTGCTACTTAAAATGATAAAGAATTAGTGTCTCAGGTATTTAAGATGTCTTTATAGCCATAAGGAGTGCCCTAAAATATAGGGTAAGATCAGTATAGAAACAAACGTTTTCAATAAGAAAATTGACAAAACTGTTCTGTTCTCCACGGCAGTTCTGGAGCTGTCCCTCCTCGTCATAAAATCCCTAAGTGGTAACACCGGCCATCTCTAGTTAGATGCTGTGGCAGATGAGTCTGGGGTGTCCTAGAAGGAATGAATGAAGTTTCGTAAGGAATCTAATTAAGGTTTTCACCTGTTAGAAATTAAGTGCTGGAGGTACAGTTGCGGCGTATGTTGGAACAGGGGATGCCTCCCCCGAGGAACATGCAGGGGCCGACTTCCAAACCCCGTTCCCACTCTCTGTCAAGACTTGCCTCTTGCAAGGAAGAGGAAACAATACCTTTTCAAAATTTCTCTGCTGCACCAAGACTGCCTTTAAACATACTCAAAATAAGGAATATGGTTATTTGTGTAAGAAGGTGAAAGAACTCTGCTGCACAGTGAATATTTACATGGCTGAAAAGGGAACACTCTCCCAGGTTTTGCTAGGTATATTGAATATTTCTAATTTTTTTCCATTTATTACATGCCAGGCTGAGACTTGTACATTTTTCATGGATTACAAGCTTTCTGTGCTAACAAGTAGTAAATTATATTTTCTATGACAATCTTATGGCACCATTTAAGACATTTAGAAAATTCCAAAATAACAACAAAATAAATTTAATACATTTAATTTCCTGTAATGTATTCATTTATGGGAAAGATTATGCTACTTTCCCGGAAATATAATGATATTTAGAAACCAGAACATTTAGAGTATGTGAATGAGATTATAGAATTATTAGTGTTTTCTATTTATTTATTTATTTATTCATTCATTCATTCATTTATTATTTACTGCCTTTCCAAAAAGCATTTCAGGCACCTTTTTATGGTGTTGTTAGTGGTTCCATGCGTTTCTCTGGATGTGTTCTATTGTAATCGAGCTTAGCTGCTGTCTTGAATTTTATGTTACCAGAAAGAAATACAGCATTGTAAAATGTCAGTTCAGACTATCATTTTTATTATCTAAAGTATGGTAGAATGGATAAATATTTCCATTGAGAGAAAAATAAGTAAAGACTAGGATTTATTGAGAATCTACTAAAGTAAGGTACTTTAAACATATTTTTTTCTCACCACCCACTAAAACTCTCAAAGGGCATATTTATCTCCATTTTATAGATGAGGAAACTGAGGCTCATGTGTCACACGCCAAAGTGTATTTTTTTGTTTTGCTGTTGTATCCCCTACACTTAGCATAGTAGTGGTAGAATTTCAATCTGCCTGTGCCTGGTACCCATGGACGTGCCCTTTCTACTATGCTGATGGGTTCTCAGGTATTTGTAAAACCTGACATTTTCATAGAATATGACTCATCACAGTTGATAAACCTCTTCTGTTTGCACTATCATCTCCCATTGTCTTCAAAACGAGAAATGTATAGTATGGGATGGAGAAAAGAATATTAACTAACGCGAAGCATTTCATGGCGCTGATCCTTCCTGTGTGTGACAGGTGGAGCGCCCTCTTGGTTGAGTGGAACGTAATGAATGCTGCTAATTACCTTGTGCTTTCTCAGATCCACTTGCCTTTCCTGAGCACTCAGTATCACCAGGAATTATATTTGGTAGCAGAGAAAAGTTAAAGGTTATGGACCCAAGAAAATCACTTGTTAATCATCCAGGCCGCTGCAGCCCTGGAGACAAGCAGGGCTGGGGATGAGATGGTTGAATCGGCCTTTCCTAACTCTCTGTCTGCAGGTGTCTGGCTGCCAGGAAATAGCAGAGTCTCCTCTCTACTGGGGAAATTGATAACTTCCTCTTCTTATTCTTTTTCTTAACTTCTGCCACCACGATGTTTACACCATCACATCTACTGCTTGTTGGCTCATTGAACTGGGCACTAATATAAATTAATTTATAATTTCAGGGATGGGACATCTGACATTATAGAAATACACGTATTAAAGAATCTTACTATAAAATTTTGCCTAGCAGAAATTGCTCTCACTGTTTGGTTTACTAAAGTTTGCAAATCAGTTAGTTAATATTCATTTCACCAGATTCTGAGTCAGAGAAATTTAGATAGCAATGTTTAGACCTAAACTATTTTTAAATTTATAATACCCTTTCTTACTGGGTCTATGCAAATGACTCAGGATCAGACAGTACCAACATTTGGTATGCATTTATTCACCCTAGGCCAGGGGTTACTTTCTTAATACCATTTTTTTTTGTCTGCTGAAAGCAGAGCAAGATTTATGCTTCCCCTCAGGGCGACTCATGCCTACACTTTGTATGGATTTTGCTGTATTTATTAGCTCTCGAGGAAGATTTGCTTGCCTTTCTAATTATGAAAAAGACATAAATTCTCATAGACAGTGGTTAAAATCACCAATATAATAATGTTGGTACTTATATGGCTGCTTCATCACCATTATAATGAAATGTTGGCTTGAAAATCACTTGGGCATTACATTACTATTTTCAGATCGAAGCCCATGGAATCATCATTTAGACACAAGCTTGGTATCTATATTGACCTTTGTAATACCTGTATTTTAGAAAAAAAGGATCACAAAAAACAAGAACATAATAACTTTACTGGAAATACTTTGGGGAAATTTGTTATTAATAATTTATCCCTTTATAAACCACATGCCAGTTACTCAACAAAGCAGATCCTGGAGTTCTCACCTGAGAGGTCCTAAGAAATCTTTGCCAGTGCCGAATTCTAATACCACTCTAATACAGTAAAATTACGGTGCCCCATGATCACATTAATGTTCACAGCTATGATTTAATAAAAAAAGTTAAAAAAAAAGAAAATAATACAGTATAATAAAATAAAAATAAAATTAATATTATTAATACAAATTAATAATAAATTAATAAAATAATAATAATAATGCACTAAGTGTAATTTCACAAGCAAGCTGTGTACCCATCAGTTAACAGATCAGAGCAAAGCTGCTGTATCAGCTAAGCTTAGTTACATGAATTCTGTTAATACACATCTGCACACATATTCATAAGTATGGACACGTGTACAAAAACATATTCCTATACACATGCAAACATACACACACATTTGTGTGAATTTAAGTCTCAGCAAAATTAGAAATTACCCTTCAAGGTAACATTCGTGACCATTCACGGTAGTCAAATCATAAGTATTAAATCTAGCAATGTCCACACTCGTCTTCAAGGAGACCATCAGTTCAGTAAGACTTCCTTCTACTCAGCATTGCCACATTTCTTGTGAAATACAAAATTTCTTATTTATTACTAAATCACGCCAGCCATTTTCTCTGTTATTTTGAAATATTAAAGATTTGAGGAATTTAGAAGTTAAAGAAATAGCACTTTGTGATGAGCTCCCATGTCTTTGGTCTTAGTTATTTTAGGAAAAATAAGACTCTTTCCTACTCTTTAAAGAATCTACAAAAAAAAAATACCTGGCCAGGCACAGTAGCTCAAGCCTGTGTTCCCAGCACTTTTGGTGGCCAAGGTGGGGAGGAGGAGGCCAGGTATTTCAGACAAGCCTGGGCAACACAGTGAGACCCCATCTCCACCAAAAACGTTAAAAATCATCCAAGCATGGTGGTGTGTGCCCATCGTCCAAGCTACTGGGAGGATCTCTTGAGCTCGGGAAGTTGGAAGCTACAGGGAGCTATTCCACTCCTGCACTCCAGCGTGGGTAGCATAGCAAGACCCTGTCTTTAAAAATGAAATAAAGAGGGCGGCGCCTGTGGCTCAGTCGGTAAGGCACCGGCCCCATATACCAAGGGTGGTGGGTTCAAACCCGGCCCGGGCTGAACTGCAACCAAAAAAAATAGCTGGGCGTTGTGGCGGGCGCCTGTAGTCCCAGCTACTCAGGAGGCTGAGGCAAGAGAATCGCTTAAGCCTGGGAGTTGGAGGTTGCTGTGAGCTGTGTGATGCCATGGCACTCTACCAAGGGCCATAAAGTGAGACTCTGTCTCTACAAAAAAAAAAAAAAAATGAAATAAAGAACTAAAGTATCTAAAGAAATTATCAAGAATGTGGTCCCTAAAAATAAGGGAATGAGTAACTGACCTATTTTCTCTGGAGTAGTAAATTGGTAGCTTAATTTTTTAAATATTTTTTCAGGAGATCCTTTGAGCCATTAATAGAATTTTGACAGTTAAGCAACTGCATTTATACACAGTCGCTCTACTCCTTTGGGAAAGGATGTGCACAGATTGTGTAATTCTCTCTTTGGTCCCTGTCACCACTCCCACTGCCACTAACTGTCAGTAAGTCATTTTCAAGGTCTTTCTATTTCTGCAAACTTAAATCAACACTTGGGTGTCTCATTTGAGAAAAGCAGAAAGACCAGAGCCGCTTTAAACAGAAATTGCTTTGAGAATCTTATTTTAATTTTACTATCAAGTGAAAAGCATCTGTTTTGTGTGCCTGCCTGTTTATGTCCCCTCTGACCCTGGAACATAGTGGAATTGGCATGATTGTTAATTGTAATTTTTAAGAAAGCAATATATTCATTTATAAACTGGTGAAGAGGCCACATCATCACATTAGGATCTTGACTAAAGGGTTTTTAGATTCTTTTTTTACACTAAAAAGAATTTTATGATTCTCAATTGCTCTCTAACAATAACTCAGAGTCACGTCTGGGCAGCTAAAGCAAATGTGGCAGAGGAAATGGAGATGATATGGAGATTAAAAAAAAAAAAGAAGAAGAAGAAGCTGTGTTGAATTCTGGCCACTTCTCAAAACTGTGCATTGCACAGACCTAGCCAGATGAACGTATTAATTATTCCACTTCACTGGCAAAGAAACAAGACAGGAGTATAAAAAATCAAAAAGAAAACATTGGCCAGCAGTGTTTAACCTACAGGATTATGTTTTAACTATTTACTTTTAACATTTTTGTGTCCCATATTTTAGTGTCCAGAAAAATTGTGTGTGGGTTTATGCAAATGTATTCATCTGGGAAACATGAAGACTGAAAGCCAAGGCTTGAAACAGACCGACAGGCATGAAACAGCTCCTGGGTCATTTTCAAATAACATGAACTTTACATGTGCTGACAACATTTGATTTTTCAGATAAGCACAGATTCATTCCTAAATAATCCAGGAGCTTAAATTGAGTACGCTTTTCCTCTCTTTTCTTTTTTAATACTTTCTGAGAGGCTTATGAAAATTGCCAAAATATAAGAAGAAAATTGAGTTATCTCCTTTTTATTATATCCAGTTGACCCATGGAAAACTTTATCTAGAGTCATAATAAATTCTATTTTAGAATTTTCCAAACAATGCCTTTTAAAACTGCATGTCGTCAGAATGCAGATAGGGTGATTATATAATTGTAAAGGAGAACAAGCTGGGAACTCAATATAACCAGATTAAGACTGGCACGCAGCCCATCTCCAGCATGCTATGGGGAGAATAGCCCAGTTCTGCCTTTCCAGGGCTGGAGGATAATTCCTTATATAAAGTGCAGCTGCACATACGCTTGCTAACCAGGCTTGATCAGTAGGATCCTTCAGAAGATACTCAGAAAGTGGCACAGGGAACACTGGGACGTGGTATCTCAACCACAAAAGAGTTCCCCAGGAAACTCACCAGGACTTGCATACCCTACAGATAAGAGAAGGAAAAAGTCTCTGCAAAAATCAACCATGCTATATCCCTCTACCGTCTTTCTGATGGTGTGTGACTGCTTGCTAAGACTCAGGTTAGAAGAAGGAGTCTCCCCAAAATATCTAATATAATTAATAATAAAGACAAGGTTATTATTATTTGTTAATAATAATAAGCAAGAAATCAGAAAAAAATAAGATATATGAAGAATGTAAATGTTAATATACAAGTGATTCACATAAATAGATAAATTTGGTAATCAAGACAGTCATGTTTTATTTACACTGTGATTCCAATAGCATAATTCTTTCCAATAGCATGATTCTGATGTTGCTTTAACACTTCCCCCAAAGCTATTTGTAGAAAATTCCATAAATCTTGCATTATGCCAGTAGTAACACTCTTTTAGATTAGTGCAAGGCATTTTTTCTCAGAATCAATACAGCCTTATAAAATTTATTTTAGGTTAAGGTTTGGAATATTGAAAGTTACATTCTGTGTGTTATATGGTTTTGATTTATATTCTAAATGGTAAGATTATACTATAGAGAGAAATTAAGCATATGTAAAATGTTGTGATTTTTAACAGTTAGTTCATTTTATTCTGATTATTTTTATTCAGGTACTATAAATAATATAAACATTTCCTTAAAATTCATCAAATAACTCTAAGATGATTCTTTTAATTGTATTTCTCACTGCTTCCAAAAAGCTATCAATTTAGAATTCTTACTCAGTAAATAGTATATACTAGTATTTCCAGTTCAGGGTATATATATTTTTGCAATTAAACAAAATTAATTTTACCATAATCATTAGGAACTCTTTTCAGAAAACTATGGTAAACTCCTACTACGTCACTAAAGAATGCCATACCATTTTTGCAATAGACCCCGTCCCAGCAAAGCAACATTTTAGACAATGGACAAGAAGATGTGTCTCCTAGTGGCCAATGGAATCCTTATCCACTCGGGAGGCGCGATGTTCCCCCGGACACCATTACTAAAAAGGTAACCAATTTCAAATTAATGACACAAACCATGAACCGTGTACGTCCATTGTAATGTGTAATATCCATATCTTGTGTTTTAACATCATTTCTAACTTTCTGATATCTGTAGACTAAATGTTCTCCTCCTATAGAGGGCTTGGCTAACTGTACGTGCATTGAACGGAAAAATAAACACTGCCAAGTCTTGGGAATTGGTACTGAATGTTTATAATCTGTTTATAAACAAATACACCGTGCTGACCTAAGACACTTCTACCTCTCACTTACTGCCCATCTCTGAAGGGCAAATACAAAAAAGGTGTGTGACATACATTTCTGATTCTCTTGGCTTTAGGGAAGTGTGTTGTAGTCAATTTGCATACAAAGAGATGGATTCGCTGTGTCTAAAAAACAAACATTTTGTGAGCAACTGCACTCTGCTCTGTGTGAAGCACTTGCTGGATGCTGGGGAGACAAGATCTAGTTCCTTACCTCAAGAACCTCAATCTATTGAAGTAGCTGAGTCACGATAAGTAGCTAAGTATGGTATTACCTGGGGATCACTATAACAGGAGTGAAAACCACAACCTTGGGGAAGATACCTGCTACATATACAAGGGACAGGGATTCGTATAGCAGAATATATTTTTTAAAGCTCCTACAAATCAGTAATAAAGACATACCACATAATTTATTTTTTGAGACTGAGCCTCACTCTGTCATCCTGGGTAGAATATTACAGCAGCAGCTTGGTTCACTGCAACCTCAAACTCCAGGACTCAAGCGATCTTCCTGCCTCAGTCTCCCAGGTAGCTGGGACTATAGGCACTTGCCATAACATCTGGCTAACTTTTTTCTATTTGTGGTAGAGACAGGGTCTTGCTCTTGCTCAGGCTGTTCTCAAACTCCTGAGCTCAAGCAGTTTTCCCAAGAGTGCTGGGATTACAGGGGTGAACCTCCATGCCTGGCCATAACACAGTTTTTTAAACTGGCAAATTACAGGTGGAATCAGGAGGGCAAATAAATATTAAAACAAAACTAAACCTTTGTATCAATCAGAGAAATGCAAAATATGTTATTTTGCATAGACTGGACTGGTAAAAAATTAAGAAATCTGAAGAATGTAAGTTGTTTGCAAATATAAGAGCAGTGGAAACTCTTTTATACTTCTTGTAATAATGTAAAGCACAACCATTTGGTAACGAATTATCTCCTAAAGCTAAATATGTATACACCCTACATCCCAGTAGTTCCCCTCCTAAGATGTTAAACTGGAAAAACCTTCTATATGTCATCAAATTTATCACCAGGAGAGTGTGTAACTAAGTTCACACAAAGGAATATTTCACAGCAATAAAAATTAGCAAATTGTAATTTTAAGATGTGTATAAACTTTAGAAACACAATTTGAGTGGGGAAAAGGTTCCAGAAGATAGAATACATCAGTGATACCATATTTATAAAGTTCAAAAATAAGTACAACTAAAAATATGCTGTTTAGGCATAAGTACATGAGAAAGAAAGCTACTGTTCTGAGTGAGCGGTAAATATAATATATAGAATTATGGTGACCTCTAAAGGGAAGGTGGCGGCAGGACCAGGGAGGAGACTCACACAATTGTCAGTGCTATTCTAATTTTGAAGTCAATTCGTAGTTCTTACACTCTAATTTTTAAGCTCATGAGTGTTCCTTTAATAATTGTGCTTTGTAACTTACATATATAGTATAGACTTACATACATTCTCTGTGACCTAGGCGATTCTTGTCCCTTGATGACTACTTCAGTGCTTTTTTTTTTTTTTTTTTTTTTTTTTTTATTGTTGGGGATTCATTGAGGGTACAATAAGCCAGGTTACACTGATTGCAATTGTTAGGTAAAGTCCCTCTTGCAATCATGTCTTGCCCCCATAAAGTGTGACACACACCAAGGCCCCACCCACCTCCCTCCTTCCCTCTTTCTGTTCCCCCCCCATAACCATAAGTGCTTTTAAAAAGTATATTAAATATCACATTTTATATTTTTCAAAATAATTTGTAAAGCCATGGATTCTTGAGGCACTGCGTATGTTGTTAATTTGCCTGCTGGGTAACAATATCCAGCATGACAGGTGAATCAAACATGATGTGCTGTGAAGATGGGATTCAGGGCCGTGCCACCTGCTCAGTGGCAAACTCAGCTGAGAAGAGAGGGTGGTGCTCAGTGAGGCTGGTGGGATAAGCTGAGGCCAGACGGTGCTGGGCTTTATCCTGTAGGACATGGGAATGGGAACGTTAAAGTGTTTTAAACAGGGAAAGGACATGATCAAATTTTCTTTAAGGAACACTCTAACAGCTTTTCAGAGAATGAATTGCAGAGGCAAAAGCATAGAAGCGATGGGAGTAGATGCGGAGCCTCTGCAGCCTGCAGCGGTCCAGGGAGTGCAGATGGGAACAAGGCGTGGTGGAGAGAAATGCGCGGATCCAACGTTGTCTTAAATCCAAAACGGTCTTGTGAGTGACCGGGCAGAGGGAATAGAAACAGTTAAAAGTTCCAAAGTTGATACCCGCGTTTCTAATTTGGTTAAGCGAGTGATGATGTTTTATTTGCTAAGATGAGAAATGCAGAAATAGTCACAGGTGGAGGAAGAGTGGGGAGAGGGAATTAGACTTTATTATGTTGACTTGAGGTCTGAATCTTTAGGGCATCAGGTGGATGTGTTCAGTAGAGAAATCTTAACTGGAGACCAAAGGTCAGGAATCATCAGAACATGTTATTATTGAGCCCTGGGTGAGACAGAAGGACGGCAGAGAGCCCTGTGGAACAACATCCAGGGCGTGTACAAAACTCAACGAAGACTTTAGCAGTTGGATGGTTTCTACTGCAACCTATAGAAAATTCGAGGGAAATGTTTTAATCATCAAGGAAATGATGATTATTGATGATATTAACGTAAGAAGCAGCTGAGATCTAGTGTAGTCCTCAAATTTAGAACTTGGTTCTCTATCATTAAATTCTTCAGGATTTTTTTCCCATTCCACTCTCCCACCACACTGTTAACTTTTACCTAAAACAGATTCCTCTCATAATTATAGGGTGATTACTGATGACAATTTGTATTAGAAACATCCTCTTTCAAATCCAGCAAGACACAGAAGCAAACTTGTAATAACCGTCTCTTATGAGACCCTTTTTTCCTGTGAATTCTTCAACAGGCCTCTTCTTACATCTCATTGATCCAAAATAGCTAATAACTGCCCATCCTAGCAGGAGGAATGGCGTTATGTGAGTTAGAAGGAAGATAGGGGAATTTTTAAGACATTTAAAATGGCAGACATCTGAACGTGTGTAAAGGCTGAAGGGAAGAAGCTGTTCTTGACAGGGAAATTGCAAATCTTGGAGAGGAAAGGGGGAAACTCTACTTCTTGGTGAATGACTGTCAGGGCAGGATGCGGAGGGAGGGGCAGTCAAGCCCAACCAAATGAAGGGTTCACGTGTACCCACAGAGTTACAAAAAGGCACTCACTCTACCTTAAAAGGTAAGTCTGACTCATTTTTATTACTGTAAATGGAGCTAACAAGTGTTTATATTATCCATCCATATGCCCATTTGATATGAAATCCATTGTCAAAGTCCACACATCACATTCAGTCATCCCATCAGTAACATCAGGAGGGTCATTTGCCTCCCTACTTCACGGACCCCTTGCAATGTGGTGATTGATCAAACGTCTGTGAACTGCTGATTAACCTTACTAACAGCTAAAAAATAATTGTTTAGTCTCCTGAAAACTTGATTGAATTGTCATACTTCTTGTCAAATGGGAAATAATGTACTATATCTTTAAAATTTTATTGTTTCATTAAGGTGTAAAGTCACCTTTACCTTTCTCCTACTGTTATAATAAGCGGCTTCTGACTACCCCATGTTATAGCAATTTTGCCTAAAATCTGAGATTTTTTTGAACCAATAAATAGATACGCATATCTGTTACCTCTCAGAGTAAAGAGAACAAGGAATTCTTTAAACATTCAAATTCGGTTTTGTATTACATAGTAGCTGAGTATGTTGAGTTAATATTCAGTGGGAATAAACCTGAGGAAATGGAAATAGAGAAGTATCAGCCTGGGCTGCAGAATTCTCTGAAAGACGTGTGATCGCTGTACGCTTGCTTACTGAGTTTGTATTTTACTTCACACCGAATGTTTTTGTTAATGTTGTTGTGGTTGTCATGGACAGTGTAGTCTGAGGCCACATGTCATGGGAGACAAACCCAGAAGCTGAATTACAAATTAAACGGGATCGAGGGAGCCTAGAGGCGGCGAGTTCTAGCCAGTGTCTGCTCTGGAGTTCATTGCTCCAAGAATCTCAGAAGATTTTGTTTTATCATATTTATTTATTTATTTATTTATTTATTTTTTGTAGAGACAGAGTCTCACTTTACTGCCCTTGGTAGCATGCTGTGGCATCACACAGCTCACAGCAACCTCCAACTCCTGGGCTTAGGCGATTCTCCTGCCTCAGCCTCCCAAGCAGCCGGGACTACAGGTGCCCGCCACAACGCCAGGCTATTTTTTTGTTGCAATTTGGCCGAGGCTGGGTTTGAACCCGCCACCCTCGGTATGTGGGGCTGGCGCCCTTCTCACTGAGCCACAGGCACCGCCCCGATTTCCTGAGTCATAAGAAACTACTGTGGTGCTATAGGAATTTGGTAGGGAATCCCCAAACTTGTGGCTCTCTGTGCTGGCTCTCATAGTATCTTGGTTGAATTAACGCTGGTAACACCCCTGGCCATGCCTACCAGTGCTCCCGGCACAATTGGGAAACAAATGTAGGTACCTTCTAAGCTATGGATCCAAAGATTTAGACACATAAAATAATTGGGCAAAAAGTGTCAATCTCTCTCAGAAAGATGTTTGCTCCTGTGTCTACTGCCACTGTCCTGTGCACTTGAGAGTGGCGAGGTGACGCAGAATGTTGAGAGTGTTAAATCCTGCCTTGTTTTTTAATGGTGGAATAGTAGGTGGTAGTTTTTAAATCTCCTCTTGCTGTGACAGTCCTCAAAATCTCAAATTTCGATGTCCATTAAAAGTCTAGGATTCTCCAGAACCTGTCACAGCTCTATACATCCCCCAAATTCCAGGCAGCACTCCACGAGCACATTAAGAATTGGTATTAAAAACTTTGGCTATGGCTGAAAATACTCGTGGTTCCAGGAAGAGCCTTTGTGTGTTAGAGTCTTGTCGCGTCACTCCCCTGGCTCCTACAGCCTTGTGGCTATACCACGGTCACTAGAATAAGAATTTTAAATCTTTACTCTTTGTCAGGCGTCATGCTAAATTCTTCGATGTTAATTCTTCATCTGATCCTCAAAACAACTTCAGGACGTTGGAACTGTTATTTTAAACATTTTATGAAAGAAACTGAGGCTTATAGTTATACTTACTTGGGGAGCACACACAAGTAACCAATCATTTTAGATTACTTTCCTGTAGGTAACAGAATACAATATGAAGAGAATAATGTTAAAAACTGCAAAAACATGTTATTTTAAATTCAGGTATCATTTGGTCCAGTCCTCCACAGGAATGATAAGTCTGTTTTTCCCTAATTCTAAAACGACAGACTCTTTTAAAAGTAGCCGCAGTCTTACACAGGTTGAACATCCCTAAGGAAATGAAAACTTGAAGCCTCATACCTGTGAGGGTTTGTCAGAACGGTGGAGCAGGGGACTGCTGACGGAAGGTGGCACACAGGTCAAAACAAATGAAACCTCAGACGCTTCCGCTCTGGAATGGGTAACCAAGAGACTACGAAATCCTAGGGATACGAAATCGGAAAATTCTTTAAAGCTTAGGCATTCAGGGGTCTCTTAGCATCTGTGACTCTTCCCTCCCCGAGTGTCTGTTCCCTCCCAGTAACAAAGGAGTAATGAATATGGATGACAGGAGTCCACACCAGGATGGACACAGGTGGAGAGAAAGGTATCAGAGCTGTGCTGCTCAGTCTTGGCTCACAGTTGTACCCCCGCTGCTGAACTTGCCTGTGACTGTCTGACATTTACAATGACCTCAGCCAGTTGAGAGCCACAGGATTGCCAGGACCTCCATGTCTGAGGCATGCCCGGGAGCTTAGCAGAGGACTAGAGGAAATTGTGTGGGTTGTGTGCATGTGTGTGTGCGTGATCATTTTCATGTTCTTATTATCCTATCCTTATTCTATCCCACTCTATCCCCAAATTGTAAACTTTGTTTTTTCTATGTCATACAAAAAGTTTTGTTTTTTTTTGTTTTTTGAGACAGAGCCTCAAGCTTTCCTCCTGGGTAGAGTGCTGTGGCATCACAGCTCACAGCAACCTCCAACTCCTGGCCTCAACCTATACTTTTGCCTCTGCCTCTCAAGTAGCTGGGACTACAGGCACCTGCCACAACGCCTGGCTATTTTTTGGTTGCAGCCGTCATTGTTTGGCAGGCCTCGGCTGGATTTGAACCTGCCAGCTCAGGTGTATGTGGCTGGTGCCTTAGTTGCTTGAGACACAGGTGCCGAGCTAACAAAAAGTATTTTTTGAAAGACTTTTTTTTAGTAAGTCTCTGGAAAAGAATATTCATTTCTTATTTTAATTTTGGCATTTGTCCTGCTTTTTCGATTTTTCTTTCCATACAAATTTAAACAGGCAGGCTCTAAACTATCTCTTGAAAATCAAACATCGCTTTTCTGGTGACTAGATGGCCACTCATCATCTGTGCTCTCGAACAACTGCACCAAATTCTTACTGGGACTGATTTTAAACATGGTAACACATCCGTGTATAACAGAACTTTTCAGAGGGTCAGAATAAACTTCTGTCATTTTAAAATAAGTAGATATTTAAAAGTATGACATAAGAAAAATCACCTTAACCTATACATCTAGGGATTTAAATAGAAGCATTTTATTATTTTATAAATTTCTCATGTATTATATCTTATCATTGAGTTATGGTCAGTGAAAAATAACTTTCTTAAAACCTTTTTCCAGTAAGAAGAAATGTTATCAGTTCTCTGTGCAGGTGAAAATGAAATGGGAGTAATGATGGTTCTTGATTTTCGTAATTTAACTGAGACTGGGCAAGTGCTGTTGAGCCCCCTTACATCAAAGAGGAATGTGGCTCATTTACATAGAAATGGAGGAAAGTGTGGACGAGATGAGAGAGATGAGGGCTTAAGTATTGGAAAATGTAGGGAAGGCCGAAAGTTAGAGTCCATCTTAAGGATATAAGAGAGCAAACAGATGTGGGAGAAGCAGGTATGAAAATCAGCCAGGTAAACCTCACGCATAGAGACAGGGAAATAGAAACGGCTCTTATTTCCATCAGCATCAAAGTCAAAACTGTCTGCTCTGGTGTAAAGTAAAACTGAAATTGAAAAATGCTTCTAAAACCTGAGTGATTGTCAGTGCGAAGCTCTTCTGTTGTACAGGATAGGTCAAGTAGCCTTATGGTCTTGCCTTAGGGTTTGCACTTATCCCCTCCCCCCAAATTATACATTATTAACAGGGACGAAGGCCCCAAATTACTGCCTTTACTTTACCCATCCATAAGCAAACGAGAAAACCTTCCCCATCACCGTAGTAATGCCAGCCTCATTCCTGGCTTCCTGGCTTCCCAAGCCCCAGTTTTTCTCCTCTGACAGCAGCAAATTTTTCACTAATTAGAGTAAATTTTCTTTCTGGTAGACTGAGCAGCTATGAAAATTCAAAAATAGATTGGTTTTGAACTGCACACATTTTTCTAAATGTTAAGAAAAGATTTTTGAGTCTGTCGATAGGCTGAGACTCTCCTTGGTTTCCCTTCCTCTGTCAGGGTGGTGTCTGTCGGGGAGAACTTTTTCCTGAGCGCTAGACAGACCGCATTGATAGCCATGGTAACCGCATATTCTACTGGGGCTGCCGAGGAAAAGTAGCTTCAAGAAGAAACAGCAGCCAAACGCCCTCCCTGTCCTCGCTGTCAGCGAGCTCTGCCCAGGAACGAGAAATGAGTCAGTAAAAGGGCAGACTGATAAAATCATACAATTATAAACTTTTTGATTAAAAAAATGCTCAGCCTAATCTATAGCCCCTGGAGAAATATCTCTTACACAAAAATATGCCGTTTTCCTCTTGACTAAAAACCACTTTCTTCAGGGGACATTAGGAAGACAAAGTGGAAAAGTAGAGGGTGGCGCCTGTGGCTCAAAGGAGTAGGGCGCTGGCCCCGTATGCCGAAGATGGTGGGTTCAAACCCAGCTCCGGCCAAAAACTGCAAAAAAAAAAAAAAAAAAAAAGTGGAACAGTAGGAAGACAACACACATTTCCAAATAAAAGGGAAACGTCATCCCTGATGGGACATTTTTATTTTTATTTATTTTATTTCACTTCATTTCATTTCACTTTGTTTCAGCGTATTATGGGGGCCCGGATATCTGGTTGCTTCTGCCCAGGTCAGGTCCAAGTTGCAGTGAGCCCGTCCCCTGGGCAGCATGGAGGGTGCCGCTAGGCACAGTGGCCCCGAGCCCCTCCTGCCCTGCGACCTTCTTTAGGATTTCCACTGACTTTATTTACTTCCAGGTGTGCACGTGAGTGCTGATCGATTAGTCCCACTTTATGAATATGGACAGTGTTTGTTTTTCCGTGTGCGTATGATACGTCACTTAGGAGAAAGGTCTCCTGTTCCAACCTTTCCTTATTACAAAAGGTATTATTCCACCATTCTCTGATGATCCAGCAGTACTCCATGGTATACAAATACCACATTTCATTAATCCACTCAATGGCACTTTGAAAATAACTCTATCTGCAGTAATGCAACCCTGGTTTCCCTGGAGTTTTGTTATCTTGAAATAATGTAGAACTGACTGTTTGCGTGACTAATAAGTACCTGCTTCTTAATTTCACCCTCTGGTTTAAAAGGAACTTTTAAGCAGAAATTCCAATCCCAGCAGTTGCCAAGAGGCAAACAAGGTAGGAGGGGTTAGGAGTGGGAGAGGTAAGTAGGTGGAAATTATCATAATGCAATTTTTGTGGTTGGGGTCAATTATTGATAACATTGTTAGGCACCCACCAGGAATCAATGGAAGGGGCTATGAGATTTCTGATGTTTACATTTAGTGACATAATGAGACACCCTCTCACTCCTCCTGCCTAACAAATCTATGCCTCTGTCTCTGCTAAACTTGCCCTAGGGTGGTCTTCCTGGCAGCAATATTAGTTATTGTTTTGGAACAGGGTAAAAATGCACTGTTTGAGGTTGTATAAATTATAACATGCAGAACAACCCAAAGGATAATTCTAGGAATAGCTAGGAGCTGACATCAAATTCTGTTCCTTTTATGTAACTGTGTGCACTCTTACTTAGATTACTTAAATGTGCTCTTTTAAAACATAGCTTAATTGATTTACTATCATGTTATCCTTTCTAGGAAATCAGTACATCCATGCCCTTTGTTATACTCGGGAGATAGAATGAATATATTCAATCATATTTACTGTCCCCATATATCAAAAGTTTGATTAGAGATAGTACATACATATACACATCAACAGATTTGTGTGTATATATATATATGGAGAGAGATGCCAAACCAAAAGGAAGTAAAAAATTCCACAAAAATAAAAAATAATACCCTTCAGAGGCAGCTTTGTGACTTAATAATAGTAACTGAATCAGAAAGAAGGGTTTGAAGAAATCAATGGAATACATTATTTAACGATCCATTTCAAATATTTATTATGTTAATTGGGAGAGACAAAATGATGTATTTCTAATTGATTGATTTTCATATTATTTAATTCATAGAAACATTTAAAAATTAACTCTATTTCTATGACTTATTAGATTTGTTCTCAAAAGCAATATGGATAGGAGGTGGAGGAAATGGGAACAGAAAAATTCTCCAGCTTAAAGCAGAAGTGACAGCTGAATAAACACTGTTTAGTCTCAGAGTCACTTCCTGATCCATTATTCTTTAACTCAAAAGGCACATCCCTTTATCTCCTAATACCAGGGCAACAGTACACCTGTCTCCCGTATTGAAGGACATCCCTGTCCCAGGACCAGGGGATTTTTCCCATCCAGACGGACTCTAAATTATTTCCTTAATAACAGTGCAAACCCCAAGCATGTCTATCAAATATCTATTAAGTCAGAGGTAGAAAATAAGCATTGTGCAAAGTAAAGCAACAGAAAGAGTGCAGATTAAAGTATTTAACTCCATCAATATTTGACATAGGTGTCCTTCAAACAAATGCCTGTTCTTCTGAAAATTGAGATAACTCAATAACATTTATACTGTCTTTGTCTTGGGATAAATCTAAAACCAAAATTGCAAAATGAGCCCAGTACAATAAAAATGTCCCTAGTTGAATACGTAATTTGAAGACCCAGCAGTGCAACTGGCAGGTAATTCAGGACAGCCGCTGGATGAGAGGAAGCTAAAACAACAAAGTTCTACTGTATTCCATGCCTTTTGGTCTTGATCTGATTTACTCCACTACCCACATGCCTTCAGATACCTTAGGGGTGACAGAAACGGTTGTCACGCTTTCATCATGATTGTGAACATCTCCCATCTCGTTTTACTTTATTTTGGAAATGTATTAATATATCAATATCATCACAAAACAAATTGTAGGTTGAAAAGTGTAAACTTAGCCCTGATCTTGTCGCTTTGCTATTGTGGGTGCTTTGTTGTTTTTGCATTCTTATCAGTCATTTCCAGTTTCATGGCTGTATTTTTGGGGTTGACATTTAATCACAGGAGAGTGTTCTTCTGGAGTCCCCAAGTCAGAGATGCCTGCTTCATGTGTCGGCCAGCTGCCATCCTAAGACACACACGTCCTGTCATTTCACCTTCTTATCTATCATTTGAGACACTGAAGTGTATCATCAGTATCTGACTCTAAAACATTCAAAATCAGCAAATATTTGAAAGCCCTCCAAAAATGCTGCAGTGTGGCAGCAGGATACAGCGTCCCCAGCACCCCGGGGCGGGAGAGGGTGCACCTTCCTGCTCTGGCTCTAGGAAGGCGCAGAGCTCCCTTCCACGCATCCGCTCAAGTTCGTCTCCTAACGCCTAAAGGGTAGAAAATAAGTTTTAGCATCAAACTAGCATAGTTAAGCACAAATAAAACAAAAAGGAGAAAACCTAGCTTGATGCCTTGGCTGCCATCATCATAAAAAGAGTGTCTACCGCACACACCGTGGACATGGCGCCGCAGTGCACAGACACTGCCGTAGTCGTCCTTCTGACTTTATAGCAAAGGAGTGAGGGCCATGGAGTGAAGGAGCACAGAGTTGGAGCCTGCACCCTGCTCCTATCCTGCAGATCACGCCATATATATATATATATATATTGTATCCCACACCCCCCTCCAACCAAAAACCGCAGGGAACTTGGTAGCATAGCACTGTTGCCATGTTCCATGACCCTCAATAGCAGGACTGTATTTGAGGCAGACTTAGCTAGTACTTTTTAGCAAGTTGGTATTCTTTCTTCTGTCGCATTTTCAGGAGAGTGAAGAAAACCCCAGCACTGCCACAGATTTGAAAACAATTTCGAGTCCTCTTCATTTTTCTTAACCCTACACAAATCAGAATTTTTAGAGCTTTTTGAAATGTGTCCATGTTCCAAATCTTCCTTTTCCTTAATCTGAAAAATTGACAAGTACTCAGAACAGATTCAGGAGCAATGAACATGACTTAAACCAACCTAGCTATCCTTGTACTGAATTTAGTTCCTTTTGTTAATTTTGTTTCTCAATTATTTAGCACATCAAACTTCCCGATTGTGTCCGCTAAGATTCCTAACATTCCTTCCCGGTTGATGTTCTGTCTATTTTCTACAAAATAACCCGAGTCTTGTCACCAAAACCACTTGTGAAGGGAAAAAAACACACTGAATATTGAGACAACCCCCCCAAAAATGGCGATTATACTAAAACCCCAAAGCTACTCCCTGCACTGAGCTGTAATACAAACAAGATATTATCTCTCCTTATTTCATGGTTGTTACGTACGTTGAGGCAAAGCTTCCTCCTCATTTGTGAGTGGAAGTTTTAGCTCCCCACTTGGTCTCCACTCATACCTTGGTGGGGGCAGCCTCCTTGCCCCTGGATGGTAATGGTGGCAGTCTGGTCTATACGCTGAGATGGTAGAAGGGGGCCTCAGCACTGCTGGGTGGGAGGGGCCGTCCAAGGACACGTGGTCTCTCTGACAACCAGGGCAGAGGCACTTCCTACTAGTTGGTGAGGATGAATGCTATGGCATCTTGCCTTCTCTGATACCCCCCAGTAGGAGTGTTGCTGCACCCTGTACATCCTCATGGGGGTAGAAGTCTGGACTGGCCAGCGGCCGGTGGTGGCCCTGTTGAGGTGGGGCCACAGTGTTCTCCACGGTGTTCAGCTATGGTAGAGCAGTTATTGTGTAAACACATTTTGTTTTACTTGATTTCATCTCTCCTGATCCTTAGGCTCAAGATACCTAGCTATTTTTTTTTTTTTATTCTGTCTGCACCTACTGGCATTTTCGGATTACCTGGTTCTTCAGCTCCAACTCCGGAGCTATAACATAAAATAAAACACATATAACATATATGTATATAACATAAAAATAAAACCCAGGGAACTTATCACCATGCTGTGACTTGGCCCATGTCCCTAGTTAGTTTGCCTTCTCTCCATTTTTCAGAATCTTATCACGTTTATTGAAATATAATGTCCAAGGTTTTTAGTTGTGCTTAATGGAGGGACTATGAAAAAATACATCATCTATTCCGTCTACCTGAAAGAAGTTTTACTGGCTCAACTTTTAAAACATAAAACTGCATTTTTAAAAAGGCACTGCAGAATGTGTGGTGTGAATAGAAGGTGATAGGGCTGAGTTTTTGTGTCTGTTTATGACTGAAACCGGCTCATTTAAATGAGTTCTGATTCCTCAGAATCAGTTACTAAGTTATTTTTTGAGATGGTTCTGTGTTGTTCAAAATGCTCCTAAATATTTTTAGAATTCTTTTGGACTTAATGAATGGTGCTGTTTGGAATCATCTCAGCGGCATTAATTATGATGCTTTGAGGTGGATTTAGAGTGTTGGAAGCCTGGGTGGTTCGAGAGCCAAGTGGCAGTAAATCGGGCGCCCAAATGGGGTAATGCCATCTACGTCTCCATCTCACACTCAGAAAGAGCAGTGTGAACCGAATCAGATTTATGATGATAAAGCCATTTCTTTTATATCATACAAAACCTCCCAAACACTCCCAGCTTCCAAATAATAAGCTTGACCAGCGGTAGGATGAATTTTGCAAGAGCCCTGCCAGTTGGTATCAAATCAACATTTCTTTTCTGTGGTTATGACATAAATGTCTCCTTGAGTCATATGCATATTGGAGTTTTTCCTTGTAAACTTTGACAATTTGCTTTTCAAGTTTACTTCAAAACACCATATTCCATCACTGTTCTCCTCAAATACATGTTATTTTGTCCAACTTCCCTTTGAAAGTGCCAAATGTCAAATCTTTGTTTTTATCTTTCACAATGTGTAGCCCAGGCTTTACAGAAACCTGCCCGTCTGAGTCCCCTGGAGCGTGAGTCAGCGTTCTCCCGCCTAACCCTCACCTCTCATCGTCCACGTGTCCCTCAGTCCTGAGAGCTTCCTCACCAGCATCCTGAGTACTTTCCTCGAGCCTCTGTGCCAGTCAGAAACAGCTTCCTCTTCGCAGTTCCTCTGAACCATAATTGTCCCTCTAGATGTCTTGTCGTTGGTGTTTAACTTTATACAAAATCTAGCGCTAATTCTCTGCTTTCTCCAGCTGTCCCTCTGCGGTCCCACCTGCCAGAGCTGCAGCCCAAGAGGCAGGAGCTGCGCAGCAGACAGAGTCACCCCACAGCATGTCCCTGCCAGGGGCAGTTTGCACTCTGGTTCTGCCCAGAGCTCATCTAAGAACAGTCACGAAAAGATTTCTAAATACAGAATCTTTGCCCTATTTGTTGAACTATAAAGCTCAAAGTCACATGCACAGTATCTAAAATAGATGATAGAACTAATTCACTAAGTAGGAAATGGCCTTTGGCAAGTTGAAGAAATGTTAAAGAAATTGAACGTAGACAGTGTGGCCGTAACATCTGCATGCAATGTAAGACAGACAGTTACTTTAGGGTGCACACGAGCTCACGGCCAGCCTCTATATCCTCCCTGGACATCCTCATCTTTTTGTTACTTTTCAGTTTCTTAGTTCATAACTGAACTATTAGGAGGAGGGTGCCAGTCTGGTGGGGAGAGGAGGGCCATAGTATAATGTAGTGTTTAATAGCAAGACCTCAGACAGCTGTACACCCAGTGTTGGTCCTGCCATTTTACAAGTTGTACAAATTACTTGGGACGGTTATTAATCTCTCCCAATATTCGTGTGGTCCTCAGTAAGAATGGATAATCCTAATGACCTCTTTGCATCATTGTGAAGATGAAAATCAGTAATAATGTGTGTGGTTCCTAGCACATTGTCACAGAGTGTTTGGATGGTAGCAATTAAATGCAAGTTACTTGGTCAGTCGTTAAAAAACTGTCAGGAGGATCTGCTTGCCCTCCAAGAGTTCAGAATTAGTATCATCCTCAGCTCAGTTGTCCCCTCGGAAGAAGAAATAAACCACACCAGGAAGCTACAGGGCACTACCTCTATGTGACACACAGAATTAGGTCTCCTTCCTTGGATAGAGGACCACTGGGATATTCTAATCAGCAAAGTAATCGTTGAGCAACCGCTACTGATTTTCTTATGTAGATTATACATCAGGAAGCCAAAGCTGTGTTCTGGACCCTTTTCCGTTTGTCTGGGTGGAAACATTCTTTGCTTCTCTGTGTGATCACTTTCTCTTAAACTGCTGGCCTTCCTCTCACCCATGAATATTGTGCAGGTAGAGGGGAGAAGCAGGCATACACCTAACAACTGATGAATTGGTAGCTGGTCGGTCAGCCTCAGTCGGACAGCTCCTCCCTCAGCCCCTCTGGCTCCCGGAGATCATTCCTCTACCCAGGTACTGAGGGCTGTGAGTATGTTCAGAGCACAGCAGCTCAGTCTCTGCCCGGGTACTGAGGGCCGTGAGTGTGTTCAGAACACAGCAGCTCAGTCTCTGCCCGGATACTGAGGGCCGTGAGTGTGTTCAGAGCACAGTAGCTCAGTCTCTGCCCGGATACTGAGGGCCGTGAGTGTGTTCAGAGCACAGCAGCTCAGTCTCTGCCCGGGTACTGAGGGCCGTGAGTGTGTTCAGAGCACAGCAGCTCAGTCTCTGCCCGGGTACTGAGGGCCGTGAGTGTGTTCAGAGCACAGCAGCTCAGTCTCTGCCCGGGTACTGAGGGCCGTGAGTGTGTTCAGAGCACAGCAGCTCAGTCTCTGCCCGGGTACTGAGGGCCGTGAGTGTGTTCAGAGCACAGCAGCTCAGTCTCTGCCCGGATACTAAGGGCCGTGAGTGTGTTCAGAGCACAGCAGCTCAGTCTGTGCCCGGGTACTGAGGGCTGTGAGTGTGTTCCTCACCTCTGGCTCCCAGGGATCATCTCCTCTGCCCGGGTACTAGCGCGTGTGGGTGCATTTGGAGCATAGCAGCTGGGTACCGTCTTGGCTTTTCATGGCTTCCTGATCCTGTGAAACAAAAGAACATGAAGTTTCATGGGCACAGCAAAGAAGTGAATATAAGTTGCAATAAGGAAAAACTTGCCCAGAAGGGCGTCCAGTCCTCTAGAGTGGCCAAAAATGTCACACCATCTCCTTTTCATGAAGATTTTTGAGAAGGGAAACAGACTCACAAAGGGATGCATGTTTGCCCCTGTGAAGCCACCTCAGCCGCACTGGCGCACTTACAGTTCTGTGATGACTGGTCGAGTGTGTTGGACAGTGTCAGACTGGTGATGGTTTTCACTTCTGCTGGTATAGCCTGAAACTCTTTTTTGCATCTTCTCCAATTTCTCATAACAGAAATATCTGTTTATATATCTGTTTTTGAATGCAAAAAAATTGCACACGATACCAAGACAGCCAGCAGGACATCTAAAATATAATCAAATGGTTATTTACTTTGCCTTTCTTATTGCCAAACAGTAATTTTAAATGTTTTGTTTTGAAATTTCCTCCTGGTTGATATCCAGCCGTGTACCTTCCCTCTTCAAATGCTTTCCCATTATCATGATCATTTGGTTTTTCTGTTTCTCTTCTTTAAGAACTTTAGACTGATTAAATATTAATCTCTTCCATGAGTACTTGTCCCGCAGTTATCCTTTTATTCCTCCAATCTGACTTTTTCATGGTAGTCAAAAATCCTAATTAGTTAGGAAAGTTCACAAGCTTCCCTAGCTAATAAATTCTAAAACGAAATTCACTTTTGAATTCCAAGTTTTCTACCCTCAAAGAACAAGAAGACAATGAATTCAGAAAGGAAATCCTCAGATCCTTCAACAGTGATAAGAGAATTCCACGCATAGCACTAAATATAATCGTTAAAATTATTAATGATACACATTGACTCCCTATGGAGAGACCCCCGTGGTAGATCTCTGAGTTATACCATTCTCAATTTGAAAATGTACCTTCTGGGTTTCCAGTTTACAGACAGAACTGCTTGCCTGGTAGAAGAGACATCAAGCAGACCGACTAGAAGCTGTTGCTAGAATGAAAGAGAGAAAATGGGAATAAGCGGCAGAGCAGGGTGTAGCAGGGACTGCCGTGGGCACGCCCTCTCTGCCACCTTTGACCACGGAGAACGACCATTGTCATCTGAGTCAGAGGTCTGAGGCGTCTCCCTGAAAGCTCAGACCAAATGTCCTCTGCAGGGAGAGCTCCTTTAGAAGACCTTTCCAGATCTAGTGCCTCCAGAGGCTACAGATACTCTCAGGAATTTATCACATGATTAATTTTTAATGTAACTCAGAGACTCCAAAATCCATACTCTTCCTTCAATAATGCAGGAAATTAAAGTATTGGTTCTGCTCACCTGAACAAACTTACTGGGCAGCTGTGGGATAAAAGAAAATAAGGAATCCCATGCTTCTGCTTCAGAATTAGGAAGCAGGTTCTGTTATTTCCCCAGATGTTACATAATATTATATCCCCCCTCTTCTCTCTCTCCGCCCCCCCTTCCTTGGTATTTTTCAAATGAAATGCCAGATAGAGCTCTGCTTTATTTTTAAGTTGTGACTTCCTTTTTTTCTTGAGCTTTTTCAGGCTGAATTTTGTGCCTTTAAAATGGGGTTAAAATGATCTTTGGCAGGCCACCTGATGACGACGGATGTCTTCCGTGCATCTTTGCACCAGTGTTAACATTCCCACAGACCACCGTGGTCAGGCCCTTTACTGTTGCTTCTGTACCTTTTGGGGTCATGGCCGAGAGCCACACGGTACCCCTCTCCCCAGACGTATCTGTGTTTGTGCTTGTTTTCCACATTCATCATGTCCTTTCCGACCGTGAATCTCTGCCTGACAGGTTGTCTTCTCCACAGGCAGGCAGTCACATCCAGACTCTGATGGGGTCCCAGAGCCTTCAGCATCGCAGCCGGGAGCAGCAGCCATACGAGGGAAACATCAACAAAGTGACCATCCAGCAATTCCAGTCACCATTGCCTATTCAGATCCCCTCTTCACAGGCCACGCGGGGACCTCAGCCAGGACGGTGCTTAATTCAAACTAAAGGGCAAAGGAGTATGGACGGCTATCCGGAGCAGGTGAGGAGACCTTTCATTATTGACAGATGTTTAGGAAAGTACAAAGAATCCGTGGTTGGACTTCCCTCCTTCATGTGCTCCAGGCCACGGTGCCGTCACCTTGCTGAATGGAGGGGCGTACTCTCTGTAGAAGTTTTAACATTATTTTCAATGGTTAAAGACTGCAACGCGTAGGAATTTGTGGTTGGTAAAACGCCCATTCCACATAAGGAAAAACTGATGAATCAGAACAGTTTTCTGAGTACCATCCCACATCCTCTCCCACCCCACTCCCAACTCCAGTTTAGCTCTACAGGACCAATTTGAGTGTTAGGAAGAGCCTCAGTGGACTGGGCTTATTTCCCAAGGCCTCTTGTGAAACTGGCAATGTAAAAAGTAAACTTTACGCTTCCCATCCATTTGTCAGAAGACATTTTCTAAAAGTCCTATCTTCTGATTGTTGAAAAGTACAGAGATAAATCTTCGCTCTAAAGAAAATTATAAATAGCTAGAAGGAAAATAGTTGTGAACTGCTCCAAAAGTTACTGATAAAAGCCATACAGTTAAAAAAAAAAAAAGCAATTCTTTTAATGTATCCTTTCTAAAATTAGGATTTGCTTTTCCATGGTAGAAGCAGTTATTCTTCCTTAGGACTACAAAACGGAATGGGATCTCATCCATTGAGCTATATTAACCTTAGAAAGTAAGATAGGAAAGTCTTAATACTCTCTTAAAATTAATTTCTCTTATTTCAGTTTTTGGATAATTAGGCAAAGCTTCCACTGACTTCACCCACATTTTGATATGGTCTATACATGTAAAAGTTTCCTGGATTGTTGCTCACCCCACCTTATTTTTTTAAACACATCAGACAAGATTAACGTCATTCTCGTTTTTTCCTTTATATTACTAAGCACCATTGATCATTTGTACTTCAGCTGCTTTAAGCATCTTCTCTATTCTTTAACACTCTTCTTGAAGCTGAAATAATGTATTAACCTCTCTCACAATCACAGATATTTTTTCAAGATAATTTTCATCCTTTCCTGCCCTGATCTAACCACAGGTATGTTGGAGTGAAGGTATAATAAACCAGGTGCCTTCAGTTGGATAATGACAGGAGGTTTTAATTCTCCAGAGATTATAAAATGTTAATGAAGTTTTTAATTATGCTTTGTCAAAGTCACTCTAGGAGATTAAAAACTTGTTCATGGATATTACTCCCCCACAAATACCATAACCTCAACCCAGTGCTCTGATTTAGTTGTTCTTATTTGTAGCTACATGAGTTTTTTCCTCCCATAATCAGTGTATTTTAAAAATCTACCAAGACCAATTCCTTCCATTTTCACCTGCTTTGAATATCAAGTTTAGTGTGAGCATGCAGCTTTTTAACCGTCCTAAATTCAAAGGCTATGTTAACCTTATTTCTCAAAAAATACATAAATCATAGAAAGTTTGAGTAACGAGAAGATTCCTAAGTGTTAAGGTTTACATGCATACTGAGTTTAAAGATGATTATTTCAGAAAATGTAGTTAGCAGTTCTCAAGTGCTCTGATCCACAGCTGTGATGACATCAGGGGCTTTTCAAACTGACATGGAAACAAAGCGAAGCATCCACCGGCCACGTCTCGGAAGGGCTGACATGTGGCTCCTTTGCCATCCGCCTTTTTTCCTACCTTCATTTCAGGCTGAAATGTTTTGGAATGTATTGTAAGGAACTGAGATGCTCCCAGCACATGGATGTAAATGCCCAGGGTGAAGGATCTCTGGATACTTCAGCCTCATCTGGACACATTCTGTGCATGTAACGAAATTCACAGACATGCATAAATATGTACCCGCATTATCCATTTTAAAGAAGTTTTAGAACAAATGCCTAAACAGCCTTTAAACAACTAGTACTGATCCCAAAACTCTTCCCACCTCCAATTATAAATCAAGTAGTTTCTTTAAAATTTGTTACAGTCAGTATAACACTGGCCACTACTGGGAGCACGCCAGAGCCAGCTCACGTTGGCCCGTGTCATAAGCCTCTCTTCCCACTCCAACCCCAGTGACTTCACATTAACAGGTTGAAGTTGTGGGGAAATCACACCCCCAAAATCAGCACACACTGCAAATTAGAGTACTCACCATCCCCAGCCAGCTGCTCAACATTTTCCGACACACCTCTGACAATTACAGTTTTCTTTCATTTTTCTTTCTTTTCTAACCTTTCCACTTCTTCATTTAACTCTATAGCATTCAAGAAACAAAACTCTGGGACTAGATTCCAAAATTTGAAGTTCTCGTTTCATGTGAACTTTTCTTTCTTTCTTTTTTTTTTTTTGTAGAGACAGAATCTCACTTTATTGCCGCGGCAGAGTGCCGTGGCCTCACACAGCTCACAGCAACCTCCAACTCCTGGGCTTAAGCGATTCTCCTGCCTCAGCCTCCCGAGGAGCTGGGACTACAGGCGCCCGCCACAACGCCCGGCTATTTTTGTTGTTGCAGTTTGGCAGGGGCTGGGTTTGAACCTTCCACCCTTGGCATATGGGGTCAGCGCCCTTTCCATTTAGCCACAGGTGCTGCCCCATGTGTACTTTTCTTAAACCAGATGACCCTGGCCTACTTACTAACTCTTCCTGAGGTTCTATGTCTGTCCTTAGGCAGTAAGGACCTTGCTATTCACTGAGACTTAAGAAGTTTTTATGAGAGTAAATGATACAGTTCTACACACGGAGTAACCCTAGAACTGAGAATACAGAAATAGAAACTAGAGGAAATAAAAATAGAAGATTTGCAGTATTAAAATATTGAAAGAAACTTAATAATTATCAGTCTCAACCTCCTTAATCTACAGACAGAAAAATAAACCAAAAAATATAAAAACAGACTGGCGGGGCGGTGCTGTGGCTCAGGGAGTAGGGCGCCGGTCCCATGTACCAAGGGTGGAGGGTTCAAACCCAGCCCCAGCCAAAACTACAACAACAAAGCAACAAAAAAATAAAGTTTAAAAAAAAACAGACTGGCAGAAGTTATGTAATTCACTCTCATAATGAAAATATTTCACGTACTTTTTAACTTTCCTAAGTCATATTTCTTTTGAAAAGTCAGATCCTCTAAGATGTATCTGTGGCTGTATGTTTCAAAGCAAGATTTTTATTTCATATTTCATAAGAAAAAATATGGGGAAAATACATAAAGCATTTTAAGCCTGTATGGAATTTCATATAAATATTATAGTGATTTAAGTGTAAAGACCACAGACCTGGCATAAAATTTCTAATGAGGATTTAGAGACGATAAATCAAAACACTCTATTTTAATAAGACATTTCTAGTGGTGCTTTGAAAGAGCCATAAAGAGAAGAACAAAGTCTCACTTACATGATCATAATGGCAATGTTAAATTTGGTGTAGTACAACGCGGAAAAAATCCTCAATCATTCAATCTTTTTAAGATCAAGGAGACACCATGAACTGTAATCACATCATGAACAAAGGGTGCTCAGCGTGACGAAACGCTTTCTATTAAAGTAAAGCTTGGAAACTCTACTTTTTAAAAAAGTAGCCACTTATTATAATGCCACAGGTTTTTAAAAATCTGATGATAGTGAATACACGTTTTAATTTAGAGAAAAGAAAGCTGGGTGAAAACACCAAAGGCAGGGGCAGCAGCACCTCAGTGCCTGCTCTGAGCTCTGCTCTCGGCATCTCACCCCAGGTCCGGCACCAGCCCAGGGCCACGGGAGCTGGAGAGTTGCACAAGGTCCTGCTTAGAAGGGCCCCATCCGTGGACTAATGCTCCTGTCACCATCTTGTAATTCTTTTTTTTTTTTTTTTTTTTTTTTTCTGCTGGACCTTAAAAAGCAATTCTTGGTGCATATATTTTTATCTATGCATACTAGACTGCACAGAGAAAGCAGAATCAAAAAAACTGACTTACTTGACCTTTTTTTTTTTTAGGTTTATTTTTTTTTATTAAATCATAACTGTATACATTGATATGATCATGGGGCATCATACATTCGCTTAATAGACCATTTGACACATTTTCTTTTTTTTTTTTTTTTTTTTTTTATTGTTGGGGATTCATTGAGGGTACAATAAGCCAGGTTACACTGATTGCAATTGTTAGGTAAAGTCCCTCTTGCAATCATGTCTTGCCCCCATAAAGTGTGACACACACTAAGGCCCCACCCTCCTCCCTCCATCCCTCTTTCTGCTTCCCCCCCCATAAACTTAATTGTCATTAATTGTCCTCATATCAAGATTGAGTACATAGGATTCATGCTTCTCCATTTTTGTGATGCTTTACTAAGAATAATGTCTTCCACTTCCATCCAGGTTAATACGAAGGATGTAAAGTCTCCATTTTTTTTAATGGCTGAATAGTATTCCATGGTATACATATACCACAGCTTGTTAATACATTCCTGGGTTGGTGGGCATTTAGGCTGTTTCCACATTTTGGCAATGGTAAATTGAGCTGCCATAAACAGTCTAGTACAAGTGTCCTTATGATAAAAGGATTTTTTTCCTTCTGGGTAGATGCCCAGTAATGGGATTGCAGGATCGAATGGGAGGTCTAGCTTGAGTGCTTTGAGGTTTCTCCATACTTCCTTCCAGAAAGGTTGTACTAGTTTGCAGTCCCACCAGCAGTGTAAAAGTGTTCCCTTCTCTCCACATCCACGCCAGCATCTGCAGTTTTGAGATTTTGTGATGTGGGCCATTCTCACTGGGGTTAGATGATATCTCAGGGTTGTTTTGATTTGCATTTCTCTAATATATAGAGATGATGAACATTTTTTCATATGTTTGTTAGCCATTCGTCTGTCATCTTTAGAGAAAGTTCTATTCATGTCTCTTGCCCATTGATATAAGGGATTGTTGGCTTTTTTCATGTGGATTAATTTGAGTTCTCTATAGATCCTGGTTATCAAGCTTTTGTCTGATTGAAAATATGCAAAGATCCTTTCCCATTGTGTAGGTTGTCTCTTTGCTTTGGTTATTGTGTCCTTAGCTGTACAGAAGCTTTTCAGTTTAATGAAGTCCCATTTGTTTATTTTTGATGTTGTTGCAATTGCCATGGCAGTCTTCTTCGTGAAGTCTTCCCCCAGGCCAATATCTTCCAGTGTTTTTCCTATGCTTTCTTTGAGGATTTTTATTGTTTCATGCCTTAAATTTAAGTCCTTTATCCATCTTGAATCAATTTTTGTGAGTGGGGAAAGGTGTGGGTCCAGTTTCAGTCTTTTACATGTAGACATCCAGTTCTCCCAACACCATTTATTGAATAGGGAGTCTTTCCCCCAAGGTAAGTTCTTGTTTGGTTTATCAAAGATTAGGTGGTTGTAAGATGTTAGTTTCATATCTTGGTGTTCAATTCGATTCCAAGTGTCTATGTCTCTGTTTTTGTGCCAGTACCATGCTGTCTTGAGCACTATGGCTTTGTAGTACAGACTAAAATCTGGTATGCTGATGCCCCCAGCTTTATTTTTGTTCCTAAGAACTGCCTTAGCTATACGGGGTTTTTTCCGTTTCCATACAAAACGCAGAATCATTTTTTCCAAATCTTGAAAGTACGATGTAGGTACTTTGATAGGAATGGCATTGAATAGGTAGATAGCTTTGGGAAGTATAGACATTTTAACAATGTTGATTCTTCCCATCCATGGGCATGGTATGTTCTTCCATTTGTTAATATCCTCTGCTATTTCCTTTCTGAGGATTTCATAGTTTTCTTTATAGAGGTCCTTCACCTCCTTCGTTAGGTATATTCCTAGGTATTTCATTTTCTTTGAAACTATGGTGAAGGGAGTTGTGTCCTTAATTAGCTTCTCATCTTGACTGTTATTGGTGTACACAAAGGCTACTGACTTGTGGACATTGATTTTATATCCTGAAACATTACTGTATTTTTTGATGACTTCTAGGAGTCTTGTGGTTGAGTCTTTGGGGTTCTCTAAGTATAAGATCATGTCGTCAGCAAAGAGGGAGAGTTTGACCTCCTCTGCTCCCATTTGGATTCCCTTTATTTCCTTGTCTTGCCTAATTGTATTGGCTAGAACTTCCAGCACTACGTTGAATAGTAAAGGTGACAGAGGACAACCTTGTCTGGTTCCAGTTCTAAGAGGAAAAGCTTTGAGTTTTACTCCGTTCAGTAAAATACTGGCTGTGGGTTTGTCATAGATAGCTTCAATCAGTTTTAGAAATGTGCCACCTATGCCTATACTCTTCAGTGTTCTAATTAGAAAAGGATGCTGGATTTTATTGAATGCTTTTTCTGCATCTATTGAGAGGATCATGTGATCTTTATTTTTGCCTCTGTTAATATGGTGGATAACGTTTATAGACTTGCGTATGTTAAACCAGCCTTGCATCCCTGGGATGAAGCCTACTTGATCATGATGAATGACTTTTTTGATGATAAGCTGTAATCTATTGGCTAGGATTTTGTTGAGAATTTTTGCGTCTATGTTCATGAGTGAGATTGGTCTGAAATTCTCCTTTTTGTTTGGGTCTTTTCCTGGTTTTGGTATCAGGGTGATGTTTGCTTCATAGAATGTGTTGGGGAAGATTCCTTCTTCCTCAGTTTTTTGGAATAATTTCTGCAGTACAGGAATAAGCTCTTCCTTGAAGGTTTGATAGAATTCTGGAGTGAAGCCATCTGGACCAGGGCATTTTTTAGTTGGAAGCTTTTTTATTGTTTCTTTGATCTCAGTGCTTGAAATTGGTCTGTTCAGGAGCTCTATTTCTTCCTGGCTAAGTCTAGGGAGAGGGTGTGATTCCAAATATTGATCCATTTCCTTCACATTGTCAAATTTCTGGGCATAGAGTTTCTGGTAGTATTCAGAGATGATCTCTTGTATCTGTGTGGGATCAGTTGTTATTTCCCCTTTATCGTTTCTGATTGAGGTTATTAGAGATTTTACTTTTCTATTTCTAGTTAGTCTGGCCAATGGTTTATCTATTTGATTTATTTTTTCAAAAAACCAACTCCTTGTTTCATTAATTTTCTGAATGATTCTTTTGTTTTCAATTTCATTGATCTCTGATTTGATTTTGGATATTTCTTTTCTTCTACTGAGTTTAGGCTTAGATTGTTCTTCTTTTTCCAATTCCATAAGATCTCTTGTGAGATTGTTGATGTGCTCTCTTTCTGTTTTTCGAATGTAGGCATCTAAAGCGATGAATTTTCCTCTCAAAACTGCTTTTGCAGTATCCCACAGGTTTTGGTAGCTTGTGTCTTCATTGTTGTTATGCTCAAGGAAGTTAATGATTTCCTGTTTTATTTCTTCCTTCACCCATCTGTTATTCAACAGAAGATTATTTAATTTCCATGCCTTTGGGTGGGGTCTAGCATTTTTGTTAGAGTTGAGTTCCACCTTTAGTGCCTTATGGTCTGAAAAGATACAAGGTAAAATTTCAATTCTTTTGATTCTGTTGATATTTGTTTTGTGTCCCAGGATATGATCAATTTTGGAGAATGTTCCATGGGGTGATGAGAAGAATGTATATTCTTTATCTTTGGGGTGGAGTGTTCTATATGCATCTATCAAGCATAGTTGTTCTAGGGTCTCATTTAAATCTCTGACATCTTTGTTTAATTTCTGTTTAGAGGATCTGTCCAGCTCTGTAAGAGGTGTGTTAAAGTCCCCTGTTATGATGGTATTATCAGATATCATATTGCTCAGACTGAGTAAGGTCTGCTTCAAGAATCTGGGAGCATTTAAATTGGGTGCATAAACATTTAGAATTGAAATGTCTTCTTGTTGTAGTTTTCCCTTGACCAATATAAAGTGACCATCTTTGTCTTTTTTGACTTTAGTTGCTTTAAATCCACATGTATCTGAAAATAAGATTGCAACTCCTCTTTTCTTCTGAATTCCATTTGCCTGAAAAATTGTCTTCCAACCCTTGACTCGGAGCTTTAATTTGTCTTTTGAGGCCAGGTGTGTTTCTTGCAGACAGCAAATGGATGGCTTGTGTTTTTTAATCCAGTCAGCCAATCTATGTCTCTTCAGTGGGGAATTCAAGCCATTAACATTTATTGAGATAATTGATAAGTGTGGTAGTATTCTATTCGTCTTATTTTGTGAGAGTCCATTGCTTAGTTTTATCTTTTGCATCAGTGTGGAGGTTAGGTTTTGTCCTTTGATTTCTGAGTTCTTACTTTGCTGCCGATCCATTGTGGTGGTCAGTGTGCAGAACAGGTTGAAGTATTTCCTGTAGAGCTGGTCTTGTTGTGGCGAATTTCCTCAATGTTTGTATATCCGTAAATGATTTGATTTCTCCGTCAATTCTGAAGCTTAGCTTAGCAGGGTACAGAATTCTGGGCTGAAAATTGTTCTGTTTAAGTAGGTTAAAGGTAGATGACCATTGTCTTCTTGCTTGGAAAGTTTCATTAGAGAAGTCTGTGGTAACTCTGATGGATTTGCCCCTGTAGGTCAACTGGCGCTTACTCCTGGCAGCTTGCAGAATCTTTTCTTTTGTCTTGACTTTGGACAGGTTCATCACAATGTGTCTTGGAGAAGCTCGGTTAGAGTTGAGGCGACCCGGGGTCCGATATCCCTCTGAAAGCAGTGTGTCAGACTCTTTGGTGATGATTGGGAAATTTTCTTTTATAATATTCTCTAGTATGGCTTCCATTCCTCTGGGGCATTCTTCTTCCCCTTCTGGAATTCCTATAACTCGTATGTTGGAACGCTTCATAAAGTCCCATAATTCTGACAGTGAACGTTCTGCTTTCTCTCTCTTCTTTTCTGCCTCTTTTACTGTCTGAGTTATCTCAAGAACTTTGTCTTCTACCTCTGAAATTCTTTCTTCTGCATGGTCTAACCTGTTGCTGATACTTTCCATTGCATCTTTAAGTTCCCTAATTGACTGTTTCAGTTCCTTCAGGTCTGCTATATCCTTTTTATATTCTTCATATTGTTCATCTCTTATTTGATTCTGTTTTTGGATTTCCTTTTGGTTATTTTCCACTTTATTAGCAATTTCCTTCATTGTTTCCATCATTTCTTTCAATGTTTTCAACATGTGTATTCTAAATTCCCTTTCTGTCATTCCTAACATTTCTATACTGGTGGAATCATCTGCAGTAGCTACCTCATGGTCCCTTGGTGGGGTTGTTCTAGACTGGTTCTTCATGTTGCCTGGAGTTTTCTGCTGATCCTTCCTCATGAGTGATTTCTTCTATCTGTTTCCTTGCCCTAATTTTCCTTTCACTTCCTCTTGGTCTTTAAGTTCTTGTGCCTGTGGACTAAGGGTTATAGGACCAGAAGGGTGAGAAGGTTGAAGAGCAAAAAAAGGGGATGAAAGAAAGGAGGACCGAGTGATAAGAAAAAAAGAAAGATAGAGAAAGGAGAGGGTTGGGTATAAGGAATATTGAGAAAGAGAAGAGAGGCACAGAAAGAGGGAGACAGGGCAATATAGGTGTACAGTAGGGTACTTTGACACAACCTTAAAAAACCCCACCTCTGGGGGTGCCCAGTTGCGTGGTTCCCTTGAGGTCAGCAGCGCTTTGCTAACCTGATCAGACACAGTACCCCACCTCCACCAAGTAGAGAGGAAAGACAAAAATGCTATAAATCAAACCGAAAGAAGCAAACAGAAAACTTTACGGGGATAAAATTGGGTGAAAAACCAAATTATATCGGTAGAAACACTAGCAAAAATGAAGTTGAAGTTATTAAAAAAGGCAGCAATGGGAAATTATAATTAAACTAGGAAAATTGAGAAAGAAAAAGGGATCTGTGTGGAAAAGATTGAAATTAAAAAAACAAAAGAACATCAGCAACGTCAAAATAAACAAACAAAAAAAAACAACCAAACCAAAAAAAAAAAAGAAGAAAAAAATACACAACCAAAAACAAAGCAGTTTGTATATGTTATTGAATATTGTCTGGGCAACACGTGGTCTTCTGGGGTATGAGATGTTAGTCACAGTTCTGATACGACTGGAGGCTGCTGATTTCTCAAACCCCCGCAGGTAGACACCCTAAATCTCTCTTCAGCCTACTTAAAAGGCACTTTGAACTTGTAAACTTGCTGAGCAGAAGCTTTCCCAGCTTTCTCGCTGGAATCGCTGCTGAAGTGGCTATCCACTTACTCAGTGTCAATTCTTTTTTTTTTTTGATATTATTATTATTATTATTATTATTTTATTGTTGGGGATTCATTGAGGGTACAATAAGCCAGGTTACACCGATTGCATTTGTTAGGTCAAGTCCCTCTTGCAATCCTGTCTTGCCCCCACCATCTTGTAATTCTTAATAATTGTTGATCAAGGAACCTCACATTTTCCCTTTGCACCAGGCCCAACTAATTATAGAGCCAGTCCCGCTCGCATACATTTACTTCATCACAACAATCTCATTTCCTTTTTATAAACAAACACCCCAGGCACAGAGAAATAAGTAACTTATGGAAAGTATAATCAGTCAAGCTGGAATTTTAACCCAGTTTATGTGACCCCTAAACCACGTCTTGTTTCCCAATCTGTTATATTAACCACATGAGCTCAGACATGTGGCTGCTGTGGCTCCACTGTCCTCTGCAAATGATACTAATTCAACCTGCTTGGACAACGGCTGAGAATGGCGGAACCGCTGCGTGCAGGTGGAGTGTCGGAGGGAACTCACACGCAAACACGTCCAACCACTTTGAAAGCAAAAGCTACTGAAGGAATGGGAACACTTATTAACAAAAACATAACTTCGTATCTCTTAATGTGGCCCGAAGAATTGGTGTATTTTTAATCTGATTAAAATAAGTTCCACATGGCAGTGTGCAAATATAATAATGCTATAATGGACAACACTGAACAGATTAGAAGGAGTTGTCACTTGTGGTCTAAGTAGAATATTTAACTTTGTCCATAAAGATGCCCTTAGTAAACTTTGATGTTCCTCCTCAGTGACAAAGCTCTCAATTTTCAAACGACTCATCTCACTAAAGTGGGGCAAAATCCCAGGGATGCAAGGTTGGTTCCGCATATGTAAGTCCATAAATAAAATCAGAAACAAAGACCATATTATTCTCTCAGTACAGAAAAGCTTTCGATAATATCCAGCATTCTTTCTTGATGAGAACACTTAAGAAGATAGGCTTAGGTGAGGCATTTATTAAACAGATAGAGGCCGTCTACAGCAAACCCACGGCCAATACCACACCAAATGGAGTAACACTGAGCATCTCCACCAGGTCTGGAACCAGACAAGGATGCCCACTGTCACCATTGCTATTCAACATAGTTCTGGAAGTCCAGCCGTTGTAATCAGATAAGACAAGGAGATCGAGGCTATTCAAATGGGGACAGAGGAGGTCAGATTCTCCCTCTTTGCAGATGACATGATCTTATACCTGGAAAACCCCAAGGGCTCAACTACAAAGCTCTTAGAAGTGATCAAGGAATACAGCAGCACCTCAGGATACAAAATCAATACCCACCGATGATCAATAGTCTTCATATATGTCAACAACAGTGACGCCAAAAATAAAGTCAAAGACTCTATTCCTTTTACAGTGGCTCCAAAGAAGATGAAATGCCTTGGAATATATCCAACAAAGGACATGAAAGATCTCTATAAAGAGAACTGGGAAACCCTGAGAAAAGAAATACCAGAACACATTAAGATATGGAAGAACATACCATGCTTATGGCTGGGAAGAATCAACATTGTTCAAATGTCCATACTGCCCAAAGCAATCTACAGATTTGATGCAATCCCCACCATAGCACCAATGTCACACTTTGAAGAACTTGAAAACATAGTACTTCATTTCATATGGAACCAGAAAAAAAAAAAAATAGCCAACACAATTCTTAGAAATAAAACCAAATCTTGGAGGCATAACGCTACCAATTTCCAGTTATACTGTAAGTCTATAATTATCAAAACAGCATGGTACAGGCGTAAAAATAGAGACATAGATCTTTGGAATAGAATAATCTACTCAGCCACGTATCATCCTTTGATTTTTGATAAGCCCAACAAAAGCATACACTGGGGAAAAGAGTCCTATTTAATAAATGATACTGGGAGAACTGGTTAGCCACATGTAGAAGACTAAAACTGAACCCATATCTCTCACCACTGACAAAAATTGATTCTCACTGGATAAAAGACTTAAATTTAAGCCATGAAACAATAAAAATTTTAGAAGATAGTGTGGGGAAAACACTTGAAAATATTAGTCTCGAAAAGATTTTATGAGGAAGACACTCCCCCCCCCCGGCTATTTCAGCAACACCAAAAATAAATAACTGGGATTTGAACAAGCTAAGAAGCTTCTGCACAGCTAAGGGGCCCAAAACCAAAGTGAACACACAGCCTTTGGAATAGGAGAAGATTTTTGCATGTTATAAATCTGACAAAGTCTGATAACTAATCTACAGAGAACTCAAATTAATCTACAGAGAACTCAATAAGAAAAAAGCAAACAATCCCATTTCTAAGTGGGCAAGAGGATTGAACAGAAACTTATCAGAAGATGACGGACGAATGGCCAAAAAACAGATGAAAAAATGCTCATCTTTAGTCATCAGAGAAATGCAAATCAAAACCACCCTGGGATATCACCTAGCTCCAGTAAAATCAGCCCACATCACAAAGTCCCAAAACTGCAGATGCTGGCGTGGATGTGGACAAAAGGGAACACTTCCACACTGCTGATGGGATTGCAAACTAATACAACCTTTATGGAAGTGTGAGAATTCTCAAAGAAGTAAAAGTTGACCTTCCATTTGATCCTGCCATCCCATTACTAGGTATCTACCCAGAAGAACAAAAATTATTTCACTACGAAGACATTTGCACCAGGATGTTTATTGCAGCTCAATTCATAATTGCCAAGCAACCCAAATGCCCATCAACCCATGAATGAGTTAACAAACTGCGGCATATGTATACCATGGAATACTACTCAGCCATAAGAAAAGATAGAGACTTTATATCTTTTATGTTTACCTGGATGGAGTTGAAAGACATCCTTCTTAATGAAGTATCCCAAGAATAGAAAAAAGAAAATATCCAATGTACTCAATATTAATATGAAACCAATACATAAATAATTACATCTCATATGAACAATAAAACACAAATGTAGTGTAGCCAGGGGGGAGGGGGGAGGGCAACTGGTGGGATCTCACCTGATGTGCACAATGTGAGGGTGTTGAGCACACCTGCAGGTGAAAGGCTCTTCTACAACTTGAACTTTACCTGGGAAGTGAGAACAGTGTAACCTAAAAGTTTGTACCCTCATAATAATTTGAAATTTAAAAAAAGGAAAAAAATAAGACAAAATATCCAAGACTTGTAAGATCCTAGAATTCTAGTTTAACACGCTTATTTTCATGTGTTCATTTTCCAGAAACAAGGAATATCAAGTCCGTTTTCAATAAAATAAAATATATGGAAGTGACTTTTTAAACAATTAAGTGGGACCCAGATGCAAGATATTAATTTCTGTAGTTTATAAATCTGATTTCTAATAATAGATGATCTTTTTAATGAAAACTCTGCAGCAAAAACCAGGTGCATGACACCTGAAGTTTATTATCAGGGCATGTTACTTGGGAAAGTGGAATTTCATACAGAAACCACTTAGATTACTGACGACAATAACAGAGTGAGTCAGAGTTGTATTAAGTGACAAACTGAAGAACACAGCCAGGAAGTGAAGGCTGGACTCCCATTCCGTGTGGAGACTCTCAGCCGTATTGTCCTTCGCGTTAGCTCTTCTGTTTGCTTTTTAGTCTAACTGAAGAAGCTTAAAGACCCTGCCCACCTATTCACCCCTTAAAAATGCAGCAACACATTCTCTTAATTGTTCCCAGCCTCACCTACAGACTCTGTTCGGGAGCTTTAAAAAGCACTGCTGCCTTTCCCTCATCTCCAAATAATTAATTTTATCAGTCTCTGTGTGGCATGGGAATGTTTTAACTCTGAAGTGATTCTTTTGGGGAGCAAAGTTGAAAAACGCTCAGTAACTTACTAGCTGAGTGATACAGCGTGTCCCAAAAGTTATCTCTAAAGCAGCGGTTCTCAATCTGTGGGTCGCGACCCACAGGAACTGTATTAAAGGGCCGTGGCCTTAGGAAGGTTGAGAACCACTGCCTAAAGAAAGGTACGATCTCATTGGTTTCCATGAGTCCAAAATGAACAAAGTGAAGTGAATCATCTTTAAAACTTTCTTCCAGACTGAAAAAGCATTTGAGTTTCTATTTCTTAGATATATACTGAGTCAGATGATTTTTTTTTTCTCCTGAAAGACACAGAAAATGCTACAGGAAGGGATTTTATTCATCAATCTTGATATTGGTAAATATTTTTGAAAGATTTAATTAGGGAGGTGAGCTGGACTTAACATCTCTCATTCATAACAGAAAAAGGTATGAAAATGGGGAAAAGGATGAGTATTTCAAAAAATATTAATTATTGTTAATTATGAACACTTACATATTTTATAATTATTATTACTTTTAAGCCTATTATACAGGCTCTTTAGAAATATTGGAAAAAGTACAAAAGTTTTATGTAGGCTTTGTAAGGCTATGCCATGCACATAATGCCAGTGAAAACAAAAATTATAGAACCTTATCGCATGGCACTCTTTATCATCAAGTGCTGTTATATGTATAATAACTCATAAAACCAGGAGCTAAAAGTAATAGCAATTTAATTTCAAGCTTAATTTACGTGCCATGAAGTGTTCTCTCCGCTTCTGTTAAATCTCCGTCCTCATCTGATTTGCCCTCTCAGCCATGTGGTTGACTCACCCTTTTTCTTGAAATGTTTTCTTCCGTTGGCTACCATTATTCCACTTGTTCTTCTCTTAATCACACCAGGCGTTATTCCCTGGTTTCTCCCTGGTTCCTCCTCTGTCCTGTCCAAACATGGGGGGGATCCAGGACTCAAGACTCTTCTCTTTGCTAACCACCCCCTTCCCTAGATGGCCTCCTTCAGTGCCAGGCTCAGTGACTCTACAATCTGTGTCTCCAACCCTGACCTCTGTCCTGACATCTCTACCTGGATGTCCGATGCACTTCTGAAACTCAGCATGGTCGAAAGAAACTGTCGATTTCTTGCTGTTACCCTCCCAAATCTGCTTCCCTCCCAGATGTCTCCATTTCAGTTAATGGCCCTTCCCTCTGCACTCTTACCTTTTTAATCAAAGCCCCTCCCCAATCTAAGCAATTCCATCAAAATTCATTCTAAATCCACCGTGTGTCATGACCTGCACCACCACATCCTAGTCAGCCATCCCCTCACCCCCAGCCACTTCTAAAACCTCTGCATTGCTTTCTCTTCTTCCAGGTTACTTCCTTTTGGTCTGTTCTCCAGAGTAATCTTTTTAAAACATAAGTCATATGGCTTCACTTTTCTGCTTGAATTCTCTAATGGCTTTCAGAATTTCTGAGTAGATCCTAAACAGATCCTTATGCGGTAGAGCGTCCCTACAGATCTGGCCCCCGCCTACCTCTTTCTGTTCCTTTTCTCCGTCGTGCTAAGCATGTTTTTTTTTTTTTTTAACAGCTTTATTTATTTACACACCATAAAGCTCACCTGTCTAAAGTGTACAATCCACTGGTTTTAAATTCTGTTTATACAACTGTGCATCCTTCACCATAACCTAACTTAACATTTTCATCATTCCGAAAGGAAACTTTGTACCCATTAGAAGTCCTTTCCTGCCTCCAGCCCTAGATAACCACTCATCTTTGTCTCTCTATTTATGTACATTTGACTATTCTAAAAAATATAAATGGGATCATATAATATGTGTAGTTTTATGACACTTCCCATGATGTACTGAGTGCAGCCTCTATCACCACCTGCTTCCATATCATTGCTAAATAATATTTCATTGTATGGATATACCACATTTTGCTTATTCATTAATCAGTTAATGGGCAATTTTGTGTTATTTCTACTTTTTGGCTATTATGAATAATGCTGCTATGAACATCATTTATATATGTTTTCATTTTTCTTGGATAGCTACATAGAAATGAAATTGCTGAGTTGTGTAGTAATCATGTTTAGCATTTTGAGGAACTGCGGAACTGTTCCCTAGAGTAGATACAACATATCACATTCCCACCAGCAAGGAATGAGGATTGATTCTAACTTCTCCACATCCTTAATTGTCTTTTTATTATAGCCATCCTATGAATTAGTATCTCATTGTAATTTTGATTCACATTTCTTTAAGGATAAGTGATGTTGAGTAACTTTTCGTGTGTTTATTAAATATTCACATACCTTCTCTGGAGAAATATCTATAAAAGTCTTTTGCCTATTGGGTTATTTGACTTTTATTATTGGATTGTAAGAGTTATTTATATATTCTGGATACCAGACCCTACCTACACATATTTTGTGAGTATTTTCTTCTATTCTGTGGATTTGCTTTTCGCTTTCTTGATGGTCTCCTTTGAAGTATAAAAAGATTTTAATATTGATGAAGTCCGACCTCTCATTCTTATGCTCCCTTAGTTTTGTATCAAAGGATCATGACCTCGTGGACTTTGCTCCTCCTGTATTTCCTTCTAAGATTTTTTTACTGACAGTTTAGGTCTTATGTTCCAGTCTTTGGGCTATGTTGAGTTAATTTGTGTGTACGGTGTGAGATATTGATACAAATTTATTCTTCTGGCTCCGTGCCTGTGGCTCAAGCAGCTAAGGCGCCAGCCACATACACCTGAGCTGGTGGGTTCAAATCCAGCCTGGGCCCGCCAAACAACAATGACGGCTGCAACCAAAAAATAGCCGAGCATCATGGCAGGCACCTGTAGTCCCAGCTACTTGGGGGCTGAGGCAGGAGAATTGCTTGAGCCCAGGAGTTGGAGGTTGCTGTGAGCTGTGATGCCACAGCACTCTACCTGGGGTGACAGTTTGAGGCTCTGTCTCAAAAATAAACAAACAAATTTATTCTTCTGCATATGAATATCCTGCTGTCCCAGCACTGTTTGTTGAAACATTACCTTGAACTCTTTGTCAGAATAATTTGATGATAAATGTTAGGGTTTATTTCTGGACTCTCAATTCTGTTACATTGATCTATACGTCTGTCCTTCTGCCATCTTGTCGTTTCTTGACTTTATAAAGATCTATCCATCTTTACGACATTTACAATTGCCTGTTTTCTCTGCTTAGGAAACTTAGGATAGCTTTCAATTTTTCATACTATTCATTGCTTGATCTTTAGCATCATTCACATTTCTGCTCAAATGTCATCTACTCAGAGAGCCCCTCTTGTCTACTTTATTTGAAACAGCTGCTCTCTCCGTTCATTCACTCTGTACCTCCTTTTCTGCTTTATTTTCTCCACAGCTCATCTCACTCTGTGTTGTTATTTGTTGTTGTTTGTGTCTGCTGTCTGTCTTCCTCTTTAGGATGTAAGTTCCATGACGTCAACGTTTTGGGTTTTTTTTAATCTTCCTGGGACTCGATAGGAATCAATAACTATATGTGTAATAAAGGCATGAATCATAATTTCTGCAACAGTTTTCATTTTCAATGCTAACATGATTTCTCAAAGTAGTTGATTCCATAATTGAAGCACTCTGTGAATAACTAGAATTCATTCTAAAACTGATTATGTGTTTGAACAAAGAGCTATCATATACTTTTGCAAATGTGTAGTTGAAAGTATACTGGAATATACATGCATACTATCTCATTAATTTATTTATCGATGAAAAGTTGATTGAGTGCTTTGTGGCAGCCGTTGACCTAGATAGTCAATGAAGAGGTAATAGATATAAGAAAGTTCACCAGAAGTTCTCTGTAATAACCCACAGGTGAAACATTCTTAGTTATAAGCTTTCTTCTTAATGCTTCAGAAATTAATAACCCTCCAAATGGGTGAAAACCTTACCTTAAATTTCATACAGTATAGAATATTTGAGTTCTAGTTGTTTGAGTTATCAAGATTTTCAAATAAGTGTATAATTTAATTTCTTTTTAATAAAAGATAATAAAGGTTCTTTTGTATTTACTTTTTTTTTTTTTTAAGGGACAGAGTCTCACTTTGTTGCCCTCAGTAGAGTGTAGTGGCATCACAGCTCACAGCAACCTCCAGCTCTTGGGCTTAGGCAATTCTCTTGCCTCAGCCTCCAAGTAGCTGGGACTACAGGCACCCACTGCAACACCCAGCTATTTATATTTACATTTTTTTATTAAGCAGGACACTCGATTACAAGTGATTCAATGTAATAAGATATAAGCAAAAAGAGAATGTTTTGACTCATTTAGGCTGAAACTCCAGGGATGAGGCAGGCTTGAGGTCAGTCTTAATGTCGGGCTCAGTGGAGTCATGACTTCCTCCCTGGGTGGTTTCTGTCCAGAAAGACTTTTTCCCTCATGGTAGAAAGATGGCTATGAGAGCTTCAGATGTTCTCATTTTTAAAACTAGCAAGAAAGAGCAAGATTCTCTTTTCTGGAAATCATAGTAAACATCTCATAACTCCTTTCTGATTGGGTTACCTGACCAGTCTGTGAACAGTCACATTTTTTAGGGAATACAGTGCTTTATTTTAGGTCTAGATAATGTGATGAACTCAGAGCTTATAGGTGGAGCGTAAGAAAGTGGGTGCATCTTCCAAGAGAAATTATGGTATAGCTACCAGCAGGATGAATGCATCTTGAGCAGCAGGAACAATGAAAGCTGAGTAACACACACTGCAAGGAAAAAGAATGGTCATGAGAAAGGCAATTTGTTACAACATTACCAGGTATCTTTTATAATGATGCACCCTAATCCTGAATTACACCTCCCCCGCCCACATACACACAGAACCTTATTTCCTGTGTTCCTCTGCCACTAGGCTTTAGAGCTCTGTGAGACAAAGTCAGAACCTTACCCTCTGTGAGTACAGATTATAGACCCTCATTGCAACATAGCAATTCATTTTGCAAGGAGACCCTTTCTGAAGTAAGGCCAGTATTATAATTGGAGCAAGATTAGCAGAGACCAAAAGCATCAACTAAAGTCGGCTGATGGAAGTGGCTCTGAAAGGCACCAGTGTTCCCCTGATTATGAGAGTGCTGCATATGTTTTCAGCCAGAAATGCCCTTCTTTGAAATCAATCTCTTAAAAGAAAATTGAAATACTATTCTCGTTAAATAAGCTGGTTATTATTACAGCTTCCTTGAACCGACCTTTTCCGGAATGCCGCCTTTCCTCTTTGCTAATCCTCTTCAGTGTGGGACTGCGGCAGGGCTGTGAGGCCGTCTCCCCTCACCTGAATGTCCTCCTGGGCGTTAGCAGCACGTGGATTCCATGGATGGAAAACGAATGCGCTGTCTGACATGCTTTATGAGACTCAGCAGTCACGGCACAGCCTATTAGACATAGCCTCGGATGCCCAAGAGTAGTGTAGCTGCAGACCCGAATTAGTTTGCTTATCACATTTATAAGAACCACAATGCCATCTTTATTATTTCGATTATTAAAAAATATATTGAGGCAGTTTTTCATATAACTTGGCACGTATGAAATTTGTTTCTCTTAGATTTTTAGTGCCCTCCAGATTTGCAGTGATATAAATAGGTATAGTCACTTCCTCCAAAGAGAACAACTGGAACCTGCTCCCAGCAATTTACTTTGTAAATGAATCTGTCGCATTTGTTTCTTTTCAGGTTTTACCCGGGTCTGGGGAAAGGCAGAGGTACAGACATCCTCCGTGATACATTGTGCAATATGAATGTTTACATTGTAAAGATACAACCCCAATTTTAAATGATCTAACTGGAAATACATAGATACGTGGGAGGACACGAAACAACAGTGGTTTAATCATACCAGTTACTTTCTCCTCATTTTATAATTAATAAATAACAAAAAGGTACACCAGGATGCTGAACACAGCCGAGTTATCCCTCCCAGATACAAACTGTTATATGTTTATAACCACAGACTGTGAGCCACATAAACACTAACTATTACAAGCTGTAATTTCTACCACCCAATCATAACTAGTTTAACAAATTAGCTCAATTGAAGAAAAGGTTGTAATTAAACATACCTTTAAAAATAAGGGGAAGTATTTACAACAATGGCATCTGCCCATAACTTAGAAACAGTTTGTTAATGACTCTACCATAAAACCCACATTAGTGGACAGTTTTTGTACTTGGGTTGGAAGTGCATTATGTAATAGTCAAACAATATATTTACTGTTGTGAAATATGAGTTAAGGACGGTCCCATTAAACAGACAAGCCTACCTGATGCACGTTCCGGTGACAATATGTGCTAATTAAGTCAGGAATAGGATTCAAGTGTGCCTTGAACTAGCTAAGAGGTAAGGATTGCAGGTCCCTTTACTGTAAAAATACAGAGAGCATTTTGAGCTCTTGGATTTCACATAAACAAATTAATAAGCTAGGCAAGAATGATGGAGAAAAAACATCAAGCTACTTAAGAAAACAAACATTTCCTATCACCTTTAAGAACTTTTCTGGTAGGGTGGCTCCTGTGGCTCAAAGGAGTAAGGTGCTGGCTCCATATACCGGAGGTGGTGGGTTCAAAACCTGGCCCTGGCCAAAGAAAAAAAAAAGAACCTTTCCAGTGTATATTTATAAAGATACAAAATATATGCTAATGTGTCTTCTGATTTTTTCTTAACTCTTTACTAACATTTCGTGTGCCCGCCCTGTTAACCCTTGTTTCACCTTGTCCTAGTGCTTATTTCATACCTATAAGTTACAAAAGCATGTTTTTATCTTTATGTAATCAAAATATGCTGCCTCGGTCCTTGGTCTTTCCGTCATTTGGGGAAATGTCCCACTTCATTCGGAGCACTGGCTTTCTCTCCTCGGCCCTCACACCCACCCGCCTCAGGAGCACCAGGAATTCTTCATCTGTGGTCTCCCGAAGTCATCCTCACACCGACCGCCCTCTGTATACACTTTTTACTACGATGGCGGTCGTCTTGCTCTGGCCTCACCCCATGCCGTCATTCCCAACGCTGCTGGGAAACACTAGACTGTCCTGTTTAACAGACGTCCGCTGATGCCCCAGGTCCTGGGGAGGCAGCACCGGCCCCAGCCTCAGAGTCTTATTCGCCTTCACAGTTCCAAGCCTGTATTGGCCATTCCCTGCGGCAGCGTCTCCCTCTGTTGACCTCTTCCTCAAACTGGACGTGTCACAGTCTTCCCCTCTCTCTTCTGAGCCCCCAGATCCTCCTCCTGAGCTGCTGCCGACTCAGAACCCCGAGCACTTCCCTCCTCCTGGGCTTCGCCCTCACTGAGCCACGGCCTCTTTCTCAAACACAAAGCCCTAATGCTGCCAACCGGCTACCGAGAGGAGTGTACGACTCTGCTAGAAAACAGAGGCACCGGGTGAAAGGGCCCCTGCTTCCCCTCCCTGGAAACTTGAAAGTTTTCTTGTCTTTGTCCACAGGCATGTCGCAGGGATGGTCAATGGCCATGACAAGACACAAGCTTTACAGTATCCATTGGACTTCTAATCTTTAAAAACAGCTAACCATTTTAGGGGCAAGACACGATTGTAAGAGGGACTTTAGCTAACAAATGCAGTCAGTGTAACCTGGTTTCTTGTACCCTCAACAATAAAAAAAAAAAAACAACAACAGCTAACCAAAATGTATTCCCAAATGAGACAACAAATAAGCGGTTACTAATGGCTGCTTGCCCGGGGGGTTTCAAGCCAGTTTCCGTCATAACTGATGCCTACAGGAACATTAAATATTTTTTTTTCCATTTTTACAACCCAACATAGGTAAGGCAAAGGACTCGAGTGAAATGTGACTTTTCCACTGAGACGCAGTTGTATAAAGATAGTCACCCTGTACAGCGGCTTGACTACCTTTTATGTCTTTTTTACATAGTTTTGTGTGAGAATAGAAAAGAATCCCGGCCTTGGATTCAGCATCAGTGGTGGAATCAGCGGACAAGGAAACCCCTTCAAACCTTCCGACAAGGTAAGAAATGAATTCCTTGTGGACAATTTTAATTAGAAAAATACTGTCTTGTACTGAGGTGACAAAGGTTAGAAAAAAATTAAGCGTTTTTGGTGTGTTTCATGAGCTATGAGGCCAATTAGAAACTTTTTAAGCACAGGGAAAAAAGAATTCCCTGCAGTAGTTCTTGACAAATACTAAGAATAACTTGAGCTTTCTGTTTGAAATGCGGGCAGGGGGTTCTATTTTGGGGGGGCTTTTTTGGGTTTCAGGGAGTATTTTTGCTTCACACTTACATATACATTTATAACGAAAGCTATATAGGCAATTTCTAAGAAGTTGTTTCCAAAAATTTACTTGTAAACCATTTATTTAGTATTTAGGAAAATGTTTTCTCACAGTAACAGAATAATTCCATAGCAATTCACTGCAAGGGTAAGCTGATGTCATCTTTAGCTCAACTCATCAGGCATGTAAAGAATTCCACTAATAGAGTTAGGGAACTGAAAAACCATAGCAAACAAATGTTTTATGAAAAATTGGCGTTATCATTAGAAAAGAATGAGGTCCTCTTCCCGTGCTCACTCCAGCTGTGTCACGCCACAGTAAAGGCACCACAGGCCGACCTGACCTCAGCCGCTGCCTGGGCATCCAGCATGCCGCCCACACTCACGTGTGGCCCAATTCCAGTGCAGACCATCTGACATTTGTATTTTTTAAAAGTTCACTCTGATCTACATAATGTGTCCTGCTACCATCGGTGATTAATACGCTTAGCTTTGAATCGATCCGTAATTATTATTCAATGACAGTTGAAATGATCTGCCTCTGATTGCATTAAATTTAATTGTTCAGTGACATCATAAAACCTTGAGATGATGAAGGAAGATGAAGATTACAAAGATTTATATGAATAAAACCTCAACAGGCTCTTGACTTGCCTTTGAATCATAACCTGGTCACCTTCAAATCACCCCTGTCTTACAAACCCACAGATGAATTTCTGATTACGAGACTTGCTTCTGAAAAGCCATGGATGCCCACACTCTGGAGATCCTATAACCTGAAACAGGGACTTTGATCCATGTTTTCCTTTACTTCTTCCCAGTCATCTGGTTTCTTATACTCTTCCTTCCATTCTTCCTTTCCCTTGTGAAAAAGTGAGGCAGGAAAGAGGTTTGACTGAAGAGGGAGTCAGTCATTCACGCTAGTTCGTACGTGAGGAAGGAAGAGCCTGGAGAAAGATCTCCAGTCACCGTAGACCGGAGCACCTCCAGTCGTCAGGCTGGGGCGGCTCTTCCTACGTAAGGAACATGGTGAGACAGCCCCAAACGATTAGGGAAGGCTGGGGGACACATCTGTTTAACAGACATCCACTGATGACCGGGGTCCTGGGGAGGCAGTGACCACTGTATTTCCATTTTGAAGTGATGGTGGGGATACCATTGATTTATTAGACTTAAAATGTTCACGTTTCAGTCAGACCAACTATTTCCTTTTTAAAAATATATTATTAATCCATCTTAAGACCAAAGCATAAAAGTTCAAAATCATCAGAAAACCCCGACGGTTATTTATAAAACCCCAGGGCCTTGCGCCTCATCCTTCTTGACCTCTGTGTGTCTCTCTCTGGTCTTGCACCTCCAGTGAAAACTTAACAACATTACCGTTCGTAAGTCAGTTGAAATTCAAAAGACATGTTTTTCATTATATTTTTGCATGCTACCAGGCACAAAAAAAATTTTTAAATTAAGGAGGAACAGCTTGCTGAACAGGCGAGACGTCAGAAGCTGTTGTGTTTCTGCTTTTCTCAGTGCAGAAGGCTGGATCTGAAGCTTCCACATCATTAGCTGGGATCCTACCACTGTGAAGGATGTGAACGTCTTACAGCTATTAATTTAATTTCTCATTGTAACATTCTGATGACTTCAGGGAGACAACTATGCCTATGAGCTCATAATTTGCCTTTTTGGTTAAATGTAACAGAAACTCGAATTATATAATGTTTCTATTGAAAGATTTCCCCTCAAAAGCACTTTTCTCTGGCTGATTACACTCTCAAACACTTCACAATCTAAAGAAAGTGAATCTCCATTATTACAAGATTGGTAAGAGTAACGGGAAGTTCCTAATCTACAGAAGAATCTCAATACTGCTCTCAATTTACTGGCCACTTCTGGTGACACGCCAAACACACAGTGGGTACTTTGGCTAATAGTGCTCAGAGGATCTGAAGACATTGGCGCTGACAATTTACACGAAAATTTATTCCACTCACAATGAAAGGGATTAGGCTCTCGGAAACTCAATTGCATTTTTTAGGTCCAGTGCCCTGCTCTCGTAGTTATTCTGTAAAACATAGAACCCAGTGCCAAGGCCTACCAAAAAATACTAAACAGCAAGAAACTTTAAATGGCCTAAAATGCCCCTTTCTACAATGTTAAAAAACAGATTGTTTTTTCATGAGTTAGCTAATTTACAACCGGAGGAGAGAACCAAATTAAACAGATGTTGAATTGTAACAGATGCTGCCTTAGTCTGAGGGAGAAGCTTCATAAGGAGTCTAGTCATGGAAAAGTTTAAACTTTACTGTGCTACATGCTCTATCCTAATAAATAAATTGTGGCTTAGGAATGTTCTCAGAAATACACTATATTATTTCACTTACTGTTCAGGGATGTTTGAATATTTTAGCCACTCAAAATTCTAAGTATCCAAGAGCATCTGAGGGCATTGAGGATTTTCTGTACTAACATATAAACCAGTAAACTTGTTTCATTATTGTTGATGAGAGCCCCCATTTCTGCCCAATGTCCAGGAACAACCTAATACAGACAGGGAAAGCCTGAAGTAGTCATTTCAAAAGGTGGAGTGTTGGGACTGAGGCAAAACTGAGCTGTTCTGTTCAGTCTGGCAGAAGTTCTGACCTAAATTCTAGAGTAGTATGGGATTATTACAGAAAAACACTTAAGAGAGCCCAAAAGTTAACTGAGGCTATACAGAGAATTCAGGATTAATCCACGTATGAGAGAATATTTTGTACCAGACTTTGAGAGTTTAGAATGGCAACTTGTCTAGCAAACTTACCTTCTCTCCAAGACCCAAGGCCCTGGCTGGTCTCAAACCTGTGAGGCAGTCACCCGCCTCAGCCTCCCCGGGGGCTAGGTTTACAGGCATGAACCACTTCGCCTGGTCTAAACATGCATCTTCAAGGTGAAAACCAACTGATGGATGCAATGTTTCAAACCATAATAGTGTTTCAAATGAAACTAAAATTATGGCAAGCTCAAATTAAGGCAAACTTTATGCATGTTGATACATTGGCTAAACACAGTCCTCTGAACAGTGAAAAATATGCAGCCTTTTTTTTTTATTTGATAAAAGAATTTGAAAACATTTCAAAATTTCTGGGGAGATAATATTTTGGAGCATTTGTGACTCCATTTTCAGTCCACATAAATGTGTTATCTGCTGATTTTCTTTTTTACATTTGATGTTAAGTTTTATTTAAACAGGTAAAAATTTATACATCTTTTAAAAACAAAAATCCAAAGTTAGTAAGTGAATCAATAATACAAACTTGATTATAGCAGTAATTAAAATAGAGGTAACATAATAAAAAATAATAATAATAATAATAAAAATAAAAAAAGGAGGCCAGAACATAATTAGTCCTGTAGTTGATATTGCCAGAACAATGTTTAGTAGTTTAAAAAAAATTTACTCACCACGGAGCTCATTATTTTGCAGTTCAATGTCAACTGGGGCCACCATTTGTCCTCTCAATGAAGTAGATGGAAACCATGATCTATCACAGCAGAGAAACTATCAAATCGGCAAGATACTGTAAGGAGATGAAAGATTTTGATACAACCAATCTGACAATTAAGCAATAAAAATAATCGCCTTTTATTGAGTATCTGCAGTGTTCTGGGTACCGTATTAGGCCCTCAATATACATTAATTTATGTGGTCTTTGTAACAACTTCTTTTAGTTGAGGGATATTATTATTCCTCACTTTCCTGAGGCCCAGAGAGGTTAATTAACTTGCCCGAGGTCACTTAGCTGATATGTGGCAGACAAGATTTGAGATCAAATTGACCTGATTTCAAGTTCTTTTCTCTTAATAAGCACTATAATATATTCTTCTATCTGCAAATGCCACTTAGCGGAAGAGCCACATGACAAATTTATACCCTGTAGAGTTGAGACGAATATGATATTTTAATATTGAAAGTATCACAGAGTCCTCTAATTAGTCATAGTCTAGATTCTTTCTTCAGCAAGTCCTTGGGAGTCAGCGTGGGTTCTCCACCGAATCCAGATAATTAGGAGCACACGGAACAAGGTAGATTCCTAAGCAGTTACACAACTGTGGACTAAGGTATCATCACTGTGGTGAGTCTGGCAACGGAGCAAGCTACAAAATTCCTTGTCCAGATTGAAGCATTCATAAAATAATAATTAATGAAATTATTTTGAGGAATTTACCAGAACAATTTCCACAGGGTGTTATTAGGAAGAAGACACTGCATTGAGAGATGACTGATACCAGGTTACTATCATATTTCACGGAGCAATCCAGGACCCTGCAAAGGAAAGATTTTAATGATGAATTCACAAAGCCCATCATTCAGGGACTAACAGCCTTCGTTGCTCCTTTTGAGGAAAGAAAGACCACACAGCTAGATTTTAAGGATGTTAGAGCAGGCCCACAGCCCCTTTCTCCACGTGCCCTAAAGGGACCACACTGAATGGCCTCATGAGCAGCTCAGTCGCCGGATCGCAGTAACAGTTGGATGGATCCAGCCTGTCCTTGAAGGACTTGAAAGCTGGAAATATACATACAGGTCATTGAGGCCAAAGAACTCCTTATTCTCCACCATTTATGAGATAGTCATAAACACCTAAATTCAGCAAGTACCAGAGGGTTTACCCATATTTCTACTACGCTGGGTAATCTAAACGTAGCCATAGATAAGATATAACAAACAAATCCTTTGGAATTACCTAAATTCCAAACCTTAGAAAGAATTCCAAAACCTTATTTGATACCTTTACCTGAGGATAACAATACCCAGATGCTTATGTGGTAACAGCAAGTTCAAAAACACACAAGAAAAATTTTCCGGTTTTGCTCAGCCTCTTGATATTGGATGATCCATAAACAGAAGTATGCGAAAGAAGCACCTGAATTATGGGACAGGTGCACACCACGTGTCTGCTGGCTGTCAGGCACACCCCCAGGGGTACTCAACACAAGAATAGCAAACACATTTACCTAGAATGCCACACAGCAGAGGATTTAAATTGATGAAATATTAAACTATAGACAGTGTATTTCCTTCACTTTGCACAGCTAGTAGGAAAATATTACTTATTTTACATGTTTTTTTTATTTGTCTTGTATGTAATATAATTTATATATCTTTCCTGACCTTAATTCCATGCCAAGTGATTATGTAAGGTAAAGTAATTTGGAAAAATCTGTTACATGAAAATGAAATTCAGAAGCAAGGTATACAGAGCATATTGTTTTACACTGTACTCGAAGCTAAATTTAGGAAGGGATTGAAAACAACTTCCTTTTATATGTAAAACCGCATCTTTAAACATAAATTCCAAGCATAAGTTATCTCCGCACACAACAGATCACTTCAGCTGTGTCTTAGTCACATTGCAGTTTGAGGTTCTGAATGTCACTTGGTTGTTTAAGGACATTAAACATGAGATTTTTTTCAATAAAAAATGAATTTTTTCCTATTCTGTTCATTGTCTCCTCATGGGATTAAAAAATCCCAAACCCATCAGGAACACTGGTGGAAATGTTGTCTTCACAATCTACTGTTAAGGGTTTTCCTACAGGAATATGGTCACTTAACACGTTTTTAAAAAGGTATGGTAGGGTGCTTCAGCCAATTGAAAATGTCTCTACCTAGACATCATGACATAAAGAAGACGATTTCACTCTATCCCATGGCATCTGTGCACAGCATTGGACTGAGAGCCACAACTCCAGGAATTCACAGCTATTGAGGGCACTTGCCCCTGGCCTTTCTGATCACCTGATTTCACTGCCACCTCTAAGAAATATTTCTAGCATGTTTACAATGACATGTTTGCTGTTAAATAAAAGGTACCTAGGCATTATAATATAAAGATGACATGAATTTCAGCTTATGAAAGCAGATAATGATCAAATAATACCTCATTAAACCTATGGGAATTGTATTTTGACAGAATATAGCTTACCACAAAACAATTTTTAACTTCAACAAACTTATTTTAGCAGAAGTGACAAATAAAAGGTTTGACAGAATTCTTCACTTTTCAATTCATAATTTTGAAATGGTGCAAGAGTGTCAAATAATTATACAATTGAAGGGGCTTGGAGGGAGCCTGCAGGAATGATTATCAGAAACCTTATTAGTGATACTATTTTAGAAATAGCTAGAAAGGAAAATCTCCATCCCCGTCAGTTACCCACTCCCACCTTTAATAATTTTTACTATTTTGTGCTATTTGTAAAACTGAGAAGAAAAGCCATTAGGTGCTATGACAAAAATCACTAAGCCATACCAAGCTTAGCAATCCAAATATTCACCCCTAGTGGGGGGTCTCCTATTAAATACAGGCTGTAAAGCTTTATAAAATAAAAATAAATAGAAAATATTTCTTTTATTTTTTTCCTAATAGGCCAGAAATCTGGTGAGATAGTAAATGAAGGCGTGTGATCAATGACTTACATGACAATTAAGTTGAAGAAAATTATTTTTTAAGCTCAAAAATTTCACCTACAAATATAGAGGATGCAAATTATACTTTCAGAGTAGACAGATACCCCAGAGATGTTTAATTGTTAAAAATAGTGGGAAGACTGAAGCAATTCATAAAATTAGAAACATAATTATAAAGTAACCAAAATCAAACACAATTTCAGCTCTCACATTCAAATTCCCAGAACGTAGCCCACAATGATCAACATCAAGCGATAAAACATAGGCTAGTGGTTAATGCGCCATTTGCGTAAGTAATCTCAGAGACAAGGGAATATATTGCTTAATGTTTTGATGCTTTTACCAAGTCAGAAGGTCATTAGCTTGAAAACTGTATAATTATATACAATACATATATATTTGTGTATAAAATTATATATGTGCGTATATATTATATACATATATATGTACAATATGTACATACGCACATATATAATATGTATATATACATATACACGTATGTGTGTGTGTGGCTGCCAAACAAAGTTTTAGAATGACCCAGAACAATGATGGAAGTCCCAGGAACGAACCTGTCTTTCTTCTGCTTGGATGCCGTGTGTAGTACTCCACTATATTACCACCAAGATATCATCAGAATGCCATCATCAGTCTCCTTGTTGCTCCAGAGCATTATTATTATTAATAATAAATTTTTTACAAAGGCAACAAAGTGATTTCCAATTTAATATTTAGTTTAATGAAAAAAAATAGTGAAAGAGCTCGAAATTCCTTTAAACATCTCCACATAAGATTTTTGTGAAATTTTTCGAGGATGTTGGTCAATTGCAAAATTTTTGTTTTTGGCTCTCTCTGGAATGTTCCAGGTTTCTAAAGCAGTTCTCCTGACTAGTTGTCTTTTACAGAGTCTGCACTTCACTGTATTGTGAACTAAAGCCCAGCCACACCCCATAGCACCATATCCACCTGCCAGAGCCCCCTTCCCTCTCTCCGTCCCTTCCTGACTTTCTTTCTTCAACTTCTAATGGCCCTGAGATAAATCTCTGATTTTGCTGCATAGAAATTTCTTGGTTGCTGAGGACTCAAATTATTCAAAACCTAAAATTTGGTGAACAGCAATTAACCTTAAAATATTTTGCCATCACACGTTTGATTGATGGCAAGAACGATTTATAATGCCTTTACCCTTATGTGTGCTGTCTTCTGATAACCACAGGGACTAAGGAAATTAGTCCCTGATGTGTGTCTGGTGATGCTGCTTCAAGCCACAATATAACTTTGTATTAATGTTGCCTACTTTGTGAAAGAAAATTAATGTTTACCATATTTTTAGAAAAAAAAGAATAGTTTCCCCTTAAAAGTTTTGAATCTACGGCTCTTTTGCTATTTTCACGTGTCAGTTTTTCCTCTAAAAACATTCTTTGAATTTTCATTACCATAAGAAAGCATGAAATACTGCATTCTATAATATTTAACTAATGTTTTCTGCATTGTAATTGTAATAATATACAATTTTTGTTTGAGATGCGGTCTTCCTAGAAACCAATGTTGTAGTCTCAGCTAGAGCCAAGACTTCAGAATTTTAAAGAAAAGCCTATTTCATAAGTTGAAGTTGCAGGTCCCTTAAGACAAGTTCTATTTTGGTGTCTACATTTACAATAGCTGAGACTGTCACAATCATTCACCTTCCTCATTAAAAAGCCATATAAAGTTTCTTTCTCCTCCAGAGTTTGAATGTTGGCCCTGTAGACTAACTTTCTATAAGTCTTTTAAAGTTTATGTCCAGAGTTGTGGAGGTTAGGTGACCAGTAAGACAAGGTCAAATCTTAACAATGCTAGAACCCCCATCCCCAAACTCATCCTTTTTCAAAATTAGTTATAAAGTGCAAAACTTTTTATAAGCCCATAATGGGCACTTTGGGAATAAACCATTTATGAGTTGAATAAAGATTGATTTTGAACGAGGTGGAGAGATGAATTGGCAGCGAGTCACGCCTCCAGCCAGGCCTCTCCAGATTAGCTCTGGTTCAAACATACAGGGTTCCTCGCGAGCACGGGGTCTGTGTGTACCCCGGGCCCCTCCATACGCCAGTGTCTGAGATTTGCTTCTTCTGAAAGGACCTTCAGCACCTGCCAAGCTGCTCTGTTGTGAGACGCCCTCTAGAGGTGGGACTGGGGGAAACCACGGCGCCTTCAAGGCGCTGCAGACCTGGAGCGCTGTGCAGAGGTGGGAGGCGTTAGAAGAACACCCAGGGGCCAGCCCCTAACAGGAGTAGATTCTAGCAGCCATTGCTGTAGAAACCCAACTTGAAGCTACCAAAGGAAGTAGCCCCAGCAAGCTATTAAGAACCATTAGAAAGCCCTCCAGATGGGAACCATGTCCACAGCTGAGGGCAAACTACAACTGAACCACCGTCCCTGTGAGCTCACCAAGGAACCCCAGATGACGCAGGACCTCTGTCCAGCCTTCTTCCCATCCCCTTCCCTAAATAAGCCAGGCATTCAAGGGAACACTGGCAAATATTGGCCCTTCAATATACGCCAAGCAAAGAGGAAAGAAGAATAATTTCCTGCCAATAAATCTGGTATAATTAAAGACTTAAAACTCTCAATAATTATAGTTGCATCCACCACTCTAAGTATTTTTTATGTATCCAATAACTCTTTGAGGTATGTCCCGTTATTACATCCATTTTACTGCTGAGGAAAAGTTAAGTACACAAGACGTAATTGCCCAAGGTTGTTAATTTGTAAATGGTGAACATGGACAGGTGACTCCAGAGCTCTTAACCTCTACTTACACGGTGTAGTATACAGGGGGGAAAATTGGCCCCTAAGGATTGCTTCAACCCGGGAGGTTGAGTTTACTTTGAGCTAGGCTGATGCCACACCACTGTAGCCTGGGTGACAGAGCGAGACTCTGTCTCAAAAAAGAAAAACAAATGGCTCCCTAAAAACATCTTAATTTCCAGAACTGTGAGTATGTTACGTTACATGGCAAAAGGAACTTTGCAGATAGGATGAAATTAAGGACCTCGAGAGAAGGAGATTAGCCTGGATTGTCCAGATGGGCTCAAGGTAATCACATAAATCTTAAAAATGGAGAATGTTTCCCAGCTGAAGTCACAGGGAGATGTGAAAAAATAAAAATGTTCAGAGAGATGTACCATTGCTGGCTTTAAAGATGGAAGAAGGGGACCATGAGCCAAGGAATGTGGACATTTCCTAGAAGCTACAGGAAACAGGGAAATGGATTCTCTCCCAGAGATTTCAAAGGTGAATGAAACCCCACCTGTCAACACCTTTGTTTTAGCCCAGGGAGACCTGTGTTGGGCTGGTAACCTGCAGAACTGTGATATAATATTCACGATGTTCTAAGCCACTACATTTGTGGTAATTCGTTACAGCATTGGTAGAAAACTAATACAGATGGCCTCAATAAAAAAGAGAGTTATGGAGGTATTTCCCTTCCTTGGGCAAGACGCTTTCACTATAACTTTAGGGGTCTTGGCTGTTTCACCAGTTTTGAATTTAATAGATGTAATTTGTCCCACATTTAGCACTCTGCGAAATATATGGAAATTGAACATATTTTAGCCCTTGCTAGCAGATGTAAAATTGAAAAAATCTCATTATTTGGATCTTTGATACATACAATGATTGCTTCCTATTTGAATGTCAGGAGACAAACTTCCAAACAGTAGGAAGTCATTTTAATACAACAATAAAAAAATACTGCTTAGACTATGCAAAAAAACTTTAAAAAAAATACGGTCTGATTCCCCACCAAATTCTGTCATCAGTGCCAAAATATTCTTTGAAGTTTCACAATAAAATGATTTGATAAAAGGGTGACATATTGCTACAATGAGCTTTTTCAAAACAGCAAGTTTTTGTATTTTTCATCAATATTCATCAGAGACCACAAAATGGGTTTAGATTTATTCGTTCTCTTTTATATGGCAGTATTTATATGCACAAATACAGTGAAAAATTGGGGCACTGACCTTTGCAGGCAGTCTTTTGGGAATCGTTGCGCCTCCACAAATAATGAATGCCACAGGCCTTTGTCAAGCATAGCATATTGCTTTCTGCTTCAACCAGCATGCAGTATGCTGGCTGATAAAATATATAGTATACAGTAACAACGAAACTAAGCCAATGGGCAGGAGCAATCTCTGAGTTGATGAAGCTTATTGATTGGAAAGAAATAATAATGCTTTAGGAAAAAAGCAATAAATTCTTTGGAAGACTTAGGCCACCCTAAGAGTAAGCTTCAAAGCGTGTCTTCAGAGCAGCAGTTGAGTCCTGCAGAGTATGTGATGGATGGAATTAAACCTGCCGCAGACACCACCCTTGTACTCTGTCGGCAGTCAGGTGGTGGAGAGCTGCTGTTCCCTCCCAGCACTGGGAACGTGATGGCTGTAATTCAGCTCCTAGGGTCTGGACTCATACAAACATTATTAAAACTGCTCCTGTACAAAGAGCTGAAGAAAGACAATCAAAATTAAGTGGGTAGCAGAGACTTTGACTGCCGAGATAAAATAATAGTCAAAGCAACTTCACCTCCGACAACCAGAGATGTAGTGGCCTATTCTGGGCAACAGTGTTATTCTACCTGTTGTACAGAGACCCCGATAGCAAAAGGGGGGCTACCAGCAGCTGATTATATATACTGGCTCCTCTGTTGATGGAATATGACAGCTGGGTGCTCAGCGGGGATATATTGGTTGTTATAGCCATTCACTGGTCTGGCAGCTTAATCATTGATTTTTATCTAATGGTTCTTTTTTAAACAAGTTTTCTTTTGAACTGACCACTTGTGCACCTGAATTGATTAAAGCATCACTCTTAATAGTGTCACCATTACCCTAAACTTTCTTTTTCATTATTTTCTTAATGTTATAAGTCATGCACAGGCGTCCTCAAACTTTTTAAACAGGGGGCCAGCTCACTGTCCCTCAGACCGTTGGAGAGCCGGACTATAGTTAAAAAAAAAAAAAACTATGAACAAATTCCTATGCACACTGCACATATCTTATTTTGAAGTAAAAGAACAAAACAGGAACAAATACAATCACGCCGCCTCATGTGACCCCCGGGCCGCAGTTTGATGACCCCTGGTCATGCACAACCATTGTAGAAAAATAAGTAACAAATAGGCAAAAAGAAAAGAAAAAATCTGGCGTCCCAGTGTAATTGCTATGGATGTTGAGGAGATATCCTTCCAGATAATTGCCTACACAAACCAAATATAAACATATTTCACCTAAAAGAGCATCATATCACACATACTGTTTTATAACCTGCTTTGTTCACTAAATATGTGTACTTCTATGTCACCTATGGAAGACTTTGTCTTTAATGACCGTGTGTCTTTCTATTGCAAGGATTTATTATAATTTATTTAATCAATGCCCTGTTATTGAACACTCAGGTATAGTTGGTAATATTTCTTTACAAATAATACCATAATGAACACATTCGGACATGCCTATTGCATATTGGTCAAATTAATTTCTCAAGGTAAGTTCTAGAAGTCTAATTACAAGGTTAAAAGTCATGCAGTTTTCTAGAAATTTTGATGCCAATCGGTAGTTTCATTTTTAAATGAAAAGAAAATGGATTAAAATCAGGAAGATAAAAATCATACAAAAGGCTTCATTAATAAGTTTCATAAAGATCTGAAATGGTGAATGAAAACATGCGTAGAAATATTTTAATGTGGGACGGTTTATTAAGCCCTTTACACACACAGACACTTACATGTGCACCCAAACACAGTTATGAGTTTCAGTGAGTCATTAACTTTACAGATCAGCAAGTGACATGATTTTCTAAATAAAAGGCAAGGATATTAAAATATTTTCTTCTGTTTTATTAATAATTCTTAGGCATACAAAAAATAACAATAGCTGCATTGAGATTTTAATTTACATATCATAGAATTCACCCTTGTAAAGTACACGATTGAGGGATGTCTGTATAGTCACAGGTGTGTGGTCCTCCCCACTTTCTAACTTTGGCACATTCTGATCACCATGCACACTAACAGTTACTCCTGCAGCCCTGCAAAGGCGAAGCCACCGCCTGTTTCTATGTGTTTGCCTATTTCTGACATTTCATATAAATGGAATCATATACTACGTGCTCTCTTTAGCTTCTTTCATTTGACAGAATGTTTTCAAGGTCACCCGTGCTGCAGCTTGTCTTGGTACTTCATTCTTTATCACCAAATAATATTCCATTGTAAGGATACTTCATTTCTTTAATCTTTTTGTCAGTTCACTCTTTGGATGTCAATTAAAGTCATGTCAGCATCATGCTTAAAACCCTCCAGTGACTCCTCCAATTCATAGGAAAATCTAGGAAAGGCCCATTTGATCTGGCCCTGACCTCCTTGCTGGGCTATGACCTTCTGCCACATTCACAGCCCCATCCACTCCCATCCTTTCATCACCACATGGTCTAATAGAACTACTTGCCATTTCCCAAATGTGAAGGGCACCCTCCCGGCCATGTGTCCTATCCTTATATCTATAGCAGCAGTTCTCAACCTGTGGGTGGCGACCCCTTTGTAACAATGAAAATACATCCTGCATATCAGATATTTACATTACAATTCATAACATTAGCAAAATTACCATTATGAAGTAGCAATGAAAATAATTTTATGGTTGAGGGTCACCACAACATGAGGAACTGCAGTGAAGGGTCAAGGCATTAGGAAGGTTGAGAACCACTGGTCTACAGTCTCCTCTCCCCATATCTGTATGGAAGCCTTTTATGCCCTCTGTAATCCAACTGTCAAGGACTCCTCCACCAGATATAGTCTGGGTGCACCGTGCACACAGTCTCTCACACCTTTATCATAACACTTGTCACGCTGTTTTGTAATTGTTGATTTTCTTGACTTCTGCACTGGACTGTGAGCTAGTGGGAAGCTCTATTCTATATATCTGTCTGTTTCCCTAGCAATCAAGGCCCAGCATGTAGTAGACATTCAATCATATATATATACATGCTCAGCAAAATTAATCTGACTTTTTTATACACTGAATCAAGTTAGAGTTTTTATCAGTCATAGACATAAACTTTATTTAAAATAAATGCACATCGAATTTTTCTTATATTTGTTCATATACATTTTTTATTAAAATTCTAGTAGCATACAAAGTAATATTCATCGGAATAAACCAGTATGCCGATATAGTTCTGGGAAAGCTTTTAAAGTATACATTGAATTTATAACCTAGAGAAGACATTTTTTATTGTAGGATAATAGGACAAATTCAGAATTTATATGAAAGATGGTTCAGTATCATATTTCACATGATTTAAGAAAGGAATTATTAAAGGTATGTCATGAGATCAATTTATAAATTGAAATTGTCTCTTTTTTGCAAGCAAATATGTTGCTTCTTGTAAACTTGACTTGAAGAATGATAGCCAGAGGGGCACAGTGGCTCCTGCCCGTGATCCCAGCACTCTGGGAGGCTGAAGCAGGAGGATCCCTTGGGCTCAGGAGTTTGAGAATGGTCTGAACGAGAGCGAGACCCCGTCTCTACTAACAATAGAAAAATAAGCTGGGCGTTGTGGTGTGTGTCTGTAGTCACACACCAACAGGCTGAGGCAGGAGGATCCCTTGAGCCCAGTGTTTGAGGTTGCTGTGAGTTTGGCTAACGCCACAACACTGTAGCCTGGACAACAGAATGAGACTCTCAAAAAAAAAAAAAAGAGAGAAAAAGAGTGGTGATGCCTTGCTTAAGATACAATAATAATCTTCGGAAGCTTACATGTATAAATTGCTTTAAATCTGTTTTTGCTATTTTGTATATGAATGAAAATTTATTTAAGCAGGCCCAAGTACTGGTAATAGAATCCTAACCTCTGTTACTTCTGACTTATAGGGTATCTTTGTTACTAGGGTTCAGCCTGATGGGCCAGCATCAAACCTTCTGCAGCCTGGTGATAAGATCCTTCAGGTAAGAAGATAAAAGCATTGCATGCAAACGCCAGCACTGAAACAAGTCTGTAACCACGTTACTAAGTTTAGTGGCTTGAATTAAAGATAGAAAATAAGCCCTTCTTACATTCCTTATTTGCTTTTATTGTGTGAGGGCTGATCAACAGGCCAAAAACAATTCAGTTCGAGAGAAAACTCTCTCCGTAGCACTTTACGCAACACCTGTCACATGGCCAGCGTTCTGAGTACTCTTGTTGAATTGAATGGAATCACTGGCAATGTAAGAAGAATTGATATACATAGAATTTGTGCACAGTTACCCAGTGAAAGTAAGAGTAATGAAGTGCCTGAATCATGTGTCTGTGAGACTTCAATGCAGGGGTCCTCAAACTGCGGCCCGCCGGCCACATGAGGTGGTGTGATTGTATTTGTTCCCATTTTGTTTTTTACTTCAAAATAAGATATGTGCAGTGTGCATAGGAATTTGTTCATAGTTTTGTTTTTTTTAAACTATAGTCCAGCCCTCCAACAGTCTGAGGGACAGTGAATGGGCCCCCTGTTTAAAAAGTTTGAGGATGCCTTCTTTAATGAGAGAGAAGGGACTGGTTCATCTTCAGTTTATCAAAGGTTCATATTTAATTTCTCAATCAGCTTATTAACATTTGAATGCTGTGAACAACCTGGTCCTCTCTCTCTACTGCCTCCATATAGATGAACAAGAGTTTTGCTGTAGATAGGGTGACTTTCTAACATGTATTGTCTGAAAATACTGGAAAAAGACTTTCCGTAACTTAGAACACTGTGTGTCAGGAAAGGGTCACCCCAGTAAATAGCTAAGCACTTGCTTTGCATCTTTGAATGCACTTGCTTTGCACCTTCTCTCTGAATTCATTTTTCGTATAAGAGATACCTAATTATTTCCTACATTCCCAGGAAAGTCTCTTAAGTATTGTCAATGTGTTTAAGAATCTGCATTTTGACTTAGAACTCCAGAAATTTCCCATTACATAAATAGATGAAACTATGTGAAATTGCTATTATTTGACCATTTATAACAATTATTAAATGGTTCGACATAATATATTGAAAATTTAGGAGTACTGAGAAAATAAGAATGTGAGACCTTAGTCCAGTCTAATAAAAACATAATTCAAGAATGCAAGGGTCACCTCAGCTCCCCCCTGCAGAGACCTTCTGACCTCTACTTACTGAGTGTTCTGAGGAAGTCCTGGAGAAGCAGAAATCCTATATAGCCCAACATACATAGAACAAAGATTGCTTTAATATTTTATTCTCAGACGCGTTTGTTCTTAATTTTTTAAATTTCAGGTTAATATGAGGGTACATATGATTAAGTTACATTATTTGCATTTGTAAGGTCAAGTCCAAAGCCCTAGCTGTAGTTGAGTCCTTCACCCAGGACGTGTGCTGTGTACCTCACATTGCATCTCCTAGGCAGGGACTTCCTGAGCCTTCTCCCTCCTTACCCCTTCTTGAATCTAAATGTGTTTTTTTTGCCCATGTGGGCCTGTAGTTGTTGATCTGCTAGTTTCAGATTAGTACTATAACTCAGAAATGTTTTAAACTGGCATGATCATGGTCAACCACTCAAGTTTTCAAAAATGATAGTTCTCTGAAAAGACTAGGAGTTGCTCCTACCTGCGGCAAAGTCACAACAGAGACACCCCCCAGAGGCCTGAGTCCACTCCATGCAGGCGGAAGATGAAGATGGACCAGGTCTTTTGAGTTAGGACACTGACACTAAAAGGACTACATAAAGCCAACTCAAGTTTTGTTTTCCACTTTATTATGGAAGTTATATCTGTCTGGATAGCCTAGCTTGTCCTTCGATCTTAAGCACCTTACATCACATCGATGGGCTCAGATTTGGTATGTGTAAAATAACAAACAGCTTCTATCTGATACGCACGTACCCTTCCCAGCTCAAAAATTCAACTGTTTGATAATTTTATGAATTGCTATAAAAGATAGCCAAGAATAAACTAATAATATAACTTGTTAACACTCAGTAAATGCTGCTCACTAGCAAAGGAAATGGTGAGGGTTTTTTCCCTACTGAGTGTCAAAGAAATTATTTAGAATCTCCGAATTTGGGGGGGAAATTGTTGCCAGTTAATCTCAGCTCTCTGACCCCTGAGAATGCCAGGCTGGGGGGGAGAAGCATTCTAGAGCTTGAGACGAGGTTGAAATTCCTTCACCCATGGCAGAAGCAGCAAAAAAAAGATTTTTCTCTTTTGTTCAAATTTGCACATGTACATAACCTATACATACGCATCATAACAAAATGATATACATCTATCCCACTGATGGAGAGTAAGTTAGCGCCTGCTTGGAGGGTATTAGGATGGTCTTTTCTGGCTATAAAATTCCATACAGAAATTTCTGTATGTGGAGTCATCTAGGTTCAGTATTTCTCATCTCCGATGGGGGTATAACATCACCAAAGTGCACAGAGGCATGGATTCTTCATGCAAGAAGTGGGAAGAAACTGAAGCCCAATAGCTCTTCTCTTTACAAATGACTATTAAGGACACAGCATTTTGTTTTTGCCACAGAAATCGTTTGTATCTAGTACAATAAAATCAAAGTCCATTTGCCATAAAAAAGTGTGTTTATATAGAGAGCTTAATCAAACAGTTATGAATGAAATAGAATGAAATTTACAGTTTCATTCATACTAATTAAAAAGTACAAGTGGCCAATTACACTTTCTGAAGATATATGAATGGCTAATTCTGAACAAAAACGGTTGCCAACATCAGATGCAAAGAGGACAAGCTGTATTTTTGTCTCTTTATAACACTATTGTCTCTAATATTAAAGAACCCTGGCAAAATGGATTCAAGCCATTGAGTTATCAGTTAGGAAACCAGCATCCGGCATTCTCACTGGAACAAATTTGTTTACAAAGCTTATTGACAGTGTTCAACCTGGAAAGTCAAGGGCATAGGAGAAAAGAAAACATAACAAGAACAGCAACAAACAAGCCCAGTGACACTGTGTTTCTCTCACTCAATAGCAAATAGCACAGGAGTTATTAGGACAGTAAAAGAGAGAAGCGCCTGTCCCCAGTGCTCCCCCAAGCCAGAATATTATGTCAGAGCTTTCTTTTTCTATAACTCCTTTTGTCTGCCACTCTCTTCTTATTCTTGGGTATTAATGGGCATTTTATTTGAATTTATGAAGACGTATGCAGTAAGGGTTGGTGTGAATTAACACATATTCACATCGTTTCTCTGTCCCTTCAGTGTTCGTTTTCTCTGTGATTAATGAGCACGTTCAGTGCTCCCTGGCTTTAAGACAGTGTGGCACCTGGGAAGAGCCCTGTGCTAGGAAGGCTCACCCTTCACAGACTCCCCTCCCGTGCAGTTGAATTATGTAAGAGCTGAAAAAGAAAAAAAAAAAAACTGAAAACACATGAATCACAAAAAAAGATGTCACCAGTCGGAGCCACTGTGCACTTGCCAATATTGGACCATTTTTGAAATGGCAGTTCAGTTAATTTAACATCGGAGTTTCTTTTTCTAGTGGTCTTCCCAGTTACAAAATTCAGCCTAATTCATTACACATTTTATAATTCATAGTATATCTGAGTACAGAAAAGCTATTAATTATGGTTACTCTGTTAAAATTATGAATAGACTGGACAAAAGGACCAGATAGGACTGAGAGTTACCAACACCCACAGCCTAGAGCCCCCTGAGAGGGTACCGTGTTCTGTTCTGTCAGGGCAGCCAGCCATTCTCCCTTCCCTTTTCCCCCTCCACTCTCCACACATGAGCCTAACTTCGGCAGGAGAAGAGAAATTAAATAATTTATAGAGAAGTAGTTAATGACATCCAAATTTTTCCATTAATCAATGTAAATAGGGTATCCAATTGAAGATAATTTTATAGTCTCTTTTACCTTACCATCATGTTAAGGGTTCTGGAATTTGTAATCTAAAATATACTGCTGGTCAGTGGCCATAGATACCAAAATAGGACAATCAATAAAATAATTATTCAAATAAGCCAGATGTTTCCTTGTTTCTTTTTTTCCTAGCTTTTTTTTTTTTAAGTTTGCTATTACTGTTAGTATTTTTTGTTGTTGTTGTTAAATCATAGCTGTGTACATTAGTGCAATCAAGGGGTACAATGTGCTGGTTTCATATATAATCTGAACTATTCCTAGCTTTAAAAAGCCTTGGCCCTACAACTTATACAGATAGTTCGGGAAACCACTCTCAACAAATAAGTCTATCAACAAATACCAGGTCCCTTAGCAGTTATTACTATACTGTGATTTTTCTTAATTTTTTTTTTTTAGTTGCAAATTATTTGACTCAGAGCATTATATCTCCATCAAAATCATGGGATGTGGCACCCATGGAGCCTCCCAGCACTGCTGTGCTCCACAGCCAATACCATGCCACCCCCAACCCTATTGGTGTTTTAAGATGTCATTAGAAGCCCCCTAATAGTTAGGAGCCAAGTTGTGTGCCCTCAGGGAGCTTGGAGCTAGGGAGACAAGATGAATGTTCCGCATTCATTAGCAAACTAATAAAGTGCTCAGTTTTGTAATGTAACTAATAGATGTTGGAACAGTGTTAAGAGAATGAAGTGATTAATATAAGAACTTGTTTCTGGGGATGTGGAGAGGGTGGCCACTCAAACAAAAATGCAAGATGCTGGCCCCGCCTCACCGAATCCAGTGAGTCAGTGAGTGGGAGAGGAGACCTGGGTGGCGGGGAGTGCAGGGGACCTCGGGGTGTCCCACTGCAGAGATAGTGGAGAGAGGGAGCTCACTCCTGACAGAGCAGGACTACCTCCAGGCTCGGCAGAGAGGAAGGAAGGACGCCTGTGCCCTGGACTGACAACTGTGCCCTGGACTGACAGGAGCCTTCAGGGGGTGGGGAGACGCTCGTGCCAGAAAGGGCAGCACAGACACACAGGACAGAAAATCGGGAGGAAGACGCAGGCTTAGGGGAGATGTCATTTTTAATAAGCTTCTCCCTGAGTGGAAGAGTCCAAGTCTCATGGAGTTGGAGATGAGTTGTAGTGAGGGTGGGAATGTGGGTGGAGGCGGGAAGCTGTTTCAAGGCTGAGAGTGTGAGAAGTAAGTTTGGACTCTGCAGAAGGCGAGCTGAGAAGGCTGTGGATGGCTGGATCAAACCTTCCTCCTGTGAATGGAAGTTTTATTGCTCTTTCAATGACCTGTGGATTCAATTAGCTGCTAAAAGAATTATCCTGCATGGGTAGACCTCATTTATTCAACAGCTTCAGCTATCAGGAAAAAAACATCAGGTAGAAACAAACAAAATACTTCTGAGGAAGCACAATTAATGTCACAAAGTCCACGCACTAAATCGCACGCCTTTTACTCACAGGAGAGGATTTACTTCTTGCTTGGAGTCTTCACAGCTCCACCGATGTGCAAATAACATTAATTGAGCATCTATATTATGTCATTTAAGTCTCACAACAACACTGCGAGGCAACTATTGTTGAAAGATCTTAAATGATTTGTGTTCTTTCCATGGTCAACCTAAATAATAAACAGAGAGATTTTCTAAAAGGAAATGGGCATAGAGCATTGCAGTGACATACGTACACATGCTGTGGTAAACCATGGTTGTATGCACCATGGCAAGAAAGAATGATTTTTAAGGAAAGAAATGAGGATTACGTGAGTGTTTTGATATAAGTAATCTTGGCTACAAAGATGAGTCAGATGGTGACAACAGCCCGAGGTTAGACCGTCAGTTTCTGGTTCAGGATGTCACTTACGGAAGTGTTTTTTGTGTATGATTTTGATAGACTTTGTGCAAAGTTATGTTTTTTGCAGAGTCTTCAGGGATAGTTTTTGTTAAGGGGCACAATCATGAGAACCCTCTTTTCATTGCCTTTTCTGGCTGTATTTGTTGGGGAGTTTTTTAGACCCTGGTCACTCCATTTTGATTCTGATAAATTGCACATCATTATATATAATACTGATTCCCTGGAGCAAGTTTTGCCAATAGCATTAAATTCATCATGTTTCCTAATTTATCCATTTATGTAGTCATTTATTTGTAAAATAGTCACCAAATCCCAACAATGTACAGCAGAAGATGAGAGGGGAGGGAAGCCGGCTCAGAGCTGAATATCAAACATTTAACAACCCCAGCCTGTCTTTGAAGAGGAATCTTCCCATCGAAACAGAGACCAGCCTTGCTACAAAGAGCCCCCTGAAAACGAAGGGTTGTTTTCCATGGCAGAAGTGAAGAAGTTACTCTCTCCAGGGCAACAGGAAGAGTAATAGAGAATGTTTTCTTGGGAAACTGCCTTGTGAATCTAGGTACAAAATGCATTTTGTGGGAGGCATTTCACGTGACATATTTGATAAGAAGAAAACAGGCACTCTGAAATCAGAGCAGATAAGTAAGTAAATTTCTTCAGAATCACTGTTTATTATCAGTTTCATACCCAAGTTTCCATAGAAGTAATTCCGTCTTCAGCATCTCTCTCACCATGTCTCTTTTGAGCTTGAGTTCATGAGAAATTCCTGCTACCAGGTACACATGTGCCCAACTCTTGTTTTGTGTTGTAAAGTTTGTTTTTTTTTAATACTACAATAAAACCCATTAAAACCTAAAATTTCCTCACATTTACAAAGAGCAATGTAAATTTTTCATGTGAACTCTAGAAATACATTTCTTTATAGGAATCTTTTTGAAATGACTTGGCATTGAGCAAATGTAGCATTGATTATGCAGGACACTCAGACCTAAGCAGTCCCAATATTTAATCAGAGTGCTCTATGAGACTGAGATTCTGAAATGGGAATTAATTCCAGGCAGTTCATGTGAAGCACAATAATCATCTAAGTTTCCTATTCTTTCTCCTAGTGCCTGGCATAGAGCTCTAATTTGGTTGCTTTATTTTGTTTTGTTTTTTTCTTTCTTTTTTTTTTTATATTGTTGGGGATTCATTGAGGGTACAATAAGCCAGGTTACACTGATTGCATTTGTTAGGTAAAGTCCCTCTTGCAATCATGTCTTGCCCCCATAAAATGTGACACACACCAAGGCCCCACCCCTCTCCCTCCTTGTAATGTCCCTTCATACCAAGACCATAGGCGTTCAAAGTATAAGATATTAGTGTACTAATATATATTAATATACAAAATATATATGTACTGGTCCTTTAAATGTTCCCCATTTTAGGTGAATTTAAGCCAAACAAAAATCACAGGCCATGTCTCAAGTCTGATTTCCCTTTTGTAGCCTAAAGGGATCCAGGCTGTCCTCCTCATTGGACGGTCCCCCAACCCCTATGGCTGAGCCCGGATCGAGGCTGTCCTTCTCACTGGACAGTCCCCCTATCCCTGTGGCTGAGCCCAGATCAAGGCTGTCCTTATCATTGGATGGTCCCCCCACCCCTGTGGCTGAGCCAGGACTAGGCTGTCCTTCTCACTGGACGGTCCCCCAACCCCTGTGGCTGAGCCTTCTCTGGGGCTAGTTTTCAAGCTCAACATATTGGATAATAAGAATACAACATAATTCCTAGAAGAATTACAGCATCATCTGGAAAACTTCCACAGCACAATTATCCATAATTTATCCATTTAACAAAACATTTACCAGCAGGAAATGAAAGATAAATCCAGGAAGAACCCAGAGACTAAATCCAGAAACCAAGTGCATTTTACAGTAAAGGATGAGTTATAATTGCAAAGCTCTACTTTTTGTTGGAATTGCAAAATTATTTTTCTTAATCCTCAATCTTCTCATGTTTAAATCATGAAAAAAGGCAATTAAAAAACATGTTATGGCCCAGAAGATGTCAAATGGAGCTAAAATCAGGAGGGATATCTTTGGGAAATAACATAAAAATTATACTAAAATGTTCTTTCATACATTCAAATCAGCTAAAGCTAGAAAACCCATTAACTACATATTCTTGAAGCATGAAATGTTCAGACTATCTTTCCCCTTCCTATATTGTTTTCTTGTTAATTCCATTTCAACTTAAGAAGCTACTCATTTACTTCTCATTTTTCATTAAGTGGCAGTTTCCTCAAAATTGCATGCGTTTTATTCCAATCTATGATAGTGCATATATAAAATATATATATATGCTCATGGATGTGAAACACATACAAATGTTATAAATAAAAATAAAAACATATCTATATAGCCAGATGTGGCAATATATTTTAAATTTTCATTAACTTAGTATTTATTACACAAATCATCTTTTGCATTTATATTATGTGTATATTTAAAATAGCATATGCATACATGTCAGTCATGAGCATATATTTTAAAAGCCCCATTGAATTTATAGCTTTCAACTAATATTGTGCAATACCAGCCTTATTTCCTCAGCTCTTCTGTTCACACGCTAAAGAGCCTCAAAACCCCACTCGCTGAAATACTGCGATTCTTGCGGACTTTAATTCAGAAGCTCTGCACGAGGGCGGCGCCTGTGGCTCAGCGGGTAGGGCGCCGGTCCCATATGCCGGAGGTGGCGGGTTCAAACCCAGCCCCGGCCAAAAAAAAAAAAACACACACAGAAGCTCTGCACGAATGCAGCAACATATTTGTCTGATTGCCCAACTGATCCCAGACGTAGCCAGATAGCTATAGTCCTGTTAAAAGATACGGTATAAATTCTTTTTTTTTTTTTTTGCAGTTTTTGGCTGGGGCTGGGTCCAAACCCGCCACCTCCGGCATATGGGGCCGGTGCCCTACCCCTTTGAGCCAGAGGTGCTGCCCCGGTATAAATTCTTTTTGCTCTTTGTTGCAAGAATGAGAGATTCTGGGATTCTGTCCTCTTCTCCTCAAACCCCTTTTGTGCTTTGTTCAGAGCCCTCCCTGCAACAGACCTAACATAATGCTCCATATCAAGATATAGCTCAATTACTATTAAAAAGGGAATTCCATCACGAATCTAAAATATTAGTTACAACCTCACAGCATCTAAAAATACAAAGTGTGTCAAGAGTCACAGATTCGACAACCATAACGTAAACCCCACCTAGGTACTAATCGCGTGATATTCCCTATTTGTGTGCCATTTCTAATTCTCACATTTTCACCTTTCAAAAAATTAGAGATAGCTAACCAAGGGGGGAAAGTTCCTTCCTCTAACATTTTCTGCGTTTACCCTTATGGCTCAGTTAAAATTGCATATCTTAAATTCAAGCAATGAATAGTGAAGTAACATTAGAAGTAGTAGCTAACATTTATCCGCTGATTGTTTATAGTGTACCAGGACCTGGACTAAGCGCTTGACATATATTAACTCATTTAATCTTCAGTCAACTTTTCTAAAGTAACTCTTTCAGAGTCCTCTGGGTAGCGTGAAGCCTTTCCCAGTCAGTCCCCAGCTGTGGCCTTGTAAACAGGCCTCTTGATGTTCGCCAAGGCTTTCTCCTTTAAACCCAAAACATTTCTAGGGACTAGAATAACAGAGACTTCTCATGTTTATTGATCTCATTTTCTCCTGGGAGACCAGCTTCATGAATGTGTTTTCAGTGATCTAACTTACAAAGCATGAAAAGCTATATTAGAAGCTAAGTTATGAAAGGGGTCTCGCTGGCCCTGAAACAGACCCTGACTGTGGTTCTCAACACCTTGAAGCTTTATCAGAAACAAATCCAGATTTGAGCCTAGAATTAGTCCAGCTACTTTTTTCCTTTCCTTACGTTTTCTTCTGTTCCACAGAAAAAGAATATTACTCAGTGCACTAGGAAATATATGATTCTCTCGGATTTCCTGTTGCCCTCATGAGCACCCTGCCTTGGACCCTCTTCGGGATGACTTTTCCAGGGTCTCTTCCTGCCTGGGGCTCCTAGGAACCCAGGGTTCCCTCCCTACTGGACCACCAGGAGAATCTCTGCATCTCACTTCCGCCCCCAGGGAGAGCCAGCTTCCTGCCTGCTCTTGCAGCAAGCAATGGACCCTGTCTCATCTTTCTCTCCCTCACTTCAGACAGGCTTTGCTGGACATCCAGGTCAACTGCAGACTCTTTTCAGTGCAACACTCCCAAAGCTACAACCCCATCCTGTTCCTCTACTTAGCTTCCCTTTCTTTCACAATACCCCTTATTTTCTGACAAAGCTCTCAGCGTTCCATCTGGGGAATACCAAGCAGCAGTAAAACCTGACCTCTGCTGCTAATGATGCTACCCCAGCCTCCTTCCTGAACTCCACGCTTTTATTTCCAAATACAGTAGACCCTCCACAGTTGACCCCCTCCCTGCCTACACTGACCACCTCCTTCCATTGACCTAATTTTCACAGACTGGACACGCACCACATGTACGTATCAGTACAGTAGGCCTCTTTCCTTGGGTTGAGCACCTCCGTATGCTGACCAGTGAGTTACAGTCCTGTGGCTATCGATTTACAGAGGGGCCACCGCACATGATAAACAATTCCCTGTCTCGTGTTGCTGGTCCCACAAACTCAATTGTCTCCATTCCTGCCTGAATTTGCTGCTCCTCCGAGGTTTTCATTTTTAGTTGATGGCATCACAGTTTGATTCCTGTTTATTTCTTTTACCCTGGTCTAATCATGTGTGTTCTACCTACAAAACGTTTCCTCTCAATTCTCCTGACATTGAGAATTCCCTCAGTTCTCTCTGGCCCCAGCGGGCAGTCTAGGAGAGAGAGAGAGCTGACATATGGCCACCACAACTGCATTAAGCCAGAGTTGAAACTATAATAAGAATGAGAGATTCGGCATCTTTGTAGGCTTTAATTTAAGAGTAAATATTATTTCCACTAGAAAAAAAATATATATTATTTCCACCACTATGTTCAGAATAAGTTAAACCTGATAGGAATCCAAATGGTAATCACAGCTTCGCAACCACTGTAAAGTACAAAATCGTGTTGGGAGGTGATAGACAAGAATTTTTAAAGGAAAAATGTTCCATTTTATTACGGTCAGTAAAATGTCAGTTTAAATCACTTGACGTGATAGTAGTCTCGTTATTTCAGTGAAGTGATGTGATAAATAATAAGAAGGAATATTATGATAAGAGGTGATTTAGCCCTTGCCCTTTCTCTGGCTGTGTGATCTGAGATAAGTCACTTGGTCTCTCTGAGGTATAGGCCTTTCATTTACAAAAAGACAGGATTAGCCCAGGCCAGCACGCGAGCTGGTCTCTGAGTGCAATCTGGCTTGCAACCACATCTGCTCACTCTCTCTTTCCCCACCCGTCCCCACAAAAGTTCTTCTTAAATGCTTTACCTATTGAGCTGTCTCTCTTTGAAGAAGAAGTTACTTGAACTTACCTCTTTCCTTAACAAAGTCCATCCACGTTTTCTTACTTTCTATGCTGAAGACAAGGGATCTAAATTCACAGGTTTGGGGTGGGCCTTTTTTGTTTTTTGTTTTTTAATTCTTACAAAAATGATTACATGCATGGACCATTTTAAAACTCTTTTCCCTGCATGTAGCATTGTAGAATTTGTCTAAAATGGCCAATTTTTCACAAACGGCTGAAGGCGACTCTGGGAAATGAGACAAGGCCTTGTGGCCCATTGCTAATCCCTTCTGCCAGGTGTGAGGAGCGGGGAAGTCATCGTTCTCAAAGAAACAGCTTCCTGGGAAGCTCTCCTTCCTCTCTTTGCCCTGCTCTGAACTACCCCAGCACTTTATTTCTCTCTTTGGATGTAAATTCAGTTCAGCCTACATCTGTTTTCCATCAGTTTTAGTTATGTCCCCGGCTTGTGCGCCTTCCTGAATGGCCACCTCTTTGATGCGAGCTCCCGGCGTATCTCCTGTTTAACTCTAACCCCAGTGTCTCGTACAGTGCTTTGGAAATTCAACACACCACAGATACTTTTGACTGAAAAATTTAAGAAGTAATCACATTGGGAGTGAACTGGCCTCCACTGAAGATCACTCAATAAAGATAGGATTCAAACCTAACAGCTATGATTAATTTGCCATGTAAGTTTTATACATAGGACCACTTAGGCCCTTAACACTGATACTATTTTTTTAACATTTGATATTATGTCAGGCTTGATGATGAACAACAGCAACCCCCTCATGGCCTATCAGTCTTAACGAATTTTTCCTCCTTGAAACTCTGAGATATTTAAATTTTGAATAATTCCCTGAAAATTCTCCTAAGTTTTGGGTGGTTCATTGCGATGATGAGTTAGAGTCTGCAGATAGAGAGATCTGAGCACTCATGTGGTCATTATTAAGTTTTGACATTCAAGATCTCCATTATTAAATTTCAGTTTCACAATTCAGCTATTCCTTTTGGTCAGACAGAAGACATCCGGCATATCCCTCAAAACCACAGTGGAAGAAACATGGATTCCACACAACTTTGCTATTTTGCTGATGTCAGAAACAGGGTGAGAGTTTAAAGCAGAACTTACCACATACTGTGTTCTCCCCTCGTTACCTGCTGGTCAGAAATAACCTCAAATATGTATAACCTCATTATCTGATTTTTACCATAACTTAGAGCAAGAATTTTGAGCTGTGTAGACACCCAAATTTCTACTCAGCTACTGTTTCCTGCCACTAAAACAGCCTATGCCACCTTTGATAAGCATTTATTAAGTGTTATTAAGGATGTACATATAGAGTTTCTCTAATTCGAAGTAAATTTATATCTATAATTACATGGATTTCCTTTCTTTTTCCTAGTATTTTTCTTATTGGTAGATATACTCTGGTTTTAAAATGCAGTATTTTAGAATCATCTGTATCACATCATTAGCCAACCAGTTTTAATTGACTAGTGATAAAATAAAATGTAGGGATGATTTTCATCTAAGTTTTAAATGTTGTACAGTATTTCTAGAGATTTAATACTGTTTTACATTTGGAGAAGCTAAAAGTAGTCAAATCCTTTAATTTTAAGCAATTGGCTATTTTAAATATTAATCATATTTTAAGAAAGTACAAAAAAGTTCTTTCTTTGCAAAGAAAGGTTTATTTGCATTATCATTATTATTATTATCACTTAATATTTCAATGTAGCAATTGTCTGATTCCTTTTCTGAATGTATTTATGTTCGTTCATTCTTTATGAGGTTTTTGTTTCTAGTCCTTATCTTAAACATTGTTATTGTTGTTAAATTTTAAGCATTTTTAATATTGTAAAGGCAAAAAAATGGAAACCTAATAAACACATGTATATGTAAAAAAAAAGAAAGAAAGAAAATACAAAAAGGATAAGTAAAGTAATAAAGGCAATGTGTGCCCCCAAATAAGATCAGTCCGTTGAGAATTCGTAAAGCTGCCCATTAACTGGTTGTGTTACCTGCATTTTGCCAAGCAGACAACTTGACTGATTCTTCTCTTCTGAATCAACTAAGTCTCTGACTGCAAGGAAAACAATGATTTAACTGTCAATCGTTTAGTTGCCCAGATTGATAAGGCTGTGTTTCGTTTTGGCCTTCATGGTAGTGAAGGCTTAGGGGACCCTTTCCCCTCTGTACTATTAGTGAGAACATTCCAATCCAGGCACTCTGCGACTTAACGGAGAGAAAGGCACAGAACCACTCTCTGCAGAGAAGAATCTATGTTTCATAACACAAACATCAGATAGTAACAAGCTGGGATGTTGAATTGTAACCTTAGGCTAATTGTGTTTCGCGTGGATTTGGGGTAGTTCCACTGGGGAATCTTTGCGAGAAGCAGCAGGAGAGTCCTCTGTTACAAGGTCAGCATACTTTATCCCTAAGGGACACAGGCTTTAGGAATATTGGATGGGGGTGAGAACCGCTAGTATAAATAATGAATGGGGGAAATAAAAAATGTTTGTTTTTTTAATTCTTTTTATTTTAGAATGTTACAGGGGTACAAACATTTCAGTCACATGCATTACTTTTCTACAGTTTGAGTGAAAATTATAATTGTGACCATACCCCAGATAGTGTGTTTCTTTAATATAAAAATATATAAACCCTGGGCAGCGCCTATGACTCAGTGAGTAGGGCACCGGCCCCATATACTGAGGGTGGTGGGTTTGAACCCGGCCACAGCCAAACTGCAACAAAAAAATAGCTGGGCGTTGTGGCAGGCGCCTGTAGTCCCAGCTACTCGGGAGGCTGAGGCAAGAGAATCACCTAAGCCCTAGAGCTGGAGGTTGCTGTGTGCTGTGATGCTACAGCACTCTACTGAGGGTGACAAAGAGACACTCTGTCTCTAAAAAATAATAATAATTATATATATATATATACACACCAAGAACTTTGCAATGAGTCAAAATAAGATTTAATCATGCAATGTATGTCCAGTCATGTGGCATGATTGAAATATTTGAACATGCTGATGGGTTTTTATCAGTTATTGTGTAACACTCAGGTAATGGCCATGTGCACACTTCTAAACCAGCCCAACGAAGTTCCTGCAAAAACAAATAAGAAGAGCTACAACCCAACTGAACCGCCGCATCACTGCACGTCATTCACCAGTGCAACTTTGTGATTAGCACGGGGCCAAAGACATATTGGGCACTTGATAAATATTTGTTGAATTAATACACTGAGTTGAATCTGGGTAAAATTAGTTACTCCCACAGTTGAAATTCCATTGTGAATTTTAAAAACAGATTACTTTTCACAGCTCAGTGCTCCCATGAATCTTACGATTAGAAACAATGATTCAGTGATAAATAGCTTATATTGATTGCTCTGTTTTATTTGTGTATTCACAGGCAAATGGACACAGTTTTGTACATATGGAACATGAAAAAGCTGTATTACTACTGAAGAGTTTCCAGAATACAGTAGACCTAGTTATTCAACGTGAGCTTACCGTCTAAATATTTTTTATAAATAGTGAAGATACGTCTAGCCAAACCTAATGTTCAAAAATAAATTTATACATAGAAACAAATTTTGCCAATTGCTGGACCAATGGCAAACATTAGTGCCAAATGTATAATACTATATGTTAGCACTGATCATCCTTTAAAATGTTAACTCTATAAATAACGATGTTCACGTGGTTATGTATTAGTTTTAATTGTCAGCCTATGGCTGTACATTGGTGCAGTTTTGTTTTTGTTTCTGGTTTGTTTTTTTTTTTAAATCAAATAAGTTTCTTCTCAAAGTGGATTTCATATAATTTCAGAGCACGGAAGCACACACAGCTCTTTATGAATTCTGCTCTCCATCAGAAACACTGCCTCAAAGTTGTATATGCCTTTATATAGCAAATACAAACATGAAGAATTGTAATTCCCATAAAATATTTCTAGCACAAGGTATATGTTGGCATATATATAAAAACAACATAGATGAAAACAATATTTTCATAAACTAAACATCTCGGATTGAGAAAGAAAATATATCTTAAAATAAGACTTTACTATATTGAATCTTTTTCAATAAAAATTACATGATAATGCCTTATGAAAGTAACTGTACATATGGTATAAAGTGTTTATATTTGGTTCCATATTCATTTGCTAAATTCTCATAACACAGAGTGAAATATTTCATAAATTAGCCATTTATCTCTGGGACCTGAATAAAATATAATAAACCTAATTTGTTCGATGCCTTTAGCTAATTAGAAAACACACAGAGTTTAGAAACAGACTAAAGATCATTGTAGATAACTCTTCTTCACCACAAATTTCAGCAGTGGACGATGGGTGGCAGGAAAGAGATTGCTTTCTTTCTTTCAAGTTTCTGTTGATTATAAACTGTAGCCCCTGTGATTTCTTTACCTGTAAATGTGAAATTTATTTGTGTGTTGCCTAATTTAATTTTGCTACTTTTAAATCATTTAAAATGAGTTTGGGGAATTGACAAAAATTATCATTAAGAAAGACTGTTGTCAGAAAATTATGGTGGGCGATTAAAAAACTTTGGTATTTAAATATGAAACTTCAAATATAACTTCTCAGAGCTGTGGTCTACCTGTATTACTAATGTCGATGCCTGTTTTTGTAGGCAGAAATAGATAAAATACTTTTTTCCTCCAAAACTCCTTTCTGCTGAATGCTGTCTCAGCAGAGAGAGAAGCATAGTTAATGTAGACCTATTTACTTTATCATTGAGACTATTTCCCTCCATCAAGAATCAAAATTAATTTTATAATTCTTTAAACATGTTTCTCTTTCATATTAGTCATTAATTAAAACATTAATTTGAGATTCCGGAATAATTTTCCAGAGTGTGTTGTATACACTCTCTCTCATATTTCCGCTTAGTTCTTACGTTACATAATAAATTTACTTTACATGCTAGTGTTTTCATATTCTATCAGGATTTTCATCATAGTATCACATATTGATATCACCAAAGCTCTGAGAATAATATTTGTAAGTTAACAGTTTTATGGGGACATTGAAAATACTGTATTTTTGTAGGGTCTATTAAAATGAGTGTCACTTATTAGAAGTACAGTAGTATTTTTTGGCAATAGAATTTGTCACCTGAAGGCAAATGATACTTCACTTTATAGATGATGCACTAATTTTGATGTTGCTTTATGTCAGGGTGACATTATATCATGATTTTCTAGGGTTTGACGATTAGCTAATGATAAAGTGATTGGCCTATTTAGTATGTTTCCCAGAAATAACTTTTAAATGCATTTTAATATATTGAGAGTTTCTGATGAGAAATGTCTTTCAGAGCCTAATTTTCTTTGTCAAAAAACTCAACACCAAGGCACTGTATCCAGATATTATAGGATGAGCATCATTGTAAAGGAATAACAAACTCATGGGTGTAGTTCGGTGGCAGTGAAATAGATCATCCCATCAGATGTATTTTATCTTCTATGGGAGAGGTGGGAGAAAAGCCAAGGACCGCCCCTTGTCCTTGTCTTAAGTGAGGTTTCTATATCTAAACCCAGGGCTTCCTTAAGTGCTCGGAGGCACACAGCAGAGAGGATGGAGCCTGGCAGACACCTCTGCCACTTCTGATGTGACACTGTCTTGAGCCAATGCTTTAATCCTTCCTGTTCTGCAGTTCAGAAATGAGGAAGGAGAAAAGGGATCCTTGACCACCTGAAAAAGAAACCCAAAACGCCAGAGCGTCTCCCTGCCAGTGGCACTCTCTCCTTGCTCACTGAGGAAAGGCGGGTAATGACGCAGAGAGGCCTCTTTTTTCCTAGGTTGGCCAAATAGGATCACTGATCACCTGAGGGAAAAAGACGATCTAATTGATTCTATGGTGACAAAACCCAGTAATACATTGATCCTTGATTATTGACTTTTTGCAGTAACTGGTTTTGCTACCTGAAATTAAAATCTGGTTTAATTTAACAGCAACGACAAAAAAGTCAAGGGTGTGCCTTTAAGAAAAAAAAAAAAAAGGAAAAATCAACACCACACCAAGGCCTGGAATTCATGATAAGTGGCTGAATAGCCCCTAACTCTTGGTCTTTGATTTTTATTGGACTCCTGCTGGGGAAACTGTTTATATGCGTGTGTCAGTAAGATCTACTGGACGGGACTAAGAAAGGTCAGAGGTGGAGAGGTCAAGCCCTGAAAATCATCAGTAGACTCACCACAGGTCATAGAAGACAGACAGACCTTCCTGGACAATTTTAAAGGCTGTTTTCAAGGCTGAAAATACTTGATCATAAAAGTTCTGTTGTAATAATTCTAGTCTTCCAGATAACACAAGTCACCTCAACACGCATCCTAACTTCAAAATGTAAATGGAAAATATAAAGGTATTTTTGATAAGGAATATTCAAAGTCAGGATAACAGACAAATATTTACATTGTGCTAATTTATTGCCCACTGAAACCTATGGAAGATATATGTCCCAGTTACTTAGAATTGTGATTACATAAACATCGAACAATGTCAGTTGTTTCTAGACCTCAACCTTGGGTCACTACCTCCAAAATGGAAAACAGCTTTAAAGAAGGAGTAACAAAACAACATTGATTTGCTTTTAATCTTACAGATGATCACACACCTATCACTCATGTGACTGCGTATTTAAAAGTTAGAGTGAAATATCATTAAACAGGTGAGCTAGAGAGAGAGAATATTCAGAGAGGAGAAAAACCTTGAAGGAATTACATTTACATACCCAAATATTAACTGACAAGTATCTGAATTTGCCCAAAACAATTAGATGAAGGAAACCCAAAACACTTTAATTTAAATCATAAAATTTAAAGTTTTGAAAAACAGTGTGCTTTCCAACTAGTCTTTCCATTGGCTTTTACTGCTATCCTTAATTAATTTCTGCCCCTAACGGGCACAGAGATCAAAAATGTTTATTCCGATGAATTCTCTCTTACTAAGAGGCAAGATTAGGACATATCCTGAGACACAAGGCACGTGGATAGAGGGCACCACTCCAAGTCTTTGGCAAATTCAGTCAGACAACACGTTTGACTGACTCCTAATATACTGACCCAATAGCAACTCTTTTTGGAATACGAGGCCACTAAAATATTTGTTCAAATAATGAAATCCAATATATTGAGAAGAGGGGTCCTACACCTAGAATAAAGAAAACCAGGGTTGAAGTTCCGCGGCGGCTCCACTCACAGGAAGGCTGAATCTTTCTGAGCTCACTTCATTGTTCAGACCCCGTGCTGGGGATATTTCTTCTCTTAGACTTGTAGTTACCTGATCCTCTGGGAACTGGAGGAGCCTCCAGATTGGAGGCAACCTGCATGAATGTTTTTCCTCAGCAATACAACCACCTTCCATTAAGAAAAGCATCCTGCCTTGCTCAGAGTATTTCCCCCTCACACAATAAGACCATTTACCCCAAGACTATATTAACAAGAAAACAGAATGTGGGCTGTGGACACAAGTGAGCCAGGGACAGCGTGTGGGTTGATGATATAGCCAGTCCCAAGCACCAGCTTTCTTAGGCATCCTTTTTGAAAATCTTCAGAGAATGTATTTCCAAGACACTCTGCTGTATAAAACAAGGGTAGATGCAGTGGGTTTCCAGTTCTTTCCTGAACCTTTTGGGGCTTTTCTGTTTCTGGCACCTGGTGTCTTCCTGGCTGCTGCCGTGGGAGCCATCGGCCTTCTCCGTGGGCTGTTCCACGGCCGTGGTATTTGCTTCTGTCCTGCTGCAGCAAAGATGACAGCCCCCATCCGCAGTCTAGCTGCTCAGAGACCCCTGAGTACCAGCTGATGGTTCCAGCTTGCAATTTGGGAGGAATTTCCTTGGGTGATCAAAGAGGCTAGAGAACGGCAACATTAACCAGGCCCAGGTGTGTAAGCGCTTACCACGTTCCTGACAACAGCAAGCCAGGCCCAGGTGTGTAAGCGCTTACCACGTTCCTGACAACAGCAAGCCAGGCCCAGGTGTGTAAGCGCTTACCAACGTTCCTGACAACAGCAAGCCAGGCCCAGGTGTGTAAGCGCTTACCAACGTTCCTGACAACAGCAAGCCAGGCCCAGGTGTGTAAGCGCTTACCAACGTTCCTGACAACAGCAAGCCAGGCCCAGGTGTGTAAGCGCTTACCACGTTCCTGACAACAGCAAGCCAGGCCCAGGTGTGTAGGTGCTTACCACGTTCCTGACAACAGCCAGCAGAGCTGTGTCTGGGGGTGAGGGTGGCAGTACCTCCATAAAACCGTGTTTCCACTTCTGTTTTGAACACGTTGGATCTTGCCAGATTGAAGGACTTTCTCTAAGCTCCAGCTGCTTGTTACTGGGATAGGTCCCAGTGTTCCTGATCTTTAACACGGTCTCCAAGAGAAGGGTTTGGAAATGCTCTCCTGTGAGGGTCAAAATTGCCTGGTTTCTACTTTGGAAAATTCAGAGACTTTTGAAAAGCTGAGGAGAAAAGTCCATTCTAAGATCTTATTTTAAAACATAAGTGAAAATACAGCAATGTTGAGTCCCCTGGGCTGTCACCTGTGTGATTATCTTCACCTGCCCTGAGAGCAGCTCTGTGAGAGGGAGAAGAGACTGAGGGGGTGTGATTTAGTGGTTCCAATGAAGGAGGCCTTTTTTCCAGCTGGTAGAGCTTTCGGGTTGGTTCTGGGAAGGACGGCCAGTTCACACTCTTCCTAACAACACACCGGGCACCAAGCAAGGTAAGGACGGACTGGGTTAAGGCTGCACGGACGGGGAGGTTCTCTGCCACTGCACCAACACTTCCCCAAACTGCCTGCAGACTGGCTCATTTTTCCTCAATTTTGTTAATGGCAGCACCTCAAAAAGTGGAAGGTTGTGAAATTCAGGCAGTGGTTATGTAGAAAGTAGTGAAATGCTATGACTTTTATTATCTGACATTAGAACCAGCATAGGCCTGACCCCAAAGAAAAAGTCATGGGTCAAATTTCCTTGCACAGGCGAGATTTACAAACTTAGCATAATTTTATTTTCTCCTTTTTTTTTTTTTTGTCATTCTATAAGCTATGATAAATTTCAATGAATATAGAAATTGATTTCAAAAAAGAAAGTTAAATGAACTATTCAATCTTTCTATAGTTTTGAAAGCATGTTTTTTTTCTATCAGTCAAGAGTATTGCTTGTGCTGGGCTGGTTGGTTGGTTTGGTTGGTTGGTTGGTTTTTTTGAGACAAAGCCTCACTCCCTCACCCTTGGTAGAGTGCCGTGGTGTCGTAGCTCATTGCAACCTCAAACTCTTGAGCTCAAGCAATCCTCCTGCCTCAGCCTTCAGAATAGCTGGAACTATAGCTGCCTGCCACAATGCCTGGCTACTTTTCCTATTTTTAATAGAGACAGGGTCTTACTCTTGCTCAGGCTTGTCTTGAACTCCTGAACTGAGGCGATCCACCTGTCTTGGCCTCCCAGAGTGCTAGGATTACAGGTGAGAGCCACCGACGGCGCCTGGCCTGGTTCTTCCTTCTTCAATATAGCATGTTGAGTGTGCAGCCTAACAAACAGCCAGGTATCCCTACACCTAGAATAAAATATCTCAGTACAGGAACTTTTAATTTCAGCAGCAGACTCGTGTATTTCCTCCAGAGGAAAATATTTACTGTAGCTGAATCTCAGAAGCTTAAGGTATGTCATTCATAAATGTGAAACACTTAGAGACATTTCACCAAAGAATCTAACAAAACATTGAATGCAATAATTGTGGATATTAAAATGATCATTTGTTGAGCACCACCTACAAATTAGGCACCACAAGGGATAGCATGTGGTCACATGGTCTCCTCTGCACAGAAGCTCACAGTCGAGTGGAAAGATGAGAGAAGTTCCAGGTAAAGACAATGCAAGGCACTGTGGTGAGTCCCTTGGTCCCTGCCCTGAACCCATCTATTGCAGACGGAAGTAGCCTCTTTGTCTAGTCACATCTGTGTTAGTTTGAGCAAGGTCGTTCCATGAGGAGCTGCAGATAAGCCTTCCTATGGATCCCATGGCCTACTAATATTTGCCAGGATTGAGGGCCACATTTGCTGGGCTAGGCACAACCAAGTAGGTACCTTACTTGGCAAGATCAATAGCAGCTAGAATCTCTTGAAGAGGGGCCAGAATTCTGATAGTTTGTCCTACAGAGGAAAGGTATTACAGAGAACAGCGTCCCTCACTCCCGTCCAGCGAGGTATGGATATTCCCCAGGCATTGTAGGAGAAGGAAACGGAAGTCAACACTTTAAAAGATGTGGGGTGTCTGAAACTTTTCCTCTAGGTCAGCGGCTCTCAACCTGTGGTTCACAACCCACAGGAACTGTATTAAAGGGCCGCGGCATTAGGAAGGTTGAGAACCACTGCTCTAGGTGGTTGGATGCGCCCCAAAGCTCCCCACAATGGCTACTCTCAGGGAGCATGAGAGTCCAGGCAGCTCAGTGTTGGAACAATCCTGCAGAAATGCAGTGAGGGGAAGGGCCGTTCAGCTGGCCACATCTCCCCTCCCTTCCCCGGGGGGTGAAGAACGTTTCCACTGCACATTGTCCAGCAGATCCCGTGAGAGTACTGTTTGCATGAGGTTGGTTCACACGTATATATACGTATCAGAAATATCTATGTATTTTTCCAAGAGCAGTTTGATCCCCAGAATCTAGAAGTCATGTATTTTTTCTTCATCTTTGATATGCCCGGTGTTTTAGACACACGGAAGTCCTTAACCTTCCTCGCCTCCTCCTCCGCTTTTGTATCCCAGCTTTTGCCCACGCTGATGCCTCTACTGGAATGCCGCCTTCTCCCTGTTTCCCTTCTAACTATCAAAACCATAGGTAGCCTTCAGGGTCCAGCTCAAACAGCACTACAACCACAAAACCTCCCTGATCTTAATGGGATGAATTTTCTCTTCTTCAGCATCACTATATTCACTTTTTAAAATATCTTGTACTATCTTTCACATGCTGCCTGAGATCACATCTATTTGGTATTTGTTCTTTCTCCCCTATTGCCTGTAAGTCCCGTAAGAGGATAAGACAATAATTCGCAGAGGCCTTCTGGACAGGAGAGCCTCAGGAGGTCAGCCAAGCATCCGTCTTAGCTTAAAAAGAAACAGGGTGTTTGAAAAGACTCTTGTAGGCTGAGCGCCTCCAAAATGTCCGTCTGGATGGTTTGCATCCCAGGGACCCTCAGTGCCTGTCACCGTGTCTGAGCAGAGCAGGTGCTCAGTGAGTGGAGGACAGGTCCGCACACACCTGCACCGGGTAAATGCTGAATTATACAGGAAGCTGGCACTCAATTTGCACAACCGTAACCACAGACCCTTTATGTTACTTCTCAGTTCATTCACTAGTCTCAGTTTTTATTAAAAAATTCTCCCTGTTAGCTCATCTTCCTCTGTTCTTTGGCATTTCCCCTAAGACAGTGGTTCTCAACCTTCCTAATGCTATGACCCTTTAATACACTTCCTGTGGCTCGCAACCCACAGGTTGAGAACCGCTGCCCTAAGACCTTTTAGGCTTTTTCTGCTGTGTTTCAGCTGTTTCGTTTAATTTTCCTTTCATGTCTTCTAAGGAACGTGACACGTCCCAAAAGTTTAAGAAGTTGCTTTAGTTCATGTGGTTGGAGTACATCACATCTACCCTTTTGATTGGCTTGGTTTTAGTTGTTCTGGGAAGAAGTCATGTGTACCATTGTCAGGAACATTTCAGAGAAATGAAAGCATGTGCTTGAATTTGTAGAGCCAGGGTCTGGGAACCACGGGATATAATGAAGCTCATAGAGCCAGGGTCTGGGAATCATAGGGATAATGAGGCTCAGCTCCCTCATTTTGCCAGAGGCCCCCCAGGCCTGGGAGGTGAAATCACTCTGGGAACTAAGGGGACAGCAGTACATGGTTTCGTCTGATTTTAGACCCATTTTAAAGATTCTTCTGCCTCTGCATTACGACTTGTAGATTACTTCACTTAACCTACTTTTGCAATTTGGAGGTGGGGAAAGAGTGAAGGGTGTTGGGAAAGAGATGGGGCTAGAGAAGGGTCTTTAAGAGGAAGGGGGTCTCCATCCCCAGTCTTAGCTTTAAAATGTAATTAAACTGCCGCCTCATGCTGCCTGTTCTAGATTAAAGACTAGTCTGTCCACAGGTCTGTGCCCACTGTCTAGCAGGATAATGTTTACACTCTGCACTTTGATCCCATCCCCTGTACCCTGAAGGTGAAAATGTCATACGGTCTAGCCAAAATTCTCAGACCACTGCAAAAGCTATATAATTGGTATGATTAACCAGACAGGACACAGAAAAACAGGGTTACATGATAAAAAAAACCTTCCCGAGTTTTTTTTAAAAGACAGTATTTTATTCTGTTTCCCAAGCTGGAGAGCAGTGGTGATATCATAGCTCAGTGTAGCCTCAAACGTCTGTCTTAAGAGACGCTTCTGTCTCAGCCTTCCAAGTAGCTGGGATTACAGGTGTGTGCCATCATAACTGGCTAATTTTTCCTATTTTTTTGTAGAGACAGGGTGTTGCTATGTCATCTAGGCTGGACTCAAATCTGTGGCCTCAAGAAACCCTCCCACCTCAGCCTCCCAAAGTGCCAGGATCACAGGCCACAAACTGCTGAGCAGGTCAGAATTTGCCTGTTGATCTCAAAGTACGAAGGAAGGAAACATTATTTATACTGCTATGGGCTTTTGCTTCATTAGACCCTTAGAGGGGCAAAACATGGGACCCAGTTACTTAAAAAAAGTTAATTCCTTTATGGGCCTTCTTTCTTTGCAAATAAAACATTTGCCTTTGCGTTCTCTCAGAAATATTTGTCATATTTTTTATTTGAATTTCACAGCAAAGTGACTCCAGAATTGAGTGAAACATTCCCAAACATTAAATTTTTTTGTCATCTACTAATTTGCTTATACTTACTAACTTTCTCCTGCCTCTGCGGTTTAATTTCTTGTATAAGGCGAATTTGCTAACTCTCTGGTTTAGCTAATGAAGTTTTATTTTCCTAAGACTTTTCATTTGCCAAGATTTAGAAATCATGAGTCTACCTTGAAGGAAACTTCCAGTATTGTTTTATTTGATAATAGAATGCCTCGGACTCTCCAGAGGCACCCACAGTGGGGTTTCGCACCCCACTGTCCATGTATTTACACGAGGAAAAGAATGCCAAGGTCTCCTTGAACAAAAATGAATGAAAAATGAAATATTGAGAGATTTACATTATCTTAGAAGATTAAGTGGGTAGGAATAATTTAGAATAGTAAGAGCATTTTAAATATTTTTAAGTAAGAGTTTAGAATAGTAAGAGCAAGCATAGCCTAGGGCTTGGAGGGGAGAAATTAATTAGTTATTAAGGGAGTAAGAATGAGAAAAGAGGGCTGATTAAGGACTGATTTGAGAAACAAAGAACTCAGAGTAAAGAAATGAGGCTCAGGCATTTTCTGCACCCCTCTCTTCAGATGGCCCCAGAGCCCTTTCTCTCCCTTTCTTCTCCCTGGATCTGGTGAATATGATCTTTCCATCCTTGGTTTCTGGACCCCCTACTGCTCTTTTGGATGTCAAAATAATTCAAAATGAAAAATAAGGCATATATTGGAAATAAGCTGAGTTTCATAGCTATTTATTTCTAGGAACTATTTTGTAATGCAGTAGGTAATTTTCCAGCCTCGCCACTTCCCTGAATAAGGAAAATCACTAAGAGGTATCTCACTAAAACAAAATTACCAGGGCGATACTGGCCAATACCAAACAACAGAACCACAGGTAACAGTTCTGGGGAGAAATGAGCAAAATCTTTGTTCTATCCTAAGACAGAGGATTTGGTTCATCTGCCTACCTTCAGGGAAGAATGAATACTATTCCTAAATTCCTCCAGAGAAGGAGCTACCACTTCTCTCTGTAACCCACTCTGATAAAGCAACAAATTGTGTTTCATCTCAATAAAAACCTCAGCTTACATTGTCGCATTCAAGTCTGATATATACTCTTGTACTATTCTTGGACATACCCCCTTATTTTAAGGAATATGTGTCTGCAGTTGAGAAGAGCCACCACCAGATGGCGACGTTACATGGGCATTTCTTGTCTGAACTTTGCAATTCCCCCACCTGTTGGGTGGAGCCTCTCTATACCAGCTGTGCTGATGCAACTATTATTACCCTTTTCCATACTCTTTTGAGAGAACTAATTTGAAACAATGACCTAAATGTTAAAAATAAAATATGAGGAAAAAATATAAGATCTTTGAGATTTAAGATCTTTGAGTTTTGATTTTATTTTTTCATCAACTGACCCGTGAATGAGTTTTTTGTATTTTTTGACTAAATCACTCAGGTGTTATCAACTATCCCAAAACAAATCACAGAGTCAGATTGCACTCTCTCTAAGCCTTGTGTAAGTGTATGCTTTAAACTTGCAGGGGTCCTCAAACTATAGCCAGCGGGCCACATGAGGCGGTGTGATTGTATTTGTTCCCGTTTTGTTTTTTTACTTCAAAATAAGATATGTGCAGAGTGCATAGGAATTTGTTCATAGTTTTTTAAAAAAACTATAGTCCAGCCCTCCAATGGTCTGAGGGACAGTGAACTGGCCCCGTTTAAAAAGTTTGAGGACCCCTGCAAGTTTTGAGGCTCCTTAACTGGTTTAATTATTACAACTACTAGTTTCATAGTTATGCAATTTGCTTGTGTTTTTCAAATAAATATTTATTGCCTCTCTCCCATTATTGTAACTACAGTTCCTTCAGATATTCTCAATCCAAGGATGAATAGAAGGAATAGATTATTTTGTGCGTGTGTTTTTTTTTTGTTTTTTTTTAAACAGGGTCTTGCTCTGTTGCCTCGCTAGAGCACAGTGGCATCACACACAGCTCACTATACCCTCAAACTACTGGGCTCAGGTGATCCTCCTGCCTCAGCTTCCTGAATAGCTGAGACTATAGGTGGGCACCACCATGCCCAACTGATTTTTAACAAATTTTTTTTTTTTTTTTAGACACAAGGTCTTGAAATCCCACCTGCCAAAGCACTAGGATTGGGAGGTGTAAGCCATCATATCTGGCCTTGACATTTATTTTCTAAGTGAGTTCTGCAAAACTTAATCATCGGGAACTGAACTAAATTTGCTGAATACAGCCCTTCTTTATATAACTCCAAAACTAGCCCAATCTGAATATATATGTATCTGGGTATATTTCTCTCTGGAAGTAACTAGACAACTGATAAAAACTAATTTTTCATTTTATGTATGTGTATAAATAATCAGCATTATAATATAATCAGATCCTATCTTATTAGAAAGTGAATAAGGAATGTATTTCAAAATGTCTCTCATAAAGTGAAGATGGGATTCCAGGGGTAGTTTGCAACTCCCTCAGCCTCTCTCCTGAGAGGCAGGATGTCGGGGTGTTGAGAACGCAGAGCCCCTGGCATCCTTGGTGACATGTGTCTTCAAGCTAGTTTGGTTCTCAGACATTTGGAATTTCTGAGCTTCTGATGGCTGGATTATTACTTAAAAAGCTGAATGCTTCTGTTCACCACGTCCAAGCTAACTATACCCTCCTCCCCCTCACAGCTTGGTCAGCACCTTAGCTGGGCTTCTCTTTTGCTAACGCCATCAAAGCTCTATTTATTTCTAGGTTCAGGGTGTTTTTCTACCAGCCATTTAATCCTTTTTTCTTCCAATTCAGAACAAAAGCAGAGGAGAAAACAGGTGTTCTTTTCTAAAGTTCACGTAGAACGATTTAAATCCTTTGGTGTTTTCCTCCAACCCCCCCCCACCGCCCGTTTCCTTCCAGCCACATGATCCCCAGCTGTGAATAGAGAACCTTCTTTCTTGGCAAATTCAGTGCAGCCTCCTTTCGGAGCTGAAGTTTTGTAACTTCCTTTGGACCTCAAGCCTGCCAATTTTAACATGCCACCTGGGGTTTGCTTGTCAAATGTGCTGCTTCTCCTTTCAAAGAAGTGCAATATCTCCTGAAAAACTTAAAGTCTATACAACATTACCACACATTTTCAAGCAAATATGGCAGGTGTCGGTTGTTTTATTTGGGGGGCTTTCTGATTTGCCTGGTTTTCTCATCTTTTTCATTCTTTCTCCTGAGCTGCTTCTAATACATTTAGTTGTAAAATCTAGAAGTGGATATTAGGATGAAAAGGAGGAAGAATTTTTAATAACAGAAACTGCGTGAAAGTTGCTATTTATGTTCTTCAATGGCGCTTTTGGTTTGCCACCTTTGTCCTACCTCTAGATTTGTGGTAACAATTATTACCACAAGTGTGTTCTTTTTTTTTTTGCCATACATGGATAATCCTAATTTTTTAGCCCTGGGAGTAATCTCTAGGTCAGCGTTTCTGAGCAGCAGCGAGGCTGGGCCCCCCTTCTGCCCATACTCACGTCCTAGGAGGACACGGGCTTGTGGCTTTACTGCTTCCTTTTTCCACCCACCTCCCCACCCGCTCCCACAGAACAAACATTCTCATTTTCTGTTTGTCCTGATGGAAAGATGTTGGGAAGCTCTGCATTTAGGCACAACGATGGGAACATCGCCAAGGCTGGGGTGGATGTGAGACCCCCAGCAGCTAGGGGAAGAGAGGAAAGTGGGGGAATCCGCCACTCACAGCGCATTGGGTCCCCCTGCCCCTCTACCCCAGGAGGCTGACTGTCCAGTGTGTCCCGCCCCGGGGTACAAGGGAATGATCATCAGACTCCACCCTTCACTATTGATTGGTGTTTGTTAGGCCAAACTTTATCAAAGAAAAGGTTGTTAGTGGGCAGGACTCATTCTCTGCATTTTATTTTTCCTCTGTATTACTTTATGCAAATGCTTCCTAACTAGCAATGCTTGCCTTTCCCGGCCGTCTGTTGCGTGAACAACCAGTTTCTGGACCTAATTCTTCAGCCATGCCAGTGGGGCGATTCAGCTTAGCAGTAAGTGTTTTGCCCTTGATAGGATCTCACAGTTTCATATGATCAAGACAGGCCATCACCGATATGTTCTTTACAAAACCGTGAATCTTGGTAGCAAACATTACAGATCTATGCTCATGGTCATTTCTCAGAGAAATTCAAACTTGGGCATTAACATTCTCTCTCTCTCTTTCTGTGTTTATTGATTTATGTATCTAACTCTCTCAATATCACTTTTAATTATTTACTTTTTTACTTCTCTACATATTAGTATTTCTCAAAACCAACAGTTACCATCCCTTTTATCTAGGGATTTAGATCATCACAAAGTACTCAAAGGTAAGGGACTATGTCTTCTTTTTTTAAGTCTTGCCATAAATACCCCCAGCACGGTCACTGACATCCCCACGCTATATACTAATATTTTGAGTATTCATCCAGATCTATAGGTTTGAACAGGTCTAGCTTAGAGAAATGTTTAAGTATCTCTTCCCTAAATCTTCCGCTAGACCACCCTAAGGTTTTTCCTCTAGCCTATTTATGTGTTTGTCTTTTTTTTTTTTTTTAACTACCAGTGATTAAAACAATTTATACTTTTCTTGCTGGACATTTAGTTTAATCAACAAATGTTAATGAACAAAGGATTATGTTCTAAGCTCTGTTGTGAGAACAGTGAAAATACAAATGTAAATATGCCCTGGCCTGGTGGGGAGACAGATACATAAAAAGTCTAGTAAATGCTACTGTGTAGATACAAAATATGAGAACATGGTATCATCACTTTCTCCCGTAGTCTAAGAAAATGGCAAAGGCTCCCTTTCTGCTTGAATGCTTTTACAATGTGGATACGGAACATTTTTCTATTCTCAGAAAGGGAGGCTCCTCTTCCCCATGGATATTTTTTTTCCAAAAAGACAAAGCTCAGTTGACAATGGAGGCGTAAATAACTACAGTGTCGTCCTGAATGAATCACAGCATTCAGGGAGGGGCAGTCACAAGCTAGCTAAGCTTTAGCTTTCCCACTCTGCTTTGACTCTGTCCTTCCAAGGAATTGCATCTTAAGGGCTCAAAGTCAGAGGGCTTGCAGGAGTCAAGGGCAGCTCCTCCTACCAGGAGGGATGGAAGGCCCAGGAAGCGTCTCAGTGCTTGATGACAAAAGCCCACCATCCCCCTGGATGGGATCAATATACAAGTTAACTTCTAGTGTTCCTTAAAATGTTTGCTCTAAAATCATTCATGTTTTAAACACCTAAGAAAAATGTTCATACTTCTGCTGGACTTGTATATTCTAAACACTTACCATGCACTTACATAAAAGGAGTTTATACTTTTTATTTTTAGCAAATATTCCACTAAAAGGGGGAAGTTTTGTGCTTAATCAGTTAATAGGATTTATAGGAGTTCAGTAAGAAATGCAACTTGAACAGTACCTAAGATGAATTTTTCTAAGAAGGAAAACACACACACACACACACACACACACACAGAATTCCTGGACCCACCCAGGCACAGATCTAGTCTCATGAAGGCCAGAGAGCTGCAAAGCTGACACGCCTGGCCCACCACATCCTTCCCTCAGAGTTCTTCAATGTTGACGATTTCAGCTGCCCACGTCAACCTCTCTCAGTGCGAGGAGTGGCAGCCATCTAAATCCCCACAATTTGTTTTAAGGCAGTGGTTCTCAACCTTCCTAATGCCACGACCCTTTAATACAGTTCCTGTGGGTTGTGACCCGCAAGTTGAGAACCTCTGTTCTAAGCGAAGACTCTCATTAGAAATTACATTACTTCAGCAAGAGAAATAGCAGAAATGGCTTTAGTTCCAACAAAACCTTGCTCGTGGAGCTTAAAATCAAGGATGTTTTATTCAGGTTGGGATTAGCCTAGAGGCAGAACAGCACTTAGATAATAAAGATGGTTCAAAAAGGGTATGAGTTCAGCAATGGTCTCTAGGACATGGGTAGGAAACCTTTTCATGTTGGAAGGTCGCATTCATTTAGCTGTGATCAAGCAAGACTGTATTCAAGAGACTTCATTGAGACAAATACTTAAAAAGGGTGCATCATTTTGTAAAAACCTAACTACCATGTACTTAAAAATTTCAAACAATGAAAACTATGTATTATTTTACAGTTAACTACCCTTTAAATGACTTTGTTGCGTCTGATTTTTGTTGGAAAGTATTTGAACATCTGGTTGCAATGTGTATACCTGAAGTGTCAGATGACCCTCTAGACGGCTGTCAGTCATCTGTGACCTAAAGGGCATCTTGATTCGGGTCAGGTAGGAGAATGTAGATTTACAGCAATTGTACTTGAAAAGCAAGAAAGCATTTTTTTGTGCACGTTGCTGAAGGTGTGGGCATTCGTGTTTCCATATTTCCACTGGATCTTTCTTGGCATCAAACAATGACTTTAAAATGTCACCTACTGAGAGCTCAAGCAATTCCATCTATGTTTGTTAAGTGCCTTAGTGACATCAACTAGGTGTGCTGAAATGCTAATTTGAATGTGGTATCATGATTCTCAAAGTCTGCAAACCCTTCCTTATATTTTCCAATTAACAGGCCTATTAACAGCTGCGTATTCTTCCAATGATTCACATAGATCATCCTGCTCATCAATGGCCTTTGTTAATGGGGGAAAATGTTCATCCAAAATTCTTTTTGAAGAAGTGTTTTGAAAAAAGCTATCTTTTCCTAAAATGCTTGTTTTTTTTTTTTTTTTGCCATGTATCAAATATAGACAATTTTACCTTGCAAAGAATTACATAAGTCATTTTAATTTGGCATATGCTATCACACAGACATGCTGCATAGCTATAAAAATCTTTTTCAATAATTCACTTGCTGATTTCATTCTTCATAAAATTTAACCATCTGTTCTCACAGAGATAAAATTCTGGCTAACACCTGTTCCTCTGGTAGCCAGTGCACTTCAGAATGATATGGCAGAGCCACAGTTAAGACCTCATCATTTAGCTTTGGCATGTTACAAAACTGACAAAATTGTGTTGCCTTTGCATAAACATAGTTACAATACTTGGGGTGGCGCCTGTGGCTCAGTGAGTAGGGCGCTGGCCCCATATACCGAGGGTGGCGGGTTCAGACCCAGTCCCAGCTGAACTGCAACCAAAAAATAGCCGGGCATTGTGGTGGGCGCCTGTAGTCCCAGCTGCTAGGGAGAGAGACTAAGGCAAGAGAATTGCGTAAGCCCAAGGGCTGGAGGTTGCTGTGAGTCCTGTGATATAATGGCACTCTATTGAGGGCCGTAAAGTGAGACTCTGTCTCTCCAAAAAAAAAAAAAAAACAACAATACTTGTAACTTGTTGCAAAGTGCCACTTAAAATAGTAGCTCTAGCTTAGAGATTTTGCTGATGCGAAATACAATGAAAAGAAAGGAGAGCATCTGGATCTGTTAATTTTTTTTAAATCTGTGCAACAAATCCTTCATGTTTTCCTGTCATGGAAGGTACACCTTCTGTACATAGACTCACTGAACTTACCAAATTCAGTCCAACTTTACATTTATCTTGAAAGTTGTTGAAGATATCTATTCCTCACGTTCTGTTTAAAGAGTACCCAAAGTAACTCTTCATAGCAAGGAAAATCTTGCTATAACCCAAATGAAGTATAAAACCCATGCTGAGTCAGTAGTATCAGTTGATTCATCGAAAGTAATTGAATAATATATATTCTCCTTTTGAAGTACGGTATGAAGTTGTTCAGTTAAGTTGAAGGCTAATTCAGGCTGCCAATCAGTCGTTATGCTGCTTGAGAGCGGCCCGTGTAGGCCCTTTGAAACACCAAAGTCTGAGTATTCTACAACTTTGACAATGCATTCTTTCATAATTTTTGTATCACTGAATGGCTTCCCTTTTTTTCCTGAGTAGAAGCTACTTTCTAAGTTGTTTCAGTAGTATTATATCCCGGTCTTATTACTACTTGAAAAAACATGCCTTTGCTTTTGCACTTCATCTTTTAATTTCTGCAGTACAACGCCTCTGCTTCCAATTAAAAATATTGGTGATCCCTGTAGATGTTATGAGCATTGAATTTCTTTGATGTTGATATTGCGGTGTCCCAAAGCAAGCAAATCATCTTATCTTTAGCAGAAACAAGATACTGCAATTCCCAATCCCCATTAAAAAAATCTGTTTTTTTCCTTCAGCGTTTTCTTGGTTGTCTTTGATATGAAGGGTTGATGAGCAGATAGCTTTTAAAACACTTTCAAGCTGTGCAAATTGTTGCAAATTCCACTTCAAACAGAAGAACAGTGCATTGTTGTCAAAATCTGAGAACAGACTGGCTCACTCTCACCAACCAGCCTCAGGCGGTAGTGGCCCCAGCCAGGCAGGGAAGTTAGAACTAAATCATGAGCATCGGGTGTGTAGCAGCCGTCAGTTTAGCCTTCATGCCTTTCTGTTGCTCTAACTGGGCTGGTCAATCGGGGAGGACTATTTCATTACAACCTGTTTTTTTCTCTGGTATTTTCAATATATGCATTATAAAAACAAAATAAAAATATGAACAAAAAATGTAGTAGTAAAAATAAAAGAATTTTTCTGTGAAATTTGGATGCAGTCAAAAGGCCACATTTAAGGCCTAGATGGCCACATGTGTCCTTAAAGCCGCAGGTTCCCCACTCCTAGTCTAGGACATTAGCTGCCATGTGGTCATGAAGTAGTGAGTTTTGTCTTATAGTAATTCAGTATTATGTGTCGACTTAGAAAACGTGAGTTTATAAACACATATGCAATAGAACGTGTAGCATGTGCACATGAGAAAATGAGTGTGTGCCTTTTACGTACTTCATCAAAGGACTCATCGCTGTCAAGGACCACCGTGGGCCTCCTGCTGGAGATCCAGACTGAACGGGATTGGGGGGAACAAACCCGGTATCTGAATGTATTCAGGGGCCAACATGGAAAAGCCATCTTTTTTTCTTTTTATTGTTAGGGATTCATTGAGGGTACGAGAAACCAGGTTACACTGATTGCATTTGTTAGGTAAAGTCCCTCTTACAATCGTGTCAAAAGCCATCTTTTTTAAAATGTCAGTTCTGTAAAGTCTGAGACTACACAGATACTATTATTCTACTCATAATTCAGTTTTTCTAATCCCAAGTACCCGTGGAAGGTGAAAAGCAATAAATAACCCAGAATGAGGGGAATTGGTTCTTTTGTGAATCAATGAATGTACTGAGCTATCTGGCAAACTAAAGAAAATGATGTATTTCTATGACTCTTTTAGGGACGTGATGTGGCAGAGAATCCCTTATACAACCCCAGAGAAAGCTAACAGGATGAATGAAATCGTTAAAAAAATTTTTGAAGGAGCTAAACTTAAAATTCTCAATACCCTGTAAGGTTTGTTGGAAGAGTTTTGAAATTCTTGTCTGAGGAATGCACAGATGTGGTAAAATGACTACAGACCGTAGTGTCAGGCGGTACTTCAGCCTAGAGAAGCTGCAGTTTGTCCAAGGAATGATCTACCAAGAACAAGACGAATCATTCTTTAGTTTAATCCGGGACCTAGTCTAGTCGTTTTAGGCATCAGCTGCCTAATTTTAAAGAGACCATATCAGGAATGAAAAGCAACAATCTCTCATTTATTATATGTCAACTTCAAAGGCATGGCTGCCATTGAAGACCGTTTTGTTTTATTTGCCTATCTCAGGAGATCTGCCTACATGTCCTCAGTAAAAAGCAGTCCTTCAGTTAGCTTTAAAGATGAGCCCTGCATCAGGTTATTCTAATGCTTCCTACTTGCAAAAACCACACATGGTCATCTCCAATTCTGAATATTCCTGGAATATTGATATGCGAAGCTGTTAGCATTAGTGAGATCATTGTACTCAAACCTCTGTTTAAGGTCCTACATATATTAACAAATTTGCATCCAAACTGCAAATGGTAGAAGAGTTAGGTGTTGTACTGAATTTCAGAATTTCATTCAGTACTCTTGGGAGAAGAGAAATTATGAACTTTTGACATTTCAAGATCTCACTGTTGAGGTTGTCAAAGGTTTCAATGACTAACTCTATTGAATAGATCAGGAAGTCATTAATAAGGAAGAAATTGAGCATTTCAAACGAGATTGATGTCCTGGATCTGTAACACTGCACAGAAAGCAGATTTTATTCGGACTATTCACAGCGAGAGGTTTCCCAGATACAACTGCCCAATAATATCAGTCATCTCCTACTTCCTGGCTTCCATCCCACCTGGATGTTTCTGGTTTTCTCTAGTGAATTAGAGGGAGAGGGGAAAGTCAGGTTAAGGATGTCAGTATTACTTAAAAACTGGTCCTCCAGGAAGTGCAAATTAAGTTACCTACCATCTGACCTTCCCCCATTTCCTCAGAACAACTGCATTTCAATATAGGCCAAGGTTGAAGTCATAGGAATGGGACATTATTTGTGGGATTTCAGGAAATAGCCTTTTGGGATGACTTGGGGCAGATAGAGTTTACCTGGAGCCTCTGAAAGTACATTTCTAAGATCAGGCTGAAACTCCAAGTCCTTGTTGAAGATTTTCTTGGAATCCTCCAGTTTGATCAGTTTGTTGTCGCCCTGAATGACAGAGGAGCGAGCACAGGACGCGCGTGTGTTGTGAAGTGAGGTCATCATTTCCCTAATGAGAAACTAGGTTCTGGGTTACTTACAGTAGCTGCCTTATTAGGGGAAGGGAGCCATAGGTCTTCAAGTCTTACTGATAGGGAACTATTTTGGTTTTTGTTTACTTCTGAATACTTGGAAAGATGATTCAAGCAAGAATAAACTAGGTGTGCATTATCTTACAGGTTAGCATATGGCGGCTTTGGAACGTTGAGAAGAGAATTGTGACATTAGGCTGCTTTTCTTTATCAAGCTAAACGTGGATGTGTCCCTCCAAAGACATTTAATCATATGGTTAATTTACCATTTGGGTTGAAGAACTTAACCTCATGGGGGTTTAACTGGATTTGACAGAGTTCCCCTGATCCACCCGGCCGCGTGCTTGCTGCCTTCCCGTGTTCCCCACGTCTCGGCCTTATGAGATGGAGTCATTTTGACCATTTTCATTGATCTGGTCATTGATCCTGTTTCTTCAACCCCCAAGAGCTCAAACTGCCAAGCAGAAACCAACTCCCTATAATTTTCTTCACATTTAATCCTTAGCTTCTTGTCATATTTTCATTTTTCTGCACTGGTTCCCATGGAAACAAGTCTGTTGGCAGAGAAAGTATGACTCTGCTTTTTGCCTTCTGCATGATACAAAATCCTTTCAATGATCCTCAGGCCAGGGTCATCCATACAGGCCGGAAGAGACCGCAGTTCCTTGGACTAATGCCCAGAATCCCTTGCCCTCCTGCATACGTTTCCCATCCTATCCCAGTCCCACTGGCCCCAGAGAAAATGCAGCAATGAAGGGCCTTCCCAGAATCCCTTCAACTTCTGGTACGAGTATTCAGAGGCCTCCTATCAACCACAGATGCAAGGACTCAGTCTCTTGCTCGGATGGCTTCCCCTTCTCCCTAAGTGTCAGTGACTGAAGTGACCTCAATGCATAATTAATGACAAGGACAGACAGGGCAACACAGTAAAGCAATTTTTTCTGTAAAATTTCCTCAGTAAGCATGACTGTAGCTTAAGTCAGTGTCTAATGATAAGACAGTGGAACATTTAAGCAGATTTCCCCTAAAGAGTAAAGTGACACAAGAGAGGAGGCCAATGAGTCATTCCAGAGTTCTGGGCTCCTAAAGAGGAAGAGATAATAGGGTGCAGATAAAAAGGAGCTGTAACTGGCGGCAGCACATGGGCTAGGGAGCTTCAGCTGAGACAATTCAAGGTTCAAGTGCGAAAAAGGTAAACATGCCCAAAGCTAAGGAAATGGAGAAAGGTTATGATCTAACAGTCCATAAAAAGGGAGCCTACAAGTGAGAACAGTTTCCTGCAGACTTTGGACTGTCTAAAAAATATTTTTGCAAATGTTTCTCTTAATAGTGGATTACGTACCTGCCTTGTTTTGAATTTTAGAAATCCATTGTGGCCTGGCATTCAGCCACATGCCCAGCAAACCCAAATCTCCTACGTCCTCAATATAGAAAAAAAGCAGGAACTGTCAGAAATTAAACAGGACTTAGTTGAATGTGCTTTTATTAAAAATAAAATTTAATGAAATCACGGGAATGAAAATAAGATGTCAAAAATACAAATGTGGTTATCTCAGCTGTAGTTAAACTATCAAGCATAAACAATCCCCCTTCTGCTGGGTCTTACATGTAATACTTAAGCACATTGCAGTTTTAAAGTTAGCTACTTATATATACAGAGGTATTTTTGGCTCTTTAAAGGTTATTTTCCTTCATTAAGAAAAGTTTTCCTATATTAAAAACTTTTATTGTGACTCAGGTTTCATGTCTGTGTATAGACACACTGACACAGAAGGCATTTTTGTTTGAGCATTTTTTTGCACAGCTAAAAAAGAAGTTAAATGATGCCGGGGAATGCAGGTCAACTGACCTTCAATGATAGATCAAGGAAAGCATTTGACACAGGGACAAAAGAAGTCACATTGTATTTGTTCGTATCGCTCCATCCTCCTTCCCCCTCCCCAGCCCTCTTCTAAAGAAAATGTATTAGTAAAGACATCTTACATCATTTTTTGGAAAGTCCACAGAAAAAAACAGATGAAATTCTCAGGCACACAGATTGAAAATTTATATTCAGAATGTTATTGTTGTAATTTTATTTTCAATGCTCGTGGAGTCTTTCCACTCAGAGGACTCTTACTAGTCTTAAGGGTTCTGGTTCATGGCTGTTTAAGTTTCACTCTAGAAAATTTGGTTTTAGCTTTGATGACACCAAGTGTCAACAGAAAGCAATAAATGTTTACTACTTCTGCTTTGTGAGGTTTAAGCATTTTCCTTCAGCATCCTCAACTATATTTCCATCCCTGAAAATGCAAGTTTTGCTATTTTCTATTTAGAATGAAGAGGAGAAAGATAACTAATAGAAAGGCAAAGCAGATTTTTTTTTTTTGCTTGAAGAACCAATCAGGTTTCTCTTGGTGCTTGGTGCATAGAAGGGACTAAAGGAAGCTTAAGGATGATGACACTCTCTTCACAGGAAGGGAACTTTTTCGCATGGAAAATCAAAGGCAAATCTGAATTCAGTTCGTAAATTTCAAAGACTGTCGCAAGTAACCTTGCAAAAGATTACAGCAAGGTTACTGTAGGTTACCTGCAAGCACTGTAGTTTTATTATTCCCACTTATAACCACCTGAGGGCACCCCCCCACTTAGCTGTATATAAACCTTTGTCCGAACTATGGTCTTTGTATTCAGAAAAAAAATGTTAAACTCAGAGAAGCAATTCTGAAGGAAGATAGTAGAAGATTTTCAATTGGTTTGTTAAGAATTATAGTAAAATTATACTAGATACTATGTTTTTTAGGAGTTTTAAGTATCTATGAAAATTATTTATTTCCTAAACTAATTGCTACTTGATTACTTTTGACCTCAGTTATTTTGGAGCATAATCCTTTTATTACTCTATAAAGAAATTCTAATTCCACCTATACAAATTGATATTTTCCCATATGCCGAACATATACACAAATTTTCTTTTTTATTTGAGATCATATAATTCAATTAGTGAAATATTTCACTCTTCTGTAAGTTTAAGAAAAATTCATAGGCAGTGATGCAACTTGTCATCGTTATTTTTGTAAAATGCACAGTCTCTAGACTTGAATCCTCTTAGGACGTAAGACTTCACTACCATATGTGCGGCACAACAGTGACATCTGAAGGCCAAGGAATCAAGAGCTCTGTTAGCTGGAGAAGGAATTTTAATTGGAATCTGATGTCAAAGAAATTCCATTATACTATAGTTTTCAAATTTACAATATACACTCGGTAGGTAAAGTGCTTCTCCATGACTTCCTCCGCAGTCTTTGTGACCTTTTTAATGTGCACTAGTAAACACCGGAGTTTTACACACACTGCGTATTAATGCATGTGCCTCACTGCACAGTTGGACACACCCTGGTCAAGCTTTTATGGAAGAGCCCACAAGCCACAGCAGTATAGCAAAAGAGGCTTAATCTTTATAAATTGGGGCCTTTTCTGTCTCTTTGCTAGCCTAGGTGGCTGAATACAAATTTGGGTGGGAGGGGGCAGAAAACACCTCTTGACATTTAAGGTTTTCTACTTGGGTATACTCTAGTCAATTCAAAACAAATTGCTTACTTTAATAAAAAAATTTTACCATTTTATAAAAAAAAATCAAATCACAACATGTTTAACTGTACTGGCTGTATTGTAATTAATATTTTGAGATAATTGTGATTTTGAGCTTAAATGATACATAAGATTGTCATTTTTGTATGTGTTTAAAAGACTACTATATCAAGATTAACATACTTTTTAGTTGAACTACATATTGATATAAATAAAACTGAATGAAGACATATTTACTACTTTATTAACATAGATCGTGAATGTACTTAACGATTTTTTTAAACCATAATGACCTTTATGGCTGCTTCATTTTATGTGCAAAGAAGTCCTATGAATCTATATTTTAAATTTACTGATCGGTGAAATTAGTTACTTTGTCAGTTAATTTGCAAATGCAAGCTGTATTTCTGTTTTATTTTATGTACTGATACTGAGTGTACAGAGTGACTAGAATGCATTTTGAAGATGCTTTCTATACAGACACAGAACACAGGGACTCCTTAGCGCTGTGCAGGGTGCAGCAGAGCCATTTTTAGGCTTTGGTGTACTCAACTTTTTCAGTATTTAAAAAGTGTTTTGAATAACATAAAAGTATCTTTATTGTATAAATAATAAAAGTCTCCTCATTGTAAAGTGTCTTTTGTTTACTATCAAAGCAGACGTCTTAGTGACAGAGTTGTAACATGAAAAGGGCATTTTTTTTTAAACCATAAACTTTGTAATCCAAATATTTGAAAAATGTAACTTTTATTAAGAACATGTATTTATCATTATTAGTATTGATTTTTTTCATAATATAAGCATGCCTTAATCATCCAAAAGCTATCTATCTACCTATCTATAATATAAAAATTGATATACATGCTATTTAATTGGCTGCTTAATAGAATCATATGGTTAAGTGTTATGATGACAGATAAACCTACCCCTGGTTATTTGATAAACAAAAATGTTTATATTTAATTTTTATTAAACTGAGTTTACTTTTGATGGATTCCCTTTAAGAGAACCCCTGCATGGCTCCAAGTTCCAGTTTTATCAGATTACAAGCAGTCTAGGCCAGGGCTCACCAGCTCATGCTTATAATCCTAGCACTTTGAGAGGCCAAGGTGAGAGGATTGCTTGACGCCAGGAGTTGTAACCAGCCTGAGCAAGAGCAAGACTCCATCTCCACTAAAAAGAAAAAATTAGACAGGTGTGGTGGTGCACACCTGCAGTCCCAAGTACTCAGGAATCTGAGGTAGGAGGATTGCTTGAGCCCAAGAGTTTGAGGTTGCTGTGAGCTATGATGACCCCATTGCACTCTAGCCCAGGCAGCAGAGTGAGTCCCTGTCTCAAAAAAATAAAATAAAATAAAAAGAAAGATTAAAAAAAAAAAGGTTTACAAGCAAACTTTAAAATTAAGGTGCTAGAAATAAGAAGACACGCAATGTTAGGTTAAAACACAGAGAGAATAGTTAGGAACACAAATAACTGCTTAGTGTTTAAACAAAGTACATTTCAAAATTTCTATGTGGTATATGTTACTGTTTTCTGTTGCTGTTATCTACAGAGTCACTAAGATAAGATCTTCAATACTTTAAGGAGCGAAAGGTATTTTTAAATGCTCACACTCTCATTGAAGGAAAAAATATGCAGATCCAATCTCTTTGTCTTAAAAAAGTACTAGATTATTATATGAAAACAATACCAAGACATCATTAAAAATATTGGCAAGTTTTAAATTCTACATTGTAAGAGCAGTTGTAACAACACACTCGCTATTTTCTCCAATAGAGAGAAAATGCTACGAATGCTATTCGTATCTTGAATAGCATTCCTGTGACATTAGCAATCCCCTTTACTTCATTACTGTTTTATCAGATGGAAAATGACAGCTAGGTTTTCCCCCGTGTTTTATGAAATCATTTTATCAGAATTGATAATGCCTGAGAGGTAGGAGAGAAACATTTTAACTAGATTAAAACAAGACAGTGACTGTTAAAACTTGTACTGAGAACAACCATATGATAAAAATCCTATCATGAGTAATGAAAGGTCTTATTCTTTAAATGCCAAAAAACAGTATTCAGTAAAATTAATTTCAATTTATATGTAAGTAAAAGGTAGACACTGAATAGTCATATTCAAGTCAACTGGTCACATTACATGGAATATAAAAAGAAATAAAAAACAGTTCTACAAAAATGCTATATTATAAAAACATTAAATCACATTAAATAAAAATTAACTTTTGAAGAAACTGCTTGCTATAAGAAAATGAAACTAAATGGGATAAAAACTATGTAAAACATTCATAACAAATTTATGAGCATGCTATGTGGAGCACATATCACATACAACACCCTCACAAAATGCTAAATAGTCATTAATGTAAAAATACTTAGTGGCAGAGAACACGGCGCAGGCCAGTTATACAAACGGCTAGGTGATACTAGGGACCTCTAAGATCAATGATAGCAATCATTGTTAAGATAATACTAAAACAAAATGTTACATTCTTTTAAGAATCAACATGACTAGCGTTAAGAAATGACTCCAACTTAAATAGGAATCCGGTCTCTCAGATATTCCAGTATAGCAGCTGTCCCTTTCATAAGTATGGCTGCTCGAGGGACGCGGAACGGATTTCCATCTAGTAGTAATGTTCTGAACAGAAGAGAGAAATTGAACTTAAAACATTTTCTGTTAGCAAGGTTTGTTTTCTACTTAATTTGCAATTTTATAAATAAAATTTGTATATTTTAAAATATTTTCACCTTTTCAAATCTGAGGATTTAAACAGAATTATGACTAAATAACCAAACATTAATTGAATATTTATTATGAGAAAGGTATTGTGCTAAGTAATTTTCATTCATTACCTCTTAATCCTATTGTCTTAACAATCCTATGATGTAGGTATCATTAAAATTACTATTACATAAATGAAGAAATACAAGCTTAGGGAAGTAAAAAAACTTAGATTAAAAAGCTACTCAGTTGGACATGTCAACTGAACTACCTTCTATCCAGCCTCTTTTCAATCTTATAATGACTATATACTAAATGGTCAAATTAGATTTAGACAAGTTTTTAAATGAATTAACTAACAAGTACTCATGCCAGGAACTATAATACATTTAATGTATCATTACCAGCCCCACCTTCTCCTCAAAACATTAACACACATCTGTCTTCTCCCTCCCTTGACCAGACAGATACACATTTTAAATTTACATGTTCTAAAATAAGATTTAAGGGCTTGTTTTGTTCCTTTAAATAATGAATGAAACATCTTCAATTAGAAGAGACTTTTACATTAATTTTTATAGCTTAAGTGTTTATGTGAGTAAAAGTCAAAGATTTGCACCAAATTATACAGTTGATCTAAACTATATCAAGTTTGAGTCACATAATAGGCACATTCTCAGCTGAGGTTGAACAAGGTCACGTTCTGCCTTCTTGGTTTGGCTTTCTTACTACAAACTAGGATCATTTCTGTGGTTCATTTAGTGTCACACTTTTCAATGTTTGTACTTCTTGTTGGTGATTTCCCTGTTTTAATGCCCCCATGTGTACTGTTAAAGTGCTGTCTAGTTTTCCTAAGCACAAATGTGCCTTATGGAAAAAATATATGTGTTAGGTAAGCTTTCTCCAAGCATGAATTAAGAGTTCTGTTGGCCATGATTTCAATGTTAATGAGTCAACAATAATATTTAAAAAGGCATCTTTATGCAGAAACACACATAAAATAAGGTTATGTATTGATTGGTTGATGACAATTGTGCGACTAGACTCCTACAGGCACTAACCCGCTACTTCTCCAAGATCAACCAATTCAGAGTTTACAGGACCATGTAGAACAAAACTACTGTAAACGAGAATCAACTGTATTTGTCTCCTGTGATTTACTAATAGGAGGTCCCAAAGCAGATGCCAGTGTTGCTCCAGTGAAGTAAAACATGCCAAAGCATTAATATACAGTTTTCAATAATTATTACTTCCAACACATTCTGTGTAATGGCTTGGCTTTCTGTTGCCATCACAAATTCCCTTTATAGTAACTTCTCAAGCACTTACTGGGCATTTACTATGTTCTACCAAGGTCTCCAACTTGTAGACCAGAGGCTGCACGCAGATTATGTAAGGATTGTTTTGTTTAACTGTGCTGTTGCATCTTATGAAAAGTATTTGCGAACCTTTCTTTTCTTTGCTCATAAGCTGTGGTTAATGTTTGTCTGATCAATCCATGGCCCAAGACAACTCGCCTTTGTCCAATGTGTGACAGAAAAGAAAAAAAGGTTGGACACCCCTGTCAGCCATCAGGGTAACTCTAAAGAATGAATCCAAGCATCCAGACAAAGCATGATGGGCAATCATACTGGGGATTAATTCCACTTGGAGAATAGGAAAGGCTGTCAAAGGCGACATGAGGTTGATTATTGATGAGAGCAGGGTGAAGGCATCTGAGGCTGAGGGAAGAACAAGCGAGGCTTGGAATGGAGTGTCAGGAGTGTGTAATCAGATTCCATATAACTTTATGTGCAAAGCTAAGGAGTGTAGATTTCCCTGACCTTTTTATGCAATAGAGTTTCAGGTTACAAACATACACAGTGGTAAGAAAAGCACCACTAGAAATAGTTACTATATACGTGTGTATGTGTGTATTGTGTTATGCCATATAAACCAAAGAAAAAATATATTTTGTAAAATTTGAAAAATGAAATTGGGAATCTGGATTTTGTTACCTATTATTTTTAAGAGGATATTAAATCTTTTATTTAAGTTTCCTACAAGTTTACTTCACCAAGAAAAACAAATCACTTCAACACATCAATCAAATAAATAGAACTCGACAGAATGGTGCCATTACCTTAAGTTCACACAATTGCCAAGTTCAGGTGGAATGTGGAGGAGGTCATTATTCTGAAGGTCCAGGGTGGTCAGATTTTCCATGGTCTTCATTTTCTGAGGGTCCACAAATCCAATCTGATTGTTACTAATCAGAACTGTTTCAAGTGTAAGGATACGATATAGAACTTCAGGCAGCACTTTGAACCTGTTTATGAACGGACAGAACACAGGATTATACCAGAATTAAAGATCAAAGTCATTCCTTAACAAAGACCATCTTAAAGTTGGTATCATGGAATAATGTTTTTAGTGTATGATACTTTATATTTGGCACAAGTTTTCAATTTTCCAGAAGATAAAAAAAAATGGGACTAATTTTGGAAACCTCAAAATAACATGTTTCAAACTGTTACAAACTGGACACCTTTTAACAGTTACTGCATGTTATATAAAATCAAAGAAAAATTAGAGTCAATTCTCTCCTGCTTTTCTGCTCATATTCAGGACAAGGATATCTCCTCCTAAAATCCTACATAAAATGTTTCAATGTAGGTATTCTTCCTTAGTTGATTTTTACTTCTGATGAAACAGAATAACTGCCAATATATGAAGTTAGAGATTTATAATTTGCTTTAACTGAGGCTTCCAAAATGTGTGCAGTGGGTTCTTTAAAAGCTGACAATCTAGGGCAGCGCTTGTGGCTCAAAGGAGTAGGGCGCCAATCCCATATGCCGGAGGTGGTGGGTTCAACCCGGCCCCAGCCAAAAAAAAAAAAAAAAAAAGCTGACAATCTAGCATAGACTGCTGACTTCCTTGTCCAAAGCAACCTTGAAATGCCACAAGACAGAAGGGAAGGCCGATGGCTTTCGAAGCAGTATTTGCAATTAACACCTTAGGGAACAGAGGCTGGTACAGTTTGTGTACCCTGGACAGAAAAGTGTACCCTGGACTAGGAAAAGACAAGGATGGCTTAAGAAGGGCTTTGGTTTTTTCCCTTCCCCAAATTACCTTTCATTTGCTGTCTTGACGTAAAAAGAGCAGCAGTGATGGCTAAATCCAAGACAGCCCTGACGTTCCATTGACAGCCAATACCAGAAGTACAGACAGACTAAACAGCTCTGAGACAGTAGCTCTATTTTTCTTGCCTCTCCCCAGCCCATAAACAAGGTGGTTATAAAATACATAGCTCACCTGTTAACACAGAAGTTAGGGCTAGCTTTTGCCACCTCCACAAAGACATGACTTGCAGTACAATTGATAGCTCAATTGACAACGCAAAACAAAAAAGTAGCTCAATTTACAAGTAAAAATTGGGAGAGACTTGAAAAGTGCATATATTTTTAAATAATGATAATGGTATAATTTGCATATGTAATGGAGCAGACAGAAGTTAAAATATGCAGTATTGTGACATCACTGTGCATTAGCTTCCCCATCTGTAAATGGGAGATAATAAGAGTACTGCACGTACACACGTGTTATGCATATGAGGAGCTCGGGCTACTTCCAGGCTTTCAGGAAAGGTTAGTTATTAATATTTTTATTAAATTAAATTACTACTAGAATCAATTTTCATCATATGAAATATCAAGACATCGTTGTTACAGCACAACTTCTGGAGTCAAGTAATCTAGCTTCAAATCCCAGATGCAGGCACACCTTAGGTTAAGTTATTTAACTTCTATTCCTTGATTTTAAATGGACATCGTAGCAGAACCTACCATGTCGGGTCTTTAAAAATGAGATAATCTGTGTACAGTACTTAGTACAGGGTCAGCAAATAAAAAGCTCTGTGTAAGACTTAGCTACTCAACTATAACATCTGCAGTATCTTGACTACAGAGTAAATCTTAAGTTCTATTCAGTGTTCACAGCTCTTCCAGGGCTGGCCCTGCCCACACACCGCCCTCACCTGTGACCTCTGCTCCTTCAGTGTTCACAGCTCTTTCAGGGCTGGCCCTGCCCACACGCCGCCCTTAGCCGTGACCTCTGCTCCTCAGCCTCCTCACTTCATGGTCCTCGGCACCCCGAGCACCTCGGAATCCCCCAGCACCCCATGCTCTCATGTCTCTGTGCCTCCACATGCTGTCTGTTCTAACCGGTGCCTCTCCCTGTGTATGTGGCAAATTAAACCCCAGATTCAATGCTTCCTCCTCCACCTTCAGGTCACCTCAGGCAACGCGCTTTCCCATGCCCTGTGCTTCCATTATAGCAAGTGTAATTATTTACTGGCATATTTGCCTTCCCACTAGCCTACAGGTTTCTCAGAGTGATAAAAAGGAACCCAAAACTGTTAGATATCAACTGTGAGAATTCTAAGAGAGCAACATCACTCTCAATTTTAAGTAGAACTAAGTGAAAATAAAATCTGGATATGGAAATAACATAAAAGTAAGGGGCCTTTTTGTTTATTTGGCTCTTTTAGTTGCTTTCTCTAAGAAAGACCTATATATTTTCCAGAGAAAGAATTACAATTATCTGTCTCTTACCTGTTAAAGGAAAGATTTATTGTTTGTAGTCTTATTAATGATTCCATTTCTTCAGGCAAAGAATTTAAAAAATTGTTCCTAAATCAGAAATCAAAACAGATGATTTATAAAATTTGAAGATTTTTACAAGTTTAATTTAAAATTACAACATTTAGCAGAAAAAAAATTACATAGATCAGCTAGTCATCTTGATCTGATCCACTAAGACTAAATTCTGAGAATTCTGAATTAGTCAGCTTCCTCAAACATTAGGTTAGTTCGCCAAATTCTAAAAATACCAATAAACAACCAATTGATAATGCAATCAACTCCTGTCATAGGTTTAATAGTGTTTACAAGGTAGCCATGGCAAAATAATCCCTTAATTCCTTCAGATTGGGTTCAGCAATACTTATTCCACATCTATAATACCACATGAAATATTGTATTGGTATTACATCTTTTATTATTATTGTCTTTTTTTTTTTTTGAGACAGAGTCTCCCTTTGTCACCTCAGACTTTTGGGCTCCAGTGATTGTCTTGCCTCAGACTCCAGTGTAGCTGGGACTAAAGACGCCCACCACAACACCTGGCTGTTTTTAGAAACAGGGTCTCGATCTTACTCAGGCTGGTCTCAAACTGGGGAGCTCAGGCAATCCACCTGCCTTGGCCTCCCAAGTGCTAGGATTATGGGCGTGAGCCACCATGCCCAGCCAATACATATGTCTTATACACAGAAATGAAATTCTACTCTGAGAATTGAAAAACTATTAAAAAAGTGAAACAGAAGTTAGACATTCTATATATTTAGAAACTTAGAGCTTTAAGCAAGTCCATTTCTGTTCTAAGTTTAGAATTTCAATTTATACAATGTCTTTTTTTTTTTTAGCTTACAGTGAAACATGGCAAGAAACTGAATCTCATTTTTTTTTGAGTGTTTATAGCAGCTTTCTTTCTTTTTTTTTTGTATTTTGCTAAACTTTTATTTATTTATTTTTCTTTTTTTTTTTATTAAATCATAGCTGTGTACATTGATATGATCATGGGGCATCATTCGCTAGCTTCACAGACCATTTACCAAGTTTCACATATACCCTTGTAAGATGCACTGCTGGTGTAATCCCACCAATCCCCTTCCCTCTACCCACCTTCCCCCTCTCTCCCCTCCCTTTCCCCCTTCCCCCTATTCTTAGGTTGTAACTGGGTTATAGCTTTCATGTGAAAACCCTAAAATTAGTCTCATAGTAGGGCTGAGTACATTGGGTACTTTCTCTTCCATTCTTGAGATACTATACTAAGAAGAATATGTTCCAGCTCCATCCATGTAAACATGAAAGAGGTAAAGTCTCCATCTTTCTTTAAGGCTGCATAATATTCCATGGTGTACATATACCACAATTCATTAATCCATTCGTGGATCGATGGGCACCTGGGCTTCTTCCATGACTTAGCAATTATGAATTGGGCTGCAATAAACATTCTGGTACAAATATCTTTGTTATGATGTGATTTTTGGTCTTCTGGGTACATGCCCAGTAGAGGGATTACAGGATTGAATGGCAGATCTATTTTTAGATCTCTATAAAAGAGTGTTCTCCATATCTCTTTCCAAAAGGAATGTATTAATTTGCATTCCCACCAGCAGTGTAGAAGTGTTCCCTTTTCTCCACATCCACGCCAACATCTCTGGTGTGGGATTTTGTGATATAGGCTAGTCTCACTGGAGTTAGATGGTATCTCAAAGTAGTTTTGATTTGCATTTCTCTGATGATTAAAGATGATGAGCATTTTTTCATGTCTGAAGACCGCATGCCTGTCTTCTTCAGAGAAGTTTCTCTTCAAATCCCTTGCCCAGCCTACGATGGGATCCCTTGTTCTATTCTTGCTAATGCATTTGAGTTCTCTGAGGATTCTGGTTATTAAACCTTTGTCGGAGACATAACCTGCAAATATCTTCTCCCATTCTGAGGGCTATTTGCTTGCTTTACTTACTGTGTTCTTGGCTGTGCAGAAGCTTTTTAGTTTGATCAAGTCCCAGTAGTGTATTTTTGAAGGTGCTTCAATCGCCCGGGGGGTCCTCCTCATAAAATACTCGCCCATCCCGATTTCTTCAAGGGTTTTCCCTGCACTCTCCTCTAGTATTTTTATAGTTTCATGTCTGAAGTTTAAATCTTTGATCCAGTGAGAGTCTATCTTAGTTAATGGTGAAAGGTGTGGGTCCAGTTTCAGTCTTCTGCAGGTTGCCAGCCAGTTCACCCAGCACCATTTGTTAAATAGGGAATCTTTTCCCCACTGAATGTTTTTAATTGGCTTGCCAAAGATTAAATAACGGTAAGTAGCTGGATTCATCTCTTGATTCTCTATTCTGTTCCAGACATCTACTTCTCTGTTTTTGTGCCAATACCATGCTGTTTTGATCACTATTGATTTGTAGTATAGTCTGAGGTCTGGTAGCGTAATTCCTCCTGCTTTGTTTTTATTTCTGAGTAATGTCTTGGCTATTCGAGGTTTTTTCTGATTCCCTATAAAACGAAGTATTGTTTTTTCCAGATCTTTAAAGTATGACAGTGGAGCTTTAATAGGGATTGCATTAAAATTATATATTTGCTTTGGGTAGTATAGACATTTTAACTATGTTGATTCTTCCCAGCCATGAGCATGGTATGTTTTTCCATTTGTTAATATTTTCAGCTATTTCTTTTCTTAGAGTTTCATAGTTCTCTTTATAGAGATCTTTCACGTCCTTTGTTAGATAAATTCCCAAATATTTCATCTTCTTTGGCACTACTGTGAATGGGATAGAGTCCTTAACTGTTGTTTCAACTTGACTGTTGTTGGTGTATATAAAGGCTACCGATTTATGAATGTTGATTTTGTAACCTGAGATGCTGCTGTATTCCTTGATCACTTCTAAGAGTTTTGTAGTAGAGTCCCTAGTGTTTTCCAGATATACTATCATATCATCCGCGAAGAGTGAAAGTTTGATCTCTTCTGACCCTATATGGATACCCTTGATCACCTTTTCTTCCCTAATTGCAGTGGCTAAAACTTCCATTACAATGTTAAAAAGCAATGGAGACAATGGGCAGCCTTGTCTGGTTCCTGATCTGAGTGGAAATGATTCCAATTTAACTCCATTCAATATAATCTCATTTACTGTTGGAAGGATCTGAGAGCAATGCTAGAAGAGAGATTAACAGGAAAAGAGAGGGATTTTAAAGGCAGTGTAACTACTAAGAATAGAAAATATTTGTGAGAAGATTATCCAACTAGATGACCACCTATTACAAATTAATGATTTTCTGTAAACCTAATTTTTGGGTTCAGAAGTCAAACCTAAAATGTCATACTTTCTACAGTACAACCTATACTTTTTTTCCCTGTACATTAATTATTGTCTGTATGAAGTTGTGTTAAATAACCCATTGCTAGTTTCTATTTATTGATATCAGAAATAAAAGCAGCTTTTGGTCACTTAATTAAAAACTTCCATGTATAGCTACAGACAGAGGCTAACAAACACATAAGTTTGGTTTTTTGTGTGTTTGTTTTGTTTCAGAGTCTCACTCCCTCGCCCTGGGTAGAGTGCTGTGGAGTCATAGCTCAGAGCAACCTCAGACTCTTAGGCTCAAGTCATCCTCTTGCCTCAGCTACAAGTGCCCACCCCAACACTAGCTATTTTTAGAGACAGGGTCTTGCTCTTGCTCAGGTTGGTCTCCAACTCCTGAGCCAGGCCTCTCAGAGCGCTATGATCACAGACGTGAGCCACTGCACCTGGCCCCCATACACAAGTTTGGACAAAAAGAAACAAGATAGCAGCAACCAGGATGTGGAGTCATTCCCTTTACTCCATTACTAATGAACTAAAATGTGGTTTTACGGTTTTGCCAATGTAACTGCCGCCCCAGAAGGAAGCGATCCTGCCTCCGACAGGGCAGGGCACTAGTGCACTTGCTCTCGTCTCTATGGGAAGAACAAATTCTCCAAGAGATGAAACTTCGTTATTTATGATTTGACTATTATTCGAACAAAGCAAAAGAACACCTATAATTTTTTTTTTTTTTTTTTAATACAGAGTCTTGCACTGTTGTCCTTGGCTGGAGTTCAGTAGCATCATCAAAGGAGAAGTTATATTTTAAACAATCTAGAAACAAACCTAGGAACTATATAAATACAGGAGAAGCCCAGGCAGTTGAGATGGATTTTACAGGTAGAATTTTTAAAGCCGAAGCAGATAAATGACTATCTAGCCCTGAGCTGTATATCATTAACCTTAAAGGGTGATTCTGTCACTTCAATTTGGACACATTTAAATTAAACTTCTTGTAACCTGTGCAGAGGCTGAAACACAGTTTCTTTCCTTTTTGTTGCCACTCATAGTTTCTTTTTCTTTGTTTCTGGCATTATATGTTTAATATAGTGTTTTGAAATCAAGCAGGTTCGTTACAGAGGAGCCACGCTAACTGCTGTGCCAGAAGGGGCTATCCCACTTTTATACAAATTTACTTTCAGGAAACAATATGAAGGAAATACTTTCCATGTGGTATTTGTAATCTTACTTAGAATGGGTTAATGTTTTAAATAATTTTGTCTTATCACTTAACTTGTAAATGTCTAATTATAATGATAAATGTCTAGTTAACACCTAATATTTCTAATGTTTTCTAAATACTTAAATTTCTCCTAAAATACTGCTAATAAACCAAGACTAGTTTCCATACTTACCCAGAAAATACAAGGCGGCAAAAGTTAAGTAAAACTCGAAGACAAGTTATAATTGTTTTAAAAGGCAAGCAATGGTATCAATAAATACCTGAGATCCAAAAATGTCAGTTTTTGAAGCATACAAAACTCCAAGGACACAAAGGAAAGCTTATTAAAACTGAGATTAACATCAGAAACCATTTCCTTTAGTTCAATAATCCTGAAACACAAGAAACAGAAGTTTGTACTTTAAAATAACGAAAAGAGTGGAATTGGAATATTCCTAATACAAAGAAATAAGAAATGCTTGAGCTAATGGATGCCTCAGTTACGCTGATTTCATTACTACACACTGTATGCCTGTATCAAAACACCACATGCATCCTATAAATATATACAACAATTAGTACCCATGATAAATATAAAAACTGCTTCTAAAAAGTAAGAAAAAGTAACAATATATTTTATTTATTTCCATAACCAACCTTACATTTATACCTAAATTAGATTTTAAAAGTATTGTTTACAAATACTTGTCTTACAAGTATTTAAGACAAATAAACCAGTCAACATACAAATTATACATATAATACCAAATGAGGAATAGTTTGAAATAAAATATGCCATGAAGTTAACATAATAAATCAGTGATAGGACTTTAACTAGTATGTCCTTTTATGTAGTTCAAAATTGTATGAATACATACTATTTTTATAACCAAAAAATATAGTGAAAAATGTGAATTGTGATTAAAAATATAAGAAAGTGGGGGTGGCACCTGTGGCTCAGTGGGTAAGTGCTGGCCCCATATACCAAGGGTGGCAGGTTCAAACCCTGCACCAGCCAAACTGCAACAAAAAAACAGCCGGGCGTTGTGGCGGGCGCCTGTAGTCCCAGCTACTCGGGAGGCTGAGGCAAGAGAATCACCTAAGCCCAGGAGTTGGAGGTTATTGTGAGCTGTGTGATGCCAGGACACTCTACAGAGGGCGATAAAGTGAGACTCTGTCTCTACAAAAAATAAATAAATAAATAAAAAGATATATATTAAAAAATAAAAATATAAGAAAGTGGGAAAATGCTTATACTTTTACTATCTTTCTTCTTTAGATTGCTAAGTTACTCAGAATGTAATATAATACCAGGTAGCTATGGTAACAGAACACCATTGTTTTGCATGAGAAGAACCAGATTGTGGGATAAAATAGGGAAGTAAATAATAAGACAATATCTCTTAACTCTCTCCATCTTTATTCCTAAGTAACTTGTTTGATCCAGGACACCTTGTTTTTTTTTCTTTGTAGTTTTTGGCAGGGGCTGGGTTTGAACCTACCACTTCTGGTATATGGAGCCAGCGCCCTACTCCTTGAGCCACAGGTGCTGCCCTGATCCAAGACACTTTCAAAGCAAACCTATCCTATCTGAGAGCACCTCTAAATGCTCAACTATTCTATCAAATACCCTCTCAGCCCTTCCCACAAGAGAGAACCAGGAGATAGACTATACTTCTTTTGCAAAGGAGTCTCAAAAATTGTCATCTTTTAAGATCTGCATTGCCCAAACACTGTGCTATAAAATAGAGAACAAATTATAGCTTGTCTGACTTTAAAAAAATGTTTGAACATCTAAAAAAACATTTTTGCAATCAGATGAAAGCCACTCTAGGTGCTCGATACATCACCGCCCTGCACATCATCCTCTTTTTCTAAGTGTTGAAGTGCTCACTAAGCACTGCTGCAACGCCATATGTGGGTTATGTCATCTAACTTAATCCTTACAAATAGGTGCTGTTAGTGTCCCTACCTCAGAGGCCAGGGAATTAAGAGCAGCTACGCAACCTGTCCAACACATCTGAGAGGTAGTACAAGCAAGCATTTCAATGTAGTGTTCAAGTTCCTCAAGTACTCTATCCTGTCTAACATGTGGCTGTTTTTAATTCCTTTTAATTCGAAAGTTATCTGTCAGTTTTCTTTGGGTATATAGTTTCTTGGTACATAACAAATATTTTAAAATTTTTAATAATATACTAAACTAATTTTCTTTCATAACCTAAAGATTTTACTATAGTTAACAACAACAAAATGTAGTAAGCAGTGTAAAATATATATAATGTAAGTGACTTTTAATGACTACAAGTGAAGAATCATTTTCTGGGAGGAAAATATTAACAGGCTTCAGGCAATTTTGCTTTAATTATGAGTGGAGAAATTCAGTGGCTTAGCAATTCATTAACATAAAGCCCTAAATGAAAAGTCCTATGACTCTACATGGACCTAGTGTGGGATGAATGCCTAACACTTCACTCTAACATTTTATTATATGGGAAAATTAATTTAGCACTTTTAATAATTCTAATACCTCTTTTCCTTAAGTTTAAAATGTAAAAGAGGCCAGATGCTGTGGCTTGCACCCATAATCTTAGCACTTTGCAAGGCCAAAGCAGGAGGATTGCTGGAAGCCAGGAATTTGAGACCAGTCTGGGCAAGAGTAAAACCTCATCTCTATAAAAAATAGAAAAATTAGCCAGGTGTTGTGGCAGGTAATTGTAGTCTCAGCTACCCAGGAGGCTAAGATGGCAGGATCACTTGAGCCCAGGAGTTTGAGGTTGCAGTGAGCTAATGATGATGCCATGCACTCCAGCCTGGGCAACAGAGTAAGACCCTATCTCACAAAAAAAAAAAAAGGACTAAAAGAAAAAAACCCATTTTATTTTAAAAACATCTCTAAACCTCTCAGAACAAATGATAAAAGTGTTTCTGGAAATACTAATGATATTTTACTAAATCCCTCCAATATTAACAATGCAAAATATCTTCCATATACTTTCTAATTAAAAAACTATGAAAAATAATTTTTCTTGCAACTAAGACGAGAATATAACTAAGAACAAGTCACTGCCTAATAGCAACAGCATCATGAATAGTTCTTACCTTTTTGGAATATCACACAGCTGATTCTTACTAAAGTTAACAGTAGTGATGATGTTGCTCTTTACTGCATCAAAAACTTCATCAGGAATCAAAGTTGTTTGCTTATCGCTAAATGAAAAATGATTTTAAAAAATGAATCATTCTTAGTAGTCCAGAAAAATATGATTATTACCGTTCATTTATAAAGGCCTTTTAATATTTAAAAAATTTTTCAAAGCAGTTGATTTTCAAGTTTTATAAAACCTGCCACAAAATTCTACGAACTCACAAAATGGTTACTGTCAGGAGTCAGACATCTTGTCCTATAACACAGTCTGCTACACCTTCTGGACACTCGTAGCCTCAAGGTGAATAAAAACAGGATACCTAACCCTATACCGTTACTCTAGGGTACCTATAAATCATATGGGAAATGGAGAGTGCATTCTTCTACCTCTGTCATTTTAAAAGCTAGTTGTTGCCTCTCTTCTTAAAAATCTATTAAAATTTGGGGTTATCTGTCATCTTATATACTTTACTGCAAAGTAACAATCATTTTTAGGAGTTCAGTATTATACTAAACTAGCCCTACTTTGGTAACCTAAATCAATTTCTCTCTCCTTTGGTGTGTGATGAGGTAATGCAATGAACAGAGACTAAACTATCCCGAGCTCTATCATTCATGATTTTGTAATTTACCTTCCTTGAACCTCAGTTTTGTAAAATTACCATTTGAAGAGCTGTTCATTGTTACATGTGCCATATCTTTTCAAATGTATATATAAATAAATTTCCTTTTAATTAAAATTTTCAGTAAAATAGAAATTTAATCTTAAATGAAAGTGTAGTAACTCCCCATTATCTAGGGGAATACATTCCAAGACCCCCAATGGATGCCTGAAATTGCAGATAGTACTGAACTCTATATAGTATATACCACAAAACCTCCACAGTTGACCATCTCCCTACATTGACCACCTCGTTAGGTTGACTTGATTTTCTTTTTTTCTAAATTTCAGACTAATATGAGGGCACATACCATTAGGTTACACAGTTTGCTTTTATAAGGTTACAGTCCAGGTTATAGTGGGTCCTTTTCCCAGAGGTGTGCAACATCCCCGTACACTGCACCCAGTGTGTGGGAACTGACTCCCCTCCCCACCCGCCTGCATTTAATTGAGTTTTTCTCTGTTAGTAAGCTTTCACCTCACCAGGTTTTTTTGTAATGGCTGTTATTCTGGGTCAAGTACATCGACATATTCTTCCTCACCAATTTTCCTTTTTCTGAAGGGTTTTTTCCTATTAAGTTTCCCATGTGTTTGGCAGTGTTTAAAAAAATAAATTACATACCTGTAGTCTAATGTTTTTAGTGTGACGATGGCGTGTATGTTGACCCGGGACTCACTTGGCAGTGTCATTGCAGTCTCAGTGACAGAGTCACTCTGGCTAGATCCATCATCTGGCAAAAGAAAATTTATATAAAACTAATATTTACACTGAAAAGTCATTTTAAAATTCTTGTTAATATGTAAAACTAATGTACATGACTTCTAGATATTACTGGAGAAAATGCTTTTAGTCATATGCTTTATTTCCAATAACTCAAATTTCAGTCTTGAATTTTATATTCAATTGGCAGAAAACAGATAATGTCAGGTGTCCTCAAACTTTTTAAACAGGGGGCCAGTTCACTGTCCCTCAGACCGTTGGAGGGCCGGACTATAGTTTAAAAAAAAAAAAACTATGAACAAATTCCTATGCACACTGCACATATCTTATTTTGAAGTAAAAAAAAAACGGGAACAAATACAATTACACTGCCTCATGTGGCCCACAGACCGTAGTTTGAGGACCCCTGGATGATGTTATTATAGTATGGTTTCAAAACCTTTTAATAATACAAGGTCTCAGATGAAACAATGACAAGAAATCCTTCCTCTTAAGCAAAATTATATGACCCAGTAGAAGAAATCTGGTCACAAAGGAAAAAGATTATTTCCCTCAAATATCTACCAAGTATGTGTATGCCTATTTTTTCAGCTTAAGATTCAATGAAGCAGATTATCCCCAGTCACTTAAAATCTGTCAATTTTCATAATCAAGTCAGCTTTTGGTAAATTTTATCTGTTAAAGCAGTTAAGCTTTTTCCTTAATAGACACAAGACTTTCTTTTTATAGGTTATGTTCCTAACATGCATGCATACTCAGACAGTCACACACTATCAACCATCTTACTAATCTCCACTGCGATTGCATGGTATTAAAAAAAAAAAATACACCCCTAAAGAAAAGGCTTTGTGATTGTTTGTGCAATAAAGGCTTGAACAATATAGAAAGAAGTTAAATAAGTCTACTAATTTTCAACAATGTGAAAATGGCTCCAGAATTCATATGTAAGAGTAGAAGGCATGCCAAAAGAAAACAAAGAATTAGTGTTAGAGTATCTCTGATATTGCTTCAGCCCAGTAGGCAGTCAATAACTATTTGTTAAATATTACTATGTATATTTCTCTCATATTGAGCTCATCGGTTATTTGTCAATGATTAAACTATCATTTATTTCCCAAGCAAATATGACGCAAATACTTTATTCATAATATAGCAAAGATAAATGACAGACTATCAAATAGAAATAAAAGACATCAAGGGAAATAATACCAACGCAATGCTTTGGTATTTAGAAGTTCCTCAGCAGTTTGGTGATGTTATTTTAAAGAATATATAATAAACTGCCAAAATGACATTAGCAGAGAGACAGTACTAAACCAACAACAAAACCCCATATAATTTTTAAATATGTATGTATACTACCACGACTATACATTGAGTTAGGATATTCTGAACAATTTCCAAAAAGCTCCTTTCAATAATCAGTTCAAGGAGTCCATCAAGAGGGAGATAATTTTCTCTAGGGAGAGGACTGTATGAGTGAGATTTATTTTCATCATATATCTTTACATATTGGTTAATTTTTTTTACCATGTGCACTTACTGCTTCAATTTAAAAACCCTAGATAATAAAGAAAATCAAAATTTCAAGTTGAAAAGGCCCACTAAGTGCCAAATGCAATAAATAAATAAAAGTAGAACCACACCAAAGCACACAGCGTATCTCAAAGGTTACCCCCAAAGTCGCCATACACAGGGAAAATGAGAAAGTATAGCTAAGTTTATCTTTATTTGCAAAATACGCATTACAAAATTTAACAAAGAGGGGGCCAATACATGAAGAGTATTTTGTAAAAATACAGTGCTCGGCTAGGCTATGCACACCAACAGAGTTGTTGAGCCACGTCGTTGTGGAGCAGTTTGTTACTCAGCAACACACTGGTACTCGGTTTTTGCTTAATGCTTTAGTTCATGCTGCCATGACAGAAATGAAATAAAAGCTAGGATATATCACACTTTCAGTGAATTATTAACAATTATTTTCATTTTTGGTACATGTTAATACTAAATTACATATCCTGAAAAGTGTGTTTGCCTTTATTATTTTCGGAATTTAACAAAACTATGCATGGACACTCATATACCTTGATATATTTAACCATCAAGATTTCTCCTTTTTCAAAGTGAAAGTACTAAGTGCTCACTGAATCTTTTTTATATTTTCTAACTGATAGGCATTTTGTTAAAAAATTCAAAGAGATTACAGATAGAATATCATTATTGGCAGTTTAAAGATGTTTTTATCACTTCAGTGTATACATGGCCTGCAGGAATTAAGAATGAGAGCCACACTTGCCAGAGACTATTTCTTCCATATATTTATGTTCAAGTACATTTAATTTATGTACTATTAATACTTCATCCCTTTTCATGAATTCTTCAAAATATAGTAGAAAATTAAAAAGTACCTTTGATCTTGCTTCGTAAATATTTTAGGACTTCTTGGGTTCCTTTCTAAAAGGGTGAAGACAAAGATATTCACCAAGACATATCTTGTAGTTTTATAAATCAGTATATGTTTATGTCTGAATTTAAATTTAAAAACAAAGAACTGAATTCTAAATATACTTACATTTATAATTTCTCTTCTAATGGTTCTTAAAGGATTTCCTTCTAGTGCAAGGAATTTCAAATGAAGGTTTCCCAATGAATAAGGCAGACTACAAAAGATTAAATTGATTTCAAGGGAAACATTAAATACAAGTATAATCCAACCAAATAGTTGACTATAAATCTAACAAAAATAACAAACAATACATGATATAATAGTCTCAAAGACGAGCCAAGTCATGAATGGAGGCCTAAAATATTTTCCCCATCTAGTATTTTACAATACTAAGTATGTAATAGACCAGATTTGTTTCCAAAATTGTCATATTGAGATTGCTACCCTGTTTTCCCGAAAATAAGACAGTGTTTTATTTTAAGGTATGCTCCCAAAGATGCGCTAGGTCTTATTTTCAGGGGACGTCTTATCTTTCCTGTAAGTAGGTCTTATTTTCGGAGGATGTCTTATTTTCGGGGAAACGGGGTAAAAAAAAAGAATGAGGTATAAAACATGTTAAATTGTGTCCAGTGCCAAAAAGTAAACGTTAAAATATAAATGTGAATGCAACAGTGATTCAACATAACCATCTTCACTGACACTAAATGCAATTTTACACTTCGAGCATAAAAAGATGACAAATAAAAAGAAAAAAATAATTTTTTATCACCAGTTCATGTTTTCATTCAATAAGGAAAGTCATTTTTATCTTTAGCACACAAAAAGATAAAATATTTAATCTCAAAATTTATTAAGGATCTGGCTCGGCGCCTATAGCTCAGCGGTTAGGACACTGGGCACATACACCTGGGCTGGCAGGTTTGAACCCAGCCCTGGCCTGCCCAACAACAATGACAATTACAACAAAAAATAGCCAGATGTTGTAGCAGGCCTCTGTAGTTCCAGCTACTTGAGAGGCTGAGGCAAGAGAATCACTTCAGCCTGAGAGTTTGAGGTTGCTGTGAGCTGTGACGCCATAACACTCTACCAAGGGCGACATAGTAAGACTCTTGTCTAAAAAAAATATATAAAAAAAATTTATTAAGGATCTACAAAATACTAGACATTAATTGGTATAGAGATATCAAGATTCCTTCCTCTAGATCTCAACTGAACAAAGGAAAAAAAAAACACATATACAGCTAATGATAACCCAATAAGTAAGAATTATCTTATGTTGCTCATGAGAATTTAACAGTACAACCACTTTGGAAAACAGAGTCTTTTAAAACATACATACACTCACCATACAACTAAGCAAACCCACTCCTACAAGTGAGTATTTACCCAAGAGAAATGAAAATAATGTCCACCCAGACACCTGCACACAGATATTCACAATAGAAAAAAGCTGAAAACACCATCCACCAACTAACCAACAAAGAAAGGAATGAACTGTGGTGTATCTGTACAATGGAATAACACTCAGCTATAAAAATGAATTAACTGATCCACATAACCACATCAGTAAACTGCCTAAAACAAAATGAAGAATGAGTCAATATGTTTATTAAGGTTTAGTGTAGTCAGAAACCAAGACACCCATAACAGTGAAAGAAGAGAATAAAGTGTGATGACAAGACATCCTTGAAAATTAGGCTAAAAACTCTGGACTTTATCTTACAAGACAGTGGTTCCCAATTTCTAGTTGAAGATCGAAGCACTAAGAAACAAAAACACGTTTTAGGGTCTCACTGTTAAAGATTCTGACTCATTGGTGCCTCAGTCTGTATTTTTCTCTTTACTGTTTCTCAAATGATCCTGATGCGTATCTGTATTTGGGAAACAGCTGCAATGGCAATGAAGAACCATCAACGCTTCTTTGAATAAAAGAATGACCTGATAGTTAGTAGCTTATAAAAACTATTCTAGGGCTGCACCTGTGGCTCAAAGGAGTAGGGCACTGGCCCCATATGCCGGAGGTGGCAGGTTCAAACCCAGTCCCGGCCAAAAACTGCAAAAAAAAAGAAAAAAACTATTCTAGTAGCTTGTTGGAGATCAACATTTTAGTTAGAGAAGATTCTGAAGGGGTGCAAAATAACTCAAATTATCTACTATCTATAAAGTACAGGATTAAGGGAAAGGGGGAAAAAACTAATATTTACTAAATGCTATTATGTTCTAGGTTCTTTATATCTAGAGCTCTGGGGAAAGGATATTATATCAGAAATATTTATACTAATTAGTTATTTAATCGAGATTTAGTTTGGTTTTAAATGTTTGCTTTCCACTGCTTTCATGCAATACACAATAAAACTACCATGGAGAAAAAATTATGTCAATATTTATGAGAGGCAAGACAATTTTATTCATTACTTGTAGGATGAAACTCTTTCAGGCATATAAAGCCACTTAATTTTTTAAAATATTTCTTAAAAAATACACGACAGAACAAAATCTGCTTTGTCTAACTTTCATCCTTTTGTAAATACATCCCATCTTTCCAGCACCCAAGCTCAAAACCTCACACACTGAATTGACATATAATCCTGGGTAAGTCTGAGGCTTATTCTTTCTATCTATGAAGTAATTCCACTTCTAATCCTATGGTTCTGTAACTTTTTATGATTCTTGGCTCACTATCCTCCTCCTCCCCATCTTCAACACAGCAATCAGCTGCTACACAGAACTCACACCTACTTGTCACATGGTTCCCATCTGCCCTCTTTCTATCCCCATTGCCACCACTCATCAAGTTTCCCTTACACAAGAGAAAAATTTCCACAGTTATCAATACAGTGAATTAGATACGTACAGCAAGTGCTTCTCGCTTACTAGATTAATTTAGTAGGGTTTTATTTAGATTTCCCACATGTAAATCTACTCCTATTTATTTTTTTAAAATAAGGTTATGATCAAACTACATCTTTTCATAATTTTTAAATAGCTCCCTATCTTCTAACTAATGAAAACTAACTCTTCAAAGGCATTTAAAGGCTCTCTTTCACAAGGCCTAACCTTATTTTCCAAGCCCTGAATTCTCACAGCTCCCACCTAGTACCCTATTCAGAATTCCCAAAGCTTTGTACTATTTCCCTCTGCCTAGAGAGTCATTCTCACTACCTTAAATGTGCACTAGAAAATCTTAGCATTATGGTGGGACTAGGGCATGACTCTGAACGTGGAGGTGTTCTTAAATGCTGTGTTCTAGGCAATTAACTTGCCTCACCCTAATTATAATCTTGAAGATCATCTTTAAAAAGTTACTTCTATGAAGTCTGCTTGAATTCCTCTCAGTAAATGGCGATTCTTATAAATCCTTTAAGTCCCCAAAGCATTTTACATCTCTTACGGCTTTGCATTCATTTAACAAATTCAACAAATATTTATCTGTCACCTTCTTCAAGACGAGGCACTGATCTTAAAGTTGGATATAGAATAGTGCACAAAATAGATAAAAATCCAGTGTTCCTGGAGTTTAGTCCCAGTGGGTGATCATATCCTATAAATACATCTGCTTCTGTTAGCATATCAAGCTCACTGCCAAGAAAATGAGGTTAATCTTTGTGTATCTGCACATAATCCCTGCTTAGTCAAATTTCGTGAATTCAAGAAAAAAACTTCTCAAGCTTTTTACAAATATTTTAATTTATGAATTATTACACACAATCACATGTAAATATAATTTCTATTCATTTGATCTTAAAACTTACCTACTAATATCATTGTTGCTTAGGTCAAGCCTTTCCAAAGACTGTAATAGTGTAATTTCATCTGGAACAGATTTCAACTTGTTATCCCTCAGGTCTAGCACAAGGATAGAATTCAGATGCTTCAGATGCTCTGCCTGTAACACTTCAATCTGGTTTTCACCCACGTGCAATTCCTACAAAACCAGAGATCAGGTGATGTGTATTTCTGTATTCAATTTTACACTAAATTATGAACATAATAAAATTAATTTCAAATTATTGAAAAACTCATAGGAAAAAATGTAAGTTTCTAATCATCGTGGGTTTTAAATTTTTAATTACATTTAAGCTATTTTACAACTAAAGGAAAATACCAAGAGAGAAAACTTTCAAAAGTTCTCGGGTAATTTAAAAATAATTAAAGCTTTAATCTGACAGAAATAGCAAGTTTACAAAACCAGAGCAGAGAAATGATTTAGTAATTCCATTTATAGAATTAATAAAAATACAAATCTAAAACTATACTGATGAAAAATTAGTTTCAAAACAAAGCAATATCAGTTTTAAAAAGTTATTTATGTATAGAGTTGACCCTTGTACAACATCAATTTGAACCATGCATGTGTTCTTATATACAAATTGTTTTCAATAAAAATGTTAGAAGTTTTTAGAGATTCGTGACAATTTGAAAAACTCACAGATGAACTACATAACCTAGAAATATTTTTTTAAATTAAGAAAAAGGTATGTCATGTACACACATAATATGTATAGACACTAGTCTATTTTATCATTTGTACACGAATTTATTTTTAAGTTAAAATTTATCAAAACTTACACACAAAAAACACTTGTAGACCATATATGGCACGATTCAGTCAGAAGAAACGTAAACAAACATAAAGATACAGTACGAAGGTCTTCACTGCCCAGAATTAACCCCGGTACTTACTGCACGACCTAGTAATTTCACAGCCACCTCCTGTGGCCACTGCAGGCAGCTCAAGCATTGCAAGTGTTCACTTAAAACCCTCTGACTCTACGACACCTGAGCAGCTCTTCTCTTCAGCATATTGGGCATCAAGGTAAAAAGCATCTCATGTAATTTTTTGTGCTTCTCATATATTTTTCACTGTGCTTACTGCGATACTGTAAACCTTGAATAACATCATGGAACCCATACAAGATGCCACTAGTGATGCTGTACGTCTCACAAAAAGCAGAGAAAATGTACAACATTACAAGAAAAAGTTGAACTGCTTGAAATGTACTGCAGAATGGGGTCTGTAGCTGAAGTCGTCCTCCATTTCAGACAGTTGATCTTGTAAACAGATGATGTAAACTTATGGTATCAATCAGTACAGTACAGTATTGTAAATGTGTATCCCTGGTATTTCTCTGGGCTTCTATAAGGATACAGTAGTTATACACGTACTGTACGAAATACATGTTAATTGACTGACCATGTTATCAGTGAGGCTTCTAGTCAACAGTAGGGTATTAGTAAAGTTTTTTTTAAAGAAAAATCAAAATGTATTAAATTATTAGTCTGTGAACTAGTCCCTTCAAATGAATAGATATAAATGACAATTTGGAATTTTCTTTCTTTCTTTTTTTTTTTGAAAAGTAAATTTATTTCAGGTTAATGTGAGGGTACAAACAACTAGGTCAAAATAATTTGATTTTGTTAAGTACAGTCCCTCTTTTGGTTATGTCCCACACACAAAAGGTGTGCAATTATCCGGAGATTTTCAACTGCACAGTGGGCCGTTACCCCATAACCTCCAGGTTATTTAAAGAACAACTGTAATCAGTTTATTTGACATTTTCATTAGTGATTCTACAGTAATCATATACTGATTTCCCATTAAAAGAATTTACAATTATCTGATGAAATATTTGTCAATCTTATTAAAGACAAACTTTTTTAGTTCTTATCACTGTCACCATTCTCTTTAAAAGAAACTCTTTTAACACTGACTCATAAAGGTATATATACATATATATATATAGGAAAGTAAAACATGTCAAATTTAGAAGATAATATTAATGTTATATACTTAAAGCCAAAAGAAAGTAAATTAATTTTAAACAGATTTGATTATGATCAGGTAAATGTGAAAGGAGGCAACTTACAGAATCAGGTAAATATTCCTATATTCCTTCCTATAGTATGGCCCCAACTTACCATTTCAGCCTTGTGTCTACTACTTCTCCAGTTATAAACTACTCACCAGATGAATGGACAAATCTCTATTTTCTAAAATTCTTTTAAATGTTTTATTACTAAAAAGAAATTAATGTCAGTAGTGTTATTAAGATTCTACAAAATATTAACATAGAGAAAACATAGCACTTTACTAACAATATGTCCAAAGTTAAACAAAATTAGCTCTTTTTTAACAAATGGTTTGCATTATTACCTTTTGGAAAATATGCAGTTATTTAATAATCAATTAAATAGTACCTTCAGTAGCCTACAAGAAGGAAATTCTGGTAGAAAACGTAATTTATTCCTCCACAAATAAAGCAATTCCAGTGATTCCATGCCAGCTAGTTCAGGAGGTGTAGCTTCCAAGAGATTTGAACTACAGTCCAAGTGCTTCAGTCCTGTAATATATATTCAATGAAAACCAAAAGTATTAACTTCTGATTGTATACACTTTCTAAGAATGTGTGAGAAGTCACCACCGGGACTTAAGAACCTGTACCATCAGATACCATTATAATAATGAAGAATACTCAAATACCACTGAACTAAATAAATGTAAATCAACTTTTTGTGTTCAATTACAATTAAAAAGAAATAATATTAAAGCTAATATCAACATTTAAAAATAGTCTAGATTTAAAAAACAATGATCTCTGTTATAGTAGTCTATAAAATATACACTATTATTATTTCCTTTAATTACCTCTGCTTTAAAAAGAAAAACCTTACAGTAATTAATGACATATAAACATGGAAGCACCCTGGTTGCATCAATGGATGTCAAGAAACTCTGACCAACAGTGGTTTAGACACATCTGTAATTGTAGGCAAGTTGACTTTTCATCAGAACGCCTTGGATTGCTATACTGATTTCTTCCATCTATCTACACAGCTTCCCTCTCTCTTTTCCTGTCTTCGCTTTCTTTTTTTTAACAACATATCTTTTCTAACACCTGAACTAACACTCATGCTCAGACTTTACACTATAGCTTAAGAATGTCCTAACCTGCTGCATCTCTCTTACCTCCTGGATCTTTCTTTCTTAAAAAAGCAGAACACAAAACAAAAATGGGAAAAGTAAAAGTCTTCCTTAAGACTTCAATAAGCAGTTTTCTCCTGAATCCTTATTGCAAATTCCTCCATTTATCATGGCCTCTATATATTCTCCAAAACTCACTTTTAGCCCTCTAAAATGCATAGGCAATATGCATTTTGTAACTTACTTTCCTGTACTTTGAGCTCATCAAATGTAATATAATTCATGACTGGGTTGATATATTGTCTTGGATAGCTTTTCTTTTGCTACATAGAAAAGCTAACTGCTTTTCAAAACCAATGCAATACTACTGCTTTCAACTAATAATAATTTATATATTATTTGAGGAAAATACTCAAATCTAGTAAATTCTCTACAGAAAAAACTGTTTTAGAGTTAGAGACCATAATTTTCACAGACGTCTGCATTAAGAGCATTCACTGGGACTACAGCAGTATGTAGTGGAAAGCCCAGTGGGAATGGAGGAAGGATTTAAGATCTGGCTCTACAATTTACAGAATAATTTCTAAACCTACATTTATTTTTCTAAAAAAAGATAGGCAATCTTGGAATTCAGGCAAAACAAGACCATCTCTTGACATTATTACCTGTGGAGCACAAGGAGGCAGACAGCTATAATATAATCACACATCACAGATAGATTCCCCTGTAAAAGTGTAACAGCCTCTTGGTGAATGCTGAATGAATGAACAAAGACACAGCATAGCTCAAATCCTTATCAGTTTCTAGATATGTAATGTTAAGATTCATGATCATATTTTCTTTTCCTCTTGTTGATATGCCTGAGTATCTTCATAATGGCAATTCTTTAGGCAGTTACTAAACAATAATAATCTGGAGAAAATCTGACTAATTGCCTTTGTTTGCATTTACTACCATAAAAATCTCTTACTTTATTTCTCTGTAAGTACATTAAAACTTATTTTTCTAAATGTAAGTTGCACCAACTCCAATTTACATATTTTTAAAATAGAAAAGATTTACTTTTCATTCTACTTATTTCTGCTGGCAAGCTCTTCAACTGATTACTGGAAAGACTGAGTCGCACCAGACTAGACAGAGAAGAAAAACTAGCAGGAACAGTTGTAAGACGATTGTTCGAAAGATCCTTTAAAAAGAAAAAGACAGAAAGAATAAATGAGTAAATAATAAAAAAAAAAATGATCGCCAAAGGGAATTTCACATTTGGGAGGGATGGGGAAGGGACTGGGTCTTCCCTAAGCTTGTTTCAAACTCCTAAGCTCAAGTAATCCTCCCACCTAACTTTCCAAGTAGCTGGGACTACAAGTGCACTCCACCATGCCCAGCTTCTAGGATTTCAAAATTTTTAAGAAATTGTAACAAATAAGAAACTATTACAGAGGTGATAAGCTTTATAACCTTCATTCACTGACAAGTTCACAGATCATCACTCATTTCAATATTCTTTTTCAACATCTGCAGGCCCACTATGTGTCCATCAATGAAGTAGACAAGAATTAAAATGAATTCTGACTTCAAAAATATTTTACATAAAGGTTTCTATTAAAACTAAGTCACACTAAATCATACATCATGCTCTCCATGCATAAATCCATTCATCTGCCTAGTATTTACTGGCTACCTATAATAAATTAGGCACATTACTGAAAAACTGTAATGTGGAATGTAAAATATCTTTGTGAGAAAAAAATTCTGAAAGAAAAATTACTGAAAGAAAAATAAAGTGGAAAAATGGCCTTTAAATTTCTTGGAGGAAAAAGGTTTCCCTTGGTTCTTCTGCTGACCACATCTAGTCTGCTTTGGCTAAGACCAGATGTCTACTCTTTACTTTTCACTCATTCAAGTTTGACTGATTAAATCTCTATACAGAATGCTTTTTTTTTTTTTTTTAATCCTTATGTTTGTTTCCTCTTTAGCAGTTATATATGAACTTTTTTTTTGAAACTCCCTTCAAAAGACATAGTTATGAATGGGGTGATTTTTATAAATCTCACACAAATTAAGTGTAAAGTGCTCCACTAGCTATCCGCAACATGTTAAGCAGGACCAGTGGCAACCACGAATTGGAAAAAATGACTTCAACTATTCTCTAATGGTTCTCACATTTAATCTAACTTAAACAACTGTATTTTGTGACTGGATAATTTGAGAATATGAAAAAAAGTTAAAATACTGGATCAGGTCTTTTTGGGAATAACATACTGTTATGATTGTAATAACAATATATTATCATAATCTACAACATACAACATAATCTGCGATTCTAATACAAAAACTAAGAATCGAGAAATTGCTAATAAGTAAATATGTTGTAATATCAAAAGTTACTAATAATAAATGCTATTTGTTATCCTTGATAGGATTCTGAGACACTCCCTACCCCCCCCCCAAAAATCTCCACTAGTGTAAAAACTGGGGAAATCTGAATAAAATCTGACATTTAAATAGTATTATACCAATGTAAATTTCTGAGTTTTTACAAATGACCTGTGGTTACATAAAATTTTCACGCTACTAGAAGCTGGGTAAAGGGTATATAAGAACTTTTCTGATATATTTATAACTTTTCTATTAACCTAAATTTTTTTCCAAAGTAAAAACCTTAAAGTTACTAACAAAATTCAGAATTCTCAAAACATTTTTAAAAACACAAATTATTCCAATAAACTTTCCTCTAAATTCTAAACAACAGAATTACTAATGAAGTTAAATATTTATTGCAGTTAATTAAATTAGGTATAAAACATAAGTAGACCATATACATAAACACACTGTATACATGTGTATATAGATAGATATACAAATATATAAACAAATTTACAATTACTAGTTTAGCAATCTGAAATGCACCATTTCTGATAATCTACTCATGTTTCCACCATTTCAACCACATATACAATTGCTCAGCCTGATGAAAAACTAAACCAGCCCCAAACTATGTAAAAATTGGAAAATCACAACTTACTAAATCTTCTAAACTGGAAAGTTGTTCAAATCCCTCTGATATGCAAGAGAGCTCGTTATGCTGGAGATACAGGCCCTTCAGGTTCCTCAGGTTTGCAATCTCTCGGGGGAGTGTTTTCAGCTTGTTATGGCTATTGATTGATAAAGTAAGCACTGCCTATTTCAGCAACAGCACAATACATACTTACCAAAGGAATTTTTACATTAGGATCATTATAAAAATGAAATGTGGTTACTAACCACCCCCCCAATTTATATTTATTAAAATAACAGTAAACAAATTAGAGCTTCAAAGAAAAACAAAGAAATAAAGATTTTAACCAAACATGAATATGTGAATTTTTGATTACTTGCTTATAATGAACTCTTAATTTTATGTGTAACAGGAAATAACATACTAGACTCAATTTTTTATACTTTATCTGACTTCTAAAATTTTGTCAAAATATATACAAAGATGACATTACCATTACTTCACAAATAAAAGGGAGAAAATGGGAAATATAAGGGGCTTGCAACAACTTTAAATTACATTAGAATAAAACTGGTTGAAAATAAAAAGCCACAAGTGTCTTCAAAAATTAAAAACCATTAGAACTGTGATGTTCATCTGGCTGAGCTCTCTGGGTATTTGACAGAGACCCAGCGGGCAGAGATGCACTCTAGCCAGGTGTTTCCCCTTCTCCTTCCTGCTTGATCCCATTCTAAGACTCACATTGTAAGTGTCAGAATTCAAAGCTGAAGCTGCACCCTCTGTACATACTCTGGACTTGTAAAGGGAAGAGGCTCTATGTAGTAAACAATTAGTACCTTTTTATGTGTACATTTTAACAGATTTATGGTAATTTTATACTTTTCACCAAATGAGTACTGTTATTTGACTAAACTAGAGGACTGTTTTTCCTCTAACTAGTTAACTTGCCTCCAGAAAATGGATTTCACTATATTATGTTAAATAGATCTATAACATACTTAGTTTATAAGCCACAATTTTTCAAACTATGCTTGAAGTACCATTTGTTTCTTCTCTCAAATGGTATCACCCATGATCTCCTTTCGCATAATTAGAGTCTATTTAACACAGAAAAGCCAAAGTTATTCTTTCTTAACAGTCTGGGTGTGTATTAGAGGGCAAGCAGAGTTAGCTAGAACCTTAGCTGCCTCGTGACGCATGTACCTATCCATGAAAGTACTAGAGATACATCCATGGAATCCAGGAGTCCTTGGAAAAGTTTAAAAACTACTACTAATAAAAGCCATGAAAGTTTTCATTGTTAATGAAAGAATAGTTTTATATTTCTTCCTTATTGTTTAATACCTAGATATTTTTTAGACAAGCAAAATTAAAAGTTGAGATAAAAACAAAGAGTTTATTAAAATAACAACCACTAAAATTGTTACATAAAAATAATACAAAAGCATTTAAAAAAAAACAACTGGACTTAAATTTGAAAAACCAGAAGACATGTAGGTAACTCTAAAACCAAATAAAGACAAATTAAAAACTTAAAATTCTTATTCTGCTTTAACTACTTTCTGTGATAATACAAAGATATTTTCTAATGTTAGAAAAAAATTTAAAGAATATCAGGTTTACAACATTATAACAGCAATATTAGAAATAAATAAGCTTAAATCTTACCTGACATTAAGTTTCTGAAGATTTTCTAGTTCTCCTATAGCAGGAGGAAGGGATGTCAGCTGATTATCATGTATCTAAAAGTTATTAAAAGACAAAGTAAATATTACTAGTCTTACAATTAATTGGATACACAAGCTTTGCCATCATACAAAATTATTCACTAATAATCCCTTTCACCTGAGTGCCAATGAGCTGGATATTGGTAATGTGCCCTGTGTGTAGAAGAGCTGAAACTGTCCAAACTGCTATTCAGAAACCATGAAGTCAGGTCACCAATTTACATATTACAATTAAAAATAAATTTCACTACATTAAGTGGAGTTTCAATTTCAAATATGAGATGAAGAAAAAACTAACACAGGCCTCTGATAGAATGATATATGTCAACATATAAAACCTACATGAGAAGGGAGAAAGGGACTTCTCTCATGTTCTTATAAAGCCATCCTTTTGTAAGGTAGAAAGAACCTTAGAGTAAGTCAATACATTCATTTACAAATGAAGAAAATTAAAAAGCTCTCAGAAAATTTAGATCCTATTTTTCTACACATGAATTGGAGGATTCTGATGTTGCTAAGTAAAGTACACCAAGAGTCTATAGATTCTGAAATACACCACTCGTGTTCAACTCACCACCAATGGTAACTAGAGATTAACAAAGGTCCCTGAATAAAAACACAAAACTTTAATTTCAATAATTTAACTCAACTTGAAGGCAAGTTACAAAAAATATCTTAAGCACTTGCTTTAATGCCTAGAATATTAATTATAAAAATATTAAGAAAAAAGATGAGCAAAAGCATCTTGTTAAATACTAATTCTGTTTGTATGCAGTAACTCATTTAATTCTACAAACAATTTTTTTTTTTGGTTTTTGGCCGGGGCTAGGTTTGAACCCGCCACCTCCGGCATATGGGACGGGCGCCCTACTCCTTGAGCCACAGGTGCCGCCCCAATTCTACAAACAATTTTTAAAAGTAGTAAATAGTATCAGTCTGGTTACAGATATCGACACTGTGACACAGTGAAGTAGCTTCCTCAAGGCGACACAGCTACTGAGTGGCAGGGTCACAATTAGAAACTTGGTGTTCTAACCCTGAGCTTTTAACCATTATGCTATGCCTAACATTGGTAACTTCTACCAACTGAACATGAAAGCTTTTCTACTTACCAAACCCAAATTTAGCTTCAGAATCCCTTCTACTATACCCAAATTTGCGGTCAGTCAACTTACATCAAGAACAGTCAATGCAGGCAGGAGTCGGAGGTCATCCGTAAGTGACTGGAGTTTATTGTTTGATATAATTAGTTTGGTCAAATCTGTCTGCTCCCACCACCGCTCAGTAGCACCGAATGTAAGATTCTGATTAGCTTCCTCAGGGATATCGACATTTATTCTCCAGACACACTGAGGCACTATTCCCACCACCATTGTACAGGTGGGAGGAGGGGGACGGAAATAAGAAGCAGATACTAAGTGACATACTTTTGTAACAGTGATTCAGTTTATCTATTGAAAAACAATTTCTCAAACAAAAAAATCTCAAGTAAGTCAAAGAGTAAGAAATTTTAACTAGAGAGTTTATTTTATTCAAAAACAGACTATGTAATACATATTTTACATATTAACTCTCACTTTTAACTTCAACTTTTTTACTATATACATACACTGCACAGTATACATATAAGACAAATAAAGAAGGAATCTTACCATTTTGCTAACAGACTAACGGAGAAGGCGTGGAAATCAACATCTATATGCAATGGAAAATTTTAACAGAAGTACATATAAGGCTCCCAAAGGGTTAGTAATGCAATCTAATCACTAAGTATCTACCCAAACAAAAAAAAGCCATTTCACCATAAGGACATCTACCCTTGAGTATTTACAGCAGCCCAATTAACAACTGCAAGGATGGGAAACAACCCCAGTGCCCTTCCACACATGAATGGATTAACAAACTATGTATATGTAGACTGCTGAACACTCTTCAGCCTTAAAAAGATGGAGATTTTGTATCTTTTGCAACAAACTGGATGGATTTGGAGAACACGCTCCTATATAAAGTATCACAAGAATGAAAAAGTGAGTATCACATGTACTCAATACTAAGTTAAAAGTAGTAGATTAAAAACTACCTACTCAGGCGGCGCCTGTGGCTCAGTGAGTAGGGCACTGGCGCCATATACCAAGGGTGGCGGGATCGAACCCAGCCCCGGCCAAACTGCAACAAAAAAATACCCGGGCATTGTGGTGGGTGCCTGTAGCCCCAGCAACTAGGGAGCCTGAGGCAAGAGAATGGCCTAAGCCCAAGAGCTGGAGGTTGCTGTGAGCTGTGACACCACAGCACTCTACCCAGGGTGACAAAGTGAGACTCTGTCTCTACAAAAAAAAAAAACTACCTACTCACATGAGAGAAAAACTCAAACTCATGAGGGAGAAAGGGAGGTGGCTCAGCAAGTTACCACCAAGGGGAAGGAGGAATGGGTATGTACGCACACTTTCTACAATTTCAACTTTACCTTACAAATGCAAATGATGTAACCTGATCACGTCTACTTTATATTAATCTGAAATAAAAAAAATGAAATGGCTGGTAATAATAGCTAAAACTTACAAATACTTCTAACATCCTAACTCATTTACACCTCGTGACGACTGTGAGGTCGGTGCTATTACTAATCCCAACTAATGGATGTGAAATAGGAGGCACAGAGAGAATGCCAAATCTGGCCAGGGCCACGCCTCTAGTCAAGCAACAGAGGCAGAAGTGAAACCTTGTCAGAGCTCCATTATTTTGCTTTTGTTTTGCTTTCCATTTATATTTGGGAGAAACATCTGACTCTGGTGGCTACTCTCTGTTTTACTTGACAGGCAATTTTATTTCTTACCACACCACATAATATTGTGTTACTCTATTGCAGCAAACGATGATTTGTGTAACACAGTAAATAAGTCTGTACAAGTTGAAAAGGGAAAATCCATGTTGTCACCACAAAACTTAAGTTTCTAAAAGGTAGCTTGCTAAACTACTGCAGCAAAACTTTTAAATAGTCCTTCATTCCTTGTTAAAAGGGGAACTACACAAAGGAAAGATGGACCTTTGAGATCTACATGAAGGTAATCACTGGCTATTCCCTGCTGTCACTGTCATTTCAAAACCACCAAACCAAAGTTTCAAATTCAGGACACGAAAGAGCAGCTCTAGATGACTGATCTGATACAATGGTGTTATAGACAAAAAGCAACTCCTGAAAGCCATGAGACTTACACTCACTCAAAAATGAGCTGCTGACATTCATATTAGAATAAATCATAAGATCTCCCTCCTTCCGCCGTATCTCAGATTAGGCATTCTCTCTACTCTTCTGCCACTGAAACTTGAGGAAACACAGAATATGAATCTACTCGCATTCCTCTTTGTGGATCAAGGTTTATTTTTAAAGTAAAAGAAAACAAAATAATTTCACTCTTCCCAAATGATATGAAAGCCAAAGCACCATAAAATTTGTCATCATCATTATTTTGGTTTGTCGATATAGATTAAGTGAGTGAAAATGAGAAACACAGATCAGCCAGCAATTAGCATGTGAATTTACTGACATCAAAGGAGTTGACAGAAATGGCATCATTTATGTATTTGACTAAAAATAAACGCTACTCTCAGAAGAAAAGGGTACTAATGTGCCATATAGAGCTGGGTCACCTACAGAAAGCTCCGGGTGAGAGAGGGAAGCAAGACAAAACAACACATACACACACACACTCTCTCTAAAAAAAACATACATAGAAGCAGCTGTGTGATGAGCATGATCCCATTCCTAAAGAAGATGCATAGACAGATTGTGCGTGCATTTTTCTCTAACACCTATATGTAGACACATTAAGGCCATTATACCTAAAAAGCAATGTGTAACAACTGTCTTTTGGGGAGTGGAGTAAGGTGGGAAGCAGAAAAAATCTGCACACAATACAATAAACTTGTTACCAATCAACTATACTAAATGAGTGCTAATATTCTGTCATTATTATTTCAGGTATTTTTGTTACCAAACTTTATCTTTTTGGGAACTGCCGAAGGCATGGACAATTGTTGAGATTATCCTGTTATTGAACATATATCAATTTGCTTTTCTATAAACTATGACTTACTGATCATTCTTTTCCCCATTAATTATTTCTAAGGTATCCCAATTTCTTCCAGAACTTATAGCACCAAGATTCATGTCACTATTGTACTTCCCCCATATGAAGAACCACTAAAAGGTATACATATAGTCCTAATTACTGAGGAATTCTATGGAGCCATCCTAAAAATAGTTCACCAATTTATAAAATAGAAGCTACAAGGTAAAAATGAATGTCAATAGCATATAAATGTGAAAAAAATTACTATGGAGTTGGGTATTATGTAAAATTTCAAACATACACATAAATTTAAAGACCAGCATAATGAAAGAAAACTACATGTACCCATCACCGGGCTTTAAATGTCAGCGTTAACAATTATCAGTTCATGGCTAGTCCTGCTTCATTGATAATTCCATCCCACAATGATCTAAGCTACCATCTTAAGAAGCTTAAAATGAATTAATTAATTAAAATAAATTAAACCCAAAGAAAGCAGAATCAAGGTAATAAAAAGTGAAAATCAATGAGATAGAAAACAGACAAGTAATAGTGAAAAAACAAGCCGGTACCTAGTTCTTTGAAAAAGACCAGTAAAATTGATAAACCCTTAGCCAGACAGATGAAGAAAAAGAAACAAATTATCAAGATCAAGAATCAAAGTGAGACTGTCACTACAGATCCTACATATGTTAAAAGGATAAGAGTATATTTTGAACAGTTTTATGCCAATAAATCCAAAAATGTAGATGAAATGGACAAATTCCTTGAAAGGAAAAAACAAAAGGCACAACAGCAATAGAAAGTAACCTTTCATTTATTAAACTGAATTCGCAATTTAAAACATCCTCCAAAGAAAACTCCAGGCAGATGGCTAAACTGGTGAATTCTAACACATTTAAAGTAAAGATAATACTAATTTTACACAAACTCTTTTCTCTTTCAAAAAACAGAGGAAAGAATACTTCTCAATTTGTTCTATAAGGCCTGTATAAGCCTGATACCAACACCAAAGGCATTAAGAGAGACAAAAACTCCTAAAACAAACAAAAAACCAGACTGCAATATCCCTAATGATTATAGACCCCAAATTTCTTTTTATATATATACTGCTGAGTTTTTTTTTAATTTTATTTCAGATTAATACGAAGGTACAAATGTTTAGGTTTCTTTGTTTTCATTTCCAAGGTAAAGTTCAAGTAGTAGTTGAACCCTCCACCCCAAGTTTCTTAAGAAATTTAGCAACTTTTATAAAAAGGATAATATATCATGATATAGTGGAAGTTATCTTAGGAATGGAAGGCTGGTTTAACATTCAAAAATCAAGACAATCTACGGTATTAATGGAAAGCAGGGAATCTACGTCATATATATCATGACATAGTGGAAGTTAGGAATGGAAGGCTGGTTTAACATTCAAAAATCAAGACAATCTACTGTATTAATGGAAAGCAGGGAATCTACGTCATATATATCATGACATAGTGGAAGTTATCTTAGGAATGGAAGGCTGGTTTAACATTCAAAAATCAAGACAATCTACGGTATTAATGGAGAGCAGGGAATCTACGTCATATTTTCTTTCATTCTGCAAGTATTTGTCTGGACTACTTTATATGTAGCACAATAAGAAAGAAATCATGAGAAGGAAAATGGAAGGTTTTAATCACGGTTGTCTAAAAACTGAATACTATCAAGAAATAGAGGAAAGCATTACAGGAAGAATGCTGTATTTCTTAATCTGTGCGTCTACCTCCCTGCTACTCTTTCACCCCCCGCCCCCTACCCCCCACAAAGCAGATAACCACAAGAGCATCTGGCCATTCATTCATGGTATCCAGATTTGTGTCTTTACCAAGTTTTCTCAGGATGGCCTCAAATCTGAACTTAACGCAGCGTCTATCCTGATGCTCAATTTAGAAAACGTGCTCATTATTCCTTGTAATTAGGATTCTGCCCAACTGCATGCAGAAGAGGCTTTCAGCAAGTAAGAGTGGGACTCATTTTAAGCTCGCAAAAGGGCAGATAAAAAAGAAAACATAAAATTTTAGCTTTAGAGAAAGTATCAGTCCATCATGTGATAGCTAATTTCGTCACACATTATATCGTTTATCTCACATAATGTAGGAATCCCAGGAAGCCCCCCGTTTAAATTTTGGTTACATTCCCAATAGAGTCCCTGGACCAAAGATTGCTGGAGTCAGAGGAAGAGCCGAAATGGACTGTCCAAGCCAGTCGCCATGTAACGGATGCCTAGATTAGAGCACAGAGATCCTGGCTAGGGACCTAAGAAAGACAGCCAAAGCCAGGCCAGAAGAAAGGGAGGCTGTCTGGCCCAAGGCTTTGGGGCAGGACACACAATCCGGTCGTTACTTCTGGGGCTTACCTTCACTGAGGTTCCTACCCGACAGGTTTAACTGGCCGCTCTTCCTCGCCGCCTTCAACAGCCCCTGCGGTACTGAGGTACCGCAGTCCTTCGCGTCAGCTTTGAAACCCGCTCGAGGATCTGGCCTCGCTACTCCCTTCAGGCGCGACATGTTTAAACACCGCCCGAAGCAGCAGCTCCGCCCGTGAAGCTTACAGGCGGCGCCTAGAGTCGCCCCGCCCCCTTCGCCAGCGCGCGCTTCGCGCGCCGGGCTCGCGGCCGGGAGGGGGGCCTTCGCTTCCTGCGGCGCAGCCAGATGTCGTCATCCTCCGCGCCGGGGGCTGGAGGACGCAGGAGCCTGTTCCGTTGCCGGTGCTGGCCTAACGTCCTGGAATTACCTCACACAAGTAAGTGCGTTTAACGGACTTGCGGAGCCTTGGAGTTTATCCTTTGCACTGTTACTACCACTCCAACCTTCTCTTTGTGCTCCTGCCGCGGCGAGGGCGTCCGGAAGGGGTAGCCCTCTCTTCTCCCCTCTCCTGCTCTGAACGTGGGCCTTGGCTAAAACTTGAGACCTGGGCGCGGTCTGCAGCATCCCTGGACCCCAGCCCGTGTTTGTCGCTTGTGGTGGTGGCGCCTGAGCTCGGGCGTGCGGAGCGAAATAGATTTCCTGTTCTTCGGGTCGGTACTCTGACACCGTTCCCGGTGTTGTGTTATAATCCAGTATAGGAGGGAATGTGAAATGGAAGGGTTGGCAACGTAGAAGAAAAAGAAAAGCTTAAAATTCAGTAAGTGTTCTGTCCAACCGGAACAGTGTAGGGAGACAGGTACTGGCGCAAAATTTAGTGCAGCACAAACAGCTTGGATTGGGGAGCCCTAAAAATGCCAGTGCGGATTCCAGCTGCTGTTTTCCAAACTGTAACTTCAGGGATATTTCTGCCGCGTAAGGTTTTTGAAATAATTAGTGAAGAAAAAAGCTTACGTTTTGAGTGCTTAGTAAGGGAAGGGACTCGAGTTCAGAATTGGAAATGAAAATTTTGTTCCATCGGTGTTTCTTGGGAAATTAAAGTTTCCCTTTGAAATGTAAATTCATTCAGCAAGTAATTATTAAGTGTTTATCTCGCATGGTACGTACTGTCCTGGATGCTTGATTTTTCTCTTACCTGAAGTGATTTTATTTTAAAAGCATATGCCAAGAAATAACCATCCATTAAATCTACTGGTGATTGGTAGGATAGTTGGAAGATAGGATGACAGCCCTCTTAACAAATTCTGCGCCTTGCAGTTTTACTTGAGTCCATCTTCTTGCTACCAGTAAAATCCAGTTTTTCACACCCTATCCTTTTTCTTCTTCGTAGTTCACTGGAGTCTTTGACATTAAAAGTGAACAGCAGAAAACTACCAGAAGTTAGCCTACTAAGCCAGGAAAGACCCGGTTTTAAAGCAGAAGGACATAGCGACTTTGCAAGATCATTTTTATCAGTTTGTCTTGATAATAATGACAATAGCTACCTTATTGAGCCCTTATTAGGTGCTAGGCTCAGTGCTAAAAGAACCTCTGTTCGCTATTAATTATTTAATACTATAACCAATTTTGCAGATGGAGAAATTGATGTTAAAAGGGGCTAAAAAAACTTAACCTTAGATCACAAGTTTCTTTAAGTGATGTGACGGAGAATTTGAACCTGAATCCATCTCCAAAACCGTAGTCGTTAACCACATGACTTGCCTAATAGCTTTTCATAATTTCCAACTTGCTTTTTTTAATTCTGGGATCGTTTTAAGAGACGCTTCAGTTTTGAAGAGATTTATTAGGGAACAACCTTTTTCTCTTTTGTAGGGAGTAACAGCCTACTTTTGGAGAATGAGTTGCTCAAGTATAAAAATTCATGATAATCACCCCTGCCCCTACAATGAATCTTCTTTAGTTCAACTTATTTAAAAATAACAACAAAGTATAATTTTTTTATTCTTTTGTTCTTGAAGTGAAATACTTTATTATTGACATTTTACAATACTATGTCAAAACATTGTTTCTTTTTTAAAAGAGAGGCATATGTTTAATGGCAAAGTAATTCTGAAAAATCCAGATGGCCTTATATTTGTGATAAACCTCAGTGGATATAAACGGATACATGTAAAGAATTTACCAGTATACAGGGTGGCCATAAAGTTCGTGTGCGATTCAAAGTAGTTATTTTAAATTGACTATTATAGATATTTTAAAATAGACTATTTTAAATTGTGCACGATTTTTATGGCCGCTCTGTATGTCTACCGTATAAAATGTATTTTGATTATGTAGTAAGTGCAGATTAGGTGAATGACAGGGAAATGTGACTGTGCACTTGGGCAAACTAAATGTTTTATCTCAGATTTGATAGAAACTGAAAGCTAAGTGACTTGAATTGAGTTTCTTTATGAAAAAGCAGTTTTATCCACATTCAATTACATTAGTAAGAATTAGCTTTGTACTTCAATCGCATTACTTGAAGAGACTGCATTAAAGGCAGTCAAAAACCCTAACCTCTTTTTAACACTGGTATTTAGTCAAAGTATTTACTTTTTTTTTTTAAATGGACTTTATATATACATCATTAAAATAATAGGAAATGGTTGTTCCTGTCAGGGCTGGAGAGTACTGCATAGTTAGAATTGTCAGCTACAATTTGTTGTATCTATTTTATTTAAGTAGTGGAAGGTTTTACTCTTCAAGTTTCTTAGCTAAACGAAAAAAAGTTAAGAAACCAAATACTGTATGTGTTAAACCTAAGAATTATATTGGCCAAAGAATGCTCTTCCGTTACATAATGGAAAGTATGACGTTTATCAAAGTATGAGAGCAGATTGTCTTAACCATTAAAATTTAATAAGATACTTTCAGGTGTGGCTGTATTACTCTTGCAAACGTGTTAGATTTTTTTTCCAAAAGCAAAAGGTAAGTGTGAAATTGTAGTAAAGGAAAACAGTTAATGTGTGCAGATTTTTGAAGCATATTTGCTAAGAAAACAGAATCACGTAAGAGCAAAACGTGCATGGTGTCTCTAAAGTCACCACCATGAGGAAAAAGGGAAATTGTAGCAAAACATACTTTTATTTATAAAACATTGATTACAAAATTTTACAAAATATTTACAAAGTATTCTCTGTGTTGGACACCTTTGTAAAATTTTATAATGAATATTTTGTAAATAAAGGTACATTTAGCTAACATCTCCTTTTTCCACAGGTATGGGGACTTTGGGGTAACTTTTGGGACACCCTATATTTCTTTGAAGGAAGTGCATATTTTCCATGTTTATTCATTGTTTCAGATGTGGCTTCGAATTGTATTATGTTGATTGCAGTTAAGTTTGGTTAATTTCTTCCATCAGAAAACAATTGCCACTTTCTTTCTCATCCATTTTCTTCTGGATTATAGGTTTATATATTTGTATTTTCCCTTTGCTTCTCATCATGCTCATGAATCATGAAGTAGTTAGCTTGCTTAGGGCAGTGATTTTTCAACCAGTGTGCCCTGGAAAATTTTTAAAGATCATTCATTAAATTATTTTCAGAAGAAGTTCATAGTGTGGTAAGTATATTCTTTCATTTACCCTTTTTTTTTTTTGGATCAACATAATTCAGGTGTGCTGTGAGATAAAGAAGGTTGAAAAATACTGCTCTAGGGGCGGCGCCTGTGGCTCAGTCGGTGGGGCGCCGGCCCCATGTACCGAGGGTGGCGGGTGCCTGTAGTCCCAGCTGCTCGGGAGGCTGAGGCAAGAGAATCGCTTGAGCCCAGGAGTTGGAGGTTGCTGTGAGCTGTGTGAGGCCATGGCACTCTACCGAGGGCCATAAAGTGGGACTCTGTCTCTACAAAAAAAAAAAAAAAAAAAGAAAAATACTGCTCTAGGAGATTTAATATTTGATTTTGTTCTCTACTTTTGATTCAAAAACTTTTAACCCCTCAGATTTAGGAAAATAGCATTTTTATTTCCTCCTATAGAAAGACTTCACATGTTAGCGTTTTTCACTAGAAGAAAGGTGGAAGAACTAGTAAAAAAAAAAAATCAAATGTACTTTTGTCTTTTTTTTGTTGTTGAAAAAGAGAAACCAAAACGTGGACGGTGGTAAACTAATCCTGCTTGTGTCGTGTTTTTTTAAAAGCACTATGGTAGGAGATTTGTTTATTGATTGTTGTAAAAGCAACTGGGAATATTAGGAAATATTTCCAGTGATTACTATTACTAATTTCTAATAGCTAATGCAATAGTCTTGTTCTTTTTTCCAAGATTAATATGTTCTGCAATTTAAGCCCAAATTTTAATATTATTTGGGTTTTACGATTTTTTTTCTTTGAATGGTAAAGTAAAACAGAGGAAGAGTTAAGGCACCAAACCCTATTTATTTCAGTGTCATTCTCTGTTAGTGCTGGTACAGGCAAACCATTACCAGGGAAGTCTAAGAATCAATTACAGTCAAAATCTGCTCTTTTAAAATTTGACTTTATATCACCCCCTACAAAGATTTTTGTTCAATTGGATTCAGCTTTCAGCTTCATTTACTTTTGAAAGGAAAAGAAAAAAACGTTTATAAATGTCAAATACTGTTCTGTATGAACAAAGCTCCCCTACAGTTTTAATAAGACACAATATGGTCCTTGAAGCTTTATGCTTAGTGTCAACTTAATAAGAGGGAAAAATATGAATAACTTGGTAGATTGTTACAATCACAATCAATAGATTGTTAATGTATAATTTGATGCTCAGACTTGTAGGGTGTATATTTGTACTCACAATTGTAATTTGACATATGCCAGTTTAACTTACCAGAATACCTTCAAGACTGCCAACAGTTCTTTTTCTACTTGAGTTTTCCCCCATCCTTTAACATATCACAGTTATGAATACTTCAATAATTGAAAAGTGCCCATCATTGCGGTATTGAAATATTAGTAGACGTTTAAATACTTGGTACCTACAATGCAGATCTGTGATCTCAGTCTTCTTCATCATAGGTACGTATCTTTCACTAAATGCTAAGTTTATCAGCCATTAATACAACTTTGTTTACTTACCATTGTAGAGATGCCAACCTTGTTTGCTTAGAAATATCACCTCTGTACCATCTCCTCCCTCCCTCAAAATAATTACTTTATCTATGTCTCAAGTGTTTTAAACTAAAATCTGAGCTAATTGTGGCTCGAAACTCACTGCAGTTCATAATTTCAAGTGACTGGCATGGTAATTAGGGGAAAAAAGTATATGGCCTTTTAAAACTATTTACTATGTTTTTAATCTGTCACTTGTCAGGAATTCAGATCGGATAATGTACTTAGTTATATTTTGCTTTTTTTTAAATTTGTGCTTTGGTCATTTGATGGTTTGTTTTTGTGACTTACATCATAATACATTGAATATTAATCAAGGATATATTCAGTTTTGCAAATAAGAATAATACTCTTGCTCTTAAAATGTGGGAAAGTAATTGAACCTTCCTCAGAAGAGTTTTCCATGGAAAAGTCTTTTTTTTTTTTTTTTTGAGTTTCATGGGTAGAGGGCAGTGTCATCATGGTAGCGCACTGTAATTTCAAACTCGTGGGCTCAAGAGATGCAGCCTCCTGAGTAGGTGGGATTGGAGGTTCATCCGTAAGGCCTGACTAATTTTTCTACTTCTAGTAGAGGTCTCACTCCTGCTCAGGCTACTCTTAAACTCCTGACTTCAAGCCATCTTCCTGCCTCAGCCTTCAAAGAATGCTAGGATTATAGGCATGAGCCACTATGCCTACCAGTATTTGTGTCTTAATCAAAAAAAAAGGAATATTTTGTTTAGACATTATCTGACTGTGCATGGTATTAGCAATATACTGCTTTGGGATCAAAATGATTACAAAGATTTGAAATCTGCTTATATTGGTGTTGTGTTTGCATTTGTGTAGCCGCCTCTTAAATGAGAGAGGGCATTTAGTAATAGTATAATTCATTTCCTTACTATAACTTAACCATTTACAAAGAATTATCATAGCAATTTAATTTTGCCAATAATGCTGTGAGGTAAGACAAGTCTTACTATTATTCATCCATTAGTAAGGAAATGGAGAGTTGAAAGCCACCTTTCCTGTGATGGTTTATAACATTTGTTGAGTGCCCATGTGCAGAGCACTCTGGTGAGTGGTTCATATCCATAATATTCCTAATCTTAGAAACTTTATATGGCGTCATTATTTCCATTTTTCATTTGAAGGTGCACATTAGCTCACACGACTAATCAGAGGAAGTATGTATAATAGTTGAGAATATCCATGGGTCGTGAAGTGGGAGGGGGGCAGAATGGAGACCACCTTTTTTTTTTTTTTTACATTTGTAGAGTTTGAGCAGTTAACAGTAAGGATTTATCACCATACAATAATTTTTAATATGCTTCCAAAATAACCTATGTTAAAATGTGAAATCTAAAATAAGAAACTTCTCACTGTGAGTTGTATCTTTCACGTGAGTGATAAAGCAGAATTAGTCTAGGGTACTAACCTAAAGGAGAATGATGGTACAAGATGGAGCCCAGTGGAGAGTAACAGTCTGTTTTCAAAATGGAAGATTTTTATTGAATAAAGAACCTGAAACCAATCATTATCATTCCCACCTTATATGTTTAATTTTTTCTGTATTTATTATGACAAGAGATGGTAGAGATACAGTACCAGGTTTGTTTTGCTTTTTAATCCCTGCTTACTCCACTGTTACTGCTCTACACCTGCAGCAAGTTGCCTAACTTCTATAAGCCTTAGTTTCTTTATCTGTAGAGCAGGCATTGCCATGGTAGTTAATCTTTTTCTAAGCATTTGTATTAGCATTTTCACTCATCCTAACAACAACCCCAGACAGGTGGACATCATTATTATTATTATCCCCCTAATTGAGATAAGAAAACATAGGCACAAAGTACTGAGGTAGAAGTCGCACAATTACCTGAATTGCTGGTCCAGCCCCTTCTGGTTGACTCCAGGGTCTGCATTATTGAGTCTAGCATCTTTCAAGTGTTATGAGGATGAAAGACCATTTTAAAAGCATTCAGTTAATGTAATTCAGTCTTACTACTGAATTGGAGTACACTTTCATTTTTTGCATTTTTTTAAGTCTTTAAAAATAAATTTCCTTCATGAAGAGAAAGTTAATTTTACCACATAAGGGGAAAAAGTTAAAGGTTAAATGGTGCAAATGTGTAATTCCTTCATTAAGAAAAACTAATTTTAAAATTCTGGAAACTGTTTACTTAAATAGTTTCTACCAGATGTTTTTCTGTTGGATTCTTGTTTTGTTTTGTTTTGTTTAAAGATTGTGAAGCATTTCTTCCAATGGCCTTTTCTCAATTGAGACTCCAAAAGAATCTTGTATAACCTAAAGGTGGTATTGAAAAGTCTCTGTGTGGAACTTCCACAGCCAAATGTTTCTTTTGGTCTGATTCAGTCAAAAAGACAAGCACATCTGTACAGATAAACTGTAATTTCGCCAAGTGATCCATATGCACTCCAGCTGAGAAGGCTGTACACCTGGATGCAGGCAACAACATAATGCTCAGACCACTGCTGCTTCCATGTTAATCATAAAAACAAAACTGAAAAATGGGCACATAACAGATTTTTTGCCTACAGTTTCAGGATGTTCATGGACTCTACTTGTCAATTTAAAAGCAAATATAGAGGCGGCGCCTGTGGCTCAGTCGGTAAGGCGCCAGCCCCATATACCGAGGGTGGCGGGTTCGAGCCCGGCCCGGCCAAACTGCAAAACCAAAAAAATGGCCGGCCGTTGTGGCGGGCGCCTGTGGTCCCAGCTGCTCGGGAGGCTGAGGCAAGAGAATCGCTTAAGCCCAGGAGTTGGAGGTTGCTGTGAGCTGTGTGAGGCCACGGCACTCTACCAAGTGAGACTCTGTCTCTACAAAAAATAAAAAAATAAAATAAAAGCAAATATAGAATTCCTATTGTCGGTGGACAATACAGATTCAACCATATGAAACAAGTATAGTAGAACCTTCATGGTTGATCATCTCCCTAAATTGACCACCTCCTTAAGCAGACCTAATTTTCGTAGACCAGACATGAACCACATGTACGTATCAGTACAATAGGCCTAGTTCCTCATTTGACCAGTTCTGTATATGTTGACTGGTTTGTAATGGTTCCTTGGGTGTCAGCCTTACTGTATTTGTAAATAAACTTCCAATAGACTTATTTCCTGTCCTGGTGAGCATGCGTGTGCCTGTGTGCATCCACCTGTCTGTCGTTTCTCTAATGCTAGTTCATCCTCTATCGTCTCCCTTTCATTTAGATGAGGAAGAAGAAAGGGAAGCCTGGGACTTGCATGGATGTTAGTGTTTATAGAATTATCTAAGTTTATAGAATTAGAGGTAAAAGTATAACTAAACAGAATTGAAAAGTGAAATATATCTGCAGATAAGTTTTTTTTTAGTTCTGGATTTGTAAGCAGCAATTTATTTCCTCGGTTTTTCTGTTTCTCTCTCTCTTTTTTTTTTAAGGTACTGGGTTGAATTCTGTTAGCTGGGCTGGAGTACAGTGGCCCCACCTTGAACTCCTGGGCTCAAGTGATCCTCCCACTTCAACCTCTCAGTTACTTAGGACTACAGACAAACACCACCAGGCCCAGCTGATTTTTTTTTTTTTTTTTTTTTAATTTTTTAGGGAGACAGTCTTACTATGTTGCCCAGATTGGTCTTGAACTCCTGGCCTCAAGTGATCCTCCAAAGTGCTGGGATCAAGGCTTGAGGCACCACTCCTGGCCTTCCTTATGTTTTTCATATTGCTATCTAGCTACAGGGGAAAAAAAATTACAGCCAAATACTTTGTAAGTTTACTGCAACCAAATTTCCCTCTAAATCTAGCAAATACATGGCTGTCTTCATTCACAAAGATTTTACTGTATGCATATTTACTTAAGCCACCCGCCTTACAGTGTGGGCAGAGGTCATACGAGACATTTGTAAAATGTGTCTAGAACATTGATGATACTCATTTAATTTTTGTCAAATACTGGCTTTGTTGCAGTATAATACTGTTAGAACAAAGATTAATAATTACCTTCCCTGTCTTCAAAAAGTTTATTTGCTTGCGCTTGGACGGGGGGTCTTTTTAAAAACCAATTTGATTAAAGGCCTGTTGCTTGTGCAGATTTGCAAAATTGTGTCATTTGGAAGTACTCCACTGTCTTTTCCATTAGTATGAACAAAAGTGGCTATAAAGACAAAAGTGTCTTAATTTATTCACCTGGGAACATGGTATCCAGCAAGTAGTGATTGTGCCTACCTGTGTCTATTCTCTTCTATCTGAAGAACTTCTGAGTACACAGATCTCTTTAGAAGCTTGAGACTGGGAAGAACTAGACCTTGTTCGTTATGACTAAGAGGATTGGTGGTGTTTTGAGGATTTGAAGGTAAAGCATTACCTTCACATTCTGTGTTGTGAAAGCCTGTCTGAAACCATGTACTTTTCCCATAATATTACTCTGTAGCCAAAATGACAGGTTATTTTTTGCTGTGAATTAGAAATTTCACTAACTCTTAGTAAAAATGGTAATCTCTATCATTCAAGTATAACTGGAAGCCTTCCCTAACCACTTCCAGAGATGAGCTAAGTGACCCTTCTCTGTGCATACTTCACTTCACTTTCCACATGACAGGATTTCTTTATAATTCTCTGAAATACAACAGAGAATGGTCTTCTTACTTTACAAGCTTCAAACTTGTTATTATCCTTAGGGCCTTTCTGATTTGTTATTTCCCCTGTATGGCATGCTTTTTTCCCAGAAATTCAAATGGCTTGCTTCCTTCTTTAACTACCACCTTCTCCCCCAGCTCCTGTCCTGCTTTATTTCATCACCACACATTACTCCTGACATCTTTGCTTTGTTTTTTGAGAGTTCGCCATACTAGACCTGAAGTTTTATGAGATGAGAGACATTGACTTCCGTTTCCATGCTCTATTTCTAACAGTTAGAAAATCCTTGGAATATAGGTACATAATATTTGAAGAAAGTTGTGAAGTTTTCTACTGCCCCTTAAGATAATTGGAGATAGAGTGAATGAGGCAGTCATGATAAAGTCTTGTTCAATGAGAGCCTAAATAAATATGAATTGATTTAAAACTAGTATAGTTTGGCTGTATTTGTTAATTGCTTTGATATATTAGTTATTTGCCTTTAGGTAAATATTCTTTTTCTATGGGAAACAGACAAAATGTAAGGTAGTTAATTATTTCATCTATTTATTGGACATGTAAGGATCTTCATTTGACTGATGAGGAAACTGAGATAGGTTCTGAGAAGTGAAGTGAGATTTCCTTGAATCACATGCTTCATAGCAGGGCTAATATTATAAGCCACTCTTCTGACTTTTAAGTTCAGTATTTTTTTAGCTGCTAGATAATTTGAAAATAAAATATTTAAAATCCTCTTTGTTTAAATAAAGTTAGTTTTCCACTTTGTTTCTCCACATAAAGCATTTTTTTTATATGTTCAGGAAGTTATGATACATAAATTTGGCTTCTGGTTTAAAGGATTTTATCACAGAACTATCTTTTTCTTTTGTTTGAATTCATAATTTTAATTATGAAATATGTCAAATATACAGAAATAAAGTGTAGAATAATATAAAAAGATTCTGTGTACCCAACACGGAGAATAAACAGATAACACTTGAGAAAAAAAGAAACCAGATGAACCCTTCCTTTATGTTGTTTTTCCCTGTATTGTTGAACATTGGAGCATGCTTGGCATGCAATAGGCATGGATGATAAATACTGAACAGTTAAGAATGTTTAATGGCAGTTCTATACATCTGATTCAAAATGAGAAAATAAATCACCAATCTTTGTATTCACAGTACTCATTTATGAGTGACGTGCAGTGAATTCCAGGCAGCTCATATATAAGTTGACCTCCATATCTGCATCCTTGGATTTAACTCCTATCAAAAGTGTTTGAAAAAAATTTTAAATAAAGTACAGCAATAAAAATAATACAAATTTAATAAAACAGTATAGCTATTTATATAGCATTTACATTACATTAGGTATTATAGGCTGAGTGTTCCTAATCTAGAAACCTTAAGTGCTCTAAAATCTGAGACTTTTGAGCACCTAAATGTGATACTCAAAGTAAATGCTCATTGGGGCTTTTCAGATTTCACATTTTTAGATTAAAGATTTTGAACCCACAAATCCTGTACGATATAGATATTTCATAATCTGAAGAAATTCGAAATCTGAAACACTTTTGTTTCTAAGCATTTTCAATAAGAGATTCTCAACCTGTATAAGTAATCCAGAGATGTTTTAAAGTGTAGGAGCGGTTAGGCTTAGGATATACGTAAATACGATTGTCCATAGGCATATTCCTGGGGGATTGGTTCCTGGACGTCGGTAGATACCAAGGTCCCCAGACGTGCAAGTTCTTTACATAAAATGTAATGTGTGCATATTCTCTCATATACTTTAAAATATCTCTAAATTACAAATCACAGTAACTTTTTTTTTTTTTGAGACAGAGTCTCACTACGTTGCCCTCGGTAGAGTGCCGTGGCGTCACAGCTCACAGCAACCTCAAACTCTTGGGCTAAAGCGATTCTCTTGCCTCAGCCTCCTGAGTAGCTGGGACTACAGGCGCCAGCTGTTTTTTGGTTCCAGTTGTCATTGTTGTTTAGCAGGCCCAGCCGGGTTCAAACCCGCCAGCCTCAGTGCATGTGCCTGGTGCCGTAACCACTGTGTTATGGGCGCAGAGCCAAATTACAATAACTTAATACAATGTAAATGCTGTTTGTGTAAATAGTTGTTATACTGTATTGTTCAGATAATAGTAACAAGAAAGAAAGAGTATGTTCAGACCCTCCACTTTCTTCCAAATATTTTTAATCCATGTATGTGGAAACCAGGGATAGGTTGGCCAACTGCTGTCCACCATTTATATAACAAACAAGCATCCTTAATTTTTGGATATTTCTGCGAGATGACTGAGGGTTGGGGAACCGATTCCCCACAATTGAAGGCTGACTGTATGCTTTTCTTTAAAATCTGAAAAGTCTTGCCTCTGGCTAATTCTAATAAATTGGTTTCTAGGAAGGCCATTAATTTGTGTTTTGGTACAGTTCACATTCAATCAACCCATCCTTGTATGAGAACTAGCCTAACCAGTTGCCTCCATATTCAGATCTCACTAAACCCGTGCTCTTATCTCTCTCGGATTGCACTCTTGACTGGACTATGCCAAGAGGTATTCAGTAGTGTAGATACTTGGCAAAGCTTTAGGTTTTAGCCTTCAAAAATATCGAGTCAAGAAAATTATTTGGAATAAAGTGACATTGTCCTTAAGGTGTACTGTTGCATGTGATCATCACAGTTATTGGGCACTGATTTTGTGACAGACGTTGTACTAGGTTCTGAACCAACCCAAGAAGTTTACAACTTGTATGTCAGTAATAAATATATCTATTCCTTGTTATAGATCAGAGAAGAGGAAGCCTTAACTCTGCTTGCAAAAGCAGTGAGGAAAGGAAGGCTTAACAGAAGATGGCAGTTTGATAAAATGAGAGAGGTCATTTATAATTTCTATCAAAGCACAGAGGAATGATATTTTTGGCATATTGGGCAACTGCAAGTCACTGTATAATTCAAGATACAATTGAGAGAATAGTTCAAATGGGGTTAAAAACTAAAGCAAAGTTTTTTTTATAGTCAAAAGCTTCAAAATTATTTTAAACAATATGCATTGAAGCAAAGTTTTCTTCAGAAATTGCAGATCGTGGACTTGAATATATTTAAGTACTATAAATATACTTCTAAAAAGTCAGCTTTTGTGACAAAATTAACGTACAAAACAGGAGTGTAACCATAAAAATCTTTCTGAAGGTTTTAGTGACAAAGCAAATTCATTGCAAATTTACTGTTTCCAAATTTTATGTACAGTGAAGGTTCTAGGAAATTTAATAGTGGTGAGAGAAAATGTTGGGAGCTAGGGCGGAAATATAATTTAGTTAACTGGACAGATGTATGGATGATTATCGTGTATAAAGCAAAAATCATGGGCTAGTTATTAACTAGTAAGAATAGTTGCTAAACTGTATTTTTTTGCAGGGGATTGAATACTTGCTTTAAAAAAAGAAAAAGTTAATGCCTTCCACTTCTCTCCGCAAAAAAAAAAAAAAGAAAGAAAGAAAGAAAAGAAAAGAAATTAAGAAAGAAGGGAAAACCGGATGGGTGAAGACAGCTGACACCTTGCACCACGCCGCCGTGTCTTTAGCGTTCCTCTGGCTGCTAGCGAGCCTTGCCGCGCCTGCGCAGGGCGGAGCCGACGGTGACGCGCCCTTCGCCGCGAGGCATTGTGGGGGTCTGGCCCGCGAGCGCGGTGGTTGGCGGCCCGGCGGGGGCGGCCGTTTGTTTTCTAGTGGTCTCGAACTCGCATTCTCTCCTCCCTTCCCCCCGGCGTGTGGCGGGGCGGAGAAACGGCGGCGGCGGCAGCGGCGGCGGCGGCGGCTGTAGCTTCGGACACCCTCCTTTCCTCTCCCGCAGACGGGTTCCTCTTCCCCCTCCCTCTCACTGTTTGTTGTGTGTTTGATGTGTTAAAGCAGGAGCGAGACCGCGAGCGGCGCCATGAGCAACACTACCGTCGTCCCCAGCACTGCGGGCCCGGGCCCCAGCGGCGGGCCGGGCGGCGGAGGCGGCGGAGGCGGCGGCACCGAGGTAATCCAGGTGACTAATGTCTCCCCGAGCGCTAGCTCTGAGCAGATGCGGACTCTCTTCGGTTTCCTAGGCAAGATCGACGAACTGCGCCTCTTCCCGCCGGAGTGAGTATCGTCCACCATCGCCGTTTCGCTAGCGCCCCAGCCTGCGGGCCTGCGCCGCCCTCCCTAGGCCCCACTCGCTGCCCTCGCGGGCCAGGCTGCTTAGTCGGCGGTGGCTGTGCATTTACCCGCGAAAGACTCTGGTTTAGATGTACGCAAAAACTGCCAAGGCAAGGCCCAGGGCTTTTTGAAATTGAGAAACACGGGCTCTTAATGTAGGGATTTTTCCCTTCTTAAATTGTGTCAACGTGGTCGTTTCCCTTTAGGCACTCAAAACAAAACAAACTGCGCTTCTTGTGTGTTTCATGCACAGGTTAAATCCTTTTTAAAAAAAAACACTGAGTGTTTATTTTCTGTACATTCTTGTAAGTTCACAAAATTAATTTTACCTGTGTTCATTTGGTGGTGAGACTGTTCACTTATTGCTAACAGCAACAATTGCTGTTAAGTGAGTCTGAATTCAGTCAGGCCGAATACTTAATTTTTTTATCAGAAATAGATTACACATGAAACCAAGGATTTTTCTTTGTTTACAGATCTGTGATATTTTACTCTTCGTGAGAAGGAATTTTTTAATTATTCGAGGAGGAATTATAATTTGTTGTATTTAATAATTGCAAATGTTCAGATTTGAATCAGTATGTGACTTGTTTTTATCCTTTTGTCTCATTTTGAAAATTATTTTCCATCACAAAAGTATTAAATGAGTAGGATAATTAGAAAGAAGAAATAATTTAAAGAAGACATTAAATATTAAACATTTGGAATAATAAATAATCGTGTGCTCTTTGGAAGACTTATTGATAGAAAAGTGACAATGATGTCATTTAAGAACTAAGCGGAAAATTAGAATCCTCAGAGAATCTACTTTTGTGGTGCATGTAATCACTAATAAATCACTTTGTACATTTCTGCTCAATAAAATCAATAAAAGTTTATCATAATTAAGTATTTGTGAAGCATTAACATATTTCATCACTTTGTACTTAAAATAGTTTCACATGGTTATTGGTGTTTTCATATTGGTATGTTGTCACAAATTCTAAGGGAAGTGTACATTGAAGGAAGGATTCAATTATAATTTTCATGACATGTAGAATTCTGAGAACAAACATTTATTTTTTATTATTTTGAAGAGAAACTTGCTTTGGTAATGAAGGACAAACAGCTTTTGTAATATAAACTACGGAAATAGCTGTTTTACTCAGTTTTCTCATAATTTATTGTTTAAAGTTTGTAAAATTAATAAACAGTAAACCCTCAGAAAATGAGAGGAATATATTTGATGATTGTAATCGTTTAATTACCGGGATATTTGAGGTTATTTGATTTAGGTAAGATATAAATCTCACCAGTCTCCCACTAAGAATTTTGTTATTGTTGCTGACTTTAAAATACTATTTATTCTCAGAAGATACTGTTCTGTTCATTTGTAAAACCATAGCAAAGAGAGGTGTAGTCAATTTACTCTTTGGCTCCTTTGTTCATGTTCCCACATACAAGATTATTTTGTCTTTGAAAATATACAAGATTATGAAATAGTAAATGCTTTTATACTTTTAGTGGCCTTCTACGTTTGAACAGTCCTGTATATTAGTTACTTTTATTTATTTGGTGTAGGTTTGGGTTTTTTGTTCTTTTTAAGCTCCAGTAAGCTGATCTGATCTGCACATGTTGGGAATACTTTCTTGACGATTGTTATAAGCTCACTAGAATTTTCAATGTTGATATATTGGAATGTTGCCAGGGATATGTGCTATGGATTCCCAAGTGGTCCAACAAAAGAGTTCATCCTTCCCTCCTACTCATAAAAGTGAATGGCTCAGATTACATAAAATTCTATCTTTTGTAAACACAATAGTCTCTAGATTTTTTTGTGATTGTTATATATACAGTCACCCCTCTACATCTGGAGGTTTTGCTTCTACTGACAGGATTGAAAGTATCGAAAATGGGAAAAGATCTGTACTGAGTATTTTATGGACTTTGCTATCATTATCCCCTAAACAAGACAATATAACAACTATTTTCTTAGCATTTACATTGTGTTAGTGTATTATAAGTAATCTAGGAATGATTTAAAGTATGCCAGGGTTCTGTGCATAGGTTATATGCCAGTACTCTACCATTTTATATAAGGTTTTTGAGCATCCATGGATTTTACCAGCAGAGTCCTGGAACCAGTCCTGCATTGTCCTCCAAGAAGGCAGTCATTTGTGAACTGCCTGACTTTTTCCCTTAGATATGCCCAAGACATGTTTGCTGCCTGTCTTTCTTAAATGTCACCTTCATGATCATAGAAACCTTCCCTGTAGCCACCCTGTATAAAAATGTGACATTGTCTTATTTTTGTTTTTGTGTTATAAAAATTATGTTCCTTGTCTTCTCTATCTTACTTTAGACTATTTTGTCTTTCTGTGTATCATCTGTGACCAGTTGACCAAGTTTAACTTCTGTCTTGCACAGTATGAGGTTTCTGAGTTAATCAATATCACCTAAAGGACATTTTTTAAAATACATTGATGACTGAACCCCACCCCACACTACTTACTGAAACTCTTAATTTCAGTTCAGCATGCTTATTTGGGGATATACTTTCTGAAATTAATACCACACATTTCGGTGATAGCCTGCTCGAGAATGTTTCTTGCCTTGTTTCATTATTAAATTTACCTATGTCTTGATTCTTCTAAGCCAAAAACCACTAACCTACATTTTGCTCAGAGATAGAAATACTGTCTTCACAAAAGGGAATATTCTAACTCCTTCTTAAACTATTTTAAAGCATCTATTCTCTTTTTAAATGAAAAATGCTTATTTTTATTCTGGTTGTTCCTAAAAATGCATATTGGAAATTTAGCATTGTTTTCATGTCTGTTGTGAGTTTCGTGTCTTTTTAAGTTTTTTGAATCATCATTATTTGAATCCTGACGTAACTCTTCTTTATCACTTCATCAGAAGTTTGTTGATTTGACCAAGAAATTCGTGCGTTGTATTATTTTTTACACTTAGAAGGTATTCACATGTTTGCTTTCAGTGTGATTTCAAAGTGAGGATTATAACTGGAATGCTCATCAGGTAATTATCTCAGTGAAGCTTGTCAAAAATTACATGAAGGCTACTGTAACCTGCAGTAAATTTAAGTTCGTTAGTAATTTTTCAGTGACCTCAGGTGGATACTTTAATGGTTGTGTGAGTATGAATAACTTAGGTAAGGAAAAGAATTTATTTCACCTTAGAAAAATAAAACTTATTTTAATGAATGAAACAACTTACTGTATATTTCTTTACATAATAAAGAAAAGAGTATATGAGGTCATCAGTCAAGTTATTCAGGTGAGCATTGCCTTTGTTCAGAATTCTCCACGCCCTAGCTCAATAGGTAGGGCACTGGCCACGTGCACCAGGGCTGGTGGGTTCAAACCCAGCCAGGGCCTGCTAAAAAAAAAAAAAAAGCCCTGCTTTATGGCAGGCACCTATAGTCCCAGCTACATGGGAGTCTGAGGCAAGAGAATCACTTAAGCCTAAGAGTTTGAGGTTCCTGAGAGCTGTGATGCCACAGCACTCTACCGAGGTCCACAAACTATGTCTCAATTTTTAAAAAAAGTGGATGGTGCCTGTGGCACAGTGAATAGGGTGCCAGCCTCATATACCAAGGGTGGCAGTTCAAATCTGGCCCTAGCCAAACTGCAACAACAACAAAAATAGCTGGGCATTGTGGTCGGCACCTATAGTCCCAGCTACTCGGGAGGCTGAGGCAAGAGAATCGCCTAAGCCCAAGAGTTGGAGGTGCTGTGAGCTGTGACACTACGGCACTCTACCAAGGGCGACAAAGTGAGACTGTCTCTTAAAAAACAAACAAAAAACAGCTCGTGATTGGCATGATATTTTAGTGGGAATAGAAAACCTGTTATTGGACCTCAACCAGAAGTTCTCATACTTTAGTGGGCATGAGGATCTTACTAAGAATTGGGGCCCTCATATAAAAGGACTCTGGGCTTTAGATGAACAGCAGAAATCTGAATACGTTGTGACAGTACTTTCCTTCTTTAAAAATTATTATCATGAGCTTGTAATAGTTTTGTATCTTTGTATGGTACATGGGATGTTTGAATGCAGATATACAGTGTGAATTAATCAAAGCAGGGTAATTGGGCTATTTACCACTTCAGGCATTTAACATTTCTTTGTGCTAGGAGCATAGTTCCATTTTTTTAGTTATTTTAGAGTATATACTAACTTAATTGCTGATTGATTATAGTCATCTTCTTGTGCTATCCAATATTCTTCATTCGGGTGAGAACATGTGAGATCTGTCTTTCTGTGCTTTGCTTATTTCACTTAACATCATTTCTCCATTTCCATCAATGTTGCTTCAAATAGCGGGATTTCATTTTTTTTTTTTGGTAGCTATAGAATATTCCATTGTGTATAGATAACTGTGATTTCTTTATCCATTCATCTGGTGATGGACACTGAGGTTGATTCCCTATCTTGGCTGTTGTGAATAATGCTGCAGTAAACACGGAAGTACAAATATCTTTTCTGGCTACAGAATTCTCATCCTTTGGGTATATACCCAGCAGTGGGATTGCTGGGACATAGGTTAATTCTATTTTTAGTTGTATGAGGAACCACCATGCTATTCCCCATAGTAGTTGCACTAATTTACAATCCAACCAACAGTGTACAAGGGTTCCCCTTCATATCCTTGCCAGGATTCCTTATTGGCTGTCTAGTTGATAAAAACCATTTTAACGGGTGTAAGATGACATCTCATTGTAGTTTTGATCTACATTTTTCTTGATAATAAATGATGCTGAGCCTTTTTTCTTATACCTGGTGGCCATTTGTATGTCTTTTGAGAAATGTCTGTTCAATTCTTTGTAGGGCATTACTTGGCTGATTTTTTTTTTTTCTGAATAACTCTTCATTATACATTAACAAGTATTTTTATATTTGAAAGTTGTTTCTTTTAATCAGATAAACATAGACAGTGTTGAATTGGTAGAGGTCAGTTTTTGACAATTTAAGCCTAATATTTTCAAGGCTAACACAGTATTATACATTAAGAACATGAGATGATAGCAACATTAAAAGCTTTATAATTTTAGTGGTAAAAAGCATGGATGTCAGAAAAGAAATGTGAAGGGCCACAGCTTACTAGAACTTCAAAAGTACTGGCTGGAGTCTCAGCTGCAGGGAGGCTTGGTCAGGGTACTCCACAAGGTAGGGAGACCCTGTCTCTTAAAGAACTGCTAAACCCTTCATTTCATGACTTAAGTGCAACATAGTAAGAGCACAGTATCCTTTCAAAAACATGTAACAGTAAGTAAGCCTCTGTAACAAGGTGGCCTAAAATCCTTGTGGATATGTTGCCAGTTTTGCTTTGAACCTAGATTAGGGTCTGTGCTTAACTTGGGAGATTCCTTTGGGGAAGCACCATATGAGAGGTTCTAATGGGTTAGAGTTCTCAGGCTGTATATAGCCTCATATTAGTTATCAGTTGTGATAAAAATTGTTTCCTTGTTAGTGCCCAAATTGAGAGTATTTTTTTCTTTTCAACAATGTGTCTGAAATACACTTAATGTATCTGATGGAACTGCATTCTTATGTACACATGAGCATGTCTCATTTATTAGAAAAGTATAACAGTGAAGCCCCTTCAAATGGCATTAAAATACATTGCAGGATTTCCTTTTGCATTGAGTCCTCTGATGTAATTTGCTTGTTATAATAAAGTGGTGGTTCTCTATTCAAGATACATATTAAAATTGTCAGAGTGTTACAGTTGGAAGGGGGGAGCTCAGTGCTTCATCAGACATCTGCAATTGATGTCACATGACAAGCCTGGATAATTTTATACCACAGATGATTCTAATGTATAACCAGGAGTGATATGATTGACTTCTGCCCTAGGGCATTGGCTTTTCATATAACTTGTGGTGTGTTGGTGAGTAATCCCTGCCTCCTTTCACAGATAGTTTCATGGCAAAAATTTGAACCATTATATACTTTAAAAAACAAAAAACCTATTCTTTGCCTTTTTATTTTATTTGTCTTTTACCTAAGGAAGTTATTTGCTGAGGGAAGTAGTTTTTTTGCTTGTTTTAATTTTGCACAGTAACATTAGAGGGTGGAGTGTTGTTCCCATATGTGGTTAAAATTTTTCTTTTGTCTGAAAGTGCTCCAAACCAGAAAACCTTAGTGAATTATTTACAGGGCGTGGGAGTTCTTAAATGCCATAGGTAAGAGAAGACTGGGCATGGAACCAGTTTATTATACAATTAAAGAAAATTTATTAATTGCAAATAGATGTACTTTCTCCCCAATGTTACATTCCTTTGTCCCTGAAGTTGAAAATTCTTTATCTTTTTTACTCTGAGAAATTAGCTGTAACAGAATGTTTCTAAGCTAAAATTACCAGTTACCTATATTTTAAAATAGCTGTTATAGGTATTATGAATAAAATACTGTCACTTTGGTGTTCTCTGCAAGCTGTGACTTTAATTTCACTGTAAATTTAAATAGTGCTTATAGCTCTTTAAGTATACTGCAGTTGGCTACATTATTTCAGCATGTATTATATATTTTTATCTGTTTTACTTTTGGAATACAAATGTTGGTTTGTGGTTCACACACTTGTGTTTTAGCTGATAATTCTTTTTTTTCTCCTTTCATGTTACTTTCAGCGATTCACCTTTGCCAGTGTCCTCTCGTGTCTGCTTTGTTAAGTTCCATGATCCAGACTCAGCAGTTGTGGCACAGCATCTGACAAACACTGTATTCGTTGACAGAGCTTTGATAGTCGTACCATATGCAGAAGGTTTGTGCTTTGTTTAACTACCTATGTGGGCATCCTAAGATGACCATCTACCTCAGGGTAGCTGTAGAGAGAGCATTAGTAGCATGTTAAAATCTAAGCTATTAACATTCTGAAACCCTTGTTATACTGCAGCCCGTGATTTTTCCTTGCAGATTGAATTCTAAAAATTAGCAGTAAGGTGCATTTTTATAAAGCGTTTTACCTTTTTTGCTTTCTTTTAAAACATTTCTAAGTGTCATTAAAACTGTCCCTAATTATAACTCCCCAAGAATATATACTTAGTTAATTTAATGTTGAGTTTCATGAAAAAGTCCTGAGGGTGAATGGTTCACTCCATGTATACACTTAAACAGCAACCTTCCAGTCAGTGCATGATGTTATTTCTGTTTTAAATAAATGACTAGGTTAGTTTTATTTTCTTAATGCTTCCTTGTAGTGATAACTTGAAAAAAAAAAAATCCCACATTAAATACCAGTATACCAAGGGTTGCAACAATTTTGGTTTTTGTGAAAGTTCAAGATTTCTTATAGCTTAGGTGCCAGATGGGCACTGGGTGTTTGTTTTTATGCCAGATTTTCTTGTTCATTCTTGCTATATTTTCTAGAATCTCTAAATAATAAATTCTTCTCTCTGTTATTTGTGTGTGTGATTTTTATAGTGGAGAAGGCAAATGCAAAACCCTTCCAGATGACTGAAAAACAGTGGGTCCTCTGCAGCTACAGGGGATTCTAGACATTAACTAAAGGCCAGCCAGCACTCCAGTCCCCCAAGTGTTTTCCTGGTGTGACCATTTGTTAACGACATTTCTCTCTTTTTACATTTTAGGCTGTTAAAGTATTTTGACAGAAAAAAAATGAGCAGGTTTTTTGGATCTAAAAAAGCCACTGTGACAAGACAGCACTATTTTAATGCCATTTTGTAAAATTTTCTAAGGCATATTTTATAATTAGTTTGTTCCCAATGTACTGCTACTTGATTTGCTTTTAGGTAACTGTAAATTTTGATCAAAGAAATCACTGAAATATAAAATTACTGGATTATAAGTTAATAAATATGCTGACCAGGATTGGATTGCTTTCCCCTTTTCTTAATAAAAACTGGTCAGTGGAAGCAGATCTTGATATTGTTGCTTTTAGGTGCTATCTTAGATCTTTGAATATAAATGTGAACATCTACACCATACCTTGTAAAAGTTGTGAAATGTTTAATCCTTAAAACTTAGAGAAATTGCCTCTGTTTTTTCTAAAGAAATTAACTTACGTTTCTAGGTGGGGTAAGACATGCTATGTAATAATAGTACATATCCATGGTATTAAAGCATATGAGCCTGGTTTAAGGTTTTAAAATAGGTAGATAAATAAATTTTGAATTAGTATGTTTTGGTTAAGCAATTTCTTTTATGTTAGTGTACCTGTTATAGGGTAAGACTTAACGTCAAGAGAAGATTTACAGAATTCAAATTCAGGATGAGTAAAATATAGACAATAGGTCTCAGAACAAGGGTCAAATCATGTGAGTAATGTCTTAAAACATCTTAGCTCTAAATTTAAAGAAATTTTATCGGCTAAGTATTATAGTTCCCAAGCCCTTAACATAATACAGTATATCATATAACTGGCTTTCATAAATATTTTTAGACCATAGTAATTATTCTAGCCCTGTTTTTGAAAAGTGAAGTATTTGAAAGTATGTGGTATGGTAGAATTAGAGAAACATTTAGGTTAGAAATCTATTCATGGTAAATTTAATTCTGGTATGATATGCTGTATTAATGTTACCTCTTCTAATTAGTCACCATTAACTGTGGATTTAGCTCTTACGCCTTGGTTTTAACCTCTTGATCAGTGTTTTAAAAAAATAGGCATGAAGTCTATGGTAAGGAATAGTCTTAATTGGTAAAACTAAGCTGGATTTAGAAGGAACTCTTAAGAGTAATGGATTTGGGGATTATTTAGGTTCCTTGGTTAATGTTTGTTTCTTTTGTCTGTTTCTTTTTCTTTCATTTCTACACATTCATGCAGTATTTCATGGTTCTATCAAAGCAGCAGTAAAAAAAATACTCTTGACGCATGAAAATTAACTGGTGAGGGGCCTCATTGCTATTTATAAATTGTAGTTTTATTTTTAAATAGTCTTTTTTTAATCGGAGGATCAGATGCATGACTTTTTTTTTAATGGATGCAGATCTTCTATCAGGTGTCTCACAAATAAATACAAGAGGATTTTAGTTTGCCAGAAATGTTGCCAATGTGCTAATTTGAGTAAGATGTTGATACTTAATATATCCTCTTGAGACATAATTTTGCATGCAAAATTATCCCATAATCTTTGTAGATTTGTTGATATTGATGCATTAATGCCCTATATCTAAATGATCTTCTCCCCCCTTCCCCTCCATAACTCTTGGTATCTAAACTGATGACAGCTCTGACACAAGCAAGATAACAGTGCTGTGTAGTGTACATTTGTTTATATTATCGGCACTTCTCAGTATAGGTGGAAGGAACCATTACCTTTATTTAACAGTGGTTTTTCTTTTTTGTTGTTGTGTTTTACAGTTCTTTTCCCTGGTTCAGCCTGAACTATATACCAGGCCCTGCTGAAAATACCACCCAACAGTTTTCTTCTGCAGCTTATCCAGTTTCTCTTAAGTGCCCTGTACATATTGTATGTTTTATGATGAGATGCAGTTTCTTAATATGTATTACAGAAATACTACTGGTATTTGAAAATAATGTAGTTTAATTGTATTATTGAACTCTCATTTTGGGGGCTTGGGCACATTAACAGATTAATCCATCTGTATAGGGCTTTTGCTGTTGGATAGAATTTAAATTGTCTACATAAATATTTGTCTTAGGACCCTTAGATTTTATCTGAATACACAGATTAGGCTTTAAAAACAGATATACATGTAATTTTTGACTTAAGGAGTTTGGCTAAGTTAGCTTTTGAACTGACACTAGATAGCAACATTTTTTGGTATGGTTAGCATGGCACATATTGGAACATAAAGCATTTTACTGTGCAGGTAAGGAATGTGCCATGTTGTTTTGCCTATTCTCTCTCTCTCTCTCTCTCTCACTGTCACACACACATCCCGTGTGTATTCAGAGACCTTCAGAAACATTCATGCTCATTGTCATGAGTCAGCAAAAGCCCTACGCTTGATTCCAACAGAATATTGCCTTTACATACTTTCTTCTCTTAATTTTTACAAAATTTGTATGGTAGGTGTAAAAGAAAATCATAGTAACTGTACCATATTATTAACCCCTAAATCAAACTTTTTTTGTCTTGTGTATCTTGATTTTTCTGTGTGCTTTATAGTGAAGCAGCCGACACGAGTCGTTGTTCATAAAACAGCTTTTGAAAGTTGAGAGCACACCCCTGGAGAACCGACTGTGCTTGCTTACGTTTGGTTCATGACTTAAAAATCGAGTACAGGTGATGAAATCTTGGCAGTGTTAACAAAAAAGTAGTGTGTATTGTGCTATTTTTTTTTTACTCTAGAAACTTAACCATTTGTAGAGAAAAAGGAAACAAATTTTCACACATTGAAGTTTCATTCTGACATAAGTTTTAATGATAAATAATCATAGAAATCAAGCTTTATATTTTAGCGAACATAAGTACTTTCAACAAACTCAGGTGGTGTATCAGGGAGACATTTTCTGGGTGTTTTTGTGTGTTTTCTGTCTTACAAAAAGAATGCTTTCTAATGCAGGCATGTTTCTCTGCAGGAGTTATTCCTGATGAGACTAAGGCTTTGTCTCTGTTGGCACCAGCTAATGCGGTGGCAGGCCTTCTGCCTGGCGGTGGACTCCTGCCCACTCCTAACCCACTTACTCAGGTACTAGTTCTGTTGACTTCTTAGAGCATGGATAGGAACACAAATTTGTAGATAAAGCTAACTGTACTTGAGTTTTGTGAATATGAGTAAGATTGTGGTTCATAGAGCAATATCAGGTGTGCATGGTATTGTTGTACACATGTTCATCGCAAATATTGCCCAGAATCTCTGAGGAGTTTGCATTTTAAGAACATTCTGAAATCATAAAATTAATCACTTTTGCCATTGGGTCCCATAAGTAATTGTGGAAAAATCTCTTCAGGAATAACAGTTCCGTGAGCACACTTTTTAAAATATGTTCATTTGGACCAGGAAAGAGAATTAAGCTGAAGTTCAGACTTAAGAACATTTTTTCTTACCTTTGATCTTTTGCTGTTATTGGGGGCCGGGGGTGGGGTGGAGGGACGGGGAGGGTGTGAAAATAAAGATGGATTCTGTGTGTGTGTGTACTCACACGTGTGGTGAAAGGTGGCTTCTTTTGGGGTTTTGTGGTGTTTTTTGTTCTGTTTTGTTTTTTGAGACAGAGTCTCATTTTGTTACTCAAGCTGGTGTTCAGCGGCACTGTCTTAGCTCACTGCAACCCCACCCAACTGCTGGGCTTAAGTGATCCTCTTGCCTCAGCCTCCTGAGTAGCTGGGCTACAGATGCACATCTGTGTGCCTGGCTTTTTAGGTTTGTTTGTTGGTTTTTTTGTTTGTTTGTTTGTTTTTTGGGTTGTTGTTGTTTGGTAGACACACGTTCTCACTATGTGGCTTAGGCGGTTCTTAAACTCCTTGCCTCAAGCAGTCCTCACACTTCGGCCTCCCAAAGTGCTGGGATTACCACCATACCCACCTAGAGGAGGTTTTTTGGTGGGGATGTTTGATACAGGGAATGTGAAATAATCTTGATGTTAGGGGGAAAATACTCTAATGGATGAAAAATGAGGCCATTATATAAAGCAAGGTTTGACAAACTGCAGTGCTTGGGCCAGGCCCCTGTTTTTGTTAATAATTTTTTTTTTTTTTTTTTTGTAGAGACAGAGTCTCACTTTATTGCCCTTGGTAGAGTGCTGTGCCAATCACAGCTCACAGCAACCTCCAGCTCCTGGGCTTAGGCGATTCTCTTGCCTCAGCCTCCCCAGTAGCTCGGACCACAGGCACCCACCACAATGCCCGGCAATTTTTTGTTCCAGTTTGGCCAGGGCCTGGTTTGAACCCACCACCCTCGGTATATGGGGTCGGCGTCCTACTCACTGAGCCACAGGTGCCAACCTGTTAATAAATTTTTTATTAGAACATAACCATTTGTTTATGCATTGTCTGTGCTTTTGAGCTACAGTGACAGTAGTTGTGTAGAGTTGAATAAAGTTAACAGCAGAGACCACATAGCCTGCAGCAAGTTACTATCTGACCCCTGGTCTGAGCAACTGAAATGCAGTTTTAAATAAATTTGATATTTCACAGATTGGCGCTGTTCCCTTGGCTGCTTTGGGGGCTCCCACCCTTGATCCTGCCCTTGCTGCACTTGGGCTTCCAGGAGCAAATTTGAACTCTCAGGTACAACTTACTATTCTTTAACTTGTGACCCCATTTTTATAGAAAATCAGTTCCATTATCTGTTAGTTTGCATTTCAAGAGCAGTTAATAGCTACATTGTTGTAATTTTTTCTTCTGTAGACTTGTTAAAAATTGATTTAAATGGTCACTGAATTAGTATGTTCCTTTGTCCACAAGAATTTCTTGTTTTATATAGTTAAAAATAGAATAGGTTCACAGGATGCCAACACTTCTTCAATAAGTCACGGTGTTAGAGTTAGTAGGCACGAAAGGATGAAAATGTGGATTCATAATTTGTTTTTCTAGCATGGAAATTTGTTTTCTTTCACTATAATTTGGCTAAACTCTATGAAGCCTTACTTTGTGGACATATTTTTGTATTATATGAAGCAGTTTTGATTTTTATTCTACACGTTTCTTAATGTTACTTTCCCTCAGAAAAGTCTTTAAATAGACAAGAATATTCTGCCTCATAGTCTTCTGGAACTTGCTGAAGCTTCTCTATCCAATACTGTAGCAACTAATGTCACCTTTTTTTTTTTTTTTTTTTTTTGCAGTCTCTTGCCGCAGATCAATTGCTGAAGCTTATGAGTACTGTTGATCCCAAGTAAGGATTTTTTGTTTCTGTTGGTGATGTGTGTGAATGTCTAGGAAACAGATATTTTTTTGATAGTTAACATGAAAGTTATTTTTTCTTAAGAAAAGCAATATATATTGTTTTCTAGAAAAAAGGCAAAAAATCCTTTCTGGAATTAAGCCTATCTAAAAAGGATTTTGTTTTAGTGTAATTGAGTCTTCTCCTAATAATTGTGAGTGTCTTGTAACAGGTGAGAGCAAAAGAGCTAACCGGAGGAGACCTTAGTTTGAATATCAGAGACTGACGGTAATCAATAAACTTGAGTTACAGAGGAGCAGAGCTAAGGGAATCACTGTCACAAAGCAGAGACTATGTGTGTTACATAACTAATAGCTGTGTGATTTATAGCCAACATCTTCTAGGTGCTTTTGATAAATGTTCTTCATTCTATATCTGAAATTGTTTCCTACTTGATCCATGACAAAGTCATGAGATTTTTTAATTTGGTGATTTCTTTGATATGTTAGATTTGAACTTTATACCTTTTCTCCTTAACTTAGTGAAAGTAACTGTTAGTAAGAGGGAGAACATGGGGGAGAGAGGACAGTATCATTTGACTTAGTACCCTGTTTCCCCGAAAATAAGACAGTGTCTTATTTTAAGGTGTGCTCCCAAAGATGTGCTAGGTCTTATTTTCAGGGGACGTCTTATCTTTCCTGTGAGTAGGTCTTATTTTCGGGGAAACGGGGTAGTTAGTGGCTTTTTTTCTTGAAAATTCTCTTACAGTTAAAATTGAAGCATGTACTCGCCCTCTCAACTTAGAAACTAACATAGCATCAGTACTGTTAAAGTCCTCTGTATGCCCATTCCTGATGCATTTCCCCGTTCCCCACAGACAGCTGCTGTATTAAACTTCAGAGTCTAGGACTTATCTCTTGCACATGTAAACTCTTAAGGGGCATCTTTGGCCTTTTACCTCCGGATTTCATGTGTGTTCGGTGGGCCATTGTCCTATACCTCAGTTTCTCCCCATGTACAAAATGTATTTGTTTATGAAAAGTTAATGGATGTTCAGCAAAATTTTAAGTATTTTTCTTACTCTAGATACCTCTGAGTGATTGAAGTACAGATGCTCATTGTAAAGATTTAGAGCAAAGCCAAACTGTATATTGTTTACTAAAGTTATCTCAGGATCCTCCCCCTCTTTTTGAAGGATTATTTTACTAAAATGACAGTACATGAAATATTTATATATTTTATTTGAAATACTGGTGTGTGTTTTGAAATATTTCCTATCTAAACTTTTGGTTCTGTTTCAGGTTGAATCATGTAGCTGCTGGTCTTGTTTCACCAAGTCTGAAATCAGACACCTCTAGTAAAGAAATAGAGGAAGCCATGAAAAGAGTACGAGAAGCACAGTCCCTCATTTCTGCTGCTATAGAACCAGGTAACACGTGTTTACACGCTTTAGACCACGTGATTCTTAGCAGAAGTTCTTATGGCGTAAGTGTGGAAGTATGTTGGATAATACACTAGTCATCTTTTACTTTTCAAAATTTTGGTAAAATAAAAAATTATATAGTAGAGTGCCACCCGGATATATTTACATATTTACAACTATCTGGACATATACCTGGTTGTCACAGTGGTCCCAGTTGCATCCTGTGCATAGAGGACCACAGGGTATTCCTAGATGTTCCCTAAAAGGAACAGGACAGCCTTCCACAAGGATTGATCCAGTCCAAAGTATTGGTAATACCTGAGATTATCTAAAACTTGATGTGATGTTTTGTGTTTTTAATCCTTGTCTAGATTGGGACGGCATAATTTTTAAGTTTTTTAATCTGAAAAATCTAGTGGAAGTAGTTTTTGTTTGTGTCATTTATTTAAAGAAAATCAGATGTGTTATTCTTTGTAGATTGTGTTTTTGAGACCAATGAATGGATATCTCATTAATCTACGTAGCTACATATGTTTAGGTCTTTGTCCCTGGATTTTTTTTTCCCTATTAAACAATGTCTTGTTCATTTTTTATTATTTTTTTAATAAATGAAAATGTGTTTGAGTGCAGTGAACACCATTCTAATGATGGGCGCAGCAGAAGCCCTAACTCAAACATTATACAAGGGATTCATGTAACAAATATTTTGAAATTTTAAAAACAAAAAAATAAAGTATAGTGCTTGATAAACCGATACCAAATGTTTTATGTGTACTACATCATTTTATCAATAAAATGTCCAATAGTTGCAGGCACTGTGTAATAAGCAGCAAGAGCTTTTAGATACAAAATTAAGACCCACCATGCTCTAATTGGGGGCTTCCAACTTTTTTTCATTTCTGTTGCACCTTGGAAGAGTAGGAGTTGTCTTGGTCCACACACAAAAGCTGCGCTTACCTCTCATGATTTCTGACAACACAGATGAGCAAGAAATGTGCTCACGAGATGAGTGTGGCTGTAGGTTGGACACCTGCAATTGTTTTCTGTATTCACTGAAAACTCATGACTGGAATGACTAAAAGTAGTTTCTTTATGGATCGGTATTTTTTCCCTAAGATTTTGTGAATTTATTATTTATAATGACATTCACAATAAATTGAATCCTATTAATGAAATGTCCCAAATGTGAATCATAGAGGAACTTGGTCTCGCTTTGATGATAGTCCCTGTGTTTAAGTGGACTAAATAAATAGACTTAGAAATAAAGTCCAGGCTTTATTTCTCTCATTAGTTTCTAAGTTAAAAGAATTTATGTGTTATTTAAAAGCTAGGAAATAAAATAATTTAGTTCTAGACTTGTCTCCCATACCTACACAACTGAAAATGGATGGGTAGGAAGAGTGATGGGTTGGGTTATTAAAATCCAATTCTGTTACAGAAATAAGAATGGAAACAGTGAATTCGTCATGACTTCTGGATCTGTTCATTAGCCCCTTTGACATACACATGCATGCATGTAAGTTTATTTAGCAAAGGAGCATGAGGTTAAGTGGCAGAGGAAGAGTCGAGTCCTCCTTTGAACTCTTGAGAATGAATATGTGCACATGAGCACAACAAGGGACATTTTGCTGGACCAAGAACTTTAAATGGTCGACCCTTTTCGTAGATTGCTGTAGCAAAACACTTCACAGTTCCCTCAGTCTGACAAGTGAGATAGTCAAAGGACACTTATCTGAGAATTAAAGTCTAATGTGGACCTACCAAAAAACTTGAATAATTTGTAATTTGCTTCTCTTCATTAAACTTCAACATTCTGATTCTAAAATGGTTATAATATTTAAGGATGTATGTAAAAGCCAAAGTTAAGATGATACATTTTCAGAACAACTTCTGAATGGGAATAATCATTCTGTTTGATGATTTCTAAGCACAAGCTTTTTTAAAAATTTTAAATCTAGATAAGAAAGAAGAAAAAAGAAGACATTCAAGATCAAGATCGCGTTCTAGGAGGAGGAGGACTCCCTCATCTTCTAGACACAGGTTAGACAGATTTTTTTATAGCCAGTTTTACTTTAAATGAAGGTAAGTTCTGACACACCTGTCTTAGACTCACTAGCCCCTGGTTAAAGCATTTATTTTTTTATTTTTTTATTTTTTTTTGTAGAGACAGAGTCTCACCATACCGCCCTCGAGTAGACGGCTCACAGCAACCTCTAACTCTTGGGCTTACGTGATTCTCTTGCCTCAGCCTCCCAAGCAGCTGGGACTACAGGCGCCCGCCAACGCCCGGCTATTTTTTCATTGCAGTTCAGCCGGGGCCGGGTTTGAACCCACCACCCTCGTTATATGGGGCATATCATCTCATAACTCAGGTGTTAAGATGCTATCAAGTTTACAGTGGTAGATTTAAGTTTTCCAAAATTAAATTTCTCTTGAAAGCTCAAATGTTACTACTACCAACAAATTCATTTTTTTCTTTTTTTTTTTTTGTTATTAAATCATAGCTGTGTACATTAATGTGATCATGGGGCACCATACCCTGGTTTCATAGACCGTTTGACACATTTTCATCACACTGGTTAACATAGCCTTCCTGGCATTTTCTTAGTTATTGTGCTAATACATTTACATTCCACATTTACTAAGTTTCACATGTACCCTTGTAAGATGCACCGCAGGTGTAATCCCACTCTGCCCACCTCCCTCCTCCCTCCCCCCCTTTCCCCCTTCCTCCTATTCTTAGGTTGTAACTGGGTTATAGCTTTCATGTGAAAGTCATAAATTAGTTTCATAGTAGGGCTGAGTACATTGGGTACTTTTTCTTCTATTCTTGAGATACTTTACTAAGAAGAATATGTTCCAGCTTTTTTTTTTTTTTTCAGTTTTTGGCCAGGTTTAGTTTTGAACCCACCACCTCTGACATATGGGGCCTGCAGCCTACTCCGTTGAGCCATAGGCGCCACCCTCATTTTTTTTTTTTCTTAAATTAATAGACTGAATTTATTTTTCATGAAAGCTTTTCTTCCAAATGCTAAAGTCTTGAGTAACTTGAAGGTGATGTTTTCACGGAAAGAGAGCTAGCTAGTTCATCTTCTGAGTCACTGCGTGGTTGTCTCCCTTCACGTATACTTAACTTTACTAAGCGTCTGAAGTGATTTTTGCATGCTTCCCATTCTATCAAGAACCTACTCAAGAGGCTTGGTTTAATTCATCTTCTATTTTAATAATACTGAAGGGACCAGATTTATTAAAAATCAGCTTTCAGAGACATCTTTAAAGTAAAAATGGCATTTCTGTTGTTCTTAACTGCGAGTGCACACCTATGTGCCAGTGTAGAGTGCAGTGAGTGTGCCAGGCAGTGAGTGGCCGCCACCCGGTTTGTGCTCAGGCGTCGCCAGCACACCCACCATTGCTTTTGTACCATTAGTGCAAATATCAGCACAGTGAAAAAAACAATATTTTATTATCTTGAAAATAATTTTGAACCTATGGATCCCATGAAGGTGTCTTGGGGCATGTAGAGTTTCACAAACCTCAACTTGAAAAACATTGCTTGAGGTTATTTATCACCAACTCTTTTAACCATTCTTCATTTTTTTCTTGATTTCTAAACTGTCTGGTTGGCCTAATTGCATTCTAGTTGGCTCCGACATTCAGGACTGCGCTGCTCTAGTTGTGGTGAGCTATTTCTGCTGGATTCAGCTCCCCTCCATGTCCTCCCTCCACTTGACTCTTACATCTTGTTTGCTGATAGCTTTCACCCCTGGGTCCGTCTTTTCTGAAATTTAGTTCTGTCAATTGTCTTTCTTCTCTTAGAATCTTTTATACTGTGCTTTTTACCAAGGGTTAGACATTTCTCCCATTACCATGATTCTTGAAAGATCAGTGGAGTAGGAGGCTGTCCAGAAAGTATCCAGCTGTGTGATAATGAAAAGTAGTGCTACGTATTAACAGGGGCTGGGTACTTTCTGTGCAGCCTTGTTGTATACATTTGTTCTTTCTCAGAGATAATCCCTTTCTCTTCATTTTCATTGTCATTATCTTACTCTCATGTCATTGTTTTAATTTAAGTCATTTCTTGGGTTATTACAGGGTTGTCCTCTGTGTTACATCTTTTATTCCCTGTCCCCCCACCTTGTCTCCCAGCCTGTCCATTCTTAGAGATGTCTTTGAAAAAGCCTGAGTCTGGGTCATGTCACAGATCTCTTGAATCTTGAGAAGTTCCCTTAAAAATGACTTTGAAGTTCTTTACTATTCAGTCTCCTTTATCTATCCACACAGGTCCTAGGCCACTCCAAATTACAGCACTGCTTGCCCGACATACATTGTTACTGTGTCTCCATGTTTTTGCTCAGGTTTCTTTCTGCTTGTTTTACATCTTCATCTCCACCTAAGGAACTCCTTTTCCTTTTTTCAAGGTACAGCTCACATTTTACTTTAACATACAGTGTAGGTGCGCCTTACGGTCTTCATCCTCAGGACAGTGCTCTCATACTCCAGTTTAACCTCTTTGGGATATATCTCATCATATGATTACCACAATTTGTACTAAGTTTTTCTCCCCTGAGACATTTTTCCTAATGTACTAAATCTTACTAGGCTTCTCAGGTTTTAATAAGAATTCCACCCCACTCCACCCCCCAAAAAAACAAAGAGGATTTCTAGCCAGGTGTGGTGGCTCATGCCTGTAATCCTTGCATTCTGGGAGGCCATGGCAGGTAGATTGCTTGAGTTTAGGAGTTCTAGACCAGCCTGAGCAAGAGTGAGACATCATCTCTACTAAAAATAGTAGAACTGAGGCAAGAAACTCAATTGAGCCCAAGTTGGAGGTTGCTATGAACTGACACCATGGCACTCTACCCAGGGGGACAGCTTTGTCTTAAAAAAAAAAAAAAAAGAAAGAAAGAATTCTAAGACTTCCTTACTATGACCAGTGAAAACTAGAAGTAAAATACTTAATCCCTGAATTCAGATACTTGTAATGTCTTATAACAGAGATAATTATTGTGGATGGGTGTGTCTTCAGCATCTCAGTATATGAGAGGACCGTAACTTTCAGTAAGCTTTCTTATTTTGCTAGATATTATGCTAATCTCTATTTGATGATTGCAGGCACGTAGAGTAGAGTCCCGAGCTACTGGAGAGGCTAAGGCAAGAGAATTGCTTGAGCCCAGGAGTTTAAGGTCGCTGTGAGCTCTGACGCCGCAGCACTCTACTGAGGGAGACAAAATGAGACTTTGTCTCCAAAGGAAAAAAAGTGAGAAACTCTGAAGTATTAATAAAGGTATTACTAATTTCTAAGGTAGCAAAGATATTTATTCTGTTTATTGAATAATGAAAGCAGCCAGAAAGGAATTATCCCCGCTTAATTGGTAGTTAGTCCGCATGTCTGATCCTTAGCTGAATATTCACAGTGTTTTTACATTTATATACATGTTCTGGCTTCCTTTTACGTTATTAGGCGGTCAAGAAGCAGATCGAGGAGGCGGTCACATTCTAAGTCACGGAGTAGGCGACGTTCCAAAAGTCCAAGACGGAGAAGATCGCATTCCAGAGAGAGAGGTAGAAGGTCAAGGAGCACATCAAAAACAAGGTAGAAAAGATTGTTAACATTGGGTGAGAAGACAAGTGTCAGAGTTCCCAAGACCCCAGATACTGTGCTACTACATGATAGAAGAGGTGGTTGGGTTTGGGAAGCAGAGACAGGGCTAGACAGGGGAAGAGACTGTAGAATTTGAGGGGACTAACATTTATTTTTCTGGTGCTTTCTTATAAACTGGAACTTTAACTTCTAGCTAAAGGCCTATGTAGAATTTCCTAGTAAAAATTCTTACCTCTCCTACTGCCTTTTTTTGTTTTCTACTTTCCCCTGGACCACTGCCAAGGATTCAGTACTACCAGCCATTCCTTGCAGTATGCCAAAGTAAGGCAGGACAGCCGCGCCTCCTCATCTCTGTGTGTCTCATTATCAGTGACTTGGACACATCTGATAAGGATTGCTGTACACCCTGGCCATACTGGAGTTTCTCTAATCCTGTGAATTGGGACCAGTCAAGAGTTAAAGTGAGGATTTGTGAAAAAAGAAACCCGTTAAACTTATACATTCAGTAACCAGTCTTCTCATATCGAGCCCCAAACCCTTTTAAACTGTATGCCCCCATGATTTATATTTGTCAGACACATACATTTTCACAACGCTTAATTTTTTTATCAACTGTTCTTTGTCTTTTTCAAAAATAGGTACCTTAATTTTCTAGAAGCAGCCCTATGTTTTGTATTATTTTATCTGTTCATGTATTTAAATAATGTAATTAAAATAAGTACAACTGGGAATCCAACAAAATTTATTCTTGGTAAGCATATAATTCAACTGATGGGAACAGGGAGCTGGGTTGGCTGTGCTGTCAGTGTTTAGGCTATAATGTACTTTTCATCATGTTACACAGTGAACCATCTGTTAATCCATGGTTCTTAATGGAGCAAATATTCAAAAAGGAATTCAGCATTTCTTCCTCCGAGGACTTTGTGGTTACTAAGGGAGGAGTGGTGAATGTAATTGCGGGGGGGGGAGGAGGGGGCTGTTAAATGATGGTTGCCACTTGCTAATGTTGGAAGAGGTTTAATTGAGATGTGACTCAAGTATTAAGTTCTGATAAATTTGACTAGACTCTGGGGGACATGGTTTCAGGTAGAGAATGCTGTTTCTTGAAATAGTAGTTTCATGTAGGTGGGCATGAAGATATAAGATCACATGTGGAAAGAGATCATAAAAGGCTTTGTTCACAGTATATTTGCACTTGATGCAGGAGACAACTAGAATGGGTTGAAAAATGATGAATATGGAATTAATATATCAGGTTTGTACATTAAAAGATTTTTGAGAGAAAGTGCGGACTCAATTAGGAAAAGGATGACTGGAACCCATTAGGGGACAGTTGTAATCTAAAAATAAGATGATAAAAACTTTAATGAAGAGAGCGGCTAACTGATGGAACAGGATGAACAGAGAAAGGAAGGAATAAAATAGGGTAGAAAGATTAGCTCAGACCAATAAAAGGAATACTTTGATCCATAAAATTGTGAAGTAGTTAAGGTAGGGGTGTGTGTATTCATGGGACTCCGATTGAACACATGGAGGCTGGTGCTCCACCCTTTGCTCAGGGTCTTTGGAAGATGGTAATCTGGGGGGGGCAAATACTGTGGTGAATAAAATAAAATGTGTCAGAATCTGTGAAAAGATTTTGATTTTAGGTATGGCTGTAGGATGTTTCTCTAATAAGTACTGAATGGCTGAGAGTGTGTAGCAGCAGAAAAAGAAGCTTGACTTGATCCGTAGTGAAGGTTCACATGGGATATGTGCTTTGGAAGAACAATGGTGATGCTATGGGTTTTAGCCCTGCTGGGAGAGGTGGGTTGGGGGAGCAGTAGTCATTAGAGAAAAGAAGGGTTGAAGAGCCTGAAGACAATTACTAAGCCTGTGGTGTTGACCACCAAGACATACCAAGAAACTGGCCAGCATCCTAATTGTTTTCTCATCTCATAGTCTGTGCCAATGGAGATAAGTTTTACATATGAAGTACCAGGAGAATAGGAGGACGGGATTCTTAAAGGAGTTGCAACACAGATGTGACAAATGAGCTCTTATTTTTAAAACCTTTTCTGACAGTAATATCCAGGCTTTGAAAAATGGGATTAGATCTGATCATACTTTAGTTTTTATTTGTAACACTGTATGAATTGGCATTCGCTGAGCCTTCTAGAGCACTAAAAAATTGTGTTCATTTGTTAGAGACAAAAAGAAAGAAGACAAGGAAAAGAAACGTTCCAAAACACCCCCTAAAAGTTACAGCACAGCCAGACGCTCTAGAAGTGCGAGCAGGTAAGGTGGCTCAGGACACACTTGCTTTTAGCCTCACTTCCAAGATTATCAATAGGTGAAATGTTTTCTAGAACATAGATAAGTTTTTCGGTGTTGAAAAAGTTAAGCTTTGCCATTACTGAACGCTTTTGAAAAGACAATTTGTGAATAGTGACCTGAGGTTTCTCTTTTTTTACTTAAATATTTTAAGGTATACAGTATATTTTCTATAACGCAAAATTCAACAAAGGTTAGTTTTTCTGTCTTAACATTTTTTTAACTAAAGCATACTAAATTGTTTCATGAAATTTGCTTTTTCATGGGAAGTTATAGTTGCCATATTTACATGTTATACTGCAGAATTTTTCTTCCCTTATAATGGTTCATTGGTAAATTAATGGGAAACGATGCAAGTTCTGATACATCATTCTTGGACTAATTATGTCTCTAAACTATCATGGTGAAAACTGAAATCCACAGAAAATATATTTTTCATACTTTAATTTGAAATTCATAAGAAATTAATAAGGACTACCCATACTTAATTTTATTTTTTCAATTCTCATTTACACATTTTGCTACAGTGTTTATTAATCTACATTACTTAAATTCACCAGAATTTAAAAAGAATCGACTCAAAATGAACAAAAGACCTACATATAAGCGCTAAAGCTATATAACTTTTTTTTTTTTGGCCAGGACTTGGGTTTGAGCCCACCACCTCAGGCATATGGGGCCAGTGCCCTACTCCTTGGGCCACAGGCACTGCCAAAAGCTATATAACACTTAAGAGAAAACAGAAGTAAATCTTTTATGATCTTAAATTTGGCAGTGGTTTCTTAGATAAAACACCAAAAGCATAAGCTGCAGAAGAGAAAAGATAAACTGGAGATGACCCACATTAAAAACTTATAATTCAAAGGATACTATCAAGAAAGTAAAAACCTAGAGTACTAGAAAATATTTGCAAATTATACATCTGATAAAGCAAGACCTTTTTGGTACCAGGGACCAGTTTTATAGAAGACAATTTTTACACAGACTGGGGTTGGGGGTGGACATTGCTTTAGGATGATTCCAACACATTACATCACGTCAGGCCATCCGGTGTTAGATCTCATAAGGAGCAGGCAGCCTGGATCCCTTAGATGAGCAGTTTACAGTAAGGTTCTTGCTTCTGTGACAAGGTGATGCTGCCATGTATCTGACAGGAGGAGGGGCTCGAGGAGCAGCCTTAGATAGTGTGTTGCTGGCTTCCTCTAGCCCAGCGGTTCTCAACCTGTGGGTTTGCAACCCCTTTGGGGGTCTCCTGTATATCAGATACTTACATTACAATTCATAACAGTAGGGAAATTATAGTTAGGAAGTAGCAATGAAAATAAGTTTATAGTTGGGAGTCATCACAACATGAGGAACTGTATTAAAGAGTCGCGGCATTAGGAAGGTTGAGAACCGCTGCTCCAGCCTGCTGCTCACCTCCTCTTGCATGGCCCAGTTTCTTACAGGCCACAGGTGGGTACTGTCCACAGCCTGGAGTTTGGGACTGCAGTGACAGGGACTTAATATCTAGAGTATGTACAGAACTCTTAACAACTCTGTAGTAGAAAGGCAAATAATCCAATTAAAAAGTGGCAAAGATTCTATAAGCATTTCTCCAAAAAAGATAAGCAAATGTTCAAAAGTATAGGAAATGATGTTCAGGAATTAGCCGGGTATTGTGCTGTGTCCCTATAGTCCCAGCTACTTGAGAGGCTGAAGCAAGAGAATTGCTTAAGCCCAAGAGTTTGAAGTTGGTGTGAGCTGTCTCAAAAAAAAAAAAAAAAAAAGAAAAGAAAAGATGTTCCAACATTATTAGTCACTAAGGAAATAGAAATCAAAATCACAGTGAGGTAGCACTTCGCACCCATTAGGATGGTGATAATCTAAAAGATGGAAGTGTTGGTGAGGTTGTAGAGAAGTTAGAACTCTGTGCATTGCTGGTATGAATATAAACTAGTACAGCTGCTTTGGAAAACAATCTGATAATTTCTAACAGTGTTGAACATCGAGGTTTTTGACCCAGTAATTTTACTCCTAGAAATGTTACCCAAGAAAATGAAAAACGCATGTCCATGTAGAGTCTTGAACATGAATGTTTATAGTATTATTTGTAATAGCCAAAAAGTTAGCCCATGTGTTTATTAACTAGAGATGGCTAAACAAGATTATATGGCCGTAAAATGAAGTAGTATTCAGCAATAAAAACGATACATGGTTTGACTGCTATTTGGATGAACCTTGAGAACATTCACCAAAAGCAACATAATTGTGTGATTCTATTTATATGAAATTCCAGAATTGGAAAATCTATAAAGATAGAAAGTAGATTACTGGAGTGCCAGGGGTCCGAGAGAATTACAGGAATATGGGGTCTCTTTTTAGAGGTGATGAAAATGTTCACATTTTAATTTTGGATTGCTTTGTTTGTGGCTAAGTTGTATAACTGTCATCTTACCAGTCTGACACCTTTTGAGAATCATGAACAGAATTTTTTTTTTTTTTTTATTGTTTGGGGTTCATTGAGGGTACAAAGAATTAGGTTACACTCCTTGGCATTTGTTAGGCAAAGTCCCTCTTACAGTTGTGTAGAATTTTTTCTGTAAGTCATGAGCGGGCTGTCGTGGTGGCTCACAGCTATAATCCCAGCACTCAGGGAGGTAAGTCAAGGTGAGAGGATCACTTTAATGCAGGAGTTCAAGACCAGCCTAAGCAAGAGCAAGACCCCGTCTCTACTAAAAATAGAAAAACAACCAGGGCGTTGTGGTAGGTGCCCATAGTCCCAGCCACTCGGGAGGCTAAGACAGGAAGATTGCTTGAGCCGAGGAGTGTGAGGTTGCTGTGAGTTGTGATGCCACAGTGCTGTAGGGTGAGCCATAGAGTGAGACTCTCGTCTTTAAAAAAAAGAAGAAGAAAACAATAATCGCTGAAAGCAGGGTTTGTTGGGGGAAAGTTTGTTGTGTTTTCGGAAGTCAGTTTGATATCTTCATTTCCACTAGTTCTCTGAATTTGATCTAATGATTTAAAAGTTAATTTTTTGGACTTTATAAGTGTCTACATTTTATCACAACATTATTGTATCACAACATTATTGAGTTAACCTGTACCTGTTCTGAACGATGAATGTTTGAATCTAAAACTGATTTTTTTTTTTTTTTTTTTTTTTTTTTGCAATAATAGTTTACTTCAGACTTCAGGCTTTTCAAAAACAATTGCTGGAGATTAGGGTTTTTCTTGAAAGCAGTTAAAGGAAAGAAAGGTACATGGTTTTCACAGGTTTGTTTAACTGATTGTTCAGATAGTAGTAGGAAGCTGGTCTTCATCGTAACAATATTGTAGGGATTTCTCGTGAAGCCCCATCGGTGTCTGTGTGTTTTTAGATCACACTGTATTTTAAAGCCCACTTGGCATTTGTGATTCTAGGGAAAGACGGCGACGACGAAGCAGGAGTGGAACGCGTTCCCCTAAAAAGCCTCGGTCTCCTAAAAGGAAACTGTCTCGCTCCCCCTCCCCGAGGAGGTAAGGGTTTCAGCCGGAGCTTTTTCATCGCTTCTCAGCCTTGCCTAAGACGGAGTGTAGATCTTTGTATTTTCCAGAAATTGTCAGTTGTAAAGATCTCCTGTGAACGTTCTTAGGAATGTTTTTATGTATTCTTCTTTGAGACTTGAGACTTAAACACTCCAGGATTTCAAAGTTGTCTTATTTCTATCTTGTGTACTGGGGTCAGGCTCACTCTCTTACTGTCATTCTAGACATAAAAAGGAAAAGAAAAAAGATAAAGACAAAGAGAGAAGCAGAGACGAAAGAGAACGATCAACCAGCAGGAAGAAGAAGAGTAAAGACAAGGAGAAGGACCGGGAGAGAAAATCAGAGAGTGACAAGGATGTAAAAGTATGTTTACAGGCTGACTTGTTTGGGTATTTGGGGCGATGCCGGTCCTTTTGAGAAGTGATTTTTCTTTGAAGACGTTTACTTTTGTTCTTTTCCTTGGCAAAGCAGGTTACACGGGACTATGATGAAGAGGAACAAGGGTATGACAGCGAGAAAGAGAAAAAGGAAGAGAAGAAGCCAATAGAAGCCGGCTCCCCTAAAGCAAAGGAATGTTCTGTGGAGAAGGGAGATCCACTGAGAGAATCCAAAGTGAACGGGGACGACCACCATGAGGAGGACATGGACATGAGCGACTGAGCTGCCGGGGCCACCTGTGCACATGCATCAGTGTCATTCCTTGTGTGATTTCTTATGCTGTACCTGTTCATCTCAAACCTAGATGTATACAGCTCTGAGTTATAAATGGTTGTAAAGCTCTTGGTATTGACATTAGTTATTTACATCAAAAAGCTTTTGGGAAATGGTGCAGGAGTAACCAGTTGTCACAGTGAAAGCTGACTGAGTAACCAAGCACTTTTACTACCCTGGTGCTGCTTCATCATAAAAGTGAAAAGCTGCATGCATCTACATACAGCAGGCATGGGTTGTGTATGTTGTATGATCTCCTTTATCAAGTAAGTTCGCTTAATAGTATTTCTAGAATTTGAGTCATTGCCGTAATAGAGCCATGTAGGGAATGCACTGATTGCATGTTATTGTGGCAAGAATATCCTAAATGTCATTAAAATCCTCCAACATGACAGATCTACTTACGGTCTTGTTTGTTGACATGACGAATTAACATTCTTATAGTTACATCTGGAAATGAGCATTTGAAATAGATAATCCTTTAAGCCTTGTGGCGAAATTTTTGTGGCTTTTGTTTAACTTTGAAAGGTTATATATGCACTAACCTTTTTTGATGGCTAATTAGGCTTTAATTACAGAAAGAAGATTTCAAATAAAACTGTCTTTGGCAGTGAGTAAATAGCATATTTTGAAGTAGAGTTGTATACTTTTTCATAAGGTGTTTAGGAATTTTTTTCCTGAAGTAATAATTTATTCCACATTTACATCAGTGAAAGCTGTCTGCCTGTCCTGAGTCCATCTGTTTAAAAAAAAAAAAGTGATCTCCTGTCCCGATTTTCAGTTTTCCACCCTTAACGTCAATTTGTTTTAAGCACAGTGTTGGAAAAAGGGGGTAGTGCGTTTTAAATTGACCTTCATATGCTTTTAAGATAAGACAAATCTACTTGATAATGTACCTTTTATTTGATCTCAAATTGTATAAAACCAATAAATTTGTGTTACTGCAGTAGTGATCTTACGCACACAGTGATTTCATGTTATATGCAAAGTAGTTAGCAACTGTTTATTAGTTAAGGAGTTTCGAGCTTCACTTTTGTGCAGTAAAAACAAAAGTAGGCTACAGTCCGTGCCATGTTGATGTACAGTTTCTGAAATTGTTTTACAAGACTTTGATAATAAACCCTTAAACTTATGTTCATGTTCCTGTAAAACCGTATTTGTATTTATTTACGCTACTGAATGTATGACATTTACCTCATTCATTTCACAAATTAAGTTCTTTTCCTTTCTATCAACATTTAAACATAGTAACAACATGAATTCCATCACTGTAGTGGTAGTTGTCATCAGAATTGTCAATAATGATTTAATTTCTATCCAAAACAGTCATTTTTTTAGCTTAGTATTATGATTTTATTTCTTACGGTTCAGGTGTGGGAATGGGATTGGGTAAAGCAATGAACTTTAGGATGAATAAATGACCCCAACTATATCTAGTAAATTTATATTTTCAGTGAAATATAAATATTTGCCTTTTCTGGAGTAGTATCTGTCAGTGACACGTATCTACTGTACAGTAGTAAATAGTATATTCAGTTATGAAGTAAGTAGTGTCGGGATGGCTGGAATTAAGGGAAAATGAAACTTGGAATTGTAGCTTTTATCCAAGGTTCAGTATATAAATTGGATTTTTTTTTAACTATTCTAAAGTTGTAATGCCATACAGAAGAGCAGCATTGTTTTTACAGTTTGTAGTAAGTAACTTTTTAAAGATTTTATCAAAAGGAATTTTGTCTATGAGTATAAGAAGTTCTAGTAATGGTCCTAACAATCACTGCATTTTTTAAAAAGTTGAACACAAAAGACATTTAAAACTTTTTTAGTAGGTAAAGGCAGAACCATGTGACTTGACCATTTTTGTAAGTCAGAAATGAGTAGAATATTGGAAGTTTCATGTGGTGAACCTAGTATTATAAGTCTGTTCCCTCACTTGTAGTCTCTGAATATAAATATACTAACTTTTCTAAAGGGATTAACTTTTTGTTTTAACATAGTGCAGTGAAGATCATCCATTCTTGGGATATTTATTTTCAACAAATGTTTTCTGCACAGAGGTCGTGTTACACTGGGACACACACCTTTTACAAGATGACCGGTTGAAATCAGGTGAACACTGCCTCCACAATGAGTTTTGTTCTGTATTTGGTAGTAAAAATGATTTAAAAATAAAATGGCTTTGTTGGAAAAATGTCCTTGTTTGCCTAAATTCTTCTGAAGGGAATGCATGGTGGTGGTTATATATATAATGAGCCTTTTCAGATGGAAAGATTTTTTAAGAAGTCCAGTCGTGAATTTGAGACTAATTTAGTAGAACTGGGGAGCTGGTTTTTTTTTTTTTTTTTTTTTTACTTCAGTGTTCTAGGCGTAAAATGAAAGTGACAGCTGCCCTACAAAATACAGGCATACCTCCGACGCGCCAGGTTTGCTTCTGGACCACTGCAATAAAGACAATAATTTTTGGTTTTCCACTGTATAGAAAAATGTGCACACTAAATGTAGTCTATTAAGTGTGCACTAGCATTGTGTCTGAAACAATATATATACCCTAATTCCAAAATACTGCTTAAAATGTTAGCAACCATCAGTCTTCAAAAAGTTCGGATCTTCTTTGCTGACAGAGGATCTTGCCCTGATGATGTCTGCTGGATGAGAGGCTGTGATTGCTGAAACAATGAGGTTTGACTCATTTTATAAAAGATTTCTCTGTAGCATGCAATGCAGTTTGATAGCATTATACCCAGAGGGAAAGTTTGAAAGTTGTATCTTCTCAAACCCTTCTGTCTGCTTTATCCACTGAGCTCGTGTCATGTTCTAGTTTCTTTGTTGTGTCAGCAGTGCTGACAGCATCTTCACCACGTGGGGTTCCCTCTCAGGAAACCACCTGCCTCACCCATAGGAAGCAGCTCCTCATTCACCAAGTTCTCCAGAGATAACAGCAGTCCAGCTCTCCAGGGTCCACTCCCCGTCCTCTTGCTCTTTTCTACTGGATGTCAATGACTTCCATGGAGGTCTCGACCCAGCAAAGTCATCCGTGAAGGTCGTGAAGGTTGGAATCAACATTTTTCAAACTCCTGTGATGTCGATGTTTTGACCTCTGGATCGTGAATGTTCTTAATGGCATCAAGGATGGTGAATTCTTTACAGAAAGTTTTCAATTAACTTTGCTTAGGCATCACAAGAATCACTTAACTATGCCAGTATACTTTTAGGAAATTATTTCTCAAATAAAACTTGAAAGTTAAAATTACCCGTTGATGCATCGGTACAGAATGGATTGTGTGCTGTATGTCTTCATCAGAGCTCTTGGGTAGCCAGGGCCATGGTCAATGAGCAATAGTAATATTTTGAGATGAACCTTTGTTTCTGAGCAGCAGGTCTGAACAGTGGCCTTAACATACTAAGTAAACCAGGCAGCGCCTGGAGCTCAAAGGAGTAGGGCGCTGGCCCCATATGCCGGAGGTGGTGGGTTCAAACACAACCCCAGCCAAAAAATGAAAAAAAAAAAAAAACATACTAAGTAAACCATGCCCTAGGGATGTGCTGCTGTTCCGTTTCTGCAGCACCTACGTCTTAAGGGCCCTAGGATTTTTAAAATGGTAACTAAGGGATGGCTTCAGAAGTCAACGGAGAGTCAGACTGCTTTGAAGCTTTGACGGAGGCCCTGACTTCTCTCTTGCTAGGCTGTTTCGTCTACTTGTAAATCTGCTATTTAACCCCCTCCGAGGTCTTCATCAGTGAGCTTACCTGGATCTGGGTAATTGCTGCAGGATGGGTGTCAGCACTCGCTGCTTTGCCTTGCGTTTTTAGATCACAAAGATGGCTTCCTTTCCTTAAACCTCGTAAACCACCTCTGCTAGTGTCTGTCTTGGCTTCAGTTTCCTCACTTCTCTCAACCTTCATAGAATTGAGAAGAGGGCCTTGCTCTGGATCAGACTTTGGCTTAAGGGAATGTTGTGGCTGGTTTTCTCTTCTCTGGAGACCATCAAATTTTCCTGTCAGCAGTCAGGCTGTCGTACTCTCTCACCACGCGTGTGTTCACTGGATTAGCACTTCTCATTCCCTCCGAGAAAGTTGGCCTTTGCGTTCACGGTTCGGCTGCCTGGTTTAACAGGCCAGCTTTGGGCCCATCTTGGCTTTCCACGTGCCTTCCTCACTAAGTTGAATCATTTCCAGCTTTCGATTTAAACTTTTGATAGACCTGCCCCTCTTCCTTCAAATCCCAGTGGCTACTATGGGTTGTTAATTGACCTAATTTTAATACTGTTGTGTCTCAGGGAAGAGAGAGACCCTTGGACATGGAGAGGATGGGTCCTGATGGCAGAGCAGTCTGAGTGTAAGTCTTACGTGGACGTGATCGTTCATGGTGCCCTAAAACAATTACAGTAATAACATCAAAATCACTGGTCACAGGTCCTCGTAATGTAGTAATAATGCAAAAGTGTGAAATCCTGCAAGAATTACCAAAATGTGTCCGAGACACAAAGTGAATGCATACTATTTGGAGAAATGGGGCCAAGGCACTTGACACAGGGTTGCCACAAACCTGTAATTGGTAAAAGACACTTACCTGCCATGTGCAGCAAATTGTGTGCCTGTAACATAAAAAGGCAGCCGAGTGGGCTTCCGGCCGCACACTGTCCTGCTTATGCGGTATTGTCGCTCAATAGGCCATTTTTTTAGTCTAGTAAGACTACCACTTGTGGGTGGGCACTATTTGAAGAGTTGAAGCTGTCTGCAGATTGACACCTTTAAACTGAATTGAGATTTGTTCTTCAGTCTGTCTCAGAACTACCTGATGCATTTTACCCGTCCTGCTTCAACTATTTTTCTGATCAAGTACATGTAGTTGTTTTCAATTTAAAAATGGATGTAATGGAATTGCTACTAATACTTCCATTTTAGAAGCATCTAGAGTATGTCCATTAATAAGGCTTTATTAGAAGTAGTGATTATACTTCTCTAAATGTTTTCTGATATTTGATGCTTTACTGTTGTGTTCCCATTTCCCTTTTGTACTTAAGTATCTATGACGTTCATTTAGACATTCTTAAAATAACTTACATAAGGACCATAATAATTCTTTTATAGTGGTAATATTCTTAAGAATATAAAGTATATAGTAGCAAATGCTAAACAATCTAAGACAGCAGAGTAAGGGTCTAAGTAATATATTTAATTACCAATAAAATAATGTCCTTACTGGGCGGTGCCTGTGGCTCAGTGAGTAGGGCGCCGGCCCCATATGCCGAGGGTGGCGGGTTCGGACCCAGCCCCGGGCCAAACTGCAACAGAAAAATAGCCGGGCGTTGTGGCACACGCCTGTAGTCCCAGCTGCTCGGGAGGCTGAGGCAGGAGAATCGTGTAAGCCCAAGAGCTGGAGGTTGCTGTGAGCCGTGTGACGCCACGGCACTCTACCAAGGGCAATAAAGTGAGACTCTGTCTCTACAAAAAAATAAATAAATAAAATAATGTCCTTACAAAAATAATAAAAGCGACACATTCACATGCTTTTCAAAGTAGTCTCTTTATTAAAGATTATTTTCATAATACAATGTCACTAAAATTAGTGTCACCGTGTCTTTTTCTTAAAAATAAAAGATAATGTATGGTTTGTGCATGAAAAATGGAGGATATAGGGTTACAAATTAAACAATAGAATGTTCCAAAAGATGTTTAATTTTGCTGTTCAGTTACCCCAAAATGTAGTTTTAAAATTTTCTGCCTAACATTGCGGATATACATAGGTTGAGCTTTCTGCAGATATTCTAAATATAATTTTAACAATGAATTAAATGGTAAAAATTGCCTTTTTTCATTCACTAAGTTGACAAAGCTACAATTTGTTAAATGCTGAGTCTTGGTGGACAAGCCTCAGGTAGATGAGGAATGTTTCTGTCTTCCCATGGAATTAATGGAGCAGTCAGGATTCGATCGGAGCAGCGGAGCCTGTAGGAGGAAGGATTCGCAGGGATTTGGCCTTCATTGTAGCAGCTGGTTAAGTGGTCTCTGTGCTGCAGGAGGTTGAAGATGACGGCGGGCAGGGCAGGCGGTAAGAAGCTGGACCAGTGACAGCGCAAGGTGGAGCCCACAGAGTGGACTGAAGCCCTGGCCAGGCCTCGCTGGTCCTGCCCTTCGTGGCAGGGGTGTCTTGCAGAAGCCAGGACGCTTCATCGTGGAGCTGGACCCACACGGCTGGACAGCTGAAGGGGGATCCAGGGGAAGGCGGAGCAACTGCAGGCCGGCGTGCTCGCTCACCCCACAGCGGCAGCAGAGAAACCACGCTGTGTATGAGCGACAGTCTGTTTCAATCCTGTGGCCCTGACCTACACCACCTGTACTCATCAGTCACGTGCTGCACAATGCTGTCTCGGTCTGTGACAGTCCCCTAAGATTATAAGGTGCTGAGAAGTTCCCGTTGCTAGTGACGACTGCAGCTGTTCCCGCACAGCCCCCCGCGCGCACTGCGCTGCCACTTGTACCCAAGTCTAGAGCACGCGGTCGCGCCCCGAACGGAACACTCCATGATAAGCTACTGTTACTGGCTCCTGTACAGACTGTCTGTCAGCGCAGTGTGCTCCTAAAAAAGAAAAGTTAGCTGAACACAAGCACAGGCAGGTGGTACAAGACCAGGGCTTCCGAAGGCAGCTTTGTTACCACGGCTCCGTCCTTGAAGACCTGGCAGCACAAGATGTGGAGGTGGGAAGCAGTGGGGGCTGTTATCTCTGACCCTGTGGATGACTTAACAAAAAAGTTCAAAAAGTTAAAGAAATGTAAGCAGGAAAAAGCTTAACAGTGGTTCTCAACCTTCCTAATGCCGCGACCCTTTAATACAGTTCCTCTTGTTGTGGTGACCCCCAACCATGAGGAGCGGTGTCGGTTCCTAAGACCATCAGAAATATATGTTTTCCGATAGTCTTAGGCGACCCCGTGAAAGGGCAAAGGGTTGTTCGACCCCCAAAGGGGTCACGACCCCCTGTTAGAATAAGGATCTAAGGAAAGACTATTTTTGTATGGCTTTATAATGTGTTTGTGGTTTAAGCTACATTTTTATTACAAGTCAACAGTTTTAAAACATCATAAAGTTTATTTTATTAGACACAGGGTCTTACTCTCATCCAGGCTAGAGTGCTGTAGTTGGAGCGTACATAGCTCCCTGCAGCCTTAAATTCCTGGGTTCAAACAATCCTCCTGCCTCAGCCTCCCAGGTAGCTATGACTGCACATGAATATCAACACAGAGCTAATTTAAACAATTTTTCTTTTTTTTTTTTTTTTTTTTACATGGGGTCTCACTAGGTCTTAACACCTAGCTCAGAGCAATACTCCAGTCTTGGCCTTCCAAAGCACTGAGATTACAAATAGGAGCCACTGGATCTGGCTAAAAGTTTGTAAAGTACAAAATTAAAATAAACTGAGGTTAATGTATTATTGAAGAAAGGAAAAGTTTTTCTAAAAATGTAACGTAGCCTAAGTGTACGGTAACGTTCCAGGCCTTCACCCTCGCCCACCACTCACGCACGCACTGACCCACACAGAGCAGCGTCCAGCCCTGCCAGTCCTGTTAACTCCGGGTGCCCTACGCCCGTGCCCTGTGCTTCTCAGCTTTGAATTCATGTTGCTGCTGCACCTTTCTATGTTAGGTGCATAAACACTTCCCGTTGTGGTCTCGCCGCCCACCCCTTCAGGATATTATTGCTTTGGATATTTAGCATGTCATGAAGTTTTAGATGCAACCAAAGATACCACTGCCCAGATTTCAGACATATAAATGCTTTGTGAAAGTAATTTTTGCTAATTCATAGTATGTAAACAAACCCCAGGCTTTTCCTGAGCTTGGTTTTGCTGGAGTGATTTAACACTCCTGTGCGTTCTGCTGGCTACAGGTTTCACTGTCCTTGTCTTTGAAAGGCTCCAGTTTCCAGATACAGCACCTTTATCAAGGACGCATTTTGTTAATTTTAGAAAACATGATTAAGATACTTTTTGCTGGAATTAACAGAGGCATATTAGATCCCATGCTAATTAATCAGACATCAGTAATTCTTTCACTCAACTTTTTTTTTTTTTTTTTTTGTAGAGACAGGAGTCTCACTCTATCGCCCTCGGCAGAGTGCGGGGCTGTCTCACAGCTCACAGCAACCTCCAACTCCTGGGCTTGGGTGATTCTCTTGCCTCAGCCTCCCGAAAGGCTAGCATAGTACAAGCGGGTCTTCAAATTCACCTACAATTTCTACTCCAACTTTTTCTCCAGCACATTGAAAATACAACACGAATGAGCAAAAGGGAGTACACTTTAATTCAGTAGTCAACTCTTGAGCAACTCGGGTTTGAACTGCACTGGGCCCACAACCCCTGCGTTATTCAAGGGCCAACTGTATTTACTTCCAATATTTACTCCAGCCTTTTCATGGCCTTGAAACAAATCTTTCCTGTAGACTTAGTGAAAATCAGGAAGAGGTTTCATTAAACAATCATTATTCATCTCCCTCCCCCAAAGTGTGAATAAGTAACTGCATCTGGATAACCCTATAAAAACCCATTTTTATTAGCGTGAGTGGGGTTCTGACCAGGAGAAGGAAATTTGTTTTTCAGGTACTTCGGTTGGCTGACCGAAGTGTCAATTTGCAAACCATGATAGGAACTTGTACTCACAATAATCTGCTTTATACTTCCTTTTTATTAATTCTCTGTATATGAATGTCTCGGAGAACAAACTGTCTCATCCAAGAACTATTTTCTTGAGGACGGGAACTATATGGTCTTTAGATACCTGGTGGCAGTTAGGATGACTATCTCATGGACACCCCCAATTTAAACAGTTTCTATATTACAAAATCTTGATTTTCATGTGAGATTATCAAAATATACCATATTATGCCCTATTTATTTGAAACACTACTTACAGCTTCATTAACTGGATTAAAAGGCACATTTTGAAAAATCTAATATTGTGAAAAGTTTATTTGCATTAATTTTTTTTTCCATCATCATAAGAAATACTGACATTTTGTTTGTTCTTTGTGATCGGAAAAAAGACATTTTGGGATGAATTATCTGTTTCTGCTATCCTTTAAAGAAAGTAAGTCTTAAAAACAAAAGCCAAGTGCAAAATTTTTCAGTGGTCTTCCTATCTCCAGTGTACCCCAGCAAATACTTATAGCTGTTAGGGAACTGAAAAACCCCAAGCTGCAATTTGCCATGCTTCTTCCTAAGATGTGTCTGCGCTTACGGAAAAACCTGCAGTATATTTTGGAAAGTATCCCATGTTCCTACAAAGTAAGGAAGCCCTTTTAGGCTGTGATCACTGCCTTTCAGCATCTCACATGTCATATAACCACTGACTGGATAATTCAGTCTCTAAGCCACTTGATCTACAACCATTCCCTAAATAATAGGGATCAACTTCTATTTAACAAGGCTAGTCTGGATTTACCAACTCTTTCCCCAAAACTCATGACCCATGTAAGGTAGTAATAAGGTCTTTAACCATGATTATTTGTCTTCATTATAAAATGTATTTAATAAAATGTTAATATCTGCAATGTATGCATCAGTATGGAATATGTGGCTTTCAATATGTTTATTATAAAATTTTTCTTACGATTGATGCTTTGGATTTTTAAATAAATCATCTCTTCAATAGGGTCTCTAAACACATTTCAAATGATCTAAAATGCTGGAAAAAGTTTAAACTATTGGTCACTCTAAGAAAACTTGATAGATGCACTCAATACATTTATCAGGATACATTTAAAAAACATTTAGCTAAGCTCTTTAATATAACATGATACTTTGTGACTCTTATACATGTACAATATTCTCCCTAGTATATTTTCATTCTTGGACCTTTAAACCATCTTGGAATAAATATGAAAAATTTTCAGTGCAAAAATGAGTATTGCATGATTTTAACACTTTGGAGATAATTAAGATCAATAAATATTTTCCAGTGACTTCAAAAAAATAAACAATAGAACTGTCAATCTTGTGTATACTTCTGAACTTTAACTTGTAACAAATATATTCTGTTAGCATATAAAATGTTTTTACCTTATTTTGAAAACATTAAATATGTAGGGTTGTCCAAAATATGTGAATTGTTTTTCAAAATTGACACCATTGCATCCATATTCCACTAAAAACAAACAAAATAATCAAACTGATGTGCACTTACTAGGAAGCAAGTTTAAAAATCTGGAATTTTTTTAAAGTGCTGAGATTTGGAAGAGGAATATCTTTAAGCATGCTAACCATATCTTATCATGAACATAACAAGAACTATTAAACTCAAGTTAAAAAAAAAAATAGAGGTTCTATGAAAGGAATATTAGTAACAAACATTTTCCATTGAAGAAAGAATTCAAGTAAAAACAAATAGCACCACAATGAATTGCACTAAGGTGCTAAAGGAGGTACCTTATTCCCTGCAGAGTGAATGCTCCTTCTGAAATGTATTGCAACATATAAATGCAATTGTTTAATGGGTACCATTTGGTTCATTCATCTACAGAAAATTGCATTCCTTCTAGTTCATTATATTGAACAAACATTCAAATTACTGAACTACATATACATAATGTTACATAGTTTACATTTTATGAAAACAAAGCTTGGAAGGAATATTTATAAATGTCACCTTGAATAGAAGATGACAGGTTTAAAAGGGCTTCATATCTCTTAAGACTTTTATGTTAATGGTCCAGGAGTGTTTTAGATACAGATATAGATATATTTATATGCATATATATTTCAACAAGTGTAAAAATTTTTTAAAAACAAATCATAGCACTCATAGCTGCTTTACATACGAAGGTCTTAGGGTAATTAACATGTCAAACTATTACAATTATAATAAGTATTTTTTTTAAAAGACTGAAAATGGCACATCAGGAAATGTGATAAAATCCTTAGAGGCCCATTTCCTTACATCCTATCACTGATGTGTCAATTCAATGTGTGATCCCTTTTCTTGGCTGAAAGCATGTATCCCTTCTATTTGGATTCACTGTGGAGTCTCTGCATCCTTCTTCCTTGATTAGATGGCATTATTTTCCATGTCAGTTAAAGATCAGGAAACCGGCTCGGGTCTTCCTTGTAGTCATCAGGTATAGCAAAGATGGAACCATCAAACTCATCATAGCGAAACTCCTGAAAAGTCACAGTGGCTGTGATTGTGGGAAACACAGGAATATCTGCAGAGAGACAAAGAAGTGATAACATGGTAGATCGAGTATTAATAGATCTGTTCATAGACTGTAAGTACTACTGGAGATGTCCATATCCCTAAATGTAAAAAGACAGGCTCAGCGCCTCTGGCTCAAGCGGCCAAGGTGCCAGCCCGATACACCTGAGTTGGAGGGTTCGAATCCAGCCCGGGCCCACCAAACAACAATGACGGCTACAACCAAAAAAATAGCTGGGCGTTGTGGCAGGCGCCTGTAGTCCCAGCTATTTGGGAGGCAGAGGCAGGAGTTGGAGGTTGCTGTGAGCTGTGATGCCACAGCACTCCACCCAGGGTGACAGCTTGAGGCTCTGTCTCAAAATAAAATAAAATAGTTTAAATTAAAAAAAAAAAAAAGTAAAAAGCCACCACTCAAGGACCAGAGAAATCCAAGTGTGTATTTAATCCTGAGTGTGTGGTTTAGACAAGGGTCTGGATATTGATGGGTGAGGAATGAAAGATACAGAGACATCCAGAATTTTTTATTTTAAAAATTCAAGATCCTATTTCTTCCTAATCATAATAATCTTTTTTCTTTTTCTTAGGGCCGAGGAACAGCCACTTTGGTACTTGCACGTTGCATTTCGACATCTTTTTTCCAGATTAGAGTATATAACCTGCTTTGAGCTGATTTATTTTCCTTCTTATTAGCTCAAGTCAAATACACTAATCCTTGTTTTAAAACACTAAAACAAATCCATCACTTAAATAAGGGAGACAAAATCTCATCAAAACTAGAGTTGACACCATACCAGTACGTCTAATATGCTTCCAAATGAAATATATTTCTGGCTAAAATTTTTTTATAAGTGAAATTTGGCATTTAAAATGGGAAATACATTAATCATTCTGCTTAGTTCTATTTCTAACATGAGTTACTGGAAAGAGCATAAATCATAAAACCTGGATTCTGATTCCTATCAATAATTTCATTTAAGAACCTCAGGGATTTCATCTTATAAAATAACTATGAAACCCTTCAGAAATTAGTCTGTGGAAGTAACTCAAGTGTCTGCTAAGAGTAAAGACATATAACAAGTGAAGATTGACTGATGAGAGGTAGATTTTACTGGAGAAAGCAATAGTCTCATGTAAAAAAGAAAACAAAATACCTGAATTAGACAAACACAAAAGTCAACGTAAGTATTAGAGTGTTTCCAGTTATTTTTAGGGGGGAAAAACCCCACATTTATTTATGTTTACTGTGTATTGATGCCATCCTAATCCAGTGGTCAGCAAACAGCCTTTTTCCAGAACTATTTTTATAGGGCTTGTAAGCTAAGAAAAGATTTTACATTTTTAAATAATTGAGGAAAAAAATAGTATTTCAAGAGGTGAAAATTCCATGAAAGTCAAACTCTAGCGCCCATAAATCTTCTCGTTGGTCCATCAGTCTACTTGTTCTCTGTGGCTGTTTTTGTTCACCAAAAAGAAAAAGAAAAAGAATTGAGTAGCAGTGACAGAAACTATATGCCTTGGGCGGCGCCTGTGGCTTGGCGAGTAGGGCGCCGGCCCCATATACCAAGGGGGGCTGGTTCAAACCCGGCCCCGGCCGAACTGCAACAAAAAAATAGCCAGAAAAAAAGAACAGCTAGGCGTTGTGGCAGGCACCTGTAGTCCCAGCTGCTTGGGAGGCAGAGGCAAGAGAATCACCTAAGCCCAGGAATTGTAGGTTGCTGTGAGCTGTGACACCACAGCACTCTATGGAGGGTGATAAAGTGAGACTCTGTCTCTAAAAAAAAAAGATTAAAGAAACCATATGCCTCAAAGAGGCTAAAATGTTTATTATCTTTCAGAAAAAGTTGGCTGACCTGTTCTAGACATTAGTTACATATCAGTAAACAAGAAACAAAACTTATGCATTTATGGAGAGGACAGTGGTTGGGAGAGACAGAGAACAGATTAAGTAAAAAGTAAGGGTGATAAGTATCTAGAGAAAATTAAAACATGGCAGGGGAACAGGAAGCCTCCTGCTGGGGTAACAGTTGTTGAATAGGGCAATCAGAGGGAAACCTTAAGGAACTGACTTTTCAGCAAAGACCTGACCTAAGAACAAACCATGAAGTTGCCTGGAGGATGAAAATTCCAAATAGAAGGAACAAGAACAAAAGCCCTAAAAGGAATTGTCCGGTTTATTCTGGGAGCAGCCAGGAGGTCAGTGAATGAGGGGACAATGAGCAGCTGAGGTGGGAGGGGAAGCAGGCAGCCTGAGTCAGGGGAAGGGAGCTGGGCCCAGGAAAGGACTTTGGCTTTTACTGTGGATCAGACAGAACCCAGTAGAGAGCTGTGACCACAGTAGCAATGCATCTGAAGTTTTAGCAGATGTATGAGAATCTAACATAAGGAGACAAGAAGGAAAAGGGATGCAGGAAAGTAAAACTCAACAGAAACCAAGCAGGTGGAAGGGAGAGAAAGGGACAGGTGAATTCACAGCTAACGGCTATGATGCATGCTACTGGGGAATGGGCACCCTTAGCACTTGAACTGTACAAAGCAACTAGAATGTCTATGCCCCCCTAATATACTTAAGTGTAAAAGGGGGGGGGGAGAGATGTGCTCCAGAGGGAGCAGCCAGAGGCAAGCAGAAAACCATGGGAAAGCTCCGCCAAAGAAGCTGGAGAAATCTGAATGACTTATCTGTCAGTCATTGAGACAATGACTCCCAATTAACAATCAAATACTGAAAAGGAAGTAAGATAAAAATAGAAAAGTTTGTATCTGGGAAAAAAAAAAAAAATAGAAAAGTTTTCACCAGATATAATAATACAAATATCAATAATAAATATGTAAGAGTTGAAGAGAGAATGCCCAATCTACAATGGACTAAAGAAGGGAGTAAACTTTTTATTTTGAGATAACTATATACGAGAGAGAGAGAGAGAGAGAGAGAGAGAGAGAGAGAGACACACACACACAGACACTCTCATTCTGTTGCCCCACACTGGAGGAACAGTTGCCGGGGAATCTGTTGCCGGGGAATCAGAGCTCAGCAATCACAAAATCTTGGGTTCAAGCAATCCTCTTGCCTCAACCTCCTGAGTAGCTGGGCCTATAGGCGCCACACCCGGCTAATTTTTCTGGTTTTAGAGGAGATAGGGTCTCACTCTTGCTCAGGCTGTTCTTGAACACCTCATCCCAAGCAATCCACCTGCCTCAGCCTCCCAGTGCTGGGATTACGGACATGAGACACGCGCCAGGCCTTGAGATAATTATATTAATAGATTCACATGCAACAGTAAGAAATAATATATTTGTTTAGATCTTTTTTCATTTCTTTCAGCATTGTTATGTAGTTTTCAGCACATAAGTCCTGTATAAGAATTGTCTGATTGATAATCTAAGTACTACTATTTTTTTCAGTGATTGCAAATGGTATTTGATTTTTAATTTTGGTATCTATGTGTCAAATGTTAGTATACAGAAAGACTACTAATTTTTATGTTTAACTTGTAACCTGCAACCCTGATAAATTCAGTAATTCCGGCTTTATTTATTTATTGTCTTTGGTAATCTCTGGAATGTTCTACCAATAGAATCACGTCATTTGCAGTTGAGGAAGGTTTTCCATCTTGTCTCTCCTGCTTCCTCGCTGCACTTACCGTCGCCCTTTCCCTTCTGCACTGTGCACAGTGCTCTCCCTTTCATTCTTTACATCAGAAACTTGTGCTTTCTCTCGTTTTTACCAGTCTTTCTATAAACTTGTAGATTATTGATCTTTTCAAACAATCAGCCCTTTGTTTCTCTATTATTTTTCTGGGTTTTTTTGGTGGTTTTTGGCCGGGGCTGGGTTTGAACCCGCCACCTCCGGCATATGGGACTGGCGCCCTACTCCTTGAGCCACAGGCGCCACCCATTTTTCTGTTTTTTTTTTTCTTTCATTAATTTCTATGCTTTATCTTTCTCTGACCACAATAGAATTAAATTGGAAATTAATAATAGGAAGATATTAAGAGAATCCTCAAACATTTGGAAACTAAAGGACACTCTTAAATAACCTACATATTAAAGGAGAAATCTCAGTGGAAATAAAATACACTGAACTGAAGGAAAAGGACATTAAAATATATCAAAATTTGTGAAGCATAGGGAAAGCAGGGCTGAGCAGGGAATGTTCAGCACTAAATGCATGCTTCAAGAAAAGAGGAAAAGTCTCAATAATGAATGTAAGCTTCTACTTCAAGAACATAGGAAAAAAACAAAATAAATCCAAAGCTAGCAGAAATAGCTCATAAATTATATAAAGTTTGTATGTATTATGTATTTATTTTTCCCTCTCACTAAAATGTAAACAAAGAGGGCACGGGTTTTTTTCTGTCCCCATCCCAGGAAGAGTGTCTGGCACATAAAAAGCACTGATTAATTACTGGGGCACTGGACCTATAGATGGTATTCAACTTCTTATGGAGGGCGGAGACAAGATGGCTGACTGAAGCCAGCTTTCCACAGAGGCTCCCGTCCAGAAGAAGAGTTAAAGAACAGAAATTTAGCAAGTAACCTGGTGGATCAGAGCTGCCCCAAGAGAGAAGGTTGAAGAACGTGCAACAACCCTGCTGAAGTGAGCTGTGACCCCAAGGATACAAACAAATGGTATAAAATCCATCACCAAGCGGACAGGAGTCCCCTCCCTCAAGAGAACGGCTCGAGTGCCCCAAAAACAAACGAGCAGAGTTCAAAGGTCCTCCCACTACACTCCACGGGAGAGACCCTTTAAAACTGGACATACTTCCCCTACTAGGGTGCCATGGCATTCTACTGCCAGGCATAAAATGGTATAGAACTGTATATATTCTTTACCTGCAATTCTGAGCTCCCAGCACTCCCCCCGACTCTGAGGTCTGGAGGCCTGTCCCCCAGGAGTCCAGATTCTTGGTTGATTTCTCGAGGGATATGGACAGGGCCTAGACTGCAGCTGGTCAGTACTGATTCTGCAGCATCGGCGTGAGGAGAGGACAGTCGGCTGAGAGAGAACCACACTGGAGCGGCGGTACCCCGAGGCGCAGAGCAGCAGCTGCTGTTTTCGGCAACAATAGGGCTCACTCCCAGATATTCCAAAGCGACACCCCCTGTCTCCCTGGGCAACCAGAGGAGGCCAGGCATCTTCTTAGGTGGCAACCACCGAGGAACAGATTTGGGACGGAAACGCAGGCCCCGGGAGTAAAGGGTTTGCCCGAGACGGTACTGGCCTGGGTGGAGCAGGGGGACTAGAAACGTATGCACAGAGCTGAGAAATTCCCAGGGTGGGGCTGACCCAGAGGACCACTTTACTGAGCCTAAGACATACCCGGCCCTCAGGGGATCATCAGCCTATAGACAAAGGAAGGCAGGAGGCTAGAACTGACAGCTAATGGAATACAAACCTGCAGGAGCAAAGACAGAACCTGAGGCGCAGGCTCTGGGAACTCCAAACAGCTTCTCTTCTGCACTGGAATTTAGCAGGGACAGAAACAAATTCCCGCAAAGTTGTTCTGTTCTGTTCTGGCAGTAACATCAATCAGGGGTGGGGCTGGAACTAAGTGAACACCCCCTAGCCTCCATCAAGCGCCTGAGGTTGTCAGGCCTCACCTCTCCCTGCTGGATAGAGGCAGAGCGCAGAAGCCTGGCTGAGCAGAAACAGATTTCCTTGTGATTCAGGCAGGTGCAAACCACTGGAGTATCTGTTCACTAGAGGCAACTGGGTCACAGCCCTGCGGGGCTATCAGTGACTGGGTGTGACAGAGGTGCAAGGTGGGGAAGGAGGCAGCAACCTTCCCAGACTGATCTATTTGCTGGGTGGGTACTCCTAACTTCACAGAGCACCAGAGCAAGTAGTATCTGAGTTGTCACCACACCCCTACAATCCAGTTGCCAGAGACCTTTTAAACTCTCCCACCTGAGACAGGTGCTGACTGAGACAATTAATTTGGACCTTTTGAACAGAGCCAATCGCCCAAGGACTACTAAAGTGATGCCCTGGGAGAGTGGTTGTAGGAAGGTTTGATTTTCCTTTTCCAATTGTTGCCTGTAGGGAAAGGGGTGACTTAATTGCTGGTATTTCTCCACAGCTGAGACTTCAACCCAGAGTAACTGTTTCACTAGGGTTGAACAGAGACCAGCTGAAAATAAGACAGAACCACTTAGCCCCACCACACCAAACAGGTCCCCAGTTTCTCAGGCCATAGCACTGTACAGGTCCTTGACAAAGCTCCAGGGGAAAAATCAAATGGTGTAAAACAATCATGGGGTGGAATCAGTGGAAAAATTCTGGTAACATGAATAACCAGAATAGATCAACCCCCTGCCCCCAAGGAAAGATATGGCAGATGTAACTAAAGATCCCATTCATAAACAGCTGGCCGAGATGTCAGAAATCGAATTCAGAATTTGAATTGCAAACAAGATTAATACAATGGAGGAAAATTTGGAATTAGAAATTCGAGGAGCAATTCAAAAGTTGTCTCAAGAATTTAACGAATTTAAAGACAAAACCACCAAAGATTTTGATGCATTGAAGCAAGAATTTGCAGCCCTCAAAGATCTGAAAAATACAGTAGAATCCCTCTGTAACAGAGTGGAGCAAGCAGAAGAAAGGATTTCTGACATTGAAGACAAAGCCTTTGAACGCTCCCAAATCTCAAAGAGGAAGAGAAATGGAGAGCAAAAATGGATCATTCTCTCAGAGAGCTCTGGGATAATTCGAAGAAGGCCTCATTGGAATCCCTGAAAGTGATGAAGTGGCCTTGCAAAGCACAGAGGCCCTACTCCATGAAATTATGAAAGAGAATTTTCCAGACATGCCTAGAGGTTCTGAAATTCAGATAGCAGACAGTTTCAGAACCCCACCATGACTCAATCTGAATAAGACATCCCCCAGGCATATCATAATTAACTTCACTAAAGTAATATGAAGGAGAAAATTCTAAAAGCAGCCAGATGTAAGAAATCCATTATTTACAAAGGGAAGAATATTAGAATGACTGCAGATCTCTCTGCTGAAACTTTTCAAGCCAGAAAAGGGTAGTCATCGACTTTTGATCTCCTAAAGAAAAATAACGTTCAACCCAGGGTCCTGTATCCAGCTAAACTGAGTTTCATTGATGATGGAGAAATTAAATACTTTAATGACATTCATATGTTGAAGAAATTTGCCATAACCAAACCAGCTCTTCAGGATATTCTCAGACCTATCCTCCATAATGACCAGTCCAATCCTCTACCACAAAAGTAAACTCACTCAGAAACTTTTGATCAAACTCCAACTTCCACAGTGGCGAAAGGATTAAAAATGTCCACTGGACTTTCGAAAAACTCGATACCCAAGATTTTACCAGACTTATCAATATTCTCCATTAATGTGAACGGCTTAAACTGTCCTCTAAAGAGGCAGAGTTAACTGACTGGATACAAAAACTCAGGCCAGATATTTGCTGCATACAAGAGTCACATCTTACCTTAAAAGATAAATATAGACTCAGGGTGAAAAGATGGTTGTCCATATTTCAGGCAAATGGTAATCAGAAAAAAGCAGGTGTTGCAATTCTATTTGCAGAAACAATAGGCTTTAAACCAACAAAAGTAAGGAAGGATAAGAATGGTCACTTCATATTTGTTAAGGGTAATACTCAATATGATGAGATTTCAATAATTAATATCTATGCACCCAACCAGAATGCACCTCAATATATAAGAGAAACTCTAACAGACATGAGCAACTTGATTTCCTCCAGCTCCATAATAGTCGGAGATTTCAACACTCCTTTAGCTGTGTTGGATAGATCCTCCAATAAAGAAGCTGAGCAAAGAAATTTTAGATTTAAAACTAACCATCCAACAACATTTGGATTTAGCAGACATCTACAGAACATTTCATCCCAACAAAACTGAATACACATACTTCTCGTCAGTCCACAGAACATACTCCAAAATCGATCACATCTTAGGTAACAAGTCTAACCTCAGTAAATTTAAAGGAATAGAAATTATTCCTTGCATCTTCTCTGACCACCATGGAATAAAAGTTGAACTCAGTAACAACAGGAATCTACATACTCATACAGAAACATGAAAGTTAAATAACCTTATGCTGAATGATAGCTGGGTCAGAGATGAGATTAAGAAGGAAATTGCCAAATTTTTGGAACAAAATGACAATGAAGACACAAATTATCAGAACCTCTGGATACCGCAAAGGCAGTCTTAAGAGGGAAATTTATAGCACTGCAAGCCTTCCTCAAGAGAACGGAAAGAGAGGAAGTTAACAACTTAATGGGACATCTCAAGCAACTGGAAAAGGAAGAACATTCCAACCCCAAACCCAGTAGAAGAAAAGAAATAACCAAACTTAGAGCAGAATGAAATGAAATTGAAAACAAAAGAATAATACAACAGATCAATAAATCAAAAAGTTAGTTTTTTGAAAAGGTCAATAAAATAGATAAACCTTTGGCTAACCTAAGACCAGGAAAAAAAGAGTAAAATCTCTAATCTCATCAATCAGAAATGACAAAGACAAAATAACAACAGACTCCTCAGAAATTCAAAAAATCTTTAATGAATATTACAAGAAACTTTATTCTCAGAAATATGAAAATCTGAAGGAAATTGACCAATACTTGGAAGCACGTCACCTTCCAAGACTTAGACAGAATCAAGTGGAAATGTTGAACAGCCCAATATCAAGTTCTGAAATAGCATCAACCATACAAAATCTCCCTAAAAGGAAAAGCCTGGGACCAGATGGCTTCACATCAGAATTCCACCAAACCTTTAAAGAGGAACTAGTACCTATATTACTCAACCTGTTCCAAAATGTAGAAAAAGAAGGAAGACTACCCAACACGTTCTATGAAGAAAACATCACCCTGATCCCCAAACCAGGAAAAGACACAACAAGAAAAAAAAATTATAGACCAATTATCACTAATGAATATAGATGCAAAAATATTCAACAAGATCCTAACACACAGAATCCAGAAACACAGCAAACAAATTATACATCATGACCAAGTCGGTTTTATCCCAGGGTCTCAAGGCTGGTTCAATATACATAAATCTATAAATATAATTCAGCACATAAATGAATTAATAAACAAAGACCACATGATTCTCTCAATTGATGCAGAAAAAGCTTTTGATAATATCCAGCATCCCTTCATGATCAGAACACTTAAGAAAAGTGGTATAAAAAGGACATTTTTTAAACTGATAGAGGCCATCTACAGCAAACCCACAGCCAATATCGTATTGAATGGAGTTAAAGTGAAATCATTTCCACTCAGATCAGGAACCAGACAAGGCTGCCCATTGTCTCCATTGCTCTTTAACATTGTAATGGAAGGTTTAGCCATCACAATTAGGAAAGAAAAGGTGATCAAGGGTATCCATATAGATTCAGAAGAGATCAAACTTTCGCTCTTCACAGATGATATGATTGTATACCTAGAAAACACCAGGGATTCTACAAAAATCTTAGAAGTGACCAAGGAATACAGCAGCATCTCAGGTTGCAAAATCAACATTCATAAATCGGTAGCCTTTATACATATATATACACACACCAACAATAGTCAAGCTGAAAAAACAGTTAAGGACTCTATTCCGTTCACAGTAGTGCCAAAGAAGATGAAATATTTGGGAGTTTATCTAACAAATGACGTGAAAGATCTCTATAAAGTATGAAACTCTATGAAAAGAAATAGCTGAAAATGTTAACAAATGGAAAAGCATACCATGCTCATGGCTGGAAGAATCAGCATTGTTAAAATGTCCATACTACCCAAAGCAATATACAATTTTAATGCAATCCCTATTAAAGCTCCACTGTCATACTTTAAAGATCTTGAAAAAATAATACTTCGTTTTATATGGAATCAGAAAAAACCTTGAATAGCCAAGACATTACTCAGAAATAAAAACAAAGCAGGAAGAATCATGCTACCAGACCTCAGACTATCCTACAAATCGATGGTGATCAAAACAGCATGGTACTGGCACAAAAACAGAGAAGTAGATGTCTGGAACAGAATAGAGAACCAAGAGATGAATCCAGGTACTTATCGTTATTTGATCTTTGACAAGCCAATTAAAAACATCCAGTGGGGAAAAGATTCCCTATTTAACAAATGGTGCTGGGTGAACTGGCTGGCAACCTGTAGAAGACTGAAACTGGACCCACACCTTTCACTATTAACTAAGATAGATTCTCACTGGATTAAAGATTTAAACTTAAGACACGAAACTATAAAAATACTAGAAGAGAGTGCAGGGAAAACCCTTGAAGAAATCGGTCTGGGTGAGTATTTTATGAGGAGGACCCCACGGGCAATTGAAGCAGCTTCAAAAAATACACTACTAGGACCTGATCAAACTAAAAAGTTTCTGCACAGCCAAGAACACAGTAAGTAAAGCAAGCAAACAGCCCTCAGAATGGGAGTAGATATTTGCAGGTTATCTCTTACAAAGGTTTAATAACCAGAATCCACACAGAACTCAAACGTATAAGCAAGAAAAGAACAAGTGATCCCATCGCAGCCTGGGCAAGGGACTTGAAGAGAAACTTCTCTGAAGAAGACAGGTGCATGGCCTACAGACATATGAAAAAATGCTCATCATCTTTAATCATCAGAGAAATGCAAATCAAAACTACTTTGAGATATCATCTAACTCCAGTAAGATTGGAGAACACTTAGAGATCTAAAAATAGATCTGTCATTCAATCGTATAATTCCTCTACTAGGAATTAAGAAGACCAGAAGACCAAAAATCACATCATAACAAAGATATTTGTACCAGAATATTTATTGCAACTCAATTCATAATTGCTAAGTCATGGAAAAAGCCCAAGTGCCCATCGATCCATGAATGGATTAATAAATTGTGGTATATGTACACCATGGAATATTATGCAGCCTTAAAGAAAGATGGAGACTTTACCTCTTTCATGTTCACATGGATGGAGCTGGAACATATTCTTCTTAGTAAAGTATCTCAAGAATGGAAGAAAAAGTATCCAATGTATTCAGCCCTACTATGAAACTAATTTATGGCTCTCACATGAAAGCTATAACCCAGTTATAACCTGAGAATAGGGGGAAGGGGAAGAGGGAGGGGAGGGAGGGGGGAGGCTGCATGGAGGGAGGGTGATTGGTGGGATTACACCTGTGGTGCATCTTACAAGGGTACATGTGAAACTTAGTAAATATAGAATATAAATGTCATAACACAATAACTAAGAAAATGCCAGGAAGGCTATGTCAACCAGTGTGATGAAAATGTGTCAAAAGGTCTATAAAACCAGTGTATGATGCCCCATGATTGCATTAATGTACACAGCTATGATTTAATAATAAAAAATAAAAAATAAAAAAAATAAAGTTTCTTGTGAAGCTTAAATTAATATTAAATTTAAGCCTAAACTCCTAGAACACCTTTTAATAATCTCCAGTTTTCTGACATAAGCTAGAAAGATAAGTATATGTAAAAATCAGAGTTCACAGTTTTTTGGTTTTTTTTTTTGTTTGTTTGTTTGTTTTGTTTTTGAGACAGCGTATTACTAAGTCACCCTTGGTAGAGTGCCGTGGTATCAAAGCTAACAGCAACCTCAAACTCTTGGGCTTAAGCAATTCTCTTGCCTCAGCTCCCAAGCAGCTGGGACCACAAGCGCCCACCACAACGCCTGGCTATTTTTGTTGTAGTTGTTACTGTTGTTCAGCAGGCCTGGGCTGGGTTCGAAGCCACCAGCTCTGGTGTGTGGGGCTGGCTCCCTAGCCACTGAGCTACAGGCACTGAGCCACGTCCACATCTTCTGGTATGAAATACCTTCTTATCCCTTAACAGTCAATGTTAAGTTTGAGGTTGCTGTGCGCTGTAACACTTAGCAATGTACTCAAGTAGAATTAGAACTCCCATCAGGTACTTCACATATCTGACAAAACATGAGTATCAGTGCATATAATTCCTTCAAAAATGCAAGTAAGTAGAAAGCTATTTTCCTTTAAAACATATTTATTAAATAAAATTATATCTAAATTATTTTCTTACCTAATTTTACAGGAAAGCCTGGAGGAAGCTTCATCTGAACAAATTCTCTAAGCTTGTTAAAGTGCTTGAAGGGAGCTATTACTTCTAAAACATTCAATAATCTGAAAAATGGAAAAAAGAAAAATGTTTTCATGTTGAAATTACTTGTGTTCTTATGCTGGTTTGTATCCACATGCTTCAAACTAAAGCAGCAGTTTTGACTTCGATATTAAGGATGAAGAAATTACATACCCTCTTCATCTTAAATGTTTTATTATTCTTTTTACTCTGTTACAGTTTATAACTTTTATTTTTATTGTGCGTAACAGTTTGATTTTAGATCCATATTTAAATAATTCAAGGCTTACATCTCCCTTCTTCCTGAAGTCTACACATTCCTGAGGTCTTTATTTAGGACTCTCTGTTCAGGTACCTGATTTTCACTGACAATCTATCATGTGTGTGTATATACTTAATATTCTTTGATTTCTTACATATTTGAAAAAAGAATGTTTCTTGTCTTAAAGAGAAATTTCGCTTACGTAAAATTTTGTGACGTATCTTTCCCTCTGAACTACAATTGCATAATGTCTCCTAACGTTCTATATCATGCTAGTTCTTATACTACAATTTCTTCTTTCATCTTTTTTTTTTTTTCAGAGTAACAAAGAGAGATTTTACTTAGGAAGAACAAAGAGAAAATTTAGAGCACTTCCAAAGGGAGTTGGAAGTGGGTCCCTCTCATGCAGAAGAAAAGGTAAGAGACAGCTCTTTTTCTATGGCAAGTATGTAAACAAAGTTTATGGAGGAAGAGAAACAGGTTTACAGACTAAGGGCAAGATACAGGCTTACAGAGCAAAATCCACGAGCCATAGACAGAGAACAGGCCTCCACTACCAGAGCAAGCAGACAAAGAGCCTTCTTCTTTCTTCTTTTGGTTGGATAGAGTTCATTTTCAAGTAGCATTATTTGTCTTTCCTGCTCTATTTCTTTTATTCTGTGGATGTCTTTAGTGGCCTTGACACACGAGTGACAGACATACTATCACATCGCACTTTCTTTGTTTCAGAAATGTCAAAGCGTCTGAAAACACTTAAAGCCAGGTTGATTCTGCCCCTTTCCTGCCTGGATGCCTTTAAATTTCTTTACTGACAATTAAAGCCTGATTTTTTTTTTTTTTTTTTTTTGGTAGAGACAGTCTTGCTATATTGCCCAGGCTTGTACTGAACCCTAGGCTTCAAGCAGTCCGCTCCCCTTGGCCTCCCAGAGTGCTGGGATTACAGGCATGAGCCACAGTGCCTGACAGAAGCCCAATAGCTTAATCAGGATAATTTGAGTTACTAATCATTATTTGAATTTTTCTTGGAAACTAATGTCATAGATTCAGTTCTTCATTACAAAGAAATTTTCTTCTATCATATTTTGAACACTATTTTGGTTACATTCTGGAGGTTCTCTTTTTAAGTGGAACAGTAGCGGTTCAACATTGAAACATCTCTGTCCTCCATCATATCTATGGTTTCTCTCATGTCTAAATGTCTTTTTCCACAGCATAAGCTGTCAAATTATAATTTTTAGTCACATCTAATTTGTTCATTGTTGTTTCTGATGTATTTGTTTTATAACAGCGCTATTTAGTATTCAATTATTTCTTAGTTTTACTATCTCCTTTTCATTTCATTCTACAACATCTATCATCTCGGAATGATCTACTTTACTTATTTTGTATGTGGGTAAGAGGGATTGTTTGTTTTTCTACACAGCATTAAGAGGGATTTTTCTTCTTATCTTTTCTTTTAGAATGAATGCTTTGTTGGCATTTGCATGCTATGTTCTTTATTTAATTACTTTTCAGGTTATTGATTACAAATGCCACACTGTATAAATTTAAACCTTTTCTTCATGTACTAGCACATTTGAAACTGGGATAAATCTTAAAATTGATGTCATCTTAAAATTAGCCACAGTTTTCTTCTTTATTAGTAAGCAGAATATAAAATGTGTATATCTTTGAGTCAACTGGGTCCCAGATAGGACGGATTATGGCAGATGTGTCTGTGTGGCTATCTCGCTTCCCACATTTTCTGAGACTAATTTCTCTGACCTAATGTGAGGGTTGTATAGAACATCTACTCTTCTAAAGCCTGGGTATGGGGCAAGGTCAGGTAGAATGGTACATGCCCGGATGTTTATTGAAAAATTTGGGTACTGCTCTCTTTTCTGAGAATTTTGATTTTTTTAACATTTTAGGCCAGTCTCTCCCACCCCCACCCCCCATTTAATGTATTAGTCTAGATTAGAAAGGGAAAGAACTAGTAAGAAAAGATAGCCTGGGACTTCAATTCATCCTCCTTCCCCACTTTAAAAAGAAGCTTAAAGCTATAGGTATAGCAGAGGCAGCTCTAGGTACTCATCTTCCACTCCATCCCCCTCTCCAAATTAGAAATATATATATATTTATTTTATGTATGTGTATATATATTATATATCATATATTACATATATTTATACATTTTATATGTCTATATTTTGCCCCAACCTACTAGAGGGGCAACACATATTAATCGATTCCTTTTAAAGGAAGTACCTGGTGAATACAGGTTTGAAAAGATATAATCAAGATATTCACTTGCAATATTGATTAACATAGTGACAAACTACAAATAATCAAAATATTTATCAGTATAGGATTAAAAATGACAAATATATCAATACCTCAAATTACTCAGGAAAAAGAAAATGTAAATACTGTATGAACTTTCAGATACACGTACTTTTAAAAGAAAAAAAGAACTCACAGAACAAAACAGTGACTATTCCACCATTTTTATTAAAACCAATGCAAAAACCAGGTAAGCACAGACAAAACCACACCAGTCCTTAATTGTTATAAGAGAAAACTACCACTGTTTTGTTCTATAAATTTCCATACTTTTATACTTTTTTAACAATAAGCATGCATTCATGTATTGCACTTATAATTTTTAAAAAGGTATTCAAAAATGTATCAGGTTAAAGTAAGAAGAATTAATTATTCCAGAAAGGTGCACATACTAGTAAGGCTCTCAGTTTTTATATTCAAAGGCTTCAAAGGTTCCACTCAAATGTAAGCATTATTATAGCCGTTAGTGCTTGATAGCCTTCGTCATAAACATTTATGGTTAGTAATAAACTTACAATTCAATCCCTAAAGGAAATTCCTGGCTCATGGCTATTGTGGCTTTAAATGTTTTCTTACTCTCTTTACACACCAACTCTCTGCCCAGATGAGGAGCTCTAAAATGGACAAGACAGAAATTGTCAGGAAATTATTTCCATAAGCTATCACCTTTCTAAGAAAAATCTGCATTCTTCCAATGACACTCATTAATATTTCAATTTTCTTACTATAACTATAAAAATAAATTAAAATTTGCTAAAAGCGAACAATATGTATATAAGATATAAAACAAGGGTAACAAGAATAATTTTGAGAAAGAAGTTACCAGACCTCAATAATTTTACATTAAATACAATTTTAACAATCACTATCTTTAAAAACAAAGAAAATCACTAGACCATAAAGCCACTTAAAACTATCATTGCATATCTTTGAAGTCACTTATTCAATTTAATCTTCTTTACTGTCTACTAGTCTTAGCACTGACCAATAAAAAGTTTTGTGAAGAATAAAAAATTCCATATTAACTATTATCAGAAGGTAAAACTGTAACAAATTTAGCTTCCAGTTCTAATTGGCTTTTATTTGCAATCCTAGTACAAGGCGATACCATGTTCTATAAACTAGAATGAGTGTGCTAAAGAGCTAAGCAGACGAGGCTAGCTTTATAGTCTGGAAAAGGATGAAGAAATCAGCAACAGGGAACAAAACGTGATCTATCTAGTCCTTTCAAAGTCGCCTTCCTTATGGGATTCAAAAAAAGAGAACTTTGTTACTGTGCTAACGCAAGCTGACTGCAAATCTCCTATTTTTTTTTTTTTTTTTGAAAATTGATCCATTTCAAAGTTCTTGATTATATTACACTCAGCAGAAGTGACTAAATTCTGGATTTGTCTGGTCTGCTAGAGCCTAGCACAGAAGAAGCCTAGTCCAAAACAATGGCCTCCCATAAATTTTGTTTAATACTATGAAATATTAAGATAGAAACACTGTAGAGAAGTTAGCAAAATATAATAAATCTTTCAATAAGAAAAACAAAATGATGAAAACTTCCTCCTACACAGAAGCAAAGAGGTAATATTTTATTCTCCACCAAAGGAAAGAATGGTTTGCAAGAACTAACTTCATTAATTTATTAAAAATAAATATTTTTGTATTCATTTATCATTGTCTTAGTTGATACCTGTATACTGAGGACAGCCCCATGCTAGGCACTCTACTAAATGATGGTAATAAACATGAATCAAAGGCCCTAGGGAAGGTGGCGAGGTGTCTCCTAGCAGTGGCTAAAACAGAGGGATATTGACAAAGGAAGAGCTGGGAAAGGCAATGAGGAGACAAAAAGTGAATGGCCTCACTTACCACGCTAGAGAATCAGGATAATAATGAAATACAGAAGTTCACCATACAATGGGGATATCTCAAATATGCAACTGTACTGGGCAATTTCCTCCATTATATTATCTTAGAACAATGTCTTTAGTTTTGTGTGCGCAGGGGTATCAATTGGCAGGAGAGATGTAGAGGGCGGCTCTCTAACCTCATTGAAAGACTGTATATAATTTGGGATACTCCTCTCACATCATGCTTGTTTCATATTTTTAGAAGGTAAATTAATTTAGACAAAATTATACCAATAATTTTTATACTCAAAGTCACATACTCAGTTTTTACAAAGTATTCTTTCTAAAAACCAAAGCATATATAAACCAAGTAAACCCCTTACTTTCCATTTTCAGCAGATATATATTCTTCCCACGTAATAGTGTTCTGAGGAGGTGGGGTAAGGGACTGTCTTCGAACCGGCTGCCAAAAAATAAAAAGAAAGGGGAGGGGACAAAAAGAAAAATGTTATATTTATTTAAAATATAAAATGAAAACTTCCAGTGAACTATTAAAACTACCAATCTACTAAATTTCTTTAATATAGTGATTGAAGAGGTTCCTTCTAAGATAGTTCCATGATGATTTAAGTTCTATTGATAATATTTATTATCATTTTTTCCTAAATTTCAATAAGTATCAAAGTAATACAGGCAGTCCTTGAGTTACAAACGTCCAACTGATGTACCACTCACACTTACGAACAATGGCTATTGTAGGTGACATAAGTAAATGGACCGAACTGTTCCAACGTACATACAAATTCAACTTAAGAACAAACAATTGGCAGGACCACACCTGCGGTGCATCTTACAAGGGTACATGTGAAACTTACTAAATGTAGAATATAAAAGTCTTAACACAATAACTAAGAAAATGCCAGGAAGGCTATGTTAACCAGTGTGATGAAAATATGTCAAATTGTATATAAAACCAGTGTATGGTGCCCCATGATTGCATTAATGTACACAGCTATGACTTAATTAAGAAAAAAAAAGAACAAATTCACAGAATCTATCTCATTCATAACCCTGGGACCCCTATAGTGTCTACTCAGTCAATGTTTCAATCATCTGAAATCTTCCTGGCATTATGTAGATGCTGAACATGAAAGCTACAGAGAACCATAAGAACTAATTGCAACTTCAAGAAACTTGTAATGCAGTTGTAAAGAAAAAAATATGCAGTCATGAGCAGTTAACTAGAAATACAAAATTGTATATTAAAAGCAAAATGATGGCGTGGATGCAGAGAGAAGGGAACACTTCTACACTGCTGGTGGGAATGGAAGCTAATATAACCTTTTTGGAAAGAAGTTTGGAGAATACTCAAGGAACTAAAATTAGACCTACCATTTGATCCTGCAACCTCTACTAGGTATATACTTAGATAACTAAAATCATTATGCAAAAAAGACATTTGCACCAGAATGTTTATTGCAGCCCAATTCATAATTGCCAAGATATGGAAACAGCTCAAGTGCCCATCGAGCCATGAATGGATTAACAAACTATGGTATATTTATATTATGGAATATTATGCAGCCATAAAAAGATGGAGGCTTCACATCTTTTATGTTTACCTGGATGGAGCTGGAACATATACTTCTTAGTAAAATATATCAAGTATGGGGAAAAATAAAGTATCCAATGTACTCAATACTACTATGAAATCAATATATAATCACCTACACATGCATACAAATGGCAAAACATAACTACAGTCCAGAAAGTAGAAGGGAAGAAGAGAGAGAGGGGAGCAGAGAGGGTAGGCGAGAGGAAGAAAAGTATTTGGGGGGACCTCACCTAATGTACATGATGCAATGGTACATTTAGAACTATTAAGAAAAGAATATAACTGTCTTACCACAACAAATAAGTAAGCGAAGTGATGGATGTGTTAATCAGTTCAATGTAAGCATTTCACATTGTGTATCAAATCAGTACCCTGAACCCCATAAATGCATCAATATTCACAGTAATGATTTAATAAAAAAATTTTTTTAAACAAATATATACAAGCAAAATGAGATTATAGAAATCAGAGATACTCAGGACAAACAGTAATCTTCTGTGGATAATAAATCCAGACTATGTGATTGGACCTTGTATATAAAAGAAGATAAAATAAAAAGTACATTAAAGACAGGGAGAACTGCCGGGCACAGTGGCTCATGCCTGTAATCCTAGCACTCTGGGAGGCTGAGGCGGGTGGATTGCTTGAGTTCATGAAGTTCAAACCCAGCCTGAGCAAGAGCAAGACCCCACCTCTAAACAATAGCCGAGCATCATGGTGGGTACCAGTAGTCCCAGCTACTTGGGAGGCTGAGGCAAGTGAATCACTTGAGCCTAAGAGGTTGAGGTTGAGGTGAGCTATGGCACATTGGCAATCTACTCAGGGCAACAAAGTGAAATTCTGTCTCAAAAAAAAAAAAGAAGAAAATTGAAAATTCCTAACGAAAAACTAACAGAACATACCATGGAACAAAAGGACAGTAAAAAATACTATTATAAATAACAAGAAAAATAATAACACCAGGGATGGTCCTGTTTGGAAGAGTACAGTTTTGGATATAATGAGTGTGAGATGTTAAACAGTACTATATTAGCGTCATTAAAAATCAAGAACTTTTTTTCTTTTTTTGAGACAGGGTCTGGCTCACCCAGCCTGGAGCAGTGACATGATCATAGCTCACTGCAGCCTTGAATCCCTAGGCTCAAGTGGGCCCTCTCACTTCTGCCCCCCAAGTAGCTGGGATGACAAGCGTGTGCACTACACCCAGCTAATTTTTTTTTAATTAAATCATAGCTGTGTACATTAATGCAATCATGGGATACCATACACTGGTTTTATATACAATTTGACATATTTTCATCATACTGGTTAACATAGCCTTCCTGGCATTTCCAGCTAATTTTTTAAAAAACATTTTTTGAGGAGATAAGGTCTCGCTTTGTTGTCCAGGCTAGTTTAAACTCCTAGGCTTGAACAATCCTCCCACCTCAGCCTCCCAAAGTGCTGGGATTATAAACCTGAACCATACAAGGCCAAAGTCAAGGATTTTTAGGACACAAAACTCAGTGAGAATCCTAGCTGTAACAAATTTGGGCAAGTTACTTTCTATTATGTCAACTGAACTCACTTGCAAAATGATACAGCTATTGTATCCTCAGAGTTACAAATGAAAGGAGGTAACACGTGTAAAGAGCTTAATGCCCAACAGAATAAAAGGCTTGGTAAGTACTTGTTATAAACTGTGAAGTCCCTGGAGGAAAATTAGACAAAGAAAAGGAATTCCATGATGAGATGAAAAGTAAGAAAATATAGGGCTGATAACTGATTCCTAAAAACCACAGTTAGGTCAAATAAAGAAAGAAGCCAGATAAGTAAAAGAAAAATAAGAGCATCAAGGTGCTAAAATAAACTAGGAATGTCACTCCAAAACACCTCTCTGATATATAAATTATTTTAGAGCTGAAGGCAATTAAGAAGCATCAAATGAGAGAAAAAGCTTTGTCTTCCTCCTTTTCTGCTAAAGATAGGAGACAAATTCTCCTTCACTATTCTGGATTCTCACTTGCCCAGAGATAGCACAGAGGAATCTACAAGCAAACCGTACTCCATTAGTTTCCCCCCAGGTATTAATACAGTTCCCACAATTTCTTACCCTTGGAAACCTAAAACCATTTCCCTTTATCCTGTCATTTCTCTATAAATTTATTGCTCTGTGTTGAAGATGCTATGTAAGTGGAGCTCTAAGCCACCATTTTGAGTTACTTTTCACTGAGGTTTCTCCCATGCAGTATCTGCTGCATGTACTAATAAACTTGTTCACCTCTTTCCTATTAATTTGCCTTTTGTCACAAGGGGGCCATCCCAACTAAGAACAAAGTTTGGTAAAGGTAAAGTTTAGCCTCCCTTACAGACTCAAGGAAGACAAAAGAAAGGACTGTTTGCATAACATATACACGACAGAGACACTACAGAGAAAAGATGCCTGAAAAAAGGCCTTAGATGTGTTGGTTCGATGTCACTGATGCCCTTTGAATAGCAAGAGAAGGCTGTGAGAATAAAGGAAAATGACAGTTTTTGCATAGCAGGTGATATGAAAGAAACCTAGGACAACACCAAGAACAACACCGTTCTTTTTCTTGAGACACTGACAAAGAGATACACTAAAAGTAGGTAATTACGATCCAGAGTAATGGGAGCTATGCCAGAAGACCCGGAGGGGACATCAACGCACGCAGAAGGGATTTCCGATTCAGAACAGGGGAGCCAAAAGATGCGGACCAACGAGCCCTAAGCTGAGGAGTCTGACAGAAAGTGAACAGAGTAATTTGGGGAAAGCGCAATCGTGAGACAAATGCGACACACGGGGGGACTTGCAGCTGGAGTGTCCCATTACATGAATAGCAAACATGACGCAGTAAGAGAGAAGGCAAGCGGCCAAGACACCAAGAGAAAGAGTTGCTTGAAAGGGTTTCATGTATGAAGTAGATGGCATTTTACTCAGGAAACAATGGATAAATATTTTGTGTAATGTAACGTAAAAACACAAATTTTGGAGCTGGGGGGATCAAATCCTGGACTCACCCATTACTAACTGACCTTGGACAAATTATTCAATCTCTTTTGCCTCAGTTTAGTCACAGCATTACTGTGAAGATAAAAATGGGTTGCTAAATGCAAAGTGCTCAAAATGGTGCTCCGTTAAGTACTTGACACATTTTAGGTTCTGAGCACAGGCACTACCTGGTTCAATCACCTGGGTGGCAGTGTGTAAATTAGGAAACTATCTCGGTAATCCAAATGAGAAACGATTAGGGCATGCTGTTTGGAAATGGAAGGAGATAAGTAGATTTAAGAGATCTTCAGGACTTTTGATTGATCAGATATGGAGGTAAGAGGAAACTAAGAAGCCTGAGGACAAATTTCAGGTCGCTGAAAGAGGATATTGTGGTGCCACTACCCAAGACAGAAAAAACAGGAAGAAGAAAAAGGAATGAACTTATTTGATCATATTTAAACATACTAAATTTTAAATATGTTTCCCCAAGCGATATATAGACCTGGTAACATGGAGAAAGGTCAGAGTCAAAGGTATATATGTAGGTGACAGTTAACAAAGTTCACGTGGTAACTGAAATTCCAACCATGTATCCACTGATGAGATGTCAGAGATTGCTAGTTTTCTCCCCAATATCTATTCTCCTGTTCTTCTTTGTATAAGAACCTCCCTTCCAAATTTCTGGCTGAGCACATGACTTCACAGAATAAATATTTCTTTTCTAGCCATCCTGGCAACTGGGTGTTACCATGTGACTAAATTGTAACCAATGAGATGTAAACAGAGTGATGCACACAACAGGCAAAATAGGCATGCCATCTCCTTCCTAATTGCTAGTAATGTCAGCAAGTACAGCCCTGCTCGCTGGAATATGAAATCATCTTCTAGCCTGTAGACAAGGGCCATACCTTGAAATGCCAAAGAAACAAGGCCCCCCCAAAGGGTGAGGTCTGATATTAACTCACAGAGCAGAAAAACAACACAACCTCAGATATTTACATGAGAGCAAAATAAACTTCTATATTGTTTAGGTCATTATTATTTCGGAATTTCTTTTCTTTTTTAGAGACAAGATTTTGCTCCGTCACCTGGGCTAGGTACAGTGGTGTGATCTTAATTCACTGCAATCCCAAGTGGCTAGGACTACAGGCTCATGCCTCTACGGCCAGCTAATTTTAAAAAAATTCTTTTTTATAGAGACAAGAGTCGTCTCACATATTACTCAGGCTTGTCCCAAACTCCTGGCCTCATGAAATCCACTACCCTAATCTCCCAAAGTGCTGGATTACAGGCTTGAGCCACCATGCCTGGCCTGGAATTTATTATAAATAGCTAAATTTATATCATAACCAATACCAAGTTTAATAAATACAGTGGGGATATTATACATAATACTATGTTTTGTAGCAGTGGTCTATCAGAAGAATGACAAACAGGCTTAAAATCTAGTTAGCGACCTCATAAATTCTATGGTAAAACATTAGGCAAAATAGTATATAATGATACACTAGAAACCAGAGAAACAAATGCTAATAGAACTTGTAGTTTTAGGGGAAACAGCTGGAAAAATTTAAGGTTGCTGCTCCAACTCAGAACCACCGCAAAGACTAAGCCCATCTCTATCCACATCTCTACATACGATTTATATTTCAGATACACGTTATTTTTCACATTTTCATAGTACAGACACATTTGCCACATGATTAATATGGTATGTCACGTCATCATTTTCTCAGAAATAAAATTCTCTAAATAAATTTCTACTCTTTCCAATAGAATTATCTCTAGATGGTATAGTACACATTCCCCATCTTATTACTACAGTGAATATAATTTATTGAGCCCTTTACCGTATTATTGCAAATATCAATTATTACATTCTAATAATGTCTTTCCTAGTTCATGTTTATTCTATCTCATTAGTCCTTTACTATATACTGACATGGTGAGCTGAACCCTTCAGAAGACATTCTGTACTGATGCACAGCTCACCTAATGAGCAGGAAGACATAGGTTGCCACAGATATCAGGTAACTTTCTAATGTTGTTCTGCCCAGTCACCAGCTCTGAAACTAAGATGTCTTTCCCTCACAATTACGTGTACAAGTCTTTCCCTCACAATTAAATGTAAAAACTCTCAAACTGTTTTTTTTTGAAGCTTATAGGAAATATTTTATTTCTAGGTTTGCTATTTTTCTTTTTTCTTTTTTTCTTTTTTTTTTTTGAGACCGGGTCTCAGTCTCAAAAAAATAGTGATAGAATACAGTGGCATTATCATAGCTCATTGCAACCTCAAGCTTCTGGGCTTAGGTGATCCTCCTATCTCAAACTCCTAAGTAATTTTTCTCTTTACTGTAGAGACAGGATCTGATTTTTGCTCAGGGTGGTCTTGAACTCCTGACCTCCCACCTCCAAAGTGCTACGATTACAGACGTGAGCCACCACACCCTGACAGTTTGCTATTATTCTAGTATTTCTCATAGTAAAGGTTTCTGAAGTTTAAGATATCATGTATTCCTATTTAGATTTTACGGGTAAAAATGTCACAATTACTAATAGGACTTACCTCAATATTCTGCACATAATAGTTCACTCTAAGGTATAAATGAAGCAATGTTCCCTCCTCCAACAGTAACCGGTTAGACAAGGAGGGAGAAAAAGTAATAACAATACAGGATCAAGTGCCCATGGCTTGAGAATGCCTAACCACTTAAATCCTGCTGCCAAAAATGTAGTCAAAAATATATACTAAATATTAGAACCATCTAAAAGAAAGAGAGAAAAGGGGAGAACAAAGAGGGAGGAGGCAAAACAAAGGTGTTCATATGGCAAATAATTCCTCCAAAATGCTATCTATAAGCATATACTTCAGAAATTAAAACAAATATTTGGTTGAAAATAAAAAATAAGCCCAAAAGCTATTCATCTACAATAAAGAATATAAATTAATTCTGAAAAGGACCAAGATTTATTTTTGAGAACTGAAGTTCTATTAAAATGTGGCTTTAAAATTTTTCTTTAGTTGACAAATAGTAATTGTACACATTCACTGGGTACAGAGTGATGTTTTGATTTCTATACTGTGCAGTGATCAGGGTAGTCAGATATCAGTCACCTCAAACATTTATTATTCCATTGTGTTGGGAACATTCAGTATCCCCCTTCTACTTGTGTGAATGTACACATCACTGTTACCGGCATCCTACGGCGGGGCAGGAACCCCAGAGCTATTCCTCGCATCTGCCTGTAATTTTGTATCCTTTAATAACTCTCCCAAGCCCTATAACTTGGCTTTAAAATGTAGTATTTTGCCGGGCGCGGTGGCTCACGCTGTAATCCCAGCACTATGGGAGGCTAAGGAGGGAGAATCGCTTGAGCTCAGGAGTTTGAGACTTGCCTGAGCGACAGTGAGACCCCGACTCGTGAAAAAAATGGAAAAACCCAGCCGGGCGCCGTGGCGAGCGCCTGTAATCCAGCGGCTTCCGGAGGCTGAGGCAGCGGGGTGCCCGCAGCCCGAGTCTGAGGTTGTGGTGAGCTACCACGCCCACTGCACTCTGCTCAGGGGCATAGGGTGGGACCCTGTCTCAACAACAACAACAAAAAAAATGTAGTATTTTGAAAAGAATAAGAAATTATATACATGTCTATTTTCTAGGTTCTTTAAACTTACAGTAATGCTCCAAAACTAAAAATATCTTTTACTGCTATGTGCTCTATTGATTTTTACTGTATTTACCAACAGCATCTTTCCAGGATTATTTAAGGTTTTCCCCACTTTTTCCCAACTTCAATTTCCCAATATTTTGAAAAAACAAAACAAAACAAAACTGCAAAGACAAGTTAAACATCTGGATATACAGAAAAAAAGTGACTATAACAAAGACTGACTAAGCAGCAAAATACTTAAAAGGAAGACGAGGCCTGTGGTCAGGTTCCTAAAAATCAAAGCCCAGCCCTGCTACCTTTGTGACTTCAGACACAACTTCTTTTCCTACACCTCAACTTCTTCTTTTCCTAAATCTCAGCTTCTTTGCTATAAAATGGGGAATGATGCTCATCTCCTCAGGTCACTGTAACAATGAAACGACTAGTTAACATTAAGTCCGTGCAGACAGCTCCAGTGTTTTAAGCCAATGCAAATAATAAAGAAAAACTGGAAGTGATTATAAATTCAGTTTTTAACCTGTGGAAACTGACTTTGAGTTTCTGGAACTCTACTCAGATTAACCACTGGAGAATCCTTCCTTATTCTCTAATAAAATATAATGCTTTGTACATAATTGTCACTAATTAAATACATACATCTAAATAACTAACCTACAGTTCCCACTGACTTGTAAGTTAATACATGTCTATTTTCACACTTCATTTGCTTTCATATTTCTAGCTACGACCTAGACGCCATTTATTTTCAATACTGGTCTTTTAAACCTTCTAAGATTTTAATCCAATTCACCATTACAACTGCAATGTTTCTGAAATGTGACAGAGACCTCCTTTTTGACCTCCTGCCATATCATCTTTCCTAAAAAGCTTCTTATGTAGACTTAAAAGAACTATACTCCTAAAATTACTAACAAAATATATACAAATATTTCTTTTCTCCTTTAATGCCCACTGTTGATCATATATAAACTGTAATTAGTTCTATGCTGTTTTCCTTGTGCTAAATTCTGCATCTAAGAGAAAAGACAAAAAAACAAACAATACACAGCTATTGGTATCTTTTTTATAACTAGGTTTATCATTCTATTTTGTTTTTCTTGTATCCTGTACCTCATCTGATTCAACCAAATCAAACTTATGTATATATTGATAATATCTGATAGAATTACTATTTTCTTTAAATTTCTTCTAAATATTTATAACTGAACTCCAAAAAAGATTCTCAGGTGTAATTCTTCAATTCTTCCCTATCAAAAGTATAAACAATATATGAAACTTATTTCCTTTATTCTAAACAATTTTAAAAATCACAAAGGGATTAGAAAGCTGACAGATAACACAATCATAGCTCTTAGTAATTCTTTCACCTACTTAGGTGAAAAAAATAATATAAAATTTTATTTTTTTGAGACAGAGTCTCACTATGTTGTCCTCAGTAGAGTGCCAGGGCATCACAGCTCACAGCAACCTCAAACTCTTGGGCTTAAGCGACTCTCTTGCCTCAGCTTCCCAAGTAGCTGAGACCAAAGGTGCCCGCCACAACGCCCAGCTATTTTTTTGTTGCAGTTGCCATGGTTGTTTAGCTGGCCTGGGTTGGGTTTGAACCCGCCAGCCTTGGTGCATGTGGCCAGTGCCATAACCACTGTGCTACAGGCACCAAGCCAATATAATGATTTTTTAAAAAATTAACACTAGTATAAAAAAGTCCCTTTTAAGATCAGAGAAATGGCATATGTAGCTGTTATCACCATTTTACCCTGTCATGTTGGTGTTACTTCCTAGTTTATTAATAAGAAAAATAAAAGGAAAAGGGACTGGCAAGAAGAAAGTAAAAGTATCTTTATTACCTGACATGAGCATGTGTAGAAAATCCTAAGGAATCTACAAAAGACTACAGGACTAATACATGAATGCAGCAATATTAAAAAATCATATGTTTTGAATAAACCACTGGAAAATAAAATTTCAAAACAGTATCTTTTAGGACAGCATCAAGAAATATGAAAAATGTAGAGATAAACTGAACAAAATATGTGAAAGACTTTACACCAGAAACTAATGAATTCTGAGAAAAAGTATAGCAAACTTAAATACATGTAAAGATATACCACGTTCATCAAACAGAATATGCAATATTGTTAAGCTATTAATTATCTCCAATTTAATCTACAGATTCAACACGATCTCAGTAGAAATCTCAGCAGGTAATACAATAGAGAAGGGACAGCCTTTTCAAAAAATGATGGGCATCCAAGGCAAAATAATAACCTTTACGTAAATCTGATACCTTCTACAAAATTAACCAAAATGTTTCATGTCCTTACATGTAAAATGCAAAAGTATAAAACTTTCAGAAAAAGACAAAAGAGAACATCTTAGGATCCTGAAGGTAGGCAGTTCTTAGACTCAGCAGATGACATAAAACAAAAACTGGACCTCATTAAATTATAAACTTTTCCTCTCTGACTCATTTAAGAAGAAGAAAGGACAAGCTACAGAGTGGAAGTATCTGCAAAACACAGGTCTGACAAACAAGCATCCAATGCAGAATATTAAAAGACCTCTGAAAACTCAACAGTAATAAAAATAAACAATCCAATTAGAAAAAGGGCAAAAGACACGTATAGATAAGTTACTGAAGAGGATGTACAGACAGCAAATAGGCACATGAAAAGACTAATATTCAATATTATTAGCCATTATGAAAATTCAATTCTGTTCACAATGAGATAACATTATCCACTAGCAGAATGGGTAAAAGAGAAAATAATCACAATACCAAAACTTGGCAAAGTATGTAGAAAAACATGGTCATTCATACTGTGCTGGTGAGAATGTAAAATGGAAAACATTTTGGCAGTCTCTTATAAAAACTAAACATTTAACTACCACATGACACAGCAACTGCACTCTTAGGCATTTATCCCAGAGAAATGAAGACTTATGTTCACACAAAAACCTATACATGAATGTTATTGCGGCTTCATTCATAATTCCCCCAAATTGAAAACAACCCAGATGTTCTTCAATGAGTGAATGGTTAACAACGGGGGTACACGAATAGCATGGAATACTATTCAGCAATAAGAGAAAGAAACTATTGATACATACAACTTGAATGAAATCACCAGGGAATTATGCTGAATGGGGGGAAAACGCCAATTTCAAAAGGCTACATAACATAATTAGAGAAAGAGATTAGTAGCTGTGACGGGTAAAGGTAAGAGCGGGAGTGAAGGAACAGCAGATGTGCCTATACATGAGGAACATGGAGATCCTGGGCTGTTGACTGTAAATGCCAATATCCTGGTTGTGATACTGTACTATAGTTTGGTAAGATGTATCCAGTAGGGGAGACTGAATGAGATATACACAAAATTTCTTTGTTTTTCGTCTTTTTTTATTTTATTTTTTTTAGTGTTTTATTTTTTGAGACAGAGTTTCACTCTGTCACCCTGAGTTAGAGGGCTGTGGAGTCACAGCTCACAGCAACCACAAATTCCTGGGCTTGAACAATCCTCTTGCTCAAGAGGCAGACCCTGGCTACAACCTAGCTAATTTTTCAATTTTTAGTAGAGATGGTGTCTTGCTCTTGCTCAGGCTGTTCTAGAACTCCTGAACTTAGGCAATCTGCCTGCCTCGCCCTCCCATATTCATTGTATGTGACTTCACAATTATTTCAAAATACAAAGTTTAATTTTAAAAAAACCCAAGCCTTTTTTTGAGACATAGTCTCATTCTATTATCCCAGGCTAGAGTACTATGGTGTCAGCCTCACAGCAATGTCAAATTCCTGGGCTCAAGCCATCCTCCTCTCTCAGCCTCTAAAGTAGCTGGGACTACAGGCACCTACCACAATGCCCACGTAATTTTTCTATTTTTAGTAGATACGGGGTCTTGCTCTTGCTCAGGCTGGTCTTGAACTCCTGATTTCAAGTGATCCTCTGGCCTTGGCCTCCCAGCGTGCTAGGATTATAGGCATGAACCACCGTGCCCAGCCCCTATTTCTCCTATTGACCAAGGATCAATAAATACCAGGAGACATCTTGAAGATGAAGTAATCTATTAAGGCCTGTCTCAAGGTCAGAAATGAAATGTGGAGCATGAACAGAATGGGCCAGAAGGGACAGGATCACACTACACTGGCATGATCACGATTTTAACTTAAATATATTACATTATGTACTTAACTAAACTATGGCTGCTGCACTCAACATGAGAAATTACCAAACATTAAAATATTTTCCTGGCATACATAGTAATACCATGAATTAGTTGGAACCTGGTGCACTACTCTGGAAAGTCTAACCATCACTAAAACATAGATATAGCACAGTACCACAGCAGAGGAACTAAACATTCAAAGAATTCAAGCCTCCTTATAATAGCTTTTAATCTTCCCACTACAATCTAGTACTCAAACATATACACATTTATACAACACGTACAGCCCTGAAACTGCTGCTTCATGAAGCAGTAATGACCCTCATTATGTATGATGTGTTCTGACTCTTCTTTAAGGAGAAGAGTCATTTTTAATTAGGTATTAATTTTTTTAAAAAAGTGGTCATAATCCATTAAATGAATTTTATTATCTACTAAGGGGTTCCTATGCTGCAGTTTGAAAAACAGTGCTATACAAATGTAGTAAAATGTTCACATTTGGGGAATCCTGATGAAAGATTTCAAGGAATTCTTCGTGCTCTTCTAGTACCTTTCTGCAAATCTAAAATAGTCAAGATATTTGCACCAGATTGTTCATTGCAGCTCAATTCATAATAGCCAAGTCGTGGAAGAAGCCCAAGTGCCCATCGACCCACGAATGGATTAATAAATTGTGGTATATGTATACCATGGAACACTATGCAGCAGTAAAAAAAATGGAGACTTTACCTCTTTTATGCTTACATGGATGGAACTGGAAAATATTCTTCTCAGTAAAGTATCTCAGGAATGGAAAAAAAAATCCAATGTACTTAGTACTACTGTGAAACCAATTTATAATAACTCACACTTGCATATGAAAAATGAAACACAATTTTAGTCTAAGATGAAGGAGGGATGGGGAGAGGGTGGGAGGGGTAGTATGTGATAGTAGGGGGACCACAACTATGAAGCACATTGCAAATACAAGTTGGATCTATCATGTGTAGAGCACAAATGTCCTAATGTTACAATTGGGTAAATGAGGTGAAAGCTATATTGATTAGTAGGATGTAAACACTCCAATTTGTACAAACAATCAACACCCTGAAATTGGCATAAATGTATTTATGATCTACATGCAAAAGACTTAATAAAAAAATTTTTTTAAAATGGTCAAGATAAAAAATAAACTTAGGAACAGATTCACCTTTGAGGGAGTAAGATTGTAAGAGCAATTACCACGTCTCACGTTATCTTTACATTGCCTAATTTCCCCCCTCCCTTCCTTCCTGTCACACGATTCCTTACATATGGCATGCTTTCAATAAATACATACTAAATAAAAAGAATTACGGGAAGGCATAAACTAGAGATGACATCTAAGATAGAAAGGGATCTTTGGGTGCACATTCACAGCAGTTAGATTTTGGTTAGGGAAGCAGGAAAAATAAATGTAAGGGACATGGATTAAAAACTGACACTGAGTTTCATGCTTATGAAATGACTTTAATCTATTTATTAATGGACATTCGAAGACCAAGTACAGATTCACAAAGGCCATTTCTTTTTCTTCTTCATGATAATGACATCAAGAAAATGAAGATTCATAGGAAAGGGGTGACTCATAGCAAACAAAACCTGTAAGTATATTTATATAGACTTGCTAAATGCCACCAAGAACGAAGGCTATTTCCTCTCTCTCTTTAGAAAGCTATAAATCAGAAGTAAAAGTTATACCTCAAAATTCTGTTCCATTATGTTTCCTCCTTTACTCAAACTCTCCATGATGGCTTTGTTTCGAAGAATATCCTCTTCACTGAGATGTTCTCTTCTTTTCCTTGATTCTAAAACGAGTCCATTCACCAGATAAAAATCTGCCAAAAAGTTTCCTACTCTTTCCTACAACAAAATAAAATATTTCAAAATAATAAAACTTACAGTAAGATTTTCATATTTAAAAAATTGAGGTAATATATTTTTCCATAAACATGTTGACATGTAAGTGAAAATAAATATTACTTTGGTAATTCGAATAGTCAAATTATCTCCTATATTCTATTAAGTTAAAACATATAGAATTATACATTTCAAATTGAAAAAGAAATATTTAAAACACAAAAATACATGATAGTTAATCTGCAAATGAGTTAAATCTAAATAAAAATACCACATCCTTTAGATTATCTATTCCCAAGTAGCACAAAGCTATATCAAAATTTCATGAAGCTGACAGTATCATAAGTAATAAGGAGGGGTCAGGGATAACACTGTTCCCATTTTATAGATAGAAAAAATAGAATAAAAAGAAATAAATAGTTCAAGTCACACAGGAATGACCTGTTCAAATTCTCTACTCTGTAAGGAGGCCAAACATCAAGTTATGGCTGCTGCTGCTTTCAACAAAGAGAATAGTTTTGCTGATTGAAACAATTGTTTTAGAGAAAATTAAATAGTGTAATGGACATCGAGAAAGGAGTCAATACTTTCCTTCAGTGAAGTCCTCCTAGTCATTCAACATTAACCTTTACCTTTTTACCTTACTTAAAAAAAGAATCAGTATCTTACTGAAAATTTCCCACATCTACCTGCATGCAAATCACTTGGACTCCACCCTGATCTGTCTTCTAGCATTCTACTACTGTATGTTTAGAGTTGTTTCCAGACTCACTTTTCTTTCAGTGGCTTCCTTACCATCACCAGAAAGCAAAGCCTTCTGCACTGTTTCTACCTACAAAATGGGAACCATAAGGATGACTGACTCCCTCCTTACCTGTCAAAGATTTAAGATCACCTAGATGCTGTTCAAGAACTTTCAGCTGCTTAGCAGCAGCACTAGATGCATAGTAGTTTCAATTTTTATCTTCTTTTGAAGTGATCCATCTAATGCTGTCCAGAAGAACAGAGTACAGGTAAGACTTTAAAAGCCAACAAATGGATTGCAATGTAGGGTCTCACAACTGGAAATCCTATAATGCCATTTGTTGCCAAACAGGGTTAGAGAGGGAACCCCTAGATTTCACAGTGTGAACTTCTGTGGCTGGGAAATACTCAGGTGGTGATTATTATAAGGGCTGCAGGATGTAAACTGAGAAGCCTCTGCAAGGAGCTCTGGAACTGTGGGCAGTGGTCAATGGGAACTTTTAGCCATATGGGTGAGTTGTATGATGGTTAATTTTATATGTTAACTTGGCTAGACTGTGGTGTCCAGGTGTTTGGTTAAACAACAGTGTAAATGTTGCTGTGAAGTTACTGTGCAGATATAATTTACACTTAAATAGTGGATTCTGTGTGAAACAGATTACCCTCCATGATGTGGGCCGCATCCAATTAGATAAAGGCCTTAAGAATAAAGATAGAGGTTTCCAGAAGAAAAAAGCAATTCTGCCTCATAACTGTAATACAGAAACCCTGCCTGAGTTTCCAGCCTGTATATCTATGGCTCAAACCCCACTATCAACTCTTCTCTGAATTTCCACCCTGCAGACTGCTCTGCAGATTTCAGATTTGTAGCTCCTACAATCACAGAAGTCATTCCTTCAAACAAATCAAGTATTCCCTTCTTCTCTCCCTTTTCCTTTTCTCTTTCCCTCTCCCTTACCCTCCTCTCCATACTTTTGTTTCTCAGAGGACCTAACTAATACAGGCTCTATTTTTCTTTCTCCAATGAGAATATATTCATTTCTACTATACACAATTTTTAATAGCAGTAAATCTTTTTTTTTTTTCTTTTTAGAGACAGTCTCACTTTATTACTCTCGGTCGAGTGCTATGGCATCATAGCTCACAGCAACTTCTAACTCCTGGGCTTAGGTGATTCTCTTGCCTCTGCCTCCCATGTAGCTGGGACTACAGGCACCCGCCACAACGCCTGGCTATTTTTTTGTTGTTGTAGTTTTGGCCAGAAACAGGTTTGAACCTGCCACCCGTGGTATATGGGGCCAGCGCCCTACCCACTCAGCCACAGGTATAAGTAACCATAGCAGTAAATCTTGACTCTTACCCTGATATGGTTACTTATTCCTTTTTGTTTTTGAGACAGAATCTCACTATGTTGCCCTCAGTAGCCATGACGTCACAGCTCACAGCTATCTCAAAATTCTTTGAGCTTAAGCAATTCTCTTGCCTCAGCCTCCCAAATAGCTGGGACTACAGGCACCCGCCGCAACGCCCAGCTACAGTTACTTATTCTTAAATTTATATTATATAGAAATGCTTCTTCATACATATCATTCAAAAATTTTCAATATATTTTTAATAGTCTTATATAACCTCTTATTGACAGGTTGGAAATTATCGAAGTTATTTCTAATATACTAATGGTGAAACTTCCACTGAGATTTGATCTAATAATAGTATTGTAGAAATGTAAGCTTATTTAGTCATATACGTGTATACAGAATACTGAGTTAAGTAAATGACTTAGAAGTCTCAAAGCAAGGAAAAAAAATTCAGAGAAATGAATTGAAGTGTAGCCTTTTTATGGAATAAAACGTTAGAAGTATAATGGAATCATGTGAGAACACTCTTCCCTAAATAATAACAAGGCAGCTAGCAACAAGAATCTGTCCCAACATAGAATTCAAATGAGCTCAGCTTTCTCTCCTGGCTTCTCAGAGAATACATTCTGACTCTGTAACCAACCATTATAACTTCCTATCTGGATTCCAGAAAGAGAATAAACTACTTGGAAAAAACCAGTAAGATACTTCTTCCTGAATTTTCATAACATTATTTTGGCAACATTAAATATCAAACAGTTTTTAAAGTTTGAGAATCTAAATTAGATTTGCACCTACTGTTTTATCTTCCCGAAAAAGCCATCCTGTTTGGGCACGTGTGAAAGAAATTGACTTGGTTGATAAAGTTGCAGAGTAAATATCACTGCTCATTAAAATGTCAACCTCTTCTTCTGTTTCCATCTCTGATTCCTGGGGTGGAGGAAAAAGTTAAATTTAAGAATCTCGGTTGTTCAAAGACTATTAGTGCTACATATGAAAATAATCATAATGTTACAGACTTTAAAAGACAAAAAGACAGTTTCTAAGTAATGTGAAATGCAACTGATTCTAAAAACCCCACACCTATCTACTGTCTTCTCAAGTCAATTAGAATTATGACTTAATTATGAATCTAGCAGAAAAAGCTGAATGCTTGACACAGCGCCCCTGCACTGTTAGACATGTGCTAATGGAGAAAGTGCTAGATCAGCCATTACAGCCATTACAACTACAGGCTGGAGAGCAATTTAAAAAGCTACTTTAAGAACTAAGTTAAAACTGAGACAAATGTTCATATAAAGGGTTTTTTTTCTTAAATACAGATGAATCTTACTTCAGTTCTTTTTAATTCAAAGACCCACCGCTGTCCTTTTAGGGTCTCTTTCCCAATTCATTCTAAGTGGAAGGAGAGAAGAAAGAGAAAGAAAAGGAATGAGGGAGAGAGGCAGGAGGGACGCAAACAGGGAGGGAGGGAGGGAGGGAAGGAGAGGCGGTAGGAAGGGGTCTTTTCTATATTGGTTATAAAAAGAAAATTACCCACAAATATCAATCCAGGATCCTTAAAGTCAATAGCTGCACTTCAGGTTTTATCATCTACATATTCCCTAATGGTGGCATATAATAATTGCCCATTATTTTTAAATGAGAAAAAAGGAATGACTTGTGCTTGTTTCAAGGCTGGTGGACTAAGTGACTAAGCACAGAACAGCAGATGGGCAGGCGCAGGGTAAGGTTCTGCTCCACGGCAGGCCCAGAGAGGTCCTCCAACACTCGGGACTCCATAAGGGAGAAAAAGAGGTAGAACTTAAGAGCTGTCTGGAGAATGAACACTGTCCCTAGGACTCTGTGCTCCCTATCTCCTCATTTCTAGGCTCTCCAGAGGCCTGTCTTCTATGTCTCACCACCTAACTTTCACTTGCAGATAGTCCGTCCTTAATCTTTGAGTCTACAGAAAACAACAGCAACAGCTTGAAACTGGGACAGTACCAATTCTTCCACCCTCACACGTGAAGAATGCAAAATCTCGACATTCCTGCTAAGGCTATGTTTCTGGTGACCCAAACTGCATTCTGAACACAATTTTCTGAAGAAAATCATTGGCTACAGTAGTTCAAACCGAATTATTAAAACATTATACTTCAAATGCATTATGAATCAACTTCAGTTTTATATATTAGCTCAGTGAACACATTGCCTATGAAGAAATTTGCCTTATGTTTCAAATACACTGTTTTCAAGTAAACTTTTTAGACATAATTCTTCTATGAATCAGACTATAGAAAGACCTCCTATTAATAGAAAGACCTCCTATTAATTAATAGAAAAACCTCCTATTAATTAATTGCATTCTTTCAAAAAACATGTAAGGAACAGTTATTACTTATGTATGTACATCAGAATAAATAACAAATATTCCCCACCTTAAGGATTACTATTCAAAATCTACCTTTCCTGTACCTTAAATATTAAAAAATATACACATACATACACACAACTACCCATAATGCAAGTCCTTTGGTGACCTCATAAATACTATTATATAATATCAACTAATAATTACACATTTTATGGCTGGCTTCTCTTTCAGTGCCATATTTCCAACTCACCTAGGTGGTTGTCCTATTGCCATTTAATATGCAAGAAGTCAAATTATTTAAAAAATATCTGAGCCAAACCCAGCTTCTTGCCTGTTTCTATAAATAAGAGTGTAATGGAATATAGCCATGCTCATTTACTTATATACTGCCTATGGCTGCTTTTATCCTAACAACAGCATAGCTGAGAGAAATCATATGGCTCACAAAAATATTTAAATATGTAAAGTACTTATTATTTCTCCCTTTATAGTACAAGAAAGAATTTACCAACCTACAGCCTAAAATATACTGATGCTGTATTAGGTACCAGAGAAAACAACCAAAAGGACTCCAGGAAGCTAAGCCTGGTGGCTCATGCCTGTAATACATACTAACTACTGCAGGAGGATCACTTGAGACTAGGCGTTTAAGACCAGACTTGGAAAAACAGCAGGGCTCATTTCTAAAATAATTTTTTTTTTTAAGTCAGCCAGGTTCAGTGGCATGTGCCTATAGCCCAAGTTACTCAGGAGGCTAAAGTGGAAGGACTGCTTGAACCCAATTCAAAAAAACAGAGAGACTGGGCATGGTGGCTCGTGCCTGTTATCCCAGCACTCAGGAGGACAAGGAGGGTAGATTGCCTGAGCTCAGGAGTTCAAGACCAGCCTGATCATGAGCAAGACCCTGTCTCTATTAAAAATAAAAAAAAACTGGCAGCATATGGTGGTGGGCACCTGTAGTCCCAGCTACTCAAGAGGCTGAGGCAGGAAGATCACCTTAACCAGGAGTTAGAGGTTCCTGTGAGCTGTGGCACTCTACTCCACCATGGCACTCTACTCAGGGTGACAGACTGAGACTGTCTCAAAAAAAAAGAAGGGTTTGGTGTCCAGAACTCAGTGCGTAGGGCACCAGCCATATACACCGAGGCTGGTGGGTTGGAGCCTGGCCTGGGACTGCTAAACAACAATGACAACTGCAACCAAAAAACAGCTGGACATTGTGGCAGGTACCTGCAGTCCCACCTACTCGGGAGGCAGAGGCAAGAGAATCACTTAAGCTCGAGAGTTTGAGGTTGCTGTGAGCTATGATGCCAGCACTCTACCGAGGGCGACATGGTGACTCTGTCTCAAAAAAAAAAAAAAGAACCCTGCAGCCTTCAGGTACTTACCTCAATAACAGAGAAAGAAAGCCATATAAGTAAATACTGTGTTTAGCCATATGGTTCCAGATTTAGTAGGAGCATAAAAAAAACAATAGTCAGTTGGCAGGGAAGAAAGTGATACTAAGCAGGTGCCCTACAGATAAGAAGGTGCTGCAGGAAAAGCATTCCAGGAAGTGGAAACAACATGAATAAAGAAACAAACCCCAAAGCCAGGTCACAACAGGAACCCTGCCACACTAAGTTTGGATTTTACCTTTTTAGGTAATGAGGAAGTTTTACAGTGTCTTTAATTAAGGAACATTACATAAATTTGCATTGAAAATTCAATATATCTTCAATATGTGAAATAATTTAGAAGCATACAAGAAGGGAGTCAGGGAGATTATTTGTAAGACTTTCTGAATAGTCCAGTTGAGAAATAACAAATACTGAATTATAGTAGTGGCAGTGTAAATAAAAAGGAATAATTATAAGACATTAAGGAGACAAAAATGACCAAATACATTCTCTAATTAGGAAACATACAAAAAAAGATATCAAAAATAACTCCTAGGTCTCTGACTGAATAGAGAATGATATTACTCATCAAAAGGGAGAAAACAGAAGAAAGAGCAAGTTTGGAGGGAAAATAGTAAGTTTAGTTATAAATGGGGTGAATTATGAGGTACCTGGGAGACACATGCAATATCCATTAGGCATTTAAACAGACAGCTCTCCACTCAAAACTGTGTAGGATACAGATATGTATTTGTGAATCATCAACCTATAAAAGGTAATTAAAGCTATGGGAATAGAAGAGATCATACCAGCAGTCTGTAAGAATGAGAACCGCATCAAGGCCATATCATATTTAAGAAGTGAACACAGCAAAAGTAACATGCAAAGGAAAGAACCAGCCAAGCTGAAGCCAAAAGGAAACGAACATTTCAAGAACTGAGTTACCAAACGATAACAAATACTTCAGCAAAATTTAATAAAGAGAGTTGAAACAAGTACACTGCTTTTTAGCAATGGACCAAAATAGTATCATCTAACACCCCAAACTTGTTTTCTTTTCCAAATGTTCCAATTTTGTTGGTGGTAACACCATTATCCACTCTTCAAGCAAGCATCACTACACTCATCTTTAAATCTTTCTTCTTCTTAATTCACTACATTCAAACTGTTAGCAAATTTTATAATTTCGTTCTTGAAAATGTATGTCACAACTTCTCTTTCTCCTTTATTCACTATATATTATTCACCTTGGATGAGGATTACCAAAGATCCCCATCACCTCTCAACTGGATAACAGTAAAAACTTCTCAAATAATATCCCTGCTTCTAATCTCTCACTTTTCAAATTCACCTTGCACACTAATGTGACCTTGGGCATGCCATTTAATATCTACAAGCCTCAATTTTCTCATCTATACAGTGAAGATACTACCTAATTTGGCAGATTATTTTAAGGACTTAATGATGAGAGCTGTAAAACACTTACAGTCCTAATATGTTGGCAATTAATACTTAATATATAACAGTCATTGATATACACTGCTAATACCATTACGCACCGCATCTGGCAGACATAGTGGCTGATACACACTATTAATATAATAGCACTATCCACAGTACCTACAAGTTGCTAGCATTCATTAGGTGCTTGATAAATGTTTGAGGGAGGGAGGGAGGGAAAGGCAAAGTCAAAGAATTATGTGAGATTAATTCACCTAAATAATTTTTTAATCAAATCAATACCTTGCTTAAAAATCTGTTGTCAACTGTGGAAAATCCTAAATTATCTTACCTTTTTAAATTTTAAGGCCCTCCATAAACTACTTTCTCATGCTCAGTATGAGAAACATTCACTATAATCAGATAGATCTTTCTCTTTCCCATCAGATCATTCTTATTCTTACTTCCCTGACTTTCCTCATTTTGTTTTTTCCACAAGAGATAACCTTTTTATCCCCTCCTCTTCCAAGATCTTCATTGCTCAGCACCAGGAAGCTCTTTATTTCAATAGTAGAAATATAAGGTAATTAAGATCCAGTCAACAGATATGCTAGTAGGGACAGTCTACTCTAATAGATACGAAAGAAGGAGCCATAGGTGTAGTGAATGACAATGTGGGAAAATGAAATGATGAAAATCAGAGACAAAATAAAAACAAAATGGCTACATATCTGGTAGCTGTGCCTATAGTTCTAGTTACTTGGGAGGCTAGGGCAGGAGGATCACTTGAAACCAGGGGTTCAAGACCAGCCAGTGCAACACAGCAAAACCCACGTCTAATTTTTTTTTTAATTATTACTTAATTTTTAAAAAAATCTGTAGTGCTTATCCATGACATATAAATACTAGAAAATCTTTTTCTTTGGTTTACAGCAGGGAAAGGGAACAGAGGATAAAAATAATGGTATATATGTTTTTTCAACATAAAGACATGACAGAAGGAAAATAACGTCGTACTGTAAGAGGAAAGGATAGAAAAAGAAAAGGTAACCAAATGGTTAAGTAAAGTAAATAAAAGTGCAGACATAACTGAAAGAGGTGTTAATATTAAGGAGATAGAGATAGTCAGCAACATTAAAAGAGGCCAAGGAAATAAGATAACAGATGGGAACAGATCAGCACAGATTCAACCAAGTAAAACTACAAATTCAAACTAAAAGATGATGGAATTCATTAATCTAGGAGATAATCCCTAAGTTCTGAGCAGACTCAACAGACTGGTCAAGATGGAGATCAGATGACAGAAATATAAAAAATAAAAGAAAATAAAGAAATAAAGGAATAAGCCATCTCAATTATTCCTTACGCTCTTACAGAAGTTACACTGAGGCTGGCTAAAAACAGACATTTTTTTTTTAAAACCTAGAAGAATACTGGTAAAATAACATGCTCACCTCATGATGTATTCGCTGATAAACTTTTTGTTCATTGTCTAATACTACAAAAGATTCAGAGGGCGCCGCATCCCCATTGAAAATGAAGCTTAAATCCCCTCGTTGGCACTTCATGTCAGTAAAGTCTATGAGAGTTGTGTCAAGCCTGTGAAAGATGGGTACATGAGAAACTGACAGACAATATTATGATAAAATTTCATTAATAATTAAACAAGCTTTGTTCCTTCTGAACTCGAACCAAGATGCTAATACCATATTTTAAATTAGATAAGAGCTCAATTAAAATATTTTATTAAAAAAAGAATATTTAAATATATGTTCCATTTTACCTAAAATTCACTGTTTTTTTTTTTTTGAGGCAGAGTCTCACTTTGTCACCCTTGGTAGAGTGCCGTAGTGTCACAGCTCACAGCAACCTCAAACTCTTAGGCTCAAATGAGTCTCTTGCCCCAGCTTCCCAAGTAGCTGGTACTACAGGCGCCTGCCACAACACCCGGCTATTTTTAGAAACAGGGTCTCGCTTTGGCTCAGGCTGGTCTCAAACTCATGGGATCAGGCATCCACCCACCTCAGCCTCCCAGAGTGCTGGGATTACAGGCGTGAGCCACCACGCACAGCATAAAATTCACTTTTCTAAATATATATGTAGTTCATTAACCCAGTAAGAAAAAAATGTTTCCCCTTTGTTAAAGTATTTCCCTTAGTATATACTTGTTTCCTACCCTTACTAAAGTTACCCAGTAAAAATAACTTCATCAGGGAAGAGTGAAAAGGAAAGCAGACTTGTTTAACATTCTTTGAAACTTTAATACCCAGTCACTAGTTCGGCAGAGTATTTAACATTGGTACGGCAATAGATGGGCCACATTCTTCATTAACAACTGCCCTTTGACCTACATCCATGTCTTACACCTAACCATCTGGTACCAAACCTAACTTTATCCTTTAACTTGATAAACCATTTAACCTACTCCAAATTCTTGGCTTTCTGCTTATTTCCCAGATTCAGACTAGCATTCTCTTCCCCAGCTGACACCACCACAGCCTGAAAACCTTACAGATCATTCTGCATCAAATTTCATGGATTCACACACTTGTGTATTTATTGTGCTTTCTGGTAACCTGAACCTGGCATGGTCTAGCCCAATGGGCTGTTCTCAAATAATATTCCACCAATCATTACTTGCTGAAATTAAGTAAAATACTAAAATAGAAAAGTTTCCAAGTACCCCGAAGTGCTTTGATCTTGAACAAAGCTTTATAGATTACCAGTTCAGGATCAATCCAGCTGACTGGCTGCTCAAAACACACAGTCCTTAATCCAAGACACTGGTTAGCCCAGCTGTCAAGAGATGCTGATTATACCCCCAGGAAGCTCCTTAAGTTTTTGTCAGAGATCTACCTTGGCTACTGGATTTCTAATGTATATAGATAGGAATTCATTATTTTGCAGGTTGTCAGTTATCACAGACAAGGCAAAGTGAGACAGCATTCTTGGTTTCCCTATACATGACAAGCTGAGAAATGTAACATACCTCGCATGATGCATCAAAAGAATAACTAGGGTTACATATAATTTATCACCAAAATTAGTAACATTAAAAATTAAAGAACTCTTTGAAATTTAAAGAATAAAAGCGATACTGTTAATAATTTTACCAGGAAAACGGAGGTGAACCAGAGCAAAGAGGGAAGTATGATACAAGGTATACAGATGGTTTGAGCCATATAAAATACACATACCACTCAAAAAGAAATCAGGAAGCCCTAACAAAGGCAGCTCACTGAGTCTTACAGGAGTGAACAATGCTTTATAGCTGAATACTAACTCCTGGTCCATTCTCAGTGGCCTGCTCCATATGCTACTAAAGAAGTCCTATCATTGCTTGAGCAATGGCCTAGAGAAAAGAGTATCATTAAAAGGGCTCATCTCCTATCTCTGTAAGATGTGGCCTCCTGATAATATGAAAAAGGAACAGATCATTATACACACACACACACACATACACATACACATGGACTATTTGGGCTCCAAGCTTCAGTTATCAGGAAACTCTTTGTTCCACATAAAAGAAAAAATGGGCTAAAAACAATCTCATGGCACCATTCCCTTCTTGCCCTTCCTAGATGAGGACAGTAGCAGTGGGCTGCCATGAATCGGGATAAAAATGGCGAGGAAAGAGATATACAGAAAGACAAAGAAAAAGACGGATATGGTGACATTTGAGATCTTATATCTAACAAAACCTAAAATCAGTCTCACAAAACTTCCTGGTTATATAATCTCATTTGGTCAACTTTTATTTCATCTATATTTTTATTTGCAATAGGACTATCCACCTTTTGCAATATCGTCAACATATTAGACAGCCTACTAAGATGTATTACATAAGTCTCATAATTGATAAAATGATCACCATGATGGTATTTTAAAGCATTGACTAATCATTGGCTTTAAGCCTATGAGCCAAAATATTTTTTATTTTTGCTATATAGATACAAAGAACAAAAAGTTACTTATCCAAATGCAAAGATGTAAACAGAAAATACTCTTTGTAAGATGTAAGCTTGAAAAATGCTAAACCACACCAAAAGGAAAATAAAGCCTCGCTTTTAGTCAGGAAAAGCCTGACAGGAGACAGTTTTCAGTGATCATTTCCATTAGTGAATATGGATTACCTCTTAATTACTAATATTTATAGTGAAAATATTAGTACTTTCAGTAATAGTTTTGTGTTCACTCTTTCTATTTTTACTAAAGCACTGCTTCCTCTTTGATACTAGAGAATATATTTCAAATGATTACATAGCTGTCATGAGATAAAAGTAAACTTTAAAGATTTTTCTTAGACCATATTTTCAAATTCAGCTTCATTTTAAGTGACGTTCAAAAAAATTATCTTATGACATTTAAAACTGAAAGTTTTTATTTAACATTAATAGATTTTTTCCCCCTTTAAATAGATTCTTAGCATCTAGGCAACAAACCTTTGCCACTCATGTAAAAGCTAGCCTCTCCATTAATGTAGTAAGGTATTTGACAATGAGAACTTCAGAGCCTATCAGTGGTGTAAGCCCAGGATCTGAGCGTCTTGCTAAGGAAGTAAATCCCTGTTGACCTCCATTACAATTACTCTCCTCCGGGTTCCTGTGCTAACCATTTTGGGGTTTTATAATCTATACTTACTATATAATATGCATCACAACATTTGCTTATTAAAGTCATATACAAATGTGAAATAGTTTGTTGTAAAAGAAAGAAGTACCTTTTTTCTAAACCTAAAAATCAAACAGAACTAAAACTAACTTTTTAAAGTAGAACACAGAAAATGATAGTTCTGGTCGGGCATGGTGGCTCATGCCTGTAATCCTAGCACTCTGGGAGGCCTAGGCAGGTGGATAGCTTGAGCTCACAAGTTCAGGATCAACCTGATCAAAAGAGAGACCCCCATCTCTACTAAAAATAGAAAAACTGAGCCAAGAGGATCGCTTCAGCCCAAGAGTTGGAGGTTGCTGCAAGCTATGATGCCATGGCACTCTACCCAGGGCAACAGCTTGAGACTGTCTCAAAAAGAAAAAAGAAAAAAAGAAAGAGAGAGAGAAGGAGGGAAAGGAGGGGAAGGAGAGGATGGAAGGGAAGGAGGGGAAGGAAGGAAGGAAGGCAGGCAGGCAGGCAATAGTTCTCCTAAAGTACAGACTGCCTTTGCCAAGCACCTATATTAAAAGTATTTTAACTGATGAAACCTTAATAAGTACCAACAAAAGGCTCCTAAATTAAATCTGCATCATTACAAAATCCTTTTCTACTTTTCTTCTACATTTTTCTGTATTTTCCAAGTTTCCTATAATGACCATGCATTTAATGAGCACTTTCATAATGAAAAACATCGGAAGGGGTTATTTTTAAAAACAAAAAAACCCCGCTAAGTCATGGAAAAAGCCCAAGTGCCCATCGATCCATGAATGGATTAATAAATTGTGGTATATGTACACCATGGAATATTATGTAGCCTTAAAGAAAGATGGAGACTTTACCTCTTTCATGTTTACATGGATGGAGCTGGAACATATTCTTCCTAGTAAAGTGTCTCAAGAATGGAAGAAAAAGTATCCAATGTACTCAGCCCTACTATGAAACTAATTTATGGCTTTCACATGAAAGCTATAACCCAGTTACAACCTAAGAATGGGGGGAGGGGGAAAGGAGGGAGGGAGGGGGGCGGTGGGCTGAGGTAGGGAGATTGGCAGGATTACACCTGCGGTGACTCTTACAAGGATATATGTGAAACTTAGTAAATGTGGAATGTAAATGTCTTAGCACAATAACTAAGAAGATGCCAGGAAGGCCATGTTAACCAGTGTAATGAAAATGTGTCAAACGGTCTATGAAACCATGGTGTGGTGCTCCATGATCACACAGCTATGATTTAATAAAAAAAAAAAGAAAGAAAGAAAGAAAAAAACCCAGAAACATCTAACTTATTCAAATTCTATTGCTTAATGATAATTATCCTAGAATTTATTTCCAAATAAGAATTATCTCCACAATAATTCAAAATATTATATAATACATTTTCTTAAAAATAGTTGATTCTTAGAAGTTTCTGCTTTATGACATGGTAACAAGAACAAATGATAAGAAGTCAAGTCTTGACTAGGCCACTAATCTGTAAAATTCTCTTGTAAAAAAAAAAATCATATAACTTCTCCAAGTTTTCTCATATAAAAATGAAGAGATTTTATGAGATAATCCTTTAAGTTATTTCTATTTCTAGATTAGGGGTGTCCAACCTACCAGCCTGCAGGCCACATGCTGATATTTTGAAGAATATTTTGCTTATCTGTCATGGTATCAGATATCCAGAAAAATATACCTGGACCTTTTGTTTTGCTCAACAGTGATTTTGTTAGTGTTTGTGTATTTAATGCGTGGCCCAAGGCTACTCTTATTCTTCCAATTCATGGCAGAGGAAAAAAAGGTTTGAGACCCCTATACCCTTATATATACAAATCAGAGGTACAAAGATACAGATACACAAAATTTTATATACATATATACATATGCATAAACTTGTAAACATGCTATTGTATATCAGATATATAAGCTGACATATTCACAAGCATGATAGTTAACATATATGTAATTTATAAATATGCCTACATTATTATTAATATAAAGCTAAAGATGTAAGGAAATGATTAAAATGAATTCTTTAATAAATTCAACAGATTTATTTTCCATCAAATCCAAATATTAATTTTAGTTATAAAAGGAATAGAACAAAAAGTTTACAATTAGCCTTAAAGTGCTCATTAGAATGTACAGGCGACTGAGCAGATGCACGGACAGACACACAGATGGGTAAACCAGGGAGGGAAGGATAGGTCTTCCTTATGTGTCTCTTATGCCTTAACAAATCCAGCATCAGAGAAGTAACCGTTATAAATCTTAGTATATTACATTATGTCAAAATTTTCACTCTGTTTACCTCCTAAATAGTCTAGCTGAATAATAATATCTCTGCTTTACTCAAGGTTTTACATCTTTGGTTTCTTATCTATGATGTATCTCAAATGAGATAAAATATTGTTAATCTATTATACCATTTTTAAGGCAAAAACATATGTAAACTAGGAAGACAGGAAAAAAGCTTCCTCAAACCTCAACTTTCTTTTACTCAAAAAATGAATAAATAAAATGAAATCACCTTACCTGATATTAATACCTTGTTTGTATATTTTACATGCATCAGAAGGCAGAATTCGGGAGAGTAAAGGCACTGTTTTTTTGAAAACAAAAGATAAAAAATAACTACCTAAATTCTGAGACATTTATAAACCTTCAAACTAAAAGAAAACATTTTATTAATTTGCCAAATTATGGTAATTTTTACATTTAAAATAGGATTTTTCACTTATAGTAAGGCAACTATGAGTGATATCAAATATCTACTGTTGAATCGTAAGTGAAACACAGTTGAGCATACTCCCGCCCTCCCCACAAACACACAGGACAGGGGCCGGCAATGTGATGCCACTCTGGGATCCATACTGCATACAGGTGAAAAAACAACCCTACCGTAACTAACCTCTCCTGAATGTGTCACCAGCATCTATCTAATTCCTCAAGTATAACTAGGAAAAACAGCAGGAAAGTAATGTGTATTAACAGAGATTTCTTTGGAGAAAGACAAATTTGAATTTGAATCCCAAATAAATGCCTTTGCAATTAAAGCGCACTGTATCTCAGTTACAACATCTGTAATATGGGAATCATACTATTTACCTATAGATTTACAATGTTGCTATCTATAATTCATACCAATACCACCACAATCTATTTTCTGACAGTTGTTTTTTTATTGTTGTTGTTATTTATTTCCCCAGCTACGGTTGGGGAAATGTACAAAGGAAAAAAAATGCATCTCAAAATCTTGAAATTAAGACTGTGTAACATTTACATATTTACATAAGTATTTGTGTGTCTCTGTGTGTAAGATACATTACATGTATGTCCTATAAAATGTACTGTTTTAAAAATAGGCGATCTGTAGTCTCAGCTACTTGGGAGGCTGAGGCAAGAGAATCGCTAGAGCCCAAGAGTTTGAGGTTGCTGTGAGCTATGACACCACGCACTTTACTAGGGATGACAGAGTGAGACTCTGTCTCCAAAAGAAAAAAAAAAAAAAAAATACGAAAGAAAAATTAGAGAAAATTAAAAGCTAGGGTTTTTTACTTAACTTTCCAAAAGCATTAATACTTTCTAATTAACATTAAAGGTATATACCTAATCCATCAATGCCTCTTTTAGATCTTTAGATGTCATTTAATCCAAAATGGCTTCCAGCCTTGAAGACAGTTTTCTGAACATTTTATTGCACAAAAATAAGAAAAGTTTATTGCCCAGTTACTTTAGATGAAGAATATAAGAAATCATTTTCTGGTAAAATTTCTCCTTTTTTGAAACAAAAGTTGGTAAGAGAAATAATAGTGTAAATAAATGATCCAAGCTCCCTAGTAGACTCGTAAATGGGGAAGAAAAGAATTTATCTTGCAAAGGTAAATCAATAAATGACTAAAAAATATCTCAGTCAAAATTAAGACCTTTTGGGGTGGTGCCTGTAGCTCAGTGAGTAGGGTACGGGCCCCATATACCAAGGGTGGCAGGTTTGAACCTGGCCCTGACCAAACTGCAACAAAAAATAGCTGGCCTTTGTGGCGGGTACCTGTAGTCCCAGCTACTCGGGAGTCTGAGGCAAGAGAATCACCTAAGCCCAGGAGTTGGAGATTGCTGTGAGCTGTGACGCCACAGCACTCTACAAAGGGTGATAAAGTGAGACTCTGTCTCAAAAAAAAAAATGAAAAAAAGAAAAAGACAAAATTAAGACCTTTCATAAATAATTAGAACAATGTACAACCACACAATATGTCAAGATAGTGGCTAGAAGTACACAAGTAGCTAAATAACTGAAAGATAAAAAAATGTACATGATCAAATAATGTTAACTAAATTCTTCACTGTATTTTAAAATTTCCTGAATTCAGTAGTCCAATAATTCTATAATCATTTTCTCTTTTCTGAAAATTATGTACATTGAACCATAATCATTTTAAGCCTGCTTTTTGTAAAAAACAAAACTTACAAAATAAACTTTCAATCTTAAAAATAAGAATTATTAAAGTTACTAATAAAGTTGAAAAATGAAAAACATCTTTCTCCTTAGGGCAAGTATCAAATTTGTTATGCTAACATTTCTATATAATAGTAATTTTTATACTTGCATTTCTGCATGAGAATATATGTCATAGTAAAACATAGCACACTCTTACCCCAGCTTTGAAAATCCCAGTGAAGTTCTAGATAAAAGTCACCTAGCTGAGAAAAAATATGAATAATTAACCATAGTAAACAGCTCTTATATCTATTTAATATATTACTTAAAAAAAATCTATTAATATCTAAAGTCTATATAGGTGGGATTAGGAAACAATAAAGAATTAATTTCAGTGTTTAGAGTTTGAGCAAACCAAAGAATATGTCTGGTTATTACTTAAAATAAAACATTATAGTAGCACTCATTACTATATTTAACTACAAAGGAAAATATGCATCACTGTATCTGAAACTGATAGCCATTTAAATTGGTATCAAAAAATATTCCATTTCTCAGCATAATAAAAATAATAAATATAGGTATTATTTTGAAACAGTTAACTGTACAAGTGTTATTAAAAATGACTACCAAAATGATTATTTGCACAGTCTCATACTACTGTAAAAAAATGGTCTAGTGCAACAGAAATTTCTTTTCTGTGAAAGGATAACACAAGTTTACTAAATCTGAAATATGTCATCTTACAATAGCTTTAGGGAAAATGTTTATTTCACAAATTAGAAGCTAGACATCAAAGACTATAACTGTGAAGAGAACTACTATATTCAAATACTCTTTCAAAGAATGGATACATCCAGAACATAAGCATACAAACACAGCAATAAGTTAATCTTTCCTATTTCAAACAATGAAAAAAGTGAATGTTAATAGCAGATATTATTACAACATCAGTAAATCATTTCTCTGACTCTTTCTGTATCTCTTCAGATTTCAAAAAAACCAAAAAAAAATTTTTTTTTCAAAAACGAAAAACAGCCTCACTGAGGGAAGACAGGCTTTCATCACATGATCAGTACAGGTCTACTTTCTCCCGCAGTTCTTGCAGGCAGCAGAAATACAGAGGAAGAGAGTAACAGTAGAAAACAAGCCTCTCTTCCTTTCTATGCCAATATCCCCAGCTATTAGCACTAGGAGGTAGGGCAGACAATAAGAATTTTTGTCATGTAAAGAAAATACAAACTGTTCCTTATTGCAACAGCAGCTTTAGCTGTTAAGACAATCTTCCAATTCATCTGATAAGGAAAAACAAATAGTTCACTACGAAAGTTTTGAGATAAGACTATTGTATGGTCCTGTGGTCCATTATTTCACTTCTAAGAAACACAGTCAACAACATCCTTTGGATTCACCTGTGGAGGTTTTAAGTTGCTCGGCTTATCAGTGTTGCTGGGAGGGCTTCATTTGTTTCATGGATTTTACATTTCTTGATTTTTATATATCTCAAAACTTTTGTAATGACCCATGTAATTGCCATTAATTATGACTTAATTCCTTTTTTATACAGCTCTTATTTAATTTACTGAAAATGAATCTTTATCTACGAAGATTATATTTATACATTATTATTACAGTATTTTATAATTTTAACTATTGCTTAATTTAAGCATGATTTTTATCATTTCTTGACCCTTAATAATCAGTGAGAATTTAGACAATATATTTTAAAAAATGCTTAAAACTACATTTACAATTATTCTTTAGGTGCAAAATCAGCAAAGAAATACGCCCTACCTCTTTCAGGGCTTTTAATAATCGAGGTCGTTTTTCTTCAACGCTTTCCCTGGATTGCTGCTTAAGCTTCCTTAAAAGAGCTGTAACTAAAGTTTAAATTAAAAAATAATAATTAATTTAAAGTAATTTTCATCATGCTATAAAAAAAATCACTGGATTATTATAGATGGACAATAATACATGTATATATGTAGAGGTATATGTGTGTTTATGTACAGCTATAAAACCAACATATTTTAAAAAGCAAAAATATCAAAGAGTATTGTTTACATAACTGAAGGTCTCTTCAAATGTAATAGAAGCTGAGACACAGAAGTCAGGAAAGACAGGACAACAGTGTGCAAGGTTCTCCCATCTCCACATCCTTACCAACATTTATCATTGCCTGTCTTTTTGAGCCATTTTAGGCTGGGCACAGTGATGAGTGCCTATAATCTTAGCACTCTGGGAGGCTGAGGTGAGATGATCACTTGAGGTCAGGGGTTCAAGTCCAGCCTAAGCAGGAGTGAGACACCTCATCTCTATAAAAAAAAAGAAAAATTAGCTGGGTGTGATGGTGTATGCCTCTAGTCCCAGCTACTCAGGAGTCTGAGACAAGAGTATCACTTATACCCAAAAGTCTGAGATTACAGAGAGCTCTGATGACACCACTGCACTCTAGCCAGGGTGACAGAGCAAGACTCTTGCTTGGAAAAAAAAAAAAAGAGCCATTTAACTGCAGCAAGATAGATGACATCTCATTGTAGTTTTGATTTGCATTATCCGATGACTAATGATGTTGATCATTTTTCCATATACCTGTTGGCCATTTATATGACTTCTTTTGAGAAATGCCTATTTAGGGTAGCGGGTAGGGCACTGGCTCCATATACCAAGGGTAGCAGGTTCGAACCCGGCCACAGCCAAACTGCAAAAAAAAAAATAGCCAGGCGTTGTGGCAGGCGCCTGTAGTCCCAGCTACTCGGGAAGCTGAGGCAGGAAACGTCCCTAAGCCCAGGAGGTAGAGGTTGCTGTGAGCCGTGACGCCACAGCCCTCTACAGAGGGCGATAAAGTGAGACTCTGTTTCTTAGAAAAAAAAAAAAAAGAGAGAGCGAGGCATTTTTAGATCTTTTGCTCATTTTTTTTTTTTTTTTATGTTTTTCTGAGACAGAGTCTCACTTTGTCACTCTTTGTAGAGTACTGTAGTATCTTAGCTCACAGCAACCTCAAAGTCTTGGGCTCAAGAGATCTTCCTGCCTCAGCCTCCCAAGTAGCTGGGACTATAGGCACTCAATACAACACCTGGTTGTTTTTAGAGATGTGTGTCTAACTCTTGCTCAGGCCAGTCTCAAACTCCTGAGCTCAAGCAATCCACCTACCTCAGCCTCCCAGAGTGCTAGGATTACAACTATGAGCCTTTTGCTTATTTTTTAATTGAATCACTTGATTTTTTTTCCTATAAGGTGTTGGAGTTCCTTATTTATTCCAGTTCTTTTTTTTTTTATTTTTTTTGGCTTTTTTATTTTATTTCGTTGCTTATTTTTTATTTCTTTACTTTTTTTTTTGTTGTTGAGACAGGGTCCCACCCTATGCCCCTGAGCAGAGTGCAGTGGACGTGGTAGCTCACCACAACCTCAGACTCGGGCTGCGGGCACCCCGCTGCCTCAGCCTCCGGAAGCCACTGGGATTACAGGCGCTCGCCGTGGCGCCCGGCTGGGTTTTTCCATTTTTTTCACGAGTCGGGGTCTCACTGTCGCTCAGGCGAACCACTTCTCAGACAGATAGTTTGCAGTATTTTCTCCCATTCTTTCCCAAACTGTCTCTCCACTGTTGATTCATTTCCATTGCTACGCAGAAGCTTTTTTGCTTGACGTAATCTACTCCCATTTTGCTTTGGTTGCTGTGCTTTGGGTGTATACTCAAGAAATCATTGCCCAGATGAATGTCCTAAAGCATTTCTCCAGTGTTTTCTTTTAGTAGTTTTATAGTTTAAGGTCATAGATTTAAGTGTTCAATCCATTTTGATTTGATGTTTTGTATATGACTAGAGGTAAGGAGCAAGTTTCAATCTTCTGCATATGAATATCCAGTTGTCTCAGCATCAGTTACTGAAGAGACTGTCCTGTTCCCACTGTATGTTTTTGGCATCTTTGTCAAAAAGGTAAGTTCACTATAGATGCATGCCTTTTTTCTGGGTTCTCTATTCTGTTCGATTTGTCTATGTGTCTGTTTTTATGCCAGTACCATGCTGTTTTTGGTTACTACAGCTCTGTAGTATAATTTGAAGTCAGATAATATAATTGCTCCAGTTTTGTTCTTTTTGCTCAGGATTTCTTTGCCTATACTGGGTTTTTTGTGATTCCACAAAAATTTTAGGATTATTTTTTCTGTTTTTGTGAAAAATGCCATTGCTATATTAATAAGGATTACATTGAATCTATAGATTGCTCTGAGTATATGGACATTTTAACAATATTGAGTTTTCCAATCCATGAACATGGAATGTCTTTCCATTTTTTTGTTTGTCCTCTTTAATTTCTTTCATCCGTGTTTTATAGTTTTCATTATAGAGACTTCTTATTTCTTGGGTTAAGTTTATTTTTAGATGTTTTATTTCATCTGTAACTATCATAAATGGTATTACTGTCTGGGTTTCTTTTTCAGATTGTTTACTGTTGGCATACAGAAATGCTATGATTTTTGATTTTGTATTCTATAACTTTACTGAATTTGTCTATCACTTCTAATAGGGTTTTTTGTGGAGTCTTAGTGGTTTTTCTAGATATAAGACCATATTTGTCTGCAAATAAGGATAATTTGACTTCTTTCTTTCCAAATTGGATGCCATTTCTTTCTTTCTCTTGCCTGATTGCTTTAGCTAGAACTTCCAGTACTATGCTGAATAACAATAATGAAGTGGGCATCCTTGTCTTGTTCCAGATCTTACAGGAAAGACTTACGGTTTTACCAATTCAGTCTGATATGAGCTGTGGGTCTGTCATATAGTTTTTATCGTGTTGAGGTAAATTCCTTGACCACTTTGAAAATGTATGACAAAGAGAACTTAACCTACTCCAGGAGTTGAGGAAAGATACCCCTCAAAAGATATAAGTTCAAATCTAAATGAAAGACTGGCAGTTCAAGGTAAGGCAACAAACCAACATGGAATGCTGTCTCTTTCTCTCCACACTAACATTTTATCTGCCACAAATATAAGACAAAGGCTGACAAACTTCCCCAAATTTCTGTAAGTATACCATAACATAAATTTGTACAAACTATGAGCAACTCCTAGAGAAACAACGAACTAGATCATAGCATACATAGGAAACCAGCGCTATCCTGATCAGAGGAAAACCAGGGACCATGGAGGAAGGATAAATTAGGGAAAAGGACCTTTAAGTGGTATCCACAATGTAATGCAGAAAAGCAATATCATATTCAAATTTTATTAATTTTAAAGTGAAATGATTCTAAATAGTCTCTGACAAGTCATTTAGCACTGTTCTGTAGCAAAAGGACATTGGCAAAATTATCAGAAATCAGAAAAAAAGACAAATAGGCAAAAAAATTTTACTAATATTTGATTTTTAGATTATTTTTTAGATTGATTTTTTAAAATAAAAAATAATTTTCTTTTCTTTTTCTTTCTTTTTTTGAGACAGAGTCTCACTATGTCACCCTTGGTAGAGTGCCGTAGTGTCACAGTTAACAGCAACCTCAAACTCTTGGGCTTAAGTGATTCTCTTAACCTCAGCCTCCCAAGTAGCTGGGACTACAGGTGATTCTCTTGCCTCAGCCTCCCAAGTAGCTGGGACTACAGGCACCCATCAAAACGCCCAGCTATTTTTTTGTTGTTGTTGTTGTCATTGTTGTTTAGCAGGCCCGGGCTGGGTTCAAACCCACCAGCCCCGGTGCATGTGGCTGGCACCCTAACCACTGAACTATAGGTGCCAAGGCTAAAATATATAATTTTCTATGCTCAGAAAATTTTAACTTAATATGAGCTCATCAAAAATTTAAATCACAATACTTAAAATAATTTCAAAGTATATACATGTTTAATACCATCATAAATATATTTATATTAATATTTCTAAATATGCTATTAAATTTTTTTTCTTACATTGTCATCAATATCTGAAGATCTAAATATGTGCCATAAGAGTTATCAATTAATTATCTCTGTATAAGAAAATTACTTTACAACCAGATCTCAAATACATGGGCCTCAATCTTTTACCTTAAAATTTATTGCCAAGTATCTCTTAACTAATTTTTCCATGAAAACTTTATTGGCCTTCCCAATAGATTATGAATTTCTAAACAGTAGAGAATGTGTCTTTTTTGCTCATTTGATACACACATATGCTTTATAGTAAGGATTCAGTAAATATTCCTTGAATTTGAATAAAAGTATCCTGAAGTCACAAAATTCTCACTGTGCATCAGAAACTCAAAAGCCCATCTAATTTCCTTTCTCCTCTGCTAGTGGTTAGAAAAAAACTCAAGAGAAAGCTTCAGATGGCTTGTTGCAATTTTTAATGCATTCTCAGTCTCTTTGGGATTTGTACATTTTTATTTCCCAGAAATAATTCTTGGATTTGGATTTCTTCTTCCTCTCATAAGGGTCTCCTGATCTTTGTCCAGAAGGAACAACTGTCAATGCATAACAGAAAATATATATATTCATTTAGTTGTTAAATACATGTATCACAATTTTATCTCAAATTTTAGGCCCAAATATTGTTCAAGAAGTTCAGGAAGTCCATAAAAGTGTTAATATGTGGAACACATATATAAAGCTAAACCATAAGAAAGTGACAAGAAGAGCCCACAACTTAGCTCTAACATCATAGGAGTGTTTGCATTTCTTTAATAAAACACTTTATTTCCTTCCGTAAAGCTAGATTTAATTGATCCTTTTCAGCCTCAAACTGTAATATTAAATAAAGACAATATTTCCATTCATTCAGATTTAGATTTTATAAAACCTTCAACTATTGATATGTACTTGGTAAATAAGACCTTTACATGAAGTTAAAAAAAAAATATACGGGTAGAATAAGGGAGAGGGGAGAAACTGAACACTCTGTATTTTGTAAAAGACCATGTAACATGTTTTAGAAATACTGTTTTAAAGACTAAAACAAAATAAAAAGTCTTGCTCCTCATTTCTAGCAAAGCCTACCCAGTAACTAAACCAGATAACTATTAAGACACCATTATTATTTTTAGTTCCAATTAATAGTCCATATTATTAAGCAGTTGCTAGAAGGGCCAGATAGGTCTCAACTTTTTAAAAAAAGTCCTTTATTCTGGAACACCAGTAAGGCAGAATGCTGCAAAAGGAGAACAAATAGTAAACATATACTGAAACCCACTTCCTCAATTCTTTCTGTTCACTATTGACTGTTCAAGTTCCTAAGCCATGAATAATTCATATACATTTACATATAACTGTAAAAGTTCATCATATGGAAATTTACATTAAAGAAAAATATTTCAAATTCATCACTTTATATTTTTAGTACACACATCAACAACAGTAATTCGCATTGCTTACTCATCTGTCTATCTCCATAGCTGATGGCTTCTGCCAGAGGGCTCCATCCCTGAGCATTTTTCACCTTTACTGGAGCATTGTGAGCCAAGAGTAAATGGGCACATTCTGCAATAGAAAGTGGTAATAATATCAAAGGTCATACAATTTTTAGAATCTCTAAATATAAATATCATATAAAAGTTTAATATACCAAGTTAATCTATGAATAATGACTATGTCAAATTAAGTAATTTATGAGTTCATATATTAAACACTAAGTTATTTCATACTCCTAGATTCCATAAGTAACCATTCTGCTACTTAAAAACAAACTGAAACTTTCTGCAAAGAAAAGTATTATATTCCCTAATAATTTTTCCCAAGAGTGTTTTGAGATTGTTTCTATACTCTAAAAGACAACCTAAGAACTTTAGGAGTAATTTACACCTAAATACCTAATATCTAATAAGACCCAAGATAGGATTTGTATGCCTTTAATGTCAAATAGAAAGTTCACTATTTCAGGAAAAAAAAAATGTGTTTTCTAAAAGGATCAATAATGTTTCCATAAATCCTTAATTTTCAAATTTTATAATTCTTGTGGTTGGACAAAACATCCCAAAAGAGGGCAAAATCCTGCTTATGACAAATCTATTTTTCATGTAATCAAAATTAGGTACAGCATTTCTTTCCTTTTCTTTTTTTTTAGAGACAGAGTCTCACTTTGTCGCCCTTGGTAGAGTGCCATGGCATCACAACTCACAGCAACCTCCAGCTCTTGGGCTTAAGTGATTCTCTTGTCTCAGCCTCCTGAGGTAGCTGGGACCACAGGCGCCCACCACAACGCCTGGCTATTTTTTTGTTGTTGTTGTTGCAGTTTGGCGGGGCCTGGGTTTGAACCCGCCACCCTGGGTATATGGGGCTGGCACCCTACTCACTAAGCCATAGGCGCCGCCCAGTACAGACATTTCTATAGGTTGAAAAAACTTCTTTTAATATTAAAAAAAAGTATATTAACAGGAAATAAATTAAAACTGAGGCCAGGGGAAATTTCGGTATGATAGCCATTCATTTGTTCAATCAATCATTTGGCAAATATTTACCAAACGAAAGTTTTAATGCCATTTCTAACCACCTGGTACTGTTTTTAAGAACTGAAGAAAAAAAAAATAAGGTCTTCTTATGAGAGAGCTTTTATCCTATGTTGGAAAACAATAAATAAATTAATATATACAAGGGAAAATAAATATAATGGTAAGTGCTCTGAAGGAGCTAATGGTGTTGTGACAGCATCATAAGGGTAGGCTAAGGTGGAAGAAGAATGGCCCTACTTTACCACCATTCATAGAGATAGAAGAAACACAAATAATAGTGGGGAACTTTATGAAACACAGACATTTCACACAGATGTTTAAGTCTGCTAATAGTATATAAGAATATAGAAACAAGAATGTTTATTTCAATGTTTTTTGTAGTGGCAATTATACTGAAAACAAAATGAATGCCCATACGGGGGTAGTAAGAGACTTATGTCACATGTACATTACTGAAGTAATATATAGCGATTTTTAAAGAATAGAGTAATATCAACAAGAGGAGTCAGCCTGAATGGTCAGCAACTAGCCAAGTATGGAAAATTTAGCATCAAAAAGAATAACAGGACCAGTCACAGTGGCTCACGCCTGTAGTCCTAGTACTCTGGAAGGCCAAGGCAGGTGGATTGCTTGAGCTCAGGAGTTTGAGATCAGCCTGAGTAAGAGCAAGACCCCATCTCTAAAAATAACCAGGCATTATGGCGGGCACCTGTAATCCCAGCTACTTAGGAGGGTGCAGTAAGAGGATTGCTTGTACCCAAGATATGATTTTGCTGTGAGATACGATGCCACAGCACTCTAGCTTGAGCAACAGAGTGAGACTCCATCTCAAAAAGAAAAAAAGAAAAGAAAAAGAATGGGGTAAAGAATGACAACATATTGAAAAATAATAATTGGGCTCAGCGCCTGTAGCACAGTGTTTATGGAGCCGGCCACATGCACCAAGGGTGACGGCTTCAAACTGGTCCAGGCCAGCTAAACAATAATGACAACCGCAACAAAAAAAAACAATAGCCAAGCATTGTGGTGGGCACCTATAGTCCCAGCTACTTGGGAGGCTGAGGCAAGAGAATGGCTTAAGCCCAAGAGTTTGAGGTTACTGTGAGCTGTGATGCTACAGCACTCTACCAAGGGCTACATAGTGAAACTCTGTCTCAAAAAAAAAAAAAAAGAAAGAAAGAAAAAGAAAAATAGTAATTGATAAGCCCACAGCATCAAAAAGAGGTCAAGTTCTTCTTTATAGAAAAATAATGTAATGACAGCTAGTAAATTGCAAAGAAATGATAAAATTAGAAAATTAGCATATTATAACACCCAATGTAATAAATAATTTAGGCAAAAGTCTTTAATGAATGCTAAAACCACTAGGTAAGAGGCTGTGTGCTGGGAAATAGTATATTCACCTGTACCAAACTACCCCAAGACTACTTAGTAACAGAAAAATGTTTTATACTGGCTATATCTGAAGATCACCACCTTAAGCAAGAAATCAAAGATAGCAGCATTAACCATGGAATCACCTAACATTGTGTGTTTCCTAATGTGATGCAATATAAGGTTCTTAACTTTGCCTAAGAATTATTCTTTCCGGAAACATTTATCTTGATTCTAATCAAGTTTCTATGGCTAATACTTAATGCACAGAAAAGACAGAGGGTAAGACACAAGTTTAAAAATTACCAAGAGAAAATAATCAGGCAAATTCAAGACAGAGGACATTCACCAAGATAACTGAGCAAGACTTTTTAAAGTCAGGCACAAAGATGACAATTAAGATTTAATAACCAAATACAATAAGTGAAACTCAATTGGCTCTTGTTTCAATATAAAACAAATACCTATCAAAGATATTTTTGGAACAACTGGAAAAAACTGAATATGCATGGCTATGAGATGATGACAATATTATTAATATTCTTTAGTGTGATAATAATGTGGTTATAAAAAAATACCTGTATTATCAGAGATGCATGCTGAAGTATCTAGGGATAAAATGTCCTGTCATTTATGTTAATTTTCAAATGGTATAGTAAAAATAACACATATAACACAAAGAAAGATTAAAAAATGTAATACAATGTTAATTACTGAACCTATATGGAAAATACTTGAGTGTTCATTGTGATAATCTGTCAAATTTTCTGTATATTTAAATTTTTTCATGATAAGATACTGAAAGAGAAAAGGCAATGAGGCCATGCATGGTGGCTCACACCTGTAATCCCAAAACTTTGGGAAGTCAAGGCGGGAGGATTGCTTGAGGTCAGGAATTCTATATCAACCTGGGCGATATAGGGAATCCTATCTCTACAAAAAAATTAACTTAGCTGGGTGTGGTGGCACATGCCAGTAGTCCCAGCAACTCGGGAAGCTGAGGTGGATCTCTTGATCCCAAGAGTTTGAGGTTACAGTAAGCTATGATCACACCACTGTACTCCAGCCTGGACAACAGAGTGAGACCTTGCCCCTATTAAAAAAAAAAAAAAGAAAGAAACAAACAAGGGAAGGAGGAAAGTAGGGAGGGAGGGAAAAGAAATTTTTAAAAAATCAACCAGTTTGATGAAAGTATTTCAAATTGTATATAAAACCAGCGAATTGTACCCCATAATTGTATTAACGTACACAGCTATGACTTAATTAAAAAAAAGAAAAAGAAATTTTTAAAAATCAAAAAAATGGAAATGAATTGTAGCCATCCTAGCAGGCTGAAAGGAATTTTCACAGTGTATTGCCAATGATACCATGTTATCTCCTAAATACAGAAGTGTATTACGATTACTTTTTTTTTTTTTTAAAGAGACAGAGTCTTATTTTATCACCCTTGGTAGAGTGCTGTAGCATCACAGCTCACAGCAACCTCCACCTCCTGAGCTTAAGTGAATCTCTTGCCTCAGCCTCCTGAGTAGCTGGGACTATAGGCGCCTGCCACAACGCCGGGCTATTTTTTATTGCAGTTTGGCTGGAGCCAGGTTCAAACCCACCACCCTCAGTATATGGGGCTGGCGCCCTACCCACTAAGCCTCAGGTGCTGCCCTATGATTACTTTTTTAAAAAAGGAATGACTAAAAAATCACACATATGAGTATGTGTGTTCAAAAATATATATACATATTTGTATACAATAATAATAAGAAGCATGAGGGAAAGGATGGAAGAATACCCAGTATGTTATAACATGGATTATCCCTGTTTATTCGGAGAAGTGGTTTAGTAAGAAGACTGATGATGGAAAGCCAAGCTAAAAAGGATTTTTAAAATGTGAAGAATAAAAATAAATGGATCCTCCCCCCAAAAAAATAATCTATCAAGGTTTTTTTAAAGGGTTTTGTATATATATTTGTATGTGTACAGGCATAAGTTAGGGGAAGATAAACAGGGACTTCTGAGGCTATTTCATGACAGACTTTTGAGTAAAAAGAAAAATATGGCAAAGTACTTCACAGTGATCCTATTTCAGTAAAAACAAAGTCCTTGTGTTGTTGTAAGTAAAGAACAGGTATGAAAGCATATGCAAGAGGCCATAAATATTAATTATATCAAAAAAAGAAGTGGAGAGATGTTTATGTATCTTTGCACTTGTATTATTTCACTTGTTTCAACATTCATGTATTAATAACCACAAAATCATCAAAAAATATTTTAATAAAAATTATTTAAAAAGCAGGATGCACAACATTATCTAAAGCAATATCCCAATTGTATAAAATAAGGTACAAGATTAGTATAAGATTTATATATTATACTAGACATGTCAAAAGTGTTTTCTGATATGCCACAAAGCCTGAAGGACGGGTGCCCCTCACTCACTAACTGAAGTGGAGATTGGCAACTAACAAAAAATCAAATAATCACATATGCAAATGACCTTAATTTTTATACTTAAAGTATTGGATCAATCAAATGTCCTCTCTCAACAATGAATAAGAATAGCAATTAATACTAAAAAAACAAGGTAGTTAACAACTGGGCATTTAAGTCTTAAAGAATGCATAAATGTGCAAGGAGGAAGTCGGGACTGGAGGAGTATGGACGCACTCAAATTATGGAAAACAGAAATCACATGTAAACAAGAACCATAATGGTGATAAAATACAGAGAGTGTGGATGGGATAAATAGGACAGCTGGGAATATAACAGAACGTCCAGAGAGATCCTTATGAGACTGAGAAACCATATTAATTCTGGAGTTATTTCAGGGAAAAAACAAAAATCTACCCCTCCCCGCCAGGCAACATGGCCAGTTTTAGTCAACAGACCCAGAAATTCCGAAAAAAATCAGACTTCTATAGTAAAAAAGAATAAAGTTATTCAGTAGATTAAAATGAGAAAAAGGAAGCAAATCAAAGTGTCGAAGTCCTCTAAGGTGTATCTCTCTTTCCCTCAACCAACAAACACTATTTGACTGCCCTGGAAATTTTACTGTATTTACAAACAAGTATAAAACAGAAAGTGCCTCTCAACAACAAAATCAATAAAGGTACAGTATATCTCAACAGAGGAAGATAAAAAAAAAAAACAGACTGTCTAAACTGAACCATGGTATAATGTAAAAGCAAGTTATAGAACACTAAATGTAAGGTAGATGTTTTATCTTCTACTACATGCCCCAATCTCACTCTTGAGGAAACAAATATAAAAAGTACAAAAGGACCTTAAAGAAACAAAGCAAAAAAGGGTACACAACTGGAAAAACGTAAATGGATCAGTATTTATGGGTTGTGCCTACTCTACATGAAAAGGACACAGAACAAATACCAACGGTATTTGCAGATCCTGAATTATTTAACCAAGTGTTTCCCAAAATACATTCTATAGAACACTAGTTTCTCAAAATACTTGTGAAAAAGAGCAAGCATCAAATAACTGTGGGGAACATTATCCACTGTGGCCAACACATGCCTCAACTTGTAACTTCATAATGCGTATTAGCATATCAAAATTCTAACAAGTTCCACAAGAAATAAAACTGTTTAATTTTTATCAACCCAGTATTTTCTAGGAAGCTCGTTTATCCTCTAAATTACCTATCAATATTCCATAAAATGAATGTTTTATGATCCATTTTAAAACAAACTGATATAAACCTATGATAGCACAATAGCACATTCACCTAAAATTAGAACACCTAGAATGGTAGACGAGTTTCATTTCACCATCCAATTCTGGTAAATCCACATTGACTACTAAAGTGCTAACTTAGGAAGGATTTTCTTTTCTTTTTTTTTCTTTTTCTGAATTCCCTGACCCAACCAGGAGAAGAAAGGACTCTTCTAGAATAGCAATCAGACTTGGCAAGCTGTGTGTTGACAACCTGTGACATAGACCATATCCTTTTTGAATAGTACTCAGGGAAAAGAAAACAAGGCAATAATACACCATAAATCCAGATTCTGGAACCAGACATCTAAGTTAAAGTTTAAACTCTGCTATTTTACTCTGGGCAACTGCTTAACTTCTTAAGGCTAATGTTTTTCATCTATAAAATGTATATAAAAATAGCATTAGTTATTGTGAGGGTTCAACAGGTAAATGTGTGAAGTAGGAAAAAGCATCTGGCACATGTAAATAATCAATATATTTTAGTTATATTTTAACTTTTGAGCCAATGCCCTTTGGAGGGGAAAACATAAATTTTTATTGATCAAGTTTAGACACTATATCTGAAATACATTCACCAAGGTAGCTGTATTAGAGATGTCTATTCCTGCCCTATTCATATTCCTGCTACTTCCTCTGAATTCCTGATTTCCTCTCCTACTCCTAAATCTCAGCCATGTCAGCCTAGCTGGCCAAAGCTAATTTCACAGAAGCAGACAAATGCCATCACCCATCATCACTGTGGTTCAGCCTGAGATGAACCGGACCAGTCAAACTTTTTGCTCAAAAGTCTGGGAAACTAAGAAACTTAAATAGTTGTTGGTGAACACTGAAATCAGAAAGTCATAAAGACTTAGGATTCTAGAACAATTATTTTAGATCATGTTTAATTTCAGTAAATGGAAAAAGTCAATCAAGAAAGGGGGAAATATCACATATATGTTAGAAAAAGAAAAGGGAGACATACCACCATGAGAGACAAATGATAGACAGGAAAATAGGAGAAGGGCTGATCCCTCAAGATGTCTTGATTCCTATTTTCTTGAGACCTAGCTAGTCCCCATTTTTTGAGTGCCCATAATATATAGCCTTTTAATAAATCTCTGTTTACTTAGAAGCTACTCAAGTGAGTTTGTGTCTTGTAAGAAAAAATATAATAAACACTGTAACCATAACTTTGAAGATAGAGATTTGATTCACCAATTATACAGAATTAAAATCAAAATTAAATTATCTTATAGGTATGTAAACATAAAAACCAAACCGACAAAAGAACGTTGTGTTTCAAAAAAAAACAAATTCTAGTAACATCCCTGGGGTCAGTATACCCTCAGATCAAATGTTTATAATGAGCTATATTATACCATATAACAATAAGAAATATTCATAATGAAACTTCTAGATCATTGGAAAGAAAACTGTTAACAGAAATTCATTAGTCTATTTAAAAATACAGGAATTAGCTGGTAAGGTAGCCCATGTCTGCAACCCTAACACTTTGGGAAGCCAAAGCAGGAGGACTATTTGAGGACAGGAGTTTGAGACCAGCCTGAGCAACATAGTGAGACCTTAAAAATAGAAGACTGAGCCAGGCATTGTGGCATGTAGCTGTAGTCCTAGCTACTTGAGATGCTGAGAAAGGAGACTTGCTTGAGCCTAGTAGTTTGAAGTTGTAGTGATTATGATGATGCCACTGCACTCTAATCTGGGCAACAGAAAAAGACTCTGTCTCAAAAACATTAAATAAATAAATAAATGATAAAAATACAGGGGTGTATGTTATCAAAACATTTTTATCAAGCACATTCACAGTTGAAAAATCTAGCACTCAAAGAATTGTTGATTAGCTATAGGAAATCCTTACTATCCAGAATCCAGATAATTAAAATTCTATTATATCTTGGAATAACCTATTAAAGTAGATCTTTTAAAATGCCTGCCTCTCTAAGAAAATGCCATGAAGGCTACGTTTAACAGTTTGATGAGAATATTTCAGATTGTATATGAAACCAGCACATTGTACCCCTTGATTGCACTAATGTACACAGCACAGCTATGATTTAACAATAAAAAATAAAATAAAATAAAATAAAACGCCTACCTCTGAGTTGTTTTATTTTTAAATTAAAGAATAAACAAGTATAAAGTTTTTACAATTACCTACTATACAAAGGCTTAACTTATGAGCTTAGATATATATATATATACACACATATATATAGATACAAAATAGGCCATATTAAAAACCTAATAAAATTCTTCTAATATTAAAAGTATTACAATAATTAATAAACATTATTTGGAAATAAGTATCCTGAAATTATAAATTCCTGCTTGATAAAATAACCAAGTATGGAAAAAATATGGTTTCAGAAGACATGAAAGTTAGATAGGATACACTCTAATACTTTTCAAAAGAGTTATGAAAAATGTGAAAATATTGCTAATTTTAAAATATTGAATTCTAAGCTGAATCAGCAAATCAAATAACCAAGAAATTAATTTTTAAAAATTCAAAGACAAAATGATCCTAAAATTTGTAAACTAAATTGACATGAGTGAAGGTAAACATAAAAAAGCAAATATTTACTAACCTTTATTTCCTAACATCACAGCAAGATGTAAAGGAGTATTTCCTAAAATTAAAAAAAAAAAAAAATTAAATTAGAAGGTGCAAAAACATAAGAAAAGTAGTTTCACCTCCTTCAGAGATCTCAATGACAGACTTTAAAACAATACAATTGTAAAATAATACTGATTACATGGCAAATTCAAATTCAGATAATGCCATGTTTTCCAAATACCATGTATTCCTCTCCATCTTCCCTCCCAAAAAGGATAACCATTTGGCTTTTGAGATTTCTTATCTAAACAGATTTCACAGATTCCTTTTGCTATTAATTTCTCTACCATATTGCTCTTTGTTCAATTAGCAAACAATTTAAATACCTACTCACCCTTACAAACAACAATCAGTAAAACCCAATCCTAATTAAGATGTCACCTGTTAGATACTGACATGAAAATAAATTATTTTTATTATTTATTAGAATAGAAGGAGGTACAGGATAACAATGGAATACAGGGAAGAACTCCTGACTTTGCTTGTACAGAGAGTTAAATATTAAAGGATGTATCACACTGAAATGAGTTTTAAAGGATGAGTTAGAAATTTGTAGGTGAACAAAAGCAACATTGAATAGCATTTGAGGTATTTTTTAAAAATTCCCAAAATCACATTCAAATGCAAAAAGAATTTATATTTGGAGGGAGAGACAAACAACAAAAAAGTTATTATTAGTCAGAGTAAAGAGCCTGAAGAACAATAAACTTAACAGAATAAAATTAGAAAGATAAAGAAATATAAAGCTATCCTATGGAGTTTGACTATATTCTATAATATTTACCACAGAATGAGTACTTATCTCAAAAAGATATCCTAAGCCACACTTATAGCCTAAAAGGATCTTGTTTATTAAGGAAAAAGAAAAGCAAATCAATAGTAATATGTGAAAATAAAAATAAATAAAATTTATGTATACCAATTTTTAGATTTCATCAATTTTACAAAAGTTAACAATTCTGGCCAATAAAATGAGCTAAACATTATTAAAGGATAATATGTATGATGAAATAAACTTCACTACTTTTTAAAACAAAATTTAGGAACTACCACAAATAAATTCATTAAATTAAAATTATCTCTGTTTAGTCACTTTGCAAAAAATAAATAAATAAATAAATAAACTCTCCCCAGAATCCTGAGTTACAGTAAGTCTCTTGATCTTAAAGATTAGGAACAAAAAAACCATAGTGGAGTTAGGGATATAATTCATAATATATTTTTCAGAAATAAGAAGTACAAATTTCCATTAGTGATAAGATAAAAGAATCTCCTCCTTCTGTGGGACTTAACACTCCAAGTTTTCACACCTCAGAATTCTTCCTAGTTTGAGATACGGAAACCACTATAATATACATTGTTTAATTTGTCTCCAGCAAAGAAGTTTTGCTCACAATATTATTTAACAAGTGAGTCTCAATAGTTACCCATCTCATAAAGACACCAAAGAGCACTCTGGTACAGAAAAGTTCTCCGTAATGTTTCTATTTCCCCCCCAAAGGCCTACAAAGTTAGGGGTTCTCAACTTTGGGTAAGTTAGGGGTTACTTATTAGGAACTCTAAGGACAATTTTTCTACTATTGACTAACATTATGTTAAGTTCAAACACTAAATGAAAATGCTTAAGAAAAATTTAAATACAGTCATACCCTGATAGATTAGGTAGGAACCATCTGTGTGTCAGTTTAATAAACTCTTTAGTGCCTTCAAAGCCTTCGGCACAATACAAAGTTAAAAAAAAATGAATAAGTACCTATTTCCAATTGAATTCGTCTAGAATAAGGTCCTCTTCTACCTTTTCAAAATATTAACTAAATTCCTAAGTTTGAACTCACATTCTATGACAATTTACCAAGAACAAAAAGCAGTCACTAAAAAGTAAACAAACTTGTTGACAAATTAGTGCCAGAAACAAAAGCTTACCACTAATAACTATGCCAAAATCAAAGCCTTTACTTTGGACTATCATTATTCTTCTTTCCATTAATTTATTTTTTTAAGAGACAGGGTGTCACTCTGTCACCTGCCCTTAGTCAATTCTCCTGCCTCAGCCTCCCAGAAGCTGTGACTATAGGCACATGCCAACACGCTTACTAATTTTTAATTTATTTGTAAAGACAGGGTCTCAGTAGGTTACCAGGCTGGTCTCAAACTCCTAGACTCAAGCGATCCTCCTACTTCAGCCTCCTAAAGTGCTGGGATTATAGGCATGAGCCATCACATCTGGCCTTTCATTCCTACTGCTCTTTTAAAACTTTAAGTTTTCATCATTGTTTTTGAGTATCTATAGCAACAACCTTCTAATGGTCTCTAATCTTTCTCCATTTCAATCTCTTTTCTAAAGCTATACTGGAATAATAATTTTAAAACAAAAACTGGACCATATTACATTGCCACTTAAGAGTTAGAAATGCTCAGTATTTGATCTCTAATGTGGCATAAAAGGCCCTTAACTTCCTTTCATGTTTTATTTTCTTCCTTACCCACCCTATCTCTCATCTGAACTACATACAATCAATTTTCCTGTAGGCCAAGGTCCTCCTGCTTCTATACATATTGATAACCCTTCCTAAATATTCCTTCTCTGTCTGTCTGACATATTAATACTTCTCACGGCAGAGCTCAAATATCACCTCTTCAGTAAAGTCTTTGCCAACCTGCCCTAAGAAAACATATGTCCCTCTGCTCTGTTCCCAAAGCCCTCAATACCTATCCAGTTGCTGCAGCACTCTTCACACTAACCTGTACTCATATTTTTATGTTTAACACATTTTCTCATTACTCCCTCCAAGACGACCAGATACAGAGGGTGCCCCCCAAAACTGTATACACATATTGAGAAAGGTGTATTTTGGAGGACATCTTTTTATATTTTCTTCAACTATGTATAATGAATGCTTCACATACAGCATCTGACAAAAACAGTAAGTATTTGGGGGCAGTAGGAAATAAATACATGGGGCTAGAGTAAATTAAAAGTCAGGGGTAGTGGCTTACACCTGTAATCCTAGCACTGAGGATTCCTTGAATGTCAAGACTAGCCTGAGCAAGAGCAAGACCCAGTCTCTACTAAAAATAGAAAAATTAGCCAAGCTTTGTAGCAGGCTCCTGTAGTCCCAACTACTTAGGAAGTTGAGAGGCAGGAGGATCACTTGCGCCCAGGCATTTGAGGTTGCTGTGAGCTAGACTGTCGCCATGGCACTCTACGCTAGCCTGAGGCAACATAGTGAGACTCCATCTCCAAAAAAAAGTTCTTGTGAACAAAGGCATGAGAAAAAACTCAGTACAGCACCTAACAATAATATCAAGAGTTATAGAATCCTGAAAATTAGAATGCAACAGATATTAACCTTAAGCAAGAATTATAAACTCCAATGTTTCTATAATTAATTGGAAAAGTTTGGTATTGTTCTTTTCTTATTATTTAGATAACACACTTGTAAAACTCTCTGGGCCTAGAGTTTGTTTTGAAGGAACGATTTTACTAGGGAGTCATTCACTTTAGTAATTACAGTACACTTGTATTTTCTAATTCCTTTTTATGTTCATTTAACTAAATTTTTCTAGGATTCTGTTTATTTTCATTTGTTGGCATATTTTTCTCACAATATTCTTTTATAACATTAAACTTTATATTGATGTCCCACTTCTCATTCCCAATACATTATTTTTGTTTTCCCTCTTCTTTCCTCTTGATCTAAGTTTTATTAACTTTATCTTTTCAAAGTATAAACATGTGGATTTGTTGCTATCTATTTTTCTAATTCAATAATTTCTGTTCTTTGATTATTTCCTAACAGGGGTAAAGTGATAGCTCATTATGGTTTTAATTTGCATTTCCCTGATGGATTAGTGATATTGAACATTTTTTTATGTTTGTCGACCATTTTTCTCTTCTTTTGAAAGGCTTCTGTTCACATCTTTTGGCTACTTTTTAGTGTGGTTATTTAATTTTTTATTGTTGATTTTTTTGTAGATTCTGAATATTAGCCCTTTATCTGACATACAATTGTGAATGTTTCACACATTTTGTAGGTTGTCAATTTGCTGTTAATTATTTCCTTTGCTGTGCAGAATATTTTTAATTTACTCTAGCCCCATGTATTTTTTATTGTTGCTGTAATTGCTTTTGAGTCCTAGACATAAATTGTCTAAGCCAGTACTTAGAAGAGTTTTGCCTACTTTTTTCCTATAAGTTTTATGGTTTCATGCCTTACACTTAAATCTTTTATCTATCTTGAATTAATTTTTTGTGAGTTGTGAGCAACAGGGGTCCTATTTCATTCTTTTACCAGGGGCTATCCAACGTTCCCAGGACCATTCATTAAATAGGTATTCTTTTCCCCCAGTTTACATTGTCTGCCTTCTAGAAGATCAGATGGCAATATGTAGATGGTTTTATACGTGGGTTTTCTGTTCTGTTCTATTGGTGTATGTCTCTATTTCTGTACCAATACCATGCTGTTTGGTTTCTATATTCTTACAGTATAGATTGAACTGTAGTAATGTAATGCCTCCGGATTTGTTCTGTTCACTTAAGATTGCTTCAGCTATTCGTGCTCTTTTTAATTCTAAACAAAGGATAGAATTATTTTTTTTCTTGCTCTGTGAAATACATTAGTATTTTGATGGGGATTGCAATGAATCTGTAAATCACATTGTGTAGTACGAACATTTAACAATGTTAATTATACAGATCCGTGAGCATGATGTTTTCCATTTGTTTATGTCATCTGCAATTTCTTTCAAATTTCTTTCAACATTCTTACAAATTTCTTTCAAAATTCTTACAGTGTTTTGCAGTTCTTTTTGTAGTTATCTTTCACTTATTTCCTTGGTTAAGTATATTCCTAAGTATTTTATTGCTTATTCCTAAGTATTTCATTGCTCTGCCTAGGACTTCCAGTACTATACTGAATGTAAGCGGTGACAGTGGGCATCCTTGTCTTATTCTAGTTCTTTGGAGGGGAAGGCTTTCAACTTTATCCTATGCAGTATAATAATGGCTGTGAGTTTACCAAACACCTGTATGACTTTTATAACTTTGAGATATGCTCCTGTTGTAGAGGGTTTTTATCATAAAAGGGTGCTGTATTTTGTCAAACTCTATCTTTCCATCTATTGAAACGATCATATAGCCTTTGTCTTTGATTTATGTTTATGTGGTGAATCACGTTTAATGATTCACATATTTTGATATATTGCATTGGTAGAATGAAGACCATGACTTCCTGATGGATTATTTTTTTGATCTGCTGTTGAATTCGGTTTGCTAGTATTTTATTGAGGATTTTGGCATCAATATTCTTAAGTGATAATTGGTCTGTAGTTTTCTTTTTTTGTTGTTGTCTTTTCCTGCTTTAGTATCAGAGTTGATACTGGCTTTATAGAATGAGTTGGGGAGATTCTCTCCTTCTCAATGTTATGGAATAATGTTTTGGGTTTTTTTGTATGGTTTTTGGCCAGGGCTGGGTTTGAACCTGCCACCTCCGGCATATGGGGCTGGCGCCCTACTCCTTTGAGCCATAGGGCACTGCCCTATTTTGGAATAATTTTTGCCATATAGATACTAGCTCCTATTTGTAGGCCTGGTAAAATTCAGCTTTAAAGCTATCTGGTCTGAAGCTTATTTAATTGGAAGATTTTTTTATTACTGCTTTGACCTCAATGCTCATTCAGGAGTTGAGTCTTGGGAGGTTGTGTTGTTTCCAAGAATTTGCCCATTTCCTCAAGTTTTTCTAGTTCACATATAAAAAGATTTTGGTAGCATTTATGGATGTTATTTTGTATTTCTGTGATATTAGTTGTAGTATCTCGTTTCTCATTTCTAGTTGAGTTTATATAGGTCCTTCCTCTTCTACTCCTGGTTAATCTACCAAGAAATCGTTCAAATTTTATTTTTTCAAATAATCAACTTTTTGCCTTGTTTATCTTTTGCAGTTTTTTTTTTATTGTCCACTTCATTTAGTTATGTTATGACATTAGTTATTTTTTTTTCATTTGCTGGCTTTGGATTTGGTTTACTCTTTCCCAGTTCCTTGAAATATGTTATTAGTTTGTTAATTTGCGATTTTGTCATTTTGATGTAAGCATATAAGGCTATGCTTACATACATAGCTATGCTTACCCCTTGCAGACTACTTTTGCTGAATCTCATAGATCCTGATAGTTTGTGTCCCTTTTGTGGTTCAGTCTGAGGAATTCTTTTATTTCTGTCTTTATTTTACTATTGACCCAATATTCATTCACCAACAGGTTGTGTAATTTCCATGACTTTGTATAGATCTGAGTTTCTCTTAGAATTGATTTCATTTCATTTCACTGTGGTCTGAAAAGATACTTGAAGTGATATTAAATTCTTCTTAATTTGCTGAGATATGTTTTGTGGCCTAAGATATGATCTTGGAGAACATACCATGTACTGATTAAGAAGATACATATACAGTAGTTTTTTGATAGAATACATATTTTGTAAATGTCTGGTAGGCCCATTTGTTTTAGGGTCCTGTTTAAGTCCAGTGTTTATTTTCTGCTTCAATGAACTGTCCAGCCCCATCACTGCAATGTTCAGATCCTCAGCAATTACAATGCTTTTTATCTCATTGCTTAGAGCTAGTAGAATTTGGTTTATGAATCCGGAACTCCAGTGTTAGGTGTCTATGTATATTTTGGATTGTTATATTTTCTTGTTGAATTGTTCCCTTTACCATTTTGTGATGACCACCTTAGTCTTTATTCACCATTGTTCATTTAATGTCAATTTTATTATATAAAAGAAGGCTACCCCTACTCTCTTTTGGTTTCAATTTGTAAGGAATATTATTTTCCCATTCCTTCACCAAGAGTCTTTTGAGTCTTTGTGTGTTAAGTGTGTTTTCTTTAGACAACAGATACTGGGTTGTATTTTTTTCATCCATTCATTCAGCCAATGTCTCTTCAGGGGGGCATTTACACTATTAACATTGAGTAATAAAACTGTTAGGTGGGATGCTGTTCTATTTCTCACTTTGGTAGTACCTTATTGCATTGTTTTCCCTCTTACGTTGTAGTTTTATATGAGCTAAGAGCTTTAGAGCTTTAGCTTTGGGGTAATTTTACACTGGTAGGTTTCCTGTTGTGTTGAACCACATATGATGCAGTTCTGAGTACTTCTTTCAGTGCAGGTCTGGTCTTGACAAATTCCCTTGGTATCTGCTTGTCAGAAAAAGTCTTTATTTTTCATTCTTCTATGAAACTTAGTTTTGCAGGATACAAAATTCTAGGCTGACCATATTCTGTTTAAGACTGAGGATGGGGGTGGCACCTGTAGATCAGTGGGTAGGGCATCGGCCATATACACCAAGGCTAGTGGTTTTGAACCCAGCCCAGGCCAGTTAAAATGACAATAACAACTGCAACAACAACAACAAAAATAGCCAGGTGTTGTGGCAGGCGCCTATAGTCTCAACTACGTGGGAGGCTGAGGCAACAGAATTGTGTAAGCCCAAGAGTTTGAGATTGCTGTGACCTGTGACAACACGGCACTTTACCCAGGGTGACAGCTTGAGACTCTGTCTCAGAAAAAAAAAAAAAATTAAAGGAAGACTGAGGATGGGGCCCCAATCCCTTCTGGCTTATAAGGTCTTTGCTGAGAAGTCTGCAGTTAGCCTGATAAGTTGTTGTTGTTGTTGTTTGTAATTTAGTTTGATGTTTTCACCTCATGGCTCACAGGAACTCCTTCTTTGTGTTAACTTCGGCCAGGCTAATGGCTATTTGTCTTGGTCAGTGGTTCTTCACAATGAATCTCCCAGGTGTTCATTGAGCTTCTTGTATCTGGATATCTAAATCTCTAACAAGACTAGGGAAGTTTTCCTCAATTATTCCCTCAAATAGGTTTTCTACCCCGTGTTTTCTCTTCTTCACCCTCAGGATGCCTATGATTCTTACATTTGTCCATTGGTTTTCTATCCCTTGGTGCTTTTTCTTCTTCACCCTCAGGAAGCCTATGATTCTTACATGTGCCCATTTTATAAAACCCCATATTTCTCATAGGCTTTTGTTTATTCCTCTGATTCTCTACTTCCTTTTTGATTGACTAATTTGAAAGAGTCTTCTTCAAGCTCTAAAATTTTTCTGCCTGATCTAGTGTATTCTTAATGTTTTCCACTGTGTTTTGTATCTCCTAAAATGAATTTTTCATTTCCAGAAATTCTACTTTTGTTTATTAGGCTGTTCTCAAACTCCCAAGCTCAAGCAATCCATCCTCCTTGGCCTCCCAGAGCACTAAGATTACAGATGTAAGCCAACATGCCCAGCCCCAGCTTGTTTTTTTAATGTGTCTATCTCTTTAGTAAATTTTTCATTCATTTCCTGAACTGTTTTCAGGTTTCATTGATTTGGTTTTCCATTTTCTCTTGTATTTCACTGAGCTTTCTTATTGACCATATTTGGAATTCTTTATCATTTCAATATTTTCATTTTTTATTTGGATCAATGGCTAGAAAGCTTGTGTGCCCCTTTCAGGGTGTCCTTTTGCTCTGAGTTTTCATGATTCCAGAGTTGCTGCACTTGATTCTCTCTCATTTGGAGCAGTGTCATTTCCTTTCTTTAGATTTTGCTTAGATGGGGCTTCCTCTCCACACATACTCTTAAGGGTATGTCTGTAGCTCATGTTAGGTAAGAACTTTTGGCTTCCTTGTGGGTTCTTTAATGGGGGTCTAGGTTCCAGATGGATGCCTTTGGTTATAGATACCCTTAGTGTGGTTTTTTTCAGTTGCTAATTATTTCTAGGCTGTAGTGGTGGTGAGATATGTGTGCAGGCAGATTTCTTGTCTCTTGTTAAGGGAGGATTAGAGGTGTCTGAAATCTTTTTTTCTTTTCCCCAACCCTGTTGTCTTATCAGTGTGAATTATACTGGGACACCCAGTGTAATCTCTGTGATAGTAGGTGATGCTTCTTTGTAAGAATTAGCCATGTCCTATGTAATTGAGTCGTTAATTTCCATAAAGGGCTGTACAAGTTGTCCACTTTGCCAGTAGGTGGCACTTGCCAGCAAGAACCACTTGCAGTGTACTACTGGGGGGACTTGTGACTGGCTCTGTCCCCACAGGGGAAGAACTCAAATGCTCCAGGTCAGGGGTCCTCAAACTGCAGCCTGTGGGCCACATGAGGCGGTGTGATTGTATTTGTTCCCGTTTTGGTTTTTTTACTTCAAAATAAGATATGTGCAGTGTGCATAGGAATTTGCTCATAGTTTTTTTTTTTTTTAAACTATAGTCCGGCCCTCCAAAGGTCTGAGGGATAGTGAACTGGCCTCCTGTTTAAATAGTTTGAGGACGCCTGCTCCAGGCAGTAGGGTTGGGAGCCTGGAGCTTCCAGGGCACTCCTTTATCTCTACCACAGCAGAGGCAGATGGAGAAGTGAGGTTGGGATAGGTCAGGTGAGGTGTCTCTGCAGGGGTCAAGGTCTCTCTCCTAGGTTCCTGGGGAAAGCCACCAGGGAGGGGCTAAAGTGGCCCCACCAAGCCAGAAAGTCTGCTTGTGGGCGAAGCACCATCTGAGATTCACAATCTGGCTTTCAGGAATGGGTTTGTTCTTCTCCCTCTTCCCCTGCCCTGAAGTCTCTGGTCACAGGTGGGAGCTCAAACTAGCTTAACTCACCAGTAGTGGCACTATAGCTGGGTGGAAGTTTCTCTGTCCTGAACACTGTCCCATGCCAACAGGACAGCTTTCCTGTGTGGGGAGGGATGCTCCGTGAGTGCTGTGACTCTAACCTATACTGCACTTTCCTCTCAGTTCTGACTACATGGGCTCTGTTGCCTCAAGATCAGTTCACAAATCTGTCCTCTGTGTCCCTGAGCAACATGATCAAGTCCTGGGGATGTGGGATCTGGCCTTTGAGCCCATCCCTGGGTCCCCCAAATTTGATCTCTGACCATGCCAGGAAGATGTGTGTTGGTCCCAAGTTGCCTGTGGAGCATGTAAACAAGTTCAATGTTGTGCTTCAAAGTATGCCCTTCTCTGCTGAAGCAGTCAGGCAAGCAGCACTTAGGAGAGCCAGAAGGTGGGGGAGCTCACAGACCAAGTTAACACCTTGTTGTGCTGCAGGTCTTTAAGAGAAAGGCTGTGAACCCCTTTTTTGGAAGCCTGAGTGTGGTAGGCACACCAACGGAGGAGAAAACAGCTACTTCTAAGAATCTTGGCTCTATCGTCCTTCTTGGCAGCAGAAAGCAGGGGATGCACAGGGAGGAAAAAGGTCTAAATGGAGGACAGCTAGCACTCTAGTTGTCTCTGTCCCTCTCCCCTGAACACAGCCTGCCAAGAATCCAAGCTTTAGGGTCATACAGACTCCCCAGGACCAGTCCCTACGGCTCCCACAGTCTGGGCCAACACTGGGAAATGTTTGTGTAGGAACAAGTGAGACAATAACTGAGTGGTTGAAGCTCCCTGGGGAGGATAAGCTCCCTGTACATAGAGAAGCAATATGGTGTCTGCCATCTCAGCTTGCGTCTACAGTGACTTGAAGCGACCCAAATAGGGCTGGCAGCCTGGTGCTTTGTCCTCAAGAAGCTCAGTTTACTGGCCGCAGCAGCTTTGGGGCTTGTGAGGGTAGCAAGGCTCTCTAGCAGCTTGCAGACCTGCTGACTTCCAGAGGTGTGAGCAAAGGAGAAATAAACATGCCCACCTATCCTTTAGGTCTCCAAATATCTTGGGGGCTGATCTCTGCCACTATCTTGCTCCTCCTCATTCCTTCCCATGGAATCAATGGTAGGTTCTGGCACTTTTCCCACAGAAAAACACCCAATCCGTGTTTTGTTTCGTTTCCATCAAAATTTTTTCCTTCTTTCTGAGATGGCCTGGCAGCTGATGTCTCTGGTCAGCCATCTTTAGAGATAATCTTTACATGTATTTCTTTTAGATGACACTGATACAGTTCACAACATCTATCTTTATCAAAGTCTAATGTTTAATGGTACTTTTTGCCCATATTCACAGCAATACAATGACTTTAGAACACTAACTACATTCCCTCCATCTAGACCAGCGGTTCTCAAACTGTGGGTCGCGACCCACAGGAAGTGTATTAAAGGGCCACGGCATTAGGAAGGTTGAGAATCACTGATCTAGACTTACACTCTACTGTTATCTATAGTTTTTGTTTTGCGTTATACCCAATATTCATTTGGATTAACTTTTTTTTTTTTTTTTTGCTCTTCATTCCTTCCTACATCTCTTACCTTCCACCAGAATCATTTTCCTTCTACTTGAATATGAAGATTATATATCAATAAAGGTGTTAATGGGGGTAATGGTAAAGTTATTAGAATTACAATAAAAGCTTATTGGTGATCCTGACATTTTAAAATCTGATAGTATTCTTTACAAGGGCCTTTTTATTGGGCCTCTTATTTTGCTGCAAGTAGCTATTACCAGTTTGGTCCAGCTCTAGACCAAAATAAGCTTCCTTGTCCACTTGTTTATTTAGTGTTAGTTTCTCCATTCAAAATAAGATACTAGAAATAGCTTTATTTTTTCCATTGTCCCAAGTCCTAATGATACCAACAAATAAAAGCAAAAGGAAGCAGGTTTGCTGTAAGGCATGAACTTGCTCCTGCTGTCTATCATATTAGAAATTTTCTCATCCCCTAATTCAGGGGTCAGCACATGACAGAAATAAAGCTTTACTGTCACACGACCACATGCTGATCAATGAAGTAGTGTTTATGGCTGCTTTCATGCAACAGAAAGTATGAACTGCAAGCTTAAAATACGTACCACTTGCCCTTTTATTAAATGTTTGCAGACCCCTACTCTAAATTAGTAGTTTCACTTCATACTATTTCACTTCTATTATTATACTGTATCTGTTGTGAGTCATCAATATATTTCATATATAATTACATTACTGTTATTAAAAATTTCTCTCATAATCTAGCTTACTTAATTCTAGAGTCATTACTGCATCTTAATTATGAAGTCAAGAGAAGGGTTTTTAGGTTCTGTTATTTCTCTTCCATCTTACCCAGAAGTAAAATCCATTCACTTTCAATTAATAAATATTTCCTGAGCATTATTATGTGCTAGAAATAGTGGAGACACTAGAAATTCAACCATTAACAAGCTAGAAATATTTCCTCTCCTCATGGAACTTATATTCAAAAATGACAATAACAGAAATATAAAACAAAATGAGGCAAAATATAGTGTGGTAAGTATTAAAAAAACTAACAAATGGTTAAGATTGAAAATAATAAAAGGAGATGTACTTTTTGATCCTTTAGTCAGAAAAATCTCTCTAAAGAAATGTTTAAAATGAGATCTAAGAGATAAATAGGAGCTAAGAAATGAAAGAATGGAAAGCATTACAAAGGCCAGAAATACTAGCATATTCACAGAACTGAAAGAAACAAGTATGGTCTGAACACAGAAAAATCTGTATAAGATTAAATTGGAGAACTAGGCAAGGTCCGGAACACATAAGACTCTATAATCAGTGTAAGCGAGGAAGACATTAAAGGATCCCAAACAGTAAAGTGGCATGATGCAAAGTACATCTTAAGATCATTCTTGTTACTAGAGAATGAACTGGAGGGGGACCTGGGACCAGTTATGAGTCTAGTGTATTCCAGGAAAAAGATGACAAAAATTGTATGTTCCCAAAGGTTAACAGTAGAGACCTAAGCAGACTAGTTCAAAATAATGTTCAAAATAATTTGTTGATTAGATAGGTATGGAGCATAGGAGAAAGTAAATCAAAGAATGATTATAATGATTGTGGCTTGAGCAACTATTTAATATAATTTTTAAGACTGAATGGCCAAGTAGAAGGGAAATGATAACTACATTTTAGACAAGTTAATTTTGAAATGTCTCTGAGATACCATGTGGAGATGAATACAAAATCTGTAACTCAAAGGAAAAGTCTAGGCTAGATATATAAATTTGGCAGTAAAAAAGGAGAAAGATACTTACAAACATAAATTTCTGAATATTCCTTTTTGTTAAAGGAATATTCTAATAGTAGAATAGACAGTAACAATTTTTTCTTCACTTCTTTTTCTTTCAGGGAAAAAAGAAATGCCATGCTCTAAACTAGGAAGAAGAAAACATAAGGAACTGATAACTAATAATACTAACTGCTGCCGAACACGGGAACCCAGTAAATAAAAACAAGGATGAAGGGGAAACTTTATGTTTTACAATGTATCATTTTAAATCTTTGTAGAACTCTGTAGCATGTAAATGTAATACCTACTGAATATTTTTTAATTAGGGAAATAGTCATCTACAATTTCTTAAACCCTCCAAGAATATAAAAACAGTACCTACTGAAGTTTCAAATGAAATTTTTCACTGAAAGTCTCAATCAAAATATTTATGAACTAGGAATGACTCTGAGTTCAATAACCGAATCCTGCTCATACATAGATAATATAATCAGAGCAACCTACTACCAAACATCATGCTTTCGCTAATACATATATTTTAAGACAGGGTCTCAGCTTTATCAGCTGGGCTAGAATGCAGGTGTACTATTATTCTTCACTGCAACCTCAAATTTCTGCAAACAATCCTGCCTCAGCTGTCCGAGTAGCTGGGACTACAGGTGCACACCACTACATCCAACTAATTTTTAATTTTTTTTGTAAAGGCTGGTCCCAGCATGAGAGGATTATCTTGCTATTGCCCAGGCTGGTCTCGAACTCCTGGCCTCAAGCAATCCTACTGCCTAGACCTCCCAAAGTGCTAGGATTACAGGTATGAACCACTACGCTCAGCCTGTCAATATTTGAAATGGCAAAATAGGGCGGCACCTGTGGCTCAATGGGTAATGCGCCAGCCCCATATACCAAGGGTGGCAAGTTTGAACCCGGCCCCAGCCAAATTGCAACAAAAAAATTGCCGGGCGTTGGCTCGGCACCTGTGGCTCAAGCGGCTAAGGCGCCAGCCACATACACCTGAGCTGGTGGGTTCGAATCCAGCCCAGGCCCGCCAAACAACAATGATGGCTACAACCAAAAAATAGCCGGGCGTTGTGGTGGGCGCCTGTAGTCCCAGCTACTTGGGAGGCAGAGACAGGAGACTCGCTTGAGCCCAGGAGTTGGAGGTTGCTGTGGGCTGTGATGCCACGCACTCTACCCAGGGCAACAGCTTGAGGCTCTGTCTCAAAAAAAAAAATTTTCCAGGAGTTGTGATGGGCGCCTATGGTCGCAGCTACTCAGGAGGCTGAGGCAAGAGAATTGCCTAAGCCCAGGAGTTGGAGGTTGCTGTGAGCTGTGATGCCACAGCACTCTACTGAGAGAGATAAAGTGAGACTCTGTCTCTAAAAAAAAAAAAAAAAATGAAATGGCGAAATAATAATTATCAATATTACAAACCAGATAACAATAAATTTGCATTATCAACTAAGTCTGAGTACTCAAATGTCCTAATTAGCTCCACCTACTATCTCTTCAATTTTCTATGTCCCCAACCTGCTGCTTAAAGTAATTAATTACACAAAGGATACTAAAAACATAAAATAACCTTCACTATCAACTTTTCACAATGTAGTTTTTAAATGTGAAGTTGCCAGGAATGGATTAACAAACTATAGTATATGCATACCATGGAATACTATTCAACCATAAAAAAGGTGGAGAGATTTTACATCTTTTGTAGTAACCTGGTTGGAGTTGAAACACATTCTCCTTATTAAAGTATCACAAGAATGAAAAACAAAATATCAGATGTACTCAATACTAATATGAAGCCAACAGACAATTTAATACATGCTCACATAAGACAAAAACTCAGTTCAGTTCCAGCTGGGGGAAGGGGGAATGAGGAGGGAAGAGAGGAGGGGATAGGTGTACTTGCCACTTATGGGGCACAATGACAGGGTATATGACACACTTACAAGGGGACTCTACCTAACAAATAATAAATACTGTAACCTAGTTGTTTGTACTCTCACATTAACCTGAAATAAAAATAAATGAATAAATCTGAAGTTGGATGCTTTGGTTCTAACCTGGAGAACAAAATTTAATTCTGTCTTTTCAAATGAAAAAAAAAGTTACATTCCAGTAACACTAAGGCCACTTTTAAAGTATGCAAATGCAAAGTCTTCAGAATGGCTGGCATATAATGGACATCTATTAAATGTGCTGGGCACTATGCTATATACTTCGTATCTTATTTAATTTGCTCAATACCCTGTGGAACAAATATTATTTCTATTTCACAGTTAAGAGAAATAAAGCTAATAAGTTATTTCCCAAAATTTCCTAGAAATTGAGGGAGTTCATGACACTAAAATTCATATTCTTTTTACTGTATCAATAGTTTTCAAACTTTTCGGTCTTACAACTGCTTTATACTCCAAAAATTATTAAAGATCCCAAACCTTTTGTGTGTACATATCTCACAGCTACAATAGTCAAAATTCAAACTGAACATATGAAATTTAAAACTACAATAAGCCCATTACACAATATAAAAATGTTTATAAAAAACATTAACTGCATTTTCAAAACCAATGAGTGACAAGGGCAGTACCATTTTCGATTATTTATAAAAATGAAAACAAATTTGTTGGCTCAATGCCTGTAGCAGAGCAGCTAGGGCGCCAGCCACATACACTGGAGCTGGCGGATTTGAACCCAGCCTGGGCCTGACAAACAACGAGAACTACAACTAAAAAACAGCGCCTGTGGCAGGCGCCTGTAGTCCCAACTACTTGGGAGGCTGAGGCAAGAGAATCGCTTAAGCCCAAGAGTTTGAGGTTGCTGTGAGCTGTGATGCCACAGCACTCTACCCAGGGCAACACAGTGAGACTCTGTCTCAAAAAACAAACAAATCTTTAATGTTTGGTTTAATAGAAGACAGTTGGATTTTTATATCTGCTTCTACAATTAATCAGGTATAAAATGTTTTGGTTTGACACATATGAAGAAAACACATTTACAGCTAAAAAAAAGGAGTATTTAACAGCCTTTTCAGACAGGTGGGAATGTTTTTTGAATCTATACCAAAACTCAGAAAGCAGTCATTTCTTATTAAGTCAGTTGCGATGTGAAATCTAAAATCATATTAATAAGTTTTTGCACTGTATTAAACTGAAATACAGTGATTTCTCTTGCACTTTGAAAGGATCTTTTGCCAATGCATGATTTTGTAACACACGCCTTGACCATCTGAAAAATATCAGTTGACTGCAAGTTAGGTAGATCTTCCAACTGTTGACATATTTCACTATATAATACCCCCCCAAATCAATTTGGTAGTATCACCTCCAACCTGACCAGAACAGTCTTTTAAGTATGGGAACACATCAAGCTTACCATGCAGAGACAAATTCTCTAAATTTCTAATTTTCATTTGAAAGGCTGAATTTTTTTAATTGGCAACAAGTACTGCCACTTGTTTTCCTTGAAGTCACAGGCTCACTTCATTTTCCAGAAAACGGTTTGCCAAAAATTCAAATTATAATAACCCTACTTTGTCTCCAAGCTGTTCTTTTAAGTAAAAATAGCATTCTATGAAAAAAGTGGCTAGTTCGGCTTCTAACTCAGTTTCATAAATGTTTTCTCCTGTTTACCCTTCAGACTGCAACAGAAGAACATCATGTACAACCCCCATTATTTCACAAAGAATACCAACAGGCACATACTCAAGATTAAGATTTAATAAAATTCATCATTTTTACAGTTTAATCAAAAATATTAGATGAAATTGGCATTTTAATTTTATTTATAAAAAATTTTTATTGCAAGTACATGGTAATGAATAATACAACCACTACTATTTAGTGCCCTGACATGTACTAAAGTGCCAAGAAATTTACTCACACTTTTGTACCATCAGTGAAAATGTCAGCACAGTGAAAAAGGCAAGTAATGACTCGATATTATATTATAAAATGGTTTCATTTTGTACGCCCCTTTGTCATAGATCAAAGCAGGAAATTAAAAGTACTAGAACCAACACAGCTCCAAGTTCTACAGATACCTTCGAGTTACCACCCAAGCACACAGTAAAAAGAGACAATTTCATTTTTTTCTCAAAAATGGTAGTATGCTACCAGAACTTACACATGCACATATAATCTTACATCCAAACCATCATCAACTCCTACACCTCTATCTTCTCAGCACTTCCAGTTTTACACTGACCCTTGCCACCCAAGTTTCTGATTCATATCAGCCAGAGTGAGCCTTTTAAAAAGAGAGTGCCACACTCCTCATCTAGAAACCTTGACAGCTTTCCATATTGCTCAGAGTAAAAGCCAAAATCCTTTTACTCTGTTCTACATGCTTATAACCCCAAACATCTCTCAAATCTGACATATCCTAGCACTTTCCCTTTACTCACTTTGTTCCAGGCTCACTTGCCTTCTTCCTATTCCCTCAAAGTGGTATCTTTGCCTTTTGCTATTTTCTGCTTGAAACTCTGTTCTGCCTGATAGCTGCCCCCTAGTTTTATTGAGGTAACTGTTCAAATTTCTCTTTATTCATTCCTATCTTCCCTGACCCTGACCTCAACAAAATAATTACTACCTCTCCTCCCTGTACTACCAGCATACTCTCTCTCTAGCCTCTTCACTTGTATTTATTTAACTTTTTAACAACTTATTAAAGCCAGGCACTGTGGCTCATGCCTATAATCCTAGCACATCAGGAAGCTGAGGCAGGAGGTTCACTTGAGCTCAGAAATCAGAGACCAGCAAAATAGCAAGACCTCTTCTTTACAAAAAAATAGAAAAATCAGCTGGTCATGGTGACACACACTTGTAGTCCCAGCTAATTAAGAGGATGAGGCAGGAGATCACCTGAGCCCAAAAGTTTAAGCCTACAGTGAGCTGTGATGATGCCACTGTCCTCATGCCCAGGCAACAGAGCCAGACCCTGTCATTTAGAAAACAAACAACTCTCACCTATCATTATCAGTCATACCACATACACAGGGTGACAATATACACATTTTAAGAAAGGAAAACACTATTAAAATTGTAACATTCATTATGTATCAATGTTTGACTCTTGCAATTACAAGAGATACAAGATACAATATATAAAATAACAAACAATAAATATTATTGGGGTGTGTGTGTATATATATATATGTGTATGGTTTTTTTGTTTTGTTTTTTGAGACAGAGTCTCACTTTGTCGCCCTCAGTAGAGTGCCATGGCTTCATAGCTCACAGCAACCTCAAACTCTTGGGCTTAAGCGATTCTCTTGCCTCAGCCTCCCAAGTAGCTGAGACTACAGGTACCCGCCACAATGCCCAGCTATTTTTTTTGTTGCAATTGTCATTGTTGTTTTATAGCTGCCCTGGGCCGGGTTCCAACCCGCCAGCCTCAGTATATATGGCTGGCGCCTACCCAAACGCCGTTATTGGTATATATTAATAGAGTTTTAATACACTTTTTTCCTTTCTTAAAACGTGTATACTTTTTTTTTGGCACCCTATGTCTTTGTTAGTTTATTGTCTGTCTCTCCATAGAACGTGAGCTCCATGGAAGCAGGCACTTTGTCAGTTTTGTACAGTTTTGTAATCTCCATGGACCTAAAACATTACCATATATTATTAGCAGCTTACTATATTTTTGTTGAATGAGTGAATGAACTAACAAAAGAAAAAAGAAGCTATAAAGAACCAGAAGAGCAGCATCAAAATCTGTTTTCACTCTCCAAAAAGCATTTCACCCAGGACTGGTTTCTACGTGACCTTCTAGGAAAATCAAAGTATACGTACGTAAGAGTATAAGTAACTCAGCACAGGGTGTTTTAAAGAATTCAATACAGTGCTAAAAGTGAGAGCTCATGCATTAACTGCCTGACAGATTATCTGCAGCCAAGAATCCAAATGCACTGAACTGAGTAGTAGATGAAAGGTGACTTACAGGAGAGTCAGATAAACTTAACACTTTAGTAGACTGACATACAGTGTGAATTCAAGCATCATATACAACCTCCACTGAAGTCCTTTCTATGCTCGGTGCCCATAGGACAGTGGTTAAGGCGCCGGCCATGTGCATCAAGGCTGGAGGGTTCGAACAGGCCCAGGCCAGCTAAACAATGACAACTGCAACAGTAAAACAGCAGGACGTTGTGCCTGTGATCCCAGGTACTTGGGAGGCTGAGGCAAAAGAATCAATTGGGCCCAGGAGTCTGAGGTTGCTGTGAGCTGTGACGTTACAGCACTCTACCGAGGGCAACATAATGAGATTCTGTCTCAAAAAAAGAAAAAAAGAAAGTCCTATCTAAACCTCAAAAGCAAGAATACTTCTATGGAAGGTAATTAATACCAAAGATGAGAGCAAGACACTGATACTAAATGGTATTACTACTGCATGAGCCTTTAGAGTTAAAATTGTTTTATGTCCTTCTCCCTTTTGAAACTACTTATTTCAGAGGTTTAGTAAATAGCATAATGACATAAAAACCAGCTGGAAGAGAAGGCTGGTCTCAAACTCAGATCTGATTACAAATATAAAGATGGCAAAAGACCTTTTCCCTTTTTTCTACTCCTACTTTACGTTCTTCATTCTTGCTCTCAAACTGATCTCCTACCTTTCTCTTATAAAAATAAATGGTGTGAGGGGCAGCACCTGTGGCTCAAGGAGTAGGGCGCCGGTCCCATATGCCGGAGGTGGCGGGTTCAAACCTAGCCCTGGCCAAAAACCAAATAAATAGATAAATAAATAAATAAATAAATAAATGGTGTGAGAATAGGAATATATAATTTCTCTGCCCCACTCCCACCTAATTCTCTGAGAATTGCACTTATTTTTCAGAACCCAAAACATCCTGACAATTACATTGTAGTCTGAATTAAAATAGATTTCTATGACATAAGAGTGACATTAACTTGGGGCAGCCACACTACACAGAACTCAAATCTGATGAATCCTCTTGACTTGTCCTTCCTCATGAGATGTCCAAGACCTAATGTCACCAATAACTGCTCACTTCTGCTACCATTTTTGCCACCGTTGGAAGGTCAGAATGTCTACTCTTACCGCAGTTCAGTGGGCTACAAAGGGAAAAAGAGGCTCCTCAGTCCCTTTTAGAAAGTAGCTCTACAGACATGCTCATATCACAACATTTGTAAGTGGTGGGTCAAGTCCTATTATAGTGCTGATGGCAATGCCATGAGGAAATGTAGCCACTCAACCCAAAGACAGCCAGTCCTACTCTGTTGGAGATGCACATAGGAAAGAAAGAAGAGAAAGGGGGAAAGATCATGCTAATCTAATCACAATCTGCTGAATCAACTCTGATAGGTCAATAGAGTAACAGATTTCACTGCCAAATCACCCTCATACCAGCTGAAGGAATGTAACACACTTTTAATGTGTTAAAATCTTAAGCCTCTAACCACCACTTTTTTCCAAAAGGAAACTGAGGTCTTTCAAAAACAAAGTTTTGAAAAGACTACAAAACACAAAGCAAACAAATATAAAGACCACTAATTCTCTTAAAGGTATGTCATCATTAACCCTCTCCTGTTCACCAGTGGCTTAGTTCAAGATTTTCCTTCCCATGAAGAGCTTAGCTTTACAGTTGCCTCTTCTCAAAGAAATTCATTATGCCTTATTCTTCTGCGTCACCCATCTCGAAGATTTTAGTGACAAAAACAAAGTAGAAAAATATATCAAAAAGATTTATATAGAATAAGCCAAAATAAACATACCACATGGTCACCAGAGTATCCTAGTTCCTAAATTTTCAAGTGCACATTTTTAATATTTCTGATATTAGGATTTTAAAAAGATCTCTAGCTGAAGATATCTGCCAGCCACCAAGCAGAGATGTTACGTGTTAACCATTTCATTGCCACTTCATCGAATATCTGCATTGGGAGGAATACTCTTCTTTGAATTGTAACTTAAATTTAAAACATTTAGTCATGGTGTGAAATAGCTTCAAGAACATATGACAATCTGGTAACACTTAAAATTAATCATATTTAGAGAAGATGACTTGTCACATGTCAGGCAATGTAATTAAGGGCTGTAGAAACTGCCAAATCTCTCAGAATAAATCAGAAATTTTTTACATCTAGGAAAGACTAATTTGAATACTTCATGTATCCACAACTATCATAATTCTGGCACATAAAAACTTCTGACTAGCATCCAAGAGAAGCTGCTTAACTTCTTAAGGATATTTAACTCTGAGAAAACACAAAACAAGTTTAACAAATAGGAAGTGCGGTCAAAACCAAAGAAGTCTTTTATGCATTTCATATCATTCTCAATTTTAAAGGTGTTTTTAAAAAACAAAATAATTTAATCAATTATAAAACATAACACATCACCTATGATGCTTTGCCAAATTTTAATGGCAAAAGTGATTCAGAAAAATCTTTACACTGTGAATCTTTACACTGCTTAGTTTCAATCTTTAATTTTCTGTGGAAGAAAAATATAGTAGACAACTAAAGATATACTAAAGAGACAAAATTTAATAATTTTGCATACTTTTAATATACTACTTCTTTTCTCCACTCAGAAGAGATGTTTTGAATAAGTCATCAGCTACAATCGCTTAGCATATCTGAATACAGTATAGACATGATTGTGTAGCGATTACTATATTCAACTTATACTTCAAGAGATATGTTTCGACCTAAAATACAATATATTTCTCAAAATTATTGATGGCTCAAAAAAAGCAATTCCTATGCAAACAATTCGCCACAAAAGAAAAAGCTCTCTTTGTTCCCATTCAATTCAGTCAATAATTTACAAATGTACACACACCCCAAAAAGTTCACTAAATCAAAGATCAGTGAAAACTTTAAGAGCAAACATGCAATGAACTAAATAGCGACCAAATTACGATTCAACAAGCTCCAGCTAAAATGAAAGACTAAGACAAACAAAATAAAATTTAATATATCTAAAATCCTGTGTTGAGGTTAAAAAAATAAATACAAGAAGGGACAGAACAGAGAGAGCAGACAACTTGAGAAAAGATATTTCTAAATTAGCATCCTCTTGTTTGCTGCTTAACTGCATAACTGTGCGCTGCTTTAGAGCAATAAATGCAGACTTACTGTTGTCTTTGCTCATAAGGCTAATATAGCTCCAGCACTGAGCTAGTTCTGGGCATCATCCTCTGAGGGAAGAATTAACAAACTAGTGTTCTACTGAATGATAAAGATGCTCTTTTATTTATTTAACACACCTACATAGTATTTTCTGTTTCGGGGACTAGTCTAGATCCTTTAGAAACCACGTCATATGAGGAATGAATAGAGAAATTAGGAATGTTTAACCTGAAGATAAGAGAAATATGATAGCTCTTGTCAAATATCTAAAAGGCTGTCAGATGGATTAAGTAACATATTTGTTTGTGTCACCACATAAAAAAGAAATAACAAACAAGAGTGAGAGATGTAGGCAGTACAGAAAACTGAGTTGTCCAATATCAAAATCTCTTTACAAGGCTATAGTAAGGACTAACTACGAAAATATATATTTAAAAATTTTGCTATGAATTGCCACATACACATCATTAGAACTGACTTCCTTGTATTACAATGTGTCCCAATCAACAGAAATGTTTACAAACAGGTTGATCATAGGCTTTGGAGTCCTTGCTATTAGTTTGATTTCTAGCTTTGTGACTTATCCTAAGGATGTAACTTTAGCAAAGTTTCCTTTCTTCTCTAGGCTTCAATTTTCTTACCTTTGTAATGAGAATTTGTGATTTACAGGGCAGCTGTGAGGACTAAATGTTACAATGTATACTGTTGACACACTCAATAAATTGTATCTATAATAAATACAATAATCATCCTCATCATCATCAAGTTGTGAAAGGAATTCCTACAGTACATATAAAACTATGTGATACATGGTATAATTGTATGACTCTGCTATGCACCTACATGACTATATGATTCTGCAATGCACTTGTCATGTTATAACAATCCAAATATACTACTAGCTTGTTTTTGTTTGTGTGATTTTAAAAGGATTTATCTCTTATAATTTGAAAGGAAAAACATCCTAAAAATCTAAATAAAGTATGTAGGTAAAATATTACGAGTAAAAGTAATAATGTAATAATGCAACAGGGAAATTAAGAAGCTAGAGGAGAAAAAAAGAGACTAAAGCAGCGGCACATTAAATAGAAATGACTTTCTGAGAGACTTCACTGCAGAAGATGAGAATGCATATATTGAGGGGGTGGGGGGATTGCCATTTCCACAGGTATGAGAACCACTGGTTATATTTATCCAAAATATCAACAATATAAGAGCAACTAAAAACAACAGGAAATTTCCTTTAAAAAAGTGAATTTCAGTGTGCTAAGGTCAAGAGTTTAAGGGCATATGGATCCTAACTACCTTGAACAAAATTTGAAACTTAACCAAAGTTAAGATGCTGGATTAAAGACCATGGAAGACCAACAATCCTGCAATTCAGTACCTTTTCTAATACTCATCCATCTCCTCTTTTAAAGGAAACTAACTCTCAAAACGAACCTTTTATTTCTTTCAGGGGTATTTCAAGGTAATGTAACTGTAGTTACTATGAAGAACAAATGTGAAAAACTTCCTAACAAATGACTAATAAACTGAGGCCACAATCTATCTCCCACTAACAACGGTTGTCAAAGGGTTAGAATGTAATCACCATCGATAAAGACATGTTTGTTACAACAATAGTAAACTGACAAAAAAAATAAAATAAAATGTAGAAATGAAAAACTGGGCACAGCTTTAAAGTACTTTTTAAGAGTATGATTTCTGATAAATGACAGGTGGTTATACTATTACAATTACAGTACAGCAGAACCCCCATAGTTCACCACCTTCTTAAACTGACCTAATTTCCAGTCCAGATATGCACCACATGTATGTTTCAGTCAGCAGGCTTGGTTACTAATGTTGACCACCTCCGTATGGTGACCAGTTTGTTACAGTCCCTGAGTGGTCAATTTGCAGAGGTTCTACTGTATTATAAATTAAAAACGCAAGTGCAGAATATAATTGTCTTAATACAATAACTAAGAAAATGCCAGGAAGGCTATGTTACCCAGTGGGATGAAAACGTGTCAAACTGTTTATAAAACCAGTGTATGGTGCCCTATGATCGCATTAATATACACAGCTATGATTTAATATTAATAAAGAAAACACACAAGTGTAGAGAATTATACAACGAATAGGAACCTTATTGTTTTAATATTAATTTTTGTCCTAACTTCAGGTAAGAAGTCTACAGTCCAGTGGAATTAAGAGAGCTTATTCCACAAACAGGCATTTCATTCATGTGCACTTCATTTTGAGTACAGAGTGCAGTGTGTTCTAACTGAATGTATGTAACAATTGTCTTAAGTGAAAAGTAGAATGATCAACAATATTTTCCAACTACCCATTTTAAAATGGCCTATAATAGGCCGGGCAACCATAGCACACTGGTTATGGCGCCAGCCACATACACTGAGGCTGGCAGATTGGAACCCGGCCTGGGCCAGCTAAATAACAGTGACAACTGCAACACAAAATAGCTGGGGTTGTGACGGGTGCCTGTAGTCCCAGCTACTTGGGATGCTCAGGCAAAAGAATCACTTAAGCCCAAGAGTTGGAGGTTGCTGTGAGCTATGTCATCAAGGCACTCTACCCATGGTGACAAAGTAAGACTGTCTCAAAATAAATAAATAAAATAAAATGGCCTATGACAGTAAATGTTAAATATGTCAGGGATTATATTAGTTTTCATTAATAAGTTTACTGTTGCTTAAAAATCAACTTAATCCATTATTTTTTGTAATGAAAAACAAAAAATCCAGCTGACAAGATAAAGCAAAAAGTAGAGACACAGTCCTTCAATAACAAATATACTATGCTTTCTCATGAAATTACTATGAAAAATCACAGTACTGTTTTTAGCCATAGTCATCAGGATGAGCCATTATTATTAGTAATTATCGGTGTAAAACAAAGATCAAATGTCTACTCCAACAAAAATTAGCTACTGAGAATTAATTTTAATTGTTCTTGGTATCAAATGCCAACAAATTTCTACTGTGTGACTTTCAGAAATCAAAGCATTCTAAGTTTCCAGAAAGCAGACAAAAAGGAAAAGACAACCTCAGGGCAGGTAGAAATCACAACCAGTTGCATTCAAGTTGGGATCTATAATAGCAAGGAAAGGAGGTGGACGATTTCTCTGTTCAACATTAAAGAACCCAAGGTGAGAGGAAGAGAAAGAAAAAAATACATACTTCCATAAACAAAACAATAAGGCCAGGTTGGATGAGAGGCAACCGAAAATTTCTGACAGTCCAGAATCAGCACACTGAGCGCCTGTTCAAAGATAAACAAAAACAGCTTCTCACAGGAAACTCTGAAGTGGGCAAGGAGGAAACATTCCCTTGCACCCACAGGAACCAACCCCCTGACCACGGCCATGCTACTACTGAACTGGTCATGATTTACTGGCATTTGGCCCGGATAACAGGCAAAGGAGAGGAAAGAGGGGGTCTATTCGAGGGTAGCCTAAGATTCTAGAGGCCTGGGGAGGCACACCCGAGGCTCGGGGAAGGAGGTGGAGAGGGGCTAGCACTCCTCACCATGATTATCTTTCTGCCCGATATTGTGCGTGCGGATGAGAGAGGACAGTCTCCTCACATCCCCCTTGAAGACGCACTCGTGCACCGGATAGTGTGCGGGGCAAGTGCCTCCATCCGCGACGACAGCACTGGGGATGGTGCCGGCTAGAAGAGCTGGGGACTGGGAGGTGGTAGTCACGGAGGAATTGTGCAGAGGCAGGGCCGGGGCGCCGGGGGGATTGGAGGAGGCCGGAACTGCTCTCAGCTGCAGCCGGTGGTGATGGTTACTGAAGATCTTATGACAGGCTTTGCCGCCCTTGCCGCTGCCGCCGGTGCCAGTCCTGCCTCCGGTAAAGGTGCCGCCGAGGGCAGCCGCCGCTTCCTCATCGCCGGGCTCCAGCAGGTCCCCCTCTTCTTTGCTGGGCTTGTGGTCCCTCCGCAGTGAGCGGATCTTCTCCCCGGTCATCGCCGCCGCGAGGGGTGAGGAGGGGATCCGGGAGGCTCACCGCCGGCGACGAAGCTGGAGTTGCGGCGGCACAAGGCGATTAGAGCGGTGGCCGGGAGCCTCTAACACAGCATGAACTCCCAGAGAACCTCCGAGCCCGGGACAAACGCATCTCCCGGAGGCAGAAGAGCTGGCTCTCGCCTAGGCACCAAGGGACACGCGCTCGCCGGCAGGAGCTACCGCCTAGCTGCCCGCGACACTACAATCCCGGTCTCGCCGTCACAGCCACGGCCTCACACTAAAAAGCAGGGCACGGCCATCTTCCCCTCGCTCCTCTCGCGAGAGCTTCCCGAGGGACTGGAGAGGGAGGAAACACCGCGATAAGTGAGCTGCCCGCGGCTGCCCGCGCACCTTCCTGTTCCAGAGTCTCCCGGCGCCGCCACCTACCGGGCAGCTCATTTCCGCCTGAGGCTGGAGTCCCGGGAGCTAATGGACCGGAGCCAGCGTTCACACTGGCTGCGCTCGTGTGCGGTCTGCAACCACAGCCTGCCTGGGAGACGTTCCGTGCATGTTGTAAACAACCACTTAAGCCCTCCAACCTCTCAGCCTCCTGCAGAGTAGGGCAGAATGACGCCACTGCGTGCAGGATGTGATGTCACTGAGATGCACAGGACACTCATTCAGTAAACATTTACTAAGCATCTACTTCGTGCCAGATGCACTAAGCTAGCAGATTTATAAAGCGCCCCTCCAGAGGAATGACAGCCAAACAACTGAGTACAATATCCAACTGAGCGGAGGCGGGGAGGTGGATTGCACACAAAAAAGGGAGGGGCACATTTTAATGCTGGGGTGTCAGAAAAATCATCATAGAAGGGTTTAGGGGCTGACCGTGAAAAAGGATAGGTTGGTCAGCAAACGAAGAGAGGAGATTACTCAAATATTTGTTAAATGAATTTCGAGGAGATGTCAGAGTTAAAATACAGGGCACGGGGTGGATGTTCATTAAAGGCAAATAATTGAATATAACTGGACTAGTTCATGGTCAAACTCAACCTACTGTCAAATTCTAAAGAAATGTAAATCTCCCAACTATAAAACTGACAAGGTAACTGAAAGCCCAGGGCACGCGGGTGAAGGTTCGCAAAACGTCCTAAAGACCTTCACCCATAACATTTTTCTCTCCAGAACCCCTGTTTACTCAGACAGCTGGTTTCTCTCAAATCTTTTTCTTAAACTTTACTCCTACCCCTCTACCCCCCCCCCCAAATAACGAGTTCTATGGGTCTCTTTTCATCTTCCAGTCACTATGGATTTCACCTCCAGTCTTCTCAATCTATTCAAATCAACCTCTTTCTCCCTTTTCTCTATTTATTATTTTGAGGAGAAGGGAGTCCCATTTACATGAAAACGTTACCCAGTCACAACCTCGAACCTTGGAGGATCCTCCTGGGAAGGCAGCACAGCCTGAACACACATATACAATAAATAATATTTTGTTCTTCTGCAACAGCAGTATTTATTGTTACCTCTAAGCCAGGCAGTACTCTGGCACTTTATATGCTGTTAGCGCGCCTCCTGATAAGCATTATCTTCATTTGACAGTTGGAGAAATTTGCCCAATACCTCAATACTTGAACATGGCACAATCTAGTCTGACTCCATGGCTAGAGAAATAGGAAAAGCCAAATTATTCAGGCCTTTGTATGTCAACTTTAAGTTTGAGCTCTCAAAAAAAAAAAAAAAACAAAACCCAAAACTGGTTAGCTTTTTAGGGATTTTAAGCAGGGGAATAGCATGATTAAATTTGCCTTTTTAGAAAATGCACACACTCATGCTTTAGAAAAGTAGGTATTAAAAATAGATTACTATAATAGAGAACTACACCAAGCATAAAGAATGTGCAGTAATTCAGGTAAGGTGATGAAAGCATGAAACAAATTGGTAAGAGTGAAGCTGGAAATGACTTAGGAGTTGTTTAAAAATGAGTTCAACCTTGCCATATTGAGTTGAAGATCTTGCTTATTCAGAAAGAGTCAGATGGTTTATATTTTGGTTATTTGGTAGTGAACCTTAGGAGACAGAGAATTGGGTGTCAGGTAGATTCAGGAGTTATCATTAGACAGTAATTAATGTCCCAGAAGTGGCTTATTCCCCAAAGAAGAGTATGTAGAGTGAGAAATTAAGAAGGTCCAGTACAGAACAAACCTTTGAAAATAATATTTAAAAGATTCATACAGAAAGGCTGGCCAGCATACTATTATTATCAGAAACTTATGCCAAATATTGTACCATTATACTTGTGAAGTATCTTATCACTAGATCCAGAATTTAAAAGTACTTTATCGGTGGCTTAACCCCAGGGATGAGTGTGAAAATGGAGAATGTCCCTTCCTTAAAAACAAACGCTATATATATCAAAACTAATATTTAGCCCTATTTTTAAGGAATTACAATATGAAAGAGAAAAAAATGATAGAATATAAGATTACAATACATTGTGAAAATACAAGAATTGGAATTATATAAGATCCCAGTATCATATATAAAAGGAAGTCATTCATTCTATCTGGAGGAAATAGAAATCAGGTGATCAGGAAATCTTTCTGGATGAGGTAACATCTGAACCAGGTTTTAAAGAGTGTATATAAGTTGGCCAATTGGCCAAGAGAAAAAATACATTATACATTGAGAAAAAATACATTATAGGTAATAATAATAATTATTATTATAACTATTATTTATTGGAAGCTTACCATGTGTTAGGCACTGTTCCAAGCACATTTCAAGAGCTATGTGATTTAATCGTCACAACAACTCTATGAGGTACTGTCCCTATTTTACAGATGAGGAAAATGAGGCACAGGAAGGGATTGCTCCACTAATAAGTAGAGTTAAAGAAAGTGGGATGTATAAATACAACATGATATTTGAGAATCACTGGAGCAGAGTGACAGGAAACATGGTGGCAAATGAGGCTAAGGCTAGGCTACAACACAAAGAGCAAAATCAGAAACTTGGGACTATGCATGCTAGCCAATGGATTGTGTGTGAAGGATTGAAAACCATAAAGACATTATCACACTTAACTACCATAATGTGCAATCGACCAGGGTCCCAAAGATTTCACCCATCTTTCCAACGTCACCTCTTCCTGCATTGCCAAGTTCACTCTTCATTCTAACCAGCACCATCCGTTAACAGTCCTCTATCCTCCCTCATGACTCTGTGTCTTTCACTGTTACACACTTTCAGAACTCATTTCCATTTTATCCGCCTGGGTAACTTCTTCACTCTGTCAAGAACTGGTTTAAATTTTATCTCTTCTTAGCACAAGGGTTTTATTTCACTTGCCACAGAATCCAGGGCCAGGACATTACACTGAACTTGACCTCTAAATAAAATGTATCATGCACTTCTGCGTGACTGGAGGCCACGTCCACTATAGCACGGCCATCAAGTCGTACCTGGGACGCTGCAGCCAAAACAAACCACAGATACTTTCCCACAGCCTTACTGCTGACAACTCTAAGTATCATTTACACTCATTACTGCCCCAAATCACGCTAATAATGATGCCCATTGCTAGATCTTGTTATTAATAATTCGGCAATTTTAACAGCCATTTCAGAAGCCACCGCCCCTTCCCCTCCACCCCGCAGCCCGTCTTCTCAAGGAGGTGTCCCTTTCTCTCCTTTCTGATTTTCTATAATAAACCTCAAGGGATCAGCAACGTACTAAGGCAACTGCGAATCCGGGAGGAGATGCTTCATCAATTCCTCCAGTGACCCGGTTGACGACGGCAGGAGGGCGACCGCTACCCGCCCGGATTCAGGAGGGAAGCGCAAGCCTTGACGTATCATTTAGGATTTCCTTTAAACTCACAAATAACAGTAAATTATATTAAAACTGGCTTAAATAAGGGGTTTACTGGCTTACATAATGGAAAGGTTCAGAGATAGTCTTCGAGAGCCACGACGGTTTTCGGCGACACTCTCGCGCCTCCAGCTCTGCACTGACCTCCTCTGGCAGGACTGAGCTTCCCTCAGGAATACAAGATGGCCACCAGCTGTGACGCGGGCACGTGCTTCCCCCTTCAGGGCTGGAGGTCCCACAGCCAATCAGGTCTGGAGCTGGGCGGTTGCAAGCTAGCCCTGTCCAATCCTGTGTCCTGGAGAATGCTGATTGGCTCAGGCCTGGGTTACCTGAACAAATCCCTGTAAAGGAGAGTGCTCTGATTAGTGTTGCCCAATCAGGACTCATCTCTGAGCCACAGGCGTGGCCAAGCCCTCCAAACAGAAGAACCACTTCATAATGGAATGAGGCAGGGAAGATGTTGGGAGGATTTCTGGTGCCACAGCTGGCAGCAACAGTAGCATGAGCGTCCAGAGACTTACAGGGGGATTTTACTTGGGGGGGGGGGGACTATTATTACATTATCTTGAATTAAATGTGATAAAATATGTAGTGCCTATCAATTATATCCATACATAATAAATAACTTAATGAAAAATGATGTATTTTTGTTCAAATATTACTGAGATCGAACTCAATACACCAACTCAAGTATGTAACTCAGCTACTGAATTTACTAGGTAATACTGTGTAGTTCTACAAATTAACACTTCTTAATTTCCCTCTTGGTGTAAAGATTCCAAATAATACCCAATTTGCCTTGAATAGCAAAAACTTTCTGATAAATGGGTGTCTTTTCAACTTTTTCCAATGACACATGTTTACTAACACTCCACTTTGACTATGTGGTTCAGTCTAGTTCTAAGAATGAATATGAGTTTTAGTAGAAATGTATGTAACTGTATTAGCCTTAGTACGTAATCCTTGTCCTGGTGTCTTCATTAAATAACAGCAATAGTATTACAACATGAAATGCAGATTAGTAGTACTATACAAAATAAAATCTCACTAGTTATATTTTACAAATGCATCAACAGACCTACAATTATTAATTTCACTCAATTCTCCTTGCAGTGATACTGATGTATCTAGTGCAAGCATTAGTACTAGTTCAGTCTACATCTTTTGTTTTTTCTTCTCTGAAGATTTGTATTTTATGTTTTCACAATAATCTAGAATATAATTTCCTACACTCCACATTGGTTGAGCCAGGCCTAGGATTATTTTGGATGAGTGACACAGCTGCCTGGCTAATCATCTCCAAAATCTGGCAATTCTCACAACAGCTCCATCACAAATGAAAATAACGAACTGGCTGAGCACCCATCGCTCAGTGGTTAGGGCACCCGCCACATGCACTGGGGCTGGTGGGCTCAAACCCAGACCTAGGCCTGCTAAAACAAAAAAATAGCCAGGCGTTGTGGTGGGCACCTATAGTTCTCAGCTACTCAGGAGGCTGAGGCAAGAGAATCTCTTGAGCTCAAGAGTTTGAGGTTGCTGTAAGTTATGACACAACGACACTCTACCGAGGGCAACAAAGTGAGACTCTGTCTCAATAAAAAGTAAAAAAAATACCAACTATGTAAGTCAATGTCTTCTTCACACATTTTACTTGCCTCTCCCTAGGTCTCAGTATTTTTCTACTTCCTCTAAATCTTTCTTCTTTTTTTCTCAGAGGCAATTTCCTTCTACTATTTCTGATCTGTGGTTATCAGTGATTTAGTCAGATTTCTCTTAAGTAATCAGGAAAAAAATCAGGCAAGAGTTGCCAAGGAAACCAGAGCCAATAGCTGCAATTGAAGGAAGCAATTTCTTTGAGACAAATGAAACACAGATTGATTAGGAGAGAGAGGGGAAAAAGATGCCAGAGCATCAGAAGAGGCTAAGTCAATGAGATGAAGAGGAAATATAAAAAGAGTGACAGCCATCAATAAAATGGTGTTCAGATCACCAACACCAAAGCTTGGAACCAGAGAATTAGGACAGGCACAGGGTCCAAGGAAAAACTTCCTCTTGGCCCTCTGAAGTTTCACTGAAAAATCAACTCACAAAAGGCAGATTAATTGGAGAAAGGAATACCAAACTCATTAACACGTACACAGGAAGAACAGCAGAATGATAACCCCAGCTCCTCAGTGGGTCGCAGAACTATGTACTATCCTGAAGTTACAGAAAGAATGGGGCCTCAGAGCATGGCCAAAATCAGGTGATGGTGGTAAATCAGGTTATAGTGGCAAGACATGTTATGAGAGAGGAGGCTTGGCTAGCAAAGGTAGTCTTGCTAGATGGATAAAATCTCACAGCAGCAATCCCCAGAGAGAATAGACCATAACTGTTTCTTTTGGATCTTCCCGGTGTCAGACTCTCAGTTAATCTTTCCTATTATAGATCCAGACAGGGCCAGGCCTCACTGCATCTGTGCAGATTCACACACCCCCACTCCCCACCCCCCGCCTGCTGTACAGGAGCACAGCTGTATGCTGGCTCCCTGACAGCTATCTTAAAAGAAACATATTTGGGCATAAAATATGTTGATTTTCTTCATAGGGAGAGGAATGGGTTTTTCAGTGAAAGAAGAGATTAAGACACAACTGGTAAATTATGTAAGAGATTAAATGATATAGATGGATAGGGTCAGCAAATGTATCCACAGATTCCTGGATCTGCTTTATGTTAAATTACTTTATTTCTCAGAATGCATTCTGTATCCATTAACCTAAATATTCTTTACAAACATCAGATTCAAAATGTCCAAAATGGAACTTCTCTTCATCAACAACCCCACTGACCAAATCCATATTTCACTTTGATTATCTTTAACTCCTCCATCCCCCCCAAACCCATACTCAACCAGTCACCAACTCTCGACCTGTCTACCTCTTGCATAGCTCTAAAATTAAACCATTTCCCTCAGTTTTCCACTGCCTGCACTTGGGTTTAGGCCACTATCACTTGAAATTACCTCCAACTATTGTGTCTCTGGCTCCCATTTCCCACCCATGCACATCACCCACCCTTTGCCTCACTGCACATCACCCACCCTTTGAACTGCCAGATTTATCAAATAACATATTCATCAAGTAAAATACTGCATGGATATTTGCAAAATTTGCAGTATTGCCCCATGTAATATTTGGAATGTATTTACATGAAAAAAGTATTTGTTATCTGAAATTCATATTTAACTGGGCATCCTATATTTCATCTGGCAACCTTACTCACCCTTTGACCATTTGTTTGGCTTGTTTAGAGTTACACAGGTAGTTAAAGTAAAAAGCCAAATGTGTAGGAATAATAGCACCAAATTCAGAATAGTGGTTTAAATGGAGCATGGAGGAGAAAAATACCATCAGTTAGGAGTACGTAAGGAAATTCCATATGTGTGTTTGTATTATACGTGTATTATTAGTGTGTGCTTTTCGTTTTGCTTTGTTTTTGGAGGCAGAGTCTCAAGTTTGGAGTACTGTGGCCTGAACATAGCTCACTGTGATCTCAAATTCCTGGGCTCAAGCAATCCTCCCACCTCAGCCTCCTGAATAACTGGGACTACAAGTGTGTGCTTCCGCATCTAGCTAATTCTTTTATTTTTTATTTTTTGTGGGGTTTTTTTTTGGCCAGGGTTGGGTTTGAACCCGCCACCTCTAGCATATGGGACCAGCGCTCTACCCCTTTGAGCCACAGGTGCCGCCCTAATTCTTTTATTTTTTGTAGAGACAAGATCTCACTATGTTACCCAGACTGTTCTTGAACTACTGGCCTCAAGGGAATCCTCCCATCTTGGCCTCCCAAAGTGCTAGAATTATAAGCATGAGGTACCACATCTTGCCTAATTTTTGTTTTTTAGGCTTTTCCTTTTTTTTTTTTAAAGAGTATGTATGTTTTATTTCTTAAGCTTAGTGATGTATATGTAGATTTTAAAATACTTCTATGCTTTCTCTAGGTCTCAAATATTTATTACATATTTTTTAAAAATGTAATGGCTCTCTAGATAAAGTACAAAGAATCTAATATGGATTACAAACATCATGGTCTTGCTAACCCTGCTTACTTCTCTAATATTGCACTTGCAGTTTGTAAACCATAGTTCGGTTATGCTTACCATTTTCACTCAAAAGACCCCAACTCTTTGTCCATACTATTTCCTCTCTCTAGTACTCACCCTGCTCTTTCTCTTGTCATTGAGTCTCAGCTTAATGGCCATTATTTTCAGGAAAACTCTGGCACCTTATGTCTAGGTTAAGTGCTTCTGTGTTTCCAGAACATCCATTACTTTCCCTACCACTTGTCACTTATTCGCAGACTGTAATTGCTGACTGACCTTTCTCTATCTCCCACTGCAATATAAACTCCAAAGAGTTGACAGATTCTGTGTCTTACTCACCCGAACATCCTTGGCCCCTGACCACTGCCTTGCACTAACACGCCTTCAACAAACACTAACTTAACAACCTTGAGGTGTGATTTTATAATTTGTATTTAGATGGAATCATTAACTCATAGCACTCCATAGTATATAGATTAGAAATCATTTCTTGGAATACAGTTCTTTTTCTGTCTTCCTAGTACAAAGGTTGGTTTTAATATAATCTGTCACCTTAACAACATCTTACTTCAACTTTTAGGATTACCACATTGTAAGTGTTTATCACACTCTACTTTTGCAGTTTCCAAAATAGTATCATCTGGGTCATTTTGAGGCATTATCATGAATAGAGAAATTCTATTAAAATTTTTATAAAAATAAAGCAAATGGTCATACAATTACTGAGGACCCTGAATTGCTAAAATTTAAACCTTTTGTGGGTCCTTCGTTGTTGTGATCATTTGGCCCAGGGAATGCCAGGAGCTACAGTTTGGAGAACACTGACAGTCAAGCGTGTTACACGGAGGCACTTACTAACTTACTAATGGGTGTACTGGAGTCCGGGAGCTGGTCCTCAGTGTGACAAGTAAAGAAATCAAATTTTGTCAGTACACTCAAAATAAGTCTATTTTTCCAGGGATGGGCTTGAGATTAACAAGAATAAAAGACTAATGATCTCATATTTCTAATCTAAAATTAATGGTAGAGTGGACTAGAATTACGCATCAGCACATTCCTGTAGACAAACCACAAGGAAAGCCAAGTAAGCAGAAGGTGGCTGGGTGAGCCTCAGTCAGAGTAAGCGGAATCAGCTGTTTGATTCTCATGGTTAATGGCACTGTGTTTTGAGGGCTTGACGTGCCTTGTTCCTCAGGAGTGAAGAGTCAGTCTGTGAGGCAGACGAGGACTCACAGGACTGGAGGGGCGCCAGCAGCCTCCTCGCCCCACACTGGGCAGGATGGTCAGTGCCAACTCATGCCTCCAAGACTCCTTTCTCTTCACATTCCTGGGTAACACCCGTTCTCCAAGCTCATCTGCGAGTGCTCCTCACCTTTTTTCATTAGCTACACGAGAAAGTCGGAAAGTCAGCATGGCTAGCCCAGCCCCGTAGCTACTTTGCCTCTGGGGATTTTGTACATCTCTGTGATCCAATTCACTGTGCAATCATTTCAAATTTCACTTTCAAATCACCCTGCTTATTTTCCTTATGTTATGTTTTAAGAGAGTGCTTCACATTTTTATCTATGTACTGAAAACACATAAAATTACAACCAAGATTTTTTGGCTGGGGCTGGGCTTGAACCCTCCACCTCTGGCATATGGGGCCGGTGCCCTACTCCTTTGAGCCACAGGCGCCGCCCCAACCAAGATATTTTTTAACATTTCATCTTAGGAAGTAGGAATTGAAAATATTACTTAAAAATATCCACCAATTCAAATATTTACTAGACATTTTAAACTATCCATCTGCAAATGCATTTGTATTCATCGACACACACACACACACAGAGACATAATCTAGGACAATTATTTTATTTATTTATTTATTTTGAGACCGAGTCTCACTATGTTGCCCTTGGTAGAGTGCTGTGGCATCTCAGCTCACAGCAACCTCAGACTCTTGGGCTTAAGCAGTTCTCTTGCCTCAGCCTCCCAAGTAACTGGGACTATAGGAGCCCGCCACAGCCTCTGGCTATTTTGCTGCTATAGTTATCATTGCCATTTGGCAGGCCACGGTTGGATTGGAACCTGCCAGCTCCAGTGTGTGTACCTGGTGCCCTAGCTGCTGAGCTAAGGGCACCGAGCCTATTCTTTATTTTTAAAGCTTTTCTGATTAGGTGTTAGCCACAGATAGTATATATATTTAAAAAAAGAATAAGGAAAGGAAGAAGTAAGAGCAGGAAAAGGAAAAGAAACTCAATCATCCAGATCAGTGTTGAACAAAACATATTGCAACATGTATACAGTTTCATTTTGGTGAATAATTTTTAATCCCCATCTAATTTTCTAAAATTAATTAATTAATTTATTTATTTATTTTTGGTCTCACTGTGTTACCTATGCTGGAGTGCAGAAGCATCATCATGGTTCACTGCAACCTCAAATTTCTGGGCTCAAGCCATCCTCCTGCCTCAACCTCTCAAGTAGCTGAGTTATAGGCATGTGTCACCATGCCCAGTTTCTGCAACCTCAAATACCTTGTGATATCTGTTTGGTGGTCCAACGCTGGAATTAATCACTACAGCTTCATGAAACTTGGTCAGTCGATTACAGCAGGTGTCCACTGCAACCAACTGGATGAAATGATGAGGATGCTTATAATTAAGCAGCCAACGTGGTCAATAGAGATAGATCACTTGCAAGACAACCCTCAACCACATGTCACACAAACAATGCTGCTCCAATTACAGAAGCTGGACTTGGAAACTCTTTGTCATCCACTGTGTTCACCAGACCCTGTACTAATTGACTACTACTTCTTCCGGGCTTTGAACCACTTCTCCCAAGTGGTTCAATTCTCAAAAGCACCGTTCACGATTTCCTTACTGCTGGCTCTCCAGGTTTCTTTGCTGCTGTCATAAAACAAGCTTTCATTAAGATGGCAAAACTTGGATGGCACCTGTGGCTCAGTGAGTAGGGCGCCGGCCCCATATACAGAGGGTGGCGGGTTCGAACCCAGCCCTGGCTGAACTGCAACAAAAAAACAGCCGGGCATTGTGGCGGGTGCCTGTGGTCCCAGCTGCTCGGGAGGCTGAGGCAAAAGAATCGCCCAAGCCTAAGAGCTGGAGGTTGCTATGAGCTGTGTGATGCCACAGCACTCTACCAAGGGCGATAAAGTGAGACTCTGTCTCTACAAAAAAATAAATAAATAAAAAGATGGCAAAACTGTTGATAATGTAGGGACAAATTTTGATTGATTTACTGCTTGTTTGAGATGTAAACTATAGTTTTGATTTAAAATTAGACATTTCATATTTAATGACCTGATAAATCTATTTCTCAAATTTTACTTTCTACAATGCTGAATTATTTATTTCTCCTTTTCTGACCTTGCATATTTCCTTCACTGAATTTTATTGAGAATAAATTCATAACTTATATTTCAAGTGTTTTTACATTCACTTTCCCCTATGATTTTGGTTTTTTTTCCTTTTTTTTATTTTTATTAAATCATAGCTGTGTACATTAATATGATCATGGGGCACCATACACTTGGTTCATAGATCATTTGACACATTTTCATCACACTAGTTAACATAGCTTTCATAGCATTTTCTTAGTTATTTTGCTGAGACCTTTACATTCCACATTTACTAGGATTCACATATACCCTTGTAAGATGCACCGCAGGTGTAATCCCATTAATCCCCCTTCCTCCACCTACCTCTCCCCTCCCTCCCCTTCCTTTCCCCTTTCTCCCTATTCTTAGGTTGTAACTGGGTTATAGCTTCCATGTGAAGGTCCTACATTAGTCTCATAATAAAGGTGAGTACATTGGGTACTTTTTCTTCCATTCTTGAGACACTTTACTAAGAAGAATATGTTCCAGCTCCATCCATGTAAACATGAAAGAGGTAAAGTCTCCATCTTTCTTTAAGTCTGCATAATATTCCATGGTGTACATATAACACAATTTATTAATCCATTCGTGGATCTATGGGCACTTGGGCTTTTTCCATGACTTAGCAATTATGAATTGGGCTGCAATAAACATTCTGGTATAAATATCTTTGTTATGGTGTGATTTTTGGTCTTCTGGGTATATGCCCAGTAGAGGGATTACAGGATTGAATGGCAGATCTATTTTTAGATCTCTAAGAGTTCTCCATATCTCTTTCCAAAAGGAATGTATTAATTTGCATTCCCACCAGCAGTGCAAAAGTGTTCCCTTTTCTCCACATCCACGCCAACATCTCTGGTCTTGGGATTTTGTGATATAGGCTAGTCTCACTGGAGTTAGATGATATCTCAAAGTAGTTTTGATTTGCATTTCTCTGATGATTAAAGATGATGAGCATTTTTTCATATGTCTGAAGGCCGTGCACCTGTCTTCTTCAGAGAAGTTTCTCTTCAAGTCCCTTGCCCAGCCTGCAATGGGATCCCTTGTTCTTTTTTTGCTAATGCGTTTGAGTTCTCTGTGGATTCTGGTTATTAAACCTTTGTCGGAGACATAACCTGCAAATATCGTCTCCCATTCTGATCCCCTATGATTTTGTAAACAAATTGCATAGAGTATATATTCTTCATCTTTTTTATCCAACTAGTCCAGTATTCATCCCATAATAGATCCATAAATTTTGTGTTGTTAATGGTAGACTTTCTGATAGGTGGGTACTGGTATTTCACTGCAGTTCTCGTTTACAAGCTAAGGTTGAGTGATGTTTAACATACTGCTATTTAGATTTCTTCTGTGAATTGTCTGTTCAAGAGATTTTCCTGTTGGCTCTTATCCTGAGATTATAATAATTTCTCTTATTTTATTTATTTATTTAATTTTTTATTGTTGGGGATTCATTGAGGGTACAAGATGTGTCACACACTGAGACCCCACCTCCTCCCTCTTTCCTTCTCTCTGCTCTGTTATAATACTTTCTATAATAACTATATTATCTTCCAGGAGCTAAATTGTCTTGTCTCTGATATTTAGGATTACAATCTTAACTTGTTTTGTGTGGGTTACACATAGACTTTATGAGAGTCAATCATCATTTCATATGGATCCCAGTTATAACACCATTGTTAAGTATATTGAATGAAATTTTCACTGCTTTGCAGTGGTGATTTTGATATTAGTTAAGTACCCATAAATGCACAGGCCAGTTTCTAGACTCATTATTTGTGTTTTATTAGTTTGTTTTATATTTTTATGCTAATATGACACTATCTTAGTTATAGTAACTTTTAAAAATCAGCTTTGATATCTGATAAAAGAAAAAGCCATCGTAGCTAATTCTTCTTCAATTTGGATGTGCTATTTCCACTCTTTGAATTCTTTTTTTTTAATTTCAGAATATTACAGAGGTACAAATATTTTGTTTATGTGGATTTCTTTTGCACTGCTTGAGACAAAGTTCTAAGTGTGCCCATCACTCAGATAGTGTCCATCGTACCTGTTGGGTAAGATTTCAACCATCCTTATCTTCCTTCCTCCCACTTGCTTGATTTCTGTTGAGTTTTGCTTCCATCTGTGCACATGAGTTCTGTTTGGGTGGTTCTAACGTAGTAGTGGGTACATGTGGTGTTTTGTTTTTTCATTTTTCCAATGCGTCATGAAGGAGAATGATCTGCAGGTCCATCCAGACTGTTACAAAAGGAATTAATTCATATTTTACGGCTGAGTAGAACACCACAGTATACACATACCACATTATATTAATCCACTCATGAAATGATGGGCCCTTGGGTTGACTCCACATCTTTGGAATTGTGAATTGTGCTAGAATAAACATTCTAATGCAAATGTATTTTTAATGAAATGATTTTTTTCCCTTTGGGTAGATACCTAGTAGTGGGATGGCTGGATCAAATGGAAGGTCTACTTTTAGTTCTTTGGGGAAATTCCATACTATGAGTTTGCAGTCCCACCAACTGTGTATAAGCGATCTTTCTCTCTGCACCCATGCCAGCAAGTCTTATGTCAGGAATTTTTGATAAAAGCCATTCTCAGTGGGGTTAGGTAACATTTCATTGTGGTTTTGATTTGCGTTTCTCTGATATTAGTGACATAGAAAATGTTTTCATATATTTATTGGCCATTAGTCTATCTTATTTCGAAAAGCTTCTGATCATGTGTTTCGCCCATTTTTTAATGGGTTTGCTTGATTTTTTTCTTGCTTATTGGCTTGACTTCTTGTGGATTCTGGTTATTAGCCCTTTACCAAATGTAGAGCATGTGAACATTTTCTCTCATTCTTTAGTTTGTCTATTTGCTCTATTGATTGTTTCCTCAGCTAAGCAGAAGCTTTGCAATTTAACCACGTCTCATTTGTATATTTATTTATGGCTGTGATTGCCACTGAGATCTTCATAAAAAATTTGCCTAGGCAAATGTCTGTAAGAATTTTTCCATCATTTTCTTCTAGAATTTTAATGGTTCATATCTTAGGTTCAGCTTTGTTATTCATCATGAATTAATATTAGTGAGTTGTGCCAGCTATGAATCCTGTCTCAGTCTTTTATGTGTGGCTATTCAATTTTCCCAGCACCATTTTGGAGCAGAGATTCTTTTCCTCAGTGTATGTTGCTGGCTGCTATGCCAAAGATCAGACGGAAACATGTTGATGGTTTTATATTTGAGTTTTCTTTTCTGTTCCATTTGTCTATTTCTCTATTTTTGTGTCTGTACCATGCCGTTTTGGTTACTACTGTTGTGTGTATACATTTAAATCTGGTAAGATGATGCCTCCAGACTTGTTTAATTAGAAGGTATCTTCAATCTTAAGGATTCTTTCTTTTGCCTGATATAGTCTATTCTTAAAACTTTCTACTGTTTTCTATATATCCTTGAATTAATTTTTCATTTCCTGAAGTTCTCTTTGATTTTTTCTAATAATTTGATTTCTTTATTTCTTGTATTCTTGTCACTTCTTTGTGTTGATTTTTCATTTTCTCTTGTATTTTGTTGAGCTTCTTTATAATCCAAATTTGGAATTCTTTTTCTGTAATTTTGATACTTTTGGTTGGTATCCACTGTTACAAGTTGTTGTTTCCATTCAGGGGTGACCTTTTATCTTGATTTTTCATACTTCTGGAGTTCTTCCACTGATTCCTTCTCATCTGGCCTCTTGATCCAGTCCTGGGAGTACTGGGCCTGGACTGCAGGCTTGTCCCTGGGTCCCCAAAAGTCAATTCCTGACCATGCCAAGGAGAAGAGTGTCGGTTCCAAGTTGCCTATGGGGTGTTCAAGAAGAATTCATGATCTTCTTGGGTCGTCTCTGTACTCCTGTCTTCACTTCTCCCCAGTAACATAATTGTATTGGGTCCCCAGCTTAATCTCCAACATGTGTGTGTGTGGGGTGCTTGTGAGTACCAATTAGCCATGGTCTGTTTGCTTGAACTGGGCAAGGCTATGATGTGCTATAGAGCTGTTCTCTCTGTCACTGTTTGATGTTTGTATGAAAGAGCCAGCTGTGGAGATGTTTTTTATACCTGTGGCAGACTTTGGGCCCCTAAGTCTGGGGCCCAAGGTAGAGTACTTGAGCGCCCCAAGCTTTAAGAGAGACCCTGTAGCTTCCAAGGGGTTGCTTGGTCTCCACTGTCATTAGGTGGGAGGAGGAGCAAGGCAGTTTGTGGTTAGGTCTCAGGGGCAAAGCCTTGGCTGAGCTCAGAAAATGGTTTTCTGGCTACTAGAAGGAGCCTCCAGTACAAGGGCCAGGAGGGTTTACCGGGGGAGAGGCCTAAATGCAGGTGCCGCGGCCCAGGCCTGGATCTTTCCACCCTTACCCAGTGACACAGCTTTTCTGTGCGGGGGAGGGTGGACGCTTTCCCAAGTGCCCCCTCCTTAGACTCTCACAGCACACGCTAATCAGTTCAGTTCATCTGTGTGCTCCCTCACCACCCAAGGCCGGCTCTCAGACCTTTGCTTGGTCTGCGAGTCTGAGCGTCTGACCCGCTAGCACGTCACTATGAAAACACCGGCAACCCAGGAGTTCCCAAGTCGTGCAACCCTGTTCTACCACCGGTCTCGGAGGAGGAGCTGTGGGTCCCTGTACCTGCCGGAACCTCTGCCTGTAGCATGTACCTGACGGAGAGAAACGACCGCTTGCAAATTTCTTGGCAGGAATTGCTCTCCGGTGGTGAAAAGTGGGGGAGGGCCTGCAGCACCTGGTCCCGGGGCACCCCTGCGGGTGCAGGTGGGTTGCCATGGAATCAGGGGCAAGGCTATTCCTCGCATCCGCCTTATCTGATAGGGCAGTTCTCCAGCAAGAGGGAATGAAAGCGCTCCCGGATCCCGGTTCCTCAGCACCCCACTACACTCGCCCATCAGGTGTGTCTGCATGGGCTTCCTTGCCACCCGAGTCCGGCTCCCAGACTTCTCCCCCACTTCCTCCGAACCTTTCTCATGTCGGGGTACACAGAGTGTACAACCCTGAAAAATGCTGGTGGGCAGGAAGTCCAAATGGTTGGCCCCAGTTGCACCAAAAGTCCTCAAAGGGAAGAGGTATGGGTTCCCTGTGAGGACACCTTAGCCTGGGATATGTGCTTGCAGGAGAGAAGCAGCCATGAACTTCTTGGCTCAAACTATACTCACAGTTGTCCTGGACGGGGGAGGGGCCCTGGCTCCTGGACAGCACAAACTCAGGCCGCCTTTTCAGTCACATCGGACAGGGGAGGGGCCGGGGGTGGGCAGCGCCTGCATGGGTGAAAGCCGGCATTCTGTTCTCTGGTGGCATCCTCTCAGGCTGCCCTGATTCCTGGGACTCGCTATTTCACCCCACTATTCCACAGTGCCACTGTGCCGGGGCTCATGGATAGTGGGAAAGCCTTCAGCACGTGTAGTGCGGCCTGTTCACCTGAGGCTCTTCAGATGGGAGGGAACCCGCCAGGAGGGACCCCAACGCCCCCTTCCCCTTCTGCCTGGTTCTAAGCATCTCTGTTCATCCTCACTGCTATCTTCTCCTCTTTGTCTTCTTACTGTTTGGCTTTGCAAGTTTCTCCATGGAGTCCTCAGCCACCTCTGACTCTCCCTCTGTGGCCCGCACCTAACTTGTGACTCTTCTCCCCTCACCTCTGTCCAATACGCTGCCTCCTGGCTGGACAGTCTGACAAGCGATGCCTCTAGTTGGCCATTTTGGACATCTTCTCTCCAAAATGTCTTCCCCTCCAATACTCTGCCTCAGCCCCATGAATTCTCATCTGTCTCCTCCACAAAATGGGGCCATGGTGCTCTGCTTGGGATCCTCTCCCTGTGCTACGGTCCAGAAAGTTTCTCCAGGCAGAAAGCCAGGTTACAATAGGGCTCATCTTGTTTGCCTCCCTTCTCTAAGATAATCATAGTTCTTCATTGTCTATTGTCAGTAAGCAGTTTTTAAAGCTGTATTTTGTCCAGTTTTCTAGACAGGAGAGGAAGGCAGATGCCAGTTACTCTGTCATTATTAGAAGTGAAATTCCAATTGTCTTCTTTGGAAATGTGTTTTCATTTTAATACCAGTTTTCAAGTGCCTTTTGGATGTATGTATTTATTTTAAAAATGAGGTCAGTCCTTGAGAGATCCAGGGGTGGTGATGGGGAGGGTTTCATTGTGTGTTTCCTCATTAGTAGCTGGGTCACTCTTTCTCTACACCAGGGCTATTCAATAGAACTTTCTGTAATGAGGAAAATGTTCTCTGTCTGATGTTCTCTGTTGTTTGATACTTTAGCCACTACCCACATGTGGCTACTGACCCTCGAAATGTCATTATACAATGGAGAAACTGAAGTTTACATTTTATTTCATATGAATTAAATTTAAATAAGCATGGATGGCTAATGACAGCACAGATGAAAAAATTATTTCCTGTGTTTCAGAGCCCATTTGTCACCTCAAGGCCCTTTGTCACCTACAGCTGAACTCACCTTCTGATTTTCTCATTCTAAACTTTTTCCTAATGAGCGTACTGTCCTTGCTTCTCCATGTCTATTAAAATTTTACTATCCCGACACTCAGAACTTGTGACTTCCTTCTTTCATTCCCTTCCTTTTTTCCCTTCTTCCCTCCCTCCTTCTTTCCTTCCTTCGTTTCTTTCATCTTTTCATTAACACACAGTTGTTGCAAACTTACTTTGTGCCTGGACATGCCAGACTATGATGAACAGATAAATAATATATAATCTTTAACTTCCAGGATATTAGAGTCTAATAAGAAAGGCATAGACACAAGCAAGTGAAGTATAACAGTTCAGTAAACACAATAACAGAAACAAAGGGTTAAGAAATAACATTGTTGTGTGTTTATTGTTGGGGACATTTGTAAGGAATGGGACTGAGCACAGAAAGAAGAGGTTTGCAGGAGGATGATTTGATTTTGACTCTAAAATCTGACATAGAAATTGGAGATTACCAGGTGGAAAAATGGAGTAGGGTATTCCAGGTAGAAGGCGTGGAGTGATTAAACATCACCATCTGTTAAGAAACTATCAACAGGTGATATTGCTGGAGAGTAAAGTAAGTTGATGTGAAGAAGGGTTGTTGGAGAGTGCTAGATTATGAAATATAAGAAGCAAACAGGATTGACTATGTCTTTGATACAGTCAAGGAATCCTGGCTATATTGTGTCAGTGAAGGAGAATGAAGACTTTTAATCTCAGAAATGACAGGGAAACTACTTAGGGGGCTATGGCAATAGCTCTGATGACGAGTGACGAGGATCTGAACAAATACAGTAGCAGTAGAAATGAAAAAGAGGAGGTTAATCAGAGAGACATAATGTCAAATTGGCAGGGCTTAGTTGGCTAACTGGGAATGGAATGAAGGGGAGGGGAGGATTCCTGAGGGACTTGGAGTTATGACTTTGGTTATCAAACTGGTGGTGATGATTCCAATGAAGAATAGTAGTGTGAGAAAAAAGAGAATGATTTCTGCTTCGGACACATTCAGTTGGCAGTTAGTGATATAGCTCTATAATTTAAAGAGAAGATCTCAACCCAGCAATGGAAGAGGGCACTCAAGCATGTTGTGTATGAGGGAAGGATTTCCAACTGCACAAGTGAACAGTTGGAGAAAATATTTTTTGGGAGGGTTTCCTGGATATTCTGGTTATCAGCATTTAGTCTTCAGTAAGTTGAGCCAATTTAAGGTTTACAACTGAGTAGGCTGTACCACTATTAATCAGAAAATCAATGAATTTTCCCACTTTTATGGTTATCCTGGTGGGATATATTAATCACTGGCTGTAATTCTAGTGGGTTCTGAGGAACTTTGGGGTTCCATTATTGCAAATCTTCTGCGTTCTTCTTCTATTAATTTTACAGTTGCTGCCCTATCACTCTTTTGCTGTAAGTTAAGACAATCCTTTCTTCAAAAACCCTTCTCTTTAGAACAGATACATTGGTCTTTTGTTAAGGGATTGTTTCTGATTAATCTTTTTTTTTTTTATTTCTGTGGGGTGGGAGGTAGTCCATGTTTAAGGGACTCCCTAGAGTTTTGTGTTAGAACTATCAAAAGTCTTGTCTGTTGTTTCATTTTATATACCTTTTTTCTGTTGTTGTTATTGTTCTTTAGTCTGTTTACAATTTATAATGATCCAATAAGCCACTTTAACTAAATAACCCAATGGGGTAAAGGGATAACCCCCTCTAACTTGTGTAGCTTTTGCTGGATATAAGACATGTTCTGGTCAACAAAGGTCATGTTGGTTATCCTTGAATTATCAGGACTTCCTGGATCTATATTAGTATGTTTCTGATATGGAGTTTAAGACCAGCCTGGATAATATAATGAGATTTAATCTCTACAAAAAAAGTTAGCTGAACTACACTTGTAGTTCCAGGTACCCAGGAGGCAGTGGCAGGGGGATCACTTGAGCCCAGAAGTGGGAGGGTGCAGTGAGCTATAATGATGCCACAGCATTCTAGCTGAGTAACAAAGAAAAAGAAAGAAAAATGGGGAGGGAGCTCAATAAGTTTCCACCTATTTGGTACAATGTATATGGCACACTTCTTTGTTAAAAGACTCAACTACAACTTGGACTTTGGACTTTAACTTATAAATGCAAATAATATAACCTAGTTGTTTATACCCCCACATCAACATGAAATAAAAATAATAAATAACAACAATAAAAGAAGATTATATGGGAGACATATCAATAATTTCCAGAGTAGTATTTCAGCATTTCTGCCAACTTTGGTCCTTAGATGCCAGCTTCCTTGTATAATGTATGCATGTTGGAACATTAATCACTCAAATAGATCTGAATGACTGATTTACATTTTAGATATGCAAGATATCATAAGGATTATAGGGTGACTGGAATAAAAATTATTAGGATAGAACCTAATTTCCCATTTTGTTCCTTGGCCAACATGCCCATATTGATCACCTATAATCTATTGATGGTTTGAATCTTACTTGATTGCCAGTGAATTTTAGTCACTATTAGTGAGATTACTTAAGAAATGGGCTCTGAATTTTAGATAATTTTATTGTACTTCCATAGTTCAGGCCCAATAAATAACTTGAACCCAGGTGCACAGAGCTAAATTGCCCAGTCTGTATCATTACAGGGGTTTATTGCAAATCAAAGTCCCTGAAGATTTACAATATTGATTTCATTATGCTTCAAAGCAAATAAGCACATTAAAAAAATAATTTTTTAAGAAGAAATGACAAATGTTGTGCAAAGCCATAGCAGTGCCCTGGACTCAATTCCTTGGCACAAGCCAATCTGTCCTTGGAGTCCTGTCCTCCCCCACTCCCCCAAAAAGAAGAGGGTGAAGTTGCTCTTATTCCTACCTACCGTAATCTTCTTTCACTGCTGATCCCTCTTTAGGGCTCCTCCTTTTCCCAAATGCCTGGATTTTGATAGTTGATGTTGCTGGACATGGAGTAAGTCAATAGTAAACTAATTCACATTAAGATGTTAGTGATATAGCTATGGAGGTAAGTTGCAGTTGACATGTTATATTTTTAAGAGAAAAAAATAATGAAATATGGATTGAAACCCATTAGCATTTTGAACCTTAACCATGTTTTCCCCCTCCAGTCTTAAAAATTTTGGTAGGCTTTGGGCGGCGCCTGTGGCTCAAAGGAGTAGGGCGTAAGCCCCATATACCGGTGGTGGTGGATTCAAACCCGGCCCTGGCCAAAAAAAAAAAAAAAAACCCGCAAAAATTTTGGTAGGCTTCTAAAAGCTGGCGGGCTCTTAGGCACCCTAGTGCTTCGTGGATTAAGTGTCTCTGGAGCTACTTTGAAAGGCCAATTGCCTCTTTCTTTCTCTTTATATACATCTTTCAAACTGTAAACAACAAAAAAAGACCTCTTTATTCATTATTGGTTTTTTTCTTAGTTGGTTTAAATACAGTTTCAAATCTTCAACTGATATTCTGCAGGACAGAAATATTCCTAAAGTTCTTAGTGGGAGAAAGTAGTCACAACAGTAAGTAGGTCACATCTGTATTGTTCAGGAGACAAGGAGATTTTTGTTGTTTGTTCTGAAGGGAGTGATCCTTGTGACAATAGAGGCCTGGGTGCTGGTGAGGGGTGAATTGTGACGTGGGGCTGCTTTTTCCTACAAGGACTTTGCTGCTAATTGTGTGACAATGAAAACATTTTCTGTAAGCATGTGAGGCTCCGGAAAGTTTTTCAAAGCCACACTCTCTTTCTCCTCAGGAAGAGGTTCTCACTGTACTGGAAAAGAAGATAGTGAACTTTGAACAGGCCCCAGATTGAGCAGCTCTTAGGAAGCTGCCAAAGTTGCAGCATCCTCACTGCAGCAGCTTCTCTGTTTAAGGAAAACACGATTCTCTCTTATGTTTCAATCAGTGTATTTGTATTTGAGATTAATGAGAAAGCAAGCCGAAGTTTGGGCTTTGGGACACTGTTAGCCCAAGTCCGCGTTATGGCTGGACCAAGGGCAGGGTCAGGGGCCTGGGCTGCGGGAAGAGGGGCTGTTTGTGTGGCCTGTTCACCTTTGTTCGCTTTCAACACTAAGCCAGTCTTTCTCCAGACTCGGGCGAACCCCACCCCGAGTTTATACAAACCTCACAGCAGCCAGCCCGACCGCTGCCCCCGGGCCGGCGCTCAGGAATTCCGCCCGCAGGGACTCACTGCGGTGGATCCAGCAGCCTCAGCTTCCTCCACTGAGAGTCCCGGAAAAGGCGGCAGCGGGGACGCGCCAGGCAACGCCTCTGCTGCCAGCCAATGAGCTGCGGGGCCCGCGTCGGGTCGTCGCTCATTGGCCCGCGCTGGCCCCGCCCCGCGGCGATCACCTCCTCCAGCCGGTGAATAAAGTCTCAGCCCGGGAGTCGGGAAGACCTGCTTGGTGCGCTCGCTGTCGCCTCTTCCCCCGTGACTCTACCCCGTTTCGCCCGATCCCTCTGCCTCTCTCCAGCCGCCAATCTCCTAAGTCTATCTTCGCCTTTTTCCGGTCTCCTTTTTTCCGCCGTCAGCATGCAGAAAAAAGATGCCTCCTTTGATGGTTTCCTGCCTTGCTTCCAGCATTTCGCCACGCAGGCCATCCACGCCGGCCAGGATCCGGATCAATGGACCTCCCGGGCTGTGGTGCCTCCCATCTCCCTGTCCACCACGTTCAAGCAGGGGGCGCCGGGCCAGCACTCGGTGAGCTGGGTCTGTCTGGGGCAGTCAAGAGTTGGGCAGGAAGGAGATATGGCTTATTCATTAAAATGGGCCATAAGTAATTTATAAGATGACTTATAAACGAGGAAAGCAACACTAATAATTTTTGCAGTAAAGGTTTGTATTGTAATACTCTATATATGAATAACAAAAGGTGAATACAAGTCAAATTCAGCACCTCTTGTAATTGCAGAAATCAAAGGACTTGAGTATTAAGAATTTAATACAGTTTTTTCCTTTCTTAAAATGTGTATACATTGTTTTGGCACCCTCACAGAGGTCCTCAGACTTTTTAAACAGGGGGCCAGTTCACAGTCCCTCAGACCTTTGGAAGGCCAGACTGTAGTTAAAAAAAAAACACTATGAACAAATTCCTACACACCACTGCACATATCTTATTTTGGAGTAAAAAAACAAAACGGGAACAAATACAATCACACTGCCTCATGTGGCCCCCGGGCTGTACTTTGAGGACCCCCATGACTTCTAACAACAACCCCCTTCTGAACTGATAGATTAGGTGAGATTTGGGAATGTTAAGTAACTAGCCCAAGGCTACTAAGTGGTGGAGCTAGAATCCTTACCCTGCTCTAGAACCCTACACTAAGGTGCCAGGCTGCACTGTGCTATTAGCCCACTAATGTTAGTGGGAATTTAACTCACTGCATCATTTCAGCAGTGGGGCTTAGTGATTAAGAGCACAGTCCAATGGTCTAAATTCTGACACTGTCTCTTCTGACCTGGGAGAGCTTGAGCATGTTACTTAACCTATCCGAGCCTCAGGTTGATCTTGTATAAATGGGGATAATAATAGTACCTACCAAGTGAGTTGTTGAGATGTATGTAAAGCTGTTTGGTACATAATAATAACTCAACAGTAGTTTGGTTTTCACGATATTCACATTTATGCTATTTCCATGTAATCCTCACAGCAACCAAGTCAGTGGGCAAGACAGATGTTAAATACCTGTTATAACAGGAAAAGTAACTGGCCATGTAAAGCCTGGGGGAAAAAGCTTTGTTAATCACATAGCTTTGTCCTTCCAATGTCATACTTGATGGATCTTGGGGAATTTAAAAGTTGCGGAGGTTTCCAAGAAATTAGTTGACCTTTGTAGGTCCAAAACCTTATTATGCTTTGAAAACTACTGAAGTATATTATTATGCTCCTATTAGCCAAGGAGATTTTTTATAGACTTTGCCCTTGGTTTTGTGAGGTAGAATTCTAAGGGCAGACCTACAACTGGTTTAGCATACTCTTAGCTACTGTATTTTGGAGTCTACATGTGTACTTCACCTCTCTTCATGCATATGGTTTGTTCTTGGTGTAGGGTCTAGTGAATGCCTGGCTGCCCAAGCTTTGGAATTTTTTTCAATAAAAACCATTCAGGTGTGATATTAAGAATTAAATCTTTTCAGAAATGTGGCAGAGGTGGTTAAATACAAAAGACTGTGCTTAATACCTTTTCAAAAATCAGCTTATTCCTCTAAAGGGAATTTGAAGAACTGAATGAGAAACATCCAAGTCCAGTTCCATTGAATAGCCATTGAATGGGTAAGGCACTTTGACACTGAACTATGCTTCTTTACCTTCTATAAAGTTAAATATCTGCAGTGAATATTTATGGAAACATGAGGTGCCTTTCTGTGGCAGGAGTCACATGAATCCAAGCATTATTTTCTGTCCGGTGGGAACAGCTGCAGGTCATAGTAAGGCAGCTATGGTGAGGAGTGGAGAGAGTATCTTGGAGCCCTGGGAAATACGCTGGTCAGCGTGGCAACAACAAGGAGACACAGCAACAAAACTTTTAAAAATCATTGTTACCAATACTGGGAGCTTCTCAATCAGAAACAAAGGTGGAAAAAGTGGTTGTGTTTTGTGATGTGCTAACGGAGACAGGGAGAGACACTATAGGCTTTTAATCAGTGTTTAAATGCTAGGTTTAAATTCTGGCTTTGACTCCGTAGGTATTATAATATTTATCTTCACATTCTGAAAGCAAGTTATAAGGATTAAATAAAATTGTTATCACTCAATCAGACAGGTCTATTGCCTGATGCCCAGATAGAGGCCAACATACTGAGACAGCAGGTGTCGTCGCAGAGAAAGTTTAATATTGAAGGTGCTGCGTGAGTAGATGAGAGTAACTTTTCAAATCCATCTCCTTGAGAATTTGGGGGCTAAGATTTTTAGAAATAATTTGGTGAACAAAAGGCTAGGGACTAGGACTGCTAATTGGCTGGGTATGAAATCATAGATTTGGGGGGCAGAAATTGTCTTCTTGGTGGAGATAGTCCCTGGGTAGAGCGTCGCAGTATCTATTGGATCTGGCCACTGGTGTGGTTGATGACAGTTGATCCCTCTGAATATCTAGCAGATTTCATAAAGATCACTCCTAGGTTTTAACTGTTATCTCCAAAAGCAACTAGAGACATCAGAAATGTCACTCCAGTCAAGGACATGTGACACTTAACTTTATCCTCACAATAATTTTATGAACTAGATATCTGTATTTTATTCCCATTTTACAGAAATTGAGAATGACTCTTGGAAATGCTGAGTGATTTACCTGTTGGCATGCAGCTCATAAGTGGCAGACAGAGAATTCTAACGGAGTTTGACTTCAGACCTCTAATGGCCAGACTCACCCTGACTGAAGAATAGACCATTATTAAGTAGGATGAACACACAGTCTGGAGATGTCTACCCTAGGACTCGAATAGTAAATGTCTTAGAATTAACTGTAACTTCTTTTCTTCAGGGTTTTGATTATAGCCGCTCTGGAAATCCCACTAGGAATTGCTTGGAAAAAGCAGTGGCAACCTTGGATGGGGCAAAGTACTGTAAGTGGTTTTTGTTTCACAGTCTAGACTCCATCTTAAAATGTACCAAGAAAATTATATGACTTTACAGGGGAAGTCAAAAAAGAAAAAGAAAACAAAAGAAAAACATTTAAATTAAAGATGAAAAGAAAAAATCAAAGGGGACAGCCGTCAGCTCGCAGACTACCTCCGGGACGCTTCCCGTCCGTAACATAGATTCACCATGATTCTTCAGAGGCTCTTCAGGTTCTCCTCTGTCATTCCATCTGCAGTCTCAGTCCATTTTCTGAGAAACATTGGTGTGACAGCAGTGGCATTTAATAAGGAACTTGATCCTTTACAAAAACTCTTCGTGGACAAGATTAGAGAATACAGATCTAAGCAACAGACATCTGGGGCCCCTGTTGATGCTGGCCCAGAGTATCAGCAAGACCTGGATAGGGAGCTTTTTAAGCTTAAGCAAATGTATGGTAAAGCAGACATGAATACTTTCCCTGCCTTCAAATTTGAAGATCCCAAATTTGAAGCCATCAAGAAACCCCAGGCCTGAAGAAATAAAGTAAAATCAATTTGGCAGTTTGCCTGGATTAGTTGTACAACTGATCAGAAGTTTCAAAACAGACATACATTTTACGGCTCTCAAGTGTTCTTTTAATTCTGATTCCAAATAAATTATTGGGGGGTATTGGAAAAAAAAAGAAAGAAAAAATCAAAGGGGGCACAGAATACAGAACTGTAAAGAAATAAAGATTTGGTCGTCAGAATTCTTATTTTACTATGACTTGCAATTCTTGGCCCAAACTCCCTCCTTTGCTATAACATGCATATGTGCAATTATTTACTATGGTGAATGTCTGCCTACATTATATATTTTTTATCTTAAAGATATTATCTCTCTCCTTTTTTTTTTGAAACTGGGTCTCTGTTTGCTGGAGAAGTGCTGTGGCATCATCTTTGCTCACCGCGCAACCACAATCTCCTGGGCACAAGCGTCTTCCTGCCTCACCCTCTGGAGTAGCTACCTATGAGAATATGCACATTTTTTATGCTCTGGTTTATTCATCTGATAATTTGTGCCTCCAAATAGCACCAAGGTCTTTTTGCGGTAGCCAATAGCCCATGACAATGTGCTCTCAGAGATTAAAGATTAACTCCTTGAACCTTTTTTTTCCATGAAGGGAGTGGATTGCTGTTAAGTCTCCTTTGTATTTTTTTATATAAATGATACTAAATAAGGATAGGAGAGGGAATAGAAAATAAAAATCTTATGTATCCATCAGGATTAAATTTATCAGACAGACGTCAGGTCTGGTTTTGAGTTTCGTTAAAATACTTGCTGAATTGTGTTTCCATATAATTAACAAAGTAATAATATCTTTGCTCTATTCCTTATATTTAAAAACTTTTATTTTGATATTTTTAAACCATAATTAAATGGCAATAGGCCTTTTATCTCAGATTTTTATAAAGAATTATTTCAAGTATTTTAGAAAATTTTATAACCAAGACAGAATTAATGTAACACAAAAAGTATCTGCCTACATATATATTTTTTATTATACAGATATCTTTTTTTTTTACACTGGGTCTCACTCTGTTTGCTGGCTGGAGTGCAGTGGCATCATCAAAGATCATTGCAACCACAATCTCCTGGGCTCCGGCGATCTCCCATTTCATCTTCTGGAGTGTCTAAGATCACAGGAGTTTACCATCACACCTGGCTAACTTTTGTATTTTGTGTAGAGATGAGATCTTGCTATGTTACTCAGGCTAGTCTTGAACTCATAGCCCCAAGGGATTTTCTCACCGTGGCCTCTCAAAGTGTTAGGATTACAGGCACAGCTACCTTTTGTAGTCAGATACTTTAGTCTTCAAATAGAAAGGGGGATTTTGTAATATTAAGCAGAGGATTTTGGCAATTCAGCCGTGAAGGCTGTCCTGTCAGCAGAGACGGGGCACATCAAGTAAAGCCCATAAATACTGCAGGTGTTTTTTAGCCCAGCAGTCCACAACCTTTTTGGCACCAGAGACTGCTTCCAAATAAGACAATTTTTCCACAAATGGGGGAGGGAGAGAGGATGATTTGGGGATAATCCAAGCTCATTATATTTATTGTGCACTTGATTTCTATTATTATTACGTCATAATATATAATGAAATAATTATACACCACACCTTAATACCCAATCAGTGGGATCCCAGAGCTTGTTTTCCCACAACTAGAGGGTCTCATCTAGGGGCAATGCATGACGCAGGAAGTGTGTTGCTCATGTGTCCTCAGCTCCACCTTACATCCTCAGGCGTTAGATTCTCGTAAGGAGCACACAACCCACGGCTTCTCCTCCTGTGAGAATCTAATGCCTGAGCTGATGTGACAGGAGGCAGAGCCCGGGTGGCTGTAACCACAGAGGAAGCCTCGCTTATCTCATGCTGTGCCACCTGTTTCCTAACAGGCCACTGATGGTACCAGGCTGGGGCCTGGAGGTTGGGGACTGATGTTTTAACCTACAGGTCTGAGTTTTCAGTTTACTCTAACTTGATTTTTATTTTAGGTTTGGCCTTTGCTTCGGGTACATCAGCCATTCTGACTATTGCCCATCTTTTAAAAGCAGGAGACCAAATTATATGCATGGACGATGTATTTGGAGGTAGGTAACCCCTCCCCTCATACTGTGTCAAGTGGTATTTTAAAAATAATGAAATGAGCCCTGAGTTATATTAAAATGTAGTCAGTATTATGGATTATTTGTTATCTTTTAAAGGTGTAATGGACACCTCCACATGGTCTCAGGTTTGGTAAAGGAAGAGCATAAACACCTAGGGTCCATGCTCTTAGAACTGCTTATAAGAAAGATTGTTTAATTAGAATTATATTTAAACTGTTAGAAAGAGCATATAGGACCTGATCAACTTTCAGAAATATTCTGCTCTAGAGAAGCTAATGTTTAGAGAGAGTGTTCTAATAATTTAAAATTTTTACCTGCAATGAAGATGAACTATAACTCAAAGAACCTTACCTCTCCCCTTCCCCCTTTTATTTTAGTTTTTTGTTTCAGGGAAACTTGAAGTTTTGTCAAAAGCTGTGGACCCCTTCCACTCAAGAGACTTCACCTAGTATTCACATTTTAGTTATAGGGGTCTGATAGATTTACCCCTTGAAGCCTCTTCATGAATCCAAATTTAAGAACTTCCATTCTAAAGAGATAAATTGTTAGCTGTTTACAGTGGGTGAGTGGGGAAGGAGACGGACTTGCTCTCACTTTTAAGCAGCACTGATTTTTGTGTTCAAAACAACAGCACTGAATTTTGTAGATATACGTTTGCATATGTTCCACTTGCTTCCAGATAATTAAAATGATTTCTAGGGTATTATTATCATTTTATATATTTCCTGTCTGAACAAAACATCTAAATTCTTCGAAGGAAAAAGTTCCTTTTAGTAATCATTTTATCCTTCAGAAATCTGCACAGTGCTTTACATTTTATCTTGGTCCTTATAACGATTTGCTGAATTGAAATTTTAGAAATCTGAAACCTTTAATTACTTTTATTCATGCATTACAAAAACCTCATGGCAAATACAGGTACTAAATCCTGAAAATTGTTGATTTTTAAGAATACTGTATATATTTTTTTCAACCTTATATTTCCTACGGTTGGTCAACCTAATATCAAAAGTCTAATTTATCTTTGATTATAGAGTGGTTTCCTTGTTTTCTGTTGGCTTATCAATGATGCTTATTTTTTGGGTAGCGCCTTTGTCTGAAAGGAGTAGGGTGCCAGCCCCATATGCTGGAAGTGGCGGGTTCAAACTCAGCCCTGGCCAAAAACTACAGAAAAAAAAAAAAAAAGCTATTTTTCCATCAAATTGGTCTATATAAAAATCAAATTCAGAACAATATTTATAAAAAAATTATTCTAAGTTGAATGATTTCTCTTCTTTCACTGTGAAAATCAAGTAGTTTGATTTACATGGTCTCATTTGTCTGTTGAAGCTTTCAGAGCCACACAGAAGTGACTGAGAAAGTGCAGGTGCTCAGTTCTTTTCTTTGACCAAAGCATAATTAAATTGAAAAATTCATTGAACATTTCATTGATGTTAGTTGATTTATTTTAGGTTTGAATACTAGAATGAAATTGTTCAAAATGATACTGATGTTTCAGGGAGCGTGCCACTCACCGTTTGAAGTGCATAGAATGAGTGTTTTGAGAAGCATTGTTTGTGCCATGCCTCTTTTTGTGAATATCAAGTGTGTTTTATGTAACTCTTGGGCCTTAAGTTTAAAGTCCAAACCCTTCGTCTTCTAAGTACCTGAACCAAAAAGAAAAGAAAAAAAATTAAGTCCAAGCCTTATTATCCTCTATTATATTGCCTTTAGTTGCATTTTATTGGTGACTGAGAGTTCCTTGTATTTCTCAACTGTTTATACCTGTAAGGAGCAAACATTTCTTCATATAATGTTCTTTCCCTTTGATCTCATTCTGTCCTGCCCAGGTACGATTGTGTACTTCAGGCAGATAGCATCTCAATTTGGATTAAAGATTTCTTTTGTTGATTGTTCCAAAACCAAATTGCTGGAGGCAGCAATTACACCAGAAACCAAGGTAACTCAAATAGTTTTTGGTTCTGTACATTTTCTTTGTTTGATGTTTTATTTTCATCATTTCTGCTTACTAGAGGCTGAAATTTAAATTATATCAAATAATAAATTTTATTGGAAACCACTGGAAATATCACCAAGATTAAGATAGGTTTGGCATCTGCCAGGCATTATACCACAATGGTTAGGTAGGTTAATTCTGGAATGTAATTCAAATTCTAATTCTATATTATATAGAATTGTATAGTATTATACATCGGGTCCCATAAGTTCCATACACACATAGGGAAAATGTGTGTAAAGACATGTACCTTTATTTAAAAAATACTTACTATAAAATTTTACAAAATATTTCTCTACACGTTTATATATAAATACTAGAATATTAAAAATATAAAATATGATAGGATATAAAATGTAATATTAATTACATTTTTAAATGGAATGTGAGTTAATTTTCCTATGATGGTGACTTTGGGATAACCTGCACTTGTTGTGTTACCTCAGCAAATTATTTAATTTAAGTCTCCATTTCCTCATTGGCAAAATGGTGATTATTGTATCTACTTTTTGAAAAGGTGATTGTGAGAATTAAAAGAGATAATGCATATGAAATACTTAGTACCCAACTTAGATACATGGTAATTATTAAAAAATTTCTATGCAGGGGTACACAATTTTCAGTTGCACGATCAAGCTAGTATTGACACCAGAAGTCATTATAGAGATTGCATCATGGGAACGGAAGCTTGCCAACCTCCAACACTGTAAACTAGGGACCTTTTTCAGTGCTGTGAAGAATACTGGCAAAAATAATAGAAGTAGAGAATGGGCCATAATCAAGCTTTAGCCTCCATCCTGGGAAGCTTGTGTGCTACCGAAGGTGTTTTGTGCCCGGGTGAAGGGCAAATGTGACGTTCTTTTTTGTGATCTCATTTAAATTCTGCATAAGTATAAGAAAGGCAGGTGCCTTTTACACAGTATTCAACCTTTTCCGACTTTTTGCTAATGATTGAAAGTTTAGAGTTGTACCCAAGACTTTGTTGCAGTAAATGTTAAAAAATGAACATCTTTTCATGTACATATAATTTACTTTGAAGATTAACACGGGGTAAACTTTTGGTGATTAAGGATTGTTTTCAAAGGAAATTATTATTTTTTTTAATCTTGCTTGAGGGAAGAGACACGTTAAAATAGCTGGTCTAGTCTTTCTCAGGGAGGAAAGCAGATCATAAGTATATTAAGTCTTGTCACCATAACTTAATATAGTGGCTCTTTACTTACTTGAATTAGTACATTTTTTCCCCCTGAAATATGAAGCTCATCATTTATAGTAAAATTTTTAGGACTATGTTAAACCCCCTTTGTTTATAGTAGATAAATAAGCATATTTTTAATTTTAATTTTTTTTATTATCACTAAGAATAATAAGGCTTACCAGGAATAATTTTTATAAATTTTTAAATAATTCAAGATTTTTATAGAATATGAATTAGTTTAAGTACCTTACCTGTTCCATAGGAAGGCTCTAGAGTACGAAGATTGTTAAACCAGCCCATTTAAATACTTTGTAGTAAGAAAAAGAATCATTAGTCCTTTTAAAAAGAAAGCTGCAGATAATGTAACTCAATGCAGTGGCATCTTGTTCAACAAATAAGACTCCCTGGCATTTTCAGTAACTATCGAAAGCATCTACCATCTATTTATGACTGAATTGTGGTAGGTTTTTTTGAGCTATACAGATAAATATCATATTATCTCTCTCTCTCTCATTTTTTTTTTTTTTTTTAGAGAGTCTCACTTTATTGCCTTCAGTAGAGTACCTTGGTGTCACAGCTCACAGCAACATCTAGCTTTTGGGCTTAGGCGATTCTCTTGCCTCAGCCTCCTGAGTAGCTGGGACTACAGGTGCCCACCACAATGCCTGGCTATTTTTTTGTTGCAGTTTGGCCGGGGCCGGGTTTGAACCCACCACCCTCAGTATATGGGGCCGAGGCCCTACTCACTGAGCCCACAGGTGCCGCCCCATATTATCTGTTTTTAAAGGGAACTATAACTACGTTTTCTGTCATTTTTATCCTTCAGTCTAAAGCCCATGTTCTTCTAAAAGCCACAGGTATCTATAGTTTCTAGTTCATTCGGCATTATTTAAGTTCATATTAAAGATATTTTTGAAATACAAGTTGGAGTTTACCAAACAAATGAAAACAATATAACCTAGTTGTATGTACCCTTATATTAATCTGAAATTTGAAATAATAAATAAATAAAATAAAGTTTTTTTGGCATCATAGGGAGAAATCTTTTTAATGAAAATTATGGGATGTATTCTTACATAGCCTGTGTTATTTAACTTTGAGAACCAAATTTCTAGATGCTGAACTATGTCTTTGGAAAATAGTTAGAATAATTAACTTTAGCACTTTTTTTTGCTTAAACGTACATTATCTTATTTGATACTTACAATAGCTCTGTAAGTATTAACAGCCCATCATATCAATGAAGAGGATAAGTTACTTAGCTGTGGCCTCTCAGAAATTGTAGGAGAGGTGAGGATTCACATTTGAACCTTTCAACTTCATCATCCATGAATTTCCATTACATAGCAGTTATCCAGGTTGCTACAATGTATGAGATATATGTTGAAGAATATTTTTATAAATTATTGTATTTACCAAATGATTTTAGCTTGTTTGGCTCGAAACCCCCACGAACCCCAGCCTGAAGATGATGGACATTGAAGCCTGTGCACATATTGTCCATAAGCATGGAGACATTATCTTGGTTGTGGATAACACTTTTATGTCGCCGTATTTCCAGGTAAAGGAAAATAAATTATTTTGGCATGATTAGTAGACCAAACATATGGGTAATTGGGAAAGGAGAGACTTACATTGAAATTATGATGAAACTCATAGAAATCATATTTATTGGACAATAAATTTTAACTTTTTCCATGATTAGTTAATATCTTCTCAAAACTATGTTAGTGTCTTATAATAATACTTTTAATTTTATGAATGTAGTCTCTATTATAGCTTTCCGGTTCTCTTCGGATGTGTGAACTCTGAGAACATGGCTTTATTATGTGATCGTATCTGCCCTTGCCAAACGCACAGTAGGGACTTGTTAGGTGTTGGTGACAGACCAGGCATATTGTAGTTTAGTCACATCCCATGTGTTCTTACACACACTGGGGGGGAGACTGTCCTCAATGACATCTCACTGTATGTCACACAGATTTCTCCATTTCCTTTTTCTTTCTGGTTTTTCTTCCTTTAGCACCACAGAAACTATGCCTGGACCTCTATATCTTTAACTTGTGTTATGAATCATGGCTTGTTTTACACGATATATTTATTTATATTTTGCATAAATATATTGCTCTTATATTAGTTTTTTGGCTCCTACAATAAAATACCTTAAACTGGGTGGCTTATAGACAGACATGTATGTCTCCCTGTCCTGGAGGCCGGGCAGCCCAGAGCAAGGCGCAGCAGACCCGGTGTCTGGCGAGGGCTGCTCTCTGGTTCTCGGGTGGCACTTTCTTGCTGTGTCCCCACATGGGGAGGAAACAAGACAGCTGTCTGGGCCTCTTTCCTCGGGGCACTAATCCCGTTCTTGAGGTGACCTGATCACCTCCTAATATCATCAGAGTGGGGATTAGATTCAACACTGGATTTGGGGGAGTACAAACATTCACCCCACAGCATCACCCTCTAAACCATCTCTTTCCCGCCTTCCTCTACACCCATCTTCCCCCTAAGCCCAACCGTCTCAGACACCCGTCGTTCCTTCCCTTTTTTCTCCGGGTTCTTCCTCTGTTCTGTATTACATTTCTTGGGAGATCCTCTTGGGACCTCTAAGTGACCTGCTGTCTGCCCTTTTCCCACAGGTTCTCTGTCCCCTTTTGCGAGGGACCCAGCTCTGCTTTCTGTCCTTGTCAGGAGTTGCCTTCCCCTGCCCTTTCTCCCCGCTCCTGTCCTGTCACACTCAGCACACTTCCTGAGGCTCATCTCCATCTGCAGGGTTCTTGGAACCCAGCTTGCTGCCTCCAGCTCCTCAATCAGGCAGATCTTTGGAGGTTCAATTGTTTATATTTGCCCCCTTTGGTTTTGGGTCCCTAAAGTTGCCCCAGGCTGCTGTCCCCATGTGATAGAGTGACTCCTTGGGGAGCTTCCATAAACCTGTTCTTATGTGAGGGCACGATCAGGGTTTATTTTCCTTTCCTGGCCACATTGCATTCACGTAGCTGCATGGGCCGTATGCCTTTGGCTCACACTATATTTTTGGCTGCTGCTTGTATCATGTAACTGTTCTGTTTCCAACCTAAAATTCCTGGCATCATGTTTCTCCCAGGATTTTCAGTGTAGGATTCTTTGTGCCAACTCCTTCACCCATACGCCACCTCATTAGGCCAGTTAATACAGTGTAGGATGGCTTTCACCAAGCCACGGTGAATCCTATCTACTCCCCAAAAGACTGCATGAATTTTTTTTAGCCTGGCCCCACCCAGATTACTCATCAGGCCTGGACCTCATCCTCTACTACCTTTACTAACATAGGTCCAGTTTTTCCATTTTTTAGGAGCCCATGTAATGTTCTTCAGGTGAAGGATTGGATTTTGCTTTATTTCAATTTGTGTCCGATTCAGTTAAATTAATCAGAATCTTACCATCCCCAAACAGCCACATATATTGTTTCCACAAATCAAATTTCCTGCTGAAAACATCCTCTCATAGTCTAACCTTTATGAAAACAGACCTACTCTCTCCTACCTGCCTTCTGTTTCTGGGTCTTCTACAAGTCTCACAGCAGGTAACGTGCTCACACCTGCACGCAGATTCAGAGCAGCGTCTCTGGAATCGGGCAGTCCGGGTGTGAGTCCTGGCTCTTTAATCTGAGGGCTCTATCTCATTTTTCTTAGTCCCTTTTCCTCCTCTATACAATCGGAGCCAAAGGTACTAATGTTATTCAGTTAGGTAAAGTTCTTTATACAATGTTTCACTTGGTTATGTCAAATATTTAGCATGGTTCTTAGCACTTTAAAAATGAGATGAACAGTTGTTTGTGGTTGGTGTTTGTTTTTCCTTCTCTACTGGCCACAGAGTTTACAGAACATCAGCAGTAGAAGGGCCCTGAGACCTCGTCTGCTTGAGCCCCTCACCCTAGCAAAGGACAAGCAAACACATACGCAGAGAGAGCTTTGGCACCACCTTACGCTAAACGTCCTGTTGTTGAAACACCCTAGATGAAAAGGTCCATAGCCGCCTGCACTCACATCTTCCAATGTCTACACAACTCTAGTGAGGGTAAAACACACACCTACAGTTTCTGCTGAAGAACATGTAAATTGAAAGACGTTGATCGTACATTGTTAACAGGCGAGTTGATTATAACTTTAACTCTCACTGTGAACAAAGGCATTTTAAGACTAAAGGAAACATCTGGAAGATATCATATTAAGTGTAAAAAGCTAGGGATGGAAAGACAAGTACTTCATGATCTGATGCTATGTGGAATCTTTCAGAAGTAGTAACTGGAACAAAGGTCCCAGAGACTGGCAGGGGCAGGGGAGAGTGGTCAGCATTGACGGTCAGAGAGGAGGGGTCAGCTTTGCTGCTCTATTGCACGGAAGAGTAAGCAGGGTTAACAATAAAGTATCGTGTATCTCAAAAGGGATAAGAAGGAGGATTTTTAAATGCTCTCTCTCACCACAGAGAATGGATAAAGCCTCGAGGTGATGGATCTGCTGATTACCCTGGTTCAGTTATTGCATAGCATATACATGTCTGAAAACATTATGGTCCATAAATATGTACGAGGATCCATCAAATAATAATAGTAAAAGAAAAACATAACAAAAAAATGAAAAGATTAATTTTCAGGAAAATTAGGTAGGAGAAAACAGTCCAAACAAATTTCTTTATAGTGACTTTACACATGACAAAATTAGTACAGTTATCCGTTGGTATCATGGAGCAGCTGGTTCCAGGAACCTAGAATATACTGAAATCTACAGATGCTCAAGTCTTTTATAGAAAACATATTAGCATATAACCTATACACAACCTCCTGTGTACTTTACATCATCTCTAGATTTCTTATAATAACCTAATACAATGTAAGTGCTGTAATTGTTACACTGTATTGTTTAGGGAATAATGACAAGGAGAAAAAGGCTGTCCAAGTTTAGTACTGACACAGCTCTTAATTTTTTTCTCAAATATTTTTAGTCCATGGTTGGCTGAAACCATGGATGTGAAACCCATGGATAGGGAGGGCTGACTGTGTAATAACAGCAATCAGGAGTCAGATCAAGATGAGCCAAGTGTGAACAGTGATAGCATATATCGTGGGGGTTGAGGGTTGTAAAGTCTAAGCAGATTAGTTTATACTTACTTGACATAAAAATTGCTGAATGTTTATGTCAATTATTTTATGAGGTTAATGAGTAATAAAATACCAATGTATCTGCTGTAGGTAATAGATTCGTGGACCAGTCTGCAACTGCTATAAAGAAATAGATCCTGGAGACATGTTGACCTGGATCTGTCTGCTGTTTCCACACAATTTATGCCTTGAAATTGAATACTGGTTCTAAGAATTCATATTTTTATTTGGTGGGAGAGAGGCAAGTGGAAGTTAATATCAGCGATCCTGGAAAAACTTAAAATGTACATATTTTTACAAAGTTAGTACTGCTTATTATTAGGATGGAATTTACAGTTGCAAACAGGCAGGTAAAGAAGCATATTCTGAAATGATTTGTCATTAAAAACAAAACACTTTTTTCTTTCAGAGGCCTTTGGCTCTGGGAGCTGATATTTGCATGTACTCTGCAACCAAGTACATGAACGGTAAGGCACGTACAGTCTGCGCTCTGAGTGTCTGTCCTGGGCTGGTGAGAATAGCACAGGCCTTGACTTTTCCATCTTTTCTTCTATGGTTCAGTAGGTTTTTTTTCTGTGACTTATGTGGAAAGAAAAAAATTGCACTTTGATGAAATGTGAGATTTCATTAATATCGGACAAAACAATGTTCATGAGTTATGAGAAGAAGATTAAAATTCATTGTAAAATACTGTGGTTTTATCCTGCTGACTTCCTGAACAAGAAATACTTAGTTTTTATATGATTTTTATTCTATTGTGGTAGGTATGTTTTACCTGAGAGCGTTTCCAAGTGGAGGTCATGGTTTAGAAATTATAAAATAAAAAACTAACATGAATTGTTTTTAATGTAAATGCTTTTGTTTTGTTTTAGGCCACTCTGATGTTTTGCTGGGCTTGGTGTCCGTGAACTCTGAGAGCCTCCATGACAGGCTTCGCTTCTTACAGAACTGTGAGTCTCAGCAGGTCCAGGTTCCCTACTATGCTCTAGGAGACTCCATTTGGCATTTGTAGTCTCACTAAATGTGGTGAAGTGACAGCATTCTAATACTATATGAAAAAATTAGAAATAGAGGGAAAAGAATTTGATCTTTAGATGAAAGTAGAAAAAAAAAACCATTGGGTTATAAAAACAACATAGCTATAGTATAGCAAGCTTTATGGCACAGCACAGGAATGAGTTGTTATTTTCATGTCAGTGCTGATTTTAATCATACTACAGAAAGGCCTAAGTGAATTTTTAGTTTTAAGACTTACTGGATTTTTTTCTTTTTGTCAAAAAACATTTGAAAGGAGGGGATTCATATACTCTACTTTTTATATCTGGAATAATGGTTGATTTTAAAGAGCACTTTGGGTATAAACTGGTGTTTTTCAACAGATAGCTGTTAAGAATGCATTTTCTGTTTGTACGGCTCGATGTGCCTCAAGTATGGATTAGGATTTAACCATGGCAGTTTGACAGATGAGATAAAAACATAGGAATGAAAATACTCTTTTAGGAAATAGCTGTCGAAGTAAGGGAAGGAGACTCTGAGGACAGAAGCCCAACCTTACTGCCTGATGACTCTGCTTTCCTGTATCGAGAGCAGGAATGAGGCAGGTGTCCAGAGGCCTGCGAAGGGCCTGGCTGCTTCACACCACGGCCGCACAGAACGCTGGCGGGACACTCAGTAATGACAGGAGTTCAGCTGCTATTTTTCTCTGTATATTATAATAATGTTTCAGAGGAATATAAGATTAACCCCTGGGCATTCTCTCATTTCATTAAACTCATACAAAGGACTATTTTTCTTCATCTTCACAAAGTTCATATCATTATCTTTATACTTAGCTTTGAAGACATTCATTTCTCCTCATTTGACAGTAAATTTTACTAGGCGTATTTCTGGTTCATTCTCACGCTCCTGATTTGAGACATTTCCCCTGCATGACTTGCCCCCAGCACTCAGCTGCGCAGCTTCTCCGAGTCACTGTAATGAAAGAGACACGCCAGAGAAAGTTCTGGGCCCCCCGCCTGTCTTCAGACTAACCCAGCACATGTTCATCTTGTAGCTCTTGGAGCAGTTCCATCTCCCTTTGACTGTTACCTGTGCAATCGAGGTCTGAAGACGCTCCACGTCCGAATGGAGAAGCATTTCCAAAATGGGATGGCAGTTGCCCGGTTCCTGGAATCTAATCCTCGGGTAGAAAAGGTCATTTATCCTGGTATGTTAATTGGATTTCTAAGCAGACATGCTCATATCAGGACTTCAGCAGTATCCCGAGCACCCTGTGTGGGTAATATTTATTTCTAGGTTAGGTAATCTCATTCATCTTTATGTTGGTTTATTTTTGGTCCTGCCATGCGGCTTTCTCTGTGGAGGGTCCACTGGAAAGAAGAGGGACCTGATCTGTATCTCCTGTTGCCCACAGGGTAGTGGAAGCTTAGACATTAGGGAATCGGTCCTGTGTGGTAGATGTTCCTGTGATGGTCTTTAGTTCAAAGGTTTGCGTCTACCTTTTCAAAGGTTGCCACATTGGACTTTTCGGCTGATTTTCTATAATTTTGTCAGTCTGCTCTGCTGCACTGGCTCCAACTATAATCTGATCGGGGTTTGTTCCAACTGAGACTTGAATATTTATGTGCGAAAATCCCCCTGAGTGTCTCTCTCTCTTTTTTTTTTTTTTCCTTAATTCCTTCATCTCTCTCAGCATCTGGAAATGCCCAAGTGGAGTTAGCAGACTTACATGCTACTCCGTGAATTTATTTTACCAATCTTTTAAGCTGGGTGGTCTTAAGAAAGGTATCTAGCTAGGTAGTCTTGGGTGTACAGGAGAATTAAGACCAGCCCCAAAGAATGTAGACAGATCAAAGCAGAAACACGTATGAGATTAAATGCCCTGCTTGTATTCTTCGTAAGGAACTGTCGACAGGTGTATATTTTGGATGGAGGGAGAAGAGCTTTGAGCCATGTGATTGAAGAATGGGCAGTGTTTGTTACAAGAGCTTGGCAAGGCACTCAGATTTATTCAACATGTGTTCATTCCAATCCTTGCCAACTATGGGCCAGGCTTTGTGCAAGGTCCTGGGAACCGATTATTGAGGAAGGAAATGGATTTGTCCTCCAGCAGCTAATGTGGCGGATGGACAGATAGTGAGCAAGAAGCTACAGAAGGATGCAATTAACAAGGGAGTCTAGTTACAGGGACGGCACGTGCAAAGGTCCTGAGAGGAAGTGCAGTGGCGCTGGCATAAAGAAAGCTGGGAAGGGCGGTGCCTGTGGCCCAACAGAGTAGGACACCGGTCTCATATGCCGGAGGTGGTGGTTCGAATCCAGCCCCTGTCAAAAACTGCCTCCACCCCCCCACCCCCCAAAAAAAAAGCTGGGGAAGGCACCACAGGTCAGTCTGAAGCTGGAGAGGGGAGCAGGGGCCCACGCGGTAGTCAGAGGTGAGGCTGGCATAAAGCTCAATATTAGGCTCATTTGCCATTTCTTTAAGTGGACAATTAAATTTTCCTTCCCAGTGACATTTGAGACCCTAAAATAAGATTTTATTGTGCCTTATGATTCCAGGGCTGCCCTCTCATCCTCAGCATGAGTTGGGAAAGCGTCAGTGCTCAGGCTGCACGGGGATGGTCACGTTTTATATCAAGGGCACTCTCCAGCATGCGGAGACTTTCCTCAAGAACCTAAATGTAAGCTTTAAAAACTGCTGCTAAGGGTTGGCACCTGTGGCTCATTGGGCAGGGCACCGGCCCCATATAATGACGGTGGCAGGTTCGAACCCGGCCTCAGCCAAACTGCAGCAACAACAACATAAAATAGCTGGGTATTCTGGTAGGTGCCTGTAGTCCCAGCTACTTGGAAGGCTGAGGCTAGAGAATCGACTAAGCCCAGGAGTTGGAGGTTGCTGTGAGCTGTGACGCCACGGCACTCTACCAAGGGCAATAAAATAAAACTGTCTCTAAAAAAAAAAAAAAGAAAAGAAAATCTCTTCTGAAGTTGTGGGGTAAGACCGTTGACTATCACTCACTTCTACCCAACCCAGGCGACAGTCTGTCCCTGCAGGTCACACACCTTTAAACCTCCATCATGAAATGCACTGTGTACAAGGGCACAGTGGCAGACATCTAAGTATGTTCATCTGCTTAGCTCTCCACATACTACAATCAGTTTGAGAGGGATGGACTGTTTTAATGCATTGGTGTGCCCGTTTGTCTAAAAGTAATTCCCTTTTTCAGATGAAACAGGTGAAAACTCAAAGTAGTGTGTTGTTAGTGCACTGCACAAAGGCTGTTCTGAAATCCATTGTGCCAACAGCTTTCCAAACCCTGCGCCTCCCAGCGGGGGTGAGGGGGCAGGAGGCCTTTGCTTAATTGTCACAGAGGGAGGAGGTTTTGGAAGAGAGACCTATGGAACTTCATACACTGGACATGGCTTAAACTCATAGAGTTTAAATGCTGCAGAGCTAATAAGTAGAAACCTGACAGGTTAGTCAAAGCCCTCCTGTGGGGACCCTAATTTAGTACAGTTATGAGAATAATTTTGAAAACATTTGTAACATTTAATGACACTTAACACTAAATACAGACCTGAGTGATTTTTCTTCCTGTGTTAGTAATGCGTTAAATGGCTATATTTAACAAGCGATACATGGAAACGAATAAGTTTATAGATCTAGGCAGACATTTAGAAATTTTCTTTACTTAAGTAATGACTGAGATAGGTTTCAAATATAATAATTTTGAAGTTTTAAAGCTCATGTTAAGTATTTCTTAAGTGTAGGAACAAATTATGAAAATACGGGCGTTTCACTTGGATCGGGTGTTTAATGCTTTATAGTTTAAACATAATACGCCTAACTGGTGGAATCACTGTTATAGACTTCATTCTCATTTTTCTTCTGAGTTTCTTGCAGGGCCACTTTATTGAAAATATTTTTTTTAGATTTTAGTATTTTTATTTTAATAAAAAAACTTAGTTTACATTTTGTTTGCTATAGTTATTCACTCTGGCTAACAGCTTGGGAGGTTGCGAGAGTCTTGCTGAGCTTCCGTAAGTATATTTCTGTTTTTCTGAGCATTTTAAATTTGATGTCAGCTTTAACGACTGTTTGGGGGAGGAGTACGGGAAAGTCAGGGATATGTCAAGATATTTAGCAGTAAGAGTATCATGGTGCTAACTCATCAGAATGGACTCTACCCGGGTGAGCTCTAGAGGGGGCTGCCTCTCAGCAGGCTGTGCCCTCCCACATGCTGACTCCTTCCTTGCCCTGCCTGAAAGATTCCAGCGGTGACTGTGCTCTAGGGTCCCTGGGCCCTGGGCCTGGGCCTTTGCTCTTTGGATCGGCCTTGGAAGGGGGACTGGAGACTGTGGTGGACGGGCTGTTTTCAGGACTCCCTGGGAAACAGAGAATGTGTCTCTGACGGAACTGTCAGTTCCACTGTTCTCTGTCCTGTGGGATAAACCTCTCCTAGCTGCGTGTTATCTGCAGGTGAGTCCAAACTCCAACTTGGTACTCTAGGCTTTTATTGTTTCACCCGATCAATCCATCCAGTTTTATCAAAGCTCTCCAGGATACTGGAACAGGAAGCAGCCTGAGGTCACGCAGTCCACAGCGTATTTTACAGACAGTTTAGTTGGTTTATTCAGATGTCACACATGCACACAGGGCCACTTCATCCTTGGCTTTGCATCCGGAACAGTGAGGGGATGTACTGGAGCCTGGATCTGGAGTTGAGGCCTTTCCCCCCAATTCCTTAACCAAGGAGCTTCCATTTTTTCATCTGTAAAATGACATTGATGATGATCCCGTGTTGATTCCCTGTCCCACCGAGCATTCTCGTCTTGCCTCTCCGTGTGCTGCTGGGACCACGTATTGTGATTATTGTGAGGGCAGGTCACCCTCGTCACCTGCTAACTTTAACTGTACTAGATGCACACGGTCGTGTCTGTGTTTTCCTTTTCATAGACATTTACGGAGTAACTTGTCTTGGCAGCACTGTGTTGAGGAATGTCGGGATTACCCAAGTTCAGGCCGATTCTCTGCTTTCTCATCATAGTATATTGTTTAGGGGGAGATTCGGGCAATCTCATACCATTCAAATACACATGATGCCCAAGTGAAGATTTGAAATAATCTGTATGACAGGTAGCTTTTTTGTTAGTCTTTGCAGGAGACGCCTGCTAGTATGACTTGATACAGCAGAGGGCACACTAAGTTTATAAAATTAGTTTATTTTTCCACGTAGTGAAATGTGTATTACTTTAGGACTCTATTCTTAAAATCAGACCTCTCCTGATTTATTTAGGAATTTGTTTAAAGTTTTATGGCCTTGAAACAACGGTCCCCAACCTTTTTTGGCACCAGGGACAGGTTCATGGAAGACAATTTTTCATAGACAGTGGGGGATGGATAGAGTTGGATCTTCCTGGGCAGAGCATTTTAAAGAGGATGTTTGTGTATAGAAGCTTCATCAGAGTGATAAAAGGAGGTAGCTGTTTAGTCAAGTCACGACTGAGATTATCTTTCCATGGGACTGAAGTAAGACAGGAGAAAGCAGGGTGACCCTGAGTTTCCTGGTGGTGTGCAGGGAAAGGAAGCGTGTCAGCTGCAGTTCGCACACCGGGGTGAGCGAGACTGTGAGCTTCTTCTCCGAAGTGCCTCAGCCCACGGGGATTCTCCCTCCCTGGCAGTCTTTTTGTCCATACGTGTTCGGTATTCTCTGTACCATTTTTCTTTGTGAATTGTCATAGTTTTTCACTCTCGCATTGTCACAGAGTGTCAAGAAATTATCTCATTCTGTGGCTTCCCAGAACTGACTGCAGTGCCTGGCGCATGCTAGGGGCTTCACTAGGCTCACTCATGTTGATGAAGGTGATGAGCTGCCAGGTGGTCTGGGAAGCTCTTGAAGGCCCCTGTGCCCTGGGTTCTATGCCGGGGTCATCAATGCTTGGCGCTCGCGGCCTGGCTTGTCAGCTGCCAGCACTCCTGGGTGTCTTTCCCTGCAGGGCCTCAAAAGGTGCAGTTCCAGATTGATCCAGCCAGCAGAGAAAATTAATTCTGGTCGGCTTCTGGTCCAAGAGACCTCTTCTCAGTCGGTGTCCGGCAGGTTGGTCAGAGGGCATCACTTCTGGCCGAAGCCTCCTTCAGGCAGGTGCTGAAATCCACCCACTGGAGGCTGAGCCTTCCCTCCAGCCTGGGCGTGCCGGGCAGGCGCCTCAGTGTCAGGATCTAGGTTCCCTTACCAACGTATAAACAGGGTTAAAAAAGTCTTGGTTTTCATGCAAAATCATGATTCGAATAGATAAATTTTATAATTTCTCATTTTTTTTTGCCTGTGAAAAATTATATGGGTCTGAAAAATGCGATATTTGGAGAAATGTGTCTCCTGTGACATAACCTAGCGAACAAAGATGTGCTCACGCCTCCCTCCAGGACTGTCATGACCCACTCATCTGTGCCGAAGAAGGACAGAGATCTCCTTGGAATTACTGACACAATGATTCGACTCTCCGTGGGCTTGGAGGATGAAAAGGATCTCCTGGAGGATCTAGACCAAGCTCTGAAGGCAGCAGTGAGTCTCACTGTGTGTCTAATCTGGGGGGTGGGCATCTCTGCATTTACAAAGAGTGGTGTCGCTGTGAACTCTGAGGGTTTGTCTTCCTGCTGTAGGCAGGGCGTGTGAGTACAGGGAAGTCAGCTAAGCGTAGAGTTAAAGGTGTTAGTGTGCAGAAACGCCTCTCAAGGAGGCGAGGGTTTTGCCTGTAGGTTTGATGACATCTTTTTCCTGTGCCCTGTGTTGCAGCACCCTCCAAGGGGAAGTCTTAAATAGTACTCCAGAACGGCGATTAGAAGCTGCTTCCTGAGAAGATGAATCTTCTGTAGAATGTAATGGACAATTAATGAGCTTTCACAAAATTTTCAAGTGAAATTTTAAGGCACTTCATTACTTTTCGCAACTGTGACTTTCCAGAGACTATCCCTGTTAACAACAGTTTTCTGCAAATCTTGTCTTGCTTGACAGGTTAATTCTCCTAAGATCTTTTTGTTGATTTTGCTATTCATTTGCCTCTGAAGGAGTTGAGACTTGTGCTGTTTTGAAGGATAATGTTCTTTTTGGCCTAGTCTAAGGCTTATTTTGATCATACAGTATAATGGCAATCCATTTTTGGTATTTTGTGAAGAAAGTAAAATATTAAATGACCGTTCTGAAATTAAGTGTAATTTTTGCACATTGTTGAAAAAAGCATTGAAAGCAATGGTTTAGTTTTAATTACCTCAGCCAATAATCACATAGTTGAAAAATCTGTGAAATTCCACTGTTTTAAGGTTGTACTTAATATATTTTACAAATAAATCTTATTATCAAATGCATCCCATTGTGACATTTGTAAATCATGTGACATGAACCCGTGTCCCTGGGTCCTTTCAATTCCCGACATTGCTCTTAGAGTCTTACTCTCTCGTGTTGAGTTTTAGACATTGAATTAAATACCTGTCATTCCCAAATCACAGTGTTTGCAGCTTAGTTATATTCTATACTTGGCAGGTTAAAGGCCACTTTTATACAGAGAAATACTATATATTTTGTATTTTTATCTGAAATGGTAAATATGGTGATGCTAAAGAACGTATATTTAAAACATTTTTTTATAGTTAAGTGCATAGTCAGACATTATCAATACACAAGAAGACAAATACAGGTGATCCTGGATACCGAAGATATTCATTCCTGAGAATATCTTTAGGCCAGATTTGTGTGTAGCCTGGATGCCTGATGAACAATGCATGCGTGGTAATACTCTAATGGCTCATGTGTGGTAATAATACTGCCTAAGACAATAACACTCTTGTGCTATAATAATAAGTTACAGAAACCATTATGCTTTTTCTTTTAATTCAATCAAAATATAAAAAACAAGCTCAAACTAAACATTAGATGGGAGATAAGAGAAATTACAAAAAATAACACTGAAGTTTAATGATAACCTAAGGTTGTAGCAAGTCTCGGCTAGAAGAATGTTGTGCCTATTTTGATCTCCTAACCTCATGAGTAATAACCTTTCCATTTCAATAATTAATCCACTAAGATGCTGAGTAATAGGTGAGGCTTTCATTGGAGAGCTCCCTTTGTTACTTTATCCTTCATAATTGTCCTGACAGCCTGGCAATGGAAGCCTAATGCTCTCCCCGTGGACCATGGTGTCTGGCCTTTCTCCAAATTCTTATTTCTACATCTTTTTCTGTAGTGATCACCTTTCTCTTCACTGCAGGCTCACCTGGACTTGCAGTGGACTTTTGTTTTGGGGGGTGATAATTAGGGGAAACAGACGTACAGAATTGAATGAAATAGTAGCATGAAAGTGATTCTGTGCGTGAAGGACCACGTGGGCAAGGAGACCCACCACTCGTGTAGGGATGCTGTGCCAACGACCACATATGCCCTGCGAGTCTGTTTGCATGCATGGAAAAACTTCCCAAATTATTAACTTAATTATTTACATGCATGGAAGAAACTGTTCCCAAATTATTTGTTTAATTATTTAATTATCAATTATCCTGAAGGGGAGCCTTGGGAGCCCATTCATAGGTATATAACCCTATAATTCAGATCATCCTCAACCCAGTGACTGCCCGGAATTAGATCTGTAAAACTGTTTTTGTCCTAAAGGTTTTCCATGTCATACCTTGATTTGGTTAAAAGAAGAACATCACTGACCCTGATGAGTTATCGTGCTGGAAATTCTGTCTCTAGAGGCAGGAGCGTCCTGAGGCGGGTACACCGTGGTTTCTGGCAGGAGCATCCTGAGGCAGGTCCTGTCACACCATGGTTTCTGGCACACATGATCTCTTGCCATCTCAGGACCTCTGGGCTGTGGAAGCAGATGAAGCCCCTGCCCAAATGAGAAGAAGAAAAGCTGTTCATTCTCAGCCAGGGACTGAGCCACCATCACCTGGGTTTGGCCAGAGGACCCCCTGCCCCCAAAACAGGCAGATGTGGGGAGAGCTCTCCAGTGGGAAAGGGGAGACTTCAGACAGCCCTGGTGGAGGCTGTCAGCTGCAGAAGTTGGAGACGGGCTCGGGAGAAGCATGGCCCACTGTGTACCTGGTGGGGGTGCGTATTTGGCTTTCACTAGTTGGTCCCATGTGGGAAGCAGGGACAAAATTCAGGAAGCTGTCAGTCATTAGTAATTTCCTCCTATTTCTGGATTGTCAGAAGAGGTACCAATCTCATTTCTTGCACTTCTGATTTATAGCAGCTGACCTGGGTGGTTTATTATCAGTTAGGATGTGGATTTTCTGGGGAGCGTGCTGCAGGTTGTGGTCGAAGTTCAATTTTTACACATGGTTTGGCCATTGTTCATTTCGATATTGAGTCTGTCAGAGCTGTAGAGAGCAGTAAGTAACTACCATTGTGTCAGTCAAGGGTTCCACAGACTGACAGAACCAACAGACACAACAGTGTGTGTGTGTGTGTGTGTGTGTGTAGAGAGAGGGATTAACGGTGGTGGAGCAGTTGTAAGGGCTAGCCAGTCTACCATCTACTGAGCAGGCTGGGTGGCAGATTGACCTGAGTTGCAATTCACAGGGTAGACCAGCAAGCTGAAGATACAGGCAGGGGTTGTACATGGAAGTTCTGGGGCAGAACTACTTTTCCTGAGGAAAACCTTGGTCTTTTCCCTTGTGGCCCAAGTGATTGGGTGAAGGCTCCCACATTACAGAGGCTTAACGTCCTTTGTTCAAACTCTATTTATTTTACTATTAATACTAATCACATCTAAAAACTACCTTTACAGCAACATCTAAACTGGTTTAACCAAACAACTGTGCAGCACACTGTACACAGAAAATTATGCATCACCTTCCAACCATATGACATCCTGAAAAAGGCCAGACTATGGAAACAGGAAAATGATCTGTGGTTGTCAAGGGTTTGGGGGGATGAAGAGGCGGAGCACAGAGGATTTTTAGGGCTGTGAGAATGACACCATAATAATGGCTACATAACATTGTACTTTGTACAACACCCAGAGTGAACCCTAAGGTTAGCCGTGGACTTTAGGTGATATGATGTGTCAGTGCAAGTTCCTCAACTGTAACGCAGGCACCACTCTGGTTGGGCGTGTTAATAGTGAGAAGGCTGCGCCTGTATTTTCTGAAGGTGATGGGCCAGGACTAATGCGTGCTCATCCTTCTCAGAACCAATTTTGTTCAAACACCCTGATATTGAAAGGCATAAAAGTACATCGTCCAACTTGGATTAAATGCAAGTTAATCATATCAAGTGTGCCCCACACTTCCTATATTTAGGAATATAGTGAGCTGTGAATACAGGTCAGAACCCCCCAAGCCCTCACACGGCCCCTGCTAATAGGAGCTTCTTCCTGAGTGCCTGCCGCTAGGATTCAGCAGAGTCAACATCGGGAGGTAGAAGGAAAATATGTTGGCTCATCTCAAAAGAAAAATACTATTTGAAGCTCACTGACCAGGGACATGCAAGTTACTTTAGTTTAAGTGCCTGGTTAAATCACAGGATTTCATACCTGAATATGTTGGGGACAGGTGGTAGTTGGAGGGCACAACAGAATCTGTAAATACTATTTGGGTAGAAGTTGAATTTTAACTTGACTCAATAGCTCAGATTGATGCATCATAATACACTGATTTTGTTCTTCCTTGTAGAGACAGGGTCTTGCTATGTTGCCCAGGCTGTAGTGCAGTGCTATTCACAGGAATGATCATGGTGTACAGTAGTCTGGAATTCCTGGGCTCAAGAGATCCTCTTTCCTTAGCCCTTGGAATAGCTGGGACTGTAAGTTTTATACAAACCCTAATTTGGCTGCCAGATTGGGGGTAGAAAATTATTTTTCTGTAATAAGAAGATCAACAAGTGAATGGATTCGGAAATTTTTGTGAACTTTGTAATTTTGGCCTAACAGCCAGTTCAAACACAGATGCACAAAGCTAATTACACAATTTAAATCATTAAAGTAGTTGAATAAAGGTCCAAATTCCAGGTGGGAGTGTACATTGACTTCATTTTACTTAAAGCTAATTTCAAAACCAACAGGTATTGAAAGCAAATACCACTATTGAGCAAGAACGTGCAGTATTTCCGATGTATGAGGGGATGTGGTGTTTCTCAAACAGTCCTTGTCATGTGTTGTTTGTTGTGTAGAGATCTTCCAAGGAACACAGTTTGGAATAATTTGCTCTATCATGTAATAATTTGCTCTATCACGTCTCATTTTCTTAGAAATCACAACCTTCAATATAATGAAGTTGTTTTCTCCTAAATTTGTCTTTCTTTTACCAATAGATAGTCCTTTATTTTTTTTTGTAAGATGAAAGTCAGAGCAATCCCCTTATTTCCCTCTGTCACTGATATCAACTGGGTTAGACCTTCTTATGTTTAGAAAACCCTATGTGGGGTTGGGCCACTGGCCACCAGAGAGATTAAACGCCCTACAGCAGAACAGATCTGCAATGTGGAGAATCACTCCCCTTGAAATGTTTTCTCTATGATGGAAACTTGCCAGAAAGACAAATCGAGACACTTTCAATTGCTGGATTACTAGCTGAACAAGACTTCTTCGTGTGTGGATAGATCAAACTGTTTATAACTTTTACAGCTTATATCTGTGTCTTATATCTGTATACACCATATACAAAAGATGGTGCTCACTTTCTCCACTGGCCCACATGAACCTCTGCAGAGCCTTCCCCTCCAAAGATACTGAAAATATCTGTATATTTGGTACAAAAATAGCAAAAGTGACACTCTGACCTAACTGCTTCCCACTTGGTTTATATACCTTGTACCCTTTCTCTCCCATGAACTTGTAAGAACCTATTTTGAGAACAGCCAAGTGTGTTCGATTTTCAAGCTAGATATTCACTATATATGTTAACATGAGTATGTCACTTATCTCTTTGTATAGGCAACTAAAATAAAGCGGTTGTGCTAGAAATTTGTTTCAAGTGTCACTCAAATATCAAATTTAATAGTTCCAGCAATAGTACTTAGATTTTTTATTCTCAAGTGATATCATTTTCAATTATTAATATGTTATATCACAATGAGAGTCAGTTTCATTTTGTTGTTATGTAAGAAAAATTGTTTACGCTGGCAGGTGAAGGTAGGTGTCATAAGTGCCATCCAGTGGGCTGTGGTCCATTGTAGTCATCTACACAACTCTCAAATTAAGAACTTGTGTTATAAGGTCTTCTTTCTCCTCTTGCTCCCCAAATTTCCTTCCTAATTAACAAAATTTCACTGGCAAAAGGCAAAGGGAGAGCAATTCTTTTTTTCCTTTGAGGTAATGCAAAATAGATCTAATCATTGCCTACAATCTGATTGACAATAATGTCCTCCCACGTCCTCACGGTGCCCTGTACACTATTCAGTCACAGCACCTTTCTCCATGGCCTGTGAGAGCAGTAGTGGTCGTTGCACACATATGCAAGAAGTACAGTGCTATTGGTTTAAGAAGTATTCATTATAAAATAATGCACCTGTGTTTGATGAAAGTATTAAATAGTAAAGAAATTCAAAAAAGAGATATCTCCTATTTTCTCTAAAATATCTGCCCAGGTTGAATCTCATTCCCAAGAGGAATTAATATTTTTTTCAATAAGTGTTAAGATAACATTGCCCTATTTCATGCAAGCTAACTTACAAGAAAAATTGGCATAGCTGGGGCAAGGGGAGAAGGCTTACACCTATAATCCTAGCACTCTGGGAAGCCAAAGCTGGGAGTTTGCTTGAGCTCAGGAGTTCGAGACCAGCCTGAGCAAGAGGTAGACCCTGTTTCTACTAAAAATAGAAAAATTAGTCACGTGTCTTGGTGGGCACCTATACTTCCAACTACTCGGGGGACTGAGGCAGAAAGATCACTTGAGTCCAGGAGTTTGAGGTTGCTGGGAGTTATGATGCCATGCCACTCTAGACTCTAGCCTGGGCAACAGTGAGACTCTGCTAAAAAAAAAAAAAAAAGGAAGAAGTAGAAAATTAGTATACACCCTAAACTATATAGCATTTACTGGATTAAAGTGCCTATCATGTATTCATTCAAAAAGCTTTTTTTCTAGATAACTTGCTTAACTGAAACTTTTAGATTACATGTTTTGGTAGTGTTATTATTGTTGAAACAGAAATATATGCTCATGGTATAAAACATGAAGCAAATAAAATATAAAAAAAGTCACCTTTCCAAGCTAGGTGTGATGGCCTAAGCCTGTGGTCCCAGTGACTTGGGAGGCTGGGCTGGGAGGATCCTTGGTGCTCAGGAGTTAGAGGCTGCAGTAATCTATGATTACATTTCAGTGCAGACCCCAGTGATACCCTGTCTTGGAAAAAAGAAAGGAAGAAAGGAAGGGGGGAGGAGGTAGGTTGGTTTCCACTGCAGATCCATGGTTTCTTATACCAAAAGGAGTTACACATATTAAAACATAAACACCTGTTTAAAAATAATGCAATTTTTTTTTTGAAAAGGAATGTATACCTTGCTTTGCATTACTGTCTTAGAAATTAGAGATCAGGGCATACCAGTGCCTCTCAACATCCTCCTGCTTCCTGGCCACAATTTATCAATCACAATCAAACTCATCTTTTCAGGATGAATAATTAAGCTATTTCCATCCTTCTGCTAGTACAAATAGCAAAGTAGGTATGAAGAACATCCTTGCTCATCTTGTACACATGTAAGAATACATCTAAAGGATAAATTCCTTGAATAAAATTTTCTACAAGTGAAATGTCTGAGTCGTAGAAAAAAGTATTTTAAATACTTGATAGGTAATACTAACCTGCCATCCAATAATACTTTAATTTATGAGAGTAAAAAAGACCTGATTTAGAACATTGGTATAGGTGCCATCTTTTAAAGAATTCTTCATTATAGTAACACTAAATAAAGTGTCCATATTTGCAATTCAGCGTTTGCCAGCTAACATTGGGAGGTAAAACTAATTGGAACTGTTTTAGACCCTTCTGGTCCTTAAGTGCTGTATTTAATCACATAAAACTACCCCCATGTATAGGTATACGTAGCTATTAAGGTAAGTGGCAGTTGACAACACGTTATATTTTTAAGAGAAAAATATTAATTAAGTATGTATTGATAATATCCTTAGTGTTTTGAAGTCCATCCATGCTACCGCGCCATAAAAATTTTGGTAGGCTTCTAGAAGCTCAAAGGCCCTTAGGCACCATACTATTGTGCTTCCTGGGTTAAGTGTCCCTGGAGCTACTTTGAAAAGCCAATTGCCTCCTTCCTTCTGTTCACATCTTGCTTTCAAACTATAAATTTTTAAGACCTGTTCACTCCTTATTCGTTTTTTTTCTCATTTGGTTTAATAAATTTTTAGATCTTTAACTGATACTCTGCAAGAGCAGAAATATTCCTAAAGTTCTTAGTGCTAGAAAATAGTCACAATAGTGTATGTAAGTAGGTCAAATCTGTATTGTTCAGGAGACAAGGAGATTTTTGTTGTTTGTTCTGAAGGGAATGACCCTTGTGAGAATAGGGGCCTAGGTGCTGCGAAGGGTAAAGTGTGACATGGGGCTGCTATTTTTTCCTACAAGGATGTTGCTGCTATTTGTGTGACAATGAAAACATTTTGTGTAAGCATGTGAGGCTCTGGGAAGTTTTCGAAGCTACACTGTCTTTCTACTCAGGAAGTTTCTCCCTGTACTTAGAAGAGGATAATGTTTGAAAGGCTCAAGATCAAACAGCTCAGAGGAGATTCAACGTGGCAGACGGCCACAGGACTTGAACAGGTAGAAACACATTCTCTGCTTCAGGGATCTAATCTGTGTGTCTCTGAATAACATTCTGTAAGACATTCGATAATTTTAACGTATACTGTATTTTGTTAGATGACTAAGTTTAAAAGACTTGGGTGTTTTTGTTCACAAGCTGGCCATACTCCTAGCCCAGTACATGGGCTTCTTTTCCGTATGGTTGGCTTTGGAGTGCAGCTCAATTACTAGACTTTCATTGTCTACTCGCTCAATACCCATCAGTGCTGTTTGAAAGGTCGTACAGCTGTCAAAGAATCTTCACGGACCTGAAGATAATTTCCTGTTGAATGCAAGTGTACTGACATTCATAGAGTTTATATAAAAATACCAGGAATCTTCACTTTTGCTCCCTTGATATAGCTTAGGACTATGTTACAAAACTGAAATACATTTATTTATTAAAGAAATGCTTTTATAAGAAAAAAAAAATTGAACGACAGCTTCTTAGGAAGCTGCCAGAGTTCTAATTAGACATAGTCATTGCATTTTTCTTGAGGAAAATATGATTCTCACTTCTGTTTCAATCCTTGTTAAGTATTAGGTCATCCCAGCGTTCGGTGTTATTTGAGAATAATGAGAATCCAAGGTGAAAACTGGGCCTTGGGACCACTGTTTTCTTAAGCAATATCCAACCACGTTGTGGTTGGAATCTTTCGGGACCGCCCTCAGGACAAAGGGTAGGGTCAGGGGCAGGGGCTGCGGGAAGAGGGGCTGTTTGTGTGGCCTGTTCACCTTTGTTCGCTTTTCAACTAAGCCAGTCTTTCTCCAGACTCGGGCGAACCCCACCCTGAGTTTATACAAACCTCACAGCAGCCAGCCCGACCGCTGCCCCCGGGCCGGCGCTCAGGAATTCCGCCCGCAGGGACTCACTGCGGTGGATCCAACAGCCTCAGCTTCCTCCACTGAGAGTCCCGGAAAAGGCGGCAGCGGGGACGCGCCAGGCAACGCCTCTGCTGCCAGCCAATGAGCTGCGGGGCCCGCGTCGGGTCGTCGCTCATTGGCCCGCGCTGGCCCCGCCCCGCGGCGATCACCTCCTCCAGCCGGTGAATAAAGTCTCAGCCCGGGAGTCGGCGTGACCGGCTTGGTGAGCTCGCTGTCGCCTCTTCCCCCGTGACTCTACCCCCTTTCACCCGATCCCTCTGCCTCTCTCCAGCCGCCAGTTTCCTAGATCTACCTTCGCTGTTTTCCGGTCTCTTTTCACAGTTCAGCATGCAGAAAAAAGATGCCTCCTTTGATGGTTTCCTGCCTTGCTTCCAGCGTTTCGCCACGCAGGCCATTCACGCCGGCCAGGATCCGGATCAGTGGACCTCCCGGGCTGTGGTGCCTCCCATCTCAATGGCCACCACGTTCAAGCAGGGGGCGCCGGGCCAGCACTCGGTGAGCTGGGTCTGTCTGGGGCAGTCCAGAGTTGGGCAGGAAGGAGATACGGCTTATACATTAAAAAGGCACGTAAGAAATTATAAGATGACTTTATAAAGTAGGAAGCAACCGAAAGGATGTTGCTACACTCTAATTCTGGCAGTCAAGCTTTGTATTGGGTGGGTCCGATCATATTTCTTTTGATAAGCAGGACGGGAAGGAGCAGTTTGTCCAACTTGCCATACAAATTTGGAGTGAAATTCATGTGATTTTTGGCAAATTTGCAATCGAAAACTAAAGGTCATTAGTTCTTCGAATTACCTTTAGCAGCAAAACTTTTAAAGCTATAGTAAGGAGTCAGCTTAAAAAGTATTAAAGATCTGATGGCTTACCTATAATCAAGGTATTTCTCAACAGCTGTATTAATAGTTATGGAATTCCTACTATGTGCTAAATATACATACATACATATATAGTATCCTGTGTGTTACAAGTATTGTCTCCTCTCAGGTTAACAATAACGCAATTCTGAACTGAATTCTCTTTTTTGTAATGGAATAGCTGAGATTTAGGGATGTTAAGTAATAAGTCTAAGGCTAGTAGCTGGAACCCCACACTGAAGTGCCAAGCTACACTATGCTATTACTCCACTAATGTTAGTGGTAAGTTAACCAATTGCATTATTTCAGCAGTGGGGCTTAGTGATTAAGAGCACCAGTCGGATGGTCAAAGGCTAGGTCTAAATTCTGACACTGTCTCTTCTGACCTGGGAGACCCTGAGCATGTTACTTAACCTAGCCACACCTCAGGTTGATCTTGTATAAATGAGGATAATAGTACCTGCCACGTGAGTTATAGAGGTGCAGGTAATGCTGCTTAGCTCATAATAATAACTCAACAGTAGTTTGGTTTTTCATGATGTTCACATTTATGCTATTTTTATGTGATCCTCATGACAACCAAGTCAGAGGCCAAGCCAGGTATTATGTACCTGTTAGAGAAAAGGGACCTGCCCGGAGTCAATACAAACATGACGCCTAAGGCTGTGAGAAGACTTCTGTTAATCACATTGCTTTTTTTCTTCTGATGGTGTACTTTTGATGGATCTTGAGGAGTTTAATATTTGCTAAGGTTTCCAAGAAATTAGTTGACCCTGTAGGTCCAAAATATTATTATGCTTTGAAAACTATGTCAGGGTGTTGTTATGTCATATTAGCTGAGGAGAATTCTATCTTTTTGTTTTTTGAGGTAGAGTTCTAGTACATTTCTACAACTGGCTTAAAATACTCTTTAGCTACTGTATTTTGGGATCAAAAAGTGTATATCACCTCTCTTCTATGCATACAGATTGTTCCTGGTGTGGTAAATATGTGGCTCCCTAAGCTTTGGAAATTAAAAGTTATTAACCATTCAGGTATGACATTAAGAATTAAATGTTATCAGAAAGCCGACAGGATGGCTAAATCTACAAGACTCTGCTTACGGCCTTAAAAAATCAGTTAAGACCACTGAAGGGACTGTGAAGAGCTGAATGAGAAACATCTCTCTCCAACTGCCTCTTTCCCCCATAAAGCTGAATATCTGCAGTGAAATTTATGGTAACATGAAGTAACTTTCTGTGGCAGGAGTCACATGAATCCAAGCATTATTTTCTGTCCGGTGGGAACAGCTGCAGGTCATGATAAGGCAGTGATGCTGAGGAGTGTAGAGAGTATCCTGGAGCCCTGGGAAATATGCTGGTCAGCGTGGCAACAACAAGGAGACACAGCAGCAAAACTTTTAAAAATCATTGTTACCAATACTGGGAGCTTCTGAATCAGAAACAAAGGTGGAAAAAGTGGTTGTGTTTTGTGATGTGCTAACGGAGACAGGGAGAGACACTATAGGCTTTTAATCAGTGTTTAAATGCTAGGTTTAAATTCTGGCTTTGACTCCGTAGGTATTATAATATTTATCTTCACGTTCTGAAAGCAAGTTATGAGGATTAAATAAAATTGTTATCACTCAATCAGACAGGTCTATTGCCTGCTGCCCAGATAGAGGCCAACATACTGAGACAGCAGGTGTCGTCGCAGAGAAAGTTTAATATTGAAGGTGCTGTGTGAGTAGATGAGAGTAACTTTTCAAATCCATCTCCTTGAGAACTTGGGGGCTAAGATTTTTGGAAGTGATTTGGTGAATAAAAGGCTAAGGAATTAGATCTGCTTATTGGCTTGATGTGAAATTATAGGTTTGGGGAGCAGAAATTGTCTTCTTGGTGGAAACAGATACTCTACCGGGTAGAGGGTTGCAGGACCTGTGGGATCAGTTCCTGCACATGACCATTGGTGTGGTTGATGCCAGTTGGTAACTCCCTGAATGCTGAGTCTAGAATTAATCTCAAAGACAAGTTTTAGGTTTTACGTGTTATCTATAGAAGCCATTGGGAGAAGTCAGAAAACTTGCTTTTGTCAAGGATATGTGACACTTAGGATATTTTATCCTCATAATAATTTTATGAACTAGGTATCTGTATGTTATTCTCATTTTACAAATATTGAGTATGACTCTTGGAAATGTTGAGTAATTTACTTGTTGGCATGTACTGGCATAATGGCAGATAGAGAATTCTAATAGAGTTTAACTTCAGGTCTGTCTGCCCCACTACATCTGTAACAGTCATGTTTCTGTCTAATGACGGACAGACCATAACTAAAGAAAAGAAAATCGTATGGTAGGACATGCCCATAATTGTTGTGGAGATGTCTATGTTAGAATAAATCTCTTAGAGTTCACTCTAACTTCTTTTCTTCAGGGTTTTGAATATAGCCGTTCCGGAAATCCCACTAGGAATTGCTTGGAAAAAGCAGTGGCAGCCTTGGATGGGGCAAAGTACTGTAAGTGATTTCTGTTCACAGTCTAGAATCCATTTTAAAATATACCAAGAAAATCATATGACTTTAAAGAGGAAAGTTGAAAAAGAAAAAGTAAAAAGGATTGAAAAAAAAAAAAGAAAAGAAAAGAAAAAAAATGAAGGAGGCACAGAATGTAGAACTAGATAAAAATAAACGTTTGTTAGTTCCAAATTCTTTCTTCTAAGACTTTGAATTCTTTGTACCAAGTGCCCCATGTGGTATAACATGTAATCATCAGGCACAAATAAATATGAATACAGTTAAAATGCCAGCATTTACTATTCAGTATTCATGTGAATACAGTCTTCATCTGAAGCTCTCAGTATAAATAGATAAAAATTAAGTAAGTTTAATAACTACCTATGAGAATATAAACTATTTTATACTATGGTTTATTCACTAAATAACACCAAGGTCTATTTGCAGTTACCAATAACCCATATCAATGTGCTATCAGAGATTAAAGATTAGCTCCTTGAACATTTTTTTTTAATGAAAGGAGTGGATTGCTATTAAATCATCTTTGTATTTTTTTATATAAATATTAAATAAAGGCAGGATAGCTAACAGAAAATAATAGTCTTATGCATCCATTATGATTAAATTAGATCAGATAGATCTCAGGTCTAGTTCTGAGTTTTGTTAAAATGGTGACTCATGTATCCATATAATTAATGATGGAGTCATATCTTTTTTTCTATTCCTTAAGTTTGAAGTTTTTTATTTCAACATTTTAAAGCTATAATTGGCAATAGGTCTTTTATCTCAGATTTTTGGAAAGAATTATTTCAAGTATTTCTGAGAAATGTTATACTCAAGGCAGCATTGATATAAAACTAAAGTACTTGCCTTCATTATGTATTTTTGATTTTAAAGATACTTTATTTTTAAACTGGGGTCTAACTTTGTTGCTGGGCTGGAGTACAATACAGCGGCATCATCATAGCTCATTGCAACCTCAAACTCTTGCCCTCAAGTGATCTTTGTACTCAGCCTCCAGAGTAGCTAAGTCTGTAGGCACACTCTACCTTGACTGGCTGATTTTTGTATTTTTTTGTAGAGATTAGATCTTGCTATGTTGCTCAGGCTGATCTGGAACTCCTGGCCTCAAGGTATCCTCCCGCCTTGGCCTCTCAAAATGCTGGGGTTATAGGTGTGAGCCACCAGATATTTTGTTCTTGAAATAGAAAGAGGGATTTTGTAATGGTGGTAACCAGGTGATCTCTGGTTACTCAGCTGGGAAGGCTGTCCCTATATCAGTAGAGACAAGGGACATAAAGGAATGCCAGTATTTACTGTAGCTGATTTTAAACCTACGGTCTGAGTTTTTGGTCTGCTCTAACTTGATTTCTATTTCAGGTTTGGCCTTTGCTTCGGGTTTGGCTGCCACTGTGACCATCACCCATCTACTGAAAGCAGGAGACCAAGTGATTTGTATGGATGATGTGTATGGAGGTGGGTGATCTCTTCCATTCGTAGCCTGCCAACTGGTATTTTAAAGATACTCATAAAGTGAGCTCTGAATTATATTAACAATGTAACCAGCATTATGGATTATTTACTGACTTTTAAAGGTGTGATGGACCCCACCCTGTCTCAGACTTGGCAAAGGAGGACCATAAACACATAAGGTCCATGCTCTTAGAACTGCTTATGATATTGTTCAATTATAATTATATTTAATCTATTGGAAAGAGCATGTAAGACCTGATAAACTTTCAGAAATATTCTGCTCTAGAGAAGATAATGTTTAGAGAGAGTGTGCTAATAATTAAAAATTTTTACCTGCAATGAAAATGAGCTATAAGTCAAAGAGCTCAACTCTCCCTCCCCCCGTTGCCTTTTTAATTTTATTTTTTGGTTTGAGGGAGACCTTTAAAAATTTGTTGAAAGCTATGGAGCTCTTCACCCCAAATATTTTTTTTTTTTGCCGGGGCTGGGTTTGAACCCACCACCTCTGGCATATGGGACCGGCGCCCTACTCCTTGAGCCACAGGCGCCGCCTACCCCCAAATATTTTTATGACTACACCCAATATTTTACATTTTAGTTTTAGAGTTTCTACAGTTTGATCCCTTGAAGACTTTTCATGAGTCCAAATTTAAGAACTTCCATTCCAAAGAGATTAAATGTTAGTTGTTTACAGTGGGTGTGTGGGGAGGAGATGGACTTGCTCTCACCTCTAAGCAGCACTGATTTTTGTGTTCAAAACAACAGCAATGAATTTTGTAGATGTACGTTTGCATATATTCCACGTGCTTCCAGATAATTAAAATGATTTCTGGGGTATTATTATCATTTTATATATTTCCTATATGAAGAAATAGTTAAACATCTAAGTTCTTCGAAGGAAAAGATTTCCTTTTGGTAATCATTTTATCCTTCAGAAATCAGCACAGTACTTTATATTTTATCTTGGTCCTTATAATAGTTTGTTGAGTTGAAATGATAGAAATCTTTAGAAATTTTAGTTACTTTTATAATGCATTATAAAAACCTTATGGCAAATATAAGTACTAACTCCTGAAAATTATTGATTTTTAATAATTCTTTATATTCTTTTTCAATCTTATATTAACTAGGGTCAGTCAACATAATATCAAAACTCCAGTTTACTTTTGATCTTTTTTTTTCCTGTTGGCTATCAATAATAGCAATTTTCCTTTAAATTTGCACATATATAAATCAAGTTCAGAACACTGTTTATAATAATAATTATTCCAAGTTGAACGATTTATCTCCTTTCACTATAAAACTAATAGTTTGAAATATATTCTCTCGTTTTGTCCATTAAAGCTTTGAGAACCTCATAAAAAAGATGGAGAAAGTACAAAGAATAGTAACTAATTCTTTTCTTTGACCAAGTGTAATTAAATTGAAATTAATTTTGAACATTGCATTAGCATTAGTTCATTTATTTTAGGTTTGAGTACTAGAATGAAATTGGTAAAAATGATACTGATGTTTCAAAGGGAGCATGGCGCTCACTGTTTGAAGAGTAGAGACTGGGTTCTTTGAGAAACACTTTCTGTTTCATGTCACTTGCTGTGAATATCAAGTGTGTTTTATGTGACTTTTGAGCCTTAAGTTTAGAGTCCAAACTCTTCGTCTTCTAACTAAGCACCTACAGTAAAAAGAAAAGAAAAAAAAATAAAGTCCAAGCCTTATTATCCTCTATTATATTGCCTTTAGTTGCATTTTATAGGTGACTGAGAGTTCCTATGTTTCTAAACTGTTCATACCCCTAAGGAACAAACATTTCTTAATACAGTGTTCACTCCGTTTTATGTCATTCTCTTCTGCCTCAGGTACGAACAGGTACTTCAGGAAGGTGGCATCTGAATTTGGATTACAGATTTCTTTTGTTGATTGTTCCAAAGTCAAACTGCTGGAGGCAGCAATTACACCAGAAACCAAGGTAACTCAGCTAGTGTTTTGGTTTTGTCTGTTTTCCTTGTAATGTTTTATTTTCATCTTTTCTGCTTACTAGAGGATACCACTTAAATTACATCAGATAATAAATTTTATGGGAAGCCACTGGAAACATCACCAAGATTAAGATAGGTCGGCATCTCCCAAGTATTACAGCATAGATACGTTAGATTTGTAAATATTGGACTGCAAGTACATTTGTAGTTCTATATTATAGTTTTTGCATTATCTCAGGCAAATCTAACCGAAGTCTCAATTTGTTCATTTGAATAATGGGGATAATTTTTATCTGCTTTTTAGTAACATGAAGGTGAGAGTTAAATGAGATAATGCACATGATATACCTGGATACTTGGTAAGTGTCAAAAAATTTCCAATGGCCGTTACACAAATCTCATTGTATTATCAAGCTAGTATTGATAACAAAAGTCATCATAGAGATTGCATTATAGGGATGGAAGCTTGCCAAACCCCAAAACTTTAAGCATGGTGACTTTTTTCAGTGCTGATAGGGGTACGACTGTAAGTCCTAGTTAGAAGTAGAGAGTGGGCCATCAGCAAGCTTTAGCCTGCACCCTGGGAAGCTTGCATGCTACCGGAGGTGTTCCAGGCCTGAGTGAACAGCATATGTGGCACTCTTTCTTGTGACCTCATTTAAATTCTGCATGGGTAATAGAAAGACCAGTGTCTTTTATAAGTCAGCCTTTCCCAACTTTTTTGCTAATGATTAAAGGGTTAGCATTGTACCCAAGATTATGTTACAGTGAATGATAAAAAATGAACATCTTTTCCTGCATAAACAATTACTTGGCAAATTAACACAGGGGTAAGCTTTTGGTGATTAAGGATGGTTGTCAAAGGAACTTTTTAAAAATCTTGCTTGGGAGAAAAGACACATTAAAGTAGCTGGTCTAGTCTTTCTCAGGGAGGAAAGCAAATTGGGAGTGTCAAGTTTCGTCCTTGGAACTTTCTGGAACTTTACTGACTTGAATTTTGCCCTATGAAGTGTGAGGCTCATCATGTATAGTAGAATTCTTAAGTCTATGTTAAACCTACTTTTTATTTATTTATTTATTTTTAATTCTAGTTATTTTTATTGTCAATAGGAATAGTAATGCTTACCAGAAATGTTTTCTATATATTCCTTAAATAATTCAAGATTTCTGTAGAATATGAATTAGTTTAACCACCTTACCTTTTCCACAGTAAAACTCTAAAATAGGAAGAGTATGCAACTAGCTCATTTAAATAACAGGTAATAAAAATAGAATTACTAGTCCTTTAAAAAAAAAATCTGTACATGGAAAATATTTAGAAAAGTTGTGATGGTTTTACAGAACGTGAATGTAATTGATGTCACTGAATTATATACTTAAGAATGGCTATACTGGGCGGTGCCTGTGGCTCAGTGAGTAGGGCGCCGGCCCCATATGCCAAGGGTGGAGGGTTCAAACCCAGCTCCGGCCAAACTGCAACAAAACATAGCCGGGCGTTGTGGCGGGCGCCTGTAGTCCCAGCTACTCGGGAGGCTGAGGCAGGAGAATCGCCGAAGCCCAGGAGTTGGAGGTTGCTGTGAGCTGTGTGAGGCCACGGCACTCTACCGAGGGCGATAAAGTGAGACTCTGTCTCTACAAAAAAAAAAAAAAAGAATGGCTATACTGGCATATTTTGTGTTATAACATTTATTTTGCCATGGTATTTCTTATGAAGAATGAGACTAAAAACTAATCAGATAAAAAAATCTTCTAAAAACCTGTTGATAATGTAATTCAATACAGTGGCATCTTGTTCAACAAATATTCTTTTTTGATTTTCTTCAATAACTGTCAAGCATCTACTTTTATTTATACCTGAATTGTGGTAGGTTTTGAGATATACAGATAAATATCATATTGTCTCTTTTTAAAGTGAGCTACAGGCCTGGTGTTGTGGCTCCTGACTATAATCCTAGCACACTGAGCGCTCACAAGTTCAAGACCAGCCTGATCAAGATTGAGACACTGTCTCTGCCAAAAATGGAACAAAATAGCTGGGCGTTGTGGTGGGAGCCTGTAGTCCCAGGTACTCTGGAGGATGAGGCAGGATGATTCCTTGAGCCCAGGGATTTTGAGGTTGCTATGAGCTATGATGTAGCCACTTCAATGTAGCCAGAGTGATAGAGTGAGACTCTGTCTTAAAAAGAAAAAATGAGCTATAACCAGGCTTTTTTGTCACTTTTCTCCTTCAGTCTTAAAGCCCTTGCTCTTCTAAAACTATGGGTATTTATTTTATAGTTTCTAGTCCATCTGATACTATTTAAGTTCACATTAAAGATATTTAAGGGCATCATAGGAAGAATTGTTTTTAACAAAAATAATACCATGTATTTTTACACTACTTATGTTATTTATCTTTGAGAACAAAATTTCTAGTTACTGAACTACATCTTTGGAAAATAATTAAAATAATTAGCTTTAGACTTTTTTTGCTTATATGTACCTTATCTCATTTGATATTTACAACAACCCTGTAAGTATTAACAGTTATATTGATGAAGAGGATAAATTACTTAGCTGTGGCCTCTCAGAAACTGCAGGAGAGGTGAGGATTCAGATTTGAACCTTTCAATTTCATCATCCACGAATTTCCATTACAGAGTAGCTCCCCAGGTTGTTACAATGTATGAGATGTATGTTGAAGAAATATTTTTATAAATTATTGTATTTACTGAATGATTTTAGCTTGTTTGGCTCGAAACCCCCACGAACCCCAGCCTGAAGATGATCGACATTGAAGCCTGTGCACATATTGTCCATAAGCATGGAGACATTATCTTGGTTGTGGATAACACTTTTATGTCGGCGTATTTCCAGGTAAAGGAAAATAAATTATTTTGGCATGATTAGTAGATCAAACATATGTATAATTAGGAAAGGAGGGACTTAAACTAAAATTATGATGAAACTCATGAAATGATTATTTATTGGACAAAATAAATTTTAACTTTTTCCAGGATTAGTTAATATCTTTTCAAAGCTATATTAATGTTTTATATAGTAGTTTGTGTTTTCTAATATGGTCTCAGAGCTTCCTAGTTCTCTTCGGATGTGTGAACTCTGAGAACATGGCTTTATTATGTTATTGATCTGCCACTGCTAAGTGCGTAGTAAGGACTTTACTGTTAAGTGTTGGTGACAAACCAGGCATATTATAGTTTGATCACATGTCACGTATTCTTTTTTTTTTTTTTTTGCAGTTTTTGGCCGGGGCTGGGTTTGAACCCGCCACCTCCGGCATATGGGGCCAGCGCCCTACTCCTTGAGCCATAGGTGCCACCCACATCTCATGTGTTCTTACACGCACTATCAAGGAAAGGCTGTCCTCAATGACATCTCACTGTATGTCACACAGATTTCTCCATTTCCTTTTTCTTTCTGGTTTTTCTTCCTTTAGCACCACAGAAACTATGCCTGGACCGCTATATCTTTAACTTGTGTTATGAAGCATGGCTTGTTTTACATGATAGATTTATTTATATTTTGCATAAATATATTGCTCTTATATTAGTTTTTTGGCTCCTATAATAAAATACCTTAAACTGGGTGGCTTATAGACAGACATGTATGTCTCCCTGTCCTGGAGGCCGGGCAGCCCAGAGCAAGGCGCAGCAGACTCGGTGTCTGGCGAGGGCTGCTCTCTGGTTCTCGGGTGGCACTTTCTTGCTGTGTCCCCACATGGGGAGGAAACAAGACAGCTGTCTGGGCCTCTTTCCTCGGGGCACTAATCCCGTTCTTGAGGTGACCTGATCACCTCCCAGGGGCTAGACCTCCTAATATCATCAGAGTGGGGATTAGATTCAACACTGGATTTGGGGGAGCACAAACATTCACCCCACAGCATCACCCTCTAAACCATCTCTTTCCCGCCTTCCTCTACACCCATCTTCCCCCTAAGCCCAACCGTCTCAGACACCCGTCGTTCCTTCCCTTTTTTCTCCGGGTTCTTCCTCTGTTCTGTATTACATTTCTTGGGAGATCCTCTTGGGACCGCTAAGTGACCTGCTGTCTGCCCTTTTCCCACAGGTTCTCTGTCCCCTTTTGCGAGGGACCCAGCTCTGCTTTCTGTCCTTGTCAGGAGTTGCCTTCCCCTGCCCTTTCTCCCCGCTCCTGTCCTGTCACACTCAGCACACTTCCTGAGGCTCATCTCCATCTGCAGGGTTCTTGGAACCCAGCTTGCTGCCTCCAGCTCCTCAATCAGGCAGATCTTTGGAGGTTCAATTGTTTATATTTGCCCCCTTTGGTTTTGGGTCCCTAAAGTTGCCCCAGGCTGCTGCCCCCATGTGATAGAGTGACTCCTTGGGGATCTTCCATAAACCTGTTCTTATGTGAGGGCACGATCAGGGTTTATTTTCCTTTCCTGGCCACATTGCATTCACGTAGCTGCATGGGCCCTGTGCCTTTGGCTCACACTGTCTGGCTGCTGCTTGTGTCAGGTAAACCATCTGTTTCCAAGCGAATATCCCCTGGCCTCATCTGCTTGTCCCAGCTAATGTGCAGTGTAGAATTCCTTGTGCCAACTTCTTGACCCATATGCCACCTCCACTAGGCCAGTTAATACAGTACAGGATGGCTTTAGCTGAGTCATTGTGAGTCCTGTATGTTCCCAAAAATGTTTACATAGATTTTTCAGCTTGGCTCCACCCAGGTTACTCATCAGGCCTGGCCATTTTTCTCCTATTACCATCACTAAAGTAGGTCCAGTTTTTCTACCTTTTAAAAGCCTACATTATATTCCTCATGCCAAGGATAGAAATTTGCTTAATTTCAACTTCACTTCATTCCAGTTGAAATTAATGAGAATCCTGTCTTTCCTAGAAAGCCACATGTATTGGTTCCACAAAGCAAATCTCCTCCTGAAAAGACCCTCTTACTGTCTTACCCTCACAAAAACTAAACCTACTCTCTCCTACCTGCCTTCTGTTTCTGGGTCTTCTACAAGTCTCACAGCAGGTAACGTGCTCACACCTGCACGCAGATTCAGAGCAGCGTCTCTGGAATCGGGCAGTCCGGGTGTGAGTCCTGGCTCGGCTCCATCAGCTCTTTAATCTGAGGGCTCTATCTCATTTTTCTTAGTCCCTTTTCCTCCTCTATACAATTGGAGCCAAAGGTACTGATGTTATTCAGTTAGGTAAAGTTCTTTATACAATGTTTCACTTGGTTATGTCAAATATTTAGCATGGTTCTTAGCACTTTAAAATGAGACGAACAGTTGTTTGTGGTTGGTGTTTGTTTTTCCTTCTCTACTGGCCACAGAGTTTACAGAACATCAGCAGTAGAAGGGCCCTGAGACCTCATCTGCTTGAGCCCCTCACCCTAGCAAAGGACAAGCAAACACATGCGCAGACAGAGCTTTGGCACCACCGTACGCTAAACGTCCTGTTGTTGAAACACCCTAGATGAAAAGGTCCATAACCACCTGCACTCACATCTTCCAATGTCTACACAACTCTAACAAGGTTAAAAACACACCTACAGTTTTATGTTCAAAAACATGTAAATTGAAAGACAGTGATAATACATTGTTAAGAGGACGAGTTGATTATAACTTTAACTCTCACTGTGAACATATTTTAACACTAGAGAATAGATCTGGAAGATAAGAAGTTAAGTGAAATAAGCCAGACACAAAAGGCAAATATCTCATAATCTTATTCATATGCAGAATCTAAAAAAAGTTGAACTCATAGAAATGGTAACTAGAAACATGGTTCCAGGAGAGAAGGGGAAACAGAAGCAGAGTCTGGAGACCATGGTCAAGTCTACAGTTAGGGAGGAGGAGTACGTTTTGGTGTCTGTTACATAGAACGATGCTATAGTTAACAATAAAGTATTGTAAAATAAGAAAGTAAAATAAAAGCAATGAGGTATGTCTCACAAGAGGTAGAAGAGAGGATTTTACATGCTCCCGTCTCAAAAAAAGATACTCGTTTGAGTTGATGGATATGCTAATTACCCTGATTTGGCCATTGCACAATGTACACACACATTGAAACATCACATTATTCTCCATAAACATGCACATTATTATGTGAAATAATGAAAAAAAAAGAAAAACCTAAAGGATTATGTTTAAGAATATTAGGTGAGAGAAAATAATCCAAACAGATTTATTTCTGGGTGACTTTACACGTGGCAGAATTAGAATGGTTTTCCCCGGGTATTTGTAGGGGAATTGCACTCCCCACCTGCAAGGGTTACCAAAATCTGCAGAGGCTTAGTCTTTGATGGAAAATAGCTAGTATTAGCATATAACCTACACACATCTCCCTGAATACTTTAGATCATCTCTACTCTCTTATAATAACCTAGTAAAATGTAAGTGCTGTGTGAATTATTGTTACACTGTGTTGTTCAGGGGATAATGACAAGGAGAAAAAGGCTGTATATGTTTAGTACTGACACAGCTCTTCATATTACTTTTTTAATATTTTTAGTCCATGGTTGGCTGAAACCATGGATGTGGAACCCATGGATAGGGAGGGCTGACTGTGTAATGACAGCAATCAGGAGTCAGATCAAGATGAGCCAAGTGTGAACAGTGATAGCATATATCGTGGGGGTTGAGGGTTGTAAAGTCTAAGCAGATTAGTTTATACTTACTTGACATAAAAATTGCTGAATGTTTATGTCAATTATTTTATGAGGTTAATGAGTAATAAAATACCAATGTATCTGCTGTAGGTAATAGATTCGTGGACCAGGCTGCAACTGCTATAAAGAAACAGAACAGGGAAACCTGTTGACCTGGGTCTGTCTGCTGTTTCCACACAATTTATGCCTTGAGATTGAATACTGGCTTTAAGACTTCATATTTTTATTTGGTGGGAGAGAGGCAAGTGGAAGTTAATATTAGAGATTCTGGAAAAACTTAAAATGGACATATTTATACAAAGTTAGTACTGGTTAGAATTAGAATGGAATTTACAGTTGCAAACAGGCAGGTAATGAAGCATATTTTGAAATGATTTGTCATTTAAAACAAAACACTTTTTTCTTTCAGAGACCTTTGGCTCTGGGAGCTGATATTTGCATGTACTCTGCAACCAAGTACATGAACGGTAAGGCACGTACAGTCTGCGCTCTGAGTGTCTGTCCTGGGCTGGTGAGAATAGCACAGGCCTTGACTTTTCCATCTTTTCTTCTACGGCTCAGTAGTTTTTTTTCTGTGACTTATGTAGAAAGAAAACCATTGCACTTTGATGAAATGTGAGATGTTCATTTATAGTGCACAAAACAATGTTCATGATTCATGAGAAACAGATTAAAATTCACTATAAAATACTGTGGTTTTATCCTGCTGACTTTCTGAAAAAGAAATACTTTTTATATGGTTTTCATTCTATTGTGGTAGGTATGTTTTACCTGAAAGCATTTTCAAGTGGAGGTCATGGTTTAGAAATTATAAAATAAAAAACTATTATGAATTGTTTTTAGCCTAAATGTTTTTGTTTGTTTCAGGCCACAGTGACGTTGTGCTGGGCTTGGTGTCCGTGAACTCTGAGAGCCTGCACGACAGGCTTCGCTTCTTACAGAACTGTGAGTCTCAGCAGGTCCAGGTTCCCTCCTATGCTCTAGGAGACTCCATTTGATATTTGTATTCCCACTAAATGTGGTGAAGTTGTAGCATTCTAGTAATATATGAAAATAGAGGGAAAAATCTGATTTTAGAGGAAAGTATAAAAAATTGAGCTATAAACACATAGTTGTAGTATAGTCAGGCTCCATGACATGGCACAGGAATGAGTTGTTATTTTCATGTCAGTGCTGATTTTAATCATACTATGGTAAGGCCTACGTGAATTTTTAGTTTTAAGACTTACTGGATTTTTTCTTTTTGTCAAAAAACATTTGAAAGGAGGGGATTCATATACTCTACTTTTTATATCTGGAATGATGGTTGATTTTAAAGAGCACTTTGGGTATAAACTGCTGTTTTTCAACAGATAGCTGTTAGGAATGTGTTTTCTGTTTGTACGGCTCCATGTGCCTCAAGTATGGGTTAGGATTTAACCATGGCAGTTTGACAGGTGAGATAAAAACATAGTTAGGAATAAAAATACTCTTTTAGGAAGTAGCTGCTGAACTAAGGAAAGGAGAGACTAAGGACAGAAGCCCAAACTTACTGCGTGGTGACTCTGCTTTCCTGTATCGAGAGCAGGAATGAGGCAGGTGTCCAGAGGCCTGCGAAGGGCCTGGCTGCTTCACACCACGGCCGCACAGAACGCTGGCGGGACACTCAGTAATGACAGGAGTTCAGCTGCTATTTTTCTCTGTATATTATAATAATGTTTCAGAGAAATATAAGATTAGCCCTTGGGCATTTTCTCATTTCATTCAAGTCATACAAAGGACTATTTTTCTTCATCTTCACAAAGTTCATATCATCATCATTGTACTTAGCTTTGAAGACATTCATTTCTCCTCGTTTGACAGTAAATTTTACTAGGCGTATTTCTGGTTCATTCTCACGCTCCTGATTTGAGACATTTCCCCTGCATGACTTGCCCCCAGCACTCAGCTGCGCAGCTTCTCCGAGTCACTGTAACGAAAGAGACATGCCAGAGAAAGTTCTGGGCCCCCGCCTGTCTTCAGACTAACCCAGCACATGTTCATCTTGTAGCTCTTGGAGCAGTTCCATCTCCCTTTGACTGTTACCTGTGCAATCGAGGTCTGAAGACGCTCCACGTCCGAATGGAGAAGCATTTCCAAAATGGGATGGCGGTTGCCCGGTTCCTGGAATCTAATCCTCGGGTAGAAAAGGTCATTTATCCTGGTATGTTAATTGGATTTCTAAGCAGACATGCTCATATCAGGATTTCAGCAGTTATCCCGAGCACCCTGTGTGGGTAATATTTATTTCTAGGTTAGGTAATCTCATTCATCTTTACGTTGGTTTATTTTTGGTCCTGCCATGTGGCTTTCTCTGTGGAGGGTCCACTGGAAAGAAGAGGGACCTGATCTCAGTCTTGTGTTGTCCTTAGGCTAGTGGAAGCTTAGACATTAGGGAATCGGTCCTGCGTGGTAGATGTTCCTGTGAAGGTCTTAGTGGAAGCTTAGACATTAGGGAATCGGTCCTGTGTGGTAGATGTTCCTGTGAAGGTCTTAGTGGAAGCTTAGACATTAGGGAATCGGTCCTGTGTGGTAGATGTTCCTGTGAAGGTCTTAGTGGAAGCTTAGACATTAGGGAATCGGTCCTGTGTGGTAGATGTTCCTGTGATGGTCTTAGTGGAAGCTTAGACATTAGGGAATCGGTCCTGTGTGATAGATGTTCCTGTGATGGTCTTAGTGGAAGCTTGGACATTAGGGAATCGGTCCTGCGTGGTAGATGTTCCTGTGATGGTCTTAGTGGAAGCTTAGACATTAGGGAATCGGTCCTGCGTGGTAGATGTTCCTGTGATGGTCTTAGTGGAAGTTTAGACATTAGGGAATCAGTCCTGCATGGTAGATGTTCCTGTGAAGGTCTCAGTGGAAGCTTAGACATTAGGGAATCAGTCCTGCGTGGTAGATGTTCCTGTGATGGTCTTAGTGGAAGTTTAGACATTAGGGAATCGGTCCTGCGTGGTAGATGTTCCTGTGATGGTCTTAGTGGAAGCTTAGACATTAGGGAATCGGTCCTGCATGGTAGATGTTCCTGTGATGGTCTTAGTGGAAGCTTACACATTAGGGAATCGGTCCTGTGTGGTAGATGTTCCTGTGATGGTCTTTAGTTGGAAGGTTTATGTCTACCTTTTCATTGTTGCAACATTGGACTTTTCGGCTGATTTTTTATAATCTTAACAGTCTGCTCTTCTGCACTGGCTCCAACTTTAATCTGATAGAGATTTGTTACAGCTGAAACTTGAATATTTATGTGCCAAAACCTCCCTGAGGGTCTCCTACTTTTTTTTTAAATTGCTTCATCTCTCTCAGCTTCTCGAAATGCCCAAGTGGAGTTAGCAGACTTACATGCTAGTCTTTGAATTTATTTTAGCAATCTTCTGAACTGGGTGGTCCTAAGTTAATCCTTTTGAGCTATCTAGCCATGTATTGTTGAGAGTATAGGAGAAATAAGACCGGACCCAGTCTCCAAAGACTGTAGACAAACCAAAGCAGAAACACGTATGAGATTAAATGCCCTGCTTGTATTCTTCGTAAGGAACTGTTGACAGGTGTATATTTTGGATGGAGGGAGAAGAGCTTTGAGCCATGCACTGAAGAATGGGCAGTGTTTGTTACAAGAGCTTGGCAAGGCACTCAGATTTATTCAACATGTGTTATTCAAATCCTTGCCAACTATGGGCCAGGCTTTGTGTAAGGTCCTGGGAACCGACTATTGAGGAAGGAAATGGATTTGCCCTCCAGCAGCTAATGTGGTGGATGGACAGATAGTGAGCAAGAAGCTACGGAAGGATGCAATTAACAAGGGAGTCTAGTTACAGGGACGGCACGTGCAAAGGTCCTGAGAGGAAGTGCAGTGGCGCTGGCATAAAGAAAGCTGGGGAAGGGTGGTGCCTGTGGCCCAACAGAGTAGGACACCGGTCTCATATGCCAGAGGTGGTGGGTTTGAATCCAGCCCCTGTCAAAAACTGCCAAAAAAAAAAAAAAAAAAAAAGCTGGGGAAGGCACCACAGACAGGTCAGTCTGAAGCTGGAGAGGGGAGCAGGGGCCCACACGGTAGTCAGAGGTGAGGCTGGCATAAAGCTCAATATTAGGCTCATTTGCCATTTCTTTATGTAAGGAGTGAAATTTTAAGGCCAGCAATGACATATGTGACTCTACAATAAGATTTTATTGTGCCTTATGATTCCAGGGCTGCCCTCTCATCCTCAGCATGAGTTGGCAAAGCGTCAGTGCTCAGGCTGCACGGGGATGGTCACGTTTTATATCAAGGGCACTCTCCAGCATGCGGAGACTTTCCTCAAGAACCTAAAGGTAAGCTTTGAAAACTGCTGCTAAGGGGTGGCACCCATATGGGCACCAGCCCCATATAATGAGGGTGGCAGGTTCGAACCCGGCCCCAGCCAAACTGCAGCAACAACAACAAAAAATAGCTGGGTATTGTGGTAGGTGCCTGTAATCCCAGCTACTTGGAAGGCTGAGGCTGGAGAATCAACTAAGCCCAGTAGTTGGAGGTTGCTGTGAGCTGTGACGCCACGGCACTCTACCAAGGGTGATAAAGCAAAACTTTGTCTCTAAAAAAAAAAAAAAGAAAAGAAAAGAAAATCGCTTCTGAAGTTGTGGGTAAGACCGCCTTACAGCTGTTGACTATCTCTCACTTCTACCCAACCCAGGCAATAGTCTGTACCTGCAGGTCACACCCATAAACCTCCATCGTGAAATGCTTGGGTTGCAAAAGACTTCAACTACCAGGGCACAGTAGCAGACATCTAAGTACGGTCATTCGCTTAGGTCTCCATATACTACGATCAGTTTGAGAGGGACGGATGTTTTATTGCATTGATGTCTCCATTTTCCTAAAAGCAAACCCCTTCTACCTCCTGGTGTTGCCCTAATTTAATACAGTTATAAGAATAATTTTAAAAATATTTGTAAAATTCAATGACACTTAACCCTAAATACAAACCTCAGTGATTTTATTTTTTTGTGCTAATAATGCGTTAAATGGATATATTTCGTAAGTGATACATGTGAAGAAGTAAGTTTATATATCTTGGTTTTTAGATTTTTAAAAAAAATTTTTAGAGTTTTTAAAAAAAATTAAATAGTGATAATGATCCAAAGTGTAAATGTCATAATTTTGAAGTTTTAGAGCTCGTGTTAAATATTACTTAAGTATAGAGCCAAATTAGAAAGATAGAGGACTTTCACTTGGTTCGGCTTTAATGTTTTAAATAAAAGTTTCAAGATGATATGAATAATTGGTGAAATTGTTGTAATAGATGTTGTTCTCATTTTTTCCTCTGTGTTTCTTGTCAGGGCCATTTTTTTTAAGAAAATGTATTTTTAGGCAGCGCCTATAGCTCAATGGGTAGGGCGCCGGCCACATACACCCAGGCTGGTGAGTTTGAACCCAGGCCCGGCCAGCTAAACAACAATGACAATTGCAACCAAAAAAATAGCTGGGCATTGTAGCGGGCGCCTGTAGTCCCAACTACTTGGGAGGCTGAGGCAAGAGAATCGCATAAGCCTAAGAGTTTGAGGTTGCTGTGAGCTGTGACTCCACAGCACTCTATGCAGGGCAATAGCTTGAGACTGTCTCAAAAAAAGAAAGAAAGACAGAAAAGAAAATGTATTTTTAGATTTTAATAGAAGATTTCAATGCCTGTCTTCTTTGCTATAGTTATTCACTCTGGCTGAGAGCTTGGGAGGATACGAGAGTCTTGCTGAGCTTCCGTAAGTATATTTCTGTTTTTCTGAGCATTTTAAATTTGATGTCAGCTTTAACGACTGTTTGGGGGAGGAGTACGGGAAAGTCAGGGATATGTCAAGATATTTAGCAGTAAGAGTATCATGGTGCTAACTCATCAGAATGGACTCTACCCGGGTGAGCTCTAGAGGGGGCTGCCTCTCAGCAGGCTGTGCCCTCCCACATGCTGACTCCTTCCTTGCCCTGCCTGAAAGATTCCAGTGGTGACTGTGCTCTAGGGTCCCTGGGCCCTGGGCCTGGGCCTTTGCTCTTTGGATCAGCCTTGGAAGGGGGACTGGAGACTGTGGTGGACGGGCTGTTTTCAGGACTCCCTGGGAAACAGAGAATGTGTCTCTGACGGAACTGTCAGTTCCACTGTTCTCTGTCCTGTGGGATAAACCTCTCCTAGCTGCGTGTTATCTGCAGGTGAGTCCAAACTCCAACTTGGTACTCTAGGCTTTTATTGTCTCACCCGATCAATCCATCCAGTTTTATCAAAACTCTCCAGGATTCTGGAACAGGAAGCAGCCTGAGGTCACGCAGTCCACAGCGTATTTTACAGACAGTTTAGTTGGTTTATTCAGATGTCACACATGCACACGGGGCCACTTCGTCCTTGGCTTTGCATCCGGAACAGTGAGGGGATGTACTGGAGCCTGGATCTGGAGTTGAGGCCTTCCCCCCAATTCCTTAACCAAGGAGCTTCCATTTTTTCATCTGTAAAATGACATTGATGATGATCCCGTGTTGATTCCCTGTCCCACCGAGCATTCCCGAGCCGTGTCTTGCCTCTCCGTGTGCTGCTGGGACCACGTATTGTGATTATTGTGAGGGCAGGTCACCCTCGTCACCTGCTAACCTTAACTGTACTAGATGCGCACGGTCGTGTCTGTGTTTTCCTTTTCATAGACATTTACGGAGTAACTTGTCTTGGCAGCACTGTGTTGAGGAATGTCGGGATTACCCAAGTTCAGGCCGATTCTCTGCTTTCTCATCATAGTATATTGTTTAGGGGGAGATTCGGGCAATCTCACACTGTTCAAATACACATGATGCCCAAGTGAAGAAATGTAATGAAATAACATTGGTAATGTTATTTCACAATGTTAATTAATAACGAAACGTTTGAAATCATCTGTGTGACACAGGTAGCTTTTTGGTAGTCTTTCCAGGAGATGCCTGCTAGTACATCTTGATGCACCGGAGGGCACACTGAGTTTATGAAATTGCTTCACTTTTCCTCATGATGAAATATGTATTACTTTAGGACTGTTCATAAGAGCAGATCTCTGCTGAAACCTGTAGGGATTTGGTTTAAAGTTGCACGTCCTCGGATACTGCAGCTTTGGTTATCACCCTGGTGCCAGTGGGTGAGGAGAGTCAGGTCAGGACTCGTCTGTTCTGTCACCCTCCGTTCTGTGTCCCCAACTCCCGCAATGAGGAAGGGAGAACGTGAGGCCAGTGTGTTACTGGCTCAGTCTCCCAGCCCAACAAAACAGACTGACTCAGTGACCTCAGGAAAGTTGCTGCCCTTCTCTGCATCTCCGAGTTCTCTGTTGTATAATGTGGACAACATTGTCTCTAGTTCTTAGGACTGTGGTGAGAACAGAGGGGAAAAAATCCCAATGCCTTGGTTCATACTAAATACCTAATAGGTATCTGTGAATTATTGCTTTTTATTTGGTATCTACTATATTCCAGATACTTATAAGTTCTTTATGTCTGTTTCTGTGACAAATGATTCAGATAGGTATTATACTTTTTCATCCATTAAAAAATGAATTAATGCACACGAGTCGCCTGGCAGAACACTTGTCTCATGGTAAGCACACAGTAGGAGCTGTCTGTTATTTTTAGGAGAGAAGCCGACACTGGGGATAGGTGTCGACTTTCACGCGTCCACATAGCCAGTGTGTGCAGGGGCCAAGATTCACACTCAAGTCTATTGGGCCGCGAGGCCAAGTTCTTCTTTCACATGTACAGTGTCTCGTAAGGAATTAAGAGCCTGCCCGGGCAGAGCATTGCAAGGAGGCCATTTGTGTGTAGAGACCTCACTAGAGTGGTAACAGGAGGTGAACGGTGGGTGAGACTGCGAGCCTCTGCTCCCACACACCTCAGCCCACGGGGATTATTCTCCCTCCCAGAAAACCCTGGCAGTCTTCCTGTCCACATGTGTTCGGTGTTCTCTGTACCATTTTTCTTTGTGAATTGTCATGGCCTTTCACTCTCGCATTGTCACAGAAGGTCAAGAAAATGCCTCATTCTTGTGGCTTCCCAGTCACTCATGTTGACGATGAGCTGCCAGGTGGTCTGGGAAGCTCTTGAAGGCCCCTGTGCCCTGGGTTCTATGCCGGGGTCATCAATGCTCGGCGCTTGAGGCCTGGCTTGTCAGCTGTCAGCACGCCTGGGTGTCTTTCCCTGCAGGGCCTCAAAAAGTGCAGTTCCAGATTGATCCAGCCAGCAGAGAAAATTAATTCTGGTCGGCTTCTGGTCCAAGAGGCCTCTTCTCAGTCGGTGTCTGGCAGGTTGGTCAGAGGGCATCACTTCTGGCCGAAGCCTCCTTCAGGCAGGTGCTGAAATCCACCCACTGGAGGCTGCACCTTCCCTCCAGCCTGGGCGTGCCGGGCAGGCGCCTCAGTGTCAGGATCTAGGTTCCCTTACCAATGTATAAACAGGGTTAAAAAAGTCTTGGTTTTCATGCAAAATCATGATTCGAATAGATAAATTTCATAATTTCTCATTTGTTTTTGCCTGTGAAAAATTATGTGGGTCTGAAAAATGCGATATCTGGAGAAACATGCTGCCCCTAACATCGCCTAGTGATCAGAAATCATCTCCTGCCTTTCTGCAGTGCTATCATGACCCACGCATCCGTGCCGAAGGAGGACAGAGATCTCATTGGAATTAGTGACACGCTCATTCGACTCTCCGTGGGCTTGGAGGATGAAAAGGATCTCCTGGAGGATCTAGACCAAGCTCTGAAGGCAGCAGTGAGTCTCACTGTGTGTCTAATCTGGGGGGTGGGCATCTCTGCATTTACGAAGAGTGGTGTCGCTGTGAACTCTGAGGGTTTGTCTTCCTGCTGTAGGCAGGGCGTGTGAGTACAGGGAAGTCAGCTAAGCGCAGAGTTAAAGGTGTTAGTGTGCAGAAAACCTCTCAAGGAGGCGAGGGTTTTGCCTGTAGGTTTGATGACATCTTTTTCCTGTGCCCTGTGTTGCAGCACCCTCCAAGGGAAAGTCTTAAATAGTACTCCAGAACGGCGATTAGAAGCTGCTTCCTGAGAAGATGAATCTTCTGAAGAATGTAATGGACAATTAATGAGCTTTCACAAAATTTTCAAGTGAAAATTTCAAGGCACCTCATTACCTTTCACGACTGTGACTCTTGGGACCATCGCTGTTAACAACAGTTTCTCTGCATCTTGTTGAATGGACAGGGCAGGTCCGTTAATTTCTCTGTGTTGATTTTCTATTCATTTGGCTCTGAGAGAGGGGAGACTTGTGCTGCTCTTTGGATCATGTTCTTTTTTTCGTATTCTAAGACTTATTTTGATCATGTTTACAATATAATGCTAATTCATTTTTGATGTTTTATGAAGGATTTCTTTATTAAATGAATATTCTGAAATCAAGTGTGATTTTTGCATATTGTTGAAAACATCATTGAAAGCAATGGTTTACACTTAATTACCCTACGCCAAAAATCAAATACTTGAAAAATTTACTGTGAAATTCTACTGATTTAAGGTTGTACTGAATATATTTTTAAAATAAATTTAATTATCAAATGAATCCCATTGTGGCATTCCTATATTATATGACATTAACCTGCATTCCTGGATCCTTTTGCTTATCCACATTGCTCTTAGAGTTCTCACCTTCTTATCCTAAGTTTTATATGTTTATTATAAAATATGTTTATATGTTTAATTAAATACCTGTCATTTCCAAATCTTGGTGTTTGCGGATTAGTTACAAATTGGGAGTTAAAGACCATCTGGTATTTTTATCTCAGTAGTACATTTGTTGAGGCTAACGGCAGATGTTTAAAAGTAAGACCTTTTTAAGCGCACAGTCAGAAGTTATCATTAATAAGTCAAATGCAGAAGATCTCCAGGTGACAGACGAGATACCTTTTTGAGGTTGTCTTTAGGTCAGATTTGTATGTAACTTGGATTCCTGATGACCAGCCCGTATATGATGATAATGACAGTATCAATAATATTGTAATAATAATACAGTGTAACAATGTAATAATATCCCTGTACTGTAATAATTATAGAAACTATTGTGTTCTCCCTTTTAATTTAAAAGAACAAAGCATAAAAACAAGGTCATACAAAAAGTTAAGAGATAGGAGAAATTACAAAAAAGAATATGAAAGTTAACACTCACCTAAGGTTGTAGCAATGCTAGACTTATAGAAATGTTATGCTTATTATTTTGATCTTCCTAGCAAATCAATGATAACCTTTCCATCTGTAATTAATCCACTACACTGCGGAGTAATATTTCCTGCTTTTATTGGAGCAATGCCTTTCATGTTTCATTATTTTTACTTCTCCCTTTACAATTGTTCTGACAGTCTAGGGATGGAAGCCTTATGCGTTCACAGGGAATGCTGGCACCTGGGCTTTCTCTGAACCCTTATTTCTACTTTGGTTTGCATCGTAATCACCTTTCTCTTCACTGCTGAGTCACCTAGACTTCTAGTAGATTATGTGGGGGAGCATGATAACAAGGGTAAACACTTGACTCTCAGAATCTAAAAGATGAAAGTGATGGTGTGTGTAAGTGACCGTATAAACCTGCTGCCAGCCTAAAGGTGCTACACCCAGGAACCAAACACCCCCGTGAGTTTGTTTACATGTGTGGTAGAAACTAATCCCAAATTATTTTTTTTTTTTTTTTTTTTTGTAGAGACAGATTGTCACTTTATGCCCTTCGGGTAGAGTGTCATGGCATCACACAGCTCACAGCAACTTCCAACTCCTGGGCTTAAGGATTCTCTTGCCTCAGCCTCCCGAGTAGCTGGGACGACAGGAGCCCGCCACCATGCCAGGCTATTTTTTGGTTGCAGTTCAGCCGGGGCCGGGTTTGAACCCGCCACCCTCGGTATGTGGGGCCGGCGCCTTACCGACTGAGCCACAGGCGCCGCCCACTAATCCCAAATTATTAATTTCATTATTATATTTACTTGCCTGGAAGAAACGCCTTTAAATTATTAATTTGATTCTTAACATGCATGGAAGAAACTAGTTCCCAAGTTTTTGTTTAATTATTTAATTATCAATTATCCTTATGGAGAGCCTTGGGAGCCCATTCATAGGTATACAACGCTGTAATTTGGGTCATCCTCAACCCAGTGACTGCCTGGGATTAGATTAGTAAAATTGTTTTTGTCCCAAAGGTTTTCCATGTCATACCTGATTCAGTTAAAGGAAGAACATCACCGACCCTGATGTGTGATTGTGCTGGGTAGGAGGAGAAGACGCAGCAACACATTCTTCTGTGTTGTCCACATTCCGAACTCCACGTGGAGGGGCTTCTGTCTCTAGAGGCAGGAGCGTCCTGAGGTGGGTCCTGTCACATCATGGTTTCTGGCACACCTGATCTCTTGCCATCTCAGGACCTCTGGGCTGTGGAAGCAGATGAAGCCCACTGACCAAAAGAGAAGAGGAAAGGCTGTTTATTCTCAGCCAGGGACTGAGCCACCATCACCTGGATTTTGCCAGAGAACCTCCCATCCCTATACCCACCAAGGCAGGCAGATGGGGGGAGAGAGAGCTCTCCAGTGGGAAAGGGGAGGCTTCAGACAGCCCTGGGTAGAGGCTGTTGGCTGCAGAAGCTGGAGACGGGCTCGGGAGGAGCACAGCCTGCTGTGTAACTGGTGGGGGTGTGTATTTGGCTTTCACTGGTTGGTCCCACGTGGGAAGCAGGAACAAAATTTGGGAAGCTGTCAGTCATTAGTAATTTCCTCTTGTTTCTGTATTGTCAGGAGAGGTAGCAATCTCACTTCTTGGCAGTTCTGATTTATGCAGCTGACCTGGGTTGTTTATCTACTAGGATGTGGATTTCCTGGGTAGGGTGCTGCAGGGTCAAAGTTCAAGTTATATACATGGTTTGGCCTGTCAGGGCTCCAGAGAGCAGTAAGTAACTGCTCAGTGTCAGTCAAGGGTTGTCCAGACCAACAGAACCAACAGGTGTGTGGGTGTGTGGAGATGGGGAGAGAGAGGAGCATTAAGAGCATCTGGTGCAGTGGTGAGAGCTCGCCTGTCTACACTCTACCGAGCAGGCTGGTTGACTGCAGCTTGACCTAAAAGTTGTAGTCTCAAGTTTGGAACCTGCAGGGTTTCCAGCAAGCTGAAAATACAAGCAAGAGATTCCGTGTGGCAGTTCTGAGACAGAATTGCTTTTCCTGAAGGAAACCCTGGCCTTTGCTCTTAAGGCTTAGCTAATCGGATGAGGCCCACCCAGCTTAGAGACCAGCATTTTTTGACCATTTTTTATCTCACAGAACACTTGAATCTATAGTTAAACTTCCGCAGCACACTTAAATTATGTTGATCCAAAAAAAAAAAAAAAGTAAAAAAAATAGAATGTACTTACTGTGGTTCGAACCTCTTTTGAAAAAATTTAGTGAACTTTAAAAATGTTTGCATCAAACCTAAGATCTTCTCACAGCACACGGATTGAAAATCACTGTTCAAGATGGTTTAACCTCCTTGCTCAGACCCTACTTTTATAAATGTTCCTTTATAGACATCTAAACTGGTGTTTAACCAAACAACTGTGCACCACAGTTGACACATAAGATTGACCATCACAACCGTGTTCTAGGCATGGTTCTTCACTCCTGAGAAGGCACCAGGACTCTTCCTAGGGTTTTTGAGATTTACCCACAGCTTTGGTTATCTGCTTTTGGTCCCCGTGCTAGTGCAGTTCACACTACGATGATGATTCAGTGTTAAAACACTCAGCCTTGCTCCCTTTCTAGTCCATCTGGCTTTGCAGAGGGATCAGAGCTGGACAGCTACGTTCTGGTCACACTAGAGGAGGTCAGTCTTGCAGGACACCATGCTCACCAAGTTGCTTTATAGGGCACAGTATGCAAAGTTCCATTCCGCCCCTGTGTTCACTCTACTCACTTTGAAATTCTACAAGTGACATTAATATCTCTCACCAAAGCCAGCAGGTCCCATCGTAAGTAGCGCACACCATCGCATTTGTATTCTGCCCACCTAGATGACATTTAAGAGAAAACCTTGTTATGAAGACTGCAAGGTGTTAACATTCGCGTGGGGCCCAGTTTGCTCACATGTGTATCCCGGGAGCTTGTTCATCATTGATTCGTGGCTCCTTCAATTTACAATGTACAAGAAGTGGCACTTACTCTCTCAGCGTCCTGTTAGCACATTTTCTTTTAGTTTTTCAGTGAATTCTATTACAGGTAAGATGGATAAGATGGTCCATTATTAGAATTTTATGACAAAAATTACTGGCTATGAGGCTCGGTGCCCGTAGCACAGTGGTTATAGCTCTAGCCACATGTATTGAGGCTGGTGGGTTCGAGCCCAGCCCAGGTCTACTGAATAACAATGACAACTACAACAAGAAAATAGCCGGGTGTTGTGGCGGGTGCCTGTAGTCCCAGCTACTTGGGAGGCTGAGGCAAGAGAATCGCTTAAGCCCAAGTGTTTGAGGTTGCTGTGAGCTGGGATGTCACTGCACTCTACTGAGGGTGACATAGTGAGACTCTGTCTCCAAAAAAAAAAAATTACTGGCTCTGAGATGTGACTGGTAAATAAGAAAGTAACAATAAAATCTGAAATGTTTTTAGAAATTAAGATGTCCATTTTAACAACAGTGTAGCCTTAAATGATCTGATTCCACAGAGGGACCCGTGAACAGCCCGGAACTACTAATTTATTTTGTACAACAATGGAAATCTTAATAGTATTTTTGTGAATTGAAAATGGTATAATAACTATCACTTGAAGAAAATTTCAAGAAAAAAGTAAAGCTTGTAATGCACTTTTAAAAAAGACAAAAGGAACACAAGGCCTCATAACAAATAGCTTAAGGAGGCCGATATTGAAAGAAATACAAAGGGTGGTAAATGTGATTGGGACAGATGTCATCAAGCAGTTGCAAATGTTATTCAACGTAAGGAAATTTCTCTTAGGAATTATCCAAAGGCAAAAATAGAGTAAAAAGAATTCCAATTTCCACAACTGAAGAATTCCAATTTCTACCATGATTTCATAATACAATATAAACGTATTTAGGAAAATAGTAAGAGCAATAAAAAATGAAATTGCTTTGGGATAGAAATTGAAGACTGTTTGAAGAAAGGCTTGTTAAAATCTTCTCTTAAAAGAAAAACACATTTAAATCAATGTTGACTTATTCCTCACAAAATAAATTTAAATTTGTTCCAGAGTGAGAAGTGTCAGAGGTTGCAAACATTCCTTGTCTTTTGAATACCGTGCTTTTAGTAGGACACATACAGCACAGTATGGGAGGGTTACAGTCTCCTGACTTCTTTAGTATTTTTATAATACTTTATATCTCGGTTCTTTCAATAGAAAAAATTTCAGACTTGATTTGTTTTTTCTTCCGCTTACTAGCTAACTTCTCTACCATCTACCTGTTGAATTAGAAGGGATAAGTACAATCCATGTTCTATGGAGAAGGAAAGGAAGGTTCAGAGTGGTAAGGTGACGATTCCCCATTGCTGGGCTAGCAAGAGCGAGTGGCAGAGCCCGGGCTAGACCTCTGGTTTCTGGACCGCTTATTCCTTTGCCCTGGTTCACCTTTCTCAGTCCAGCATAGAGAATTCTCAAACAGATCAGCAAGCCACACTTTTGAAATTGTAAGAGATTGTTATTATGTGATCAAAATGTCATAATGCAAACCTTCGTTTCTAGTTGGGAATTTGTGATTTTGTGACGTACATTTTATTCACATAGCTCATTTTATTTTGGATGAAAGAGCTGAGCAAACCCTTATTGCCTTGGCATACCCCTCAGGAGTGGTCTCTGAAATAAATGCTCTGCAAAGTTGAGAACAAAGGGTGTGGCCTTTCATATCCAGCATTATTTAATCACTAGTTATGGATCAGATATGGGGAGTGCCAGGGAAGTTGAGCAGGGAAGCACGGGTGACTTTATTGGTGAAGTGGCTGTTGTCAGCTGATGGCAATTCTTGGGTGGAGGGTGGATGGGTGCCCTAGCTGCCTGGTAAAGGGGGGGACCTGGTCCTCCCTGTAGCATCCACTAGCGGTGGTATTTATGTAAGAACCTCCAAGCTAAGCCTAAAAAAGGTGATTGTGGCCATAATGTGGTTATTGGTCTACAATTGCTCACTTCTACCTCTCTTTGTTTTTTCTCTTCCTTTCTCATGTTTTCTTTCTTTCTTTTTTCTTTTTTTTGCAGAAGTAATTTTTTCTGGAGAATTTAGGGACTTAAAGGGAAAAGGTGGTATTTTTTATAGGCCTTCATTATAGAAAAGTAGAAATTAGACTTTGAGTTCAAAACCCAGCTCAGATGTTTATCAGCTAGTTGACTTGATTTGAGAAACTTTAAACTATCTAAGCTTCAACATCCTCTCTGTAGGAAAGAAGCAGGAGTGGGGGGTGGGGGGAATAATGTTTGCTCATACAATGCATGTTAAGCATGCATGCATTAGGTGCTCAATAAGTCCTAGCTGTCCTCCCATGGCTTAGTGTATGCCTCTGAGTTTTCTATAAATTCTATGGACAGTGTTTTGAATATTGGAATCATAACAAAATGAAAAAAAAAAAAAGAAAAGAAAAAACCCTGTCCATCCAACTCTCGCTGTGGTTTAGACTTAGTCTATTGTGTTGTTGTTACTAAGAAACAAACTGGCTGGCCTGGGCTGGGGTGGCATTTCTCATTCTGGCCTAGCTACAGCTGCTTTTACCAAGTGACCTGAACATTTGTTGGCTTTTTAAAAAAATTGAATGTTGGAGGAAAAAAATTTCCAGAGGTCCTGGTGGACCCATATATGTAGCTAATACAAATGATAATAGGTTTTTTTTAAAAATCTAAAGCAAGTTTAAAGTTTAATGATCACTAAATAGCAATAATGATAATTGTAATATTATCAAAAGGTTGGAAAGTGTTTTTGTCATAAAGGCACCAAGAAAGGAAATTCCAAGACCACAGACTTTGTAATTCTGTGTAGAATGCCTCATAGTCTGTCTCACATGCCATGTTTATCTCAAAAATACATATTTTTTTCCCAAATACAAAGTCCGAGTATAGACTCTGGGCACACACTGCCTGAATCTGAATCCTGGTGTTACTTCTCATGGGCCTTTCAGCTAATTCCTTCATCTCTTCTGTTTCCTCAACTCTAATGTAAGGACAATAACGGCACCTACTTCCAGGACGTATTTTGAGCAATACCTGATATAATATGTACAAAGTGCTTTGCACGAGTCCTGTCATATGAATTGTCCTCCATTCGCCCCATCCATGGAGAAAAACAGTATGATGAACAAATGGCCCCTAAGTCTACAGTTGCTTACTTCTACTTCTCTTTTTCTATGAGGTTCAAATACACGGCACATTCATTCTGCGTTACTTAAACAGTTACCGATTAAATCAATATTCAAGCTGACAAAATGTAGATGATGTGTGTCTTCATCACGTCTACTTTCAAATGGTGCTGAATTCTACTTTCAGGTAGAATTCACAGCTCTCAATTTTTATTTGTTTCTACCCAGAAAAACGTTCGTCCAATCTATTTCAGAGCTTTATTTTTGTCGCAACTCTGCTGGCCCTCTCTCACTTCCAGTTCCTTTGACAGCCACTGTCTTGTAAGGTCCAGAGAAGTGCAGATTTGCTCATTTCTCTACCTGATAAACTCTGATTTGTCCACCAACATCACCTGAATACTATGATTCATTCTAAGATCGTAGTCACAGGAAAAAGCTGAGGGGGTAAGTTTTGTGTGCAATGCTGTGAATGCAACGGAGGGGATAATGAGAGGTAACATAATGCTTTTACAAGCTCGTGGGTTTTGATCTGCGCTGATTTTTACTGAATGTTTTTGTTGTTGAAGCTGAGCTTCCTCCCTCAAGGCACTGTCTTTTGTCCTTCATCAAACTCTCAAGGAAAAAAGTCAGGCACGATGGCTCATCCCTGTAATCCCAGCACTTGGGAGGCCAAGGTGGGTGGATCATCTGAGCTGACCAGTTCGAGACCAGCCAGAGCCAGACCTCGTCTCTAAAAATAGCCAGGCATTGTGGCAGGTGCCTTTTGTCCCAGCTACTTGGGAGGCTGAGGCAAGAGAATCACTTAAGTCCAGGCGTTTGAGGCTGCTGTGAGTTATGGTGCCATGGCTCTCTACCGAGGGTGACAGGGTGAGACTGTCTCAAAAAAAAAAAACAAAAACAAAATAAATGTCTCAACACTATAACTAAGAGAATGCCATGAAGGCTACATTAACCAGTTTGATGAGAATATTTCGAATTGTATATAAAACCAGCACATTGTACCCCATGATTGCATTAATGTACACAGCTATGATTTAATAAAAAACAAACAAAAACAAAAACGAAAACAAAAAAAACACACTTTCAATGAAGAACAGCTGGTGCTTACGATGGAGACGTCTGCTGCCACTCCAAGGAGAGTCGTGCTGTTTTAATATTATTTCCTTTTGCTGAAGAATCAAATTTGAACAGAAGAAAATCTGTGGTAGTTTGTGAAGAATTATTATTGCAACTGGCAAGGGGAGTGGTACTTGAGGGACAGAGATTAATGTTTTTAAGTCATTAAAACCTTATATTCCTTGTGTTTTCTTTATGTTGAAAAAACCTTATTAAACATTTTTTAAAGATATAAAAAAAATCCCACCCACCTACCCTGTCTTGTCCAGACCACAGTCTTTCCTTTCAAACACGCCCGTGACTCTGTCTCTATTTGCTTTTGTATCTCAGGGTTTATTTAGGGTGGCTGTTGGTGGTGGGAAAAAAGACTGGGTTTTATTCAAAAAGAGTTTTAAATTGAGGCTTTTTAATATTTTTGAAGGAAATAGAGACACATAAGCAGATGCTATTTTCTTGTAAACTCATATATTTTGCATGTTCACTTTTTTAACACATTGGGAACCTCAAAAATTGAAATATTTCTGGACCCATGAGAAAGGCTGCTTTTCTTTCTTTCTTTTTTTTTTTTTCGCAGTTTTTGGCTGGGGCTGGGTTTGAACCCACCACGTCTGGGATATGGGACCGGCACCCTACTCCGTTGAGGCACAGGTGCCGCCCAAAACACTGCTTTTCTTTAAATCAGAATTTCTCCCTAAAAAACAAAAGCCAAAAACTAAAACTAAAACAAAGATTAAAAAAGGTAAAACAAAAACCAACTAACAAAACAACAATTTCCTTTCCTTGTTTTTTTTTTCAAAAGCCAACTCAATTGTTCCCTGCATAAAGCCATTGCTGATCTTTTATCTCTTCTGCGACCCCATATTACTGACATATATATTTATCTTAATGTCTTTATACTAGGCTGTAGGCTTCACGTGAGCAAGGAGCCTTGTCTCATTTTTGTGTTATACACCCGATATCCCTTAGAAGTTCCAGAAGATATACTGTTTTTGAATGGAGACCTGTGATAGCTCTATTTCTTGAGAGGCATTTTTCATTAAATTCTATTATTCTCTCCATTTCTCTGTGTCTGTCTCTCTTTCTCTCAGTTTCTAGCCTCCATTTCATGGTTAGCTGGAACCAAAATAGGGTGAAATGGTTTTTAAGCTCCAAAGTCAACATTTCTGAGCTCGAGATGTTTTTCAGAACAGAACATGGGATTTGCTAAGCGTAAATCAGTCTTTGGAGAATTGGATTAGGTGTCCCATATATTTGCAAAGATTTTCATTAATGTAGCCTCTTTATATCTAATTTAGTGTGAACGCTCAAGAGGTATTTGCTTAACTAGAAAATCATCCTCTGGACAGATTCTGGGCTACCTGCAACATGACTGGCAGCTTTGGCCTTCAGTGGCAGAAAAGACATTCCCTGGAGCTCTCCAAGGTCGTTAAACAGATGTCCAATTACTGCCTAGATAATGTTTGGCAACATCTCTACCAGATGGCTTCACTCTGATTATCTTCCAGTTTTTATCTCCGTTCTCCTACTCATCTTTAAAGGGTTCTGTCTGCAGTAAACAACGATTATGCCTCTAGGAAATCCTTGAATCATAGAACTCATTGGTCCTGAGCTGGTGTCTTCAAGACTAGTCTTAACCCACAAGGCAGCTCTTGGTTGTACAGGTGACATTTTCTCAGCTCTCTAAGGACCAGGAAGGTGATCTTACATACTGAGAGAATTTTTATCTGCAGAGGACGAGAGGACAGCAGTTTCCCTTTGGACGAGCCAAGTTAATTTGTTCAGCAGAGCCCTGTAAAAGCTCAAGAATATGAGAATCTATAATGTCCGTGTAAAGTGGTACACAAAGGACTCACAAGCTAGGGGATTATTTAATAGTTTGTAAAGGAAACAGATTGCTCTGCTCTCTTCCCCTATGGTAGCTAACTAGGTTATTACCCTGCTTTCCTTCTACGGAGTCCTGGAGATTTAGCCTCTGAAGAAACTTAAGCTAAGGTATTTAAAAAACAGGCAGTGGACTGGGTTTAGCCCTGGAGACATAGTTTTCCCACCTTAAAACTGACAGCTAAGGAGCGCTAGGTATTTGAGGAAAGCCTTCAGCAGGAGATAACAAAAATCCCACAAGAAATACCTCAAAACAAACAAAAAAAGCTGGGGTGGGGGTGGGGCGGAGGAAATCACTAGAAGAACCAGATGCTGTTGAGAGCAGAAAAAAACTTTTTAAGAAAAATTAAAATCATTATCCTTACAGAGGTAAAAGTCATTTTCCTTAATCAAGAACAGAATACTACAAAAAAGGAACGATCAGAATATGCAACACCTCCAGGAAATTAAACTATGACAGCTGAATCAAATGCAAAAGAGGGGTGAGGCAGGTACAGAGAAAGTATCTAGAAAGATATAAAAACAAAGACATGGATAAGAGGTCCAGGCACAGTGGCTCACGCCTGTGATCCCAGCTCTCTGGGGGGCTGAGGTGGGAGGATCCCTTGAGCTCAGGAGTTTGAGACCAGCCTGAGCAAGAGTGAGACCCCATCTGTACTAAACCTTCTACTAAAAATAGAAAAACTAGCCTGTGTCCGTGGCAGGCACCTGTCGTCCCAGCTACTTGGGAGGTTGAGGCAGGAGGATCACTTCAGCCCAAGAGTTTGAGGTTTCTGGGATCTGCACTCTAGTCAGGGCCACAGAGTGAGACTGTGAGAGGAGAGAGAGAGAGAGAGAGAGAGAGAGAGAGAGAGAGAGAGAAAGAGAGGGAGAGAGAGAATGGATAATCAGAGGGAAAAGATTAGAAAATAAGAGGATTAATCTTGGAGGTTCGACATTGTGCTAATTAAGTTCTAGTAGGAGAGAACAGAGTAAACAGAAGGAAAGAAATTGTCAGTAAGTAATAACCGGGTAACTTCTTAGAATTGAAATACTGTGACTGCAGGTTGAAAATTCCCAGCTCAGAAAAGGAGGAGGAAGAGGACGAGAGAGGGGAAGAGGAAGAGGAAGAAGAGGGGGGAAGGAGGGGGAGGGGGGAAGAGGAAGAGGGGAGGAGGAACGGAGGCAGGAAGAGAGAATTATATTAGGAGGAATAGAAGAAGGCAAACGGGGGGCGTGTGAGTGAAATCAGTTACCACGTGGGAAAGTTAGTAACCACCGCCTGAAGAGCTGAGGGCCAGCCATACGTACACACTAGTTAGAGTTTGAAGGCCAATATTAAATAAATGTTTAAACCACAGATAGGACAAGAAGGGTGGCAGGCAAGGAGAACGTGGAGCTACGATTTTGTTGTTGTAAGCCTTTTAGCACCGCACAAACCTGCAGTGGCTGCCAGGTGGTCTTAGGGTCCCAGCAGCCACTTCCGCAGTTGCCGGGGAGACGATTCTGGAAGCAGGTGCTGTGCGCCCTGAGCGCTTTCTCCCCCTGGACGTTGATGTAGTTGGGTATAACAAGAATAACTCCATTTGTATCATCAATTTCGAGTTCACTCTGTTTTCTGTAACATTGATTAACTTCCTCATACTATACAGTTGCTCTTATAAAAGGATCCTATTTGGGGGATCTGAGAATTAGGGCTTTTTTAAAACTGTAAGTTGAACCCGGATCACCGAGGAGCTGCCAACACCAAGCACGCAGCTCTGCCTACAGACTGTAATTGAAAATACTTCCCTGAATGAGGAAGTTGTTTCCGGAGCCAGAAGCACGCGGGGCCCGGGCGCCTCCCCAGCGGGACCCGGCGCAGGGAGCGCGGGCGGCCCTGCGCACCCGGGTCATTACCCTGCACCGTCGAGGGCTTTGAAGCTGCGTGTGAAGGAGACGCCGAGCAGGCGCCCACATGAAAGGGTTCTCTGCTTCCTCCGGTCTGAGCTCACAGAGGGATGATGCTTCGGATCATTCATCTTCCTTCCCTGCGGAAACGCACTGGGTTCTGCGCCGCTCTCAGCATGAGCCTCCTTCCTGGGCCCCCCGATTTCACAGGCAGTGAAATAAAGGCTGCTTTTATCAGCACATAACTGGTCTTCTGTGGCTTCATTCAGACATAAGACCCGCGAAAATGAATTACTGTTTGGAAAGCTAGCGTTGTTTAAAGTGCCCGGAAGCGCTGGCAGCAGATTGAGCTCAGCAGCTGGGGCAGCAGGTGACCGCGGGGAAGCGCAGGGGCTCCTCCCTGCCAGGCTGGCCCGCACCTGGGCTTTTCTGGCTGACCAAACCTGCCTCCTCTGGAAGTTAAGGGGAAATAAATAAAATTCCAGATTTGCTATTATTTATAGTCTAAAAGAGATGTAAGAAACTGCTGCCTTGTATTTGAGGTATATTTTACGCGGAAGCAACATCTGGTCTTGGAGGAAACTGGTTGAAAACATTAAGACTCCATTGAGGGATGTAGTCGAATTAGTAGGCAGCCCGAAGGTCGCCAGCGTGGAGTCAGGCCCGAGAGAGTAGGGATTCAAGACTGAGTTCTCAGTACCAGTTTACAAGGTCGTCTGTCTCCTAATTCCTCCAGTTCTTTGTCCCCTCCCTGTTTTCTTCTGGAACTTATTTGCTCTACCTGACGTTGACCTTAAAGTGGAAAACATTTTATTGTTTTGGACTGTTTTGGACATTATCCTTGTTTCTATAATGAGATGGTGCTCTGTTTTTGATAGCGAGGTACATTTTACTTTTCTGTTACTGCTTAGCACATCTGGTGTATGATAGATCCTCAAAACATAGGGTGTAGGGTGTTTCCATATGATTTATCATTGAAATTGAGGCATTTTGGGGAGCAAAAGGGCATACAATTAGTAGTTAAGCTGAGACAACAGCTTAATCTCTATTTATGAAATGGAATTATTTCTTTGGTGGTCACCTATCCATGATCTTTTCAAATCTCAGGAATCTTTCTTTTTTTTTTTTTTGTAGAGACAGAGTCTCACTGTACCGCCCTCGGGTAGAGTGCCGTGGCGTCACACGGCTCACAGCAACCTCCAACTCCTGGGCTTACGCGATTCTCTTGCCTCAGCCTCCCGAGCAGCTGGGACTACAGGCGCCCGCCACAACGCCCGGCTATTTTTTTTTGTTGCAGTTTGGCTGGGGCTGGGTCCGAACCCGCCACCCTCGGCATATGGGGCCGGCGCCCTACTCACTGAGCCACAGGCACCGCCCTCAGGAATCTTTCTATTGTGGCTTATACAACCTCTCTCTTTTGACGAAGCTTGTTTTACTGAGACTGTGCTTTTGAAAACCACTATAGGCAGCTCACACCTGTAATCCTAGGTCTACTGGGCAGCGGAAACGGTAGGATCCCTTCATGTCAGGAGCTGGAGCCTGCCTGAGCCAAAGGGAGACCCCATCTCTACTAAAAACAGAAGAATTAGCCAGGCATCCTGACCACTAGGATAAGGGGAAGGTTGAGGCAGGAGGATCGCTTGAACCCAGGGAGTTTGAAGTTGCTGTGATCTAGGCTGACACCGCAGCACTGGCACTCTAGCCCAGACAACAGAGTGAGACTCTAAAAAAAAAAAAAAACACTGAAAGAAAGATAAAAGAAAAACACAGCAGATGACTCCCGACTTGTTCTGGTGCCCCCACTTTGGGAGGCTGTTTTCTCCCTGCCCACACTTCCATAGACTCCCTCAAGCAGTCACATTTCAGATTGTATTCCTATGCCTGGATGTTGGTCACTAAACCATAAGTCTCTTTCTTCAATAGGTTTATAAATTGGGGTGGGAGAAAATAGTTCCTGTTTTCTGAGGTCTGATTATATTCCAGGCACCTTTCTCTACATCTCTATCTATGGTGAAGTAAGGCATTCTTTTCCAAAGCTCATTTTGTGAAATATAACGTCTTTGGTTGTGCTGTTTAATATTATGTGAAAAAGAACTTTCCTTGATCAAGTACATGTGAGAAATTCCACGTTGGAGTTAAGTACAACATCTCTCTAAGTGTACAATGTACATCAACAATTTCCATGAGAGGACTAAGCACTTTTTGAACCAGGAAATTCACTTGCCATCTTCTCCCTGGACACTCCCTTTCTTTCAGTGTTTGTTTTTTTTTTTTTGAGTCTCACTCTGTTGCCTGGGCTAGAGTGCCAGTGCTGTCAGCCTAGCTCAGACCTTCCCTCCTTTATTTGGGAACCAAAGAACATCAATCAAGTCTAATTTTCTAAAGAATACAGTTCGGGAAGGTATAAATTCGTGTTACATGTTTCCTTTCAAGAAGGAAATACGTTTCATTACAAGAGAATTCTGAAAACATGCTGTTCCCTGAGTCACCACAGAGCCAGGTGACTCTCATTACTTCGATAGCTCAAATTTAGGACTTAATAAAGAGAATAAAATAATTTGCTGGGAATAAATAAGCCCAGGTTTTGTTAGCCTGGTGTACTCACACATACGAGGAGCCCCTCCTTTTGTGTGGTTTGGCTTCTCGAGGCCTCAGTTACTCAGGGCAAACTGTGGTCTGAAAACACTAAATGGTGAATTCCAGAAATAAACAAGTCATCAATTTTAATTGTGTGCTGTTCTGAGTCGAGCTGTCCTGCTTCGGCCTGCCCAAGATGTGAATCATCCCTTTCCCAGCGTCTTGATGCTGTCTACATTGTCTGTCAGTCACTCAGCAGCCAACCTGGTCATCAGAGCTGCCACAGTGATTGTGCTCAAGGTCATCAGAGCTGCCATGGTGGTAACAATGATTGTGCTCAAGGTCATCAGAGCAGCCGCGGTGGCACAATGATTGTGCTCAAGGTCATCAGAGCTTCCGCGGTGGCACAATGATTGTGCTAAAGGTCATCAGAGCTGCCGTGGTGGTACAATGATTGTGCTCAAGGTCATCAGAGCTGCCATGGTGGCACAATGATTGTGCTCAAGGTCATGGAGCTGCCGTGGTGGCACAATGATTGTGCTCAAGGTCATCAGAGCAGCCGTGGTGGCACAATGATTGTGCTCAAGGTCATCAGAGCTGCCGCGGTGTCACAATGATTGTGCTCAAGGTCATCAGAGCTGCCGTGGTGTCACAATGATTGTGCTCAAGGTCATGGAGCTGCCGCGGTGTCACAATGATTGTGCTCAAGGAAACCTTATTTGACTTAATAATGGCTCCCAAGTAAAAGAGCGAAGGCATATCCTTATAATTGTTTCATTTTATGGCTAGTTACTGTTACTTCCTTACTGTGCCTACTTTATAAATTATGCTCTATATTAATAATGCATACTGGAAAATGTACAGTGTACATATAGGATTTAGTACTTTGTAGTTTCAGGCATCCCCTCGGGGTCTTGGAACGTATCCCTTGTGGATAAGGGTGGACCAACAAATTTTGACGAATTTCCAGTGATTTTCAGAAATAATCCCCAATTCTCCTTGCTGATAATCTAGGGACACCTTTTATCTATTGATGGCTTCTGTCCTGGCCTCTCTTTATTCTGGCCTGTGTGTTCCAGGTGGCCTTGTCCCATATCATATGACATGTCAGATTCCTTCTTTAGGGCTCTTATTACAAAGCCAGTGTTCAATTCTGCATTTATGCAAAGTGCAGTCTTTAGGTATCAGCCCTATATTAATAGTCTTCTAAAAGGATATGCTTTTAAAAATACATTCAGCAAACCATCAGCTGCTTTTTTATTTGCAGTAATACATAAAAATGAATTCCTGATGCTATCGTTCTATTCCATATACTGTGTTAGTGAAGGGTTTATTGTATTTATTTATTTATCTTAATTTCAGATTAATATGAAGGTACAAATGATTAGATTGCAATGCTCTCATTTTTTTAGGTAAAGTCTCTATTGTGGTTGTGTCCTGCACCCAGGAAGTGTGCCATATACCCCCATATAGTGCCCATCAGAGGGCGCACACTCATGGCCCCAACCTCCCTCCTCCCTCAATCCTCCCCCAGCCCCTCAACTTGAACTGAGTTTTTCTCTTGTGTGGGTGTATTAGTTCATCTACCAGCTTCATATTAGTATTGAGTACATTGGATACTTGCTTTTCCATTCTTGTGATACTTTAATAAGAAGAAGGTGTTTCAACTCTAACCAGGTTAATACAAAAGATGTAAAGTCTCCATCTTTTTTATGGCTTAATAGTACTCCATGGTGTACATATACCGCTGTTCATTAATTCATTCATGGGTTGATGAGCACTTAGGTTGTTTCCACATTTTGGTGATTGTAAATTGAGCCGCAATAAAAAATCTAGTGCAAGTGTCCTTATGATAAAAGGGTTTGTTTTTTTTTCTGGGTAGATGCCTCGTAGTGGGATTACAGTATCAAATGGAAGGTCTATTTTGAGCTCTTTGAGCCTTCTCCATACTTCTTTCCAAAGAAGCTCTGTCAGTTTGCAGTCCCACTAAGACTGTGAAAGTGTACCGTGTAGGGTTAATTTTAAATTTGCTTTGGAGAGTTGTGCTTGGACTGTGAATTGAAACTAGAACCTCTCAGAGGTCAGGAGGTTTAAAATCCCTTGCTCATGGTTGTTATTAGAGTTACGGTTAAATCCCTTTGGTCTCAAGATTAATTTAACAGACCTGTAATAAAATCCTCAGATTTGCTCTGCCTTTTCTAGGCATAGAAAAAACAAAGACAAATGAGACACTTTGAGCCCAATATTGTGCTATTGAGATGTATTATCACTCTTTTCTCAGTTAGGGTTGGCAGGTTATTTAAGGAAAAAAATGAACACATTTGATGGAAATTTATAAATCAAATGAGAAAAGATATGGTAGAAACTTTAATCTAAAAATTTAATTAAATGTTACATTAGATAGGCTGTCCTATTCATATTATTACATTAATAGAAAATAATATGTTAAGGAAAAGGACATTTGTATGATTGACACTTATTCCCAGTATATACCAATTTGAAGTACTAAATTCACAGTTCAAAGGCATAAATTTGGCCACCCTATTGATAGGAAATGAAATCTGGTCTCGGATTGTTAGATAACTTGCCAAAGCTCACGTAGTTTGTGAGTGGAAAGGTCTCCAGGGCACTTTCTCATGGCAACCATGTTCCAAATTTCTACTAGGTCATTTTTATTTATTTATTTATTTATTTTTTTTGAGACAAGGTCTTACTCTGGTGCTCAGGCTAGAGTGCTGTGGTGCAATCACCATGCCCAGCTGGCTTTTATTTATTTTTTGAGGCGAGGATTTTGTTATATTTCCCAGACTGGTCTTGAACTCCGGGCTTCAAGCGATCCTCCTGCCTTGCCCTTGAGGAGTGCTGGGATTACGGGTGTGCGCCACCACACCTGGCCTCCATGTCCTGTAATTACTTGTGAACATACGGTTTCAAAGATGCGTAATCAAGTAAAGTATGAAGGCCGAAGGGCAAGTACTTCTAGGGCCCTCAGAAGCAGACTCAAGGAAGAACCTGACCACAGTGGGGAGAGAGGGCTCACTGAGGGTGAATATTAAATGGCGAGGTTTCTCAGTGGTTAAGTGAAGCATTCTAGGCAGAGGAAACGTGTGCTAAGGAAGGTGATGAGAGAAAGCTTTCTATATTAAAATTCTATAATCTCTATATTAGTCAGAACTTGTTGAGCACAGCTGAGGCCAGGGTATGTTTGTGTAGGGACGAGATGAGAGGGGAACTGGGTCATGTGAGTAACCTAGAGCCTGGCAAGTTGATTCTGGCATACTAAAGAACACGGGAGAGCTGTCCAGTGGCTATACATTGCTTTTTTTTCTTTTCTTTTGTTTCTTTGGGCAGAGTTTTACTCTGATGCCCAGGCTAGAGTACAGTGGTGTCAGCCTAGCTTACAGTAACCTCAGACTCCTGGGCTCAAGTGAACCCTTTGCCTCAGCCTCCCAAGTAGCTGGGATCATGGGCTCATGCCACCATGCCTGGCTAACTTTTCTATTTTTTGTAGAGACAAGGTCTTGGTCTTGCTCTTGCTCGGGCTGGTCTCAAATTCCTGAGCTCAAGTGATCCTCCTGTCTCGACCTCCCAGAGTGCTGGGATCACAGGTGCAAGGCACTCTACCCTCAGCCCATTGTTCTTCCATATCACAAATTCCAGGAACACGAAGATAAGGAGCGAAGTCACAATGCGAAGCTTGTGGTAACATTTTAGGTAATTCATCAGCTAGTCTGAGAACTATAGGGAAGGAAAGAAAAAACAAGATACCTTTGAAGAATAGCCCCCAGCAGGTGGTGGGTGGGTGACTGAGGTTTCATACTTACGTCTTTCTGGGCCTGGTAGATTTTGCTGGCAGTCCTGGGACTGCTCCCAGCTCCCTTTATTTCTCAGTGTAGCCTGTTGCCCCTGGGCTGCAAACCTGCAGAGCCTGTTACTCTGCTCCACACTGCAGCCAGCTGTGCTGTATCCAGACACATCTAACTACAGAAAGGTACAGTAAAAACACGGCATAATAATCTCATGGGACCACAGTCGCATACCTGTATTCGGTCTATTATTGAGCAAAATCTCTTTATGCAGCACATGACTATATTTCCTTTAAATTAAATTTTACATTTTGAATAAGTAGTATATGCACATCATGGAACATTCAAAATTTACAAATAAAAATACAGTTGAAAGTAATTCTTCCTCTTCCTTATCTCTTAGCTGCCCAGTTCTCCAAATTTGCCCACTATTAACAAATTCTTATTTGTCTTCCAGAGATGTGGGTATTCCATGCATTAAGTGTGTGTGCAATTTTTACTTTATAAACCCAAAATATAACTCAATATCACAGGTAACATAGACAGCTAATGGTTCCATAAATTTTGCTTTCTCCTCTGGAAACTGGATCCTATTTTTGATAGCTACGTAGTTGCCCATGTTGATCAGGGGTCCCCAAACTACAGCCCATGGGCCACATGCGGAGGTGTGATTGTATTTGTTCCCATTTTGTTTTTTTACTTCAAAATAAGATATGTGCAGTGTGCATAGGAATTTGTTCATAGTTTTTTTTAACTATAGTCTGGCCCTCCAACGTTCTGAGGGACAGTGAACTGGCCCCCTGTTTAAAAAGTTTGAGGACCGGGCGGCGCCTGTGGCTCAGTTGGTAAGGCGCCGGCCCCATATACCGAGGGTGGCGGGTTCAAACCCGGCCCGGCTGAACTGCAACCAAAAACTAGCTGGGCGCTGTGGTGGGTGCCTGTAGTCCCAGCTACTCGGGAGGCTGAGGCAAGAGAATCGCTTAAGCACAGGAGTTGGAGGTTGCTGTGAGCTGTGTGATGCCATGGCACTCTACCGAGGGCCATAAAGTGAGACTCTGTCTCTACCAAAAAAAAAAAAAAAAAAAAAAGTTTGAGGACCCCTGTTGTAGATCATACTTCCAGCCTCCTTCAGTGTGATGTGACCAAGCGACTAGGTTCTGGTCAATGAATGTGAGTGACAGAGATGTGAATGATTTCTAGTCCTGCCTTTATGAGGCAGATCCTCTCTCCTCCTTTCCCCCTTCCTTTGCAACTGGAACCAAATCTTCCACCTTGGTCTCTGTTGCCGAGATGGCAGAGAATAAAGGGAGAAGAGTACCTGACACTTCAATCTGCTGTAACAGCTCAGGACTACTTATTTCTGGACTGTAATTTGAAAGAAAAAGAAAATATCTTATTTAACCTGTTGGTTTTGTAAGGTTTTGTCGTATCGACAGAACCGATAGCCTACCATTCATATAGCACGCTCTTCTGCGCCTTGCGTTTTCCGACTCAATATGGAGCAGAGATGGTTTCATATTACAGATAAAGCTTTCACAGCCTTCATGGAATTTAATTTTATGGTGCACGATAATTTGTTGACCTAGTTGTAGGACGTGTAGGTTGGTGATAGTTTTTGTTATAAGGTTGCACCCTAGATCCTTCTTCAAACATTATTTTATACAAGTGTGAGAATATCTGCAGCACAAACTTCTAACAGTAGAATTACGAGGCTACAGAAATCTGTTTTCTAATTTTAAGAGATATTTCCCAGTTGTATTCCGTGGATATTATTGCCAATTTGCACTCCCAGCGGCAAGAAATAAAAGTGCCTCTTTCCTCAAACCTTGCCAACATGGTGAGTCAACACATTTTTTGATCTTTGCCAATCGGATGAATAAAACATTGTATCTCATTCTTGTCTTAATTTGCATTTTGGAAAAATCTTTCCTATAATAAGAGTCATTGATGTTTCCTTTCCCACCAACTTTCTGTCTTGTTCATTTTTCTAGTGGGAGATAAAGGTCTTGGCATAGATTTCCTGTTCATACTCAACTGATTATATTATTATTGTATATTCAAATAGCAACAACGAATACAGGTTTACTGAGTCAGGTAATTTTTTATGGTGGAAGAGGCAGAGTGAATATCAGTGTTTGAATGATTTGCGTTATTATTATTTATTATTTATGCTTTTCAACACAAGTTAAATGGATATGTATTTCACCGTTATTCTTTTTTGTACTGTAAAATGACAGAGTTACTTGGTATGTTACTTTATATCAGTGTGATTGCCAAATATTTCAATGGGGTTTAATTATATTATAATTTTACTATTCTCTAATTGAAGATAAAATAGGCAAAATTGTTTTGGATTTCTTCCTTCTTTTCATAGTTTTTAACTGAGAAATTGTTTTTTACTCTGAATGAAGAGTGGGTTGAAGTAATGAAAACTTGAAGCTAACAATAACAACCACATAAATGTGCTACGTTTTCACCCAGAGAATTACAGTGATACTTATGATACTATGATACATACTTACTTTATGATAGTAAACATTTTATTAAGCACAGAAAGTATTCCCGTGAAGCAGGTCTCAGCACACACATCATGCAAGTGGTAAAGTGAGCTATATTTGCTTGTTCAAAGTCAGTCTACGTGAGCAGAGTGCCGTCAGGCTCCCCGAGGTCAGACACCAGCCTCGCTCTCACCTGCCCCCTCCCACTGTGTGCTGTGGTCTTGGTATTGGGCACCTGCTGGATACCGCAGCAGCCAACATTCAGGGATACAAACCTAATTTGTATTTGGTTCCTATCCCTGAAGAAATATATTATTTTACTCACTCTGTTGTGGTAAGGATGACTTACAATAAATTGCATATAGTGAAAGTATACATCTAGTAAGTGTTGACATGTAGACATAGCGGGGAAATCACTGCCACAATCAACATAATGACCTCATCTGTCACTCCCCAGAGTGTCCCTGTGCTCCTCTGTCATTTCTCTCTTTCCCTTTCCCCAAACAACTATCACTGCACTTTCTGTCACTGTAGTTCACTTTGTATTTTAGACTTTAACATAAATAGACATAAAGAATGTTCTCTGTATGTCTAAATTCTTTCACCTGGCGTAATTATTTTGAGATCCACTCGTGTTTGTGTGTATCAATCGCTGTTACTTTTTATTGCTGAGGATAATTCATTCATATGAGGTCAATTAAGTTCATGAACTCATCCTAGAAAAAGTGCTACATACCTCATGGGTGCGTATCACTATGTTCACCTCTGAAGTGCTCCCCCAGGAGGCTAAGCACTCATACCAACGCCTAGTCCACCCTTCAAAACAAATTTGGGACTCTCAGAGTTATTGTCATATTACCTTTGATGTCCTGAATATCATTAAAATATCCTCCTTTCAATATTTTCTTTATCTTTGGATAAAGAACAGTGTCACTGAGGGATGATCAGGTGAGGAGAGGGTGTTCCAATACAGTTATTTGTTTACTGGATTAAAAACTCCCTCATAGACAGTGCCATGTGAGCAGATGGTTGTGCTGGTGCAAGAGCCATGAGTTGTTGCTGAAACGTTAAGGGCGGTTTCATCTAACTTTTTCATGCAACATTTACAGCACTTCCAAATAGTAAATTGGTTAACTGTTTGTCCATTTGGTACAAATTCATAATGAACAATCCCTCACATATCAAAGAGTTAGCAGCATTTTTTTTTTTGGCCAGGGCTGGGTTTGAACCCACCACCTCTGACATATGGGACCGGCGCCCTACTCCTTGAGCCACAGGCGCCACCCAGCAGCATTTTTTTGACTCTTGATTGGGACTGATGGAACTTTTTGGCTGATATCCGCTGTGCACCTTGATGCTGTGTTCCAGGTCACATCGGTACACCTATGTTTCATCACCAGTGAGAACACGGTCCAGAACATCATCTCGCCTCTCCAAAAGGTCTTGGCAAACTTTCACTCTCCTTTGCTTTTGTTCATTTGGTGAGCTCCTTCTGAACCATTTTTGCACACACCTTTCTCATGCTACGATTTTCAGTTAAGATTTTCCTGACCGTTTTTCTATCAATGTTTACTTGGTCTGCTATGCTTCTTATAGTCAGCAAACAATTTTGACCCACAATTTGATGAATTTTTACAATGTTTTCATCAGTTCTGCTCAATTACTGGCAGCCCTGACCCTTCTTCATCAGTGACGCTTTCTCTCCCCTCGGAAAGAGTTTAACCCATTTCTACACCGCCGGTTTTCTTTGTGACATTGTCCCCATGAACTTGGATAAATGGGTCCCTGATTTCACTTCCACTAATGACAGGTTTGGCAAAAAATTTAATGTTTGTTTATTGCTCTCATTCAAGCTCCAACCTTTCTGCAATGGCATGCAAAAACACACAACAATAGTGAAAGCCACTCAGCAAGACTCCGTCACAGGCGGACATGAATACAGTTGTGAAATGCTGAAATACCGAGGATATAAAACCCCACTGAGTTGTTTATATGGTTCTGCCAACTAAAGCACATGGCGGCTAGTTCATGAACTTAATGGCCATAACTTGTATAGATGTAATTTATTTGTCCATTTATATTTTTGATGAACATTTGTTTGGGTGGTTTCCAGTCTGGGGCTATTGTAAATAAATCATTCATTTACAAATCTTTGAGGGGTCATACACTTTTGTGTCTCTTGTGTAGATTCCTAGGTGTGGAATGGGTACATCAGACGGTACTTCCAAAGAAACTTCCAAAGAAACTTTAGAACTATTTTCCAAAGCAATTTTTCCCCATACAACCAACATCTAAAGAGTCCCACTCCCTTGCTGACATTGGTATGCTCAATCTTTTAATGTTTGACCATCTAATAGATACACAGTGGTATTTCATTATGAATTTGCATTTTCTAATAACTAATGACGATGAACATATTTTCATGTGCTTATTTTCTAACAGTATAATTTTAATTCTAGTGACTATGTTAGGAACAATATTAATTTGGGCTGCTGTAACAGAATACCAGAGACCAGGTGGGTGGCTTGAACCAAACAAACATTTATTGCCCACAGTTCTGGAGGTTGGGAGTCTGCCATCAGGGCTCTAGCACAATCCAGTTCTTGATGAGGGCCTCTTTCTGGTTTGCAGACAGCTGTGTTCTTACTGTATTCTCAGCAGAGAGAGAACTCTGATCTCCTCATTTTATTACAAAGGCATGGATCTCATCATCAGAGCTCCACCCTCATGACCTCATCCAAACCTCATCCAATCAGGGCTTCAATATGGATTTTGCAAAAGGGTACATAAATATTCAATCCACAGTGGGGAACCTTAGAGAAATGGATATTGAGCTGAGAATTGAAGAATGAATTGGGACTTGCCTGGTTTTAGAAGTGTGTGTATGTGTGTCTTTGTTGAATAAAGTAGGCTGCCAGTTAAACTCTTGGTATGATTGGTTTATCAGGTTTTACTCAGGACAGAATCTGAAGCATTCTGGGAGGGAGGGATGTTGAAAGAAGGATGGGCTGTTTGGGTAGAGTGTAAAAAACAGGTGGGGGGTTTAGCAGGAACCCCACCCACTTCACTGGATGGCTTTGCTCCCTCACAGCCCTGTTTCAGATTAGCATGCGACCAGTAATTGACATCTAGAGGCAAAATGACCAAATACAATGAGAACTTGGCAACTGTGAATCTTGCGAGCAGTGGACATTTGTCTTCTTAAAAGGTAGAGGAGGTGCTTTGACTCTGAGTTCCTATTTGGGAGAATGACAGTGAGGTCAGTGTGAGGCCAACAGGATGCATTGGAGGCTTCTGACTCCATCGCCTAAATCTCACTGAGAGTCAAAGTGCTCAGATAATAACTCCAGGTCAGAGTAAATCAAACTGAGCTCTGAGTCAAGGGTAAAAGCAGGAGGATGTAATTTCCATCTCTACATCGGATCATCCCCATCTGCCCACCTGCCACACGCTGTGTGAGACAGACCTGGTAATGGACCCAGTGACCTTGAAGAAGGTGCAAGAATTCTGTGTTGAGTCACTGTTTGTATAAAATCAAGACTCCCAGCAATACCCTGCACCCAAAGGCACTGATCACATTCATGGCACTGAAGTCAAGCCCTCAGGCCCCCGGTTATAAGTTAGGCATTTCTTAAGGAGTAAATAGTATGTATTTATTCTGAGAGGAATATATCCTGGTGGGGATACATGTTGGCTGCGTACATAAGTGTTTATTTTGTTAAAAAAGCTTTTGAAAGCAGCTGATCACAAATAAATAATGATACAGTAAGTGCTTTAGCTTATGAATGCATATTCAACTATCAATCTTTTGTATAGGCCAAAGCCTTTTCTACATTGATTCATTCAATGTGTATTAAACTCTTACTATGTGCCAAGTACTGTTTTAGGCACTAGAGATAAAAACAATCAGTAAAACATACAAAATTCTCTGTTCACGTAAACGTAACATGGGAGTGGGGCAGGGGGACTGTGAGAACACTTCAGACTTCTTACGGCAGAGAGGATGACTGAGCCATTCGTGTAAACGTAACATAGGAGTGGATTGGGGGCACCGTGAGAACACTAAAGACTCCTACAGCAGAGAGCATGACTGAGCCCCACTTGTCTGCATCTTCTCTCTCCCTTCCTCCTTCTTTCCTCAAATCCGTGTACAATCCTTATCACCAGATGCTCTGGGAGTTGATTACTGTGGTAAACTCATCATGACTGCATTGAAGGAATGCCTGATTTCAGAGACTCACACAATAAATAATTACAATGCCTGACGGTTGGATTCATGCCAGAGACATGAATGACTTACCATGAGAGCCTGCAAGAGGAAGCGACTACCTGTGTTTGGGACATTAAGGGAATCTTCCTAGAGCAGGTAATATCAAGCAGAATTTTGAAGAGTTGAGAGAATTTTTCAGGAGGAAAGGAGAGATCGGCCATTACCTCCTCAAAATGGAAACTCCTGAACACTTGCTTGGGACACCATGAGACTGGGGAGTGCTGCGTGCCAGGGGCAAAAGACAAATCATGATTAAATATAGGAATAGCTTTTAATATTTCTTGTGATATTGCTACCATATTTGTTATTTGTAAATGAGTCTTTATCTTTTATAAATTCAAGCTAAAATTTTGAAAGATAAAATTATCTGATTTGGGGATTTTCTTTAAAATCTTATGTTGGGGGAGCATGAGGTATAAATGGCCATATTGGTCAGACATTGACAGTTGGTGAAGTTAAGTGGTCAGCACCAGGGACTCATTGGATTACTTGACATCAACAGTAAAAGAAATTAAAATAATACAACTTGGTTCCTGACTTTGAAAAGCTCATATTCTTTTGGGGAGAGACACTTCTTAAGAGATAGCTTTAACACATTAAGCCCAGTTCATAACCCAGTATGCAATGACATATAATGTTACAGAACAAAATAACTGTTATTTAAAATAAATACTAACTCTAGTGGCTTCTACCATGTTTGGAGAGCAACATTAATTTATATCAGTGGGACAATAGTCTGTACACAGATTCCTTGCTATTAGAGACTAGGTAGGGTGGAAGAGAGAGAATTTAGATTCCAATGGGGTGACCTGTGTTTATCGGAGCATGTGGACATAGTATATCTTTTTGGATACATAAAGGTAAGCTCAGAGACGTTGGCAATCTGGTAAAGAGGGATGGGGGAGAAACATGGAAGGAGAAAAAGAATGAGGAAGGAAGGAAGGGAGGGAAAGGGGAAAAATGCGTGAAGACACAGAGTGAGATTATAGGACGTAAGTCAGTGGACGTAACTGGAGCCATCTGCGGTGTGTGGTGGTCACACACATACAACCTCATGCGTTGCCCCTATATCATCACAGAGAGCCGCGACACAAATGGTTTGCTGTTTTTTCTTTTCCTCCTTTTGCAGAAAATAAGCAAATAAACGTGAGTTACACATGATGGAACCCCTCATCATAGGAGGTGATGTTGCCAGACCCTGGGAGGAAGAACTCAGGGGCATTAACAATGTGAGAAGGGTGCACAGGAATCTGGGACGGAACTTGGATTTGCTGACAGACACGTGGTTGAAACTGGAACTGGCTGTCAAAAAGAAGGATGAAGCTGTTATAACATATTTAAGTCACCAATAATTTGTTGGAAATGGTTCATCAGCTGCTTTTTTCTGCAAAGCAAGGAGTAAGGGTCCTGGGCGGCCTCACTGCCCAAGAAGTCATGAGGGAGAGAAGCACCAGAAAGGGGCGTGATGCTTCTGAGAAGAGGGTAGACAAGGCTCAGGGTGGACTACGAAATAGACCTTCTCTCGGGTGTGATCCTCCCTGGGCCTTCGCCTCCACAGTGTCTCATGCAGTACTAGACAAACAATTGACTTTGAGGGCCAAGCAATGACTTCTGTACAAAATTGCATTTTCCATCCAATAGAGATATTTACTTTCTGTGCCTGTTTGCTTGGAAATATGCTTTAAGTAACGTAAAATCAATATGGAATTCCTGCAGGAATTTGGATTCCTATCTGATTACTTTAGTGATTTAAATTGTTTAATTTAGCTTGGTGCATCCGTGTTTGAATTGGCTTATGGAGCAAAACTGTGGAGGCTAACAAAACTTCTGAATCCAGATTTAGCAGCCAACTTAGGATTTGAGTAAAATCAATAGATCATAGTAAATAAGTCTGAGCTATCGACTCAAGTAAAATTTCAGCTCTATGTAAATAGTATTATAGGTTCCGGTGTGACCTACAGCTGCCACCTAACTCCCATCTTCTCCTGGTTGGAAGTCCTGTTACTCTGAAAGGAAGATCCGGAAGGCACATTCAGGAATGATAGTTGTACAGACCCCAAAACACATTTGAAGTGTGAGCCGAAAGTCCCCATTGGGCAGGCAGTATACTAAAATAAAGTGGCTGCATGTCCCTGATCAGTGAGATTCAAACACGATGTATTCTGGAAGACAGGCAACATACTTTGGTTTTGCATATGGGCCACGGGATGGAGCCTGCCTCTGGCTCCTACCACCCGCTGTGCTGAATCCTGGCAGCAGACCCTGAAGAAGAAGCTCCTATTAGCGGAGGCTGTGTGGGGGCGTGGGTGGTTCTGACCTGTATTCCCAGCTGGCTATATTCCTAAATATAGGAAGTGGGGGGGGGGGGACACTTGACACGATTGACCTGCATTTAGTCCAAGTTGGATGATGTACTTTTATGCCTTTCAATAGCATCTTGTTTGAACAAAATTGGTTCTGAGAAGGATGAGCACGCATTAGTCCTGGCCCATCGCCTTCAGAAAACAGGGGCATGTTTTTAAGAGTGAATTTTTATCAGGGATGCAAGGCTGGTTTAACATACGCAAGTCTATAAACATTATCCACCATATTAACAGAGGCAAAAATAAAGATCACATGATCCTCTCAATAGATGCAGAAAAAGCATTTGATAAAATCCAGCATCCTTTTCTAATTAGAACTCTGAAGAGTATAGGCAGAGGTGGCACATTTCTAAAACTGATTGAAGCTATCTATGACAAACCCACAGCCAATATTTTACTGAATGGAGTAAAACTGAAAGCTTTTCCTCTTAGAACTGGAACCAGACAAGGTTGTCCTCTGTCACCTTTACTATTCAACATAGTGCTGGAAGTTCTAGCCAATACAATTAGGTAAGACAAGGAAATAAAGGGAATCCAAATGGGAGCAGAGGAGGTCAAACTCTGCCTCTTTGCTGACGACATGATCTTATACTTAGAGAACCCCAAAGACTCAACCACAAGACTCGTAGAAGTCATCAAAAAATACAGTAATGTTTCAGGATATAAAATCAATGTCCACAAGTCAGTAGCCTTTGTGTACACCAATAACAGTCAAGATGAGAAGCTAATTAAGGAAACAACTCCCTTCACCATAGTCTCAAAGAAAATGAAATACCTAGGAATATACCTAACGAAGGAGGTGAAGGACCTCTATAAAGAAAACTATGAAATCCTCAGAAAGGAAATAGCAGAGGATATTAACAAATGGAAGAACATACCATGCTCATGGATGGGAAGAATCAACATTGTTAAAATGTCCATACTTCCCAAAGCAATCTACCTATTCAATGCCATTCCTATCAAAATACCAACATCGTACTTTCAAGATTTGGAAAAAATGATTCTGCATTTTGTATGGAACCGGAAAAAACCCCGTATAGCTAAGGCAGTTCTCTGTAATAAAAATAAAGCTGGGGGCATGAGCATACCAGATTTTAGTCTGTACTACAAAGCCATAGTGCTCAAGACAGCATGGTACTGGCACAAAAACAGAGACATAGACACTTGGAATCGAATGGAAAACCAAGAAATGAAACTAACATTTTACAACCACCTAATCTTTGATAAACCAAACAAGAACATACCTTGGGGGAAAGACTCCCTATTCAATAAATGGTGTTGGGAGAACTGGATGTCTACATGTAAAAGACTGAAACTGGACCCGCACCTTTCCCCACTCACAAAAATTGATTCAAGATGGATAAAGGACTTAAACTTAAGGCATGAAACAATAAAAATCCTCCAAGAAAGCATAGGAAAAACACTGGAAGATATTGGCCTGGGGAAAGACTTCATGAAGAAGACTGCCATGGCAATTGCAACAACAACAAAAATAAACAAATGGGACTTCATTAAACTGAAAAGCTTCTGTACAGCTAAGGAGACAATAACCAAAGCAAAGAGACAACCTACACAATGGGAAAGGATATTTGCATATTTTCAATCAGACAAAAGCTTGATAACTAGGATCTATAGAGAACTCAAATTAATCCACATGAAAAAAGCCAACAATCCCTTGTATCAATGGGCAAGAGACATGAATAGAACTTTCTCTAAAGACGACAGACGAATGGCTAACAAACACATGAAAAAATGTTCATCATCTCTATATATTAGAGAAATGCAAATCAAAACAACCCTGAGATATCATCTAACCCCAGTGAGAATGGCCCACATCACAAAATCTCAAAACTGCAGATGCTGGCGTGGATGTGGAGAGAAGGGAACACTTTTACACTGCTGGTGGGACTGCAAACTAGTACAACCTTTCTGGAAGGAAGTATGGAGAATCCTCAAAGCACTCAAGCTAGACCTCCCATTTGATCCTGCAATCCCATTACTGGGCATCTACCCAGAAGGAAAGAAATCCTTTTATCATAAGGACACTTGTACTAGACTGTTTATTGCAGCTCAATTTACAGTCGCCAAAATGTGGAAACAGCCTAAATGCCCACCAACCCAGGAATGGATTAACAAGCTGTGGTATATGTATACCATGGAATACTATTCAGCCATTAAAAAAAATGGAGACTTTACATCCTTCGTATTAACCTGGATGGACGTGGAAGATATTATTCTTAGTAAAGCATCACAAGAATGGAGAAGCATGAATCCTATGTACTCAATTTTGATATGAGGACAATTAATGACAATTATGGTTATGGGGGGGGAAACAGAAAGAGGGAAGGAGGGAGGTGGGTGGGGCCTTGGTGTGTGTCATACTTTATGGGGGCAAGACATGATCGCAAGAGGGACTTTACCTAACAATTGCAATCAGTGTAACCTGGCTTATTGTACCCTCAATGAATCCCCAACAATAAAAAAAAAAAAAAAGAGTGAATTTTTATCTTTTAGAATTATATACTGAAATTTTACAAATAGAATTTGTGGCGCATAAGAGCCTATTTTCCTCACGTGTTTATGTATTGTCTACAGACACCTTCGTGCCGTCACAGCAGGGCTGAGTCGGGCCAGATTCCCCAGGGCCTGAACCTGCAAAACCCAAACTCATCAGGGTCTCTGCATGTATAGGAAAAGTTTGCTAACACACCAGTGTGGTCCTGGCTGGATGTGCCCACATGTCTAAGGAGCAGTTTCACATATGTCCGAGAAAATAGGAGACCTTTCATTGGAGCCATGCAGAGGTCCATTTTCAGGCCAGCTTCTATGTGTGGTAGTTTGTGCCTGCCGTACGCTGCTTTTCACCCCGCTCTCAGCTCAGGGATCCGCCCAACAGAGAACATCAGAGCACATGTGTTCTCAGGTAGAGGACAGCTATTTACACAGTAATCACCTGTCAGACCACTGTGAAGTGTGAAGAGTTCACGTATGCCACTGCCTCGTCACATCTGCGAATGGCCTGGATAGACAACATGTTCCAGACACATTAGATGTGTGAGATATTGTAGTTCAGATCTTTGTTGGTTTGTTTTTCCCTTCCCATCATTCATTCTCCCTTTCAGTAACAGTGTCTTCATTGACTTTGGAGACATTGTTGTAAATACATAGAGGTGCACATAGGGAAGTCTGATTCTGACATATTTAGAAAATAGAATCAATAGGAGTTACTGAAAAATTAGATATGGAATGTGAGGATAAGAGGGGAATCAAGAGAGACTCTAAAAATTCTGTTCTTCTCCACAGAAAAAAGCATATATTGCCTTTTAACATAATACACACTTGTTTGTTTATTCCTTCCCTTTTTGCACTAGTCCCTTGAGATCAAAGGCTTTCTCTTTGTTCCTAGCAACTAGAAAAACACTTGGAGGGTAAGATGATTTCAATAGACGTTCTGTTGAATGAACAAATATGTGTCTCTGTGGCATAGACTTTACGGAAGTCTACATGGAGTTTAAAAGAGTGTGTGTTTAATTTTGGTACATCATGAACTACCCTCCAAAACACACTTGCCAATTACAGTTCCGCTGTCCGTCTGCTTCAGATGTGTGGGTGGTGTGGCCGGCAGTGTAGGGGCCCTCCTAAATCTCCTCCTGGAGATTTTCGTATTGCAATGACCATAAATTGTGAATATGCCACCTTATTGGCAAAAGGAACTTTGAAGTTGTGGTTTAGGGTTAAGGAGCCTGGAGCCGGGGAGACGCTGTGGTCAGAGAGTACCATGACAGCAGGAGACACTCGGGTCACACAGATAGGATGCTGCTGCTTAGAGAGAGAGGAGCTAGACGTGAGCCTGGGTGCAGGATGCCTCTAGACACCAGAAAAGGCGGGAAAGCAGAGTGCCCCAGAGAGCCTCACAAGGCGTGCAGCACCCCAGCCAGACTGCGTGGACTTCCAGCCTACACAGCTGTGAGATCCCAACTTTTGTTGTTTAAGCTACTAAGTTTGTCGTAGTTTTAGCAACCACAAAAAACTAATGTGAACCACATTTCAACAAGTGGATGGGGGTGTGTGGGAATGGGGCCTGTCTGATGACAGAAGAATGAGTAAAAATGTAGCAGATGGACACCGAGGGCAGGGAGGGCAGGGCCACGTGTCCAGTGAGGAGTGTGTGAGCGGCCAGCCAGGGAGGGCAGGGCTGGCCACGGAGTGAAGACCTTGCATGCCAGGCTGAGGAGTTGTAGTCCAGTCAGTGAATTGCTTTGACTCCTTCAAGATTGTAGAATTGGAGACTGATAAAGCTAAAGAGAAATTTTGAGAATCTTAACATGGAAATGATGTTTGAAAGGATTTCAGTAACAGAGGTGGATGGGCCTAGATCTATGGACACCACTCAAGAGGTTGTTACAGGAGTCTTGATTAAAATAAAATAATATCATTGTACTACCAGCCAGCATGTGTTGATTACCTGCACTCTGCTACAAGCTCTCCATGGATAGTCTCACTGACTTTTCAGCGGAAGAGATGCCATTGTCATCTTCATTTAATAGATGAAGGAACAGTAGCTGAGAAAGGTCGGGCAATTTATCAGAATGACGCTACACAGTTGGCAAGTGGTAGGTCTGGGACCAGAGCTCAGCTTTGTTTTTATTGTTAAGAATTACCTTGGCTATACAGGGTTTCTTCTGATTCCATACAAAACGAAGAATTATTTTTTTCAAATCTTGAAAGTGTTATGATGGTTATATTAATGGGAATATACCAGCGAATCTATCGATTGCTTTGGGTAGTATAGACATTTTCACAATGTTGATCCTTCCCAGCCATGAGCATGGTATATTCTTCCATTTGTTAATATCTTCTGCTATTTCTTTTCTTAGGGTTCTGAAATTTTCTTTGTAGAGGTCCTTCATCTCTTTTGTTATATATATATTCCTAGGTATTTCATTATTTTGAAGCTGGTTTAACATACAAAAGTTCATAAATATAATTCACCATATTAACAGAAGCAAAAACAAAGACCATATGATCCTCTCAATAGATGCAGAAAAAGCATTTGATAAAATTCAGCATTCTTTTTCTAATTAGAACATTTAAGAATTTAGGCATAGGTGCCACATTCCTTAATCTGATTGAAGACATCTATGACAAACACACAGCTAATATTATACTGAATGGAGTAAAACTGAAAGCTTTACCACTTAGGACTGGAACCAGACAAGGCTGTCCTCTATCACCACTACTAGTCAGCACAGTGCTGGAAGTTCTAGCCAATGCAATCAGGCAAGAAAAGGAAATAAAGAGCATCCACATGGATGCAGAGGAGGTCAAACTCTCACTCTTTGCTGACAATATGATCTTATACTTAGAGAACCCCAAAGACTCAACCCTAAGACTCCTGGAAGTCATCAAAAAATACAGTAATGTCTCAAGATATAAAATCAATGTCTTCAGAGCTGGCTCTTACCCTTTCTCTTCAGGATCCTAGTTAAAGTGGTGACAAAACATGTACTTTTCTTTAACATACTGGGTTTCTTAATCAAGATACATCTTCAGTGAGTTAGTTGAATGTTTATGAAAATTGTAATGACAAAACCAGGTACCTAAATTTTTATTATTTTCATTTATTCCTTGGTTATTAAGTGAAGAGATAGGTCTATGTGATATCATTTAATAAATTGTAACCTAAACGTAGATTTAAAAACTGCTAAAAGTGAAAAAAGGGAGGAAAAAGTATTTTCTAACTGATGGATGAATTAGCCTCAAGTGTCACTAGGACAACTCTCGGCTGACACTGCCCATGGCCTGCATTGAAGAGTTTCTCATGTAACAAGTATTTACTGTCACTAGGAACAAGGCAGGTCAACCAATTTACCTGTCCCAAACATGAGTCCCTTTGCTCTCCTTTTCTCAAACTGGGTGTGTTTGTGTGTTGTTAAGAATGGATCACCTTTTAGTAGTGGGGTAGAAATGTTATTTCAGAAAGCATTTTGAACATTTTGTTTATTGTGAAATGTCTGCATTTGAAATACATGTATTTTCCTATTGTTTAATGAGCTCAAGGATTGACCTCATGCAGATAAAGAGGTAGGCAGTGATACAGTTTGATTTGAAATCAAATAAAATCATGAAAATTTGAAAGCCCTAGAAATGCTACCTTTTTCTAAAACATCCCATGTCAAATGCTATCTGAAAGGACCAATATTACAACCTCTCCACTCCTCTCTCTCCATTCCTCTCTCTGTCCCTTCCTCCTTCTATTCCTTCTTTTCTTTTGTAATTATTTGCTGATGCCTTTCAGTACAGCACAACAAGAGATGGGAACTTGAGACTTTGTAATAACGTGGACATAGTTCCTTCCCCTAAGGCGTCCAGCACCTCATTGGGCAAAAATGTCTGACAACTTATGTGAAAAGATTTCATTTTTATGATAAATGTGTGAATCAAGTATTGTGGGAACCCAGAGAAAGTTTCATAGAAGAGAAAACATACAACGAAATATTGATGAATAATCAGGAATTGAGGTTAAAAAGACATTAAATATTGCTCGCTCAACATGCAAATCCTTTGGTGATTTGAAACTTCGGAGAACACTTATTACACATGTAAATACCAAGGGGACCACGTCAAGAAAAGAGGCATTAAGAGAACTGAAACTCAGTTCCTTTCCTTCAGGATCATATACTCTCCCAGGACAGAGAAGTTTCTCAGATACGTACTTTTAGTAGATCGTAAGGACAGACTCTTTACTTGATGGGAGCAGGGAAGGTTAGGGTAAGAGTCAGGGAAATTTGTTCAGGGGAGCTACACCTGTCCTAAGTCTTAAGGATGACCAACGTTGTTGAAGAAAAAGATACACAACTGAAAGGGACTGTCGCAGAGGAGAGGCGTACCCCTTCTCAGGGGAGAAATGATCTCCACATCTGTCCCCTTTCCTGCCAGAAGTGGCTGGAGGTGAGACATGGCTGACTGGGCACAGAGGGTGTGGAAGGAAGAGCCCCAGGCTGTGAATGGAGAGGCCCGGGTAAGGCAGGGGCTGGAGGGAGACCTGGCAGCCTGAGAGGGAGAACCGGGCCTGACGGTCCAGCAGGAGACACACAGGGAAAAGCAAATCAGTTGAGCAGCGGGTGGGAGGTGGCAGACCAAGGTGGCAGACGCAAACTGGGGGTTTGAAAACAGGTAATCTGGATACTCAGTTTGGGCTATTCACAGCGCATTGATGTAAACCTTGTGCATTTCCCAGAACCTCCATCCAAGTCTTCAATAAGAGAAATGTCACTTAACAGAAATCAAGGAAAAAGGGCTGAATTCCCCAGGAGTTAGTGTGGAGCTGAAGGAGTGGGAGAATTGAGGGAGATGGTGTGAGCGTCTCTGGGTTCCAGGACCTGGACAGTAAGGTCAGCAGAAGCGGGGGCATTTCGGGGGTCACTGACATCCCAGACGGGGTCGCGCTGCCATCAGTGTTGAAGTAAGAATTGGGAAGAGAGGAAGAGATCTAAGCTGTTTTAGTCATTAATGCCTTTTTTTTCTTTCCGTATAACATTTGTTTTTGTTTTAACTCCAGAAAAATTCAGGAGAACGATACGAAAAGAAGAAGATGATAGGCTGGGTGAGGCGGTCACCCTTGGAATTCCAGCACTGTGGGAGTCTGAGGTGGAGGCATGGCTTGAGGTTGACAGTTTGAGAGCAGTGGGAACTCAAGGCCAGCCGAGAAACTGCAAGATCCCCATCTCTGAAAAAAGTAAGAAAATTAACGAAGTGTGGTGGTGCGTTGCTGCAGGAAGTGGATCACTTGAGGGCAGGAGTTTGAGTTTGCAGTGAGCTGTGATGATGCCACAGCACTGTAGTAGCCTGGGAGACAGGAGACGCGGTCATTAAAAAGAAAAAAAAAAAAAAGGAAGAAGAAGAAAGTAGCCGTCCCCCCTGTAAACAGTCTCCACCATTTCCCAGGGTTCCCTGCGATAGGTGTGTGCACGTGGGAGTGTCTCCCAGGTTGACATTTTCCTTGGTTTCAGGCTGGGCTTGACAGGAACCCTGATGTTTGGCTGACCTGGATGGGGAAGGAGAACAGAAGGCCTCCAGGGAGGCCTTCGAGCCAGCGAGGGAGACTTGCTGTACAGAGGTGGCGGCTTCTGGGCCCTGTGGTCCACCCCTTCTCCTTTACCCCAAACCCTGCTCCTTGCAGTTTTCACACCATTCAGACCCCTCTGGAGCAGGGAAGGACCAGAGACTTGCTGCTGGGGCAGATGTAAGACACCTCCAGAGACTCCAGAACTTTTTAGAAGTCCCTTCAGAGAGCTGGGACTCATGCCACAATAGGAAAGGGGGACACAAGACCAGAACCCTTAGTAAATATTGTTAGTCATTAACATTGTAGTGTGAATTAGTTCACCCATCCATTTACTCCACATCCTGCAGTATTGAGTATCCACGTCCAGGCATTTGGGCAAAGGAGGAATCCAAAGGAGGTGTGGCAGTGAGAGAAGATTGCAGAAGCCAGGAAGGAGCAACAGAGAAACTTCACCCACATCTTTCAGAGGGAGGGCAGGACTCCGGGGGCCACTGACCACTCCTGTGTCAGACTGGATTGTGCCAATGAATTGAGTCCACTGCAAAGCTGTGGCCCCCGCAGCAAATTTCTTATTTATGCTTAGGAAGTTATTTTTGTTTACGTGTTTATTTGCTTTGTTTCTCAGTATAATCGGTATTCTTGGGGAGCCCCCAACACCACTTTGCCAACATCTGAGCATACACAGTCCTGGCAGCTGGCCTTACAGAACCCGTGTGTGGGGAAAGTTCTCCTTGCATCTAAACTGGTTTCTCATCCCTCAAAAGCTGGGGGATCTGTGTTTTTTTGAAAAAAGTCCACTTATATGTGGACACAAGCACATGTAAACCCATGTTGTAGGAGAGCCAGTTGTGTAATGAAGTTGGTCTGGGCACCTCCTGGGGCTTCATTCTCAGGGAACCACTCTCGTGATACAAATTAGGTAGTTCAGTTCCATGCCTCTCTGTTCCAGCTACTCGGGGACCTAACCTGTGGAATATAAAACTAACTGAAAATTTTGAGCTCATTTTCTGGGCAATCTCATTTATTGGAAACAAAGTTCACTGGCAATCAGGTAAGATTGTAACCATCATCAATAGATTGCAGTTAAGAACCACGGGCATTTTGGCTAAAGAACAGAGGAGAAGTTAGCTTTTATTCAAACAGTTTTGGTTCCAGCCACTCTCTAATACCCCACGATATCCTGGTACGATAGCTAAAACCAAGATCAAGCCTCCAGATCTATCTCAAGTGACTGATGCTCTGACATGTGCATATTATACAAGGAAGCTGCCACCCTTGGGCACTAATGAAACTGGCAGAGACACTGAAAATGACCCTGGAGGCTGTTGGTTATATGGCTCCCATAGTTCCATCTTTGAAGTCAAATCAATACATCCTAGTGTGAAGATAGCCAAAGATTACAGTCTGTGCCTGCTTTATGATACTTATTTATTTGCTTATTTTTTAAGACTGTTTCTTATTATGCTGCCCAGGCCGGAGTGCAGTGACATGATCATAGCTCATTGAAATCTCAAACTCCTGGCTCCAGAGATCCTCACATCTCAGCCTTCTAAGTAGTTTAGTCCTAACTACAGGTGCACATCACCATACTCAGCTTTTTTTTTTTTTTTTAAGTTTTCATGGAAATAGGGTCTTACTATGTTGCCCAGGCTGGTCTTGAGTCCTGGCATCAAGGAACCCTTCTGTCTTGCCTTCTCGAAAAGCGGGGATTACTGGTGTGAGCTCAGCTTCTTATGATGCTTGCTGATCTGAATTACAGCATAAGAACTCAGAACGGCTTATTAGTAGAGCCCATATAGAGAAGTGGGATAAGTTATCCCTATGTTGAACAAAGTTTCTGATCACCTTTCAAGTTCACAGAGCTAGAGTTTTTGAATTTGTGAATGCCAGAATTTTTGTGACATATTTATGGAAATGACTAACAATTCCTCCCTTTGATTCGCTCCAGTCCTACGCTGCCATTTGATTAGAAGGCTTATTTCCCTTATTTGGCTCATTAACATATTTGAGAGCCAAAATATATTATGTTTCAGTAAGTAATTATATTTTGGTCTCAGTTTGGAGTTCACTTGTGACTTCTTTATCAGTTTTATAAGTTGGGTGTTGTCTTAGTTCATGGCTAAACAGCGCCAAGTTTTGGTAGCTAGGTATCAAAAAATTGTTTGGATATACAGATCCTCAGTTGTAGTGAAAATTCAGTTTGCCTATTAATCAAAATGTAACATATCTAAAAGTTCCTGCTACTTTGGTGAGTGCTGGCACACTAATGAACACATTATTTCATTTATCAGGTATTCATTGGGCAAATCATGTCTTAGTTCTAGGCACTTGGAAGAATTATAAAATGTAGTTTCCCATCTTTAAGAGACTTCACTATATAAAGCCAGCAAATGAATGTGCTATAAAGAATGGTAAATGATCACGAGAAATCCTAAGACAGCAAATTCACTTTTGGCTGGGTCAGGAGGGTTGATAGGTCTATGTGGAGATGAAGAGTGGTGGTCTCCAGTGGGCTCCACCCACCCCATTGGCAGGTGCTCTGGCACAGGTCACAACCTGTAAAACTGTGCCCTGGAGTCTTGGCTTGGGCAGAGTTAGTACAGCTTTATGTAAACAGCGTTTTGAGCTGAGTAAAGGACTACAAAAAATTATTTCCCCTTTACATAATCCAGATGGTGTATTGATAATATAAAAAATTCAAACATCAAGCATAAAAAAGGTTATTTAAATTCTGGAAAATTTAAAAATATCGGTTGACAACAGAAGTTTTTAATAAGGGAAAATTTGATATTTTATAAAAAGGACAAAAGTGACCAAATTACAAAGAGGCAGGATGAGCTGCATGCAATGTCTAGAAACGGCCCTGACATGAATTCCCACTTGTTGTTCACCACTGGCCCCAGAGAAAAGAGGGATCTTTTTTCAGCTACCATTATGTGAGAGGCTTTGAAAGCTTTTCGGATTAAATTAACAAATATCTGAGGACCCACAGTATTAATTCAGATCCTGAATTAGAATGCAAAGTTCAGAAATCCTATTTGAAGAAAATTAGCAGAAGAGTTTTCTGTAATGTAAATGAAGTGTCTAATGGACCCAGCAGGAAGGCAGGTGCCCTTCCATCAAGAGTGGAAGGAGGGGCATGCTGCCCCTGAGGTCTCCACGTCTCATCTCTGTTCACCCCTGTCCTTCTGTTTCTTTCCTCTTTCTCTATTTGTAGGCCTTTTGTCTTTGGTTCTCTGATATAAACAGAAAAAACCATTTTCCCTTTTCCTTCCCACATCTCTTACAGTTTATTTATTACTGTTTGTGCCACTGGAGAGAAATTGGATTCTGGTCTCAGTTCCAGTTTCACAAGTTGTGGAAAAAGGGCTGATTGAGTCCCGCTCTGGATAAGAGACGTTAGCCAAAGGGGCAGTCACAGCACATAGCCAAAGGGGCAGTCACAGCACACTAAGTGCAGTGACGCGCCCACAGGGTTTAACGCTTGGGGGTGCTCAGGGACAGGTGCATTGATTTGTCAATTTGAGGTGCAAATAATCTCACCATGGCTAATTCCAAGCTACCAATGTGGTATTAACTGATGTGAAGTTGGAAGAGCTGCTAATAATCCTATTTCCCAGGATAATAGGGGCTCTTCTGACGTCTGCTCTTGTAGCAACTGAGTGGAGCAGAAACCCTTTCTCCTGAAAGACGAGCAAAGAAATCAATGTGTTTGACAAGGCCCATGTTGTACAAGAAATGCTGTTATTTTAGGTGCCATATCATGTTTTTTTTTTATTTAATTTTTTAAAGTTAAGGCAGTAGCATAATATATAGTACACTATTGCTTTAGCTCCCAGCGTAGATCTGTTAGCTCAAATGCTACTTTAAGATTTAATGCTGTGTATAAAAATTGTGACTTTTATAGTTCTGGAGGAATTAAATCGATCAATTAACTAGTGGGACCTGCAGTGTATGTTAAATAAGATGGAGAAAAATGTGGTTTCCTTAATTCCAGGAATGGCTGAGGTAGTGCATAATATGGCAGAGCTGTTTCCCAAAAGAAAAACCTTCAGAACTAGCTCCAGAGAGAGGACGGCGGTCAGGCTGTTCCAAGGTACCAGCAAGGACATTGGCCTCTTGGAAGGCAAGAAAAGTGTGAGGGGCAGGAGGTGTTGGCTGAAGACTGCCTAACGCTAACTTTCTCCTTCTAGCCATGACATTTACAAGTGTCAATGGACTTCTTGTGGTAATTAAAAAAACGCTCTATATCTATTTACAGGTCTGGGGTCAAACATGGATGGTCATGGTGCCTGGTGCCCAGAACCAGAGGGGTGAGCAGGTGAGGACAGGTGAGGACAGCAGAGAATCCTGAAGGGAGGGAGGGTGAGTGCGCGTGTACACATGTGTTTGTTTTAGTAAAACTGCTCTGTACTATGCAATGTTTCTCGAATGAAAATTTTAGTAAAATTTGTAGCATTCACCAATACCTTATGAAATGGATTATTTTAATGGGGAAGCCCATGAAATGTTGAATCTGACTTTCAGGTCAGAATTAAGTGGAATCAAAGGTACTTTATGGAAAAAGCTCCACCCTCAAGAATGGGTAGACAGACGCCCTTACAGAAGGGCTCAAGTTGGAAGGCTGCCCTGTATTGCCCTTCTGCCTTTGGCTGTATGAAAACACAGGACACTGTTTTGGAAGCGGAGAGAGCAGCCCTCACCAGACCTGGACTGGCTGGTGCCTTGATCTGGGACCTGACAGCCTTCAGGACTATGAAAAATACATTTCTGTTATTTATAAATGACCCAGTTAGTGGTACTTTCTTATAGCAGTGCAAAGGGACTACGATACAGGGTGACATCTTGTATTGGTGTACAGTATCGAAACCAGTACAATATCGCAGTTGATATATTTTTGTTAACAGGATCACAGCCTTATTAGCTGTGAATGTAAGCCTTATTAGCTTACATTCACGTGCTGCAGAACCCTGGGTCACCGATGGGCCACATATATGAAGCTGGTCCCATAAGATCGTGATGGGGCTGGAAGGTCCATATGGCCTAGTATTTATTATACTGTATTTTTATTATTATTTTAGAATGAACTCCTTCTACTTTTAAAAGTTAGCCGTGGAACAGCCTCAGGCAGGTCCTTCAGGCGGTATCAGAAGAAATAGTAGTTATCCCAGGAGTGAGGGCAGCTCATGCCTGTTTCTGGTCCTGAAGACCTTCCCGTGGGACAAAGCATGGAAGATTGTGAGATTGAAGACCCTTGTGGAGGCCCAGGATAATGTGTGTGTTTGTGTCTTAGTTTCTAACAAAAAAAGTTAAAAAAGTAAAAAAATTTTCAGAGTGGAGAAAAGCTTTACAGAACAAACCTTCGCAGCTCTGCTATGTGCGTTTTCAGAGCAAAAAAAGTTAACAACATGAAAATTTATAAAGGAAAAAAAGTTACAGTAGATGAAAATTCGTTTATTACTAAAGAAAAGACAATTTAAAAAATAGAGTGTAGCCTGTGTGTGCAGTGTGGATAAAACCCGCAGCAGAGCACAGCTTTGGCCTCGCCCTCACTTCACTCACTGATGGACCGGGACCCGCCAGCTTCGCTCACAGCACCCGCTCTACACAGGTGGACCCTGTCGAAAATCTTTTGTAGAGTTCCATATTTTTCCTGAACCTTTTTTATGTTTAGATATGTTTACATCCACAACTACTTAGCACTGTGTTACGATTGCCTGGAGTATCCAGCACAGTAATGTGCTGTACAGGTTTGTAGCCTGGGAGCAGTGGGCTACCCCACAGAACTGGGGTGCAGTGGATGACCCCACAGAGCTGGAGTGCAGTAGATGACCCACATAGAGCTGGGGTGCAGGGGGTGACCCCCACAGAGCTGGAGTGCAGTAGATGACCCACATAGCTGGGGTGCAGGGGATGACCGCATAGAGCTGGGGTGCAGGGGGTGACCCCACAGAGCTAGGGTGCGAGGGGCTGCACTGTGGAAGTCTATATGGGTACATTTTTTTTTTTTTTTTTTTTGGTTTTTTTGGCCGGGGCTGGGTTTGAACCCGCCACCTCCGGCATATGGGACTGGCGCCCTACTCCTTGAGCCACAGGCACCTCCCTATATGGGTACATTTTGTGGTGCTTGCGTAACAAAGAAATTGCTTTTCACACATTTCTCAGCAACCCCCCACCATCACGCGAGGTATAACTGTTTCTCTGTGTGTTTGTGTACGTGTGTCTTGTTCTGTGCAATTTAATCCCATGCGCAGATTCCTGTAACCACCAACGCCATCAGGATACGGCACGGTTCCATCACCATGAGAATCCCACCATGCATTTCTTTGTTTTTTGTATTCACAACCCCCCCCCCATTCATATCCCCGACCCCTGACAACCAATCACTAAGTTTTGCCATTTTGAGGATGTTATGAAATGGAGTGTATGGAATGCAACTTTTTGAAATGGGCTTTTTTGCTTAGCCTAGTGCCCCTGAAAGCTCTTGTTACACGTGCCAGTATTGCATTCTTCTTTTCAATACTAATCCTAAGTAGTATTCCATTGCACAGATGGGGCAGAGTTTGTTCAACTACCGCCCTTTGAAGGACAGCTGAGTTTCCAGTGTTCTATACTCACAGATAACACTGTTATAAACTTTCATGAGCAAGTTTTTGTGTGAGCGTTAATTTGCGATTCTAATTTTAAGCTCCAAAATTCATTTTCCTTCAAAATTTCTTAACTAATTGAGCTGTTTTACTTAGAACACTTCTGATGCCAAATGTGTGGGTTTTTCCCTCTCATGAACCAGGTCTCCACCTCTGGAGACACCGAGTTTGTGCCCAACAATTCCATTCAATTCTGATCCTGTCTGCCTGGAGTAGGCTTAGGGGTTCAATCCCACCGCATAAGATGACCGCACTTCAGACGCCTGTCACAAGTTCAGAGCTACCTGTCTGCTGACTGATCAGCTAGAAATCGAGGGTTTCAGTGACCCTCTCCTTAGGTCTGGTACTGTGCTCGATGATTCACGGAACTCAAAAAGACATTTGATTTACTGTTACTGGTTTAATACAAAGAATAGAACTCTAAATGGCAGAGATGCACAAGGCAAGTTGTGGGGGAAGAAGGGGCAGGGGAGCCAGGTCAGAGCTTCCCTGCCCCGTCTAGCTGCGCTGACCTCCTGGCACCTCCCTATGTCCCCCACCCCAGAAACACTCTGAACCCCGCTGTGTAGGGGTTTGTATGGGGCTTCTCTATATAAGCATGACCGCTTAGATCACTGGCTTTTGATAATTATAATAACTCACTCTCTAGCCCCTATTGGCACATAGGGGCTAAAATTTCCAAGCTTCTCATGAGGCTTGGTCTTTCTGGTGAGCAGTCTCCGTTCTGAAGCTACCCAGGGGTCCACCAACAGTTAACTCATTAGAGGAAAAGTGACCCTATCACCTTATCACTCATGAAATTCCAGGAGTTTTAGGAGCTGTGTGCCAGGGACCATGCTCAAACATGGAGCCCAGTAGAACCTCCACAGTTTCCCATCTCCCACACTGACCACCTCCTTAAGGTGACCTGATGTTCATGGGCTGGACGTGCACCCCGCGTGTGTATCAGCACAGCAGGCTTCATCGATGATCACTTCTGTGTGTTAACCCGTGTGTGACAGTCCCTTGGGTGGTCACCTTACCCAGGTTCTACTGTATTTTTCGTGATACTATGCCATTGTATATTCTCCAGAGTCTAATAACCTTGTTAGAACTGCAGTTGGTAACGTGGACCATCGTCTGTAGGTAACCTGTAAAGAATGTCCCGCTCTGTGGGACTCGGGCTGTTTTCCAATCAGCAGTATGCACTTTGTGAATGCCTCACCTTTCATCAATGATGAAAATTAGTGATTAAAAAAAGGTTCTGCGACATTTCTATTTCCTTAAAGTCTATCAGGAGTAAATTGAAATCGTGTTCTCAGAAAGCCTTCTACCAAGCGATAATGTTATTTTTAAATTGCTCTTTGGCTATTGGTACAACCCTGGAACATTTGAAAATGGTGAGAGTTAGAATTGATATACTTCATGGGGACAGGCGTTGCATCCTTGGGTCACACAGAAGAAAGAAACTGCCTGAGCCCCAGAGGTCTTTCGTGCTACTCTGAGTCCAATCCTCAGGCACATAAAACCAGGATTCTGCTGCTGACTGCTCGAGATTAAGTAAACTGAATAGATAAGAAGGAGTTTCCTGAGCTTAATCCTTTAATGCTCTGATTTTCACATCAGTAAAACACATTGTTTGAGTTTATTGTATTGACTGCACTAGAGCAGGCCACTGAAGTGTCATGTGGTCGCTCACATGGGAATGTGAGATGGTTTTCAGGGAGAAGCGGATTCACCCATCTCTCTGATGAACCGCTCTGTGGGACTCTCTTCTTCACTGGTTCAATTCCAAAACAGGGCATGGCAAGGACGGTCCCTGACGCCTGTGAAATCCTACATGCATACACGGCCAAAATAAATGACCAAACCGAAACGTTACAGAGAACAGAAACAGCCTTCAACACTATTACAAAGCATTGGTACAGGGTTTGAAGATTACCTTTTCACAGTGCACCTCGCCCTGCCGCTGGTGAACTGGAGACTTCAGGCAAGTAATTCACTTTCTTTGGGTCTCATATTTTTCATCTGTTAGATATTTACCATGTGGGACTGTAGACATTAAAATATGATAATTTATATACACGGACGTGAATACACCTGACACTAAGCGCTCTCCAAGGGAACTTACCCTTTACGCAGGAATCTGTCAACTCTCTGATGTGATTTTCAGCTCAACCTATCTCTAAATAGTGCAGATGACCCAGAAATGGACAGACTATAAGTAGGGCTGGTGGGGAATACTGGTTTTCTCCAGATTATTTTACTTTGGACAATGAGAAAAACTAGGAAGTTCCCCAAATTTTCTCCTTTGGTTACATTGTTGGAAACGAGAGGGATAAGCTGAGAAAGGAAGGACAAAGCTCGGGTCCATCCAGGTCCACTCAGGCGTCCAGCAGTCAAGGAAAGGGAGACGCCGCTCAAAACAGCATCTTGGGTGTGTTCCTCAGGTGGACGTCCGTGCCTGGCCCTGTGCTCTTGAGAGCAGCTCAGTTCTGTTCTTGCACATTGTAGCTGAATTGGGTTCATTAAAGGCTATGGAGACCCCAACACTCCCTGTCTCTGACACCCCCCCAAAGTGAAGGGCTCATATCTACTCTGAGGGGTGGATGTGACCAGGGAATGGGGCTGAAGACAATCTGAAGAAAATTTATGAGCTGTGTTTCAGGAACACACATCCAGTGGCTTACGTTTTGTCCAAATCTGCGGTTTACCCAATTTCTCCCTGAGGAGACATTGGCTCCTTATAACTTTTATTTCCAGGGTATGACCCCTGGCCCTTTTTTGGCAGTTCAATTACACCCGTGACTAAATCTAACCAAGCATTTCTTCTTCTCTTTCTTTCAGTTCTCCAAAAGGAAAGGTTTCTGTCAAAAGGATTTCTTTTTTTTTTTTTTTTTGGCCGGGGCTGGGTTTGAACCCGCCACCTCTGGCATATGGGACCGGCGCCTACTCCTTGAGCCACAGGCACCGCCCCAAAAGGATTTCTTGATCAAATCAATTAGAAAAGTTCACAATTCTAGTGCTCAGTTAAATAATTACACTTTGGATATATATTCCAAGATCAGGAATTTGGGATACTTTTAGTACTTTTTTTTTTGAGACAGTCTCAAGTCGCCCTCAGTAGAGTGTCATGGCATCACAGCTCACAGCAACCTCCAACTCCTGGGCTTAAGCGACTCTCTTGCCCCAGTCTCCCAAGTAGCTGGGACTACAGGCGCCCGCCACAATGACCGGCTATTTTTTGATTGCAGCTGTTACTGTTGTTTGGTAGGCCCAGGCTGGATTCGAACCCGCCAGCTGAGGTGTATGTGGCTCCGCCCTAGCCTCTTGAGCCACAGGCGCAGAGCCGTACTTTTAGTATTTTTAGCATTATTTTTTCTGATACATACAGTAGTGCTGTCAAGTAATATTCCCCCATGACCCTGACTTTAGGGGTATTAAAACTCATAGCATGACGCGTGCAAGTGCAAAGTCAAGTCAGAGGCAGGATGCGAACTCACGACAGTAGGCTTTCTGACTCCGAGCCAAGAAACACAGCCTTTGCTATCATTCCGGAGTCCAAAGTTCATCCCAGAATGGGGATTATACATCCCTGGTTCCCCTCCAGAGAGCACAATTCAGGGAAATGAAATAAAATTGTATTTACTCTGCCTTTGTAGCCTCTCAGCGAAGACATGATTAACACCAAATAAGGAGTTTATTTTATTTTATACAGATTTACTCTCTGTGAGTTCCTATTAGACAAACCGGAGAGAACTTGAGCGAGGGAAATTGTGCACACAGTGGCCACGTCCTGCTCCCGCTTGTTCTTCCTCCTCTTTTCCCGGCTTAGCTCTGGTTCTCCTCCTGGGAGAAGAGCGCTGCTGTCGGAGCCCCTGGGAGCGGCCTCCGGGCTGGAGCTCTGGGCTCGCCAGTGCCAGGGGCTTTTCTAGGTCACTTTCACACATTTTTAGAAACTGAGATTAGGGACTTTCCTGGCCTAGTGGGAAGACTGGTCCCTGTCTTGTCTCCCTTTGGTGTAGCAAGACCCAGACGGAGTCATTGATAATATTCTGTCTTTATGTTTAGTTAGCTAGTCAGTTTTTTCACAATTTATCCTTTGAGAGGTTCAAAAATCTCTTACAGTAAATTTGTCCTTTCTGTCAAGACCAGGCCTTACTATCTCTGCATAGATTGTCTCTATACACGTTCCTAAAAATAGCGAGGGCCCCCAAATCCGGTAACCAATGACTTGGTGAAGCCAACGGGAGGTGTGTTTGTGTTTCGCACGATGAAGCTGCTACTGGGTGACACGTGTGTCTGGTCTCTCAGTGCCGTGAACGTTTGGAAAGCTGTAGTGATTTTACATTGCTTTGTGTTATGAATATATATGCCAATTAAGTAGATTACGAATTAGTGATACAAGGTGAAGGTTTTAAGGGAAAAAATCCAAATGAACACACATTTATTTCTGAAAGAGACTCTCATCACGTTTTAGAGACAAGAGTCAGGAAAAACCAAAAAACCTGCCGTTTATTCACGATCCAGGTCCGTCCTGACCATCTCTACCAGGCCAGGGGGCTTGTCTGCGCCTGCCCAATTCCACCCTGTATAACTAGCATTGATCTGTAATATAATTCATAAGTTAACTCTTTCGAAGAATGAGTATTGAGGAATTCTGTGAACTAATTAAGGATTTTTACTGCTTTTCAAATGAAAATTGAATTAGCTTTAAAAACGTAGAGTGAAGGGCATGGAGATGGAGCTAATCCACTTTGCCCTTTCTCAGCAAACTGTACCCTAGCGAGAGTCTCGGTGAAGACTGGAGTCAGAGTGAATACGGTTAGATAAGCAGAACATGGGGGTGCAGGCTGGAGAGCTGTCGGTGGGCAGAGGTCAGAGCATTGGGCGAGGCCACCTGGGAGGCAGCGAAGAAGGCTGGAGAAAGAGCTACTTGGGGGAAGATGTGGGCAGATAGCAAGTGGCGGCACAGGAGCAAATTCTGGCAGAAATGGGCTCTAAGTGTGGTCTAGGCAATAATCAAAGCAGTGATGTCAGATGAGGTAGGACAGAAACGGATGCAGCTTGGTGGAAGCAAGAACTTGACCCTCCGTAGTCCTCCGTGTTTCAGAGGCTTCCTTCTCTCCTTCACTCCCTGCGTCCAGTCCATCAGCAAAAGCCTTAAAATGCACCCTTAGTCTACTCGTCTCTCTTCATCACTACAACTTCCACACCCGTCCTTTCTCCACCTGGCAACCAAGAGGATCTTGAAAAAAAAAAAACAGATGACGTCACTCCTCTGCTTGAAACTCTCCCAAGGTTCCTCGCAGCCCTTGGGAATGAGACCCAAGGTCCTCGCTCCGGCCTTCCCAGGCCTCGTGGCTGGTCTTCTGGGCACTTCTCTGTCCCATCTCTCTCCATCCCAGCCAAGCTGACTGCCTTCCTGGTCCTGTGCGCCAGACTCACTCCTGCCTGGGGGAGTTCATCTTTGTTTTTCTCTCCCGGATCCTCCTTTCCCAGGTTTTTTCTCAGTTTGTTTCTTCTTGGCATTTAGTCCCAGGCTCCTCTCCAGAATCCCAGGGGACAGGACCTGCTCTGTTGACCGCCGCTGAGATGAGGAGGAAATCCGAGTGAGAGATACCATCTCTTCTCCTACAATGTGTAAACTATTGACCTTTGTCATATGCTGGGAATCACTGTTGGAGAGTGTTCAATACAATGGAGTTTATTCACTCCAAGATTTGCTGGCTTTCGTTGTTCTGTTCATGGGTACTGTATCTTTCACCAGGCTTGATTCACACCCCAGGGTCTGCCCAGCAGCCTGATTGGAACATGGAAATGGTACCGGATGCCCTAAAATGCCAGTTGCAATGGTCAACTCTAGGAGAATTATAACAACGATTGCTTACATTTACTGGTGATTCTCTACTTCGTAAGCACTGTGGTACACATTGTATCCTTTGCTTTCACTGATGCTCACAACAACCTGGGGATAAAGTTGCTATTAGTATCAGCATCGTACAAAAGAGAAAACTGCCCAAGATCACCCTCCAGAAATTCAAACTCTGGGTAGTGCCGTGCAAAGGAACTTCTGTGAGGACTTAGCAGTGGTAAAAGGAATTCATCTGATGTTAGGACCATACAGACTTACAGCTTCTCTGAGCCAAACCCAGGAAAATCTTATCCCATCTGTGAAAGAGTGTTCGTGTGAGGTTACTAATTCCCTCCATGACTCTTTAAATGGAGGTGGTCTATCCAAGTCAGTTGGTTTTACACTGCCCCCTTCCATTAACAACCTGATATGGGGGGATTCTCAGGTCAGCCCGCCCACCCCTACGTCTCATTGGGCTGTGAGGACAAGTGCATACCTTACATATCTTTATTTGGGAAACAGGTGACTTTATATCTGTTGGTACATAGATAAACGATAATCAAATGACTGTTAGTAGCTACTGAGTAACTAACTAGCTTAGCCAAATCGGATAGACTCATCTTTACATTCCAAACCACATTAGCACAGTGCCAGGTTCCCTTTAGCTAAACAACAGGCAAACGGATCTGAGTGAAACTTAATTATGATTGTGTCGTGTGCTTTCCTTTGGCCTTGTCATTTCTCCTTTTCCCAGTATCAGTGTTACTGCCCTTTTCATTCTCACTTAAGTATATAGTATTTTCTTTTCCTAACTCTTTATTTAAAAATTTTTACTGTATATTAAGGCAAAATAATAGCTTAAAGATCCAGCCCTCTACGGCTTCTCTAAGCCAAACCCAGGAAAATCTTCATTTAAATGGAAATTAATATTTAATAATACAGAATTATAACAATATGGAAAAACGTTCTTGAAAGCTCAGCATCTTCCTAATATTCAGAAATCACATTCATTAGACAATCACTTATTCTTCCCATGCAAAAGCCACGACCACGTGTCTGAATCCAGTCAGGAGCTACATGACAAAGGGAGAATCTCTTTCTTACTCCCAGCACTGAGAGAGTCATAACATCTTTTTTCCTTAGACCTGACTCTGTTAGCCAGGATTGACCTTCTACTATTTGAAAAGAATAGGACATACCCTGAGTTGGGTAATCGGGAATCATACAGTCCAGAATTTGAAATGAGGAAAGTCACTTGATATTTTTATACCCTAGCTTCTCCTTGTTTCAAATGGCACAAAATAACTTCACTTCTTTCATTGAGCAAGTACACCTACTCTGCGCACTACAGAAGTGGGGTATAGAAATGATTATGACATAGCTCCTCTCTTAAAGTGGGGGCACAACTTACAAAAAGACAACTCCAAAAGAGTGCAGCAAGATACACTCTAACAGTTAGCTGTTAGAGAGATACAGCTAACTCAGTTTGGGACTGAGGGGCGTTTGATAAAGATTGGCCAGAAGTATGAACTGGATATTTAAAGGATGAGTAAAATTTAGACATAGGAAAAATTTGAAGACAAAGCTTCAGGAAATCCTCTCAACTAAGAAAAAAAATTGAAATATTTGTTTGCATATTATTTAAACTTGCAGAACAAACTTTTTATAAAACTCAAAGGATCATTGCTACTACTTTCTGTAGGGACTTCCTGTATTTATTTACTGAAACCGTCCTTAATATGGACTTCATTTTGTTGAACAAACCCTATTGCAAGGGGAAAATATCTTTAGAGCAATAGGGTTTGTTTACCCACCTCCCCACCCCCAACTAAGATAACTGTGTTGCATTTGTTGAAATTGGAATTTAGTATTCAGACTTCCCACTGGGCAAAGTAAAAACAGACGCAACTCGTGATAGAGTGGTGAACCAGTACAAAACATTACCCAACTCCACTAATACAGCAAAAACTAAGTAAATAAACCACCCAAATACAATCATCCTCTCGCAAGATCTGGAGAAGTTTCCAGAGAGCTAAAGGACCCTCATTAGTGGTTCATTTCAAAGGAAAGGGGCTAACAGGAATTATAAGCAGAGCAGAAAGTGCCCCCTAGTGGTCCTTGAGGGGAACACATAAAGTGCGCTTTCTCAAGAGCTGAAATTATTGTGTTGTTTTCGAAGATTGTAAACCACACTTGCTTAGTTTTTTGAGTTGCAAGTAATCCAAATAATGCAAATAATTATAAAGGTTTTGTAATTTCAAACTGTATTTTTCACGTTCTTGCAGGTGGCGAGAACAGAGACATACTCAGGTGACTTGAGTTTATGGAAAAGATGCCTGGCTAGGCAAGGAAATGTGGTCAAACACCCAGGCCTCTTACAGAATGGGTACAGTGATTTCCCGTTCAAAAATTATAGCAGTTATGATGATTTAAGAGTCACTTTGTCTTGTCATATCAAGGACCTGGGTCGTGTTGTCACACCCTCAACAGTACAGCATAACACTAGCAGTGGGGTATCTGTCTCCCTGAGCAAGAGACCCCAAATATGAATAAATTAAACAGTTTCATAGGAAAGGTATCTCTGTGTAAATGTTCACTCCCTTTCAGGTAACCCAAAAGTAAACCCCGCCAGTCTTGGCCCCACTCACGTGGTTCTCAAACTTCTGTACACCTTAGGGTCACCTGAGGAGTGCAGAGAGCCAGATGGCTCAGCCCCATCCCCGGAGCTGCTGACCGGCTGAGCCCAGTACAGAGTTGAGAGAATCAGAGAACTTGCATTTCTAGTAAGCTCCCAGGTGGTGCTAATGCTTCTGGTGTGGGAAAGCATATTTTGAGAACTTCAATAAAGTTTGACTGGCTGAGCCCAGGACAGAGCTGAGAGAATCAGAGAACTTGCATTTCTAGTAAGCTCCCAGGTGGTGCTAATGCTTCTGGTGTGGGAAAGCATATTTTGAGAACTTCAATAAAGTTTGACTGGCTGAGCCCAGGACAGAGCTGAGAGAATCAGAGAACTTGCATTTCTAGTAAGCTCCCAGGTGGTGCTAATGCTTTTGGTGTGGGAAAGCATATTTTGAGAACTTCAATAAAGTTTGAAGAACTTCTTTTAAAAACAGGAATAGGCAAAAAAGGGTCACTACATATTCGGTAGGGCAAGTGGTGGGGATCTTTGACAATAAAAGAGAGGAAATAAAAGTAAAGGCAGAGACACAGCAGGAAACAGAAGGGAATTAAAAAGGGGGTTGAAAATCCCACACTCATTCAGCAAGTGTTAATTGAATGCTAAATATGCTCCAGGAGTGTTTTAGGATGCAGGTGATAGAGCAGTGATACAGTTTTGAGGGAAAATGACTTTCAACAACGTGTTTTGTTCTTAGTCAATCTGTAGTTCAAGTGGAAGGGTGGAGCAAATGCACTTTCAGGTGTGCAAAGTGCATCTTCCCTGCATGACTTCTGTTTTTTTTTTAATGGACAAAATATTTTATTCTCTAAAGAAGATATACAAGTTGCTAACAGTACATGAACAGCGGTTCAATATGATTAGTCATTAGGGAAATACAAATCAAATGATAATGTGATGCCACTTCACACCTACTGGGATGGCTATAATAAAAAAGACACAGTGACAAGTGCTAGTGTAGATATGGATAAATACATTACTGGGTTGCGACTGCTGTGAGAAGCAGTTCCTCAGTTCCTCAAAAAGTTAGAATTACCATTTGATCCAGCAATTCCACTTCTAGATGCATACCCAAGAGAAAGGAAAAAATATGCTCATACAAAAACTTGTTCAAAAATGTTCATAGTAGCAACGTCATAGCCAGAATGTGGAAATAAGCCAGTGTCTGTGAACTGATGGAATCTATAACCAAACACCGGTGTATCCATAAAATGGAGTATTATTCAGCCATGAAGGCAGTGGAGTGCTGATTCATGCTACGGCATAGACAGACCTTGAAAATATCATGCTAAGTGAAAGGAGCCATCTCACAGGCCACACGTTGTGTGGGCCCATTTATTTGAAATGTCCAGAATGGGCAAATTCAGGGACAGACTATGGGGAGGGGAAAGTGGAGAGTGACTGCTGATGGATATGGAGTTTCTTTTTTGAGATGATGGATATGTTCTGGAATTAATGTTGACAACTGTGCAACTCTGACTATATTAAATTGCATTGAATTGTATACTTTAAAATGGTGCAATTTTATGGTATGTGAATTATATCTCAATAAAAAATGTCTTGTGACTAGTTCTTAGGACCTGCATATTTTTAGCTTATGTTGTTGTATCTTAGTTTGGGCTATAACAAGAAAACCACAGACTGGGTGGCTTAAACCAACAAACATTAATTTCTTATAATTTTGGAGGCTGGGAAATCCAAGATCTAGGCACTGACATTTTCAGGGTGTGGTGAAGGCTCTTCTCCTGGTTTGCAGGTAGCTTTGTTCTCACTGTGTCTTCACACGATAGAGGGACCTTTGGTCTCCATCTCTCTCTTTTTTTTTTTTTTTGCAGTTTTTGGCTGGGGCTGGGCTTGAACCCACCACCTCTGGCATATGGGGCCAGCGTCCCACTCCTTCCAGCCACAGATGCCGCCCGGTCTCCATCTCTTTTTATTTTTATTTTTATTTTATTTTATTTATTTATTTATTTTTTATTTATCTGATTTTTTTTATTGTTAAATCATAGCTGTGTACATTAGCGCAATCAAGGGGTACAATGTGCTGGTTTCATATACAATCTGAAATATTCTCATCAAACTGTTCAACGTAGTCTTCATGACATTTTCTTAGTTATTGTACGTAGACATTTGTATTTTGCCTTTAGTAAGTTTCGCCTGTACCCATTCTAAGATGCACCGTAGGTGTGGCCCCACCCACTGTGGCCCCTACCCTCCCTCCACCTGAACCTCCCCCCTCCCTTCCCCTTCCTTGGCCCTTTCCTCATAGTCTTGTGCTATAGTTGGGTTATCGCCTTCATGTGAAAGCTATAATTTAGCTTCATAGTAGGGCTGAGTACATTGGATACTTTTTCTTCCATTCCTGAGATACTTTGCTAAAATGAATATGTTCCAGCTCCATCCATGTAAACATGAAAGAGGTATAGTCTCCACCTTTCTTTAAGGCTGCATAATATTCCATGGTGTACATGTACCACAATTTGCTAGTCCATTTGTGTGTCGGTGGGCACTTGGGCTTCTTCCATGACTTAGCAATTATGAATTGGGCTGCAATAAACATTCTGGTACAGATGTCTTTGTTATATTGTGATTTTTGGTCTTCTGGGTATAAACCTAGTAAAGGAATTATAGGATTGAATGGCAGGTCTATTTTTAGGTCTCTGAGTATTCTCCAAACATCCTTCCAGAAGGAACGTATTAGAGTGCATTCCCACCAGCAGTGTAGAAGTGTGCCCTTTTCTCCACATCCACGCCAACATCTCTGGTTTGGGGATTTTGTTATGTGGGCTACTTGTACTGGGGTTAGGTGATATTTCAAAGTGGTTTTGATTTGCATTTCTCTGATGATTAAGGATGATGAGCTTTTTTTCATGTGTTTGTAGATCGTGCATCTGTCTTCTTTAGAGAAGTTTCTCTTCACGTCCCTTGCCCACCCTGAGATGGGGTCACGTGTTCTTTTCTTGCTAATACGTTTGAGTTCTCTGTGGATTCTGGTTATTAGACCTTTATTGGAGGTATAACCTGCAAATATTTTCTCCCATTCTGAGGGCTGTATGCTTGCTTTACTTACTATGTTCTTGGCTGTGCAGAAGCTTTTTAGTTTGATCGGGTCCCAGTAGCATATTTTTGATATTCCTTCAATTGCCTGGGGAGTCCTCGTCATAAAATATTCACCCAGGCCGATTCCTTCAAGAGTTTTCCCTGCACTTTCTTCAAGTATTTTTATAGTTTCATGCCTTAAGTTTAAATATTTTATCCAGTGAGAGTCTATCATAGTTAATGGTGAAAGGTGTGGGTCCAGTTTCAATCTTCTACAGGTTGCCAGCCAGTTTACCCAGCACCATTTGTTAAATAGGAAATCTTTTCCCCACTGAGTGTTTTGAATTGGCATGTCAAAGATCAAATAACGGTAGGTAGCTGGATTCATCTCTTGGTTCTCTATTCTGTTCCAGACATCTACTTCGCTGTTTTTGTGCCAATACCATGCTGTTTTGATCACTAAAACGATTTATAGTACAGTCTCAGGTCTGGTAGTGTGATTCCTCCTGCTGTGTTTTTATTGCTGAGTAATGTTTTGGCTATTTGAGGTTTTTTCTGAATCCATATAAAATGAAGTATTATTTTTTCAAGATATTTAAAATATGACAATGGAGCTTTAATAGGAATTGCATTAAAATTATATATTGCTTTGGGTAGTATAGACATTTTAACAATGTCAATTCTTCCCCGCCATGAGCATGGTATGTTTTTCCATTTGTTAACATCTTCAGCTATTTCTTTTCTTAAAGTTTCATAGTTCTCTTTGTAGAGAACTTTCACGTCCTTTGTTAGGTATACTCCCAAATACTTCATCTTCTTTGGCACTACTGTGAAAGGAATAGAGTCCTTGACTGTTTTTTTGGCTTGGTTATTGTTGGTATATATAAAGGCTACAGATTTGTGGGTGTTGATTTTGTAGCCTGAGACATTGCTGTATTGCTTGATCACTTCTAAAAGTATTGTAGTAGAATCCCTAGTGTTTTCCAGATATATGATCATATCATCTGTGAAGAGTGAAAGTTTCATCTCTTCTGACCCTATGTGGATACCCTTGATCTCCTTTTCTTCCCTAATCACAATGGCTAAACCTTCCATTACAATGTTAATGAGCAATGGAGGCAATGGGCGACCTTGCCTGGTTTTTGATCTAAGTGGAAATGATTTCAATTTAACTCCATTCAATACGATGTTGGCTGTGGGTTTGCTGTAGATGGCCTCTATTAGTTTCAGAAATGTCCCTTTTCTTCCCTAATTGCAATGGTGTGGATGTGGAGAAAAGGGCACACTTCTACACTGCTGGTGGGAATGCAATTTTCTTAAGTGTTCTGATCATGAAGGGATGCTGGATATTATCAAAAGCTTTTTCTGCGTCAATTGAGAGAATCATATGGTCCTTATTTTTTAGTTTGTTTATGTGCTGAATTACATTTATAAATTTACGTATATTGAACCAGCCTTGAGACCCTGGGATAAATCCCACTTGGTTGTGGTGTATAATTTTTTTGATGTGTTGTTGGATTCTGTTTGTTAGGATCTTATTGAGTATTTTAGCATCAATATTTATTAGTGATATTGGTCTATAATTTTCTTTTGTTGTTGGGTCTTTCCCTGGTTTGGGGATCAAAGTGATGTTTGCTTCATAGAATGTGTTGGGTAATATTCCTTCTTTTTCTATATTTTGGAAGAGGTTTAGTAATATAGGTACTAGTTCTTCTTTAAAGGTTTGGTAGAATTCTGACGTAAAGCCATCTGGTCCTCGGCTTTTCTTTTTAGGGAGATTTTGTATAGTTGATGCTATTTCAGAACTTGATATAGCAGTTCAACATTTCTACTTCATTCTGGCTAAGTCTTGATAGGTGGCGTACTTCCAGGTATTGGTTGATTTCTTTCAGGTTTTCATGTTTCTGAGAGTAGAGTTTCTTGTAGTATTTGTTAAGGATTTTTTGAATTTCTGAGGGGTCTGTTGTTATTTCATCATTACCATTTCTGATTAATGAAATTAGAGATTTTACTCTTTTTTCCTGGTTAGGTTGGCCAAAGGTTTATCTATTTTGTTGATCTTTTCAAAAAACCAACTTTTGGATTTATTGATCTGCTGTATAATTCTTTTGTTTTCAATTTCATTTAGTTCTGCTCTGATTTTTGTTATTTCTTTTCTTCTCCTGGGTTTGGGGTTGGAGTGTTCTTCCTTCTCCAGTTGCTTGAGATGTCCCATTAAGTTATTAACTTCCTCTCTTTCGGTTTTCTTGAGGAAGGCTTGCAGTGCTATAAATTTCCCTCTTAGGACTGCCTTTGCAGTATCCCAGAGGTTCTGGTAATTCATGTCTTGATTGTTATTTTGTTCCAAAAATTTGGTGATTTTCTTCTTAATCTTCTCATCTATAACCCATCTATCCTTCAGCATAAGGTTGTTTAGCTTCCATGTTTTTGTATGGCTATGCAGGTTCCTGTTGCTATTGAGTTCAACTTTTATTCCATGATGGTCTGAGAAGATGCAAGGAATAATTTCTATTTTTTAAAATTTGCTGAGGTTACATTTGTGGCCTAGGATGTGGTCGATTTTCGAGTATGTTCTGTGGGCTGATGAGAAGAATGTGTATTCAGTTTTGTTGGGATGAAATGTTCTGTAGATGTCTGTTAAGTCCAGATGTTGAATGGTTAAATTTAAATCTAAAATTTCTTTGCTTAGCTTCTTTTTGTGGGATCTATCCAGCACTGCTAAAGGGGTGTTAAAATCTTCAACTACTATGGAACTGGAGGAAATCAAGTTGCTCATGTCTGTTAGAGTTTCTCTTATAAATTGAGGTGCGTTCTGGTTGGATGCATAAATATTAATAATTAAAATCTCATCATACTGAGTATTACCTTTAACAAATATGAAGTGTCTATCCTTATCCTTCCTTATTTCGGTTGGTTTCAAGCCTATTGCATCTGCGAATAGGATTGCAAGGCCCGCTTTTTTCTGCTTTCCATTTGCCTGGAGTATAGATAGCCATCACTTCGCCTTGAGTCTATATTTGTCTTTTAATGTAAGCTGCGATTCTTGTATGCAGCAGATATCTGGCTTGAGTTTTTGCATCCAGTCAGCCAACCTGTGCCTCTTTAGAGGGCAATTAAACCATTCACATTTGTTGAGAATATTGATAAGCCTTTTGAGAGTCCGGTGGACATTTTAATCCTTTTGCGACTCTAGAAGTTGGAATTTGATCAAAATTTTCTGGGGGGTTTACTTTTGTGGTGGAGAATTACGCTGGTCTTTATGAAGGATAGGTCTGAGAATATCCTGGAGAGCTGGTTTGGTGATGGCAAATTTCTTCAACATGTGAATGTCATTGAAGTATTTAATTTCTCCATCATAAATGAAACTCAGTTTAGCTGGATACAGGATCTTAGGTTGGAAGTTATTTTGTTTTAGGAGATTAAAAGTCGATGACCATCCTCTTCTAGCTTGAAAGGTTTCAGCAGAAAGATTTGCAGTTATTCTAATATTCTTGCCCTTGTAGGTAATGGTTTCTTTTCCGTCTGGCTGCTTTCAGAATTTTCTCCTTTGTATTAACTTTAGTGAAATTGATTATGATGTGTCTGGGGGATGTCTTATTTGGGTTGAGTCATGCTGGAATTCTGAAACTGTCTGCTATCCGAATTTCAGAATCTATTGGCATGTCTGGAAAGTTCTCCTTCATAATCTCATGGAGAAGAGATTCTGTGCCTTGTGAAGCCAGTTCGTCACTCTCGGGGGATCCCTATAAGATGAATATTGGTTTTCTTCGAATTATCCCAGAGCTCTCTGAGAGAGTGATCTGTTTTTGCCCTCCATTTCTCTTCCTCTTTGAGAGTTTGGGAGTGTTCGAAAGCTTTGTCTTCAATGTCAGAAATCCTTTTTTCTGCTTGCTTCATTCTGTTACTGAGGGATTCTACTGTGTTTCTCAGATTTTTGAGGGCCACAACTTCTTGTCTTAATGTGTCGAAATCTTTGGTCATTTGGTCTTTGAATTCGTTGAATTCTTGAGATATCTTTTGGGTTACTGCTTGGAATTCTAATTCAATCTTATTTGCTATCCAGATTCTGAATCTGATTTCTGACATCTCAGCTATTTGTGCATGGGATCTTGTCCTGTGTCTGCCCCATTGATCCTTGGGGGAGTTGATCTACTCTGATTATTCATATTGCCAGAGTTTTTCTGTTGATTTCGCCTCATGATTGTTTTTCACCATTGCCTCTGGCTATACTCAGAGTTTGGGAGGTGTCTCTCCAAGATTAGACCCCAGCGGGATCACTCTATTGTTGCTGATCTTTGTAGGGAGTGGCCCTGTGTAGTTGCTCTGGGGCAGCCCCAGCCAGGGAGTTCTGATTGTGGAAGCAGCTCTGGAGTGTGACACACCCGGATCCAGCAACAGGACAGGAGGTGGTGCTCACTGTTCTGGGAGTGCCTGGCACCAGTGACCTCAAGGCTCCAGCAGTCTCTGACCAGGAGAAGGGCTCTGCACAGAGGCAGGGAGGGCTCTGGAGGGCACGTGGCTACCAGAGTCCCTGGCCAGATGAGTGGGCTGGTGTGGAGGCTGGGAGGGTTACAGGAGGGAGGATGCAGGGTTGCGCGGCTCCTGCAGTTCCTGGTCAGGGTATGTGGAGGTCTGGCGGGCGCGGGTCACGAGTCAGGGGTCGTGGTGCAGCTCTTATGGAGGTCTGGGAGGTGCCAAGCCCAGGAGTTTGAGGTTGCTATGAGCTGTGATGCCATGGCACTCTACCCAGGGCAACAGCCTGAGGCTCCAGTGTGCCAAAACCGGTCTTACTCTGCCCCTGTGGGTTAAGGCTTTAAGGCAGCTCAGTCTCCGCCTTTAGGCTGCTCAGTCACTAGGTTACTAGCTCCCCCCCGATCCTTGCTCTGTGACCCTGAGGTGGAGCTTACTGGGGCAGTTCTCTCACAATGGCTCCCTGAGGCCCACAGCCGAACACTATTAGCTTCGTCTGGCTCAGTGGCTCAGTCCGGGGCCCTAGACAATGCCCAAAGTTCTCTGCACTCCTGCTCAAGCTCTCCCCAAGGCAGTTCAACTGAGTGCCAAGTCCAAAAACACTGAAAGAGTTCACAGGTAAGGCCTTTCCGGTTTGCAGTCTCACTGCTTCTTATAAGTATGGCTGCTGGCGGGGTTAGGTCAATCGGACATACGCAAGCATTTGCCAGTTGTGCACTGTTTTTGTCCTCCTCTTGAGGTCCAGAAGTCCCTTGCTGACTCCCTGTATCCTCAAAGGGATGATTATAGGCAGATCCCACCAGCCAGAGATGCCTGGAGTCTTATCTCCCCAGAGTCACCATGCCCTGTTGTAGGGAAGCTGTTACTCGGCCACCTGTGACTTCTATTTTTTAAATGAAGTTTCATGAGAATATATTTTGGCAAGATGAAGAAGTTAAACAGGAAGGTGGTATCATTATCCTAAGGATGATAATTCTGGAATAAGTATGAGTAACACAGCTGTGAGATATATGACTCTAGGAGGGAGTCATCTTAGAAGATCTGCTCCAGTAAGCCTTAAAAAATGGAGTATTATTGGGTGGTGCCTGTGGCTCAAAGGAGTGGGACGCCGGTCCCATTTGCCGGGGTGGGCAGTTCAAGCCCAGCCCCGGCCAGAAACTGCAAAAAACAAAAAACGGAGTATTATTATGAAAAATAGATTGTATGAAGGAAAGAAACACAAGAGGAACCTTCAAGAAATATGTACAGAAAAAAAAAATCATTGTTTCACAAATACCTAAAACTGTAAACATAGGTTAACAGTTTTAACAAAGCTTTATTATAACTGTGTTGGGAGAAAGATGGAGAATAGATGGAGGTTAATAGAAGAGGTCTAAATAATTGTGTATTATAATAAAAGTAAATAATTGGTCATTAAATAAAAAAAAAAAACAGCCTAAAATATTTTGAGAGTTAAGGTGAATTACCAAAGTAGATGGTTAAGGGAGTTAACAAGTGTTTCTCCTTAAAGAAAGTGGGAAAGATGGGGCAGTGCCTGTGGCTCAAAGGAGTAGGGTGCCAGCCCGTATACAAGAGGTGGCGGGTTCAAACCCGGCCCCTGCCAAAAACTGCAAAAAAAGAAAGTGAGAAATATGGGTAAGGGGAGATTACGTAAAATATAGTGGGTTTTCTTTCTGAGTCTTTTGATCTATTAAAATTTTTTAACTCGTATATTCATGTATTACTTTGATAATACAATAAAAACATAACATAACATAATAAAAAATTACGTTAGAAAATAAGAAGCAGCTGTCAGCAGAATTAATAAATTTTACTTTAGGGATATTCTTGTATTAGGAAAATCCATCTTCATTCTTTATTAATCAACAGTAGAAAGTTCTTTTGTTCAGAAAGGAGATTTGACAGTTATAAATATAGTGTAATCATCTCCTTTTCAATCAGATTGGACTTAGAAAAATAAGTTTACGAAGACAATTTTGGAGCTCATTGGAATTGTACAGTAATGTGCCTTACCATAGTCTGGAATTTGGTGCTATATGGGCTCATCCAAGGGTTTATCTATGTCTTCATTCAACAAATATTTATTATGATCGTGTCATGCACCTGGCCATGTAAAGCTAATAAAATGTATTATCATCACTGAGATGTTATTCTACCCATGACAGTGTGTTTTTAGTGAAGAAATCAGAAACTGAATAACTGGCGTCCTCTCCATGAAGTCATTTCAGGGACTTCAGGCAAGAGGGGCCAGTTTCCATAGAGGGGTTGCTTTTGCTGACAAGGGACACACCATAGGTTTGAGAATTTAAGCTCTCAGATTCATCTAAATCAGTGGTTCTCAACCTTCCTAATGCCGTGACCCTTTAATACAGTTCCTCATGTTGTGGTGACCCCCAACCATAAAATTATTTTCATTGCTACTTCATAACTGTAATTTTGCTACTGTTATGAACTGTAATGTAAATATCTGATATGCAGGATGGTCTTAGGTGACCCCTGTGAAAGGGTCGTTTAAGCACCAAAGGGTTGCGACCCATAGGATGAAAACCGCTGATCTAAATTCAGTCAAATTTTCCATGCACTTCTGAAAGGCAGTGGTGTCAAAATTGCGCCTGAGAAAACTTTTCAAAAGGGTTGGCATATTTTTCTTTTCCTTGTAGAATTTCTCTTTGAAAAACAGTTGGCAGCCAGTTTTCTGCCCCTTTTTACTGAGTAGTCACCTGCTCTTCTCTATTGCTCAGCCATGGCCCAGGCTAAGTGCCTTTTCCTCTGACAGATCCTTCTTTATTCTTTCTGCCTTCTCTTGCCCCCGTTTCGTCTAGTATCTGTTTCTATTACTGCACTTAGCAACTGCACATGCAAATTCAAACAAGTGAATAAAATGAGGATATTGATTTTTTTTTTTTGTGGTTTTTGGCCGGGGCTGGGTATGAACCTGCCACCTCCAGCATATGGGACCGGCGCCCTACTCCTTGAGCCACAGATGCCGCCCGAGGATATTGATTTTTATGTTTAAAACATAGGAAATGCCACGAGGTGGTGGTTAACATACGGACCCAGACGGCCTTGTTTCATTGCCCGACTCTTCCCTTTGCTGCCCGGCTGAGTGTGGGAAAGGGCGTCTCTGTGAGGCTCATAGTAACGCCTCTCATGTTTGTTATGGGGATTAAATGTGTTAATAGATGTAGCGCTTAATTAATGCTAGCCATTATTATTTATATAAGTTTACAGTCAAATAATTTAAATGCCATGTATTTTACAAGCCATTTAATCTTATTGTGGAATATTTCCGAGGAAACAATTTTAAGGACATTCCGTATTTGTGATAACTCTGCTGTCAAATGTGATATTTCATTTGCCAAATATCCTGGAAAATCCAGTAAAACAATTTATGAGGCACCTTAAAGTTTTTAACATCTGGATAATATCTTTTTACTATAAACATCAAACTGGTTATAAAATAAATAGTACAATATCTTTTCTGGCATCAAAGTTAGTAATTATTTTTTTTCCTCTGCTTACCAAGAGTTACTGAGCTGAAAATTTTTATTTATTTATTTAGTAAAGGGTGATTTTACTCTGCCTTTTTGCTAGTCATTTGAACTGATGGGGATTTTTATCTGTTGTTAGTTCCCTTGCTTTTTAAATTTTATGTAGGCAAAGCATTATTTTACAGGGCTTGCTCTTAACTCTCCCGTCAGTATGCATCTGACTTAACAGGTTCTAGAGAGATGCTAAGAGGAATAAGTCCCTGCTATCAAGATGCTCTTAGCAAGTACATCCATATAAGAAACATTTAATGTTTAAACACGAGCAATAGCCTAAGTCCCCTAACAGAAGGATTAGGTACGTTTATCAGTACCGAAGCTTGCTAAGCCTTCCTAAAATAAGAATGATATTACTTATTTCATAGGATTGCTTTGAGGCAGTGTTTACCAAATTTCGCTGATTATAAAAATTACATGAGGTACTTAAAAAAATACAGACTCCCAAGTTCTTCCCTTAAACAGTGGATCAGAGATAGCGCTATAGATAATTTTTATAATCATCCATGGTTTTAGACATGTTAGTCTAAGGCCATGCTCCTTAAAGTGTCTTCTTGAGCTTGATTCTAAGTAGTAAATAAAAAACTCTGGGTCTAGCAGTCTGCAGCTTAAAAAACCCTCCAGGGGTTTTTGATGCCTATCAAAGTTTAAGAACCACTCTTACCGACCTTAAATCAGGTAGTCTAAATTTGTTTTAAATTAGATAAGCGTGGTCAGTACCCATCCAAAGTAATTCTAATGATTATTAATAACAGAGGATTGGATCAGAATATGACCTTCTAAGGCTGTGAGAAAATTGGTCTTCTAGCTCTTTCTAGCCCTAGGCATTTGTGTGATTTTTGTCAGGGTTCCTTTCCATGCAAACCTGGAAAAACCTGGCCAACATCGCTGCACACCTTACGCTCCAGATTTCTGTAAAAGAATTCCTTGTAGACAAAGCCTGTGACGGGCAACACGGCAGATTTATTTATTTTTTGTTGATTAATTGAACACATATTTACGAGGTACCAAAGTGTACATGAGAACATTTGAGAAATACAAGAAATACAGAGGATGCCAAAAAAATGTATAGCCATTTTGAGAAAGGAAAAAACTGTATTAAAATTGCAATGCTTGTGTTTGAGCTCTGCAATTACAAGGCAGCAGACGCTGTTGGCGTCTTAGAATGTTAGTTCTTTTCGTTGGCACCTTGATGAGAAGCATACTGTGATGTTTGACCTCGAGTCACTTATTTAAACTTTTCCCGTTTCCCTTACTCCTTAACATATTAAAATAAACTCAGATTTTATTGATTCTACCTCTGACACATTTTCCTTCCATTTCTCTGCGCCTGTGTAATCCTTTTTCTCTCAGCCTCTTCAGGCCTTCCTGCTCTGAGGTTTTTCCTTCCTTTTATAATTAATTTGATGTTTATAATAAAAGGATATTATCCAGATGTCTTCACACTGTACTCAGGGCAATCTTCTCAATGGCAGAGCTTATCATGTCACTTCCCTTTTTTATAACCCTCATGGACTTCTCACTATGATAAAGTATAAACTTGGTTACTTGTCCGCTAGGGCCTGGAAAATCTCAATCCTTGGTCTCAGTGGCCCGTCAGGCTGTTGTTCTGGTCTCCTGTAAGGCGTGAGCAAGGTAAAAGTGTAGTTCCCAAACGTCTTGACAGTGAAATTGCACGACGTCTGTGTCAAGGGAGGGCCAATCTGGAAGATGGGATAAGACAAAGAGAATTTGGAAGACAAGGAACGTGCCCATAGCCATTGTTAGGACATAGATTTGAATTTAGGAGATTGGGTTGAGGCAGGAAGCAGAGATCATCAATTCCTTTTGTGGGGAGAAGACTGGAGGGGGGGAGTGGGCAGGTGCGTGCCAAGAGGAGGCTGTGTTCAGGGCAGGACGCCAGACTCTGAATACCTGGGTTTTCATGCAGGAGGCCTGAGGCCTGAACCAGAAGGAAAATCTGCTCACAGCAAGTTGGCTGGAGCGCACCATCTACACCACGGAAGAAACACTACTAGCATTATCTCAGATGACAGATACTATTGGATTGCAACATGTATTTCTCCAGCTCGAGTCAGAAGCAGGGCAGGACAGTTGATGCCACCGGAGCAAAATCTCCCCTGGGGAGACCATGAGAAAGCCAGGAAGTGACTTCTAAGACGGAATATAACCACAGGTTCAAGGGACCAGCACAGATAATATGTCTTAGCACAGAAGTCAGCAAGAATAGGTTCCTGAAACTACCTCACACAGTAATGGATTTATTGAGAAAGCTGGAAAAGAATGTACATGTCTTAAAAAATGGATAGGATTGAGAATGAAAAGTGTCTCAGAGCAGTCTGAGGAATGTGAGGTACGCAAAGTTGGTCAGGCCTGGAGAGAGGGACAAGCCTGAACTCAGTCATGTCCTCTGCACTCCTGCCCGGGGGTAATAGTTTAAAGGCATTTTGTTTTTCTTTCCTTCCCTGTAGTTTCTCTCCCTCCATTTTTTTTTTTTTTAAATTGAGACAGTCTCACTCTATTGCCCTCTATAGAGTGCTATACTGTCACATCTCACAGCAACCTCAAACTCTTGGGCTCAGGAGATTCTCTTGCCTTCGTCTCCCTAGTAGCTGGGACTACAGGTGCCACCACGAAGCCTGGCTATTTTTGTTTGTTTGTTTTAGCAGACCCAGGCCAGGTTTGAATCCACCAGCCCTGGTGTGCGTGGCCCACACCCTAACCACTGAGTTACAGATGCCAAGCCTCTCCCTTCCTTCTCTTTCCTTACAAGTCCTGGGACTCACAGAGCAATAAAGGCCTTCTTATTTAGGAAGGGATTTATGATTTCCTAGATGAAATGATTTTCCTGAAAAAGAAACATAGTTTCATAATTTTTTTCTGACTTAAAATTTAACATGAAATCATTGTAAAAAAATTTTGGATCACATAAAAATTAAAGATAAAAATAATTCCATCAGTAGATAACCACCACTGTTAGGTTTTGGTTGTGTGTGCAACCGGTATAACCAATTTCCCTTTTTCCTTTCTCCTTGCCTAGGACGCAGGCCTGGTGTTATGAGGTTTATGAGGTGCAGCAGGCTTCTAGATTCTGAGGCCCAAAGCCAGCGTAGCAGTGATGGTGGAGTGGAAGGACCAACAAGCAGGGTCTTGGAGGGTGTCCTTGAGCCATCGCCAGGTCCTGAACTGCTGGTCCACAGGTTTCTTCTCAATGGGCCCTACTACTCCCTATTTGGTTAAGAACTGTTAGTTGGGGTTTCTGCTTCTTGTAGGTGAAGGTGTTCCTAACTGTTAGTTTGAGTGCTATAACAAATTTCTAGACTGAGCAACTTAAACAACAAACATTGATTCCACATGGTTCTAGTGGCTGGGAAGTCCAACATCGAAATGCTGGCAGGTGTTTGTGTCCAGTGAGGGCCCCTTCCTGGTTTGCAGACAGGTAACTGCTTATTGTTCCACCTTATTGACCTAATTATTTTCCCCAAACTCCACCTCCAGATACCATGATGTTGGGGATTAAGGTTTCAACACATGAACTTTGAGAGAATACAAACATTCATTCTCAGCACTAATGGATGCTAAATCTTATGTTAATATTTTCCAAAATCTTAGTTAATTGTTCCCTAATGATTTATCGAGTAACTCATTTTCTTCTCATACTTTAAAAAACATTTATTATATATTAATTCCTATTATACTCACATGTCTATTTAGGATGTTTTTCTTTATCTGTCTGTTTTGTACTTTGATACCACTGTGGTTTTATTTGTTGAGGCTGATGTTTCTTCCCTCTTCTCTCTCTCATACCTTGGTTTGGTTGGTATGTACTGTGATTCTGATTTATTTATTTAGTCAAATTACTGTTTGTTTCTTTATGCAACCTTTCTTTGAAGAATTACCACTATGCAGTTTGTTGTAGAACCATAATCACATTTTGTTTTCATTCTGTGTTAGAAAGGATTTGATACTTCTATGATTTACCTTTTTTTTTTTTTATTGTTGGGGATTCATTGAGGGTACAATAAGCCAGGTTACACTGATTGCAATTGTTAGGTAAAGTCCCTCTTGCAATCGTGTCTTGCTCCCATAAAGTGATTTACCTTTTTTTAAGTGAGACTTTGGGCAACATATTTTGGGAGAAAGAAGCTGGAATTATTATTTTAAAAATTAGACTTTTCAGGAAGGACGTATGAGTGACGTTACGCCCCAGACAGGTTTAAACCCTGCCCCTCGCCCTGCTTGCTGCCTGGGGCAGACTCAAGTCCTGGATTACGTCTGACTTCCAGACCCTCCTCTCAGCACACACTCACTAGGTCTGCCCCACTCCCATGTACAGGACTCTGGAACTCTACATATTTTGCTCTAAAATCTAGCACTTAATGTGTATGTTTTTAATAATGACCCTGTTCTCCCCAAAATCAGGATTCAGAATTTTGGACTTGTAATGCTCTTTTTCTCCTATATCTAATCCTTCAAAATCCCTAAAGGCTATCTCTGTAATGTTTCTTGGAAGTAAATTATCACTTGTCTTTTTCTTGCCATGGTCCTATCTATGATCTTTACCAGTCATCTTTATCATATCTTTAATTAGTTTCTTCATTTACACTTCTCTTGATCCTTTATTGTTGGGTTACAATTTCTCAGGGGAGTCACGTCTCTTCTTTGCTTACAAGCCTTGGGCTGGGTGTTTTCCTTGTTCCCCTCCCGATCTACTTTCAACCTTCTCTGTGTGGTGGGAGGAGAACCTGGATGAACTGCATCCTTCCTTGGCTTCCTGGCCTTCTGGCTCCAGCAGGCTTCTCCCAGTGGTGAGCTTTGCAGGATACTGGTGGGAGCAAGCAATGCGTTAGGTCAAGTAGCTGTCCCCCAGGTCACTGCATGCTTGGCCCTGGGTTGGCTGTGCTCCACAGGTGTCCCCTATTGGTAGGGGCTCCCTTCTCACATTCTAGCTTCTCTCTGCAGCTTCCAATAATGTCTTCTTCCTCTTTTCCACTTCCCCTTCCCATGTCACTGGTAGCAACTCCTCCTGGGGGGCCGGCAGGATGTTGGTCACTATCCCACTTTTGTGTCCACACTCTGTCCACAGCTTTGTAAATAGTGTCCTTGTCAAATTCCATCCATTGATCCTATTTGAAAGTTATTTGCTTCAGAATCTGACTGGTACACACCTTAAGTGTCTTTTTAATACCTGCTAAAATAAGTACAGACTTCTCAGTCCCACGCTGAATGTCAAGTTTCAAGCTACTCTTCTATGTCACCCTCACATCAATGTTTTGCTCCAGTGAAACTGGGTTAGTCGTAATTCCCTGACTAGACATAAGAGCACACATTGTGCTTTCTTTGTCTGGAATTCTCTATTTCTTTAATGTCATTGTTAAAGTCTTGTTATCCTTTTTCTTTGTTTTTACATTTTATCTCAGATGTCACCTCTTTCATGACACCTTTGCCGAGCTCCCAGTGGAATACGTCTCTCTTTAAAATAGATCATTCTGGTAACAATCGCATGTTCCCTAGTCTTCTGATGCCTATATTTCTCCCTGTCTTATAACTATTGACAGACTTGTCTGTCTTACTTTGTAAGCTCTTTGAGGGTAACAACAGACTGTTCTGTCCCTGTGGTATTTCGTGCATGGTCAATGTTCAACAAATATATAGTGGGTCTGAGTAAATCACAGTGGTTACATTGAAAGATTCAGATTATTTTGGGGTAGGGCCAATGGTTCAAATCAGGTAGAATAAAGTTTATTATATAGTGGTAATAGGGGAAAACATCGCTTTGATTGACATGGAAGTAGATGAAAAAAGAAGTCAGAAATAACCTTTTCAACATTCATTCATTCATTTAAAAATACCTATTGAAGGTCTTTGTGGACCAGGGACTTTCCCAAGCACAACAAAGTGCTTCTGTGGGTGCCCAGAGCATGGTATTAATTCTTGTAAAGTTTAGCAGAATATTAGAGAAAGTTAGAATTTATGATCAGGCATTCAATTGTTTATTTTATAATTAGATTTTTTTGTGTGGCTTAAATAGGCCTGATGATTCCAACAGTTACCAGGAAGTTAACAAAAACAGAATACCTTTCTCCCTTCAGCTACTGTGACAATGATTGCAGCACAGCCAAGGATTTTCCTGGGTTCCCAGAAATATGTTATAACTTATAAGAGGGCTATCGAGATTAAGTTTTGTTTCTGAGACTTAGCAGAGACAGAGGAGCCAACCGCCGGATAAAACATGCTGTGGGAATATACTTGATGGCATTTTAATTTATTGTTATTCTTACATTATAAATTGAGGATTCTTTTGTTTGTCTATTTGATACACAAACCTTAGTCTTGGGAGATTGAAAATCTTTTCCAGTGAATAAGAGGACAAAAATGGTAAATTGAAACTATTTATTTAGATAATTTATCTTCGGTTACACCATCCTCTAAAATTATTTCTTTTTTAGTGTTTTTATTCTTTGATGATGCCTTTTTTCCTTTTCATTTTAAAAACAAACTATGGTATTATGTTCTTAAAGGAGAAGAGGAGGAGACCAAATAGAATTGTTACAAGATAAGGATCCTTATTTGGTCACAAAAATACCAAAAGGATGAAACGTGCCTTAATTAAAATTTTCAAAAATTCTATAATTAAGTTTTTCATGGATTTATGCTCAGTAAATTTAATCATTAAATTTTAAATGAGTTAACTATAGAATAGCATAGAGATTCCGGAACAGCATTTAAGTGAAATTTGTTGCTCATTCTCACTTATTTCTAGTTGTGAACTTCTGGGTCTTTGGTCCCAAAGAGTTGCTTCAAGTTGAGCTGAGTCCTCTCGAGTATTGTATTTAATTTTTGACTGACTGATCTAAAAATTACAGATTCTTTTTATAAGAAGTGAATCGTATAACCTTCTGTGCTTGATTGTTTCTGATGTCAGTTTTATAGAATGATAAACCTTATTACTTTTTTTTCCTGATTACACAAAACAGAAATAATCAAGGAATACAGAAATCTAAGGGGGTACAAGACTGTGACTATTACAGATAAATTTGTAAGATTCTTAATGTTCCTTCAGGACTTTGAAAATTCAGAACATAAATTTCATTGCTCTGCACTTGAGGAATCCTCAATCCCAAAGGTAAGGTGTATTTTCCACCCCTGAAAGCAAACCAAACGACGGCAAAATAAAAGACCAGGTGGAGAAGTTTCTTTAAACATTTTTCCTTTAAAAAGAATAATAAAAGTTTACTTAGCATTCTCCTTTGTCCTCTTTGATCTCTTCAGAAGGATGTTGCTGAGAGATTTGTGCTGACTCTGACTCCCCTACAGAGCTCTGAGATGTTTGTGCTGACCCTGACTCCCCTACAGAGGGTCTGTGCTGACCCTGAGTCCCCTACAGAGCCCAGAGATGTCTGCCCTGACCCTGACTCCCCTACAGAGTCCTGAGAGGTCTATGCTGACCCTGACTCCCCTACAGAGCCCCGAGAGGTTTGTACTGACCCTAACTCCCCTACAGAGTCCTTGGGAATGAGGTGCACAGTTAACTGTGGCAGACAGTGAAGAACTACTTGATATTACATCAAACACTGGAAGCCTCAAACATTGTTTGGCTTTAAACCTGGCAGTTTTCTCCTTTGTTTTAGTTAAATAACTATTCCAAGGTCTTTCTGCTTCACTGGAATTTTCTTTATGGGGATTTCTTCTGTGTTTGTATCACAAGGTTGCATTTTGTTTAACTCAAGTGATTCCCATATAAGGTTTAATCCATAGTATATGATATAATTGATAAACCAACTTTAGGCAGTGGAGCTTGCTACCTTAATTAAATTTAAATGTTTTAGTTGTATTTTTAGTTTCTTTTTTCCTCTCAAAAAATGTGACGGTCTGATTTTTCCCCATTATTTGCACATCAGATACCCATAATGAGATGTGACTTAGTGATATAAAGAGAGGGGGCTTAATTTATTGTACAAGGAGATTTTTTCTTTTCATACATTTCTAGAAGGACCCAGCTGATCCACCGAATACATGCAGCAGTCCGCACTCCTCTGCTGGGCTTAAATGAATGTTGTAATGGCTGTGTCAGGACCTCAGGCCCGCAGAGCGGGGTGGGGGTGGGGGGGATGCCGCAGTCATGACTGTTGACACTATTTACAGACAGCTTGTTTTTTAAGTGAACTATTTTCATTTTAATTTATTTCTTTTAACATTTTGCTTAACCTGTAACTTAAGTGATTTCAGGAATAATAACAAAGGTCTTAGTAGGATTTTCTGCAGATTTGGGTATGCAGCACCTCAGGGACCTCTCCCAGCCCTGCACTGAGGAGGGGCCTCCCCGAGACCCCGCTGGGGTGGGGGGCGTGGGGTTGGGCTGGTCATTCACAAGGTCACCAGGAGGGAAGATAACATGGCGTGTGGTTCAAAGACTCTCAGAGCCTTCTGTAAAACTTGAGCAAGAGGATTTATTCTTTAGAAGAAATCCATGCAACTTGTTTTGAGCATCTAAAATCTGCTTCATGTGCAAACAGCTTCAAATGTCTATGAATGCCGACGTCTCAGGGAGTAGAGAAAGGTCATGTTTTCTTTATATTTTTATATTCTGTATTCCCCCATGGTTTCTGCCTCAGGAGTGGAGGAGCGTGGAGGAGCATGGGCACTCTGGCTCTCTTCTGTTAACGTCGACGTCATCTTGTAAGCATTTAAACCTTGCTGGTAGTTATTGTCACTTACGTCACTGCTTGTCTTGAAATTTGTCAAGTTGTATTTCTCACTAAAGTTCTGGTGATGTCGTCCAGAAAGAAGCGCCATCTACTAATGGTAGCCAGGGGGCCTTGGTAGAGGAAACTGCACCTTTTTGCCTGTGGTTATTGAAACAAGGGCCTGTTTTCATAATTACAGGCTGAAGTTTTCATTTAAAAATTATAGTGACTTGTAGCCAAAGGGGAGAGGACTTGTTAATTTTTTGATTTCTCAACAAGTGTTGGCAAGCTTGGAGTGGAAAAGTACCAGATTTCAGTTTTGTACGCTAACGTCTTATTTTTATCAGTAACACTCTCATTTCTTGGCTCCACTGTTGACTTCGTCTTTACAGCCGTGGATTTGGGGCAGCCTGTTTCTTGGCTGACATGTAGGATGTCGTGTGACACCAATCTGTCACAGCGCACTAGCAGCCATATCCAGCCTGTGACTGGGCACCCAGAGGACATTCTAGCCTTGCCTTTTCATACACATTTAGAACATAATACAGTCTTGTGCAGAATAGTTGGAATATTCTATCAAAATTTTGAAACATGCGTCTGGCAAAAACAAGCCAAAGACAAGACAGAGCACAAAGCACAAATTCTATTCTGTGGGCTGAAAGTGGGAGAGGGGCTGGGGAGAGGCAGAGTCAGCGTGGAATGTATACGAAGGTGTTGGAGGAGGAGCCTGCTGTGCTTTCTAAATGAAACTAATAGCTTGAATTGTACCCCAGAGTAAAAACTAGGCACGTTTTTCTTTATTAAAATTTTTTCCCATATTTTGATTTAAAAAAAATATGCATCCTTTATTAAGGATACATTAAAAAGTGAAAAGCATTGGCCAGGTATTAGATCTCAAAAGAAGTCTCCATGAAGGTTATCGAGTGTCTTCAGAACACGGTACGCTAAGTTAGAAATCAAGACTAAGAAATCATTTAGAAAGACTTCATAGGTTTGCAAACTAAAAAAGTACTGCCATGTAAGAGTTAAAGAAATGACAATGGAGATAACCACCTATTTAGAATTGAAGGACGAGGGGGCGGCGCCTGTGGCTCAGCGGGTAGGGCGCCGGTCCCATATGCCGGAGGTGGCGGGTTCAAACCCAGCCCCGGCCAAATAAAAAAAAAAAAAAAAAAAAGAATTGAAGGACGAGGAAAGATCTACTTATTCAAGTGTCCAAAGAAAATGACATAAAGATTTTTATAGTTCAATTGGTAAACAATTGGGTTGAGCATCTCCTCAAAAAAGCTAACTGAGATGGGTGGGAGTGGGAGGCCAAGCAGGGAGGACGGCTTGAGGTCAGGAGTTTAGAACAGCTTGAGCAAGAGCTAGACTCTGTCTGTACAAAATAATAGAAAAATCAGCTGGGCGTGGTGGCAGGTGCTTGTAGTCCTAGCTATTCAGGAGGCTGAGGCAGGAGGATCCTCTGGAGCCCAGGAATTTGAGGTTGCAGTGAGCTGTGCTGATGCCATGACACTCTACCCAGGAAATGAGAGAGACTCTGTCAAAACAAAACAAAACAATGCTAAATAAAGTTGAGAAAAGAAAGGAAAAAGAAGAGGAGAACGAATGAACTAGGGAATAGAAACAGAGAACAACAACAAAACCAAAAGCTGTTTCTTTATAAAGGTTTAGGTTGCACTTGTAAAATTTGACATACGATACATGAAATACTGTCTTATGAGTGCTCCATGAGAGAGGCGGGGGACAGAGAGACGTGCGCTCAAAGGGAAGGAGCCCAGCATTCTTCCGTGAACCCTTACTCTCTGTTGCCACGTTGTCTGATCTCATAGACGTCTTCCTTTTTTTACTTTTTGCTGTTACCTTACATTCTGAGTTGTCCCTTCTCAGAGTCACATGGCTTAGGAAGTAAGTTTCCTAATGCATTTTCTTGAGCCTGCTAACCCGATTACAAATTTAAAGAAAATAGTGAAGGCAAATTAAGTATAAATGTACATATGCATATTTAAAGTCAATAATAGTATGTTCCTCATGAGAAGTAAAACAGAAAGTATACAGAGCAAAAGCCAAACGCTTACTCAGTGTGAGTGGAAGCACATGAGAAATGTTTCAGACATACATGTAAGAATTGGTGGGATGTACTTATATTAAAAAATGTTTTCTTAGCCGGGTGTTGTGGTGGGCACCTGTAGTCCCAGCTGCTTGGGAGGCTGAGGCAAGAGAATCGCCTAAGCCCAAGAGTTAGAGGTTGCTGTGAGCCGTGTGAGGCCACGGCACTCTACAGAAGGCGGTACAGTGAGACTCTGTCTCTACAAAAAAAAAAACAAAAAACAAACAAACAAAAAAATGTTTTCTTTAGACTTCAGGGTTCAGGCTTTGTTTAGATGCACCTTAATATTTTACAGGTACATCTTCTTTTTTTAAGAGTCAAGCCTTTGACATTATCCAGAACAATGCCATCTATTTTATTTTTCTATGCTGTCTTCGTATAGATTTGTTTCATTTAGTCGATGTGAGTTCTAGGGGAAAGACTGTATTTTATTAAATTTATGTAACTGAAATTGCTGTCATTTTCTCCCCTATGAAACTTTAATTTCCTTGTTCAAATTGCTCAGAATAAATTGCCATTGAGTGCTGTGAAAGAGGTGACAAAATGAGTTTTATAGACTTGGAATATTCTGTCTCCGGATTTAATGCAATCATTTTGGACATTAAACTAGATGGAGGCAATAGCTTCTTTCTTCAGCCTGCCTTGTAGTTAAGGAAAATTAGTATTACTTTAGAAGGATGTTTTGTTATTTCTCAACTCAGAACTTATAGTCTGCCCTTTTATTAAAATTACCTCTGCTCGTATAACCAGATTGGAGATTTGTAGTCTCACAAACTCATTACATTGTCACTTTATTTTCAAGAACAATCTATGTACCCTGTAGATAATGTTAGAATGAAAGTGGCTTTGCTAGTCATTGCCAAGAGGAAATGGGATGATTGGAAATTAACTTTAGTAGGTGCTGATTGCACATCTAATATATGCTGTTGTGGGGTAAAAAGAACCGTAAGAAACGGCTTTGCTTATTTACTCAAAACTGACATGAGTAATTAACTGTTCAAAATGCTGGTGTAAACCCCAGTGCTATTTGAGACATGTTAACTTTTGTCTACCAGGATTATCAATATGGAAAGATTGGACTTTAGTTCATTCATCCACATGAAAGATGTTTGGGGACCACCTACTATCTATGGTGGGATACAGATGTAAACAGCATGGAGGAAGTCCCTGCTCAAGTAACCCTGGAAAAAAACATAGAAAAGACTTTGTTAGGAAACAGAAACTCTACTAAAAGCGATTCCTGAGATTTCAAACCATGAAGACGAATGTGGTATAATTCTCCTATGCTCAGAAGAACCCCAGGGGAAGGAAGACCCGTGGTCACACGCACAAATGGCCTCGGCTTGCTGCTCAGTGGGACAGGCAAGGGCCATGGGCTCCCAGGCTTGAGTCAACACTTGTCAAATGCTGCCATTCAGATTCTCACCCTACACTTGAAAACGCAGCACACTTGGTTCGTTACATACATTCTAAAGAGGGGTTGTGGTTAAAACAGAGTGAAGTTTAAGCTGAACTTCTCAGTTCCATACAGAATCAAGGTGTCAGGGTGTATTGCTTTTTCCAAAATTGGGGAGATACTCTGCCACCGGCAGAGAATTGCAGCATTTAGAACAGAAACCCATGAACAACCCTCCCGGCTGGGAACCAATACCAGGTTAGGAAACCAATAGGGTGCAATTGATGGATTGTTGGAGCCTCCATGTGGATCGGTTTGACAATTAAAAACTCAGGGGGAAGCCCAGTCTTTTTTTTTTTTTAAGATGGTGGTCTACATCGCCCAGCTGCCTCCAACCTCTAGACTCAAGGGATCCTCCTGCTTCTGCCTCCCCAGTCGCTGGGGTTAGAGGCACACACCACTGCGTGGGGCCAGGGGCCCCATCCTAAATGCGTTTCCACCCTTCTGTGAGTTCTGCTTCTAGGAGTTGTACCAGCTGTCACAGCCACAGCAGAGGAAAGTCCTCTCATGCTTTCTGCAGGGAGAGGGGAAAAGGAGGCATTTTGAAATATGCCCAGAGCATTCTGTTCTCAACAAGACCTGCCTTCAAAAGCAAGTATTTGACCAGAACCTGACTGAGGTTTTAGCAGGGCCTGGGCAGTCTGAGGGAGGGCAAATATGCCAGTCCAGCCTGCTCTAGATTTCCTCATGGGGGAAGGGAAATGCCCGACTCTAGCCCCGTATTAGTTTGTGAGAGCCAGTGTACCAAAGTACCACAGACCGAGTGGCTTAAATTACAGAAATCCATCGTCTCACAGTTCTGCAGAAAGATGTTCAAAGTCAAGATGTGGTTGGCTGGGCTCCTCTGGAGGGCTTTTGGGAGGGGTCTGCTTCCGGCCTCCGAGTGTGGAGCTGGCATCTTCCCAGGGTCTCTTCACACCTTCTGCCCTCAAGGTGCTTCCTGGTCCAATTTCTCCCTTTTATCAAGATTCCAGTTTTATTGGTTTGGGGCCACCCTAAGGACCCCACAGTAACTTTATGACCTACTCAGTGTAACGATTCTATCTCTAAATAAGGTTGCAGGCTGAGTGACTGCGTTTAGGACTTTAATGTATGAGTTTTGGTGGGAAATAATTTAAACCACTAACCTGTGCCCTCTGTCTTTTCTCCTGGGGAAGGAAGCATCCAACCATAGCCCTCCAGCCTCTTGTACAGGTTTTCTTTCATCCTTCCAGCCAGGGATGTTTGGAACAATCTGGATGGTTTGGGGGAATGCTCACCTAAATATCACCAGAACAGTAAAACAAGCATCCCACGTACTCAATACTACGTTGAAACTAGTAGATTAACAACTGCTGGCTCACAGGAGAGGGAAATGCAGATTCATGAAGGGGTCTGGGCAGAGAGTTTGACAAGTTCCCACTCAACAGGGACAAGGCGCGGGTGTGCAACACACTTCTGGGCGAAGGACACAACCCAAACTGGGACTTCACCTAACAAGTGAAAATAATGTATCCTAATCAGATGTACCTTCATATTAATCTGAAATGAAAAAAAAAAAAACAACACTCTGTAAGAGCGTTTTTTTTTTTTTTTAGAGACAGAGTTTCACTTTATTGCCCTCGGTAGAGTGCCGTGGCGTCACACAGCTCACAGCAACCTCCAACTCCTGGGCTTAGGCGATTCTCCTGCCTCAGCCTCCCGAGCAGCTGGGACTACAGACGCCCGCCACAACGCCCGGCTATTTTTTTTTTTTTTTGGTTGCAGTTTGGCCGGGGCCAGGTTTGAACCCGCCACCCCCGGTATATGGAGCCGGCGCCCTGCTCACTGAGCCACAGGTGCCGCCCTGTAAGAGCATTTTTAACGTGAAGAAAATGATACTCAGAAACTAAGTAACTAGCCCAGGGTTACACAGCTTGTATACAGAGGAACTTGACATGAAACTGGGTTTTGGACACACCATAGAATCATCTCCATCATAATAGGGGTAGAATTAATATTACATTGTTTCATTACTATGCTTGTACTAGAAGTGTTTCACCAAGATGAGAATAATTCTTTTTTTTTTTTTTTTGAGACAGAGTTTTACTTTGTTGCCCTCGGTAGAGTGCTGTGGCATCCCAGCTCACAGTAACCTCAAACTCTTGGGCTTAAGCGATTCTCTGGCCTCAGTCTCCCAAGTAGCTGGGACTATAGGCACCCACCACGAGGCCCAGCTGTTTTTTTGTTGCAGTTGTCATTGTTTAGCTGGCCTGGGCCAGGTTCACCCTGGGTTATGTGGCCGGCGCCATAACCACTGAGCTCTGGGCACGGCCGAGAATAATTCTTAACATAACTTTCAGTGAACACGAATGCTTGTTTTAACTTGCAATTGGTGTTTAAAAAAAAATAAGAGAAACATGTAAGCTGTTTTTTTTTTTTAACCCCAAAGCTGGAGTCAGAATAAGGTGAGGTGTATCTAACTGACCTTTCTACATAGTTTTCTGTGCCAAACCTCAGTTGGAATCAAATTACAAAGCAAAAAAAAAAAAAAATCCTCTGGCATTCAAAAAAAGTTTGATTTCTTTTTTTCTGTAAAACCGGTTACCAAGATGTGAAGCACAGAAAAGCACAGCTAGGAAAGAGTTGGAGAGAAGAGATTAGAAGACAGTGATGTGCGCCTACTTAAGAAGGGACACACCTTGAAGGCTAACAAACAAGAAAGACGTTACTGGCTATATTTATGCACTCTTTGTCAGGGATGGATGAATCTGAATAATTTTGTGCTATGAAGATATCTTGTCCAAGTTTCTGGAAAGTATTATACTCAGATCATGCTTTTGTTTTTGCCAAGCACCTTTGTCTTCAACTTTTAAATTTATTTTTTGATTTGAGGGAAATATCATCCCTCTGTTTCTGGTTCATTTCCACTTTACTCATCAACTTACTATTTTATTTGCAACACAATATCTGAAATAGAAGACTGCAGAAATAGCTAAACTCAGTTGTCCTTTACTTCTCCTAATGAAAAACATTGAAAACCAGAGTTTAAAAGTCCCAAACAGAAAGTTATAAGCGGTGTCCTTGCTGCTTCAAGTAAGGGTCTCTATAAAATTGACGCTCATAGTCAACAACTGAGCTCGTTCTTCTAATAAATTCCTCTTGGTAAAAGACTGCACGACCCTGTCTTGGCAGAGTCAAGGAATTTAATTTGTATACTCTGGAAACTTTCTGAGCTGCTTCAGTTCAATAAGTGGTTTATTGAGTAGTGATAAGGGCTCTTCTGGGAATAAGAAAATTATGTCAGTTACATTCCCAAGCCTTGGAGAACATCAAGGTACCTGGGATCGGTCAGACACAGGTGACAGGCTGGAGGATAAACAGAGGTGTCCCTGGCCTTGGAATGAGAGCTGTAAAGGTCTTTTGGGTTTATCAGTGGGGAGAAATCAGTTGGGGTTGAAGACCTGTGAAATGTGTGTCTATAGTTCGGGTTGGGTTTTAAGGGATGATTAAGATTTATACATGTGTGGTCAAAGGTCAGAGTTCTGGGGGAAGCCGGTGCAGGGGACATCAGAGTTTACCTCAGTCTGATGCAGGGTATCACAGAAATCAAGGCCCGAGTCAAGGCTGTCATGGAAGATTTGTGTTCAAGAAGTGCAATTGTATTCTCTGTATTTTTGTCTCTCAAACATAATCTTTACTTGGGATGGATGACTGCTTTTATCAAGTGCCCTTGTTGAGTCATATAACTTGTCTCTCTCATGTTCCTTTATGGATGAAGCTAAGTAAGAAGCCTCTTTAGCATGTCTTGGTTTAGTAGAATCTTACGGGGGCAAGACGTGATTGCAAGAGGGACTTTCCCTAACAATTGCAATCAGTGTAACCTGGCTTATTGTACCCTCCATGAATCCCCAACAATAAAAAAAAAAAAAAAAAAAGATAAAAATAAAATAAAATAAAATAAAAAGTTAAAAAAAAAAATCTGACCACTGGGGGGCCAACATGGGTGAAGCTGAAGACTAGCCTGAGCAAGAAGCCGTCTCTACTAAAACCATAGGAAAACTAGCCCAGGCGTTGTGGTGGGCTCCTGTCATCTCAGCTACTTGGGAGGCTGGGGCAAGAGAATCTTTTGAGCTCAAGAGTTTGAGATTGCTGTGAGCTGTGACACCATGGAACTCAACCCAGGGTGAAAGAGTGAGATTCTGTCTCAAAAAAAAAAAAAAAAAAAGAAAGAAAAAAACCTAAACCCCCCCAAACCATGACCATTGGAATTGCTGCTTGGTTGCTACAAAAATTGATAACATTTTTCTGGAAGAAAAAAATTTACAGAAGCTATCAAATGCATCTAGTTTCCCACTTAACATTCCTGTTTTGAAGATATATTGAGATAAAAATTGATCCCTAAAGGTACAATTTGGAAGGAATGGAGAGAGAGTCAGAAATACATGCCATCTTAACATTCTCCAAGATCTGAGTAATACAACACAGGTGTTAATTTTACATGAGGAATCGACACTCTTGTAAGTTGAATATCTTTAATCTTCCTACTTACACAGGGGAAATGCACGTCAAGTTAAAAATTGCCAATTCCCTGTGTCTGAACATTAATAATAACTAGAGGAACCATCCATGGGGATGGTTTCCATTATTTATATGACTCCCACCGGTTTAGCTAGAGATAGTTTAAAAAAGTCATTTTGCTGTAGAAATAGTGTCAGGTGGATTGTGTCATGGTTTCAAATCTCACTGCCGGCTAGGAAACCATAAATACCGAGAGTTGAACAATTAGGAGACTTCCCTTTTCCTTTTTAAAAATGGTAAGTCACAGTAGATGGCATTCTTAAAATCCTATTGCGGTGGAAACGCAGGTCTGGCAGGACCAGATTTCAGGTCTCACACAGTGGACAAAGTCCACCAACTGTGGACCCGATTTTTCATAACGATTTTTATTTTGAACTCTCAATCCATTGGTGAAGATTACTTTTCAGTCAGTTTGGTTGTTTGCCCTCCTGTATATTTCCCGCATGTGTATTTAAGTTTCAGAGGGCTTCTGGGAGTACTGAGAGCACCTTTTCCCTGATCCTAAGTTCTCGTCACTGTCCACTCTGACATTGCCTGAGAGGCACCTTATTTTCCCCACCGTGGTCACTGCTGTGGTCTCCCTGTGCCACTCACACAGCCCCACACCCCACTTGGTACATGAAAGTCCTTTGGCTTTGCTCTTGGAGCCCAGTGGTCAAGGGAGAATCCCCCACTGGGAGACGAGCTTCACAGCCTTCTATCTGCTACCCTTCTACTGCGCTGTAGAAGGAGCCCGTAGTCGTCCAGTTCCTTCCTGTTTGTCGTTGTCCTCAGAACTATATGCTTGGAGACTCAGAGGTAAGCACTGCACACAGAATGATTATGATGAGGGGGACACCAAGGCTCGCTCAGGCCTGTGGTGACTTCCCACATTTATTGGGTGTTTTTATACACAGCACTAGTCAAAAGAAAAAGGTATAGAAATAGAAAAGGGACATATAATGGTGAAATCATAAAGACTGCTGAGAAATTCTGTGTTCAGCACACGCTGCTGGACACACACACAGCTAGTTCTAAATCGAGACCCTTTGCTCAACACTTTGCTGAAGGCTTAACCACAATGGCATCTAGCTGTCTTGTCTTGATTGATTAGTTCCCTAAAACTTAAGAAAGAATAGTTTGCTAAAAGGAGAATAGAGCAGAGCATGTTCTCCTGCAACTCCGCAGGTGCCCAGCCCCCAGCTGCAACCATGCGAAGCCCTCCAGTAACTTTCCTTTCTGTGAACATTTAACTGATTGTTCTCACTAGCCCGGGCATGTCCACAAAGAAAGAAGTTTTTTCATCTTAGGGCAACGTTCCTCGGGGAGCACATGAGGCCATGTCACTTGCTTTGCTTGGGGGGCCAGTACCTCTCCACCTGTTTTATGTGCCAATGGAGAACACAAACCCTTTCTTCCCTCAGACTCTCAGCACTCACCCAGGGTCTCTCTGCCAACCACTCCCAGCCCTGGGGACCCCGCACAGCCTTCCTGTCTTCAGCATCTTTCCCCTGCCGCCTCCTCTGCCCACACCTCGCTGTCAACGTCATCTAGTATGGAGGAGGTGTGATGCGGCACTTCCTTTACTCTTTCCAACCTACTGTTTAAGAAATACATTTCATGCATTTGATGGCTTAGATTCTGGATCCTCAGAAATTCAAATACTTGAAATTCAAATTCTTGATAATTAAATGCCTTGGGTTTGGAAACTCAAAAGCCACATTTCTGTCTTTGAGCTGATTCATCGCCGTCCCTCAGACAATGCATCAGCTCACTCTGAGAAAGAAACAAGGGATAACAGAGCTGATCTATCAAGATATACACAGATGCACATGTGTTTTTAGCAATGCTTTATAGAAATGTACAAAGAATATTTATCTTTATTATTGAACATCTTGTTTTGAAGAAATGTAAAGAGTCTGAGGTTTTACCCTTCCTACAACTAACAAGTTAGCCTGCTGTAGTTCCATGGACGATGGCAGCACACATATGCTCCTGGGTCAGATGCAAAGAAAAACTTATAGCTCATAGCAATAGCAGCAGCTAGGGTATCAGTCGATATTTTTGTGCTGCTTCTTGGAGCCCCAGTTCCCACACGATGATGACAAGAGTGCCAGATGACACTTGCATATGCAGAGGGCTATGTTACAGAAAAGGAACCTCAACTTAGGAAATCTGCATCTTTTTTAGTAGACAGAAAACATACTGTCCTTTGCTTTAATAAGACATGGTGCCTGTGTCTTCCAAGGCTGTAAACAAACTTGCACTTTGCTGCAGAGGGAACTACTATCTGCACAGCTCCTATAAAAAAAAATAACATAGGAGGTCAGACAATTAAACTCACGAACTCACCCAGAAAAGTGCTACATACCTCACTGCTGAATATCACCAAGGCCACCTTCATGGTCCTCTCCTGGGCCAGCATGTAACCCTAGTGATACTTAGCAACGAGGTGCAGAGCACTTTTTCTAGGATGAGCTCGTGAACTTAAATGTTTGCTTGTCTATAGCAAAGGGCAGTCACACGCTCACAGCTCTGACGTTCAGAATCGAGATGAAAATAATTTGGAGGAAATACAGTCTTTATGATTATAAACAAAAGAATTAAATTTACTAAAATTGCTTATTGGCTATGAGAGAATTTTCCCATGATTAATCCTGATGAGTGACAATCAGCAGACAGTGTAAATCATTCACTTATTTGTATATAACTTTAAAAAATATTTATGGAGCTTCTTTTAGTGACAAACTGTGTGCCAAGGTCCAGGAACACACTAGTGAAGAGCACAGTCACAGTCCCTGTTTATAGTAGAGAGTGAGAGTTGCTAAAACAAGTCAACTACACAAGTGAAGAGTTTAAAATTCACAATTACAAGTAAAGAAGGCAGAGATGTGACTTGACCTAAGTGACGTAAGTGAACTCAAATTTGATCTGCAATCCCCACTCTACGGGGAGTGGGAGATTATCAGTCTCTCTACTTGCAGGTTAATTCAGTCACTACCAGTATAATCACAGAGTTTTCTTTGATATGTATGTAGTTAATTTAAAGATTTATACTCAGTGTGAATGTCAGGAGTATTTTCTCTTTTTAGGGACTTCTCCCTTTATTTCCCAAGGATGGCGTCTGGTTGCAGCAGAAACTTAAGCAGATGACATCACCTGGGAAAAAGTGCCAGGTCCACCTGCTGTCCCAGGCCGTGCTGACTCCCACTGAGACGCCTTGCCCTCCTTGTCTTCACTATCACCTTCTGACCCCATTGCAACTTTCGTCTTTATAATTTGTTCCAGTATCACTGAGAACTAAAGCTATTCTTCCCCAAAGCCCTATGGGCTGAAGCTGGGTGACTGATAGGAACTTCAAAGTAATCACTGCAAGAGATTATGCACAGAGGTCTTATGCCTGGTGTTGGGTGGGCCCCTTAGAACTCACAGAAATACCCAGGGCCATCACCGAAAACACCGAGGCTGCAAACCAGGAGGCCTGTCATGTTGTCTCTGCCATCTTCAAGCTCAAAATCTAGAAGTCTTCTCAACAGGATGTCCTTTGGACACAGAAACTGGGTTTTCAACCATTCTTATTTGCTTTTCTTTTGTTTTCATAGAAATCCCCCTCATGAAAAGCCTGTCTGCTTGCACCACCCAGAAAATAGCCTCTACTACCAAGTCCCAACAGATATTTCAGTTGGTCCTTAATGAATAAAGGGTAACCAAACCAGAAAACAGACTTACATTGTTCAGAGGAGAAACGAATGTTTCTTCTCTTGTTTAACAAAAATGTGGACTGACAAAGGTTCTCTCCTGGAACAAACAAACTCTGGTCAGGCTCCTCTGAACTGTCATCTCCACGAGGCTCTGACTTTGGGACTTGTGTGTTCATCTTTGCATTGTCCAATTTTGAGTCAGTTTAGCCACAATCCTTCATGCTTTCTATCTGACCACTGTCAATATCTGATTGGATTCCTCATCCTCCATCATCTCCTAGAATCTCCCCTTACCTGATGCAAAACCCAGTGCGGTGGTCCCTACACCAGTCGCCGTACTCCTGAATAAAATCTGCCCTACTGTGCTTCACCAAGCATCATGAATAACTTTTTCTTTCAGAGTACCAAGCTTGCTTGTAGGAGTACAAGGATGAATAAAACAGAATCACTTTTATCAGGAAGCTTATATTCTCCCGGGCAAGATAAACACAATTCATAGCCCATGACAAGATATATGCACTGGAAGAGGCTCAGGAAGATTTAGTGTTCAGTGGAGACTTATGCTGGAGATGTGCCCACGAGGAGCCTTGAGGGAGGAATAACGCAGAGGAAGTCGAGGGGAGACGGGAGGGAAACTGCATTAACAAGGCATCAAGGTGCGAAGCGAACGGCACTCAACCCACAAAGCCATACTTCGTTGTAAAACATGTTCATTTCCTTTCCACAACCTTTTACTTCACAGCCAGAGGGACCATAGTGGAAATGAGGATCTGTTTCTTTCCCTAAGATCCTGAGAGAACTGGGCATCAACCCAGTGTCTAAGGTCAATTCTTTCCTAAGATGATGTTTGGGGGCAGGAAACCTACGCAGTTTGCGACTCTGCCGTGCTTCTGATCTGCTTTCCTCTCTGATCAGAGACTCTTGTTCTACGACCTCAACCCTGGGTAGTGTTAGGACTACGGTGGAGCTTTGGCCTTCGGATCATCTCAGTGGTATTTAAAAACAAAGTTCTGTTTCTTGGAATCTTAGGATGTTCATAGTTTGAATAATGTTTGTGTGTGATTGCTAATAGAGAAAATTACTGCACCTCTTTCTTGAATTCCATGGAAATATCTTTCAGTAAAAATCATTGGTGATGTTCTCTGTGCAGGTCCTTCTCTGTACTCTGCTGTTTTCTTCAGAAACACTGCTGTCTGAGAACAGCGCACGGAGCAGCAGGCTAAGTGTGGCAGCCCAGGGAGTTGGTCTCTCTGGCTGGGCAGCTTTACTTTGATAAGCATTAAAGACAACAAGAATTCTTGCTGAGCTCTGTCAGGTCTTCCTGGAAGGCAAGATGCTTCTGCAATACTCACTAAGAGTTCCCTTTTCAAGTTCTTGGTTGGGTGTGGTCAGTGGGCTGGAGGGTGCATATAATGTCATATGTAGAGTTCTTTGCACATAGAAGATTCTCAAAGTTTATCAGGTAATGTGATGCATGATGAATGAACGGACTCCGACCAGTAGCCTGGAGAGTGTCCGTGTATTTTCTGTAGCTTCTTGGCAGGTGTTTCTGCTTCTGCCCCAGTCCCTCTACAACTCATTGTCAATAAGAGCTGGTGGGATCCAGTTAAAGCAGATGTCAGATCATCAGATGGTCACTTCCTTTGGATTAAATCCTCCCTGGCTTCCTATTTCTCAGAGTTAGAAAGGGGCGTTACTGCCCAAGGGCAATTCACTGAGGACTCCAGGCAATAGCCCTTAGTAGCAGAGCATAGGAGGCTAGGGAGGGGACATGGAGCTGTTACGGGTATCTGAGGAGCTCTGAGCAGGGTATCAACTTCTGCCACAACCAGGGTTCACTTAACATAAGGAGCCGAGGAGCCTCATGGGAGAGAATTCAAAACAGGGGAGAGAAAACTTAGGTATCGAAGTTTAGACCTAAGAATTGTGCTACTGTTATGTGGAGGTGACTGCACAAGCCTGCCCTTCACACTGTCCTTCAGTCTGATCCCTTGTACTTACAGGCCTTTGGGTGAGAAGACTCCATGTGGGAGCCAAGCAGTCATAAATGATCTATTTCACTATAAACTTAGTCGGACCCAAATATGGCAAAGCATTACGGTTTCTACTGAACTCACAATTATCTCAGAGAATGCTGCCTTAGAGATCGTACAGAGTTTACCCAACGGAAATGGCAAAAAGTGGAGATAAAGAAATAGCTCAGATGTAGATTTCTTTTAGGGATGATCTCAAAATGTCAGGTGGTGGTTATGGCACAAAAAAGGAAAAGAGACATCTTTTAAAGATTACTTTTAAAACAGTGGTTGGGATTTTCTGGGGAGCACTTAAAAAATCCCTTGCCTAGACTTTATATCAATTAAATCACATTCTCTGGAACTGGGACCTGGATGACAGTATTAAAAAACAAAAACAAAAACAAAAAACTTCCCAGGCCATTTTCATATGCAGCCAGGCGTGAGAACCGCTGCTTAAGAACAAGACCCTGAGGGGTTACTTTGTGGAGATCATAATAATATACCTATATTTAAATAGAAAAAAAGAGGGCTATCATGCAAGGGTGCTTCCATGACTTGAGATAAAATCTATCCTGACAGTCACATCCATGTTCAGAAAGTGCTGAGTCTCACACGACTTAAGAGATGAAGGTGATGTGTCAACTGGTCTGGGCTGGGGGATGTTCCGATTTTTGGTCAAATGTTATTCTGGGAGTTCTATGAGGATGTTCTTGGATGAAATTAAGGCTTAAATAGGCAGAGCTTAACATTAGGTTAGATTCACATTTTAATCACTAGAGCAAAGCAGGGACTCTCCATAATGTGGGTGGGCCTTCCCCAACCAGTTAGAAACTTGAATTGAATAAGCTGGAATTTCTCCTGGGTAAGAAACAATACTTCCCCTGACTACGTTCTGATTTCATCTGAAGTATTGGCTTCTCTTGTCCTCGAACTAGAACATTGGCCCACCCTGCAGATTTTGGATCTGCCAGATTCTGTAACTGTGTGGGCCATCTCTCTCTCTCTCTCTCTCCCCCTACACACACACACACACACACACACACACACACACACACACATTAATTCTGTTTCTCCAAAATGCACCTTGAATTTTGATCAAGGTCTCAAAATCCCTATGTCCCCTGCCTTCACTACTATGTCCTGCTAAGGTGCTGCTGTCCGTCACTGCAGGAAATCTAGCAAGTTTATTTATCTGTTGTTTTTTCTGGTGTACTTTTAGGGAGCTGACAGTTAACAGTTCATGTCCACTTTTTATAATACTCAGCTGAAGCATCATTTCCCTTGGTAAGCCTGAGATGTCCCTGCAACTCCCTGCCCAGGTACAGCTAATGCTCCCCTCCTGGGCCCCACGTTCCCTGCACACACTCGCCACCTGCCGCCGGACTGCAAATCCTGCTGCGAGACTTCTTGTTTCCCTTCTAGGCTGAGAGTCCCTAAGGGTAGTGAGCGTGACCTTCATCTTTATATGTCGTTAGCAATGCCTGGAACAGAAAGTAAGTGCCCAGTTGGTGCGGAATTGTTGACTTCTGTATTGAATCAATGAATAAGTAAGCAACCAGGAATAGGCAGGGAGGTGTGCAGGAAGGAGACCAGACCGAAGGTCATTGTCACGGTTTATCAATGAGGTTGTGAAGTCAGGTGAATAGAAGTGAGCAACCTCCTTTGAGGTGAATTAAATAGGGAAAGTGCAAGCACTACTGGGAAAATTCCAAGAACTAATGGAAGGTACACACCAGCCTCATATTTCCATGAGTGGTTTTTAACCTTGGCTGCACATCAGAATCAGCTAGGTGCTGAAAAGCGCCCAAAGCCTCTTTTCTGGCACCACCTCACCCTTTCTTCCCCTGCCTTCCTTTCACTTATTTATTATTATTATTATTATTTTATTGACAAATGCTAATTGTATTCATTTCACCTCCTTGTTCTGATTTAATTTGATCTATTGTGGAACAGCATGTTAAATGTGTTTAGGGCTGAGAGTCCCTGGTTTCAGTGCTCAGCGGCGCCGGCCTCTCACTGTCCTCTGACGCTCCCTGAGCTGAGTGAGCCTCGGAGGTACCGCCAGTCACAGCACACGTGAGATTCTGCATACGGGGTGATAGCGGGCCAGGTAGTTGAAAAGTATATTCAGTAGGATCAACAGCTTTCTTTTTAATTTGGAAAAAGAAAAAACTCTTACTGTTTGCCTAACTCAAATTAAGCGAGGTAAATACTGGCAGGAAAACAGAACCCTGCAATTTGCAGCGGAGGCAGGATTCTTTGGGGAATTTCTTAGAGTGGTTTCCTACAGGAGGAGCTTGAAATTTGAATGTTGATCCAAAGGCAACGTGTGTTTGAGATGGGAAGATACTGCTTTTGCCCATAGAGTTGGAAATGCGTCCCTCTGCACCTTCTCTCTGCTTCCCCAGCAGCCTGTACCAACTTACCTTTATCACTGTGTTTTTTTTACAACACACTGTGCAGAAATTTTTGTTTCATTTTTCTCTTCCATTCATTAATTTGTGAGTCCTTAATAAGGTGCAGGATTATAATGTAAATCATTACTCTGGCACTTAGAAGCTAGTGGCGCTCCAGAGGGACTGATTGTAAGAATGAGGTTAAGTGAGGAGTGAGTCATCGATGGGGCTTTGGCCAGAACACAAAGCAAGTGACGTCATAGGTGTGAGCTCAGGTTGGAGCAGGACCAGATGGGTACTCAAGGATATTGTCCCCTGACTCTACAGCTGCCCCTTAACCCCAGCCAGCTGCTCTGCATATGTGGTGTGTCAGCCACTATCCACAGACCACAGGATGCGGCCTGGATGTGGTAGTCACCAGCACCAGGAGTATCAGGGACAGCACTACGTGCACTTCTACAAACTAGAGAGCATATCACTTCTTGCAGGAGAGTTGTGAGGATTGAATGAACATGTGAATCTAAATAAAGTAAAAATCTAAAGTATCTAAGTAAAAGTTGGAAACCTTTTCACTAACTGCCAGTGAAAGAGAGCCAGCTTGCTGCAGCATTGACAACTCAGCAGACAGGTTTTGGGCTGCACTGGGAGAGGTGTTAGGCTAGATGGACTTGAAGGCTCTATCTCATCCTGAAATTCTATTATTTTAGTTTTTTCAGCATGTTTCTTTTTTACTTGAACTTTTTTTTTGTACATGGCACATAATAAAAATTTATCAATTTTTATTTTAAAAATTCATGGGGTACTGTGTGATGTTTGAATATGTGTATACATTGGATAATGATCAAATCTGGATAATTACTATATTTTTCACTTTAAACATTTATCATTTCTTTGTAGTGATAACATTCAAAATCGTCTCTTCTAGCTATTTTGACATATAGACTATATTGTTATTTGCTATTATTTTAACTTATTGCAAAGATAAAGAAGCGAAGGTACAGAAAGATAAAGGAAAAGAGATTTGCCAATTCTGCCCATGGCCACCCCTTATGCATCTTTTTCAGATTCCGCAGAAACATCATGTCTTCAAAGAGGATTTCGGAGACATCCCTTCCCCTGGTTCATGTCCCTCTCACAGCAGACTGCCGCTCTTATCACAAATTGTAATGATTTATTTGTGCTTGTTTGTTCTGTGTCTATACGCCTCACTAAGCTGCAAAGTACTGGAGGGCAGAAATCAAGTCTTTCCTCCTCCACAGAAGATTCTCAAATATTTGTTAAGTGAATGAACGCCAAACCAATTAACTGATCAATGTTTTACTCACGCCCACTTCCAAAAAGGATTCGAAGCCGATAAAGGGCAATGTGTTATCCAGTAATTTACTTATTCATTTTCTCATTCATTATGAAGAGTTTATTTTTATTGAAAAGGTCAATTATTATAAAGTTTTCACATGTGACCACTTTTCTTCCTTTGTTTTTTGAGGCAGAGTGTCACTCTGTCACCCCGGTAGAGGGCTGTGGCATCAGCCTAGCTCACAGCAACCTTAAACTCCTGGGCTCAAGTGATCCTCCTGCCTCTGCCTCCTGAGTACCTGGGACTACTGGTGCCCACCACAATGCCCAGCTAATTTTTTCTATTTTTAGTAGAGATGGGGTCTCGCTCTTGCTCAGGCTGGTCTCTGATTCCTGACCTCAAGCAATCCACCTGTCTCAGCCACCCAGAGTGCTGGGATTACAGATGTGAGCCACTGCACCTGAACTTACTATTGGTTTTTCTACCATGGCATCTATCGTTATTCTTCACAATTTCAACATCAATAAAAGTGATCTGATCAACACTGTGGCCTGTGAGGTCGGTGATTTCCTTAATTCCATCTTTTATTCTGCCCCACCTTAGCCACCCCTATTGGACCTACCCTAGACCAGTGTTCTTCAGACTGTGGATTGTGGCCTCTTAATGCATCTCCAAAATAATTTTAGACAGGAATGGAACAGAATTAAATGTATCAGAGTGCATGTAAGGATAAGTATTGTTTTGTGAACATTTGTGCATGGGCGCTGCATGTCTGTGTGATATTTCTTTCTTCCTGAGCATTATGGTCTAAAAGTGAGTTAAGTACTGCTCTGGACATGGTCGTTACCGGTAACTGAAGTCTCTGAAATCTCAGTTTTAATGCCCTCCTCTCCTGCCCCTGGCCTTGCCACTCCCCATTGCAGTAGGGCCCTCCGGCCCTCCAGCCTTCCTGTGTCATCTCCTGCCTTCCCACCCCGTGCAGGCCGCCTTTTCCTCCCCAGCGTTTCTCTTTGCCCCCGCTGAGACTCCACGTCTGTCCCAGTCATTGTCAATGACCTCAGCTCTGTCACTGTCCTTCCCTTCCACGCCGCCTGACAAAGCAACCTTTCTTCTTGCTCTATACTGTCCCCACACAGCCTGGGGAATGGCTGCAATTAAGGGGGACACCTTTGCCCACTGGTCTCCCTCTGAGTCTATGGCCACTTATGTCCAGAGAGCCCTCAGAACTATATCCACCAACTCTGAGCCGCCGTCACACCTCCTCAGTCCACTCACCTCCACCATTAGCGGGGCCCCTCTGCTCCCCGTGGTGGGCTCACTCCTCTCCTGAGGAACCGAGACCATCATAACATGTCCGACTAAGTCATCCCCTACTAGCAGATTCCCCTGTATCCTCCTTCCTCTCCTGATGCCTCTCTCTCTCCGTGACACTGGAGAGAGAGGCATCACCTATAGTCAGTGGTGCCACTGGCTCCCGACACATGCCCCCGAATCTCCCATACTGGCCCTTTGTATCCCAGCCTCTCAACACAGACAGATTATACTACTGTGGCTAGGACTACTGCTGTGAGTGTTTTTTAAAACGTTCTTTACGCTTTGTGTTTTGTAGGGAAAGGTAGCAAGAGGATTGCGTATGTTGGGGAAACTTGGGGCCGTGCTGCAGAGAACCTCTCAGTATGTCGCCTTGGGCAGTGGGGTTAACCCGATGTTACTCTGGGTCTATGGAGACTCCATAAAGGGAGGAATAGTAAAGACAGGAGGGAGAAGGAGGACGCATTTGGTCTCTCAGGTGATCTGAGAACTGGCCCTGCATCTAATTATCACCATACACTGTGGCTTCCCAGGAAGTTGGTGAACATTTGCAGAAAAGCATAACAAGGTTCTTCTCCCTGTCCCTATGGGCCCCACTGACTCCTTAAAACAGGATCTGTCTTCCACTCCTTCCCACAGTCATTACCCTGATGGAGAAGGCGGAGAGAGTTTAAAGGTCTTGTCTCACTGGGACCTTGAAGTGCTCATTTGCAGAACTGATGGGAAAGAAGATTCTCTGTTTTTAGTCTCTTCCGATGCATGTATTTCCATTTACTGACCTTTAAAAAAATGACCTTTCAACAGTCATATTTGTTGGGAATGGGAAGTAATAGAGACAACAAAATGTTTTGACCATATTATGTCTCAAAACTGACCTCATAGTCATGGCTCAGAAGACTCTCCCTATGCTGGCTTCCTCCCCCTAGGAGAAGGACGGTCTCCAGAATTCCTTGCAAAATGTTACTTAGAAAGCTCTGCGTTCTGTCTCACAGGATGTGTTCACGGGATGTGGCATTCTAGCTTCACATTTTAAAACCCTTTAAAGTGCTTTCCCATCCATGACTTGCCTTTCACTCTGAAAATGACTTTGTGAGCCACAGAAGGAGGGTAAGACTTAGAGAGGTTAAGTTTGTGGAGTTGCTGGGGTAATTCTGGGAAACTCTCTAAGCAGAGCAGAGCCTGGCAGTGGAACCCCATGTTTGGAACTTCAGACACTGAGTGTTCTTTATTGTGTGCGTGACAACCTCATCACATTGTGGGGGACCCATCCGTGTTCATCTTCTGTCATTTAAAAGGACCCCTCAGCTTTGTCCTACAAATTTGATTTACCTGGGGCTGGGGAACCAAAAGGTAGATATTGTTGAAAGCCCTCAGATAGTTTCGATTTACTGTTGGGACAGTTAATGGCCCCTTTCCCAAGAGACGTATCATTTACAGATTGTTGTAAATACTCACACACTCTGTGCATTGTGTGAACCTTGAGTGGTTTTTTTTTGTCCTTTACTGAGAAGTCACTATAATGTACTTCTTGGTGGCCAATATTCAATAGGAGACGCTGGGCTTTAATTTCTGACTCAAGTACTACCAGCACGTGGAGGTTCACTGTGTTACGAGTTTTAATAGGTAGCTGATGTCATGGGGCAGTATTGTGGGAAAGAGAACGCTGGAAATACGTGTGCTGATATAATCGAGAGTTATTAAACGTGAGAAATTATTTTACTGAGGCTCTGTAAATTTACTTTATCGACATCCCACTTTACATATTGCATATTTGGGCCATGAAAAACCTTTAACCTGGTTCATTTATATATATCAGAATTGGCCACATTGTTGGGTGGAGGATGGTGCCTGTGGCTCAGTGAGTAGGGTGCCGGCCCCATAGACTGAGGGTGGCAGGTTCGAACCTGGCCCCAGCCAAACTGCAACAACAATAACAATAAAAATAGCCAGGTGTTGTGGCAGGCACCTGTAGTCCCTGCTACTTGGGAGACTGAGGCAAGAGAATCGCTTAAGCCCAAGAATTTGAGGTTCTGTGAGCTATGATGTCACAGCACTCTATCGAGGGTGACATACTGAGACTCTGTCTCAAAAAAATAAATAAATAAAAATAAAAACCCAACTGTTTGGTGGAGTAGAATCTGATAAAAGAGACCTTAGATCCCAGCTCAGACCCCTGTCTTGCTGAGAAACTGTCCTCCTTCCGACACTCCAGTTGCTCTCACTGTGTTCCGAGCGTGCTCTTCACGCCTTCAGTGTACAACTCCCCAGCTTCCCTGTGACCCGTTCACACCTCTAACACCTCTGCAGGACTATGCACTCCTCAGAGGCAGTGACCCTGTTACTTACTTCTGTATTTTCTGTGGATCCTAGCTCAGTCCCATCAGACAGTCATTTAACAAACATTTAGTGACTCTTTCAGCAGGTGCAGGGGCTGACTCCCTGATATCAACCCCACTGTGGGGGATCAGTGCAGTCGCAGTGACCCCAACCTTCCTTGACAGAAGGATTTGCAGACTGGCCTGTTTTAGACAATACAGCCGGTGTGAGGGAGAGGCTTTCTTGAGGTTCTCTACAAAGAACAATAGTAGATGTGAACAAGGAATCAGGCTGACCCATGTTTGTGGACAGAGACATCTCATGACCCTGAGGAGAAAAGCCTTGGGATCACAGTACGTATGGGTAGACACTGTTGCCTGGTGGGTGAGGAGCAAGGATCCAGAAGTATCCCCCAGTGAGGGTTACAACGTGTGAACACTGGGGGGAAGAGCTTGAAGAGGGTCATGGAGCTAAAACAGGCTCAGCAGGGTGGTGGTGAAGAGAGGGAAGCCGGGGCATCAGACTTGGCTCAAAATAGCGCAGGGGTTGGCGTATTAGAGGCAGGTCAAGATGTGTGCCTGACGTACCTTTAAAAAGAAGGAGTTTGTTGAGTGATCTGAGTCTCTCACTCTAATTTTGAGAAAACTAAGAAGCCAAGAGGTGAGATATAACTTAGTCAAGGCCACATCTCAAAATCATCGCAGGGCTGGGTGTAGATCTGATTTACAATGAAGTTCTGGTTTTCTTATGCTATTTGCTCTAATTTGGTGGTTCTCAATCTTGCTTATAGGCTAGAATCATATGAAAGTCTGTAAAAACTGTAGAGGGCTGAGCTCACACAAGAAATGTGATTAAAGTGGTTTGGGATGGCGACTGGGTGTGAGTCTAATTTAGAGGCTCTCTGGGATTTTCTTATGTATAGCTAGGTGCAAAGCCTTGATACAGTTTGAATGTTTGTCTCCTTTAAAACTCAGTTGACACTGAACTGCCGCTGTAAAAGTATTCCCAGGTGATGATGCTGCAAGGGGGTGAGTCAATCAAGGTCATCGTCATGGGAGTGAGTTCCTTAGGGAGCGATGAGTTCCCCTTCCCTTTGTCGCTCTCTCTCACACCCTCTCTTTACTCCCTACCATGGAACGAGGCAGAAGGAAGCCCTCGTCAGATGCCAACCCCTCAATCTTGATTTTTCCAGCTTTGAGAACCATGAGGCAATAAACTCTTTCTTACACATTACGTAGTTCCCGGCATTCTGGTGTAGCAGCGCAAAATGAACAAAGACAGGTCCCTTGATTAGATTATAAGCTTTTGCTATCAGATGCAGTATAGCTAATAAGTAATTTCTGGGGGTTTTGTATTTCTAAAACAGAGAAAAAGATTTATTTCTGAGTCTTGTGTGTTGCCGTGTCTTTTAGTCCACTCTGCCTTAATATAGTCATGCAAACGGAAGAATCTGGCTCTCTAAGAGTTGGGGGGTTAGGAGCCATTTCTCCCCTGCAGGGAGTGGCATAATGTATAATTTTAAAAAGTACTCCAAGTGATTCTCCTGGATCTCTCTCTCCCTTGTGTTGCCCCAGCTTGGGAACCACTGCTCCAGTGCACATAAAATGAAATGGCAGCTGACTCAATATTCCTCTAAGGCTGCCTTATCGATCATTACTTTATTATGGATATAAAACCACCAGTTCAATATCAGTGTAGGAGGCAAAAGGGACAGATATTTGTGGAGATCATTAATCTTCACCCAGACTCACTAACCATGACCACACACTGGATTCCTAACCTAGTCAGTCGATCATCAGTCATCCTGCACACGTGTCCTGTCACACGAGGAACCAAAAGATAACAGACGCATATCCCTGCCAGCCCCACCTCCATCCTCACTGCCACAGGCCAGGCTAGAGCTCAACATTACTCATATTCAACGTGACAACCCAGGCAGATTTGGCTCACTCAAAGACATCTGTCGATTCTGGAATAGATGAAAACAGTTTCTAGAAGGCAAGGTCAGAATTTTTACCTACCTGTAAACACAGGAGCATTGGCTTCCCCCGTGAAACCCTGAGCGTTGCAAAGCTGTTGATCCCAGGTGCATTCTTCCAGTATTACTTTAAATTCTTGTTCTTTATTTTTCTTCCTCCTTCCTTGATTTTCTCTTTTCATCCCCCTTTCCCTCCCTCTTCTACTTAAAATTTAATTTTTACTTTAATTGAATATAATTTATTTTTTGAGACAGAGCTTCACCCTGTCGCCTAGGCTAGAGTGCAGAGGCATCACCACAGCTCACAGCAACCTCATACTCCTGGGCTCAAGTGAGCCCCCTGCCTGAGCCTCCTGAGTAGCTGGGATTACAGCTGTGCACCACTATGCCAGCTAATATTTCTATTTTTTGTGGAGATGTGGGTCTTGAACTCCTGGCCTCAGTAATCCTCCATCCTCTGCCTCCCAGAGTGCTGGGATTACTGTGTGAGCTTTTATGCCTGGCTTTATTTTTGCTTTTAAAAATCATGCTTGCATCTCTCACATGCACCATCCTTTTCGTTATGTTCCCTGTCTGGTTTCTGGAACTTTAATTTTGAACATAAAAGCTTCTCTTCCCTCTATTCTATAATTATCCCAAGATCATTTCTGCACAGTATTCCAAGTCCTCCAGTTACATGGATTTGACATGGCCCTGCTTCCAGCCATGGCTTGAGATTTCCTTGACGATCTTGTTCCCTTGCTGGCTGCAATCTTGTCTTCAAGTTCACCCATCCTGACTGCCATCACTCATGCTTCTTGCAAAGAATGAGGACTTTAGGATTGAATAGGAAATACCTTATTCCTGAGAAAAAGGACATAAGAGGCTCCCAAAGCAGGCTTGGTGGGTTTCAGAGAGAATAGATAGAAAAGAAAACAAAATTGGGACAATATATGTGGTTTTACGTCCCTTTAGTTTTCCAGAGTAATTTGAAAGAAGACAAAAAAGGTCAATGTGTTTTTTATTTTTTTAGTTTTGGTGGGGGCCAGGCTTGAACCCACTACCCCCCTGTATATGGAGCTGGTGCCCTATTCCGCCCAAAAGGTCAATGTATTTTCCAAGAACTACATAGGATGAAAGCAATGTGATATTTTAAGCCTGTCTAAAGGGTATACTTTTATAAACTTATTTTTAAACTTTGAAATAAAACCTTTATTTCTAGCACAATATTATATACAAGATCTTTTCCTTCCTTCGACTTTCTCCAAAACAATACTATTGCTACCAATATTTTTCTAGCAGTGGTTTAGAGAGAGTATTTCAGAAGAGACAGGGTAAATCAACTTGCCCTGAAACTTATTCACCCTTTGTCCTGGGGGTTTTGCCTTCATGCTTATGAAATCCTATGATCTTCCACTCAGAAACACTGATGGCTCCTAGGGCGTTAAAAAACAAAAAAAGAAATCAGTTGTAAAAATTGTGGTTTATTTGAAAAAATTAACATGCCTAAAATACATATACAAATAAGATACCCACATCTTTAAGTTCATTTGGACATTACTTTAAAAGTCTAAATTTAAGGTCTCTGATGCACGTGTGACCCTGAGCCTCTGTTGATCCCCCACATAATAGACGATTTCCTAAGGATCAGGGTTTCCTCCACACATTGGAATTCGGATCTCTCACCCATGTCCAGATGAACACCAAAATGAGATAGCTTATGTGTCATCTACCGAAAAGGTGAACACTGTTCTAGAATAATAGATGTGGAGGTGGCTACCCCTGATACAGAGGGCAGTGTAAACTGCAGAGGTATAACAACCTTGATCTTGGGATGGTCATGACTCCAGAGGTCTGGTGCTTACAAGGGCATTCAATAATCCATTAGTCAGCTTGAAACCATCCACATTCTTTGACACAAATGAATAGCACTGCATAATTTTTATATTTGCGTTTTCCAAAATAATGCAAACTTTATTAGCCAACTTATTATTATTCGGTTTTTAACTCTCAAGGAGAAAAGTTAACATACTTGAGAAATAGATAATATAGAACTTTGTCGAAATCTGGCATGCCTTTCTCTTCTCTTTGCTTACCTTGAAATAAATTTTAAGACACCAAGGCATAGAGAACAAGTTTTCTACTGTCTTCTTTCTTCTCAATACAGCATTAAGCAGCGTTTAGATACCTGTGCACTACTTCCCAGCCATCTAGTGTAAGCTTTCTGTATCAAAATCTTGGAGAGTTTTGGAATACCCAAAATGAGATGGGATTAGCCTGCAACCCATTATGAAGCTTGACTGGAAATGCTTTAAAAGAGACTTGTCTTCCCCCCCACCTCCCATAACTTTCTTTCTTTTTTTTTTCTGGCCGGGGCCGGGTTTGAACCCGCCACTTCTGGTATATGGGGCCGGTGCACCCTACTCCTTTGAGCCACAGGCACCCCCCCCCCGCCCCGTAACTTTCTTGGAATCTGAAATGCAAAGCCATTACTCCAGCATCTGTTTGGGGCAGGAAGTGGATGCTAGTCTTCTTCATATTTATTTTCCCCTCTTGCCTTGGGGTTATGGATTCTCCTCAACCAAGTTGGCAGTGGAGCATAATTCATTTCTAAACTTCTCCTTATCTACATGTGAGGATGTGACCGCATGCAGCCAATGGGATGTGAGTGTGAGTGGAACTTCTATACTATATTCTATTTTTTTAGAGACAGGGTCTTGCTCTGTTGTCCAGGCTGGATTGCTGTGGCATCGCCTTACTTCACTGCAGCTGTGAACTCCTGACCTCAAGCGATCCTCCCCCCTCGGCTTCTGAAAGTGCTGGGGTTACAGGCAAGAGAAACTGGCACTCGGCCCCTGCCTAGCACCATATTCTTAAAGAAAGCCCTTTCCTTCTACTTCTCTTTCCCCATTTCCATGGGCTGGAACACAGAGAGGGATGGTGGTGAGTCAGCCAAGACCATGCAGTGAGGAAAACAACTTACAAGAACCTATAAGAACAATAAACGAATGAACCTGAGTTAGAATGCCTTTGGTAGCAGAAGTCCCACCTTAGATAGAAATAGGAAGCTTGGCGATGATGATGATGGTGATGATACTATATATTACCAGGAGAGAGAAATATTCCTATTTTGTTCAAGTTACTGTATTCTTTTTGGCTCTTTTTGTTGCCACAGTCTCACGGTAATGACCAACGTAAACATGCCTGCAATTGCTTTATCTCCTTTGAGACCCAAAGGGAGGGGTTTCTTCTCATGAACATTCCTTACTCTAATAGAAACATTACAGTGGTGAGCAAGCATACTTTTAGACATAAAATTTTCGTTGAATTTTGTTGTATCGAATGTTTCCTTACCTTCCTTTACTTTTTTGGAACGTGTATAGATATATTCTTTTGGGGCAAATAGCTTCAGAATGATACAATGAGTATATAGACATTGGCTAGACCATTTATAAAAATAGAACTCTGAACCACAACCTATAGTATTCTTCCTAAGAAACGATTCCCGTTATCTACAGTAAACAGCCCTTGAAGACAGCCTGTAATAAATCAGACTTGCAGGAAGCCAGGTTGCTACCTCTAGTAGCAAGGAAGTTAAACCATAACTTTTGTAACAATTGCCCCAAATTGTCCAAGATTTAATTAATAACTTCTTTAAATTTTGCAGCTTCTTTAATTTTTGTTGTACTTCTAATTTAGGACCAACTAGAGAAAGCCTATATGCACCCTTAGCCTATCATACAGGACATCTGCTTCTGCTTAACCCAGCTTCCCCACACCAGCTACCTGTGATCAGGGCACATCTGAAGCTTTCTCTTTTTCCCACTAAAGCATTCCCATTCCTCTACTTGCTTGCCTTTTGAATCTTTTCCAAAACACTAGTGATGACAGTTGATTCCTTTGCTATAGTAAATTCTGAATAAATAAGCTTTTCTTGTTCTCATTGAGTTATTTTTTTTATTTCCATAAAAGACTTCCTTATTGAACCAACCTCTAAAAACAATTTTTATAATTAATCCCATTTCTTTCCCAAGACAGAGAAAATTGTGTAGGCCAAACTTACAAAAGCTTTGTTAAGGGGGATTGCAAGGGTTTCTGGAGCGTCCTTGAAATTACTTTGGAAACTGTGGGATTCTTCTGTGTCCGGGTCTGATCACGGTTGCAGCTTCCAGGTCTTGAATCAGCAATGATGACAGAGAGCTTCCTGAAAGTACAATAGGGTGCTTCCGGTTTCCTGGTCCTGTTCACAAAGTTGCTGACCAGGTCAGCTTTCACTCAAAAGTAACTTTACATTCATCAACGCTATGTCTCCAGATTTACAGACTACGTGTACATGGCATCAAATCAGATGGGAATTTGGCATGGGTATGGTAAATTTGATCAATATAGACAGACTGATGTCGGAGGAAGAGGCAGAGAGTGGGAAACAAATTGTAGCTAGCAACCAAATTGTGGCTAGGAACTGTTTCCTGGTGGGAACTACACAGTAAGAAATTCCTAGTGACCTTCACCTCAACTAGATTCATTAGCATAGCCTGGGTGGAGCTTTAACTGAACTGGAGCTCATTAGCATAGCCTGGGTGGAGCTTTAACTGAACTGGAGCTCATTAGCATAGCCTGGGTGGAGCTTTAACTGAACTGCAGCTCATTAGCATAGCCTGGGAGGAGCTTTAACTGAACTAGAGCTCATTAGCATAGCCTGGGTGGAGCTTTAACTGAACTGGAGCTCATTAGCATAGCCTGGGAGGAGCTTTAACTGAACTAGAGCTCATTAGCATAGCCTGGGTGGAGCTTTCATGACAGATTCTGGGAAAGACAACAGGATAGAAAGGGAAACTGTTATGTCACCAACCTATACGTAACCTGTACGTAATCTGTTATCTAACCCCAACCTGTCGATCATTCTAAAGGCAGGGATGACAACCAATCCTGCCAGGAGAAAGGCGGGAGAAACTGGTGATCACAGACAAGGCAGCACTCTCGGCCTTCTGGGTCTTTCTCTGTGGACACTGACCTGTTCCTCTCTCTCCGGGATATATTTTCTTTTTCTGTCATTTTATGTAGCTTCCTTCTTCATTTTCACTTCATGTAGGTTCTTTCTTTTTGCTTCATCAACTGTATATATGGGATTGCTTTGTATCTGTGGTCACTCAGCAAGACTCGGTACCAGGTCTCACTCTTGACCCTGGTAAATGGGGGGCCGGGGAACACCCAGGCAAACTAAGAAGACAACAGGATAATTCAAACTCAAAATTGGCAGTCTTTTTATTTGTTTGCTTGTTTGCTTGTTTATTTATTTATTGTATTTGGCTTTTTAATTTATCTAACTAGAGCCAATCTCTAGACTTGAGATTTTTTTTTTTGCTAGATGTGTAAGTATTAACAGATGAATTACTTTACGTGTTAATTATGTTCCTCTTTTTGACAGAATTTCAATGCTATTGTAAATACCACCACCACATCACTGCCAACATCATCATCATTCATCACTTCCTGACCAGACAACACCTAGCGGGGAGGGGAGGGGAGGGGAGGGGAGGGGGACAGAGAGAGAGACTTTGTCCCTTGCTCACTCGTGTTGTTTTCTTTTATTAGCCCAGTGCAGGGGAGGACTCTCAGGAGGTGTAGGATGTTACTAAATGGTCAACAGGTGTCCTTAATTCTACCTTCCTGTATACAAACTCTCTGAAAACCCACCTGGAGGGGATGAGGAAAACTCCCAGATGGATAAAGCAATTTCCTCCTGCTTGGGAAGGATTAAGGGTGGAGCACACAGAGATCCTCAAACTACAGCCCGCGGGCCACATAAGGCAGTGTGATTGTATTTGTTCCCGTTTTGTTTTTTTACTTTAAAATAAGATATGTGCAGTATGCATAGGAATTTGTTCATAGTTTTTTTTTTTTTCTTTTTTAACTACAGTCTGGCCTCCATTGGTCTGAGGGACAGTGAACTGGCCCCCTGTTTAAAAAGTTTGAGGACCTCTGCCTGCCCTTATCCCTCTTGATGAGGGGGAGAGCTGGATATCCTGTCTACCTAACAGATACAACAATGAGGGTAGATGTTTGGATTATAGCTAGTTTGGCATTGAAAAAATACTTATTCATACACGTGAAGGATTCCATTGAATTTGCTATTTTTTCTTGGTTTTAACAGAAAATCACACAACTCTCCCAAAGCAATTCAGACTAATTTAGGATTAGATTCATTTTCAGCAAAATAAAGAAAATGTTTGAGTGAGAATCCTAAAATCTTTAGTGGAGAAGAAATGGCTCAAACTGATTTGTTTCACTAATGAATCAAATTAAATAAAAATTGTGCAGAAATGGGGGTATACGAGAACTCTGTGCTTTCTGCTCAATTTAGCCATGACCCTAAAACTGCTCTAAAAATGTTTATTAATTGTAAAAATATTATATATAAATAACAATATGTATAGTAATCTTAATGTTATGTATGTAACTCTGTAAATGTTAGGTGAGGCATTTAGTTAGACACAAGCAGGGTGGATGGTGGATGTAGTCAGGCTATTTTGGATGGCATTGGATCACTTTTCTGAGTAGTTACAGGAACAGGGCTAATGAGACTTGGCAGGTGCAGGACCTTGCAGATGGGTTGGTTTGAGGTAGAGGCTAATCAGTGTCCCAGGGACTTCCTGATGTGGACGGGGACAGACAGATGTGGTCACACTGACTTAGGTTGTTTGAGGAACAGCCTGATTAGGACTCTAGGGAGGTGGTTTGCAAGAAAGAACAGATGTTGTGCCAAAAGGTCTCTAAGCACTGACCAATCAGAAAGAGGTAGAGAGACCACAAAGTAGAGATATTATTGCCAAGACCTCAAGAGAGGGTCTTTGGAGCATGCGTATGAGCTGAAGTAACAGTGTCCCTAAATGAACTACCCTCATGAACATAGTAAATATCACACCCATTAGGGCCATGACAGTTTATAAATACCAACCCTTGCCAATTGCCTTACAAGGATAGAAAAGGGGGGGGGGTGTCCCAATTCCAGAAATTCTCTACCCTTTTCCAAGAAAAACCATGGATATTCCATTTCACCATTTGACACAAAATTGGGGAGTCAGCATAAAAAGAGATATCTTGTTAAACACAGTGCGTCCTCTACTCACCAGGGCTGACCTGTTCCTTCTTTGGAATGTTCTAGGCTTTAATCTTTAGGAAACGTTGGCACTTTGCTTGTTTGCACCTGCTTGCTCTGCTCATTCCTTCCACCGACTAGGTATCAGGAACCATTTTTTGGTACTAGAAACCAAGAACCTGGGAACATGGGGACTTAACACCTGGTCCCATCCAAACCTAACATATATATAATGTATATGCACAAAGAATAAAGCGAAACAAAATATGAGCATAACCCACAAATACAAAATACTGTTACTTAAAATGGTCACACTCTGTAAATCTTTGTTGCTGTTACTGTTGCTTTGGCTCGAAAAAAGTGTTCAATATAAGTTATTTTTAAGCCTTAAAGAAACCCTCTTTTGTTTTAATTGTGGAAAGAAGAAAGTAGGGTCTTGGGGAAACAGGTGAAGATTAAGGGAGAGTGGCTCAGCTGTGGTAACCTCTGCGCCACCAGGGGGCAGCAACAGAAGCTCAGATCAGAGCAGAAGCCAACAGTTCAGAAAGGAAAGGGGCTTCTTGTTCCAACGCAGCAAACGGACCCCAGATTGACCCCAGTCTTACACTGCTTATACCTGGGGTTTTCACAGCTGTCTTCCCAGCCCTTTCTGAGCGAGGGCTGGTATTTAGAGATATGACAAATTGTTACCTCCTTTTATTCATTCATTGATTAATATTTCTGTATAAATTTTGGTGTGGACTTTCTTGAACAGAACTTACATTCTTCTTTTCAGTTTTCATTTATCAAATATTTTCCTTAAAAATAACACTGCCAGGGGTAAAGCAGTAACTATTTTCGATGACTTGATCCTGAGGTAGGGTGCACGTGTTTCTGAAGACACAAGTAAAAGCTGCAAGTGTTCCTCAGCCCCAGGAAGAGCCAAACTTGCTATGCAGCCCTGGGTTGTCTGAGACCCTCAGAGCTGCCACAGCAGCTGATATTCAGAAATATCCTTTGTGGCTGTTAATTGGAAATGGCCATCTGTCCTTCTTATAAGCGGCAAATGGTTCTTGAAGTGCTGATTTTCCAACTGGCCCAGCTCCAATCCAGTGAAAGCTGCTATTGCACCTAAATGTTCCTGCGTTCTGGTCCTTGCTTTGCTAATCTTAATTTGTTGCTGTGCAATTAATGGCTTCCTGTCATTTACCAAAGTCTGACAGTGTTTTCCAGTTAATCAAATGGCCAATAACTTGTAACTGTATTTGTTTGTTTTTGTTGCAGCCAGATACCAGGCAGGCTCTTCGGATCTTCCCCAGCAGCCAGGTGTGAAATGGCCTTATTTAAGATTACTAAAGATGAGTGGAAGCCAGGGTTGTGTGGCTTTTGTGTGTTTCAAGAAAAGGTGATACTGATGCTAATTAGGCAGCACATTGGAAGTGCTTCTTGGAAGTTATTGTAGGGAGATAGATTTTATGCATTAAAACTGTTATCAATGCTTGGATTTTTCCCCTAATATTAGGGCACAATAAACATACAACCTTTGGATCATGGAACTTCAAGTTCATAGCAACCTAGTGTTTACAAACTGCTATCATTAGTGAAGGCTATTCACTTGTCCTTGATGCTGTGGGAAAGATAAAACCATAGTTACTCTGGGTTTATTTCTGGGCTTTTTATTCTGTCCTATCAAAACTATCAAATACAAAGATGAAGGCCTCACTTCCTGATTTCAAAATGTATTTCAGAGATACAATAATTCAAACAGTATGGCACTAGCACAATGTCTATATATGCTAATTTATGGGCATCAAGGTGTGTCAATGATTACTTTTTCCTGAGTTTATCAGTTAAGAATGAGTCAGAAAAACAACAGCTATTCCATGTACTACAGTTTTGAAAAGTTAATTCATGAAATTGTATCTGTAAAAGAACTGGAGGACGACTGTACTTTACTAAAGCTGCTACCCATGTTCTCAGCCTGACTCACAAGTGTATGTGTATTCAAGAGGAGTCTCACTATGTTTCCCAGGCTGGTCTCAAATTCCTAGGCTCAAGAAACTCTTCTGCCTTCGCCAACCAAAGTGCGGGCATTGTAGGCATGATAATCCCCAGTGCGTGATAATACCCCTTTTGGCGTTCAAAGGGAAGCCATTATGATTTTTCTGGGGAGCTCTTATTAACTATTCCATTAGCAGTAGTCCAGTAGACAGCTCTCCACACTGAGCTAGGAAATTGCTATTGCTTTCATGTGCTGAGATATCTGGCTGAAGCTACCTTCAAAGAACATCACCTTCTCCTTTTATTGCACCTTCAAAGTTTTGTGTGATTGCTTCCCATTGGTAGATTTCAAATAGGAACTTTACAGAGAAGGGCATTCTGAGAAATGTAGTTCCAGGCTTATCTTGTGCAATACAGTGTAGATATGATCATGTAGATGAGTGAACAACTATGAACAGTTATCAGGTGGGTTGAAAAATAAATGCACATTCTTGAATTAAAATATACACAGCTTAAATTCATCAAATTAAATCAGATGAGACATAGTTGAGAGAAGAAACTATTCTGAATGCAGCACATAAAGATAAGGAGATGGAAAATAAGAGTTAGAAATTAAGATATATGGAGGATAGGATGAGAAAGTTTCAGTAGAATACGTATTAATATACTCAAACTGGGTAATTGAAGAGCTTTAGAAAAGGAATTGTTCATAAAATGTGAGCAGAGTGAAGTTAAGAGATTAGGAAGGTGAGGAAGGGTATGGAAAAAGCTTACTGGAATTCAGGATGGATAGTACTTTGGGGTTAAGCTCTTGGATCGGTGATGTAAGTGTTAAAGTTGCCTGTAAATTGAGATTGGAGGAAGACTTTGAGAGGAAGAAGTAGGGGAAACAGGTCACGACTGAATGAGAGGACAGTAGTCTGGAATGTTGGCTCCATCCTGGGCCTGAAGATGACACAGAGAAAGGACCTCACTTGCTTCTGGTTCAAGGGGTCTGAGTAGACTGAGGGCAGGTGCTCAGGCCTGATGGAACCCAGATGCTTCATGTCTTCTCAGCACCCAGGCAGATTGTTTTAGAGCAGCGGATGCAGGGTCCTCATGCTCTAAGCCTGAGGGCCTTGTATAAGGCTTGCTCCAGAACCATATTTCACAGAAGAAATACAGTGTATCTGGAAGAAATACAGGGGACTTGAGAAGAGGTGGCCATTGGCAGAGTTTCCCCCTGTGACCCCGATTTTGCTGGACTCCTGTTTGATTAGCTCCAATCCTGGCCCAGCAGTGTGGGGTGCCTGGTGTTTGAATAGTCAACATGGCAAGGGCTGAGGAAGGAGGTTCTGAGTACCTGCCACGTGGAGTACAGAGGCCACGGACATAAGCTTTCCACTATCAGGAGGTTTGGTTGCCATCTGCCTTCTACCCAGAAAGGGGCAAGCGGAACCAAACACATCCTTCAGTTTGGAACAAAGCAAGCCCTAGAGGGCTATTTGTCAGTATAAAGGTAGCCTGAGGCTATTTTGCTTTGGGTTATGTTTGTCCATCCCACATGGGAACCAAATTCTGAGACTAGGAAAAATGACTTTTAGCCCGAAGCAATGTAAATGTTGACTAGAGTCAGAAGAGTTAAAGAAAAAAAAAAAGAACCCCATTCTTAGTCCTGGGGCTGGTGTGAAATCTCTCACTTGTATGTGGCGAGTTTAGGCAACGCACAGCATGAACATCTGTTCGAGGAGCACAGCTTTGCATTTGTGCATCATTGTTAGTGCATTTGGGATCTAAATAATTTTGTTTTGAAGGAGAAGCAGAGCAAAGGAGATTAACTATAGGGCATTAAAACTCCTCCCAATCTGATCTCTACCCCCAGAGTTTTGTTTTGCACAAGCCTCTTCTTCCCTCAAAGATGTTCAAAACGTATTACTATAACACAAAGGAATATCCCCAATTTATAATATTTAGGCAAGATTCTCACGTAACTTGCAGTGTCTGCGGGGCGTTGTCACTTCCCTGGCTTCACTCCTTCCCATTCAAAGAAAACTAACAGCTTTTATATCTGTTCCAAGGAGAACTGGATTTCCGCACATGTCATTTTTTCTGACTCATTAGCTGCTCCTTTTTGCTGCCTTGTGTCGGCCAAGTTTTTCATTTCCTGCACTAGGGGTCTGTGATGTTTTCTGTTTCTTTAACGATGCCAAGAGAGGCAGCTCTAACATGGCGTGCTGGAAATGAGCCTCCCTCGCCTGCTCCACACTCCCCTCTGGGTCCCTTCTCTGCTCATCACCAGCCTGCGGTGCTGATGTCTTGTACCCATGCAGATCTTTCAGTATTTTGCTCTTTTTCATTATATTTATGTGCAGTAACTATGAGGTGCAGGTGAGTCCTGGGTGGAGCGTCCAAGGAGAATCTGGGCACCAGCCACGATGGTATCCATGGTTTCTACCTGGAAACCTCTTGGCCTTGTCTCCTGTAAATGGATCTCAACTAGTTTCTCACTCAGGCACAGGCCTGGGATACAGCCAAGAAAACAAAAAAGGAATCAAAAGACCTTGAAAGAAAAAAAACTGGGGAATCAAATCAGTACAGACAATATATGAATTTATTTACTCTGGGGCTGGGAGCATGCACTGGAGGAAGGGGGTGGTGAGGGGCAAGGGTCCTGAACGCCGTGAGTGCTAAGCCTAATTAGAGGAGGAGTTTGCTTCTCCTGCCTCCTACCTCAAGTTAGTAACCTGTACTTAAATAGAATAACTGAGACATTGACTTTAAATTCCCTAGTCAACAAAACCCCACTGGCTCCTGTATTAACCTCCCTCCCCATTAGCCACCCGACTCCCCCCCTCCAACCCCCTCAAGTGCTCTGCTCTGGTACGCTGATCTGCTTTCTGTCCTCCAATACACCAAGTGTTCTGTTTCCTCAAGGCCTGTCCGTCTGCTCCTGTGTTTCTTCCTGGTCTCTGTTCCGATGTTGCCTTCTCAGGAAAGTCTCCGCGACCACACTGTCTACACTAACATCCCCACGCTCCAGCCCGCTTCCTCTGTCTAGTGCCTATCTGTCCACGATTTTCCAAAATCATTTGCACATCTTCTTTCCATTTTAGTAGCTTCCCATATAGTGAGTCCAATATAAGCTCCAATTTTTCTTATGCAGAGTTTTTAAAAAATGTAGACTCTTCGGCCTCCCCTGCCAGGGGAGTGCAGATACCACCAAGCAGGCGGGCGGCTTTGGTGTGGCAGACAGCTGCGCAAGAAGCCCTGGGCTTCCAGATCAGCAGGAGCAAGGGCACCTTCCCGATGGCACCAAAGGCAGCTTGGTGCAGAGGTCAGTGGTGGCCACGGAGGCAGCTGCCCTTCCCATCAGACCAGTTTTACAGTGTAGTTCTGGACACTGCTTTTCTGTGAGCTCTCTATCCTTAAATCCCTTCCTACTGGGACAACTGGTGGGGTTCAAATGTCTGCACATAAGACTCTGATGGAGACAAGATGCATTTGTGCATTTATTTTTCCTCTGGCATCCTACTTATTGTTTATCTGACGGTTTTCTTATTATCTACTATGTAATACTAGATAGTACCTTGTCTCCTGTTTCTGTACCAGTGCCTGGTCTATAGTAGGTGTTCAATAGATATTTGATGATGGAAAAAAGAGGCTAAACAGGATGCTAAACATGGCATCTCTTTTAAAATATCTAGATATTTTAATTATTGGTATTAGTTATCATTAGTTGCCTAATTGCTCCAAATCTTCAAGGCTGAAAATAAATATTTACTATCTCACTATTTACTATTCACTATGGGTCAGGAGTCTGGGAGCAGTTTCACTGGGTGGTTCTGGGTCAGGGTTTCTCATGAAGTGGCCACTGTAATGGTGGCCAAAGCTGCAGTCATCTGAAGGCCTGAGTGGGGCTGGGTGTCATCTGAAGGCCTGAGTGGGGCTGGGTGTCATCTGAAGGCCTGAGTGGGGCTGGGTGTCATCTGAAGGCCTGAGTGGGGCTGGGCGGTCTGCTTCCTGGTGCTCCCGAGGTGCCTTGAGGGCATGGCTACTGACAGGTGGCCATAGTTCCTCTCTACAGGTTGCTTGGACATCCTCATGACACAGCTGCTGCCTTCTTTCCTGGAGCAAGTGATAAAAAGTACAGAAAAAGTGAGATAGACTAAGAGACAGAGGAAAGTAGAAATGGGGGCACAGAGACAATGAGAGAAGCACACAGAGACAAGACAGAGTCACAGAGCAGAGACAGGGAGAGCGAGGACAACATGTCTTTAATGACCTATCTTAGAAGCCAAACTCTGCCACTTTTACCATGTCTTGTTCATTAGAATCATGTGGTTCTGCCCACACCCAGAGGAATATCAAATTGAAGGGAGGAATGTCAGATAACTTCTGGACCTATTTTATTTTATTTTATTTTTATTAAATCATAGCTGTGTACATTAATGCGATTGTGGGGCACCGTACACTTTTTTTATAGACCGTTTGACACATTTTCATCACACTGGTTAGCATAGACTTCCTGGCATTTTCTTAGTTATTGTGTTAAGACATTTACATTCTACATTTACTAAGTTTCACATGTACCCTTGTAAGATGCACCCCAGATGTAATCTCACCAATCACCCTCCCTCCTCCCATCCTACCCCCTCCCTCCCCCTCTCCCCCTTCCCCCTATTCTTAGGTTATAACTGGGTTATAGCTTTCATTTGAAAGCCATAAATTAGTTTCATAGTAGGGCTGAGTACATTGGATGCTTTTTCTTCCATTCTTGAGATACTTTACTAAGAAGAAAATGTTCCATCTCCAACCATGTAAACATGAAAGAGGTAAAGTCTCCATCTTTCTTTAAGGCTGCATAATATTCCATGGTGTACATATAGCACAATTTATTAATCCATTCGTGGATCGATGGGCACTTGGGTTTCTTCCATGACTTAGCAATTATGAATTGGGCTGCAATAAACATTCTGGTACAAATATCTTTGTTATAATGTGATTTTTGGTCTTCTGGGTATATACCTAGTAGAGGAATTATAGGATTGAATGGCAGATCTATTTTTAGATCTCTAAGTGTTCTCCAAACATCTTTCCAAAAGGAATGTATTAATTTGCATTCCCACCAGAAGTGTAGAGGTGTTCCCTTTTCTCCACATCCCCATGCCAACATCTCTGGTCTTGGGATTTTGTGATATGGACTAATCTTCCTGGAGTTAGATGACATCTCAAAAAAGATGCCATTGCATTTCTCTGATGATTAAGGATGACAAGCATTTTTTCATATGTCTGTAGGCTTTCGACCTATTTTAAAACCACCGTGTCCCCGAGCATGAAGTAAAGAGCTGTAGGCCTGTTCCTCTTCTCTTTCTCAGACCCCCGTCAAGTGCCTCTTCATCTCCTCTTCCTTGGTACTCACGTCCCAATAGTACTGGACACAGCCCTGGTCCAGTCCACATGCCACACTTTCTGCCTCCTTGGGATTCAGTTCTGCCATGTGAACTCCCTGTGAGGTTCCGTGACTCCGCAGGATGGGACCCTTCCACACGTCAGCCCTTTCTTCTACTCTTTGGTATGTGAGCGTGAAGACGGGCTCTCCAGCAGACGTCTGGGGCCGCAGGCAGGCTTGAGGATTACATGTGTGGAGAGAACACAGAGCGAGAATGGATGGTGATTGTGGAGCCCCTGAACAAGCCCTGTGCTGACCCCTCCTCTGTCTTGCTGAAACCAAATTACTCTGGGTTTCCTGTTATTCATAGTCAAACCAAACCCAATGCATGTGATCAAACTAACCCTTAGGCCGTGATTCCAATTGTCTTTTGTTTACTCTCTTTTCTTGGGAAATTGTCTCTGGGCCTCACAGAAACTCACTGGTGGAGCTTAAACTAGAAGCTGCTGCTCTCCAGTCCCAGCCCAGGTCTGCTCCCTCACCACAGATTCTGCCTGTGCCAAGGGAAGTTCTTTTTTAGCCCCTTGGAGAAGCCAGGAAGCCAAGGCATTTTCTTTCAGTTCTTTAGATATTAGGGCCTTTGTATCATGTCAAACTTGAAAGTCTCATGAATGTGGCACTAATTTTGGCTTGAGGTTAGATGAACTCTCAGCAGGAGACACATTGCTTGTTTTATTTGCATCTGCAGGCTCTGTCTATGGAACCCAACCTTTTATGCTTTATAATTCTCTGTGACTTTTTGTACTCCTTACATTCAAATCTATCTCTTGCAGTTCTTTCCAGACTCTAGAAAACTCCCGGTACAACAGATAACTCACAGTTGGCATTTCTGAGCTTGCTGCCATCTGGGACATAAGCGCTATTATCATCTCCATTTTAAAAAGAGAAAATGAAGCCCTGGACCCTTATTCAGGATTTGAAAATGGCAGAGCTTGGATCCAAACCAGTCTCAGAACGACCCCAAGCCAGCGTCCTTCCAACTTCTATTGTTTGCTATTCACTGAAACCTTGGTGGACACATTTAGCTAATGAATTTATGCCAAGAAAGTATAAATATGGAATGAAAATTACTATGTAATTGCCAACTTGGCTGACCCCAGCATGCATAGTCTTAGAAATGCATCTGTCTACAACATTTTTTCTTAATAAAATATATTCAAACCAAATTGGCAAACACCAGCAATCTTGGGCCATTGGCCAGCGCATATAAATGACTTTACAAAATGGAATCTTATGTTAAAATGATGTTTATTGAAATGAGATTTTTTCCAGAAGGTTATGTTTCCAGTGAAGACATTCAAGCATTTAGACCTTGCCTGCCTCTCTACTCATCTCCTTGTGTGTTTTTGGGTAGGCGGAGCATCCTTGGAAGCCACAAGGGTACGAAGTTCAGTGAAAGCTGAAAGGGGCAGAACTGGGGAGGATAGCGGAGAAAGGGATGGTGGGAACACTCAGGTGTCTCCACTTAGCACAATGCATTTTTTTCATTGGACTAATATTTTATTTAACCCTCACATACCCTAGTGTACTAGGTTTTATTTATCACATTTTATAAAGAGAGAAGCTGAAGGTGAGAGAGGTTAAGGTCACTAAGTCCTATGTGCAGTAAATGATCAAATTAGAATCTGACTGCAAAACCCATGCCCCCGTGGGTCCTACCAGGTGTCACCTGTTCATGGGCAGTAACATTAATCACAGTGGAAGTTTGTATCTTGCTTTCTATTTTGTATATACTTTCCAACTTACTCTCAGCATAACCCTATAAAGTAGTTGTGATGGTTAATCTCATGCATGAGTTTGGCTAGTCCATGGTACACAGACATTGGGTCAAATACTATTCTAGATGTTTCTGTGAAGGTTTTTTTTTTTTTTTTTTTTAGGTGAGATTAATACTTAAACTGGTGGGCTCTGAGTGAAGCAGCTTCCTCTCCACAGTGTGGACCAATCAGTTGAAGGCCTTCGTAGAGAAAGACTGACTTCCCTCCTGCAGAAGGGGCTCTGCCGGCAGACTGCCTCTGGACTCCCACTACAGCTCCTCCATGAGAGTCCAGCTTGCCGGCCGACCTCATGAGTTTTGGACTGGCCAAGCCCCCATATTCTTTCAAATAAATGTCTCTCTGTACCTGCATCCAGCTGGTTCTCTTTCTCCATGAAACTCTGACTGACACAGTAGTTATTATTACAGCCCTCTTATGGATGGGTAAACAGGTTCAGGGAGGTTTAGTCATCTGCCTCCTAAACCACTGAACTATCCCAGATAGTTGTGACTGGAGAGACTGACACTCAAAATCAGTTTACCTGTATTCGAGTCTATTCTTTTTCTTCCTTCCTAGGAATGTGTTTTTACTTTTTATAGTTCTGGAGGTCAGAAGTCTGGGCTAGTGTCAAGGTGTGAGCAGGACTTTTTGTTGACCCTGAGATGGAGAATTTATTTCCTTGCTCTTTCAGCTTCTCATGAAAGAACCTCATGATTCCCATCCCCACCTTCAAAGTGGGTCACTCTAATCTCTACTTCCTTGTCACCGAGCCTTTATCTTTGCTGTAGTCAAGTCTCCTTATGCCTCTCTCTCTTATAAGGACACTTATGGTTACATTTAGGGCTCACCTGGATAATCCAAAATAATCTCCCCATTTCAAGATCTTTTAAAATTAATTACTTTGGCAAAGCCTCTTTTGCTATAATAAGGAAACATTCACAGGTTCCAGGGATTAGGAAATGGGTATCTTTGGGGATTGTTATTTAGCCCACTTCACTTAGCTTTGTCATTAAAGAAAATACACAATTTAGATTACACAAACATGCTGGCTTCTTTGCTTTCTCATTTGCTCTGCTAATTCTGTTATAAAATACATTCCAATGTGAGCTTATAAAGGAGTGATTTGAAATACTAGAATGAAGACTGGAATGATTGAATTAGAATAAACATATTATACCTGCTCCCAAAAAGTTATGACTCAGAGTCCACAGATATCCTCAAAGCAATTCACATCAAACCTTTTCCATCAGGGAAGGTTTGTCCATCTATTGATCAACTATTAAGGTGACTGCTTTGAGCAGGATGTTTTTATTTGCTTTCCTTCTGTCTTAGAGAATGAGTGGAATGCCAGGCCCAGGTGGGAGAGGAAGACATGGACTTTAGTCCCTAGCCTGTTTAATAAGTTTCCAGGTAACTGAGAGCTGGCAGGACATCCAACACACCCTATTTCCTTGCCCTGAAGAAGCACCCAGGGCCTCCCTTAGTCAGATCTCATGCTCATAGAAAGGGGACAACCTTGAAGGTGGAGACAAGATGGCTGACTAAAGCCAGTTTTCCATAGAGGCTCCCGTCCAGAAGGAGAGTTAAAGGACAGAAATTTAGCAAGTAACCTGGTGGATTAGAGCTGCACCAAGAGAAAAGGTTGAAGAATGCACATCAACCCCGCTGAGGTGAGCTGCGACCCCAAGGATACAAACAAAAGGTACAAAATCGATCACCAAGTGGATGGGAGTCCCCTCTCCCATGAGAACGGCTCGGAGTGCCCCACAAACAAATGAGCAGAGTTCAAAGGTCCTCCCACTACATTCCATGAGAGAGACCCTCTAAAAACTGGACTACCTCCCTTTCTAGGGTGCCATGGCATTCCCCTGCCAGGCATAAAACTATACAGAACTGTATATATTCTCTACATGCAATTCTTGCTCCCATCACCCCCCTCCACTCTCACTCTGAGGTCTGGAGGCCTGTCCCTCAGGAGTCCAGATTCTTGGGTGATTTATCGAGGGGTGTGGACAGGGCCTAGACTGCAGCTGGTCAGTGCTGATTCTGCACCACGGGAGTGAGGAGAGGACGGTTGGCTGAGAGGGAACCACGTGGGATCAGTGGTGCCCCGAGGTGCAGAGCAGCAGCCATTTTTGGCAATGATAGGTCTCACTCCCGGCTATGCTGAAGCCACACCCCCTGTCTCCCTGGGCAACCAGAGGAGGCTGGGCATCTTCTCAAGTGGCAACCACCGTGGAACAGATCTGGGATGGAAACGCTGGCCCCGTGAGTAAAGGGTTTGCCTAAGGTGGTACTGACCTGGGTGCAGCATGGGGACTAGAAACACATGCGCAGAGCTGGGAAGTTCCCAGGATGGGGCTGACCCAGAGGACTGCTTTACTGAGCCTAACATGCACCCGGCCCTCAGGGCATCATCAGCCTATAGACAAAGGAAGGCAGGAGGCTAGAACTGACAGCTAACAGAATACAAACCTGCAGGAGCAAAGACAGGGCCTGAGGCACAGGCTCTGGGAACTCAAAACAGCTTCTCTTTTGCAGGGGAATTTAGCAGGGACAGAAACAAATTCCCACAAAGTTGTTCTGTTCTGTTCTGTTCTGTCAGTAACATCAATCATGGGCGGAGCTGGAACTGAGTGAACACTCCCCAGCCTCCATCAAGCACCCGAGGTTGTCAGGCCTCACCTCCCCCTGCTGGATAGAGGCAGAACGCAGTGGCCTGGCTGAGCAGAAATATATTTCCTTGTGATTCAGGCAGGTGAAAACCCCTGGAGTATCTGTTCACTAGAGGCAACTGGGTCGCAGCCCTGCGGGGCTATCAGTGACTGGGTGTGATAGATGTGCAAGGTGGGGAAGGAGGCATCAACCTTCCCAGACTAATCTATTTGCTGGGTGTGTCCTCCTGACTCCATGGAGCACCAGAGCAAGCCATAGCTGAGTTGTCACCAGACCCCTGCAATCCAGTTGCCAAAGACCTTTTAAACTCTCCCACCTGAGACAGATGCTGACTGAGACAATTGATTCAGACCTTTTGAACTGAGCCAATCCCCTGAGGACTATTCAAGTGGTGCCTTGGGTGTGTGGTTGTAGGAAGGTTTGATTTTCCTTTTCCAATTGTTGCCTGTGGGGGGAGGGGTGACTTAATTGCTGGTATTTCTCCACAGCTGAGACTTCAACCCAGAGTAACTGTTTCACTAGGGTTGAACAAAGACCAGCTGAAAACAAGACAGAACCACTTAGCCCCACCACACCAAACAGGTCCCAAGTTTCTCAGGCCATATCACTGTATAGGTCCTCGAAAAAGCTCCAGGGGAAAAATCAAATGGTGTAAAACAATCATGGGGCAGAATCAGCGGAAAAACTCTGGTAACATGAATAACCAGAGTAGATCACCCCCCCCCCCCACCAAGGAAAGATATGGCAGATATAACTGAAGATCCCATTCATAAACAGCTGGCCGAGATGTCAGAAATCAAATTCAGAATTTGGATTGCAAACAAGAGTAATAGAATGGAGGGAAATTTGGAATTAGAAATTCGAGGAGAAATTCAAAACTTGTCTCAAGAATTTAATGAATTTAAAGACAAAACCACCAAAGATTTTGACACACTGAAGCAAGAATTTGCAGCCCTCAAAGATCTGAAAAATACAGTAGAATCCCTCAGTAACAGAGTGGAGCAAGCAAAAGAAAGGATTTCTGATGTTGAAGACAAAGCCTTTGAATGCTCCCAAACTCGCAAAGAGGAAGAGAAATGGAGAGCAAAAATGGATCATTCTCTCAGAGAGCTCTGGGATAATTCGAAGAAGGCTAATATCTGCCTCGTTGGAATCTCTGAAAGTAATGAAGTGGCCTCGCAAGGCACACTCCTTCTCCATGAAATTGTGAAAGAGAATTTTTCAGACATGCCAAGAGATTTTGACGCACTGATTTTGAAGCAAGAATTTGCAGTCCTCAAAGATCTGAAAAATACAGTAGAATCCCTCAGTAACAGAGTGGAGCAAGCAGAAGAAAGGATTTCTGATGTTGAAGACAAAGCCTTTGAATGCTCCCAAACTCGCAAAGAGGAAGAGAAATGGAGAGCAAAAATGGATCATTCTCTTAGAGAGCTCTGGGATAATTCAAAGAAGGCTAATATCCGCCTCGTTGGAATCTCTGAAAGTAATGAAGTGGCCTCGCAAGGCACAGAGGCCCTTCTCCATGAAATTGTGAAAGAGAATTTTTCAGACATGCCAAGAGATTCTGAAATTTAGCAGACAGTTTCAGAACCCCAGCATGACTCAATCCGAATAAGACATCCACCAGGCATATCATAATTAACTTCACTAAAGTTAATATGAAGGAGAAAATTCTGAAAGCAGCCAGACGTAAGAAATCCATTACCAACACGGGGAAGAATATTAGAATGACTGCAGATCTCGCTGATGAAACTTTTCAAGCCAGAAGAGGGTAGTCATCAACTTTTGATCTCCTAAAGCAAAATAATGTTCAACCCAGGATCCTGTATCCAGCTAAACTGAGTTTCATTTATGATGGAGAAATTAAATACTTTATGACATTCATATGTTGAAGAAATTTGTCACAACCAAATCAGCTCTTCAGGATATTCTCAGACCTATCCTCCATAATGACCAGCCCAATCCTATACCACAAAAGTAAACTCACTCAGAAACTTTTGATCAAACTCCAACTTCCACAGTGGTGAAAGGATTAAAAATGTCCACTGGACATTCGAAAAACTCGATACCCAAAATTTTACCAGACTTATTAATATTCTCCATTAATGTGAATGGTTTAAACGGTCCTCTAAAGAAGCACAGGTTAGCTGACTGGATACAAAAACTCAGGCCAGATATTTGCTGCATACAAGAGTCACATCTTACCTTAAAAGATAAATATAGACTCAGGGTGAAAGGATGGTCCTCCATATTTCAGGCAAATGGTAATCAGAAAAAAGCAGGTGTTGCAATTCTATTTGTAGACACAATAGGCTACAAAAGTAAGGAAGGATAAGAATGGTCACTTCATATCTGTTAAGGGTAATAGTGAATATGATGAGATTTCAATTATTAATATTTATACACCCAACCAGAAAGCACCTCAATTTTTAAGAGAAACTCTAACAGACATGAGCAACTTGATTTCCTCCAGCTCCATAATAGTTGGAGATTTCAACACTCCTTTGGCAGTGTTGGATAGATCCTCCAATAAGAAGCTGGGCAAATAAATTTTAGATTGAAACTTAACCATCCAACATTTGGATTTAGCAGACATCTACAGAACATTTCGTCCCAACAAAACTGAATACACATACTTCTCATCAGCCTACGGAACATACTTCAAAATCGATTACATCTTAGGTCACAAGTCTACCCTCAGTAAATTTAAAGGAATAGAAATTATTCCTTGCATCTTCTTGGACCACCATGGAATAAAAGTTGAACTCAGTAACAACAGGAATCTGCATACTCATACAAAAACATGGAAGTTAAAGAACCTTATGCTGAATGATAGCTGGGTCAGAGATGAGATTAAGAAGGAAATTGCCAAATTTGGGGACCAAAATGACAATGAAGACATGAATTATCAGAACCTCTCAGATATTGCACAGTCCTAAGAGGGAAATTTATAGCACTGCAAGCCTTCCTCAAGAGAACGGAAAGAAAGGAAGTTAACAACTTAATGGGACATCTCAAGCAACTGGAAAGGAAGAACATTTCAACCCCAAACCCAGTAGAATGAAAGAAATAACCAAAATTAGAGCAGAATTAAATCAAATTGAAAACAAAAGAATCATACAGCAGATCAATAAATCAAAAAGTTAGCTTTTTGAAAAAGTCAATAAAATAGATAAACCTTTGGCTAACCTAACCAGGAAAAAAAGTAAAATCTCTAATCTCATCAATCAGAAATGACAAAGATGAAATAACAACAAACTCCTAAGAAATTAAAAAAATCCTTAATGAATATTACAAGAAACTTTATTCTCAGAAATATGAAAATCTGAAGGAAATTGACCAATACCTGGAAGCCCATCACCTTCCAAGACTTAGCCAGAATCAAGTGGAAATGTTGAACAGGCCAATATCAAGTTCTGTAATAGCATCAACCATGCAAAATTTCCCTAAAAAGAAAAGCCCGGGACAAGATGGCTTCACGTCAGAATTCTCCCAAACCTTTAAAGAGAAACTAGTGTGTATATTACTCAACCTGTTCCAAAATGTAGAAAAAGAAGGAAGACTACCCAACACATTCTATGAAGCAAACATCACCTTGATCCCCAAACCAGGAAAAGACATAAGAAGAAAAGAAAATTATAGACCACTATCACTAATGAATATAGATGCAAAAATATTCAACAAGATCCTAACAAACAGAATCCAGCAACACATCAAACAAATTATACATCATGACCAAGTCAGTTTTATCCCAGGGTCTCAAGGCTGGTTTAATATATGTAAATCTATAAGTATAATTCAGCACATAAACAAATTAAAAACCAAAGACCATACGATTCTCTTGATTGATGCAGAAAAAGCTTGTGATCATATCCAGCATCTCTTCATGATCAGAACACTTAGGAAAATTGGTATAGAAGGGACATTTCTTGAACAGATAGAGGCCATCTACAGCAAACCCACAGCCAATATCATATTGAATAGAGTTAAGTTAAAATCATTTCCACTCAGATCTGGAACCAGACAAGGCTGCCCGTTGTTTCCACTGCTCTTTAATATTGTAATGGAAGTTTTAGCCATCACAATTAGGGAAGAAAAGGCGATCAAGGTTATCCATATAGGGTCAGAAGAGATCAAACTTTCGCTCTTTGCAGATGGTATGATTGTATACCTGGAAAACACCAGGCATTCTACTACAAAACTCTTAGAAGTGATCAAGGAATACTGCAGCATCTCAGGTTACAAAATCAACATTCATAAATTGGTAGCCTTTATACATACCAACAAAAGTCAAGCTGAAAAAACAGTTAAGGACACTATTCCATTCATAGTAGTGCCAAAGAATATGAAATATTTGGGAGTTTATCTAACAAAGGACGTGAAAGATCTCTATAAAGAGAACTATGAAACTCTAAGAAAAGAAATAGCTGAAAATGTTAACAAATGGAAAAACACACCATGCTCATGGCTGGGAAGAATCAACATTGTTAAAATGTCCATACTACCCAAAGCAATATACAATTTTAATGCAATCCCTATTAAAGTTCCACTGTCATACTTTAAAGATCTTGAAAAAATAATACTTTGTTTTATATGGAATCAGAAAAAAACTAGAATAGCCAAGACATACTCAGAAATTAAAAACAAAGCAGGAGGAATCACACTACTAGACCTCAGACTATACTATAAATCAATAGTGATCAAAACAGCATGGTACTGGCACGAAAACAGAGAAGTAGATGTCTGGAACAGAATAGAGAATCAAGAGATGAATCCAGCAACTTACTGTTATTTGATCTTTGACAAGCCAATTAAAAACATTCAGTGGGGAAAAGATTCCCTATTTAACAAATGGTGCTGGGTGAACTGGCTGGCAACCTGTAGAAGACTGAAACTGGACCCACACCTTTCACCATTAACTAAGATAGACTCTCACTGGATTAAAGATTTAAACTTAAGACATGAAACTATAAAAATACTAGAAGATAGTGCAGGGAAAACCCTGGAAGAAATTGCTCTGGGCAAGTATTTTATGAGGAACAACCCCCCCACTCCCCCTGGGCTATTGAAGCAGCTTCCAAAATACACTACTGGGACTTGATCAAACTAAAAAGCTTCTGCACAGCCAAGAACACAGTAAGTAAAGCAAACAAACAGCCCTCAGAATGGGAGTAGATATTTGCAGGTTATGTCTCTGACAAAGGTTTAATAACCAGAATCCACAGAGAACTCAAACGTTTAAGCAAGAAAAGAACAAGTGATCCCATCGCAGGCTGGGCAAAGGACTTGAAGATAAACTTCTCTGAAGAAGACAGGTGCCCGGCCTACAGACATATGAAAAAATGCTCATCATCTTTAATCATCAGAGAAATGCAAATCAAAACTACTTTGAGATATCATCTAACTTCAGTAAGATTAGCCCATATAACAAAATCCTAAGACCAGAGATGTTGGCATGGATGTGGAGAAAAGGGAACACTTCTACACTGCTGGTGGGAATGCAAATTAATACATTCCTTTTGGAAAGATGTTTGGAGAACACTTAGAGATCTAAAAATAGATCTGCCATTCAATCCTGTAATTCTCCTACTAGGCATATACCCAGAAGACCAAAAATCACATCATAACAAAGATATTTGTACCTGAATGTTTATTGCAATCCAATTCATAATTGCTGAGTCATGGAAAAAGTCCAAGTGCCCATCGATCCATGAATGGATTACTAAACTGTGGTATATGTACACCATGGAATATTATGCAGCCTTAAAGAAAGATGGAGACTTTACCTCTTTCGTGTTTACATGGATGGAGCTGGAACATATTCTTCTTTGTAAAGTATCTCAAGAATGGAAGAAAAAGTATCCAATGTACTCAGCCCTACTATGAAACTAATTTATGGCTTTCACATGAAAGCTATAACACAGTTATAACCTAAGAATAGGGGGAAGGGGGAAAGGGAGGGAAGGGGGGAGGATGGGCAGAGGGAGAGTGATTGGTGGGATTACACCTGCGGTGCATCTTACAAGGGTACATGTGAAACTTAGTAAATGTAGAACATAAATGTCTTAACACAATAACTAAGAAAATGCCAGGAAGGCTATGTTAACCAGTGTGATGAAAATGTGTCAAACGGTCTATAAAACCAGTGTATGGTGCCCCATGATTGTATCAATGTACACAGCTATGATTTAATAATAAAAAATAAAAAGTAAATAAAAAGAGAGGGGAAAACCTTTCTTTCTTCTCTTTAGCTGTTATCTCGTGTGAACATGATGACTGTAGTTAGAGGCATAACATCAAATCTGCAGCTATGAAGGGGCCCGCCACAGATATTCCAAGGAGAACAGAGGGTAATGAAAGAGCAATCCTAGGTCCCCGACTGCTTCTTTGAGGGTGCTGAGCTTTCTCTGAAGCTTTCTACTGCCAGGATTGTTTTATATGAGCTCATAAAGGGACATGGTTGAACCATTTTCATTCTGTTATTCTGCTACATGTAGCTGGAGCACCCAGTGGGGAAGGCTGGATGCTACCTGCTAGGCGAGGGGACCACTCCCCTGGGACTTCATATGCACAATGTCTTTTCTGTGACCACTGTGATTATGTGTACTAAGTTACAGCTGTACTATAAAAGTGGCACGGTAGCCATCTCAAGCCAGACTTGGAAAACCAGAGTGAAAATTCCAAGGAAAAGCTGTTAAGTCCCTTGGCCTGCCGCCCTGTCTCACAAAGAGAATCTGACTTATTTTACTCTTAAGTGGAATTTCCATAAAATTTAAGCCACTGCTAGTTTGTCAATCCCTAAAGTATAAATTTACCCACAGGGTATTGAATTACCCCAGGCTGCCTTAATTATGAATTGCCGGAAGTTGGGATGGACATATATCTCTAAAAGAAAAAAAAAACTATCTTGCAGTCTATAGAGAATCTGTATCTGCCTTAGAAATAGGACAAAACAAACCAAAATTCAAATAAGGAGCATGTTCTAGGATAATGGAAAATTCTCAGAATATCACCCTCTGATTCTCATCTTCTCTGCATCTATGTACTTAAAAAAATAAACAATAAAAAAAATAAAGGGAACAATATCGCACTGCACTTTTCTTTTGGAGAAAACACTGAACTCAGAATAATTTGGTTAACATAAAATTACAAAGTGATATTATTTGTTTAAGCCCTGACTCAAATTATTTCTGAGCCTTTCATGTTCCAAGCTGTGATTTTGAGAATTGCCTATATATATGAAAGCTTATAAAATATTTAAAATTTTTCTAATAAATTCTCAACAAAAGCTTACTCAATAAGGTTTTTGAACTGTCAGGTATTGGATTATACTATACCTAACACAAAGTGTAATTTTCAAAATAATCTTAATGCAATATTTTTTCTGTTAAAGCCATAAACATTGGATTTTGGAGACTGAGAAAAGCTCATGAATTTACACTTAATAAAGAATTTTATACTTTTTTAAACAAAATAAAATGGTTATAAAATGGTAAAAAAAAAACAAAAAACCATTCACTTTTTGATGCTAGAACTTTGGTAGGCCAAGAAAAAACAGCTTTTTCTAATTCTGCTGAGTATTTACTACCCAAAACTCTCAGAAGAACAGACCTCCTGGGGTCTCTGAAGGCCACGCATGTTACACTGTGTACAAAGCCAGAGGTCATCTTCCCTCTCCCTTGGCAGTCCTTGTGAACAAGTCTCATGGGCGGCTCTCACTGCCTCCCTTGACTTCTCTTTTTCACTTGGTGTCGGATAGCACAGGCCAATGATGAAGTGCTTCATATGCCCTGCTAAGGAGCTCTCACTAAATACTGCAGGTAATTGGAAATCCATTAACGACGGTAAGCCTAAGGGTGATGGTTCTAACAGCTTTATAGCAGGACCACCTTGGTGAAGGATATGTTAGGGGGATTATGAGAGTGGAGCCTCTGAGGAGGTAGTTACCAGGGTCAGGAGAAATTGTAGGAACACCTGAGCCAGGCAGAGGCATTGCAGGTGCAGAGATAGGCAGGCTGGTAAAACAGAAAGACACCAAGTGGATACCTGGGGGAGGAAGAGGGAAGCGGGACAGGGAGAGGGCTAAGGAAAGCTACTTGGGGTTATTCTTACTGTTAAATGAAACAGGTTCTAAGGTCCACAGTTCTCTTGTTATTGGAGAACATTGACCCCAAACATGGGCCAAGGGTTTCCTTCCTTCCTTCCTTCCTTCCTTCCTTCCTTCCTTCCTTCCTTCCTTCCTTCCTTCCTTCCTTCCTTCCTTCCCTCCCTCCCTCCCTCTTTCTCTCCCTTCCTTCTTTCTCTGTTTTTCATTTGTAGTTTTCAGCTCTATTGCTCATAATTGTGGTGTTGAGATAAATGACCTCCTGGTTATATATTTCAGTGACATATGTACACTGAATAAAAACTGACATGTTATTTTCTACTATAAACTCTCCAAGGTCAGGGACCAGAATGAGGTTTCTACAGTTCATTTTAGTGCTCAACAAACCTTAAAAATGAAAGCATTTTTCCATAAAGACTTTGTAAGAGGAGAAATATCCAGCATAGGTTGTTATTTTTGTTAAGGGATTTCTGCTTTCAGGAAAAGCACCTAATAAAACCAGAACATCACACACATGGAAGAAAGCATATTATAGCATCAATTATAATCAGAAAAACTAAAATATAATAATGCATACCATTCCTTTGCTTTCTCAACAATTAAGAATACTGATTTCTTTTTTTTATTAAGTCATTTGTACATAGATCATGAATACATTTATGCCTTTGTGGGATTCAATGTATGGATTATTTGTACAAACTGGAGTGCTTACATCCTCCTAATTAACATAGCCTTCACCTCATTTACCCAATAACAGCATTAAGACATTTGTGTTCTACACCTGATAGATGCGTACATTCTATATCCAAAACACAGTGTTAGGAAAAAATGGTAATTCTCTTGATTAACTAAAAAAAAATTGTTACCTGAAATGAGGAGAGAAATATTGAAGGAATGATAAGCTGTTTTAGTAATAAATCAAAAGTGTATGCAACCCAGATGTTGATTTTTTAAATAAAAGAGCCTAAAAAATAAGAATTTCTTTACCTCAGCAATTTTAGTCATTGTAACATAGCAGTGTCTTCACTTTCCACTTTTTTTGTGGAATTCTTGAAAAAGTATAAAAAGTTAATTTTTATTTAAACTAAAAATTATGCCACCTGACATATGGAAGCGAGGGTGTGCTGCTACAAAATCAAATGCTGAGCATACTTTGAAATTCCAGAAGAGCTAAGAATCTGCTTGGGCCCAAATTAATGATGAGGTTCTGGATGTCGCAGAAACAACTGATTGTATTTATTAATTGAAATAAAATTTGTAAGAGTTACATCCTGGGTAATGGAAAGTATACACAGAGAATTCGGTTCACCATGCCTGCTTTGCCATTTTTTTCCTAGCTGCATTACTTTCAGCAAGTTGTTTAAGTTTTATGTCCTCAGTTTCCCCACTTGTAAAATAGGCTGTAATTCATACTTATCTTCCAAGATTACCACTAGCATTAGACAGCATCTAAGAACATCCCCAGCAGGAGGTGAGCACTTACTTAATAACTCTTTTTACTCAGTTACAATTACTATTTTAAAACCAAGAGCAAGAATTAGGAAAATCACTTCATAATCCTCTCAGTCATTATTTTTTTTTAAAAACATGAATCATTGCTTAAAATTTTTCTTGAATATTTAAAAAAATGTAAATGAACAAAATGCTTTCAAAAACTAGTCCATTCCAAAGAATTCGTGTAGGAGAACATTAAAACACTACACGTATTACGTGATCACGATTACTAATCACAATTCTTACATACCTTCCAACACCCCCCCACACACATAATAAAAAGCTTGACCAGTTCAGCATAATCAGTATTAAATTATTGCCTTTACTTGTTAAGGCAAGATGAGAAATGTCAATGATTTTAACTTGAATTTTATTCATCTTTTCGTGGAATTTCACATGAAAAAGTAAATTGGCCATGTATGGAAATAAAGAGAATGAACTGAGGAGAATGGATCATTAGAATCAAAGATACGGAGGGAAATGATCAGGGCGGTATTACAAATGTGGTCTCGTCACACTGAGCTGCATTCCTTAAACGGGATAAAGATCTAATTACCAAAGAGACTGTTTTTCTTCCCGGAAACATCTATTGATTGGTGCATAAACTTCCTGATTTATGCTCTTGGTAAAAACATTTTTTTTCTCCAGAATTGGATTTTCCTGACACTTGTTTAAATGTATTCTATGTTCCCCTGCTGGCTCAGATTCAGTCACCTACTTACATAATACTTTGTGGCCAAATACACGTATAGGAGATTGACAGTAAATTTTCTACCTTTCCACAACAACCTGCCCCAAAGTCATATCTACTTTAGGGCTATAAATTAATGTTGGGGCTCTGCAAACACTGTGACTACAAATGAGGCAACAATAAATTCCTTCTGTAAATGAAAACTAAAACATTTCGAGGAGAAGTATAAATAAAAACATTCGGATGATGTAGAGTTTTGAGACACAGTGAAAATAGACTCCAGGGCCACATAATGGCAATAAATTAGCGACTGCTTGGCAATCTAATATGCCCACAAAAAGCCCCCAAGTATTTCTAGATATAAGTAGTCATAAGAAAAGAATATTTCTCCTCTTTATGACTCTTATCATTTTCAGTATGAAATACTCTTTTTAATCTAGCCAAATGGTTATAAAACCATTGCCAGAAAGTCCACAGCAGTTTAGAAGAAAGAACAAGGCGTCCAAAATAGACTTGCTTAAATGACAGGTTGAGAAAGTCTCAGCGAGGAAAGACAGTATCTCCGCTCAAATTATCACTGCAGACTCACATCCTCCCAGACGGACAGGGCCACGCTGTGCAGGGTGAACGGTGCAGTGTCTAGGCCACAGCTGTCTTTTGAATGTTGGAAATTTACCTTTCTAAATCTAGATAGGTTGTTTTTACTTCAATATGTAAAAATCTATGTGATTCTCCTGTATGCTCAGGAAGGCTATCTTTCGTACCCGTTCCTTCAATATCAGGTAGGCACTGGAAATTAGGACACAACTCCACTTTCCTATCTCTATTGAGGAGCCCATAGCCGGATGCCTGAACCCCAATGTGTACAGTGACAGCAGCCAACTTGCCCACATGGAATTGCAGGGGGAAAAAAGAAGATGTGTATATACTAGAAACCAGGACATAGAAAAACAGGAAAATGACTTTAGCGTCTAAAGCTGAAATCTGGTGTTACAGGATGACGGACCCTAGGATTGGCAGTGATTAATTTTAGAAAGAGACAGAGATGGGTCAAGGTTCTTCCTTAGAACAGGTGTTCTGTTTGTTGCCATGGAACTTCCAGCTGCAGTTTTCCCTTCACTTTCTCCTCCCTAGGAGATGGTATGTTTGTAAGTAAGGACGGCCGTTTGTACACTCGTCTGCTGGAAGGCTGACGATACTTTTGCCTGTTTCAAGGACCATGCCTGTTGGGTTTGAGGTTGGATAAGGCTGTGGGATTCTCCTGTATTCTCACGTTTTTGAATTCAGAGATGTGAGATGAAGAGCAAGTAGCATATTGTTGTTCTTTTCTCTTTCCTAAAATCAGATCCAGAGATTTATTCTGTTCCTTTGGTAGTTGTATCTCCTCGCTTCTTGCAGGCTCCTTGTAGCTCTGCTTTCGTGTTTCAGCATTTAAAGAAGCAGACACCTCTCCCAGTCCATGCAGACTGGGTTCAGCCACTTCCCCAGCCAGACCAGCTGGAGGTTCTGGAAGCCTCTCAAACATTTTCACCTGTTCCACAAACGTGCACACTGTGCCCTCCTTCATCTCTCCTGGAGAAGTCTGAGGGCTGCAGGCGTTTCCCCATCTCACAAAGCTGGTCACGGTATGATGAAGCCCTTGCCCTTTTTTTCTTGGGCAGTGTGCTGACATGCTGAGGTCACAAGGGCACAGTCACTTCCCTTCCTCCCTCTTCAGGGAGAAGCCTCAGGACAGCCCCCTTCTCCTAACAACCACACAGTACGGGCTCCTGACAGTCGCCCATTCCTTTTTTTCTGGAAGAGAGCATTGGAATGCCAGGAAGCTGGATGCAAAATCAAAGTAAATCTTCTCACTTCAGGGTTTCTGATTTAAACGCTCTTTTAGATACAATGAAATATGCATCTATTTTTAGAAAAAGAAAAGACAATAGTACACGGGTCTAAGATACACGTGAACATATTAAATTGCATTAGTGTCTTTACAGTGTATTTTAACCCATTTTGAATAAGTCACACTCTGATAATTTTAGAGATTTCTGGGTCTAATTTCTCTGTTTGTCTAACTGCTGTCATTATAGCGAGTGAAGATTATAATAGTCACATGGCTGTTGTCATCTCGTCAAATTGGATTTTGTTTAAGAAGGTCTGGGAACTTCTCATTTCTCCACTGAGTGATAAAGCAGCCATCAGGGAGTCTTGGCGCAGAGGTTGAAACCTCAAGGGCTCAGAAATAAGTGATAGAGTATTAAATATGAATAACATCGTGTCTGGGGCACCTTTTCCTGGAAGGGTGATAGGGCAGGATCTTTGTTATAAAATTTGAAAGGCTTTTGGTTCTTGGCTTAAAAACTATTTTCTGTTCAACCTGTTATATTTTCTTTTTTTTTTAAATTTAAACCTAATTTTATTATATACTATATAATGAACTATTTTAAAAAATCACATCCACAAGTAAAAAATTGGTAATTTATTTACAATGAACAATATATCAGCATAGCAAATTTATCTAAAAGAAACAGATTACATGTGGCTTCTTAGGCTTAAAACTCCCTGGGTTTCCATTTAAATGGTTTAACTTCTAGTCAAGCCGCATACACAAAAAATCAGTGTAATGAAGCTTGGGTTCCTTAATACCTGCTACTCATGAATTCCAACTAGGTATGAGGTCTGGAAAGTAAATTGTCAACATCTGATTGATGAGGTACAGATTATCTGACTAAAATGTATGACCTGGTGCATGTCAGTAACCCCAAAGGTTTGTAATAATTTCTGTAATGGTCTGCATGCCCTTCAACAATTGGAGATTTTTCTTGCTTTCCCCCCAGGTCTCGGTTTGGCACAACACTCTCATTTGTGGTCCCTCTGATTCTGGAAGAATGGCTGTGGCAGTTTCCTTCTTCTTCAAGAGCTTTTTGGGTAGCTGTTAATTCCTTTTTCTGCTTCTCTAGCTTTTGTCTCTCCAGCAGGCTTGGTATTTTCGAACTTTAGTTATTTGACTGGTTTTTGCCTCCATCCTTCCCACCAATGCCTCCAGCTCACCCTGTAAGTTTCCTTTCAGTTCAATGGTTAGTGACTCCTGAATAAGTTCTGCAAGCTGCTGGTGATCAAAGCTCATTTGCCCAAATTCATCCTGTAAGGCCCGAAAAACTTCTGACTACTCCTCATTAATTCCTGGAGGAGGAAGGCGTTACTGACAACTTCTCACTTTCAGCACCTCCTGAAGATACCTGTTTTGCCAAAGGAACATTGTTGACTGCTTGATCATTGCACGAAACTTTACTGAGTTGCTTTGTTAGACACAAGACATGCTGAACATCGGCCTCCACAGCGTGGCTGGGACTGGTGGGCTTCCAGCTACAATAGCAGATCACTCAAGCATAATCTAGAATGTGGCTGTGCACCAAAATACTTTCTAGGACTCTTCTTTTCTGGTGATTTTGACTTCTTTTGTAAAATTCTTCTTGCGCTGGGAACATATGGAGTTGCCTTCTCGTCAAAGGTAAGTCTATTTGTTTCTAGGCCCGTCTGCAGCTCAGCTGCCTTACCTTGCACACGTTTCCTTTCCTATTCTTCATGAAGTTTTCTTCCAACTCTTGCATTTTTTTTTTTCCCGCGAGAGCCTGCATTGTAGGAAGTTTATTATATTCTTGTTCAGGAAGATCCAGTTTTTCAAGCTGGCTCTGCACGTGAGTTGATCACGTGGCCGTTTTCTTTCTAAGGAAGGCTTGCTGTGCTTTGATTCTTCCTTCTCCGAGTTCTCCCTTTCTCTTATCTGTTCACTCAGTACTTTCTTATATTCAATTCCTTCTCTGGACAAGGTTTTCACACTTTCTTCTGCCTGAATCCTTTCGAGTTCCAAGCATCAAATCTTATCTTGAAGATTCTGCAGAGCAGAAGATACAGTGCAAACTGAGAACCAGAAGTCGCAGAGACCCCTGTACTCTTCAAGATTCCAGAGCTGCCCCCAGGGGGGACCCTAAGCCTGACCCCTGATCAATTTTCTAAGTGAAAATTCATTAGGTGCCAACTGAACTTTTGTATCTGGACTGGTCAAAACCAAATTGGTTATTTTACTAAGGAAGTTGTGAAAAGACTGTATCCTCTACTAAATTTGTTGATTTCCTAAACCATTATTATTGACCATATACTACGTAGACGAGACCTTGCACATCTGTTAACAAAATGTGCAAAATCCCTGCCTGCCCTTGTAAATTTCACACTGTAATAAGACACGGAAGAAACAAAGATCAGTATAAATACATTTTTATGCACACATCCAAACGTGTGCATGTACATATAAATAAAATGTTAAAGTAAAGACAGAAAGGAGAGGAGAAGTCATGGGTGTATGGATGTGCCAGCGGGTGGTGGCCAAGCAAGGGTGCTTAAGAAGAGTCTCCCAGGAAGGTATATTTGAGTAAAAACTTGAAGAAAGTAATGGAGTGAGCCATGTGGATTTTTTTTCCTTTTATTTCAGGTTAACATGAGGATACAAACAACAAGGTCACAGTATTTGTGTTTGTTAGGTAGAGTCCCTCTTGTAGTTGTGCCCCACACCCCAAACGTGTGCCGTAATTCCCTACATTGTGCCCAGTAAGTGGGGGCACACCTGTCACCTCCCCTCAGCCATGTGGTTATTTGAGACAAGCACATTCCACGTAGAGGAACAAAAGAAAGATGGGAGTTAGCATGGTGGCACAGTCTGAAGAGAAATGTGAGTCATGGGAAAACGACAGGAGCGTGGGCTGAGCAGGTGACACATCACAGGAGGGGCTGCTGCTTCTACCCAAGAAGTCACTGGGGAATTTGAGCAGAGGAGGTGCAGAATCTAATTCTTTACATTTTCAAAAAGATGACTGTGGCTGTTATGTTGCTAATAGACTGTAACCTATACTCGAAGTCTCCTCTCTTAAGCTTCATTTGGTTATTAATGTCTGTAGGTTTCTGGGAAGCTGGCATCTTACGGGAAGACACAAATCCACTAGTCTCCTGGACGCTATGGGTTCTTCTGCGTTCATGAGATGTGAAAGCAAAGGTTCAGCTTAAGGTCATTGACAGAATTAGTCTTGCTACTAAGAAGGTTCTCGCTACAAATCCTGTATATAAACAGCACACCAAGAAAGGGTGACAAGCTTTAGTATTAGGCAGACCTGCCTATGATCTTATTTCATTTACTATCTGCGACATGGTTGTCAAATTATCTTGCTTACGGAAATAAAGATGCTACTGCCCATCTCATGGGACTGTTATAAGGACACACACACACACACACATATAATTGTGCGCGCTATTCCCCAGCCTGTGACTAACACAGGATAGGAAAGCATAGATATTAATTTCTTTCCTACCCTGTTATCCTTGTGAAACTCATCCATACCTTTGGCAGATGTAATGACTGCAGGTATCTTAAACGCCTGTATTCAGAATGACTAAGATACATAATTTTAATTATAGATAATGTGGGTTACAAAGACAATTACCCTATGTGCTCAGCCTCTGTAGAAGGATAGCTTAAGCAAAAAGCAAAAGCCAAGCAAAATTATCCTCATAGGATGGACAAAATAGGGAAGGAATTGCACTTACCTGTCTAAGAAAACAGCATTATTTGTTGCCTAATAACTATACCCTCCCTGTACACCTTCATGTTGGATTTAAACACCCTGGAGCCAGTTCAAAAGTTACTGTTTGCTCCTCTATTATCTTTCTGTACATTACTGTTCAGTGGTGCTTTTCATGTATATTAGGAGAATAACGGTGGTCAAAGGGTTGAGAAAAATTAGTATGAGCAAAGACTCTTTGGATAATACAAGACATATTTTGAGATCTCAGGCTGAGTCCATTTTTGCTGCTATAGCAAAACACCACAGACTGAGCAACTTAGGAAGAAAAGAAATTTATTTGGCTCACAGTTCTGAAGTCTGGGAAGCCCAGGGCATGATGCCAGCGTCCGGTGAGGGTTATCCCATGGCCGAGGGAGGAAGGTGGAAGTGAGCACATGAGACAGAGAGGGGAGGGGGCCGAACTCATCCTTTTTATCAGGAATCGCCCCTCCCAATCCTAACCGATTTCTGAGATAACAGCATTAATTCATTCATGAAGGAAAAGCCCTCATGACCCAATCATCTCTTAAAGGTCCCACCTCTCAGTATCATCACAATGGCAATTAGAGTTGAACATGAGTTTTGTCAGAAACATTCAGACCATAGCATAGAGCTAATGGGCTCTGTTCTTGCTGACTTGCAGAAGAAACGCTCCCTAGGCAGTTCTTATAAAAAAATTCCCAGGCTTCCTCTGAGTATGCCTCTGAGCTCCTATTTGAGAAATTCAGCCTGCAGATACTGCTGCAGCCTTTCTGTGGGCAGGGAGGGAAGTAATCAAGAGCAAAAAAAAAGTCGTATTTTTTAAATAGTTACAACAAAATATCACCTTCATGAATTATATGTATACATTCATTCATGAATATTTATTAAACATTTCTAGGTTCCAGGAATTTTCTAAGCACTAGAGATGTTACAGGGAATACGACAGGAGAAATTCTTATGGAACTTATCTTCCAATCAAAGAAAGAAAAAAATAAAATAAAGGAGAAAACTAAATATTAAGTTTGATGATGATAAACACCATGGAGGGAAATCAAGTAGGGAGTTAATAGAGAGTTCCAGTAGCAGAAGAGTAATTTTAAATAAGGAAGCCAGGGAGGTCTCCTTGAGAAGATAAGGGTGGAACCGAGACTTGATGGAGCTACGTGAGTGAGTCAGACACGTCACACAGAGGCCTGGCAAGTAAGCAGACCCTGGGAGGGGAGCAGGAAGAGCCGGAGGGCTGTCTGTGTGGACAGAGCGGTAAGAGCAAAGAGAGGAAATGAGGCAGGTGGAGGTGAGAAGTCGTGATAAGGAGATGGGACTTATATGTCGTGATAAGGAGGTGGGACACCAGTGAAGAGCTTGGAGAGTGATGTGATCTGGAATTAGCTTGAATAGAATGACCTGTGTTGCCGTGAAGAGGATTTACTTACAGTGGGCAAGGCAGGATGGAAGCTTAGAGATCAATGGCAGATTATTGCAAAGTGAGGCAAGAGCTGACAGTGGCCTGGCCCAGGGTTGGGTCACTGGAGGAGGAGAAAAGCGGTTTGATTCTGGGGATATTTAAAATGTATTCGATGGAAGGAAGGTAAATGGTGGGACCATTCCTATGGTTCATATTGCAAGGGTATATGTCAAATGTATTAAGTATAGAGTATAAATGTCTTAACACAATAATGAGGTGAAGGCTATATTAACTAGTTTGATGTAATTTTTTTAATTGTATATAAAAATAAGCACATTTTACCCCATAAAAGCATTGATGTATACATGATCTATGTGTTTATGACTTAATTAAAAAAAAAAGTCGAGCAGAAATACTGAAAAAAAAATGTAGAATTAATAGAATTTATTGGTGGATTAGATTTGCATTCTTAGAGAAAGGGAGAAATCAAATATGATGAGGGAGGTTTTAGCACCTGGAGAAATGCACATTAAGCAAGACAGGAAAGAGTGAAGGACGAGGAGATATGGGGTTCTGGGATTCAGTTTGTTAAGTCTGAGATGCTAAGTGGAGTTGCCAGTTAAGCAGGTGGACTCACAAGGCGGGAGGGAAGGAGATAAGTCTAGTTTGGAGAAACATGTAAATTTGGGAGTTTGAGCATAAAGATATTACCTAAAATTATAAGACTCTATGAGATCAGCAGGTACATGAGTGTAAAATGGAGACGAGATCTTACTGATCATTAGGTCACTGGGCGGATAAAAGGTAACCGGCAAAGGAGTCTGAGAACGCTTAGCCGCTAGGAAGAGAAAACCAGGAAAAAAGGTGTTTCAACAAGGGAAAAGAAAGCTTAAAATACCTGTGACTCTGATTCTTGCTAGAAAGTTTCTCTGTCATTCATCTTCTGCTAAAAAAATTTTTTGAGAAAAGTAATATAAGAGATATTATGTCTTCTGTTATAAAAATTCTCCAGACTTAATATAAAATATACCAGATCATCTTAAGGCTCACAAAAATAACTTATATGAGATGTTAGTTTCCTCTTTTGTAGAAAAAAGAAAGAATTTAAGGTTCAAGTAACTTTTTTAAAACCAGGATTTTTTATTTAAGAATTCATTTTGGCTTTACATGTTATTATATTTTATGAACCTCTAAGAAAATACAGTTTGGATATATAGTATGCAGTATTTCTCAAACTTAGTTGATCAAGATTCTTCGGATCGCAATGAAGTATATTGAGGGGAGCTATTTATCTTGAATGAAACTTTCTATATAGCTGCATTATAATAATGCATATATATAGTTGCATAAATAACCTAAAACAGTATCCTTGTATAACTCTCCTCTGACTCCTTAGAAGACTCAGGTCTCCAGTGGATTGATGAAGGTCATCTGCATAGGGGAGGATCCCCCACTTTACTCAGTCCATGAATTCAAATGTTAATCTCATCTAGTTACCCCCTCACAGACACACCTAGGAGACAGCATACAGGAAAAACTCTTAATCTTATCAGTCCAGGGAAAGAAAAACCCTAGAAGACAGTAAAAGAAAAACTCTTCATCTTATTGGTCTAGGGAAAGAATTTATAAAGAAGACAGCGCTGCCACTCACAGCAACAACAAAAATAAGTAAATGGGACCTACCTGATCAAGTTAAAAGCTTCTGCACAGCCAAGGACACAGTCAACAAAGCAAAGAGACAAGCTTCAGAATGGGAAAACATATCTGCATGCTATAAATCAGACAAAGGGCAAATAATCAGAATCTGCAAAGAACTCCAGAAAATCAACAGGATTTTCAAAGGAGAAGAGCAAACCACTCCATTATTAACTGGGCAAGAGACATGAACAGAATCTTTTCTCGTGTGGACAAATGAATGACCAACAAATACATGAAAAAATGTTCATTGTCCTAATCATCAGAGAAATACAATCTGAGATATCATCCAACTCCAGTGGGAATGGCCCACGCACAAGGTCCCAAAGCGACAGACGCCCGTGTACGTGGGGAGAGAGGGGAGCATTCGGGCACTGTTGGTGGGACTGCAAACTAGCAAGGGTGCAGCCTCATGGGCAGACCTGAAACGCCTCAAAGAACTAGAAATAGACCTTTTGATCCTGTAATCCCAATACTAGGTATCTACCTTAAAGAAAAAAAGACATTTTATCACAAAGACATTTGTACTTGAATGTTTATAGCAGTTCAATTCATAATCGCTAAGATGTGGAAAACAACCCAAGTGCCCTTCAACACATGAACGGATTAAAAAACTGTGCTATATATATACCATGGAATACAGTTCAGCCCTAAAAATGACAGAGATTTTGTATCTTTTGTAACAAACTGGATGGACTTGGAGAACATTCACCTAAGGGAAGTATCATAAGAATGGAAAAACAAGAATCACATGTACTACTCAGTACAAAATTGAAACCAGTCACCTCAGATGAGAGAAAACATAATTACCCTCAAGTAAGGTGGGGAGGGGCTCACTAAGTTCCCACACAAGGGGTACGATGCCTGGGTATATGGCACACTCCTGGATAAGGAACCCGTGACAGCTAGGACTTTCACCTCACAATTGTACACTTGGTAACCTAGTTGTGTGTACCCTCTTATTAATCTGAAATTTAAGAAAAGTCACCGATTATCAAGGACAGTATTCAGTAGGAGTACACAGAGAAAATGGGACTGACTCAACTACGTTTATTTTCCCGTGTTAAGTACTTCTTCTGGCATGATGCTTATGCTTAAAATGCATACAGGATTTAAGGTAAAAATAGATTTTGAAATTGGAAAACAAAAGAGACACAGAAGAGAGGTGCACGGGGGAATCCATGTGTCCACGGAGGCAGAGATGGCAGTGACAGGTCTGCAAGCCGAGGGTCCCCCAGGGTTGCCGGCAACCCCAGGAGCTAAGAGAAGAGAGCACAGGGAGGATGGCCCCGGAGCCTGCAGAGAGAGCGAGTCAGGCTGTCACCCCGATTTTGGACTTCTCGCCTCCAGAAATATGAGAATAAATTCCTCTTGTTTGAAGCCATCCCCCCAAAAAAAGTAATAAGTAGAAAATTTCAGGTCACGTTTACTTCTGGGGAAAGGCAGGGAAAGAACGGCAGATAGATGCCATGTGACTGGCAGTGCCCTAATTCTGTGGTGGTGTCATGAGTGTTCATTTGTTTTTCCACTTCACAAAGTACATAGACGTTTTATGCTTTATAACGAAATATTTTTATATCAAAATATCATATTAACTTTTTAAAAAATGTTGTTTTCTAAAAAATCAGAGACAGAGATTTTTGCATATAAACTGATCTGTTACCTAAAGCATTGTAAGCTTCAATCAATTTTGTTCACCCTCCCCTCTCATTAGCGACTATCTGTTATCTACGTTACAAACGATCTTGCTCAAAAAGTCGACTGAACTTCAGAGAAGGGAGGGGATGTGTGGCTGGAGAAACTGCTGTATTCCTTCCCCCAACAGCTGATGAACTTGGGTCTGAAACGTGCTGGGAATGGGGTTGTACCAGGTCATCAGGTGAAGCGTCCAAGCTCCCACCAGCTCTTCCTCGCTTCTGAAGTCGGCGTCATCTGCAGCTCCCTAAGGGACTGGTCCTGTCCTTGCACAGCCCGTTCTCTTCTCCTCCACCATATTTCTTCTTTCTGTCTTTAGCAAGACCTGCCATTAACTACACCAACGGCTGCAATTCCTGTTCCAGGAAGGAAGATGATAAGGCTTCATTTGAGATGTGATTTTAATCTTGTCAAAATGGATTTGTCATCACTGTACTGAGAAAGTAAAAAGTGGCCCTAATTCATCTTCAGTTATAAGAACTGTTAGTTAGTTCTGACTGGGAACAGATACACTGACCAAGTGAGGCCACTTGCACCTGTGCTGAACATTATGTTTTAGTTTTTCCTGTTTCAGGGACATTGGATTGTCACTAATGACAGTATCATTTTGCAAGACGGAGAGTCCAAGTGGGAATCGTCTGATTTTATTTCAATTATAAAGCAGTGAATTTGAGAAAACATGAGAGCATTCATCTTTATGGAAGCGGTGACCCCGAGTGTAACAAACATACAGAAAAAGGCACCTGTGCTGAGTCTGCAGCTTAATAGGTTTCCATAAACTGGACACAGTGGGGGGGGTCACAGTAAGAAACAGAACATCCAGAACTCAAGAAGCCTCCTCATGTTTCTACTCCATTGTTTTCTCCTGGAATTATTTATTCTAAAACATTTGGGAAATACAGAAAATCACGAAAAGAAAAGGCAAAAAGGAAAGTCTGTAAGGGGACAGCTCCTGGCTCACAGCTGTCCATCCTCCCACTGTTCTTCAGAGTTGAGATTTGCTTTCTGTTTGAAGAGTTTTTCTAAGTCTCAGACTCTTGCTAAAATTTTTCTTCCCAGCCCTGCTATTTCGGTTTCAGTCTTTACCTATGTGCCAGAATGAATTTTTTTAAAATGGATTTTAGTGCTTTTTAGAGCAGGTAAATTAGGAGTCCAAATGCCAGCTAGTAAGGAATACTGATACAAGTTCATACCAAAATGTTCTGCCTACAAATGCCTGAAATGTCCTTCTTGGGAATTCATTTCTTATTTTAGCATTAACTTCTCTCTTTAAAACGCTACTACTGTTTACATAATATTCAGCCTCTTACTCTGAATGAATAACCCCGGTGAGTTTCAGGTGATCTACAGACAGAAAACGTGTACAGAGCTAAGGGTACCAGGTGGGAAGAGTTGGGATGAAGCTGTGACGACAGAGGGCTGATCAGAGCATCAGCGTGTGAGAACCTCGGCAACATCTTCCCTGCTGTCTCGGTCTGGCTGGCACCAGGCTGAGGAATTTCTTTCTCTAGTATCCCTCTTCGCCTTTTGTGGGATTATCCATCTCTGTTTCTCTATCATCTGTTCCCTCTTTTCTTTTTATCCATCTGTGAGTAGTCAGAACAGTTTACCGGCAAGGAGAGAGGAAATCACTTCAAGGTGAACTAGAAATGAAGTATGTTTGCAAGACGATGCAGAGAAAGTTAGGTAAGATGTAGGCTGCTCGCTTTAGGATGGGATATGGTCAGATCATCTTCTGATGTTGACATTGGCTTCACACCCTCGTAACACTGAGATAATGATGTCCTGAACTCAGAGAGTAAAAAGAGGACTGGATAGAAGAGGTGTCACAGAGGGAGGCGGATGGCAAGTTGAGCTCTCAGTGTCTGCTGGGTGACTAAGAGAATATTGTGACCATCACGATCAACAGGGCAGTAAACATCAGAGGCTGCTTAGGAGGATATGAGGATTTTTGTTTTCAATTTCAGGTTACTGTGAAGATATAAAAATCAGGTCACAATTTTTGGATTTGCTAGGTAGAGTCCCCCTTGTAGTTGTGTCTCACACCAAGAAGGCGTAGGCCAAACACCCCTACTGGGGCCCTTTAAGTGGGAGCACATCAATCCTCCCTCCTTTTCACCCTCCTTCATTCCGCTTCCCCTGACTTGAATAGAATTAGGTTTTTCTCCTATGAGGATGTGTGTTAGATTGTTTACTGTCTTCATAATAAAACAGAATACACTGGATGCTTGCTTTTCCATTCTTGTGATACTTTACTGAGAAGAATGTGCTTCAACTCCATCCAGGTTAATACAAAAGATGTGACGTCTCCCTCTTTTTATGGCTGAGTAGTATTCCATGGGGTACATGTACTACAGCTTGTTAATCCATTCCTGAGCTGTTGAGCTTTTAGGTTGTTTCCACATCTTGGCGATTATAAATTGAGCTGCGATAAACAGTCTAGTGCAAATGTCTTTAGGATAAAATGATTTTTTTCTTCTGGGTAGATGCCTGGTAGTGGGATTGCAGGGTCTAATTTGAGTTCTTTGAGAATTCTCCAGACTTCTTTCCAAAGAAGCTGTATTAGTTTTCAGTCCCACTGACAGTGTAAAAGTGTTCCCCTCTCTCCACATCTGTGCCAGCATCCGCAGCTTTGGGACTTTGTGACGCGGGCTATTCTTGCTGGATTTAGGTGATATCTCAGGGTGATTTTGATGTGAATTTCTTTGTTTATTAATTTGAGTTGCCTATATGTCCTAGTTATCAAGCCTTTGTCAGATTTATAATATGCAAATATTTCTTCCCATTCTGAAGATTGTCTATTTGCTTTAATTGTGTCCTTAGCTGTACAAAAGCTTTTCGGTTTAATTAAGTCCCATTTGTTTACTTTAGTTGTTGTTGAGGACATGATGATTTAGACTTGGACACTGAAACTGAGGTGATGGCCCAGTAGGACAGCCCACCAGAGTTAGCAAGTAGAGAAGTGAAAGGGCGTCTACCATTAGGAGAGCGCTCGGAACTGTGGATGGACACTGGGACTCATCTGAACAGATGTGAGGGTCGACCCTGCTGATGGGTGGAATCCATTTGACAGAGGGTATGCAGAGAGAAAGAGGAGGATATAAGAGCTTCTGGGGGGGAAATATCTACATTTACGGAGTACAAAGGCAAAGAAAACTCAACAAAACACTCAAGAGAAGGAGTCACATAGGGAGGAGGGGAAGGAGCAGAGCACAGAGTTACAATTCAGCTCAATCAACGTGGTGAAACAAACACTGTTTATCAGGCGGCTACCAATAAGACATGGTAGGGACTCTGAGGACTCTGATAGATAAGCCGCATCTTTCCAGAGCTTCCCATGAGTTATAGTTTGGTGGGAGGAAATGGTAATTACAATTGCAATTATGATGTAGCAAGACAAATGTTGAATATGAGAGCCACGTGTCTTTACCTTTCTGTGACTCAATGTGATTATCTAAAACATGAAAATAATACTAGCGCCTGTGCACTGAATTGTTATAAAGAGGAAATACGTGTAGACACTTTGAACAGTGCGAGGCACATGGAAACTACTCAGTAAGTGCTAGCTCCCCTGTCTTGTATTATTTTTGTTATCTTATTGTTGCTGTGATAGGAGAAGCATAGGGTGCATGTAAGATGCTACGCTGGTTGTGGACGGCACCTCCAAGGGTCAGTGTTCAACTGGGAATGGAAGTGAAGAGGGCATGGGGATTGCTCTAGTTAGAAAAAAGTAATGTGAAAGGGTCCAAAGGAGAGAGATGCACCTTTTAAGCAAAGGTAGGAACATTGCAAAAAAGAATTGGGCAACGGGATTAAATCCCACAAAGGCTCTAAGGATGCTGAAGACAGAGATAGAACCTCTGGTTTACCGAGGTGACTTTTGGAAGTCACTGAATTCCACACTGAGTGGCTCAATGTGCCCTCCACCAAGTTCGTATGTTGATGCTCTAAAGACTCATTCCTCAGAACATGACTGTATTTGGAGATGGGATCTTTAAAGAGGTTCAAGTCAAGATAAGGCAATTAGAGTGGGCCTTAATCCTATTTGACCTGTGGTCATATAAGAGGAAATTTGGACACCAAAAAAGAGATGCCAAGAAGGATGTTGCTTGCCCAGAGGAAAGATCAGGTGAGATGCAGCAAGGAAGACATTTGAAGCCAAGGAGAGAAGCCTCAGAAGAAGCTGGTCAATGCTTTGATCTTTGTTTTGATTTTTTTTTGAGACAGAGTCTCACTCTGTGCCTTGGGTAGAGTGCCGTAGCATCATAGCTCACAGCACCTCAAACGCTTGGGTTAAGCGATCCTCTTGCCTCAGCCTCTCAAATAGCTGGAACTATAGGCACTCGCCACAATGGCTGGCTATTTTATTTTCTAGAGACAGCTTGCTCAGGCTGGTCTCTAACTCCTGAGCTCAAACTATCCACTGGCCTCGGCCTCTCAGAGTGCTAGGATTACAGGCGTGAGCCACCATGCCCTGCCTAACACTTGGATCGGGAATTCTAGTCTTCAGAGCTGTGAGCAAATAAATTACTATGGTTTAAACCACTCAGCCAGTGCTACTTTGTTTTTGCAGCCTTTGCAAATTAATACACATTGTGACATTCAAAGAGAGCAGATAAGCAATGCAAGGGGTTAATGTGAGTGGGTGAAGAGAAAACAGAAGAAAAGTAACGGACAAGTAATGGATTTTTAAGAGAATAGTATGTCCTGTCTTTCCCCCTTGGATATTTGATTAATGTAGGTATAGTCTCTTCTAAACGACTTCCAGAGTTCTTCATTTTTTAGTCTTGTTAATTCATTTTTGTAATACAAGAATTTAAAAACATACCTCAACTTTATGGGCAAATTACTTTACCGGTCTTTTATTGTAATAGCTGATCCATCTTGTGAGCAAAGGGCAAACCACGGCATTTCCTTTATTACGATATTATCAGCAGCTCCAAAGTTGTAAATGTCATGATTTCCCCAGTCAGGATGATTCTATTTTTAGAGCATGGAGGGAGGAGGGAGCCTGGGGAAGAGATATAAAAGCATTGGGGGTAAGGCTTTGTCTCTTTCTAAAATAATGTCTTTATTTTGAGTTCCAACTCCTGAATTATAGGAATAAGGCTGATAACACACATTGTACTAAGGCTCAACAAATATTTAATGATCATTCAGTAGTGGTAAGCGAGCAAAGGCAAGAATTCAGGTTTTGAAAGAATTAACTATTTAACTTGATTTCATACCATCCTCCAAAATGAAGCCTCTTCTCATTTTTGGAAAACTTACTATTTCTCTGGTCTCACCTGATGTTCTTATTTTTATCATCGTGATTTTTGTCATGTTGTATTTACAGCTAGAATAGCATTCCATCACTACTCCAAAGCATTATTTTGAATTCTACTCATATTTTAAGATCTGCTTAAGTCCTTCCTCCCTTATTAAGGCTTTGTACACTCTGTCTAATCAAAAAGGCTCTGTTTATCATAATCTCCCTTAGGACTTATTCTGTTCTACCAGAATTGGATGAAAACTATAACATTTGAACTTGAAAAGAGTCAGATTTAAATTTCAGATCTTTCATTTGATAGCCATTTAAGTTTGGATGAGTTGGTTAATTTTTTAATGAACCTTTATTTTTCTTGTAAAAGTAAATTGGTCTTGAGTATGTTAAATCGGCCTTGCATCCCTGGGATGAAAACTACTTGATCATGATAAATAATTTTTTTTTAATACATAGCTGTAGTCTATTGGCTAGAATTTTATTGAGAATTTTTGCTTCAATATTCATTAGTGAAATTGGTCTGAAGTTCTTCTTTCTAGTTGGGCCTTTTCCAGGTTTTGGTATCAGGGTGAAGTTTGTTTCATAGAATGTGTCGGGGAAGGTTCCTCCTTTCTCAATGTTTTAGAATAGGTTCTGCAGTCTAGGTATAAGCTCATCTTGGAAGTTTTGATAGAATTCTGATGTGAAGCCACCTGGTCCGGAGCTTTTTGTTGTTGTTGGACGAATTTCCATTGTTTTTTCAATCTCACTGCTTGCTATTGGCTTGGCTTCTCTTCAGGTGAGACCAAAAAATATCTGGCCAGTCTAGATTGGATGGGTCCTATCAGAGCCTAGGCTCCTATTTGGAGTCAGAAGCTAGTGGTAGGGGAAAGACGGGGTGGTGCCGGGAAATCTTTCCAGGATTTCTGGTTAATTTTTTCTGTACTTGCTTTCCCAAGATGGTGATAGTTTTTTTTTGTAAACGAAGTTGTTTTTACTATACTCCATATAATGTCTTCTATAATGTTACTATTTATTCATCAACATTCATTAAGTATTTATTGGACACCTACATGTCAAACATTGTACCTGATGATATGGTCGTGAACTGAATAAACTCAATTCCTGACTTCATGGACCTTACATTTTGAAGTTTTAATTTGTATCTATAACCCCATTTAGGCACAGGAAATTGGAAGAGTTAAAACAATTTTATGTAATCATCATTTTTAGAATGAAGCCTTCCATGAACCTCTATTTAAAAATATAACCCCTTTCAATTTTCCTTCCCTGGTTGATTTTCACCATAGCATTGCACAAACACAGCATGTGTTATACTTATAAATCATGTTTACTTTCTCCATTACTAGGTTGCAAGTTTATGTTCAGGTCCTTCTGGGTCAGCAAAGTCAGAAAAGCTATTTGGTATAGTGTTTATGAATGGGCCTTTGAAGTCATGAAATTCTGGGTTCACATCTCTACTCTGTCACTTACTATGACACTTTAGACAAATCATACACCACCCTATCCCCAGCCTTCATTTCTCCCTCTGTAAAATAGAGCAGGGAGGGATGTATAATAACATTAATGACATATAACTTTTCAAGGTCAAACAAAATGGAATGATTTATGTAAGATATGTAGCAGGGTAGTGGAGTGTATGGCCTTTTAGAATTGCCCAGCAAATTCAAGTTATTATAGTTAAAACCGGAAACTTTTTTTTTTTTTTTGACACAGGTTCTCATTTGTTCAGGCTGGAGTACAGGGGCATGATCACAGCTCACTGCAGGCTTGAACTACAAGGCCCAAAGGACCCTCCCCCCTCAGCCTTCTGAATAGTTGGGACTATTGGTTCTTGCCACCCATAGCTGTCTAATTAAAACAATTATTTTATGGAGCTGGGGTCTCACTATATTGCCCAGGCTGGTCTTAAACTCCTGGTCCCAAGGGATCCTCCTACACAGCCTCCCAAAGTGCTAGGGTTATAGGTTTGAAGCGCTGCTCCTTGCCAACTTTTTAACATTTGCATACAGCACTAAATTTTCTCCAAAGGTACAAATCAATGCACTAAGCCAAACAGGAGTTGTGCATCTGACTATGTGTTATTTTTGCCACCTAGCACCGGGTACCCACTTTTGGGGCATTTTACAATTTCTTCCTGAATAAATTATCTCTCTCCCATTACTTGCAAACTTGATGGTACAGAAGGACATGACACGAACCAAGATGATCAGACCTGGTGGCCTGGGATCTGAAAACAGGTGGGGAAAGACACAGAGGTGAGAACAATTGCAGCTCACTCAACCCAGTGTCTACCAGGCTGTGTAGAGTTGCTCAGAGCTGCTCTAACTTGCAGCTCGATTACCTGATTTCATAAGGCAGACTGCACTCCAAAATGAATTCCCTTTTAGGTTAGCTTGACCAATGTCCAGTGATAGAATTGGTAGAACCTCTGAAGGCATGCCAACGTTCATTCTCACAAGCCCTGGGATTTGTTTTTGGGAAAGCCTTGATATATATGATGTGGTCTTAACTTGCTTGCATTTCACGTCATTATCAATTGTCTGTACCCTCTGTTCTTTTACTTAATAACTACTATTTTTCCCCATGAGGAATGGAGTTTAATTCTGCATAGGGTCAAATCCATATTGTGATTAAAAGGCTTTATCAGGGGATTGTCTTACAATCTAAATCCTGGTTTTCTCTTTTCTTTCACAATCTCCCCCCTTTGCCGTCTCTGGGGGAATTTCTAGCTTGTGTCTTTCTCAGTACTTTGCTGCTTTGATTTGCTAAATGCCAGGAATTGGGTACTCATCTTTCTTCTTTGCTCTGAATGTCTATCTCTCTCTGAAAGCCCCATATTTTAATCATTATGATCTCTTAGTTTAATTTTGAACCTAGCAGGGGAGAGTGTCAGGGGATGTACTAATGCCCCCATAGTAAAGGCAAGACCAGGTAGTGGCAATTTTTCCTGCTCCTTAGGTCCATTGCTCCCCATTCCTACACCATTTTTCTCTCCCGTTGTATAATTGTCCAGCCTCTGCCTCACGTCTTTCCCTGATATGCCAGCTATTACTTTCTACATCATAAACAACTTCACCATCTCAGTTAATATCAACAAATCTTTATCTTTCTCATCAAAGTACAGAGAAAGACATAAGCTAGAAGGATCCCCAAGGATCTCTGGGTGAGCTTGGCTTCAATTCAGCTGACATTGAGGAGGTCAGGTTCGCTCAGACACGTTGAGTCCAGGTCCGCTCAGGCACGCTGAGTCCAGGTCCACTCCACGTGTCTCCTCACTCTCTTGTATGGGGTATGCTCCCCCCCATGGTAGACAGCAGAGATGCAAAAACTCAAGCCAAATCCTGTGAGGCTAAAAGTTCTTCTTGGCAAGACAGGTGCTCCAGTTCATCAGCCAAAGCAATTCACAAGGCCCTGGCCAACATCAGTGATGCAGGAAATACATTCTACTTACTTGGTAGGAGATGCAGCAAGTCACATGGCGGGGGAGTGCAGGGACAATTAGTTCTGCACCAAGGTGTGAGGCAGGAACTGGAGAGCATAATCTGGTCTACACGATGCTCAGCTCTGCTCTGGGCACGGTGGCATCTCACTGCATCTCAGTGCACCGCACCCCTCTTATCTCACACCACCAGAATCCAAGCAAACTAAGGGAGGACGAAGAAATTTCCTACTTTCCTAAATAATGCAAATCCATTTACACTGAATTTTAGAGAAGGAGGAAGTGGATGATAGTGTTTCATGATGTCTGACAAAAGCATTCAGGCCATTATTTCATAGGAACTCTCTTTGCCCTAAGGACAAAATGCTCTGTGTGCGTTTTAATATATAAACATAACTTTCATTAAATACTGTATGGCAAGCACAGAGCAAGTTCTTTGAAGCATTATCTTTAAACATTCCTATAAAAATCCTACGGAGACTGCAGATAAAGAAACTGAAATTTAGAAAGGTTAAATCAGTTTCCAAAAATGTAAAAGAAGACTCATTATTCTGTACCCCTGGCAACAAGTAGTCAACGGAACAGGCTTTAAACCTAGTTACTGGATCAACCACTGCTGCAGTGAAGATGCTTTTACAAACCAGCCACTCTCCTTTGCTTCTGCAAGTCAGCCCACCAAGACTCACTCCAACAGACACATCTCTGGGTTTTGACCAATCAGCAACATTCTCCCTCCCCAGGCGTCAGGCTTCCGTAGATAATGTTAACTTATCTGCACCTCTGCAAGTCTCCTTGAACTGTGTGCTTTCCCCAAATCCTACTGAAGACCCACAGAGCCCGCGTCTGACCAAGAGCATCTGCTCTTTCTGCCTGAAAGCAACACATTCAGCTTTGTGTTATTATTTCAAATATTGTGTGATGGTTTCATTGTCCTCTCCAAAGCTCGCACAGCTGGTGTGAATGGTCCAGTTAAGTGCAAAGCACGCTTGCATTTGATTTCTGAGCCCAAACTCTTGCCCAGCCTGATTTCTACTGCCTCTTGTCATTTTATGACAGCAAGTGTCAATTTTATTTTTTTTGTTATTAAATCATAGCTGTGTACATTGATATGATCATGGGGCATCATTCACTAGCTTCACAGACCGTTTGGCAAGTGTCAATTTTCTAGAAAGTTCAGCCTCTGCTGGCATTTCGACTCTGGATGGTTATTTAAGTTTGCATTTCTTATTTATCCAACTATCTGGTAAGTGCAGTTGAATTTAACACAATTGCACTTCTCAGCGCTGACTAATTCATCAGGTATTCATTTATTAATTTTAAATACATTCAATGGAGGGTATTTAAAAATGCTAAACACTCCATTGAAAAGCAACAGTGAAAAATTAGGCCGTGTTAGTCCTCACGGCTGGCAGCCTAAATGACGGAAGAGTCAGAGAGCAGAATTTCCGGGTGGCACAGGAACGTGGGAGCACAGACGTGAGGGAAGGTAGGGCCTGCGGGGCTGAGCTTCCGGGTCTGACTTTGGCTGCGGGCGCTCATTAGAAACTTCCAACTGGCTGATATTTGTGTATTTGTTCTTTGGAGCAAACAATTCTTTCAGAGTTAAGAAGAATGTCCTCAAGTGTGCTAAGATGCATGAAAAGTCAAATGGCGAATCAGGAATTGCATGGACCCAAAACCCAACTTGTCTCGGAGGAGGCCCCATCTTAAACATGTGGTTTATCAAGTGGCAGAAATTACATTTAAGAAAATGCCATTTTCTGTATCTGTTGCCCAAAATTTTAGTTTAGTTTTCTTACCCAGTAAAGCCATCTAATATGGAGTATTGCGCTTTTCACATAATTGACGTGAAAGTTGTGAAAATTATGAAGAAAACCTTAATGATCCTCAGTAAAACGGGAGGTAACTTAACTGTGACCATCATTCTGCTTACACTGATGCCTTTTTATTTTTGATATGAAGATATCATTCTGGATTACTTCCCACTTCCTTTCTTGGTATGCTACCAGTTTTTGAAACATGATGTAATCACTAACATGACAGTTTTGAACACAAGGAAAAAAAATGTCTAATTTATAAAGAAGATGTCAGTGCTTTCAGCACAGAAGCAATGTTTGCATTTAGTCTTGACTAATGCCTGGGCACAGCCTCAGATTTCAGTACTTTTCTTGCTTTTCCCAAACAACTTTGACCTCTGCTGATGAGTTTCCTGGTTGAGCCAAGAACTCACAGCCACTACTTACTATTTGGGTCTTCTGCAGAGAGAGCGAGCTGCTCTTGGATCTGCTTAAGATGCACTGGCTTAATAAGAGGGGCAGGTGAGCTGCTGAGCTACATGGATTGTGGCCTCCATGAACCAAAAAAACAGTTAGTACATCTCAAAAGGTTCAAAGCTGCAAGGAGGCGCAGTTTGATTGTAATGGCTGCAGACCAAGTTTACCTTTGGCTCTTTTCTTCCTTATAGAACCCATGTACTCTGGACGGCCCAGTCCTTCCATTCCCTCATACAACTTTTTGACTTCCTATCTAGACATTTATTCTTCTGAATCTATATTTAAAGACTAAGTGTTGTGTTAACAAATCTAGCATTCACTCCAGAAGCTAACTCATCCCTGGTGTCAGATCAAACTTCCTCCACTATCAAAAAGCATGACAATCGGGCGGCGCCTGTGACTCAAGGAGTAGGGCGCCAGTCCCATATGCCGGAGGTGGTGAGTTCAAACCCAGCCCCGGCCAAAAAAAAAAAAAAAAAAGCATGACAATCGCTGTAATTTACTGGCCACTTGCTAAGTTGCTCAAAAGGCCTCATTGTCTCTAATCCATGCAGAATCCCTCCAAAGCAGGTGTTATGATTCTCCCATTTTACAGACTACAAATCTAAAATTGAGAAAACTAAGTTAGTTGCTCCAAACTCTTGTTCTTTAAGTAGTGCCACCTCCCAAGTGTTGGTGACTGATAAGGGTTCCAAGGAACATTTGTAGTTTGATCAGAATGACAACAGAAAACTCTAGAGATAGATGTTCAAGTGGGAGCTTTCCTGAGGTTTCTCAAATAAGACCACACAGCAAAGCGTCCTGCTCTCTAGAAGGTCAGGACAGCTGTGCTTAGCACACAAGTAGATGTGTGCTGAGGTGCAGGAAAAGGCCCAGGGAGATGTGCGGCCCCTTCCCTTGTGCCCAGCTGTTTACCACCCTCTTTATATCCGTAATCAAAGGAGCTGTAGAATCACAATGCAAAGAACAACAAAACGTTAATGTTGGGACTGACCCTTCAGGTGATTCCTGGTAAACCCTTCATTGCAAATAGGAAGAAACTGACCTGGGAACGGAGCAACTCAAAATCACCCAGCCAGGAGGCAGGTGGTGGAGTCACAACTCAAGTCTTCCTCCCTCCCTACTTTTTTCCTTCCTTCTACCCTTCCTTTCTACCTTATTTCTCTCTCCTACCCTCCCTGTCTTCCTTCCTCCTCTCCCCCTACCCTTATTTTTTTCAGTGTCTATTATTTGCAAGTCACTTGGTACTGAGAACACACCAGAATAAATGCCTTAGGGGAAAATCCCGGCCATGCGGGAGTTTACACTTAAGTGGTAGAGACAGTCACATATAAAAACCCAATAAACCAGTCAAATTTGTGATAAGAGCTACGGAGAAAAAGTGCAGCAGGGAAGGCTGACGCAGAGAGGGAGAGGTGGGACGGTGCTGCTGGAGCAGGTTATGTGTGAGGAAGTCAGCCACAAGGAGAATTCCAGACAGGGTCGCCACGGAGAGGAGAGCGTGGGTGGACTTGAGGAACAGCAAGAAGGCCGGTGTGGCCAAGAATAGTGAACGAGGGACAAAGCCGCAGGCTGCTGTCTCCTCCACCAGTCAGCACCTTTAGGTCAACCTCAGCGCCTCTTTTTAAGAGGCTCACTTATGATGAATCTGACTAACATCCCCTTCATGGCCATGACTAATCTCAGAGACTAGGGACGTGCTGTGTAGGATAAAATGCACCTGACCATCATGGCCATGACTAATCTCAGAGACTGTCCAACTAGAGACACTCGGTGGAGGATAAAATGCACCTGACCAGCAGTCAGACTGCCTAGACACAAGTCCTGTCCTATGAGCCAGGCCATTTGACTTGCTTAACTTCCTTTCCATTCTCTACAAAATGAGGATGGTGGGAGCTTTTATTAGGATTGAAGAAGGTGACAAAGATAGCACGTGTTTGTAAGTGGATCGTCTGAGTTATTAAAGTCAGTTAGTTTGGAAGTATCATGTTACGGACCAACTGACTGATTGATAATAAATCTTTTGCATGTTTATCAATAAAAGAAATAATATATAACTGGGTATTATGGTTCAAGTTGATATTCAATGATTGATGCTGAGATGTAGAAAGGCTACTTCTTCCTGCATTAAAATATTATTGTTGCATTATCTAACAAAAAGATTGAAATTCTAGAATTTACCTCTATTTACTTTGCAAGTTTTCCAAGTCACTATTTAAGAGAGTCAAAAAATAAAGTTTTGAGAAAATTACCCTATTTATTATCAGTTTTTTCAAGAATGATAAGGAAGTCTGGTGGATTTTCATTCTTTTCACAGGTAAATTATTCAGATATTTAGCCTGACTTTTTGTTTACATACACCCACAAAGTAGGAGAATAAAGATTAGAGCTCAGTGTTCTGCCTGCCATACACTTCTACAGTGTCTGAACTTAATTAAAATTCAGCTGATAAATTCCTGGTGTTATCTGCAGACTCAGGAAGTTAAAGGAACCGCCGAGTTTCACAGTCTGGCTGGAGGTCATATTCTGTACGCAGTATGTCAGAAACGGTAATTTGGCAATTGTGCAGCTAAATAACTGCTCAGTAATAATAACCAGTGTCTATTAATGACTCGAAATGCAATTAACAGAGATCATTTTTGATAATTTGAATGAATGGAACAGAGCTGCCATCTTTCATGGGAGATCACAGAAAACAGGTGCCTGATTGTCAGACTGGAAGGCAGGATCATTCTGCCAGCCCCGATGGTTCTAAAAGTTGTTTATGAAGCCCCCAACGCATGTTTAAAAATGATCCTGAGAATAACAACAGATAAAACATTTTAATCGATGAGGCCAAGATCAAGGAATCACAAAGTTTCACCCAATTTATTAGTAAAAACAAATCATTTCTGGCAACTCCAACAAATGGCAAGTCATTCTTGGCAGCAAGTGGTCAGTCACGTGTCACTGCAGGAAACAGTTACCTGCAGTTCACGCCTAGGATTTCTTCCCACTTCCTCCTGCCTTGAGCAGGAACTAGATGCCTGGAGCTGCACAACCATGTCTCAAACATCAGGTACAAAACACAGAGTGGATGTTGGAAAGGGCAGCAGCTGTTTTCAAGCATGAGTCACAAACATGGAAATGCGAGAGGAAGAGCTCTCAGATCTGAGACCTGGCCTTGCTGAAGAACTAACCGAGGTCAGCCAGTAATTCACCCGAGTTATTTATTATTTATTTATTTTAAGGATAACCAGTTGAGGTAGGAACTTTTTTTGCTTTTCATTTTTGGGGATTCATTGAGGGTACAAAGAACTAGGTTATACTGATGACGTTTGTTAGGTGAAGTCCATCTTACAGTTGTGTCCTGCCCCCCAAGAGGCGTGCAGACACCGTGACCCCACACCCCCTCCTTCCTTCCCCATCTCTGCTCCCCCACCCCCCACACTCCACAGGTTCTGGGTTGTTCATTGTCCTCATATCAGAACTGAGTACACTGGATTCTTGCTTCTTCATGCTCGTGGTGCTTTACTAAGAAGACTGCGTTAAGCAATTCATGTTTGTTCAGCTATATCTGGACGTGTCATTCAACACAACACTTAACTCATCTTTCTTCCTCTTCTGCAGCTGTTGGGAAGTCGACCATCAGTTTAACTGTTGTGAAAATTTATATCATTTCTCTTGTATATTGTTTCTCCCTCCCTTATCTCCTGAAGATGTACTGGACAAAAGTTTAAGCTTCTGAATTTAGTATGTGTTTCTTTATTTTCCTGTTTTCCCTCTGTTGCATTCTCAGTAATCACCTAATTTCCACTTCATTTGTATGTTTTTTCTTCAGCTCTGCCTAATCTGCTGTTTAACTTGAGCACATTTACTATTTTTTTTGAAACCAACCTGACCTCAGAGAGTACACTTCTTTTTTAAATCTCTTCTACACTGCTCTCTGGCCGAGGGGACTGACCTGCTGGTCCTCCTGCTGGAGAGACCTTCTGATCTCACTCATAGTACATTGGTTTTTCACATTTTTTACCATTTTTTATTGTGGGCTTATTTTTAGGTGTGATGTATTTCCCTGTGAGGCTATTGTTTCAGCTTTTGAGGTGATTCTCTTTTGTTCTGGGTTACAGAAATACACAGAAGTTTTGAGCACTCCAGAGGAGTTTCCAGACCAAAATAAAACAGTAGAGTATAAATGTCTAAGCATAACAATTCAGTAAGTGAGGTGAAAGATCTGTTGACCAGTTTGATGTGAACGTTGTAGATTGTATGCAGAGTCCCAGCACATTGTACCCCATAAATGCAGTAATGTACACAGTTATGATCGAATAAAAAATATTAAAACAAAAAAACGAAATAAATTTTTAGAGTAAATTCTTAGTTTCAGACTCTTACACATTATAGACTTGATCTTACACATGGTCTAATCTGGGGTTCTGATTTCTCACAGGACCCAGCTTTTGTTTTCACCCAAATTTCTAGACAGAGTAGATTCTGGATTGTTTCCTGTCTGGGAGTAGAATTTTTCTACACAGAAGTATCATCCCTCCGAATTTCTAGTTTCATGAAGGTGGTCTTAGTACTAATTCTCATGTTGAGTTGAGCCGAGACCAAACCTTCTGTCCTTGTGCATTAAAACCTCCTCCCTAGGCACTAGGAGCCACGTGTATTTGGTGGCACCTGTGGGCGCCGTCACATGTCTTTGAATTTCCTGTCTCTGGTTGGGGTATTTTCATTTTTCTCTTTGTGCTTGACTATATATTAGACTTTTTTTCTTGTGTATTTATCCAGCATTTCTATGCATTTGCAGTGAGAGGGGCTTCTCCATTGAGTTCATTTTCCATTTCTCCAGTATCGCCTAAAAGCTTTATTAAATCAAGAAGTTACATTAAGCAAGATGCCAGCACCTGTGGAGTCGTCACTGGTTTCTGGTTCTGTGCAGCTGGGTACATTAGCAGACATTGGAAGCACATTAGAATGTATAAAAGTATGCCATTGAAAATCAGAGATTGGATCATGATTCCATCTATATCTCCGGCAAATTATGCTCTGTCTCTAAGGATGACTTTACTCAACATGGATTGGTAGTCTCCATAGGACAGTGCCTGGCAGAGAAAAAGTGAAATAAGAAATTTTAGTTATATTTACTACCATGTATTGTTACCTTTTTTTAGGTCAGCAGTCGAGGATCATAACCTAACTTCCAGCCTTATCACCGCACACAACTTTTTCTCCATACATTAATTTTTTTGGTTGCTCCAAAAACTGAATGAAAGTCATGTCTGTTCTTCAAATAAATTCTTTACACATTTCTACTGGTTTTACACAAGGAACATTCTTGTATTCTTAATTGCACTGGCATCTCTAGATCGAAGACACTATTCTTTAATCCCGTTCATTTGCCCTGCTAAGATGTGGTATAGAGACTGTCACATCTTGATGTCTGATTAGTATTAGAATTATTTTACCTTGCTTTGTCACATTTCCAAACATCAGACTGATTTTCTTTTCACTTCCCGGGGTATTTCTTTCCCTAGAGCAGTTAAATAATTTAAAAATTTTAATTCTCCAAATTAAATAAATATACATTTTTGTCTAAAAATAATTTAATCTAAAGAGCTTATGAAATAAAGATAATGGCTTCTTCCATTTCAGTTATGACCAGGAGTTATGGAAGGGAGGAGTAAAACTGCTCAGTGGAAATGAGAGTGAGTCCCAATGACATCAATAGGATCAAAGTTCCAGTAACGTTACCTTAAGCAAGATTAATTTAAAATGTAATATACATAAGAAGTATATTCATATATGCACATTTTCCCAGTGAGATTGAATATTGTTTTAAATGAAACAAACAAAATTATCTGAATATATATTCTTGCTAAATTATTTCAGCTGAGCATGAGACTTGACATTCCTATGGGATTCTGTCTTTCCAGCTGTGTTATGTTTCCAGCCCTACTCTAGTTAAGGATTGAAAAATAACTCAAGCCAAATTAAACAAAAAGACAAGGCACCAAATGCAAGTGGTTTATACTTTTTTTGGTCAGTCTGATTAGATGTATATTCATTTAATGCATCAGAGTTCTGTTACATTGCCTTTCTCTACTGTTTTTATTTTCAATTTATTCATTTTTGTTCTTTCGTGTTTATTTATTTTGTGCTGATATTTACTCTTTTTTCTAGTTTCCTAGGTGGAAGCAATGGTGTTATTTATTGAGACCTTTCTATCTTTAACATAAGAATCTAATACTGTAAATTATTCCCCCCAACAATGCTTTAACTGTGACATAAATTGTCATTATTGAGGTTTTTTTTATTATCATTCGTTTCAAAATATTTTTAGTTTCCTTTGTGAATTCCCCCTTGACATCTGGCTTATTTAAAAGAGCAGGGTTTCATTTGCAAGTATTTGGGAGTTTTCCAGTTATATTTCTATTATTTACTTCTAGTTTAATTCCATTATGACTGGAGAACATATTTTGTATGATTTAAATTCTAAATTTGTTGAGTTTTGATTTATTTTCCAAAACATGATTTTATCATAGTGAATATTCTATATATACTTGAAAAGAATGTGTATTCCATTGCTTTTGGGTGGTATGATCTATTAGTGGCAATTAAAGCAAGTTTGTTTTTATTAATATTTAGATGTTCGTTTCCTTTCTGATTTTTCTACCCTCCTGTTTTATTACTTATTTAGAGGGAGTGATGAAATCCCCAACCATAAAAGCAGATTTTGTTATTTCTTTTTCATTCTGTTAGTCTTTACATCATATATTTTGAAACACTATTGTTAGGGGCATAAACATTTAGGATTATTACGTCTTCTTGGTGAATTGGCCTCTTTATCTCTTGTGACATTCTTTGTCCTGAGTCGTACATTATCACAAATTAACATAGTTCCTCTAGCTTTCTTTTCATTAGTGTATGTATGCTGTATCTTTTAATACATTTTTACTTGCAACCTAAATAAGTCTTTATATTTAAAAGTAGGATTCTTATAGACAGCATGGTTATTCTTTTTTTAGTCTTGAAACAGGGTCTCACTTTGTCACCCAGGCTGGAGTGCAATGGCCTCAATACAGCCCACTGCAGGCTTGAACTGCTGGGCTTATGCTATCCTCCTGCCTCGGTGTTCAGAACAGCTGGAACTACAGGCTCGTGTCACTACACCTGGCTAATTTTTCTATTTTTTTTGTAGAGACAGGGGTCTCACTCTTGTTCAAGCTGGTCTCAAATTCTTGTCCTCAATCAGTCCTTTCTCCTTGACTTCCCAAAGTGCTAGGATTATAGACGTGAACCACCAGCAGGTTATGCTTTTTAATTCAGTCTGACAATGTCTGGTTTTAATTTTTGTGTTTAGATAATATATATAGGCTATAAGTATTTTCATGGTTGATTAATACCTATCATCTCAGTTTTTCATTTTTCTTTGATTCTCTTTCTTTTCTGTTTTAGATTACAGTTTATCTCAGTGCTTTTATGATTATTTTACCCCTATATTGGCTTATTATTTCTACCGCTCATTCTAATTTATTTTTAATTATAATGCGAAGCCCAATTTTATTTTGGGGCTTACACTATACATCTTTAGTTAAAGTCTATCTTCAGGTGATATTATTCCACTTCACATGAAGCGGGAACTGGAGTAGTTTTTGTATATTCTCACAATACACGGGTTTCATGTTCTGTGCTTTCCCTATGCTCAAAGCCCATAATACCTTGCTTAATTTTTACTTTAGACAGTCAAAGACATTTTAGAGAGATTAAAAATACAAAGTTCCAAGCAATGCTTGCTATTTTCCCCACCTGAGTTCTGAGTTAGGCTAAAGAGGTCAGTGCCTCATAGCAGTGCATTGGCCCCAGATAAGCAAGAGCAGCCCCAAGTGGAGATTTGTGGGCGAGGTCTACTCCGTGCCCTCCAGAGCCGGAGACACAGGCTGCCCCAACCTCCAGACTCCCCCCTCTGGGGAGAGGGTGGGCCGAAGGCAAGTGGAAACATCACAGAGCTTTCTTCTTGCTTCCAGGTTGGCTTAAAAAAAAAAAAATCAACATTTGCTTCTTGGCTGAAAACCGTTGCTGTTTTCTAGAGTGCAAAGTTGGTTGTGACAATTTCTACCTGCCCTTGATGTCCTGTGGGAGGATGAGGCTCAGGGCTGCCTATAACACTGTGCTATCTTGCTGATGTTGCTCTTCAATTCTGGGGAGTATTCATTCTGAATCAGCATATCCGAGAAAAGACAGCAAACCCAGCATTTCCCCACAATCCTCGAAAATTCTCATTAGGAAGGAAGAGAATTAGGAGAAAAGTTGGCGTAGGTCTGGGGGTCCACAGTGGGTGTAGGTCGTGAGCAGGTCTGAGGGTCTGCAGTGGGTGTGGGTCATGAGCAGGTCTGAGGGTCTGCAGTGGGTGTGGGTCATGAGCAGGTCTGAGGGTCCATGGTGGGCGTGGGTCGTGAGCAGGTCTGAGGGTCCATGGTGGGCGTGGGTCATGAGCAGGTCTGAGGGTCCATGGTGGGCGTGGGTCATGAGCAGCTCGCAGGGACTGCGTGGGAAGGAGGCCAGCGAGCTGAATGAAGAGTCCGGGCAGTGGTGCATTGAGGGGAAAACGCTGGAGGCTTTAATTTAGAAGTTTAGTTGTGGGGAAGAGGCTTGCCAAGCTCAGGCTTTAGGAATAAGAATCATAAAATGCTGTACGGGGTAGATGGCAGCATAGAGAGAGTGCTGACAAGTCATATACAATTATAAAATCCTATGCTTGGTAACATTCTAGGCAGGAATCATGACAGTCATTAAAAAAAAAAGATGGCCCAGTTACAAGGACATTCCAGGCAGGTGTAACTAGTGCCAGCAGCATGGCTTGGAGAATTTAGGTATGAAATTTTAAAGATAATAAAGGAAAGTGGATGACTCTCCCTTTGAAGTGAATTGTTTATTTAACTCAAACACACTTAATACCTAATTCCAGAAACATCTGCTGTCATTGTTCTATTTATAGTTCATGACTGGAGAGAATAAAATAAGAGATCTTAAACAAATAGGGTCCCTCCACCCACTCTGACGAATCCTGAATCAGAGATGGTCAGAGAAGTGAAGTTGAGCCATTGCAGATGGAGATGTGAGCTGTGTTGCTAAGACGCTGACTCATTCGTCTCACTCATTGGCTGTTTCTCAAAAGGGAAGACAGAAACAGGGCCACATGAAGGGTGGCTTATGTTTCTTTTGGTGCAGTCCAGGTCACCCTCACTCAGTCTTATCCCAGGGAGGCAGCGTTATGATAAGATTAATCATATGCCGAGAAAGAAATCCTCCTTCGGGTTACTTAGCATTGAAAAAATATTTTTGTATTCAGCTTTTGATCTCAGATCTTTTGAACCCATGAAGGATGAGCTCACGGAAGAGGAAACGTATCCAGGAGTAATTCTGCTGGCTATAGAGCGCATAAAAATGATGCTTCCCTGGGTTAATGGAAGGGGAAGGGAAGTGAGGCGGCTGCTAAAGATAGGTGCAAACATTTTCACTGAAGTGGGTCCTTCCAGAATGTCTGCATGGAAACTGGGATACACTTTAATCCAGATCCTCTCACACCCGAGAGTGCTTACCCAGCTCCACAGTGAAGCGAAGAGTGTATTCTGTTCCCATGGAAGGACAAAGCACTGGCTTAATAAAGGCAGGACGCAGAAGACATGGATACCATAACAAGAGTGAACTTGGTTCCTGCTGCTGAGAGGTGTTGTGCCCAGTTAGCTGGTGACAAACGCCACGTACTTTTAAAGGGACATTCACACGTACTTAGGTTACCCTCATAACAGGTCTGAAAGTATCAGCATTTTTACAGAGGAAGAAATGTTCCCCATGTCCTGTAGCAAGGAGCAGGCCTACAATTTGAATCCAGGTCTGTACTTGTCTAAAATCTCTCCTATTAAAAAGACGTGATAAGGCCTGATATTCAGGAGTGTGGTCTCCAGCACCACTGGCTGTGCATCCTGGGAACAAGTGCTCTTTGCTGGGGTGGAAAGAACCCGGCTCTGGGCAGAGTGTTGAGGCTCGCTCAGAGGAAAGCCCACGGTGAGTCCTGTGATCTTCCCAGACTCTGGGATGTGAGGGGAGTGGGTTATTTCCACACATGTCAGGAAACAGTACCTGGCAAAACAAGACTCAGAAGGAAACAACTCAGAGTTGAAACATCGTTAACAAACTGAGTGGAGGCTGCCCTGAGGCCTTGGAATTTTTATAATAAGATGTTATTTATTTTTTCCTTTTACTTTTGGCTGCTTGGGGACTTCAGAGAAATTTTAGCTCAGAAGACACATATTTGATCCATTTATATTTGATTTTTATTTCCTTTTCCTCCCCTCCCTCCCTTCCTTCTTTCCTTTCTTTTTTTCATTCCTCCCTCCCTCATTGTGAGAAGTTTTGCCTGTTTCAGAGCCAGAACCAAATTGGACAAGATACCCCCTACAGAGATGGTCTTAAAAGAGACTGCGGGGACCCTACTGAAGGCAGAGACTTATTTAACCAAAATGACAGGGAAAGCATTGCCAGAAGTAGAATAAAAATCAAAATCATGTTCAAGATGCTGCAAAGATGACATTGATGGTCAATTCTGAAAATGACGCAAGGGTGAAAATAGGAGGGTTAGAAGCTATGGGGTGTAAGAACCAGGCAACGTCAGAGGAATAAGTGAAGACAAGTTGAAGTTCTGGGAATCCGACAGGGCTGGGGTTTTAAGTTTTAAGTGGCATTTGGTATACGGTACAGGTGATTTAAAGGAATCTTAAAGGACTTGGTATTTATTTGTTTTGTGTCCCCTAGCTTGGGTGTCAGCAGGATTCTCAATGGGGTGAAATCTCTTTAAAACATCTTGGATCTTTTCTTGTTATTATTGTTTGACCTTGAAAATACTTGACCTACACATAAATAAAGACAAAAGATCTGACAGCTACTTTTCCCCTAAAAGGAGTATGTGGACATGAACGGGAAAGTGTTAAATCATCATTTTGGACCTAATCTTAGAAAAATCATGATGTCTCATTTCTCTTTGCTCTCACATTTAAGCCACAGAGAGATACAGGGCTATTTTCTATTCTTGGGTGAGAGGTATCAAAGAAATATAAATCATGGACCTTTCATTTTCATAGCCCTGAACTGCGCCATCCTCACAATGCCAGATGGAAAGCTTGCAGTTGGAGCTGATCACAACTGGCTCCTTCCCATATGCCAATAACTTGAGTTCAACTCAAATAGCAGAAATAGCCCCAAATAAGAAAGAGGCATATGGTAGCTTCACATATCAATTTATGCAGATAAACATAAAACTGCCGATTTGCATGGACAGGCTTAATTTTCTTATCTCCATCCCAGTGGAAAAGTGAACTCAAACTTATGGTTTACTGTGCTAAAGCAGAGCCTGACTCACAGGTCATCCATGTGACTCATTCCTGAGCCAGAGCTCCTTTTTCCTGGTTGAACTTTGACCCAGTCAGAGTCACCACTGACTTTGGCAGTGTCACCTTTACAACTGAAAGGCTGGGGTAGTGGATGCAGGGAGGGGGGGGTAACCCCAGGAAATATCAGATGATTTAAGTTGGAAATAATTCCTGTTACCTAGATAAGAAAAAAGTGGTAAGTGTCAAATAAAAAACAAACAAACAAACAAAAAAACAAAAAACCAGGGTTTGAAAGAACGAAGGTTGGTGTTGTTCAGAAGTCTTACTGAGGACTGCGAGCTGGGAGGTTCTTCCTGAGAGTTTCTGTCAGATCGTTCCATCAGCTTCCAGTGCAGTTTGTATATAGGCGGCAGCAGTTTGTATACAGGTGGCGGCAGTTTGTATACAGGTGGTGGACACTCTGCATGGGCTTGGAAGTGACATTAACATGCTCAGAAGTTAGGTCAGAGAGACATCTCATCAAGGTTTGGGTGTGACAGTACATTTATGAATTACAGAGGCAAAATCATTAATCCTGTCGGACAGACCTTATCTCACGTATAAGAAGAGGGAAGGGTTAGGATCATTGAACTTATCTTTTCTAAAAATGTCGTGATCCAGGCAAAGACGTGGGAAGCTGTGCTCGGTTCTGCTTATCGACTTCAGGACACTGTTTTGGCAGGCTTCACGCAGCCCCTGGCTCGGGGCTTTGAGGAGGTCTGCTAGCTAGGGATTTGGTGGAATTTTCATGGCAAACAAAATGAGCAACATCAGCTTCTTACGTTTGTTATTTTTGTCTCGATAGGTAACCACAGAGGTTAAGTGTAGACATTTATTTACAATTTTAGATTGCCAGTCCATAAATGGAGACCATTTCTGGATATACACATCCACACAATGTAAATAGAAGCAGATTAATTTTTTAAATTTAGGATTAATATGAGGGTACATATCATTAGGTTACATTGTTTGTGTTTGTTAGGTAAAGTCCAAGTTGTAGTTGAGCCCTTCACCCAGGAGTTGTGCCGTGTACCCCGCCACTGTGACCATTAGGTGAGAGCTTCCTAAGCCCCTTCCCCCTTCTTTTTTTTTTTTTTTTATTGTTGGGGATTCATTGAGGGTACAATAAGCCAGGTTACACTGATTGCAATTGTTAGGTAAAGTCCCTCTCGCACCTTCCCCCTTTTTGAATTTGTGTTTTTCTCTCGTGTGGGCCTGCAGCTGTTCATCTACTAGCTTCATATTAGCATTGAGTACATCAGGGCTTCTTCATTCTCATGATACTTTACTTGGGAGGATGTTCTTCAAATCCATCCAGGTGAATACAAAATATGTGAAGACTCCATCTGTCTTCATGGCTGAATAGTATTCCATACATACCACAGTTTTTCACCTAACCCCAGTGACAACAGTCCACATCACAAAGTCCCAAAGCTGCAGGTGCTCGTGCAGGTGTGGAGAGAAGGGAACACTTATACATTGTGGGTAGGACTGCAAAGTAACACAGTCTTTTTTTTTTTTTAATTTCAGAGTAGGCAATTTAATCACCTCCTTAACAAAATAATATAAATCATATTTTATTACTGATTAAATTTAATTCATCATTTAAAAAGAAATTGTCAGATACAGTGCTAGGCCCTGGAAATAAATTGATGAGATGATTGAGCTGTTTTATCCACATGAATTATAAAATCCACTGGAGAAGATAAATAATAAACAACTAACTTCAAATGTGATTAACACAGCCTTTTTGAAAAGAAGCCTGGAGAATCCTCAAAGAGCTAAAAGTAGACCTTCTGTTTGATCTTGCAATCCCATTACTATATACCCAGAAGAAAAAAAATCAGCTTGTAATAAGGACATTTGCGCTTGAATGTTTGTAGATGTAGATCATTAACTGTATAATACTCAGTTCACTGCTATAAACTACAGTAATTTACACTAAACTTTTTTTTGAAAGCATTGTGTTGTTCTGTTGTTGCTGTTTTAAAATGTGTATGTAAATGGAGCAACACGGCTCCAAGTAGAACTGGTTCTTTCAAAGTAAGATCTGAGAGCTGTTCATGAGTGCTCTGCACCTCCACCTGCCCGGAGAAGTCCCAGGGGTCCGTGAGGACTCAGCCTGGGCTGTTCCAAGTCCTTTTGTCTAGAATGCTTCAGTGAGAGCTGTTGAGGGGAAAGTTATTCCCCCCTTCCTCAAGATCATTTATTGCTTCATACATAAACCAGTATAGGCATGTACCTGTCACAGAAGTTCAACCCTATTCCAGAGATGCTGACAGACTGTGGACTGTGTGTGCTGTGCAGATAAAAAACCTCCATGAAAGTTCCTGTATCTTCGGGAAATGTAGACGCCCGCTTCCCTGGTCCCCTGTCCTGAGCCTACTATTGTTTTCTTGCCAGCTTTGTGTGTGTTGCACATAATGCGAGGTGTTTGTGGAAAAGAGAAAAACTCGCTCCTTTCTAATCTTTGCTGTTAAGAAAACACAGCAGTATGGTAGTTTAGGGGTAGAGCTTTCAAAAGCCAATTGTTGTTTGGTGCCTATAACAGCACGGATTTGGAAAATTATCTGACTTTTCTACATGCCAGTTTCCCTGTCTGCAAAATGGTAATATACTTATGTCTTAAAGATGCTGTAAGGGTTATTCAAAATAACCTTGTTATATTGGATGTATTATATAATATGATATAATATAATATATATGATATGATAAGCATGAAGCATATTATATATTGCCTCATTTAATTCTGAAACCACCCTGCAAAGTGAAACCATTATTATTTCTCATTTGACAGATTTGCTAATTAAACCCCCCGGGTTCACTGTTAACAAGTACCAGGCGTGGTATTCAAACCCAGGTCTGTCTGGCTCTGGGGCCTGAACTCTTTACTCCGCCTGCTACTCCTCCCTAGGTAGGCACACTCTGGTTTCTAGTGAGGAAGGATTCAAATCACTATCAGAACACTGCTGTATAATCAGTCCTCGTCTTTGTGACAGATGTAATTCAGCCTGGACTAATTACGTAGAGACCTAGCTCCAGTTTTCATATCAGAATACAAATTTAGCCATTTCAAATCAAACATTTGTTTGTTTTTTTAAAGTCTCAGATCTAACTACCTTTTCAAATGTTACTGGAGTTTGATATCTAACAGGTCTTTCCCAAAAGAGAGCTGCAGTGAAGGTTCTGGGCTCCAGGCGGGCAGAGCGCAGCAGCAGTCAGCAGGACACGGGCACTTCCCTGGGTGTTCTGCAGGCCCCACTCAGATTCACAAATGTTCTTCCAGCTACTGCCTGTTTGAGATTTCTAATAAAGATAAATAGAAGGTAATGTAAGATTACCTTTCCTTAAGCCAATACCAGACAATCCAAACCACAGATAAAATTAGCCCCCCAGGCGCCAGCAGCATAGGAATAGATCAACCCTGCGATCAACATCTTTTTGGTCTCAGGATCCCCTATTCTCTTCAAAAATATCAAGGACACTAAAGGCGTTTAATTTATGTGTGTTAGTTATCAATTGCTGGGTTCCATACTAAAAATTACAACTGATGAATTTTTCACTTGAAAATACCAACAATAAATCCATTATGTGTTATTCTAAATTAATGTTAATGTGAATATTTTTACTAAAAAATAACTATGTTTTCCAAACCAAAAAATTTATTGAGGAGAGTAGCATTGTTGAACAGTTTTGCAAATCTCTTTTACGGCTTAATAAAATATAGCTGGATTCTACATGCAATCTGTTGCAATATCACATTTCATGTAGATTCTGGAAAATATCTTTGTTCACACAGGAGAGAATGCAGGGGAAATAAAAATAACATTTTGGAATTATTGCTAAGATGGTTTTGACCTTATAGTTCCCCTAAAAGGATCTTGGGGACATTCAGGGGTCTCTGGGGCACACTTTGAGAACCACTAGCTCAGCCAACAATCTGGGTGCCATGAGGAGCCTCCCACTGCAGCTGCTGGCCTGGCTGATGGTCCAGTAATAATTATGGCTGAAATCAACCGAGCTAAAAAAAAAAAAAAAGTCTATATTAGCTTAAGGTATTAAAAAACCTAAGTAAAAATTTTGATTTTAAACCCCAACACATTTACACAAATTGTGGGAAAATCAGGGACTTTTTTCACTACAGCTTTTGCAGATATGAGAAATATTAATAATGATGATCTTCCTTTCCTGTGATCATTGTTAAGTTAGAGCCTCATCTGGTTGGTTTCATAAGCCATTTAACAGAGAGGACATTGTGAAGTATTTCTGTAAAGGAATACTTAGTGGATTTGGAGGTACCCAGCCCCAGGGGATTCTTTGGCCCTCCAGTGGGTAAACAAGTCTGTGGCCCCAACTGCCCTCCCCTTCCCAGGGGCCCTAAGAGTCCAGACCTCCCACTCGCCCGCTGCATGTTGTGGCAGACACTAGAGAGCGTGACCTGGCTGTCTCCTCCTGTGTGAGGCCCATGATTCTCCAGGCACCTTTGCTTTCCAGCTTCCTAACACATTCCCATGGTTACACAGGTGGGCCAGACTGACCCAGGACACAGCTCTCTGATGGCCTCTCCTCCGAGCACCTGCCTGGTTTCTTCCCCTGCTTGGTTTGCGTTTCATCTTTGGCCCGAGGCAGTCCTCAGCTGCCCGCAGTTTCTAGCGACTCTGCTGACCTCCTTCCAGGCTCCTGTCGTGGGATTCAGCTAACTCTGCAGCGAGCTAGGATGAAATAAACCTTGACAAGTAACCTGACACTAACATTATCACTATGTATAAAACTGTACAAAATCTTAAAAGGTATTATTATTGATGGCTAGGCCCAAATCCTTAAAATTTAATACACTCTTATCATGCATCTTGTAATTTATAGGACAACTTGGAATAAGTGTGATGTAAGTCATAATTTAAAATTTCGGTTATGTTGTATCAATACAAACGATGAACTAACGTATTTATAACTTTTCAGTTTATAGTGTGCTTTCATAGGACATAATTTCATTTACGTTCTAAGAGATGCCCTTTCAGGTAGCTACTCTTATCATTATTCTATAGATGGAGTGAAAAAAACTGGGGCAAGGGGTGGTTAGTTAATTTGTTTGAGTATAAACAGGGCCGTTTGCCAGCCACCAGTCTTCAAATCTGAAACCCTGCTCCCTTTCTGTCACTGGTGTTTTGCTGATTTAAAGTATTTGCATATTACTTTCATCTATTTGCCATATCCATGTTCTCTATTTGCTATTTCTGTAAACTTAAAGTTTTAGCTTATTTTATTATTTAAAATGGCATGTAGTGAATTAGATACCACTACAAATGAAAGATCTTTATCTTTTGCTTTAAAATAACCCATAACAATAAAAACGATTAAGGTGAAATGATTTAATTCTAATTGGAGACTGCTGCCTAGTAAAAACCCTGATGGCCTACACACACATTGCTAAAAAGGGACAATTTCAGGATTTGAGAAGCTGCTGAAGTCACACCAGTACCTGCGGTGGCTTTCTCTTGGAGGACTGAAAGTGAACTGAATAAGGAGGAACTTTGCTGGGAGGCCGAGGCAGGTGGATTGCTTGAGGCTGGGAATTCCAGACCAGCCTGAGCCAGAACAAGACGCTGTCTCTAAAAATAGCCAGGTGTTGTGGTGGGCACCTGTAGTCCCAGCTACCTGGGAGGCTGAGGCAAGAGAATTACTTGAGCTGAAGAGTTGGAGGTTGCTGTGAGCTATAATGCCACAGTACCCTACTGAGGACGACAAAGTAAGACTCTGTTTAAGAAAGAAAGAAAGGAAGAAAGGAAGGAAGGAAGGAAGGAAAGAAAGAAAAGACAAGACAAGAAGGAAGGAAGGAAGGAAAAGAAAAAGAAAAAGAAAAAAGAAAAGAAGGAAGGAAGGAAGGAAGGAAGGAAAGAAACTTTGATAACTCATTATGTAAAACCCCTTTAGCACCTACCCATCATTAAGAGGCATCCTAGCACGGCATGTTTGAAAAAAGTAGTGGAGAAAGTCACGTTTAGTTAGAGGTAAGGGTCAAGTTTATAATAATAGTAATTGCCGGCAATGCCGCCCAAACTCATCTAAAGATTCATTGCCCTTGTCTAGGAGGAAGAAAGTGGAGGGAACACAAATATTAACGAAATTCAGGCCCAGTTTCAAAGGGTTTCTCTCCTTATAGGAGAGACTCATCAGGATCTATTTGGAGAGAAAGATGGAATAGGCTGGTGCTTCCCAGCCTTTTTTATGCTCGAACACTGTAACACTGGGTTAAATTAGAAGAGGCTACCGCAGCTTCCGGGACCCTGTGTGTATCCCGGGGACTCTGGGCACCCACGGCCATCTCTGGCTTACTGGGTGCAACAGCCCTGCTGCAGGAGACGGATGAAAAGACTGTGGGGGAAAGAGAAAAAAACACGGTCCTGGAGCGCAAAGAATCCATGATCTCGCCCAGAAATGTCTCTGGGCTCCTTCTATGAGCAAGGGATTGTCCTAGGTACTCAGGGCACAACCAATTTGTATGAGGCGGGATATTCAGTTTTACCAGGGAGGAAAACGCTGAGTGTCCATAACTTGAGACCTGCAGCAGCAAACATTTTAGATTTCGCTGAGCTTACAAGTATTCCGGAAATGAGAGATGTTTATTGCCCTGCCCAATTAGGTTCCTTCCCCACAAGCTGTTTTTACTTTATAGTCATTAACTCCATTGTATGCATTTTATTTCTTCCAAAGGCCCCATTAAATAATACATAAAAACATTAATCTAATTTATTTGTTTCTTTTCCCGAGAACGAAGTTTATTGGGTACTAAAAAACAGGCATCATACTTGTATATTATATAAATCACTCCAATCTTACACCAACCCCACAGAATCAGGATACATAGCTCATTTTTCAGATGAGAAAGATTCGATCAAAAAAAAAAGAAAAGAAAAAAGAAAAGGCAGCAAATTATAGAAAGATGGAGCATTTAAATGAAGGCATTTCTGACTTCAAAGCCAGTTCCCTTTCACTATACTGCAGTTTTAAAATCTATTTCTTTTAATCTTTTTCTTGACTTAATAAAACAAAAATAGCAAATTATCCATGGTTATACTCACCTTCCTCCTCTACATGATGCAAGACTCATTGGTAGACACACACACATGCGCAGATACACAACTGTTAAGAATATAATTTTAATAATACTATACTTTGAAAATATAAAATCATCTATTCAGGTAAAAATCAATGTTTGGGGCAATAGAGGTGACCTTATAAAACCGTTCAGTTATTATCTACAAACATTGTTAGGATCCTACTAAAGTGAAAAGCTCTTGCCAAATGTACTGAAAGTCCTATGTTGGTTCCCTTCTGAGGGTCCCCACTTGTAAACAGTTTTACTAGATTTTGGTTGAGCACCCACTTAACAGAAGACTTCAAACACTGTAATGCAAAGGATTCAGGGGGACCAGGACAGTGCTTTACATTCAGGGAGAAGTTGTGACTCAGTACATCTGGGGCAAGGCCTGAGACTCAGCATCTCTAAACCACCCGGGGGGGACGGAGCTGCTGGTGCCAGCCCCACAGTCCCAGGAGCAGGTGTTTAGGACCTGCCCTCCCAAATGTGGCCCACAGACCCCAGCTACGCAGGAAACTGGTGGGTTCCAGTCTGCGAGGAGGCGACAGACCCTGAAGGAGCATTTCAACAGAGTAACTTTGTTTATTACACGTAGTGATAAAAAAAAAAAAAAAATCAAGCCTTGTGTTTTATACATCTTTGTTTTATTGGATCTCATCTTTCTAGTAATTTTATTATATTTCACAAAAATATTAATCAGCAACAGATTGGAGATTTTATCTATATGTGCATATGTATAAAAACTAGTTTTTCACCAAAAAATATTCCAGAAGCACAAGTCTAGAATGTTGTTTTTGGCTCATGAAACTTAGAATAAAATTGGAGAAATATGCCAAGCAACAATAAACACACCACAGAATTCAGTGGAGATTATTTAGGAAATGAATACTTTTAAGGGTTCAGAAGAGTGTGAGGAAATAGAATCTAGCATTTATGGAATTCCTGTTCATGGGGTCTATACAGGTCTATGTCCTTAATATTTAGCTCATATAAAAGTGCCATTTTATTTTTTAATTTCTTTAGAGACAGAGTCTCACTCTGTTGCCTGAGGCTGGAGCTTTACGGAGTCATTGCTCACAGTGACTCGGGGGAGCCTCTTGCATTAGACTATGGGTGGCACAGTTCTGTTGTTCTGAATTATGTTTTATCCTCAAACCCCAGATTTGTACATTGACGTCCTAACTGTCATCACCTCAGAATGTGAGCTTATTTGGAAACAGGGTCATTGCAGATGTGATGAGGGTTGAGTGGTTCACTAATCCAGGGTGACGGGAGTCCTTGTAAGAAGGAGAACATTGGATGCAGACAGAGAGACAAGGAGAACACCGTGTGAAGTTGGAGGTGGGGTCTGGGTGACACAGGAGGAGCCAGGGAATGCCGAGGAAAAGACGGGCAGTAGCCACCCAGAGTGGGTGCAGGCGGGTCCTCTCGGCCTCGGAAGGAGCAGGTCCTGCCAGACTCCCGGCCTCCAAAACTGTGAGATGACACGTTTCTTTTGTTTCAGAAAGTGTTGTTCAACATTTTCTAGAAGAACTATTGGAGCCATCAAACTGAAAAATCTCTCTACACATTGAACAGGATTACAAACATTCTCCAGGACCTCATAGAAACATAGCAAAACATCAAAGATAATGTGAAAGATCTTAAAAATTAAGATGGCAAATTTTATGTGATGTGTATTTCATCACCTCAAAAAAAATTGGAGAAAAATGATCAGAAAGGAAAAATAGAAGAGTGCTTATGGTTTGATCCGGAGGTGCGTCCACAGGGTCTGAGAAGGGGGTAGAGACAAGGGCACAGGGCGCCTGCTTTCCAGGAGGGAGCAACACCCCCATCCTGGTGACGTCCTCATTGGTCCCGACTGTAGCGTCTGGGGAAGCTCTTCTCTGGCCAGAGCAAGTGTGGGACTAGAAAATCTAAGGAGGGTCGGCGTGATTTGTGAGTGTGAGTGTGCATGTGCACACACATAGAGGGGACTCTTCATATTTAGTTGTTCCTGCTTTTTGGGTGTGTGGAGACGAGCCCAGTTTGTACCCCATATATCAGTATATACAATGTGCAGTCCAAAGGATGTTAAATTCCTTACCTGAGCCTGGCCCTGCTCTAGGTTTATAAATGCCAAGATAAACAAGACGCAGCTTCTTCCTCCATTTGTGGATAATTTCACTCTGTTGTAATATTTATTACAACCATAGGATCAAAATTTTTGAAGGTAATCTCTTCAGGGTAAGTTCCCCCTTCACATAGCGTCTCCAGAAAAGGATATTTGCTGGAACCTCTCTTAAGTGTAGACATCGATTCCAGAACTTTGCTAAATGCCTTTACACACTGTCTTGACGCCTCGGTTAAGGTAAAGGATATAAACAATCAAGTTCACGTGCTTTTCACGTAAGTATCAATATTATTGCTTGAAATTTTTTTGTGACTACTTTAAGGAGACAGGTAAACTACGATCTAGAAACTGAATATAAATTTTACATGTTCTCAGTCATATGTGGGAGCAAAAATACTAACCTCAGGAAGGCCATAAACAGATGAGTAGTTGCCGGGGGCTGGGAAGAGCAGTGGGGAGGTGGGATGCAGAGGATTAGGTTAGCAGGTGCAAAAACATAGCTAGACAGAGGAGGTAAGTTCTAGTGTTTACTGGCACCATCTGGCAGCTAGAGTTAACAAATTATTGTGTATTTCAAAAAAGCTAAACAAGAAGTTTGAAATATTAACCAACACAAATGATAAATGTTTGAGGATATGGATATACCAGTTACCCAGATTTGATCATTACATATTGCACACTTCTATCTAAATATCACATGTATCCCATAAATACGTACAAATATTGTGTATCCATGCAAAATAAAAAATAAGAGAAACTACATACGCATGAGCATCAGTGTTTACTTTCAGGGTCCAAACTAAATCCACTTCCAAATTAAGCTGCAGCAACTGCCGAGGAAGTCAAACCTGGCTCTGTTCAGTAAGGCACAGGTACTAAAAAGTGGAATGAGAATGGCAGTCCCATAGGGTTTGCTTTAAAGTCTCTACAAACATTACTGTTCTTAATTTTATCTTTACTACAATTAATTTTTGTCGGTTACTTTATTATTTCTATTGCAGTGGGAAGTCTTTCTCCAGTTCCAGTAATCAATGATGTAATCAATACCTTAGATATCACGGAAATATTTCCTGAAAAGGAAGGAATTTTTTTGAATGACTCCTCCACCCCACCCAGGGGCAAGGAATACATTTAAAAATAAGTTACTGAAACTTTTGTGCCCGGAGAGATGTGTGGGGGTATTTTCTTTCTCAATGCCAAACATTATCTCCTGATTACGACCCTAACAAATAAAGCTAGTGCATCATAGTAATAAAAAGTCCTATTTGTTGCCAATGGGACTAAAAATGGTGTCTATAATTTGTGATGGGAAATTCTAATAATGTTGTCTTTATAAGAAATGGTGATGGAGGAACGCCAAGCACTTTATTCCCATAAAGAAGACAACGAAAGTGGAAAGATAAGGTACATAATGCAAGAAGGTAGTTAGGAGTGTTTTTTATTTTTATTTCCCTTTCCTTCAGTCGTAAAAATACTCAAGTCACCAGGAGGAGAGGAAGGGAGAGGAGGAGTCAGGGAAGAAAGGGACCGTCTATGACGGAATGTTAGTATGGAAAAGTGGGAGGAACAGGGCGGCGCCTGTGGCTCAAGGAGTAAGGGCGCCGGTCCCATATGCCGGAGGTGGCGGGTTCAAACCCAGCCCTGGCCAAAAACCAAAAAAAAAAAAAAAAGTGGGAAGAACGGAAATAACTAGCACCCATTGTTCTCACTTCCTGGTCACAGAGATGTGTGGGGAGGATGCTCACTGTCTTTGTCTACCCATTTTCTTAGCTGTAATATATAAATAACAATGTAAGACAGTGTGAGGGAAGCCTTTGCAAACTGTCATGCACTGGAAGGATGTCAATGACCATTATTCACACTCCCAGAGTGAACAAGGGGTGAAACCTCTGCCCTAAGGGAAGTGAATTAGGGCCTGTGCTGTGCCACTGACCCACTCGCCCAGCTGCCCATGAACAATCAGGCCGCAGATGGCAAAGCCCCGCCAGACCTTCTAAGATGTGGAGATGGGCCACACAGGAAATGCCCCCAGGGATGGCAGGCCCCGAGTCTTGGGAGGTTTCCCAGGTGGTGACTGAGTAGGGGTTGGTGGCTGCTTTCTTGTGCTGTTCACACCGAGAGAAAAGATCCACACAAGGGTTGAGCGATGGCATCTGTAGGCAGAGAAATGGGAGAGAGAGCACCTGGGCCTTGTGTGCAGAGCTTAAAAAGAGAATGTGGCAAGTAAGAAACTTCACCAGATACCCACACGGGGCAGGGAGCGCGCTCTTCTCCCCACCTGAGCCGCCAGGCCCCCACTGCCCAGCACTGATGTGAATCAGGTGTGGTCCTGCTCCATGGGCAGCTTCCCTGGATTCGTCCGCTTTCCCCACCAAGTGTCACCTGTCCGCCTAGTCCAGACATCTATCTATAATTATATCTAGAGAAGTTCTTCAATTCAGACATCTGAAATCACATTCCCCCATGTTGTCTACCTCTCCTTCCCATAGGAATATAAGCCCCAGGAAGCTACAGATTTTACCCTCTTTGTTATTATATTTCCATTGCCTAGAACGGAGTCTGACATAGCGTAGGCGCCGAAGAAGTGTGCTGACGAGTGAATAAATGCAGAGATGACCAAAGACGTAGTCACCACGCAGCTCCAGGGGATTCCAAAAAGGAAACGATATGATCTCACGGTTTCCAGCATACCTGGACTTAGATGATCTACAATGTTTGTTTCCCAAAAAGTCCCCACTGGGCCCCTTGGTGGGACGTCCCTAAGTAGTGGCTCGCAGTGAGGCCCAGTCTTGTTTTCCTTCTCCTCTTCCTCCCCATCTTCCCTTGCTCTTTTCTCCCTCCCCGCCCTGCCCTGCCTCACCACCCAACCCCAGTCTTAGTTCTGTCCTGGACATGAGCCCCTTCTTGGAAGGACAGTGGCAGGTCCTTCCTGTCCCATTAGGAGTAGATTCAAGGTTTTAAAGTCTTAAGGGAGGAAGGTGTGTAAGACAAGCACCATTTCTCGTGCTCTATCAGTTGTGCTTCTCGGGCAGTTTCCACAGGATATGATGCTAGTGAAGTCTCTGCTGCCTTTGTTTTCCTGTCACAGATGAGGAAGACGAGGGCAGATAGGACAGAGGTGGAAGCCGGGGGATGCAGAAAGTTCTGGTGTGCAGCCTCAGCTCAGCACGGGGATGGCACCTCACAAACTCTGCAGAGTTCTCTGAATATTCTAATGTGCACGGCTATCACCTGAGATCTCGGGAGCATGTTTCGTTTCAGTAGTTCTGGGGAGGAGCATGAGCTTCTGCATTTTTAACAAGCAGCCAGGTGGTCCCTGGATCTGCACTGTGAATAATCAATCTGTAAGAGAAATCCTTTCATTTTTGCACCCTTGCCTCAGAGTCTTGAAAACAGCATTAAAGAAGGGAACGTGCCCGATGATTTGGGGTCATCTAGACCTGGATTTGAAATCTGGATCTGCTATTCCTTAAGAGAGATTGGCCAAGGATCATTTTTAAATATAACCTCTCTAAGCCTCAGTATTATCTGGAATATGAGTCTAATAATATCTGTCTCCTAGGATTACTACAAGAATTAAATTTCTGTTTTTTCACTTTATCATAAGACTGAGCTTGATCCCTTTCCTCTTTTTTATTTCATTATTCCATTTCTATTTCTTCAAAATGGTGTATGGGGACCATCGCAATTCAGTCTGGAAGTCTATTTCTGACTTCATCTGTTTTTCTTGACAGCTCAAACCACCCACACCCACACAGAGAACTGTCTATATTAATATGATTTTACTTTTCAACCACTGCGCTAACCTCACTTTATTCTTCCAGGAAATTCTTGCCCAAGAAGGTGGAGAAGTTCCAAGTAACTATTGTTTATTTCAGAACCTCTGGATTTATTTCTCTGAAAAATTGATTTGGTCTCATTAAGTAAATCGCCTCTTCTCAGAACAATGGATCATCAAATGTGCTCATTGAAGGGCTGTCTGCTCCTCCAAGTCCTCCCCTTTCTGTGTCCACTAATCTTACACGATTATACTATGAACATTTTTCAATACCAATCAGACCAATTCATTCAAAAGTATCCCTTAAACTAGACCCCATGCCTTACCAATGCCATTTGCAAAGCGCTACTAAGACTGTGTCAAGGTGGCAAGTGGCCTCCCAGACCTCAGGGAGCAATAACGTTGTCTTTGCTTGGTTGGACAGGTTAACTTGCTGGCCTCACAGCAGAGTTGGCAGCTAACAATACCTTCTAGTAAAACTGTCATCCAGACTAACGTAATTACTCACCTGTTATTTCCTGACGGTTTCATGCTTTTAATACTAATATTTCTATAGTTCCATGCTTTTGCACAATCAATTCCTTTTTCTCTGGAGTAATCATCCCCAAGACTCAGACCTTAAGCATTGATTCCTCTGTAAAATCTTCACTGAACACTGGGGCTCATGGACCACCTGTGCTTCTGTGCTCCTAGAATATCCTGCTGTTTTCTGATAGCTTGGTTACGGATTTTTCTTTCCCAAAGACAGCATGCTCCTTTAAAGCAGGGGCTGTGCCTTGTCTTTCATCAGCGCCTTGAAGAATTAAAAAACCTCTCAGTTTTCTATAAATATTTTTGACTGTTGAATGAAAGACATTTTGCCTAGCTATTTAGAGGAACAAAGGGGATAGAAATATTTATCAATAGAAACTTGGGGTTGTTCTCGTAAGAATTTTTTCTATATCTTCTAATGTACTATGTACGACACATTTTATTTTAGGCAACCTTGAGAAATGATGGCTTCTGAGGTGGTAGCTCTCTGAGCCAGTAAAACAGAACTCCATTAATGTCTTAAACTTCTGTCTAAAAAGTAATGTCTCACTTCCTTTTCATCAAGTAATTATTATTATTATTATTTGCAGTTTTTGGCTGGGGCTGGGTTGAACCACCACCTTTGGTATATGGAGCCAGCACCCTACTCCGTTGAGCCACAGGTGCCGCCCATCAAATAGTTATTGATGACAATTAGACACATGCAGCTGGCCCAGCCCTTCTACTAGGGGAGCTGATGGTTTTATTCCCCTTCAGGAAAATTTTGCCTCCTCTGGTCTCAGTTTGGATATAAATGTTGTCAGCTTCATGACCTGAAATTAAGAGCGAGCATCTTCTTTCTCCCTTTCAGGGCTGGTAGAAGGACCAAGTTTTACAGTGTGGAATTCATGACACTGTGACAGCTGAGAAAAATGATGCCTGACACAGTCATGTTTCTACTTAAATAGTATCTACCTCTTGCACTGGGTGTTCTCTTTTTGATAATCACAATTAATTCAACACTCGGCCTAGTCAAGGCAGACTGGATACTTGAGCAAGAGTATGTTTTATCTCCATCTAACACGAAATCTAGATGTTCCCTAAGAGTGCATAGGTCTTCATCTAAGGAGAAAAAGGAAGAGGGAACTAGAGCGTCCCCATGACGTGCAGGAAGGCTGTGTTGACATTCTACGTTAGCAAATTAGGCTGCTTGAAACGAGCGCAGAAGTGTAAGTACCATGTCTCAGTTTCTGGTCATTTTGGGTCCTCTGAAGGTACGCCTACCTAAGAAATGTATTTAATGTTCAGTAGTGAGGCTCGGCTGTTTTCATACTTCTCTCTCTGGTTGCATTTAAAAATGAAACAAATAATCTTTATTGTAATAATATGCCCAGTTAGTCCTCTGGGCAATCTTTGCAAAATTTGCTCATATCAATGAATTTATGGCTTTCACAGGAAAGTTATAACCCAGTTATAACCTAAGAATAGGGGGAAGGGGGAGAGGGAGGGGAGGGAGGGGGAAGGATGTGTAGAGGGAGGGTGATTGGTGGGACCACACCTGTGATGCATCTTACAAGGGTATATGTGAAACTTAGTAAATGTAGAATGTAAATGTCTTAACACAATAACTAAGAAAATGCCAGGAAGGTTTTGTTAACCAGTGTGATGAAAATGTGTCAAACGGTCTATAAAACCAGTGTATGGCGCCCCATGATCGCATTAACACAGCTATGATTTAATAAAAAAATTGCTCATATCATATTAAAAATAAGCATTATAACAAATTTGTGCCAAGTCCCAATAGTCCTGTTTTCCATGTGGCTTGTGGTAATCATATTTTTTCAGGAATGTAGGTTGCAACCATAGTGGTCTATTATAAATTTATTGTAATTCTTGTCTTTAACATGCAAGCAAGACCTGAGTGATTCTTAAATAAGCCTCTGAAATAGTAATGTACTTATTTATAGAAAATGCGACTTTCCGCATTTTAGTGCCCAAACCCAGAACTCCCATCTCCCCAAACAGTCCCATCTGTTCTACAATACACAGATCTCCATTAATAGATTTAAAAATAATTATAGGGGAGATGTTACAGATCCTTCCCGCAGACTTTGATCAATGTTTATTTTCAGGAAAGTGAACCAGTACAGTATTAATTTTCATTACATATTCCATTTGAGAACAGTAATCATGAAAAAAATGAAACTATTGAGTTCAGGATCGATTTTCTTGTCTTTGCAGCAATGACTGAAGCTTCAGGATGCGGCAATAGAAAGACTTTTTCCAGACACGGCTTTGACATCCTCATCTTAGAGTATTAAAGACAATATTCGGCCGTACTCAGTGGGGTTGTAATCTTACTGGGTCTGAACGCAGACCTTTCTCTGTGGCTGTTTCTGCACTTTGCAAGCAGGGTGTCGGGAAATGTGGACCTGGTGTGACATAACATAAATTGATGACATTTATTGGTAGATTCCAAGGATCAGCAGGTGGCAGGCGTTTTGTTGGGCACTTGCCTTGTATATACAGTAGAACCTTAGTAGAACCTCCATGGCTGACCCCGCCCTACACTGACCACCTCCTGAAGTTGACTGAAGTTTCGTGGACATGCCCCACGGGTGCTTGTCAGCACAGTAGGCCGTGTTCCTCATGTTGACTCCCTCCGTATGTTGACCAGTTCGTTACAGTCCCATGGGTGGTCAGCTTACAGAGGTTCCCCTGTGATTTTTTCAGTTAATGTTTGTAACAATTTTACATCCATTTTATGGGTGTGAAAACAGACTCAGGGGAGCTGAAGAATGTGTCCAAATTCCCACAGGTGTTACGTGACTGAATCAATATCTGAACCCGGGTCTGTCTGATATCAAAACTCCTTGTGCTCTTTGGGCCTGTTATTTTATCATCAAATTTTGGAGCCTCAGAAACAGGGAGGGAGAAATGGAGGGCTCTTCACAGAGGGGAGGAAGACGAACAAGTGAACAGAGCTCGATAGGGGAAGAGAGAGGTGACTGCACCTGGGAATTCCACGAGAATGGGAATTAAGAAGATATGACTCTGGTTCAGGGTCTGGTGTTAAATTAACAGGACTTTGGAGACATCACATGACAATCATCATTTAATTCCTTGGCAAAATGTGGAAGTTGGACTTGGTGGTTGTCTAGGCTGGTCCCGTGAATTCCAGGCGTTCAGAGAGTGCGACAGCTACTAGGAAGCACGGTAACCAAATGTGGCGCTCCCCTGCATGTGAAAGCAGACACATCTATACAAAATAGGTACTGTTGCCTTCATTTAAAACAGTTTTGTTGCACGTTTTTTATGTGCTAGGAACTTACTGGGCACAGTTATGGGAAAAACATAGTCCACATCCGTCCCAGGGATCACTGTGTCAAGGGACAATAGCCCTTAATTATCACCTTAAATGCATAATGCAGCCCTTAAATGCATTATGTAATAAACGCATAGCTACAAGCTGTGGTGCTAGTATTAAAAGTTTAGGATTATCTGAAAAACCGTGCCTGATGATCTAATTTAGATTAGTGTGGGCGTGGGAGGTTTCTCTGAGGGAGTAATATTTATACCAAGACCTCAAGGATGACCAGGAGAACATTCCAGGCAGGTGAACATGTGGAAAGAGCCTGGGCTCTCAGAGAAATGTTCTGGACTAGATCCACATGACCCTTCACCAGTTTTGCGGGGTCCCCTCCCCTGCCCCAACAGTCTTGGTGGCTGTCATGACAGAGACCTAGACCCATTTTTCACACCACCAGCTGTCTCCTGTTCTCCCAGAAGGAAGCCAGGCTTTGGTGGGGACTCCATCTTAATGCAGTGAGTCGTATGAGAAAGTGTTAAAACATCCAAGAAGTCGACTCCATTCTATGGAAACTTTTCTAGAACATGGAACCAAAAGGGGCCATACTCACAGAGAAAAACCCAGTCATCTAAACCTAAATAAACAAAAATGTACTGACCAGTCTTACTAATGACCAGAGATATAAAGCTACAAAATAAAATATTAATAAATAGATTCTTAAAAATCGATTTTTGTAGATTTTTGTAAAATCTGCATGTAAAAATTATAATTACACGAAGAACATGTGGAACTTACTCCCCATGTACAAAAACATCAGTGACGCGGATTCTGTTATGTATTTAACACTAAGTCAAAGGGGCAAAACCCCCAAATCATTTCAATGACCTCTGATGTCCTTCTTGAGTCCAAGATGAGGATGAGGACGAGAGGCTGTGGCAGCCGTGCCACAGGAGCTGCCTTGACAGCAAGCTTGTTTCTACCGGGCACAGTAAACTGGGAACAAAAATTGTACATTTCTTGGAGACCAAAAAAAGAACCCCAAGAAAAGAAGTTTTTGAGAGAACCGCTGGAAATTCCACTAGCCCATCAACCCCTGAAAAGCCAAGGACTAAAAAGGCCTTCTAAGCGGCCTGCAGGAGAGAAGCATTTTCTGTAGCTGGAGCATAAGGAATAGACCCCAGCGGGCAGAGCTCTGGGGAACCACTGCAGAGCCCTGGGATGGAACAGGTCTGTATCAGCCACCTTCACGGGCCTCAAATGCTGTGTTGCAATTGTGCTGGGCATTTACCACTGTGCTGTTTTTCCATAATTGTTTTTTTCTTCTGATCAATCTCTGCAGGGGCTAAGAAACAGCAGCCAAGGGTGGGAAGAGATGTGAAAGAGGGAAGGGGGAAACTCCCCCCATTTTCTATATGAAGGCCATCAAGGTTAAATGTAGGTCCCACCTGGCTAGGTAGAGATTTTTCCTTTGAGTAAGTTTGGAAAAAATTAAACACCATATTAAAATAGACATATACTTCTCAGGCAGTCCTGCACTTTATAATGCTTGAAAGTTACAAGGAGAAAGTTTAGTAGGTAGAAAGGATCTCAGAAGTGATGGGACCTTGTTGAGTTTTCACTCAGGGGTGAGGAAGAAGTCAATGCAGGCAGGTTAACAGGGAGTGAAGGTAATCAATCAATCGTTTTCATGATCAATCCAAATAAATCCAGCTCCTTTGTAAATCTTTAGAGGCAATTTTAGGGGTTATTTTCACAACAGATAATTTTTGTTTCATTCTGTTAACTTCAAGCTGACCCCACCTACTTGCATAAAATGTCCTGTTTTATTTGATTATTTTAAAACTTTGGAAAACTTGTATGAACAAATTAGTGTTACCCCCAAAACAGTTACTTTAAGAAAGGATATCCTTTAAAGCTGCTTTACTCAAAGCATTTTAAATATTTTTCTTAGATTTTTAGGTGTTGAAATGTACCGTAAGCTGATGATACTTCTGGGTTACTTTATAAATAGCTTTTTGTTCAAACTCCAATGATGCGCTGACAGCCTGTGTTACTGCTCATAACTATAGCTAATTTGAGCCATTGAACAAAAGGATTTCTGGAACACATCTTCACTTCCATTCAGAACATTGCTTGAGGTACAGCACTTGACAGATTTTCAGATGAAACGGTGCCAGAAATTTAATTTCAGTCTCAAATACCATTTACATATTTTTATTAAAAAAAGATTTTTTTTTTGGCTTTTAGATTAGCTCTGTGGTCCAATCCTGATCTCAATAATGTAATTGCTTCATGTTTTGCTTTTTGAGTCAATTTTCACAGCAACATTCAATCTCCCAAATTTTAAAAATTAATTGTGAAAATTTCTATGTTAATGAGGACAGCATTTACATGGTTTAAAATACAAAAGGACATAAAAAGTTGTACATTTAAAATCTTGCTCTTGTCATATTTGACATTCCCATTCCAAATGGGGACCCATCCTTACTAGATTCTTGGGAAGGTTGGATCTACGTTTTTGGATCCTAAAGTTTATGCAATTTGTGACCCCTTTCAAGGGAAAAATAGAAAATCCTGAGATGTGGGCCCAGGCAGGACCTTTTCTGGCTTTCAACCAATTTCAACCTTCCTCTCACTCCTCCCACAGCCCTGGGACGGATTTCTGCTCTTCTTCCTGGGGCTGGAGCTTCCCTGATTCCATGGACTGTATTCTTGCCTGAATATGGTCCTCTCTGTTCTGTGATTTATACTCTAGTCATCTTCTAAGCTCCAGTCTGTGACATTTAAAGAAAAAAAGTTAGGATTCAACAAACTTCGTTATCTCTCAAGTAACCTAGCATTCAAGACTACTGCTATAAATGTACTTAGAAATTCTAATTTGAAACCCAAACTTAGAGTAATGATCTTTTTGTTTTAGGGAAGCATTGCATTTTTACTGAAGAAAATAAATGTTATTGTTTTAAGGTGTGAGAAAGTTTCAGAACAACAAGATTCAGAGGGAACTGAGAAGCCCTCCGATGTTATGTATTTTAATGTTGTTTCTGCTGCACCTGTCTCCCTCCCTGAGCTACAAGACTCCTGAAAGCAGGAACCCAAATTGTTTGGGTCATGTTGATGAGCCAAAATATTTGGGTAAATATTGAAGTGAGTGAATGAATCAGGAGGTCACTAAGATCATTACTTACATGATTATTTTAGTAATTTTGGATGAAACGTGGAAGAAAATATCTAAACTTACATAATGATCTAAGTTTCTAAAGTTAGTCTCAAAAAATAAAAGACTGACAAACTGCCCAGGTGAGTAGGGAACTCGGTGTGGTGAAGAAAAGAATTGAGATACACAGAAGCCTGATTGGAACAATGGGGCAAACTCAGAGGAGAGATTTCTTTTCAGCGAGATATGGTAGGAACCAGAAAAATATCTTCTGAACCAGCACTGGCATTTGTCCTATGTTCCTTGAGAGCAAGGTTGTGAAAAACAAAAAGAGCTGCTTCCCTGGCGGTGTCTACCTGGAGAGATGAACCTTCTCTGCAGCCCACTGTGTGTGGCAAGGCTGGGGGACACTTCCCTGGTTTAGGGGCCACAGGGAAGGGAGATGTGGGTGGAAAATGTTGATGACTGAGACAACAGCCATGTTGTCCCCATAGCACTTTTGAGGTCAAGAATTGGGTCTCACTCATTTTGAAACAAAATCACCAGGGACTGGGCAGGAAACGCAGAGGGCCTTGGAATCCCCCCGAGATGAGTTCAGGGGCCAGAGATCATCAAGATTACTACCCACACTCGAATCGTCCCCCAGGCTCGAGGACCTCAGCAAACAAAGGTCACACTGTGGCTAATGGCTAAGTCTTAGCAAATCTCTCTCTCATATACTGGATGATTCAGATGAACAAGTGAGAGGGCAGTTTTTATAAGACTTTTATAGGGACTGTCTTGAGAAAAGGCACCATGGTTACTGGAAGTTTGAATAAATTTTCCGGACTTCATCTCTTATTATCCACCAGAAGGTAGTCTACAATTATTTAAACTTTGATGGCATGAATCTGGCCCTGTCTAAAATTGGCAAAGGTGAAATTTTAACTTTCGATTTCTGCCGATATGATAAAGATTTTATTTCAAGTTCAAAATATCTAGTTTTCTGCTGTGACATCACCGGTGAAAACTGCCCAGCATTTGATATTGGACATCTCTTTGTGTCTAAATGGTCACAGTGCTTAACATAAAAAAAAAAAAAAAATCCCAGCTGGTTCTAATCATAGAGTAAAACCTGTCTCTTTAGTTCCCCGAAATCTATACTGGCATATTTATTCATGCTTGTCTATGGAGAATCGAGTCTTTTTTAAAAACATGTTAAATTTCTTTTTATGGAGTCGTTATTAATATAAATGACAATTATATAAAATCAAGTTATAGGCTGGGGACAGTGGCTCATTGTAATCTTTGCACTTTGGGAAGCCAAGATGGGCGACGTAGGCCAGGAGTTTAAGACCAGCCTGAGCAACACTGTGAAACCACGTTGCTACCAAAAGAAAAGAAAAGAAGAAAGAATTAGCCTGGTGTGGTGGTGCACAAAGCTGGGGCAGGAGGATCACCGGAGCTCAGATGTGAGAGGGGGCAGGGAGCTATGATGGTGCCGGTGCTCTCCACCCTGAGCTACCGAGTGAGACCCCAGCTCAAGAAAAAAAGTTATAAAAGTGATTTTATTCAGTAACTTTCTAATCTACAAATTTTATCATCTCTTTAAAGTAAAAAATAAGTACTGGAAAATGTCTGAAACGGGCCACAGAGTGTCGTTTTTTGAGGAGTGACCGAATATAACAAGTACAGAAGTGGGTGTAAGTCAGGTCGTCTGGAGTACAGTTGCCAGATTTAAGGAACAAAAATACATGTACAGGATGCCCAGTTCAATTTTTATGTTACAAATATATATCTGACACGGAGCTGGTCATGGGAGGTTTGATCTCCTGACAATTTATCTAAGTCCATCTACAAGGGCCAGGACCGGCCCGGAGCATGCTTCCATTTAAAATAAAAGCATTCATTGTTTATCTTAAAATTAAATTTTACTGAGTATCTCATATTTTATCTGGAAATTCTAATTTGGAGGAGCTGGCAGCTTATCAAGATGCCAAAGGTCCAGTGGTGATTTCTCGTCCCGTGTTGTCCTATAGTCATTAGTTTATATTCAGAAGGAAGAAAAACAAATTAAATTGGACGGGAAAGTAGCCTTGAGTGAGATCGCCCTGGATTTTTCCTCTGTTGGCATTTGCCTTTGTATAATGCTGGAATATATATCGGTTAGAGAAGAGGATTTGCTGTGAAGTGTTTTGGGGTGGTGTAGCTGAGGATTTTGTCAATGGAACCATTTCAGAAGCAGCGTCCCACCCTGAGCAGGCCCCACTCCTGCCAGCACAGCTCCTCACGCTGCTCCTGGCTGTGCCTAACAAGAGAGAAGGGGGAACAGTCAGACGTGGGGCTTACTCATCTACTTCTGCTCGTATCTGGGGGATTCAGAGCTTTGTGTCCTTACAGTAGTATCGTTTTATTGTAGCCCTATACTTGAGGACAGGAATAAATGTTCTCATTTCATCAATAGGCTCAGGGAGGTTTAGATCAATTTAATGATCTGTCACCTATTTATGGAAATGATAACTACAAATTGCAAAGCCTCTTGAATTCATAAATAGTGGCAGCACTATTTAGGAAATGTGTTGCCTTTGCCGGGTTTTATTATTTGTACTAATAAAAGCCATAATTTATTCAGTTATTAATATACGTGGGCACCGCATACATGCTGTAGAATTCCTCTTTCTCTTACCCTCACAACCTTCTCCCCAGGTAGGTGTTATCATCTCCATCTTTTAAATAAAGGTTCATCTCTCATCCCTGGGGAATGTAATTGTCGAGCACATTGCGGGATTTTAAACCAAACTCTGATGCCAAACTTTCTACCTTAACTAACCAAGTTGCCATCATTTGACCTCTTTGACCTGGGAGCCCATTTCCTTAGGAGGGATGTAAGGCCAGAGGGGCTGTGAGGATTTGATCTCAGCGCACTCCATGAAGAACATTGCCACGTTATGGTAAAATCACAAATCTAAGCTCAGGAGTTGCGGGGAAAGGGGGAGTGATGACAACATAGCTGAAGAAGGCTTTGGGGAGTGAGGAGATGCTTTCAAGTTTCAACACAGCTCCTGAGATTAGCCCACAGAGTAGTCGCCCTTCCTCCAAAAGCTGAGGCAGAAATGCAAATAAGCTTTCCTCAGCATCATGAGAGTAGTCTGAGCTGGGGAAGTGGAACGTGGAGGACTCTAGTCATTCACACAGCCCCGTGATTGTCTGAGGGGACGCACTTGTTTTCTTTGGGGGGATATTACTGTCCTTTAAAAGTCAGGATAATAAAGATGAACAAAGAAACAAAGTGAAAACACAATCTGCTCCCACCGGGCATCATCAGACCAAGGAAAATGCTCCGGCGGCTTTTCTCAGCTACGTTTCGCCGACTCTGATTTGCATTACAGGTTTCCCCAGTGGCCGGAAGACTATTACCTCAGCTGCTCGTCCACATCCTTTGGCTGCAATTGTGGTAGTTGATATGATTTCTAAATACTTCATTGGCATAATTGTTTTCTATTCCCCTGAAGATGTTTATTAGGTAAATCAGGGCTATGTTTCATCATTTTGCAGATGCAAAGCTACTTCTATTAACAAACTCTTCAAACAGAGTCCACTATCTGTTCAAGATAATACAAGCCTTGGTCAAACAGCACAGACTGGAAAGCAGACAATGTTTTTACAACTGAAACTCGGCCTGCGTGACCTTGGAGCTTATTGACCCTATTGAATTTCTATTTCCTTCTTTGCAAAATGAGGGAGCCAAATTAGAAACCTGAGCCATCTCATCCAAATGTAGCATCTGACTATTCTTATACAGCAACTTGTGTAAGGCCATTCCACTGCAGGGAGCCAAGGCTGAGGTGGCAGCTGGGGCCACCACTCTGCTGACTGAGGAAAGGTCTGCTGCCCGCTGTTAGCACTGCTTTTTGGCAATCTTCTTCTGTCATTGAAAACGTGCCAGTTCTTACAAGAGAACTGATAAGAGCTCCGTAAAAGATGATTCTGAGAACTTTGCAGGAGCCTTTTGACTTAATTGAAGACACTGAGATGTCTGAACAGTTGGGCTGTGCCGTGAGGATGCACAAAGGTGGAATTCAGTCAATATCGAATAAATGAATGAATACAAGTATTTAATTATCGCTGGGATAACAGTCTCACCTTTGATTAAATTTCCAGAGATGGAACCATCTTCTTCATGTTTGCAATAACATTCCTACTCACTAAGAATTTGAAAAACAATAATATATCTGTATAATATTTTAGGGTTGGCACCTGTCTTGCATTTGCATTATCTTGCTTTATTCTCAGTAGAACCATATGAAATGGGCGATGATTATTATTATAGCTTTAATTTGTTTTTCAGGAGAAAACCGAGGTCCCTGGAGTCTAAGTTAGCAGCTCAAGACTCTGCAGCAGTAAGTGACAAGGGGGATAGAAGTCCCATTATTTAGCCTTCCTGCCCCACACTTATGCCTCTCCAAGATTTCAGTCATCACTGAGTGAGACGACCCCATGTGTACAGAGTACAAGGCAGGGGGTGCACCCCGGAACTTACTCCTCCTCCTTTCCTGCCCTGCTCTCCCAGCGGGGAAGCAGGACCGCTGCTCACAGGGCGGCAGGATTTGTTCTTCAATATTTGTTGAATGACTCACAGAGGCCAAGAGTAGTGCTGGGCCTGGGGACACAGATGCGAGTAAGACGCCACCCTGGCCTTCACGTTGCTATTGTCAGTGCTGAAGGCAGACTCGTAAATAGGACATACTTCCCAAACGGTGCTGCCTTCCAGGAGAGAGCTACCTCCTGAGAGCTACAGAGATACTAATCCAGCCTCAGAGTGTCTCAGGAGGAAAGAGGGAGTAATCATCAAGGCTGAAACGCGGCTTCGGCAAGGCTGCGATGGCTGGAAATGTGCCCACAAATTTTTCGACTGTCTCCTCAAGAGGTGGAGCATTTTCTTCCCATGAATGTAGGCTGGACTTGATAACTAGAATATGGCCAGAGTGATGACATTTCCCTTCCGAGGCTGAGCCCTGAGAGACTCGTGGCTTCTCCCTGGCTCTCTCTCGGGTCACCTGCTTTGGGGGGAGGGAGCTGCCACTTTCATTAAAGAGTGTCTTGACCACTTTCTGACGTCAGGGCGGCACTAGTCATGACTCCATCTGTGACATCGGTTAGTCTACTGTTGAGGACGTAGCAGCCAGCCATGATCAGGGGGAAACCTCATCTAAAACTAATGATCTGGGAGAGAAGGGCAAGGTTCTCAATTCACTAGATTAAAAAAAGAGCACACAGCCCCTCCTGCCTGCACCTGTGGTCAAGGTCCTCGCATCCCAGGCTTCCGTTTGTGTCTGTAGTAACTCCTCCTGCAGGGAGGGCTGCTCCTCAGGCTGCTGCACAAGCACGGCCCTTCGGGTGTTGGATTAGTCTTCTCCTGCACGAGAAACGCCACCCTACAATCCTGTCCACGGTCTGTGAGCTGCCAACTTTCAGTCTTGCATTTTGTCCCGTATGTCAGTATCTCCATTTTACTTAGTCTATCTGCCAAATGAGACAAGTTTGGAAATAAAATTGTTTGAAAGAGAAGTCTTCACAGCTAGCTGCTCCTGGATGTTAATCTACAATTCAATATAACAATAAAGAGGTTAAGCAATTGACGCCTCTCACAGCTGTGGGTACACTCATCTCAGCTGTCTTTTTGCAAAGAGAACGTAGGTATTTTATTCTGGGCCAGGCCAGGCATCACGTCTAAATGACTCTCCATTCTGTTGCTAAGTCACAGGGACTATCTTGCTGCTGAGCGTACATTTCATGGTTATTAACATTAGCTTCACTTCAGCTATCATGAGGAGCCGAGGCCCAGGGAGGTGTAGGCTGGGCAGGAAGACACTGACATCTTTTCCCATCAGCACTTTTCTTCTAAGATCTTTCCTGGTTGCAATTTAATCTCCAGCTATGTTGATGTTGAAAAACACTTCATTTCTCCTCTCTGAACTTCTCTTTTTCATTCATTCACTCACTCAAAGCTATCATGACTCTATAAGCCAGACCCCATGCTAGACTCCAGCAATACATTGAACGGAGAAACAATCTTTCCTTGAAGGCCACATATTTTTATTTCAAAGCAAAAACTTGGGCATCCAATGGGCCATTTTCTAGAACACTGAAGCCACCAGGATATGGACCAAGGTTACGAGGCACTGGGACAGTCATGTAGTGACTCACCCTCAGTCACCCAGTTTACAGGGGCTAGAACCTTTTCTTTTATTATTTTTACCAAATATTCTCCCTTAAGTTCTGGGATACAGATGAAAGAAGAGAAGACAAGGAGAAGAAGGGAGCCTGTTTTCTCTCTGTTCCAGGGCACGTTTGATCATATTCTCCATTTGTATCCCTTCCTCCCACTGTGACACCCGGATCTGTCCTCACCCTTCTGTGTCCCCTTCGTGCCCAGGAGGTTGACCTTCACAGTTGGGGTCACCAGCATCTCCTCCGCTCTGGCTTCCAGTTGGGTTCACCATTGGGAAACCTCCTGTGGCAGACGGGAAGAGCGGGGCGTTGATGTGGTCATGCACCTGCCCCACCCCTCACCCTGACTCCTGTGGCTCGGACAGTGACTAAGCGTCTCTATATACAAAATGCCATCACAGTGGAGCTTATTCCACGGCCTCACGTCTTTCTGGCCTCTGCCAACTCTGTTCCCCCCTTTGCCCCATCAGGACCAGCTTTTTGTTCATTGCTTGATTTTGGGTGTTTCGCCATCTCTGTTGTTTTCCTGACCCTTGAGATCCTCCTCTGTAAAATAAACTCTTTTCCACTGTCCAAAGTTCACCCCTTGTGAAGGTTCATTCCGTTTCCTGCTGGACCTCTGACTGGTGTGGTGAGGTGTAATTCTAGCTCTTCACAACATTTTCCTTTATAAGTTTGGCATTTCTTCATAAGCCCCTTAGATCTCCATTCTTTTTATGTGGGGGAAAAAAAAACACCTCATTTATTTACCCACTCTTGGCAATATTTTCTGTTGTTTATATCATTTAGGTTTACCTTTAACTACAACTAACATAAAACATTACTCAGAGTGGGTAAATAAATTGGAGTTTACTTTTATCATATAATAAAGAGAATGGATATGGTCAGATGCTGACATTGATTCAATGCCTCAGTATTGTCAAGGCTTTGGTTGTCACCTCTGGGATTCTGTGACCTTTTCCTCATGGTCACAAGATGGCTACTAAAGCTCCAGGCTTAATACCTGCATTCCAGGTAAAAAAAAAAAAAAAAAAAGAGGCAAAGTGGTATCACTCACATTTATCTCATTATGTTTTTAGAAAATCCATTGCTTTCTTTGAAGTATTCTTTCTTCAAAACATATCTGCTTAAGCCTTCTCTGTCAGAAAAGTCTTGCAGGGCCACCTATAGGTGCAAAGGAGATTAGAAAAGAAAGAAAAAAACCCAACTCTCAACTTATTCTATAAAAGATATGTGCAAGGAAAAAAAAAGGCTAGAAATAGATGTTACTTAATCATGAATGTCTTCTGTACCCTTCTTCCATGTAATCATAGCAGAGCACTGAGGGGCATGCGTTCTGAAGTCAGCATTCTAAAGTCCCAATGCTACGTCTATCATATCCTACCTGGGTGAATTTGAGAAACAATTTTTTTTATTAAATCATACCTGTGTATATTAATGCAATCATGGGGTACAATGTGCTGGTTTTATATACAATTTGAAATGTTTTCATCAAACTGGTTAACATAGCCTTCATGGCATTTTCTTAGTTATTGTGTTCAGACATTTATATTCTACATTTAGTAAATTTGACATGTACCCTTGTAAGATGCACCGTAGGTGTGGTCCCACCAATTACCCTCCCTCCACATGTCCTTCCCCCTCCCCTCCCTTCCATCTCCCCTTTCCCCCTTCATATGAAAGCTATAAATTGGTTTCATAGTAGGGTTGAGTACATTGGATACTTTTTCTTCCATTCTTGAGATACTTTGCTAAGAAGAATATGTTCCAGCTTCATCTGTGTAAACATGAAAGAGGTGAAGTCTCCATCTTTCTTTAAGGCTGCATAATATTCCATGGTGTACATATACCACAATTTATTAAGCTATTCATGGGTTGATGGAGAAATAATTTAATCAATCTTTTAAGGCTTTAGTTTTGTCACCTAAAAATGGGGATAATAAAAGTATTTCTCTATAATAGCCGGGTGGTGTGGCAGGTGCCTGTAGTCCCAGCTACTTGAGAGGCTGAGGCAAGAGAATCACTTAAAGCCCAGGAGTTGGAGGTTGCTATGAGCTGTGATGCCACTGTACTCTACCTACGGGGATAGCTTGAGGCTCTGTCTCAAAAAAAAAATTTTGTTAAAAAAAAAAGTATTTCTCTGTAAGAGTTACTCTCATAACCCAATGACTTAGTATATGTGCAGCATTTAGGACAGTGCCTGGCACATAATAAGCACTACATAAGTTTATATGTAATTTTATTGTTATTCCTATCAAAACTCCCAAGGAGGAGGCTGAAAGAAATAGAAAAAGTGGAGTCCAATAAGAAATAGCAAATAGGACAAAGTTTAGACAAGTCGCAAAGGTGAAAAAGTTCTCTTTTTTCTCCCTTCCCTTTCCCTTTGTAGGGGTGGAGGGAAAACTTTCCAATCGCTGTTTGAAGGTTCACTGAAAATCAGCTGGCATATAAATTTTTATTAGCATGTATTGAGGGGGGTAAAATCCTAGAGTCATTACTCCTCAACCTAATGCGGTACAGGTGCTTGTATAACTTTCTTCTTAGGGAAAAAAGATATGGGGAAGTATGGATGATTTTAAAGGGGTAATAAATGATTTTTAGGGGAATTCAGGTGGCTTGGAGAACATGCTATGGCCTGGGATAAAGTCTGTTGGGCCCACAAAGCCGACAATGTTTTGTGACAAAAGTCTGTCCAGGTAATTTGACAAACTTCATTCTTTCCTTCTGCAATGTAAATTAACTTAATGAAAACTCAGGGAAGCTACCAGGGGTAATTGCTTTTCTCTTTGGTGGGTTTAAACTTTAGGCAGATCAGGGAACTTAGGAGGACAACTCCATCCTGTGCTTTTGGATGTTAACAGATGGGGGTGGGGTTGAGGGGAAAAGAACAGAGAGACCTTATGCATCTGTTTCAGTTCAGCATGTCAAAGTTCCATATTTTGGTTTCTTAAGCCCAACGAATGTCTGAAAACATCTCTAGAAATTGTACGTTCTAAAAGATAAATTGGGGGCAGTAGAGAGAAAAATTGAGCCAATAGACAAATGGCAAAGGATTCCATCAAACCAATCTTTTATTTTTGGGAATAGGGCAGCCCAGCTGAACAGTTGCGTCCTACTGTAGAAGACAGTGTTGCAGATGGGCTTTCAGAGCTAGGCTTCTATGTATTATGTAGGTAAATAGATCTGTAATCACAGGTATCTTATGGAAACAGAAGAAAACAAAGGTCATTGTCTGGTTAAGTGTACAAGCTGGTGCTTCTAGAGTCTGGAGGCAGTCAGCTGACACCAGAGGCAATCTGATATATTTACTTATATTGTAATGTGTGTGTAGTTTGTCCAAATATAAACAATTCTGGTGACTTTTCTTAAAAGCCAAGTTGTTTAGCTACAGCTTGTAGGCCCTCAAGAAACAGGGAATTTTAATTTCAGTGAATGCAACCAAGTCAGAAAAATGGGAAGAAAATTCAGAAGCACTAGTTTGGAGACTTGTAGCCAGGAAAGAATTTAAGATTCAGTCCTAAATTGTAAGCAAATAATAAAAACTCAAAACAAAAAATGGGCAAGGTTAAAATCTAATAAGTGATGTACTATAGTTTTCTTCTGAAAGATGATTTTTTCCTCTCTCTAGGCCTTCATTTCTATAAAAAATAAATCACAATAAAACCAATTTATTTTAAAAGTAAGTTTTAGTCTTATTGTGCTTGATCTGATTATTTCCATGAAGTGCAATAAGAATTGAGATTTGTTGTGTAGGTTCTTTTAAGTGGGCTTTGCTGGAACTTTTTCATAAGACAACTCCGATTAGACTTTTTAAAAGCCTCTTGAGACTTAAAACTGTGTCTGTGATAGTTGAACAAATTGGGTAAATTGCTTTCCTGTCAAAGTACCCAAAATATCCTGATATTCTTGGGCCTGTCAGAAAGTGATATTGTTTAGTTATTTCAAGGTCATGAACTTTGCAAGGGAACCAGGTAGATGATTTACCTATGTCTTCATAAAGTCAACTTTAATCCTTCAAAGCAGTGTGGTCATACATGAAAATATCACATTTCAGGCAAAGCCTTGATAAAATAATAAATGTCTTCAATTGCATCCTTTTATAAAAGAAATTAGATTCTTATTGAGCTTATGGAAATAACTATATTGCCATAAAAGAAAAATGCTCATGAATAGTGTCTGAATTCAGAAGAAATTAGGTAAAGAGAAAGTAAGTGTTTCTATTTTTCTCACAAAAGTATGCTTTACTCAATTACTGTCAGTTATGAATAGCTTTTTGTTTATTCATTTATTTTTTTGAGACAGAGTCTCACTCTGTGCCCTGGGTAGAGAACTGTGGCATCACAGCTCATAATAACTTCAAACTCTTAGGCTCAAGAGAACCCTTTGCCTCAGCCTCCTGAGTACCTGGGACTACCAGCACCAGCCACTACATCTGGCTAGTTTTTCCATTTGTAGTAGAGACAGGGTCTTACTCTTGCTCAGGATGGTCTTGAACTCCTGAGCTCAAGCAATCCACCTGCCTCAGCCTCCCAGAGTGCTGGGATTATAGGCATGAGCTGCTGCACTTGGCAGTTATGAATAGCTTTCAAAAAAGTTTTTTTTTTTAATTTTTAAAAACAAAACATAAAAAGAATTAGCAATGTTACGAACACATAGTAAAAAAGAAAAATCATGTTAGTTCTTTATAAGTTTAGCCCTATGTAATTAATTATTGTTTTATTTGATGTCAGGCTAACAATTTTATGAGCCAAGTATTTTTCATTGGTGTTTTTGAAATTCTTACCCAATTCAATTGAATAATCTCAAAATCATCAGTAAGGATCTATTTTTCAAATAGCTAGCAGTATCTTTTTATTCTTTTTATGATTCTCCTTGAAGATATAACATGTGAAGAAATGCAGAGAACTTTTAGAAAAAAAAAATCATTACAAAGCAATTTACTGTGGGCAACAAAACTTAAAATGGCCATGCAATTAACAAGAAAAGCTGGTTATTTTCTGTGGTCTACAGATATTTAAAATAAATGACTGATAACATACATTGAGACATATCAGATTTTCAGGAATCTCATACAATTTTGGAACATATATTATTAATACATTTATACAAATATAACACAAAGTTAAATGGCAGTTTTTGCTTAACAATGCTTCCTCTATGATTTTAACATACCGAATAAATCTGTCTCCCCTGTACTTTCAAGATCCTCTTTTAGAATGCCTGAAAGTCAAGATCAAAAAGACTTAATTTAGAATTTAAGAAATATGACATTTAAAGGGGATTTTGAAAAGTTCTAACATATTTCTGGGGATCTAGACGTCTATACGCATGAAATGTTGTGTCCATGCCCAAGAAAGACCTAAGGAGATTGTAATTCTCCTCTTTGACTGGTACTGAGGCTGTGAATAAACAGGAAGTGAAGGCTCAGGTTGTAAACTACCAGAGAATTTAAGGCAGACACCAACACCCAAAAGAACCCCCTGGGGGAGGTTTGGAAACTTCTAAGATTTTAAAATAAATCTCTGTCCAATTACTAGCTGATCACTATGGTGTTTGAGAAGAGGCTTCAGGAGCTAAACAGTGCAAGGAATACAGATTTTATAAACTCAGTAAAGAAAAGTCACTAAACAGAAAAAAAGCAGCAACAATACCAATCAGCTGCAATAATAAACCCTGGACAGGGGGATTAATATGATTTAAAAAAGTGTTACATTATATTGCTGAAAATGTTGACAAGAAAATAAGCGAAACACCCAAAGAAACAAACTATGATTCATACACAGAAAAAAAAAAATCAATAGAAACTGTCCTTGAATAACTCCAAATCTTGGACTTAATAGAAAAAGACTTTAAATAACTTAATATAAATGTGTTTAAAGAACTAATAGAAGATACATCTTTAAAAAAAAAAAAACTAACAAAGAGTATCAGAACGACAGCTCACTAAATGAAAAATACCAATAACAGGGCAAAAATTATAAAAAGGGAAGTAATCTAGAGTTGAAAACTATAATGATAAAAAGGAAAGCCTCACTAGAGAAGCTTAATAAGAGATATAAGAAGGCAAAACAAACAAACAAACAAATAAAAACAGTGAACTTGAAGATAGTTCAACTGAAATGATCCAGTCTGGGGAATAAGGAAAGAAAAGAAGAAAAATGAACAGATCATCAGGGATCTGTGGGACCCCAGCAAGCTTACCAACATACACACAGTGGGAGTCCCCAAAGAGGAGAGGAAGGGGTAGAAAGAATATTTGCAGAATTAATGGCTGAAAACTTTCCCCAAATTGATTTTTATTAATTTGATACATTTAGAAACCTCAAAAACGTTCCCGTGGGATAAACTTAATGAGATCCTCATCAGGTCACATCACAATCAAACTGTTGAAAGACGAAGGCAAAGAGAGTCCTAACCACAGCCGAGAAGTGTCTCATGGTACAGGGAGGCTGTCCGGTGAATGACTGGTGTCCATCAGAGAGCGGAGACAAGCAGGGGGCAGGATGATGTACTCAAACAACTAAAAAAGAAAAGACTTCAAGCAAGTATTCTATTATGTATCCAACTCCCCTTCAAAGTGAAGAAGTAATTAAGACTTTCCCAGAGAAAGAAAAACTAAGAGAAGCTGTGAGGGTGCCTCCTTTACAAGAAATATTGAGGGGCGTGTTTTATGCTGTGACACATAGAAAATGACAGTGGACACTAACTTGAAACCCTGTGAAGAAGTAGAACAGTTACCAAAAAACCTTAATATGGTAGCTAAGAAACAACTACATAAAGCAATACTTATAGAACTTTGGTAATTGGTTTATAATTCATAAAGATATAATTTGCATCACAATATTAGCAAAGAGGAGGAAGAGGGAATGGAAGAATATTGGACCAAAGTTTTGATACATTATTGTAATTACATTGACACTAATCCAAAATACATTGCTTTAAGTGAAGATGATAATTGCAGTCTCCAGGGAAACCACTGAAGGAAAAAAAAAACAAACCAGCTAGAGTTATAGAAACCACAATATAATTAAAATGGTACTGTTGAAAATATGTGTTTAACACAAAACAAGGTAGCAATGGAAGATTAGAAGAACAAGAAAGATATATAGAAAACAAATAGCAAAATTGCAGACAAAAATGCTAACTTACCAGTAATTATATATATATATAAATTTATACATATATATATATATAAACTTTTATTTTTTTAGAAATGGGGTCTCTGTCACCCAGGCTAGAGTAAAGTATTATACTATGATAGCTCACTGAAGCCTCAAACTCCTGGGCTTAAAACAGCCTCTTGAGTAGCTAAATTTTTCTTTTTTATCGTGTAGAGATGGGAATCTCAGTACATTGCCCAGGCTGGTATCAAACTCCTGACCTCAAGCAATCCTCTTGCCTCAGCATCCTGAAACACTGGGATTTTACAGACGGTAATTATATTAACTGTGAAAGAATTAAACACTCCATTCAAAAGGAGAAATTGGCAAAATGGATCAAAAAAAATCATGATCTGACTATACATTGTCTAGAAGAAGCATATAATCAGACTCAGGAAAAGTATAAACCAATTTAATTTTTGAAAGAGAAACAAATATATTAAAACATCAGCAACACAAATCTTACAATATACAAATATGTAATACAATGATGAGTACAAAGATTATTATTATATAAGGGAAGTCATCCGTTCAAAACAATGGACATTATGGGACAAAAACTCATGCAATTATATAAACATTTAAAAAAAGAATGAAAAATGAAACATTAATTCACGATTAGCTTTTTTTACACAACTGCAAAGAAAATTTAGTTAAAAAGATGAAAATTTCTACCAAAAAAATCTACACCATATCTTTATTTATTTAGATAACAAGTATTTATTTGGTGCCTACATGTATCAAGACTTGTCTTAGGCATTGGTAATAGAGCAGTAAAGAAAATAAAGACCCTGTCTTCATGGAGCTTAAAATCCACTTGTTAAACATTTTTTAAATATTAGTTATTATTTAGTTAATATTTAAAATTTATTTAATATTCCCATTAAAGTCAGAAGCAATGAGAAAACATAAGAGGTCCTACTGAAAATGGTGTCCACAATTACAAATTTCACTGGGGTTTATCAATACAACAATTTTATGAATTTTGCAGGGACATTTTCAAAGGGTCATTATTAAAGGACATATAAGAAAATATGAACAAATGAAGACCTATTCCATGTATATGGAAGACCCTATATCCTAAAAATGGCAATTATTTTTTAAGGAACATTAAGAAGTGAATTCTTATATTAATATGGGAGACTAAAGGGATAAAGAAAATCAAGGTACATCTGAAAAAGGCTGGGCTGACAGATATCAAAGTTTACTATAAAATTATAAAAATTAAAACAGTTATACATTAATGCAGGAATACACATGTTAAGAAGTAGAGAGTCCCCAAATACGTATACGAATATATACAGATTTTAATGATGGAGACTGTATTATAAAACAGTGAAAAAAAAAGCCTATTCAAAAATGGTACTAGGGAAAAATAATTAGGTTGTCTCAAATTGAATAAAAACAAAGAAATAGTGTTGGATCAGCATATTTCCCTAGAAAAAGAGAAATTAGCTCACAAATCAATTTTTAAAAATAGATAATTATGTTTATTAAATAATATACCTTTTTTCTGTCATCCAGAGTTTCTCTAAACATATGAATTAGAAGAGATAATTTCAGACTGTTGAATCTAGCTCTTCAAACATGTTTCTTAAACATTAGTTAATGTTATATCCAATTTCTGGAAACTTTGACTACTTCTCCCACTGCTTAGAATATGAAAACTGAGTATCTTTTTATCATGTGCAGATGCAAAAAAATGTTTATTTTAATTAATGTAGATCTAGATCCTTCCTGTCAGAAGATTTATGTGGTACATAAATATATCTAACATATCTTACGGTAACTTAATTGTCTGCATCTTGGTACGGCTCTTCTCTGCCACTGGGTTTAATTACATTGCATTATGACTGGTAATTAAACAGAACAAAACATCATTACATCATTAATTGGTTTCAGAAGGCCTTGAAACCTTTTACCAAGAGCTCTTGTTTTTATTACAAGCTATTACCACTATGATCAGTATTCACAGAATTGTCTCTGATCCATGAGTTGTCAGGCACACAGTTGCCAATTATCTGGAATTTGAGCTCAAAAGCCGCTAATGTGGTTCGTTTAGGGTGGACAAAGGCCTTTGGTCAACCACATAGATGGCCACTGTTTTGTATAAGTCATTTTTAAATTTGTTCTTTTCCAAATGGGGGCATGGAAAGCCCTAAGTAACAACTGGCAAACTCATTTGACCGAGTTGTCTGTGATTATACAATTAACATCAAAAATAAGTTGTTATTTACAAATAGCTGAGTTGTGTCTGACAATGACTCCTGATACTTGAAGGCTGTGTCTGTTTCACCTCTTTCCCCTCATGCCATGGGCAGTGGCATTAGGGTGAGAAGAGGCTGATGGAAAGTTGCTCCAGAGCCCCAACTGTGGTCATGACTCAACATTTGTGCAGTTGTGAAGATGAGCTGCCGCATGTCCCCCAGCAAGGCCAGGGCTGTACTTCTCGCTCTGACATTTCGTTCGTCCTTTCATCTTGATGGTCACACTTTCAAGCTATCCTACGATCAAATCTTTTTTTGTTCCCCCAGTAAATATAGAGCCAATAGGCTGAGATACTTTACTTTATCCCAGAAATGATTTTACTTATGCTGTGTCATTTAAATGCTTAAAACCCGTGTACATAAGCTTTGTTATCATAGTTCTACATAATTGAACTGACACTAAAGCAGATAAAATATTTTGCTTAAGCGAAGCTGGCTAGAAAGTGATGTATCTGGTATTTCAGTCTAGTTTTTTCTGTTTCCAAAGTTATTAACCATTTTTGCCCTCCTGTTCTGACTCTCAAGAGGTTGTTTTTTATTGAAATTAAATGACCGCGCTACATCTGTTATGACCACTGAGGTTATCTTCAATGTGGAGACAAGGATGGTGCATCCAGGAAGGGTACCTCCACCTGTGTATGGAATTGGTCGAGGAATTTGAGGGTGAAACTCTAACATTAGAAGTGATGTCATTCTTGGACACTGGGTATTTAAGTAGAACTTCTCCAGATGAAAAGCTGGGAGCAAAGTGGGAGAGAACACTTAGAGGAGCCACAGAACTATGAGAAATCAGCCACACACTGCAGGTCATCTTTTTGAAGATTTCGTTTCTTTTGTTATTCACTAACCTTTAACCTAGCTTCCATATGCCAATCTTGCCTCTCGGCTTTGCTACAGAGTATTATGCTTCAGTCAAAATATTAAAGGTGAGCCTCAAAATACCTCTTCAGGCTCATTCTATCTAATCATCTTTGCATTTAGGCAGGCTTTACCATGAGTTTACTCATCAATTAAATTTATAAGGATTGTGTTCTGTAGATTATAGATGAAAAACAACTTCCCTTTACGCTGTTTACTTTGAAATCATTTTAGATTTACAGAAGTGTTGCATTGCAAAGGCAGTGTAGATAGTTCTCGTCCATCCAGTGTGCTCTACATTTATCAAACCTAGGAAATTAACATCCACACGTGACCATCAACTGAAAGCCAAACTTTGTTCATATTTCGCCAGTTTTTCTACTCATGTTCTCTTTCTGTTCTAGGATCCAATTCAGAATGTCACATTACACTTAGTTGTCACACGTCTTTGATCAGAAGAGACAGGTGTTAATTTTGAGTAGTGATGATCGCAGAGCTGTGGTCGGCTCAGACAGGTTGTCAGTGGAAGAGAAAGCCTCCTGATCAAGATCTCAAAATCCTGTAGACACACGAGAATCTCTGAGCCTCTGAAAGAGGAGACAATATTGGAAGAACCCCATGGGTCTCTCTTGCCATTGCTCTATCATTTACTTCTTATTGTGGGGGTGGGGGTGGTTGTTGTGTAAGATGATAGCATCTTGCTCCCTCTCCAACATGACCTTAAGGAGTCCTGGCTTTTCTCTGTATACTCCACATGGAAAGCTCTCTCTCTGGAGGACCTTCTCACTCTGCAAGGGGGAGCCCACAGTCCTCCAGCTGCTCTCCCTGTGAGTAGATGGAGGAGTCAGTCCACGTTCGACTGTATAAAGTAAAAAAACCAAAAAACCAAAAAAACCACAAAAGACTTCTTTATGGTGAATATGCATGTCCAAGACTCACAATTCCATTTTTTTTTATACTAATTAAAATGTAGAGAGATAAAGAGGTTTGATTAGTACCTTGTAGAACCTCCAACAGAGGTTGTTTTCTAGGCTCTGATTTGCTTTTTGGTATGATGTCATGAAAAGTAAACTAAATTTCTGAAAATTCTTTTCTTTTAAAAGCATAAGTAAGAAACGTTTCTATAGAGCACTAATATATTATCAACATTTCTCATGCAATCACCAGTAATCATGTGTATAAATGTGCATGTTAATATATTAATACTTGCAATACCAACAGACATCTCATATGTATTTATGTGCCTATGCATGTCTGCATGTCGATTTATACATATGTTCATATACACACACGTACATGAATACATAAACACATACAAATACATAGATGCATACACACACATATAGTTTTTTTTTTAATTTCAAAATACAAAGCAGGTCCAACAGGTTTGGGTACATTGATACACTCTACCATGTCGAAGTCAGGGCTTCCAGAGGGCCAGCCACCAGGACGGGGCTCAGTGTACACAGTAAGTAAGTGGTTATTCCTCCCCCTTCTTAATTTCCAATGTTCTGTCCTTATGTTATTTTGTGCCCATGTGCAACCATCATTTAGATCCCACTTATCATGAGAACAGGCAGAGTTTGTTTTTCCATTCCTGAGAAACTTTCACTTAGGATAATAGTCTCCAGTTCTATTCAAGTTCCTGCAAAAGACATTATTTTACTGGGTGGCACCTGTGGCTCAGTGAGTAGGGTGTGGGCCCCATATACAGAGGGTGGCGGGTTCAAACTCAGCCCTGGTCAAAATGCAACAAAAAAATAGCCAGGCATTGTGGTGGGCGCCTGTAGTCCCAGCTACTCGGGAGGCTGAGGCAAGAGAATCACCTAAGCCCAGGAGTTGGAGGTTGCTGTGAGCTGAGACGCCATTGCACTCTATGGAGAGTGATAAAGTGAGACTGTTTCTACAAAAAAAAAAAAAGACATTATTTTACTTCTCTTATGGCCAAGTAGTGCTCTACGGAGTGCATGTGCGTGTGACGTCCAGAAAGTACCCAGCCATGTACTAATAAAAATAAGATATGCATGGCTGGATACTTTCTGGACAGTGTATTTCATAGAACGTATTTTCTTTATCCACTCCTGTGTAGGTGGGTGTTTAGGTTGATTCCATACCTTTGCAATCATGAATTACATTGCCATAAATATTTGAGTATAGGTGTCTTTTTGATAAAAATGATTCCTTTTTCTTTGGGTAGATAACCTATAGAGGAATTGCTGGGTTGAATGATAAGACTGCATTTAGCTCCTTGAAGAATCTCCAAACTGTTTTCCACAGAGCTTGTACTAATTTGCAGTCTCACCAGCAGCATCGAAGTGTTCCTTTTTTTCTGCATCCACATCAGCATCTGCTGCTTTGACTTTTTAAGTCTAAATGTGACTTTAATTTGCATTTCCTTGATGATTAGTAATATTGAACATTTTCTCATACAGTGGTTTGCCATTGCCTATTTTGTTTTGTGAACTTTTTGATGGTGTTACTCTTTTTTCTTACTGTTTTGTGTGTGTCCTTTGTAGATCCTGGAAATTAGTCCTTTTTTGGTATGTGTGAAGATTTTCTCCCATTCTGTAGGCTGCCTGTTTACTCTGTTAATTATTTCCTTTGCTGTGCAGAAGCTTTGAATTTAATTAAGTCTCATTTATTTACTTTTGTTTCTGCTACATTTGCCTTTGGGGTGTTAGTCATAAATTTTGTGCCCAGGCCTATGTCTAAAAGAGCTTTTCTTATGTTATTTCAGAATGTTTATTGTTTTGTGCCTTACATTTAAGTCTTTAATCCATCTTGAGTTAATTCTGTATGTGGTGGCAGATATGGGTCTGGTCTCACTCTCTGTACATGGCTATCTAATTTTCTGAGCACTGTCAATTGAACAGGGAATGCTTTCCCCAGTGTATGGTTTTGTCAGCTTTGTGGGAAATCAGTTGGTCACAGTGATGAGATTTTATTTATGGGTTCTCTATTCTATTCCATTGGTCTATGTCTCTACTTTTATACCATTACCATGCTATTTTGACTACGATAGCCTGGTAGTATAATTTGAAGGCAGGTAATGTGATACCTCCAGATTTGTTCTATTTCCTTAAGATGGCTTTGGCTATTCAGGCTCATTTTTGCTTCCAAATGAAGCTTAGGGTTATTTTTTCTAAATCTGTGAAAGAAGATATTGGTATTTTGATGAGAAATGCATTGAATCTATAAATCAGTTTGGGCAGCTTGGACATTTGAACAATGTTGACTCTACCGATCCATGATCATGTGATGCATTTCTGTTGGTTGTGTCATGTATGATTTCCATCCTGCCCATGATCATGTGATGCGTTTCTGTTGGTTGTGTCATGTATGATTTCCATCCAGTCCATGATCATGTGATGTGTTTCCATGGGTTGTGTCATGTATGATTTCCATCCTGCCCATGATCATGTGATGCATTTCTGTTGGTTGTGTCATGTATGATTTCCATCCAGTCCATGATCATGTGATGCGTTTCCATGGGTTGTGTCATGTATGATTTCCATCCTGCCCATGATCATGTGATGTGTTTCTGTTGGTTGTGTCATGTATGATTTCCATCCAGTCCACGATCATGTGATGCGTTTCCATTGGTTGTGTCATCTATGATTTCCATCAGCAGTATTTTGTGATTCTTTTATAGAGATCCTTCACCTTCGTAGTTAAATATGTTTCTAATTATTTTATTTCTTTTCTTGCTTTTGTAAACAGTATGGAATCTTTTATTTGACTCTCAGCATGACTGTAGAAATTCTACTGATTTATGGACATTGACTTTAAAACCTAAGAATTGGGTGAATTTATCAATTCTAGAAGTTTTCTGGTGTAGTCTTTGGGATTTTCTAGATACAAGATCACATTGCCAGTGAAAAGTAATAGTTTGACCTCCTTTTCCCCAATTTGGATTTCCTTCATTTCTTTTGCTTGACTGCTTTGGCTAAGACTTCCTGCACTGTGCTGAATAGAAGTGGCGACAGTGGGCACCCTTGTCTTGGTTCAATTTTTAAGGGGAATATTTTCAACATTTTCTAATTTAGTATGATGCTGGTTATGGGTTGGCCACATATGGCTTTTACAATTTTGGCATATATTCCTTCTATGCCTAGTTTGTTGAGGGTGTTTATCACGAAAGGGTGCCATTGGTGAATTGGTTTTTACCAATGTTTTTTCTGCGTCTATTGAGATGATCATATGGTCTTTTTTTTTTTTTTTTTTTTGCTTCTGTTTATGAGGTGAATCATGTTTATTGATTTGTGTATGTTGAACTATTCTTGCATCACTGGGATGAAACCCACTTGATCATGGTGAATTATCTTTTTCATGTGCTACTGGTTTACTGATATCTTGTTGAGGATTTTTGCATTAACATTCACAAGTGCTATTGAGCTGCCATTTTCTTTTTGTGTGTGTCTTTTCCTGACTTGAGTATCAAGGTGATACTGGCTTCATAGAATGAATTAAGGAAGATTCCTTTCTTGATGTTATGCAATAATTTCTGTAGGATAGGGATCTGGTAAAATTAGGCTGGTAAAATTAGGTTGTGAATCCATTTGATCTGGGACTTTTTTTTTTTTTAGTTCAGAGATTTTTTTATTATTGTCCCAGTCTTGTTGCTAGTATTGGTCTGTTCAAAATTTCTATTTCTTCCTGATTCAGGCTTGGGAGATGATGTGTTTCTAAGAATTCATCCATTTCTTGTAGGCTTTCCTATTTGTGTGCATAGAGATATGGGGGAAGTTGCAGTGAAGCTCATCCCTGAGTAGAGTGGGAGCTCTGGACCTGAGAGCTCAGAGTGGCATTAGCTGGTGCAACCTGAGAATAGAGGCCACATCTGCTCTCCAACGCAACTTCACTACATAGTCCCCGCCCCCCACCCCCAGTTTCTTGATCAGGATGGAGGCCCGCAGTGGTCCCATCACAGCTCGAGTTGCATGTCCACTTCAGGAGCATGAGGCCCTAAGGTTCTATCTTTTTCCCCTTCTGTATGTAGAGGTCTCTCTTCAGCACCTTCTTCTTGTGACATGTGGAACTCCCCATCCCCGTCTCCTTCACTCCGAGTATCTCCCATCAAATCTCTGATGATCTTCAATGCTTTCTTCAAAGGGGTTTATCCATAGGTGAGCGTCTACTTGCAACTTTTGATCCTTTTCTGGACAGTAGTGCATGTGGGCTGCTTTTAGTCAACTTTTTTTTTTTTTTTAGCTCATTTGTCACATATTAGTCTGAATGGGGTAGGTTGTGGTTTGCTAAAGACAAACTCAAACTCAAAATCTCAGCATCTTAATGCAATAAAACCTTTTTTCTGTTCAAATTATATTTCCATTTTTAGTTGATCTAGGATTTAACTCCATACAATCACTCAGGACCTCAGGCCAATAGGTCTACTATTTTATGTAGAACATAAACAACTGGAACATAAAATTCTCTTGATAACTACAGCATGGGGAAAAAAGAGCCTGGAAAATTAAATATGAGACATCCACAGTTTCAGCCATGTATAATATTCAGCTACAATATAGTGGCCAAACTAGTCACGATGCTTACTCAGTTTCAAGGAAGCCAGTAAGCACATATTATAGTTGATCAGAAGGGGAGGAAGTAAGGTGTAGGTGGAAAATATCTACCACATGGAAAAAACTACCTATTGTGGGGGGGGGGGGAAGAACCCAGCTTGTCTTTGTGTATAAGCAATGCTAGTAGCCATAACAACCTTTAAACTCCAGTGATTAACATATAAAACATTTATTATGCTTTTTTTTTTTTTTTTTTTTGTAGAGACAGAGTCTCACTTTATGGCCCTCGGTAGAGTGCCATGGCATCACACAGCTCACAGCAACCTCCAACTCCTGGGCTTACGCGATTCTCTTGCCTCAGCCTCCCGAGTAGCTGGGACTACAGGCGCCCACCACAACACCCGGCTATTTTTTGGTTGCAGTTCAGCCGGGGCCGGGTTTGAACCTGCCACCCTCAGTATATGGGGCTGGCGCCTTACCGACTGAGCCACAGGCGCCGCCCTATTATGCTTCTTAAATCTGCTCATTTGATAGCATAATACAATTGGCAGGCGCTCTCTGGTCTAAATCGCCAGACTGGAATTTGAAGGCCTGACAGTTTGAGACATAGTAAACACTGAAAAATGACAACAATAAAGAAGTGGCAGTGTTTTACTTTTAGGTCTGGCAAGAGAGATGGATTACATGGTCAGTGCAACTGCTTTGTCCTACAGGTTTGACCCTTAGAGAGTTAGGGGAGCACTTCAGGCGGCGGCGCCCAGCCATTCATCTCTCTGTGCTATCAAGTTCTGAGAACTTGCTTTAATGAGGGTATAAAATATCACACTGATACGTAAGTAGTTTTGTTTTTTGTTTTTTTTTTTGGACAAATACCTTAGTCATCCTGGCTTATCTAAGTGCTAGCAAGACCTGTCATAAAAAGAATAGAGGAGTTTTGTAGGAAAAATTTACCTCCTCAGCTTTCCTTCTTCCCCTTCCTTTGTCTCTCTCGACTTACACGTGCTCTTAAACCTTTCTGACAGTTCCGTACATTTCGTACTTAGTGTAGCAGAAGGCATTTGATTAATATGCTTCAACAGCTTGATGCTTTAGACTATTTGTTCTCCCTTTTTCTTAAATAAACAAACAAAAGAAAAGTAGCCTAGTGTTGTAACTTAAAAATTTGTAAAAATAGTTAAGATTTCAAAACAAACCAAAGTCCATGAAAACCTCAATCAGGTTTTATTTGAAATCATGTAGAACCATCTAAATATTCCACAGAACTTCAAAAACTATGTATGCATCTATTTTGAAGCTGCATTATTCTCAAAGGTAGAGAGAATCCTGACTGAAGAGAGTCCTGGACTCAAGGGAGGAATTCTGGGTTCTTGTTCTGGCTCAGCCATCGATCATCTTTCTGACCTTGAGTGAGAATTGTCTACTAGATCATTCTCAGGCCTTTCAGCTGTAACGGTCTGTGAGTTGTTGACTACACTGGCTGTTGCAACCTCTACAGTGTCCTTATGGCTTTTATATTTTCACTGTGTAACCAGAGCCATGTGTCTGAAATAGTTGACCAGTAATCTGGATTTGTACTTTTTATTGTCTCTCCAGTTGGCTGAATTTAATTGCTGTGCTAATATTCAACGTTGCAGTGAAGTCACAAACATAGAAAACCAAGGGCCATAAGCTGATTTTGGTAAATACAACTTTCTTAAAGCTGTGTATTTACTCTCTAAGTTATTTGCAAGAAAGAAAGCAGAATAAACGAATAGGAACAAGCCATGGGAGCTCCACTTTATAGCCTGTTTATACAAATAACCTGTGTCTGGGCAGAAGAAAAGATACCCAGAAACAGTAATCCTCTAAAAGGGCATTGTAACTATGGTAATAACAAGCAAAGGCAATGACAAAATAGAATAAAAATCCATCATCAATTGTGGGAAGTAAAGCACCTGGCCAGTTCGACCATTTGGCATCATGTAACCTGTCATCTCAATACGTTGGGTGACCTGTGAGACAGATATACTTTAATGGCAAAGACCGTTCATTCTGTTCTTCCAGCACATTCTGCACCATCAAACGACCGTGGACTGAAAGTGCAGTGTTCATCTTCTCTGGACCCATTTACAAATGGGTAAAACTATTGGAGTTACATTAATTGTTCTTAAAAGTTACTTTTAGCACTAATCATCCAATACATTTCCCATTCTGTGATACTTATGCCTGGAGTCTTGGGAGCAGGCAGCTTCTCATCTCTTCCACTCATTGCAGGGTCTCCACACAGAGCCAACGAGCTGTGCCCAGCATGTTTAGCAGCACACCACCAGGCTTATCATCCTCTGTCTTGGTTTCCCCTCCCTGACTTCTCATGCAGTTCTGGCATGTTTTTGGCTGAATAGTTTGCAGTGGCGGATTCCCAGCCAGACTTCTCATTCCTCGATTGTGTTCCCAGTTGCGTCTCGTGTAAAGTGTTTAGAATTCATCATGAACAAGTTGGTGGTTTTGTCTGCCACCTGGGAGCTCTAATTCTAAATGACATATTTGTATTGTGAGCACCACAGACTATTACATACATTAAAACATGGTTTTGAGGGCGTAACTTATTTACCAGAGTGCTTGATTGAATCTTCTCCACATTGCTTGAGAGAAGTTTCCTACACCTCCTTTACCCTGTGTGTTCAAAAAAGTGAACGATTGTGTTGATGATGAGTCAGCATATAAACAGGTCCCATGTGTCCCTGGGTCATCCCTCTCAGGCCCATCTTGTGAAATCTTTAGCTGCATTAATTTCCAGAGAAACAACTGATAAATGCATTTTTGTAAGGCAAGATCAGATTCTAACATCACGCAAAGCCTTTGCACGATGACTGGTTGTTCAGGTACATACTTTGAGTACAGATGACTGAGCATAGAAATTGTGTGAAATCAGATTAATACATCCTAAAGTATCCCTGATAGAAAGTTCTCAGGGGAAAGACCATCATTTTCTGTGTTTTTGTAACATTCACTGCTTTTTATTTCATCTCTTACTGTTTGCACGCCTCCCATAACACAACTGTAAAGTTATTATTCATTTTTAAATTTGACTCTATATTCTCTGAACATCATGTCATCTCTTGAGTGTGGAAAGGGTGTATTTTCTTAAGGTTATACTGGATAATACCTTCTTGCTACTAGGTAGAGCAGAAAATTATAAGAACGAGAAAATAGATTCGCAGAAGGGGCTTAATCAGTTGTGTCTCTCATGTGGGTGAGGAGGATAGGATCACTCTGTGAGATTAGATGCCAATATACTGCTCAGCCAAGCTTAGAATGACATGGATAGCATCCAGGACTATCCACGAGAAGATGCAACTGAATTTCACTTTGTTGCTCTTGTATTATGAAAATGATGAACATTATGTTAGTTTTAATTTAAATGTCAACACTCCCACTTTAAATGACCTAGTGAACATAAATATATATGACCATGATATATGACAAAGATCTCGACTCAGGACTGTCGTTAACATCCTCCACATGATCTTGACCTTCTGGACCCAAAACATCAGTCAAATACAGAAAAAATCCTAAGCCAGTATGTTTGCTTGTCAGGTTCAGGGAGGAGAGAATAATGGTGATGGGTTTTACCTGAGTCGGGTAATTCCCTAGCCTCTTAGGAAGCTGTGTTGCGCCTGAGTCCATATTTTCATCCATTCTACTAAATATTTCATACTCCCTACGCTCTAGCCTAGATGTGGAGGTGAACAAAGCATGTTACTTTAGGGCACAGTCCATTCCTAAATGCTGTAGTCTTGATTTACTCTGAAATGCCTGAGTGCATTCATTCATTTGAAAAAACTTATCCTGCTCTAATTACATACCAGGTAACATTAGTGCTATACTAGTGACGTAAATAAATATTTTGATCCTTATAGAGTATATAGTCTGGTGGGGGAAAAGCAGAGAATAAACAATAAATGATAAAATTAAATTCTAGAAGAGGATGTTTTAAAAAATGTAAAGGTGCGTGGTAAAGAGACATCAGAGAGGAGACACAGACACGGGTTGCAATTTTAAGTGGAGTTCTCAGGGTAAGCCACAGTGAGAAGGGGACGTTTGGGCAAAGAGCTGGAAGTGAGAGTCCACCCAGGCTCATAGCTGGGAGAACATTCACGGGAGGAAATAGCCAGATGAGCTGCCCTCAGCCAGGAGAATGTTTGCCAGGTTTGGGGAACAGCAAGTGTGGCCCAGTGTTGATGGAGTGAATGTGTGAATGTCCCCTAAGCCCAACTCAATCTCTGCGGATGGCAGGATTGGGTTCAAACAGCCTACAGCACAGCAAAAAAGAAACCCTAAGTACTGAGCACTTAGTATATGCCCGAAACCATCCGTGTTTCCTTATTTTATCTTCATATTAAGTACTGCTATTTTAATCACTATTTAGATCTCTGCAGAAAGCCATTTTGTTCTTCGGTGGTTTTTGCAAGGGGATCTGAAGTCAATTTGCACTGAACTATCACCTGGAATTGCTGCAGTTCCATTTTCAACTTCAGGATATTTTCCTTGGCCAAGAACGCACTAAGTTGTCTCCAAGTTCGATACATTCAGCAAACAATGGCAAGGGCGGGCCACCAGAAACGAACACCTGATTTTCATGGTAAATATGGTAATGCTGTATTAGCTAGTGGAGCCACTTTCTGTATTGCTGTATGCACATATGCAGTGACACAAATTGGAATAGAATGGAACCTGTCCCCTGTTGGCAGAGTCACCCCAAAGGAAAGGAGAGATCAGCAATCATCCCAGCTGGTGTAATACTGAATTGTTTCAGAACCAACTCATAATTGATGCCAAGTAAAAGCACTGTGTACCCATTAAAATATGGCATTATTGAAATAAAGTACATTTGAAACCCTAAAAAAAAAAATCACTATTTACAAATTGGGAAGCTGACACACACCTAGGTTGTGTGATTAGACTCAGGTCACAAAGCTGTGAAGTAGTGGAATTGAGCTTTGCTGCCCCCAAAGCCAGAGCTCTTTTGGCTACAGCATCCAAACTCACTAGTAGTAACTGCTGTGGAGTTCAATTTCTACACAAAGCAGACAAAAAATATCTAAGGATCCCCAAAGCTTAGCTTCAGGGCAGGCAGCAGAGTCATGTGGCTCCCAGGGCCAGCTGCGACTGGGATTCCCTCCTATTCTCCCCCGCCCATGTGCCAGCACACCATTTCCCGTTTACAGAAAGTGGCTGAAGGTGACCCAGGGACAGATCACAGACAGCAGTTACAGACAACCCTCTTAAACAAGCCGCCAAAGACAGCCACCTGACCAGCTTCTGTGTCCTAATTAGTGTCCCCTCTAGGGCACATTCCTGAGCAGGCATCTGAGGGCACCTGCTTCCTCCTCTCAGCAAAGAACTGCTGGGGGTGTTCTGGGAGCTCTCAGCTGGGGCACCCAAATAACAGCGGCTGCCAGCAGCAACAAAGCTTGGACTCTGCCCATAATAATATCATGTTTCAAGCCCACATGCAACTCTCAGCATGAACTGGGGATGGTTAAGCTGTGAAATTTCATTTGTCACCACTCTAAAATTTGAAATCCTTCCTTCCCTGAAGACATATATTATCTGCTTTCTGATAAACTCTTTTGCTGCCTATGCTTGGACCTATGTCTTTTTATACTGCATAATAATAAAAAAATCAAGTTTACTGTTTGGTGCACACACACTATCTACTCACACATGCTCTGCATTGCTGCAAATAAAACACGTCTGTATAGACGTAATGCAACAAGGTCATAGTTGAGTCCACTGCTGGGATGGTTGAGGTTGGAAGAGGAAAGCTCCAGTAGGTTGGTTAAACCGGTGGGAAAGAATACAGAAAATTAAAATCAGCTCTTTTGGAGGATGTGGTGTAGACAGCCTTGCATGCTGGGACAGGTGAATTCCTAGCATCGGTTTGTGTGGGAAGGAGATGAAAAAAACCTGTAACACGGAACATAACAGGCTCTCCTTATGGTCAGTTTTAGCCCTGAAGTCAGTGTCACGAATGAAACACAGTCCGTCTTATATTAGACCTTCAAAAGGAACAGACTCAACTTCCGCATGGTACTGTGTGATGGGCTAGAGGCACCTCCTCCTGCCTGCACAGCCTGACTGGGGAGAAAGCATTACAAATACACAGTTGAATGTATCTTGCATGATGTGAAAATAAGAAAATAAAACTAAGAAACATGACAGTAAGTAAATCTCTGATAACGAAAGAAAGAAGAGAAAGGAATAAGAAGGCAGAGAAAGAAGAGTGACTAAACTGGGATAATGAGGATGAAGAGGAAGGAAGCCCCTGGGGTTGCCCGGGAGTTGATGCCAACATGGCACTGGAACACAGAGATGGGACCCTGAGTCTGTAACCAAGAGCAGAGACTTACACCCCTACACTGCTGGTGGGACTGCAAACTAATACAACCTTTACAGAAAGAAGCATGGAGAATCCTCCAAGAACTAAAAGTTGACCTTCCATTTGATCCTGCAATCCCGTTACTAGGTATCTACCCAGAAGAACAAAAAGCATTTTACTCCAAAGACAATTGCACCAGAATGTTTCCTGTAGCCCAATTCATACTTGCCAACGCTCGGAAGCAACCCAAATGCCCATCAATCCCTGAACGGATAAACAAAGTGTGGCCTGTGTATACCAGGGAGGACTATTCAGCCATGAGAAATGATGCAGACTTGACATCTTTTATGTTTACCTGGATGGATTTGATACACATTCTTCTTAGTAAAGTTAGGGGGGGTGTGGTGCCACAGTGTGTGACACACCTCTTGCAGGACCCTATTAACAGAGGGACTTCACCCAGCAAAGCAAACACTATAACCTGGGCCATTGTACACTCGATGATTCCCCAACAATAATAATAATAATAAAAGAATGTAAAAAAATGTATGCAATGTACTCAGTACTCATATGAAACCAATATGTAAACGATTACATGCTCATACGAATGATAAAACACAAACATAGTCTATCAAGGGGGGGATTAGGAGGTGGGGAGGGTGACTGGAGGGAGGAGGCGTTTGGCGGGATCTCACCTAATCTGCACAATGTGAGGGTGTTCAGCACACCCACTAGATGAGAGACTCTTCCACAACTTGAACTTTACCTTGGAAGTGAGGACATTGTAACCCCCAAATTTGTACCCTATTAGTTTAAAATAAAAAAATTAACAAGAAAAGTGTCCCCAAAGAAGGCTTAAGTGGTTATAAGACATTAGCAACCCTGTCTCCACGTGGAAGATGGGAATCATCTCAGGAGGAAGGCTTTCCCAATTTGACGCCTCACTATTACAACAGACAAGTTCCCATGTGAAACTCTGGGCATCTGAAAAGCTCTGTTTAAAACATGCTGGCTCCTAATGAAGAATCCAAAAAGGCTCTAGCTTTCAGGGAGAAAAATTAACCCACCTGATGTTGTTCCAGAGAAATCCCTGAGCTCCCAGGACCTTGTACATCATTATGATCGAGATTTGAGATCTAAAATGATCAGAACAGCTACATCAGCAGAACCTTTGCTGAGACTCTGCTACAAAACACGCTCGGTTCTAACAGGACTGCGGGAATAACGGTAAGTACTCTGGGAATGCTGACTTTGTGCCAGGCACTTTATAAGAAGGAACGCAGTGAATCATTGTAACGAACCCTGAGGAACATGCTGTTATTGTCCTCACATTATAGATAAGAAAACTGAGGCTCATGGAAGTTGCAGCTTTGTCCCAGTCATGTAGACGGTTTGTAAGCACTAAACCCTGGCGGTGGGGTCCAGCTAACACTGAACATACAAGGAAATAAATAAATGTTATTGATTTCAGTTGTGTTTTGTTTGTCTACTTGTCGCACAGTCTTCAGTTGGGCTGGGAACAAACAGAGATCATCTTATTTTCTTTCCAGTATCTTCCAGTTCCCAAGACCTTCAGATCCTGGGCCCTCCTCTGTCTGCAGCCTCCTGGCTCTTGGCAGGCAATAGCGTTTGTTCTTGGCACTGCTGTGAGTCCCAGGATCTTCTGCAAGGTCACCGATTATAGTCCTTCAGGGATCTGGGAGGGGCTATCAGTCTTTCTTACTGAGAGCTCCAAGGACTTTCACAAGGTTAAAGCAATATGCATAAACTTCACAGGTTTTAGGATGGTAATTTGAGAGACAAAAATGGCAACTGGTATAAATTTCAATCAGGCTCGTTTAAGAGATAAAGTATTGGGATACCTAAGGATTAAATTGTATATCAAATCAGCACATCGTACCCCATAAATGCACTAATGTACACAGTCATGATTTAATAAAAAAAATTAAGAGAAAAAAGAAATTCTAAATTTTAATAATTTAAGGGGAAAAGAATTCAAAACTTAAGTCACAAGTAAATCATCTTCTGGTGTATACAAAGATTTAATGCAAAGATTTATTAAGTAGCTAAAGAAGAGATAGTAAGCTCATGGCTGCTAAATAAAAAGCAAATAAAAATCGATCCAATTTACTTGGAAATAAAAGCTTTTGAAAAAAGTTATAAAATGAGACATTTACCTGTCTCCTCTTCTATGAGATATTTGCAAGAATGGTTTTAATTATATAGTAAATCAAGAGAGTAAAAATTAGTAAAATGTATAACCCAAAGTTAATACAAAGATTACATTTACCATCGAAACAAACAAAATAATACACAACTTTGGGACAGATTAGGCACAAACCACCAAAATAATTTATTTCTTTTGTTTATAATGTAAGCTGAACAGAATGAAAAACAGTAACAATTATTTGTTTTCAAGTAAGTTTATTAGGGTTTTACATGTTGACTGGTACAGAGCCTAATTCAAGGGCACTTGTTTTTTGAGCCAAGTAGATGCCTGCCAGCTCCCCAAGAAAACTCCCTGATGACACAGTATAAATCAATGAATGGCTGAGAGTTTATGAGCCTTCCTGCAAAATCATTTGTATTACTGAAATAATTGGGGGGCTCAGAACTCTGAAGGATGCTTGCCATTTTTTGATTAAAATTACTCATTTTTTGGAGAGTTTTAATGTATCCCTTTGCTACCATTTTTCTTTCTAAATCAGACTCATCATTCAGAATCCAACTTTTGGTTTTTGATTAAAATTCTTCTTTAGAGGGAAAAAATTATACACAAACTTAAATTTGGTATGTTTTTTTTCCAGGCTCGTTTTTTTTCTCCTGTATTTGTTATTATAATTAAAAATCCCTATTTTTGATATAATTCATTTCCCTATAAAAATTTATTCCACAGTATGTAGTGCTTACATACACATAGCCAATGTCCCAGCACCGTTCATTTTTTTTTATTCATTTATTCATCTATGTTTAAGATAGAGTCTCACTCTGTCACTCGGGGTTGAGTGCCCTCAGGGTGTCATCCCTGCTCACAGCAACTTCAGACTTCCCGGGCTCAAGTGATCTTCTTACCTCAGCCTCCTGAGTAGCTGGGACTACAGACACCCCACCACAATGTCTGGCTAGTTTTTCTATTTTTAGTAGAGATGGGATCTCACCATTGCTCAGTCTGGTCTCAAACGTCTGAGTTCAAGCAATCCACCCACCTCAGACTCCCGGGAGCCCTGGGATTACAGGTGTGAGTCACTGCTCCTAGCCAGATGAGGAAATTTCTAATGTTATGTATCTTGAAGTTTGCTGATTATTTTTTTCTCTGTCGTCTCCATTCTGTTTTTGAACCCATCCATCGAGCTTTTTAGTTCAATTACTTTATTTTCAGCTTTTTGAAACATTTTTTTCTTCTTTATGTATTCCATTTCTTAGTTGAGATTTTTCATTTGTTTCCAAGTGGGTTCATATTTGCTTCATGTGGCATTTTTATGATAGCTGCTTTAAAGTCTGTGTTAGATAATTTTAACATCTGTCTCCTCTCTGTGTTGGCGTGTGTTGGTTGTCTTTTCTCATTCAAGTTGAGGTTATTTCTGGTTCTTGGTATAATGCATGAGTTATTTATTATCTCCTGGACATTCTGGATATCAGGCTATGAGGCTCAATCTTATTTTAAATTCTTTTGTTTAGGCTGGCCCCATCTAACGCTGTGTCAACAGAGGAGAGGGAAGACTTCCCCTGATGCCTGTTGGGGCTAATGGGTCCCTCCTTGGCCTCTGCTGACACCCGGGACATCACCCTCAGCGCTGCTGAGTGGCGGTGGGATTTCAGGCCCCCACTGAGTTTCCCCTGCATCCCCCTGGCTGGGGGAGAGGGAAGTACCATGTTATTTTCCCCACATGGTTTTCCCAGGGCTTTGCCCTGCACAGCAGGAGGGAAACAGCTTCACCGCTGGCTGCCGAGGAAAGCTCTGGCTCCCCCTGTATCTCCCCGAGGCCGCTCCTGTGAAGGAAAGAGGGGTGCCTCTTTTCCACCAGGTGGGGGAGAGGAAGCCTAGGAGCCCGGCGTCACGTCCACCAATGTTGCGGGAAGAGGCCCATTACTGCTAGGTATGGATGACAGTCCCGTCTCCCCACCTGGTCAGGAAGTCACTGTCTGGAAGTTTTTTGTCTGGTCAGTCTTCTCTTCCCTAGTCCCTTTGTAGGGAGAGTGGCTTGTCGGGGGGCTGTTTTGTTGCTGCTGCCAGTTACCATTGGCTTTTCCGGGTTTCTAACGCCTCCGACACCCAGACCAGGATCTATGAAGCAAAAAGAAAATCCAGAAAACTTACTATCATGCCGTCCCTCTGGTCCCAAGGCCTCCCATGCACCTTCTCTGCTTGTTTTCCAGATCATGCCGGGGCCCTTAGCTGGGCTTAGTGGAGGGGGGAGAAGTGCACCCTTTATCTCACTCCAGAATCAGAGATCTTGTGAGGGTTTAGAACTCCATTTAAGCTTGTTTGGGCATTTTTTTATTTGACCAAGCATTAAGCAACTTTGATTGATGATTTCCTTATCATTCAATTATAGGCAATAGAAGCATTGAGTTACAATGGGTGAAATGCCTCCCTGCACTGTAACCGCCAAAGCAATAAATTCACTGTGCAATGGCTGAGATCTGCAGGAGGCACCTGTAGAGACTGGTAGTGTGGATGTGCGTCAGTATCTCTAAAGGAGGAAACATGTAAACTGATTATTGATGTGAAGCACTCACGTGGGGAACTTTCCACATCGTGATTTTCATGTTTCATTTCAGCACCATGATGTGAAAGAGTGCCCTCAAACAGAGGAGGGCAAGAATTATAGGCGTGAGCCACCGCACCTGGCTCCAATAATATTCTTTTTTTGGCAGTTTTTGGCCAGGGCCAGGTTTGAACCCACCACCTCCAGTACATGGGGCCAGCGCACCCTACTCCTTTGAGCCACAGGCATAACCCCTTCAATAATATTCTTTATTGCTATTTTCTTTCTGACCTAACTCTAGACTTTAACTTTCTTGTTAAGAAATTAAAGTTCTTTCAATGGGAAATAGAAATAAAAATGTATTTAGTATTAGTTTGCTGATTTCTAACACTGTATCTGAACTATTAGAGAATCTTGGTGAAGTAGGGTCTGTGCGTGTCTGTGTGTGTAACTACGTGTGTCTGTGCATGCATGCATACTCCTAGGCATGATCTACAATAATTTCTATGTCTATCTAGCTAGATAAGTAGATGTTAAGGATCATCAGTTTTCAGTGACCCTTTCAACATTGATCTAACAGCCATGTCCCGTATTTGTAAGTCCTGCTTCAAATACCACTGCCATTCCCTTCAATACCTTTACTCATCTGTCTAACCAACTTTTTGAATTGCTAATCCATATCATTGAAAAAGAAAACTTACTAACTGGAACCCAATATTTGCGTAAGGTTTTTTAAGGTCAGGTTTGTAGGCCATGACTGCATATCTGTCAAGTGTGTGAGCCATTTGATGATTTTCATAGACCTATGTAGTCTGCAGTCCTTCTAGTTCTGGCATCCATGGAATGGGTCCAGCAAGGGATAAGAAGTCCAGGATACATGCAAGGTGGCGATCATGGCAACCGCCCAGACAATTTTAGCAAGACGACAAGGAGCACAAGGACATTTTGGGGAAAAGCAATGAGAAGGGGGCAGAATCAGTCGATTCGAGAGTATTATGAGGATGATGGGTAACGCGGGACATTTTCTTATTCACAGTTGCATGTCTGTGACAGCACAGTGACCGATACAATAGATGCTTGTTGTCAAAATACAAAAATATGCTGAGAGTTAATTCGATTTGGAATATTCTAAGGGTTTCTTTTAACTGAGGAAATCTTCCTCGAGGCCACTTATAGATTGGTAAAGGCACTACAAATTACTTTGCATGCCTGCTAACCTTAATATAAATGTGTGAAATTAAAGAGAGAACAGAAAAATAGTTACTGTTATTATTTAGTTTCGAAGGCAATTCAGCAACTCTCCTAGAAAAATACATTTGAACTTTACAATATTAATGAACAAATGCATCACCTTCTACTGGGACAATTTTAGTGCCAAAATTTAACTGAAACATTATGGGGCTATTTTTCAACTTTGGATTCTGAAACAATTATAATAAACTACAAAAATACCTCTCAGAATGTAGTGGAAAATATACTTGTGTTTTTCTGCTGGCTTGACTGTATGTAGATAAATGTCAGTTTTTCTAATTTGAAAGGAAAATAAAAAATAAGTTAAAATATTTGCTTAAAGCCAATAGATTCAGTTCTAATATTTCCATATGGGTCATTTAAATGTATACTTTAGCTAATGGAAAATACACTACAGTATGCCTACAGGGAAGATCCCCATAACATACTGTGAATGTTCAAAAACAGTTGGTATATTCTCTTAACTGACTTGAACTCCAAGACTCTAGAAACTTCATTTAATATCTTTATAGTTCACATCTTAATTGATAAAACGGGGATGACAGAGCAGTGACCCACTGAGTTCAAGGACTAATATAAAATACAGCTTCTTTAATAATTATTTCTTGGTGTGACGTGGTCTTTGCCCATTTCATTGCTCTTTAGTATCACCTAGTGGAAAATCTACAGGAATTGGGGACAAAGATGAAATAAATATGTCACTTTTAAACTTTAGTCCCTAAATTTATGAGTAATTACAGTTGAGTTTTACTGAAATCATTTTCTCAAAGTCAAATTTTATATATGCTCTGGAAGCCTCTTTTTTGTGGCTGTAGTCTGTCTAGTATTACTGAAGACCCTTGGACCCGTAACCATGTGATATAGTGAGAAGGGTGAGGAAGAAGCAGAGGCTATGGAGTTAGAAAAACATGTGACTTTGGGCAAATTTATTTATCTCTTTGAACTTCAGATTTCTTATCTTTCAGATAATTGCAGGCAACAAAATCTATCCTAAAAAGATTGCTGTGAGAATTAGAACTAAATTATTGGTGAGACAGAAGGGACACGAAACTTCTTTATCAACGTGCCCTGGAGTCAGGGGCCGTGTTCTGTCCTGATTAGCCAATTTTGGGTTCTTCAACAGGAAAGTAGAAATAATATCTGTTTTAGCTTCCTCATAGAATTATTCGTAGAACAATAAAGTAATGAAATTATCATTTATTGCAAAATGCTGCAGAAATTAATGCTTTTAAAAGTTCTACTAAAGTCTTTAAATCATTATATGTTTGAATAGACTTGCAGAGGCTGAGACTTGGACAGGCATCGGGTGTCAAACATTCGCAGTCAGATGATCATCTCTGCGTCTTTCTCACTCTGAGTCACTCTGCTGATTGGGACGAGCACCGGAGTGGGCCTGCGGAGGAGGCGAGAACCATCGATCTGTCAGCGTGAGGGCTGTTTTTGCTTCCTCTCCGTGTCCCCGGCCTTTTTGTGATGCCCACCGAGTGAGACTCCTATTCTCACACTATGTTTCATCCTTTTGCTCATTACTTCCATAAAGTACTTCTTAGAAAAAGCAAAGAACAAATTCAATAATTGACTTTGAGCATTTAAAAATGCATGGCATTACAGAACAGCATCCTTTTAAACATTTGCAGCGTGACCATTTTTTCGCGATAATTGTTGGAGGGATTTATTTATTGCCATATTCCACTCAGTGTCTTGAAGGTGCCTAATCTTCCAATAGTTGTCTCGTCTTCAATTCGCTAATGGCTTCACCCATGCGTCTGGCAATTATTGAACTCTGTTTTCATCCCCTTCATGAAGCTTCTGTGGAAGGACCCACCTCTGTTGCAAGTTTGCAATTGTAGTTGACAATACATTTTGTTAGCACAGTATTTTCATTGTACTCATCAGATGTGTTCAACCTCTGGCAATCAGCAAGAAACCAATAAAACACTTTGATGTAATGTGGGAAAATAGAGGCTACCAACCAATCCATCAGTGCGTAGGTTTGTGTTGTTGAGACCGGTGCACCCTGTACAACTCACAAATGCAGTCACCTGGGTAAGACTAGAGAAGAGGCCATCTATGACCCTAATAAACAAGTGCTATTGTTACTATTCTCCTTTGACAAAGGAAACCGATGCTTAGCCATGTTGAGAGAGTGGCCACGATTATAAAGTTTATTTTGTGGGCAGAGTGAAGACGTGAACCTGTATCTTTTTTTATTTTCAGGGCTCTTAAGACATCATTGGATGTGCAATTTGATTATGTGCTTTTGAGAAAAAGCAAAACAAAGAGGAAATAAGTCAAAATAATGAAACTGTTGATGAAATACACAATTAGGGGGTGCAGACTATTACATTTTCATGAATTCAGGAAAAGGATATAGTGCTATGGAACTGGAGCAGAGGGGAATTCAGAGACCATTCAGTAATATCTTCCTTTTCTAGATGAGGAAACTGAAATCAAGACAGGTAAATTAATTGCCTCGAGCCACATAACCGCTTAGTGACAGAGATGAGTCTTAAACCAGAACTTCCTGCTGTGTCCAAGATAAGTTTGTAACTAATTAAAAATTATTTCCATTCTAACTGTAAAATTAGAACTCTTTGAAGCTTTCCAAATAGAAGAAGGAATGCTTTTGAAAGAGAACATGCACTTAGTACTAAAGTTACAGAGGAAGTGAAGAAAAATAAAACGATTTGCCTGTTAAAGGTGCTTATGAGGAGGTTTTAACATGTAAAACCTCAGGCACTGTTGGGTCTCATGGGTGCAGAATCATTGAGTAGCTTGCATAGTCTATTAGGGAACAAGACATGTTGACAAATAAGGGTAATATAATGTAGTAAGGGCAATTTGGAAGGGATGTCACAACTGGGATGGCCACTTGGAGTGGGGAGGAACTCAGCCTTAGGGATTTCCATTGATCTTGTTGGGGTCACAGGAGGGTGACAGTTGAGTGTAACAGGCCCCTGAGGGACAGGAGACTATTCCAGTTAGACAAAACTTTGCACTAATGTACACAGCTATGATTTAACAATAAAAATGAAATAAAATAAAAATACAAGTTCATTCTAGCTATTATTACATTATTTAAAAATTATGCATGTAAGTAGAGACTGGCTGATAATGCTAAAAACTATAGCAATTTAATTTTTGCTGGTTTGTGGAATTATGTGTATATTTTGTGTTTTGCTTTGAATTCCATAAATATTTTTATGATGTATCCCTTTCTAATATGAACTTGAAGGTATGCTTTCAACTTTGAGAGTGTTTTTGTAAGGTGTGATATCTAAAATAAACTCAATACTTCATTTTATAAACAAACAAACAAAAGATTAAAACGGCAAAGGCAAGAGGAATCACAAAGCAAAGCATGTTAAGGGAATAGCAAAACATTCCATGAGGCCCTATGTACTTGTGCAAAAGCCCCATGTACTTGTGCAAAAGCCCCAGATTCATTCCGAAGAATTTCTGGCTTGTAAAAATGGTAGAATCATTTCATTCAGAAACCTCTTGCTCATTTCAAATTTTGCTTAAGTTCAAAAACCCTCCAGAATCTGTGTTTAATTTTCTGGTATCTGCACAGGCAGCTTCACACCATTAACGTTCCCATTTTAATAACTGATGTAAGCTGTAGGTGTCGACCACCATGACTAACCTGGCATCACTCTGGCTGTATTTTGCTTCCATATCTTTGAAGAAATGTCTATATTTTGATGGCCTACTTGCTTTTCAGTTATGACGGAAATGTCATATTATGTGCATAAATAGGTTTGATCATTCTATAACAATCAAAAATAAATAAAGCCCTTTAAATTGAACTCAAATATCCCTAACTAAATGTGAACTGGTATGTCGATCTCTTCATCAGTCTGTCAGGGAAAACGAACAAAAAAAAGCCTTTCCTGTGTCTGGTTTGCTGTGCGTGTCTCTCTGAGACTATTTATTATTCATAAAAATTACCTTTTTTCATATAGAAAAGCAAATATCTTCTCATCCCCTAACATTTTTAATGCTCCTGTAGAACTCCTCAGCTAAGCTCAAATTTGTCTAGGGACATCTCTATTTAACATTTACATGTTATCTCCTTTCCTGTTCTGAGCCTGGAATACACAGGGCCTGAAGGGAAGGATGTCCCAGGATCTGACACTTAGTAGGTGTTGAATCTATGAGAAACGGGTGAATGAGAACAAGTGAATGAAAGTGTAGGGAAAGCTCCATTGTTCCAAGGGTAAGTCTAACCAGTAAAGCTTAGTTGTCTAAGAAGAGAGATTACTTGAAATGTGGGGATTTTAGGGAGCCAAAAATAACACACTTTTTATCTTCTCCTGAGTTTATAAGATACATAAACAAATGGAGATTTAAAAATAGTAAGTTATATGTGTATTCCAGATATGCTGTTTGGAGATCGTGATTCATAACTGCTGTTAAAATAGTTCACAGACACTTACTGAGTGTGGGGTCGACTTATCTCCCAGGTCATCAGCATGGCTGGACACTGTGGGATCCTCCAATAAAGGAGCCCTTGTACCACTTGGTAGAGAGCAAATCAGATCATATTAATTCACTATAAGAATATTAACTGTACACCCACTATGTGCTAGGAAATAGGGATGTGATGCTGAGTAATTCTAGTGCTCAAACTACTGGACCAAAGTGAATGAATGATTTCAGCATCAAGTAACGGTGAACTACAGGGACTGAGAGAGGACGTGGGAGGATCTCATAGCCTGGCTTAAAAGGCTTCATGAATGTTTTTTGTCAAGTATTTAAGCTATGACTTGAAGGAAAGTAAGAGCTCTGTTTAATGGATTAAGAAACTGCGGTATATGTAGACCATGGAGTACACTATTCAGTCATAAAAAGATGGAGACTTCACATCCTTTGTGTTTACCTGGATGGAGTTGAAACACATTCTTCTCAATAAAGTATCTCAAGAATGGGGAAAAAAAGTATCCAATGTACTCAATACTAATTTGAAACCACTATATAAACAACTACACGCCCTCATGAAAGAAAAAACACAAGTATAGTCAAGTGAGGGTGAGGAGAGAGGAAGCCGGGGGAGGCGGGAGGAGGGAGGAGGGGAAGGCGATTGGTGGGAATCTCACCTAATCTCACAATGTGAGGGCGTTCAGCATGCACCCTGGGTGCAGGGCTCAACTACAACTTGAATTTTACCTTAGAAGTGAAAACAATGTAACCTAAACATTTGTATCCTCATATTAATCTGAAATTTTTAAAAAAGAGGAGAATGTTCCAGACCTCCCCCCAAAAAGTGTGTTTGAGACACAAAACACATTAAAAAAAAAAGTGATTGGAGGGTAGGAATTGAATGGAAGGATAGAGGGAGAGAAAAAGGAAAAGAGGAAAGGAGAGAGTGAATATGAAGCAGGAAAGTTTAGTGAGAATGACCCAAGAAAACCTTTGCAAGCAACTCTAGGCAGTCTTCATTAAATTCTCTTCTAAAGGGGATAGAAGATAAATAGATGGGTCTGAGCAGAAGTGTGACACAATTATCTGCTGCCTGTGAAATGGGCTAAGAAAGACCTCAAGAGAACCCTGTAGGAGGCTTGAACTTCACGTTGGAGAGAAGCAGACAGATTTGAGAGGCGTGAAGGACGTAAAATCACAAGTACAAGTGGCGGGTTATTTGGAGAAGGCGGGAGCTGACGCCAGGGATTCTGGCTTAGCTGGAGAGCTGATGGGATGTTCTCTAATCAAGCACATGCAGGGGGATTGACTCAGGGTGGTGATGATGAACCATGCTTAGATTGCTGAGTTAGAGGCATCTAAGGGTCATCTCCACAGCCACGTCCAGTTGGCAGTATGGGATACAGGAAAATAAAATACATGAATATAATCAAACCTAGAGCTAAAGATTTGAAGAACATTCATACAAGAGGATAAATTCATCCAGATGTTGAAGTTGAAAAATTTTCAATGAAAGAAATGCTGACACACTGAAATTCTCCACCTGAAGATTAAGCCAAGACATAAAAACAATTCTGAAAAAAATCCTCTAGGGAGTGGTTATTACAAACATTTCAAGTATTCCTCTTGGACATTGATAAAGCAAATCTACCTGCAAAGGTAACTTACGTAATACAAGCTGCAGGGGCGTCTGGTTGCCATGGACATATTTGCTAATGCAGGGTGTTTGTTTCGGTTTTAGCTGGAACACTCCCACGACCATGTTTGCCCAGTGTGCGATCTGCAACAGCTCAATACAATTATCAGCTTCAGCTCAGAACACCGGCAGGATTGAAATAGCAAAGTGTGACATCGCCTACAAAGTAAGATATATCGCTGAGAGGGTGTCTTATATCTCCCCATTCTTTCCACGTGGCAAACTCAGTTCCATGTGACTTCTCCCAGTGACCCTTCCTTAGCTTTCTCTTGTGGACAGACCACCACTGACTCCTGTGGGCTGTATCTGGACCACGTATTCTGGACCAGGTACCACAGTGTCACTTTGTGGTGATCAGCTCAGCCATCTGTCCCTGGCCCCAGGTTAGAGAAGTGTAGAGCGTAGAGAACATTCTGGGTGAGAGCATTTGGGGGCAGGGAGTATGAAACAACATGATATTTAGGGGGATCCACAATCAGTTTGGAGTTTCTAGGGAGTTCCTGGAGCTGGAGGTGTGAAGGGCTAGCTTCTCTACCACCCTAAGGTGCTGAGACTGATGCTGAAGGGTGTCAGGAACCAGATGCATCGTAATGGGGGGTTAGTCAGTGTGCTACGATCCAAGATCAGACTTGCTTGTTGGAAATACCACCTTAGCTGGAAGGAGGTAGGATGGGCTGAGAGGGTGAGCTAGAAGCAGATAGAGCAGGAGGTCACTGCAATCTGCCAGGCAAGAGATTACACGGGGCCAAGCTAGGCAATACTGGTGGACACGGGAGGAAAAGGGTGTAAGGATACTGTGGAACCTGGGGAGGGACCCAGGGGAGAGAAGAGCTGAGGAACTTTTCAAGCCATGACTTACAAAATCAGGCCAAGGAAGAGTGAGTGGGACCTGGGAGAGGAGGACTTCAGAGACGAGCACTGGTGGGCTAGTGGGAGCATTTCCTGAGGGACAGGCTGACTCCCTGGGGACAGAGTCGCATCCTTGGTAATGTGAGGTCTCCACTCGAGTCAAAATCATGGATGTGGATTAAGTCACTGAGGGAAGAACGAAGCTGAGGACCCACCCACTGGAGGGCTGGATGCAGAACCCTGGGCCGGGGCAGCAGTCACAGCAGGGGTGGGAGGAGGAAGGGCCGAGGAGGGAAGTGCCACATGGCCAGAGAGAGGCAGGAAGATGGCAGGTGGGTACGTCTTCACAGAGACACTGGCACCGGCAGACTGCTACTCATTTGTTCCTCAAAGTTGAGCTCCAGGGCTCCCCCCGTGGAAAGCCTTCGGGGCGGGCCTGTTCCCTGTAAATGCCTCTTTTTCTTTGCTGCCAACTGCTACTTGTAGGAAGCTCGCACTTCACAGAAAGCATCCGTCCATGTGTCTCTATCTGGACATTGGTTTTAAGGCTTCCTGCTTGGCCGCAAGCACCTTGGAGGTCCCAGACCTATGTCTGGGCTGATCAGAGGGCTTGGAGAACTTGGGGTATCAGAGGGCAGCTACCAAATCTACATAATTCTGCCCCAGCTATAGATACTCCTGGAATACAGATACTTTCAATTCTCCAAATCACCCACGTTGACCTCTACAAAAGCCCATCTCCTGTTCATTGCCTTGTGAAGCCTTAGTCTTCCTTCAGCGCCCAATCACACATTCCAGGAGGCCTGTTCCATCAAACCACCATCAAAGCCCCGAGGGCCAGGAATGAACCACTCTTCTTCCCCGTGAGCTGTCTCGTGCTTACTCCCTTATTGCACAAGCCACACTCACTAGTACGACGTGTTCCTCTCTGTGTGCTTCAAGACGACCCACGTCTTGAAGGTCTGTGGCTCCAGCAGCTCTCAAGGAAGCCAGCACGTCATGAGCTCTTGGGAGAAGAATCAGATGGCGCCTCAATTTCTGGCCATGAGGGTCCAGCACTGGGGTTCTGGCAGCCCCATCAGATGGGAAGTGCGTGAGGTGTTCCCACAGCCTGAGACACAGGACAGAGGACTGACGATGACGGAACTGGAACTCAAACATGGACTTCTGTACTGTATTTTTTCTATGCAGCAGGATGACAGGTGCGTGCTCTTGTTTCTGGCTCAGCTTCTCTTCTGCATTGCTGGGGGGAATGCAAGCTAGTACGTTCCTTTTGGAAGGAAGTTTGGAGAATACTTGGGGATCTAAATGTAGACCTGCCATTTGATCCTGCAATTTCTCTTCTAGGTGTATATCCAAAGGACCAGAAATCATTTAGCAATAAAGATATTTGCACCAGATTGTTCACTGCAGCTCAATTCATAATTGCCAAGTCATGGAAGAAGCCCAAGTGCCCATCAACCCATGAATGGATTAATAAATTGTGGTATATGTACACCATAGAATACTATGCAGCATTAAAAAATGGAGACTTTATCTCTTTTATGTTTACATGGATGAAGATGGAAAATATTCTTCTTAGTAAAGTATCTCAGTAATGGAAAAAAAATATCCAATGTACTCAGTACTACTGTGAAACCAATTTAGAATCACTCACACTTGCATATGAAAAATGAAACACAACTATAGCCTAGAATGCAGGAGGGAAGGAGAAGGGGAGGGTAAAGGAGGGGGTTGGGTTAACAGAGGGAGGGTTAGTAGGGGGATCACACCTATGGAGCATGTCGCAAGTACAAGTTGGATCTATCAGATGTAGAACACAAATGTCTTAATGCTGTAATTGGGTAAATGAGGTGAAAGCTGTTGATGAGTAGGATGTAAGCACTCCAATTTGTACAAATGATCAACACACTGAATCCCATAATGGCATAAATGTATTTATGATCTATGTACAAATGACTTAACAAAAAATATATATGTCTCAATGGACTTCAGGTTACGCCTCTGCTTGCATTCCCTGTAACGTCCAGCGGTTCTCCTCGCCTCATCTGGGGTGTGCCTGAGAAAGCTCTGCTCCAGGCATGTGGGGCAAGGCCTTCCACAGCTGCCTCAGTTCACCTCTGCAGGTGCAGACCCGAGACCAGCCCGGGACCTCCTCCGCCTGTTTCCTGAGCTGGCCGTGCCTGCCCACCTGCCCTACCCTCAGCTCTCCCCTGCGCTGCCTCCTCCTCTGACTGCCCTTCTGCACCTCACAGACTTCTGCCTGAGCACACACAGCTCTTTTGTTATCTACTCGATGAAAAATTTTCCAGCATCCGGGCAGGTTTTGTTCTCTCTGCTATGTTTGGCAGGCTTTTAAGATCGTCCCTTTAGCCTGTCATTTATCACCCTATTTATATTTATTTGTTTGCTTATTTGTCTCCCCAGTTTAGTATTTTCTTCCCGAGGGCAAATATTACAACTCAGATTCTATGGGCTGTTGATTTGCAATTTAAAATAAGCAGAAAGAGGGATGGAGGGAGGGGGGTGGGGCCTTGGTGTGTGTCACACTTTATGGGGGCAAGACATGATTGCAAGAGGGACTTTACCTAACAGTTGCAATCAGTGTAACCTGGCTTATTGTACCCTCAATGAATCCCCAACAATAAAAAAAAATAAAAAAGCAAAAAAAAAATAAATAAATAACTGGAAAGATGGAGGAACTGCCTCGCTTGATATGCTCAGGAGACCAGGCCACTCTAGAGCTCAAAGAAGCTTCTCCATCTGGGTGGCAAAAGAAAAAGTTCCAGGTACATCATTCCGCAGACTAACAAAGCCCTTCCTACCCTTGGGGTCATGCTTACATTCCAAACAGACGGAATCTGAGTCACCCCGTGCTCCTTTCTTATTCACAGGAGGCTTACTAAATACTATGAAATCCAGGAGCCGTAGGCCCCCCAGCTTAACTGCCTTTGCCATTGGGATGAAAGTCAAACTCCAAGCAAAACATCCAGGGCTATCACCCCTTAGACATGCCATGGTGCTCTATCTCCCAGGCCCTCGCATATGGGGTTCCTTCCACCTGGAACCCACCTACCTCCTCCATCCTCACTCTGCTGTGGGCGGCTTCTCCGTCTCATGTACTCCTGTCTCAACACCGTGAATGCACCAGCCTCACCTCTTTGGGGTGCTCCTAAATTTCACCAGAAGGCTTGGGCTCACCCTTTCTGTATTTCTACTGTGATTCTGAATGTTTCCTTGACATCAGTTATAATTGTTTTTTTCCTTACTGCTTTCCCTTTGGCTCTGTGCACTCCTGGAGGAGGGGCTCTGTGTCTTGTCTCCACAGCTCCAGCATTTGACACGGTGTCTGACACGAACGCACACTCGCTAAATACTTAATGAATGTTTTATTCTCTCTTTCAACAAATACTGAATCCCAAAATATCCACCCAGGAAGACTGGGTAGTTTAATTTTCTTGTAGCTAAGTTCCCCCATCCCCACCCCGATGGGGGGCACATAGTATTAGAGGAGTGGGATTTAGAAATCCGAAAAGATTGATACAGAGATGTAAAGTCTCCATCTTTTTATGGCTGAATAGTGCTCCGAGGTATACATATTCCACAGTTTCTTGGTAAAGTATCACAAAAATGGAAAAGCAAGTATCCAATGTATTCAATAGTAACATGAAGCTAGTAGACGAACTAATACACTCTCATACAAGAGAGAAAAACTCAATTCAGGATTGGGGAGGGGGAACAGGGAAGGGGAGGAGGGAGTGGGATCAGTGAGCTCCCCTTAATGGTCACAATGACAGGGTATACGGCACACCTCCTGGGTGCAGACACAACTACAATGGGGACTTTATCTACCAAATGCAAACGTTGCAACCTAATTGTTTGTATTCTCATATTAATCTGAAATAAAAAAGAAAAAAAGGAAATACAAAAAGATGTCACTTGGGAATCTTGTTTGCAGGTGACAGATCGTAGCCACTAAGGTTGTGGCCTGCACAACAGTGCTCACCCTCAGGGAGGCAGGGATGACTGAATTAAAGAAGACTTTCCTAGGACAGGTCTAGAAAACTGAAAACTTCTAGAACAAGAATTCACCTGCGAACCAAAACAGAAGCCCCATTCTACAAAGTGGAATCCTTAGTGGAAACTCACGCATGATTTCCCACCATCAGAAGAGAGGATAAACCTCAAAGTTCAGAAATCTGAGTCATTGCTGCTCTGCGGCCATACAGGAAGTCAACACCCACCACCGTGAGGAGTGGTCAGAGGTGCAGGAAGTGGCTCGAGAGAGTGGGTGGTGGGCAGTGGGGGATGGATCCGGCCATCAGGGTGCCAGGGTTTTGAGATGGGGCTGATGCTGTGTCTATGTGTGTCCTTGGCACTGAGCTCACAGCAAATGCTGAGGAAATGTTTCTCGAATTGTTAAATTACGATTTTTATCCCAATGGACATTCAGTGATGGACCTGAGACTAGTGATTAGTTCCAAATGATTTGGGCAGAGTAGAGGAAATGAGAATGAGGACAGCCTGGGCCACACTGATAATTTTAATATGAATGCAAACTTGATTACTTAGTAAGTTAAAGTCTAGCTGAGATGCAGAAATACCAACCGGCCCCTGTTTTGGCTTTGCTCTGCAATTGGTTTTTTTTTTTTTTTAATCATGGAGCTTATATGACCTGAAATGGGCACAACTGTTAAATGCCCACTAAGGTCATTCCATTTTTAAGGTTCCATTTTAGCTTATCAAAAATTAAAGCATGCTTTTCCCTGTCACATTCCATCTGAGAGGATGTCTGCCATTTTAAGATCCTTTCATCAAAGTCACCAGTCTGCTTGTCAAAAGTTTGCCAGTCACTCAGAGAATTGTAAATGTCTTTGGCCTCAAACATGATTGCATTGTGGGAAGGAAGGGGAGCAAAGGAAGAGAAGAAAGGTGGGGCCATTGCCACATTAAATGCTTTGAATTGCTTCCCGTTGTTCTTCCCCCATATGTCTGAGGTTTGTTAGCCGTGATGATCACAACAGACATGGTCACGGGTTGAGAACGTTGTAGGAGGTGGCGGGCGTTTTTCTTGGTCATGTTTTTATATTCTTTATCCTGTAAAGTACAGTGGTATTTCTCTTGAAGAACTATTAATAGTTTATTTTTTATCTTGTAAAAAGTGTGTATAACCTATCTCCCTCTGCAATGGTTACCTAAAAGCTTTGTGTCAAAATTTTGTCTCACTCCTTGAGACTCTTTTTTCAAACTGGATGAAAAGAACAGCCATTACTGGGCACGCAGATCCTGAACTAAGCCTTAGTATCTACTTACTCTTCACTACTCAAAATGACCAATGAATTAAATTCTATTGCTGAACCCATCTGAAAGATGGGAGAACTGAAAGTTGGAGAAATTAAGTAGGGTGTGCAAAGATCACCTAGCGCTAGGTGGTGTCAAAGTCTGTCAGGCAGATCTGACGTCCACACCACAAACCCAAGCATACACAAAATAACTCAACTACACGTGTGAAATCAACTAAAATTACCTGCTTCACCATCATGGTTAGAGAATCTGGGCACTTGCTGTGCTATGGAGCTGTGTTGAGTTCCTACCGTTAGTATCATCTGAGATGCAGCCGTTGGTCCTTGGTCCACCAGGTCCCACTAGAGCCCCACGTTCCAGGCTGCATGGTCTCTCCTGCCTGGAGCCCATGCTCCATCTCCCCTGGACTACTGCAAAGCTTGGAACTGTGGTGCTGGAGGGCCCCTCCCCCGACCATCACAGAGGCCCCTGTGCTGGCAGGCACCACTAGCTAGAGGGCTATTTTGCTACTGAACCATGCCCGGAGCCTTCAACTTTGACCTTCTTTGTAGTCTAGGAGACATAGTCCCTCTTCCCAAGTTTCTTGAGTTACCCTTTTTACACTGACTACATACATTCTTTTTTTTTTTGAGACAGGGTCTCACTTTGTCACCCTGGGTAGAGTGCCGTAGCATCAGAGCTCACAGCAACCCCCAGCTCTTGGGCTTAGGCAATTCTCTTGCCTCGGCCTCAGCCTCAGCCTCCCAAGTACCTCCCACAGGTACCTGCTACAATGCCCAGCTATTTTTTTGTTGCAGTTTGGCCGGGGCCGGGTTTGAACCTGCCACCCTCCATGTATGGGGCCGGCACCCTACTCACTGAGCCACAGGTGCTGCCTCTGAATAGATATATTCTCAGGATAATAGTGACATAGTTTCTTCAACAAGTTCACATATAACACACACAAAAAAATCTTTAAACATCTTGTGATTTTCCACCCTGCAAAAATCCCAGAGGCCAGGCAATCCTAAAGTTTCAACTGTGAAGTAGGAAAACATAAGAAGAATAAAGTAAGCTGGTATTCCATGAATTCGTCTTCACCTGCCTATTTCTTTTTGCTAGAAAGTTTGGTCTGAATGGGTATGGTCCACCGACGGGTCATAATAAGCTTTGATGACTGTCTTTCCCTTGCGAATCTATTTTGTGGGACCCACTGCCCAGAGTTTTGTATTTCTTCTAAACTCCTCGTTTATTTTTACCTGTGAATGCTTATGTCATGTAAACATCTACATTTCCTTTTCTGGAGGTGCTGTGGAGACATTTTAATATGTGCCTATGTCTGAGATTTTTAAAGAGATATTTGTTTTAAAAATATTACATATGTCAATGGAGGGAAATGGGAGAATGCTAATGGAAGTAGCCTCTGGTTCAGGATCTTTAAAAAATTTTAACATTTCTCTTTTTTACATTTTCCATATTTTTGTGTTTTATAAGAAAATATAGTATATCTACTAATAATAACACTTGTTTTAGACCTGATGTTTTAAGTACCAAACACAGAAAAAACGTGTATTGTCTTCATCTTTGTGTCTCTGTGACTTTTCTTTCTCCCTGGGTCAAGGGGGTGAAGAGTGCTGAAGGCCAGGCCAAGGAGGTGGGGGCAGGGGGCCAGGCGGCCAGGTGCACAGCCCCCAGGGCTGACGCCTCTCAGCTCCTGGCACTCTGCAGACCTGAACGTCCCTGCCCTTCAGGACGGGAGAAAATTGAATTTATTTTCACTTAAGTTCCAGAAGGTAGCGATGCTCCCTGTGGGCTCTCAATAAATACAGACTCGGCTGAACAGCGCCCTGCAATCTCTTCCTTTCTCTCTTTTCCCTGCCCTGCTCTTCTGGCTAGTTCCGTGGGTCTTTGTACATGAGGTACACATTTCCCAAAGTCTTTCTTTTGTGTCGTTGGTCATCGGTGCCAGGCCTCTCTGTGTTCTAATGTCACCCCTGAGCGTCTGTTCTCTCCATCTGGAGCTCATTTTACAACTTCTCTGTCCTTCTTCACTTGCTTTCTCTAAGATGCTCTGCTGCTACGTTCCTTGCTTCCCTCTATGACGTCTCTCCCTGTCTCTCTGATCTCCCGGTCTCTCTGTCTCTCTTCGTCTCTCCCTGTCTCTCCATCTCTCTCCATCTCTCCCTGTCTTTCCCTGTCTCTCCGTCTCTCCCCATCTCTCTCTCCCCGACTCTCCCTATCTCTGTCTCTCCGTCTCTCCCTGTCTATCTCTCTTCGTCTCTCCCTGTCTCCCTGTCTCTCCCCATCTCTCTCACCCCGTCTCTCCCTGTCTCTCCGTCTCTCCCTGTCTCTCTATCTCTCTTCGTCTCTCCCTGTCTCCCTGTCTCTCCCCATCTCTCTCTCCCCAACTCTCCCTATCTCTGTCTCTCCGTCTCTCCCTGTCTATCTCTCTTCGTCTCTCCCTGTCTCCCTGTCTCTCCGTCTCTCCCCATCTCTCTCACCCCGTCTCTCCCTATCTCTGTCTCTCCGTCTCTCCCTGTCTCTCTATCTCTCTTCGTCTCTCCCTGTCTCCCTGTCTCTCTCCATCTCTCTCTCCCCGACTCTCCCTATCTCTGTCTCTCTGTCTCTCCCTGTCTATCTCTCTTCGTCTCTCCCTGTCTCCCTGTCTCTCCGTCTCTCCCCATCTCTCTCACCCCGTCTCTCCCTATCTTTCTGTCTCTCCGTCTCTCCCTGTCTCTCCGTCACTCTCTGCCTCTGTCTCTCCCCGTCTCTCTCTTTCTCTTTCTCGCATACTCAGGCTTCTTCCTTTCCAGAGTTATCATTGAAAATCACTGCATTTTTTTTCCAAGAAATTGAACACACTAAAACATTTTTATAAGCCCTCAGAACAACTCATTTTACTTTTTCCCTCCTTTAAACAGCATTTTTAGTCCCCAAACATAGAAACTTGGGAAAAGTGCGTCGGCATCCGTATTAGCCATAATACAGTCTCCACGTGCAGAGGGGCGGGCTGGACTCTGGGCTTTCTGTTTGCCCTCTGCCCAGACAGAACTGTGTCCTCCTGATCACTCTGACATAAATACAGCCACGTTTCACCAGGTGGCTATTAGCCTGGAGGGAACACTCAGTCTCTCCTTTCTCCTCGTATTTTAAACTCCATTCCAGTAATTTGACCCAAGACGCTAGCACAGAAAACACTGGCTTCATGAAGACACTGACTTTCTGCCCTCTGGGCCTCAAGTTTAAGGACTGAAGTGAGACATGGGTTTGCCACTGCCCTCCTGCAGCCACCTTCCGCTGAAGATCTGAAAGTCAAGATCAGCACCTCAGTTACAACCTAAGAATAAGGGGAAGGGGGAAAGGGTGGGGAGGGAGGGGGGAGGTGGGTAGAGGGAGGGACATTGAAAGGATCACACCTGTGGTGCATCTTACAAGGGTATATGTGAGACTTGGTAAATGTGGAATGTAAATGTCTTAGCAAAGTAACTAAGAAAATGCCAGGAGGGCTATGTCAACTAATGTGATGAAAATGTGTCAAATGGTCTATGAACCAAGTATATGGTGCCCCATAATCATATTGATGTACACAGCTATGATTTAATAAAAAAAAAAAGATCAGCACCCCACCTTGGAGGTTTATAGGTTATTATCTGCCTTCATTAAAATTAATTCTGTAAATAAATATTTGTGCCTGGAAAGGTAACAGACTCAATAGGACCTAAGAAGGTGCATGGGGGATTGACTCTTAAAGCATCCATGGCATAGTCAACAGCCCCTTTGAGAAAAACATGTTTTTTTTTAAGCTCTCACTATCGAGGGCCTCGCATGAGCCAAGCAGTCCATGCAAAATACCTTGATTAATCCTTACAGTACCTTGAAAGTTAGTGTGATGACAATCACTTTGCAGATGAGGAAGCTGAAGCCAAGAGATGCTAAGAACCTTGGCAAAGATTATAAACAATAGAAGGCTTGAAATGGGTTAAATCTGAGCAATTTTATGTTTCTGAGAGTAATTTTTATGCCTGTAAAAAACCTATTTAAGGTTATTTTAATACAAAATTAGTATTCAATTTGCTTAAATTCTTATTCTGAAGTTTGTATGTTTTGCAAATTTTATAATTACTTTGAAGGAAGATTTTACAACTTAAATTCTTTAAACTTGAACCACATTTCTTATCCCAATATATTTCTGTTCCTTTTTAAGCACATCGATCATGTGGCTTAACAAACTTCCCAAGAACTTAAGTCCCTTTATGAGTCTAATAAACTAAAGTTATAGATATCATGATCCTCAGATTCTCTTAAATGTTCCAAGTAAGTTTTTAATCTTAAGTTAGAAGTCTAAAGCAATTACTTCCTCATCTTAATTTGGAATTAAAAGGTTGACCTGTTACTCTTTTGGAATAGGTCACATTTTCTTAAACAGTACAAATAAAATTCTTAATAAGCACGTTTTCCTAAGTAAAAACATTTTAGAGCTATGACTTTGACATTTTGAGTCTCTATGATACTAAATTTTGCCATCATTAAAAGATAAGGACACAAGATATCATTGCCAGTGATTTTATCTTTCTAAGTAACTGTGACACCCTTAGCTGCAGTGATTTGGGGACACACTGAGCCTTATTTACCTAACATGGTGACTTCCTAATGAGAAAGAATTCTGAGAGCCCTCAAGGCACTCGCCCCCTGGTATGAACAACTTATGTAATATCTCCCCTTGAGTGGACAGAACTCGTAAATGTGGGGTGCTTGAATTTCCACGATCTTGTCACATTATACTACAACATGAAATGTCCTGATGCAATCAGAGCCCTTAATGAATTAATTTTGAGTTAATGAAAAGGGAAAAGTCCTTGTGTGTTCCTGACCCAAACAGAGACGACAGCAGCAGGAACAGCCCTCCCGCTGACCTTGGCAGGTGACCCCAAGACTCAAACATGATCACAGCCCTGGCTAACGCCTTGACTTCAGCCAAGTGAGACCTCCAGCAGAGGCTCTCGCTAACCCCTCCTTAGATTCCCCCACAGAAACTGAGATAATAAAATTACATTGCTTTAAATTGCTAAATCTGTAGTAATTTGTTAGAATGCAATAAAAAAGTAATTCTCTCTCCAACTGAGGTGATCTCATCACCCATACTCCTTAAATTCAACCTACACAAAGAGAATTCTTCTGTCCACTCATAAAGATTAAAAGAACAAAATCCACCCAGTTCACTAGGCGGCTTCATAGGATTTTATGACACTTTCTGGATGAGGTGTTTAAATGCTTTCCTACCGTAAGGAACGCCATCAAGTCTCTAAGTTCTTGTAAATAGGAACATGAGAGGACTCCTCTATCTGGGCCACCGCTCAGCTCTTCTAGACATCAAAATTCAATATCTCATTGAATTCGGTATTTTTCATCACTTTACCTATTCCTAGGTCATTTTCCTGAAAACACCTCAGCCAAAATTCGTCAATTCAAAAGAGTTAGACTCTTTCTACCATTCCTTTTAGCAAAAAGAGATAGGCTGAGTTTCTTTTAAAGTTTGGGGTGCTGAAATGATATTGTAATTTCTGTTGCCCATCTTCATTTTGAGAGGGTTCTAAAATTTCTCGGCTTGTACTTCTGAAGTTCTCTGAGGTTGCTCTGAAGCAACAGTATTTATATCCTGACATCATCACTCACAGTCCACCAAAAATCTATAACACTCTATCAAATAATTCTTAAGTCCATCCGTGCAGTTATTCATTAAGCCTTTAATGGTACAATCATAATTGACCCATGTGTTAATATATACACGATACTCCGAGAGAGAAACAAAGACTAAAATATACCATTCCTATTCCATAAGTCTTTATGATCTAGTTAGAAACCAGGTATAGACGAAAAAATTAAAAATTCTGCATACAAACCAATGTGGGTTCAGTGATACATGTGTCATACACATGACTGGTACAAACAGTAAGGGAAGGTAGAGATGAGGGTATGTTAAAAAAACTTTATGGAGCCAGTAGGATTTTAGCTCATTTATTTATTCATTTAAGTGATTTAGAAACTTTGGTGTGTCAGGCACTGTGTTAGGCTCCAAGGAGGAGGCACAGTCACCCTGTCATTAAATTCACATTGTAGCTTAGAAAACAAAAACCTAAGAAAAGAATGAGAATGTGTGAGTGCTATTACAAGGCTGTGCGTGACATGCAACGAAACCAAATGGAGAGAGGGGCGGGGCAGTGAGGGTGGGTGGGAGCAGGTGGTAAGGGAGCACCCAAGGAAGTGGCAATTGCTGAATTGTCCTTTTTTTTAAAAACCATACCTTATATACGAAGAACTGCCCTAAGCCCTTTACTAATCAGCCTCATATGACCCTCACAAGAACGCCATGGACTCAGGATCACTGCTGAACTTGTGTCCCCTCTGCTGAACTCCTGGATGGAAACCCTAATCCCTACTGTCAGGGTATTTGGAGATGGAGCTTTGGGAGCTATCAGGCTGTGAGGACAGAGCCCCGTGGTGGTATTAGCGGTCCTGTAGGAAGACACGGAGAGTCTGCTTTCTTTCTCTGCTTTTACCACCATGTGAGAATAAAATGAGAAAACTGACATTTGTAAACCAGGAAAGGGAGCCCTCAGCAGACACTGAATTTGCCGGCACCCCAATACTGAACTCGTCAGCCTCCCGAGCTGTGAGAAATAAATTTCTGTTTCTGAGCCATCCAATTCAGGGCCTCTTGTTCCAGCAGCCTGAACTGACCGAGGCCGGGATTAATGACAGCAGGGAGTAAGTGGCTCCTGAAGGGGACACTGAAATGACCCTCTCACAGCCCATCACGTCCTCCACCACTTCTCCCACCAGCGTTGCTCTCTTTACTCTCTCCAACTTCTGCAGGAGCTTCTAATGTTCTCTCTGATTCTGTCACTTCCCTATACCCAGCCCGTGTTCCTTGTGTAACAAACACAAATCAAATAATGTCAGAGCTCTGATCAGACCTTCCAACAGCTTTCCATCTCATTTGTATTAAAAATCCAAGGTTCTTAACAAAGCTTTCAAGATCCGAGGGGGATTTCCCCTCGACTCCTCTGCCAAGTCATTTCCTGCCACTGTCCTGGAGTGCTCAGTCTCCTGCGCCCTGCACATCCCCTCCTTGCTGACCCCCGGGCACCACTATGAGGCCCCCAGGGACGCCCTGCCTGCAACTTGTCTCCTGGAGACCAGCAAGGTCACTTGCCGGCTCCCTGCTCCCATGCTGTCTTAACGCAGTCTTCTCCACCCCCCCACCCATCGCTCTCTGCATCCTGGTGCTGGTTTTCAGGTTTTCAGCTCCATCCTTATTACATGTCTCCCTCATCTCACCGTCTGAGAACAGGGTTCCCTAGTGCTCTTCACTCAGTCCCAGGGCTCAATCAACATTGTTGAATTTGTGAATGGATGTTTGAACTAATTTGCCAAGGTCATGTTCCTGGCACATGGCAGAGCTGGCACTTTGGACAAAGTTAGTCTGACTCCAGAGTCCCAGTTCCCAACTACTCAGGGATGATAAGCTGGAACACGGGGATGTGAGAATGAGGGTCCTGAGGACGAAGCCAGGGAAACAGTGTGGCCCAGGTAGTGAAGAATCTGGGAGTTTCCTACCATGCAAGTTTATAATGTTTCTTGTAGGCATGAACAGAAGGCTGCCTGGGTGGTGTTAAGAGCCGCCAAAAGGCTCACAATGAGGGCTCGAGCCTGTCTGAGAGGGACCAGCACTGACAGGGGCTCTGATGACACTCAGGTCTTTCTTCGTTGCCATTAGAATTCTATAAATTACTGCCATCTAAAAGGGATTAAGGGTGCATTTTGCAAATACTGCAGATCCCTTCCTGGTACCTTTCACATCTCCCAGTGCAGGTTCTAAGGTTTTCGCCCCACTTGGATCGCCAAGCTCTGTTGCTCCTTATTCCCTGTGTAGCTGGTCATAATTATTAGAGTTCTTTCTTTTCTTTTAAAGTAAACCTAAAGGCTCAGGTTTGTAAATTCATAGTTCCTGATGTGTTTTGTGGCTCGAAAAGTAACTGAAGTCAGCCTCTTTTCAGTCCAATTCTGGATTCTAATATGACAGATTTTGTTTTTGTTACTTTTATCTACACTTACTTTCCAATGAATCTGTAAATACTTTCCCTCTGTATTTAGATTTCCAAATTCTTGATATCTTCTCTGTGGTACATAAGAGATGATAAAGCAGATTTTAAAAATGTGAGTTGGCTGGTTTATATTAGCCATCATGTTCTAGCTGGGTGGTTATACTATTTCACAATATTCTAAAACTCATATTTGAACACAAACTATAGACACATATATAAACAAGAGTAGAAAAATATTTTCTTTTTCCCATTATGTTTGGATGTAAGACTATTTAGAACTCTCTGAGTAACTCAGAATAATGGTGGGGAAGGCAGCAGCTTCCTATGGGTTTAATCCTGACTGAACAGCAAAGAAGCAACACCGTTTCAATCTTTCATTCGGGTGTTAATCGAAGAATGAAAAGTTGGGGGTGGTGAGGTGACAATCTGAAAATCAGCACAACGGCACCACGCACATAGGCAAGCAATACCCAGGCCTTTAACTAAGCTGCGTTTCTGGGAGCAGAAAAGAGCCCCAGAAGCAGCAGCAGGCCTGGTCGTGCTGCAAGAGGCCCCTGGGAGCAGGAAGAGCACCAAGGAGATGGTCTTTTATGATCTCAGGCAGATTCAAAGCCTCTGAAAAACCAGCATTCAAAACATAAATAGTAGATACCTGGAGAGAACTAGAGAGAGGATTAGGAAAGCTCAGGGACACCAGAATGTATCCACGCTGATTTCGCCTTTTCAGTCTCGTAGGCTTTAAAAAGAACTGTATACAGTTAAGGCATTAAACATAATCATTTGATGTATATAAACATAGTGAAATGATTACTACATTTAGGAAGTCAGTGTGTGCACCATCCCACATAGTCCCGTGTGTGTGTGGGTGGGTAAGAGCACCTCAAGTCTACCAAAATCTCCCCTCTGAGCAAATGTCTGGTGTACACGTTATTAACCGTAGTCTTCATGCTATACATTTGATTTCTGATTTATTTATTTTACACAAGGCACCTTTGTTTCCTTTGACCCACATCTTTCCATTCCCCACCTCCATCCCAGGTTTTAAAATCAATCTATGATGTGGAAAAGAGTCAGGTTTTTGGCAAGGAAGGGGACCTTGATTTGTGAATGTGGGGATTATGTTCTCCTGATGGAAAGATTATGTAGGATGGAGCAGTGCCACTGTTTGCCCACAGATTTATGCAAATCACAAAAGATCCCTTCTTCCTCAGGGAGTCATCTCCCCACCCACCCGACAGCCTTGTTCTGTGAACAAGACACACAGCAACTCCGAGCACCCAGGGATGGGTGGGCCGTAGCGCGCTGCAGGAATTTGGTGGGTTTGTTAGAAGTGAAAGTATTTAAAAACTGCTGAAATTGTCTGGTGTTGGATAAAATGTTTCATGTCAGCATGTAAATAGGATTTACATGCTATTGAACTATTCTACCTGGATATATCCTAATTTTCTCTTTAGCAACATTGACCCCTCTGCCCTAAACCCAATGCCAAGAGAATTCCACTGAAGGCTGGGATTTGTTTTTGTTGGCTTATACTTTATTTATGCTATTTGCACAAGTTTAGTTTGAAAATGCGAAAGCAACTTTTTAAAAAATTATATATAAACATTAGCCTGGCTCACATTCACAGAAAATTAAATAAGCAAAAGAAAAATACAATAAGAACCATAACACCCGTGGACAGCATGTCAGAGTTTAACTCTTCTCACGGGGCTTATGCCCTGAAGCTTTCTTCTCGCAGTGAGGTTAGATAATTTCTGAGATGACATCTCAGTAAAACTTCCACCTGAGAAGGAGAATCATAAGATTACCAACTTGCTCCTGAAAGTCCAGGTATCTGTGAGGACATCTGAGGCTCGTCCCATTGAGACAGGTCACTTTCTTCACTGTTAGGAGCCAGCTTCAATTTTAATCACCATCAGGGCTTTTTCCCTGTCCTACATCCCCCAATGTTACTGTTGACCTCCTCTGAGTGACTCTCTTAACCGAACTTGTACATCAAACGTGCATAAATTCTTCATGTTTTTCAAAAACGTTATTTGGTGTTTCCATGTTCTACCATTTCAATTCAGCTCAATTCAACAATTACTTCTTGACAGTCTATTATGTACAGGTCACTAGACAAAGCCCCAGGGCCACAGAGCTGGAGGAAATATATTCCCTCCACTCGCTGAGCAGTCAGCAGACAACAGCAGCCAGACTAATAACTACCCATTAGTTAGTCAACACTCATTCTGTGCAAAGACTCTGCGTTTTCTCTTTTCATGCTTGCTTAGGACAGCCGCGTGACATAAGCATTCTTATCATTTTACCACTGAGAACACTGAGGCATACAGAGGTGAGGGTGTATTCTTAAGGTCAGAAAGCCAGTAAATGATCCGAAATTTGAAATGAGGCCCAAATCAACCTTCTAAGCTCTAGAAACTAGTGGGGGATGATAAGAGAAGTATATATAAAAACAATTAGACACAGAATACTGGTGCAATAACTTTGCACGTTCTGCCACACTGCCTCTTGCGTATGTTATCTTGGCAAATGGCACCATCACCCACTCAGCTCCAGGCTTCATCTAATCAAGTCCTGGCCAGTTTCCCGTCTTATCAGTCCGGCACTCACATCTCCATCCCCGCAGAGGCTATCTTCTCTTACTGCAACAGCCTGTTCTCACACACAGCCCCTCCCTGACCTCTGGCCCATGGTGCCATGAGAGAAACTGGTTTCTATCACGTTCATACCAAAAATCTTCCAGTCTCTCTTCTGCAGGACAGAGTCCAAACTCCTTACTCTGACATAGAAAGTCCTTCAAGATCTGGCTCCAAGACTATTCTCTGATTTCCCCCCCTAGAGTTACCCACCTGCCAGTGGACTCAGTTGTATATCCATAGGTGATGTTTTGTTTTGTCCCCTTAGTGCTTTAAACACAACCAACCCTCTTACTTCCTTCAGACCTATTTGCATGCTGTCCTCTGTAGAACCAGACTCTTGCCCATGATTATTTCTACCCACCCTGCAAACTCAGCCTCACCTTCCTTCTCCAGGCTGTTTCCCTGACTCCTCCCTACCTGATAGTATGAAGCAAAATTCTCTTGCATTTCACGAACAACCCGCGATCCAGTGGTCATAACACTTACTCCCATTCCGCGGTAGCCAGAAGTGCCTTTCTCCACCTCTGACCCTAGGCCACGAGCTTCTAGCAGGCAGGGGCTAGTGAATATCATTCATCACACAGGCGTGCAATTAATGATTGTTTAATGAAACAAATGAAGGAATAACAATCCCCAAATTGTTTCTACCTGATTTTAGAAGGCATTTCCTGAATTCCCATTTGATATAAACGTTGTCACAAACCAGAGATGCCACCCTCAGATCTACAGTTAGATGTTAATAAAGCAACTGGAAACATTTCAATGACTTTTAAAGACCTAACACGTCTACCACCGCTCTTTCTCACTCCTTGCTCTTTGTAGAGATTTTTTCTCTCGTATTCATTCTAATCGATAAAAGTGACTCTTAAGAAGAAAAAAAACAAAGTAAGTGAAGCTCCTCTCCCCCACACACCCTCACACAAGTTTAAAATATGGGAGTAACAGATGCTGTCTACCACTGCCCAGGGGTATGGAAGCAAATCAGTGTCATAACACACCCACTCGTGTCCCCTCCAGGACAAGAACTGTGTTCCTGACACTGTTCGCTACAGCCTTGCATAGCATTCTTTTTCTCTAAAAACAACAATTACAAAAATAGCATAGACTTGCTCGCAACTTTACTCACAGTCTAAAGAAGGAAAGACTACAAAATTTTGCCAACGTAAGCTCATCAACAGAGACCTTTAAAGGTCCTAACAAATGCTTAGAGGATACTTGACATGACACAGAGAACCACGAGGAAACACACGGCTGTGAGTCCCAGGAGCAGGCATCTGGGATTACCCCTGGGACGGGGGATGCACCAGGAAACACGATATTTGCTATGAAATCTCATCCCACCCAGTGCAGATCAACAGCAGGTCTGAGTTAGGGTTGCACAGGCTTCCCGGGCCAGCTCTTTATGTCTTTATAATCATCCAGGAATAAGTATTCTGGGGCACCTCCAGGTGATCTCAGTGTGACACGCACAGAGGTGAGGTTGTAAGACCGGGAGTATCGGGGGCGGAGATTTTGGAGGAGGATGGACGTGCATTTCAAACCCAGTTCTGTCACTTGCTGGGTGTTTATTATCTTCTCTGAGTCCAAGTTCCCTCATCTGTAAAATGCTGATGATAATCCAGCTTTACAGATTTCTTCTGAGTGAGGTTTAAACAAGATAAGGCTTTCAAAGTGCTCAGCACAGTGCCGGGCACAGAGCGAGCAGCAAATGGTGGCTGCCACCTGTCAACAGTTAACACAGCCGGCACGGGATATGACCAATGTCAAGAACACAGAGAAAACCGCTGCAGTGGAAGTGTGTCCCTAGTGTTTATATATATACAAATATATATGTGTGTGTGTGTATGTACATATATGTATTTATATGTACATCTATATACTATATACATGTGTGTGCAATGTATATATATGGGTGCATAGATGTACAGATTAACATATACCAATCACATCATCACGTCAAAGATAAGCGGACCTCCGCCCCGTCCCCTTCTCGCACAAGAACTGGAGCACCCGTAAGAGCAGCCCCTTCTCTCAGTTTCCTTCTGTGTCTTCTCAGCAGATGACATGAGGCCACATCCACAGCACATCTTGAGATATGTAAGAAATAATATCTTATCTATGTGCTTTCTGTGGTTTCTGAAAACAGAAACAATCTGTGATTTTTTAGAAACATTACTGTTAAGAACATGCTAGAGCTAAACAAAGGCCAGAACAGCTCGCATCAGGGCCAGTGTCAGCTCCCTATCCGGAGTCTCCAGACCGTGACTGGCTTCATGCAGCGCGACGCCGTAACTGTGTGGCTGGAGAGTAGGAACTGGGAGTTAGTTACCTGGTTTGTGCCGGGAACCTTGTACCACCAAACTTAATTTTCTGATAATCCGTGAGGGCTAGAGACTGGTGTCCCCCGTTACAGATGAGGAAGCCGAGACAAAAAGAGATAAAGACACTTGTCTAAAGTCATGCCCCCAAGGAAGTGCCAGTGCCAGGATTTAACTCTAGAACACCCTGATGCCTTTTCCCACAGCACGCTTCCTCTCAGCCATAGAACAGTGGTGCAGAGAAGGATTTTGGGGAGGGGCTGGCATGCTGGGAAGCGTGGTGCAGGGACAGGCTTGCACTGCAACACTATGTGCCAGTGTTGGTGCAGAAATGTGAAATGTTTTTTACATGACTTTTCAGTGAATGGATAGGATATTATACAAAATGTTAAAATAAGTAAGGAAAAAATTTATTTGAAAACTATTACCAAGAGGAAAGTCTCCAAGCAACAGAGAAAGTTAATCTGTTGGTAGCTTTCCAGATATTTTAATTATACAAGGCCTATTATGTTCATGAACTCATCCTCAAGTGCCACATACCTCACTGCTGAGCATCACAGCAGTCACCAGAAGGCCAAGGGCAGCACCTCAAAGGTGACCCTCGGGATAATCAGCAACAAGGTATGTAGCACTTTTTCTATGATGAGTGTGTGAACTTAATTCTCTGAATTCATACCTTCTACATTCTCTAAATCCTATTTAACATTTTCCTAAATCCATCAAATTTATTCCTAAAATGAACATTTTAAATCTACCCTGTTTCCCGGACAGTGTCTTATTTTAAGGTGTGCTCTCAAAGATGCATTAGATCTTATTTTCAGAGCACGTCTTATCTTTCCTGTAAGTAGGTCTTATTTTCAGAGGATGTCTTATTTTTTGGGAAACGGGGTATATGTGACAGCAAAATTGAGGCACACTGTTTGCCTTATTCAAAAATGAAATTATAAATACTATGAATCACATTTCACATTGGCCAGCATGAAAAACAATCTTTGAAAGGGCATGACAAATTTGATTTCTTATGTAGTTTTGCAATAATCATCAGTTTAACTCTGTTAACTGCCAAATGGCATTTCCAGCCTGCGAGTCTTCCAGAAATCTATATTCAACTGCTAGTTTCCCAATATGGCCTTGCCTATCTTGACACATTTCACAATGCTTGGGTTGTCTGATATGAGGGATGTTCAGTGATTATCTATTGTTCTTTATTATTATTATTTATTTATTTTTTATTAAATCATAGCTGTGTACATTAATGCGATCATGGGGCACCATACACTGGTTTTATAGACCTTTTGACACATTTTCATCACACTGATTAACATACCCTTCCTGGCATTTTCTTAGTTATTGTGTTAAGACATTTACATTCTACATTTAATAAGTTTCACATATACTCTTGTAAGATGCATCGCAGGTGTAATCCCACCAATCACCCTCCATCCGCCCACCTCCCCCCTTCCCTCACTTTCTTCCTTCCCCCTATTCTTAGGTTATAACTGGGTTACAGCTTTCATGTGAAATCCATAAATTAGTTTCATAGTAGGGCTGAGTACATTGGATACCTTTTCTTCCATTCTGGAGATACTTTACTAAGAAGAATATGTTCCAGCTCCATCCATGTAAACATGAAAGAGGTTTACTCTCCATCTTTCTTTAAGGCTACATAATATTCCATGGTGTACATATACCACTGTTTATTAATCCATTCGTGGATAGATGGGCACTTGGGCTTTTTCCATGACTTAGCAATTATGAATTGGGCTGCAATAAACATTCTGGTATAAATATCTTTGTTATGATGTGATTTTTGGTCTTCTGGGTATATGCCTGGTAGAGGAATTACAGGATTGAACGGCAGATTTATTTTTGGATCTCTAAGTGTTCTCCGAACATCTTTCCAAAAGGAAAATATTAATTTGCATTCCCACCAGCAGTGTAGAAGTGTTCCCTTTTCTCCACATCCACACCAACATCTCTGGTCTTGGGATTTTGTGATATGGGCTAATCTTACTGGAGTTAGATGGTATCTCAAAGTAGTTTTGATTTGCATTTCTCTGATGATTAAAGATGATGAGCATTTTTTCATATGTCTGTAGGCCATGCACCTGTCTTCTTCAGAGAAGTTTCTCTTCAAGTCCCTTGCCCAGCCTGCGATGGGGTCACTTGTTATTTTCTTGCTTATACGTTTGAGTTCTCTGTGGATTCTGGTTATTAAACCTTTGTCGGAGACATAACCTGCAAATATCTTCTCCCATTCTGAGGGCTGTGTGCTTGCTTTACTTACTGTGTTCTCGGCTGTGCAGAAGCTTTTTAGTTTGATCAGGGCCCACTAGTGTATTTTTGAAGCTGCTTCAATTGCCCGGGGGGTCCTCCTCATAAAATACTCGCCCAGACCGATTTCTTCAAGGGTTTTCCCTGCACTCTCTTCTAGTATTTTTATAGTTTCATGTGTTAAGTTTAAATCTTTAATCCAGTGAGAGTCTATCTTAGTTAATGGTGAAAGGTGTGGGTCCAGTTTCAGTCTTCTACAGGTTGCCAGCCAGTTCACCAGCACCATTTGTTAAATAGGGCTGTTCACTCAGTTCCAGCCCTGCCCCTGATTGATGTTACTGACAGAACAGAACAACTTTGTGGGAATTTGTTTCCGTCCCTGCTAAATTCCCCTGCAGAAGAGAAGATGTTTTGAGTTCCCTGAGCCTGCACCTCCAGCCCTGTCTTTGCTCCTGCAGGTTTGTATTCCATTAGCTGTCAGTTCTAGCCACCTGTCTTCCTTTGTCTATAGGCTGACAATCCCGAGGGCCAGGTTCGTCTTAGGCTCAGTAAAGCGGTCATCTGGGTCACCCCTGCCCTGGGAACTTCCTGGCTCTGCACATGCGTTTCTAGTCCCCGCGCTCCACCCAGGCCGGTACTGCTTCAGGCAAACCCTTTACTCACGGGGCCTGCATTCCCTTCCCAGAGCTGTTCCATGGTGGTTGCCACCTGAGTAGAGGCCCAGCCTCCTCTGGTTGCCCAGGGAGACAGGGAGTGTGGCTTCGGAATATCTAGGAGTGAACCCTATTGTTGCCAAAAGAGGGCTGCTGCTCTGCGCCTCAGGGCACTGCCGCTCCGTTGTGGTTCCCTCTCAGCTGACTGTCCTCTCCTCGCTCCCGTGCTGCAGAGTCAGCATGGATCAGTTGCAGTTTAGGCCCCATCCACACCCCTCGAGAAATCACCCAAGAATCTGGACTCCTGGGGGACAGGCCTCCAGACCTCAGAGTGAGAAAGGAGGGGAGTGCTGGGAGCTCAGAGTTGCAGGTAGAGAATATATACAGTTTTATGCCTGGCAGGAGAACACTGTGGCACCCTAGTAGGGGAGGTAGGTCCAGTTTTTAGAGGGTCTCTCCCATGGAGTGTAGTGGGAGGATCTTTGAACTCTGGTTGTTTGTTTGTGGGGCACTCTGAGCTGTTCTCATGGGGGAGGGGACTCCCGTCCACTTGGTGATGGATTTTGTACCTTTTATTTGTATCCTTGGGGATCACAGCTCGCCTCAGTGGGGTTGATGTGCGTTCTTCAACCTTCTCTCTTGGTGCAGCTCTAATCCACCAGGTTACTTGCTAAATTTCTGTCCTTTAACTCTCCTTCTGGACGGGAGCCTCTGTGGAAAGCTGGCTTCAGTCAGCCATCTTGTCTCCCTGTTTTCGATTTTCTATTGTTCTTACAGGAAAACTCATTGCTCTGCCCAAAAGTGTTACCTAATTGCTCAACTCCTGGAAGAAAATCTGAATATTTTAAATGAAGTTACTATTATGAGTGACAATTCCTATGGTGTTTGGATCAAGCTTCACCTTTAGGTAAAAGTACATATAGGTTGCTGTCGGCTTCTTGAAAGTCCTCCACCCATCCCACCCCTATTCTCAGCAGAGATATATCGATTCTCACAATACCATTATGGAGTAGATGTTAATTCCATTTTGTGGATGAAACTAAAACTTACAAAATTCAAGTACTGTGCCTTATTTTACGCACCCATAAAGTAGCAGCAGCGGTGGTCAAATCACTTACATCTGGCATCCAAGTCCAGTCCTTTCACCTACAGCATGATGAGTCTTCTCTTAGTTTTCTCTCAAAGGCGTTATCTGCACAGACCCCTCAACACTGACTCCCCCTCCCATAGCAGGAGGATAGTATTTTGCAAGAGAAATTACAAATAGGAAACGTGATGAACAATCCATGTCACAACTTTTATTCACCCTTTTCTTATTTTCTCAAAATATCTGACAATTGACAATCTGCCCTCTCTGTGTATCAGGCTATCTGGACAGTCCTGAGAGGAAGCTGGCTGCCGGTCAGGAACAGCAACTCAGATAATCCAAGGTTAATGTGGTGAGGATTCTATGGGCTTGAGGAAACGTGTCTCTTGCCACAAAGAAGAGAAGAGTGGTCCCAGAATTTGAGTAGTTGCTTGTGACGACATGTTGCCTTTAAATGGCAGGTTCTTATCCTGTACAACTAAAAATCCTTCATGCGAAATCCAGTGCCAGGGCAGATTAAATCAGCATCACTCTGTGAACGAGGCAGGAGGCGCAGAGCTGCAACTGGGATTCCAGATGCTGCCACAAGGTTTGAGGGGGCCTGGCTCAGTCTCCGCAGACAGACCTCACAAGAACAAGTTTGTTTTTGACAGAAACAGCCCATAGCATACTTGTTGAAGAAAATTCAGAGAGCAGGAAAGGAACCAGCCCTCACATAATTTCCAGCACAGAAGTGGAGTGTCAAGGTACCGTGTGAGCTCTTGTTCTGTGTCTGTCCTTACATCCAGGAGCGACAGGTTCAAAGCCCAGGCCAAGGCAGTTGCAGACAGGTGTAGCCAGCAGCCTTCTGATTTCAAGATTGTTCTTTATTAAGCTCCATAGGAGGCAATAGAAGCTTCATCTTTCTTTGCTGCACCCCCTTTTATAAAAGGATTTGTTCTGTAAAATTTGAATGCAGTCCAAAGGTCACACTTAGGGTTAAACCTATAAGGCTACAAGTTTCCTGAAGGCTGCAGGTTCCCTAGCCCTGTAAGGGAACTTAAGAAAACGTTGTCACAGGTTCCTGTCGGCCTTTGACAACCTGGAGTAGACCAGGAAGTAATCTGGGCCCATGTGCATGCTGTGTGGGGCGAGGCTCCAGCTGCCTTTCCTGGGAAAGATTTCCCTTTTCAGTGAAATAACATTCCTAAAATTTTTGGAGTTAAAATATCTCTTTTGGAAAAGATGAAGATAGTAGAATGCAGGATTTTTTTTTTTTTTTTTTGTACATAAGTAAGTTAGTGGTTGGCCATGGGCTGAAGTCCTGATCCCCAGTACCTGTGAACAAGCCCTTAGTAGGAAATAGAGCCTTCGCAGATGGCCAAGATGAGGTCATTAGGGTAGGGCCTAATCCAAGACTGGGGTGATCTGGACACAGGGAAGACAGGTGTGAAGAGGAAGATGTGAAGACACGGGGATGCCAGCCACAGTTCCGGGAATGCCCGGGAATGCAGCAAACTGCCAGAAGCAGAAAGGGAAGAGGGAACAGATTCTCCTGGACAGTCCTCAAATGGGGCCAGCCCTGCTGATGCTCTGGTCTCAGACTTCTGGCCTCTGGAACTGTGAGATACTAAACATCTGTTGTTCAAGCTCCCATTTAAGCATCGGTTGTTATGACAGCCCCTAGGAAGCCAATGAAACCATCCCCACATAAAATCTTTACTTTTGCTTTTAATTTTTTGGCTCTGTGAAATTTTACTAGTTCCTAAAATCACAAAGTCTAGAATCCTTCCAAGGGGATGTATTTAAGGCCCCATCCAGCATAGGATTTTATATATTTCATACCATGGAGCCTCTTCTTTAAATTTCCTGATTAGTCACCAGGATTCCTCCAGACTAGAGGCTCCCAGATTCTCCTGAATGTGGCAAAGTGGAAACAGCAGCAATATTTAGGCGTTTCAGAGCCAACCCTGGGAATATATCTCCCTGTGCAGCCTGAAACTATAAACATGGAAGCTGGATTTCTTTCCCTGTGCTTTGATTAGGGAAGACAGACACTGTTGGGTAGAATACAAGGATCGGATGCCCCTCCAACCACGGGTCTGAGGACTAAGTGTGTTTCTCAGAAGCTCAGAGAGAGGGGCCTGAGGTCTACGGAACCCTCTTCCTTTTCCTATTTGGTTCATCAAACAGGTTTCACCACTTGTTGGTTGTGGAAGCCATTCTCCTTTCCTTTCTGCTTCCAGACACGCCATGTAAGACGCAGTAGGGACAGTGACTAAATGCACACGATGGACGATGCAGTAGGGACAGGGCCTAAATGCACTGGCGATGCCAAGTTTCTGTTGCTCAGAGTTCTTTAGCTTGAAGTAAACCTGAATGGGAATTCCTTTGCTCATTTATTCATCTGTGAATTTATTCAACGAATAACAGAAAAAAAGAGAGACACAGGGATATCAATCCTTGCTGTATTAGACCATCAGAAAATGACTTTACAATTTATGTTTAGAGCCTCTGCCTTCTGGTTAGAGGTGAGAACACTTGGGCTCAGATCATTGAACTTGTGTGGGGCCCTGTGGCTGGCTGCCGAGGGCAGCACCTTGAGAGAGCTTTGCCGTTCTTTTATCTCCCCTCTCTGCACTACATCAAGCTGCCTGCCCACACAACCCAAACTGGTCCCTGTCAGAGCTCCATGAGCCGTGCATTTCTCCCAGCCCCCTGGCCTCCAGCCAGTGCCCATCACCTCAGCACCGAGACCTTAAATTGGGCAACATCTGTTTGTTTGGGGTTATTTTGTTTTGCCTTTATTGAAATGCCGTGCTACTACTGATGTCAACAATTTTCTGTGTTTGATTTTTATCTCCCTGAAAAAGATGATCAACTTTTCAAAGGAAAAAGCTTCAGGTCCCAGTTTCTAGTCCCAGCCCTACAGAATGAAGAAGCCGTACAGAATGCTGCTTAATCTCCCTGAACCTCTCTGCCCTCACTGATTGAAAAACAAGGGGGGATCAGTGGGAAAAGGCTGTCTACAGGTATTTCTCACACTGACAATGTATAGTTAACGTCTGCCCTTCGTCCCAGTCCTTCACTGGCTCTGAGCATTGTCCATTTGAGCCTTGTCTCCTGGCTTCTTTCTGTGAAAATAATCTGGTCTCACACGGAAGCCTCCTCCCGGATGTCTGCTGGGCATCTGGGTCAACACTACTGAGTGTGGACCTGGGCAGCCCACCCTGCCCTTGTTCTCCCTGTTTTTCCCCTCCCCCTTGACATTCATTCATGAATACGACTCCAGACCAAGACGGTCGATTCTCCTATCTTTACAGACATCACTCCCTCTTCCTAAATACTCTTATACTTTCTGTCTCATGCTAATTCCTCCTCCTTTGAGACTTGCTTCTTCCTCCCCTCTGCTGGCTTCTGACCACCGGCCTTCCGCCAGCATCTCTGCCACTTACTCCTCTGCGTTGTAACTGCATCACACAGAAGGAACATGGTGTGGTGGTTACAAGACAGCCGCTTTCTTGGTTTCAGAGCACCTGATTTTATCACCATCACAATCCCCTTACTTCTATATACACTGGAAAAATTATTTCTCTGGGTCTCAACTTTCTCATCTGTAAAATGAGGATAACAACGGCACTCATATCCTGGAGCTGAGCATGAGATGAGCTAATGCAGGCAAGCACATAGACTCGTGAACGCGTCATGCGGTCAACGTCACACCACGACACCATCCGTTAGTGCTTTTTCCCTCTAAGACTTTGAATAAGAAGACGCTATTTTTGTTACAGCATCACAGCTGTAAAGTCCTCAGATCCCTGCTTTATGTTCCTCTTTCTTAACCATGTCCCCTCTCGTCATGTACTTCCCATCTCAGCCCCCTGTCTTTTCTTGAATTGCCTGGTGTAATAACGTTCACCAGAGCCTGTTCCAAGAAACGGACTGCCTACTCCTACGTGAAAGGAGTGTTGGATTTGTTGCTAGAAAGGCTGTAAGACATATTATGTGAGAAAATGGGCATGGAAGGTTCCAGGAGTAGCTCATGAATTCATTCAAGAAATGTTTGTTGAACACCTGCTCTGTACCCAGCATTACGCTGCCAGGGGCTGGGTACAGTCCTTGCTCTCATGGTGTTTACTGTCAACTGGGGAATGCAGACAATTCACGCACAGCTGCAATGCAATGTGTTGGGCTGTGCTGGAGGGAAGGAACCAGATGCTATGTCACCCGTGGCACATATAATTCACTCCAGGAATAGGAGAAGGATCCTGAAGAAAATGGCACCCAGGCTGAGTCTCAAGGGATGAATGGAAATTGACCAGCATTGGAATAGGAGGAGACACAGACAGGAAGTAGGGACTGTGCTTTGGAGCAGTCGCCCGAAGCCCTGAGGGGCGCAGAGCTGAGAAGAGAAGCACCAGCCAGATTTGTTGTGGCTTTTATGCTTCTGCTTGGATTCTGCTGTTGGGAGCTCTGTAAGAGTCTTAGGGAGGGAAATAACAGGCCAAGATTCTGGATTTGTACTAGCAGGAGTGTGAAGGATAAGTTGCAGAGGAAAAAGCAAAAAGTCGTTTGTAAGGTTATGCAATAGCACCCGTGAAAAATGCTAAGGCCTGGAATTAAGGAACATCAGCAGATAAAAAGGCTGGTGAAGAGGAGACCAACTGTGACAGGAGTATAATAGCACACGTAGTTCAGTGACTTGGTATTAGACTCTTCAGCATTCTACCAGACTTTGCAGATGCAGGGACTGTAATGGTAGGAGTCCTGAGCACACTGGGAGTGACCCAGGAGCAGGGTTGGGTCACAAAGCTGCCTCACCCACACCTCAGCCACAGCAGCCTTTCCAGGGAGGTGCAGCACTGGATTGCAAAAATAACCTAAAGCCACCAATTTTCTTCCTTATTTTCTTTAGCATGTTTCTCTAGATATAATGCCTGTTTCAGATTACCTTTAATTTTATTTCTTATCTTGAGGACTTCTGCTGCTATTTCTTGGCCGGGTGACTGCCAAGCTCCTCTCACAGTGTCTCCTTCTCTGTCAGCCCGCGGGCTGCTGGAGCTGGGGAGCAGGGTATTCTCTGCCGTACACACAGCAGGGCTGGGCCTCGGAGGGAACCTGCTTGGAATTCTTGTCTGGAAGGTCAGCCTCTTTCACATGCAGGAGCCAATAATTGAGGGTCTCTGGCTCTAATTGAGTAATGGGAAATATAGATTAACCCCCCCCTACTTCAGTATGACTTTTGTTGGAAATTTTACATTGTAATTATGTGTAAGTTGAGGGAGGGAGGAGAGCATGAACCCGACGTAGTAAACATTTCTCTTAAGATCCTACGGGCTCTTGCCTGTAACATGGGCAGCTTCTGTAGGGTTCCACCACCACGTGGAACTGAGCACGCTCCATGGAGAGGGCCAAGCTTGTAACTCATCAATCAATTTACCTTGAATAAACCTCTCTAAGCCCACATGACAAAGCAGCGAGGGTCTGGAATTGATTGTTTTGATATCTGACTATATATCACAAATAAAATATTAGACCAGTGAGAGCTTAGACAGATTCTAGGGTGTAGCCCAGGAACTATTGTGAGGCTCAAATGGACGACTCCTGGGAGATACAGTGTCACATGTGATAAGACAGATTGTCAAGCTCCTAAAAAAAATTTTACAAATCAAACTGAGAGAAAATCCCCTTAGCCTTCTGAGCAATCCCGAGAGATGAATTCTTAGTTCAGAAGCCCAAGTACAAGGCTGAAACTTGGGCCTCTGGGGGTGTGGATTTTCAGAGGAATAGACTACTTCTGGAGATGGCAGCCTTCTGTTGCCCAAATGCCCACAGACTTAGCTAAGCTGACCATAAACCCCCAGATTAGGACTAGGAGAGCCGCAGGAAAACACATAGCCGTCAGCAGTCCTTGATTGCTACATGAAGGTTGGATATACAAAACAGGAATTGCAAAATGTGTTGGTTTGCAGTTGAATTTCTTTTCACTTCTCTGGATTCTCTGGACATGTTGTTGAAAAAAAAGAGAGACTAGGCGGTGCCTGTGGCTCAGTGGGTAGGGCGCCGGCCCCATATGCCGAGGGTGGCGGGTTCAAACCCAGCCCAGGCCAAACTGCAACAAAAAAATAGCCGGGCGTTGTGGCGGGCGCCTGTAGTCCCAGCTACTTGGGAGACTGAGTCAAGAGAATCGCCTAAGCCCAAGGATTTGGAGGTTGCTGTGAGCTGTGTGAGGCCACGGCACTCTACCGAGGGCCATAAAGTGAGACTCTGTCTCTACAAAAAAAAAAAAAGAAAAAATGGACGAAAAAAAGAGACACTATTTGTATTAAAATGCTATGACAAAATTGAGTAAGTTATTATAGTAGGAATGAGAAATCAGAACAAAATCCTTTGCTGATGCTGTGCCAGCTTCCAAGACAAATATTTGCATTAATTGATTTGTCTATTTTTTTTTTAAACGTATAATGTATCATGATTAGAGAAGGGCAAAGACAGTTCCTACTTTGAAAGAGATCCTGAGGCAAGTGTTCGCTGCAAAAGGAAAAATTTGTAGCATATCCTGAGACAACAGTGCACTTATCACACACAACATCGGCAGTATTCAGGAAATGGGGCAGCATTTGATTTTCTGTTTATTTTATCCAAAACCTAATTTGGGATTTTAAATCTGAGACTTAAGAAGGAGTTCACTACAAAGGTATGGGGAAAATAAATACGCTGAATTCAAAAAGACAAACCTAACTCAAAGCACAGAGCACAGTGCTGAGGAGAGATTAGAGACTCAGCATTTGTGTGCCTCCCCTACCTCGACCAAAGTGTTAAGCAAAGGAAGACGAGGTAAGACGTATCGGTGATCAGTGACAGTATAGCTATAAACTCTGTATCAGAAAAACATGTTTTCATTTATTTTTTATCTTTACTTTTTTTATTTGAGACAGAGTTTCACCTGTTACTCCTGGCTAGTGTGCTGTGCTGCCAGAGCTCACAGCAACCTCAAACTCCTGAGCTCAAGCTATGCTTCTGCCTCAGCCTCCCAAGTAGCTGGGACTACAGGTGTGCACCATCACACTGGGCTAATACTTTTACATTTTTTAAGAGATGGGCTCCTGCTTTGTCTCCCAAGCTGGAGTGCAGTGATGTGACCATAGCTACTCCTAACTACTCCTAGGCTCAAGTAATCCTCCTGCCTCAGGCTTCCAAGTAGCTGGGACTCCATGCCTAGCTCATGATTCTAGTTTTTGTAGGGATGGGCTCTTGTTATATTGCCCAGGCTGTATATGCTTGTGGACTGAAGCGTCCTTCCTGGGTTGGCCTCTTAGAGTACTGGGATCACAGGCATGAGCCATCGCAGCTGGCTGAGAAAAAAAATATTTTTGTAGAAGAAAACCTTAAAACATATGGTAGTTCATCACCACAAAATAAACTACAAAATGAGAAGAGGAAGAAAAGGTATCCAGAAGTCAGCTTTTAAAAATAACAAGCACCACAGCAACAATAACACATGTCCAAATAATGAAGACAGTTCCAAAAAAAGAGAGCAAAACAGAAGATCAGTATCAGCAGAATTTTCCCCACTAAAAAGACACTCAGACCTTGTGGCCCTTACTTCAACTCCCTCCACATGGAGATAGGTTAGGGGAACCTGAGAAAAGTGGCTTCAGGTTCCACGTGGCCCCCTGAGCTTCCCCCAGCTCTACCAACAATATACCATGTCTGGCGCTGGCCACATGTGGTGGCCAGTGCAAAGATGAATTAATCATCATTTGTATCTCGAGCATGTAAGAGAAACAAAGCCCAGTCTTGTGGGGAAGCAGACAGGTTCTCAGCTCCAACACTAAACATCAGCCTGTGGTGAGGGGCGAGGCAAGGTAGAAAGCCTCCGTATCTAGGCCATTCGGAAAGAAAGGAAAGAACAGTTTTGATGATTAGTAAATAATTCACATAAAAGGCTAAAAACAGTGTTGAGGTCTGGAAAGAGAAGAAAGGCATCGAAAGGAATGGTATATGTGAAGTCAGAGGGGTACCATGGACAGGAAATAGAAAACACCAAAAGGTGTTAGGGGTGTGGCAGGGCTGACCTGTGGATACGCTGTCTACTGTATCAAGGATTTGGATGTAAATCCAAGCAGGTGGCAGTTAGTGAGTCAGAGGTTGGCAGTTAGTGAGTCAGAGGTTGGCACTTTGAGTCTAAGAAAAGAGAAACCTCATAACATCTGCAGTGGGTTGACTGCTGGCCCCTACAACACCTGCTCATGTCCTAATTCCCCAAACCTGGGAACACTATCTTATTTGGAAAGAGTCTTTGCTGATGTAGGTAAGATCTTGAAGGGTCATCTGGGATCATTCAGGTGTTTCCTAAATCCAACAACAAGTGTCCTCACAAAAACAGAAGAAAACTTGAGACAGACATGGAGGAGAAGGTATTAGGAGGACAAAAAGGGAGATGGGAAGTGACATGGCTACAAGCCAGGGAGTGCCACAGAGTGCCAGCAGGCCTCCAAAGCTGGAGGCAAGGAACGGACTCCCTTCGAGAGCTAGAATGGGTGTGACCACCGACACCCTGGTTTCAGGCTTCTGATCTCCAGAACTTCAAGAAAATAATTTTCTGTAGTTTTAATTCACCAAACATATGACAATTTGTTACACAAGCCCTGGGAAACTAATACGACACCCCCAAACCTGCTGATTCTTACAAGTGACATAGTAATAACTAACACAGGTATAGTATCTTTTAAGTGCACAAATCTTTCTTAAACATTTAGTCTTATTCTATCCGCATGATAAAAGTGAGAAACCTATTGTCATTTCCCCCCATTTTATTATTGAAGAACCAGAGCTTCAAAGGAATAAAATCACTTTTTTAGGTAATTCACACATCTGTCTGATTCTGTTTTCACTGCTAACACATATTTCTTCAATAATCAGTCGGTTATAATCAGCTACCACTGTGGCTCTCAGAAGGCCCAACAGCGGAACAGACCAGAGGAGGTGGGAAGGGAGACGGTCCAGAAGAAGGGAGGAAGAAGGGTCCAGAAGACAGCACAATTAGGAGATTCCAAATAAGGACAATTTGCAAGTTATCATGTATTTCAACTACTGACTCTGAAACTCTTCGAGTCTGTTTCTCCTTTTATAAAATAAACATAATAATTCCTACCTGGGTCAATTTCAGGGTAAATGAACTGTACATGTTTTCAAAACTTTGCAAAGTGTGAGGACATTAAAAATGTTAGTACAAGTGTTCCCTTCTCTCCACATCCACGCCAGCATCTGCAGTTTTGAGATTTTGTGATGTGGGCCATTCTCACTGGGGTTAGATGATATCTCAGGGTTGTTTTGATTTGCATTTCTCTAATATATAGAGATGATGAACATTTTTTCATGTGTTTGTTAGCCATTCGTCTGTCATCTTTAGAGAAAGTTCTATTCATGTCTCTTGCAACTTTTACACTGCTGGTGGGACTGCAAACTAGTACAACCTTTCTGGAAGGAAGTATGGAGAAACCTCAAAGCACTCAAGGTAGACCTCCCATTCGATCCTGCAATCCCATTACTGGGCATCTACCCAGAAGGAAAAAAATCCTTTTGTCATAAGGACACTTGTACTAGACTGTTTATTGCAGCTCAATTTACAATCACCAAAATGTGGAAACAGCCTAAATGTCCACCAACCCAGGAATGGATTAACAAGCTGTGGTATATGTATACCATGGAATACTATTCAGCCATTAAAAAAAATGGAGACTTTACATCCTTCGTATTAACCTGGATGGAAGTGGAAGACATTATTCTTAGTAAAGCATCACAAGAATGGAGAAGCATGAATCCTATGTACTCAATTTTGATATGAGGACAATTAATGACAATTAAGGTTATGGGAGGGGAAGCAGAAAGAGGGATGGAGGGAGGGAGGTGGGGCCTTAGTGTGTGTCACACTTTATGGGGGCAAGACATGATTGCAAGAGGGACTTTACCTGACAATTGCAATCAGTGTAACTGGCTTATTGTACCCTCGATGAATCCCCAACAATAAAAAAAAAAATGTTAGTACAATTATGAGAGTGATAGCAGAATGGGGTAGTGAGGTGGCTCAGAGTTGATTGCATATTAGCATCATGGGAGGAACTTTTTCAAAAAATTGGCTGATGCCTATGTTCTACCCCAAATTATTAAATCAGAATCCCAAGGAGTAGGTCTCAAGCCTCATTATTTTAAAAAATCATCTTGAAATTATTCTCATACCTGAAGCCAGCTTTGAGGACCCCCAACCTGGAGTGGGAAAAGGTGAGGTCTGGAGACAAACTGATCTGGGCATAAATTTTATATAATAACTTTGTAAGTTGCATTTTGTAAATTGTGTGTTCTTAGGAAAATTACTTAACCTCTCCAAATCTCTGTTTTCTCAAAGTTAAAACAGTAAAGATAATACTTCACTCATAATGTTGTTATAAGAATCGAATTGAGTGTCTTTGTAAGTGGGATGGTCAGTTCATGTTAGTGTGGTGTCCCCAGTGCCTTTTTATCCATAAAGTCATTGGGAAGCCGTAAGGGAGGAAAGGAGAAAGGGAGCTGGCATTTAGCACTTTACCTGCATTTCTAAACATTGGTCCCCAGTTGCATTTTCTCCATTTGAGGTGAAGTTTTATAGAGATGTGTCTGTTTTATGGATGCATATTCCAGCAAATGCAATCATCATACAGATATAAGTTTCTTATAAAATGAATAGGCTCCTCAGGGTTATAAAAATTCACACTGACTATAAAACAAAGTGTTTCCTCATTAATCATGCCCTAGGAAAGTGCCAGGAGTTTGCTATGCTCATCACGTTGGGTTAGAGTCACATGACACCACTTTTAGTGTCAAGGACATTTATGGCACTGAATGGGAGGTCCCTGTAATGGCTAAATGTCACTGCCCAACATTGGCAGAGAACCTTGACAGCTTTTGTTATTATCTTATTGTTGTTTCTAGTTATGGAAAATCATCTATACACTGCAGGACATTTTGGGATCCAAACTGGCATTTTTGTTCATTTCCTAGACTGAAAGAATGAAAACAGATGAATCTCAGACAGCTTTTCTCTTTGAAATATGTAAACCATTTCTGTGCACACTTATAAAGGTCTGCAGTGCCCTGCAATTTAGTCTACAGCAGTGGTTGTCAACCTTCCTAATGCCACAACCCATAGTTCCTGTGGGACATGATCCACAGGTTGAGAACCACTGGTCTACAGGGATCTAACTCAACCCAAATAGATCCCAAGTTCTGAAATGAAGAAAAAGAAATAATTTTGTCGCTTGTTTGCTTTCTTAAAAGAAAATTTCTTTGCTCTGTATATTTAGATGGAAGTCTCTTGGGTCATGCTATACAGAATCTGTTCCTTGATCATCTGTTGTGATGCACCTGTCTTCTACAGTGACCTGATGGGAGCTGAGAAATCTGAGAACACAGCTGGTGAGTAAACACAGTAAAAAAAGTATTCTACAAACCACATTTACCTGGCTAGAATCCCGTTCAGATTGTAGGCACTTGTCTGTTACACCTACATGTGCATATTTAAGTAGCTACATGTCATTTCAACGCAGGCAAGCAAATATCACTGTGCTGATTAATTCACAGTGACCAAAATTCAGGCAGTTAGGTGGGCATTTGTCATCTCTGTTTCTAAAGAAGTTTTTTTTTTTTTTTCATTTTGAATATTGCCACAGCTGGGAGAGTAAGAAAAAAAGATGAATGTAAGATATGGCTGTCGCTTGCCAAATTTGCATTTAATAGAAATACTATTCTATATTCTGTGTGGTAAAGAGGAAAATAATTAGAATCTAGCAATGCTAGAGAGAAAGGTCCACGTATATTGTCCGAGGCTTTCTTTAGAAAAAGACTTGCAGAGGACTGGGGCAACTATCCAGTTTGTGTAACACAAAGAAATCACTAAACATCGTACCAGAAGTTTTGAGTTCCACCAGCATAAGAAAAGCTACGTCTTTGCCAATGATTAAAGAGTGTGAGGCCTTTCTGGGGAGGGCTGGTTCACAACCGTCTTCTGGCCCTTTGCAGGGGCTCTGTTGATTCTGGCCATTGCCAGTGCTGAGAGTTTGGGAGCTGATTAATCCTGGCAATTGTCTCCATTTCTCTGTTATGTTTTGAAACTAACACACGTTTTCAAAAGTATAGGAGTGACAAGGTGAAGTGAATGTTCAAGAAATGGACTAAGTGTCTTTGGAGAAACTTGAGAAGTTTGAGATTCACTTTGTACCCTACACTTGTCATTCATGCCCTTCCAGGCCTTTGGTGAACTTCTTATTTTCAGTGACAGCCTCTCAGTGGGCTGGAGAAAATGGGGGACTGGGGAACTTTCTAGCCCTCATGTATCTCAGCTATTCAGGATTTCACTTCAAGGTTCCACTGGCATTGAGCAAAGCTTAAAAGTAATTTTTACCAGGGTTTCACTTTGGGTTCTTCTTGCTAAAAGAAATCTCAGAAACCAATGTGAACCATGGTGTTAATGATTAATTATGGTTTGCTTTGTTTCCCCTCTCGATTATGTTTGCATGTTGATAAATAGTATCAGTGTCCATAGCCCAAAGTACAAGTGATATGGAAATTTTAGACATAGATTCAAAGCCAGAGAGTAAGATTTGGGGGCTAAGAAAGCATTTTCCAACAACTCAAGATGGGAAGACACACATGTATATGAACAAACAATCACATGGAAACAGAATAAAAGTGCTGCTTCTTTCTCAACAGAGTGTGGATTTAGTTTCTCCCTGGATATAAAATGAGAACAGTACTACCCACCTCGGCAGGGTACTGTAGGCAGTGAATGAGACAGATGGTGAAGGAGCCGAGCACAAGAACAAAACAAACGTTGTCTTCAGGTTTTCCTTGTGAACCAGGATTCTGAATTTGACGTTTGTTGTTTGTATTTTGTTACTGACCGTTAAATATGGTGAGATGAGGAAGGACACAAAACACAAGGGATGCCCGAAGTCCCGTCCACTTCCCTGCGCAGACGGCTCTGCGCGTGCTCTGTTCCAGGCTCGCTCGCTGTGGGTCCTGCGCGTGCTCTGTGCCAGGCTCCCTGGCTGTCGGCTCTGCGCGTGCTCTGTGCCAGGCTCCCTGGCTGTCGGCTCTGCGCGTGCTCTGTGCCAGGCTCCCTGGCTGTCGGCTCTGCGCGTGCTCTGTGCCAGGCTCCCTGGCTGTCGGCTCTGTGCGTGCTCTGTTCCAGGCTCGCTCGCTGTGGGTCCTGCGCGTGCTCTGTGCCAGTCTCCCTCGCCGTCGGCTCTGCGCGTGCTCTGTGCCAGGCTCCCTGGCTGTCGGCTCTGCGCGTGCTCTGTTCCAGGCTCGCTCGCTGTGGGTCCTGCGCGTGCTCTGTTCCAGGCTCCCTGGCTGTCGGCTCTGTGCGTGCTCTGTTCCAGGCTCGCTCGCTGTGGGTCCTGCGCGTGCTCTGTGCCAGGCTCCCTCGCCGTCGGCTCTGCGCGTGCTCTGTTCCTGTCTCAAGAGCTGTCGGCCCTGCGCATGCTCTGTTGGAGGCTCAGGTGCTGTCGGCTCTGCGTGTGCTCTGTTCCAGGGTCAAGAGCTGTCGGCCCTGCGCATGCTCTGTTCCAGGGTCAAGCGCTGTCGGCTCTGCGCATGCTCTGTTCCAGGCTCCCTGGCTGTCGGCTCTGCACGTGCTCTGTTCCAGGCTCGCTCGCTGTGGGCCCTGCGCATGCTCTGTTCCAGGCTCGCTCGCTGTCGGCCCTGCGCGTGCTCTGTTGGAGGCTCATGTGCTGTCGGCTCTGCGCGTGCTCTGTTCCAGGCTCCTTCCTACAGATACACCTGTCAAGTGAGACTGCTCAGGGAGCTGGTAAAGCTCGGGTATACACGTTGCATCATTGCTAAAGTTTTCCATTTGCTTTTTGAATTCATACAAAAATGATTCCTCATTTAATCATTTAAATTATAAATGAACATGATAGGTGGTTAATATTTTTTTGAAAAAAGAATAAAATAAGAAAGGTTTTACTAAGAATCTATTATATTCTAAGTACTATTATAAGTATCTAAGATAAAAATGAATTAGAAAAGGCTTCATTTTCAAGGAGCTTATGTTCTAGTCGCAGACACAGCCACGTACTCAGAAAATCACAAGTGCGTCTCTCTGAGTGCATGGAGGAAAAGCCGCTTGTGTGTATCTGTACAAGGAGGCCACATGTTGCCTCCCGCCAGAGCACCACATCTCCACTACCAAATCTGCGTGACTGTTTGCTTCTCTGGTTTGTTGTTAACGAATAGCTATGCAGGCCTAAGCAGTCAAATCTGCCCGGTCATTAAGTCCAAGTTGTCCTATTTTCTGGGTTTTTTCTCAACCAAGTAAATATTTGCAAAGAGATAGAATCTCCTGGAAGAAGTTTCTGGGTCTGTCATAAATACCCTGTGCTTGGAAAAAACAAACAAACAAACAAAACATATACATGTATATTCACACACATACCCATAATGCTAGGGAGGGCCCGTCCTGCTGGAATTTCTAGATTTGCAGTTCCTCTTCTAACTTAGAAAAAATGTGTTCTGGGCCCTATGTTAACCAAATATGATCAGAACATAATTTTTTTAAGCATAGAGTTCAAAGAGGAATTCCAAGTGTAGGAATCCCAGCAGGACTGGCCCTCCCTGGCCCTCTGGAGGTGCGTGTGGCAAGTCTAGGAGTCCCAGCAGGACCGCCCTCCCTGGCCCTCTGGAGGTGTGTGTGGCAAGTCTAGGAGTCCCAGCAGGACCGGCCCTCCCTGGCCCTCTGGAGGTACATTTGGCAAGTCTAGGAGTCCCAGCAGGACCGGCCCTCCCTGGCCCTCTGGAGGTACATTTGGCGAGTCTAGGAGTCCCAACAGGACCGGCCCTCCCTGGCCCTCTGGAGGTGTGTGTGGCAAGTCTAGGAGTCCCAGCAGGACCGGCCCTCCCTGGCCCTCTGGAGGTACATTTGGCAAGTCTAGGAGTCCCAACAGGACCGGCCCTCCCTGGCCCTCTGGAGGTGTGTGTGGCAAGTCTAGGAGTCCCAGCAGGACCAGCCCTCCCTGGCCCTCTGGAGGTACATTTGGCAAGTCTAGGAGTCCCAGCAGGACCGGCCCTCCCTGGCCCTCTGGAGGTACATTTGGCGAGTCTAGGAGTCCCAACAGGACCGGCCCTCCCTGGCCCTCTGAAGGTGTGTGTGGCAAGTCTAGGAGTCCCAGCAGGACCGGCCCTCCCTGGCCCTCTGGAGGTACATTTGGCAAGTCTAGGAGTCCCAGCAGGACCGGCCCTCCCTGGCCCTCTGAAGGTGCATATGCGCTGCTTTCTCAGGGCTGCAGAATGTTTTTCTGCCTGAAAAAGAGTTGCTTTTGCCCAGGAGGTTTAGTTTGCTTTGGGGCAGCAATAAAATGTCTGTGGTTAAAACTACCTCCTGGCTTCTCATGTACATGAAAAATTCATGACTTCCTGCATCCAAAGTCAGCGGTCACTGGGGCACTGTGCCCAGGACACGAGGGCACAGAAGGGAGCAGGCTTGTCCGTGCTTGGAAGTCTGCTGTGTATTTGGGCCAGTCATGTTTCTACTGACCCTTTTCGGTGTTCTCCATTAGCCTTACTGAAGTACTCCAGTGAATTCCTGTAAAATTTCCTTCATAGTGCTTGCCAGCGGCGGTACCCTGGGAAAGGTTTGTAAGAGAAGCTCTGGCCTCTCTGTCTCTACCCGTATACTCTCTCAAGCCATCCTCAATAAATCAAGGAAATACAATGTGCTTGTTCTATGAACGTAAATTCAGCAAACAAAACAAAACGCAGCTGATCTCCCAGCCTGTCACGCCTTGCGGGAGGATTGCCTCCTCTAATCTCTTTCTGTGTTCGCATTCTGCAGTCACCACAATCAGGAAAGTGTTGGAATGTGGTGAAGAACACGGTGTCTGGAGTAAAAACAGTGCCTCCTTCACAGGATGACTGTGAACATTAAGTAAATCTGTCATGTACTAACGCAGCTATTGGTATGTGTTAAGGGTTCAGTAAATGTTATCCATTATTATTGTTATAAAAACAGCTCTCATCATCCTCATCACTATTATTGTCAACATGATGGTGCTTGCTTAGTTAAAACATTTTATGATATTTATTAGCCAAATTAAAAAAATATAAATGCAAAGTCCTTTATAATCTAGTTCCAAACGACCCTTCTTCCTGTGTTCTGCTCGCTGCTGCCCCACAGCCTGTATTTTCACCATAATGGCAGACTCCCCTTCCCCAGATGACATGTGTTCACCTCCCCTGTTTTCCTTTTGCTATTCCTACTTCTTTGCATGCCCTTAACACAGTCTCCACCTAGAAAACTCCTACTCATCTTTTAATGTGTTAGAATTCAGTAGTTTCTTCCTCGCGAAATTTCCCTTCACGCACAACCCTGGGAAAAAACTCATTGCCCCTATGTTCCTGTCGTTTACAGATACCTGTGTCTCCTCTGTCAGATTCCAAGATCCTCCAGGTGCTGACTGTGTTATAATTCTTATTCTTTTTTTTTTTTTTTTTTGGTATGTACCAGGTGCTTCATAAATACCTGTTGAATGAGTAAAGTGTTAAAAATTATAGAACATACTCACTTCAATTATTTCACCTGATCCTTTCTAAACTCTGAGAAGAAGCCATGGTAAAGTAGAACAGCATGATGATTAAAAAACAGGCTCTAGAGGGTGGTGCCTGTGGTTCAACGGAGTGGGGCGCTGGCCCCATATGCCAGAGGTGGTGGGTTCAAGCCCAGTCCTGGCCAAAAACTGCAAGAAAAAAAAAAAAAAAAAACAGGCTCTAGAAAAGGATGAAAGGTAATTAGCAACTTGTGCCGGTAGGACCTTGAGCAGGTTGAATAATTTGTCTGACCTTCATTTGTAATGTCAGTAAAACAGGCATAATATTTATGCTGATTATTAAGTGATGTAACTCAGGCAAAGGGCTTATCACTGTGCCTGAAAAAGCAGTAACTAAGTAGCAATAAAAAAAACAGTAACTAAAAATTCTAGAAAGCAATAGCACTTTTCAATTATTACAGAGATCATTAAGGAGTTGAGTGATTTATACAATATCACATGGCCAGCCAAAGACAAACTGAGACAAATCTGGGTCTGTCTGTCCTGTCCTTTTTCTGTCCTAACATGACCTTCTCCTCTTAGAAATAGAACACAGAATGAAGAGAACACGAGCCAAACAACTTTCCATTTATTTGCTTATGGTGCTGGTGCATCTAAGGTAAAGATAAGGGGCAAGTATAGGCTTGGTTTTCTTGATTAATTCTAAACTAAACTATGTACCTTGCCATTTAGGCTGTAAACACCCCGGTCATTAAATATGATCATAAAACATTAATGCCTCACATTTATACACAGCCTCTCCCAAGACAGTACAGGGTTTTTTTGTGATATTTAATTTGTCTTCTCAGCTGTATAAAAATGTGGTACTACTACTATTTTATGTTCATTCCCTTGTTCCATAAGGATTTAAGTCTTGCTTGCTACAGGCTACCACCGGGCCAGGCGCTAGAGGTGCAAAAATGAATGAGGCTGCAGTGCTGCTCTTGACTGTCAAGTCCAGGTGGGAGGGCTGTCGTGAAGCAAGCAACCCCGCTCAGCCTGATCACTGTCATCATAGCAACATTCACAGCGGACGCTCGTGCAACAGATGCATCAGAGCCTGTGTAGGGATAAATAACGGACATGAAAAGAGGCATTTAGAGCTAGGTCTGGGAATAATGTCTTATCCTATAAACCAATAGTCATCCAGCATTTTTGATCATGTACTTGTATTCATAAAAATACGTGTTTCAAGCACTTAATTTATATCTTCAATTCATTTAAAAACAATGTGCACATTTGTCTGTTCCACTTCCGGGGTGCTCTTGAACGTTGTGCTCGTGTATCAAGAGAAATACAATACCATTCATAACAGCATTGTTCAGAACAGCTAAACGTGGAAAGAACCCAGGTGTCCATCGACAAGAGAAGGGATAAACCACTGTTGGCGTATTCACACAGCAGAATATTATTAATGAACTACAGCTTCATTCAACAACAAGAATGAATCTTTAAAACATAATGCTGAATTAAAAAGTGAGTTGGAAAGACCAAAAAGGAGAAGAGCTGTGTGGCTCCTCAGAGGTCATCAAGCATAAAGCAGACTGAGGAGAAACTTGCAAAGGTGTAGAACAGGGAGCTGTGGGAACGCCATGTGGCCAAGGAGGTTCAGTGTCCCAGATGAACAAAGTGAACGAGCAATGTTAACTGAAACGCGGACAGGCTGTCACACTCAAACCTGAGCAGCAGATGGCTAAGCTCCCGTGGGCTGCCCTGCCCACTAAGCTAATGGTTTTCAGGTTGTGCTCCGGAATGTGCTAGAGCTACCTGGAATGCTCCTGGGGACATCATTGTTCATCCCACAAATGCTGAGCAGCTGTCGTCTACCAGGCACTATGGAAGGTCCTGCTTTAATAGCATTTAAAGACCATGGTTTTCAAAATTCATTATGAAATTTCTGTGAATGATGAAGCCCATTTAATATCATAATCCATGCATATATAAAAATAAGTAAATATGGGCTGGGTATAGCGGCTCCCACCTTAATCCTAGTGCTCTGGGAGGCAGAGGCAGGAGGATTGAGTGAGCCCAGGAGTTGGAGGCTGCAGTGAGCTATGGCGACACCAAGCACTTTACTCCGTGCGACACAGTGAGACTCCCTCTCAAATAAATAAATAAATGTTTGTATATATTTTTTTCTCATTGTATCAGGCACTGGGCTATAAACAGTTGGTAATGGAGTGATAGCACCTCTCTCTGTCTCAAGAAACTTACAGTGTTAAACCAAAAAAAATCACTCAGGTATTAATTATAAATCTAGTTTATGAGATAAAAATGACTTCCCAGGAGAAGAGACATTTAAACTGAGACCAGCCTAAGACAAAGTATAACATTTTTCTTCACATGCTTTTGTACAGTTTGACTTGCTACAATCAGAAGGCACCACAATAATTATAATTTTAAAATGCCACAAGTGAAAACAATGTAACCTAAACATTTGAATCTGAATCTCATATTAATTAACATTTGAATCTCATATTAATTAAACATTTGAATCTCCTATTAATCTGAAATAAAAAATAAAAAATTTAAAAAGAAAATTTTAGAAATTTATATTGCTTCATTAGCCTGATATCTCATCCTAGGAATTTACAATTACTGTGTTTCTTAACACACATATTTACAACTTGCAAACTAAAGAACCCAATTTTCAGATTTGACTTAAAGTTCCTGCTAGTTGCTCTGAACTGAGAAAGTCACCCAGATTGCACAGTTTGCAGAACTCTATTTCTCTGGAGAGCTGCAAACTAGAGCTTTGTAATTTGACCTTGTGTATAAAACTCTGTTCTGTTGTACAAAACATATGACACCTTCGGCATTTTTAATGACTAATCTAAAGTTATGAAATAAAATGGCAATAAAGACTAATAGACACAGCTGTGTTTTGATTCCTCACTTTCCATGTGACACCCATTCTCAAAAGGATTTTATTCACCTTGAAACTATAAAATCTGTGTTGTTCTTGTCTCTCATTTAATATCACATGGGTTTATTGTAGAAAGCAATTTGAAAGAAATATGGTGACGTTTAAAAAATCTAATCAATAGTCATTCTTTTTCTGAAGGTTCATTTATTTAGTTATTTTTTGCAATCCACACATCTTAACAGAATGAAGTCAGGTACAGATTTCTGATAAAAAATATTTGGGCTGGCTTTTGTAGTTGACCTTACAATTTAAGAACATTTATGTAAAATATCAGTGTAGATGGGGAGAATAGAAAAATAAACTAATTAGAAATAAAATGAGTAATAACTGAAAAACCTAGTAAAATATTGACCAAATAATTAACTCTGCCTTTGGTCACCCTGGTTAATCAAATACTTAGTTGACACACAACACTCTGTAAGAAATGACATTGCTTTCACCCTAAATCAAGTCTTTCTGAGCAGTGTTTATATCAGAGTAATGAGCTGGGAAACAGGAGGAAAGATAATCCCCCACCAAATTCCCAGAAGTTCCCAGGACAGAGGTCTTATCTCTGCTGCCCTTTAAGTCATTGGTAACTTACGGGGGAGGTAAACAGTGCTGTTCACTTGGAATTTTATCTCCGATGTTTTATTTATCAAAATAGCCAATAGAGGAAAAACCATTTGCATGAAAATCTCTACCAGTAAAAAGCTAAGTGAATTGCGTAGGTAAATGGAGTATGGACAAATATTCTCAAGTTTCAAGAGCAAAGAAAATTATTATGATTAACTCAAGGTGGAGGAAACCATTCCTAAACTATTAGCCCACAAATAGAAGCTCTCTTATCACTTTAAAAAATGCTTCATCCTACATTGCCTTGTTTTATACCTCTTGACTTTCAAACCCATGTTACACTGTGTATATCCAAAGATTGAGTTACCTGTACCAAACGAAGTGAAGTGTTATTTTACAGTCCCGAAGGGTTTCAAACAATTCCAATTGATTTGGGTTTCATGGATTAAAAAAAAAAAAGAAGAAGGTGTTCATCTACACACAGCTAGATGGGATCCGGGGCTTGGCTAAAGCAGGTTACACTGAGTCGCCATGGCAGGGCTCAGCCACTGCAAAGATTCCCTGTTGTTTTGTACAGAATCTTTTATTATGTGGTCCTTGCATGAATTTCAGCTTCTCCTTCAGGTTTGACCATGATCATCAGTTGCATTCCCTCTCCCAGAAATCACTCTCCAGCTCCTTACACCGTACTCAGACACTCCTATTCCTTTGATTCCCTTCCTTCCAGCATTCACCTGGAAGGCCCCTGTGCCCTGGGAAGCTTTGTGAAGCCCTGCTCTTCTTCAAGACTTAGCTCAAATGGCTCTGGAAAACTTTGCAGATCTCCGTCCTAGACACACACACACACACACAGAGCACTGTAGACCTAGGGCGGAGTCAGGGCCTCCTTCAGTAACTTTATTACATTTGAAAAGAAACTTGAAGTTCAAAAAGCCTTATTAGTTCTTTTTCTGAAGGTCTTTTCATTTCATTTATGTACGTATGTATTTATTTATGAGTATCATATATCATATATTTTGTTAATAGTATGTCTATTATGTTATAATGATTTGAAGACCTCATCATGTCTCATAAGGGACCCACACATACATGTGACTGTGACTTAAAAACATACTTTTATTCACTCTAGTTTGTCAGAAGAACAGATACAAATTAGAAAACTAAACTCTTAATTACCTGCAGAGGGGAACAACCCCTGCGATCACACATTAAACTATCTACAAAGCAAAACGGCCTCAACCAACAGGTCCAACCAAGACTTTGACCAAAGTTAAGGGACCAAGTCAGCCGCTGACTTCCGCTGCTTGTTTTCCTTCACAGTCTTGTGTCTCTGAGTGTGTGCATGAGTAACCCGCAGCGCCGTGAAGATGCTGCCGCATAAATAAAGCACATATCTCAGAGTGACTGGCTCCACTTCAGGAATTCCGCTGAGTTTCTTTTAATCTCCTGTATCCGCTGACTCTGTGGTCATGCGTTCACTCTGTGCTGAGGAAACTCAAGTCTCCTCCCGCCCAGTTCCTCTATCAGCAGAAGTGGCCTCTCACTCACACAGCTTAAAAAACATGAAGCTAGAAAAATCTTCATGGATTGACAATAAGGAAAATTAGGTGCCTCTATGGATATATGGGTGAGGGGTACATACAGCATTACTTTCCAGAGAATGTGCCTGCATTGGCGTGAAGACACAAATAAGTATGACGGTTCCTGAGATTATTTAGCATCTGAATTATGAAAAGCATGCTTTCTAAAACACTCTCCAGATCGCCTTCCCTGACAGAAGCAGCCATAACAACAGAAACAATAAAATTTCCACAAGAAACAGTTAGTCAAGTTTATTACGAGCCATAATGTCAGCTGTCCAGATGATTACTTCCTTAAATTGACCTGCTCTAACCTAGAAGCTCTAAACTTTCTCTTCTTGGCTCTTCAAGATACATTTTGATCACCAGTTCTAAACACAACTATCTTGTACCAAATATCATGGAGGTCACAGATGGTTTATAGTTCAGAAAGAAAAGGAGAGAACTATATCCCCAGTGAGCCCACCAAGGAGCCTCGGTCCTGAAGTCACATGTGAGACACAAGCAGTGGACTTGAGGAAAAGAATCAGAGCTTTGGGAAGAAGTACGCTAAAGACAGAAACAGTTCATCAGAGGTCACAGGAGCGATTGTCAGAATTATCTCACTGTAGTTGACATGAGAGATGCTTTCATTGTAAACATTTATACTATACAAGCAAATAAATAATCCTTCACCTCCTCCTCTGATTTTTATCCAATCAGTCTTATGTAGGCTAAGCTGAGTTGGTCCACTTTTCTGCTTGGTTCTTATTTATAAACAGGACTAGCAATAAACATGTCATTCTGCGATTTGATGTGTTTCAGCCTAAATCATAGATGGGAGGTGCATGAATGGGGGAGTCCACCTAAATTGACCTCCTTGGTATTCAGCATTGTGCATGACAATTCAGGATGTAAGTTCTATCTTTAACACATTTCTTTCTTGTAGTTGCTGTTTTGGTTTGGTTTTATTGCTTTTTGCTTTACTTACAATATTTTACAAATAATTGAGATACTTGAAAAATGCACCCAGTGAAGCACTGTATGACAGATACAAATATAAATAAGTCCAGCTCTCTGCTGTTTAGGCCTTTAGACACCTGCACAGATACTGTCCATGGTGCTGGTGAATCTATGACCCATGTGAGCAAAGAGATGGGGATGAGAAAGGGACCTCCAAGAAATTCCAAGTAGACTCTATGGAAGAGGGGGCAGTGAACGAGGTCTTAGACTTTGTCAATATGAAAAAGGTGGAAAGTAAGCTGAGAAAAGGAAGGACCATGAAATCTTAAGAACACGTGGTTCTCAGGGGAAAGTGAGGAGGTGAGCATGACGGGGCCAGGACGTGAGAACACCAACTTCCAGAGAGCAGACTGATACGTGACGAGTTTGCAGAGAGCGTCCAAAAGGGGCAGAAGTCCCTGCCCAAGTATTTTCCCCCATTTCGCATGTTTGAATAGAGTTTGTTTTGCCAAAAACAAGGTTGGTGTCATCTAAAGAGATAAGAAGTGGGGTTTGAGATTGTAATTGATCTCAGAGTAGGGTAGGGAGGAATATTATGGTTACCAGCATGATGAGCTTGGGGTGAGGGAGGGGTTGCAGGTGAAAATCCCTTATTGCATTTGGAAATTTGGAACTGGAATTCCTGTAAGCTGGTGCAGTTCTTATTTAGTGTGGCCAAAGATGGCTCTAATCCAGTGTGGTTGATAAAGTAGGTAACCTTCTCAATGAACTATCAAACGGATATCCCTTATTTGGTGTATTACTAGGGCATGTGTTTTAATGTCCCCAACTTTAACAACTTAAGCTTGCACTTACTATACAACAATATTTACTCTCTCCTGATAGATTTGTGGATCAATAGAGCATAATTGATAAAGGCATGGCATGAAAGGGCCACACCCTGCTTCCTCCATGGCTCATGAGACCATGACACTTAAATCTGTGCCGCCACACCTCAATCTCAGATCACGTCATCCGAGTATGGAAAGCACAGGCCGTGATTCTAAGACATTCCAAATACACAGTAAAAGCTGAAGAAAATTCCCAAACACCTCTTTCTTATGTGAGAGCAGCCTGGGAATCATCACGCATTTTCTAGTCGTGGTATTTAAAAACAGCACTTCCGTTGTTTCCCCAGAAACTGGCACAGAACACAACAGGAGGAAGCTTGTATTTTTACCCTTCATCTTCATTTTCCCAAACTTTCTAGGTCAGATTCTCCACTGGCCTGCTATTTGTACAGGGAAAGAAACAATGAATTGATCCCCATCCTAGTACGCTCCAGTTATTGTTCCAAGCAATGTCCTTCTGTCATATGATTTATTCTTGGCAACAATAAAGTAAATGTTATTATCTCTCTTCTTTCCTATGAAAGAGAAAAAAAAAAGGGAGAGATTTAGCCACCTGCCTGGGATCACTTGCTAGAAGAGGAACTTAGGGAAAAACCTATTGATCAAGGACATTTCCTTGGAGCTTGTTTAGAACCAGGAAAAAGCTAAGCCTGCTATGAATATTTTTGGAAAGTCAATATTCAGTCTATGGCCCTGGCCAGCCTAATAACCAAATGCAGCACTTGCAGGTGGGACACCACATTCAGTTGGACACTGTGGAGGCCCAAAGACCCTCACTTCTTTGGAGACAGACCTCCTGGAGAATGTGATGAACTTTCAAGTTCTCATCTAAATTCACCTACTCAAAGACACTGAATGTTGTAGGTACAGAATTTCCAAAATTCCCCCTCACAAAATGTCCTGCTCAAATTCCCTATGAATACAATTAGATCCCCTAATTATGTTATGTTATGTTATGTTATATGGCTTGGCAGATCGTAAGATAGAGAGATGATACAGGTGGACTTTATTTAGTAACATTAGCCCTTAAAAGCAGAGAACTTTCTCTGGCGGGTCGCCGAAGTCGGAAGGGTGTGAAGTGTGAGAAGGAGGTGGCAATGTGCTGCAGGTACTGAAGATAAAGGGAGCCACAAGGGAAAGCAGGCAGGTGGCTTTCGGTTCAGGGCCACCCCAGATGACACCCCGTAAAGGAACAGAACCCAGTTCTGCACTCACAGGGAACTGAGTTTTGTCAGTAACAGAAATGAGCTTGGGAAAAGGCCTTGACCTCCACAGGAGAATGCAGCCTACTCTTACCTTGACTTTTGCCTTGGGGAACCTTCAGTAAAGAATCCACAAGTCCTTCTGAACTCCCAACTACAGAAATGTGAGATAAAAAATGGGTATTGTTTTAGGCTGTTAAACATGTGAGATTTTGTTACATAACGATAAAAACCTGATACATGGAAGTTTCTGTCTCCTTTCTCTACCCTCTCCTTTAAGGCCTCTAAACTCTAAAATAAAGTCCATTAATTCCTATTTCATTTGAAAGTGATAACTTTGGAAGAAAGTGGAAGAAACTGTTTTTTTTTTTTTTTTAAGAAACGCTGATATTTATTCTTTCATGTCAATTTTAACCAAATTGTTTTAAAAATTAAAATTTCTTCACTTATTGGAGTTGTGTGTGTATATGTATATTTTCTTATTTTTAACAAAATGAATGATTCTATAATAGCAACATTTTAGAATAGTGACAAGATAATAATGGAATCCTTTTGAGACAAGATAATATTTGTGGCCAGAATCTAAAACACCTGCCACCTTTATGAAAGGAGACTCTAACCAGTGTCCATCCGTTCAGACAGCCAGTATTAACTGAGCGCCCACTTCATCCCAGGATCTGGGCTACAGACAGGGGAAACACGGGTAAAAGAAAAGATAGTCCATCCCTTCGAGGACCACTTCACCTTGCAATCTATGAGGAGAGATAAATAAACTGGTTATGAGGCTTGGTGGCCATAGCTCAGTGGTTAGGATGCCAGCCACATGTATTGGGGCTGGTGGGTTTGAACCAGGCCAGTGCCAGCTAAACAACAATGACAAGAATAATAAAAAAAAATAGCCAGGTGTTGTGGTGGGCGCCTGTAGTCCCAGCTACATGGAAGGCTGCGGCAAGAGAATCACTTAAGCCCAAGAATTTGAGGTTGCTGTGAGTTGTGATTTCACAGTACTCTACAGAGAGTGACATAGTGAGACTCGGTCTCAAAAAACAAACAAAATAAAAAAAAACTGGTTATTGAAGTAAAGCTGAGTGGAAGATGTAGCAAGGTGAGAACAGGGTGCTGAAGAAGCACAAAAGAAGAATACATAATCCAGTGTGGGGACAAGAGAGTCTCTAGGAAGTAACATCAAAAGCAAGACCTGAAACAGCAAATTAGAAAAGATGCGGGGGGCTGGGAGCAGGGCTGGGGTAGAACCACCCTCCACCAAGTCTAAGAACCCAAGAGGGTCCTGCTACGTTTAAGGAACTGAGCAAGGAGCAGACCAGAGGCAGAGTCGGTACATGTGACAATGTGGTGACAGGAGGGACAGGAGGTCATCCAGGATGATCCCTGGGTTGGTGGCAGGATACAGAAGTCCTGGGACAGGGGCCAGCTGCAGGAAGAAGGTTTTGAGTGGAGTTAAAAATGAATGTGACGTCCAGCCAGGTGCTGGATGCACAGGGATACCCGGCTGGAGGTCTGGACAGGAGAGAGTTTTGGCAGCCACCACCACGTGGATGTGAATTTAAGCTGCGTAATCCACAAAGAGTAACAGAGAGGTGTGCAGGGAGGACCAGGTTAAATCCCCGGGAAGCAGCAAGGCCACAGTTAGGGGAAGACGCGCCTGAGAATTTGGATGTGCTGCAAACTATCCTTCAGGTTCCATCAGGCCTAAGGAAACCTGTGAGTTAATATAATTTGGAGTTGGTTACCCCTCCAGAAAATAATAGACTTAGATAATTTAGTGACTCTCTATATCCATTATAAAAATCCATGCTGACATTTTTTATTATTTTCCACAGTCGATTAAATAGAAAACAGGAAAATAAAGTACACTTTGAGAGAAATAAAAGTTAATCACCATTTATTATATTTATGGAAAGCAATTGGCTTATTTTCCTTTTAAGCATATTTCACTCTTATTACAAAGAAGAGGAAGTTAATTTTATCATTTTAATTCTACCAAATTGGTAAGAGTTAGTTTTTATTCAAGACATTGGCCTTTAATTTTGAGATGAAATATATCTCAATTTGAGATGAAACTTATCTTAGAGTCAAACTCAAATTCTGTAACTGAAAAGACTCCACAGTCCAGATTATAGATATCTATTTTGAAATACTGTTTATACCAGCCCTCTTAAAAATAAAAAAAAGGGTGGGGAGGAATCATGGTGCAATTTAGCAAAAGTCTTAGATAAAACACTTCATGCTACTGAAATAAAAATAAAAAATGAACTCAGAAGAAGAAAATGAAAATGCCAATATACCCACTTCAGTTCCCAAGAGTCAAAAAACCTCAGACAGGGCAGAAATCAAATCACTATAGAATTTTCCAGTACAATTAACTCAAATGTAATTTGTAGGTGACCCTTACTAAAGTGATGGTGATGATTTATAAAATTTACTATAATGGTACTCACTGAAAGGACATATAGTTTGAAAAGGACTTCATGCTATATTTTTAAAAAGTTTTATGTTTTCATTCCCTGAATTTGGTAACATCCTGTAAAGAAATTTCAAATACTTTCTGACCGGGTAAGGTGGCTCACACCTGCAATCCTAGCACCTTGGAAGGCTGAGACAGGAGGATCTCATGAGGTCAGAAGTTTGAGACCAGCCTGTGCAACATAGTGAGACCCTCTCTCTACAAAAAAAAAAAAAAAAAAAAATCGCCTAGCATGGTGGTGTGCACCTGTGGTAGCACACCTGTAGCTTATTTTGTCCTAAGCTGTATCAAATGATGTGAAATCCCATAGAAGTCACTGTCACCCTTACATTTATGCCTTTGTTTCCGCTGTTCTATCCATAAGGTTACACCCTCCGTCTTATCCTTTAAGACCAGGTCAAGCATCACTCCTCTGCAAAAGCAGGAGCATCTCTTGCTGGAGTTGAGGTTGCCATGAGCTATGATGACACCACTGCACTCCAGCCCAGGCAACAGAGCAAGATCCTATCTTAAAAAAAGAGAAAAAGAAAGAAAAGAAAGAAAATTTTGAACATTTCCAAACATCTATATATTATTCTGCTATTTGGCATTTTTCTTAATTACTTTATGGAATCTTTCGCTGGGGTCTTTAATTCATGTTTCCAACTAACTCGGTAGTCACACAATCATATTTAATCTTATGGTAATTACCTTGGTCCTATCTTCCAAAGAACAGGTTAATAAAAATGTAAATTTAAGTGATTCAGGGTTTCCAGAAAGGAGCTGGCTATTTGCCAGGAAGATAAATGAAAGAGTGAAATTGGTCATCGCTTGTTTTGTCAGTACACTTGGAGGATATTTATAAGAGCATAAGGTTATTAATTAAATATGTACTTCAATGACTGGACATGTCTGACAGTAATATTCATGCCCACAGATGTGTCAAGTTAAGAATGATTTCTGTTTTATTAACTTTCTTTTTATAGTATTTAAATCTCTGAACTTTGAAGGGAAATTTTTGTTTTCTTTTTTCCATGCAGTACTTATAAAATCGCTAAACTACTGCCTTCATAATTTTGTATTCCCTAAATTGTTCTTTTTTACTTAAGACCTTTTTCGATGGGGCTTAAAATGGAAACTAGAAATTAATACGCTACGTCATTTCATAAAATCTATGGTTACTAGAGATGATCTCATCCACATACGACTTCAATTGCCTTTTAACACGACTGTAATGACTAGAAAATATATTTCTTCAACCTCATATTTTCGCCTGAAAATATGAACTCATCTGTGTAACTGCGACAGCCATTTGGATATTCCACAAGCGTCTCAAACCCAGAATGTTTCACAGCAAACCCTCCCCCAGCCCACTCCTTCTGATTTAACGTTACCAGAATCTCATCATTCACATCAGCTGTAATTCTCCTCTTCCTCTCCCGTCATAAGAAATCAGTCAGGAGTCATGATGAGTTTATATCTAAAACGTTACTGGACTCTGTTCTACCTTCTCTACTGAATTAGTACCTTCCTTAATTCAGAACCACTTGCGAGAAGTACCATAACCTCCGACGCACTGGTAATATATTTTGCTTCTAATGTCCACAAATCCTTTCTTTATGATGCTACCAGTATTACATTTTAAAATTAAAATTTAATCACATCATTTCTGCTTAAAAGTCCTGAAACTCAAGCTCTCAACTTCAGGATGAACCCCAAACTCCCTAGTGACTTACAAAACTGTGATAAAGACAGACGCTATGTATAAAATGCTCTTCTATCTTTCTACAGGAATAGAATTATAGATGTAAAGGGGTTATCCAGCCAGCCCCCTTATGATATAATCCCCATAAACCAGCCAGGCAGGTGGTGTGAATAGTTCCTACCAATGGCAGGGCCGCAGGAGTGAGGTATGCCCCTGCTGGTTCAGACCGTAAAGCAAAGGTTCGGGACACAACCGCCCTTCTGGGACTGCCCAAGAGATTCTTAAGATGAGTCCAATTCCTGAATCGTTTGGAGGAGAGCACCCAGTGGGTCTGTAACACCAACCCTGAACAGCTCCTTGAGAAAGAAATAAACTTCTGTCGTGTGTGAATTATTACATCTTGAGGCATATTTGTTACCATTGTTCAGCCTGTCTCAGCAGAAAACCTTTTATAATGCAATCCTAATTACCTTCCAACTACGTTTCACAATTTCCAATACGCCCCATGTGTCCTAAACTCCAGTGGTGTCAACCCATGTGAAATCCCATAGAGAAGTCACTGTCACCCTTACATCTGTGCCTTTGTTTCTGCTGTTCTATCCACCAGGTTACACCCTCCCTGTCTTATCTTTTAAGTCTAGGTCAAGCATCACTCCTTTGCAAAATTGTCTTACCCCTCGTTAAAGGCTTAGTGGCGTTTCCCCTCAGTGTTGAAGTCCTACCTCCTGATACCTCAGAATACAACTATATTTGGACATAAGGTCTTCAAAGAAGTTGTTACAGTTAAATGAGGTCTTTAGAGTTTACTTTAATCAATTTGACGAGTGTCCTTCTTAGAAAAGAAAATTTGGAAACACAGAGACACCAGGACTGTGTGGGCATAGGACAGAGAAGAAGGGAGAGGAGCCACAGGAGAAGCCAAGCCCACGGAGACCTTGATTTTACACATCTGGCTTTCAGAGCTATGAAAATATAAATTTATATTAAGCCATCCAGTCTGTGGTATATTGTTATGGAAACCTTAGCAAACAAATCTACCTTTTGAAGCAGGATGTTTTCTTCTCTGAAAGTCAGTGGTATCCTGAGCATACCCCACCCCCCCTTGTCAATTCTTACAGCCATTTTTCAATCAGCGATTTACTTGTCGGTCTCCCCAACCAGTCCATGAATCTTCAGGGGGAAATGACTCTGTCCATTTACTTCCTTCACCCCTGACAATATGCTTGAAAATTTGTTCTTTGGAATGGATTGGTTTCTTTTCCACAACTCTCAGCTTACCAGAAAGTAAATAAGTAAGAAGTTTGACCAGGTACCCAAACACACAGCGTTGATTTTGATACAGAATCTCATGATTAGAAACTCCTCCTCGCCACCTTTCCTATTGTTGTGTGGACATGACTTCACGATGTATTCCTATACCTTTGCATATTTACTAAAGTCTAGAAGATGAAGATGGATTTTATAGTAAGGACAAGCTCTTCCTTCAGTAAGTCAATTGGGCTGTTGTCATGAACTGCTTTTGGTATTTTTTTCCCCATTACAATAGCCTCCTTTTCCCAAGAATTATCCCCCAACCCAGTGGGGTGTTTAACTCAGTCTCTCTGCCACACTTGGTTGGACAAGAGTGATAAGTAGATTCTGGTTTGACTGGTAAGAAAATTTAAACTTTGAATTGAGAATGAGAGAAGCTAATTTCAATGTCTTCTGAGTGGCTGAAACTGAAGAGATAAAAACTTCAGATTTGTGGAGCAATCGTGTGCATTGAGAAGCAGAGACATGTGACTGAAAAGAGACATGTCCAAAATACGGAAGAAAACAAGGACCAACCTGTGGCTTCGGTGAGCTAGAGAGAGAGAGGCCGTCATCCCAAATGCATTTCCTCCTTTCAGCTCCTCACGGGGCCTGTTGCACTCCCTGATCTTGGATTCCTGAGATTTTTATAACAAATTTCATTTTGGTTTAACCTGGTCTGAGTGGATTTTTGTCATTTGCCAGAAAAAAATACTCTTTGCTTAAATCAATTGGATAGTATAGTTGACATTTGTAATTTCTGATCACTTGATCCATTTTTCCTTGATTCTGTAATAACAGTTGAATTTTTAGAGCAGCTTTTCTCTATTCTAGTCTATAAGGGCCAAACCCAAGGCATAGAAATTACCTTGAGAAAGGACATATGACTTGAACTGGGCCATAAACTCCATCAGAAATATTTGCTGGAACTATTTAGAAACTGTAAGAAGTTAAAGCATTTTATTCCCACTGAAATTGCTTAAATAGTAGAGAAGACAGCCTGATGCAGCTGGTCTACCTTAGACCGTTACTATGTCGACCAGTGGTTCTCAACCTTCCTAACGCTGCGGCCCTTTAATACAGTTCCTGTGGGTCGCGACCCACAGGTTGAGGATGGCTGGTGTAGACAGTCTAACTCTGAGGCTGTTCTTTTCCATCTTACTCCCAGGAAAAGGGCACCTTTCTGTGATACTGATTAATTATCATTTCCTCGTTTCAGCTCCTTATGAAGCTTATCGCACTCCCTGCTCCTGGATTCCATGACATTCTTATAACAAATTTCATCTTGGTTTAAGACGGAATAAACTCAGATTCTTTAAATATCGTTTGAGGACCAAGATCCATCCATTCCTAATGCTCTCTTTAGTTACTTCATCAACACCTGTCATTTTGTTGTCATTGTTGTTTTGTTGTCATTATTTGCAACTGGAAAGTACACATAAACGTGGATAGAATTTATTCACATGTCTTTGAGTTGGTGACGTTTTAACATCTACACCTTGCACCAAATTCAATGCCTACCACTGTGTCTCCACTTGACAGATGCCGAAGGGATATCTGCTGACCCTGAATGGAGGAGAAAGATGCCCCCTCCTGCCCTGTCTGGATGTGGCTTTTGCAGCCTCATGTCTTCCTCAGAAGAGCCTACCAGGTCTGTGCTTTATTATCAGTGGACTTTTATTTGCCAGAGGGATTAAATAAAAGGAGTTTTAAGTCCTTTCTATTCTTTGCTACCAGAGTCAGTCCATGACAACATTTGTCTCCCAAATGCCAAATCCTAAGAAGTTTTTTCTTCTCCACTTTACCACCTCCATTCTAATGAGAACCTTTCATTTGAGCTGGTACAATAGCCTCCTGGTGGGTGCCCATGTCTCCAGACTCTTTCTTTTTTATTTTTTCCCACACCAGAGTTTTTAATGAATAGAGTCACGTTAAAATTTTAAATGTGCTGTTTCAATATTATAATAAAGCAGACACGCTGTCTTCAAAATTCAAGGCACACGTTGGAAGGACTCTCATCTCTTTGACTCCTCAGAACATTTACATGTCTCTCTGTTCCACAGTACATTTGTTTATTCATTCAGCAAATAGTTAGCACATAGACATAATGCATCTACCATGACCAGGTCCACCGTAGACTGTTACTGTGTAGACAGTCTAACTCTGAGGCTGTTCTTTTGAGAGCAGAAGATGTAGAAAGTGATCCTACCACTGGGTATGTATGCAAAGGAAAAAAGGCCATTTTAGAAGAAGAACTCCTGTGCACGAGTGTTTATAGCAATACAATTCACAACAGCAAAGACATGAGAACAGCCCACATGCCTGCCGATACATGACTGGATCAACATGCTATGGTATATGCATACCAGGGAAGATTACTAAGCCATAAGAAAAATGGCAAGCTAGTATCTTTTGTGACAACATGGGTGGAACTTCAGGTTGAATGAGTGAAACGTCACAGGGTTGAAGAAACAAATATAAATACTCAATACCAGGTTGGAACTAATCGATCAACACTTATGTGCACATATGGAAATAAATATCAATGAAAATCATGCTGGCCGAGTGGGGAGGAGAGAATAAGTAAATTCATACCTATCGAGTGTGGTGTGTGCTGTCTGGGTACAGGGCACACTTAAAACCTTGACTCAATGTGCACAAAAACAAAGTATGTAAATAAAACTGCGTACTCCCTACTATTTTGAAATTAAAAAAAAAAAGAGAAATAAAACCATTTTAAAAACCCTTAAAAGCTCTCTTTCTTGTCATTTTATGTTGGCAATATAGTCTAATTAGGTCCAGTCTATTTTTAGGTCAAGAGAGAGTAATTATTCAGAAGAGCAATTTTGCTGTGCTGGAATACAAGCTTTATAAGGCATCACACAGGTTTTCTTGGCTGAACCCTCAATTTGCAATGTCAGAGCAAGGACTCCAAGTTCATTAAATTTTCTAGATGCGTTTGCTAGGGTGAATGCGGGAGTTCCGGCTCGTCAGTTGAGGCGTGGTGTGTTTTTCACGTGACTTTAGAGTAAGTTTGAAGTTCTGCCAGCAGAGATGCAAAGAGTCTGCTGCATCTGCTCTCAGGCCGACTCTTTCCTCTGTAACCCCTTTAACGCACTGTTGTGAGAGGCATGGATGTAACCATGGTTCTGGCTGCAGTTGCTGTGCGGGTCACAGATCACTCAGACGAGGCAGTTAGTGCCGGCAGGGACGCCGATTAATGTCAAAATATCCAGAATGAGGAAGGTAGGACAGGAATGTCAATCATCAACATTATTATTATTATTTTTTTACATATACACATGTTTATTTGGTTTCTACTTTTTGCCTTCACAAAATTAAAAAGGCTTAAAATGTAATAACAATAACGATGTTCAAGATAAGGACTAGAAACAAAAACCTCGTAAAGAACGAATGAAGATAAATACATTCAGAAAAGAAATCAGATGATTGCTGCAATGAAATATTGAGCAATAATAATAATAATGCAAAAAAAAGTAACATTCACATTGTCAAATAAGAGAATTATCAACATTATTAATTAGCATAAAACAGGTTTTATTTTTACTATTTACTATACTCAATAAATATAGTTAGCTACAAGTACACAAGGTTTGACAATTAAGTTTGCAAACTTGCCACCACACGCTTACGTTGGCAGCACGGGACAAATAACTCGGTGAGGTTGCATAGCATTGGTGTGGTTGGTGTGTCAGCCTCTCACGGCTGTGCTCCTGTGGTGTGCAGTGGTGTCTTGCTGAATGGCGTTCTTTACTGTGCTTGCCTGTTTTTGTGTGCTGTCATGACAATGTCAGAGATTGAATTGAGCAATGAACAAACATTTGTAAATTTCTTCTTTAGACTTGGCAAAAGTGGAAGTGAAATCAGGGACATTTTGGTCCAAATGTGTGGGAATGATACCATGAAGAAAATAGCAGTGTAAAAAATGGATTACATATTTTTTCTTTCTTTTTATTTATTTTATTGTTAAATCATAGCTGTGTACATTAGTGCAATTAAGGGGTACAATGTGCAGTGTAAAAAATGGATTACATATTTTTTCTTTTCTTTTTATTTATTTTATCGTTAAATCATAGCTGTGTACATTAGTGCAATCAAGGGGTACAATGTGCTGGTTTCATACACAATCTGAAATATTCTCATCAAACTGTTCAAGGTAGCCTTCATGGCATTTTCTTAGTTATTGTACGTAGACATTTGTATTCTGCATTTAGTAAGTTTCACCTGTACCCATTCTAAGATACCCCGTAGGTGTGGCCCCACCCATTACCCTCCCTCCACCCTAACCTCCCCCTTCCCCCTTTGAAGGCTATAACCCAACTATAGCAAGAATATGGAGAATGGATTACATATTTTTCTGAGGGGAATGTCACTGATGAAGTGTCAGGGCAGCCAGTACGGAGCAGAACTGATGAAAACATTGCAACCATTTGTCAAATTGTGTGTCAAAATCACCAGCTGACTGTGAGAAGCATAGAAGACCAAGTAAACATCCATAAAGATGGTTAGGAAATTCTTAACTGAAAATCTTGGCGTGGGAAGGGTGCGGCTCCAGCATCCAGACAAGGCACCAGCTCACACAGCCCTGTCTGTAGGGAGCATTTAGCCAGTAAACAAATAACTGTATCGGAACACCCACCCTACTTACCTGATCTGGTCCCAATGATTTTTTTCTCTACCCAAAGGCAAAGGAAATACTGAAAGGAAGACATGTTGATGACACTCAGCACATAGGATGACAGTTGTGATGGCCATTCCAGAGAAGGAGTTCCAAAATTGCTTTGAACTCTAGGATGAGTTCATGAACTTAATTATCAGACCTCATAAAGGGCTTTATTTTATCTACTTTAACCTTCAAATTTAACTCTTTAAGGTATTTGGACAAGAACCCAAAGCTCAAAGAGCTTAAATATCTTGATTAAAGTCCTGTGGTTAGCTAGTGGCTGAGGAACTATTCAAACACGCTGGAACTTGATTGCTCAATTTCCCTATTACACTTATTACATCACTCCAAAATATAATTCTTCTATTTTCTGAGCTGAAAAACAAACTAAACATGGCCCCTTCTAACTTGGAGAAACTACTGACGGTGAAATACAACAGATGCCCCAGGGAGGCATCAAAATGTGTCCGGCAGTTCTCCACACTTGTTCTTAGAGCTTCAGAATTTTGTGAAAAGCAACATAAGAGAGATTTTGCTTTCATTTAGAACTGGGTCATGGCCTTTCCTACAAAATTCTTGCTCCCAAATTCAGACCATGTCTCTGCCTACCTAGTGTGTGTCTGTGCATATAAAATCCAAAGACAGTGACTCCAATAGACTAAATTAAGATACGTCCAAATCCTCAGAGTCACGGGGTTACAGACCTTATACAACTTAACAGGACTTGATTTGGCATAGTAATAAAATGGCTTTTATTTTTTACAAAAATTTACTTTCTCAGATATTGATGAGACTAAATAGATCTATCTAGATACTGCTAAAATTTCCTTTCTGTCAAATTAGGAAGAAAAAATCATAAAGCAGCAATTCATTCTTAAGAGAAAAAGCCTAGTTTATAGAAGCACATCGAGACAATATGTAATAGTTTTGGAGAATCTAGTTCATGATGTAAACATAAGGGATATTTCTCACTGTGGAGAGGGATTTATAGGTATAGAAAAAAAGGATTCCTTATGTTCTGACCTAAAATCTCTGGCTAGGCCTGATCGTTGATTCTTGAGAAGTTAGAGAATGCTAAATATTATTGAATTAAGTGAGAGGTGGATTCAGTAAGGCAAAGTTAATGATTTCAAGTGTTCAGCTAGAACCATAAAAGAGATGCTGAAATAATTTTCAGTTATGTCACGATTTCACTGAGTTGGAAGCCAATTCAGAGTGAGAGAGAAGTAAAAAGAAATGTTGGGACTGTGCCAATGTCTGCTTCCCTGGCCCCTTGCAGGTGAAGTTCCTGAGACCCTCCCCTGTGGAGTCAGACACCTCTGGGCTGGAGGCCCAGCTCTGGGTTTTGTGAAGCCCAGCTCTGGGTGTGAGGCCCAGCTCTGGGTGTGAGGCCCACCTCTGGGTGTGAAGCTCAGCTCTGGGTGTGAGGCCCAGCTCCAGGTGTGAGGCCCAGCTCCACTGTGACTCAGCTCTGTGAACGGACGCAGGGCACCAGGTCCCTCCCTCATTTCTCTCACTTCACAATTTCCCTGAGCCTGGCACTGCTTGAAGCTCTTTATACTTGCAATAACCTAAAAAGGGGGCGTTATTATTACTCCCAATTCACAAATGCAGAAGTGGGTCACCGTGAGAGGAAAGTAAATTTCCACAAATAGAACATAACAGAGTCAGTGGGAACGAGGAGGCCCCGGCGGTTTGCTTCCAGACTGCACACGCTCTTTGCCACCCTTAACCTGCTGTGTTGAACTGTGGCAGATAATCAAGTGTCCTCACTTCCTCCTGGCTGTGGGGAGGCTTAATTGAGGTAATCCACTTGAAACATCTCACAGTAGCAGCAAAGGGGAGGCCAGTCTGTGGAGGCTGGACTTGGTCTGCTGCTGTGAAGCTGTCATAGCTGGAAGGCCTTGGCATTTCCTGGGCCCACCAGGGCAAAACACCTGCCACAGTCCACCCGGCTGGCACCGTTTGCTCACCTGGCTTTCTGCTATCGTTTCTCTGTTCGACGTTTCTGTTCCCAGCCTGCAGCTCCCCTGGCTGGGCGCCAGTAGTCAGCTGTGCCTGCTGTCAGGTGTCACGGTCCCCATTCGGCCACACTTTATTTTCACTGGCGGATTTACCCCTGCATGTCCTTGAGCAGATTTATATCATTCCAGGTATAAGTGTGCAAAAAGATTTCAGTGACCCAAGGTAGCATGGTGCTTTAGAAGAAATAAACTCCAGGGGCCCAGGCCTGAGTTTGAAGTTCAGCCTCAGCACTGTGTTCTTGGAGAAATCAGTTATTCTGCTCGGGGCCTCGATTTCCCTCCTCAGTAAAAGTTGGGGCAAAAAGTTTTACTTTATGGAAGGACTTAGAAGGCTGCATACTCACAGACTCCTGAGGTTGATTTTTTGCTGCAAAATAATGAATGCAGCATTTTACTGGAAAATACATGCAATACTTATCAATATGAAAAGAATCAGAATTAAACATGCCATCCTAAGTAGAGCTGTCCAGCACTATGTCTAAACTAAGGTTGATGCTTAGTAATTATTTTTCTCTCTTCCTGAAAGTAAAAGGGAGCTCCATAGGTCCAGAAATGTAATTCAAGTGAACTTCCATAGTGGACAATGCACAGACTCAGACTCCCAGGGCACCCTGCACTGCTGTGGAATCTGATAGCTGAGCTTTATTTTACATTCTGCTGCTGAGAGTCATCAAAGCTGCCAGAGTCATGAACTGCTCACATCATTGTTGCGTACAACTTTTTTTCTGTGAGTTCAATATCCAATGTCTTTTTAAAAAAATATTGACAAATGTTTTTGTCACGTGGGTCCCTTGTATATATGTAAGCCACGGCTTTAGTGAGCTCATATAATGTTCACTATACCCAATAGTTTTTACCCCTTATCTCCGTCCTACCCCCATTCTTGGTTTCCATTGCCCTTTACATCTTTTTGTGCCATGTGACCCTATTTATCTCCTGATTATTAACAAGCCCATGTGGCACGTGTTTACCCTGAGATACCTCACTCAGTGTAACAGTCTCCAGTTCCATCTAAGTTGCTGTAAAAATCATTATTTCATTCCTTTACGGCTGAGTATTATTACATGTGTGTGTGTATAATATACACATGTAATAATACTCAGCCATAAAGGAATGTATACACACACACAAACACACACATATATATATAACATTTTCCTTACCCTCGCCTCAGGTGATGGGCACTTAAGTTGAATCACATCTTTGCAATTGTGAATTATGCTATGATAAAATTTGAGTGCAGGTGTCTTTGACAAAATGACTTTTTCTCTTTTGGGTAGGAACCCAGTAATGGGATTGTTGGATAAAATGATAAGTATACTTTTTGTTCTTTAAAGAATCTCCATACTGTTTTTCCCTAGAAAGACAGTAGTCCCACCAACATGGTATTAAATGTCCGTACTCTCTTTATTCATGCCACCATCTATTGTTTTTTTATTTTTTATACTTGGTCTTATCTTCCATCTTGTTGATATGGAATAATTTTTTAGGATGGGGGCCAGTTCTTCTTTGTGGACCTGGTATAATTTGGCTGCTTATCTGTCTGGTCCACGGTTTTGTTAACTGGAGACTTTTTTTTTTTTTTTAATTAATGCTCCAATCTCACCACTGATTATTGTTCAAGATTTCTATTTCTGCCTAATTCAGTCTTGGGAGTTTCCAGGAATTTATCCATTTCCTCTATGTTTTCTAGTAAGTGTGCACAGGGGTTTCCATAGTATTCACGGAGGACATTTTGTATTTCCATCTCCTTTTTCATTTCTGATCAAGCTTATTTGCGTGCTTTCTCTTCTATTTCTGGTTTATCTTGCTGGTGTTCTATCCTTGATCTTTGCATTTTTTTTTTTTTTTTTGCTTTCATTTAATTGAGTCTGTTCTTTGTTATTTCATCTTTCTTCTTTTGCTGGCTGTGGTTTGGTTTGTGCTCCTCTCTCTGGTTCTCTGAGATGTGACAGTAGGCTGTTCATTTATGATCATTGGGTCTTTCTGATGTAGCCATTTAAGGCTGTGTACTTGCCCTAGTGTCTGCTTTTGCTGTACCCCATGGATTTTGAAACCTTGGCTCCCCATCTTAATTTCATCATTGGCCCAAGGATAGTTCAGCAGCGTGTTTAATTTTTGTGAAGATCTAAGTGCTTCTCTTGGATTTGATTTCTAGTTTTATTCCACTGTGGTATGATTTTGATTATTTTGAATTTGCTAAGACTTGTTTTGTGTCCTAGGATATGATCTGTTTTGTAAAATGTCCTAAATGTTGATGTGTGTTCGGTAGCTTTGGGACAGAACATTCTGTAAATGTCTGTTAGGTCCATTGGTTTTAGAGTCCTGTTTAAGTCCAGTGTTCCTTTGGTAATGTCTAGCTTTGATGATTTGTCCAGTTCTGTCTGCTGAATGTTGAAATTCCTGACAATTACGATGCCACTGTTCATTTCTTTGCTTAGCTCTAGTACCAGTTGCTTTATGAATCTGGGAGCTCCTGTGTGAGGGGCTTATATATTTAGGATTGTTATGTCTTCTTGTTGAATCGCTCCCTTTACTATTATATAATGACCATCTTTGTCTTTTTTATACCATGTTGCTTTAAAGTCTGTTTTATCTGACATGAGAATGCCCACACCTACTTGCCTTTGTTTTTCATGTGTATGGAATATTTTTCTCCACCCCTTTACCTTCCATCTGTGAGTGTCCTCTTAGATGCATTTCTTGGAGATGGCCTATGCTTGGCTTATTTTTTTCATCTATTCAGCCAGACTGTGTCTCTCAAGTGGGGCATTAAAGGCCATCCTCATTCAGTGCTAGCAATGATGTGTAGAGTACTGTCTGTTCCTCATGTAGCATGATGCTTTATTTTTATTTCCCTCTTGTACTATTATTTTATAAGAGCTACGAGCTTTTCCTTTCAGCCATTTTTACACTGGTGGGTGTTTGTTGCACTATTTCATGTTTAATGCACTTTGGGGTTTCCTGAAGGGCACGTTTAGTAGTGACAAACTCCCTTAGTGTTTGTTTATCTGGAAAAGGCTTTATTTCTCCATCATTCACGAAGCTTAGTTTTGCAAGGTACAAAATTCTTAGCTATCCATTGTTTTGTAAAAAACAAAACAATGGGGCCCCAGTCTCTCCTGGCTTTTAAGGCCTCTGCTGAGTCTTCTGATTGCCTGGTTTGCTATGAGTCTTCCCACTGTTGGATGATCTTGTATTTGGATATCTGTGTATCTGGTGATACCAGGGAACTTTTCTTCAATTATTTCCTTGAATGGGTTTCCTGTGCTTTTTCTTTTTTCTTCTTACCCCTGGGGACAGCTGCAATTCACATCCTGGCACATTTCCCAGGATGAGTCCTGTTTAAGTCCATGGTCTCATATTTCTCTGAGTTGAGTGTTGATTTTTCTTTATTCTTCTTTCTGGATCTTTGTCTCACTGGGTTAATTCAAAAGCTTTGGCTTCAAACTCTGAGATTCTTTCCTTTGCTTGGTGTAGACTGTTGTTGAATCTTTCTGCTGTATTTTGAAGTTCCCTAAGTGACTCTTTCATTTCTTGGAGTTCTATTATGCCTTTTCTTATGTTGGTTGGCTCTTCAGTGACATTTTCATTTTCTTCATTTATGTCCTGAAATACATATTCTTTTAACTTCTTTGTGTTGGTTTTCAACTTCCTATTCAATCCCATTCATCTTATTTGCCGTTCATATTCTTCATTCCATTTCTGACATTTCGACCATTTCCTTTTGGTTGGGATCTGTTGTGGTAGGTCTGTTGTGATCGTTTGGGGGTCTGGAATTAGCTTGTTTTTTCAAGTTTCCAGAGTTCTTTTGCTGGATTTTTCTCACCTGAAATATCTTCTCTTAGTTTAGGGAAAATAGGTTGGAACCACACCTGTCCTTCTTTGCTAGGAACTCTCCTATTTCATGAGAAGGAGCGGTCCCTTAATGGCACTTCTGTGTCCTATTTTGGGAGACTGATCTGGTATGAGAGGGGGTTTGCACTGAAGTCTTGAAATGCAGCTTTTCCATATTGCCCCATCCCCCTGTTGTTGTCACAGTCCAGGTTAGTTCAGGGAGATCTCAGAGCGGTGGGTTGGTCCTTAGGCTGCTGTTGGAAGCTGGGTGAATCCCTCTCCTTGGAGGTGGCTTTGTGGAAGATTGCTCTGCCTGAGTCTCCCTATGGCAGTGATAGAGGCAGCTGTGTGAAGCCACTTAGGGAGTGATCATGCGTGTCAGAGTTGGGGGTGTTCAATCCGCCAGGGTGCAGTTGATGATGGCTTGTGGCTAGCAAGTACCTGGTAGAGCACTGGACTATGAGGATGGTTCCCACTGAGTGGGGTCCTCAGGGACAAGGGTGCTGTACTGAGCCCCTGGGTGTCCAGGGCTCTTCCCCTGCCCAGGACCTGCTAAGGCAGTCACTGCAGGCTTCTTCTGTGGCATCTGTGGTGCCCATTCTGCTCAAACCTCACAAGGGGAAGAGGTGCTCCATGCCCAGGAGTGAGTGTGTGCGAGCACCGGCTCTCCCTACTGCTTCCCTGGCCCGGGTGACACAGAGGCAGCTACAGCCAAGCTGAGCCCTGAGGAGACAGTGAGCTCTAGACCTGAGAGCTCAGAGTAGTCTCAGCTGCAGTGACCTGGGAAGGAGGTCCCTGAGGGGCTGCTGCGCCTGCCTTCCAGTGCAGTGCTGTGCACACACTCTAGGCAGTGCCAAGTCAGCACGGAGGTCTGCAGTGATGGCAGGGCCACCTCAGAGCTTGAGCCATCATGCCGGGAAGAGTGTGGAGCCCCCAGGCTCTTTCCTCCTGTCCTTCCCCAGGTGTGAGGCCACCCCCAAGTACCTTCAAATCTTGTAGAGAGAATCATCCTGTCACCTTCCCCTTTACTCTGACTCCTTCACTTCTCTGATGCATCACAACGCTCTTTCCAAGAAGACCCATCTGTAAGTGGGCACCCACCTGTCACTTTTGGTTCTCTCCTTGACAATGGTACAAGGGGGCTGCTTCTCATTTGCCATCTTGCCTCTCCTCTGAGTACTGGCAACTAAAACAAGCCGTGTGATAGAGTCTAGAAACCCTGTGATACTCCACAGACTTATCTGTCTATGCATACATGTCTAACGGTTATAGTTATATATACTATGGTCTGCTTTGTTTTGATAGTATGCATGTTTATTTGTGCTTGGGAATTCTTAGAAATAAAATAGTTTTGAAAATTACCTGTAGAAATCAAAGCATAATATAAGTGCCCGAGAATTCAGTCATAGATTCCATCGTGGCTGCAGGCAGACTGAGTGCAGTGGAGCCGTTAATTTTTCTTGTAAGGCCTTAGAAAGAGCCTGCGTCATTCATCACTGCATGGGGGATTCAGGAACTGGCCGTCATCCAAAATCAATGCTCTGTACAAATGAACCATTGAGTTTACATGTTGCATTGATTTGAAGATGGCTGGATACCAATTTGTAGTCATAAAGGAAGCACAGAAACCGAATCTAATCATGGGAACTCAAAACACGTGAGCACAGCTCCACATGCCATTAGTTTAGCGAGTGTTTGATTCAATATACTTCATTGCTTGTACGAGATATTTTTTAATTATATAGGAATGGATAAACACGTTTCCCTAAATCAGGCTTTGCATGAATCGTTGAGAAAGAAAGATGGTCAGAGGCGTTTTGTTTGAATGGTAAGTGGATCTCCAGTGGATTGACACTCTTGGTTTGATGAAGACCAGGAGTTCTTAGTTTAAATGTCTGAAAATTAAGGTGAATATTCTGATCTTGGCCAAATCGATATCTGTTGAATGGAATTTCAGGACTCCTTTGTCACACTTAGTGTATTTTCAGGATGATAGTGCAATGATAGGTATCTTAGAAAATCTCACAAATTTCCTTTTCATTTTCTTAGTAGTATGAAGCACATGCATCCAGCTTCAATTCTCAATTACAGAGTAAAAATATCAGAAACTGCTTCTTGTACTTTTTTTGTCATAAAGTAATTATAGTTCCCACAGAGACCTCTATCCTCAGTCTCCATTCCCCGAGTGTGGGGGTAAGGAGAACAGGGGAAAGACAGTGAAGCAGCTACATGGGTGAGATGCCAGCCCACATTAAATATCCATTCAAAGATTTCAGTTTATTACTTTAGCACTGAGATACTGCCCAATCCTTTGGCATTTGCTACAGCTCAGTCAGGTCTCCCCAAATGCTCATCATCAAATCCAGGACAGGCACTGCCTTGCAGGAAGGGTGACAGTCCAGCTGTGAGCTGCCCCACTCCTGACAGTTCTACTCTTGCTATGAGCGAGTCTGCTCCACCAAGGTTCCCTCCAGGGAGATACCGTAAAGAAAAAGAAAGCGGGCAGTAGAGCAGGCTTCTCAAAGGCTTGGGCTAGTATGAAAATACTTTCATAGAACTGAATAGAGGAATAGACCCAAACACAGTCGGCACTTCACTCGCAGAGCTCCTCCATCATCTTCCATGTGTGGAGTGAAGGAATGTACAGAAAAGTTCCTAGGGGGGCACCCGCACATCTGCAGATAAAAATACAAAAGAGTTGTTTCTTACAAAACACTTGGAACAGTCTAATTCCCTGGGGTGAAGGTCTCCTCTCCTAGGGAGCTTGGTATTTCATAATTTTCTGTGTCCGAATGCAGTTTTCCATTCTCCCTCTGCCCTAAATTGCTTTCTGATGTGGAATGATATAAATAATCAAGTAACATGAAATCAACCCCACATTGCTCACATGTCCAAGGGGACTGAGCACCTCCTCTTAACATGACCCACGGCACCAGAGAATATTTGAGACATTGAGTGGTAAAGGAAGAGTATTCCAGACAAAAGGAACAGCAAATTTTAACTTGGAATCAAGAAATGTGCCATAGTTCAGAGAGTACATTTCTGGGAAAGAGGAATAATAAAGTTAGACTAATGGGAAAGGTCATGATGTGTTTTGTAAGCCTTGTGAAAGAGTTTGGAAACCAATGACATGGATCACCAAGTAAAAAGAAAAAAAATGTCAAGGACGTTTGTACTGACTCAGCTTGCCAAAGAGTCGTGTGGACATTTAAAGCATTCTAGTCTGGGCTGCCCAGATTTTGGACAGGTTAACAACTACAGACAGAGATACTGGCAGCGGTACAGATAGGTGAAGGTCTGGACAGCCCATAGAAGCACTGTTTATACAACTTCCTTTCTGTCCAACTTTCTATTCTCTCCTTGGATGTAGTGAGGATGGTAACTGTGTTTAGGGCAGTAGATAGCGGAGGAAAACAGACAGGCTGTCGGAGACTAGATTCTGGGAACACGGGTGGAAATCCAAAACCTTCTGCGTATCTAGAACAACTCTAAGAACATGGCTAACTTCAGCAACTGTCAGACTTAAACCAGTCTAAAAAGGAAATGTGGCAAAGTCCAGAAACAAATTCCAGCAGAAACCAGCAGGAGTTCAGGAGTGGAGGAAAACATGTAGAAGGGTCAGAAAAATTCTCCGGATTTGATTCATTAGAGCGGAGTTGTTTTAAAAAATGCAGAGTGTGGTCCCATGATTGACCTTCATTTGTGTTAACAGAGAAACGGACCTCTGTAAACACCCTCCTGGGTATGAAGAGATTAACTAACCAGGAGTAAAACAAAGTGGAGGACATGTGGAAGGGTCTTTCTTCTTGCGCATCCAGAATTGTCGGCTATCCGCTAGTTAATATTCCTCACCCCAAACTGGACACCATTTATAAATGAATTTTTGTCCTGAACCATGAGAGATTACTTTAAATAAATGATGAGAAATTCCTTTAAAATAAACACTTGTCCCTATGCCTGCAAACTCAGACTCTAAAATAATTCAGGGAGCTGTCAGGAAGAATTGAGGCAGGCCTGTAGGACTAATTTCTTTATCTCTCTGGGTCACAAGTTCCTCAGAAGTGAACTGGGTTGGGTTTGCTCATCTTTCAAGGAGAAAAAGAAGTACAGATGTATTAAAAGATTCATTAGAAAAGAAGTGTACCAAAGTCTACTACTTTCAAACAAAATCAGATTAAAAACATGTAAGAAAGTCGAGAAATAATATCTTTTGACGTGGGATTTTGTTCCATAGAGAGCTAAACCTGATTTAAACTTCACAATGATGCTTCACTCTTTAGATACAATACCTGGTAATAAATTCCAGTATTGCACACTATTCTTTAAATTTATTGTTTTCCTTTGTAAATGAAGATACTATTAATCAATGTAATTTTGACATGTCTAATGGAAAGTAAAGGTTAACTATCCATTGCAGGCTTAATTGTTTTTGCCTTAATCTTAATTGTATTGGTTCTTACCTTGCATTTTTATATCTCCATTTTTTTTTAAATATTCAGAGAAAATAGCAATGAAATATCTGTATTAAATAATTTTGTAACTCCTCAAGACAAACTTAGAGGTACTACAGAGATAGTCAGAAACTAATGTTTTTCAGCTGATTACAAACCTCCAGCTTTGGTGTGGGAAAGGTCCCATAAGTGTGGTTCAGTACAACACAGATTGACTAAAAGAGAACTGCCCCAAAGTCAAGGGCAGTCTCTTCTGTTCCCTGTCCTTCATGATCTTCTGCCTTTTGGAGCCTGGATACTTACACGTGGCAGGGAAATACACTAGTGCATGTGCCAGCAGGGAAAGGTATGGAGCAAAATGGGTGAAGATTGACGAGGCAACACTGGTGAAAAAGAAAACGGAATGAAGCCCAGTATTTACCAAGCACCACCTGGTATTTGAATATGCACGTAATTAACTCATGTATCCTTCACACAACTCCTTCACTCTCCTTACATAAATATTTCTTTAGCACTCCAGTGTGCTAGGCACCGTGCTCAGTAGATACAAGGATAGTCAGGACAAAGCCATTCTCAGCCTTTGTAAAACTCATATTCCAGTACAGAAAACAAAATGGTAAACAGACAAACAAAAACAAATTACAAAGTAGTATAAGTATCATGAAAGAAACCAATGAAGTGAGATAACTGCAAATGGGAGGCCCCTACTACAGACGGGAGCATCAAGAAAGACTGCTTTTAAGTATGTCATCTGTTAACCAAGGAGAGAAGTAGAGCTGTGTCACATAGGACGCAGGGAGGAGAGAGAGATAGCGTGTGCAAAGGTCCTGGGGTAGGAACAACCCTTATGTCTACCAAGTAATTAATGGGTTGGAGGACAAAAGTAGAAGTATTAGGAGCACTAGAGGGGTACTAGGAGTCTCGGCAGTGGCTGGCTGAAAGAGCAGTTTTGCCTGAATTAGCAATATTAGCGATGAGGAGAAGTGAATAGTACAAGGTGTATTTTGGAGGTAGATTCAACAGTACTGGCCACATTTACTTATTAGCCTCCTCACATAACAGAAGGGAAATAGCTTGAAAGATTAGGGAATTAACTAAAGCTTTTATAGTTAAGTAACTTTAGGATGGGGTTACGAATTTTGCCTCCTTCAAAGCCCTTTACACTACATCACACTCCCTTGCTTTATTAATTCAAGGTCAATGTAAGTTTTATGCAGTCCTCAAAGTTAAAGTGTTTGCCAGTCTACTGACTTTGAATTAGAATATGCTTTAATAACCTGAACGGCTTATTGATTTTCAGTCGGCAAATCCATCACTTCATTTCCCTGCAGAGTCCCACAAGCACTGCAGATACATCTCTGGGGCACCAACTGTGAACGGCCCAGAGACAGCTGTGTTGCCACCACGCCGGTGAACGCATGTTCTGCGGGCTAAAGACCAGTCTTAGCAATTCTGAACCGTACGCTGTTGTGACCATAAGTCTAAATTGGGTAGTTTGAGTGACCAACCTGTTTTTTCAGCTTTGCTAAAAATAATGCCCGTATCTGCCCACATTAAAAATGGCCTGTTCTGGTAATCTCCCACGTTGCCAAGTCAGTCACCAAGTGGGACAAGCCTAAAATAAGCGGGGCTGGGAGTCACAGCTGGGCCAGCAGGAAGGTGCTCTTTCTAAACCCAGCGTTTCCGAAGGTCACTTCTCCCTTCATTTGCATTCTGCCTGCACCGGCCGGACTCCGGTGTGTACGTGACCGCTGCTGCCCAGAGTCCAGTACGTGGTGGGTCCTCCTTCCGCAGAACGTACGGCTGGGTCTCCATCTGCAGACTCTGCCAACCACGGACTGAACATATTTGGAGGGAAACAAGTAAAAAATAGCAACACGACAACCACAAAATAACAATAAAAAGGCAATATGGCATGCCCGCTACTTAACGCAGTGCTGACCTTGTGTTGGGGGGTGAGGAATCAAGGGACGATTTAAACCAGGAGGTGTGCGGGTCGTGGGCAGCACCAGGTAGTGCTTCATCCAGACGGAGCACCCGGGCGCCCCGGCTCTGGGAGGACCCCGCGCCCGCGGCAGGTGGGCAGACTGCGCGTCCTGGAGCGCGCGTGGCGCTGCCCCTGCCCGGGTGTGGGAGCTGCTCGGAATTTCCCCCTGGACGGTGGGGCCAGCGGTGCTGGAAGCCTCCGTGGGCCTCTGCCCGGGTGCAGAGCAGCTCGGGATCCACCCCGGGCGGTGGGGCGAGCGGTGCTGGAAACCCCCATGTGCTGCGTCCCGGAGGAGCGTGAGTCTGTGCTGCGAAGTCTGCCCACCTGGCACCCAGCTGACATCCGAAAAGCAAAAGAATTCTTCTCAATAGGAAGATTTGGGGCTTTGCTGCTGCTGCTGCTGCTGCTGCTATATAACCTGACCCATTGCCTGGGACACGTTCCTTTACATTCTTCATAGGAAGAAAAATACAGATTTTCAAGCTAAGGAAATATGATTGGTGGAAGGTGAGGACGTTTGGAATCTAAACACCTGGTCTTAACGCTGCCTTTGTGCCTGACTCTCTCCCTGGACCTTCGTTTTCTCATCTGTGAAAAGGGAAAATAGCCTAAGTTTGCTATAATTTATTGTGTAAAGTGCCTAGCGGACTGCCAGATCACAGGCGGGGTTCAATGGAGCTGTTTCTTGAGGGGTGGTGATGAATAGACTGAGTCTAGGCTGTGTCCGTGTCTGCAGTCTGAAGAAGATTGCCCAGAGTTACTGCAAAGAGTATCACCACAGTTTGGCAGGATCTTCCCCAGGCTCCGGGGTAGGGACTGTCCTAGGGCTGAAGTCTGAGTTACTCTTAAAAATGAATAGTCTTAGTAGAGTATCCTCACAGTAATACTACAAAAGGGCATTAAGAGCTTTGTCATAGATGATGGAATTAGAGCTTAAATCTTTTAAATCATTCCCCTAAATTCACATAGATAAGTGGCAGAGCTTATATCCAAAACCAATAACTCTGATTTCAAGTCTAATATCCTTTTTCTCTTTCCTTATTAGAGTTTTCTCTGTCTGGAAAAGCAATTTCAGTATCATTTTTTTTTCTTAGGTATCTTATTTACTTGCATATCATTTTTTGTTCATGTTTTTTTATTTTTTTATTAATTAATTTATTTTAATTGTTAAATCATAGCTGTGTACATTAGTGCAATCAAGGGGTACAATGTGCTAGTTTCATATACAACCTGAAATATTCTCATGGAACTGTTCAATGTAGCCTTCATGGCACTTTCTTAGTTACTGTCTGTAGGCATTTGTATTCTGCATTTAGTAACTTTCGCCTATATGACGCAAGGAAAAGGGAAGTCTGAGTCTGAATTCTAACTCCACTATATAAAGCTATCTACCTGGGGAAAGTAAGTTAAGTAAGCCCTGACTTAGAGATGGGCTCAAGGTTCTTATCTCTGAATTGGAAGTTGACAGTAACATAGAAAGAAAAATGACTATTATGTGAGATGGTGGATGTAAAGCATCTATGGATTATAAATTTAAAAAATGTTATTTCCCCTTTCCCTTCGCATCGTATAGAGTCTCATCTTTCTGCAGATAACCTGATTTCTATTCCCAGGTAATGTACAACCAAGTGGATTTCACTCATTTGTGAAGTATCTGAAATAATTAAGGGGAGAGGAAAGAGGGACGGAAGGGAGGGCAGGAGAGGGAAAAAAATCCCTACTAAGAAAAACAGCTTTGAGATCCGGTGGAGACACGTTTCCTTTTCTGAGTGATCTGATGTGGGTCTGTTAGAGAGACGGGAGCTCATGGAGTTACCGGGCCCTCATCCTCCTCCCCCAGTAGAGATACAGGAAATATAAAATGTGTTTTATAACACATTTGATATTATCACTAGAAATTGGTCATAAGTTCCCAAAGCAGAACTCCTCGCTTGAAAGACTTTCAGCCCTATTTCATTTCATAATTTATTCCGGGGTGGAATTGTTACAGATATGCATTTTAGGGCCACTAATCTCCCCACTATGTACAATTACCCATTTGTATTTTTAGACTCCACCAAGATATCTAATGTAAACCTAGAAGACAAAGACATTTTCCAATGTCTAGTCTAGAATTGATCCTAATTGGACTTTGGCTGTGTCTATGGCGTCTCAGGTCAGAGAGGAGGCCTCTGCAGGTGGAGACAGCTGCCTCCACCATGGGGAAGGAGTAGTTTCTTATGCAGTCTTGGAGTCTGGGTGAAATATGGAATCATTACAGGGCCCGGTGAATGCGATCAAGTGGATCTCTATTTCTACAATCATTAATATATATTATAGAAATTAGAACCATTTATTGGGGAACTGTTTTAAGATTATTTGTTCAGCGAGTGCTAGATTAACATCAGCCTAGTGGTAGATACCCACTACGACTGGGAAAACACAGTAAGAAGTGTTGATACAAAAAGAACTTCAGAGGCCACGGCACTCTACTGAGGGCCATAAAGTGAGACTCTGTCTTTACAAAAAAAAAAAAAAAAAAAAAAAAAAGAACTTCAGAAATATGCTTGTAGTTTCATTTTTTTTAAGTTTCATCACTTCTTAGAACTCAAGTACATGTCTTTTCAACCATCGTATTTTTTTGTCTTTAAAAAAAGTGGGGTGGGGGCACAAAAATACAGTGATGAAATCAAAAAGTGCTGTCAATGGAATTCTACTGGCACAACCAAAAGGTCAGGTCACTCTAATAGGCACACCAGAAACAAAGCTGAACAGCGAGCTGGGTGATCACCAATGGCCGTTAGCCTCTAGGCACCAAGATGAATTGGTGTCCAAAACTGGACCAGGAGAGGCAGTCTACCCTCCAGGTTCTGCTTTTATTAGTGAACAAGGTTGATGTGTAATACAGCTGTGGGTCACGTTCTTCTGAAGGTTTGTCTGTGTACAGATACAGACTTGTAAATTAAAGATCTGGTTTTCTCTCTAAACCCACCAACTCTTCTAAGCTGAATTTCTGTCATCCCCTCCCAAATTAATACGAGATGTAATTATTTAAGATGAGGTAGGGCAGCCCCCTTAACCAGGGGGGTTGTGACTGGCATCCTCATGAAAAGGGGATATTTGCACACTGATTGGCAGTCAGGGAGAACATCAAGTGAGCACAAGACAGATGCGATGTCACATCTACAAGCCAAGGAGTTTTAAACCAACAAACTGCCAGAAACTAGAGGAGAGGTAAGAACGGAGCCTCTCCCAGCCCATGGGAAAAACCAGCCCTGCCAACACCTTGAACTTGGGCTTCCAGCCTCCAGAAATGTGAGACAATGAATTTCTGTTACTACAAACTGCCCAGCACTTTGTTATGCAGGCCTTAAGAAACTAATACTGATACTCCTTACTCACTGCACTGCTAGCAAATTGTCTCACTGGCTGATTACTGATTCCTTTACTGTCTCTGTCAGTAAAGGAATGGGAATATCCACATAGGGATGACCCCAGGATTTAGCCTTCAAATGGTGGCCGATTGAAAACTGATACTATCTTTAAGCATTGCCTTGGCTTTCCAAGACAAAAAAAAAAAGCTGAGAGGGCCATACCTGTGGCTCAAAGAAGTAGGGTGCTGGCCCCATATACCAGAGGTGGCAGGTTCAAACCCAGCCCTGGCCGAAAAAAACTGAAAGAAAAAAAAAAAAAGCTGAGGCTTGATAAGGATAAGACACTTAGCTAACTGTTAAAACTTTCCTTTAAAAAAGTTATGAAAGATCTCTGGGTACATTCCAATATTGAAAGACATTTTGACAGAAGTGTAAGCTTCAATGACAAACAGTCAAAGCCAGTTGGGCATCAACAAATACCATTAAAGCAGGAGCAAAGATGCAGGAGAAATTCATGTGGGAAAATAAATAACAAAGAATTTTTGCTACCAGAAAGGAGAGAGGGGAGTGAGCTTGGTCAGTTGGGAAATTAAAAGGGAACCACAAAAGAAAACTATTCCATAGAACACAGAAAAGGAGGTAGTGATGTCAGGGGAAGAGCAGCCGTCAGTCCCAGGATTTACGTCCCGCCCTTCCTGGATTTGGGAGGATTGGGACGAGGACGAGTTGCTAATCTGTAGTGATGCTCCCGACTTCCAGCTCTCTGGGCCATACCTGACAAATGCAGGTCTTGAATTTTAGTGTGGATGAGGATCTAAAAAACAAGTTGCTGCCCCCTCAACCACCTCTAGGCCAGCGTTTGTGATTCTGTAGGTCTGGAGTGAGGCCCAGGAACCGGCCCTGCAGCAGATCCTGGGTGCTGCAGGTGCTGCTGGGGGTGGGTCTGCATCAGTGTCTGCAAACCAGCTTGAGCGGAAAGAGCCCCCTGGGAGGAGCTTGCTTAAAGTAGCCTGAAACACTAGTTCTATGCCCAACTTTCTGATTCAACCTCCAAGGAAGAGACCAGGATTTTTTTTTATTTTAACAATCCCTGGGTAGTTGGTATGATTAGGCAAGCCTCGGAAATGCTACAACAAATGTCTCTGAGCTTCCTTTAGCATCTGGCATTTTTCTGTGCAGTACCTATGGGTTTGCAATGTGGCAGCAGCTGCGGGGTAAGGTGGAGCAGCACAGCCCCCTGGCTCTGTGTTCTGGCTGTTCTGGGCCTACAGGGCATGGCAGCATCCTGCTGCTTTTCATGGGCAGGGCCCTGGGAAATCCTCTGCCTTAGTACCCACCAGCCTGACATCCTGATGAGGTCCAGAGGCCACTCTGGAGCAGGCCCTGAGGATGTAGTCTTCATTGGCCATTCTCTGCTTCTCTTTGCTCTTCCTTATCACATAACACCTATCTTGCTTAGAATATTAATGGCAGCTCCAGCCTCCGGCTATTTCCTCCTATCTCTGAAAGTACTTACATGTAAGTTATGCTGTGGGAGTTTTATTTCAAAACCACTTTCTCATTTTTTTGGCAGGAATATTCTTGATGCCACTTGTAGAAATCCTATTAGTTGCAGAGCTAAGGATGTTATAATTCAAGTTAACTCTTTAAAGAACGGTTAGAAATTTGCAAAGGGCTTGTAGTAAGATGGCTTGGTGCCCCGTTATGCCCACATGCTGCTTTGGGGAGCACACAATTCCTATCTCTCAGTTCCAAATTCTAACCACAAATTCAAAAGTGAGGCATCTTGTAAAAGGCTTTCTTTCAAACACTTTTGCACTCTGGGGATTTATTGTAGTCTTAAAAATAAAGCCCTCGCACACCTTAGCTCTAATTTTTGCAACAAGAATGCCAGTTAGGTGTTAACTCTGATTTCCTACTAAGGGAATTGAGGCTAAGCGTGATTAGATACAGGTTAGATGTAGAATATAGATTGGACCACACAGCTACTTGGTATCAGTTACATTTCAAATCTATGGCTGCCCAACTTGAAAGCCTGAGCTCCTTCCACAAGACTATAGTATTCAGCCTTTGAAGCAATGCCGGGTCAAGTTTGAAAGCAACATTTTATTTGTTGTAGTTCCTTGGAGTTTCCAAGACTGAGTTTAGGCTCCTACAAAAGGTTTGCTGTCTCCACAGAATCTCTGCCCGCTTCAAGTATAATCTAAAATCAGTTCCCTCTGTGACCCAAAGCCATCGATTGGATAGTTATTCAGAAAGTGCGGCTAATTACCTGTTTTAAGTAACAGAAGGGTAATTAGGGCCTTGGATTGTCTTGGGTCCCAGCACTCACAGTTGGCTACTCTGTATCTTCCTTCTGTTCTCTCTCCAGGATTCGCTCAGCGGCACCTGTACACCATGTCCCAGGAGAGACCCAACAGGCACAGAAATGAAAAAAATTGTCCCCACCTTGGACAGCAAAGAAGACAGGCAAGTAAACGAATAAACTAAACACAGAGACAGGTTTTCTCAAGGTTTCTTGGAGAAAGTGGTACTTGAGTAGACCCAGGAAAGATGAGTTGGGTTGGCCACGTAGATGAGGGGAAAGGGGCATGCCTGGTACGGGAGAAACAGCGTGTGCGAAGCCCAGGATGAGAGAGGCAGAGTGGCGGCCCGGCTGGCAGAGAAGACGGATGCAGAAGGGAAGACAGAGGCTCCAAGAGACCAGTGTAGACAGCTCTGTGGTGGTAGAAATCTCTGTGGGCTAATTTTGTCCTGAGGGCCATTGAAAAATATTAAAAATGTTAAGAAGGGGGAGAACAAACAGATCTTCATTTTATTAACCAAATATGACTCTGTCAGCAGGTGCGCACAATGATGGGAGGGCCTCAGCTCAGAAGCAGGACACCTGTTCCCTAAGGTAATTCAGATGGGAAATAAATGGAAGCCTGGATTTAAACCATGGCAGTGAAGACCGAGGGGCAGAATTGAGATAAACTTGTAGAATTAATAGAACTTAAAGGATGAGCAGGGCACAGTGGCTCACACATTCAATCCCAGCAGCTCATAAAGCTGAGGCAGGAGGATTGCTTGAGGCCAGGAGTTTAAGACCAGACTGGGCAACATAGCAAGACCCCCAGAGATTAACTCTGGAGATTAACTCAATCTTTTATTTTTTACTTTTTGCCACGTCTTTTTAAGAATACTTGAAAAGAGAACTTGAAACATTCTCAACACATAGAAATGATAAATACTCAAACTAATGGATACCCCAAGTACCCTGACTTTATCATTACACGTTCTATGCATGCAACAAAATATCACGTGTGCCCTAGAAATAGGTAAAGTATTAGGTAACAATAAAAATGGAAGTCAATGAATAAATAAAGAATATATTACTATCTTTACCCTCATTTCCTCCATATTTCCCTAGAATGACATTTACCTAATTTTGCTTGAAAACCTATTCCTTACTTTTTACCAGCAGCAGTATTCCCACCTCCACCCCCAATGTCAGTATTTGGGGAGTATCTACTGCTAAGTTGGTTCTTTGTCCAGTCTTGTGACAGATTTACATCCTGCTGTCTCATTTTGAATTTTATTCACACTGTTTGCTTTTATCCTATGTTTTTAACAGTACTGTGGTTTTTTACTGTGTGTTTTTCCCCACCCTTCTTGAGCCATTGTATTTTTGCTTGTTACTGAAGTTCTCAGGTTTTTGGTGTGTACCTGCAATTTCACATTTTATTATTTTCTCAAAGGAATGCTCCACACATATTTCTCATGTAATTCCAAGGCATTGGAAGAGATTTAGTATTTTACATATAAGTTGAATTAATAAATCACAACTTTCATGAAGACTTCAACTAAAGACCCTTATCATTTACTAGGGCCTGGTGTCCTTACTTTGGAAAAACACTTTTCTCAAAGTAGCAGTGCAGTGTCTATTTTCTAATGTCCTATACACAGATTATGTTCCTTTTATTCTGTAGTCTGTGTATCTCCTGCGATATCTTCCTCTGCCTGTAAGTGTAGAATTAAAATTCATCTCCTGTGCCAAGGTAGGAAGTAGCCTCCAGTCAGCTGGCTAAAAACCAAGTTATCTTATACACAAGCTTATATTTCTCTCGCTTTTGTCTAATAGCAACCATCCTATATTTAAAAATTATTTACAAGTGCTCTTATCAAACAGTCTGAAAGAGACGTCCTTGTACTACTCAAATTTAAAAACAGACCAAGATAGCATTACACCAAAAGAGAAAAGTAGAAATTCAATTGCCAACCCAATGCTATCTTGTCTTCAGCGTCATGGCAGCCTGGTCCCTGGGGCTTCCGTCGAGTTTTTATTGAGGATTTCTGTGGGCTTAGCCCTGACTGTGCCGGGCTCTGTGCACACAAGACACACGGGAAGCACAGGCGTTTACAAGGTCAACGCCCACAAGGCGTTTACAAGGTCGCTGGATCATTTTTTTAAAAACTACAAAAGCTCTTAAAATTTATCTATGGTACAAAGTATTTTGTATGAAAAGGGATTTCAGCTAGTAAAAAATAAAGAGAATAACGAAATACTTTTATCCATAAGATGAGCCTACAGATATTTTGAATTAACAAAACATTCAGTAAAGTCCGGATTCGTAAAAAATATGAGCACAAATATTTTTAAGACAGAAATTAAACATTTAAGTCGACCCAGTAACTAAAGTATAACAAACAAGGCATATTTTATACATATCTTTCAGATACCTATGTAACAATGAATATCTGGATAAGTTTCTTTTGAAACTACAGAGGATGATGAACAAAAACGATGATGTTGAAAAAAAAATTTTTGCAAACCATGTAACCTCAGCATATGTACCCTCATATTAACCGGAAATAAAAGAATGGGGAAAAAACAAAAAAAAACTTTTTTCCTTTACATTGTTTATATCATTCCCATAGGTTTTATTTCATTATTTACTTAATTTTTAAACGTTTTTACTGTAGATAGTAAAAAGGCACACCAGTTCAACTCTGTCTGCATTTTCACATGTGTTGTGGGCCACGGTAAATACCCGCAGGACACATGATACACGTACATATAGAAGATAATGACTCTGCTTTTCTCTCCCTCTTTGTAAGAATCTGGATGGCGTTCTGAAGGAAAACCGATCTTTTAAACACACTATCCCCTGTTCTCTCTGGCTGTAACATCTTAGCATGGCCTGACGTGCACCCTCACGTTACACTGGCCCAGGCTTTTTTGGGAGCAGTGTAACTGGGTTTTTTGTTTGTTTTCTTTCCCACTGGGTTGCCGGGTGGCAGAGAAAGCACTGATGCTGTAACCGGTGGATGTTAGAGTGGGCAGGCCTTCATTGCTTCCTGTCCAAAAGTCATGGGTCTACGATTACACAGTGTATATGAGATAGACGTATATCATGTTTAGAGGGCCCGCTTTTAAATTATAGTAATGTTACATATTTATTTGTGTATACATCCTGCAGAGCTTTATAGTGGTTACGATGATTATAATTAAACCATGGATTAAGCACCATTTCTCCACATGTAACATTTTTTGGCAGAGTGCCTAAGGAGCTTATTTTATTTTGATGTTTAGCTTTATCCTCATTATAATCTCATTACACAGTGATGAGAATTTGTGTTTATCGAGGATAATAACAAAAATGAAGATGAAGGTACTTGTTAAAAGTCATGATTCAGAATATATATGTGTATATATATACATATATATATATATTTTTAGACAGAATCTCACTCTATCACCCTGGTAGAGTGCTGTGGCGTCACTATAGCTCACAGCAACCTCAAATTCTTGGGCTCAAGTCATCCTCTTGTCTCAGCACCCTCAAGTAGCTAGGACTACAGGTGTGTGCCACCACGCCTGGATAGTTTTTTCTATTATTTATTTATTTTTAATAAAGATGCGGTTTTTCTCTTGCTCAGGGTGGTCTTGAACTCCTGAGCTCAAGCAATCCACTTGCCTCAGCATCCCAGAGGGCTATGATTACAGGCGTGAGCCACCATGCCTGGCCAATCCAGAATATTTAAATACATAAATATATAATAGAACTTCTTATTTTCAGTGAAGTTAGTATACAATGGATACATTTCCTTGGATCCTAAACAAAAGTATCTTCGGTATCTGCCACTCAATTTTGCTATGAACCTAAAACTGCTTTAGTAACTGACGTCTTCCTGTAAAAACCTCATTCTAGGTATTTGATTCTGGCATATACTTTCACTACGTCAGAATTCGAATTGGGCAAAGATCATTCCCTACTATAAATTAAATATCTTTGCTAAAGAGTGATTATTTTTGAAATGTTTTTCGATGATCATATTATGTATCATGCTCACAAAAAGAGCTCTAAGAAGCATTATTGTATAAAACTCTATGTGAGTATTCTCCCTGGATGTGGGCATTTTTAAATCAGTAAAGTTTAACATGAAATTTCCCGACTTAAACAACATGGAAGCGATTTCTGTCCCATTCATTTACATTTTCAGCTGATAATCTTGTATCTAAATGTTGCCTTTGTTGACAATTTACTCAGCCGAGAGCTTCTCTCTAGGTGTCTAACCTTGCAGTAAAGCCCAGACATGTGGGCTTCATTCAAAAATGAATACTATGTAACTTCAGAGTTCAGAATAGAGCTAAGGGGAGAACACAGATACTCAATTATTAGGTATTAGGACAAAGCGAGATCTGAATATGCAGGAGGTGGGTAGGATTTTCATGGGCAAAAATAATCATGAAGTATTATAAACAAGAATAGCACCCAGAGGTTTGGAGTTGATTCTCTTAAACCTGCACAGCCGGGAAGCCAGTTTATAATTGGAATTGAGCCTCATAGAGTTGGAGGTATGTCTGAATAAAGAATTAATCAGTTAATATCATACTTCATTAATATCTATATTTTTTGTTTGCTTTATATTCATTATCGTAATAACCCTAGATGTAAGTATTATTATCTTTACTTTATAAATTAATTTACTAAAATTCAATGAGATTAATTTTCTCAATGTTACAGAGCTTGTGAGTGGCACAGTCAGATTTAAATCCAACTTTGATTCCAGAACCCGTGCTGTGGCTGGGGTGTGGTGGGTGGCTCATGCCTATAATCCTGGCATTCTGAGAGGCCAAGGAGGGAGGATCGCTTGAGTTCAGGAAGTAGAGACCAGCCTGAGCAAGAGAAAGACCTCATTTCTACACTAAAAATATAAAAAATTAGCTGGGTGTTGTGGCATGCACCTGTAGTCCCAGCTACTTGGGAGGCCGAGGCAGGAGGCTCCCTTGAACCCAGGAATTTGAGGTTGCTGAGAGTTAAGTTAGTGCCACAGAAAAATTAAAAAAAAAAACAAAAAACCCAAACAACGTAACTCTATGCTGCTATTGCTATATCACTTTGTCTTATCATCTGGAATATCACTGTAGAGCAAATTTAACACTGTAGGAAGAACAGTAAACCTGGAATTTAAAAAAACACACACTTGAAATCAGCCATGTTGTATAGGGCAAGCCCTCTGTAAACTGTACCATCTTTTGTAAAAATTAAATAATAAATTGATGACAACTAGATAACTACACAGATGAGTGATGGACAGATAGAAGTGGAGGAGCACAGACACGGTGTTGGCAAATACCACGGGCTCAATAAAACTTACTAGGTTTCAGCCTGAATAAAGGTGTTGTGCATAACATTAGCATTGTGCCAGCTTAGATCATTTCAAATGTAGGTTTGAAAGAAAATAAGTGTAGTTAGTTTATAGCTAACACCAGTGGTTCTGCTATTTTATCAACTATTCATTCAATCTAGATGAGAGAAATGACAATTTAGTCACAGTACAGGATCTTATGGTTAAACTGCTGACACTTTACACTCATTTCTTCCGAAGACGGCAGTGTGGGTGATAACATGGCCCTTCACATAGTCCCCAAAGAGGCCACACTCAGTAAAAATGTGTTCAGTTTGTGAGGAGAGGGGAGGGAGGGAGAGATGAGGAGAAAAGAAAGGGTGGTGAAGTTCAAAGGCAGGTCTGGACATTTCACCTGAAGGTATTAGATGATGCACTTGATTTTTTAAAAGTCCACAGCGTTTTTTATTTCAATACAGACAAAATACAACCCTTGTTTCATAAAAAAGTAACAAAATTTGATATGATATTCAATAATTTTACCGTTTATTCATTTTGCTTTTTTGTATGCTGCTGGAGAAGAAATTTTTAAAAATCTTGAATTGATACTGGTGCATCAGATGGATTTTTTTATTGCTCTGACTGAACAGTTAATCATCTAGTTTAAAAAAAATTTTTTTTTTTTTAGAGACAAGAGTCTCACTTTATCGCCCTTGGTAGAGTGCTGTGGCATCACAGCTCACAGCAACCTCCAGCTCTTGGGCTTAGGTGATTCTCTTGCCTCAGCCTCCCGATTAGCTGGGACTACAGGTGCCCGCCACAATGCCCGGCTATTTTTGTGTTACAGTTTGGCTGGGGCTGGGTTTGAACCCACCATCCTCGATATATGGGGTCCGTGCGCTAGCCACTGAGCCACAGGTGGCACCCCTAAAATTTTTTTTATTATGCTTTAAGGATGCCACTAGCTGCATTGCCCCTTTGTCTTTAAAGGCTTAGAAAAACAATTAAGTAGATTCCTGAGTTAACTAGAATTGAGACAGGAACTTTTAATTCTACGATTAGCCCACAAGGACACGAGATCTCCAAACACTAATCACATGTGTGGTATGAATACTGTCTATCCCAGTACCCTTCAGACTTCATTCCAGACCGTTCTCTACATCATTAAATCTATGTCCTATTAATTGATTCCTTGCTGTCAATATGTTGACGTTTTTCACTGTCAAAAACTTACACTGATTTTTAAATCTGGTATTATTAAATCAAAGCTCTCATAAAAATACAAAGATGTCCACTTCAGTTAAGATTCAGGCAAAGCTTTGAAGTTGGAGAAATCTCTCAGAATGTGGGTTTTTATTTTTCTCACTTTCTTCATCAATCATATCTATAAAATTCTGCTCAACTTCTTAAATATGCATTCAAAATTGCATCAAAGGAGCCATTTTAATATCCAGAGGCATAGATTATCATGATAACCCTGGTCTCCGTGGGTATGACTGACAAGAAAAATCATTAAAATAAAAACAAAAACAAGATAAAAAAATAAAGAGACAAAAAAAACCGAAGAGACAATCCAAATCAAAATATAAAATCCTCCTTCTTGGGTGGGAAGAAACACATAAACTCAGGGAAGCAGGAATTGCCATGAAATGTCCAACTTCATCCTTTCATTTTCTGTTAGAATAGAGAGAGAGAGAGAGATGTAACGAGAAGTCAAATAGGGACTTTTAAAAAAGTTGTCTATGATGTGAAGAGTAAGACATCCATGAAGTATTTTTGCCTTAGACATTCAAAACATTCTTGTTTGAAGAGATTACACGTGTTTTATAAGTAAAAGCAATTGTAAGCACATCAAATGCCCTAATAATCTAGTCATAAAAACAAGCCCCAATTGGGTGGCACCTGTGGCTCAAAGGAGTAGGGCGCCAGCCCCATATACCGGAGGTGGCGGGTTCAAACCCGGCCCCAGCCAAAAACTGCAAAAACAAACAACAATAACAACAAAAAACAAGCCCCACTTAATATATGACTATGACCTAAAAGGAAATAAGTACAAGTTGAAATAGCTGGGAAATTAATTTTTTTTCTCCTATCAAAGCAGCAAAGTATTCTGTTTATTTTAATAAATAACAGTGTGGACTAGGGTGAAGCAAATTTCATCACCCATGCATGATGAAATTTTGTCTCTATTTGGCAAAACAGTCTGACTACTGCATCTTTAAAAAACATTACAAATTATATATTATTTATTCACGAAATTCTTATGGTAAAAAGAAATTACAAATATTTTAAACATCTGCATTTCAGTCCTCTATGTAATACAGCACTATGTATTCATGGCGAAGCCACCTCTGTAAGTGAACTCTAGTGTGACTTTTGATGGACTATTGCATACATATCAAATAACTTTAAAGAGAATTTGAAAATAGTGCTTATTTATGTCAAGTAGAATAAGAACAATTTTCAAAAATGCATATTGTAAAATTATTGTAAGCATATAAAATGATATTTTTGAGTACCAAAACAGAAAAAAAAGAACCAAAAAAAAAAAAAAAAACCCACCAAAATGATGGCAAGTTTTTCCTGACTAAAGTTAGGTAAGCTGCTTTTATTTCTAATTTTCTTCATTTTCAAAGTTTCTATATAGAACATGGCTCATTTTTTTATAAGGGGGAAAAACTATAATAAGATTTACTTTAAAATTTTTAAATGTAATTACAGTGAACTGACCAGAAAAAAGATGAGAACAAAAGCATCTCCTTCCCCACCCCCGCTTCATTTGTTCCCAGGGAATCTGTATTTGTAGCAAAGTGGTGTGCGTTTATGTTCAATATTAGGGGGAAAATGTAGGACTGTTAAGGAGACTCAAGTAAAAGTTGTACTGGCCTCGTGATTTTTGAGCTTTTTTATAGAATTAACCAGCTTATTTTATCCTATGGAAAAAGTGTAGCGGCACCCTACATCTGTACTGAAAAACACATTCAGATCGTCCTGTGAAAAACAGATTTTTCTCTCAGCTACCTCAACCACGGCCAAGGAAATTGGGCTGCTTGAGTGGCCACATCTATGATAACAACTTGTACCCAACATCGCCCAAAGAATAAGATACAATAAGGATGTCGACATTCCCTTAAAATGAAGAGTTCGATTTATCTGCTAAGTCAAGTGTGTGCTCTCTTTGAAAAAATAATCAAACCTTTACACATTCCTTCTTTTAAAAAAAGGTCACAAGTGCAATAATCCTCAAGACACTTTCATTCCATTAGCCCTCCAGGTACTAGCAGAAATATTAAAAGTGTTTGAAGGAGGAAACTAAAGCGTGAAATGGGATGCGGCTGATCACGCACCATGTCACTATTATGTTCTGCTTCCTAGAATGTTCATTCATGGAAGTACATGTTTGGTACAAAATAAATCTACCAAAAGGACAGCCCAGAGTGTGCTGGTCACGTGGTGAACACACTGGACTTGATGTCTAATTAAAACAGCAGTCGCTCAGCCTGAACATGCTCTGGAGACTGTCCCCATTATGAAAACTCAGCGGTGTGCGCCTCCTTCATGGCTAAAGAGTTGATGAGTCACAAGACCAGCCTGTCTCAGAAAGCTTTTAGTTGGAGGAGATTTCAGTAGAGTTTTATAAACACCAGCTCCTCTAAGGAATTTAATTCTCCTTAATGAGATGCATATACTAAGTTTGCATTTTAATTCTTTAACCCTGCCTTTGTAGCATGAACTCAGAAGAGAACAGAGAGGTGGGGAAAGGCTGTGCTTAAGTCCAGGAGCTTCTGAATCTCACCTTTCCAAATTGTCACTCCACATCAGGGTTGAGGAGCACTGGTGGGGTAGGGAGGTGGAGCCGGATGCATAGTTGTTTGTGTGGTACCTGATCTGTGGAACAGACAGAGGGTTTCAGTGGACAGAATCATTGATTTTGAACCCTTTTGTTAAATGACACTTCCTTTAACATGTTGAAAGAAAAGCAAAACTAAAGCCCACACATTAACTCATAATGGCTGCAATTAAGCAAATAAAGATTTTTTGTTTGTTTGTTTTTCATTTGAGACAGAGTTTCACTTTGTTGCCCTCGGTAGAGTGCTGTGGCTTCACAGCTCACAGCAACCTCAAACTCTTGGGCACAAGCGATTCTCCGGCTTCAGCAGAATAGTCCCAAGTAGCTGGGACTACAGGTGCCCGCCACAGCGCCCGGCTATTTTTTAGAGACGGGGTCTTGCTTTTCCTCAGGCTGGTCACAAACCTGTGAGCTCAGGGCAATCCACCTGCCTCGGCCTCCCAGAGTGCTGGGATTACAGGTGTGAACCACCATGCCCTGCTCAAATAAAGATGTCTAGATATTATCTTCTCAAGACCATCTCACTCCTACCTCCACGCTTTGACTCACACTCATTTTCTCCTATGCTGCTATGACAAACATTATATAAGAGCAGAGCCTCTGTCCTACATGACCTCTAAGTCCCCAGAGAAGTTATCATAGCACTTGTTAAATGCTGCATAAAAACTCCCTGACCTCAGATAATAGGCAAAGGTGAATCTAATTAAAGCACTCTCCAGCCAGTTGGATAAAGGCCAAAATTCTTCACATGACCTCAAAAGCCCTGTTTAATCTGGCCGTATGCTGCATTTCCAGCTTTGTTTCAAACCTTTTGCCCTTTCACGCTTATGCCAGAGGTCCTCAAACTTTTTAAACAGGGGGCCAGTTCACTGTCCCTCAGACGGTTGGAGGGCCGGACTATAGTTAAAAAAGAAAACTATGAACAAATTCCTATGCACACTGCACATATCTTATTTCGAAGTAAAAAAAAACAAAACGGGAACAAATACAATCACACCGCCTCGTGTGGCCCGCAGGCCGTAGTTTGAGGACCCCTGAATTATTCACCATCTTTGAACATCGTGAATGGTACCATCCTCCTTTCTACCTCAGGCCCTTTGCACATGCATTTTCTTCTGCCTGGAGATTCTTCCATCTCTCCATCACCTGGATAACTGTTGTTCATTGTACAGATCTCACCTGGAAAATCACTTCCTTGGGGAACATCCTGTTCACTAGGACTGGTTCTCCACCTATGACATACACTATTTTTCTTTTCAGAAATGCATGTAGTTTGAAACTAGTATTTGTCGACATATCTAAGCAATAAGCTTCATGAGAACAGGGACCAAACCTGGTGCAGAAGTCATGGTCAGTCAGCGTTTGGGCATCAATAGATAAGCTGCATGATTGGTCCTGAGGCTCATCCCTCTGTAGCTTTCTCTAAATTACACCCTAAATTCACTGAATGTTACAGCTGAAAAAAACATTTCTTTTTTATGTATTTCTTAGTCTTTCTCCTTTAAGAAAAAAGATGAATGAAATAAATTTATTATAAGAAATTGTTACAAAAAAAGCAGAAAAAAATAAAATTCAGTGTGTCCTCAGTCTTTTTCATTGGCTTCCTAACATGCTTTTTTCTTTTCTAAAATTTAATTAGGATCATCTTAAACAGCCCGGCCATCCTAAGCGGCCTATTGTTACATCAGTTGTCCAGTCAGACGTGGAGTTTTCCACTTCTTGGCTGTTTTAAGCAAATGAAGTATTTCTGTTTTAGAAAGGCAGTGCTGCTTGCAGGGCCATAAAATATAATAACAGGTCTTCTTTGCAGTTAAAATTTGCACTATTTCAGAGCAAACAGAAAAAGTTCAGTGGTGTTTTTCACAAAAATATTATGGCTCTAGAAGAGTGGTCAGACTTAGGGAGTAAGATAAACAAGTTTTGCTATTTATACTGTGAGGCTTTCAGCGCCCCCTGTGTGCTCCTCTAAGGGAAGATTCTTCATACCTTAAAACCAATCTGGCTGGGAGAAGTCCTGCCTCAGCTGACCACTGGGCTTTTCTCCCTGCTGCTGGGCTACTCGGCACTTGTTTAGAGAGGCCGCTTTCACCAAGTAAATGCCCTTGAGCTTGTGTTATTTATTGGTTAAATTTTAGTAGCAGATGCAATTTGAATATGACATGCCTGCACAATGTCAAACAGCTGGGAAAAACAAGAATTAGAGAAGTGACATACTGCGAGCTAATTCGTGAAGAGCCAGTTCAGAAAACAGTGTGCTGCTTACCACACCGTCTGCGGAGCGCAGAGGATTCTGAGGGCTGTTCTGTGCGATCCTGTGAGGGTAAATACATGCCTTTCTACATTGTCCTGGCCCACAGAAAGTACAACCCCAAGAGTAGACCCCGACGTGGACTGCGGACGCTGGATGATAACAGCGGGTCAACATAGGGTCATCAATTGTAATGAACACCCACTCTGCAGAAGATGCTGGCAATGGGGGGGCGGGGGGGCGTGCATGTGCAGGGGCACATGGGAAATCTCTCTACCGTCTGCCTGATTCTGCCATGCACTACTCTAAAAAATAGATTCCATTTTTAAAAAATAATTGTCTATTGGACATATGATTTAAAGACTTCATTCCACTGTTTCTGACCCAAGGATCTCTTCTCTTGAATACATATTTCACATTGTTTCCAAGGGAAACCTCCATAGATCGTAAATATCTTTGAAAGTTTCCCATTGCTGAAGAATAAAGCCTCCCAGATACCAAGCTCCTTTGCATTTAATTCCATTTAATGCTTAATCCCTTTAATATGCTGATTTTCACTCATACCAGGCATAGCCCTTCTTCAGAGTGTAGGGTGGCCACGTCCTAAGGTGCCTCCTCCACACCTCAGCCTTTACCATCATCAGGATTTTCCTTCATGCTGCCCAAGGTCTTCCTGCCCCAAATAAATCCTTCTTTCCTCCTGCTTCAACTAAGTTCACAACTCTCCCGCGTTCTCCACACATTCCAGATACATGTGACAAACCTGCTGGCAAAGCTTGTTTTTTTCTCTGGATATGAGAGGCCAGGAATATGAGTATGATTTTATTTACTAAGCCATAACTCAGGATATTTTAAAAGAATTCAGTTAAGGTAGGGCCAACATGTGTGTATGTGTGGGGGGAGTCAGAGAGTGGTCTGGCCATTTAAATTTGACTCTTGAACAAAATTAATTCTTGAAGCGATTTTGGCAAGAAGATTGATGCGTGAGTGGTCACCCCACAGACACCCGAACACAGCCCACTTGTTGGGCCTTGTTTGCTGAGTTTGTGGGGAGCCTGTGGCTGTTTTTGTTTGGGCTGCGGATGCCTGGTCTGCAGCGCCACATGCCTCTGTGTGCTGAGTACTGAGCTGGTCGGTCTGTGAGGCCCCTTCCAGAAGACTCAGCTACACCACAGGGCTATAGTCACTATCCACTATGCCTTCAGAATTTCACTTTCAAATTTGTTGAGCCTCCAGCAGTTGACGACCCAAGGCATTGTGTCAAGTCGGTCGACATACGGAGGTGGCCAATGGGAGGAGGTAGGCCTGCTGTTCTGACACATACATGTGGTGCGTGTCTGGTCTATGAAAATCAGGTCCACTTAAGGCAGTGGTCAGTGCGGGGGGGCAGTCGGCTATGGAGGTTCTACTGTATGTGCAGACTTCCTTTATCTTGGAAAACAAAATACACACGAACACCTGTGCTGGGCCAATGGCTTTACCTCTTCTTAAAGTGCAGTCCAATCTCTCTAAATGATACATAATTTCTGTTTCTCCTGTTTTGTCTCCCTTCTACACAAGCGACCAAATCTATAAAGTACTTTATCATAAAGTATTAGTTCATTTCATTCTTGACCTAAGAGGAACCTGAGGCACAGATACGTTAAGTAATTTGACCAGGTTACCCACAGGTAAGTAGTAGACTTTGGGTTCAAATGCCAGCAGCCTGGTTCCAGAACATGCGTGCTAACTTCCCTACAGTCTCACTGCCTACAGCCCCCATACCTGGTTTTTAAACCTATGCTAGTAACAACCAGTCTCTTGGGAACTTTGGTGTGTGCTCTTGACCCTGGCCTTGTTGTCCTTGGGCTAGCTGCACCTTCACTGCCTGGTGCCTGCTGATATTTGTAAATGCGTCTCTTTTTTATGCAAGTATAATAAAATCTCATTAGTCTGGAATCAGCAATCATTCTAATGGCAGCTGAACTAAATTTTATATTTTTCTGATGTATAAAAAGGGGTTAACTGGTTGCATTAACAAGCAAAACATATAAGGTAGTAGGGGCAGAATTTGATCACTTCAAGAGAGTGGCCCCAAAGCCACCCTTGAATTTGCCATACATGCATACCTTTATTTACAAAATATTTTGTTACAAAATACACATTACAACATTTTACAAAAATGCCCTCTACATAGTTGCCACCTTTTTGTAAAATGAAATAATGAATATTTTGTAAATAATGTACATTTAGTTATAATTTCCCATTTTCCCTAGGTATGGCAAATTTAGGGGCATCTTTTGGGACACCCTGTATATAGATAACTTTGAAATGCAAATCCAGCCCTCTGATATCAAAGGAGTCTTCCCTGATACAGACCATAATGTGTATAATGCCCTTCTTGATGTCTGCCTTGAAAGAATTACTATAGTAGCAAAACAACCCAAATAGCAAGAAATGATAGCAAACAGCATTTAATCACACACCAGAGTGCAACGTGGTGCTGCTTGCTGTCACCTAATTTGACAGAGGTGGCCAACGTAAGGAGGTAGGTACAGTGACACTGGTATCCTCGCAATAGTACACAGATTGCAGAAGTCTTAAGAATGCAGAGAAAGGGGAAATATAAAAGTAATTGAGTGTGGCTGGGTTTTCTTAAAGAGGTATAGGACAAGAAAAGAAGGCCTGGAAGGACAGGGCGAGGCGAGAAGAAGACAGAGGTCTGCCGGAGCTGGCCCAGGAGGGCGCATCCCGCTGGCTGCAACGGGCGCTTCGCTTTTGGACTAAGATTGGCCAGGAATGGACAGTGAGTGGAGAGACCGAACTGCTACCCCATCCAAACAAATCTAAGAGTTTGACGTAATTTGGGTGAATTACAAACTGATGACTGATAGACAAAAACCTAAGCTAAGAACAAAGATCAAAAGTTAAAAAAGTCCCCGTGGGGAAAGAGCCTCCCTGACTTTCCAAGCAGAAATAGTCACTCTAGCCACAGTCTCCCACGGAACATTGTCACCCTGCTGCCACACCTGTCACACGGCCTGGCACATCAGCTCTGGAGTGGAAGCTTGGGTATCAACCCGGAAGACGTACCTCAACCAGAGACGTTCTTCATGTCATGCTGTGAAAGAGTAAATAAAGTTTTCTCTTCAAAATTCCGATCCACATTACAGAAATGAAAAGCCAGAGTTTCTAAATACATGAAAAGTCAAGCCAGCCTTTCGTGGGGGTCTCCAGAGGCAGGGAAAGTTTAGCTGTATAGCGCTTCTCTGTAAGGAAGAACAGACGGAGCTCCTTTGGCATTTGACGAAGTCTTTAGACACGGTATTTCTAAATAGTCAGTTACTCACTATTCCCCTGGGAAGGAAGTTTCTGTTTCTTCTCCAACCAGTTGCTTTTCCTTAGGAGGTACATACAGTATGCCCCTGTTTCCACTTTTTACTGAGTCTGAGTAAGTCTTTTTTCTTAAATACGTTCCTGAGACATGCCTTCTTCCTAGCTACTCTTAGTTTCTAGTCTACTCTCCACCCGCTGTGTGGTGAAAGCTCCTTCAGAAAGTGATTTTTTTTCTGTCTCTAGTCTCTGCTGCCCTCCATCCTCCATAAAACTCTACAGTTGGCCACCCGGCAGAGAAGACATCCGGTTTACCTGGACCCAGCTCCCACCAGTTATGAGTATGTGACCTGGAGCAAGTGACTTGACCTTGCTAGGCCTCGGTTTCCTCCTTGGCCAAATGCAGACAGTGGTAGTAACTACTGTTAAGAATATTAGTAGAATTAAAAGGGTTAGTGCATATGATGAGCTTAGAGCAGAACCCAACCGCGAGGCACAAGCTCAGAGAGTCTCAGCTGTCACCATGTCAGCTACATTTATTACCCCAGCCTTACCAACAGACCCTTAGGAGGGACATTCCCTGGCCCACAGCCCCCACTGAAGGGACAGCCACGGGTTGTCATATTTTGTACAAAAATTCTGCACATCCCAGATGTACCAGATTGGAAAAGGTGTGCAAACTCAAGCCACAGGTTAGCCACCAACCTGTGACTGCCCAGTCAAGGGACAGTGAGTTGACATGGAAGAGAATTCCTCTGGTGAGAATCTGAATTCTGAAATGTCAAGAAAAGAGGAAGGACCTCCGACCAGAGCTGTGAGGAGCAGGTTATGAAGTTAACAACTACACTGGCAGTGGAGAGAGAGGATGGACAGTCACAGAACACAGTATTACAAATGGAAAACACAGGTATCAAGGTTCAATCACAGTGCAGGAATGAGATTTCATTTATTCCAGTTGTTGATTCTTAGGATCCTGGTCAATCCCCTAACTCCAGCCTGCAGACTCCAGGCCATAATACTGTATTCCACGGCAATAAACCTCCTCCTGTGGGGCTAAGTGTTGGTCTATTTCTTACGTCCCAAAGAACCTGGATCACTAACCATTGCAGGCACCTTCAATGATGAGTTGGGGAATTTTTTACTTACTTTATTGATTCCAGTGCTAATAAGTCAGCTCATACCCCACCCCCCTCAGCGCACCCCTCACCCTGTTCTCCTAGTCACCCTCATTCAGAATGGGCTTCCATTCTTTTGGACATGTGCACAGACTAATTTTCTTTCAAGGGCTAGTTCAAATCCCACTTTATCTGTGAATACCCGGGTACCATGCCAGACAGACAGATCAATTTTTTTGTGGAACCTGAAGCATGTATGTTTTTCTTTAATAAAATGAATATAAAACCAGGTCCAGGGCCCAGGAAAGGGTCTGTACAAGGAGAGACTTTGAAATGCGAGTGTCCTTGGCTTCACTGTCCGTCTGTTTCTGAGATCAGCTCAGTGGAACATTTCCTGCCTGAAATTCTTCCACTAGGTATATTTGTAACTGTGTGTACGATTACACAGCCTGCTTCACGGATTACCTCGGTCTTATACCTGCTGCTTCCCACGTTGGGAACATAATTTGTGACTGGACTGCAGGATTCTCCCTCCTGGGGTCTTGGGAAGGAACACCTGATGTCTGACAGATCTACATTTGGCGGGGAAATCACCCATGGACACCACGGCTCCTGCTCAGTTAGCATCCAGCCTTCCCACCTGAGATGGTTAGCCAAGTCATTCTCCCAGTGATTGTTTTTAAAGAAAACCTGGTCATTACCCACATATGCTTTGTCAAATTGCTGGTTATTTTCCTATTATCCTTAGAATAAAAACCAAAATCTAATTCATGGCTCCCAAGACTCTTGTCCACCTCTCCACCTTCAATTCCTCTCTCTCCCTCCCTCCCTCCCCATATCAGCAGAACTAAGAAAGATAATGTCCATTTGTGGACGTCTAGGAAAGGAACAGTCAATAACATTAGCAGTTATCTCTGGTTTTAAATTCCACTGTTTTTTCACTTCCTCCTTCCCGCTCATCCCGGCCTCAGGTGAAGCTCTCAGCAAAGACTCTTACAAAAAGATGATGGGATTGTTAATTGGCTAGATTTAATCAGTCTAGAATGTAAACATACACTGCATGCCACATAAACAGAATATGTACAATGATTTTTTGTCAATTAAAAACAAAATAAATCATTTTTTAAATTTCAGATTAATATGAGGGTACAAACGATGAGGTATAAAGTTTGCATTTGTTAGGTAAGGTCCCTGTTGTAGTTGCGTCCTGCCCCCAGCAGGTGTGCCATGTACCCTTACATTGCGCCCGTTAGGTAGGGTAACTTTTTAAAAAATAGACAAAATAAGTAAAAGAGGACCTTGACGTGGGTGGAGCCCCAGAAAATAGAAAGAAAGGCTCATGGACAGGCTGGGTACCAAGCAGCATGGAGCGGGAACAAGCTAGAGAAGCAGAGCAGAGAACTGAAGGGCTGATGGGAAGCAAGGGCTGGGCCAGAGCAGGGCCTGACAGTGGGGACAGCAGGAGCTCGCTGGAGTCACTGGGTCAGAGTGGGGCCTGCCCAGGGACAGCGGGGACAGCAGGAGCTTGCTGGAGTCACTGGGTCAGAGTGGGGCCTGCCCAGGGACAGCGGGGACCGCAGGAGCTCCCTGGAGTCACTGGGTCAGAGTGGGGCCTGCCCAGGGTCAGCGGAGACAGCAGGCATTCGCTGGTCACTGGGTCAGAGTGGGGCCTGCCCAGGGACAGCAGGGACAGCAGGCGCTCGCTGGTCACTGGGTCAGAGCGGAGCCTTCCCAGGGATAGCAGAGATAGCAGGTGCTCACTGGTCACTGGGTCAGAACGGGGCCTGCCCAGGGACAGCGGGGACAGCAGGTGCTCCCTGGAGTCACTGGGTCAGAGTGGGGCCTGCCCAGGGTCAGCAGGGACAGCAGGCATTTGCTGGTCACTGGGTCAGAGTGGGGCCTGCCCAGGGACAGCAGGCGCTCGCTGGTCACTGGGTCAGAGCGGAGCCTTCCCAGGGATAGCAGAGACAGCAGGTGCTCACTGGTCACTGGGTCAGAACGGGGCCTGCCCAGGGACAGCGGGGACAGCAGGTGCTCCCTGGAGTCACTGGGTCAGAGTGGGGCCTGCTCAGGGTCAGCGGGGACAGCAGGCGCTCGCTGGTCACTGGGTTAGAGTGAGGCCTGCCCAGGGACAACCAGGACAGCAGGCGCTCCCTGGAGTCATCAGAGGACTCGGGGGCTGCACCTCACCAAGTCACCCAGAATGTATTTCGGTTCTTTTATTTCATCTTAAAGGAAAAGAACTATCTCCCTGTGGCTAGAATTGGGATCTCTGGATAGGTCAGGGTCGCCTACTAAGCTCCACGGAGGCAGGGTTTGTATAACGTTGTTTCTACTCTTGTGCCCACCTACCACAGTGCCTGGCACTAAGTATGAACTCAATAAATATTTAATGATTGATCTTCTCAAGAAGACTTTAGCTCTTTGAAATCAGGGACTGTATTGTAAACATCCTGTCAGTCCAAGGAGCCCTCCCAGAGTGACGATGCCCAGCAAGGAGCGACACTGGTCACCACCTGCCGACTGACACAGAACGCGCTTTACATGTAGAAGGGAGACTTTGGTTCTTTAAGCGTGGTGAAAAAACATGCACACCTGCTCAAATTCACAACCTGCCTTATCTTTTGCGTGCTCCCCAGCTCTAGAAAGGTAAACCATACAGAAGGAAAAACAATTACTGGCATCAACAATGCAGTCATCTGGGGCCGAGCCCTTCCCTGAACCATCTTGGCTACCTTCCGATTCCTCCGACTGGGTTGGGCTGTTCCACAGCTGCGCTTGCCCAGCTCTTGGAAATAGGAGGATACAGCCCTATCTCTGGAAGTAGACTTTAACCTGAGGCTGGTTCCTGAAAGATCCTGGGCCCCAGGGTTTTGCTGCCAGGAGCACCTGAGCTGGCCCCTCAGTGCCCACAGCCCTGGGCTGAGTGCTGAGAACCGCCGTGTATCACTCACCCTTTACCATGTGGCTTAGCTGCTGTAGACATTTGCTATGGTGGTAAGTCGTTTAAATAATGATATTGTTAGTATTAATTAAAATAACAAAATTATTTTAACTATTCAAAATCACCAATAAAACAAAAAAGGCATCCCAGAAACATATATCCTAGTCATCAACTTAAAGAACAAAAGTTCTTTAAGATGTATTTTAAGGGCCGTTAAGAATGAAGTTGCACAGTTCAGAAAAATTGGAGAGATATTTTGGTGAGACAACAAAAAATATTCTTTGAATCTTTGTAAACCTCCTGGTGTATTTTCTTGGATGGGTAACAACGTTGCCTGCAGTCCCTTCCCTGCCCTCACGGAAAACCTTCCATCATTACAGCCCCAGGAAGCTGCAGAAGCAAGTGCCAAGCCCAGCCAGAGGAAGAAACTTCGGCATGGGCTTTGCAGACACAAGTCCTTCTGGCGCTAGGAGGAAGGGACGGATAGGAAGAGGAGCAGGGCGGGTGTCACTACTTCTCCACCGTCACTACCTCAGCATCAAAACCCAGATGCGGGGACAAGAGTAGAAACCCCCAAAAGAAAGACGGAATAGCCACCAGCCATTGAGTTCACAGGCTCAAGGAGCCTCTCTGTACGTGCGTGTGGGTGTGAAAGAGTCCAGTCCAGCCTCCTGCTCCCCTGAGGATTATGGACCACCGCACCCAGCTGGGTGCTGGAGGGGCTGCCATGGGGTGCTGTGATTGAAGCCAAGGAGATTCCCTGGCAGAGACAGCAGTTCCTATGAAATGAGAGCCACAGTGATGTCTGGGGGAAGGAGGTGGCTGCACCTCCAGCGTCTGCTGCACCAGCAAGAGGTCAGTGGATGAGCAAACTGTTCCCAGGTTTCCTGAGCTCTGAAATCAAAACAGATGCCAGTGGCTGTTCAGAAACTGGGCAAGAAAAAAAAAATTCAAGTCAGGGCAGGCCAGGGAAGACCTGAAGGGCAGGATCAAAACCTGCATGTGGATGAGATGTCGCCTGTCACCTGCCCCCGTTACCCTGAGGGGATGCCAGCTTGTCACCTGCCCCCTATTACCCTGAGGGGATGCCAGTTCCCTCCTTCACACAGATGCCATCTTGGGAGATGGGATTGGGAGAAAACATGAAAGACGGGACACTTGCCTCAAACAGACTGAGTTAACATAAATAGAGAAAAAAACCAGATGAGCAATACACTTTCAAATGCAAGTTTAGGAACCTGTCTCTCCCACCTCCTGCCCCAGTCAGCAAAGAACAAGAATCTGTGAGGAAGTTTTGTTCTACATAGAAAATTTAAAAACAGACATTTTTAAATACCTAAAATTGTATCATTTAATAATTACTATTACTGTGTTACTACATAGGTTTTAGATCGTATAACTGTCACCCCAGCTATTAGCAAAAATAGAAACTCAAAGAACCAGGAAGTCGCAATGGCATTAAATAAATATGGTCATCCCCTGTATGATGCAATTTATGAATATTTGCCTTTTCTTTTCCAGTTCGATGTCTTATAAAGGACTGGGTGACCAGAAAGGAAACTGACACAGTGCCCAAGATGACTAATAAGAGAAGGCCTTCCTAATTCCAGACCAGTCAGGAATATATGTCTAAAGACAAATTAAGTCTAATAAAAGGTACAAGTTAAGTTCTGCTGTATAATGATAACAGGAGAGAGTCAATTAAGGGTCTCACTGCAATTTTACCTACAGTTGGTACAAGGGAAGTCACAGGAAATATAGCTGAGATAAAAAGAAAATAATCAAATGCCCCAGTGTACTGCCACATCAACAGTTGAGAAGGATCAAATAAGATTAAAGACTCTCATAAACATGTGATTGTCCTGGGTAATGAATTCTGTGATAAACAATCCTCACTCTGTGGGTCAAGGCTGATGTGATTCTTTTCTACACACTGCAGCATTCGGAAAGGTTTCCTTGTCCCTAAACGCTGCAGGTGTGGTCACCGTCTGGGCAAAAACCCTGGTCCCCCGTGCACAGGGATAGTCCACAACAATCCCATTAAACCACAGCTGCTTTACCAAGTCATGGGGATAATGATTGGAGACTAGCAGAAGCTGTAAAGGGTCCTTTATATATGCAATAAATAAATTCAGCAGAATAGTGAAGGTCAGCTCAATTTATCATTCATTAATTACGTATCTTCTATGGGTCAGACACTCGGCTGTGCATTAAAAAAATCTTGACTCATCATCAGTAAAAATGTTACGAACTGTACATGATTAAACAGTGCTGACCATGTAGTGTAGACTGTAGGTATTTAGTGATTGTGAGGCACCTACATGAGAGATGCAGTCCCACTTCTCTAAGCAAGCAGAGCATCAGAATAAAATCGACAAAAGCCCCATTAGCTACAATACGGCCATTTGGAATTAGATCTTATAGGAAAGTGGTTAAAAAGCCAATTGCATAGCTTTAAATACAGCAAATTGTTTATTATTGATCCTCATGTCCTTTGTAATATAACAACTATGATCCTCAGGCAAAACCTTGATAAATTCTCTTACATAAAAATAAACCCTTGCAGCGGAAGGACATTAACAAGTTATGAAATACAGGTACATAACATAAGGGGCCGTCCTTCGACGGTGGCAGGGATTGCCAGCTGCTTCCTAGCAGCCACTCTCCCCCTGTGTATAGCCAGGCTCTGATCATTAGCTGGGCACCAATTAAGACACTGCATTTCCGGACCCTTTCCCAGTAAGTTATCACCATGTGACTCAATCTGGCCAATGATTTGAAGCAGAAGTGATGAGACTTCTGGACAGTCTCCTTAAAGGGAAGAAGCACACTCTTCTTTATTTACTTCTTCTTCCTTCCTGCTGACCAGAAGGCAGATTAATGGCTGGGGCTCAAGCAGCCGTGTTGTGCTATGAGACAGTAACCATGACAGCTGGAAATAGCTTCAGTCTCTGATAACCAGGAGGCAGTTCATCCCTGTACTGCCTATCTCCAGAATTTATGTAAATAGGAGAGAGATAACCTTCTATGTTCTTTTTCTTTCTTTCTCTGGGACAGATTTCACTCCCCCAGGCTGCAGTGAGTGGCATGGTCATGGCTTACTGCACCCTTAATTTCCTGAGCTCAAAGGATCCTCTTGCCCCAGTCATCTGAGGAGGTAGGACGACAGGAAGGCACCACTGTCGGGTCCCATCTGGGGTGCCACTTATCAGAGTCCGGGGACACCGGGTCTTTGGCCCCAACCTGGGGCCTCATCGAGCAGGGACACTACGTCTCCAGCCTCGGCCCACGAAACTGTCTGGACATGGACGGCTGTGCCAGCTTTCTCGGGCTAAGTCTCATTCAGGTCACGGGTGCCTAAGCACCTTTAGAAGTCAGTGTCAGTATTAGTAGGCGCGAGCATCTCAGCAGCAGTCTGTCAGTCTTAGTTCTGAGATCCCGCAGCGGCTTCTCCTGAGGTTGTGCATAGACATGATACATCACAGGTGTGGAGACTGCTGTGTAATAATGTCGGTGTTCTGGTCACCTGCTCTTACGTGCTCTTGTGCTCTTTAATGAGAGACCACTGATGTTAGATGATGTTCTGTGATGTTATATCCCTGCCCCGATCCCTTATCGCCAAAGTATTTCTCACAGGTGTCTCCTACACACCACTATGCCTGGTTAACTTTAAAAATTTTTTTAGAGGTAAAATTTTGCTCGATTGCCCCAGCTGGTCTCGATCTTCTGGCCTCAAGCAATCCTCCTGCCTTCCCGATGGCCTCCCAAAGTGCTAGGATTGCAGGCATGAGCCACCACACCTGGCCCCTTCTATGTTCTTTTAGCCATTGTTATTTTCTTTTCTCTGAAGCTGACCAAAATCTAGTACACAGATAAAGCTATCTTACCAGCCAGGATAAAATCTAAGCTGTTGTCGAGAGAAAACCCAAAGTAATGCAAAGAGAAGCCCCTTTAGTAGGAAACCTAAAGCTTTCATCAGAGCTGTCCTAAAATGACGTTATTTACTTAAATTTTTCTATCCCCAAGACTTCAGGATTTGACATAGGAGACTGGTTTTATTGGGCTCTAACCTGTGTCATGCTCCAAAGTTCCATGATGATTTAAAATTGTTTGCATGTGATTTCCCCAAAACTTGTACAATATTTTGGTATTTTCAAAAAGGAAAAATGGCATAGCTTTATACTAGGAGTAAGACAGATCCACCCTTTCCACATACTGTGTTTACCACACAAATAGAGGCATCGGAAAGAGCTCAGAATTGTAGCCTACAAAATTGGATTTGAACCCTAACTCACTATACACCTAGAAAGGTCATCTAACTTTTATACAGCTTGGTTTCCTTATCTGTGATGTGAGGATAATGATGCTATTAGATCCATTTATTTCCCTCATAAGAAGTTGGAATAATCAAATAAAATAAATGCATGTGAAAGTGTTATGTTGTTATTAAACAATAACATTTTCCTGTTCACTTCCATTTCACTAGGAGAGACATTTTGTTTTCAGTTTTCTGGGATAATGACTTTATGAAGCAATGCTTTTTTTGCCCATATTAAACTTATTTTCTCTACCTTCTCACTTTCATTGTTCTGCGGAAGAATTTTGTCTGTAGAATACCTGAGGTTTTTTTTTTTTTTACAGTTTTTGGCCAGGGCTGGGTTTGAACCCGCCACCTCCGGCATATGGGGCCAGCGCCCTATTCCTTTGAGCCACAGGTGCCGCCCTAATACCTGAGTTTTTATGAGCTACATGTATGCAAGCATTTAGGCCAAAAAAAAAAAAAAAAAAAATACTGGGAATGAGTATTTGGCTAACTCACAACTGCTTCTGTTGAAACCAGCACAGAAGATGCACTTGGGACAGATACTGGAAATAAAAGTAAATTTATTGGCTAATAATAGCAGCCTGAGCAGTTGGAACATGTCACTTACTGACGGAAATCTAAATGTTACATGTGGCACATTCCCTCTAACCTAGAATCAAGCACCCAGACGTTTCACACAGCAGAATTTATTTTCACAGCATTGAGCAATTGTCAGTGATCAGAAATATGACCCTGGACCCACAAAATCCTAAAGTGCCTTCTGAGTTTTCAGAGAAATATCACCCACCAAATGGAGCAAAAGTATGCAACTAACTGGTGTGTGCCACTCCACAATCTTATGTATAATGCAGAGACTCACAGCAATATGAACACTAGATTATCTGCAAAGGGTTTACCTGGAACAGAATGAAAAATGTTACAATTCTATTTCACAGATAGTGAAGGAGAAATTGCATTTCCTGCTCAAAAGGAAGCAAGTTATTTGAATTTCATTGTCAAGAACTGCCTTCTGAATTATGATTCACTGCATAGGCCCCCTTCTGATGTGCATTCAGCTGGCCCTGGTCTGCCATTGATTAGCAGGCACCTAACCCTAATCTCCACTCCAGGGCTCCCAAACACACACATGCACCATTAGAACTTCCCTCTGATCTAGAATAGGTGCTCCATGGGGACATGAACTCCATTCCCAGCCCTGCCTTCTCACCCTTGACAGCCCAGGACATGTGGGGAGAGAGGGGTGGGTTTTGCACCTTCTTCTCACTGCTGCCCTCTGGAAACCCCACCTCCCTCCAGGCACCACGGAGACTGCCTGAGGAGGCTTCTCCTGCTTATCTCTCTAACATTCAGTCTTCCCTTTTAAACCTGCTTTATTCCCCTCCCCCCACTACTTCCTTCATTACACCGTCTGAGCCAGAAGGTCAGGGAGCAGAGAACGTCTGCAGAACAAGAAGGGAGGGGGAAGGCACACGGGAAGTGACAACGCAGATCTGTAACAACAGTCCTTCCCAGATCCTTTTGTGGGGGTCTCTGATGTGGGCCCAGAAGGGAATTTTCGCAGTGGTCACAACTGTTCCAAGCTTAGGTACCTTCCCCAAACTCATACGTTTCCCAGGTTTCTCTAAAGAAATCCTATCCCCAGCTTATCATTAAAGCCTGACTATTCCATATCCCATTCCTCGGAGGCCACGCTAAGTGGACAGAGCTAGCAGACACACGTATTCCTGAGATGTTGCAGAGCGAGTGACTGTGGCTCACTATGTTACTATTACTCACATAATTCATTTACTTTCTTGTTAAACAATTATCTTCTATCACCTTTTTAGTATGCTTTTTGGGCCTTCTTATGTTTCAGAATATTAGGAGGTACATGTTTTGTTTACATAGTTTTTGTACAGAATGAGTCAAAGTTGTAAGTGTGCCCTTGACCCAGATAGCATGCAATGTACCCAACAGGTGCAAGTTTACCCACCAACCCCCTAAAGCATTTACTTTCTAATAGGGCTCTGCCATGTCCTTGCTCAAAGGAACAAACACTTGAAGATTGTACATTCTTTGGTAAATCCTAGAGAACTGGGGGAGTGATTAGAAATCTTTGAATAATAATAACAGCCACGCTTATTCAGTTCTCACTAAACATCAAGCCCTACTCTAAGCACTCCACACATTCTGTTTATGTGATGCTCATCACAATCCCAGAGAAAGGTACTATGAATATCTTTTGTCTTTTTTTAAATTTCTGATTAATAGACGAGGTTACATTGTTTGTGTTTGTTAGGCCAAGTACCTGTTGTAATTGAGCCCTTCACCCAGGAGGTGTGCCCTGCACCCCTACCTTGTGCCTGCTGGGTGAGAGCACCCCACTCCCTGTCCCTGCTCCCTTCTCTCCTTTTTCTCCTACCCTCCCACTTGAATTTAATTGTGTTTTTCTCTCGTGTGGCCATGTAGCTGTTCATCAACTGGTTTTATATTAGTATTGAGTACACTGAATGCCTTGCTTTTCCATTCTTGTGATACTTAGAAGGATTTTCTCCAAATCCACCCAGGTAAATACAGAAGATTATGAATATCTTTACAGAGGCAGGTACTAGAGCACAGGGAGGTTAAGTGTTCACCCCATCAGACAGCTAGTAAGTAAATAAACCAGGATTTGAACCCAAGTAGTCTGGTTCCAGAATCTCTACATTTTAATCATCTAGAAGGCTGTTACCCTGGGAGTTAGAAGGTTTGAGTTCTAATCCTGACTTTGCCTTTAAGGAGTTGTATAACCTTGAACAAGTCACTTAAACTCTCTGAAGCTCAATTGAACTAAATTTGTAGTTTATGTCATTGACTTTTAGGGGAGGCAGAAGGATTTCTTTAAGTAAAACCCCAACGAAAGCCCTTGCACATGCAATAGATGAAAGAGAGGTCTTGAGCTCATGTACTGTTCAAAATTCAGCCCTTTACCATATCCTTCTGATTGCTCTTATCACTCACTCACACGCACACACACTCACACACGTGAGTGCACACACATGCCCTGTACTACACTGGAGCACAACATAGTAACACTGCTTGGGACGGGACTCTGTGAGATTCACCCATTTGATAATTGAAGATAAATTTCACTAACCTTGCTTTACCCCTTACTTCAATAAAAGTACGTAGAAGGTGCCTTCGTGCTAACTTCCTCCCTCTTCTAACACTGAATGTAGACATTACATCTGGGAATACTTACTTTCTTCCAAACTCCAGACATTCGCTTCAGAACCTCACTTTCCCTTTTCTGTTCAGTGAAACCTTCACCTTTAATTCATTACTTTTCAGTATCATTGTCCTGCTTTGCTGCTCATTCCTCAGGAAGGCAGAATGTTTTATAAATGATGCTCCCAGTCAAGGGAAAGCTCGTACAGAGACCAAGCAAGACTCCTGGGCCTTTAGTTTGCTCTGTAAAGTGCCTGTGGGCACAGGATGGACGCTGGTGACACATCTCTGTGCTGGGCTTTATAAACGAGAGCTAGAGGACATTCCTGTGCTGTCTTGAGCAGAAATCTAGATTCTGTACAATTGGTCTAAAGCATCTAACCATCGTAGATTCTCCCTCTGCTGCAGCTCATTCATACACCGGAGGTTTAGGGCATTGGTGGAAGGAAGCTCTGTAGTCTGCATGGCTCAGAGGAGACACTTTCCAGAATGTCTCTGGGCAGCTGCTCAGGGGTAATTCGGGTGTTTTCAGTCTTCAATATGTACTCGCATGCTTTGCTCTTGGAGGGCAATTTGTATCCTGCAATTTGTGCCCAGCATAGTAATAGGCAGACAGTAGAAGCTGACTGCAAACCGGCTATGTGAGGGCCCGAGAGACTGAGCAGTGACTACCGTGATGGGCCCAGTGATGTGAGCATGGGCCGAGAAGCAGGGAAGGGTTTCTAAGTGTTCACCAGTAAGGCCCTGAGCTCAGCTAGGGCTTCCTTGCATGTCAACAGGAGGGTGTCAGAATTTCTCTTGAGAAGGCTCAGTTCTCAGAAGGGAAGTGTTTTTTCACTTTTTATCAGCCCAGGGCTCGCAGCTGTGGTTGCTGAACAGGCTGGGAGCAGGGATGTAGGATCCCAGCTCCTTCTGTCAGACTCTGCTCCTTCCCAGCTGCTCCACCCGTGCCAGCCAACCGCGGCCCCCTCCGCTCTTCCAGCGAGGACAGTCTTCTCTCCACCTGCTCATCGCCCAGCTGGGGCCCTTGCACAGACATCCGAATCAATGCACACACCGTTTCCCTTCCCAGCACCTCTGACACTTACAGGTGTGTAAGAAGCGTCACACTCACTGAGACTCACAGGCCATTCAGTTTAACATTCTGTTCAAGGTTGGCACCAAAGGACCGTTTCTACGAAGAGAAACGCGTGACACACATGCCAACTTTGGGGCGCCGTCATCACTGATTTCAGTCCCTAACCACAGTTAACAACTATTCACAGCTGTTATAAACATGTGCTATCTGCTGTATCAAGCGGTGGAGGAAGTCTGTGGGACTTAATTTTTTTCAACTAAATTTCCTCTTGGACACTTTTGCATTTTTTAATTTATACTATTTTGTGTGGTCATTAAAATCAATTTAATAAATATTTCTATGGCTACTATATGTCTACACATCAAAGCCTTCACTGACTTAGAGATGGCGGCCTGAGGAGGACAGGAAATGGGCAGGGCTGGGATACTGAGATTAAAAAGATGTGGTCTCTCATTCAAGGAGCAAACAGTGGAGGGGAGCTAGTGCACGCTGAGCTGCAGGAGGAGGCTGGCAGCAGGGTGCAGGGAGCACAGAGGCTCCAGTGAGAAACTGGGGGCGTGGAGGAGGAAGCTTATGAATCAGGCATAAGGAAAGGTCTTTAGAGTAAGTGTCACTGAGCTGGGCCTTAAGGAGTAGAATTTTCTCAATTAAGAAAAACATAGAAAACATTAAAAAAAAAAAACGAGTAGGAATAGAATTGGGAATTTGTGAAATGTGTTTGGGGAAAGGCTTCCTAAAAGGCTGATAAAACTGGAATGGTAAGTTGGGATCAGTTTCCTGAGAACTTTGAATACGTGTAAGTGCTTGGGCTTTGCACACTGGGCACCGGTGATGAAGTAAAGATTTATTACACGCTACTCTCTCCATTTTCCAAATGAGAAAGCCAAACCTTAGAAGGGGTAAGAAATTCCTTCCAAAGCAGGTGTAAAAGTGGCTTTGGAACTGAAGTCTAACTCCAGAGTCTACAGGCTACCCCTACTCTTAGTCCTTTATTCAGTAAAAAGAAAAATTTTCATTGATAAGTAAAAATTGTATATTTTCGTGTACAACCCGATGTTTTTATATATGCCTTAGTCTTAGTCATCTGTAGAAATGGGAATAATAACAATACTCCTTACCTACCTAAAAGGTTTGATTAAGTAAAATAAACTATAGATGCTAAAATGCCGTAGAAACTACTAAAAAGTTCTATAAGAGTTATTAAGTGTTATTTTATTGTCATCACAATTTGACTGACTTTACTCCTAAAGGTACCATAAATGTATTTCAGCAGAGACAAAAACCTCCCTATTTATCTAATGGTATTGGTTCCTTATAGTTATTTCAAACTTTAAAAACTTCCCTAAACCTCTAGGGAATCCTTTTTTTTTTTTTTTATGTTTTAAACTTTATTTCTCTTTTCTCTTGGTCATCTCACTTAAAAAAATAGGTTTGGTAATATTTTAGAAAAAATGGCAACTATTATTTATTTGAGTTTATTCTTCTAAAATATACGAGAGTTGTCTGGAAAGTGTCCAGTATGGAATATGAAAACTAGAGACACACGTGGCTGGAGACTTTCTAGACAGCGCTTGTGTATAATTTACACATAGAGAAAAGCGATCGGGGTAAATTAATAAGCCGAGTTTAACCAAATTCATATTCTTGGCAGTAAATGTGGACAATCAGAGAATACAAGTGTTATTATTTATTAGAGTTCACCGGATACTCTGATTTTACTACTAGAACACAATTGCTGTAGCCCTTTTTTTAAGTAACATTTTTGCTGATCTTATAAGTTCGGTTTTGTTTTTTTTTTTTAATTGTAAACTGATAAGATGAACGTGGACTGGACACGTGAAAGGCTAACTCTGAGCTCAGGTCCCTCAACAATGACGTCAGCTACACGTGGAGCAGAATCTGAGCTCAGGTCCCTCAACAATGACGTCAGCTACACGTGGAGCAGAATCTGAGCTCAGGTCCCTCAACAATGACGTCAGCTACACGTGGAGCAGAATCTGAGCTCTGGTCCCGCAACAATGACGTCAGTGACACGTGAAACAGAATCCGACCCACACATGAAGAGGTTCTTTGTCCAACAGCTGGGTACAGATAAGTCTCCTTCACACCAACTCAGATATCGTGGCCATTTGTGACTGGTTGATGCACAGAATCAGAGAATCCCAAGTTAGAAGAAGCTTAAAGAAGATACCTGTGTCCCTTCCTTCTACAGCAAACTCCCTAGTGGTTTTCCCAGCATTTGCGGAAACATTTCTAGTGACAGTGAACTGTCGACTCCCAGGCGGCCCTGCCACCTTGATCCTCTCGAGAGTAAGGAAATCTCTTTGTCTCTATACCTTCATCCCATAAATCTTAGTCCCCCCTCAGGGCACATGGAATAAATCCTTACTGCACGTGACTCTTCCCTCACACATCTGAGAGCAGCTCACCATGGCTCTTAGATGAAGGCAGGTTTGAGGAGAAACTTGGAAAGACAAATATTTTAAAGGATATTAAAACAATAACAATGGTTAACTTTGGTGGGGCACAGGGAATTTTTCATGGGTCCTGGTACATTTTTGCATTGGTTGTATTTTATACCTGGAGATATAGAGTCTAATTACAATGAAAAGAAAATATAGAGCTATTTACACTTTGGGAAAACTTTAAGTCCTAATGTAACCAGTAAGAACTAAGGCGTCACTTTGAAAAATCAGAGAATCACGGGCGGCGCCTGTGGCTCAAAGAGTAGGGTGCCGGTCCCATATGCTGGAGGTGGCGGGTTCAAACCTAGCCCCGGCAAAAAAAAAAAAAAAAAAAAGAAAAATCAGAGAATCTTTAAGTCTAGAAGCTGTGAGTGACAAACTCAGTGTTCCCAGGACCTAGACTCGTGTGTTAGGGGCTAAAAATATCTTAATGACTAAGTAAATCAATGAATCATACATTTAACAGTGATCAAAATCTAAAATCCAGCACAGATAGTTTGTTCTCACTTCCTCCTCTGCTAGTGAGCAGGTTGTTACTGCTGTGGATCCAGCCTGAGCAGGGAAGCTGATGTAATGCCCCTTTTCATCATGGTTTTCTCAAATTGCATCACTGTCCAAAAATTCTCTAGCAGTTCTATCTGCTAATGACTTTATAGCTGGAGACAACCTTATGTTCTCAGAAATACTTTATTGCTCTGCCTGGATCTTGGTATATCTACAAGGATTTTGCACATGAAACGATGCCAATGATGGGCACGTATTAAGAACGTGGCAGGCATGCCAAGTGGTTTCCCTACGCTCCAGTATTTATAGTTGCCCTATGAACTAGAAATTGTTACTTCAGTAGTCCTTTACAAATTAGAAAATTGAGCTGGTGGACACATCTTACACTACGCTATATAGCAGTGAGAAAGAACTAACCAATTTAACCAGGTCCTGTTTGTTGATTTTCCAGCAAGAAATACCATCCTGAGATTCACCTCTTGGCCCACATGCCTTATTTCTTTCCTATCTTCCAGTTAAGGACATTGTTATAGGGGCTTTTCAAAATACCCGGTCTGTGCGACTAGAACCACTTCCTTATCTCACCGAGGCTACACATTTAAACCAGAAATACACTCAATTAAATTCCTAATTTTGCTATTTCTTCTTATTTCTTCTACTCTCTATGGAGTTGACTCACATCCTTACCTTCTTGTCCTATATTTTGAGAAAGCATGCTTGCAAAGATATGCAGCCCTGGCTGGAAACTGAGTCAATTTAAATCTTATGAACTTAATTTTTAATATTAATAATAATAATTTATAATAACAACAACAGCTATTTGTTGAGTGTTTCTGTGCCAGGCAGTAGGTAAAAATTTGCATACATCATTTCATTGAATGCTTGCAATTGTGTTTTTAGGTAAAATTATTATCTTCACTTACTGCTAAACAAACTCAGGTCTAGAAAATATCAACTTGATCTGGGTCAGACAATCAATACATTCACAGAACTAGAATAGGCCACAAAATTTCATCTGATTTTAGGTTCCAAGCTCTCAAACAAGATGCTATATGTTTGAATCTTCCTAAATAATTACTAAAGAATGAGTACAGGGCTCAGAATATATTTATTTTTTTGAGACAGAGTCTCACTCTGTCAATTGCCCAGCTTAGAGTGCCATGCCGTCATAGGTCACAGCAACCTCAAACTCTTGAGCAATCCTCCTCAGCCTCCTGAGTCCCTGGGACTACCGGCACCTGCCACAATGTTGGGCTAGTTTTTCTATTTTTAGTAGAGTTGGGGTCTCACTCAGGCTGTTTTCGAACTCCTGAGCTCCGTAATCCACCTGCCTTGGCCTCCCAGAGTGCTGGGATTACAGGTGTGAACCACCAAGCCGGGCCTATTCTTTGCTGTTATTTTTTTTTTTTTAATTTTTTTTCTCTGAAGCCATTCTCTTAGTAAAACCTGCTCTCATAAAATGAGGTCCACAAATTACTACATTATTTAAAAAATTGTATTATTATTAACAATGGACCATTATAAAGATCTGCAAGCTGCATTTCTAATGCAAATTATATACAAATGAGCAGACAGATGGGGATTTATCACTCAACCATTTGTCCTTAGCTCAGTTGATTTGGTTTAGTTAAGTTTGGGCTAGAAAAAAAAATTTAATAAAGATGTAGTAAATGTAATTGGGTTGAATCTATTCTGAATAAATGTGAATTGGCCCCAGAGATGCCTAAGAACTCTTCACTATGTTGCTTTACATTGAAATAGTCAAACAAATTTGTACAATGACAACAAAGATAAACTCTAAGATGCACCAATTTTTCAAGTTTATATAGCTACGGATGGGTTGCCTTTTAATTTACTTAATGATAACAATGCAATTTGAATTTGGAGAAGATGAGATTTTATTTCCTTGAGCAAAACATTCTTTATTATTCTAACAGTCTGACTGGTTCTGTGGAAATCAGAGAGCAGCCAGTTAAAGAGAAGACAAATGAATAAATAAGGCATCAAATGTACCAAATAGATTTTGCCTGTTAAAAAGAAAAGGAGGAAGACTCGAAAGCAGCAGCAAAACTCTTTCTCAAAAACAAAATATGGGGTGGCGCCTATGGCTCAAAGGAGTAGGGCACCAGCCCCATAGGCTGGAGGTGGCGTGTTCAAGCCCAGCCCAGCTCTGGCCAAAAACTACCAAAAAACCCAAAACAACAACAACAAAAAATATGACCTGCTCTGAAACGTCATTGTATTTTGTGGGAAAATGGTAATCAGAATGGTTTCACTGTTGACAAAGGGGCCTCCTCTTTTCTCTTTGATTCTGAATGTTACAGATTCGGGAGTTAGTCCTGTAATTCTGAAGCACCAGTATCTTTTGCGTCTCAGCTTCTGAGTAAGTCTCCTCCCAAGATACAAGGAGGAAAGGAAGTTCAAAAGGAAAGACAAAGCAAACAAAAATAAAATAACAAACGGGCAGAAAGAGATGTAATCTGGTAACTCAACCCAGGATAAACTCTTAGCTTTAGAAAAAACCTCAGGCCTGACCAAGAAGTAGAGATGCAGCCTTTCTGTACTGCGGCCTGTGGCCAGGTGACCAGCAGTCTCTCCGCTGCAGCAGTGGTCCTGCGCCCAGCAGGGAAGGGTCTGAATGTTTCCAGTAGTTTGTGTATTCTCAGATTGGACAGATGGCCTTTCAGGTTTTTGCTGAAAATTATATTTGCTGAATCTAATCAGTAACTGTCAGAAAAGCTAACTCATCACTGCTCCCCAAGATTATTTCTGGCTATTTGAAAATGTCCAGATATCAATGATAGAGTCAAACCCTTTCTGCACGGGGTGTGAGAGGCACACTCAAAGATAAACTTGAAGCTTCAGAAAATAATCACACTAGTAATTCTTTACTACTTGAACCCCCGCTTAATTCCTCACCAATGCTTTGGATTTGGTCGAGTGATTTAACCCCCAGGAACTTCAGTGTCCTTATCTGGAAAGTGCTGACAGTAGCATCTCCCTTGTGGCATTGGTGTGAGAACTTGCTAACATGTAAAGTATGGGTGCTCAGAAATTACACCTGTCACTGTTGCCTCACATTTCCTTATAAACGTTCCCTTTCCAATTCTAGGAGTTTGCTTTCTAACATTTTTCTATTCAGAGGCTCATTTTAAAGTAAGTGTAGACAAAAGAAGTGAACGATTCAGGGAAGAAGACATGGGATCCAGGGAACAGGTTACCAACACAAGAGAGGCAAAGGATGAACAGCCGAGAAACCAAGAAAAATGTTGGACTCCAAAAGGAGTAAAGATTATCACATAGCTTTGGGCACTTACTTGGAAAACTGTTAAAATTTAGCCATTGGCACAAAGAAAAGTTGAGTAAATTTAAAACTAGATCAGTTAACACTAAAAAAAAAAAAAAAGAAAAGAAGCAATCACAGTATCACTGATTTCGCAGTAAAGGATATTTACGTTGTCATGAAAGTGCAAACATCAGATATTGATTTTGTAAAGAGTAAATCAATGGGAAATAGGCGAAGAGAGAGCTAAATCCAGCAAAATAGAAAATCAACATCTAATGAATGTCTAAAGTTGATGAAGCAAGACAGCCACGTAAGCATATGATTTAGAAATGTGGTGGTACATGCTAGAAAAAATACTTTAAAAATAAGCTGAAGGAGAGGCCAGGAGAGAGTAGGTGATGGGGGAGTCAGCACGAGGATTGTGGGTTTCCTGCTTAATAAACCTTTTGACGTTTTAAAGAGATGCACTTAATGTTTCAATAAAAATTTAAGGAAAGAACATAAAATAAATACATATTTGAGGAATGATATTGTATCACACACACACTCCCATTTATGAAAATCTGCATGACTTAATCTGTTAGAATAGTTCCTGAGCCACAAATAAATAAATACCCGTTATCTAACAACTAGAAGCCTGGGTTTTAGTAGTTTGGATGTGGCATAAAGAGAGAGCAAAACAGAAGGCACAGCCTCTGTATTCAAAGACTGTGCCAATTTTGTTGAGAAAAGAGATCTCATTGGAGGAAGGATAGGAAACTTAAATTTCTTTTTGGAGAAAGAAATAACAGAATTTTCTTGAATCTTGCTGTCTTTGTCTCCTAGAGGTTTCCTATGAGTTATTTTCCAGGACTTGGGGGTGGGAGAAAAACTTGTCTGAGTTCAGAAGACAAGCTTTGTGACATTTCCAGAGAAAAGGGGGCATCGTGGTGTTCAGTCAGAAGATAACACGTACGCGTAGCTTATTTCATAGACACGGCACTGAGCCTCAAGGGAGTTATGGTCTCTCCCAAGTCTAATCTTCTAATGTCACTTGCGTGCCGCTCCGGCGACTGTGTGATTGCCCCAGACTAAATTGGAAGGCTGTACTGTACACACTTGTTTGAGAAGAGAGCAATCATAATTAATTTTTGAATGTTGTTTCATTAACGAAATGAGGATAATAAAGTAATATTGACCACTCTTAGAGCACTTTCAAAAGTGCCTTTATGTTCATTATCTCATTTAATCCTGATAATCTTGTGCCGATGAGAAAATGAAAGTTCAAAGAGGTTTACTGAATCGTCAAGGGCAAACAACCAGTGAACAGCAAATCAGATAACTGGGCCTAGATGTCCTCACTCCTAAAAGAAGTTTTTCTCTTTTATTTTGACACAGAAAACTTTAGGGAACATTTCATAAAATGACTTTATTGAAGAAATACTTTAAAATACCTTAAGTTTGCAACTTCTTTGCAGTGGTCAAGATAAATGGGTTATTTCAGCTTTGAATTATTAATCTTCTGAATGAATAGTAGCAAAATATTCAAAATGGTCATGGTGGGGAAATGTCTGGAATAAAGATGAGGGTCATGTCTGTCTGATTAGAGCTGCATGACATTTAAGACAGTGGCTTCCCTTTTTCTCCAAAAATTTTCAAGTAAAAATTAATTTTATCACTTTTATTCTCAAAATAAAGATGCTAAGCAAAAAACAACAACAACAAAAGCCAATGTTTAAGGAATGTTGAAAATAACAAAAGAGCAATTGCTTTTCCTCTAAAAACAACCATTCGTGGCTCTTCCAAGGAGAAGACCCCAAACCTCTGAGCACTGGCTCGTGAAAGTCACCTTGCAGTCTCCCGCCCACCGTGTGCAGCTGTTCAATTCGCGCAGGCACATCCAGAATGTAGAATGTTTGGGTATTAAAGAGCTGTTTCCAACTGACAGATACTTCAAAGCTCTAACATCTCATTTCCATCTTCCTCAATAAGGCAAGAGAAATGTAAAGATAGATGTCATTAATTGCTCCCCACTTCTCCCCCTAGAGAAATGCAAGCTATAAACATCAGTACAACATTCTACTAATAGCTTTAAGTGGTGGCTTAAAGCACGATTCATTTTACATTTGTAGGAAAGCCTGTAAGTGTGTGTCTTGCATTCTTACTGAAAGTTTCAATCAATAAGGTCACCCCTCCCCACCCCCGCCGCCCCCGACCTGCATTTGAAATGGCAATGCGCTGATTCAGGCCTTCAGAAGTATAAATAGATAGGTGTCTGCATAAAGTTACATTCTAACCACGTAGTTTATTTGTGAATAGGAGATTGGGGAGGAGGGGACATTGTTCCTTATTGATTTTTGAATAACCATATTTTAAATCTTCCTTGCTGGACCAGCATAAAGCAAAAATAAATCTCTTTTTTTTTTGTAAGGCAAATGCATCATTGGATTATTTGTAATAAATTGGCCCTTTTGCTCTTCAACCTGTTTGGGGGCAAGTAATCTGTATCATTTTTCTCCTGGTTTGGATTGTGTTGTTTCTTAATGTGATGGCAATTAAAATAAAAAAATTGTAGATCCTTGTAATAACACTACCCCAATGATGCTGATTTACTATTATAGGCATATAGTGAGATGTCAAGGCATTTTGGCATTCATGGGGAGGTAATTACGTTGATTTAGTTCCAGTTTTAGGCTTTAGCTTTCTAACCAAACCTGGAAAGCCTGGCTTTACACTCTCTCACAGTAAGATTTCCTAACCCGTGTCCGTTAATTCCTAAGAGGTCCATAGACAGACTTGAGAAGGTCTGTACAGTTTCTGGCACAATGCAAAGACCATCTGCGCTTTTGTGGGGGAGGGAAGCCACCTTTTATGGGATTCTCAGTGGGGTCTCTAACCCCAAAGTGAGGGGGTAAGAACCAGAATTCCTTAAGCTACTTTCTAATTAAATCTAACCTAATAAGACTTCAAATGGGGATGATTTTGGAATTAGTCTCTTCCAATGTTCTTTTAAAAATCAGATTCAAAGAGCCTTGCAAGTTATAGTCTAAGCCCTCACTTTTAAAAATTGCATAAGAATATTAGGCATAAACTGATTATTCGTAGTCTTCTGGTCTCAGAAATTCATAGTTAATAAGTGACTCCCCTTGTTCTAGTTTATTTATTTATTTGGTCAGATTTGGATTTTAACCTTTTCAGGCAAATCTATCTTCACATTTGCAACAAACAAGACGTATAAATAGTCAGTGATGGCGCTCATGCCTCGAACCTGCTCTCAAAACCTAACCCGAGGAGCTGCCGACTGGAAGGAACTGTATGGTCCCAAGACATTCGCCCAAAATTTGACTGCCCTTTGATGAAAATCATCTTTCAAATGAGATGAAGCCTCTGCAGCTCAGTTATGCAGACAGAATATGCAAAAATCCCATTAAAGAAAGGTGGGTAAATTAGTTCTCTTCTAATAAGGCACCTGTCTAGAAATGTGTGTACTTAATTATAAGGAATCATAACAGATGTTTTTAAAGGTCCTAGGAGGAAAGGACTCATTTTAGACGTCCCTTTGAGAGACATGGAACCCTAGGGCCTCTTATCAAAAACAGAACAGGGATTGGACATGTCGGCGGAAAGACAAGACTTTGTAAGAAATTGCAACTCCTCGTCTGTGAATAGGTTCATGTGGTTAAGGAGCCGGTCGGGACGGCACTGGTCCAGGCTCTGTTGCAGTGGACGTGCCACATTTTTGTGTGATCAGACCCCCACTGACATCATGAGAATGCCTGCGGCCCTGGGAAATGCCAGAATGTGCCTGTCAGGTCCAGCCCCCCAACACAGAATGACCTGGTGCAGGTGACAAGAGAGCCACAGCCGAGAAACTCTGCCGCAGGCCACCCCAGGAGGTGACAGAGATAAGCATGACTTACACCCACACTTCTCACAGGGCCACTGAAAGTCAGTCCGTGTGACAGCTTTGGACACCGATGCATTGAGCAGAGGGAAGTGAGAGGAGAGCCTACAGCGTCCTTCCCTGCCAGCTTAGCACCGGTTCCTTTCTCAAAAATGTAAATGAAATGTCACCTTCCATAGCAAATGATTTCCATTTCAGCATCACTCCCCACCTGCTCTCTTTCTACCATACGCCTGTGTAACCGTGGCTATGATCGAGCTTTTCCTACTCTCCTGCTAGGTTATAAATTCATCAGAAGGTTGCTGGTTTTATTAATCCTTCTGTATTAGCACCTACCAGAGCTTGGCATGTGAAAGGGATACAGCAAATGTAAGTTGAAGGGGAGGAGAAGCCCGGGAAAGCGGCTCGGCTTCTCCAGGCCCAGCACCCACCAGCACACTGGGTTTTCTCAAGACTGTTAAGAGCCAGCACATTGGCCCCAAGGATGTCTGACCCAGTCCCCCTGAGGTTATGACACTGGGGGGATGTGTCACCCCACGGAAACCCATTTTACATGGACTGGTGGAAATTTCGGGACAGCCATAGCAGCCTGAAATGCTAAAAAATGAAGACTGTAGAGAGAGTTGGATCTGATCCGAGGTGTGGAATCCCCATGCAGGAGGAACCAGGGACAAGGTTCTGCCTAGATGCCTTTTCTTAGGAGGGAAGAGGGTAAGCTGCATGGGCTACTTTTAGTGAGCTTGACCTTCTAGTCCACCTCCCACAGAGCTTCTCCCTTCACTGAGGAAGACTTGAGTAAATATGTGAATAGGGTCGGGGGGCAGCCCAACATCTGTCTCCAGTAGGACACGGCTCCCACGCCAACACCCAGGTTTGAGTCCCGAGTATAAACAAGGATGATTCTCTTCAGGATGGCTGTGCGTTACACCAGAGTCCACAAGGAGGAGGAGAAACTATGTTTAAAATAATTATACATTCACTTTTGTGTTAAAAACTATAATCTCGGTATTACAATACCAAGTATTATGTTGAAAATGACAAAACAGCATCTCTCAGATTCATAGCGAACCAATAAAAATGTGTTCTGTATGTGATTATGGAATATAAAACCAAATGAAATAATTATTCTATAAAGCGTGGGGGCTGCCCCATTACACTGTGCTATATTTGACGAAGCACATCAAATAGGATTTCAGCAAAATATTTAATATAGCTGTAAGTAGAATATTCCTGACCTGAGTTGACATCAGGAAGAAAAGACAGGGACATTTCAGAACATTCAACTTTATTTTTCATTGGCAAATACAACACAAAAAACATACGTTTATTAAATACACAGACTAGCTATGACTTGAATGCCAACAAAACTCTAATATACTTTTCATTGTCTCTTTCATTCTCTGTTGCTGCAATATTGAAGACCAGCTTTTAAAACACACCGGAAGAAACACTTAAATACCCTGAAGATAACTACCCAAAAAGCTAAAGGTGACAAAGTGTACCTTCCCCCTTAACCAAGTGTGTAGAGATAAAATGCTGGAAGGAAGGTGGGGAACTCTGCACCTTCCACACTGAGCATTACAACGTGGGTTAAAGTGCCCTTGATTTTAGTTCTCCTTAGTTGCACTATGAAAATAGTATTTACTTTCACTTGTCAACACATCAATAAAATTAGTACCTGTCTGCAATTTATTTGCTCAAACAAGCTTATATTGTTATTCATAGAACATTTAGTAAAAAGAGAAGAAAAGTAAAGGATTTCTTCTCTGCCTCTCTTTCTCTCTCTCAGAGAGTTGGGGAGGAAGGGAGCTTGGTAGTCAATAACGACCAGCAAGAACTGATCAGTTGTTTCTACAGAAAAGTGCCCTGGCCACTCTTTGCTCTGGCCTCCTGATGCTCAAGTGTGCAAAGATGAACGTAGTCCCTGCCTCTTTGTTTCTGGCGTCTGGACTAAAAGGATGAGGAATTTTAACAGGTTGGAAGCAGCCAGGTTCTCTGTCACATCTTTCTCTATATTTTCCGCTCCCCCATTTGGACCTGCATGAGTCTCCTTTCAAAAGGAGAAGCAGCAGGGTCATTAGGGTCATCTGCAGCTGCCTCTGCTCAACAGTACAGCTTTTGTTTCTCCAAACACTGAAAACTGTAATAAGGAAACTATTTTCAAATTGCTAGCAAGATCTGGTGACAGCCTAGCTTTTGCCTAGACATTTGGTTAACTTTTATTAAAGGATCAAAATATTGTAGCTCTAAAGCATTTGACAATAGAATTTAATAGATGCATATTGAAAAATAACTTGAGAAGTGGGGTCACACCCCAAATCTCAAGAAGTATGAAAAGGCTGATTTGTTCCTAATGGTGATTCTTTACTGACATTAAAAAAAAAAAAGAAAAACTTGCTCCATCAAAGCAGACTTATCAGATGTCTCACAGACATGTATTAGGGCTCTAGTATCTTCAAAATAAGAAGTTAGTCTCTCTCCTTTTTAAACCAGTCCCCCCTTTATGGACAGTGATATTTATGTTTTTTTCTCTCCTGAGAGAATGAATAAGTATGTTATAGTTGGGGGAGGAGGAGAGGGAAACAGTCTAGTTCCTGATGAAGAAATAGGGAATCTAGTAGATATTTGGGTTGTTTATTGTGTGAAAGTGGTTGATGCAGAATTTCTGAAAATAAAATAATTTTCATTCTCAGTATAGAAAATATGTGGCTTACATGCTTATAAATGAATGTAATGTAATAGGTGACTGAATTGTATTTCTAGGGGATCAATGTCCTCTGCTTATGACATCATAATATAATGGTATATAGCTAAACTTGTGTAAATTATAAGCCTTTAAATAGACCCTCCATTTTAGGATTTACAAAATAGAGGACATATAAAATATTTTCCCTAACTCTCGGGCGGCGCTGTGGCTCAGTGGGCAGGGCGCGGGCCCCATATACCGAGGGTGGCGGATTCAAACTCAGCCCTAGTCAAACTGCAACCAAAAAATAGCCGGGCGTTGTGGCAGGCGCCTGTAGTCCCAGCTACTCAGGAGGCTGAGGCAGAAGAATCGCCTAAGCCCAGGAGCTGGAGGTTGCTGTGAGCTGTGTGACGCCACGGCACTCTACCGAGGGCAATAAAGTAAAACTCTGTTTCTACAAAAAAATAAATAAAATATTTTCCCTAACTCTCTGAGTTGTGCTCCAAATATAATTGCTACCTGTGAGTTTCCTTATAATACTGAACTGATGCCTACTTCATAACCAATACGTATGATTTTATAAGTTGGCTCTAATGAACCTAGGTCAGGAACTATCACAGGTGTATGTCACTTCTTCACATTTTACTGCAATTCAAAAATAGTCTATGGGCTCAGCCACAGTTGCACATTTTTAGACCGAAGTCATTTATTTATTTATTTTTTGGCCAGGGCTGGGCTTGAACCCGCCACCTCCGGCATGTGGGGCCGGCACCCCGCTCCTTTGAGCCACAGGTGCCACCCTAGACCGAAGTTTTAACAGACTTTGAGATATGTAAAAGCACAAAACAGCAATAAATAAGCAGTTGTGAAAAGGATCATAGTTGGAGGCCTCAACTTTTTATGTAGATAAAACATAGGAAATTTAGTTCTTCGCATTAATCTTTCAGTGTGTTCAAAGTAATAAAATACTCTGCAGTCTCACATTACTTATCCTCATATTTGGTGTATTTCCAGAAAAGCTTTTTCGTAATTTTATGAAAATAAGTAGGCGATATATGTGTCTAGAATTTCAAAGGAAAAAAAATGTTTCTATTTTCTTTCTCTGATTTGCTCCCAATCCGAAAGAATTATTAAGTGGTTGTTGACATGGAGAAGGTTGAAAGCCAATCACTAATTTGGAGTCACAAGGCACAATAATATGAAAAGCATTGAATAAATAAAAGTCCTAAGCCACTTAAAATCTAAAGCTGGAGTACTGCCACAGAGCGACCTCCTTGTTAAAATACTGTTTGTCAGAGTTTTCAGATTGCCTATTACTTGATGTCAGTGTGGTCATAGAATCTTTCATAGTTAACGTACATGAGAAAAAATTCTACAATTCTTTTCTATAACATGGTCAAAAAAACTTGTACAAAATAAATCAATGCTAAGTAGAAATAGATGTGCATGTTTTACTTCAGCATAGTTTAAATCTGGCATGATTAAACACATTTACTTAAAATATCTTGGCATATGGTACTAGGTAAATTTGGTAAATTTTGAGATCACACATTTTGGTTTCTTGAAATTTTAATTATTTTTTAAGACATTCACCAGACTTATTTTGTTTGAAAGGTTCCCATTGGCTAGCGTGTCCTCATTCTCCCCCATGCCTAGTGTATAAATGCACCCTTTGGACAATCAGGATTACTTTGTAAAACTGACGCTAGCTAATTTTACATATATTTCTACATTCCATTCATGTCCTTCTTTCCACATGGTTTTCTAGGCCTCTCATCACATTTTATCCACTACTCCAAAGTTCAGGGATTGTCATACCTTACGCATGCATTTCTTCCTGCTTAGATTATGTGCCTGGACAAATGAAGTAGTGAACATAAAAGGAGATAAACTGAGAAACACAGACGCCCTTCTGCTGTGACCGCAGGCGTCCGCCCTCTAACCACAGCTACCCTCCCTTCTGCACATCTCACTCAGCTACCAGGGAAAGGAAGAAATGATTTGAGATCTTCCTTCCTGACCAGGTTTTCCCTGGACTAACAAATGATTGCCTAAATAATGAAACTCACATGTCATTCACACAATGTTTTCCTTTTCCATCTTTCATTCAAGTTTGTTTAAACACTGCCATTCATCCCCCTTACTGTACATCCCCAGGGAAGGAATTTATTTTTGCACTAAAGAACTGGTTTCAAGCTCTTTGCATTTTTGATGTTTGTGCCTTGATGTAACATGATATTCTTTCTATTGAAATCTCCATTACCATTGGAAGTGTCAGTATCCTAAATTATTAATACAAATAAAGCACTTGTACAGCAACATGACACTACACCTTTGAAGATAAACTCATATTGTTGTATTAAATAAGCAGATATCCCTTACTCTATCAGCTCGATGGACTCATAATGGCTTGAAACCCTTCCACTGCGTGGCGGGTGCCTCACCAATGGGCACTCGGTTTTGGTGGACTTTTATTCACTCACTTACTGAATAAATATCTCTTGGACAATTTCTATATTCCAAATGCTAAATACCTACTGTAAAAATAACCTAATCACAGGGACATCACTAAATCTATCTAATTATAAACAAACACAGTGTGTGGAGAACCACCCAAGAAGTAAAGCCTCTTTAATAGAAGATCATTTAAGTGCACCTCTTTTACCCTAAAAAAAAGTAGATAGTTTTGTTTTTTGCTCCATGAGGTGACCTTTAGGATAACTCAATCTTATGGCAGAAAGAGATTTTTATAATGGGGTTTTAGTATAGATTATTTATCATCCTTCTCTAAATCTAAATTAGTGGAACAATCATGATTAATAAATACTCTCAGTGAATTTTGTCTCCCATCTTGGTCTGACGTGCTGACTTAAATTGACTATTCCTGAGTAACCTAGGCCAGTGTGCATATTAATATAATGGAGATATTATACTTGTTAAAGTTAATTCTTCCCCAAATGCTTACTAAGTACAAAGAAAAATGCAATTTTTATAAGGATTACATAAATAAATCTCAAAATTAAAAAAAAAAAACAGAAAAGCATTGAAATAAACTGCAAATTAAAATTTCTCACAAGAAAACATTAACACGCCCAGCCAATGTGCTGAAGAAGGTGACAAGCATTTGTGTAGGTTTAACTTAAAGGGTCATCACATTTACTGTCCAGACTTCTTTAAAAAATGCAACTATCAGAACTTCATGTAGTGATCTACTTGTACCACAAAAATGTCAAACTTAGCTACGGAGGTTTGTATTTATACAGATTGGAGGAAAAGTATTTTAATCATAAATATTTCATTGGAGTTACTTTGAGGAGAAGATAGAGCAAGAGTTGAGAGGTCAATATATTAATTTTCTTATCTTATAAATAGGCCCCAAACTAAGGGACGTCTTCATTGAACCTTCACGGTATTTATTTGTTTTAGAATCAAAATTGGTATGCAAAGATCCAACAGTCTGGATCTTTTGGTAGAATACTTTAGGTGGAAAAAAATCAAGGGAAGTAATCAGAGTGCCTAAATTTAGTGCTCAAATCAGTCCCTAAACGGCATTCTGAAAACTCTCTCCCCCCCCCTCCCCCAGTTGAGTTTTGTGAATCTGCTTCAGGCTCCTAGGAAAGCAAAATGTGCAAAATGCATTCAAAAGAAAGAAACAGTTAGCAATTTGGGTAGTTATAATCTCTGCCATTTCTCAAACAAATGGACTGGCTCTTCTTCAGATAAAGAGTAAACCTCATTTACCAACTCAACCAAAACTTAAACTTTGTAAGATGAAGAGTTGATTGGTTATATTGAGCAACATTTAAATAACATCAGTATCAAAGAATATTATGGATACATCATACATTTTTTCACTCTAATCAAACTTTTGTTTTTAAACGCAAAGGAGAAAAAGTGACAGAGGAAAGAGAGAGAGAGAAAGACAGTAAAAGAAAACGCAGAAGGCCAGCGTCTTGAACAAAACAAACCACTCCCCCTCATCTCCGATGAGACCTGCATCTGAATTCCCCCTGTGTTTAGTGTACTGGAATATTTACTATGTCTGCCCCCCCAAAAGACCAAGATTATTTATAAAATATCTTTTTTTCATCACATAATTAATCACATATTCGGCTACAAATGGCCAAAAACACTAGACTGTTACTAACATATTTTCTTTGCGTTTCGATACTTTTGGCACATAAGGGATTATCTAGGCTTGTCAGATCCTTTAGCTTTATATCAAAAATCCCACTTCAATGCACAAACAGTGGCATGGCAGAGATGTCTAAATTCACAGTAAGGTTTGGGGTATTTGTTGCCAAAAGCTGTAAACATGCAAGTGGATTCAGTGTTTCCTTTCATGTTCCTGTCTGTATTACTTCATTAGATAATGAGATGGGCTGCCCTTTCTGTCCATCGTTAGAGCAGCTGGAGACAGCATTTGCTACCTGGCAGAACTTCCGAAGAAGGATCTTTCTTAACAGCAGATAAACCCAGGGATCCAAGATCTGGTTCAGGGAAGCCAGGCGAATGGCTATGAGGAAGAAGCTACACTCCCTGTGCTTCTCCGTGCGCATCTTGCAGTGCTCGACGGACGTCTGGCTGAAGATCATCTTCAACATCATTATCTGTGACAGAGACAAACAATTGTTCCAAAGGTTACTGAGGTCATGTGCATCGCTGCTCTGCTCTACTTCACACATAGTGGGTATTCAGCAAGTTGAATGAAGGATGGAAATGATTGACTCAAGCAACATTTATCCTCAGGACATGGCCCTGAATTACACAAGACATTCTTAGGGATGTTCCCACATTTGAGTCTGTGACATACGACGTGATGTAGCTTTTTGTAACACACATGTTCTCAGGCTTTTAGTCTTCATAATGTAAAGAATTCGAAAATAACACATTTCAAAATTAGCCAAAGTGATCTGTCTTGTAACAGAAAACACCAGTAGTTTGGCACCTGAATGAGAGCTGACACTTTTAATAACAACCAGAACATGTTTATTCTGAAACTGCCTAACAATAGAGTTACTGAAGAAAAAGGAGAAGCAGGAAAGAGGAAAATAATAACAGTAAAAATACTGTCATCGTTGTTGTTATTTCCATTGGCATTTTCTGAATTCTTTCCATTTATTAGGCACTGTCCCAAGTGCTTCACGTGTATATAATGAACAGCACCAGACAGGCACTACCACCACCTCCTTTTTATAATTTCAGAAGCCAGGGTTTCACGATGGGACTTGGCTGAGCTGGAATTAAAGCTAAGTTCACTAACAACACACTAACAACACATGACACTTGCTCTTTTACTGTCTCTGTCTCCCACTGCACCACACACTGGAATGTAAACTCCACGACGGCAGGGATTTGGGACTATTTTCTTCCCACTTGTATATTCCCAGCACAGTAGATAGTAAGCGCTCAATGAATACTCTGGAGTGAACAAATATTTATATTTGAGGAAATTTAGCATATGACAGATATATAAATATAGTGATAGCTATGTTTGAATAAATATTTATAATTTTCACAGAGGAGAAAAAAATGAATGTTCTTATGCATAGGAAAAATGTTCAAACTTATTAACCATCAGAAAACATGAAAAGTACAATGAATTAAGAAGCCATTCTACAGCAACCAGAGTGACCAAAATGAAAAATGTGACTACACCATATGTTAGTGAGGATGTGGGACCGGGGGGACTCTTTGACACATCACTAGTGGGAGTGTGAGCTGGGGCAACCACCTCAGAAAACAATCAGCACATTTCACCCGCTGCCTCCCAGCAAGAGTACTCCTGGAAATACACTGCCCAGGGTTTCTGCCTCAGGAGTTGTGTATGTATAAGACTGCTCACAGTAGCATTGTTCATAACAGCAGAAAAGCATGAACAACCCAAGCATGGGTTGACATTCACAGCAGAAAAGAGCTGACTTTGTAATTGGCTCCAAAATGTACCTTTCAGACCTACCCAGCTACTGTGCACCTGAAACGTGGCCGGAGCACACAGAGAGGTCAGAACATGTAACATGAGTTACTGATGGAATGAGAACACTCTGAAATATTTTGTTAAATAAAACATTCACATTAATATCACTTGTTTATTTTTACTTTTTAATGTGGCTACTAGAAAACTTAAAATTATACTTTTTTTTCTCACAGCTTATTTGTATTGAACCTCCCTCTCTTGGGGCTCACGCTTACTTACATGTTCTGCCCTGGCTCACGTAACCCAGACTGAATTTAGCATTCTTAAGCACATACGCAGCCGTAATTCCTAAAATGGCACCTTTTTTCTTATAGTCCCCCTGATTCAGCACCTCAGATCCTTTGAATTCTACTTTTCCTTGTCCTCTCCAAAGCTTTTTGCTCTTGTTCCATTTTCATGCTAGCTCAGACATTCCTTTCATCTGAATTACGGCAATAACAGACATCAGGATGGTGCATATTATGGACTGAGTGTTGGTGTCCCCTTCGTTTCTTTTTTTTTTTTTTTTGAGAGAGAGAGACAGTCCCACTGTATTGCCCAGGCTAGAGTACAGGGGCGTCATTTTTTTTTTTTTATTAAATCATAGCTGTGTACATTAATGTGACCATGGGGCACCATACACTAGTTTCACAGACCATTTGACACATTTTCGTCACACTGGTTAACATAGCCTTCCTGGCATTTTCCTAGTTATTGTTACAGGGGCATCATTACAGCTCACTACAATCTCTGGTCCTCAGGCAAGCTGCCCACTTCAGCCTCTTGAGTAGCTGCGACTACAGGCATGTGCCACCCCACCTGCCTCATTTTTCTATTTTTTGTAGAAATGGGTTCTTACTATATTGCCCAGGCTGGTCTCGAACTCCTGGCCTCAGGTGATCAGATCAACTCTACCTCCCAAAGTGGTAGGATTACAGGCATGAGCCACTATGCCTGGCCTTCCTTCAAATCCATGTTGAAGCCCTAACCCCTCGTGGGATGCTAGTAGGAGGTACGGCCTTTGGGAGATAATTAAGGTTAGATGAAGTCGTGAGAGCAGAGCTCCCAGGGCAGGATTAGAGGCCTTAAAGCAGAGGGGGAAAGACCAGAGCTCTCTCCCTCTGGAGAGAGGGGACAAAGGAATACGAGATGGCGGTCTGCAGGGCAGGAGAAGGGCCTTCACCAGAAACCAAATCTGCCAGCAGATTAGACTCCCCAGCCTCCAGAGCTATGGGGAACAAATGTCTATTGTTTAAACTGTCCAGTCTATGTCATTCTGTTATAGCTGCACCTGAAGATGAAGTGTAGATGGAGGTCAACTCATCACAGATTCAGCTGCCTAAATCCCAGCTCTGATCACACCCTCTCCAACTATAAAAACACGAATGTCTTCCCATTGTCTACTACCAAAAGTTAACTCTGGCTTTTCAAAGCCCTCCCCAATACTGCCCCAACTTATCTTTCCAGCCTTGTCTTCCATACGGACTCTAAACTCCCTCTGTGACTCATTGGTCTAGAACATCCCTTTACTCTTTTCACCTCTTGGTCTTTAGTTTTCCAGATTTCTTCCCCTGGAATATTTTCTATCCGAGTACCCATTTTTACTTCTGGGATCCACATCATTCAAGACCATGTCAATCTTCTCTGATCACTCTAAACCATTCCCCTCTGCAGGCCTACAATGTGCTGGTGTGCGCATAGTAGGTATACACACATATTTGTAGACAGACAGATGACAGACGAGACTAGCAGGCAGCAATTTAATGCCCCTCAAAAACTTGGATTCTAGTAAAAAAGGTGGGCCCCTAAGAATTAAAGTGGCTATTACATCAACATGTAGGAACCTAGCTCCGAGGTTAGTGAAATTGATGGCAAGCCGATGAAAAAAGTATTGACATATCAGAATCTATTTGCTCCAGGAAAAAAGACTCCCAGCCACTGGGTTTGAGTATTGTCTACTATTATTGGCAAAGCAGTTTCCTATTGGGAGATGAAAGATGTAACTGGCTATAGGATGTTCTTAAATACCTGATTGTCTTAATTCCCCATGTTCTGTGTCTTCCTTACACTGTAGAAACCAAATAAAATACAGAGATGGATCTCTGAAATCAAAACATTTCCTTTGAGAAGAAATGATTGCAATTCAGGACATCTACACAGACCAGCTGGTCTTAGATACGTCCAAAGAGAAAAGAGGTTAGAGGTTTTACAAAAAGGAGAAACATAAAATATTTCTCTTCATGGACATTTACTTGCACTAGTGACATTCTGGGGGAGCTGGCAAGTGTTGACTGGTGAGTGACAGCAGTGGGTAAAATTAGTCTTACCGTCACAGAAGGTCGTGTTAGTAGCTATTAGATAAAACTAGGCCAAGGATACGGCAAGCAGTTTCAGGAGCCACGCTCACAGAAAATTACATTTTGGGGACAATATTATGTGCTCTGAACGCTTCTTCCCTCTGGCCTCTCAACTCTGTTTTAGTTACAGTATACATAAAGGCTGGTCCAAGTCATAAGATCAGCTTTCCCAGCACCAAGCTGACTGGCCCCAGAGCACATAAGTCAACGGGAAAAGAGAGCTGACCACATGGTTCCTGTATAACCAATTCTGCTCATGTAATCCCAATTTTAGTTTAAAAATACAGGTAGATGATAGAAAAGTATACAGGTAGGTAAGTAGAGAGGCAAGATAAAAAAGAAAGAAAAAAATTTCATAAAAAGGGCACTATGTGCATCCCTGGCCAGCACTGGTCACCTTCATCTCACTGAGTCACAGGGTTTTTTAAAGAGTGTGGGATCTTGCAGTTGTGATCATAAGAAAAAGTCATGCTCCTGGGCTTGTCCATGGTCCACAAACTGCCCCCTAAAGCCTGACCAAAACTGTTGTTTAATACACAAATAAGGAGAGAGGAAGGGGCAGGCAGGCCATAGGTAGCCACATACCAGATTCTGTAATTTTTTTCATTAGAATTTTCCCAAGGAATTTATTCAAAGTAAAAAATAGCAACACTAAATACATGTTCAGACAACACTATCTATGCTAGTGAGAAATTGTAAACACAGGCATCTCTAGCATCAGGTAGAAAATTTAATAAAACAGGGCAGCGTCTGTGGCTCAAAGGGGTGGAGCGCTGGTCCCATGTGCCAGAGGTGGCGGGTTCAAACCCAGCCCTGGCCAAAAAAAAAAAAAAAATCTCTAAAGTTTAATAAAACATAACCAATTTCCATAGTAGCAAATTTAAGAATCTAATAAAAGGAACAGATCAGAAGATAGTATTATGTACATGAAGTTGTGCTGTTATTACAATTGTTCTCTGTAAAACATATAGACTTGTGGAAGGTGAGTGAAATTACTATGTTTAACAATCATTTACTATTAAACAATCATTAAATTAAAAAAATGATGTACATAAAAACATTTCAAACGATCTAAAAAAAAAACCTTTTATTTAAAGGAAGGGGATGACTAGTTCCTTCATTTATAATTGTGCATTGTTATAAGCAAAATGTACTTAAAATAAATATATTTACATGAATATCTTCTGATGCTGGCTCGCAATCTTGTGATCTGAGTACTACCTCCTGCTGCAGTAATGGCCGTCCTACAAAGAAATTCAGCTCTTAGTCCCTAGAACCAGTGACTTACCAAACATGGATAAAAGCAAAACAAAATAAAACGAAAACCAATTTTGCAGATGAGGTTGAGCTTAAAGATCACAAAGTGGGGAGATTCTCCTGGACTAACTGGGTGGGAACGATGTAATCACAAGGATCCTTAAAATTAGAGAACTGTCCACAGCTGCTGTCAGAGGGACGCAACTGCAGAAGAATGGTCAGAGAGGCTCAGAGTTGCTGGTTTTGAAGATGGAGGAAGAGACCCTCAGGTTTAGCAATGTAGATAGCTTCAGAAACCAAAAAAGGCAAGGAAACCTTTCTCCCTTAGAGCCTCCAGAAGGTAATGCAATTTTATGAAACTGTGATTTTTAGCCCAGTGATACCCATGTCAGACTTCTCACCTGCAGAATGTAAGAGGAATCTGTACTGTCTGAAGCCACTAAGTCTGCAGTCATTTGTTAGAGCAGCAATAGAAAACTGACACATGTGTCACAAGGAGCTCTCAACACTGGTAAGAGGGACGGGAAGCAGTGAGCTCAAAAGTGATTAGATTAATCCTTTCTCACAAATAAAACAGCCTGGCAAGCCTGTTTACATTGTTCACTTTCTCAGGAAACTTTTTCCTTTAATATAAATAAAGCAAAAGTAAACTTCACCCTAACTGCCATCCAAATTATCTTAAATTTACAACATGCAAAAAATGAATGCCTGTTATTCCACCAGAGGCATCAGTTAGACTTCAATACTTGGCTGAAAGGTATAAAATTAATATTTTCAATTCAGTCGCCTTTATGGAAAAAATGTGCTTATTAATTCTCTGTTCCTTTTTTAAATAAACCATGGAGAAGTATTGTCTAGCTCTCTTAGCTCCTTGCCAATTCCAATAGTTAAATACTATATTTGACTGCTTACCCTCTCCTCCAGGAAATGTACTGGGTCTGGTTTTTAGAATTATCTAAAGACTTGCTTACATTACATTTATTTATTTTATTTTAGAACATACAGTATTGGATTTCTCTAACCTTATAAGATCAGGAAAATTTACCAGATTACTTAAGATTTCAATTATCTAACATAGCTCTCCTTGCTTATTTTAAAATTAATTTTTAGGTAGCTAATAATTGAAAATTATTTTTATGAGGCTAACATAGTCTTCATATGCCTTACATTGTTTAGTACACTGTAATTTCCCATAATTTACTACTGAGAATGCAATGATTATGAAATTATGAAACCAAGGTCTGTAAGCAATAGCTGGCACACAAGGAGAGACCCCAGCTTTTCCCAGAAATCATGAGATGCGCACTACGGGGATAATTGGAATTAGAGGCAGGGAGCCTGAGACGCCACTTCCAAGTGGCAGCGGGGATGGAAGAGAGGCTCCAAATTCTTTGCTAATTTTGAACATAAATGCAAATTAGCCCCATCTATTGACTTCTCAGGAGCTAAACAGCGATTGTATGTGTTTGCAAATATTTTTTAGACTGTTCAGACTTTAGGAGGAAATTTTTGGCATGAATTAGAAGGTTTTTCTGGTAGAATTAATTGCTCCTTATTAGTCCAAATCTACTTCCCATATGAGCGAGAAGGGACAAACAAAACCAGAATGCTTGGTGGCACAGAGGCTACTTTTTTTAGTACACGTGGGTACACCCACCTGACCTCCCCTCTGGGCTGCCTCATACAAACAGGTGAGCGGTGAGACCGATTCTAGCTCCACAGGACCCCCCCAGGCCTCAGCAGCGCCCTCCTTCAGTGAACAGCAGAGAAGAGAGTTTGTGGGCTTATGATGACCAAGGACGCCACTGTGCCAGTCATCCCTAAATTCTCCATCCCGGACGACTGTCAAGCACAATTACCTTCTTCTAGCCTAAAGCAAAGAAAAAAAAATGATTTGTCCTCTTACCTGACTCTGCGTATGGATTTCACCCCATCGCAGCAGGATTTCCAATTACACATTTAAAAACCTTTAGAATTTCACTTCTTGGCTTAAAAGTGTCTTTGGTTGTAGGCCACACATATTTTGTTGATGATGATAAATGAGTAAACCCAGAAAAGTTAATGTGTGGGGGGAGGGAGTAAAATTGGTCAGCTGCCTTTGGGCTCCATTATAGGGAGTTTATGCATTTCCAGTCCATTCCTAATGTAAGAGTTTAAGAGATGCTTCCTCACAAGCCACTTTTAATCTACGATGTTTTGTTTTCCCTAATTCTCTGTTGTTAGGCTGTGGGAGAATAACCTGCTCTACTGGAAGTCCCTCCTTCTAGTTTGGTTAAGTGCATTTCACTATAATGCGCTGAAACCAGTCTGGGCCCTTTACACCATGTAATTACATAATTTGAAGGATTTTCTTAGGAAGCAGCTCCACTGTGGATTGAGAAACAGCTGTGTCTTTCCAACCTGGTTACAACCCTGTTTGGGGTTGTCAAGGCATCTCTGCCTCTTAGATGCTGCTGTTTTAGGAGCTTCCCTTGCCTTATCCAATCTGAAAACTTTGCAAACAAACAGCTCATGAACATTTTAAAAAATCTTAGTAGGTGTCATTTCATGTTGAGTACTGTGTAACTTCATAAAATGTTTCAAAAGAACAACCGGATTCAGAATCATAACAAATAAATTCTATTGCTGGCTCTGCATTTATAACTTTAAGAAAGTCATTAACCCCTAGACTTTGGTAAACTCACTAGTAAATCATGGGGCTGGACTGAATGGTCTCTGCAATTACTTCTATGGTGCAGCTCTTTCTGATGAAGTCTGGAGCAAAGCTGGAAAATGGGTAAGGATTTAATTTGGAAAACAAAAGAAACCTAAGGGGGAAAGATACAGAATAAAAGACTTAAGTCCTCTGTAGGAAACCCCCAAATGTGGCTTTTGGTTGGAAATAAATGGAGGAGAGAAAAAAATTACAAAGTTAAAAAGTAGACAGACTAAAAGAAAAAAGGACTAGATTCATACAGCGGTGGGGAGAGTTTTTTTTTTTTTTTTTTTTTTTTTTAGGACAAGTAGATTTAGGGAAAGATGCAGACCAAGAATTAAAGGCCTTTTCTAAATCTGATTCGGGGCTGCTTCTATTTGGAGACCAGTTACCTAACTGTGATCTGAGCATTTTCCTTCTGTAAAATGTGATTCCTATGTGCTTACTACATAACTTCTCCATCGACTAGTGCAGTTGCAAAAATGAAAATAAGAATAATTAACACCTTGGACTCACATAGCACAGTCTTCCCACCCCTCAGGCACTACTCACAATTGCCTAAGCTTCCAGAACAAAACGCTGCAACATTCACTGACGGGAGGACAATGGATGCGTCAGGAAATGCTACAAAGAAATGAATGTGTTCCAGCTCCTTCCATGTAAACATGAAAGAGGTAAAGTCTCCATCTTTCTTTAAGGCTGCATAATATTTCATGGTGTACATATACCACAATTCATTAATCCATTCGTGGATGGATGGGCACCTGGGCTTCTTCCATGACTTAGCAATTATGAATTGGGCTGCAATAAACATTCTGGTACAAATATCTTTGTTATGACGTGATTTTTGGTCTTCTGGGTATTACCTCTTTCATGTTTACATGGATGGAGCTGGAACATATTCTTCTTAGTAAAGTATCCCAAGAATGGAAGAGAAAGTACCCAATGTACACAGCCCTACTATGAGACTAATTTAGGGTTTTCACATGAAAGCTATAACCCAGTTACAACCTAAGAATAGGGGGAAGGGGGAAAGGGAGGGGAGGGAGGGGGAGGTGGGTAGAGGGAAGGGGATTGGAGGGATTACACCAGTGGTGCATCTTACAAGGGTATATGTGAAACTTGGTAAACAGTCTGTGAAGCTAGTGAATGATGCCCCATGATCATATCAATGTACACAGCTATGATTTAATAAAAAAAAAAAGAAATGAATGTGCTACATGTTCCTTAAATCTGGGGCAAAGAGAGTAGTTTAAAAACAGACCACTTCAAACTTGCACTTTAAAAATGTGTGGTAATGGCGGCGCCTGTGGCTCAGTGAGTGGGGTGCCGGCCCCATATGCCGAGGGTGGCGGGTTCAAACCCAGCCCCGGCCAAACTGCAACCAAAAAATAGCAGGGCATTGCGGCGGGCACCTGTAGTCCCAGCTGCTCGGGAGGCTGAGGCAAGAGAATCGCATAAGCCCAAGAGTTGGAGGTTGCTGTGAGCTGTGTGAGGCCACGGCACTCTACCCGAGGGCGGTACAGTGAAACTCTGTCTCTCAAAAAAAAAAAATGTGTGGTAATGCAGAATCATTATTCAGTGCCCCAGTGGGGTGGCTCACAATTATAAAGGACCTGCAGCCCCCATCACAATATTTGCACGTAAGAATTTCCTTCTCGATTAGTATGAATTGTAAATTCTGTGTGATTTGGCCCAGTATAGCTTGATACGCATGTTATAGCCAGATAAATATTTATCTACTTAAACCGTCATAGAATGCTAATAACCAAGTATTCAAATTCTGGCTAAAGGCGGAAGGCTAACTCTGTCTTACAAACGTTCTCATTCCTAGGATTACAGATGGCGGATTGGGTCGCTGAGAAACATGTAAGAAGACCGATCGTTACTTCTTTACTGTATTTTGAGCTCAAATGTCAGGGGTACAGGAAAGTCTAGACAACACATCTTTGTTCAGGATTAAAGAATATTAATCCCTGAAAATGTTTAGCTTTAAGAGTTTTTCCTCCCAAAATACAGTTTCATTTAAACCCACAATATTCAGTTTTACTATAATCCACTCAGAGAACCACAGTATCAGGGACAGTTACTAAATGCTTAAAGGAAAAAATCAGAGCTGTGCATTAGTTTTGTGGGCAGGGATTTTCACCTCAGTATAAAACTGGAAAGTTAGAAAAACCTAAATGGCTGACCATAGGGCACTGTTTAAATCATGGAACATCCACTATACCCACAATTTACACATATTCCAACACTGACATTTGAAATCATGTTTTTGAAGAATAGTAACATGAAGAAATGTTCAGGATGTGAAACATGAAAATAATTGTTTATTGCACTGTAAATACAATCCAATTTTTAAGAAGTAACCCTGTGTCTATGTAAATATACATATTCAAAAGTATATAATACACACACACACACACACAGAGAGAGAGAGAGGAAATACTAGAAGCAGTTATCTCTGGGTGAAGATTAGGAAAAATTCTCTTTTCTTCTTTATCTTTTTGTTTTTCGAATTCTTCACAGTAAACATAGTACTTTCCTCCCGTCAACAGCCCTTGGTGCAGAGCCCAGCAGAGGGGCCAGGCATTTCTGGAGGGTGTGTTAACTAGAATCCAAGTTCCTCATTTTTCCACTTTAAAAAGTATTAAAGTAGTTGGAGGTTTACTTATCAATCGTCACCTACTCATTTGTCAGTAAAAGTTTAGTGTCACGATCTGTCCCAGAGCTACAATATGGTCCTATCAGCCTGAATCCTTCGGTTCAGGGTGTGCAAGAATTCATGCAGTTTGCTAAATGGAACGTGATATTCAGTGTTAGTTACTGGCCTCTGGGGCTGACTCTGTGACATGCAAAGGAATCCCTCTCTGCGCCGCAGTCAGCACACACTGCCAGCTAACAACTGGGCTTCCAACCTGCTGTGATCAAATCTTACTAACAGTGCAGCATGTCAAAATGACACTCTCCTGAACTCTCTGCTGTGGGAAGACTGAGTAGACGCACCTTAGACTTAGGATGGATGCTGAGCCCATGCAGGCAGATTCGGCTCTCCTTAAATTCATGGTTTCCAATTCCGTATCGTCTGTCCGTCATCTCTCTCCCTTCCTCCCTTTCTCTCCCCCCTAAAAAATGGAATCCTGCCTCAGGAACCCCTCTTACTGTCAACTTCAGCACCTGCAGCCGTCCCTTCCTCTTTTCCTCTTATTTGGGAAAGGATCCTTTCTCCTAGCTGAGGCTAACTCAATCTGTGCCGTGGAATCTATCCTGAATTTTATTCCATCCTGAATTTCAGAAACTTTATTTTTTCAATTTTCCCTTTCTCTTCTGTAATAAACTTCTCCTACTTGGGGCTTTGTCCCATTACCATTTTAACATTTCTGAATTTTTGCCACCTTGGGAAAATAAAACCTTCTGTGGAGTTCTCACCTACCTGCACATCCTGCTTCAGATGTTACAGTCGAACTTCTCAAAGGAGTCGTCTGCCCTCTTTATCTTCACATTTACTCCCAAACCTGCCAACAGCCTGACCACAGTGCTCACAGATCTCCGGTAAGGGCTGTTCTCCAGGCCACAAACAAGATGTGGGATCCACTGGAGAGCCTTGTTTAACTTGACGTCTCCATGACATTAGGTCTAGTTGAACACCACTGCCTTCTGAAACATTCCCTTCCTTAATATTCAGGTCATCATTTGCTCTGATTTTCTTAATCTAATTTTCCTGCCACGTCTCTAGGTGTCCCTCTGCCGTCTCTGTGGGCTCCTGTTTTCTGTCCATTGTGAACATCTCAGTATCTTAGGGAGTCTCATCTTCTTGCTGTGGGTAAACCGGTGGGGTGGCTCTTCTGTCCCAATCTTCAAAGCCCATCCACACCTCTTCTTTGAGACCCAGACTGATCCATTTAGCTGCTACAGCACAGCTCTGCCTAGATGTCGTCCATCCAATTCCACATGTTCAAAACTGGAGTCACTATTTCCACGGTGCTTCTCCCTAATCCTGCCTATCTCGGTGAACCCCGTCGTTGGGAGGCAGCAGCCGGGGTGACCCCGGATTCATTCCTGTGTGCCTCCCCTTCTCCTCCCTCTCCACCGCCCACCTCACTTGCCATGTTTCTCACATCCAATCAATAGAACAGCTCCAGTTAACCTCTTACTTTTTTAAAGTCTATCACTTCTCTCGTTTCCGCTCACACCTGACTGTGAAGTCCCCACCACCATCTGCCATCTGACCAGTCTGTGGAGCCCTCCAGGCCACTGCTTACACAGGAGCATTGGTTGTGTTATTCCACCTTGAAAAGTTCTTCATTTATACCCATTGTCCTGAGCATGAAGTCCAAACCCTTAAATTCGAGGCTCACCATCACTTAGCAGCACCTGTGGCATGCCTGAGCCTACAGTTCCTCCCCACCGCTTACCTCTGCACCGACCTCACAATCATCTGAGACTTCCTTCAATGCTTTCTTGCTTTGGGGCCTTTACAAAACGTGAACGAGTAGCTCTTAAAACTCTTATTCTCCTCTTCTTCACTTGACTAATTCTGACTTATTTTTTGTGTGGACTTGAAATATCAATTTATCTTGTGTTTTCGTAACACAAGCAAGTCTTAAAATAGTCTTTACCTTGGTGTGTGTCACACTTTATGGGGGCAAGACATGATTGCAAGAGGGACTTTACCTAACAATTGCAATCAGTGTAACCTGGCTTATTGTACCCTCAATGAATCCCCAACAATAAAAAAAACAAAAAAACAGTTTCAACTTTAAGATAAAAAAAAAATAGTCTTTACCTGGACCCCCATAGCTCTCTACTCTACCTTCCTTATTATCCCTAAACATTTTATAGTGTTGCTGTTCATCTATTCACCAAAATATGAAAACTGTAACCATCGCAGGGATCACTTCTATCCTTGAGGTATATCACTGCAAGGCCAAGCCCAGTAGATTAATAAATGTATTTTGAATTAATAAATGAATGGATCAGAACAAAGGTACGTTGCATCCTTCCCATTTGGGAGTAAAAGACTCTAGCGTTTCCATCCGATGGACAAATCTACCCATATCCAACCCTCTTCAGGACTCTGGGCCCTTCCTCTCTCCTTCCCTCCCTTCCTTCTTTCAACTTTCTCCTTTTTTCCCCTTCTTTCTCTTCCTTTGATTATAATTAGCTAGAAGGACGGCTTCGATGGAGGTGCTAATTAACTATCAGCACATCTTATCCCTCATTATTTTAAGTAGACTGTTGTGGTGTTCACGTCATAGCTTCAGCAGTAACCCTGAGGCTGGAAAGTTGGAGCTATAGGATCAAAAGGAGCAGCAAATATTTAAAATAAATACACTGACTATAAGAAAGGAAGACTTTCTATTGCCTACTTATTTTATAACATTTTCTTCATAAATATAACCCAAGGGAAAAAAAAAAAACAAAAGAAGATATTATGCCTATCAATACAGTCTTTCATAAGGATACTTACTATCAAATTTTTAATGCATGGTATCAAAAGTCCGTTTATTGCTATAAAAGTGTTACATATAATTCTAGCACTCCTTGCTTATAAAATTCTTGCCCTCAAATGAGACTATACCTCATTATTATACTTAACATCTAAATAATAATACAAGCTGTTGCTGACTTACAAACATCTGACCTACGTACAACTCACATGAATGGGGGCTATTACAGTAAGTCTTTAAATTATAAACGTCCACTGATATACAACTTGCACTTATGAACAGAGGCTGTTATGGGTTATAGGGAAACGTACCCATTACAACTTACACACAAGTTCAACTTAAGAACAAACCTACTGAACCGATCTCATTCATCACCCAGGAACTGCCTTTAACAACAGCAAACAGCAACAGACACAGAGCCCTTCCTGTAAGTCAGGGACTTACCCACACTTGTGAGGCAAGTGGGCTGCAGAAATTGGTGTCCTCAGCACTGGCACTTGGTATCCCCCAAAGAAGAGAACATCACCAGAAACGTCTGCAGATTTTCACCTTCACAAAAGCCAAGCAATAAAAGTGTGGGGTGAACCCAGTTAACACAGCTCTCTTTAGAAAAGTTGAGGCTTTGAGGCTGAGCTTCCTGTCATGCTTAGGAAATCACAGAATAGTCTAATGTCAGCAGAGCAATGCTCCTGGATGACGCCTTAAGCCTCTCTGGTCATGGAACTGCATTGTGTGATTAATCAGACCTTGCTTATATTAGATGAATATTCGAAATACCCCTCAGTGGTCTAGGAGATGACATATCAATAGCAGTTTAATTTACTACTTGCAAATTCCTGCCAATGTCAGGCTTCTGGTGGGGATTAGCATCAGGAACTTCCTAACACTAATCCATTTTCTTTATCCAAACACAAAATACAACCCCTACCACATTGACTGGCTTTCTTTACAGCTGACTCTTGTCCTGTTGACTGTAAACAGGGAGTGAGTAATATTCATAGTCCCTGAATGATAGTAAATGCTATGTCAGTATTAGCTGCTGTTTTGTTATTTTTACTATTATTAGATTTAAGTGTAATAAAGGGAAGCAAAGGTGTATGAATTCAAAATAGGAAGAAGTGGCCATGACATACCACGGAATGGTAACCTGCTACACCCGAGAGGGACGTGGGGCCCTGTGTAACCTTATCCCCCATTTACCTAATTTATATAACCCTCTGCAGCAGGATCTTAATACATCTTCACTCTCACTGCAGGCAGGGGAAAACCACTAAGTTCCGTGTGAAATTTACATCAACAATGGTAAACTTTATTCTGCAAAACAATCTCCTGAAAAGAGCCTGCTTGATCTCGCTTTCCCTTTTCAGAAAACTAGATTTTTAAAACCTCACTTCAATGATGGGTTAGCACTTACACTTTCATACCAGGTTGGAGGGAAGTGTGAAGAAGACGCAATTCACATCATATGGAAAGATATGGAGATCATATGCATCATATGGGAGATGGAAAATGACCACCTGTTCTGGTTTCCATGCTAACCCTGTCAGGCTGTTTTTGTCTCATCTATCGCTTTCTTTGGATTAATACCAGTTGGTCCAATAGCAAAGTAAATAATAGGAACCAGAAGAAAGAAAACACGAAGAAGAAATCTATTTTTGCCATGACTCAAATGCCTGACTCCTATGAAGATCACAAGCTCCTGTAAAATAAAATAAACAGACCCCTAACACCTGAATGCATGCGCTGCCCTACCTCCTTACTGTCTGAGCTCAAGAAAAGCAATTTTTACTGCACTTCTGAGTTCCTCAGGGAAGATTTTAAGTAATTCTAGAATTACGCCCACTACCATGTTAGGGAAAATACTTGGAATGAATTCATTGAAAATCCTATATTCGACATAGGTTATCTTCAAGAATGGATTTGCAAGGATTAGTGAATAAATTCTATTGGGACTTGGAAATACCAGTTCCCCATCTTATTTAAGGGGGACACCTCTATTTTTATCTGCTTCTCTAAAGAGATTTATTGAAATAGTTTCCCCACCAAAGAGCAAGTGGAAAATCATTGGTCTAATCCAGCACTATCCAACAAAAATATAATTCATGCCACAAGTGTGAGCTATATGTATCCTTTTGAGGTTTGTAGCAGCCACCTTAAAAACAAAAAGTGAAAAGAGGTATGTTGGATTTTAACTTGCCTCAATATATCTGACGTGTTATTTCAACATGTAATCAGCATAAATATTATAATGAGATAGTTTACATTCCACCTTTTCTACTAAATCTTCAAACTCTGGCTGTGTTGTTCACTCACAGCATCTCAGTTTAATCACATTCCAGCTGCCTGATAACGGGCAGTGCAGCTTCAGTGCTCAGGGCTTTCTGAGGGCCTCCCACACACAGTCTCTTAGTTAAACCGCACAGGTGTTGTCACTGAGGTGGCTACTCCTGGTTTTCCCCCATCATCCATTCTCTCATCTCCCTTTCTCATCAACACATGTATTTTCATTGGCGCTTATGTGCTCCAGGGCTGACCCCATCCCCAGTTACAAGGGGAGGGGGGGAGGGATCATACCAGCCAATGAGATCCAAAAGGAAGTCCCCTAAAGACACCTGGGGAAAAGTTTCTCATTTTTAGGAGAGAGCCATAGAAAAACACAGCTTTTCACTCCTGCTAGACTTAATTAACCAGGAAGTGTGAACTAGTATTTATCCCACCACCTGGGCGGTACAAGTCATAGCATGAAGCCAAGACTTTACAGCAAAAGAGAGATGGGGCAAGCCTTGCTCCCTGATGACAATGCTGAGCCTTCAGATTAACCAACTCTGAAGGCTGCCCTAACCCTGAACTTGCTGTGTTTTTTATTTCCAAACCCACAACATTATACCAATGGGAGAGCCCAAGTGTGGCCAAATCCAAGATCTCGAGGATTAAACTCAGGAGTCTGAAGCCTTTTCATGTAGGCGAGAGGGTGCTAGATGGTAACCTGCCTGCATTCCAGGTTACAGAGTCACTGTGGTCACAGTGAGGTTCTTCTTCTTTCTCGTTATAAGTAAAAAGACGAAAGTGGGTTGGCTAGAATCACAATTGCACTGTATCATACTAAAAGTTTTAGAACTGTCAAAACAAATTTTCTAATTTTGACTGTAGTCAAACACTTTCCCAGTAAGCAAAGAGAACTCACTAAACAGTTGTATTTGTTTTATAAATAGTTTAGTGAAAAGAATAATATTTGTAAGATGTACTAGCTGAAAAACGTTTGCCTAGTCAAACTTCGTCACTGTGTGTGAGTGCCCTGACCTGAAAGGCACAGAGAGAACTGCTATCGGGTAGAGACCTACACTCCAGGTGTCATGATGAATGGCGTCCTTTAACCACGTACTGTCAGACAAGTGAAAACGCTTGTCACCACCTACTGGGATTTTCAGCATGTGATCTGAAGGCTATGTTAACCAGTTTCATGAAAGTATTTCCAATTTTATATAAAACCAGCACATTGTACCCCATAATGGCATTAACGTACACAGCTATGATTTAATGAAAAGAAAAAGAAAGAAAGAAAGAAATCCAAGCTCCTAAGAAGGTCAATCAGCTAACGAATCAATGGATATTCTGTAGGAAATCTTTAATTACTGTGACTATCTGACTTGGTTGCTGGGATTTATTATTATTATTATTTCATTATTTTCAATCTTTTCTTTTGTTTACAATATTTTTCTTTCTTTTCTTCCAAGATTAATGGTCTGGCTGATGGGATGCCAAGCCTGTACCATATTTTCAGTGAAGTAATTTAAAAATGCTTTTATAAGCTAATAAAAAAACAGAGAACCAATAGAAAACAAAAGCCTTACCTGGCAAAAAAAAAAAAAAAAAGCCCAGGATCCACCAATTACTAGGAATGTGCATGACTGGGAAAATTTGGATGACTTTTTTTTTTTGCCATCGTGTGTGCAACTGAAAAAAAATGAGAATAAAAGATTCCAGTCTCATAAATCGGAGAACTAAGTCAATAAGGGAATCCAGGTGGAGGGGTCTGCACGTAGCAGGTGCTCAGGAAACACAAGTCTTTGTATTTCTTGGCTCTCTTTAGCTTCTTTTTCATCAGTTTCACTGCCAGCCCATTCCCCAATAGATACGCGGCAGGCACACACACACACACACACACACACACACACACACACACACACACACACACAGCTTCAAAGATACACTATGTTATAATGTTTCTAATAATGATTCAGATATTCTAATTTTATAGCACTCCTTTTTCTCTATTTTTGTGGTAGAAAAGAAATCCCAGCACATACTTCCCACTATGAATCCACACTTCTAAAACCAGATCCTTCAGCTGACTATGTGATATAGCCGGGGGTAAGAAATCCAAGCTAGAGCAGCCAAGTTTGCACCAGAACTTTGAATTTTAAAAGTGTAACCCAAAGGGTTACACTTTGGGTTACACTTTTAAAATTTTAAAGGCAGGATTCACGACAGCCCCACCAGATGAGCATCTTTGACGTGGGACTTGGCTGTGTGGCCCGACTTTCCGCACCCAGAACATCTGGGTCCAGTCTATCTTCCAAACCTGGCCTGCCAGCTTCCTCCAGACTCCCGGAGCCCCGGGATCCTTCTAACATGCGCCCTTGGACTTGTCAGAGTCTGTTGTTTGCAACCAAGAACCCAGTCTAGGGAGGAGGCTGAAGTCAGAAGACAATTCCAGCTTCCTGATACTGATCTAGAACATAATTGAGTTAGAAATACAGGCTAGCGAAAAGAATTTCAAAATGTTCCCTTAATGTCTTTTATAGAACAAAAACTAATATTAAGAAATTTACTTTTGGAGCCGGGCAAATCGTTAGTCTATTCTTGGAAGAAATTACTACCATTAAATAAATCCCAAAGTCTGCCACCCAGCAAGCTGGCCATTAGCATTGCTATTGATTTATAAAGGGAAAGTCAGTTGCCAGATTAACATCAAACCCAGACTACAACTCACCCTTTATGGAAAAATCAAGAAAAGCTTTTTTTTTCTCCTTAAGTCACCTTTCCAGGGTCGGGTGCTTATGGAGCACGCGTGAGATTTTATGGTCTCATACAGCCACATCTCATTATACTCTTAATTTACTTCTGGACAATTCTCTGAGCCTGAATCTTAAATCGTAAACTTAGCAAAACTCACACTCGTCTTTTAAAAGAAATCAGGATACTAAGGCTGTTTGCCGCCTATAACTGTTTCTTATATTTGCAAAACAATAATAGAAAAGAAAAAAAAGAAATATCTATGATGTTTAAAGGATGCTTCAAGATGACACTGTCAGTGAAATATTGTATTCCTCTAAAAGTAAAATTAAAACCCCATGCGCAAATTGCAAATATAAACCTACCAACTAGAAGCTTTGAAAAAAGAACACAGGGCCTAGCCGAGGAGCTGCAAAGCTATGTCTCAGGTTGGTTCATTAGAAGCAGAGTCTGATTTGGGGATTCTGAAGGCTGGTGAGAAGCCAAGCCAGAGACAGAGACAGTCCTGCCCCAGTGCTCCAGACGGTCTCTCCGCTCTTAACACCCTGACATTTATGTCAGTCAGGCCACTGCCTCCACTTTTTTCCCCCGCTTACTGTTAGGTTTCAGTCATTGACAGCCAAAGAATACTGATTATAAATGTAGAGAATATTAATTCAAGAGTTGCTCCCCATTCAGGAGGAGAGGAGACAAATACAAGAAGCCGGTTTCACAAGAAGCCTTGCCGTTCCCTCTGCCCGCAGCGCCCGTCCTGCAGACAGTTCACTCCTGGCTCTTTCCTTGCACCAGGTCTCAGCTGCACTCTCCGTCCCAATCCATACTACAAAAGTTCCCCAGTTCCCCCATCACACCACACTGTTCTGAACGGTATTTATCACCATCTGACTTCCAGTTTATTTATTGCTTCTCTCCTTCCACTGGAATGCAAGTTCCCTAGAGCAAGAAACTCATCTAATTTGTCTTCTGTATTTCCAGCACCTAAAACTGTCCTGCTAGACAGTATGGACTCAAAAAATGAATGCTGAACGCATGAATGGACAAATGCATTCTGAAAGGTCCTCAGCTTCCTTCCTTTATAGAAAATTGTTACAGCACCAGCTACATGCACCAAGGCTGGAGGGTTCAAGCACAGCCCCGGCCTGCCAAACGACAATGACAACTGCAACAACAACAACAACAAAATAGCCAGGCATTGTGGCAGGCACCTGTAGTCCCAACTACTTGGGAGGCTGAGGCAAGAAACTCGATTAAGCCCAAGAGTTCGAGGTTGCTGTGAGCTGTGACACCACTGCACTCTACCAAGGGCAACATAGTGAGACTCTATCTCAAAAAAAAAAAAAAAAGAAAGAAAGAAAGAAAAAGAAGAAATTGACAGTGGAAAATAACATATCAACCAAGTCTCTGCAGGGAATTGTTTGGTAGACAACACGCTCGCTGAGGATAAGAGCCACGTCACTGTTCTGTCAGGCCGTAGCACCACCTCACACACAGGGGACATTCAATACATGTCTGTTAAATAAATTAATAAACCACGGCTCCTGCTTCTGCCATTGTGAAGGCGCTTTCATGTTATTTTCCTGCTCGTAAACGTACTAGAACTCCCAATCCCTAATGCAGCATGTTATCATACGGCGTTCAAAATAAAAGCTGCTTAAGTAAACTTGAGCGTTGTTCTGATGCGCCCACATTTGGATTCTATATCTGGTCAACATAGTGATAGAATTTCTTCATGATTTGATGGAGATCATATTTGTTTTATCTTATTTTATTTATCTTATTATCTTGTTTTATTGGGCAGAATCTTATTTTAAAACCCATGTATATCAAGTAACATCTTGTTTCTCATGGTATATCCCAGGGAGACATTATAAAAACACAAATTACTCTTCTGGAAAGAGCAGTAACTGAGAAGCAGAATATATAGGTTCTTTCTCAAAAATTCCCAACATGTGGTGCACTTTCTGCTTCCTAAGTCCAATGGCTAAAATTTTTAATCCTAGTATTTTAATGTAACATTTTTATAATCAACTTTTCTTTTAAAGTGTTCCTTCTGGCATTTAGTTATTAATCTTTCTGGGTTTGACACGTCAAGAATTTTAAGAGATGACATGCGCGTACGTGCTTTTTTAGAAAGCTGATTCTCATCGATCGAAGTCGCTGAATTCCTCTGTCTGTCACATTTACTAACATACCTGGCACAAAATGCTCCAAAACTAGAGTGATAGTTTTATATAAGTGCTCGTAAATTTGCACTGCTAGTGTGAGTGTCGCTAACCCAGTGATTTATGCAACGTGACAAGTCGCCAGTAAAAAAATGTGGCCTCTTCATAATCCAAAAATAATAAAATAAAAATCAATTTAGGACTGTTCAATATAAACTAGGGACTAGTACTATAATATCACCAACAGGTGGAAAGAAAACATTAAGACAGGTTGACTCCATCAACCTGTCAATAGAAGGATGATGAAATTTTTCTAAACAAAGACCAACTCCAAGCAAGGGTGGGGAATCTGTGTCCTCAAGGCCATGTTTAGCCCTCCAGTTCCCCTGGTGCAACCCCTCTCCTGAATCCAAACTTCACAGATCAAAGTTATTAAAATCTCTTACTAAAAGGATTTGTTCTGTAAAATTTAGACTTGGTCAAAAGGGCACTCTCAAGGATTCAGAAGGCCTCAGGTGGCCCCGGGGCCACAGGTGCCCCAACCCCACTGGCCTTTGTTTTCTGTTTTGGTTTGTTTGTCTTCATTTCATTTTTTAGAGAGTGTCGCCCAGGCTGGAGTGCAGTGGTGTGATCATATCTAGCTGCAGTCTGGAACAAACTTCCAAACAAACTCGAGGAATCCCAGCCCCCTCGGCCTCCTGAGTAGCTGGGACACACATACAAGCCACCACACCCAGCACGAGCCAGGCACCTCCATCCCAGCTGCTTCACTTCCCAGCTCTGCCACCTTTTGAGGAGTCGCTCGACTTCTCTCAGCTTTCACCACCTGTCAGTGGAAGATAATAATGTGTACCTATAGGGTCCTCTTGTAAGAAACTTAGAAAATCACATGTGAAAACCAGCCTGGGATAGTCCTTGGTTCTAAGAAAAACCTTTGTGTCCTTTGAGAAGCAACATATTTCCTGTAAGTTAAGGTTCACCAAGAATATTCTAGAAAGGTATCAAACATGCCATGGGTTTTATTCAACAACCCAGCAGGAGTCATGGGTGTGAGTCGATGGGGCCCCAGCGTAGACCCACCACAGCTTGGGCAGGGCATGCTCCATCGGGCCTCACGCCGCAGTGGCCAGCGCTGCCTGTCTGCCCAAACCAGGCTGGTCTGCAGCAGTGGCACCGTGTGGCGGTCACAGCAACCACAGACCCACCAGACTGGCTGCGTTTGCTTCTTGGAGCAACTAGTTATGTAGTGTCTACCTACCTTAGTAGACTGAAGGCTTCATGAAGGGAGATAGTGAACCTTTTGGTTTACCAGCAGGCCACCACAAAAGGCAGCACAGACTACCCACTGCTCAAACCCAAAGAGTGTTGTTCATCTAGAACATAATGTGAGTACGTCCCTCAGGCTACATGGCTGCTCAACCAACACGGCCCTGAGCATCAGCCCTGGTCAGCACCGCACCACAAGAGTGCTAGAGTGACAGGCACAGAATAAGCACTTAATAAATATTTATAGACTAACTGGGTGAACAATGTGTGATCTGCTTTCCCATCTGTGTGTCTATGTTTCTTCCTAATAAGTCCTTAGTGTTTACGCCCGTGCATCTAAGATAGTACGTCCAACAGGGACCCTTATCTACTCAGTGCTGCAGGAAGGCAGAACTGAAGGGAAGGCTGGAGTGGGTAATCATTTGATCTCACTGAAGAGGAAAAGGAAGACCAGAAAGATAACGTGACCCCCTCATGCGGCAAAGCCAAGACCAGACCAGGGCTCCTGCCATCTCTGAGCCCTCCCCTGCTTCCTCAGTAATTCCTGTGCTCCTGTCATGAAACAGAGAGTCGCGTTCACAAAGCAGGGCCACTGTACCACCCACCGGGACTCCTGGCCCAGAAGCTGCCGGTTCAGCGGCTCTTCTATTGGGAGAAATGCAGCAGATGTGTGACCTGCCAGGGGGTCTGACCCACACATGGTGGCTGGTAGCCAGGAGTCATCAGGGACACGTCATACATCAAGACAGCAGGTAGAGCCCGACTTCACTGTCCTGAGAAATCCCTCCAATCTTAGCTTTTACAAGCTCTCTGTCATCATTTTCTACATTAACAACATTCTCCTTTTTCCAAATTTTTATGAATCACAACAGCAACATGTTCTTGACCACAGAAAGTGACATTTGTTACGTCCTCACAAAGACAGACAAAAAGACAAATCAAACCTACTTTCAGGACATTTCAAAGAATTAGGGAAAAGTGTATTTTTAAATTATACTTGATTTTTCTTTACTATTGCTTGAAATAAATAAGTTTCCAGCTCCAAGGTGACTTTTTGTTTTTGTCTTACCAAGATTTTTTAAATAATAATGTTATTTGGTAGAATATTTATTTGCATGACTTTTACCTAAATTAGTAGCTAATTTTCTTTCTTTCTAACAGAATTAGGTGTGACTAATCAAGCCTCATCTTCCATTTCTGATGCTGCTTTTTATTTTTAAGCAATCTTATTATTTTCTTTTTGAGACAGAGTCTCATTCTGTCACCCTGGGTAGAATGCCGTGGTGTCATCACAGCTCACAGCGACCTCAAACTCTTGCGCTCAAGCGATTCCCCTGCCTCACCATCCTGAGTAGCTGGGACCAGAGGCACTGGCTATAGCGCCTGGCTAGTTTTTCTAGTTTTAGTAGAGACAGGGTTTTGCTCTTGCTCAGGCTGGTCTCGAACTCCTGAGCTCAGGCAATCCACCCACTTTGGCCTCTCAGAGTGCTAAGATTACAGCATAAATTTTTAGAGTTATGATCCTCCAAATAGCTATTATACCTTCAGCGCTGCTAAAATAACATATAGATTTTGAATAAGTAGCCAGATCAATCACTGAAATGTCTTTCTTATTAACACTGCTCAGAGAACACCTAGGAGGGCCCCTGGATGGGAAGATAACACTTTGTGCCATCTGTGGGCTGCAAATAAGATGAATGTGTTTTCAGGACCTGGTCAAACTGCTGAGGCACTTTACAACTCTACAAACCTCACTGTGGTCTCAAAGTTTGTGTAAATTCAGTTCTGGACTGGTGCACATTGACGTGGCCTAGCATGACAACTAGATGCATAATTAATTCAACTCAACATTCAGCAGAGGACAGGTTCATGCAGATGGAGAACAGGAAGAAGACCCCAAAGGAAAAGAGCTCCCAGGAAGGATGCGGGCACAGGCCAGGTCCACGGTCTACCCCAGTGCAGAGGCAGGACCACTAGGTGGGGAGGGGCCCTGCTCACCTCTGATGGTGAGTTCCCCCCTTCCGAGATCCGTGGTGGGGAAGAGCATTCCAGATCTGCAACACACGTCTTCAGGACACAGGTAGTGGCTACTCCTCCAGGTTGAAGGGAACGGGCTATGGGATGCAGCGTGTTGCAGATTTAAAGAGCTAATTGGCAGCTGCAAAGGGTAACGGATTCTGGCTGCGAGGATGCGGAGGAGAGATGGTGGCCCAGGGAGGGGGAGAGATGAATTACAGTAGCTTGTAAAAATGTATACACGGGTGTTTACCATTTTTCTTTCTTCTTTTTCTTTTCTTTTCTTTTCGTTGTTTTTTGAAGTTACATTCTCCACCATATTTTTCCCCTAGGGAACTATAACCAATTGAACTGTGAAACACTACTTGTCTCTTTTCTCCAGTTTCCTGGGGGAAAGTTCTATCTGAACACAAGAAGTCAACATTATTATCCAGTAAAACATCTGAGTGGTATTCCTAATATGGAAGAAATATTCCTGGATTGCTAAAAGGACTCACACTGTACTTGACCTCAGGAGAGCTGAGAGAAGAAAGACAATTAACTACACGTCCAATGAAGGGGGACTTAGGCTGACAGGGAACCACAGGACTGGGGGACCCACGGGTCGGCACATGCAGGTAAAGAGGCTCGAGGAAGGCTTCTTAAGAGAGTGACTCCTAACTTGAGGCCTCAGCCAATCCAAGAGGCCGACTTCTCAGCACACAGTGTTGCACAGCTGTGGGGTAAAGTGGAAAGTTGACAACTGGGAAGAGAAGAGTTCCCAGTGAGGAGAGCAGTCTGTGTGAAGTCCCAGAGAATGTCCCCCTGCAGCGCTAGCTCCATGCATGTGGCTGCAGGTCCCTTGCAGTAAAGAAGCTGTATGCTGTCCAACTGTCTTTTCTCTTTAAGAATGAATTACAGACAAATACTCCTCGATTTACGGTGGGGTGACAGCCAACAAACTCACCATAAATTGAAAATATTGTAAGTCAAAGATGCATTGAGTCCCCCTAAACGACTGAACACTAGCCTGGCCTAACAGTGCCTTGAACACTTACATTAGCCCACAGTTGGTGACACAGTCCGCTGCAGAGTACAGGTTCTGACCCTCCAGACTGTACAGCTGACTGGTGCTGCCTCCACCCAGCATCACCACAGGACATCCTGCAGCATGTCGGCAGCCAAGGAAAGGATCAAAGTACAGTTTCTGCTGAATATGCATCACTTGGGTGCCATCAGATAGTCGAAAAGTCAAGTCAGGGATTGTCTATGTTTACTGTAAAATGCTGTCATACCGTAAGGGGACCCCCACAAAAACTAGCCTCCTTTTTGGTTACCATCTTTCACCCATGAAAACTGGCATTTCCTAGGGAAGAGGGGGACTCAAGAGACTGTCTCATCATCCTCAGAAGCAAACCTGGCAGCAGTTGAAACACACACTTGTCTCTTATCTCTGTGGTAAGGAATCAAGGGAAATGGGGAAGTCAGAATGTGACATGTTCGAGCTGCAGATCGTAGAGTGTGAGGTGTGAATGAGATAAACGTGGAGCACGGGTGGGCTGTGAAAATGCCACACAGATGTCAGAAGTTTGGGGAGGACTTTCTGGCACTCCTCCCCTGGGATGCAAAGCCCGAACTGAAAAGTGAAATGTGGTCCCCAGCACCCCTCTCTCACCCCTCCGCACCCCCAGGTGAATCTCAGGAGGCCACAAATGCTTGTGGTAGAGATCCCTGAGTGTTATTCCCAGAAAGCTGAACCTATGGAAACTTTTCTCTTTGAGTCATTGACCTTCACAGCTTTTTCAAAGGGGAAAGGCCACTGAGACTGCAGACCATCTGACTTTCCCCACAGATGATGGCTTAAGAAGTGTTTAATTCTTGGCTCTCCCTGATAAATTAAAAATTTTTAAAGTCTACATTTTTTAGCCCTGCTTTATCCCGTTCATCTCAAGTTATATTGGCTTCTGGATATATCATTTAGATAATCCATCATCACTCCATATGTTCTGTGCCCAAAGCCCTCTTTGCTCAAGGCCAGCCTTCTTCATGTAACGTTTGCCAAACAGTCCCCTTTCCAGAGGGGTTCACACTTAATTTCAATAACTGAATTATTTTCCCAAATAAGAGAAATTGAGAATAACACAAATGAAAAAAAGATCTTAGCTATCTATGAGTCCTACTTCTGTGCTTTCCAGATAAGAGGATATAGAAGGTGCCCAGGGCTGTGGTTAGGACTAGTTCCTAGCTCCTCTCCAAGCTGCAAAAATAAACAACAACAAAAGGAAAACCCATCATTCGAAATCCAGGTCTAATATTGTTTATGCTCCAGTTCTTTATCGGAATGACATAGATAACAGATTTCCAGGATTCAATTAAATGAGCTCACACAGGGGAAAGCATTGACCATGGGGAAAGGACCTGTCTGTGGACTCAGTCCCTCCTGAGACTGACTGTTCCTAACAGCACCAGTCTCTCTTACTTTTATTTCTCTGACTCACTTTTTTCTACTCTTTCCACCCTGAGGCCCCAACCGACTTGGGGAAGCAAGTCGTAACTGATCTCACATCCTCATTTTCCAGCCCAAATCAATCCACACACGTCAACCCTGCCAAAGAACGCTTCACCCTATTCAAAAACCCACCACAGAGATTCTGCTGTCCATTGGCCAAGGAGTGAGTTCTCATCCTGTCATTCAGGGGCTAAAGACCCAAATCGGTTTTCTTGGAAACGTCTGAACATTTTCAAGCCATAACCCCACCATTCCAGTGTACACTCACTCTTCTCATCTAGAGAGGTTTTTGAGCACACTGGCTCTCCGCCAGGAGATCAAGTTATGCCAACTGTCCTCTTCCTGGAAGTTTCTGGCAACTTTGGGTCCACTTTCTTCTCAGAGCTGAGATGAATTGCCTCCTATCTTGTATCGTTGTTTTGTAATTGTTTCACTCACAAATGTGCAAATTCTGCTTAACAGATTATAATTCATTCCTTAATTCCCATAAGTATACTTCTACGGTGTCTAAAATATATTGCAATAAAGTTAAAAAAGTAAATAAATCTGAATAATCTCAACTCTATAAACTTCAAATTATATAAGTATTTTTCTATAATAGATTCACATGCATAATCGTTTTCTCTGAAGCAATACCCTAAATATAGCAGAAATTTATAGTCTATTGAATAATACATGTATATACAGAAAACAACATTGTTTCTATAAAATAATTTATCACACACATCTACCATAATTAGCATATTAAAGACAAATTTCAGTTGTCAAACTACAGGGTATCTCAAAGGTTGCCAGACATACATACTTAGGGAAAATGGGAAAATATAGGTAAATGTATCTTTATTTATTTATTATAATGGGAAATTATAGCTAAATGTATCTTTATTTACAAAAATTCATTACAAAATTTTACAAAATATTTATGAAGTATTTATGTATGTGTTGCTATATAAATATAAAATAAAAAACATAAAATAAAATGTAAAATACAGTAGAACCTCCATAGTTGACCAACTCCTCAAGTTGACTTAATTTTCACCAACCAGACATGCACCACATTTACATATCAGAACAGTAGGCCTAGGTCCTTACGTTGATCAACTCTGTATGTTAGTTGACTAGTTGGTACAGTCCCTTGGGTGGTCAACTTACAGAAGTTCTACTGTATAATATCAGTTTGTTTATTTTTCTTATGTATAGCAACCTTCCAGTACACCTTGTATATCGGTGATTCTCTAATTAAAAAAAAAAATCACAACTACACTATGAAATATCTTCCTGAATTGAAGCATCTCTGTTTATATTTGTGGATACCAAGCAGGTAATTTGCCAATTTAGGATTAAAGGCAAAATATTCTAAGGTTGCTTTTATCTAGTTCCAAGGGTGATGAGAAACAGTTCCTCATACCTGACTTTTCGTGATGTTGATAGTTAGCTTTGTAGTTACTATTTTTAAGATAGCTACAGTATAAGCCACATCCTATCTGCTTGGTAGTACAAAATGTGCTCACGGCTTCCTTCGAACAAAATCCTAAGGTTTTTCTGCTTCTATAAATTTAGCTATCCTGTCAAATAACTGGACTCTGATGAGCATGGCTCATAAAAAATAAAACAATAATAATAATAATAGTAAGAGAAACAGCCTGCTTTTCTGAGTCCACTGGCTGATTCCAATGGAGTGGCAGTGATTAACGGGACGTGGTTTTCCTTTGCGTTCTCACTTAATTTCACATCTTATCACATATCATATTGTATTTTGTAAAGTTGCTTGGAAAAAGAAAAAGAAAAAAGCCTCTATTTACACCATATCTAAACCTCTGTGTAGAGAGAACTTGTAGCACTGGGGTATTTTCTTACAAGGTACTTCTGCTCTACCAAGTTTTCCAGCAGTAAAAATTGAATATTATCATCCTCATGATAGTCAAGGTAAAACATACTCAAGGTCCTTTCAAGTAAGGGAGTTGGAAAATTGGATTAGTATGCTATACCCAACTCAACAAAAGCTAATAAGAAATCCATATTTTACCCATTGTTAGAAAAAGTACTTAAGAATCTCATTTTTAATAGTAAGGCTGAAAGTGCAATTCACTAAGTTCTGTTTTCATTCTTATAATTCCTTAATCTATTAAGAAAGCCGTTCTGCCAGTTTGTTTCTTTTGAAATAACTTCAACTTTGCAGTGTACGGATCTTCCTGAAGATATTTAGAGATTTAATTTCAGTGGTGCACAAAACCAAAGCCACGACCGTTCCTTTAAGAAGTCCCTATTTTGGATTTCTCCTCTTGGATGTGAACACATGTTCAATTTTTTTTCTATGATGACAGAATTAACAGTGTCTGATAAAGCACAACAAATCAATGAAGAGTTTGAGGAGGAAGATAGTAACTGAAATTAAGTAAGACTCGTTTCAAAGATAGTCTTCCTCAAGATGGACAGATCTTCTTTCCGAGGCCACCATATTCATGGTTTTAGAATTAAAGTTTCTAATAAATAAAAACACTCTACATACTTCCTCTGACTTAAAAAAAGTCAAACAAAAAATTTTAAGTCTGATTAACAAGACCCCTATGCCCAATACCATAGGGGTAAACATTTTATTCATACAATTTAACAGCATTTTTCTAGTATATAGATGACGTGATACTGCAAACTCAAAAGTTCTGAGACACAAAAGATGGTTGTGAAAAATTCAGAGACTCCGTTTGCCTCTAAAGTTACGTGAAATGCCGCATGTTAGCAGCCTGTTTATTATTGGGAACTCTTTTCCCCCCTCCTGTTTGCCCCCTAGACATCCCATTCGTCCAACATAGAAACAAATGCTGTAAGTCTAAAATTGGTGCTGGTTTTCATCAGCCAGAGTGATGACATCAGCCTGTGTTCCAGCCCCTGGAATGCAGAACTGGGACCATACGGTGACTTGGGAACAGTTAGGTCCCAACATAATTCTTCTTGTCCCCACATCACTGATTTGGAGCCAAGGCTTGTGCTCCAAATGTGCTGCCCAGTTAAACACAGGTATCCTCAAATACCTGCTTGTCAAATGCCAGGGAGAGCAGGAAAGAGAAAGCAGCTACATTTCTATTTTAAAATGCAAGAGGTTTCCCACTTACACAGGGTGTGCCTAAAGTTCGTGTGCACTGACAAAGTTACAACCATTTTAAACTGCACACAAATTTTACGGGCACCCTGTACACGGTGTACAACAATGTTAATGTAATTAATTCCACGCAGCAGTAAACACAATGATGGTTAAAATGGTAAATTTTATGTTATACATTTTATCATAATTAAAAAAGAAAACCCAGGTGGGTGGCTTCTGAAAACTGTGTCTTCTACAAGTGTGTAATAAATTTCCAGGTCCAATACTAACTGGTTATAACTTTGTGACAGTGACCATCTCTCTCCCTCTTCAACATCTGCTAGACTAGGCTCCCAGGGGCCTAAATAAACATTCCTCCCTCGCGAATTACCATACTTATCCGCAGAAATTTCTAGTTAAAAGTAACACAGAAGAAAACCTCAAAAATACCATGTTAAGAGCAGATGTTAGACAGGAGCTTGTGGAAACATCACTCGCTCCCCCACTGGGCGCTGGCGCGCGGGGCTGGGAGTGAAGAAATCCCCACCTCCCACCCCGGGACTGACCGCTGCAAGGACACGCAATTTCTGGTCAGAGGGGGTACACGGCCGAGGGTCCCATTGGTTGCGGGATCGAGCACTTTCTGGAGGGTAAAGCCCCATTCTCAAGGTGCTGAGCGCCTTCCCAGCAAGACGCACCTTCCACGCCCCTGCCCGCATCCAGAGTGGACCCAGAAGGCGCAGGCAGTGCGTGTCTGAGACTACAGGTAGGGCGCTCTCCAGACTGGAAATCGACCCCCACCCAACATCAGGCTGCAGTTGCCATCATATTCTGCTCCTAATGCGCTCACGACAAACCTGTAACTCTGCACACGCACTGAAAAGACACCCGGGTGTCCTCTCCCCTCACATTAGAGTGTGGCCGCCTCACGCCGCCAGTGCCTGGCGCGCAGCCAGCGCTCGGAAGGTGCTCAGCCGGGCAGGTGAGGGGCTCAACTCTGAAGCCACCGCCAGGACGGCGCCAGGACGGCGCGGGAGGAAGAGCTCTCCACTGCAGTCCCTCCTCCCCACTGTGCTGCCCCTTCAGAAGTCCCATTTCACTCTCACCCTGACTTCCCCACACCCTGGAACTACCTACCAGGAGTGGCGACCAGCAGACGGACAGCACGCACATGATTCCCATGAGCTGAATCGCTGTCTCGGTCGTGATTCGGCCCCACTGGGCACTGGACTGAGACGCTGTGGCCTTGGCCCGGCAGCGGGACATCAGGGCCCTAATGGTGGCCAGGTTGCAGGCAAAGGTGACGGTCAGCGCCAAGAGCCCCAGGAAGGCAAAGGTGGAGGCGAAGAAAAGGTTGCCCCAGTCGTGCGGCGAGCCAGTCGCGTTGCCCCCTCGGCCGGTGCTGATGAAGCACCACGTCCCGGGCCACTGGACGCTGTACTGGCCCACGCCCAGCACGGGCAGCAGGGCGAAGGCCAGCACCGCCAGCCACACGCCGAGCAGCACGACGCGGGTGGCGCGCACCTTCATGTGGCTCGCGTACCAGTGCGGCGCGCGGATGGCCAGCGCCCGCTCGACGGCCATGGCGCTGGCGGTGAAGAGCGACGAGAGCCCGAACACGGTCATGGTCAGGCCGAAGAAGGTGCAGAGCCGGCCCGACGGGTCCAGCTGTTCCCAACGCTGCTGGGACAGGTACACGACGATGACCACAGGGCTGGTGAGCAGCTGGCCCACCAGGTCGGTGAGCGCCAGCCAGCCGATGCACAGCAGGAACGACTTCTTGCGCTTGCTCTCGCGGCGCCGGTAGCTGCGCGACACCAGCAGCATGGCCAGCGCGTTGCCCACGAAGCCGGTGAGGAGCATGGTGATGGGGAAGGCCACCGACACCGACCTGCAGGCCTCCGCCGGGCCTGGGGCGCGCGTGAGGTTGCCCCCCGCGTCGGCGGACGGCTCGGGCGCCCACAAGCCCGGGGAGGAGTGGTTGAGGCGGACGCAGAAGGGGGCGACCCAGCCGTCGCCCCGCGGCCCCTTCATGTCTGCTTCGAAGTGAGGCGCGGGTGGGGCCCGGGGAGCCGCAGCGGGAGCCAGCGGAGGCGGCACAGGCGGCCCCTGGCCGGGGCTGGGCTGCTTTCCATGGCGAGGGGCACAGCCGCCTCCCCGCTCCGCTACTCGGGCCGCGGCCGCGGCGGCGCCAGGGCTGACGGGGACCGGCGGCCGCGCGGGCGGCTCCCGGGCACGCCGAGGTGCGGCCCCTATAAGGCGGCGGGGCGGGGCGGGGCGCTGGTGTGGGCAGCGCGGGCGGGAGGAGCGCGGGGACGTGGCCCGGCACCTCTGCGGGTCGCCGCCGCCCGCTCCCGACACTCGGGGCTGGGAAGTCTCCCGGGCGCGCTCCTAGCCGGACCGGGCGCCCGCCCCCATGTCCGCCCCGCGCCTTCCCGGCCCCCTGCGCGTCCCCCCTGCCTGTCTCCCCTGTTCCCCCGCCAGCCCCCCATGCCGGCCCCCATGTCCGCCCCGCGCCTTCCCCGGCCCACTGCGCGTCCCCCCTGTCCCCCCGCCGGCCTCCCCTGCGCGTCCCCCCTGCCCGTCCCCCGCCTGTCCTGGCCCCGGAGGAGCAGCGTCCGCGGGCCGCCCCCACCCAACGCGCCTCCCGGGGCCGCCCGAGCGCAGGTTCCCCTCCTCCATCTGCAGGGTAACGCTCGTAGGGGACGGATCCTCTTCCTGAAGCCCTTGTGTTAATTCTGGCAGAGGGTAAATCACTTGCCCCTAAACGATCTGCGCACACCACACTCTCTCATAGCTGAGTGTAAACTTTTCGCTTTCCTACTTGGCGACTCTGGAATGGTGGTGAAAAGGCCACGCTGTCCTATCTCCGCGTGCCACTGAAATTAATAGTGCCTGGAGTTGGCACGGGAACAGACACAGGGAAACAAAAAATTCGATGGTTAAATTCAAAGACAAAAACGTTCCCACTGCCCCCCGCCTAATCCTGCCGCATCTCCGCAGAGTCAGCCAGGCTGACTGAGTCGAGGCGGTGGCCACGCGTCTGAGGCCGGGAGATGAACCGCGCCGGCCGCGGGGAGGGAGCGCGGGCAGCAGAGGGACGCGTCCCTTCCCAAGCCTCCGTCCATCTGCTCAGATCAGTACCCCTAGAAACTGTGTTTAGATGTTACAGAAAGCCTGAATCCATACGTAAACTCTGCCTTTGCGATAATGCACGTACCGCAAAAATAAGCATAATTGCTTAGTAATGTCTTTGAGTACTCTGACATTACATGATGCATTTTCCCGAGCATTTGCGCGTTTTATCACAGAGATCTTCCAAGGTACTGCTGCTGTCCCCGCTCCCTTTTCAGGTGAGGCGCCGAGGCTGGATGAGGTTGGAGGATGTGCCCCGTCTCTTACCAGTCCCCCGGGCCTGTCTTATTTGAAGCCCCGTGTTCCTCACATGGATACCGTTACCACGCTCAGCAGATGAAAATTAATGGTGTGATCTTTTTTCCATAAATCTTGGGAGATCCTGGTTTCTCTACCTCTTCATATTGTCCAGGAAATGAAAAGAATTTAAAAATTATTTACAAACTTCATTTTGCCTCATATTAAAAAAAACAAACAAACAAATAAAAAAAAACCAGACCTAGGCTGGGCGTGGTGACTTGCGCCTGTAATCCCAGCACTCTGGGAATCAGAGGCAGGTGGATTACTTGAGCTCTGGAGTTCCAGACCAGCCTGAGCCAGAGACCTCATCTCTGAAGATAGCCGGGCTTTGAGGAGGGCACCTGTAGTCCCAGCTACTTGGGAGGCTGAGGCAAGAGGATTGCTTGAGCCCAAGAGTTTGAGGTTGCTGTGAGCTATGACACCAGGCACTCTACCGAGAGTAATAAAGTGAGACTGTCTCAAAACAAACAAAAAAATAGACCTAATCATATAGCATTATGAAGGCTGTAATTCAGGCTGACTCAAGATTGATTTTCAGAACAAGTCTGTTTAGTTTTTTTGCCTTTCTTAGCTTAGATGATATTCTGTTTAGGTGTAAATGATTGTTAGAAGGCAATAATGGGATTATGTCTCTCTGCTTCCGTTCTTTCTTCGCTGCTGTTGGGAATCTGTGTAGAGCTTGAAAAAAAATGATTATTGGGTTATGTAAGTGTTTAAAGGGAGAAAAACAATGGTGCATTTTCAACCACATTTTAACCACATGTGTTAATCACAACACTAATTTCATTTTAATTTGTGTTTTGTTTGCTGTCATTTAAAAATGTTTTGCACTTTTTATTTACTAAAATGTCCTGTTTACAATGAGAACAATTAGGAAGAAATAGTGACATGATGTACTTTCTAAATCTTCTCCAAACTTTTGTCTTATTACTTTAGAATTCATCTCAACCCCTATTGAGAAAATGGTTTTCTACAATAATGTCATTTGAAAAGCAAAATAATATTTGATGTTACTTTTAGATACAAGCTTTATCCAAAGCATTTGGCTGAAAATACATACCAAATGAGATTTTTCAATTAATGAAATTACAGTGTACTAACAGATTTAAAATTTTAAGAGCATTTCATGATTCACACAGCAAAGGAAGCAAAGATAATTTCTCTCTGGTTACCTTGAAAAATTATTCTCATTTTTATTTACAACTATTTGGCTTCTTTGAAACTTTACTTCTCCCATTGCAGTGCTTGATGTAGCCAAATGGACTTGGTACGCACGACAGGCTTTGGGACACGTATTAGCGAAGAATTAATGTTAACCACTTCTATTCAGTCTACACCAATGCACTAAATGTGTTGCATTTCAGATCATTTGTCTAACTTTCTCTCCTTTCAGCAATTTTGCCTCGTCGTAGTTTAAGTTGTCTGCCGTTAGTCAGTTACCTTGTAAAAAGAGTGACTTTGAGGATCTGAAGAGTGACAAAAAAGTACTGGTTGGTACTTTTTGTTCAGTTACTACATAGTCTGAATTGTGCAGGTCTGAAACAACACCGCCCTCTAGTGATCTATAGGATTATAACATGCTGCACACTATATTGAAGAGACTTTCTAAATGGCTAATGTGTGCTTTGTTTAGAGAATCTTTAATGTTTTCTTTGAATTTACAAACTAGAAACTAGCATTTATGCTTAATCAATAAACTATTAGAGGATTAAATTGAATGTCCAATATTCAAATGTTTAAAAAAATTAAGTCTATATTCACTTGCTACATTTTAACTGAAATTCTGCCCTAGACATATTTTTATACACATATTTAATTATACACCTCCTGTACCTACAGCTTAAAATTTTCATCATCTATCAATATTTAGCTAGTGTTGATGAATTTGCTTCTATTCAACTTAAAAAAATTAAAATAAACAGAGATACAAAACAAGATTAATAACCAGTTTCACATAATTAGGCCCTTGATTGCCTCATTATGGAAGATATCTAATTCGTTCTCCATGAAGCCAACCATTAATTTTAGTATATGTATTTCATTCATTCATTAAATATTCATTGAGCGTCTACTCTCTGTCAGATACTTTATAGTCTTCAGGTATATAAAACAACATATAACAGTTTCCACATTTATGGAATCTACATTTTAGTGCAAAACTCTTGATTTTAAATGCCTAACACTGATTTTAATGGCTTTGTCATCTTAGAATGATTTGCCATGGAGGTAGAATAAAAGCTAAATTTAACATTCAAACATCAATTGATATAATTATGATACAACGAAATAAAGGTGCTTTGAAGTCTTTGCTAAATCAAACATTTGATATTCGAGTTTCCAACTTTGACTGCCTTTTCCTTCCATCATTATATGACTAATAATTTTTTATTGGAAACCGAACACTGGGGTTAATGTATTATAGTGAGTCTGTACTTCATTGTCTGTTTTCTTTCCTCAGGTTTACTGATTTTTTGTTTGTTCTGTTTCAGAATTAACTGATCTGTATTCAGATTGCCAATACTGCCCTCCTCCTGTGACTTGCGGCTATTATTCTCTGCTCCGTTCTCTTGCTCCCATATAGTTTAAAAGGGATTCATGGATTTGGGCATTTCTCACTCATTCTCACGTGGTTCTCATTCCCAGGATCATCTCCCACTCAAATTTGTAGTAGCTTTTCAAGCCTTGAACTCCAATCTCTGGCACCTGTTGCCAGAAGGCTGTGATATTTTAAAATCACTATTTCCTCCAGCCACAATCATGAAGGTAGGGCAGCACCCATCCAAAAAATAAACAAATAGGGCGGCACCTGTGGCTCAAAGGAGTGGGGCATTGGCCCCATATACCAGAAGGGGTGGGTTCAAATCCAACCCCTGCCCCAAACTGCAAAAAATAAGTAAATAAATAAAATCCAGTAAGTTCTTAACTCTTACTCCTTTCAGTAGCATTTCTGAGATTAAATTCTTAATTTCTGTATGCTTTTGAATGCTTTCCAATGAATTTAATACTTCCGTAGAAATTAAATGTTTGTGTTTTTTTAAATTTTAGCCACTTTTTAGTATTGTTATCTGCAGGGCAGTATGATGTTGGCATAAAGATAGGCCTTGCTAGGTTTGAATTGTCTCATCCAAAGTTCAAATATTGAAACTTAATGACTAATGTGCTGATACTAAAAGTTGGGATCTTTAAGGCCAGGAGGGCTCCTTCCTTGTGAACGGGATTACTTGCCCGTATAAAAGGGTTTGGCAAAGGGTGTTGATCCCTTTCTTGCCCTTCTGCCTTCTGCCATGACAGGACAGGACAAGAAAACCCTCATCAGACACCAGATGCTAGTGCCTTGATCCTGGACTTCTCAGCCTCCAGAAGTGTAAGAAATAAATTTCTGTTGTTTATAAATTACACAGTCTGTGGTATTATGTTACACCAGCACATGATGGACTAAGACAGGCACATAGATCAATGAAGGAAAACATTACAGAGTATTGTGTGTGAGTGTGTGAAAGAGAAATATGTATATACACACATCCATATATTCAAAGTCGATAAATTTTTGTCAAAGGTGTATGGTAAGTCAATAGAGAACAGTATTTTCAACAAACAGTACTGGGAAAATTAAGTATCTGTTTGAAAATAAAAGTAAATATAAACTTTACCTTATACCACACACAAAATAGATCGTAGACTTAAAGGTACCTGTTAAAACTAGCTCTTCTTAAGTATCCAATGTACTCAGTACTACTGTGAAACCAATTTATAATCACTCACACTTGCATATAAAAGATGAAACACAACTTTAGCCTAGGATTAAGGGGAGAGTAGGGGGATCACCTATGGAGCACATTGCAAGTACAAAGTTGGAACTATCATGTGTAGAACACAAATGTCCTAATGCTGTAATTGGGTAAATGAGGTGAAAGCTATGTTGATTAGTATGATGTAAGCACTCCAATTTGTACAAATAATCAACACATTGAAAATGGCATAAATGTATTTATGATCTATGTACAAAAGACTTAATAAAAAAATAAAAAAATAAATCTAGCTCTTCTTGATTAAAACAGGAGATAAATCCTCATGACCTCTTTGCCCCTCCATCATTACTGAAAGTAATTTTGCAACTTTTTTTTTCTTTTTTTCTTTTTGGATTGAACATACAATTTTCTCTTCTGGTTAGTAGCATGCACAGAAATTCTTCATTCTTCTTAGATACTAGGAATTATCCAACTAATTTATTTCTTTCTGAATGTCTGGATTACTGACAATTTTTGCTAAATCAAATAGGGCTTCAATAATGTCCTTGCACATACTAGCATATATATTTGTGGGACCTATTTTTACAAGGTAAATCCTTACAAGCAGATTGCTATATGCTGATGAAGCCCAAATTTGCATCTGCATTCTCTTTTGAACGCCAGCTTTATATATCCAATGACTATCATCTCATTTGGGTAGCTTATAGACATCACCGTATTTTCAAACAGAACTAAGTTTCCTTCCTAATCCTGGTTTTACCAGAGACTTCCCAGTCTCAGTATATGCTACTACCACCCACGTAAGCAAGAAATCCAACGGCCATCTGAGACTCTGCCTTGTCCATTGTTTTCCTTCCAGTTAATTACCCAGTAATATTAATTCTAAATCCAAAATAAATCACATACACATTCACTCGTCTCCATCTCCATAGTCATCCCCCTGGTTCAGACACTATAACCTTTTATTCTAAATTTTATTCTATTCTAATTTCTAAGTGCCCTGATTTTATAATTATAAACTATACTTATCATAGCAAATTAGTTTAATGAGCATTTAGATTATATTTTGAGATATTAATCTCTTCCTCCTTTATTTTCACTTCCAAATTAACTGATATTAACAGGTTGGAGTGTATTCTTTCTTGTTTTATTCTATGCTCATAAAAGACACTTCCACTCCAAAACATGTATGTTTCTGCTTTACTAAGGTATACCATTACAATGTCTGAAGATTATTGTTAAAATGTTGGAAATATGACTGATGAAATATATTTTAACTTTAATTTGTATTTCTCTACTAGTGTAGATAACTTCTATTAACTGAATTTTGTAGATTTTCATTGATTATATATTATAGAAGTTCTTCGTCTAGTTAATGTTTCTCATTTTTCTGTATCGTTATTTGCCTTTTATCATATTTATTACCTAAAAAATTCAGATATATGCCCGTCTTTTCATTTACAGTTTTGAGGATTCCTGGTTGAGTAACGTCTTTTTAATTCCTATACCCATTACATTTGGGAATGTTTTTACTTTAATCTTCCTGTCTTCAATCCAAATAAATTTTATACATTTTACTTTTTAATAAATGGTAACGAGGAGTTTTTACTTCTTTTTAAATGGATTATCACATATATAACTAACATCATTTATAGTAATGATTCTCCTCTTAATTGAAATCCTAGTTTATCATATACTAAATTTCAATTTATCCCAGTGCCCAGATCCTAGTTTCTAGATACCACTATTCATTAAGAAGAAACAGAGCTCCTTGAAGAAATGACTGATTCTACAGCTATTGCACGGTAAACACAAGCTGAGCTTAGCAGCGGTTCTCAACCTGGGTCGGGGCCCACAGGCACTGTATTAAAGGGCCGCGGCATTAGGAAGGTTGAGAACCACTGGCTTGGAGCATCTGGTAATTCCAAAAATTAGTGCCCAGAAAATATAAGGATGGAACTTGCCAAAGGGACAAAGGAGTCAATGTCAAAGCAATTCCAGTGGCCAAAGCTAAAATAATCTGAAGAAAATATATAATACTGAATTATAGCCCAAATATAAATATACACAAGTCTATACTGATAGGACAGAATAAATAATGGGAAAGAAGAGACAGACCCTTTGAGGTAGGCATCAGCTCCTGTAGGAAGGGGAGATTCACCCTCCCTCTCCACTTGAGGATATGCTAGACTTTGTGACTTTCGAAGAACAGAGCATGAAAGGGGGAAATAGTAACTCGACTATCCTTTCAGTAGAGAAACGTAGCAAATACAATCACAACCAAGTGGACCTGCTAAACATATCATGAGTAATGTCTTGGATATAACGGACCCTTGATGTGGTGAGATGAGAAGTCATTTCACTCCTTTAATAATCTTAAAAAAAAAAATCCCAGTCTTATGCAAAGAAAATGACAAACCTGAAATGGATATCATTCTACATGATACCTGGCCGATACTCAAGACCAGCAAGGTCACAAAAATGTCAAATTTTGCAGACCAGAAAGCAATAGGAGACACAACTAAATGCATTGTGGTACTGTTGGTTGGATTCTGGGATAAAAGGAGATATAAATTGAAATGTTGGTTAAATTCAATTAATACAATTTGGAGTGAACCCAAGAATGTGTAAATACTGGCTCAGTCTCTCATTTTTTACAAATATATTGTGGTAGTATATCAACAATAGGGAAACTGAATGAGGGCAATAGGGGAACTGTATCTCCTGAACTTTTCTGTAAATCTATAATTTTTTAAATTAAAAATATTCCAATATAGGCTTGGGTTCTTTTCTGTTATTTTTTTATTCTAGTCCACTGGAGTATTTGTATTTCTAGGTGATGCTGTTATGTCTTGAGGCATAAATATTCATACAGCAAAGTGCAAAAATATTGTGTTAACTCCACATTTTTACATATGCACACACAATTATAAATACCATCTAAATTCATATATACAGTTCTCACACCAGGAAGGTTCCTTGAATCTCAACCTAATTAATAACCAACGTGCACCCAGAGGTAATCATTGTTTTGACTTGTATTACAACAGCTAAATGATAAGTTCTTGAATTTCACGTATTTGTGTCCTGGATATGGTCTGTTTCCAAACATGTTCTCTGTATCCTTGAGAAGAATGTGCAAACGTCAATTAGGTCAAGTTGGTTGACAGTGCTTTTCCAGTCTTCTATAGCCATACTGATTTTCTCCATCAGTAAGAAAGGCAGAGGCTCTGCGCTCATAGCTCAGTGAGTAAGGCACCTGCCACGTACACTGAGGCTGGCAGGTTTGATACTGGCTCAGACCTGCTAAACAACTGCAGCCAAAAATAGCTGGGCATTGTGGCAGGCCCCTGTAGTCCCAGCTATTCAGGAGACTGAGGCAAAACACTTAAACCCAAGAGTTTGAGGTTGCTGTGAGCTGTGATGCCACAGCACTCTCTACCGAGGGCGACATAGTGAGACTATCTCAAAACAAACAAAAAAACTACACAGAAACCTCTATTATTGTGGATCCTGTTTTTGCTATGCAATGTTTGCTATATTAACATTTTGTAGGTGAATACATGTTTAAGAAGTCACAATTGACTATCACAAAATGATCTTTATTTCTAATAACCGTGCTCTAAAACCCATTCTTCTAAAATATAACCACTTTAGCTTTCTTCTGATTTGTCATCATGTCACTTCCCCCCCGTCTCATCTTTTAATTTTTATTTTGGGTCTTCATGTTTCTAGTGGGCTTACTCAAAGGATACAGGCCTTTTATCCAGTTGACAGTGCTGTCTTGTAATTTGCGTTTCATTTTACTACCACCACTGTGGTTGGTTTTAAAGCTACCACACTATTAGTCCCATTCATTTTTATTAAAAGGCGGGGTCTTACTGTGTCACCAGGCTGGCTGGAGTGCAATGATGCAAATATAGTTCACTGCAGCCTTTAATTCCTGGGCTCAAATACTCCTGCTTCAGCCTTGAACATCTGGGATTACAAGCCTGAGCTTGTGGGTGTGGTTTCCTTTTCCTGGCTATGTTCCCTTTTCTTCTACTCCTTTATGGGTGTATTAACTCTTCACTATGTTTAGAGGTTGCTTTGGGGTTTACAATATTTACAAATTATCAGTCTACAATCAAGGTACTGTGCTGTCTATAATAACCTTGCAGTAGTACACTTCCATTCCCGCTGCTTGGCCTATGTGCTATTATTGCTGTACAACTTTTGTGTACTTTGTGTCCCACAAATACATGCTGAAATAGCCAAATACCTTTTGAAGAGCTTAAATATCAAGAAAGTATTGTTTACCCAGTATTTCCTGTGCTTTGTCTAGAATCAATTTCCATCTGATACCATTTTCCTTATGTTGAAAGGACGTCCTTTAGTATTTTTTGTACGAGATCTGTAGGTGAATTCAGATTTTTAGGATATGAAGTTTGTACGTCACCTGTACTTGTGAAAGGTATTTTCAGTGGGCATAGAATAGGAGGATGTTCTTCCTTCCAGTGCACTGAAAGATAATGCACCATATCCTGGCTTACGTTGCTTCTGCGAAGTGTCATTCCAGTATATAGCATGTCTTTGTATCTTCTGGTTGGTTGCCTTAAGATTTTATTACTGGCTATTTACAAACGGGTTTCTTGCTGTTATTTTCATGCTCCCTTTTTGGGGCCTTCTCAAGCTTCCTGCATTTGTGGCTATTTCCTTGAGGACTATACTCAAGACTCGGAAATCCCCGTCTCTGGTAACCTCCGAATCAACCTTAGTGGTTTTGGGATTCCTATTCACCCCTCTCCATCTCAACTCAGGAAGATTGTGGGAATCTGTCTGGGTGACTCCCAAAACATAGCGTAGAAATCCTCTCAAGGGTGTATGCTGTTAATAGGGACTGCCTTACTTATCTTCCTATCAGTTTTCCACAGACTTATGTTAAATGTACTGAAAACTGTTGCTTGAGTTTGTCTAGGTTGCTTCAGAGGATAAAACTTGGCCTGAAACAGAAGTCCTCTGCTTCTATTTTTCGCCCTTGATCTACCATTACTTCCCTGCGTTCTTGAAATGGAAGTTTAAAGTCATTTTCAAAATCACACATCTCAGCGCTGCTTTAGCTGAATCTTGTGTCTATAAACTGTATTTCCATTCCTTTGTTCAACCCACAGGGATGTTAAATTTCAAACTTTGTTCATATTCTGAAACACATCTCTTACAAAGTCATAGTTGTTTACCTTACCCACTTCTACTTATCGTCTAGACTAACATACAGCCAGTAATATACCTACCTTGAATTTCCTTAATACTAATCAGAATAATTGTTTTGTTTCAATTTAAGATCTACTTAAGTATCTTGCTATAATATCTAACTAGCTCACTGCCTAACATTAACATAATTTAGTATGTTCTGAATGTGAACATGGCTAACTCTAATTCAGCTACATCTAAACCATCTTTAAAAGGCTTGTGGCAACACACTCTGGAATGAAAAAGATGAAGCATTTTATAAAAATCAGTCAGCAAATATAATCAAAAGGGTACTCAACCATGATAGAAAATGGAGTGATATACCTAAAATGAAAAGTTTGATGTGTGTACTTTATGGTAGTAAAGTCTTTGGATTCCTTGAACAAGGTTTTCTTTTGTATCTATATTGACTGTAAATCTTCACGTTTGCTCCCCTGCTATGCTTTGCTGACTGGTAAGTAGCCTTTGAAATGTAGATGAAACACAGGTTAGGATTATTTCCTATTGATTAACCGAATTTATAGGTTGTTATGTTTTAACATTTCTAATGTCCGTCAACATTTGCCACAAAAATTTTTGTAGTCGTCTTTTTATTTTCGCAGTTTTTGGCTGGAGGTTGGGTTTGAACCCACAACCTCTGTTATATGGGGCTGGTGACCTACTCCTTTGAGCCACAGGTGCCACCCCATTCTTTTTCTTTTTGAGACAGCGCCTCATTCTGTTGCCCAGGCTTGAGTGCCATGTTATCAGCCTAGCTCACAGCAACCTCAAACTCCTGGCTTCAAGACGATACTCCTACCTCAGCCTTCCAAGTAGCTGGGACTACAGATGCCTGCCACCAAACCTGGCAATTTTCTTTTCTATTTTTAGTAGAGACCAGGTCTTACTTCTTGCTCAAGCTGGACTCAAACTTGTGAGCTGAAGTGATCCACCCACCTTGGCCTCGGGGAATGTTAGGGTTACATGTGAGCCACTGCACCCAAGTCAAAATGTCGTTTTTTAATGGTCACTTACTTTAGACTCTGTAACAAATGCTTTATGAGAAGCATGAGTTTAAACACATTTTCATTATTAATCTGGGCGAACATAAACAGCACTATTTTATTACTCCACTTTTTTCTTCCTCCTTAGCACTTTTCTATCCTAGAGTTTTAGGGCCATAGGTTCTGAAGTACTGGTGGGCAGCCTGAGTCCTGAGACAGTCTTCACTTCTGGTCATGTATGCACTACAGTGACCTTTCCTCTTCAGTGTTTCTAATGTGTGAATAACAAAGGAGACATGGTTTTGAGTGTGATCTAGGGCAACATAATCTTATTAATTTCAATCACACCATTTACAAAGGTGCAATTATTTCCTATTCTCATGATGGTCTGAGTATCAGAATAAAATTCTTAAGCTCTCTACATTAATAAAGATGATAATTTGTTCTCTGATCAGAAGTGAACTGCTGAAAAAGCAACATTTTTGTCAAATTCATTATCAATAGCTAGATTACAGAGGTACTGTGTCACCAAGGGATTAATACAATGAGACTAAAATTCTTCAGAATTGTTTTACCCAGGCTGTTTGTTTGAATGTTTTTGACTTTGAGGTTTTTATTTCACTGCTGACCACAAACACTAAGCATTACGTAAAAGCCCAAATAAATATTCAGATCAGTTTTGCCAATGAAATCTACTTTACATCTCTAGTTGTCACTCAATTACGTATTTTGTTACTTTCCTCCATTAAAGCTTTTAAAGGTTTGCAAAGATACTAGATCTGGCGATATCCAGTAAATATGCCTATTGTTCTAAATAAGTACATTTGTTAGGAGTTAATTTAGCTTACAGTAAGTCATTTTAACTCTATTAAACAGGCAAATTGCTTTTGAATTTATTTTGCAAAGGATGCAAACAGTTGTACCTACTTTAAGGGTCATACTCTTAAGAGGAAATCAGTTTGCCAATTCAAAGTTCCATAGGTTAATATTCCTGGAGAATCATGTGGAATATTAGGAGTGAATTCAACAGCAAACCAAGTCTTACTACCAGTATGATAATTTTCAGTGCTTCCATCATTGGTGATACATACATAGTGAGACTGACCTTTGTTTCTCAACCTGTATTAGCTGTAATAAAAGTTGGCATATTTTAAATAAAAAATTGACAATGAACAGTTTACTTGCATGAAACCTGTAAATATATCTTCCACATAGCATTCTAGGTATCAGAAACTTGTAAAAAGCAAAGAAATAACTTGAGTACAACTGCTTGTTACCAAGAACATTCTAGGATCAGAGTGATGACACTATCAATGTTTGGGGAAAAGTCATTTAGCAAATACTACTGAAAACTTCCACATGGCCATTTAGCAGGTAACTGCAATGTCACAGCCTGTTAAGTCAAAGCAATTTGTAGTGTTAATAGAACAGTGTGGGCTTCAGAGTTAAGAGGCAGGTGGAATTCTTAATTCTCTGAGTCAGTCTTTGGAGTAGGAAGGAAAAAGGAAATTTAAGATTCCTATGTTGCTAATAATACTATTGATTACTGCGAAATATGCTATGATATTGGTTTTGGTGGACAGAGGATTCAAGTTAAATTTAAATATACTGAAACTGCCTGTTTGACATTTAAAGGGAGATACACAGAAAGCAGCTAGATGTATCTATTACGAATCTGGTGCTTTAGAAATGAGCTAAGTAAGAAATAGCCATCTAGGAACTTACACACACACACACACACACATACATATACATATAAAATGTGAAGAAGGGATAGGAGGTAAAAATAACTGTCAATATTTGCTAAATACCTATGTACCAGACACTACTGTAAGCATTTATGCATTTTTAATTTCTACAAGGTTGACTGTAGTAATATCATTTTGCAGGTGTAACAATTTAGGCATAAAGAACCACCCTATAGTCATATCTACTATAAATTAGTAAAATTCCAAATCAGGAACTCTGACTCCAGCAAAAGAAAATACATAGAAATCTAGTATTACTGCCAACCCTGTCACTGAATTAAAGCAAACTCCCATCAAATTATATTTAGGTTGTGGGCACTCAGCCTTTGTAATAACCTCACTGATAAGCCACAGGTTTCATTTTCCAAAAATCCCTTTGTTCTGAGTTCAACAACAAGGTCTTTAAGTCATCAGGGCTTTCAGTGTGTAATGTGGTCCAAATTTAACAGACGGTATTGTTACAAAGTTCCTTCTTTCTCCAAGATTTCCCACAACCACAGTTGGTAATTACCAACATTTCACAGACTCTGCAAAGAGAACAACCTTAGCTCACCTTACTCATCTATAAACTTGCCCTTCAAGACTACCAAGTCAATTCCTTAAGAGTCTGCCTCTCTATTCAGGTAAGACCTCTTAACATGAGAACAGCAGGTCCTCTGTATTCATAAGTTCCATATCCATGGATTTGAAACACGGATTGAAAATATTCAGGTGAAAAATTCCACAAAGTTCCAAAGAGCAAAACCTATCTGTGTCAGGTACTACACTGAATACATGTGAATGAAGTGATGTCTGGCACCTTATTAGGTACTCCACCGGTTGAGAATTTTGAGATACACAAAAATCAAGAAACAAAATCTGTGCAGATGAAGCAAATGCTCCCACCAACACAGATAAGCTGAGCAATTTGCACAGGTCAGTCAGAAAGGACACTGTTGACTGTGTTTCTTGGAAGTGAAATAATGGACTAAAACAGCCTGCTCAAAACTTTCATAGTAACCCACATATAAAGTAATCTAGAAGGATTTAAAGTATGTACATGAGGATGTGCATAGGTTAAATGCAAGTAATATGCCAGCTTATGTAAGGGACTGGAGCATCTGCAAATTTTGGTATCCACAGGGGTCCTGGAACCAATCTCCCCATAGAAAAGGAGACTGTATTTTATAAGAACACTCCCCTTCTAAATCATAGCTAAGGGGAGGTTTGTCATATGTATTTTTAGCTTCAAAACCATGTGATTTTATTTCCTTGAATAAAGTTGTATCGTTTTCCCCATGATCTTTTGAATCATTTAGGTATTTGGCAATTTATTTATTGTGAATATTTTCTTAGCCCACTATCATTTTTGCTAAATAACCATTTAAAATTATTACGTTTATCTTTTGTAATGCTATAACACCCTCTACCCTTAACTTTCCCATATAGTTTAATGTGGCTGGAAAAAAACCCATAAAATGTTTACTGGTTACTCTCAATGATGACAAACTTGGCTGTAATGCAATCTGAACCCAAACCTCTGACACTATGCTTAACTGTCAAAGCTCCCATTTAAGGGTGAAGTCTCCCAGCCTCCAATTGTGGCTTTAGATCCCATTTCCCTCCCCTATTTGATATCTCTCCAACAATTCTTCCCTCCTTATCTTCACCAACTACCCTCCCTTTTATTGGAGAATACAAGCATGACAAAGGAGTCAATATGAAAAAACCTCCCAACAGCCAAAGCTGGAACAAAGTAACACCATAACAAGTATAAAATAAATATACACAAATATAAACAGAAAGAAATCTTTCCTAAAGAATTTCAAATATGTGTAGACACTCATCCCCAATAGGAGGTGGAGCTTAATTCCCGTAGTCGTACGCTGAGCATGGGCTACGTTCAGTAAAATTTGTTTTTTAAAAACAAAAACATGTAATAAAGGGAGAAATACCAACTACATCAGGGAAATCTAGGAAAATCCTACCTTAATCAAGTGACAAAGGCTAACATTATTAGTGATGTCACAGGGATACTCCTCAGAGAAGTGATGAAAAAAAAGATACTCATAATCCTAGCCTAGTCACAAGAAAAACCACCTTCAAATCCTGAATGGGGTAGGGTATAAGAGGATACTTGGCCAATACTCCTAAAGATAGTTTAAATCATCAAAAGCAAGAAAAGGATAAAAAAAAACCTGTCATAATCAGAGATTATGAAGATATGACAACCAGTACAATCTAGTAGCTTAGACTAGATCCAGGAGCAGATTAAATTTAAAAAAGGTAAAAATTCCAATAAAATCTAGAATGTAATTAACAATAACATACCAATTTTTTTTTCTTCTTGTTTTGACAAATGTACATGAAAATGTGAGATGTTAGTGATAGTGGAAACTAGCTAGGGGTATAAAACACTGAACAATCTTTGCAATTTTTCTGTAAATCTAAAGTTATTCCAAAATAGTGTCTGTCTACCTACCTACAAATGATGGAAATTACACCATCTCTACTAAATTACTACATTAAAAAACATGTCATCTGTGCACCCATAGCTCAGTGGGTAAGGTGCCAGCTACATACACTGAGGTTAGCAGGTTCAAACCCAGCCTGGGCCAGCTAAACGATGACAACTGCAACAAAAAGTAACCAGGTGTTATGGTGGGCAGCTATAGTCCCAGCTACTTGGGAGGCTGAGGCAAGAAAATAGCTTAAGCCCAATAGTTGGAGGTTGCTGTGAGCTGTGACGCTACAGCACTCTGAAGGCGATATATGAGACTCTGCCTCAAAACAAAAAAGAAAAAAAGAAAACAACACCTCACCATTTGACTTAACGATTTCATATTATCTCAAAAGAGGTTATTTGGCTTTAATCAGACCTAATATTGAAATTTCCTTTCACACTTGATGTGAGTCCCCATTTGGCTACTACTGTGACTTCTGGGGCAAATTTTTAATTTCCTTGTTCTTTAACCCTCCTTTTTGTAAATTAGAGGATATATACTAACATACCCATACAGGATTATAAGTATTAGATAATCACTTGTTTTCTGTATCTTGAATTGTCTTTTAATTAAAACTGTCCATCTCATTTTCCAGAAACGAAATAATACAATTGCCAGATCATAAAAACTGTGAGCATATTTCTATTTAAGAAATATTTAACGTTGACATCAAAAAACAGGGCAGAGTAGATAAATTCTCTACCTCCTTACCAGCATCTATAATACTGGCTATGAACAACAGATAGCAAGAAGGGAAAATACAATGGCAAACAACGCCATAACTTACCTTAGTGATTGTGCCTAGACATGGTATTATAGTCAGAACTTGCTCTAGCTTTCCCAGATACCATTCAATATTGTTTGGATGAACAGATTCCAAATGTAAACTTAAGAAAACTTAGCAGTTAAATGGATAGTTGTTGAGTGCCACAGAGTGACAGTTTAAGAGTAAAGTAGCAAACACACCGTGATTCACTATTTTACCACATGGAATAATGTACATAATGTTCTGGCAGGTAGTATTCAACTAATTCAAGAGCTCTCCATTAAATAAAGTCATAAATTAAAATTCCAAGTCCCCAAGGCAGCAATGATAGTGGCTTTGAAATGTTTTAAACCAAACATTCATATATAAAAGGCAAGTGAATATAAAGGGCTTAAAAATGAACAATCAAAAGTAACAAAACTGTAATTAGCTTAAAAATGAACATTAGATCAGAGCTTAAAAATCTCTAGTTTATTTCTAACAAACACCACTTGATGCTTGACTCACAGGCTTTATTTACATTTGTCTACAGTATCATTTCCTTATGAAATGAACTAGTACAGCTTAGTTTAACCAAATGAAATCATAATCATCTCAATTGTCTGTAAACTACTATTAGCTAAATTTATAACCTTGCATTTGCTTAGTACAGCCAAAGTTTTAAATACAGAAAGCACAAAAATAAACCAATGGTAACATGTAGAATCTAGAAGACCATCTGAGCAACTTAGAAGGTGGACTTTCAAAAAGTCTGAGGCACAATTACAAGAGAGGAAAAGTTCTTGTGCAACCTACAGTAAACGTAGCAAAGAAAATTAAGACATAAAAAACAGGGGATATTATCAAAATATTTCTACATAAGATATCTTGCTTTCATTTTCAGATCAGTTGAAGAGAAAAACACTTTAGAATAAAAAACAAATATAATTGTGTGATCTGTCTACTAAATACCTTAAACAAGTTTAAATTTTTATTTAAACTGCAGAAGACAATGTTCAGGGGGAAAAAAAAAACAAAGGTCAATACCCCATAACAAAAGCCCACAAGCACAATTGTCAATTTCCCTTAATATACTTACCTTGTATTGTCACTGAAGATACTGTTAAAAGAAACCTTTTTCATTTTTAAACCAGAAAACAAAATGGGAGTTCAGTGACCAAAATTTAATTTTGAAAAATAAAACAAACTCTGAAAGCATTTTAAGCCATAAGTTATTTCAAGTGAAAAGGAAAAAAATAATGATTTTGCCTTACATTATGTAGAAATAAGCATTCATTTGTTATTTGGAAGAAAACTTTATGCAGTGTTTATATATGTATTAAGTCATGTAGAGACAAATGTTCACTTAAATTCACAATGTCTGTGGTGTCCTTTCATCTGAAAAGAAAGATACTTGAAAAGCTTTCTTAAATTTTCTCATTAACTATGATTTAGCCTTTTCTACCCTATCACATTTCACAACTGGATTTTAAAGCTTCTTAAAATACTGATATACATTTTAAAATAAGATGTTTCTCTTAACAGGAAACCCCATCAATACAGATGAAATGTTAGACTTTCTTTCTTGCCCCAAATTATGTGTCAAAAAGGAAAATAAAAAGATTCTTTTGCAATAAATGTGGCGGTGCAAAAAAATAAAGCTAGATAAAAGGGAGACAATGATTCTAAGGCACCCTTAGCACAGGGAATTTAAAAATAAACAAGTTTCCAGTTCACTGTTTTTTATGTTAAGTGTAACATTGACATATGTTAACGACATAAACAGGTTGACTTCTTTTTTATCACATAAAAACATAAAACAGGCAGTTTCCAACAAGTTTATCCTGTCTTAGCCAATAGACAGGACATATTTGGAAATGAGAAAAACAAAGAGTTTAAATTAGGAAACAAAGTACTCTGTCATAGCTGAGATGGCTGATGGATGAAGCAAATGGTTGTAAATAATAAATGATAAATAGAGCATTTATTTTGAGACATTATGGCTTAAAATGCTATTTACTTTTAACTTCACAAATAAACACAGGTGTATTGTTCTGAAAAGCAATGAAGGCATGCACCTCTACTGGCAGATTCAGCACTTCTGACCAAGTAAGACACCAACTTTTTTAAAAATATGCTTCATGCACTGTACTGGATTTTTTTTTGATGTAAATTTTAATACATTATTTCTTTTTTGAACTTGAACGGGAACCAGAATGGGATGATCCAGAAGATGACCTGTGGCGCCTGCAAGACACAATAGAAAAAGCAGGCGACCTAGTAAGCTAGAGCGGCACTTCAGCATTCGTTCTTAAAGATTGTCAACATATAAAAAAATTAAATACCTTAATGCTGGTAAAATGAGTAATTAAGAACTAAGATACAAATTTATACATATAAAGTTTGGCATTTAGATTTTGGATGTGAGCCCATTAATGGTATAAACATAACTTAAACATTTCTACAATTTAAAAATATCTTCTCATTTCAAAATATAGCCACCTCTCAATTATTTAAGACAATGAAGAAAAGCCTTGCCAAAATGTATAAAATTACAATAATACACAACAAAGTCATATAAACTAAATAAGGGAAGTGTGACTAAACCAATTTCTGTGATACACTGTACAAAGTGTAATATACCTATACATAAGACAAAAATAGCAAGGCTTCTGATTGTGTATGTGAAATTATATTCATAAATAATTAAGTTTTGGAAATCTAGGTCACACAGATGCTTGTACAATTAGTTATAGGGTTATATTCATGCAGCTAATATGAATAAGTCAATATCAACCTGGGTAAAGTAGTGGTGTTCCGTAGGGGTTGGCCCTGGGCTCAGGGTTGTTTAGTGTTTTCACCAATCACCTGGCTTATGGAATAGAGAACATGTTCATTAAGTTTAGATGACAACAAACTAGGGGGATTATATGTGGCTAAGATAAAAATTTGCAGAAGTGGTCAGAGAGCAACAGAATGAATTTCACTCAAATGCAGAGTAATTTTCTTACAAAGAAGCAAATCCACAGAAACAGATAATTATGTGTAATCTTACTACCTAAACTTCAAAATGTGAAGAAGCAAAACTAATCATTCTGTACAAGTAGGAATCATGAGATAATCCTACCACTGAACCAAACAATTATCAATCAGACTTTACATAATCTTTATTTTCACAAGCTACTAGGCTATGGAAGATTTGCAAAGATTACAAATAAAGCTTTTCAAATGACTATACTAAACATTAAGAACCAAGAAAGTGAATGAAAGTGACTAATTAGCCTGTTGCAGGAAATGCCAACAGATGACAACCTCACTGTTCAAATTTTAAAAATGTCAATGCAGATAGCAAAGGTCTTTCTCAAAAAAACAAACAAACAAACAAACAAAAAAAAGATTTGGACTGCAATATGAAAAATGTATTGGCTACAAGGAACAATTCTCTTATAAAGGGCATGAAATAATTTGCTTTAGAAATGCATTTACATTTATTTAAATAAGGACAGATTTCCAATGATCTGAAATTTATTTTGTTATTAGATGCCCTAGGAGTCCTATGATTTCTAATAAAATTTAAAATAGTACAAATATAAAAATCAAGCTATAAATTACTTCTACATACATGTTCTGAATTGCAATCTTAAAAGACAGAAATAACCGAGAGTTGGCTATAATAATTATGTATGGAAATAAAATTTAAACAATAAAATGATCAAAGAATAATTTGATATGTAATTATTGTAAACAATCTGATCAAAGTACAAAGCCTAAGCAAAGTTTTATTTTTTAAAGTTCAAAGTTGAAAAGTATAATTTAAAGTGGGAACAAAAGAGATAATGAAAAACTAACCCTTGACTAGGAAGTTCAGCATATCTATGAAATACACTTAAGAACACTCATTCTTATTTCTACAGAAACCCAAACCTTTCGGGTGACCGTGATCTTGTTCGTCTTTTTTTGCGATCACCAGATGAAGAAGATCTAGAACGACTTCTCTTTCTGTTCCTCTCAGGAGAAGAAGATGAACTTGAGTAAGATCTTTTTCGTGGGGAAGAGGAGCCCCTGTGGGACCTGGAGCTGGATCTTCATTGATTGAGAAACAAATCAAACATTTCATTAAAAGAAGAAATGAGGAAGAATGTTTAGTTATCAGACCGCCCCAAAAATAAACAAATAGGATTTAAAGCAACTATGGAAATGTTTTAAGGAATACTTACTGCTTACTCAACAGAAGACTTCTGGATCAACCATGAAAATATTCTATTTAAATATAATTATTTTAATTTCACTTTTTAAAATTGTAAGATAAGTGCTCATCACTTGTAATTAAAAGCCAGCTTACTGTATTAAAATAGAATTTAAGTATTTTTAGTTTAATTTAAGGCTTTTCAAAGTATACATAAATGGTAAAAACAATAGATTTTATGTAACTTTATGATTAGAAAATCTATCCTTTCATTTGGGGAAAATTATGTATCTTATGTACAACTTCCTGAGGAAAATTAAGGTAATTCCTTGTGGAATTATGCAAATAACTCACTAGTTAAGCTGTTACAAAAACCCAGAGATATGGGGCAGAAACAAACAAACAAACAAAAAAAAAAACAAAAAAACAAAACCCCAACCAGTTACTATATTAAACTGCTAAATATACAAAGTAAAATAAAATGATAAAATGAGTAAATTTAAAACAATTTATATTTACAACACTTATTCTTAAGCAGAACCATTATTCATGAAGTATGAAGTGTTGACATTCACATGCTTCAGGTAGAAGGAAACGTGCAAATGTTTAAATGCAATTTTTTTCTTCATCTATATATTTTATTTGACGGAATTTAGCTCAAACTTCCCAAAAAATTCACCTTTGGGTTTAAAATAAAACCAGAAAGCCCAAAAGGAGAATTCTTTGGAAAGTTATAAGCAATGAAAAATGTGTGGGAAGAATATGAAGGCTGTTTTGTAAAATCCTGAATTAGTGGTTTCCAAAGGGAATACCAGAACTTAAAAAAGGACTAACATACTGACACTAAATAATAATAATAATGATACTAAACACATTTACTCTCTATTTTGTATTGGCATAATACAAGTATGCATCATTCTTTCCTCCTTAATATGATTATATTACAGTTACACTCTAATGTTAGATTTGGCTCAAATCAACCAGTAATTACTACCAAAAGAACCAAAATGAAGCTTTTAGTGTGAATTTCCACAAAAGTGGAATTCTAGTTGTTAGAGGCCCTTACATCATAAATTAACTTAAAAACAAAGGCAGCATATTTTCACTAACTGCAAAAAATTCTGCAAGAGTCATCTTTATAAATTACAATTCCCTCCACAGGTCTGACTAAATGTGAAAACTGGAAGTTTATAACAATGTTTGTTACTAAGGACCATGTTCCACACCTAATCTAACCAATCATATTCTTTGATTTAGTTTTAAGAGGGGTGGTTTTTCTACAGATACTATTTATGATACTCTGTGCAAAACTGGACGAAAATATGAAACACTACCTAGAAACTTTATCTGATATAAATGGCAAATTTGTTACCATAAATATTAAAACTACCAGGCAAACCAAAACCTGCTTTGAGACAGGGTTTTCCTCTTATTAATGTAGTAAATTTAACTTTTTATTTGCACATCTAATTTTATTTAAACTACTGCAACATAACACACTGGAGATGTGGCTTCCTCTTCCTATTCATCACATCTTAATACCACATAACCCTCTGTAATGCAAAATAGCCACCTTAATTCAATCATGGGAATGTCTTGGCACACTGCTGGCAATGAAAACATTTCATGGTGAGAAAATTAAGCCAAGGCAAATGCATTAGTTTTTTAATGCTAAAATAAAATCAACAAGTAGAAGCAAAATAAGGGAGAAAAAAGCAGCAACACCTTCTGCAGCCTCTAAATATTTTTTCTCTCTGCTTTACAGAGAGATGCTACCTCATTCACCTTGATTTCGACCCACGAGATCTCGAACGTTCTCTGGAACTGGAACGAGATCTTGACTGCGAACTGGAAGAACTTCTTGTACGGGACCTGGAACAACATGGAAGGATTTTTTTTTTCCAGGACCACTTAATGAGCTTTGTGATATGAACACTGAAAGAAAGATATGTATTAAAGTTTATTTCATATACAAATGTAAGTATATATGTTATTTTCAAAACAAAGTATTTTAAATTAAAATTTTTTTAATACCCCAAATTGCAATTTTAAAGAGTAATCAACTATCACTTCCCAGGTTGATTAAATCAATTGTACAAATTGTTAGGCATGTGTATACTTGATCCCTATGTTTTTCTGTGTACTCAAAGCTTAGAGAATTAAAGAAAGAATATATAATAATTTTATCATTGGTTTATGTAATTGTTGAAAAACAGACATAAGGAGAGCTATGGTCCTTTTGAATTCTAAAAATCAAAAATGAAATAAAATCCGTTAATCTAATTTACATCTTTAACATCTCTTAACCTACAGAAGATAAGATTTTTAATCTTAAAATTGTTTATAAGCATTCTTTAAGCTACCAGGATTTATAGTGCTCAATTAACAAAAAATCACTAGCTAATATTTTATCCCTAAATACGGTTAAAATTCATTGTCCATGCTATCATTTGGATAATTTTTCAAGAGAATATTAATACCAAAATAAATTATTGAAACACTGTGTAATAGTAATCTGATGAATGCCAAGAAAATTTTTATACTAGCCTTCAACATCTAAAATAAAAACATAAATCTCCATTTGTTTAAAAATTCTTGAATGTAAGCTATTTAGATAAATATCTCTGTATGGAATGATTTGATTGCATTTTAATAAAGAGCATGATGCCAAAACACGCTAAGGAAGTTTATGTTAATATTTTGCTTTTCTGAAAACAACAATAACTGCATGGCATTAAAATTAAAAAAAATCTTTTAAAAGGTGACTTCAATTAAACCTTCAAAATAAAAACTTATTTAGTCAAGAGAAGTAAAATTTATAAATAAAGAAGTTAGATACTGACATTTTGACTGTTGTTACCCTTGACCTGTACCCGTTTACCTGGACCTAGACCTTGAACTTGAGGGGGAGGATGAGCGTGATGAAGATTGTGAATGTGAAGATCGAGACTTTGAACGACTTCGCCTATTAGATTTCTTTTTATGACTATCTTCTTCTTCACTGGCATCAAGATTATATTTTGAGAGATCAGCATCATCTTCATCCTCATCCTAACAAAAATTCAATTATATTTAGATATTAAAGTTACCTACTAGAAAAGATAAAGTTATCAAATGCATTCCCAATTCTGAATTTCGACTACTAAATTCATCTCTGCTAAACAGACTTTGGTACTATCTCAGATATTTTAGACATAAACCTGTAAGTCACACTCTTTTTCCTCTCACACACGAGGCGTTACACCAAATTAGTTGTCAAGAGTTTTCAATTTTACCTCCTTAAAAGTAGTTGAATCCACCACTTATAAACTTTGCTCCTTTTTTCCTCTAGTATACACACATTATAATAACCTCTTAGCTCATCTCTTAAAAGTCTAGAAATCCATTCTGCCTAAAATCTAGTGACAGTCAATATCCTGAGACACAGGTCATATTATCTGTTGCATGAAAACTTAAAAAATGGCCCCACATTAATTTCTTTCTTTTTTTTTTTTTTTTTGAGACAGAGCCTCAAGCTGTTGCCCTGGGTAGTGCTGTGGCATCATAGCTCACAACAACCTCAAACTCCTGGGCTCAAGCGAGTCTCCTGTCTCCACCTCCCAAGTAGCTGGGACTACAGGCGCCCGCCACAAGGCCCGGCTATTTTTTGGTTGCAGCCGTCATTGTTGTTTGGTGGGCCTGGGCTGGATTCGAACCCGCCAGCTCAGGTGTACGTGGCTGGCGCCTTAGCCGCTTGAGCCACAGGCGCCGAGCCTAATTTCTTTAGTTGTATTACAGGGTTTCTCATGTTAAGACTTCAGAGTATCGTTAATCTTGTTCTACAGTCAGACCATAAAACTTATGTCCCCTACGAACAAGTATCACCAGCACTGAAATGGGTGCTGTCCCCATCTCATTCCACCTTCTGTCCTAACCACATTAACCTATGTATAATTTTTAAAGGTTGCTGGCTTTGTTTCCTACTTGGCAAACTGTATTTGCTGTTCTGTCTAAATGTGCTCTCATCCTAGGTCTTACCGCTGGCTCCTTCATATCATTCAAGTTTCAGCTCCACTTTCACCTTCTCAGAAAATTTTCTATCCGCTGAAATCAAAGCAGCTCTTTGAATTATTGGTTATCACATCATGTGCCTTCATAACATTATTTCTATTCAAACTACTTTGTTTAGTTTTTTATCTCTCCTCCTTTAGAATTTATAAGGGTGGCTCTGCTTTGGTCACTATTGTATCTCCAGAAGAAAATAGTGCTTGGCAGTACGGAAGCTCAAAACCTTTGTGAGAACAAATGAAAACACAGAAATCTATCTTCACCAAGGAAACAAGCCTGTCAAAAGCACTGCCATGATGTAGTTGAAGTAAGACAGGAAAGTGCATATACCTCATCTAATTTATATTTAGAAAGATCTTCATCCTCATCCTCGTCTTCTCCCTCTGATTCTTTATCTTCAACTTCTTTCAATATAGATGCAGGACCAACTGCCTTCCCTCTGTACTTTTTCTTTTTACGTCCAAACTAGAGAAAAAGTTTCAAAATAATATGTCAGCTGAAAATGTACTAAAATTAAAACATTCTCTAAAAGAATTTTCAAATATTTTAAGTCAGTTATGATTTCCTACAAAATGATAAATTGTCATAAAAGACTCCAACTGTACCTACAAAATTAAGATATAGTTAAAAATGTTCCTTTGCATGTAAGATATTTTCTAGCATGTTTTTCTAATTTGTATTCTATCTAAACACTAATATATAGCTTACCTCATCATATTCACCATCAGATTCTTCTCTTTCTATATATTCAACATTTTCTCTTTCATTAAAACCACCACCATATCCTAAAAGAGGACATAAAAACTGTTATCCTACCACAGTCCTCGTCAGTAATACATTATGCCCTAATTACCTCTATACAAAAAGAAACAACAGTTGTCTATCCATCTAATACATTACTAATCTTCAAGGGAGCTTATTAAAAATCACCAAAGAGAACAAAGTCAGATACCTTACTTGGAAAGTTATAGGGCTGTAATTGTAAACTCTTCTCGTTTTCAAAATGTCCTGTTTTGCTTAGGCTATTCATGGAATATACCAGTGGAAAATGTATCCTCAAATCTCTGCAATAAAGTTTTAAAAGGATGTTCTATAGCTGTATAGTTTAATATAGTTCTTCGGAGAGGAGTGGGTTCAGTAAGAACCGAGAATCAAATTTCACTATTTAACAATTACAGATAGTCTGAAATCTGATTCACTTAAATGTTAACTGAACTAAAGTACTGGAAAGTTCCTAATTACATAGGCAAATGTAATGACATAATAAAGGCCACCTTTCTGGCCTTGATTTAATTGGTTATAGTTAATGCAATTATTTATTTATTTGAGACAGTCTCACTATATGGCCCTGGGTAGAGTGTTGTGGCGCCTCAGCTCACAGCAACCTCAAACTCTTGGGCTAAGCAATTCTCTTGCCTCAGCCTCCCGAGTAGCTGGGACTACAGGTGCTCGCCACGATGCCTGGCTATTTTTTGGTTGCAGTTGTTATTACTGTTTGGCAGGCCCAGGCTGGATTTGAACCCCCTAGCTCTGGTGTACGTGGCTGGTGCCCTAGCTGCTGAGCTACAGGCACCGGGCCAATGCAATTAATTTTTAAATACATAATTCAAAGTCGCTCAGGTTTTATGAAAGAGCCAATAAACTTTCAAATTAAAAAGTAGTCAAGATTAGGAAATCATTGTTCTCTGATGTCACAACTATTACACATTATTTACAACATGATTGGCAAATTATTTGAAGGAAGCTGAAGAGAGAGCCTGGAATAAGAAAGTAAGTGAGCTACTTTTAGAAAAAATAAGGTGAGAGATTTTTGAGTAGTCTCCTACTAATAAATTAAAAAGGTATGTGATCAGAATAACATATATTCCAGAACAGTACCAGTACATAAAGCTAGTGATTCTTAGACTTATGGACCTTAAGAGTCAGCAAAATGTTAAATAGATTTACACATATGAAAAGTATATCTATTTTTTAATTGAGCCTAGTGATTTTAAATATGCTAATCTTAGACATTAAAAAAAATCACTTTAAAATTTCACTTTCTGGAGGAAAAAAACGCCACACTAACATAACATCCTCTCTTTTCTTCATTATACTTTGTACCAAGTAAAAACTTCAAAATACTTACAGCAGGTGAAAAATAAAACTTATAAACAAAATCCATGGGATCTAGATGGGAAATAACTTATACAAGAAAAAGTAAACCAAACAGACTGAATGAAAACAGCATGGTTTTCTCTAGGCCACTAATGTTGAAACCTGTCTTATTAAATTATACTATTTACATTTTATAAAAAGAGGTAATGTGGAAGCATGTAAACTTATTAAAATAAAGATTCAGGCTTTTTGTAGGGTTCTCTGTTCACATTTAATAATATGATTATGATAAATATAAAGAGAGCTAAAAAATAAATTATAGCAAGATTAGAAAGTGAACTATTAACTCACATAGGTAATGTTGCAAAGGTATGTAAGTAAATGTGTTTTAAAGTGAAAAACCACAGTAAACACAAAGCTATTTTCTTTCTCTCTCATGCAGGCCATGGAGATCACATACCAGCTCAAGAACTTGTTTTCTATACATGGGAAGCACAGTCGCTCCCAACCATGTAATGTTAAGCTAGAGGACTGGTCTGAAGCGCGGCAGCTGATACCATAAAAACGGCTTTTCTTGCTTCTGCTCTTGCCACCTCCTCCCAATTCTACTCACAGACAAGTGAAGTGTTTAAAGAAATCAGACTGTGTTACTCCCTTTAAAATTGCCTCCAGAAACTTCCCATTCTATTAAGAATAAAAAAACAAACTCCTTACCATGATTTACACGGCCTTTGCCTGTTTCTCAAGTATTTTCTGGAGCTAAGGAGGAGTTTATCCAACATGCTAAATTCTGACAAGTCTCAGAACCTTCACAAAAGCTGTTTGCTCTGGCTTGAAACTTATCTTTCACTTCTCAGCTTAAGCATAGCTTTCTCAAAGAGAACTTTATTCATCTTCAACTCTATATTGTTCTGCTCACCCGGGTATCCTCAGCACCTTGCTGTGGTCTATAAATATTTATTTAATGAATGAATACATAAAACACTACAATTCTGTCACCAAAGAATCTTGAGTTTCGCTAGCAGGCTTTACGAAGTAACCAAGAAATCTCTGTAGGTTTTTAGTGGAAGTCTTGAATGATAATGTTTTTAAAATTGTCTCACAGTATAATGTAAAAAAAAAAAAACTAAAGGTTTAAAATAAGTGCTTGGATTAGGGCTGTTGAAAGTGGAAATGAAGAAAGAATAGGGCATAAACATACTATACTTCAAAGCAAGAACTAATACACTAAACTGAAAATTTTGGTTCTATGCTATGCACAATTAATTCAAATCCTGAGAATTTATTCACAACGTTTCTATGCTGTTATTGTTCATGGATTAAAAAAAAAAAAGATAAAATAAAAATAGAAATAACCTCAAAGCCAAAAATTAAGTAAATTACTCAACAGTAATTTGATGGAATCATGCAGGAGTCAGTAATCTTTCAAAGACAATTAGGTTTTTTTTTTATTCACATACTATGTTATTATGCTTAGGAAATGTTTCCTGGAATCTTACACTGCTTTATTCCAAATAGTGAAGAGAAACTGGAGAATAACAGAATAGGTTGTTTCACACCTTCAACTGTTACCAGCAAAGAGAAATACTTATAGGCAGGAGGGTGGGTAAGTTTCAAGACACCAGAATGTCAGAAAGACGATAATGAATAAAAGAAGTAAGGTTACTTTGGTAGACCAATGCTATTCCTACAGTGAAACTTTAGATAGTAGTAGTCATTAAATGGGTCGAGGAGAATGCAAAGAGAAAGAAAGCCTTTCCAGATTGTAGCTTTTAAAACTACTCAGAGATTTCAGACTTTATCCTAAAAACAACCAGAACAGTTTTAAACAAAGGAGTTATTGATTTAATTTGTTTAATTGTTTAATTTTGTTTTGTATTGAACAAAACAAAAAAACTCTGGCTGCAACTGGGCAGAATATGCAGAGACTAGCTATTTGCCCATAACACATAATGACATCTCTGCCTAGAGCGATGATGGAAAAGACCATTTTGGGAGGTAGGAGATGAAGAAGGAGTTATCTAGGCTAAGAAGGGCATCTAGACTTCTGCCTTATGTAATAAGTGTATGGTAAGTGGTACTAATCATGAGAAAGAGATCACTGGAAGAGGGCCAGATCCCGCGGGGTGGGGGTGGGGGATCACAAATTCAGTTTGGATGTAATAGTTTGACATTTACATGGCAATGTTGAACAGGCAGCTGGATATATGGGTCAAAGAAGTAGTCTGAGCTGGACACATAAATTTTGACTATCATTGCATGCCAAGAAAATACCTAGAAAACAAAAAAAGAGGGCCTAGAGGAATAGCAACATTCAGTGGCCATGAAGAAAAGTGACCTACCAAGGAGATGGAATAAACAATTAAAAAAGCAACTTACCAAGAAGACAGAATAATCAAAGGGCTTGGGATGGAAGGGAAAAAAAGGGAGACTGTTGTCAGAAGGCCTCAATCTACACAATTAGCATAAAGGCAAAAAATCACTCTCTCCTTGAACAAGAGGTGGAATTTGAAGGTTGAAAAAGGAAAAAATAAGAAAAGTAGAGTAAGAAAATGAAAATCTAGGCCATTAAATTATAATATTCTCATATGTGAGAATGTAAATTAAAGAAAGCAGGGAATAGTTTACCAAGTCTAGGTCTGAAAGGGTGACTATACATAGAAAAAATACTTCTATCATTTGATGTATGAGTAGCTGAGTGATAAAAACAGTTGAAATACACAGATAATGTAGTTGGGCTAACTGCTAATATCAGGAAAATCAGACTGCATTAGGTAAATACTCTCATTTCACCACCGACAACACACAAAGCCAATGGTAAGCTATTAATCAGGTCAATGATTACCAAACACCATCCAAATAACCTATAGATTTTTGGGACCCAAAGAACAGTTCTGTGATGTGGAATTTATATTATCGAGTTTCTCACATGATTCTAACGCATAGCCAAGTTTGAGAATTACTGTCTGAGCTTTAGACAAGTACTTTAAAAGGTACACCTTTGCCTTTTCTGCCATATAAGGATACTGAAAGGAGAAAAATAAATTACTACATCATTACTAATAACAAACATTTAAACTAGTAGGAGAGAAGGGATGAAGGAAAGCATTTCTAAAAGTATCCTAACATTCCTACATGTTAGAACAGAGATCATTAATAATGAACCTTATAAATTGTGAAATCATGAAATGAAAGATGTAAGAGAAAAAAATTCTAATAAGCATTAAGAACAGAATAGACAGAATCCTCGATTAGATTATTGCTGCATTGTTATGATCAATTCAATTTTTAATTCTTAATCATTTAGTTAAAATGTGGTTTTATCTTACCGGTTCTTTCTTCTAATTTAGCATACTTTGGAGTATTACACATGTTACACTCTGATCTTCTGGCCCAATTCACATTACTGCAACTTTTAAATGAAAAATGTCAAATTAGTAGGCTATAACACAGAACTAGAAAAATACATGTTTACTAAGTAGTAATGTAAATGAAGAAAATATACACTGATCTAAAGTTAGAACGTGGGTTCCAACAGACTAAACGATTAAGCAGAGAAGCAAGTCCCTATACTATGACGTGCTTTGGTAAATCTGAGATCTTCCAAAATTTTTTGACCACTAACATAACACTGAAAGCAAATGCTCACTAGAGCATGACAGATTTTTGGATTAGGAATGCTGAACAAAATTCTGAATATACCTAAAATCCCAATCAGTTCAGGTTCCAAGCACTTCATTTAAGGGATATTCAATCTGAATTGAGATTCTGAGGCCTTACCAGAATAAAAAAAAAGGTGGGGGAGGGGGGTGTCACTTTAAAGTTTCCACTAATTTCTCACTCTTTGAATTTACCTCAAAGAAGAGTAACGTTTTCTTTTGTTTGTTTTTAGGGAAGCACTGAATTTCACAGAATACCAAATCTAGTGACTTAATTGTTGCTGGAAAATTTTCCAGAACAAATTTAGTATCTATAGGATCAGAAATTTACACAAGATTGTTTTGTGATTTAACCCTTTCACATGTATATGATTCACCCACACAGAAAAAAGATGGGGAAAAAAAAAAATCAATACAGAATTAAATCTAAACTTGAAAAAAAATATTAAGAAATCTGTCTAATTAGGAATAATTATTTATGGTGTGCAACTTACTGTCCTAACATTTCTTTGTAAACAGGCAAAATGAATTTTGTGGTGTATTTCACATTAATAATAAAAGGTGAAAAATTTGGGAGATTTTTCAATGATAGAAAACACTTTTTGTTATCCATTATAGTAACAACTGTTACCATTAGAAATACAGCAAAAATTTTAAAATTTCTTTATATACAACTCTTAAATATGAGATACTGAATAATTTACCCTGGCTTATCAATGTGATTAATGAAGATTCATAAAATTAAGTTTATGACATATCCAGCAGTGGTCAGATATATTACTAAGGAAAAAGAGTAGACAGTATTTCAAACACATACGTCTTACACTGCCAGTCATTAGCACTAAAAAGGCCTCGGCTCTTTTCTGCAAGTGTCTTTCCTATTTCAGTGCCCCCAGCTTTCATCATCTTGGCCTCCGTTGTTTTCTCTGAAAATATAAAAATAGCGCAACATGAATTGGAAGAAATAAAAAAAAAAGAACTGCATATAAAATATTAACAGAATCTCCCTTACTTACCCCGACCACATCGATTACAGCTAGTTCTTCTAGCAAAGTTTACATTTCCACATCTGAAAATGAATTGAGAAGCATTTATAGAAGTATCTTAATGTATTCTGATCATGTATCTGGAATCCAGAACTTCTGATTCATTTTAGTCATGTTAATGTCAACAGTAACTACAAAAACTCCTCACAATCTAGTAGAAAAAAAAATTAACACATATCATTAATTATAAAGAAAACCCCTTGCAAAATTAATGCAAGATTTGACTCTACTTTTATAATTATTGACAAGACATCAAGGAGTTTAAAAAAACTCCAAAGCAACTCTCAGTATAAAAAGTAGAAATATACATAAATTTGATATTATAAGAAAAGTGTATTCCAAGAATTATGAAACCCTAAAGTGAACTAATGGGGAAAAAATTAATGAAATGCCCTTTTTACAGATAGTAGATGGGATGGTACTGATTAAAAATATTAACAAAGTCCAATAATACTGAGTTTTATGGAGTATTTATCAAACATCTGACACTTAGCTGAAAAGTGACACAACAGCCAAAACTTCAAAACATAGAACAGTACATTATCTTATCACCTTATGCTTATACTCACACAAAACTAAACGACAGAGGTTTACTCATATGATCTTAGTAGTACACGCGCAGTTAAAGCATTTTTAAACGCTCTGAATAACATGTAAAGCTTGAAATTTGAAAACCCGAGTTTTAAGACATTACATTAGTATGAAATATAGATGTCAACAATGGGATGACAGTAAGAGAAACACTCCAAATGATTTGTAGGTTATTTTTTTCCTCCTGAAAACAAGTTTCCTCACAATCTTAAAGCACTGCTGTCTCCTGGTTTTATACATATTGTAGAGCCAACAAGCTATTCTAATAAACGAGTTGAAATGCACTCTCCTAGAGTCCGATTGCAATTATGGGGACAGACAGAAGAACGTTATTCTACATGTGATCAACAGCATGAAAGTCCGAAGCTATTGTTTTAAACCTTCTGAGGGTTTCAGCAGGGTCTCACTACGCTGAGCAATACTATCGTTGTATTGACACATAACTTTTGTTCTCTTCAATGCGTTAGATCCGAGTTCCTTCAGATCATCTCAATGTTAAAATACCACCAACAGGTACCAATCCAGAAGTACTTAACGCATTTCAAGCTCTACACTCACCATCCATGTTATTTCACGTACTCATTTTAAGGGAGCAATTTTATTCCTATTTTCAGCCAAGTTATAAACCTACTTAGTTACGTGGTCTACAAGTCACAGAACTGAAAGTGAACCCGGGTATGCTCCAAAATTTGTGCTCTTTACTATAACAAACTCTTAATCTGTGACTACCTTAGATACGAACATTAAAAAAAAAAAAAAAAAGCAAGCAAGCAAGCCTGTTTTTCCACGTATTTCCAAATAGCTACACGCATGTGCGCTCCCTTCGGTGAGGCCGAACAATTGCACGGGGCACCCTGGCTTCGGCAACAACGTCAAAAAGCAGGGCCAGCAGCACGCGCGCGACTCGGCCGCAGGCCTCCCCCTTCCGCCCCGAGGTGGCCGAAAGCCCAGTTCACGGGGGGAATTTAAACAAGTCGGGACTTCCCGACCAAAAAGCGCTAAGGCTTGGGGAAAAGGAAAAATAGCACGCTAGGAAAGTTTGACCAAAAATATACAACAAGGCGAGCTAAGGGGCGGGTGCGGGAAGGCGCCGCTTTCCGAGACCGGGACTAAAGTTCCGCAGAGTCACGTGGGGGTCCCCCGAGCGGCCCGACCCGGGGACGTCCTCGGCGCCCAGACCCGCCGGCGCGGTGGGGGCGGGGCGGGGGCGGACGGCGGCCGCATTGCACGCCCGGACGGCGGGGAGACGCCGGCGACACCGCGGAAACAAAGGCTGCCCGAGAGACCCTCCCGCGGCGAGACCCGCAGCCTCCGTCCCGCCCGGCGCCGGCGGTTCGCCTCCTCCGGCCGGCGTCGGCACGAGGAGCCCCCCGTAACGGAATAGGCCGCGCCGGCGACGGAAAGCCCCACCAAGTCGCCCCGGCTCAATCTGGGGCCCCTCGGGGACTCACTTCTTGTCAGGGCAAATCCAGTCTCCGTCACTGACTCGGAAATTCTTGGTCGACATCTTGGACGCCAGCACCACAGCCACCCGCAGCTACGTCTTCGCAGGAGGAAGCGGGCTGGGGACTTCGGGCGCCGCGGGGCTGCCCGCACCGCGCCTGACTGCCGCCCGCCGCCGCGTCCGGGCGCGATCATGCGGGCGCTGGGCCGCGGCTGCGTCTGGACACCTTCGTCCCGACCCAGATGCCTGTGGTTCTGTTTCCTAGCTGAAAGGGATCATAAGCATTTTTTTCCCTAGGGCCAAACTAACAGGCGCCGTCGGGACAGCCCAGGCGGGAGGTCTTCGTGGCACTGGACGCCGCGGAGAGCCCCCTGCCGGCGGGAGGACCCAGGAGGAAAGCACGTCCGCCGCAGTTGGCGGGGCCGGAGAGGCGGCGGCGGAAGTGGCTGCGTCAGTTCTGGGACGTGAGAGGCCGGTGGCGCGGTGTAGGTTAGGGAAGGGGGTGGGCCGAGCTGGGCCAGTGTTTGGAGACGTTTTTTTGCTAAAGATAGAGAACTCTTACTTCACATACATGGGATGTTGTGTAGGAGACTATTGTTTTTGATGCTTAAGTAGGTCTAACGCATGAGTAAGGAACACTCACATGGGAACTAACTGGGAATTTTAGAACTAAGATGACAGTGTCTTTCCTGAGCCTGTCCCATTGCCTTCTCCCAGCGATAACACTCTTCTCTTTGGGGGCTGTATTCGCTTTTTGAAATGTTAGTTTATGTACATGTTGAAGTTGATAAACCGTTGGCGTGGGTAGTTCATTGTTATATTTATGGTTCACTCAACACTATGGCGCTAAACTCATCATAGGTAGTTACAAGTAGAAGCATGTAGCTGTAGTGCCTTTATTTTCACTGCTCTATACTGGTAGTATTTTTGTGTGCACGTGACAATTTATTCCCTCTGTTTTGCAGCTTTTCCCATTACAAACCACTCTAGTATGGGCATTTTTTATGTGTGCATTCTGCTAAATAAATACAAGAAGCTTTTTTACAAGATAACATACAGTTGTGCAGCACTTAACCACGAGGAAATGCTCTTAGTAATGCAGTGATAGGTGATTTTGTCATTGTGCAAACATAGTGTACTCAAACATAGTTAGCTGGTAAGGCCTACACACCCATGCTATACAGTATAGCCTATTGCTCCTACATTATAAATCTGTAAAGTATGTTTCTGAATATTTAAGGCAAGTCTATGTATTTAGACACAGAATAGGTATAGTAAAACAGCATTATGATTTTATGGAACCACCATTATATATGCCCCCCATAACGGTATTTAAGACAGAATTGTTCAGTACTGCCTAGTTATGATAATTGCTTTAAGATCTTTGATAATTGTTTAACAACATCTTAGACTTCTAAGATGAAGTTGACAGCTGTTGATTAAAAAATTTTTTTCCTTTGAAATTTGGTCACATTTTTCCACTTCTTTTGTATTGTGGATTTTGTCCTGATGTTTTGAAGATTGTGTTGCATAAATCAGTGTAACCTGGCTTATTGTACCCTCAATGAATCCCCAACAACAACAAAAAAATTGTGTTGCATAGATTCTGGGTCTTGTTAAATGCTTTTGGGGAGTGCTTTTTTTTTTTTTAAATTCTAGGAGGCAGTCAGTTAAGTTTGGTTCAAGTCACAAGTTCGTTCTCACCCTCTATGAGTACTGGTTCAGCCTCAGTTCCGTTTTTAAAGTCTTTCCTATGCTGCTCCGGGATTATTTGGGGACTTGTGCAGTAGTTAACATTGTAGTTCAACCAGAGACCTGTTGCTGTGTTGCTTTGTATCTGTCCTGCACCTACTCGATTCAGGGCTGACCACAGAACTTGTATGGGTTCATGCACAGAATCAGGGATCCTCTTCTTCACTCTCTCCGTTTATATTCCTCTCACTTTGTCTTGCAAGGTCCTCTTTTTTTTTTTCCTAGAGACAGAGTCTCACTTTACCGCCTTCAGTAGAGTGCCATGATGTCACAGGACTCACAGCAACCTCTAGCTCTTGGGCTTCCGCGATTCTCCTGCCTCAGCCTCCTGAGCAGCTGGGACTACAGGCGCCTGCCCAGCTATTTTTTGGTTGCAGTTCATCCGGGGCTGGGTTTGAACCTGCTACCCTCGGTATATGGGGCTGGTGCCCTACTCACTGAGCCACAGGCAAGGTCCTCTTTTCCTTGTCCTCTTGCCAGCATATGAGGTTACTCTTGGAGTTTTAGCTGCCTGCCATAGCTACAGCAGCTGGTTTGAAGGTGATTTTCATTAATACTGGACATAGGATGAGTCCAGAGCTCTGGGCTACTGCTGTCCACCACCAGGCTGCCTGTGTGAGCCTCCATGTGGGTTCTCTGCTGTCTGTGGTCAGACTGAGGAATGGCCTCTGCTGGGAAGCACCGAAAGAAGACATGGGTGGCAGTGGACAGGTCCCCAACCCCCATCCTGCTTCTGGCACCTGGGAAGGTCACACCATCCCTCTGCAAGCTGTGCTGTATCAGATACTGCTTGTTGTGACCATACTTGTCCTCCCCAGGGCTTTTTAGACTGTAGCACACAAAGCCAGTGGGCCATCTTGAGTGAAGGATATGCTTTCTTGCCTTTAACCAACTTGGTGACACCTTGTTCTGGCTTGGTCTTAAGCCATATGCAATGAGCAGTGGACACAGCTTGTGCAAATAGGACTGCTCTTCTTGATCTGCTCAGGGCAGCTGGTCTGTCCTCACTACTGGTAACCATGTGTGACTAGGGCTATGATCAACATTAAAGGGTCACATTCCAGGGATGCAGTGATTAAAGTCTAGATTGTTCCAGAGAGGACATGTTTGGGAGATGTGTTGTTCTATGTTAATGCTATAACTTCTATAAAGTAATGCTGTAAAATTACAAACAAATTTTAACATGACCATAATATGAATAATTGTTCACATTTTCATGCATTCTCTGGGTAAGACTTGTGTTTGTGGTCATTAACAAAGTCCACTAGCAACATCTGAGAGCCATTAGAAGCCAGTGTTCATAGGCAGCACAGTGGATGTTGCAGAGTTATGATTAATGCTTTGATCAGCGTTAAATACATGGCTTTAGGGAACTGCAGAGTCAAGAAGATCTATATTGTTTTGATTAAAAAGAATCCAAAGAACCATGGCATTATGAATAATAAAAGTGTCACTACCTTTTCCTTGCAGTGGGAGATCTAAAATTAGCCAAGAAAGGTATCTTCAAGAACAGTGAACCCAACTAGGTGATTCTTAGAAATTAGGAAATTTCTTCACATGCACTGATTGGACAGTAAGCAGCTGTTTTCCTTGCCCTAAATCTTCAGCAATGAATCACTACACCTCATATTGACCCATGACTTGTGTAATTACGTTTATAATCGAATTGTTGCTACAGTTCACCCTTACTTCCCAAATATTTCCCCAGAGCTTTGAATACCCTAACAGCAGCCATGGACAGAAGATAGTGTTGCTAACGGGTCAAATTTCTCTCTTCCAATTGGAATCTCTGGAGTCTCCAAACTCCAGTTGCCCTGGTTTGGGTCAGATGCGCACCTCTGACCATTCCGCCATGGCCGGTGTTTCGGGGGTGGTGTAATGTGTAAGTCTGGCTGCAAGGAGGCAAGAGCGAAGTCACCTGAGAAAAGGAAAACGTTGATTCTCGTGTTGGTTTTTTGTTGCTGTGTGACAGGTCACCACAAGCGCAGCAGCAGCTTAGAGCAGCTCAGATTCACTGTCCCTCCCTGTCTGTAGGCGAGGATTCTGGGCAAGGCTTGCTCGGCTTCTCTGCTCAGAGTGTTACCAGGCAGGCAGCAGGTTGTAGATTGGAGCTGTGATCTCATCTGAACCTTAGGGTTCTCTGCCAGGCTAATTCAGGTTGTTGGCAGAATCACGTTCTTTGCAGCTATGGCACTGAAGTTTTCATTTTCTTGTAAGAGAAATGAATTCTCTCAGCTTCTAGAGGTGTTGGGAGCCATCTTAAAATTCTGCAAACTGGTTGTTCCATAGGGAAATACTTCAAAAGATGGGCACTATAGTTGTCTTTTTCTAAAGGCATTGAGAAATCCTTCTTAAACTGGTGATCCATCTTTTTCTCTTTTGACTTACTTAGGATGTATGTGGATATCCACAGATGAATTATAGTCTTGCATCCCCCAAATATACATCTCTGAGAACATTTTGTTTTTCATATTTCTTTCTACAATTTAGAATAAATGTGCTGAAAGAAGTGAAAAGAAATTACTAAATATTTTTTACTTAGTATATTTTGTGATTTGACATTCTTGGAAATTCAGTGGATTAAAAAATGTGAACACACACACTTCACAACTCTACAACTTAAATGCTCTTTTTCCGTAAGAATCATTAAATTTTCACCAGCTGGTGTTTCAGAGTCCTTTATAAATTAATTATAGTATTTACTAGCTACGTGGGAGTGGAAAAGTCTAATTAGGTCAAGGAGGCTGGCTGTGCTGGAGGCTGAAAGGCAAAGCACGTGTAAGGTGTCAGTTGCAAATCTGCTGGGCTTTCTTGAGAGCGTATGTTTTTAAAAAAGCCTCGAACAATGCAAAGATTACATGAAAATTTATGGGAAAAAATCATACCACAATTAAAATAGGAACTTATTGAAAATTTCCATCTATCTATGGCAAAAATAAAACATTTTCAAGGGCACAAAACAACAGAGGTATTCCATGCCACAGAAGATACCGTTCGCTCCATGTGAACAGCACACGCATCCCTTCATTAGCTCTCTCACTCAGTGGCTATGGGGCTAGATACTGCAGCTATAAAGAGGATTATGTTCTGTAACAGTCTTTTTAAGGAGAGCACAGAGTGCTGGTGGGTAGGGATGTGTAAATGGTTGGAAAAGTGTTAAGTGTGGTGTAGACATAATCAGAGGATATGATGGGCTTTTCCAGGAGAAACAATGCCCCAGTTCATAGGTGGGGAAGGGAAATGCATTGAGGTTATTTCATCACAAGTACCAAACCAAATCTGATTACACTTTGTCCTTAACGGGTTGGGACAGGGGTGGGATTTCAGGGGGTAGTGTCTCTCAGGTGCTGAGGCTGGAGGAATCACCGGACGGTGACAGCCTCTGTGTAACTGAGCCCTAGATGTGGGCTCACCCCTGGTCTCCATTGTGTTACTCCTTCGTCTTGCCTTCTACAAATACTAGTTCAGAAACTCTCTCACACCAGTTTGGATTTTACAGTCTTATAAAGGATTTTAAATTTAGCAGAAATCAAGTCTTAAACCATGAGTCAAAAATGCAGGTGTTCACAGAGCCCAGGGAGCAACAGAAAGGAATAAGCTAGAAAGCAGGGTGAGGGTGGGGGGAGGGCTGTGATGAGCTACCCAAAGACATTGAAATTCAACCTAAAAATAAATGCTGTTTTCACCAAACAAAAAATGCCTGCTGGATTACTGGGTCGATGGGACAGTTGTTTGTGTATTCTGCCTATTAAAGAAGTTCAGTTGCTGTGTTAGAATTTTAGATTTCTGTGGTCATGTGGATATGAGGACGTCAGGCTGGGGTGGAAAATGCATCCTGGGGCTTTTCTGTCTGCATTTATGGGTTGTGAGGTCTTGTGAAGCATTCCTGTGGCCTGCCTTCCTTTAGGCCCTGAGATTTGGCCTCCTGTTCCCTTTCTTGGCTGTCAGTATTTGTTTTGTGCTGTAATCTTGAGTCATGGAACATAGCTGGAGAATTTTTTTTTTTTTGACAGCTAGAAACTAGAGAGAAGTAGAGTTTAGGAACAGAACATTTGGCACAGAACATTTCTAGCATGATTAGAATTCTTAGAGTCCTATTACCTGGACAGGAGTAGTATAATAAACAAGGGCAGTCGCAGTTTCTATCTGTGCTTTTCTAATGTGGTCTTGTGGCCCAAGGGCTCCTGTCAATCATGGTATCCCATTAACCCCAAGCACAGTTTGGGATTCTTGTGCCAGGCTGTCCAGTCGCAATGACCAGTCTCCTGATGGGGAGGAAGAAGTAAAGCAGCCAGCCCATGGACTCTTTACATCTTTTCTTATAGGGATACCACAAGGGGAAACAGAGGCAGATCACTCGACATCCATGTAAATAGAATAATGGTTTCGGATAGGAAAGCCCTTAGCTGGATCTGCCTGGGTAAGGATTACTTCTAGTAAATAAACCTGGAATCTATTGATTTATGGGACATGGAGTCCCAGGAGAATGTCATATGATGGCATGCCATTTTAGAACTCTGAGGAATAAAATGGAAATGTTTCATTAAGCACAGTGCTCCCATACTGTGACGCAACAATTATCCTGGATAGGAAAATCCAGCAAAGTCACACAGAATGCCCATCATTCTCTGCTCTGTCTGTTCATTGCCTGTACTCTTGAAACTATTTGTAGAGTTTAGTCTGTCTCTGATTTCTAGGAGTCTTATTTGATAAACCTTTCCTGTGTGTTAGTTCACTTGGTCATGGTGATTGGTTGGAAAATGATGCATGAACCAGAAAAGGCCGATCAGAATATTTCTTAGGATTCACATGGGGAGAGAAGTTTTCTCTACACCGGAGTTGCTACACCGGTGTACGTGAATGTGAGACCTGCCCTGCTGTCAGGGCTTACAGGAGGAAGTCAAGCAGATGCAGTAAGAGCTACTGAGGAAGAGAATTAAAGAGAAAGGAACGGGAAAGGGTGCGGAGAAAAAATGAACTCTGAATATAGCATCGGAATCCCTGAATTTAGCCCTGTCTTAAGCATGTCTGTCTCCTAGCCTTCCCAATCACCTAAGACAAGTGAAAACATTCTGTTTTTGCTAAAGCTAGATTACACCAGATTTCTGTCACTTGCAAGCAAGAATTGTGATTAATGATATAGCACAAATTCTATAGGCTGACAGGGCCTGGGAACTCAGGGCCAGGGAAGCCATTATGAAGGCATAGTTTTAAGAGAGAAAATACCAGATGTGAGACAAGGAACATACATATCAAAAAGCTGTTTTAAACTTCCACCTCTGGTTCATGGGAAAACATCATGGGAATTTGAAATAAGATTGAGACTGTTGTAACAACTCTGTGCCCTTATGAATGAATGTTCTTTTGCCTTTTTATTTTGCTAGCTTTACACTGTGTGTGAACTCCTTGGGGGCTGTGTGACCAGGTAATATATTGTGTTTCTTAGCTTTGGCTTTGACTTAAGAAGTAAAATTCCATCTTAGCAATTATCTCTTTATGTTGTAATTACTTGTTTATTTTTATATATCACCTATTTCTTTTTTTTTTTTTTTATTGTTGGGGATTCATTGAGGGTACAATAAGCCAGGTTACACTGATTGCAATTGTTAGGTAAAGTCCCTCTTGCAATCATGTCTTGCCCCCATAAAGTGTGACACACACCAAGGCCCCACCCACCTCCCTCCTTACCTCTTTCTGTTCCCCCCCCATAACCGTAATTGTCATTAATTGTCCTCATATCAAAATTGAGTACATAGGATTCATGCTTCTCCATTCTTATGATGCTTTACTAAGAATAATGTCTTCCACTTCCATCCAGGTTAATACGAAGGATGTAAAGTCTCCATTTTTTTTAATGGCTGAATAGTATTCCATGGTATACATATACCACAGCTTGTTAATCCATTCCTGGGTTGGTGGGCATTTAGGCTGTTTCCACATTTTGGCGATTGTAAATTGAGCTGCAATAAACAGTCTAGTACAAGTGTCCTTATGATAAAAGGATTTCGTTCCTTCTGGGTAGATGCCCAGTAATGGGATTGCAGGATGAAATGGGAGGTCTAGCTTGAGTGCTTTGAGGTTTCTCCATACTTCCTTCCAGAAAGGTTGTACTAGTTTGCAGTCCCACCAGCAGTGTAAAAGTGTTCCCTTCTCTCCACATCCACGCCAGCATCTGCAGTTTTGAGATTTTGTGATGTGGGCCATTCTCACTGGGGTTAGATGATATCTCAGGGTTGTTTTGATTTGCATTTCTCTAATATATAGAGATGATGAACATTTTTTCATGTGTTTGTTAGCCATTCATCTGTCGTCTTTAGAGAAAGTTCTATTCATGTCTCTTGCCCATTGATATAAGGGATTGTTGGCTTTTTTCATGTGGATTAATTTGAGTTCTCTATAGATCCTAGTTATCAAGCTTTTGTCTGATTGAAAATATGCAAATATCCTTTCCCATTGTGTAGGTTGTCTCTTTGCTTTGGTTATTATCTCCTTAGCTGTACAGAAGCTTTTCAGTTTCATGAAGTCCCATTTGTTTATTGTTGTTGTTGTTGCAATTGCCATGGCAGTCTTCTTCATGAAGTCTTTCCCCAGGCCAATATCTTCCAGTGTTTTTCCTATGCTTTCTTGGAGGATTTTTATTGTTTCATGCCTTAAGTTTAAGTCCTTTATCCATCTTGAATCAATTTTTGTGAGTGGGGAAAGGTGTGGGTCCAGTTTCAGTCTTTTACATGTAGACATCCAGTTCTCCCAACACCATTTATTGAATAGGGAGTCTTTCCCCCAAGGTATGTTCTTGTTTGGTTTATCAAAGATTAGGTGGTTGTAAAATATTAGTTTCATTTCTTGGTTTTCAATTCGATTCCAAGTGTCTATGTCTCTGTTTTTGTGCCAGTACCATGCTGTCTTGAGCACTATGGCTTTGTAGTACAGACTAAAATCTGGTATGCTGATGCCCCCAGCTTTATTTTTGTTACAGAGAACTGCCTTAGCTATACGGGGTTTTTTCCGGTTCCATACAAAACGCAGAATCATTTTTTCCAAATCTTGAAAGTACGATGTTGGTATTTTGATAGGAATGGCATTGAATAGGTAGATTGCTTTGGGAAGTATAGACATTTTAACAATGTTGATTCTTCCCATCCATGAGCATGGTATGTTCTTCCATTTGTTAATATCCTCTGCTATTTCCTTTCTGAGGATTTCATAGTTTTCTTTATAGCGGTCCTTCACCTCCTTCGTTAGGTATATTCCTAGGTATTTCATTTTCTTTGAGACTATGGTGAAGGGAGTTGTGTCCTTAATTAGCTTCTCATCTTGACTGTTATTGGTGTACACAAAGGCTACTGACTTGTGGACATTGATTTTATATCCTGAAACATTACTGTATTTTTTGATGACTTCTAGGAGTCTTGTGGTTGAGTCTTTGGGGTTCTCTAAGTATAAGATCATGTCGTCAGCAAAGAGGGAGAGTTTGACCTCCTCTGCTCCCATTTGGATTCCCTTTATTTCCTTGTCTTGCCTAATTGTATTGGCTAGAACTTCCAGCACTACGTTGAATAGTAAAGGTGACAGAGGACAACCTTGTCTGGTTCCAGTTCTAAGAGGAAAAGCTTTGAGTTTTACTCCATTCAGTAAAATATTGGCTGTGGGTTTGTCATAGATAGCTTCAATCAGTTTTAGAAATGTGCCACCTATGCCTATACTCTTCAGTGTTCTAATTAGAAAAGGATGCTGGATTTTATCAAATGCTTTTTCTGCATCTATTGAGAGGATCATGTGATGTTTATTTTTGCCTCTGTTAATATGGTGGATAACGTTTATGGACTTGCGTATGTTAAACCAGCCTTGCATCCCTGGGATGAAGCCTACTTGATCATGATGAATGACTTTTTTGATGATAAGCTGTAATCTATTGGCTAGGATTTTGTTGAGAATTTTTGCGTCTATGTTCATGAGTGAGATTGGTCTGAAATTCTCCTTTTTGTTTGGGTCTTTTCCTGGTTTTGGTATCAGGGTGATGTTTGCTTCATAGAATGTGTTGGGGAAGATTCCTTCTTCCTCAGTTTTTTGGAATAGTTTCTGCAGTACAGGAATAAGCTCTTCCTTGAAGGTTTGATAGAATTCTGGAGTGAAGCCATCTGGACCAGGGCATTTTTTGGTTGGAAGATTTTTTATTGTTTCTTTGATCTCAGTGCTTGAAATTGGTCTGTTCAGGAGCTCTATTTCTTCCTGGCTGAGTCTAGGGAGAGGATGTGATTCCAAATATTTATCCATTTCCTTCACATTGTCAAATTTCTGGGCATAGAGTTTCTGGTAGTATTCAGAGATGATCTCTTGTATCTCTGTGGGATCAGTTGTTATTTCCCCTTTATCATTTCTGATTGAGTTTACTAGAGATTTTACTTTTCTATTCCTCGTTAGTCTGGCCAATGGTTTATCTATTTTATTTATTTTTTCAAAAAACCAACTCCTTGTTTCATGAATTTTCTGAATGATTCTTTTGTTTTCAATTTCATTGATCTCTGATTTGATTTTGGATATTTCTTTTCTTCTACTGAGTTTAGGCTTAGATTGTTCTTCTTTTTCCAATTCCATAAGACCTCTTGTGAGATTGTTGATGTGCTCTCTTTCTGTTTTTCAAATGTAGACATCTAAAGCGATGAATTTTCCTCTCAAAACTGCTTTTGCAGTATCCCACAGGTTTTGGTAGCTTGTGTCTTCATTGTTATGCTCAAGGAAGTTAATGATTTCCTGTTTTATTTCCTCCTTCACCCATCTGTTATTCAACAGAAGATTGTTTAGTTTCCACGCCTTTGGGTGGGGTCGAGCATTTTTGTTAGAGTTGAATTCCACCTTTAGTGCCTTATGGTCTGAAAAGCTACAAGGTAAAATTTCAATTCTTTTGATTCTGTTGATAATTGTTTTGTGTCCCAGGATATGATCAATTTTGGAGAATGTTCCATGGGGTGATGAGAAGAATGTATATTCTTTATCTTTGGGATGGAGTGTTCTATATGCGTCTATCAAGCACAGTTGTTCTAGGGTCTCATTTAAGTCTCTTATATCCTTGTTTAATTTCTGTTTAGAGGATCTGTCCAGCTCTGTAAGAGGAGTGTTAAGGTCCCCTGTTATTATGGTGTTATCAGATATCATATTGCTCAGACTGAGTAAGGTCTGTTTCAAGAATCTGGGAGCATTTAAATTGGGTGCATAGATATTTAGAATTGAAACATCTTCTTGTTGTAGTTTTCCCTTGACCAATATAAAGTGACCATCTTTGTCTTTTTTGACTTTAGTTGCTTTAAATCCACATGTATCTGAAAATAAGATTGCAACTCCTCTTTTCTTCTGAATTCCATTTGCCTGAAAAATTGTCTTCCAACCCTTGACTCGGAGCTTTAATTTGTCTTTTGAAGACAGGTGTGTTTCTTGCAGACAGCAAATGGATGGCTTGTGTTTTTTAATACAGTCAACCAATCTATGTCTCTTCAGTGGGGAATTCAAGCCATTAACATTTATTGAGATAATTGATAAGTGTGGTAGTATTCTATTCGTCTTATTTGGTGAGAGTCCATTGCTTAGTTTTATCTTTTGCATCAGTGTGGAGGTTTGGTTCTGTCCTTTAATTTCTGAGTTCTTACTTTGTTGCTGATCCATTGTGGTGGTCAGTGTGCAGAACAGGTTGAAATACTTCCTGTAGAGCTGGTCTTGTTGTGGCAAATTTCCTCAATGTTTGTATATCCGTAAATGATTTGATTTCTCCATCAATGTTGAAGCTTAGCTTAGCAGGGTACAGAATTCTGGGCTGGAAATTGTTCTGTTTAAGTAGATTAAAGGTAGATGACCATTGTCTTCTTGCTTGGAAAGTTTCATTAGAGAAGTCTGCGGTCACTCTGATGGATTTGCCCCTGTAGGTCAACTGGCGCTTACTCCTGGCAGCTTGCAGAATCTTTTCTTTTGTCTTGACTTTGGACAGGTTCATCACAATGTGTCTTGGAGAAGCTCGGTTAGAGTTGAGGCGACCTGGGGTCCGATAGCCCTCTGAAAGCAGTGTGTCAGAATCTTTGGTGATATTTGGGAAATTTTCTTTTATAATATTCTCTAGTATGGCTTCCATTCCTCTGGGGCATTCTTCTTCCCCTTCTGGAATTCCTATAACTCGTATGTTGGAATGCTTCATAAAGTCCCATAATTCTGACAGTGAACGTTCTGCTTTCTCTCTCTTCTTTTCTGCCTCTTTTACTATCTGAGTTATCTCAAAAACTTTGTCTTCTACCTCTGAAATTCTTTCTTCTGCATGGTCTAACCTGTTGCTGATACTTTCCATTGCATCTTTAAGTTCCCTGATTGACTGTTTCATTTCCTTCAGCTCTGCTATATCCTTTTTATATTCTTCATATCGTTCATCTCTGATTTGATTCTGTTTTTGGATTTCCTTTTGGTTATTTTCCACTTTATTAGCCGTTTCCTTCATTGTTTCCATCATTTCTTTCATTGTTTTCAACATGTGTATTCTAAATTCCCTTTCTGTCATTCCTAACATTTCTGTATAGGTGGAATCCTCTGCAGTAGCTACCTCATTGTCCCTTGGCAGGGTTGTTCTGGACTGGTTCTTCATGTTGCTTGGAGTTTTCTGCTGATTCTTCCTCATGGGTGATTTCTTTTATCTGTTTCCTTGCCCTAATTTTCCTTTCACTTCCTCTTGCTCTTTAAGTTCTCGTGCCTGTGGACTAAGGGTTACAGGACCAGAAGGGTGAGAAGGTTTAAGAGCAAAAAAGGGATGAAAGAAAGGAGGACCGAGTGATAAGAAAAAAAAAAAAAAGAAAAATAGCGAAAGGAGAGGGGGTGGGTAAAAGGAATATTGACAAAAAGAAGAGAGGCACAGAAAGAGGGAGACAGAGCAATATAGGTGTACAGTAGGGTACTTTGACACAACCTTAAAAAAAAAAAAACACCTTCTGGGGGTGCCCAGTTGGGTGGTTCCCTTGAGGTCAGCAGCTCTTTGCTAACCTGATCAGACACAGTACCCCACCTCCACCAGGTAGAGAGGAAAGACAAAAATGTTATAAATCAAACCAAAACAAGCAAACAGAAAACTTTACGGGATAAAATTGGCTGGAAAAACCAAATAATAGCGGTAGAAACACTAACAAAAATGAAGCTCTAATTATTGAAATAGGCAGCAATGGGAAATTATAATTAAACTAGAAAAATTGAGAAAGAAAAAGGATCTGCATGGAAAAGGTTGAACTTAAAAAATAAAACAACAATCCACAACATCAAAATAAACAAAAAAAACAACCAAACCAAAAAAAAAAAAAAAAAAAAAAACACAACCAAAAACAAAGCAGTATGTATATGTTATTGAATATTGTCTGGGCAACACGTGGTCTTCTGGGGTATGAGATGTTAATCACAGTTCTGATAAGACTGGAGGCTGCTAGTTTCTCAAACCCCAGCAGGTAGACACCCTAAATCTCTCTTCAGCCCACTTAAAAGGCACTTTGAACTTGTTCACTTACTGAGCAGAAGCTTTCTCAGGGAAGTGCTTGTCGCTGGAATCACTGCTGAAGTGGCTATCCACTTACCCTGTGTGTCAAAACTGGTCTCCCTCTGCTCCCGAGGGTTAGGGCTACAAGGTGGCTCAGACCCCGCCCTTAGGCTATTTGGTCGTTGGGTTACCAGCTCCCACCCAATTCCAGCTCTGTGACCCTGAGGGCGGAGCTTGCCAGGGCAGATCGCTCACAATGTCTGCCTGTGACCCAGAGCCAAACACTATTAGCTCCGTCTGGCTCAGCGGCTCAGACTGGGGCCCCAGACAAAGGCCAAAGTTCTCCGCACTCCCGCCCAGGCTCTCCCCAAGGCAGTTCAGCTGAGTGCCAAGACCAAAGACACCAAAACAGTTCACAGGTAAGGCCTTTCTGGTTTGCAGTCTCGCTGCTACTGAACTTACAGTTGCGGGCGGGTTTAGACGGATTGAACACACACGACCACTTGCCGGTTTTCCACTGTTTTAGTCCTCCTCTTGGGGTCCAGAAGTCTCTCGCTGACTCCCTGTATCCTCTCAGGGGTGATGATAGGCAGATCCCACCAGCCAGAGATGCCTGGAGTCCTATATCCCCAGACTCACGGTGCCCAGATGCAAGGAAGCTGTTACTCGGCTGCCATCTTGCTCTGCCTCCGCCATATCACCTATTTCTGACAAAGAGGGAATGAATCTTACTTCCATAACCCCAGCACCCAGAACATGGTTAATGCTCAATGTGTAAAAAATAAATGAGGAGATGAATTTTATTTTTAGCATCATTGAAACTGTGTGCAAGCTCCACCGACATGAAACTGTACAGGCTTGCTTTCCTCTTTCTGTCTACCAAATGGGCATAATTATTTTACTGGGTGTGCAGCAAAATGTTTGGCCGTGATGAATTCCAGTATAGTTAAGCCATATTGTAAATGTCTGCTGAAATACACAAGCAATGACTAAGTTGTTTCACAATTTAAAGCAGTGTGGTTAAAATCACAGAACTTTGGAACTAGGTTCTTGCTTTGTTTCTTGCTATCCTGGCCTCCTGGGTGCAGGTGCCACCTGCTGTATCATGGGAATGACAATGTATCATACTGTTGTTGTCAGCAGTAAATAATTACTATGTTTAAGACTCTTTGAAGAGTATTCAGCACATAATAGTCTTCGTGTTTGCTGTGACTTTTCTTATTATTGTTATACTACAAACCTCAGTTTGATCAAAGTAAAATGGGGATAAGATTACCTATATGTGTGCATTTCAAATGAAAAAATGCATGTAAAATGCCTGAAAGTACACAATTACCAATTTTAAAAAACGAAACAAAGTATAACCCATTTAATGCTAAAGTACATACATGTACACACACAGACTGGGTTCACAGCTTGCCTTCCTGCATGTTATTTGTGTGATCTTAGGTGAGTCACTTAACTTCTCAGAGAAACCTTTTATAAAATGAGGATAATGATAGTATCTGCTCCATAATGTGGTTCCGAGGATTAATTGTGGCAATCCTCCTAAAGTAATAAAGACAATGGCAGGAAAATAGTAAGTAGTCTAAAATGTTAACTCTTGTTATTGCTCTGAGCCTCAGCCAGAGTCACTGGTGAAAATAAAGATAATGATATTTACCTGACCAGGGTGTTATGTGGATAAAATATAATGCACATGAAAATGTCTACTAAATAGTAAATGTTTGGTAGATTTCAGGTGCCCACCCCCGCATTTTTATGCCTCAGGAAACAGGTCGGAATTTTACAGTGACTTCAGGTTATCAGTATAATCATCAGCTGAATTCCTATGTGTGGATATAGAACAGGGAAGATTAGGTAGAATTTGATCAGTGACACTTATTAAACATTGTTTATCAAATAAACATTATCATTTGGCTTATTAGCTATTCTTATAAAGTAGATTTGCCAGAAATACCTTATTTTTGTTAATGTTGTGATTCACAGATAAATGGTGATTTGCACTATTTGAAGAATAGAAAAGTAGGCTTGCGTTCCAGGTCGATTGTGGTAAGGCTCTGGTGTACTATCCACTGGAACTGAAAGAAAGGTGCCCTAGGAGACAAGAGACTTTATGACGCTGTTTTGCTCCACAACCTGCACCTGGAGGTTTTGAATGGCTGTGCCCTTTGGAGATAGGGGGTACTCTGAAGAGTGTCAACCTCTCTAAACCTCTGCATGTCTCAAACTGAAATGTCCTCTGGCACTGTGAATAACCCATCTATGTCCTAAATAATGTGAATGACTTGGTTGGACTGTAATCAGCTGAAGCAGTTTTTCCTGGTCATTATAAGCACACGTTGCTAGAACAAGGGAAAGAATGTGAAGAAGTGGCTGGGGAAAAAATCCTTACTCATTGAAAAAGGCAACTGCAGAAGATGATGCTTTGCACGAGGCGAGCACGTCAGTAGATGGCAGTTTAGGAACATGCAATATCGTTTTGTCATGGTGGGGAACTCATATGCGCACTCCTCCTTTCTTAGAACATATAGGAAAATATATATCCTAAATGTTATATATTTACTGTCATTTTTTTGTGGAAAAGTTAATACCTACCACTTCTGTGTATGACCTCTGCTGGCTTAGAAAAGCAGAGTTGTTATAGACTTGGCAAACGACAGACTATAAAAAGGTCATTGGAATTTTCCAGGATATTTTCCATCATACTTTAATACCACTCCATTCATTTTGAAGCACATATAGGTAATTTTTGATATTTGAAGGGAAAGAGAACATGGGGATGTTTTCCAAGTAAAATGACCCCACAACCAATGATTGATTGCTCTGAAAAGCTGGCTGTAATTCATGTATTTCATGTATATTTTCTTTGTTAGGTATTATTTTCTTTAATTGTTAGAAAGCAGAGATACTTAGAATATCAGAACAAGAGGGTAACTTTTCTAAAAATTTGTGAATGTTAGAAGGAGAAAAAATAAGAGTCCAAACTTGTTTGAGATGGATGCTCAAAGCTTGTATCATTTGTTACATAGGATTCAACAAAAAGTGCAGGCATTAGGACAATGTTGAGCCCAGAACTGCAAGCTAACAGTACTTCCCGAGGTAGAATCAGACCATTACACAGGCTGTGTTGGTTTAATTGAGCATACGTCATATCCTTCAGCAAGATACCTTTTGCCATGGTACTCTATTTTCTCGGGCACCAGGGCCTGACAGATTTCTTACACAAGTAATCATTTGAAAGTGATACAATTTTGACATGAAATGTGTTCATACTTTGAAAGCCATTAAACAAGGCTTGTTTGCTTATAATTTTCTAATGAAATAAAGGGCCTTCTGTGGAAAGCAGTTTTAAAAACACATCATAACATTTAAGTGTATAAGGTTTTGCAACGTTTGTTCCAATTTTCTAGTGACAGACACAGAGTAGTAAGATTTCCCTAACAGATGCTAAGTGCTGGGTACTCCTGTGCCACTTAAGATGACAAGGTTTCAGAAAAAAATAAAAACAAAAAACCCACTTTCTTAATCATGTTACCATTTCAAAAAAATCAGCTGTTGCACATAATTCAATTTTGTTTAATTGAAAACATAAAATTATCAAAATATAGTTTATTAACATTAATATAAAAGAACAAATTGAAACTACACTTTAAACAATCCACTAGGCCAGTGGTTCTCAACCCCCCTAATGCAGCGGCCCTTTAATACAGTTCCTGTAGGTTGCAACCCACAGGTTGAGAACCACTGCATTTGGTCCTATTCTACAAATTTAAGCCTAATCTCAGAACAAGACTCTAATGCTATATATTTGGAGAAAAGCTTTAACTAGTTCAATAAGATCATAGAATTTTGAAGTAGGGTAAAATACTGAAAAATAATATATTTAAAATTAATGTCTACTTTTAAGGATTTACTTCTTAGATCTGCTTGAAAATTTTGGACTTAATTAACATTTAAATACTATATAAAAAGCGCCATTCAAGTTACATAGTTTATTTTTTTCCCTCAACGGACGTTTATCAAGCATCTTACATGTACTGTGTATGTTCCAGGAACTGTGTTGTGGACTGTTAATGCAAGAATAAATATTTCACTATCTCTGCCTGGAGAAGAGCTCAGAGTCTAGCTGGGAAGATAGACAAGTGAATTATTAACTTTCCTATAGTGTGATAAGGCCTAGACAGGTTTGTACACAGTCCTGCGGGAAAACAGATGAGGGAGTAATCTGTGTCACTTGGGGGTGCTGGGAAGACAACAGAGAGAAAAACACATTTGAGCGGGCCTTGGAGTCGGAGCACGAACTCTCAGGGGAGAGGCAGGGGCTGAGGACTGAGAAAAGGAAATAGACACAAAGGCAGCGGGGTAGGTTTGGAGAATGGCAGCGTAAAGTACAGGGGTGGAGGGAGATGGTAACCGAAAGGTAATTCAGGGAAAGACTGTGACTATCAGATGCTAAAGCGTTTGTCGTGACTTTTCTAGGAAACAGAGAGCCCTCGAAAACATTTGAAAGTAAGAAAGTGACATGATCTGATTTCCATAATATGAAAAAAGCTATCTCTGGCAATGGTGTGAAAGTTAGATTAGGTTAGGCATGGGCAAGTTGAAGTATGCCCAGGTTCTGTACTGATGCCATGGAAGTGACCGTGGACAAAGGTATATGTAAAGATACATTTTAGAAAGGGAATTAACAGAAGGTGGTGGTCAGTTGCTTGGGAGAGGCAGAAACTGAGAGAAAGGGAGAAGTTGAGGTTAACTTCAAAAGTTCTGGTTGGCATGATTCATTTTGAGGGTTGGATAGGCATTTATTTAATTCTCTTCACAAGCTTTTGAAGTTTGTAACTGGTGAGAAAAATGAAGCTCTGAAAAGTTAAGTGATTTGCCAGTATTGCTGTCTGCCTCCCAAATGTCTATGTGGAAGCCCTGACTCCCAGTGTCTTGGTGTTTGGAGATGGGGCCTCTGGGAGATGACAGGTGTAGATGGAGCCGTGAAGGTGAAGCCTTCACAATGGGATGAGTGCCCTTACTGGAAGAGGCCAGAAAACTGGCCGTCTACCCGTCACTCCAATACGTGAGGACACAGCTGGAAGGCAGTTGGCCGCAAGCTGGGAAGGAGGCTCTCACCAGAACTCCAACACACAGGACCCTGATCCTGCACTAACTTAGTTCAAATCAATTACTGAATGTATGTCACAGTTGCACCCTAGGATTTAGGATACACCTATATATATATATCTGATATATATATGCACTCGTTCTGAAACATTGTTTCATTTTCAAAAAATAGGGAGAAAATAATGAAAAAAATTTGCAACACAAGTGTGGTAAGTAAAATAACAGAGGTATATTAAAGGTGCAGTAGTGTGATAGAGTGGGAAGTTTGAGCAGTTGCATTTGAGTTGAAAACGGAAGCGAGATCATTTATAACTGAATAAGCTCCAAAACTTTGTGGCTTAAAATAGAACTGGGTGATTCTCACAATTCTCTGCACTGACTGGGCTCCACCTACGTTCACCTGGGGGCTGGGATGGGCAGGGAGGGCCAAGGTTCCCCCTTTTTTGGGGGAGTAGGTTCTGTGCACTCCTCTCTATGGCTTTTCTGTCCCCATGGTGTCTCATACTCCAGGCAGCAGAGCCTGAACTTCTTCACAGGACGGCTGCTGTGTTAGGCTGGAACTAGAACAGGGCCTATTCTGCAAGGTTCTATTGGTCTTCCCAGAATCAGGAATTTGGGGTGAGAGTAGTGGCCTGAGTACACAGTGATGGAAGGGAATTTTGGCGGCCTTTTTTTTTTTTTTTTTCTTAAGACAAATTACTACAGGAGACTTTAATAAGAAAGAGATGCTTAAGGTGAGCCTTGAAGGTCAAGAAATTTGTTAGGTGAATGGGGAGAGGGGATTCGGAGAAGAGGGGGAGCCTTTCCTAAAGAGCAGCAGTAGCATGAAGTCAGAAAGCAGCACCTCAGCCTGCAGACCAGGATGCACAGGACGCCTGGGGGCATCTAGGAGGAGTCAGGCAGGCGGAATCATGGAAAGCTCCGTACATACATATGTTACGGGAACTCAATTGAACTTTATCTTCCAGGTTGCAGAGTGCCCTTTGAAACTCATTGATTCTTCTTGTACTTTCCTGGCTTCATACGGTCGTGATCAATAAGCTTTCTTTGGCTTTGTTTCCTTATTCAATCCAACTGACAACCCATGGTCTTTCAGTTAAACCTGTCTGTCACTGGCACTTTTAATTCCCAGCACTTTCATGACCTTGTTTTCATGGCATCATCTTCAACCTCAGTTCTAGAATAACCCGACCATCTGTTCTGATCCTGAAACCAGGCACTGAGTAATACTAGAGCAGACGATGTGATCATTATCGGTTATCTGCCTTATGTATTTATGATTTCCAATCTCTGTTGGATTCTTAGTATGTTCTAGCAAATTTTTGCCGTTCCTTGCCCATTACCATCTTTTAACCTTAGTACTTAATTTTGGATGCTTTATCCTTAGTAGATTACCTTGCCTGCGTCGGGGAGTAAATGGTTGGTACAGCCACAAAAAGTCTTTCTTTACAGCCTGTTTCTCCTTGAGGTTCATTTATACTTTCTCATTCTGGATCGTCTCCTTTCTTTCCTTCCAAATTCCTGTTGTCATCTGAGGACTTACTCTCTGCCTCTAAACTGGTTTACGGTTTTCACCCATTCTTATCTTCACTCCTTCAACAGAATCATTCTTCTTCCTTTCCTTTACTTTAGCGCTTGACCTCAAACCTTCTACCTGATGCAAGTTCTTGCAAAAAATATTCTCTATCCTATAAACATTTTCCTCAACTTTGCTTCCTCCACAATCAATATCCTCTTACTATAACCCTTGCATGTTCTTCTGCATTATATATATATATCCCTTAGTAGCTTGAAACTTAAGTCTAAATCAAATGCCAAGCACTATTTGCAACACAGAATTCATGTCATAAATATGTACTTATGAGCAATTTCCAATTGCCAATATTATAAGCTCTTTTTAACTGTCATCTTATGGTGGTGGGTAGGGACAAGTCCCATTTTAAGGTCCTGCCCCTGGATCGGTGGGAACTTTCTAAATCACACTCACAAGTGGACATAATGACAGAGATTATGTACTCCATCCAGTTCTTGCAAAATCAGTCTTATTCTATTTGCATTTTGGTCTGTTGGGACCTATACCGTACCAATTGGTAAGTATACTGAATATTACCTCTCTCTCTCACTCTCCATATCCTTTCTCTCTCATATTTATGTATGATATGTGTATATGTTTTTCTAATTCCATTTCTATGTAAATATTATTTTTATGATGTCCTGCTTGAAGTGTGTTCATTTAACACATGATAATCACAATTTTTTTTTTTTAAGTTTCAACAAAGAAATTTTATTTAAGAACAAAGAGAAAGCTTAGAGCACTTCCAAAGAGAGTTGGAAGAGGGTCCCTCTCAGGAATGAGAAGAGGTGAGAGAGACCTAATAACAGATTTTTAACAACAATGAAACTTCCTCAAATGCTGGACAGATTAACAGAGGCACCCTGATTTCCTGGCACATAGAAGGTAAGCAACACATTTTTGAGAAATGAATGAGTGAATATTCCTTTATGAAAATTTTTCTAAATGAACATAAAATATATTTTTAATATTTTAAATAAAATGTACTCTCCATTGTTAGGGTTTAGAATGTTCAGTGACTAGTTCGTTATCGTCACTGAAAGAAAAAATCATGCCAATCAGTGTAGCACTTCACAGGGCTTATTTTCTCTGGTAAATGGTATCAGTTAGAATACTATTTTTTAGGTACAGTCTTTGCACATAAGTGTATCCAAACTGTAAGAAGTTTTAATGTAAACTACTGCTATAAAACCAGGTGCTTATTGGCCTTCAATCTATCTAACTTTTATCTTACAGACGTTGAGCTTGTTTAATAGCATCAGGCGAGGGAAGCTGAGCCGCATCCCCTCTGCTGCACACCTCTGGGGCCTTCCTGTATCCTGTTGACACTCAATCTCAGCCAACCTGACAATAAAATGATCCATTTATCCAGCATGAGCAGGGAAAGGAGGAGATACTGCCTCTTTTCAAGCTGCCTTCCACTCCCAGAGCCAGCCCAATGCTTCCTCTGGGCTGAGCACACGCACACAGAAAGCAGTTCATCAACAATTTTTCATGTTTTCTGTTAAATTGGGTTTACTCTTCTTACATGAATTTTCCCCTGGATACTTTTCCAAAGTAGCACAGAAAGTATTTGAGGGGAGCTAAAACTTTTTAATAATAAACCGTGTGGTTATAAAACCCTAGGAAGATAAGACTACTGAGGCAGTTAGGAGAAATTGCTGAAGCCAAAAAATAAAAATAAAAAAGATACAGTAGATTTGTCTAAATCTTAAAACCAAACTTTTCAAAGGGCTAGCTTTATCTAATTGGGGAATTTTATACATTCTTTCCGAGTCTACTCCACAAAATAATTATTTTAACCATCAACAGTTATAAAGTTTTTAAATATTCTTAATTCCTTTACTCCCTGGAAGTTTTTTTTTTTTTTTTTCCCTGCGGGGGATATTCCACTTCTTACTTAAATAGCTTATGACTTATGGTCGTTTACTTAGATGCCTTTATTTCCTACTGAAAATAAATGATTTCGCTGTGGACTATGTTTTGTTGTCACTGTGGAGTTCTAGAATTACCAGGCAGAATTGTTAGTAATATTAATTCAAAGAAACATTCTGGCTGTATTTTATTATTATATATAATAGCTTAATGATTTGAGAAGAATCCAAAATGCCAGTGACCCTAAACTATCTATTCTATCAATTTTCCAAGATACCTAAAAACTCCACCATCCTTGCGTTTTAAAGCATTCATTTTCTGGATTGCCATTATTATAATAAAATAACGTTACTGATAGACTATTAACATATATTCAAAGATAAGTAGGATTGTAAGTAGAAAGAAGGTGGGACTAGGACAGAAAGATTTTTTATTTTGAGTGCTGTGGCATCAAAGCTCACAGCACCTTCAAACTCTTGGGCTCAAGCCATTCTCTTGCCTCAGCCTAATGCCAGGCTATTTTTAGAGATGGGGGTCTCACTCTTGCTCAGGCTGGTCTTGAACCTGGGAGCTCAGGCAATACATCCACCTCAGCCTCCCAAGTGCTAGTGCTGAGATTACAGGTGTGAGCCACCGTGCCTGGCCCTAGAACCAAAAGATTTTAATGGGTAATAGTTGGAGAAAGACTGTTGGAAAAGCATGCAATACACAATGGAGAAGTCTGCTTAGCTACAGACAGTATGCGGACCAGGCTGTTTATCAGTTACAGTATTTCAGTCCAGTATTCACAAAATCCAGCTGAAAATGTCTAAAACCAAAAAAGAATTTATTGACCCTCATAACTGCCACTCCCAGCCTGTGTGCCTATTATGAGTTTATTGCCTCTTGGCTCCACATTTCCCCTTCATTATATGTTGTATGACAATAGACACTTCCTTATAGTTTTTTAAAGTGAGAGCTGTGTTAAACTTCCTCAGCAGAGGACGCTGGGGGCTTTTCGGGAGGAGGGCTTTCCTCCCGGTCTGGCTGCTGTTCCCAGAGCCAGCAGTGTGGGTGTGAGGACATCTGGCCAAGCTCTGCCTCAGCCATGAGCCAAAAACATGGTCCTTCATCAACCTTGCAGAGCCAGTCTGGCAATACCCCTCCTGCGCCGCTCTTGACGTGGAAATTTGTACACCTATATCCTTTTGGTTCTGTTCGCTGGTGAACCCACTAATATAGCCATCAATAGATGTCACTATTGACCTCTGAAAATAAAGGGGTGGGGGGAGACAGCACAACGGTGGGAGTGAAGGAAGGCGGGAGCGCTGGAGGAAAAGCGGGGAGGAAACAATTCCCATTTCACAGTTTGGTCTTGGGCTGGTGTCAGATCAACCAGTTCCAGGCTTTCGGTCTGCCTTTCCCTCACTCTGGGGGCTAGTAAGGCACAAGCTGTTCTTTAACTTTCCACCACTCATCCACTGGTTTACTGGCTAGAAGCAGGAGGTCCCTGGAGGACTTACCTGGGCTGGGATGAAACTTGATTCGAGCATCCCCTTGGCGGTGTCTCACCATGTTTTATGAAGAACTGACTCAACGGCTTGTTGGCATGTTCGTTTGTTTTCACACTCATCCAGTTATCAACTTAGCACCATGTGCAGGCAACACATGATGTAATGAAAGGAATTGCAAGGTATATAAAGTGCAAGGACTTAACTTGCTGATAATTTACACACCCGAAAGAGGACAAGAACAAGCAACAAATATCTGTAATTCAGGAATAATTAAAAATCAAGTTGATAAGAGGTTCAAATTATCATTGCATCAGAGGATGGGAGAGAGCATCTGCTGAAATCAGAGAAGGCATCATAAAATAGGTATAGTTTAGCTTTGAAAAATAGATAGGTAGGATTTTGCCATGAAGAGATGTAGATGATTTCCAGTGGGAAACAGCATCAGCAACCTGGTCTGGGATGCATGGCTAAATCAATAGAGTTGAAACACAATAGTTAGGAGGCAGCTGGAGAGTGAGGCTGGAGAGACCTGTGGAGACACTGTCATGGTCAACCTTAAGGGCCACGCTAAGAATTTATATTTTTAAAAACAAAGTGCACAAATCATAAGCATACCGGTCAATATATTATTACAAAATAACAACACCCATGAAACCACTACCCAGACCATAAAGTAGGACATTTCCAGCATATCAGGAACTTCACTCAGTCCCTCTCGGACACTGCACCCTTCTTTCTCTAACACTGTGGACTAGTGCTGCCTATTTTTGAATTCTATATACGTCCTCAGCGTATATTATTTTACGTCTAACTTCTTTCACTCAACACTGTTAATGAGATTCATGCACACTCTTGGAGGTACCTGAGTGTATCTATAGCCCTTGTTTTATGATATTCTAGGGCATGAATATATCACAATTTATTTATCCAAAGAGCTGCTGTTTTTGTGGAATTTGGAGGTTGTAGAGTGTGGACATATTCAGCCCTGGTTGATACAGCAAATCAACTTTCCAAAATGATCCTGTCCGTCCACTCCTACCAGATGTACACAAGAGTCCTTGTTGCTCTACAACCTCTTCAACAGATGGTATTTTCAGACTTTTAGTTTTTTTTTTTTTTTTTATAGAGACAGAGTCTCACTTTATGGCCCTTGGTAGAGTGCTATGGCATCACACAGCTCACAGCAACCTCCAACTCCTGGGCTGAAGCGATTCTCTTGCCTCAGCCTCCCGAGTAGCTGGGACTACAGGCGCCCGCCACAACGCCCGGCTATTTTTTGGTTGCAGTTCAGCCGGGGCCGGGTTTGAACCCACCACCCTCGGTATATGGGGCCAGCGCCTTACCGACTGAGCCACAGGTGCTGCCCGCAGACTTTTAGTTTTTAAGTTTGGAGATTTGGACTGTATTTTTTATGCAATGGGGAGCCACTGAAGGAGTTTGAGTTGGCAATGGTGTGAACAGGGGAGATATATCTGGTGGTGTGGCATGAATTACAGTGAGAGGAAGACTTCAGAGAAAGAATTAGAGTGCGAGGAGAGAGGCCAATTGGAATACAACTGTAATGATTTCATTAAAAAAAAACATGGAAATGAATTAGAATGTTAACAGAGAGTCTAACAAGGAAAAGACAAGACATGATTCCCGTAGTGTGTGCGTACATCAGTAAGATTTGACAATTAATAAACTATGGGGATAAATGCAGTACAGCAGTCAAGCACGTGTAAGCTTAAATAACTGCCAGGATCAGTGGTCTTAACAAACTTAAGAAGGCTTGGGAGCAAATTCTGGTCAGGGGAACTTGCTGTACTCCAAAATTATGGAGTAATTCTCTTGAAATACTTTACCAAATCCTTAGATAGAACTTCTGACTACCTTTTTCTCCAACTGTCATTTTTCATCATTGCTGTGGAAGATCATTCTCAAAAGACATCGAATCTGTCAGGGAAGAAAGAACCAGGACTATGGTGGAATAGTTAAATTGCCTCCCTCTCCGTGAACTCAGTGTCTGGAGAAAGCAGCAGAGGCTTTTCTGTTGTTCAGACCTGACAGTTTTGGTGTAAGGAGTGATAGTAGTTAGGAGAACGACAGGTCTGGGACTTCTGGGAAGCCTAAGTCCACGCAGCTTTTAAAGTGGGAGCTAGTCTGTGTGCTCACCTCCGTCACTAATTCTTTCTTTATCTCTCGGCGTTTATTTTTATCACTGATACAAGCAGTGGCTTTTTTCATTTTTGCAGTAGATTCTTTGTTCAGCTGGTTATTAACAGAGATCTGGCAAACATGTAGATGTTCCAGGACTGGCACTGTTAAATGAACCTGCACTGGTGTTGCAAGAGGAACTCTGGTTAATTTCTGAGAGTTTGCTTGGAGTCCAGGCACTGCAGGGTTCAGCTGTCTGTATAGTTTCTGTGGGATGGATCTCATGGGCTCTATGTGCGTTTTAGCACAGGCTTTTTTGTAGAGGCTCTTGTTTAATATCTTTGGAAATCTACCATTCTATCCGGAATCATAAGACTACTAGTCATGAAGCTGGTTTATATCGCTTCTTCCAATGGGACTGCTTTGACAAATGTTGTGTCGTAAATTTGTGTTTTCCGGAACTGTTGCTATGCTTTCATAGATTATGATGTGGCACTAACAAGACCCCAAAATGATAATATCTTATATTTGGGGCACTTTAACATTTACAAAGCATTCTTATATCTATTTCTGTTATCTCTTAAATGTTAATTAGGAACTATATTCTTGCCAGGTGAGAATTATCTGTATATTGAGTACATATACCTTAGAATTAGCAGTTCTAAAAATGATCAGGTTAATTTACTACAGGGAACCAGCCAAATTTTCAGGAGTTTATCTTATGGCATAAATTTACCTTTTATCATCTTTTCATTTACTTTAATAATACTTGAACCAATATTACCCCCTGTGTGAACAGGGTTCAGGCGAACAGTTTCTATTACAAGCCTATTTTACATTTGACTTCTTTGTGGTACCAATAAAAGCTTCAACTACAGCCTGATCATGTTGTCAAAAACCTGGTTTTCATCATAGTCGAAGAGCTGAGTCAATGAATATGTAACATTTTTCTTGAGAGAAATAAAATCATTTTCCGGGATGTGTTACATAGATCATCAGAACATATAAATTTTTGAAGAGGTTGGGCATTGGTAAATATATTAAAGAAAATAATCCAAAACAAAAACTAAAGGAAGAAAAGTCAACTCTTTCATTAGCCAGACATCAAGTGTCACTCAGCACACAGGTGACTAAACTAAACTAAAGTGCGGGTGAGAACGAATATAAAGTGTTGATTTCTCAGCAGTCTGCAATTCAACCACCCATTGGAGTCTCCCAACTAAGATCAATGTAATGGAAAACATGACTCTCTTTTGAGTGCCATTTCTTCAAAAGACATTTTTAGGCAATTCTATGAAATTCAGAGAACTGTGAAAGGTAATGAGGTGTTCTTCACAGAGCAGTGTGCCATGTCCGTTCTATCACAGAAAGAATAATGGCATGAGTTAGAAAAACTGAACACATAGACGTTAAAATTCCTAAACAGTGATGTGTCTATGACGTTATTTAATTATTTGGATGTTTTTCCAGTGTTTGCTTCCTGTTAAATAGTAAGCATCTCCATCTTCACCTATGTCACAGATTTATGAATATAATTAAGCTTCTCTGCATTGATGAAGGCTGGAGAATGATCCATCCAACATGAACCAAGTTAGAGAAGGGGTTGTTAATTAGGTTCCAGGATGGTGAAATGTAGGCGAATCCAAACTAGGACTATGGGACTGCAGTGAGTTAAAGCAGTTGATAAATACAAACTTAAAATCTGTTAGAGGAAAGAAAGGACATTGGATTTGCAGAGTCAAATATTAGGCCAAAAATTTTTAGCAAAGAGAAAAGAGATGCAAAGACCAAGGGCTGTTTGAGTGTGAACAGGTGATTCCTTGACCATTTCCTCCTTTGCAAAGCTAGGGGGCAAGATGACTAAGGCTTTTCTTTAAGGGACAGTGGTCATATGATAGGTGGAAAAGGGGTTGAGAACTGAGCAGATAATTTGCTTTCCCACACTAGACATTACCAGAGCAGATAATTTGCTTTCCTATAATAGACATTACCTAATATTCTGTCATTATACACAATTTAAAATGTATAACAGCAAAAAAGTTACAAACATAGTCAATTATTTAGTTTTTCTGAAGGATTTCAAACAATGTTGGACTGATTTTTAAAAACTGAATTGGATGATTTTGGAACTCAGTTGGTATAGTAATATAGACACACAGACTCTCAGAAGGGAGAACAAAGTCAAGGTTATCCCCTCACTCTTGACACAGGAGCCTTTCTGCAGCATACAGGTGAAGGGAAAGTCTGGTGTTTTGTCCTCTGTCGACAGTTACATGCTGCTGTAGGAGTTTGTCCATTTATATCTTAATTTTTATTTTTGGCTTTCCAGAAAGTGCTGCTGATTTCTGGCAGCATTCAGATTTTTACTTCTGGAGAAAACTCTCCTTGCTGAGATGCAGTCTAGTGGGACTATAGACCCTAAACAAGGCACATCAACCCAACGCAAGGCGGACCTGCAGTCGCTCCTGCCCTCACATTCGAATCCAGAGCACAGTGACAAATGAGCACAGTTTAGCATAATTTCATTTCCAGAAGTGGTGCCCTGACCAAACTATTTTTCTCCTGAGATTTTGCCTACATTTTCTGTTTTCTCATTCTCTAAATGAATCTGTGTGGATTTTCTTGTTTCCAAAACTGATTCTTTAGCTTCTAGTCAATTCTGTGCATGTCAGTCAACCATGTACTCAGGGTGACACTGGGTAACACTGACATCGTCTCAGTATGCTTGACTTTTGGGAATCACTGTTCAAATGATATAACTCAAATGCAAATTTTCACTTTAATGGAACATTTTTGAATGTGGAAAAGGCTTAGAGACTGACTCACAAAATGAGTAAATCTCAGTTCTTTCATTCATTTGGTAATTTAGCATATCCTGAGCATTGACACCATGATGAGGCTTGAGAAAGGTAATATCACCAAATATATGTGATGCAGTGGGTCCCGGCTTGCTATCCTGATAGCACTGAGTCATTGATGGGTAGCCGTGTCTATGTAAACACCACCAGCAGTCCTCAATGAAGTGGACGAGCACTTGTTTCTGAATTTCTATGTGCCCCACACTCCTCAAAAATGTCACAATAAAGAGATTTTTAACTATAGGCATGTTCCTTTGTGTATATAAAAAAAATAATTCTAGGTGAAACCAGAAATCTCCACTCTAGTCTTAGGTGTAATGCTAAAATTCAACCATACCAATTTTCTTCCAGGTTTAATGAAAAAGGGTTTTCTTCTTTTGCTGTGTTACTTAATTGCCTCACAATTACGTGCACAATGTGTGATAAAAATACCTGTACAGTTGAACGGGATATGAAAATATTTAGAAGCTCCTTTTTAGCTAACAACAGAAATAACTCATAAGTACTCACTGTTAAATTAGCCTCAAATTTTAGGTTGCTTTAAGGGTTGCTTATAATTTTAAGATTATAGTTTTTTAAATATATTTTGAAAATACATCATTTCTTACATATTTTTAAATTAACCTCTACAATTTCTCATCATAAGCTTAAATCATTGTAAAATATATAGTTTACAGGAAATTATAAATACTGACAAAAATTTTATCACTCTTTGAAATATATCCATTTGATTCCTATCAAAATCAATATTGAATACTTAAAAAAAGATCTGATTTATCTGTAAGGGTTAGAAATTATTCACCATTAATTTTTCTCCAGGAATTCCTACTTCCATATTGCTTCCTTGGTAGGACTTATCCTAGTTTGAATGCATTCTTTCTTCCTCAGATAAATATGTTCTTTTAGTAATCACCCTTTTCCTGCCTTAAAAATATATATGTACATTGAAAAAGTAATTACAAATTTGTGGTTGAGAGACTCCAGGTGTTGAAATTTCTTCTGAATTGAATTTTTTTCATTTAGTAATACAATTAATCTAACAATATAAATAATTTTTGTTTAGATACTAAATGTAAATTAAGTTATTAGAAATGTATGATTATTCTGATGATTGAGCTAATTTTTGTTTAATGAACGCATATATCTGCGGATGCATACCGCTTATTGTCAGAATGAGACAACACTCAGCATTAATATATTCTATTTTTGTTTTTGTGGATACAAGGTCTGAGAAAAATGTATTCCCATAAATAAGTAGATGAGAATGGCAAGAGTTTTTGTTTTAGAAATGTCACTCAAATGTTTGATCTCCTTCCAAGTTACATGCCACAAATCACATACTTATCTATCAGCAAAAATTATTTTTAATTATCTACCAGCTGTCATCTCAATTGGGTCTTCTTTGAATTTTGTTTAAGGCAAAGAATTGAAACTAATTTCAGATTTTATTATTCGGTTATTGCAATCATTTACTTCCTCAACACCACCAACAGCAGTAGTTTAAATTGTCCTATTAATTGGGACTCTGGAGATTTTGACACCCAGGGTTAATGTACGGTAGTAAGATGGCAAAATAGATGACAGACACACCTCTTTTTGAAAGCGAGACAAGGATAAGAAACACCAGCATGAATATTCTCAGGCAGTCAAATTTTAGGACAAAGGACAGGTTAAGCTTAGGATCCAGAAATTATTCCCTTGAAATTATTCATGCCCCCAAAGCACACATATCCCAATTTTAAATACGCTGGTCTAAGCTTGTCTCCTTTTGAAGGTAGTTAAAGGTCACTCAACATTATGTGAATGTAGGTTGTTCTATATTTGTACAAAGGGACCTATGGCAAGTTGTCTGTTCAAAAAGAGCCGCAACAAGACCTCCCGTCCCACATGCTCCTCTCACAGTGTGACACTGAGAAGTGGGTATGTATTTTCTCTTCCTTTAGACTTTGGATAGTGACGTGCAAATATGGATGGCATGATGCCATGGGACTTCTGAGGCTAGGTTATAAACGGTAATAAAGCTCTGCCTGGTTTACTTGGGATGCTCACTCTTAAAACTTAATTATGTGCCATGAGGACGTCAGATTCCATGGAAAGGCCGTAAACTAAGTCTTTTGGCTGCCGGCCTCATTTGAGGTCTTAGACCGTAGCCAGCATCAACTGTTATGACTTGTGTGTCAGGAAACCTTGGAGATTACTCTACCTTCAGCCACCATTGTCCTCTGAGTACAACTACATGAGAGACTGTGGACGAGAACCTCAGAAGTAAAAGAGATGATAATAAAATGATTAACATTGTTTTAAGTAACTACATTGTAGGATGATTCATTACCTAGAAATAATAATCAAAACAGGATCTAACAGAATATCTTAGCAAGTAAAATAATTTGATGTCTGCCTGATCCAAAATTTATGGACGTTTTATATGATTTGATCTAAAATTTATCTTTGCATGTATGATAATTGCAAAGTACGTTAGTAGTGCATAAATACTGTGAAGATATATTGATTAATATATAATTAATTGAACAGTTAAAGTTTAACTTTAGAAAAGCATAACTAGATTTTTGTGTATGTTCCAATTTATTATTGATTAGCATCCTGCATATATAGGAAATTATCCAAAATCCTTATCTTTTATTTACTTTTAAAAATTTTAACTTTTATTCTCAAAGTAATACTTGTGCTTAATTAAAAAAGCCAAACAATACTAAAACAGTCCCCTTAAGGGCATCCAAAGGAGGCAGAGGATGTCAACTTCTCTCTCTTTGCTGGTGATATGATCTTATGTTTATAGAACCCCAATGACTCAACCACAAAACTCCTGGAAGTGATCAAGAAATACAGTAACATCTCAGGGTATAAAATCAATGTCCACAACTCAGTTGCCTTTGTATACACCAGTAACAGCCAAGTTGAGAAACTTCCCTTCACAGTAGCTTCAAAGAAAATAAAATACCTAGGAATATACCTAACAAAAGAGATGAAGGATCTCTACAGAGAAAATTATGAAACCCTAAGAAAAGAAATAGCAGAAGACATTAACAAACGGAGGAACATACTATGCTTTTGGCTGGGAAGAATTAATAGTTTCAAAATGTCTATTAGACCCAGAGCAATCTACATATTCAATGCAGTCCCCATTAAAATACCAACATCATACTTTGAAGAACTAGAAAAAATAGTTCTACATTTTGTATGCAACCAGAAAAAAAAAACCCCTATAGCCAAAGCAATTTTTAGTAATAAACCACAAAGCCAGAGGCATCACTCTACCAGACTTTAGGCTATATTACAAGTCCACAGTGATCAAAACAGCTTGATATTGGCACAAAAATAGAGACATAGACATTTGGAACCAAATAGAAAACCAAGAGATGAAACCAGTCTCTTAAAGCCATTGGATCTTTGTTAACTAAACAAAAGCTTATAGTGGGGAAAAGAATCCCTATTCAACAAATGGCTCTGGGATAACTGGATAACCACATGAGGAAGACTGAAACTGACCCACACCTTCCACTTACAAAAATTGACTCAAGATGGATAAAAGATTTAAATCTAAGACACAAAATGATAAAAATCCTAGAAGAAAGTGTGGGTAAAACTCTTAAGGATGTCAGCCTAGGGAAAGATTTTATGAAGAAGACTTTAGTTGCAATTGCAACAAAAATAAATAAATGGAACTTAAACTGAAAATTTTCTTCACAGCTAAGGACACAGCAATTAAAGCAAATAGACAACTTTCAGAATGGAAAAAACTATTTGCATGTTGTGAATCTGACAAAGGCTTGATAACTAGGATCTATAGAGAACTCAAATTCACCAAAAAGAAAAGAGGAAACAGTCCCGTCTATCACTGGGCAAGAGACATGACTTCTCTGATGAAGACAGAGAAAACTCTGAATGGCTAACAAACGTAAGAAAAAATGCTCATTGTCCATCCCTAATTATCAGAAAAATGCAAATCAAAACCACCCCAAGATATCACCTAACCCCATTAAGATTACCCCACATCACAAATTCACAAAGTTGCAGATGCTGGTGTGGATGTGGAGAAAGGGGAACACTTTTACACTGTTGGTGAGACTGCAAACTGATACAGCCTCTTTGGAAAGAAGTATGGAGAATCCTCAATGATCTCAAATCAGACCTCACATTTGACCCTGCAATCCCACTACTAGGCATATACCCAGAAGAAAAAAAATTATTTTATCTTAAAGATATTTTTGTACTAGATTGTTTATTGCAGGTCACTTTACAATAACCAAGATGCGGAAACAACCTAAATGCCCACCAACCCAGGAATGGATTAAAAAACTGTGGTGTATGTACACCATGGAATACTATTCAGCCACAAAACGATGGAGACTTCACATCTTTTTTATTAACCTGGATGGAATTGAAGCACATTCTTCTTATAAAATATCACAAGAATGGAAAAGTAAATTTCCAAGAATGGAAAAGTAAATTTCCAATGTACTCAGTACTAATATGCAGCCTCTAATAAGTGCCCACGTAGGAGTAAAACTCAACTCAATTCCTGTTGGGGAGAGAGTGGAATGGGAGAGGGGGAAGAGGGAATGGGGGGATTTGTGTGTTCCCACTTAATGGGCACAATATAGGTGTATAAGGCACACCTTTTGGGTGTGGGCACAACTACAAGATGGACTCTATCTAACAAATTCAAATATTGTGACCTGGTTGTTTGTACCCCTTACATGAGCCTGAAATTTAAAAAAAAAGGGAAAAAGGGCATACAGATAAGTATTTATTTAAAAGAAAAAAACAACCTGGTAAAATATTTAAAGAATTGGTTAGGAAATTGTTGGAGACTGAAAGAGGGAAGAGGTGAAGGTGAAGTTATGCCTACCTAGCACCTGTCTGGCCTGAAGAACAGCAGAGGAAACAGGATTACCCAGAGTCCAGGATTACTGTACTGATGAGCCTGTTGAGGTTCTGCTGCTGCAACTGTCACCACCCTTTGTAGGCAGAGAGGAGCCCATGCCCCTGCTAAGTTGCAGGAGTCTAGGTCTACAAGTCTCCTGTTATAGAGGCTGCAATTGCCGATGTTGGAGCCAGACCCCATAAGAACCATGCTGCTGCTGTGCCTTACACCCAGTCTGCACTCACCCTGCCCCCCCACCAATGCTTCAGGGCACCACTAGAAGCGCGTGCACACACACACACACACACACTCAAGATTTCTCTCCTCTTCTGCCTTTCACTCTCCCAACAGTGCCTCCCGTTGGCAGCATCTCCCTGGAAGGCAGCTGGTGAGGAAGTCTGTGAGATGTCGTTTGCAGGCTCCCAGCCATCTTGTGGTACACAGGAGATTCCAGAAGGCTGAGAAGGCTGCTGTGAGCCAACTGACAAATAGCCAGCCCAGAGAGTTGAAAGGGAAAGTCGGTAACTGAGTTGTGAATACTATCATTTTTCTAGATATGCGTATCTACCTGGCACATCCTCTGAGTGTGATATGCATCTATAAATACATTGTGTATATGTATTTTTAATAAGCAAGGAGGCTTTGGGAATCAAATCAGAGCTGCACGAGGCAAAGAGGGTTGATAATTTTCCAAGTGTGAAGAAAACTTTAATAATTACGATATTTCATTAATTATTTTGACATTTCCAGAGTTTACATTATATATTACTGCTTTTGCTGACATTTTACAGAATCTGGAGCAAGTACATAAATTTAATAGGTTGTTAAGCGGGACTTTCCCATTGTCTCAGATTGCTGGTTAAGGCCAAAAACTGAGCACGCAAGGTACTAAACTCTTCACAGTCTGAAGGTTTCTGAGAAGGCAGCCAGAAGTAGGTTCAGAAACTTACCCACCCTGGGCCAACCAGGAGAGAGCAGAACTGGGCCTCCTGCCACCAACCTGCCCCCTGCCTCCCACTACCCCACCCCCAGCCTGAACACCTTTTGCTACACAAATGAAGGGCTGGACCATTTTTTTTTCTTTTTAAAAAACTTGTCTATTGGGTGGCGCCTGTGGCTCAAGGAGTAGGGCGCCGGTCCCATATGCCGGAGTGGTGGGTTCAAACCCAGCCCCAGCCAAAAAAAAAAACAAAAACAAAAAAGAAAAAACAAAAACAAAACAAAAAAAAACTTGTCTATTAAAATGACTATGATCTTTCAGGTGAATATGGCTGTTTTTATTGCTAAAATTGAAGATGAAGAAAATCTCATTTGGCCAATTTATAATCATCCAAAATAAAAGTGTATCTGCTTTCTTTTCAGCTCGTGTGCTCCGCCTGTCAGATTTGGGGTTTAATTCTGATCCCCAACTCATTGCTTGTGTTTTGAAAAAGGAAAGGTAGGACACATTTATGACACTGTAACACAGGAGAGCCTCCAGTGCTGCCCCTGCCTACCCTGACCCCTCTTTAAGTTGACCTAATTTCACAGAGCGGACACGCACCACCTGTATGTGTCAGTACACCGGCCCACTTTCTTATGGTGACCACATCTATACGTTGAACAATTTGTTATGGTCCCTGGGTGGTCAACTTACTGAGATTCTATCATATCCCTACTTGTTGTTATGCTGTCCGGGCAGAGTTACATATTCAAAATAAAGAAATGGGAGGTGGTCAGGGTTGAAGTTACTATGATACTTGGATGGCATTTAGCCAGAGGATTCACAAGTATCCAAATCTTGCTTTGCCTTGGCCATTCTTCCCTGAGAAATCTCCAAAGGAAGTATAAATGCAGGATATACTAACCAACAGAAGACATGACATCATACTTTTCAATTCCTAGGATTTCATTGCCAACTCCAAAACAGAACACGAGGAATCCAACCAGGACCCCATGAGCTACTCCACTACACACTGAATGGCTGGAAGGTCCTAGAAGCAAAGAAGGAAAAAAGGCTTGTTCTGACCAGTTGTCCTCCAATGTCCAGTCACAGTGGATCTCAGCATGACCATGTGATGAAAACTGCACTCGCTGGTGCCAAGCTGTGAGACATGAGGACACCTGCACCCTCTTGGGCTGTGCCAGTAAGTCCAGTGATTCGGCTGCCTTGTGGGAGAGAAAGAGAGCAGTGAACAGAAACAGAAAAAGAAAGATGAAAGATCCGGAGCTTAGCCTTACTGCACCACACTTCTGGGTGTCTGAGTTTAGAAGAGCAAAGACAGAGGAGGGATTTTTTTTCTTTCCTTATTACCATTAAGCCATCTTCGAAAAGAAAGCCATCACACAAATGTGTGATTTCTACTTTGTTGAAAACTTCACGGAGATCCGGTGGGAGATCACAGTCTTCACCCTCCAGGTCAGCAATGGCTTGGGTGGGCTGGGGGTGGACAGAAGAAGTGAATGAAATCTGGAACTCTTCCAAGAGGCCAGTAGGGCTTTTGAAGCAGTAACTGTAGGTAGTTTAAGTCTGAGTTTTCATGACCTGATGTCTTAGCAAAGGGTAAGCCTTAATCATACCTCTGTGTAAAAACATTATTGCTTTCTCTTATTATCTGCTGAGACACGTCTTTGTCTTGTTGATTTTGTACTTTTGAGACTTCAGTGTCTTTTCGTGCTGGCTGTGTGTCTCTTGCTGCACCATGTGCTCTTTTGAGGCAGAGATTTTGTCATTTACCTTTTTGTATTTCCAGGATCCAACATAGTATTTGGCATTGAGTAGGCACTTAAAAAATTTGATGATGGTAAAACTGTCTAGTTTATGGAGGATATAATTTAGGTTCATTAGGACTTTTTATCCGAACACTTTTTTTTTTAAATCAAAAGTATCTTTGAATTTTCATCTTGAAATTTTTCTCAATATTTCCTTTTCTTAAAAATTGATTTAGTATTTTTATTCAGTGTTACTACTGATAAGTACGAACTTACTACTGCCAATTTGTTGTTGGTTTTCTGTTTTGTTTTGTAACCCCTCTATTTTTCTTTATTAGTGTCTTCCTTTGTGATAAAGTGTTTTTCACTGGTAACGTGTTGTAATTGGTACTTGCTTTCATTAGCAAACCTATTTTAGGCTTTTGCATTTTGGATATCATGAAGCTTACAAAATACATTTATAAGCTTCATGGTAAATATATGTAAGTTATTTTTAAAAAATGGCAACTTCTCTTAGACCACAAATATAAAAAAGAAAGAAAAAATGAAAAAAAAAATCCCTCTACATTTTAAATTCATCTCCCCACATTTGACTTTTTGTGCCCCTAATTTACATATTTTTATATTATCTATCAATTTACAGGTTGCTATTGCTCTAATTGCTTTACAGCCTTGCCTTTTGGGCCACATATTACACTTATGAGTGGAGTGCACACCACAATTACAGGGTAAAAATATTAGAGTATTCTGGCTTTGTGTACTTAATTTTACCAGTGAGTTCATATGATCAATTTTTCTTTATGTATATTAGTGTTTTCTTTCATATGAAAGAACTTCCTTTTAGCATTTCTTATAAGATGGATCTGGTCATGGTTAATTTTCTCAGCTTTTTTTCTGGTCAAGACATTATCTCTCCTCATATTTTAAAGATGAATTTTCTGTATATAGTATTCTTAGATGGCAGTTTCTTTCCTTCAGCACTTTGAAAATGTTGTCCCACTCCCTCTTGACCTATATGGCTTCTGTTGAGAGTTTGTTACCAGACAAGTCAGAGGTCCCTTAAATGGTGATCAATTCTTTTCTCTTGCTGCTTTTAGGATCTTCTCTTTGTCCTTGACCTGTGAGAGTGATTATTATACTCCTTGGGGTAGTCTTATTTGGGTTGAGATATTTATATCCTTCTTAAGTTTTGGAAAGGTTTATGTTATTTTTGTTTGAATAGGGTTTATACTCTTTGATCTTACTTTTCTTTTGAATACCAACAATTATTACACTTGGTCTTTTAGGGTAATTTTTTATATTTTGTAGAAAATCTTTATTCCTTTTCATTCTTTTTTCTTTTCTTCCCACTGGCTATGTATTTTCAGATAGCCTGTTTTTTTTTTTTTTTTTAATTAAATCATAGCTGTGTACATTAATGCAATCATGGGGTACGATGTGCTGGTTTTATATACAATTTGAAATATTTTCATCATACTGGTTAACATAGCCTTCATGGCATTTTCTTAGTTATTGTGTTAAGATATTTATATTCTATATTTAGTAAATTTCACATGTACCCTTGTGAGATGCACCATAGGTGTAATCCCACCAATCACCCTCCCTCCATCCATCCTCCCCCTTCCCTCCCCTCTCTCTCCCCTCTCCCCCTATTCTTGGGCTATAATTGGGTTATAGCTTTTATATGAAAGCTATAAAGTGGATTCATAGTGGGGCTGAGAACATTGGATACTTTTTCTTCCATTCTCGAGGTACTTTGTTAAGAAGAATATGTTCCAGCTCCATCCATGTAAACATGAAAGAGGTAAAGTCTCCATCTTTCTTTAAGGCTGCATAATATTCCATGGTGTACATATACCACAATTTATTAATCCATTCATGGATCGATGGGGACTTGGGCTTCTTCCATGACTTAGCAATTATGAATTGGGCTGCAATAAACATTCTGGTACAAATACCTTTGTTATATTGTGATTTTTGGTCTTCTGGATATATACCTAGTAGAGGAATTGTATGATAGAATGGCAGGTCTATTTTTAGATCCCTAAGTATTCTCTAAATATCTTTCCAAAAGGAACGTATTAGTTTGCATTCCCACCAGCAGTGTAGAAGTGTTCTCTTTTCTCCAAAATAGCCTGTTTTTTATATCAGTGATGATTTCCTTTGCTTGATCTATTTTTCTTTTGAGAGTCTCTAATAAATTTTTCATTCAGCAATGTATTTCTCAGTTCCAGTATTTCCTTTTGATTTTTTTTTTATTTCAATCTCTTTGTTAAATCGCTTTTATACATTTCTTTTTTGTCACTTCCCTGTGTTATCTTCAGATCACTGGGTTTCCTTAAAATTGATATTTTAAATTCTTTCAGAGAGTTCCCATATTGCCATCTCATTAGGGTCAGTCACTGGTTCCTTGTTTTGTTCATTTAAGGAGGCCATGGCTCCCTGTTTGTGGTTGCTTCTTATGGATTTACAACTGTATCTTTGCATTGAAGAATTAGATATTCATTTCAGTCTTCTCTGGCTTTTTAGAGTTTTTACTGAATATGTTTGCTTAGACATTCTTTATAATTTGCCTATTGAATTCTTTCTTTCTTTTTCTAGATTGATGCATCTTTTTGTCACTAGATGACACCTTAAGTCCCAGTTTGCTTTGGCTCTACTAAATTATCAGAGCGCTGCCTGTCCAGAATGGTGGAGTCCTAAATGGGGTTATCCTGGCAGTGTGGAAAGGCTGCTAGGGGTTCATACCCAAAGCTTTCGTAGAATGAACCTCTTGCAATTTGGTGCTGCTGAACAGCTACTCTGATTTGGCATCTCCTTTGGCTGAGTAACACAGCACAATTGTCAGGGCTGGGGATGGTAGTCCTGCCTTCGCTCTTTGCCCCTGGCTGTTTCTAGGGATATTTCTGTTTTTAGGCACTCTCAATGCTTCCTGGGAAGCCATGTATCTTTCCAGAGAACCCAAGGGAGTGAAGAAACTTGTGGTCTACCTCATTGTCACTTTTTCCAATGTAGAAGTTCTGAAGTGGGAAAAAAAATTGTGCACATTTGGTGCCAGGCAGATTGAGGGTAGGGGTGACATTGATATGAAATCTGAATTTTTTACCATCTGCTTAAAGTTTTTTCACTTCTTCATGGACCTGGGAACTGCTTCCTTCTTGTATTTGAGTTCTGAGATATTGATGGTGTTAATCTCGGGCTGTATATTTGTTTCTGGTTTTCTGGGGGGAAGGCAGTGAAGCCAGCTTGCTTTTACACTACCATTTTAGAACCAGAAGTCTGATTTAGTATTTTCAATACAGCTTGATGAGCTAAATTTATAGTTGCCTTTGCACTTGTTCTTTTGGAAGAACATATATGTGAGGAAGATATATTTGGAATAAGATATATGTAAAAAACTGTAGAGACAAAGGCCATCTTATAAAATTTGAAACTAAAAGTGATGTCCAAAGAAAGAGCAATAGAAAGCTCTTGCTTTGAAGTGACTCAGCCTTGGCGTTGAAATAAGAAGCTGGGATCAGTCCTATAAGGGCAGGTTGACTTGTTTTTTATTTTTAATTGGCCACTCCCCAATGTTCTTTCACAGAACAAAATGACAATGATAATGGGAAAACATAAATAGGAAAACATTGTTGGGGGTGCTTATGCTTTCTTGACACTGTGCTAAATTGCACATTCCAGCCCATTTAATCCACTCAACTACTCTATAAAGAACACAGTGTTATTATCTGAAATTTATAAACAAGGAAACTGAGGTTCAAAGGATTTGAGCAATTTCTCTTAATACCACCACTCATGGCAGAGCTGCAATGTGAACACACTTGGGTTTAACTTTGCCGGCTGGCCCATGAACCCAGACCACCACACTCTACTGACTCCTGAAAGCTTGGCAACAAAAAAGGAAGAAGCAATAGAAAACAGGGATGGTCTATGTTATAGACAACTTCTGGGAAGTTACCAAACTATCAGATATCTGAGCTATACATTTTATAGGACATTTGAGAGTTTACTTAAATTTTGGACTGACATTTTTACCAATGTTTACAAGTAACTAAAAGACACTTTATGTTAAGCTTTGAGATTGACATGTTTTCCTTACTATTTTGCACCATAGTCATTTTCTGCTGAAAAGTATGATTCATTTGTAGAAAAGAATGACCTGTGATTGACTTATTGTGGCAAAAAAAATAAAAAAAAGTTATCATAAATTCAGACAGGTTATTTTGAAGTTGGTGAAAACCTGGGATCAGGTAAAGTATTAGCTTTTTTCTAGTTTTATATAAATTCATTTACCTTGTCTACAGTATCAGATTTTTTTTTTCTTTTGAATAATGAAAGGAGTTATTTTAACTGAGTGCTAATGTGAGTGCCAGGTGAAAAATTCAATTCAAATGCTGTCACAAGATTCTTTTGTTTTACTGACAAGAGGTGTCTTGTTTCTTGATTCCTGATATATGTAGTGTGAACTGATAAATAGTTTAGAGATGAAATTGTCAGTCACCATTATCATACCCAAGCAATTATCTTTTCTGATGGCTTGAAATGTCATGAAATTCAGGTTCTGACGTATGGAAGTAAAGAGAAGAAAAAAAAATATGGATGTGACCATAGCTTTGATAAAGTACCTAGATTAGAAAGGTAGAATTCCAAACGGGCTTAAACATCAGGGGGAAATTTAGTGCTACTTCTGATAATAAGAGAAAGGAAGGAAGGAAGCTAGATCGAAAGTTGATCCACCCTGAAGTTAATGAAACTTAAGCTTCAGGGTCCCTTTCATGTATATAAATTATTCTAACACCTTGAGACAGACCCTAGCAATGTATTCATACGTCCATACACATTTGTAAAATTTGTACAAGACATTTAACTACAATCAGTCAAGTCTGCTGCCTTTTTCCACACTGAATTTTTCTTCTAATGCATGATGGCTTTGGGGTGACCGCACACATTGTTTCTTTAAGGAAATTTGAATGAAAAATATATTTCATTTCAGTTTAGTGAAATATATTTATGTGTTTTGCACTATCACTTTCCATGTACTTAAGTTACTACTTCCTCATTCTAGCATAGGAATAGCTTCCAGGTAAATCCCTTTTGCCCACACTGCCAACTTGATTAATGTTGTAACTCACTGGTATGTAACCAAAGTAATGTGAGTATGTTCTGTGAATAGATCTTAAGGTGCCCAGCATCCCAAGTATGTTTGTAGGGAAAGAAAAACAAGGTTTGAAAAATATGGAATCAGAAGTTAGGTCTGTGGGAAATTTTTCTAATCATCAGATACATAAAACCATAATTGGAAGATTTCACTCCTACTAATGGTATCAGGAATATTCTTAATGCAGCGTGTACATTTATCATTTTTTAATTTTTTGGTGGAAGTTGTCTGAAATAGAATTTGTCGGGGCATATTTGACATTGAAGTAGCTGCAAACCAGCTTGAGGTTAAGTCATCAGAGCAGAAGTGCTGGAGCTTTGGAGACGCACGACTTGGACCTGAGTCTGCCTTTGTGGCAGCCTCTCTGCATGATGGACTTGTGACTGGCGAACAGTGGAGTGATATTAACAAGATGGAAGAACAACAGTTTCCAATACTTGTACTCTCAAAGAAATATTAATTTGAATAACCACCCATGTATAAAAATAAATTCCCAAAGAACCCAGGTAGCAGATTATAGCACCTGAATGGAGAACAGAAATAAGAAAAGACATACAGTAAAAAGGACGGTTGAACATTAGCCATGTCACCTCTCTCAAAGCCAGCAGAATGCAGTACAGATAGAGATACCATCCACATAGGGTCAGGAGGGTGATGTGAGCATCTGACTTTGTGGCAGACTTCAGCACCAGGCCTATCCCAGTGGCAGGATAACCCCTATTAGCCCAGATTACAGGTGACCAACACAGAATCAGGCTCCAGAACTGCCACAGCATCAACCTGGCTCTTGTAGCCACAGACCCATGTCTACCTCTTTGGGCCCAAGCTCCATGCCCACTCCAGAGCCAAACTGGCGTTCAGAGAGTCAGACTCCAGACCTGCCCCAGTAGACTCCAGTGCTGACCTGCCCCTATGTGTCCAGGCTTCAGGTTCACCATGAGCTGCCCCCCACACTGAGCAAGCCATCCCAGAGACCCACTAGCCATCCTGCCCAGAATGCTCGCATGGGATGATTGGTGAAAGGCTTTCCCTGCCAAGTCAGTCTGTAAAGACTAGAAGAGGTGTCCACTTCTTCAAATTTGCAGACACCAATGTTAAGCCAAAAGGTCATGAATGACATAACCAAGAGAACAAAATGTAATGCCAGCAACTAGCCCCAAAGACATGGAAATCTATAAATTGCCTGCCGAAGTGTTCAAAATAGTCTCTTAAAGAACTTCAGAGACTCCAGCTTCGTGACAGAGCATGACCCTGTCACTAAAATAAATAACAGCAAAAAAGAAGTGAGCGGGCGGCGCCTGTGGCTCAACGGGTAGGGCGCCGGTCCCATATGCCGGAGGTGGCGGGTTCAAGCCCAGCCCCGGCAAAAAAAAAAAAAAAAAAAAAAAAAAAAAAAGAAGTGAGCTGCAAAAGAACATAGAAAGGCAATTAGGTAAAACTGGGAAAACAATTCATGAACAAAAGAAGTTTAACAAAGACACAGAAGCCTTAAAAGTGAACCAAATAGATATTTGGGCCCTGAAGAGTGCAAAGACTAACCAGAAAAATGACGTATCAGCAATGTTCATCAACAGCATATTTGAGGCAGCGACCTTGAATACAGGTCATTTGAAATTACCCAGTCAGAGGAACACAAAGAAAAAAGAATGAAAAAGCAAAGAAAGGCTGTGGGACTTGTCGGAAACCATCAAACGAGTCAATCTGCCCATATGACCTCGGAGGGTCTCAGAAGGAGAAGAAATGGAGACAGGGGAAAAAAGCTTATTTGGAGAAATTATAACAGAAAACTCAAAAACAAACAAATAAACAAAAAACACCACTTCTTGGTAAGAGCTCCTGCAAGAAATTTGTGGTCACTTTATGTATTCTATCCTATAGGATTTCCCAATTTGAGAAAAAAAAATTTAAACCGTTACATAAAAATATTAAATTGTGAATCTCAAAGGAAATCACTTAATTATCAATCATTTAAAAAATTAAGTAAATAGTGCTAAATACAAGGGTGAATTATCATTCTATTCTCTGTATGTAAAATATTAGAAGATTTTCATTTGAAAAAAAATCAAAGAGTATGGAGCCATACGTATTCATACGTAGGATGTAGGAAACAATTTCTATACAGTGGGTTTGGAAAGAAAGTTCTTTGAGAACAAGTTGAGTTTATGGTTTGGTTTATATAGCCCAGATGTCAGCACCATGGCTAGGCTGTTATAAGTTCTGGATTTGGGTAAGTTAACATTACTTAACAGTTGAGAGAGTTTGGGAAAGTTACCTTTTTCTTTGAAAATCAATTTTTCACATAAAAAAGTAATATCTATTTTGTTCATGTTTTTGTAGATATTGGTGTCTTAAATAATATATTAAAGTGCCTAGTACCCTCCTGGTATGTATCAGGCAGACAGCAATACATTTTTATTGGACAAGCCTACTGCTACATAACAAAGTGCAACATTAAAAGAACATACATTAATTGATCAAAAAGAGTTTAAGGAGAGGAGATACTAGATGTTTACATGTAATGAACTTGTCCAAACTGCAAGTGGAGGCCAAATTATTTCGGATTACTCTAATTCAGTGAGATAGGAAAGATTGGATCTCTGTCACATTTAAGAGAAAGATTCTTATCAAAGGCAAGCTGTTCCCTGTTTCTTCAGTATCTGTTTTTAAAATAATCCAATTTAGGAAGTTTTCTGTCTTAAAATAACCTCAAACTCTCAATATGTTGAAAAAGCATCTTTAAAAATGCATTCCTTCTCTGGATCACAATATATTCAAAGTATCAGATAATGAATTTGTATGCATTTCTTTTACCATTTACTTATTCTATAGAAATAACATTACAATATGCATTGAAGCTATTGATTTATTTTTTTCTAGAGATGAATAAATTAACCTTATGCCGGGGGAGAAACACATCAATTTTTTACTGAAGTTACAATTGCAAGGCAGAGTTCATTTTAAATCTTGTCTATCTTTAAACTTTGGCAATTGGTTTTGTACTTGTGATTAATAGGGTGTTTCCAAAATCTCTGGGAATACTAGGAAAACAGATAAGCCTCTCATTCTATTTTTAATTCAGCTGTCAAGCCCACTAACGTTTTAAGGTTTTAAAAGTTATGTTTCTTGGGTTCTCCAACTTGAATTTAAAAAGTAAAGATGGACATAGTACTTTTTCTACACATATTAGGTAGGATATGGAATGTTAGCTTATTGACTAATATAGGATTTTAAAAATAGAGCTTTTAATTAGAAAAATCCATTCTCAAACGGTTTCTCTCTCCAACAGTAATCGGGCGTTTTGCTTATTTTGCATACAGTTTAAACTTGATTGTGTGCTGAAATTGAATTTGTGTTCTTAATATTATGTCCTTTTCTATCTTTCTTATCTGGAATATGGCTTAATTTTTCACTTAAGTCATCCTCCAGATTCCTCTTTCTATTGCTTTTCCTACATTTTTCTTCACAAAATTTTAATTTTCCTCTTTTTACTTTTAATTTATTAGAGCAGATTCTCTCTGCTTTTTATTGTGAAAGAAGGTTTGAACAAAGATAAGATTACCTGACCAGTAATTTCTATAATAGAGTTGATTTTCTTCTTTTTCCCTTCTCCTTAAACCAAAGCCTTTGCCATCATGTGTTGTGATCAAGGTTGCTTCTTACTATTCTTCCTCTAAACAACCCATTGCAGTTGTGTGATAGATACTTTAAATCTCTACATTTGGATTGCCGGAGTTAGACTAATCAGTTCTGTCTCTTACTCCGTTAGTGATTTTCAGCTCCTTTTCATATAATATCTTCTTTCTATAAAAGTAATATTTTACAAAAGCATAAACCATAAAAATTGATAAATTAAATATTACAAAAATGAAAAACGTTGTTCCCTGGAAGACATAATTAAGCAGATAAAAAGACAAGTCACATATGTCTGACAAAGAACTTGTATTTTTATATAAAATATATAAACTGCTATTACAACTGAACTATAAGAAAACAACCATCCATGCTTCATGAAAAAGATACACATGTAGCACCAATAGTCACACAAACAATGCGTGTTAAAATCACGAGGAGACACTACTGCATAACATGAAAATGACCAATAACACCAAGTGTTGGTGAGGAAGTGGAGGAACTGGAGCTCTCCTACTTTGCTGGTGGATATATAAAATTGTATAGCCATTTGAAAAATAGTTTGACAATTTCTTATGACATTAATTATGTGTGGACCATAAAGCTGAGAAATTCTATTCTGAGTTATCTTCCCAGGAGAAAGAGAATAGTATTCAAATGCTCCTAGCAGATTTATTCATAATATTGGAGAAGAAGGAAAAGAAGTAGGGAGGGGAGGGCAGGGAAGGGATAAGGGTGGAGCAGGGGTGGGGGAGGAGAAGCAGACAAGGACAACTCGAGAGCCCAGTGGCTGCTGCATAGATAAATCGTGCTATTTCCATACAATAGAACCCAACTCCGCCACTGAAAGGAAAGCACTGCTGATACACGTTGTAACAACAGGGATCCATCTTAAAAACATTCTGCTAGTTGAAAGAAGCCAGGCACAGAAAAGTTCATGCTGTGTTATTTCATTTATATGAACTTTTTAGAAAAGGCAAACTTGTAGCAATAAAAAGCAGATCAGAAATCAGGCACAGGTTCGTTTTATATGGAATCAGAAAAAACCTCGAATAGCCAAGACATTACTCAGAAATAAAAACAAAACAGGAGGAATCACACTACCAGACCTCAGACTTTACTACAAATCGATAGTGATCAAAACAGCATGGTATTGGCACAAAAACAGAGAAGTAGATATCTGGAATAGAATAGAGAACCAAGAGATGAATCCAGCTACTTACCGCTATTTGATTTTTGACAAGCCAATTAAAAACATTCAGTGGGGAAAAGATTCCCTATTTAACAAATGGTGCTGGGTGAACTGGCTGGCAACCTGCAGAAGACTGAAATTGGACCCACACCTTTCACCATTAACTAAGATAGACTCTCATTGGATTAAAGATTTAAACTTAAGACATGAAACTATAAAAATACTAGAGGAGAATGCAGGGAAAACCCTTGAAGAAATTGGTCTGGGTGAGTATTTCATGAGGAGAACCCCCCGGGCAATTGAAGCAGCTTCAAAAATACACTACTGGGACTTGATCAAACTAAAAAGCTTCTGCACAGCTAAGAACACAGTAAGCAGAGCAAGCAGACAGCCCTCAGAATGGGAGAAGATATTTGCAGGGTATAACTCTGACAAAGGTTTAATAACCAGAATCCACAGAGAACTCAAACGCATCAGCAAGAAAAAAACAAGGGATCCCATCGCAGGCTGGGCAAGGGATTTGAAGAGAAACTTCTCTGAAGAAGACAGGCGCACGGCCTTCAGACATATGAAAAAATGCTCATCATCTTTAATCATCAGAGAAATGCAAATCAAAACTACTTTGAGATATCATCTAACTCCAATGAGACTAGCCTATATCACAAAATCTCAAGACCAGAGATGTTGGCGTGGATGCGGAGAAAAGGGAACACTTCTGCACTGCTGGTGGGAATGCAAATTAATACATTCCTTTTGGAGGGATATATGGAGAACACTCAGAGATCTAAAAATAGATCTGCCATTCAATCCTGTAATTCCTCTGCTGGGCATATACCCAGAAGACCAAAAATCACAACATAACAAAGATATTTGTACCAGAATGTTTATTGCAGCCCAATTCATAATTGCTAAGTCATGGAAAAAGCCGAAGTGCCCATCGATCCACGAATGGATTAATAAATTGTGGTATATGTATACCATGGAATACTATGCAGCCTTAAAGAAAGATGGAGACTTTACCTCTTTCATGTTTACATGGATGGAGCTGGAACATATTCTTCTTAGTAAAGTATCCCAAGAATGGAAGAAAAAATACCCAATGTACACAGCCCTACTATGAAACTAATTTGGGACTCTCACATGAAAGCTATAACCCAGCTACAACTTAACAATAGGGGGAAGTGGGAAAGGGGGGGGTGGGTAGAGGGAGGGGAATCGGTGGGATCACACCTGTGGTGCATATTACAGGGGTATTTGCGAAACTTGGTAAATGTAGAATATAAATGTTTTGGCACAGTAACTGAGATAACGCCGGAAAGGCTATGTTAACCACTGGGATAAAAATGTGTCAAATGGTTTATGAAGTGAGTGTATGATGCCCCATAATCATATCATTGTATACACTTATGATTTAATAAAAAAATTAAAAAAAAAAAAAAAAAAGAAATCAGGCACAGGCAATGACTGTCAAAGGGTGTAAGGAAATTTTGGTGAGATGGAAATAGTCTATATATTTTTATTTATTTACTTATTTTGTTCTTTATCTGAAGCATTGTGGTGGTTATACAATTTTATACATTTGCCCTACTTTGCATTGAATGGCACCTTAAAATGAGTTGCTTTTGTCTAGGTAAGTTATGTGTCAAAAAAGCTGTGAAAGAAAGGGAATACTTATCTACATATTCAGAAAAATACAGAAAAATACGGAAAAATTCACTTCTCATCATCTAAATACTATTAATAAGTTTATTAAATTTTTATTTAATAATAGAATACTACGGAAGTACAAAATCATAATAGTACAACTTAATGAATTTTCACAAAGTGAACACACCCATGTGTCTATGACCCAGATCATGAAACAGAACATTACTAGCATTCCAGAACATCATTTCTGCCTCTTTGTAAGCAGCAACCCCTGTAACCAGCAACAATATAACTCAGTTATTTTTGAAGCTCTCTCAGTTTTTTGCCTCATGTATTTTGATTCTTTCTTCTTAAGGGATCATTATGTCTTTTTGGAGAATTGAACCCTTAACCATTATGTGTCAACGTTGTTAACACATAATGGTTAACACTACCCAATCTGCTTTGGGTAGTATGGACATTTTAATAATGTTGATTCTTCCCAGCCATGAGCGTGGTATGTTTTTCCATTTGTTGACATCTTCAGCTATTTCTTTTCTCAAAGTTTCAGAGTACTCTTTATAGAGATCTTTCACAATCTTTGTTAGGTACACTCCCAAATATTTCATTTTCTTTGGCACTACGGTACAGGAAATAGAGTCCATGACTGTTTTTTCAGCTTAACTATTGTTGGTATATATGAATGCTACTGATTTGTGAGTATTGATTTTGTAGCCTGAGACACTGCTGTATTAAGTGATTCCATCTCAATATGGGCAAGAGACCTGAACAGAAACTTCTCTGAAGAAGACAGGCACATGGTATACAGACACATGAAAAAATGCTCATCTTCTTTAATCATCAGAGAAATGCAAATCAAAACCACTTTGAGATACCATCTAACTCCAGTAAGAGTAGCACATATAACAAAATCCCAAAACTACTGATGTTGGCGTGGATGTGGAGAAAAGGGAACACTTCTGCATTGCTGGTGGGAATGTAAGCTAATACGTTCCTTTTGGAAAGAAGTTTAGAGAAACTCAGGGATCTAAAAATTGAACTGCCGCTGGATCCTGCAATTCCTCTACTAGGAGTATATCCAAAAGACCAAAAATCACTTTGAAAAAAAGATATTTGCACCAGATTATTCATTGCAGCTCAATTCATAATAGCCAAGTCATAGAAGAAGCCCAAGTGCCCATCGACCCATGAATGGATTAATAAATTGTGGTATCTGTATACCATGGAATACTATGCAGCCTTAAAAAAGATTGAGCCTTTACCTCTTTTATGTTTACATGGAGGGATCTGGAACATATTCTCCTGAGTAAAGTATCTTAAGAATGGAGGAAAAAGTATCCAATGTACTCAGTATTTCTATGAAACCTACTTATATTTACTCTCACTTTCTTATGAAAGATAGAACACAACGATAGCCCAGGATGAAGGAGAGAAATGGAGTGGGAAGGGAGGGGAGGAGAGAGGTTTGATAGAGGGAGGGTAAAAGGCAGGACCACATCTATGGAGCACATGGCAAGGTACAAGTCAAATCTGCCAAGTGTAGAACATAAATGTCTTAACACAACAATCAAGTAAATGAGGTGAAAGCTATGTTGATTGGTTTGATGTAACCACGTCAGATGGTATAAAAAAAAACAAAACAACACATTGTACCCCACATATGCATAAATGTATTCATGATCTATGTGTATTTGACTTAATAATAAAAAAAAGAATGGAAAAATTTGGTTTGGGTTTTCTTTGCCTGCTGTACTTGGCCCATGTCCTTATTTCACAAAGTCCCATAACAAACCATTGATTCTGATACTATTCCTGTGAATTAAGAATATTCTTATCTCAACTCTACCAGTGGAGAATTTGGGACAGAGGCTAATTGACTTCCTCAAGTTCACGAAGTCACCCCTAGCCTTCCTGACTGGGACACAGCCCAGGTCTCTTGACTCTCACCCCCATGCTCTGCGTTCCACATGTGATACCATTCTGCTCTTCCATCAATAAGCTATTGACCTTGTTTCCTTCCTGGCTGGCAGAGGTCTGCCTTGTGTGCTAATGTCATTTCTGCAGTTCATAACTTGAATTACTTTTCTGCCTGGCCAACTTTGCAATATATCAATATCTTCAGGATATGGCAAAACATGCTGTAAAATAATCTTTTTTTAAAATGACATAAGATACGCAGGTAGGAGAATTATCAAAATATACTGAGTCTTATATAGCTTCACAGTAATAGAAAAACATTCAAATGGATATTAAAATTGAGTTTTTTTTATAGCTAAGATCTACATAGCCAACCACACCCCTGTACTCAAAATAAATATGAGTAATTTTTCTTTGTAGCACCTGGGGTACCTCATAGGCTATAAATTATACTGTGAATACAGTGTCCTCCACGTAAGGACATATTTGAATTACAACTTCTACCATCTCCATCTCAGCAATGTGTCTTCAGAAATGTCATGAATTGAAATGCTTTGTCTTTCAATGGATTCCACTTTCTTTTGCTTTTTATTTCCTTTCCGTATTTATTTAAATAGTATTTGCTGTGAAGCCACCATTATGATTTGTTTCTGTTATAGGCACAACTTGATTAAATAGGCTGTTAGGGTCTACTGAAGGTTTGATTATTCCCATTTGCCTAAGAAAAGTATAAAGAGGTAAAAAATATCATTTTAAAGAAGTTTCTGAAGCCTTGTGAGGGGTGATTAAAAAAATATTTCAGGCAGTCATAAGTCAATTAGTTACTCACATAAAAGGATCCCAGGTAACTACTCCCAAGCTAAAACAGGCATATGGTGACTGCTTTACCAGAACTTAATTAGGACATGATTAGGACTTGTTACAGAATTCCTGGAATCTCAAAAGTTTGTTCTCTAATGTTTTAAAGGGGGACACTAATTTTTCCCCAGTCTTTTAGCGTTGCATAAAAAACTTTATTTTTCTTTTCAAAAGTTTTCACTATATATTTAGGGAAGCTAGATAAAATTCTTGGACAGTATATATGAGCATATATGTAAATCAGAGATAATCTCGGGATAAAGGGATGTGGAAAATGGCCATAGGGATTGGGGATAGGGAGGAATTGCTCTTGAGTAAATCCATAGGAAGGGTAGAAATATTGAAGACCAAGTAAGAAGAAGCGTCTGGGTTGAGCTAGGCGCCTGCCTTACTTAGGGGTCTCCAGAGACACATAATCAGTAGTATACACACACACATGCACGCACGCACAGATTTATTGTGAGGAATTGACTCATGCAACTGTGGAGGTTGAGAAGTACTATAATCTTCATCCGGCCATCTGCAAGCTGAATACCCAGGAAGTGCAGTGATGTAATTCAGGCTGGGTCCAATGCCTAAGAGCAGAAAAGCTAATGATCCCAGTCTAAGGGTAAAAGAACATGAAATGAAATGACCCAGATCATGAAATGAGACGAGAAAAAAAAAGGAACAATTTTTTCCTTCCTCTTGTTCCTTTCTTTTGTTCCATTCAGGGCCTGAGTGGATTGGATGATGCCACCCACATAGGAAAGGCTCTGAGTCCACTGATTCAAATGTTAATCTTATCTGGAAACATCTTCACAGACAAACCCAGAAACAATGTTTAATTTGAGCACACGGTGGCCCACTCAAAATAACATATAAAATTAACCCACAAGTCTAGACCTTGTCAACTTGCCAGTCATACAAGTCTCCTTAAAGCATACTTACTCTCCAAATGAAAACAAAAACAAGGTCATAATTCCACCTAATGTGAGCTATCCTGCATACAAGTAAAAACACATTAGCCCTTTTCCCAGGACAGGAGGTAAATTCCTTGAGGGATGTTTACTCTTCGCTTTGATATCTTGTAACTTAAATACTACCATGTGAAAGTAAAAATACTTAAATCCTGTGATGTAAAGCACATACATGTTGTGTTATATGAAAAGAGAATAAGAGAAAAAACAAAGACACCTGTATACATAAACGGAGATGTATTATGAGCAATGGGCTCTTGAGATTCTTCCCTTACTCAGTTTGGGCTGGTTATTAATGAAGCTGTGTGGATTTTAAGTAACAGAAATTTATCTCTCATGCTTCTGGAAGCTGGAAATCCAAGATCAGGGTGTTAGCAGGTTGGTTTCTCCTGAGACCTCTTCCTTGGCCTGAAGATGGCCACCTCCTTGCTGGGCCTCCAGCTGGCCTTCTCTCTGCACGTGTACCCCTGGGTCTCTCTGGGTGTGCAAACGTTCTCTTCTTAGGAGGACACCAGCCAGAGTGGATTAGGACCCACCTGCTGACCCAGTTGACCTGATTCAATTACTTGGCTGAGCTACAAAGTTCAATCAAGGCACAGCAGTAATGGAGAGAGAAGTGAGTGGAAACAAAGTAAAACTGGAGGGGCACAGGCTGTGTGAATAGAGAGCAAAAGTGACCCGCACAAGTTTCAGGGTTACAAAGAGAAATTTTATGTAGGAAGAACAAAGAAAGTTTAGAACACTTCCCAAGAAAGTTGGAAGTGGGTCCCTCTCATGAATGAGAAAAGGTGACAGACTGAGACTCCAAGGCTCCCTCCCCCCGCCCCCAGGAATGAACAAACACTTTCTCTCCCTTTGACATTGGCTGTAACCCTTCCATTGGCCTCTCTTCACCTCAAGGCGTTATTTCTCTTTTCCTTTGTCCCTTGATGATTGCCTCTTTCTGACTTCACACCATGTTACTCAGGGCCTCCAGACTTCCTTGTTCAGTGGCTAGACTTTCCTTCCATCCCCCTGGAAGCCCCTTTCGCGTTGTCCCTTCTCACCACCAGTATGCTGTCATTTAACTTAATCATCTCTTTAAAGTCCTATCTCCTAAAGCCATCAGGTTCCCAGATACTGGGGACTGGAGAGTCAGTGTGTGAATTTGGGAAGGAACACAATTTAATCCACAACACAATAAGACAGATCTCTGAAAGGCAGCATAGATGCTTCGCTTTTATCTTAATTATTTTATTTCTCCTTAATTGAGAAGCAGTGTAGCGTAACAGGGAAGTGCATGGTCTCCGGAGCCAGCTCACTTGGACTTAGTCTTTGCTGTGCTTACCTACGAGCTTTGCAAGCAAACGCCAGTTGCTCACCTTCTTTGTGTCTGGACTTCTTTGCATGTGAGATGGAGACCGTCAATAATGACTATCTCTTTTGAGTTGGTGTGAAGTTTAAATGGATGGACACATATAAAGTACTTAGTATTTGCTGACACACAATAAACCCTCCGTAAGTGTTAAGTATAAAGAATAGTAATAATTTCTAGCAATAAAATTGAACAATATGATACTTATACATAACAGTGCTCATAAATAAGGATTTATATTCTGCAGAGCAGTATCCATTTTCATTAAATGTCATAATAAGAAAGAAAGATGTATAAGTCTAAGGTGATTAGCCCAGCTACAATTTGTGTCACTTACTATGCACATACAACCTACATCTGTCTGACCATCTGTGTTTCTAAAATCACTCCAATGAGATTTCAGACACCTGATATTGTGAATAATAAAAGCTCCATGTGTCTTTTAAATTTGGGTGGCTGATAATTCCATACTTGAGTTTGCTGTGCTAAATTCACCCTTTGCCTAGTTTTTTTGTGTGGATTAAAACTTTTTGGTACATGGGTTAACTCTTTTTGTTGTTGTTCTATTACTATCATTTTCTCTCTCATGTTTACAAACTTAAATAAGAACCAAAAAGGAAAACATTGTAAAAATATGATTATTGCTGCATGTGACAAGGACCTTCTAATAGTCAAATCAGTGAATTATGTTTAGGCCTCAACCAATTTATCCAAAGTCGGCTCTGCATCATTCTTTCTTTTTTACTAGTATATGCAGCATTTGCTTCCTGCGTGGCCCTGCTCTAAGCACTTCCCATATATTAAATCATTTGGTTCTCACCACAGCTTGTAGAGTAGGTGTTATTACCCCCATTTTACAGGTGGGAAGACAGAAGTCCAGAGAGATTAATTCACCTGCCCTGCACACATGGAGTAAAGAGTGGGGCCCTCCACAGGACAAGACAGTCGTGGTCGTGTTCTCATGCTGGGCACGCTTTTCTCTTTCAGTTTGGAGGACACCACTGATCTCTCATCTTTCTGGCCACTCCTTAACAACTTTTATTAGATCTTCCTCTTTCCATGACATGGATCTTACATACTGGAGCTTCCTAGGGTTCTGTTCTTAGAATGCTTATTTTCTCCCCCAAACTCCCACTCATCGTAGGGCTGAAGTACTATCTAAATAGTGACAATAGCACTCTAAAGCCTCCTTTCCCCTGAGATAAATAAATATTTCCAACCCCCTCCAGAAACCTCCCACTTGGAGGCTGAGCATGCACCTTACTGGGCTCTTCATTTGTGGCCTTCTCCCCACATTATTTCTCCTTCTTCAGTTCCGCTGCTGAGCCTCACAGCAGACCCTTCAGTCTCCCTCATTCCCCACGTGCAACCTGACACCAAGTTCTATTGACTCTAGCCTTACATAGCTCCCTAATCTTGCCCCTCATCTAGAATCTCATTATTATTGCTTTTGGGTAGCACCTGTAGGTAGGTACTTAAAGATTTTCCATTCTCTTACCATGCATGGGTGAGTTTCACCTGCTACACACTGTCATTTGGCCGTGGTGTAGTTGGCTCACGCTAGCATTCTCTGCCATTTGAAATGTTTCCATCCCTTCATTTCTGTTCCTGCACCAGTATCACAGGACTGAGCGAGGATTTTATTCCTTAAGGTATCTTTCTGCTTTTATTGGCTGCAAAAGAATCCAGTTCCTGTTTTATCTCAGTAATGTTCTTCTGCAAGAGCAAGATACTTTGAAGATCAAGCATTTTTCAGAGTTTTAAAAAATAGATGAGTTTTTTGTTTCCTCCTCAGCAGTTACTGCCGCACAACTAGAATGCAAAGAGACGGAGGACTTTTCAGAATGACCTGGTGTATTCTTCTCTGGGCTAGTTCCTTTCTCCACAAATTCTCTTTGGGGACAATGTTACTGTGCATTACCCCTCTCCTGGACTTTAGCAGCAACCTCCACACCTGTCTCTTGATCTCTCCGCTCTAATCTACCTATGATCTTCCTAAAAATGGGCGGAGGTGGTGGGGAGATCTATTGGCCACTGGATTAAGTGAAAATCTCTCAAAATGGCTTGTAGTTCTTTTACAAATCAGCTGAAAGTGGCCTCTGTAGCCTGCTCTTCCTCTTCTCACCAAATCCAAATCGCAGTAACCACTGGGATGGCTCAGAGAATGTTCTCAGGCCTCAGGAACGTAACTTGGCTCTCTGTTCCTCTGCTACCATTGCCACTGTCAGAGCCCCTCGGACAGCGCCTCGTGTACCTCTGTCCTCCCCGTGCTACCTTCCCCAGACTAGAGTGTGCCTTTGCTTCCCTCACCTTTGGGATTCTTCACCCTCAGACCACTGGAGTTGCTTTACCCAGAAGCCCAGAAATCTAGGGTCCTTGGGAGTTACATCCAGGGAAGTTCCTTGACAGTGAATGGTGAGGGAGTCACCTAGAGGACAGAGGACAGGAGAGCTCTGAGGCGTGGGCTGAAGCCAGTCTCCGCAAGACTTTGCCTGAAGCCCTCCTTGGTCTCTCTTCCCCGGCCCTGCTTCCCCTCCACCCTTGCTGGCTTCTTCCGGGACTGCTTCCCTAGTAACTCACTTGCATGGGACACCTTGGCTTGGGGTTGGCTTCTGGGAATCTTGACCTAAGATACAACTTCATTTTCAAGTCCATTTTGTTTGATTACATAAAAATTAATCTAGGTTAATCATAAATAAACAAACTCACTATTGATTCTCCATCACTTCAGAATTTTCACTTTCACATCTCTCTTCCTTCCTCCACAAGTTCTGGTGGCACAGTCATGGTGGTGACGATATGGTGTCACGAGGGATTGTGTCCATTAGCCCCTGTTGTCAGAATCGGTCCTAGTGACATATTATCTTATCATCCAATTATTTATTTCCATGTCTGTTTTCATTTACTGTGATGAAGGCTTTAAAGTGCCCAGGTCCCATTCTCCTCCTCCACGGCTCCTCTTTTCTTCCTCATCAGCCTTCTTTGATTTAAGCACTTAGAATAGTACCACTCACTGTTGAGTGAAAGATACAGCAATATAACATCTTTGTAAGCTACTCTAGCTCTTCAGTAATTGAGACAAAGAAAAATAGCAGAACCCGAATGCAGGTCTTCCAATTTGATAGTTTTCCATGCCACCCATCCACACCTTCTGTTATACCAGACCCCTTGACTGTGCCATTATGCCTGGCGTGGAAGAGAATGTCATGTTTATGATGATCTCAGTCACCTGAAATGCAAATCACAAATATCTTCTTGTAGGCTTGTTAGAGAGGGGAAAAGTCATTCCAAAGCCTGTGTCACCACTGAAAATGAAAACCAGAATCTTCTTGACTGGGCTTCCTCTTTAAATATGAACATTACTTAACACTTTTCTTTCCTCCTTCGAGAAACTATCCACACAGTTTCATCACGCAACTACCTGTAATAAGACCTAGCATCAATTTTGGTATTTTTATCTGTTTAGTAAGCAGTGTATTGTGGGGAAGGGTCCAGCCATTCTGGAGAGGAAATACTGGGTCTTTAGGGAAAGTGTGTGTTTGAAGTTTGAATCATAAAGAAGGCCAATTAATAGTGGACATATCCCAAGATGGCAATGGAAGAAATGTACTCTAGGAAGGTTTGATGTAAGGACAATGCTTTTAAATTATTGATAGTACAATGAGCTAAGAAATTTCAGCACAGTATTCTTTTTTAATCCCACCAGTTTTCACTCTTAGGAATTCAAGGTCTTAGATCAGGTGGCATCTTGCAGGGTTTAAAAGGCATTTCTGATCTCTTCAGAGGACCAGAGGTGTCCTGACCTCGTGTCTCTGGGCAGGTGCAGACCTCTGGGCCCTTCTGTTGCAGCAACATCCCTGTGCTGAGTGGTGTGAGAACAGGAGCCTCATGGACCAGTGCTGCTCAGACGTGATGCCTGGCAGGAGGCAGGAACAGTGCAATTGGAAAGATGTGATTTAGTTAACATGCTATACGCTGCCTCTCAAGCACTTGGGGGCACATCTTCCAATATTCTTTATATTTCTCCTGACAAGGGCATGATTTGGCAGTTTGTTAGGGAACAACATTACCATTTAGTGGAAGAGCACTTTCAGTTTTAAAACTTTTAACTTGAATTAATGACATATAGAGTCTATTTGTTTTAACCTATTGACTCTTAGCACTTAAACACCTTCAGTGAGATCCATCTGTATGAACAGACCCGGAAATCTTTTGCAATTTGTTAATGTGTCTCATTGTAGCGTTTCTGGATGCCATTATGAATTCAATACAGTAATATCATCTTATATTCCATTTTGAGATCTTAAAGTTGACATTTACTTTTTGCATAAAAATCCATGCAAAAATTGGCATAGTACACGCTCCAGCTTGCACATTTATGGTATTTTAATCTTTTCATTTAAAACCCTGTATAGTAAATTGGGGACTTTTTTTTCTTCCTGAAGATGTACTGAGGATAAAGAGATGCCTGTAACAGGAGGTACATTACAAAGTAAGTAAGAGTCGGTACATTCAGGAGTACCTCCAAGTAACATTTCAAGCTTAATGAAATTTGACCTCAGCTAAAGTGTCCTGCTGTGTGTGTTCTTTCTCTCTAGTGTCCACTGTCCAGAGGGTGTCCTTTACCTGATCTCTCTTGAGTGTATCTCATTCTGTGTTTGCAAGAGTGTGGGTCTCACATGGACCTCCCAAAGCACAACACAGCCTTTCTGAAAGGACTGAGGACTCCTTCCTACTGAAGTGCAGGAGAGGCTTAGGGCAGGTGCAGCTTCCTCACTCAGGAGAATTTCAGACCATTGGTGGCCCTTTCCAAAAACTAAACAAACATTAATTTTACTTTGGCACAATGTAGTTTAAACTTATGTTGAAGGGAAATTTGTTGCCTTCTTCGCATCTCTCTGGCCTTTTAAAAACAATGGACTTTTTCTAGCTTGTTGGCTTGACAGTAACATTCAGCTTTCACCAGACATTCTCTTTATTGAGTGGGAAATGGCTTTGGGGACCAGATTCATAGTTCCAGACTCAAAGACTAGTCTTGATTGATTTACTGAGTAACTTTAGTTGAGTGCCTACTATGTGATAGGAATTGTTTGAGGTACTGAGGAGAAAGCGATGAACAGGGAAGACAAAGTCCAAATTTGTCATAAAACTTAGGTTCTGATGGGGTAGAGAACAAACAAAAAACTATTTGTAAGTAAAGAAGAGAAATTTTATGCTGAGCATTATATGTAGTGTTAAAATGGGGATGGTGTCATAGAGAGTGGTGGGAGCCATTTAGGTTACCAGGGAAGGCCATGTGTGGTGGCTCATGCCTGTAATCCTAGCTCTTGGGAGGCCAAGGCGGTGGACTCCCTGAGCTTAGGAGTTCAAGACCAGCCTGAGCAAGAGCCAGACCTTGTCTCTAAAAATAGCCAGGCATTTTGGTGGGCGCCTGTAGTCCCAGCTACTCAGGAGGCGAGGCAAGAGAATCACTTGAGCCCAAGAGCTTGAGGTTGTTGTGAGCTATGACACCACTGTGCTGAGGGCAACAAAGTGAGATTCTGTCCCTCCTCCTTGCCCCCACCCCCCGCAAAACCCAGATTGCCAGGGAAGTCTTCTTTGAGGAGGTATTATTCAAGACACTGGCCAAGTAATGAATTGTGTCATTCCTGTGATGAACCATGTGTGGCTTAAGATTCCTGGCCGGGCAGTGTCCCTGAGGCTGGAATGAATAGGCGTTATCAGACCAGAGGACCTGAGATAGCCAGTATTGCTGAAGAATTCTTGGTGAGAAGAACAGTGGTAGGAAATGAGATAGGTAGACACGTCATCTAAGGCTTCCTAGGACATGTTAAGAAGTTTAGATTTTATCATAAATCTGTGGGAAGTCATCGGAGGTTTTAAGCAGGGTACTGCTGTTATAAAATGATCACATTGGCTGCTGTAGGAAAAGTCAAAAAAATGTTAAAAGCTTACACAAAGAAGCCAAAGGAAAAGGGCTGGCTAACTAGTAGATGCCTTCTCTCAGGAGTCCCCCATCTCCTCTGCCCAAATCTTGTGGGTTTTTCATGCCTTTCAACGTTTTTTACCCTTTTTACTTGAAATCTTGCAACACAAGTATTGCTTGGTGCCCTGCATCAGTAGATTAAATGAATATAAACGTTTCAAATCCTTTATATCAACTCTGGGAATGATGAAGACAAAATACTTTAAGATAGAGGAAGTATTGGGTATGGCCAAGAATCTATAGATATATTTAAAACAAACAAACAACAACAACAACAACACAGGAGCTGATAAAGGGCTGTGACCTTACTTAGTCCCGGAAGAAAACCATGAAGACATAATATTTTGAGATAGAGGGAGTAGTGGGTATGGCCAAGAATCTAATAGATATTAAAAAAAAAAAAATAGGAGCTGATAAAGGCTGTGACCTTACTTAGTCCCAGAATAAAATGAGTCAGCTTTGATAAGCAAAGGCAAAAGTTCTAAATAACTCCCTCCCTTACCCTTTTGATCGAGTTTGCTCACAAGGTTGCTGCTGGGGTCTTTAGATCATCACATGCGATGCTTCTATTTCAATTTTCTGTCTCTAGTTGCTCACACGTGTTGCTGCGCTAGACAGAGATACTGCTGAGAAGGAGATAATCAGGACCCCAGGTCTCAGGGAACTCAGTCTCAAAAGCAGGAGAGCAATTAGGCACTTCACCGACTGTGAGCGTGGCAAGTGCTTACCATGACCACTGGTTGTTCTAAACTTTTATCTACACTGGAAAAATTACTAATGCCTAGGCCCTGCCACCAACTAGAATATCTCTCAAAACCCCTCAGGTGATGCTGTTGTTCACGCAGGATGGAAAACTATCATCCTCAATCAGTTTCTTAACCTCAGCATGCTGACATTTTAGGTGGGATAATTCCCTGTGTTTGGGGGAGGCTGTCCTGTGTGCAAGCTTGTGAGCAGCCTCCCGGGGCGGGCGCTACCCTCTCAATGCAAAGTAGGTATACTCCCTGCAAGTCGCTACAACAAAAGATGTCTCCACAGGTTGCCAAATTTCTTCTGGGGCCAAGCGCCTCCTTCCCCCTTGCGGAGAACTGCTGCTGGTAGGAAGCAGGCTCTGGCTGCCTTTGACCTCCTCTCCCCCTCGCTGATGTCAAGGCCACACGTCAGCCTTCAATTTCCTCTGGCCACAGTGGCTTCTTCCAAATAATTGTTTGGCAGACACCCTCACATTTTTCAAACCTGCTCACCTGTCGCCATTATTATCATGTCTAATATAGATCTTCCACCATCTCTTTTTATACCCTTACCCTACTTTATTTTTTTTCAAAGAACTTATTGATATTTGATGTTCTATTAAAAATGTTTTCTTTAAGTGTCCCCTCACCATAAAATGTAAACATCACAAAAGCTATTTGTGTTTGATGCCTAGTAAGTGAACAATATTTATTGAATAATGAATGACTACCCACTATGAAATGGGACATGAGAGGTATTATGGAGAACTGATGTCCTTGGAAAGCAACTTAAAATTTCTGTTTCCTCATCCTCCACAATGTTTAATTTTGTTTTTGAACTTTATATGGATTGAAAAGGTGCTTTTAACTAAAGGTGATGTGTGTGTACTCATGTGAACACAGGTTTTTAACCCTTGATAAGCAAATGCATATGTAAAACTTTTATCTGATTGATAGGAAAAATCTTAGCCTATTAGTTCTGATATTTTTCTCTTACCAATGCAAAATGTTCATTTATGTTCCAGTCTATAACTGCCACCACGTTAGCTACACATTCAAAGCCTTAGTTGTGGACAAAATGTTTTACTACATACACATAGTTGTCAAGTTACCATAATATTTAGCCTAGATTGAAAGGACTAGCAAAATTTCTCAAAGATCCCATCTAAGTTGGGATTCTGAAGTTGAAAGAATTCTCTAATCACCTTAGCCAGCATATTTACATTAATTTTCAGGACATCTTCTCTTAAATAGTTCAAAGCACTTTTCTATGAGATTTCAAATAAATAACAATGAGTTTTGGAGGGTTCTTACGAGGTTATTGAGCACCATCTCCTCAGGCAGGAATGCAGTCTAACCACCAGGCACGTACATTTTATTTATTCTAGAATAACTCCAGGAAAAACAGTATCATCATATCCACTGATACAAGTTTCTTCTTTTCTACAATAGCTAAATTGCTGATTCCGTGGGCCCTAGGAATTTTTTAAGAATAAGATTACAACTCATGGTAATCAAATAAATAAGCAACTCTCTCCATCCCTGCCACAAGTTGTCCCTCCCTTCCCTGACTTCACACCGCAGACAACTACATGTAAGTTTGTTATATCTTCTCATTATACTGTTCAGCACATACCCATCTTTTTATAAGTATTTTCCCCCTTCTTCCTTTTGTGTTTATTTTGCCTTTATCTCTTTCCTACTTTCTTCGCCTTCTTTTTGATTCCTCTTCTTTCTTTCCTCCTTTTTTTCTTATCTCTCTTCATTCTTTCATTCTTTACCTCCACAAACACTTGTTGGGCACTATTCTGGATACTAGACACATAAATTGAAGATCCTAGATATTAAGAAATTTATTGCTTAAATCTCTAAGAATAGTTTATTTATGAAGTTAAGAATCCAAGTCACAGAAATAATAAGCCATGCAAACTCATCCATTCCATTCAACAGATGGAAGAGCTCATTTGTTCATTTATTCTTTTATTTATTTATTAACACAGTATTTACTGAGGAGCTACTATATTCCGGGAACTGATCTAGAGTCTAGGGATATAGAAGTGAATTAAACAGACAAAAATTCTCTAGGCTCCTGGGAGCTTAAAATATAGTGATATTTCACAACAAGAATTGGCTCTGTTTCTGTACAAGGAGACTTGGCAATAAAAAGGATGTCTCTTCAGTAATCCTTGGTTTATCTCTCCTCTGCACTAACCATGCCCATGAAATTTCTTTGCTTATACACTATGGTTTGTATAAATAAACTTGGACCATCCTCTGCAGAACCAGTGTGAAGGGCAGAAACTGTTGGAATCTTAGGCAAAAATATCATTGGTCTGACCCTAAGACAGAAAGACTTCAATGTGTACTTGTAGATCTAGTCCCCCCAATACATCAGGTAACTAGATGAAAGATGCCAGAAACTGAAAAAGGAAAAAGAAACACGTAGGCAGAAGAGCAGGACCATTAAAGAAGAATTTTTGAAGGATCTTTACTGGGGGCCTGGGGGCCCTTCAAGGCAGCTAAGGAGGTGCTCCTTTGACTTGCCATTGCTGAGGGTGGTCATTTCCAGTATTATGCAGATTGAATCCCTACTTTCTCTCTTGAGACAGCCCAATTTTTACCTCATCCCTGCTCCCATGGAGATGATCTTATGGTCTGGAACATTCGTTACCCACTAATACCCAAGAAGTAGAGGACGGGGGGCTGCAAAACCTAGCCTGGGAGAGATATTATTAAGGGGGAAGCCTTAACAATAGTAAGAGTTAGAAATAACCCACCAGACAGGGATAGCTGTGAACTGTGTGGCTTCCATTATCCACTTAAAAGCTTTTGCTTCTGACTTTGGTCTCCACTATAACTTGAACTCAAGCAAATAAGATCAGAGTTTTGCTATGGGAGAATCACCAGATGGGTCTGCGCAGCAGTAGATAAACCTTCTTACTGCATTTGCTCTTTATAGTAATTGTGCAGACTCCTTGTAGCGCTGTCTTCAGCTATTAAGAATGTCACCATTACTACTTTATATAGGCCCTTTGCATTTTATTAGAGCAAATCGCCTCTATTACAAAACCCATTTCTTTGGTTTGATTTTTCCCCCCATCTCCTGGCAATGCCATTAGAGCTATTTTTATAAATCTCATCACTTAAATTCTCACTTCTATAACCCATTCATATACTGTATCTTTAGGTAGCTCACAAAAATACACTGTGAACTGACCATAAAATGATTAGTAATATGTACACTATTACCTTACACTTGGAAATTGAAGCAGTTTAGATTCAATTGGTTAAAATACATATAAATACCAAAGAAATTTTCCACTGGTTAGAGAACTCATCTTTGGGGAAAAAATTATAGTGTTGGGAGTTTTAATTTTCAAATTTGTTGTTCAAATAAGAAACAGAAAAACATTTCAGAAAACAGTTTCTTAAACATCAGATGTATGGGTAAAACCAACAGCTCTACTTGCTGGGGCAATGGGGCTTATGTAGATTAAGAAGAAAACTATATTAATCTCTATTTGTTAATGTGCTCACAAAGGCCAAGAAGGCCAATACGATGTTAGATACCAACGAGAGAGTGCAGTCCCTTCTGCTGACCGTGGGTGAGACACAGTAGAACCCAGAGCAGCAATGCTCCTACCCTGCCTAGAAGAAAAGTGTCAGATAAACGCCACAGCTAAGAGAGGAGGGAAGCACAAAGTCAAAGTGAAGCTAAAGTAGTTTCCTGACCTTCATGTGTCCGGAGTAATTGAAACAAAATGTGAATTAGAGAAGTGAGTGAGTGCTAGGATTAAGAATTTGAGAGAGATTTAAATGGCAAAACTCCTTTCACATTAAACAGGCCTGGCAGAACCCTTTTAAAATGCGCAGGGGATTCTTTCAGGCACGTGGACTACTGTTTTCCCAGGGGTAGGAGGGAAATGCTGTGCTGGAACTAAAACAGGAAACCTTCTTCTGTCTTCCTTTGCATTTAAATTACTTTGGAATTCTTAGTCAACACCTAAGCAAGTTATAAGAGAACCACAGAAGTTTCAGATATGGGCATTTCAAATCAAAAGAGCAAACATTTAGGATATTTGGTGGGATAATAAAGTGTGGTTAGAGAGTTTAATGGGAGCATAAAGGATATCAAAAAAATCCAGAGAATCATAAACTGTATGGATCAAATGAAGACTGACGTCTGTCGCACTGAAAGAATATAATGAGTAATACATATAAAATTTAAGGAAGTTGAGGAAAAAATAGAAGGAAGCACTCTTTTACCTAAAAGGTAATTTCTGAGGTTTCAGTCTCCAGATCTCAGAGGCATGAAACAGTAACAGTGTTCGTCCAACAATAAACAGGGACTCTGTTTCGTATTGTTATCTTAGTTATTCTGGAACCCAAGTTAATGACATTACTACTATTCAAAAAATTGCTGACAGGCGGAAAGGGGACATGGTGAAGCACGAAGCTCTTGTGGAACCTTCTTCCAGGAAGTGGCACACTTGACTTCCCTTGCATTTTGTTGACCAAAGCCAGTCACAGGGCTGTGCTTGAGCTCAGCGGATAGGGAAATGCAACCCTATCACATGCTAGCGAAGAGAGAGCTAAATATTCGGGAATGGAAATAATAATCGCCACGGTAGCACACTTTAAATACTCATTGTTTTAAGAGTGGAATAAGCTAAATATATAACTAACTTCAAAAGAGAATTCATTAAATCAATGGATGCATCTATAAATGTAATTTGTTAAGAAACTCAGGAATGTTTTGAAAAATGCCCTAATATTTTAGTCTGATGTCACAGAGAACAGCCATGATCTTTTCAAAATATTTCTCAGAATGTGTAAAATAGAATAAAGGACTAATCTATGAATCAAACTTTCCACTGCGAGATTACCTGTTCTCATGAAGTTCTTTTGTCTTACAGGTTAGAGGTGCTAATTAATTTTCTAATGTGAATATATCTCCCATAATTATGTTCTTCAAATGATACTGTGTCTGATTGGCAACAGAGTTTTATTTTATTTATTTATTTATTTTTTGAGACAGAGTCTCACTATGTCACCCTTGGTAGAGTGCTGTAGCGTCACAGCTCACAGCAACCTTTAACTCTAGGGCTTGAGCGATTCTCTTGCCTTAGCCTCCCAAGGAGCTGGGACTACAGGTGCCTGTTACAATGCCCAGCTATTTTGTTGTTGTTGTTGTTGTTGGAGTTGTCATTGTTGTTTAGCAGGTCCGGGCTGGGTTTGAACCCACGAGCCCTGGTGTATGTGGCTGGTGCTGTAACCACTGATCTGTGGGCACTGAGCCAGCAACAGAGTTTTAGCTGAAAGAGACATTAAAAAAGAAAAACCCCAAACCTAGAAGTCCAGGCAGCATTTGGGGGATCTGAATTAGTTCTAGATATAGTACCAGGGATAGCTTTATGTCCAGAAATAATCATCAGTCTCCAACAATGGTGGTCAGCATTTGGCACACATTAGAGCCATCTTTCAGCTTCAGAAAACATACAGATGCCTGAGCTCTACTTCAGATGTGTTACATCAGAGTCTCCGGGGGCGGGAAGTGTGTATGTGGATTTTGAGAAGGTGGTGCAGCATATTTTAACAGGCAGTCTATCCTGAGAAACACTGGTCTGCAAAGCACATCATGACTTGGAGACTAGAAGACTAGGATCGTCCCAAATTGCTACTCTATTCAAGTGTTTCTCCACATCTCCAAGACAGCAGATACTGACACACTGATGGTAGCATGTTCATGTCAATGTGATTGAGTTAGGGAAAGGAAGTTGGCATTTTTGATCTCAAAGAGTCTGCAGAGTGAAAGGCCAAAGCCAACAAATAAAAATTGTTGCTATTGCTTTGGGGATAAATATCTAGACCATGTGGCCCTGAATTGCAAGTTTTACTTGGTTAACTCAGACAATAGTAAAGGGTTGGGTGGGTGGAACCGAAAAGGAGGATTTGCTCCTCTGGAGTATATGCTCCAAAATTGATGTCCTTTACACAATAGAGGTATTGTGGTGACTTTTAGTTAAGATTATGAAATGGAGCTGTTAGAGGAAGCTGTGTAAAAGCAGGATGTGATTCACGTGACGTGGCGTCTTATATGTTCTTAGCCAAGAGTAGAACCTGGCTAACCGTTGAACTAATCATTTATTCCTGTCATTGTCATGAATGACAGATAATTCCCAAGAGAATCAAATGCCATAAATTCCTCTGGAAGGGTGGAGTGTGCAGTTAGGAGGGTGAGCCTGGACTCCTTTGGGGCCAAGATGCTATGGCAGTGAGATCCGGGTGGTCAGGAGCCCTCTGCACTAGGGTATGGGGCCAGAGGCTGCTGGCCGAGTGAAGTAGGAGGGAGTTTAGCTGGGCTATCCTGCTTGCCCTCTTATTTGCCAAGGACGTAACGTGCATTATCCTATCCAGTTTTCACAGCTATCCTGCTAGGCAGATGTTCTTAACTCTATTTTATAGAAAACAAAATTGAAGGACAATGACCTCAAATATGCTGATTTGGCATATTGAAAGCTCTTGAGAGCCGTAGCTGCAGAAAGGGCTATCTGATTGGTCCTTTCCTACCTGCAGCCTGCCATAAAGTTTCTTTGAGGGAGATGGGTGAGAACATAACTTTGTACCAGGGTGAAGACATAACCCTGATCACAAGGAACCATGCAGCAATTGGCCTGCATGATAGACCTCCTGAAGGGGGCCTTATCTGCCACTCTTCTCCCCACACTCTCCCCCCAGATCTCCTAATGACTTCCCTGGATTTCACTGTCCCTAGCCCAAATCTCTTTGTCCCAACATTTCTTCACAAATTTATTGCTCTTTGTCTAAAAATTATAAAAGCTTTCTACTTTGGCCATTTCTTTGGGTCCCCACTCTCTCGTGAGGGTCTTTACATTCATGTTAAGATTAATAAAACGTCTGTGCTTTTCTCCTGTTAACCTGTCTTGTGTAGATTGATTCCTAGACCCAGCTGAAGATCCCACTTAAGAATTAAGATGGATAGAGGGGATCTTTAAACTCTTCTACAAATCTAAGAGATTGAGCAACTTGCTAATGTTTCAGAGTTAATATATCATAAAGACAGGATTTGAATCCTATTCTAAAGACTCAAAAGCCAGACTTGCCTACAAGAGAAAAAAGAGGTAATACTGACAAACTTTGACACCATCACGATTTTGTGTCACTAATACTTGCCCAACGCTGTACAGTTTTATTAAGCTGAAAGAAAATACTGCCAATTTCCGAAATAGCTTTCAGCACCAGACTCAAGTGGATATACAAGTGTTATTTATTACACTTGGCAAAAAGAGAGAGAAGAAGCCTGAACTTTATGAGTAAATCCTGAAGGGTGACATCCCTGTGGTGGAGAGGTGAAGGTTCAGAGTTATATTTGTCTGACTTACAAAGGGTGAGTGTGGTGGCTCATGACTGTCATCGCAGTGATTTGGGAGGCCAATGTGAAGGAATGCTGGATGCCAGGGACTAAAGACAAAGCTGGTCAATGTAGTGAGACCTCATTTCTACAAAAAATTTTACAAATTATCTGGGTGTGATGGTGTGGGCCTATTGTCCCAGCTACTTGAGAGGCTGACATGGAAAGATCACGTGAGCCTAGAAGTTGGATGCTGCAGTGAGCTATGATCATGCCACTGCACTCCAGCCTCTTTGAAGAGCAAGACCCCAACTCTTCAAAGAATCTAACTTGAATTATACCCACAAGGTTGGTCAGTGAAACATACCAAAAAACGTGTCATTACCTGGAATGTTCTGGGAATTTCCCTCTCTCCTGTAACATGTTATAGCTTCCTTCAAGGATATTGTTTGCATTCTAGTGTGCTCTTGAAGGCATTTTTTAAAGCTTTTTGTCCCTCAATTCACTATCTTGTCCTCTGAATTCAACATGTAACCAGTGCCACCCAAGTCCCTCAGGGGTGCTCCCACATTTTGGGGTACTTCTCCTGACACTTTTAACTCTCCTTATGATGAGTGGGACTGTCTGAGGTCACAATGCCTTCAGAGAGGCGTGCCCCCACTGGATCAGTTCCACTTTATCTGCCCTATAGTGCTCCCATATCCTCTTCTCTGACCCCCTCCCGTGCCCAGATAAGCTCTGGGTCCTAAGTGTATGATCTGATCTCTGAGTCCTAGACTGGGACTCAGGGCTAGGAGGATGGAATGGTTACAAGATTGTTCCTACTGGACAGCATGGGTATTTATTTTTGAGGGTGTGAAATTTTGGAGGATTCTCATTTACATATGACTCTGGCCATGGACAGAGTTGAGGACCAGCTCCCATCCTTGGCCTGTGCTGTGTGTCTGAGTCCCTGTGTCAGCTCTTCCCCAGCTGTGTCCAGTTGTGGGGCCGCCTCTGGCCCACAGCACCAGAAGACTGTGATGAGGGTGGTGGGTATCTTTGACCTGGCATACACACTGAAAACCATGGTACTTACCATCCCAACTTCTCTGTAGGTTCTATGCCAGTTGGCAGCAGTCCTTCTGATGTGGCCCCAGCCAGGCCCCTGAGGGATTTTGATATCATTGCTCTGTGACCCAGAAGGGTGGTTCTAATCAATGTCTTCTGGTATTTCTGATAGATGTGACGATGCTATGCTTTCCCTGGCTGATCTTACATCATCCTCACTGAATGGCCGTTCCTTCAGCAATGCAAATATTCTTTTTGACCTGTCCGTGGGCCCTTCCTGTATTCTCCTTGCTAATGGTGGTATGTGGAAGGTGGCATGTGGTCAACATCAAAAGAAATCATATTAATGTACACAGCTATGATTGAATAAAAATTAAAAAAAGGAAAAAAAAAGAAATCACACTTTGAGAATGCAGTGAAAACTGCTTCACGAGTTCAAGTGAAGACAATTTTGGAAGAAATATTTTCCTGTATTTAGGCTATAGAAATTCTATATGGTAAATTTAATAATGAGAACATGAAGTATCATTCACATTTTCCTCAATACTCTGCGTAACGCCTGCATCAATGAAACCTTGGAGAGAGTCACTGGAAGCCAGTCCTCGTGGGTGGCACAATGAGTGATCACATTATTACGTGAGTAATGATGTAACCAGCATTAAATAAATGGTATTAGGGAACTGCACAGGCAGGAAGATCTATCATGTTTCAATACAACAGGTCCGAACGCCCACAGCATTGTGAGCAATAGCAGCATTGGCACATTTTTCTCTTGGCAGGAGATATGAAATTAGCCGGGAATAAATAGAGCATTTGGCAATAAAGAACACAAAGAGATGGTTCCTAGACCTGAAAAGGAAGAGACGCCGCTGGACCCTGTGAAGTACCTTTACATGCACTGATTGGACAGCAATATAAGTAATGTTTTTCTCTGTCTACTATTTCAAACCTTTATTTGGAAAACTTACCTAACATGGGCTTGTGAATTTCTCAATAAAGTTTGAAGTAAAATTGTTTATATTATGAACTCTGGCCCTGTACAATCCAGAGGTGCCCTGACATTAGCAGACAGTCCCAGAAGAAACTGAAGCTTCATAGGATATCCCCATCATACAGGGACCTGAATGTATCCATGGAGTTATGGAAATGCAAATGCTTTCAGAGAAAATCAATATGGAGACCTAATTGGTAGGCTGACGGTACAGTCTGAAAAGGGGGAAAGTCCAAAACAATCAGAGGAAAAATGAATAGATAATTTTTTGTGCCAATGGAAACAGCCTAGCAGCCATATGAACATTGGAGACCTCCACGTGCTGAGTTTTAATAACAGGGAGGGACGCAGTATAATAAGAGGCCCAGATCTTGATTACATTTCCTAATGAGAGTGAAGCACAGCATGGAAAAGTGACAACTTGAGATAATTCAACATGTCACATTAGCTTTGAGTTTCAATCTCTTCCACAACCAGTCTTCATAGAAAGTGCTAATGAGTAGTAAATTGGACTGATTTGAGTTTTCCTTCTATTTGCTTCTTGTGTTAATCTTTAGAGAAAGGGTTGAAGGCAGAAGGATGCCATGGATGGCACGTTGGAGCAGAAGCCAAGTGGCCCGAGTTAGAGTCCGTACTCCATAATTAACCATCTGTGTGGCCCGGGGCAAGGAAGGAGAAGAAGTCAGCTGTTTCTGAACATCTGTCAGGCACCATGCACTGTGCTAGGTCTGGAGGGGACAGGTGAACAAAGCCCTCAACCATCCACAAACTACTAGTGGAGATGGACATGTAAAAAGATGGTTGAGACAGTGCATGACAAACCTCTTACAGGGGTATGGACAAAGGAGTTTGGGAGTCCAGAATATAGTGCGATTAGCAAACAATGAGAAAATCAATAAGGATACATGGTGGTCAGGGCGGTTTAATAGAAAATGTTGAAAGCCACACATAATTTAACATCATAGGAAGTACATTGAAAAAAGCAGAAAGGCATGCCTGAAATTAACTTCAATAATATATTTTATTTAACTCAATAGATCCAGAATAGTATTTCAATGTATTGAAATGTATTCATTGTCTGATGAATAGATTCATAATCATGAATTAATGAGACAGTTTACATTTTTCCACTACATTTTTCAAATTTAGTGTGTATTTTAGATTTATGGTGTGTATTAATTTGGACTAACCACATTTCAAGGGCTCAGTGGCCACAGGTGGCTGGCGGCTGCTATCTAGAAAAATGCAATGATAAGTCTGCACTTATGTCCACAAACACTTAAAGTGTATGCGCACTATTCAATGAGGGATTTGTAGCTTCAAATGAGGACATGTGAAAAAGACATAGGAGCTCGCAACAATGGTTCCAATGCGTGAGTTCACAAACTGATACTGCAAAGAGACCCCCAGGTAGCTTTTAAAATGACAGACTCCCAGATTTGTTGAGATTCTGAATCACTGAATCTTAAGTGGATCTTAGGGATTTCTATTTATAAACGAACTCTGATTATTCCTAGCTATGTCTGAGTTGGAGACCATTGGCCAATAAGCTCAATAGGTGTCACCTGTGAAAATCACCAAGGTCATTTGATTTTAGATAGCAGTAGAAGTAGCTTCTGCTGTGTAAATGGGCCAGAATTTGAACGTTTCTCAAACCGCACCACTTCTGTTGTTGGAGGGTGTGGTGCCTGGAGCTGGCCCTGCCTCCCTTCAGCGGTCCACCTGCTCAGCCTGGAGTCGGTGGCGTCTCTACACAAGGCTTCAGGAAGGTGCTCAGGTTTCATTTTTCATTTTAGCTCACATTTTTTATCTGATGCTTTCTATTAATTAATTGTGATATGTATCACGATCATCTAGGTAAAATTAAAAAAAAAATCTTTTGCAGACTCCTCTACAGATTTACCAACTAGAAGCTCAGGGACTGGGGCCCAGAACTCTGCTTTTACAAACTCCTCAGGGAGCATGTGGTGTGTAGAAAGGCTTTTGGGACCCAGTGACCTGCAGAATCATTTGGGGACATTGTTGCTGGAGTGGCTGCTTCACTGATGGTGTCAGATCTGTTTGCCACCGTATGCAGTGTGGCACAATGGCTCAGGAAGTCCTGGTTGTATATTTGGCTCTGCAGCTTACTCACTGTCTGATCTTGGTAGTTACCTGCCATGTCTGAGTTTCTGCTCCCTTTTCAGTAAAGTGGGGACAGGATAATATTCAATTCCTAGGGTCCATGGTCTGTTCTTCATTCTCTTCCTTATGTTCAATCTCTCTGTGTCTTCTCATCTTGTCCTTCACAACCCTGCTCAGACATTACTTCCTCTGTAAGGCCTTCCCTGACCTCCTTATTTAAATAACCCACCCCCCCAATCCTAGCTTGATATTTCTTTTATCTATTTTACTTTTTGCTCATTGTCTCTCTCTCTTCACTACCTAGAATGTAATCTACCTAGTGACTAGGATAGCAGTCTGTTTTGTTGACTGGTATACTCACTGCCTAAGATAGTGACTATGAAACTGTGAAACACTCAAAAAGTATTTGTTGAATAAATAAATGTATGTCAATACTAGGAACAATAGTGGGTACTCGTGCAAATCAGGTTAAGAGCCCTCTTTCCTTTGATTGAGAGGTAGACTTTCATTAGGCAGAAATTTAGCACTTAGCACTTTTCAACCAAGAATACCCAAGATTAAAAAAAGTAATTAAGAAGCTGGTTATATTGGTAAGACTTTCATAAGAATTAGGGTATTAGTCCAGCAAACATTTTAAGAGAGACCCTTTGGCTGAGATATCGGGTCCCTATTCCTACATTCTTATTTCTTCTTCATCCTTCTAGTGAACATATATGGAATTTGCTACCTATTTCTTCATGGCTAGGATTTTTTTTTTTATCTACATGGTAGTAGCAGAAGTTACTATGTTAATAAAATGTGGTCATATGAATATATCCTTTAAATTTGATTGAATCAGGGGTGAGCATTCACACAGTAATCAGTGAGTCCCTTCCTTTCATATTTGGACTTGGAAGTAAGAAAGTTGAACCAGTATCTCCATAAATAGATGTAGTGGGTTGACTTATTTCCCTTAAACAGATATGTTTAAGTGCTAAACCCTGGTACCTGGGAATGTGGTCCAATTTGGAGATGAGGTCTTTGCAGATATAATCAAGATAGGGTGAAGTCTGAGGAGCAGAGAAATCTGAGCAAGAGGGAAAAATGGTATGGGTACGCCAAGAGGGGCCAAGGAGTACACCTGGGTAGTACTTGAATTATGGTTTCAGTTTTCCTTCAGCCACAACTAAGTTCCTTGTCCAAACTTTATACAACATTTCTAAGTTGTTTTAAACAAAATTTCTAAATTAGTTTTGTTACATGCAAGCAAAACAATCCTGATCAGTCCATTTCTCCATCCAAGGGATTTCTTTTGCGGGTCAGCTTTTCCTTCAGGACTTCCCATCTTTAAAAATATAACCCTTCCCTTGCTGTTTTAATTAGCAGCATTTAAACCAGCACCACCATTTCTCTCTTAGGACTCAAAGGGAACCATTTGCATGAAACTTTTATGCCTTTGGATTTGGAAATAACTCCCACAGAAAGATAGCTAGACTTTCTACCATCTGTAAAAATGAGGAAAAAATTATCATCTCTAGAGGATCTTCCTAGTTCTACATCTCCATCAGAGACTATTACACTGGAGTGGTTTCCGAACCCTATTTCTGTGAACCTGCTACCTGTAAAGTATTGTTTTGTGAGCTGCAGGAACCAGAGATAAATGAAATGCTGTTACTTTCCTCAGAGAGTTTAGAGATTAGTGAGGAATGAGCCTCAGAAGCAACAAATTAAAAACCAGGATGGCCTGAAGCAAGAGCTAGGAGAGGAGTTACCCCAACAGGTTCAGAGGAGGTGTGATGGTTTACAGCGGGGGTGATTACGGCAGCCTTGAAGGATGAACAGAATTTTGATAATGCAGATAGGTGGCACTTCTCCTCTTAAGAAAGGCTTAGTTAGGGAGCTGTTAAATACCTTTAGAGATTTCTGTACCTCCCCCTATTAGGAGTGTTTTTACCTCTGCACTACAAGCTCTGTGAAGGCAGTAATCACATTGGGCATGGCAGGCAGTGTATTATTGGAGCTTCCTGTTATCTTTGGTACATGGCAGTTACCAGTAAATGCTTTTTGCATGAATGGCTAAACTTGGTTATAGGTCCACGCCACTTCGAGAATGGAGCAGGAGGCGATTGTCTCTTTGAGTGGCTTTGGGGACCACCATAGGATGTGCTCACGCAGTTTTACTGTAGTTCCTCTACGTTAATGTGACGAGCAACACCTCATAGGTTTCCTCCTTTCTGTTTCAAACAGCAAGTCTCTCTATTGCTTTGTTCAAGTTCTTGCAAATAAAAGAAGGGCTGACTGATTTGTCCATCTTTTTCAGTTAGGCCATACACGGTCTTGGCCAGATTATATCATGGCTGCCCTTGGGTCATGTGTCTGCCTCTAGACCAATCAACTGTTTGTGGAGGGAGGTTCTGTAGTTGAAAACACAAGTCTAAGCAGTGTGATCTAGTTGTGGAATAGTTTTGTTTAAAGGGATATTTGTCCTGGGAAGAGAGGGACTGATCTGTCTAGAACATTCCTTCTGTACAACAGCCTACCATGTATAATAAAGAAACTGTCCTAGCCACATTGATTGCCACATTAGAATTTGGTAGAGAATGCTGAAGAAGCCCACATAGGAGCTCGTTGAAAAAGAAGACGACCAACGTGGAAACATGGCTTTAGATCTCCTGGTGTGGTACATGGAAGTGCTGTCTTCCACTTTCTCTGCCCCCTTCTCACGCTCTAGAAAGAGGGAAAGAACCTTAGAGCATCTGATTAGGCTAAAAATAGTCCCCTTATTTTGAACACTGGGAAAAACATCTGGATTTAGGTTTTCAACTAATTACAACATTTACTCACTATTATGTATTATTTATTTTCTTTTCCTAATTGAGTTTTAGCTTCTAACTCATTCTCCTTTCTCTCTGAAGGTCGACTGGGTAAAAGGGAGTGAGTGAAATGTACACTCATGTGATCATTGTGGCTGTGGAGGGAAGGGAATCCAGAAATTGAGACCAAATAATGGCATGTCTTTTTTCCTGACTTAAAGTGAAGGGGACGGGCATGCCAAAAAACACCAATAACTAAAAGAATTCTTTAGCGGTATCCAGTTCAGCTGAGTACATGTACATACGGCTGCTGGCAGCGGAGATGAAATGAAGGCGGGAGTTGTTGAAAGTACTTACTGGTGTGCATGTTTGAGAGGTACGTGGCATCCATTAAACTCCATTTCTGCCCTAATTCTTACCCTGAGTAATTTTCATAAATCACGTTGCAGGCCTTCTGTTAAGAAGGAAGCCCATTTCCTTAGCCCTCTCTGAGGTAAATTAAATACACGTTTGGTACAGCAGTGATGTATTTGGTACAGCAGTGCTGAATTTTCCTCATTCTGTTTGCTTACATTGGAAGATGGTTCCTTGCTATTTCTTACTATGTGAATAGACTAAGGCTGAGAAAAGGGACCTACAGTCTCCATTACACCTACCTTCACAGACCAGGGCTCTAAAGACACAACTGACAAATAGCTGGGATGAGTTAGAACCCCTGTCCCCTCTGGTGATAGGTATAGCAGTAACTGTTCCACAAGCTGAAGTTTGGATTTTAAGACAATTTATTCCCGTCCCATTTGCTGTGGTCTACAACTGCAGGCAGCCACAAGAGCAACACTGCTAATAATTACAGCTGTCAAAGGGTTGCATTTAAATTGCAGCTCTTCCCTTTGCCTCCAGCATGTGCAACCCCGTAGCTGCTACGTAATAAATCCGACTTTCCTCTGCTTCCTTTTTGGAAGAGCCCGTGGACATCACCAGGCTTGGTGGTAACACCTGGGATTGTGACAGCACTCTCGTAACCACAAAAGGAACAGATCTGTGGACAATGTAGACGTTAGGAGATATAAACATCTCCAGTATGTCCTCCAAGAAGTCAGCAAGCTGCTAAACTAACCCAGGAAGACCTGAGGATTGATTGCAGAGTTTATTACTTTGTGTTGTTTTCTTCTATTGGCAACTGAAAGTTTTCCAACTGACTCTCTTAATACTTCTTTCCTTTCTTCTGCTACTTTTTCTCCTTCCCGTATCTCCCTCTTCCCTACACCTGATTTAAGCTGGGCTAGCATGCTAAATATTTTTCTGAGGTAGAGACTGGACGTCAGCCCTATCTGTTCATAGCTTTTATTTTCAATACTTGTGTAGAAAGAACATCTGTCTGTCTGTCAATTATATGGATTAAGATGTTGATTAATGTCCCAGGACCCTGATGGTAGCTTAAAGAGTTACTTTTTTAAAGGATATTTACCTTTCAAAAACAGACAAGGTGGAGGGAGGGCTCTGATGAACACTTACTAAGTCTCAGGCAATTCGTATGATTTAATCTAATTTGGTCCTCATAGGAAATTTTGAATGAAGATAGTATTATATCTATTTTTATACTGAAGAAATTGAAAAAAAAAAAAGCATATGCAACTTGCCTAAAATTACTCTTTTGGGAATAGCAAAATTATTTTAAACTCTTTGTTGAGTTATAATATATAGAGTATCTCAAAAGTCCCCCTTAAATTCACCATACATAGGGAAAATGGGAACTTGTAGCTAAATATACCTTTATTTACAAGATGTGCATTACAAAATTTTACAAAATATTTACAGAATATTATCTATCCATTGGCTACCTCTCTGTAAAATTTTGTAATTCTGAATATGAATATGGTCAATTTAAGCTCTTGACAAAGATGGGATCTTATTCAGGGGTGTTATTCCCCCCAAATCAACTAGATCCACTCCTACAGTCTGGGTGGGACATTGAAGATATAAAGCCTTAATGTCTTGTGTCCCACTTATTTTGAAGTTACATTTTTTTTTTGTTTTTTTGGTTTGTGTGGACAGACGTTTCATTTGATGACTCAAATAAAAGTAAACATCTCAATCTCCTCTAAGAGAGAAGGTTTTCCTTAGCCATAGGCATATCATTTAAAAAATCCTTCTCTTTCTACTTGGCCTCAGTACAACAGCATCTTCAACTATAGACTTTCAGTTTTAAGACTACTTGGAAGAGAAACAGGAAAATGAATATGATATAGAGGAAAACTTTGCTGGATGGGGATGAGGAGAAAAATAGGGGCCTTTCGATTTCAGAGGAGGAGAGAGATAGAGATAAATGAAATACGTGAAGGAGAAGTTCAGATGTCAGTGACTTTTATCTGTAGGCTCCACCTGCCGCACCACAGTCATCCTGGAAGACAGGCACAGAATATCAAAATATAAAATTTGTGCAGGAAGTTGAAATGAGAAGAACTTATGCATGACTTCCCTCTATGGGCTTCTGGGAGGATCCTGCCTATCAGAATCATTCACATCAGCATTGACGTGAGTGTGGGTGCTGAGGGGAGGGGGATGATGGTGTGAGGTTTATGCAGAGAGAACACTGGCTACCAGGCATCTTCCTCAGCTTCTAGGTGGCATAAAAAGATACAGAATGTCCTTGAATAATCAGAAGTGATGACGCAGAGGTAGCTAATAGTAGAGAGCCAGAAGGCCTGCTTTGGACAGGGGCCATCTGGAAAAAGCACTGAGATTACAGATACTCTGTCGTACAAGTGGGAGCTCGTATGGGCCAAGTTATCAGAGTGCGTCTGGAGATCTCAGACATGCTTAGAAAATAGCCCACATTTCTCCAGCCATGAATTTCAATAGCAGACTTCAGAGGGATGTAAATAATCATAAGGGTCACGAACATTTTTATGGAGACCAGCAAGTTTCTAGAAGAAAAATCAAGAGGAAACATCTGATTTGGGTTTTCTTCTTTCCATGAGGGCACTTAACATATGATTTATAACCAGAGGCTATGCTAGTTTAGAGGCATGGTGGGAGTAACACAAAAGACTATGTTAATCGGAGCACTTAAAGTAAACTTATCTGAGCTGTAGACATACCTCATTCCATTGTGGGTAGCTTTACTGTGCTTCACCGATATTTTGTTTTTTTACAAATGGAAGGCTGCTGCAACACTGTTTGACAGCATTTAACCCCCAGTAGAACTTCTTTCAAAATTGAAGTCAATCCTCACAAACTCTCACATTGTTTTATCAACTGAATTTATTTAATATTATACATCCCTTTTTGGCATTTCAATGATGTTGGCTGGGTTTGGCAACTCAACATCTGTAATCACAGCACTTTGGGAGACTGAAGCACGAGATTGCTTGAGGCCAGGAGTTTAAGACCAGCTTGGGCAACATAGCAAGACTCTGTCTCTAAAAAAATTAAAAAAAAAAAAAAAAGCCAGGTAAGTTTTTGGCATACACCTGTAGTCCTGGCTAGTTGTGAGGCTAAGGCAGGAGGACTGCTTGAGTGTAGGAGTTTGAGGATGCAATGAGCTGTGATTGGACACTGCACTCTAACCTGGGTGACAGAGTGTGACCCTGACTCAAAAAAACAATAAATAAACACTCCAAAACAATCCCCAAACCCAGTGTTCACAGCAACCACTTTATTTGCTCCTCCTCAAGAAGCAACTCCTCGTTCATTCAAGTTTTATCACGAGATCACAGCCGTTCCAGCTGAAATTTAGGCTCCACTTCTAATTCTAGTTCTCGTGTTGTTTCTACCTCACCTATTGTTACTTCCTCCTCTGAAGTCTTGAATCCCTTAAAGTCATCTATGAGTGTTGCAATCCACCTCTTTCAAACTCTTTCCAGAGTCCCTTCCCGAAGATTTCTATTTACTTTGTCTGAACCCATCAGAGAAATCACTGTCTACAAGGCAGCTATATAGCCCTGTGATTTGTATTTCTCAAATAGTAAGATGTGAAAGTAAAAATTACTCATTGATTGCTGGGCTGCAGAATGGATGCTGTGTTATCAGGCATAAAAGCAAATGCAAATTGACTTCTCCTCCCTAACTATGAAAGTCCTAGATGGCATCTTCTGCCAATATAAGGCTGTTTCATCTGCTTTGAAAATTGGCTGTTTAATGCAGCTGCTTTTATCAAGGATCTTAGCTAGATCTTCTGGATAACTTGCTCTGCCTTCCTCATCAGCAATTGCTCCACATCACCTGTGGGGATGGCGTCTCTCCTTCAACCTCATGAACCAACTTCTGCCAGCTTCAAACTTTTCTTCTGCAGCTTTCTTACCTCTCTCGATCTTTACAGAATTGAATAGAGTTCGGGCTTTGCTCTGGTTTGGGCTTTGGATTAAGGGAATGTTGTAATTGGATAGATCTTCCTTGCAGACCACTAAAGCTTTCTCCATATCAGCAATAAGGCTTCTTCCCTTTCTTATCATTTGTGTGTCCGATGGGGTAACATTTTCATCTCCTTCAAGAATTTGTCCTTTGCATTCACATATTGGGCATCTGTTTGGCACAAAAGGTCTAGTTTTTGCCTAGCTCAGCTTTTGACATGGCTTCCTCCCTAAACTTAATCATTTTTAGCTTTTGATTTAAAGTAAGTGTGTGACTCTTCCTTTCACTGGAATACTTAGAGACCATTGCAGGGTTATTAATTGGCCTAATTTCAGTATCATTATTTTGCAGAGAATAGGGAGGCCCAAGGAGAGGGAGAGAAATGGGGAAACAGCTTGATGGTCAGAACACACACAACATTTACCTATAAAGTTTAATATCTTAGTGGGCATGGTTTGTTGTGCTCCAAAACAATTACGATAGTAACATCAAAGATCATTGGTCACAGATCATGAAAACAGATAATAATAAAATTTGAAATATGGCAAGAAAATTCTGTAAATGTGACAGACAGTCATGAAGTGATCCCATGCTGCTGGGGAAATGGCATGGACAGGCTAGCTTGACCCAGGGTTGCCACAAAACTTCAATTTGTAAAAAGTGCAATATTTCCAAAAGTGTAATAAACTGAAGCACAAGGAAACAAAGCCTGCCTGTGAAAGTTTCAGTTGTGCAAGATGAACAAAGCTTCTGTACAACATTGTTCTTGTAATGAACAGTATTATTTTGTGTACCTAAAGAGGTTTTAAGAGGGTACATATTGTTAAATGTATTTACTGTAAAAAGTTTAGTTAACTCGTTATATAACTTTCTTAATTCACTCAGGCACATATGGAAGAGGCTAAGCCAGAATTTGAATCCAAGTCTGTCTGACTGTCTCTATTTGAGCAACTTGCATTATAATTGAATATACAAACGTTGGGAAAATAAACAGCTGATTTGTACGTGTCAAAGTCCCGTAGAAGTCAAGAAAAATCTGGCAAAGAAAGCACGTCAGTGTGGAAAAGAGTAATTACATAGACTTGCATGATTTCCCAAGGCCAGATGAGAAGAGGTGGAGCTTTTTTTTCTATTGACACACAGAGAAAGAACCGTTTACCACAGAGGTGGATTAGTGGCTGAAGGAGAGTCAGTGGCTAGCGGGCTTTATTCCTGAGCTTACCTCATTCAGAACACCACAGTTTCTTTTCCCTTCCTGTGAGGTCTCGTGCAATAGCATCTAACCTCCTAATGTTAGCCATTTTGAAATATAATGTTATCCTTGGTTTAGATATGAAATATGAGTTTGTGTGAAACAAGTGCAAATGCTTATTAAGTATAGCGGAATAAGTAAAATAAGTGTGGCTTTATGTTTTTTATACTTTTTAATTTTTTTTTTATTATTATTATTAGATAATAGCTGTGTACATTAATGCGATCCTGGGGCACCATGCATAGAAAAGCTATAACCCTGTTTTTTTTTTTTATTTTTTAGAGACAGAGTCTCACTTTATGGCCCTCGGTAGAGTGCCGTGGCCTCACACAGCTCACAGCAACCTCCAACTCCTGGGCTTAGGCGATTCTCTTGCCTCAGCCTCCCAAGCAGCTGGGACTACAATATAACCCTGCTTTTTATACTTTTACAGTTTCTAGTTAAGTACTGAATCTGTTTTTTGTTGTTTTTTTTTAGTCAAATGCATCGAATTGTATATCCAGTAGATGTCAGCATTGGGCTGTTTCTGACCATCCAGGGTGTCTCCATATTATTTTGAAAGGACCATAAATATTCACTATGAAATATACTGAGATGTAAAATAGCAGGTGCAGCAAATCTGTGGTGAGGATACATTTAATGGGTGAAGGATTCAATATTCTATCTACTGAGCAAACAACTGTATATAAAAACCCCATCTGTAGCTTTTTTATCCATGTCCACTTATAAAAATCAATTTATTCTAAAATATCAGTATACCATTTTGTAGAAGATAGCTTTATACAATTAAGTGACAAAATGGATTAAAGCCATTGAAAGAAATGTAAATATTTGAGTAATTTTAGATTGCATCTGCTTAAATTCAGAAAGGGACACTGAAGGATTTTTTAAAATCTCATTAAGATATAATTTTAATCATCAAGTTTCTGGCAAAATGGTTTCTGGGTTACTCTCCTCTCTCTCTCTTTTCCCTTCAATATTAAGATTCCAGCTCCTTTGGAGCACATTAAAACCATTTCTGGTAATAAGCACCCCAACGAAGCCAAACAGATGATTGATCAACATTAGGTGGAAGATAATATGTATAATTCATGTCTCCAATGGATATAAAAGTTGACACAAGTATTTTAGATTCCAGACACATAAAACACAAGTTTTGCAGGGCATCGCTGAGTTCTGTGCTAAGCCAAGCAGATCATAAGAAGTCAAGACATCATTACTCCCCAAAAGTAGAGTCTCACTAATCCAGCCTGTGTCAATTCATTACGTGTAAATATACGGCAGCAGAAGGATGAAACTAGGAAAGCCAGAAGGGTCATTTATCATAGCACCTGTGTGAAGAAACGGAAGACCCTGGAGGCCAGGAAACTTGCCTGCGGTGTCAGAGATAGTGTGTGAGCACCTGCGTCCCCATTCAGCATTCTCATTCATTTCAGAACAGACAATACATACTAAGAACATGTGTACATTACATAACAGACTCCAAGAGGAATTAAAAATTGTCCTAGCTCTCAAGAACCTTGGAAGATAGGATAATAGAGAAAAGAGAAACATTAACAGAACATTAAAGCACACCTTAGCAACTTTAATGATAGAAATATGTTCAGGATACAAATAAGGAACCCTTAGCTTGGAGAGGGACGGTCTTCCTGGTTTCTAGAAACTGACATATTTCTTGGTTGAAAACTCCTCTAGGAGCTCCCTTACAAAACCAGGGAAGAGAGAGTAGCATTAGTTTACTGGGCAGCAAAAAGGGATTAAAGCTGACTTGAATGATCCACTACTTTTGGTGTTTTGGGTTTCTTCTCCCCCTAAATTGAGCATCAGTATAGTCTACTTAATATTTCCCAAGTATAATAATTATCTGTATCAGCATCATCTCAGAGATTAGTATTTAGAAGTTTGGGTGGCCCAAAGAAAGAAAAACAAAAGTAGAAATAACAGCAATTCTGAGGCACAGCCAGTGAAAGACGCACTGAATTAGTCTACACCGAGCCACACATACCGGCTCACCTTGAGACCAATAGCGTGAAATTTGTCACTGTAAGAGATATAGTCTTTGGCACTGTAAGAAAACCAAGTTAGATAGTTTATATAGAAATCAAAACCATGACCATGACTTCATTTATCCTCTGTTCTCACCCACAACCATCTTTGGTAGAATGTGTGATGACTATGTCTGCAGTGAGTGAGTAGCTTGAGGCATTGGTAATATGTGTATCTGGTCATATCAGTATGTTAAAATGACATTCAAAGTATGATCTACTTCAAAATAACTTAGGTGACTTTCAGTGACTACTCAATAGCTATCTGGGAATGACGGTTCAGCAAGTCTTTCCCTTGCTTTATTCTGAATGATGGGAAGAACACCTCTTTTATGGGCACTGTATAGTATTTCCAACCACCTTCTTTCATCTCTTTGGGACACTGCAGGGAAACACATTAGGTCATAACTCAGTACTAGAGGAACATTCTGATGATGAACCTAGCTTGTTCAAAGGCTCTTTGACATTAATCTGCCATATGCAATCACTGTGTGTGAGAGTGAAGATCGTATTTCAGTTCCATACACCAGAGCACAAAACCCTGTCATACAATTCCTCCAAATCTCTGGAGAGAGATATTCTTCTCCAGAAAGCCAGTGTAGCTCCAGAAACAAGGGCAGATTCCAGGGAATACAACTACCCAGTTACTCACCTCCTGGTATCAGGATCAGTGATGGAAACTATTGTGCATCCCCCTGGATTTCTGTGAACTAGAATTCAATACACAAGTGGGAAGAAGAAAATGTACTTTGCTACCTAAGTAGCTTTTCATTTGGATTAACTGAAAAACATTCTAAATAACACCTCTGGTGTATATGCCAGACTCTTTCTTCCTGTGTGTAGAGAAGGTAAGAGGCTTAGGAACAGGCGTGAGATGTTTGCGGCAGGACACTTCCTCAGAGATTGGGGGTAGCAGCCCTTCCTCCTTCATTTATATCATGGTCTTTAGAAATAAAAGTCAAATTTGCATCTGAATGCACTTGTCTTAGGCAGATTTAATATTTTTCAGATTTAATTATTAGGTCTTAATATATATTTTCTTTTGTAGGAAAACAGCCTGTTGCATGGCGGGAACATTGCTGTCGTGAAAGCAAACCTCCATGCTGACCCGCGTTTGACTTCTATGTGCTGAGGTCTCCTGCAGCACAGACAGCCCCACATAAAGATGTTCATCTAACCTTCCCAGTGGTCACAGGTCTGCAGGAAAGACTGAAGTAGGAACAGCTGCACCTGTTTTACTTACAAACTTGGTATCCAAAGGATATTTTCTGGAGGGCTGACGTGGGGATCCATCAATCACATCTTAGCTGCCTGAGATAGGGCTTCTATCTCGTTGAAAGTCCTCATTCAATGTTTCTTTCTGAGAAACTGGATTTGTAAGCCTTTCATCTTCAGCCTCTCCGCTCCCTCAGCTTTTGTGGGTAGGTTTGCACCTTCCTGCTCCCCTCTGAATAGGTTTTCTTTACAAAATCTTCATTGATCCCTTTCCAAGATGGTTTATTTTAGTGTGTTCATCCATCTGGTGCTGTTACTCTTGACACTTTAGCCTGTATCATCAATTAGATGTCATTGCCTATGCTCATTTTTGACATGTAGATAAGTTATTTTCTCTTGAGTTGGAGACCTAAGAAATGGGTAGGAGAATGAGTTTTTGTTCCTTAGAAACAATTTCAATATCCCAGAAATCAAGTCTTTTCTTTCTGGAGGCCATGTATTTTGGTTTCAATAACTAGACTTTGATCACTGTACCACTTTTACTGAAGGATATTGATCATGAAGTTGATTAAAATAATTGGCTCCAATGGACATAATTGCATGAGGAAGATGCAGATTTAGGGTGAAGTTGACTCTTTACTCCTCAGAAAAACAAATTATGTTGGTGTCATGGTGCTGTTGTACAGGGCAAGTCTGTTTATGTTCGCCAGCACACTAGACCATTCTCAGCGGGGTTTTGTGCATTTACTGTTATTTCTGCTCTGATTACCTGAGAAATGTGTTTGTGTGTGCATGTTTTCTAGGTGGTTTTATTTGAAATTTATTCATCATAAAAATAAGAGTTATTTGTATACCTTTTAATTCAGGGTTAGTCTTTTTATTTGATTTCCCTTGCAGACTGCCTGTCAGTCAGTGCTTCAGAAACATCAACAACTGATGGATTGATTTCTATACAGCTGCCTGGGCGGCCATGGTAGTGAAATGTGAATGCACTTTCACGATATGTGAAGACTCCTGCTTGGGATTATAAGCAGAAAGAACAGCTTTTTAAGAAGATATTGGCATAGTCATCAAATGTTGTTTTGAAAATGATGGAACTTAGTCTATCATGCTAGGGCCGCTTTAGCTTTATTTGTTCTAACAAGATAGACTCCCATTAAAATCCTTTGTTTCTCTCTCTCTCTTTTTTTTCTAGAGCTTATTATAACAGAAGTCAGGAGATCTGGCTGTCAAAGACAGCACAGTAATAAGCACCAAAGGGTTATTCTCAAAGAAATGAGATACAGTCCTGCACGGGTAAAATGTTAAAGAAAATAAAAAGGCCTTTTTAGTGTCCTTTCTATGCCTAAACCCTTACGATTTACTGTGATTTAGAATCTATTTTTCTGTCATTTGAATGAGGTAGGTCATGTCTCCCCTGAGTATGGGTATTTCAGATAATTTTTTTTACATCATATTTATCCAAACGTGAAATAATTATTCCCTAAAAGAAAAAGGAAATTTCAAGTCTACATAAAATCAATGTGGTCAGGCTCTGTTTTTATTATTTTTTTTCTGAAATGCACTGAGTAGATGGTTTTATTTTACCTTTTAAATTGAATATTAACAAAGGCTGGTCCTCTAAAGAGAATCAAGTGATAAATAATGGTTAGAGGTACAGCTCAACAGACTGAGTCTGTTTCAAGCCTGAGGCAGCCCTGGGTGTGGATTGCTCTTAGGCCCCAGCAAGGGAACAAGCTAGAGTCCCAAATGTCACAGCAGGAAAAATACAATATATTCCAGAGTCAGTCACTCAGAGTCTCCAGGGTGCCAGGAACACTCGGCGTCAGCTGGCTTGCAGAACGTCACAGCATGGAGGAGGTGCAAGGGAGGAAGATCACGCAGCCCTCCCGGGAACAAAGCAGAAGGCTCCCTTAGACACGGCAGCTGGGGCGTCCACTTAATGAGATGTTTGTTAAGAACCATGATAGTGGGCAACTACTACCACTTCACCCCAAGTCACCGCAGCCCTTTGAGGGGAAGATCAACATGACATCTTAGTATCTTAAACTTCCACGTGAAAATTCACAATAAAATATAATGTTAGAAGGAAAATTGCCAAAAGCACTGTTGAGAAATACATTCTTGAGTCTTTTTTCCCTTTACAACAAAAACCTACAGTTTCTGAGACAAGATTTAACAATATTATAGGAGAGTATTGTATTTCTGTTTGCCCTAAAAATGTAATGGTCTCCCATGTATTTTAAGCTTTATTCCCGGAATGCAGCTTGAATATACTTATCTTCTTGAGAGTAAAATTTCATGGAATGCTGGATACCTCCGACCTATAAGTAACAGTAATGATTTTTCCCACAAGCATGGGGTTTTACTGTTGTGTCTATTTTGGTATGTCTGAGTGTATGCAGCAAATTTAAAGGCTCCTACCCAGGGAATCTTCTAAGCATATAACTTAAATTAGTTCATGCAAGTGAACTCTAACAGCAATTATTCAATCTCAATACCCATGGATCACCACATGTGAAATATAAATGTTTAAACTTTCATATACCAGGGGCAGAATAGATGGCAGTATTTCTGATGAAAGGTCCAAGTATCTCACTGGGCACAGCAAATAGCCAAGTCAGCACCAGACGTCTCACTTTCTATGGGTAAATGGGGTCAAGTATCAAATTAGGATTTCATTTGGTTAAGTTCGAACTGTGTACCATTATAACAGGGTTGATATTTTTCTAGGCATAGGTGTTGGGAAATGTTATGCAGATTATATAAACCAAGTTTCACATAAGACTAGGGTTTGTTTTTTTTTTTTGCTCAAAAGCACAACTAAGATGTCATGATTCAGGGACTGGACATACTTCACTCACTTCCGATAATTTTTACTTTTTGAGTCTGATGCTATGAGCAAGGGCAAAGCTTCTGGGTTTGTAATTTGGTTTCCTCCCAAAGTTTTGATCCTCCTGAGATAGGGATTCAAGGGCAATTTTTTTTAGGAGCAGTCCCAGAAAACACTTATAGGAAAGGGAAAGAGAAGGAAAGGAAGCCCATACGTGTCTTCATAAGCAACTTGCCACTCTGAGCAGCTTTATCTTAGTCTAGTTGGGGAACTCTGGGGGCCGCTGCGAAAATGCACCTCAGAGTTAGCCTGTCATCTGTCACCGCCTGCCAGTCATGGTCCTGGACCACTTCTAGTGTTCACTAATTTCTCTGCCCTTTTGGCCTGCCCTGTGTATGAGCGGAGCAGGCTGCAGTGGCCAGAGGAAGCCCTCAGGTGGTGTTGCAGGTGCTGGCAGTTGATGTTTAAAAGGTGTGTACAGAAGTGGCGAATGTGGAGAGCATATGGGAGGATGCTGACAGCATCTGCTACGCTGGGTCAGAGAGATAAGCTTCAAAGATCTTGGATCAATCTCAGCTTGGCAGCAGAATAAAATCATATTTTACACTGAGGTTAAGTCTCAAAGACAGATTATAAGGCAAATGTTACACAACGCAAAATTACCTTTGGAATTACATTAGAAAGATGTCACTTTGGAGACTGACATACATTTTCTCAACAGATCCAACTCTGAGGTTTATTTTCAGTGTTGGAACAGTGTGCTATTTCTGCAATTGGGCATCAGATGAAGTGTTTGGCCTACGTTTGAGGGCAATGTTGTATGAAAAAAAATGCTATCTTTAAACATTGGAACCATGCTCATTTTTTGAGATGTACATGAGGCCTGGGACTGAGGAAATACCATAATTCTTGTTTTCACCCTTAAAGCGTGTGCTCGTTGAGCAGAATGGTGAGTGGCATTACCTGCAGTGTTTAAGCTTCCTTTCCCTCTCTCCATCTCTCTCTTTCTCTGCCCATGGGACTGGAGTGAATTAAGTGCACCCCAAGTATGCATATGATGTGGCTCCATTTATACATAAAGACCAAACTTCAGAGAATCATCAATGGTCCACCTTGTGGGTGCAACCGGGAAGGCTGTTGTGCATGGAAAATGGAATGAACTCCAACTACCTTTCCTCAAAATCAATGAACGCTCCTGACGATTAACACAGTAAGTTCAGGAACTGAACAATTGTAAGGAATGAACTACCAAAAGGCAAACCAAGACTCTGCTCTTCAAGATAAAGCAATAAACAGGATTAGGGATTCAAATAATGCTGTTTTATAACAAGATGTGAAGATCATCACAGAGCTTAATCCAAATCTTATTTTCACAAACAGGACTTGGATAAAAATAAATCAGAAGTTGAAAGGTAGACATACAAAAAATATGGAGAAAAAAACCGTGCTGATGTATCAATCCACGTGACACTGTCTCATTGGCATTCTTATTTAGAAAGTCGTTCTAAATGGTGGTTCTCTTCATAACTTAGTAATAACACCGGCTGCCCTCACTGGGTTTCCATTTTTTTAATTTTTTTTTTTTTTTGAGCTCTACCTGGATCATAGGACTAGAGCCGAGGTGCTGAGATCTGGGAAGGTAAGCACCATAGAACTCAGATTATTTTTTCATGGTGATGGCGTATCTGCAATGCCTAGCACACAGTATGTGATTAATAAATAATTCTTGAAAAAAGTGAAGGTATTTGGAGTATCAAAGTACTAGCTGATTTCCCTATTTTCCAAATTTTAGGAGACTCTTAGGAAAAATGGTGAAACCTGCCCATAGGAAATGGGGTTGGGAGATGAACAGGCGGAGAGGGAAGCTTAATGGAAGCTGGATACAGGGCCACAGAGAGAAAAGTTTCCATGAGTGAAAAAAGAATGATTTTCAGGGCCAAGTTCAGCTACAGTGCTGAGGGAGGGAGGAACAGTGGTTCTGCAAGAGTGTAAGGGACTGGAAGGCATCCCTGCTTCTCCAGACATACCCCAAGACCCCTTTTCTCTATGCCGACATTTTTGTGTACATTTTGTGTACATTTCCATTTTAACCTGCATCACATGGAGTGGTCCTCATTCTTTGTAGGCCTCACTTTCTCTCTGTAGACTCTAAGATGACTGCTCCAAACTATAGGCTCAAGAGAAAGAAGTAACACGACCTTCAATTGTTTTCTAGATTGCATTTAAACACGCCCATGAATGGGCTACACTAATTCTTCTCCAAAGCATTCCGTCTCCTCACATTCTATGTCTTTGCACCTGTTGCTTCTGCTTGCAAGGCCTTAGATCTGCTGGCCTGCTTGTCAGCCTCCTACTCAAAATCAAACTTCAAATCTCAGCAGACATGTTGTGCTCCTTGCGAAGCCTCTGAGTTCTGTTCCTGTGTTCCCACCATATAACACTTACTGAATTGTATCACAACACCAGGCTGGCTTTCCCTCGCGGCTTTTGATGGGAATCTGTCAGCCCTGCCTCAGTAGTCTCCACCATTCCCACAGATTCTGTCATGACACTAAGGCTTACCTAAAAGGAATTTGCTAGAAAGTAACTTGTGTCTTACACCAGTATACACAGCACAAGGAGGAGAGAGTGCTTCCCCAGCATGGGGGGCCTGGGCCCTGGGTTGGGAGCGTGGAGGGTGCATGCCAACTCAGGGCACGCTGCTGCCTCCTCCCATCACCCCACTCCCCCCAGATGTGGTTTTCATGATCCATGACCTTTCTTTTTTCTTTTTCGGTTTTTCTGTCTCATCAATGCAGATGAAGAGTGGGTAGAGAACGGCGCACGAGCAGCTGGGAACCCAGGAAGCTGAGGCCATTAATCTCGCCATTTATGGTATTTGGGCTTGTTTTTCACAGGTGGCTCGCACAGCTTTAACCCCACAGCTATAAGTCCTTGCAAATAGGCACTGGGGCCTTTTGTTTTTGTATCCTTAGCACTTAGAGGATTTCTTAGCTGAGCGAGTGGATGAGATTATGTCTTTGCCTGGAGATTTCCTCACTACCCCAAACCGCTCCCATTTGAATGCGAACCACTTCATGTGAAAGGGTGATAAACCCTCACGGTTGGCCCCAGTGCTCAGCTTCTGACCCAGTGAACATCCAGAAGACAGGAAACTTTAATTCTCTCTCTTCTCAGCCTAGTTTTGGGTTTATGGCCAGAAAAGAAGTGCTTTGGTTCCTTGTAGCATTTGCCTCATCTATAAAATAAGAACTACGGCTTCCTACTACTTACAATGGAGCGAATTTACTGACCTTAACCAAATGGTTATTTAGAATTAGCCACGGATACTACATTTTGTATTCCCAGGATGTTTTATTATTTATTGAAACATGATCATCTTCTCTATGCTATTTGATCCTTTGAGCAATACAAGAAAGAGAAGAAGCTTTTGTAAATTTGGATGGTAAGTAAAAAAAAAATAAAGACTCTGTGACTTGTCACAATCTCAGAGTTAGCGACAGAGCAAGGCCTTCCCCAGAGGCAGCCTCATTTTTAACAGACAGTTAGACCAGGCCAGGCGTTTCCTTGGCTCCTGATGTGTGGCTGTCTCTGTTCTGTGCGATGCGTGCATTCGATGCATTAGCCTAGTAAATTCTCACAACCACTCTCAGAGATAGAGTGGTAGAGTCAAATTTGGCCCCTGTTCTTAACTGCACCCCCAGCCCCCGTGTCTGGCTCCTCACTGCATTCTCGGCCTGGCCTCCTTGTGGGAGGAGCATATATTTTACCCCTTGAGGTGGTCATGTCACTTACTTTGCCCAATCACATGTGAGTGGAAAGGCCAGCACACCAGTTCCAAACATAGGTCCTCAGCGGCCAAGTATGTTTCCACCCTTCCTCTTGCACACCTGCTGTCGCCCCAAAAGAAGCCTGCCCTGCAAGGAAGATGGTTGTTTCACGCCCAGCTGCCCCGATTGACCACGGACTTATAGTAAGAAGTGAAGCAGCTCCAGCTGTGACAGCCAGACGGCGGCTCCCACCCCACTCCCACTCCCGAGCCAGGCTACTGTAGATCAGCTGGACACCAGCCTATTTGCAGATCTGTGAGAACGATTAATCTTTAAGCTACGAGATTTCAGAGTGGCTTGTTTGGCAGCATGACTATGGCAACAGCTTACTGATGTGCAGAGGTGATATTGTTATTCCCATTTTATGGGTAAGGAAACACTTCGGTGCACAGGCAGGCTAGGTAATTTGCTCAGAGTTGCTCAGTAAGGAGAGGACCCAGAATTTGTCTTAAGGCAGATTGTCTCCAGAGCCAAAATTCTTTAACCCCATGCACTGCCTCTCTAAAGTTCTCATGGAAATAACACTGAAAGTAAATCTCATGTTTCAGGAATTCTGTTTGGAAAGGGAAGCAGGCTGGGCACAGTGGCTCACGCTTATAATTTTAGCACTTTGGGAGGCCCAGGCAGAATGATTGCTTGAGGCTAGGATTTTAAGACTCCATCTCTACAAAAAAGATAGAAAAATTAGCAAATTAGCCAAGCATGATGGCACGCACCTGTAGTCCCAGCTGGTTGGGAGGGTGAGGCAGGAAGATTGCTTGAACATGGGATGTGATGTTGCAGAGAGCTATGATGTGATGACGCCATTGTACTCTAGTTCAGGAATCTCTAGAGACACACAGAGAGAGAGGAATAAAGGTGGAGTTATATAAAAAAAATCTGTACGAATTTTAAACTCAGGTATTCTTTGGTTCAAATTTCAACCCTACCACTTACTTGTCCTTGTATGAATAACTTGATGTCCTTGAACTTTAGTTTCCTCAGAAAATGTTATTGACTACATCATGAGTATTAAATACTAATGACTCACTGGGCACCCTTTTGTGATAGATACTGTTCTAGATAGCTGGAAGAATTGGAACAACTTACAAGAACAAAATAAGTAAGACTAAGTCAAATAACTTGTAGTCAAGAAACCAAAACAGCCAGGACTCAAGGTTAAGGAAATGGGAATTAAGGAATACACAGGGTGGGAAAGGGTCCCAAATGTGTGTTCATCAGGGTAAAATAAGGAATTGCTTATGTGACTGTGGAGATGGAGATGTCCCCAAGGTCTGTGGTCAGCAAAGTGGAGACAGCCATTGGTATGATGCCAGGCCAAGTCTGAAGGCCTTAAGTAATTGCTGATGAATCCCAATCTGATCCTGAGTCCAGTGCTCCAGCTCTGACATTTCTGCTCAAAGATAGAGAAAATTCTCCCCTACTCAGTGTTTTTGTTCTGCAGGGTGTCCCTAAAAGTCATTATACATAGGGAAATGGAAATTATAGCTGAATGGACCTTTATTTACAAAATACTCATTACAGAATTTTACAAAATATTTACAAAACATTCCCATGCGTTGGCCACCTTTTCCTACACACACATGAAGTCTTCTCTGCCATGAATGGCGAACATGTTCCCAGATACCTGCTGCTATGCAGTTTTTCCTGCATGTGGAGACGTTGGGAATGCCCTGCTTTTAGATCTTTAACAGACTGGATGAGGCTCACTCACACTGGGGATCTGCATTAGTTGGTCTACAGCAGGCGTCCTCAGACTTTTTAAACAGGGGGCCAGTTCACTGTCCCTCAGACCGTGGGAGGGCCGGACTATAGTTTAAAAAAAAACAACTATGAACAAATTCCTATGCACACTGCACATATCTTATTTTGAAGTAAAAAAAACAAAATGGGAACAAATACAATCACACCGCCTCATGTGGCCCGCGGGCCACAGTTTGAGGACCCCTGGTTAACATTCGAATATTAATCTCACCCAGAAACACCCTCATTGCACATCCAGAATAATATTTAACAAAATCTCTGGACACCCCGTGGCCCAGTGAAGTTGGCAAATACAGTTAAGCATCACACCTTGATTTGGGAGGTGGTCAAGGAGAGCTCCCCAGAGGCGATGGTACTTAGCTGAGCCTTATGGAAGGGAACATGTGTGAAGATTACCATAATTTATACTATGTGCTCAGTTAAGTGCTTCTTTTCTTTCTATGCCCTTCAAAGGTCATAAGAACCAACATTACTTTCTTGACCCAGCAAGAACTTTTCAGGTCATAAAGCATGGGAGACATTATTTTTTTTTCCTTATGTGCTGAAGGAAGGAACTGCAGACTCTTGGGCTGGTGGTGAGGGTCACTGGCACGGTTCATTCGTAATTGCACAACATAATCCCCCCCACCCCACAAATAGGATGCTCTTTGGTGGTGTTTTAAAATCGCCAGTGGCTTTTTATGTATGAGGTGAATTTACAGTGAGTTCTGTTACAAGGTAATTTAACCTGACAAGTCGCACCGCCACTGAACATTCACAGACACAGGTTTGTTCCTCCCTGGAGAAGAAGCTGTTAGAATAGAGTGGTAATCACTGTAACATGATCAGCGTGGGGGAGATTGATCACACCTAGGAAAGTGACCTCTTGGAGGATCTTTGCAGAAGGCACACCTTTCCTGTTGATGGATGACACACATCAGGGGGACCATCCTGGATGGGGGAACTCAGCGTGGGTCTCACCTTGGGCCACACATGCACATTTTGGTGCGTGCTCAGGTGAGCCTGACACTCAGCAGCTGCAGCGTGGGGGCCCAAACATTCACGCCAAAAAATCTTGGCTAGTTTTATAAAGAGAAAAAGAAAGGGTTTGATTATCCACAAATACAATCATACAAGCAGAATTCAAAATGGTGATTAAATTTTAGTAAGCTCATGGCAGATGGTCCTCTTGCTGCGCAGGGAGCCAGGGAGTAAGCTGTATGCACAGAGCCCTTTCCCTCCGCATCCCGCCCCTGACATGTCTCAGGGTTACTGTTGCCTGAATAGTTTTCATTCTTCACTTTTTATTCCAGACTATTATTCTTTCATTTTCATACAAAATCTCTGCTTCTTAAAGGCTGACTCCCTCCTCCGCTCCAGACTGTCAGTGTCATCATCTGAGTAGCCATCACCTCTCCTCCTTCTTTGAAGAAAACGGCAGAGGCTTTATGCTGTCTTCAGCCGGGTCTCTCCCATCCCCAAGTCAGTCAGTGTACACACCACATTATGTCCATGGTGGTCCCTCTGTGCCCTCAGTTTCTCAACTTCAGGGGACTTGGCCATTATTAACTTGCTTCCCAGAGGGTGTCAGCCCTTGTTTGTCATCACCTTCAACTGTTTCACTTCTGAAACATCAACTTAAAACATTCGCGTCTCTGCCCACATTTTCCCATCTTTTCTTTTGTGAGCTTTGCATTTCCCTCTGTGGCTGTCACTGCGTTTGTCCCTGAAGATCCTCTGCTTTTCTCCTGGCAGCCTGCTCTGTAGTCGCCTCCTGCTTTCTCCATAACTGAAACCCACCGTCTTCAAACATGGCTGTTATGGTCACAAGTTATCCTCACGGTTATCCTCACTGTTATCCGCAGATTTCTTCTCCTGTTTCCGTCCGGCCATCTGGAAAATCTTCACCTTCAGATCCGTGTGATATATTTTGCCCCTTCTCTACCCGTGAGGATAAATGTTACTAAAAAAAATCACACGTCTCTGAAAATTAATGCCATTTGATTGCCGTTAATGCCAATTAGGTTTTAGAACTCCAACTTCAAAACGATCAATACTGCGTAACATTTCTAACATAGATTTATTGTCACTTTTTCTCGTATTCTGAAAATCATTTTTTAAAAATTTTCTCTACTCTTTTTAAATTAAAAAAATTAATTATTGTGGGTACACAGTGGTTGTCTATCTCCATAGGGCACAGATGATGTTTTAATACGAGCATATAATGTGAATTAATCAAATAGAGTAATTAGGACATCCATCCATCAGGTGTTATCATTTCTTTAAGTTAGAAGTATTCCACCTCCACTTTTGTAGTTATCTTGAACTATACCCTAACTTATTATTGATTATAGTCCCTTTATTGTGCTGTCAAATATTGTTCATTCTATCTGACTGTCTAACTAGATTTTTGAACCCCTTAACCATCCGCACTTTATACCCCCATCCCTGCTAACCTGCCCAGATCCTGGTCACCAGCATTCAACTTCCTGTCTCTGTAAGGTCAATTGTGTTAATATTAAACTTCTACGTATGAGTAAAAACATGGGAGATTTGTCTTTCAGCGCTTGGGGTATTTCCTATGATCTTCTCACTTCCATCCATACCGTATCCAATGGTAGGATTTCGTTTTTTTGCCTATATAATATTCCATCCGATATATGCACCATCACTTCTTTATCCATTCATCTGCTGATGGACACTTAGGCTGATTCAACATCCTGGCTATTGTGAACTGTGCTGCAATAAACGTGGGAGTGCAGATATCTCCTCAATCAACCTATTTCCCCTCCTTTTGATACACACCCAACAGTGGGATTGCTGGGTCATGTAGTAGTTATATTTTTAGTTTTTCGAGAAACCTTCATTCTATTCTCCATAGTGATTGCAATAATTTATACCCCACATCCTCCCCAGAATTTATTATTCCCTGTCTTTTTGATAAAAGGCATTTTAACTGGAGTGAGATGTTATGTCATTGTAGTTTTTTGATTTGCATTTCTCTGATGACTCGTGATACTGGATGTCTTTTTCATATACTTATTAGCCATTGTATTTCTTATTTTGAGAAATGCCTATTCAGATCCTTTGCTCATTTTTTTTTTTCCCATTGGAATATTTACTTTTTCTGATTGAGTTGATTCCTTGACAGATTGGTAACTTACAAGTATTTGGTCTCATTCTGTGGGTTGTCTCTTTCCTTTGTTGACTATTCGGCTGTACAGGAGGGTTTTAGCTTGATGTGATCCCACTTGTCCAATTTTGTTTTGGTTGCCCGTGCTTTGGGTGTTTTACTCAAGAAGTTCTTGCTCAGACCAATGTCCTGAAGCAGTTACTGTATGTTTTATTTTAGTACCTTTGTAGTTTAAGGTCTTAGATTTAAGTCTTTAATGCATTTGGATTTGACTTTTGTACATGGTGAGAGATAAGTATCTATTTTCATTCTTTTGCATACAGATATCCAGTCACTCAGCACCATTTATGGCATTGTCCTTTCTGCACTGTATGCTCTTGGCATCTTTGTTGAAGAGAAGTTCACGGTGGATGTGTGGACTTATTTCTGGGTTCTCTATGCTCTTCCGTTAGTCTATATACCTGTTTCTATGCCAGGACCATCCTGTTTGGGTTACTACAGCTCCGTAGTAAAATGTGAAGTCAGCGTGATCCCTCCAGTTTTTTTCTTTTTGTTTGTTTTATTTGTTGTTCAGAATGGCTTTGGCTGTTCTGGGTCTTCTGTGGTTCCATATAAGTTTTAGGATGAATTTTCTATTTCTGTGAAGAGTGTCTGTGGTATTTTGATGGAGATTGCATTGAATCTACATTATATCCATGGTATAATGTTAATATCAGGCAGCATGATGACTCATCTGATTTTTGGTCCTTCTGAAGGAGATTGCTCATGTGGAGCGTTTTTGAGTTTGGTGTTCATGCAGAGGAGAGATGGCTGGAGGTTTCTCTTCTGCCATCCTGCTGCGCGCCCCTCCCTCTGCTCTTTAAACATCCATATTTCCTGCCTCTCTTCTTCTCAGTAGATGACTTTGGCTCTGAGTTCGTTAAAAAATATCTTGAAATTATTTCAAAGTCCTGCTACCCCACCAACAAACTTACTGCATGGAACCAGTTCTTCCTTGCTCATCCAAATCTCGGTGACAGTGCAGCTGCAGATTGTGTGAGGGCCACTCCTCCACCATCTCATACTTCTTCCCCTATCATTGTTTGCTTATCTGATAATTCCAAAGTCTTATGTCTGAAACTTGGTTTTCATCTTTCACTCTTGTCTTTCTCATTTCCTACATAAAACAATCACCAAGTCCTATCAAAGCTGTCTCCCAAATGCTTCTTAAATTCATCTCTTTTTCTTTATCCTACCAACCCTGAGTTGCTCCTATAGCCTTTTTATAACCAACCATTTGGTCTTATCTCTATCCGGCCTTACCTTAATGTATTCTTTGTATCTTAGCCAGAGGGGTTTTTCCAAAATGGGCGGTATGATCCTGTGACTTTCCTGCTTACAATCATTCAGTGCTGTGTGTTGCCCTTAAAACAGAGTTTGAAGTCTATAAGGAAGCTTTCAAGTCTTCCACTCCCTGAGAAACTTACCCCTCCTGCTTTATTTTCCACAGTGTCTCCTGCCTTATCTTAAAAACTAAGCTGTAAATAAACCAGTTTACTTGAATTTCCACAAATTTGGTGCATCTATTTGCTCCCCAGTCATTGCTCTTGCTGTTACCTTTTCCTTTGATCCTCCCCTCTACTCACTTTATGTTTCAGGGCAGGCGTGGCCTCCTCCATGGACTTTAACCTGACCCTCCCTTCAACACCATGTTAGATTTCCTCTTGTGTTTCTGTCGCATCTTGTATTTTCTCCATTTTCCCTCTTATTACGCTATGTGGCTAGTGTTTGTCTACCTGTGTAGACAGTGAATTCCTGAAGGGCAGAAGTTATCATCTTTCCACTGGGTTATCCCCAGTGGATTAGGCACAGAGCTCCAGAAACAGTTTTTTTTGTTTTCTATTTTTGACAGAAGGAATTCCAGTTGCTCAGCAATGCATGCTGTGGTATTTCTTTTTGCTGGTTGTTGAGAGGCATAGGTAGCTGGAAGAACCAATATCCAAGCAGTTGGGAAGGTACTTGACAACTGGGTAGTAACGAAGCTTAGTGTACATTTTACCTAACCTTCTATCGGGTAAGCCAATTAAAATGTTACATCTGAAAGAGTACATACTCTGATTTCTGCCTAGGGATGTAAAACATTAACTTACATTTGGAAATACTTTCACTTTATAGTGGAAAGTATATACAGAAATAAAGAGGAAATCTGAGTAGGTTATTCATAATAGCAGAGAAGTGAATAAAAAATAATCATGGCCGATTCTGAGTTCATCTTTATTTGAATATAATTTTATTTGGGGGAGTTTCAAAGGCTTCTGCCATTTCATGATGCTCATCTTTATACATCTATGTTTGTTATGAATGGAATGATCATTTTCAGAGTTTTATTTGAGGGGCTGGAGGAGTTAGAGAAGGACAATCTCTTATTTTTGGAATCACTTTGTGCCACGAAAATTTTCAAGTTTTCATGCTAAGATGTACTGTTTTGTTTTCTTGGCAGATGGTTGTTTCATTCAATGGTGGCATTTTCTTGGAAATGTATTATCAGAAATAATTTCCAGGAGGGCATTCAAAATGGATTATTATATGGAAAGGGAATTTCAAATACCCAGTTCTGTACTTAAAACTACTGGATAAAATAGCAAGAGTGTAGTTGGCCTAATGGGAACACTTAAAATTCTGTATTGCAAAGTGTTACTAAAGACAACTTTTAGTTCGCTCATAATTCTGGGTCGCACCCACTCACTCTTCTAGTTTTAGTCCTGCTGCTGGGAAGGTACTTGACAATTGGGTAGTAATGAAGCTTAGTGTACATTTTACCTAACCTTCTATTGGGTAAGCCAATTAAAATGTTACATCTGAAAGAGTACATACTCTGATTTCTGCCTAGGGATGTAAAACATTAACTTACATTTGGAAATACTTTCACTTTATAGTCTTCAATTAATGACATCTCCCGTTTATTTTCTTGGGCTAGTTAGCTCTCCTGATCACCCAGTGATAGCAATTTCCAAACTACGGATTTAATCCCATAAAAGACAGTCAGTATTCACTGAACAAAACATAAAAGACATGCCTTTCCCATCTCCACGCTTTGGCTAGCCATTTTTAAATTTTGGCCAAAAATGCAAAAGTGAGATTGGATGAATTTTTTGAAGTGCACCTTTGGCCTTCTGAAAAAACTCATATCAAAGAATCTGGCCAAGTGGGAAATATTACTTTTTCTGTAACACTTGCTTAGTGAGTATGGTGTTCCTGGATTCCCAAAGTAAGGTAAAGAAAAATGAACTAATCTGGCTCCTAGCATCCTAGGGAACTTTGGTGTCTTTAGGGTGACATGAGGATCATAAAAACAAACAACAAGTTAAACTTAATTTTAAGGCATTATTTTCATAGCATATTTCAATGATTTATTTACATAGGAAAATAAATGTAAAATTAAGTGACGATAACTAAATGTGAAGGTATAGAGAGTTAGATCACGTCACTGTGTCGGGACACAAAGTAAAGAAGAGAGAAAGCCGAATATGACGCGACTTCGCATAGTACATGTTCGTGTTAGAATTAAATCATGCCGCATATGAGATCATCTCAGTCTGAGAACTATCAATTACATGGTCTACTTACCTTGGAAATTTTGGACTTGACCTTCTGTTTTGGCTCTGTATTAGTCAGTTCAGGCAGCATAACAAAATCCCACAGCCTGAGTGGCTTAAACAACAGTAATTTATTTTCTCACAATTCTGAGGTTGGAAAGTGCAAGAGGAACTTTCTGTTAGGGTTCTGTTTCTGGGGAGGGCACTTTCCCCAGCTTGCAGATAGCTGCCGTTGTCCTATGTGGTTTTTCCCCCAAGGGTGCACGCATGGAGGGAGAACTCTCTCTTCCCCCTCTTACTGTCCTGTTGGACAAGGGCCCTATCCCTGTGACCTCATTTCACCTAATTATCTCCTAATGATTCTATCTCCAGATACAGTGACATTGGGTTTCATCAACTAGTGCAGAGAGTAAACATAGAAATGTGAGAATGGTGGGGAGTGAAGAAAAGAAGACAAACAGATAAAGATCACGTAAGAGATAAGGATGGGATTTGGAGGTCTGGCGCAGCTGATGACTACAGCCAGCACCAAAGGTGTGAACAGCTTTATTTGTATAGTACCCATACAAGGTTGCTTAAATTAACAATGTTACACATCAGCCAAGAAAGGGAGTGGGAATATTTTCATCTTACAAGGTTGAGGGAAAGTTATAGTACATGGGGTAAAGATTAACTTTAGGGAGAGAAAGCTATATTCTTTTTTTTTTTTTTGGCCAGGGCTGGGTTTGAACCCGCCACCTCTGGCATATGGGACCGGCCCCCTACTCCTTGAGCCACAGGCGCCGCCCGGAGAAGGCTATATTCTTTTAGGCAAAAGATAGAAAAATATAAAGAAGCTATGTGACTTCTGGCAGAGGGAGCAAGGAGAAAGGACTATTGTTTTAGAAAGGGAGAAGAAGCAGTTGGGGGCCGGGGCTGTTCCTTGAACCTACCTCCTGGGCTGTGGGGGTCTTGCCACCTCACAATTCACACTCCACAGTTGGGGGTGAGGGCTTCAACACATGAATTTTAGGGGGACAAAATTCAGTCCAGAGGTGGCACTAGGTATGACTCAGAGAGATTATTAAAGAATTTAAGAATTAATCTACAGCGCATGTGTAGTACTTGGACTGTGAATGGAGAGGGTGGAGCTTATGAAAACCTATTAATTTTCTTACTGAGCAGTTGAAATTAGAGCTTCAAATAGAACTAAACTAAAAATTTTTAAAAAGCAGTAAGTTACTGCCAAAAAAAAAAAAATAATAAGTTACATGTAAAGATGGGAGTGTGCCCTTCAGCTCCTCTTTCACAGAAAGGCTTGTCCTGAGCTATTGGGAGTGCCATCCAAAGACAGACCTCAGTGTCAGCTCCTACAGGTTTCACTTCAGCTGTAGTGAGCCCCTTGCTGAAGGTCACATCTTCACAGGGCAACTGATATCCAAAGACAGGTTGAGGCAGGTGGACTAAGATTGTCACTTTGACACAACACATGACAGCTCTCATGCACTATCTTAGCTGGGGTTCTCAGTGTGGTTGGATGAAGTTGTTATCAGGCTCACAACCCTGACTCTGACCCCTTCACTGCAGGGGTGTTAATCCTATCCCACACTCTAATCGAAATTCTGCACACTGGATCTCATCTCAGAAGCTAACCTAACCTGAGACATTTATGTACACTGATAACTAATTTTACAGCCTAATTTGTTTGACCCATTATTGCTTCTAAGAATTTCTATTATTTAGCATACAAATATGTGTGCATATAATTTTTACAAAAATTGTGCATGTAGGACAGCATCTGTGCTCAGTGGGTAGAGCACTGGCCCCATATACTGAGGGTGGCGGGTTCAAACCCAGCCCCAGCCAAATAGCTGGGTGTTGTGGTGGGCGCCTATAGTCCCAGCTCCTCGGGAGGCTGAGGCAAGACGTTCACCTGAGCCCAGGAGTTGGAGGTTGCTGTGAGCTGTGTGATGCCATGGCACTCTACTCAGATTCTATCTCTGCAAAAGAAAAAAAAAATTGTGCATGAAGATATATATGTAGTCATTTGCTTACCTGTCCTTTGACAAAATCATAGTCTTTCTTCCATATTAGCATAGTTTTATACTATGTAGAAATTCAATATTCTTCGTTCTCTGGAAACATTGTTTTTTAGCTTTATTGGGATAAAATTGACAAGAATTGTTATATTCAAGGTATATGATGTTTGATAAGGATATACATGTGTAATGATTACCGCAATTAAGCTAACTTACATACCATCACCTTACGTAGTTAGCTTTGTGTGTGTGTGATCCACTCTCTCAGCAAATTCCAGGTATACGTTGCTGTTAACTGAGATCACTATGCTGTATGTGAGGTATCCAGAACCTACCCATCTTATAAGTTTGGACTTTTTGACTACTATCTCCCCATTTCCCCCGCCCCTTGCCCTTTGGTATCTAGTCTTCCCCTCTCTGTTTCTATGACTGGCTTTTTCTAGATCCCACATACATAAGTGGGATCTCCCATGGCATAAGTGAGATCCTGGCATTTGTCCTCCTCCATCTGGTTTATTTCACGGAGGACGATGTTCTCAAGGTCATCCATGCTGTCACAAATAACAGAACATCCTTCACTTTCAGCTTGAGTGATATTTCTTTTTGTGTAGAGACCACAGTTTCCACTCACCCACTGACAAACACTTATCTTGGCTTCTGTGCATAACGTGCAGGGAACAGGCGATCACAGCGATCTCTTTCAGATAGTGATTTTATTTCCTTTGGATGTATATACAGACGAGAGTTGCTAGCTCCTGTGGTATTTCTGTTTTTAATTCTTTGAAGAACTTCCCTACTCAAACCGCACACTGACTCCAGGCGCACGTCTCTTTAGTCTGTGGTATATTTTAATTCAGTACTCCGGTACCCACTTTTTTTTTGTCTTTTATGACATTACCATTTTTGAAGAGTCTGGACCCATTGTTCTGTGAAGTGACTTTCAATTTAGATTTGTGTGATTGTTTCTTTGTTGTAAGTTACTATTACATAGAAGCCATTATTATATCAGGAGGCTCATATGACGTAGTCTGTCTCATTTATGATGTTGGGGTCCACCAGATATTTCCATAGTGAAGTCCCTTCTTCAAGAGAAAAATCTTGGTAAAGATTTATGTAGGTTCCTTTCCCATATGGACATAATTTCTGTATCTTTACACTTCAGCTTATTTTCCCAAACTACACTAACCCACATGCCGTGTGATGAAGATGTTATCAAAAGATCTGGGGAAAGGGAGCTGAAAATGTGATATTCATTCTCGACTTGGAAATATTTGTTCTCGAAGTTACCATCCAACAATCTCATCTTATTGTGGACTTTTGTCATTTTATGCCATGCAGTGTCTATTCCCAAATTGGAAAATTTTGCTCCTAACCTCTTGTCACATAAGCTATTACTTGTATCTGTCCTCTTCCATCTCCAGTAAAACTAAAGTAGATCACATGAACATCAACCTTACATAAATCCTATATATATCAAATGGGGAAGAGTAAACCTCAAAGATAAGAAACAACGTAATGTAATACAGATTATCACCAGATGGTCCTCTCCAAAGTTAGAAAAACGAAGGATGTTTAGAGATCGAATTGATAAGGGAAATTTTAAAGTGTGTGGAGAGACATGTGAAAGTGGACTTTCTGCTTCTGTGAACGGCTCATCCCAAATTCAGCGGAAGGTTTCTCTTTTAATGTTTGAATCAGCCAGTTGGGGTTTGAAGCTCTGACTCTTCCCTTTTATTCCTGTTTGATCTCCAACAAGTTACTTAATCTTGCTAACCCTCATTTTCCTCATCTGTTACATGAGGAAAATAGTGCCTATATTGCATGATTTTTGTAAGGATTAACAATATGGGATGCTTGATTCCTAACTTCCAGTAGCTATTAAACAAGCAGTATGTACTGTTATAACTGTTACCAGTGACCCTTTCTGTGGTGCGTTGTAGTGTACAGACATGTTCACACCAGACATTCTCTGATTCGATTTTTGTCAAACAGAATTATAGATAAGAAGTGGAGGGTCAGCGAGATTAGCAAAATTAGCAACTTGCCAAGTCATGTGTTGATGAAACGTCAAAGCTGGAACCCACACCCAAGTCTTTCAATTTTTAACCAGCCTTCCCTGCACTATACTTTCTTAAGAGTGAAGCAACAGTGCCCTCTTCCTGCAGGAAGAAAACGTTTATGTGTACTGTCTCCATTGCAGATGACTAAATGAGGATTGCATAGTTTACATAACGCTAATATTAATTAAAGGAAAAATGTGTACTCCACGGCAAAGAAAATAAACCATTTAATGGAAGTGCAAGAAGCAGTGTTTCTTAGAAACAAAACAATTATCTCAACGTTTCTTCATAGAACACATCTTCCCCAAATATGTGTCTGGAGACCAAACCACAGTTCCTTTGTCTTATTAAAGAGCTACAGCAAAATGAATTTCAGAAACATGATTATTAGATGTTCTAGCAGCACTTGGCAGGACTTCCTGCCTGTTATAGAATAAATTGTTCTTTCTAGTTGGCTTTGTAGGCTCTGATTTATACTCAGATGAATTAATTAATTATGCAAATGATCAATTATACAACTATTTTAATATGTAAACTATGTGCTGGCCCAGGCCTGTATGAAACGGCTTGTGTCTACATAATTGTTTCATCTATTGAAAGATAAATACATATATAAATAAATCATATAAATATTAGTTTAGCTTCAACTTTGTGCCTTGTAAAGCTCAAGGCTGGAGATTAACAAAACAACAAAAAAAGCAGTAATTGTCCAAAAAATGGAATAGACAAAATATATCACATACACTGAAGAGGTTTCAACAAAAGCTAGTTTGTGATATGAGCCACAAAAATAACAAAAATGAATTAGAGAATGAATCAGGGCCCTTCTTCCTTTTCTGCAAGGAGTTGAGTGGAGCCAGTGAGAGTTATGCACCTTAGGAAGGGCTTTCCGGCTCTCTGAGTCAACCAGTGTTCTGGGCCCTGGGCCTTTGGTCCGTCCCTGCCTGCAGTCATATCTGTTCCTTGGAGCTGGTTTCCTGTACAGTCAGCTTTAATCTATTCCAAGGCCATCTTGCTCTTAGAGGAGTTTTTTCTGTGTTGCCTCTTGATCAAGTTTTGTCAAATTACGTGGTGAACTGATATGCATACACATATATCTGTATGTATATACACACATACACACGTTATATGTGTACCTGTATACATACACATATGTGTTTGTGTGTATATACATATATATGGGGGTTTTTTGCAGCAAGATTTTGCTCTCCATTAGGTAGCTGTTTTACGGGGGAAAAACAAATGGAACTGGGATGAAGCTTATTGTCAATTAGACTGATGTTCAGAGGTCATGGAGATGTGTCTCTGCTCATTTGTTTTGTTAAGCTGCTGGAATCATAGGCTTCCCAGATCGTGGCTCTTTGTGCTTGTTTATAAACATCTCGGTGTGTCACCTCGTTTCACGACACTGTGAAATGGGACGAGTGACCATTTCTCTTCCTCTGATGTGGCAAGTTTATGTCTTTTGTTTGCTATCACATGGAGAATGAAGACGGGGCTGAGCGTAAAACCCAGTTGTTCAGGCTCCGCAATCTTGTCTCTTCTCTCTGCAGCACCCTGGCTGGGCGCTGCAGCCCAGGGGTCAGGGCGCCGGGTCTCTGCGTCTCTGCTCCTCACTGCCCCCCGCTTCTCCCTGGCCTGCTCCTTCTCCTCTCCTCACCCCCACGACATTCTCCATTCCACTCTGTCTCCTCTCTCCGTCTTTTCCTTTCCTTTCTGCTCCCCCCTTTCCCGCCCTCTTCTATTGCTCCGCTTGACATTTTTAACTAGACTGGGATTGAGGGAAGTAGTCTAGCTGAGGGAAGCCTGGCTTCACCGAACAGCCCTCCCATCAGGGAGTGAAATCAGCAGGGCTGTAAGTCTTAAAGACCTGTAGAGGAAGGATGATATTTATTGTAGAATCATATTCATATGCCAGAACATGCGACATGCCAGGGTTTGGACGGAGCTTCAATCAGCTTTTCCGGTTCTTCCACTGAGCACTTCATCTCCCTTAAGCCTGATTTTCAAGCCAATGAAGGGAAGGGGTTCTAGCCACCAAGGCCACAAGGAAAACATTCCTGGGAAACTGAGTATGAGAGAAGTAATAGGGGCGTCTAGATGCTGGTGGCTCTTCCAAATAATACCCAGTTCCCAATGTTGTTTTGTGTCTGACCCCACCCATTTCTGGGTGAGTCCCAAACAAGACCAACTAACAACATTTGTGTATGAAGCATAACAAAAGCAAGATGTGTCCCATTTGTCACTCAGGTGGCACACGGATGACTGTTTACTGGAGCTCTTACAAGGATAGTCTAAGAAAGATAACTAGGAAGTGGGAATTGGACAGAAAGCTTAATATTTCCATTCCTTTCCTCTCCACGCGAAACGATGCACCTTCTGTTTCCATTGCCTGCTTGGTTTCTGCCTCTTTAAAGCGCTTGTTGAGATTTGTATTTGAAACTATTTTTGGAAATAACTGGAGCATGCAATTACTTAAGTTACATGCAGAACGTTTAGTCCCCATCTCTCCAGAGTTTCTGAACCGTCCCTTTTAGAGTTTGCGATTCACCCACCCATCTGTGCATTTGGTCCCTGGAGACCAATTCAGATCCAAAAAAGAGGAACGTCTTTGGGAGACTTTGTGCCTTTGAACATTAAACTACTGGATTTGGAGTCAGGAAAATTCTACATTCTGAGCTTCAGATTTGCTTTTTGTTTTCTTTGACCTTGGTGTGTCTGGGGGGGAAGCACGTGATTTCTGTGTACCTTCATTACCTGTAGATGTAGAGACTGGACTAGGAGAAAATCCTGCGATCTTAGGATACTGTAGGAATAGTCTGTGTTTCCAGTGCCCTGAAATGCCAAAGTAAATGCAATAGGCCACTGGGGTGGATAAAAATCACTTTCCAGTTTATCTTTCATTGACTTTTGCAATAACATAATAATAGAACAGATGTTTTTGAGGATTAATGAATGATAGATATAAATTGCCACAATAATATTGCTTTACTGTTTCCATCCTGGTTCATTAACTGTCATTAAAGTTGCCGTGTGTGACTTGCATTCTGCGCGTGCTGTGATGTAATAATCAAGTAGGAGAGTCCCTCCCCCACCGAAGGATTCCCAAGTCTGTCATTTGAATCAGCGGAGGTGTGAAATTCATTTCCAGATCATCTCTTTAGGAGATCACAAGGTCGTTGGCTCTCATCAAGAATGTGGATGAGGAAAACAAGATACTGGGATAGAGCGAGAAGGAGAGAAGGCAATTCCCTCTGCTCCCTGAAGTTTGAACAGTTCCCCTGTGGTTTCAACTTCAGTTCTGTTCTGCTTTTAATTTAAAACCATTCTCTCCCAGGCAACTGATTTTTGCTAGTCTCTTGGGTGATTTTCTAAGACAGATTTCACTGTATTTTACCCTTGTGTGTGCACTTAGCTCCCATTAGCAGTAATGGGTGTTATGCATGTATGGCTCCCATTAACAATAATGGGAATTACGCGTGTGCATCCAGAGGAAAGCGTGCTCCCCAATGTTAGAATTTTTTCAGCAGGAAAAGTCCTCCTTATGCAGCATTTGCCTTTTGTTTTAGGCTTTTTGTTGTGGTGGCAATTTGTGCTGCAGAGAATGAACACGGTGAGAAAGACTGCCAGCCTCCCCGTGTGCAATCTGTACAATATTTTTAAAAATCTTGGCTTATTTTTTGCATGACTAAAACAACAGTCAAGCAAAACTTGTTAAAGAAGTAAAATAAATCCAGATCATTTAATAAAAGGTTCACAAGGGGAGCCAAGTAAGTCCCTTAATGCTAAGAATTTTGGTAGGTAATGTCACCTGTTTCAGGGTAACAAGCACAGAGTTGATTTGAACAGATGGAGAAAATAATTCTTTCAAAATAACTGAGTGCTATTTATGGAGACCATAATAACATTCCTTCAGATGAATAGGCTTTAACCAAAAGAGACAATTTCTCTCATAAGATGTTGATAAAAAATGGTAGGCCGAAGGTGATATTGCAAGGGTCTGTGAATCATCGGCGTATTAATTTCAGGACAAATCATGCAAAAACAAGAATCTTTAATATGAAGTCAAGAATGTGATTCATCTTCATTTTTATGAGTGGCAGAATGCATTGAATACTTAAAGTGTTTTTGGATTCTCAGACCGATGGGCTAAGCTTGCGTCTCTTCTGAGAGTTCCTCTTGCCTGATGTCCCGTATTATCATTCATCTGTAAAAGAAACTGGTCCATGAGGACTGCATCTCAAGAATGGAAGAAAAAGTATCCAATGTACCCAGCCCTACTATGAAACCAATTTATAGCTTTCTTATGAAAGGTATAACCCAATTATAGCCCAAGAAGAAGGGGAAAGGGGAGAGTGAGGGGAGGGGGAAGGATGGGCAGAGGGAGGGGAATTGGTGGGACCACACCTACGGTGCATCTTACCATGGTACATGTGAAATTTACTAAGTGTAGAATATAAATGTCTTAACACAATAACTAAGAAAATGCTGTGAAGGCTATGTTAACCAGTTTGATGAAAATATTTCAAATTGTATATAAAACCAGCACATTGTACCTCATGACTGCATTAATGTACACAGCTATGATTTAATAATAAAAAAAAAGAAAGAAACGGGTCTGTGTCTGGTCCTGGGAGCCCTCTGGCACTGCTTGGAGATGAATGAAGTTAGCTTCTGTGTAAGACTTGGGTTTTGGTAATAAGAGCAAGGCACATAAAAAGCCTTGGGATGTTTAGAGCACAAGCCTTGGGGCGGGGTCCACTCGCGTTTCAGTGCTGACCCTGACACTGGGGAATTGGTTTTACTTTTCTGAGTCCAAGTCACCTCCTTGGTAAAATGAGGAACCTAATTCTCATCTTATAGTTGTTGTGAGGATTAAACAAGGTTGAAGACTGCATTAGCAGAACTATTATAAACAATTTTTAATAGATTTTAGGAAATAAAATTTGATAATACTAAAAAGCAAAACATTTCTCTAGCCAAATCTTGGTGCCCAGCCTCTAATGATCTCCAACCTATTGTATAATTTAAACACAATCTCTATTTTTTTAATATTATGCCTACACTTCTATTTTTAGAGGAGGAGTAAACATAACAATATTCTCAGGGAAAGAGTCCAAAATACGTAGGCTAACACCTTGCTCATTCTACTACTAACCAAAATTAAGTTACAATAAACTAAATGTTTAAAATACACACCACTACACAAACAACATCCATTTTATTTTTGAAGATGAAGAGAAAGTGCATCTGTTCCCTTGTTGTCACTGTGATGTCGAGTGAGCATGGAGTTTGTAGACAATGAAGTTTCCCCACTGTGTTGCGGGAAGGGCGCTGAGGGCCTTGGTGCTGGGGAGTCCAGCCTTTCACCTTCATACCATCCTGCCGTATTCTACCCAAAGCTTATCCATAAATTCTGTTATTACCTTAAAGATACTGCAATAGCATATTAAAAGGCAGACTTGACCCTTTTACTTCATAGATTAACTAGCTGGCCAGTTAGCAGGTTACATTGGAAGGAGAAAGAGACTGGGACCACAGGCATGTTTGATGCTTAATCAATCTTCATATTACAAGAAACTTTATTCTCAGAAATATGAAAATCTGAAGGAAATTGACCAATACTTGGAAGCATGTCACCTTCCAAGACTTAGCCAGAATCAAGTGGAAATGTTGAACAGGCCAATATCAAGTTCTGAAATAGCATCAACCATACGAAATCTCCCTAAAAAGAAAAGCCCGGGACCAGATGGCTTCACGTCAGAATTCTACCAAACCTTTAAAGAGGAACTAGTACCTATATTACTCAACCTGTTCCAAAATGTAGAAAAAGAAGGAATACTACCTAACACGTTCTATGAAGCAAACATCACCCTGATCCCCAAACCAGGAAAAGACCCAACAAGAAAAGAAAATTATAGACCAATATCACTAATGAATATGGATGCAAAAATATTCAATAAGATCTTAACAAACAGAATCCAGCAACATATCAAACAAATTATACATCATGACCAAGTCGGTTTTATCCCAGCGTCTCAAGGCTGGTTCAATATACGTAAATCTATAAGTATAATTCAGCACATAAACAAATTAAAAAACAAAGACCATATGATTCTCTCAATTGATGCAGAAAAAGCTTTTGATAATATCCAGCATCCCTTCATGATCAGAACATTTAAGAAAATTGGTATAGAAGGGACATCTCTTAAACTGATAGAGGCCATCTATAGCAAACCCACAGCCAATATAATATTGAATGGAGTTAAACTGAAATCATTTCCACTCAGATCAGGAACCAGACAAGGCTGCCCATTGTCTCCACTGCTCTTTAACATTGTAATGGAAGTTTTAGCCACTGCGATTAGGGAAGAAAAGGCAATCAAGGGTATCCATATAGGGTCAGAAGAGATCAAACTTTCGCTCTTCACAGATGATATGATTGCATATCTGGAAAACACCAGGGATTCTACAAAAAAACTCTTAGAAGTGATCAATGAATACAGCAGCATCTCAGGTTACAAAATCAACATTCATAAATCGGTAGCCTTTATACATACCAACAATAGTCAAGCTGAAAAAACAGTAAAGGACTCTATTCCATTCACAGTAGTGCCAAAGAAGATGAAATAGTTGGGAGTTTATCTAAAAAAGGACGTGAAAGATCTCTATAAAGAGAACTATGAAACTCTAAGAAAAGAAATAGCTGAAAATATTAACAAATGGAAAAACATACCATGCTCATGGCTGGGAAGAATCAACATTGTCAAAATGTCCATACTACCCAAAGCAATATACAATTTTAATGCAATCCCTATTAAAGTTCCACTGTCATACTTTAAAGATCTTGAAAAAATAATACTTTGTTTTATATGGAATCAGAAAAAACCACGAATAGCCAAGACATTACTCAGAAATAAGAACAAAGCAGGAGGAATCACACTACCAGACCTGAGATTATACTATAAATAGCAATAAAAACAGCATGGTACCGGCACAAAAACAGAGAAGTAGATGTCTGGAACAGAATAGAACCAAGAGATGAATCCAGCTATTTACCGTTATTTGATCTTAGACAAGCCAATTCAAAACATTCAGTGGGGAAAAGATTCCTTATTTAACAAATGGTGCTGGGTAAACTGGCTGGCAACCTGTATAAGACTGAAACTAGACCCACACCTTTCACCATTAACTAAGATAGACTCTCACTGGATTAAAGATTTAAACTTAAGACATGAAACTATAAAAATACTAGAAAAGAGTGTAGGGAAAACCCTTGAAGAAATCGGTCTGGGCGAGTATTTTATGAGGAGGACCTCCCAGGCAATTGAAGCAACTTCAAAAATACACTACTGGGACCTGATAGAACTAAAAAGCTTCTGCACAGCCAAGAACACAGTAAGTAAAGCAAGCAGACAGCCCTCAGAATGAGAGAAGATATTTGCAGGTTATGTCTCTGACAAAGGTTTAATAACCAGAATCCACAGAGAACTCAAACGTATAAGCAAGAAAAGAACAAGTGATCCCATCGCAGGCTGGGCAAGAGACTTGAAGAGAAACTTCTCTGAAGAAGACAGGCGCCCGGCCTACAGACATATGAAAAAATGCTCATTATCCTTAATCATCAGAGAAATGCAAACCAAAACTACCTTGAGATACCATCTAACTCCAGTAAGATTAGCCCATATCACAACATCCCAAGACCAGAGATGTTGGCATGGATGTGGAGAAAAGGGAACACTTCCTCACTGCTGGTGGGAATGCAAATTAATACATTCCTTTTGGAAAGATGCTTGGAGAAAACTTAGAGATCTAAAAATGGCAGATTGATCTGCCATTCAATCCTATAATTTCTCTACTAGGTATATACCCAGAAGACCAAAAATCACATTATAATGAAGATATTTGTATCAGAATGTTTATTGCAGCCCAATTCATAATTGCTAAGTCATGGAAAAAGCCCAAGTGCCCATCGATCCACGAATGGATTAATAAACTGTGGTATATGTACACCATGGAATATTATGCAGCCTTAAAGAAAGATGGAGACTTTACCTCTTTCATGTTTACATGGATGGAGCTGGAACATATTCTTCTTAGTAAAGTATCTCAAGAATGGAAGAAAAAGTATCCAATGTACTCAGCCCTACTATGAAACTAATTTATGGCTTTCACATGAAAGCTATAACCCAATTATAACCTAAGAATATGGGGAAGGGGGAGAGGAAGTGGGGGGAGGATGGGCAGAGGGAGGGTGATTGGTGGGATTACACCTGCGGTGCATCTTACAAGGGTACATGTGAAACTTAGTAAATGTAGAATATAATTGTCTTAAGACAATAACTGAGAAAATGCCAGGAAGGCTATGTTAACCCGTGTGATGAAAATGTGTCAAACTGTTTATAAAACCAGTGTATGGTGCCCCATGATCGCATTGATGTACACAGCTATGATTTAATATTAATAAAAAAAAGAAACCTTAATTTCTTCATCTGAAAAATGAAAATGATGGTGTTTACATCGGTCGGTTGTTTTGAGAGTTAATATAGAACATATAACTTGTGTGGTGCTTAACAAGTACTGTTTGTCTTGAAGGTGTACAGGGCAGCCGTAGGCAGGCATCACACTTGTGGGCTGTGGGCAGCTGGCACAGCACACAGGTGCTTTGGCTCCTGAGGAAACAGTGGAGTGGGAAGGTCACAGGGTCCTGTGAATGAGGAAGACTGTGGGAGGTGATAACGAACATCTAGTTTGCTAATTACTTAGCTTTTCCCAGGGTCAGCACAGCCAGCTGCGGTAAGGCCTCGACCTGGTTCTTTTCCGAGGAACCTGCTGTGATGCTGAAAGACGCTGCTCTGCTTTGTTCCAGGGAGGACAATGAATCACAATTTCATCTTAGCCAGTGACTATTTTATACAATTCCACCTTTAATCCCTCATTTTTGGAAAGATTCATTTTTTTTCTACCAGGAAAAGTGCATTTATTGAGTAATGATTGGGGTCCCCTCTTGTGACATATACATCTGTCAATCAGGACTTTTTCGACTTTTCCACAGAGTTGATATAATCTGTCCTAAATTTTTTCTTCAAAAATAATTCTTTAAATTTTTATTCTAGTGAATTTTCAATTTATGCTTTTATTGTTTATTTCTTTATTAAATCATAGCTGTGTACTATAATGCATTTATGGGGTACGATGGGGTTTTATATACAGTTTGAAATACTTACAAACTGTTTGTTTTTATTTTCCAGGAAACACCGAGACAGCTTAGAGACCCCTGACAGTCTATCATAGACCTGGGTGCGTCGCTGGTGTTTACCGCTTGCTGACCATGAAATCTGAGCGTGCTGATCCACCAGCCCGGGACAGAGCCTCCGGGTAACTAGGAGTCATTCCCCCAAACACTCTCCGTCCTCATACCTAATTTTCTTTCTCTTGTACGTCACTTACTACCACCCGCACCTATATGTAGTGTTTTTATTTACTGTCTATCTCCGAGGACAGTGATTTTTCTCTATAGTTCTTCCATATCTCTGTGACCCAGATCATTGTCTGGTATACAGTAGGTGCTCAATACCTGCGTGTTGAATGAAGTGATTGATAAACAATCGCCTCTTTTCAATAGCTGTGTTCTCCTGTATGGGTGCAATGGAGAGGGTAGGAGGTCTCTGGGGGGGTCTATGTGTGAGACGGGCGACATGGTACTGGGGACTGGTGCCATCTTCTGGAAAAAGACACAGACCATGAGCCCAACCCCCTGGCATTAGACATGTCAGTTATTGGCTCTAAGCCTTGGGTTTGGGTGGAAACCCAAATAATAATACCACCCTCGCAGAATTGCAGTGAAGATCAAGCCTAAGAATGTACCGCCTATTGTTTTGTGTACTGCAAGTCTGAATTGCTATTAGCACAGGGCATCACTGGAAAAAGTGGGGCATCTGAGACATTCTCCAAATAGTTGTGCTCTGCCTGTCAAAGCTATAGGAGTTTAATTCTTCCGGGTTTCAATTTCTTCACCTGAAAAGGGAATTGTTATTAACGGTCCTGAATGTTCCATTCTGCTCTGAAAGTCCCTGTCATGAAAAACGACACGTCCCTTTACATTCCCTCCTGAGGTTAGGGATTATGTAGGTGTTCCTCCAATTTCAAATCACGAAAGAGATTTCATGTCAGGAGTTTGCTTCATTTCTTTCTTTCTTTTTTTTTCTATCACCATTAGGTATTATCCTACTCAGAATGTCAAATTCACCGTCTAACAGTGTTCAAGTTTTCAGTATCTTTTACTACGACAGCCCAGAGTGGCTACAAGGAGCACCTTTCCCCATATCATTACTGCTGTTGACGTGAGACTTGGCACCTTTGACAGAAGCAGGTTGCTGTGTTGGCAGGTGGGGGGCCGAGGTACGCCGGAGTCCAGCCTTTCCTGTTCACACTGTTCTGCCTTTGAAAGAAGTGTCCTCCACCCCTCACTACATGTGAGAAAGGAAATTGCTTTACCTATAGAGAATGCTGTTTACAGGGACTCTTGGAGGAGATTATGACGGCCATTGGCTGGATTTACGGGGGAGCGCTGCTTACCAGGTCACATCTTTCACTGCAGGCTGATGAAACCTGCCACTGATGGTTCACCATCTCCGCTCTTTATACAGAGTAGGACCCAAGCCTTTCCCGGGAGGCAGGAACCTAGGGCCAGGGGAGATGCTGATTTACGTGGAGTGACTTGGTCGTATGCAGGAGGTTGCTGTTTTTAGGAAACCTCCTTTTTTTTTTTTTTTCCCACCTAAGAGACATGCACTGTCCCTCTACCTGTCTCAAATCCTGGCCGGGTTGTGAAACTCCTGTACATGAAGCGACTGGAAACGCAGGTATAAGGTGGTATCTGGTGTGTGGACACAAACTTGGATTTGGTGAGACAGGTGGAGTGAGGAGAGAGTGCATAGACCAGCTGAGGCTCAAATACTTTATATTTCAGTTCAATAAAATGTTTTTTTTTAAAAGCTTGCTATAATCTCATTCCAATTTATTGGTCATTCTTCTCCACTTCTCCCTAGAACACGTTCTTAATTCCAATCAGGCAAATCTTATACTCTTTAATAAATCACATTGAACTTCGCCTGTGTTGCTCGGCTCATGTTTCCCCTTTGGCTACCCCAGAGAAACTCATCTAATTCTAGCACTTCTTCTACGGTCCCGATCATTTCTGTCCATCTCATTTGACCCCGCAAGCCGTATAAACTTACCCTTTCTCTGAACTATTGCTATATTTTATGATTACTCATCAAATTGAACTCCTTCATAAATTATATAGCCCTCGATATCAGAGCAGAGCTATATATATATATATATATTTTTTTTTTCCTCCAGATCCCTAGTGAATGTTGGAAACCTAGTAAGTTCACAAAAATTTGATATTTTTTAGTTTCAAAGTTCTAAATGGGCTTTCATTTTTTTTCTGTCTCCCTAATTAACACTATAGCATTTTTGATTCCCCCAAACTACTGTCTACTTATTTTGGACTCTATTCTTTTTAAGAAGCTGTCCATGCACAGACTCTGGCATATACAGATGTGTGATGATGTGAACTCTGTCACCATCACCTTCACCACTTTGTTCCCTGCTGCGGGTTATTCTGTTACAATAAAACATGTTTCATACTTACCCCTTCTCCAAAACACATTCCCACACATCCTTCCCCAAAGTCTGCAGGAGGAAGAGAAGCTGTAACTCATTTTCCTCAGGTCCTTATCTTCTGTCTCTTCCCCCACCACCATAAAACTTCTTCCTGCTAGACAGTATTATGCTCAGCGTCTTCTAAATTAATTTTTTCCTTCAACCAATATGCCAACCTCTTTCCCTTGGAAGTCTTCCATAATTCATGAGCTGTTTATGTGTAACCACGGCATTAAAAATTCCTTGAGAAAACTATTGTGAATGATAATAATTTGAGCAACTTTTCTTGTGTATTTTTTCCTAAATGGCAGCCAGACCTTTCAGGGATTGTATTTCGTACATTTCTCAGAATGCGTTTAAAGTCTGAATGCTCAGACATTTTTCTGAACGCTTCCTATTCATTCTTAATTAATTTTAGATGTAAATAAAGGGAGACTTATTTTCTGTTTAAAGAAATTTTATTTACCACAAAAGTAGATCATAGAACAGCTGGTTGAAAAGAACCCCAAATGAAGAATTATTGTGAACTGGAAGATTAATTTTGTTCTTATTTAACTTGTTCTAGTTTTGAAACCAGCTTGCATTTCTTCTAAAAGCTGATATTTTGGAGGAAAGAACACAAGCGATCCTCAGGGTACTTGTATTTTGGAATGAGATTAATTTGCGTGGCTGGCTCTGCCATTCCCTAACTGGATTACCTCGGCCAAATTATTTAACTTCTCTGGGACTCAGATTTCTCCTGAGTATAAAGCAGTTGCACCTATCTTGAAGGATTTTCATGTTTATTAAATTAAACAGTGGTTCTAGAAGACAACCCACAGCATGGCACGTAGCAAACACCGTTTGCATCTTGGGAGTCAGAAGGAGAAAACTTTGCTGACTTCATCGCACATGGATAGTGGCCCAGGACCTTCCTCAGCCTGACATTCTTTGCAGCTTCGAATTCACTGGAGCCTCATCAACTACAGCCCTTCAGGAGTTGCTGAGTTGGAACTTTATTCATTGAACTGTTTTGTCAAATGCCTGAAGGTTACTCCATGAAACAGGAAGGAATATGGGGAGAGCTAAACCAAATTATCAAGGACATAATTAATTTACGGTGTCCAGCCTGAGCCACATAGTGAGTCCCCATCTCTACAAAAAATAATAATAATAAAAGCTTAGCCCCGAGTGGTGGTGGGCACCTGTAGCCCCAGCTACTTGGGTGGCTGAGGCAGGAGGATCACTTGAGCCCAAGAGTTCCAGGCTGCAGTGAGCTGTGATTCTGCCCTCTGCTCTCCAGCTCTGGTGACAGAGGGACACCACATCTCCAAAAATAAAACAAAAAAGGAAATGCAAGGTGTCTATAGCTTTAGCATTTACTTTCTCTTATGCCCATTATTGAAAACAATGTGCTTGGGTATGTTTGGCAGCGGCTGTCATTGGCTCTGGCATAAATTTAGTTCAGTGACACAGCTTTAAGCAGAATATGGTAATGGGACATTGTGGTGATAGATAATAAGGACGGTGCAAGCAAAGAGTCAGAGAGCCCGTTCACTCACTTATTCACTGACTTTTGTCTTGTTTTGTGTTTGAGACAGGGCCTCACTCTGTTGCCTGGGTTAAAGTGCAGAGGTGTCATCATAGTTCACCCCAAACTCAAAATCCTGGGTTCAACTGATGCTCCTGCTTCAGGCTCCCTGGTAGCTGGGACTGCAGGGGTATACTACCACCCCAGGCTAATTTATTTTTTAAAAATATTTTGTAGAGACAAGTATCTCGCAATCTCACTATGTTGCTCAGGCTGGCCTCTAACTTCTGACCTCAGAGATCCTCTTGCCTCAGCCTCCCCAAAATGCTAGGATTACAGGCATGAGCCATCAGAAACTGCCCTCATTGAATATTTATGGAGCATCTTCTGTGTTCTAGGTACCGGTCTAGGCCAGCAGTTCTCAACCTGTGGGTCGCGACCCCTTTGTAACAATGAAAATACATTCTGCATATCAGATATTTACATTACGATTCATAACAGTAGCAAAATTACAGTTACGCCGTAGCAATGAAAATAATTTTATGGTTGGGGGTCACCACGACATGAGGAACTGTATTAAAGGGCCGCAGCATTGGGAGGCATTAGGAAGGTTGAGAACCACTGGTCTAGGCGCTTTAGATGTATAAGTTAAAGATGGAATTTCCTGCCACAGAAGCTAAAGGTCTAGAAGAAAAAAAAAAACAAAACAGAGCCAACATACAATAACATAGAAAAGATGTATAACAAAATAGAGAAAATATACAGTAACTACAGCGTGCACCGTTAAATGGTGAGAGTAGTGTGGGCAGGCAGAAGAGGGGAAGGAAGAACCTGCCTTGGAGACGAGCCTTGCCCGGGTCTCCTGGAAGGAGAGTTTCTTAAGCTGAGTGGCAGCGGCAGGGAGCGAAGGAACCTTATTTCAAGGAGGACAAAGAGCGTGTGAACAAGCAGGAGGGCTTGCTTAAACACCCTGGGAATGAGTGCCCGGAGGCAGGCTCACATTTTGTCACCCCTTATAAAGGATATTTTAAAAACTATTTGTTCAATAGGTATTTCTTGGGGCCAGAGAGAAATTGATTTTTCTATTACAAACAATTATATGCAAAGCACCTTCACCTGGTAATTCACTCCCGCTGGATTGAAGCCGTGCTGATACTGTGGAATTACTCAGAAAAATCTCTCCTATTTTCTTCCAGTTATTCAGTTTTTGTGTGTTCTGAACCAGAGAGCTTCTTGGGAGGTGTATTAAAAGTGCAAAAATGTAGATACTAAAACGAATGCCTCGTCCCTGGTAAACATCGCGGCGCCACACGTGATTCGGTTTTGGAAATTCAGCTCCTGGCAAATGCAGCTGTTACTGCAGTGCACGTTTGGGGCCCAAGGAGAATATTTTTATTTACCTGTGAGGGTACTGACTCCTTTTCCATAAGCAACAACAGAGCATATTTTGCCAGCTAAACAAGGAATGGGAGAGCCAGGGGAGTAAGCCCAGTATTTCTAATGGGCCCCAGTGAGGTGAGCACTGCAGCTGGTCCAGCCTCTAATCAGATTCCTAAATAAGGGAACAGGGCCTGGGACACAGAGCGTGAGGCTGAGAGCGGCCGAGACAAGACTGAAAAGGTGAGTGTTCAGCTGTGCAGAGCCTCTCCCACATACGAGGAGAAACAGGGGACTGTGGAAGGGCTGCAGGAAGATGGCCCGGCTTGAAAGGTTTGGTTTAGAAAGACCTCGCCTGATGTCGTGGGGGCTAAAGCAGCGGAAGGAAGCGGGGTTCCAGAAAGGAAGGCATGTGGCTAGAGTGCTGAACCACTGAGGTAAGCAAGGACAAACAGAAGCCTGGACTGGGGCTGGGGCGGGGGCTGTCAGGAAGGATGGTGAGAAGAACGGTTCAGGGAGTGTCCTGGGATATGAAGCATCATAACAGGGGTCTTGGGGGAGGTCTTGACAGGTGAACCTGTGGTCAGGTAATAAAACTCCACCCCTTAGACTGGAGTTCCATGGTCATAAGACATGGTAAGAGGCTTAAATATGCAGAGTGTTAGAGATTATCAACCTCCATGTGATTAAAATGGGGATTCTGGTGATGGGACTGACATGCCGGGTAGAAAGTTTAAGAGACAGGGTCGGGGGAGGGGAGAAATGAACAGCGGAAGCTGTGGCTCAGGATTGATGTGGGCATGCGGGGGATCTCAGTCTGAGGGCTTTAATTGTCACATTCTTGTACCAACAGCTAGTTGGAAAGAATTTGAGAGACTAGGATGCTAATAGCTGATAATGGCATAATGTTTTACATATTCAAGTTTTGCCTTCCTCCGCACAGCAGCCAGAATTGTTAAATAGAGACCTGATCATTTATTCCTCTGTGTAAGACACTTGAGGCGGGGGTGGTTTGACAAGACCGAAATCCTTCTCACGGTTTACACAGCTCTGCCTGCTGTAGCCCCTGGTTACCTTTTGACCTCAAGAGGCATTTTCCTCCACTCTTCTGGTTCAGCCACCTGGGTCTTTATTCAGTTTTGTTTTGCTGTTTAAACAACATTCCGCCCATTTCAAGGACTCCAGATGTGCTGCTTTCTGTGCTTTGGAAGTCTCTTCTGCACTTCACTTACTTTCAAATTTCAGCCTAAATTCTGCTTCCTTTTAGGAAAGTTCCCTTGTTAGACGTTTTCACATTTGCCTCCGTTTTCCTAACACCGGTAATTGTAAATAATCATTTTTAGAAGTGAGTTCTGTCATGTCTCTCTTCATGAACATGCCGTCAACTCCACGAGAGGGGAGGTGTGCTGCTAATTTACTGTGGTCTATCTTGTCTCTAGCACAGTCTCTGGCATATATAGGTGATCAATAAATCTTTGTTGAGTGATTAGTTGACTCCATGGGTTATTTTATGTACCTCGTAGCTACGCCTCAATCCAAAGCATCAATTTTCTATCAATAGTAGTAGCATGAAGGTCATTAGTGAAGGAGAAATGAGCATCTCTGAAAGGCGATGGGCCTTCATAGTATCTCCGAAGTATAGCCCTTAGGTAATTCTATATTTAAGCAGAATGTTATCTTTGTTGAGCAAAGAGCAAGTAGATAGAAAGGGCAGAAACATACCCACACTAGTACGTTAGGGGAGATCAAGGGATAGGAAAACTGGACCGTCTAGACTGAAGCTATGAAATCCCTAAATTCAGACATCCCTAAGCATAAGAATGATATTTGAGGTGGGGCCTTAGTGTGTGTCACACTTTATGGGGGCAAGACATGATTGCAAGAGGGACTTTACCTAACAATTGCAATCAGTGTAACTGGCTTATTGTACCCTCAATGAATCCCCAACAATAAAAAAAAAAAAAAAGAATGATATTTGACAGTTTGCTAACATGGGTTAGTTTGTGTGTGAAGATATTAATTGAAGTTTTAATATGTTAATTTTTCTCTTTGAATTTTTCACTTTTCTGTCCTCCGTTCAATCACATAAAATGTTCCCTACTTTCTTGCTACTTGAAGGATTCTTGGCAGGAATCTTGTCTTCTGTTTGCCCACTGAGGATAATAGAACTTGAGGAGGGGAAATTGGTGTCCCCGTGTGTGACCAAGAGAAACGGAAGGTTCTGCAAAAGGAAACGAGCTTCCTCCAGGTTTGCGGGGGAAGGACGGGTCTTCTTGTCCTTGAACAGGGAGGAATTTCTTCCCTGAAAAGACCCAGGAGTGTGGCAGGACTTCAAGGGACACGTTCATGGTTAGATGCCCAACTCGGGGTCCCAGGCTTGTTACGGAGTCCTTAATGCGTGAAGCCCAGTGCAGAAACGGCATCGTGTGCGTCAGCAAAACCCAGCTCTTCCCAATGGGGATGAATCTCTCTAGCAATCAATGTTCTAACACTTAGATCTGGATTGAAAGTGCAGACCCTCAGCACATACATAGGGGTGGGAGAAAGCCTGGAAATAACTGGGTTTGGATTTCTTACCAACTAGTTGAGACTATATACTTTGAATGGAAATTAGATGATTCACAGACAATAATGAAATAAGATTTTGCTTAAGATTTGTACCTCCTACATTAAGCAAGCAAATAATAACACAACCAAGTGTACAAGTTCTCTCATTTTGAGAGTATAGTTTGTTTTTATTTTTAAAAATTGTAAATTTTAAATAGAGTTAAATATTAAAACTATTTCAGAGAGCTCAGCACTGAGTTATCTGCATGGACCAAATTTCATGAACGGTAGACAGCTCTGAATGGTATCTCAACTTAAGAGTAAAATATAAAATCCAATTCACAGTCAAGTGAGGTGGCACTTGCCTGTAACACCAGCAACTTGGGAGGCTGAGGCAGGAGGACAGGGTTAGAGTCCAGTCTGGATGATATAGTGAAAATCTATCCCTTAAAAACTAAGAAATTCTAATCCATTCTGACAGTCACATCATGATGAACATGTCTGTAGGGACTGTACTATTTAGCCAGAAGAAAAGAAATTACGCTGAACACCAGTCTTCCAACAAATAATTGATCTATTATCAGCACAGAGTGATTGTCTCAGTGAAGCACAAAAACTCTTCCCTGAAGCAGAGTAAGGCAGTCAGATGCGTGTCCCCATTACGGGGCTGACGATGAGCCGGCTATACCAACTTGTCTTTGGTGGAAAAGTTTATGGCAAACAAATTAGCAGGTTGACTACTTATTTATTTGGCTTGATATTGAAATAATCTTCTACTTAATCATTTTTACTTGGGAATTCTTTTACCTGTTCATCTTATTTTTTTAGATAAATATTTATTGAAAGCTTAAATGGGTAGCTGGGAGCTGTAGGAGAAAAAGAAATGAATGAGACACAGATTAAGTGTTCAAGGTATTTTTAAATTGTTATGTGTATAAGAAAGACTGTTCCACAAGACAAGTGTAAGGTGATAAAGCACAGGTGCGAATGGTGCTTCTTTCTTTCCTTTTCTCTCTCACTCTCTCCCTTTCCTTTCTCTTCTGCCTCCTTGTCTTTCCTTTTCATCAACACACGTGTAGACAACGTGCAAAACTTTCACCAGCAAGTGGGAATTACCAGGTCGGCCAGTCTCAACCTCAGCCACCCACCCAGAACATGAACACTGGTAGTAGAATTTAGGGAGTGGCACAGACAGTAGCATCTGTGAATTTATATGGATTAATGCTTCCCAAAGCAACCAGACGTGGCTTGTTTTGCATAAAGAAAGGTTCAGATAGGCAAAATGAAGAAAACAGGACCAACGGTGTGTCCAAGGCAGCTTACATTCAGAAGGGATGCTTGTCAGGTCTCTAGGGTTTTGTGAGCCAGTTGTTCAACTGTTGGGCAAAGGTCTGGATATTCTGTGTGTGCGTTTCAAGAGCACGTAAGGGAGGAAATAACATAACTGAGAACGTACCAGAGACTGCGGAACTGTCTGTGGGTCTCAGCAGGTGAGAAGAATGGAGAAGGAAGCACGCTGATGATACCCAGAAAGCTCGCCCTCCACTTCATGATCATCGGGAGCCAGACACAAGGCAATTAAATCAGGGGATGACAGTCATTTGGAGAAAGAGAATTTTCACTGTATATCCGGGCCACTGATCCTATTTGCCATGGTGCTTTCTGTGAAATAAGTTTCTTACTGTATACAGGTCTTCGAGGAGGCATGGCATGAAAAGGAGCAGTGCTTTCACCTTGTTACTACACAACATAAACTTGAATTATATACGGTAGAACTTCCACAGCTGACCACCTCCCTACACTGAACACCGCTTTAAGCTGACCTCATTTTCATAGGCATGTCCACATGTATGCATCTATACAGTAGGCCTAGTTCCTTATGTTGACCAGTTTGTTACAGTCCTCTGGGTGGTCAAATTACAGAGGTTCTACTATAATTATAAAGAGCAATACTTATATTTTCTTTCTTTCTTTCTTTTTTTTTGAGACAGAGTCTCACTATGTTGCCCTCCGTGGAGTGCTGTGGCGTCACAGCTCACAGCAACCTCAAACTCTTGGGCTTAAGTGATTCTCTTTCCTCAGCCTCCCAAGCAGCTGGGACTATAGGCACCTGCTAGAATGCCTGGCTATTTTTGGTTGCAGTTGTCATTGTTGTTGTTTAGCAGACCCGGGCTGGGCTTGAACTCGCCACCCGGGGTGTTTGTGGCCCATACCCCACTCACTGAGCTATGGACGCCGAGCTGATACTTACATTTTCTTATACTTACTTATTACTGTGCACTCATACAGATGCAGATACAGTGATAAGCATCTCAATGGTACAGGTAGGGGCATTTTTGCTTCCTAACTTCAGTAAGATATTTTAGTCTCACACTGGATTCTATTGCCTTTAATATGCAATCAGCCACACTCCCCAAGGGGCTCTGGGTCTTTTCGTTTAAAAAATAGTAATAAAGATCAAATCTAGGGGATAGAAGTAGGGATTTTAGTATTTTATATGAGAATTGGGGATGTATCTAATAAAGCCAGCCAAATTACAGAGGCAGAATACATATCGTTTTAAATAAAAAGTAACAATTTCATGTCGAAGATTTCAATTTTACCAAGTTTCTATTTTAGATCTAATATGAACATTTTAAATTTAATTCCTCTTTTTTTCTGGTAGTTTTGTTGTTACTTGTTGTACCAAGCAGTGGTTCTTCTTAAAATTATTCCTCCACATGTTCTGAATAAACAACCTTTTTGTCTCCTGTATTTAGAAGTCTTCTCCTATTCTAGTTTTGTCTCTTGCCTAGAGTATTCTAGAATTGGCTATCGAAACAGCTCTCCTTATCAGCATTTTGGAAGACAAATAGTCTGAAAAGTAAAAATATATACATATATATATATATATATACCTTTCCCCTAAGGAATTATAAAGAATCTACAGGCAGAAGATACCCTAGTATCTTATGTGGAATTCTGTATATTTAGAAATAAGAAGGACAAATCTTTGAGATTTTGTCTAAAATTAAACTTTAACCATTAACTTTTCATTTCCACAGGCATTTGTCAATATTTGTCTTTTCTCTCAGATATCCTTGGTATTGAATTACAATGGACATATACAAACATTTACCAGCTCAATATTATTGTGTTAATCCAATACTTCAATTACAGGGTCAGATAGTAAGTGTCAAGTATCATGAGGATATTTTACAACCCGGAGGAACAATTTCTGCGGGTCACGTTGTCTCGTTCCACCAGGAGGTTCAACTCAAAATAGGTCATATAGCACATTGGGTTATAACACAGTTCGTAGTCCATGTTACGTGTAAACTATATTTATATTTATACATAGTATTTTGAACTCCTTTACTAATAATTACATAAATGTTTCGTCTATTATTTTTATACAAGACCAAAAAAAATTTATTAAGTTTTAGCAATAGGAATTTTCATTTCAAACATCCCAACATATATGTAATTGCTAAATGTAATAGATCAAAGCACAGTATGGGATACTCCTAAAGTTAACTTGTGTTAACAGTATGATTTCCATAAAATAAAATCCCTTACAGTATTGCCCCCAGAATTTGAACACCCCAGAACTTGAATGACTTGGAATCTGAACTTGGAGCAAATTTTGCCCCAAATACGAATGCTGCTTTGGAATCCAAACGCTCCGCACGCTTTCCTGGTGTTTTTGTGCCAATGTTTCCCCAGCGCTCCTGCCACCCAAAGGGTTGGTGGCGCGGTTGGTTCTTGGAAGCTGCAGGGAAACATCTCGTGTGATTTTCACTGCTACTTTTATGCTTTTGTATCTTTTTTTTTGTGTGTGTGTTTTTAATATATAATAACAACTAAGTGTATTAGCCGTGGGTCCTAAAAAGTGCAGCGAGGAAAACAAGAGTAAGAAGAAAGCGGTTAAAGCTGCAATGAAGTTACGAACGATCTTAACCGCGGAGCAGGAAAGCGGTGCACCTGCGGTGTGACTGATCTCGCTGCCAAGTTCAGGAGGCCTCATCGACTGTAAAGAAGCCATAAAGCAACTGATATGGCGAAAGGGGTTACGACGCTGACCCCCAGGAGATCAAAAAGTAAAGAAGAGATGGAAAGACTCCTGTTAGTTTGGATTAATGGAAAACACCTGGCTGTGATGTGCTTTCCCAGTCATTTGTGAGAAAGCCCAGGTCCTCCAGAGAATGCAGGGAAAGGCCTTCCTGATACAGGTGCTCAAAAGGAAGAGTCTAAAGCCGGGAGGAACAGAAATGGAGAAGCAGGGTCCATTGTACTCAATTCTAACAGGAAGGCAGGAGATGAGCTAATACAAGGGGGGTGTAGGGGAACGAGGGAGGGGGATGGGGCGTCAAGGTGGATGGCACATCACTTGGGGGCGGGACACAATTGTAAGAGGGACTTTATCTAACAAATGCAATCAGTGTAACCTAATTCTCTGTACCCTCAATGAATCCCAAACAATAAAAATAAAATAAAGCCAGTAGAGGCTGTTTTGAGAACTTTAAGGACTGGGATCCATAGCGTTGCTATGTCTGGAGGGCCTGCGAGTTCTATTTCAGAAGCAGCAGAAAAGTTTATAAAGGAATTTAAGGAGTTTTCAAACAGTGGGGGGGATGTTTTGAACCAAGTGTTTAATTGTGATGAAACAGGCCTTTACATTTTTAGCTTTTTATATTTTTAATTTTATTAATTTATATTTTTATTCCGATATGATTTGTTAATATTTTACCTTAAAATCCAGTATATTTACTGTTAAAACAATTTTGAAAATTTGAATCTATGGGACCCAGGAACGGATTAATCCACTTTCTATTATTTGAAAGGAGAGAATTGTCTTGGAACCTGAATGATTTGGAACTCCAGTGGGGTTCTGGAACAGACTAAGTTTGAATTCCAAGGCCATCACTGTACTTTATTCTTATAATTCAGTAAATTGAGCCCCATGATATCCATATATTTAGAATACGGTTTTGCCATATTCTTGAAAGGCTGATTTTGCCTATGATCAGCAATTTATTCTTAAAATTCCATGTTTTATTTTAAATGCTTCTCCTCCAATGAGATTCCTAGGAGCTTGAATTTTCAGATTATCTGTTAGAAACACATAAAACTGCAATTTCTCAATTTCTGTGTCCAATTAGCATCAGAACACATGTAGAGGACGTCCTTCCTTTGAGGGCACCCTGTGTTCTTACACCAGGTTTGTCCCAATGTCACTTCCACAGACCTACTTTGTCTTCAGAGCTGTGGCCTGCTGGGTTTTGTTGTACCGGTTTCAGCTTGTTCCCATCCCACATTCCTGACATTTTACTTTGTTCCAGTTTTTATCTCCTTTATATATTTTTTCTTTGCTCAACATTCTCCATTTCGCAAACCCTCCTTGTTCAGTATAAATAGAAAAATGTTTAGATAAAGTGTCTGAAAATTGATATCTATAAGTTTATTTCCAGGATGATACATGGTTCCTAACAATATTGAAATGTACTGTTGTCAACATAAGTCATCTGAAAAGGATAAATAATTTATTCCCACAGGCATAATTTTGTTTAGAGGAGATGACGCTCTTGAACAGGGCCCAACAGAAATAAGGAAAAGTCTGGCAATACAGTTGTTTTCTCTAAGTCTACCAATCTTGGAGAAATAATTTTCTTTCTTTATAGGTGATTTCAATTTTCAATTTCTTTCTTTCCTTCCTTCCTTTCCTCCTTTCTTTCCCTCCCTTCCCCTTCCTTCCTCCCTCCCTCCCTCCTTCCCTTCCTCCCTCCTTCTTTCTTTCTTTCGACAGAGTCTCGCTTAGTTGGCCTTGGTACAGTGCTGTAACATCATAGCTCACAGCAACCTCTAGCTCTTGGGCACAAGTGGTCCTCTTGCCTCAGCCTCTTGAGTAGCTACAGGTGGCTGCCACAAGGTCCGGCTAGTTTTAGAGATGGGGGTTTCACTCTTGGTCAGGCTGGTCTCCAACTCTTGAGCTCAGGCAATCCATCTGCCTCAGCCTCCCAAAGTGCTAGGATTACAGGCATGAGCCACCACGCCGGGCCCCTGCCATTTCTTAATAAGAAAGGAATGGATGTTCGTCCCCTCAATAGAAAATAAAAGAATGTTTAAGACAGAGGTGGGCTAAATTCAACCTGCAGCCTGTTTTTGTAAGGCTTATGAGTTAATCATTCTCATTTCTTTTTACATTTTTAAAGAGTTGTAAACATACAAACACACAATATATGCAACATGGACCATATTTGGTCTGTAAAGTCCAAAATATTAAGTATTTGACTTTTAACAAAAAATATTTTCTGACCCCATCTTAAAATAACTAGAATAAAATGACAATTTAAAACATTTTTTTTTTAAATGACAAGGACATGGGATTTTTACATAGTAATTCACAGAAATCTTACAAGAGTCTTAAGTGTTTTGAGAAGTGAAATATTGTCCCCATTTTGGAGATGAGAAAACTGAGATGGGAGAGGTTAATATCACATACTTTCTAAATATCAGAGATAAGATTTACACTAAGGCAGCTGGGAACTAAAGCTTGTACTTATAACCAGTATATTACCCTGCCTCTAAGTGTGATCTGACATTTGTTTGTGTGTTCGGGTCTGTCCCCCTCCTGACACCAATCTGCCAGGTAGTCAGACAGGGTCAGGATGCGACTGCAGAACATTGATCATGCACAAGGTAAAGTCCGTGAGTTCCTGCAGGTGCCGAGGGCACCACTGCACAAACTGGTCGGCTGTGCACCGCAGCAGACCCCACAGCACTGCCGGGGGGTGAGTGAGAGCCTCTTGCCTTGGGATCCCCGTGAAGCCGCCTGACTTCAGTACTGCTACGTGGTCTGGGTGATGACTCTTCACAGTATCTCCCCTCATGTTCTCACACAGGTTTCAGACCTCGACAGTCCCTGAAGACTTCCATCACTAGACATCTGTCAGCTTTTGATGTGACTGCACTTGGTAACACTCCCAGCGCTTTTCTCCCTGTTTTCAAGACTCGGGAGATCATAGGCACGTTCTTGGCCTGGTGCCTTCCTAACAGGTTTGGGCTGCAGGCCGCCTGTGGCCAGTTGGTTGTTGTTTCTGGTGGTTTTCCTTCTCTTCTTTTGATCTCCGTGCCTGTCAGTTCAGTGAGAGGTTTTCTGGTCTGTCGCAAGGAGCGCTCTCACTTCCGTTGCCTTCTTCTCCTCCACACAAGCTGCGTTCTGGACTCTTCCACTATGATTTCTTTATCGATTTGGTTTTACTTGCCTTTGGCTTTAAAGCTCTCTGTTGAAACATGTATCTTGTCATTGTACTCCCAGGGCCTTGATAAGTTTATTCCTTTTATTGTTTTATAGTGTTATTTCAAGGGCACTTTTGGAAGGAGAGAGAGACATATGTACTAGCTCTGCCTTTCTGAAGTAGAACCTATCAAAATTTATGTGGCAAGAAAATGCAGTTGGGTGCATCCCGCTGGGTTTCAGACCACTTCATGCTTTATTGCATTTCTTTGTCTATTTTAGGAGCTTTCTCATCAACCCTGGAATGATGAAAGTAAGAGAGTCCAAGAAGCAATTCTTGATTTTAAGTTCAAAAAACCAAGCTCCAGGTGTAGATCAGAAAACGTTTGGACAGAGATAGTATTTTCTTGTGCCAAGACTAGATAAAATTCCACGCAGTGGGAAAGGGGGTCAAAGAGGGACCACGTGAACAGGAGAGATCTCAGCCCCAACCCATCGCCAAGCTCTGTCTGAGCCCGAATCCTCTGAGGCAATTTTCTGGGAGATCTAAGGGATGGCGGCTATATCTGGACGTCGTCCAGTCTCCATTCAGACGAATGACACACGTCATCTAGAATGAGGAGCTATTGGGAGTCTTTTGGGCCAGAGCTGGGTTTGAACCCTCCACCTCTGGCATATGGGACACTCAGCACCCTACTCCTTTGAGCCACAGGCACCACCCTCTATTGGGAGTCTTTTTTGTCCCCATCTGGGAAGATTATCCATCAACAGCAGCCAACGAGGTGCTTATGGAAGACGTGAGGATTTGTTTAGCCTTTTCAGGGAAACTGTGGCCCGTGGGCCACATGAGGCGATGTGATTGTATTTGTTCCCATTTTGTTTTTTTACTTCAAAATAAGATATGTGCCGTGTGCACAGGAATTTGTTCATAGTTTTTTTTTTTTTTTTTTTTAAACTATAGTCCGGCCCTACAACAGTCTGAGGGACAGTGAACTGGCCCCATTTAAAATGTTTGAGGACCCCTGCTAAATGGTCCATCCAAAATGGACTTCTTCATCTCCATGGCCTAGGATATGTTTAAGCCCCAGAAGAAAAAGGCGTGACTTTGTAGATCTGATGAGGAAATTATGGAGGTGTGATTATCACGCAGAGGCTGGGAGGTAGCAGCTGACACATGTAAGTGGGCAGCTTCATGAGGGTTTCATTATGTTTATGGATGTTTGGGCCGGTGTAGGAGAAACAAGCAGGGCTCTGCCATCCTAAGATTGGAAGGGTCACGAGGACAGAGTGGTTCCCGGAACCTGGAGAGTGTCACCTGCAGGAATGGGGCAGACTGACAGGAGCTTGGTCTTCAGCAGGCTGACCTCATGCCTCTCCTGGGATTGCCATCAAAATTTGTGCCAGTTCATGGGATCACTTTGGAAAAGAGACATCACATAGCTACAAAATAAATTCCTCCCCATAGAATTTGACCTAGAAAAGTCCTTCACAAACTTGGCATGACGGACTCATAGTTTTTGTTAAATTTCCAATTTGCTGAGAACCAATACTTTCATAAGATAAAAAAATAAAAATTAATAACTAGAAAAGTAAAATGGAGATGAAGAGGCATACAAAATACAAACCCCAATTAATCTTCTGATTTTTAATCATTAGATTCCTAGACATGAAGTTGCTCTGTAATAATGCTACAAAACTTCTTCACTTACACTCTTTGGAAAACAAGCAGGTCCCAGGCTGGCGTTGTGGGCACATTGTATTGGTACTAACACCACCTGGACACTCAGCAACAGTCCTGCTCCTGGGGTATAGTTGAAAAATTAAAGAACTTAGACACCAAAATGAGCACAGAAGCAGCTTTACTAAAGGATAATTAATAGATTTTTTGGGAAAACTCCCCACAAAGACAGGCTTTCTTGGTTTAATATGGTAGAAATTAGCATTTTCCAGAGCGTTGGCTGAAATATTGGTCCTTAAAGGTGACTCCATGACTCAAGAACTCCTAGGTTAAAGATTGCCAGGAAATACCCTCAAGGTTTATAGCAAGCCTTTGCATATTAAGGCTTCTGAGCAGTCTAGTCGGAATGAAGCTAAAAAAAAAAAACAAAACAAAAAACCAAAACGCAGCATTTCTCAAGCTTATTTAACTAATCCTTTTATTCATAGATACCTATTAACATCTTTTGTAACTTTAGGAACTACTGATATACATATATTTCTGCCTAATGAGGCAAACTAAACGATTGCTCTTGACAGTATTCTTAATTTTATGTTTCTACGTAATGTTCAGAATTGGGCTTGTCACCCAATAAGGCCAATTTAAAAAACTGCCTTGGCAAAACTTTCCATTTTGAGTTGTTTTTCTGTGCTCCATAGCTGCTCTATATTAGAGAGTGAGGAACTGTGTCAAGGATTCGTTCTTAATGAAGCAATTTTCTAATTTTATGTTATCTTTCACTTTTCATATTTACCTATGGTTTTCTGGAAACTTGTGATTTGGAGGAAAATGCAGAAGGCATTACTAAACACTTGGCTGAGGCAGGGCTTTATCCACGTCAAGTTCTGAAAATTTATAATTTTATAAATAACTCTGAACAACAGCCTTGTAGCCTTAATAGAGAAGAGTAATTCATTTTGATTTCACGGGGCATGTATCAGCACATGACTTAACGTTGTAAAATAAATTGCATCCAGCTCAAGTTAGAATTGAGGATAAAGGTTTTTGTTCTTCTGACCTTTGTGAGGAGATTCAAAATGAGATACACAATCAATGGGACGGAGGATAAGAGAATATTTACTCCAAATTCTGCTAGTTATTGCTTATTTAATATATGAATTTTCCGAGGGCAGAGAGCTGATTTAAAATCCTTCAATATGTCCCTGTCTTAGTCCATGTCATGCTACTATTACAAAATACTTGAGACAGGGGACTTTCTAAGGAACAAAATTTATTTTTCACCGTTCTGGAGGCTTGGAGGGCCAAGGTGAAGGTATCACCTGATTTGGTGTCTGGTAAAGGCCTGGTCTTCACTTACAAGATAGTGCCTTGAACACTGCATCCTCTTAAGGGGAAAAGCGCTTCTTCTCACATGCCAGAACAATAGAAAAGCAAAGAGAGAGAAAAGCCCTCTTTAAAAGGCATTAAACCTACCCATTAGCACACAGCCCTTGTAGCCCACTCACCTCTTAAAGATTCAACCTCCAATATCATTATCTTGGCCATTAAACTTCAACAGGACATGGGGACAAACACGCAAACCACAGAAGTCTCTTTTGCTGTCTATAGCCTAAATAAGACATCCTATCTTTAGTATTTTTCATTTTGTTTTCTAAATATTCATTTTTTCCCTTGCTCAGATTAAGATCAACAACAATCTATCACTTCCCTGATACTTCTTATATAATGCGTTGAATGTTTTAGGCCTCTGGAAACCCAAGTAAAATGTATTTTGTTCTTTTACTATTACTATAGGAGGCAACGGTAAGTTAACTCACCTATGCATGTCCACAATATGTAAAATAGCAAACTATACAAAAACCTTTAGACCAAAGGCTTACAGAATTACATGTCAGTGATGAGACCAATTCTCTGTCACATGAATTATGTTATAGCATTTTCATAGATAGAAATGACCGCTATTTAGGGATAAGATAATGTAATTGTGAAGAGAAGTAGTTTGATGGTGAAATTTTAACAACCAGCCCAGGGTGGTTGTTTGAATGCTTGCTTATTTTCATGGTACAAATACTTCCATCATGGACGCTTTCATTCTTTTTCCCATCATGGATACTTTAGAGTTATAAACATGATGTCACCTAACACAGAGTTGGAAAAAGATGTGCCCATCATTATATCATGTTTCTACCATACAGAAAAAAAGGTATAAATAAAACACAAAAGCATTCATAATACATGTGTATTATAATATAGATGCATAGGTAGTAATGTATTTCTTGTTTGTTTTTTTTTGTTTGTTTTTGTTTTTGGCTGGGGCTAGGTTTGAACCTGCCACCTCTGGCGTATGGGACCAGCACCCTACTCCTTGAGCCACAGGTGCTACCAATGTTGGCTGTTTTTTTTTTTTTTTTTGTAGAGACAGAGTCTCACTGTACCGCCCTCGGGTAGAGTGCCGTGGCGTCACACTGCTCACAGCAACTCACAGCAACTCACAGCAACCTCTAACTCTTGGGCCTACGCGATTCTCTTGCCTCAGCCTCCCAAGCAGCTGGGACTACAGGTGCCCGCCACAACGCCCGGCTATTTTTTTGTTGCAGTTTGGCTGGGGCCGGGTTTGAACCCGCCACCCTTGGCATATGGGGCCGGCGCCCTACTCACTGAGCCAGAGGCGCCGCCCAGGTAGTAATGTGTTTCAGTGTTTATTGTATCTGTTTTTAATACAATCTACTTGTAAGTTAATATAATTTAATTTTTACTAATGGCTATAGCTATGATTTGAACATCCCCTCCAACACTTAGTTGAAACTCAATCTCCAACATGGCAGGATTAAGAAGTGGAGGTGGTTGGATCATGAGGGCTCTACTCTCAAGAATGGATCAATGTGTTCATGGATTAATTGGTCGATAGTTTAATGGATTAATGGGTCATAGTGGAACTGATTGGTAGCTTCATAAGAAAAGGAAAAAGGACCTGAGGTAGCAAAGTAGCACTCAGCCCCTTTACCACGTAATGACTCATGTCACCTTGGGACTCTGCAGAGAGCCCCACTAAGAAGGCCCTCGCCAGATACAGCGCCTTCCCCCTGGACTTCTCAGCAGTCAGACACACTTCTCACACCCCCTCCTTTTCGGAGTTTACGCTAACTGAAGATTGGACCTAAGGCAGGGAAGGCAGAAGTTCAGTTGCACCTGCAGGCCATCTTTTGCCTAGCAGATAACTTTCAGTTGGTGTATTGTGGTCTATTCTATGATTAACAGACTTACTTACCTTAATGTTTTCCTCTGTACTGATTCCAAGACATTGGATAAAGCTTTATTTCTTTAACCAAATCAGAGAGACACTGAACACACTTTTAACTTGTAAGCCCCCAATCAGCAAGGTGCCACCTTTTTCAGCCAAACCAATGTATACCTCCCATGTATTTATTCATGATTTTTGCCTATAATTCCTGTCTCCCTAAAATGTATAAAACCAAACTGTAACACAAATTCTTCAGGAGCACTTATTCAAGGCTAGTTGGGTATGGATCCTCAGGCTACGGTCACTCATGTCCAGCTCAGAATAAATCTCTTTAAATTATTATACAGAATTTGGGGGCTTTCTGTTAACAATATTAACAACAGAAGCCAACAATTCTAGCATTAAGATCATGAAGATACAGAAAAAATTATAATGGTGAACATATAGATGGTAAAAATGACATCTATATATCAATATATTGTGAAAATGAGGATACTATCTCCAAAACAAAAAACCAAAAAGCAGAAGAAAAATAATAGTAAAGTCGACTTTTATGATCATAGAAGTCAGCAGAAGCTTCATGTTGATAAAGTTAGTGAGTTAGGTGAGTGCACTCATCTTTCATGATGATCTGCCTCAGTGAGAAATAATTTTGTCTGGTGCTGTTTAATAAAAGAAAAATTGTTTTTTGAAATTGTTGCCAATATTTTACAGAGACTAAAATAGAACATAAAATAGGGGGGGAAGGATATTCAAGCAGACATTCTGAAAAATAAAATAAAATGGTCAAACTATTATAAGGTTCTGGCTTGGCTATTCTAAGACTGAAAGGTTGTATCTATTATTTTGTTTAAACTGTTTTTAACAAGATAGTCACTACTTACAACAGAGGAGCGTCCAGACCAGATGAGTATAATGAGAACTTTTAAAGTCATGAAGACTCCACAGGGAGCAAGAAATCTATATTTACTCAGATTCCAAGTAAATCAATTACAAATGCCTTTACACTAATGCCCCGAGTAACAGATAAGAAATAGCATTCAGAATTACTTTGCAGAGCTTAACAAAAATAATGAGGATTAATAAAATTTTAAGTGAAAGACATTCACCTTTCCAAGGTAACAAGGAAGCTCAGCTTTCTTCAAAGTTCTATATTTGGTCCATTTTTTACATAAACAGTTGATAAAACATCAAAATAAAAAAGTCAATGCGCAGTTTAAGAAGAAGCTGTAATACCCGGGAAATGTATATAAAATGAAATTGTAAATAAACTTGATATTAAACATGAATCTGTCCTTCTTGCTTCTAAACTGGATTCAAACCACTGATTAATTAGTAACTATTGGGCCCTACTGTTTTAACAAAAGAAACTTATGAGTGATTTTTAACTTTTTGTCCATTGAAAACCACTTACATATCTGTGACTTTAAATTAAAAAAAGAAAACAGTGAAACAAGTTCTGGAAAATGGTAACCAACTACTGAAAAACTTCAGCAATACTTGGTATGACAACGCAGCTGTTGTGAGAGGTGAATGAATGCAAAGGGCTGAAACACTCCTGAAAAGTTCAGTGCACAGCGCTCTCAGGTAAGGACCAGCGGCTGGTGGGAGTGGGGTCGACATAGGGGGCTGCTCGACCCAACCCAGAGTGGGCCCCCAGCCTCACTCCTGGAGCCTGGACAGCTGTTATTCCTTTCACTGGGTTCTTGCAAGTTATGGGAACTGATCAAGATTTCAAGCTAAGGAGGGTGGCGAGGAACAGCCTGAGGGTCATTCTTCAGCAGCTCCATAAAAATTGCTGTGGAGAAAGTTCCATATTCCCCGGTGCATGCCAGCAAGGCCCTGCAGCCTCTGTACTTCCGCTCACCGAACCCAGTGCTCAGCCTTGCACCCACTCTGGGAGAGCTGTGACCTGGTCCCGGTGGGTGATCACATCGCTCATCGACACCCGGTGGAGAGACCGTGTTCATGATCCTGACTTAAAACCATCCACCTCGGCTGGGCGACTGTAGCTCAGTGGGTAGGGCGCCAGCCACATACACCAGAGCTGGCAGGTTCGAATCCAGCCCGGGCTTGCATAACAACAATGACAATATAACCAAAAAAGAGCCGGCCTTGTGGTGGGCTCTTATAGTCCCAGGTACTCAGGAGGCAGAGGCAAGAGACTTACTTAAGTCCAAGCGTTTGAGGTTGTTGTGAGCTGTGACACCACAGCCCTCTACCCAGGGGGACAAAATGAGACTGTCTAAACATAAATAAATAAAACATTCACCAGCTCTTTATGACCTGGCCACCCGCCTCCACAGCAGCCGGAATAATGGGTTCTCTTTCCTTGCAGAGTTGGAAGATGCTACAGATAAATAAGTAACCAAGGGAGGACCCCTGGAGCCCAACCAGCGATTGGAGCAGAGCCATTTTCACTGGTGACCATCGATGCCTGGAGCTTCGAAACTGATGGATACTCAGCCATTAGTTACGTAAAAGGTCGACTTGTCAACTTTGGGTCGTTGAACCCTTCCTGCCTGGTGCCCAGCCCGCCCCGGACTACTGGACCGGTCAGGCTCTCACCCTGTCCCTCTCTGAACTTGTCACCTGGATCAGCAGCAGGCAGAAGTCCATCATCCTCAGCTCCAGCAATTTCAGGTCCTACTTTTCACTTCCGAGGAGGGAAGAGTAAACAACTGTGGGCAACGTCCACCCCCATCAGCCCCAGAGGGTCCTGTCTGCTCATCCCTGCGTCAGGATTAAGTGCCAAACGGCCCCCCAACTATTCATTTGATCTAGGCAGTATTTAGCTTTAATACAAACTAGTTTGTTAAAAAACCAAAAAGAAACAAAACACCTTGCTGTGATAGCACCGAAAATTGTTGCCTGCTAGCACTTCGCGACGGTTAGGTTAGGTTTTTTTGTCAAGAGTCACCTCCTAGGTGACAGTATTTTAAACAATGGGACATCTTAAAAACACATACAATTTAGATCTTCATTAAGAAACTCAATATAACAAGAAGATCTGCCTGAGACAAATTAAATCCTAACAACCCCCCACCCCAGCTGAACGGACTCCCGCTTGGCCCAATGGGACCCAAAGCTGGGCTCCCGGGCGAGCAGACGTGAGGCCGCACTGCCCGCCCTCCGCGGACTCGCCGGCTCCCCCTAACGAGAAGCGCGCACTTTGGGGAGACTTGCTCCGCTGCCATTTCTGCAGCCTCTGACTGTCCCTCCACAATGACCAGCAATCCTTCCTGATAAAAGACCACCGACCTTGGACTGGTTTTGACAGAGGGTCTTCAGATCCTCTGCTTCATCTTTTGACTTTAAAGGGGCAAAACTCCACCCTTTGATCACGTTAATGCTGACATGTTTTGTATCTGTTGAGCGCCTGAAGGCCCATGAAGCTCCATTGCGCATGTGCCTGTTTCTCCTTTCATAAATATTCATGACCCCGCCCACAGCTCATTAAATATGTATATTTGGCCCCCTCGCTCCGCAAACATTCCTGTTCTCTTTACCCTTCACCAGAAGCGCTTGCTTCTAGCTGGAGATTGTGCTTTCCAGACTATCAGAATGGCCTCCCTGCAGGCCGCAACCCTTTAGGAGATAAATAAAGCCCTCCTTTCCAGGTTATGAACCTCGTCATTCTCGGTTGGCATGCCTATTACAAAGTTGTTTCAGCCTCGCATATGGATAGAATAATATTTTAAAGATCGAAGGTATCATTTTTTCTAAAAGTTGGATATATAAAAAGTTCATCTCAAAAGCTGATAAAGCTCGAGCATGGCATTTTAACCGCTCTTCTGAAGACATTTTAGATGGTTTCAATAAAACAAGTGAGAAAGTTCCGTCTACTGATTTGAAAGTACATAACACGTACCATATTTTATCATATTTAAGTTTTATGTAAGAATTGTAAGAAAATTCAGAAAAAAGTTCATAGGATCTGACACAAAAGTAATAGGGCCGAATGATGACATTAATCAAAATTATTGACATTGAAAAGTAAATAGAAACAATTTTTTTTCAGGTGATACAGAAATTTATTGAAAGGAGAAGTTCAATTAAAAGTACTGTATTAGGTAAGTTATTTGATTGTTTGATAATCCAATTAATAAAGGAGAGTGAATTATGTTAATACATTGGTGAATGATGTTAATATACTAGGGAAGCTGCTTGAGTTGAAATTCTGCTATAAAAGACCAGGAAATGTCATCCCCAAATACGCCTCTATAGCGTAATTATTTTGGAGTGGATTATTTTGAGAAACAGCAGACACAGAGAGGCTATGAAAACAGACAGAAAATTCTCTTTTAAGGGAAAGTTATATTCATTTAAATTTTCACTTGTAAGGGCACCAGGAAGAAAAAGTGACTTTAACTCACCAGAGCATCTTATCAATAGTAAATACTTAAATGTGTGTAACAAACCTCACCCTTGTTAACTGTGCTTTTCCCGGTCACCTCTCCATACCTGGCCGCTCCTATATCCTTTTTTCTTTTGTTTCACCTGTAGATGTTTAAACCTGAATTCTAAGCCATTTCCTTGAAATTTACTTATTTCTTCTGGGTACCTCCTATATATATATGTGAAATAGACATGTTTATAAACTTGTTTGCTTTTCTCTTGTTAATCTGTCTTTTGTTATGGAGCCCCAGGCAAGGAAATAAAATGCATAGAAGGAAAAGATATTTTTCTTTTCCTACACTACTGGCGTGGCATACATCAAGATAACAGAGCACTCACTATACTCAACTACAATGAGGAGGATGTTAATAGCAAACTGGGAATGATACTATTGCTTCAAAGAAAAATGGAAATGCCTTGAAATCCTACAGCTCATAAAGAACAGAAGCTAGAGTATTTCCAAATTTTACACTAATCACCAAAATTTACATAATATGATTGATTTTATTGATAGTTCAGGTAAGTTTTTTCATATGTGAAAGTGAAAGAAATTTTTCTAACATAAAAAGAATGCAACAATGCTAGAGGAACTACTAAATTATCTCTCTATTCTCTCTCCAGGACATGATATTTTAATATTTTCATTATATAAATAGGTGATCAAAAATTGTACACCCCAAATAAATAGGTAACGAGATATACGTATTATGTAGAGGCAAAAGGAAAGTGTCCCATTGCCCTCTGAAAAAGGGGACAGTTGATTTTTGATTCTTGATTTTTTTTACTGAAAAATCAACTTATAAGAAGCAGATTTAAAAGGAGAAGATGCATCTTAATTTATTATAGTGCATCTGGGGGATAATCACAGAGTTACTGCCCCATAGCCCAGTGGGGACCAAATGCTTATGTAGCTTTATTTCAAAAGGGCAGGGGAAATGGAGAATCTAAGTAATTCTGTTCAAGGGCAATGAATGAGTACTAGGGGAAATGAAAGGATCTGGAATGAAGATTAACTTGTAAATGGTTTTCTTTGGAAACTGAATGGGTCTGAGAGACAGACATCATAATAGGACTGTTCAGCTATGGTTACATTCTTGGTTTTCTCTTCTGTCCTTGATAACAATACAACAAGGAGTGGAAGGAGAAACGACTGTTCCCCATGGCGGGTCCTTCTGGGCCTTATGTAGACAGCAGAAGAGCCTCTTCCAGAGTCCATGATCTGTAAGTGCCTTTAGTTCCAAATACATTTTCTACCAGGGAGCTAATCTTGGGGTGAAGTTTCCTATTTTTCTTCATCCCTTATAGTTGTATGTCAGGCAGGGAATTATGTCAATGTTATGGGTTTTGTGATATTTGCCACTTTAAAATTTTCTTACAATATCTTTCTCTAAATACCTATTCGCCTTCATATGTAATAATATAGCTATGATTTTTTATCATTTATTTTAAAGAGCTCCCCTCAATTGCATAAGATGTAAACCTTGACCCCAGCAAAACTGTCTCTGTCCCTCTTTACACGCTGAGGACACCAGAGAAATGGAAAAGGAGGAAATGGCTTTTTCCACATATATTTTTTTGCTGGTGCTGAAGAAAAGGACAGATGAGTTACCTGGACCACTAATCCATGTATTCTCCATCATGATTTAAAGCAATCCTCTATACTAAGAGCTCGGCTTTCAGAATCATCTTGCCTGGGATGGTGACTCTACTGCTTAATCACTATGCAAGCTTGAGTGAGTCTAAGCTTTATCTTTTCTCTGATGAAGATAATAATATACACACAGTCTATCTCATTCTGTCTGTAGGAAGGGAGGGTCTCCAGGAAATATAGGAATTCAACTAACTTGAGCAATCCCTTTGTTCTTCCACCCATCTGGCTAAAACTAGCCCCTGATAGTCCCCGGCAGCCTGTAGATGAACTAAGGGGAACTTTTCTCATCATTATGCTGAAGTCCCAGTCACCCCTGGAAGGACCTAGAGCCTCGTTACCGTGACATGAAACCTATATTCCAGCATGATGTACCACAGGGGAAATTACTCCCCTAGACAAGATGACACATCTTTTCCTTTCTCTAGTACTCCATAAAAGCCCCACACCACTTTCCCTCAGGGAGACTCTGCTTTGGAGGAGATTCCTGAGCTCTCTTCACTTGCTGCAAGTGATTCAAACTCCCATTGTTCAAGAACCATGCTCCTGTGGAGAGTCGCTGGTTATTCACCAGGTGAACAAACCCTGATCTTTTGGGTGACAGATTAGTTATGAGAATCAAACACAGAGGACGGGGATGTATATTTATTTAATGAATGAAAGACAGATAATTAATATAAATACCAGGTGCAGAATATGGTGAAAATTCAGAAAGACTGGACGATAGGAGAGGTCTTTAGGCAGGAGGGCTCTGTGCCAGACACGGTCAAGATAAGGGGGCAATAAGACAAGAGTGGCGAGAAGAATCGTCCTTCACTGGACGCCCATGTTCATGGAAATCCTCATTTTAAATTGAGCCTGAGGACACTGACCTCTACTGCTGGGCCTAAGACTAGGCCCAGGCGAGTGGATTGCCTGAGCTCAAGAGTTCAACACCAGCTGAGCAAGAGCCAGACTGTCTCTACCAAAAATAGAAACTAGCCAGGCATTGTGGTGGGTGTCTGTGGTCCCAGCTACTCAGGAGGCTGAGGCAAGAAGATCGCTTAAACCCAAGAGCTTGAGGTTGCTGCGAGCTGTGACGCCACAGCACTCTACCCAGGATGCAGAGTGAGACTCTGTCTCAAAAAAAAAAAAAAAAAAAGCCAACCAGTGTGTTAAGTGCATCATCAGCCTCCACACACGGTGCCCTCCTCCCTCCATCCCCTCTGCACACAGCGAGAAAGTGTGATTTTATTTGACATCTTTCTGAATTGCTCAGTGGGAAGTTCTGCTCAGCAGTGCACATCCACCTCTCCAATCCCTAGTTCTCACGAGCCACCACTACCACCATTTTTCGTTGCTAAACTTCTGAACACTTATCATGTGTCAGGCACTTTTTAGGTGCTCAAGACATGTTAGTGAACAAAGCAAAATATTCCAAATGGAATGTTGATTTGGTGCACTTTTGGTGCATGTTTTCTAAATACTATTTTTAAAAACCTCTATCACATTAATAACTTTTTGCATTCACATGAATACTATTTGATATTAAATCATGCATTCATGTTAATTTTCAGATTCTCTTTTAACTGAAACATTTCTTTTTTTTTTTTTTTTTTGTGGTTTTTTTGGCCAGGGCTGGGTTTGAACCCACCACCTCCGGCATATGGGACCGGCACCCTACTCCTTGAGCCACAGGCGCCGCCCTTAACTGAAACATTTCTAATCTAAATAATTGTAACCAGCAGTAACTTCTGTGTATAAGAAATTAGTTTTCAAGCATGGGTATGCTTTCAATTTTTCTTAATTTCATGACTGTATCACAGAGACACATCGCAGTCCAGAACCACCAGAGACAGGTTCTACCTAGGAAATCAACTAATGCTTCTCGGAGGCACGAAATGATTTGGGATGTTACGTTTTGTCTAAAGCTCTGTTCTTTAGCACTGACCATTATTCCAAATTAGTGGACTATCAACTCCCAGACCAATCTTTAAAAAATATTGCTGGCTTATACATATCTCCAGGTTTATGCCCGGGAAATCTGAAAAATTGTGATTTTCTTAATAAGGTTGAAAAAACGTCTATAAGTAGAAATTACATGGTTAGGGTTAATTATAAACTTTTTCCTTTTTGTTTTTGTTTTTGAAACAGGCTATGACTGGGCTAGAGGACCGGCATCATCATAGCTTACTCCAGCCTCAAACTCCTGGGCTCAAGCGATCTTCCTGCCTGGGCTTCCTGAGTAGCTGGGACTACAGGCACGTGTCACCACATTTGGTTAATTTTAATGCTTTTTTGTAGAGACTGGGTTTTGCTGTGTTGCTCAGGCTGGTCTGTAACTTTCGCCCTCAAGTAATCCTCCTGCCTCAGCCTCCCCAAATGCTAGGATTAATGAAGTGAGCCACCACACCATGCCCAATTACAATTTTATTGCTGTTAAAAACCAATTTCCTTCATATTTTTAGAAATCAGGGCAGTTGGCTGAGAGGGGAAAAATGAGGAATGCACTGAAATCGACAAAATGAACATAATTTTGCATTTGAGATAATTCTGCTAAGTTCCTTGTACCGTGGCTGTACTCAGGTATAAGAAATAGGATTTTATATGAAAAGTGAAAACTTCTACACTCTTGTAATCCCCATGGGAGACTGGCTGCAGAGCTATAGATCAGGGGAAATATGCACACATATCTTGTTTCTTGAGTTCATCAGAGGATTTGATAAAGTGCCTTCATGTTGTTGTCACTGAGCTGGAGAACTGTGAGTGGAATGAGGTGTCATTAGGTGAATCTGCACATCTGTAGTCAGACAGTCAACACCACACACAGATAGATGATCAGGAAATTAACGCTTGTGAGCTAAACTGAAATGCGTTCATCTCTGTTACTCCTGTGGAGTGCGGCAGGGAGGTGCACGGCCCCGTTCCACACCCTGCCCTGCCTAGGGTGGTGATCAGTGATCTCTGACAATTTCTAGGGTCGGCAGGTCAACCCACAAGCCTTCATTCAAACCGTTTTACTAAGTACTTCCTAACTGTGAACTCTAACGAGAGAGACCTCTTCAACTCTGCTCTATTTACTGCCTTTGTAGTATTGGATCCTGACTTTGACTTGTTTTTAGAAAGTTTGTCTTCCTTTAGCTCCTAAGGTACATTCTTCCTGTTTTCTACATCACTCTGAGTATTCCTTCCCCTTCTCTCATTTTACTCCCGTTCGCCCCTTCAGTCTCATCTGCATCTTCCTCACAGTTCTCCAACTCTCCCAGTGACTTTATTCATGCTCGTGGCTGTACACACTGTTTATTAAGTGGTGACCCCAAGTCTGAATCTTCAGCCTAGACCAGTTTCCTGGGCCCCAGGACCATGTATCACACCCCAGCCTTGACATATAGTCTCCTCTTTTAATTTAATTGTCACTGAATCTATTCAGCATGAGCTATCTTCACCTCGCTTCTCCCATACTTAAAGTTTCTGATAACTTAAAAAGCATTAGCCAGCCAAACATAGCCTTTTTGATTTTTTTTATATCCATCACTTATTAGTTTATGCAACCCAAGGCCAATTATTAAAGCTACTTGTATTAGTTTTCTATAGCTGCATAACAAATTACTGCAAATTTAGTAGTTTCAAACAACACACGCTTATTATGTCTCAGTGTCTGGGGGTCAGGAATCTGGGCATGGCTTAGCTGGCTCCTCTGGGTAGGGGGTCTCACAAGGCTGAACTGAAGGTTTTCGCCAAGGATGAGCTCTCATCAGATGTTCAACTAGGGAAGCATCAACTTCTAATCTCCCTCAAGTTGTAATAAAACATTGCACAACTTGTTTGCATTTATTTGTAACTGAGATTAGGTGCAAGACTCAGGTAATTATAAACAGATGCTTCACCTACACAAATATTTGGTGTGACATTCAGAAGTCCTGTGGCATATGGGTCAATTCTGTATTATACAAGATTGTCCCATGCATCTTTTGTCCCCATATATTCAATATCATCCGTGTCTCCTATTCAAGTTGACAGCCAGAGACACCTTCACAACTTTTCAGAACACTCCTTGCAGGTGATACTGCCCTTTTTACAGTGAACAGGTAAGGAATTTAAAATATCATTCCTAACAAATGCATATGAAATTTGTTGCAGAATTTGATAAAAACATGGTACTATTCCTTCACTCAATGATTCAACACATTTTTATGAAGTTCCTCCCTGTGGAAGGCACTGTTCTAGATACTGCCTTATTCCTAATAGAGAACATGGTGGTGACTCAAATGGTATCTAACTTGCTCTGATGCAACATAAAATAACAGTAGGGAAAGGGGAGAGGGAGGGAAGGGGAGGAAGGAGGATGGGTGGAGGGAGAGTCATTAGTGGGACCACACCTACGGTGCATCTTACAAGGGTACTTGCAAAATTTACTAGGTGTAGCATATAAATGTCTTAACACAATACTAAGAAAATGCCGTGAAGGCCATGTTAACCAGTTTCATGAAAATATTTCAAATTGTATATAAAACCAGCACATTGTACCCCGTGACTGCATTAATGTACACAGCTATGATTTAATAAAAAATAAAAAAATAAAAATAATAACAGTAGGGGTCCTGAGAGTGCATATCAACCACTTAATACTCTTCTTTGCATCAAAGAAAACCTCTCTAAAATGTAGACATTATAGTTATTGGAACTGTGCTATTCTGTTATTCCTCATTCAAAGTACAGTTGACGTGTACCAGGCAATGTTCCATGGAGAACAGTCATGCCTATGCAGAGTGTGTCTCCCTAAAATGTAATCACAAATTTCCATTCCAAGGGTCCCAGCCTTTCTTTTCCTACACAATTTTTTTTTAATTTAAATTTTCCCACTGGAAAGGCATAATTATATGTTCATGGGATACATAGTGATGTTTTGATGTATATAATGTAGAGTGATCAGAGTAATTAGCATATCCAAACTGGGCTGCTGCCAACTATTTCATGAGCCATTCTTACACTTTTCCACTCCCGTGCCTCCATTTACACTGTCTTTCTTCTCTAGAATTCTCCTCTCACTGCCCCACATTTTCATTTGTCCAAATTCTATCCCTCTTTCAAGGCCCTTCCAGGAAGCCTTCAGGACTCACTAAAACAGGGGTGATGTGTGATTTATCCCACTTTTAAGTTGTTTCAACAATATTTTGTTTTCTTGGGCCTGACATAGAGACAGAGACATATCAGGCCTTCCAAGTTGCCTGGTCCATGGGTGGGGAACCTGCGGCCTTCAGGCCACAGGAGGCCTTCTAGGTCCTTCAGTATGGCCTTTGATTGAATCCCAATTTTACAGAACAAAGCCTTTTACTAAAAGGGGTACAGGAGAGAAAGGAGAAGTTTTTCTCACCTCCGTTAGTGCTTAAAAAAAGAGTAATCTTGAAACTAGAAGGCGTCAGGTTCCCCACCCCTGGATCTTCTATAATCCCTATGTTATCCTAATTTGTAAGCAGTTTAAGAGCAGGGTCTCTATCCCACTTAGTTTTTGACATCCCTCAGAGCAAGTACAATGTTACATACTTGTACGAGTTAATTTGTATGATTAAGCTTCAGTGCCTTAAACTCTTAATTGGTTAATTGGAAATAAGCATCCCAGAGCTTTCTATTGCTCATAAAATAAAATTCAAACTATTTACAGTGGCCTGAAGTCAAGACCTCCACAATCCGATTCCTCCCTCTCCATCCATCCGACCTCAGCCCACCCGCTTTGTTCACCTTGGACAGATGGTCTGTTCCATGTTTTTCAAACAAGTCCGGCACTTTCTCCCTTCACCCCTTTGCCATATGACGGATTTCTTTTGATGTTTACTCAAATGTCACCTCTTCACAGAGGACTTTACTATCTTATCTACATCTGTTCCCCATTTTCCCCACCATCTAGACCTTATTTACTTTCACAGATACATTATTTATTATAATTATCTTATTTGGTGTTTGGTTATTTGTGGGGTTTTGCCCCACTCATTGTTTAGTTACAGGCTATTTTTCTCCCTGATAGTAAGCTCCATCTAGGTGGGGCCGAGCATGCACTCTTGGCTAATCTAGTTTTCGTGTCTGGTACAGTGCCCAAACCAATTTTAGATGCTCTAAAACTACAGCTGTACGCATAAGAGAAAGAGTGAATTCTTCACAGGTTGTTGGAAAGATTAGGTAAAGTAATACAGGATACCTGGCAGAAAATAAGTAATGGATTAATGTTATTTGTTATTATTATTACTAATGATACTAAGAAACAGCTCATGGTTTTTTTTTTTTTTTTTTTTTTGAGACAGAGCCTCAAGCTGTCACCCTGGGTAGAGTGCTGTGGCATCACAGCTCACAGCAACCTCCAACTGCTGGGTTTAAGCAATTCTCCTGCCTCTGCCTCCCAAGTAGCTGGGACCACAGGCACCTGACACAACACCCAGCTATTTTTTGGTTGTAGTTGTCATTGTTGTTTGGCAGGCCCTGGCTGGATTCGAACCTGCCAGTTCAGGTGTATGTGGTTGGTGCCTTAGCTGCTTGAACCACAGGCGCCGAGCCGAAACAGCTCATGTTTTTGTCAAGTTTGCTATCTAGTGAGGAGGAAGGTATGAAACGAGCCACTTCTAAGATGATGCAGGCTGCGTGAGTGGGACTTTGTGATACGGGTATACGAAGGAACCATTTGCTGAATGTTTGTGTTCACTTGAATGTTTCTAAAGAGCACCACCTAGAAACAGCACAAGATAAGGACGGAGGGTATAGAGCCTCCAACAATCCTTCTGAATAGATGTCATATTTTTGTTACCTTTAAAGGTGAAGGTCTACTGCCTGAAGCAGAGTAATTCCGGGCTGGCAATGGCTGTTCTGTATTTATTGACTTTATCGTCTGCCCGTTGCAGCTGCCAAAGGCACAGTAGACCCTGATGTAGATCCCGCTTACACCACTGCCTCCCTCCTCACCAGTACTGGCATCAGAAAGGGACTTACGAGGTTTAGTTCTCCCTAAGACCTGTCTAGCACTGTCCTGAATTAAATTCAATCTAATTGAAAGCACCTCCTGCTCTTCAGCTGCAGCCCCTAAGCAACCCCACAGCCTCCCCCTTCCCACCTATTCACTGCCCCGAGTTCTCTGATGCAGATATTTTGGGGCTGCTGTCTCCCTCTTTCCTCCTCCCTCTGCTCAGGGCCTATAATCACTCTACCCAATTCTAGAGATTAGAAGCTGTGTGTCCTCACAGAATATCATTTAGGTATGAAACTGTATCCTTTCTCTCCCCACCAACTTTTAGTCATTATGGTTTTGGGATTAGGAAATATATTCCTTTTTTATTAGAAAATCTTCAGAGCACAGTTCCAGAGATAAAACTGACCCCTTGAATTTTATGATTAGAACCATAATGTTTCCATGTTGATAAATTATAAATATAGCAAAGCAATTTCTTTCTCCACCAGGATTACTAAAACTTCCAAACAGTAAAAGAGAGACAACGTGCTCATTTCTTTTTTCTTGTTAGTTGATTCCCCATGGCAAGCATTGAAATAAGAACATTAACTTTATTTTAGAGTAAGGGAATAGATAAAGCCAGATCTTAGTCTTATGTAGAAAATATTTTATTGCTTGGGCTGGCTCTGCTGAGTCATCTCTAAGTACTTTTACTTTGTCGATTCAGTAGACACACAAGTTCAAAGGTCACATCATGCCACTGAGTTTGAAGAGACACTAATGATGACTACCCCCCAGGCAACACTGTCCCTGACTTTTTAGAGGTAGCAAAGAATCTGCCACCAAACCTCTCTGAGGGCATAAAACTCTTCTGTAGGGAAAACGGGGACAGGAGGGACTGTGGGCGAATGGATAATGATTACAGTTGACAAACTCTTGGAAGAAACAAGATTAACCACAACAAGTCGCCTTTTAAGATCATCAGATCTTAAATAGATTTCCTGTGAGTAACATTTTCAGGGAATCTTTCTGCCCCAGAAATTGAAGAAAAAGTCTATTCAAGCAGCACACATTCATTTTTGTGGGATTTTTTAAAATTTCACAAAATGAGAGTGTGTTGCTAGTAGAGATTTCACAATAGCAGTGGCAGTCATTACAATAAACAATCGTAACTGTGTCGGACAGACCACATACACGTTTGGTGATATAGAAATGGACAATATCAGGGAAGGTAAAAGGCCAATGATGTAGCAAAGAATTATTTAGCATGTTATGAATACTTTCATATTCACTATTATTTACTCACATAACAAACTAAAATGGCGATGAACAAACAAAAAAGGCCAGGTTTGAAACACGAGCTTTCTGGCTCTGGGCTCGTGCGCTGGACCCCCACACAGGGTCGCCTCCCCTGCACGTTGCCCTTTTCTGTGGCTAAGTTCTCACATGCCCGTATCCTGTGCCGGTTTGCAGATTCCATGAGAGTAGATAGTAGGCCTGTGTAGTTCACCACCAAGTCACCAGAACTAGCCCAGTGTTGGACACGTAGGTGTCCAAAAATATTTAACGAATACCCACTGCCAATCAGCAAAACCAAAACAAAGTGGGCATTTGGGGACTTAAAGACCAAGGAGGAAAGGAAATACAACTATGCGTCTCCTTTGGAAAAGTCAGATCCTTTCATGTTTTCTGCCTGCTTACCCATAGTACAGAACACGAGCAACTGAGGGAAGCCCAACCAGCAAGGGCATTGCCAGCGGCAAGCAGAAGGTGGTGGAGTCACATGAGGACAGGGACTACAGAAGGTCTCCCCCAGGCTTCTGCTGTATGCCCATCAGGTTCTTAAAAGCCTTAGGGATGGTGCTACGGATGGCAGAAGTTAAATCTCAGGAGGCCCTCCCTGAATTATAAATATGTGTTCCACTTTAATTACAATTTTGTTTATAAGAATACAAAATAAATCATCTAGACTTAAGACATGAAGTACAAATTCCCCCTGGACTCTCATCTCTCCCATATTCTTTTCCAAAAGAGAAATTTGTGTGAACTGAATTGAAGCAACAAACCCTGGTTCTGTGCAGACGTTGTGGATAGGACACTACAGTGAGAGGCCCAGAAGAGGCATGTATCACTCAAACCTTCTACAACCTCATCAACCTACCGTTATGAATGAGGTCAGTTAATACTGAAACCCATGCTATTCCATTCTAAGCTCATGCAAGAATTTTAATACTTTTCAAAGTCCCACTGTCCCATAGATATTCTTTTTTTTTTTTTTTTTCGGAAAAAGTAAGAGTTTCTTACATAAGTTTACAAATTAATAGAAGCTTCTGCCATGTTATTTCATTTGCCTTTCTGCTACAGTCACTTAGGTTCCAATTCTTCTCTGTTTCTAAATGCTTATACAATCATCATGGTACTATAAAATTTGGTATTCATCCGTGAGGGAAAAATATATACCTAATTCTTATTTGGATAGGTTAAAGGTGTGGGGGCCCTGAGATGCTAAGCTATTTAGTGAGGGTCACTTTCTGTTCACATCTATGATCCTTGTCTCTTTGGGGTATATACTGTCTCTGGGGTAGCCACACAAAGATGAGATTTTACGTGGGGCTGTGGGTGGCATAGGCTTTTGCCACCTCACTATGTCTTTGTTGTTATCTAACCCTCAACTCGTGTTGTGAAGTTGCCATTCTACATTCCTTCTTCCCTTGGTATGGAATCTTTTTCAGGAGTATGGCCATCTTTCTGTGCCATCTGGCAACTCTACTTTCTCCCCTACCCAATCTAGTCTAAAAAAAACTGTGTATCAAAGTCTGAATTTCTCCCACCATATTGTGAGTCAACTCCCATGTAAACCACTGAATACAAATAATGTGTAGGATGGCACCTCTGACTCTAAGCCTTGGCCCACCTGTGACCGCATTGTGTAAGATAATGTAGTCAATTTGATTTCCAAGACCCGAGATAATCTCTATCAACAGTCAGGGATTTTGTTAGGTATTCTAAATCCTCACTTACTCATTGGACTTCTTTCTCTGAAAGGCTGAGAAGTCCTAAGATCTGCACCTGGCAAGCTGGAGACCCTATCTGGAGAGTCAATGGTATGGGTTCACCCTGAATGCCAACAGGGTTGAGACCCAGGAAAAGCCCGTGTTTCAGCTTGAATCTAAAGGCAGGAAAAAAGCTGATGCCACAGTTCAAAGGAGGGCAGGCACAAGGAGTCCCCTTTTACCTGCAGGAGGGTCAGCTTGTCTGTTCTACTCAGGACTTCAGTTGACTGGTTGACTCAGGACTTCAGTTGACCCACCCATATTAAGGAGGGCCATCTTGGGAGGCGCCTGTGGCTCAGTCGGTAAGGCGCTGGCCCATATACCGAGGGTGGCGGGTTCAAACCTGGCCCTGGCTGAACTGCAACCAAAAAATAGCCAGGCATTGTGGCAGGTGCCTGTAGTCCCAGCTACTCAGGAGGCTGAGGCAAGAGAATCACTTAAGCCCAGGAGTTGGAGTTTGCTGTGAGCTGTGTGATGCCATAGCACTCTACTGAGGGCCATAAAGTGAGACTCTGTCTCTACAAAAAACAAAAAAAAAAAAGGAGGGCCGTCTTCACTACTTAGTCTCCTAATTCGGACATTAATCCAGGCAGAAATAGCCTCACAGACATACCAAGGATAATTTTTGACCAAATATCTGGGAACCATGTGGCCTAGTCAAGTTGCTACATAGGATGAACCATCATAGGGACCATATGTCATGGGGACATATGGGACATCATAGGGACCAAAGGATGTGTTTACCTGCTAAATAGCTCTGTTTCTGAGATTAAAGTGATGGTCACACACCAAAGGAGAGGATAAAAGTACCACCACCTGGAATTACCAAAGGTGCAAAGGGCCTAATCACAGTAAAGAAGGAAAATTGATAGAAGGGAGACAAGTCCCCCCAAATCTATAAAATGGTATGTTGGGCTTTAGATTAAAAATGTAGACTGGTGCTTTCTCATAGGTTCACTAATATAATAAATAAACAAACAAAAAAACCCACAGAAAAACAAAAACTCAGCCAAAACAATAGGTACCACCAACAGCCAACAGGAAGTGAGGAATAGCCCAGTATCACGCACTTCAGAAAGGCATCAGGGAGACAGAGGAACAGAAGATTCTGGAGCACAGCAGGGTCGTCCCCATCACCAGGAAGTCATTTGGGAATGTTAACAAAGGCCTGAGAATTCTCTTTAATTCTTTCTAATCTAGAGTGGAAAAAAATTAGGAGCAGGTACTTAAACGTTTTCCTTTCTGAAACTGATTAGTTGACAGTAAGAAGCCATAGAAATCAATCACTGCTGACGCTCTCTGAAAGAAGTTACATTAGTTAGGTCAAAATAAGTCTATAAATGATGGAAAACTGAAAACAGTAGGTAAATGAGATAAGCATGTATTTCTTTCTTACATAAAGATAGGGGACACTGGGCTGGTGTGATATTGGTGCACTTGGGTGGCCAAAGGCACCTTATTTTCTTGGGGCTCCGCTGTTGGCTGACTTGAACATACATAAAAGATTCACATTTCAGGCAGTGCTTTGGAAGAGAGGATAAGCATGCTTTCTCTTTTAAGGAAGGTTGCTGAAAGTTTCACACTCATTCCTTATATCCCCCACAGCCAGAAATAGGTGACTATACTTGGCTGCAAAGAAGTTGTAAAAGTGTAGTCTACAAAAAGGAAAATGCAGCCTAATTCTAATCAGCAGTGAACACAGCTTACTATCAAATGTTCTGTTCTTATAGAGAAACAGAATAGATATTGGTGAGAGGTGACCTAATACTGGTATTTTAAGGACCAGCCTAGAGCCTGACAATATTCCCCAAATTTTTCTCATTTCTTTTAACTTTCTAACCCACTTTTCTATAGTTAGATGAATTTAATCCCAGTTCTGGGCATTTCACAAATTTTAAAAGAGCAGGATTCAGGGATTGGAGACGAGACTACAGATTAGCTCATTACATCGACTGAGATTTCTTCACCTTACCTTTCTGTCATGCCCTCAGGTTATAGAAAATATGCATCAAACATAAAACATAGTTTGGAAGATAAGACAAACTGACTTCCATTACCAAAAAAAGGAATCAGAAAGTCACTTACACTATAGAAGAAGAAATAGGTAAAATTAGGAAATTAGGACAATGAGCAAAGGAAAGAAACGGCTTGGCACAACTATGTAGACAACCTAAAAGATTTTAAAAAAATTTTGCAGTGCCAAAGATAAAACCCAACTTTGAAGAAAGAAAAACCCAAGGAACAGAAAGATAGTCCCTGCAAGTGAGTCGTGCTGTGGAATTTAATAAAAATATAATCAAATAAAACAAGAAAGCAAAAAAAGATGGAACAACAGAATGAAATTAAAGTGATGGTCACACACCAAAGGAGAGGATCAAAGTACCACCACCTGGAATGACCAAAGGTGCAAAGGGCCTAATCACAGTGAAGAAGGAAAATGGATCCATTACTACATTTAGAAACTTGGCAAGTGTCCATTATTAATGACATATTTGTATTACAGTAAGTGAGTACAGATGACTCAGGGTTGTACCTTTGATCATATTTATATGTCATGCATGATAAAATGTGTTTGGGGCTTTGTATATCATCATATGTATCTTGATTGAGGAGTTTGTTACAGTTACCCAAACCAAAACTTTTTTTTCAGTAAACTTATTTATTTATTTTTTAAACCATCCAAGACTCAAGAAACAAGTGTGGGGTGTGAAAATAGCATGCAGCACTTGACATTTTGAAATTTGTTTCTTACCAGTTCCTTTCAAACAATAGCCCACTACAATGCTGGACTGAGATTTGGACGGCAGACAAAAGCTCAGTGTGGGGGGTTAGTGCCCTGCCTAGGCCAGCCAGTTGGTGAATTATTCAGGCTCCTTGGTAGCATTCGTTCCACCCACTCCCTTCTCTGTCGGTTTCCTTGAGATTGCTACAAAAGTCAAGGAAGGCACACACGCATCCTGAGAAGTAGTTAAATTAAATTTTTATACTTGCAGGAACTATATTTATCTAAACTGAAACTTGGCTTGCAATGGTCTTTGTACAATGGCTATGTCTGTTGGTCTATATATCTTTAAATGATGCCGTATACGTTAATTACTTTTTTAATGTGGAAATATCTTGACATTATTTTTTTCTCATTTCTTTAACTTCTTGAATAATTTCATGATGAGGACGGCTCTGAATCACATCTCTCTGGGCTCCTAGGCTTTTGTTTCTTGCATCCATCCTTCAGTATTGGTGTTCAGGTTTTTAGTTTCTGGATTTCTAAAACATTTTCAGTACATTGAAACATAATAGAGGTGACTCACGTCAATCCAATTTTTGATGGTTAATTCTGGACAATCATCCCATCTGTATATTTGAAAAAGTAAGTATACACATTTAGACTAACGAAGTTTAGACTTACTCATGTTGCTGGAACAACACAAGATACTCAGTTTCAGGTGGCGCCTGTGGCTCAAGGAGTAGGGCACTGACCCCATATACTGGAGGTGGCAGGTTCAAACCTGGCCCTGAACAAAAACGCAAAAAAAAAGATACTCAGTTTTGAGTTGAGAAGCTGTATAATGTGTTTTGTCTGTCACTAAAGAATAATAAAAAACATGCAATTTTTCTTTATATAAAGGGAAGCATCATGTAAATTCAGAGATGACACTTTGTTTCTGTTTATCTCTCTTAAAATCTATCTGTGATTTTACATGGGGAAGAAGACAGGTGTTAGTGAACTCAAAAATGGATTTTGGAATGTTTATGTTTCCTGTCTTCAATCTAAGACATTTACCTAAAACCAAGTGCCACAGCCTGGACAGTATTTGGCCCCGGAGATGTGGCCCTTTCTTTGCGAGGGTCACATCATGTCCCTTCTCATCATCTTTTTCTGACAAAGTGCCCCTGTATAGGACCACTGAAGTGAGTGACAAAATACGACGAACACATAATTTAGAAAGGTTCTTGCTTCTAATCACTTCTGTATAGTTAATAAATATTTATGCTGTTTGCAACTGGTATCCTGGAAACACCTTATTAACCGTTAACTATTAGGAAATGTTTCCAGGTACAATGGGAATATTTTGCATCTTGCTGCTGCTAGCTTGATATCTGGCCTATTAGGAATTTAGAAAAAAAGTGGAACTGCAGCGCAGATTTTTCTCAGGGTGCATCAAAGCAGCCTTTGCTATAGCTGTGAGATTTTAAAAAGTATTTTCTAAGACATCTATCTTACACAGACAAGACCATTTTAAATTGGACTCATTAAATCATTTGTTGTCACAGCCAACAGCCGTGTGGAGGCTAGTTAACAAATGAAAAATGAGCCTTTCTAACTTGTTTACTTTATACGGATGCTTCTTTTATTTCAGTTCTTCTCCCCCCCCCCCCTTTAGTAGCACACTGACTTAGGGGATCTTGTTATGGTACTGCCTGACAAAAAGTAAACATGTGAAGGTTGGAAATACTATAGATGTAATGTCCAGATTTATATAAAACACTGGTGAAGTTCCTATTCATAGTAAATCTTAGGCCTATCTTCCAGTTCAAAGAAGGGAAACAATTAAAACCTCATTTACTTTCCTGAAAAGACTGTAAAGAATCACTGGAAAAATCCAAGATCCTTGGCATAGGGGGAAAAAAGTGATGATCCAAAATTGAGTTTTTCCTTCTAGCCCCCGATTCCACCAGCTCCTGATTATTCTCTACAACACAGACTAAAGCGCCCTTGTTCATTTGTTCATTTGCCAGTCTGCTTTGAAATGATCTAACGGATGAATGTTATCCTTTACTAGTTTGTTGACGTGTGTCTTTCTTTGCTACTTGTTATAAATTAATCTTTACTTAATTTTAGTTTATAAATACTCTCTTCCTGCATATATAGGCTGGTACTTTTGGATTTTTTTTTTTTTTTCATTCTCTTGCTTTCTTAGCTATGGCTGAGAAAAAAATAAATGCTAACTAGTTTATTTCCTTTACATTTCAAGAGTCCTTTCTAAAGATTTTTTATTTTTACTTATTTTCTAATAGCTTTTGCTGAATGTGTTGCTAAGTCTTAAGTGAAGGAAATGTTATTTCCTGGTTAAGCCTAAGCAATGCTGTATGTCTCAGAGCTGGCAACAGGGTATGTTAATAATGGCAAAGAGCTTTTGAATGAGGCAAACAAATGTTCAACTCTCATTCTTACCAATTTTCTCATATGTAAAATGGAGATAATAAAACCCTTCAGGTTTAGGAAGATAAAATGAAACTTGAAGTTCATGGCATACACAAGGCAATAAATGTCCCATCTATTCAGAAAACTTAAAATAATATTTTTTCAATTTCAAATTAGTATAAGGGTACAGATTTTTAGCTTACCTTGTTTTCAATTCTAAGGTAAAGTTCAAGTTATAGTTGAGCCCTCCACCCAGGGGGTGTGCTGAACACCCTCAGATTGCACACATTAGGTGAGGTCTCACCAGTCTCCCTCCCTCTCCCCCCTCCCAACCTTCCTCCCTCCCCTCGCTCTCCTCTCCCCTTACCCTTGCTAGAGAATAAAACACAAATAAAATTTCTTTTAAAAACCCAATTCTTATCTGGAAGCGGTGACTCACACCTGTAATCCTAGTAATCTGGGAGGCCAAAGTGGGTGGACTGCTTGAACTCGGGAGTTCAAGATGAGCTTGAGCAAGAGAAAGACCCTATTTCTACCAAAAATAGAAAAAAAAACTAGGCGGTTGTAGTGGCACAAGCCTGTAGTCCCAGCTACTCAGGAGGCTGAGTTAAGAGGATCTTTTGAGACCAAGAATTTGAGATTGCTGTGAGCTAGGCTGATGCCAAGTCATTCAACGCAGGAAAACAGAGGGAGACTCTTTCTCAAAAAGTAATAATAATAAGTAAATAAAATAAATACAAACCTAATTTAATTGTCAAGTGGTGTCTAATATTCTACATGGTATTTACCACTAGTCTCTTTAGCAGCTACGTTTTCCTATATTTGATGAATGACTCAAGTCAGCTGAATTGTATGTACGTATTTTCATTGGAAAATAATTCAAATCAGTTTTAGACTTCTAATCAACTTAGATTTTTTGGATAATTGCTATTACTTCAGAATTGGGTCCTTACTGATATTTGTAACAAAAGTCAATTCAGGATTATCTATAGTTCTATGAATATAATACATACATTTTTCCAGGTCATTAGTAACAATGTTTAAAAACTATAAACCTCACAACAATCCTAGATTTAGTACTTTGAACATTTCTGCAATTTCATTGATTTCTCTTCATCATTGGTGTAGTCTGTGGCCTGGAGGTCAGTTTATTTTTTAAGATGATATTGTAGAAAACATATTTGAACTAATTCCTCAAGTTAATGTTTTTTCTTCAAACTTCCCATTAACTCATTATTTTACATTCTATTTATTATAATAGTTCCCTCATCTATCCAAAATTTTAGGATCACTAACTTCCTTTCTGATTTCCCTGGTTCTCCAGCTTAAGTCACATGCATCTCATCTGCCACCCGGTATTCACTCGACCACTAAATACCCGCTGAACGCTTACCGTGTGCTGGGCGTTCTTGGCACTGGGGAGAAAGCAATGGATAAAAACGGTTCCCACGTTCTTAAAATGACATTGTAGGGCGGCGCCTGTGGTTCATTTGGTAGGGCGCCGGCCCCATATACCGAGGGTGGCGGGTTCAGACCCGGCCCCGGCCAAACTGCAGCCAAAAAGTAGCCGGGCGTTGTGGCAGGTGCCTGTAGTCCCGGCTACTCGGGAGGCTGAGGTAAGAGAATCGCTTCAGCCCAGGAGTTGGAGGTTGCTGTGAGCTGTGTGATGCCATGGCACTCTACCGAGGGCGAAAGTGAGACTCTGACTCTACAAAAAAAAAAAAAAAAAAAAAAAAAAAATTACATTGTAGTGGAGGGAAGGAGGAGGCTAATGTCCAATGTGTAAACTGATTTGAAATATGATGAGTGCTGTAGAAGGGCAGCACTGGAAAGGAAGCCCAAGATAGCAATGGCGTTGCTGGGGTCCTGAAAGATCAGAATGGCTGGGATGAGGGGTGAGGGGAGCCCAGTATGGCTGGGATGAGGGAGCGAGGGAACCCAGTATGGCTGGGATGAGGGAGTGAGGGAGCCCAGTATGGCTGGGATGAGGGAGTGAGGGAACCCAGTATGGCTGGGATGAGGGGTGAGGGGAGCCCAGTATGGCTGGGATGAGGGAGCGAGGGAACCCAGTATGGCTGGGATGAGGGAGTGAGGGAGCCCAGTATGGCTGGGATGAGGGAGTGAGGGAACCCAGTATGGCTGGGATGAGGGAGTGAGGGAGCCCAGTATGGCTGGGATGAGGGAGTGAGGGAGCCCAGTATGGCTGGGATGAGGGAGTGAGGGAGCCCAGTATGGCTGGGATGAGGGAGTGAGGGAACCCAGTATGGCTGGGATGAGGGAGTGAGGGAACCCAGTATGGCTGGGATGAGGGAGTGAGGGAGCCCAGTATGGCTGGGATGAGGGGTGAGGAGAGCCCAGTATGGCTGGGATGAGGGAGTGAGGGAACCCAGTATGGCTGGGATGAGGGGTGAGGAGAGCCCAGTATGGCTGGGATGAGGGAGTGAGGGAGCCCAGTATGGCTGGGATGAGGGAGTGAGGGAACCCAGTATGGCTGGGATGAGGGAGTGAGGGAGCCCAGTATGGCTGGGATGAGGGAGTGAGGGAGCCCAGTATGGCTGGGATGAGGGAGTGAGGGAGCCCAGTATGGCTGGGATGAGGGGTGAGGAGAGCCCAGTATGGCTGGGATGAGGGAGTGAGGGAACCCAGTATGGCTGGGATGAGGGAGTGAGGGAACCCAGTATGGCTGGGATGAGGGAGTGAGGGAGCCCAGTATGGCTGGGATGAGGGAGTGAGGGAGCCCAGTATGGCTGGGATGAGGGAGTGAGGGAGCCCAGTATGGCTGGGATGAGGGGTGAGGAGAGCCCAGTATGGCTGGGATGAGGGAGTGAGGGAACCCAGTATGGCTGGGATGAGGGAGTGAGGGAACCCAGTATGGCTGGGATGAGGGAGTGAGGGAGCCCAGTATGGCTGGGATGAGGGAGTGAGGAAGCCCAGTATGGCTGGGATGAGGGAGTGAGGGAGCCCAGTATGGCTGGGATGAGGGGTGAGGGAGCCCAGTATGGCTGGGATGAGGGGTGAGGAGAGCCCAGTATGGCTGGGATGAGGGAGTGAGGAAGCCCAGTATGGCTGGGATGAGGGAGTGAGGGAGCCCAGTATGGCTGGGATGAGGGGTGAGGAGAGCCCAGTATGGCTGGGATGAGGGAGTGAGGGAACCCAGTATGGCTGGGATGAGGGAGTGAGGGAACCCAGTATGGCTGGGATGAGGGAGTGAGGGAGCCCAGTATGGCTGGGATGAGGGGTGAGGAGAGCCCAGTATGGCTGGGATGAGGGGTGAGGAGAGCCCAGTATGGCTGGGATGAGGGAGTGAGGGAACCCAGTATGGCTGGGATGAGGGAGTGAGGGAGCCCAGTATGGCTGGGATGAGGGAGTGAGGGAACCCAGTATGGCTGGGATGAGGGGTGAGGAGAGCCCAGTATGGCTGGGATGAGGGGTGAGGAGAGCCCAGTATGGCTGGGATGAGGGAGTGAGGGAACCCAGTATGGCTGGGATGAGGGGTGAGGAGAGCCCAGTATGGCTGGGATGAGGGGTGAGGAGAGCCCAGTATGGCTGGGATGAGGGAGTGAGGGAACCCAGTATGGCTGGGATGAGGGGTGAGGAGAGCCCAGTATGGCTGGGATGAGGGGTGAGGAGAGCCCAGTATGGCTGGGATGAGGGGTGAGGAGAGCCCAGTATGGCTGGGATGAGGGGTGAGGAGAGCCCAGTATGGCTGGGATGAGGGAGTGAGGGAACCCAGTATGGCTGGGATGAGGGAGTGAGGGAGCCCAGTATGGCTGGGATGAGGGAGTGAGGGAACCCAGTATGGCTGGGATGAGGGGTGAGGAGAGCCCAGTATGGCTGGGATGAGGGGTGAGGAGAGCCCAGTATGGCTGGGATGAGGGAGTGAGGGAGCCCAGTATGGCTGGGATGAGGGAGTGAGGGAACCCAGTATGGCTGGGATGAGGGAGTGAGGGAGCCCAGTATGGCTGGGATGAGGGAGTGAGGGAACCCAGTATGGCTGGGATGAGGGAGTGAGGGAGCCCAGTATGGCTGGGATGAGGGAGTGAGGGAACCCAGTATGGCTGGGATGAGGGGTGAGGAGAGCCCAGTATGGCTGGGATGAGGGGTGAGGAGAGCCCAGTATGGCTGGGATGAGGGAGTGAGGGAACCCAGTATGGCTGGGATGAGGGGTGAGGAGAGCCCAGTATGGCTGGGATGAGGGGTGAGGAGAGCCCAGTATGGCTGGGATGAGGGGTGAGGAGAGCCCAGTATGGCTGGGATGAGGGGTGAGGAGAGCCCAGTATGGCTGGGATGAGGGAGTGAGGGAACCCAGTATGGCTGGGATGAGGGAGTGAGGGAGCCCAGTATGGCTGGGATGAGGGAGTGAGGGAACCCAGTATGGCTGGGATGAGGGGTGAGGAGAGCCCAGTATGGCTGGGATGAGGGGTGAGGAGAGCCCAGTATGGCTGGGATGAGGGGTGAGGAGAGCCCAGTATGGCTGGGATGAGGGAGTGAGGGAGCCCAGTATGGCTGGGATGAGGGAGTGAGGGAACCCAGTATGGCTGGGATGAGGGAGTGAGGGAGCCCAGTATGGCTGGGATGAGGGAGTGAGGGAACCCAGTATGGCTGGGATGAGGGAGTGAGGGAGCCCAGTATGGCTGGGATGAGGGGTGAGGAGAGCCCAGTATGGCTGGGATGAGGGAGTGAGGGAGCCCAGTATGGCTGGGATGAGGGAGTGAGGGAACCCAGTATGGCTGGGATGAGGGAGTGAGGGAGCCCAGTATGGCTGGGATGAGGGGTGAGGAGAACCCAGTATGGCTGGGATGAGGGAGTGAGGGAGCCCAGTATGGCTGGGATGAGGGAGTGAGGGAGCCCAGTATGGCTGGGATGAGGGGTGAGGAGAGCCCAGTATGGCTGGGATGAGGGAGTGAGGGATACCAGTATGGCTGGGATGAGGGAGTGAGGGATACCAGTATGGCTGGGATGAGGGAGTGAGGGAGCCCAGTATGGCTGGGATGAGGGAGTGAGGGAGCCCAGTATGGCTGGGATGAGGGGTGAGGAGAGCCCAGTATGGCTGGGATGAGGGAGTGAGGAGAGCCCAGTATGGCTGGGATGAGGGGTGAGGAGAACCCAGTATGGCTGGGATGAGGGAGTGAGGGATACCAGTATGGCTGGGATGAGGGAGTGAGGGAGCCCAGTATGGCTGGGATGAGGGGTGAGGAGAGCCCAGTATGGCTGGGATGAGGGAGTGAGGGATACCAGTATGGCTGGGATGAGGGAGTGAGGGATACCAGTATGGCTGGGATGAGGGAGTGAGGGATACCAGTATGGCTGGGATGAGGGAGTGAGGGAGCCCAGTATGGCTGGGATGAGGGAGTGAGGGAGCCCAGTATGGCTGGGATGAGGGAGTGAGGGAGCCCAGTATGGCTGGGATGAGGGAGTGAGGAAGCCCAGTATGGCTGGGATGAGGGAGTGAGGGAGCCCAGTATGGCTGGGATGAGGGGTGAGGAGAACCCAGTATGGCTGTGATGAGGGAGTGAGGGATACCAGTATGGCTGGGATGAGGGAGTGAGGGAGCCCAGTATGGCTGGGATGAGGGAGTGAGGGAGCCCAGTATGGCTGGGATGAGGGAGTGAGGAAGCCCAGTATGGCTGTGATGAGGGAGTGAGGGAGCTCAGTATGGCTGGGATGGGGGGTGAGGGGAGCCTCGTAGGAACTGCTCTGGACTAGGGAGGTAGTAGTCAGGTTATGTGGGGTGATCGGGATGTGGAAAATGTTTAGATTTGTTTTTTCTAAAGTGATGAAAAGACATTGGACGGTTTTAAGAAGACTGAAGTGATTTATGCTCTGAGAAGGTCATTTTGGGTGTTGTGTGGAGAACAGACATGGGCTTGGGAGGTGGGTGAGGGTTGAGACAGGAGACTGGTGAGGAGACGACTGCAGAGGTGGAGTGAAGAATAATGGGGTTTGGACTAGCGTTTTAAGGAAAGGAGCTCTGAGAATTCTGAGAGACTCTGGGGGCTAGTTCCAGGAGCCCCTGCTGATGGTTGGGCATAGCAGGTCGTGGAAGTGGTGGCGACGCATTAGGTTCAGAGCACAGAGATGAAACCTGCAGAGCAGGTGCCGTTGGGGCCGGCTGTCCCTCCGCAGCCCTTGCGCTCTGCTGAAGAGCCTGCAAGATCCTGGAACGTAATAGCCCCTCCTGGGTATCTTTGGATCACCAATGCCATCGCACAGTAAGTGTGGAATGAGTGGAGGATATGGAGGTAACCCTAAACCGGCCACTGTATTAAAGCCGTTTACAAGGCATGTAGTACTATGTAAGAGTAAGGGATACAACTTCTTGGCAACACACTTTACAGAATTTGGTATGATTCACTGATTCACAAAAGCAAATCCATAGTACAGAAAGAGACTGCAATTTTACAGGTCAAAACCAAATGTGTAACATACTCAAGGATATATGATAGATAACTTCCTATCTGAATGTTCAAAATAAATAAAAAGACAATATAAAAAAAGAAAATATAATTACTGTGTATCTTAAATTGTTATAGGTGTATCTGTGTATGTGACATTGGAGAGTAAATCTCTATTAATCACAATACTGTTGGTTACAATTGACCTACGCTCAAATATCCAAATCCAAGTAGTTAAGGAAAGTTTAGGAGGAGAGAATACTTAATGGTTCACATTATAAAAAAAGAAATTCCACCACCAGAATATGGCCTGTTTGGGAAATGGCTTCCCCAGGGCTTAAATGATGTTACTGAGAGTTTTTTCCTCTTACAGCTTTTATCTTTACTCTCATTATAGCTTTATGCTCAGATGGTTACAGGATACCACTGTCTATTACAGACCTCAAATACCAGGATTTTCAGTGATAAAGGGAGAGTGTTTTTCTTTCTTTCTTTCTTTCTTTTTCTTTTTGAGACAGTGTCTCACTTTGTCACCCTGGTAGAGCGCCATGGTATCATAGCTCACAGGAACCTCAAACTCTTGGGCTCAAATGATCCTCCTGCCTCTGCCTCCCCTGCAGCTGGGACTACAGGCACCTGCTACCACACTAGGCTAGTTTTTTTATTTTTAGTAGAGGTGGGGTCTTGCTCTTACTCTGGCTGGTCTTGAACTCCTGAGTTCAAACAATCCACCTGTCTCGGCCTCCCAGAGTGCTGGGATTATAGGTATGAGCTCTCTGCTCAGCCAGAGAGTGTCTCTCTTGACAACCCTGGAACAAATACCTTAAATCTGGCTCTTGTTGGCTGGATTTGGGTCATGTACCCAACCCTTAACCACCCCCTTGTGGCAGAAGTGAAGTGATTCCTCCTTAAAAATTTTGGGGATTTAGGGTGATATTGAAATGAAGGAATAGAAAATGGCAGTAGCAAATGTCTACTATATATATAGTAGATATATATATAATATTATATGTATATTATATTTATAATATGCATATGTATATAAAAACTGCATGTCAAGATACCTGAGACTTTCAGCTTCAAGGACTGCACACATTATCCTGTGTTCCTGCTGCTTAAGCTGTACCTGTTGTATTATATTCAATAATCCTTGTTGAAAAATTGAGCAAACATGCACTGTCTCCTAACCTCGTATAAATCTCTGCTGGACTTCCCGATTGACTTGTTTGATGAAGTGGAATAAGGATTTCTATGTGTGTATACAAATAATCTAGGAACATTATGCGTAGACTACCAAAATAACGTAAAAAAGAATTTGTTAGATTCAATTACGGCACCCTGAAAAGGTTTTACAAGTTGAGATTTTGGCCTGCCTTTAAAAATTTGGATTCTCTTTGATCTCTTTCACCTTTTGGGTATAAAATAAACACCATATTTCCTATGGCATTTCGGAGAACTGAACTTGATAATTCTGGCAGCACTACTTTGCTCTTTCAAGACATTCGACAGCAAGCGCGTATGTGTCTGACTAAATGTCACTGGGCTTGAGGTTTCCATAATTTGGATTTGGAAGCTGGCAAAGGGAGAAGGAAGAGAGAACTTTGTCCTTTCGTATTACCCCAACCCATGATGCTTTTTTTGTTCACTTGATTTTAATGATTCCAACAGGACTTGAAACACACGCTGGAAGACTGGCCTACCGTGGGTTAATTGCTCAGTAAGAGGCTGTTTTTTGAGTCTGATGGTGAGGAATGGGTCAGAAAAGACTAATTAGACAAGCTTCAAGTTCTAGGGAAATGCTAGTGGGACAGGTGAAAATAAACTGGTGATAATTGAGGGGCTAATTATCCTCCACCTAGCAATTGGCCACCAGGTGTTCTGTGGCACATAAAAGCAGGACTGACAGAGAAACAGAGGGGGTCTGCGGGGAGGGGACAGAGGACTTTAAAGACCATGAAATGGTGTTCCTTGTATTTCTGACATGTTCTTTCTTGTTGCATTGTGTCGAAAACTGAACCAAGGATTTTTGCTGGAGTTTTGGTTTTGTTTGTTTTCTTTTTTAAAGAACTTGTGTCCCTTCTAGTGTGGGTATTCTGGAAGAATTTCAGTGTTGAGTACACGTCTACATGTATCTTTGTAATTGAGCTTATGGTAACAATCTACCTGGCACATTTATTAGGCAGAAAGTTTATTGTCATGTAGAAGACTGTGATTAAGAATAGAATAAGAACTAACCGATCTGAATTGCTAAAAGCAATGGTTTCATAATTACCCACCTTTCTCTTATTCTGTCTGAACTGAAACGTAGTAAGATCTCTTAGAATATCTCTTGTGGTTTGAGGGATATTGCCAACATATCCCATAAAGGATCTTTCAAATCGCTCTTACTGTCCTAACTTCTCATTTTGTTAAAAACCAGCATTCAGAATCCAATAACTTAAACAGAACTGGCTTTTATAGGCAACATAAATCAATTGAAAGAGTGAATGCCTGAGGTTCATGATTATCATTAAAATAGTATAGTATTCCATTCATAAACATGTCTGCAAGTCAGAGAGCATGACAAAGGTAGCGGATTGTTTGCATCGCAAAAGGTAAGAAGTAGGTTGTCAGAAGAGGTGGCTTGGGTTACACGTGTATCTAACTTCAGCCTTGGCTCACCAGTGCTGATTCCGCTGTCCTCACACTGATGAGGCCCATACCTTCTTTAGAGCAGAAGTGGCTCTGCTGCCCTGGGCATTGTCACTGAGTGTGCGGTCGGGGCGCCAGTGACACCGCTCCAGGCTAGGACAGCCATGCTGCAGGTTAAATGGCTGCTTTCAGCCCTAGGAATTTGGTTTTGCTGCTGTTTGCCTGGCTCTGCCATTTCCCTTGTTAGGCAGAGCAATTTAAGGGTGACTTTGATACTGGATGTGAGTCATCGCTTTACCACCTAATGAGGGCTGTAACTTTGAGCCAAAATCTTAAATTTGTTGACTTTTGGTTTTTCTCATCTGTAAAACAGTGATCCTAATTACCACCTTGTAGGGAACTTGTAAGGACTAAATAAGATGTAAAATATCTTTTGCATCACTAAGATCTTGGAGAAATTAAACCATTGCATCGTATACATCACACGGGGAATGAATACAGAAAATGGGCTACAAACACAAAGAGCAAAGAGACCGTACGGGATGGTCAGGCAACTTAGTGGTTAGTAAGAGCAGGGTACAGTTTTCACGACCTATGTCTGGGATAAGAAGGGAACTGGCGTTACCTAGAAGTCAGGCTTTTTCTTGACTCTGGTGAACTGGAAACACAGCTGATGTGTTTGCTGGGACCATGGAGAGTGCACTGGCAGCGACGCTCCCAGAAGCAGAGAGAGACAAGGAGAAACATCCTATTTCTCCCTTGCCTCACCTTCAGTCTTTACCCTGTGCCTCCCATCAGCTGAACTTGACCCGAAGTCAGTACATGGGAGCCTGAGAAACGCAGCAGCTTGCTGCACACAGCTCCCCTGAAATACGGAGTGACAGAAGAAAAGCAAAGGAGTTGAGTAGTGACCGTCCCCGCACCGGGTTGCCTGGTGCACACTCAGTGCCTCAGGAGACACCACTAGATCCCGTCTTTCCCTCCTTGGGCCCAGGAGTCTCAAAGCTGTCTTTCTCCTCCCTACTTTCCTATCTGGATCCCGGATCTTTTACAGGTCCGTGATGCCTGGGAGAGGTCACAGAAGAAACTGTCCTGCCCGTGTCTTGCCTGGATTCTCGCTGATGCTTCTCCCTGTGCAATTCACCTTCTCAGAACTCATCCCTTTCCTTCCATTTTTCTGATAGAAAACACCTTATCTTTTAGATGAATGCAGGGAGTGAGGATCTTTCTGTGACCACTCGCCTTTTTTCCTTGTCTACAGGGGAACTTTCTAGGTTTCCAGTTCTTCACGCTAAATCCAGGGTACTTGATTTACTTTAAAAGCAGACATCCAAATTATTTAATCTGGTTATGTGCTAGGAAATCTTACCGTATATCTTTGATTAACTTACCTCTTCAGAAGAGTGCCCATGCCTGATTAAAGGAAGACAAGTTCTTAAATAGCTGCTGAAATACTGAAAAATTTTTTTCTTGATCCCTGGCTGACATTTGCTGTAGAGTTCTTAACAGGCTTATGCATCTGGCTTCCTTACCCTCAGCAGGTTATCAAAACTGAAAGCATTGTGGGGAATAAGGAGATGAGATCAATACACAAATATCTTACAGTGAAGCCTAGTTTTGATGGAAAAACATCACAGAAGAAAGATGGAGAGCCCAAGTCATGTTCTGGATGTTGAGAATGATTATTTTGACTAAAGGAATATTGAACCATTTTCAGCATCTTCTGATTCAGGTTACTGTGTACTGCCTTAAAAGTTTTGAACCAAAATACGGTTAATGGTTTGACTTATTAGGGAGTAAGCCTCAGTTTTTACTAATTATTTACTGCAGGAGTCTTTGGCTTTCTTTCACACCATTCAAACAAGGCACTGCTGTGTGGTGAAGACCGCTTTCTCGTTTTCTTTTTTAAAATGGTTGCCCCACATGGAATCATAAAAAGTTTGTAACTTTCTAAAATCTGAATAAGTGATAAGATAACGTTTGTATTTTAAATAGATCACTTTTTATTTTTTTATTTTTTATTAAATTATAAACACATAGATCATGTATACATTAATGCCTTTATGGGGTGCAATGTGCTGATTTCATATAGAATTAGGAGTGCTTACATCACTCTGGTTAATACATACCCCATCTCATTTACTTAGTTATTGTGTTAAGGCATTTATGCTTTGTACTAATAGATCTGTCATGTACCCTTGCATTATGCACCATTCACCCTCCCTCAATCTGACCTCCTCCATCCTCCCACCTTCATCTTGGGCCACAGTTGTGATCTATTCTTCATATGAAAGTGTGAGTGATTGTAAATTGCTTTCATAATAGTCCTGAGTACATTGGATTTTTTTTCCCATTCTTGAGATACTTTACTAAGTAGGATATGTTCCAGCTCCATCCATGTAAATGTAAAGAGGTAAAGTCTCCATCTTTTTTTAAGGCTGCATAATATTCCATGGTGTACATATTCTACAATTTATTAATCTATTCATGGGCTGATGGGCACTTGGGCTTCTTCCATGACTTGGCTATTATGAATTGAACTGCAATGAACAATCTGGTGCAAATATCTTTGTTATAAAGTGATTTTTGGTCTTTTGGATATACACCTAGTAGAGGAATTGCAGGATCAAATGGCAGGTCTACTTTTAGATCCCTGAGTATTCTCCATACTTCTTTCCAAAAGGGACATATTAGCTTGCACTGCCACCAGCAGTGCAGAAGTGTTCCCTTTTCTCCACATCCATGCCAACATCTGTAGTTTTGGGATTTTGTTATGTGAGCCACTCTTATGGGAGTTAGATGATACCTCAAGTGGTTTTGATTTGCATTTCTCTGATGATTAAAGATGATGAGCATTTTTTCATGTGTCCGTAGGCCATGTGCCTACTTCTTCAGAGAAGCTTCTGTTCAAGTCCCTTGCCCACAATGAAATGGGATTACTTGTTCTTTTCTTATTAATAAGTTTGAGTTCTTTGTGGATTCTGGTTATCAAACCTTTGTCAGAAGCATAACCTGCAAATATCCTCTCCCATTCTGAGGGCTGTCTGCTTGCTTTACTTACTGTGTTCTTGGCTGTGCAGAAGCTTTTTAGTTTGATCAGATCCCAGTAATGTATTTTTGGTGTTGCTTCAATTGCCTGGGGGGTCCTCCTCATAAAGTATTCTCCCAGGCCAATTTCTTAAAGTGTTTCTCCTGCACTCTGTCCAAGAATCTTTATAGTTTCATGTCTTAAGTTTAAATCTTTTATCCAGTGAGAGTCAATTTTTGTTAATGGTGAAAGGTGTGGGTCCAGTTTCAGTGTTCTACAAGCCACCTGCCAATTCTCCCAGCAGTTAAATAGGGAATATTTCCCCCAATTTATATTTTTGATGTGCTTATCAAAGATCAAATGATGATAGGTGTCTGGGTTCATCTCTTGGTTCTCAATTCTGTTTCATACCTCTCTATTTTTGTGCCAGTACCATGCTGTTTTGATCACTATATATTTATAGTATAGTTTGAAATCTGGTAGTGTGAGTCCTCCTGATTTGTTTTTATTTCTGAGTAATGTCTTGGCTATGTGAGTTTTTTTCTGGTTCCATATAAAACCAAGTACTATTTTTTCCAAATCTTTAAAGTATGATGGTGGTGCTTTGATAGGGATTGCATTAAATTTGTAAATTGCTTTGGGTAATATCGACATTTTAACAATGTTGATTCTTCCCAGCCATGAGCATGGTATGTTTTTCCATTTGTTAACATCTTCAGCTATTTCTTTTCTCAGAGTTTCATAATTCTCTTTATAGAGATCTTTCATGTCCTTTGTTAGGTAAATTCCCAAATATTTCATCTTCTTTGGCACAATTGTAAAGGGAATAGAGTCCTTGACTGTTTTTTCAGCTTGACTATTATTGGTATATATAAAAGCTCCTGATTTGTGAGTATTGATTTTGTATCCAGAGATGCTACTATATTCCTTGATCACTTCTAAGAGTTTTGTACTTGAGTCCCTGGGGTTTTCCAAGTATAAAATCATATCATATGTGAAGAGTGAAAGTTTGATCTCCTCTGACCCTATTTGTATACCCTTGATCACCTCTTTTGCCTAATTGTGATGGCTAAGACTTTCATTACAATGTTAAAAAGCAGTGGAGACAATGAGCAACCTTGCCTGGTTCCTGATCTGAGTGGAGGTGTTTTCAATTTTACTCTATGCAATGTAATATTGGCTGTGGGTTTGCTGTAGATCGCCTCTATCAGTTTAAGAAAAGTCCCTTCTATACCTATTTTCTTAAGTGTTCTGATCATGAAAGGATGCTGCATATTATCAAAAACTTTTTCTGCATCTATTCAGAGACTCATATGGTCTTTGTTTTTAGTTTGTTTATGTCATGTGTTATATTTTTAGATTTACATATATTGAACCATCCTTGAGACCCTGGGATAAAACCCACTTGGTCATGGTGTATAATTTGTTTGATGTGTTGCTGGATTCTGTTTGCTAGGATCTTATTGAATATTTTTGCATCTGTGTTCATTAAAGATGTTGGTCTACAGTTTTCTTTTCTTGTTGGGTCTTTTTCTGATTTGGGGAACAGGGTGACATTTGCTTCATAGTGTATGTTGGGAGGTATTCCTTCTTTTTTGATATTTTGAAAAATGTTAAGTAATATAGGTACTAGTTTCTCTTCAAAGGTTTAGTAGAATTCTGATGTGAAGCCATCTGGTCCCGGACTCTTCTTTTTTGGGAGATTTCATATAGTTGATTCTATTTCAGTACTTGATATAGGTCTGTTCAGCATTTCCAATTCTTCCTGATTAAGTCTAGGAAGTTGGCATGCTTCCAAGTATTGATCAATTTCTTTCAGATTTTCATATGTCTGAGAATAAAGTTTTCCCATAGTATTCATTAAAGATTTTTTGAATTTCTGAGGTGTCTGTTGTTATTTTGCCTTTGTCATTTGTGATTGATGATATTATAAACTTTAATTTTCTATTTTTGGTTAGGTTGGCCAGAGGTTTTCAATTTTGTTGAATTTTTCAAAAAACCAACTTTTTGATTCATTGATCTTAGGAATAATTTTTATTTTATTCTTTTATTTTTTTTATTTTTTTATTGTTGGGGATTCATTGAGGGTACAATAAGCCAGGTTACACTGATTGCAATTGTTAGGTAAAGTCCCTCTTGCAATCATGTCTTGCCCCCATAAAGTGTGACACACACCAAGGCCCCACCCTCCTCCCTCCTTCCCTCTTTCTGTTGCCCCCCCATAACCATAATTGTCAATAATTGTCCTTATATCAAAATTGAGTACATAGGATTCATGCTTCTCCATTCTTGTGATGCTTTACTAAGAATAATGTCTTCCACGTCCATCCAGGTTAATACGAAGGATGTAAAGTCTCCATTTTTTTTAATGGCTGAATAGTATTCCATGGTATACATATACCACAGCTTGTTAATCCATTCCTGGGTTGGTGGGCATTTAGGCTATTTCCACATTTTGGCGATTGTAAATTGAGCTGCAATAAACAGTCTAGTACAAGTGTCCTTATGATAAAAGGATTTCTTTCCTTCTGGGTAGATGCCCAGTAATGGGATTGCAGGATCAAATGGGAGGTCTAGCTTGAGTGCTTTGAGGTTTCTCCATACTTCCTTCCAGAAAGGTTGTACTAGTTTGCAGTCCCACCAGCAGTGTAAAAGTGTTCCCTTCTCTCCACATCCACGCCAGCATCTGCAGTTTTGAGATTTTGTGATGTGGGCCATTCTCACTGGGGTTAGATGATATCTCAGGGTTGTTTTGATTTGCATTTCTCTAATATATAGAGATGATGAACATTTTTTCATGTGTTTGTTAGCCATTCGTCTGTCGTCTTTAGAGAAAGTTCTATTCATGTCTCTTGCCCATTGATATAAGGGATTGTTGGCTTTTTTCCTGTGGCTTGAGTTCTCTATAGATCCTAGTTATCAAGCTTTTGTCTGATTGAAAATATGCAAATATCCTTTCCCATTGTGTAGGTTGTCTCTTTGCTTTGGTTATTGTCTCCTTAGCTGTACAGAAGCTTTTCAGTTTCATGAAGTCCCATTTGTTTATTTTTGTTGTTGTTGCAATTGCCATGGCAGTCTTCTTCATGAAGTCTTTCCCCAGGCCAATATCTTCCAGTGTCTTTCCTATGCTTTCTTGGAGGATTTTTATTGTTTCATGCCTTAAGTTTAAGTCCTTTATCCATCTTGAATCAATTTTTGTGAGTGGGGAAAGGTGTGGGTCCAGTTTCAGTCTTTTACATGTAGACATCCAGTTCTCCCAACACAATTTATTGAATAGGGGTCTTTCCCCCAAGGTATGTTCTTGTTTGGTTTATCAAAGATTAGGTGGTTGTAAAATGTTAGTTTCATTTCTTGGTTTTCAATTCGATTCCAAGTGTCTATGTCTCTGTTTTTGTGCCAGTACCATGCTGTCTTGAGCACTATGGCTTTGTAGTACAGACTAAAATCTGGTATGCTGATGCCCCCAGCTTTATTTTTGTTACAGAGAACTGCCTTAGCTATACAGGTTTTTTTCCAGTTCCATACAAAACGCAGAATCATTTTCTCCAAATCTTGAAAGTACGATGTTGGTATTTTGATAGGAATGGCATTGAATAGGTAGATTGCTTTGGGAAGTATAGACATTTTAACAATGTTGATTCTTCCCATCCATGAGCATGGTATGTTCTTCCATTTGTTAATATCCTCTGCTATTTCCTTTCTGAGGATTTCGTAGTTTTCTTTATAGAGGTCCTTCACCTCCTTCGTTAGGTATATTCCTAGGTATTTCATTTTCTTTGAGACTATGGTGAAGGGAGTTGTGTCCTTAATTAGCTTCTCATCTTGACTGTTATTGGTGTACACAAAGGCTACTGACTGTGGACATTGATTTTATATTCTGAAACATTACTGTATTTTTTGATGACTTCTAGGAGTCTTGTGGTTGAGTCTTTGGGGTTCTCTAAGTATAAGATCATGTCGTCAGCAAAGAGGGAGAGTTTGACCTCCTCTGCTCCCATTTGGATTCCCTTGATTTCCTTGTCTTGCCTAATTGTATTGGCTAGAACTTCCAGCACTACGTTGAATAGTAAAGGTGACAGAGGACAACCTTGTCTGGTTCCAGTTCTAAGAGGAAAAGCTTTGAGTTTTACTCCATTCAGTAAAATATTGGCTGTGGGTTTGTCATAGATAGCTTCAATCAGTTTTAGAAATGTGCCACCTATGCCTATACTCTTCAGTGTTCTAATTAGAAAAGGATGCTGGATTTTATCAAATGCTTTTTCTGCATCTATTGAGAGGATCATGTGATGTTTATTTTTGCCTCTGTTAATATGGTGGATAACGTTTATGGACTTGCGTATGTTAAACCAGCCTTGCATCCCTGGGATGAAGCCTACTTGATCATGATGAATGACTTTTTTGATGATAAGCTGTAATCTATTGGCTAGGATTTTGTTGAGAATTTTTGCGTCTATGTTCATGAGTGAGATTGGTCTGAAATTCTCCTTTTTGTTTGGGTCTTTTCCTGGTTTTGGTATCAGGGTGATGTTTGCTTCATAGAATGTGTTGGGGAAGATTCCTTCTTCCTCAATTTTTTGGAATAATTTCTGCAGTACAGGAATAAGCTCTTCCTTGAAGGTTTGAAAGAATTCTGGAGTGAAGCCATCTGGACCAGGGCATTTTTTGGTTGGAAGATTTTTTATTGTTTCTTTGATCTCAGTGCTTGAAATTGGTCTGTTCGGGAGCTCGATTTCTTCCTGGGTGAGTCTAGGGAGAGGGTGTGATTCCAAATATTGATCCATTTCTTTCACATTGTCAAATTTCTGGGCATAAAGTTTCTGGTAGTATTCAGAGATGATCTCTTGTATCTCTGTGGGATCAGTTGTTATTTCCCCTTTATCATTTCTGATTGAGGTTACTAGAGATTTTACTTTTCTATTCCTCATTAGTCTGGCCAATGGTTTATCTATTTTATTTATTTTTTCAAAAAACCAACTCCTTGTTTCATTAATTTTCTGAATGATTCTTTTGTTTTCAGTTTCATTGATCTCTGATTTGATTTTGGAGATTTCTTTTCTTCTACTGAGTTTAGGCTTAGATTGTTCTTCTTTTTCCAATTCCATAAGATCTCTTGTGAGATTGTTGATGTGCTCTCTTTCTGTTTTTCGAATGTAGGCATCTAAAGCGATGGATTTTCCTCTCAAAACTGCTTTTGCAGTATCCCACAGGTTTTGGTGGTTTGTGTCTTCATTGTTGTTATGCTCAAGGAAGTTAATGATTTCCTGTTTTATTTCTTCCTTCACCCATCTGTTATTCAACAGAAGATTGTTTAGTTTCCATGCCTTTGGGTGGGGTCGAGCATTTTTGTTAGAATTGAGTTCCACCTTTAGTGCCTTATGGTCTGAGAAGATACAAGGTAAAATTTCAATTCTTTTGATTCTGTTGATATTTGTTTTGTGTCCCAGAATATGATCAATTTTGGAGAATGTTCCATGGGGTGATGAGAAGAATGTATATTCTTTATCTTTGGGGTGGAGTGTTCTATATGCGTCTATGAAGCACAGTTGTTCTAGGGTCTCATTTAAGTCTCTTATATCCTTGTTTAATTTCTGTTTAGAGGATCTGTCCAGCTCTGTAAGAGGGGTGTTAAGGTCCCCTGTTATTATGGTATTATCAGATATCTTATTGCTCAGACTGAGTAAGGTCTGTTTCAAGAATCTGGGAGCATTTAAATTGGGTGCATAGATATTTAGAATTGAAATGTCTTCTTGTTGTATTTTTCCCTTGACCAATATAAAGTGACCATCTTTGTCTTTTTTGACTTTACTTGCTTTAAATCCACATGTATCTGAAAATAAGATCGCAACTCCTCTTTTCTTCTGAATTCCATTTGCCTGAAAAATTGTCTTCCAACCCTTGACTTGGAGCTTTAATTTGTCTTTTGAAGACAGGTGTGTTTCTTGCAGACAGCAAATGGATGGCTTGTGTTTTTTAATCCAGTCAACAAATCTATGTCTCTTCAGTGGGGAATTCAAGCCATTAACATTTATTGAGATAATTGATAAGTGTGGTAGTATTCTATTCGTCTTATTTTGTGAGAGTCCATTGCTTAGTTTTATCTTTTGCATCAGTGTGGAGGTTAGGTTCTGTCCTTTAATTTCTGAGTTCTTACTTTGCTGTTGATCCACTGTGGTGGTCAGTGTGCAGAACAGGTTGAAGTATTTCCTGTAGAGCTGGTCTTGTTGTGGCGAATTTCCTCAATGTTTGTATATCTGTAAATGATTTGATTTCTCCGTCAATTTTGAAGCTTAGCTTAGCAGGGTACAGAATTCTGGGCTGGAAATTGTTCTGTTTAAGTAGATTAAAGGTAGATGACCATTGTCTTCTTGCTTGGAAAGTTTCATTAGAGAAGTCTGCGGTCAATCTGATGGATTTGCCCCTGTAGGTCAACTGGTGCTTACTCCTGGCAGCTTGCAGAATCTTTTCTTTTGTCTTGACTTTGGTCAGGTTCATCACATTGTGTCTTGGAGAAGCTCGGTTAGAGTTGAGGCGACCTGGGGTCCGATAGCCCTCTGAAAGCAGTGTGTCAGAATCTTTGGTGATATTTGGGAAATTTTCTTTTATAATATTCTCTAGTATGGCTTCCATTCCTCTGGGGCATTCTTCTTCCCCTTCTGGAATTCCGATAACTCGTATGTTGGAACGCTTCATAAAGTCCCATAATTCTGACAGTGAACGTTCTGCTTTCTCTCTCTTCTTTTCTGCCTCTTTTACTATCTGAGTTATCTCAAAAACTTTGTCTTCTACCTCTGAAATTCTTTCTTCTGCATGGTCTAACCTGTTGCTGATACTTTCCATTGCATCTTTAAGTTCCCTGATTGTTTCATTTCCTTCAGCTCTGCTATATCCTTTTTATATTCTTCATATCGTTCATCTCTTATTTGATTCTGTTTTTGGATTTCCTTTTGGTTATTTTCCACTTTATTAGCCGTTTCCTTCATTGTTTCCATCATTTCTTTCATTGTTTTCAACATGTGTATTCTAAATTCCCTTTCTGTCATTCCTAACATTTCTGTATAGGTGGAATCCTCTGCAGTAGCTACCTCATGGTCCCTTGGCGGGGTTGTTCTGGACTGGTTCTTCATGTTGCCTGGAGTTTTCTGCTGATTCTTCCTCCTGGGTGATTTCTTTTATCTGTTTCCTAGCCCTAATTTTCCTTTCTCTTTCTCTTGCTCTTTAAGTTCTCGTGCCTGTGGACTAAGGGTTACAGGACCAGAAGGGTGAGAAGGTTTAAGAGCAAAAAAGGGATGAAAGAAAGGAGGACTGAGTGATAAGAAAAAAAAAAAAAGAAAAATAGAGAAAGGAGAGGGGGTGGGTAAAAGGAATATTGAAAAAAAGAAGAGAGGCACAGAAAGAGGGAGACAGAGCAGTATAGGTGTACAGTAGGGTACTTTGACACAACCTTAAAAAAAAAAAAAAAACACCTTCTGGGGGTGCCTAGTGGGGTGGTTCCCTTGAGGTCAGCAGCTCTTTGCTAACCTGATCAGACACAGTACCCCACCTCCACCAAGTAGAGAGGAAAGACAAAAATCCTGTAAATCAAACCAAAACAAGCAAACAGAAAACTTTACGGGATAAAATTGGCTGGAAAAACCAAATAATAGCGGTCGAAACACTAACAAAAATGAAGTTCTAATTATTGAAATAGGCAGCAATGGGAAATTATACTTAAAGTAGAGAAATTGAGAAAGAAAAAGGATCTGTATGGAAAAGGTTGAACTGAAAAAACAAAGCAACAATCCACCACATCAAAATAAACAAAAAAAACCAACCAAACCCAAAAAAAACCACAACCAAAAAGAAAGCAGTATGTATATGTTATTGAATATTGTCTGGGCAACACGTGGTCTTCTGGGGTATGAGATGTTAATCACAGTTCTGATACGACTGGAGGCTGCTAGTTTCTCAAACCCCAGCAGGTAGACACCCTAAATCTCTCTTCAGCCCACTTAAAAGGCACTTTGAACTTATTCACTTACTGAGCAGAAGCTTTCTCAGGGAAGCGCTTGTCGCTGGAATCACTGCTGAAGTGGCTATCCACTTACCCTGTGTGTCAAAACTGGTCTCCCTCTGCCCCCGAGGGTTAGGACTGCAAGGCGGTTCAAACCCCGCCCTTAGGCTACTTGGTCGCTGGGTTACCAGCTCCCACCCAATTCCAGCTCGGTGACCCTGAGGGCGGAGCTTGCCGGGGCAGATCGCTCACAATGTCTGCCTGTGACCCAGAGCCAAACACTATTAGCTCCGTCTGGCTCAGCGGCTCAGACTGGGGCCCTAGACAAAGGCCAAAGTTCTCCGCACTCCCGCTTAGGCTCTCCCCAAGGCAGTTCAGCTGAGTGCCAAGTCCAAAGACACCAAAACAGTTCACAGGTAAGGCCTTTCTGGTTTGCAGTCTCGCTGCTACTGAACTTACAGTTGCGGGTGGGTTTAGACGGATTGAACACACACGACCACTTGCCGGTTTTCCACTGTTTTAGTCCTCCTCTTGGGGTCCAGAAGTCTCTCGCTGACTCCCTGTATCCTCTCAGGGGTGATGATAGGCAGATCCCACCAGCCAGAGATGCCTGGAGTCCTATATCCCCAGACTCACGGTGCCCAGATGCAAGGAAGCTGTTACTCGGCTGCCATCTTGCTCTGCCTCCCTTAGGAATAATTTTTTTTTTTTTTGTTTTCAATTTCATTTAATTCTCTAATTTTAGTTATTTCTTTTCTTCCACTGGTTTTGGGGTTGGAATGTTCTTCCTTTTCCAGTTTCTTAAGATGTCCCATTAAGTTATTGACTTCCTCTCTTTCTGTTCTCTTGAGGAAGGCTTGTAACGCTATAAATTTCCCTCTTAGGATTGCCTTTGCAGTATCCCACAGGTTCTGATAATTCGTGTCTTCATTATTGTTTTGTTCCAAAAATTTGGCAATTTCCTTCTTAATCTCATCTATGACCCAGCTATCATTCAGCATAAGGTTATTTAGTTTCCATGTCTTTGTATGAGTATGCAGATATCTGTTTCTGGTGAGTTCAACTTTTATTGCATGATGATCTGAGAAAATACAAGGAATAATTTAAATACTTTAAAACTTGCTGAGGTTAGACTTGTGATCTAAGATGTGATCAATTTTGGAGGATGTTTCATGGGCTGATGAGAAGAATGTGTATTCAGTTTTTTTTAAATCTTTTTTTTTTTTTTTTTTTTTTTTTTTTAATTTGGCCAGGGCTGGGTTTGAACCCGCCACCTCCGGCATGTGGGACCGGCGCCCTACCCGCTGAGCCACAGGTGCCGCCCGTGTATTCAGTTTTGTTAGGATGAAATGTTCTATAGATATCTGTTGAATTCAATTGTTGTATGGTGAAATTTAAGTCTAAAATTTCTTTGCTTAGTTTCTTATTGGAGGTTCTATCCAACACTCCCAAAGGGGTGTTAAAAATCTCCAACTGTTATGGTGCTGGAAGATATTAAATTGCTCATGTCTGTTAGGGCCTCCCTTATAAATTGAGGAGCATTCTGATTGGGTGCATAAATGTTGATAATTGTCTAGATCACTTTTTCATTTGTCTGTGTTTACTATGTATGTAGAATTTAGACATCTAAGTTCAGAAGACAACTACAATTACCTTTTCCTTTTCTTATTGTGCAAGAATCCATCTAAATATTCCCTAGACTTAGAAGTAGTCATTAGGAGAGGCATCTGTAGAGTCAAGAGTTGTGGGGATGAAAAGTTAAAGATAAGAGAGCTCTGAGTGTGGACTCCAGTTGACTGGGGAAGCTGTCAACAATGCAATAAGAAGAACAAGCTGTGTAGGGACTATGCAGAAGGAAGCTGCTAATCCCCAGTCTATGACAACTTAGAAAATCCATCTTCTTAGCCTTAAAATAAAAGCTTCTCCCACAACAAGAACTGTTTGGAGAACATGTCTTCTGTAAACTCTGCATAAAAACTGATTTAAGGTTACTGAAGGAAGAATACATCATATTTCACTGGAGATGAATTTTCACATTAGAATAGCTGTTTAAAATTTTTTTTTTCTTCAGTGTTCCATCTGGTTAACTCTTCAGTGGTCTGAAGGTCCTGATTTTGTATGCCTCATGTGTTTCTAGTTTCTGAAAAGGTACTTAGCTGAAGTCTAAAATATCTGGGAAGAAGAGTAGGCAGGGGTTTGATTGAGTCAGTGCTTATTGCCACCAATTCCAAGAGGAAAGATAGGTGAATAAATCAGCTGAGCACTCTACTAAAACATCTCGACAGGCCACACGATCTATCACCCAGAAAACCAGCACATGTTGGGGTAGAGGAATGGTGAAATAAAGATTACAGATTTTAAGCCACAGCAGTAAATTTTACAAACACTATAAGCTTTTAGGAGAACACTTGATGTCTTCATTAGTTAAGTTTTATTGTTGTTGTTTGCAAGTAACAAAAGTTAATGCAAGCTAGTAAGACAAAAAATATTACTGAGATATTAATTTTCAGTCGTTCTTCTTAAACTTCTGCCCTTCCTCATTTAAAACAGTTAGCCAAACTCTTTATATATTATTTCAGGAACTAAATTAGAAGCTGTTTGAAAGCAGCAAAGCACCATTTCTTCTTATCTTCTGTGAAAGCCTATGCTTCTGAACAAGATGATCTAAAAGTGGAAACTTTTGAGGGAATTTGGGGATGGGGAGAGATCTTTTCCTTTTGCTACAAGGTGAAAAAAATAGAGTTGGTGGGCTCCACTGGTAGTAGAGACTTGCTCAGTGCTTGTGACAGTGACATCATAAGGGGAAAGACCTCAAAGGGAATGGCATTTTGGGCACTGCTGTTGCCTAGAACCAAAGCCTGAGACACACCAGCTTCACACAAGTTTCACAGACACTACACTTGGCATAAACACAGCTCAGCCTCCAAAGCCCAAGAGACCCTGAGAACTGTGATAATTGTGTCTTAACCATAATCCATGCCACTCAATTATTCAAGGAGTTTTGCACTACCCAGAGACCTTTACACAACACTTGCAGTGGTAGGAGAGAGGTAGCAGTAACCAATGAGATAAAATTCCAGGTTGCATGCTAGAATGAAAGCTGGAAGACAGATCTAAGTGGACTTGGGGAAAACAATGAACTCCCATATTTCTCACAGTTTACTGAGACTTAGACCCAATATATTTAGGCAGAAATAAAACATTTTAAGGGAAAAATGATATTCTAGCCTCACGTCTCCAAATGCACCTCATCCTACAGCTCTCCCTTCCTCCTGTGCTCTGGCCTGCTCACTAGTCCCTGACCTGTTCTGCTCCTTCATACCATCTTCATGCTAAAATTTCCTTATAACTGAAAAATGCTTCTCCAGCTATTTGTGTAATTGGCTTCTCCACCATTTAGATCTTACCTTAAATGCCATTTCCTAGGAGAGATTATCCTTGGTTACACTAAGTAAAAGGAGCCTCTTCCACATCCATTTCAGTGGGAAACACTCATTCTCCATTACTCTGCTTTGTCTGCTTTTGTGGGAATGACCATAAACCAGATAGGTGGATACATAGATAGATAGATAGATAGATAGATAGATAGACAGGCAGACAGATAGATAGACAGGCAGACAGATAGATAGACAAATAAATAGACAGACAGACAGACAGATAGGCAGGCAGATGGATCATTCAGTTGATCAACAGATAATACTGAAGCTTGCCTAGGCTCCCATACCAAATACCACAGAATGAATGACTTAAACAACAGAAATTTACTTTCTCACATTTCTGGAAGCTAGGAGTTCCATATCAAAGTGTCAGCAGATTTGCTTTCTTCTAAGGCCTCTTTGGCTTGCAGAGGACCTTTTCTGCTGTGTCCTCACGTGGTCTTTTCTCTAAGCATGTCTGTGTCCTTATCCTATTGTTGTATAAGGATACCAGTCCCACTGGATTAGGGAGCACGCTTATGACCTAATTTACCTTAATTACCCCTTTGAAGGCCTAACTCCCAATACAGTCACATTCTGAGGTACTGGGAGTTAAGACTTCAATGTACGAATTGGGGGAAGCACAATTCAGTCCACACAAGAGAAATAGAGTTGGAAGGATAGATGGAGATAACCTCACTACCTCATTCTGTAGGGACACTGGCCTGGCCATGAGCCTAAGGGATCTGGGGTCCTTCTGCTTGCCCTAACCCACATTCCCCCACCTTCAGAAACACTTGGCGTTCATAATTCTAAAGCCTTGTGGTGCTGGTGGATGAATTAGCTTGCTTCTTCTTCTTCTTTTTTTTTTTTCATACGATTGGTATCTTTATAAAGCTACTTATTTTAATTTCCTGTTCCCATCTTCACTCTTTTCCTTTACTGGTCACTTAAACAACAGAAAACTCAGATTGTACTCAGTTACTGCCCATATAACTGCACCTTCTCTTCCAAAAAATTGTTGGCATTTCTTACTGGCTATTGTTTTATCCTTTCAATCACATTATCTTCTTGATTTCACGTCATTTTCTCCCCTTTACAATCATTTAATAAGGTGTTGTGATGATGTGGACATAAGCATGCAGATGAAATGTTCCATGTTTAACATAAAGACTGCCACATTACTTTAAACTTTGTTTAATACAATTTTAAGTTCCTACACCCTGATTTCTAAGTCCTGGAGAGTTCTTCATTATTAACTGTACAAAGATTCTATTCCTAGTGCATCAAAACATTATTTTTATAGGATTAAGTCTACAAGAAGGTGTGCTAGCCATAAAAGAATAAATATTATAGGGGACATTGACTCTAGTTATTATGAATCTAGAAATTTTTACATGTAAACCTGGGTTGATTCATAACAAAACAATATCGCATCACAACATTTCAAACACTTAAAGAGATACTTTGCCCAATGTAGCCTCCAGTTGCAGTCCTCATTATGTGCCTGTACAGACGCTCCATGAAGTTCAACTACACCACCTGCCCTTCTCCAAAGGTGCCCCATGCATTTCAGCCTTTGTGCTTTTGTTTAGTGTGTCTCCTCCTCTTAGAATGATTCATCCCCATACAAACTCTTTCTTGTTTTCAAAGCCTGCCTCAAAAGCCATCTTTCCCAAGGCTCTTCACAAGATGTTTTGTCTCTGCTTTGAACATAGAATTTGTCCTTCTCTTAAAGCCCTTATTTAACTCTAGCCAAGTTGTGAGTGAACTTGGCTTACCTTTCTTACTAGACAATTAAGCATCTTGAAAACAGAGAAAGTTCTAGCCAATTCTTGGCATGCCTAGGGCTTTTAATAAGGGTGGGTATGCATTTAACAAGAGCTCACTATCTGTGGATTTGAATTGGACCCCTAAGCCATAGAAACTTTGAGTTAAGTGTTTGGAAATATAAACAATTTGAATACTAATCTCAACAAAATAGAGACCTAAATCTTTTGTTAACGCTATCATCCCTCTGCCAAATTAACCCTCCAAATCTAAGCATTGTAAATCTAAAATCATACCTAATTTTCATATGGCATAGGTCATTTAGTTATTTTTTTTGTTTGTTTGTTTGCATTAAAAACAATTAGAGCAAGGTGTTGAAAACTGATTGTATACACTCACAAGCAAAGGGTTTATACAACATTTAATATACATTTAAAGACATATAAATCTGTCAAGTGCAAAAGACCCAGGGAATGTCTTTGGTTATTATTAGAATAACAGAAAATGAAGAAGACATCTGTTTAAAAGATATTCCTGCTGAAGCAGAATGGGTGCAGAGCTCAGTTGTTGTAGAAGGGAAAAGAACTAAGCGAATGATATATCTAACAGTTTTCCCCCAAGAGGTTTTGCTCATAAAGAAGTGGTACTACTGGGCGGCACCTGTGGCTCAAGGAGTGGGCTCTAGTCCCATATACCTGGGGTGGCAGGTTCAAGCCCGGCCCCAGCCAAAACTTCAAAACAAAACAAACAACAACAACAAAAAAGAACAACCCATGGGCTAAAGCCTTCTGGGAGTCCCCAAGCTTCTGTGTCATGGCATGGGATATTCAGAGGGGGAGAGATGGGTTGGCCCCAACAATTTCAGAAGAGTTTGAGTTCCTTGAAACGAACATCCATTTCAGTATAACAAATGGTACAATTTTCAAACATTGCACAGAATTACTCAACAGTAACTGGTGATTTCTTCATCTTATTTGTTCCATGGCTGTGTCATCAGGCTCAAAAATATGAATAAAGCAGATTTTCTCCCTACTGTACACACCACCAAATGGTGGCATGTCACACATAACATGAAAACACAGGAATACAGGAAGAACGGGAAGACACAGGAATAAGTGTTTTTAAAAACTGAGCAAAAGTAGTAGAGACATAATAAGTAGTAATGAATATTTGTTCGATCTCAGGTCGAGTCAATGACAAGTACGCATGTATCAAGGGTCATAAACTGATAAGAAAGAGGCAACTAGAGTTAATTAAATTATCTCTTTCTACATTGTGAAAGTTAGTGGAACCTTGTCCTCAGATAGAGCCCCAGCTCGTAGCATCAAATAACTCAGAGTTCAACCTCAGCAAGTACATAGGGAACGTGATGCACATATGGTTGAAGTCTTTGTCTGGCACCCAAAGCTAATCAGGGGAGCAGCCAGGATGAGAATTTCAATCTCCCTTTTTGGTTCCCTGATTATGCTTTTTCTATTCACCACATTCCCCAAACCAGGCAAAAGTTATTGCAAAACAGAAGTATCAACTATTCTAATGACTTACCCCCCAAAGCACTTCGAAGGCATAATTTAAAAAATAAGGCCAGTTAATGTAATTCTTAGATTATCTTTATGTGTAGTGATGTGTGTTTATCTTTACCTGTACAGAATATGCCTTGATTTATTCACCCGAACAACATTTACTGTATTTTCACTATGTGTAAGTCTTGGACAAAATCTGGTTTCAGTTCACTGGAGATCTCCTTAACAATTACAGGTTTTTTACACAAACAAGCACATTCATATTGTTTAAGGGGAAACCAAGAGGCCTTATGAAACATATGGCCCTCTTTGACTCAAGATTTTTTCCTTTCGTGCCCAATCCGTTTTCTTCTATGGCTACAAACAATCCCTTTAGCCTCGTCAGCCATTTGTGAACTGATGCCCTCAATTACAGGCCTAGAGGGAGCATGTGAATCACTTCACATGTGGCAAGTAGGCAGCAGCGTCACATTATTATGGACAGGGCCACAGGGAAACAGCACTGGCCTATTTACCATTGATGAAATCATCCGGTTTTCAAGGAATATTGCACTAAACATGATGTTATATAAAACGGAAGTGATCCTAATAGTTATTGAACTCCCTCATGGGAACTTGTTCGTTGGGTGGCAGGATGGAGCATTTTGTGGGCATTTGTGGTGCATTTCTTTTTATAGCTTTCATGATTATTAGGCAAAAGCGTGTCATGAGAGTAGCAAAGCCATGGCTTTTGCTTCCCAAGCAGGTCTTTCTAAGCAATTTAATATGGTTCACCGAGAGAGAGTATGGGAGCTAGTCCATATTAAGCCTAAACAAACTGCAGTAGAAATTGAAATGGTTATTCCTGGCTCAGTTCATGCCCCTGGATTAAACTGAAATATTACCAGTGTCATGTAGGGATATTGAAGAGAGTTGTAATTCTTTGGTTTCAACTAGGTAGTGCAAGTACTAACTGCCATATGAAAAACAGTAAAAATACATTTCCTAAAGAATTATTAGCAAAGAGTGAAACTCCAACAAGAAGTGCAATCCAAAGCAGTAATAAAATAAAGAATAAGAAAAATTATTTGCTATCTAGAAGAGTAAAATTATGAAAAGCTGTCATCAGTGAAATTACCCTTCTCACAAAATAACAGAATTGTTTAGATTTCCTTTACTGTTTCTGTTGAGTAAGCTGAGTTCACATTATTTCCAGAGATACACACATTATATTATTTATTTCTGTAACTGGTAAAATCCCAGCATCATAAATAACTTCCCCACAGCCTGTGTGGTTTTATTTAGTGTGTACATATTAATGCCTTAAATTACATTTCTATAGCACATTCAATGAGCATACTAATAAAATTACAGCCGCTTCAACGACCTTGAGCCTGAACTTTACCTACAGAATTTTAAAACTACAGACATGGAGGAGGCACAAGGAAGAAGCATAAGTAATTGCAGATTCAAAGCATGTGTTTATCTCTGGGAGTATTTGCTTCTCAAATGTTGTTAATATTTAAATATACATTTTCTGAAAGCAGCCATACTCTACAAAGGAGAACTCTTAAAAATAACCTAAAATTTTACACACTGCCAATCTTCTAGTTAGACCACTTGACTGCGTTGGTGTGTGTAATGGCAATTGCCAATTTGAAAACCCCTTTAATCTCTAAAGCACTTTGCCAAATAGGAGTTGGGGAATCTCCCATCACTCCTCCTAGATCCATTTATCTCCCTTCTTAAAGAAGGGACAACTTAGCCTAAGTGACTTGTCCTAGAATTGCGAAAGTGAGAGAGGGTTGCGACTGGGATTAAAATCCCAGGACTAGCAATTACTAAAATCAATAATCAATATTGAATAATGAATAACCAATAAATATTAGCAAAGGCATTTTTGGATTTTAATTCCTAACAAGGAATGGAGTATAGAGAAGTGAACAGGCTCAGGACTATTCAGGAAGTGTTCCTGTGCTTTGCTTCTGCCTTGAAGGTCTATGCTTTCCTAATTCATGAAAGTGAGATTATAATAAAAAGTAATAGGGCCAGCTAAAATTCTAAAGTAACGATAAGCTTTTGTTATATTACTACTACCTCTAAAACTACAGACCAGTGATCCTAAAGCTTATGCTAGTCAAACTCCAGAAGATGCTTAAAAAGAATCTCTTCCATCAGAATATTAACAGAGAGGATATTTCAAGGAAGGGCACTATAGATTTTGTGGTTCATTTGCTGTTCTTATATTATCCAATAAACTATAATACTCAAAATTCCCCACTCTTTTTTTTAGTTTGAACATTATCACAGTATTTTAAAAAGTAACAGAGGAAAAATACTTTTTGGATGGTTGGTTCTGTACCATCTGCTGTTTTGAGTAAAAATGAAAACAAGAAAAGTGTATTTTTTCATATTATTATATTTAGTTAAAACTAATATCATTTTACACTATATATAAAGATGAAAATTAAGGCTTGGTTATAATTTACTTAAGGTAGAAGACAGGAATACAAGAAGAAATAAATTAACAGAAAATCTATTTATTAGGAAGAGAAAGAGGCAGAAGAAAAAGAGAGATGACTGAGAAACGCTCTGGGCACTTATTCCTGTGGTCTGCTTCTGACAGAATTCTGCAACGCAGGCTTGCTGAATAGTTTAGATCTAGTAGGATAGTGAAAGAAATTATCTCGCAATGTGATGTCTTCATTTAACACCCTACATCCTTGATCCTAAGGCCCCCATTTTTTCACAGTTTAACATCTATGAAGTTGGAATGCACCTCCAATCAAAAGCATATTATTATTGCTATTAGTTAATATTCCCAAATTTTGGTAGATATTAATCTTTGGGATTCATAATTTAAAAATAATTCCTGGGAATACTCAGGAATTCTCTTAATTGTTATCCCACATTTTTCGTAACACACTATCTGTTTTAAGTGAGTGATCACAGTAATAAATAGTGGATCATTTTTCTCTAATGGAATTATACTAAGAGTTTCAGATTCTTTTTAGATTTTAGATTAGCTTTCACATTCAGATTATATTTAAAAATGATACAAAAATGCATGGCTTATTGGCATTATGAATTAATATATATTAATATCACATATATGTCTCTGAGATAGGTGTTTCACGGGTCAGATTTACAATGCTGAATAAAAATTATTTACAATATCAAAATATTAAACATTTATGCCGCACCCCCGGCATCTAGCCGGGGTGAAGTGGCGCTGTCCGCATTATAAAATGCGTGAGTAGGTGGTATGTGCTCCCCGGAGCGAAACCCCAACACCCCTGGTTTGCGACAGCAGCGCATAAGTTGCCTAGCATGCCTTTGTTTGAACGTAATGACTCACGAGGTGCGGCATAAAAGCCTAAAAAACCTTTGCTCTGAAACCTGTCTGTTCAGTTGAATGCCTGATTGTTGCCTGATTGTTTTGAGAAACTAAGAATAAACATAATGACTTACTGATCCACAATTAAACACAGCAAGAATGGCTGTGCCGAACTCAGTGGCTCCAAGAGAGCCTGCACAACAGCACGTCCCTACCATAAATGTCAGTGACTTGAGACAATGCAGGCACGGCAAACAAGATGTTCCAACATGACATACACTATCACCTCCTGCAGTAAAACTTTACTTAGAAAAACATCTTACTTCACTAATTAGTAAAACTTTACTTAGAAAAACATCTTACTTCACTAATTTTCATATGTAACACAAATCAATAGAGTAGTTTAATGTTTAACAAACAATAAATCAAAATATAGTTACTAATTAGAGTAAAAATACATAGAATATATATAGAAGTAGTCAAACATTATACATAAAAGAATATGTTCAGCTGTTTTTAAAAGAGATCATAAGAAACTGAGACCAATTACAGAACTAAGAGAAGTCACAAACCTTGACATTCCTAGATAAGGGGAAGCAACCAGGTGTTACTGATAAAACCACCTCCCTCCAGAGAGCAAAACCTTGAAAATATATAGTGCATGATAAACCACATATGGAGACACAAAGATAATTTACAAGCATAAGCAAAATAATGATTACATTGTTTTAACCCTGGGAAGAAAATGTATATATACCAGACTTAAAAATCAGTAAAGTACAGCTGCTTTCTTCATCATTCGTGGTGTGTGGCAGTTTGTCATTTCATCCTGCGTCGACCTTTTCAACCAACCTGTACCGTTCACCCTGAGCACCCTCGGACTGAGACCCATCGACTGGCGGTCCGCGACACATTTATATTTAAAAGTTATAATTTTTAAAATGAAAATTTAAAACACAACACATTAATTGCCCCATTTTTCTTCCATTTGCAATGTTGTGGATTATATTAACAGTATGTCCAAAGTAACCTCAAGTCTGTCCTGTTTGTTAAGGAATTTGTGCTTTATATAAGCTTTTCTTTTCAGTTTAAAAAATGACATTTTTTATATTGCCCTGGTTTTGGTTTTGATGTTGAAGTCAACATTGATTTTGCTAGTTTAGTTTTTTGAAGATCAGTTTCTGAGCTCATGTTGTATTGTTCCAAAACAATATTCACACACACATCTTTTTGTTGAATTTCTTTTGTTGAAGTGTTTACAAAGAACTGTATTCAGAGCAAACATACAAATACTGCAAAATGAGTATTACTGGATAGTATTAGGATAACATAACATTTGCGTCTCTTGACCAGGCAGTGGGCCTACAAAGATTCACATGTGAAAATGCTCATTTAATTAAGGCCTGATTTTGCTTTCAAATCTTGTTAATTCTTAGAATGCCAGGCATATGATTTTTATTAAAATACTATATCTATATAACATTTAATAATGATTTTATTTGCAAGAATGAGACAGTTAACTGCAGAAAGGAACCTGAACATCTTTATTTATTTATTTATTCATATTTTTTTTTGAGACAGAGTCTCACTTTGTTACCCTTAGTAGAGTGCTGTGGCATCCTAGCTCACAGCAACCTCAAACTCTTGGGATCGAGCGATTCTCTTACCTTAGCCTCCCAAGTAGCTGGGACTACAGGAGCCTGCCACAACATCCAGCTATCTTTAGAGACAGTGCCTCACTCTTCCTCAGGCTGGTTTCAAACCTGTGAGCTTGGGCAATCCACCCGCCTTGGCCTCCCAGTGTGCTAGGATTACAAGCGTGAGCCCCTGCATCCAGCCCCTGACATGGCAACTCCAAGTATGACTGATTGACTAGTAATGTCTCTACATTGATTGTTAAGCTTCAATTTTCACAGTAAAATCATAATACTTCTTGTGTTCATTGATGTGTCTCAAAATATTGGATTCAGAGAAACATATAACTTTCCTAAAGAGTTCTGAATGGAAACCCTACTGTCACCCAGGCACAGTTGTTGCTGGTGCATTTGCAACCATGAAAAGAACCAACATCAGAATTAAAGAATGATATTAGTAGAGCATTTAGTTAACCCTTACTCTAAACTAAACAGTTGTGAGGAAAATATAGAGGAGTGAGATTTATCAGAATTGTTTAACAACGTTCCCAGAGTGTTAAAATTGAGACAGTTCTACAGTATTGCAAAGTCAGTTTATGAGCCCATCTAACCATTTTAGTCCTTTAACTTTTTTCTTTTCAATTGTTACATCAATGATAATTTTGAAGGCACAGATGTGATAATGTGGGAAAAATGGACATTAAATGACTCTGACTCAAAAAGTGGTTCAGAAGAGTTGAAGTCTAAAAATGAATATATTTTAGCAAAACTTTAACTATTTATTTTGCTTAAACTATTCTTTTCATAGAGGTATAAAACTAATGGAAAATTGCATGTAATAAAGTCTAAGATAGCTCTGTAAGTATTAAAATACAATTACAAAGTTATAAAAAGTATTTTCTCATAGTATAATTGGCAGTGTTATTTCTTTCTATTGTCATGTAAAATAATAATAAATAAATTTTACAATGATGTCTCTGATTTGATAGAATATTGTAGATGCAGAAATGAAAATGAGAGATTAGATGATTTCCCAAATTTATTTGATGTTTCAATAAATGTGCACACATGGCATAACACTGTATATGTATATTTAACGTTAATCCTAATGGTTCTGAGATCTACCTGTAGAGATACAAGTAAGATCCTAATGGTTCCGAGATCTACCTGTAGTGATACGAGTAAGATCCTAATGGTTCCGAGTTCTACCTGTAGTGATACGAGTAAAATCCTAATGGTTCCGAGATCTACCTGTAGAGATACAAGTAAGATCCTAATGGTTCTGAGATCTATCTGTAGAGATACAAGTAAGATCCTAATGGTTCTGAGATCTACCTGTAGTGACACAAGTAAGATCCTAATGGTTCCAAGATCTACCTGTAGAGATATAAGTAAGATCCTAATGGTTCCGAGATCTACCTGTAGAGATACAAGTAAGATCCTAATGGTTCCGAGATCTACCTGTAGAGATACAAGTAAGATCCTAATGGTTCCGAGATCTACCTGTAGAGATACAAGTAAGATCCTAATGGTTGCGAGATCTACCTGTAGAGCTATAAGTAAGATCCTAATGGTTCCAAGATCTACCTGTAGAGATACAAGTAAGATCCTAATGGTTCCGAGATCTACCTGTAGAGATACGAGTAAGATCCTAATGGTTCCGAAATCTACCTGCAGTGATACAAGTAAGATCCTAATGGTTGCGAGATCTACCTGCAGTGATACAAGTAAGATCCTAATGGTTGCGAGATCTACCTGTAGAGATACAAGTAAGATCCTAATGGTTCCGAGATCTACCTGTAGAGATACAAGTAAGATCCTAATGGTTCCGAGATCTACCTGTAGAGATACAAGTAAGATCCTAATGGTTGCGAGATCTACCTGTAGAGCTATAAGTAAGATCCTAATGGTTCCGAGATCTATCTGTAGAGATACAAGTAAGATCCTAATGGTTCCGAGATCTATCTGTAGAGATACAAGTAAGATCCTAATGGTTCCGAGATCTACCTGTAGAGATACAAGTAAGATCCTAATGGTTGCGAGATCTACCTGCAGTGATACAAGTAAAATCCTAATGGTTGTGAGATCTACCTGCAGTGATACAAGTAAGATCCTAATGGTTCTGAGATCTATCTGTAGAGATACAAGTAAGATCCTAATGGTTCCGAGATCTATCTGTAGAGATACGAGTAAGATCCTAATGGTTCCGAGATCTACCTGTAGTGATACGAGTAAGATCCTAATGGTTCCGAGATCTACCTCTAGAGATGCAAGTAAGATCCTAATGGTTCTGAGATCTACCTGTAGTGACACAAGTAAGATCCTAATGGTTCTGAGATCTATCTGTAGTGATACAAGTAAGTAAATTAATTTTAACTCTTGAATAGCATTAATCCCTATGCACATCCCACAGTTTACCAGATTCTCTACTGATGATGAGCTCTTCCAATGTTTGTTGTTAATAATTCTGCAGTAAGTTTCTGTAGTGTTACTATTTAAGGTAGTATTAGCTACTTTGAAAATAACCCCCCCACATACTATGGCTCAAATATGACAGAAGTTTATTTGCAGCTTTTGTATGAACAAAATACATGGTTTTGATTGATAAGAGAGTCTCCTCCAAGTCCAAGGTCCTTCCATCTTAGGGCTACTCTATCAACACCCTGTGGCTTCCCAAGTCTCTGCTTGTCGGCCCCCAGCTGGTGGGAAGAGGTGCACATGTTGGCGTGTCTTCATGGGCAGGCCAGGATGTGCTGCACCTGTTTCTTACTAGAATCCGGCTGCAGAGCCACATCAGATGGTACGGGATTCTGGCTGACTATGCCCAGGAAAAGGAGGAAATGGGTTTGGAGAGGGGCGAGTCAGTCTCTGCCATGATACCCTTGTACACGTGCTGTGAGAATTACATGTACTGACGTGTGGAACTGCTGCGTCTTAGAGAGCTGATCTTCACCTTCATTAGAAATCAGTCATCATATAAGTATTCATTTCTAAAACAATCCCTTGTTTTTCCACTGAATAGAACCATAGTCTTTATCCTATATTAAAATCCCTTGTGTCTTGTGTTCTATTTTTACCTATTATGTAACGCATCTATTTATATACTTCAATTCTAATACCATGATCATTTTCTTATAGTAGCTTTAAAGCATATGCTGATATTAAAATAACCAGGAGGCAAGTTTCCTCTCATTCTTCTTTTTTATAACTTTCTTGGCTATTTTTGACCATCATATGCTTCTACATAAAATTTCAAACCATTTTATGCAATTTCTTCCAATATTTTGGATTCTGCTTTAAACTGACTTATGTCAATACATATGTCTTATTAGATGATATTGTCTTAAAAATTCTTGATCTATAATGTTATATTTTTTCTGTTTGTTCAATTTTTATTTTCTCTTCTACAATAAGATTTTATAGTTTTCTCTTGTAAAATTCCTATGTGCTTTAAAATATCTTTCTATTATTGTAAATGGAATTTTTCCTAATTATATTTCCTAGTGCTTATTACCAACAGAGAAAAGCTATTGATTTTTGTATATTTATATCTATCTTTTTGCAAATGTTCTTATTAATTTCTTTAAGTTGAACTCTCTTTGATTTTCTAAGTAGATGATTACCGTATGAAGATGGTTTTATCTTCTATTTTCTGTTTTGTTAAATAGGTAACCGTGGTTGTTGTGGTTACTCTCTCCTCTGTTTCTTCTCTGCTCCTCTTTCTTTTTTCTCTCTTATTTTGGTCCTGTCAAATTCCCTGGAACCCTCAGAACAGTAACATGTCCTACTGGGCATCACCAAATATTTCATTTCTGATTTTAATGAACACAATCCAATCTTTTATCATTAGGGAAAACTTGTGATCAATTATTTTCTGTTTCAATTTCGCTAAGTGTTCTTGCTAGAAATTATTTCTGGGTTTGGTCAAGTACCTTCCTGTTATCTATTTATATGGTGGACTGGCACCCATGTTTTCATTTCTCCTTCATCTACATCCGTGCTGTAGTCTTACGGCTAATGGAGTATTTTTCCTTCCCTCTTGATTTCGGTCTTTGCCATGAGACTATCTCTGTCCTATGATATGGAGGTGGAAGCGCTCCATTTGCAAGTCTTAAGAAGCCTTATGAGTTTCCATTGTCCTTTTTGGGCATCTGCCATCAGTACGGGAAGAGCTGGTGAGCCAGGCGGAAGAATAAACCCTGTGAGCAGCAGTGCCGGAAACACTGTGGCTGGGCACCGAGCTGCCCGCTAAGCTCAGCAGAAATGAGCAGAAGCAGCAGCCAAGCTGGGCCGCTGGTCCATGAGAATAAACGATTTTTGTTTTATGGCACTTTTTATTTTTTTAAATACAGCCTTACTGTGGCAATAGATAACTAATACAAATTTTGTATCTAGAAGTAAGACGCTTTATTCAAGTAATAAAATGTAAATATTTTAGATGGGGCAGTGTTTGGTAGGAAACTCACAGGACACTGAAAAAATGACAACCCATGTAAAACAAAAAAGGTGAAACAAGTAAATCTACTACCTCCTGCAGTTTAGAAGATAAAGTACCTGATGAACTCATTAAGCCAGGCAAGATGGTTTGTGAGCAGAATGTTCACAGTGTAGGTGCGTTACTATTTTTCTTACTCTATCACCTGAGTACAGTGCCATGGAGTCATAGCCCACAGCAACCTCAAACTCCTGGGCTCCAACAATCCCTTTGCCTCAGCTCCTGAGTAGCTGGGACTACAGGTGCCCACCACAACACCTAGCTAGTTTTTCTATTTTTAGTACAGGCAGGGTCTCACTTTTGCTCAGACTAGTCTCCAACTTGTGAGCTCAAGGGAGCCGCCTGCCTTGACCTCCCAAAGTGCTAGGATAACAGGTGTGAGCCACAGCACCCAGCCTAGGTTGGTTACTTTTTTTTTTTTTTGAAAAAACAAATAGTGTTTTATTAACTACCACACTGTTATAATACACTTTAAAAGTACAATAAGGTAGCCTTTAAATTTGAGGTGGTCTTAAGAATAATAAATGAACAGAATTCCAAATTTTTGCAATAGGTGAACTGCTATAGTTATAGGTATACATTTATGAAAATTGTACAGCTCTTACAAGACCAGCAATGCAACTTTATTTTATACATTTCTTTAAATTGAAAATACAAAGAATAATTAAAAAATAAAAAGAAAATACAATGTAATAAAAAAGATACATTTCTCAAATGTACTAGATACCTATAAATTTTAAGGGAAGAAGCAAGAAAGGAAAATAATTGATACTTATTTGCAGACTGTTACCTGTAACTGCATTTAATAATTTGCTTACATGGAAGAGATAAGCTTAGAAAAGAACTGACTCATTTACAAGGAAAATTTGGAGGGAATGTAGAGCACCTATAATTTGTTGGGCTGGAGAATTAAAACTATTTCTTATCTTTAGTCTCTGGAGTCAACCAAGGATCTTCGAATGAAGACTAAGCCGAAAGGGAGAGATTAAATCATATGCGTCAGCATTGAGTACATCCTGTGAACACAGGGCAGACCGAGGAAGGAGAGTCAAAACTGTTGTTAAAACCCCTTAAATACAGCTGGGTACAGTGGTCTACACCTGGAATCATAGTACTCTGGGAGGCCAAGGGCGGAAGCTTGCTTGAGGCTAAGCAAGACTAAAATTCCTGAATCTAAAATTCCTTTTGCAGAATATTTTCTAGGACAAAGATATGTCTATATATCATGGTAGTTTGGACTTGGCCCTGGGGCAAAAACTGTTTGATGACCTAGCCTGAAATTGTCATCACTATTCCAAGGTGGAAGTGCAATAATATTCCTAAAAATATTAATAATTTTTATATTTCTCTCTCTCACCAAAGTTTCATTTCTTACAGTAGCAGTTCAAACTTCATGTTTCCTTTCTACTCTGTCTTTCTCTCAATCTGCCAGATCTTGGGCCCCTTTTATTTCTATCAACTTCCCTCCAAGTTCTTTATTATGTGAAACTATTATTATTTTTTCTTCTTTATTCATTTTATTTATCATCTCTGATGAGCAAAAAATGAAATACATTGCTTGGAAAGCTGGAAACATAGGGAAATGAACCTTATTTGTCAATTACCCAGGCATACATAATTTACTCATACAAATAATATTACCACTTGATGCTGTAAGAAAATTCTTAAAAGCAATAGTGCATAATAATGCTAAACTTTTTGAGAAAGTATTAATTCATACTCATAAGAACAAACAGAGGCTGAACAGAATCTGTCTTATCACTAAAGAAAAAAGAGAGACGACCCAATAAATGATATACCATGTTAACAGTTAGATGTAACCACAAACCCAGCAATTTTTAAAGTGCGGTTCAGGACTACAAGTATTTTCAATACCCTCTCAGCAGATACTGACATTCAAGCTGGGAGTTCACTGTGACAGCTACAGCAAAGCACTATTAGGTTACACACGTCTGCACTTGTTCAGATAAACACACTTAGCAAACTCCCTGATTCCCTTTAGAGGGCTAAGGGAGCCCATTAACTGGATCTCATCATTGACTGGGATGGAATTGGTTATCGCATGTCAAGGACAGTTTATAACATATCCCTTGGTACCTAGAGCTATTGAAAGTGCTTGTGGTATTTCAGACTGTGGAGTTTCTCTCTAGTCTAAAATCCTAATAAAATGTACTATTTTCCTTTCCTCCTGACTACAATTCCTGAATCTAAAATTCCTTTTGCAGAATATTTTCTAGGACAAAGATCTGAATCCGAGCATCAGCCCCACAATGGTCAAGTTTGATTAATTTTGACCAAAACTTTAGAGGGAGAGAGAATAGAGAACAGGGAAGGGAAAATGATGGGATGGAGGGAGGAATGAGGCCCGAGAGAGACCCCGGCAGGGGAGGGGAGGAAGAAGGAGGGGAGCAGGGAGCAGGGCAGGTGGGCAGCGAGTAGAGTGAGAGTCGGGTTCACCCTGGAGAATCAGAGTTAACTCTCCTCAAATCTCCTGGATACAGAGGAAAAAAGAAGCTGTCTCAGTTCCTGCCTTGTAGGAAAGACTTAATTAAAAATTTTAAAACTGCTGAAAGTGCTGTTTTATTATTGGCATAGTAACTGTTTCAATGTTAACAGCACTTTTGAATTTTAAACACAGCCATTTTGTCCCTAGTTCAGAAACTCTGGGAAAAAGGATATGTTTTTGAAAGTTCAGACAAGAAAATACCACACAAAATGGGGTATAAACTTTTTGACGGCCAAGATTACACAATGATTTCCTCTCACCTGCCAATTCTATGCAATTCGTCTCCTTAGCGTGCCATGCAGGAAAAGGTCCAGTGCCACAGCTGAGCGTGGTGGGCACAGAAAACGCCAACCAGCTCCCTCTTCAAGGAAGGATTTGCTGCCTAGATGCTGTGAGACTGGTCTGCAGACACCTGCAGCACCCAGCACCTTCAGGATCCCCCTCAGCTTCAGAGAATCATTTCAACCAAGGCAGAGCCCATGCAGTGACTCACCATGGTCAGGATGCGAAGGTCCAGTTCTTTTTCTTCTATAGCAGGTCACCTTTGACAGGCGTGTCCTCCAGAGCCTGGCAGGGAGTTGAGTGAGGCTCTGGGCCACCTGCTTCACGGTCCCATTTTCTCTGCTTGATTCTGTCCCCCATACACCCCTGCCAAGTGTTGCCCCCTAATCAGCGTTAGGGGTACCCACCTTTGGTTTCGGTGTCTGCTTCTGGAGAACCCAACTGAAGAACTGGATTCAGAAAATGAACGTTATAATTGATTTGTGATATCTGCCAGGGGAAAGGTAAGTATGTCCAGCCTACACTCCTACTAAGGAAGAAAGCTCTTCCAGTGAGCCTCAAATCATCACTGGAGAATAACGGGTCATTTTCCTGCTATGAGTTTATAGCAAAAGGAATATTGGAATCTTATGGGGGGAAACAGAAAGATTCAAGCACTTATTCATCAAGCTTTGCCTGATATTAGCTCCAGAGCAGGTACATCCAAACATTTAAAACGTAATTTAAGAGATACTATCTGGAACTCCTCAATGGAGCTGTGGGAGCCTGGAATACAAAGAGAGCAATTTTGCTGAGACCAGCTGGGAAAGAGAAATGACAGGTGCTTTTTTCTTATAGAAAGAATGGGGAAGGATGCTTTAGGTATAGAGGGGGAGTGTAGGAAGTGTGGGAGTGTGGCCCCTAGTCCAGAAGGCGAGCATTGTTTGGGGAAAGGCACGTGGTTTAGCGTGCTGAAGTGTAGGGAGTGAAGCTTGCCGAGGGGTCAGGTGCGGAGGCAGAGTGTGAGACTAGGACATCTGGTTACTGCCAGCTGGGAAGGTATTTTTGCCTTGCTGAGGTGTCTGGACTTCATCCAGTAGCCAATAGACACTGTTGGAAGGAGAAACCATGATTCCGTTGTGTGTGTTCTGCTCTGCCGGACAGATGTTAGGTTTTTCTGGCATTGTCTTGGATTGTGATACTGTGTCCTTTGGATTTGTTTATACCTCTGTGGGCCCTTAATCCCCTAAAGAGGGTGAGTGTTTCAGGTGTTAGGAAAGGCAAAGCTCAGAACAATTGAAGGAATTCCTATTTCTCTCTGGACCTCTCTTGGTCTTGGACTTGAATTTTAATGAGGCTCAATATGCTCAATATGCTTAAAGTCTCTGCAGAGTCCTGGGACATTAGACGGGGTGGGGAGAGGGCCTCTAATACACAGCAGCAGGCCAAGGGGTAAGAGAGAGAACCACGAGCTAAGGACAAGTTTAGTACGACCCGAGAATCAGAATTCTAGACAGCTTTCCTTTTGCTACCTGTGAGCTTTAGAGAAACCCTGTGTGACTGTGTGTGATGGGAAGTGTCTCCCTGGCAAGCCGGCAGGTAGAATCAGGAAACACCCTGCTGGAAGTCCTCCAATTGCCCTGAGCAGTCTCCTTAGCTTGATAGGAGGCTTAGGGACACAGACAGATGTCCAGCCACATTTCCTGATTTGTATGGGTCTCAGGAGCCCCCTAAGACAGTCTATAAATTCACCCACAATTAAGGTTTATTACAGATACAGCTGATAGGCCCAGTGAGGGGTTGGGAGTTTAGTAGTGGGAGGGAGAGAGGAGAGTTCATGGACTAGGGGACGGTAGACTTTCAGGAAGTAAAAATGCAAGAAAAATTAACAGGCCCCTGGGCAGAGGAGCAGGTGTTGTCTTCCAGCAGGACGTTGTACTCAAAATTCCTCCTACAGCAGTGCCCCTAAAGTACGTGTGCTCCCTGGAAGGAGAGGGCAAGGTGGTCCGATGGATGGAAATATTGCTCAGGAATTTTGCTGCAAAACCTCATCAAAATGAGCTGGGCTACGGAAGAGGCAGAGATTGCCCCTAGCCAGGGAGGCAGGTGTGCTCCACAGACTGGGAGGCAGTGGGTGACGGGACTTCCCTGGTGTCATCAGAAAGATGAGAGTCTGATCTAGGAAGGAGATCTAACAGTGCAGACTGAGGGAAAGGTGGACGGCGACATTAATAGGACCTTGAGACACTAAATATGAGGAGTGAGAGGGAGGAAAGAACTAACAACCCTTCTGTGATTACTTAATGATACAAAAATTTAGTGGGAGACGCAGGGATAAGGACCAGAATGAAAAAAAAAAAGATGGGGGAAAAAAGTTTTAGCTGCAGAAAGTTTTCATGTGTTGGATCATGTTCCTTGATTGTCTGGTATAGTGTTTGGGTGAGAAAAACACCAGGCAGTTGGGTAACATGGTTCTGGAACTCTTAAGGGAAGTGGCAGATGAAGAACTAATATTGGAGATGGTTAAGAATAGAAGCCTGGAAAGTATTATAGTTAAGGAATAATCAGAAGCAGTGGAATGAAGAAGATGCAAAGCAAAAAATGTAGGAAAAGCATGTATTTTGTGGATGTCTGGGGGGTTACTCTTTCCCAGAGATACGCCACCTTGGAAGAGGAAATATGAACAGTAGTGATAGGGTCATCATAGACTGAGATTGAGGGGTCGTCAAGACCAAAAGAAGATGTGGCCTTTGAAACTATTAACCTGTGGTTATATAGTTGGGAAAAAATACCTGAGGACCCAAGGAGTGTCGCAGGTGGACATACTGACCCTGTGGCCTGATGCTCTAACAGGCACCACTGAGAAAAACGCCAAGGGTCTGCGCTCAGGGATGTGGGCCAAGGACAAAGCCCAACCCTAAGAAGGGAAAGCAAATGTGAACAAAGGGAAGGAGTGACATCAGTGCCACCCTGTCACCTGTCCCTTTCTCTTCCCTTGACCATTCTCTACCCCTGGCTCACAGCTACGTCCCAGGTAGCTGGCTCGGAATCTTGAGGAAGTGGGTGTGCACGGAGAAGGTGTGTGCAGTGTGACCAACATTTCCCAGAAAATTTTAACTTGTGTTCCCAGGGTTGAGAAACCCTTGCTTTAGACCTGCAATTCAACCAATTCTAAAAGTTCCAGCCTTTAGAAATCTGAGAATAGTCGGCAAGCCCAAGCCACCAGCTAAGGGAGACTGTGGTGCCTGTGCAGGGACTCGGTTGAAATGGTCACCAGGTCTCCACGCACCCAGCACTGGTTAGGGATGGCTGCACAGCTGCTGGGCACGCCGACTTCCAGAAGCTTTCTTCTCATTCAGATGTGTTCCTAGCTCAAGAGAAGCATCAGCTACTTCCTCTCCTTTGCCACCTTTCCCAAGCCTCGCCCTGGATGTGCCTTGCTTTAGAGGAATCTGGGGAAGTTTCAGCCCATGCCTGTGTTCCCTCTACCCTAATCCCACCCACCCCTATGCCTCCTATTATTTTTTTTTTCTGAGCTCCAGAAACTCTGCTTACTCCTCAAAAATGCCACCCTGGAGTGGGGCGCTGAAAAATCACATTCTGCCTCTCCAAAAAAGGGTGGATTTTTCATTTTCCTCAGAGGTAAGAAAATAAATGAATGCTGTATTTTTCTTGTTTTATCATGCACATGTTAAGGAGGAAAACAGGATTTACTGAAGAACACGCAAACATTTCTCGTTTCTACCGTTGAGACTGAGGGAAAGCAGTGCAGACAATTTGGGGCTCTTGTGGTCTCTGAGTAACATTCAATTTTCTAGCAAATCATGTTTCACTGAGCTCCAGTTTTCAAACTGCACAAAAGCAGAATTTATTAATATTTTCTTCTTTTTAAAAAAAAATCAAGTCTTTTGTTTTCAAACACAAATGAGGTATTCAAATCTAGTAATAACTTAAAAAATGTAAATGCTGTCATTAGGATAAACTAAGGAAAACTAAAATTCTATTATAAAAGATGCTACTTCAAGATTCCAGAGAGCTGCCTGATAAAAATCAATCCAAATAAGTCCAGAAGGGTTTCTTCTTCTTGAAAAAAAAAATGTAATTGGTAATTACAAAGCCAGGAGAGAACAAAATAGCTACTCTTTAAATAGTTGATTAAGGTTCAATGCATTTCTTTATAGAGTTTTTAAAAAGGTGCGATTGGTAAGTAAAGGAGACCTTCTGAAGACAAACAAATAGTACTGGGCAAAGACATTTTGTCATTTTTATTCAGGAGGGAAAAAAACCTCTCAGCTGTTCGCAAATTAGTTTCATTACAAAGCTGAACTAAATTCAGGATTTGCAAAAATTTTATGTTGAGATAAATGCTTTCTTTCCTGAAGATCACGTGCTTTTTGTTTTAGACCTGTTAATTGAAGGCGCAATGAAATTAATTCTTAGAAATTTTCTGACCTGACTTTTGTGATGTTTCAACACAATATTCAGTTAAATTTTCTTTCCTATTTCTTTTAATTCACTTATTCGTTCAACAAGTATTTGCTGAGCGTCTGCAATGTTCTAGGTGTTATGGTCAGAACTCTTCCCACAAATAACACAATCTAGTTTTGCTTCATGCAAAAGGGTTAAGAGTGAAGATATTTTCACCCCTCATAATCATGCAAAGATAGAACTTTCTTTTATCTGACTTTATGCTGGATATTTTTGGCACAAACATATTTTCACTTTTAACAAAAGAAAATAAGTTTAATTTTCACTGCTGACAACAAATCTAAAGGCAGCTTTTTCAGTTCTTGTCTCCCTTTGATCATCCCTTGTTTTGCCTTGCAGGATGCTGGCACCGGAGGGGGATATACTAACCCTCGATTCTTCTCACCGCCCCTTACACTGCTCCTGCGGCTCTCATTTCTAGGACCTTTGCTCAGAATTCTTACCTGCTAACTACAAGGAACAACCTTATTGGCAAACACAGACCCAGGGTCTACTTGACTATGATCATTTCTCTCGCCTATTTAATAGCAATTGGCAATAGCAATGGCAGAGGTCACCCTAACTGTGGCCTTCTTAGGCCACAAGAGGCCACCAAATGATAATTTTAGCTTTTTATTTTTAACTGAGAGAAAACTAAATTTAACTAATCGTATTTAGAAGGCAAATCAACCAACCAATGCAACAAACCAGCTGCTATGGTTTAAATGTGTTTCCTAAATTTCATGTGTGAAAACTTAATCCTCAGATGCTTACGTTGATGGGTATTAGGGCCTTCGGAAGGCACCTGGTGTTAGATAAGGTTGTCAGGGTTTGGCCTCCATCCTGGGACTGCAGCTTTAAGAGAGGAGGAAGGGGGACCTGAGCTGACAGGCTGGCTCCTGCTGCCACCACTCCACGGGGACAGTGCCGAGTGTATGAGCCGCAGGAAGGTCCTCACCAGACGCTGGCACCCTGCTCTTCCTGTATTCCAGAACTACGAGAATTACATTTATTTTCTGTATAAATTTCCGAGTTTGTGGTATTCTGTTATAGCAATGCAAAACAGACTAAGATACTAACCAAACAAGGTCGGAAGGCTGGAGACCCAGCTAGGATGGGGTCGTCACTGATGAATGGGAGGGCCCAAGAGAGCGTGGATGGGAGAAGGGAGCAAGCTTCTTATGATCAGACTTCACAGGTCAGTAGTGAGAAAGTGTTGATGATTTCCTGACGTATCGGCAGCTGGGTGGGGCTGAAATTTCATGTGACTAGAAGTGTGTGATTGTGTATTTCTCGTGGTCTTCACACTGAACTCCTAACTTCGACTTCCTCATGTCAGTTTCCCTCCCTCCCTCCTTCTGTTTTTCTCTTTCTTTCTTTCTTCCCTTCCTCCTGCCCATTACTGAAAAAAACAGTATTATTCCTGTTTTATAAGGAAAAACATTTTTCGGTTGTGCTCCCTCTAGGGCTTAGGCAGATGTTAATAAACTTGTCCTCAGAGACGTTAAAGCGGTGAGTTTAGTAGTTGAAAGCACGGGGTTTGAATCAGTGGACCTGCTTTCAAGTCTCCCGTCTATCACTTGGTATCTGTGGGACCTTTATCAATGAACTTGCCCTCTCTACGTCTCAGTTCCTTCCTTTGTAAAATATAGATAATAATAGTATTTATTTTATAACGTTTTGTAAGAATTAAATGATTAAAAACCAACACTGTCCTAAGACTTGTAGAAACATTATTTTTAACACCTGTGAATGAATAGCTATGTCACAGGGAACACGAAGGTTTAAGAACGCACCCTGGAAATAGATGCCAGGCATTGGTAGAAGGCTTCTTCGGCCATTTCCTGTTGGCAGGTGTCAAGGTGGGGACTTATTCATTGTTAGAGTCCTAGTATTCAGCACTGTTTTCCAAACCATAGCAGACATTCAGTGAGTATTTGCTTAAGGAACAAGTGAATAAATAAATAAATAAATAAATAAATTACCTAGCATGTGCCAAGTCAGGTTAATCAGTAGGGTTCAGGAAGCATGATTAGGACACATGAGTGTGCGGAGCTTCACCCATCCATTTGACATGCCTGTCTAGCCAGGGATCAGGCAGAGGCTGAGGCAGCTTAGATACCACAGACGCACTGGGCTAGGCCACAACTCTTAGGCTAGGAAAGGGAAGAAATCAGAAGTGGGGATTAATGAGATGGTATTTCCCTCTGTGACCACTCATCCTTAATTAAAAGAGAGAAGTAATTTACCATATTCATCTTGGAAGGACTGGTATCAGAGAAAGTTGTGTTGGTCACAATCTAAAGCCCATTTGTGCAACCCTCCTGAGCACTTCTCTCCTCTCATTAATTATTGGAGGCCCGGAGAGACACATGTTCCTCGCTCTTCCCATTACCGTTTTTCATTCGGTTATTGGAGCAACTTGCATTCAGTTTGTTATTTGACAGGTCCCATTCTTGAAGCGAGACCAGAACTACCAGTAGAAATTTTTCAAACCCTAAATGAGACTCCACCCCAGAGACCCTGATTCATGGGGTCCTCCATGGCTGCAGGTGTTTTTGTTTTTAGAAAATTCACAGGTGAGACTGAAGAATAGTTTCAGTGAAAACTCTTAGTATGCAATAGGCTTTTTATTAAATTCATTTGAATTATGGCTTCAAATAGTCTTACTTATGGATCTTCAGTTTCCTAATCTTTAAAATGAGGATAACATTATAAAGGGACTATGAGATTCAGAGGTAATGATTTTAGTCCTAGGCACTTGGTATGTGCTCAATAAAATACAAGTCAATGTTTGTGTCACTAAAGAGATGTTGTAAGGAAGATGTCATTCTAGAGCTGAAGGATTGAATTGGAAAAATACAATATTGTTATTAATATAAACAGTTTTAAACCTGTTCAATGCTACTCGTTTACCAAGCATGATCACAAAATTAGATCTTTTAATTAACTTACTTCCCTGGGCTAGCCAGAAAATAAATTTTTATTTAATTCTCTCTGCTGAAAATATTCCTAAGATCTAATAATTTTTTCCACCTTAAAAAGTCTAGTGTAATGCACATAACTGAATCCGTTTTGATCATTCATCATTCATCATTCAGAACCAAAAATTTTGATTGTATAGTGCTGGGACATTGCTGATAGAACACTAGGATGAAATATTCAGCACTCAGTCTCTGTTTGAGTGGTTGTTTTACTGCTTTTGTTTGGGTCTTTATTTCTAGCACAAACCATTGTCTGTCCATGCCTGGCGGTCAGCTGGAGGAGTATTGTGGTGGAGTAGTCTTGTGCAGTAGCAGCTGATACATCTTGGTCCTGGAGAATTTTCTCTTCTATGTGGAGCTTTTAAATTCTACCCCCAGCCAAAAAGCAAAAATAAATAGGACTAGTTCTTTGATACATGAGCACTGTCCACAAAGTGCCCATCCATGTAATATGAAAACAGTGTTAACAATGGCTGGGTACTTTGTAGACAGCTCTCCTGTGTTGGCTTTTTGGGCCATGATCTGGGGGGGACAGGAGCAGGAAGGCTGAACCTCCCGCTCTTCTAAACTGCGTGCCTTGAATGCTGCTGGGAGGTCACCATTTGTTATACTCCAAGCAGTAAAACAGTCACTCTCTTATAATAGGATAATGCGTTCTTTGCCAAGTTCTCATGAAGATAAAATGTGCTACCATCTGTTTTGTTTTGTTCTTTTCGGGACAGAGTCTTATTAATTTGTCATTCTTGGTAGAGTGCCGTGGCATCATAGTTCATAGCAACTTCAGACTCTTGGGTTCAAGTGATCCTCTTGCCTCAGCCTCTCAAGTAGCTAGAACTACAGGTGCTACCACAACCTCCGGCTATTTTTAGAGACAGGGGTCTTGCTCTTGCTCAGGCTGGTCTCATCCTACCGAGCCCAGGCAATGTACCTGCCTTGGTTTCCCAGAGTGCTAGGATTACAGGCATGAGCCACCATGCTGGGCCTTGTGTGCTCCCATTTGTAAGACCACAAAAGTGCTGGGTCCTTGTTGATCTTGTTTACTAACCTATGCTCAATGCCTACAGGAGTCTCTGAGAAAATCCAATTCATACACACAAATTTGAGGACATACAAATACTTTTGCAATTGTGGGAGGTGCTCAACGTGACTCATGTTTTGTTATCAATATATTATTACAATTTTAATACAGTTTTTTCTTTTTTAAAATGTGCATACCTTTTTTGGCACCCTCTGTATTTGTTGAGTGAAGGAATAGATGTCATTGTCCTTTCCCACCCTCTGAACCCCCGTAACACTTTTACCGTGCTTCTGACGGCATTCACCATCTTCTGTACTGTAGTCTCTTGCATTATATAATAAGCTTTCTTAGCTCCCTTAGGCGCCTCACAACTTTCTTCCCCCACAAAACATAGCACAGTCTCTGACAGAGGGTCTCCAAGGCTGTGTACTGATTGAATGTACATTGTTAAGTAAACACAATTACATAAATAGTGAATGTAATGAATGTCCATCATATATTTCCATAAGTGGTCTTGACTAGTAATAGAAATATTCCATCCCGAATCTTCCAAGTGAATTTAACCAAAAGAGAATTACTGACAATATCTTATGTTTTTCTTTCTACGTTATTGGAAAGCACTGCTTTTAAACTCTAAACACGGATGGACACTGTTTTGATGATATGTAAAGTCACATAAATATGTAAGACCTATTATAATAAAATTCTTTGAGAACTGAGAAGTATTCTGAGTAGTACAGTTCTTTGTTTTTGCAGAATGCCACCAGCGTTAGGCTCAATGAGAAAGATGAGAAATTGGGTTGATTCCTTATTTTTAGCCTCTGTTGGATGATTGTAATTCATTATTTGCTGGGTTACCTGAGGGTATACTTCATCAGCTCTAATGCATTTAGAATGCAGCTGCTTTGAGTCTCCTGGGATGCAGGCTTTCTCAGCCAACCACTCCTCCAGAAATCCCCTCACTGCCTCCCAAAGAAATAGTGCGTCAATATTATGCTTTTATTGATAGCCACACAATTCACCTTCTTTCCCCAAACTTTTTTCATTATGTGATTGTATCTTCTGCTGGCTTAGCCCTTTTATGCTAGCCATTTGTTTTGGCCCCAAGCATCTGGCCCTTAAAACTGTAATGTATTTCACTGGCTTACTGAATAAGAGATATATGTCTGTGGTTGTAGTCAGGGATGCTGTGCTTACAAACTCAGGTCTCACTAAAGCACTTCAGCTTCCTCAGTACTCTGTTAATTCTCATAATGGCCTGCTAGATTTCATGTTGTTCTGTGTTTATTAACCTTATACTGTATTTTTAAAAATAAGTTAGGCTAGAGATTGGTTCTAAGACTGAAGACTTGGATATCTTACAAAATACTATAGTGCATTCCTCAGACCATAAATTGTCAGATGCAAAGTTGTCTTGTATAGTGATAAAATAATAATTCTGATAAACAAAGAAGAAATGATTCATGCAAAATATCTAGTTTTTAGGAAAATTTGAGTCTGTCTCATCTTACATTCTAATCTACAAACTAAAGGTTGATGACTTAGCATTCTTCTAAAATGTGAATTCACAATTTACAAGACAATTGTAAGTAAGAAAAGGGAGAAATTATTTTAGCTAACCCAGAGGACATGCTTTAAATGCTGTCAATGAGTAGAAAATGGGCAACGTTTGCTACGTATCAGTGTCTGTTTAAAAATAGTATTTTTACCTGGTTATTAGAGACAAGTTTTCAGATGATTAAAAATCTATGGAAAATTTGCTCTATTGCAAAGGTCATAATTGTGATATTTTAAAAGCACTTGCTGTAAATTGTTCATCCACAATGGTAGCCTGTCAGAGGTCAGTACCGGGCTATGTACCTCTAATACACAGGTAAACAGGGAAATTGGTGCACTTTAAGCAATTTTTTAAAGAGCTCAAGTCAGAATGAAAGCATTAAAGGTGAATCAGCCGTCAGTAGGATGTGATCCTACAATTATCACTTCAGCGGCTCACAAATAGCATATTTTAATACTTATCACAATACATGTTGGATGATTCTTGCACCCGTCCTCGGTCCTCTCTCAGTAAACTCTGAGCTCATCCTGTGGACAGAGCTCAGTACTCATCATGGGTTTGGCAGTACCCAGCCCACTGGCAGCACAGGACAGGTTTGCATTCCTTTTTAAAATAATTTCTAATGCATTAATAATTAAATCAACACATTTAACACAAATAAACTATAATAATAAAATTTAGTTCCTATTAAGAATTCATTAAAATGAAAATAAATTTAAGAACTGAGAGCCAACCAGGGCACCATAGTTAGCATTTGGCACAATCCTCCAGAAACTTCAGTTTCAGAGTACAGTGTATGAGAATAACATTGAAAAATTTGATAAGTTAAACAAGAGACAACATAACTATTTGGAAAGAAATGAAGCTTATATTCAGATTAGCTTCTTCTAAAGATTAAGTAAATTCCAGTGTGAATTTTGCTATGGGGACTTATCAAAGGGCAAGATCCCTAATCTTAAGATTTTAAATATCTGTCTATGTAGCTGCCTTTACTTAAGATTAATTTTTAAGTACAATTTAAAGTAACGATACTACTTTTTATATCAGTTAGATTCAGATTAGTTGCCAGTAACAAAGAACCTCACCTCCATCCACCCCCCAAATGGCTTAAATAAGATAGACATTTATTTTTCCTTCATGTAAACATGCTACAGTTAAACAGTTCCAGGCTTAGCTCCAGCTTCAGGAGACATTTAGATTCCTTCTCGCTTGCTTACTATCTTTAGCATGTTGACTGTGATTTAACGTGGCAGATCAATCAGTCACTGTATTTACATTCCAGCAAGCAGGGCAATGAAGGAACCAAGAAGGACTTATACTTTTTTTCTTTAAGAAGAAATATAAAAGATGCTAAAAGAAAGTATATTTACTATGAGAAAATATATCTTGGTAAACAAAGTTTTATGGCTGCAAAAAATGGTACAGTGCTAATTACTATGACTTTAATTTAAGTCTTAATTTTTCTATGGGAAGGAAGATAAGACCAATGACCTCCCCCATTTTTTCAGGAATTACTTTGCATTGCCTCATTTTTCGTTCTCACATGTACATTTTATTCTTTAAGCTATTTTTCTTATAACAATAAATTATAAAAATATATACTTAGATATTGCATTTGGTATATAAATATCAAAAAATTATTATTATTTTATTTTCTACATTGCCCAGGACATCCTTAATGATAAATAGAAGTTTTAATGTTTGCATCAAAGTTTGACAAGACCTGGTCTTATGTTTACACCAAACTCACCTATGGTCATGATTGAAAAATCCTACCCCTGATCTATTTGCACAATTGATTAATGTTTTTTAAACATATATTTTAAATCAGCATAGGTACAATTTTTTATTTGCAAGAGACAATGTTTCTTGAAATTCACAGATTATACTTTTCAGCTATATATCCTTATATTTACTAAAATATATTTTAGCAAGCTAAAAAAATGAAAAATTAAAAACTGACCAATTCTGCAGTGTTAAGTCCAGGTGAATTACAAAATGAAGAAAAAAGGAAGAAAGAAAAACACTGCCATTCTAAAAAAAAAAAGAAAGAAAGAAAGAAAGAAATCCAGAGTTTCTGCAATACATTAACTAAAATGTTCAATTTTCAACCAAAAATTATAAGATATGCAAAGAAACAGGAGAATGCGCCATACTCAGGAAAAAAAATCTGTCAGTAGAAATGTTGTGTGAGTGATCTCTATATTATAGTTTACAAACAAAGATTAAAAACAACTATTATAATATGGTCAGAGAATTAAAGGGCACTATATTTAAGGAATTAAAGGGAAATATTACGACAATCATTCCACAGACAGCAAATCTCAACAGGGAAATACAAATAGTTTTTTAATAGAAATTCTAATATTTGAAAAATACAATAATAGACACTTTAAAAAAGAGAAAAAAAATCACTAAATGAGCATAAGAGTAGATTTGAGGTGAGAGATCAGTGAACAGAAAAAGAATCAATAGAAATTGTACAATCTGAAGAACAAAGAGGAAACAGAAAAAAAAATGAACAGATCCTGAGAGACCTATGGGCCAAAAGCAAACATAAAAATGACTTTTCTTTCTAGAAAGGGAAGAAATAAGAGACAGAAAAAAATTAAAGACATTAGTGGCAGAAAATTTCCCAAATTTGATAATGTATTTTTTCTTATAATAAATATTTTTTTCATTTGGTATAGCTTATATAGCATATTTCTCTGTAAGACAAAAAGACATTTTATAAACAATTTGCAATGGAGTCCATCTTTACTACACCCACTGAAAGTATTGCATGGGTTTAGAAAATATAATATTTTGCTATTTTGCAACTGTTACATTATTTGCTACTAAAATAAAAAGGTATATGTTGCTTGAAGTGTGGGCTTGTTAAATTGTTCATAGTTCACACCGTACATCCTTTCAAGCGTTAAGCATCACTTTGAAAATATGGCATGCTGACCCTCTTTGTACCTAGAGATGCAATTAAAAATAATGGCCTAAAAAATATTCAAGTAGGAGAGAATGTTGGCAATATGACTCTGAGGCTATTCATTTGACCTTCTTCTGTGGCTTTCAGGCATGCAGTTTGTTTTTAAATGGATGGCATGTTGATTATCTGCAGTCATGTCATTTTTCTCCCTGACAATTAGTAAGATATAGAAGGGGAAAACTTTCATGAAGAGAGACTCCAACTAGGCTCCTACCCACCGATCAATAGCATCAAATGTCTCCATAATGTAAATATGCTCCAAGCCTATCTCTAGGGACTGGGGAGAAATCAGCTTTATATAAACAGGTTTTTCATCTTATGAGTAAAAAATAGACAAAGAAAAAAATGTGCTATGGTTCTCTTCAAGTATTTCTGGGGTTTGGGAATGATGTAGGGAAATAATCAATTAAAAGACAAACTACTTCAGTTAAGTAGTCTGTAATCTTACAGCCCAGGAAAAGACTCTGATTAAATATCCTCTGGTCTTAAATATCAGAGAAGACTGACATTCATATTAAGTTACCTATTTTATATTCTCATAAATATCTTCTCTTTTGTAGAGTGTATCATGTTTTTAATTGAATACAGTGTATTTTGTTTGATTTCTCATCATATAGATGATTGTTAATGCCACAATAGCACAAACCTGTTTGCCTTTTTTACCAATTCCAGAAACTAGTACAGTGGTTGCTTAATAAATATAGTGAATTAATGAATAAATAATTAGTAGATAACCACTGCTATTTCTTGAGAAAGAAATATATTATTGCCTTGTTGGCCCCAAATGAATTTCTTGAATAGACACACGGGCAACTCATAGGATCAAAAGGAACACTGTCTCCATAATTAGGGCAGTTTTAGGAGTCCAGTATGTGGAAACCAACAGACAGTCTCCAAAAGACACTGCTATCAAAATGAATCAGCTATTTTTAGTTTTTCTGTCACTGTGAACAACATTAATATTGTAGGAAAAGAATATAAAAAAAATTGGTCTGTTTGAAAAAATTCAGAGAATCAAAGAGAAATTTCACTTCTCTCTCCCTCTTTCTCTCCCTCATCTCCCTCTCCTTCTTTTCAGTCTTATATTTACTCACATATTTACCATTTCCCCTTCCTTTTATTCACTCTTCTAGATTTGACTTTCTGTCTGCTGTGATTTGCTTTCAGCCTGAAGGACTTTCTGTAGTTTTTCTTTTAGGTTGTGTTTGGCAGCAAAATTCTTTCAGTTTTATTTTTTCCTGGAATGGCATTAGTTTAGTTTCATTTTTTATTCATAGTTTTTCTGGAGTATAATAATTCTTGAGAGGGCCAGGCCCAGTAGCTCACATCTGTAACCCCAACACTTTGGGAGGTTGAGGCAGGAGGATCGCTTGCGCCCAGGAGTTGGAGGCTGCCGTGAGCTGAGGTCACACCACTGCACTCTACCCCAGGAGGCAGAGTGAGATCCCATCTCTAAATATAATAATACAATGATAATAATTCTTGATTGGCCTTTTTTTCTTTCAGAACTCTATATCATCCCATTGTCTTCCGTGCTTAACCGTTTGTGAGTATGAGCGAATCTTCTGCCACGTTTCCTTAGAGGTGAGCACAGCTCTCAGCTTTCAAGACTGTCTTCATCTTTGAGCAGTTTGACTGTGATGAGCCCAGGGGTAGGTCTTTCCATGTTTATTATTCTTGAAGTTCATTAATCTTAGATCTGTGATTTTTAATTCAAACTTGGGATGTTTTCTGCCATTGATTTTTTTTTAAGTTTTTCTATCTCTTATTTCCCTTTCTAGAAAGCACTGTCATTTTTGTGTTTGGTAGTGTCCAATAGCTCTCTGCGCATCTGTTCATTTTTCTTCTGCCTTGTTCCTCTTTGTTCTTCATATTGTACAGTTTTTATTGATCCCTTTTGTGTTCACCGACCCCTTCTTCTCTCACCTCAAATCTGCTCTTGAGCTCATTTAGTGATTTCTTCTCTTTTTTGTTTCATTTTTACTAGTGCATTTTTCAAATATTAGAATTACCATTTAAAAATTTGTATTTTCTTCTGACCATATTATAATAGCTGTTTTTAAATATTTGTTTGTGAACTACAATATAGAGTCCACTCAGACTTAGTTTCGCCTGATAGTTTTTTTTTTTCCTGAGTATGGGCACATTCTCCTGTTTCTTTGCATATCTTATTATTTTTGGTTGCAAATTGAACATTTTCGTTAATGCAATGCAGCAACTCTGTATATCTGTCTTTCTCTTTTTCTTTTTTAGAATGGAAGTGTTTTCTTTCTTCCCTGACCCTAACTCCCCTGGACTTACATTGCAGAATTTGTCGGGTTTTAATTTTAATTTTGTTTCCAGCGTGGCTTCCTCGTTTCCTTTTGCATCTTTGCAGCTCAGTGGTGAGACGATGATCTGTTTGCCGGCTGCAGAACACTTTCAAAGCTGTAGCTGCTTCTAAAGTCTGTCTTGATTGTTAACTTATTGCTGGACTCTCCAGTCTCCGTCAGGCAAAAGCATATTTTCCGAGTTGGGGACTTTGTCGAAGTCTCACCTTAGGCCTTGTGTGGCTCTTGTTTCCATTATCTCCCCACGCAGTTTTTGGCAGGCTCACCTCACTTCCCAACTGGACTGTAGTCTTGGACTATCAGAACCACAGGCTCTCCTCACTCATTTTGTACTGAATTTGTCACTTTTAACCAACAAATCAGCTGTCTTTCTCCTCTAGCAGCTAAGCTTCTGGCTTTTGCAGTCAGCCCCTCATGGGTAAAACCACAGTTCTCATTGACAAGGATGGAGAATGGGAACATTCTCAGGCAAGAAAGTCACAGACTCCTGAATTTATTTATTTATTTATTTTTTTGGCCAGGGCCAGGTTTGAACCCACCACCCCCGGTATATGGGGCTGGCGCCCTACTCCTTGAGCCACAGGCGCTGCCCTATTTATTTACTTATTTTTATGTAAGGCTGTAGCAGTTTTTCAAGAATAAGTAAGAGTTGATTCTCTGACTTTTGTAAATCTCCAGTCTTAAAATAGTCTTTTTAACAATGAATCTGGTATGTTTCTTTACTTATTTTGTCACATTTTACTATCAACAACATGAAGAAACCAGCAGCACCTTCAACATTCTACGCTGAAGTTTTTTTAATCAGACCACCTGGCTCATCGGATGCATTTGCTATGATGGTGTGGGCATCTGCCTGGCAAATTGTCTACCACTACATACTAGAGACCCATAATGTCTAATTTCCAGTAAAAGTTTTCTTCTTATTGTCCAAGCCCTCAGTACAAACTCTTCAACCCCATCATTCTTCCACTGATACTTTCTTCAAGGCACTTCACGTTCACTGATACTGATACATGTTTTCTCTTCAAAGTCTCCCTGCTACCTCCCTCTGCCCAAGTACCAAAGTTAATATTTGTGATCTAGTGTTGCATGACAAATTGTTCCATAATTTAGCAGCTTTAAAACAACAGAAAACGTACAACATTGCTTTATTTTCCAGCCCACATGTACCTGAGATCCACGTGTGATCCCTGGGAGAGAGTTAGCCTGCTAAGGACACATGACATTGAACTTTCTTCACCCAGCTGGACTAATTTTAGTTATAGAAATTTGTGAAGCATAGTGGATTGTTTCTAGATCTATTTTGTCCAACTGTCTACAAAGGAAGCAAGTTGAAGAAATATTTTTAAAAACAGAGCCTGTGGAGAAATGGAGGATTATTCATAACAGCAATTGCTGACTTCAAACAGGCTTAAAAAATGATTTGTTCATTCTGATAACTGTGTATTAGATGGTTCGTTGATTGAGTTCTATTTATATTTGCTGGAGAGATGAAAGAGAAGTAGTAAAGACTATTTTTATGAGAAACATTCTTTTGCTTACTAGAAGGACTAGCAGGAGTTCGACATAGATGTTGCAATATTAAATTTGGGCATGATGGATGAGGGTCAGGACGCGATAGCAGGGGGAGGGAATCTCTTCGAAATTGCTTGAGTTTTTTTAGTAACGTAAATGATGTGCAACTAATCTAATTTAATTAAATTTAGAATCATAACAGACTCCTTTGAAGAGCGACTGAAATGCTTTTCTTTTGTATGTCCCCATACTGTTGAAATGCAGGACATTAAAACGGGTAAGAACAATAGACAGTTTGAATTAATCTCATCTGCAACTCCATCTGATCGAATGAGAAGATTTTAATTAAAGCTGGACTTGGTTCAAAAAAGAGGAACTATTGTAGCAAGCCATAATTAAGTTGATTTTTCCATAGTACACAGGTCACACATTCAGTTTTTTAATTTTATTTGGTTTTCCCAGTGCTATATTTTTACCTTTAATATTCCTGCTAGTACATTGATAAAAAGCTATGAATTTTCTCCTTTTCTGTAACTGGTATTATTCTCTGACCTCAGTGATGGTCTTTCAAATAATATTTCATCTTTAGAAACTTTCAGGGAACTTTCCTTCCCCTAATCACTTTCGTTTCTGATCAGATCCATCAAATATTGGATCTTTCTGCGGGTTTGTTTTTTTGTTGTCCTCCCCTACAAAGGGGTTTGGTCTTTTTTGGTCTTTTTTGATGGTTATTAGTTATATTTTTGACCTCTGTATCCTGATCACAGTCACACGGTTCTCCCTCCAAAGAGCCTTCAATCAGTATCACCAGGGTTAGAGCTTTTCCCAGTGTCATGTTGTCGGTGGCTGCAAGCAAGGTCATGAGCGGGTTCCCCTGTGACCGTGAGGGTCAGCGTCTTTGTTGAGACAGAGGCAGAGCTAGTAGCAGCAACAGTGGCATTTTGTAGAGTCCTGGCAAGTCATTTGCTTTTATTTTTATTTTTTTATTAATATTAAATCATAGCTGTGTACATTAATGCGATCATGGGGCACCATATACTGGTTTTATAAACAGTTTGACACATTTTCATCACACTGGTTAACATAGCCTTCTTGACATTTTCTTAGTTATTGTGTTGGGACCTCAGCGTGCCACATGGCACTTTCTCTTCCTTGCCACGAGCCAGCACCAAATGGGCCTATTGTACAAACTATCAGTCTCTCTCTGAACACTCTGGGCCATGGGGCTGTGACTGGTGAGAAGACACCCAGCTGTCAAGGGGTGAGGGGTTTCCCTCTGACCCTAGTGTCAGTTATGGCTGTGCTGGAATCAAGGCCTGCCCTGCAGTCTGAGGCACGCTGATCAATCCAAGCTGAGACACACTCCCCATGCCATTGTGAGGAAGGCTTCCGTCCCATAGTATTGTCCCTAATTATTGGAAATGTTCTAGTTACACCTGAAACATAGACCTTGTAAGATTTGAAAATTCAGAGCAAATGTGCATAGCTCACAGCACAGCACAAGCTTGCACCAGGAGCAATGCTTCTCACGGAGCACGCCCTCCACTTGGCCGCACAGCGAGGCAGCAAGCCAAGGAGAGCTGACAGACCCTGGGGTTCTCACCCAGCACAAGAGCAGCCGTGTCTGCACAGGGGAACCCTCCCCAAGTGCCTGGCCATGTTGAGACTGAGGACGCCACCACACAGCAAGAAGATGTGGGCAGTGTGTCACTCACACCCTCAGGGTTTCTGAAGAAATCCGGGCAGGCTCTCACCATGGCCTGAAATGGCCCCAGAGAATAGAAGGAAGAGGGCTGTGAGTGTGCTTTGACTGTGAATAGGGCGTGTTCTGGACATGGGATGTGAACAGAGTGTCAGAGTTCCTCTGTGGTTTGAACGTCTGCTTGATGCCAAAGAAGGGAGCACCTGGGCTGTCATATTAGCGAATCAGATGTGGGATTTAGATCTCAGCAGTTGAATATAAAAAATAAAGTCAAACTTGTTATGACACACGTTTTAACACACTAGTTATTACTTCTTCAGAATAATCAATCCTTTTTTTTTCTTCCTAGCTTTTCTTTTTTCGGGTGTGAGTTTGTTTTTATTTGTCTCCCTGGGAATTCATAGTGCTTCTTAGATCTGTGTATTTGATCTCTTATCAGATTGGGGACATTTCAGTCATTGCATCTTCCAAGATTGCCTCTCCCTCATTTTCCTTTTTCTCTTGTTCTGGAACTCACGTTTGACATTCTAGACCCTCCCTGCCACCGACTGTCACATTTCCCATCTTGTTTCATCCCCTACTATTCAAACTCAGCCATCCATTCTGCAGTTGTATCTATTTTTCTATGAACCTATTGATTTTTAAATTTTAAAATATAATTTACATTTTTAAATTTTAAAATAGAGTTTACATGTGTAGGAATTTTAGTAATTACTTATATTTAATTAATCATGTTTTAAAGTTTTGACATTCCTATTCCTTTCATTTATTCAGAGTTTGATGATTATAGTATCAGAACTCTGAGTAAAATTCTGCTGTGCAACTTTATCTGCCTCTCACTCATACACAATTCTTTGTTTTCCTTTGATGCTTGGCTATGAAGTTACACTTTTAGAAGATTATCTGTGAAAACGCTTTGAAGAAAAATGGCTTCCTTTAGAGCAGTGGTTCTCAACCTTCCTAATGCTACGACCCTTTAATACAGTTCCTCATGTTGTGCTGACCCCCAACCATAAAGTTATTTTCATTGCTACTGCATAACTGTAATTTTGCTACTGTTATGAACTGCGATGTAAATATCTGATATGCAGGAGACTCCCAAAGGGGACTCGACTCACAGGTTGACAACCGCTGCTTTAGAGAGTATTAAAATTCACCTCTTTCTGGTACCAGGCACCAGTGAGGTTACTAAACTAAACTTGTTTTTTATTTTATTTTATTTATTTATTTATTTATTTATTTTATTAAATCATAGCTGTGTACATTAATGTGATCATGGGGCACCATACACTAGTTTCATAGACTGTTTGACACATTTTCATCACACTGGTTAACATAGCCTTCCTGGAATTTTCTTAGTTATTATGCTAAGACATTTATTTTTATTTAAAGTTTTTATTGACTACCTATGTAGGATACACTCTCACTCCAAAATCAGTTTGAGTAAGAGTCTTGGGATTATAAATTCTAGAGGAAAGTACTTTTCCCTTTCTGTACAATATCAACATGAAGACAAACAACTTTCCTTGGTGGTACTCTTGAGGAGGAGTTAATTTGTAGTTCACTCATATAAAGAGATTGTAATCTTTTGGAACCTATTTTAAGGGTATGTCTTCTATCAGTTTCCCTAATGCAGACAGACCCACTGGCTTCGTATACTGTCCTCAGTATCCCTTGTGGCCATAAAAAGCAAAGCTCAAGTTCATGTGGTTTATCAAGTGACAGCAAGAAAAAAGGGAAAATAAATTATTGGCAACTGGTCTCAGTTTGCTCCTTCACTTAGCTTTTGATTGGATTATCTGTGATGTTTTTGTAAATTAATCAGTGGATTTAAACACATTTATTGCTAATGCAGATGTTTGGTTATTTCCACTGAATAACCAGTCATTAAACTTAGTTCACTTTTCATTTCTATCTGCATTATTGTTATTATTTGCAGTTCTCCAAAACAGTAAGCAGCTTTTTTGAGTGAATGAGATTTTTTTTTTTTTTTTTTTGCAGTTTTTGGCCGGGGCCAGGTTTGAACCTGCCACCTCCCGTATATGGGGCCGGTGCCCTACTCCTTTGAGCCACAGGCACTGCCCAACTGAATGAGATTTTTTCAAAAAAGTTCCGTTTATGTAAATGTGGGCCTTTATTTTGTGTGGAAATTATTTTTTAGAAAAGATACTGTGTAATTTTAAGTGACTGGAAAAATGATTCCACGTTAATGCACATGTGGTGATTGGTTTTGTTATTTTTAAAAATTCATTTTAACATTTAATTGTAGACATACTCTCCTCCTTTTATTCAAAGGTGACAATTGCTTCCTTGAAAATAAAATACCCTTTGCCTATAATATTTCTTATTTATGAGGTTGTTTTTGTTTGAGATTTGAAGAGAAAAAAATAATAGAATATTTTTTTTCTTATCACAGAGTGATGCAGAAACATGGAGATTCTATCTCATAAACTCTGATGTGCATACAGAAAAGCGTCTCACATGTGGTGGACGTATACAGGGGGGAAGCGAAGAATGTGGCCCCCAGTCCCTATGTCATTTGTGGTGACCTCACGCAATGCTGAGGGCTTGGTCATATCAAAGTGTTGATCAATGGGACATTTGCCAAAGTAGTACAAGCAGAGGGTTGACCCAAGCATCCCCAATGAGGCGCTGCCTCTCAGAATGCTTCCTTCTGGCATTCAGAGGCTCCAGCCCTCCTGTGAGGATATAGGCTGTGCAGAGAAGCCCTGGATGATGGGGTGTTTCCTGTCAAGCTAGCAACAAGGAGGGCAACCCAGCTCCTAGCCAGTGTCAACGACAAGCCCCATGATGGAGAGAGGCCTTCCTGAAGCTCAGCCTGTTCTGCTAAGTGCAGGCCCAGAGTAGCCCCAGGGAACATGCAGTGGAACAGAAGCCCCGTCAACCTGAGATCATGAGGAAGGAGATAGCCTTGTTAAGCCACTAAGGTTTGAATGTTTATTTTTTTAAAGGAATAGGTAAAAAGCATCAAGTAAGATGCATCATTCAGCCCTAGTACTAGGACATTTTTCTTTCTCGTGTGAAAGGAACATTATGGAAGATAACCTATTCTCTTCATTCCACCGTACGCTGTTCATTTCCAAAGAACTTAGACATCTCTGTTAAAGTACAACTTTGAGACCTTTTTCACCAAGATATCTTATTTGTAAAGAAATCCTCTGGCAAAACTCAAATAATTCTTTCTATTATTAACTCATTTTATGTTAAATATTATACCAATGTTTGCTTTAACTGCTAAGCGCTGCCACTAAAGGATTTATATTCTATACTGATGAATAATGCCACGCTGTGCCTCATACCCTTTAATAGAATTTTTGACCTTATTTCCTGTTAAAAATGTTTTTGCATTCAAAAGCCATGGGTCTGTTGAAAGATCACTCAGAAGCTCGAGGCATCATCCTGGGTGATACTGACCACACCTCACAGTGTGTGGCACCATACCGCATGCACATTTTACCACCGAGGGGTTTCATTTTCTGTTCTTGCTGGTGTCGTCAGATGATTACATTGTAAACCTATGTGGCATAAAGGTCAGGCTTTTTCTTTGTATAGAAGCAAATGCTATGTGTAGTTAGGGTTCTACTCGCTGCACATTGAAATTGACATTTAGAAAGAAGAAATCATGTAAGTGTTGATTGAAATTTCTAGTCTTTGAAACAAGATTTTGTAGTATTTTGCTATTGTAAAGAAATCTACATTGCAGGTTATGTCTCTGACAAAGGTTTAATAACCAGACTCCACAGAGAACTCAAACGTCTTAGCAAGAAAAGAACAAGGGATCCCATCTTCTTCTCTGAAGAAGACAGGCTCATGGCCTACAAACATATGAAAAAATGCTCATCATCCTTTATCATCAGAGAAATGCAAATGAAAACTACTTTGAGATATCATCTCACTCCAGTAAGATTAGCCCACATCACAAAATCCCCAAACCAGAGATGTTGGAGTGGATGTGGAGGAAAGGGAACACTTCTACACTGCTGGTGGGAATGCACACTAATACGTTCCTTTTGGAAAGAGGTTTGGAGAACACTTAGGGACCTAAAAATAGACCTGCCATTTAATCCTACAATTCCTCTACTAGGTATATATCCAGAAGACAAAAAAATCACATTATCACAAAGATATTTGTACCAGAATGTTTATTGCAGCCCAATTCATAATTGCTAAGTCATGGAAGAAGCCCAAGTGCCCATTGACCCACAAATGGATTAATAAATTATGGTATAAGTACACCATGGAATATTATGCAGCCTTAAAGAAAGATGGAGACTTTACCTCTTACATGTTTACATAGATGAGCAGGAACATATTTTTCTTAGCAAAGTATCTCAAGAATGGAAGAAAAAGTATCCAATGTACTCAGCCCTACTATGAAACCAATTTATAGCTTTCATATGAAGGCTATAACCCAGTTATAACCTAAGAATATGGGGAAGGGGGAGAGGGAAGGGAGGGAGGGGGAAGGATGTGTGGAGGGAGGGTAATTGGTGGGACCCCACCTACGGTGCATCTTATAAGGGTACACGTGAAATTTACTAAGTGTAGAATATAAATGTCTTAACGCAGTAACTAAGAAAATGCGGTGAAGGCTATGTTAACCAGTGTGATGAAAATATTTCAAATTGTATATAAAAACAGCACATTGTACCCCATAACTGCATTAATGTACACAGCTATGATTTAATAAAAATAAAAATATCCCCTAAAATGTAATCTACAGAAATTATACATCTATCTTCTTGGGATAGTCATAAAATAAGCCTGTTAGATACTTTTCAATGTTATCATGAATAAGACCAATCAATTTGACTCGTGGTTGCTTTTTTCTTTTTAATAATTTCTCCTTTCGGAGGCGGAGCAAGATGGCAGCCGAGTAACAGCTTCCTTGCATCTGGGCACCGTGAGTCTGGGGAGATAGGACTCCAGGCATCTCTGGCTGGTGGGAACTGCCTATCATCACTCCTATGAAAATACAGGGAGTCAGCGAGAGACTTCTGGACCCCAAGAGGAGGACTAAAACAGTGGAAAGCCGGCAAGTGGTCGCGTGTGTTCAATCCGTCTAAACCCGCCCACAACTGTAAGTTCAGTAGCAGCGAGACTGCAAACCAGAAAGGCCTTACCTGTGAACTGTTTTGATGTCCTTGGACTTGGCACTGAGTTGAACTGCCTTGGGGAGAGCCTGAGCGGGAGTGCAGAGAACTTTGGCCGTTGTCTAGGGCCCCAGTCTGAGCCACTGAGCCAGACGGAGCTGATAGTGTTTGGCGGTGGGTCACACGGATCCATTGTCAGTGATCTGCCCCGGCAAGCTCTGCCCTCAGGGTCGCAGAGCTAGAAACGGGTGGGAGCTGGTAACCCAGCAACCAAGTAGCCTAAGGGTGGAGTCTGAGCCGTCTTGCAGCCCTAACCCTCAGGGGCAGAGTGAGATCGGTTTTGGCACACTGAGTAAGTGCATAGCCACTTCAGCAGCGATTCCAGCGAGAAAGCTGGGAAAGCTTCTGCTCAGCAAGTTTACAAGTTCAAAGTGCCTTTTAAGTAGGCTGAAGAGAGATTTAGGGTGTCTACCTGCTGGGGTTTGAGAAATCAGCAGCCTCCAGTCGTATCAGAACTGTGACTAACATCTCATACCCCAGAAGACCACGTGTTGCCCAGACAATATTCAATAACATATACAAACTGCTTTGTTTTTGGTTGTGTATTTTTTTCTTCTTTTTTTTTTTTGGTTTGGTTGTTTTTTTTGTTTGTTTATTTTGACGTTGCTGATGTTCTTTTGTTTTTTTAATTTCAATCTTTTCCACACAGATCCCTTTTTCTTTCTCAATTTTCCTAGTTTAATTATAATTTCCCATTGCTGCCTTTTTTAATAACTTCAACTTCATTTTTGCTAGTGTTTCTACCGATATAATTTGGTTTTTCACCCAATTTTATCCCCGTAAAGTTTTCTGTTTGCTTCTTTTGGTTTGATTTAAAGCATTTTTGTCTTTCCTCTCTACTTGGTGGAGGTGGGGTACTGTGTCTGATCAGGTTAGCAAAGAGCTGCTGACCTCAAGGGAACCACGCAACTGGGCACCCCCAGAAGGTGGGGTTTTTTAAGGTTGTGTCAAAGTACCCTACTGTACACCTATATTGCCCTGTCTCCCTCTTTCTGTGCCTCTCTTCTTTTTGTAAATATTCCTTATACCCACCCCCTCTCCTTTCTCTATCTTTCTTTTTTTCTTATCACTCGGTCCTCCTTTCTTTCATCCCCTTTTTTTGCTCTTCAACCTTCTCACCCTTCTGGTCCTATAACCCTTAGTCCACAGGCACAAGAACTTAAAGAGCAAGAGGAAGTGAAAGGAAAATTAGGGCAAGGAAACAGATAAAAGAAATCACTCATGAGGAAGAATCAGCAGAAAACTCCAGGCAACATGAAGAACCAGTCTAGAACAACCCCACCAAGGGACCATGAGGTAGCTACTGCAGATGATTCCACCAGTATAGAAATGTTAGGAATGACAGAAAGGGAATTTAGAATACACATGTTGAAAACAATGAAAGAAATGATGGAAACAATGAAGGAAATTGCTAATAAAGTGGAAAATAACCAAAAGGAAATCCAAAAACAGAATCAAATAAGAGATGAACGATATGAAGAATATAAAAAGGATATAGCAGACCTGAAGGAACTGAAACAGTCAATTAGGGAACTTAAAGATACAATGGAAAGTATCAGCAACAGGTTAGACCATGCAGAAGAAAGAATTTCAGAGGTAGAAGACAAAGTTCTTGAGATAACTCAGACAGTAAAAGAGGCAGAAAAGAAGAGAGAGAAAGCAGAACGTTCACTGTCAGAATTATGGGACTTTATGAAGCGTTCCAACATACGAGTTATAGGAATTCCAGAAGGGGAAGAAGAATGCCCCAGAGGAATGGAAGCCATACTAGAGAATATTATAAAAGAAAATTTCCCAAACATCACCAAAGAGTCTGACACACTGCTTTCAGAGGGATATCGGACCCCAGGTTGCCTCAACTCTAACCGAGCTTCTCCAAGACACATTGTGATGAACCTGTCCAAAGTCAAGACAAAAGAAAAGATTCTGCAAGCTGCCAGGAGTAAGCGCCAGTTGACCTACAGGGGCAAATCCATCAGAGTGACCGCAGACTTCTCTAATGAAACTTTCCAAGCAAGAAGACAATGGTCATCTACCTTTAATCTACTTAAACAGAACAATTTTCAGCCCAGAATTCTGTACCCTGCTAAGCTAAGCTTCAGAATTGACGGAGAAATCAAATCATTTACGGATATACAAACATTGAGGAAATTCGCCACAACAAGACCAGCTCTACAGGAAATACTTCAACCTGTTCTGCACACTGACCACCACAATGGATCAGCAGCAAAGTAAGAACTCAGAAATCAAAGGACAAAACCTAACCTCCACACTGATGCAAAAGATAAAATTAAGCAATGGACTCTCACCAAATAAGACGAATAGAATACTACCACACTTATCAATTATCTCAATAAATGTTAATGGCTTGAATTCCCCACTGAAGAGACATAGATTGGCGGACTGGATTAAAAAACACAAGCCATCCATTTGCTGTCTGCAAGAAACACACCTGGCCTCAAAAGACAAATTAAAGCTCCGAGTCAAGGGTTGGAAGACAATTTTTCAGGCAAACGGAATTCAGAAGAAAAGAGGAGTTGCAATCTTATTTTCAGATACATGTGGATTTAAAGCAACTAAAGTCAAAAAAGACAAAGATGGTCACTTTATATTGGTCAAGGGAAAACTACAACAAGAAGACATTTCAATTCTAAATATTTATGCACCCAATTTAAATGCTCCCAGATTCTTGAAGCAGACCTTACTCAGTCTGAGCAATATGATATCTGATAATACCATCATAACAGGGGACTGTAACACACCTCTTACAGAGCTGGACAGATCCTCTAAACAGAAATTAAACAAAGATGTAAGAGATTTAAATGAGACCCTAGAACAACTATGCTTGATAGATGCATATAGAACACTCCACCCCAAAGATAAAGAATATACATTCTTCTCATCACCCCATGGAACATTCTCCAAAATTGATCATATCCTGGGACACAAAACAAATATCAACAGAATCAGAAGAATTGAAATTTTACCTTGTATCTTTTCAGACCATAAGGCACTAAAGGTGGAACTCAACTCTAACAAAAATGCTCAAGCCCACCCAAAGGCATGGAAATTAAACAATCTTCTGTTGAATAACAGATGGGTGAAGGAAGAAATAAAACAGGAAATCATTAACTTCCTTGAGCATAACAACAATGAAGACACAAGCTACCAAAACCTGTGGGATACTGCAAAAGCAGTTTTGAGAGGAAAATTCATCGCTTTAGATGCCTACATTCGAAAAACAGAAAGAGAGCACATCAACAATCTCACAAGAGATCTTATGGAATTGGAAAAAGAAGAACAATCTAAGCCTAAACTCAGTAGAAGAAAAGAAATATCCAAAATCAAATCAGATATCAATGAAATTGAAAACAAAAGAATCATTCAGAAAATTAATGAAACAAGGAGTTGGTTTTTTGAAAAAATAAATAAAATAGATAAACCATTAGCCAGACTAACTAGAAATAGAAAAGTAAAATCTCTAATAACCTCAATCAGAAACGATAAAGGGGAAATAACAACTGATCCCACAGAGATACAAGAGATCATCTCTGAATACTACCAGAAACTCTATGCCCAGAAATTTGACAATGTGAAGGAAATGGATCAATATTTGGAATCACACCCTCTCCCTAGACTTAGCCAGGAAGAAATAGACCTCCTGAACAGACCAATTTCAAGCACTGAGATCAAAGAAACAATAAAAAAGCTTCCAACTAAAAAATGCCCTGGTCCAGATGGCTTCACTCCAGAATTCTATCAAACCTTCAAGGAAGAGCTTATTCCTGTACTGCAGAAATTATTCCAAAAAACTGAGGAAGAAGGAATCTTGCCCAACACATTCTATGAAGCAAACATCACCCTGATACCAAAACCAGGAAAAGACCCAAACAAAAAGGAGAATTTCAGACCAATCTCACTCATGAACATAGACGCAAAAATTCTCAACAAAATCCTCGCCAATAGACTACAGCTTATCATCAAAAAAGTCATTCATCATGATCAAGTAGGCTTCATCCCAGGGATGCAAGGCTGGTTTAACATACGCAAGTCCATAAACGTTATCCACCATATTAACAGAGGCAAAAATAAAGATCACATGATCCTCTCAATAGATGCAGAAAAAGCATTTGATAAAATCCAGCATCCTTTTCTAATTAGAACTCTGAAGAGTATAGGCATAGGTGGCACATTTCTAAAACTGATTGAAGCTATCTATGACAAACCCACAGCCAATATTTTACTGAATGGAGTAAAACTGAAAGCTTTTCCTCTTAGAACTGGAACCAGACAAGGTTGTCCTCTGTCACCTTTACTATTCAACGTAGTGCTGGAAGTTCTAGCCAATACAATTAGGCAAGACAAGGAAATAAAGGGAATCCAAATGGGAGCAGAGGAGGTCAAACTCTCCCTCTTTGCTGACGACATGATCTTATACTTAGAGAACCCCAAAGACTCAACCACAAGACTCCTAGAAGTCATCAAAAAATACAGTAATGTTTCAGGATATAAAATCAATGTCCACAAGTCAGTAGCTTTTGTATACACCAATAACAGTCAAGATGAGAAGCTAATTAAGGACACAACTCCCTTCACCATAGTTTCAAAGAAAATGAAATACCTAGGAATATACCTAACGAAGGAGGTGAAGGACCTCTATAAAGAAAACTATGAAATCCTCAGAAAGGAAATAGCAGAGGATATTAACAAATGGAAGAACATACCATGCTCATGGATGGGAAGAATCAACATTGTTAAAATGTCTATACTTCCCAAAGCTATCTACCTATTCAATGCCATTCCTATCAAAGTATCTACATTGTACTTTCAAGATTTGGAAAAAATGATTCTGCGTTTTGTATGGAACCGGAAAAAACCCCGTATAGCTAAGGCAGTTCTTAGTAACAAAAATAAAGCTGGGGGCGTCAGTATACCAGATTTTAGTCTGTACTACAAAGCCATAGTGGTCAAGACAGCATGGTACTGGCACAAAAACAGAGACATAGACACTTGGAATCGAATTGAACACCAAGAAATGAAACTAACATCTTACAACCACCTAATCTTTGATAAACCAAACAAGAACTTACCTTGGGGGAAAGACTCCCTATTCAATAAATGGTGTTGGGAGAACTGGATGTCTACATGTAAAAGACTGAAACTGGACCCACACCTTTCCCCACTCACAAAAATTGATTCAAGATGGATAAAGGACTTAAATTTAAGGCATGAAACAATAAAAATCCTCAAAGAAAGCATAGGAAAAACACTGGAAGATATTGGCCTGGGGGAAGACTTCATGAAGAAGACTGCCATGGCAATTGCAACAACATCAAAAATAAACAAATGGGACTTCATTAAACTGAAAAGCTTCTGTACAGCTAAGGACACAATAACCAAAGCAAAGAGACAACCTACACAATGGGAAAGGATATTTGCATATTTTCAATCAGACAAAAGCTTGATAACCAGGATCTATAGAGAACTCAAATTAATCCACATGAAAAAAGCCAACAATCCCTTATATCAATGGGCAAGAGACATGAATAGAACTTTCTCTAAAGATGACAGACGAATGGCTAACAAACATATGAAAAAATGTTCATCATCTCTATATATTAGAGAAATGCAAATCAAAACAACCCTCAGATATCATCTAACCCCAGTGAGAATGGCCCACATCACAAAATCTCAAAACTGCAGATGTTGGCGTGGATGTGGAGAGAAGGGAACACTTTTACACTGCTGGTGGGACTGCAAACTAGTACAACCTTTCTGGAAGGAAGTATGGAGAAACCTCAAAGCACTCAACCTAGACCTCCCATTCGATCCTGCAATCCCATTACTGGGCATCTACCCAGAAGGAAAAAAATCCTTTTATCATAAGGACACTTGTACTAGACTGTTTATGGCAGCTCAATTTACCATTGCCAAAATGTGGAAACAGCCTAAATGCCCACCAACCCAGGAATGGATTAACAAGCTGTGGTATATGTATACCATGGAATACTATTCAGCTATTAAAAAAAATGGAGACTTTACATCCTTCGTATTAACCTGGATGGAACTGGAAGACATTATTCTTAGTAAAGCATCACAAGAATGGAGAAGCATGAATCCTATGTACTCAATCTTGATATGAGGACAATTAATGACAATTAAGTTTATGGGGGGGGAAGCAGAAAGAGGGATGGAGGGAAGAGGGTGGGGCCTTAGTGTGTGTCACACTTTATGGGGGCAAGACATGATTGCAAGTGGGACTTTACCTAACAATTGCAATCAGTGTAACTGGCTTATTGTACCCTCAATGAATCCCCAATTAAAAAAAAAAATAAAATAAAAAAAAAAAAAAAAAACTTTTAACCAAAAAAAAAAAAAAAAAAAAAATAATTTCTCCTTTCAATCTACCTTGATTTTTGTTTTGTGGCTGCCTTCATAGTTTATACTATGCTTTTCTGTTTCCTTCCTTCCTTCCTTCCTTCCTTCCTTTCTTTCTTTTCTCTTTCTTTCTTTCTTTCTTTTTCATTTGAGACAGACTCACTCTTTTGCCCAGGCTAGAGTTCCATGGCATTAGCCTAGCTCGCAGCAACCTCTAACTCCCGGGTTTAAGCGATCCTCCTGCCTCAGCCTCCCTCCCAAGTAGCTAAGACTATAGGCATCCCCCACAATGCCAAGCTAGTTTTTTTATTTTAGTAGAGACAGGGTTTTCTCTTGCTCAGGTTGGTCTTTAACTTCTGGGGTCAAGGTATCCTCCCACCTTGGCCTCCCAGACTGCAAGGATTACAGGCATGAGCCATGTGGTCCGGCCACTGTTCTTTTCATCTCAGGAAGGTTTGGTGCAGCTCCCATAAACTCAACAATTTGGGGAGTTTGAAGACAAGCAAGGTTTCACATCATTTACCCAATTCCTCTAAGATATTAAAAGCTAGAAAATCTTTCACAACCTTGGCTGGAGATAAGAAAGCAAAGAGAGAAGGAACACAGAGAGCAAAGACCTTTGTTCACGTCAGTGGGATCTCCTGGGGAAAAGAATCCCAAGCTCTTCCAGAAAACGTTAGGTCTCCCTCTTGTAAGGCTAAGATAATCATTCACATGGAGATATTTGGAGCTTTAGTGTATACACTCAACTCTCCCGATACAATTTACTTTTATTTTTATTAAGTCATCTGTACATAGATCATAAATACATTTATGCCATTATGGGATTTGATGTGTTGATTATTTGTACAAATCCTACTAATCAACACAGCTTTCACCTCATTTACCCAGGTACAGCATTAAGACATTTGTGTTCTAGCGGCACCTCTGGCTCAGTGAGTAGGGTGCCAACCCCATATGCCGAGGGTGATGGGTTCAAACCCGGCCCCACCCAAACTGCAACAAAAAAATAGCTGGGCGTTGTGGCGGGCACCTGTAGTCCCAGCTACTTGGGAGGCTGAGGCAAGAGAATTGCCTAAACTCAGGAGTTGGAGGTTGCTGTGAGCTGTGATGTCACAGCACTCTATTGAGGGTCACAAAGTGAGACTCTTGAGACAAAAAAAGTGAGACAAAAAAAAAAAAAAAGACATTTTTGTTCTACACCTGATAGATCCAACTGGTACTTGCATTGTGCTCCATAGGTGTGGTCCCCCTACCATCCCTCCCTCTATCAACCCACCCTCCTCCCCTCTCCTCTCCCTCCCTTTCCCTCCTTTATCCTGGACTATAGTTGTGTTTCATTCTTCATATGCAAGTGTGAGTGATTCTAAATTGGTTTCACAGTAGTACTGAGTACATTGGATATATTTTTTCCATTCCTCAGATACTTTGCTAAGAAGAATATTTTCCAGCTCCAACCATCTAACCAGGGGTCCTCCTGGTTTAAACAGGGGGCCAGTTCACTGTCCCTCAGAATGTTGGAGGGCCGGACTATAGTTTTAAAAAAATAACTATGAACAAATTCCTATGCACACTGCACATATCTTATTTTGAAGTAAAAAACAAAACAGGAACAAATACAATCACACTGTCTCGTGTGGCCTGTGGGCGATAGTTTGAGGACCCCTGCAACAGAGAAGAGTTAAAGTTTCCATTTTTTTTAATGCTGGATAGTATTCCATGGTATACATATACCACAATTTATTAATCCATTCATGGGTCGATGGGCACTTGGGCTTCTTCCATGACTTGGAAATTATGAATTGAGCTGCAATGAACAATCTGGTGCAAATTTACTTTTGAGCTGCACATTTAAGTCTGATGATTAGTGAAAGGTGTAAATGATGGCGCCCAGAGATGAGGCCACAGAGATGTTCACTGCAGGGTTATTGAAAAGAGTGACCAACCTGGGCAGTGCAAAGATGGTATCTGAACCCAGGGGCAGTTAGAGACCACTTTTATGTGGGGCTGTAGACGGTGGGCGAATTCCACAGTCTGCCTGTAAAGTTAGGGTCTTCTGGCATGAACTTCTGGGGGGAGGGATAGCCAGATCCTTTGTGTCTTTATCTTAGGATGAGAAGAGGAGGAGGCCGCAGGGAAAGGGTTTGTGTAGCTGTGTTAGGTCCCCAACAATTAGTTTGGTATATAAAGCAAACAGGATCCACAGTTGCTAAGCATTATTCAGAACATTTACACCTATGTTACTTAAAAATTGTATTGGGACTGAGAGACAAGATGGCGGACTGAAGCCAGCTTTCAACAAAGGCTCCCGTCCAGAAGGAGAGTTAAGGGACAGGAATTTAGTAAGTATCCTGGTGGACTTGAGCCTCACCAAGAGAGAAGGCTGAAGAACGCACATCAACACCGCTGAGGCAAGTTGTGATCACAAGGACGCAAACAAAAGGTACAAAATCCACCACCAAGCGGACGGGAGTCCCCCTCCCCCATGAGACCGGCTCTGTAGCCCCACAATTGAACAAGTGGGCAGAAATTAAAGCCCCTCCCACTACACTCCACGGGAGAGACCTTCTAAAAACTGGACCTACCTCCCCTACTGGGGTGCCGTGGCGTTCTCCTGCCGGACATAGGGCTGAATAAAACTTTGGGAATCCTTTGCCGGCAACCCTGAATCCCCGGCGCTCCCCTCCCGCCCACTGAGGTCTGGAGGCCTGTCCCCCAGGACTTCGGATCCTTGGGTGATTTCTCAAGGGGAGTGGACAGTCCCCGAGTTGCGTCTGGTCAGCATTGACTCTGAGGCGCGCCGAGTGAGGAGAGGGCACCGGGCTGAGGGGGAGTCACGCCTCGCGGCACTTCCCTGCGGTGCAGTGCACCAACCCTCCCCGGGCATACGGGGCCCAAGACTGAATCAGACTCTGGCCTCCCCGCTGAGAGCTGAGAACCCCTACTCTCACTCGGGGTCTGAGGGCCTATCCCTCCGGAGTTCGGCTCCTTGGGTGATTTCTCGAGGGGAGTGCACAGTGCCGGAGCTGCGTCAGGTCAGCGCTGACTCTGGGATACGTGAGCGAGGAGAGGGCACTCCGCTGAGGGGAAATCAAGCCTTGGCGGCACTTCCCTGCGGTGCAGTGCAGGAGCCCTCCCCGGACCGTAGTATTGCGTGAAACTGAATGAAACTCTAGCTTCCCCCCGCCCCACTCCCAATCCGGGTCTGGGCGCCCATCCCCCAAGAGTTCTGATTCTTGGGGGATCTCTTAAGGGGTGTGGACCCAGCACAAACTGCGGCCGCTCAGTGCTGACTCTGGGGCGCGGGACAGAGGAGAAAAGGGTCGCCTGAGTGCCCACACCAGAGCAGCAGTTCCCTGGAGGTAGATCAACAGCCGTTTTTTCTTTAACGGCAGAACGCTCACTTCTGGATATTCTGAGGCCACACCCCCTGTCTCCCTGGGCAACCAGAGGAGGCCACCTGTGTCACGACTCACAAACCCAGAAGCCTCCAGGGCGGGGCCGACCCAGAGAGGTGTTCAGACGCAATTCTCCAGCAGCAAAGACGTTTGAACTCAAAACAGCCCGTCTCCTGTAGGCGACGACAGGAACAGAGACAGAACCTCACAAAGTTGTCTGTTCTGTTCTGTTCTGTTAGCAGCATCCATCAGGGACGGGGCTAAGCCTGAGTGAACACCTCCTTCCCATCACCTGCATCAAACACTCAAAGATGTCAGGCCCCATCTCCTCCTGCTAGATAGCGGCAGTCTGCGGGGGCCTGGCAGACTTCCTCGCGATTCAGGCAGGTGCAAACCCCTGGAGTGTCTGTTCACTGCAGGCAACTGGGTTAGCCATCTGCAGAGATACCAGTGACTGGGTCCGACGGAGGGGCAAAGTGGGGAAGGAGACGTCAACCTTCCCAGACTGCTCTGTTTGCTGGGTGGCTCCTCCTGACTCCACGCTGCACTGGAGTGAGCTGTCTCAGAGGAGTCACCAGGCCCCTGTGATCCAGTTCCCAGAGACCTCTTGAACCCTTCCACCTGAGACAAGTGCCGATTGAGACAGTTGATTCGGACCTTTTGAACTGGGCTAATAGACTGAGGACTTTTCAGGTGGTGCCCTGGGTGTGCGATTGTAGGAAGGTTTGATTCTCCTTTTCCAACTGGGGCCAGAGGTGGGCAGGCGGGGTGACTTAATTGCTGATTTTTCCACACAGCTGAGACTTCAAGCCAGAGTAGAAGTTGCAATAGGATAGAACAGAAACCAGCTGAAAACAAGACAGAACCACTTTGCTCCACCACACCAGACAGGGCCCCAGTTTCTCAGGCCACAACACTGTACGGGCCCTCGATAAAACCCCAGGGGAAAAACCAAAGGGAGTAAACCATGGGGCGGAATCAGCGGAAAAACTCTGGTAACATGAATAACCAGAATAGATCAACCCCCCCAAGAAAAGATACGGCAGATGTGATTGAAGATCCCATTCATAAACAACTGGCTGAGATGTCAGAAGTCGAATTCAGAATTTGGTTTGCAGACAAGATTAATAAAATGGAATTAGGAATTCGTGGAGAAATTCAAAAACTGTCTCAAGAATTTAACGAATTTAAAGACAAAACCACCAAAGACTTAGACACACTGAAACAAGAACTTACAGCCCTCAAAGATATGAAAAATACAGTAGAATCCCTCAGTAACAGAATGGAGCAAGCAGAAGAAAGGATTTCTGACATTGAAGATAAAGTCTTCGAACGCTCCCAATCTCTCAAAGAGGAAGAGAAATGGAGAGCAAAAACGGATCACTCACTCAGAGAGCTCTCAGATAATTCGAAAAAACATAACATAAGGGTTATAGGAATTTCGGAGGCTGATGACGTGGCAGCCAAGGGCACAGAGGCCCTTCTACATGAAATTATGAAAGAAAATTTTCCAGACATGCCTAGAGAATCTGAAATTCAGATAGCAGACAGCTTCAGAACCCCAGCACGATTCAACCCCAAAAAGCCATCTCCCAGACATATCATAATTAGCTTCACTAAAGTTAACATGAAAGAGAAGATTCTCAAAGCAGCCCGGCGAAAGAAAACTATAACGTACAAAGGTAAGAATATTAGAATAACTGCAGATCTCTCTGCTGAAACTTTTCAAGCAAGAAGAGGCTGGTCATCAACTTTTAATCTCCTAAAGCAAAAAAACTTTCAACCCAGGATCTTGTATCCAGCTAAACTGAGTTTCATCTATGATGGAGAAATTAAATACTTCAATGACATTCATATGTTGAAAAAATTTGCCATAAGTAAACCAGCTCTTCAGGATGTTCTCAGACCTATCCTCCACAATGACCAACCCAATCCTATACCACAAAAGTAAACTCACTCAGAAACTTCGGATCAAACTCCAACTTCCACACTGGCGAAAGGATTAAAAATGTCCACTGGACCTTTGAAAAACTCGATACCCAAAATTCCACCAGACTTATCCTTACTCTCCATCAATGTGAATGGCTTAAACTGTCCTCTAAAGAGGCATAGGTTAGCTGACTGGATACAAAAACTTAAGCCAGATATTTGTTGCATACAAGAGTCACATCTCAACTTAAAAGACAAATACAGACTCAGGGTGAAAGGATGGTCATCCATATTTCAGGCAAATGGTAATCAGAAAAAAGCAGGTGTTGCAATTTTATTTGCAGATACAGTAGGCTTTAAACCATCAAAAGTAAGGAAGGACAAGAATGGTCACTTCATATTTGTTAAGGGTAATACTCAATATGACGAGATCTCAATTATTAATATCTATGCACCCAACCAGAATGCACCTCAATTTATAAGAGAAACTCTAACAGACATGAGTAACTTGATTTCCTCCAGCTCCATAATCGTTGGAGATTTCAACACTCCCTTGGCAGTGTTGGATCGATCCTCCAGAAAGAAGCTGAGCAAAGAAATCTTAGATTTAAACCTAACCATCCAATATTTAGATTTAGCAGACATCTACAGAACATTTCATCCCAACAAAACTGACTACACATACTTCTCATCAGCCCACGGAACTTACTCCAAAATTGATCACATTTTAGGTCACAAGTCTAACCTCAGTAAATTTAAAGGAATAGAAATTATTCCGTGCATCTTCTCGGACCATCATGGAATAAAACTTGAATTGAGTAACAACAGGAATCTGCATACCCATACAAAAACATGGAAGTTAAATAACCTTATGCTGAATGATAGCTGGGTCAGAGATGAGATTAAGAAAGAAATCACCAATTTTTTGGAACAAAATGACAATGAAGACACAAGCTATCAGAACCTCTGGGACACTGCAAAGGCAGTTCTAAGAGGGAAATTTATAGCACTGCAAGCCTTCCTCAAGAGAACGGAAAGAGAGGAAGTTAACAACTTAATGGGACATCTCACGCAACTGGAAAAGGAAGAACATTCCAACCCCAAACCCAGTAGAAGAAAAGAAATAACCAAAATTAGAGCAGAATTAAATGAAATTGAAAACAAAAGAATAATACAACAGATCAATAAATCAAAAAGCTGGTTTTTCGAAAAGGTCAATAAAATAGATAAACCTCTGGCCAACCTAATCAGGAAAAAAAGAGTAAAATCTCTAATATCATCGATCAGAAACAACAAAGACAAAATAACCACAGACTCATCAGAAATCCAAAAAATCCTTAATGAATATTACAAGAAACTTTATTCTCAGAAATATGAAAATCTGAAGGAAATAGACCGATACTTGGAAGCACGCCACCTTCCAAGACTTAACCAGAATCAAGTGGAAATGTTGAACAGACCCATATCAAGTTCAGAAATAGCATCAACTATACAAAACCTCCCTAAAAAGAAAAGCCCGGGACCAGATGGTTTCACGTCAGAATTCTACCAAACCTTTAAAGAGGAATTAGTACCTATATTACTCAACCTGTTCCAAAATGTAGAAAAAGAAGGAAGACTACCCAACACGTTCTATGAAGCAAATATCACCCTGATCCCCAAACCAGGAAAAGACCCAACAAGAAAAGAAAATTATAGACCAATATCACTAATGAATATAGATGCAAAAATATTCAACAAGATCCTAACAAACAGAATCCAGCAACACATCAAACAAATTATACATCATGACCAAGTTGGTTTTATCCCAGGGTCTCAAGGCTGGTTCAATATACGTAAATCTATAAATGTAATTCAGCACATAAACAAATTAAAAAACAAAGACCATATGATTCTCTCAATTGATGCAGAAAAAGCTTTTGATAATATCCAGCATCCCTTCATGATCAGAACACTCAAGAAAATTGGTCTAGAAGGGACTTTTCTTAAACTGATAGAGGCTATCTACAGCAAACCCACAGCCAATATCATATTGAATGGAGTTAAATTGGAATCATTTCCACTCAGATCAGGAACCAGACAAGGCTGCCCATTGTCTCCATTGCTTTTCAACATTGTAATGGAAGTTTTAGCCACCGCAATTAGGGAAGAAAAGGCGATCAAGGGTATCCATATAGGGTCAGAAGAGATCAAACTCTCGCTCTTCGCAGATGATATGATTGTGTATCTGGAAAACACTAGGGACTCTACTACAAAACTCCTAGAAGTGATCAAGGAATACAGCAGCGTCTCAGGTTACAAAATCAACATTCATAAATCGGTAGCCTTTATATACACCAACAACAGTCAAATTGAAAAAGCAGTTAAGGACTCTATCCCATTCACAGTAGTGCCAAAGAAGATGAAATATTTGGGAATTTACCTAACAAAAGACGTGAAAGATCTCTATAAAGAGAACTATGAAACTCTAAGAAAAGAAATAGCTGAAAATGTTAACAAATGGAAAAACATACCATGCTCATGGCTAGGAAGAATCAACATTATCAAAATGTCCATACTACCCAAAGCAATATATACTTTCAACGCACTCCCTATTAAAGCTCCACTGTCATATTTTAAAGATCTTGAAAAAACATTACTTCGTTTTATATGGAATCAGAAAAAACCTCGAATAGCCAAGACATTACTCAGAAATAAAAACAAAACAGGAGGAATCACACTACCAGACCTCAGACTTTACTACAAATCGATAGTGATCAAAACAGCATGGTATTGGCACAAAAACAGAGAAGTAGATATCTGGAATAGAATAGAGAACCAAGAGATGAATCCAGCTACTTACCGCTATTTGATTTTTGACAAGCCAATTAAAAACATTCAGTGGGGAAAAGATTCCCTATTTAACAAATGGTGCTGGGTGAACTGGCTGGCAACCTGCAGAAGACTGAAATTAGACCCACACCTTTCACCATTAACTAAGATAGACTCTCATTGGATTAAAGATTTAAACTTAAGACGTGAAACTATAAAAATACTAGAGGAGAATGCAGGGAAAACCCTTGAAGAAATTGGTCTGGGTGAGTATTTCATGAGGAGAACCCCCCGGGCAATTGAAGCAGCTTCAAAAATACACTACTGGGACTTGATCAAACTAAAAAGCTTCTGCACAGCTAAGAACACAGTAAGCAGAGCAAGCAGACAGCCCTCAGAATGGGAGAAGATATTTGCAGGGTATAACTCTGACAAAGGTTTAATAACCAGAATCCACAGAGAACTCAAACGCATCAGCAAGAAAAAAACAAGGGATCCCATCGCAGGCTGGGCAAGGGATTTGAAGAGAAACTTCTCTGAAGAAGACAGGCGCACGGCCTTCAGACATATGAAAAAATGCTCATCATCTTTAATCATCAGAGAAATGCAAATCAAAACTACTTTGAGATATCATCTAACTCCAATGAGACTAGCCTATATCACAAAATCTCAAGACCAGAGATGTTGGCGTGGATGCGGAGAAAAGGGAACACTTCTGCACTGCTGGTGGGAATGCAAATTAATACATTCCTTTTGGAGGGATATCTGGAGAACACTCAGAGATCTAAAAATAGATCTGCCATTCAATCCTGTAATTCCTCTGCTGGGCATATACCCAGAAGACCAAAAATCACAACATAACCAAGATATTTGTACCAGAATGTTTATTGCAGCCCAATTCATAATTGCTAAGTCATGGAAAAAGCCGAAGTGCCCATCGATCCACGAATGGATTAATAAATTGTGGTATATGTATACCATGGAATACTATGCAGCCTTAAAGAAAGATGGAGACTTTACCTCTTTCATGTTTACATGGATGGAGCTGGAACATATTCTTCTTAGTAAAGTATCCCAAGAATGGAAGAAAAAATATCCAATGTACACAGCCCTACTATGAAACTAATTTGGGACTCTCACATGAAAGCTATAACCCAGCTACAACTTAACAATAGGGGGAAGTGGGAAAGGGGGGGGTGGGTAGAGGGAGGGGAATCGGTGGGATCACACCTGTGGTGCATATTACAGGGGTATTTGCGAAACTTGGTAAATGTAGAATATAAATGTTTTGGCACAGTAACTGAGATAACGCCGGAAAGGCTATGTTAACCACTGGGATAAAAATATGTCAAATGGTTTATGAAGTGAGTGTATGATGCCCCATAATCATATCATTGTATACACTTATGATTTAATAAAAAAATTAAAAAAAAAAAAAAAATTGTATTAAGACCATGAAGCCCAGTATCAGGACAGTATATGTACTCAGTATTCTTGTCCTTCTAAAAATGTGAAACTAGAATTATTCTTGTTTTGATGTATCTTTTTGGACATAAGTTCCCCTCAATTAGAATTACTAATGGAAATGTATTTGTGAACTGTGAAGCAGATGGCTTGGAACTAAGACTTTTTTTCAGAGTAGCATTGTTTATGTCAAAATCCAAACCACGCCAGTTTTAACATTTAATGATGAGAACATTTTACGGAATAATTTTAATTATTTAAAGGATTATTTAAAATGATATTTCATTTATGAAATTATTTGTGGGTATTAGGCATACAAGGAGGTATTTTAGAGTTAGCCGATTAATAATTCAATACTGGCAAACCCTTGATTTAAGTGCAATGGAAGGGAATTTTGGCAGAGATGTTATAAAAGAGAAGCCATAAAAATTATACCATGTTTGTTTTGGGGATAGGCACAGTAATTACATATGAATATCTGTATCTAGTAATAATGTTTCCCCAAAAGCAATTGGACTATATCTCAGGAGATACTATAAAATCACTGGTACATGAAAATAAATTGTACACAATTTAACTTTGAAAAAAATACCTAGAAATTTTGAACATGTGGAGGCATAATCCACAAAAAGTTGATTTGTCAATTATGAAACTTGGTCACGTCAGGGGCCTTTGCTTTTTTCATTGATTTTGGTTAAATTTTGTGAAATATTTGAAATATTCCTTGTATTTGAGCAGGGTGTTCAGAGAACAACAGGAGGCCATTTTTGTTCGTGGTCATCATCCTAACTTCACGTCAGAAAGAGCAAAGGAGAGATGAACGCGTTAGCTGGAAGGCACTGGGGGAATGTCCGAAGTATTAAAAATCTTCTCTTTTAAGAATTTAAAATGTCCTATGAAATTGCTTAAAATAAAGACCCATATATGGAAATAGTGCTTTTAAAATTCTTTATACAACATTTTATAATATATATGTGATGTGAAGAAAGTTATATCCTCTTTATCCACGACTAAAAAATATTTCTGAGAAGCAGACAAAATCTTTCCTTTTGTGTGATATTTCTACGGAATCTTATGAAACAGGTAATTGTATTTTGTATCTGGCTAAGTGAAAAGAGCTTTGTTATATTATGAACACTAATTTTTATAGGAAGAAAACAACTATTTTTATAGTTTGTCATGAAAAGGTAGCATAATTGGGCATGCCCAGTTTGACTTCAGAAAAGGTATATTCAGAGAGAAATAAAAATATCGACTATGAGGGAGACTGTTGTCTAATAATCCTGGTTCCAATGACCCAACATAACAGAATGTTCCCTAGGACTGGAATGTCTCTTATACAAGAAGAAGGTGCTGTTCACAGTTATTGAAGAATAGCTTTTCCTTTTTCAAAATTATTCCCTTACACTTAAAAACTCAACATCTTCCTTTATTCCTCTTCTGAATGTGGAAGTCTGTCAGATAATCTTTAAACACATCTTTGAATAATGCCAGAAAATATATTACTTTATGTAATATTTGACTCTGAATCTTTATTTACATATGGCAAATTGTATCTCAAACTGCTTTTGAAACCATAGTTTTTAAAAAAGTGGTTAAGTATTCTAATGAACCATTCAGGAAATTAGTCGTTAAATATAGTGAGCTCCCACATCCTCATTACCCAAGCTCAAATGTTTTGCCAATTTTATTAATTCTCCTACCTTCTTTTATAAACTGAAGCATTTTAAAGAAAATCTCACACATTATTTTATCTGTAGCAGACTCAACTGAGATATCTTTGCTTAATAAAGACTTTTAATGTAACCACTATTCAATTATCAATCTCTATATGGTTAGAAATAATTATCTCTCCCCACTATTTAACCATTTAAAGGTTGGAAAATATTAAATCTTCAGAAAAGTTGCAAGAATAATGCTTGTCAATGCTTCCACTCCTCCCTTCACTTAGACCAGTGCTTCTCAACCTTCTTAATGCCGCAACCCTTTAATACAGTTCCCCATGTTGTGGTGACCCCCAACCATAAAATTATTTTCATTGCTACTTCATAACTGTAATTTTGCTACTGTTATGAATTGTAATGTAAATATCTGATATGCAGGAGACCCCTAAAGGGGTGGCGACCGCCAGGTTGAGAACCGCTGAATTAGAATTAGTGATTGTGAAAATTTGGCCATATTTGCCTGTTCTCACCTGCTTTCTCATTCAGACGTGTGTCCTTGCACCTGCACACATCCACACTGTCGCGCTGTGTGTGTCTTTTGAAATCATTTGTGAGTTAGTGCATACACATGATACTTTATCCCTGAAGACTTTAGTCAATATCTTTGAAGAATCAGATATTTTCCTATGTAACCACAACATGACGATCTCAGTCAGAAAATTTAACACTCATATGATACAATTGGCCAATATACAGCCCACATTCCAGGTCCCTTATTTATTCCAACATTGCTCTTGATAGCTGTTTATTTTCTTCTCAATCCAGGAGCCAATCAAGTATCATACTTTGCACTCAGCCTGGCTTATTCTAGAATAATTTCCAACACTTGTTTTTCTCCCCCTTTTAAGTTACTGAAGTTTTAAAATAGTCCAGGCCAATCGCTCGCAAACTGACTTTTAATTTGCATTTATTTTATATTTGCCTCATGATTAGATTTTGGTTAACATTTTATTTTTTTTGCAAGAATATTATATGGATACAACACATCAAGAGACACATGACATGAATTTGTCCCGTTATTGGGAAAGTTGGGTTTGTCCATTTGGTGAAGGTCCATCAGATTTCTTCATTGGTAAATGTATCTTTTCCCATTGTAATTAATAAGTAATATACACAGTGAAGTTTTAGGAATATGTGAATATCCTGTTTCTCCCTGATTTTTGGTAAATGGTAACTCCCCTTCTTCATATTATCTTATATCTAATATTTATTCAAGACTTCCCATTTGACTCTTAAATATCTTCAATTGTTTTATATGAATCATGACTCAGATAAGTTTGCACATTTTACTTCATTTTGATGTCTCTTAAATTTCTCTTATTCTCCAAGAATTTTCTTCCTACCTTCCTCACTCTGCTTTTTCTTTCATGTAATTCATTGTTATGTTAGAGAAATGGGGTCAGTTTCCTCACAGAGCTCAACTTGCTGGACTTTCCCCCACATTCCCTGTAAACTGGTATGGAAGTCTAGAGCTTGATCAAATTCGTGCCTGTCATCCCAGCACTCTGGAGGCTGAGGCAGATGGACTGCTTGAGCTCAAGAGTTCGAGACCAGAATTGAAAAGAGCGAGACCCCCGTCTCTACTAAAAATAGAAAAACTAGCTGTATGTTGCGGCGGGCGCCTATAGTCCCAGCTACTCAGGGGAGGCTCACTTGAGCCCAAGAGTTTGAGGTTGCTGATGCCACAGCACCCTACCCAGGGTGACAGAGTAAACAAAGAAAGATAGAAAGAAATAAAAGTAAAATTTTAAAGGCATGTACTTCACAAGAAGTGTTGAGAACTTTCTGCCTCTTGAAAGAAGAATATTAATGTTTTCATTTTACAGGGGTCTTTGGCCAAAACAACATAATTCCATCAGTGCCTATAAGTTCACTTTCAGGCTTTATTCTTCACTGTTTAAGTCATGGGACAACTTTGCTAGGGATCCATTTTTTATTGCTTAGAAGCATTTACCATAGCTTATGACCGTAAAGAGGAAACTAATGGAAAAATGTTCCTGCATGTACAAGGGTTAGAAGTAAGAAATTCTTAGTATTATCTACTTTTGTCCTGTAAAAGTCCTATTTCCCCTGAATACCTGGCATCTGAGGGAGGGAGATGACTTTAAGGGCAGGGCAGAGGGAATTTTCCAGTTAACCAGCAAAGTGACAACTAAATTTGTACTACTTTCACATATGTGATTATAATACAGTGGTTTTTTTAAATAGAATCACTAATTTTCTGAACTAAGGGGACATATGATATTGGCCACCCGGCCTTTTGCTTGAGTATCTCCAATGAAGGGGCATACACTGTCTTTTGAAAAGGCTTCTCTACTGTTAAGAAGCACTTCTCAAAGGGTATAGTTTTTGTTATATTCTTTTAAGTTTGTCTTCCCCTTAACTCTACATTTAAGTCCTACCGGTGTTCTCTGTGAAAATACAGAGCAAGTCCCTTTCTTCGTCCATGTAACATCTGTAAATAATTGGAAAGCGTAATCAGAGCTCCCCTTTTCTTTCCAGACCATGTGATCCCAGAGCCTCTCCCAGGGATCTGTCACACACTGACACCCACACAGGCCAGGCTGGTGCCACGAATGTGTGATGCTGGTGAGGGGAGCAGGAAACAGAGCTGGGCCTGGGACAGGAGGGAGAATTCGGACCTTATCTGAGCAAGGTAGGCAGCAGCCCCTGGCTTCAGTCAGTTGTTACCAGGGGGAAAATGTGGGCCTTGGATTGCCAAATCTTTTAATCCCCAAGAAAAAGCTACAAGCCTGGTGCGAATGAGGAATCCCCTGATTTGCCTTCCTAAGTATTGGGTCTATTCTAGTCCTCAAAGCCCGGCTCCGTTCTGCACTGTGCAAGCAAATGAAACACGTTTGTCTGATCAGGTTTTGTTGTTCAGCTCCCAGTTTGAAGTTCTGTTTCCATCAATCTAGAGTTCATTGACATTCAGACTCCTAGGCTGCTTCTTTTGAAGGAAGAGTTACTATATTTTACCCACAATATTTTTAAAATATGGTTCATAGAGTTGAAATCAGTCATGTTATGGCTCTAAGATCATTAAGACTGTCACTTCCATTAATTCAGTTTGGATTCTACTTGCTCTCTGCCATCACATTTCATCATTAGGACCTCATTTCGGTGTGGTCCACTAGAACATCCAGATCTCTGTCACAGAACCCGCCGTCCAGCCACGCGGGGCCTCTGCCATTGATTTCCTTCCCATCAGTTTAATGCTACATCTGTCTTTAAAATCCACTTGTTCCGTTCCTTTTAAACTTCTGCATGACATTGGTGTGTTTTCTTTACCTTTGAAGAAATAAGAGATTTTGTACATAAGGAAAAATGGTTGGGTGGATCATAGAAATACGACAAAGATGTGTTACATAAACAGCTCATTGAAAAGAAGCGATGCTTTCCTCTTTCAGCTCTATAAGGGAGGGGAATAAACATTTCTGTAAGACAGAAACATGTTGTTTAATTTTGTATTTGGCAGGATAGGTTGAATCTCAGTCTGATGATCTGATATAAGCTATTGCAATATCCATTAAAAAGTCATTCTGCTAATGGCAGCAAATGTGCAAATGTTGCTTCTTTTACAAATGATGAAATACTACCATAATAGTTGTGATTATCTCATTAGCCAGGGCACTAAGCAGTTTTCGTTTCATGTTTTTAAAAGAATCTGTTGCTAATTTAAGATCACTCTCCCCCGGACACTAGTGTAAACTTTGAAAAATGAGTATTTTATTTTCAGTATGGTCACAATTGGTCTGTTTTAAGTTGATTTAATACACATTTGATTTTTAAGACGAAATTACTGAAAAATAATATATCATAACATGATTGGCATAAACACCAATTTCGAGTAGATTTTTCAGTAGGGCTTACATTTTAATAATAAGCACACACACACAAAAAGAGAAAGAGAGTGAGAGAGAAAAGAAAAACAAAACTCGACATTCCCACATCATGTCGAAAACTTCCATTCGTGTCCTAATTTTTATTATTCCCTACTAGTCATCCTCTCATGTACATTGTTGAGATCTAAAATAGTAATATTATCTCATGCTCTTCCTACTTCTTTGTTCACTCTTAAAACTCATTAATGTTTATATTGGGACTTTAAGGAATGAACATCTGATTACCTGGCATAATTAATCTATGATAATGATATTGGGCAATTGAAATTTCATCTAAGTTCTGAAATTTGAATTTTACTTTCATTTATTGATATATTCTCCTACGTATCTAGAAACACAACCAGAAGAGAAAGCACATTACTCTCAAAGCAGTGTAATTATTAGCTGCAACAATGTCCTTCAAAGAGAAAAAGTTACCCTGACTGCTGTTTCACTTTTGTTCTCATAAGTATTCTGTGCATGTTTTGATGAACGTAATACTATGATTATGAGACATTTTTATGCAAATCTAAATTTTATGTCAATTAGCAGTCAGGTTTATAAAAGAAAACCATGGGTCTCAAAATTATGTGCAGAATTTTATAATTGATGTGGTATTTATTCATATTACCTTTTCATTATGTACGGCTTTTTTATAAGTGCTAATGGAAAAATGCTCACAGAATGGATTTAGCTAGTGTCTGACTGGAATAGGGTCAGAGTGGTGCATCAACAAGGAAACATATGTTACTCTCCTAAATAGCAATTATTGTCAGTACTTTTGCCCAGTATGTTAAAATACTTTGTTGGTGATTAGATATGAAGACCATTAAAGACATAATGAGGCCAAATTGCAAAGTAACAAGAGGATACATTCAAAAATCTTGATTGCTAAAGGTTAATTTTAAGACAAAGACTCATGTAATTGTTGTATTTAAAATTAAAAACATTGGGGGGGGGTAGATTGCCCCCTGCTCAAATCAATTGAATACTTTTATTAAAAAAAAAATCACTATAGGCTCTGCACCTGTAGCTCAGTGAGTAGGGCACTGGCCACATATGCCAAAGCTGGTGGGTTTGGGCCTGGCCTAGGCCTGCTAAACAACAATGACAACTGCAACAAAAAACAGCTGGGCATTGTGGCAGACATCTGTAGTCACAGCTACTTGGGAGGCTGAGGCAAGAGAATCACTTAAGCCCTAGCGTTTGAGGTTGCTGTGAACTGTGATGCCACAGCATTCTACCGAGGGTGACATAGTGAGATTGTCAAAAAAAAAAAAAAAAAAAAAGGGAGACACCTGTGGATCAAAGGAGTAGGGCGCTGGCCCCATGTCCTGGAGGTGGCGGGTTCAAACCCAGCCTCGGCCAAAACAAACAGAAACAAACAAACAAATAAACAACCACTATAATGACCAGAGTTGGGGTCTGGACCACGAAAAACAGAGAGTGTTGTGTTGGCCATTCCAGCACTTTGGGCTGTGTTGTTGTAAAATGACTCAAAAGTTCTGAATGTTTCACTTTACTTTTAATAAGCAGCATTTATGCAAATTGGTAAGTTTCCAGAAGTTTCTGAACATTATAACCCAGACCTTGGGAACCACTGACATTTTTTTACTACCTGAGTGTGTGTCTAGATAGGAGAGAAACCAAGGACAGGGGCTGCACCCAGTCCTCCGGCACTCAGGGTCGCAGGGTAGTCTTTGCACCTGCTGGTCTGGGAACTGCTGGTCATCAGTCCATGATAGGGTAAGAACAGGAGTTGCGTGAGGGCATTTAGAAACGCTCACAGCACTTGGACAATTCCGCCGTGTCTAAACATGGGACTGACAGCTTGTTTGTCAAATCTAATTACAAAAAATTATAATACTTGAGCTTATTTTCTCTATACTTTGCTTTAATTTTCACTTCATTTTTGTGATAATTTATTTTTATTGCATTTCACAAGTAATGCTGTGCAATGGATGGGAAATTAAAATGCACAAAAAAGATAGCTCTTCAGCCGGTGGCGCCTGTGGCTCAGTGAGCAGGGCACCGGCCCCATATACAGAGGGTGGCGGGTTCAAACCCAGCCCCGGCCAAATTGCAACAAAAAAATAGCCAGGCGTTGTGGCGGGTGCCTGTAGTCCCAGCTACTCGGGAGGCTGAGGCAGGAGAATCGCCTGGGCCCAGGAGTTGGAGGTTGCTGTGAGCTGTGACGCCACAGCACTCTACCAAGGGCAATAAAGTGAAACTCTGTCTCTACAAAAAAAAAAAAAAAAAAAGATAGCTCTTCAGCGGAGATAGAATGAGAAGCCCTGATGGAGATGCCGTTCACCTGAGCCCACACCCGGCCTAGGAGCCTATGCGTGGATCCACCATCAAGGTGTCATGGGCGTCTACATCCAACAACTGGACGCCTGGCTTCATAATGCCAGCGTTATGGGGAAAAAATATTAGTTATTAACTTTTTAATTAATCATGTCCTCCCAGTCTACTTCAGGTTATTATTATTTTCAGGAATTATTTTGAGGCCATGATGGAAAGTACCAGGTGGACTCTGGAACTGGACCAATGTGAGCGCAATCCTGTCTTCATTAATCACTGTCGTCTCATCTTTTTTGTCACTGTAACGTACAAAGTGTCTCCCTTCCAGAATGGCTGTGAGTATCCAGGGGGCAACTTGTGTAGCGTTCTTGGCACATGGCGGATGCTCAGTCCTGGGGAAAGCTTTGCCTTTTCTCCCCTTTCTCTTCTGAACGAAACCTGTAATGGTCAAGGATTTTAAATGCGGGGCTAAAATTGACTCCAATAATACTAATCAACAACTTTTACAGATGTGTGCTGACCTGTCAGTAACGTGATTTGAGAGAAGTCCTGTGTTTTCTGGTTTCCATACAACCTTTCAGGCGTACAGATTGCTATGCACACACTACAAAGGAAAGATGTGAATTTGTGAGGTATTTTTCTCTGCCTGCTGAGCCCTACTGGAAAGTTGTGACAATGGACGGGGGATAATATCATGGCCATTATTATTATCTCATCAATGAAATGTATTGTAATGATCACAGGGCAAGCTGGGTGTTAATAATGAAGTCATCCCATCCGATTTATAAAAGCCACATATGGTGGTGTCCCACTTCCCACTGTTTTACATCTATTTATAACTCAATTATCTGGTGTTATTGTGAAGGGGGTTGCTTTCACATTGAACAGTGAGTGAGCGAAGCTGATGGCAAAAATGAAAATCTGTGAGAATGTATTCAGCTTATTCTGTTCTGACTTTCTCTGCAGCACAGTGCCCAGATCGCCATGCTTTGGACTCATCGTCTGTGTTTGGTTTATGGATTAAATACAGTATTTATTTTCATTTTCTACTTGCTTGTAGAAGAGTTTTAAATCTGGTGCCGTTAGAAACATGACTGCATTGTTATTCTAGTCAAGGAATAAATTAGGCTCATTTGAGAACATTTCTCGTCTGCTGCTAAGATACAGTTTCTGAAATTATTATTATGGTGGGTAATGACCACCACAGGGTTAACGCCCTCAGCAATGCACCTTGCTTACTTTCTCAGTATCTTGCTGGAAATCTAGGCAGCTGTATTTTCAGTTTCTTTTTCTTATGTTCCCTTCAGTGTGAGGATATAGTAAAAGCCAGTTTTCCTTTAACCCATCCTGTGTTGGGCGTGTCTGCATGCGCACGTGTGATGAAATTAGGTTGCACGCTTTTAACAATAGTTTAATAATAATTACTCTGAGAGTTAGGGAATTGGCTTTGTTCTTTTTTTCTAATTTGCCTCTGTTTGTAGCTATTTGTTATCCTATCAAATTATTTGGCCTTGATGCAAAACAATTAACAATGCAGTGTTGGAGTGACCTGGGAATGCACAGATAAACATTTCCTCGAAGAACATTGTGAAAATGAATCAAACTCATCATTGGTGGTGTCCTACATTCATAGTACTATTATGAAATGACTTTTTATAGTAATGTGTAGGGTTGTTTTGGCTTTCCTAGACATTGACTTGAGGAAACAAAATTCACTTCCTTATAAACACACAATTAAAGGTACTGTAATCGAAGGAGAAAAAAATACCACAGTGGGGCATGATTGTAGTAAAATTACCAGGCAAATATTGATAAAACTACCATCCTTTAAATTAGAATACATCTAAAAATTTTGTGTTGCGGGATTATTTAATATATTCAGTAAATGGCGTCCAAGACTCTGAAGGTTAAGTACCACCACTCAAGAGATAAATGTGTTTAGCCAGGGACAATGTCAGCAATCTGCATCCATTAAAGATAAACAACTGCTGTGTCCTCATAATAATTAAAAATATAAGTCAACGAATAAATAGTTAATTAAGACACTTAATGAGCTATTTTAAAGAGGTTATTGATTTAAGCTATTGCATGCTGAAAGCAAAGAGGTGGTCATCATGTGGTCCAGATAAAGAAGGTGAGCCTCTGTCCTGTGCAGAGGAAGGGTCTGAACGGACCCTTGCTGCCCGGGGAGTGGTCCAGGTTCTCTTTGTTAATATTCATACCAACAAGAAGCAGACCCACGGAGGGCATGGACTGGAGGGAAAAGGCTTGCCCCTGATGGGCAGATGCCGGTGAATTCTGCTGTCTTGCTCTCTGGGGTGTGACTTTCCGGAAGGCGTTGGCATGCTCCCTCCCACCCCAGGCAGACGACGAAGCATCTAAGGGCCTCCTCCATGTGTGCGGAGCCCTCGTCACCATGTCATACTGGATGTGGCACATGGCAACAGCCATCCATGTGGACTTCTCTTATGCTGCCGTTGTCTACGTGGACCACCACAGTGCCACTTAAGAAGTTTCTTCAAAGTAGTGAACTTTCTTTTTTGGATGAGTTATCAGTTCACAACAAAACTGGGCAGAAAATACAGACAGTTCTCGTGTGCCTCTTGTCTCCCCCTGCTGCACCCACACACAACCTTCCCCGTTATGAACATCGCACACCCCAGGGGTACTTAGTTACGGTAAACCCACACCGACCCTCAATTCCTGTTACTTTTGGTAGTGAACATCCTGTGGGCCTGGATAAGTATACCATGACAGTTACCTACCATTGTAGTATCTATCACCCAGAGCAGTTTCTCGGCCCGACAAATCCTTGTTCCCCATTTGCTCTCCCGTGTCCCTAAGCTCCATGGCTCCCTCATCCTCTTCCGGTCGCCCTAATCTCACCTCCTCCAGAGCATCGCGTGGTTGGGATCATGCCTTTGCAGAATGGCTCCTTTCACCTCCTAACACGCATTTAAGTTTCCTCTGGGTCTTTCCATGTCTGAACAGCTCACCCTCTAGGCTGGATCACGTTCCACAGTCTTGACGCATCCCTTTAACTTACCTGTTCACCTGCTGGGGGGCATCTTGGTTACTTGCAAGCTTTGGGTCATTATGAATACAAATGAATAAACACCATCATGTAGGTTTTTGTGTGAACCTAAGTTTTCAGTGCTTTTGAGAGAATACCAAGGAACAGGATGGTAGGATTGTATAGGAAGAGTATGCTTAATTTTGTGAGAAACTGCTCACCTGTCTCCCAAGGTGGCTGTAACCTTTTGCGTTCCCACCAGCGATGAATGTGAATTCCTGTCTCTCCAGGTCTTTGCCTGCATTTGGTATTGCAGTGTTTTGGATTTTGGTCATTTTTATGGGTGTGTCGTGATAACTCATTGTTGTTTTAATACTTAAGGGCATGTTTCAAGGTCACTAACCTTTTCACAAGCTAAGACTCTCATGAGAGAATGAGCATCTACCCAACCATCCCCAGGTCTAGAAAAGAAAGCCTGTTATTACAGTGAGATTTAATTACTGTATGTTAAAGGGAATCACCGTAGCTATGGAGTAGTTGAAAACTTACAGCCAGAAGAACAGGAGATTGAAAATCTTACAGACTTTTGGTACCATGAACCTTTTAGCAACCTAATTCCTTTTCAAATAATCAGTCTTCAAAAAAGAGGCCATCTGTGTTTCCATTCATCTGGTCACCACTGTTGGATACCCCATAGGTTTGCCAAAAGAAGCACCTTGAGCAATGATACTGCCAAGGGGAAACCCACCCAGTATCTTCGGCTTAGCTTCATGGCATCTTGAAGTCATGGACTCGAGGGAGTATCAGGCTGCATGTTATTTTTTCCTAAGATGATTTCCACCTTATAGAAATGATAACTTAGCAATGAAATTTCATGAATGCTAATTAGTTAACTGGACTATTTTTGAAAATGGCGTGTACAAAGTTGCTGTAAGATTTCTCTAGGTCTTATTTCAAAAGTATTACACATGAAGATTAAACTATGCAAATGGTGCCAGCATTATTTTCATTCTGTGTCTCTTACTCCTATTAAACAAACTCGCCAGGGGGAATCAAAATCATTACTGTTTCAAAGTACTTTATGTCAACCGAAATTTAGTACAGGTGTTATAAAAATAATATGGCTTCTTAATAAGGCTATACCTAATTATTAATTGGCTAATTGTTAATTGACTATTAATTTTTCTAGGAGGAAAAGAAGGACACTAGCATTCTGGACTTACTTTTTCATTAGAGAAAAAGGTTCCTATTGGGTTAACAAAATGCAATTACATTTTATAGCTATGAAATTATTTCAATGGGACCCTTAATCGCCCTCATAACAGGTAAAGTTAACTGCTAGCAACAGCTTGTTTTGTAATTATCACATGGGAACGTTTTTCCTAAACTCTAATTTCAATAGACATTGGTTTAATTTATCAGAATTTCCAGTATTTGTGTTTTCAGGTAAGGCATTAAGTTATTACTGAAATACAATGGTGCCTGAGTTCTTATGTATTAGAAACTCAATGAGGAAACAGAAACGAAATTATATCTCATTCTAGTGAAAATGACAGCACCATTTCTTCCTTTAATAGCATCCTAGGGGAGGCACAAGCTGATTTGCACTCTGTTCTGTTTGTGTAGTTAATTAATCCAAAAGAAGCAATTATTAACTTTAATTTTTGAAGTCTGTTTAACTTTAATTTTTAAAGCCCTCTCTTCAGATTGCAGATTACTTAGCAGACAAGAACAAAAGAAGTTGTTGTAGGAATCTAAAATACACTTAATAAGGACATGTATTAACATATTTGCAACTACTGTGGAAGCCCGCGGTTTGTCCTCCCTCTCACTCGGGCCCTCCCCTCCCCTCCCCTAACCCCTCCCCTCCCCTCCTCTCCTATCCTGACTCTCCCCCCCCCGACACACCCATATAGGGACAGTAGAGGGGAAACAAAATTGATGTTATATTAATTTCCTATTGCTGCTGTATCAAATCACTACAAATGTAATGGCTTCAAATAAAGCAAATTCATTTTCTTATATATTTCTTTGGTGTTCTGGAGACCAGAACTCCAAAATGGATCTCACTGGGCTAAAATCAAGGTGTCCTCAGGACTATGTTCCTTTCTGGAGGCTTAGAGGGGAAACTGTTTCCTTGACTTGTTAAATAGCATTAAGATGAGACTACAAAAAGGAATGAACTATTGGTTTTGTTTCTTTTTCTTTGTATAATATTTTATTTTATTTCTACTTTATTATTATTATTACTATCTTGCCTTAAAATTATATTTTAACCAAAAGTCATGATTAGACAAGACTTAAGATTCAGAGGTTGTGTACTGGTATTATGGTTTCAAATTCAGAGTGGTTTTAGATTTGATCCACTAATAAAGCTTAAAATACTAGTGCTCTCATCTCAGGTTATCAATACTAGAATAGAAACCCAGTGACCCTACAGAACCATATTCTTTCTGTAACCTAAAATCCTCTGCATGAAGGTTTCTTGTTTTGTTCATATTCTCTATAAATGCTGACCTGAAAAGTCACACATAATGAGAGCATAGCTGAAGTAGTAACCTTGTCATTTTTCTAAAAGTTTTAGCCAATAGTTTCCAGATATCAGCAATGGACTCAACAGAAAGAAGAAAAGTGACTCTCCTGAAATCCTCTGACCTCAATCAAGCACACAAGTAATGAATGCGTTCGTCAGGAGAGATGGTGCTATAGAAGTGGCAGGGAGTGGCAATTTTTCTGGCAGCTTTGGATAAGGAAAGAGTTATACTGACTCCATACGTAAATGAATTTATTTGTTGCCTGTCAGATATCATAAATATAATGAGTTATCTGTAAATGACAACTGATACATGGATTTGACATACAGGAGTCATGCTCTGGTCCACTTCAGTGAATTATAACAATCACTCCAGCATCCTAAAATTTTTAAGATTTATAAACATGTCATTTTAAGAATAAAGTGCCACAAGGCAGTACATAGTGGTGGTCAACATAACGAACTCTGGAATTAGATTGTTTATTTGAAACTTAGTTTCACCCACTACTCATAGATTATTTTGCCTGCTTATGCCTCAGAGTTCCCCATCTGTAAAATGGGCATAATAATTCTTCATGGGGTTACTGTGAAGAATGTATGAGAAATAAGTGTGAAATTTGTAGCAAACCATCCGTACTCCACATGTATCTCAAAATATTAACTACTCTCCCTTTATGTAAATTAACTTTATTGCAGATGTTTAATCTACAGTTATAGGATACTCAGATTCTTGCTCAAGAAACAAATTTCATAATTTTTCCCTTTGATTCAAGAAGTCTGACAACATGAAGTAGATTTTGTTAGGTCCCTGTTTTAAGCCAACATCAACTTTTAGCCTTAAAGTTGCAAGAAATAGAGAAACAATCATAATTTTGTTGAGGGTCTCATACAAAAGTACTAAAAAAAAAAAGTCAGCAAAGAGACTTGCCTTATTTTGAAATTTTATTAAGCAAATATGCTCATTGTAGTCTCCGAAAGTTTTATTTTATTAAACTTCAGTTGTTATGTTGAATTTAGCTTTCATTTTTATGGAGTACAAATTTAAAAAAGATATTTGCTTATATAAGTTGACTTTAAGTAGTGCAATCATTATGTTCCTTCTGATGCCAGGCATAAATATTTTTAACACCTAGCACTGCATCCAAGTAAAAAGTGAGATTCCAGTCTCAGTGAGATTCTAGTTATAGTGTGAACACTTTTCCAAGTACATGTCCTCAGCCAATCGATCACATCAGCCGCCAAATGTACTGAGCCCAGGAAGTCAATGAAAGGAGACATTTGTTGTGGGGATTAGACACCAATATCTGGGCACTTCAGAAGAATGCACTAAGAAGATTTGTCCAGAAATGGGGAAAATGCTTATTTTAGTTTAAATTGTCCTCAGCTATGCAATAGTGACATGGGTATTATCTTGTACCCTAAACATGTCTTTCTATGTCTTTTTGATTAGGCTGTAAATCTCACTTTCTGATTTGTCATGAGGATTGATCTTTTTTAATTGTTTTATCTTTTCCTCATACTGTGCTAATTCTTTATTTCTCTTTTCCTCGCAATATGTTAGTTCTCTTCATTGCTATGGCGTGGTGATTTTCTTATAACAGAGGGGACATTTGTAGTCAGCAAGAGATGGACGAATGGACGCAGCTCGGCAGCGAGCTCCGCTTTTCAGCCCTCGTGGTGTGTGATGGTGCCGAAGCACGCTGGGCTCCCCCACGTTGGTCCTCATAAGGTTTAGCCATGAAGCCTGATGTTTAGATAGAGACAAAATAAATGAAAGAATGTGGGAGGAGAGCAATGGCAATTTCTTTGTTGTCGTTAATAGGAAACCACTTGACAGAGTCATGCTGGTCTAAAAACCAGAAAGAAAGCGTGACTGACAGAGGTATTAGGATACCTCCTGGGGTTGGCCGGGGGCTTTTACTACAGGTTGCAAGACCACACATTATACTTTTCCTTAAAGCATAGTTATTTCATGTCTTCGTGGGGTACAAAGTGTTGCTTTTATTTGCCATGGTAATATCTTAGCCTTTGAGCTGGGTGAAGAAAATATGATCTTTGAATTGTGCAGCCTCCCGATGAAATTGGGGCTGTCAACCTAGTTTGTGTTGTCATGACTGGTCATTTTTAGGGATAATTGCAACTTTTCTATAGAAAACTCAACACTATTTTGAGTATAACCAGGACATGTGATTGCAAGATATTGAGAAGGGAATAAATGTCCTGTACACTGTAATAATCATTATAAAATCAGAGTTGGATGAATGACATAGTCTTGGGATGAAAATACTCTGGGTGTAGGAGACTTCCAAAAGGGCTGGGCTTCAGTCCTGCACCTAGCCCTCATTCACCTCTTGGAAATAAGTCATGCCAAATTTCTGTTTTTCTTAGCTGACCACGTCACGTTTCACCTTATCTGTGGTGATGTTTTCAAAGATTAAACAGGACTTTGCTAGACCCATGTCAGAACATATTTCATAAAGAATCTTCCCCAACTCCAGAAGTCTCACTCGGTTTGCTTCTGTTTCAGCTCCTCTCAGACAAACTTCACTGTCCTTCGTTTTATGTTGTTTTCTCAAACCGTAGGTCCTCTTTTTAGCTACTGAATACTTCCCTTCATTTACTCAATCATGACTTCCAATGTACACTATGTAATCAGACAACAGATCACACTTACATTAGATAGTGCTCATTTATTGGCATTTATAATTCAAATATTTTTATTTTACTTCTGATGCTAGGCATACATACTTTGTAGTACCTCAGTTGTAAAGCTTCACAGACTGTTGGCTTTTTGTTTCAATATATTTTCACCATTGGGGAGGTGATCATATCATTTATTACTCACTTCAGAGCTATGAATCCAGCCCAACACAAAACTATAAACTTACTTAAAAAGTTATGAGACTTTTTGTGATTTTTTTTTGGTGGAACTCAATAGCGTCACATCACAGTGACATGTGAAATACACATAGCACACGTCTGTAAGTATGCGGTGGTTCAGTTTTACCCGTGTGCACCCTCCACTGTGTCATCCTCCACACAGATGTTACATGTGCTTGTGGTGACTTGGCGAGGCAGAGATTATAAATCATACTTCAACCTACCATTGCAACATTAGGCATTTAGTGTTATTTAGAAGTCAGGCGAGCATCTTACGTGATTCTAAGGCACTTCCACACCTCAGGGGTGCCTCACATATCACCTGCTATGCTTTAGAATCAGCCTTCAACCCACTCTGCACCTGCAGCCAACAGCTGAAAGGTGGACGGGCCCAAACCTTACTTTCTATTTTCCTGTCAATTAATTTTCATAATACAAGTAAATATACTCCTTCATCTATTGTTTTTTCTTTAATCCTAGCATGGCTTCTACAACATCTCTAAAGAAAATAGAACCCCCAAAAGTAAAATTATAGATTTTACTATAATCTTAGTAAGACTGTTCAGTGAAAAGCAGACTGTGACTGTGTTTTTGTTGAGACAAATAGTAAGGTGCTCTGCTTAGTTTATAGAGAATTTGTGCAAGTTTTCAAAGACTGTAATCTGAAAAGGAATTGTGGGCAAAAACATGCTCCCAAATCTGGTGTGTGTGAGGGATTATATAATAGGGCAGAATGGTGGATCTGAGTAAAAATCGGAGTTCTCAACAATTTTTTTTAAAGTTATAATTCAGACGCATTTCATTGTTAAAGCTAGTTATGTGGTAGCATATTTAATATCAAAAAGTCAAAACCATTTGCTGATGGCTTGTTTATTAAGCAATGTATGAAAAGTATAGCAGATATAATTTTCCCTGGAAAAAAAGGGGGCTATTTCTAAAATCAGTTTGTCTCACCAAACTATAGCCAAGTGAATTGAAGAAATTAGAAAATCTATGGAAAGAAAAAGTTTGGAGAGTAAAGCTATTTATTTATTTATTTATTTAGAGCCAGGGTCTCTGTTTCCCAGGCTACATGGCATCAGCCTAGCTCACAGCAACCTCAACCTCCTGGGCTCAAGTAATCCTTTTGCCTCAGTCTCCTGAGTAGCTGGGACTACGGGTGCATGCCACAACACCAGGCTAGTTTTTTCTATTTTTGGTAGAGACAGAGTCTCACTCTTACTCAGGCTGGGTTAAAGGGATCCTCCCTTCCCAACCTCCCAGAGTGCTGAGATTACAGGCGTGAGCCACTGTGCCCAGTCCAAAGCTGCTAATTTTAAATTTTATGCTTTGGCAGTGGGTGACAGCATTGATGCTACAAATGTGGCTCAGCTTGCCATTTTTATTAGCGATATTGATGATGACTGTGATGTCACTGAAGAAATGGTATCTTTAGTACCATTAAATGACACAACTAAATAAAGAGATTTATATGAAGCAGTAAAAAAAAATATGTATATGTATCATATATATTACAGTGATTTTCTTTGTCCATTGTCAACATGTCCTGGTATAGTTACTGTTAGTACCCTGGCAATGGAAGGTAAAAGAGAGGGACTTACAAAATTAAAATAAGATGAAGCCTTTGCCACCCAAACCTTGTTTGTTGAAGTATCATTGCATAGAACATCAAGAAAATTCACACATAAAAGCTTTAGAAATGTATAACGTCATGCAAATTGTCATCATGATTGTGAATTTCAGAAGAGCCAAGGGATTCAATCATTGCCAATTCCAGGAATTCCGGAGAAGCCTTGATGCTGACGATAGCAACATTATTCACTTTCTAGAAGTAGGATGGTTAATTAGAGGCCAAATGTTGAAAAGATTTTATGATTTGAGACGTGTTATCAAGTCATTTATGGTATCAAAAATTGGTACCAGAACTTGATGATGAAAATTGGCTTGCAGGGTTTGCATTTTTAGTGGATTTAATCGCTCATTTAAATAAGTTAAACATGTGTCTTCAAGGTGAAAACGAACTTATCAATACAATGTTTCAAACCATAATAGCTTTTCAAATGAAACTGAGATTATGGCAAGCTCAAATTAAGAAAAACAATTTTATGCATTTCAACACGTTGGCTAAACAGCGAAAAATACGCAAGCTTGCTTTTTGATTTGAAACAAGAATTTGAAAACAGATTTCAAGATTTCCAGGAAAATAATCAACATTTTGGAGCATTTGTGACTCTATTCTCATTTGACATAAATATTACCTGCCAATTTTCATATGGAATGCACAGAGCTGCAATCTGATATCCACCTTAAAGAACATGTTGAGTATGTCTCTTTACTGGGCTTTTATAGGCCCTGCCTTCCCAGGGACAAATATCCCCTCTTCATAATCACGCCAAATTCATGTTACTGCTTTTCGGCAGCACCTACATTTGTAAGCAACTGTTTTTAAGAATGAAGCACATTAAGAGTAAAATTAGAATCAAAATATCCGATGGGCACCTTGGGAACTCACTAAGAACTCTACCACTTCCATCCAACCAGATGTCAGTGCATTATTTTCTCAAATACAATGTCAAATATCCCAATAGTTTTATGTTGCTTGCTTTTTATTTTTACTTTTATAATAAAAAAAATTTAATCCCACAAAGACATGGACATTTTCTATATTAGTGATTGCAAATTTGGAACCTGCTTGATGATTTTAAAACACTCTCTGAATGGGCCACTGTTCTAATAATAATTAGAATTATTATGTGAGGAATTTTTTGCTTATCTATGGTGGTGGATATTACAGAAATTATCCATAGACAGACCTTTTTTTTCTTTGTCACCAGCTTTCATTAGTTAGTGGCCCAAACAGCTCTTCGTCTTCCAACGTGGCCCAGAGAAGCCAAAAGTCAGACACTCCTGATTTAGAGACAGAAAGGGGGAGCTACTAAAAATTATGCCAAGTCAATGGATGTAACCTGGGATCTGTCCTGGAAAGCGGGTGTCAAAAAACGATGTCCCATGGCCCCCACCTAATTTTGAACAGCCCATAGGCTAAAAATCATTTACACACTTTTCAATGGCTGGAAAAACATAAAAAAAAAAAAACTCATGACATGAAAATTATACAAATTTAAATTTGAGTGTCTGTAAATAAAGTTTTATTGGAACAAACACATTAAATCATTTCCTTACAGCTGCTTTCCTGCTGTAATGGCAGAGTTGGATAGTTGCAACGCACCATATCATCTAAAATACTTACTCTCTGAATATTTACAGAGGAAAGAATCCTGATCCCTGGTGTAGAGTAATTCACACCACAGCCCTACTTAGACCATTAATTTCAATAAGACAGAATCCTGCCACAGCCTCCTTTTCTGATGATGCTGTGAAATGACGCGTCTACACTCAGTCTCTGTCCTTGGATGCTGTTCCTGCTGACCTTGGAGGTGTTTCTGATGATGGAGTGACCTAGTTTGCAGTTTCCTATTGAACAGAAGCTCTTCTTGTGTGTAGATATTCAAGTTGTTCACTTCGATTTGAACTAAAAATATGTTTCCATCAAGAATCAGTTTCATAGTGTTTCTATTTTCTCTGACAAGAAATTATTCGTAGAGATTTAATGAAGTTTTGGGTTTTATCTGAATGCTTTAGAAAGTGTAGGATAGAGCAATATTTTGAAGTAACCTCATTCTGTGTCTTTGGTATTGAGTTAAAGGAGTTACAGAAATTCTACCTCATTGTTTAGTAAGCCAGATGAATGTTCCCTTTAAAGTGAATACTTATTTGTTGGCTAGTTCTGTGTTCTCTTGACACTTGGCACAGTTGCTTTTGAGCCATTTGCAACATTGCACCTAAACCGTGTGGTTAGTTGTCCTTACTCTCCACCGTCTTCCAGATTAGCCTGGATCTGTCAGCAGACACATGTGGTACATTTTTAATAGCTACACGGAAAACAAAAGTCAGGTAGGTCTAAAATGTAAGCTAATTTGATGTCCACTCACCAGTACAATTAGAACAAAGATTTCATCCTTAGGTACTTTTTGTGTGGCTATCAGACGCCCAAATGTCAACGTTTGTGAAAAATGCTATAGTGAGCAAATAGTGTCCAGTGTGAGCTGGGAATGTGCCTGAAATGAGGCCTGAATTAGTATTCGCATGGCTCCAAAACTGTGACGTTCACATCTTTTCATTCATAACACTAATTACATACAATAATTCTAGGTTTTAGTGTTGAACAGAACCCTCCATGTATAGGGTACTGTAGAACTGTTTAGTTCATATGTCAACCCTAATTAAAACCTATCTCAGAATTCATTAAAAATTGGCCCAACTATTTAACATCTCTCATAGCACTGCACCTTTCTATGAAAAATATGGCAGCCTCTATTTTTCCTTTTCAGTTTTTGTTGTCTAATTAATAGAAACCATTAATTTGGAGGGATGCATTTAAAATGGAATGAATAGTGTAGGCTTTGTGCAATTCTCTAAAGGTTTTCTATGCCATAATCAAGGTGAAGAAAAATGTGTATTGCAAATGTCCTGAGCTGACAGACCTACACATTTAGAATCATTAAGTCTGCAGTAACTAGCAAAAATAATATGCATAATGAGGATAAAATTAAATGCATGATAGAATCCAAGCTTTAATGACTCAAAGAAAAGAAAATCCTAACTCCAGTTCCCAAGTTCACACTAGTCAAGTGAAATAGCATTCTTCACTATTTTTTTTTTCCATTTCAGCAAACAGAATTACTGAACTAAGATGCTTTAACATTTTATCCTATTTGTGTATGGTGATGGGACTTTGTTGAAGAATTGATTCTAGTAGACATTATAAATCATAAGATAGAAATACTTAGTCTTTTGTTTTTCAGAAATAATAAAAAGAAGATGACATTCACTGAGTAATTAAGAAAGAAAATGTGTCCATGCTTTCCATAAAGGCAGAAGCGTGAGAAGTACCGTCTCTTTGCACCTGTACCAAAGTGGTTTGGCTTACATTCCAGAAGACGACTTTGAGCAGGTAAGCATGGACAAGTGGCTACTTCCCTGGGTGATAATGCTCAGAGTGAGTCACAAAGAAGGCCTTGACTCAGCTTCATACATGTCATCGATTATAGGCTAAAATTATAAAGGTCTACACTATTCCTTTGAAGATGTGTGAACAATCTTGGTGACTCGTCGAGAGAATTCTCCATCAAGGAATTTTAGGTGGGGAATATTTTAGTTCCTGTTCCTGGTTCTAGCTTTAGTCATAGGAAATAAACCCTTTGTAAACATAAAGGGTTTCCTAGTAAGTTCACATTTATATCCCTGTCCTGAAACATCCTTTAAGCTAAAATGCTCTGAGGAGCTAGAACCTGAAGTGCTTTCATGGTAAAACCTGTTTTGGAATTTAATGCAATTAACACCAACACCCTACAGCCTCTGTTCACATTCCAAGATTGCTCTGGGAGCTTCTGTCTGGAAAGATCGTTTATGCTAGTCATTTATGTATAACTGGGCAAGACAATTTAACTCAATGATTTTGTATTTTGCTCAATGAAAAACTCGCATTGGTCATAGAATTTCTATTTCTTCTAATGCTTAAACATCTCATTGTGAATTATTAGTTAATCTTTTAAAAATTTGTTAGAAGGTATTCATATTCTCTGGTGCTTCCTTGAGTCCTGAATGTTTGCCAGGATTGGTGCTGGGACATACCAGCGAAAACTGCCTTTTAGGAGCTAAGGCTTTGGGAAGAAGGCAGATAAGAAGCATGCTCAAATCACGTGATTCTGAACCCTTGACAAAATAAGTTTTGTATTTCTTCAAAATTATCCTATTTTCTTTTTTTTTTTTTTTTAAACTTTAGATATCGTTCGGTTAACAGAAGAGTTTTAGAAACTGGCATACTCATAGCATTGTGTATTTCACATAAGTTCAGGGAATTTCTTGTCATCATCTTCTTCTCTTATCATAAAACTTTAAAAACAAATTCTCTACTAATCGTAAGACTCTTTCACACTTACTGTTTCCAGCAGACACTGGCTGGCTGCTGACCAAACTGGTTTTCCTTTCTGCTGGGTCCACACCCAGGCTTCATTTCTGAACCATTCTCGATGTTGGATGTGGCAAAGGCTAGGTGACTGCTGCCTGGCTCACTGGGCCGCAGCGTGGGGAAGGGATGTATTCTGGCTTCTACAGAGGTCCGGCTGGAGAAGTCAGAAGACAGTGAAGACAGTACAGAAGTTTGGGAGCTGAACGAGTTGAAAATATGACTACCACTATCCTCCTACAAATAGAAAATACAATCAAAATACCTATCATCAGACCAATGACCAGGTAAACCCATGCCTGTGACAAAGATCATATTAATAGGATGACCTTCCTATGAAGCAGGAGTCAGGCTTATGAAGCCTCTGCAACCCCAGAGGAGGCCCCATCCCTGCCTCAGGGGTGGCTAAAAGGATGGGGATCGAGGAATAGCTTTCCACTGTAGGCGGGAACAGGGGAAAACAATGGGTCAGGGAGATGTTCCTGGAAATCTGACTTAAGGTCTCATCAAGGAACTTTCTCCTACTGTGTCTAGAGACCCTTGAGAGGTTTGTCTACAGGATTGGACAAATCCTTGCCACAGTCACTTCTTTCTCTCTTCTGAATGGAAAACTTTGATGTGGTCTTTATGTTCTTTCACTGTGTTCATAAACTGGGTCTGTGTGTGGTTTGGGATGAGGGCTGGAAATATGGGGTTGCCAGTTCATGAGACAACACACTTGGACGTAATGAAGAGTTTTCATATCACCGCAGAATACCAGGCTTCTATCTGGATGCAGTGATGGGGCAGAACGTTGAGGGAGTGAAAGAATGTGTCCTATGGGTAGGAGCAAAGAAAAATGGATATGCAGTGACTCAAAGCAGAATGTGATAAAGACTAGCTGAGTTTAACAAAATTCATCTCCTTCTCTTTGGCCTTGTGTTTGAGCATTTCTCGACAATAGTTTGGGATGGGAAGTGCACGCTGCCCGAGGGAATGTAGACCTGCTCCAGGCTGTGTCTCCTCCCCGCCTGTGAGCCTCCCTGTGTTTCTCTCCCGTCCCTCCTCCTTTGCCTGGTAGTCAGGTGTTAAATGCCCAGGCTAACTTTGGAAGCCATGTTTTGAAGATGGCAGAGGCGTCATCAGCCCAAGGCCTGGAGCACCTTCCTGAAAGCAGAAAACCTGTCACCTCAACTGTGTTTTGGGGGCTTTTACATAAATTATAAACCTAAATTGACATAAGTCGCTGAGATTTCTTTAGCAGAGTGAATAGTTCCAATTACAAATATAAATGCAAATAAAGTCAGTGTTTTATAAGGATTATAACTGGGTGATGTTTTCGGATGTAGGCAGGGAAGGGTGCTGGCATCCATTTGTCTGTTTTAGGCACTAATGTGTCTCTATACAAAGGTTCAGCCTGGATCTGCCACCATCTGAACTTTGTAGCTGAAATTCTGGACTGGGAAGAAAGCAGTGGAGACTTTCTTGCCAGTTTTTATGCCTTGATGTAGCCCTTTTCCCTTTTTCCACATGAAAGAGCCTCTGATTTGGTAAGAGATACATATTTCCACATTTCCTTTGCTTATAGTGACTTATGTAGAACCCAGGTGAGTAAATACTTAGTACTGGCACTTGTTTCTATAATCCCGAATCTCCATGTTGTATATCATTTGTTTAAAAAGTATTTATTGAGCATCTATTATATGTCTGGCACTGCTTCTAAAACAATCATGCACAAAGCATCCAAAAGTCCCTCCCAGCATGGAGTGTACTGTCAGGGGAAAGGCAAGTTAAATAGGTAAGTTATGTAGTGTTGCAATTACTAAAGGGGGAAAAATAAAGCGAAGAAAGGGAATGCAAACAATTGGGGTGGGAATTAAAGTCTGAGAAAAATAAAGTTTCACTGGAAAGGTGACAGTGTAGAAAATACCTGAAAGAAGCTATTGATATATCTCAGCTGACAGACCTGCAGGTTAATTCTAAAGAGAAGGGAAACCAAGTGCAAATACCCAGGGTAGGAACATGCCTTGCAAATGCAAGGAAGAGTGAGGAGGCTGGAAAGGCTGGAGCCAAATGCATGTGGGTGGAGAGTCAGGGGAGGTGATAACAGAGAGATGATGGATCACTTAGGAGTTTGGTTCATAGAGAAAGCTTTGGCTCCACTGAAAGAGACATGGATGGATATTAGAAATCCTTCAGTGGAGAAATAATCTGCTCTCACAGGACTGCTACGGTTCCACTGTTGAGAATAAAGAGGTTAAGTCTACAATTAGTATCACCCGTGAGAAAGTCATCACAGAAATCCAGGCAAAGGACGAGGGAAACTTAGACCAGGAAAGTAAAGGGGACAAGAAGTTGTCAACTCTCGACGTATTTTGAATCTAGAGTTGACAGGATTTGGTGATGGACGAAAGTGGAGTCTGAGAGAAAGAGAAGAGTCAGAGATGACTCCAGTTTTTTTTTTTTTTTTGTTCTGAACAACTGAAGGAAGGGAATTACATTTCCTTGAGACGGGGAAAACGGCAGATGAGCTAGTCTACAGGGAGATCTCAGAAGCTCGGGTCTATCATATTTAAATGAGAGACGTTCTCTAGGCATTACAAGCGGGGACTCTGAGGAGGCGGTTGAGTGGATCAGTTTTAAGTCCAGTGCAGACCGTTGGGCTGGTGATACAGGTGACCGAGGGGTGAGCAGATGCTGCTTCCAGCTGGGAGTGTGATGATGTCACTTGGTGACTGCGCGTAGAAGGAGTGACAAGCCGCTGAAGACGGTGCTCCAACAGGCAGTTATTGGAAGAAAGGAGGAACTGCCGGAAAGGAGTGGACAGAGAGACTGGAGAAAAGTGAGGCGCACAGGACCCATGGAAACCAGGTATAGACAATGTTCAAGGGAGGGGTGAGAGCGCCATCAGCTTCGCCACATGCTGCCGGCAGGTCAAGCGAAACAAGGGCTGGGAAAGGACGTTTGGATGTAGAAACATGGAAATTAGTGATGACTCTGAGCTTCACCCAAGTCCTGAGAATGGAAACGTGATTGGAGTGGATGTAACAGGAAAGAAATACTGGGAGGCAGGGAATATCCACTTTTCACTCAGTGGATACAAGTAACGGTGTTTTAGCAATAAATTAAAATGAATTTCACTGTCTTGACATGCGTTGTTCCAAATGAGGACTCAAGCTCATATTTACCAAATATTTTTGCAATTTATGGTCAGCACGAAACCGTCACATTGCAAACTCTAGCATCAATGTCGTCTCTTCTGTGAAATCTTTCCTGTCTCTACCCCAGCTAATCACTGCTTTCTTGTGCTCCCCAAACACTTCATCAATACATTTGCACTATTACAATGTGTTGCAATCATTTATGGGTCTGTCTCTCCCATTGCATTGTGAGTCCCTCATCCTTAGATAATAGTACATTGCAGTACACTGCAAGGTAGAAATATACATTCAATAAGTGCCTGGTGAATGAATGAATGAACATTTTAAGTCAGTCTAAATCAGATAGGACAATGTAGAAAGGAAATTTATCATCTTATGGATTATAGGGAAGGGCAGGGTTCTCATTCACTCTTCTCAAAATCAAAAGCCTGGTAGTTTAGGGAAACAGGGTGCCTATTTCTCTGAATGTAGCTATATTCGTCTCTTTACTATAAACAAAAGACTTACAAGATGATAAGGCATGAATGTGCCATCTAGCGTATCATTTTACATTATGCTTTTGTTTCAGATCCCCAATTTTTTTTTTCTTTCTTTTTGCAGATTTTGGCCCGGGCTGGGTTTGAACCCACCACCTCCGGCATATGGGGCCAGTGCCCTATTCCTTTGAGCCACAGGCACTGCCCCCAGATCCTCAATTTTTTAAACTCTTTTTTTCCTCATAATTACATTATTCATATTATTAATTCAGTACCTACGTAGGTAAGAACAGAGAACTAGGTAAACTTTTTTCTTTGGGACAGAAATCTAGAATTTGTTTCACATACTTCTTAAACATCTTCATGTCTTCAGAATTAAACTAATGTTAGTACAATTTCAATTTAAAAGAGAGACAGGTAATCTGCTTTGGCATATAGGCTGTTCTGTGAAGCTACCTTCTTAAGGCTGGTTAGTTTTTATATTAATTTTTAATATGTTTCTTTTATAGTTTGCTCACACACACGGTCATGTTAGAGGCATTGAATTTAGAGTATAAGAAAAAGATCTACTAACATTAAATATTAAATGTGTAGATAAAATCTTTTATGCTACTCTACACTTTAAATAAATAATTGTCATGGAAGCCCAACTATTTCTAAGACAACTCTTACTAGGACCATATACTGGACTATGGATGCTGTATCAGTTCTCAGTATTTACAGATGGTTTGAGTGAGGGCGAATTTTTGCTTGTTTTGATTTGTTGCTCTTAAAAAGGAAACTTAAAGCAAAAGAATTGTGTGCACATTTTCTCTTACAGGAAATGTTGATCTTGAGGGGAAAAAGTCGTATCTATCAATCAATCATCAGTGAATTATCTATCTCCTATATCCCAAAATTGAAATTTTAATCTTTATAAAACATTAAAATTCGTATCAATTCCATTATAGCTTTCAAGACTACATCAAATATAATGTAATTTTGTTGTGAATTGTTTAATATATTTATTTAAATGAGAAAAGAACTTTGGTGTAGAGGATACTGTATAAACAGGCATAATAGAATCTTTTCAGATTATAGTGAAACTAAGACTATTATTAAATTAGCATGAAAACAAGTGTATATTGGCTTCTCGCATACAATCTTTTCAAAATTCACCTGGCTACAGGTACTTATAGTGGACAATTTTCATACTTTGGCTAAATAATATCTGAACACTCTTCCTATTTGGAAATGTCTCCTGTGAATGGATCTTGGTGGAACCAAGGGCTATATTTCCTGCTTCTAAAGTCAGGTAGTGCAGATATTTTCTGTACCTGCGGTTTGGTTCTTGAATTATAAATTTAGGTTTGATCAGCTGTTCAGGAGTTTAGATCTTGGGGAAGGGAAGCCGATGTGGGAATAGTCAGGGCAGTAGTAGAGGAGAGATTCCAGGCAGGTGACTGATCTGGGGAGGCTGGAGGAGGGGAATTACTTTTCTCATTACCCTCTTAGGCTACCTGGCTGGAGCCCTGTAAATGGGCTGGAAAAAGGAAAAGTTAACGTGAGAAATTAATAAGAATAAAGTAAGAGTTTATTTAATACCAGTTTTCTGTAACACAAGACCTTTCATAAGAAAATTAAGGCTCAAAGAAGCAGTTAAATCTCAACATTTTTATACTAGGTTTGCTGAAGAGCAGACAGCATGGAAAAGTGTGATAGGACAAAAGGGTATGAGGAAAGAGTTAGGACTGGATGAATGTAGCAGAGCCGGTCCAGCCAGAGTCCTCTCGGCTTCCCTCCGTCTTCAGAGGCAAGGACACTCCCTTCCTCCGTCTACAGGGACTGTAGGGAGGGCGCTACTCCTCAGAGGTCTCCTGACCTGCTTCAGGCAGTAAGGGGCCATCAGAGAGTCTCTCCAGGACTTATCATTTCTCAGATTCCTTCAGCTTAACACCTTGAGCCGAGGTGCCATATTTTGGGGTAGCCTTTGACTGTCATCAGGTGGTGTCCTCAGCTGTGCCCAGGGCCTGCCTTTAGCCTGCATTTCCTGGGGTGGGGCCATCCTGCTACCTACATTCCTCATCACTTCACAGTGAGAGTTACTCAGGAACTTTTCAATGAATTCCTTTTCTTCCCCACCTGGTCTTCCTGTTGTCTGCAGCCACCCTGACAGAGTGTCACACAGGAACACGCTGCTATCACAGATTTGTAAAGCACCAAGACCCTATGAAATAAAGTTTTATTTTTATTTACTTTTGGAAAATATTTTCCAGTTTTTCTGGAAGAGTCAAGTTAAAGATGTTGTTAAATTCTCAAGGCTTTGGGAATTTTGTTTTTTGTTAACATTACTAAAAGCTTGTACCTTATAATTACAGAAGAGCTCAGTCTTCATTTTTACCATGCGTATTTATAAAGTGATGACCTACTAAAATCCAGATATTTCTTCTTCTTCTTCCTCTTCTTCTTTTTGAGACAGAGTCTCACTATGTCATCCTCGGTAGAGTGCAGTAGCGTCACAGCTCACAGTTACCTCAAACTCCTGGGCTTAAGCGATTCTCTTGCCTCAGCCTCCCAAATAGCTGGGACCACAGGTGCCACCATAACGCCTGGCTATTTCTTGGTTGTAGTTGTCGTTGTTTGGCAGGCCTGGGCTGGGTTTGAACCTGCTAGCTCCAGTGTACACGGCTAGCGCTCTAGATGCTGAGCTACAGGCATGGAGCCAGATATTTACTTTCTTAATAAGCAGTTTCAGCATTGACTAGGAGAATTTATTGTAATTATCAAAGTGACAGAGAGATGGAATTTTATCTCTTTCATTGATTGTGTGATGTGATGAAATATTGTCATATTTTCTTGAGAAAAGGGTATGATATGCTATTGTCAAAATCTAATTTTATGTGAATAATTAATCAAATTTTTAAGGAAACAAGGAATGACCACTTAGGAAATGTAGAATAACAGCCTTTATTCATATTATTGCATTTACTAACTGTAAATATAGAAATGGCGGCCACACGGCAAGGAGAAGACTTTTTTATTTTTAATGATAGATCCAGGCAAAAGGACACACACACACAGAGGACATCTTCTCCAGCAATCTTTCTATATATATTTCTTCCGATTGTTTCAGGAGAAAATGCACATGAATCTCTCTCTCTGTGTCTCTTCCCCTTTCTTCTCCCTCCTTTTCTTCTCTTGGAGTTTTAAGATGAAGTTGGCTTCCTACAGCACAAGAGAAATAGATGTTTTCCTCCAGTTTGGCGCTGATCTTCTAACAACCATGTTAATCCTACCAGCTGATGTCTTTAAATGCCGCATGAACTTGTCAAGTACCTGACAAAGGCTAAAGCAAATCTTTTAGCGTCAAATAACTTGATATTTTAATTTTTCCAAATCTGCCAATGAGAAATTCCTTTTGAAATGATGCTGGCCTGAGAATGTACCTCCACATAAAAATGGACACCATTACATAAGTTTCTGCGTTACTTGATAAAAGGTATGTATTTGATGTACATAAACCATAAAAGCTTTATTAACACATTTGGAAAATTAAATTATGAGAGAACAGGAATTTTGAACACAGGTACTAGTGTTGACGAAATTTCTTTGCTGGGTCCTTGGTCTCAGAATTGAAATTCATAGACATGAGAAAGGATAGATTTTATTACAAATAAGAGAAAAGGAAAGAGGACGGATTCTGATCCAGGGGAGGGGTCCCTGAGTGGGTGGCTGATTTTGGCTCTTTGTCTAGAGCTTTTATGTTACCTCTCCATGTTCCCTTTTCCTGATTGGCTTTTTCCATACACAAAATAAAGATCCTATGTTGTACCAATCATCATACTTGCCCTTGACATCCGTGACACAGGAATGCATAGTTTCCAGTTGACCTCTCAGTCATTTTTATGGTGTTATAAAGTGTATGGTGCAAGGTCCCATCTCCCCTCCCAGGGACTGTGGCAAGCAGACAGCACAAGTTGTGAGGCTGCGGACCTCCTGCTGTTCCATCTCCCCAGGGGCCCTTTTCCAGCCCCTCATTCTTGCCTGCCCTGCACTGGTCTCCTCTTCACTACTTTATGTACGAATTGCAAAAATACATTTCGAGGAAAAATAGCTTATTCCAAATTATATTAAAAAAAAAAAAAACACAGGAAAACCTGGCCTTTCTCCTTATCAACATTTAAGGTTATTAGCCAGTAAGACTTTCCAAAGCATAATTTCATTTTTTATCAACAGAAAAGATATATTTCCAGAAAGAAATTTTATCCTAAGTTTTTAAAGTCTGCTTTCCTCCATGTCAGTGTTCTGAGCACGTGCCACCTCTCAAGTAACTAAATCATAAGATGCTCCTTATGCCAAATCTTAGTAAATGAAACTTTAGCAGACACCATGGCTTGTACGGTTGTCCTTTCGTTCTCTGTCTCTCTTTTTTTAATTATCCAGAACCCCACATGGCCAGCTTGCAAGCTTATTTTCCAGATCACTGATAGCAATGGGATTTTGTGTTTTGTGTGAGTAGGTGTTTTGTTCTGAAAAAGACATCGGCTGGAAGCAGTTTCAAATATCTGGCAACAATTTCTTAAGGTGTATGTCAAAAATGAGCTATTGACCACATTTTCGCTGGGTCACTTGTCAAGTGCATGGTAGAGAAGTCAAGTTTCAGGGCAGCCACATCCACATTTGTGAAACTACTTAGAAAACTATCTAAGAGTTCTACGGATCTTATTGTGTTTTAGAACAACCAAGAAACCTTTGTTCTTTATTTTTTAGCACAGTTGTAGTCTTCAACAAATATTTTGTAAGTCCATTTCCTAAAATACAGTTCCCCAGATTTTCTCAGGAAGTTCCATATGCTTGAGTTCTTGTTTAACAATTCAGAACCGCAGGAGGTCCAAGTCTACTGTGGTTTAGGGCACAGTTAACTTCATTTGAATCTATAATGGTCAACATTAATGAAGAAACTAGCAAATTCAAAATTCCACCAAGGAACATTCCAGTGCTTTTATTATTCCACTTGAAATGAAGAAGTAAAACCACCCCTTTTAACAGTTCAAAGCTTTGAAGGCCTAAAGAACCATGCTAGCTCCTGTCCTTTCTACCAAACCAGAGTGTGCTAGACCTGGGCTCAGGGACGTGACCAGGAAGGATAGCGTCCAGCTCTTGCAACAGCTTCTTGCATGTAATATTCTTACTATTACCACTGTGTTTGTTTGATGAAGTGTTGCTGCCTCAACTGTTCCTTCGTTTTCCTTACTGTTGTGGATGTAAAATCCCAGTTACACCAAGAAATTGAATGCCCCTGGAGACAAAAATACTCTCTTAATTCTTTCCACTAACATTAATTTTTCAACACGGTAGATTCTTGGAACAAGGTAGTTCTTGTTATAATTGTTTACTTCCCTTTCTACATGTCTCAGACAATTGGGTAATGTTTTGTGAGATAAGGAAGAGAATTAGTAATTTGAACATAAAGAAAATAGATTTTATGATGGGTAGATAAGCTGGTATTTTTTGAGTGATTAAAAATAGGGGTCTTATTATGAAAACTTGAAATACTAGCAATTTATTTAATTCAAGCGCTTTTAAATTTTTACATCTCATCATTTAGGAGAAAAATATTTTCTGCAATGAAAAAGCATGCATTATTGGGCAGCACCTGTGGCTCAAGAGGTAGGGTGTTGGCCCATATACTGGAGGTGGTGGGTTCAAACCCGGCCCCGGCCAAAAACTGCAAAAAAAAAAAAAAGGCATGCATTATTTAGAGTACACACTTTCAGGTTATCTAATCTGAGTCTATGGGGCCTTTGTATCTTTCTTGGCATTTGAATTCCAAGTTGTAAATAAGTGATACTAAAAGGAAATATTTGTTGTCTGTAGATATGGACATAAATTCTCTGGTTAAATATTCAATTGAATTATCCTCCCCACTCTGGATGAGGCCAGTTTTGTTTCCATTAGCATGTTAATATCAACATTTTTGACCTATAAATGTATGTGTTCTTTGGATTGTTTTTTTATTTGGTTGTAACATCTTACCAGGTCCTTCATTAATAAACTAATATATTCATTTTATAAGTTTATGAAAGTAATACTTTTCATGTGTTTCAAACTTAAGGGGACTTGCATTATATTTATATTTTGACAACAAAATGCAAATGTATTTCTTAGGTTGCACATAATTTAATTTCTAGAATTAAAATCTCTCTCTTGTTCTACTGCCCCAGCATAAACAGATGTGCATATAATTAGTATTTTGATGTAAATTGTCTCAACATCACTCAAGATTAAAATCAGCATTCTATTGTGACATTTTAAAAAAATGTATGTATATTCCAATCTCCATTTCCCCAAGAATTCTGTTGATTGCAGATGTCTGAAAAATAGTAGATTATCCCCAACTTGCCAGGTCTTTTGCAAAATGCTATATAAAAAGAAGATACATGTGATTATGACAAGATCTTCCCTTTAGTATGATGGGTCTGATACAACCCCAAGGCTGTGTGTCCAAAGCTATTTCATCAATGAACGTTTCATACTCCCAAAGTCTTAGATGAGAGGTACAATTTGTGATATATATATATATATTTTTTGGTTTTTGGCCGGGGCTGGGTTTGAACCCGCCACCTCTGGCATATGGGACCGGTGCCCTACTCCTTGAGCCACAGGCGCTGCCCGAGAGGTACAATTTGATTTATCTTTCAATTCCTTATCCTTTGGAGGCTTTGGAAAATAAAGAGAAGTCATAAGTAGATATATATCTATTTCTCTCTATACATATACATGCATAAATATATACACATGTGTTTTATATGTATAAACATATTTTATATAAATATATAAATGTAAACACACATTTTTTGGTTGTGAAGCAATGCGATCACATCTTTTTCTCCTTTCTTGGTAAGCTAAAAGGAATAGAAACAAATGAGGAGTAATTCGCCTGGCACGTTGGCTTAAACCATCTACTCGGTTAAAGCAGAACCTCCAGCAAGGGACTCAAATTTCTGATTCTCATTTTCTTTTTTTTTTTTTTTTTTTTGTAGAGACAGAGTCTCACTTTATGGCCCTCGGTAGAGTGCCGTGGCCTCACACAGCTCACAGCAACCTCCAACTCCTGGGCTGAAGCGATTGCCTCAGCCTCCCAAGTAGCTGGGACTACAGGCGCCCGCCACAACGCCCGGCCATTCTTTGGTTGCAGTTCGGCCGGGGCCGGGTTTGAACCCGCCACCCTCGGTATATGGGGCCGGCGCCTTACCAACTGAGCCACAGGCGCCGCCCTGATTCTCATTTTCTTCATGGATACATGACAATAATAACATCTTCTGCTCTAACTATTTTAAAGAGTTGGGAAAGCCTAAGTAGAAATTTCTGCCCAGGTGCTCTTCCATTCTAAAATGCAGGGTGGAGGCAGTCGTGATTCTCGAGAGTTACTCTAGTTGCGGGGTCTGTCTCTGAGGCACAGGTTCCGTGGACTGGAGACCTTGCAAGACCTTGGTGTAGCCTGAGGATGACCTGGCGTGAAGCTTCTAGGGAGAAGAATGGAAACCGGGCTTTTCTTTCTCTCCAGGAAGGCTAGAAAGCACTTATTTAATTTGTTCACCAACTTGTTCTCCTTACACCAGTGATGTCGATTTTTAAATATTTTAGTACATTCGGAATTATTAGGAAAAAAGTGCATATAAAAGTGAAGGCATGTGCTTCTTGGAAGGTGCAGAGGGAATACGTTGACTGGTGTTTGGATCACGTTCTATCTTGAATGAATTATTCTTGGAAATTTTATCTAAAAATTCTTACTGATATTTCTGCCTGACAAGTTAGAAGGAGTAATTATTTTCTGTATATCTGGATATGGTTTTAAACCATCTGTTTTTTAACCTGTAGTGTTCGGAGAGAAACTAACTCTGCTTCAGGTGCTAGATTTCTGGGTCTGATACTTGGTGCTTCAATTTCCACACTGTGAGTGAGTACAGGACGGAAGTTGAAAAGGGAAGAAATAATGAGGCAGTAGGGAAATCAGACATTTATTAGTGTGTTTTCATTTTTGTGTGTGCAGGGAATGGTTTGGTGGATATAGTTTTCTCAGAATAGCAATGAAAGTCATATTTCAAAATAGGTTATTAAACCAAGCATAGATCTCTGTTACAGTCGGTTGCTTTGTTTTATCTGCCACATTGTTCCCATTTGTTTGGTTGACTATCTTAGATGGAAAGATTTGGGAAAGAAGGTTTAAATAATTCATTTGGGGCAAGCTCCATTTGAAAACTCACAAGCTACCAAGCTACTGCTCTCAGTTAAATAATGTGTTTTCTTAGGAAAGCAAGGCATTTTTTTTAGTAAATTGGATCTGAACACCGTGAGGTACCCACTCTTGTATATTCACTTGTCTTAGGAAATTACACTCTGCGTGGCTTTTATGGGAGTTTAGGTGTCAGTTGCTTAGCTTGTAAGGCCGTGAGGCTTTTCCCATCAGTTTCTGTGGCTATCTCTGCTGCATTTTAGCAGGAAAAAGTTCCAAATAATTGATGATAAAATATCTCCAGAAAAATTCTTTTTAGGCTAGATGTCGTTCATCTTGTCAAAACTTTTGGGAATCCGCAACCGAGAGAAAGAATGTGGTATGGTGTCCTTTGAAACTTTAGCATCTTGAATTTTCACCCTGGTCTGCCTCGTAGTAAAAGAGAAACTAGTGTGACACAGGGGCTGTGGCAGAAATGAGGAAGGGGAAAGCAGATGTATGTTTGAAATATTGTTCCTTCCTTGTTTTTTCTCTTAAGCTAATAGAGTTTTAAAATGAGTCAAGTACATATTTTAATTGATAAACTGAGTTTATATTCACCTATTGGAAACAGTACAACATATTTTACATCAGATTATGAAATATGGATGTTTTACTAAAAGACAGGAAGCGTTCTTTCCAGTCTTTAAAGTAAATACATATTCAAAGAATCTTAAGGCATACCATTTATTCATATTCATATCTATTGAAATACTGTACATCCACATACTTCAATAAATAGTTAAAAACCTGACCTCTTTTTAAATCATTTCTGGATTTCAAAAAACAATTTTTATTGAAAAGAGTAAATAGGTAACTTTTGGCTGTGTCACAAAGCTAAGCACAACGGATAAATTAACAATTGTTCAGTAAATTTGATCAATATAGATGATTGGCTTTGATCATGGAGTTGCTCAGAGTTTTCTGAATTCACACATAGGGAGATATATATATATATATTTTGCCCTCTTCTAGGGCATATATATATATTTTGCCCTGAATTATCTGGTAATTTTTTCAGTTCTCTAGTCTACTTTCTAGACATAGCATAAATGTTATGATGAAGCATTATTTTTTCAGTTAAGTTATAACTCCCCCCAAAGTAACTTTAAGTTTAAAATTTCCTCTCTCAAATCTTTTGGTGTCTCAAAAAAATAAAAACCCACAATATAGAACTTGGGTAGTACTTTTCATTATGTAATTGAAATAATAGAAATAAATAATAGAAACTTAATGATGTAACCAGACTTATGTTTTGAATGAGATCATTGTAAAACATAATTACACCACTTGCAGTTAAATTAATAATGCAAATGAGTAAGTGAACTACCCTAATATTCTGGTTCTTTCCTTCCTTTCATGTACTTCCTCCCTTCCTTCCTTCTTTCTTTTCTCCTGTCCTTATTCCTTTTTCTTTCCCTCCCTCCCTCCCTCCCTTCCTTCCTTCCTTCCTTCCTTCCTTCCTCCCTCCCTTCCTTCCTTCCTTCCTTCCTTTCCCCCCTCTCCTTACTTCCTTCCCTTTTCTCTCTTTTTCTCTTCTCTCTACTGTCCTTTTTGACCTGCTGTTTATTCTTCTTCTTCTTTCTTTGAAAAAAAATTAGGGGTAACATAAGGAATCCCACAAAGGGAGCTTATGGAAGATATATGCTGAAATGAATAGCTAAAAAGAATTTTTATAGATCAAAAGATAAATAAATCTTATAAAATTGCTCTTCTGAAATTGCAACAATCTTGTACAGTCAGGACTGATAAAATGGAGTAATCAGACATTTTATATGTCCATAAATGTAAAATCATCTACTTGAACATTATATGCAATACATTCACACAAAAAAGCAAATACTGTAGCCTTATTTGACAATATTGAACTCATAAATACTCATGATTTCACTCTGTCCAGGGGCCTAAGGACTAGGGAATGCTGCTGTGATACAGAAAAACATAGCGAATACCTCCTCTATTTAAAAATGTCACTCAAGAAAGTCTCTTCTAACATAAAGGCAAATACATATAGCTACCGAGCTATGACTGTACCTCTGTCACGTTCTATGGGAAAAACACCAGACTCCACAAATTCGGAATCATGACAACACTTTGAACTAATTATTTGGTTCATCCATAGTTTATACCTCAATTGACCTCACGTTTACCCTACAGACCTTACAAAGAGGAGGTATTTTTAACTCTAGGAAAGCGGTCACTGTATAATATGCATTCTTGATCTGTTTCTTTCTCCCAAACAACGTCACCGATGGTTAACACCTTTGTGGTAGCACCACTATTTCTAGTAAGTAGATTATTACGGAGTGTGCCACTTTAAAGCTGCAATACAAAATAATACTGTGTGGTTTACTTGCTAATTCCACAGACAATTTTTTTTTGAAAAGCAAATAAATCATATCGGTGAAGTAATGCCATAAATTCATTACAGTTGGTGGATTTAATAGTGTTGTGCCATATTATTGCCGTTTTGTGGAAAGACTGTATATTTGTATATTTATGCCCCCTCATTTCAGATTCATTTTCTAATTAAAATGGATTTATATATGGTATACTTTGGGACTAAGTATTACTGGAAAAAATCAGTTTTCAAGCTTTCTCTTCTAGGGCAATATATTAAATATCTTAAATATGTACAACCACTGTAAAGTTTTTTGTCTCTAATTTTATTTGTAGGGTCATCGTCATTGCTATGATTTGCAAATGGGGACTGATTGGAGAAATCTAGGGGTTCTGACCCTGGTAACTTCATCAAACGTGTAACATGGCTTTCAAAGCTATGGTCTTTCTTTAGTAAACAGTAAACCATCAAACTTTTCCTGTGATGTAATACTTAGAGGAACAGCATTTTCCTTCAGAAATGTAAGCTTTTATTCTTTATAATAAAATACTTTCATATTCACAATAATTTAATCATCACTATATCTTAAGATACTCTAATCACTGGTGTCTTCTTAGAAATGATCTTATGTTACATATGTCATGTAAGAAGAAATAAAGCTTGGTGGTTTTTTTTTTTTTTTTGGCTTCATTTATTTGAGCTGAAATGGCTATGGAGAAAGATTTCATCGAAGATTTAGTTATTTCGGGGATTAATCTCCTACATATCAATGTGTGACATTTGTTAGAGTAGGTTTTAGAACTTTTTAAAACTATAACATATATTCCAGACTATCAACTGATATTCTCAGATGGAAAACATGTAAAATGCCCTTGTCCGCAGGAACCCTGTCTCTGTTGTACAAAGTCACCGACCATGACACCAAATTAATTATGAGCACTTCCCACTCTTACACTCGTAGGTGGTAGGACTTTGCGTCCTTTCTGATGCACCATCTTACAAATTTTGGCTCAGGGTAGTGAAAGGAAGAGATTCTGTATTGCTATGCAATCCCTTGAGTGAACTATGCTGTAATTTTGAAGGGAATTACTTCCCACAGAGGATCTAACATTTAGCTACCACTAAAGAAGCCATATGGTATATTTATGGTACTATGTTATTAAATTGTTTCTCATTAGAAAAGCTGAGTTTATTGTGGGACAAACTTCTCAAACCCCACTGGTAACGAGGAAGAGATTTTTTTTTACAGTTCAATAGCTCCTTCAGTCTTTAGAGATGGCGTATATAGTTTAACTTTATCATGACAGCTTACTTTTGCTTTCAAATTGCAGGATTTAGCAAAACAATTTTATATTAGTTGGAGACAAGGAGAAAAGTATTATTTTTATGAAGGCACACCCATGCTGAACTTACAGGGAAGAGAAGCCGAGCTGCACAGCCAGTTATAATACAAGGCTCATTCCTGAAACCTGAATGACATGCGAGCAGAAAAATCTAGATATGTGTTATATTTTGAAGAGATGATCTGAAGGCAATATTATTTGCTTTTTTTTTATCAAAAAAGAAAAAAATGCATCTTTTGTAAATGTGGATTGACTCGTATTGAAACAGGAAACAGAATGCCTGTATTGCAGCCTTAAAGAATCACATATTCACTGCAATATTCGTTTTTGTAAACTACAGCCTGCAACCTAGCAGACCATGACTGAATGCTTTTGAAAAGTTGTAGATTACAAACATGAAATCACAATTAATATCCTCTAAAAGTAATTTCAGAGCTTTCACGTCTTAAAAAAAGGACAATGTGTACTGCTTCACAAGGTAATGTAGCTAATCAAAAAAGAGTCGAATTAAAGTATTTACATAATGAGCAATTCTACAGAAGGCGATCGCTCCCATGTAAGCACTGCTGATTATATCCCACGCTGCTTTTAACAAACTGTACCAGATTGGATCCAGCCATCAGCACTTGCAGAGAATCCTTAAAAGCCTTTTATGGGTCTTTAAATTTATTGTAGAATGGCATTCTTCAGGTAGAATATGCTGGTGAATGAGGACAGTGTCAACACAAGGTACCAGCAGGAGAAAAGAACATCAGCGCTGCCGGTAATTCCATACTGGGCTGTACTTGGAGCTGGAAAGAAACGGAAAAGATTAAATCAAAATCCAATTTGCGTCTTTCAGCATCTCGACAGTAATCCAAAGGCAGCTGGGTGTGCTGGGGAGAGCACTGGCCTTGCTGGGGACTTGGGTGCACATCTGATTCTGCTCCGTAACAACGTGTGGCCCATCTGACTAACTGCCCTGAGCTTTTTCAAGGGCAAAATAAAAATATTAGGAATCATGTAATCCACCTCTCAGGGCCGTGGTAAGAATGGCCAATGATGCACACACGGCACCTTGCCCTGGGCTAGACACACGCTGAGTACTTGACCAAAAGCCACTGCCATCAAGACTCCTCTCTAAGTGCTGTAAATACTGCTACGAGTGGACAGTATCCACCTGTGCGTGTGTTTGTAGACCCTTTCCATGGGTTACGTTACGCACTGAACTAAATGCCAGGAAAAGAAAGAAGAGATTCTCCCTGAAGGGTCTTTTTTTTTGGTGGGGAAAGATATTTAAACAATTCTAATACAATCCTAGGAGAATTAGGTTTTTGTATGGGCATTTATATCTGCCTGGGCCAGGGAGGGATGACTGAGCAGAGAGGTTTACCCAGGGACTGTCACATGGGCAGAGGAAACAACACACGCAAAGGCACCATAGAGAGGAGGAAGCGGGTGTCCACCGGGGTCTTAAAGTAGACGCGTTTTGCAGGACCGTCCAGGTTGAGGCCTGAAGTGCAGAGAATTGATTGGGAGCTCTAGACACGTACAGTGACTGCTCTCACAGCGAAAAGGGGTTTAGGTTTTTATACTGAAGGAGGTTTTGAAGAAATCTGAAGTTGTCGAATGTCTGACTACATTTTTACCTCAGGAAGACCACAGTTTTAGCCATGGAGAAGCTCATGTGGTACTTGGATAACAGTCCTGTTGAATTTTCACTAAACTTCTAAAGGTTTCTCAAGTTTGGGACTCTGGTAGAGTCTACTGAGCGCTTTCCACTTCATCTCACAACAGGACGGTTTCCTGCTTGCACGTGAATTATAAATACTGTGTTTCAGAAATTGCATTGTCACAGGCATGCTCGGACTTGCTGGAGACAGATTCTCATTTGCCATAATAATAATTATCAGAGTAAAAATGAAAAAAAAAAAAATTCCACCTACATACGTTTAACTACCTTTTCTTAATGAAACCTGGATTTCAAGCACTGTTTCCTAGTACGAGTTGAATAATGTAATACAGAAATAAACCATTTCATCCTTAAATCCATAACTCAAACCTAAGAGCAGCTTTAGTCACACAGAGTTTGAATTACCAGCAGGTAGTTTTTAATGAAACTTTCACAAATGACTATATTGCTATGAACAAGAAGAATAAATTGTGTTGTTTACACCTCTAAGAAATTAAAGGGGATGAAAGATGCCGTGGGCCCTGCCAGGGGGACATTTCCTTGACAACGCAATTATTGAATCCAGTTGAGCGGGATTCAAGTGCTGAGGTTACTACTTTTTAATAAACAGCAAAATCAACTATTTAATGCATCTATAAAATCACAAATTTGTTTTCTAGAAAATGAAAAGATGATGAAGAAAAGTCTATTGCTGAACACATAACTTTTCAATTTTTGATATAAAAACGTCTAATTTAAAACCATGGAACTACTCTTCTTTTTTGACACCTAGAAGAATATTCTAAATATAAACAATAATTTAATTTGGACCTCAATAACAGCTGTGTCAGAGTTGTTTTTTAAGAATAAAAAAGGGTAATAAAACTAGTATAATAAAGGACCAATAATAAGCAAAGCATAGAAAATGATTCATAAATAAGAAAGACATTTTAGAATCTAAGTATAGAAAGCAAAAGTAAGTTATTTGTCTCATCATGACAAACTAAGTAGTCGACTAAGTGGGCAGAACATTAAGGCCCCTCAAATATCCTTATCCATCCTTTAAAATGCATTTGGGGGTAATCTTTCTTGAATCTCCTCTCCTTCAACAAGCTGGGCTGAGTAACTCTTGTGTTTCATGGGACCATATAATATATATTCCTCTATTATACAACTCCCACCACATTGCAAATATTTGTTTACATATTTACTCCCCCTACCAGATTGTAAACTCTCCCAGGTCATGTCTGATTTATCTCTGTGTTTTCAGACACAAAGTCTGGTACAAGAAGATACTCAAGAAATGTCTAAGACTAATCCGGGATGTCCAACCTTTATTTTCTCTGCACTTTGGAAGAAGAAGTGTTATCTTGGGCCACACATTAAATACACAAATACTAAAAAAAAGCTAATTAGCAAAAATAAAAAAAAAAAGATCCGTGAATACTTTTTGTGATATCCAACGCCACAGTTAAGCAAAAATTTCCTCACAAATGCGGCCCCTATGTTGCAAGTTGGACACTACATTTAAGTGAATGATTCAATCAAATAAATGAATCATTCATAATTGAAATAAGTATTTCTTTCCTATAAAATGGCATGTTTTCTGAGGGAAACACATGCTCGTTGGCTAGGTAATATATTACAGTAATACACTATCATTCATTCAGCAAACTTTATTGAGCTAGGTGTCAAGCGTTGTAGTAAGTGCTGGGATTGTAATGGTTAATTAGGTACATATGGTCCTTTTGTTAGTGAATTTTATTTACTCCCATCCGTACTCCTATTTGTCAGCTATCTTCGCACATAATAAATGTGTTAAGAAATAAAATAACTATTAGCTATTATTAGAAATCAGCTTCTTGACTCTGCTGCTTTAAAAAGAAAAAAATACCCTTCATAACATAATATTGAAAAATAAAATTCCTCATGCTAAATTAAGTGTGCCTCTCTTTTCCCATCTTACTTAGTAACTGAAAACATCACATTTACACATTTTAACATCCCAACCAAGAACCTTGGAAGCAAGACATTTTATTTGTATGTTCTTTGATACTGAACAGAGGCCAGTGTTTAGTAGGGACACAGTAAATGTTTGCTGAGTGTTTACTGAGTCACATCCATTTCTCCCACTGTCATCACAAACTATCAGGGGACACAATACCTTGACTTCTTTCTTCAAAGAGAATTGTCTTTCCTCACCCATACTTTACTGAATCTTTCTTCTCTTTCTAGTTTAGGCTTATTATTATTCTATTTTAATCTATATGGGGAAGACTACCTTCCTTTGGCACTGTTTAGCAAGAAGATAGATTTTTAGGTGGATTATATGAGCAGAACATGTGTTGAACTTTGTAACATCATTCTCTCGCTGCAAAAGACAGTGGGCAGAGAGGAACCCTGGGACTCCAGCTGCAGCCTGAATTCCTTGGGAGCCCCTGGTTGTGGGTCTGGATGGCCACAGCTAGTGCAGCTCCTCTGCCGTGTTTTCAGCTGTCTGTAGACATCATATTGCTATTTATCCCAAGTAAAGTTAGAAGGGATAGGTCAAGTGATCAGAACTGTAGATGGGCTATGACAAAGGCTTTCGTTTCATTCCGAGTGACATAAGGAGACATGGGAGACTCTGATTATTTTTAAATGATCAGATTATACCAGAGCAGGCAAAGGTAGACCCCTTTTTCGCTCACAACCTCCAAGAACTCCCCAGGCCCAGAGAGTGAAGCCAAAGCTTTCCAGTCGGTGTTCAGGGACCTCTGTGGCCTGGTTCTGGCCAACTCATGCAGACTCCCACTCCCTTCTCTCCAGGCTCCTGAGACAGTCTCTGAACACATGGAACGTTTCCTTACCAGCTGCCTTTTTTACGTGCTACCTCCTTAAGCCTACACGGCCTTCTTTCTACTTTCCTCTCTATTTATTAAAGTCCTACTCCTTAAAAGTACCACTTTCTCCATGAGGCCCTTCCTAATCTCTCTAATAAGAATTATTAGTTGTCTGCTTATATCTGGATTCCGAAATACTTTCTTTCTTTTTAACTTAAAATGTTATTTTATATATACATACAGGGTGTCCATAAAGTTCACATGCTATTTACAATGTAAAACTATTTTAAATTGGACAAGAACATTCCAGACACCCTGTGTGTGTGTGTGTATTTTTTTCCTCCAGTGGACTATAAGCATCTTGAAATTATAGAGCATTCCTCTCTATAGTATTTGCCTCTAAATCTTATAACAGCTGTGTTCAATAGATGTTTATTGAATTAATGTGGAAAAATATTCCTAAGGATGCATTGTTTTGAAATTGAACACCACTTTGATAAACTATCCTTGTTCAATAGTTGCTCCTATGATCTCTTGTCCTTACGGCACAGTGTCGGACGGGGAAATCATTCCGTTTCTTTCCTACCACCAATTTAATTGTTTTTGAGAAAAATGAAGAAAAGAGAAGGAAAGTTTAAATTGAGGAGAAAGAAAGGGGAAGATAAAGGAAGAAGAAAACAAAAGGCGAAGATTTAAAACACACACACAGAGAGAATACTTATCCCCCGAGAGATGATTTCACGCTCTCCATTGTATTAAAAAAAAAGATAAAGAAAAAGAAGGGGCTGTTACGGAGACTGTTCTGGTGTGGTTTACAGATCAGAATTAAAAATAAAATAGAACAAGCTGGTTGCCATGCTCTAAAGGCATCACAGCTTCCTAATACGTGCACTTTGGAGTCAGAGGACATTGGTTTAAATTCCAACTCTTTTCCTTTCTGACTCCACAAAAGGAATCACGTTTCTTAACTTTTCTCAGTTCAGTGTCTTCATCTGCCCAGGAGGACAGGAAGCCCCTCAGAAGTGCCTGTGAAGATAGAGCGTGTCAGTGCCTGGAAGGCAGGCGGCTGCTCCTGACCCAGCCTGGCCGCTCCCTGGGGGTTACCTGGGCACTCTTCCTCCACGCAGTCCTTCAACAAATCCAGTGTGTGCTGGGCGCCAGGCGCTCAGAGGCAGCCGGGAAGGCACAGGCAGCCGCGGGCCTACACAGCTTTCCACGGAACAAGCATATTTTACTTCCCCCTTGATCTAGACTTGGCTAAATCTGTGTTTCTCTGGGTTTACAGGGTTTCTTCTATCTTATCTTACATTTTACCTCTTCTTGTCTTCTTTGGGATGATTTTTATTTAATGTCATTTACTGCAAGATCATCGCCATTTTTATTTTAATTGCCTCCTCTGGTTTGTAATCTCCTCAAAGTCAGGGAGTGTGACCGGCATGCGGAGAGTGGTTTCGTGGCTGAAGGAATGCCCAGGAGCCTGTCACACCTGGAGTGGAAGTGACCAGGCTGGACGTGACGTCCAGGCTGCTGGGGTCTCTCCTTGTTGTCAACAGGAAGGTCCAAGCTGAGTCCCAACATAGATCTTGCATCCGTCTAATCACATCATCACCCCATTACTTACAGCTGCTGCTGCTATTTTCGGTCTTGGCACTTTCCCCTTGTTTTTCTCCAGTTTTTATTTTTAGGCAAGAGCAAATGTAACTGTGAGATATTTAGTTTTGGTACAATACCAATTACTTGCCTAGAAATTTCCTTAAATTCCTTAAGCTCTAACTAAACTAGCTTTAAGTCACATTTTTAAGATTTCCATTGTAATCTTCAGGAGAGTTACTTAAGCTATATTAATTTATCAAACTGGCCTCAACTTAGATTTTCCGGAGGAAGCTTGTAGCTTAATGGGAAGTGAGCGATTTACACCCAAATAAAGTTTCATGCAAAAGAGAGTGATTAATGTGACTCAAGATAGAGAACACATTAGTTTACTGAGGAATCATGCACCATTGATTAGATCCAATTGACAGTGTTGATTGGATCTAACATTGATTAGATCCAATCCTATTTCGTTACATACTGTGGGAGGAGTTTGCTCAAAAGATCATTTAATCCTCTCTTATTCAATATCCTTCCTCATCAGCAGCTGCAGGGGATATCCGGAGACTCAGAGTACACCTCCCCCCCACTTTTTTTGGTATCACTTAATTTTATCTAAACACTGGACAAAAAATAGGGGAGGAAAAGAGCAGCAGAGGGGATGTATTCTGCAATAACCTCTGATTGGTGTGTGTAGAAGAATCAGGCAGGTGGCAGCTCAGGTGACATAATTACATTCCTTTCTGTTATTTCTGTGTAACTAAAAGGCCAGGTCCTGAGATGGGAGCTAGCTCATCAGAGACAGAGCACAGACAAATCTTACCTTCTCCCACACACCTCGCACCTGTGGCTCCGTGGCTTCCAGGGCAGGGGCTTAGTTTGTGTGAACCTTGCTGCTCTCTACCTTAGACCCTCTGCGATCTTCCTCCCCTGGACTTGGGGTTGCAGGGATGCCTGAGGGACACGGCTGTCCTGTGGTGGTGCTAACAGTGTCTTTACAATGTTTTCAGTTTTTTTTATTTGTTTAGTCAATACCTTCATCGTGTCAAATACTTCTAGGAATGTGGGCAGATAAACATACCCTGGTCTACTTTTCAGGAAGCTCTCAGTCTCCTAAAGCTTAATTCGTGAGCCCCGACCAAGGTCACTTCCTCTTGGATTTTGGGAAAGGATGTAAAAATTGGACAAATGGCCTCAAGTTCTTGCCAGGCAGCCTCCTTTGTCTTGTTTAGAAGGAATCAGGCTAACAAGTGCACATCAGTATTCTCTGGAACTAGAGGCCTAAGCTTGCAGAAAAATTTGTACGTAGATACTTTTTTAAAAAACATTTTAGATTTTTACTTTTACATTTGATCAAAAACTGAATGCTCATCTTCAGGAAGTTTCAACATCTTCAACAGACTGAACCTTTACACGCGTACAATTTTAAAATAATTATTTTCACAGAGTGTCTTTCTATTTTGTGTTATAAACAATGAGAAAGCGTAGAGAAATCACCCCATTCCTTTCTCTTTTTGACTGGTGGGGTTTCCCTGCAAGCTTGCTCCGAGCTACTATGAAGCTATTTCTCTGGTGGATCACTGCCCTTGAGTTTTATTCTGCCGGCTGAAGAGCCATTTTGACAAAGTTGAAGGTGTCTCATCCCATCTATTCAGCATCAATTCCATTAGGAATTCTAAACATATGTTTGTCTCAGTTACTACCCCTATTCAGAAATCTGCCTATTTGTATATGCTTTTATCTTTTATCTGCAAATAGTCAGATGAAACTCTCCAAGACTATTACCCCTAATTTGAGGTAAGGAGAATAAGAAGCAATCACCCAAATAGAAACAAATTCCACTGCCTTTTCTGTCCTTCCTAGTTGTTAAAATAAAGTCTCAAAGCTTGCATCGTTCATCAATGTTTTCTATGTATGTTGGATTTTTTGTTCACTCTATTTCTGGAAAACCAGAAGTAATTTACATGAATATACAGCAGCTTTGTTTTGAAGTGTGTTGTCAATATGGGTAATTTTGTATGACCCTAGACAGTCGTTTGAACTTGGCACGGTTATGCATACCAGGTTGGTTTGCAAATGGGTTTCTATATCAGTCTTTATATATATCCGAGTACATATGTATATGGGTGTATGTGTGTTTTAAAAGCTGGCTTTGTTGTGTGAAATATATGTACACAAGACACACAAAAAAATTGCCTTTACTACACAGATTTTAGTTTAAGAATAATTTAGCTTAAGAAAAGAAGGCTTTACAGGAATAAAAATAGAAACCCAGCTGTATTCTTAAGGTCACTGATAATCACTGCCATCAGCTGTGTCTTCCCTGTGACACAGCGAGTGTGGGGAGAAAACGGGAGAAACTGCAAACTGGAAAGCATTTTTGCATGTTAAATAAATTCTTAAGTTTCTATATATGTGGCTATGTGGGTGTGAAAGTTTTATGTTTTTATACTACATAAGGTGTCTAAACTTGGAGATTTAATGATAACATTGTCTTGTTCATTAAAGTTTATTCTTTCCATCTTTAGTGTTTAAGAAGTTTGTCCTAAACCAGCTTAATTTCTTTTTTTTTAAACAAATTTATTTTTTTTTTCGTTTTTTTTTTTTTTTTTTCTTTTGGCCGGGGCTGGGTTTGAACCCGCCACCTCCGACATATGGGACCGGTGCCCTACTCCTTGAGCCACAGGTGCCGCCCATTGTCCTAAACCAGCTTAATTTCTATTGTTCTGCATTAAGAATCAAGAATTTCATAAGGTTTGAATATTTTTTCTATTTTTTTGAAATATTCTATTTAGCTTTAAGGCTTTCCCTCCCTGTTTTAAGATTGTCAAATGCGATGAAGGCCAGTGATTGTCGCAGGGGTCCTCGAACTGTGGCCCGCGGGCCACATGAGGCAGTGTGATTGTACTTGTTCCCGTTTTGTTTTTTTTACTTCAAAGTAAGTTACGTGCAGTGTGCATAGGAATTTGTTCATAGTTTTTTTTTTAAAAACTATAGTCTGGCCCTCCCACGGTCTGAGGGACGGTGAACTGACCCCCTGTTTAAAAATTTTGAGGATGCCTGGTAGTCTCATTTATTTAAATTGTTCCACCTGTTATGCCCAGATTTTCCTATTTTCTAATCCTAACACTCTGGGAGGCCAAGGCTGGCGATCACCTGAGCTCAGTATGTGAGACCAGCCTGAGCAAAAGTGAGACCCTCGTCTCTACTAACAATAGAAAAACTAGCTGGGTGCTGTGTTGGGCACCTGTAGTCCCAGCTACTCAGGAGGCTGAGGTAAGAGGACCGCCTGAGCCCAGGAATTTGAGGTTGCTGTGAGCTGTGATGCTACAGCACTCTATCCAGGGCAACAAAGTTAGACTCTGTCTCAAAAGAAAAAAATGATTTTATATGGAGTACGGGAGCTGCTGCGAGCTTCCCTCTAGCTACTCTCTCAGTCCTGCTGCTGACACCTCTCCCCACATCCTCATGGGCATCACAGAGGCAGGAGGACCGTTCTCAGATGTGCCCAGGCCTCCTCCACTGCATTTGGGTAGTGCTCACAGTCTGCCTTCATCTGGGACAGGCCTCTGTAGCTGTCTGTTTAGAAATAGTAGCCATGGGAGTGGCGCCTGTGGCTCAGTGGGTAGGGCGCTGGCCCTGTATACCGAGAGTGGCGGGTTCAAACCCAGCCCCAGCCAAATTGCAACAAAAAAATAGCCGGGCGTTTCAGTGGGTGCCTGTAGTCCCAGCTGCTCGGGAGGCTGAGGCAGGAGAATCGCCTAAGCCCAAGAGTTGGAGGTTGCTGTGAGCTGTGTGATGCCATAGCACTCTACCCAGGGCAACAAAAGAAAATCTGTCTCAAAAGTAGCCATGTTCCAACATCCATCTCAAATGCAAACTGCTCACAAATTTAGACCCTACTAGAATCCTGATGGGTGGTGGGATTAAATTAGATACAACTGAGGGGAGAATTCGGGCCTGCCGATCCCCAAGCTGCGTTTCTGTGGAGCTTCCCTGAATCACCACCTGGCTCCTGCCTCTTTCTTTCCATAGCCATTTGCTTTTTACCTATACTTTATCACTCTTGTGTGCATCTTTTTCAGAAATGTCTTAAGTTTCTTGGAAGCAAGGATCATATTTAGTCTGCATTTGTATCCCTCATGACATTTGATCAAGTGGTTGGCACTGTCATAATCTTTATTACAGAGAACTAAAGTATAGAAACATTGTTTTAATTTCTGCATTTTGATGAGATTTTACTATAAAACTTAGAGGGAAAAAAGAGTACTACAGAGAAGATTGGATGAATCAAGAGTTCAGGACTTGGATTGTAACCTGAAGTTTTTCAAAAGAAGATAAACAAATGTCCAATAAACATATGAAAAATGCTCAGCATCATTAATCATCAGGGAAATGCAAATTGAAAGCACAATGGAGTATCCTCTTGCCCCTGTTAGAAAGACTTTTATTGAAAAGTTCAAAGACAATAGACGCAGAAGGAAAGAAACACTTAAACACACTATTGGTGGGACTGCAAACTAGTACAACCTCTGTGGAAAACAGTAGGGAGATTCTTCAGAGAACTAAAAGTATGAATCAAGATTTGATCCAGCAATCCCACTACTGGGCATCTACCCAAAGGAAATAAATCTTTCCATCAAAAAGATACCTGCACCGTAATATCTATTGCAGCATGATTCACAATTGCAAAGATGTAGAACCAACCCAAGTGCCCCTCGTTCCTGAGTGGATTAATACAATGCGGTACCATGTACCATGGAGGACTGACTACTCAGCCATCAGTAAGGGTGAATGGATGCCATTTGCAACAATTTGGATGGAACTAGAGACCATTCTCCTTAGTGAAGTACCTCAAGAATGAAAAAATAAACTCTGCATGTGCTCTTATTAAATTGGAAGTAACCTATGAACACAAGTCTGCATGGAGGGAAACTTTATGTCCCTCAGGGGGAGGGCAGAACTTACCTAATGGGGACAAAGAGCATTATTTTGGGTGAAATACACCCCTATGACCTTTCACCCAAATGCTTGTGTCTCAAGCATTATAAAAACAATCTATGTAACCAAAAACATTTGTACCCCCTTAATATTTTAAAATGAACAAAACAAAACAAAATGCAAAACAGAAAAATACCAAGACTATAATAGGTCAGGACTTGGAACACAGACTTCTATTGTAAAGTAACAGTGGTTCTGTCTTATTGAAAAGAAGAATCTTGTCCTATTGGACATCTGTGGAGATGTTATCCCGTGAATACAGAGTGGTGCACCCAGGAGAACTGTAAGGATCACTCATGTCTGTAACTTCTACTTGAATGTGTGGTTTATGGATGGAGACTGTATTTCTTAACAACCCTGCATACCAAGTTCTGGTTTAGCACCCTGTTGACTCAGTTGTCTCAGCTGAACAAAGGCAATAAAATTATCTTCCTTCTAGTGTTGTGATAATTAAAGGATACAACTAAGTAAAATACTTCACAGAGTGTTGGGCAGAGTGAGGTGGCTCACGACTGTAATCCCAGCACTCTGGGAGGCCAAGGCAGGTGGATCGCTTGAGCTCAGGAGTTCAAGACCAGCCTGAGTAAGACTGAAACCTCATCTCTACCAAAACTAGCCAGGCGTGGTGATGGGTGTCTGTAGTCCCGGCTACTCCAGAGGCTGATGCAAGGGGATCAGCTGTGAGATACGATGACACCATGGCATTCTACCCAGGGTGACAGACAGAGTGACACTCTGTCTCAAAAGAGAAAAAAAAAATCAAGGTATTGACCTAAGTTTCATTAAATGGTAGCGTTTACAATGTGTTAAGAAGTATTTACACAAGAAGTATCAACCTAAGCATGCAGCTTGACCCAAGAAGAAATATTTGGTTGTTGGGGTGAAGTCATGTGTACCTCAAAGTCCTGTACATTTTGAACAAAAACAACTGCATTGATAATATCCTTCTTCTAAAGTGTAGCTCTAAATGTGAAGATCAGAAAACTCATTCGCTGGAGAGATAATGCTCCTGTTGTCTACGCTGTCGTCCTGAGGGCCCCCCATTTGTGCCACTGTATGGTTTTCATAGATAGTTTCTCTAAGTAGATCACAGTCTCTTAAAAAGAAAAACACCCATGTTCTTTATCTCCTTGGTTTGCAACCTATGTCTCTTCTACTTGGAAGCACCTTCCAGCACGTCCTCCTGATTTTCCAGCAGGATCTGACATATTTTTGCTTCTCCTTAGGAGCCTAGCTCAGGGTCACCTCTCTGGCAACTGAGTTGATCCTGGCTTCACTTGCTCCCTGCCTCCTGGCCCCCTGGAGTCCAAATTCACGTCTGCTGACCTTGCTCACAGACTTGCTTCCTCGCCTCCTCTGCTGTCTCCTAAAGGACCAGGATCAGACTTCATGTTCCTTTTCTCCTTTCCTCCCCCCCAGCATCTAGCACAGTGATTGTAGATCATGAGGGCTCAGTAAATAACTGCTTTTTTTTCCTCCACATGAGATGAATTTGCAAAACATGCTTGACCCGCACATGTTTTGTGTCATGTGTTACACCCTCTCCTTACTTTTCTCCTGTAGCTGTTGCTATGACAACTGGACCATTCTATAGGATGCTCTTCTGAGGGTCCTCAGTAGGAGGGAGCCAGTGACACAGCAGGGGTCAGCTCAGTGATACACTCTCAGATTGGTTTCCCTCATCCCCTAGGTCACTGTTTCAATCAGTGTTCCTTGAATGTTTTTCCCAATATAATCACGTACAAACCAACTGCTCATTTGGGGGCAACCGAGACAAAGAGAGCTCTCACATATGAAGAGGAGAAAAGCGGAAGGTTGTAGACACTGTGTGAACTGCAACACCACATCCCCCCCACAGTGCTGGGGGCTGTGCACATAGTAGGTGTGCAACAAATTACCTCTAGATAAATAAACGTGTTGAAAGTCACTAATTACCCAATCTCGTTGCCACCATTTCTCTTGGCTCATGATAATTCTCTTAGTTGCATCATTTTTATGAGGTCTGTGTTAATTATACTGTTAGCAAGTGCATACTCCTACTAATGAAAAAAAGGTCTGAAAATCTTAATTAAATCTGGTATTTTTTCCCTCATAGATTATATCCCTCGAATATCACCCACTGTTTTATACTATCATCATTTTAGTTTCCGCTATACTAGCAACATTGCCTAATGAAAGCTCTTGTACTTCTTATTTACTTAAATGCACTCAAGGCTCTTATTTTTTATTATGATTTCAATTATAAAATAATCCCCTTCCTTATGACCTTGAAATGTTCTTTCCTCAAGGCTCTATTTATACCTAAGGTGATCCAACCTGTAACATGGAAAAATGAGAAATATAACTGCTATGGCAGGAACGTGGGGACATGTACACAAAAATCAGATGTCAGGGAGTTTTAGTCCCAAGGAGGATCCAGAAAAGAAGGAAAAAAAACAAAACAAAACACAATCGGTGAACATGCATGGTGAGGCCAGCACTGACCACATTCTGCAATCTGGACTCACATTGAAATTTAAGAATGTTTATTAATTTCCTTTCCCCCAAAATGACTTAATATGTTGCTCATAATTTTTTTGGTATTAGTCAATAAATTATAAAAAGAGAGGTGGGCATTTTAAAAACTATTGCATTAAAATACCTTATCTCTGACTAAAAATAGATCAGGTATGAATATTGCAAATTTGGCCATTTACATTACTGTTCGAAAGAGTTTGTCTATAATAGAAATAGCACTTCCTGTACTAATAAATGTGTTAGTCTATCAGCATTAGCATATGTCCACTGTTTATTTGGTCACAAAGCACTAGGAAAAACCTTGTCATTTCATAAGATAAAGCCTTTATTTTATTAAGAAATGCCTCTACTTTAGCAGTATTTTCAATTATCTTTACTTAACCTTAATGGATACATTTAAGCCTAACGCTGGACAGTTGATTTTTTAGACTTACATAAGTTAGAAAATAAAAACTTAGGAGCAAGGACTTTTGCTCCGGTATTCACATCATTTCTTCACTAAATGCTTAGTGAGCATCTGCTGGGTGCCAGCCACAACCGTCACTGATGACTGCCCAGATGTGGGCAATACCTCATCTTTAACTTTAAGGAATTTACTGTGAAAGAGAAAAAAAATGTTCTACTCTAGAAGAAAAGGAATTATTTTTTATCAAATCATATATTATTAGAATTCCAGGAATAAAAGATGCTTTCAGAGAATCTATTCTCCTTTGTCAATGTACAACTAAGTCAGAAATTGATTTAGAGAAAGACATTTTAGACTTATGTCATGTTAAAGCCAAAGAAGACTGAGGCCTGGGGAGGGGCAGGTTACACAGAGAATTAATGCAAGTGTCCAGGCTTCGAGTTTAGTGCCCTTTCCAGCCTATTCACTCTTTTTTTTTTTTTTGAGACAGAGTCTCACTTTGTTGCCCTTATAGGGTGCTATGGCATAGCAGCTCATAGCAACCTCCTAGTCTTGGGCTCAAGCGATTCTCCTGCCTCAGCCTCTGAAGTAGCTGGGACTGCAGGTTCCCACCACAACGCCCAGCTGTTTTTTAGAGACAGAGTCTTGCTCTTGCTCAGTCTGGTCTTGAACTTGTAAGCTCAGGCAATCCACTCACCTTGGCCTCCCAGAGTGCTGGGATTACAGGTGTGAGCCGCAACGCCTGGCCCTCTATTTACTCTTATTTTCAACTCTTACTCTTATTAAATGTAGCAAATGTAATCTTAAAATGTTTCTAAATATAATATGATCAAAATATGTTCATAGTCTAGTAAATTGTCCAACAGATACTTCATTAATTGGGCATCTCAACGAATGAAATACAAAATGCATTGTAAAAGAGAATTATTTTCGAAATACAAAATGTTGTAGATAATTCCCAAGATCTAGTCAAGGGCACTTTATCTGTATCTCTTATACTGTGTTCAGCATGGACTTTTAAAAAATATTTCAAGCATAGGAAGCTCCTCGTAAGTATCTCGTGGTCAAATATTAATGATACTGGAATAATTGTTATATTAGAAATCTGTTATGGGGCGGCACCTGTGGCTCAAGGAGTAGGGCGCCGATCCCATATGCCGGAGGTGGTGGGTTCAAACCCCGCCCCGGCTGGAAAAAAAAAAAAAAAAAGAAATCTGTTATGAATGGCAAAAGAGGAATGTTGCATTGAATAAAAAGAGAAGGCTTCTATAGAATTCTGCTGTGTATCTAGAATGTGTCTTTATTCATCATTTTCTCAAAGGTACACATGAAATCAGAAAATTAGTATTCAGAACATCTCTGCATAAAATGCAGTTTTATTTTTTCAAGTGAAGTAGCAGCTTCAGCTTATTATTCATGCTTGAGGTCAGGACTTGAAAATTTGAAAAATGGAAAAGGGATTAAGGGAACCATATATTCCTAGAGAGCAAAACTGTAGTTTAAAAACAATAAATGTGTCAATTTGGTTTCATAGCAGTAACTTTTCTATATCCTAGTACACCTATATATAAGCGTTATTGCTAATGAAATGTGTGCTGTATTTAAATATATGTGTCCTAATATAAATTTCTTTTAAATTTCACAATAAATTTAATTACATTCAAAATTAATAGAGACTTTTAATATAATTTTAATTGTCTTGAAAAAATTCTAAAATTCCTTGCAAGTTTATGTGCAAGACTTAAAGAAAGGTATCATAAAAAAAGCCATCACATATTTTGGTGTATTCTTAGAAACAACAGGTTATTATAAAACAGTTCGGGCTACATAATTGCACTTGGGTATGCCTTTTGTAATCTTAAAAGGAAAAGATGGTGATTATTTGCTCCTTTCATCAAAGAGGGAAAAGATGTTAAATGTTAATATTTCATTGTTATACTTTTTTTTTTTTTTTAAAGATAAAGGGATATAAAAAGGACGTGGTAAGCTCTGTGCATATTCCTGCCAGTTTTCCTGGAATGTCCTATTTTAAACTATTTCCTGTCTATCCCATTTCAGCCATTTTTCTCGTATTCTTCCCATATGAACAGGATGATCTTTGGCAAAGTTTAAGCGTGGTGGTAACTGCCTGCTTAACAAAGAGTAGCTTTATCCACATGTTTGAATTAGGAATAAAAACTCACCAATTATACAAATAGAGGTTTCATTAAGCAGCATCTCTGTTTATTACAGAGTGACAATAATAATCCTTTTGGGCTTCTATTTAACACTGAAAACAAATCCCAATCCCCCATGTCTTTGATGCAGCTGGCTGCGCTGGGCATAATGTGTGATGGACAATACCAGTGCCTATTGTTACAGAGCTGGCTTATTTGTGTATTGAAAGCTGCATTCAGGTTTGCGTGGTTCAGAATGTCCAACGAAATGCACAAATTGACTAGTTTAATATTCCTCAATTTGTCATAATGGTTTTTTGTGTGACTGTTTTTCTTATTTAAGATTGCTATAATGTCATTTTTATTCTTTAAAGAATGAGGCGAAAATTCCTATGAAATCTCAAAGTTGAATGCTAAAGACTTACATAAGTTAGAAAATAAAAAACAAGTGCCCGGGTCAAGCTCAAAGTCCCTTCCAGGACTATGAAAACCAGCTCAGAGTTAGTCTAGGCTTAGCGGCAATAGGAGAATAGCTCATGAAAGACTTCGTTTTAGTCTTTGCTGACAATGAGATAAAACAAGACCTAGGGGTATTCTGCAAACGTTTTTGTGGCTGAGAAGTAGTGAGTGCTGAAAACAGTATTGAAACATGACCAATATACTGGGAGAAGGAATGGTTTAGAGATCGAAAGCTTCACAGAAATATAAACACGCTTGTTTTGGAGCCTTGCAAAGACATCTCTTCATGTTGGACATCTTAAATCCCTTTCTATTCCTAAGTGTGCTTACTAAATTGTATGAGTCTACTAATTTCAATTATCCTTTAAACTTAAACACCCTTCTCAAAATACATTTATACCATAGAATTACACATGGGTTTGTTTTTAAGTTATGGAGAAAAAAATCTGAGTCTGTAAATATAGATTGATCCCCTGATCAGTGAATTATCAAAAGATTCACCAAGCCACTTTAAAATAAAAAAAAAAAATATAAAATCCTGGAAGGAAAATAACACATGTCACTGTTTCTTAAGTGTCAATTGGAGACAGATGTATCAATAAGGCACGTTGTTCATTTAAAGATATTACATTTTCATCTTTTTACTGGTTGGTAGAGGTCATTTTTTCAGCTTAATATCCAAAATGACAAAAGTTAGAAGCAGAAACCCAAAAGACATGTCAAGATGAATTGACTGCGTATCAGATGATCAGGGTAGGAAGCAAGTGCTTGTAGCTTCCACAAGGGTGTTCTGGAGACTTCTGAGAAGCTCTTACTTGAGCAGGAAGCCTTAAAGCATCCTAGGAACTAGCAGGGCAGAAATTCTTCTACAGATTCAAATGAATCTCCCTTGAATTTATTTGTTTTTAAGTTGAGTTTTTGTTTAGATGGCATTCTATAATTCTATGCTTTATCTGTTACTCATGTTTTCTACAAACCTTTTCCCCACCTATAAATACAGTAAGAACAAGGGCTTCCATCACAGACTTCAGGGGGTCAACACTACTGTTCTACTTAGTTGAAAGGAAATAATCATCACCCACTTATAAATCCAAGATTACTCCAATTCCACACTGTGCATTGAATGAGATCATATGTGTATATATGTAATCTCTCCAGAGTACAGAGAGACAGCCAGACCAGAAAACCTTTGTACACTCCCCTACACACACCTTTTAAATGTGAAATGCCTAAATCTGAACATTTCCCAATGAATAACTGATCCTAGGCAGCACATAACCACACTCATTTTCTAACTCTTCTGTGGTTAAATAATAAATAGAGATGATACAGAAAACAGGCACCATGGCAAATTGGACAAATACAGAATTTACAGTGACAGAAAGCTCAGTCAAGCATCATGTTCATGATACATAAAGTGAAAATTGGGACGAAAAGCATCAAACATTCCCTTGAGGCTCATGATTGTGTAAGAGGGTCCTTTGGGTCCCTGGTATATCACTGTCTCCTCTTGTCCTAGCTGTCACTCTCCTACTGCTCACCGATGTTTGGACTGTACCAGATTTATTTCCAACAACTACCGAAGCTACAGGAACACATACGTTCACACATAGATTCACACACACGTACGCAGTGTGAGAGGCAGAGAGTGAAGCCCTGGCTTATCTTACTTCTTTGAAGTTGTAATTTAATATTGTTCCCAGTGGGAGTAAAAGGTACCCCTTAAAAATCCTTTTTTATATACAAAAACTAAAGTCCACATATTTCTTTTCTTTGTACTCTTTCGCCACTTAAGCTGTTTTTTGCTACTGATCATGAGTGAACAGAAGAATGGATGGGATGAACAAAGCAAGCCTTTGAGTTGTTCCTGCCATGTAAAGTTACAGTGAATAGATTACATGGAGAAAAGAATAAATGTAGAAACAACCTAAATCTTTTTATGGAGATGAGGTAGAAAGCAGTCTCCTTTGGAATTGCTCCTTTCGATTATAAGAGCAATTCATGTTGAAAGTCACTATGACAAATCAGCCCATAATTTATTTTAAGAAGTCAAACTAGCAAGATCAAGTGTACTGTAGGTGGTATTTCATCTTATCATATTAAAACAGTCTTCCCAAATGTAAAAGATAATCTCAACTGCTGTGTTCTGTAAGCAAGCAGAAAATTATGTAAATCTGATTTCCTTACAGTGTGCTTGCTATCTCTTTAAAGCTTACTAAATCATATCCAGATTTGTAAACACAAAAGCACTGGCTCCAAGATACATTTGCTTTTCAAATACGCAGAATGCAAAAAGGTATTTTGCAGGGTGTAATTGAAAAATTCCTATCTGTTTTCAAAAGCTAACAAATCAACGGTTGTGTGAGATTAAAAAAAAATACAAAACATCACCTCTTTAGTTATTAAGGGCTTAATTGCTTCCTCATAATGGAGTGTGACAATGTGATTGCACTAAGAACAGCATCTGCTTTGAAAACCACGTTTAAACGCCGGGGAGGAGCAGGGAGCCGCGGCAGCCATGTTGAAGTCTGCCCTCCTGTTTCTTAGTTTGCATTGGCTCCCAGCCCTCTTCTTTAGCTCTCTTTGGGCTCACCGTCCAAATAACTGCTGTTTGCTTTGCTTGCTCACCTAAAAATCTCCTCACCAGTACACATTCCCACCTGTGAGACCTCTTAGATATAAATAGTTGGGTATCGATGCAAGCCCAAATTAAGTGATTGTCTTCTTTGCAAGCACAGAGGTCCCCTGCACAACCCATTCTACAGTTAGCTGTGCCTGTGACAGAAGACAGCCAGGAGCCAGACTGCCCAGCATCCTGAGTCCGTAGCCAATAGAATGGACCATCTCCATTCTTCCTCTGCTCAGAAGAAGAAATTCCTTTCATGTCAAGACTAATTCATTGCCTAATGCTTTCACCTGCATTAAATATACTCTATTCTATTTGGAAATACAGCAGAGTATTTCATCACAGAGGCAGCCACCTCCCTATGTTGGCCACCTCCTTAACTTTGACCTAATTGTCACAGACTGGACATGCACCCCACGTGCATATCAGTACAGTGGGCCTAGTTCCTTATGTTGACTAGTCTGTGATAGCCCCTTGGGTGGTCGACTTACAGAGGGTCTACTGTGTCTGTCTAATTGTGTATAAACACACACACCTATATATATATTCACTATTAATTTCTTTGTGTTTAAAGCAAGACAGGAAGTTCCTTAATTTTTATATGAAGAGTTCCAAGTACAACCAACCGCCTAAAAGGTACTTAAATTACTAGCTATTCTTAGTCAAGAAAAATGCGTAAAATTTCCTGCACTTTTTAAACATGAGAATAAGAAAAATAAACTATTTTTAGTTCCTGGTCTACAGTTAGTAGTTGAACGATTGTTGGGTAAAAGAGTTACATTCGATAAATTCAGTAATCAATAAAACGTAAATTCTATATTAAGAAATTGTGCCAACGATAAAGTAACGGAATATTGTAATTCTAACAGTCTGGAATTTGAAGCGACAGGCTGCGACCCTGAGATGAGGAGAGTGAACAGAGAGAGTGGATGCGGCCCTGACACGTTATGATCTAAGCAAAGGGAGTATCAACCAAGACGGCAGGACAGACAATGAGGAGAGAGGTGCTCACAGGGGCTCTGCACCCACAGCCACACACACGTGTCACCAGGAGACGGGCAGAGCGCGCACGCACACACGCACACACTCCTTACACGTGCCAGCATTTCAGAAGCAGCCAAAGGCATTAATTGAAAGGACAAAGGAAGACCGAAAATTCTAATAGAGGAGAGTGAGGTGGATGGGAAGCAGGCCTCGTCTGTGTGTTTATGGGATAATGAAGACTGCAAATGCCCTCTTGTATCTTCATAGCAGACGCTATGAAAGGCAATGCCAGCCCTTGGTGCCTGGCCTTCTGGCTAGATGACTCAGGCTGAGGTGCATGTTGGCTAAGGCGGTCTGTGTTAAGTCCCATTCCAAATAGCCCCTGTGTAACAAAAGTGCTCAAATCAATGCTCCACACAAATCAAAACAAACAAAAACTCTTCTTCATTTTTCTAAAACTGCCGTAAGGTTAAGGCACTGAGTCAAAGTCTTAAATTGAAATACTGGGGATGACATAATATCCATGTGCTATCAGCAAAATGCCTGCCTAATGGAGAATGAATAAGGCCACGTTTGGGGGCCTCGGGAATTTAGTACAAGCTAATAATAAGAACAGCTGATTCTTATGTTCACCTGCCATGTTTAAATACCATTCCCCAAACGTCACAAAAATAAATGTCTGACTCCTCACAACCAACTATATAATTTTCCCCATTGTATAAATGTGGAAACTGAGAAACATTCCATGTCGGAGCTCAGATTTAGTCCAGTGGAGGAGGTTCGAAGATCTTTGTTCTTAAGCACTTTACAATGCTGCCCCACAGGGCTAAGCAAAAAATATAAAGGTCGAAAAATGTTAGAATAAGATCATCCATTAAAACAATAAAACACAGAGACACAAATTTAAAAGCCCCCTTTGGAGTGTCTCTGATAAAGAGAAAGAAAAGAGTACTTTAAAAATCTTTATCACCTAGAGGTAGTCTTTTCTAAGACTCCTTTGCGACCAGCCAATATGAAGTAAGGAGAAACCTTGGCACGATCAATACATATTTTTTTCGTTCTTTAATTAAGAGGTAACATCTGGATAATTTTAGAATTCTTTTCATAAACCTTATTAACTAGCACTGCTGGTTGTGGCAAGCGAAGTTGTGTTTACTTTCAATGAACTGAAACTCAGTAAAACAGCTCTTTCTAAAGAAGGAACAAATGACCACCCAGGACTTAAACATATTACTTTGTGAGTCTGGAATACACATCTCCATGTGCCATTAGCAGTTTTTGTTATTTTTACAAAAGGTAAAATTAAAACAAAAAAAAAAGTCTAAAAGGTTAAGCAAAACCTAAATTGCATTTCATTTTTAATTCAAATGTTCTGCGGATTGCACAGCAAGATCCTTATTGATAGAAGAGAGGTCTGTGTCAGATCTCCTACTGCTGAGAGCCAAGTCACTCAGAGCCACAGTCTCTGCAGCAGCCTGTCCAGAGAGTCCCCCATCAGGGGCTTGCTCCGGCTGTTATGTACCCTGGATCCTATAGCCCTTCTGGGCCTCACCCTGGACGCTTTCCAGCCAGTCCTAGACCCATCCGCACCACTGCAGCCGGACAAACTGAGGCAATTAAAACATTGTGGTGGAGATGACAAACCATTGTTATGGTTTCCATTTGCACAACAAGTGCTTTGTGAAAGTTGGTGATACTTGAAACTTTTTCAAAGCGTTCTTAATATGGAAACTCTGTGTTTGCTTTCAGTTCAAAGTGCTTCTGGAAGATGAATATTTAAGAAGTGTATTTAGTTTTAAAGCAAAATCATACTTTGTTGGTTACCATATGTACTATGAAGGATTCACTGGAGGGGTGAGGTGATTGGGGAGGATATTTTCCATTTTTTATTTAACTAACATGTCGACTGCCTACTCTGTCTAAGGCCCTTTGCCATCACCTGCTAGGACAGATAAAGCAAATGCACAAATAAATGTCCCACAAATGCCAAGTCCCACCTGTCCCCATGGCTGGTTCTGCAGTATGAGGAGAAGACAGGATCCTCTTAACACACCTGGACAGGTCATCTCTGAGCCTGGGTTCACGTTTGGCACCTTCTAGCAAACTGTGGCCAGTGAGCCTCCTGGTGTACAGACAACTTTCCTCTCTGTTCTCTGGTCTCCTTTGGACCCCAGCCCTTTCCTCTCTGTGTTGTAAAGCTCTGTCTGAGCTGGCTTCTCCTGGGTATTTCCCTGACTTCTCCCCCTCTGCAGCTCTCTGTTCCTTTACTTTGGGGTTCAACAAGGTGACTAGAAAATGTACGGTGCCTTCAACTTGCTTTTTCTTGTTTTTAAGCAAAATTAAAATCCACCATTTTGATTTTTTAACAGGGTCGACATTTTTATAGTTAAAGCAGTTATACTATATTTTCACTCAAAACTCTTAGATTATCAAGCCTTTCTGAAGTTCTTATAGCAGAGCGTTGCCTATAAAATACCCAAATTTTAGCTTGCTAATGTGCAAAGTGTATAATTCACACGTTTTACTTAATTTTCAAAAGTGGTGTGTCTTAACACTTTTTTATAGCTATGACTCTAAGAATATAAAAAAGAACATTATTTTTTGTGATCAGGCAATAAATACATATTCACTGGCATTGTTTAGATGTATTCAAATCCTGCAAATGCTGATTTGAAAGTAAGTAAAAATGTGTCTGAAAATAGGGAGATATAAATCATATACTCAGTTTGTTTAATCTTAAAAAACACAAAAAAGTACAGTTTGAATAATGTAGAAAATGGTGATGGCTTCCCATTTTCTAGGCAAGCGAGCCCTAACGGGAGACGGGAAGAGGAGATGAGGGGCGTGCACTCGGGACTCTCAGCAGACCCCAGGGACCAGCCTCTTCCCTGTCCTCATCCTCATGAGGTGCCTATGACGCGTCAGCTGTAAGACTCAGTTCTTAGCTTGTCGGATCAGAAAACTCTCTTCTGTTTTTAGTCTTTTCAAAGTCTTCTTCAAATCAAAATCAAATCACCAATTGGCTCATGTTTTAACCTGAGTTCGTCTAAGATACTATTGTGGTTACAGGATATCAAAAATAATTTTACAGCTAAAGACTAATCAGTAGTCCTAAAAACAGAGTTAAGCATTTTGAATCGAACCAAACAAGTCTGTAGATATTCTATGCCTCAGTTTGAAGTTATTTTATCTGGGTGGAAGAGGATTAGTTCTTTTATTCATTATTAATTTGTCCGATAACTCACCTATCCATCCACTCATTCAACGGATGCAGTGGAACCTCCACAGCTGACCGCCTCCCCCCACGGACCCTCCTTAAGATGATGTCAGTGTGGGAGGAGGTCAGCCATGAAGGTTCTACTGTACACGTACGTGACTATTATCCAGGGACTTCTTAGGCACTAGGGACACGGCAAGGAACAGACACATTTCTTTCTCTCAGGGAATTATGTTCAGGCAGGGAGAGAGAGAAACACAAAGGAACAAAATATCAGGTGATATTTTTTAGTGAGATGGGATACTATTATTCCCAGGTTCTGAGCAGAGGGGTAACATGTTTTAAATATGCCACTTGGCTTTTCATGGTGGAGAACAGATTGAAGTGAGGGGATGTGAAAAGCTGGGGAGACCAGTTGGGACTCCACAGCAGCAGCTCGAATGGGATGGCAGAGCACTTACACGGGCACTTGCTCTTTTGTTAAAGACTTTATTTTGTTGCATGCATTTAAGGTGTAAAACATGAATATTTTGATGTCCTTACATATGGTTGTTTTGATTTGGATGTTTGTGTTTCCTCCAAAATTCATGTTGAAACTTTATCTTCAGTGCAATCATACGTGAATTAAGAGGTGGGACATTTTAGGAGGAGTAATAAGGAGGGTGAATCCCTCGAGAAGAGATTAATGCCTTGTAAAAGGGCTTCAGGGAAGACTCTGTCCCTTTTTTCCCTTTCAGCCTTCCGCCCTGTGAAGAGGTCACAAGAAGGCCCTCACCAGATCCTGAGTGCCAGTGCCTTAATTTTGGGCTTTCCAGCCTCCCAAACTATAAGAAATAAATTTCTCTTGTTTATAAATTACTCAGTCTCAGATATTTTATTATAGCAGCACAAATGGACGGCGATAATAGTGACATGGTTGCTGTAGTCAGGCAAGTTAATGTATCTGTTATCCCACCTGGTTTGTTTTTAAGGAAACTTCAAAGTGTACACCAATCGCTGTGTTTTACACTGCCCCTAAAGGCACCCTTGGCAGTAAAGGGATAAGATTCCTGGAAGCCAGTGTGCATATGAGACAGAGATTTCTTCGTCTATGAGTTTATGGGTTTATTGTTATTGGTAATAAATGTGGAGGTTCTGTATGTTCAAAAAAATCTTTACAAACAAATAGAAACAAAACTGTTAACATATCATACCAAAATACACTTTTCAAATTGAATCACATTGAGATTGTTGAATTAGTAATGAGCTATGCATCCTATTTCAAAGGGTAGTCAAAGTGTGTTTATTTGCAGCTAACCCTTGAGTAACCTGGGTTTGAACTGTGTGGGTTCACTTATATGCAAATTTATTTCAATTAAGATATTGAAAGCTTGTGGAGATTTGTAGAAATTTGAAAAACTCACAGATGAACCATGTGGCCTAGAAATATCAAACAAATTGAGAAAAAGGTATTATATGAATGAATAAAATATTTGTGGATACTAGTCTACTTTATCACTTAGTACCATAAAATATATTCAAATACATTATACAATGTTAACATTTATAAAGACTTATGCACACAAACATATGGTGCCACTTGCAGTCCAGAGAAAAGCAAGCACATATAAATATGTAGTATCAAATAATAACTTCATAAAAATTAACCTAGTAAGCACTGCTCTTCTGTAATGATTTTATAGCCACTTCCTGTTGCTACGGTGGTGAGCTCAAGTGCTGCAAGTGAATCCATCATAAGGACTCGTTTCTACCATTGTGACAAAAAAGAAGAAAATTCATGAAATTGTTGTTGTTGTTATGCCAGGAGGCACAAAACTTTGCATTTTTTGTAAAATGTCTTATCTTGCATTGAAATTTCCACTTTTTTATGGGACTGGATGGCTATAAGAAAGGAATTCCTTTAGACTCTAACATGAGTTGAGAAAACGTGAAGTCAGTTTATGACAACTTAAAGCAAAAGGAAAATGACAAATCTAAAGCTAGATAACTCGATGTCAGCAAAGGATAGTTTGATCATTTTAGAAAGAGATTTGGCTTAAAAATATCAAGGTTATAAGAGCTTCTGCTGACCAAGAGGCAGCAGGCAAATTCTCAAATGCAGTTAAGAAAATCACTGAGGTGAAAAATGTCTGCCTGGATAGGTTTTTAACGCAGACACAAGTACCATGTTCTGGGAAAAAAATGCCACAAACATTAGTGGAGATGTAAGCACCAGTAATTTAAAGCCAGGAGGTGTAAGCTAATCTATTGTTTTGTGCAAATGTTATTTAGAATTGAAACTGCCCTTGTCTAAAAGCTGCTGACCTCTGAGCTTTAAAGGCAAAAAATAACCACCAGCTGCCTGTCCTTTGATTGTTCAAAAAGAGTACACGGACAATGAGAAAACTTTTCCTGGACTGGTTCCATCAATACTTTGTTCCCAAAGTCAGAAAGCATCTTGCCAGTAAGGTGTTGCCTTTTAAAGTTCCTTTGATACTAGACAATGCCCCTGGACACCCAGAACCTCCTGAGTTCAAGATCAAAGCCATCCACTTGCCCTGAACATGACATCTCTGCATCAGCCTCTAGATCAGGGGGTCGTAAGGACCTTTAGGACTCCATGCCCGTAGTACTGAACATGTGCAGAAAGAAGTGTCAATGCTGAGGAAGGGACCTCCAAGGAGAGAGAATCTAGAAGGACCACACCACTGAAGATGCCATTGTTACTGAAGATGCCATCATTCCTGAAGATGCCGTCGTTCCTGAAGATGCCGTCATTCCTGAAGATGCCATCATTACTGAAGTCAAGAAAGCTGTGAAAACTATCAAGTCAGAAACAGTAGATCCCTGCTGGGGAGAACTATGTCCAGACGTCCTGTATGACTTCACGATTCATGACAGAGCCAGTCAAAGAAATCATAAAAGAAATTGTGAATATGGCAAAAAGGTGGGTGTTTCAAGGTGTGGATCTTGGAGAAACTTAAGAACTAACACAGACCACACTAGAGGAAATAACAAAAGATGACTTGACGGAGGTAAGAGCTTCTAACTCTGAGCCAGAGGATGAGGAAGAAGATGGAGGCAGTGACAGAAAACAAATTGAGATCAGTCTGGCAGAAGGATTCCAATGATTCGAGATTGCTTTTGACTTTTTTTTACAATGTGGATCCTTCTTTGATCCAGGCACTGAAACTAAAGCAATTTGTGGAAGAACGATTGGCGGCCCATAGAAACATTGTTAGAGAAACAAACAACCAAAAAGGTGGGACAGAAATGACGATGTATTTCTGTGCAGGTGTCCCAAATATGCCCATGTCTCTGCCTCCCCGTCCTCCTCCCTACCTTTTCTGCCTCTCCAACTGGGGCTACAGCACCATCCCTTCTCTTCCTTCTTCCCCTCAGCCTCAGGGTGAGGATGACCAACGGAGGCTTTACGATGATCCACTTCCACATAATGAAGAGCAAACATCTGTTCCCTTCCCTACGATATTCTTCTTCTTTTTTTTTTTTTTTATTGTTGGGGATTCATTGAGGGTACAATAAGCCAGTTAGACTTATTGCAATTGTTAGGTAAAGTCCCTCTTGCAATCATGTCTTGCCCCCATAAAGTGTGACACACACTAAGGCCCCACCCTCCTCCCTCCATCCCTCTTTCTGCATCCCCCCCATAACCTTAATTGTCATTAATTGTCCTCATATCAAGATTGAGTACATAGGACTCATGCTTCTCCATTTTTGTGATGCTTTACTAAGAATAATGTCTTCCACTTCCATCCAGGTTAATACGAAGGATGTAAAGTCTCCATTTTTTTTAATAGCTGAATAGTATTCCATAGTATACATATACCACAGCTTGTTAATCCATTCCTGGGTTGGTGGGCATTTAGGCTGTTTCCACATTTTGGCAATGGTAAATTGAGCTGCAATAAACAGTCTAGTACAAGTGTCCTTATGATAAAAGGATTTTTTTCCTTCTGGGTAGATGCCCAGTAATGGGATTGCAGGATCGAATGGGAGATCTAGGTTGAGTGCTTTGAGGTTTCTCCATACTTCCTTCCAGAAAGGTTGTACTACTTTGCAGTCCCACCAGCAGTGTAAAAGTGTTCCCTTCTCTCCACATCCACGCCAGCATCTGCAGTTTTGAGATTTTGTGATGTGGGCCATTCTCACTGGGGTTAGATGATATCTCAGGGTTGTTTTGATTTGCATTTCTCTAATATGTAGAGATGATGAACATTTTTTCATGTGTTTGTTAGCCATTCGTCTGTCGTCTTTAGAGAAAGTTCTATTCATGTCTCTTGCCCATTGATATAAGGGATTGTTGGCTTTTTTCATGTGGATTAATTTGAGTTCTCTATAGATCCTGGTTATCAAGCTTTTGTCTGATTGAAAATATGCAAATATCCTTTCCCATTGTGTAGGTTGTCTCTTTGCTTTGGTTATTGTGTCCTTAGCTGTACAGAAGCTTTTCAGTTTAATGAAGTCCCATTTGTTTATTTTTGTTGTTGTTGCAATTGCCATGGCAGTCTTCTTCATGAAGTCTTCCCCCAGGCCAATATCTTCCAGTGTTTTTCCTATGCTTTCTTTGAGGATTTTTATTGTTTCATGCCTTAAATTTAAGTCCTTTATCCATCTTGAATCAATTTTTGTGAGTGGGGAAAGGTGTGGGTCCAGTTTCAGTCTTTTACATGTAGACATCCAGTTCTCCCAACACCATTTGATTGTGCATTTTGTATGGAACCGGAAAAAACCCCGTATAGTTAAGGCAGTTCTTTGTAACAAAAATAAAGCTGGGGGCATCAGCATACCAGATTTTAGTCTGTACTACAAAGCCATAGTGGTCAAGACAGCATGGTACTGGCACAAAAACAGAGACATAGAGACTTGGAATCGAATTGAACACCAAGAAATGAACCTAATATCTTACAACCACCTAATCTTTGATAAACCAAACAAGAACTTACCTTGGGGGAAAGACTCCCTACGATATTCTTAGTAACATTTTCTTTTCCTTAGTTTACTTTATTGTTAGAATATGGTACAATACATACAGCATTGAAAATGTGGGTTAACCAACTATTTGTTATTGGTAAGGCTTACGTTAAAAGTAGGCTTTTAGTAGTTAAGTTTAGGGGAATCCTAAATTATTTATAGATTTTCAACGGCCCAGGGTCTGGGTGCCCCTTACCCTAGCATCGTTCAAGGTTCAACTGAATATGTGTAACTGTGTCTGTATTCATAGAGCTTTAAATATAAACCATGATGGTAGTCCTATAAACATTGTAGGTACATGGCTCAGGAAAAAAAAAAGTGTGAAATACATCTACTTGAATGAAGTTAATTGATAAAAATCATTATAAAACCTTATTATTTCATTTATATTACATGTCCGCCATAGGCAACATAGATGGAGGCTGAAAGACTATTGGTTGCTTTGGAATAAGTGGGATGAGAGATTTGGAGAGTAATAGCTGGAGGGCAAAAGGTTTCTTTTATAGTTGATATGTTCTAAAATTGATGACAGTGATGATCGCACAACTCTATGAAAGTTGGTTACTAAAAACCACTGAATCATGCAGTTTCAATGGGTGCATTTTAGGGTGTGTGAATTATAATCTCAATAAAGCTGTTACCACAAAAGTGGTTATAAACCTAATGAAGTCTTATCCATAGGGATTACTGGTCACATTTCAAATTCATGCTGTTAAAAAAGCTAACGTGAGTGAGTCATGAAATGTAAGTACTTCTGCACTGTATTTCTCCTGAGAATGTTTACAAACTGTCTTTCCACTTGGTTGTTTATGAATGGTTCTCTTCATCTATGTATTTATATTCTGTTCTTGGAAAGCTGTGGGTGGGAAACAGGTCAGGTTGAACATGAGATCTTTGGAAAGAGAAGGGGTATCACCCATTGACTGCTCCAGGGAAATTAAATGTCTGATTTTGTGTTTTATAAGACATATCTAGAAGATTTGTTAGAAGTATCCCCAGTGCTCAAGGTAAATGTCAGGCAAGCAAAGCTTTCCAGCTCCAACACTGAGAAAGGGAAGCATGATTCTTTTCAATGTAAAGGAAAGAGAGCCGAATTGAATACATACTTCATGAAGCAACATGGCCTTTTAGACACCTCTTCGGACATCTCATAATGTCTTTTTTCTGGACAGACTTTCCTCACAGTGGCTGCCTGCTTTTCTGAACATGGTTTTTAGATCTATTTCTATTGGCTATGGGTAGCGATCTGTGGTTTAAACTAGTTACCTGCCAAATTACAATGCCTATGGAGAATTTCAGTGGTAACAGATCAATCTGTGTAAACTGCTTGGACAGATTCGAGGATGTTTAAACATTCCTTATGAGCCTTAATTGAAGATTGCTGAGGTTGGTGGTGTACAAATAACAAAATAACAGGTGTTCTGATATTCGGGGACATGTTTGAGTTTGGTACTGAAAATTAATAGATCTTATACAGACATACTTCAAAGTGCTTCTTGTAAAAAAAATAAGAAACAAAAAACAAAACAACAATGAAAAAAAACCCACACAAAACACACTACATCTACACTCCTAGCATCTTTCCTTATTATAATCCATTTCTATCAAATTATAATGATACTTCAAATGTGATGAGTCCCAGCACCTTTACTTTTTTGTGTGTGGTGCTGAAAATTACTTTGCATAATAATAAGATCTCTAAACAAACATAATTGCCTTCTCATGCTCCTGAATAGAGGGATGAAGAACCACTTCCAGGGCAATAAAGAAAGTTTCTTCTTTTTTTTTTTTTTTCCTTTTTTAGGGCTTTTTGATTGTTTGTTCTAGGGAAGGCTTTTTTTTAGGCATAATAATAATTTGTATTAGCTTAGTGTACAAAACAGGGAGATGGCCCTGGGTTAGGATGCTGTGACAAACTGGTTTTTATCCAAGCTCACAATTCTGGTTGTCAAAGAAGCCTAGAAATTTTATACAGAATATCACAAGTGAAATGGGGCCAGTCACTCTTGATTGAGCACCTGGTTCCATTGGTGCTATTATGACGACAACCTGAATATGCTGATCTAGATGGCTGGCAAGTCCCATTGGCCAGTAAAGGTGCAGTGGAAACCTGGGGGAACAGGCCGTGCTGGCCAGAGGCACGTATGGACAGGTGTCTGCCTGGAGAGTGTTCTTTTTACCCCATTCTGATCTGCACATAGCTGTTCACTGTCCTCAGTCCATAATTCACAATAAAACCAAAGTTCCTCTGTGGTCTTTTCTAAGTGAGCAAATCCCCAAGTCTCATTTTCTCTAATCTTTACTTTTTATTCCATTTTGTGTCACCATTTCTATTCTTCTCCAAACTGCTGCAAATAATCATGAATTTCAAGCACTGTACACGGCTGTCATAGATTCTGAGTAGCATTCTGTGAATTAACGATAAATTCATTTTTCAGGTCCCCAAACTGAGAAAGATGGTGAAAAAAGTAAATGTTCTAGTAGGAGCAAAAATTGAAAGGTGTTAATGCAATTTATTGTTCTGGTTTCTAGGGCTCAAATGGAAGTTCACCATATTTCCTTTCCTTCAATAAATTTTAAAATATACAGATTACATCTACCCAAGATTGATGTCATATGCTTACCCTACCATGCTTCATTTAAGGTTCTAGAGAGGACTCTGGCTAAAGGATTCTTGTTTTAATCATTCCACCCAGCGTGTTTCCTTTCAATCAATCAATCAATCAATCATCCATCTACATTTCCTTATTTTGGTCTGTTCTTGTTTTTCTTCAGCCTTAAGTAACTTTTTCTTTATAGGGCTCCTATAAACTTTTGTGATTTCCTAAGGAACATAGTACTTTCAGCATTCTTTCACTGTTATCTGATGATCCATTTTTGTTGCATGGTTTGTAAACCCGTTGAGAATAGGTGTCATGTGTTTCTTCCTCATTTACAGGGCCAACCACCATGCCATGTCCTCGAAGTACTTAATACTTCTGAATGAATAAAAGAATAAGTATCCTCACCCCAAATAAATTGTACTTTATTACACAAGTCAGTACATTTTGTTAGCTGAGAAACAACCACCGATGATTTACAATGAAGTGAGAAATACTGAATTACCAGTAAATACTGTAAATTCTCAAGAGCATTGATCCAATTTACTTGTCCAGGTGTAATTCTGGATTCATTGCCAACAACCAGACCCTGTGATAGAGCAATAAAGTAGTTGCTATTTGATATGATGTTATTTTGATTAGGTATGTTTCTAAAATATAAATTCTACTATTTTTTAGCATACAAAAGTATAGCTGGCTTCAGATATATAAAAAAGTATCCCATAATAGTCTATATTTTAAGGTCACTTCTCATTATTTTTCTGAAATGCAGTTATTGTAAGATTCATGTGTAAGAATTCTATTAGAAAAGAATACTTCTGAATCCTCTACACTCTTGCCACGCAGGATGGTCCAAGCATCAACAGTGTCAGCGTCTGCCGAGAGCCTGTTGGAAATGTCAACTCGTAGGTGTCAGCTGAGTCTCCTGAACCAGAATCCCCACCTTAATAAGGTTCCCCAGGTGACACAATGCACAGCAAAGTTTGCCAGACTCCACCTTCAGTCTCTAGATGTGTCATTGGTATTAGAAAATGTCATTTATAGAATCAAAATAACAAAGCCTGTGTATCTGGGTTTAGACTGGTCCTACTTTTGGATGGAACCTACAATCTCAGTCAGCTTAGCAGATGTAGGTAAGTAGCTTAATAAGGTTTTAAATATTAACACTCCCAAATAATTAGAAGCATGGAAATATATTGTTCACCCACATTTCAAAACAGGATAGAGCAGTTAGTGAAAGGGCAGTATTTATAAAGGGCTGGCTTTGTACAGAAATGTGGATGTCGCTTTCTGGGTTCAAAAGAAAAGGAGGGCGCGTGTTGAGGCCGTGAGAGGCGCGGTGAGGGGGCGTGGTGAGGCTGTGAGGGGCGTGGTAAGGTCGTGAAGGTGCCACGTGAGGCCGTGAGGGGCGTGGTGAGGTCGTGCGGGGCGTGGTGAGGCTGTGAGGGGCGTGGTGAGGTCGTGAGGGGCGTGGTGAGGCTGTAAGAGGCGTGGTGAGGTCGTGAGGGGCGTGGTGAGGCTGTAAGAGGCGTGGTGAGGTCATGAGGGGCGTGGTGAGGCTGTGAGGGGCGTGGTGAGGCCGTGAAGGTGCCACGTGAGGCCGTGAGGCGCTCGGTGAGCCTGTGAGGGCACCAGGTGCGGCCGTGAGGGCATGGTGAGGCCATGCTCAGCTCACCGAGCTTTGTGGGCTTGCTGGGAAGAGGGCCTTATGGAAGCACCTGGGTGGTGGGCGGGCAAGGGAAGCTTCATCTGTACAGACACTCCCACCTTCCCATCGTCGCCTGAGCTCCATGTCCTGTTGGGTCTGTGACCCTGCTGTCACTGCACATTTAGGGGATCCAGGTGGCGGCTCCTTAGGAGAGTCTAACGTGCGATGATCTGAGGTGGCGCTAAGATGCTGATACAAACACGAGCTCGGGGCTCCCGCTGAGCCTGCACTGTGGTGAGTAGTATAATTATTTCTTTGTATATTGCAATGTAATAATAATAATAATAGCAGTACAGCTCGCAATACATGTGACACCTGTGAATCCTCTTGAAACTGTCCACCACCCCACCGATTTTTCTACGGGAAAATTATCCTCCATGAAACTGGTCCCTGTTGCTAAAAAGGTTGGGGACCACTGTTTTAAGGTGCTTATAGCTGAATATATAAGCACCTTATCTATTCATGGGAGACACATGTTCAGGAAAAACAGTACAAATGAGGCCAAAATATATTTCCTCCAAGCTGTATCTTGAGAATGTTCTCTTGGTGTGCAGGTGGTCAATAATCACTCAGGGTTGTTGAAGAAAACCATCTTCCCAGATGTTAAAGGGTCTGGATTTTCGGGGCAAATCCTATGCTCGTTTTCCCCCTCTGTTCTAGATCCTATTATGTTCAGGTGCCTCCCTAGGCCTCCACACTCCTTTTCAGCCAGGGGTGAGGATGAGTGGAGCGGGCGCCACCAATGCCGGTGTCACCACAGTTATGTGGTCCCTTGGAGCTCCTGCGGCTCCAGAACGCTGGCAGTTTTACCGATTGGTATGCTTTCTCTTTAGCTATCTAAATCTTAAGCTTGTTTTTCGGCAAATATGGGGTGTTTTAAAAATGTTTTAATTGATACATAGTAGATATATATTTTTTGGGGGGGTACAACAGTGTGTTTATTTGTTCTTTAAGTTAGCAAAGGATTATTGTTGGTCAAATGCATAAATGAATGAATGGCTTGTAAGCACTATTCATTACTTCTTCCATTAAATTATTAAGCACTGGAGATACAAACACGAATAAAATATAGTAACGGTCTGGCTAACCCTTGTATTTTAATTGGAGAAGGTTCACATGCTTTGTTTTTATCAGTGGAATATGCTTTGCCTCATTTTTTTAATGATTTGTGAGAAAGATAGTATGGATTACTTTTCTCTAATGAACATTAAGTAATGCCCATTTTTCAGTTTAGAGAAGATAATAATCTACAGCTAACTCTTGATTAACTGAAGTTCATATTTTCTAGATTTTTCATTACCAGTTTCAACTGCATCAGGGGATAAAAGTGAGAAGTTAATTTCAATCAAAATTATAAAGAATGTGGTTAAGGTGCTGGAGAAAAGAGAAAGCTTGCTTAAGTGACCTATGTGACTATTTAGCATCACCTATAGGCATCATTTATGCATTTAATTTTTGAATCAATAATTATAAGTAACTAGGAGTTGTGTTCCATATTTATAGATTCTCACCAACCGGTATAGAATAACATCTTATTCTTTCTCTGTATCATTACCAAGTTTTAATTATAGGAGCCACAGTCTCTAAAACCAAAGCTTTGAACTTTTTACATTTTTTGAAGATGTGGTGATTATTATAACCAGAGAATATAAAGAACATTTCCTGTCATTTCCAGTCCTTTTTAAAAAAGATTTTGCTATATAGTCTGTTTGGTTTTTGTAAGTAACTCCACCATGAAAAGGCAAATGCACTCACAGACAATATGCAAATGAATGGACATGGCTATGTTCCAATAAAATTTTATTTATGAACATGGAAATTGTAATTTTATATAATTTTCAAGTGTCATGGGATATTATTCTTATTTTGATTTAAAAACTCATTTAAATATCTAAAAATCATTTTTAGCTCAAGGGCCAAAGGAAAACCTGAGGTGGGTGGGCTAGCTGCTGTTTACTCATGTGCATATTTCTGTGACTACTTTCGTGCTACTGCTGCAGAGTGAAATCTTTGCAGCACACGTGAGAACTTGTCAGAGAGACTTAGAGGCTTGCAAAGCTGTACCATGAGAGGGTCTTAGGTGTGCCACGAAAACATTTAAAGATCCTTAATTACATTATTTTTTAGAAATTCAAAGCACATCAAGTATGTTCTTTTTATTTTTACTCTTTTTTTTTTTTTGATCAACACAATTTAAATGTGCCATGAAAGTTTAACTACAGGGTCAAGCGTGCCATGGGATAAAAAAGGTTGAAGAATGCTGGCCTGGCCTGTTTACTTTCGTTTCTTCAAGAAAACGTTTGTCAGCCCTTGAATTAGACAGGAATATACTCCCATCAAAAGGTAGCAAATGTTCACATGACCTGCTGTACAAAGTACCATATGAGACACAGGCTTTTTCTCAAAAGGCATACCACATTCTAACACAATATTGTTGATTAATTTATGAATATATGTTTTGAGCAGCTACTGTGTGCCCAGCACTATTGTAGACCTTGGAGAATAAACAGGCATCATCTCTGCCCTCACGCAGCATCTGTTCCTGGATGGGAGCCCAATAAAAACACATACAGAGGCACTTGCAATGCACGTGTGCAGTAGGCAGCCAGAACGGCTTCTACAAACATTTCTGCCTCTGAGCAAAACTGAAAATGACAGGGCAGTAACAACAATCAGGTTTAGGATTATCCTAGCAAGGTGCCACCAGCCTGCCCACTGTAACTCTTGTTGGGGTTGAGACTTATCATGAGGAAAATGTTAAATCTTGTCTTCTCAGAACTGCAATAAATCAAGGAGAAAATACAAACTCAAGGTCGGGACACAGGCTCAGTTCCCTGCCCCTCCATTCCCAGCCACCATTTTTCAAAACGAGCTTAGACTGCCAAAACTGTTTCAAGCAAATATTATAGATAATGAGACAATATAATGAGAAACATTTGAAATTCTCTGTGGAGCCTTAGTGATAAAAATCTCTAAATATTACTAGACTTGAAGTTAGTTAAGGATTTATGGTTTTAAAGAAGCATGTTGATGAAACTATAAAAACCTGAAGTAGACGTGATGGCGAGTGAGCTGGCTCACGCTGGCTCCTGAGTGTTCTAACACTAACAAGTGTTCTCAAAAGAGGAAACTTTAATCTGTGGACACCTGAGAGGAAATCGACTTATGAAGCCGGGAAAATAAGACTTGGGAAATGTACATGACGTTAAATAAAAATAGAAAGGCCCTCTCTGCTTATTCTGTATTTTCAGCAAGAAGTTGGATTCCTGATGGGAACCTGCATGGGAGAAGGCCAGTGGTCAAATATAATATGTAGTCTCAGTTCAGTGGCCTACGGGACATTCCCAAGGACACTGAGCAAACGCTCTACCCAGTACAATTCTTTGGGGCTAAACTTCTGTCACTGAATATTCTAGATTTCTGTTACAGGAATTACAAAACAAAAGAAAAAAAACCCAAACAAACAGGAAAAGAAACAGTATGATATCTTTTTTTTTTCAAATTCTCTCTCTCTCTTTTTTTTTTTTTTGTAGAGACAGAGTCTCACTGTACTGCCCTTGGGTAGAGTGCCGTGGCGTCACACGGCTCACAGCAACCTCCAACTCCTGGGCTTACGCGATTCTCTTGCCTCAGCCTCCCGAGCAGCTGGGACTACAGGCGCCAAATTCTCTATTGTATAATTTTTGATTATCCTTTTATATTCGATTTGATAATTATATTTTATTATCCTTTACATATTAAACTATCCTTTTATAAGAAGTTATCAAATTATACTAACTTGAAAACCATTATTGTTTTAAAAATAGTAATAGCCCTCAGAATATAAAATTTGAATCAGATTGCTGTAAAGAATTGTCAGTATAGAGAACTTTATGGGGCCTTTTGAGCATCTAGACCACGTTGGCAGATCATTTTCCCTTTACCAAGAGCCATGTTGCCTTATTTGAGATGAACTCATTGGAAATCATTTCACAGAAAAGCGTGAGAAAGAGGAAATAGGAGGCATTTCAAATCACTTGTGTACCAAATAGATTTCTGTTTAGTTTGCTCTGAGATAACCATCTCAGAAAACAAAGCTGGGAGGTTTTTATGTTGTTTTAGAAGAGCGAGAGAAAAAAGCTATGTTTTCTTAAATGTCATGAAATAGTAAATTTTTCTCATAGAATCATAAGACAAGCCTATACAATGTGCTCATTATTTTGAGGAGGGAAGATGAATTATTTTTGACAAGACTGACTTTTAAAAATTGCACATGATACCACCGAAGAGGAGAAATAATTCACCACTGGCAAGTTTTACATGGGTTATGTCCCTATGACCAATTTCAGTGACTACAAATTCCATTGGCATGTTTAGATTTTAATTAAAGATGACAATATTAGGCTGCTGTATTCTCATAATAGAAACCAGTTACTTTTAATTGAAAGACAACAGAAAAGTATATAAACTGTAACTGTGTGGCTTCATCAGTTTTCATCAAGGAAATGTGACCAGAAGCCCGAAACCACTGTGTCCCCTTCCACTAACTCCTCCCATTCCTAAAAGCAGCCATTACGTTGGCTTCTACTTGTGCTAATGATTTAACTTTAAATAAATAGAATTATACAATACTGTATATATTCTTTTGTGTTTAGCTTATTTTCATACATTATGTTTGTGAAATTCGGTCATGACATTGTAACCGTAGTTCATGTATTCTTATTTTTGTGTAAGAATCCATCATATAAATGTACCACAACGGCTTTATCCATTTGACTACTGATAAACATTCGGGCTATTTCTAGGTTTGAGCCACTACAATAACACCACTCTGAACATTCTTGTATATAACATTTTTTGAACATCTCTCATTTCGGTAGGTATACATAGAAATGGAGTTGCTTGTCAGAAGGTAGGAAGAGTGTGTTCAGCTGCAGTGGATAGTATCAGAGTTTTGATCTCTAAATGACTGCCAAATTACACTCCCAACGAAGGGTGTGAGAGTGTGTTAGATCCCAGCCAGTTACTGTAAGGTTTTGTTTTAGCCCCTCTGATGTGTGTAGAGAGGTTTCAAACTGCGGTTTTAATATGCACTGCCGGTGACTACTGACATGGCATTTCCCCAGTGTGCCTGTTGGCCACTTAGATATGTTCTTCTGTGAAATGCCTTCGCATGCTCTCTTTGCCCATTTTCCTATTATATGGTCTGTCATAATCTTAGGTTCGCAGAAATTTTTAATATGTTTGAGACCCAAGTTCTTTGTTGTATGACTATGTATCAAAAAAATCTTCTCCAAAACCGTGGTTTGCCTTTTCACTCATACAGATGCCTTGTGTCGTGTTATCCTTATATTCAGTTGCTTTCATTCTTTTCCTCATCCATCATAGTAAAATACATTGTATTTTTGAGTCTTACGAAGTCCCACATAGGAAGATCTATTTAGTCACAATCCTCAATCTTGGCCTATGTTGTAAAGTTCAATTTAGGAATTTTGTCCAAAGGTAGGATTTAAAAATTATTATACAGGGTGGACATAAAGTTCATGTGCAATTTAAAAGAGTTTAACATAGTACATTGCACACAAACATTATGTCCACCCTGCGTAATATCTGTTCTACTGTTAACAATCATCAGATTAATTTGATCCTACTGTTTTCATTTACAATTAAGTATTTAAATCTATATAATTGAAAGACGTGATCCTTTTCAACTTTGAAATATAAATAAATCCTCAAAAGTCTTGGATCTTTCTTAAAAATATAAATAAAATATCTCACACTCAGTATTTCTGTGACACAGCATCTCCATTTGCTGTATGTGACTCCTTGGAGCTCATTATATTTTGCGTTGTCCTCCTTAATAATATCTCTGCACTGTGTCTTCTGCCTCTGTCAAGTCCATAAATGGCAGAGTTCCTATCAGAGACTTTTTTTTTTTAATTGCTTCAGGTTAATTCACGGTATAAAGAATTTGGTTACACTGTTTGCATTTGTTAGGTAAAGTCCCTCTTATAATTGTGTCCAGCCCCCAAGGCGTGTGCCATACACTGTGACCCCCTCCCTTTCTCCTCTCTGTGCTCCCTTGTTCCTCCGCCTCCCACCTTGAATTGATTGGAGTTTTTCTCTTACGTGGGCAGGTATTAGATCACTTACTGGCTGAAAAGCTTCTGCACAGCTAAGGACACAACAAGTAAAGAAAAAAGACAATCTTCAGAATGAGGAAAGATATTTGCAGTGTATGATTCTGACAAAGGGTTGATAACCAAACTCTACAGAAGACTCAAATTAATCAACAAAAAACAAGCAAACAATCCCATCTACCACTGGGCAAGAGATATGAACAGAATCTTCTCTGATAAAGACAGACAAATGCCTAACAAGCATTTGCAAAAATGCTCATGGTCCCTGATCATCAGAGAAATGCAAATCAAAACCACCCTGAGATACCACCTAACCCTGTGAGAATAGCCCACATCACAAAGTCTCAAAGCTGCAGAGATATCTTTATAAATGCTCATTTAAATAAAACACTTCCCAGGTCAAAATGGTCCAATGTCTTAGGATACAATTCAAGCCCCTTACTCCATCCCGTGCTGCCATGAATAATATGGTTGCTGTTTCTCATACAAGTACTTGGCTTTTACCTGCAGTTCCGTAACCACCAGGCAGCGCCACCCCTCCACACCTGGGTTGACTTCATTGAACTCTGACCCTTCTTTATACCTCTGTCCATGTTTTACCATAGTTGTACAACCTTTGTGGACCTTCCTAAGCACAGTTAGTCCCATCATCTGTGTTCCCCAAAGTTTGAGCGTAACTCAGGCTTCCCTCCTTGGTTATGCATTTTTCTCCCGAAGAAACAGTGAAGTTTCAGGCAGAGACTGTGTCTCATTCACCTTTGTGTTCACAATGACTAGAATGAGCCTAAAAATTGCCCGGTATAATTTTACTGAGTAAATGAATAAAAGAACTATTCTTTTCTGTGATTTTATTTCTTTTCAAAATAGTTTAAAAATATCAATAAAATTTTTCACAGAAATTAGGTCTCCCACAATGAGGAGTAACTAAGAGGAAAAGAGTAAAGGTGTGGGGTGGCGCCTGTGGCTCGGTCGGTAGGGCGCTGGCCCCATATACCACGGGTGGCAGGTTCAAACCCAGCCCCGGCTGAACTGCAACCAAAATATAGCCAGGCGTTGTGGCGGGCGCCTGTAGTCCCAGCTGCTCGGGAGGCTGAGGCAAGAGAATCGCTTAAGCCCAGGAGTTGGAGGTTGCTGTGAGCTGTGTGACGCCGCGGCACTCTACCGAGGGCAATAAAGTGAGACTCTGTCTCTACAAAAAAAAAAAAAAAAAAAAAAGAGTAAAGGTGTGTATTGGCTATAGGGGCTGTAAAGGGAAACTCCTCGATTATCTTGCATTGTCGATACTTCTACAGGCTGAGTGATAACCCTCTGGGAAAGAACAAGCTCACTGTAGAGCAGGCGCGTAAAAACTTTTTCCTTTTTTCCCAGTTGACCAAGAAAAGTACTGTTCATGGTCATGGAAAGGTTATTTGGAAATGTTAGTGTTTAGCTTCTTTGGTCAGTGTTGAAAGAAAAGGATGGAAGTGAAGTTTAGCAGGTCTTAGAAGAAAGGGGCTGCTTGCAGGGGCCGCTGAGGAAAAATAAAAGCCATTATGTCCTGTGCCCTGAAAGATGAGTCCTTAGTAAGAAGAGGCTGAGAGAGATTAGAGAGATGATGCGACATTCCAGAGGCACAAAACTCTGAAAACAGCTGGCAGGGCAAGGTCCCCGACGACTCAGGCATGCTTCTAGCACACAGTCTGACCAAAGCACAGGGAAGGTTAAGGTGCTCCCTAACCTAGGAGTAATTCACACAGCCGGATCCAGCTCTGCCACAGTGAACACGGCCACTTACATCACAAGGAGCTTTCTGGAATCTTTGATTTCAATGCCAACTGCACAATGAAAAGGCATAAGATAAAAATCTCATTGCTTTTCATTTTTTCCCTCTTTCAAGAGGCTTATAATATGGCTTGGTGCCATGCCTTTGTCACATTGATTTGGGTTGTCAAAGAGTGACCTGAGACCGACACTGAGGTGGTCTGAGAGCAGGGTGCTTTCTGTCCGGTCTGTGTACCACACACACTCACCCAGGGCACGATGAGCTGCCTGCAAGACGCGACGGCAGCCTCAGACAGCGGGAGCTCCCCTCGCTCTACAGCCCTCACCTGATCACAGCGCAATTCACATTCACATTGCAATATCCAGGCTGGGAGAGGTGGGACAAAGAGTTAGTGCAAAGTTCATGTCATATAGAGATTTTGTTGTTTCACAAGATAAGCTAGCCTTATTAGAAATTGCTAGCATCAATTAACTTGACAGTGTTTCCATTGACTAAAACCACATCAGGTGGTACCTACATTTAAACTTTTGCAACTTTTGAACACTCACTTTTATGAAACAGATGAAACAAAACTACCTTTGGGGCTGTTATTTAGATAGAAGTGTCACCCTAATGATGTTCAAACTGAACACAGAATTCCCTTCTGAATTTATTTGGAAGATAGGCCTAACTAATTTTAAGTTACATTCTGTGTACCATCGTGAGATGACAGGTAAGAGGAACATAATTTAATTTTAAGAATTGAATTCAAGAGCTAAATTTTAAGTTCAAGTTACTAAATTGTGGGCTAGTTTCATCTGAGTAGCACTTTACAGTTTATAATACAATTCTACGTAATTATATTACTTAATTTTCACCAAGATTTTAAGGAAAGTTTTATCATCTCCTACGCTTTACAGATGGTAGAGCTTAAATTCAGGGAGAGACATTGATGTGTTCAGGATTATACAATCATTAAGCGAACTCAGGAGCGGAGCTCATGTCTCAGAAGCTCACATCTTGGACCACACCGTGAATGCAGCCTTCTCAGCCTGCGCTGTCCGTTTTTTTATTTTTATTTTTAATATTCTCATTGGTTAGTAGAAATGTGAAATTTTTAACAAATAAATTTATTTCTATATTTGTTTATTTTCAAAATTTTTGAAACTTAACTGGACTTGTATGCAGTATGCTGTTATTTACATTGCTCCAGTGCACAGCACCATCTGTGGCAGGTAAACCTACAACAATCATTTGGATTTAAAAGTATCCTTTACATTGTAAGTACTATACATAACCAAAATATGAAAACATCTTTTGGATGGACAATTAATATGTAATATTAAAAGAGGATTTAGTATCAGTTGGTTATGTTTAGGGTTGAAAATATGGGTAACTCTTTACTTTTACGTTTCTGTGCTTTCTAGATGATATTTCATGAGAATGTATTACTTAGAGCATGGGAAGATAAGACATTTTAAAAGAAAGTGAGCTTGATTTTGTGCAGCAACGCGGGTGGCATCCTCACGGTCTTCCACATTTTTCGAATCTTGGATAGTTCTGTTCTCTGGTACTGACATTCAGAGAAAGGTCATGCTCTAACCTCTTCTTCTCCAGACCAGGAGTCACCTGTCATTTGTTCATCAATTATGTCAATTGCGTACTTGGAAGATGCCTTCACATTCTCAGAGTACAGCAGTGCCTCCCCAGGTAGGTCACAGCTGTTTGCTCAAGGTGGGAGCTTCAGCATTAGAATTTTTTTTTTTTTATAGAGACAGTGTCTCTCTTTATCGAGGCTATGGCATCACAGCAACCTCCAACTCCTGGGCGTAGGCGATTCTTTTGCCTCAGCCTCCCAAGTAGCTGGGACGACAGGAGCCCGCCACAACACCCCGCTATTTTTTTGTTGCAGTTTGGATGGGGCCAGCTTTGAACCTGCTACCCTTGGTATATGGGGCTGGCGCCCTGCTCACTGAGCCACAGGCGCCACCCAGAATTTTTTAAACTGTTCTAGAATGTTCCAACAAAATTTTGTTAGTTTTCCTTTCTTAATTTTTTTTTAAACTTTAGCCAATTCTATTGCAAAAAAAAAAAAAAAAATTGGTTCTAGGAAAGAACCAGTGGAACTAAAAGGCACTCAGTAGTGCTACAAATTTCACAGTAGGGGATATCCTGAATATTCCACAGATTGGGGGTACAATTTGAGGCCTATACTATGCATCTACCAATGAACAGACCTCTGACTTTGTCCTGGGGAGAACTATGTGAAAATTACTCTGGTAGGCTAATAAAAAACAAGTATTTAAATTCTTTTGACATAGGATATTTTAAATCTGATTATCCTCATTACTTTATGGGGGCAAGGCATGATTGCAAGAGGGACTTTACCTAACAATTGCAATCAGTGTAACCTGGCTTATTGTACCCTCAATGAATCCCCAACAATAAAAAAAAAAAAAAAAAAAAAAAGATTAAACGAAGCCTCTCTACTCCTAGGGTAGAAATTGTGATGCCTTTAAGCATTAAAAAAAAAAAAAAAAAAATTAAATAAGGCTCTTCTGTACCCTGATGCATAATCCCAAATGAAATAAATCTCAAATCGGATTTTATTTTCAAAAATGTCATCTTCACTAGATCTTCAATTCTTTTAGGGCAGTGTCTGTATCTTCCCTAGCTTTGAACCTAGACCTTATCCCCCCAAATTAGCAGCTGAATTGGATGAATAAAATCCAGTCTAACATCATGAGGCAGTCTTCCTTGTTACGCTGCAAATACTGAAGTTACAATTTTACTATGGGACAAATAATAATTCCTGATACTCCCTAATTTGTAAACCTTGTTTCCAAAACCAGTATTTACACTTACACATTTATGGGGTACAATGTGATGATACGATATATAATGTGGAATGCTTAAATCAAACTGATTAACACAGCCATCATCTCACATACTTATTTTTTTGTGGTAAGCATTTATGATTTACTTATTTATTTTGAAGTACACCCTTGCAAAAGAAGAAGCTTCTATACCTTATAAAAGTCAATAATTACTTTCAAACCACGTACCACTGTAGATTCCTACTTTAAAAAGACAACTTGTTGTAATGTAATATAGTGTTTTTCACAAGTTGTCTTTTTAAAGTAGAAATCTATAGTGATACGTGGTTTGAAAATGATTACTGACTTTTATAATAAGGTATGGAAGCTTCTCGATTAATGTTTCCTCAGGCAAGATAAACGTATAGTTTCTAGACATGCTGAGAACAGGAAAAGCTCCTATGTGAAGTCCATGGGAGAAACACGGACTGGCATGGTCATCAAATGCATATCCCTGGTTCAAAGCCAACTTGGGTCCATATGGTCTCTTCAAGATGAAAGCTGGTTTTGGTTGACATGCCCCTGATGCCCTGTTCCTGGCCAGAAGGTCATGAGCAACTTCCAACCATCTATCATATTATGAAGTTTGGGAGAAATAAAAGTTGTTATTAATGTGAAAAACTTTGGGTCAGTTCAATTAAAATGACTAAGAAAAGTGCATACAAAGTAGAATAAAATGCAAGGAAAATATAGCAGATAATAGTTCTAGCTCCAACGACAATGTCACTTGTACAAACAACCTTTATAAAAATACCTAAAACTGATTTATTTCAGTAGCATAAACACAGAGAGAGTCTTTTGACTTCCCGGAGGATGAAATAATACACAGGTCATGAATACGTAAGTTTTAGTTCTATAACCAAAAGTTATAGAACTAGTCCAGGAAGTATTTATGAGGCAAATTACTGGAAGAGTACGGAATTAAATTTGGTTTTATACAGCATCTTTCATACCCCAAGTATCTCAATAGCTTTTTGAAAGTACAGGAACACAGCGACAATCAGACACTGAAGTGGCTGTTATACTTTTAAAGGTTTGAATTCAGAGACGTGCTTTATCATTTTCGGGAGCAGGATATTCCCCAACTCATCGTCTACAAGTTCTGTGTGAACTTTGCGTTCCACCTGAGCTGCATCCACGGACACCCCCTGAGGCCTTAGTGCAATAGCTTCTTTAATTATCTAGCAACTTGTTCCTGAGTTTCAGGGACAGGGTGGCGATCTTAGATAAGCTTTGTGTATAGATTTTGAAATCCTCAGATCTGTGACTTTGTGGTGACTTTGTGGTAAGCGAGCTATCACACTCCTCAAAACATGGTCAGTGAAGAAGGCCAAGGCCGTTCAACCCCTGGTACACAAAAAAACTGGCATTTAATTTCACAGGAGGACAACAGTGACAGGTCCACGTTTTTATTCCAGGATGGGCAAGAATGATAAAACCAGAGACAGATCATTTTATCAGGTGGTAGAATTACAACTTTGACCAGGCTACAGAAAGACCTGAAATAATACCAGCGGCTTTCTCAATAAGACCTGGGGAAAATGTACAAGCGTGTGTGATGGTCACCCAGATATTTCAAGCCACATAACTGTTTGTAACTGGGAAGTTTTGTTAGTGTCAGAGAGAAACTCTTGCAGAAATGGCAAGCTAATAAAGATCAGCATGAGATCTGGAAAATTCTGAGTAGAAAGCCCCACTCAGGAGTCAATAGATTAGAAATCAGAACTGTACACAAGAGAAACAGCCTCTGCCCTTTCCCTTCACTCTAAACAGAGCCACAGTCACACTGAAAATGCTAGTCTCACATTTGTCCACGAGCACTGGCAGCTGACTGCCCCACAGGGTTACTTTTCTTTCTTTTCTTCAACTTTGATTCATGAGCTCACTTTCTTATTTTCAAACTTAAATCTTATTCTAGACACTTAATTTCTCAAAAATAGTCATAGTCTTAATTTATTCTCCTTCTCTCTTTATAGCATTTCTCTGTCCATCAGCATCAAGTGACAATGTAAATTATTCTTATCTTTTGCAAAGCATTTCCTCTGCAATTTTGGTTTAAAGAAATACTTACAAGAGTGGACTCCTGGCTTGCCTTTTCTTTGGAGCATACAATGACTGTGTCTGTTGTCATCAATTCCAGATCCAAGTTTTTTTTGTTTGTTTTTTTCCTATTGGATTCAGATCCATGTCCCATTACTTGATGGACAGATTCTCAGACATCTGTAATATCTTCCACATGGATACTTTTCAAAGCCATTTTTTCTATTCTCTCTCATTTTTTCAACTTCTGACATCCAATTGTATTCCTTCATTGAAATGCTTTTTAATTTGTTTTTGGGACAGAGATCCTTTACAATATATCCAAACATCAAACTTTCCTTGTGGATTTTCTTTTATTTACCTTCTACTCTTATAATATACATCCCAGAATCCTGAGTTGGGTAGAAAATACTCAAGAAGAATAAAGCAAGAAAAATGGAAGGGTATAACATTTGTGACCAGAAGGTCCAGCTTCAGGTTTTGGCTCCATTATTTGCTAATTATGTAAGTTTGAACAAATTATTTCTTTCATTGTATAGAAAATGAAGATGCTTTTCAGATATGCCTACCCACACCATGAGTTTGGGGATCAAATATGGTAACATGTGCAAAGAGGCCTTGTAAACTACTATAGTGGCTATTGGACTTTTTTAATCTTGCCCAACATCCTTGCTTAGGACACTATCGTTTCCCACTCACAACTTGTGGTTTGGATGGGATGGCCCTGTCCTCCTCCAGCCCCAGCTTTGGGGCAGGCATAATACTGAAGCCTGGACAATCAGATATCATGACAATTGCTTTAGAGATAGGCTACTAAGTATTGAATAATAGTTGGGAGAAAATATTTGCATGTGATATATATGACAAAAAGCTGGTAAATAGAATCTACTAAGAACGCAAGCAAATCAGCAAGAAGAAAAATCAAACCCTATTAAAAAGTAGGCAAAAGATATGAATAGAAACTTTTTAAATGAAGATAGTCTAATGGCCAACCAATACATTAAAAAATGTCCAATATAGGGCAGCGCCTGTGGCTCAGTCGGTGGGGCGCCGGCCCCATATACCGAGGGTGACGGGTTCGGGCCCGGCCCAGGCCAAACTGAAACCAGGGAATGGCCGGGTGTTGTGGCGGGCACCTGTGGTCCCAGCTGCTTGGGAGGCTGAGGCAGGAGAATCGCTTGAGCCCAGGAGTTGGAGGTTGCTGTGAGCTGTGTGGGGCCACGGCACTCTACCGAGGGCCATAAAGTGAGACCCTGTCTCTACAAAAAAAAGAAAAAAAAAAAAAAGTCCAATATATTTAATCATCAGGAAAATTCAGATCAAAACCACTATGAGACATAATCTGACTCCAGTGAAATGGCTCTTATGGAAAAGTTCCAAAACAAGAAGTGCTGGTGTGTGCGCAGAGAGAAAGGAACACTCATACACTGATGGTGGGACTGCAAACCAGTACAACCTCTGTGGAAAGTAGTACATAGATTCCTCAAATAACTAAAAGTAGACCTACTGTGTGATCCAGAAATTTCACTACTAGGTATTTACCCAAAGGAAAAAAGATATCCCAATAAAAGGACACTTGGACTTGAATGTTTATAGTAGCACAATTCACAATTGTAAAGATGTGGAAACACCCAAGTGCCCATCAATACATGATGTATGTATACCATATATCATTTTGTAAAAAAATGATAACCTGATATCTTTTAGAACAACCTGGATGGAAGGAGACCATTCTTCTATGTGAAGTGTCACAAGAATGAAAAAACACCACCAATATAAATTGGAACTAGTGGATAAATGCTGATGAGCTCCATGGAAGTAAAACTCAGTGGAAATCAAGGAGACGGGAGGGAGGAGGAGGTGGGCAAATTCACACCCACCTGGTACAATAGGAGACTCTTGTGAATATCATATGACATCATATAACAGTGAATCTTGTGTACTGGGCTTCTCAATACATAACAGCTTCATAAATCACTGTCATCAAGCCCAAGGTAAGGCCTTAAGGTAATGGGCCAAGGGTAGGTCTGGATGGTAGGACAAAGCAAGGCAAGTGTACATGTTATCTAGAGAAAAAAGTGAGAAGGCTCCCCAGATAGTTGGAAAAAGTAAGATAGGCAACAGATGTCAGGGAGGGGAGTAGAAAAATGCCAGGAAAAAAATCTGCCTACTTTGCAATCTACCTAAGCCTGAGCAGCTTATATTAACACTAATAACAAGAACAAATATTAGGGGTGCTTGAAATTGGCTTAATTCCAGTTGTATGCATTTTTAAGTTACTCCACATTAATTGTCAAATTAATTTTTTTGAAGCTGACTTGTAGTGCATGAACATAAAATGTACCTACCTTATCTTTTTTAAGGAATGCAAATGTTCACTCATCTTTTACTTGTCTTCCTTATAATCAAAAATCTGCTGCTTTATTTTCAGTTAGTGAGTGTTCATCCAATGTTACCTGTAAAACTCCTAATGGATGATAAACATAAGTGTCCATTGCTGTTCTTGAAAAAAGACTGTTCTAAGTCTTTGGTTAAATTAACCAAATATTGTGAATTTTTTTGCCAATCTATCATGTCACTGAAGCTTTTTTTTTCCCCTAAAAGTCATACATTATTCTAATGCATACTTTTTAAAATAAGACAGATCACTTCTAAATGATTGTCTTTAAGATTTGCATAATTAGCTAAACTAAATTAACATCCTGAACTTGGTCATGACTGCCAAATTTGAAGGTCTTACTTCCATTTTTGTTGAAGAAGTTTGAACTAATTTATTCTCCTTATAAAACTTGAATGTATAATCAGTTTCTAATTTGAATAAGCAAACTGGCCGACAAAATTTTGCAAATTACTCTAATAAGTTCTCTTGGTATTTCCCGTAGGCTGAACAAATGTTGATAGAGAGACACACTGTTTGCTTATGTGTAATCTTTCCATCTGACTTATATAAATGTCACAAATGAATCTCAGACACATGTCCAATGTCAAACTTCCATATGATGGCCCCTGAAACAGGCAATTGTTGATGGAAAGAAGCCATACTTTGCAAAATAATTTAAAGAGATTTATTCAGCTAAATTTCAGGTCTAGGACCCAGAGTCACACCGAAGAAGCCTTGAGCAAGTGGACTGGGGGTGGTGGGTTAGAGTTTGCTTTTATACATTTTAAGGTGACAGGAATTACAGGCAAGGTCATAAGTTAATATGTGGAAAACATAACTTGGTTTGGCCCCAAACAGTGGGGTATCTGGAAGCAGGAGCTTGTGGTTTATGGGTGGGCTGGATTCTTTAGCTGACAATTGGCTAAAAGAGTTAGGCTCTGTCTAACAGAAGTCAGTGAAAAAGAGTGATTAAGATAAAGGGTCTGTTAATTAGAGACAAAGCACTGGACAGAATCAAGTGGTTTGTTATGTGTATTGAGGACCTGCAGGCAGGTCTGTTAGTGAGTCACAAAGGTGTCTAAGGAGGGGCGGGGCCATGAGGAGGTAAATCTGATCTCCTTTCTCACGGCCAGCAACTCAGATTTAGGGATCCCCCCATTGGTCAAGAAATGGGGTCTAGTCAGCCGGTTGCTGGTGGGAGAGGGAAGCCTTGAGGTTTTATTTTAGATTACAGAAGATGGATTTGTAGCTTGAAAGAAACTGAATCTGGGGGGCATAAACATACGAAGAGGACTTTGAAGGGGTTTTGCCTTCAGAAATGCATGAACATATCATTGACCAAAGAGAGCTCCTGCCATTTCCTTTCTGAATGTTACGACTAGGCATTGTTATGAAAACTTGACCCAACTCTTCTGCAGTCTGCACAAGCACTTTGTCCTGTGAGGAAATGGGACCTTGAAGAGGTCAAGAAACAGCCCAATTTTCAGTGTCAAAAGACATGGCCCAATGAGATTTGAACCCTATTCTTTCTTACTCCTGAGTTTATTTTTAACTACGAAATTATATGTACATTCATTCGGTTCAATTAATGACAGTTAAGGTTATGGGGTGGGGAAAGCAGAAAGAGGGATGGAGGGAGGGGGGTGGGGCCTTGGTGTGTGTCACATTTTATGGGGGCAAGACATGATTGCAAGAGGGACTTTACCTAACAATTGCAATCAGTGTAACCTGGCTTATTGTACCCTGAATGAATCCCCAACAATAAAAAAAAAAAAAAAAAGAAAGAAAAAAAATTAACCTGTTAATCTTTGTCCTTTTCAAATTAGGATCCTTTTCAAATCTGCTTCCTTTTCAAACTTTTCCCTTATAAGTAAAACCGGTGATGTAATCTAATGCCCTGGGGGAGCGGGGGAGGGAAAGCTGAGCTGAAACCCATAATTGTTCCTTACTTAGGAATGCCCCTAAGTTGTTAGGGACGCCTTTTATCCTTCTCTCTTAGGATGGAACAACTCTTTTAAGATCAAGTAAAGATTTAAAAGCTGGTATTTGGGAAATTCAACAGACCCTTTTAGAAGAGCCCTTTCATGATAGCACACCATTTAGAGAGCCAGGGAGATGCAGGGAGGAGAGTCCAGTGCTAATAGCTGCTCTCAAGGTAATTCCCTTTTGTAGTGCAAAGTAGGCTCTAGAAAGCAGGCCCTGCTCAGCAGGGCAGCCCCCCACCTGTCTGGTGACTGTGTCACTAGGCCAATCATAGAGGAAGATACTTCAAATGATTTTACCGTGGGAGTGAAGGGAGAAAGGTTTTTGTAGTAAAAGCCAGAGATTGCACTGGAAGTGCAGTTAGAGGAAGCATTCAGCGAGGATGAAAACAATGACCCCAACAATTCCTTTGTAGGAGAATAGAAAGATTCTTTTCCTTTTTTTGTTTTGGATGCAGCTTAATTTAAAAATCATCAGCCAATCCATTAATTGATAAGTTTCAGTATTAAATTTCATTTATTATTGTGTTCCTCAGAAGGAATAATTAACTTCGGGGGCAAAATTCAGAAGACTTACAAAGATGTGTGCGCATGTGTATTTATAGCAACATTTGATAATTTGTGAATATATGAGGAAATCACAGGGGAAACCAATGGTAAGAAAATAATACAAAGCCAGTTGCATGCAGGTGGTAGGAACCTGGGTAGTTCTTGCCTTCTTGTACTGCATCATCATTTTCTCAGCAAATAGTTATTGAGTCCTTCTTTCATACTTGACACCCCTTCAAGCACTGGGAAGTTTGAGATGAACAAAGTTCTGTCTTCATGTAAATTACAGCACAGGTTGGATGGGGTGGAGGGAGCGTTAAACGTAATACTTAAGTAAATTACGTACGTTGAAAAGAGATTACGTTTTTGCTTTCCTCCAGGTAAGGCATGTGGTAGGGTTGCATTTCCCTGCTCTGGTCAAGTGCGGCAAGGGCATGTGACTCATTTAATCTAACGGGGAATGTGAACGGGAATTATTTGTGTTGCTTTTGAACAGGAATCTTTGAGAAGGTCATGACTCTCCAAGCTCTTGCTCTTCTCTTGTGGCAATCACTGAGTAGGTGGGACAGTTCCTGGGCCTAGGGGGAAGGAAACAGGAAGCAGTGCCCACCGCTGATCCCAAAGTGCTGTGACAAGCAGCAGCAGCAGCCCTGCCGGCCCTTTCTCCCTGCACCATTCCAGCTCATCTTGATGCCTGTACCTGGTCATAATCTATTTTAAATAGTGCCTAAAATCTACACTGCCAACCTGTTTCTTGAGCTGTGGTAACCAAGTTTTGTATCATGTTTGTAAAACAAGCCCCTTGACAACTTAACAGACCCCTCTTGGCCCAGGGGACCTTCAAAAAAACCTTAAAACTGAGTTTCCAGCCATGAAGAGAAGACAGGTGAAACATACCTTGTTATATACCTTCTTTCTGCAGTTGAGAAACAGTTAAGCAGCATTAATTTTAAAACAGAGATTATAAGACTGACAAAACAAGCTCTTTTTGACAATAACATGCTCAATTATTAACAATATAAGGCCACGTAAGGCAAAGTTTAAAGCACGTCAGCAGGCCATAAAATACTTAACAGACCACTTGAATCTGTGTACGGAGGCTTGTCTCTGATTAACAGACTTCTTTATCTTAACTTAAAACGTTCCAAGCCATTAGACAAAGCTTTATTTCCTTAGCCAATTACAAATCAAAGAATCTTTGAATCCACCTATATCCTGGAAGGCCTTTCCGTCCAGACGCCCCACCTTTTGGGGCCAAACCAATGTACACCTTCCACATACTGACTTATGATTTTACCTGCAATTCCGGTCTCCCTAAAATGTATAAAGCCAAACCCTAACCCACCTGCCTTGGGATCACTTATTTAAGGCTTCTTGAGTACGTCTCCCTTGGTCAACAGTCACTAAAAACAATAAGCCTCTTTAAATTATTTTACAGAGTTTGGTCCCCTCACCCATTAATAATACATTTCTCACTGTGGCATATTTAAAGCAAATGCACAGTTCAAATAAAGCAATTCTACAGGGGACAGAATGATTCACTACACATTCTGTACCAGGCTTTACGCTAGACTCTTGTCTTAACCTTCAAGGAATTTACAACCTAATTAGATACAAAGTGCCCAAAAGAATACGAAAAAAAAAAAAAAGAAAAAGAAAGAAAAGAAAAAGGATGGTGCTTATGTTGGATGAGTCGTGTAGTCAGAAATACAGGGAGGATTCAATTGATCCCTCAGAACTGGGGCATTTCTTCACGGAGAAGCTTGAAGTCACAGTTGCCTTTTTTCATGGGCTGCTGTTGTTATTTTTAAATCTCAATTGGATTTCGAGACATCTGCAAAGGCTCCATGTAGTTAATAAAAGTAGATTAGAGTCAGGTTTTAATCCTCTGTCAACAGCTTGTTATCTAGTCTCTTCATTAAGGCAAGAACAAGAAAACAGCATCTGAAGTCAGAGTTGACCTAGGGTTGGATCTGCAAGTGTGGGCAAAGGGGCCACGTGCTTCTGGGCAGGAGCAGACTCTGGTTTTAGTCGTGCCTCACAGTAAAGAGGGGAGTAGGGGAAGTCTGCTTGATTAAGAAAGATTTCAATGGCTTTTAGTTATCTCTAGTAACATGGTAAATTTTAAAGAAAAAGTGAAATGAACCGAATGTATAAATAGCTGGAGAGCACCCTCCAGAGGAGGGCGGGGGAGGCAAAGGGAAGCAGAGGCTGACCCCCATCCACATTAGCATCATTCCATTTGATTGAATTCTGCCGAGATAACTAAAGTAATATTTTAAAGCATCTGTAAAACTGGAAAAGGGAAGATTAAGTTTTTTATTACAGAGCCCCATGCCCTCCAGAGGATGCAGTTCTGTTTCAGCAACAGGCCAGACAGAATGTAGATGTGGGAATGAAAGAGCTTTCCTCGCTGCTGAGCAAAGAGAAGGAAAGGACCTGGGAGCCCCTGTGGGAGCCGACGCTCTCTGTAACTAAACACGACGCACGGCCTCCCTCAGGGGTGTGCCGCTGCCCAGATGAGCGGTTCCCACTGTGACCTGCAGGGTCCTGATTCTGAAGGAAGACTACCCGGTGGAGTCTGATCTCACAGCCAACTGAAACCTTAACTCAGTTAATTCAGGGCCAACACAGGCAGGGTGCGCGGTCATCCAGGAGCAAAGGGAGTCTGGCTGTTCAGTTACTCCTAAGAAACCTCACATCCGTTATCTGCAGAAACGTATGAGGATTTCAGACAGAGAAAGATACTTCAGATCCTTCACCGGATTTCGTTTGGAAATACAGGATCATTCTGGGAATGCTTGGAGGACATTGCAGACCCTAGAATTTGTTTCCCCTTTTTTCATTAAATATTTCTAATCTGTATTTCCTGCAGTGTTACTACAATTACAGCACACATAATTGAAAACAAGAATTAAACATTAGAGTTTGAGTGAGAAAAGCAGCAAACAAAGCAACACTCCATGCAGCCGCCGCCCCGATGCTGAGGGGACAGTGCCAGCCATGCCCCGACACTGAGGGGACAGTGCCAGCCACGCCCCGACACTGAGGGGACAGTGCCAGCCACGCCCCGACACTGAGGGGACAGTGCCAGCCGTTCCCCGACACTGAGGGGACAGTGCCAGCTGTGGCCCGGATGCTGAGGGGACAGTGCCAGCCACACCCCGACACTGAGGGGACAGTGCCAGCCGTGCCCCGACACTGAGGGGACAGTGCCAGCCATGCCCTGACACTGAGGGGACAGTGCCAACCGTGCCCCGACACTGAGGGGACAGTACCAGCCGTTCCCCGACACTGAGGGGACAGTGCCAGCCGTTCCCCGACACTGAGGGGACAGTGCCAGCCACGCCCCGACACTGAGGGGACAGTGCCAGCCACGCCCTGACACTGAGGGGACAGTACCAGCCGTTCCCCAACACTGAGGGGACAGTGCCAGCCGTTCCCCGACACTGAGGGGACAGTGCCAGCTGTGGCCCGGATGCTGAGGGGACAGTGCCAGCCACACCCCGACACTGAGGGGACAGTGCCAGCCATGCCCTGACACTGAGGGGACAGTGCCAACCGTGCCCCGACACTGAGGGCGCAGCAGTGAATGAGACACCTCTGCCCTGAAGGGGCCTGCATTTCTTTCTGCAAGAGGATCCAAAGTCATCTACTTAATGACTTCAGGGTCTGAGTGATGCTGCAACCTGTGACAATAGTAGGTCATCTGTTCTTGTGGCGACCATGGAGATGATTCTGATCTAGATACTGAATCCACCCCTAGTCTTCTGTACTTCTTTAACAATAGGCATACCTGATGATTTGAAGAAAAAAAAAAAAAGAGTGACAAGCTTTTGAAGGAAATGATAATACCAAGGTTACAACTTCTTTTAAACCCGCGTATCCATGAACCCAAGAAGTTAGATCCAGGGCTCAACTTTGTAAACCTTTTTTCTCCCTGCCATTACTAGTCCCATTACTAAGTCTAGCTTACTTATTGGGGTGGGGATCGGGGAGGGAAGGCCGCTTCAGTGGTAAGGAAACTGTAGTCCCATAATAAAGGGAATGTGGCCTTAAGGGGGACACAGTGGGGGATTCTGATCATATTAATGGCATGATTATAACTGCACTTTAAGAAAATGAATGGCTTGGAGTAGAAAAAGGAGAAATACCAGTTAGAAAATTATTATCTCTGTTCTTGTGGCAAATAATAGATCCTTGGATTATAGTGTGCATATAACGGATATTAGGGGAAAAGGGATGCTTACGGCCAGCAGTTGCCAGGTTGATGTTAGAGCTGTGCATTCTGTGTTTTGTCTAACAGGCAATAGTAAAATCTTTGGGGATCAGCAGACCCATGTTCTATTTTTATTTTTATTTTTATTTTTTGCAGTTTTTGGCCAGGGCTGGGTTTGAACCTGCCCCCCCACCCCCATATATGGGCCGGCGCCCTACTCCTTTGAGCCACAGGCACCGCCCTCATTTCTATTTTTAATCCTTTTGCTTTCTAGATGTGTGGCCTCTTACTTTCTTTGACTCTCAGCCTCTTCAGCCATAAAATGGTGCTAATGGTGACAACAATTTGCAAGTAACAGGGACACTAAACAGACATATGATGATTGGTGTGAAAGAGCTGATGGTACCCGGCGTGCATCATGTGGCCACCAAATGATAGGCCTCCATAACAGAAGCACTAGCAGTACTAACAGAAAGATACTAAAATGCTCCGTATCTCCCTGTATAACCAAAGCAGAACTCAAAGCGTGTGACTTATCATATTTAACTCATTCACTCAGCAAATATTTTTAGGAAGTACTTTCTGCCAGGCCTTCTCTGCTCCAGGGCATAGGAATGCATTAACAAAACATCCTCAAATCCCTGCTGTCCTGGCACTCAGGTGCTAGTAGGGGCGGATAGACCATAAGGTGTGGATATAATAAATAGTTAAAATATATGACATGTTAGAATATGGTAGGTGGTGTGAAAAGGATGGAGGCGGGAAAGAGCGTCTGGAAGTGCCGGGAGGCACAGTGATATGCACCCTGCTCAGAGCATGGCTCGCTGAGAAGGGGACAATGGGACAAAGTTTGGAAGGAAAATGGGAGAAACTCAAGTAGAGTTTGGGGGAAGAATGCCGCAAGCAAAGGGAGATGTCTGCTGGCAAGGAGGCTGGTGTCCACGGAGAAGAGTGAGCAAGGGGAAAAGACCCTGGAGAGAAGTCAGGAGCTGCAACGTGGGAAGTCCCAGGGAACCAAGGACCACACTTTGAGGACCATCAGTCTGGGCCAGAGGAGTATGAATCCAGCTCCACGGGGTGGTCTAAATATGCAGATAATCTTGCACACAGGACAGTCACACATATAGTGCAAATTGTGGGTGCCCTTATGCCCTTATGCTTGCTCTTAGGCAAATCTGGAAAACCTTTCTTTTTTTTAAAACTTCAATGAATTTTTGTTTTCCTTGTCATAGCCAGAAGACGTTATTGTCAACAGTTTTGTAGTAATGCTAAAAATACATATTCATAAAACTAATACAATTAATACATGAACAGAATAAGACAAAATTATCCTCTATCTTCTCAGAAGTTATGCATTTTGGCACAAAGCTCAAGGCTGGATTACTTTGTTAAGTTAGTCAGTAGGTTAAATTTAGAAGTAAATTATGTGCATGAATCCCGAGGCTGTGTTGGAAGTGTTGGAGGTGTGAGAGAAACGTGCTGAGGGTTTGCTAGTTGGAGAAAGCAGGTGTCATGGTATACAAATGGAAAACAAGGTAATAAATGAAAATTATATAATCTGCATTACACTCGTTACCTATCATTTGGGCTTGTGTTTCAGAGTCAAATTTCAATAATGTTTCAGTAACAGTATGCTAAAAGATTCCTTCATTTTTCAGTGTCATAGTTTAGAAAGTAAGAGGTTTTTATTCTGAGAGGACATTTTAACTAGTGAACTAATTATTTTAATTTGATATAATTTTTCTCATTTGCATTTTTGACAATTATTTATGACTACTATAGATAATTAGAGGTTGTATGTCTTTCAGAATACTGTAAACAGCATTATAGACATTAGCCACACCATTAATTTCAACAGAGGATGAAATTTTTATACTTTTGACCTTTTATAAAATATTCTCCTATTTGAAACAAATTGCTTGTCAAAAATCATAGCTAGCTATCCAATTGATATCTAGAATTTCAAACAAGCTCTTGACTTACATATAGCACATTTTAAATCTTAAGTATTTGGTGGTAACCAATGAAAGTTATCTTCATAAACCTCACTTCATTGTCTTTGTGTATTTTAAATGGAGTCACAGGCATGTTGTAAATAGTAAATTGTTATTACATTCTGCTGAGAATCCTATTCTTTCTAGCATGTTGAACTATCATGTCTCTTAACATACCTAAACGTTAAAAACTTAAATTTCTTTTCCCACAGACAAGAAAATAAAGTAGTTGGGCATGTGGTTAGTATTTGTAATCCCAGCTACTTGGTAGGCTGAGGCAAGGAGTTTGAGACCAGCTTTGGAGGCTATAATGAGACTGCTTTACAAAAAATAATAAACTAGATTCTAAAATAATATTATATAAAGAATAATATTAACAACTAAAAATGATCCAGCACTATCATTCGCCTTTTTCTTAAAATAAAACTTAATGTTTTGAGGAAATAAATAGCATGTATAAATTGCATGTATATTTTGGGTGTTTCGTTGATCCTTTCTATTTATTATGTTAGTTTAGAAGTGCTGGTATGGGATTGTATCTAATCCTGACTCTTAATAAATTGTCTTAAATTTTATAGCCTTGCACATCTGACACATTTATTAATGTTGGCTACCACCAAATTGACCAAACACATTTCTTAAGATCTGATCAATCTTGGCACAGAATAGATAAGCAAAGAGAAAACCCCAAGTCGTTTGCTACTAATGATGGGGCTTGTAAAGTACAGTGTCACTAGAGAAAGGAGTTAACTCATCTTATCTGCATCCTATTTCCATCTGCCTTTCAATCCTGGTTAAATATGTACTTCATTACAGGACACGCCTAAAATAGAAGGGCACCTGCTAAGTCAGAACCATAAAACAGATCTACAGCCTGCTGGCATGTGAAATTTCTCTAATTTATATTTTTTATGAAACTACCTTCCCATTATGTGGCTGGCAGCATAAATAATAAAGCATGTTACTTAAGCAATTTTACATTTACTGTATTAGTAAGTAAATGCAATGGCTACCCTTATTCTCAAACAATAAAAACTACCCAGCCTTTTCATGAAAGATGATTGCAATTTCCACTGGCCTGTATATGCAATAAAAAGCCATAACTCATCAAAATTTTAGCTATTTTCTCTTAAGATAGAAGAGCATTTTGCTTGAACATTGAACGTGATATTAAATATTCATGAAACTGAATAGGGTTTAAGTACTAAGTAAAACTCTCAAATTCTTTTCAACTAGATTGAAATTCTTTTTGAACTGGGTAAAAACTGCCGCTAACCCGAAGAGGTATTCGAAAACAATGTAAAGAGATTGTACAATATGTTCAAAGTGTTATAGTTATTTGAGATTGATTTTTCTGAAAAGCCTGTTCCTCCTCTGAAATTGATTCATGATAACAGCCTCCATTTGGGTCAAATAGTATTTAACCGCTTGTAAATTTTAATTAAACGATTTGTCACTTTGAACACATAGTTTGTCATCTTGCAACTAAACGATGTGTCTTTATCAGGAAATGACTCAGGGGGAAGGCATTCATCTAATATGTCACTTGGACACCCATTAAGATAATTTGGTTGTTGCATAGGGATAAAGTTGAAATTTGTGAAATAGAGAGCACCACTTTTAGTAAGCAGGATCACATTGTAAACTATTAAAAAAACATAATTTGGTCTGTAATTAAATTCTAATAAGTACTTTACTTCTGGTCATTTTTCATTAACAGATGTTTAACTTTCTGAGAAGAGAAAATCCTCAAGTTGAATTTAGTATCTACAGCAACAGAAGAGGCTGAAAAGCAATAAGCTGAATTAGAATTATCTGGGGGGAAAAATCCTTTCATCAGAGCACTTACTTCATCACAACCCAGCTGAGACCTTGGCTGCAGCTTGGGTAACACAATCAGAGATGGCTAGGGACATGGTGAAAGGGACAGCTGATGAATTATTGAGAAAAATGACAGAATCATACATCTTCCTCTAAAGAAGGGTATATCAGACAGAAATGAAGATATTAAAATATATTAGTTTGGGTGCCAAAAATTATTAAAAAGATAGTGTGTCTGTGTTCAAGGGTGCTCCAGTCAGACAGGGTACAGTAATTCAGTAATCCTTGTATATGACAGTCACATTGGTCCTTTTCCACATTGAGACAGTGGTGACTGTATGTTGTTAATATTATCAAATGAAAAACAGATATTTTAGCCAAAATTACAAAATGCATTCATATATAAAATTGTTTTTATGCTGAAAAATAAACCTTTTAAGTCCTATTACCCCTGGAAAATCCTGAAGGGGTTAGCAGTATCACAAGTTGGGGTGAAATAAAAAAGATTGTGAACCTTATTGGTTCTATCTTTTTTCTAATCGATGCCTAATTTTCTTAAATCAAGAACCAAGAGCTAGAGGTCCAGAGCTGAACGAGCTGTCTTCCTACACCCTGCTCTTCTCTTTTATCTGCCCATGTTCCAGACCGTTTACTCTCTGCAGACATCAAAACCCTTCTGATCACATGTTGTTCCCTCACACTGAAATTTCCCCTCCGGTTAGTTTTCTCTAGACCCAACACTTATGGGAAATGCACAGTTAAACACTTGGGATTAGATGACTCTGTGGTCCTTTTGACTCTACTTTAAGATCTGTCATTGAGTCAGTTCAAGTAGCTAGAGTGGGAATGAGAGACAGGGGTGTTAGCTAACATAAAGAATAGTACTGATTAATATATAAAGTTATAAATATGCTTACTGCAAAATCCCCTGAATGGCTATGATTTCTTCCTAATTTGAAGATATTTACACATTAAGCTTACACATAAACTTTTTCTTCACTGTTTATTGATAAGTCTGCCTAAATATCTTACCAATCTGCCTAACCAATATCTCAATATACGAATTTTTTGATTCTTCACCCTCCAGAATCATGATTCTGGTATGAAAGATGAAATTTAGTTGAGCTACTGGGACTTGTAACTCATTAAGATATATTGATTCCCTTCTAGTGCTCCCAGACCTTTTAGGAACCTGAAAACTGGAAGTAACTTGATTTATCTACAGACCCATTATCTTCCTTGCGTTAGACCCAAACTGACTGATACGTAGAAGTTCCTTTTGTCTATATTTGTTTAGGAAAGATGATGCATCAGGAATATTTCCTTAGACTGTATGATGGTGGTGGAAAAAAGGGTATTTTTCTTCATGTTGATTTATGAAAAAAGAGTATGTTTATATTCTCTCAGTGAGAATTCAGACCAAGGTATCACTTAGATAAACATTCAAAAGTACTAAAACAAATAAAACATAAACACCCAGCAATGAAATTAAAAACTTAAATATTCTAAAAGTGAAGAATTAAATGATTAGAGATGAGATGCACTTAACCCTGGGATAGTGGCACAGAAAAAGTGAACTATGAGGAAAATTCACAATGAAAGTGATAACATGATTTGAAAAGTGTTTGTACGGGAGTATGTGTGTAGTTAAGAAAAACGGAAGGTAGATTGAAAGATTCCAGCAACTGTTTGAAATGAATTTCAGCATAAAAACCCCCCACAGAATAACAGTAAAGCAATACTTGATTAAAGAACAAATGCCAATTTTCCAGAATTAGACATAGGAATAAGATTGAAAGTTCACATTGAACACCAGTCAGGATAATTGAAATTAAATACGTAATCAGATACGTTAACATTGTAAAGAACTTCCAAAGGACAATAACATCTAAAAAAATTAACAGAAATAGTGAGTGGTTTTTCTACAAAGGAGTAACAATTAGAGCAAGAGCAAGTTTCTCATTAGCAACTCGTGGAAGCTGGGAAATAATGAAATGACAGCTTCAAAGTGTTAAGAGAAAAACCAGCCAAAGAACACGCCAACCCAGATTCTCCATTCTATAAAGAATTGGGAGGAAAAAAGTTACCACCAGACACCAGAGCTGTGGCTCACCCACTGTCTACTGGGGGCATCCAGGGGAAATGAATGCCCTCCACCATACTTCTTTATACATATGTCAATGACCTTGAACAGACCTCTTTGTAGTCTCAGCATGGAATTTACTATAGAGAGTGTTTTTGGTGGGACATACTTGTAACTAGATTTTTCATTGTAAATGAACCTGAACCTTAACATAGGTAAATTTCCCCTGTCTCAAATATAATGTAAAAGATCTCCAAATTACTAATGGCTTCCTTTATGTATAAAGTGTGCATATGTTGCTTAATAGAATTCTGTTTATCCGAAACAAAAAGACACCCTATAGGAGGGAGAGAAACATTTTTGGAAGCTGGATTCTGTCTTTTTTTTTTTTTTTAATTAAATCATAGCTGTGTACATTGATATGATCATGGGGCATCACACACTAGTTTCATAAACCATTTGACACATTTTCATCACACTGGTTGACATATCCTTCCTGGCGTTTTTCAGTTATTGGGCTAAGACACTTACATTCTACATTTACTAAGTTTCACATGTATCCTTGTAAGATGCATGGCAGGTGTGATCCCACCGGTCCCCTCCCTCTACCCACATCCCCTCTCCCTCCCCTCCCCCTATCATCTAACTCCAGTGAGACTAGCCTATATCACAAAATCCCAAGACCAGAGATGTTGGCGTGGATGCGGAGAAAAGGGAACACTTTTGCACTGCTGGTGGGAATGCAAATTATTACATTCATTTTGGAAAGATATATGGAGAACACTTAGAGATTTAAAAATAGAGCTGGATTCGGTCTTGAGTTCCCCTGCTGGAAAAGAATGTCTTTTCTGAGCCCGCTGCTTACCTGTATCTTGAATCATTAATAAAGTTCGGTGCTGGGTAAGATCTACAATGTACAGAAATGTTCCTTGACAATTCAACCCTTTGGGTTAATGCAACAATCATTCAAAATTCCTGAACAAATTTTCAGACTTACTTCGGGTAAGAAAGTTTGCCACTCATGGGCTTGCACTCAAAAACCTAAAACGGTATTTTGTAAGAAAAAGAAAAGGGGGAAGGATTAAGTGGAAAAAAACAAGAGAGGGCACAGAAAGTGATAGATTTTGGTAAAGTTACTTAACTGATGAATAAAGAAAGAAAACTGCAAAATCCATGTGTGAGTGTCTGTGTGTGTGTGTGTTTCCTTAAAATGGCAAAATAAACATTCAGAACAATAGGAGGAGGACAGTGTATGTACCTGGCAGTGAGGGAGGAAGTTGTTTGGTGAATACGTAAGCTACAGAATTCTAAATTCCTTGTCTTGCTTGGGAAGAGGTTGCTGGATATATTTATTTAAACCTAGGGCGTTAATTCTATATGCTAACACATAAAAGAAACTGCTAAAAGAATGGAAATATGGAATATGTAGCTTCCAAATTAACAGAGAAAAATTTTGAAAATGAAACATTAGAAATTCAACAAAGGGCAAGTAACAAGAAAAAATGTAAAATTTAAAAAGAGAGTATCTCAAAATATATGCTCTTTATGTGCATATTTATTCTACCATATTTATATTTATATATAAATGGCTGATAGAACCACACCCTGAGTTCAGGCTGGTCCGGTGTGGGGTATAAGACTATGGAGACTTCAACTCTACCATGAGAAGATCTGAAGCAAATAATAGTAAACATCAAGATTTGTTAAACCTGACTGTTGCATGTAGGAATTTTATTATATTTATTTGTGTATTTATCTGCATAACTGAATAACTTGTGTTTAGAAAAAACGAAAGTATGCTACTTTCTATAGATGGCTATTAAGTCTTTTAAAAATGTGATTTAAACTCCATTGAGTAGTAAGTACTTTCTCAAAGAAGTTAAAAAAGATGTTTGAAAATATGAAAGTTAGTATCATTTAACAAATCTCTTCCAAATGAAAAGGAAATATAGAGAATTAGTTATATTAATCTGAGAGGTTTTTGTGACAAAAATAGAACATACTCGATCAATTTGTATGCTAGCAAATGTATAAATTTGTATAATTTTTCTTAGATGTATAATAAATGTTATTAATGATAGTTTGCAACATACCCTATTGGTCAAAATTTTAGAAGTTAAAAACATAGCTAGAAAAGCACAGCGTAACTGCAGCACGTCTGAGTATAATGTTCACTAAAAAATTTAGATGTGGGATAAAAGATTTCACATGTATCTGCTAAAGAATAAAACACCTCTAAGAACAGCTTTTAAAAAATAATGCTATTCTTTATTTGGTTAGGAAACTAATCCTGGCTTAAAATTTTTAAGGTTTTATTATAGAGGTTTTATTACAGAGGTCAGTTAACCACTTATATTCCCTTTCCTTCTTCAATAAAAATTTGATGCTAATTATTTAGTGTTACATTTTATTCTAATAATGTGTTCGACTTGTATTCTAATAATTTAGTGCTACTTTTTATTCCCATAATGGTTGTCTCTAGCGATCATAATATCTTCAATTACTCTTTATACCATTGATGCTAACTTGTATTGGGTTTTGTAAAACATTTACACTTTGATACAAGACTTCACTTAGACTCACATCACAGTAATATGTGGTTGGTGTTTATAAACTTGATTTCTCCTTTGAGAGTTCTGCCTAAAGATTATGGTAAGATACTTTTTTTTTTTCCTTATTTTCATACATTTTTCTTTAGGGTATACTTAAACACCTTTGGTATGTGTCATGCTTTTTATAAAAGTAACCTCATGAATTTTTTCTTATATCAACTTGTTCTATACAAAGAAAATATGAGTTATTTCATTATTTTATAACTGAATGGTAGGAAAGAAAAAAATGGGAAGACCGGGCTGAAGTTTTTCAGGGATGTCTAACCTTTTTTCCTTCTGCTGCCTATTGGAAGAATGAAAGTTGTCTTGGGCCACACATTAAATACACAAACAGTAAGGAAAACTGATTAGCAAAACAAAACAAAACAAACAAAAAACAGAAAGAGAAGAAAGAATAGAAAAAAGAAGAAGGTTCACTTATACTTTTTGTGATATCTAACACCATAGATAAGCAAAAAACAGTCCTTACAAAATCGGCATGCCTGATGGGCCACAGATGGCACTTCTCTGCTTTAAAGGTTTATAGAATTCTTGACTTGCATATTTTTTTTCTACCTTCAACTATCATTTTGGCAACAAAGATTAATATTCAATAAAACAAAAAAAAATGACTGTGTATATTTTATCAGGTGTATAAATAATTTAACCTTTTCCAAAGAGGACTCTGGCTTTTGACCTTGACTTCTGGGAGGTCATCTGTAAGCCCTTGGAGTGCCATGCCGTGCAGGGATCCTCAAACTACGGCCCGCAGGACACATGACGCGGTGTAATTGTATTTGTTCCCATTTTGTTTTTTTACTTCAAAATAAGGTATGTGCGGTGTGCATAGAAATTTGTTCATAGTTTTTTTTGTTTTTGTTTTTTTTTTAAACTATAGTCCAGCCCTCCAATGTTCTGAGGGACAGTGAACTGGCTCCCTGTTTAAAAAGTTTGAGGACCCCAGGGGCGGCGCCTGTGGCTCAGTCAGTAGGGTGGTGGGTTCAAACCCCGCCCTGGCCAAACTGCAACCAAAAAATAGCCGGGCGTTGTGGCGGGTGCCTGTAGTCCCAGCTGCTCGGGAGGCTGAGGCAGGAGAATCGCTTAAGCCCAGGAGTTGGAGGTTGCTGTGAGCTGTGTGAGGCCACGGCACACTACCGAGGGCCATAAATTGAGACTCTGTCTCTACAAAAAAAGAAAAAAAAGTTTGAGGACCCCTTGTTTGTTTGCCTGGGGGCCATAAGCCAGACAGGCAGTAACATTGTTGGGTGAGAGCTTTAAGCCACAACAGTGACATGATTTGGGATGGGGGATACCATGATTTGGGTTACATGGTATCATCTTGACCTCCTAAGGTCTGCTAACTGAGGTCAGCCATTTCAGCAGTCAGCTGTGTCTGCAGGATGGAGCCCCATTAAAGACTGTGAACACTGAGGCTCAGGTGGGCTCCCTATTGGCAATCCTCTGTGCACAACGTCACACAGTAACACTTGGGACAGCAACCTTGTTCATGACTCTGTGGGCAGCGGACAATGAAATCTCCATGTTTAGAACTTCCCTGGCCTTTGCCCTCCATTCTTCTTCCTTCCTCTGATTTTACTATGTATCCTCCAGCTGTAATAAAGATTAACCGGGAATACAACGGCTTCCAGTGAGTTCTGTGAGTCCTACTAGCAAATTACTAAAGCTGAGGGTAATTTTGGAAACCCTCCAAAACTGTACCAGGCAAAACAAAAACTACATAAGGCAAGTTCATGTAGGCAATTATAAGCTTATTTTCCCCAGGATGGGTGGTTTACAAAGGGAAAATATGGTTCAGTATTAGCTTGATATGTACATGGAGAAAGAATCTTGTTGACAAGTCAATTTTAAGTCTAACCAAGTATTTGGTGAATATTATACATTAAAGCTTACTTAATCTGTTTAATTTTAAAATGTTAAAAAGGCAGGCAGTCTTAATGTTGATAATACACAGTAATTGGCAGATATTTTAAAGACTGCTTTCATATGTGTTTTAGCAGTAACTTTTGTTGACTTTTACTGGAAATTCATCTTTAGGGCAGAAAATTTGGCAGATGCTTTTATTCAGCAGGTTTCTTGACAACTGTGTATGAGAAACCTTTTTCTGTCTTTCGTAGGGACTGGTCAAAGGCTGAGGGCTGCTTTTGGTGACACTGCGTTAATTGTCTCCCTTGAGACCGCCAGGGCGCCATAGGCAAGTTAGCATTTCCTGACTCTGCCTCCTCCTGGGTCCACACTTCTTGCCTTCCATTAGTACTGTTTACGCCTGCAGCGAGGCTGGCTGCCGCCCTCTCTGCTTTGCTGGGACTTCCTCTTTCACCTTTACTTAGTCCTGTCTACTGAATTGATAGGTGGAAGTGTCTGCTTGCGTTAGTCTGGTTAGCTGCGGCTGATGCTGGATGAGAGCACCGTGCTTTTCAGGAAAGCCGGGGTTATAGGAGGTGAAGCTCTTGCTTGAGACTCCACCGTCCTTCTGCTTAAGGCATTTTGTTCCCGTAGTAGATATTGGTGCTTCATTATTATTTTTTTTCTGTACACATTTTGGCTTTTGATCTCAGAGGTGTTACAGAGCGATTAAGAAGATATCCTAACAGTTTGACAACAATACTTTAGTCTTGGAGATACACATGTCTATATATATATAGTTAAAGATTAAAACCTGTAGGAAAACAGAAGGTATGGGCACAAAAAAATTTTGCAATGATATTGCACTTTTCCCGTATTATTTTATCAGTATTTTCTCTTCAAAAAAGTCAAGAATCGAGCATCTCTGTTGAATTGGGTGTTTGTCCACAGGCTCCTCTCCAGACAAATGTACGCCATTATCCTTTGTCCAATTCTACTTTGTTCTCTAGGAACTGACACTCTTTCATCATATTGATTTCTTTTGCCACTAAAAGACATAGTTTCTGTTACAAAATCAAGGTGTATATGTACACATGTGTGCACAGTATAAAAATAATTGTGGGACCATTCTAAAAAAAGGTAAAACTGAGGGCAGCGCCTGGGGCTCAAAGGGGTAGGGTGCTGGCCCCATATGCCAGAGGTGGCGGGTTTAAGCCCACCCCCAGCCAAAAACTGCAAAAAAAAAAAAAAGGTAAAACGGAACATGTTATTCCCCTGATTAAAATCCTTCAAAATGCCCAGGGCAAGGGCAAAATATCAATTCATTGGCCTAGCATTAAAAGCATTTATGGTATGGCCTGGGGACTTCCATCTCCAGCCTCATAAAAAATAGTTCACAGTCACCAACTTTTGTGTGAATATCCTGACACTCTCAACTATCATACAGTCAAACAAAACAACATTTTTAGTGGTTGACAGGTTGAGCCCCTGAAAAGGCCTTGTTTTTTCTTCTCCTTTGCCCCCAATAATCAGATATTTATTAGGACAATGTACTCTTGTTCTCAGTTTGGGGAAGGTTGATCCCTTGCCTAACTTAACACATCAGCACATCTTATTTTTCTGGACATGCTAAATAATTGAGGAACTAATTTGGGGGCACAGAATGAAAGCAAGTGCAAGGATACCTGTAGAAGAAACCGGAAGCAATCATCTTCCCTTCTCAGTGTTCCTCAATTTTTTTGTGTGAGAATGGGATACCTGTAACTCCTGTGTCATTTGCTAGAGGTAGAATTAAAGTGGTCCTGTTAGTGATGGTGCCTGAATGAAGCTGACACTGCAGATGACAGATACGGGGAAAACAATGTCTCAGTGACATTCTGTGAGCAGCTAGATCAAACCTCACCTGAAGCCAGTTTGTTTTACCTATTTAGTTACACACACCAATATGTGTCTTCTATTTAGCCATTTTAAGTTTTTGTCTGACATTTAAAGATACAGCTAATACATTCCAACAAACCATTGCTTAAGACATTTAAAATGTGCTATGTAAGTGTGAAAGTTACGTATTAACAAAAAGGCTGAAAGGAACATTTCACTTTTCCATTATAGAAACAGCACATAGCAAAGATCCTGATCTGGCTTTATGAATTTCCAAATCTTAACTCTACTTATCCCAGGGTCTTACTAGCTGTTCCAGTCAGTTGAATCAGCACTGATGATTTTCACTGCGAGCTTTAGTCGGCCTGATGTCATTTCCTCCTGTTTTAGTCTCTCCTGCTCCTCTTTCCACTGGCTGCCTCTCTTCCTCACCCACTACAGCAAGACCCTGAAAATAAGTCAGAGAACTAGCATCGCATTTTAGCTGGCTGGGTGAAAACCAGATAAATTCACTCGCCAGCACAATCAATCAGTAGAAACAAGTCATTACAAAACTATGTCTTGTTTGCTTGTTTTCTCTTCCAGACAGACTAAATATTTGATAGGAACCTAGGTGTTATTTATTCATTTTTATTAGGTTCTTCTGACAACCAGTCCTACATTGTGATGGGTAATTAAGGTAAATATATGCTTAACGGAAAAAACTTTGCTTTTGGGAAACAGTTTTCACACCAATCCCAGTCCAATTGAGTTATGGCTTAAACATCTCTTGCATAAAATCTTTACTTATTGGTGTTAGAAATACGCTGAACTATTTGCATTCTCTCATTCACGAGGAAATCAGAGCTTACGGTGTGTAGGGACTTTTTTTTTTCCTTGCCAGGGTGCAATTAATATCGTCCTTGATCTTGTTATCTTGTTTCTTATTGAAGTTTGTTAGTAGCTCTGTGACTGCTTGGATGTAAATAAATCACAATTACACAATTGTTTAGTAAGTTTTGAATATCTGCATTTCTTTTACATGGCACACATAAATTTTACTTGATTATGAAATGTTCATGGTGGGCTCATGTGTAAACATTTTCAGGTTTTTAGAACAGTGGAAATTGGATAATTAGAATGAAGTTAATAGACTAAAGATGCTCCAACACATATAATTACAGTGGCCATATACCCCTAACTCCAAATAAGAATAAAAGTAAAAATAATAGCCTATATGTACTGGATGTTTACTATGTGCCAGGCTTTGTTCTAATGCCTTTACTTGAAGTAATTCAAGCCTCAAAGAAGTTTGATGTCTTTGGCAGTATTATTTTTCCCATTTTACAGATGAAGAAACAGAAGCCAGAGAGGTTAAGAAACTTGCTGTGGTTTTAGGATAGCAAGTACCTACTGAGTAAAATTGCAAACCTCCATTTCCCTTACTTTGTTCCACTCACCTTTCCCTTTCCTTCTTCCCTCCCACTTCTTCCTTAAATATCGTCTTCTAACACACTGCATAATTTACTTGTTTATTGTGTTTATCGTTTGTCCTCATGCTAGAAAGGGAGCTCCATGAAGGCACGAGTCTTCGTTCCCTGACATCCCCAAGCTTGCAACAGTGGAGGCCAAGAGTAAACAGCAAGGGCGTTTGCGGAGGGAGTGACGGTTTAGTACCAATGTCAAACAGCAGCGTCCTGCGTTAGAGTCCTTGCTTCTGTGCCTCAATGACTCTAAACTGCCTCAGATCCACTGGCGGATAAGCCAAGCAAAAGGTATTTAAAATAACTTACTGTATGAATCCTGGCCACACCAGGAACTTTGCTTAGCATTTTTCATACCTCATCTCTACTTCTCTCAAAGTACCCTGAATAGGAACTAAGAATACTATTTCTAGTAATGTAGCACATAAAATGTGCTGAGAGAGGCCAAGTAACTTACCTAAGAATCATATAATTAATAAAGATTGGAGACCAACTCTGATTTTCTCTTTTCCCGTTTAAAACTTAAGCTCTTCCATTAAACCTTAATTCCTTTGTTTTATATAATAACAATCGCTAATGCTTATTAAAAGGTCAGCATCGCTATAACTCTGTTGTATGCTTATTTCATGTAACAGATTTCATTTCGTAACTCCACGAGGTAGGCACTATTATTAATCCTTCACCAGGCAAGGAAATGACGTGGCTATTGCTCGAGGTCACACAGCTGATCAGTGGGAAAAGCCCTTGAGAGAGCGGAGCCCAGGACTCCTCCTGCGGCCCAGATGCCCCAGAGGCTGGCACAGCGAGTGCTCGCCTACTTGAAGGAACCGAATAAAAAATCTGCTAAGTCTCTATAGACAAACACACACTTTTGTGAACTGCAATCCTTTCTGTCACCACCCTTCTTTACATGGTGATTTTTCAGGACCTAAATTATTTGCAGTCCTTCTGTCGGTTTTGTTCACATATATGGAGCGTGTGTAAGTGAGTCACTTTACTTCCTCACATTTTCCCTTTCAAAATGGCAAAAATGGCAAAAGCAAACTGTATCTATTGAATGTCAAAATAAAACAGAACCTTTTGGGCTGACTGGTGTTCTTCAGAACATGGCTTTACAGGAATAGTCTAGATATTTCCACCAGTGAAGATTTTAGTAAGTACCGCATATTCATTGTATGTTTTCTCAAGATAAAGTCACGTGATTGCCATGTTGGTAACAGATGATATAGAATCTCAGGGATTACTTCTCCTGGTCCTCACCTCCTCCATCCCACCCCCTTTATTTTGTTTTAAACATTTATTTGATACACCGTTTTAAAATAATTTTATTTAAGTTATTGACTTTCTTTATTTCTACTTTGTGGATAAAAGTGTCATTAATACCTTTGGTTTAAATTTTTTAAATTTTCCTTTTGTTCTTCTCCTTTATTTTCCAAGCTTTATTTTCCTCTGCACTGTCTTTTTTGGACACTAGCCTAATCCTAAAGACCAGAAGCCCAATTTCTATGGCAAGTCACAAACCATTGAGCTTTGGGGCTAATGTACCATTTCATTTCAGCACCAGGTCTTTTGATATTGATGAAACACTGAATCAGGAGCAATGAAGATGAAGCCCCTGCTTAGTTTTTAAAGCACAGTTAACTCTTCCCACTGACCCTCAGACACCAAACAGCCAGAGAAAGAAACAAAATCCACACCACAAATAGCTGTTCGTGTTTGTTGTTGCCAAAGCAGAACCACATTAATATTAAATAACTAGTTTTGGAAAGAGCAGCAAAAAGGTATTTTGGCCTGAGTTGCCAAGAAACGTCTCGTATATACAGATTTTTGTTTTTTAACATGGGAGGAAAAAAACACCTGCCACAACTCATCTTTCTAAACAAAATAGAACAAACTGTTAGGTGGTAGGAAACAGTGAAGAAATATGTTTACCTAATTCCCCAAATCTTTTTTTCTGATTAAAATTACTTATGCACACACTTGCCAAGAAAACAATCATGGTTTTAATAAACACCAGGTTTGAACGATACGACTGAGACACTTTTATGCTCTGCATTTCCGGTTTTAATTCTTTCTTTCTTTCTTTCTTTTTCCATAGGAATGTGGGCCATTGGAGGATTTTGAGATTATTTAACATGAAATAAGAATATTGTGATATGATCACTTCTGTGCCACAAATAGGAGTCTCCAAACTGGATGTGACAAACGAGTCGTGTTTATCAGGTTTTTCCCAATACTTACATCCTATCGGTGCTTCCCAGAGTTCCTGCGGCGAAAGTGTCATTAGTCTACTAAGTTGCGTGTGCATTAATCCTACAGGTGATTGACAGCCAACTATGCTCTGCCTGTAGTAGGTGCTGGGAACAAAGTTGTGAATAAAGCTTTTCCACGAAGAAAATAATATTCTACTTGAGGAGGGAAAAGACAGTTTCAAAACATAAAAGTTAATGTGCATTAATGTACATAGCTATGATTTAAGAAAAAAAATACACGTCCTCCCCCCAAAAAACCCATACAAGTTATTTTGTATAAGTGAGATAAAGAAATGAATTAGTCAGGGAGGGAAAATAGAGCACAATGAGTTAAGATGTGATTAGAAAATGGGTGGGCTGGGTAGGCCCAGCCAGAAGGGACATGTTCCCAAGGCCTTGAAGAAGTCAAGGAGAAGCCAGGTGGGTATTTGGAGGAAGCCTGTCCCAGGTGGGGGAACAGCTGGCAGGAGCCCACCCAGCACACATGTGCTGCCCATAATACAGAACCAAGTCTGGTTCAAGGAGACTGGCCGCAGAAGATGGGATTAGAAAAGACGGGAGAGATACGACAGGGTTCTGGGGACATGGAGGGTTTTGTAGATAGTTGTAAAAGACGGCAGAGTTACGACAGGGTTCTGGGGACAGGGAAGCTTTTGTAGATAGTTGTAAAAGACGGCAGAGATACGACTGGGTTCTGGGGTCATGGAAGGTTTTGTAGATAGTTGTAAAAGACGGCAGAGATATGACGGGGTTCTGGGGACATGGAGGGTTTTGTAGATAGTTGTAAAAGATGGCAGAGATACGACGGGGTTCTGGGATCATGGAGGATTTTGTAGATAGTTGTAAAAGATGGCAGAGATATGACAGGGTTCTGGGGTCATGGAGGGTTTTGTAGATAGTTGTAAAAGATGGCAGAGATATGACAGGGTTCTGGGGACATGGAGGGTTTTGTAGATAGTTGTAAAAGATGGCAGAGATACGACGGGGTTCTGGGGTCATGGAGGGTTTTGTAGATAGTTGTAAAAGACGGCAGAGATATGACGGGGTTCTGGGGACATGGAGGGTTTTGTAGATAGCTGTAAAAGATGGCAGAGATACGACGGGGTTCTAGGGACATGGAGGGTTTTGTAGATAGTTGTAAAAGACAGCAGAGATACGACGGGGTTCTGGGACCATGGAGGGTTTTGTAGACAGTTATAAAGTTTTGGGCTTTTTACTGTAAGTGAAAGGGAGTCTCACCTCTGTGAGGAGAGGATCGATGTAACTGATGTGTCAGTAGGTGGGAATGGAGTGTATGGGAGTAAGCTCAGTAGCCTGGGGCTCATTCAGGAAGCCCTGGAATAATCCAGGACAGTGATGAGGGCGTCAGTATTACACTGAAGCTCTGAAGACTGGACTAGACTTCACTGATGTCTTTGCTTACGTGTGTATCTGCTCATGTGCGTGTGTGTATGTCTATAGATCTACAGGTGTACATGTGTACCAAAGATCCACATGTGTGTACGTGTGCTCATGTGTGTGCACATCCATCTGTAGATCCACGTGTGTGTACGTGTGTGCTCATGTGTGTGCACGTATGTCCGTAGATCCATACACATGAATGTCTTAAGCCTTTAAGTCATATGTGGCTCACAGGTTTTATCTCAATGCCAACTTTTATCACTGTAAGTGACAGCTGGGTGTCCTGTGATGAAGAGCACATCATGCCACTTCCAGGCTCAGAAGGAGCGTGCCCCATGATTAGGAGAGCTAGCATCTTAGCAATGATGGCAGGGGTGTTCCATCTCCGTTCAGAGGCAACTGTCAGTAGTGGCGTTTAAACAGCTAAGATGCTCTGGGTTTTGGTTTAAAACACATAAAATAAATGAAAGTGCCTATCATTTAACAGTAATTTTTATAATAGCAGTATCTAAAAAGGTTTTTAAAATGTCACTTTCATGAAGAATTTTTTTTTTTTCCCACCTAGATTCCTATTCCTTTGGAGTAAAGAGCAAAATGCGCAGGTGAGTTTCCATATTCTCTGGAGTGCTAGAGAGGAGTATAAACGTGAAAGCCACATGGGCTTTTTCAGGTGAAAAAAACTACTGCTGTATTCTTCTTGTGTGGCTATGGATTTTGAGCCCTGGCTGAGAACTAGCTTCGCCAGTATCAGCATTTTATTCTGTTTCAGCCTTACAAACAGGCTTTATGCACACAGATTTTCATGGTGATTGGATTGTTCTAAAAGTGACTCATGGGCACATGGATAAAATCCCAGCTAGATACTATCCTCCAGTGTGGTTAGGGGACTAGTCCCCTTCATACAGTGTTATTTTTTTCATCCCCAGAGTCAACAATTTTATTTATTGTTATTGCTCATAACCCTAAAATATATAAGAACCTCTATGTACATCTGTATAAAATAAAGCCTTTAAATTATTTCTTCAAAATAGTGATCATTTGCATTTAGTTGGCAGTGCAAATTTATCTTTCTGTGTAATGCTGCTACGTCTTAAAAAGGCAATATCATAAATGAGATTATCACTTCAGAAAGCAATCCCTGACTAGAATAAATCAAGATATGGAAACATTACAAATGGCCTTTAATATAACGGGTATTACCAGAAAGTGTGGGCAACGAAAATGGTCCAAGACAACAATTTATTGCTGAATTCTCAATGTACGTTTTTCTTTTAAAAATATATTATCACCTATAGTATTAATAATCTCTCATCCTTGTGTGACTGAGCAAACTGGCATAGGATCATACAATTCTAAACCTCCTAGTCCAGCCCAACTCCCTCTTTATAGGGGTGAAGAAACTGAGGTCCTCAGAAGACCAGTCATATTTGGAAAGTTACACAGGGAGAAGCCATAAGTAACTACCTCTAATTTACTAAAAACACTTCATAGTACTATGCATATTGGGTCCAGGTTTTTTCATCTCCAACTTTCATGAGAAATTGAATAGAACACAAGAAATCTTTTATATTTAGCGGTGAGAAGGCATATAATATTTTGATCTATGAAAATATTCTATAGAATGTTTACTAATAGCAGACATAAAATTATGAATTCAGTAATGGTCCCCAAGATTGAGGCTATTCCAGTGAGATGACAGCCCAAATAACTCTGGTAATTTGTGTGCGCGGGAGTTGATAAAGAGTGGGGGAAAGGCAAATTCACTCCATTTCTTAGCCTACTCTTCTCTGGCCATATCCTTTGTCAAATAATTTTTTGGATTGTGCCCAAACTATTTTTTAAAAAGTTAAAACGATCCAAAAAGAAACGTGACGAAGGATATGGCCAGAGAAGAGCAGTGTGCCGTGGGGTCTCACTGTTGTTTTAATTTGAATTTTCCCAAGGACATATGCAGTGGACTGTCTTTTCATGTTTATTTGCCGACTGTATGTCTTTGCTGGTGAGGTATTTGTTAAAGCCTTGGCCTATTTTTAAAATCAGATTGTGTTCATATTATTGCATTTCAAGAGTTCTTCTTTTTTTTTTTGAACAACATTCCTTTATCTGACATGCTTTTTGCAAATATTTTCTCCCCTTTACTGTACAATTTTCATGGTAAAAGAAAAGAAGGCAATATTCAGCCTTTCTTTATAGACTTGGGGAGAATAGGAAAGGATTGGGAGAATCACCTTTCTAACAACTCAGCTGATGCTTCAGTTATTGTAAGCACATTCTCAAACAATGTGACATTTAGATTTAAGTATAACCTATAAGGAACAAAGCAGGTATTATTATCCTTTTTGTTTCTGTAATCTTCCTATTGCTTATTCAGCTTTGAGTACTGTTAAACATTGGTTCTTATTGGAATATTTTTCTAAAGGTCTGTTATGCAGAGTGCAATTGAAAATTGCACACAAACTTTACAGACAACCTGTTTGTGCTGCAAACAGACATTTGAGCAATTATTTGTTCCTGAATGAAAACCAAGAAAGAGGCAGAGATAATATTTTTTATTTTATTTTATTTTTTGCTAATGCTAGTTTATGTAATTAGCACAATTCTTGGCAACGGTAACAAGTCAATGCATGATAATAACAAAATAATAACAATATTTTAAATAATAAGCAGCAATGCTATTTTTCTTATTTTGCAAAATCGTACGGTCTCTAACAACTCTCGTTACTTTTCGACCCCCACGGTGCTCCACATGACCTTGATCAAATGGAGAGCTGTGTTTACTGGCTTGTCTGAACAGCAGGCTAATAGAGCAGTTGAAATGTCTTGAGCAATTCTACTCCATATAGAGACAGAAAGACTAAGAGGAAGAGACAAAACCCATAGAAGTTTTTTTTTGCACATCTCAAGTTGTTTTAAAATGAGAGAAGAGTTACCCTAAAAACACCCAGTCTTTCCCTTGTGGGCCACATCACAGTTGGGGGAGGTAATCCCAGGCAAACATCACGACCGCCTGGCAGAGCAGAATGGAAAGCCTTTGCTGAAATAATCCTACAGATGAATACTTTGTCTAAATGCCAAAATAACGTCTGAAGATTCACCCCCTCTCCATCTACTGAGAGCCTTTCTCTCTTCTTTTCCTCCCAGCTGCCTCCCAGACAGATGATTTTCGTATAATATCTGTAACCACTCAAGAAGAATCCCACATTCTGGTTCATCTTATTCATGAAGATAAAGTTAGGATTTGTCATATTCCTTGGAAAATCCACATAGATCTAGATCTCCTAGATGGGAGATGGAAAAAATAGTAAGGAGGGTTGGAGCTCTGAGTTTTTAATTTTTGATTAAGAGCTAGCATGAGGTAGATTGGCAGAATAGATAGTTTGGAAAAGATGAGTGTCCTTTGTTCTCTGAACCCTTTAAAGTTGCAGCCCCTCTGATTATTTTGGTCCTGGAGTTTCATGCCTTTTACACATTGTTATTCTAAATTCCACAAGTCATTTATTCTCTCATAATCCAGGTCTTTCAAGCCTCTTTGAGTTTGCACACTCTGTTCCACACTATTTGTCTCCATTTTTGTAACATTAGCCAAATTGACTAATATGAAAGCTGCCCAGGATGGTTCAAAATGAAAATAATGAGCTAGCTGAGAAGTAAATATCAGATTTATGAGTGATGAAGTTTTGCTTAGAAACTTTGCTTATGCGATGAGTAGTCTGTTATGAAGCATACATGTTAGCTTTCCTTTTGCAAGCAAAATATACTTTTCCCTGAAATCTGAGAAACTGTGTTTTCTCAATTATTTTCTTGAAAATATAATACACTTGCAGCAATTAATCCCATATTCTACTTGAAATTCACATTTTTCTAAATACATGGTAATGACGTGGTAGACAGACCAAATGAGCTTTCTTTATATTTTTTCCAAAGTTCTCGTGATGCTTGGTTTTGTTTTGTTTTGCATGGCTAGAGAGCTAAAAATGGCATATTCTGATTTCCTTTGAGTCAGGTTTCTGGATGAGAACCAGATCTGTACTCTCAGGACCATCCCAGAGATGGAGGCGGTGGTGTGTGGGTCCCTTTTGCTTAAGTGAATCTCATAGGCAATGGTGTGGTTTCAAGTTCACAGCACTACTTACTGCTTGAAAATTTCGATTCTAACTAAGGCAGGGGGTTTCCAGGGACAGCAGCGTTTGTGATGGACGTCCTGAATTCCCAGTTTTCTGACACTGGGCAAGGTACCAGTTTTCTTGGCGGGAAGGTGCACAACGTTGTTCTGGGAGCCGATCTCAGCCAGCCTGGAATCTGTGTTACCACAGCCCCCCCACCCCCCCAAGCAGTTTGTCAGCTTCAGTTTCGTTTAAAAACTCAGCGCCTGTGGCTCAAAGGAGTAGGGCTCTGGCCCCATATGCCGGAGGTGGCGGGTTCAAACCCAGCCCTGGCCAAAAACTGCAAAAGAAAAAATAAAAAAAGACAAAGAAAAAAAAAAAACAAAAAACTCACTTTCTACTTATGATACCAGAGCAGTTTCTGCAACTGAACTCGTTTCCTATTTCAGGTCCTGAAATGAGGGTTTGAGGCCCTGAGGTGTGGAGTCTTCTTTGAAGTCACCAGTCTACTCCCAAGTCCATTCTTTCTCAAACTGCCGTGACTTCCCACCTTTAGTGTCATGTAGTAGGACACAGATTCCTCATCCAATTTTTGGCTAAATTAGCCAAGTGTTTTGTCACTTTTGTCTTCATATACCACAAAACACCCTCTCTGACTTCAAACCTCATTCCGGCAGCCGTAGAATGGCAGATGACAGATCCCTAGATTGGAGTGTCTGTTCCCTGCAACCACTAATGCAACCAGAAATACTATATAATTCAAGAGTCAATATAATCAGAGGTTTCTTCTTCACAAAGATGCTGTGCTATAAGTGAAAAGTCTATAAAAATTGGAAACAAATATATCTATACCTGAACATTGGCTTCCCCATTTTGTTTACTATTGGAGTAGGATAGGAAAAGTTATTTAACTTTTTTGAGACTGTTTCCTAAGATTCAAATGCCTTGCAGATTCTTGTGAAGACCAGACCAGATAGCATACGCTGATGAACACAGCCTGTGGTTTTCCAACTGGGGAATTACTTCTTTCCCCTTGTCTGTGGCATATTAAAGATAGACGCCTTCCACAATACGTGTATGCACCAAATGAGACAAATTCTCCCTTTTTCAGTCTCAGGCAATGTATGGAGCAGAAATAAAGACCTATGTTAGGTGAACTGGGGGCTCTTTCCTGAGATTTTAAATCTTCCTGACACATTGGAGGGTATTTATTAAAATGACCAAGGTATTAAGAGTTTCCTAAACAGTTTCCTGCCGAGTTTCCATTTTCTAATTCTTGGCCCTCCCGTCCTTTCTCAGGCCTGGTTCTTCAGCATCTTACTCACGTTAGCTCCTGACCGAGCTTTCTGGTAAATCTCTTTTCGTATAAGTTTTTCATAGTCGCATAGTTAGTTTCTGTTGTTTTCCACAACCCTCCCCACCCCACTGATTATTAGTGCTGGGACAATGGGGACTGAAGACCCCATTCTTGGCAAAGGAAAATTCCCCAGAAAAGAGGAAAACTAAAAAGTAAGCTGAGTGAGTCAGAACAATTTCTTTGTGGTGATAAAATCAAAAATTATCTCTTGTAGCTAACTTGAAATATACAATACATTGTTATTAGCTATAGTCACCTTACCACAAAACCTATTTGCTAGGACATTCTCATAATGACACAGTGAAGGGCCATTTCAGAATCACTAGCTACTAGCGTTGTTATCTGTACTTTTCCATGGGCAGCATACTCATAGTACTGCTCCAACTATCTGTCCATATTCTGTTGTTGCTATCTTCTTTACTCCCAGGGGAAAACAGAAGCCATTCCATTAAAGAGTGAAATAAAAAATTAGCATAATCTAGTTATCACAAAAGCAAAACACACATACACACAAAACCCTCCTAAATATAAAGGTCAATTAATGATCTAAAATAGCACCCTGGAACTACTGTCAAAATTAGAGGAAATTTACTCATATTTGATTATTTTATTCTTTTACCAGTATATGATATTGAGATATGTTTACAATAACAATTCTGAGTTGTTAAATGGGGTATTAAGTATGTACCATTTTTATACTTGCCTGCATTTTTACCAATAACTTACGTGATTGCCTTCCATACCCCATTCTTTTTCTGCAATCTCGTAGGAACAGATATAGTTATCAGCTGTTTATAAAATTTCTAGACAGCTAAAGGAATAGTGTCACTTAAAAAAGATAGAATATTGTCCCCAAGTAGGAGTTTTCATTACAGAACATCAAGTCCTCATGTAAACAAGGAAGATTTTCATAGCTGAAAGTTCTCTGAGGACAAAAATTTATAAATATACATATTGTTTGGTTTGGATCCCCATCTCTATAATTAATGTCTATCTTTGCCATCTAAATGATTTTCGCTTTAAAAATATGATCATATAATTGACACCTGTAAAAAAATAGGTGAAAATCCATGTAAGTTATGAAATATAATAAAATAAACTCCTGCAAACACAGCACCAAAACTAGGGACTAGAATCAACACTGCTGAATATTTCTTGGTATTTTCTCTTGGTATTTTCCCCTTGCACTGTCACCAAAAAAGTAACTTTGCTCTTGGTTTTTATTCAGCATTCACTTAATATTTATTTCTTTTTTTGTAGAGACAGAGTCTCACTTTATGGCCCTCGGTAGAGTGCCGTGGCCTCACACAGCTCACAGCAACCTCCAACTCCTGGGCTTAAGCGATTCTCTTGCCTCAGCCTCCCAAGTAGCTGGGACTACAGGCGCCCGCCACAACGCCCGGCTATTTTTTTTTTTTTTGGTTGCAGTTTGGCCAGGGCCGGGTTTGAACCCGCCACCCTGGGTACATGGGGCCGGCGCCCTACCGACTGAGCCATAGGCGCCGCCCTATTTATTTCTTTTTAATTTATATATGATTTTGCCTGTTTTTGAGTCTTATAAAACTGCCATCATATTTTATGTAATCTTCTATGCTTGCTTTTTCCCCCACTCAACATTGTGTTTCTAACATTTATCCATTTTAACTAGTATTAGTACAGTTTCATCACTGCTGCATAAAATGTTACATGTGTAAATTCAGAAAATGGGTTTATTATTTTGTTGGTGATATTTGGGTCTTTTTGGATCTATTATGCACAATATTTCACTAACATTTATTTGAATGTCTCCTGGTACCTATGTGCAAGATTTATCTTAACATAAATCATTGCTAAGTCATTGAGAATTTGAATGTTAATCTTTAAAAGATAATGTCAAAATGTTTTCCCATGTTATTGAATGAAATTGCAGTCATTAAAAAATAAAAAAAAAGTCAGCTAGTTTACATTTAAGCTGGCCATTGCTAGCAAGCTTCTTGCCTTTTCTGAAATTCTAGCCTGTTGGGGATACAGTTTACAAACATCCTGCTGGGTCTGTGAGCACTCTGAGAGTAATACTAATGGTCACAGAAGAGGCTATGACAATGTCCTAGAAAGACACATCTTCTAGGGCGTTTCCTGCCCATTAAACAGGCAAAGCAGATTCCCATTGTGCAGATTTGCATTTGCCTGGGGCAGAGACCAAGGGAGTAGCCCAAGCTCTGAGATAAGGGAAAAAGAGCTTATATCCCTTATAGCAGAGGAAAATCCTCTGTGGTGGTGATGGGAGGAAAATGCCTCCCTCCCACCAATCCCTCAAAGGAGATTAACACCAGTGGTGTTTTACTCCACCGAGAACTAGAGGAGTTTAACACCTCCCTAGAAATGTGTGTGTGTGTGATCTCAAGCAGGAGGCTCTCTCAATACAAGGCTCAGATTTCATATTTCTGAAGGCCACCCTTAAGATTAATAATAATAATAGGAGCTGATATGATCAATCCAAGAAACTGCTGGCATCTTTGTTCCCTCCCTCATCTTACTCTCTGGGCAAAAGGGGTAAAGCAAAGTGGAGCAAACACTCAGTGCCATTGCTAGATTCCCACAAATAGGCAGTGGACCCCTGAGCTCCCACTTTTAATTCCACTCTGTGTCTCATGTTTTTCTTTACCATTGCTTCTAACTCTGTATTTCTTCAGTTGATCTCCACCAGTTTCCATAGGTCTCAGTAGACTCTGCTCTTGGGGCAGGACCCCGACAATTATAACGTTATTTTTTCTACCCCATAAAAGTGAAAGAGGAACCTAAGCCATGGAAAGGCTGTGTTAGTAAATCTGTGGTCATGTAGCTAGCAAGCAGTAGGGCCATGATTTACAGTCAGTTATCTCAGACTACAAAATCTGTTTTTCTGCTTAAACATAGTTGTCTCACTAAGTTCAAATTTGTGTAACTGCTCTTATTTCCCTGGAGTATACACTGAAAGGTTCCTTTCAAACCAATCTGAAGTATTTTAAAATAGGAAAGACAGAAAACAAAAGCCCATCCAGTTGTAAAGGAGAAGATTTGCTGCTTTGTTCTTAACATCATATATTGGTATCAAAATAGAATGAAACTGAAGTGATTGCACTTGATAGCGAGGAAAAAACAAAAGTCTTTCCCCTACTCACCTCACATAAAGCAACAACCTATGTTAGTCCATGAATTAAACTGAATTTCATTAGTACTTGGGTTCTAATCTAATCTGTATAAGTCACTTTAAATTAAATATATGACTGATAGTTTGAATAGATGTGTGTTACGGATTGTCCTTTACTTTGCAGTATAAAATTATCTTGAGATTATTGATGTGAAGTCTACAATAGACACATAACTTATTGTTCTTAAATAATGCAGTATTGGTTTTCAAACTATCCTTTTGTAGGGTTGTGTTCCCTTTATGTATACCAATATCCTGTGTAATCCACTGAGAAAAATAATATATTTGTTTAAATTTTAAAATAAAAATTCAGAACTAATATGTGTTTAGAACCCACCCAAGCATGAAATCACATGACTTTGATCTAAAGGGTACTTATGACGATAGGATACAACGTGCATGGCCAAAGACATTCTTCAAACAATATATAAGACATGTGGTCTGACATAAATGAATATTGTTCCTCAAACATTTCATTGATTTGTTTCTTCTTTTAATACAATGTCCATAGATGATGATATAGCAGATATATTCTTTCTAGCTGGCAGAGTCCAGTACTTAAAAGGTAAAGCTTGCTTAATCATGGGCGGTCTAGGTAATGCCATTCCTCTTGTCTGTGGTTGACTTACAAAAGGTCATGTGACTTAGTCATGGTAATGATGACATCACAACTTGGCAATGACATGTGAGAAAGACTGCTAGGGGATTCTGGGAAGTGTTTCTTCACTGATGAAAGGAAACGCAAAAGGAAAAATGGCTTCTTTTCTTCCTTTGGCCCTTTCTGTATCTGCATGGAAAGCCTGGAATTGCACCAGTCAACTGGATTTTAAGGGTTGTTAGCAGAACACAGGGCTGAAACACCAGAATGAACTGACTCCTTGAGTTACCAAAATAACCAATTCTGAAGCTAATTTCTTGTTATGTGAAATAACAACACTTCCTTATTTAAGCAAGTTTGAGTTGGGGTTTTAAATTATGCACATCCCAAACATCTTAACTGATGCATAAAACAAGGGTTTCACAGAAGCTCTTAGCACAAAGACTGTCCAATAGCAAGTGTTCACGTAGTATTTATTAAATAAATATAATTGGCCCTCCATATGGATTCTGCATCTATAGATTCAACCAATCACAACAAAAATGTTTTAAAAACCCTGTACCTATACTGAGCATGTGCAGACTTTTTTCCTTGTCATTATTCCATAAGCAATACAATATAACAACTATTTACAGATCATTTACATAGTACTAAGTATTATAAGTAATCAAATAACTTACATAGTACTAGGTATTATAAGTAATCAAAAGGATGTGCATAAGCCATATGCAAATACTATACCATCGTATGTCAGGGACTTGAGCGTCTGCACGTTTGGTATCTTTAGGAGGTCCTGGAGTCATGAGCATGAAATCACATGATTCTGATCTAAAGGGTGCTTCTGATGATAGGATACAACGTGCATGGCCAAAGACATCCTTCAAACAACAACATATAAGACCTGTGGTCTGACAGAAAATGGCAGCACTAAGGGATGACTGTAATGGATGTGAGGAAACATAAAGAACTCTATGTTTATTTGGGATAATGATGAAAAGAATAGAGAATGACTACAAGGAAATAATGCATGTAATGAAATTTGTATGTTGAGGAAGAAGGCAAGCACATGTTGGAACCTCTAGTTAATTTTCTCTGGGCTTGACCCTTTCACTTGAAATAAAAACATGAGCTCATAGCAGAATGTTTTTTCTCACCTTTCATCCTAGTGTGAATGTCAGTCAACCTTGTTATGGCAAAGCCTGGCCCTTCCACATTTCCAGCCTGTATGCACCAAACTTGCAAAAGTCCCCCCTTTCCCAAAAGCCTTTATCTTAAACATGGAAAAAGAGGACACATCAAATGTGTAAAACAGAAGAGAAACTTGCCTTTTCCAGGCTCATTTAATAGAGTGCTACAGTTTGAATGTATGTGTCTGTCCCTCAGAAAATCCAGCTGCTGAAATCCAATCATCAGGTTGATGGTATTAGAAGATGGGGCCTCTTGGAGGTGATGAGGTCATGAGGCGCACACTCCATGAGTAGGATAAATTTTCTTACAAAACAGACATCCAAGACCTGCTCCTCCTTTACCCTCTTCCTCAAGGCATTATTCTGAAAGCAGCAACGAGGGCCTCCCAAACACTGAACCAGCGGGTCCCTGGATCTTGGATTTTTCGGCCCCCAGAACTCTGAGGAACAGATTGCTATCATTACCTCATTTATAGTATATTGTGTAATAGCTCCACAAATGGACTAAGACATAGGGCAAGGATGAGATACAAACTAAAATGCAAGGGAGATTTTCAGGTGTGAGAGCAAGAGGTGCAGACACCACCAAACAGGCATTCACGCCCAGGGACAGAGCCTGTCTACCTCGGTAAGTGTCACGGGGCACAGGATAAATCTTCTTTATACTGGAAAGTTCTAAACCATTTACAATAGTGTTAGTGCCTCTGGAAAGTCATCGATTAAACCTTTATCAAACAAACATAAAGACCAGTTCTCCATTCTCATTATCAAGACCCCTGGGTCGGGCAGGCTTTGAGGTGGAGGTGCTCGCCTTCCACTGTCCATTACCGTGCAAGACTCTGTCTTCTTCCCATTGCTCCAGCTTCCACGACTCCTCCTTCTCCTCTTTCTTTCTCCCTCCTCCAAGCTCTCTGTAGTCTCTCATTATTTTTTTTCACTTTATTCTCCTGAGTTTCATATTTATTAATTTCTCTGAGATTTTTTTTTTTTTTTTTTTCAGTTTTGGCTGGAGCCAGGCTTGTACCCCTTACCCCTGGTATATGAGGTCAGCGCCTTACTTGTTGAGCCACAGGCACCACCCTTCTCTGACATTTTTAACTCTAAATAATTTAATACATAAATATTTACTATGTGCAAGACACAAACCAGCTTGGTTAAATAAAAGGAGACAAAACTTGGACCCTGTTCTCAAGAATCTCAGAATCCACTGGTAATCAGAAGATCAAATAATCCTAACCATAGAAATACTGTGATACACATCATCACTAAAATATGTAAGAACGAAAATCAAAATGAAATAAAGTGCCTTTCACTGGGCTCTAAATCCAAAGTGTCTCTTGTCTACTGTGTACTGGGCCTTTCCTTTCCTTTCAAACTCACGATGCTCAAGATAGAATTCACAATCTTTCCTTCAAAAATCGTTTTCCATTGTGATGACTCGTTTCAACTTGGCTGAGGCAGTTAGCTTAGTCACTCGCGCTTGAAACATGGGTATTCTTAGCATTTCCCTCCGATTCATACTCCTCAGCTTGCATTTACCAAGTTCTGTTCATTTTTCTTTTGAAATACCTCTTTTATCCTTCTGTTCTATAGTCATTACCACCACCCTACTCCAAAATTGGATCACTTTATACTCATATTCCTGCAATTTCCTAGCAGATGTCTATGAATCCAGGCCCCCCTCATCTAAATCATACTGTGTTCTTCAAAGAACCACAGAATTCAAAAATAGAGACATGGCCCTCTAATGCAACAATCTACAAATCAACCCTGAAATATTGGTGAGTAGCCATGTTCTTGAATGCAGATTGATAGGAAACCCAATTTTTCAAAAAGGTTCTCATTTAGTTTATGGGTTATTTGAACAGAGGGAAAAAAATCCTCCTCATATTCAGAAGTCTATACTTCTCTTTCTCTGATTTTCTCTCTGGAATCCTAGCTTCCCTTCCTCAAAATATAAATTCTCATCAGGCTTTTGAATAAACCTTAAGTCCTGTGTCTAAAAACTGGTTAAATACACACCATCTTCATAATTGAATCTGGTATAAATTTTAGGTCTCCACACCTTGATTGCCCTCCTATTGGTATTTCATAATTTTCATCATTATTTGGAATGTGATGTTTGGAAATAAAGAGATTACTTCACAATTTCTTTACATAGACTTTCCTATGTAAAGGAATAATTTTCAATTATTTTGCTCTCCTCCCAAATTCAAGAATCTTAAATATTTCCAGTTTTTATTGTCCAATGCAAAATTTCTCTGCTTGAGTTCTTGACTTTTAAGCCATCTGGGATCTAAGCCTTCAATTCTAGGCCAGCTACCTAAAGCACCCCCAACTTTCACTGGGTGGGGATCCTGTCTTCAGTATGTCCGTTCATTCATTCACTCACATTTTCAAGCTTTTCCTTATATCTATTCTTTTTGCCTAAAATGACTCATTTTCACTCTACTTAACTTTGTCTTCTATTTCCTTTAAATCTCAGTTTCAGACTGTGTAATAAGTAATTTGGCCTTGCCCAAGGAGAGGTAGAGAGGTCTGGCTTTTGCCTTTGGTGAATGGGGGGTGATCTCTGGGGCCCTAGGGTGTCCTGTCTGACAGGCATGTTTCTGTTTTGGGGGGTCTTTGGCCACCAGACAGTCTCACAATGTGATTTGTGCTGGGGGAGTTGAGGCCCAGCTGTATCAGGTGTAATCTCATGAAGAACTAATGATTAAAGGTTGTCTGACCTTGCGAGGAATTAGAGACTAAAGGACAGTCAGGCAGGCAGCTTGTGATTAAGCCTCGATAAAAACTCTGGACACCAAAAGCGCAAGTGTTCTTTCCTGGTTGTTAGTGCACTGCGTGTAGCTGGGTGCAGTGGCTCATGCCTGTAATCCTAGCACTCTGGGAGGCCAAGGCAGGTGGATCGCTTGAGCTTACAAGTTCGAGATCAGCCTGAGCAAGAGTGAGTGCAAGTCTCTACTAAAAACAAAAACTAGCTGGGCTTTGTGGCAGGTGTCTGTAGTCCCAGGTACTCTAGAGGCTGAGGCAAGAGAATAAGATTGAGCCCAAGAGTTTGAGATTTCTGTGAGCTATGATGACACCATGACACTCTACCCATAAACTTCCAGCTGCACAGGCAATTGGGACCTCACCCCTTGTATTTCTGGACGCTCAACTCTGTATTGGTATCACAACCTTATCATTAACATAGATCTTTGGAGGTAAGTTATTAAGCAGATATTATGATAGAAAAGGTTTGGATTTTGGCACCACAGTTATTTAGTAATTTGTAACTTCAGCCATCAGGAGGAAGTAAACAAAGGGGAGAAAAGACTCTCTATATAATGCTGTCAAAAGTATAAGGACGAGAACAAGGTGAGAAGATGCTAAGCATATTTCTAAAGAACCACTGTGTTAACAACACACTTCACCAGTTCTATCAACATTGACTGAGCAATGTGCCAGGATCTCTCCAGGGGGGACCAGCTGAGAAGGGACGTGATCAGTATTGCAGTTTTTTTTTCTTTTTTGCAAAAAATGATTCTTCATCCTTTAGGAAGAGATCTCTGCCTTTCCCACGTCATAAAATTCTACCTGATACGTGTGTCTATATGCTCTGCCTATTGTAGTTTGCCTCTATAATAAACTATTTCCAATTTCCCTTTCACATGAAATACTCCAATAGTAAGTGTGGGGTTCCTGCCCAGTTTGACAGAAATGGATAATTCTAAGTAATATGAGACACTCGAAAACAAACAGGGAGAAGACAGAAAGAGTAATCATGAGAAACTTCAAAGTAGAGCAACACAGACGCAGGGCCCAGAAAACAAGGAGGAAAGACGAAGAGCCCACGTGGGCTGACACGGGCATCTGGAATTAGTTTGGAGAGGATAATCACAGAATCTCAGAAAATTCCCTGAAATCAGAAGTGGGGATGGGTTGAGTCTTGGCCTGAGTACAGCAGCAGGTGGTGGAGGAGGAGATGGGGAGCCTGAAGGCACATGTTGGGCAGAAGCTTGATCTCCTTTTCTTGTACAAGCCATCTTTCTTTCCTAGTTTTATTTTTACTTCTCCGAGAACTGTAAGGGGACCAAGATTCGTATTTCCTCAGGCTAGGATTATGTCAGACTACATTATTTTTTTATCCAAAGATAATGCTTTTCAGAACAGAAAAAAAAAAAAATCTCAAGTAGGCATCCTGGAGGGCTTGAAGGACCCTAAATTGGGACAATTCTATAAAAACAGAATGTTTGATTATCTCTTGTTCTGTTCAAATCACACTCCAGATCCTGGCTGAGGTGGGGAGATATCCAGTAAATCAGTAACAAGGCGGGATTCATTATCTACCTGCAAGAGTCCTATGACAGTGTATCAACGGAATAAACGTATAAAGCCTACTTTATAAGCAGTCTCTACATTCCACTAAACCCTTCATAGCTGGCAAACCATCTTCAACTTTGCTAACATCCATTCTCAATACTGGAAAATTGATCCATCAAAATAATGCCTTAGCATTATCAATCAAAATAATGCTTAATTTGGTTTCTGTTTGAAATATTAGCTGTTATAAATCAGATAAGCAAAGCATACTGTGTCCAGTTTCCATACTCCATATCATTTCAATATACTAGAAAGAACTGGGGAAAGATCTTATTAATATTGACATTTCTAATAAGAAATGCATCTCCAGTTGAAGTGATATTAGCTAGTAGTTTACATACTGGTCCAGGGCTGATCAAGTGATGTTTCTATTCCTGTTATTACATAAAGACAAACTACCCTTTCTGATCAACAGAGATGCGTTCACTCAGTAAGAAATGTACACTACCTTTATATTTTCTGTGTTCAAATGGTCTTATGAAATAATACCATACATGTATGTGTATTTTAAATATATATGAGAATAGTAGACTTTAAATTGCTTGAAATATGTATTTGTGTTTTAAACAGAAACATTTTACTACCATTCTATAGTTCTTTAAAATATTTTGTCAAATATGCTTTTCATAAGACAACTTAAGAACCCTTTTGAAACAAGGTTTTCAATCTCTTTTATGAGATCAGATGAATAAATTACTTTCAAGGAAGCCTATTGTAAGGATAGAATTGGTATGTTGTTTCTCTAAATTGTGGTGGTTTAAGAACTCATGTCCTTCTTTTTTCAGCATATAATCTATAGCTTTTGAGAAGCTAAATAGAAAAGATGATGAAAAATAGAAAAAGTATACAATTTCAAAATATAAAAATGTAAACATATGCAGGATAGGGAAAGAGTGAAATATAGATTAAACAGGTATCTCAGGGAAAGCGCAACACTGGAGTTTTCTGATTAAGCACTTCTTTTTCCATTTGTTGATATCTATTTTGTGCAAAATAGTTTGCTTCATTATGTATTTATTATGTTTCCATTGGGAAAGGATTCTAAATTATATTCATAAATGTCATCTCGTACCTTTTTTCTTTACAGAAACAAAAGTGTGCTGGATTAAAACTTAGGAGCTATTAGCTGTCACGGCCACTAGCACATCACTAAAAACTCAACATGGGGTTGTTAATACTTATTGAATTGGATTTTTGGTTTCTGTAAGCCTGGGACTGTCTGATAACATAGACAAAGTAGCCTTTCTGAATGAAAGTGGTGTGTTTATTAATTGAGAATGGCACACTGTCATTGGAGCATCTGGAGCTCACCTTGGACTCATCTAACAGCTAAGTGACAGTGGCTCATCTAGGAGCCCCTCTTCTTGAAATAGCTTAGCATTTCCCCTCTGCATGTGTCTGGATGAAGTTTACAGCATACAAAATCATAACTCTGTAAAACATGCCTTTATCGCTTTCAAACATTTTCCTCTGGTTTAGGAAGCATTTTGCTGTAAGATCATGTGATGGGCTAGTCAACTTCCCAAGGTCTATTAATCTAAGAAGTGAAAATTAATATCCTTTTTATCAGACAAGTCTGGTCTCCAATTATCAGTAGAGCAGATGTTGTGCTTTTCTTCTGGATATAAAGGAAAGGGATGTGCATATCATGCTTCAAGAGGTGTATCAATATAAGTAGGATTTGCTGGCTCTGCTTTACTGCTGCCCTCGGGGTAAATTGCTCGGTAGTTCAGCTCCCTCCTGCAGTCCCTGCAAAAACCAGAATTGAAAAGCACGGCTATGAAAGGTCCAGGCTTGGCTCTCTTCATCAGAAAATTATGGGACTGTAACTCATACAGCTGCTAGGGCTACCTGCTGTCTGCCAGATCCCCTTGCTTCCATTTCTTCTGCCCGCCGGGTATAGCCAGTCATTTCCAAAAGCTAATTTGCTGTTGATTATGGAATCCGCCAAGCCCAATCAATGTGCATACTCATGACCACTCACAAGATCATTTGCCTTAATCATAGGAGACCTCAAGGTCATTACTCCACCATCGGGAATAAATTTGGTGGAGACAGTTGCAGGGGTGCCCAGTACCCAGCTGCCTGCCAGACCTTTTGGTTTCCATTATTTTCATCTCTCAGATGCAACCAGTTCCATCCAAAGTCACTTCAAAGGCAAATCCATTCCCCACAGTGAGAAATCCTCTGCTGACTACTGACTTCTGAAACCGTAGAATAAATACAAAGACTTTGAGGACACTTCAGAATGCAGGCTTTGTTTTCTTCTCTCTCTCTTAAAAAATATTAGTTCTTAGCATGAGTTTATTCTCATCTATGTGGCAAAATAAACCTTCTTTCGGTGTCTAACAGAACGATTTTCTAAAAATCAGGATTCTTGTTGGGATTTATTAGGCTTATGATACATTTCCATATGTTTAAGTCACTGGTTTCATTTTTGTATTAAGACGTTTCTTTTTAAAACTGACTAGATCATATTTGAACACATATGCAAGGATGGTGAATTACAGATCTTGGAAGTGTCCAACCACCTAGTGAGGAGAGGGCAAAGATCCACCACCTGAGGTGCCATCGTCCTTCCTCTGTTCTTTGGACATAGATAAAGACACAGCCTACATGTACAGATAATGTCTGCTCTCTGCGGGACGTTGTTACAGGTGTTCAGGATACAACAAAGAACGAAAGACACAAAATCCTTAACAAGATGGTGATTATATTCAAGAGGAGCTAGAAATACAAGACTCTGTGTCATAGCATCAATCCCCCTGAGCCCTGCCATAGCCACATGATCATTCATCGTCTTTGCTCTAGATGGTTACTACCAATCAGGAACGGTAGCCAGGTCGAATGAGACCTACCAACATTTGTCACCACTGATCTAGCAGCCTATTGGTGTTAGACCCACAAAATAAAAAGTGCACCATATTTTACTAAAACACTAGAATAAAAATATTTAACTATAATAAATGCCAGATCAATAGATGGGCTGCTAATTATTTAACCCATTCTTCTTTTCAACGTTGAGTTCTGCTCAACTGCCAGTTGTATATTCATAAATTATGTGATTCTCCTTACTGACTTAAGATGCAATTTTAGAAATATATATTAAAAGGCTTATTTGTTAATAGAGGAATTTGTATGAACCAAACATCAAAAATAATATCAAAGCAATTAGTTGTAAAAATTTTCATGGTCTCTTTTATGTATAAACAGATATATTTCAAGGAAACTACATGTGTTTTCTTCTAACTCGCTGTGTCTTTTTATTGTTTTTGCAGTTTTTGGCCGGGGCTGGGTTTGAACCCACCACCTCCAGCACCCTACTCTGTTGAGCCACAGGCACCGCCCTAATTTGCTATGTCTTAAGTTAAAAAGGCTCCAATTATGTTGGATTTATTATTGTCAACGACTCCTTGGTGTCTGCACATTCTACTCTAGATCCCTGGCTATGAGGGTCAGATCAGACTGAGAAGGAACGGTCAGGGACAGCCAGATGAGGACCTGAAAACATCACTTTCTTAATTTTATCCTAGTCTGAACTGTCCTTAAAACAGAGATAGGGACTAGGACCCTAGTTTTTATATTTTAATAAGATTTATAAGGTGAGAAATCAGTTTTTGACATTGGTAGTATTTTGCTTTTAGAATTGGTTATTTTTTTCATGTTACATAAAAATGTACCAGCTACTCTCCTGCAAAAATCTTTTTCAACTTCAAAACATCAGATGAAGTGCAACGTTATCCTCAAAATTCTCCTTTATCATTTGAGGCAACCAGTAGACTCTTTTTTAAAGGTCGTTTAGCACTTAATGTTTGTAATAAGATAGCACAATCGTCACTCAGTGTCCAGGGAGGGATGGCTTCCAGGACCCCTGACAGACGCCCAAATCCACAAACGCTCAAGTTTTTGATATAAAATGGTACAGTATTTGCGTATAGCCTATGCATATGCTCCTGCATACTTTAAATCATTTCTAGATTATTTATAATATCTAATACAATGTAAATGCTCTGTAAAGAGTTGCTATACTCCATTTTAAATTCACATTTTTTAATTGCTGTATATTTACTTTTATTTTTTTTTCCAAATATTTTTGATCTGGGTTTGGTTGAATCTGTAGATATGGATCCCACAAATATAGAAGGCTAATTGGAAGTGCTATATTATAACCTTACTGTGGTCTTTGAAATAGTTACAAATTGTGTCTTACTCTACAATAACACCGGCATTAGAGTTCAAATAATAGCATTCCATTTCTTTATTACTGGTCTATATATTTATTAATTTCTATTTGCTCTAGACACATTCATGTGGGCGTGTATGCACAACCCACATTTCTATTAGAGAACTAATCATAAATTGATATTTGAAAAACATATAAATTTTTAATAATTTGGCATTTACACACAATTGATTTACATTCCTAAACCAATAATAGCATATTTTTAAAAAAAATTAATGCATCATTTGTGGTGCTTTAATGATGATTCAACGAATAAGACAAAACTTAACCTCACTATGAAGTAAATATTTTAATATAATTTTTAATGTAATTTGGTGTCTGAATTATTGCTGAAAGACTCAAATTTCACTTCTGGGTTGCCGTAAAATGGATTTTCCCTGAATTGGGAAGTGTTAAAACTAGGTTCTCTCACCTGGCTACTAGGAAAAGGTGCAGAACTCGGGAAAACTCATTGAGAGTTGACAAATCTTGGTTTACCTGTCTATAAAATGAACACTAGGTGATCTCTATGACCTTTTACAAATAAAAAATAAAATCAATGTTGTACACAAATATGTACACTCACGGTGACACATTGATGAAGGCCAACACGTAAGGGAAAAGATAAATTTCATGAAAATATAAACAGTAAAATGTTTCATGTGACATAACTACAGATGAGAAGTAGGAAAAACTACATGTTCAGACCTTTCATAAGTTTGTTCTAGATACTTAATTACTGTTATAAATTGCAGAAAAGATTTTTTTTTGCTAAAATAAAGCTTATTAATTATTTACATCTTCAGAAGTCCAACATCAAGAGGCATCTTACCATGTGTACAGAATTCTATTAACTTCTTTGATTCACTTTCAGAAGGCAAAATTCATTGAAATTAAAAACAGTGAAATAAAATTGATTCTTTTAAAACTTGAAATTTATTGTAAACTTGAATATAGAAATAGCTATGCCCTGTAGTTATTTGGTCAAAGGCCAAATTTTTTAGAAAAAGCAAGATTTACTGAGACCTAAAGGGTGGTACATTGAGTGTACTCATAATTTTCTCAGGCTATGTATTCTCTTAAGGCATAAGTTAGTAAAACTCTTGTGGCATGAAAGAATTTTAAATGTTTCCCAAGTCTAAATCAGAGTCGTGGGATTGGCATGATGATTTTGTAGATCCAGGCTACAAAGAATTTTTTGGAGTGTGCCTTGGAAAAGGGAGGGTGAAATGAAGATAGTATTTTGACTGATTTTCTGTCATTTTAACTGCAATCAGCACAAGCTTTCAGCATGATATGCTCCTGAGCTGTGCAACACTTGCTAATAAAACTGAGGGTAGTAGTCCCTACTTGAGTAAAATTAAAGATCCTGAATTAAACAAAGCTAATCAGGTTTCTTTATTGTGGGACTTCTCGAAATCTTTAAAGTGTTTAATACACATGTATAAATTGAATCTTTCAGACAATGCTATAGTTACACATGGTATCCAAATCTATTTGACCGGCAGAATCATTTTGTCTCAAAGTATGTTACAAGACTAGTGTTTGCCATTCGGTATATAAATTCCCCTCTGTCTTCTAAAGCTTCACTATTACAAGTCATACATAATATATTCAATTGTTCACCAGAGGCTCAACGCAACACAGAGGAAAGAGTTTCGCTTCCAACAGCCCAGAAACTTCCATAGAAGTTCCCAAAGAATTGAAGCATTATTTTTACTTATTGATTCTAAGTAGATCAATGGCAGGATGTTGTAAAATAAATCATCTGACAGGAACTGCTTGTACAGTTGTGTTGAGATAAGATGAGTCAAACAGAGAGATGTCCTTTTGTGAATATTCTTATGGTTACAAAATATCAGCATCTGTATTTGCACTGAGATTTTTCAAAGATATATAGAACCAACATTAGGTGTAACTGATATGAATAACCAAATAACGAAATAAAAAACATGTATAAAAAGGCCTATCTTTTTCCTTAATGTTCAAACACAAAGTGCCCAAATTCTACCCCAGAATGTTAGAAATAAAGAAAAGTCAAAGAAGACATCAAATGTAGTGTTCATATTATAACACCTACAGTATAATTATGTACTACAAACCATAGGTAGATTCATTGGAAACAAGTAAACTGTTGGAATTTCTAAAATTCTAGAGGCAAGTAAATGACACGATAGCTAAGGAGCTCCGTGATAGCTTGCTTAATTCAAGTACTGTGAATGTTCTTAATTCTCAAACAAAAACCAGTATTTCCCTCTCCTTCCTTTCTATGCAATCAAGTGTTACATTTTTAAAAATAATTGTCAAATACATTAAAATGGATCTTTTCCGATATGAAATATCCTCTTTGGGCAGTATTAATGCAAAAATAGCTCCACCCCCTTTACAGGTTACTTTAAAAGAACATAAATGAAAAATATTTAACGTAATGCTTTACTAAATGAAAGTGAAAATGAAAACATTATCTCTGTGCTCTTTATTGTTCTATATTTCCAACCTTTTAAATGTTGTGCTAATTAGTTTGAATATGGGATATGCAAGGGCTAAACACCAGTGACAACACGCAAAATTGGCACATCTGTTCACAGGAAAACTATGTGTGAAATTTGTAAGGTAAGTAGCACTTAGAAAGAAGCAAAAGAACAATTTGTGTAAGTGAAATAAGCTATGGGGATAAAGTGCAATAGAAACTAATATAATATTTACCTTTATTATCAAGAAACAGTTTTGCTATATATTTTTACACACACCTATGCACACACACACACCATGGATAAGAAATACCACATAAATTTAGTACACTAATAAATGACAGATTAAATCATTTCTCCTGACAGAAGAGTTTAAAGATATAATTAAAAATAAATTTAGATAAATATGGGTGACTCTTGTAGAATCAGTTTTATTAACTTTGTGCTATATAATTACACTTTATATAGTATTTTCAAAAGTCTGGGCTATTTTGTGTTAAATAAATGTTTAATATATTTTAACATTTAAATATGTTTGCTATGTTTAAATATATTTAGTTCCTCAGTTTCCTGTGTATTTCCCTACTTATTTTCTGTTGTGCTGATACAGAAATCTGCCCCCACCCCTACCTCACAAAAATGTGAGTTATGAGGAAATGTACCCAGAGTTGTTTTTATCTCGATGAATCTGCCATTATTTAGGACCTGGCTCTCAGTTTTGTGGAGGTGGAAGCCTGTTTTTTCTGGGTTCTTGATAAAATCAGGTGACAGACTCTTTGTACAACAATAGAGAAGAGGCCATTAAGAATAGATGTCATTTTTTTTTATTGTTAAATCATAGCTGTGTGTGCTGGTTTCATATACAATCTGAAATATTCTCTCTCTTTTTTTTTTTTTTTTGGCCGGGGCTGGGTTTGAACCCACCACCTCTGGCATATGGGACCGGCGCCCTATTCCTTGAGCCACAGGCGCCACCCAATCTGAAATATTCTCATCAAACTGTTCAACGTAGCCTTCATAGCATTTTTAGTTATTGTATGTAGACATTTGTATTCTGCATTTAGTAAGTTTCGCCTGTACCCATTCTAAGATGCACCGTAGGTGTGGCCCCACCCATTACCCTCCCTTCCCCTTCCTTGGCCCTTTCCTCATAGTCTTGTGCTATAATTGGGTTATTGCCAATTTCATGTGAAAGCTATAAATTAGCTTCATAGTAGGGCTGAGTACATTGGATACTTTTTCTTCCATTCCTGAGATACTTTGCTAAGAAGAATATGTTCCAGCTCCATCCATATGGAGACTTTACCTCTTTCATGTAAACTTGAAAGAGGTAAAGTCTCCATCTTTCTTTAAGGCTGCATAGTATTCCATGGCATACATGTACCACAATTTGCTAGTCCATTTGTGTGTCAGTGGGCACTTGGGCTTCTTCCATGACTTAGCAATTATGAATTGGGCTGCAATAAACATTCTGGTACAGATGTCTTTGTTATATTGTGATTTTTGGTCTTCTGGGTATAAACCTAGTAAAGGAATTATAGGATTGAATGGCAGGTCTATTTTTAGGTCTCTGAGTATTCTACAAACATCCTTCCCGAAGGAACGTATTAGTGTGCATTCCCACCAGCAGTATAGAAGTGTGCCCTTTCCTCTACATCCACACCAACATCTCTGGTTTTGGGATTTTGTTATGTGGGCTACTCTTACTGGGGTTAGGTGATATCTCAAAGTAGTTTTGATTTGCATTTCTCTGATGATTAAGGATGATGAGCTTTTTTCCCATGTGTTTGTAGATTGTGCATCTGTCTTCTTTAGAGAAGTTTCTCTTCAAGTCCCTTGCCCACCCTGAGATGGGATCACGTGTTCTTTTCTTGCTAATACGTTTGAGTTCTCTGTGGATTCTGGTTATTAGACCTTTATCAGAGGTATAACCTGCAAATATCTTCTCCCATTCTGAGGGCTGTCTGCTTGCTTTACTTACTGTGTTCTTGGCTGTGCAGAAGCTTTTTAGTTTGATCAGGTCCCAGTAGTGTATTTTTGATATTGCTTCAATTGCCTGGGGAGTCCTCCTCATAAAATATTCACCCAGGCCGACTCCTTCAAGAGTTTTCCCTGAACTTTCTTCAAGTATTATAGTTTCATGTCTTAAGTTTAAATATTTTATCCAGTGAGAGTCTATCTTAGTTAATGGTAAAAGGTGTGGGTCTAGTTTCAATCTTCTACAGGTTGCCAGCCAGTTCACCCAGCACCATTTGTTAAATAGGGAATCTTTTCCCCACTGAATTAGATGTCATTTTCTAAGTGTATAATACAAACTCTGGTTCATGAACATCTTTATCCTTAAAATAGGCCAACATTCAATGTGATATTTTTCTTTGTTAAATACATTAGAGCAGGGGTCCTCAAACTTTTTAAACAGGGGCCCAGTTCACTGCCCCTCAGACTATTGGAGGGCCAGACTATAGTTAAAAAAAAAACTATGAACAAATTCCTATGCACACTGCCCATACCTTATTTTGAAGTAAAAAAACAAAACAGGAACAAATACAATCACACCACCTCATGTGGCCCACAGGCCATAGTTTGAGGACCCCTGCATTAGAGTTTACAGATATTTAAAATATCTCGGAGCTCTACAAGGTATGTGTTTTTAATCCACATTCTACAGAAGAACTAAGGTTCTGGGGTGTTAGGTAGCCTGCCTGACAGCACTCAGCCAGGAAATCACAAGTCAGCTGATTTTGATACAGTTCTTCCAAACTGAGATACAAATAAATTCCTTTTAAAGAGAAAATATAAAAATGTGATAGACCTGAGACTATGTGTGTAGACCTGGGATTTTTAAAACTTGCTCATTATTCACTGCAAAAAAAAATGTCTTTTTTTATATCTGCTAAAATGATTATTTAAGGATTACTGTAAAAAGTGAAAAGGCAAACTTTAAATTTCTCATAGAATATGTAGGCCCCTATAGTACAGATGAGAATGAGAGCTGAGAAACTGGCTTAGCTTTTAAGATCATTAAGAGTTAGAGTCAGATCCACCCTGACCACAAGGACTCGATCACTTAACAGCTCTCTCAGATTCAGTTTGTTCTGAAATCGGAGATGCAAATGCCCCTGTTAAGGTGTCCAAAGGTAAAGTGAGATGAAGTATTCAAAATTCTTTAGCACTGTGTGGGCTGCACAGTAATTGCTTAATAAAAAGGTAATGTCTGTGATGTGCATTTTCACCCCAGTGCTGTCCACTAAGACACCCTGCCTTCTCTCTGTTATCAGGGAGACGTGGTCTCCAGCATCTGCTGCTCTCCTCCAGGCAGACACACTTACACTCGTCTGCCAGAGAAATTGCTCCTGGACAAGGCTTAAAGAGGAGGGACAATGAGTGGCTTTTGTCTCAATGACTTCCATTGGTAGAAAAATGCAAATTTTACATCTTTAATTAGATATATTAAGGTCTGTAACCTATTTCTGAAGTAATCAGGAGCAAAGAGACATTTTTGTTTGTTCAAAATAGCATTTACTGATATCAAAAGTCCAAAAGAAACATGCACTGGCCTGGATGTGGAGAGAAAGGAATGCTGATTCACTGTGGGTGGGACTCACACTAGAACAGCCTCTAAGGAAAGTGGTTTGGACATTATCTCAGAGAACTGAAAGTGGACCTGCCATTTGATCCTGCAATCTGACTATTAGGCATTTACCCAAAGGAAAAGAGATGTTTCCTCAAAAAGACACTTGCCCTTGAATGTTTATAGCAGCACAATTCACAATTGCAAAGAAGCAGAGCCCATCTAAGTACTCATCAGTATATGAATAGATTAATATAACGTGGTGTATGTACAAGTGTACCAGGGTGTGCTACACAGCCACGAACAAATGGCCATCTAGCATCTTTTGTAACAGCCTGGATGGTTCTGGAGACCTTTCTCAGTGAAGTATTGCAGGAATGGAGAAGCAAACACTTCATCTACTCAGTATTGAATGGGAACTAGTCGATTGACACTTATGTGTACATACGGAAGAAAATTAAAACTCAATGGAAATTTAGTAGGGAGGAGGAAACAGGAGGGCCAGGGTAAACTCACACCCTGCAATGCACATATTCTGGGTGAAGGGCACACTTATAATATCGACTTCAAGTGTACAAATGCAAAATATGTAACCACAATATGTGTACCTCTGTAATACTCTGAAATAATAAATTAAAAAAATAGTGTTTACACCTACACTCTACTCTTAAAGGAAAGACTTATGTTCAAATTTCTGAATAGCATCTCATTTTTGTGCTGAAATCAACCAATCCACAGTTCCTTTTTGGTGTCACAGGCCATGGCTGGGTCAGGGAGAGACCATGGGGAGAACACAGAGAAAGCAGGAAGGTGGTCTCAAATACGACTTGAGAAGGTTCGAGTTGCCCTGCTTTTATTTGCCACCAGCTACTTTCTGCCACTATATGTCCCAGTACAGCAAGAGGCAAAAAGGTTCCCTAATCTGCAGTTTGAGACTCCCACTGGAAAGTCCTGCATTTGTGTGAGATTCATGATTTTTTTTTTAATTTCAAAATATTTAAAGGGCTTAAGGGGCACACATGTTCAGATTACACAGATCACTATTATAATGCTGGAGACCCGGCTGTTAAGTGTGCTCGTCACTCAGTGTTCACAATGCCCAGTGGGTAGATTTTTTGCCTTTCCTTTCCCCTCCCCCAGACTGATTGCCCCTGAGTTTTCCTTCCCTCTGTGCACATGTGTACTCATTGGTTAGTTCCCCTTCAGTGCTGACTACATACGGTGCTTGTTTCTCCATTCTCGACATGCTTCACTTAGAAGAATGGCCTCTAGTTCTGTCCAGATTGTTGCAAAAGGTGTAAATTCATCTTTTCTCTATGAGTGACTACTACTGTATGGAAGACAGTGTGGAGATTTTTCAAAGCACTGAAAGTAGACCCACCATTTGATCCTGCAGTTCCACAACTGGATATTTACCCACAGAAAAGAAGACTTTTCATGTAAAAGACACCTGCACTCCAATGTTTATTGCAGCACAATTCACAATCATAAAGATGGGGAATCAACCCATGTGCCCATCGATCCATGAGTGGATTAATAAAATGTGGAGTTTCATGATTTGAGCAACTTGCCAGAACAAGGGACGAGTTAGCTATGACTGGACAGTCTTGATAATCTTACTTAGAAGCCATCTAATACGGAAATTTGAGGAATTATTTTTTCTTAATTGAGTTCAGTACCAAGGACTCTGACTTGGGCTAAGAAATTTATTTCTGATTTGAATCTTTTTCAGTCCAAAATCCTAGATTCAGTGCAGATATCTCAGAGGATGAGAATGCTACGTATCCGGCAGACTGGGAAACAGCCAATTTAACTAAACTCATGAGGAATACCGAAGCAATTTCACAGTTGATTTAGACTCATAGACCTTTTATACCCTGTTTACAGGAAACTCACAAAATTTCAGAGAGGAGAGCAAACTTTAAGATCATCTAGCCCAATCACTGCATTTCAGAGACTCTGTCTTCCCAGGGGATTGAGATTTGTTGAGTACAAGGCCACTTCTTTTTCATCAATGTTTCTGAATGAGTTGGGACATGCCTGAATCCCTAAATGTGATTGACTTAATTTCAGGCCTTTTAGATAAGTAAGATCATCCTAATCACTAAACTATATTGCTTAAGTACACACCCTATTTCACTCGGCCTCAAATGAAGGTGACCTCAAACACAAATAGATCACATGGAGTAGTTACGTTTCAACAATGAGGCAATAGGACTAGATTTCTCATTTTTCGACCGGCAGTGGGTATGAACGATTTCTTCATGTTACTATCAAGTTTATAGGAGCAACCCTTGTTCAGGGATTAGTGCAAATCACAGTCTGATCAAATGTGGCTATAGGAGGAGAGAAGATGTTACAAAATCCCAACAAGACTTAGTCTACAGAAAAGACACTTGTGAGACCGCAGCACAGAGGCATCACCTGGTGGCCACATTCTCGTGGTGTGAGAAGCAGTGGTGTTAACATGGAGAATGAGATTTGTATACTGTAATTCAGGTCATCTTTAAATACATTGCAACACAAATGTCTATTCATAATTTTCTATGCTACGTCAAGAGGATAACTTAATGTGTAATGAACTGCAAGCTTTTGGAAACCAAAAGGCAAAAATAAAAGCTTTAGATATTTACCAAATGGAATAGAATATCACGTGCTTTAAAAAGTATAGAATGGGGCTGTGCCCATAGCTCAATGAGTAGGGCTCTGGCCACATATATCGAGGCTGGAGGGTTCAAACCCGACCCGGGCCAGCTAAAACAACAATGACAACTACAACCAAAAGATAGCTGGGCATTGTGGCAGGCACCTATAGTCCCAGCTACTTGGGAGGCTGAGGCAAGAGAATCACTTAAGCCCAAGAGTTTGAGGTTGCTGTGAGCTGTGACACCATGGCACTCTATCAAGGGTGACCTAGTAAGACTCTGTCTCAAAAAAAAAAAGTATAGAATGCATTTGTGCCTCTACCATTATATTTTAGAGTTATATCCTATTTTTTTCCCCTCTTCTGAGCTTGGTATGTAGCACATAGTAGATGCCAAATAAATGATGCGAATTAGTGAATGAATTAATGAACATACACAACATGAATTCTTGAACTTAAGGAAGGTCGAGAGAGAAGGCATTTCTTGGAATGAGGATGGGTTCAATTTATCTTCTTTATCTATGTGACCAGCAAAGACAACTACATGGGTATCTGAATATAATCTCATTGTAAATTCTGAGAGAAATCCTGAAATTAAGGGAGCTTAATGGTTCAAGTTGAGGAAAGTAAGTGGCAGAGAAAGTGGTAAAGCCATAAAAAGGTCAAAAAAATTCTATGAATAAATATGAAAATTGGTTAGATGTACCATCATTTCTGCTTGACAGCATAAGTTACTTCTGATAGAATGTACTTTCTCATGGAGTGACCTAGTCAAATTGTAATCGTCGGTTGTAAAAGGGGTGTACATAATGCCACTGTCCTCCTTCCAGCGCGCGTGCGCATGCACACACACACACACACACACACACACTCTGCTTTCTAAAAATCAAGCCTAGTTAAGGGGCAGACTCACCTGCTCAGATGTGTGTCTGCCTAATAATTGTTATATCTGCTGAGTTGATGGGTGCTACTCTGACGTGTTAAAAAGTATGAAGTCTATGTGGGTACTTCATGAATTGGGATGTCTTTGATTGCCTGGCTGCATGAGCAGGGGCGGAAAACCCAGATGCTCATGAACTAATTAATACTTTTGGAAACCACTAAAGTAGTCTCTCTTCAAAAGCTTTAATACATAAGGTGTTACATTAAAGATGGCATTCTTTATCATTGGTTTAGATGAATAAAGTATAATTGGTTAACTTCAGGAAGAAAACTAGTTCTTGTTTTATTAGAATAAAAGTGTCCAAGCAGGGTTTCCCTGATGGTTTTCTAGGAGCCCCTCAGCAGGTGCATCTGGGCTGCTGTGAGGGTGGAAGGATAATGTCCGTGAAGTATCTCCTAGGATACAGGAAAAGCCCTAACGTGGAAAACACACGCTGAACTTGTGGGCCCTTGGTAAGTTGTTTAACCTCCTTGAACTTCAAATTCTTTACTTGTAAAATGTTGATACAAATAATTTCCATATCACAAGACTATTTTGAGGGTATGTTTGTTGAAAATACTTTTTAAACTGTAACTCACTTTGCATTATGAACATGAATGGTACCATCCTCAAAGAAATCACAAAACGGCCTGTTTGTACTTATCAAGCCTCTATTTAATTGATCTAAGGTAAACCATGAAATAAAGATGCAAAATTGACCTCTACAGCTGGCCAGATGAGAGGCAGAGCTCAGGAATCCTGATTTCTGGCTTTAGTGATGTTACGGTAACAGGAGGGCTCTCCTGCTTAATATCCCTACAATGTGCCTGTTTCACTGAGTGATATTTCCACCTTCAGAAATAAGAAACAGGAAGCTTGTTTGAAAACACAAATATGCCTAGAAAGGAGCTTATTTGAAGCTGTTAATGAGACTATCCCATAAACATGCACTGGTTTCATTAGCTGATAGGCGACTAATAACTAAATGTAATTTGCTAATTTTGGACTATAGGCATTTTCCTGGACTCCTAGTAGAGTGAGAAGTTCTGGATTGGGAGGATTTTCTGAGGACACAGGTGTTCTAGAGGAAGCAAGGGGTCGGTTAAAGGAAAACTGTGAAAAACAAAACTCAGATGTTTTACCTTCTAAGCAATTTTACTCTGTTTTCTTAAATGAGAACTCTCCACTAAAACATTTCTTTGTTTCTGTTTGTTTTGACTATTTAGAAATTAAACCACCTTAAAAATATATGCATTCTTACTTAGAACAACTACAAGCGAGTGTTTGCTTTTTGGCTTTTACAGAATCCTATGTCCAGGGAAGGACCCTTTCCTACATGCATTATTGAAAGGCTCGTCATTTGATGGACTGAAAGTCATCAACTCCAATCGTTTCAAGATTTGCCTGCATTACTGACTCTGTTACAGACGGCTTCTCTACCTGCTGCGTGGGCCGGGTGGGATTTGTGACTCACACTAAGATCTTTTCGTCTTCTCTGTATACCGATGTGTGTTCGTGGGCACGCACATGTGTGTACTCAACATCAGCTCATTGTTTTATGAAATATGGTAATCATTCTGGTAATGAGGCATAACAAATATTATCTACTTAATGGGAATTTGTACCTTTTCTACAATGACATAGTTGATTATAGACAACAGTATAAAATTTAATGTTCAAATAGTCTATATTCTCAAATGCTTATTACCTGAATATTGAAAAAATCTAAGGAGGCTTTATAGATTCTAAGGGAAAATGTCAGATGTAGAGAAAAGGAGTTATTTGTTCAATGATTATGGTACACAGAATAATGGCCTTCCAAAGATGTCTTCAGTATAGTTCTTGAAACCTGTGAATATATTACATTATGTGGGAAAAGGGAATTAAAGCAACAGATAGAACTGTGGTTGCTAATTAGCTGACCTTAAAATAGGAAGATTATCCCAGATTATTTGAATGAGTCCACTATAATCACAAGAACTTTTTTTTTTTTTTTGTAGAGACAGAGTCTCACTTTATGGCCCTCGGTAGAGTGCCGTGGCCTCACACAGCTCACAGCAACCTCCAACTCCTGGGCTCAAGCGATTCTCTTGCCTCAGCCTCCCAAGTAGCTGGGACTACAGGCACCCGCCACAACGCCCGGCTGTTTTTTGGTTGCAGTTTGGCCGGGGCTGGGCTTGAACCCGCCACCCTCGGTATATGGGGCCGGCGCCTTACCGACTGAGCCACAGGCGCCGCCCATCACAAGAACTTTTAAATGTACAAGAGGGTGGCACTCAAGTTAGTAAGAAAGATCTGAATGGTCATTTCTGGAACACAAGTGAAACAATGTGGGCAGCCTCTAAAAGCTGGGAAAAGTAGGAAACAGATTTCCCTACAGCTTCATACCCAGCTTTGTTGGCATCCTGATTTTATTCAGTGACACCCATTTTGGACTTCTCACCTCTGAAACTAGAAGATAAAAAATTTGTGTTATTTTAAGCCAAAGTTTTTGTGAAAATTTATTACAGCAGTAAAGGAAACTAATATACCTAGGAAACCATTTATCCATCTATTCATTCATTCAGCTAACCTTGGGCATTCTCTAAGTGCAGGACACTGCCGCATTCATCTAATCTGAGCTCAGCCTCTAGAGCCGTCTTTTGTTAACTTCTTCTATTTTCATTCCTTCCACCGGAAATGTGGAAAGAAGGAAAACCACAAGTGATCAGATAAGGAAGATACTTTCTGTTTCTCAGACAGATTTTGGGAGGTAATTCTACTTTCCACTAACCTTTGTTTATCTTCTTTTTTTGAGTACATATGTTATGGGGAACTCCTTCTCTCTCCATATAAATCTAGGCTCTATGTTGGATTTGGAATAATGCATGTGTATTTCATTTAAATTACAAAATACAAAGACACGCATTTCAGTTCTTCTGATTTCTCATCCAGCTGAAATCCTCCTCACAGTCACTTACTCCTTCATTTATGCATTCATGCAGTGAATTCAGCTTTTACCATGTCCCAGTTACTCTTTCAGATACCATACAGAGAATTATTTTTTAAAAAATGAACAAAACCCCTTTCTTAATTCCTTATAGGACCTTTGAATCTACAGATGTGGCAGATAGATCCACCAAATATAATGCAGTATATGATTGTGATATAACTCTCTAATTACTTATATAATACAAGGTTCCTGGTAAATACTTAACAGGGACTTACATTTATAAGTAGATGTTATTGTATGTTTATAAAGAAGAAGAATAGTGATCATCACCAATTTAATACTACTGACCTATAGCAATCATTTGCTTTAACATGTTAAAGACTTATGATCAGTACATGCAGTGTTTGACCCTGAGGCATTGATCTATATCTTCAATGGCACTTTATTCTGAGCCCAGAGTAAATCAAAAGACCAGTAGCCTAAAATGATATTTTGAGACAGAGCTGAAGGTATGTCGAGAGGAAAAGAATTCCAAAAACAATCAGATAGAACAACCTGCTTTGAAAAACCTTCTAAAAAAGAGCATCATATTCTAAATTGCTTCATAGGTTTTCTGCTATACTTTTATCTGGAAATTAATCAACTAATTATAGATAATTATAATTAATATCTGAATTCATTATGTTCAGGCATATTAATTGGAATTTGAAATATATTTTAAGCTGTCTTAATTTTTTTATATTCTAACAATCAGAGAATAATAGAAGCTTGATTATTTCAAATTAGGACTACAACCCACAAACCTTAAAATAAATTTTTAAACACTACCACAAGTTTGATACTTATTTTGCAGTAAGTCATTACTCTGCTTGCAGAGAAATGTTTGTTCTCATGTGTTCTTTTCCCTATGAGATGGCACTAAACTTGTGATTTCATACACTTAATGCCTCACACCTTTATTCTTAATTTTCTTAATTTTCATGGAATTATAGTTGCAAAATACACACAATAATAGTATTATGTTGTTTAAAACAAGACAAACACTTTTTTAAACAATAGGAAAAATTCCAAATCTTTTGGCATGATATTCAAGGTATTTTCCCGATCGTGGTTGGTATCCCTACTATCCATAGAGAGAGGTAGGAGTCAGCCTTGTCTCTCTCTCCCTCTCTCTCTCCTCCGAAACTAATCAGAAAGAAACCCTGATATGATTTACCCTCTAAGTAATTTTTATTTCTGAATTGGTCCCATTCTCTTTCCTACCATCACTGTCCCATATCAAGCTCTCTTCCCCATTTTCTTAGTATTGTATAATAAACTTTTCTGATGTCAGTTCTATTCATATCAGCTAATTCTTCACCTTAACCTTCACAGTTACATAGGAAGCCTGATAATCAGCCTATGCTGAGGTTAAAGTGGCCCAGCTTCCATGAAAAGAATGCAAGGCTCTGTCTACCTTCCTAGCCCCATTGCACAATCTGTTCAATTTACACTCTAGAAATTATTTGTAGTTTCTTCCAAACTCATTGTGCTGTTTTATATGTCTGTTCTTTTGCTCACGTTGAGCTGTCTGTTTGGAGTGGCTTTGTGCTTTTAGCCCCATTCATAAACTACCAAATTCAGAAATCACTTCCTTCTTAGAAAAGAAATCCTTTTCTAATCTTCAGGCTGCATCAGAGTTCCCAGAGTGCATTATGCATACGTCTATCATAACAAATACTGCCTTATATTTCTTGTCTCTCTCATCCACTGAAATCTGAGATTCATAAGGAAAAGCAGAGGGCCAAATCGCCTTTGCTCCTCTGATGCATGGTGCAGCACCTGACACATTCAAATATGTTCTTGGTAAATGATAGAAACTACACAAGCTAACTTACTCCTGACTTCCATCAGTTTCCCTACCTTTCTAATGCTCTACTCCTATGAACCACAAATAAGTTGCTCATCCATTCATCTACCTATCCATCAGATATTTGTCCATCCATCCATCCATCCATCCATCCACCCACTCATCCATCCATCCACCCATTCATCCATCCATCCACCTATCCATCCACTTACTCATCCATCCATCCATTCATCCACCCACTCATCCATCCATCCATCCATCCATCCATCCATCCATCCATCCGTCCATCCATCCATCCACTTATCCATCCATTCACCCACTCATCCATCCATCCACCTCTCCAATCCATCCATCCATCCACCCATCCATCCATCTACTCATCCATATATCCATACATCCACCCCTCCAATCCATCCATCCATCCACTCATCCATCCATCCATCCACTCATCCATCCATTCACCCATTCATCCATCTATCCACCTACTCATCCATCCATCCATTCATCCACCCACTCATCTATCCATCCATCCATCCACCCCTCTAATCCATCCATCCACCCATCCATTCACTTATCCATCCATCCATCCATCCATCCATCCATCCATCCACCTCTCCAATCCATCCATCCACTCACTCATCCATCCATCCACCCACTCATCCATCCATCCAGTCATTTATCCATCCACCCACTCATCCATCCATCCATCCATCCATCCATCCATCCATCCATCCAGTCATTCATCCATCCACCCACTCATCCATCCATCCATCCATCCATCCATCCATCCATCCATCCATCCATCCATCCATCCATCCATATATCCATAGGTAGTCAGGTATATGCATTTGATCTAGTCATTGAGATTTAAAATTTTTCTCTTTGGTAAATAAATAGGTAGACTGCTCAACCTTTTTTTATTATGTAATTTATTGTATTTTTGATTATTTTTGTCCCTCACTACTCCTGAATGAGTTTTACTGAAGCACCTACTGGTCCCTATGAGCTTCTTCTTATGTTCTAATGCTGTGGAGCATATATGAGGTTTATAAACCATTCATTCATTTATTGAGAAAAGATACCCTCTTGGCAATGGGAAATTTTTTTTCTGGAACAGAATTTGATGATATAATTTACAAAACAAGATTAATGTACTTATTAATTACCATAAGAAATGCTAGCATAAAATACTTTTTCCTAAAAATACTTTTAGGTCTTTCTATTATCAATAAACTGATTCAAGAGAGTGAGTTTTGAGACAAATGGTAATAAGTGCATATCGTTTGTTATTGTATCATCTCCTTTGTAGAAGAATGCATAAAATGAGAAAACTTAAATGCCACCTAGTATAAATCAAAGAAAATGATGTAGCTAATTGCCAGAGAACTTCCTAACTCTTACGTTTATTTTCTGGTTCAAACGCTTTGTTAAGTAGCACAGTATTTTTTCTGAAACCATGTGGAATATGTGGTCAGGCACTGTATTAGGTGATACAGGTACAGAAATCAAATCAGTTTTTACCCTCGGTCTTCTTTTTACCTCTTTTACTTTTTAAGCATTTCTTCTGGTTGCTGTGGTACTCCTATTTCTTGCTAACTATGCCTTATCCATGAAGACCCTGTTCACATATGCAAAAATTGCCTCTAGGCAAAGTTACCTGCTTCTTTCTTTATACTGAAATTATGGAAGATAATTAAATTAAATACAAATCAAATAATGTTTATACATATGCTTATCCCCTTAATAGTTTGTATAAACCTTTTTAAGATAACCATTGCTCCCAGGACTCAATGCCTGATAGGACTGTCACTCAGTATATACATGCTCACTAAATGACAAACTACATCCTTCAGAGGAAATAGGAAATGGGGCATCCTCCAGTAAGTTAAATAAAGTATTTTCCATTTTAACAAAACCCAGTAAACTAGCAAAGTGAAAAATTATTTGCAAAGTGAATGAATCAGATAGGAATTATTCAATTTAAAGTGAAATTTTTTTACATAATGTGGTGGATTTAAGTGACTCAGTTAAAAAACATTCACTTCTCTCTCTCTTTAATATGTAGAGCAGGGTGGCGCCTGTGGTTCAAAGGAGTAGAGTGCTGGCCCCATATGCCAGAGGTGGTGGGTTCAAACCCAGCCCCAGCCAAAATAAATAAATAAATAAATAAATAAATAAATAAAATAAAATGTAAAGTATACATATTTGGTATTAAAGTTCTAGGCATGTTAATTTTGGTTTTGCCATATATTTGCCAAGTAACCTTTGGTAAAACAGTTGTTTGTTTCTTTCCTTGGCTGTCAACAGGAATTAGGATTGTTTCACAGACTTAAACATGATATTAAAATACACATAAATGTGCTTAGTAATGAAATAGGGATTTAAATAGTGACGTATTTACAACTAAAGGGTCTACATTGACTTTCTTTTTTTAGTATTAGACATGAAAAATATAATTTCTTTCAACAACTTCTCCATTTGCCTAAAGATTCATAAATAAAGCCATTTTTTGCTATGAATACCAATAATATGAAGTTGAAAAATAAATTATTTTCATAATAATAATTTTCACTTGATAACTGCTAAAGGTTATATCTAGGGGTAAAGTACAAATGAATGCTAGGTGGGGCATCTGCGATGCGTTAAACAAACCTCTAATTTTAATCTCCTACCTATGAACTTAAAAAGGTTGGCTGAATTAATGTTTAGTAAAGTCTTCTCAATCTGTATGAAGCCAAGTGGATACTAATTTGACTAAAATTTTAACTGCTTAGATGATCACCTTGATGCTTTGTAGAAAATCATAAGCTAGAATATAAAACCAGAATTGTGGCATCATTGTGAATTCATTCTAGACTGGGGAGTTCATTGTTGACCTGTTGGGTTCAAGGTAACAGCGGAGAGGACTTGTAATGTATTCAGACAGGCTGCACTAGCAAACCAATAGATAATTTTAGGAATAGTAGTTTGTCTTATTCAAAGTAGATAGGCTTAACTTTCCTTCTATTCCTACAAAAAATTACAATATTAATATTAAAATACATTTCAAAGAAAATCACAAAAACGTATATCCGTTTTAATGAAATGGAAATGGTTTCGGTGGCTTAAAAAGTTGCTGGTGTTACTGGCTTAATGGTAGGCATTTTTATCTGAATGACTATTACCCAGAATAACTTATGGTCTAGCACAGCAATTACGATAAAAATAGTCTATATTTCCAAATTCATTGCATATCTCATTCATCATGAAAAATGACCCTTACCTTTCAAACTGAGATGGGGACTGATCAAAGTATAGTTTTCTTTTGTTCTTATTACATACTATATTTCATGGCTTTTTCTTGAATAATGATGTTAATAATTCAATTTTCATTCTCTTTATTTGAAACAGATTCTGACTTGTCAAGAATATATAAAACTATAAGTTATGACTTCAAGACCTTCATTCCTTTAGAACTCATGCACATAAATGATATAAATCCACTTTCGTCAATCTATTTTCAGTGTTTTCAATATTTTCATAACTATATCCACTTTATCTATGCTTGAAGTCTCTGGTGGTAATATTAGGAAATATGAGATCTATGTCAAGTTATTTTAAATTTCTCTTTTTCCACTTAAGTAGAAGCAGCAACTGGGCTAGTTTGCACATCTGATATTTCTTATCTCCTGAATACTTTGGTGAGAATTTTCCTTTACTATTGTTATTTGGATAATGTTTCTTTTTACAGCTTTGTTTGAAACAGCTGGAATTTTTTTTTTAGTGGTTTGATTTTATTCATAGACTAAATTATTTCCCTACTTGCCTTTAACGATCTTCTGCTTCAAGTTATGTATTGCCGAATTCTTCTTCTTTGTATCTCTCTCCGCAGACTGCTCATATGTTTAAAAGCTTTTATTTATCATTTATCCCACTCTTTCAGTCCTGCTATAACCACATACTCTTTAAATCCCTGCCTAAACAGACCGTTCCCTGGGGGCCTTTAACAAATTCACAATTAATGAAGGGTGAGGTTCATCTACAGCTGTGTTTGTTTTTCCATCATTCAATTCAATACTTATTTATTTACTTTTTCTACAATAATTTTTAGTCAAAAAACTTTATAATGTCTTTTTCAAAGCTGAGGAATTCAACTTTAGACTATTTTTACACATTGGTGTCATTATAGTTTCAAAATAATGAACCCTAGCAAAAAAAAAAAAAAATTGACCAAGTTGGGATCATAATGGCTATTGCTTAGGCCTGCTATGGGCAGTGGCAACAATTATTAGGTCTCAGTACTAAGTAGTCCAAATTCTTGCCTTTAAGCAAGTTATTAAGCTTTTCCTATGTCAGGATATCACAAGGATGTGTGTGTCTGTGTGTTTCACACAAATTTATCCTTTGCTTTATTATACTCACTATGCAGCCGGCACTCTTATGGGTGCTTTACCAATGTTGACTTATTTGATTTTCATACTAACTCTGTGTAGCTCAGTAATGTCATTAAGGCACCTCCAGCCCATTTTGTAACTGGGTAATGTGAGTCAGAGAGAGTTTAAGTTATTTGAAGAAGTTTACATAGTTCAAAGGTAACAAAACTGGGATTCCAACATAGGCAACTGCCTTCAAAGTTTATGTTCTTAACTCTTATGCTATACCTTGTTTGAATACAAATCAATCTTTGTGAAGGTATAAGCAGTGTCTTTGCATTATAGCATGTGAATTTCTTTGTCAGAATCCCAACCATTGAAAGAGCTTTTGATACAGATGGCATATTGAAAAACAATCTTTTTATACTTATCCTCAATAAAATTTTTTTCAAAAACACAATTTCAGCAAATAGGATGTTACTGGATGATACCAGGCATCGCTCTTAAAATATTTTACATTATACTTTTATTTGGGCAGATAAAGAAAGTCCTCTATCCTTTTCATTTATGAAGATTTCATCCAATAATTAGGGAATGGCCTAAGATAGAAAGTAAGCACTTAACCAATCTTCACTTCAACCCATTAGATGATATAACTATATAGAAATTACTTATCCTCTTTAAAAGTGAGAGAGAAAAGTAGATCAAAAAGTTTAGTAACAAGATTAACCTTAAGGTCTCATATAAACCTGAAATTATATTACTCTGTGGAGGTCGTAGAATACCTATGGAATCAGACCTAGTAAGTCTTTATACAAGAAAAATCAGATTCATATGACTTCTAGTTCTAATTATATTAACATGACACTCAAATTTGAGAGGCTATAAACATCAACCATAAAATAACTTGCATGCATCAACTATAAGATAATTTAAAATAGACTACTCAAATGCACTTTGGTTTGAGAGGTTATGAAAAGTATTCTATAATTTGACCAGAAAGTTTTATATTATGAGATTCTTTAAATACATCATCATAGACTTACTAAAACTTGTTTCGGGGGTGGGGATAAATCATAATCATCTAAAGCAATTTAAAGCATTTTTGATTGATTACAATTTGAGACAGAATTTTTTTTTTCATTTCCCAAACACTCAGTTTCTCAGATCAGCAAATCCTGTTTTAGACTAAAATTTAGTGCCATTTCTGGAATGAGAGGAGAAACAACTATTTAACTAACTTATACCTCTTTATGGGCAGGCAGCGTCAACAAATCTTTTAACTCAGCAGTTATAAGAAATCCCTATGAACTTTTCAAAGCTAAATAACTTCAGCAGTTCCTCTTTCTTCTTTAAATAGCCAGCAGCCAACATTCAAAATGAACCAGTAAATTCCTATATAACAAGATAAAGGTTGTGTCTAATATCAATAGCTTTTATCTCGATTTCATGCCACTCAGAAATGTTCACAGTTGAAAACAACTTTTAGAAACACAGCCATGTCCTATCTTTTCAGACTGAGTGTTTGTGATTGAATTAGAAACAATCTGAAAATAAAGCTCAGCAGCTGAAATAAGTCCGCAGTCTTGACAGGTTCAAGAGACCAAAATCTCCCACTATAACATCGTGAGAGTGGAAGTGCAGGATTTCCTGTACTCATCTATTGCTCCCTTTAGAAGAGCTAAATGCCTTCCTGCTTCATAATGATTTTATAATAATGTAATACCAAGCCAAAGTAAATAGTTTTTTAATAGCTACTCAGAAAACCTTGTCAACTCTCTCCAGCTCTGTTTGCAAAGGTATTGCAGACGCTGATCACCTGCAGCTACAGGAGACAAACATTTACTGCATATGCCCCACGGACGGAAGTCAACGACGTCAACTTCAGTCAGGGTCAGATCACAAAATCCAAGGGAGGACACACCACAAACAGACAGGACGAGAAACAGACATGAGCGCAGCGCCACCAGTGTGGGCCCCAATCGCCTGGGTTTGTTTCTGCCGTGATAGAAAGGCCGTGTTTAACGGAAAAGTACCCAGACATACGTTGTGAATGTATGTGGATACTGACCTGGACTTGTGACAGGACTAGAGGTAGGAGGCTCAATAATTTCTACAAAAAGGGAAAAGGAAAGAAAAAAAAACATTTTGTGTATTAATCATACATAAAAGACAAACAGTCACGAGACAACCAACAGGCATGCCACATGTACACAGACGGTCTTTGATTTGAAGGGTTCCCTGACCAGGGAAACGACTGACCCAGATCCAATTTCTGAGGTGTGCACATAAACCCATTTTTTATTCTGAGCTAACATTTGGGAGGCATTTCCACATTCTACCCGGTAGCATCAAGCTTTGTGCTGTGCTGAGTGTGGGGAACACGCCCTTCGAGTGCTCAAGGAGCAGTTACCAGGTTTCCTTACAGTGAAATATTCAACCTTGCATGTAGAATGCCTTCTTCTGAGAGAGCTAATGTGGGCTCCCATAAAGTATTTCAATCCGGTGCTGCATAATAGGTACTAAGATAAAAATCATAGATAAAATTCAAATTGTCCCCACATGTCTTTGTTAAGAAAAAACTTTATATTTCACAGACATACCAACAGAACGTGGCCATTTAAAAGACCAATTATGTTTGCTCTTACCTTTCTGTGCAAAAAGCAAACATACAAACACACCCTTATATGTCCTACATACATATGTGAAAACATGTACATTTCGAATTACCTGAAACATTATTGTGTGTCTGCAAGGCACTGCTGGCTGTATCTTAGACATAATTCCAGGCAGTGGAACATCAGTGGCATAGCAATATAATTTTTCAGTGAGTATCTAACAAATAAATTCTATGGCATTTTTAATCATGCATGTGCTTTTATTTAAGATTTCCAGTCTTGTTAATAGAACTGTTTCTTTTCAAGTGTTAAATGATAGTGAGAATAAGATAGCAGGAAGGCAAAGATAAATACCAACATCAGTAATCCTAGAGGATTGAACAATTTTTAATGAGACAATGTAAATATCAGAAAACATTTCATTTTTGAAGACCTCTAAGAATGTAGTGGCCTGAGAGGCTTAATTAGCCCCCTTTTCACCAAGGTAATCTACTCTTTAACCTAGTTGATAAGAAAATTCTGTAATAGTAGAAAACCAGACTAGATTTTTGAAAGTTAACATAGCAATTGTGGCTGTGAGAAGCAATTACAGAAATCTTCCTGCAAAATCGTGTTTCTGGGAACCTGCTTTGCTCAGCTATCTTTCCCTGACGTTCGAGACGTGTTGCAGAGCAAAACACATTAAACAAACAAACAAAACAACAACAACCACAAATCTTTTAAAAAATGTGCTAACCTTTTATGCGATTTTTGCTCTTTCACTGAAAGGCAATGATGATTCCCAGTCCTATTGAACAGTGAACTTACACGCCTTCCTTTTCAGGTTAGCTTTCGGTTTAAATAATGAAATTCTAGCTTAGCATTAGTTATAAAATAAGCTTTCCAAAAAACATTTTGGGAGTTAAATTTTGAGTGGGCTAAAATCTGTTTGTGCCTTAATCTGGTGAGCCAATTCAGACAATTCTGGGTCAATAGATCATGCAAGATATTCTGGACGGCTGAGGAGGCTTGTGGCTTGCATCCCATAGATGTGGGAGGGGAAGATACCCGTTTGAAGAGAGACATTCTCGACATTCTCAAATGGCAAGAAAATTAGTTAGATAACAAGCTACAATTAAAAATTCAGAAGTTCAGCCATCTGTCAGGCAGTGGGATTTGGTGTCAATGAAAGTGGAACCTTACTAAAGCAAGTCTGCATTAGATTACCTAAAAATATGAGAATTTTCCTATTTTCCATGTCTAAGGATAAGAATAAATATATTCATATTAATATTTAAATTACTTATATGTGTTAAACAATGTTCTGGGTGTTGAGATTATAACTGCTAAAAAATCAATTAAAAACGCCTGGCCTTATGAAGCTTGTAGACCCTATAATGTAGATAAGATAATTCAATTTGTATCACAAAATCCTATTATTTTTGAAAAACTAACAAAATTTTAAATAAAAATTATATCAGAAAAATTATGCCTTAATGGACATCTCTCCTTTTGGTATGCTGATAATCATCTCTCGTATTTATGAATATTATGCTTTTAAATTCAAAAAATGCTCCTTCAAAATAATTAAAATTTATGTTGAAGTCAGTTTAATACCATGCCATAAATCTTAATATACTTAAAATGTCAATCAAATGAAAGGGTTTTAAAATTTAAAAGAGAAAGGAAAACATAAAATGACTTGAAAGTAGAAGCTTAATCAGAATATTTGTGGCTGGAAAAACCAAATTTAGTGGGACAGTGAACAGAGTTTCCTACATTCAATGACTTGGACATTTGCACTTCAATTTCTTCAACTCTCTGGGTTCCATTGCTTTTAATTTCTAATGCTGAGTGGACAATTCATTGAAAACATGGGTGGCATGCAACTACAACTTCATCTCAATGGCAGGGTGGCAGAAACAGACAGCCATCCCACTGAACCCAGTTCTTCATCATCTTGCTTATGTAAAGACACATTGTCTCATAGAATGAGCACCAAAATTCAGTGCATGAAAAATTATGTTGCACTCGGGCGGCGCCTGTGGCTCAGCGGGTAGGGCGCCGGTCCCATATGCTGGAGGTGGCGGGTTCAAACCCAGCCCCGGCCAAATTAAAAAAAAAAAAAAAAAAAAAAAAAAAAAAAAAAAAAATTATGTTGCACACAAGATCTACCCATAATGTTAGTTTCACAGTCAATACAAGATGTTTTCTTTTTCTCACACAGGCCAACATGAAGCAGAATCCCTAACAAGGCAAAATAAGAATTGGGAATGAGAAACTGGTTGAGTCTGAATCACCAGATTCAGACTATAAACATCTAGGGGTGACACATAGAACTGGACGGACATGAAGCAGCAGAGAAACCAGAGTGAGATCTGAGCACTGAGGCTGGGAAAGCTGCATTGAGAGTGGAAAGGATGACAGTCAGCGAGATTCCTTAGTGGGAGATAGTTAGATGGCTTAGAAAGGATCTAGAGAAAACATGGGCTAGCTCTTAACCCTACCTCCTATTCAACTGATGATCTTGAGCTAGTTAATGAACTTCCCCAACCCTAAGTTTCTTTCTTTATCATTAGATAATAGTTCCTAGTTTGCATGGTTGTGGGGAGGATTAAAGATACTCTTCTTTATATGAACAATCAAGTGAGAGTATCAGTAGTAGTTCCTGTAGAATGAAAAAATGTATACTTATAGAATAAAACATTGTATCTGATTTAACAAAGAGAAAACTAAGTAATGTGTTAGGTGGAGAACCATATGGCTACAGGAAATAATATTAATAACAAAATTCCATCCAGAATGTAATCACTAACATTTTCTCAATGGTTAATATACTATGTTTTAGGGTAATTATTTAGGGTCATATTGGTTTCTGGAAAAAAAGCCATAGAATCCAAGGCACTTTTAGCAGTTCTATTGTATATTTAAGCTTAGAATATCAATTTATAGATCAAGACCTTGTAATTGTTGTGGACAAATGCACTTTAGTCCTAAAATGTGAATCTTGTAACAATTTGTAGGCCTGTATTTTTAATGAAAATAATGCAGATATTTACAATTAAATGCTATCCCTTATGTCTCTAAGCAGATCAGATACATTAATAACTCTGTTTTAAAGAAATTATACTACTTAGAAAATAGAGTCTGTTGAATAATAGTTGAAACTGAATAGCTAAAATGCATCTGCTATAGATTTCTTTGTACTCTCCAGAGATCATTGATTCAGTATTTCAGAGACTACTTAGTTAATAGCTTTTATAACAACAGTAATTATTATTACTATATCAATTAAAATTGTGGAAATTACTGAACTCTTAACTATACGGCATGCACAGAACTGTTTTGCATATATTAACTCATTCCCTCCTCTCAATAACTCTGTGAAGTAGATACTATTACTAATTCCCCTTTTACAAATGAGATCATGGGACACAGAGAGGTTTAATATTTCATTCACCATCACATGACTGAGAAGGAGTAAAGGTGGACGAGACCGTGCCAAGATGCCTTAGCATCCCACCGTCTCCCCTTCCAGAAGAAATACACCTTCATTCTACCTGTAATTACTTCAATGAGACATTCCGTTGCACAGAATACTACAATGCTTCATGACCTGTAGGTTTCCCAAATGACAAGGTCTTTTTATTAGAGATAGCTAGTAAGTGGCTTCTGTCACAAAACTGGAAGGGAGACAAATTTAATCAGTGTTGATTCCTGGAAACGTCTCTAGGGATAGACCATGAAGGGGAAAAGGGGTTCATCCCCAGGATTTTTCACTTTTGTTCTCACATGTACATATTTCAAGCCAACACCAAATATACTCGTTCACTCCTACATAAGACTTGATGCTTTGGAGAGACAATTATTTAATAGTTTGGCAGGAGTTATCCTAACAGAATGACACAGTTAAATAAGAATCTTGAACTCGTAACCCCCTACTCTGTTAACAGTAGTTTAATCAGTGACTGTTTAGCTTTTAAGAACTTTGTTGTTTCTATAGGGATCAGATTTGAGCTGCTGTTCTGCTGTCTTAGTTATCGACTTGTGAGCAGGGAAATACTCTCCAGGAGGGGCCAAGTGGGTTTTCCTGATGAGCAATAGAAGGATCCTCAGTGGGCCTCTCTCACGCGTCTTAATATGTGGAGAATCAGAGGGAGCTCCAGGGCTAATGGCAGAATCTATCACGGTGGGCTGCTGCGTTCCTGTGGGGAATGACCTCAGCAGCAAAGGAATAGCTTTAATTGTACATAAAACAGAGGTGAAGAGAAGTTCACTGAGACAAACATTTCCACCAGGTATGTGGAAAAACGAGCTATCATGTAAAACAAAGTTTTACTTCTTTAGTAATTGTAATTTTGGCCAGGACAGAAGGAAATTCTATTAAAACTCGGTATTGAGGAAACTGTGTGTTATAAGAAGGAACGATTTGTAATGGCCTTTTCTACAGACTACATTAATTATCATTTTATAAGTTTGCATACACAGTATATTGTTTTAATTGCCCTTTATCAACCCCCTTCACTTCTATGTATTTGGGAAAGTTAAATTTGGTTTCTATCTAGGTTGTTATTTTATCTGTATGTTATTATACAGCAGAGATGTGTGTTGAGTTATCCTTTAGACCGTTGAGAGATAACATGAGTGTGCTATTGAGACATGGCAGAAATTAATCCTTTTGGTTGCCATGGTTTCAGGTGAAAGCTCTGACTCCCAACTACTGCCAAGTGGGAGCAATGTGGAGGGAAGAGGGCATTGCCCTGACTGACCCCAAGGAGGGCTGAGGGGGCTGCAGAGCATGGGAGCTGCCTGGGACAGACATGGGGAGGACTTAGAGTCTGTCAGGCCTCTGAGAGCGCTGGAGCAGCAGAGACTTTGTGCACAGTGGATAGTAACTTTTACTCAAGGGGAACAAACTCAGGTTCTATAGTCATAGGGTCATGGCTGACATCAGAGGTCATGAGTGTTACTGCTTTTACAGACAGCACTGCCCTGGCAGGCAGAAGCCTTAGATCCCATCCCCCCTGATCGCCTTAGGTGTGTGACTCCAACCCAATCTCTGGATTTCACTTCTCAGATATATAAATTAAGAAGTTATAAAAACTCTAAGAAGTTATAGTAGTTACTTCACTGTGTTATAGGTATTGTTTAAAAGATGATACAGCACAGTGGTTCATAATAGAGATTCTGGAGGAGACTTACCTGGGATCAAATCCTGTCTCCAGTACTCAGAAGCTACTAAACTTTCTCCTGGTTAGTGTGTTTGTAAAATGGAGATGATGATGATAACTGTCACTCTGCTATGTGAGGCTCAATAAGATAATGCGTACAAGTCACTTAGCACAGGGAATACCTGGAAAGTAATCACTGGCTTGTTTTTTAATTGAAATCATAATAAATTAATTTAAAACCATTATAGTACTATCTACATTTTATGTTATTATAAGTGACTATCATGTAATTTACCCTTGAAAGTAATTATCTTTTTCTTTAAGAAAACCATTTCTGGGCGGCGCCTGTGGCTCAGTGAGTAGGGCGTGGGCCCCATATGCCGAAGGTGGTGGGTTCGGACCCAGCCCCGGCCAAACTGCAACAGAAAAATAGCCGGGCGTTGTGGCGGGTGCCTGTAGTGCCAGCTGCTCGGGAGACTGAGGCAAGAGAATTGCGTAAGCCCAAGAGTTAGAGGTTGCTGCGAGCCGTGTGACGCCACGGCACTCTACCGAGGGCAGTAAAGTGAGACTCTGTCTCTAAAAAAAAAAAAAACATTTCTATCAATGAGAGATTATAAAATTTTTTCCAAAAGTTTACAAAGGAAAGTCTACATGTTAATAATTAGCCACAATCAACTAACAAAATTTCACTGTAACTTAAAAATGTATAAGACAGAATGCATTTGTTTTGTAGAAGCTTTTGTGCCTGACAATTGTGCAGCAAATGTTTGCAGGTGCTTGAGTGGACATGTGGCTGTAATGGACCAGACGAAGATTCACAGAGGGATGGGAATGAGCATGTTCCTGCAACTATCTGCATGTGCGTGTACCTCCCGCATCCATCTGAGGACAAAGCTACGTCAAAACTAGGAAAAGATGCACATCCATTACCGTCTGCGTAAATATCCTGAGACACTGTGAATGTTGCCGTATTTAATCTAGGTCAAAACTACTTTGAATATAAGAAAACATCCTCTCAGTTACCCAAAACCTCACTCCATTTAGAGTGAGGGGAACTACAGTAACAAAGGAGCACTAGTAACAAACCGATCATTCATATACTCAACAGTATTAATAAAATAGCTCTCTAGATTTATATCCAAAGTTGCCCCTGATATGTTTCCCTATTGAATGAGACTGGGGAAAAAAAATTGTGGGAGGATTTTGGTCCATGTTATGAATCTCAACTGATGGAAATATTTGTCCCAGATTTCTAGGTAAACCACCAAATTTCTATAAATACGACATTGAATTAAACGGCCATTGAGGGAGTTTGGGTTTTAGTGACTATTTTATCTGGTACTCTGAGGCCAAAGAGTGACTCTCATCATTATAAAGGCATTAATATCTGGGAAGGGTCTGACCTGACTGTGGTACTCTTTCTGAAACATAGCTTCCAATGTCACAGAAGAATAAATGTCTGAACTTTCAGCAAATACTCTTGATTTCTTCCCTAATAATAATTAGAATTTAAAGACAATAAAAGGAATATGGCTAAAGATACAACAAGAATTCAGACGGAAGGCATTAACCGCTAACATGTTTATAAAAGCCCATTGTATTGATACCGTACAGATAAACACAGGTTCTGGACACCTGGTGATTAATTGTTGAACTGTTTTACACCTGCCACATCCTAACTACTTCCAAGGACTGAATTACAACCCGTTGGCTCTTCCCCTCACAGGGCAATACAGAGGAATGGCTTTTAGTTTATTTATTTTATTTTATTTCACTTTTTTGGGTGATGTTTTGAGAAATCTCCCAGGAGCTGGCAAACAACTGGCTGCCTTGTGATGTTCATCCCACTGAATTAGCACATTACTCATCAGTTTGACACATTGGATCTAAAAGGGGATTTGGCAAATTCAAATCAACACTATTACTAAGACTCAGTCATGTGAGGAAAGCCATTAATATGTTTGGAATCAGACAGACTTGGATGCAAGTGCCTGCTATAAACTGGCAGTGAAGCTTTCTGCAGGTCATTGATCACAGGTAAAAGGGGGTTTTTAAGGTGAATAAACAAGCTGAGATTGTGGTGCGGAGACTGGAATAGAGCAGGATGATACCGATTTTTGAATTTTTCTTCTCTGATCTAGATCTGATTGTCTTGTCTCTCTAGCCATTCCTATTCCAGCAGAACATTTCTCAACAACTGAGTAATAAGGAAAGAAGTTGGAAACTACTAATAAAAAGGCAGCTTGAGATTAGGACAAATGTCCCTGGCACTTGGGCCTTACGCACTGGAGGCGTGTACGTTGAGCCTACCTGTTGACCAGTGTGAGGTGGTGCACAACGGCCAACTCTCTAACAGAAGAGGACGCTACGGGATATGCACTGCAGACATCGCAGAGAATCGTACTCAGGTGCACGCTCTGTGAGCCAGGTGAGTGAGGAGAGATCGGACCTGGAACAGCAGGGACACGAAGGCTGGCAGAGCCTGTGACGCCACGGTGGTCCTAATGATCTATTTGAAACAATGTGGCAATGATACAGCTTTCTGGGAAACTAACGTGAGCCGAGAACCGGGCCTGCCAAGGAGCAGCTGTACTATTGGCTCTGCCAACGAAGAACACCGAAGGCCAAGGGCAAAGCCATGAGGGGTGCCCAGGAAGCTTCCCACAGAAGAGTTACCCAGTCAGTGCCACACTGATGCATCAGATTCTTTTGGAGTTATTGTTTATTTTTTCAGCACAACTTTTGAGTATATTCTATTTCCCCGACACTCTGTTAGGTGTTGTTGACACAGTGGTGAAACAAGACAAATCCCCTTCTTTGTAAAATGTACTGCAGGGGAAACTGGCAATAAATAGAAACAACACAACCATTAAGCAGTTGACACAGTGCGAAGAAATGTGGACGGTAAAGCGGAGGTAACGCAGGTGCAGCAGCCGGGATCTTGCATGGGCCTGGTTTGGAAGAAACCTTTCTGAGAACTCACGCGCTAAGCCTTAGTTTCCATATTGGAATCATATGCTTTGTCCAGGCTGGTGACAGACAACAACAGAAGGGGAAGTCAGATGGAGTCTTTGCTGGTGCCAGTCTGTTGACAAGTTTGGCTACAGCATAGTCTGTGCTGGGTAATGTTCTTGAGAATGTGAATGTGGGGAGGGTGTAATGTTAGATGCTCTCTGAACAATAAGGAACCAAGGTAAATGACTCCAGTTAGACGCAAAGGATATTAAAGTCTGAAGAAATTTTAGAGGCTACTCTCATTCCACTGGTTCATCTTCAGAGGAGGAAAATGAGACCCCCACAGACACAGGGAGGTGCCCTAACCATCCAGCCAGTGCACTGCGGGGAGCAAATTAGAAGCCTGCTCTTTTCACCCCCAATCTAGCAACAGGGAAGGAGAAAATCTTTGCAAGGCTGTAATCTAACATCACTCTAAATATCACAAATCAAAAAACACTACCTCTTTTTAGAAACCTTCCAGGGTTGGTGGCATCATGCTTCCACTTCTGTGGTGACACTTGGTCCTCTGCGGTGAGAGCGAGTGACGGAAGGGGAAGCGCTCCACCAGCAATGCTCTCTGGTGCCATGTTCTGGCCCCACCAAGTCTGGGGCACATTTAACTCTGAGAAAATTTTCTCCTATCTCTCAAACTGACCTGAACAGGTGCAAGTGTGTATGTGCATATATAGTGGCATGGATGTAAAACAAGCAGTCCACGGACAGACAGACGTGCAGGTATTTGTGTGTGCTATGAATATCTATGACATAATAAACAATTTTGATTATTTATTTTAGGGCTTTCTCACTAGAATGCAAGCTTCACAAAGCAGGGAACTTTTCCTGTTTTGCTACTGTATTCTCATGTCTGAAACACTGGGCACAAATTGGAGATTCAGTAAGCGAATACTTACTGAATGAACTAACGGACATGAGTAAAGTTGCATACGCGTAGGTGTCTGGGTCTGCCCATGCGCTGTGTTCCACTGTGGCCGTTTGTACATGTAAGCATGTCATGCACGTGTGACAACCCCCAGAAGTCTGCTGGAACAGGAGGATCCAGGGAGCGTATGACTCACTGACCCCCGCCAAATACCTGAAAGTTACAGAGTAAATATGATCCCAAGATAACAGGAATTCTATTACTAAGTCCACACAAAAGGCTCAGGTTGGTCTGCATATAAAATATTATTTTTTAATAAAAGCAGGATTAAAGAAGTTCTTTTTGTACAAATTAAAATAATAGTTTTTTTGCTGCCCTGACTATATCATAATTATTCTATGTTTTATTCTCCTGCTATTTAATTACAAGATGATTCATTATCACACGGAAAGGAAAGACAACCCAGAAGGGTGTAAAAAGCTGGACAGAAGTGTGTCCTAATTGCACGACCCACTTTCCATATGTGTGACCTCGGTCAAGTTTGATTTTGGACAACGAACTGGTATTAAGCTCACTGTACCCAGGTTTTATTTGGTCCGAATCTTCTAATAGATATTATTATCAAGACAATTAATAGTCCCAGAAACAATTTAAGTTTATAAATTTTAGCAAAGTATTAGTTGTGACTGTTTTCTACCCCAAGTTATATATTTCAGTGAACCAAATTGTTCTGATGCATATAAAATTAAATTCCTGGAAAATGAATTTAGAAAACAGCACCAGATCCTTATGGTGGATAGAAGGCTTAGCCATTAAAATGATATGAGGTTTCAGGTTTTATATGAAGTCAAAGCAGTTTTTCTAAGTGGTTTTTTTTTTAACTTCTCAGGTCTCCTGCAGGTGTATTTAAGAAAGATACACTCATCCAGGCAACTGTCCAGATGTTATCGACTTGCCAAACTCGGCAACCCCTCAAGCTTCCTCTAATTGGTAGCCTGTCCTCTTCTCCCTGCTATTATTTTCCTATTATTTGTTGAAATAGTACACATTTACATGATATTGTTTGATGTTCATTTATCTAAATTATTTAAATAGTATAATTTTTGTCAAGTTAACATAAGTTTTACATCAAACATGTCTAAAGTCAAGGGTAATAGGGGAAAAACAAACTATGCTAGGAGCCAGAAAACTTGGGTTTTTGGAACAAATACTATCATTTACTAGTTTAGTGATTTTGGTCAAATCTCAAATGCTTTGAGGACCACTTTTGTCACCAAGAAAAATGGAGAAAGTAATATCTTCCTATTTTATCTCTCAGCTGTGGCATTGGGTAAATGAAATACGTTTTAATGGGCTTCAGTTAACTGAGCTGTAAAATAGAAAACAATAATAATTTGTCTCGTAAGGTGATCATGAAAACGAAATAATTCTGGTAAAGATCTTAGCACAGTTCCTGGTACATAATAGACATTTAAAAAGTGAGTAGTTAATATTAATGTAACTTGAATAGATCACATACTTTACGTGTTAAGAATTATAATTATTATTATTATCTTGCGACAGCTTAGCATGGGAGATGGTTGGAAGTGGGTGAGAGCTGACTGAGCAGCGATGGTTGGGAGGGTCCCAATGAGAAGAGTTTATAATTCCATTGAGATTCAACTCACTTTCTAATAACATGGGAGGACAGAGAGGAAGTAGTGAGGATTTAGCAGTCTATCTACCCTGGTTAACTCTGCAACCTCGAGCAAGTTCTCTTACGTCTTTAGGGCTGCTTCCTTCTTCAAAAAGTAGAATAGAGAATGAAGAGGAAGGAAATAAGACGTCAGCTGCCACAAGGCCGCGGGATCGGCTGAGATCAGAACCCAGGCCTCCTGCCGCCAGGTCAGGCCCCTGCTTTAGCAGCTGGTTAGCTGCTGGCTCCACCTCATTGATCAGTTCATGCCACAAAGATTATTATATGCTGAGTGTGACGATTGATCATAGAGAAAACAGCCTTCCCAAAAGGCATAACTGCCCCAAGAATGCCCTTAGTCTAGTAAGAAGAAGTGTGAGGTATGGGGTCTCATGCTAGACTTTGCAGCTCAACTCAAAAACCAAAAATCAGTATCCATTTCTCTGCCTTTGATCTGTCCACAGAAGGAAAAAGGGGTGCTTTATGATTACACACCTTACTGGTCTTTCAGGAGTTTTGGTGGCTTCCATGGCAATTGCCAAATATGTTTTGTGGAAAAGAAATGCTTTCCTGAACTTTCCTAGTTTGGTGGTGATTAGACTCCTTTGGAAGCCCAAGAGCTTGGCTGATTTCTGTGGGTCAATGTCCTCTATACTAAACCCCGGGGTAGTGGACAGTCCACGCCGCCTGTCTCTTCTCTCCGCCTGTCTCCGGCTCTCTTGCTTTCTTTAATCCTTTAATCCCACATTCTTTTCTCTTTTGCTTTTTAGACTGTGGTGTTTTAGGGACACGATTCACTTTGTGAGATTCTCCCAGTACTTTCACAAGGATCGGTTGAGTGACATGGAGCAGGGCGGCCCTAGCCGCTCGCTGTGCAGGAAAACCCCAGGCCTGAGAGCAGCACTCGGCTTCCATGTCGAGAGGCGGCCTCCTGAGGCAGAACTTCTCTCTGTGACTCTTCCCACATATATATTTCTCTATTTTGGATCATAAGTAGCTATGTGATTTTGGCATTATTTGCTATTTTCCTCCCTGTAAGGTTAACATTCTAAATATATTATATCCGTGATGTAATCTAACTTGGAAATATTATGATACTACAGTTCAGATGGTTTTGTCTGTGGAGAGAAATCTATAGAGGTTAACTACCCCACCCCCCCAAAAAAAAGACTCTCAAGAATTTTTTTTTTGAAGTTGACACAATAGGTCTTCAGTCTCTACCATTTCTTATCATCAAGTTACTTAACTTGCATTTGGTTATAGTTAGTGTAAAGGTGAAGGGATCAAATCTTTTAAAAATTCAAATAAATATGGACTGCTCATGGCAAAACATAATTTCCAAAAATATTCATTAAGCAGAGAGTAAAACCAAAATCTGACTGTGAGGATTCAAGTCATTTGGTAGGCTTGTTAAGTAATTTGTCTATTTCGAAGTTGCCTGAGTACCTACTATGTGCCAAATATTATACAATGTGCTGGAACCCAAAGAGAAATAAGAACAACTGTGCTTTCTGGTGAAACTATAGAAAAATAACTAAAAATTGCTATAACATGAAAATATATTTTATTTACCAAAAAATGAAGGAGACGAGTAAGTTTCTAAAGGTGGAGGCGACAGTAGCCTGCATGTTTTAAGGGCACACCAGCCAATATGTTAAACAACTTAAAACACAGTGACACTTTTAACCCTCACAATAATCCAGATAACTGTGTAATGCGATTATTAACACCATTAGGAAAGAGAAGTAGATTAAGCATAGGGAAACTGAGTCCCTGTACAAGGTGATACAGAAAGAAAGTACCACAGGCAGACATGAAATCCAGTGTCTGGGTTTCTGGAGCCCGTGCGCTTCACATGTAAAGCAGTGGTTCTTTGGAGGTATGGGGTAGGGACATCCCTCAGCATAACTGAGCAGGGAGGCCAGCCTACAGGACGTGAGGAACGGGAGCAGGGGAGGACAGCACCTCTACTACCCCCTGTCAGTTTCCTAGATAAAGGGGTTCCCCGTTAGTTGCCACCTCTGTAAATCATTTCTGGTTAATAGCCAATTGGGCCACAAACTTAGACCATAATGAAGTGAAAACCCAGAGAGGTTAGCAGTGGGTTGGACAGTCTCATCACTGTGCAAGTTGTTTTGTTTGTGAAACAAATTTTCCGACTATTGTGGCCAACAGCAACTGGTGGGCAGTCATACCCACCAGCCTTCTCTGTTCCAGACGTCATAATGTTTCCGAGGTTTCCATGGAGCTGGAGCCGGAGGTGGAAGCCCCGTCTGAAGCCCTCCCCTGGTCTCCTCTTGTAAGTCTCTTAGTTTGAATCCCTGTTTTACTGTTGATTCCACCCAGCAGTGTCTTCCCTTGCTGTCTGGTACCATCCTTCCAACTTGTTCATTTGTCACAGGACAGACACAACAGACTGGGCATATATGTGGTGGGGGATAATTAATTGAAAATGAGAGCACGTGTATTTTGCAATTTAGCAAAGTCACTGGAGTGGAAAGGGCATAGGCTCTTCATGCCACTCCCAGTGTTCCTGTGTCTTTCCTATCAGACGGGGGGGGGGGGCTTCTGAAATCAGGTTCACAGCTTTATCATCTTCTGGAGAACAGAAACAAGAATGGTGCACCACAGAAATGGACGACAAAGGGAGCCATATCTACAGATCCAACAATTTGAACAGCAAACATGAGGGATTAACGAACAGGATGTTCTTTCACATCAGTGTGGTCCCAGACAGAAGTGAGGATGGCACGCACCATTTAGAAAATGGATCTAGCAGGGTAAACGAGGAGGGTAGGGAGGAGCACTGTTTCACAGTCCTGCTGCCTCTGTGGTCCCTGCGGGTGACCAGCCTCCCAGATGGCGCTCTGTGATCCAGCCCTCTGGGTGATCACATCATTGTACCTGGGTCAGGGTGTCTGACCAATAACATGTGGCAGAAGTGATGAACCATCACTTTGCTGTGCTTAGAAGCGTCTCTGCAGTTTCTGTCTTGAGTGCTTCATCGTGGTTCTCAGGAGAACGCATGTTGTGGGCAGCTGGGGGGAAAAGCCCACAGGGAGAGGCTGAGATCTCCCAACAACAGCCACTCAAAGAGTTCAGGGAAGGAAAGCCCTCAGGCTCATCAAACCTCAGCTAACTAAAGACCCTGGGCTAGAAACTCTTTGGTAAATGAAACCTAGAATCCTGAGTCCTAGAAGCTGATAAAATAAAGGTCTGCTCATTTGGGGATAATTTATTATGCAGCTAAACGTAACTAATACAGCTCCATCCACCTCTCTTCTGGAGACGAGGCTGGTTCTCAGGCACCGTGAGCCTTTCCACAGCTGGTGGCTGCTCTGAGCGGTGACATTCGGCAGCCGACACAACACTCCTCTGTGACACCTTCACACTAACGTGAGGCGCCCTCCGTGCTGCCAGCAAGTGTGAAGAATGATACTAATGGATATCTTAGGTGTTCAGTCCCCGAGGCCCCATCCGTGACCTACACATTTCTCAACTTTCAGAGACGGGGAAGTGAGATCCTTTTCAGCGCTGGGCTCCAGTCTGGATCTGACTTCAGCTTTTGTCGCTGTTTCAAAGACATCTTACATTCTTGGATATTCTTGACGTTTGAATCATGTGTCAAGATGTTGTTGATTCTAGTGATGGCAACGTTTCATCTCATATGCATAGCAGATTGTTACAGCAGGCCGAGGCGGGTGCGCCTCTCCACTCTGCTGTTCCCAATTTTATTGTCACTTCAGAAATAAACTACAACATATAAAGGAGCACTGAGAAGACGGCTTTCAGAGCCCTGGGGTAGAGCTAAAAGCAGCTCCCTTGATTTTATGTTTGAGCCATCTGGTGCTTACATCAGCTACCACTTGTTTTCAAATATATATTATTTGCGAGTAGAGCTGAATAACATGAGCCCCTTTGGTACAGCAAATATTGTCAACGTACAGTGATTTAAATAAAAGAAGGAGCTAGTCATTTCACATGAGTCTGTGTGGATAGAGGTTGACAAATTCTCTGCACTGAGAACAGGGCGAGTTCTTATCCTAAGGGAAGTGTCTGAAACTTTGTCTTTCTGGACACCAGAGGAAGCAGCTCAGCATTTTCAGAGAAACCATCTGTGTCTAGCGCAAAGGGTAGCATTTATTGAGGCTTACTATTTCCTAAGCTTGTATTAAGCACTTCAAATAGTTTATCTAATCCAGGCCTTTCTTCATCAGAATAAATTGATACTGCAGTAATACTGCAGGTGATACTGCAGTAATAAGAACCTTAAAATCTCAGGAATGAATATAAGGAATGCTTGTTTATTGCTATGCTACATGTCTATTTGTACATCCCTGTGAGACCAGATGAACCATATTGTTTTTGTACTGTCTGGACAGAACAAAGGTCGTCCTTGCTGAACTTGGGAGGAAAGACGCAGAGAGTCATGCAGTCTCTTCCATGCCTTGTTTTGGGGGGCCCACATCATAAGTGCTCAGAATTTCACTGAGCACTTAGGATCTTGCCTAAAATTTTCCCAAATGTTTGGAAGGACAAGAGAACCGGAACTTGCTAAGCACTGTGAATCGCTGAAATACTGTCTTTTAGCAGACTTCCTTTATAGGTGCAGAAACAGAGAGGCAAAGTGATTTTTCAAGGGTAATTACCTGAAAAGTGGCAGACGGGGATGCAGCCAGACCCAGGTCGGCTGACACCGAAAGCCCCATGCTCTTAAGTGCCACCTCTGGAGAGATTTCCTGGGCTAGAAAAGCAGTGATTGAAGGGAGGTGGAGGGTCATATGGTATCAACTCTGCCTGAGTAACATTCTTTCAAATATTTACTTCATATTCCCTGAGTGAATGTGGGCAGAGACCATGTCGGCATTTGACAACCATTGAAAGCTCAAGTTCTTAGCATAGTTCTGGGCACAGAGCAAGTGTTCAGAAAATGTTGGTTGGAATCTAGTGAAGGGATGCCTTATTTGTGCCTCGTGTAGATAGAACTGCAGATACTAAGATCCAGAATGCACGCTAGAATAACAAGGGTGTTTGCAGTGATCTAACTTGCTTCCTCAGTTACATAATATGATAAAATCAAGCTACTGTGTATTGTAAATCACCTGTTCCCGCAAGAATTTATCAGGACACATTTCTGCTGTCCTAGGACTAGTAGTGGCATTGTCAGCCTTTTGAGCTATTCTGTCCTTTTCATCCTTTGTCACCCATGTGTGTTGTCGGGAGCCCCCAAGTTCAGAACAGATTAGCTTCTCTATCTCTCATCATTTTCATTCTCATTCTTATTGACATTGTCACCGGCCCAGTCATTCATAGATTTCTTTTCTCAGTCATGTTAATCTATAAATGACATTACATTTTAATGTTGAATCTATTCTGTATCCTTGATAGCTCCATCCCCTTCCAGGTCCCGTGACTGTCACTTCCCAGAAGCCTCGTTCCTTCAAAGGACCTCTCCAGGCCCTAACTCCCACTTGTTTCTGATCTACTGCTGTGGACTTTTCTTGAACCAGGCCCTTACGGAGAAGCAATGTGACCATAGATTCTGGACATCTATACTCTCATGTAGGCCCTAAACACTGGACCTTATGTACACAACTGTGCAGCCGTGGTCAGCCTCTGCTCTACCTCCTGGGACAACAACCTAGACAAGCGTCTGAGGGGGCCACCTATCAGCTACTTTCTGTTCCTTTTTTTCTGCAGACAGAGTCTCAGTCTGTTGCCAGGTCTAGTGTGCCATCACCTCAGTCTAGATCACCTCAACTCCTGGCTCAAACAATTCTCCTGCCTCAGCTGCCCAAGTAGCAGGGATTGCCAATGAGTACCACCAAGCCTGACCAATTTTTCTATTTTTAGTAGAGACAGGGGTCTAGCTCTAGCTCAGGCTGGTCTTGAGCTCCTGACTTCAAAATATCCTCCTGCCTTTATAAGCTAAGCATGCTAGGATTATAGGCATGAGCCACACACCAGCCTCTGCTTTCTGCTCCTTACCTAAACCTGTGAGTAGAAGAAATTGGACTACACTTTTCCATGTTATAGGAAACTAAAGGATTTATGGCAAAAAACAGCTTGTAGGAAAAGATTTAGGAAATTCGGTTCTTTCTAGGATTATGAAATGTCCCAGCTTGGCGAACTATTAGAAAATCCCTACCTATGAATTCACTGTTTTAAATGTATAAATTCATCTTTTTGAGTATAATGTGGAGCACTTACATCATGGGAGTTATGTAGTCTCAGAGATCAGCCTTTTAAAAAGAACTTATATAACAAAGTGTGGTGCTTCACATTTTATGCCTGTAAGGAGAATTTTTATAGATATTATTTATAGGTACTTAATTAATAATATTGCATACTCCATCAGGATTGCCAATGGAATTCCTTATACATTAACACAAAAATGCAAGCACAATTCTTTCTCAGTCATCTTTACTACTTCAAAAATGTGAACCTTAAAACTTTCTGAGAAATGTCAGGTTCCATTAGAGACAATCATGAAAAACAATCAAATCTACTTGAACTTGGGGAATTTCAATCAGACTTTCCCCCATTTTTAAATAAATAATTAGACAGAGATGTTGAGAAATAAATTTTCTAATGAACTATTCATATGGTTGTTTCAAAGGCATATTCAGCCAGCCACACGTGTACGTATACACACAAATGTTGCTTGTGCACAAACGTGTACAAAGAATATAATCATGTAGATTCAGCGTGATATTTAAACGAAAGACTGGAAATCAGTCTTTTCATGCACTTATTTATATTTAACAACTTAGGTAAAAGCTTTAATTTTGTTTAGCAAGCTATAGAAGGACAGATTTAATTCCAGGTAGAGAACACGTCTGTTATTTTTGTTCTCACCTATGTGTTGGGCACTGCTGATAAATCCGAGCCCTCATTCCTGTTGGCCCAGACGACAGTCTCCAGGCTCTTTTCAGTACTAAGCTCTAGGCAGGGGCACCAACCGATTTGATTTTACCTGATAATAAATTCCGTTGTTCAGTCTGGGCAGAATGACCTTAAATTTTCCTCCAGTTAGTTCATTTTTTAAAAAAATTTATACTGAAAGGATTTGGAGCCTAAATATAATCAATTCACATTCATGTGCATAACAGCAAAACCAGTGCCCAAAGTGTGACAACTTTTATTTAATGAAATAAAATATTCTCTCCCTCCCTTCTATCCTGCCTCCTAGCACACTGGCTCTTGACAAAGACTCTCTTGTTGATCTAACTCTAGTCAGGTTCCTCCAAGCCGTTAGACTCAACTTTGGCCTCTGTCCTGGTGACTTCATGTCTAGTGGCATAAGTACAAGACCCTTACTCAGTTTGGAGATCCCAACAGATCCATGGACAGCTGATGAAACTCTTCATCTCCAGCATTCCATAGGTGGAATCTGACCATCTCGGCCTGCCGAGGACTGCTGTTAGGTTTAACCAGAATCCTCTTTTATCCAGACGTTTTCGCATAGTTATTTTTCTGTCCACTGACCTCCACCATGCTGTAAGTCCAGACTCTTCCATGCTGTGTTAAGAATTCAGCTTACTTCCACATTGAAGTCACTTTTCACCTATTGCAATAGTTCCTGAATAACATCTTGTCTTTTCTGCTGTAACTACTTCTTGGCTCTGATTATCCTTTGACAGCCTAGGCAGGCAAAGTTGCATCTTGCTTTATGGCATATTCTCAGGAGATGCCAGCCATTGAAACCACCCATTCCCTCAAGAATGCAGAGCATCGATATTGTTAGGAAAAGATATTTCTTTGTACTTGAACTAAATATGGAAAAAGTACACCAACCTTTCTGTTCTTAAGTTCTGTAACACAGATGATTTTATTTATTTACATCCTATATTCTTCCACAAAAGAATTGAGTTAACTTACAAAAATGTAAAAAAAAAAGTATGATGCAATTTGCTGCTTCTTTTATACTTTATTATTAAAAATTTACTGAGTATATGCTTTCTAGAAATAAGATTGCATTTTAAACTGCATTCTTCCCATAATGTATGCTTATTAACAGCAGCTACCAAAGTATCTTAACTATTAATTTATACTGACACTCCTTTTGAATGACCAGTCTCATCTCTAAGTTGGTCTGTCTTTTAATACTAAAGCTATTTCAAGCATTTCAGAATGAATAATTAATTGCTTAGTCTGGAATCTGGTATAAAAGTATTAATGCCTGAATTAATTTTCAACTTATAACTGTTTTCATTTACACCTACTTCCTTGGTAGTTATTTAAGGCAATTTTATCTTCCCCGTCTACAGCTTATATGTTAACGCATTTCATTTTAATGAACACTCTTTAAGCTGTAGAAGTAGGCCAGACGCTATGAGAATGTGTCATGAGTGCAGAAATCTGACTCAAAGATAAAAACTTTCAGATAAAGAAGGTTTAAAAGGAACGAGACCATGGAGATACTTTTAATTCATATCTGAGATCTAACTCATTGGAAATATAATAACATTTTTTATCCTTTTCTAGGAATTAAACACAAATGAAGATTCACATCTGTTTGCATATAGTTGTAAAAATTTTTACCTCAGACTATGGTTGTACACATTAGGTAACCAAGAAATAAAGATTTAAAAGCTGATGGTTTTTAAAATAATTTGTTATTTGACTGAACTCAAATTTATCTAAGTATATAGTTAAAGCCTGAATGTCTTTATATTATTAGCGTACTTTTAATAATTATATTTAATTAGGTACAAAATCCTTTCGTTATTTAACATATTTTCTTTTGTTCATATCAAATAACTTTATCATAGAACATTTTAAAAAATAAGTTTTAATAGTAAATTAGGCTTGTAGAAAAGGGCTTTTTATTGCAGTAACTAAGTCAGCATCCTAAATGAAGATTCACTGCTTTAATTAATACTTTTGAGAATTAATAAAAGTAATTTTGTTGTTGGGCTTTTATCTTTGTGCCTTTCAGACATATTTAGATTCTAGGATAGTTGAACAAAAATGGTTTATTATTACATAAATAACTTTACTTAACTTTTTGGCCTTACAAAGGCTTCCTTTTAAGAATATTGATTTTTTCCCTTATTTTTGTAAAATTGGGCACTAGAGGCATAAACTAGACAGGTGTCAATCAAGTGCTAATTGCAGGTAATATTATCTTGCTAATTAGACAATATTATATTGCTAATTAGAGACAACTTTTTTTAGATTGGAGTGTTAATATAAAAATCAAACAATGGTTTTCTCTTAGTACTTCAGTTATCAGAGCCTGGTTAATTATGCATCGAGAGGGGACTTGTGTGGCTTCCGACTATTTTTCTGTTGCCAGGGTAGAAAAGGAACGAACCATGTAATTGCTCTGGGGTGAAGAGCTTGAGTCCAGATTGGGACTTCTGCATCTCCTGTGCCCAAGTGGTGCCATCGGGTTTCAGAAAACACAACTTAGGGTTTCAAATCTCTATTCCTAGAAAGGATTTCTACTCTCTCCCCTTTCCTGGTAGGATGTCGACAATCTAGAATAAAAACTGAGGCCTAATTTATTATTTATATTAATCAGAGACTACATTTTGAGCATCAAGTTCTTAGGTTTCTTCTCTGGATTTCACCAATTATGTTGCTAGAATCAAGGTGCCCCGAGTGCAGTGCCTGCTAGAGGGGCAGGAGCAGAACCTTCCAGGGGAAGCTGCAGAGCGCCATGCCCTGGACATCCGAGAACCCCGACTCAGGTCTCTGCAGTGGCCCTGGGGCAGAAGATCAAGACCCGACACCCCCACACCTACACACTCAACAGTCTTTCTCCATCTTTCCTGAAAGGGCACTCATTAAAATGAATGCTTTCCTCCAGCGAATGGGTAGCTGGCATACATAGCTTTCTAAGAAGCAGCCACTTGGAATTTAGTCCCAGAGAAAAAGTTCCTAGCTCTGTGAGTACTGGCTCGAGAAGTTCCATTTGGATTTTGTTGTCCTGCATTCCCGTCATCCAAAATGACAGGCCTTGTGTCTTATCTCCTATCCCAGTTTAAACTTCTAGCCATTCTCAAAGCTCCCGGAGCAGATGCTCATTCCTGGCCTGCCAGCTCTAATCGATTGGTGGTGGATGCTGGGACATTGTGAATGGGCTCAGCAGTAGAGAGTTCCACGGCTGATTAGAATATCTGCCGGGGAGAGGAATGGGAAGAAGCCGCCCACAAGCCACGTTACCTTCTTTGCCTTAGAGAATAATTTCCTCTCTGAATCTTAGTTCACGATATAACTTATTACGTAAAAACAGACATTTTAGAACATTTACTACTTGCGAAGATTGTATAAAAAATGACGTATATGTGCTCTCTGCCCAGAGGAGGAAGAAAATTAACTTATTACTCTAAACAGTTGGTGGTTTTCTGGGAATACTGCTGAGTTTACACAAAGCGTGACCAGTCGCAACATGCAAAGTGTAATATTTTATCAAATTCTACTTCTTTCATAGGTAATTTGAGAAAATCAGGTCAATGAAGATCCATTTAGAAAGATAAACATCCTGCAGTGTGACTTTATGAATCTCTGAATGGTGAGAAATCACTGCTGATACTCCTGTGTTCCCTTCAACCTAAAGAGTTAAGAATATTTTCAAATACCCTTCATCCTCACTGGTTTGAGGGAGAATTTCTTTCAGATTTTTCTCAGGTTTCTGTTCAATAATGTTCTTATATGGCAGCCAATAACTTAGCAAAAGGTATTCCAGCCAGTAAACGTAGGGAAAGGTGTGTGATCCAAGAACATATGAACACATAGTACAGATATGGATCTTAACCACAAAATCTGGCGAACTAGAAGGCTATTTACTGTACAAGATGTCATTTGCCACAATTCTTTTCTTTAAAGGAAAATAAAATAGTTCAGGGATGAGTTCTGAGAAGCTAGATTCATCAAAGTTTAATACACAATAGCAGTCTCCATACTGCGGTGGAACCTGGGTTTCCCTGCTAGGCCGTAGCATTTGAAGCCTAGAACTCATCTTCCTTTGAGATAAACATACAAACCTTTCTGCCTCATGGGTCTGAAACAATCTGCTCATCACCTAGTTAAGAGACTGGCCCAACAAAAAGTGTTGCTGAAGAAAGGTAAACAGACCTCACTTGGTTCATGGGAGAGAATTTTTTAAGGTCTGAAGCATTAAAATAATGCAATCAGTAAATTAAGCTGAATGTTACGGTTTACTTAGGAACTCTACAAGCATTTGCTATGGCAATGCACACGTCCTGGTACACATGTTATCTTGGATATACAAATTCTGACCATGAAAGTACAGCAATTTGTCATTCTGTGCTGTTGGTGACAATATTTAAAGATGGATTTTTATCTGTCTTATAATTGTACACACACCCACACATGTCCACAGAGATACACAAACTCACACTCACACTCGCATGCAGGGAAATGAAACACAGAGGCAGAGAGAGGGACCGTTATGCTTCTACGGTGAACCATGGTGGTGCTTGTGGGGCAGCAGGGGGAGGCGTGTTTTGAAAGTAGCCATAAATGCTTCATTAACCTACTTCTCATATCTGTTATTACGGGTGCATATGGTGACAAATGAAGGGTCACAAAACAAATGTGTAAAATGGCAAAGTCACACACCTCAGCAGACATAACAATTTTATTTCTCACAAATGAATAGGAATATGGAAAACGCATTTTGCAAAGCATGAAAATGCTCTTAAATCAGGAAGACTATGAGTTGAAATAGTTTTAGAAACATCTTATGGATTTATTTGAAGGATTCAGGAAAAGCCCTCCCCTCTACAGACATCAAATAGTGCAAAGCCTGGTGGTTTGTATTTAAAGAATTAGTTCTTTAAGACAGATAGAATTCACCTCCCACATTTCATTTTGGAATGCAAATGTCTTTGGTAGGGCACATGTGGGAACAACCACAAAATAACCAGGTAAGATCATACACAGATAGGAAGGTAGTGGAGACTTCAATCTGAGTAGCATGGGAGGGCTGCAGTTGGTCCCTTTGCATGTGGTGAGGCCTAGGAAATTTGGCTCTGTCCAGACATATGCTAGGTTTGGGCTGCAGATGGATGAGAGAGGCAGGATGTAAGGTTCGGAGTGCTTTGAAAGTCACGACGAACATCACACACTCATAGAATATGAATCAAAGTGAGGAAGGAAGCAAATATTGATAAAATATTTCTGGTATTTCCAGTTAGTTAACTTTGTCGCACCAAATTAAGTTGCTCCTGACTTTAACAGGGCAAAATGTTCATCTCAACACCTTTTTCTTTACATTGAAATAATTTTGGACTTACAGAGGAATTGCTATGATGGTATAAGAGAGCCCCTGTGTACCCTCCTGTAAGCTTTCCCTAAGGTTAAAATCTTATGTAACTAGCCATGGGATAATTATCAATTATCAATGATCAATAACATTTTAAATACTAAGAAATTAAAATTGGTACAATTCTATACAACTAAACTGCAGATTTAATCAGATTTCCCCAATATTTCCCCTAATGCCCTTTTTCTGTTCCTGGATTCATTCTGGGAAACCATAATGGATTTGGTGTTTCTGTCATCTCCTCTCACCTGGAATAATCCTTCAGTGTCTTTCATCACCTTGACATTGAAGAGACGGGTTGGATGATGCTAACCTTAATCATTTGGCTATGATAGTTTTGGTTCACATTTCTCCATTATAAAGTTACTAGTTTCTTTTTTTCATACTCTATTGAGGAACAATGAGTCACTCAATCCAGCCCACACTCTAGGGAAGAGGAGTTAAGTTCCATCAATATAGGTAATATTATCAAATAATTTGTAGACATGTGTTAAAAACCACCAGCGTCATTAATGCATATTTGTGGGGAAAATACTTGGAGGATAAACAAATATCCTCTTTTGCTTTTTTCTGCCCACTTCTAGAATCAGCCTTTTCTACAAGGCTTCCTGATTCATTTTCCTGGAGAGATAACAGAGGCCAAGATCTGGGTGCTGGCTGTGCTCACCATCTCCACAGTGTCAGCACCTCCAGGATTCTTAGCAGGCAGTGCTGGGGAAGAGGCGTGTGCAATCAGCCCAAGTAGACACACACATCTATGTTTCTATATCTTGTAAAAGTACACAAATCAGCATGCGTCCATGTCGATATTTCCCAACTCTGATGATTCCTTCTAGCATTTTCCTTGTGTGTGACTTCTTTCTTAGGCAGCAGGAAGGCTGTTTCATGTTATCTACAGCATAGTTAAGTGTTCATCCCTAGTATACATGTAATATCAGTTTCAGAATTGTGAACCATAATTCTGTGGAAAGTGAATTTACCAACTATGGTACTTTTTTTTCTAGTCTTTAGCCTTACAGTATCAAATCAATATGTAATTTCATAGTGTTACTTAGATGTACTTCATTCTTCCTCATCTGTTTCAGTATGGTTAAGGGATTCATTTGTTAAGTAGCAGTTGAAGATGCTGCAATCCATCTTGGGTTTCCCTGATATCCTGTTTAATTTTTTAATTGCATCTATAAAGTTAATTTTTTGTGGTGCTCCTTCCTGTGGGTTTTGATAAATGCATGGAGTTGTGAGTTCACTACTGTATTACCAGGCAGAATAGTTCTATCGCTCTGAAAGTTCTCAGAAAAGTCTTCTGAAAGAGAAAAATTTGAAAAGAAATAACAACACTTTAAACTTTTCCTCAAATTCCTAAAATTCGCCAGGTTGGACTGTGCATGGGGTATTTGCAGGGAATCTACAGTTAAGCTAAACATCAACATCTGGACACACTTCTCCACACTTAAACCACAACATAGTTTAGGTCACCATTCTGATAAATGGCTTCAGGAATTCCAAATGCTGTGTGTATTTCTTGGTCTTTAAAAGCCCCTAAGCTCTGGGGTTGGGCCTGCCTTTCAACCTTATATTCTACCCCTTTGCCAACTACCTATATTATCTTGGTTATCAGTTACACAGATATTGCGATAGTCATTAAGAGGCTACGGTGATGATATTAATAAAAACTGTATTTGAAAGTCATTTTTTATACAGAACTTTTATGCTTCTTTTATATGCAACTTACAATGATCCTGAGAGATATTAAAAGCAACTATTACTACAATCTCCACCTAATGATGAGGAAATTGAGTCTCAGAGATTACTTCTAGACTAAGAGCTAATCGCAAAGTTAGGACTTAAACACAGATTTCCTTTTTCAAATTTCTCACTCTTCTCACTATGTTGAAGTCACAGGGGAAAAAGAAAGAAAACCAACATCCATTGCATATGACCCTCATATGTCCTAGGTGCTGTGGAATTTTCAGTTATATATTTTACCTAATTTACTGTCATTCTTTGAGATCTACAAGATAAATACTATCAGGTCAAGATGCTAGAACTCTAAGAAGCAGAACGTCTTTCCCAAAGTCAGCTGGCATTTTTATCTCCAAATTGTGTGAGCACAAATTCCACTTCTTTTTACTAGATCTCACCGGGTTTTTGTTAAGATGATTAGAATTACCTTCAACTCTCAAACCTGACACTTTGTGTCTCAGGCTGGTGAATATTTTACATTTCATGAGGCCAAGATTCTGATAGCCATTACATGAGAGAGCAAGTGATGCCAGGTAGGGTGGTCTTGATATCTCTCCCTGAAGTAGGAATGGTTCTCTTGGCCTTGGTGCTCCCTGAAGGCTAGACCTAAGGGAGAAATTCCCAAAAGCATTAAGAAAGAACATATCTTTGTTCTATCTAGATAAAAACGGGTTTGAACCTGGCTCCACTTCACACTAGCTTATGCATTTGGGCAAATTATTTGATGTTTCTGACACTCAACTTTATGCTCAGCAAAATTAGAAAATTATCTGTTGCTTAAGGATCAAATAATATGATGTTCATAAAGTCCACAGTACATCCTGGCCATGATCATAAGGGTCTTAGGGTTGGCAATTCTCAATAAACTATTCAGATAGTTCCAAACTCCTGTTAGCCAATAAGAGAATCAGGGAGTTTAAGAAGTTTATTATGATTAAACACAATTAAAATAAACCTCTAACAAATATCAGTGATCCTATTAATTTAGATTTAGCATTCAGATTCCAAATTTTTCTGTGGTCAGTGTGATTATACTTGCTGGCTTGAATCAATCCTCATGTAATTTTTAATAATATTTATTTTTACTCTCAACAATTTCCTGATTTGGGTGATAAACTATATGATCACACTACTTTAAAGGTTTTTTTCGCCCCCCTCACACAAGTTTTACTACGGTATTTTACCCCTTAAAAACAAAAGATACTGAACTAGATAAAATCATATGATGACATGAATTCATGAAATACCATCCCAGCCAAATCTGAATACATAATCCTAAAAAAATGTATAATGAAAATAAAATAACTATTAAAACAAATGGTTATTTGACACAGAAATATCTATGGTCTTAAGTTCATGATAGCAGAGTTTCTCTGTACATTTTAGAGTCCTGATAGCTAAAGACAACCATGAATTCCACAAACCGAGAGTTCTGTGTGGCTAACCGTGTTGAGTTCTAGAGTTTTCCGAGTTTAACAGATGGCCTAGGTGTCCTTTCAATATCTTTCCTGCCTACATCAAAGAGGAGAAGTGACAAAGTATTCTTTTTAGGTCTTTCATGAATATGCATAAAGATAGCATTCATGAATCACTGAGATGTAGGAGACTGTTAAATTGCCTTTTTGGTAGAGTTTTTTTTTTTTTTATATACAAGTAACCATACTTTCTACTCCATTGCAATTCCTTCCTTAGAGGTCATTTGTGAATCTGTTCCACTGCTGGTTTGTAGGCTAAAGTGAAGCGGAGGCAAAAAGATATACTAATGATGAAATATTAAAGTTTCTTACATTCCCTTGGGGCTAAATAGCTTTCTAGTGACAATGTAGGTGCCAAAGGTTTCACATTATTAGTAGTAAATAGCATAGATTATTTGGCTAAATAGTAAAAATGAGAGAGTACAAGGGAAAAAATAATGCACTTGAGTTCTCTGTAGAATTTACTCTTTCCTATTACTTTTTCTGCCGCTATCTTGACAGCCATTTGAAAGAAAGAATTGATCCTAGAATCTAGAGAGATCTTATTTCCTTCTTTAAAACACTGGACATAAATTGTCAGGTCTACTTTGGTGTTTTTCCTGGTTCTGGAGCAAGGAGAAAAAATATATTGTAGGGCTATGGGCGGAGGGAGGGTGATTGGTGGGATTACACCTGTGGTGCATTTTACAAGGGTACATGTGAAACTTAGTAAATGTAGAATATAAATGTCTTAATACAATAACTAAGAAAATGCCAGGAAGGCTATGTTAACCAGTGTGATGAAAATGTGTCAAACTGTTTATAAAACCAGTGTATGGAGGCCCATGATCGCATTAATGTACACAGCTATGATTTAATAATAATAAAAATATATATTGTAGGGCTGAGCATTACCTCCATTACACACCTGACAGGTATTAAAAATCTGGATTTTTTTCCTCCTCCGGTACCTCAATCATTTTCATCCCAGCATTCCTAGGCAGTGCTTATAATTACACAGCTCTAGAATCTTGGTGAAATCTACATGCCTTCCATAGCTCTGTGCTCAGGCGCGAAGCAGAACGTGACTTTTGAGCTGTCACTTGCCTTTCAAAACTGTGGCACGAAAGTACTTGGCTACTTAGCTCATTTTCTTGTCTATCGTTTAGGGACTTCTTTCTCTTTCCTTTTAAATAATTTGTATGGGTGAAAACACTGATTTGTCCAGATTTCTCCAGGTTATGCTGTGGTGATGGTCAAAATCACAGTGACACCAACAATAAAATATTTCTTTCTTGCTCATGTAACCTGTTGACTGCAGGTCAGCAGCTGTCCTGCTTATGCTCCCTGTGTCTTCTTCCCTCAGGACCACGTTCAAGGTGTTATCGTTTACCTGGCTCATGCCCCTCTCGTAACAGAGGGAAGGTCTGAGACAGAGCTATGAGCAGATCTTAGAGCTCCTGCTTAGATGCGGGGCTACACACACATGACCTCTGCAAGATCAAAGCAAGTCCTTGGACAAAGCAAGTCACACAGCTACTGATGTCAGCGGGCGGGAGGCCTTGCATGTAATTTGCGAAAGTGTTTAAATGTATAATCCTTTTACAGGGAGGTAAGCAAATATTTGTAAATGATAATAAAATCTCAAACAGGCATATATTTGTTCCTAAACAGAGCTAGTGCTTCATGAAATATGCTAGAAAAGAGAGAGGACTACCTGTCACTTAAGAGTGCAACAAGGTAAGATTCCAGGTTTTCTGCAGACTCTGGGTGATACCCTGTTTCCCCCAAAATAAGACATCCTCCGAAAATAAGACCTACTTACAGGGAAGATAAGATGTCCCCTGAAAATAAGACCTAGTGCATCTTTGGGAGCACACCTTAAAATAAGACACTGTCTTATTTTTGGGGAAACAGGGTTCTTAATCTCCAAGAAAGATGCATCTATGCATTTTGCCTGGGAGCTGGCAGATGAACGGACAGTGCACGCACCCAAGATATGGTTGATTTTTCTCTCAATATTTCTATGCTGCTTCGCACCTGGACTCCATAAGCTAGATCTGAGAAAGCCCACAGAGCGTTTTTGCAGAATAATGTCATAAATGGCCACATAATTTTAATTACAGATCAAGCTTAAATGGATAATTTAAAAAATGCTCCAATCATAGAAAGGGAGAGCAAATTATCATCTATTGACTGAAAGAACTAGAAAGACAGGCAAATGGCTGCTAGGCCTCTGCTATCATTTAGAGAAATAGAAGAGTAAAAAATATGGTAAAGCCACGAGGCTGGGGAAATCTAAGAGCAAGATTTTTTTTTTTTATGTGGTTGTTGTTATTTATTTATTTTTAACAGAGGGAAGTTTAGAACAAGCAAAGGAATAGAATTATACTGGGAACAACTGCCTTTCTAGTGTAAAAGCGCATGAAGACTTTAATCAATAATTTTTACTATTTGAGAACTGGCAGTGATGGCTGAAAAAAAGAAAGGAAGGATCACAGTGCTCAGTGAAAATTTCGGGGCTTGTCCCAGCAGGTTGACACAAGATGACTTGAAAATGATATAGTGCTGGTATTTTTTGTCCTGACTCTAGGTGACAGATGACTAGCACAGAATAGGCACACTGATGGGGTGGTGTGGGGGGGGAACAAAAGCCAACTTTCCAATTTGTCAGAAGTAAATATGTACTCCTGCTTGGTAGTGAAAGCATGAAGGGCACAGGTTTTCCTACATCGATTAAGTCCCCCTCCCCTTGCTATCCAAAGCTCAGATCTTGAGAGACTGTTATAAAACCAGCATCACAGGCCCCAGCTCACACCTACTGAATTGGAATCTGATTTCAGTGAGATCTCAGATAACTTGCATGTACTTTACAGTTGGAGTCATGCTGACCTGGGATCACTAGCCCCTTGCCGGGGAATGTATGTGTGTTACTTTATATAATCATCACCACAAACACATAGCTTTTGTTCCCAAAATTTAAGAATTAGAAAACAGTCTCAGATATCAGATATTGGGCAAAATCCGTACACATGGTCATTAGTGAAGTGAGGATTTGCACCTTCTGTGACTCTACAATCTTTATTTTCCTGACTCTACCACCTCCTCTCACTTTTATATATTGTTTTTTTTTTAACCCAGGAAAAAGGAAAATATGAAATCTCTGTTTCTTTTATTCTGTGTCTTTAGTAATTCAAGTTTTTATAAAGGAAAACCTAGTTTTTCCTCTACTCGAATTTCCTGCTTGGTCTCCTTCTTTTTCAGTGATTGTAAGTACAAAGACGTTCTCTGTGCACTGAGGGAATGAAAATCGGATCACAAGTCTTGTTTGTAGTTTAAAGAAAAAAGTAAAATTTTATGGATAACTATGTTTTATCCATTCCGGATGTCACTAGCTTTCACAAAATTGTCGAAGTAACACCGAGAATGTGGATATGATAGACTATTTATAACTTTGTCCCATAAGGATAAAACTGGCACTCACAGATCACATAATCATTGATTCTGAGCTATAAAGAGTTTCAGAGATAATCTGATTCCACGCCTGGAGATCTGAGGTGACTTCTCCACCTCACCTGCTATAGATCCATGGTGAAAACCTAGTTCTTCCAATTTTCAGTTTAGATTTAATCTATTCCTACTAAATATCTTTCTACCTCTAACAGAAAGATTAACTGCCAATCAGAAATCATTAGGTTAGCACACAAATTTGGCAAGGTATTTTCAGGTGAAGAACTAGTACCAAGAGTCTCCTCTCAAACCAGTCAATGGCTTGTTTATCGAGAGGTAACTAAGTAAAATAAAATTGTTATAAAGCAAACACTCTCCGAAGGTTCCTGGGAGGAAGTTAGGCCTCTACCGCTTCCAGCCTTCCCATGAATTCTATTCAAAAACCGAGTTGGATCAGGTTCCTACTGGGATCTTACTTGACTTAATCCTTGGCTTGGGGTTACTAGAGAATTAAAGCACATTCAAAAGAAAAGAAAAGGAAAAAATAAACAGCTGGAGTTTGTGCGCTTGTGCAAGCTTCTATGTGCGTATACACAATAGCTGAAGCCTGGCCGAGACTTTTATGATTCATGGCATTTCTTGTATATAGACTTCATCTCCGTTCTTAGTGGTTTCCAGTAATAAGCTATTTGCTTAGCAGGGAAAATAAGTGTCTCTCCCTATGATTGCCAAAATTGTGCTGGTCTCTGCGCAGAGCACATTGCCTCATCAAGAACTCAGGCCCGATAAATAGGACAAAGCAACAAGTTTTGGCATGCAGACAGGAACATGCAGAGAGTGCCAGCTGACTCTTCAGTTTCTTCCCCAGGTACATGAGGGAGACAGAAAAAAGAAGCAGCACACAAGCCCAGGGAAGAAAAGGAACATGAAACAAATACGATGAATGCAGTGGAAGTAAGAGGTATTGGAAAGCGGACAAGAAGGTTGGGAGCATCAGGGGAGCCAGAGGAGGCTGGAGAGGATAATGTTCTCAAGAACACTTTGCATAGGAGTCTTTCATAGATTTAGAAAACTGTTTAAAGTTGTCTAAATTTCTTTTCTTTATTGTGCATCATTTTGATAATATATTCTTGTTGATCTATGGTAAAATCATAAAAACATCTGTCATTATTTAACACAGTGTCAGACGCACAGGGAGGAGGCTATGCGAGACAGGGACAGAGGCGGAGTTATGTTGCCACAGCCAGGCGACACCAAGGATGTCAGGAACCACCAGAAATAGGGAGCGAGCCTCGCAACGGATTTTCCCTGAGAGCCTCCAGCAGGAACCAAATTCCCTACAACTTTGATTTTCAACTTCTGCCTCCAGAACTACGAGATTAAATGTTCCTTTCAAGCCACCATTTTGCAGTAATTTGTTCTGACAGCCCTAGGACATTAGCAGAGATATTTAGTTGAATGGATTTCTAATAATACTTTTAACTTTAATGGTATCTATATTTTAAATATATTATTTAGTTATTAGAAAAATGTATCAATATGATAGGGAAAATATTTTACAGTATTTTCTGCATTTTATAAATAAACAGGTACAGAGAAGACAGAAAATAATAAAATTCTTAACTTTTTTTAAAAAAGCATCTATTTGATGTCTTTTTCCATCAGGTAATTGCTATGGTGATCAATATTTATCTTCTCATTTATCCTTGGAAACATTACTCTCTGTGAGATGAGTATTTTACCTTTCAGATTAAGTAACATGCTGGTAAGTAACAGCCTTGTATTTGAAACCAGATCACTCTAGTCTAACTAAATCCGTACTTTAATAGGGGCGAGCAAACTTTGCCTGTAAAAGGCCTTATAGCAGATATGTGTGGCTATGCAGCCAAATGATCTCATTAGCAACTTCTTAGTTCTGAGGATAAGTCCTCGTAGACAACGCATAGCACATGGACAAAGCTGTGTTCTAATAAAGCTTTACTAACATTGCAATTTCAGTTTCGTATGGCTTTCACCTGTCATAAAATAGTATTCTCTTGATTTTTCCAAACCATTTAAACTGTAAAAGACATTCATTGCTTATGGTCCATACAAAAACTGGTGTTGGCTGAATTTGGCCCTGTAGAGAGAAGTTTGCTGACCCCTGCTTTAAACATAACAAGACAGAAAGGGCCATCCATGAAAAAGCTCTGGGAAGCAAAATGAAAAATATGCTCTCATGTGATACAAGGATTTTACTAATTTGAATTTGGAAACAAATATTCATTTTATTTCAATTTTCCTTCTTTGCTATATTTCAAGAATTCACAGATTTTAGGGAAGTGAGATGTCTCTCCGATAGAACAGAAAGAAAAGGCTTCCCTTCTTCTCCACACTAATGTTAGAGTTAGATCTAGTTGACTATTGAGATCTTCCATGAAAGAAAAGAAACTATGGCTTTTGTGTAGAGAGGGTATGGGGTGGGGGGGAGGCTAGAATATGGGAAGGTTTGCTTACATTGAGGAGAAACAGAGGGAAATGTTACAGACAGGGCCTGTGTTACCTTAACCCAGAGCCAGGGGTGATGGAGAGGGATGATTTGGGGAATGTAGTGTGAGTAGCTGCTGAGGAGACAGCAGAAAGGGAAATGTTAAGAGGGACTGGAACTGCCTTCTTGCCAGTGGAGAATCCTGCCTTAAAAATATCTGCAACTGGGGCACAAGCCAGTTTCTGTTGGGAACTACACGTTTTTATTTCTCTACCTCGTGCACAGCATGACTGATCCCAGGGGAGGACGGAATGCCTTTGTCCCCTTTTGATTTTTTTCCTACCTCATGCAGACACCACACCATCCTGCAAACTGGCCACTTGGTGCAATCACAGGGAGCCCTGGCCCTGCCTCCTTTAATGTCCTGAGAGTCACAGACGACCCCTGGACCACACTCCCTGTTAACTCCTAAATCTGTGCTTCACTCCACACTCTCTCTCTCTTTGGATAATCACATTTAAATTTTTAAAGGTAAGATAATCCATCTACTGTCACATAAAGCCTTTTTCCTTGACACTGATGCAGAGATAGACTACAACAAAAGATTAAGCATTAGGCAGTGTCTCGGCTAGACGAGCATATCACAGGCCAGATGGCTTATAAAGAGCCAAAATGTATTTCCCACAGTTCTGGACACTATAAAGTCCAAGATAAAAATGCATTAATGGCTGGTGAGGGCCCACTCCTCATGGGCGACACCCCTGGCTGAGTCCTCGAGTGGTGGACGTGTAGATGAGCTTCTGAGTCTCTTTTCCAAGAACGCTAACCCCATTCGTCATCTGCCCACTTCCCACAGGCCCCATTCTGAACACCATCATCTTGGGGGTGAGGACTTCAACATAGAAATCTTGGAGGGGGAAATTAACATTTAGACCACAGCAGAATTTCAGAGCAAGCTTTCTGATTCCTTGAGGAAAATGGAAGAAAAGATTAAAAATGAGGAAAGAATATGCCTCAATTTTATTTAGACCAATGCAGACCCATGTCAGTATTTTCTTTACTTTTTGTCGTGTCTTTTTCCTTTTACTTTCATTTCCATCAGATCCCCAAACTATCTGCTTGAGATAAAATTGATTAGGTGTTGCAGAGTTCAGGGCAGTTTCAAAGTGTATTTTTTATATGGATTCTGCTGTGAATGTAGTAGCTGGGTATTAGAAACATGGCTTGAGGGAAGATTATTCTAAAAATATTATTTCTAGCAAAAGGCAGAAATGATACAGGACTTGATAAGCATTTTCCATTACCTATATTTTAATCTAATAGTCTCTGCTTTTTTTGGAATGGTGACTTGGGTTTTCTGGCGATGATGATGGTTATGCAGCTGCCACTCTGCTTTCATGATATTTAGAATAAAATCCAGGTAAACTGAATTTGCTCTTCTGTTGCTTGATTTGCATTAATGGAGATATATAGGAATACAGTTTCCTGTGTTATTCATTCTAGATTTCATCTTGCAATTCATTCTGCATTGTTCAGGGCATAGTGAAGCTTAGTGCAATATATACTGAATGTTTGTACCCCCCCAAACTTACATGTTAACATCCTAAACCCCAGTGTGATGGCACTAGAAGGTAACTAGCTAATGAGGGCGGAGCCTTTATGAATGGGGTTGGCGTTTCTATAAAGGAGACCCTGAGAGGTCTCTTGCCCTCTTCCTGACACATGAGGATCCAACCACAAGTCAGCAGTCTGCAAAACAGAGCGGGGCCTCACCAGAATCTGACCCCACTGGCCCCCTGACCCCAGATTTGCAGCATCAACGCTCTAAGAAACACAGCACTGTTGTTAATAAATCACCCAGTTTATGGTACATTTTTATTTATTTTTAAAATTTTTTTATTGTTGGGGAGTCATTGAGGATACAGAGAACCAGGTTACACTGATTGGATTTGTTAGGTAAAGTTCCTCTTATAATTATGTTTGGTATTTTTATAGAAGCTCAGACTGACTAAGTTCAAAGAGTCACAAAATGACAGCATTCAACCACATTGTGTATCAAAAGAAAAGGCACTTCATTTACTGTCGGTTGGAGTACTGATTTCCTGGGCTGTTTTAATCACATCATTTTATCAACCCACCTACAGAATGGGGGCATCAGAGGGTATCCCAGGCCTCCTTGTTGGTGAACATGCATTCTAACCCACAGAGCCCTCTCTTAGGGCACAGGGTGTGATGAACTGTAGCAAAGAATCATTTCTGCTAGATGGAGTTTATGTTCCAGTGATTCCAGTCTTTTACCCACGGGAGATTGTCTAGAGACTCAGAGCAAAAGCTGGGAAAAGCAGGAACAAAGCTAGACTTCCAGAGTCCCCAAGGACCTTGGAGGTTATCCATGTGTTCCAGACGAGTAGACTGAGAAAATGAATAATTTTTCATTGCTAGCCAGTCAAATATTTATTGAAGTTACTATGTGACAAGTGCTGGGAGAGTATTGGATTTTCACTGGTAAACAAACAAAAAAACACATATGAACAGAAATGAGAGTAAACATATGAAAGTAAAACTGTAAGAAAAATAATATATATATACTCACACATACGAATATGGTACAGATATCTGGTATATGGGCATATATGTGTATATGTCTATTGTATATTTCTGTGTATATATAAGATTATAAAGATTAAATATATTCTATATACGTGTGTACATGCATGTATTTATGAATGTGCATGTGTATATATCAAGTTTCTCAGGGGAAAAGATCCTTTTTATTTATAGCAATTTTGCTATCTGTTGTTAAGGGTAACGTCTGAATTTTAGAATTTGCATAAATAAATGTATCATCACATATGAAAAGAACTAAGAAATAAAAAATAATATGTTGGTGGAAGGAGGTGCTGAGACAAAGGAGTTACAAAAAGAATGTACTTACTGTGCTTTGAACTTCTTAGAAAATAATTTAATTACTGATCTTTAAACATGTTCCAGGTCCACCTAAGAACCCGTGGCACACGGGTTGGAAATCAGTGATTTAGATTACTGATGGAGGCTTTTGGAGTTTATTTACTCATTCAAATGAGACAACCTGGTTTCCCTGGAGTTCCACATGTGTCTTGCCCTCACCAAGTGCAGCACTGGGATGATAACTAGCTGGTGCTTAGATTTTATTGGGGGTTTCTCAGTGTGCTCCCCGGCAGGACGTCATTAGATGGGAAGTCTCAGGGATTGTCCAGCTGAGCTGTAAACCAGGGGCTTTACCTGTGTTTCTGGTGACCCTCGAACAGTTCAGATGCAAGTTGTGGCTCCCCATTGGGGTCACTCCGTCTCCCCTTTCTTATTTAAGTGCTGTATTTCTTTTCCACTGATGGCCATAGGGCAGCGAGCATTGACACTGAACTTTACAAAACGAAGTTAAAGCTTCCTATCTGCCACTCACTGGTCCTGTGACGTTGAACTGCTTAACACTTCATGCCTGTTTCCTTAAGAACCAAGGGAAATAAAAAGTTTCTACTATGCAAGGTAATTCTGAGGACCAGATAAAGTGTTTTATTAAGTCCTTAGTGTAATTTGGAAAAGCTTAACTGTTGTTTTTCCATAATCCATGCACGGGCACACACAGGATTTTTTCCCAAAGAAGCCCATAATTTAATGGAATGACAGGAAGGAATCATTTAGTACTTTTCTATGTTTTTTTAAAAAACAAGAAGTTGTTTCCAGGCTGAGTGTGGTGCCTCACACCTATAATCCTATCACTCTTGGGAGGCTGAGGCAGTGGATTGCTTGAGCTCAGGAGTTCCAGACCAGCCTGAGCAAGAGGAAGACCCTGTCTCTAAAACTAGAAAAATTAGCTGGGTGTTGGGGAAGACACCTGAAGTTCTAGCTTTCGGAAAATCTGAGGCCCAGGAATTTGAGGTTGCAAAAAGATCACTTAAGGCCAGGAATTTGAGGTTGCTGTGAGCTAGGGTGATGCCATGGAACTCTAGCCATGGCAATACAGTGAGACTGTTACAAAAAAATAAAAAAAAGAAAAGGAGCTGCTTCTAATTTGTTGTTATTAGAGTATGATAGGCTTGAGGTTTTTATACTGAACCTTTTTTTGACAAGTGACATGTAGTCATACTTGTACACCAAGGACACTCTCACAGAACTTTATTCTCCCTGCCTAAAACTATATAGTTCATTAGAGATCTGGTCTGAATATACTATTTTTTCCCTTTTACTGGCTCTGGTACATTAACTAGAGTAATATACTGAGTCCATAGCACTTTAAAAGAAATAAAATTATCTATATTTATAAACTGAAAAGTGACATATGGCTACTACCCAGTAGTCAAATGTACTTTTTAGGTATATGATACAATTTGAAATCACAGTATTATAGATGCTTTTCTTATCAGTTAATGCATACTTTCATTGGTCAAATTATTTTATCATGTGCAGTTAATTTTTTCTTTAATAGCATTTGTAAACTTTGTTTATACTAGGTACTTATTATTATTATTACCCTTTAAAGTAAAATGTTCTGAAATATTACATATGGTTCTAGCCATTGTTTTCTGTTAAATACATTCTAGCACAATTAAATTTCATTGAACAAATCATCATTGTCCATAGAGAAAAACTAGCATGAGTTTTAACCAAATTAAGGAGATGAATAGTTAAAAGAAGTGTTTGGTTTGTAGCTGATGGCTTCATCTGAAGCTTTTGTAATTATTTGTTTGTTCTTGCTATTGTGTTTATATGGTTTTGTTGGTTTTTTTCCCTTTGGATTTCCAGAAAAGACACTGTTTACTGATGTCTATCTTTGATTCTAGGTATGTTAGCTAATTGCCAAATTAAATTGATGGTGTGTCAAGAAGTAAAAGGAAGTTTTCATTTTGAATCTTGCGCTAAACATGGTAGATTAATGGGCCGAGGGCTGAGACAGCCTGTGAAAATTCATAATAGAAAGTAGGACACAGTTTAGCTGCGAATAGTATTTTATGTGTATCATCACTTCCTTCTTAGTCATGAATATATTTTGGGACAGACTCACTAAAGTTTTCTGAAAGTCAAAATGGAGGAGCCATATGTTTACCGGCCTCACAAAGCGTATTTCAGAAGATGCCACCACATTATTTAAGCAGTACAGGATTATTCTCACAATCCCCGCAGCCCCGGTCCGTCTATTCTGAATCACAGCCTGAGTTGGCATCAGGGATTTGCCATTTAAAAAAATAAATAGCAGCTTTCTGTATGATTGACCAAATCAATTTTGCCAAGATCCAACTCAAACAAAGTAATTAGCTAAAACAAGCAAAGGTAATAACAACAAAAACAAAAATAGTTTTAAAATCTGAAATGTGAGCTTATCATGCAAAAAGCAGAAATCTTCCAAGTATGCTTTTTGGAATACACATATTTTCAAAAGTCAGGGTGTAAAATGGCGTAAACTAATACTCTTTGCCTAAGTAATAGCTAAATTTTTAATTTCAAGTACAAGACTGGAAATGGGCAGGGCAATTCTTTTTTTTTTTCTCTTCACTATTTTTTTCATTAAATCATAACTGTGTAAATTAATGCATTTATGGAGTACAATGTGCTGATTTTATATACAATTTAGAATGCTTACATCAAACTGGTTAACATAGCCTTTACCTCTTTGTACAGTAAATTTATCCCAAGTCTGGGCCCTATTTTGGAGCCGTAATTTTTTAAACTAACTCTTTGGATATCAGCTTTTGTCTGTTATATTAGAATATTGGTGGCTTCCGGCTTTAAATAGGCTTCATTTAGCCCTGGCACAAGTTATCTATTAGAGTTTAAAACTCTCACAAGCTGTCTGAGCACAGGTAACCTCTCTGATCTCCGTTCCTTATTCTTAATCACAACTACTGGAAGTCTCCATTAACTTGGGACATACAGCAAGTCTAAACAAAGACAGAAAGCAGGCCTCTGAGATTTTGGGAAATTCTTTTATTTTTATTTATTTATTTATTTTTGAGACAGAATCTCACTTTGTCACCCTCGGTAGAGTGCTGTGATGTCATAGCTCACAGCAACCTCAAACTCTTGGGCTCAAGTAATTCCCTTGCCTCAGCCCCCCAAGTAGCTGGGACTAAAGGTGCCCGCCACAACACCGGCTATTTTTAGAGGTGGGGGTCTCGCTCTGACTCAGGCTGTTCAATTCATGAATTTAGACAAGCCACCCACCTTGGCCTCCTACAGTGCTAGGATTATAGGCTGAGCTACCATGTTCGGCCCAATTCTGGGAAATTCTAATTGCTCCTAGGGAAAACAACAAATAAACTGCAACACAAGGCTCTCTTCAAACCAAGACCAGGTCATATCAGCATCATTTCTGGCTCACAGGGCTCTGTCTCTAAGCGGAGCCCAAGCTCATGACAGGTACTTATTTTCAGCATTCCAAGCAGGAGACAGTACATACACTCAATACCTGTATCCTACATATTAATTCTTTCTCGCTGTTGAGAAAAGCAAAGCATCCGTAACTGCGGATTGCCAGGCATTTTAATATCTCTATAAACGCTTGTGTAAATACTGATTTACAGCATAGGGGCCAGACATGTGTGCTTGAGGGCCTGGGCTTTAAATAGCAGAATTATGGGTATACATCCATTTAAATACATCTCTGTGTTCAAATTTCTCCTGCAAATGTTTTAAGTGTGCTAACTTACTCAAGGTTGGAGTTATCATTATGGAAACTAGTTAATCAAGTCCTGGCTGCACACATTACCGTGCTACATGCTAATGAATGAACAGAGCGTAGCAGGTTCGCTTCTGGTGTGGTCCATTCTTAAAGAGACCACTAGAGGAGTAATGAAAAAATAATAAAAGATGACCATTTGGATTGGCTTGCTAGAACAGAGAAAATAACATACCCAGGAATATACTTAACGAAGGAGGGAACGACCTCCACAGGGAGAACTATGAAAGACTGCGGAGAGACACTGCAGAGGATGGAAACATGGAAAACACACCATGCTTACGAATTGGCAGAATTGACATTGTGAAAATGGCTTGCTAGTTTTATCTTCAAAGTAATTTTTAGTTACTTAGAAGATGAAAGTGCCCCTGGAGGAGGCTCCGTTGGAAGACCTCTGGAGACAGAATTGCTGTAGGGATAAAGGTTTGTGGAAAATCTTATGCTTGGGTCTCCCCGTTCCACATACGAAGTTATGTGGTGACACTACCCCTGGTTTAGAAGCCCTGTGGGTTTCCTTATAATGAGTATGAACATTGTATGTTCAATGTTATCCTTAAGAGGAAGGATGTAAAGGTCTAGGATCTGGTCAGCCATAGGTGGGGAGAAAAGAAAGGCACAGAGGAAACTGGGTGAGGAGAATTCAAAGAAGTATAATATATGATGAGAACGACTCAGAGAAAAGGGAGCCAGGGTGACGGGATGTTACACACATTTGTCCTACTGGTAAAATTTCATTTTTGTGAGAATGAAGCAGTGTTGATTTTAGATTAATGCTGTTGTGTGTTTGATTTCTTATCTCCCTTTCTTCTGACTCTGTGGTCACCAACCCACCTCTGGTTGTGAATTGCTGTTCCGCGTGGGTCTGTGTATAGTGAGAGAATGGTTGACCCTACAGTGTTCAACGATTTTCTGTCCTCAGTGATGATGAATTAATGAAATGACTTCTGACTTTGAGAGGGTTTCTCTTGTAGCTTCAGTTGAGGGACAGAATGAGCTGATTGTGCCAATATGAATAATCCAGGTCACTCTCTTGTAAATTAATGAAGTGCTATTCTAGGGTCTACTTAGAATATGCCTTGTGGTCTCATATATTTGTAGAAAGAGTAAGTCTGTCACTAAGGTCTGCTAAGTTCTATGTAGCAGATTAGAAATACTGTCTGAACTTCTGAGATGGAGACCCAGACTGGGTCTGGTGGCTCATACCTGCCATCCTTGCTCTCTGGAAGTTGAAGTAGGTAAATAGCCTGAACTCATGAGTTCGAGACTAGCCAGAGCAAAAGCAAGACCCTGTCTCTACTAAAAATAGAAAAAACTAGCCAGGTGTTGTGGCACGCACCTGTAGTTCAGCTACTTGGGAGGCCAAGGGAAGAGGATGGCTTGAGCCCAGGAGTTTGAGGTGGCTGTGAGCTATGATGCCAGGTACTCTACTGAGGGTGACAAAGTAAGACTGTGTCCCCTGCTGTCCCCAAAAGATAAAGAAATAGAGGTCCAGAATCTAGAATACAGTGACCTAGATAAGCTTTTCTGAGACACAACCAGACTTCCCCAAAGTCTTCGCTGATTAACGAAGCGTGACCCTCGGAATCACAGCCTCAGTATCTCAGACAGCCTAATCAAATGCAGAATCTCACCCTCTGCTCCAGAATCACTGCATCAGGGTCTGCATTTTGACAAGGTCCTTGGCATACGTGTGTGCGTTATGAAATTTGGGACGTGCTGCCTTAGTGAGTGCATCCACTGTTCTGATCTCTTGACAGTTTCACTCCTTCCCATGGGTCTCCTGCGCTGCCACAGGCTTTGTTGTTACTTGTTTCGTTGAGAATGTCATGAATGAAAGACTCAAATAAAGGATAAAAAAACAAATGCTCTTATTCAGGCCATTTCTCGTGGGATGAAGTAGTGTTTCCCTCTAAGACAGAGAGGAGGAGGCTTAGTTATTGGCTGTGACAAGGGCCCAGGTTCCCTCAGCTCAGGTCCTTGTATAACAACCCCCCAGGCATCCATCTCGGCCACTCACATTGTCCCTGTGGGAACAGGGGCTCAGGACGCGTGCTGACTCTGTGCTCCTGATTTTGCTGTGAGTAATAATGTCTTCTATCTCTGGCCTAGGAGTCTTGTGTTTTCTACCTTATCTATGAAACTGGCAAGCCACACTAGCTTATAAGTAGATCTCAGACATTGCAGTTATTGACTCAGATTTCTGCAGTCTTTTAGCACAGTTGTGGAAAATGAAGTGTTATGAGAACTGAGTTCTTATGTGAGCTTTACCGTTAACAAGTTATGTAAAATAACCGTCATTACCACTCCTCTCTGGAATGATTTATTCACATATGAAATGAGGGGTGGAGGGAGAGGACCAAAGTAGCTGATGGAGGTTACAGAAGGTCAGTTCCTTATGGACAATGTTCATGTCTTAAAGATCTTTGTTACCGTCTCACTCCTCAAAAATTCACTCCTTTCCTTTGAATGTTAGAGATACCAATACATTTATATATATATATATATAAACTTAAGGGATACACATGTGATTTCATTACCTGTTTTATGTTACACAGTGGTACAGTCAGTCTGGGCTCTTAGCATATTTGTAACCTGAATAATGTACGTGGGCCCATTAAATTTAAGAATTGTGATATCTCTGGGTCCATTTAGATTTGATAATTTTCAGGACTCTGTTCACTCGAGGTAACATGGAATGTGGATAGCATTGGAACAACAACTATTATTCATTATTTAATATGAAATTCCTCTGAAATGAAATCAATAATGTGATAATTTTCAAGGAAGGACAAGAGAATTTAGAAGATGTTGCCTTGATTTTCTCACTTGGAAAGTTATGAACTAAGAATGGTACTAGATGATCTTATTGAGAAATTTTTTTGATCAAGAAACCATAATCCTGGTCTGCTCTTATAGGATGTTCAACCCCTCAAGAGAGTTCGGCGTCTGCAGTCTGCACCAGGCTGGAGTGGGCTGCACAAGCTGCTCGCCCCTGACGCTTTCTTCAGACCTGGGCATGGAGCATAGTGTCCAAGAAACAACTTCCAGGAGGACAAAGACAAGGGGAGAGAGGACAGTGGAGTTGGGGAATTCCTGGAGCACAGGATGAGCAGCTGCCAGCAAGTTACCTAAGAAACCCCCAGTGCTGTTGGAATAGGGGGTTCTGACTCTTCCCCTGGCAGGTTCTGCTCACTGGCTCCCAGGAGAGGTGCTGTGGGTTTTCTTTTCTCCCTTCTCAGAGTGGAAGCTTTGCAGTTCTCTGGTCCACAGTCCATCATAGTATATATTGTGCTTGTGTGCAATGGAAAACATTTGTTTTAATCCCAAGTTCATCAGACCACAATGTGTCGAATTCAGGCTGATGTCAGCCAGAGGCCTTGAGCCTCAGGTGCATTCAGCATCTTCATGGAATACTCTGGTTTTCTGCCTTTGATAAGATGAGTGTTTTCTGTATGTGTGAAGTACGCCTGGATATTAGGGTCAGAAAGAAGCAGACTGTGGTAGAGGCTACTAATTGTCTTTTCAATATTTATCATACCCTTTCTTAAAATAACCACAATTTTTTGGCAAAGAATACTAAAAAGGAGCAAAATTCCCAGCTTCCCACGTAGCTTAGTGTGGCCGTGTCAGTAAAGGCCAGTGCGGCATAAATGGACGTGGAGTGTACAGATTGCCGGAGGCATTTACAAAAAGAGAGGATGAGACCTTTTTTCTTTTTTCTTATTCCTACAGCCTGAAGTATAGATATGATGCTTTGAACTGAAGTGGCCACTTTGGACCATGAAGTTATCATTGAAATGGTCTTACCAAGTGAAACAAAACGGGAGAAGGCAGCCACATCCTGGATATGGTGATGCTTGCTGCTATTCTAGTCCCAAAATATCTACTGCAGGCCTCCACATGAGGGAAAGTACAGTTGTTTAAGTCATTGTTATTTTTGGTTTTGTCTTCACAAATGTTCCTAATTCTAACATGCACAGATGCTTTAAAAAAGTTATCTAGAAGGTTATTCACAGAATTTTAATTTTTTTCTTTTTTTTTTTTATGGTTTTGTTGTTATTTTTTTTTTGTTTTTTTTTTTTTTTTTTTTTTTTTATTGTTGGGGATTCATTGAGGGTACAATAAGCCAGTTACACTGATTACAATTGTTAGGTAAAGTCCCTCTTGCAATCATGTCTTGCCCCCATAAAGTGTGACACACACCAAGGCCCCACCCCCCTCCCTCCATCCCTCTTTCTGCTTCCCCCCCATGACCTTAATTGTCATTAATTGTTTACAAGTCTCATAGCGTTTAATATTAATGAACAAAATGATTAAATTAATTCTTGGACTAATCCTTCTTTTTTGGTGGAGGGTCTCTAAGCACTTTGGTTCAATAGAATTTTAATGGTAAAGTAAATGCTGTAATTTACTTTTGTTTCTAAAGCGTTTTTTAGACATTAAGATTTCCCAATGTCATTTTAAATAAGACATGCTAGAATGTTGCAGCTTTACGGGATCACCCGTGAGGGAGCCTGTAACACGGCTACAGCCTTCAGAAAACTATCAGTGCGGATGAAGGAACAGCCCAGTGAGCCCCTGGGAAGTGGGAAAGGTGAACAGGTATTCAGATGACCCCGTATCTGCTGGCATCTTAGAACAGGCAGGTTAAAATCAGTATGTGTAATGGTGGTCATGAAGAAGTGAAACCAACACTGAACGATCTTTGATCTAGCTTTACACACGCACACACACTTCTTTAAGTCGTCACTTTCAAACATTATCACAGGTTCCAGGTTTTTTTCTGCTGTCCACATATGTGGCGAGTAGCCCCGTTTCCAGCCTGAAATCACCGTTTCAGCCTGTCATTCTGCTGTCCTCGCCTTCGCAAACAACGACAATAACAACAATAACATCACACAATATTTTTTCAAAACAGTGAAAAGCTAGGCCTATCTTACATTGAATTCAACTATTTTGTGAATCACAAAAGATAATAATGTTGTCCTTTATATTTGAAGATAATGATTCTGAATCACCACCAGAAGAATACTTGCTTGGAGCTATTTTATCCCAATACTGACACGCTCTCTCTCTGAACTCCTGGAGCCGTGATTATCTGGATCTCGATATAGCTTTATATTCTGCCGTTCCTCACTTCTAATTGCTCCCAGATTCTAAGTGTGATTTCACACTAGTCATACTGAATAGAGGCTTCTATACTTCTCTCCTAAACATTTTTCCAATACCCAACAGTTAGTAGAGTCTGACACAGAAAAGATTTTATATGATACTTGCCAATAACAGGGGGGGAGGATGTGTGCTAATCTGTCCTAGCATAACCAACTGTAAGATGGTGGACTTGGAGATACAGGTTACCAGAAACGAAAGTAAAGCAAGACGAAATGAAAAAACATGAACAAACAGAAGTGAGTTCTCTCTTAGAGAACTTCACTCTTCCCTGGTCTGGAACTGGTGATAGGACATGCCATGCCGAATAATTCAATGGATAGAACAAACTATAACTAAATTGGTACAGTCTCTTTATGGACTGTTTTCCAGGACAGCAAAATAAGATTTAATAATTACTGCTAAGCTGTTATAAAGCCATTACTAATCAGGAAATTCTTTAATCATAAGATCAAGTATCATAACTCTATATAGGGAAGTTCTCTATGGATTCAATTTTAGTACTGAAGAGTATTTGACTTTAGTACATTACTTAGAGATGAAAGATTTTGCTCCTAAGTGTCTTTGGAGGGATTCTTACAACTTTCTGTATAATTTTTAGAAGAAAGAGATTAGGGTTAGACTAAACACTTAGAAGATGAAATAGCGAATAGATTACAGTGTACAAGGAAAAGGTTAGGGACAGATATATTAGAAAAAGTTTAAGGGACAGGAATTTAGTAAGTATCCTGGTGGACTTGAGCCTCACCAAGAGAGAAGGCTGAAGAACGCACATCAACACCGCTGAGGCAAGTTGTGATCACAAGGACGCAAACAAAAGAACGCTCACTTCTGGATATTCTGAGGCCACACCCCCTGTCTCCCTGGGCAACCAGAGGAGGCCACCTGTGACACGGCTCACAAACCCGGAAGCCTCCAGGGCGGGGCCGACCCAGAGAGGTGTTCAGACGCAATTCTCCAGCAGCAAAGACGTTTGAACTCAAAACAGCCCGTCTCCTGTAGGGGACGACAGGAACAGAGACAGAACCTCACAAAGTTGTCTGTTCTGTTCTGTTCTGTTAGCAGCATGCATCAGGGACGGGGCTAAGCCTGAGTGAACACCTCCTTCCCATCACCTGCATCAAACACTCAAAGATGTCAGGCCCCATCTCCTCCTGCTAGATAGCGGCAGTCTGCGGGGGCCTGGCAAACTTCCTTGTGATTCAGGCAGGTGCAAACCCCTGGAGTGTCTGTTCACTGCAGGCAACTGGGTTAGCCATCTGCAGAGATACCAGTGACTGGGTCCGACGGAGGGGCAAAGTGGGGAAGGAGACGTCAACCTTCCCAGACTGCTCTGTTTGCTGGGTGGCTCCTCCTGACTCCACGCTGCACTGGGGTGAGCTGTGTCAGAGGAGTCACCAGGCCCCTGTGATCCAGTTCCCAGAGACCTTTTGAACCCTTCCACCCGAGACAAGTGCCGATTGAGACAGTTGATTCGGACCTTTTGAACTGGGCTAATAGACTGAGGACTCTTCAGGCGGTGCCCTGGGTGTGCGATTGTAGGAAGGTTTGATTCTCCTTTTCCAACTGGGGCCAGAGGTGGGCAGGTGGGGTGACTTAATTGCTGATTTTTCCACACAGCTGAGACTTCAAGCCAGAGTAGAAGTTGCAATAGGATCGAACAGAAACCAGCTGAAAACAAGACAGAACCACTTTGCTCCACCACACCAGACAGGGCCCCAGTTTCTCAGGCCACAACACTGTACGGGCCCTCGATAAAACCCCAGGGGAAAAAGCAAAGGGAGTAAACCATGGGGCGGAATCAGCGGAAAAACTCTGGTAACATGAATAACCAGAATAGATCAACCCCCCCAAGAAAAGATACGGCAGATGTGATTGAAGATCCCATTCATAAACAACTGGCTGAGATGTCAGAAGTCGAATTCAGAATTTGGTTTGCAGACAAGATTAATAAAATGGAATTAGGAATTCGAGGAGAAATTCAAAAATTGTCTCAAGAATTTAACGAATTTAAAGACAAAACCACCAAAGACTTAGACACACTGAAACAAGAACTTACAGCCCTCAAAGATATGAAAAATACAGTAGAATCCCTCAGTAACAGAATGGAGCAAGCAGAAGAAAGGATTTCTGACATTGAAGATAAAGTCTTCGAACGCTCCCAATCTCTCAAAGAGGAAGAGAAATGGAGAGCAAAAACGGATCACTCACTCAGAGAGCTCTCAGATAATTCGAAAAAAAACAACATAAGGGTTATAGGAATTTCGGAGAACGATGAAGTGGCTGCCAAGGACACAGAGGCCCTTCTACATGAAATTATGAAAGAAAATTTTCCAGACATGCCTAGAGAATCTGAAATTCAGATAGCAGACAGCTTCAGAACCCCAGCACGATTCAACCCCAATAAGCCATCTCCCAGACATATCATAATTAGCTTCACTAAAGTTAACATGAAAGAGAAGATTCTCAAAGCAGCCCGGCGAAAGAAAACTATAACGTACAAAGGTAAGAATATTAGAATAACTGCAGATCTCTCTGCTGAAACTTTTCAAGCAAGAAGAGGCTGGTCATCAACTTTTAATCTCCTAAAGCAAAAAAACTTTCAACCCAGGATCTTGTATCCAGCTAAACTGAGTTTCATCTATGATGGAGAAATTAAATACTTCAATGACATTCATATGTTGAAAAAATTTGCCATAAGTAAACCAGCTCTTCAGGATGTTCTCAGACCTATCCTCCACAATGACCAACCCAATCCTATACCACAAAAGTAAACTCACTCAGAAACTTCGGATCAAACTCCAACTTCCACACTGGCGAAAGGATTAAAAATGTCCACTGGACCTTTGAAAAACTCGATACCCAAAATTCCACCAGACTTATCAATACTCTCCATCAATGTGAATGGCTTAAACTGTCCTCTAAAGAGGCATAGGTTAGCTGACTGGATACAAAAACTCAAGCCAGATATTTGTTGCATACAAGAGTCACATCTCAACTTAAAAGACAAATACAGACTCAGGGTGAAAGGATGGTCATCCATATTTCAGGCAAATGGTAATCAGAAAAAAGCAGGTGTTGCAATTTTATTTGCAGATACAGTAGGCTTTAAACCATCAAAAGTAAGGAAGGACAAGAATGGTCACTTCATATTTGTTAAGGGTAATACTCAATATGACGAGATCTCAATTATTAATATCTATGCACCCAACCAGAATGCACCTCAATTTATAAGAGAAACTCTAACAGACATGAGTAACTTGATTTCCTCCAGCTCCATAATCGTTGGAGATTTTAACACTCCCTTGGCAGTGTTGGATCGATCCTCCAGAAAGAAGCTGAGCAAAGAAATCTTAGATTTAAACCTAAGCATCCAATATTTAGATTTAGTAGACATCTACAGAACATTTCATCCCAACAAAACTGAATACACATACTTCTCATCAGCCCACGGAACTTACTCCAAAATTGATCACATTTTAGGTCACAAGTCTAACCTCAGTAAATTTAAAGGAATAGAAATTATTCCATGCATCTTCTCGGACCATCATGGAATAAAACTTGAATTGAGTAACAACAGGAATCTGCATACCCATACAAAAACATGGAAGTTAAATAACCTTATGCTGAATGATAGCTGGGTCAGAGATGAGATTAAGAAAGAAATCACCAATTTTTTGGAACAAAATGACAATGAAGACACAAGCTATCAGAACCTCTGGGACACTGCAAAGGCAGTTCTAAGAGGGAAATTTATAGCACTGCAAGCCTTCCTCAAGAGAACGGAAAGAGAGGAAGTTAACAACTTAATGGGACATCTCACGCAACTGGAAAAGGAAGAACATTCCAACCCCAAACCCAGTAGAAGAAAAGAAATAACCAAAATTAGAGCAGAATTAAATGAAATTGAAAACAACAGAATAATACAACAGATCAATAAATCAAAAAGCTGGTTTTTTGAAAAGGTCAATAAAATAGATAAACCTCTGGCCAACCTAATCAGGAAAAAAAGAGTAAAATCTCTAATATCATCAATCAGAAACAACAAAGACGAAATAACCACAGACTCATCAGAAATCCAAAAAATCCTTAATGAATATTACAAGAAACTTTATTCTCAGAAATATGAAAATCTGAAGGAAATAGACCAATACTTGGAAGCACGCCACCTTCCAAGACTTAACCAGAATCAAGTGGAAATGTTGAACAGACCCATATCAAGTTCAGAAATAGCATCAACTATACAAAACCTCTCTAAAAAGAAAAGCCCGGGACCAGATGGTTTCACGTCAGAATTCTACCAAACCTTTAAAGAGGAATTAGTACCTATATTACTCAACCTGTTCCAAAATGTAGAAAAAGAAGGAAGACTACCCAACACGTTCTATGAAGCAAATATCACCCTGATCCCCAAACCAGGAAAAGACCCAACAAGAAAAGAAAATTATAGACCAATATCACTAATGAATATAGATGCAAAAATATTCAACAAGATCCTAACAAACAGAATTCAACAACACATCAAACAAATTATACATCATGACCAAGTTGGTTTTATCCCAGGGTGTCAAGGCTGGTTCAATATACGTAAATCTATAAATGTAATTCAGCACATAAACAAATTAAAAAACAAAGACCATATGATTCTCTCAATTGATGCAGAAAAAGCTTTTGATAATATCCAGCATCCTTCATGATCAGAACACTCAAGAAAATTGGTCTAGAAGGGACTTTTCTTAAACTGATAGAGGCTATCTACAGCAAACCCACAGCCAATATCATATTGAATGGAGTTAAATTGGAATCATTTCCACTCAGATCAGGAACCAGACAAGGCTGCCCATTGTCTCCATTGCTTTTCAACATTGTAATGGAAGTTTTAGCCACCGCAATTAGGGAAGAAAAGGCGATCAAGGGTATCCATATAGGGTCAGAAGAGATCAAACTCTCGCTCTTCGCAGATGATATGATTGTGTATCTGGAAAACACTAGGGACTCTACTACAAAACTCCTAGAAGTGATCAAGGAATACAGCAGTGTCTCAGGTTACAAAATCAACATTCATAAATCGGTAGCCTTTATATACACCAACAACAGTCAAATTGAAAAAGCAGTTAAGGACTCTATCCCATTCACAGTAGTGCCAAAGAAGATGAAATATTTGGGAATTTACCTAACAAAAGACGTGAAAGATCTCTATAAAGAGAACTATGAAACTCTAAGAAAAGAAATAGCTGAAAATGTTAACAAATGGAAAAACATACCATGCTCATGGCTGGGAAGAATCAACATTATCAAAATGTCCATACTACCCAAAGCAATATATAATTTCAACGCACTCCCTATTAAAGCTCCACTGTCATATTTTAAAGATCTTGAAAAAACATTACTTCGTTTTATATGGAATCAGAAAAAACCTCGAATAGCCAAGACATTACTCAGAAATAAAAACAAAACAGGAGGAATCACACTACCAGACCTCAGACTTTACTACAAATCGATAGTGATCAAAACAGCATGGTATTGGCACAAAAACAGAGAAGTAGATATCTGGAACAGAATAGAGAACCAAGAGATGAATCCAGCTACTTACCGCTATTTGATTTTTGACAAGCCAATTAAAAACATTCAGTGGGAAATACCCCTATAATATGCACCACATTGCGAAACTTGGTAAATGTAGAATGTAAATGTTTTGGCACAGTAACTGAGATAACGCCGGAAAGGCTATGTTAACCACTGTGATAAAAATGTGTCAAATGGTTTATGAAGTGAGTGTATGATGCCCCATAATCATATCATTGTATACAGTTATGATTTAATAAAAAAAATTTAAAAAAAAAATAGATCAGCTACCATGGAGGAAAGATGAATAACTTTCTGTTGGCAATTAAATATGTATGACATCACAATTAAAGATGTATGATATCACAAAAAAAGGGAGGTTGGGGAAATAAAAAAATATATATATATTATCTTAAAAAAAAAAAAAACATTCAGTGGGGAAAAGATTCCCTATTTAACGAATGGTGCTGGGTGAACTGGCTGGCAACCTGCAGAAGACTGAAATTGGACCCACACCTTTCACCATTAACTAAGATAGACTCTCATTGGATTAAAGATTTAAACTTAAGACATGAAACTATAAAAATACTAGAGGAGAATGCAGGGAAAACCCTTGAAGAAATTGGTCTGGGTGAGTATTTCATGAGGAGAACCCCCCGGGCAATTGAAGCAGCTTCAAAAATACACTACTGGGACTTGATCAAACTAAAAAGCTTCTGCACAGCTAAGAACACAGTAAGCAGAGCAAGCAGACAGCCCTCAGAATGGGAGAAGATATTTGCAGGGTATAACTCTGACAAAGGTTTAATAACCAGAATCCACAGAGAACTCAAACGCATCAGCAAGAAAAAAACGAGGGATCCCATCGCAGGCTGGGCAAGGGATTTGAAGAGAAACTTCTCTGAAGAAGACAGGCGCACAGCCTTCAGACATATGAAAAAATGCTCATCATCTTTAATCATCAGAGAAATGCAAATCAAAACTACTTTGAGATATCATCTAACTCCAATGAGACTAGCCTATATCACAAAATCTCAAGACCAGAGATGTTGGCGTGGATGCGGAGAAAAGGGAACACTTCTGCACTGCTGGTGGGAATGCAAATTAATACATTCCTTTTGGAAAGATATATGGAGAACACTCAGAGATCTAAAAATAGATCTGCCATTCAATCCTGTAATTCCTCTGCTGGGCATATACCCAGAAGACCAAAAATCACAACATAACAAAGATATTTGTACCAGAATGTTTATTGCAGCCCAATTCATAATAGCTAAGTCATGGAAAAAGCCCAAGTGCCCATCGATCCACGAATGGATTAATAAATTGTGGTATATGTATACCATGGAATACTATGCAGCCTTAAAGAAAGATGGAGACTTTACCTCTTTCATGTTTACATGGATGGAGCTGGAACATATTCTTCTTAGTAAAGTATCCCAAGAATGGAAGAAAAAATACCCAATGTACACAGCCCTACTATGAAACTAATTTGGGACTCTCACATGAAAGCTATAACCCAGCTACGACTTAACAATAGGGGGAAGTGGGAAAGTGGGGGGGGTGGGTAGAGGGAGGGGAATCGGTGGGATCACACCTGTGGTGCATATTACAGGGGTATTTGAGAAACTTGGTAAATGTAGAATGTAAATGTTTTGGCACAGTAACTGAGATAACGCCGGAAAGGCTATGTTAACCACTGTGATAAAAATGTGTCAAATGTTTTATGAAGTGAGTGTATGATGCCCCATAATCATATCATTGTATACAGTTATGATTTAATAAAAAAATTAAAAAAAAAAAAAAGAAAAAGTTTAAATATATCATTAAATAATTCAATACCAATTATCTTTCTATTTCATGAGCGTAACAGATCAACAGAATATAGAAATTTCTCTTCCTTTAAAAAATTGGCACAAGTATATTCGATTTTCTAGAAACACATGAGTAGGTGGTAAGTAAGTCTACAGGTCTGAGAAATGTCAAAAATTGTAAGGAAATTAAGGCAAAGACTAAAAGTAGTCTTCACCTTAGAAATAGGAATCATTTCATGTGCACTGTGTTGTGTTTTAAGAACCAAAGTACTGCAACGTTCCAGTGAAAGTGGCTGAAGATGTTTTTGGCTGATAACATTTCTGTAATATGTTAAAGAGGGCATCATTTCCTTGCAAGGCCATTTCCAAGCTAGTCTCTGCCTCTCTCCATCCATCTGTCCAGCTTTCTTTTGGTGTCCTCTGTGTCTGGCCGCCCTGGATTTCTATTCTTCACTCATATCTGCTGTTCTCTCTCTCTCTCACCTCTAAGAATTGACTGTGTCTTATGATAGTTAATTGTGTGGATTTTCTTCCTCAAATTAGCATTCTTTAAAAGGTTAGGAATCAGGTTATTTTGACTCAACCCTGTATTCCCAAGATAGCATGGGCCTAGGCATTTAGATAGTCAATAAATTGAATAAGTGAATAAAAACTGAAGTTTAAACTTAGGACATTACTGGTTCATCTTATGTCCCTATAAAGCAAGCTACAAACTGTGTTTTTCTTCCTTTAAATAAGGGAGAAATAAAACTATTTAAGATTTTATTTGGGAGGAAAGGGGATAATATGAATGAGAACTAATTCACTCATCTCAAAGCAGTTTAAAATATGTATTCCTTCTCTGTAGAGGATGCCAAGAGCCAGATGACCTCTGAGCAAGATGATTTGCAGCTGGGGATGGACTCGCGGGCGATTCGTCTGCAGGTGCTCCTTGTGGAGAAAGAGACGAGCCCATGGCGATCCGTAGGCATGCAGTCATTGTCTAACACTCCCCTCACCTGTCCTGTACAGTCTCAATAAAAGGCTTACTGCAGAGGTTGCTCAGGGCTATCCTGCAAGCAAGGTTAACCTGCATCCTGCAAGCTTGTACTTCTAATCCGCTTCACACCTGGTTCCTTCCTGCAGCGATCGAGTCCAGGGCCATAGGGGCCACTGGGGGCTGTGACACTTCTCTTCTGAGTCTGGCCGGTTAGAGGAGAGATATCAATGGATTTGGAATTTATTATCACCAGGTAATATATTTTTGTCGCTGGCTTCATGGTATTAAAACATTACAAGATAACCATCCCCTGAGGACTCTTGAATCTATAGAAATAATGTTGCCTGAAACCTGGTGGGTGCAGTGACAGAGTCACCTGGTACGAGGGAAATGTTTTGTGTTGCAGTAAATTTAAGAAAGAAACGCAGCGTGCATGTGACAACATTTCCGTATGCTTGAGTTTATCACAGGGATAGAGTAAAATCACAAATGTATCGGGGTCAGTATATGGATTTGGAGGTAGTGAAATAAATAATCCTTAGCTCAAAATAAAAGAATATTATGGATATGATGAGGGGGACTAAAGTTATCTAAGTGGAGAAAAAAATACCACTAATGTATCAAGCCCTACCATGAGCCAACCACTTTACATATATCTTATTTAATTCTTCTGTCTCCATGTGAGCTAAGTATTACTACTGTAACTCCATTATACAGATGGAAATTTGACAATAAGAAAGGTTATATTATCTGGCTAGAGTGGTGCAGGTCATACGTGGAGGAATCATGTTTTCTTTTATAGCCAATCACCTAGACAGTATCAAACAGAAACTGGCTTTCACCAGCTCATGAGAACCAATTGTTAAATGTTTAAGAATTCTGCACGTTATTCATTAAACACAGCCATTATTAAAATTAAATTTACGTTTATAATTAAATGATATTAAAGACCAATGTAATAACTACTCAAACCTTACCACTTCCAAATTCTTTTACTGTCTTTTACTATTATTTGTAAACTTCAAGTTATTTCTATCTACTGTATCTGTACTGTGAGAATATTATACAGTGGTGGGCTCATGCACCTGTCTTTCCAACTCAGCATGCAGTGACACAACTTTGCTGGCTTGAAATAAGGCATACTGGGGATTCTTACACCAGGAAAAGTGACAGATGCTCCGGATTAGGGGTTGTTTGTTGTTGAGTTGATAGTATAGATTTAAAAAAATTATAGAGAAAATTTTAATAGAGATGAAATATAAAAGTGTGCCATGCCATAGCCATCACGTAGGGAGTAGCACCAGAGAGAGAGAGAGAGAAATTTCCTGCAATATTCCAAAAGTATTCTTGGACTCAGCAAAGAAGTTATACATGTGGCTTATTCATTACCATAAAGAAAAACACCAGCCTCTATCTATGTTGGGGTAATGCTCATAGTTGGAATGCAATACTACCTGTCATATCATGGGTATGTCACATACATCAATTACAACAAAGGCTGGTGACAGTAGCTGGTCTTGGCAAACATCACCGAAAGTATATGTGGGAAGCAATTGACTATATGAGATTTACAATAAAGAGAATTATTTTATTATCATCTGGCAATTTTGTTACACAGATTATTTTGATTAAGTATCAATTCACCATTGAATATGTGATAGGAAAGCCATGAAAATATTATGTAGGAAGACCAAATGGAAATAGGGGGAAGTTTTTGCCAGGCATGAAATGAAATCTAGCCTCTAATTATAAGCGTGTAAGATAAATACATAAAGATGATATGATTTATGTGAAAATGAAAGAGATTTTGCGAGGAGGGTAAATGACTTACAACTGATATACAGTAAAGGGTGAAAATCATGAAAAATTGAAAAGGGTAACAAAAACATGCTATTCCCTAGAAGTGTATCTTGTGACGTCTCTCTGTGCCACTCCTATAAAATATTTTGGTGAGGAAGACAGTTGTCACAGAGTACAATTCTGTAGAGACCAGCAGAATATTCTTCTGCTTTATCATGGCACCTCAGCTTTGAGCTTTTGCTTCTAGAACTATAACATGGAATGTGTTTTTGACAATTCCCTTTATTTAGTAGCAGTATATTATACTGTCTTATGTTTCTCCTTATTTATTTTCATTTCCTCTAAATTTGAGTACACATATTGAAGATCAGGAGTTATCTTTTTAAAGTTAGAAGATATCATTTGTGGGAAGAAAGTTTTCTCAAATCACAACAAACGTGTAAACAAGTAAACAAAATATCCTTTGGGCAACACAATTCTGTGACTAAGAGAATATTTTTTAAAAAGTAAGACTGCTTAACCTCAGGAACGTATGAGAAAATCTCCCTGCAAATTTCAAGCACAAGCAAGTTGCTTCCCAAATTGGCCATTTGCACTTCAGGGCTAAAGCTGAAAGCACACAGAATTGCCTGAGTAATTCAATTGCAGGCAGAATCGATGTGAGTGTGAACACTGCCCTGGTCAAAGGTTGGCCCTTAGGCTGCAACTTAAATCAATTTTGCGTAAGCTAAGTTTGATTACATTTTCAGTGATGAAGCTTTCAAAAGCAATTTTGAGCTTGCCTATTCAGAAGCTTTTTGGTTCTGTCCCTAATCTGTAATACTGATTAGAGAAGCCTCTATCTATTTCTTTTGATGATGATTAAGTCCTGAAGTGGAGGAGAAACGAGAGAACTAAAAACAAGGAAAAATGATCCAGAAAGGGAAGAGAGAGAGAGAGAGAGACCATTCCATGAGAGTAATGGGATGAACCAGTACTTTTTATTATTATTAAATCATAGCTGTGTACAATAATGCAATCATGAGGTACAATGTGCTGGTTTTATATATAGTTTGAAATATTTTCATCAAACTGGTTAACATAGCCTTCCTGGCATTTTCTTAATTATTGTGTTCAGACTTTTATATTCTACATTTAGTAAATTTCACCTGTACCCTTCTAAGATGCACCATAGGTGTGGTCCCACCAATTACCCTCCCTCCACCCATCCTCCCCTCTCCCCTCCCCTCCCTTGCTCCTTTCCCCAAGATATCTGCTGTATACAAGAATCTCATCTTACCTTAAAAGATAAATATAGACTCAGGGTGAAGGGATGATCAGTACTTCTTTCTTAAAAAAATTACAACAATGAGAATGAGAGGAAGGAAAGAATTAAAAAGTATTGCTACAAGGAAAAGAAAATAATAGATGCAAGATGGTCACGATGGTGATATAGGGCAATCTAAGACTATTTTGGCAGGTAGGGTCTGTTTGGGGGAGTACCGCTGGCAGAGGAATATTGGAGAAATACAGGTGTTTCTGTAGTATGATGCAAAATGGGTGTAGAAAGGACGTCAGATACAGACTCCACCAAGCACTTTCTCCTTCTGAGAGAGGAACTCGTTCAGTATTCCGGCAGTGGCAAGGCTGCAGAGTCGTGGCAAATCTATTGCTCATGCAAGTCTTCCTCCAAACGTGTTTCCTTAGTTGATGTTACTCAGTTTTATTATACACATTATCTAGGTTTTGTAAGCCTGCCATAAATGACAGTGCTTCTAAGGAATTATAATTTTTTGAGAAAATACATATTTCCCTACAGTTATGGTCATTAATTCTTAAAGCAAACACTGTTGTCCTCATGGCATTAGGAAAATATGTTGCTACATCTTATCTAATGAGTGTTTTAGAAAACCGCGATTCCTCGTCAGTGAACTGAGCTGTGACTCTAATGTCTTTTTGACAAGAATTCTGATCTGCCTCACTAATTAGGCAGTGCCACACAGGCACTAATTGGGCTGAATCAAAGAAAGAAGCCAGAGATGATGCAACTATCTGAAACCACATTTTAGAGTTAGGTAAGTGAAGTTGCTTCTTTGACTTAAAACTGTGAAAGAGAAACCTGCCTTTTTAATAAAAATAGGCTAAAATAGAAAAAAATTCAGCCTACTATAAATGTCTGTCTGACCACAGCATAAGGGAAATAACATTTCTATGTGAGCAAGTCTTGCTTCATTTATTCAAATATTCCTTAAGTATATACTGGGCAGATAGCTAATTTGTGTCTCTGTAGAGAAATCCCAGTTGAATTACATTTATAAATAAGGAAGTCCAGTGTACACTGAATAGACGCATTCAATGAAGACATGCCATGCTCTGTCCCATCTCTGGCTGTTTTATAGATACTAAAACTGAATTTACAGTGCCTTAGAGAAAGTTGGACCACTGAAATATCACTGCTCTCACAGTTAATTCTTTGTCTTTTTACCTATATCTGAGACATCAAAATGGCCAAAAGAAAAAAAATTAAAGCTAATTTTGCTTTACTTTTTATAATTTTGCTTTACTTATTACATTATTAATAACATTTCACACTAAGGGAAATCAGAAGTTTAATAGCAATAGTACTCAGCATTTCATAATAATTGTTTTCTTCACACATATTTTGGGTCTTTTGTTAGGATCACATTTCTATTTTTCAGAAAAAGAAACCACAGCACTGAGGTGGAGGTGAGACTCTGTCCCCAACTTGGCCACCTTGGCATGTGCTCCATGTGTTAGATCTGGCCACAGCTGCGGAGAAACAGTGCATGCTGGGTAAGGATGCTCAAAAGGACTTCTCAGGCATGCTGGGTAAGGATGCTCAAAGGGACTTCTCAGGGATGTTGGGTAAAGATGTTCAAAGGGACTTCTCAGGCGTGCTGGGTAAGGATGCTCAAAGGGACTTCTCAGGGATGTTGGGTAAAGATGTTCAAAGGGACTTCTCAGGCATGCTGGGTAAGGATGCTCAAAGGGGCTTGTCAGGGATGTTGGGAGGGAAACGTCTCAATGCACCTGCAGTAGACTCCGTCAGAGAAGAGCAGGAAAAGCACAGCTGAAGAGCTCTATTCATGTGTTTTCTTCAGGCTAGACACATTAGCATGTTTTCATTTTTACAAGGCCCTCCATAACAGCCACAACCTTCACATCCATGGGGTTGTATTTTGGCCTAATTTGTTATAGTGTGAGAGTGGTGTGAAATAAAATAGCAAGCAAGAGGTCTATTCTAGTACCTTTCACAGGTTACTGGCCAACAGAATTGGAACTGGGAACATAAAGGGGATTCTCTGGAGAGTAACATTCTATGTAGTGATGATAAAATGACTAGGCTGGTGCTGTTGAGCTGAGTTTTATGGAAACTCACTACAGACAGAGACAAGTACATTGAAATGAATTTTTTTCTGTTGATAAAAAATAATTTCAAGTTCAATGGCAAAAATGCACAGAAGGGGAAATACTAATAGAAACTTATACTTTTTAAGGAGTAAGTCTAACTTTTAAAATAATACACACACATGTGCACACATACATATATATACACACAGAGGGCGCCCAAAATGTATACACATTTTAAGAAAGGAAAAACTATTAAAATTGTAATACTCAATATATACCAATAACAGCTGTCATCTTATGTATTGTACCTTGTATCTTCTGTAATTGCAGAAGTCGAACATGACTTGAGCATTACTTTAAAATCATAGATTTCTTAGGATCTTAAAGCATTACAGCTTAAAGATAAATTAGAGATTATTTATTGCAGTCTTCTCATTTTATAGATGGGTGAACTGAGGCCAGAGAGGTAAGTGCTAAGGACCTCTCCAATTTGAGGCCAATCTGATTCCTAGGCTGGGGCTCCTACTAAAGTTTTACGATTACCTCTGAAACACTTTTTGATTTTTCTGTGTCTTTTTGGTACTTAATTCTCCTAAGCTCACTGTATTTCAAGGTTGGTCAATGACAGTCACAAACACCAAAGCTCCCTCTCCCTTTGGCATCCACTGACCCTTCGTCAGTTATGGGATGTACATGCGGTACCAGGAGCTTGAAAATGCTACTGTCAAATTGCCTCTTAACCTGGGAGAAACACATCAGCAGAGAAATTAATCATGAACAACCCTCTGTATCAACCTGCCCACTTTTTTCCCCCTACTCATTACAAGTAAATGTTTATGTGCATGGCTGATTTAATTAATAATTCTGATAAAAAGGACAATATCATAATGATATACAATCATGCATTAATACACAAGGCAAAGAGCCAGCGCTGTTAATTTGGATACCCAGTGAAGTACGGCTGCACAGGTATTCAGGTTACCTAGATCTCAGCCTGCTGTGTTTACCCTTCAGTGCTGGGATTACACATAATACAGGGAAAAAAAGGAAAAGGAGGCCGACATGGGATGGACATGCGTTTTGGGCTAATGCCGTATTGGCTGTTTAGACATTTACTCCTCATAAGCAAGCCTATACAAATTCATTTCCCCTATTTTATAGGTGAGGTGACGAAGGTTCAAAGATTGAGATGGGAGGACCGTCCGAGATGCCCGATGCAGGATTACAGCTTCAGCTCCGATCTGCGCAACTCAAAGCTTTCGGTTCTCCCTGCGTAGTGGGAAGGGTTCTGGAGCGGGGCAGGGAAAGCTAAACTCCAGCTGTGGTTGTGCTGTTTGACTCTGAGCTGTGACTCACCCTCATTTGACTTCACTTCCCTCCTCCATAAAATGAAAGAATTGGTGTAAATGAGAAGATTCCAAAATGAATTCTCTGGAACTCTGACATTTTGACCAGGCTTCAAAATCACTATGTAATGTGGTAGGTAGGAAAATAAGAGGATTTTCCAGATTTCCTTCCAATTCATCAAACTAACTCCAATGTTATCTTCATTGCACATTAAGAGTTTGTGTAAGTTTCATTTGGGTGAAGACAGATTCCATTGCTGAAGAATCGACTCCATAACCTCTGAGGCATCCTCCAACTCTAAGTTTCTCTCAATTGACAAAAGCAACTAAAGCCGTATTTGGTTTTCTCTGGTGCCAGGTTGGTGACATAGAGTATCATAGGCTCCAATAGTCATTATGAATCCTGCAACATCCTGGGTATTAACTATCTCAGGTGCCATTACATGGCCATATTTTGTATCCATCCTCTTGAAAATACATATGGTTCCAGGTAAAGGTTTGGGAGGAAGAAAGTCCTCTTGTTTTACTCATGTTCATCCATGTGTGAGGATTATGTCTCTGTGTGTATTTTTCTTTGGTAGAGGGCTGTGCAGCTGTCTTGAAATCTACCTATCACTGAAAACCTAATTTTTGTCAAATATTTAATATTAGAACATGCAGGAAAGCCTTTTCGTTAACATCTCAAAGCTATGAGGACAAAGCAAGTTTGCTCACACAGAAGTCTGTCTTCAGTTATCACAAAAGTGTAAATTTATGACTGCCTCTTTCTACTAAAAGGGAAACCCTATCTCTTTTAAGTTGAGGGAAGGGATATAAATTTTGATCTAAAATATGACTCATTCACATTTGTGGCGTTGCCTTTCATGTGCACTAAGAGTTCATTATAGCAGGTGCAGGTAAAGCCTCCATACAGCTCCCTACCTGCACGTGGGGACACCTGAAACCAGCAGAGACCTGGACTGTTACCTGCAAGGGCCCAGCTGGCTCGTACTCAACAAATCACTCAAAACGGGCCATTCACTTGCATCACTGAACTTTAAACAGGGAAAAACTGTTACATCACCCACATTCTTACTTAATCCGGTAACCTCTTCTATTTCACGCTTAGATACAAGCTATGACTTTATTTTTTCCTTTTTAAAAGAGGAGTTGCCCGTCAAATTAGGCAGGGAAGAAATGGCCTTTAACATGAGAAGAGACATTCCAGAAAGTTAAATAGCACTGATTTTGTAAAGCATTTAAAATTAGAACTTCATTATTCTCTCCATGGGGTTTCTAAGGCATGGAAAAGACAGTTTTGATGGACCCACCGAATGTTTTATGTGTAATATTTCTGAGACAAATGTTTTGCTACTTTGAATAAATGTGTGTGTACGTGAGTGTACACACACACACACACACACACGAAAAGGAGTGACATCCCTGTAGCATCACTAGGACCTACACTCAAGCAAAGAATTTGACACTATTCTCTGGTGTGGACACAGTGTGGAAATATTATTATTACCTATTTGGGGGCTATAAGCAAAGATTCCTTATCAGCATTATGGCTACAGCTGTCCCAAATATGTTCATGTATTAGACTTAGGAGAAGGTTGTCTTAAACAGAGACTGTGCGAATTTTAGCACTTGGATCACACCACTTTCTTTCTTCTTTACTAAAATTCTTCCTTCTGTTTCCTTTAGATGGCAAGTCTTTAAATATATGGCCTACATCGAATATTTGCTTTTTAGCAAAAGGGAGAAACACAGTCTATACAACCCGTTTTAACTATTAAAATGGCCACGTTTCACTGGTTGCTGAATTCAGGCTCAGGGACGGTGCACATTGGATGAATCGGACCCATAGATGGCAGGATGGGACCATTCAGTTCACATTCTTTGAGGAATAGACTCAGAAGAAGCATCTACTCAGTTGCTTATGCTCAGGAAGCAAAGAAACACAGGTGGAAAATCACAACAGAATAACAGTTCTGAATCCTAAGCTTTTTACTTAATAAGGAATTTTACCATGAATAATTGGCACTCTGCCATCATTCTTAATTTTGTTTTCTTCTCTGAGGGATGATCTACAATGAGCCACAGAATATTCTCTCTCTCTCTCTCTCTCTCCTTTTCTCTCTCTTTATATTCACTTTGTACTTTTAAAAATGCAAATGTGTTTCAGAAGTTTTTGGACAGATAATCTACAAGATGAGTGATCCTGTTTATATACCAGCTCTCCTATAGTGTTGCCACCTTATAGTCGGCTTTCTCTTTACTTGAGAAAGTATATTCTTTACCCAAAGTAATTTAAGGTAATTCCATTGAAGAAATAACTATCAAAATCTCCACCTAAAATTACAGTTTCTTTCACAATCACAGCCAAAAGCCTAAAGGTCATGGAATAGAGAAAGCTTTAACGTGACTTGATGTGAAATCACAGCCCGTACTTATGTTTTCCAGGATTCAAAAAAGATGTGAGAAAGAGGCAACTCTTTCTCTGAAGCTGAGAATGAAGGCAACTTGCAGGAAAAAGAGAAAGCTTGACAAACGCACTTCACTCAAGGCTGGGGTGCTGGGGTGCCAGTTTGTGCAGCCGGGGCAGCTGCTGATAGAACCACTGACTGTTCATCAGAGATGCAGTCAGACCAGCTGCTAGAGCATCGAGGCACGAAGTCAGCCCTGCCTGCTTCCGCCGTAGCCTCACCTCCTGAAAAGGCAGTTTGCCACCCAGGACTCTGCTGCCTCATCCATTTCTTTAGCCTTAGTCTACACAATCTTGGCTTCTACTCCCAGCTGTTCACAGCGACTACTCTGCCAAAATTCCCCAAAACTATGTGACGGTTGGAGATAGTTGCTTATTTCCTGACCTTCTCTGGCCTGATGTAGCATCCACGTTCTTCTTGAGATGGTTTCCTTGAAATTCTCTGCTTCTAAGGAGTTCAGGCTTGCCACGTCCCATCTGCATGGACTCTGCCTGCGTCTGCGTGGAGCAGAGCGTCTCTCCTCTCTTCCCTCTGACTTCACTTGGATTTCTGTCCTTCTTCCTGTTTTTACTCTACGTGGCCTTTATGAGAACTTTGATTTACTCTTACTGCTGACACCACCGGCTCCGTGTTTCTGATTTTCAAGTCTGGATCTCCGTTCTGGACCTCTCGTCCAGCTGCCTCCTGGCCATTGCCTCAAATGGAGAATATCTAAAATGGAACTTATTTCCTACGTCCAATCTTTACTTCCTCCCCAAATCTAGAAGTGCCAGTCCTTCCCCTGCATCCGTCTTGTAGTTAACATCACCCAGACGGAACATCGGGCCGTCTACATTCTTCAACTCCCTGTTTTCTCCGGATTTGCTCATCATCTCCTCTCTTTATTACCCCCAACTCTCTCACCTCTGCTATTAATTTTTGTACAATTACCTTTTTTTGCCTCTATGATCAAAAGCTTAGTACCAGGGTTTAGCACCCCAGATTGTTTAAGAAAGTGCTTTGGGAACTGAATCTGTTCATATCATTCCCTTGTTTAAATCTGTCAGTGGCTCTCCAAAACCAGGGTCAAGTCCAAACTTATTTTCAACCCTTCTTGTCCTAACTTTTGCTGACTTGTCTAGCCTCATCACTCTATACTTTCCTTTCACCTTTTACTTTGACTAAGTTAAGGAACATAGTGCCTTCATGTAGATCAGGTTGTTTCATTCTGACATCCATGTCCTTTTTTTTTGACACAGGGTCTCACTCTGCGGCCCAGGCTGATGTGCAGCAGCATCATCTTAGCTCACTGCAGCCTCTAACTCCTGGGCTTACGTGATCTCCTGCCTCAGCCTCCTGAGTAGGTGGAACTACATGCCCAGATAACTTTTCTTGTATTTTTTGTACACATGGGGTCTCACCATGTTGACCAGCCTGATCTTGAACTCTTGAACTGCTGGCCTCAAGCGAATCCTCCATCTTGGCCTCCTGAAGTACTGGCTGCCGATGCTGGTGAGCTGCTGCAGCCAGCCATGGCCACGTGTTCACACGAGTTAGTTCAGACGACAGTGTTTCTCTCTCTCCCATCACCATTCTCACACCTGGGCTCTCGTCAGTCACCCTTAGCCCAGGGGCACCTCCTCTGTAACTGACCCTGAGCCTTAAGACTGACGTGATCCTCCCCATACCTGTGTCACTCTACACTGCGCCCGCGAATGTCTGCTGACAGTCTGCAAAGTCCCTCTGACAGTGAGACAGTGATGGCTAACGTGGGGGTGGGGGGGTTGAGCTGTACCTTAGTTATGATTCAAATGGTGATACTAGCTGCCGTAGATGAAAGTCCTTTCATGCCCCTAGAGACTGGGTTAAAACATCCTCTCTGCCCATTGACAGAGACTATTGAGTGGCCTGTATTACAGATGCCCATCCTCCCGTTCCTCTCCTCTCACTCACCTGAGAACTCTAGGACAGGACTCCAGTCCCAACGTCTGCCACAGTGCTTTGCAAAATGTAAGATGTCAATATATGTGTGCGTGTATGTACATATACGTACAGATACACAGATTTGACAAATGAATGTTGCTATTAAATGAATAATCTCAAAATAGAACTATTGTAGTGTTTCTGCGTTTCCTCTGTTAATCTCCTAGATTTCTCTGAAATTATCACAAATTCTGGTGACTGCACTGAGCGAGGAAGGTTAAATTATGAGCTAGATTTGGGACACTGTTCTCAGTTTGCATGCCCTCCCTGGCTCCCTGGAATTGGGACTCTGTTCTCAGTTTGCACGCCCTCTCCCTGGCCCCCTAGATTTGGGACGCTGTTCTCAGTTTGCATGCCCTCCCTGGCCCCCTAGATTTGGGACGCTGTCCTCAGTTTGCATGCCCTCTCCCTGGCCCCCTAGATTTGGGACGCTGTTCTCAGTTTGCACGCCCTCTCCCTGGCCCCTGGATTTGGGACGCTGTTCTCAGTTTGCACGCCCTCTCCCTGGCCCCCTAGATTTGGGACGCTGTTCTCAGTTTGCACGCCGTCTCCCTGGTCCCCTGGATTAGGGACGCTGTTCTCAGTTTGCATGCCCTCTCCCTGGCCCCTGGATTTGGGACGCTGTTCTCAGTTTGCACGCCCTCTCCCTGGTCCCCTGGATTTGGGACGCTGTTCTCAGTTTGCACGCACTCTCCCTGACTCCCTAGATTTGGGATGCTGTTCACAGTTGGCACGCCCTCTCCCTGGCTCCCTAGATTTGGGACGCTGTTCTCAGTTTGCACGCCCTCTCCCTGGTCCCCTGGATTAGGGATGCTGTTCTCAGTTTGCATGCCCTCTCCCTGGCCCCTGGATTTGGGACGCTGTTCTCAGTTTGCACGCCCTCTCCCTGGTCCCCTGGATTTGGGACGCTGTTCTCAGTTTGCACGCACTCTCCCTGGTCCCCTGGATTTGGGACGCTGTTCTCAGTTTGCACGCACTCTCCCTGGCCTCCTAGATTTGGGACGCTGTTCTCAGTTTGCACGCCCTCTCCCTGGTCCCCTGGATTAGGGACGCTGTTCTCAGTTTGCATGCCCTCTCCCTGGCCCCTGGATTTGGGACGCTGTTCTCAGTTTGCACGCCCTCTCCCTGGTCCCCTGGATTTGGGATGCTGTTCTCAGTTTGCACGCCCTCTCCCTGGTCCCCTGGATTTGGGACGCTGTTCTCAGTTTGCACGCCCTCTCCCTGGTCCCCTGGATTTGGGACGCTGTTCTCAATTTGCACGCCCTCTCCCTGGCCCCTGGATTTGGGACGCTGTTCTCAGTTTGCATGCCCTCTCCCTGGTCCCTGGATTTGGGACGCTGTTCTCAGTTTGCACGCACTCTCCCTGGCCTCCTAGATTTGGGATGCTGTTCTCAGTTTGCACTCTCTCTCCCTGGCCTCCTAGATTTGGGACGCTGTTCTCAGTTTGCACGCCCTCTCCCTGGTCCCCTGGATTTGGGATGCTGTTCTCAGTTTGCACGCCCTCTCCCTGGTCCCCTGGATTTGGGACGCTGTTCTCAGTTTGCACGCCCTCTCCCTGGTCCCCTGGATTAGGGATGCTGTTCTCAGTTTGCACGCCCTCTCCCTGGTCCCCTGGATTTGGGACGCTGTTCTCAGTTTGCACGCCCTCTCCCTGGTCCCCTGGATTTGGGACGCTGTTCTCAGTTTGCATGCCCTCTCCCTGGTCCCCTGGATTAGGGATGCTGTTCTCAGTTTGCACGCCCTCTCCCTGGTCCCCTGGATTTGGGACGCTGTTCTCAGTTTGCACGCCCTCTCCCTGGTCCCCTGGATTAGGGATGCTGTTCTCAGTTTGCACGCCCTCTCCCTGGTCCCCTGGATTTGGGACGCTGTTCTCAGTTTGCACGCCCTCTCTCTGGCCCACTCAGGCCCATTTACCTCATAAGCCCTCAGTAAAGTATGAAGCCGCCAGTCATCAAATAAAGTCCGTCACTTTTCTTTCAAATGAATTTAACCACGTGCTTTTGTGGGTGGTGTAAAGCTATCACAATGGCTACGTTTATTGACTGCTTCTTCCTCTGTTCCAGGCTGAGTGATGAGTGTGTTGCAGGCATCATCTCATTCAAATCCCACCCTGTGAGGAGGGAGGATTTCTGCCTCATTTTATAAATGAGTTAACTGAAGGTTTGGAATTTCAGTAACTTGCCCAAAGTCACACATAACTGCTATTTGGCAAAACTGGGATTCAAACCAAGACCAGCTTGACTCCCATGATGCGAAGGACACTCCTACATGCGCCGGCTCCAGCACACGTTCACACGCCCAGCGTGCTGTACGTCCTTGGGAAAGTCTTAGCGATGGCAAAGCTCTAAACTACAGTTTGCCTTTTATGTTTTTGGTGATCTGGAAAATGTGAATTATTACAAATCAGAAATGTAGATTATAATAGTCCAGAGTTCATGCCAGATAGTACAGATGAGAAACCAATTCCCAGTGGCTACAACTCTGTTGGATGTTATTATCAGCCAGTTGCAGCATCTGCTATTTGCCAACATTATGCCAGGTACCCCATTTCACATCTTATTTTTGAGCTCATGAACTCTAGAGTGATACAAATCATGAAAGCATGACAAATTTCTTATTTAAAAAATGTACCAAATATTACCATGTATGCAGGTGGCAAACTTTTTTTTTTTTTTGCAGTTTTTGGCCGGGGTTGGGTTTGAACCCGCCACCTCCGGCATATGGGGCTGGTGCTCTACTCCTTTGAGCCATAAGCACTGCCCCCGCAGGTGGCAAACTTTTCTGGGGGGTTACCTCCTTTCTCCTAAATTAAGAGATGGGCAAGTAAAGACTGATATATAAAAGAAGATTAAAAAATTCCTTGGCAAGTTAAAAGCCAATAATGTACCTACTTAGAACTGGCTTATAATCATAAGTCATTTTTAGAGGTTGAGGATTATTCCACTCAAAGACTTTGTGAGGATGTGGGGGACTTCTTTTGGAGGGACATATTATCCTCTCTCTTATTTTAGCATCTTATAAAGTTCAAGAAAACTGCCTTTTCTCATATACAGAGGGCATAAAAAATACACATTTTAAGAAAGGAAAAACTGCATTAAAATTGTAATAAACAAATCATGTTTGACTTCTGCAATTACAAGTGATACAAGATATATAAGAAAATAAACACTATTGGTGTATTTTGAGTATTACAATTTTAATACAGCATTTTCCTTTCCTAAGATGTGTATGCTGTTTTTGGCAGCCTCTGACAGTTTGCAGATTCAAAATGCCCATGTTGGGTAATTGCACTATTCTGAGGAAATTTAAAAATCTTGTGAAAAATGTGTATTTGGATGTCCATACGTCTCATTTTTGCATAATAAGTTTTTAGACAGATATCAACCCCCCTCACCTTTTATATATTCAAATTTCATATATATAGTTTGTTGTTCTTTATACCTAAATATTTATTTTTAAAAAGAGCTTTCAAATATTGAAGAATATCACTGTAATTATTAAAGAGAAGACAGTAAAAAACATAAGAGTAACAATTAAGTAACATGTAGAGACTTATCTTTTGAAGACTATGGTGCAAATAATATAGATTGTCTCTCACTCTGCTGGTGATTCTTTGTTCACAGTGAGAGGCAGTGAAGTGCAGTCGTTAGGGCCTCTCAAGTCAAACTATCAGGGTTCACATCTTTGCTTTGTCACTTACTAACCATTTCACTTTGGCTACATTAATATTCTCTCTACAAGTTTTCTTATCTGTCAGAGGGGAATTATAGAATATAGCTTGTTGGATTGTGTGGGAATTAGTGAACAAATTCATACAAAGAAATTAGCATAGGGTCTGGTCCAGAATAAGCTAACAATAAGTGTTATTTATAATTATAGGGATACGGCCTTATAGCTGTAGGGGTACTTGTAGTACACAGGCTACAGCTAAAAAAGTAGTTCACCCACTCATTTGTTCATTAATCCATTCATTTCCTTACTTACTGTTTAATTCGCTTATTACTAAGGATTTACTAATTGCCTATCAAATAGCACTGTGCTTGGTGATATGGGAGATGAAATATCTAGTTAGACATTGATGCTGTCCTCTTAAAGAACTTATAATTTGGTGGAGACCTGAAAATACATAAAAATATTTATATGGCAAAATAGAAATATTAGTGTAATAAGAGTTTCGGATGAGGTCATACTAGAGTCCTGAATATAGGGAAATTTCCTCAGACTCTCAGGGCTATGCTATTGACTACATCAAATTGTGCTAACATCGAGTAGCATGTTAACAAGCAGGAGCTCATGGCAGAGAGGGACCGTGAGAGGGATTGAGATGATTTTTTTTTTTTTTTTTTTGCAGTTTTTGGCCAGGGCTGGGTTTGAACCCACCAACTCTGGCATATGGGGCCAGCGCCCTACTCCTTTGAGCCATAGGCACTGCCCGGATTGAGATGATTTTACATTTAGAAAACTTTCAGCAGTGTGTTCTTTCCAGATGATCTTGTGCACGTTGTCAGAGTAAAACAAATATTTCACTACATGATGTTTGTTCTTAATGTGTCACATTTACTATCCTCCAGTTTTGAAAATCAGAATACCACACATAATTTAGACATTTAAATAGCAAAAACTTATTATTTTATTAGGCCATGAAATTTTCTTTACTTTGCTTTGTTAATTCATTTATTCTTTTAGGCTGTTGAATATTTAAACCATTTAAAATATTAATAACATATCAAAGAAGTACCAATATTTACACTGAATTGTAATTCACACGGTTCCATGATGTTTTCAATGGTTTCTATTGCTCATAATTACACTCAATAAATCATCCTCATGGAAGAAACTCCAGCAAGCATATGTTTTTCTTCCAGAATTGAGTACTAAGAAATATTAAGCTGGAATAGTAAAATATGTGATGTAAACTGATATATTTTACTTAAACATAAGAGGCTCTTAAATTATGGTAAGTGAAAACTCATAAATTATGAAACTTATTACATTTTGATTAGTAGGAATATCATTTCTTCCATCCTTGCTTCTGGAAAATGGAAGCGATCCTGTCTGTGATTCAGTCTGCAGTCTTAGCATTTTTCAGGGATAGATTCTATCACAAGATGGTAACATAAATATACATGTGCCAGGTTAATAATAAAACATTGGCTATCCAAGATAAGGATGCTTCAGAGAGTCATTGTATGATGCTCTATAGTGGTCTTTGAACATTTTGAGAAATACTTGATTTCAAAATTTGGAATATTTTATGGCCATAACAATCTGTTGGTTCTGGAAACGCTGCAGTTCATTAGAGAAGGAAACATTAGTGAGGGCTTCTTTCCCTTTCACTCAGTGGTTCTCAACTGGTGGGTTGAGACCTACAGGGACTGTATTAAGAGGTCGTGGCTTTAGGAAGGTTGAGAACCACTGCTTTAACTGATCCTGTGTTTGCTCATCTTTATTCATTTCTAATCCTTATGAACTAAAATACATTAGAAACGCAGCATTTATTCCAGTAAAACCTGAAACTGTATTTCATAATACATTTTGGAGTAAAAATGTTATCTACATAGATAGACTATTTTGCCCATGATAATTTACTTACTATTTTATTTTATTTATGGCATGTAAAACTCTGGCTAGTCCCAGATAAATGTCTGAAGAAAATCAACCAAGAGTAAATTTAAGCTGTATTGACCTATGCTTCAAAATCACTTAACTCATTAGAAAAAAAATAGCAGCAGCAAAATCCCATAAGACCAACTATCTTTAGTCAGAAGACATTTTTGAGTTAGCCTTTATGTTTGTGTAATCTTTCCCCTTTTCTGAGCTCTAAGATATTCTTTCTCTATGGACATGGCTCCTACCGGAATCACACCCATTTTTTTCGGGGGCAACGTTTCCTCTGTGTCAGAAATGTGTCCTAGGGGGCTGAGTTCTAAAATGAACATATTCCACTCCGTGTGTTACGTCCACTGATGTGCAGGAGCCAAGCCCCGGGAGCATCTGGGCAGCACCGTTACTTACGGTTCAGAGGCAGGCTCGCATTGGTTGTGCCCAGCTTGTTGGCAGCCACACAGGTATAGTTGCCGAAGTGCTCCTGTGTCACATTGGTGACAGTGAGAATGGATCTTGTGCTAAAATTTTGAATGATAATTCCTTGCTGGCCATTGAAGAGCCTAGAAAACAAAATATGTACTATGAATGCCAGTTTCATTTTTATCTTAGCGGGGGTTGTCATGGTAACCCATAGACAACAGGATTACACAGCCCTTAGCACAGAGCATGCGAACGGTGCACTCATATTGTCCTCACATTAGTAGATCTGGAAAAGGGAGTTTTCTTTTAGAAAATTAAACACACCACAGCAATAACATCTCATCTATTAAATAAAATCAAGAAAGAGTCAAAGGGAAATGCATATAAACATTTCACTGTTAAGTATAAGTGATTGCTTCTAGGGCAGCTGGCTGGAGTATGTTTAGACCATTCCAGATAGATAATAGTACTGAATAACTCCCAGAAAGTCAACCCTACAACCGTGGGAGAATGGTTCTGAGTCCAGAGTCGACACTATTTCACTGCTGCCATGAAAAACCCAGACAGATGACTTCCGTTCAACCTAGAAGGAGTTAACAGGGTAGTATTAAATACAGCATTTGCAGTCAAGTCACATCTCTGCCATTTTTTATTAACGTGCAAGGGAAGGTCCTTTACATTCTCTGGACTTCAACATGAAATTCTCTTCTACCCAATTCCACCCTCCTGGCCCAACAGTTTGCCTCCATCAGCCGTCTTGCTATCGGGGGTTCTCACCCTCAGGTGGGCATGGGTTCCGCAGCCTGGGCGCAGGCCACCGTGCCTCCTCCTCTCCCGCCTTTTCCTGAGCCTGCACCCTGTCTCACGTGCCTGTTTTGTCTTGGTCAGTCAGATTCTTCCCTCCACATGCAGGTTGGAACAAAGGCACTCTCTCCTTGTCAAATGCTCCTAAACGACTCTCCTCTCTCTCCAAGTTTCTCCACATTGTTTTCTCTGGGGTTTCCATGCACACAAGTCTTTTCACACCGAAACAGACAAACAAACAAAAAAACTAGCAAGGTTTATTTTTTTCAACTCCTCCAAAGGCAGGGACAAACAGACATACCTTTTTTGATATCTGAATCTTCTACAGCACTTAATAGTGGTATCCTACTATTTATCCCACACATAATAAATAGTGCATCGGTCAGCAGGGTCCAGCTTGTGATGTTCCCCAAAAGGTATTGGTTAGCCCCCTTCCATGGCCACTTCAAGAAATTATCTAAATCTACATTCTGCTACAATGAGGATAGCGACCCGAAACCAGCTTGTCCCTATCCAACTCCTGGTTTACTGGGGTTGCTCTGATCACAAGGCTGGCTATGGAAGCTTGAAGTCCAAATGGCATGCTGGTTTTTATTCTTTGATATGTTTGAGATTTGGTACTAAATATTTTTTTTTTTTATTCTGGAAGATGCTGTAAATGGCATCCCTTGAGAGTTTAAGTCGAATTCCTTTGCATTATGTTGTGTGGTTTGCATATCAATTTAGATAAACTGTACTGTAGTGAAATGCAGGTTAACATCCGCAGTCTCGCTTGATTTCTCTGGGGATTACTTACATTTCACATAAGAGCTGAGTTTGGTTTATCCTAAACACAAACTTTAATCAGGTTAATAAAACTTTGAGTTGAATAAACATTAAACAACTTGAGCAATAAATTTAATGATCGCCAATTCTGATGTAGGAAAATGTGGCATAAAATAGCGTGGATATGGCAGCTTTATGCCTTTGTCTCATATTTCAAAGCTATCAACGTTTATGCTAAACTCCCACAGTGACTGTTGCATAGTTTTCTGCATCCCATTAATAACTTTATTTTTAACTAATCAGACTATGTCTTGTGCATACAAACGAGCTTCCACATTCTTGGCTCACGTCAGTTTGCCCACATCCATGTGGTAGACACACTCTCTAGAGAGCTCAGCGACTCCCTAGACCACGAAATCCCTGTTGTGCTCCATCTACTGAGACCAAGATGGTTTAGCTGCTTAAGAATTGAGAAGAAATTAACTACAGTCTTTAACTGGCAAGGCGCTGGGGAAGAAATCTCAGGGAAGACTGTTCAGACCCTCCATGCTCCTACCTGCCTCTGTGCCTTCTGGCTGTCTTTCTGGGTGAGTTAGCTTCCGATCCCCTGCCTTTTAATGCACCTACAGGCAAAGACACAGATGTTGCTGAATCACGTGGCGTGTCTGTGCTCTCTGTGCACAGGCCCACTTTTGGCCTCCGGCCAGCAGTGCTGTGAGCATCCTTGCCAGAGTGGCCCAGTAATGCTCTCGCCCCCGCCAAGTGGCTCAGCCAGGCAGGTGATTATGGCCAATAAAAAAGCACAGGCCCTTCCCTGAGGGAATTTTCCTCCCTCTTGGGGAAACTTCCTTCCTGAGATGACTGGAGAAGTCCACATCTTACTTTCTTCTCTAGTTGGGAGTTTTAGAAGTGCTGACACTTCAAACACCACTTGAGAACCTATCTCCGCCTGGCAGGGAGCTGGAGGGACTTTTGCCAAGTTGACCTTGAAGGACAATGACATCTGAAACAGTGCATATTTCTAGAGAATGTACTTTTGTGATTTTCCTGCAGGGATCTGGGGTATGAGGACAGACTTTCTCAATTATTCAAATCAATTCTGAAAATATTTTTAGATTCCTACAAAGATAAGTGCTACTCTGAGTGATTAGGGACTCATCTGAGAAGCACATGACCTATGCCTTTGACAGGATCAAAGCCAAGGGGAAGAATCTGTCAGGTAACCAAGTATTTACACCAAAAGGCTATTTCAGTCGCAATGGGGCACTGTTCAATACGAGCACATCTACCCTTAGTTACTGATATTTGAGATATTTGAGGCACAGAAGTTTTGTCATGTATGACCCTAACGTGATTTCACTCTTTGACTAAAAATGAATCACAAAAGATGTCCCTATTGAACTTTTTTCTTTATGAAACAGATTTATTAAATATGATTTTCTATAATTACGCTTCTGTAAAGAGAGTCATTCTTATATTTGCTTAGATTATAGAATAAAAGATGCTTTCTAGAGCTCCTCCCTTCCACAAAGGGAAATAAATTCCAGTGAGCTAGGAGTTAAATACGGCGTCCATTTCTTCAGCATAGACAAGCAGCATATGATGCTTATCTGGAAATACTTGGTGGTTTTCTTGTGTTGCATTTTTATCACAGGGAACATGGTCATACGATTCATCTATTACTGTGGACCCTGCTGTCCTCTCTCCTCTGACCCCAGTAGAAGTTTGCTCCGTAGCGAAACCCATCTCCCTCCCTCCTTGTCCATCTGCTGAAGTCTGTGAACCTCAGGCTATTTGCTTTGCCAGCAGTCCCTGTCAGCTCCTAAGTGACACAGCCCAACTCACTAACTAGTTCTGAATTAGAATAGTCCCCTATATATTCCAGTGTCTCTCAGAGGTAGCACATGGAAAGCTGTTAGCGGTTCTCAGTACATTTATGACTGAAGTAATCTAACGCTATAAATTTTCAACATTGTACACAAAAATGTTCGGTGTTAAGAGTGTGGGAATTTGACACACACTTAAGCATTTTCAAATGTAGTTGTCCAGTGATTTTCACAACAGCCTTAAAAAGGAGGTGTTATCAGCTCCATTTTACAGATGAGAAAAAAAAAGATGTTTAGAAAGATTATGTTAATTTACCCTTCACCATCTGATAAGTGGCAAAAGCAACATTTAAATCCAGGTCCTCTGACTATTGATATACTCCCCAATAACACTTGGGACTTAAATCACCAAGTAAAACTAAAATATCTTATCTGACTTTAGAGAGAAATCGGAAATCCTGGACTCTTCAAGAAAACTGACTTAAGCCAGGGAAGAAAACCAATGAGTTAAACAACCCAGTGGGGTGGGGCACCTGCTCCAGGAGAGGCAGGCTCAATCCAAGGGGGAAACTGATTGCGTACAAAGCAAACAACGAGCAAGCTTCCATCCAACTGGCTGTCTGGATGGTCCTGTGGCTCAGAGGCCTCCCGACTACTGGTGTGAGGCTTTATTCATGCCTTTCAGTGCAGCCTCCAGAGTGGAGGCCCTTGGCAGGCTGCTTTCCCCCCTCTGCAAGCGACTCCCCAATGTACACAGACCCTCAGCACCAGTTACTGTGTGTGTCCCTCCTCTAGGTTCACTAGAGGGAGAAAATCTCTCCTCAAAGTGTAACCTAGCCAAGTGACAAAATGCAGTATTGCAGAGCAATTCCCAATTTGCCTCTAAAGTTCAAGTTGTAGTGATGCTAGGGAGTGACTGTGTGCTGCCAGACTTGGCCGAATCATCATCACGACATCAAAATACTTCGTGTAAGATCATTTCAGGTGTAAGTTTTCATGCATGTGTGTGATTTTTGATTAAGGTCCATCTTCCCCATTAGAGTGGAAGGACATTAGGGCAAGATTCCCAGCTAGTTTTGGTATTTGTTGTATTCTAAGCATGGTCTATAGTGCTTGGCTCTTAGTAGGTACATAGGAATAATTGTTGCATCCTTGCCTGAATTAATCATGTCTTCATAATTTTGTAATTCTTATTTTTGTTCTTCTGAGAAATGGGAAAAATGAAGCCAAATGCAAAGTGTCAATGTCAACCTGGTTTAAATATATATATACATATACAATAATGTGTATTATCTGTGCATGTGCATGTCAAATGCAGTAAGCCCTCCATTAAGATAGGTGCTACTATTGTTCAGGGTCTGTTTCTCAGGCAGCACTGATGCATTACTATTGTTCAACAATAGGGTCTGTTTCTTAGGCAGCACAGATACATTTCCTCTTACACAGCAGCAAAATATTAGACATTGAGCGTACAGGAAATTATTTTTAAAGAAAAGATCTAGGGGAGTGACTGAAAAGATCTTGGCATCATGATTTCAAGATGTGCCAACTTCAGTATCAATTACATGCGCATTATCCATCTTATCGAGGCTTTTCACAGATGTGCAGGGTAGATAACAAAAAATAGAAATAAAAAAGTAAAATGGAGGAGGAGGAAGAACTTCTAGATACCAGCGAGAAATGAAAATTCATGTGCACACGCTGCTATGGCAACCTATTAGTTTACTGTGTTGCTTAAGACTGAGGGCTGGAAAACAATATGATATCATTTATTCCAGAAGCGGACTGAGGACTATCACCATCGTTGTCTTCCCCCAAGGGGTATCTATCTTTAGTTGTGTATTTGAATAAATTAATGTTATTATAATATATTAGGACACTTTAATGAATCTAGACTTTATTAAGCTATTTAAAATGTATGTCTTGTTTACTTTATCAATTTTAATGAAATTAATTGTTTTAGATTAGAAACCTTTGGGCTGCTTTGCTTGTGACGGTTTGAATTGCATGGAGAGGGTATTACCCTTTAACTCTACATCAAATAAACAAAGGCTGCAGTGCGGTGTTAACCTCCCTGCCTGCGGTGAGTTCCTGTATCTGTGACAACCTGGCCTGGGACTGGATTCTTACCTCTTCTTGAACAGCTTTGCTAATATCAGTATGTCCAGGATTTTAATGTCAAATATCATCCCACAAAATAACAACACAGACATTTTGCAGAGACTACATTCCTAGAAAAGAAATCTTGAGAAGGTGACCCTGAGCAACAAAACTCAGCTTCCTTTCTTTAATGATATATTGGGTTTAAAATGCCCCACCAGCTAAGGTGACAGGATTCATTTGTGCAAACATTCTTTTACTGGTTTACAAGGGTGCTAAAATAAGAATGACTGTACTTGATAATTATTAAAAGGCTGTCATGCAGTCTTGCAACAGTGTGTTCATCACGCTAAATACCACGTTAGGTGTTAGGGACCTTATAGGGAATGAGGCAGGACCCTCACTCCCAGGAAGGTTACCAGTTAGTAGCAGAGGTGGACAAGGGAAGGGAGTTGAGTGTGGTTTAACACATGCTTTGATAGGCTGAGTGCAGGTGAGCATATGTGAAGAGCTTCCATCCCAGGAGTGCTGGGCTCAGAGCAGCTCTCCTGGAGAAGATGTCATCTGCATGGGGACAAAAGGCCTAGTTAGTGGATGGCAGACAGCCCAAGGCAGCCAGGGTAGGTCTGTGTGTGAGGGGCTTACAAAAGTGCCAACAGGGCTGAGGGCTGGAGAGAGAGCTCGTGTCGCAGCTTGTGAGCTACAATATTTCAGGATGACTATGGCCCCAGTGGCAAGACTCATAAGGAGAGAGGAAGACTGTGGAGGGCTCTCATGCCACCCTGTGGTGTCAGGACTTTATTCCAGATGCAGCGAAAAACCAATGACAGGCTTCACCTATCACGTGGTAAGTTCAGGTATTTATCAGGGAACAATCACTAAGAATGTTAAGAATGCAACGAAATCCCGTCTGTTTACTGGTAGACTCTTGTGATGTGAACACTCTAACTCCAGTAGGTCCTGCCAAGCCTCCTTCCTGTCTTCCTCAGCCGGGGCCTCACCTTTCACCTTGTTGTCTGGATGGAGAACTTGGAATCATCTTCAAGTTGTCCAACCCATGCATCTGTTACTCACTGAAATACATAAATATCACCTTTCCTCTTTTCTCCTTTTAAACTGCACCTTCAACATTCAAGTTTAAGCTGTATTTTACCTTCCTATCCATACCTCCAACTGCTCCAAGAAACGTTACATGAATATAGGGAGTGGACCATTTTACCACTCTCAAAAGGTCTTTCAATAGTTTTCCAACGCTATGGAATCTAGTACCCATGTCTTATACAACTGAACATCCTTCAAGTCCAGTCCTGAGATGCCTATTGTATCCGATTTCATATCCTGCACACCACTACTTAAAAACCCTCTGTACGTAATGCTCATGTGACATTGACCATGGTCTTCTCTTCCCTGTGGTCACCCTCTATCCCTCGCAGTATTTGGAAGTGCTGCTCACCATTTAGGGTTCAGCACAATAGCACCTTTTGGCCTGAAGCATTCCTTAATCCTCTGATTCAAGTTCAATATGTGTTCTAAGACAGAATCTAAGTCAGCATGTAGGATAAAAGTTGCATTTCTGAAAACTGCCCTTGAAAATTCCTTAAACTTTCTCCTTTTAAACTGCCATGTTTACAAAATAGTCTCCAAAATGAAGGGCAAGTATCTTGAAGTCAGTACAACTTGACCTGTTTGAGTGTGAGAAGAAAGAATAAAAGGCCATTTATATTGTATTATCTTCCATTTTTTAATTTTTTTCTGTTGTAAATCATTTAGATCAGAAATGCTTATGTTACAAATCCATATGCACATACCGTTAATGTTTGCTAAGTTTAAATTCTAGTCATAGGGATAATATGTTCATAAACTGTTGCTGACCACAAGTATACACCACTACCCATGGTGGAACACTGCATGAGGTGGTGGCTTTTGTTTTAGAGCCAACTAAGGGAGAAGTAAGGTACATACTTCTCATTATATGTATTTTTGAAGCAGTAGAGTAGTAAGTCGCGCCATTTATATTACTTTATATGTTTATGTCTCTTTTTTCTCTTTTCTTGTCTAGCTCATGTAACACTCCAGGCTTGAAGAGCTGACTATATGTATGTGAAACAATGTAACAATTTGCAAAACCACCATATATAAAAATGCTTTGAAAATCATAATGCATCTTACGCACGTAAGTAGTATATTAATAATCTCGACATAATAAGTTGCATGAAAAATGGTGAAGAAATGGCATTCATTGCTGAAGAGACGCTTACGGAGAAATATTTTAAACCATTTTCCTGGTTTCCTCAAAAATATAGGAAGGGGAGAAGTACTTCCCTCCCATAGTCTTTCAATAAAGAAATTGATGGCCTGCCTAGACAATCAGATAGTAAATATATAGACTAAGAAATGGGGTGGGGGGAAGTCACTATATTTTATTAGGATTTCTGAAGTTCATTTTACTCATGTCGAGCCAGAAATGAAAAATAATCATCCCCTAAAATGCAACTTCATATTAACCTAACTGAAAAAGCCTCCTGCCTCCATGTAGAGTGGACATGGCACGCTCCACGTGGCTGAGTTCAGCAGCTCCCGCCCATTCAGTGGTCACCTGTGTCCCGCTTGTCTGTGACTGTGCATGTTTTATGCACATATGTTACTGTCCTTCATAACAACACAAAATAGCAATGATCATCATCACATTTTTTTCTATAGTAGTGTTATAAAGAATGACTTACAATGCATAGACTAAGTTTGAAATAAGTAAAGATACATGAAATGGAAAATATTTCCTTTTTTAGGTTATGTAGCTTTTTAATTGATAAATTGATAATTTTTAATGTTTTGCTATCTATTTCCTTTTATTCATGGGAGTAATTTTCATTGACCTCATTTATAACTTAGCATCCATGTCTTAAATTAGGATAGGGCAGTAAGAAAAAAAATCTGTTGCAATTAAGAAATTTCATAAAGCATTGCCACCACTGTCCCTTTACACAAAAATAAGTGAAGTGAATAAAATGCAATTTTTTAAAACTTACTCTCTTTTAATATTTTATTATTAATTAAACAGTAATAACTGCATCCGTTTGTGGGGTACGATGTGATCTTTTATGTATGTAGACAGTGCAGAATGACTGAGTCAAGCTAATGAACTTATCTATCACTGAGAGCCTGGAGCAGTTGCACTGATCAAGAGAAATCAGAAGACATGTCTTTCTAGACCTCAGGCCGGATTTGAAGAATCTAAAAAAGTAGGCAGAAATTCAACCATGTAAGCACATAAAAATATTCTGATCTAAGACAGCCTGGTAATGCTGTTTCTACAAATACAAACCCTGTGTTTTTGTGGTATTTATTGAAATGGCAGTCCATTATAATTTAATTTATGTTTTTAGCCTTAATCCTAAATTCATGTACTGTTCTCAAGCATTGGATTATCTTACTTTCATGTCATCAAAGACATTATTTTCTTTTTTTATTAAACCATAACTGTGTACATTAATGCGATCATGGGGCACCATACACTGGTTTTATAGACCATTTGACATATTTTCATCACACTGGTTAATATAGCCTTCCTGGCATTTTCTTAGTTATTGTGTTAAGACATTTATACTCTACATTTACCAAGTTTCACTTATAACCTTGTAAGATGCACCACAGGTGTAATCCCACCAATCACCCTCCCTCTGCCCATCCCCCTTCTCCCTCCCCTCCCTCTCCCCCTTCCCCATATTCTTAGGTTATAACTGGGTTATAGCTTTCATGTGAAAGCCATCAATTAGTTTCATAGTAGGGCTGAGTACATTGGATACTTTTTCTTCCATTCTTGAGATACTTTACTAAGAAGAATATGTTCCAGCTCCATCCATGTAAACATGAAAGAGGTAAAGTCTCCATCTTTCTTTAAGGCTGCATAATATTCCATGGTGTACATATACCACAATCTATTAATCCATTCGTGGATCAATGGGCACTTGGGCTTTTTCCAAAGACATTATTTTCTTAATGATGCTTTCTATGCCCTGAGATTGCCCTGTTATCTTCATGTAAGGAGTGTGTTTCTTCCTATCAACCGTCTATATTATTAAGAAAAAAAGAGTTTACATTTTGGCCCTCTATAGAATTGAACCCCAAACTCTGATTTTCCCAATATGTAAATGTATATAAGGTAAATTTATGCCCATTGGGACTGTTTCTGTATGTTGAAAGAGAGTATAGTGCTAAAAAAAAAAAAGACTACTTTATACAAAGGGGTAATATTTTAATGACGGAAATATTACTTTATTCATGCTCATGATGCTTATCTAAGCAGCGGAATACACGAAAAGTCAAATGACTAGTATTTGTAATATAAAAAAATCCTTAGCTCATCAGCGAGAGAGACAGTGCTGGAGCCATCTTTGAAGATCCATCAGACGAGTCTCACTCTTACTCGTCAACACCTCTGCATCACCCCTTACCACATGGAATGGGGCTGCCTTGTGTATCCAATAAGATACAGCAGAGATAACAGAGCATGACCTCTGATTTACTCTGAGACACGGTCATAAAACACCTGGCAGCTTCCACTTTGCTCCTTCCTGGACCTCTAATTCCAGAGGAGGCCCCGGCCATGTTATGAAGACAGTCAAGCAGCCCCGTGGAGACGTCCACATGGAAACCGAGGCTGTCTCTCCATAACCAGCACTGCCTTGCTGGGAGCAGGAGTGAGTTCTATTGGAAGCAGATTCTCCAGCCAAGTCCAGCCTCCAGGTGACCAGCATGGGGTGACAATCTGACTATAACCTCATGAGAGATCCTGAGCCATAACTACGAGGCCAAACTGCTCCCAGATTCCCGACTCACAGACACAGTTTGAGACAACAAACCCTTATGGGTTTAGGCTTCTGACTTCTGTTGAATTTGTTCCTCAGCAGTAGAGAACCAACATTGGTGGCGGATAAATGGGAAACACCATGTGCTGAGAGGCTGACAAAGCTAAAATGTGTTTTGATGGCAACTGGAAGCTGAGTGCTCTTGAGCAGTTTAAGTTTCTTGTGACTTAGTTTTGACATCAGCAAATTGAGGATAAGAAATCTTATCAGACAGGTTCTGAAGAATAAATGAGGTAAAAGAATTTAAAGGACCTGGGAAGTGTTTTTTCCCCAGTAAGAATATGTGTCTTTCTTTTCTCTAAATTGTGCTTAATTTTACAGGGTTTCTTCTTTATGGCATTTCAAGGTGATGACTCTGAGCACACAGGAATTGACTTTTCAGGATGCTGAAGAATTGCAGGCAGAGGCAGGGTGAGAGATACTCAGTTGCTGCCTCTGTTTTTTGTTTGCATTTACTTGTTTATCCAAATGAAGAGTTGCCTTTGAAGATCATGATTTAAGAGAGATGGATATTTTTCAACATTCTTTACATAGAAATAAAGTGATTGTCCATGTTATTTTTGAATTTTGTGTTAGCCCCAAGTATAAAAGATCTCTAGGAAATAAAACTTTTCCAGATCTTGCATATCTTCCCACTTTGACACGCTCCCTGACAGCTTCAGTCTCCCAGTTACAGCCCCAGAGGCCAAGAGGACAACTCAGAAATAGGCTGTTTCTGTTTCTGCCGGGTTTCCACCTTGACTCCATTTTTTGTCCTTTACTAAGGAAATTGGGAAATTTTAAGTAAATGTTTGTATGCGCAGTCTCTTCCTTTGCAAATCTATAAACCACCTGAAATGTCTTTGTCCTTGGAATTTAACACTGACATTTCAAATTATTTCTGATAGATTCTGAAGGCCATGGCCTAGGTGCCATGGTATAGGGATTAAATTCACGGACCCTGAGTGAAGATTTATAAGACTTTCTGGGTTTAAATCTCAGCTCTGCTACTAATGTATGAACTTGTGCAAATTACTTAGAAACGTTCTGTTACTTGGTTTCCTCAAGCAAAGATAAGAAAAAAAGATAGTATTTATCACATAGCTTGATAAAAAAAAGGTAAGAATAAAAATAGGAGTATCATACAAGTTTGCTAGGAAAAAAATAGTTTAATATTCACTAGCAGACTTAGAACAGTATCTGTCAAATATCAGGTGCTAGTTAAATAGATAGCTGTTCACTTTGCGGGAGATACCTGAATGGCCTAGACCTTGGTGGCAGATCCATTTAGTGAGTGTAGTAACAACTGTTTGGCGATCAGACTCTTTCTCTTTCCTACTCTGCAGATACTCAACTTTGCTCTACTCTGGTTTCAAGAGAAAATTATTTATTCCAGTGATATTTGAGGATTTGGATATTTCCTCAAATATAAACAACTTTAAAAGATAAATTTATGATTCACTGAACTGAACATATGTTAGCCTCCCACAGGGCATTTGATTTTCCTGAGGTGTGTCAGTGTGTTGGTGAGGACATCGATTAGGGGAAATCAATCTACCTTTTCCTTTTTAGTACATGGTTCTAAACTCCTTTGAAAACATAATAAAAGCTATAGTCCATCTCCTTAGTAGAAAAAAAATCACTGGCCCCATCATTATGAGCACCAATGGGCCCTTTGCTATATTTACTATTGGCCATGAAAGTGGACCGAGGGGCATTGTAGCCTTTTTGGACAATGGTTACTAGATGTAGAAAAGGCAGAGAGAGGGGAGAGGAGAAAATTGCAAGATATCACCTCATAAAAAAATTGGAAATAAAATGGCCTTTAGCAAAGGAGCTCTGACATAGACTGTGAGGAGTAATTCTGATTGTTATCCTTTAAGAAATTAATGATAAAGATTAATTAAAAAGTGAAAGATATACAAAGTAGTTTGTTACTTTTATTTAAACCATGAATTATAAAAAAAATCATGCAATGCGGGGGCTCCTGGAAGGATGGCCTCATTGAGAGGAGGAGGCTGAGCAGGTGGAATCCAGGCCCCGTGCAGCCCGCATCTGCCAGAGAAGTGCTGTGTTCACAGAAACCACTTCCCAGGCTTCCAAATAAAGTGGTATGTGAACAAAGAATTCCTTAAGTTTCAAATGATTGAGAAGCACTTTTATGAATGCTTGTTCATAAGGATAATCACAGAGCCATATGTCTCATTCTGGGTTATCAAAATCTGAGAAAAGTTATATTGTAGGGTTGCAGGATGGAATAGGGGTGAACACAGACCAGTTTATGCAATTCTAAGTAGATAAAATTATAGGATCTGCCACTGAGCTACTAGCAAACAGAGTTAGAATTAATAAAAACCATAAACTAATTAGTAATAAAGAATTAATAATTGAACCCCCAAATTATAGAAGTTGTACGTAAAAGAGCCACAAAGATTTGTAGGCAAACCCACAAGGGGTTATTGAGAAAAAATGAGATACATGTGGAAATGGTCTTTCTTATTTACTCTGATGTCAAAGAGGAGACTGCCTTCTGTCATCTTTTGATTCCAGTTTCAGAATCAAAGTACCTGCTTATCCCACATTGGTGTCCTTCGTAGCAATATCTAAGTTCTAGTGTGATTTTACCAGGTTTTTTACATTCAGATATTTTGCTGGAATTAGGTACAAGCCATGATATAAGTCAGCAAACCCCTTCCTTACATGTATGTTGAGTGTGTGGAATTGGCAATGTCTGGCTTTCTTGATTTAAAAATGGCAATGTCATAAGGTTCAACTTAAATGTTTATGGTTATATCACTCCACACTTTCCAAGCAAAATCTACACCCTGCCTTAGCATTACCTCCTCCCCCAACCCACAGGGCTTCTGGGGTTCCCAGTGGTGTGACTGGGAAGGTGTCAAGCCCTGCCGTCCAGCCCTGCCGTCCCTTGGGCAGCAGCCTTGCCAAGGCTTCTGGGACTTCTCCAGGGGGCGCTCACAGAGAACCGAAATGAGAGGACAGCCCTAAAATACACATGCTTATTCTTTTCACCGTTTATTTTGTGTCCTCGATAGCCTCGTTAGTGATAGAATATCCAAAACACAGTGTCCTGTGGAACGAAGGGCTGCACTATCTTGAGCGAGAACCAGGCAGGTGCAGGGAGCCGGCGGAGACGGGGCCTCTACCGCTTTCCAAGCCCGGAGGAAGCTGTGCCCAGTCCTTTAAGAGCTGGGTTGCTTCCGAGTCAAGGTGGTTGCCAGCCAGAGCAATGGTGTGCTGGTTCCGGAGGGAGGGGAAGAAGTGAAAGGAAGCTGTAATGGGGGATTTGTGGGTATATCTGGGGATGTAGAAGCCAAAGTGGGCATTTCTCCTGGACGCCGTTAGCTGCCCACCCCGCACCCCGCGTGGGCGCCTCTGGTTTGCTTGCTGGAGAGGAGGCTGCTGAGACTCATTCCAGACAGTTAGAGAAACTGCCCGAAGCAAGCGTGTGAAACACAAACCATTAGCTCAGAGCGCTCCGGACACAGTAACCACCGCCCCGTCCTTACCTCTTCTCGCCTTTGTACCATTCGAAGGCCGGAGGCGGCACCCCTGCGCCTTCGCACCGGATCAGCCCGCTGCGGCCCGGGATCACCGCGCCAGATTTAATTTCCTGAATCGTAGGGGCAACTGGAAAAGAAACAAACAGAAGAAACTGGTGGGTACGTGAAAAGAATCTTAAGCAGAAACATCACACACACACACACACACACACACACACACACACACACACACACACTTGTATTCCCTTCTCTATTCTGAGCAGTCTCAGGCCTGATCAGCTGGTGCGTCACAGTTTCTTGTTTTTCTGCTTCAAATTCAGGACTAGTCATTTTCAGCATCCCTTTTCAGACTGAACAAGACGTATCCTGGGGAGTGCAGAATAAATGCAATCGTTTTGGCCTTGCTTGCTGTTGGAAATATGGCATTGGTGAGGGGAAGCCCCACGGTCCAGGAGTCGGACTGCCCTCCCGGACCAGCTCTAGCTGACCGAGCCATCCCGGGGGCAGGTGCTTTATGTTCCCGAGCTCCTCACAATTATAATGCGCTCTAGCTGGTATCACCCCGCTATGCCCACGTGAAAACTGAAGTGCAGAGGGGGTAACGGTTTGTCTCAGTTCACACAGCTGCCCAGTTGCAGAGTTTGGACTTGAAGTCGGTCCTGTTGACTCAACACCAGGACTCTTTCCAGATTCCGCCTTTCCCCACCTGTGCCCAGCACATAAGCAAGTCAGCGACCTGGGGGTGCCGCTTCTCCCGCCTGCCAGGCCAGGCTCCAGGCACAGGGCAGTCAAATGCCCTGACGTGATGCTGTTCACCTTTAAAATGGGTGGGACGGGCACACACACTATAGGCAGTAAACGCAATAAACACACAGTGGAAACACAGCGTTAGAAGGGGATAAGCAAAATGGCAAGATCAAACCCAAACCAGGGAACAAAAAATCTTACAGCAGCAAGAAAGAATTAGAACTGGAAACTGGAAGATGTGGGTACTAATTCCTTCAGATACACAGCCAGAGGAAGTGGGCACTCTGGATGTAGTTGAGGTTTCTTTGGAAAGCAGGAAAACGTACAAGGTTTAATGTTTTTCCAATATGCAGGGAATAGAAAATTGTAAACATTCTTACAATGGAACATTGCCTTTCCTTTTAGAAGTACCCTGGTAAATTCATCATTTTCAGTAAAGGGCAATACTTCATTTTGAAATTAGAGCAACTCTTTCTCTGTGGTGCTTTTATTCTTAATCGTAAAGGTTCAATTTATAGTTCTGGGAAAAAATTGCAAAGCAAGTATTTTTTTATCAAAGTACTTGCTAATAACTTGGTGAAAAATGATATTTACTAAAAATATTCACATGAGAAACGTTATCCTATAATGCACGAACACACAACATACACAGTTTTATACACACATAAATTGTACACAAACACAATATAGGGAACCATTTCATCATTTTTAACATATTTGGGGGAAGCAAAGTTTCACGCCCCCCTGTACAAGGCAACAAAATACATAAAATACGTCTATAAATAAAACCCTATTTCTTTGTCACTGATTTACTTGTATTTTCATTATTGTTCTTGCAGGCTTTCATCTCTCTCTCCCTGACACACTAACAAGCTGTAATCTTTTATGATATCCAGCTATTATTGAAGATGAAATAACCATATGCAACAGGAGATCCATCACAAGCTTCTATTGATAACCTGGTTAGTTTAATTACTCTCTTGTTTGTCAAGGGGGCCATGGCTCATTACAAACAAAAGCATGAAATCCGGAACATTGCCTGAAAACCCAGGCATAATGAACCAAAATAAAAATCTAATTCATCATTAAAAGGCTCTTATGCAGTAGAGTGTACATATGGCTTAGCTCTGGGAGGTCTACCATCCATGTTAGGGACGTGGCCTGTTGTCCGGTGCTTCACGGGCCTCTGTGATGCAGCTAACATGTCATAGGAGGGTAGAGAGTAAGTGAGAAAGTGATGGTAGTTGGGCGGTGCCTGTGGCTCAGTGAGTAGGGCACCGGCCCCATATGCCTAGGTTGGTGAGTTCGAACTCAGCCCCAGCTAAACTGCAACAACAAAAAAGTTGCAACAACAACAACAACAAAAAAGCTGTAACAACAACAAAAAAGTAATTGTAGTTTGCATAATAAAAACTCCTAAGAGCATTTTGCATGGTAGAAAGTTAAAGAGCCAAGAGCTATAGGGTAATCAATGTGGAGAGAAGATTCTCTTATAGATTTTATTTTGCAGCTAAAATTATAAACTTGAACGGAAAGTCTCTTTTGATTTTGGGTGGGTGCAGGTCATGAAAATTCACATTGTATATTCATATTATTGTGCGTCCTTTGGAGATGACTATTTGAGAGGAAGAATATCCACTTATTTATTTATTCTTTTTTCCTTCATTGATTTAACAAATATTTCTACCAGGGACAAAATTAATGGGAAAAAAATGCCACCCTCATATAGCTAATACAGACTGATACAAACTAAGATGGCAATAAAGCAGAGGCAAAAGAGAAAAAAACAGCAAGACGTATGATTTTATGAGGCACAGTCTCACAGCTCCTTACTGATACAGTAATGTCTGAGCAGAGAATTAAATGATGTGAGGAAAGGAATCATGTGGCTATTTATAAGAAATTGTCATAATAGCAAGAAAGTTAAAAGCCCTGAGTGGACAGCATGCTTGAAGTGGAAATATTTTAACAAGCTTTAGTTCAACATGCTGCTTAAAGAAAAACAAAATGATCATCATGGCCTGAGCAAAAGGAGTGAGAAGGTTGGGGCCGGGAGCTGAAGCCCAGGTTCTGTGTGGTCTGATAGCTCATGGTCCAGGCTTTGAATTTTATTCTAAGGGTCTGAGGCTTGGCAATTTTGAGCAGAGTGACAACATCATTTGATTAAAATTCTATAAAGATTCTTTGCCTGCTGTGGGGAACATGGTCTGCAAAGAGGCAGGAAAGGAAAGAGGAAACGGGCTAAATAGCTGGGAGGGTGTTGTAATGATCCTCAGGATGGTGAGGAGTCATCGGCCAATTCATAGAAAAGGCAGGAACTGAGAAAAAAGGTAATTAAATAGATCATTGGTCACACAGGACCTGACTCAACTCAGGTACCTGGCAATGACTGGGCATCTTTAGTGAAATACTAAGTTTACACCCTCAGAACACTATTATTTTGTACAAATAAAAGGGTTCTATGGTCACAGAATTGTCTGATTATACCCAGTAGGTTTCTTTTCTTCAGTATTTCTTCAGAAATTGTGATGCCCATGTTTGTCTTACGAATCTTTTACTGGACAGAACCTTTCTCCACCTTATGTGAACAGAGCATTCCACCAAGTTTTACTGAAGCATCTTGTGGGCCTGATGTTTCTTAGGACAGATTCTGAATATGTTGGAATGTTGGAGTAGGAGCTCTATAAGTTCTATTTCTTATCTTAAGGTGTGCAATTCATGACATTTAAGGTAAACAATCATCAACAGTCTTCGAGGGCTCATAAGCTATAATGTACTCAGATTTCGTGTGTGGAGAAGGCCTCAATTATTTGCACAATAAGAATACGGTGATTTGGGCGGCACCTGTGGCTCAAAGGAGTAGGCCGCCGGCCCCATATGCCAGAGGTGGTGGGTTCAAACCCAGCCTCGGCCAAAAACTGCAAAAAAAAAAAAAAAAAAAGAACATGGCCATTTGCTTATCTGGAATAAATGTACCTGACAATAATTATGACTAATTAAATCTCCAACTGAAGCTGCTACAGTGAAAATAATAAATATGCTTGGCCAAGTTGTACAAAATACTCATTTTCCACTAAAATGTTCCATGTTTTAAGAAACCATAGTGGGCCCTTCCTTGGAAAGATGATCAAAGGACAGACCCTGAGTGACTGCTGCCAAGCCTATTCCTCTCGCCCCTGCACTCCCTCCGTTGCACTGCAAGCTGTTTGCACTAGCAGTGGAAGTGTACAGGTACGCATCTTCTGTCCCCAAACTGTTTTTCTTCCCAAGGAGATAGTTTTTTGTTCTGCATGTATGTGATCTTTTAATAACAAAAGGAAGAGGACTACTTGAGTCTCCCAAATTCATGAGTAAAATTGCATCCTTTGAAGCAGACTGATTATACCCCCTGCTGAAATTTAGGCACACTACACTTGTGCCAAATTGTACATGACTGTGAGCTGAAACAATTGTACAGTGAAAAACCCAGTTTCAAAGGAATATTATTAAACAGATGTGGGCAAGAGCCAAAAACAGATGTATGTGTGTGAGGGAGGAAGCCAGCAGTGAAAGGGTCAACAAGGGATGTGTAACACCTGTGTGATTAGATGCTCAGATGAGGAATATTCCCTTTTCATTTACTCAGTGGGGTTATTTTCTAGCATTGTTCAGACCGTCATTTCAGGATGAAGATAATGAAAGGGTCTTCATCCAAAACTCCAGGCTCTTGCAGGTGCAGGAAACAGAACCTCTGCCCTTGGCACCAAACAAGCCTAATCAAGATTCCTCTTATTAGTTACATAACAATAGCCACACAGACTCTTCCTCTCCTGCCATCTTCAAAGGGAGCTTGGGTTAGGCCCAGAGTCTTATTTTTAAAAATGAGTAAATCCAATAACTACTTCAATGTTCTTACTAAGTGGAGGTAGTTGAAATGAAACTTTTGAACTCAAATAGCAAAAGAATTTGACTCCCCCCTCAACACACTCACAGTGATGGATGATGAGGAAGATGCCCCCAGTTATTTTTAATAAACAAGAGTGCCCAGCATGGAGTAGGAAATTTAGATTTCATAAAGAGAAGGAAATCATGATGAAAGCAGTCCTACAGAAGCTACATGGTTTGAAAATGTGTGGAAAAGAAACACGCTGGCTGTGGTCTAGATTCTGGAATTAATAGGTTACTCTAAGGTAGGCTTGGTTGAATGAGCAGTTGTTGAAAAAAATTTACTGTTTCCACTATGTACCCCCAGAGCACATAATAGAGGATATTCTCAATACATTATTGTCACAGACAGGAATGGTGATATTCAAAAATTTCTTCCTTGAAGACAGTTTGAACCTCAAGGTGAGGAATTACAATGACCTTTCAAAAGTTGTCATGGTTCTCACAGAAAAAGATCACAAGGTCAAGAAACTGTCCATGTAGCAAAAATGTCCTTGCCTTACAGACTAATTTTAACTTGAAGGAAGCTAAGACCTTCATGTTATTGCTGAAAGAAAAACATTTTAAAATTATATAGTCATATTTAAAAAAAACTACCAAAGATACTTGAGTCATAATCTTCATAACTTAAGGACTTTCTTACTAAATTGGTCAGCACTCACAGGGATGGTCAGCACTCACAGGGATGAACAAAGTCCATGACCACTCCCTGGTCAGCACTCACAGGGATGAACAAAGTCCAGTTTGTAATAGAAGCTTCCCTAAGACCTTAAACATCAATGCAGAGCTGAAACCAACAGACGTGGCTCTAACATTTACGATCTGAGTTACTCACTCCTTCTAAGCCCCAGTTTTCTCACTTGTAAAATGCTAGTACCTGTTTCACATGATTGCTGAGTGAACAACAGAGAAGAATTCTTGGAAAGTATTTACTGCTTTGCACTGAGTTAGCTGCAAAACATTAGCTGTTATGAAACCGGAATTATTACAGGAGAATATGGTCTGATGCCACGTCTTGTAGAAGTATAGGGTCGGATGAGATAGGAATAGAAAGGAAAACTGATTACTGTTAAATTCATCATCTTGGCAAGCATGTGATTAATTTAATTAAAAGCCAGATTAGTATACCACTTTTAATTCTCCCAGAATTCCATCCACAGCCTGTTTTTTAAGGTAATCAAGAAAATCTTTTTTGAAAGGCAGATGTAGATCTTGTTTTATTCCTCCTTAACCAAAGAATAAGGTTTGAATTCAATGTCATAAAACACAAAAAGTATATGCAATATAAAGTTATTTTTTTCTAAAAAACCATGCAATTATGTGATGCATTACATGTTTGGGCATACAAAAGACCATGCATTGATTTCATTATACATGAGATGAGGCCATTTTATCTTTCACAAGAAAGACAGTAACTGGAATGCTACATGTCAACCTGACCTTAACGGTTGTATGAGACATTTAATATCCAATGTGACAGTGTACTGAGCCGTGATGTACGATTCTCTTCTGTTTGTAGATGTGCATAAAAACAAAATGTTTGGTTAAAAAAAAATCAGGGAGCTAAGATATTTGAGTGGATATTAAGTCTGGTTTTAGTAGGATTAGTGAGAACCTCTCCACCAGCTCCCTATACCCCTTAAAGAAAATCTGTCTGATGCTTGAAACTACAACATAAAAGATTATTTTCTTAGCTCAAGTTTAATGTAATTATATGATATAACTTTTTCAAGGGGGTTACATATACTAAGCTATCGAGTGGTCATTTGTGTTGTGGTGAGAATGATCTGATCCTGTTTTATTGTTAGTATGCACCTGTTAACTGGAGACGAATGGGATCTGAGACTCACAAAGAAGTCAGTAAAAATGTAGTAAGAAGAGAAAGATTTACACCATGAGCAGTTGCTTGGTGCTTAGGCAGAATTAATTCACACTGTGCTTTTGACATGGGTCAGTACTGGTAAAATTACAGCTTGAGGTAGCTGTCCCCTTGTAATCAGCCATGCCTGCTCCAGTGACGCAGCCACTGTAAAATACGTCTGAGATTTATTGGGCCACTGGTTGTATCAATAGGAATTAAATGGTTCACTGTTTTCCTAGTTGTTCACCAAACTTTCTTTCTTTACACTTATTCGTGATCTCATCTTTTCTCTGTTGTCAGCCATGCTAAAATTATAGCTATGATTGATATGGATATACTGGACACGTCTGCAAGAAATGAGAAGTTGGGATTCTCAAAAGTTGTCTCTCTTCTCAGCATGCCTCATTTTGTAAATTTACAAAAAGGCATTCTTTTCATAAATGTCCTGGTATAAAATTATTTATAGTGAACTTTAAAAATACAAAGACTAGAAAAGTTTACATACTTTCTCCTAGAATATTTTAACACTTGAGAATATTCTTGAGAATTTTTTTGTATTGATGAAATATTTCTTGTATTAATCAGTTAAGATATGTTATTGAAGATTCTATTATGTTTATTACTATGTCTCAAGTCATGGTACATGTTTAAAAACTAATATTGATCTTGCAAAATCTGAACTGGACTTGTACATATATTTAAGATTTGTGCAGTTAACCAACCTAAAAAGTACTAGCAATAAAGACATATTGGTTAACAGAAAAGGAGAGTGTTGATAGAACCTTTCCTTAGGCCAGTCCCTCCTGGGAGCATCTTTTCCTCTGGCTTCAGGGGCGGCTTCCTCCAAAATGTTCATGGTAAATCTGAAGGCCCTAGAGAGCCTCGGGGTGGTATGACTCCTGCCTTCATGGAATAATCACTGGTTCAGACTTATGAATGGTTTATTATTTCTACTTGTTACTATGGCCTTCAATAATACTAAAATGGAACATTTAAAGGTTGATTAAAATTTAGTTATTAAAATTGTTTAATTCTAAAAAATGAATAATTCATATAGCTAATATACTCTAAAGAATTACATTCACAACACACTGTCTTACAGGAACAAAAAGGAAAGCTTTGGGTATCTAGAAACAAAAAGAAACATTAAAGAAAAACTAAAATTTATATTATAGAAATAGAGTTGTAAACTACTCCTTTCCCACACCCTGCCCTGAAGGCATGAGAGAGAATATTAGAAATCTAGCAAGCCCACAGAAAACATGTTAAATGAACGCCATTTTCCACAACGACAGATACACATTCCCTAGTAAGAAAATGAACGCTAAACTAGAACCACTTTGACCTCTCCGTTTATTTTGAGGTGGCAATCAGATGCTCAAATCCCACCGCGGAGGACGTAATGTTATACTATTTCTGTTATGGTTCAAAGAGCAAAGCAGCCTCGGCCGCGCCTGTCTGTGTGATGCGCTTTATCCCCAGACTTGCCCTGAGTTTACAAACAAGGAGAAAACAGCCTGGTGTGAAGGGGAAGCAGTTGTAGAATTGAGAGGTAATTTTTCTTCTCATTTGAAGAAACAAACAAGCAAACATAGTTTTGGACACTTTTATTTAAGTAAAGAAAAGAAAGCTGAATCAGAGCAAACACAGCAGGCAGCAAGTGAGACAAAGGACAGAGAAGACAAAGTAGGAAGGACATTGACCTGCAAAGAAGGAAAACTCCAATCCTCGGAAACAGTCCTGGGGGATTATTTGGGACTAAGAATGTTTTACAAGGTAAAGCAATGTCATCCTTCCTAAAACAATGACATAAAAACATGGTGTGAGAAAGCTCCGCGCTTGCTTCGGCAGCACATATACTAAAATCGGAATGATTCAGAGATTAGTGTGGCCCCTGCGCAACGGTGACATGCAAATTCGTGGAGTGTTCCATATTTTGGTGTGATTGGTGGGATCACCCCTATGGTGCACAATGCAAGGGTACATGTTGGATCTATTAGTATAAATGTCTTAACACGATAAGTAAACGAGATGAGGTAGTATTAACCAGTGTCGTAGAAGCGTTCCTAATTCTGTATGAAATCAGCACACGGTACCCCATAAATGCATTAATGTACACATGAAAATAAAAGAAAACTCTTCCTAACGGCGAAAGTAACTTGACAACTGAAGAGAATGTCAAGAAAGAAAAAGTCTGAGTGACAAAAAGAGAATTCTATGTCAGCAAGAGACGCCCATGAATAAATTATTAGAGAAAATGGGTTCTTGCCTTTTTTTGGTCAGAAATATATATATATATATATATATGTTTATATTTTTTCTCAGAATATATACGTAAACGTGTATATATATGTACACACACATATACATATGCATATACATGTATATTCTAAAGAATTATGCTCTGTTTATACATATATAATAATATAATATAATTCTAAAGAATTATGCTCTGTTTATACATATATAATAATATAATATAATTCTAAAGAATTATGCTCTGGTTCATACACACACACATGGTGTCCATAAAGTTCGTGTGCAATGTAAAATAGGTTTACATTATAAATTGCACATGGACTTTACGGACACCTGATACTGTGCGTGTGTATGTGTGTAATGCAGCAGACACTCTCCTCAGAATCTCAATCTTACGTAGTGTCTCTTCAGTCACAATCCAGAGACCCTGTCTACTCACTTCCATTGTGCAAAGCTTATCTGCACATGTAATGAGCAGTCACTACTACCGGCTCATCAATGCCGTTATAAAACATTCTGTGTCTTCAGAGACTCTATCATCTTGCTACTTCCGCCTTTAAAACCCACCGGCATCTTGTCACTTATCACCAGCTAGCACGCTGGTGCAGGCCAACATTGCCTCCTGCTTTGAATACGAGTATTTCAATGGTCTTCTAATTGACAGCTGCCTTTGCCCTCTGTCCAATTATGAGTCATTTTTAATACACAGCCATCATGATCTGTTAACACAAGTCAAATCTTCCATCCTTGCTACCCCTTTCATTCAGAAGATGAGGCAAATTCATTACATTGATCTACACGGTCCTAAGGGATCAACTCTTCTGATACCCCCGTGGCCACATCTCTGTTCATGCTCTCCCTCATCTAGTCTGCTCTAGCCATACTCAACTGCTTAATAGTCATGAAATAAATCCCAAGGATGCCCTCCGTCACAGGCTTTTCACTCACGACTTCCTCAATTGGCAGCACTCTCCCTTAGACACTCACATGTCTTAGTTGCACCCTCATTCCCTCCGGTCTCTGGTCAAAGTCTAGTTTATCAAGGAGGTATTCCCTGGCCTCCCACTTTAAATACTAAGCCTCCCATGGGTGGCACCCGTGGTCAAGTGGGTAGGGCGCTGGCCCCATATGCCGGAGGTGGCAGGTTCAAACCCAGCCCCGGCCAAAAAAAATAAATAAATACTAAGCCTCCCTCCTCAACTGTTAGCCCCTTCTTTCTTAACCTTCCTTATTGTTTTCCATTATCAGTTATCTCCATCTGACTTAGTGTATGTTTACTTCCTTATAGCTCTCTTCTCTCATTGGATTATACAATCCACAAGGGAAAAAGAGTCTTTATTTTGCTCAATGATTTATCCCAAGTCCCTACTCTAGTGCCTGAAGCCTAATAAACACTAGTAAAAAATACTGCTGCTGTGGTTGAACGAATACAATATAAAATGACCCTTTAATTTTCCTTTACAAAAATGTTGCATATTTTGATGCAGCAAGGAAGGTGTCATAATATCATTTCCCTCCCAAGTAGAACATTATCATTGGCACATTTAAAATCCCCATGATTGTGTGCCTCTAAAATGAATAGTGTTATGTCTGCAAATACACCATCTTCTCATGTATGGTAAGTTTTGCTAGTAATCCCTGATGTCTTTCCATCCCTTATACACATTTGGGTATGCAACCAAGCACGGATGAAAAATATTTGAAGTACAATGATTAGAACAATTAAAAAAAATTAAAACATTATAATAAATGTTCCCACAGGATTTTTGTTTTTTAGGTATTTTAAATTATCTGGAGATGATTTAGAGCACATGGGAGAATGTGCATAGTTATGTGCAAATACTCTGCCATTTTGTGTAAGAGAGGAGCCTCCACAGATTTTGATATACCTGTGGAGTCTTCAGACCAATCCCCCACAGATACAGAGGGAAAACTATATATATATACATATATATATATATTTATTTTATATACTTTATTTATTTATTTTTCAGACAGAGTCTCACTATGTTGAGTGAGTCTCACTACCGAGGGTGAGTCTGACTCACCCTTGGTAGAGTGCTGTGGCGTTACAGCTCACAGCAACCTCAAACTCTTGGGCTTAAGTGATTCTCTTACCTCAGCTTCCCAAGTAGCTGGGACCACGGGCACCTGCCATAATGCCTGGCTGTTTTTTTTGTTGTAGTTGTCATTGTTGTTTAGCAGGCCCAGGCTGGGTTTGGACCCACCAGCCTCAGTGTGTGTGGCCGGCGCCCTACCCACTGAGCTATGGATACCGCCTATTTTATATACTTTAACATATTTTTATATACAATTAAATTTAACGTGTTTGCTAGAATATTTAGACATGACAGGGAACAAAGCATGTGAAACTAAACTGTTAACTTTAGAAATTTATTTTTGTGGATTATACAAAATCCCATATTAACACCATTTAACTGGGCATTCTCATACTATATACTTGGACAACGGAGTTCTAGAAAAATTCACACAGCATGTGTCTGTGGCTCCCACTGATACCTCTTGACTCAGAAGACAATCACAGATAACTTTTAGGCAAAGGTCCGTGATGATGCTATGTAACAGACAACTCGTACCTTTTAGTGGAATATACCAATTGCCAGTTATCATATTTCTCCTATGTCCCTTCTTTCTGACGTTTCTAACGCCTATTAGCCAAAGAAGTCACACGGTCAAATGTGTCATTAATGGGTCTGAGACATACTACTTCACCGGTCTTTGGAGGTAAAGGGGAGTCAATTTTTTCCAAGGAATTATGCTGACAATTACATATTGTTAGAATTTTCTAACGTCATTTAGTCTCAAAATGTCTTTCATACCAAAGTAAAGGAGAGCTCCATGAGTCTGCCCTGAAAAGGTAGTATGTTTTATCCTCTCTTAAGGAAATAGAGTATCTGAAATGAACTGTGGAGTCTGGAGTAATTCATTGTGAGTAATATAGGAAAGAAGATATACCACAGAGAACAGAGCTGCCTATGAAACCCCAAATGATGGTAAGTGTGGAGCAAAGGAAGGACGATGAAAATGCCTGGCACGTCAAGGTGTTATGAGCCCTCCTTGGAAAGGCTAAGTGACACCCAGCACGGGAAGATTCCTCTGTCACTCAGTGACATAAAAGGGATGCATTTGGAAATGAGAGGTATTTTTCCATTTTCATATGTCACTTATGACTCCACATGTGTGCTGAATTATTGTCTGTTTTTGTAAGCATTTATTCACTCAGTGCTAGAGGTCAAGGATAGATTAATGTAGTTCCTGCTTTAGAGAGGCTCGAGGTTCTAGTGAAATTAGAAACTGGCTAATATTGTGTCATGATCTCTGTTTTACAAAGTCAATTGCTAAAATGTGTTTGTATATTTACTTTTCTGTGTTTGATTTTTTTTTAATTGCTCTTAATAGATTTAGGGGTGAAAATGTTTTTCGTCACATGGATATAACGTGTAGTGGTAAAGTCAGGCATTTTAGTGTACCTGTTACCCGAATAGTAGACACTGTACCTGACGGGTAATTTTTCATCCTTCACCCCCCTGCCAAGCTCTCCTCTTCTGAGACTTAAATGCTCTACCGTAGGGTCATGCATCCCTATGGCTTAGCTCCCACCTAAAAGTGAGTATATGTGGTATTTGTTTTCTGTTCCTCAGATACTTCACTTAGGATAATGGCCTCCAGTTCCATTCAAGTTACTACAAAAGACATGATTTTTTTTTTTTAATGGCTCAGTAGCATTCCATGGTGTGTGTGTGCGTGTGTGTGCATATCATATATATGTACATATACATATGAAGTCCACATTTGCTTTATCTGCTCATCAGTTAACTGGCTCTTAGGTTGGCTCCCTATCTTAGCAATTGTGAATTGTGCTGTAATAAACGTACATGAGAGCAGGTGTCTTTCTGATACATAAAGCCTTCTTTTCCATTGGGTAGATAGCCAGTATTGGGAATGTTGGATCAAAAGGTAAGTTTCCTTTGCGTTTTTTTTGGAAATCTCCATACCGTTTTCCATAGAAGTTGTACTAATTTACATTCCCACCAACAATGTATAAGCTATCCCTTTCTTGGCACAAACGTGACAATAACTATTGTTTTTTAACTTTATAGTAATAGCCACTCTGACAAGGGTAAGATGGTATCTCATTGTGGTTTTAATTTGTATTTCCCTGATGATTAGTGATGTTAAGTATTTTTCATATATTTATTGGCCATTTGTATATCTCCTTTTGGGAAATGTCTGTTCATGTCTTTTACTCACTGTTTAACAGAGTTGTTTTTTTTTTTTTTCTTCCTAATTTGAGTTCCTTGTAGATTCCAGATTTTTGTCAGTAGTATATTTTCTCTAATGCTATATGTTGCATATAAAATGTTTATTGAAAAAAAGAAAGCAATCAACGAATACATTATCTCTATATAATACTGTGGTTCTACAATCTTGCTATAATTTACCTTCTAGCTTACAGTGAGTTAGTATTTATCGTGGATAGTCTTAATATATATATGTAATGCACAAGTGATAACTGAATACATTTGTATTATTTGGCTAAATATTGATATCAATGTCATTTTCTAATAAAAACCACTTTTAAAAGTATTTTTCAATGAATAAATTTTCATAAGAATATGAAAATAGCAGAATTTCTGCATATATTTAATCTATTTTTTTTTTTTTTTTTGTAGAGACAAGAGTTTCACATTATGGCCCTTGGTAGAGTGCCATGGCATCATACAGCTCACAGCAACCTCCAACTCCTGGGCTTAAGCGATTCTCTTGCCTCAGCCTCCCGAGTAGCTGGGATTACAGGCGCCTGCCACAATGCCCGGCTTTTTTTTTTTGGTTGCAGTTCAGCTGGGGCCGGGTTTAAAGCTGCCACCCTTGGTATATGGGGCCGGCGCCTTACCGACTGAGTCACAGGTGCCGCCCATATATTTAATCTATTATTGCAAAGAAAGCTAAACATTTTTCTAAAAAGTTATATATTATAAACATACAGAGTATATTGATCAAATGAATGAATATGTTTAAGAAAATAAGCATTTTTTTACCAGAAATCTGTTATTAGTTCAACCTGAAATGTATTTATTAGTCAAAATAATTTATTTACTTTGTGTATAAATTGCAAGATATGATTTTTAAATTAACTAGACTCTTGATCTGTATTGTGCATATTAGAAGCAGTTTACGTATTTGTTTATAAAAGACATAGAATGAAAGTGTTCAGAACAGTGTTAGAAGCAATAGGCCACACTTTTGTTATCATTTTTATCTAAGTGCTTAATGGGGGTTCACTGCCTGAATTTGAGTTCACCATTTTTTTTTTAAATGAAAGCTTGTAGTAGGAAGTATGACTATGTTGTAAAATATGGAGGCTGGTCAAGACAATGCTACCCATTGGGTCTGTTATTTCCAAGCTCTTTCCAAAGTGTTCCAGTGTGTGCCCCATAAAATAAGGGCCCATTATGGTTTTATGTTCTTCTGAGTGAAGTAATCCTCTGAGGTGGCTTAGTAATAGCATCAAGGAATCTGCTTTAAGGTGAGTTTGTGTGTGTGTGTGTGTTAGCTCTGCTTCATGCAAAATGGAAATAAACCTGTACTTGGTAACTGAATCAAATGTTTCTGGGACATATTAGATGCATAATTTATGAAAACTAAAAGTGCGGAAACAACACACAGATTCTACTCGTATTCATTTAGCTATAGAAAATATGCAAAAACTCTAGGTAGAACAGGTTTTGTCTTTTAACATTTTAATGAGCTTTGGGACTTTCATGCATATTAGTTATATTGCCCTAATTACTCATTATAATTCTAATGTGCATTTTATATTTAATTACAATGCTTATAAAAATTTGGTATGGACAGTAAATTATTATAACTAGCATGTGTATAATGATTATGAACTGAATTTATTAACTTTTACACCAGCATTCAGTGTTGGTAACTTTCAATTTCACCTTGATGATTAACCACATTGTCTGATTAAACAAATATTTGTATGGAGTTAATTACAAATGTCAAAAACCAGGGTCCACTCTTTGGTTTTTGCCAATTTTCATCAAATTTAATTTTCAGTTTCCTTAGCTAATTCCATTACTAAACAAGCTAATTTCAAAATATTTTAAGTAAATATTTTAAATTTTTCTTAATTATTTAAAGTATTATAGGCCTGTTAAAACACTTCAGTCAGGAGTCAGGATATCAGACGATTTCTACTAGGCTAAGTAAAGCTTCATAGTTTTCTGAGATGTCAGCTTATTACATCCTTAACACAAAGACAAGGAGTTTTAAAAATAATTCTCACATTTTGTAAACATTAAGAATAGTTGTCATCTTTCAATGAGAATTCTCTTCCCATCTGGCATAATGCATTTGCACAGTCTTACATGTTAATCCTTCACCATGCTGTTTATATTAAAAAACACAAATAGCTCTATTTTCCATCCTTAAAATATGGTACAGGGCTGAATTTCCAGTGGGTAATCAATATATATTAATTGACAATTTGTATTTTCATAACTTTTTAAAATAAAAATTCACGTTCACTTAAAGAAAAGTAAAATTAACCAGAACTTAAATTTGAATGAAATTACAACTTTATCAAATGAAGTCTGTATTGTTGGACTCCAGATAGTTATTTTCCTGATCCAGGTAATATTTACCTTCAGTGGACAAAAGAGGGCATGAAAGCCAAAGATCATACAAGAATTAACAAATAATGTTTTCATTTGAAAAATTCCTATGTAAATCTCCATGGTATAACAGTTAAAAGGATTGGAATGAAGGAGAAATTCAATGAGAATCTTAGTTTATCTATAGTTGTGGGGTGCTAGGCAAGTATGTTGAAATTTTAAAACTTTTTTTTTCTTTTTTAGAGACGGGATCTCACTGTGTTGCCCAGGCTGGAGTGCAGTGGCTATTCACTGGTGCAATCCCACTACTGATCAGCATGGGAGATTTGACTTGTTCTATTTCCTACCTGGGCCAGTTCACCCCTCCTTAGGCAACCTGGTGGTCCCACATCCTGGGAGGTCACCATATTGATGCTTAACTTAGTGTGGACACCTGATCGGCATAATGCACAAAGAGCCCAGAATTCCTGGGCTCGAGCGATCCTCCGGTCTCAGCCTCCCGAGTAGCTGGGACTACAGGTGTGCGCCACCACACCCAGCAACATTTTAAAACTTTAATACAGAAATGATAAAATATGCCTCAAAGACTTGTGGCTATCAAATGAGAGAATGCCTATGATGAGGGCGAGAAATGTATGAGACACAGTAACCCTTGAAAATGCTGTGCTATTACCCGGACATGCTATCTCAAGGCCGCTGACACCCTGATTCTAGGGATTATTTGGCACAGCAGTGTGGATATCAAACACACCCCTTCCTCACTGATGAATGTGGCACATACATGTCATATATGATTATGTATGCATATGAAAATTTTGTTTTCATATATGTATATATATATATATATTTTTTTTTAATTGTTGGGGATTCATTGAGGGTGCAATAAGCCAGGTTACACTGATTGCAATTGTTAGGTAAAGTCCCTCTTGCAATCATGTCTTGCCCCCATAAAGTGTGACACACACCAAGGCCCCACCCACCTCCCTCATTCCCTCTTTCTGTCCCCCCCCATAACCATAATTGTCATTAATTGTCCTCATATCAAAATTGAGTACATAGGATTCATGCTTCTCCATTCTTGTGATGCTTTACTAAGAATAATGTCTATATTAATATTCGTACATTTTATATCACTTTTTTGTTAAAAGTTACTAACTTGCAACCAGTTGCTCACCTAAACATAATAATTTCTTTTATCTTTACATTATTTACTATGTACTTGAATTTCTAGTATACTTTCTGCATTACTCTGATCACAATTATCAATGAATATTAATGATATTTATATATGATATAAATAGATATTATTGAATTTCTATAATAGTACTATTTATAATAAAACAATTACATATAACCATAGTACTATTGTATATAAATTGTATTATACAATTATATGTAGAAAATATGTGTAACTGTATATCAACAAAGCACCTATTATTATAGCAGAACTATTCATAATTATGCTGTTATCTCCACAGATACATTGTAGGATCTAAGGAAAAGTTTATTCCTTATAAAATCTACTTTTGAAAATAAGTTAATATTCCACTCTCTAAGTTAACATTTTTTCGAGTATTTAGTGTATGTTATTTATGATGTAGTAGCTATAACCACACCTCAAACATAATAAATACTTGTGTGAGTACACAGATGAACAAGTTACAGTTTTCCTATTACGTAGTCTGTCAACTTATGGAAAAAAAGAACATTTCCAAGATTATATTTTCTTTAATGGGCTATGTCTATGGGAGAGGTGAAAAGAATGAAGTTAGAGTTGAAACTTCCTATCAATCTATTCTGTGTTTTATGGCAAGTGTCTCTAAATATTTATTTAATTTTATGAATTTTAATAAGGTATTTATTATGAAGTAAATATAATTGCATAGATCTCTACTGAGATTTAATTCTCAATACTTTTTGCATTAAACTGACCTTGTGTCAAATTATATGTTGTTCGTGATAATTTAATGTACAACAATATTACAGTAAATAAAGTTTCCTGTTTCCTAACCCATTTCTTTGTAATCCATGAATTTGATCCAGCGTGCTTGGTCTCACTTATGGGCTCCCAACTTTCCAAACTAGTTAGCATGTTTCTATACATAAAGTTCTCTGCCCTCAGTGGACGCCACCAGGATTCCTTGCCATCTTTTTAGTAATTACATATTACACCCCTGTGGGAGTCACCGATTTAATGTTTGTAGTTCTTAACTTTCACCAAGTGATTTCAGAGATCCATTAATCGTACTGTTGGTGATTTTTATGACCTAAAGTTCAATTGTTTTGTAATTATATTGTGGGAAAAGTGGAATGGAAAAGTCTGAGTCTGGAAGTGGGAAAATTGGCTTAATTCAGTTAAGGAGTCCAAGGGCTGCACCATGACAGTTTCCTGGGAAGGGTAAGCCCTCTGGACTCACAGATGCTCTTGAGCCATCGGAGAGTCAGTATTAGACTAAAGGATGTGTAGAAAAGTCCACAGCCAGAGGAGAAAGCTGGCCTGGGGTCATGAATATTTGAGCCACCTGTGCAAAGATGGAAGTCTATGTCAGGAGCAAGTAATAAGATTTCAGGATTGAAAGAGAGCTTTTAAATATTCGTGTTTTTTTTTTTTAACTTTTTTTTACTTTTTTTCTTTTTACTGTTCATTATACTATTCATTCTTACTACTCATTATAAGAATGATTCATATTGTCTAAAGCATATTCATATGGTATCTTGAGTAACATTTAATATTAACATTTAATAAACATTTAATATTCTTGTCCGGGAGAAATATCATTATATAAAAGTAAAGGATGTTAAGAAAAGAAAACCACTCAAAGAGAAACTAAATCAAAGACAGTGGTAATTGGTATTTAATAAGTGCTACTGTGGGACTGCAAACTAATACAGCCTTCTTGAAAAGAAGTATGGAGAATCCTCAAAGAACTCAAAACAGACCTTCCATTTGACCCCACGACCCTATTACTAGGCATCGACCCAGAAGAAAAGAATTCATTTTATCACAAGGACATTTGCTCTCAATATTTCTTATGAACATATAATAATCTGTATGATATGGCTACTGATGAATGTTTTTTACCTTGTAAATATTTTTTCTGAATAGCAATCCTTAGAGTAGTATTATTCTAGACCCAGAAATAATGAAATATTTTGTTTAAAAATGTGTGACAGTAAGTTCTGAGGAAGAAATACTTTCTCTTTTGGTAAAAGAGTAAAAAATACAAGATTTATGAAGAAAATAAGTTCTATTTTAATTAGTTTCCGAGAAATAAGTAATGTGAATGTTCTTTCATGTGTATTTCATGTTCCTATTTTTTATTAAACCATTTCATTTTTTGATGTCCTTTTGTTTTTATGTTTATTTCAAAATGATGCACATATTTTTATGAAAGGCAAAGGTAAATTAAATTTTATGTGATGAGCAAAACACTAAAAACATAGATTTAATCTTGGGGCAAGGTCAATAATCATGGATTGATGAACTGACAGGAAGTAGCATTGAATAATTGTCAACAAAAGGCAACCATCTCTGTTTTGAGAGAAGGTTACATAGAATTTCATCAGATTCTCATGGTTATTTTCTAAGAGATATCATCGAATAATATTTTTCAGACATTCATGGTATATTTGTTTGGATTCATTATTATGCGAAGTCTGTATTATTCTGCACTAACATATAGTTTTTCATTATTTATAAATTTGCAAGAATGCCAATTTTCATAATTGAATGTTATTCAATGGAGACTTTAATAACAACCCGAAAACATGTGTTCCTGTCAGCATTAAAGTAGGTAGTGTTTACAAACGTTCTTGAAGCTTCTTAGAGGATTCTTTTTCTAATGATACAAATATTCCTACATATTTATGTGGTATGTATGATATTATATTACATGCACACCCTGTGTGATGATTAAGCTGGATATTTAGGGTATTCATCACCTCCAGTATTTATCATTTCTATGTGAACATTTCAAGTGTTCTCTTCCAGCTATTTTGAAATGTATAACACATTAAGTCACCTTACTCTGCTGTAGGTCATTAGAATTTATTCCTTCTCCCCATTGATTGACTTCCTTTTATTGGCCCCTGTGCCCCTCCAAGCCTCTGGCATTAATCACTGTCTTTTCCACCTCCAGGAGATCAACTTGTTTTTTAGCTCCCATGTGTGAGTGAGAACATGAGGCTTCATCTTTTTGTGCCTTACTTATTTCACTTAACATATGGACCTCTAGTTCCATCCATGTTGCTGAAAAGGACATGACTTCATTATTTTTATGCCTGAGTTGTATTCCACTGTGTATATGATCACATTTCTTTATCCACTTGTCCACTGATGGACGCTTAGATGATTCCATATCTTGGCTACCGTGAAGAGTGCTGTAGTAACCACGGGAGTGTAGGTCTAACTTTGATATACTGACTTCTTTTCCTTTGGATAAATGTCCAACAGAGAGATTGCCAGATTGTACAGTAGTTCTCTTTTTAGGTTTTTAAGAAATATTCATACTGTTTCTCATAATAGCTGTACTAATTTATATTGCCATCAACAGTGTGTTAGAGTTCCCTTCTCTCCTCAGCATCTTTTATTTTCTGCCTTTTTAGTAAAAGCCATTGTAACTGCTGTAAAATGATATTTCATTGTGCTTTTGATTTGTATCTCCCTGATAATTAGGAACACTGAACACTTTTTCATACATTTCTTGGTCACTTGTATGTCTTCTTTTGACAAAGGTTTATTCACGTTTTTTTGCCCACTTTTTAAACAGAATTATTTGTTTTTTTCCTTGTTGAATTGTTTTGAGTTTCTAGTATATTTTGAATATTATTCCCTTGTCAGATGAATAGTTTGCAAATATTTTCTACCATTCTGTAGTTGTTTTTTTCCTTCTGTTGTTTCCTATGCTGTGCACCATTTACTAAAGCTTTACTAAAGGGGGTATCTGGCCTCCAATGTATGTTCCTGGCACATGATTGAAAATAAGTTGGCTGTAAATATGTAGAATCTTTTACCATACACTCAAGGTGCTATTTTTATAAGAGTAGCCCAATATTTTTTGAAGTCATGTGAAGGACTAGAGTAAATGTGTATGCAGATTCTTATGAGCATTTATGTAGGGAATAGAGTGCCAAAGGAGAAATTTATTGCATGAAACTTATGATGTGAAGAGTAGCCAAGATATTGGTTCTATAGCTCCCTTTTTATGAAAGAGAGGAAAAATAGGGCTTAACACTGTTTCCCAGGATTAAGGAGTTCTAATACTATAGTGTATGAAACTTAACACAGACCCCTGTTTAGAACTATTTTGACCTATCCTCCCTTCATATTCATATGGCTGTCATACCAAATATGCCAGGACATTATTACATATCGTCAAGATCAATCTTTATCCAAAATAGATATTCATTAATTAACTTATATATCCAAACACTTAGGGCATTTATAGTTGAATAAAATAAATGCCTTTCCTTTCAAGGAATTAGGCTATTTCCATATTGATGTTTTATTATATGTTTGATTATGTATATAAAAGGGTACTACCCTGATATAAAATTAAAGAAAGGCTTAGTTTTAATTAGGTGGGCTTTAGACTGATGATTAACCTTATGTATATAATTTAGCATCATGCAATCCTCTTAGAATAAAGTCTAAATGTTCACTGATTATTGAAATTACATAAAAAGTTATATGAAACTTTTTGTGTGCTGGGTAATTATAATCATAATGAAGGTAAAACAGGGAAGCAGTGTCATTGATGTCACTGTGGTTAATCAATATTTACTATGTGTATCTTTGTCTAGAAGAAGGATTTTGAGGAGGAAGAGAGTAAATGGAGGAAAGAGCAGAAGACAGAAGAGGAACAGGAAGCAGCAGCATCGTACAAGTAACATAATCTGAGAGGGATGGAGAGGTCACCTAACCCAGGGTACCAGGTCTCCAGGCATCATGGCCCAATCCCTCCTCACACAGAGAGTCCCTCGCAGAGCACAACAATAATAATTAATCCATAGTCAGTGCATACATGCTATGTGCCAGCAACAGCACCAAGTTTGTTACATGCATTCTCTTATTTAAGAACTCAAATGCCTGGTGCTATATTATTTTTATCTTTTGGATGAGAAAACTAAAGTTAGTTGGTTAAATAATCTTCCCAGACTCACTTAGCTGAAAAACTGGGTTCTAATCCAGGACTGTCTTGCTCAGAAATTCAGCCTGGGTTATTCCACAAGCACTCAGATCTGAACATGTCTGCTTGATAAATTTTATTATGGGAGCCCATTCTTTTCATCTCAGTTGAGGCACCACCTCTTCTTTGAAGTCCTGCTCCATCTCCATAGGAAATCATCATCCCTTCAGCACGCGCTCATCCTGTGTACCATTTGGCATCTATTACCAGGCAGCATGGGGGAGCTCGGGGAAGGATTTACACTCTATACGTGTCTCTGAGCAAGATGTCTAACCTCTGTAATCCTGTTTATTAGGAGTAAAACTCTTCCTCGTAAACTTGTAAAGATTACATAATATGAAAATGAAGCATTGAGCAAGAATCTGGCTCAAGAAAGAAACTCAAAACCAAGAATTTCCATCTGATGTTGATTCTCCCAAGTAGGATGTGACCTGCACCATAACCGGAACATAGACTGAGCATTTAGTCTGTGCCAGGAACCATTCCAAGCACTTCTCCTGTGCTGACTCATTTAACCTTCACAGCAATTCTGTAAGTACTATTATGATTTCTATGTTACAGCATAGAAAGTAAAGAGAAGATGTCTAAGGTCATTGTCTATACCAGTACTGCCTTATGGATGACACACCTTTGAATTTAGTGACCTTTCACACTCTCAGACAGGAACATTCTGAATCCACTGTGGCGTCTCCCCGATGTCTGCCAACTGTGTCCACAGTGCTCGCCTTTATTATTTCCTGGATCCCTTCAAAATCCCTTCGACCCCCCATTCAAAATCTTTCACTAGATAATACTACAGTGTCTAAGTACTAAGGAAAAGTCATTTTGTAGTTTTTACTATGTTCATATTCATTTCATCTGTTATAAGGGAGAGAAAAAAATACAAATGAAACAAGTCAGAATAAGCCTATACCCCAAATTCATATTCTCACACAAGAGCTGAAGCCTCTTGCTTTTAGATGCCATTGTGTCCAAGGAAACACCTTCATTTTCTCTGCCACCTATGCTGGTGCTCAGAGGACAGTGAGGGTAACCAGTAAACCAGCCCACTTTTGCATGGAATGCTTCTGCATATTTGAAGATGAATAGAGGTTCAGGAAAAAAAAATAGGACACAAAACAAGGTTCTCACACTGAGTCCCAGGCTTTGTCAACTTGAGGAGCTTATGCTCTATGACTTTCATCAGCTGAAAATCAGAGCTGCAATTAGTGAGCATTCTCACAATTCTTCAACGTGTAGCTACACAGAGCTGGCTCAACAAAGCCCTTTCTCATCACGCAGATTTTATAGCCCTGTCTCTATTGTTGCTGCTGGTGGTGAAGACACTTTGTCAATATTTTCTCAGTCTTTGCATGTCAGGTGGTTTGTGGTGAGTATGGGCGATGCTCTGGCAGTATAGTGAAAGAATATGTTTGTAAGGAGAGGCATAGTCCTTGGATACCAGTATATTAAAACCTTTTCTAAAACATACACTGCACTGCTTGTGAGCCGGGAAGTTAGAGTCAGCAACCATTACTCGCTTGTGTTTGGGCCTCAGGCATTTGTGACCTGCCAAGTAATGCCCAACAAGTTCATGGGCCCAACGAGCACTTGTCATCAACGCACCTGAGAAGCAGAGGCAGCAGGAAGGGAGGAGTACATGTCATCCAGAGCGTCTTTGTGATGTGTTAGGGGAGGGAAGAAGGAAAGGAATGAAAAACACAAAACCAATCAGGACATCCAAGGAGAAAAACAGGCCACTCGTCCCAGGACATGGTTCCTCCTCTTCCTCCAGAGGAAGATCACTACTACTTTTACAAACAAACACCCACGGGTTGAGGCTGAATGGCTCTGCTTCTTTCCTTGAATGGCCCGTTTCAGCCTACCCTTCCAAATCTTATTTCAATTATCACAATTATGAGCCTACTATGAGTCCTCTGTTCTCTAAGAATAAGTAATGTTTGGACCATGAATGAATGAACTGCTGTCCAGCTCAGAGTTTCCAGTGTGGGTGACCCTGAGAAGAAACACATAAAGTGCTAAGTGTCTCCACTTTGGATTCACTGTTAGTTAATGTGAAGCCACACGGCTGTTAGAATGAGATGCGAAATCTTGGCCCTGGACAGAATTGGCATTATGAATACTTTGACTGTTAGAGACTCATGGGGTACAGACCGCTTGTCTTCCTGGAACATGGAACTCCCTTGAATCTGAAACAATGCTCTTGGCTTCAAAAGATACATTCCCATCTCAGGATGTCAAAGGGAATTATTCTCCTTCCCACCTTTCTCCAATCTTCCCAGTGATTTAAGCCTGGAAACACCAGGAGTGGAATATCCTGGCTCCTATTAATGGTAGGAATTTCCTCTCTTAACAAAAGTGATGGAACTGCGAAGTCTTTTGAACTGAATATTCTTACCAATTTAAATCTCTCCCAGAGAGACAGTTTTCACAAAATAAAATTCTTCTTTAATAACTCACTATCAGATTAGAGGAAATTATCTCCATCGCCAGATATAGAAGAACTTAAATATTTGATCTCAGAATGGAAAACTATGGAATCATTTATTATCTATTAAAAATCAAAGCTTCTGACTAGAACGCAATGTGTAACCACTCTAATTTGGAGACAGCAAACACCCGCTATATGAATACGTGGGAATGAATGGGTTAAAGCATATATCATTTTTACATCTTCTGTGTCCCTACTACTTAGGCATTCTGGACACAGAGTATGAACTCAACAGAGACTGAAGCAATGGATGGCGAATGACTCCCCACCATTGGATAATTAGCCCAAACTTCAGAAACAAAGAAGTTCCTCCAAAATCTTCAGAAAACCAGCTGCTAATTCTGCTGGTGTTGATTTTGCAGAACCCACACAACGAAGTATGTAAATCCACTAACTGAGATTGTGTTTCCGTGGACACTGCTCATTACCACTGTATAATAAATGGGAGTGCACAAGTCACCATTAGCACAGAACAGACTGTTGGGGCAGCAAAGACAGCAGCTGCCACAGCTTGACAGCTTTCTTGTTAGGGAAGCAGCTTTACTGACAGCCTATGTGATTGAAAACCACTGTTCAGTGACAGCATGTTATAGCTGATATACATACGTATCTCATGAAAAATGAGACAGTTGCTGAAGACCCACGAAAGACGAGAAGCTAAAGCTCTATGAACTACATTAAAAAAAGAATGGAGCTCCTATAAAGCAGGTCTATCAGTGTATAAAAACATTATTTTTTAGGTTTTTTTTTTTTATTGTTGGGGATTCATTGAGGGTACAAAAGCCAGGTTACACTGATTGCAATTGTTAGGTATAGTCCCTCTTCCAATCATGTCTTGCCCCCATAAAGTGTGACACACACCAAGGCCCCACCCCCCTCCCTCCGTCCCTCATTTTGCTCACAAAAAAAATAAACAGATGAAAGAGCATGGGAAAATCATGCCAGTGACCCAGTGGTGGGTTTTTTCTGCATCCTGAGATCAGTCCTCCTGTCATGGGAGTTTTATTTGCAATCACATGATGCCAAGGTGAACAAAGTCCCTTGGAAGAGGACCAGTCATTCCACTTCTTAAATCTCTAGACTGTCACACAATGCAGATGGGGGAAAAGTCACTATCTTAGTTTTGAACTTTGAGTAGAAGCCCCACTAGCAGAGTGGGGATGGAATCAATGAACAGAACCAGTGACAGCCAATGCTTGCAGGTGGGGTGATGCTGCCAAGGGCAGACTTGACAATGCACTTTCATGCTGAAAAGCTTCTGTTCCAGCAGCACAGGCCTCTGCCTGAGCAGAGATGTGGGGATGAGAATAGTACAGATGTTCTAGGGTTCCTTAGAAAGTGACAAGGATGACATGTCACTGGAACAAGTGCACAGACTCACTCATTTGGACTTCTCTGCAAGGTTCCCTAATTTATGTTCCCCAAGCTTGTCCTTAGAATGATCCATATGCTTGGGGCCTTAGGAAGTACAGTGAGTTAATGCATTTACCCGAGGCTCTGTCCAAGTGCCCATTTATCATCATCACGTATTTTGGCAGAGTTTCTGGCTTCCATACAAATGAGAGACAGGATCAGAATAACCAACAAGCCTGCAGGTCAGGGAACAGTGCAGCAGCGTTCACAAGTTGATTCAAGCAAGCCGGCAGGGCTGTGCCTCTCATGGCTGCCAAACCCAACTGTTCTGGTGTAGTGCTGCTAAGAATGAGTGTAACCTGGCTAGGGGGAATGAAAGGGCTCAAACCAATGGCAAAGTGTTGATGCCATGGAAGAAAGATAAATGATAAAGTTGATCACGTTAGGAAAAGAAGAGAGATAGAACAATTGTAATTCAGTGAAAGTGGAGAGAGAGGCAAGAGCAAAAGGGAAAGGGGGGGAGAAAAAAGGTTAGAAAGAATGATATCAGCTTTGTACAAATAAAGTATTTTTAAATGGCAGTGAGATCACAAATAAATCAAGGCAGTGGGTTTTTATTTCTATGTTTAATTTGCTCATTCGTTCATTCACTCCACTCGCTAGAACAGTCATGTCCAGTGTTCTCACTTTGGTGTTTAGTATGTGGGGGGATCTATAAATGCTCATTCTAGCTGACTGTGGGCAATTTGTAAATATCTGTTCCATAGATGTAAAATATGCTTTCCCCTCAGCCCCTTTGATGCCGCTTTTTCTGAGAGCCATCACAGCAAGAGTTTGGGGAAGACAGTCCCGGTTTTATCTAGGATTGGACCTATGAACATGACTTTTTTGAGGACTAAATGTATTCAGAAGTTAAAAGGCAAAGTTCAAAATGAAGAAGCAGAGTAAAAGAGACCAGATAAAGGAATGAAATCGTGAACGTGGCGTAAACAGTCCCTTCATATAGAATTGCTGTTCTGTTTTGGACAACCAGATCCACCTGATGGAGCAGGCAGCCTCTTCTTTAGTGTGGCAGAAGATGGTGTCAATCACACAAACCCCCCAAATATTCCCCCTGACCTGACTCAAAGGTTTGCCATGGAAGTTCTCACCATGATGTGAAGTCTATTACAAGTCTACAGAACACAGTAGCCAAAGTGTATCCATGCAACCTGTTTGGGCAGGAGAGCCCTAATGTTTCACTACACACCTGCTTTCAGTGATGGTGAAGGTATTGGTGATACCATGATTGTGGGAGGATCTTTGGGCAGAAAAAAATTAACTACTGGAAAATTGGTTTTAGAATTTGAGAATACATTTCAAAGTCAAGCAACAGAGGTTGCATTGGATATATTTTACACCCACTTTTCAGTTGTACTAGGCTAATTTCTTGTAAAGAAATACATCACCCTATTATACACATTGACTCCATGTTTTCCTAAGAGCCACTTTTTTGGAAGCAGGGTGGGGAGAAGAGAGAATCAGACTTAAAGGAAGAGAGAGGAGGACGGCGTTATTCTTAAAGCTCTCACTCCTCTGATCATCATCCAAACACAATATACAATATGCAATTTGTAAACTCCAGGCTTCTTCAAATTCAGGCTCAGAAATATCATAATCTTCCTAAATCCAGTAAGACCATACAAACAATCCAGACTCATTTGGTGATGAACAGAATGTCTTCAGGACGGATAACTGATAGGATTTGGAATCGTAAATAGTCAATAGAAGTCATTCATTAGTGTTCCTCATGGATTTCACAAAAACTGAATCAAATTTAAATGAAGAATAAAAATTGATGACAGTTTTTATTACTTAGAAGAAAATATGACATAAACTTCTTGGGAAAACCATTACACTGCTACAGAGAAACAGACCCAAAGTAGTGGATGGAGCATCTCTTGGTGGTTCAGAGGTTTCCCTTGGGGCTGGAAGGCCCTTCCCTACGTCGCCACCTGGACAACTTCTCACCTTTTTCAAACCCCACCTCAAACACCACCTTCTCTCTGACTCCTACACTAAAAACTCTATTAGGAACACAATTCCCAACACCCTGTGTCTCTTTTTGCCTTCTCTACTTTTTTCTTTTTCTGTAGGGCTTACTGTGTCCTAACATATCTTGTACTTTTGTTTTGTCTTTAACGACAATTTTCTGTAGTCTGTCTTCCGCTAAAGTAGAAGCCCACGAAGGCAGGGTCTGTTTTTCTGAATCATGTATCCCCAAGACGGTGAGACGACGTCTGGGAGGTGAGCACTCAATACAGACATAGGTATTGAATGAATATAATCGGTGAGAGACCTTGGGAAAGGTCTTTAATACACATGGTTCAGCTTCTACGTCATTTAAATGAAAATGACATCAGCTGTGGTGAGGATTAAGTGGGGAGGTGTCAAAGTGTGTAACACCAAGCCTGGCACATCTGGGTGAAGGAACCATCCTTATTATTAACAGCGAAGGGACCTTCCCTGGGACTGGAAGCCTTCTGTGTTACTTCCAATCCTATAGAGAGCCTTCCTTAGGGGCTTATTACAATAACTTCCCCAGACTACTATCTGTTCATATATTGCAAATTAAGGATTCTGAAGTCTGCTAGAAAGAACTGTTTTTTTCCCCTCACACAATTTCTCTCTTTAGTCATTTTCCTACGGGCTGTCCTCATACCACTCATATTTATAGAATGCTAAATTGTATACAATTTTGCTACCTTGACAATCTATATTAAGGCATTCTCTTTTGCACCCCTGCTCCTCAAACCCAAATTGGGAACAGACCCATGTCATAATCATGCCTTTAAGTTTTCCTTTTTTCAATTCTGGCAGAAGACTTAGATTATGTTCTAGTTTGGAGATATTTTTAAAGCCACTACACATTTTCTACTTTTGAAAAACGCGAGCACTTTCAGAGTTCTTTGCGCATAGTATACACAGAATACACATTTGCTGGATGTTAGGTAAATCAAATCAGATTGTATAGTTTGAGAATAACAGCTTAGTATAATAAGTATTCAGCACAGTGATGTTCCCTCAAAAACTTTAATCCTTGAATGCAGAAAATTTTAAGCTCTTAATGACAGTTTTATGTATCACATATTAACTCTTCTTTATATAAAATAGCCTTAGGAATATAATATACTTCTGAATTAGGTGGCTTTTCTCATTCCTACAACAGCAAAAAAACAGGAGTCTCTCAATATATTTTTTTTTATATAATACAGTAATGAATGAGTGAAATAAATCATTACCTTAGAGCTTTTTTATGTTTTTAAAATATTCAATAGACCCATTTTTGAAGCTCATGGTAAGATTTAACTTTTAGAGGAAATGACTAAGCCTGAAGTTTCTGGACATTTGAAGAATATAGCGGAAGTAAGAGGCTAACATTTATCTTTATGGTCTGAGGTTCTTTGACACATTAGGTAGATAGGAAAAATGGCTATTAAATTTCAATCAGGGTTAATCAGCTGACACATCTTGGGCTGTAGAGCAGTTGATAAATGATTGGGAAGTTCCATATTTAACCACTGCCTGGCTGCCTTGCAAGCCACACACAGATCATGAACCTTAGGCAGGTATTTCTGGACTGCTTTATTCCTAGGGAAGAAGATTTCCTGGAATTTTATTGTATAGCTTCTATTACTCCCCTTACCTTACCAAAGTGAAAATATTAGTGAAACTTTGCTCACAAATGTGAAAGTTTCCCATTAAAGTATTTTGGTCTTTGCAGATGATGCTGGATCTTTGTCATTCTCAGCAACATCCGTGCTTGTGTATCTCTCTGTGTGTGTATTTATATTGTTGGATACACAATAATTAATTATTAAAGCTCTTACCATGAGCTTTAATAATTAATAATTAATTAATGATTAATTAATTATTCATGAATATATTATACACATAACCCACAAGACATACACAGACATATGTGCATAGATATATATTCACATATATGAATGACAGAAATTAATTTTCTAAGCAGCGTTTCATTCTCCTTTCTATGATCTCTGAGGGGATGATGGTTGGGAGCTGGCAGGTCACCCTGAATTGGAGTCATGTCTCTTCTAAAAAAAGAATCATATTCTAGAAATTTATAACTGGCCCCATAACGTCACTGACCTGAACCCTCATTACTTAGGAAAATGTACCAGAAATGTCCAGACATTAACGGGTTTTTTTCCCTGTGAGAACCACAAAACATGACAATGAAGAGAAAGCTTGATCCTCGGTCAGAACTTCCCACACATTTGTTCATCCCCAGCTCTCCTAAGTTAGAATGTTTACTCGGGAGCAAGAAAGTCTGTTTGAGGAATGAAAAAAATAATTAATGAACATCACACATTTGAAAAATGGCCCCTCTCTTCATGTTTGGAAATATATATATTATTTCTCAGTAGGCCATGACTGAGTCTGTTTAACCTTGACCGGAGGGAATAGCTCAGTCTCAGAGGGAAAACGCATCCGTTTTTCTGAGCATTACTAAGAGAGCTCTTCAGGGTTTTTATAAAAGAAATATTAAAAGGTTCTGAATGATACCAGAAGAGGACAACTTATATACAATTACATATGTTTCTAACTTAAATGATTGTCATCCCCAGCTCCCTGCATTTCTACTCATTATTATTATTATAGATACAGACTCTGAGTAAATACATTAAGAAAACAGATAGCTGTGGATGTAGTATTCACCTTAAGTAAAAATCATCTTTGTGTTTAAAATGTGTTGGCTCTAGTCATATCAAATTAGCTTTATTTAAAAAGATACATTGATTGAATTCCTTCTTTATCCAGCAAGAGAAAAAACAGCAGAATTCTCTATATTAGACCAAGCACGGTCAGGGCTCTTCCGCCTCAATCTGTTCATTCTCCATCAACCCCATCATGTCCCAAGCCTCAACCACCGGGAGTTTACCTTGCCACCCTTCTTTGGTCCCCTGATACAATGGCTAGGGCTTCTAAGTACTTGCAGAGATGAATCATTCTTTTCCAACCCAGGTGTCCATTAACTTAGATTTATAAATAACTTTCTGAAATTTGATCAGCCCAAATTCCTCTCTATGTACATAGTTTTCACTGGCCTCGTTTCTAGTGAGGAGTAGAGCAGCGCCTCTGCTTCACATCTTTATTGATGTCATTATCAGGGAAGAATTAGGCATTTGGTCACAATAAACATTTGAAGCCACACAAATCAAGTGCTTTGATTCTGAGCTAGTTAACCCCCTACAGGCTGTTTTCCTTTTTGCTTCCTCCTTCCTCTTGACAAGCCTCAATGACCATTCAGTGGTCAGTCTGAGAGCTTTTGTTCATTTGTTCGTTTCCCTATGGTAGTGATAGACGGCCTCTGGCAACACGGCTGGTGACAGTTTGTGCACTTAGCACATGATACACGTGGCCACCCTTTGTTTCCATGAAAATTACATTCTTATAACATGGTTCATTCAAAGATTATCTCAAAAGTAGAGGCTGTAAGTTAAGGGGGTAAAATATATACTACATATATGTATGTGTGTGTGTGTATGTGTTTGTAGGGGGGGAAGCAATGGATGGCCTCTTCATTTCCAATGAAAAATAATATTTCGTATATCCTATTAGTTTTTCTTGAGCCAGAAAAATATGTAGTCACCTGGTGCTGTCCCCATTCACAATTCTTTATAACTTTCCTAAAAGAACGCTTTGGGGTTTAAAATATCATATAAATCATCTTGGCCCAGAAATAATTTTGTTCAGAAAATTCAATTTAAAACAAAAACCAGAGCAGTTTCTGAATTACCTGACCACAGGGAAGAAGAAAGCATTTCAGCTACCTAAAAATGTATATGCATGGAAACAAAACAAAGTTTTTTAAAGACTGGCATGGCCCAGGAAACTAACAACTTGCATACGAGCTATATTCTAGTGAAATTCAATAATTTTTATAAAAGTAAAGACTGTTCACTTTGGGGGGGGGCTGTTCACTTATTTTAAAAATAAGGAAACCGTATTTCGGACAAGTTAATTGATTCATTCAAGGGACAAACATAACATTATAAGCATTTGCTTAAAGATGTTTTAGTCTTGTAAAAATTGTACAGAGTGCAATCAACAGGGAATTAGGAGGCTTGGGTTTTGTTTCTGGCTTTTGTAAGTGGACGAGACTCCAGGCAGAGCACTTAACTGTTCAGTATCCTCATGTGGAAACTGCCTGGATGGGCCCTGGAGCTTCTGCAGAGGTCTCTGTCAACCCTGAAGATCTGTGGGTTGTTTTCTCTGTCTCTCTCTTTTTTTTTTTAGTTTGTTTTTCCATGATCCTTTAATGCTGCCCTGACTATAAACCTTCCTATCCATTACTCACAGGACTGGACTGGGAAACTTTACTTGTCTTTATCTAACTAGTTCATTACATATCTCTACCATGCTCAGGTCCCACTATTACCTTTCCTTAATGAAACCTACCTATTTTTTTACTTCTTCAATTCATTTTTTTCATTCAGTTCCATACTTCAAATTTATTTCCCAATGACTCTTTCTAGACTCTGGTTAAATAAGTTCCCTGATCCTCTGAGCTAAAATGGATTATTCCTTTCCTTGTCTGCAGTTTCTTAATTTTACCACTTTTGGTATATATGTGTATAAATACATATCTATATATCTATACACACATGCATACACATAATATGTATATATGTACAAATGTTCAAGACACATAGGAAAATGTCCAATTTTAATTTTAATCAAAGGACTATAAATTAAAGAAAGGACTATTATTTTGCCCTAAAAACATGAAATTATTAGGAAATTATAATATTCAGTGTTAACTGTATATGCAGAAAAACAAAACTTTTGTATTCAGAGAGCATAACTGTAACTTTGTATAGTCTTTTCAGAGGACAGTCTGGGAGCACATACTAGAAGGTTTGAAATGTTTATCTGAGGATCCAAGCATTCCGATTTGAAGAATTTGTCTTAAGGACATAAACAAAGTTGTACAAAAAAAACCATGTACGGGGATTATTATCATAGGATTATCACTTAACTAAATTGGAAACAACCTATTAAACAATAAAACACTGCCTTAAATTGTGGTGTACTTATATAAAATACAATTAAGCCATTGAGAATAATGTTCCTGGGGCTTGATTAATTACCTGGAAACAGGATGACATATACCTTAACGGCGATTGCTTTGTGGTGAATATTTTTTTCTCTTAATTTTCTGATTTGTACAACCAACAATGAACTTCTATTACACAGTCAGAAGAAGTCAGGCTGGAAATGCAGAGAAATTTTCGGTGTTCACTGGCAGAGTGTCCTAGGGCAGAGGCCCTAAATGCTGAGATAAATGGTAGTTAGAAACCCCGAAATGTGTTCTCTCCTTACGTGGGAGCTGACCACAAGTCAGACCATTGTCAGCCTCAGTCTCCACATCAGTCAAACAAAGAGATTGATGAAGGATGATCTCTCTTATATTCTTGATATTTTTTACTCTATATGTCCATTAAATGCCCGATTTATGAAAAAAACACAAAAATTTATCATATTGTGTATGAAACACGTAACAGATGATGAAGTATGGAAGTTTATAATGAGCAGGTGCTTATGATAGAGAGTATTTCATTCCCAAGCTGACACTCCAGATTTTTAAGTACCTCCAAATAAAATAAATGAATAAGGCAGAGCAGAGAAAGCCTATTTTTTTTCCTCATCACTTATTGCTGGAAAAATGTCTGAAATATTGAGTCAGCCCATATGGGAAATTTGTGATGTTCAACAGAAATCTCGGTGACCCCTGGGTTACAGGACCCATGATTGCCAGTTCCTTTCTGGTTTGAACTGGAAGTGATAGTTTACACTATTTATGGTGCAATGACTCCCTACAGATGGGGAAATCAGATCAACTGGAATCAGAACTCTGGGTTCTAATTAGATCCAGCTGTTCCGTGGGAGCTGCATCTTTAGCACTGAAAACTAGTAAACACAAGTTTCATATTTTAAAAAGCAGTTTGAACCTGCAAAGATATAAAGGTAGAAATGAGGAATGTTGAAATGTAGACTGCATCTGTCTTATTATAAACGCAAACCTGAGCTTTTATGGTTGTTACTAAGAAGAGGCCAGGCAAGTTTTCTCCTTGCACGTTGCTTGTGAACGCACTTGTTTTCCCTTCTTTTTGGCCTTGAATATTTCATGAAAACTTTCTACCAATAAGCTTTATGCTTTAAGTCATCTTTTCCTAAATTTTGATTAAAATAAATATAATGTCATTACCAGGAGCAGTAAAATAGAATTGTATTTTTTTTTTTTTTTAGTGTAAAAGAAGAAAGTAATTTTAAAAGTAAATATCAGCTAATATCTGCTATGTGGAGATCTCATTTTGCTTTGTAATAACTTCGAGGCATCAGCCTTCTTCTACCTTTATTTAGGGCAGTAGAATGATAATTAGGCAACATACGACTTTGTGTTTTTCTCTGGAGGAAATATTAAGATTGTTCACATAATGCATTTCTAACTCAATCTGGAAAATACTTTGCAAAAAGTAAGACAAATAGAAACCTGTGACTTTGCGGTATGTACACCATGACCTAGAATCGTACCCAACACATAGTAGGAACTGGAAACTATTTTATTTTAATTAAGAAAAGGAAACTGAAGGATATATTTTTGATTAGTAAATTAAATCTGAGCCATAAAAATATTTACAGCAAGAAGGAGTAGGAATGGACACCCCTATGGGGTTTTAAGCCTTCACTAAGCTCTACTTTCCTTTAGAAAGAGTCGGTGTAGCAGAGGGGATATGAGGGCAACTGGGTGAAGAAAAGGATCTGAGTTTGAGTCCAGGGTCATTACTTGTGTGACCTCGGAGACTTTACAGTTTTTGCTTTCTACAAAGCGTGTGTAATAATGTCCAGCATCCAGGGCTGTTTTGAAGTCTGAATAAGAAATACATAGATTCCATAACAGCATGGGACTAACTTACTGCTCACGAACTTCCCATCAAAGCCCTGCTTCCCTTCCTTTGCGCTCATCTTTAATTTTAACTTTAATATCTTTTAGCTTCTTTCATTGAAATATCCTTCATTCTATCCAGACTTTTTTCTGGTCTATGAATCATACGTGTGACTTCAGTACAGGGGTCACTACAAAAGTTTTGAGACAGATGGTGTTATGATCCATTATTTCTCTGCCAAGCACCATAGCTGAAAGCGTCCTTTCCAATGCACCTGTGGGGATTCGTCCTGCTTAGCGTATCAGTGCTGCGGGGAGGGCTCCATTTACTTCCAACCACATAGATTTCATGTTTCCTGAGTTTTGTGTATCTGAATACTTTCATGCGACATTTATCACACTCCGTCTTACACAGATTGAACCCACTTATGAATGTATATATCCTGTACCTTACTGTACTCAGTAACTACAGCAGCAGCAATATGAAAAGCCAGTGTCAACTGAACACTTGCTAGATGCCAAGCAACGAGGTCAATGTTTTCCATACATTATCTTGTTTAATTCTCTCAATTTTATAAGGTGCCATTATTGCCTTAGTTTCAACGTTCTATGTTGAAATTTAAATTACCCAAAAAGCAAGTAATTCCTTTTAAATTCTTTGACTGTACCTATTATATTGCAGGAATTGCATGAAGTGATCTATATAAGCCCTTCTGCTTAAAGTATATAACAACATTTGAGTTCAGATTTATTTGTATTTTGTGAATAGAGAAACTAACGCTTCAGAAAGGATAAGAAATATATCCGTATTACCCATAAATTACAATTAAGAATAAAAATCACAGGATATCAAGTCCCAATTCTAAATTGTGCATCCTTCCATGATCCAACAAACAGCCATGTCTTATTTCTATCAATTGTTCAAGAAATAATTCCTGAAAGTGCTGTAGTTCTTCTCGCATGTATTATTTGAACCGTGTCAGAGTAGAAATCTTTGTCATTTTTATACAGTTGATTTGTCATTATTTAGTAAAATGTAGTTAATTAGTCATTTTAGTTTGTAAACTGAATAAAATGATTTCTGGTTAATTGCACACTTTTTCTTATTTTCTAAACCAGAAGTCAGCCGGAGCCATCTATGTTTATCAATAAAGCTTTGGTAAAACATCGGACACCCAGTTGTTTACGTAGCATCTCTAGCTACTTACACTCTGCGATATCAGAGCTGAGGAGACACAACAGATGCCACAGAGCCCAAAAAGCGTGACATGCTTACGGTTTTGTCCCTTATAACAAAAGTTTGCCAACTCCTGTTCTAAATCATCATGGGTAACTTTTCTTTCTCTTGGAACTCAACATATTATATCATCTTGCCAGACATAGGAGTTCATTGACTAATTGGTCCACCTACTCCAACCCCAAAGTAGGTTCACTGATGCCAGGTCTTAGGACTCCCAAGTTTCCATCAGTTATTGCAAATGCAAAGTGCAACCAATATCCATGTTTAAAAGTATTTTTATTTCTTCAGGTTTTCTGTATTAAAAATCTCAAATATTTTTCAAGCTTATAACTTATTACAGTTTTCATAAAGGGCTGAGAAGGAAGATAAAATGGTGCCCATCTGTGAACAATCTAGAATCCATACCTCTTCATGCCCATTTTAATCTACATCTTTCATTTAGCTCAAACATGTCTGGGGTTATTTTTCAAGAAATACTATATAGATGTACTTAGAAACCATGAATTCATTTAAAACAGTGGTTCTCAACCTGTGAGTTGCAACCCCTTTGGACTATATTAAAGGTTCACGACATTAGGAAGGTTGAAAACCACCGATTTAAAAGATTTCAGAATAGGGTAATATTCACGTGCACACACTTTTCTTTCCTGAAGCTGAGAAATTACACGGGCAACTCACAAGTTTACAGTTTCATAAATTCCTGTCCCACCAGGTGCGATACCTAGAGCCTGTCTGCCTACCTTATTCCCTCTTTAGCTTGCTTGCCTATTTCTTTGTGTTTGATTGAGGGCTTTTATTTTCCATTTATTGTATCTTTTTGTCAATTTACTATCCAGCCTTATCTGATCGTGAGTCATTATTGTTCTAGTCTATCTGAATTTATGAAATAAGTGATATTTATTAAAAGTAGACATTTATCACTGAAAAGACAGTATTATTCTGTGATGCATGGCACCGTCACATCCAGGACCATCGCAGCTGCTGCCTGGCTGATGCCAGGATGCCCAGGTGCTCTGCTTTACTTGTGATCTTCTTATCATGCCCATTTCAAGTTAGATATTAATACTTTTCATTTCAGACATGGCAAGACTGTCGTTCCAAGATTTTTAGTAAATTGACCAAGCTCACACAGCCACAGCTACTTTTAAATCCGAGGGTTGTCAGGTTCCAAAGTCCTATTCTTCCTACTACAAGACACCTCTGTTAACTCCTTGTGTTACTAGAGAACAGTCATTATATATATAAATGGCTGTGTATTTTTCATACTTAAAAGAGAGGAGCTACCAAGATATGAAGTGATGGAAATGACAGGGAAAAACCTTGAACACATATCACCAAGTGAAAGAAGCGAGTCTGAAAAAGCTACGTGTGGTGTGATTGTAACTCTAAGGCAGTCTGGAAAAGGCAGAGCCAGGAAGAGAGCAAAAAGATCAGTAGTTGCCAGGGGTTGGGAGTGGGAGGTGTGAGGATAAGTAAGGGAATCAGAGGGCATTTTTAGGGCAATGAAACTGTTCTGTATCATCTTTCAGGAGTAGATATATGACATAATTCATTTGTCCGAACCTGTGATATTAGGTGTTTGTCCAAACCTGTGTATTACATAATACTGAGAGTAAACACTAAAATAAACCACAGACTTGGTTAATATTACCATGTCAACATTAGTTCATCAATCATTTATCTCTACAACTGAAGCTGTTGAAAAAATTAAAATATATTCAAAATAAAATAAATCATAAATATGTTTCACTCACAATTGATTGCGTTCCTCTGTCTATTATAGGGTTTTCTGAAAGTGACTACTCTGTACCCTGAACCTATCTGGGGGGTGTGGAAAGACATGGAACACAAGATTTATTGTAAGTTAATATAAAATAGGTCACGTGATGGTAATTTCTGACGTGGTTCTGACAGAAATGACAAGTGATACTTTTTCATGCAAGTGGATACATTCTAGTACTAGATAAAGTTTTGGCATTATGGGGTTCTGGTTTCATTTAATACATACATTTTGGAGGGGACTGTCTTAACACATGAGCTCCATAATAGAATATTAAGTATTTTACTACTGACAACAAATATTTCCCTAGAAGAGGAAGACAACACATTCTGTGTTGTGAAGTTCAGTGCTGAAGGGACAGTAAAATCACTCATCTATACGCCTTGGAGTTTGCGTTTGTCAGGTGAATTTCCAGTTTTGCTTTTGGCTAAGTCCATTTGAAACTCTTCCTATGGAATCAAAACCACACACTTATATTGCCATTCAGAGGAGACTTTATTAAGTGTTCTTATATTCAATTTATTCAAGGAGAATTTATTAAGTATCTTCATTTTGGCAGAGTTACACTAACTGCTGTGGTGGCATGGTTAAATCAGTTGAGTGTTCTGAACCTGTCAGGAGCTCACAAAGAAGTTGATGAGGTATCTCAAGCACAGCAAATAATAGAATATTCAGAGAAAGTGCAGTGTAGAAAAGTGAGCAGACCAAACACAGAACTTCACCTCGCTTACAGAGACAGTGCATGGTAGAAAAGTGAGCAAACCAAATATATAGAGTATCACCTCACTTACTTATCTGTTGTGATAAGACTTTTACACTTTTGAACTGTACCCTTTCATTGTGCACATTAGGTGAGATGCCCCCAAATTCCCTCCCTCCTCCCGGTCTCCCTCTTCCCCCCCTCCTCTTCCCTTCTTCTTTCTGGACTATTGTGTTTTATCATTTGTATGAATGTGTACATGATTATATATTGGTTTCATAGTAGTACTGAGTACACTGGATACTTTTTCTTCTGGTCCCATAAAAATGACACCATATATAGCTGAAGCTTTCTTCTAGACTTAAAAAGAATAAACTCCCTAAATAAAATTTCATAGACTTTTACATGCAAATATATCTTTTAGGAAATTCATGGAGTCCTTTTCTTCCACAGGAAATGCTCCTTTGGTATTGGGAATCCCCCAGCGTTAAAGTGTGTACAAACACAGGACACAAATGTGCAGAGGTAAGAAGCGTTAACAATGCGTCCGAAATGGTCCTGCAGCCCCAACGTGGATGCATCTGGGGAAGCAGCAGTTCTCGCCTCCTCAGGTGCATCAGAAGGCCTTACGCTCTCCTGAATCACATTCCTCTGCTACTTGCCTTTGAACAGGACACAGCTTCACACTTGTGAGTCACATTTCCCTCCATCGTCCTCCCTGACTCACTCATCCTTTGCCACATCACAGTTGGAAGCACAGGATAGAAATATTCACATGGATGTTTGTCCATTTTCCAGCATTGTGCTAGTTGCTTAGTGGCAGAGGGCTAGAGTGATCAAGGCAGACTTTTCCTCATTATAATGGAGTTATCGTCTGTAGGTCCTGAGAAGTACAATCAGAAGGCGCTGAGAAATTATTACACAAACGATTCTGTGCTTAGAGTTGTGAAAGATATCACAGAGGAAACGTAAAAGTTGTTATGGAGGTCTATCACAGGGCCAAGGTCTTCTGAGCAGTTACCTTAGCAGGTTTCTGCTTGGTGATATGAAGTATCATCACTATTAGACACATTATCTTTCTGAAATATCTACCTCTGTTGGGGTCTATGCAAGGAGCACCCCATACATTTCACTCTGTATGCAACTCCATAAACTTTCCCCAATTTAAAAACGAAGCAAGTGAAGCCTGACTAACTAAAGAGTATTTAAGAACAAGAATTGCATTTTTATTTGAACATAATTGATCCCAAAGTGGATCCCCATAGCCCGCCTCTCAATCAGACGCATTGCTCCTTTTAAACATTTCCTGCATTGACATAAACATTGAGACTTTATTATGAAACTCTCGTGATGTAGTAAACAAGGCAAATTTTTCTATTAGAAGGCAAGGGAGTTCTTCTGGCTCCTCTGCCCCTTCTAGCAGGAAAGAGTCCCTCACCCTCCCTGAACCTTGGTTTACATACATAAAATGAAAGGATTAACTTCATATCTCTTAGGCTTTTCCTATCATTACAATTACAAAACCTTTTATTAATTAGCTTCTATGGATCAGATATAAGGAGAACCCTCCTTAAAAAAATAAGAATTTGGTGTTTTGTCTCTATTGATGATTTAAGTAAAACCTTCAGAATCTCAATTTTCTCAATAAAACTTGCTGTGTTCTGGAGGAAGATTTTGGGCCTGGGTTTTCCAAATAATGGTAGCATGTCTCTAATTCATTAATTAACACATAGACTGGGTATCCCCAAATTGTTCCCAAGGTTGTAATATTGCAGCACAGACATCTAATAAAACTGTTTGGCTTCAGAAATAATAACCAGGATTTGTCACATGGGATAGAGAAAGAAGCAAGGGATGGAGCCAGGAGCCCCACGGGCTCTGTAGTTGATAACAGGATCTGACACAGCAGTCCACAAAGAATGTCTTGAAATAGCTTTACACCCAGACAGCGAATCACAATGGTATAAAGAACTAGTGAATTCTTTAAAAGGCAAACAAAACCTCATGTTTCTTCACAGGAACCATCTCTGGGAATGGGCTCTAACAATAGTTCAAAGGGATTCTATCTCGACCTTTACAAAAACTGTAATAAGTATTGGAAAAAAGTCCAAAGATAAAGAATAAAATAAAATTGTCTGCCCAACGTAAGTTCTCTGGAGAATTAAATACTCATTTTTATCTGTAAACATCACACTAATAAATAACAGGAATACGTACTTTTTTATTGCTTTATGTCACTATAAAATCAAATCACAAGTCACAAAGATAGTCTAAGATCTTGTTACCATATTTAGAAAGAATCATTGAGTTTTGTTCTAAGAAATGCCCAACATGATGAAACAAATTTAGAAACAAAAAATGTTCATTCAGGAAAGCAGATTTTAATAATGGCAAAGAGAAAAAAGCAGGGAAATGTTAGGATCTGGCAGGGGAAGGGAGCAGATGCCAAAAAGTGAGAAAACAGGCTTCCACAGAGCAGACCAGGGATGCTGGATGTGAACTTTGCCTATGCCAGTTTTGATGATTTGATCCTCCCTGGTGACTGGCCTTCTTTGGTAAATAGATAATGAGGAAAAACTCTGTTACAACAAACTCTTTGCAATGTGTAACCAGAGCTTTCAGAATAGAAAAAACAAATGTTTCTAAAATGTTTTGTGAGATGTAAACTAAAAAATAATAATAATAATTCTGGTAGCATAGCTGAAAACTATATATTCCTGTCCTCTTGGGTAATTACATTAACCCAAATAGGTCTTGTGACTTGTCCAAAGCCCCACTGCTAGACATCCCACATTTCTGTGCCAATCACTTATCTTTCCAATCACAATTCAAATGTCATTTCCTTCCATGATTCTTAGTACAGTCCCAGCCAAAACATAATTAATTGCATCTTACTCCATGCATTCGTAACATCATATGCATACCCCAATTTACTGAAACTTGTATTTCTACAATCTTTTACACTCTATTAGAGAGCCAGCTCCTTGAGGGAAGAAATTTTCCACTTATCACGAGTGTCATAAGTTATGGGTTTTGTTTGTTTGCTTGTTTGTTTAAAGAAAAATAGATATATGATTAAATTCATAATAAAATAAACTTTCTGTAACCTATATGTTTTATAATGTAGTCATGTAGCAATAATTATTTCCTTCTTTGGGTAGGAATAAACTGCATTTCCTTTTTCATTTACTGTACTAAGGAATTCAGAAACCTGACTTTTCAGGGCTATGCCCAAATTCTCTTATATAAGCCAATTGCTTATACAGCTCATGTGTCAAAGAGCCACTGGATTGCTTGCTGTGGAAAATGGTGTCTATAGAACTTCCATCGCAAGCATATAATCTTTTTTTCTTTTTCTTTCTTCTTCTTCTTCTTTTTTTTTTTTTTTTTAGAGATGGAGGCTCTCATTGTCACCCTCAATAGAGTGCTATGGCATCACAGCTCACAGCAACCTCCAACTTGTGTCTTCAATGTTGTTATGCTCAAGGAAGGTAATGATTTCCTGTTTTATTTCTTCCTGCACCCAACTGTCATTCAACAGAAGGTTGTTTAATTTACATGCCCTTGGTGGGGTTGAATGTTTTTGTTGGAGTTGAGCTCCACCTTTAGCGCCTTGTGGTCTGAGAAAATATAAGGTAAAATTTCAATTCTTTTGATTCTGTTGAGGTTTGTTTTGTGTCCTAGGATATGATCAATTTTGGAGAATGTTCCATGCGGTGATGAGAAGAATGTATATTCTTTATCTTTGGGATGGAGTGTTCTATATGCGTCTATCAAGCACAGTTGTTCTAGGGTCTCATTTAAGTCCCTTATATCTTTGTTTAATTTATGTTTAGAGGATCTGTCTAGCTCTGTGAGAGGAGTTTTAAAGTCCCCTGTTATTATGGTATTATCAGATATCATATTGCTCAGACTGAGTAAGGTCTGTTTCAAGAATCTGGGAGCATTTACATTGGGTGCATAAATATTTAGAATTGAAATGTCTTCTTGTTCTATTTTTCCCTTTGACTAATATAAAGTGACCGTCTTTGTCTTTTTTGACTTCAGTTGCTTTAAATCCACATGCATCTGAAAATAAGATCACAATTCCTCTTTTCTTCTGAATTCCATTTGCCTGAAAAACTGTCTTCCAACCCTTAACTTGGAGTTTTAATTTGTCTTTTGAAACTAGGTGTGTTCCTTCAGACATCAAATGGATGGCTTGTGTTTTTTAATCCAGTCAGCCAATCTATGCCTCTTCAGTGTGGAATTCAAGCCATTAACATTTATTGAGATAATTGATATAATTGTGGTAGTGTTCTATTCATCTTATTTTGTGAGAGTCCATTGCTTAGTTTTATCTTTTGCATCAGTGTGGAAGTTAGGGTCTGTCCTTTAATTTCTGAGATCTTACTTTGCTATCAATCCATAGTGCTGGTCAGTGTGTAGAACAGGTTGAAGTATTTCCTGTAGAGGTGGTCTTGTTGTGGTGAATTTGCTCAATGTTTGTCTATCAGCAAATGATTTGATTTCTCTGTTAATTTTAAAGCTTAGCTTAGCAGGATATAGAATTCCGGGCTGGAGATTGTTCTGTTCAAGTAGATTAAAGGTAGATGACCATTGTCTTCTTGCTTGGAAAGTTTCATTAGAGAAGTCTGTACTCACCCTGATGGATTTGCCCCTGTAGGTTAGTTGGCGCTTACTCCTGGCAGCTTGAAGAATCTTTTCTTTTGTCTTGACTTTGGACAGGTTCATCACAATGTGTCTTGGAGAAGCTCAGTTAGAGTTGAGGCGACCTGGGGTCTGATATCCCTCTGAAAGCAGTGTGTCAGAATCTTTGGTGATATTTGGGAAATTTTCATTTATAACATTCTCTAGTATGGCTTCCATTTCCCTGGGGCATTCTTCTTCCCCTTCTAGGATTCCTATAACTCATATGTTTGAACGCATCATAAAGTCCTATAATTCTGTCAGTGAACGTTCTGCTTTCTCTCTCTTCTTTTCTGCCTCTTTAACTATCTGAGTTATCTTAAGAGCTTTGTCCTCTATCTCTGAGATTCTTTCTTCTGCATTGTCTAACCTGTTGTTGATACTTTCTATTGCATCTTTAAGTTCCCTAATTGACTGTGTCAGTTCCTTCAGCTCTGCTATATCCTTTTCACATTCTTCATATCATTCATCTCTTATTTGATTCTGTTTTTGGATTTCCTTTTGGTTATTTCCACTTTATCAGCAGTTTCCTTCATTGTTTCCATCATTTCCTTCATTGTTTTCATCATCTGTATGCTAAATTTCCTTTCTGTCATTCCTAACATTTCTTTATAGGTGGAATCCTCTGCAGGAGCTACCTCATGGTCCCTTGTGTGGGGGGCGGGGGAGGCGGGGAGGTTGCTCTGGACTGTTTTTTCATGTTTCCAGGAGTTTTCTGTTGATTCTTCCTCATGAGTGATTTCTTTTATCTGTTTCCTTGCCTTAATTTTCTTTTCACTTCCTCTTGCTCTTTAAGTTGCCATGCCTGTGGACTAGGGTATTGATGAGTCCTTTTGGTACAGGACCAGAAGAATGAGAAGATTGAAGAGCAAGAAGGGAAAAAAGAAAGAAAAAAAAAGAAAAAAGAGAAAGGAGAGGGGATGGGTAAAAGGGAATATTGACAAAAAGTAGAGAGGCACAGAAAGTGGGAGATAGGAGCAATATAGGTGTACAGTAGGGTACTTTGACCCAACCTTAAAACCCCCCAACCTCTGGGGGTGCCAAGTTAGGTAGTTCCCTTGAGGTCAGCTGCTCTTTGCTAGCCTATTTGGACTCAGTACCCCACTGCCACCAAGTAGAGAGGAAAGACAAGAATGCTATAAATCAAACTAAAACAAGCAAACAGAAAACTTTACAGGATAAAATTGGGGGAAAAAACAAATAATAGGGTTAAAACCCTAGCAAAAATAAAGTTCTAATTGTTGAAAAAGGTAACAATAGAAAATTATATTTAAACTAGAAAAATGAACAAAGAAAATAATGAAAAAAAAGAAAAAATATATAGGGATAATGTTTAAATTAAAAAACAAAAATACAGAAAACAAAACCAAAAACAAAGTAGTATATGTATCTTGCTGGATATTGTCTGGCCAACAGGTGATCTTCTGGGGTATGAGATGTTAATCACAATGCTGATACGGCTGTATGAGATGGAGACTGGAGGCCTCTGCTGATTTCTCAAACCCCACAGCCTGCTTAAAAGGCACTTTAAACTTCTAACCTTGGCCAAGCAGAAGCTTTCCCAGGAAAGCACTTGTTGCTGGGATCACTCCTGAAGTGTCCATCCACTTACCCAGTATGCCGAAACTGGTCTCACTCTATGCCCCTGAGGGCTAAGGCTGTAAGGAGTCTCAGTCCCAGCCTTTGGGCTGCTCAGTCACTAGATTACTTGCTCCCACCAATCCCTGCTCTGTGACCCTGAGGGTGGAGCTTTCTGGGGCAGTTCTCCCGCAATGGCTCCGTGGGGCCCACAGTGGAAGACTATCAGCTCCAACTGGCTCAGCAGCTCAATCTGGGGCCCTAGACAACACTTAAAATCCTCCACACTCTTGCCCAAGTTCTCCCAAGGTAGTTCAACTGAGTGCCAAGTCCAAAAAACCCCAAACAGCTCATGGGTAAGGCCTTTCCAGTTTTCAATCTCACTGCTGCTGTACTTACAGCTGCTGGTGGGATTAGACCAAACAAACACACAGAAACACTTGCTAGTTCTCCACTGCTTTTGTCCTCCTCATGGGGTCCAGAAGTCTCATGCTAACTCCCTGTGTGCCTAAAGGGATGTTTCTGGGCAGATCCCACCAGCCTGTGATTCTTGGAGTCTTCTGTCCCCAGAGTCACCATGCCCAGTTGCAAGGAAGGTGGCTGTTATTCAGCCACCATCTTGCTCCTCCCTCCAAGTATTATTAACTTTAAACCTGATGTGGGGTCTTTTATAAGGCACATTATAGAAGCTGAATCACCATACTATGGTCAATTAATTATTGTTTAGTATTTACCATACAATGTAAAGAATTCTAAAGCTAATACAAACTTTTTTTTATTTTGTAAATGAATTCTGATAGAGATATTTATCTAAAGAAAAATTAGCGAAATGTAATAGAAATTGATACCATTTATTGGTCTTCTAGCACAGGCCACAGATATGATGTGCATACTCCCTAATCCCTGTGATGGTCCTGCCATATACTTGTCATTATGCCCATTTCAGAAGAGAAGTGATCTCCATGAAAATAAGAGAATGTTCGAAGTCAGGCACACCACAAGAAAATGAGAATGACAGCACAAATCTACGGTCTATGTCTTTATTTCCATGCTACCATCTGGCTAACTATATTGGTAGAGTCAAAAAACACTTCTCTCTCTATTCTGCCTCTTAGCAGCACCCTGCTTCAGGCTAGATGCTTAGTGGAGGTGTAGCAAGGAAATGAAAAGTCCAGCCTCAGGAACCACAAAAACACGTGTTTCAAACCTAATCATGCCACTAATCAAGTGTGTGATATTGGGAAAATTATTTAACCTCTTTTTGTAGAATAGGGATAATGGTACTATCTACCTGTGACATTTGTTGTAAAGATTTAATGAAATAACACATGTAGAGTTGTTCACATCACACCTGCAATGTAATAAATAGCCAGAATTTGTTACAGGAAGTGATACTGTCCAGTGCTTAAGTGAACACGTTTGGACTCTGAAAGAATTTGTGGTTTAAAGCCAAATTCTACCACTGGTTAGATATGTGACTCTGAACCAATTATGTGATTACTATACGTCTTGGTTTCCTTATCAGTAAATGTAAATAATACGCATTATCTGTATGCATCTCATAGTAACTGGGAAAGAGGCAAATAATCAAATGTACTTAACACTGCCAATGCCATCTGTGGCCTAGATGTTTTTGTTATTATTCTCACATCCAATGATATGTAAAAAATTTGGAGGTGGTTATGTGTGGAACATGGAACTGAAAAACAAATTTAAGAATAACTCTTTCGTATTACACCAAATAGGGAGCAAATATCGATGGACATTCAGGCATTAATATGTCCATTTACTATTAAGACTTTTAAGTTTTCTGAGCCTCATTTTTTTTCATCTGGAGAAGAGTATTAATAATGGATGTATCACATAGTTACTCTGTCCACCAGAATTGACTTTTAAAGTACAATGTGTACAATAAATAGAAAAGGAAATGTGATTATTTTTATAACCTCTGAAAATATTCATTGAAGCATATATGCTTTATATTATAAAATAGAAATGAAAAGTAGTTATAAAATCACTTTCATCTACAAAAACATTTCTATAAAAAGTAATCCATAGCTCATAATGTAGGTTACTTTTAAAATATAATTAAAATTAATTCAGTTTTATTAAAATTGATACATTTATGTGATATAATTTTTATCTATATGGAAACACTTCATAAAAATCAAACTATATGTAGTAACATCTACCCACTTTCTTTAAGGAATTAATTCCAGCAAGAAATTTTATTTTTTAATTTTTTGTAGTAGGTATTTGTATAGCTTAAAATAGCATAATATTTCAGTTGATCATTTTTAAGTTATGAATATTCATTTCCAGGTAACGAATGGAGAATATATTATAAATTAATCATTTTTCCTCTTCTCACTTTTTTTTTATTAATAGTAAATCATAGCTGTGTACATTAATGCAATCATGGGGCACCATACACTGGTTTTATAAACAGTTTGACACATTTTCATCACACTGGTTAACATAGCCTTGATGTCATTTTCTTAGTTATTGTGTTAAGATAATTATATTCTACATTTACTAAGTTTCACATGTACCCTTGTAAAATGCACCACAGGTGTAATCCCACCAATCCCCCTCCCTTTGCCCATCCTCCCCCCTCCCTCCCCTCCCTCTCCCCTTTCCCCATATTCTTAGGTTATAACTGGCTTATAGCTTTCATATGAAAGCCATAAATTAGTTTCATAGTAGGGCTGAGCACATTGGATACTTTTTCTTTCATTCTTGAGATACTTTATAAGAAGAATATGTTCCAGCTCCATCCATGTAAACATGAAAGAGGTAAAGTCTCCATCTTTCTTTAAGGCTGCATAATATTCCATGGTGTACATGTACCACAATTTATTAATCCATTCGTGGATTGATGGGCACTTGGGCTCTTTCCATTACTTAGCAATGGTGAATTGGGCTGCAATAAACATTCTGGTACAAATATCTTTGTTATAATGTATTTTTGGTCTTCTGGGTATATACCTAGTAGAGGAATTATAGGATTGAATGGCAGATCTATTTTTAGATCTCTAAGTGTTCTCCAAACATCTTTCCAAAAGGAATGTATTAATTTGCATTCCCACCAGCAGTGTAGAGGTGTTCCCTTTTCTCCACATACACGCCAACATCTCTGGTCTTGGGATTTTGTGATATGGGCTAATCTTACTGGAGTTAGATGGTATCTCAAGGTAGTTTTGATTTGCATTTTTCTGATGATTAAAGATGATGAGCATTCTTTCATGTTTGTAGGCTATGCACCTGTCTTCTTCGGAGAAGTTTCTCTTCAAGTACCTTGCCCAGCCTGCGATGGGATCACGTGTTCTTTTCTTGCTTATATGTTTGAGTTCTCTGTGGATTCTGGTTATTAAACATTTGTCAGAGACATAACCTGCAAATATCTTCTCCCATCTGAGGGATGTCTGCTTGCTTTACTTACTGTGTTCTTGGCTGTGCAGAAGCTTTTTAGTTTGATCAGGTCCCAATAGTGTATTTTTGAAGCTGCTTCAATTGCCCGGGGTGGGTCCTCCTCATAAAATACTTGCCCAGGCTGATTTCTTCAAGGGTTTTTCTTGCACTCTCTTCTAGTATTTTTATAGTTTCATGTCTTAAGTTTAAATCTTTAATCCAGTGAATCTTTAATCTATCTCAGTTCATGGTGAAAGGTGTGGGTCCTCCTCCAGTTGCTTGAGATGTCCCATTAAGTTGTTAACTTCCTCTCTTTATGTTCTCTTGAGGAAGGCTTGCAGTGCTATAAACTTCCCTCTTAGGACTGCCTTTGTGGTATCCCAGAGATTCTGATAATTCATGTCTTCATTGTTGTTTTGTTCCAAAAATTTGGCAATTTCCTTCTTGATCTCATCTCTGACCCAGCCATCATTCAGCATAAGGTTATTTAACTTCCATGTTTTTGTATGAGTAAGCAGGTTCCTGTTGTTACTGAGTTCAATTTTTATTCCATGGTGGTCTGAGAGGATGCAAGGAATAATTTCTATTCCTTTAAATTTACTGAGGGTAGACTTGTGACCTAAGATATAAACGATTTTGGAGTATGTTCCGTGGGCTGATGAGAAGTATGTATTCAGTTTTGTTGGGATGAAATGTTCTGTAGATGTCTGCTAAATCCAAATGTTGGATGGTTAGGTTTAAATCTAAAATTTCTTTGCTCAGCTTCTTATTGGAGCATGTATCCAACACTGCCAAAGGAGTGTTGAAATCTCCAACTTATACGGAGCTGGAGGAAATCAAGTTGCTCACGTCTGTTAGAGTTTCTTTTATAAATTGAGGTGCATTTTGGTTGGGTGCATAAATATTCATAATTGAAATCTCATCATATTGAGTATTACCCTTAAGAAATATGAAGTGACCTTTCTTATCCTTCCTTACTTTTGTTGGTTTAAAGCCTATTGTGTCTGCAAATGGAATTGCAACACCTGCTTTTTTCCTGGCTACCATTTGCCTGAAATATGGACAACCATCCTTTCACCCCGAGTCTATATTTATCTTTTAAGTTAAGACGTGACTCTTGTATGCAGCACATATCTGGCCTGAGTTTTTGTATCCAGTCAGCTAACCTGTGCCTCTTTAGAGGACAGTTTAAGCCATTCACATTAATGAAGAATATTGATAAGTCTGGTAAAATTTTGGGTATCAAGTTTTTTGAAAGCCCAGTGGACATTTTTAATCCTTTCGCCACTGCAGAAGTTGGAGTTTGATCAAAAGTTTCTGAGTGAGTTTATTTTTTGGTAGAGGATTGGGCTGGTCATTATGGAGGATAGGTCTGAGAATATCCTGAAGAGCTGGTTTGGTTATGGCACATTTCTTCAACATATGAATGTCATTAAAGTATTTAATTTCTCCATCATAAATGAAACTCAGTTTAGCTGGATATAGGATCTGGGGTTGAAATTTATTTTGTTTTAGGACATTAAAAGTTGATGACCATCCTCTTTTGGCTTGAAAATTTTCAGCAGAGAGATCTGCAGTCATTCTAATATTCTTCCCTTTGTAGGTAATGTATTTCTTATGTCTGGCTGCTTTCAGAATTTTCTCTTTCATATTAACACTAGTGAAGTTAATTATGATATGTCTGGGGGATGTCTTATTTGAATTGAGTCATGCTGGAGTTCTGAAACTGTCTGCTATCTGAATTTCAAAATCTCTTGGCATGTCTGGAAAATTCTCTTTCATAATTTCATGGAGAAGGGCCTCTGTGCCTTGCGAGGCCACTTCATCAGTTTCAGGGATTCCAATGAGGCGGATATTAGCCTTCTTCAAATTATCCCAGAGCTCTCTGCGAGAATGATCTTTTTTTGTTCTCCATTTTCTCTTCCTCTTTGAGAGTTTGGGAGCATTCAAAGCTTTGTCTTCAATGTCAGAAAACCTTTCTTCTGCTTTGCACTCTGTTACTGAGGGATTCTACTGTATTTTTCAGATCTTTGAGGGCTGCAAATTCTTGCTACAGTGCATCAAAATCATTGGTGGTTTTGTCTTTAAATTCATTAAATTCTTGAGACAACTTTTGAATTTCTCCTCGAATTTCTAATTCTGACTTTTTAATTCCAAATTTTCCTCCATTTAATTAATCTTGTTTGCAGTCCAAATTCTGAATTCGATTTCTGACATCTCGGCCAGCTGTTTATGAATGGGATCTTCAGTTACATCTGCCATATCTTTCCTTGGGGTGGGAGGTTGAGCTATTCTGGTTATTCATGTTACCAGAGTTTTTCCGTTTATTCCACCCCATGATTATTTTACACCGTTTGACTTTTCCCCTGGAGCTTTGTTGAGGACCCGTACAGTGCCACGGTCTGAGAAACTGGTGACCTATTTGGTGTGGTGGTGCTAAGTGGATCTGTCTTGTTTTCAGCTGGTCTCTGTCCAACCCTAATGAAACAGTTACTCTGGGTTGAAGTCTCAGCTGTGGAAAAATACCAGCAATTAAGTCACCCTGCCCCCCACAGGCAACAATTGGCAAAGGAAAATCAAACCTTCCTACAACCACACACCCAGGGCCCCACCTGAATAGTCCTCAGGCGATTGGCTCAGTTCAAAAGGTCCAAATCAGTTGTCTCCGTCAGCACCTGTCTCAGGTGTGACAACTCAAATATGACTTGCTCCGGTGCTCTGTGAAGTCAGGAGGACCCACCCAGCAAATAGATTAGTCTGAGAAGGTTGATGCCTCCTTTCCCACCTTGCACCTCTGTCACAGCCAGTCACTGTTAGCCCCATAGGGGTGTGACTCAGTTCCCTCCAGTGAGCAGACACTCCAGGGGTTTGTACCTGCCTGAATCACAAGGAAATCTGTATCTGCTCAGCCAGGCCTTTGCTCTCTACCTCTATCCAGCAGGGGATGGTGAGGCCTCACAACCTCAGGCACTTGATGGAGGCTGATGGGTGTTCACTCAGTTCCAGCCCCACCCCTGATTGATGTTACTGACAGAACAGAACAACTTTGTGGGAATTTGTTTTTGTCCCTGCTAAATTCCTCTGCAGAAGAGAAGCTGTTTTGAGTTCTCAGAACCTGTGCCTCAGGCCCTGTCTTTACTCCAACACGTTTGTATTTGTAACACGGTCAGCTCTAGCCTCCTGCCTTCCTTTGTCTATAGGCTGATGATCCCCTTAGGCTCAGTAAAGTGGTCCTCTAGGTCAGCCCCACCCTGGGAATTTCCTGGCTCTGCGTGTGTGCTTTCCAGTCCTCGTGCTCCACCCAGGCCAGTACCACCACAGGTAAACCCTTTAGTCACGGGGCCTATGTTTCAGTCCCAAATCTGTTCTGCGGTGGTTGCCATCTGAGAAGATGCCCATCCTCCTTTGGTTGCCCAGGGAGACAGGGATTGTGGCTTCGGAATATCTGGGGTGGGCCCTATTGTTGCCAAAAACGGCTGCTACTCTGTGCCTCAGGGCACTGCTGCTCTGGTGTGGTTCCCTCTCAGCTGACTGTCGTCTCCTCACTCCTGTGCTACAGAATCAGCACTGACCAGCTGCAGTCCAGGCCCTGTCCACACCCCTCGAAAAATCACCCAAAAATCTGGACTCCTGGGTGACAGGCCTCCAGACCTCAGAGTGAGAGTGGAGGGGAGTGCTGGGAGCTCAGAATTGCAGGTCAAAACACCAAACTCATTGAGACCAAATGAGCAAATATACAGATAAAAAGGCTACCAGACACACAAGCCCACAGATGCACAATCAGAAACACATAGACATACAGACAACAACAACAAAAAAACTACAATAAAAATAATCATAAAATTATTGAGAAAAAGATAAAGAAGGTAAACAACATACAAACAAAACTAACAGACAAAAAACCCTCTAGAAATCTGATGTTAACACTCTTAGAAACCATTAGAAGGGAAGAAGAAGTGAGAAGGGAAAAAAAAGTAGTGTTCATAAAAAAGTTAAAAAAGAAGAAGGAAAAAATTAAAAATAGAAAACATAAAAATAAAAAAAATAAAAAAATAATAAAAACTAACAATAGTTCCTCCAAGAAAATGATGAGAAAAAAAGGCACCACCACAAAAATATTATTCTTGTATATATGTATAAATATACATCTATATGTATTACGTAGGGATCACCTTTCGTATAATATATTTATAATGCAATATACTTTCTGGAAACCAGGTGGTGCTGTGAGTGGTTCCCAGGCTTATACCTGATTCACAGTTTATACTGTTACCACGGTAACCACCCTACTGGCCGATCGCCATTTTGGAGTTTCTGTAAAAGTTTTTTTTACCTAATTGTTGTTCAACCTCAGCTGCTCTGTTCCAGACAGCACTCCTAACTGACCTCCCAACTCAGTGCAGGAGTCCACACTTCACAAATGTTTCCACTCTACTCCAGCGTTCTCCTGCAAACTGGCAACTGCAATCAGCTGTGGGTTAGGGTGCTGGCTGCTGCCGCAGCTGAGCACATGGAAACCTTATACTCAGTTTTTGTGGCTCAGAGTCTCACTTTTGAGTCCATACTTTTGAGTCCAGCCACCCGCCAGTTCGCCACACAGTCTGAACTGCCAGCCTACATCAATATTCCCCACCAGGAATTGTCCTGCCTATTTAATCACTCCTGTTGTTCTGGGGAAATGTGCCCACCATTTCAACAATTCAAAATGTCTGTTTCCCATCTGGATCCTTTCCCTTCAATTTTCCATTGGGTTGCTCAGTTCTGTGTGATTCTGAGTGGCTCCCCTTTCGGGTGCCAAACTCTGCTCAGGAATAAATTTTCACCAGTTGGGTTTTGCCAGGAATTGCAAGCTGCTGTCCTCCATGAGAGAGGGGCCCGCCCACCAGCATGGCCAAGCAGGGTAAATCTCTATAACAGAGTCCATGGTTTTAAATTACACCTCATATACAGCAATCTGCCAATTCACTGCGTGTCTCCAGCTGTCTGTTCACACCAATAATCCACGCATGGAAAAGGTCCAGACCCCACTTCCTCTCACCTGATGACTTGGGAGAGGTGGGGTACACATCCGTCCCATCTGCCATCTATGTAGCAGTCTCCTCTTCTCACTTTTCTACATCCTAATTCTTCTCACATATCATCATCATCATCATCATCATCATCATCAGTTTCTGTTGTACAGGCTATGGTTCCATGGCAGCCCAGCTCACAGCAACCTCAAACTCCTAGGTTCAAGTGATCCTCCTGCCTCAGCCCCCTGAGTAGCTTGGACTACAAGTGGCTGCCACAATACTTTGCTAATTTTTTTCTACTTTTAGTAAAGATGGGGTCTTGCTCTTGGTCAGGCTGGTCTCAAAGTCTTGAGCTCAAGGAATCTTTCTGCCTCATTCTCCCAGAGTCCTGGGATTATAGGTGTGAGTCACCGTACTCAGCCCTATTTATAATGTCAATGTTTGTAACATACTTTTAAAAATTCATAGCTGTCTTCTTCATTTATATGCTTACCTAGTAATTTAAATTCAACAAAATCAAAAGATATTGATATCTTATAAATAGAGAAATATTCTTAATTACAGTAGAAAATGTGTTTTGTTATGTCCTCAAAGTGCTATGACTGGAAGAAGGCATTCCCAAATGCCATTGTCTACTCGGATCCCGTCTAATGATTTATGCCCTTTTTTTGCTGTTCTTAATTCACTCAGTTATCACCCTTCAATTGATCTCATTCCATCTTCTTTCTTGTTGCCTTTTAAAATTTTACTGAACCACCTCAGTGAAAAAATGAGCTAAATTCTGAGTAGGCCTACTTAAAAATATCTCCATTTGCCTTCATATGATTGATGGTTTGTATGAAATTCTGGTACTAAAGGTGTTGCTTCTTAGCTGAATGTGCACATTATTAAGGGCTGGGCTGTGCCCTCAGGCAGCAGTCACATCTCTCCTCCATTTCTCAGACCTAAGGGGTTTCCTGTGCACTCACTGCACACTTCTATTTCCGGGGCATGAGAGTGAAGCTGTCATATGTGCTGACCCTTAATTGTCAAAATGAGAGTTAGTTTTTGTTTGTCCTTGAGGAACTCTGGGGCGCTTCCCTGGTAAACCGATGACATTTTCATGTGTGGTTTAACTTGCATTCTCCATGTTTTCTGCTCACATATGGTATTTCCAAAAACGACTCCTTTTCTTTTGTAGATCTGTATATCCACTTATAAGTTCACTTCATACAGAAAATTCTGTGCTTAGAATACAGCACGTAGGTTTCATGTACATGCTGAGTAACAGCAAGCAGATGAAACGAGGGAGCCCCACAATACAGAAGGGGGTGCTGTCTAGTCCTTCCATTAATTGTTCCAGAGTTTGCCAGAAGACTCTCTAAAGTTGGCCCGTAATGTTTTTGAATTTGGAAAAGTTAGTTCCTGTTCACTTGTTATTTTATTATTTTCTATTTCAATCTAATTTTGTCTAATAGTTTTTCTTCTAAGATTTCCTCAAAATTTTCAGTTTCCCCCTTTCTCCCTGTCCTCACCAAGACTATTATGATTTTTTTTCATATTCATTTTGGTGACTTCAGTGGGCATTTACCAGAAAAATCAGGTGGATGTGCATCAGGCCTGTGTGTTTGTACTAAGATAAATAATACTGAATCAATTAAATTGGCTTTTGAACATTAACTTTCTTCTTCTCACTATCAATCAAAACCTGTGCTATTTGGCCTTTCAGGAAAAAAAAAAAAAAAGATGGTATCTCTCTGGCGAGGTGAGGGTGTATTGTACAAAATACCTCTATGTGCTTCTGCTACTCTTTCTCCCCTGATCTGTTTAACTTGATCCTATTATTCCAGCAGAATAGTAGCCTGCCATTTGGACTCACTTTATCTAGAAAAATGTAAGTTTCTGGGATAGATAACCTTTACTAAGGAGGTATAAACATACATTTTCTATCGAACCTTTCTTTGGAACAACTATCCGAATGTGGAAATGAGTTAAATCTAACAGTATCAGGCCAAAGGAAAATAACCGTCAAAGGTTAGGTCAGCAAAAGAAAATTTAATAACAGCATATCAAATATTTACCAGAGCTATTTCCAGAGTTAAATCATTCATGAAAATATATTAAACACTTAAAAATAGGATAACTTTCATGTGACAAATGAGGGACACTTAGAAAGTAAACGTATAATACTGTGCAGTAATAAAACTCATTTTTCTAAAACTCTACTTTCCTTTATACACAATTCTCATCCATCTTGGCTGTCTGGGGAAAAAAAATACACATCACTTCAGTTAAATTTTTAAGTTCAATGCTTCCTATTGACTTTAAATTATAGGGAGTTTGTTGAGCTTCTTCAAAGAAAATAGAGGCAATGGGAAAATGAGTAGGGCTACAATAACCCTGAGAGATTCCTACCAAGTCTGTGCTGTATCCATCACATAAATATGCACTGGACCTTACCATGTGATAGACATGGTGAGAGATGCGAGGAATCCAACACAATTCCCACCCTTTGAAACTCATCTTCAACTCCGGTTGGATGTGTGAGGTAATGTAGCACCCACTCCCAGAACGCAACCTGTTCCAAGATGGGACAGCTTGCATTTAGGAAGATTTGTTCCCTTAAATTGAGCTCCATTGTTCTTCATTAAACTCTCATCCATTAGTTCTGAGCTCTTTCTTTGAAATTAGATAGGCATTTAGTCCTTTTTTCATGGAACAGGGTTTCATTTATTTGGGGAGTGATTCTACCTTCCTAAATCTTTGTTTTTCTGGACAAAATAGTTACTGTGAAGTGTGCCTTATAAAACAAAGTTTTAGACCTCCCAACTCCAGGTTATCCTCATCTAAGAGTATGCATTTCATTTTAATTTTTGAAACTCTATTTGTCTTTTGGTACCTACAAGATAAAGTCTAAATTACCGAGCTTGTTCAGTCCTTAAATGAGTAAATGTGCTTGTTTATTTGACAGACTCTGTTCTGGTCGTCCAGGACACCACAGTGAACCAGGGACATCCTCTGAATTCAGGAAGCTACAGTCCAGTCCCGTGTCTCACGGGTCTCACCTCCACGCCCATGACACCCTGACACCGCTTCCCTGTGTGAATGCACACGTGAGCCTAAATGCTTCAGAGAACCTGACCGTCTAAACCTCTCACCACTAAGAACATTATATACGACCTATTTCCAAGCAATGCTTTTACCTTTTATACCACTCTTCTACACTGAAAGTAGTTAAAACATTTCTTCAGGATTTTTAAGATCACTCTTGACAATACTAATTTGCATTAACAGGATGGGTCTCAAACCAAAATAATTCCTTTATGGAAATCACATGCTCAGAAAGTCCTTGATTATAAAGTGTGGAAAAAAGACCCTCCATGGAAAGAGCATAGCCGGCCTTTTAGAAGGCCAACCACAGGCTCTCAATCAGCATTAAAAATAAAACACACTCACACCCACTCTGGATCTGTGACTGAGGACCTTTTATTTCAGTTGAGGTAGAGAATAGGCCGTGTTTATCTTTGGAAATGCCGTTCAAGCCTTTCACAGACGTACACACAATACCCATGGTGAAGTGTTTCAAGTCCAAACTGCAATTATATTAGGATTTACTACAAATCTATGATCTAGCAATATGCCCAGTCAGGAGTAAAAGCCTACTTTCCTTTTGTTCTATAAATCTATGCCAAAATATAGCTCTTGTTATTATTTCAAAGGTCTAACATACCAGAAAAAGTTCTGCAGACAGGGCTGAATAAGTTCTGAATTTCATCATTCTTTAAAGTATAATTTTATATGATTCTTTTAAGTTACATTACAACCCACATTCCAACCCAAGAAGCATTTTGCTACTGAAGCCATTCCATTATTTTCCAACTACCAGGGACTTGAGTAAAATGTCTCATGACCTCATTTTGAAAAAGCAATTTCCAGGATTCTGCAGTCATGTCTGAAGGTATTAACAGATATTTAGCCTGGTATTAACATTTCCAATATTATTATAATATACTTTTCTACAGGACAATGTTAATTATCATGTCTGGTCATAACCAGAAGTCCACGAGGCAAAAGAAATGAGAGGAGGTCTGGGGCAGCCCTGTGACTTAAGGAGTAAGGCACCAGCCCTATATGCCAGAGGTGGTGGGTTCAAACCCATCCCCGGCCAAAAACTGCTAAAAAAAAAAAGAGAGGAGTTCTAGACAAAGAAGAGGGTGCTCTCCACTAATGTGATATGTTCCCTTATGGAAAATCTGGGGACCATTGTGTTCAGTGCATAGAATCTTAACAAATATCAAAATCATGTAATTTATTCCTTGGTATGTGTAAGGTTAGAAACACAGAGTTTAGTCTTTGATGTGACTGCTTTAAGTTGCTGAAAAGAAAATTCTGAATGTTTTGAGTAATCCAACACAAACTGCCACAGCGAAAGCTGGTTTCTAAGAAGGAGAATGAATTAAGCTCTTCTGTGTAACTGTGCAGTAAAACCAAAGTCTGTGCAATACACAGAAGTGGGAATATGAACAGTAACCCCAGAATTACGATGCCAGATGGAAAAATCAGTTTGCAATCTGGTAGCACGTGGAACACGGGCCTGGATGGGATCAGGCTATCTGGGTTCTAGCTCCAATTCTATACCCAAGTGTCTGGTGGACAGAGATGTGTAAATGGACAAAAAAAAAAAAAAAATGTAGAACCACATTTCTGAAAGGTTTTAATGAAAATCTTTCACTTTATGACTTTCTTCAGGGCAAAGAGGAAGCCAGAACAACAACATGTCTCACCAGTGCATTGTCGCCAAAACCAGACAGTCTGGGTTCAAATTCTCCCATGCCCTCACTGGCTCTGTGGCTCTGGGTGAGCTATTGAATTTCCAGTGTCAGTTTTCTCACTTGTAAAATAAGGGTCCTGGCCGGTTTCAGAGAATTAATATTTGTTCAGTGCTTAGAAAAATCCTTGGATGGTTAATGCACTAGGTAAAATTTAGCTACTATTATTATCATTATTACAAATATCATTCATCTTTATGAAAGTAGCAATGAATTATAATTAAAACATCAATTTGCCTTTTTTCACTTTCTGCTGAGGTACTAATTCTTTACATTTTTCCTCCTTTTTAATACTAATAGTTAAATTCAACATTTTAGTTGGGTTTAACTAAATATTTTTTTCTGAAAGGAAAATCTTTCTTCGTGTGTTATGTGGACATGTTTAACCAGCTCTCAGAGTATCACATAGAGGTTCATTCAACTGTTCCATTGCCCATGACCCTTGTTCTGCATCCTTATTTGATCAGAGGAAACAGAAACTCTTTTTTACTATCCTTTTATTAGCAGAAGATCCTGGTAATTCAAGCTTGTGCCATTCTTAGAGGAGCAATGGAGGCCGCCATTGAGAGCTGGCCTGTCATTTTTATTGCCTGCCAGGCTGATAGGGGAGGGAAGAGCCCAAGTGGTTCTTAGCGCAATAATGAGAACACAGGATTACTGAAAATTAGGGTTAGTGCTCATTCTTGGATAACCATTCTTTTTTGAGTAGAGAGAATTTGTTATTGAGATAAAAATTATTAAAGATGTCATTAATACTAGAAACAGAAGTTCCACGGTTCTCGGTGTAGAGAAGACAGAACCTGACAAGATGACTTATATTCACTTTTTCTTGGAACCAGGGTTCCTCATTTACTCAGACCTTGAAAACATCAGTCCCTGGAGACTCAGGAAAGGAACCTAAAACCAGAGTCCTGTGTTTAGAAAGGTTGGTGTTGCCCTAAGGCAGGCGAGTGGTACAGAAAGGCATCTCTGCGATTTATGGGTAAGAATCTGAGGAGGGATGGGTCCGAAATGCAGAGGGTGTCCCCAACATCAGCCTGGTGAGCGTGAGCTAATGTCTTAGGTCACATGTGTCGACTGCGTAGTTTTCATCTACTGTATTGACACTGGGTTTTCTGATCTGCTTGTTCTGGTCGTTATTTACTGAGAGAGGTTTGTTAAAATCTCCCATGATCGTGGACTTGCCTGTATGTCTTTTTCCTTATGATGATTTTTGCTTCATATATTCTGACAACGTGTTGTTGAGGGCAGGCAGATTTAGAATTTTGATCTAGTCATGGTAGCAGAACTCTTTATCATTCTGAAATGTCCTCATCTATTTCTAACAAAGCTTCTTGCCTTGAAATCGAATTTTCCTGATATTAGTAACATTACACCAAGTTTTCTTGGTTCATGCCTCATGTTCTATCTCTTTCGGTCTTTTCAGATTCAATGCAGCGTCTTCTATCTCAGCAGTATCGGGGCAACTTTAGTCTTTTACTCAGAGCGTATGTTCTATTTACTTTTAATGTCTTTAAAGAAATATTAGGATACATCTCAGCCATTGCACTATTTGCTTGCACTATTTGCTTATTTTGTGTTCCATTTTCTCTTCTTTCTTACCTCATTTAGAATAATTAAATATCTGCATTACTTGATTTGTCCTCTGTTGCTTCTCTAGTTTGGCATAGTTTACTGTCCTTTTGATGGGTTTTTCCCAGATAGTCAAGCACTTAGCCTTGAATCATATTACAACTCGATTTAAGTCATTACTTTTATGATTTCACTAACAATACGAGGACTGAAGGACGCTAGTTTTATTACTTTCACTTTTGTCTTGATGCCATCATTTATTTTAACTCCAGGCAGCATTTTAATTTGCTAAAGCATCACCATGAATGTTTTATTCAGTCAATATTCCTTTATGCATCTCACGTTTATTCTTTCCACTAACCCTCCTTCCTGGGACTTCTTTGTTACCATCTGCCCTTATTTTCTAATTGAAAAAAACATTTTTAAGGTTTTCTTTTAGTATTTATCTTCCAGTGATGAATTATTTCAGCTTTGGGTTATCAGAAGTTTGTCTTCAATTTTGAATAATATTTTGTTAGGGATACAAGACTCCTACGGTGGAGTCTTTTTTTGCCCAGCAATTTAAGTCGATCTTTTCGCAATCTTATAGTGTTTTTCATTGACCAATTTGCTGTCAGTCTCACTGGTGCTGCTTCGAAGGCACTGTTTTGCTCTGTGTGTGCGTGGCTGCCTTTAAGATGGTTCCCACTGTCTTTTGGTTTACAGAAGTTTGCTTATGATGTACTTAGACTTTTTTTTTTTTTTACCGTTCATGCATTTTTTGAGGGTTTGCATTCATGTCTTCCACTAATTTTGGAAAACATCTGAGTCATAATTCTTTCAAATATTTCTTCTGGGCCACTGTATTTCTCTTCTTTGACAATTATCCACATGATTGAGGCTGCGCCTACGATGACTTACCTTCTTCTCTTTATGTTCTGTCTTGCTTTTCTCTTTGGCTTTCCGTTGAAAGTTTGATACTGACCAACCCTCCAATTCTCTAACCATTTCTTCTCCTAGGCCTGGTATGCTGTTAAACCCAACTGTTGATTTCTTTATTTCAGTTTTAATGTTTTTCAGTTTTAATATTTCCACTTGATTTTGTAAGTTGATGAAATCCTCCTTCATTTCATCTACTTCCCTGAAACTACTCATTGTAAGACTTTGTTTAACTATTGTCTGTTATTCCAGTTTCTTCGGTAAATGTGATTCTCTATCTATTATCTGCTCTATATCTTATTTTTATTTTATTTTATTTTTATTTTTTTGAGACAGAGTCCCACTCTGTTGCCCTGGCTTGAGTGCTGTGGCGTCATAGCTCACAGCAACCTCAAATTCTTGGGCTTGAGCAATCCTCTTGTCTCAGCTTCTCGATAGCAGAGACTACAGGCTATCATAACACACAGCTAGTTTATTCTATTTTTAGAAATTATGGTATCTCACTCTTTCTCAGGTTAGTCTCCAACACCTGAGCTCAGGCAATTCACCTGCCTCAGCCTCCCAAAGTGTGGCGTGATTACTTTTAGCTGAATTACCTGCATTGTATTAAAAACAATTCAGTCTCCAGATCAGTGATTTTCCAACTGTGTGTTGCAGCACACTGGTACACCCTGAGACAATCTTAGTCATGCTGTGAAAAGTTTTAGACAATTAATTAAATCATTTTCTAAAGAAGTTCAAAGCACAGTAAGTATATTCTTTTTTTTTTTTTTGATGAACATAAGTGTGAGATGGAAGTTTAACATAGATTTAAGTGTGCTGTGAGATTTTAAAAAAAGGGTTGAAAACCACAGTAGTTTAGATCATATTCTTTTTCTCCAGAAACAGTTCACTTTTCCTTTGTTAGAAAAATAAGATGGAAAACTGGTAACGTTAATCAAATATAACTGGTCTCAAGTGGGTTTAGGTTGAGATGTTTAAAGACTCTGGTTGGACCCACTCAAAGCACAGTTTTTGTGAGTTTCAATGAAAACCTGGGTTCTGACCAGGACTCTTCCCACCGCTAGCTCAGGAATACCACATCCTGTCTACTCAGCTTATAAAGATTGTTGGAAACTCTGCCTCTTTTTGTTCTTTTGAAGTTTCCATTTAGTTTCTTAACTGTTTTGTTTATCTTATAGATTGGCATGTATTTTGAGGGGAACTGGCTACCTGTTGGGTTTAATCCTTTGTATATTCTCTCATGGATTGTTAAACCTTACATCTCCATTCAATCTCTCATCTCTGTGAGATCTCCAACAATTTTTCTGTTTTTTTCTGGTCCACAGCCATGTCCCTCTGCTCAAGAAAAACCTAGATTCTTATGCTCCTGCCCTAAACTTCGTATCAGCAGAATAAAAAAGGCTGCACGATGCTAACTTACACCCCCCCACTCCCACATTCACCAAATACGCAGATATTTGTCTCCACGACTCTTTGATGCCTTTATACATTTTTAATATTTTATTTTTTATTCCATTTTATCTTAAGCATGAGTCTACCTCAAAGTATTTTATCACTGTTGGAAAGAGAACTCCAATAAGCAAAATTTTAATGTGCAACGTATCAATCTTTACTCTGTTGCATTTGTTACTTTAACTGCATGGTAAAAGAGCTTTCTATATTCACATTAGGATTGTTGGTCTAACTGAGCTTGATGGGACAGCATTAGGTAAGGCAAGAATAATTCCACTTGAGTTTTAGAAGGTCCCAGAGTGCAAGACAGTGCTGTACTATAAGGTATTATAATCCCTGAGTTATAAACAAGATAGGCTCTCTACTAAGTTGAATTTGTATGTAAGTGGGAAGAGGTACATTTACCTATTACCTGTAATGGCCTCCATTCACAAGTGTGAGTCATTATGTGGGTCAGATGTTTGTAACTCAGGGACTTACTGTAATAACCTCTGTCAGATTTGTATGTCAGTCGGATGTTTGTCACACAGGGATTGCCTATAACATTATATCCTTGATCCTGGCAATAGAGAGTTCTACTCATGTGAAAACACTGGAAAGGAGATACAGCAAAGAGCAACCTTCAGATGGTCCCATCGTTAGTTCAGGTCATCTTTGAGAGGTGGAAATAGAAGAATATGGCAACCCCTGGGTTCCATTTATAATAATGCATTGAAATCGTGGTAAAGTCAATAGAAAGAAATTATAAATGACAGAAGTCTGAGAGACAAAGATTGCAACTAAAAAGAGAGAAAGGTAATAAATATTACTTTAAAGGAAGAAAAACTGATGTTAGTGTATGGTTCTCAAGCAATGATTTCTAGGCTATTGTTCATAAGCCTCCCATTTTGTCAAGTTCATCGCAAACTTCAACTCCATCGTGGATTTTTGTCCTTTATCTTTTATACAACCTCAATTCCCAAGACAGTTTCTCATCAGTTATCGCTGACGAATCCTGTGGCTGGCACCCTTCTTACTGCTCTCTGCTCGGCTTGACAGTCCTGGGTTCCTGATGCTCCTCAGTGAATCATACTTTCCATGACCCTCCCTCACTACTCTCACCAGATTTGTTGTCATTATTGCTTTAAAATTTTCAGCCATGTTTTATTTGTGTTCTCTCTTTGCACCATCCCCAAAACTCTTATATTGAAAATTACATGAATGATGCCGAGCATGGCAGACATCTGCTATGAAAAGCTAAGTATTTCAGAAAATTAAAGGCTTATCAGTTCAGTCTATACTGGTTTATAAAGTGATAACCTTGCTGTTAGGAAAATTTGGGGACACAGACCACAGTCATCATATTATCGTTTGCTTAATTCAATTAAGAATGCTTCAAAATGATTAGATACAATTATTATATTTATCAAAAATTAAAACATGACATCTTTGTTACTTTTAGAAAGAAATAAAAAGTATCCTCGAGAATTGCAAGAGGGAATTTACCTAACAATTGCAATCAGTGTAACCTGGCTTATTGTACCCTCAATGAATCCCCAACAATAAAAAAAAAAAAAGGTATATTCTGAAGATTATCTACTTCTTGACAAATTTTTAATTATATTAAGGCAGAGATTATGTCGATATTATTTTCCTGGTCTTTGCATGCAGAGTGGTATATCACATGTGCTTAATAAATATTTGTTAAGCAATCAATAAATGAAGGAGACATATTGGTGTCAATAGTCATTATATTATTCAAAATCTCTCAGAGTCTTTAACACAGGGATGTGCTCTGTAATTACCAAACTGAGGGATAGAGTATCAATGTTTTTGAACTTCATTTCTATATAGAATACTGTAGTAAGCAAACTGGCAGAGGTGGGTTGAGAGAATGTTAAATTGGAAATTATTGAAGCCCATCACAGCACAACTAACTGCTTGGCAGGATGTTGATGATACTGCGGGGGTTGAACCCAACAAATTCCACTTAACAGCTGTATTCATTTACTACCTCCAGACTTCATCCTACTATTATACTAATGAGCATCTTTGTAGAAAGTTAACTAGGCACTGAGGTGTAGACAGGAGAGTTCAGATGCATCACCCTTTGTTCACACTTTACCAATTTGATATTCAACACATTTAATGTGAATATATTTAGATCCTTCTTTTCTAGCACTGAAGACACAGAGACAAATACAATTTGGTTCCTGTTTGTATGGAGCTTGTGATCTAATATGGAAGACAGCTCCGAAAACAAATTACTTTAATAAAGCATGAGAAGGTCTAGGGTGGTTTGTTCATGACTATCAGTTCCCTCAAAATTGGAAACATTATGTTTCTTAAGAGGGAACATTATTGTCCTTAAATATTGAAAGTAAAATACAACAAAAATGTGGAAAGCCTTGATGCGTTTTTGCCTCAAATAATCTGTGTTAGGACATTGGCACATGTTTCCTTTGACTTGTGACATATGTTTAGCAGTAATTAAACAGAGCCGATGCCCACATGCCTGCATTTCCAATAACAATGTGGTGTGTTTTCTTTCAGATAATATTTGTCAGGGTCCTACTGTGTCACAGACATGTTTCTAAGGGGCTCGGTCTTTATGGAGAACACAGAGACCACAGACACGTTAACCAACAACACATTCAGGGAAGTTACTAAGTGACAGAAATGCACTTTTGTATATATTTTTTTTTAATTACAATTGAACATTAGTATCAATATTACACCAGTATAATAATACAGTGTTGGCACTTAATGTGAAATGATAAACTACTAATATTTTCTTTCTTAACATTGTAAAAAAGAGGCTTTAAAAATGTATTTATTTCTTAAAAAGCATATGCTCAGTTGGGTGCAGTGGCTCACACCTATAATCCCAGCACTCTGGGGAGTCCAGGTGGGTAGATTGCTGAAGCTCAGGAGTTCAAGACCAGCAAGACCCCTGTCTCTAAAAATAGCTGGATGTTGTGGTAGGCACCTGTTGTCCCAGCTACTGGGGAAGCTGAGGCAAGAGGATCGCTTGAGTCCAGGAGTTTGAGGTTGCTGTGAACTATGACACCATAGTATTCTACTGGGGGTGATAAAGTGCAACTCTGTCTCAAAAAAAAACATCACAAAAATGGAGAAGCATGAATCCTATGTACTTAATCTTGATATGAGGACAATTAATGACAATTAAGTTTATGGGGGGGGAAGCAGAAAGAGGGATGGAGGGAGGAGGGTGGGGCCTTAGTGTGTGTCACACTTTATGGGGGCAAGACATGATTGCAAGAGGGACTTTACCTAACAATTGCAATCAGTGTAACTGGCTTATTGTACCCTCAATGAATCCCCAACAATAAAAAAAAAAAAAAAAAAAAAAAGAAGCATATGCTCAGATGCTCAGTATGGAATGGTATCATTTATTTCTACGATTTTTAGGCAAGTGAGAGATCTAGACATTCATTCTTCCTGGGTTGTTAATAAAAAATGTTTCTAAGAACTATCTGAAAGTCTAACTTCTTTCCACCTACAAGCAAGCAACCACATAAAGCCAACACTTACCACTATTTTTAAACGGTATGTGAAAATAATGGCTTATGTAATTTGTCACCTACAGAAAGGTCTCACAAAATGCAAAATAGACATTTAACCAATGAATCAAATACTCAGGATAATCCCAAACCAGGCCCTGCTGGTACCTCCTGGGAATTTGTTTCTGCATTCGGGTGAAGTTATCTTTCTCCCTCTACTGAACTCATACTTATTCATAGAAGGTAGCATCTATTTGGCTGCCTGCACTGTTTAAATTTTATATTGCAGCACCTATATCACACTTGAATATAGTGAACATTTTCATAACCCCCTCGGCCCAACTGAGTGAGACACTGTAATTTTTGCAGCGAGGGCACACGTGTGTGTGTTTTACTTGGTGCTGCACACTGAAACGTGTGATGTTCACACCAGCCTCGTCAGTGAGTTTGAGAGAGCATGTCACATAACAACCAACTATTGAAGGTAAGTATTGTGTATATAAGATTGTTTTGAGTGAACATATGTCTATACACACACATACACACACACCCATACGGTTCTTTCTATCACATTCCCCAATGCCACTCAAATGTAAACTTATCAAGAGGTCTTCATCTGACCATGCTATGTAAAACAGAATCCCTCTCTGTCACTTTCAGTCTAATTTGTACCCTTTTTTCATTTCATAGCATTGATCATCACTTGGCATATGATATATTAGTTCACTGTCTGCTTTCACACAACAGAATTTACATCCCCGCCCTGAAATTTGTTTTGCATTCTTAGTGACCCTAGCAAGGTTTGCAACATTCTAAAACTGAATAAAGAAAAACTGAATATACACAAAATATTTCATAGATCGTGTGTGTGTGTGTGTATGCCATAGGTTCAGTGGGTATTCATATGCCCAGTTAACAAACAGGAAAATACAACTCTGTTAAGCGAGGCTTTAGGAATAGAGGTAAGTTCCTGTGCGCTCAGGTCTGGCCTATCACCCGATGACTAGAGGAGTCTAAGTGAGTCCTCTAGAATGTACAGGCACCAAAGAGTCCTTGCATAGAAACACCTGTGCCATCCTAAGCCATTCTACTGGAGCAGTGCAAGAAGAATTTTTGATCTACAATTAAGCCAGGAATATAAAGGAAAGCTTTTTGTTTCTTTTATTTTTCTTAAGGAAAAATCAGTTATTGGCATCTAGGATTATGAGTTAAAACTCGGATTGCAGTTTCAAAAGGAATAACGATGAATTAACAGTTACTATCTGGAATGTCACTCAGATGCAATAAATTAGGTTCTGTGGACAGTTGCAAATCAAACAGTCATACAGTGTGTAGAACAAGGAATAAAGATTCTTGTTAAAAAACATGTAATTTCAGCCTCAATACAGATACTATAGACCTGTTGACTTTCAGCAAGTTACCAAGTTTTTAGAGAATTCAGTTATTATATCTAAAATAGAAAAAAAAAATTATTTACTTACAGCATAGGATTGTGAGAGTTAAGGTACAGTAGAGACTCCATGGTTGGCCATCTCCTTACACTGCCCGCACCTGCTTCAATTGACCTACTTTTCAGAGACTGGTCAAGTCCCTCTCGTACTTAGTGGAGGTTCCTTACGTTGACCCCTCTCTGTTGGTTGCCCAGTTTGTTATAGTACCTTGGATGGTCAACTTACTGAGGTTCTTCTATAATTCTATATGTGTGTGGAAATGTTTTGTAAGGTCTGAATTATATTTTCTTATTTGGGAAACGTGTTACAACCCACTAAGGAAATGTTTTCAAGCGTGTGTATGAACACATTGTAAATGAGGAGCCATCATTATGCTGGAAATTATTGTTAAGAAAAATTTTCTTCCATTATGCCTCAAAGGTTTTGTGGTTTAATTATGAAAATAAGGGAAGTCAATGTCTTCCAAATTTTATCTCTTAACTAAATACTATTAGCATCTGGTAAGAAAAAAAAATTTATCTTGTGTCTCCATATCATATTTTCTCTAAGCCCCAAGCGCCAGTGAGCTGCATACAAGCAACACAAACAGAACAGCAGCACCCAGGAATGATTGCGTATGACAAGGGACACGCAGCGACAACAGTGAACGTTCAGTGACCCCCCATGCAGGGGTGATGTCTCTTCTGTGTCAGAACATCCTTCAATCATGGCGGGGTGCCCTGCTTCCTCAAAATTTCCGCAGCCAGAGGTCTCCACTGTCTTGCTAATCACTTTTGTTTTACAATGTAACCTGTAGGGTGTATCACAGGACCTGTCCTATTATTCTTTTCTTGTCAAGTATAAAATAGATCAAAATGTAAAGTAACTTTGCTCTATAAGCCCCCATTCTAAATCACCAAGGGAAGAAAGTGAGAGGCGAATTCCGAGGGGAGGAGGACATTGCGAGCCACCAGCTGTTAGAACATAGATGACAAATGTCACCACTGGCAAACAGCAAGTAAGATTAAGGACAGCTCATTCTGCAGGTTTTTCACTGCAGGGAATGTCAGTAGCAGTTTAAAGCTTGGGTCTTCCAATAAGAGACATCCCCTTCCCCATGGCGCAGTGGATGGTTCTGTGAGGCTCACGTGGCTTGCTTTATCTGTAAGATGAGAACAATTGCCTCTACCCCAAGGTGCACTGTGAGTATTAAATGAGATAATACGCGGTCTAGGCAGTGTGCTCAGCTGCGGGCTGGGGCGCTGTCAGCCCTCTGTGACAGTGGTCATTACTCTGCTCTGCAGCCACCTTTTCATCTTCTATGATTCACAGATAAGGAAAGCAGCCGTTTGTTCCCACAATCTGGTCCCTGGATAGGATAAAATCATAATTTACAACCACCCAGACAGCATTATCTTTACTGCACGCTTCTTAATGATTAACAATCAATTATAATATCATCCTTTAAATCCAATTCGTAGCACTGTCAAATGATTATGTACTATAATTAAATTAATGATATTGAACTTTAATTTTAGTTGCTTGGCTGCTTTTATTTGATTTCCACGATACTCATTTTGAGTGAACATTGGGTTCTGGTGTGGAGTTATCATATTTAGATTCCAGCCTCAGAAGAGCAAACCCTTACTGTAATTTAAAAAGATCACCACAAATAGAAATATTTCCACATGAGCCCATTTGGAGGTTCACATTTTCTATTCATTAATATGGGATTTGACAATTTAACATACATTAAAATAAAAGCCTGTTCACGAAGCACGTGCTCCATTCTTCACTCTCTCAGCACGGCCACGCTGATTCTGGTGTTTAATAATGTTTCTAAATGTAATTTACAAATGAGAGTGTTAGGGAGGCTGGAGGAACGCTTGTATAGCTGGCTGTCTAGCTTTCTAGGACATTAAATCCTTGCTAATCTGAGACCCCAGGTGTGAAAGAAGAATCAAAATTATCAAGCATAAATCAACATTTGCTTTATAAAGTGTAATGGAAAAAGCTAATAAGATTTACTGGTAACAGAAAATTGAATTATGCCTTATCTATTTCAAGTCAATGTGAAAATTTGCTTCAAAACATTATGTCTTGATATGGACTGAGCCTCAGATTCCATCACATTATTTTCAGAGCCCACAGGTGCGTGATGATGGGTTTGAGGAGCACAGTGATAGAAGTACGTGCGCACCCTTAAAGCAATTTACGTAAACAAGTGAAGAAAAATGTCTGCATTATTATATTTATACTACAAGGAAAGGTAGGGAACTGATGGCTTATGCCTGGTTGAAAGTAATCAGAAAGGGATACAGCTGATGTTAAACCACATACTTTTCATGTATGTATTTGGGACCGTGCGCAAGAATGATATATACAAAATGAATATTTATATTAAAAGCTTTTCTCTTTACTACATTACACGGAGCTTAGCATCTATTTCATCCATCAATTACATGGCATGGTAAGAGTGTGATTTATTCTGTAATGAAATCGGCATATTGCAGGAAGTAATGAAGCGTTTATTCAAAATTGCTTCAATGTGGACAAATTTGGAGAGACTGAGTATCAACACTTTTAATACTATCCTCTCACTAACTGCTCATCCTGCCTACCCAGAGGAGCTCTAGTGTACTGGCCATGTCACTGTACTAGCATACTTGGTATACATCATTATACATGTGTACAAAATCCCATGTGTGGAGATTTCCTTCCACTGTAAACAGGCTGTCAGGAATATGCCCCTTTTGCTTTTAATCAATGGTTATTTATTGGTTTCCAGGCACAGTTTTGAGTGCAGAAGAGGAATTAGTCCATTAATGGACCCAACGATGGTGTTTTAAAAAGAAAAAAAAAAAACACATGGCAAATTCGGGAAACTGAGAGTAACTGTAAGGCTGGGGTACATATTAAGAAGAATAAGGAAGGAGGGATTGAAGGGACCAATGTGCCATGACAAGGCACTGACCCATTGTTGAAGGAATGGGAAGGCACTGGAGATGTTTAAACAGGGACAGACAGAATCAGGTTTGTATTTTATTCTAGGTAGAGTTGAAACACATTATTCTTAGTAAAGTATCTCAAGAATGACAAAAGAGTATCCAATGTGCTCAATACTATTATGAAACCAATACATCAACACTTACTCATACAAATGATAAAACACAAATATAATCCAACAAGGGTTCAATGTGCTCAATACTATTATGAAACCAATACATAAACACTTACCCACACAAATGATAAAACAAAAATATAATCCAACAAGGGTCCAATGTATTCAATACTATTATGAAATCAATATATAATCACGTACACATTCATACGAATGGTAGAATGTAACTGGAGTCCAGAGAGTAGAAGGGAAGAGGAGAGAGAGGGGTGGGGACCAGGAAGGCGGGGGAGGGAGGGTATGTGGGGGGACCTCACCTAATGTGCATGATGCAATGGTAGATTTCCAAACTATTGAGAAAAGAGTATAATTGTGGTGGATGTGTTAATCAGTTCAATGGAAGCATTTCACTCGTACATCAAATCAGCACACTGAACCCCATAAATGCATGTACACAGTTATGATTTAATAAAAACAAAAACAAAAACAACAACAACAACAAAAATAATCCAGCAAGGGGGAGGGAAGAGGAAGGAGAGGGGAGGGCGATTGGTGGGAGGTGGGAGGGCATTTGGTGGGATCGCACCTGATGTGCACAATGCAAGGGTATATTTCAAAATAACTAAGACTTTTTTTATGTCAAATAAGAATATGCTAAATATATATGATGTTAAATTTTATTAAATTTTTGTCATGAATCTTAAATTGACTTCCATGTTTTTTTCTCATTTAATCTGTAACGTAACTTAACATTGGACTCACGAAAAATAAGCAAGTGAGGTGATGGTGCTGGTAATCGGTTTGATTCAAGTATTCCACACTGTATATCAAATCCTCAAATTGTACCCATACATGTATAATTAAAAATTATGTAAGAAATTAGTCCTAACTTGGTTGAACAACAAAAAAAAAATTACTCTAGGATTGATGTGGAGGAGCCTGGGAAACACATAGTCCTTGCTTTAGATTTTAGATGTAGTTTCAGCCCCCCTGGTTTGTTTCTTGTTTGTCTGCTCTGTTGCTTTATTTATCTTTCCCTCTACTAACACCGCCCTGTGTAAGCACAATAATGTTCTATCTGTTCATCTTCAGGACTGGATTCTGTCTTACTGGATTCTTGCTCCTTCAAGTTAAATTTAGAATCAGTTTTTCAAGTTCAGGAAAAATGACTGTGGTGATGTTGATCAGAAGTGTATTGAATTTATAGATCATTTTGGAGGACAATTGACATTTTAACTACATTTAATGGAAGTGTTCAGATTCAGAAATAATATAGCATACTCGTCACTTAAAAATCTCTTAAATTCTTTTCAGTAAGCTTTATAATTTTTTCCATAAAAGTCTTGCATATTCCCTTTTCTCTAAGATGTACTTGTATAATATATATATTTGCACCTGAAAATCAAGTGAGCAAATTATAATTTTTGATTGTTATCAGTTTATTTAGCATCACTGCTAAATTCTTATTAATTATAATTACTTTCATGTGGGAGCTTTTGGTTTTACAATATAGAACGTGATATCACCTACAAATGAAGGCACTTTAATAAGGTTTATTTTCTTTTTAAGTTCTTACACCTTTCATTTCCTTGTTCTTTTTTACTGAGATGATAAGAACCTCCACTGAAATGTTGAGCAAGGATGGCGAAGTTCAAGTCTTTTTCCTGTTCACAAAGGGACTGCATATGCCTTCAACGTTAAGTAAGATGTTTACTTTACTATACTATAGTTCGTACATGTCTCTTATCAGGTTAAATCCTCTTGTTCTAATTTGCTGACTTTTTTACGTTAAATAAGCATATGTTAAATATATATGATGTTAAATTTTATTAAATTTGTCTGGAATCTTAAACTGCCTTATGTTTTTGTCTCCATTAATCTGTAACGTAACTCAACATTGGACTCCTAAAATCAGTATGCTTATATCTTATTTATAATTTTTACATGTATTTGTGAAAGAATTTGTTCTACATAATATTCTTTCCTTTTAATCTCTTTATATTATTTTAGTTATTAAATTATTAGTACTTCATGAAATGATTTGAAAGTGCTTTTTTATTATTTTTTAAATCCACTGGCAAAATTTCTGTAAATTTTAACAATCCATTCCATTAAGTAGAAATCTTCTATAAGGACTTCTGAACGTTCATGTTATAATTTTGGTAAAATATTTTAATTAATGTTCCTGAATCTTTAATTTTATAAGGTCACTATGATTTTTTATTTCTTCTTGAGGTTGTTTAATAAAATGTATTTCAAGGAATTTTCCCATTTCATTTCAACGTAACAATTTATTGCTATAAAGTTATTTTTTGTTGCAATTTTATTTTTTTCAATAAAACATCTGCATTTTTTTGATTTTATTTATTTTTTTTTTTATTAAGTCATTTGTACATAGATCATAAATACATTTATGCCATTATGGGTTGAGAGACGGAGGGGGAATCACACCTATGGAGCACATTGCAAGTACAAGTTGGACCTATCAGGTGTAGAACACAAATGTTTTAATGCTGTAATTGGGTAAATGAGATGAAAGCTATGTTGCTATAAAGTTATTAATAATAGCTTCTATTGATCTCTTCAGCATCCAGAATTCTATCTCTGTTTCATTCTTAATTTTCTTCCTTTGCAAGAAGCCATAAATAAATGTTAGACTAATCTCATTAAAGTTTGTCTAATCTCATTACAAATTTATCTATTAATCGTAAAAGTAGATTTTAGTTTCCTCCTTTTCCATTGTATATTAGATTATATTTGATTAATTTTTGACTTGCGTGAATCGCTATGCTTACCATTATTCCTAATGATACAAGTGTGTTACTATATTTTAACACTATTACCCTCATTCTGTCCTCAATGTCGTTGTCTAACACTGCAGTTCTTTCCTGTTCCACCATAGGGATTGGGCACTTAAATTATATAATGAAAATGTATTAAGATTTATGCATTTATTTGCTAATATGTTTGCCTAATATCTTTTCCTGTATATCATATTTTCATGCGGCTTCCTTTTGCTTGAAGTTTATGTTTTAGAAATCTCCACAATATATGTCATTGTAGGCCAGTTTATGCCACAGTAAGAAACATTCCCACATTATTTGGATTTCTACATAACAGAAGTTTATTCTTCATCTATGTAAAACAAAATGTGGATCCAGGCAACTCATCAGATCAGAAGTTTTGCCACGTGTTGGCTCAGCCCTTCAGACTAACTTCTGGCACCTGCATATCAACATATACTTCTATGAATACAGGTTTGTGAAACAGGGAGCTGACTTTTATGAACCAATATTCAAACATTTTGTGTTAATGTAAGTCATTAACATTTCTTTTGTCAATGACATACAGAACTTCAAGGGGATAAACAAGTACAAGCATCTCTTCCCATACCAGGGAGAAAATAAGATACTGGTGTTCAATCAAAGGCTCGTGTCAAATAGTGAGGGTTATTTTGTGACAAATTCTCTATTTGCTGTTTTAAGATCTTGTGTTTTGCTTCATAAAGAATTCTAAAATGAATTCTATTCTCTTTTGGCAGCCATCATTGTTACTGAGAAATCAAAAGTCATTCTTCTTGCTGTGGCTTATCGATCATCTATTTTTCACTTTAAGTTGCTTTTACATTGCCTTTTCTTTGGTCTACTTCGGGTTCAATATGATGTCTATAGATGCAGACGTCTTTTTATTATCCTGCTTGGGATTTATGAGGACTCCTCAATTTCCAAATTAGAATTTTTTAATAATACGAAAATAAACTGAGCCATTTCTTTCTTTGTATAATGCCACATCTCCATTTCCTAATTATTTGTAATATGTTTTTATGAAATTATATTTTATGCATTTAGACATATAAACTTAGTTCTTTCTATTTCTTTGTCTCTTTTTTAAAAATTCTATCTCTTGATTTTTCTGCTTACCATTCCATATGATTTCTTCTTCTTCTTTTTTTTTTTTTTGTAGAGACAGAGTCTCACTGTACCGCCCTCCGGTAGAGAGCCGTGGCATCACATGGCTCCCAGCAACCTCTAACTCTTGGGCTTACGCGATTCTCTTGCCTCAGCCTCCCGAGCAGCTGGGACTACAGGAGCCCACCACAACGCCCGGCTATTTTTTGTTGCAGTTTGGCCGGGGCTGGGTTTGAACCCGCCACCCTTGGCATATGGGGCCGGCGCCCTACTCACTGAGCCACAGGTGCCACCCTCCATATGATTTTTTCATATCTGTTTTCCAATTCATGAATTCTCTCTTTAGCTACATCTAACATTTTTTAAATTATGAGCATTTTAATTATAATTATTCTATTTTTCATGGTTGGTAATTATATGAGATTTTTGTTCAAAATTGCTTATTGTTTACTCATATTCAACAACCTCGTGTTTTTAAAACTTACATGTGGTAATTCTGGCGTTTAAAGCTTTCGCAAAGTTTATTTTTCTTATCTTTTGTTTTTCTGATTCTCATCCATGTCCCATTGTTTTGTTGTAAGTCATGTAATTTTTTTTGCTTCTAAGATATTCATTTTGCTTGAAACTTTACCTATAGAGTTGTTTTGTTTATTTGTTTGTTGTTTTTTGAGGCCTAGATTAAAGTTGTACTTCTCCAGAGATTTGACGGGGGTTGGATTATTTTCCCAATATCCTGTAAGTTTCACTTATTTTGAGACAAAAGTAAATTTAATTAACCATTTTAGATTTTTAAAATAAAACTGATATGTGGATATGTGGGTACAAACTTATTTTGGATAAGTTGTGGTTATAGATTCTCAAAGTAGAACTTTTCACTCAACCAGAGCTAAGCATGAGACAGAAAATACTTCTTATATCTACTTCTGAGACATTGGATTTATTTCCTGTTCATTATTACATTACAGATCTGACCCCCTGGAAGTCTTTGCTTTATGTGAATGGGGGCTTGTGTAGTTTTAATAGACTCTGGACTTTACATTCTGTTCTCTGCGTTTTTCATAGTCATCAAAATGAGTGTCCAGTGACTCAACAGTTTGCCAGATACTCAGAGGGAAAAGCCATTTTTATATTTTATTACCTCCTAGTGGTTCTCATTAAGTTATTTTACATTTCAAAAGTTATTTTCATGTTCATTTAATTACAGTGATGTCTTTTAAAACATACTTTGGAAATTTTACTTAGCTTTTTAATTGTTTCAGCCCAAAGGGCTGCTCCAGGGTATCTATCCCCTCACACTTCAAAAGGGAAGGTCTCCCTCAGGGTTGTTTATTTTTAATTGCTTGAGATAAATACTAGTTAATTTGCTAGCATTCTTCCCTTCTTTCATAATATGTGTACAAGACTATTAAACTCCTAAATTTGCTCCTGCATATATTGTCTTGAAAATGGTCTGTTCTGTTATGGAGTAGATTTGCTCTTGCTATTTCTAAGGTAGGGCCACTAAAAGTTGTTTAAGATTTTATTTTTGATTTTCAGAAGGGATCTTATTCTTGTGATTTGGTGATTTAAACTTTTCTTTTTTTTTTATTTTTTTTTTTTAACGGGCGCCAGGACCAACCATCACCAGCTGCCCAGATACCAAAAAATTATGCTTCCGAAATCTCTTGATGTCGATTCCGCACAAAGAGCAATTGAGTTGCCCCATGTGTGCCACTCACGACAGAAGCCCTTTGATTTAAACTTTTCTTTTGCCATTAAATTTAGATCAGAAATTACGACACAAACAAAATATGTTTGGAGAATTTATTGAGTTTTCTTTTGTTGTTGTTTTTGGCCTTGTAGATAAACATTATTTATAAAAAAAAAAAAAACAAACAAAAACCAACTGTGAATACACCATAAGAGTTTGTTCTTTGAACGTGCAAGGTTTACAATATGTATTAATTCAACATTACTGATCTTATCAAAATTCTTTGTTTCCTTATTTTTTTTCTACTTGATCTAACAAAAGATACAGGCTTTAAATAAAAATTTCTTCAACCTTTTGTATACATTTTCCATGTCTGTCCAAGGAGACTTAGAATAGAGACTTTCCAATCGATGACTTCTGTTTTTGTTCACTACGCATGTATGTGTCTGTGTGTGTCCATGCAACATTATTTGACCTTTAAATGTTTATTACTGGTATGGCTTATTAAGAAAGGAACTTTGGAGTATCTGACCTTGTAATTCTATAGGGGAGTCTTTTGGTGGAATAAACTTCTTGAGCTGTGTTCCCCTTCCCACAGGGGGTGTGGATTAACAGAATGTTAAATGTGAACAAGGAATTAGAATTGCTTCTCCATGCTCAGGGGTAATTATTAATCTATGTACTATTTTCCCTCAAAATTAATATTTAAAAAATGATTTTACTTTATTTTCATTTAAGTTGCTTCAATAAATTTTTATCATTCTTTACATTAATTTTTTATTTTATTTTTCCTTAGGTTTGTCTTATGTAATCAATACACCAGTGTTTTCAAGCACACACCCCCAAACTTTTCCCTTTAATAGTTAAATAACATAATGAATCATGTTTGTTGTCATTACTGATGTTTTCATTTTCTTTTCTTCTGTGTGTGTATGCTCCAATTTTATACTTATATATTTCACATTTGACTATAGTAAAGATGACTTCTATTTCTGCTTATTTCATGAATTTGTGAAATGGTTTACTTTTAGCCTTTAATAAATAGTTAAATAATATTAACTTTTAGTACTTAATAATATTATTTAACTACTTATCAAATGCTATTTAATTGCTTTTAAATATTGTTAATAATGATAATTATTATTATTGGATGATTGAAATTCCGCAACTAGTTGATGTCATTTTGCTCTAACAATGAAAATGAAAATCACGTTTCATGATTTTACTGTCTCTCTCTCTGTGTGTTCCTCTTCCCTCTGCTCCTCCTCACCCAATCATCGTTCCCTCTCTGCTTCCATTCATTTGCTGGCCAATTATTACCAGTGTTGTGAAAAATATAATCTTGCATTTCATATCCAGATTGTTTGTATTCAGTCATGATAGTTATAGTAACAAAACTGGGCACTTTTTTTTTGAAGGAATTCATGAAATCTTGTTTATACATATTATTTAGAACCACAACTGAGCTTCACTGGTTTTGAAAATGATGGTCTCCAACCTGATACTACGATTTTTCTATTACTGAGTTCCTAATGTTAATCGACCCACTGGAAGGAAGACAGCCTATGAAGAGACCTGGCATAACAATAACACCTTCCCACTGACATCACACCCTGAAGACTGATTTGAAGTCACAACTTAACGTCTTCTAAAGACGTACAAGCATGGATCTACTGCCTGTTGTTGTTCGGTATTACAGAGGAGCACTCTGAGGATAACCTGATGTTTTAAACCTTTTCTGTAAGAATTAGCTATGATTTTGGTGGGCTGAATTCTGGTATAGTATTTAATTTATGCCTATGATTTGGAAGAAAATGTTTCTTTTTTTTTTTTTTTTGTAGAGACAGAGTCTCGCTTTATGGCCCTTGGTAGAGTGCCATGGCCTCACACAGCTCACAGCAACCTCCATCTCCTGGGCTTAAGTGATTCTCTTGCCTCAGCCTCCCGAGTAGCTGGGACTACAGGCGCCCGCCACAACGCCCAGCTATTGGAAGAAAATGTTTCTAAAACATACCCACGTTTGTGGGTTATGTTACTATGCATCCTCACGACTTTTTTCAATTTTTTTAAGTTTTCTTCAATTATGAGTTTGATTATTGCTACGTTAGTTACTGTTTCTTCCTCAGAAGGGCTTAAAGCTGGTATGTTAGATATGAGTTTAGAGTACTGTCAATCATTTACCTTCTCGTTCATAGTTTTTTTTTTTGTCTTTTCATCCATATTCAGAAAGCATACCCTTTTACTATGCCACCTATGCAAGCATCACTAAATACTATAGTTTGCATTTAACTTCTTTTTGAACTTTATACCAACTAGTATATATTACATATATTGTCTGTATTATTTCCTTAGGTCAATATTATATTTTTTATCATTCATCCAAGCTAATTCATGTAGCTATACATTTACTTTCCTTTCTGTATACAAGTCCATCCCATGACCTTATCACAATTTAAATACCCAATCTAGCACTGACGAATATTTAGGTGGTTTTCAGTTTTATTGTTACATAAAGATACCTCTACAAATAATCGTATAGATGTATGTGCCCTGGTTCACGCACATGCACACCAGGGGTTTATCTCAGGGAAGTCTCCAGGTGGTTGAGCACGCACACATTCAACTTTTCAAGGTCATTTTTTTTTTCAATTTACAGTCTTCTCAAGAGTGTGTGAGAGTTTTTCTTTCTAAATTCTTAGGAAAAGATGATACTGTATGACATTTACAATGTTAACCTGTACTTCTAAAATAACACATAGGTATGGTTTTAATGTATATTTCCTTAATAACCAATGAGATTGAGCAGCTTTTTGTGTGTTTATGATCTAGTACTTCCTTCTGCTCTGACATGCCTCTGGCGTCCTTTTTCACATTTTGTGGGATTGCTTAGTTTTCCTTTAGTGAGAGCTATTCATGTGTTCTTGATATTTACTAGATAACATTTCTTAGCGTTCCCAGTCTGTGGCCTTTCTTTTTGCTCTCTTTTGTAAGACAAGTTGTTGATTTTAATGTAGTATAATGTGTATAATTTTCTTCATGGTTTGCTCTTTCCTGCTTGGTTTAAGAAAACTTTCCATACCAAATGTCAGAAAGACATTCTCTTATGTTTCCTTGTCTTTCTCACTTATATCCTCAATTTATAAAGAATTGATTTTATGTCATAAGGTAAGGTTATATTTTCTTTTCTTTTTTTTTTGAATTTATGAAAACAGATTGTCTCTAAACCACTTTATAGTTTATTAATTCCCTACTATTCTTCAATACCTTCTCTTTTATATACCAGAATTATCAACAAGCATGGTTCTGTGTGGGGCCCCCTGTTCTGTTCCAGTGGTAAATCTGTCTCTTGTGGCATTGATAATGTACTATTTTTTTTTTTTTTTTTGCAGTTTTGGCTAGGGTGGGCTTGAACTCACCACCCCCGGTATATGGGGCTGGCACCCTACTCCTAGAGCCACAGGTGCTGACCTTGATAATGTACTTTTTAATTACCATATAGTTATAGCACATTTTGAAATTTTATGGGACACATTAACCACCTGATTCACTTTCTTAAGAAGTGTATTAACTTATCAATATATATTTCAGAATTAGCCAGTCAAGTTTCATAAAAAAACAAATTTGATTTTTTAATTAAATTATAATTAATGTGTATTTCCTTATGAGGGTGACTTGTCATCTTTAAGACACCCTTAAATATGACATACTTCTCCACTTAATTAGATGCTCTTTAATGTAGTTAAATTATTTTATATGCATATCTTGTTAGATTTATTCTAATTACCTTTATACATATTTTGTTGAAATTATAAATATTGTTTTGTTAATTGAACGTGTTCTTTTTACAATATAAATTTGAAATACAAATTGGGTGTGTTGAATTTACATCTACCAACCACAATAAATTCTTACATTTTGTATTCATTTATCTGTAAATCTTTCTGGGTTTTGTCTGTAGTCAATAGCATCATCTGGGAATGACTGCAGTTTTGATTCTTTTATTCTTTCTTTCAATTCCTTTTACCTGTTATTTTTTCCTAATACTATTGTTCTGTTCTGGTAGGAGAAGTGATAAAAGGGTCTTCTTTGTCTTACTGATTTTAAAGGAAATCTATTTATATTTATTTCACATGTATGAAATTTGCTAAATTTGCTATACTTTTTTATAGATGCTGCTTTTCAGCTAAGACACGGCCAGTTTGCTAAGAGATGTTTTAATTGTTTGATCAATTTTGATAGCATCATCTCCTTTCATTATGCTTTAATTCCCCTGGATTTCTTTAAGCATATTAATATCTTATTCTAAATTCTATTTGGAATATTTCCAATATTTGTAGTATTTGTATCTTTTATTCTTCAGTTGTTTGTTTGCTTTTCTGTGGGTGTCTTTATTTTTTCTCTTTTGTGCACTGAAGTTTCAATTGAGAATTCATATTTCTTGAACTCTGTTTATGGAAAATTTTGGAGGGTCATGTTTAAAATGTGTTCTTCAGAGTATTGATTTTTATTATGTCAGGCATTTAGGGGCCTGTATTCTATTTGGAAATCACTTTAAACTAAATTTTCTTCATGGTATACCTTAGATTCTACAGGCAATGTGAATCTAGTCTCAGATCTACTTGAGTGAGTCTTGTGACTGGGAATGCTCAGAGAACAGTGCTTCTTTCACACGACCACCTTCTCACCCATCCCCCTGACCGCCTTCCTCACCCATCCCCCTGACCGCCTTCCTACCCACCCCCCTGATCACCTTCCTCACCCGTCTCCCAACCACCTTCCTTGCCCATCCCCTTGTGCCAGGATGACAAGGGCACAGCAGAGTAAGATGTTTGTTTCCTGATTCACCATCTGAGAACATCATTCGTTCATTGCACCATGTTTATTAAGGCAGGTGTCACTAATGTGAATTCCCACACAGCAAGGGGCCCTGTCTTTGTCTCCATTCTCCCCAAACTCTTGTTCCCTCACTCTCCCAAGTGAAAACCCTGATGCTGTGAATTCAGGGAGAAGCTGGTCGGGGCACCTTCCCCCATAGCAGAGAATTTTATGCTACTTTCCAGCTTCCAATTTGTGATTCTTCTATTGGCACAGTTTAGCTGTTTAATAGAAGACATAGATCCCATTCTGTTTAGCTTCCAGCAAGTTTAGCTGTTTAATACTGAGAGGGGGTTTTCTATATATCCAGTGTGGTGATGGTAGCAAGTAACAAGCCACCAGCTCTCTCTTCATCATGACACAATGTAGAGCCTGAATTTCTTAATCAGTTTCCACCTTTCCAAAAAAAAAAAAAAAATACACTTTTTCACCTGAAGAAGTGGCAAAAAAATGTTACAAGTCAATTCTTTTATGGGGGCATTAATTTCATTCAGGAGGGCAGAGCTCTCATCACTTAATCACCTTCCAAAAGTCCCCACAGTGGCCTCCTCACACTATCACACTGGGCATGAAGTTTTCATTTATGAACTTTTAGAGGACACCCACATTTACTCCAAAGCAGTAGATGGGTGCTTTTCATATTATAATGCCGAAGCGGTTTAATCTAAATTTCCTCTGAATTCGGACTTTGTGTCCTTTTGGGGATTTGGAGGTATTGTGAGCATTGTTCTTTTTTCTTTGTCTTCCCTCATATTCTGTCGGAAAGTTCATGTCAGAGGTTGATGGTCAGATGTTACTTTAAATCCAACTGTGTTTTTGGTTTTTGAGAAAAATCATATCTAGCCTCAAACGCATGATACTCACAGATTGCTTTTTTTTTCTTTTCTTTTTTTTTTTGTGCTATGACTCAAAAAATTTGCAAACAGAAATCTGGCAGGCTGTGCTTCACGTAGGAGGAAAGAGATTTATTATGTCTGTATTCTTCTCAGGAAGCTTTTTATCATTGCTTTTGGGCTAAGTTTTTGAAGTGAGATGTGAGACAAAAATGTATATTTCATCCATGTTATTTGGACCTAAATCCTTTATTGTATTAGTCAGAGGAGGCTAAACTGAGAAAATAATAATCAGCCCAAATATTCAATGAGTCAACAAAACAGAATTTTAGTTCTCACCCACCTAAAAGGCCCCTAATAAGTCAGGCCAGTGAAAAAGGGGGATGAATTGGGGTAGGGGTAGAGGGACTTCATGGCACAGAATTGTTCAGGGGTTCAGGGAATGCCAATTTTTTCATTGTCAACATGCAGCTTTCCAGGTCACCCCAGGTTTGTGTTCCCATCAGTTAGAGGGAAAACAAACATAGCAGGGTATGTGTGAAGAGCTTTTATAGGCCAAGCCTGGAAGTGGCCAATGCCACTTCTGTCCTGCTCTAGAACTCTCACAGGGCCAATGCTGACCCGATGCCACTTCTGTCCTGCTCTAGAGCTCAGTCACAGGGCCAACGGTGACCCCAGACCAGGCTGGACAATGCAGTCTGAGCAGTGGGTTCAGGGAGAAGACAAAAACTGATTTTAACAAACAACTTGAAATACATACCACCTTGCATAATTTATAAAATTCTCTGAAGACACAGGACCCTTAGAGTTATACAACTTGTCTCCTAAAGAATTCCCAAATCACCAGATTCATCTGTTTCCTGTATGGCTGTGCAGAGCAGCTCAGGAGAAGCTCCAGCAAAGGCTGCATTCTCAAGTGAATCACATGGAGCTTCAAAGTGCTTCTGACATCCACAGAGAAAAACAGAAGGATCTGCAAAACCAATATGCTCACGGAGATGAAACAGCATGAACAAAGTCAGCATTTGTGAACCTCAGCTAATTACTGATACCCCTTCCCCCACCCTGTCATATCAATGTATACTGGCTGCTTGTACTAAATGCAGAAAACACTCTCAACATCTGTTCTAGGCTACAGAACACTTATTAGTTTAGACTATGTCAAAATATAATTTGTTGCAGAAAAAATTTTAATATGCATCAAGGTAATATGCCTTATTATAGTATTTAAAAACTTAGAGATTTTCCTCATTAATTGTCCTCATATCAAAATTGAGTACATAGGATTCATGCTTCTCCATTCTTGTGATGCTTTACTACAATTAAGGTAATGGGAGGGAAGCAGAAAGAGGGATGGAGGGAGGGGGGTGGGGTCTTATGTGTGTCACACTTTATGGGGGCAAGACATGATTGCAAGAGGGACTTTACCTAACAATTGCAATCAGTGTAACTGGCTTATTGTACCCTCAATGAATCCCCAACAATAAAAAAAAAAAAAAAAACTTAGAGATTTTATCCAAATTGCTAATCCTAACCTGAAAACAGTTGGGCACTGGGATTACATGTTTTTTTGTTTTTTTTACAATAGTTATCAAACTGATTTTAAGTTTTGGTAAACTGAATGTCTTGACCTCAAAACAGTAAGAATAAAGTAGTGAATCTTAAGCATGGAACACGCCCAGAGTGTCCTACATAGAACTTGGTTATCTTTCATTTTACTTTTAAAATCCATAGCTTTTTTAATTCCCCTGGCATTTTTTTTTTTTTTATTTGTGTTTGTTTTTTCCGCTGAAGTTGAAATTTTCTGTGTGGCAGCAAGCAGGCAGGATGCTGAGACTTCATTATATTCACTATTAAACAAAAGCTCTTATTTTAGACAATATGTGAACGGACTATTTTGAGTGCAGCATCATTTCCCGGGATTATCTGTGTGATTGTTTTCTCTATTCACTGGGATCCTCATTTGTTGGTTCTTCACTTCACTCCAGTGTCAGCCGTCCTCACAGCTCACACCTGCGCAGATTCTGGTTACCCACATCTTCCCTTCATAACATGCAGCCTTCCCATCCTTCAGACTTTACCGTCTTTTGAAAGTCTTTTGAGTTTATACAGTTTATTGAAGATTCCTTTTTACATTTACATGGAAGCAGGCTGGTATGATGAAAGTAGCCCCAGAGTAAGAATTGGGATTTTAAGATTCCATTTCTTCCTCAAACTCTACGTTCTAATTTCCAGTGCTATCCAAATCCACTTTTTTATATCCAAAAGAAGAAGGAATTTCAGTGATTCAACACTAGCTTATCACCTGTAGAATTCTATGTGTGCTTAGATGCATGTATTTCTCCAACAAGCAGAATTTTATTGTCAGGCACTGTGCTAGGTTAGGAGGAATAATAACATACATTAAGCCATTTCATGGATTAACTCAGTTAATCCTCACACCGCCCCCACTGTAGCTGAAGAAACTGACGCAGACAAAGCCTAATGATTCAGCCAAGCTTTCATGGCAGTAAGTGGCTGAGATTTAAAGCCAGGCCAGCTGCAGAGCCCACTGGTTCTTGCAGCCACTGTGTTATATGCCTGGGAAATGATGGCAAATCAGAGAAGTTTCCTTTTTCAAAGAGCTCACAGGCCACAGAAAGAGGAAGATGTGTCAAAAAACAGCACTGTGATATGTCAACTAATACTTCTAACTTATTCAGAGCTTCCACTGTATTCATAAGTTACCCTGTGATTTTTTTCTTTTTTTATTAATATTAAATCATAGCGGTGTACATTAAGGCGATCATGGGGCACCACACACGGTTTTATAAACAGTTTGACACATTTTCATCACACTGGTTAAAATGGCCTTCCTGGAATTTTCTTAGTTATTGTATTAAGACATTTATATTCTACATTTACTAAGTTTCACATGTACCCTTGTAAGATGCACCGCAGGTGTAATCCCACCAATCACTCTCCCTCTGCCCATCCTTCCCCCTCCCTCCCCCCTCTCCCCCCTCCCCATAGTCTTAGGTTATATCTGGGTTACAGCTTTCATATGAAAGCCATAAATTAGTTTCATAGTAGGGCTGAATACATTGGATACTTTTCTTCCATTCTTGAGATACTTTACTAAGAAGAGTATGTTCCAGCTCCATCCATGTAAATATGAAAGAGGTGAAACTTTTTCGTTTCTTGTCTTTTTTTTTTTTTTTTTTTAAATTGAGTCTCAAGCTGTCACCCTAGGTAGAGTGCCGTGGTATCACAGCTCATGGCAACCTCAAACTCTTAGGCTTACATGATTCTCTTGCCTCAGCCTCGCAAGTAGCTGGGACTATAGGCACCCACCACAGTGCCTGGCTATTTTTCTTGTTGCAGTTGTTTAGCTGGCCTGGGCCGGGTTCCATCCTGCCACCCTCAGTGCATGTGGCTGGTGTAACCACTGTGCTATGGGGGCCGAGCCTAGAACGTGAATCTTGATTAGTTCACCATTGCAAATGCACATATATAAATGTGTATGTGTGTAAATATATACATGCATATGAACACATAATAAATGTGTGTAATATGCACCACAGGTGTGATCCCACCGATTCCCCTCCCAGGGGTATTTGCGAAACTTGGTAAATGTAGAATGTAAATGTTTTGGCACAGTAACTGAGATAACGCCGGAAAGGCTATGTTAACCACTGTGATAAAAATGTGTCAAATGGTTTATGAAGTGAGTGTATGATGCCCCATAATCATATCATTGTATACAGTTATGATTTAATAAAAAAATTAAAAAAAAAAATAAATAAATGTGTGTAGTAGAACCTCTGTAAGTTGACCACTCAAGGGACCATAAGAAACTGATAAACATATGGAGGTCGTCAACGTAAGGAACTAGCCCTTCTACTGATACGTACATGTGGTGCATGCCTGGTCTGCAAAAATTAGGTCAACTTAAGGATGTGGCCAATGTAGAGAGGCTGTCAACGATGGAGGTTCTACTATATATTATATATATCTGTATGCATATGTTTGTTTATATTAATATATGTATGCATATATATATATATAGAGAGAGAGAGAGTTGTTGTTTTTTCTTTCCTCACTTTACTTTGGCATGGAGTCATTTTCAACCCAGAACATTTTACTCTGCTAGAAATTACTTTCTTACTGCTATCTAATGGTCACAATATATTACACCTATTACTTTAGATGCTGTTTTTTGAAGCGATGAATGCCAACCTGGAAAGAATGACAAATCAAACAAACAGACCCTCATCTAGCAAAATGTTTTACTCATGTATTACAGTAAGGAAGCTGTTTCACCTTTCACTTTTCAGAAAAGGAAGAATAAAAAAGTATGCAGAGTATGCATATTTCATCACTTCTAATGCATTTTAGATGTTCATGAACAAAAGGGAAAATATCATTCGTAGGCAAGTGTTACTCAAACTCCTCTCGAGACTTAGATATATATGTTGGAGAATGCATGGAAGTTATTGGGAACCTGATACATAAAGCAAAGACAGTCTTGGCATTCTCATTCATGGAAACTTATATCTTACATTTAAAATGAAGGACCAATTATCTCTCCCTCAATAGAACAAAAATCCCAAGTATTCCTTAACTTTGAATGCTCCGTGAACAGTTTTATTTCAGCTGAAGAACTATATAAACCATAGGCTTAAATCTGAATGTTTTATACCATCAAAGTCCCAAGGTGAAAATACAAAGTTTCAATCTTAGCTTTTTATGGTTGTGTCGGGGAGGAATGTTTTGTTTAAAAATGGTTTGTTGTGTGATTATACATATGTTTCTGATATTCAACACCTTCAGGAGTTTTCCTTCAAATTTCCTAGCTCCTCACCCCTCTTTCATCTGGAATTATTCTCAGTATTATTGCTCTCATTCTTTTCCTTACCCTTGCTATGGCAACACAGAAATCTTCCATTTACTCTCCATGGAGGCAGGAAATAAAAGTGTTCAAATTCATTTGGTTAATATTCAGATGTATCTCTGAATAGCTCTATCGTCTCACAACGAAGTTATTCTGATTTGATTCTGAAGCACTGGAACTGAGTACGCCCAAGACAATCTGTTAATCTGGTCCGGCCTTCTCTGCAGGGCTCACTCCTCCCCTCTCTTTCATTTTTTGGTCCCGGCCCTCTACCATAGCAGCTGCCTGAACAAACAATGCCCTGTCCCCTGACTCCCCTGAGGCTAAGAAAATGATGCTACTTCTGTCTGGAAGACTCTTCTTTCCACCCTTCCCTCCCTTTTTGCATCTGTCAATTTTAATTTCATTTTTCAAACTCCATCAGGGTCAAGGCCTCTTAGAATCTTTCCGTGGAAGGTCAAGGCGGTATTTGCGTCGTTGCTGATAGCCTTGCAGAGCACCTTAGGACTGGATGATAAAGTGCTTGCCGCCCTTTATTATAACCGTATGCTTCTTTTGTCTTGCTCTTATCTTAGATAATGAACTTGTCAAAAAATAGTATTCCAGGTCCGCTAGGTGAGCAATAAGTAAAAAACTAAATAAATGAATATATAAATGTAGATGTACTGAAGTGTCTCATCTTTACTCTGAAGATAGTAAATGAAATAACTTTATTTAGAAGATAGCTATATGCATTTTGATGCCCTGAGTTGCTCCAAGTAAGTGTTAATTATATTAAAAAGAAACAAAGTACAGCAGAGCAGCTAACATTCTAAGCTGATGTGAGCAATAAAGCTGATGGAACGTAAATGGAGGGGCCTGAAGTGAGTCCAGGAATTCAAGCTCAGATCACTATGAGCTCAAATAGCACTCCGTTTTCTTCTCATGATATTGCCTTTGCCCCATTCAAACTTTGCCTAGCAGGATTTCCCATGTTTTGAATATGAGGCCACTTGTCTCTAATGTCTGCCTGTCCGAGGTTGGACGTGTCTGCCTAATTCGCCCAGGGTTTTTGTTGAAAACTTTGTGAACAGCCTAAGGAAACTGCTCATGTTTCTAGAAGCCGCCTCCTCCTAGCTCTAACCAGGGGCTTCTCATTTCAGGCTTCCGTAGACTGGGACTAAGTTATACTACTTAGTGGAACATTCTATTCCACATGTTTGGAGCCAGTTGGATTGGGGGATAAAGCATATATTTGCATAAATGAATATCACCACATGCAGAATAACGCACAAAATGTACCTGTGGTTTACTGGATAAAATCTTAGTTCATGGCAAAGCCAAAAATGGCATTAGTCTTTATTTGATCATAGGAAGAATAAATTATATTTTAATGAAACTGTATGTGCAAAATAATTGCTGATACCAAACATATGAATCTATCATGAGTGAAAATTGAAATAATGTCTAATACCCTTTTCATTGTCATCTATTTGAATATATATATTTATTTCCAGTTAATTAATAGCTTGTTTTTTATCCATGTCTTTTGGGTTCTTGAAAAATCAGGGAAGTTATTAAATGTTTTAATCTTTCTACATTTCAATTTTCTTATCTGTTAAAAAATGGAATTAGTGCTCATTCTCTTTTGGTGGAAGCTCTATACAAACGTCAAGTGATCTTTATTAAATCCACCTGAAAGTTTTGGTACAAAAAAAAAATGGTATCAGAAGTAAACTAGCCAACATACCATCTACTAATTTTCTGGAAGAAAAATAATTTAATTGTGAAGCAATTCTAATGCCTCTTCTCTAGTAGAATGACCCTCCTGGCTGACTCTAATCTCTTTCATGATTTCTTCATTCCACAGGCATTTTGGGGGATGCCTCTCTATGGACCAGGGACTGTTCTAAGTGACAGGAACATACCAGTATGCAAAGAATAGGAAAACCCCTACAGCATGAAGTTTACATTGTAGGGTAATTTGAGCTTATATTCATATGAATGTATTTATAAATATCAATATTTAAACATTGATAACAACCACAAGTTTATAAATAAATAATATATTATTGCCTTGAATTTTAAAAAGTAGAAATCAGGACTCAGAGAGGTTACGTTGCTGTTCTAAATCTCAAAGCCTAAATCTAAATCTCATGGAAGTAAATGATGTGTTAATAATTATAGTCAAGTAATTATTTTTGTTTGGACAAATGTCATCTTCAAGGTGCACATCTCCAAAACAGCAATTTCTACCTGGACAAAAGCATACAAATAGCGGAGAACAAAAGCCCCTGTCAAAAGGGAATCCCCCATTTTATTGACAATATTCATACAGGGCCTGGTCCTTCAGGGTTTGCTAATTTCCTAATACCTGAGATTCTTCTTCCCTGTACATGGCTTCATTAGTCTACAGGACTTCCTCAACCTTCCGGATGCCAGACTAGCTTCCAATGAGTCACCTTCCTGGATTTTCCAAATTCTGGTCTTGCTTTCTCCAACGAGACCTTCCCTTGTTCCTGTTTTTCCCAGTTGCACTGAATCTGTGGACTTGCTGGAACATGTTCATTCTCCCAATCTGTCATTACCAATAAAAATTATGGGCCTAGGACCCACGAGGCTGCTACTAAGGATGGAATATGAATTCAAATAAAACAGAGAATCCATTCAACATTAATCTGCTAGCTCCCTCTGGCTTAGCTAATCAACTGTTCCATTTTATTTTCTCTTGTTCTTTATGTGGATGTTGAGTGTGTTAATCTCTCAAGTTCTGGTTATGATAATTTTCATGATCTATTTTTTATCATTTTATTTTGTTTTTCAATTTGACAAGAGATACATATGTGCACATATTAACAAAAAGGAAAATACAGATGAATATAAGAATAACAATCACCTACAATCCTCTTACTCAGAAATAATCCTTTATATTAATGCTTATGAATTTCTATCTATAGTAAGGCTTTCTGTAAATAATTCTCAATCAACAATCCAGCTCAACCTACATAAATTAAGTCGATTTTATCAATCATCTTATCAAACTACTATTTCATTAAATTGAACAGAAATCCACATTAAAGTGGTTTAAATATTAAGTACGAGGTAAACATGACGTCATTGGCTGTAAGTCTTTATTTTCTCTATATAATGAATGTGGCCGATGCATTAGGCAAATAATAAAACATTAAACATTTCAAACTTGCAGGGAACCTCAATTTATTTCTTGAATTGACTTAACCGAATCTATAAAGCTTATGAAAATTTATTACATTTCATCTTGAACCCCATTTGGGAAAAGGGACAAAGGTGCTCTTCAAATTATAACTCACAAAGCTCCTACAATTCCATATGTACAATCAATATTGATTAATAACGATGTAAGGAAAGGCAGCCTTGAACCTGGCATGATGCTGTCATCAGGGAATCTGAGGTTATCAGGGAATGTGCAGTTCCATGCTGGTAACATAGACCACCGTGCTCAATTCTGGGCTCTGACAAACTAAAGTTTGTTATGTAGGCTTTGGCTAATTTCCTTTGGAAAATCAGTTCAATAAAGTCCAGAGGTAGCTCTCATGTTTTGACTTTTAAAGGGATAAATTCACAAAATTAACACTTTGTAAACCTTATCACATCCAGGAATACATAGAGCCATATTCATACTCACACACCTTCACACCTTACATACCAAGTGGCATCAGAATTGAACACAATTAGGATTAAACATAATCAGTATTAAACACAGTTCTAAATATTTCTTTAGAAATATTTAGAAAATGGTGAGCTATCAAAGGTATGATTTAGGGAGGGGCAGAAGACAACCTGATTCTTTAAAATCATTTTAAAATCCTGTTAGTTTTTTTTCTTTAATGTGAGAGAGGTAAATATTGTTTCTGCACACTGACTTATGACTGTAATTTATCTACCTGAAATTTGTTAGCAAAATGTAGTCTGTTTTCTGGTTTAGAAAGCACCTTCCTACCTTATTTTTCCCTTTCGCTCTCATTTTTCTTTCCTCTTTTCCCTCTTAGGTTAAAATGATTAACAAACTCTTCTTTCCCAGCTATTCTAGGGTGTATAATACCCTGAAAACGCAGCAAAGCCATCTTCTTCACCTGATGGGCTGTGTCTGGGCTCTCCCTCAGACTTTGGCTCCTGTCTTGTATTGGAAGACAATTTTTCATGGGTTCTTGAATTTCTACAGATCTTCCAAGCAGAGACACTGACTGCTTTTGTTCTAGACTATCTTTTCACAGTCTTAGGATACAGAAGTCCTTCTCCCTCCGGAGCAAAGGGCAGGTTTGTTTACAGTTCAGTATAATAAAGAGAATTTCTCCCTCTGTGGCAAAGAGTAGGTTTATGTGCTTTCATTATATATAATTTGAGTTTCTTAAGCGCCAAGACATTCAGCTACAGGTGTCTGCGGGGGTCACTTATCATGTCACCCTGTAATAATTGGGCCTTGAGAAATGGATGCAAAAACATGACAATATTCTGACTGGTGCTCTTCCCATGAGTAACCAGCTGTCCTTTGCCGGCATTCAGGAAACTATGGCAGCGCCTTCGCCGTCCTCTCGCTTCTGTCCTTTTGCTGTGTGGGTGGACTCTCCTCTCTACCCAGGCCCTTTGATGATAACTAATTTGGTTCGTGTGTTTTTCTATTTTACTCCCCACATGGCTACCTCCTTAAATTGACTTTCTCAGTCTAAGATCCTTACATGTCTAGGAAAAAAGAGAATGCGATTAAATATTAAATGACAATGAATGAAAGTAGGAGAGATGTGAAGGCAAATGGGAATTCAAGAGAAATTGTAGATTATATATGGAGTTGGGCCCATGCTAATCCATACAGCAGCTGTGTTTTGAATGTCATTCCTATCAGAGACATCATGGGAAAGACCTGTCGAGTCCGTGGGTTTGACCGTGGGCTACACTGCGAGCTGGGTGCTTTGCTTATTTGACAGGTTTTATTCTTAATGTTCACTGCTAAAAATATTCCTTCCTCAATAGTTCTTTCTTCCCAATCTTTTCCTTCCCAGCTCTCGAAAACTCCAACAATCAAATTCGTGCACACATATTCACGTAACATGGTTAGTGATAAAATGATGGAGAATTTTCCTGGTTACCTCTTATTTCAGAGAGTTCCAGAGGGAGGAGCATTAAGTAGCCTCTGCAGCAAGAATCCTGAGCTTCACTTGGAACTTGTTAAAATGCAGATTTCCAGACCATGAACCCAAAGAATTCTAACTGAGTATGTGTGATGTGGGTGCCCGGGAATTTCCCATTTTTAATGAGCATCTTGGGTGATTCTGCTGAATACTCCATGAGAAATTCTGCTCCCCAAACTGACCCCTAATGTGGAACCATGCACATTTGCTCAGTCTAATAGAGACAGTTCAACCTCAAGTATAGATGAATCACTGACAAAAGTTAGTTGATGACAGTGATTTGCTCTGGCAGACAGCCTAACTGCTAGGAGTGCTTTGAAAGTTACTTTTTTGGCCCATGAGACTGAAAGACTCATCTTAATAGGAAACAACTACTAATTAGTTTTAGCATTTCTGGATATATTTGGAATGATTTCTTCTGATCTATGGTATAATCCTATGAACACAGTATTAGCAAGGGCCATATATAGAAAGATGTATACATGGAATTTTTCAAATGAAAGTGGTAACTTGTAAATACTTTTGGTAAAATACTATTATCCCAAAGGTATTTTATTTGAAGAAGTTAAACAGTGTGAAACTTTTTCAGAGAAAAATTAAGAAAATATTTTCAAAAAATAAAGAGACTATAGCAGGCATTATGTTGAGATCCTAAGACACACATGGGGAGCTATTGGAGAATATGTCAGGGGGCGTTTAGAGAAAGTGGGTGACATAACGACGTTGGTGGCTCTGCAAAGTCACTTCTTAATAAGGATGCTCGTGGGGAAATTTTCTCTTCCTGTCCTCAAAATTTTCTGAACTAAATAGAATTAAATCACCCAAGTAATAGAAGCATCACTGTATAGCTCTTATCTTTAAGTATAAACCATCACATTTCATTTCTACAAGGTTTGACTGGGAGTTAAACACTAAAATTTGGTCCACGTGCACCGCAGAGAAAGCCCAGGAGGGAAAACCAGCTCGTGTCTATAGTACGTCATGGACAAAGACACCACAGTTTAGAATGGCATGGACCAGGGTGATAGTGGAAACATTTAAATCTGCACATGAAACTGAGTTATTGTGGAACTACTTGGGACAACTGTTGCTACCTAAAACAATCTGACCAATATTTTTGCATGGACACATTTTCACTGTTGTTCAGTGATGACCACTTCCTAAAAAAAGCAACACAAATGCCAAGCAGAATTTGTCAAGGGGCTCTGTCATATCTTAGAAAGTGATGAGACTTACAGTTGACGACGACTTTCACTTTTTTCACATCTGGGAAGGACACATCATTTTCCGCACTGCATTCGTACTCCCCAGCTTGGTCCCTTGTAATTCCATAAATGTCCAAATATTGTCCATTTTCAAATGGTTTTGCTACAAAAAGAAAGACAGCACATTTAATTGTAGCCGCCGGAGGCTTCATTCAAGTAAAACAACAATTGCATGAGTTCGTACAAGATATTGCTGACAAAACAATTCCAAATGAAACTGGGGAATTATTAAATCCTTTGTTCTTCTATGTTCAGAGAAAAACTCAGAAAAAAAAGCAATAGCACAGCAAGGGATGCTAAAACAACTTTTTCCCCCAGAACAGGATATACATGTGTTCTTTTTAATTGATTGTGGTCTTCTAACCTCTTCACACATCAAATAGAGCTCTGCACATTTCTGTAATTGAGTTCAACAACCTCTGAACAGTGTAGATGAAATTCGCTAATATGACTTGGTACATATTGACTTTTATACAGTGTGAGCCAGCAACTTGACACTTCACCTAACTAAATGTTATTTTTCCTTGGGGGAAATTTCCTACCCATATTCAAGGTTTCAAGCCCAATGGCTTTATAACCGTATACAGACATAGTCAACTATTGCCGTATTTCAATTCTAAAATTATTAATTGTGCTGAGAAAAGAAAAAAAATTATGCCAAGAAAGATACGCTGTATACACTACATATAACTCACCCAATGGAATATCAGAGAAAAACTTATGACTTGCAAACTAAGAGTTTAGTGGTCATTAAAGTAATTTCTCTTTACTATTCAGTATAGCAAGGAAAACATTCTATTTGACCAAAGATAGTAGCAGATTAAAAACATAAAGATATGATCGCAGATGAAAGAGTATCGTCAAGTCAATCAATTTTGTATAAAGGACTTCTTTCTTTGATAATGGAATTTTTATTTATTTGTAAGCAGAGAATCATTGAGCAGGACAGATTCTAATTATCAGCAGTATGGCAAAGAAAGAATGGTCCTCTGTGAAATTCAAGAGAAAATCCCCCATTACCTTCTGCACAAGCCTTGAAAAAATCATATTTCAATGCGTACCAAAGAGAGCTGGGAAATGAAGCCCCACTTCCATTAAATGGTGTGTTTCCAAAAGTCAACATTATTTCTGTCTTTCTTTTACTCCCTTGCCAAAACTATTGTAATGATATAGAAGTTAGAAAACTCGTGATAAGATTAAATTTTAATGACTCAAAACAAAATAAATTTCGTTGCCTCCACATCTAAAATCCATGTCAATGATTTCCCCCCCATGGGCGTCTTTGCCTGAGCCTAGTTCATCCTAGTTCCCTATCTGACTTCAATACACTAATGCAACATTTATTTTCTAATGTTTTTCTCTTTTTCTCTTAGTTTTACCCTTATAATGAAGATATTATAGGCTTAAATGTGCTTGTAAAAACTACTACAATAGAAAAGAGACAGGATCTTTGTTCACGTTCAAGTTTTTTTTTTTTTTTTTTTTTTGCAGTTTTTGGCCAGGGCCAGGTTTGAACCTGCCACTCCCGGTATATGGGGCCCGCACCCTACTCCTAGAGACAGGCACCACCCTCATGTTCAAGAATTTTTTAAACATAAGTTATAAAGACAGTTATAAATATAACATAAAGTATAGGGAACACTTACGTAGCAGATCAGAATTAAATGCCTTAGCTGGGCCGTACAAAATGAAGACAAGCACAGGTGAAAATACAGACCATGCATCTTACAAGGGTACATGTGAAACTTAGTAAACGTAGAATATAAATGTCTTAATACAATAACTAAGAAAATGCCAGGAAGGCCAGTGTGATAAAAATGTGTCAAATGGTCTATAAAACCAGTGTATGGTGCCCCATGATCACATTAATGTACATAGCTATGATTTAATAAAAAAAAAAAAGAAAAAGAAAAAGAAAATATAGACCATGATGAAACCTTGTAAGAAGTTCTGATGGTCTAGCTTATTTTCAGTAACAAAATGTTACTGAACATTTTTACTTTTGTGTACTGACACAGTTGAAGAAAAGGTACCTCTGAAATTCATGCCTTTGATAACAAGCATACATTTTAACCCATTCAAATATCCACCACTATTATTTCATCCTTGAGTAAATTGTTAAGTATAATGGGTTATGTGCTATTGTTTTCTCAGTTTAAACATTATGTAAACATAAACAATAGTTTTAAAATTATTAAATGATGGAAATGAACATATTAGAGTTCTATGTCTGCCAAATAATGAAAAAGCATAATGAAAAGAAAGAGAAGGCTTGAAATATAACTGAGAAATGAGCATTTCATTTTTTTTCTAAAGGGCTGAATGGCAGACTCGAAAATATGGAAAGCAACCACCAGAAACTGACCTAATTTAAAAGCATCAGGACCTTCTGTCAAATAACTCCAGAGAGCGCCCTTTCCATCAGTTGTATATTTGTCCTTGGCGTTCACTGCACAATCTGAGAAGCCGTCATAAGGGCTTCCTCTCCAATCCCCCCATAAAACAAGGTCCACATTAACAACTACCACAATTACCAGTAAATGGTTTCATATGGCATGACTCAGCTGTGAGGGGATTATGGTGGCATCACTGCCAGTGGCCCTAGTATGCAGATACTCGAGATAAAGTGTTAAGTGTAGGGTCAATATCTGACCTTTTTCCCCACTGGATTTGTGGTACTTTAAAGCCCCTTCTTGTTTCTGGTCACCAGGCACCAGCCCTCCCAACCGTGTGCTCTAAGCACACCATTGTTTGTACACACACACGACTCTGTTTCCAGCCCTGTCCCATCCTTGCTCTGTTCTCAGCCTGATCGTCAATGCAGACTTCAGTTCCACACCTGAAATTTAGAATTGCTTTCCCCGGTAGGTATCTGATTCCCTGAGTTGTCCAATCGGCTGCCTCTTTGGTCTTTGTTATCCTCTGTTTTCTGTAGTAGTTTTCCTTAGTTTTGTTCAAGGAAACCAAGCCTGTCTTTAGGTACTCGTTGGCTTAGACATCTTCCTCAGCACCCTGCTCTCAGGGGGAGGAGCTGGGCACCGTACACGAGGCAAACTCGAACGTTTCAGTTTATACCTGCCACACAACTCAGGGCATCTCCCGAGGTGGGGGACAAAGACCCAGTCTGTAGGAATACAGTAAAGACCTGAACCCCGTAAACCACAGCAGAATTTGCAAGGTTCACGAGGGACAGTACCATATCTTGTGGTGCTCATAATAAATCTCAACATCGTCACATCTCCCAGGGCAGCCTCTCCTGGGGGCGGGTTTCACCACCCCCCAGTGCAAAGCCCCTTTCTCTTTCACTCATCATTGTATCCTTAGCTCCGGAGTTAGTTTGTGAAATGCCATATTCTTTATAAATATTTATTGAACAAATAAAGAAGTATATTGATTAATTAATTCCTGCAAAAACTGAGAACAGAGGATCTACAGTAAATCTCTATACAATTTGAAACAGAAGTTGCTACTTTTCTTTCAGAGTCACGGAAAAGAAAAAGAACTTTTTTAAAAGAGTTGCCCCCCCCCCAAAAAAAAATGTTGCCGTCCTTGCTGACGTCTTGAAGTGACAGGTGGTGGCAGGAGGTGGGACAAGCTCTATACTGCTACTGCAGATGCATTGGAAGATTAGAAGGACTAGCAAACTCATTAAATACAAATTTGAGGGGAAATGATAAGTAGTGCCTATATCTGAACAAAAATTTTCCTCTGTGCATTGCCTCCTCCAAGCCTACATTGACTGTTCTCAAAAATAGAGAACTGAAGAAATTCCACCGGCTTTCAGTGTTATCACTATTATCACCACCTGCAAAGAAGAAGCTGGGAAAATAGCTGTGGTCGGTAGCTAGGGCATCCTGGGATCCATTAGATCCTGGTTTCTGTTAAGAACCCAACCACAGTGTTCTCTGCTGGCCAGTAAGTGACATCTGGGTTTAGCTTTTCGGTTCGTTAAGGCATTTAACGTGCTTTATGTTGTGCATAAAAACAGTTCGCAACAGCATTGGCATTCCCCTAGAACATTCACATGTTTTAGAAAAATATTTCACAAAACAAATTTCTCTTCCTTTTATTTGTAGCACACTATGCTTCACTAGTTTTCTTCTAAAATCTTTGATTAATTCTTTCCACTTTTTCAAGGCCTTCACATGTTTCTATCTGTGAAATATTGTTTTTGTCCTATGACTGCTTTTCCTCCATTCAATACTCCTTCAAGGAGAACTAGTTCCTTCATTTACATTTCATTACTATAAATGCATAGAGAGAATAGAGCAACGCATGGCTCTATTCAGCCCATACCCATATCTTGAATCTTAAATTTATTTGTACATTCTACTGGGCATTACCCTGTGGATATTTCATAGGTATCTCAAAGTTAACACAGTCAAAAGCAGCTTTACCTTTCCTGGCATATTTGCAGCTCCTCTTGTGTTTTAAATCCTAGTGAGTGCTCTTATCATCACTCAGTTGCTCAAGCCAGAAACCGTAGCATTAACATTGATAATACCTTTTACTCAGTCACCCAAAGGTCACGGTATCGGTGGGGCACAGTGGCTCACGCCTGCAATCCCAGCACTCTATGAGGTTGAGCTGTGTGGACTGCCTGAGCTCAGGAGTTCAAGATCAGTCTGAGCAAGAGTGAGACCCCATCTCTACTAAAAATAGAAAAATTACCCAGGTCTGGTGGTGCACACCTGTGATCCCAGCTACTCAGGAGGCTGAGGCAAGAGGATGGCTTGAGCCCAAGGTCTGAGGTTACTGTGAACTATGATGCCCCGGCACTCTAGTCTCACTCAACAGAGAGACTCTGTCTCAAAAAAAAAAAACAAAAAAAAAAAACCTCACTGTGTCCTGTTAATTTTACCATCTGCACTCCTGTGTCTCAGTTACAGATCCGGAGTGCACACACAGGGTATGCAAATGATTGACTGCTTTATGGAGTCATTTCAATCATTTTCTAAAACTGTTCTCAGAAAGAATCATCCAACTTTACAATGCTTCCCTGCAGGAAGATACTGAGGGTCTCATAGCCATGTATTACTAGCTAGTACTCTGCAAATGAATTTATAAAATATACTTGGAATGGTTCATTTACATTTGTGAATATCGTTATTTCACATCAGCTACTGCCCACCAGCATATTTGCTATCATAAAAGTATTTCTTCTGTGTGTTGTATGAAGCTGTGGCGTTAGGACTGTGGGCTTCAGAACTGGATTATCTGAGCTCAAATCTCAGCTCTGCCATTTATTAACTATGTGACCTTGCACAAGACACTTAATCTTCATTTTACCATCTATTATGTGTAAGGATAATAAAAGAACCTGCCGTATAGTGTTGTTGTGAGGAATGAGTTAATATAAGCAAAATTTTTAAAGCATGTTGTGGTATCACAGAAATTTAAAAAAATCTATTAACTATTATTATATGCACAGGTTTAGGCACGCCATGAAGGTTCATTTAGATAAATACTGTTTCCAGCTTCATAGATTACTGTACTCAAGCAGAAGTTCTTTTATCTTCATAGGATATTTCATAGGAACTAGAAGTAAGAATAAGGAAGTCCCTCAAGACCATTCATGGCAATGACCATACACTTTCAACATCTCTGCAGGAAACCAGCAGACACATCTAGAGATGTGCAAGGCTAGTATCACATTGCAGTGACAAATAACCCCACAGGCCACACGGTGCCAGAAAGGATATACACGTTTACGAAAGAAAAAAATGTGCGAAATTGGTAATACTTAAGTCATGTCAACTTCTGCAATTACAAGAGGTGCACAATGTGACGCGATTCATCTTCTGTAACTGGTATATATTGAGGATTATGATTTTAGTACAGTTTTTTTGTTTCCTAAATGTGTATATATTTTTGGGGGGTATTACCCTCTGTGTGTGTGTGTGATGTCTGGAAAGTACTCAGCCATGTATGTGTTTATTTTTTAATCTTACATGGCTGGATACTTTCTAGACAGCCCTTTATATATAAATGAGCCTTCAAAAGTAAAAAGAGCATTAAAAATGGCTTTCAGCATCAGTTTTCTGATGAGAATTCTAGGCTGAGATGAAGTCCTCTGTAGCCGGCTGTCTTGGTGTAAAGTCGCTGTGGCCTCCCCCGTTGGGACCTGGAACATTCTAGTCTTCAGTCAACCTGCTAACTTCCACTGTTTAGGTCTCTTAGACAAAATATCCTTAGAAAAACCTTTTCTGATCTACTTACTACCCAGTGGAATAACCCCCCCAAACAAAGTGAAACCAAACAAACCCCCACGCTAACCTTGTGTGGCATATACATGCTTACTTTTGGTCCTTTAACTATTAGCAACTTTAAAAACATTTATCTTTCCTGTTACACTGTAAGTTCCGTGTGGCATAGAATGCTAACGCTAACCTTGTGTGGCATATACATGCTTACTTTTGGTCCTTTAACTATCAGCAACTTTAAAAACATTTATTTTTCCTGTTACACTGTAAGTTCTGTGATATAAAAGGCTGTACTTTCTTCCACGTCTAGTATGGCCCCTCCTTGTTGACTATGATTAAAGACAACATCATATAAAATCCAAAATATTTGACATTTCATTCTAGAAGGTAGATTAAACCTTATTCAAGCAATAATTGACCACATCAACATAAATAAAAATCATAATACTTACCTTCTATTCAATCCTTATTATTGTGCATAAGGTATAATGCTAAATGTTTTTCTAAATGAATTACAGAGTTAACCTTAAATAAAGACATGAGATACATTCTATTATATAGAACAAGTTTACAACAGTTAAAGTAACTAAATACTTTGCTGATGAGCCCAGTGGCAAATAGAAATGCAGAATTAACTCCAAAGTCTACCTGCCTGATCTGTCTATGACTTAAATGCTACCTTCATTCTCTCATCTATAAATAGTGGTAATAATGTTTGCTAAGCTAAGTTAGGACAGAGTTTGTAACTCCTGCTCTTATAACTAAGGAGCACTATAGAAATATTCAATCTCTGAAAGATGCTATTGGTTTGTTTTAGTTTTCTATGGATGCAAATTTCTGGCTTTAGTTTTCTATGGTTGCAACAAACTTGCTGGCTTAAAACCATACAAATTTATTTTCATATAGTTCCTTAGGTCAGAAATCAAGCACAGGGCTATAGTAACCAGAATAATGGTTTTCCCAAAGATATTCACATCCTATTCACTGAAGGGATTAGCTCCCATGGGAGAAGGAATTCTGCAGACATATTAATGTTAAGCACCTATGATAAGAAAATTATATTGGCAGGGTCCCACCTAGTCACACGAGTCCTTACCGGAGGAGGAGCAAGATTGGAGGACTGGGACAAAGAGATGAGACGGAATAAGGATGGTAATAACCACTGTTGACATTTAGGGTGAAAAAATGGAGCATGAGCCAGGGTTCTATGGCCTCTAGAAACTGGAAAGTGCTCATCTAACAGCGAGAAATTGATATTCCGTTACAGTCCCCACAGGGACGCAGCCTGTCAGCACCTTGCTTTTATCCTGGTGAGACCAGTACTGAATAGAAATATAAGATAATCCATTTGTTCTTTTCTAAGCCACTAAGTTTGTGATAATTTGTTACAGCAACAATATGAAATCAACACAGGATCTTCCTCGATGGATATCAACGTGTCAGAAGTGAAGAATTCTTTTCTGGAGGCTTGTTTACTTGCTTTTTTGGGTTGTTGGGAGAATCACATTCCTCTTGTTGTAGCAGTGATGTCTGCCGAAGGCCGTTCCCAGCTTTCAGAGGGTGTGGTCATGTCCTACCTTCTTCCATCTTCCAAGCCAACAAATGTTGAATCAACTCTCTCCTTTTGAACTTCTACTGCCTCCATGTTAGTCGGATCCCTCTGACTTCCTCTTCTGCTTTCTTCTTTCTCTTTTAAGGATTCATGTGTTAAATTAGACCAACATGCCTAATACAAAATAATCTCCTCATCACTAGTCCCTAACTTTAATCCCATTTGCAAACTCCTTTTCCACAGAAGGTAATACAGTCACAGATTTCAGGGACTGGGCCTTCCATTTTTGGAGACCATTCGTCTGTACAAATCCCTGCCACAGTTTGTATTAGACTTTGCAGCTCCACTTGCACAAACACATTGTAATTTGGCAATAATTTTCATAGACAGTAAGAAAATAAAAGCATGTGGTTTAATTTATAAAGTTGCCAAGGTCATTAATCCCTCTGAATAATGAGTGAATATTGAAAAATAAATTTAATGAAGACAGTCTTTTTGAAGCAAAAAAATTGCATGAGAATGTGCTGCAAATTTATCAGGTAATGTAATTCTGGAAAGTGTTATTAGAGCCCACAAATAATGGACTTGGAAAGAACAAGTGGGAAGAGTGTATGTGCGTTGGTGAAATTGTGGAATTCCTCTACTAAAATACTCTAATAAGATTCAGAAGCAAAGTAAAGTAATCAATAAACACAATGCTCCTGGCTTTGATTTTTTTGTGTGTTATGTATTTATCACAGTCCACCAGACAGCACTGAAGAAAAATTCTTAACTCAGATCACTTTAATTTTTTATCTCCTTTCTGTCTTCCTGCCTGCTTTCCTTTTTCTTTTTTCCTCCCCTTTTATGCAATTCATTCAGTGGCTATTAATTGTACTGGGATCTTTGACAAGTGAAGAAAATTGTATCCATTTCAAAGAGCTTATGGTTTATTAAGAAAATAAAAGTATAACCAGGTAATGTCCAAAAATATGATAATTACTACATTTGATATAAATACAGGATGTTATGCTATCATAATTGTGCTGACATTATTTCAAGGAAGAATTTTGAAAGTTTGTTTAGGCTAGAACATTATCTTTGTGGAAGCGGGTGAAAAGGAGCCTAGAGCTATAAACAGAAGTCACAGGCTTGAAGGCCTTGTATTTCACACACACACATACACACACAAAATGGATTGTAATTTGAGGAATGATTACAATGTTGTATATAAAAGAGTATTGGAACATTTAAAATAAAGTAGTAATGGAACATATTTTAAACATGAATATGAAATTATTATTCCTCCTCTTAAATTTAGGAACAATGATCTGCCTCACCTTCTTGCCATAAAGCATTAGAGAAATAAATAAAACTTGTAAGCAAAATCTAGATGTTCCACAACATAACAACATAATACTCAATATATAATTAAAATTTACTAACATTCAGAGAAATAGGAATCTATAAATAATAAATAAGAAAAATTACTCAACAGGAAAAAAAAGCCTAGAAATTATAGGCAAAAAAATTATCAGACAAAAATTTAGAAAGAGCTGGATATCATAACTATGTTTAAGTATTTAAGAACTATATGAATATAATGAAGAGAAGAATAGAAGATAGAAAACAAAATAACTCAATAAAAATTCTTAACACAGTAACACAAAATACATGAAATTAAATATTGATCAAACATTAACAGCAGGTTAGACACTGATGGAAAAATTATTATTAAGCTTAAAGGCATACGAAGAGTAAATAGTATTTCTAAACTGGGCAGAGAGTGAAAAAATATTAAAAACCAACAAAACAAACAAAGCTTAAATGATATGTGGAACAGTATTAAATGGTCTTATATATGGATATTGGAGTGCCATAAAGGGGAGAGAAAAAATATTTGAGGAAACAAAGGCTGAATATTTTCTAAATTTGATACACACAAGAAAATGACAAATCCAATAAGTTAGTAATCTTAAAGCAGGATAAACAAGCAAGCAAATAAAAATCATACAAAAGCACAAAATAATTAAATTGCCAAAAAACAGCAGGAAGCAGAAACTCTAAAAAAGCAGTCAGAGATAAGATATACATTTCATACTAAGAAACAGAAATAAGAATTATTGCAGACTTTTTGATTGAAATAATGTAAGACAGAAGACAATAGATCACCTACCAAAATAAACAAAATTAAAAAAACAATATTATAAGCTTCAATCCTAACCTAGAAAGAGAAAGAAGACTCTATACATTCAGAAAACTTACCAATTCAACATTCATTCAAGTTAAATTTCTATTTCAGAAAATAATAGATTGAGGAGACTTCTCTGAACCCGACAAAGACATTTATGATCTCATGGTTAATGATGAAAAGCTAAATGTTTTTCCACTAAGCTGAGGATTAAGGCTAAGTTGTCCACCAACCTATATCTCACACCTGATATATAAATTAAATTAATGTTTATAATTGACTTAAATTTGGTTGATAGAACTATAAAAATTCTAGCAAAAACAAAGGAGAAAATCTTTGTGACTTTTGGTTGGGTTCACACCTAATTGCTACAATGCACACCTTCTGGGTAAAGGGTACACTTATAACTTTGACTTAAAATGTAAAAAAGTATATTATTTAACCAAAATGTGTGGAACCCTGTAATGTTTTGAAAAAAAAATTATAGTCCTGTTTCTTTTTCTTTTTTTTTTTCCAGTTTTTATTTTTATTTTATTTATTTATTTATTTTGGCTGGGTGCAGGTTTGAACTCACCACGTCCGATGTATGGGGCCAGCGCCCTACTCCTTTGAGCCACGAGCGCTGCCCTATAGTCCTTTTTTTTTTTTAATCATAAAAGTGTTTCAAAATATAATCCCCAAAGCACAAACTATACAAAGAGATACTGCAAAATTGGATTTCATCAAAATAAGAGAAAACTTTTGTTTTGGAAAAGATTCACATTAATTAAATAAAAATGCCCACCACATAAGGGGAGAAATGATTTGTAAACCACATTATCAGATGAAGAACTTGTATGTAGGATATACAAAGAACCTTCAAACTCAGTAACAACACAAACCGATTAAGAGAATGGCTAAAGATTTGAACATATATATATATATATATATATATATATATTTTTTTTTTTTTTTTTTTTTTTTTTTTTTGTAGTTTTTTGTTTTGGGCAGGGCTGGGTTTGAACCCGCCACCTCTGGGATATGGGGCTGGCGCCCTACTCCCTTGAACCACAGGCACCACCCTTGAAGATATTTTGTTAAAGAAGATATTCAGATGGTGCATCAAAACATATAGAACATGGTGAGTCATTAGGAAAATGGGTTACAAATCCAGAGTGAGATAAGATTTCACTATCTGCATGTGTAGACTCTGTGTGTATACATGTAGGGGTATGTGTATAAGAATGCCTAAAATTAAGAAAAAAAGATTAGTGCTATTTGGGCACAAAACAACTAGAATTCTCCTACATTGCTGATGGGAATTTTAAATGGTATGGTAGCTTGAAAAACAGTTTGTCGGTTTTTCATAAAACCAAACATACATTTACAATTTACAATTTATGATGCCATCTAACAGTCTCACTCCTGGATAAAAATACTTAACATTTAAACAAATGATATGTATGCAAATAATTATATAGGCCTTATAGACAATTGCTAAAATCAGAAACAGCTCAAATACCCGTTAGCCAGTGAATGAGTAAGCACACTGTGGTACACTCATTTGCCAATAAAAATATTCATGACATGAATGAATCTCAAATACATTTTATTAAAAAATATAAATTAACCTCATTTATATGACATTTTGGAATGGCAAAACTTCAAAATGAAGAATAGGTGAGGTTTTGCCAAGGAATGGGGGAGGGAACCTGGTTGACTGCAGGAGGACAGCATGAGAGAATTTCTTAGAATGAGAAAATTATTCTGTATGTTGATGATGGTGGTTGACCATGCATTTGTCACAAGTCATACAATGATAGGCTACGACAAGTGATTTTACTTAATGTAAATTCAAATTACATGCACATTGAAATACTACAACACATTCACTAAAATGGCAAAAATTAAGATTTACAATACCGATTGATGGTGAAGATATGGAGTGCACAGCACAGCTGTTTCCTAAGAGCCCACAGCAAAATCCTTCTTTCTCAATCCTTTGAGTACCACAGGGAGGGAGTTATAACAGTTTCAGGGATATTCTAATTAGTTCCTGGTTAAACATGTCTGAGAAGTTTTATACGGACAGTCCCTGAGTTATAAACATCTGACTTATATACAACTCACACTTATGAATGGAGGCTATTATAGTAAGTCCCCGAGTTACAAACCTCCAATTGACATACAACTTGCATTTACAAATGTTAAGATTATTATTACAGGTTAAGTCTTATCATAGGTTCATGCAAAGAAATGATATTCATAAAGGATTACATGGAATTCATTCATCTCTTTAGCTATTTTAAATGTTCTTTTCAGGATAAATTAGTACTTTCTCCTTTAACTGTCTTATTTTGACACCTCTTAAAACTTCTTCTACCAAATGTAGCTTCAATGTTATCGTACCAATCTTCACTGAGGGACATTATAAGAAAGGTCATATGAAACTTTCTATTACGTTTTCATTAAAAAATTGATTGAGGCACTTATCTGCTATAATCAATGTGTCCAGTTTCTGAGAGTGCATGGTACAAAGTATTAATGCACATTAGTAGTAGGAAAAGCTGGACTTCTGACATCCCGATTTCCATTCATATTAATCTGTGATTCTATGAACTGGTTGTTTCCTTTTGTTCCAGACCACCAGGAAATTTAAAGGCAAAATAAAGGAAAATATACTTTTGATGTCTCTCTACCTAGTGATGTTTTGAGGATCATTAAATGATATGTGGATAGATGAGGGCATCGTAAATAAGAATATAAAGCCAAAAGTATTTGGAAAACAGCATATTGCTTATGGTGGAGCAGAACTATGTTAAAGCAAATTGGAAGACATTATTTCTTATCGAATATTACCATAGAGCTTTTGAATCTTACTTTGTTTACTATCAAAGCAAAGAAGCATGTTGTCTAATAGGAATGCTGTAATAATTATGATACCACCTTGAGATTATCTAATAGCACTTAAGTAATTAATCATAGAGAGGCTTCTAACAAACGTAACAGTTTAAGGAAGCAGACATGTACCAACAGTTAATTCAAAATATGTTCTTATGCATATGTCCTTGTAAAAAAAATATACAACATACAAGTTCTGGCAACTAAGTTTGTGAACTCATCCTAGAAAAAGTGCTACCTATCTCATTGTTATGGTCACTGTTGAAGTAATCTCCCGTTGGGAAGCTATACAAGAACATTAGCATCTAATCTACCTTTCGAAGCAATTTTGGAACTATCTCTGGAGTGGCTGTTGAAGCTGTTGTTGTATTACCCCTGATATCCTGAATGTCATCAAAATATCTTCCTTTCACTATTTCTTTATCTTCAGGTAAATAAAAAAGTCATTTGGGGGGCCAGATGAAGTGAGTAGCGAACATGTTCTAATAGAGTTATTTGTTTATAGCTAAACACTCCCTCATAGACAGCTCCCTGTGAGGTGGTGCATTATTGTGATGCAAAAGCCATGAGTGGTTCGCCAAGATTTTTAGTTAAGATTTTCCTGTTTCTCTATTGATGTTTATTCGGTCTGCTATGCTTCTCACAGTCAGCCAATGATTTTGATGCACAATTTAACAAGTTTCTGCAATGTTTTTGTCAGTTCTGTTCATTACTGACTGTCCTGACTTCTCTTCACTAATGACACTTTTTTCCCCTCAGAAAAACATTTAATCCATTTACCCCATGCTGTTTCTTCATGGAATTATTCCCATACACTTGCATTAACATATCCCTGATTTCAACTCTACTTTTGCAAAGTTTAACAAGAAATTTGCAAATGTTGTTCTTTGCTTTAATTCAAGCTCTGACATTGTTGGAATAAAACACAAAAACATACAACAATAATAATGGATCTCACTCAGCATGACACTGCCACACACTGACATGAACACAACTGTAAGACACAGTTATACCCAGGTTATAAAACCTTACTAAGTTGTTTGTACAGTGCTGCCAACATAAGCACATGGTGGCAAGTTCACAAACTTAATTGCCAGATCTTGCATTTTATAAGAATAATAGGAAAAAAGTCATTAAGAATGTGGCTTTCAGAGTAGACAGGCTGGATTTCACGTGACCCAGGCAACATTTTTAACCTCTCTTGGGGCCCATTTCTTTCTATAAACAAACTCTGTGCAAAGTCCTAATGAAATGAGAATTAAATTTTCAAAACTATTAAGAAATGAGCATAATTGTGGTGGATGTGTTTGTAAGTATTTCATATAGTATATCAAAGCAGTACACTGAAACCCATAAATGCATCGATGTACAAAGATATGATTTAATAAAAAATAAAAATAAATTTTTTTACTGACAAAAATTTATTGATAAAAGTAAGATTAAAATTATGAAGCATTATTTAGGGCCTACAGAATTTGTATTTAAAATTTAAATGTTGTGCTGTCAGATTTCACAACAAAATTTTATCCTCTCTACCAAAATCAACAGAGCCAGAAAAGCATTTTAATAATTTAAGGTGGAACAAGTGATGTCAATGCCTCCTCCTATGAGGTAAAGATCTTATTTACTCAGTAGAGCACTCACAGAGCCTTTCTAATTTCACATTTTTAACTTTGTGACCATTTTTCTGGCCTCTGGATATTCTACCCTGTTTGGAGGTCCAAGACTCCTTCTCCCTGAAAAATAGGTAATTCGATTTGCAAGGGCAAGTTTAGTCATTAATTTTCCTCTAAAATTTTAAATTGTAAAAGGATAAAAGTGAGATAACATATTGGGGAAGAACTGCCTCTGTGCTACATCTTGTTCAAGAGAGATAAATTATGAGAAGACAGTGCCTGCCAAGGAACCGGCTGTTACTGTTTACTTGGTTGTTTGCAGCTACTTTCTGTTCTGACCAGGTTGAATTCATTACTTGCAGTGTATTATTTACTCTCTGAACGGAGCCATATGTTTTTGGTATGTACCATGTGAAACCTCTATTATGTTCTATTTGTAAGTTGTAAGTGTTGTAACTTATCTCAGTGTACTGGTCTACATATGCCAGAGTCTAATAAAACTATCTCCTCCACGTGGCAATAGCTGTAGTTGCAGGAGGTTCAACTGGGTATCAGAAAATATTATTTACCTTCCATGGTGCCTACAACTCACTGTTATGACATTACATGTCTCTCAGTGTGTTTGCTTCTCATTTTTGCATTTGCAAAATAGGCATTGTTCTTTTCCTAGAATTTGTGTTGTTGAGTAAACCTCAGGTATGGACCCACCTCCTCTTCTCTGCTGTGCGAAGCAGCCTATTTGCCTGTGTAGATCTATAGCACTAATCCTGCTTGGGTGCCCTATTTTTCCTGAGTATCTGTATATTTTTTCAGAATTTTGCCAAGATCACAGACTTAATCTGAAAGTATTTTTACTGTACTTCATATCTAGCAGTGTTTTGCTTTTAAAAAAGAGATGCAATTCCTCAGTAAGTGGTATTTGACTAACATTGCATTAGATGCTGTTATGGTCTGAAGAGTGCCCCCCCCCCGCCCAATGTGTGTCCTGTATCTCAGAATGTGACTATATTTGCAGCCTGAGCCTTTAAAGAGGTTGTTAAGGTAAAATGAGGTCATTGGGGTAGGCCTTAATCCGGTAAGATGAGTGCCCTTATAAAAAGAGGAAATCTGGACATTCACGCAAGCTTGGACAGAAGGTGATGTGAAGACACAGGGGGACGATGGTCACCTAGAGGCCAAGGACAGAGGCCTGGGACAGATCCTTCCCTGATGTTCCTCAGAAGGAACCACCATTGCCAATCCTTGACCTCAGCCTTCCAGCCTCCAAATTGTGAGCAAGCAAATTTCTGTTGGTTAAGCCACCCCATCTGTGGTCTTTGTCATGGCAGCTCTCGCAAACCTACAGACTCTCTATGGAAACAACACAGGCAGATCCCGGCCTGTTAGAATATGTCAATATTACTTCTATTTAAAGTGTTAAAATCGGGTCTATTGCCCTATATTATATTTTTTAATGATGGATGATATTTTATTTTATTTTACAAATTCCATATATTTGTTTCTATTCTTTATCCTCAAACTACCCTGAAAGTGTTACAGGATATATATATAAGAGCCTATCATTTCTTTTAACGCATTCAATATTTCTGTGAAAAACATAATATGTAAAAATAAATCAAATCAGTAATCCTTTTGTTACTGCATTTGTGTATCCCTTACATTCCCCTTTATCTCTATTCTTACACTTCATTCTCTTTGCAGTAAACCCTTCTGTATACTCAAGAGTCTGCCTATTTATACAAATCCCTTTATCCCTCTCACAAAACTTCAGCCAAGTCCAAAGGAAAAAGAAATCTGTAAGATTTTCTGTTATGAGCAAAAAAATCCTGTTTTCCTCATAGTTGAAACTGGAACTACAGAAATGGTTACACTAAGAGTTTGAGTTATAAGGGATCATGAAAAAGAGTTTTAGGAAATAAAATCATGTCACTCTCTGGGGAAAGAGTTTGAAAGTACTTTATTTTCTTGTCTCTAACACATTAAGCCTTTGGTTCCTGCAAACAGATCACTTGAGTTGGCCTTTCTTGAATTTGAACCAACATGTTGACAGATACGGCTTAATAAGAAAATCTATTCTTACCTCCCTACACTGGTTAAAGCCAATAACTTAGAAACTTAGAGAACTCATAAGTTCTGTCTAATTAATATAGTAAGTGCTCATTATACTTGGTAAATGAAAGCTGTGTAAATGAAAACAAAACAATAGCAACAACCCCTCCCCCCAAAAAAGGGAAAAAAATGCATACAACAAGAGAATGAATTTACAAACTGAGCTGCTGAGCCTTCCCAGGGTTTGGGCATCACTGCACCTGTTCTCTGCTATCCCCCATATATTGTGCCTTCTTCTTGGTGGCTGAGAATGGAGGTAAAGCAACTGTTATCATTACTATCTCAGGATGCCTAAATAGCAGGGATAGAAAGACATTCCATGGTCACTGAGTTCCCAGACCTTCAAATGTTTATGGACAGACTAGATCCTGCTTTTTTTTTTTTTTTTTTTTAAGTGTTAAAACCAAAGTGAGAAAAGCTGAAACTGTATAGTACTGAGCATTCAAAAATGCCCCGTTTTACAGTTTTATGTCATGAACCCCAAGGGGGTATGAACTGAACATAATGGATAGATCTCATAAAATGCCCACTCTTTTTTTTTCTTGAAAATATCATTTTTATGAAGCAATCATTTGATATCTCGAAGAAATACAAGAGCTCATCAGAATGCTTTTATTCTGGATATTATTAATTTTTGAACAGGTCAGAGTTTTTCTAGGAGTAAAGAAGTAATATTAAAAGTTTCTTGTGGTGAACAAAATAATGTGCCTCACATGTACAAATGTGGTGTTCTTTACTAATCAGGAATGCAGTCTGAATACTTTGACCACAGGTTCAAAGATGAAAAACTCATTATGAAAAGAAAGTTAGAGCAAAAATGTAGCTGTGTGGGAAGTACTATAAGAAGGAAGTATTACAAGAAGGAAAAAATAACTATATTGAAGGAAAATTCATAGATGATATCCAATAACAATCAAATGTTTTCTGAAACAAATAAAACAGAGGTTATCAACGTTTTCCATTGCATAGTATCGTGACAGTGTACAGATAAATGAATTGGTTGGTAATAAGGATGTATTGGCTCAACAAAAATAATGTGATGCTATCAACACCACTTCTGTGCAACAGGTGGAAGAGAAACTTCTTTGACATTAAAAGTACCCACCTTTGCAGAGATAAGTCAGAGGACAATGTACAGACGAGTCAGGCACATGCAGTGTGATGGGCCTCAAAAGCTTTGTCAACTATCAAACATATTCACTGTGGCTTTTCCTGGTCCTAAAGTTCCTGTTATTAGTAATGACTCCTTTAGATGAAGGTGTTTATTTTTCTGAGAAACTCTTTCTTAACATGAAGTTGCTTTTACTGAGAGGTAAAACCTATAAGCCTGCTGGTATTTACTTCCTCATGGCAAGTCTCCATGACTCACTCTGAGCATCTGACCTCATTTCACCAGTGGCGATGTTTTGCCTTTGACAAATTTATCATTCCTAAGTAGCTGCTAGGAAGAGAAGGAGACACTACATGAAATAAAGGAGAATCAAGTTTTTGATGAGGGTTGCTATGTACAATGTTTTGATTTTGTAAGTGTCACCGTACAGTTGCTTAGATGTGAGCCCCATCATTCAAAATCCCTACTTCCCCTGACTCCCTGGCTATAGGAAACCAACAGTTAAAACTGTCATCTTCACTTGGAATGTGGAGATCAATAATCAAGTCTCCCAAGAAAGCACCAGCCAGCACGACAATATCCTTCCAAGTAAAGACGGGGCTGTCCATCATCTTCTTGCCTCTGAGGAACCAGGATCCTCCATTCCCCATTGCCCAGTGTCTTCCAAACTGTTGTTTCATTTACTTTATTAATTATTTGGATATTTCACTGGGAGAAGAAATTGGCTGGAACCAGAAATCCGATGTTTTCAGAAGATCGGGCCCCCAGGAGGGTCTCCGCAAGTAGTGACAGCTGAATTATAATACAGGTCAGGTTTTACCACTTGGTCTTCTCCGACACTAGGAGCAATACTGGCTCGTTTATGTACATTCTGTTTTCTCCAACGTCACTCTCCTCCACCAATCATTCCTTCCATTTCTATCTTTTGGAATTTTTCATAGTTGTAGACCCTACATCTTTATGCTTCTTTGGATATATCCTTGCATTGAAATTCCACCCCCCCTGATGCAGGTTAAAGTCATGTTTTAAGCACAGCAGCACCATCAATTAGTTCAGTTGACCCTGTATCTTCTTTAGTTATCCACAGAATCTTTAGTTGAAAGCATGTAGATTTGTCACAAATAAAGGATATGTCTTGAACTTTTAAGATTACTATATTTTCTATTTTAGGCAACAGCATTATAAAAGATATCTATAACAAAAATATGTGCACCCCATTATTATTTTGAAATTAAAAGAAGATTGAATTATATTTTAAAAATTGGTATTCTCAGTATCTCTGGATAGTTTATTTACAGAGCCCATTCTCAGGAAATCTCTACAGGCTGGGCTTTTGTTGTTATGGGGATCATTCTGTTTGAGACCACTCTGATGAATCTATTTTCCATCCTTTTCTCCCCTTTCTCTTTGATACACTTCTCATTCAGTATCGGATTATGGCACAGTGTTCAGTACTTATTTTGAAGCCTTGAATAGCATAATGTTCTCTGCCAAAGGAGGTCAATGTCACCGTTGCTCCTCCGTGATAGACGAATTGACGTTATCTCCCCAGCATCTCTCTCCCCCTATGTAAGTGACATTTGTTCTTGTGTCTGTCATCAATCTGTTTGAAAAAAAAATTAAAAAATGCTATCTTCAGCAAGTGGACATGGACTAAAGAATTTATCAAGGAGAGCTTCTTAATACTGATGCCTTGAATGACGGTCGGGAGACAAATTGCTGCTGTTGGGAGTTACTGGAGTTAGTATTTAGAAAACTTAGTACTTACGTGATCCCTATTCAAGTACAGCTGTTACTGTCAAGTGTTAGCTGGAGATTTTTTTTTTTTTCTGTGAAACCCAGACTCTGTGTAGTTCTTTTATATTTTTCACAAGTAATCATAAAGTATAGATTTTTTTATTCCCACCCAGTTTTGGACTGAGTAGGAGGAAGAGAAATTCTGAGAAATCCTTCTGATGTTGTTCTGCTTAGCCTACAAATGCAATGATTTCTTCCCTCCGCAGGGTATCACATGATAACTGCATTAGCTTTGATTCTTTTTTTTCAAAATTCTAAAAACCCAGTTTACACAAGTCAAGTAGAAAACTAAATTTACGGTCTTAAGTACTGAACAGTCTGGAGTTAGGAGCCTGTGGCAGGAACTCAGACATTGCCATCGGAATCCACTAACTGCAGTTCCTAGTCCTGCATATGCTTTTTAATGTTGACTCTCAGGCAGCGTCTCTCTGCCTGACTATAAACACATTCGTCATGTCTGCGGGCTCACATTGTCCCTGATATCTTTAATCTGAGAGGACTGAGGCACTTTCTTTCTAGGATCTCTGTTCATCCACCCCAAATTCTTTGACAGACCCTGATTCCATCACATGTCTGTGTGTAGGGTAACTAGTGCAGCCAAAGGAAGGAGGTAACAGGTGGAGCCTCCATCCCACAGCCATCCGGGAGGCAGCGTTGCATAGTCACCAAAAGCAGTTTCTCCCAAGGAACACTGACTTTCAGAGGAGACAAAAGAAACGCTAGGCACACTGTGAAAATTACCTACCATCAAAGCTCAGGTACGCTTCTGTGTGACGTAAGATTCAAGTGCACAGCCTGAATCCTCTTGGGTTCAAAACTATGGCACCTCTTCTCTGGGCAGCATGTGACTGAGTGCTACACAGTCGGCGTGATTCTGGGCTTCTTGATGTCTTGTTTATTTCTACCCCTTAGTAATCATCAATAGCTCTGATGAGGTACCATTTGTGAGATGAGGGTAGATTTTATTTTCTGTATCACTCTGCTGACACTTTCTCATTTGTTGCTCTATATTCTCACCTACTTACTTCCCATGCCTTATCTTACTATATTTCTTTTTTTTTTTTTTAGAGACAGAGTCTCACTGTACCGCCCTCGGGTAGAGTGCTGTGGCGTCACACGGCTCACAGCAACCTCTTAACTCTTGGGCTTACGCGATTCTCTTGCCTCAGCCTCCCGAGCAGCTGGGACTACAGGCGCCCACCACAACGCCCGGCTATTTTTTTTTTTTTTGTTGTTGCAGTTTGGCCGGGGCTGGGTTTGAACCCACCACCCTCGGCATATGGGGCCGGCGCCCTACTCACTGAGCCACAGGCGCCGCCCACTATATTTCTTATTAATTTATTTTTCTACTATGTTTCTTATTAACTTACTTTTTATTTTGGTGTTAAAAATTTAAGGTAATTTTTGAGTGCATGTAATTTTAATATACTTAGTAGATAGATAGATACACATATATAGTAAATATTTTGAATAAACATCAATAAAATAAATTGAAGATATGCGGAAGGATTCAAGACACTGATAAGATGAATGGCTCAAGCTTTGATAAAGCTTTTGTTAGTATTCACACTTATCAGGAATTTGCTACAATCTTAAAATATCATTAGAGCATGGAGAAAAACATCAAGAGAAGTAGCTGTCACTCATCTAGTTGTCAAGGAGACGGCACACTGATTTGGAAGAGCCACAAGCAAGAAAACAAGCACAAATAAAAGACAGAGCAAAGTCAATTTCTGTGTGTGTGTGTGTTAAGCTTTACACAGAACAGAATTTCATAAAATGGGGAGAAGTTTCTAGAACAGAGCACTCTTCTGGGAAAAGCGAGACTCAGGTAGTTTGAAAGGAAAGAGCTCTATTCATGGAGGGCATTTCTGCCTATAGCTAAGGGAAAAGATTCTTATTCCTGGTATGATAAAGGAACAGTCCTAAGTCGGCAGAAAAATAAAAATATTGACTTTATGGTAAAAAACAGAAATGCCATGAAGTCTGCTGGTGGGGAGTAAAGCCTTAGAAGCTCGGAAAGGTGGGGAAGCAACTGGACAGGCAGGACTAGAAAGAGACACACAAGGAAGAGGAGCAAATGTGGCGCTCAGCCCGAGTCACAAGCCTGGAACGCTGCAGATGGGGACAGGCATGCAAAGTGCACGCAGGCAAATCGGCCCGTGGCTCCCGCTCTGAGTCCTGCAGAGCAGGCCAGCCTTCCTGATGTGAACGTGTGGACTGAGACCATACAGCCTTAGCAAGGAGGCACTGGCTGCCTGAGCTGCTTATGTGGGCAAGGGCCCACGGGGTCAGTGGGGGCAAACAGTCAGTTCCTTCCGATTCAACTCTCCCCATAGACAATCTGGATCTGGAATAAGAGATGTGTGCAGAATATGCAGGACACAGAGAGATATCTCCACAGATCCGGGGTGGGACCCGGCCGGGTAACTGGGATGGTGAGTCAGAGAGAGGGCACAGCTGAGAGGCAAGGCCAGCTCCACGCTCCTTGCTCACTGCCCTCTCCCGACTGTGCCCGCTGCCCTCTCCCGACTGTGCCCGCCGCCCTCTCCCGACTGTGCCCGCTGCCCTCTCCCGGCTGTGCTGGCTCCTCTCTCCCAACTGCAACTGTAGCCATGTGTCAGTAAGATGGAGACCACAGCACACCTCGTTACAACTGTTCTATATTCTCATGTGCTGTCTTTTCTTAACTGTTCTCCCCCATATTTTTATTGGCATTCTTTAAAGAAAAATCTTTCACCAGAATCTAACACTGCCTTTATTTTCCTCTTGATTTTAGAGTAGAAACTTTACTTGTAGGGTTTAGATAACCTTTAGTAAACTCTCTGAGTTTCATTCCACTCCTCTGATAAGATGAAAGATTTGACCGTCTTTCACAGGTTTTAGATGCAGTAATGTACAGAGTGTCATAGTAAGCAGCAGCAGGGGGTCAGGCCGAGTCTGTGCTCACTAAGGCGCGGGCTGCCCTGCCCTTCCCTCCAGCCTCTTCTCTTCTTTTCTTTCTTCCTTGCACACCGACACACGGGAGACCCCAGAACAGCGAGGAGTTAAGGAGCAATGAGCAGTGGCCGGCTAACTGCAGGTTATTCTTTCTTAGTGGTGTTCCACTCACAAGAGAAATGTGATAGGAAGGGACGGAGAGGGAGCTGAAGAGGCAGGTATTTCTTGCAATATTGATGTGAAGAGTCGGTGGAGAACTACTTTCCAGCTCTGACAGGAGAACGTGATAAAAAAAGAAATTGAAAAGTTTGCACCATGGCTTAAAAAACCTTCTTGTGAGCTGCTCTGTTCTGTGAGTACTCAGATTCTATTTGTTCACAATCTGCACCTGTTCCTTTCTGCTTCACCCACACGGGCTTCTTTACCTCCCCAGGGACTTTGCAGAGGCCTCTGTCACTGCCCGGCATGCTGTGACACCAGGAGCTGTGTCATTGTTTCCTCCATCTTCACAGACCTGACAAGGCTGCCTCAACAACCTTATTTAAATTGCTGTATTTTTCTCCCTACTTTAACATTCCCAATCTCCTTTATGAAGTTTTATCCTTTTCCATGTAATCACTTAATTCAACAGATGACTCATTGTTCTGTTTATTATTTGTCATCTGACTTCTTTACAAAAATGAAACCTCTCCAAGGAAAAAAGCTTTTGTCCATTTTTCCCTGCACTGTGTCCTGGGCTTTGGCGAATGGTACGCTATGAATAAATACTTGTTGAATTAACAGCAGGTTATAATTTACAAGAGAAATGAGACGGATTCACATAAATAACTTAAAACTCACTGAGAGATAGGACTGAATAGTTTTCATGAGAAAATAATTAAATGTTTTCTTTGATTGGGAGATAATAGAGATTCAATCCAAAACCAACTTTGAAATAAAATCTGATAAACATAAACCAAAGTAATTTCGAAATGGGAAAATGTCCGTTACATCTGGTAGTTGGAATGAAGTGATCAGCAAGATTAATCGGGTGATCATGCAAATTCTAATACCAAATTCAAGGGAAGCCTCCTTAAAAAAGAGTTGAGAGTGAGGAGATAGAAACCACCTGGAGTCATTGGTTGGAAAAATAAGTAAACTGTGTACAGTTTTCTTGGAACAAATATTATTTGGTGAAGTAGAGTTAGGCTACAAGGAGACCAGTAGAGGGAGCTGTTTTTACTTTGATCAAAGAGAAAGTTGACAACAGCCCATAGTGAAGAATCAGGGTATGATCTGGAAAAAGACATGAAGTTCAGAGTACAGAAATAAGTCTACACATCTGAATTCATGCGGAGATGATGGCCACAGTGACCAGGATTTAAAAAAATGTATTGAGTCAAACTTACAGACCTTCTTACCTGAGCTCATGTTTGTGACTGACAGTTTTCAGCTTATATGTGATGCATTCATTACACGATCACAATTTTATTACATATAGATAAATGTTATTTGAAAAGTGTATAGAGCTTTCTAAACTCTCAAAAACCACTTTTAAAAGACATTTTAAATTCATTGTTACAGTTTCCAAAATAGCATCAAATAGACCACCAACATCTATAATTATTATGAAAAGTCACAAAATGTAGATAAGAAGTTCTTCCCGATATTCACAAACATCTGTTTTATTTAGCTTGAGTAGCCAAATGGTTTGGTATTTGAATCTAAGAATCTTAGTGAACTATCCCTATAAATAGTTTTCATAGGCACATATTTTCCCGAGACAGAGAAGCACTAATGTCTGTGGTTGTGTGTGTGTGTGTAGAAGATTTGATTATACATAGAAATTATCAAGAAAAAAGAAGTAAAAGATCAATAGCATTTAGGAAATGGGTTAATTTTGTAATTATTAGCCCCTTTATCTGGGGCTCTAAAAGCATGGGTAGACACTTGATATTTTTGTTCTTAAACAGATTAGTGACTTCAAAATTTAATAAGATCAAGGTTACCAGTCTTATTAAGGACACATTACAAGTCAGAAAGGTAAATGCTATATAATTAGACTTTCATGTGGATGCATTCCATAGCTTCTTTTTCACTTTTGAAAACAACACATGACATTTTGTAGAATCATATACAGACCTCGGTTCATCCCTGCTCTCTGAGGAGCCCTCTCTGCTCACAGCAGCCTCCCGGCCATGGGCCATGACCACGTGATCAGATGATGGTGAATTCAGCTCAGTGCTCGGCACGCAGGGGTGGAGGACTCACCCTGATGCCCAACATTGTACTACCTAAAATCCATTTGGGTCTTTTTTAAAAGGTAGAGAGAATGTAGAACGTAGTGCATATGTTTAAAAAAAGCTTAAGGGAACTATTGCTAATTAGAGGTAGTATAATTCTTTTGGTAAGAGCAATGATATATGTGAAAAAGGACAATTGATCCAATATAGAGTATAGAAATGAGAGTTTTCTCTTTTTTTTGTTACAAATTTCATTTAAAGAGCACGCTGTTTCCTTTTCGGCTTCCCAGCGGTGGAGCAGGCAAAATTGGACTTGTCTCAAATGACTTCACTATTATATTTCTCTGCAGGAGAAGGTACAACACTGACATATTGTTTTCCTATACGGCATCTTCTGAAGATTTGTGCTTTACTAGCACATAACAATTACACAGCACTGGTATAAAACTGCCAGGATTTAATCTTGAGGTGGTTTGAAGTTTGGGATTGGTAATTCCACGAGAACTTGCTATCTGATCCCATTTACCCACGAACAAAGGGGCAAAGGTAGAAGAATCTACTTAGCATGATCCTTGATTGCTCTTATATTTATATTTTATTGTGAAGATAGTAAGTGATTTAAATTGAAGCTTCCAGTTTTTGCGAGACATTAGCATTTATTAGAAATGATAAAAAATTTAAATTTCACAAATATATAAGAAGCTGAAGATACTTCTATCAGGGCCCCAGGTTCTTGCAATGTGTTAAAGTTTATGCTAATCAATTATTGCTTTAAATTCATCAAGGTCACATTCAACTCATATTATCGAGTGCCTTTTTTGTGAGAGAGAGAGAGAGAGAGTGTGTGTGTGTGTGTGTGTGTGTGTGTGCAAAGCACGATAAAACTGCTTACTAAATTAGTATACTTATTGTTCCATATTCAAGATTTTGTTTCATCTTTAGTCTAATACTTGGTAATTTTGGAGATGCATATGAGGAAAAATATAATGCAAATTTTTTCCTCAAGAATTAAGAGGTCTAGCATCAAATGGAATTACAAAGCTTTTAAAGGCATTTTTATTGACACTAGTAAGATGCAGGCGTCCCCTTCCTGTTAGTGTCAAAGCTACATGAGGATACACAGCTTTTAGAAAAAAAAATCATTCACTTTGACAGATTCCAAATATTCATCCATTTTATACTACTAAAAATATGAACTCAGGTGAGTAACACACAAATACTCAAGAATGGTAAACTCCCTCTGACACTGCTGTGCTGGGAAATACCATCAACGGAAAGTAGGCCATGAAACAACCGTGGCGATCAAAATGCCTTTCATAGGAAGCTAGCTTAATAGAATTATGGAGAAAATATTTTTTTTCATTTTCAAAAAAATTCTTGGAAATACGAACTAAGCAGAAAAACATCCCATAATTCCTTATTACTGGACTTCCAGAGCCTTTACTATACTAATGTGCACCCACCAGACAGGTGTGCTTGGCTATTTTCAAGGCAAATACGGTGACAGGACAGATCCATATTTTTTTGCTATAGATCATCTCGTGGAATTATTATTCCAAAGAAAACACTCTTGGAAATGCCTGATTAGCCTGAGAGATTAGACTGAGATTTAAAAGGCAAGTGTGTCTATATTTTAATATAATACGCAAACCTCTGATGTGAGTGTCTGTGGCTCTTTGAAAGACGGAGTATTGTATTTACAGAAAACCATAAGCATCAGTGAGGGTTTTGAGGGGGTGGGCATTGCTTAGATGGCTTTTGTGAGAATAGTTTGCAGATGCACATCAGAAATCAGAAAGTAAACATCCTTCCCATGAACTTGAATTGTATATGAAGATATTAGCCAAATGAGAAAGGAAATTTTCATCGAACTTTTATAGTCTAACTGCAGTGTACCCTGTACCAAATATTCTCTTATTTGCCACCCTGACTCCAATTTGTTAATATTGTAAATATCACTTTCCCAGATTAAGTAGAGTTCACTAAAGTAAGTCTCATACATCACATTTCATACATCACATTTTCGGCTAAAGAGTCTATGGCTCTAAGAACTTTGCAATGAAGTAAAAATAACAGGAGTTAGTAGAGGAGTGGAGAAGCGAGGATGTGTACAGTGACAACAAGGGACCCAGGAAAAGTTAGAGTCAATAGTGACAAATTCATCAGAACTCGGTGGTTACAAAAACACGATGTAATACAATAGCAACGCAATAATACATCAAAAATAAAATGGCACAGAATTATATACCTTGTCATACTGTATGTACAGTACTGCTTTCAAAAGGACAGGTAATTGATGACAGCCTTCTGTAAATAAAAATCTTGATGCTTCCTGTCTTCCTCCCCCTCCTAATGGACAACTTGTTCATTTCCAAGTATTATACTGGAACTTCTTGGCATTAGAAAGCATTAAATCTTGCAACATTATTAATATCCAGGCAGTCTGGATATTTTTCTTTCTTTCTTTCTTTTTTTTTTAGAGACAGTCTCATTTCGTCACCCTTGGTAGAATGCTGCGGCATCACAGCTCACAGCAACCTCCAGCTCTTGGGCTTAGGTGATTCTCTTGCCTCAGCCTCCCAAGTAGCTGGGACTACAGGTGCCCACCACAACGCCCGGCTACAGTCTGGTTATTTTTCATGCTTTATTAGTTATTTGAGATGCTCATAAAAAGATTCTAGGCTTCATCATATTTTTGTAAACAGTGGATTCACTTATGGCAATAAAAGAATGTTGGGATGCTTGCATTCCAAATATTACCTAGGACCCTAAGGGTGGGGCAAGGTACAGAATAAACAAGAAAAAAAAATGTCATTTTCCTCCCAGGTTTAAAATTTTGTGAATTCATCAAAAGAACAGGACTGGCAATTATTGGCTGGAGAAAGACTTGTATTAGTAATAGAAGGACTGACTTACAGAGCTGACGTGAAGCCAGATGGCCTCCGTTCTAATTACTTCTCTATCCTTTCCTGGCAGTGACTCCGGGCAAGTTGTTTGACGATTTTAAACCAAGTTTTGGTTTCCTTATCTGTAAAATGAGTGTGATCATGACACCTACCTCACAGAATTTTTGAAGGCTGTTGACTCATTTTATATAAAGTGCTTAGACTATTGCCTTGCATACTGTAGCCACTATTTTGATTAGCAAGTTCTCTCCTTTCTTTTACGTAATCACTCTTCCATACTGGGTCCTCCCTTCTGGTTTAATTTTACAAAGGTGAAATTCCTTGAACTCTGCTTCTAACACAATCTACCTTCCCATCCTTCTCTCTGCTGCACTGTCACCCTGCACTAAAGACCTGTTCCCCGTGTCTCTCTCACTCCTCCCAAATGCCATCGGCCCTTGCACTTCTGTCATCTGACTGGCGCAGCAGCGACCACAGAAACCGCTTTCGTTAAATGGTGAGTTCCACCTCTGGTGAGCCATCTCTCGGTTGTAAACGCAGGGGGCCCAGACACCGTCCTGCCCCTGCTCCCTCTGGTCCTATCAGACGCTTCCTCTTCCCAGCCATGTCCCCTTCAGCTCTCTTGTCCCCACCTGCTCCTCTAAGTCACCTTACCTGGTGACCTCTAAATGTCTCTTAAGTACAGTCATTTCCCCAAGTTTCTGCTCTCAGCATCTTTAAGTTCAATCACCACTCCTGGGACTCTCCTGTGGTTGTGTCTTGCCAACATCCAAATTTTCCTCCCTAAACGTGGCCTGTCATTTTCAGCCCCATCCCACCGACGTTCGCACATGGATGGTGCACTCACACTCCAACTCGGCGTGCGTTCTGCCACCTCCTGACTCTCTGCCTCACTCTTTACAACGCTTCCAGGTCTACTATTCATATTTTGAGACACATTTCAAATTGAACCTCTTTTACAAAGCCTCGTAAGTGCTCCAAGTTAAATTTTCTCACTACTCCAAACTTTCCTTGAGTCTCTTTCTTATTTATGGTTATTTTTACCTACAGAGCAATTTTTTACCCACTACTGTAACCTGTTCAGAGCTCAAAACATACCACGATAATCTTCAAAGTACCTGAAAAATGACAGAGTGAACATAAAATGTGATATTTAATGAGCGGTTGCTGCATTGGGTGGCTGAATGTAAAGGGGGATATTGCCTTTTAAAAGGTAATGAGATGGAGTGATAGCATCATTTGTACAGAAACATGTGCAAATGGTACAATTTGCATGGTACAATTACAGACTTTGGAGTAAAAAATAAATAATACTGTAGTAACTATGACAAAAACTGCCAAAATGAACATACACATACACTCCCCCCACACAATGGGTAAACCTATAATTAAGTATATGACATATAAAAGGGTGTAATTAATTCTATACATACCTAATTTAAATATATTTTATATAGATTTAATATATTTCATATCATATTTCTGATTTGCCGTTCCCTGTGCTATTTTTGTGATGGTGGAGGACAACAACTAAAGGTGACCCATGCTAGAATAATATTATGTGCTTAAGGGCATTTGAGTAAAATTATTTGAAAATTGTTATATGTGAATTAAAGGGCTAGGAAGGACTGAGAAAGTCATCTATTTTATACTCTTGTAGGGCTTACTGTTCTTACATTCAGTTGAAGTGATCAATTAATGTTTAGAGAAGGAGAATATTCAGAGCTCCTGACGATACGGCTCACAACCTTCCCAGATTTCTAGTGTGTCAGTGTATTTCTCAGGCTCGGTGTAAAAAGCTCAAAATTATCAAGTACAGTGACCAAAGGCAGGCCCAGCCAATTAGATAAAATAACTATCTTATTTTTCAAAAGAAAATGCTCCCTTCCAACTTTTAAAATAATGTTTAAAAAGTTCTTATTGGCTATTATCTATTAGTTCAGTCATGTATTACAGTATTAGGGGTTTTTTTTGTATCTTTGCTATATTTGTTGAAAGTGTTTTGATGATTTTTATGTCCACAACTTGGTCTAGGTTTTTTTGGTTGGTTTGCTTGTTTTGTTTTTCGAGACAGAGCCTCAAGCTGTCAACCTGGGTAGAGTGCTGTGCCATCACAGCTCACAGCAACCTCCAACTTCTGGCTTAAGCGATTGAGTCTCTTGCCTCAGCCTCCCAAGTAGCTGGGACTGCAGGTGCCCACCACAATGCCCGGCTATATTTTGGGTGTAGTTGTCATTGTTGTTTGGCAGGCCCAGGCTGGATTTGAACACGCCAGCTCTGCTGTATGTGGCTGGAGCCTTAGCCGCTTGAGCTATAGGCACTGAGCCATGGTCTAGGATTAAAGATCTTGTATGACTTTACAATAACTATTTTTTCTTATTTGATATTTAGAGATTTTGAAAATTTAAGCAGCACATTTTTCTTTTAAATATCTATTTTACATTTCATCAAAAATTACTTGTTTAAATGTACCTCTTCCTCCTAAGAGTGAGCAGCAGCATTGGAAAAAAATCATGCCTTATAGTAATCAATAATTGATCAAAGGCTTTGCAATTGGCACAAAGCAGGTTTTTGAAAAGACACATTTCCTGTCTGAACCAGCAAAAATGTCCACCTCTCAGAGCTGCTGAGTTCTGAAGTCAGATGCTGGCTATCTCCAGGAAATAGTTTGAAGGGAGCAATGAAAGTCTTCCTGAACCAGCGTTTCCTCACGAAGTTACAGTATGACCAGGAACCTCCACCATCATCAGTCCTTCAGGCCAGTGCCTTCCAGCATCGAGCATAGTAGGAAAACCAGATACTTGCTGAAGAATGGAATGCATTTTTAGAAATGCAGAAGGAGAAAAAATGCCGGTAACTATCTGCCTATTTCACAATTAAGAAAAGCAAAATTCTGCAGTTCTATTCCAACCAAACTAAAAATGCCAACTGGTATTTAACATCATGAAGGCACATGATGGATGGGCTCTGTAGGAGGACCAGGAAGGAACACTCGAAAATGCAGTGCAGTGAAGTTGGGAGCTTCCTAAAATTGTTCTCCGATATCTGGATGAGAAGAAATCAGAAGCCATTCATGTGTGCTCTAAGGAAAAGATGTTCTGTGTGTGAAACCAGTCTCTCAGCTATAATAAACCTCTAGCAAAAGTAGAGATGTAACCTGAATTTTAAAAGAAATCCTTCTGATTTTTTAACTTATGAAAAAAGAAATGAAATAGGCTCAACCATATTATATCGCAAAATGTCTGTTAAGCCTCAACTTTTTACTCAAATAGTTTTTTTTTTTAAGAGTCCCAGAATTACAGATTTCCTACATATTTTATCTCTGAGACGGAGGTGAGAAAGTCACTCCTTTCCTTGCAGAGAGGAAATGATGATATTGACTGGCAGGCGTGTCCAACCTTTACTTTTCTCTCCACTGCACATTGGAAGGAGAAGAGTTGTCTTGGGTCACACACTAGATACAAAACCACTAAGGAAAGCTGATGGACACTAAAGGTCTGTGCGTACTTCTCAGGGTATCTGATACCACAGATAACAACAAGAAAGCTTCCTCAGAAAGTCTGCACGCGGCCCACAGGCCAGGCACACAGGCTGGACGCCCAGGTCGGACAGGCATTAGTTTGTCCGGTCTCTCAAACTAGAGATTAAGGTGTAAACGTGTGATTTAGGATTCTTCACTGTGTGAGGTGTCCACTCGTCTTGCCATAATTTGTAAGAATGTTGTGGTGTATACATGGACACGGAACGGACAATCAAGCTGGTTTTACATCTTTTGGTCTTTGTTCCTTCAGGTGAAGAAATAGCTAATTTTCTCACCATATTGTTTTCCTAGGAAGGTACAAATTATATCTGATAATCAACTTTTCATCCGCAGGTTATGCTCTCTCCTTCCTGATTCAATTTTTGGATCTCTCTGGCTCAAGTATTTAGTCCTCATGGGTGTCAGGGTTTACAGGGGAGGGTGGTCTCTCCCAGAGCCAGCGTCAGGTGACTTTCCAAACCACCTGCACGGTGACGGTGACGGATGAACCAGGACGTGCTGGGGTCACAAAGTGCTGCCCTCTTCCCTCCCTCGCCTTCCGGGTTACCCCACCTACTTATATCCCCCGAAGTGAACTTCCAAGAAAGCTGCTCCCTTCATTTCTTCTCTCCTCAAAACTCTGTGTGACTTCAGGTTCTCTCTTCAGTTACTGAGAACACGCGGAATCACCTGGTCTGACCTCCGTTTTCCTTAATAGATTCAAATTATTAGCTGTATGTTTACAGCTGGGGACTAAAGAGAGACCAAAAGCAACTTAACACAAAACAAGCACACTAAAAACAAACAAACAAAAAAAGGAAAAAGCAAAAAAAAAAAAAAAATCCTCTTTTCAGTTGTTCTTTCTTCGTACACTGCCTTTCTGAAATCGCACGTTTTTCCAACGCATGGTAGGAGTATCTCAAATAAAAGTGTGCTTTCCTTGCACTGCCTTCACAAAATAAGGAAATTGATTGATTCACTCAATAAAAAGTTTATCGAGCAGCTATTAAGATCTAGGTGACAGGTGTGCAATAGTGAACCAGATAAAAGTCAATGCTTTCACGAAGCCGGTAGATTTTTGTCTTTCTGCGTACATTTCCCTATAGGTTTGATCTTCATAAAGCATGAATCTACTTATGTTATTATATTGATAAAAATATTTAATGGCTTTTAATTTTTACCTAATAATGTCTAAGATCCCTACCATGGACCCCCTGAGCACCCTCGTGTGGTTTCCCCCAAACTCTTGTGCTTTACGGCTTCTGGACAAGCCACGCCACAGACTCTCTCTGATCTTCCAAGATCTCTAATGTTTTTGCCAAGTTCAAATACTTCTTGATACCAGACTTACATACGTTTTATTTAGACATGGTCTGTCTCATCTCTACCTTCCCTAGAATATTTTTTCTTTACTTCTCTTGTGATATTTATGTCATTCCTTCCTCCCACCTATTATACCCTTATCTTTCTACTTTGCTTTAAGCCTTTGAAGGTAGTTAAGATGTTTTGTTCTATCTCACAACCATTCTTTTCCCTCTGTGCGTGGAATTGAGAATATAGATAGTTCTCTGTAAATGGCAAATTACTTCATTATTGCAATGTAATAGATGACATCTTCTTTAGTTTTTCTAAAGTATCTCAGTATCCGCCTGGTTGTCACATACTGAGATTAATGTAAGTATGATTCAGGAGAGGACTATAAGGAAGTAATGAAATCAAATATGTAGTCCACCTGAAAAATACAAAGCTAAGTTTTCCTCATGAATCATTGTCTGTACCCCAGGAACAAGGTTGGAACATATGGAAATTAAAAAAGGGCTTGTTCATGCCACAAAGATGTTTCCTGGGGCTTGTCTGCTCAACCCAGGAAAATACAACAGGGGTTTGGGTAGCGGAGATTTTAGATTCAGCTAACATGTAATTTATAAGATATACTGCGTAACATTATTTCTGGCGAATCTCAGAGGACTGCATCACTGGTTGCTTTGGAAACCAGGAGGCAGGCGATTTCATTATTCATACTTGTATTGCCTTCATAAGTAATACATGAGGACATTTTAAATACCAATTCTACAGTCGAGGTAGGCCTTTGGAAATCTCAGAGTTGATAAGAAAACTTTGTTTTCTGGAGTTATTTTGTAAGCCTCCTGCTCTACTTGAGAGTGACCTGATGGGTGACAGAGACACGCTGTAGAGGTTTCAAGTGCCCAATCCACACTCAGAAAAAAGGAAGCTATTTACTCACACAAAAATGCCTGATTTAATGATTTCCTCCATTTACTGTCTTCCAATGAGATAGTGAACCACTTGATTTCATTTTATACCAAATTCCATAACATTCATTACTGGTCTATGGAAGATGCCCAGAGTTCAAGGTTGATTTGTTGATTCTCCATATGAGTCACTTCTGGACTTGGAGGTTCAGTGATTGTAGGTGCAGAGCACAGTGCCCTGAAAGTGGAGCTCAGAGAACATCTTATGTCTTTCCTAATAAAATGGTGCTCTGCGCATCAGAAAAACAGTAACAATAGAGGTCACAGTTGTCTCCCTGGTCTTTTGCCGATACTAATCAGTCTGTTTTTAATGCATGTGATAGGTGTTTGCTCATATCTGAAACCTCTGGTTTCAGAGGTTCATGGCTGGAGAGAAATTCTGCCTCAGGATGAATGATGACTGTCTGGAAAGTATACAGCCACTGTTGTTCTTTTAATATATATGACATGGCTGGGTTAGAGTTAGGGTTAGGGTGACCAGACAGCCCTCATATCCCTCAGTCTCACCTACATCTAATTTAGGTGATATTTAAATGAGATTTTGGACTTTAGACTTTAGAGTTGATGTTGGAACAAGTCAAGATTTCTGAGGCTATAGAAATGGCGTGAGTGTATTTAGCAAGTGAGAAGGATATGGATTGGGAGAGGGAGCAAATGTTATCGATTAAATATTGATATCCTCCCAAAATTCATATGCTGAAGCCCTAATCCCCAAGGGCAATGATATTTACTGGTACAGTGTTTAGAGGAAAGTAAATCATGAGAGAAGGGCCACATGGTGAGATTAATACCCATAGAAGGGGTGATGTGAGAGAGATGTTCTCTCTCTCCACTTTGGGCAGACACAGCAAGAAGGTATCCAGCACCAACCAATACAGGGAGACAGCCGTCACTGGGAGTCAGATCTCCAGGGAGACAGCCGTCACCGGGAGTCAGATCTCCAGGGAGACAGTCCTCCCCACGAGTCAGATCTCCAGGGAGACAGCCCTCGCCGAGAGTCAGATCTCGAGGGAGACAGCCCTCGCAGGGAGTCAGATCTCCAGGGAGACAGCCCTCCCCACGAGTCACATCTCCAGGGAGACAGCCCTGACCAGGAGTCAGATCTCCAGGGAGACAACCCTCACTGGGAGTCAGATCTCCAGGGAGACAGCCCTCGCAGGGAGTCAGATCTCCAGGGAGACAGCCCTCCCCACGAGTCACATCTCCAGGGAGACAGCCCTCTCCACAAGTCAGATCTCCAGGGAGACAGCCCTCGCTGAGAGTCAGATCTCCAGGGAGACAGCCCTCGCTGAGAGTCAGATCTCCAGGGAGACAGCCCTCCCCACGAGTCACATCTCCAGGGAGACAGCCCTCTCCACAAGTCAGATCTCCAGGGAGACAGCCCTCGCTGAGAGTCAGATCTCCAGGGAGACAGCCCTCGCAGGGAGTCAGATCTCCAGGGAGACAGCCCTCCCCACGAGTCACATCTCCAGGGAGACAGCCCTGACCAGGAGTCAGATCTCCAGGGAGACAGCCCTCACCGGGAGTCAGATCTCCAGGGAGACAGCCCTCCCCACGAGTCAGATCTCCAGGGAGACAGTCCTCCCCACGAGTCAGATCTCCAGGGAGACAGTCCTCCCCACGAGTCAGATCTCCAGGGAGATAGCCCTCACCGGGAGTCAGATTTCCAGGGAGATAGCCCTCACCGGGAGTCAGATTTCCTGGCACCTTGCTTGAAACTTTCCAGCATCCCAAACTGTGAGAAAAAATTGTGACTTAAGCCACCCAGTCTTGGGTATTTGTAATTGCAGCTCAAAGTGACTTAGACACACTGCTTTTTAAGCTGGGATCTGTGCAGGATCAAAAGAAGTGTCATACAGAATTATTTTTCTCCAGAAGAGTAAAATATAGTTGAATATACATACAAAAATAACCAAGATATGGACAGTACATGTGATCTGGGCAAATACAGTTACTTTTTTTTATTATTATTTTTTTCAGTAAGATTTGATTTGGATACTTTGTAATTCAGCTGTCATTGATATTTTCCCCTCTAAAGGCAGCCTTAGAAAAATTTCCACTAAAGTTTCTATAACCAGATCAGCCTCTTTGTTAATAAAGAACCTTAATTTTAACTAACGCTGAATACGTTGAATGTAAAAATGCCTTTCGGCGTGGTATTTTTAAAAATAATCTCATCCATGCTGAAAATGGGACCTTATTTATAGAGTCCTTTGCAATGCCTTGTTCTCTTATGTTTTCTAATAGGACCTTAATAACCCACAGCATCGTCTTCTGTGAGTGAGATCTATGCCAGGGTCTCTGTGGCGGCGTGGCTGGAGCTCAGCCTGCAAACCACAGAGCTCTGTTGTCTGAGTGTCTTTCAGCCCTGAGACTGGGTATCGTGCTTGAGTTTCTCATTTAGCTAATTGGTACTTAGGTCTCATGAATTGAACCGTCCTCCCTTAGTCAGATAATTGTAGCAGTAGGCTCCACTCTCTGCTCCTCTTCATTCAAGCATGCCCTCTACACACCAAATAGCAATAAAATCACTCAAATTTTCTGTCAAGAATTGGAAATATGATATGTCTTGCAGTTACTTAGCCCTGTCCCTGGGCTTAATTCTGCAATCCTCTTCCTCTGGTGGTTGACATGACCTAAGCATTAATTATCAGAAAGCGCTGACGGTGGAGTTCTTTATCTGGGGAGACAAAGTTGTAAATTAAGCATGGGAAAATGACTTTTGCCCTTATTATATGTTTATTTATATTTTAGCCCCAGACCATAAGATGAGGTTAAGAGTATGGAATTTATAGTTATAAAGCTCAGAGTCCAAATATAAACTCTGCCCTTTAGTCTTAATTTATCCTCTGTAAAGGTAGGGTGGTAATAGTATGTTCATTGTAAATGAGATATGGAAAGAAAATGCTTGGTACATGCAGCATATGGGCAAGAGCCTCTAAAATATTGGTAACAACAAGAAGCCATGCTGGTTAGAAATGCCATATGTCTCTGTCCATGTTAACATGTATCCTGTGTCCAGACCCATCTGTATACAGCTATATGTGTACGTATGTGCATGTACCTTCATGCCTATATCCACATCCAAGCCCACACTATATATCTGTAACCATGAGGCATATAGTTTTAGTTACTTCCATATAGCCCAATCGTGGGCTGGGTTTGAACCTGCCACCTCCGGCATATGGACCGGAGCCCTGCTCCTTTGAGCCACAGGCACTGCCCAAGCCCAATCTTTCATTTCCAGTCCTTCCTTCCTTCCTTCCTTCCTTCCTTCCTTCCTTCCTTCCTTCCTTCCTTCCTTCCTTCCTCCCTTCCTCCCTTCCTTCCTTCCTCTTTCCCTTCCCTTCCCTTCCTTCCTTTCTTTCTTTTTTAACACAGGTTGACAAACATTTTCTTTGAAGAGCCAGGTAGTAAATATTTTAGGTCTTTGTTGCACTAACTCAATTCTGTTGTTTTGTGAAAGTAGTCGTGAAAAGTATGTAAACAACAGACATCCTTCTGCTCCAAGGAGATCTTATTTACGGAAGTGCTGGGAGGCTGGGTTTGACTGGGGAAATCAGTTTGCTGACCTGCTCTGAACCACTGGAAGCCTTCCACAGAAACCTCCAGTCCATGGATTTCAACATTATCTTCTTAATCCAGCTAGTCAAGTGACCAGTGCTTGTCCGTGATCAAGTTTTATCGGGGAAATGAAGAGATAAAGGACCATTGTAATGATTTGCTTTTAAAATATAAAATTAAAGAGATTTTCTTTATTCTGACTTTCTGCCCTTTTTTTGTATTAACACAAATAATTGAGTAAATTTTTTTTTCATACTTCATTGACTTTATTTTTCCTGTGTGAAAATACTACATAGTGGCCAAAGCATTGTTATACAAGAAACATAAAGTGAATGAAGCCTGGGGAAAAAAATATTCACTTGAGGAATTTGTGCTGATTGACACAATTTTTCAAAATACATATTTTAGTTGGTCACATAGAAATCCAGCTCTCCCCACGATTGACATCACTGATGGCTGAATAATAGAAAATGTATGGCCAGTAAAGGTGGTCCAAAATTGTTATTTTAATTCTGATAGAAATACCTCATTATTAGATTATAGAATTATCCTTCTACATAATTGGTACTTTTAAAAACATTTAGTCCAAACTTTAACCTTTATACATACATTGCCATTCTGTTACAAAGTATGCCTCACATATACTAACAAGCAAGATACCCTTTTGAACACTTCTAATCTTTCTACTTCAGTGAAAGTCTGTTTAGTTTTTTTTTTTTTTACATAAGGGTGAAAATCTACCTTTCTGTAATTTACAGAATATAGACGGCTCTTGATTGACCCTCCATGATTACACATAAACGAGTGAAAGTTTATTAACATAATATCCTTTTGACATTTGATAATAGCTTTCATCTACAAAACAAAGAAAAACATGAAACCTCTTTTTCACTTACCAAGATAAAAATTTTCCCAGTTCCTTGAATTTTTCTTTCCACCTCCAATACCTAGTTCTCATCTCACTCCTAGCTGACGACGTCGCCTTGTAATTCATTGAGAAAATACAAAGAATCGGTTGAGAAACATCCCCACTTCTGACAATCACATATACATACGTATTAGCATTTATATCCCTACGTGGACCACATTGAGTATTTCTCTTTCTTTAGAGATTGTAAATTAAGGTTGTTATTAAAGAAGAAATATACCATGTTTGCAGACTAATGACGTAATATTAAAAACATGCCAATTTCCCCCATTTAATCTATAAATTCCTATATCTTATTGTCATTATTGTTGTCATTAATGTTTTGTTCAAAAACTTTTCAAAACTTTCATTTAAATGGAAGAACAAGGTTCGGCGCCCATTTCACAGTGGTTGACATACACTGGGGCTGAGCGATTTGAACCCGGGCCTGCTAAACAACAATGAAAACTGCAACAAAAAATGGTCTGGCGTTGTGGCAGGCACCTGTCATCCCAGCTACTTGGGAGGCTGAGGCAGAGACCTGCTTAAGCCCAAGAATTTGAGGTTGCTGTGAGCTGTGACACTATGGCACTCTACCAAGGGCAACATAGTGAGACTCTGTCTCAAAATAAATAAATGAATAAAATAAAAATAAATAACTAAATGGAAGAACAAAAGTATAAGAGCAAAGTCAACTTAGAAAAAGCAGTGGGTAACTGCCTTGCCACAGTCAAAGTATTCTATAAAGTCGTTTTGTTTTAGAAATACAACAAAAATTATAAAGGCAGAGAATTAATATAAGAAAAAAAATCATTACTTCATATGGTATCACTATAGTATCAATAGAAAAGAATGAGTGATTAGATAATGTTGGGGAAACTGCTTTACCACACGCAGAAAAATATGTTAACCCTTCACCTCATGCTATAGAAGGGCTGTCTGGAAAGTGCCCAGTCATTAATAATACACACACACACTCAATAGTACATGGTTGGATACTTCCTGGACAGTTGTCATATACAAAGATCTCGATGGATTAAATACATAAATATAATATGGTATATAAAAGTATGATGCTAATAGAAAAATAACAGCAGAGTATGCTTGATCTAAGGATGAAAAACACAAACTATAAAGTAAGATATGAATTGTCAATCTACATCAAAATTAAGGACTTTTGTTCAATGAGGGGAGATCTAAGCAGACTCAGAAGAATTATTTAAAATATCTAAAATAAATAAGGAATTAATATCCAGAATGGACAAAGAGTATCATCAAATCCTCAATGAAGATACTAAAATCAAAAACAGAGACATAGACAAATGCTTTAAAAGAAAATGTTCAAGAAGAGAAATCTAAATAATTAATACTGTTTATGAAGAGATGTTCAAATACACTAGTAACCAGATGCATTCAAAGTAAAAAAAAAAGAAAAGAAAAGATAAATTGCCTTATACCCTTAGGCTTAGCACAAGTTATAAAGCTGGCATAATACTAGGTTTTGGTGACGGTATAGGGGAATACAATATATGGCCTTTATATCAGTTTAAAATCCCAAGATAATTCTACATGCATTATATGAATTAATTAATGTGTTCAAACATATTAGAGTGGGTAATGTGAGTCAAGGGAAAGCAAGGGAATTGAAAATAAAGAGAAAACTAAAAGATAGGGTCATGCATGGACCAGTGACAGTGTGCTGCGAACTGAAGGACGGTGTCATCTCAGTGCTGAGCCCAGGGGTTCAAAAATTAATTAATAATGATAGTAGCAATGAGAACAACAGAAGTAGATTTAAATTACATTTCAATTTTTCAACAACATTTAATTATAAAATGCACATGAAATTAGCTTTCAATAAAGAAATATGTGCCAACAATGGAGAAGAAAAGTTAAACTCCTAAGAAACAGATTTGTTTCGAATCCCAAAAGACCCCAAGAGGATCCATGTATTCCATTAAAAACTTAATACAAAGAATAAAAAATACTTACTTTCAATATTACAGTGCAACTTCTGTAAATTGACCACCAGAGACGGTAACCAATGCAGGTGGGCCACATAAGGAGGTGGTCAACATTGGGAGGTCGTCAACTATGGAGGAGGTTCTACTGTATTTTGGTTTTCTAATTGACACCCTCATCTGTGAGCCCAAGCTTTGTCATTTTAAATATTGCTGATAGATAAATATCACTAGAAAGAGATATTATAAGGCATCCCATCGCAGAGGACAGAAATGTCATGGTTCTTGATTTAAAGGAGGGAATGATTTTAGAGACAACAGAGGGTTGGAGATAGACAATTTATACAGAATTTAGGGATAAAGAGACATTAGAAGATTTGAGTTGACTGAAAGTGACTAAAAAATGGGTGCAAAGGCTATCTTCTGTGGTTCAAGATTTGTGACAATTAAGAAAAAAATGAGTATGGGGAAAGAGAAGAAAGTTGTGCATTAAGAATAAGGTTAACTTGGTTTACAGGGATTGAAATCTGAGCTGAAAGCAACAGAAACACAGCAAGAAAACTGCATGACTGTCGTTCACGTGTCCCCTGGAACTTAGCACAGTACTGTTAGGGCTCAGAAAACGAAACCCAGAGTGAAGTCCCAGAGCAGCCTTTGAAGCAAAGTCCCTCCCTCAGCCGCCTTGCGCCTTCGCCCTTCTTTGACTCATTGTCCTCTAAGTGAGACACAGAAACTAGATTCCCCCTTTCCCAAAGTGGGTCATAGAAACCAGAAATCCTCCCCCCGGGGCCCACCATGAAGCCTAAAATTACTGCTTTAAACTCAACTTTGCCCCTGCTTTTCTAACTGGCCATAAGGAAGTTAGACCCTCACTCCAGTGGAGTCCTGCCCCATATGAGGGAGGAAGGGGCGCCACGCAGACAGACGTCCATGAGACTCTCAGCAGACAGGCCCCCCGAGTCTCCCCATTCATTCATCAGCATGAGATCATCCATACTTCACTGAATCTAAGCATAACACGAGATAATTCTCCGTATTTTTGGTTTCTGATTCAGATCAAATAAAGTTGTTATGCTCTCCTCGTTCATCTTCCTTTGTCAGAGGGGTGCTGACCATGGCCCTTCTGGTGGAGGGGAGTAGATCACTCCCTTTCCTCCCCTGCAGTCTGGCAATGAAGACGGGATCGCGAGACTGACTCACTCTGAAGCCTGCAGATGAGGTCCTGGGACAACAGACAAAAGGCAGCAAAGAAGGAAGAATTTTTACCAAGGTCACTGCTCCTGGACCTCTGCTGACAGTGCTTGGTCAGGTTAACCAGAGAAAAGTGCATGTTTGGACGGTGACTCCCGTAAATTTGGTTTGGGGGGATTATTTGCTATTGATCCTTTCTCTCTGTGGCTGGCCATCATCCTCCGGTCTGTCTCGTTTTGTGTCCTGAGGAAGCCACCCGGCTCGCTGCCTGTGCAGGGCAGGATGGCAGGTCTGGGTGTGCAGGCGGCCGACAAATGGACTAAGGGTGGAGGCCCCAGAAAAATAGACGGCTGGACAGAAACGGGGGCTGGGTGCCCTTGGCAGGTTGTGCCCACACTCACGGGCTACGCAGACGTTATCTGAGTCTCCATTTCCTTTTAGCTGTCTTTGAGGGTAGCTCTGGATCTTGTGCGGACTGCTTTTTTGCACCTTTCTGGAGACACCGTGTGTGTCTTCTGTTAACTGTTAAAAGGCTTTTTGGTTTTAGTTCTGAGTCATTTGGTAGAAACCTTATTGGTATATATTGAGTATTACAGTTTTAATACATTTTTTCCTTTCTTAAAATGTGTATACATTTTTGGCACCCTCTGTGTATATCTTATCTGTTACTACACCTATGTCTATATGTGTGTGTGTATCAATCTGTATTTATATCTATATATAGATAGGAAAACAGGATTCCTGACTTGGGGGGATGTAGGTGCTCTGCCCTCCATCTGTGCCAACTTTTGCGTCTCTAATTATTAGGTCTCAGAGGTTAAGGAGACCCTATTAGTTAAGGATTTTGCTCTAAATTCAGTAATCCAGCAATAGCTAGATTGAAAAACTACCTATCTGCTAAATAATCTGAAATAAATAAAAAAAGAAAAGAAATCTATCTAGTTATACTGGTCTATAATATGACTATCTGGCATTCAGTTGTTATTTGGGGAAAGGTTTCTGAGTTTTCTCCTAGGTTCATCTCTGTTTCCTTGAAAAACCCATTTAGCAAATTGATCTTATTTTATGTTTTCTGGACATCTGTTTTGACTCTTTGTCTGTGTCGCATCTTACTGCAACACCGGAAGCTAATTCTCCCCCATGCTTCTCTGAGGCTCTGCTGGGAAGCGGCTATCAGGATAAACCTGTCAGGCCAGGCCTGGAGTTGACAGCCACTTTCCAGAGAAAAACCAAATTAGAGAAAAATGCAACAAATCCAGGTTTAACAAAAACGGATATTTTGACCACACAAGTGAGCTTTACAAACAGATAGACGTAAAATTTAGTCCACAGATTCCATAAAATTAATCTCTGATAAAAAGCAATACGTTCTTAGCTTTTCCTTAGACATAAAATGAAATAGAAATTCACTCAAACTCAGATGTCTTTTAGTGTATGTAATCTGAGATAATCTTTCATAAATAAAGCCAGTTTTAACATTATTGGTAAAATAAAGTCAGAAATGTCTTCAGGACGGGCAGCACGCATTTTTGCCTGGGTTTGGGGTGAACAGCTTTATGCTACCTCTGCAGATAGATGCTTTAAGATCCTAAAACTATAAATGCAACCTAACAGTGGAATGCACAGCAAAAACGAAATGCTTAATCTCTCAAGACATATCGGTCATAAAAGTACACAGCTATGATTTAACAATAAAAATAAAATAAAATAAAATAAAATAAAAAATAATAAAAAAGCTCTAAATATCCAAAAAAGTAACAAAATAAGTTTAACTTTGGGTTTTTGTGAAAATTTCGATATTTGCTTAATTTATTGGTGATCCGAAGTCATAGAAGCCAACTGTTAGCATCCCTGAGGCTTTGTGTCCTTAGTTTTAAGGCTCTGGATGCTGCAGTCTGGACAGAGGGCCACACAGAGGAGTAGAAATGTGTGTGTAATGCTCAGCCCTCGGCCTGGATGCCGCAGGACAGGATGGCGGCCAGAACAGCCAAGCCCACATCCAGTGTCTCAGAGGTGTTGGTAAGAACGTGGCTGACTGATGCAAGTTAGCATTATTTTGTCAAAAATAATTCCAATGACTAGCTTGTTTTCCATGAACAATTCAAATATAATTATTGTGAAAAGTAAATTAGGTAAATGTATGTGAAATAAGCATTTACATAGTATAAATACACCTATCATAGTTTCAAAAATATTTTCTTGGGTGGTTTAAAATCTTATTCATAGTATATAATATTATGTAATGGATAATCATAAAATGTCTCAGTCGTCTCTAAGTAAGTTAACACACTGAAATGTCAATTATTAAACAGGAGTTTAAGTTTATATACTTCAGCATCTTTTTATATAATATTAAAAAAGCTAAATATATTTGGGTCTGTTAATAAACATGAAAATTATAATTTGTACATATATTTCTAGAAACTATAAAATATTAGCCTACAGAATGTTAGTTAAATTTGATAAGGATTGGAGGGAGGGGGGTGGGGCCTTGGTGTGTGTCACACTTTATGGGGGCAAGACATGATTGCAAGAGGGACTTTACCTAACAATTGCAATCAGTGTAACCTGGCTTATTGTACCCTCAATGAATCCCCAACAATAAAAAAAAAAAAGAAATTCTAATTTAGTGTATCTCATTATGACTACTAACAATAAAAAATAATTCTACATATAAGATATGTAAGAAAAGCAAAATATGTTTTTGGTGAAAAATATTATTAAAACAAAAACGTGTTTTTAGTAAAAATAATTTATGTAGTATCTAGTTTAGAGGATATTTATTTATTTTACCTTATTAATTATTTAAACTTAACTAATTTTTTTAAACACAAGGTTAAGCTCTGTCGCTCAGACTGGAATGCAGTGACCCATTTGTAGCTCACTACAAACCAGAACTCCTCAAAATGTTCCTACCTCAGCCTCTCAAGCACCTTGGATTACAGGCATGCAGCGCCATGACCAGCCAGCTGTTTTTATTTTTATTTTTTGTAGAGATAGGATCTTACTATGTTGCCCAGACTAGTCTTAAACTCCTGGCCTCCCACGATTCTTTTGCCTCAGTCTCCCAAAGAGCTGGTATTACAGGATGAGCCACCATGCTTGGTCTAGTTTAGAATATATTTAAAGATTGATCTAAAATAGATGAACAGCCTGGTGTGGTGACTCACTCCTGTAATGGTAGCACTCTGGGGATCGCCACCCGTAGCTCAGTGAGTAGGGCACCAGCCACATACATCAAAGCTGGCAGGTTCAAGCCGTCAGCTAAACAACAATGACAACTGCAACCAAAAAATATCCGGGTGTTGTGGCCGGTGCCTGTAGTCCCAGCTACTTGGGAGGCTAAGGCAAGAGAATGACTTAAGCCCAGGAGTTTGAGGTTGCTGTGAGCTATGATGCCATGACACCCTACCTAGGGTGGCATAGTGAGACTCTGTCTCAAAAAAAAAAAAAAAGAAAAGAAAAAAATCCTACCACTGTGGGAGGCCGAGGTGTGAGGATTGGCTGACCTCAGAAGCTCAAGACCAGCCTGAGCAGGAGTGAGACCCTGTTTTGAAAAATAGCCAGGTGTTGTGGGTGCCTGTAATCCCAGCTACTTGGGAGGCTGAGGTAAGACGATCACTTAAGTTCAAGAGTCTGAGGTTGCTGTGAGCTATGATGCCACAGTGCTCTACTGAGGGTGACAAAGTGAGACTGTCTAAAATAAAAAAAAAAATTTAAAAAAGGAAAGAAAGAATGGTAAAGATAAAAATAAAAATAAATACAGAACATCCGAAAAGCAAAAGAGGGTAAAAGAGGATCTTGTGTGGTTAAATAAATTTTTTGTAACTGTTTTAAAATGGAATCTTATATAAAAAGTACACTGCTATGAAACAGAAAACGAATCTAAAATTTGGCTCTGTCTTTTCAATCTTCTGAGTTAACAAAAAGAAAAAAAGAGAAAAGGGAGGAGGAGAGAGATAAAAAGAAATTTGTGTGTGTTTCATGCTTTTGCTACCTTAAGTCTTCTGATTAAATTAATGACTATTATTTCATAATGATCTGTATCCTATTTTTGATCAAGAGTTTTGAGCCTTTATTTTTTTTTTGTAGAGACAGAGTCTCACTGTACCGCTCTCAGGTAGAGTGCCATGACGTCACACGGCTCACAGCAACCTCTAACTCTTGGGCGTACAAGATTCTCTTGCCTCAGCCTCCCGAGCAGCTGGGACTATAGGTGCCCACCACAACGCCTGGCTGTTTTATTTTTTGTTGCAGTTTGGCCAGGGCTGGGTTTGAACCTTTATTTTTAACAAACTTCTCAAAGTAAAATTTTAAATTCTTAATTAATTATTTTTGACCATTTCATTCTGAAATGACCTTTGGACATTTCATAAAGGCCTCTGGAAGTAAACTATATATATATATATATTTATATATACATAATTTATAGACATATATTTATTTTTGTGGTATGTTAAAATTATAAAGAAGCATTATCAAAGAAGAAATGATGGTGCTTAAACTTTCTTTGAGTTATATTTATATGGATATGTTTATAATATGTGTTCCAAAACTGTATTGAATTCCTAAAAATCTGATATTTCTTTGGCTATTTTGTTAAATTGTTATAGGATAGAGAAAATAACCCAGTTTCCATGCCAATTACATTTTAAACCTGGATTATTTTAAGTCTTATTGTCTACGGTTGATTTATTTTTCTTATACTTCTTTTACCTGCCTATACTCAGGACTGAGAGAATAATTCAGAAGCTTGGAAACAATCTACCACCCCAATTTCTCAAGTGTGAGACTTCTTGGGAAATTTTCAAACCAGGGACTATGGGGGCTCATGAAATGATACTCCAATGCAAAAGTCCAAGAAGGAGTCTCAGAAGCAAGTCTCACTCTAACCTTCTTCTATCCTCCCACCTCTCGCCTCTCATTCTCACCAAGCCAAGTCATAGAAATTGGGAACCTCTTTTCTCTGAGCTAGCCCTGAAGCCTAAAAAGATTATTCTAATCTTGTCCTCTGCCTTTCTATGTAACTGGTCATTAAAAAAAGAAAAAGATTCTTATTTCTACCACAGACCCAGGAGGAAGGCACGCTGCACAGGGAGGCCGAGAAGTGTCTGACCACCCAGGCCTCACTCAGGTCCCTGGAACTCAGCCTGGTACTGAGATCAGACCTCAGTACCCAATCATATTTCCACACGGCTATTCATACTTCATTGAACCTAAGCGTGAACATGGATAGTTTTCCCTGTATCTTTGGAGATTCATTCTGAAGGCTCTTGTGCTTCGTAAAACTATGATCAAATCTATTTATTGTGCTTTTTTTTTGATAACTGGTCCATTAAGTTGTTACTATGACCCTTTTTATTGGCAGGAAAGGCATCGCCTCTATCTGTCCCCACAATTCTGTGTGTCAGGCTTTAAATAAATATTTGCCTTGAGTAAAGGAAGTAGTAATTGTTTTTGTTTCAGACTATAAGAGTAATGAGTTATGTCTAAGTAATGAAATGTCTAAGATAAAATACCAAACTTGGATAGGCTATTTCAGTAAATCTGAAATATTCTTTAGTCTAAGATTATCTGGTTAAAACTGACAGGTATGAAATGCCTTAAAATTCACATTTTAAATGAAAGGAAGCATCCATTATCTTTAACTGCTCATTATCTAGGTCCGTAAGTGACTATCCTTTGAGAACTTTTTTTCCTCATAACTTTTCCTGGAAGTTAACTTTAACATCACAGATAAATCAGTTTTCCTCAGTGTCTGTCCTCTGTTCTGTCACTTCTGTCAGGACGCCCACACAATGTCACCTCACCTGAAATGGGTGGAGATATATATATATATATACATATTTCTAAATTTTTTTAATGAAATTTATGGATGTTTCTACAGTTCCATTCCCCTTTTAATTGCATGGCAAATTCCCTTCCCAAATGCCCTTCAGGCAGCCTGAATATTAGCCATTAAAAATAGAATATTGGTGGGCGGCGCCTGTGGCTCAAGGAGTAGGGCGCCGGTCCCATATGCCGTAGGTGGCCGGTTCAAACCCAGCCCCAGCCAAAAACCACACACACACAAAAAAAATAGAATATTGGTTGTCTCAATTATGTAAAAAGCTTATCTGATTCTAAGGGTCACTGCAGTTTTCAGTCTTCTTCTGACAATAAAAGATATCCCTAGGGTAAATGACTCAGCCGCACTACTAGCTTCCACATGCCAGTTAAAATGAGTACAGGAGGGAGGCTATTTTCCTTAAGACAATTTCCTCTAGTGAGTAGTAAACACATCAGCGTTTTATCATATAAAGGGGCAGAGACTGAGTGAAGAACAGACACACAGGAAAAGAGGTATTCTGAAGAGGGGCATAGAAATCTCATTAATTAAAAAAAGGACGAAGCATTTCCTCTATAGATATTTACTAGAAGGATCTGATACCTAAGATACACAGATCAGTCAATATTCTTCCATTAAATCCATCTCACTGTATAGCACAGAATCAATATTAAAGCATAAAGTAAATGTAGAAATCACTTAGTGTCTCTTCTGAGTGAAATTAGCTATGTGGTGATAATTTTTTTACATGAGCTTCATATAATAGTGGAAATAACAGAAGAAGTAGGATGGTTTGAATTCTCATTTTTATAAGATAATCTTGAAATATTTCCCCCCCACACACCCTTCACCTTGATTTTTACATTTATGTTTGATGGGAAAAAGTTGGGCTACAAAGTATTTGGGGGAAAACAGAAAGTTTAGAAAATTAAAAGTATTTATCATTTAGGTTCCTTCAAATCTAATTTTATACAATACAATAAGCTTACCGGCATCTTGTTTTAAGTTTGCTTAGGACTTCTAATTTCATAGATAGTTCCATGTTGATTATTTCATTTTGTCATAAAAACAATCCAGCTAGACAGTGCAACTTTTCCCTTTCCATTTAAAATGATTAAATCCCTCGGAGGGTAAATATCACACTCAGTGTTGTATGAGAAATAACAGAAAAACTTGGGGAGAAAACAGTTCTTTGGACTCCCAGTCTGGTGCTCATTCTTTTTTTAACAACTTTACAAATGTAACAACATACAATTAGCTTTTTAGGTACAGTGCTTCTCTTCAACGTGGGTGTTACAACTGTTCTCGATAATCAATTATGTTGGTTTACAAGGTGGCCCCCTCTGTGTAAATTTGAAATTCATTCCTGATGAATGACCTGCATTAATTCATGGAGGAAATCTGTGTATCTTCATTCCTGTTCTTTTAATCAAAATGTAGACTGTTTGTTTTGGTATGTTTATATGGTTTATAACAAATGTCAGTCTCCGAATGAAGAGAGAAATGTGATATCATCACATACTGAGACCTTATTAATGACTTAATAATATCTATATGCTGGTTAAAAAGAAGAGATGAACAGTTCAGAAGCTATGCCCTTTGGGGTTTGTATATTTACTTATTTCAGTGGGTTTATCAGCCTTAAACCATTACTTTATTATCATTACCAGAAAGAAATGTCTAGGGACTTTTGATGCTCACATTACAGCATAATTTAAAACAAATGAAATCAAATACAATCTCACTTTGGCATGAAAAATGGAGTGTCTCTCTGAAGCTCTAAAATATAGTGGGACTGAGCTGTCTAAAGGACTATAATATGCTTCTTATGATTCACACAAGAGGAACAAAAAAATATTTAGAGACAGATCAAAGAAAATTATCTGAAGAAAACAGAATCAAAATATTTCACAAGAAGAAAAAAGCCATCTAGGAAAAGAGCTCTTCATAAATTTTATAACAAGATCATAATACTTTTGTTTTTCTAGAAACCATTAAGGATTTGTTAACTTCAAATAGAAAGGATGCTTTCAACATGCTCTGTCAAAACACATTTATATGACCAAAAACTAACCCCCCAAATTATGTGTACAATCACAACATTCGGAATGGATACTCTCCTGAAATATGGAGGGAAATAATTAAGGAAACAGGTCTCCCTGTAATCATCATTGAAGTATCATGCTTATTCACTGAATCATAATTTGGTTAATGTAATCTTAAATAAAACACTCAATGGAATACTATCTCCATGTAAAAATACTCAAAATCTTTACAGGTAAATATACAACAGTGGCATCTCTTAATATTTTCACTTACTTTATCTACACCTGTGTTACTTTGTGATGATAACAGGCATGATAATAATAGCACATCACTTTCGTGGTGTCAGAATACATGATACAGTGTGCCTGGACATGGATGATGTACCTAGTATCCGCCATGACACAGATGCTCAGGAAAGGGTCTGTATTCATGCAGTTCGCTTGGAGCCTCTGCTCTGACTCCCTGTCACTGACAGCCACTGGGGCCTCCTGACTCACATTCATATTCCCTCCCCTGTGCTTGGTCTATGTCTCCATCTGTCTCCTTCTGTCTTAGGCAGGCTCCTTCTGTCTTAGGCAGGAACTTGACCTCTTTCTCCTTTCATGGAACCCAACGTAGTTGCAACCTCACTCTTTACATTTTTGAAGTGAAGTTCTCATTCAATATTTAGAAGAGAACAATGGCTGCGTGGCCATTTTCTCCTCCAGGATTTCAACCACAGATTTGTATCGCTAGACCAAATGACACAGTGAGGCTGCGTTCTTCTCCCTTCCCCCAACATTGCTCATCTTTAACACTCACCACTGATTAACATAGACACAGTCAGAGGAGTTGTGTTGACTGTTGACTGGCTTATATTTATTGAAATACGTAAAAATGCCTCTCAAAGCTCACACACACACAAAATCTCTCCTAATGAAACAGTTTGCTCCTTTCTTTTAGATAATAAGCCTCTGTGTTTTTCTTCATGCTCTGTATCCCAGGAAGGTCAGATTTTAGTTTTTTTCTGAGCTGTTATTGGCTTTCCCAGAAAGCACATATGTTATTTAATTTTTCCATTTTATATTATTTTAAAAGATTTGGTCTGATTTTACCCCCAATTTTTCTTTACATGGTTAGGTCATGGCTCCACATGTGTATGTGTGTATACACATATGTACATTTATATGTCTGTTATTTTAGGAAAATGTCATGAGACACAATATTCGATGGTGCGTCTGTGGGCTTGGCTTATGACTAGATCAGCAAAATTAAAAGACTTTGGAGCACAAAGGTATTAATTTACGCTGGTACACTTTCATCTTAGGAGTGTGAATATAATAAACATGGGTATAATTTTATCATTCTGTTTCGTTGGTTTTACCCTTCCTTTCAGCTTGAATCCTTGAATACACAGCAATATCCAATGTGAAATTCGGTGATTTCAGTTTTTATTTCCTCTTCAATGAGAAATGAACTCTTAGCTAAGGTCAGTAATGGGCATCCCAGGATTTGTTATTTTAATCTGCCATTTCAAATTTATTTGTTCAGTTTACCTACTTCACCTTTACAGCATAGCAATAGTACTTATTATAGTTTAGACTGCAGTATAATTTGAACACATCAAGAAAAGTATTTGATTCTTAGAACAGTAAGTGGTCAACATTTAACAATGAATGCTCATTAAGGGCATAAGAAGCTCAGCGGAGACTATGTCTGAAGATCAATGCTATTAATCACATGTTTTCCCATTGTTTAACTTCCCAAATCCCAAACAGAGACCTTATTGATTTTTTTTGATCACCTTTCCCCCCACTGTTTGTTTCCTGTGCTCTCTCTACCCATCGGATGTTAATCAAACGGTGACTTTTACCTTGGTACGCAGGAGCTATTTATCCCAGGGCTACGTCTGTGCCTATCACTCAGTGGAGGCCCACAGGCCTTCTGGGAAACTGTGCCAACTCCTAGGTCCTTTCCAAGAAAAAAAATTACCTCTCTCGTAAAGAGGCTACAGAAATTGGCTCAGAGCAGAGTTCTTCCTGAAGTCCAGAGACATATAGAAAAATACACTGAATAGAAAAGTGCAGTCAAGCATATATCCTTTCAGAATTCTGTAATAAAAATTATTCTCAACATAGAAACACAGGATATTACGTGAAAGAAACTTTTACAGTAACATGAGAACATGCAATTTTTAATTTGTAGAATTTGAAGGGAAAGTAGCAGTCATCAAATTCACTGCTTAACTAGACTGACAAAGAAAAAAAAGAGATATATTTGAAGAATTAGTCAAAGAAGACATGGGGGAACAGTTCTCTACTGGAATTATACCAAACATCGCAGGTTCTAATCCTGAAGTCAAACGCTGACCTTCTAAGATGCAGGAGGAGGCCCCCTCACTACTGAGAAGAAACATGAACCTTAAACAGAGACAGGAGCTTTCTGCCATCTACATCAGGGTCAGCAGTTTTTTGTAAAGAACCACATAGTATTTTGCTATTTTCAGGCCATGGGCTCTCTGTGGCAACTACTCAGCTCTGCAGTTGCAGCATGAAAGAAACTGCAGAAAACACAGAAGTAGTTGTGGATGTATTCCAGTAAAATTGTATTTATGAAAACCGTGAAAGGGACTTGTCCCACAAATCCTTTGTCAACCCCTGATCTACAGGAAATGCATGGAGGATTCACCGGCCAGCTAGCTAGACAGACAGACAAATAAAGGTTCATACCTGGTATGAGACTTCCGAGTGTTCATTTTTGCATAGGACTGTTTGTTTGTTTGTTTTTTTGTAAATGTGTGGCCTGTCTTACTTTTTGCATTAATGTATCTTTTGTTTATGAAAGAATGTTGAGAGCAGTTGGCAAAAGTAAGACATGCTCTACATTAAAAAAAATTTCTTAGTCTATAAATTAACTACTGTGAAATCATCTTGTACCTTCTTACTTGATGAGAGGCGGAGTTCACTCAGGCCGCATGCCTGATAGGAGACTGAAACTGCGATTATCATTTCCAGTAACAGGAGTGAACCACTGAACAGGGTCTCAATTCTATCTTGCAATAGCTCTCTTAGGTGAAAATTCTTCCAGAAAATCTTGGGCATTTGGATGTGAATGTTATTCCACAATAGTAAGCCCATCAGTTGGAGACACGAACTCCACTTTTCAGCACCTCCATGTAGGCAGTAATTCACATTCTATATTCTCCTTTTCATAAGGGTTCACCGCAGAGTCTTTGAGATCTGTCAGAACTGGGTGTGAATTAGTATGTTAGCTGTTGTCCTTAGGAAAATGACTAAATGCTGAGAATTCCAGACTTGTCAGTGCAAAAACAAAAATAACATAACCTATAGTATAGGTATTTTTGGAAGGTTAGTTAAGAAAATGAACATAAATGGTCTGTCTCATAATAGTGTTCACGAAATGATATTGCAGGTGTCACATGGTTGCCAGTGGTGGTGGAAAGAGAAGCTCAGATCATTGCCCCAAACTAGCAATGATATATTTCAGGTGTTATCATTCATTCAAAAATAGGTATTAGTGTATGTCAAGCATGGTGAAGTCCAGGATGGAAGGGCACTCAGCTCTCATAGAGCTTGTGCTTGGGCAGAGATAAAGGTGGTGGCGTCACGACTGACGTGGCATAAATTGACGAGTGTGATAAATCTCAGAACTCATCTGCCCATGTCTGAATACTTGATCCAGAATGATTAACACCCATCCCTCTTAGGGATTACAGTGCTCGAGACCGCCCCTTCTATTCTCATTATAGGAATCACTGATGCCAGGACCATCTCCTGCCTGGGGAGCATCTGTAAGTTTTCTCCTCTGATTTTCACGTGATGACTTATTTATATTCTGAGAATGGGCTGACATTGTATCTTTCGTAAGTCTGTATCACCAGTTAGGAGCTTATTTCTAATTTGTGATGTTTCAAAGGTATAAACGAAAGAATAATTTCCAAAGTAAAAACTGAAGAGCAGCGTATAAGAACACTGTTGAGAGACATTCTGGAAGCCAATCTGAAGTGCATCTCTCACACCAGGCATGCTTCTGTTCAGTCTAGACATTATGATTGAAGATGATTGTGTCAGGCCCTTACCACGCTTTCCACGTGTCCTTCCATTCAGTGGGGCTTCGAGAAATCATACTCTATTCAACCCCTCACATCTGATTACCCCACCATCTGTAGAAGAAAACCCTAAAGAGGATACATGTGCAAACTGAACTAAACAAAGGTTGAAATCCAATTCCGTCACCAAATTATGTAAGTCAGAATTTTAATTCCCCTTTATTACTTTCAGGTTACTGTCTTAGACTGTCCATAGAGTCGTGGACTCCAGGAATTTCAGAAATTGAACGCAAATTTAAGGATCTGATAAATTCGTCAAGTATATTGTACAGAAAAGTTTCTCTCTCAAGTTGTAGGCTCAAATTGAATTCGACTGAGTTCTTTTCTTGCTCAGAGTGAGTACAGTCATCACAGTGCACATCAGATTCCACATGGGGACAGACACCATTTCCCCCTACTATCTGGAAACTACGCCCCACAGCTCTCTTCCTTCCTCCTGATTAGCTGCGGGTCCAGCATATGCTCGGGAACGTTCCCACAGTGAGGGGGCAGTTGGCAGTGTGTGACAACTGTGGAGCGGAGCACCAGCGGGAAGAGGAAGACTGCACCTCCTGGTCCCGACCATAAGGACAGGAAAGAGACGGCAATTCCTTTGAGCAATAAACCGCCAGGTGACAGTCCCAGTTGGTGGCAGCAGGCACCTGGGGTGATGAATTGGGCATAAAGAACACACAATTTCAGGGCAGAGCCAGTGGAACAGAAGTAAGAGAGACAGAGCATGTTATCAAAAAGACAAGACTTGAAGCTTTCCTGAAAGAGCTGTGAGTGAGGAACTTTGTGAGACTTCCTTGGAAGTGACAGAAAATGTTCCAGTGACTGCGCTGAGGAAAGGGAGCTCGGGAGCAGCTGGAGGCCGCTCCTCAGAAGTGCGGGGCTCCTGAGGCGCCCTGTGCTGGTCAGACAGAGAACTCGGGGTCCGGGATGTAAGAACGTAACATAAAAGAGAAGGGAGCACCTGTACAATCGCGGCTACTTCTGTTTTGCTTTACGACAAGTTGGAATTTAAACGTTCTGCAATTACTATTGCTTATGGTCTTTTGAACACAAAGCCTTTTTGCAAAATTAAAAAGAAAATTCCCCTCAAGATTATCTATGTACAGATAATTGTTGAAACTGGAGATAGCAAAACTGGGTTGTTGTACTATTTTCTTGCTTTTAAAAACATATCCCATTTTTGAACCTTACACAACAGCCCAGCAAAAACTCTACATGTTTCTTTTCTCCACGTGACCATACACTTCCTAAAAGAAGGTCCCCCACTTGCTCCCCACACTCCTGCGCACATTCCCGATTCAGCCTTCCCAGTCTGGCTCCTGGCTCCACAGTTTCACTGCAACGACTTTTACCAATGTCAAAAATGATCCCCATGCTGCCGAACACAGTAGGCATTTCTGTCTCCAGTTATAGTTAAACTCATTCCTTCAAGTTCAGGTTATCAACCCCCTTCCTGTCTGAGCTTCCCTCTGGTAGGACTTCAGCTGTCGCACAGGCACCTCTTACTCAGGCCCTCGCCTGCTTGTCTCCCAAATCCTCAGACACTGGTCCCAGACCTTCTTCTCTCTATTGTTTTACCTGCTTAAGACGACGGATACTCACGATTCCAAGTCTTATTTTTCATCTTGGGCTTGTCTTTGAGAAAAAGCCTCATACATCCCATGACTCACTGATGTTTCCACTTGAATGTCTAATATGCCTCACCATCTAACACAGCCAACATGGAAAGTGACACTTTTCTCTCCAGTGTGTTTCTGCTACCGTTTATTTGCTCTTGGATAATTACATGTGCATTCTTCAAGTTGATGCCAGAAAACTAAGAGGACCTCCCTAACTCTAAGGGGTCAGACTCTTTGGGTTTTACCTTTATGATATGCTGGGGCTCGCTCAGTTCTCTGACTCTTCAATGTGATTCCTTCTTAAAATCAACATCCCATTAACACAGCGATTCCATAAAGGGACTTCCTTTTCTGTTTCAGGCTTTCCCTGCAACTCGGTTTCTATGGGCTCGAGTCATTCTATAACTTTCTTTTGCATTGGGTGGGGGATAACACCCCTCTAAGCTCCTCATCAGGGCCTATTGTCCTACTTGAACTGACACCCCCAGCTAACTTTCTGCAGCCTCACCTCAAGACTGTCGTCCTCTGTGTTTGCTCCAAGGCCACTGACTTCTGTTTGAGGACACGTCAACTTTTTTCCAGTCTAGCATTTCTACGTTCTGCTCCTGCCAGTTAGAAATCTGCAGGGCTTAGTTTTAAAGACAAAGCATCATAGACGGCTTCCTCCCATGTTTGTAATCTCTCATTCAAGCGTAATCGTTTTGCTCTTCACACGTCTTCCTTCTAACAAGATGGCAAACTCCTCAGTGTAGTAGCTACGTATTTTTTTTCTTCTTACCACTTTATACTCAATGTCTGACACAGTGTCCCACACAGAAAGTGAGACTTCTGAAGAAAATGGTTGTGAAATGAACATCTGTAACACAACTGTTATAGAGGGTGACCATAACGTCCACATGCAATGATAAACGGCACCTGAACTTCATGGCCGCCCCCTATAATAAGTCAGGAATATTTTACATAAACAGGTCCACTTCTTGCAAGAGGTGGAAAACAGACTAAAGGCTTTACGCCCTAAATGAACTTGTACTATGGTGAAATTGAGTCTGTGTTCTAATACATGAGAGATAGCCCAGAAAAATTTACAAGAGCAATAAAACTTACTGACCATTCAAGAAAGCTCAACCCAGTGGAAACAGTCAGGAGCTGGCTAAAAGGAGCTGAGTCTCTCACTTGAATTCCTCTAATCACATTTTCATCAGCCATCGTTTCTCTTTACTTGGGTCTGAAAAGGTTTAAGGTTGACGAAGAGGTTGAAAGTTTGACTTTTTTTTTTTTCTTTTGGCCTATCACATTTTAATAAACTAGTCTGCAGGGTAACTAAACTGTAGGTACATCTATTAAATAAATTTCATTGCTTGTACAATGTTATTCTGAATCAATTAAATGCCTCGAAAATAAAATAAACATTAGGCCTCTACTGAGTTGAACACAGAGCATGAGAAGCCATTTTATCTTTATAGAAGTGTGTTCAAAATCCATAATTATTCCTTGTCATGTCACAAAAGGAAAAATGAAATATCTTTCCAAGAAATACCCAGCTGTGATCAACTCCACGGAGAGTCTTGCTCTGAGAGGCCTTCCCTTCTCTTCAGCTGGTTCTTTTGTCCTGTAATTGAATTGAATTTGCTCCTCGCCCCATTCCTCCCAGACAGCTTCTCATTTGAGGGCTCTGAAGATGTATTACACTAATACATCGTCAGAATGACAATGCTATGATGATGCATGGGTGTAATACATCTTCAGAGCTGCAGGGCTGTCTAGAAACAATACGGCTGGTATTGGAGCACAGTCAAACCTAATGCAAAAAGAAATACCAAAAAAAAAAAAAAAAAAAGTTTTGGCTAACAAGGAAAGTTGCAAAAAAAAAAAAAAAAAGAAAACTCAAAGATTTATTTTAATGAATCCTGTATAGTTTGAGGACACATTTTCAAGACTTTAGTATGGCGTGTAATTAATTTGAAAATTTATGCAATATATTCTCTATAGATTTCTGAAGCTTGCACTGAAACAGCCTAAGACAAAAAAATATGCAATAAATCTAGTTTTTAAGTCACAATATCTCAGAAAAGTTTGCACGCCAAGTTCTGTGTAATGTGTAGTAAATGTTGTCTTTTACCTCTTCTGTCAGGCTGGCACAGTTTGTCTCTTACCATTTCATGAGGTAGCTTCATTACTCTGGAAGACATTTCCCCAGTGCTGACTCTGTAACATTTTCACAGGTGTCTTCTGATCGAAAATATCATCTAAGTTGATAACCTTTAAACAAGCTCCTAACTTGTTTAGACATAACCGTTTATGTAATAACTTTACCTATACATGTAACACGATTTTGAAATCACCGGAGGAAATGACTGCAGAAAAATCTAATGCCCCAAAAGGTACATAGCTTAAGGTTAATCACTATCTTCTCCCAAAACTCAGTCCACTAAAGGAGTATATGTATATATATATATATATATATATACATATGATGTACAGTGTCATTTTTTTCCTAATGCCCTAGTTGTCTCAGAAAATCCTTAGACAGAAAATCCTCAGAAATTCCATAAGGCAAAGACAATATCCTTTATGAAATATTTGGTGAATTCCTATTTTTTTTTGTTTCTTTTTAATGAGGAAGCACTTTCCTTTAAGAATAGTTAATTATTTTTATAATGATTCATCATATCATCAGGCCCATTACTTGCCATTGTACATAACTTAAAACACTAAACATTTTCTTGCTATCTATATTCACCAGCAGAGATTAATAGTTCCAAATAAAAAATTGACATAGACTAGCCCTGAAGGAAGTAGAGGGTACTTTGAAAACGGACAAATGAAAGTTACAATTGAAAAAAAAAAAACTTTCAGAATATAGAGAAAATTTTAACTGCATATATAAATTATTAGTGTGCAATCTTATGGCAAAAAGTTTAACTTGCCATTGTTAGGTAGATTCATTCATTTTTAATTATCCATTCTGTAAAGGCTTTATGGAAATTCACAAAAGCTCCACACAGAAGGCAACTCTACAATGGAAAGAGAACTATAGCTTGTAATCTGAAAATCTGCTATTGTTGAGATGTCATTGGCATAAATTACACCAGTTTTACTGAATTCTTTTCTTCCTAACATCAAAGTGCAGTGTCAGTATTGCAAACCTGAGACAAGATTAAGATGCTTAAAGAATTAAAATATTTGGGCAACAGGTTGCCAACTTGCAAGGAGCACCAACGCGCAGCTGCTTCCTACCTGCCCAGTGGTGGTCTATGAAGACCTTCCTACAGAAGGGAGGGAGGGCAGTGGACTCTTGAGCACATTCCCTTTGCACCTGTGATGACTAGAACTAATTGTAGAATTACCTTAAATAGATTCCAACAATGTACATAGTTTCCAGCTAATGATTTTCATGTTTTATACTCTTGCTTTATAATTAGCAATTAACATTTTGTGTCTTAAGACTGTATTTAATATAATTATGAAAGAGTCAATGAGCCAAACCTATAGGTCTCTCAGCTAGGAAACAAAATTTAAAACTTCAACCTCTTTGAAAACATCTGGTGAAGGAGTCAGTAAACACTTTTTAAAGGACAAGGCAGTAAATAGCGTCAGCTTTGCTGGCTATGTTGTCTTGGTCACAACTATTCAATTCTAATGTTTTAAAGCAAAAGCAGCCATAGAAAATACGAAAAGGAATGAGCCTGGTGAAGTTCCAATCAGAGAAAAAGAAAGACAGAAAAATCAAGAAAGTAAATATATATATATATATTAAAAAAAAAAAAGCAAGACAGTTTGACTCACAGGCCTCAGCTGGCTGATGGTCTAATACTTTCCTTTGTTTACTATGTTTATTCTGAAATAGTTCTCACTGGACAATCTCAAAGTCTTTAATATCTCCTAGTTTGATAAATCTGTTGTATTCCTGACAGTTTATGTTGTGTAACTCATACCTGCAATAAACCCATAGCAATACTAATGAAAACCATGAATAATATTAATTTTATTTTTCAAGGTTATACAATTTAATCCACATGATTTCCAAATATTGCCTTATGGCCCTTTTAAGAGTACTTGAATGTTAAATAATGACTGACATCTTTTATACCACTCAACATTCTATGCCAAGCAAAGATAACCTCCAGGAGTAAGGGAACAATCAAAACAATCTCAGATGTGGAAAATTAAGAGAATGTCTTCAGTTGACTTAACATACAAGAATGGATATGGAATTCTTTTTAATAAATAGAAATAACATAAAAGAATAAATCTTAGAAATTCAGGAAGAAATAAAATGTTAAAAGTAAAAATATAGGTAAACACATTCCTTCTTTTGAGTTGTCTTAATTTGCTGGACAGTTGAAACAAAAACGGTAACACTTTCTCATTAGAAAACTTTTTTTCCTCATATTTAAAATAAATGTATTTTAAATTGGGCAGAGTGAAAAGTTGTCGAGGAAGATGAATTTTTTTTTTTAGAACACAAATGTCTTAACACTGTGATTAAGTAAATGAGGTGAAAGCTATGTTAATTAGTAGGATGTAAGCACTCCAATTTTTACAAATAATCAACACAGTGAATCCCACAAAGATGAGGTTTTGATACCTAACTGGTACTGGTAAAACTGGACTGTGATAAGTTGTGTAGGTAAAGTTATACCCAAAGCAACTACTAAAAGTTCTGTGCAAAGAAACATATTCAAAAACACTACTGATGATTTAGAACTCTAGAAAATGCTCATCTTATCTATAGGAAGGCAGAAAAAAACCCAGAGAAACAAAGATTAGTAGAAACAGACAGAAAATAACAAAATAAATAAAATGTGAGGCTTACTCATTAACAAATCGGTAATTAAGTAAAATGTAAATGGTCTAAAAACACCAATCAAAACACAAAGATTGGCAAAGTGGACTTAATATACTGTATCAGATACATGCTGTCTGCAAGAGACTCACTTAAAATATTAAATATACGTAGATGGAAAGTATAAAGATGGAAAAAGAAGCTATTCTTCCTAGTAATTTTATGTTTATAAATAAAAAAATGGTAGGAAGAACCTCAAAATATTCTATAATGGATTAACGGTTAAAAAAAAAAGGTGGTACATTCAAATCACCAGATACTACTCAGCAATAAAAAGGAATATATTCTTAGTAACATTCTACAACTGAGCTAGATCTCCAGGGCATCATTCTGAGTATAGGAGGCCAGTTTCTCAGATCACAGACTATATGGTTCCATTTCCAAGGCATTCCAGAATCCAGACAAAATGATGGAATTGGAAAACAAATTAGTGGTTGTCAGGGGTAAGGGTTGGTGGGTGGGTGGATGTGAAGAAAGTGACAGCACATCTTGTTTTTTGTCGGTGGCCAAATCATGAAATAAAATGCATGAAACTATACACACGCGTTGCCCTAATGACCATTTCCTAGTTTGATATCAAACTAAAGTTATCCAGGAGCACGGCCATTTGGAATTCTAAGCTCCTGCCTGGTGAATAAAGCCCTTCCTCTTATAAGATAAATAAATAAAGTTATCCATGATGTGGTCATGGAGAGAGACTGGATGAAGAGGACATGGAGCCTCTTTGTACCAACTTAGCAACTTCCAATGAGTCTATATTTAAAAGTAAAAAGTGAAACACAAGGCATATTCATTTGGGCCAAATTATTTTAAACACTCTGAGTACCATATTCACGTGTATAATGAGTTTAGTTTTGAAGCTTAAATAAGTTTGTGCAAGTAACTCCCTCACTGACTATAGTGTAAAAGGTAAAGGATAAATTTTAGCTGAACTACATTTACTAAAACTGATAGGTGTGAGCTGCTCTTTATGTTAATGGGGTATAGACACGTTGGGGCTATGATAAAAGTACGGGGAAGACGTGCTTCCCTGGGGGTGGGGGTGTGTGTTTATACTAGGAACAGAGTAGAAGGGAAACATCAAGAAGGAAATAGGAGCTTATGCCACTGGCTTATTATTTTCTTTTCTAATTTTAAACTCTAGTTCCTAGAAGCCACGTAGGAATCCAGAGCAGAGACGAGCATCGGTTAGTCCAACAACATTTATGGAATTCCTATTCTGTGCTCAGTCCTGGGGTCTGAGGAGGAACAGACTGTCTCTGGACACAAGGAATCCCCTATCTCGTGAGACCACAGACCAATAAAGCCACTACCTGCAACTCAGAGGCTTCACTGCCCCCAAAGGGTGATGTGAAGTGCTACATATCTATGGAAGCAGGCACCCCTGATTTTGCCTGGGATGCTTAGGGATGGTTTTATGAAAACTTTTTTTTAATTAGATCATAACTGTGTACATTATGGCATTTATGGGGTACAATGTGCTGATTTTATATACAATTTGGAACGTTTACGTCAAACTGGTTAACGTAGCCTTCACCTCACGTATGTAATTGTTGTGTTTACACGTTTATACTCTAAACTTGATGGATGAATAGGAGTTTGTCAATTGGATAAAGGGGCGAAGGATAGTCCTAGTAGAAGAAATAACATGTTTAACAGTAGAGAAACCAAATTTCCACCTGTTTAACAGGATGCATAGTTACACTTTCCTAAGTTCTTCATTTACTCGGACCTTTTATATTCTGGTTTCTGCCCCATTTCTGTCCCATTGCCACACTAACCAGCAAATTGTCTGACATTGTTCACTATTCACTGTTTCTGGAAATGTTTTTCTTCTTGGTTTTTTAGAAACCATGGGTTTCTGGTTCTATGCCTGACCTCTGACCACTTATTTGAGGCCTTCTGTGTAAGTGCTAAGTAACTGTAAAAGTGAGCAGTGCCAAATCCTTGATTTATGAAAAGAGAGACTTGGGTGGTGCCTGTGGCTCAGTGAGTAGGGTGCTGGCCCCATATACCAAGGGTGGAGGGTTTGAACTCTGCCCTGTCCAAACTGTAACAAAAAAATAGCCAGGCATTGTGGTGGGCGCCTGTAGTCCCAGCTACTCGGGAGGCTGAGAGAAGAGAATTCCCTAAGCCCAAGAGCTAGAGGTTGCTATGAGCTGTGATACCATAGCACTCTACCGAGGGCGACAAAGTGAGACTCTGTCTCTTAAAAAAAAGAGAGACTTTAGTCCACTTAAATGTGGGCATGACAGAGTTAATACAAAGAAATAATAAAAGATATAGGGTAAAATGTTTAAGAAATAAGGATTTGACAAATGGGAAAAAGTAGAATCTAGAACATAATAGCAGAAAAGAAACTTAAATTCAGTCCATATCTTAAAATAGACAATAGACTAAATTCAAATGGATAATTTAGAATAGTCCATAAAAGCATTAGACATATGGAAATTAGACAAAACGGAATTTGAAACACGCAGCCTGCTGGGTATGCTTATGAGCCAAAGAATACTAGGACAGACATGGAGCATGTTAATATCCACTTTTAATACTAAAAATTATTTATGTAATAAAAGCCGTTTCAAAACACGTTTTCTTTCATGATACAGCAAAAGAAAAAAGAAAGTATGCAAAATTTTGGTTTTCCTAGGTAAAACATAAGTCGAAAAGTTCACAAATTTTTCTTTCAAATATAAGTTTAAAGAAAACACTTAGAATTATAAAAACATGTTACTTGAGACAGGACCACCACAATGCTGTGCATTTTTCCCTTTTTCCTTTCTGGTGCTGTGCATTTGAATACAGATCATTAAAGGAATTATAATTGGAAATTATTGGAAGCATTCATAAAAATATTGCCAAAGTCTATTCATTGGATAATAGTGAATGTTTATGTTAATTTTAATTATTCGTTCAGCATGGCAGGATCAGAGAAATAAATCTATTCACAGTTTAACCTATAAACCCAATCTGTCTTCTTTCAGCTTCATGATGTTATCCATTATTATTATTCTAAGAACTTCACTAACCAACATTTCTACTATTTAATTAAACTAACATGTATCTGAGCATTTAAAAAAGAATATGCATAATACCAAGAACTGCAAAGCAGAAGAGTCAAATCTAAAATATTAATCTTAAATGATATGAAGATGGAGATTTCGTGTTTCATTCTTACAAAAATTATATTGCCAGATCAGATTTAAATTCCTGGAAGGATGATTATGAATCAGCTGTACATTTGCATATCCAGTTATACTTTTTAAAACACATTCATGCCTGCTATCTTGTTTGAGTCTCACAATAGCCAGGGATTATTATCAGACACGTTTTGGTAAGTAAGGAACTAGCTGAGAGTAACCAGGGATGAAGAGACTTGCAGAAGGACCGGCTGACGCGATGAATAAGAAGAGCACATGTGTCTAACGGCTGCACTTGAGTTTGTTTCCCTTATACAACACAGAGAGTCCTGCAATGCATTCAGTGCTCACAAACCAATTTTAAGAATTTTTTTTTAAACCAGCTCTAGAACAGTGAGGAGTTGGCAGTCAAGAGCACGTTCATACTTCAGAAATATTGTCGGGGCCATAATGAATATTATATAAGTGCATATTGCCATTAAAATTGATTTCCTCTTATATTAATAGTAATATGACTGCATCGGCGAGGAAATTTAAAGATGCTTAAGGATAAGCGGTGCTAAAGAAAACATTTGGCACATAAAATAAGGGATCAATTGTGCTTTTCCTACACATACATAAAATGTGTCTTTCTGATTTCATTAAATGCAATTTCATTGAACCCAAAATATGAAACAAATAAAATCAAATTTTATTTATCTGAAATGTGGGGGGTCCAAGTCTTCCAAAGTACCACCAGTTTGGGGGGGATACACTGTAACAGAAGTACTAGGAACCTGTAAATATGTCACACCCTTAATTTCACCTAGCTAAATGGTCTTACATAAGTTATTTAACCTTGTGGGTGTTTAGATCCCTTATCAAATAAATTTTAATTCTAACTCCAAAATCTTTAATTCTGTAGGGCATTTTGAAATCACACCCAGAAATCTCACAATCTGATTAACCTCATTTTTCCTTGATTACTCCAGCGGTTCACGCTGGCCTATTAACATGTGAGTGCTGATTGAATGAGTCCCCTACCCATTCAAATGAAGATATTTCTTACATGGATATTTGCATGTGAGCTTTTTATCTGTTGATCTGTGATTATTCAGTATACAATAGTAAAAAAGAAACCCGGACTAGGAATCAGGTGACACATGGTCTCTCCTGGGCTCTGACAGAAAGCTTTTACTTTCCTTTTGTGAACTACAGTGCCTTTAGGTTTGAAAAGTATAAAAATATGCATCTTGCCTACCTTATGAAAAAGATACTAAAAGATTAAATAAGTTGACTCAAGGAATGAACAAGAAAGGCTACAGGAGAGTCATGGACCGTACATGCGACCCTGGCACAGTCCTGATTACCTGACGGGGAGATAAGCCTCCAGGAGATCGAAGGCTCTGGTTTCCCGGTGGCCAGACAGGTGAGGGTGACATTGGTTCCTTCATTGATAGTCATATCGCTTGAGATGTCATATATCTTCGGAGGAACTGAAATGGTAAGATACGTACATGGTGGTGAGAAAAAAAACAACATGCAACTTTGTCAAACTATATTATTAACTCCATGATACTGTGAAATTTAAAAGTATGGTGAGGAAATGTACAATGGCTTCTGGTCATTGCCTAAAAGATGGAGTCTCTAGAACCTCGGGACATTTTAGGTGGAGAATTTTAAATTGGTTGGTTTTATTTTTCTATAATTTTAAGATATTATACTTGAGGATAAATGGTGAAATATTTCCTGTGAGTCACTTGTGTTGAGTCAATGAGAATATCACCAATTTGTCTATGGTGTCCAGCAGCATCATTTGAATGAAAGTTTTCCTGTTGGAATGGTGATATAAAATAGAAACCTAGAAGAAATTTAAAATAGCAGAACTGTTACACCTACAAGCTGATTTAAAAGCTGAGTGAGATGAAACATGTACCGGATGGGTAGGTGAGACTTCAGGGGTCACCAACGGGTTTTCAGCCTGGATTTTCTACCTGCCAGATAGTAGGGCTGGACTTTCTCAGAATTTATGTTCTGCAAAAGGTGAGTCCAGTAAAGAAGGTTTCTGATCTGGAAAATGCCCGCTGAAACAGACGTCTACACTTCAGGACTTTTCAGAACTTTTGTTATACCCTTCTGCACTGTATCCACAAGAGTAAAGGAAGAAATATTGTATTATGTCTTCTTTGATGTAGAAGCTTTTATTTCAGAATTTGATCAAAGGGATACACTTTGGGAAATGTTGGAGAGAAAAATCTCTAAACTAACTTCCAAGATTAAATTTCCATGTTCTCTGGGAAATCAAGTGGTCTTATTTAATCCTCAAACAGCGTCAGTATGAATTCTGGGTTCTCCGCTGGCTACCTGTGCCATCTGGGCAAGCAACTCAATCCCTTGGCCTCAGCATCTTCATCTGAAAGCTGGAAGCAGTAACAGTACAAATCCCGCATACCTGCTGTAGGGATTAAATAAATCTATAAACGTACACGGCCTTACAACAGCACCCGAGATCTGTGTGGGCTATTACTGTTAGATGCCGTGAAACAATATGCGGTGTTTGAATTAATTTTAGCATTGTATGTTTTCTGTGCCTTAGGACTGTTCTCAGAAATTTGTCACTTTGGTAGTAGGCAGGAGTGATCTGTGCCATAAATAAATTTTTATTTTCTTCATAAAAATTATGGTGTGTTAAAGCTCTAGATCTAAATAAATAGAAATTAGATATGTTGGTAATTATTATAATTTTTTTTAACTGGAATCCTTTTAATTGTCCCATTATTTGGGGTTTTTTTTATGCAAGAGATATGGTCATAGTTATTTTAGATGTCAGTAATTAAAATCTGTTGTGACATTAAATTACCCACACTTTGAATATTGTCTTTGATATTTTTATGGAATCAAAACTCTTCTACAAGAAAATCGAGGATTATATGATTACAAAGGTGAAATATTTGATTACGTGTAATTGTTGATATGACTGAAGAGAAGCTTTGTTCACAAGTTATACACCATCATAACACACACCTGCACCCCCACACATGCCAATGCCTACTATTTTTAAACAAGGAAAATTGTTAAATAGTATAAATACTATTCTCATTTATATAGAAGATAGGACTAATCTGGCTACTTTGTTTACATATTACAAACACATAACTGATTCAAAGTTGAACAGCAGTGTTTCTGAGAAATGAGGGAGTGCCGTAAGAACAAGCATTATAGCCTCTTAAAGTGAGTTATAGTGCTAATTCTACCTGATCACAAAATAGATTGGTTGCTTCTTTATCTATCGACATACAGTAAAAGGGCTAAACATTATAGTAAAGTAATACTCAGCACTAGTATCTTACAATATGCAGAAACAACTAAGTTTAGCAGTAAACGCAGATTTGATATTTGACAATGGGAAATTGTGTAGTGGGAGACGAGTGCTGAATTCCAGGTGTGACATGTCCTTCTCAGTGATTGCAATCACCTCCCAGGGCCGTATAATTCCGGAAATGCTACAGGGAATAAACATTTGGAAAGAGGATGTTAGTAACAGAAACTCCCTCTGGCGAGGAGGCGCCTCTCCCCAGGACACATCCCCTGCTGGCAGTAGGTGCTGTGCGCAGACAGGGCTGATGGAATCCTTCACATGCACTGAGGCTTGTGGAGGCAAAAACAGGTGATGTCTTGCTGATTATTCTAATCCATTGCATATTCAGTGCAAGAATTACGACTTTTACTGAGTATTATGAAAAGAATAATTCTGGATCTAAAGGAAATGCAAAAATTTTAAAGCATAACTCTTTCCCTCAAGAAACTTAAACTTAAAAGACAGAAGCAGATGGATACCTATGACAAATACATTCCACATTTTCTTTTCCCATTTCACATAAGTAATAGTTGTCCAATAGGTACATTGTCTGGGTTCAAATTTGTGGAGATTTGTGTTGACTCCTTTTAAAGTTACTCATGTAAGACAGTTTATACACAAAGTTATTCAGCCCTGTGCTATTTAAAATACAGAACAAGTAGGCTGGGCATGGGCTCACACTTGTAATCCCAGCACTCCGGGGGGTGGGGGGGGCAGGCAGATAGCTTGAGCTCAGGAGTTTGAGACCAGCCTGAGCAAGAGCAACACCCTGCCTCTAAAATGGACATTGTGGCGGGCACCTGTAGTTCCAGCTACTTGGGAAGAAGCTGAGGCAAAAGAATCATTTGAGCCCAAGAGTTTGAGGTTTCTGTGAGCTATGACGCCACAGCACTCTACCCAGGGTGACTGAGTGAGACTCTATTTCCAAAAAAGAAAAGAAAAAGAAAAAAATATACATATATGTGTGTGTGTCTGTGTATATATATATATATAGAGAGAGAGAGACAGAGAGACAGAGAGACAGAGAGGCAGAGAACAACTATGAATGACCTCAATGTAGGTATAGACGATTGATCAATTGGATAATGTTTACAACTGTCAGCTCCGTCACCAGAATAAGGTCTGCATGGTACTGAGGCTGGGTTTGGGATGGGCCCAGGGGGCATTGGGGCGAGGGGAAATGGGAGAGAGAAGAGAGACCTTTCCCCTGGGTGCCAAAGCAGAGGAGAACGGTAATGTCTTGGGTTTCTGAAGAAGATTGGTTCTGGTAGCTGTTTCTGGGTTACAGTTTGAGAACCAATGATTCACACACACAGATGGGCAGGATTCTCAAACTTTCTGAATGTTTGTCACGTCTTACGGTCCGTCCAATATTCTAAGCACTTGCAGAGAAACCCAGAAAATGGAGGAAAGTTAAACACTGTTCTAGAGGCTGCTCCGTTTCTACATACCTGGCTTCCAACCCCCTCAGATCTTTTTTTAAGTAGTTAAAAATAATTTGGATAGAAAAAAGTAAACGTTCTTAATCAATTCAACACTTTTTAGGCCATTAAATAACCTCTTATTTTAAAGGCATTTTGGATTTTTGTGCACTCTAAGTACTTATGAAGGTAAACTTGTCTAAGGTACAGAAAATAGTTATTGTTATTAATTACTATAATTATTATTATATTATCATCACTATCACATCACCACGACTTCATCAATAAAAAAACAAAAGGTAGAAGTTCTGTATTTCATACTGAATCAGAGAACATCTCTTTCCTAGAGAAACTCTAATTGGGACATACGGGAATTTACAACTGAGTTCATGAGTAAATTGTTGGGTATCACAAGATAGAGAGACCAAAATCAGAGATCTTTCTAAGCAACAGATGTTGACAGTAGATTTAAAAATTTTTGTGGATGAAATGTTTTTTCTAACTCTCATAACCATTTAAAGGAAACACTTCTAGACCCTCAAAATCCATAATCCACTTGTTTTTAATTGTTCACTGGCCTAAAATTCAACTACTAATTAGCACCCAGTCTTCAATTCCTATTCAGTGATTTAATAATGAGGAGATAATGCATATTTTGATGTATCTATAGATTTAGATTCTATAAAGATAATTTAAACCTCTTGTTAGCTTTACTTCCACCAAAAAATGAGGCAATCTTACCTGCCCCCCCACCCTCTCCCATCTGAGCCACCTGTCATGGACGTGTCCACAGGCTATGACCATGAGCAACTGAGTTTGTGAGTGGCTAGCTGTTTTTTTTCTTTTAATGTGTACATATTTTTGATCCACAGAAATAAAAAATCATTTTCATTTTGTTTAATGAATAGTCTTCAAAGATTAAACTTTACTTTCATCTAAGAATTCAAGTCGTGTGGAACAAAACCATTAACAGTTTGAAAAGACGGTATAAGGAGCAATCGGTGCTAACACAGGAATCACGCAAAGGCAAGGTGGTTTATTTTATGAAAAGTCTGTGCAGATGATTTTAGAAATAATAACTAATCTATACCTCTACTAAGTTGCATGGCATGTGAGGTTGGATTACACATGATATTAAAGACGCTTGAAGGATGTACTTAAAGGTTATCTGAACTGTAAATATAAGATGCAGAATGTTTGGCTCTGGTCAGTTGCATTGTCTCAGTGGAGCCAATTCAATGCCCCATCGAGCTCTTACAATGTGAGAGTCCATGGAACCTCATAACAGGCGGAGCCGTTGGGAGGCCTTCTTTAGGAAGGAAGAGCTACGATGTGGATGCACTTTTTACTTAATATGGCCCTCAAACACTCACAGGTTATTGAAAACATTAATAATTACAATCATGAAATTCTGGGCACAAAAACCACCTGCTTCCTCAGACTCAGTGTAAATTCAAAGCAGTGTTTTACGAGCAAGCCTCCCATTTGTTCTCTGAAGTTGTAGGCACGTTACCAAAACCCTTTAAATGGTTTAATGTGTCTGCTTGAATTATGCACACAACCGCTACATCTGCTCTCCAAATACATTATGTTCACTAGGACAACCAAGAAATAAAAATAAAGGGCAAGCCATCTCTCTGACATCCCGCTGGACCCACCTTTCCCATCTTGAAGCAAGGTAGATTTTACTGAGTATGTGTTATGGTATGAAACCTAATTTTTTGGTTTCTGCCCCTCCCAAATTCATATGTTGAAATTCTAACCGCACCAATGTGAAAATATTAGGAAGAGGGACATTTGGGAAGTGATTAGACCATGAATGGGATTCCTGCCCTTTGTCTAAGACCCAAGAGTGGTATCTAGCCCCTCCGCCCCCCCACCAGCTCTGTAAGGACTCAGTGAGAGGCAATACCTCTGAGAAGGCCTTTGTCCTGGACTTGCCAGTCTTCAGAAGTGCAAGAAATAAATTTCTACTGTTTATGAGCCACCCAGTGTGTGATGTCTGTTATGACAGCCACAAGGCCCTCGAGGAGTGTGTATCTTGTTGAAACAATTCTTCGTCGTCGTCTTCTTTTTTTTTTTTTTTTTGTTGTTGCTGTTATAGTATTCTTTGCAATTTGTCATTGTCGTTTATTTCTTTACTTGCTTATTGTTTCTTCCCTTCCTAGAACATAAGTAGAAGCCCAAGACACAGACGTTCACTTTCTTCACACGCATGTCCCTGGCACCAGGAGGGGGCCTGACACTCTAGGGATAGTCAATAAATATTCGTTGAATTTTCTTTCATATGCTGAGCTAATACTTCCCCAACCTGACAGTGAAGATTCCCCATGAAATCACTGCAAAGATGAAGTTATATACATTCTGAGAAATACTGGAAGTGTAATTATAGCTCCGAGAGTGCTGTGCAACTTTCTCTACGGATTCTCTGAATTTAGGGATTCAATATTCACTTCACATCACTTAAAAGCAAAGCATTTTCCTATTCCATTTCCTACTATAGTTTCTGCCACAAAAACCCAGGGAAATAATTGGATAATAATATACATATTTATTTTCAACAGAATGGGCTGTTACATTTTAGGGGTCTTATATGTGTCAGTTAGAATATTTTGTTATTGCAAGGGAATGTAAATTTACAGTCAAAGGATTTGACTCTAATAGTATGTGCATGTTATTTCTACATTTTCTCCTTCCTTCCTTCCTTCCTTCCCTCCCTCCCTCCCTCGCTCCCTCCCTCCCTCCCTCCTTCCTTCCTTCCTTCCTTCCTTCCTTCTTTCCTTCCTTCCTTCCTTCCTCCTTCCTTCCTTCCCTCCCTCCTTCCTTCTCACAGAGTTGGATTCTGGGTTCATTTGGATAAAATGTATTTCTGAATCTTATCCAATCTGTTTGAGTCAACAAGCTAGATATAACTACGAATCTTAAGAGAACAGGCTTTTTCCGCACTCCTATCTCTGGGCTGCCAATATCAAAAGGACAGTCTCCTTTTCACTGGGCTGGCACTTCCCATTTCAGTCTTGGCCAGCCCTCAGAAAGAGACAGCAGAGCTGTGTTATGTAACACAACTCCTGGAAAAGGTGCTGTTCTCAACCTGGGAGGATGCACTGTTGAGGTTTTATGTTGTTTTGTTTTTCCTGACGTGGCTGTGGGTACTTGATGGCTTCACTATCTGCATCTAACCAGCCACCCTGTTTTATGTAGCTGATAGACTATCACTTACCTTCTACAGTTTATGACATTTCAGAGATTTCTATGAGTTCTCCCTCATCTCTTCACTCAGAGATAGTGGTAAGAGGAAAGAGGAAAAAGATACCCAAGCATGAGTTGTAAATGCAAATTTACCATATTTGGGTATTACCTGCCAATAAAACGTACCAGGCGGCGGCGCCTGTGGCTCAACGGGTAGGGCGCCGGTCCCATATGCCAGAGGTGGCGGGTTCAAGCCCAGCCCCGGCCAAAAATAAAAAAAAAAAAAAAAAAAAACAAAAAAAAAAACGTACCAGGACAAATTGGTAGCAAAAGAATATGTTTGAAAAAAATGTATCTTTCAGACTTTGGTTTAAACTTTGAATCACGTTGCCTACCTTAGTGGTTTTCCTCCTTCAGAAGACCCAGTGCACATGTTTTACTCAATCTAGTGTGTCCTTCCGAGGGTCAGGTATAAAATATGACATAGTAAGCAGAGACCTATTTCAATCCATACATCCATCCAGCCAACAGACATTTACTGAGCACCAACTTTACCAGGGTGACTAATCTTAAGGATTTTATATAAAAAGAATTGGAAAGACAACATTTCTAATTACAACGTAGTGTTTCCATGTGGTATTTTGGGAACAAAGAGTTATAAATCTAACTATTTCTATAGAGTCAGGCTTGGAAGGGATGCTGATGTGGGATAAACATCTTTCTGAAACAGATGGAGCATGAACAGAATTTGAGAGTTCAAACTGGTAGTTTCTTGTACCAGTGAGTCCTTAGAGAAATCCAATGAGTTCTCATGACACTTGAATGGAAGGGAGGCTAAATTAGGAAATCCCAAACCAACAGGTACATAGGGAGTTCCAAAATCTACATTTGGGAAACACTGACTTACAGTACACCAAAAAGATGCCTCCCTGAAACTGTCTTCCCCATATTTAAAATCTAAACTCTAATGAGGGAGGCCCTCCTTCAGATCCTGAGAGCAGCTGTTTGCATTTCAAGGCCTCCTCATTATTAATATGCAGCTATCCCCAGAGGACATGGTTCCCTGACAGCTTGCATCTATCTTCAAACTTACTGAGAGCAATATGGTTGGTGTAGACCGAACATCTTACTAGAAACAGAAAGATACCACAGGCAATATTTTTCCACTGTGTTACTTTCCCTTGGAAAAAAATCAAGACTGGTTCCCCATAACATGGCAACCCGCAATGGAGAGAAAGAAGCAAGCTTGTGTGGGGGGATAAACTTCACAAGACATGGAGTGATGGAAAAATTAAAGTAAAAATAACTTTCTTCTTTCCTCCCTTTCTCTTTAGCTTCTTTAGACTACCTAATAGGTGGATCATGCATTAGTAAAACGAGAGAAAACAAGTAATCCCTAAATTTTATGATAGATTTTCTCATTGAAGAAAGGCATAGTTACCTGCTATGCAGATTTTTGGTGAAAAATTAAACTTACAAATACAAGGTTTAGTATACGTGAAAACTTAGTATGATAAAATAATTTTTTAAAGTCTACTAGTTTTAGAAAGGACAGAGATTGGTAGCATCACATTTATGTAATGATTTTTAAATTTTTGGTTGAGGGCAAATTCCTCACTTGCTGTATAAAAATTCTGAAGGCAAAAATAGAGCACTGTTATACAAGAATTTCAATATTTTGGACTATCAACATTGTTATTTTTGCCTCATGTTGGCTGGAGGATCAATAGCTGGCCCCTACATGTGAGTGCTCATACACCAGAGTTCACATCCCTGCTGCACCTCAGGCTAATTTCAGATTCACTTACTTGAATGGTGCAAAGATATAAAATATAGCTTAAAATCAGGACCATAATAGCAGCTAACCCTTCAGGCAACAGCAGCAGCAGTAGCAGCGGGAAGGCTGGAGCACTCTCAGAGCCGTGTTGTTTATCACAGGGAATCTACAATGCTTGTATAATTCACCCTCCTCCTTAGCAGATGAGAGTCACAAAATCCGTGGGAGAACAATGCAGCTGAGCCCCCTCCGAGCATGCTCCCATCATGGTGTCCATGGCTCATGAGGTACGACCCTAAGGAACCACCTGCATATCTTCAAAACCTTCAAGGATGGTAATATTTATGAAGAATCAATAATGAGCTTTTTTCCTGGAAACAATTTGGCAGTCTCTTTTAAGAACTTTAAACATTTTGAACCCATTGAGCCAGTCAGTCCCCTTCCAGGAATTTATATTAAAGAAAGTAGGCACCTTCTTTCAGGGGAGTCACTATTCCCATAAACGTGGTGGCCCTCTCCACTGCTCCACTGGAAACATGCCACAGATACCCTCCGGAATGGCCAGAGTGAACTTTTCTTGCCTCATCCTTGGCAGTGAACTATTTTCCACATAAACCAGAGGAAAGAGCCCAGCTGTGTCAAACTAGAACCCAGATGCCTTCTTTGCAAACATTTCCCATTGCTAAAAAGCCTGCTTCAGGGTTTTAAAAACATCAGAGAGTTCAATGTCTTGGAGTCAGAGTCATACCGTAATACCTGGCTCTTGATTTCATGAGGTAAGCCCTCTCAGGTTCAATATGTGTGCTCCTTGTTAGGCTTAGGTTCTAAAAATGTGTTTTACCAGATTGTATTTTTTTTTTTTTATATCTAAAAGCCTCTGTCATGTTTTTTGGATTTGCAGACAAGATGTGTTATTTTAGCACCATTAGAAAAATTACGCCTTCTTTGTTCTTTGTAAATAACATTTGTTTTTCTAATCATGAAGATAATATACACCTACTGAAAATATATAACGAATAAAGAAGAAAAATAAAATCATGTTTTAGATTGAAACATCTAAAATTACCCTTTGGCTAAAAGAATAGATATTGGCAATTTCATGTGATTGAATTTAATATAATGGCACTCTTTAGTGAGAATCACAATTAGTAGTTTGATATATTTCACTTCAGTATTTGTGTTCACGCATTTCTACTTAGATTCTAGATACTTCCTTATGATCCAACAAAGTCACCAGGAAATTGGTGTTGAAGCCTTGGCTAAAAATAAATGATATTCCCTTCTCAACATATGTGCTCTAGAAAATGAACTAGAAGATGGTTGGTTAGGAACTCAGAATAGGACATCTTGGTTCTCTGTCTTTCTTATTGGAAACGTGTGTAATAAGAGGATGCCTACAGCAAACGTTAGTATTTGTTGAACATTTGCTCCTAGTAATGTACTAGGGGATTAATAATTTTTTGTTGGCAGGGGAGAGTTTTATCATGGGGAAAATTCTATATATCCAGCCTTCAAATCTTCTTTCCATCCACATATCTGCTTTTATGGCAGTTGGTTTGTGTGGCAGTTTTATAACATGGCCACAAATTCTTTAACAGTCCTCTACTAAGAATATTGTCTCTCCCGTCCCCTGCATCACAGGAAATATTGAGTAGGCTCCTGACTGCTTCCAACAATAGAGTTGGGAAGGAAGTATGTTATCCAAATGTTACACTGTTTGAACAAAAAAATAATGTATGTCTCCTGCCCTGTTTTCTGAGAACACATGCTCAGGAGACCCAAACCACTATAATTGGTGGCCACCCTGGGGCCATGATGCTGGAGAGAACATGTGGAAATGACACACATGGACACCAAGGGACAGTCTCAGACACAGGACTGTCTCAGAGATAGTCTAGACAGCCCTCCAGCCCTTTAAGGGTCGTCCCAATGAGGCTCCAAATGCCCTGTCCACGTTGATTATATTTCAATCTTGTGAGTAAAATAAGTAACCATCGTTGCTAAAAGCCACCAATTTTTGGCATTTTTTAAAAAGAATAATGGAAGTTGGACTACTTATACTACCTGAGTTTACTGCTTATCATAAAGCTACAAAATAGACAATGTAGTTTTGGTATCAAAATAGACAATGGGACAAAAAAGAGACTCTAGAAATAAACGATAATATTTCCTGTGAGGGTCATATTTCTATCAATTTACATTGAAAACTAAAATACCTAAAACTTGTGGATAAGTGACATGCGTGGGCAACGCCAGTCAGGACAAAATGTGGACATGTGCACTGTGATGACGGCAGAGCCAGGCGGACTCACCAGTCTACAGAGAGCAGACGCCACTCGTAATTTCCACGTAGACAATGGAAATCTTCCTTCGACTTGAATTGTTAAATGATTTTGTACCATACAACTTCATCGAAATATCTGTGGACTTAGCCTGGCACCAATCCAAATGATACCTTTATGGGAATTTGAAAAAAACTGGCTTTTACTGGAGACACTTTATCATCACATATTGGGAAGTTTTTATGATATAAAAATTCACATGGTCTATGGAAATAAAGAGTGGCCACAGATTTATGTGTGTACAAAATTTCACCATATGCTGCCAGCCCTGCGTGCTACAGATCCAGCCAGGAATTCACAGCCTTCCCGTTTCTGCTTCACATCTTGGAACAGCTTTCAGCCTACCCTTGCTTTGCAGACTCAAGAAATCCATTTTCGTACTCCATCATTTGTTGTCTTGTAGATGTTGTACATTATCACACTAACGCGTTGTTGTTCACCTGTCCGGACTAATCATGGTTAGATTTCCAGAGTCAGAAAACATTCTAAGAACAAGTTTTAATTCAGAAACTTAAATGGGAATTTTATGATTCATATTCATACTCTGCTTCCAAAAAGTAAAGTGATTATCATGTATGCTTTTTTAACGGTCATGTTTCTTTATTTACTCTTCTCAAAGAGGGTGTTTTCCTTGTGTTTTTTCTCTTTTTCTCATTTTTTCCAATGTTCCAACCAAAGATTAGCAGGCAGACATATGCCAGGAGATAAAACAGGCCTGTGGTTACATGTACATATTCTTCTGAAATTGGATTAAAAGATAATTTACCATGATGGCGGCTGGTAGATCATTAGTCACAATGGCCCAAGTGTATTCTCTTATAATTCAATAGCAAAGCAATGGCTTTTATGTCATTAACTGTATTATATTCAAAATCATATAAATTATTGAAATACCCTGCCTACTGCTAAGATATAAGATAGTGCACACGGACAAAAAATTTCATTTTAAAGTATTGGAACAAAAAGGCAATCTTGACAAAAATTATTTTATACTAGGGCTAGCTAGCTTATGAGACTTATATTTAAATATAATTCACAAAAATTCAAAACAGTACAAATATTCCTAATTTGCTTGCCCTTAAATATATATTTATCTCATCAAGGTCTTGATTTTCATCAACTGGATTAAAAACTATCTACTTGCTATCTGCATTCTATTCTAATGAGTATTTTCACTAGTAGGAAAATGATTCTTAGTTAATGCTTGTTGTAAAATGATGTAGAGGACTCATGTACAAAAATCTGAAATTCTTAGTAATGCTTGTTGTAAAATAATGTAGAGGACTCATGTACAAAAACCTGAAATTTAGGGTGGTGCCTGTGGCTCAAAGGAGTAGGGCGCTGGCCTCATATGCCAGAGGTGGTGGGTTCAAACTCAGCCCCGGCCAAAAACTGCAAAAAAACCCCCTGAAATTTACTGACTCATAGTTAACATTTTGAGTGAAATAAAGAAAATATGTAACCAACGGATTTTATATGTATGTGTATGTATATACAAAATTATATATTTGTATATATGTAAATATATACATAAATGTGCATTAGTTATAGTTAGATAAATGTTACGCTGAATATGTCTGTTTGTATATGTGTCTCATAACATTCTATACCTTTGTTTATATGAAATATAGTAATAAAGAAGAAAGTCTGATTATAGGAAGGTAAACTTCCAAAGGTCTCTCCCTTACAGTTTTTTACATTATTAATTTGCTTAGAAAATTTTTATTCATCATTTTTAGGCACCAGGGCTTGTGATAGCTGCTAGTGATTTAAAATTCAATAAAATGTAGTTGCTGTTTTGCTTATATATTATGGAAGGGAACAAACACTGAAATAGATTAAAAATATAATTAAATCAAGTTATATGAGAGACGTACAGGTAAGACATTATGCATATCGTAAAGGAAATTCACTCAGTCCAAATGAAGACGAAAGGCTGGCGATGGAGAGAGAAGGACTTTTTGGAAGGATCCACTGTGGTTCTAAACAGAGAAGCGTGTTCCCACTACTGTCACTGCTGTGTGAAGACGCACAGCTGGGGGACAGCAGGACCCATTTGCAGACCACAAATTCATCCCTGTGGCTGCAACAGTTGATTCAACTACTTGGCTGGGCACACCTAAACTTATTTCCTTCATTTACTTCCAAGCCTTAAATAAATTTCTTCTTTTTCTAGGTATTTCTGGAGAATCATGAAGAATGCAGAAACGATTTTACGTTGCCCATGTTTAGCACTCTGTGAGTGCTCACTAAGAGTTGCGTGAGTGCATTTTTTAGCAGTTTTAAATGCTTTTGGGGGGGACTTCCTCTTTAACACATTTATGAAAAAGCCAATCTACCTCCTATATTAAGTAATATATTCTGAGGACAAGAAATGCTTCATCATTTTCCATTTTGAATAAAAAAACATTGTGAGTGAACTACTTTTCAGCATAGTAAATGGGAAAGACTGGTCCGCTTTTGCTTCTCCAAGGTACTAGGTGTATGACATTATTCCAGTTGAAAAGCAGCAAGCATTTTTATCTGGATTTCTAAGTACTAGCATATTCTATTTTTAAGAACTTAAAAATGTAGTGAAGACTGAAAAGCATATTCTCTTGGGCCCATGTGTTCTTATCTCTCCAACCTGCTGAATTTTCCTTTGAATTCTCCAGTCTCATCACTTGATCAATCCTCCAAAAATAATCCAAAACCCTAATAAATTACCCAATAGATGTCAGCTTTTATTCTGTGCTTTTGTCTGCACTTATTATAACTACTTATCATTTTTTCCATAGCCACTATTGTAAGGAAAGGATGGAAGGATAAAAACTATATCTAGATTTTTGGTTTGAGGGTTAAGAGAAATGAACAGCAAGGATTAGCTATGTCAAAAATGACGCAATTTATCTTTTGGGAAGGCTAATAAACTTGCAGATAAGGAAAATTCTGTGAGCTTATTCTGTACTTATAGATTTCAGGAGCCATTTGACAATTGTTAAAGACAGCTGAACTAATAAAATGGAGATTTGTGGACAAGCTGCTCATATAGCCATAAAGAGGTAGATTCATGTCAGTATGAAAGGAGATTATTAGATGAGTTCCATAAGAATCTATGTTTGGCTGTTTCCTTTCCTCAATTTTAAATAACTTGGATAAATCTTTTGGAGACATGTTTACTGATAGACTACACCAGAAGTCATACGTTCAGTCACTACAATAAATAAAAACTTTATAATAATGGAATGTTCCCTAGTGTCTCAGCTATGGCTCATTAGGGATTGAGAATATAAAATGGAATCAAAAGCACAGCCTTGCACTCAAAATGTCTAGAGCCTAGTTAGGAGAGGAGATTGGGACAGCAGTAACTACAAAGTGGACATCAAAGCGATTATAAGAAAAGTTCAAAGAAAAGGATTATGAAATTTCAGGTGAGAGAATTATTAGATTTATGTACAAGTAGGCAGAGCAATGGAAAGTAGAGAGGAGAATCAGAAAATATTTAATGAAGGAGATGAAATTTGACCTTGGCTTTGAATAACAGAGTAAGTTGAACTTGGGAGAATGAATGGGGAATTGTGAGATCGGTCAGTATGTGGAAATGCTGTCATGTAAACATTTAGATTATGTCTGGAGATCAGGCAGTTTGCCTGTAAAGGAACTTGGTTAGAAACAAGGTTGAAACGGTGGTATGGGAATAAATTGTGTGGATTTTGAGTCAAAGCATTGATTAAAAAAAAGAAGAACAGAAACAAACATATTGTAAACGGTTAATAAATGTGCTCCCTCTGAGGACTTAAAACTCCATAGGCTCAAATAAGTAGTTGTTTAATTCTTGGAATGGAAGGAACATTTGGCTAATATGTGTATAGAGTGAAAAGGAGGCTATTTTCTGCTGTTTGAAAACTCCTTTGGTCAGTTTATATCAGCCTTTGCCTCTGTAATGTGCATATCACGTCTGTGTCTCTACCTAGGCGATTCTTGTGTGTTTCTGTGTGTTATCACAGTCACGGTGTACGCACTCGGATTGATACGTTACTACAAACAGATGGGAATGTGTTTCTCAGTTGATGAGTAACATAAGAGCCCTTCTCATCCTGCTTCACCAAACACCTAAACCCACACACTTTCTGCCCTGGTTTCTCTTTTTTTTTTCCACATTTATCTCCAAATTGTTTTTAATCTCCAGAGATGGGATGACCACCTGCCTTTGAAACATATTGCAAAAACAGCAGTGACTAGGGTTGATTTTTGCCAGTCAGTTATTTTATTGAAGAAAACATGTACCCAATGACAGCAGAGTTACCAGCTGATGAGATTTATGATGTATATAACATTGTGCTTTTGGTAGGGAGTCAGCAGAACCGTGCTAGTACTGTAATATCCAACTGTTTGCATCAGGCTGGGAGCTGTCATGCTCAAATGGTACCTCAAGGAACTGAGCTGTGTGCTTGCTACTGCATGGTATTTTTAAAAGAGGATTAAACAAAATTAACAGGAGGATAAAATAATAAACTTGGTAGTAGAGAAACATACTCTGCTTTTTTTTTTTTTCTGTGTGTAGCAAGGCTGCTAAGTGATCACCAAACTCATTTCCTTTTCTTGGCCCACAACTGGGTTGTTTCCCAGAATTCCTTGCAGTTCCTCATGATTGAGTTTTAAACAATGGAAGATGAGTGGCAGAGAGAAGTCCAACTTCCAGGCTTGGCCCACAGAAACCTCCCATGGGTGATCCTCCATGCCATCGCCTACATCTTGATGCCTGTGGCCTTGGAAATTGGAAATCACATACTGAAGATGGCAAAATGTAAGGTGGAAGAGACAGTGGGCGTAGGCTGCCTACAGGGAACAACTGATTTGGACGTTCCATGAGCAAGAAATAAATAATAGGCTCACACAGATTTACAGAAGAAACCTACTCAAATTTAAAGAACTAATTTCTATGTTATATAATCTTCTCAAAAGAAGATTCAAAAAACTAAATTTAGAGAAATAATTGTCATTTTATCAATCTATTCCTAAAAGTCAAAAGGGGTACATATTACCAATTCATTTTATGTACCAGATATAACGTGGTATTAAATGAAGACAAGAAATACACAAGACAATCAATTTCACCTATGCACACAGGGAATTTTGAATTATAATATTGAACACATCAAATGAATCCCACAATGTATGTAAAAATTAGCCTAATTCTTACACCAGGAATGAGGAGATTATATAATAATTCGTTGATTTTGTATTCCTTGGAAACAGACTGAAGGATGAAGGATCCTATCAATGGATGTAGAGAAAGTATTATATAAGAAAGAATACTATTGGCTTAGCGCCTGTTGAGCAATGTTTAGGGCACCAGCCACATACACCAGAGTTGGTGTGTTCGAATCCAGCCTGGGCCTGCCAAACAACAATGACAACTATTACTAACAAACAAACAAAAATGGGTGTTGTGCAGGAGCCTATAGTCCCAGCTACTTGGGAGGCTCAGGCAAGAGAATTGTTTAAGCTCAAAATTTTGAGGTTTCTGTGAGCTGTTATGCCATGGCTCACTGTACCCAGGGTGACATAGCTCATGAGACTGTGTCAAAAAAAGAAAGGAAGGAAGGAAGGAAGGAAGGAAGGAAGGAAGGAAGGAAGGAAGGAAGGAAGGAAGGAAGGAAGGAAGGAAGGAAGGAAGGAAGGAAAAAAGAAAGAATACTATTACTTATAACCAAAAATTTGCAAACTTGGGAAAGTTTCTTTCATGTGACTAAAATAATTAACTAATACTTCACAATGAAAGATAATAAGCACTGTTAATTTTTGTTAAATTATTTTAATATATTTTGTTAAAACTGAAGCAAGATAAGGACATCCGCTTTTACCACTTTGGTTTTGCATTGTATGAAAGTACCTGGCCAGTTCATTAAGATTTTAAAATAAATTATAAGTATTTCATATAATTACTGGAAATATAGGTGCAAACAAGTAATTGCTGATAGATATAATGTCTGCAGAATATTCAAAATAAGTTATATACTATCGAAATTCATAAGAGAGTTCAGCTAAATTACAGAAAAATACTAACCCTCCCTGAAATAAACCTATAAATGTGATCTAATTACAATAAAAATCTCATCTTACTTACAGAATTCAGTAAAATTAAACTAACATTAATACTGAAGAGTAAAAGACCAAAGGTAGGCAAGATCAACCTCGAAAAAAGAAAAAAATAAAGAGAGGAACTGACTTCATCTTATTCTCAAGGTGAAACTATAAAACCCCGGGAGAAAAACACAGAATAGGATAAAACTGGCACACTCGGGAAAAAAGAACACTCAGCAAACATGCATGTTTGTATTTGGATGTGACAGTGAAGTATTACGAGTCAGGGAAGAAAGATTCAATCAGTGCAAAACTAATGGCTACCTTTACAAAAGGAAAGATTAAAATGGACTCTAACCTCTTATCATACACAGAAATAATTTGTACATGGGTTAGAAGACCTAATATTAGAAAAATTTTAAAAATACTTTAAAAATACAGAATTACATAGGCTATTGAAGTTAGATAGGAGTAAAACATAAAACACCAACCACAGTAAAAAAGATTGATGGATATAACTTCATTAAATTTAAACACTAGTATATTGTGTATATCTAAGACATCGTTAACAAATTTAAGTGAAGCCACAGAGTTGTGGCAAGTATTCACAATGAATATTAACAAACAGACAAAAAAATCCTGAATAGATAAAGAATTTCAACAAGTTAATAAGTTTAAAAAATGATAAAAAAGAAGAATCTTTCATGAACACTTATTTAAAATATTTGACAATAAGTAGAAATTCACTCTTAGTTAGAAAAATTTAAATTAAAATGACCTAACCTAAAATCCATTATATAGGTAAAAATTTTAAGAGTAGATAATATCACATTGACAAATATGAAAAATCATGTACAGTTGAAGACTGGGTAAATCTGCAAGTGATTTTGAATGAGCTAATAAATCTGAAGATATGCAAATATGTCTACAATTTTATTTCTAGTATTCACATGACCTAGAGCCTTATTACATCAGCACATTGTCCTATATTACCTGGGAACTTGTTACCAATGCAGAATCTCAGGCACACCCAGATCTATTAAGTCAAAAGTGGAAATTCAACAAGATCTACGTGTAATTTATATCCACAGTAAAGTTTGGGATACACTAAAGTAGAGCTTCTTAACACCTAATGCACCGAATCGTGTAGTATAAAAGTATAATATCATTTATGAGAATCCTGAAAAGGTATGACTCTTCTGTAAATTATGCATATATGGAGGTGAGGTTATTAGGGATGAAATGTCCAATTTCCTTAAGTACTACTTTGACAGTTCTCTCCAACATTTCACTTTGACTCTCCTTGTCCTATTTTTATTGTGAAAATACATTCTCATTCCTTCAACTGCACATTTTGGCTTGTGATGATCTTTTACATAAAGGAATTTTGTGAAAATTATGATAAGTCAAAGTTTGTGTTATTTTTGAGTGTGAGTTCCATTGTGGAACCAGTGCAGACCAGACAGCTGGAGACATCAATGGAGTATGGGGAGGGGTGTGGCTAGTAAACACACAGTTTGGTTTGAGAAGGTCTGTTCCTGTGACTTTAATTTTGAAAATGTGCTACTTTAGCTGCCTGAGACCAAGGTGGATCATGATGAGCTGAAAGCTGTAGGGGAAGCAAATCAATATCACCCTATGCATGAATTAGCAGCAAGGTTTGACGTTACTATTTCTACAACGTTGGACCATTTTAAACAAACAAGCAAGATAAAGAAGCTGGATAGAGGGGGTTCTACATGGATTAGTCAAGCAAAGGAAGAGAAATCATCTTGAAGTTTGACTTTCTTTGATGTTATGACATAAAGGCAAACAATTTCTGTACCATATGTTTATGTACTATGGAAAATAGATTCTTTCTGACAATCAAACGTGATCGGCACCATGGTTGTAAAAAGATAAAGTGCCAAAAGACAGTCCCAAATGTAACATTCACCAGAAAACCCTAATGGTATCTGTTTTGGGGTTCAGAACTGGCGTTACACACTACAGTTTTATGAAACCTGGTTAATTGATCAGAGCGGATGACTACTGCACGCAGCTGAATGAAATGATGAGGATCCTTGAGATTAAGCAGCAGAGATTGGTCCATAGGAACAGGCCAACCCTCTTCCAAGACAACATTCGACCATAGCAAAGCTGCTTAAACTACAGTTCTGGACTTAGAAATTCTCTGGCATCCACTGTATTCACCAGACCTTGCACAAACTGCCACTTTTTCCAGGTTCTAGAACACTTCTTGCAAGGAAATATATTCCACTTTCAACAAGCTGTGGGAAACACCTCTGGCAACTTCATCACCACCCATTCTCCAGGCTTCTTAGGTGCTGGGGTCATGCACAAGCTACTGTTATGATGCCAATGCTGTGTCCATGGTTTGGGCACATACTTTGATTTCTTGTGCTGCTTCTCAGTTCAGATATAATAAACTAAACTTTTACTCTGAAATTGGACATCTCTTATTTAGTGACCTAAGTCATTAAACATAGGTCTAATGCTTTTTAAAAATATATAAAAGCATACATAGAAAAGACACATATTATCTCATGCATAGATATGGCTAGGAATAAAGGGGCATTAGAAGGGGTAAAATTTAGTTTTATGTACATATTATTTCCATTTTATAACTGAAATAAATCAGTATTATCAAATGGATACATTTGTGTATTAGTACATGGATGTGAATATTAAAAGTTACCTGTATTTTTCAAATTTCATAAATATTTAAAAATTAAAATCTTGATTCAAAGGATTCTTATTTCATGAGATTGTTGTGAACCTGTAAATAAGACCATGTGATGCTTGAATGAAAGAACAACATTGTAAAGTGAGTACTATATAGACACTAACTGCCATCAACACGTTTTAACAGAAACGGAAACACAAATCACAGATATCTGCTATTAGTACTAAAGAAACGAACTCAGTACAAATTGAGTCAAAAGCCTCGTCATTTTTTGGCTTTAAAACCCAGCCCTGCCTCTTATGATGCCATCCCTCTATCAGTGTTTTCTATTTTTTCCCACATTTTCAATTCATTCTTTTCTGCCTTTTATCTTCCTTATTTCTTCCTTCCATCTCTCTCTGTTTTCTTTCTTCTTTAATTACTGGCTTCTTTCTTTTTCATGCAATTTCTTCATTTTCTGTTTCTCTTTTCTTTTACATTTTCCTGTCATTCTTATCCCATGGGGTGAGAGACATCAATTATGCAAGTGAATGATCACACAGTTTAAATAAGGAATTTCTAGGCATAAAACATCAAATGTGTTTGACCCAGTGGAAATGAATGTTATGATAAAATCGAATTCTTTAAAATCAAAACAAACAAATACAATGAATATAAATGGGAAAAAATCCCCACAACATCAGTTTAAAAACACTTATGATTTATTGGGTTTGTTTCGAGTAGGTTCTGTGCTGTATGTCACAAAACATCAGACCAAAAAATTGAAGCAATGCAGGCATTATGAAATTATACTTTCTCAGAAGTGTTGGAAGCTAGAAGTCTACAGGAAAGGAGCAGTGTATTGTTTAACAGTACACTGTGAATAATGAGTGGCTGTAATTCAGACTATACTAAACTTTGGAGATCATTTCAGAAGTCTTAGGCCCAGAGAAATTGTGCATTTCTGGGTGCACTGTAGGTCACTGGAAAGCCAAACTTGTGGTAATTAAAATCTACTTTTTACAGCAATGCTGATGCTGATCTTGCCCTCCTAACTGCATATTAATGTAGCTCTGTATCTAATTGTTAACATTTCAGCTCACCTGACTGCATCCAATCTCCTCCCCCTAGCCACACAGAGTCATGCAATTTCCCTCCTAAGTACAGAGCGGGGCTGGCCTGTCGGGAGACCCTGCAGCCTCCCGGGCTGAGCTTCAGCTGGTACCTGACTCAGCCCTCCCGATGGCTCCTCAGAGACAGTCCTTAAGGTGCCGACTGTCACTGACCGGATTTTTTTTTTTTTTATAGTAAAGTAACAGTTATTGTTCTCTTTGGGACAAAACAAAAAAAAGTATCCAGAAACAGACTTTTATTTTGTGCATTTTCATCATGTTCAAATAATCTAGAAAATGGAGATGAGATGTCAGAAGAAACATGGAGTGATCTGGACGTGGCGTAACCATGGTGACCACATTGGCTTTCTCACCTGACATGGAGGAAGAAATGACAGAATAGGTGGAACAATGTTTCAAGATGAGTTCCAGAGTAAAAACGACTTTGTCAATTTTAGTTTGTAAGTAACTATTGCGTTTCGGTGCTGTGCGGTCTCACACCAGGCAGGTGTCACACTCCCTTATGATTCCCATAAAGAGATGGGGCCCGGCCGGTACAGAGACGTCATACAGGCGGGGCCTGGCATGGACAGAGACGTCACAGAGGCGGGGCCCGGCACGGACAGAGACGTCACAGAGGCGGAGCCCGGCACGGCAGAGACGTCACAGAGGCGGAGCCCGGCACGGCAGAGACGTCACAGAGGAGGGGCCTGGCACGGCAGAGACGTCACAGAGGCGGGGCCTGGCACGTACAGAGACGTCATAGAGGCGGGGCCCGGCACGGAGAGACACGTCACGGAGGCGGGGCCTGGCAAGGACAGAGACGTACAGAGACGTCACCAACAAGGCCAGATCACTTCCCAGGGCTTAGCCAGTGGCGCGAATCAAGGTCTGGAAGAGTCGAGAGAAGCGCTTTTGCTTGAGGCCTTGGAACTTTTGTAAAGCCTGGAGGTTTTGTCCGGGGCCTGATGAGAAGCAGTAGGGGCTTAGGGTCACGACTCTGGGTCGTTCATTTTTACAGCAGATGCTTATACATTTGGAGCTCATCGAATATTTGTCAGATGCTGGAAGAAAGACTTTGTATCATTAGGGAAGAGAAAAGGGAGCTTCGTACAAGCCAGCGTTGCTTGTGGAAAGACAGGTGAGGCCCCTGAAGGACAACAGGACATATTTCTCGAATTCTTAAAATGTGTCCAGCACCGGGTGACGCACCTCCAGTGCCATGCTATGAAGTGGGAATTACCAACCTAATTCTAAGAGAAGAAAAATTTGAGGCAGACAGATGGCAAGTTGGGTCTGACCCGGAGACCGTTTCTCTTCACTAAAGCCTGTCCTTGGTATATACTAAACCATTCTGTCTGTCCTGAAGATCTAAGCCAGTGGTTCTCAACCTTCCTAATGCTGTGACCCTTTAATACAGTTCCTCATGTTGTGACCCCCAACCAAAAAATTGTAGTAGCAACGAAATAATTTTATGGTTGGGGGTCACCACAACATGAGGAACTGTATTAAAGGGTTGCAACATTAGGAAGGTTGAGAACCACTGATCTAAGCCATTAAGTCATGGTAATAAGATTCAAAATGAAAATGTCCTATTCGCAGTGTAAGGCCATGGACCGTGGAGTGAGCCTGCTTTGAAACCCTATTTTTTTGAACAAATGACTTCAATTTTATGATCCTTATTTCCCTCTATAAAATTTGGATAATTACAGAATATGTATCATAGTGTTTTGTGAGAATATAAGATCATGTATGTGCATAAATAGAACAGGATCTGACACAAACCATGTACTCCATCGAGGTTGGCTTTACAGAACTAGCATTAAATGTGTTCCCTCGGATAACTTCAGCAGTCTTTCTTGTTTTTTTTTTTAAATTTATTTCAGCATGGTTCTGAATAATGTATATATTTCTCTTAATTTATTTAGTTTTTATTTCCTTCAAACATTCTCTGGGCACTGATTCCTCTTCCATGATTAGGTAGACAGCACTATAAATTTAGTCATAAATTTTCTACTTGGGCTGATCATTGTTATTGAGTATCCTTAGAAAAAATAAACAGGACTCATTTTGTTTAACCAGCATCACTGTGGTATCTAGTTGTAAAAAGTGCTCAAGCATAAAATCTCTGTGCTTTTTCCATTAGGTAGCATTCCTTGTCATAAAAAAAAGTATATGAGTCTTTAGCTTTGGCCAACTGGTGGCTGATGTTAAAGGGTACAAATAGCCAAACATTCTCAAGGTTCCAGATGGGGAACTCTCTCTCCACGCAGAGCAAGCAGAGCACAGCTGGGTGGGAGAAAGCTCTAGCCAAGCCTTCCTGCTGAAGCTATGAATGCATTTCTGATTTTGCCACTATCTCCAGCCCATTTAGAGAAGGTAGAATCAGATGTGGTGCAGCAAAATCCCCACATTTATCCCCCAAATAAACAGCACTGAAAATAAATATTTTTAAAAAGAAACATAATAGTCACAAAACAAACCTTGGGGAAAAGAGGCGTGTCTGCATAGAGAAAACCTAGCACATCATGGAGCCGAGGAAAAAGGTTGGCAGACTACCCTTATAATCCCCTTTGATCTATTTCATTGACAGGGATGTCAACACAGTTTATATCAGTAGCTGCAGATATTATATGAAGAGCTCTACCACTCTGCATTGTTAAATTTATTTCCTCACGTATCTTCTTTACTGGACTGTGAGCCTCTTGAGGGTAGGGGGAAGATCACATTTGCAGAATGAAGTAGGTTCTCAGATACGCTGGTTTGCTCCTCTTGAGGGTGGGGGAAGATCACATTTGCAGAATGATGTAGGTACTCAGATACGCTGGTTTGCTCCTCTTGAGGGTAGGGGGAAAGATCACATTTGCAGAATGATGTATTGTAGGTTCTGAGATACGCTGGTTTCCTCCTGTCCCCCCTCCCTTTTTCTTTCTCCTATAACATTCATATCTACTTTAAAAAATTTTTAGACTATTACTACAGTACCCATCTTTTGGTTGCATACTTTGCTTTTGTACTTTTGAAGTGAAAATTATGCGTGCATTTTATCAGTTAAGTGTGAATTAACCCCATCCCTTCTCCTCCCTCTCACACATTTGATTCCCATGGAATTTTTAAAATCCACAATTGCAAAGATGCGGAAATAACCCAGGTGCCCATCAGTACATGAGTGGATTAATAAAATGTGTCATATGTGTACCAAGGAGAACTACTAGGCCATAAGAAAATAAACTAGTAATGTAGTATCTCTTGTAACAACCTGAATGGAACTGGAGACCATTCTAAGTGAAATGTGGCAAAGATGGAAAAACCAACACACTGCGTGCACTCAAGACTAAATCGGAACTAGGTGACCAATACTTAAGCGACTCTACTTTGGATCAGCGTTACTTTCTCTCAACACGTAATCCTTGCCCTGATGCTCTGCCTTCCTCCTCACTCTCTCACAGAGAGCTCTGTTCCCATCCAGGCTCATCTTTCCACGTGGACCCTAGTCAAAGCCTTCAATTGCACACATTTTCCTTGTGTCTCCTACATCACCTTTACTAGGTCATGTCCATGCCATGTGTTTTATTTCTCTAATCTTAAAGAAAAGAAAGAATCAACAAGAAGAAAAAAAAATCTTGACCGTCTTCTCCTTCCAAATGCTGCCTCCTGTTGATAGTAAAATGCCACATTGCCTGTACTCATAGTCTCAGCTGATTTCATGCCATTCGTTCTTGATTTCACCCCAATTAGGCATTCACCACCCCTCCTCTAAAACCACCCCCTCTCCAGCATTCTGCAATGAGGCACATGTTACTTCACCTGAAGAGCAATTCTCAGCCTCATTTGACTCAATCTGCTCCACCTCTGCGACAGTCAGTCACTTTGTTCTTCTTGAAACACCTTCTTCACTTTGCTGCCAGGACATCCCATTGTCCTGTTTCTTCCTTCCCAGTCTACTCTGGATGGTTTTTCCCATCCCACTTCCTGTCGACACTTCTTGGCTCTCCTTCCCAGTCTACTCTGGATGGTTTTTCCCATCCCACTTCCCGTCGACACTTCTTGGCTCTCCTTCCCAGTCTACTCTGGATGGTTTTCGCATCTCACTGGCCTCCTGATAACAGCATCACAGGGACAGGTGATGCTCTCTTTATTCATATGACTCCTTTAGTGATTCCATCTAATTTCATTGTGTTAAATACCAAATGAAAAGCGGACAACTCAGACAGCTCTCTTCTGACTGACAGACACACATCTCCCCACATCTTACCCTTGAATTGAAGATGCTCCCTCTCAGTACCCCCCCCAGTTGTCTGATGTATATACCTCAGCCCGAACATATCTCATGAGAACCTTGTGATTTCCACCCAAATTGGCTTTGAAATCAGCCTTCCTTCCTTATCTCGATTAATAAGTGGCGCACCTCATTTTTTCCAACCCAAACCCTTGAATTCACCCTTAGATTCCCTCTTGTTCTCACGCTTCACATCCAATATCAGCAAATACCTTTGTGTCTGCTTTCCCAGCCTCTTCATGCTGTCATCTGTGTCCCCTGAATTAATTCTCAACACAAAAGCCACAATAATTCTTATAAAATAAATCAGATTGTATTGCTCTTCTGTTCAAAACACTCCAATGGTGGTTCATCGGTTTGAATTGTGTTGTTAGAAATATGAACATTAAAAGTGATTCTGATGAAAGCTCTGAAAGGAGAAAGGAGGGCTATAGAGAAGGCTTGTGCTGTTTTAGAGAATACTTATATCATCACGAAGTGAATGATAGTAGAAATATGAACAGGAAAGCCACTCTGGTGAGGTTTCAGGTGAAACGTGCTGTCTGATACTGGAAGAATGGTGATCCACATTATGAGGTGCACAGAACTCGACTGAATTTTTGTCTAGCATGTTGTGGATGGCACAGCGAATGAACAGGAGAATTAAATATTTAGCTGAACTGAATTCTAAGCAAAGTGTTGAAGATGCGGCTTGGCTTCTCTTTCCAGCTTATGGTGAGATGAGAGGCAGAGAGATGAGCTAAAGAAGAAATTGTTAAACAGAAAGAAATCAGAACTTAAGAGCTGGAAAATCTCAGCCTAGGCATAGTGGAAAAATAAGAAAATGTCTCCTGGAGAGGACAGCAAGGGTGTGGCTGGACCAACACTCCATAAGGAAATTACTCATGCCCACCAGTCCAGGAATAGATTAACAACCTGTAGATGTGTACACCATGGAATACTATGCAACCACTAAAAAGGATGGTGACTTTACATCTTTTGTATTAATATGGATGGAGTTGAAATACATTCTTTTTAGTAAAGCATCACAGGAATGGAGAAGCAAGAATGCAATGTACTCAATTCTGATAGGAGGACAAATGGTGCCAGTACAGGTGGGGGAGAGGGAATGGGGAAGGGTAGAGAGAGAGGGAGGGAGGGGTCAGGGGCCACGGTATGTGAAGCACCTCTTAGAGGTTGGACACTATTAATAGAGGGACTTCACCCAGCAAACGCAAGCGGGGTAACCTGGCTCATTGTACTCTCAATGATTCTCCAGCAATAAAAAGAAATTACTCATAGATTTAATAATCCCTATGGTGAGAAACCAGGACAATCCAAAAGAACTATTCAGATGTGGACATGCTTTATCCTTTAAGAAACAAACAAAAAGAATGTCTGTGAAGCCATTAGGAGACCACCAGGGCTGTCCCTCCCACCAGAGGCCCAGAGCGCACTTGCCCAGTGAGCAGGGCTGCTCTCACCTCTGTCTCCCAGAGCACCTTCACTGACTGCATTTCAGGGTCCACTCTGCCCCTTAAGGAGCTGCAGGAGCACAGACACTGCCTAGGGCACTGGGGCCGGTATTGCTGCCACCATGGACTTAGAGTCCAAAGCATCTAGCCAAAGAGGAAAATCCTTGGGACTTAAGATCTAATGGAATATTCCTTACTAGGTTTTAGACTGGCTTGAAACCTGTCACCACTTTCTTCTTTCTCATTTCTCTCTTTTAGAATGGGAGTGTTTATGCTATTCCCATCCTATTACTATATTTGAAAATATATAACTCATATCATTACAGGGTTCACAGCTACAAGAAACTTTGCCTCAGGATGAGTCACACCGAGTCTCATCTCTATCTGGTTTAGAAGCTATTTAGTGAAAATTCAAACTTGAAATTGATAGTGAAATGGGTTAACGCTTTTGTGCTGCTGCGATGGGGTGACTGCATTTTGCAAGTGGCATGATTTCAGGAGTGGCGGTGCAGAGGTAAGAATGCTATGGAATAATTCACTTTCCCCAAAATTCATATGTTGAAGCCTTAACCCCCAACATGACTGCAGAGGGTTGGAGATAGGCCCATACAGTGATCATTAGGGTGAGATGAGTTCATAACGGTGAGGCCCTAATTTACCAGAGGAGGAGACAGCAGTGTGCACCTTCTCTCTCTTCCCCTGCACAGAGCGGCAGCTAAGTGAGGACACCTCGTGAAGATGGCTACGTGCCAGTGAGGAAGGCAGGCCTCATCACAAGCCAGTCCTGATGGCAGCTCAGCCATGGGGCTTCATCCTCCAAAACTGTGAGAAGATAAATACTTGTTGTTCAAGTCACTGCAGCTCAAGCAGAATGACAGAACATCACACTCAGAGGAGAGAGAAATTCCTTCCAATGACCAACAGTGGTCCTCTCTTTAGCTTTTTACTCATCCATTATCATCAGTGACTATTTTTCCACCATCCCTATGGAATTCCTTGCTGTCTGGCATTTCCCGGCCTTAGGGCCCATGACTTTCAGTTTAGTTTATTTGGTCTTTTTCTTTGTATATATGCACTGTTTTTTCCTGTACTTCTGTTAAGTCTTTATTCAAACATCACTCTGTCAAAAATTATTTCCCTGATCATTCCATTAACTGGTTTTTATCTTTCCACCTTCCCTGATAAAAAGTTCCTTCCCAAAACTTATCATCTTGCACATATCATATAAATTGCTTATGTATTTTAGTAATTGTCTCCTCTCACTAAAACTAAATTTTTTTGAATAGGAATTTTTATCAATCTTGTTTCTTGCTCACTGTTGATCCCCAGTGCCTAGAATAATTTCTGTTGGTAATAGATGCTTAATAAACATTTGTTGAATTAATTAAAAGGTATTTATGGTTACTTCTTTGCTAGCCAAAGAACAATGACCTTCCTATCAGTATTTCTATTGCCTATCTGGTAAATATAAAATATTTATTTTTTATCATAATTTATTAAACATGAATAGAATACAAAGAAAATAATAAATCAAGCTTGATGACAACAAGGAGCGGAATCAGGAGTCTAGAATACAGCCCTAACATTTCTTTCATTTTTGATATTTATATGATGCTAGCTTTCTATGTAATATTTGGAAATGATTACCAGGAATATAACACTTATCTTAGGCTGTGTTTATTTATTCATGTGTTATAAACTTGATAATAAACAGCAATCACTGGATCCTGCTGCCAAGCTTCCCAATGACTGTGAATGTTGCAAGGTGAATTAATTAGTAAGAACAGATGTCAGCCGTGCCGGGCAGTTGGAGGAAGGCTGCTGGCCACGGTCCAGTGGCTGGTCTTATGGCGCAGTGTAAGCACAGACTCCATACGTAGAGAGACACCATCCAACTTAGGTTCACATGTGAAATCACAGAGGAAGCTTTGTACTCTTTCTGAATATCACTTTCAAGGATAATAACACACTAACACAATTTTAGAGATAATTGGAATGTTGTATTTAGCTAGCAATTTCATTGCAAACTCATTACAGTTTGCAAACAATATTTACAGTTTCTCATGTTTCTTTTGTAAAATGCTTAACTACTTGTCTGCGGTAATATATAATAGGCAGAGAACTGAAATGCATGTGCACCTGTTTATTTAAATGGCAAATTTTTATTCATGTTTGTGGTAATAGGCATTGGAAAAGGAAACAGAAATTAAGTGGTTAATGAAAAAACAATGACTCTGGAAAATCTGCTTTTGCAACCCACTCAAGTTCTCATTATCCAAATAAAAATGCCTGAAAATAATCTCAGAATGATATAAGAATTTTAGTCTATTATCTTTAAAAAAAATTCATAGTAACTTAACTTGCGAAACCTCTGCCACACATTTACCGATAAATTTGTGTTATTAGCTCTAAAATGAAGCAAGATTTAACCCCAACATTTCAGTATCAGGGTAGATGACAAGTAATTATAAGATGCGTCATGAAAAATCAGGCCTTAATAAGCAGGGCCTTTGCGATCTCCATGTGTATCTGGTTAGCTTTCCAGGTTACAACATCCTTTAATTTCATCAGTTGTTGATTTGGTCTGGCTAAGAAGATGAAAGTGACATTGGAATTTTTTAAGAAATTCATTATAAATTATTCAAACATCTAACTCCTGAAGCTAATCGCCATTTGAATTAAAAAATTATCTTAAAGTTCTCTCTTTAATACGATAGTTGGAATCCCTACGATTCAGGGCTTAGAATGGTCAAAGAGTTTCGCCTGTGTTAATAAAGATTTTTAATATTGTAATATTAAAAAGTATCAAATGTATGTGTAGGTTTGTGCAGTGTAAAATATATTTTCAACTCCAAATCCTTTTGGAAATTCCACTCTCGCAAAAAGAAATCCAGCAGATACCTTTCTTCCTTCAGTTATAATTCCTTGTGTCAAAGTTGTAAACTGCTTTAGGAAATTGCTATAATATAAGCAAAAGTTTGTATGTATGGGAAACTTATTAGTTTCCAAAAACTCAGGTTGGCGATTTGTATATAATACATCATTTAATCCCACAATGGCTTTATAATGCAATACTCTTCTTATCCCTATTCAATAAATTTTTTTACAAGGGAGTAGTTAGGTAATCTCCTCAAGTTTTGAGATCAGTACATGTCAGATTTGACCTTGGATTTAGCAGACTTTGTCACTCAAAGCCTCGCCTAGAAGCACCATGCTGCAATCCTAGAGTACCACACAAACTTAAGTACATGTGCTGCACAGATGCAGTCATTTATTTTTAAAATAAATACTATATGGGATATTTTGAACAGTTATTAGATAGCATATCACATTGAATTCTATGCAGTTAAGGACCAAAATATGGCTAGTAAAGAGTTACAATTTAAAATGTGAACTTTGAACCTTTATGAACAAAAAAGTGAACATTTTATGTCATAGGTAAGAAAGTATATCAATCCAATAAATAATTATAACAATATGTCATCTGGAAACAAGACTTATCAGAAATGGATATGAAGGGAATTTACAATAGACACTGAGTTAAATAGTCACTGAAGGGCAGTGACTCTGCATTCCAAACTCAGTGACTCGATTGAGTCCTTGTAATTAGGAAGCGAAGGTTCTGTTCCTGTTTAGTTTAGTTGCATGCAATACTCTGATTCTTTTTCTATGATACAGATTTAGTCTCAGTTTATACTTTCTCCTCATTCACAAACTCTAAGGTAACAAAGGATTTCAAAATGTTCAAAATCAGCATTTCAACTCAGGATACCCAACTGAGAATTAGAAACACAATTTTCAGATTTAGAGGTGAGGAATCAGGTAAGCAGTTTCTTTTACTAGAGTTTGTGCCTACTTCCTACCCAAGTGACTTTCACACAACAGACGCCCTTCTGCCAGGGAGAGGGAAACAGGGAGTATTACCAAGGAAGCTCTCAGATTGTCAAGGAAATTTTTTTTCCTCTTCTGTTTTCATAACTATAAAAATGTACAAAAATGACATTGGTCATACATCATAATTTGTTCTACTCTATGTGAAAATGCTTTCTACTCAATTCCTATAAATAGACACACACAATATCCCTTTAAAATACTTGTAAAATGTTATTTTATTTATTTATTTATTTATTTTAGAGACAGACTCTCACTTGGTCACCCTCAGTAGAGTGCTGTGGTGTCACAGCTCACAGCAACCTCCAGCTCTTGGACTTAGGCGATTCTCTTGCCTCACCCTCCTGAGTAGCTGGGACTACAGGCGCCTGCAACAACGCCCGGGTATTTTTTTGTTGCAGTTTGGCCGGGGCCAGGTTAGAACCTGCCACCCTCAGTATATGGGACTGGCGCCCTACTCACTGAGCCGCAAGTGCTGCCCATAAAATGTTCTTTATTTATACTAATGAAATCGGTATAAAGAAAAATTTTTGTTAAAAATTGTACAAAATTGCACATGACATCATATAGTCTTTTATAAGGAAAAGTAAAACATAACAATCTTTACCAAAATGTTAAAAGTCATAAGCGGGAACACCACTCTTCAATAATCTAAAAGTGAGCAATGGAATCTACTCAAAGGAAAAGAAACAATTGTGACCCAATTCTTTAAACTGTATGAGGTCCGTTACTAACTTGACATTCTTCAGTATCTAGTATGTATTTTCTCTTCAGTTCTGTTTTGAAGAACTCAGAATAGATTCTACCCCTCCAACCATCAGCTAGAAAAGGATGAAAAAGCTCAGTGTTATTGAGTGACTACTGTGATTTCAATGCGTTATTGATCTCTCATAATCAGTGTTCCAGGTCAATATTTTCTCAATTTTACTTAGGAAGAAACTAAGCCTGTGTCTTTATTAAACTTTGACTATAGCTGCGTTATCTTTGAAGAAACCAGAGAAAGCAGTTCACTTGCTTGCAATCCAAAGTAATACTAGTTCTGAACTTCTGAAAGCATTAACGTGAAAATGGATAGGATCTGTTGCAGAATACCTCCTCCCAACTCCTTGTTACATATTGTCATTTCAAAAACAAGAGATTTTTCACAGTGGTCAACACCCAGAAAGAATCTGTGATTCCTCCCTCCCACACAGAGGGAGCTACCTAAGGCTTCTGAACCAATGCAAACCAAATTAGTCTAAGCAAATGTAAGTGAAAACACTAGCAACGCCTGTCTATCTGTAGCTTGTTTTCTATATATGCCAATTTGTCACTGTATGTTTTTTCCCCCATTTACATGATTAGATCCTAAAGTGCACTCTGACTGAAGATCCTCCTTTTAAACACCTCCACCTACTGCCTATTGAACATACATCTTGATGCCAGCAAAAGCAGCAATGCTAAGTGATGAGAGACTGACAAGTGATGGCCGCACAAAAAGCAGAGTGGCTACACCCCCATGCACGGTCTGTTTTGGATTTATTGGTGGTGTGAGCGCTGGGCCCTTGTGGGAAGGTGCTTCTCTGAGGTTGGGTTACCGGCATTATCACACTTCTCACATCATCATTACAAAAGGCAGGAAAGGAGACAGACAGAATGGGCCTTGGTCTCCTCTCTGGAAATTTACTGCCATAGAAATTCAGCTAGCTATGTCATTTATCTCATTTTATCTTACTTTCCAAAGAGTAATTTAAGTGCCACCCACATGGTAAACCCAACCGTAAACTAGGCTGCCATAATCATTTGTTTATTCACAGGATATTTCTGGCGCATCATCTATTTCTCAGGCTTTCTATCAGGCACTGAGGTTACAAAGATACATGAAGTATGCCCTCCAAGATTTTGCAGTGCATTGAATCTAGATGAACAAAAAGAACAAACTGAACATCCAAAATCAAAAAAATCTGCTATCAAAGATATCCATAGCATTAACGAACACAAGTACATAAATTAAAATGTCTCCATACTATACTCTGGGTTCTCAGTAGCATTATTATTACATGTGACATATAACTTTCTTCCAACATGAAGTTGGTATGTGCAGTTTCGTACAGAGAAGTTGTGTGTATCTGTGTGTTGTGCGTAGCTGCTCAGAAGATTCAGTCTCAGGCAGCGGTTCTCAACCTGTGAGTCGCGACCCACAGGCACTGTATTAAAGGTTGAGAACCAACGATCTAAGGAGACTCCTGTGTGGCTTGGTTACAGATACAGTAATGTAATATATTACTCCTGAAAGTCTAATTACCTTTTTGTGATTCTAAAGGACAAACTGCTTTGATCAATTTGAGGAAAAAAAACATACAAGTTTTGCACAGAGGGAAACTAAAACTACTTCAGACCATGGTAATTATCTTTTAAAAGATTTTGGTGATGGAGATGACCCAAGTAAGGGGCCATTTTCATCACACCTTATCCAAGATACTTACTATCAACCTGACTGATGACTGATTTATGATATTGGTTCCAATCACCTGGCTGATGGAGCGTTTGTTAGTTTTGTTCACTTTTAAGTTACTTTTCCTTAATTTCCAATTACATAAGGGTACGTACAATTAGGTTACATTGCTTTCTCTTCAGACAAAAACATAACTGTAGTCTAATCATGAGAAAAACATCAGACAAATCCCAATTAAGGGACATTTTACAAATATCTGACAAGCAGCGCTCCTCAGAAACTGTCCAGGTCATCAAGGTAAGAAAAGCCTGAGAAACTGTGAGACTTAACAAGAGCCTGAGGAGATACAAAGGTGACATGTCAGATAGTCACTTGGACGAGATCCTGGAGCAGGAAAATGAAACTTGCTAAAAACTAAAGAAATATAAGAATATGTGCATTTTAGTTAATAATTACCAATGCTAGCTCATCAGCTGTAGCAAATGTCCCACACCAACGGAACAGTGAGGAAACTCGGTGGGAGTTACGTGAGGAGTCTAGACTACCTTTGCAACTTGTCTCCAAGTCTAAAAAAAAAATAAAGAAGATTTTCACAAGTGTTCTATTGTCAGTGAACTGTGAAGGTTGAGCCAAATGAAGTTGATTCTGCACCACAAGCTGCTTCATGTTAGAAGAAATAACATTTTCATGTTCTCAAGCTGACCATCTGCACTGTTCATAGTAAGTCCTGCTCTGCTTTAACTGGCAATGGCGGACGGGGGACAACTTTTGCAGAGAGAAGAGGTTCCCACACTTTGGTTAAGCTTTCCTTTGTGTCCTAGAACACAAGGGCTGTTCTTCTATTAAGTGGAAAGAAAATCATGCCCCTTTATATCCTAATGACATTTTTGAAATCATGGTTTCTCTTTGACATAGAGGGTGAAAACGGACATCATGAGGTGCTTCCCCAGCACATCACGAATATTTGGGGAACTCTCATATAGTAAATTCAGCAATTTTCCAGCCAGGTAATCTAATCATCATCACGAATAGAACTGAAACAGTATTAACACCATAATACCACATAAAAGTACAGTATTGAAACACACTAAAAGCTTCTTAGTGAGTTCGCTGCAACAGCAACATTTTAGAAGACTTGGGAAGTCTGTTAAGCCTTGTTTATTAAGGCCTGTTTTCTCAAGGGTGCTTTTCCAATAAAGGGGTGTTCCCAAGCCTAGATATCAAGAAAAAATTTCTGCGATGCTCTCATGGTTTTTAACAACAGATCTAATGACAAAATGTTCTTCTGGTATAGCATCTGTGAATACCTTCCCAGGAACCTCAAGTACACACTGAAGGTGTTAGCACCCAAGGTAGATCTTCCTCACCCCTTAAACCTCTCCGGGAACTGTACTTTCTCTGTGAAGAAGCTCTACCGAGGGCGGTAAAGTGAGACTCTGTCTCTACAAAAAAAAAAAAAATAATAAAAAAATAAATAAATAAATAAAAGAAACCCTGAAGGCGAAACCTATTTTAATGATTATTTACTGTGTACCAGGTACTATGTCCTACGTTATTTATATTTCACCGTAACTTGGAGAGAATATTATTGCCAGTTATTAATGAAGGAATTAGGCTCACACTCCAAGCTCCTTATCTGGGATAACACAGCCCGCTGCTTTCCCCTCTGACAAGATTACTTCTTTGGTGTAACATTGGATCTGTCTTTCAGACATTTCAGATCCAATGTCAACTCCCTGGAGAGAACTTCCTTAGCTGCCTGCTACTTACCCTTGGCTAAAGTCCTTGGCTATTTCAATACTCTTTTTCATTTTCTTTATGTTACTTACCATCATCTGAAATTACATCTTTTATTTAATTACTCAATTCCTTAGTTGTAGTCTTTCTTCCCTCCCTAGAAATGTAACGCCAGCGGAATGTAAGCCTGTGGGGGAAGTTTTTGATTTGTTTACTGTTGTTACTCAGGCTTTTGAAACATTATTGAGCATGCCAAAGTTGGTAAATGAATATTTGCTAAATAAAGGAATGAATGAATAAGAGAAAGTAACCGGACCGGGTTTCCCACCCAGGTCTTTTAACTCTGCGTCCACTGTTCTTGTTACCGTATCTCTTTGCCTGCAGATACGCTGGGCCCTTAGATCCCAGCCAGTCCTTGTCTCGGCCTGTACAAGGGAAACAATCCCATACTCACATGTGCTACAGGTAAAGCTCTGTCATCAATACCCTCTTCTTCCTCTTCGTCCACTTATCATTTTCTCTTTCCATTTATGTCAGCCCACAACCATTGATAAAATGGATCACATTTGAAGTTGTAAATGATTTAACATATTATTATTTCCTGGAACTGTGCTCCTTTTCCTTTATTAGTCAACAATCTCCTCACTGCCTCCCCCACATCCTTAATTTGTTTTTTACTCAAATTAGATTTCAAAGGGCATCAATAAAATCAATTTCTTTTAATACTCTAAATATTCTCATCCCAATTATCCTTTATCACAATCATCTAGGAAGTTCAGAAAACCCAATCTACTTGGCTGTTTGGTCTGAATTCAAATTCATAACCGCAAAAATCGAAAGAAAACTCCACAATATGTGAAATCTTAATTTTCTTCCTTATTACGCTGGCTTTTCTACCTTCAACAATTTCAGACCTTCATTTTCCTCAAACCTCCTTATAATTCTCCTCCTTTTCTGGCAATGTTCAGCCCCTAACACACGTGTGTTTCACCCCCTTAGTGGAAAACCTTGTTTCATATACTCAGGAAACAGCTCCTCTTCCTACCCCCAAGTCTTCCAATGAATCTGCATCTGTGCCCACGCTCTTGAGTATTACCACAGATAAAATATTCCTGGTCCTGTCAAAGGATGACCCTTCAAATTGTGGCTGTATTACATTGCTCATGGTCTCTCAAATCTTTCCTCCTAAAACGATCTGGTTTTATCAAGTATCATTTCTTATTTTCTTTGCTGTCTCTTACTCTGAGAAAATAACAAAAGCTATCTTGACTCCAGTCACCATCCATCTCGCCCACATTCCTTTATTTGCCTCCATGGTAAACTGGTTTTCCAAGTTTTCTAAAGTTGCCTTCTCTCGTCAGCCAACTCCCATCAGGTTTCTGCTCCTGCCCCTCTGGCAGAGTTTCTACATCTGAAGTTTATCAGTGGCCCCTTTGCAGACATGGAGCTGTGCTTCCCTGACTCCGCATAGGGAAAGGACTTCTCGTGCAGCTGCCAAGGTGGCGGCAGGCTGATTGCTCCAGCCTGAAGCTGCTTCTCTGTTGCATCAGCCACCTGGCTCGCCCAGCCCACAGTCAGCGCCTGAGCAAGGTAGTGGTGTAATGTCCCAGCCATTTCACCAACAGGGGCTTATTCTGGGGGTCATTTGAGCTCTAGGACTTCCCCACCAGCTTGCCCAAGATGTGCTGGACATTCCTCACCGCTTCACATCTCCATCTGCCCTCCCACTTCCCTCCTCCTTCCCATCATGGACGCCATTCTCTCCTAAACATCTGATGTGCAGACTCAGCATCCGCTTCCAGAAAGCCCAGTCTGCAGCAGTCAGTACCTGGAGCAGACTGAGAAAGCAGGTCAGAAGACGGGGTTTGGTTTGGGGAGCTAGACTGCATGCTACCTAGCAGGTAATGATGTCTCCTCACTAGGAAGGGGGAGCACAGAGGGCGCCGGGGACAAACAGCACCTCGAGGAACCCAGTAGAGTGAGACACACTGACAGACGGGCATATACCAGCGCTGATGTCACTGCTGCCACTGGAACATATGAAGCAAACACCACACACAACTGTATTAACCCCAGGTGGCTAGTGCTGTGCCCGCTGGTGCTCGGAGCCACGCTGCCCAGCAGAGGGGCCACTAGCGTGTGAGGCTCTTATGGCCAGTTCAAAGGGAGATGAACTCTGAGTATCATCAGATTTTAAAGACTAATACAAAAACAAAGTAAAATATCCCATAACTGTTCATACTGAATACACGTAGAAATGATATTTTAGATATACTGGTTAAATAAAATACATCATTAAATTAATTTCACCCATTTGTGGTTTGTTTTACAAATGTGAATACTAGAAATATTTGCACATAGATAAGTGGCTCATGTTGTATTTCTATTGTACAATATTGTTTTATAAAAAACAGATTGAGGTTAGGTAATAGGCAGTTGAAAGCTCGATGCAGAATCCAGTGTGCCTCTTTGGTTTAATACATAGGAGTCAGCATCTGCTCTAATGTGAGGGTGAAGAAAGTTGAGGGCCAAATTCTGGATTTGACAGTCACTTTGACCAAACATGAAAGAAGTTTAAGGACAAAGAAAGGCCAAGGTCAGGATGGAAACCGCTGGGCACAGGCCCCTAAAATGTTTGATGCCCTGAGTTTTCTGAGCCTGTGACATAGCCAGGCCTCCTGATTAACAGCCAGCATTTGCTGCCGTAGCTATTGAAAGACAGTGCAAAATCCTCTCTCCTCCAAAGAGATGCACGTTAACCTCAGGACCTGTACCGCCCTCCCCTCCTGGCACTTGGCCTGAAACTCTGATAAAATCCCAGCATAACCCAGGTGGGATGCAATGGTCTTTATCCCACACGAACTGGCAGACACAGATCAGAGGTACTAACCAGGTTTGGTGAGTGTAAGTGGGACTGGATTCCGAGGGTACTTACTCAAAAAGGCTGGAATATAAAAGTGAATATGGGTGTGTCCTCTCAAGATACAGGATTTAACTAGCAGGGATCCATCCCAGGAGAGGTTCTGAATTCCATTATAGACATAATAGGATGTTTCCTGGAAAGATGGAAAAAGTGCTACTGTGAAGTGGACATGTCAGCACTGCCAGGTTTGGGGAGGAGAGAGCACAAGAGTCGGGGAATTTGGGGTGGATTTTCAATGCACAGATGGAAGACCCGTGAATAACTGTGCTCTACGTGGGGGCCAGAGGACACCGCATCGACCAAGGCCGTGGGGGACGTGCTAGAGGGACGGCACCAGCACCAGGGGAAACTCAGCAGCAGCAGCTCTCTGGACTGAAACTGGAGGGAGGGGAGCGACTGCAGCTTTGGGCCCCTGATATGTGTGTGGATAATAAGACCCCACCACAACAGACACTAAGAGGCGAGCCTTCATTACCAGCACCGTAGGGAGCTTCACATTTTGTAAATGGAAGCTGTGTCAGAATTATGTCCGAGGAAGTCTGACCCACAGACACTTACGGGCTTGTTATCTGTAGCGGCAAAATACGCAGACTGCTAGCAGGGTACTATTAAGATTGTACCAGCAAAAAAGTGCAAGGTCAGATGACCAGGAGGATGAGGACAGTCCACTAGCAAGGATTCATGATCCCTTGACCAGTTTCCAGACCTGAGCCAGTTTGCAGGGAGCCCCCTCAATGAAGATGTGGGCGGGGCTTCAGCAGCAATGCCCCCCACACTTGTATAGTCCGTGTAAACAGTGCTGACTCCTCCGGTCCTTCAGCAAAGGGACTATGACCATTTGATTGGGAAAATTCTCCAGCTAGACACTGTGATACCTTTGGAGATAGTCCAAATTGATGTTGATATCCAGAGATCAGCCTTACAATCTCCCTGTTGGAATGAGGGCATGCAGGGGTCAGGCAATAAAGGATAATATGGAGTCGTGCTTGGATAATGACCTCCTATGGGGGAGCTACCAATGGCCATTTCTCTTGTTTACAAATGTATAAACAAGAATGACAGTTGAGAGTTGGTAAGACCTCACTGTTGGATCTTGGGCCACTTGGGTGAGAGCTGTCATACAGGCTGGGGTCAAGTGAAAGGCCACAAACCCACTTCCTCCACTCCCAGACACGACTAGAGATCAAACCCATATTTCATCCCGGGAGTGGGAGGCGTGGCCGGAGGTCACTGCCACCCTGATGGATCTAAATGATGCAGGGGGATTTGGATATTTACTCACACAACATCACGATTTAAATCGCTAGTCTGAACCCTGGAGAAACAAGATTGATCTGGAAAGATAACTACAAGCTTAACCCAGCAACAGTCCCCCTGCAGCTGCCATACCAGATGTGGTGTATTGCTCCAGCAGATTAATATGGCCCAAGGAACTGGCTATAAAACCATTATTCTGGAAAATGTGTTCTTTTCTCTCTCAATCAGAAGAGACAATCGGAAATAGTTCACATTACATGAACTGAACAACAGTATTAATTTACGGGTTTTGCCCCAGGGCTATGTGAGCTCTTCTGCCCTCTGCCACGGCACAGTCTGAAGAGGTCTGGACCGTCTGGACAACCCACAACTCTTCCCATCACACTGATGGTGATCATGCAGATGAGTGAGGGGCAGCTGACAGTCCGCAGGCTTTGGTAAAGCAGGTGCATCCAGAGGGCCAGAGATTAACAAACCCTGGGTGACTCAAGGGGCCAGCCTGTCCAAAGCAATTTGAGGGGTCCTAAGTAAAGTTATTGCATCTTGCACCACCTAATACAAAAAAAAACAGTATCCTAGTGGATCTTATCAGGTTCTAAAAGAGGATATGTTCATTTCTTACCTAGAATTGTACAAATTGACAAAAGAGTTTAAGGGAAGCTCAGAGCAGGTTCAGACTAAGGTGCAATAGCCCCAAACATGGGTCACACAGTCTTGTGCATCTTAGGGTGTTGGAGTTATGTGTGATGGGAAAGGGATGCCACACGGCTCTATGACAAACCCTGGTGGCAGAATCACCAGCCTCCAGAGTTCTGAAGAGACATCACAGTATTTGCAGGAGAATTACAGGGCATTTGAAATATCATCCTGTGTGTTACCGAGTCCTGGTAAAGACAGGACACACCGTCATGGGACACAGAAATTACCCCATCCTGAGGCTGATCCCTCAGGCCCCTGCGAGTCCTCAGGATTGCTGCAGAACACCCCTCATGACCATCACAGGAAGCAGCAGATTTGGGACAGCACAGCAGGACAAGAGGCCTGGGCAAGCTGCAGATAACTCAGAAGTCCCCGGCAGCCCCCTGCACCTGCTCCCCACCCTTAGCTCATATCTAGGCCACATGGAAGCTCGGCCATGACCAGCTGTTAGAGGAGGAAGGCATCTGCATGGGGGTCCAGAGACTCACCTTTGTGTGCGAATGTGAGCTGAACATGAATGGTGGCTCCAGTATAAAGTTACAGTGCACCTGGAGACGTGGTGGTGAGGCAGAGTTCTCTCCATGAGGGGGCTTCAGGGAGTAGGATGGAACATCTACTTTGTGTGGACAGAGAAGTAGCCCAAGAAGCAGTGAAGAGGTGGCCCATGCAACGTCCTGCTAGTAAAAGTCCGGAAAGCCACAGGCGGGAGGAATGAGGTGGTGACCTGTGGCTGGACCCACGGGAGTGGGTACGGAGCTAGACGACCTCTGCTTATCTGGTGACGTCCGCTAAGGAACACCCACAATAGAAGAGGCATTAAACGGCCAAGCAGACCAAAGGACTCGCCCGGTCACTGCAGCCAGCAGCCGTCACAGCCCCCATGCATCCTGGGACAATGATGGGCTCAGAAACACAGTGGCCGACATGGCAAATGTGAAAACTGCAGGTGGGTCCAGCAGCCCCAGCTCCTGCTTATGTAGGCTGATCCAGCTCCTAGAGGTGACAAACGTCCCACTCAGAGAGTTGCCCATAGCCAGTAATGCTGAGCCCTCAGGATGGCATGATTGTGTGGGAGGACGAGCCACTTAATTGCAAGATGACGCCACTGTCCCCCTTGCATTCCGGAAAACTCCCAGAAGTGTTCTCTCGGGAATAGATAAATTCCACATAGACACCTGCTTTTCCTGCCATTAAGGCCTTAGCCAGAGCCACTATTCAAAGGCTTAGGGTATGTGGAGGCCATCAGCATAGAACTCTCATTAACCAGGGCCCCCTTCGCTGGCCAAGGAGGTACATGAATGGATGCAGGACCCGTGACCCACTGGCTGTATCCTGCTCCATCCGGGCTGTTTCAATGTGTCTCCACAGCCTGCTGAAACCACAGCGGAAATGCCAGGGTCCAGGCAGCAATCTGGGAGAAGGGAATGACATCCTTCAGGATCTAGAATACGCCTTGAATCAAAGATCTTTACATGATGCTGTGTCCCTGTCAGGAGGCTGCGCAGTCCCGATCGAGCTCTTTGTAGCTGTGACAGCTCCCCTCGGCCCTGAGAAGGCACATCTCAAAATTGGGCTCAAATATTCCAGGTCTAAAGAGTAATGGAGACGCTGTCTCCAGAATCCAAATTTCTGCACCATTCCTTACCCCAGGATTAAACACTTCACCATAGGATGGTGGATAATGAATACATCCATTCCCCTTTGGAGAAAACTAAATCCTGGCTGAATAGGGTGTTACCTTGTCCCCACAGCCAAACATTATCACCAACTATTTCTACCACTTCCACGATCACCTGGCCATACTCGCTGTCTCATTCTGAGTAAAAGCAGTTGTGACAGGAAACGGCAGTTGGGAGGTATACCGACTTGTAATATTTAGAGCATATTTGCTTTTCAATGTAAGGAAGACAAAGTCTGCATCTCCCGCACGACCTATGGGGCCAAAACTGATGGGAAACAAACTTGGCGACTTTATTCAATGTCAGGCTCTGTCCTCAGCATGTGTTTTCTTACTTCCCAGCATCTCAGGCCTGAGCGTATAATCCAAGGACAGGTTGCTTCAATTTCAATAAACTTACAGCCTCACACCAGAGTCCCCATCAGTGTTTTGTTTCTGCTCCCACATTTCCAGAATTTTTAAATCCTTCAGAAAAGGCTGTGCAGACAAAGTGTTGAGACAGCAGCAGCGGAGACAGCAGACCCGCCACCTGCCCGCTTACTGCCGCAGATTTATGGCCAACGCAGCCTATTCTGCCATCTGGGTCAAAGTCATATTTTCACTAGAAATATTTTGGTAAGTTATTGCTGGCATTCTTTGCGTGCAGGTGGTGATCACACAGGTTTGACGGCACTTTGCTAACGGCGTGTGTGACTGAAGTGCTCGGAAGCCAATCTTTGTGAATGTCTGCAGAAGCGATTCAGTGGAATGAAATGCTCTCTGCTTCCTGCGTTTGCCAGCATGGGAGGGATCCTTAAACACAAGCCAGTCCTGAGAAAGGGGCCCAGTCATCTTCCCTGGGTGTTTTCAGGGGGTAGACCAGTACTCAGGAAAAACGATTGGCTGCTCTTGGACATTGAGGCTAGAATCACCTATACAAAAAGAATTTCAGAGCTGCTGATGGCTTAAGTCCAGAAAAGTACCCAAACGAGTTAATTGTGATGGCTTAGTCTTTGCAATTTCCTCACTTTAACACTCTTATTTTTGAAAGCATGCCACAATACACTTGCTTGCTTGCTTTATTAATGATATAGGTACATTGTGAAGGAGAGACTTAAAATCATATAAAAGCATAAGTACCGTGGATTCCAATGTCAGTGCTAAAACCTTACAGCCATAGAATCTTATCTGTCTTCCATGAGCCTCAGTTTTCTCTTCCGTAAATGGAGAAAGGAGGTGATAATCAAAACTACATATATTTTTCTAAATTGAAGAAGTAATTTACATGCATCAATCTCAAGTCTTCAAAGCCATGAATTTTGACAGCTGTGCCATGGTGTAACCATCATCCAGAACAAGTTACAGAACATTTCTGCCAATCCAAAAAGCTTTATCACATCTCTTTTCCAGTCAATCCCTTCCCCTCTCCACACACACAGGCAAGAACTCTCTAATTTTTCTTTCTATAGATTAGTTTGAACTGTTTTTTGTTATTTCATAAAAATGGAATCGTCTAGCTTCTTTACTTGTCATAATGGCTGTAAGATTGGTCCTTACTGCATGTATCATTTGCTTATTCCTCATTTATTATTGAGTAGTATTTCGATCCTTGAATATGCCACCTTTCTTAAATTCTCCATCTATGGACATCTGAGTTCTTTTCAGTTTTTGACTTCTGTAAGTTAGGCTACTATTAACCTTCACAGACAAGTCTTTTGTGGGTAGATGTTTCTGTTTCTCTTGTGTAATGTCAGTTGTGGAATTTCTAGATGATAAAGTAGATAAGATTTTAACTTTATAAGAGCTGACAGTTCTCCAAAGTGATGGTAACCCCTTCAGATGCTCACCGCAGCTCTACTTGCCCCTGTGACAACATGTGGCTTTATCCTTCTTATTTTTAGTCATTCCAGGGTGTATGACATTGCATCTCATTGTTGTGGATTTGCATTTCCTAGATGCTAATGCGGTTGAAGTTTCTTTTCATATGTAAATCATACAGAATTTAGATAGGGCTTAAATCTCCTTCAGAAAACAGCCTGATAGTCCATGTTTCCCCCTGGCATTTTATTACTACCTGTGTAGCTTTCAGAAAATCAGTGTTGTCCCACTGACACCCATTTTAATTCAAGAAGAGCCAGTACAACCGTGGATCTCAACCTTCCTAAAGCCGTGATGTACTTTCATTGTTACAAAGGGGTGGCGACCCGCAGGTTGAGAACCGCTGCAAAGGTCTTTTCAAAATGCGATCCTGATTCTTAAATGAATCACTGGATTATGCCCTAGGTGTCTGCCAAATTTTTTAATACTACTAACATGTTACCAATATCATAAAAGAACAATAGTGAATAATAATTTAAAGCATCAACTTTATTTTTTTATTTCAGATTCATATTTGGGTACAAATAACTAGGTTACATTATTTGCATTTGTCAGGTAAAGTTCAGGTTATACTTGAGCCCTTAATATAACGAGGCCTGAATACTGAATCCTGGTGTCCACCCACTGTGTCTGTGTGATCTGGGGCACGAGACATCATCTTTCTAAATCTCAGCTTCCACATCTGTAAACTGAGAGTAATTACAATTTCTACCTCCGAGGGTTTTGAGGAGGATCAAATGTGTTGATGGATTTAGAACGGTGACCATTGTGCCTGGCTCATAGTAAACATTTGGTGCATATTAGAAAGAAGAAGGAAAATATAAAAGTATTATGAAGAAAGAGCTAAACAAATCAGAATACTTAATATCAATGTCTTGATAAATCCCTTCTACCCCTATTGGTTAGACTGATCGTCCACTTAAGATGACCTCCTGGAACCTTTCTTACTTGGTTTCACTTTTCGTTCTCCTACAATATTTTCATAGTTCCAGGTCTTGGCATTCTCAACTTTCACAAACCACACGGAAGGTGGACGGGGGGAGATGCGCTTCGGTACCTGCTGGCTTTACCAGCGCAGGGTCTCAAAGATGCCCTCTCCTCTCCTTCCACACTTCCCTCTTTTCATGTGGCCTTCCAATGTCAGATCGCTTGGTTCTGGTTTCTGGATTCTCAGCTCTCTTTTCTCTTCCCTATGCAGGGTGTCCATATAGTTCGTGTGCAATTTACTATGTTAAACTATTTTAAATCGCATGTGAACTTTACGTCCACCCTAAACACATTGAATGAAAATACAAAACCAAGTGTGTTCCCTTACCGGTCCCCTCTCTCTCTGCTTCTGTCCCAGGTTTTCCGTGGTGTCTGCCTATCTCCACCCCAGTAGCACGCCCGTGAGGATGCATTTTTATTATCAGAAGAAAGTTTACCTTTCCTTCCACAACAACCACAGTTCCACCTGCTAATCAGTCCTCTCACTAATATTCTCTTTCCTTTTTAATGAAAGCATCTGCCGTCTGAGGGTCATTCTGGCTCTTTGAGGTTTTGTTTTGTTTTACAAGCAGCTGTCTCACTTCCTACTTAATGGAGCCTCCTTCCTTTTTCTGACCAATTTCCAAACAACATAATGTACACTTTCTAAAACGAGGTAAGGAGATTTCCATTTCTTTCACATTATATATGAGCCTATGACAGTAAGAAAGAAAGATTGTTCCCCTTGTCTTTGTGAAAAGAAGTGTGTTTGTGATGACTTGGTTTGAACCTCCTGAAAGAGTTGTGTATTACTCCTTTGTACTGAAAGTACACAGCCCTAGAAGAAAAATTGCTTTTGAATTTTTAAAATTGTTTGCTTGTTCACAAGGGGAGGGTTTGTCTAGTTACCTACTTCACTACCTTTCCAAAATGTCAAAATATAATGACCTTCATTACGGAATACTTTCTAATGAGTAATTGAGGCCCAGGAATAATGACAAAGGTAAAGAGAACACCCACTAAACTAATTGGAGATTTGCCTACAAGTGACATTTTATTAACAATGACAGTCAACATTTCTTTGGTGGAGAAAGGTGAAAACCACTAGCTTTCATTATTTAGAGCCTTGAGCAAGCGACTGCTTTTAAGCTTATATTTTTGCTCAGAGCAGTTGCCACCACCGGCTTTTCTCCTTTGACAATGGGTTCCCAAAACATGAGACTCATGGTAAAATCTATCTTGGTATGGCCGCCGAGTAAATAGCCAGTGACTTTATAGAACAACAAAGAAAGCTTTATTTTTGTGCCCTGTTGTGTTCTATATTATGGAGAAATGAAGCAGAGAGGAAAGGCAAAGTCTTTCCTAGAAAAATACGTAAGGCTTTTTACTCCTGAGAGACGGAAACAATCCCCACTTTACCACCGATGGGTAAAATACGACAGAATTCTGATACTTCTCACGTAAGACTGAATGGCTTTCCAAATAAACCGAAGGGTCTACATCTCTTGTCAACAGTGATTTGGTCATGCAACCCTGCTCAATCAATGAACAGGCTGAAAGACTCCCTGGATAAACCTTCTTGAATTTCGAAGCCACAGATTTTTCCCTACAGTATGTGACTCACTGTTCCCCCAGAAAATGCCAACAGAGAGAAGCGTGCCGCCCCAGAACTGGCTGAATCCTTCATTGGTCTCTCATATATTTTTATTACTCTTCTTAATTTCTAATTCAGAAAATAAAGAAATCAAAAACAAACAAAACAATACAGAACTCCTGTCTGATACATTCGTTTCTAACATTAAGGCTCTGAAAACAAAAATGGGCAACACGGAATTCTCATTTCCTTGTTTTTTTTCCAGAACTATTCTCCTCCTTGGGTCAGAATTTTTATGTAACTATACCAGCAGATAAACAGGCATAAAAAAACCAGCATGGTATGTGTAAGATTTTCTCTTTATCCTAATTGACCCAGATAAAAATAAAAACTCCATGTCAACTATAAAGATGTTAAAGAGAAAGAGGAAAGAAAAAAACCCCAGGGGAACAAAACTTAACAGCAGGTGAACAGTTCAGCAAATAAATATTTCATGCATAAGAGTTTTTATAAGAATTCAATAATGTTTTTCGAACACATCTAACATCTCAGAATCAGGGCAGAATTTGCTTTTAATGCTAGAGAGCTATTTGGATTATGGAATTATCCTATATAAATCTGTATAAATAAGTGCTATAACGTGATATGAATGGAACTCCGTCTGTGGGTAATGGGAATGGAATGACTAATTGGTTGTTCTTACATTTTATTAAAATTCTTCACCTTGTACTCAGTAACTACACTGTGAATTTCAGATCTGGAATATTTATCTTTATGCCCAACATGTTTAGTTCATTTCTTTGCCTATCATTAATTCTTAATGAATATTTTGAAATTTTCTTTAGCCCTGCGTTAGTTCTAGATTCCACGTCTCCATATGCATAGGGAAGAATCGGTGGGAACAGAACCATAAAAAGGAAACGGACATCCTGAACAGAAAATGGCACATGTAGTTTGGAGTCCCCCGAAATAACTCAGAAACATTCCTGTTGTTGCTGCATAGGTTTTTGACTTTTTTTCTCTTATTGAAAAAAAAAAAAAGATAGGCGGTTTTGTTTCCTTTCTCTCTCTCTCTTTTTTTGATAGACAGAGCCTTACTCTGTTGCCCAGGCTGGAGTGCTGTGGTGTCATCCCAGCTTACAGTAACCTCAAACTCCTGGGTTCAAGTGATCCTCTTGCCTCAGCTTCCTGAGCAGCTGCCACTACAGGCACCTGCCACAATGCCCAGCTAATGTTTTGTGTTTTTATAGAGACAGTGTCTCACTCTTGCTGAGAATGGTCTCAAACTCCTGAGCTCAGGATGCTCCTGCCTTGGCCTCCCAGAGTGCTGGGATCACAGGCGTGAGCCCCACATCCGCCCCTTTCTCTCCTTCTTTCCCTCTATTCCTCTCTGCCCCCTCCCCCACCCCGCCTCCCGTCGTCCTTCCTTTCTGTTTTATGTTCACTGCACCATCCCCAGGGCTCCCCATAATTTCGCTCTTTTAATGAGCACGCTGGCCATGCCTGTGGGGTCAAAGTCCACGTCGCCTCTTCTTTCCCTGGTCACCTGCACCTCTCACCATCTCAGACCAAATTCTTCACTTGCTGACTTTTAGCAATGTCCACCTGCCATCCTGCGCTCCATGGGAGCGGCTGTTTGTTCTGATTCTGTGTCATTATTTACTGCCTGCAGTGTGCACTGTGCTTCTTCAAGGAAAAGATTTGGTTTAGATTTTGCTTGAAATCAATGTACAATAAACGCTACTGACGGCTGAGCCATGAGACAAGGCTGAGGGCAGAGAGTCGAGGGCCTGCGTGTGTGTTTCAAGGCAGATTCATTTCACAGGGAAAAAGAGGGAAATACAATCCCATTTGGAAATTGTCGAGTACCAGTGTGGCTTAACTCTCTTTTCTCATCACACAGTCTGTTGCTAGTATCTAAAGTCCGGATCCAAATTAAGTCAGAAATAAGCCTTTGATGTACTTTGTGATCTTTTAAAATGTTTCCGAGTTTGTAGGCGCAAAAGTTGTTGTGGAGCTATTAACGTGAAATCAAATTGAAATCAATTAGTATTAAATCCTGAAAGCTTTTCGGTGGTATCATAAGTTCCTTTCAGTGTTTTTTCTATGAAAAATTAAACTGAAATCTTTATTTCTTCTGAGGTTTAACAGATATTGGATCCAGCCTATCTCTGGCATCACCGACCAGTAAGTAAAACTCTGTTACATTTTAAGCAATACTCCAAATCTCAGTGCAATAAGCTCCTATCAACTTGATGAGGCAGACAGCAGTCTTTTTCAGAGATACCGCACTCCAATTATTTCTGGCAGAGAGATCTCACATATCATCAGAGCTGCTGCCTACAGTGCTGTGACCCCTCAGGTCTGGATTTTGAGGTCCCAAACATCCTTTTGGTCTCTTGACCTCTGCAGTTCAGCCCATAATTTAGTGCTCATTTCTACCAAAACAGAAACAACCAAAGTTTTCCTCCCTCTCCAGAGCCACCTCTGCTCTAGTTAGCCAGCTCCATCCGAGAAGAAGGTTCCCACAGCTTGGTTTTGTGATCCACAGTTAAATTCCTAGCTCTATTCTTAATATTATAGCACAGTCCTTATCAAGGAGATGGGGCTAGAGAAATATCAGGCATAATCTTTTATTACTCAACATAACCACTTCCCCAAAGCAGTCTGAATCTGCAGTTGCCCAACTTTACCAGATTCCTTTACTCCATGGGGATTTTATTTCAGGAACCCCATTAATACTTGCTTGTAATCTTCTTTAAGGATTCCACAAAAGCCTCATACAAATCAATCCCAATGTGAGCTAAATTCAAACTCTCTTGCGCTAAACTCTGGGCTTCATATAGATCAAGAAATATGGTTGCGAATCTATTTCGGGATCTCTAACATTTTCAGACACATAAACACCTCTGGGAGAGATGGCAAAGTGTTATCTGAACTTTACTTGGACCTGTTTGTTTATTATCTCATTCATTTACATGGCAGACATTTACTGAATATCTGTTTTGTGTCAGGCATTTCTTTAGATAAAGAGCTGAATTTTTTTTTTCCTGTAAAAGGTTTAATAGCAAATATTCTGTTTGAGAAGCCAACAAGTCTCTGTTACAACTATTCAATTTTGAAATCTTTGCACAATAGGCTACACTAAACTGATGGCTGTGTTTGATATTTTAATGAATCGGGAGGGACGTCTGCAAACATCCTCTCATCAGGGCATTTCCCCACGTGGTTCCACATTGACATCTCTTTCTCAGCCACTACATAGTTTAGGTCTCAGTTGTTAAAATTCAGTCATTCATCCAGCATATATTCACTCTTAGTATTTATTGTGTGCAACAAATAATATCGTGTACATGGGGAAACACAATTTTTATATAAGCTAAATTCCCTGCCTTTAAGATCACATCTCAGTTGGGGGGAAAGTTGTGCACTGTCAGCATCTTCTGAATATTACAGAGACCATATCTATTAGCTCTTCAGTCCTTTGAAGCTACCCTTTCTGTGCTAGGCACCATCAAAGGATTGAAGAGCTAATAGATATGGTCTCTGTCCTTAGGGAGTTTTGAAAAGAACACAATTATAAACAAAAAGTAGATTGAGTGAATAAAAGCTCCGTTAGTTTGAGGCCCTTGATATTACTTATTACCTTCCATACCTCTGCATAAACAACACGATGTTAAATGTCTAGCCTGCTTTACAGTTAAGCACTGAAAGAAGAAAGATTTATTTAGTGCTTTGATGAGTTTTCATTGAGAACCTACTATGAGTCAAGTACTTCTGGGCACACAGAGTAATTTTACAAGGTTAAACAAGACATATTATTTTCTGTTAGCAGAGGACTCCTTGTTAAGTGTGAGACACGACCACAGTCAGTGGGCAGATTGCAGCAGAATGTCACAGGTGACGTGACAGAGTGTCAGTGGGTGCTGTGGAAGCACAAAGGATATGGATGTGCTTTAAAGCTCTCAGAGACAACAGCTACCTTAGAAGGAACGGAACTGTGTTGGTCCTTGAAAACACAGGACGATAAGAAATAAGAGAGGCGAGACCATGGAAGCTGTGGGCTGGGAGAAAAATATAACAAAAGCCTTAAGGCAGGATAAGCATGCTGGTTGAGGTGCCCATGTGGTGTTCTGGGACGAATGGGAGCTCTGTGTGAAGAGAGGAAGAAGTACCAGCTAGAGTCCATTATATAGACGGCAAATGACCCAGCTTATTGAACAGGGAAGGACAGAGCGAGAGCAGGACTTTAGCAGGAGTGGACTGATGTAAGTACACAAGATGGATTAGAGATGGTGGAGACTGGGGTGAGAGAAATCATCTGAGCACCCTGCGAAAATCAGAAGCCCGGATTCGAGCCGGGGTAATGGGAAGGCAGAAGAGGGCAGGGACTGAAGGACAGTTCAAAGGAGGGGACGGCAGCACTCCACGGCAGGCTGAATGAGAGGGAAGAGGCAAAGATGCTCCGGGAGAACAGGCACACCAGTGACAGAATCAACACAGCACTGCGGAGTGACAGCCGGGCCATCAAAGTGACACATACTCGTGCCACAGAAAGCTGAAAGGAAGGTTGTCTCTAGATTTTTCTTGCTCAGGAGTATACGGGTAAATGATGAACTCTTACAAAAAGAAGCCCTCCAAGGCTCTAGCTGATGTGACCTCCTGTGTCAAAACAAATTAAAGGCCCATAGAGTGAGGGTCAGCTCTGATGTCTATACAATTTAGAACTGCAAATAGACATCACATTCTCCTTGTGAAGTCTCATGGGGTCACCTATAAACCATAATAAAACATCAAATGACAATACTTGGTGGGCGCTCAATAAAGATTTGTTGAGCTGGTCTGAGAATAAGGGGGTTAACAACAAGTCAGTAGAGAGCTTGTCTACCTCTTTAACACCGTATGCCACGCAAACAGAGTGGAGGAAAAACAACATCACTAAATCACAAGGCCAGAGCCCAATTAGGCAAAATAAGACGGCCTCTTCAGAAACTCAAGTGTATGGGTGTTGCAATGACGACCTGGAGAAGCTGAACCAGAGAAGTTCATCTCACCTAGAAATTGTTTCCTTCTCTACTTGAATGGTTAGCTTTGACTGAGTACACTTGACTACAGACGTTAAAAATAGACAGTATTATTAAATTACTGTGTATGTATCTATATATTTGGGAACTCAAAATGGAAAGAATTAGGTATTCCTGAGCCTCTGAAGTGGCACTTACACGAAGAAGAAAAACATGACCCAAAGCAGATTCATGAATCTGGAGATGTGATACAGAGGGTCTGCCTTTTCATTACTTTAACCAATAAGGAGAAATTACCTATTTTTGTCAATATAGGATATTTACAGGGGTGTCCAACTGTTCTTCTTTTCTGCCACACATTGGAAGAATAGGAGTTGTCTTGGGTCTCACAGTAAATACACAAAAACATAAGAAGTTGATGAGCAAAAGCTAAGTCTGTGAATACCTCTGGTGACATCTAAACCACAGATGGGAAAACGGTCTTCAACTAAACTGCATGCAGCCCGTGGGCCATGGGTTGGACGCCTCTGTAAAACTTTGGGATCATCAGAAAACAGAAATGTTAACATGTACTTTGTATTTACTTATAATAATATAAGGACAAGTCACATCATCTTTTTAAAAGTAGAAATGGACTCCTTGCACCTGGCAGTTACAAGGTGTGGAACTTTTCTTTGTAATGGGAAAACAGAAAAGGCCTTATAAAATTCTGAGTCAGACGCTGTTGTTTTCTAAAGGCAAATACCATTAACTCCTATCGATAGTCCCTTCTCAGGAGTTAGAAAGAGAAAATTATACACTGTGACAGAAGAGAAAATTTATTTGTTCATGGTTGGTCAAGCCTAGAATTCTCCACACAAAGGATTTTCTAGAAAGATTCCTTTTATGAGCTGGGGGCAATGGAGAAGAAATAGAGCTGCGTACAGAGCAGATGACAAATGCCACTCGGAGTTGGTGGCTCAGGAGTGAGGATAGCTGCTGATTCCCTGTTCTGACTCTGGTGACACATAAAGCTGGGTCAATCTTTCAGCACTTGACTTGGGCTTATGTCTGCACTAGACCCAGCGTTATAAACCAGCTGCACCAAATTTATGCTGTGTTTTCCACAGAGTGGGTTGAAGAAATTTGGCTCCAAGTGCCATTCTTCATATGCTTAATTATTTTGATGATTTTTTTCAGAACTTTATGTTCATTTCCCTTTAGATCCAAAGCATTTTCACTGCAGTATAAGCACAGCATTTAAACTAGGTTTCCAATTAGTCTGCCGTCTTTGTGAATAACCCGTCTTGCTCAGATGAAATCACTGAGCTTAGAATTGTTTCTGAAATCATGGTTTTATTTTTAAATTAATTGCATAATAGTGCCAAACATAGGACCTAGCATATGGCAGGAACTTAATAAATGTTTGTTGAATAAATAAACGAGTTTCACTTCAGCCTTGGATCGCGGCCCACCTTTTACAATGTTAACCAAATCAACTGGCTTGTGCTGCAATGTAAAGTGCCTTCCCGATCCTCGAAAGCGAGCTCGCCTTGGTTCACGGTTTAAAGATTTGGATTGGAAGTAAGGAAAAATTTGTATCTAGATCTTCATTTACCAGTACAATTGTTATTTTTTGTGTGTCAATTAGACTGGGCCTCGGGGTGCCCAGCCTACATATTATTTGGGGTGTGTCTCCGAAGGGGTTTCCAGGTGAGACTATCATTTGGACCAATGCACTCAGGAAAGTGATTGCCCTTCCCAGCCTGGGTGGGCACCATCCAATTCATCAAGGGCCTGAATAGATTGAAAGTCAAAGAAGGAAGAACCTTAACTACAATCAGCATACTCAAAATAGTTGCTATTTCTTACTATCTCTCTTTTATTTTTTTCCTCCCTCAGTGCTTGAGCTGGGATGTCTCATCCTATCTCCCCTTGTCCACAGGCTGGTGTTTACACTACCAGCTACCCTGCTTCTCAGACTTTCAGACCAAGACTGGGTTACTGTCCTTCCTCTGTCTCCAGCCTACAGGGGGGAGATCATGGAACTTCCCATTTTGTTTCTCTGCAGATCACTAGTACAAGTGGCAATCATTTAACTGGCTCCCTTCTGAGTAGGACAGGATCTAGACTTGAAATAACACAGCTTGGGAGTAAATCACTGACCCCCACCATTATTTTTACCACAAATAATTGTCTTTTTTGTGAACACAACAGACTTTCTACCAGGTTATTTCGTGTTTTTTTTTCAAGCCCATTGAATTTCTCTAAACATCATTTACTGCCACTCTAAAATCATCCGAACTTCTCCATTTCCCTTTCCCAAGAAAGAAGGGTATATAACCGTCTTACCCCATTGCACAGTGAGAAATGACTATGCCTTCCCGCCTTTGCACACTAAGAAATTTGAATGCTGTTTCTCTCATTGCTCTTCCTTCTGTGAGTTGATTTTTCAGAGAATGAAGGGGAAAGTCTCCCTTGGCCCCTACAATATCTACCAAAAGTGTGGTCTTAAAACTTGGGGGAGATGATACTATGCTTGTCACTTATCTATTGCTGTATAAGAAAATACCACAAACTTAGTGACATTTATATTTGCTCACAAGACTAAGGCAGGCAGTTCTGCTGATGGGGACCAGGCTGGGCTGAATGCGGCTGGGCTTCCCAGGGAGTTTCTCCCCGTAAGTAGCGCGGGCACATGCCTGATGGCTGGCAGCTGCCAGCAAGGGTGGTGAGAGTGACGAAACCCCGTGTCATCTGTCTTTCCTTTCCTCTTATAGCGTGGCAGAGGTGAAGGACAGAGGACAAAGAAAAATGCCCAGTTCTCTTCAAAACAAAACACAGAACTGGTACAATGTTGTTTCTGCCACTTTCTACTGGTGAAAGCAAGTCACAGGCAGCCTAGATTTACCGCCTGGGGAAGCAGACGCTACCTCTTAATGGGAAGCATGGCAAAGTCTCATTGCAAAGGGACCAGGACAGTAAAGGACGGGGGCAGTAAAGAAACTGAACTCAGTTTTTCAATCTACCGCAACATAAAGTGTGATTATTATTATTGCTACAGCACCTGCCTTCATGTTTAATAAATAGCTCTTATTACCATCCCGCAACCTCCCTCCTTCCTTTTATCCCGTTTCTCTCACTCTCCCCGGTCCTAACAGAAGAGGATGGTCAAGGCTGATTAAGGAAGCCGCTCTGCTTATTTCCTCTGCCAGTCCCCGGGCCCAGTTATGTCAAGAAGTAATCACAGAGAACGCAATGGCTCTCATAATTTTCTTGAATTCCCTACAGTCTCTGAAGCTTTTAATTCACTATTGCAACCCAGGAAGGTACAGTAGATCATGGTTAAAATTGGCGGAACCACACCTAGGGTGCATCTTACAAGGGTACATATGAAACTTACTAAATGTAGAATATAAATGTCTCAACACCCATAACTAAGAAAATGCCAGAAAGGCTATGTTAACCAGTGTGATGAAAATATTTCAAATTGTATATAAAACTAGCACATTGTACCCCATGACTGCATTAATGTACACAGCTATGATTTAATAAAAACAAAACAAAACAAAACAACAAACAAACAAAGGTCTCTAGAGTTAGCCCACTTTGTTTTGAATTACTACTCTACTGATTTATAACTATGTGGTTCCGGGCTACTTGGTTTATCTCTTTACACCGTAGTTTTCTTATCTTTAAAATGAGTTATTGAGGATTAAATGAAAATGGCACATACCCATGTCTGACTAGTGTACAATATATATGTGTGTATATATATGTGTGTGTGTATAGTGAGTGTGTGTGTGTGTGTTTTACTTCATTAATTTGTTTCAGCGAGGTTTTAAGCCCCGAGGGTTCTCGGCTCTGGAGATCAGCACACAGAACCTCCAGGCTGCAGTTGGCTGAGTCATGAGGTTCACTCTTTATCTTGTACCATCTCTGCCCTTCAATCTCTGATTACATACCACATATTGTTGACTTTTGAATTAAACCCAAAGGTATAAAATCTGTGCCTTTTAAATCTACATATCTTATTTTGAAGGAAATTCTAGGTACACAATGAAAATTTATTTTTCTGTATCTGGTAGTATAAGTTATCGAGTTTTGTTGTTGTTGTTTTACAAAATTCTCTTACACATTCTATTTGTGAAGATTTATGGGGCACCTGTGAAATTTTGTTCCATGTATAAAATCATGTGTCACCCACTTATATTTTTGGTAACTATAGTCGCCCCAGATTCTACTTTTGATATTCATTTTCCTATAAAACTTTTCATCTTGTGAAACTACAGAAAACAATTAACTGTTTAAAATTGTTTAGCAGTTATGTACATCTGCAGTGAGAGCTTAAAGGACTTTAAGAAATTAATCTTCTTCAAAAGTAGTGACATTAAAACTTGATGAAAATTACTTAAAGTTTATATTCTTAGACAGGGGAGTTTGGAAAAACAATGCAAGCTGCTGAAGGGTTATTTCTTCTGTTGTGTATCAAGATCACCTAAGAAAGAGTTGGGACTATAGAAATCGCAATTTCACAAAAGGAAGAAAAGAGAATTCCTGTTTGAAAAAGCTTACTCTAGTCTAAACACAATTATGCCTATATATTTTTTTTTTTTGTGGAGACAGAGTCTCACTTTATGGCCCTCGGTAGAGTGCCGTGGCCTCACACAGCTCACAGCAACCTCCAACTCCTGGGCTTAAGCGATTCTCTTGCCTCAGCCTCCCGAGCAGCTGGGACTACAGGCGCCCGCCACAACGCCCAGCTATTTTTTGGTTGCAGTTTGGCCAGGGCCGGGTTTGAACCCGCCACCTTCGGTATATGGGGCCGGTGCCCTACCGACTGAGCCACAGGCACGGCCCAAGGCCTATATTTTTGCCAGCATTTTAATGTATGCAATCCTCCTTGCTGTTGTTAAACAAAGAACAATAAACAAAACTTAACCAAGGCTTGATTCTTTATCTGCCATACATTATGACTTCTGAGAAAAGGCATATGGGGGAGTTAGGCCTGATGACTAACTTCAGATATGCCCTTCAGGGACGCATATCTACATTGAAAGACGTCTTTAAAAAAGAAGGAAGGAAGAAGAGAAGGAGGGAGGAAGGAGGAAAACAAAACAGGAATAAAAGTTGTGCCTCCATGTATTCAGCAAAATTTGAATTGTGCCAAACTCATCTTAGAATGAACATGTTGAAAAGCAGACTGGTCAAGCAGCCTCTCCTTCTCACCTTCCATCCTCCACCAAGACTAACAGACCCAGAGGCAATTCTGTGAATTGCTTATGAAGAGTAGCTGATAAAAATAGTAGAAACAGTAACAGCTATCATTTACAGAAGGACCTCCGCATGTGTCTGATATTCCATGCCTGCTACTTACATCATTCCTGCTGCTCACAGTAGCTGGGCTGAGCAGGTATTAGCCCTACTGTGCACACAGCAGAGATTCAAAGTTCTCCAGTTGCTAAGAGGATGTCAGGGCATTCAAATACAGGTCTCTCTCTCCTGATCTTAGTGTGAAAATGCTTGAACACTGACATGCTATTTCTCTCCAGACATGACTTTCACTTAAAATTCATTTATTCTTTATCTTACCCAGAACATTCAGTTCTGTTTGTTGTCCTCTTGTTAACATTCCACATTCATCATATCTCTCTTTTAATAATGGGACCCCGATGGAACACTGCACTGTACTCACCCTATATTAAACACAGCGTAGATAACCTTATATTTTCTACACGAAATGTTCTTTTAATATTCCTCCCTGCACAACTGCAAATTCCCCCTCACTGGCTCGGCCTTCATGAACATCTATTTTAAAACAGTGAAGCAGGATCCATGAAATAGAATGTGGAGTTATTTTTAATCACTCACAATTGGACACTCATCTAATTGGAACAAATACTAAAATATATAATCTAGTTCCTTCATTTCTTTGCTGGACAAATCAATGGGAAGCACATTTTAAAAGTAAAATGAGTTTGAATTCTTCCTGATGTTCAAACAATATTAAATTTCAGAAAAGACTATTAAATGAAACTGAAAAAAAAAAAAATCGCTTCTCCTGCTAACTGAAGAATGCCAAGTTTGGAGTAAGGAGAAATCATCTACACGTGAGGATACTGAGAATCCCATTGGAAAGTACTTAGGTCTTAACAGAAGGTAAGATCTAGCTTGCTGATGAGCTAGGCACGAAATACCATATAAAGGCAAATTGGGAGGCTTCGGCAGAGGGTGTGAAGTGTTTTGATTCATTCAGAGTAGTCTTGAACTCTACTCTGTTAAACATCTTCATAAATGATATGCAGTTGGTTGGGAATAACATTAATTAAATTCTCAGATGAGAGAGGATATCAAGCAACAAGACATCCTATGATAGTCCAAAAAGCCTTGAAAAAAAATGGCCTGAAATTAATCAAATGAGATTTAATCTTGAACTGCAAAGACCCAGTATTTGATTAAAAAATAGATTCAATAAAAGTTGAAGTAGAATTCAAAACTTGTTTCCATAAAGAGACATTTCCAATAGTTAATATAAAGTTGATTTGATATTCTGTAATGGAGTTTAAGAAAATGCAAGTTATTTTAAAAATAGTAGTGAATTTGATGTCCTCAAAGTAATCATCCCCTAAAAGAATTCTTGGGCTAGCTGACCACACTGGGAAAGTTGACATGTGATGGACAGATGTGTGTCTTAATGAAACTTTTATGACTATCAGACTTCCGTGCGATGGAAGGAACAAGTGACATCACCAGAAAGGCTGGGAGAAGAGGTTCAAAAAGAGAAACACCGCTGGATAAAAAGACACCAGATTACCTTTTTTTTTTTTTAAATAAATTCTTCAAAGGAATCAAATCTTCAAAAATTAAAAAGTTATGGAAAACAAAATTAAAAGAACACAGTGCAGCTTAGATAGAGGAATATCATTTTGTTTTTGATAAACAGGCTGCTACTTCATTTGCAGAATTTGGTAGACTTTTTACAAATATTCCAGAGGATTTGATTGTATCCAGAGCATTTAAACATTTCACCATCCTTGTTTCTGCAAAGATTTAAATATGTTTTTGGAGGAAATGTATTCACTTCAAACTGTTTCTTTTGCTATAGTCTTAGAGCCTTTACATTGTTATTCTTGAAAGGATATGATGAATCTGGTGTTACATAATTACAGACTTACAAAATGAGTCCTGTATTCCCAGGTTCTTAGTGCTGATTTCATCTTACTAGTATTAAAATAATGGCAACAGAACATAGCTGCAGGTGATGGCGTAAAACAGATACTACACAGGAATGGAATAAGGTTTTGCCGTTTTTAGCAGATGTGATTATATGCATTATCTCCAGAGTGGATTGCTCCTTTTCTGTAAATATAATTCCTGGAAGTGATTGCCTTATAGAAGGGCTATACAAGTGGGCTCAGTTTGAGTTTTTCTACCACAGCTGATTTTGGATGAATCAGAAAACACTAGAGATCAACATCGGTAGACTCTGTGCAGTGAGCAACATGGAGTTTAAATAGTCCAACTGGGGCCAATATGCACAGGGTTCTGCTGCCATAAATACTTTAAAACGTTCTGCCTTATCCTGTCCCATGTTAAAAAATCAGTATTTTTACGTGTTTCAAAGTAATTTTTATTTGAGCGCCAGAATTAAAGAAATAATAACGAAAAGATCTCTATAAGCAGAGATTCTCTCTGTTCTTGGGATTCATTCACGAGATGGTGTCCCCTGTTCATGTCAATCATACATCTCTGCAGTTTTTTTGATATGAAAACAGAAGCTTTATTCACTTTCTTCACTGTTATGCTGAAAAACAAATGATTTGGTAGTTTAATTTTTTACATTAAAAAGGTAGACTTGGGAGGCGCCTGTGGCTCAAGGAGTAGGGCGCCGGTCCCATATGCTGGAGGTGGTGGGTTCAAACCCAGCCCCGGCCAAAAAATAAAATAAAATAAAAAGGTAGACTTCACTCTACTACATAACAGTTACACTCACAATAAGGATGCCTAAAGCATTCCAGCAGCTGGATGATGCCTTGGGGAATCTGGAGTGCTGGAGATAGTTCTGTGTCACAGCAAACCTTGTGTGTGGTTAATTTCATAAGTCAGCTTGGCTGGACCAGGGTACCCAGAACATTCTAGAAATTTCTATGAGAGTATTTTGGGATGAGATTAACATTTAATTGGCAGATTTTGAATGTTGCAGATTGCCTTTGATAATACAAGTGGGTCCCATCTAGACATTGATGGCCTCAAGAGAGAGAATAAAAGACTGATTTTGATTTACTGTGGCAAGAGGGCATTCACCAGCAAACAGCTGTTGTTTCTTTTCCTTTTTATTTTTTTCTTTCCTTCTTTCTCTCCCTTCTTTCCTTCCTTCCTTCCTTTCTTTCTTTTTTTTTGACAGACTCTCACTCTGTCCCCAGACTACAGTACTGTGGCATCATCATAGTGCACAGCAACCTCAAATTCCTGGGCTCAAGCCATCCTCTTACTTCCGTCTCCAGAGTAGCTGGGACTACAGGTGCCCACTGCTTCTGGCTAGTTTTTCTACTTTCTAGTAGACACAGAGTCTCACTTTTGCTCAAGCTAGTCTCAGACTCCTGAGCTCAAGGGATCCTCACTCCTCAGCCTTCCAGAGTCCATGTGTGAACCACTGTGTCTGTGTATCATGCCTACTCACACACACACACACACACACACACACACACACGCACACACACACTGACCCTATTGGCCCTATTTTTCTGGAGAATCCTGACTTAATAAAACCGGCATGGCCACTAGGAACTCACTCAGTAGATGAATCAAGGAGTCACATGAGGAATCCACAGAAAAGGAGGATTGTATAAACTATCACTATTTCTTCAATTTCTGTAAAATACCATAACCACCAAATATGAATCTCAATTTAAATCTATTTTATTTTCAAAAGAAACTAGGGCCTGTAGGTGTGGGGAGATATGGTTACTTACTATAATTCTGGTTTTCAAAAAGTAACTTTTTAAAGGGTATAACTGAAAAATAGATTCAGTTTATTAGTACATTGTAAACCATGGTGTTAAATTCAAAATTTTAAAGACTAAGGCAGACAAGACCTTAACTGTCTAGCAACAATCATCCCCTCACTATGTTTTTTGGTCACATTTGTACATATTTGCCACCGACACAGTTCGGGTGACTCCATTTTAAGGGGTGGGAGCTGTGAGTGCCTATTCTTGAGTTATTCTGCCAAAGGTTTGGTAAGCTCTCAAACCCTTAGGTTACTCACCTTCAAAATAAAAATAACGATTCCTACCTCATGGGGTCATGTTGAAGATAATGTATGTAACGATCTCAGCACCCCACATTGCAGGAGTCGGATTCCTGCCTCTTGGAAAGGTAGAGATGATCACTTACACACATTTTCATCCCACAGGCCACCTTTGTTAGCGCTTTTCATCTGGTCGATTAGTCAATCCTATTCAGAGTGGCTCCCAATAATTGTGTGTTTGTAATATGTTAGAATAAAGTTTTTTATTTTTAAAAAATCCCTTCGAATAGATACTATTATCCCCATTTTTGGATGAGGAAGCTGAGTCTCTGAGAGGCACGGCTCTGGAGACCACAGCGGTGGCGGAGCTGTGGAGACAGCATCCTGTCTGGATCTGAATTAAGACTGTGCTCATTTTGCTTTGCAACTTGCTGTCACTGACTATTGGATGATTGATCAGGGGCACTCATTAGTGGAGAAGCCGCAGGGGAAATTTCCACTGACCACTGTCTTCTATCCTTTTCTTTCCCTTTCATGCCGCTGAATGATCTGGCTCTGCCACACCCTGGGAGCTGGGAGTCTGGCTGTTCCAGCTTGTTGGCAGAAGACAGTAACAGGGAAGGTGATGAACGTATCTTTCCTTGTGATTCTTTTCTTTTTTCTTTTTTTCATATTTTTTAATTTAATTTTTTATTAAATGATAACTATACATTTATGGGGTACAATGTGAAATGCTTAAATCAGACTGATTAACATAACCATCACCTTGTGATTCTTTTGAGGGGAAAACACACTACCTATCTATGGAGCTTAAGTTTTAGATTCATCCTGCACGGACAAGACACAAACTCAGCACGGGCAGTGACTATCTTTCAGTGCCTGCTTGCAAGAAGCTGAAACTAAATTTCATCACTCCCCTCTAATATGCAACCTTACTCAAATGAGGATCTAGTAAGAAATTTCTTTATAATTTCATCATATTTTTATTACATCTAATAAATTATACGCCAGCTTATACTGGAGAGACGTTCCCATCTACTCCACTCAATATGTCTTTCAACTTTTCAGAGAAGGCTTTCTTGCATACCTTTCAGTAACATCATTATTAGAAATTTCAGATAAAAGGAAGCCTTGAAAATGTCATTCTAGTTCTAAGTATTATTTTTGGTGTACAGTACTTTCCTCCATGATCAAACACATTTCAAAATCAAGAGCCGAAAACATTTGATTATTAAGATGTGATTAACAACTTTATCACAAAATTACCATCCTCATCTCATATCTCAACTGAAAACATCCAGTTACGGCATCTAGAGAGTGATCTCTTGTCACCAATTGACCTGTTATTCTCGTATACAGAATGTTTTTATCAAGTTAAAAATGAAATGACCTATCATCATTGGTGAGATATAGGAGTATAACACTTGCCAAAATCCAGGATAATAGTGCTATTTTTTTTAACTGAACTTCTTTGGGCAATATTTCTGCCTTTTTGATTTTGGAAAATTATGTTACATTTTTAGAGAAAGAAATAATGGCATTGCCTCAAATGTCACATCAGATACCTCCAAATGGCAAATGAATGTCATTATAGAGCCCATTAGGGAACTCACTTTGATTAAAGAGGATGCCTATGCCCAAGGACAGCTGCTGTCATCAGTCTCAAGCTGTAGCCACACCCTGTTTGTGGCAGGGGACAGAGAATGGCTTGTCCTATTGTACAGAAACATGGGCTTTCTAGCTCTTTGGAGAGAAATAGACTTAGATATGGAAACAGAACATTAAATGGAAAGTCAAACCAATAAAAACAACAAAAGAATTGGCTGTTTCTTTAGGGTAATTTAAAATAAGTTCTTTTCCCTTTAGGCAGAAGAGACCAGAAGCCAAGGATATTGACTCCTGTGCAATGAACGGGCATCAGACGGGGTGATCACCAAAGTAATATAGTGATCCAGACTGAACGGGCATCAGATGGGGTGATCATCACAGTTACACGGTGATCCAGACGGAACGGGCATCAGATGGGGTGATCATCACAGTTACACGGTGATTCAGACTGAACGGGCATCAATGGGGTGATCATCACGGTTACACGGTGATCCAGACTGAACGGGCATCAGATGGGCGATCATCACGGTTACACGGTGATCCAGACTGAACGGGCATGAGATGGGCGATCATCACAGTTACACGGTGATCCAGACTGAAAGGGCATCAGATGGGCGATCATCACAGTTACACGGTGATCCAGACTGAACGGGCATCAGATGGGCGATCATCACAGTTACACGGTGATCCAGACTGAACGGGCATCAGATGGGTGATCATCACAGTTACACGGTGATCCAGACTGAACGGGCATCAGATGGGTGATCATCACAGTTACACAGTGATCCAGACTGAACGGGCATCAGATGGGGTGATCATCACAGTTACGTGGTGATCCAGACTGAACGGGCATCAGATGGGTGATCATCACGGTTACATGGTGATCCAGACTGAACGGGCATCAGATGGGGTGATCATCACGGTTACACGGTGATGCAGACTGAACGGGCATCAATGGGGTGATCATCACGGTTACACGGTGATCCAGACTGAACGGGCATCAGATGGGTGATCATCACGGTTACACGGTGATCCAGACTGAACGGGCATCAGATGGGTGATCATCACGGTTACATGGTGATCCAGACTGAACGGGCATCAGATGGGGTGATCATCACGGTTACACGGTGATCCAGACTGAACGGGCATCAGATGGGTGATCATCACGGTTACACGGTGATCCAGACTGAACGGGCATCAGATGGGTGATCATCACAGTTACACGGTGATCCAGACTGAACGGGCATCAGACGGGGTGATCATCACGGTTACACGGTGATCCAGACTGAACGGGCATCAGACGGGGTGATCATCACGGTTACACGGTGATCCAGACTGAACGGGCATCAGACGGGGTGATCATCACGGTTACACGGTGATCCAACTGAACGGGCATCAGACGGGGTGATCATCACGGTTACACGGTGATCCAGACTGAACGGGCATCAGACGGGGTGATCATCACGGTTACACGGTGATCCAGACTGAACGGGCATCAGACGGGGTGGTCATCACGGTTACACGGTGATCCAGACTGAACGGGCATCAGACGGGGTGGTCATCACGGTTACACGGTGATCCAGACTGAACGGGCATCAGACGGGGTGATCATCACAGTTACACGGTGATCCAGACTGAACGGGCATCAGACGGGGTGGTCATCACAGTTACACGGTGATCCAGACTGAACGGGCATCAGATGGGGTGATCATCACAGTTACACGGTGATCCAGACTGACCAGGCATCAACAGGGTGATTGTCACAGTTACACAGTGATCCAGACTGAACGGGCATCAGATGGGGTGATTGTCACAGTTACACGGTGATCCAGACTGAACGGGCATCAGACGGGGTCATCATCACAGTTACATGGTGATCCAGACTGAACGGGCATCAACGGGGTGATTGTCACAGTTACACAGTGATCCAGACAAGTCTGCCAAGCAGGGGCCGCTTCCATAAGTTCTGTTCCTCCCTGAGACTTTATCTCAGACCAAATAGATTTTGAAATTTAAGTTACATTCTGTTATTACAAGACATAGTCAATAGCTATCAAGGCTAGAAAAAGCATTTGTAATACTTTTAAAGTCCAAAAGAGAAGAAAATAGTTCATCAGTGAGATTCAAAGCCAACTCTGAAACAAAGACTTTTGAATCTACATTTTAGTTGAGCCCTTAAAAAAAAATCTTAAATTGCTGTATTTTCACACCTCATCGTTTCTGTAATCGAAAAGATAGGCAAGGCATGAGACCTATTATCTCTTAGAGCAGAATCATTTCATTGATTCAATATTCTTGTGTGACCTTTACACGTCTAATTGACAGGAATGTAAAGTTTAAAATCTGGGGATGCTATCACGTGCTGGAGATGTGGAACATCCTTCACTCCCCCCACATTTGCTTTCATTTCTCCAGAAATCTGGGCTCCCCTTCTCCCAGTTGAACAGGGAGAGAGGGAAACAGGATGCTAGGCTGCTCTCCCCTTGCTGAGAGTCACATCCACTTGCTACCTTTACCACAGGGAACAAAAGTAGGTTAACGTGACAGGTTCTGTATTTTTAAAAATTACCTGCCATGTATTTTTTCCCCCAGTGTCAGGTGGCGGCCTCTATTAGAGATGTACCATTAATCAAACTAATGAGGACTCTGGACGTCCCCATCCCTTAATGCAGACATAACGCCTCAATGGGGAACAGAGTGGAATGAAAGATTTCTATCAAGTAGGCCTCCCCTTGCGAACACTTGGGTTTGAATCTCCCCACCGCGTGCAAACCAGGGCCTCCACATGCTTACAACAGTTTAATGTTCCCTAGAGGGGAGGGTCATAACACGAAATCCAAAACAATTTTATTTATGGTTAAAGGGGAAAAATCGCATTTGATTGGACACAATAAAGTATTTCAAAGCCATTCATAATGACCCAGACCTTCGTGGTGACCCTTCAGGTTTTGAAGAAACGGCTAGATAGAGGAAAGATTTGCATTAATATTAACACGGGGCCTTCCTTGACATTTTTTGCACATACTGAAACCAATGGGAGTTTTCTTGCCCTGTTGTTAAATCCCAACTAGCAGAAATGGTATGGAATCAGAATTCCATGTCTGAAGCTTGACAGGAAGTAGGTAGTTCCTCAGCAGCTTTTCCAGCTGCTCTGGTGGGTCTGACAGAAGAACGAAGCACAGAGTTTGAGATGAAGGAAGGAAGACAGATCACTGAGGCACAGTGGCCGGCCGCGCCCCAAGCCCTGGACAGAGACTGTCGTCCTCAAAGGGATGTCCTCAGGGCCACCTGAGGTGGAAACCCACGATGTGTCTCAGAAAGTGCCTCTAGCTGAGTCCATATTTGCAGGCACAATTTATTACAGCTTTTGAGGTTTTTAAGCATGTCTACTAAAACTTTCGTTAATATGCATTGAGATGAGGTCAAACTAAGTAGGGGTTTAATGTCAGGAATAATCTACAATGGTTCCTTTTTATCAAGCCAGTTAGTGAAACCACTAAATTTTTGTGAAAATTATTCTTAATATGTGATAACTTATGTCATCTTTTTTTTTTTTTTTTTTGTAGAGACAGAGTCTCACTTCACCGCCTTCAGTAGAGTGCTGTGATGTCACAGGACTCACAGCAACCTCTAGCTCTTGGGCTTCCGCGATTCTCCTGCCTCAGCCTCCTGAGCAGCTGGGACTACAGGCGCCCGCCACAACGCCCGGCTATTTTTTGCAGCTGGGGCTGGGTTTGAACCCACTACCCTCGGTATATGGGGCCGGTGCCCTACTCACTGAGCCACAGGCGCCACCCAACTCATGTCATCTTAATCGCAAAATATCCATTCTATGGAGAGTTCCTTGTTCAATTCTATATAATGACCAGAGACGTTAGCTTAATTTTCAACATAATTTTTGATAATTATAAACTACTCAACCTGCACAAAATATATTTCATGGTATTTAAAGTCATATTGTACATAAATCAGCAGACATAAAGAGTAATCATTTTTTTAAGTAATTTGGGGGTGGGACACAATAAGAGGGACTTTACCTAACAAATGCAATCAATGTAACCTGGTTGAAAAAAACTAAAAACAATAAAATTATGATTATTCTTAAAAAGCTAGAGTAAGGGACGTGTAGGAGAAAGTAAGAGAAAAGAAACAAAGTCCCGCCTACGGGACTTATGAAGGCTTTTGCTTCCCAACTCAAGGGAGTGCAGCCCTCCCTAATTTCTTCTGTACCATCAAAACTAAATAACAACAACAGAACACAGTAGTAACAAGTAATGATAATTATCAAGCACCTACTATTTGTCACGCCCCATTCTAAACATTTAACATTTAACTCAGTTTTCACAGCAAACCCAATATTATCTCCGTTTTTAAACAAAGCAAAAGCTAAGAAAGAATTGATCCAATCCACACAGCTGAAAGTTAGCAGACCCAGATTCAAATCAGGTAGCCTCACCCCTGGGCCTGTGTGACTCTCTCTGCTGTAGACCTGGGCGTCAGAAATGCTACCTGCCCTTTGTCCACCATAGCGAAGTCCTTTAAAGTTGGGCTCCATGGTGGGCGAGTTTCTCTTTCCAGCTAATCAATATTTTTGTTATATATAAGTGTTTAAAACAGATTGCTTTTCCAATACCAAGTACCAGGAAGTGCTACCCCACATGTGTCTGACACAACTAGTCATTAACTACCTGCCTTACTATCCTGGTTCTTTGGGGCTATAAATACAAACCCACACACAGCCCCCCACAGGTGGGTTCTGGGAGTTAGGGAAGGGCTGATGTTTTCTAGGGTGTGTTTTACTGCGGGGAAGGAGTGAGCAGTCACTGGCCAGCTCTTCCCTCCTTCTCCAGCCCCATCGTCTTCAGTTGTCCCGGCATCCCACACCCCCGAGAAGCCTGACAGTTTCATAGCATTGTTTCCCAGCTGTCCCCTCTTCTCCTTACCACCACACACATTCCCTTAGCCCATGCAAGCTGCTATCACAAAACTACCGTACACTGGGTAGCTTACAAGAAACAGAAGTTTACTTCACTGTTGTGGAGCCTAGGAAGTCCAAGATCAAGGTGCCCAAACGTTTGGTGTCTAGTAAGGGCCAGTGACCCAGAGACAGAACCTTTTCTCTGCACCCTCACAGGGGAGGGGAAAACAGGGTCCCTGGGTCCCTTTACTTTATAAAGATATGAATCCATTTCTGGGGTTTCACTTCATGACCTAACCACCTCCTACAGGGATCACCTCTTAGAACACTAGCACATGCAAGATTAACAACATGTGAGCTCGAGGGGAAGACAAACTTCTAGACCAAAGACATATTTAAGCAACGCACTGAGTGTTCCATCCTCCTGGAGTACCCTACTCTCCAAAATGAATTCCTCTTTCTGCTTCTTTCCATAGTACCCCTCCTCCTCACCACTATCTCTAAGCAAAACCCCTCATTCCTCTATGGATCATTTGACTCACATCTGCTTTAGATACCAAATCAGCAGTGCCAAGGTCAAGGATGAGTCAGTATACTGTGGGGAACAGGACCTCATTCCATCTCCTCCGGTGTGTTGAGATTGTTAGGACTGTTCCTGAGAATTTACGTATTTATTTGTTTTTTATTGACAAAGTTATATGTATTTATGGTGTGCAAAATGATGCTTTGATATATATCCATTCCTTCCATTTTTGTCCTTTCAAAACATTCCACTTTTAACATATGCAAAGTATGTGGCAATTCTGTGACCAGCCATATGCCAGCGCCACACATGCCCCCTTTTCAAACTTTTTCATCCTTATTTCATCTGTGATCTATATCATAAGTGATCTATATGTTATCATTATGATGATAACATTATATGTTATCATTGTGACTGTTTTGGGGTTGTGCAAACAGCATGCATGTAATATGGAAAACTCAAATCAATAAACGTGTTTGTTCTAACTCTCCACTGACTGGCTGTTTCCCCACCTCTCTCCCTTTCCTTGGGCCTCCCTGTTCTCCAAGACCCAACAATTTTGAAATCAATATCCTAGTATGACCTCTAAGTGTTCTAGTGAAAGGAATAATTACATGTCTCTCACTTTAAATCAAATGCTAGAAAGGGTGACGCTTAGAAAGGAAGGCAGAGAGAAAGTCATACAGGCCAAAAGTTGGGCCTGTTTCACCAATTAGTCAAGTGGCGAATGCAAAAGAAAAGTCTGTGAAGAAAATTAAAAGTGCTACTCCCACAATACACAAACAACACAACATAAAACACCCTTATTGCTGACATGGACAAAGATTCAATGGTCTGGGCAGAAGATCAAACCAGACACAACAGTCTCTTAAGCCTGAACCTGATTCAGAGCAAGGCCCTAACTCCTCCGTGAAGTCTGAGAACGATGCAGAGGCTGCAGAAGGAAAGGTGGAAGCTTGGAGAGGGTGGTTACTGGAAAAAAGCAGCGTCTCCATAACATACAAGTGCAAGGTGAAGAAGCAAGTGCTGCTGTGGGCTCTGCATGGAGACGTACAGAAGATCTGGTTAAGATCATTGGTGAGAGTGGTTACACTGAACAGCGGATTTTCAGTGGAGATTCAGCAGCTTTATGTTGGAAGATGCCATTCCACACTTTCAAAGCCAGACAGAAGTCAACGCCTGGTTTCTCAACTTCAAAGGACAGGCTGACCCTCTTGTGAAGGGCTAATGGAGGTGCTGGCTTTGAGTTGAAGTCCCTGGTTATTTACATTTCTGAAAATTCTGGGCCTCTTAACTATCAAACTATGCTAGTCTGTGCTCTGAGTGGAATAAAAAATTCCGGATGACAGGACATCTATTTGCAGCATGCTACACTGAATATTTTAATTCCACTGTTTATATCTGCTGATCAGGTAAAAAAAAAAAAAAAAAAGAAAGAGCTTGATGAAGAGGTACCTGGTTTTTATTCTCCTGATGCCACATCCATTCTGTCGCCCCATGGACCAAGAAGTAAGTTCAACTTTCAGGCCTTATTATTTTAGGAATATATTTCAAAAGGCTATTGCTGCCACAACTAGTGATTCCTCTAACGTGTCTGGGCAGAGTGACTTGAGAACATTCTGGAAAGGTTTCATCATTCAAGAAGTCATCAAGAGCATTCGTGAGTCCTGGGAGGTGGTTGAGACATCAGCACTAAACAGCCGGGGAGAAGAAGTTGATTCTAACTTTCATGGGTGACTTGTGGGGTTAAAAATACGGTGAAGGAAAGAAACTACAGATGTGATGGAAAGAGAAGGTTATGTAGAATGAGAAGAGGGCGTCTGAATTGCTGCCGTCTCAAACTGGTGACGCTGAATGATGAGGAGTTGCATTTTATGTATCAGCCAAGAAAGTGGTTTCCTGGAATGGAATCTACCCCGGGGAAGATGCTGTTCACTTTCTTGAAATGACAATTAACACGTAGACTATCATATAAACATTGCTGATAAGGCGGCAGCAGATTTTGCGAGGACTAACTCTGATTCTGAGAGAAGTTCTCCGATGGGTGAGATGCTGTTAAACAGCATTACATACCATAGAGAAAGCTTTCACGAGAGGAGGAAGAGCCAATCAGGGAAGTGAATATCACTGCTGTGTTATTTGACAAAATTGCTTTAGCCAGCCCAGCCTTCAACAATCACCACCGTGCTCATCAGATACCAATATCCAGCAATGAGATTAAGACTCACTGAAGACTCAGGTGATCCATAACGTTTTTAGCAATCAACCACTTTTTCAATTAAGGTATATCTATTTCTTATGCAATACAAATGCCTACTGTAGATCTAACAAATGATAGTGCAAATGTGACATGCTCTGGGAAGCCAGGGCGTTTGTGTGACTGGCTTTATTGGGGTATTCACCATGTGGCAGTGGTCTAGAATCAAACTTGCAGGATTTCCCAGGAATACCTGTAAGTCTACATTGTGAGTGTCCAAGCTAGGCTCACTAACATGTCAATTACCTTACATATTTATCTTTTTTGTGACAGGAATGCTTAAAACATACTATCTTATCAAGAACTGTACTTACTTGTACTACAAAACAAGCCCTACATAGACCCATGGGAACATCCTCTAGCATACAAATCCTAATACTTAAGTATCTATCGGCTTCTGTTACTATTTATTTATTTTCTTTGAGGCAAAACAATGATGAATTACTTCTAAATGCTTATGCTTTTAATTTTATAATGCTTTTAATTTTTTTTTTTTTTAACATGGAAAAGAGAATAGTAAAGTGGGAAAGATTCAGCAACACGTCACAGATTCAGATATCCTAATATTTAAACACTAGGACACCTACGAGATTGAAGCTTGTTTATTATTTTGGGGTACCCTCCTCAGCTATGAGCACTGAGGTAGGGACTATCCTTAGTAGAGTCACATAAAAATAAGCCCAATCCTGAATCACTCATGGCTGAGATTCCCTGCTATTCTTATACGGTTTAAAGTCACTCTTGATTCAGAGTTTAAAGGAGAGACGTCTCCTGCACTGTGTGATAGCAGTCTGCTTGTATTTATCCAAATCATCCACTCTTGATGGTTTCAAGATGCGTCTTTGTTTCGTGTGGGCCTCTGAAATGCTGACTTGGGGTATGTGAGTAGGAGAGGGAGCTTTCCTAACAGATAGCTTTGGCTATCTGCATGACAGCAAAGGAACGTTTTGGCAGGAAACTACACAACACAGCAGGACTCTGGTCTGAACAAAATGTTTTTATGCAATATGTTACCAGGGGAATTGGGCTGTGTGTTGACATTACCACCCACACACGCAGGCCCTGGTTTCCATCCTGACCACATGAGCTTTCATTTGTCCTAATATTTTATAGATTCATCCTCCGCTTATTCTCTAAATAATTTCACAGAGTTTAGATGGCTTATACTGAACCAAGATTTTTAAGCCCTGCCAGCAATGAGTGTGCTGAAAAATGCAGACCAATTTTCTTTTAAAAACATTTTATTTTTAATTCTAATTTGTACTACACTTAGATATACTGTACTCCTTGTATTAGGGAATGAATGAGATCTTTATAGTCCTAAATTTCCAATGTCATTCAACACGAGTTTATCAAGCTCCATCTATGCACAGGAATTGTGCATAATTTGAAACAAGTGGATCTTTTTTAGTGGAAGAGAATTTAACGGAAGGCAGACATGAGAAATACAAGTAAAGGAAGGTGGTGGCTCGTAGGAGGAAGCGATTGCTTCTGATGCAAGGGAGCAAGAGGATCCAGTATAGGAAAAGTGGATTGGGGCTGGACTTTAAAGTAAACTCTATTTGCTTTTCTGTTTACTTACATTAAAAATTGATTTAGTGTAGCGTAAAGTTTAATAAGACAGCAGAGTCTAGATTTAAACTGTGTAGATTCATATTCTGTGTTTACTGATTAAAAATTTTGTGACTAAGACAAGTCCTCTAATTCACCTTTTTTTGCTTATAGAATAAGGATTGAAAGTAGTTCATTTTTCATGGGGTTCTTTGGAGGAAATATATCCTTATTATAAATGCATCTAGGAAACAGCATAGCCAATTACAAAAGACATAGACTTTGGAATCAGACAGTGTTGTATTTGAATTATAAAACTGCCGAGTACTATGTAGCTAACTGCCAAATATTTCAACATTTCCATCTTTTACATGGATATAATAATGTCTACTTCATTAAATTGTTATAGGGAGTAAATACCAGGCATCGTCCCTGTGATGCTGGAAACTAATGATACTGAGCGATGACACTGGAAACAAGCCCTGGACTACATTTGATTGGGCTGAAGTCAAAGCAGCAGAAATGGTCCAAGTCTGTAGAGCAGAGTTTCTGAGCCAACAGCGCCCTACTTCTCAGCTGTGCGGGAATGACAGACACATATGCACTTTTTATGGCCTACACTTGTCTCAGAAATAAGAAAATTTTAAATTTTTTTTGCATGAAAATATTTGAAAAGTAACCTTGTATTTCGATATGAGACAACCAGCTCACATAGAACCCACTTTCCTCTGAATCTAACTGAAGGCTTTGCATGCCAGCGTCCCTAACATTCTCCATTGTCTCAAATATACTCACTTCATCCATTTCCTTGGCTTCCTGGCCCTTTTAGGCACTTTGTGAGTTGGGACCTTTCCTAACAATGGGCCACACAGGACTATTTGTTAGGAGGGTGTGGTGTGGGCATTTTCAGGAATATTGCATCTGCGTAATCTGAAGATTTGATTAGAGAAAAGACCAGATTGGAGGCAGGAAACACGGGTTTCCAGTAGTGCAGATAACAGATAAGTGCTTTCAGGTGATTGTAGAAATGGCCAGAAAAAACATTGGTGTGATTAATCCAGAGGTATAAATAAGAGGACTTTGCTAAATGACTGGGGGAAGAAAAGAAAGAGAGAAAAAAAAAAAAAAAACAGCGTAGAGCATGGGAAGTATATTTAATAGAAATGGGGCAAACCACAGTTGGACTACAAGGGTCATGGACTTACTTCAATTTGGGGCATTCTGAGTTTGGATACTTCAACCTAAGGGAATTTCTAATAATTATGTCTCCTAGTAAAAATCTAGGTTGACACTTACAAATATTTTTGCAGAACCCAATCAGTAACTATAGACTATGACCGTTGAGGGCAAGAGTAGGAGTCCTGTATGTATCTACTCACGTAATCTAAGGGCTTGGCAAAGAGTATGCCCTCGGGAAAGGTGGATGGAATTATATCGTAGGGAACGGACATGACTTCATATCAATTTTTAGAATGTTGACATATCCTCACAGATCCTACTCATCGTTTGCTATTACTAAATAATAACACATTGCCATCTCAAATCTACAGCTAAATGAATTCTCAGTTAAAACTGTGCTATTGTTACTCCACATGAACTGGTGACATATAGGAATTTAATGTCACTTTGCTGAATCATAATTATGAGAATTACAAGTTACACGTATATGTAGAAGTCCATTAAAAGATTCATGTTGGTGTTCAAATTACCATAGAGATAATTTGGGTCCAGCATAATGGAGTAGTATTTTAACAAACTTTGCTCTTTGTCTTGGCAAATCCAGAGAGCACTCTCTAGGGATATGATACATAGAGAGAAGCTGAATAAAGCAGAGAGGAAGAGCCCTGGCTGGGGAGACTGCAGGCTGACGGGATGCATCTGGATTCTCTCTCGTTCATTCTGTGCCTCTGAATTTACAGGCTTCCCATCCACGGCAGTGAGATCCAGAGAGAGAGTCAGGAGACAGAAGTTCTGGCTGCTTCTTCATTACAAGGAATTACAAAGCAACATTTCTCTTAAAAATTACCAAAAGTTGTCTTTGCTGTTCTTTAGAAAGGATTACATTCATGGAGCAATTCCTACTTGTGTTAGCCTCCCTAGTGTTTATTTTATGAATGTGTTTAGTTCAGAGCAAAATGGAGCAGTTGTGAAATGGGCAGACAGGTCAGCAAACGTGACATGAAATTGGGGTTTTTAGCCCTTCTTATAAAGGACAGAAGACTTTCCAGCAGAGATGCTATGAATTCTATATTCTCGTCTGTTGAGGATTTGATTTTTATCAAACGTGCTTTCCCTGAAAAGTTCATCTAATATATCTTTCAAACTTTATAACATTTTGTTCATTCTGCTTTGCTTTATTTGTTCTTTGAAAACATAGAAAACTCCTACGCATCCATTAAAACCTATCCCAGTCCTCACATCCTTTTTAAATGTATTGGGTACATTCTCCTTAGCAAATATCATAAGAATGGAAAAGCAAGTATCCAAGATATGCAACACTAACATGAAACCAGCAGATGGACAATTACATGCCCACAGGAGAGAAAAACAATTCAAGTGGGGGTTTGGGGTGAGGGGAAGAGTAGGCAGGAGGTGTGGCAAGCTCTCATCTAAGAGGCACAATCTGAGGGTCTACGGCATCCTCCTTGGTGAAGGGCTGGCTCAACTACAACTTGGACTTTACCTAACAGATGCAAACAATGTAACATAATCGTTTGTACCCTCGTGTGAATCTGAAATTAAAAAATAAATGTATTGGGCACCTCTCATGTACCTCTATTTGTATATTTAGCATGTTGACTGTAAATAAATTACTTCTCATGAGCTCCAGAATTACTACCCGTAACTGTGAGCTCTCATCGTCCAGGCCCAAATTACATTAGTCTTTCTATTTCCAGAATCTGGCACAGTACCTACAATACAGTAGACCCTCAATAAATATGTTTTGAGTAAACAAGTGGATAAAAAAGTATATTTTCTGTAACCCCACATTTAATACTGCACGTTATATTTAAAAGAGATTAAAATGCATTCTTGACCTATGAAGCTTGAATGTAAGATCCTCCTCACAGGTCTCACTGTTAAATGCTCCCCAGTGAATACCAAGTTTAGGCATACAGAAGTTCTATTTTATAAATCACTTTTATTGCCAAAAGTCCCTCTCAAGAAAGGTAACTACATGCTGTCTGTCAGGTCAGACTCAACCCCTTTCATTTTTGTTCAAGAAACTCAAATCTCTGACCTGCTAAGTTCCTTGTAAGGAAATGTGGCAATTAAAAAGCAAATCAACTTTTATTCAATCGATACGCATTTGCTGACAAATAACTTTGTATAATCTCTGGTTTTCCCCGATGAACCCTGAAGAAACTTCATTTTTTTTTTCATTAGTAATGTTACTTGGAAGACCTCCTATGTTTTTTTTTTTTCTTTCAAAATGGAATAAATGAATCTAGAGTCTCTCTTGGTCCTAAGAGAAAAGCAGTTGATTTATGAAGTGGAAATAGCCAAGTCAACTCTGAAAGATGCCGCCACAGCCTTTTAACCTCCACAAGAAAAATAGAAAGTCCTATTTATGATATGTAAATTGGCATTTGGAAGCTATTGGAAAATTAATTGAAACATATGTTTACTACAAAAGACCTAGACTTGTATTAAGGACAATAAGCTTATTTTCATTATGTTTCATCATCCCTATGTAGAGTAACAATAGCTATAAATTATGTACTTTTTAAATTTATTTTTATTAAACCATAGCTGTGTACATTATCATCATATTTAATCATCAGAGAAATGCAAATCAAAACTACTTTGAGATATCATCTAACTCCAGTGAGACTAGCCTATATCACAAAATCCCAAGACCAGAGATGTTGGCGCGGATGTGGAGAAAAGGGAACACTTTTGCACTGCTGGTGGGAATGCAAATTAATACATTCCTTTTGGAAAGAGATATGGAGAACACTTAGAGATCTAAAAATAGATCTGCCATTCAATCCTGTAATCCCCCTACTGGGCATATACCCAGAAGACCATAAATTATGTACTTTTAACAAGGACTCAAAACTAATAATGTTCTCTTAAATTTGCATTACTTTTCTTTCAAGGTATTCAAAACATTTTAGAAGACACAAGTCATATTTATGCCAACCGGAAAAACAAAAACAAAAACATTGTTTTAATAGATGATTAAGGTGGCAAGAAGATAAAATGACTTTTAATAGGAAATAGATGAACTTACAAAAAATACATTCAGATCATCTTATGTTGTAATATGTTGAAAATTTCATGCTTCAACATATAATCATGGACTGTGATTTAAGTCAGCAAATATCACTGCATTCTTGTCTCCATCTCCCCCACAAGAACGCTCTCCCTGCACCCAGAGTTATCTTTTTACAATTCTTCTTACTACAACCCTTAGCAAGCCCTCTGGCTAAGATCAAGAAAGGAGCAGAAAAATTGGAGCTATTTATGGAGTGTTTAGGTTTAAAATACTGAGGTCAAAATAATACATGAGAACTAGTTTCTATTTTTCACAGAATATTTGGTCTAGTAAAGAGATGGTCATTCAACCAAGTAAGAACCTTATGGGACCATGTGCATACAGAGAGATGCAAGTTTATACAGAGCCATCTCGACAGTGCTGAGGAATTCCATAGGATAACCCGGGCTGGGGAAGTGACATGAAGGAAACCTTGATGACCTGGAGAGTTCTTCCATGACCAAGCTCATGATCCTGCATGGGAGTGTTGTACCACGGAGTTATTTATCCAAGACTGTCCATGTCATTCTTTTACTCATTTGTTTAACAAATCTCTGTTGTATACATTGTTCCAGATACAGTGATTAGAAAGATTGGATTCTCTGTTTGAATAAAGTCAATATACCTTGCATTATACAAACAGAACGGATTTGCTCCTAACTGTTCTTGGCTTGGGCAGAAGAATGTAAAGAAAGGTTTAAGCACTAGTGAGACAGACAGAATTCTGCACCTTTAAGTGTTATCAGTCTCCCCACCCATGAGCGCTTTTGTTCATTCTTATAGTTGCTGGCTGTCCGTTAGTATGCAATAGTTGTGCAAATCCCAAGTCCTAGCTCAAATTTCAGCTCCTCTGTGAGAAATTGGGATGTAAAAACTTTTTGCGATACAGATTACTTTACTTTTTCACACTGTTGTGTCTCTAATCCTGGCGTAAAGTATCTCCTAAGTAAAGTATCACAAGAGTGGAAAAACAGGCATCACCTGTACTCACCACTAATTTGAAACTTGTAGATTAACAAGAACTTGCTCACAGGAGAGAAAAACTCAATGAAATCCAAGAAGCCGAGGAGGAGGAAGGGAGTAGGGGTTCCTGCCCAGTGGGAACAAGGCAGGGGGTGAGACACTCTTCCTGTGCGAAGGACACAGCACAATCTACCCTTTATGTTACAAATGCAAACAATGTAACCTCATTGTATTTACTCTCCATTACTTCGGTGGAAGAAAAGGTGGAGATTGTACACGAACTTTATGGCCACCTTGTATATGTTTCTGTGCACCGCCTCACGGAATATTGGAAGCGGCAGGGACTTTGGCATTTGAAGAGCCAGATTTCCATTCTCACGTCTGTATTTTAGACCTTTGACCTTGGGCAAGTGTCTGAGACTTCCTTACCTGTGAAATGAAAAGAGCCAGGGAGCTGGCCCAGGGATGATCTACAGCAGAAACGTGTAAAGACCACAGCGGCAGCAAGCAATTCTCTACCTCCAATTTCTGGATGACTGTGAAGTCCAGGATTGAACCTGAATCAAACAGACTTCCTTGGTGTCCGGGAGACGTGTCCTACACTAGAATTCAAAAGAACGGGGCTGGAATCCTGGTTCCAAAATGATTTGGAACTGTTAATTTTCCTAAGTCACAGTTTTCTATTTCAAATATTTTATAAATTCTATGTGTTCCTATTTCTAGAAAATGTAACTGATTTTTTAAAGCATCCTTAGGGAGTCTTTCTTCCTTCCTTCCAGCAAACTTAAAGAACTGTCCATGATTCGCTTCCCTGGGGATATCCCCGGGGGGTGGGGGGGGACTGAATCTGGCAGGTCTCACTTCTCCACTCTTTTCTCTAACACCCAACGTTGGAATTTGGAGTTCACTTTTTTCTATGTTAATTTCCCTTTTTCTAAACATATCTTCTCTGGTATTCTTCTGGAACAGCCGTCATCAGTGGTCACTGTCTGTAACAGCAGAAACACACCTGGCTACTTGATCCTTTGGGTCTGTAGCCAAAAGAGCTACTGTTGAGATGTTCCTTTCCCAGGCTTATCCCCAGCTCACCCTGGAGTGCACTGTACTGGCTGTTCTGTGGCTGGATGGACGTGGTTGCTCAGACCACAGTCTCTAGCTATTTTGAGGGTTACTTTTGAAAGTCATGATGGCTTTTGCATTAGATTAAACAGACCGCTTGCAGAGAAGTGCATTTGTGTAGCCATGTCCGAACTCATCATGTAAAATTCATGGATTTTAATGGGAAATTATTACAGTGGAACCTTGCTAATCCATGTTAGCGCCGGAGAGTTCTATTTTAAATTGCTGAATTTCTGAGTGATAATTGAAGGAAAGCAAAAGAAAGAGAATTCAACAGAATTCAGTAAATATTTTCATCATTTTTCAGACTGTCTGCCAGTTCAAAATGGGGCATTTCAGTCACAGATTTCTTACTGAAAACGAACACTTTTAAATCCTAATGGTAAATACTCGATGGCTAGCCCAGTAAGATGGTGATGGAGGAAAAGTTAGATAACACAAATGCACTCTCATGAAAATAAAAATAAAAAATATTGCTATTGTATTCCAAATCCAAAACGACATCATGTCAATGCCCTAAGCTGAAAAAAATAAAGCGATATTTACTTGGAGATTAGGTTTCCATTATTATTTTTGTGAATTTTATAAATCAAAAATGTATCCAAAGTTAAGCATTTCTTAGCACCTCTGCTTCTATTCTCTAAGTCCCCATAATCTCAGGTCTGACTCCTACTTCCCTTACTAGGAGGTCTCCCCTCCCTGTGGCTGGCCTTGTACTCCAACAGTTTATTCACAACTCAGCAGCTGGAGAAAATCCTGGTAAAACATAAAAGTTAGATGTCATTTGCTCTCCACCCTCTAGCAGAGGTTCTCAACCCTCCTAATGCTGCCATCCTTTAATACAGTTCCTCAGGTTGTCGTGACCCCCAACCATAAAATTATTTTCATGGCTGCTTCATAACTCTAATTTTGCTACTGTTATGAATCGTAATGTAAGTATCTGATATGTAGGATGTATTTTCATTGGTTGTGACCCACAGGTTGAGAACTGCTGCGATGAGTTCCCGGCGCACTGGGATGCTGGCCCCCCGACATTCTGACGGCCTGAACAGCCTAGGAGGATTACTGGACCCCCCCTTTCCCTTCCCCTTTATCTTCAGCCTCTCTCTCCCTCACCCTGCTTGTTGTCTTCTCTGCTATTTATAGAATGATCCAAATATTCTCTCATCTCAGAGCTGGTGAGTTTACTCTGGGCCTAGAGAGAGCCTTTCCTTAAAAGTTACACGACTTATTGTCTCACCTCCTCCGTGCTTCACACAAATTCTTCTTTCTCAGTGATTTGTTCCTGGCCGTCCTACCTGAAACACACCCCATTCCTCTTCTCTTTCCTGGATTTACTTTTAGCTATGTATATTATTTGCTAACATCTAACCCAGGAATCACCAGCCATTTTCTGGGTAAGGTGGAGGCCACATAGTTTCTGCTGCAACTGTCCTGAAATTGTGCTGTCGTTGCAACACTAACGCAGGTAAATGAAGGCACAGACTGTGTTTCAATAAAACTGTGTACAAAAAGCAGGTGGTAGAAGAGGTTTGATCTCCAGATTGAATTTGCTGACCCTAGATCTAATATTGTATGCATTTTACTTACTACTTATTTTATCCGTTATCTGTGATTTTATTTTATTTTTTGCCACATGTGGGACGTGAACTCCCTAATGGCAAGGGTTAGTTCACTGCTCTGTTGCAACCGTACCTGGAACACCACTGACACCCAACAAATGAATTGCCCAGTAAGAACTTTTCATTTATCCATCTAAATACAAAGGTAAAAGCTCACATTCCTAAATGAGGGCAGTAGAAGAGAGAACCTGTTCTTGCTGCTTTTGGAAAATAACCCAAGGACCATCTGCCACACTCACAATGATTAATAAAAGCAGAAGAGCTGCCAAGAGCCTGCTCCGGAGCCCCACTGCTCTGCAAATCCTTGTAATATCACTGAGCGCCCCCTTCCAAATTCTGCCAGTCCAGGTGATACATGGCCCGGACATCCAATAAGTATACCAATACGTGTACAACCTTGGGAAACAGCCCCATTGTATCAGCACTTACATGTGGTTGATGGAGAGGAGCAGGGATTCCCTAATTAGAAAAAAGAAAAAAAAAAACTATCCACAAAGGGGGGATTTTCTATTCTTTACTTCTGAGAACATGACTCCATAAGTCTCTTGCAGAGTAGGAGAGATTATTAATCGGTATAACGATACTTTCCGTTCCTCTCTATTCACAGGGTAGCTTATTAAGCAGCTTATTCACAACCTTTGCTCAGAAGAGCCTGTGGACAGTTGATAACCTCCAAACCCGGGAGCGGGTCTTTTTAAGACCTGCTGTGTTCAGAGGTTATCGACTGGTCCATAAGCTGTGTGGACCAGTTGTTTTAAGAAATGATTATTCAAATTTATTTTGTGCTTCATTAAAGTGACTCTTCAACCCCAGGGCTCAAAATGCAGTATTTTAAAAATCTCAATACAAAGTTTTAGATTATCACAAAATACAGTGACAGGTACAGCTTACCTTTTCTTTATTGTGTACAAAACAATGAACTCAGTTCTCTGGGATGGATAAGTACTAAATGGAAAAGAAGAGGAAACTTCACGCTCGTTCTTATAGAATTACAGGAAGATAACATTTTAGAGTTGAAAAGTCTTTAGGGATTTAAGTTTTATCTCTGTCTTTTATGTACAGAGGAAGAAAATTAATCCTTCCCCAGAAAGGATAAGCAATTTCCCAAGTTATAAATCATTTCTGTGGTTGGGAATAGTGAACATACGGGCATGAAGAAATTGGAGATTATTTTTATAGAATGGCATATCTGCATAATCAAATTAAAATGTATAATTGGGCATCTGATGACACCAATGGCAAGAAGGGGCCGTTGAGAGGACAATTGCCAGTTTACTAACAATGAAAAGCTGAGAAGTCACTCCATTTTAATTATGATGTATTTTCATTTTATGATAGGGAAATAGTGATTACCTGTGAGTTGTAGAATATTTTGCTGGATGTGAATATCAAGAAGTAATATAGTTACTCCAGATCACAGCCACTGGAGCCAGAAGCCTGGTTGTGGGTCATGACTTCAAGATCCAGCCACTGTATTTACTTGGCCAAGTTCCTTCCTTTCCTTGTGACTCAGTTTCTCCTCCTATAAAATGAGCATAATGACGGCCCCTGTCTTCTGGAGCTGTCATGGAAATTAAATGTAAACCACTTAGAAGAGTGTCTGGCATACAAGAAGCACCGTACTATTATTAGAATCTGAGCAAGGTGAACTGTACCACTCCTCCGAATCATTTAGAGCTGCGGTCGCCAACCCCAGGGGGAGCAGTGTGATTCTCCGACCTGCTAGGAAGGAAGAGGGTGGAAAAGTGAGGAAAACTTCACTGATATTTATAGCTGCTCCCCTTCCTGGCATCACTGCTGAGCTCCACCACCTGTCAGATCAGTGGAGGCCTCAGATTCTTGCAGGAGCGCAAACCCCATGCAAACTGCACTGGGGGATCTAGTTTGCAGCTCCATGTGAGAGCCCAATGCCTGATGACCCAAGATGGAACTGAAGGGGCGATGCTCACACTGGGAGCCACTGCAAATACAGATCATCATCAGCAGAGAGTTTTGACTGCACAGAGACTACAATAAATCTAATGTTTGCAGACTCATGTCAAAATCATCTTGGAAAAATTATCTTCCATGAAACTAGTCCCTGGTGCCAAAACAGTTGGGGACCACTGATTGAAGGGACTTCTACACTTTTTCCTGAGGAGTTTTGGTTTCTTGTGGGGGAAGGGCGAGTGATAGTGAAGTGCCTCTATGCACTGCGAACACCCGGGACTGGAATGACGTCTCCAGGCGCCAGACTAGCTCTCTGCAGATCTCTCTCCTCCCCAGGCACCAAAGAGAGCAGGAGAGATAGATCCCTAGCATCTTCCGTCCCAGCTTCATTAGCACAATCTAGGGAGTAATGAGAAAGGGATAACTTGTGCTGAGAATGATGGCTAACCTTTATAAATAAACGGATTATGTGCAAGCATAAGATGAAATTAATTTTGGATTATTACAGAGCAGACATGAGTAAACTGCAGTTATTAGAGCATGATGCAGGCACATTAATTCAGGTTAGTGAGTAATTATCACTGTTTCCATTTTTCTTTCAAGCATTTAAGAGATTTGAGTCAACAAAGTTGAACTAAATGAAAAAAATTTCACTCCATGAAAACAGAAGCCATATATTTAGACAAGGTAGTTCCTGCCAGGTCATTTATAAAAACAAACAAACAAACAAACAAACAGAAAACTATGCCGTCTCTTCGAGGATATTATGTCAGTTTTACAAACATGGAGATGAAATTTTAAAATATAATCGAGTTATTTATGATAGAAGACAAACTGTATCTTAAATTCTTAATTCTCTTTTTAGATAATTTTTTTTGCACTTTTGTGTGTATTTTTCCCTAAATTAAGTAAAATCCATAATATTGTCTTACTTTTCTTACTTTTTTTCTAATACAAATAACAATTATCTTTTGTGAATGATTATTATAAGCTGTTCTTCTTATCATTTTTAAACACACTCACATATATATACACACACACATATTCTTACTTTAATCTTCATCACACCCCAGAAAATTTATTAGAACAGGACATGTGACCAAAAAGAGATTAAAGACATATGAAGAAGGAGCAAAAAACAAGAACTGAACCACAGCGTGCTGGCCGCAGAGCTCTCAGGCCTAGCACTGTTCCTTACACAGCTGTGCTCGAGTCCTCACTTCATTCCCTTTCCTAATTCAACGTCATTCACCAAGACTCTTCTCTCCTCCCTCTTTTTCCTAGACGGCTCCTCTCCAAATCCACTGCAGACTCATGATTTTACAGCAGCATCTCAACAAGCTTCCTGAGATGCTGGAACATCTGGAAACTGCCTGCATGTTCCTCTGCTCTGCTCTCGTCTTCTGGGTCAGAGGCTTCCTCTTTCGGCTGCCTAGTCCCTCACCCTTTAGATTCCGCTGCATGGCAGTCAGTCTGTTGGTGTATCTGTGTGCTTCTCAAAGGAGAAGCATATCTTTAAAAACTCAGCATCTAGGACGATGCTGAGCACATCGTATACCATCAAAAATGTATTTGAATACGTAAGTGATTGAAAGAGACAGTGTTGTCTCGGCTCCTTCTTGTTTCAATTAGAGTTCCTACACATGGTTATTAAGTTTCCAAAGCAGATGGCTGTTTCTCAATTGGGAATACAAAGGAGCAAGCAGCCTTCCAGAGCCCCTCAGGGAATACAACTTTGAGTAGCCTGGCACCCACCCAAAGCCAGGATCATACAATATGAACAGGAGGATTGTCCGTTATTAATAGGATATTAAAATATCATTTCTTAACATGGACCCGTATGTGCTTATTGCTTTATGTGTGTTGTCCTATTTCATCCTTCCCATGGCATTTTCAAGGGTATTCTTTTTTCTTGCTTTTATAGATAAGAAACCTGAAACTCATCAAAATGAGAAAATTGCCCAAAGTTGCACATGAAAACTCAGATACTATGTCACAACTGATAAGAAAATTTGCTCATGTGACACTGAATTATGCTGGCCACCATGCACTGATGGATTGCCCACATGGTGTCAGGGGGCGTCCTACAAAGATGTCACTTGAGTCCACGGTCCCACGGCATCCCCTCTGGCTGTCACTCATGCTGAGTGATTTACTAGGAAGGCTGCAGCTTATCCCGGGAGGCACCTGAAATTAGGGTTCGTCCCATTGCCCCCTTCATCACCAGGGAAGTTCCTCCCTGGTCTAACTGGAATGGCACTAGTGGGAGTTTAAGCATCATACTAGCATGTGTATAATTCACTGGATTTCACTATAATTTGATGATACCTAAAAATTAGAAGGTCATCAGAGCAAAAACAAGAAAATAAATTTCTCTCTACAGGAATTGTGACTAAAGTAATTTTTCCTGATACATTGATAAATGTTGTATAGTAGGTGAGAAAGTGGCAGATGGCATTTTTTATATTCTTAATAAATTGGCACAAGTGCCCTCCAGCCTCCAAAGCACCTTCATCTCACAGAAATTAAACAAAATTTCAAAGAAAAGGGCAACACAAGACAGAAGCTATTTCCAGGGCTGAAATAAAACAGGAACCACAACAATAAACAAAAAAATCTTTCCAACAAAGCACACAATAAATAAAACATCAAACACAAACAGAAGAACTCAATTAAAGTAGAAAAGTTTTCAGTCATCCCCTGAAGGACATAAATACTACTATTATTTATTATTTATACAGTGCTCTAGATGCACACGGCTTTATATCCCTGGTAGAATAACATACGAGAAACAAAAAAACCGCGTCTGGGAAGGCTTCTGATTTAGGAACACGCGGAGAACTAGAGGAATGTATATAGACTATTTCATGATTAAAAAAGGGAAAATACTGAAAACAGTTCAGCGAGCCACTTTTTAGACAGAACAGTTTCTAGGAAGTTTTTCGGTGAAGACAAGCTCAAGGTCAAATCTGATCTGGATGTTTGCACTACTTTGATGACTCATCACACGCTGAGTAAAATACAGGAATCAGCAGGAAGGCTGAATGACCGGTACTTACAGATGTTCATTTTACTTATTTTCAACATTAGTTAAGTGGTAGGTCAGACGTGAAATGTTTTCCTTGCCATATCTCAAGTCCTATATGGAGTTTCTCCAATAATTGTAGAAGCACCTAATTCTCTGTATAAAAATCTGTTTGGGTTTAAAATACCTTGAGTGGTGTCTTGTCTCCTGTACTGAACAAGGACTTACATGTCTTAGACACACTTTATCGATAATACTGTTAAACTCCATTGTTCTTTTGTGTTAAAAGTGCTATTCTAAAAAATTCCAACTTTAAAAATATACCACAATTTCATATCTCTGGTTTGAAATACCTTCATTTTATACCGCATCAGCCAACACTCACACACACAAAAGGGACAGGATGGAAGTCCCTCCCGTTATTTAAAGGAAAGGGGGGTGAGGAGAGAAAAGACAGAAGTAAAATGTACATAGTGCTTTTTCTAAAAAAAAAAACTATTGAAAAATTTAAGTCTCTAAACAAAAAATAATAATTAAAAAGCACTAGAATGATGTAAAATACCTCCTAATAGGCCATTAGCAATTATTAGAAAAAGAAATTTTGGCTTCAGAGACAGTGTTGGAATTGTTTTTGACATGATGTTCCATAACATATCATATTCATCCATTATAATGTCAGTAAGAATAGGCTAATCAAATAATAATGAAGAACAGACACTTTTCCAACCATTTAATTCTTTTAATATTTCAATATTCAAAAGATGATAAAAGGCCACAGCGATTGTGAATAATGTAAGCTGTACTTTAAAAAAATGACACAAATATCTCACCCTACCAAAAAGTGTTGCACATTTTAATTAAAATGACTGTGCTATTAAATGGTTCCATCAAAAATGTTCTCCAATATTTTGATCTCTTAAATATTACACATTGTGTAATAATAATACCAATAATTACTGAGAGTTACAGATTCTTTTTGAGAGGACAAGAATACTTTGATGTTTAGCGTATAGCTGATTTTATGGCCACTAAATAATGTTCATGAGCAAATATCGAGTATATTCTAATGGCTACAGTATATTTTAGAAATACTTGTGGTGAGAAGTGATTCCATTTGGGGGTGCTTTCTGGATACAACTAGGGAAATAAAAACTAAAGTGATATTTATAACAGTTTCCTTATAATATTTGAAAGTTGGTTAAATGAACGAGGGGTGCCTTCTCCTTTGCTGTTTCCAGGCACCGATATGTTAACTAAGGCCGCCGTGATAAGAACCACCACACTATGAAGGAGACAGATGACTTTCTAGCTACAGAAATTGTGTAGCACTTCATGGGGAACATCCTACATGCTAAAGACAGAAAGGGTGATCTTATTTCGCGTGTGTATGTAAGTCACCTTCCAACTTTAAAAGTGCGTGATCTCTTCAAACAAGCACAAGTAATATCTGTCCACAATGTCTCCACATTTTAGCGTCAACTTGTTATCTTATATACAAGAATGTAGAGAATGGGTGGTGCCTGTGGCTCAAGGAGTAGGGCGCCAGTCCCATATGCCAGAGGTGGTGGGTTCAAACCTAGCCCTGGCCAAAAACCAAAAAAAAAAAAAAAAAAAAAAAGTAGAGAAAAGTACATAGACTGACTTGAAAAAAAGAAAACAAAACATTTTAGGAGTCCCTATCTTTGTCTAAAATAAATAAATAAATAAATGAAACAACCCTATTATTTGCTTAGAGAATATGGTTTCGAAAATCCAAATAAATATCACCTTTAGGAAGTAACTTTCTAAATAAATTAGGGGTGGTCTATTGAATTATGACAAGAGAGAATGAAGATGTAAAGCAAACAGGAAGTCCTCTTAATGAAATATTATCATAAGGTCAAAATTAAAGTAATTCAATTGGTAGACTTTTATATAGTCACTGAAATGAAATTATGACATTGATTTCTATAAGATTTCACATAGAAAGACGATTTATCATTGCTGCTGATATTCACAAAGATGCAACTGTCGCAATGCTAAAAAAAGACTGGTAAGGATCAAATAATGAGAATCAGGGTGCAGGGATGAGAAGTAAATTTGGAATTAATTAAATTGCTTAGATTTCAAAGAAATAGAAATGACAATTAACTGCAATCAGAAACAATTTTAACAAAAAGATATGTAGGACTAAGAACCAGTGACGATGAGAACAAATGTTTGAGTTATAGAAAGAATTTTGCTTGATATGGAGCATCCAGACTTGTGTTTATGAGTTTATTGTTGTTGATAAATAATTTACCAAGTCCAAAGTGCTTGCAGGCACAATAGTCTTACCATAAAAAATTGGTAGATGTAAGTGCCAAAGTTAATGACTTCAAAGATAACCACTCTATAAAAATCCAGTAAGGAGAAGAATATTGTTGTGAGATGGTGAGGAAAGCATCCATAGATTTGGTGAATTAACCTGGTCTTCAAATAGTAAGGCACAGGGCTGTGCCTGCGGCTCAAAGGAGTAGGGCGCTGCCAGAGGTGGTGGGTTCAAACCCAGCCCCAGACAAAAACTGCAAAAAGAAAAAAAAGTAAGGTGCATCAGCTTTTGAGCACATCCATTTTCCAGGTGAGGGAAGACTCAGGATTTGGGTAACTTTATAGAATTTGGAGGACTCTCTATAAGCAAAAGTATGCAAGATAAGAAGAACAAAATTCAGACACAAATGAAGCACACATTTTTAAAACCTGACCAAGATCAGAAACATGAAAAAATCTCGAAAATTATTTAATATTTTTATCAATTATCTGAGCCACCCAGATATTTATATATATATATATTTTCTATAAAGTAGCTAGCCACTCTTTGTCTTTTAACTTAATGACTTTATAACAGCATTTTCTATAGAGAGAAAAGAAAGATGACTTTCCATTTTCCTTTAGCAACACTTATTTATTATTATCATTATTATTTTTGGAAAATACCTTTCAGAAAACTAATTTTTTTTTTTATTGTTTCAGGTTCACTGAGGATACAAAGAATTAGGTTACATTTGTTAGGTAAATTCCCTTTTATAATTGTGTCCCGCACCCAACCAGTTCATTAATGATAATGTCAAGAAAACATTTTGGAATCGTTATCAATTTTGAAATCAACTCTATCAATTATCCATCTGTCAGATACGCTAACTGCTGTGACGTCTGCGCTCTGTGAACTGAGGGTGCCATTAAACACTTTGTGGCCAACATCCTCCTTTTAGTGACATATATGTTGTTTATCATCTTTGTGAATGTCTCTATTTCATATCTAGTTACTAGAAATTTAAATCTCTTCCCAATGTATTAACTCATTATTCCTCATTCTTAAGTAAGGTATTTCTGGAAAATGTTCTCATGGGAATAACTAAAAGTAATTACTAAATATGAAAGCAACTGAATTACATAGAAACACCTAATCTAATGAAAACCTCAAATTAAATTCCTTTTAGGTGCTCACTCCAGTGTCTGCTAGCACAAAGGGAACTATAGAAGCCACTGTGCTCGTAAACAATGGAGGTAAAACATCTCGTCTTTACAGACTAAGACCGGTAGCTAGACAGACAGACAGACGGATAATTCATATAAATAATTTGTTACCATTACTGGGTTTATGCAAAAGGAAGCTTCTAAGGCAGAGCTGTCATCAGCTGCATGGGAAATCCATTTCTGGTGCATGCGGTGTTCTAGGTACTTTCCAATATTGCCTTAATCTGATCAAACTGCTTCTAGTATCCTGGAAGCCAAAGCCCACCCTTCCTTCCTAGCTTTCTCCCTTCCCCATCTCCCCTTCCTATCTTCCTTCCTTCCTTCCCTTCCTTTGTTTCCTTTCTCTCTCTCTCCTTTCTTTCTTTCTTTCTCCTTCCTTCCTTTCTTCTCTCTCTCTCTTTTCTTTTTTTTTTTTGAGACAGAATCTCACTTTGTCACCCTTGATAGAGTGCTGTGTTGACATAGCTCACAGCAACCTCAACTAACTCTTGAGCTCAAGGGATTCTCTTGCCTCAGCCTTTCAAGTAGCTGGGACTACAGGCGCCCACCACCATGCCCAGCTATATTTTAGAGACGAGGTCTCGCTCTGACTCAGGCTGGTCTCCAACCTGTGAACTCAGGCAACCCACCTGCCTCTGCCTCGCAGGTGCGGGGTTTACAGGTGTGAGCCAGTGCACTGGCCATCGCTAAGGCTATTCCTGAAACCCACTTCTACTCCTTCCTCCACTTCTGACTGTGCTGTAGGTTCTCCTCCTCTCCCTGCACTCTAACACTGCCCCCTCTCTCTCCTCTCTTCTCCTCCTCCCCTCCCTGTCTCCTCATTTCAGTATTCACACTAGAAGGCACATCCTCTGTATGGTGCACTCCCTCCATCTTCGTGGTTCCCCGTAGATATCAATTTCCCCTGGGAGTACCCCTCAATTCCAAAATCCTAACTGGGGCTTGCTCTACTTTTCCTACACGATGCCCAAACCACGGCTGAGTCATCAGCCTCCTTCACTAGTTTCCTCATTATAAAGGTAGGATCCTTCTACATCTTGTTCATAGCTTTGTAATCAGTACCACATAGCATTCTGGGATTAAAATAGTTATTATGTAAATATTTGAAAAATTAGCAAGAGAGGAAAATTTCTTGATAAAATTAGGTACACTAGTTATTTAAGCCAACTTTTGAAATAAATTTCAAACCTTGGATTATACAGATAGATGAACTGACAAATACAGACAAATGCAGTGAGGCTATAAATTAAAGCTATATTAGTAAAAGAAAAGTGAATAATTAATGAAGTAGAGAAAAATACTAGCATATAGCTACAAGGTTGAAAATAAATCTTAATGAAAAACATAGCAGACAAACGTGATTACTGAAATTCTTGAAGACAGACAGATAATCCACAAGGGAAATGCAATTAATCCCACATTTATTTAACATGATGGATATTTACTGCTGGATAACACTGAGAAAGCTACGTGAGGCTTATTATTTTCAGGTACTGGATTCTCATGAAAAAGACAGCCAAACAGAGTAGAAGATGGAAATTTTCCCAGACAATATTTATATAAATAAAGATTAAAACACAATGAAACCTACAGATATGCAGTGTATACTCAAGTCATAAGAAAATAATTGACCTAACAAATAATTGTTTTGATTTACTTTTTCCTCCCTTTTGCTTAAAAATGTAGAATATATTAGAATTTTTCTGATAATGTAACAGTGGTCTTATATATTAATAGACTGCTTAAACATGCTTGAAGAGTTTTCATAAAGTGTTTATAAAAAACTAAGCATTCTGAGTGTTTTAGTCCTTAAACTATATCTCTCTCTTTAAACCTTTTCTAATCTAGGAATGTAATATTCACAAAGACCCACTACACAAAATTGTAATTTTGAAAAGATTAATTTTTAATATAAGGAATTAGATTTAGTGCATAGTTACATTAGTGTATGTAATTAATGGTTATAGGAAGGATTGATAGACTCCTTCCTGGGCATTGATTAAAGAATGATATTACTTCGAAAAAATCACCAGTGTTCAAAGAAAAACACCTTAAAATTTAGAAATTAATTAATGATATTTAAAAAAATCTGACCTAAATAAAATTCACACTTCACTTGCGCCATAATTACATCTTGTACGGGGGGTTAGGGAGGCAGTTAAGTTGGCTGACTTATAATCCTAATTTCAGAATTTGGTATTGTAATGTTTTAAAGATTAGGTAATAGTTTTATTATTCATTCTATTACACTGTGTAACATAAATTATGTTGGCCTAGAGCTAGGCCAACATAATCACAGACCTATCAATGTGACCATTATCTGGCTTTGTAAGTGTCTTTTTATTCATTCAAATCTGTGAGCTCAAATTTGAGTTCACATCACACTCATGACACGGTCTTCAATGAATGTGCTTACCTGAAGGGTTCAAAACTCTGCGAGGCAACATGTGCCCAAAATGCAATAAACTTAAAAGATTTTGTGTGTGTCTTGCCTGTGCAGCATTTTGAAAATTCACCCTCAAGGCGAGCATTGTTTGTAAGGATCTCAGCTCTCACGCGAATACCTGGGGCTAGGAGCTGTGACAAGCAAGTCTAATAGACGTTGAATGCTATCACAGGATTACACTGAGTCCAGAGCCCTGCAGAAGTTCCTCTTTGTCTTAGATCCTTTTCCCCACTGTGTTACGAACAGCAGATGCTCTGCCTGTCAGCAGGGTCTCACTGCCTTGGGGCAGAGAGTATGTCCTATAAAGTGCCACCTGTTCAGCCCCACTATGATAGATAACATTAGGCTGAGACATAAAACTGTGTAGCATTTTTAGGGGTGGTCTCAGAAGTGAGTGACCGAGCCACTTTGAAGGTCTTATCTAGACGTAAGATTCTGAAATCCCAATAGTTCTTCAGACTCAAGATTGATAGAACAGTATTTCTGGTAGACTTTTTGTGTGGGCTACAATATCTGGGGATAATTTTGCCTAGTCAAGATACCTCTAACAGCAGTATTTTAAGTACCAAGAGAAAAGTCTCAATAAGAAGGACTTGAAACCACACACTTGATGAAGCATCTCAATTGTGGTGGTCACTTAATGTTTCTCCCAAGCTTGGAAAGCATATTGGCTGCCCTGTAGGTGCCTATGTCCTACGCGCATTGTACATTTGTGATAATTGTAGCCAGCACGTTTTATATTGGCATATCGCTGCATGGCAAGTTAAAATGACTTGTATTACACAAATAACAGGCTTTGAAACTGTTAACGAAGGCTTTAAATCACATTACTTTCACCTTCTTTGCTGTCAACAAAATAGTTTTTATTAAGAAGCAGCCTTTTTTTAATTTGCTTTAGAAGAACTTTTTGTACTATTCACCGAGGGCGTTTGTTTCTATTAGGGCTCATTCATGAGTTGAATGAATGAGCCCTAGTAACGTGAGCTCGAATGATCAATTTCTATTTGAGAATAACTGAAATACCAATTTGTCCTTTCTGAGAAGAATTGTGGGAAGCATTAATCACAGAGCCACTCCTAATATTGCCTTCATAGAATCAAATAATTTGAGCAGAGCAACCTTGGACTTTAAGGCTGTGCAGCCTATAAAGTTTAGTACCATGGTCACCTACTCATAATAGGAGTACAGTGGAAGTAAAAATAAATGATGTTAATAAAGGAGATGTTCAAAAGTTTCTAAATTAATCTTATGATAGTTATAATTAACTATTTCTCTCAAACTTATTTTAAAGAGGTCTGACACGCAGGAAGATGATGGCCTTATCTTCTAGGTACACATCATAAAAGGTAGATGACTCTTATGGTTTTCTGATGTGGCTTTGGTGCATTCAGCAGAATACTTGTCTTTTTAAGCTTTAGTGTTTTCCAAGATACGGTTCTGTAGTCTATTCTGAGAACTAAACTAGCCTGGTGTGTTTTAAACACGAACTCTGCTCAGTACACATTTCAGTGACACGTCACTGGCAAGGGTCCCAGGAAACGGGATGAGCAGCAGGAGGGTTGTGGGGAGCAAAGCTGTCTGGCTGGAGACCCTCCCTGAAGCACACACTCTCTCCCCCCGGCTCAGCATAGCCTGGCGGTTCTGTTGTCCTGGATCTGTCACTGAGGATGGTGAGCTCCTCTATCCACCACGTGGGACACAGAATATGAGAAATAAAACTTGGTTCTTCGAAGCCACTGAAAGTTAGGGGTGTCTTAATACCATGGTGTAATTTAGAGCATCCTGACAGATAAAGTTGGTGTCCACTTCAAATCTCAACAACACACGGCCGAGAAGAGGACTTGGTGTGGGGGGAACCTGGAATACGGCAGGCGACAGCGGATGGCAGCCAAGATTCTGGTGGCACCAAGAAACCCCGCTTCCCCCAGTGCTCACTCTTGACTGCTGCCATCTGCTCTCTTTCTACCTCACTTCTTTATTTTTCCTTTTGAAAATGCTGTAGGAGGTGAGCGGATCCTGGAGTCCCCTGGGGCTTCTCTGAAGCTTCACACTCAAATATAAAATGACCTGCATTTTACAGCTCATTTTTTTGCTCTGCCTCTCAATTCCTAAACGGTAAAAATTTAGGAATGAAGAGGTGTCCTGAGATTGACCTCCAAAAGATGTAAAAGTAAAAAACGGACAAATAGGGTGTTTTTGAGGTTGTTGTTTATTTCTAATTAATGTGACAGTTCATTTATCTACTTTCCAGAATAACATTTATGTTTCAAAAGCAATTTGAGTTTCAAGCTTGGAAAAACATTTAACTATATAAATACATATAAGAAATCCATAAAGCCCATGGCAAAACATTATCTCTACATTTTGTTTTGCAGTGTGAAGTAGCTGAAATATCTGTTGGCAAGAAAATACAGCCATGAAATTTTTAAGAGAAAAAATTTATTGTACCTTGGGTTAGTATCATGGCGATAAAAATATTGGTTTCACATTATTCAATGTCTGCATGCAACAAGATTGCACTTGTGCCCCCTAAATTTATATAAGGAATAACATAAAATGCATATGATAACAGTTATAAAATATTAGGTTAAGTCCCTGGTCCAGAAAGGGCTCCCTTTATGACCTTGGACAAGTTAGTGCATAAGAATTACTGCTGCTTTCTCTTTAAAATATAGGAAAATTGCACTTAACCTTAGCAATTCAAAGGGTAATTATATAAAATTAAAATAATGCATGTAAGGCCCTATGTATGCTCAATAATCTATGTACACATATGCAACTATTTTCATACGTTATTATTCTTAATAAATTTTCCTAGTTTTCACTCTTCTCAGATCCTTCCCTCCCCCCCCCCAAACCAATGGAAAAACATAAGTAGACTGTGATGGGTGGTGCCACAGTGAGTCACACTGTAGTGGGTGTTACTGTAATAGTTCATAGTCATCATTGCTATGGCTGAAAATGTGCATTTAGTTGTGGTTGAATAGTTCACATCAAAACAAAATCTCATCTGTATGACAGAAACTCTGTTGTGTTGGGCTTTGAACATAATCCAAGATACTCAAGACAGTAGCAGAATTAGGCATTTGGAAAAATCAGAGTAAGAAAAGGCATTTTTCATGCTTATTTGCTTCAAAGGATGCTCTGATTTTGTTAATTGCCTCAAAGAGTGCTTCGATTTGCTATTTTCTGCAAACAGTATTCTAATCTAGTTTATCCTCTGAGCTGCAGCTGTGTTCAAGTATCCTAATAGGCTTGGTGCATGCTGAACTATTCTTCTGCAATTAATTCACTTGGTTCTTCATGTGAAATGATTTATACCTATTTAGAACTAAATTAGAAGCCATTCCACTATTGCTTATGAAGTTATTAAGACAGCTTTTAGATGGCATTAATTTGCACTGAGAGGGTACCTTCTATCCGCAGATCTCAAAGCACTCTAGGAAAGTACTTTATCATTAATGAAGGGAAACAGCAGAATGGGACACTGTATTGGGGAGTGAAGTGCAAGGTAGGGAATAAAGTAAAAATTTATTCTTATGTGTAAATGTAAAAAACTTACAGTGCTTATTATTTGCCTGATCACCACTTCTCACGTTCTTTCCCCATTTAGCTGCATTTCCGGACCTCCCTCTCCTTCACTAGCAAACCTGCGTGGCCATCCTCAGACTTACAATTTAACATTCTGTGACTCTTCTACTTGATGGTTTATCTCTCTCCATTCTTATTTCCTGCCTTTTAAATATCCCAACCTGATATTATAATTATCCTCCAGATAGGATGCAAATTTGCTTTCACTGAAATAGGTTGACACTGGCAGGCCTGTTTCTCTTGTGTGTTAGCTGCCTAGAGGTTCAAGTGTTTTCAATTAAAAGAAGGTCGACATTAGAAGACTTTGGTTTTCATTCAGTATCACAAGTAAATGTTCTGCAGATATAGATTCCTGGGGAAACTTCTTGGATTCCACAGCAAGTTTTTATTTTCTATATAAAATATTCTTGTAGGCTTGGTGCCTATAGCACACTGGTTGCAGCTCCAGCCACATACACTGAGGCTGGAGGGTTCAAACCCGGCCTGGGCCAGCTAAAATAATGATGACAACTGCAACAAAAAATAGCTGGGCATTGTGGCGGGCACCTGTAGTCCCAGCTACTCAGGAGGCTGAGGCAGGAGAATCACTTGAACCCAAGAGTTTGAGGTTGCTGTGAGCTGGGATGCCACGCTACCCGCTACTGAAGGTGACATAGTGAGACTCTTATCTCAAAAAACAAATGTTCTTTTAGTACAACCCAAAGAAAATTTAAGTAAATTGGTATGCTTTAAAAATGACAATCTTGTAGATATCATTTTATAATTATTTTCAAGAAAAATTAATCCTGGGCCCAATTTGTTATCTTCCTCACTTCTGTGTTTATTTGCTTTAATTTTGCTGGAAAGAAGGTCTCTGATTAATAAAAAAAAAATGAATCTTCTTAAACTAAAACTCTTAGCTTAGTTAAAGAATAATCCTGCTTCTCTCCATAAAAGCAGATTTCTGGTCTTTTTCAGTCTTTGGAATTTAACCCATTAATATATATCAACAATGGTAGTGGCGGTTGATAAGATATTTGAACCCCTTAATTCACCAGGGCTGCTGGGACTGGTAAAAGGTCTTTATGTGAATTGGAAAAGATGCAGCCCAGTGCTAGGGCTTATAGTTTGGTGAGCAGAAGTCGTCTGGATTTAAGATGCTATCTTAATTGTTCAGCCATGCATCCTTTTGCAGAAAATAATCTAAACAGCTGAATATTTCAGTACTGGTTTTAGATCCCCAAGACATGGAGACAGCTGTATTTCTGAGTGTACTATTTAGCTACTCAAACACTAGGTGCCAAGATTTTAATGAAAGACTCACCCACACCTGAGCTAACTAGTACCTTATCTGGAACATAACTTTCTGCTTAACTATTACCCTTGACATGTTTCTACTGCAAGTCAGGATGAAAAGATGGAAAGATCCAAGGGAGTTAAACCATTGTGTATTATCTCCATGAACTTGTTCTTAACCTTGAGGCATTGCTCATCAAGTAAAGAGAGAGTTATCCTGTCAGGAAAGTTATTTTCTTGCTTAGTTATAATCTTCCATCTACTTGGTCTCTAAACTCTATTTCCCCTCTGAAGTTAGTAATATCTGAGCTTCTCCATGTTTCAAGTTAATGAAGGTAGCAATAAGGGGCTGTGACTTCTTTTGCATTCTTAAGCATTTTTTAAAAACATATTGATCCCCCAAGCCAAATAGCCTTATCTTGTACATATTATAAAATTTTGGGGAAGAGTTCAATACAATTCTACAACATGATCATTCTGTGATTCTAAGCTAACAATAAAAGAAATACAAATCAGTTCACTACCCAGTGATAAGTAAATAATAAAGATTCAAGATGTTTCAAAAGATGGAACATAGTAAATAGTGATTAAAGAAGGTTTTAGGAAGAAGTAGGACTTGGACTTGGACGATATTTAAGGGCATTTCTGTACAGTTTTATTTTCTATACCTTGTAGAGATTCCAACTCATTTATTGATAGGTAGCTATGTCTGAATCACAGAAGTGTGCAAAAATTACCTGGGAAAGCAATAGGACCTGATAGAGTTCCAGTTGGAGGGGAAAGCTCACTGATTAGATGTGCCTGAACATACAGGACATGTGGGCAGTGGAAGAAAGAATGAAGTTGTTCCAGGTTATGATCCTGTAAGAGGGCATTTGGCACAGGAAATAAAAAATCATCTTTAAGTTAAAACAAATTCTAACATAGGGAGGGTGATTGACAGACTGAGATAAATAAGACCTCTGCTTTAGAACCCCCACACTCCCTGTGTTTGCAAGGCCAGGCTAGAGTGAGAAGATACTTAGAGAAAGCTCGCCCTGTAGGAGGTTCTCACAGTCGTCCAGGACAGAGACAATGGCCACAGCAGTCACAGTGAGGGTGGGAGTAGCACATAAAACTCAGACAACAAAGACAACAACAGGTGAAGGAGTAAAAGGAGTGTGAGGGTCAGGAGCAAGTGCAAAGAAGCCAACAGCATTCAAAACCAAGGTTAGTGGCATTGCAAAACCAACCAAAGGGCCCGAGGGGAAGATCAGCAGCAGGACTTGGAGAAAAATCCAGCAGCTACCAGAATTGGCCATTTGTGGCCTTCGAGGAAAGGGTAGCTACAATAGGGTGATGCCTGTGGCTCAAAGGAGTAGGGCACAGGCCCCACATACTGGGGGAGGTGGGTTCAAGCCCAGCTCTGGCCAAAATTGCCAAAAATAAAAAAAGAGTAGGTACAATAATCAATGACTTTTCATTTGTTAGTGTTGCCATAGCAAAGTGGCACAAAGTGGGTGGCTTAAGCCACATTTATTTTTTTCCAAGTTCTGGAGGGAAAAGGCATGAGATCAGGTGATGCAGATTTGGTTTCTTCCGAGAGCCCCTCCTTGGCTGTACACGGCCCCTCCTCTGCCTTCTCATGGTCCCTCTGTGCCTGTGCCCTCCTGACCTCCTCCTCTCATAAGGACACCAGCCTGACTGGAGCAGAGGCCACCCTCACAAACTCATTTTTCAGAAACTCATTTAATCTTAATTGCCTGTTTACTGACCCTATCTCCACATAGTTACATGCAGAGGCAGCAGCGATTAGAACATGGACATATGAATTTGGAGACGTACGAACCTTTATAGGAGGTAAAATGGCATCATCCCGTAAATTTCATATTATAACTTGAGGACTACAACAAAAAACCCCTGACCTGTTGTGGCCAAAACTTCATTTAAACTTCATTTAATGATGTCAGTATAACGATTTACTGTCTTTGGTCTTCCTAATTCAAATTAGAAATGACCTGAAAATCATGTTCTTCTGCTAATAACTTCAAACACTGAAAAATGCCTACTCTTACTATTTTATAATTGTTTGGTGAAGGAGAAAATAGTTAAATAATTTTTAAATCAGTAAATAATCTCAAATCAAGTTTGACCAACCAATTTCAGTAGTCAATATGTTATTTAATCTTTAAAAAATGTATTACAGCATATATGTCTAAAGTTGCTTCTCTCATGAAATTTTTTAGCAAAGATTATCCATCTCTGAATTAAGTACTTTCATTATCTTTCCCAGCAGGAATTCATACACTTTGGCATTAATTAGAATCACCTGAAGTGCTTGTTAGAATAGATTGTTGGGCCTCACCCCCAGAGTTTCTTATTCATAGGCTGGCCCAGACCCTGATAATTTGCACTGTTAACGAGTCCTCAGGAATGGCCATACAGCTGGTTCAGGGACCCCTCTGTGAAAACCCTACTCTACAGTAGTATTTGCAACTGTAAAATTAAATTATGCCATTTTACTTTGAAAAAGTATTTTCCATTTTAAAAACATATAGTTTTGATCAAATAAATTCATTGATCATTATTAATGATTAAGAAATTGCTGGAAATAACTATGAAATTTATGGTATCTCAGAAGATATGAAATCATTGCAGTTATCATTACTAAAAAGCAATTGGAGGAATTAATAACTCCAGGAAGTCAATGTGTATTCAAAGTATTTACGTGTTCCTGCGGCGTCACCTTGGTCTGAGACACACCAGGATAGAGCAGTAAAAAGGAACATAGATCAATATCATCTCTATCAGTGAATTTCATTAATAAGTGATATCTCTGGGTCAATGAAATCAATGTGTGTTCCCAGTTTGTAATGTATGAGAGATTCGAAAGTTATAAACAGAACCAAGTCAAATATATCCTACCTATTGGCCATCAAATACATTGTAAAAATGTGTAATGGATAATGTGTGATGAGAGAGATTTCCTTTTTCTTGTAGCCTTAGAATGGAGCCTAAAGGTCAAGGTGAGTATAAAAGTTGCCTCTCCCCACTACCATCCATCAGTGTAAGGAAACTAGGTCTGCAGCCTACAAAAAATTTGCTATCTAAGACAAGATCATAAGTTTTACAGTCTAAGAGTTCCTTCAAGCAAACAAAATGTTCGAGCAAGTTGGCTCAAGGCCAGATACTTTTAGGGAGCCCAATAATTACTTATTTAAGGAAATGTAGCCTTTGCTGTTGACAATATGCTAACAATATAGGTGGACAGCAGATTAAGTCCAGCATGATAACTACACAATAACTTTTTTTACTCAAGAGTTTATTAAGATTCCTAAACATATAAAAAGTTCTAGTTTACCCACAATCACAATTTTTTTCTATGAAAACATGTTAACATAATTTTTTTGCTCTTTACTAAAGCATTTCATGAAGATCTTAGAAATGCCAGATTTTTAACATGGCATGCACAACATTTCTCGGGACTAGATAAGTTTTTTCTCTACGTTTAAATGGAACACTGAATAAAATTTTAGATTTTTCTTTTTGAATCTAAAAATCTATTTATAGACAATTAAAGGGCGAAACTGAACCTGCTCTTACAAATTAATGATGCGTGCAAGGTAAGAACTATTGGAAGGGCCATGATAAAAAACAAGGCACAGGTCCAGCTAAAAATAATGATAGTAATTAGCCACCATCCCTGTGCCTGATACTTGGAGTCTCATAGCTGATGGTCAAAAAGATTGTTAACTTTCTCTGTAGATAACGTCACCTGTTTGAAAACTAGAGGTAGTTTCTGAGATAATTTCCAGGTCCTTCATTCTGGTACATTAGCTGACCCATCTGGACAGGCCGACTCACTAAGCCCAACAGCCTATACCATGGAACTAATGGCTTTGTCCTGAACTCAGCCAATAAACCGACCCTAATTGTTTAATCCTCTGTCCACAAAATTGTCTTCAAAACCCTGTCTCCCAAATTCTTTTGGAGATAGAGTTAAGAAATTCCTCCACTCTCCTCCCGGAGTGCCATGCAGAATAAACTCTCCCTCTGCTGAAACCCTATGTGCTGGCTTCCTCATGGGCAGGGGGCATATGCACTTGGCTGGGCAGTAACACCAACACTAACCAACACTCTTTTCTTTACTAATAGCACAGTTTAGAAGCGTTAAACCTTCTTATGCAAGCTTCAGTACGGAGTTATTTTTGATACTTGCTTCCGGAATTGAAGCTTTCATACAAGTTCCAAAGTAAGACATACCTTTCATAGCAGACAAATATGTTAACCTTAATATTTGTTATCTTGAAATATTTCAAGATTACCAACATAGCTAATAATCTAAAATCTATTTTCTTTCCAATAATAATTTCAGATGAATATTATTTTAAATTTAAACTTCAGGATTTCCTAATGGAGAAATAGTTAAGGCCTTATATATATTTCAAAATGTCCCCAGCTATTAAGGTGGAAAGATTTGAGGATACATTTTCATAATAAAAGTGAATAATTTTAACCTGATCAGAACCACCATTCCTCTCCATAACTCTTTTCATCTTATAAAACAAAAACTCTAAAAAAATTAATAATTTTATGTACAGTGTCCTATAATTTAGCATTTTATTGATATCCCTTATAAAATAGACTCATTGTTCATATTTCAGAAAAGTATGCCTGCACTTTAAAGTATATTTTGTTCTATCGTCCTAGAATGGATAAAATTATTCTTAGAATTTTATTCTATTCAAAAGCTTATTTTCAGAAATAAAACTATGTTATCCCTAATTATTCACACAAATTCTTCTAGAAAATACGCAAGCCAGCGTAAGCAAGAACCCAAACCCTTCTAGAATATACACAAGCTAGTGTAAGCAAGAACAAAGATATTTCGTCAATTTTTTTGTTTGTGGCTTTCTGTTCAAATTTAAGATAACCCTTAATTCTAGATAAATTTTATTTTTGCAAACACTTATATTTTTTTAGCTCCTTTGACATGAGTACCAAACACTTTGATTAACACAGAAAATCTATTAGTTTCATCAGAGCTTTTCAAAGTCATCTTTTACCCTCTGGTAAAATATGATTTTGCAGCTCTCTACCAAGATCACCTGCTGCCTTCAATTCTGGCTGTCTGCATAAATATGTTTCCTCTAACCTATAAATGCATCAACTCACAATGGGGTAAGAACTTTGGACAATGGTTCTATGCTTATACCAGCTAGTAATGTTTTTTTGTTTGTTTCTTTGTTGTTTTTTTGCAGTTTTTGGCTGGGGCTGGGTTTGAACCCACCACCTCCAGTATATGGGGCTGGTGCCCTACTCCTTTGAGCCACAGATGCTGCCCCTCAGCTAGTAATTTTTTATTTATTTTTTTGAGACATAGTCTCACTTTGTTGCCCTCAGTAGAGTGCTATGGCATCACAGCTCACAGTAACCTTGAGATCTTGGGCTTAGGCGATTCTCTTGCGTCAGCCTCCCAAGTAGCTGAGATTACAAGTGCCCGCCACAACACCTGGCTCTTTTTTTTGTTGTTGCAGTTTTGCCGGGGCTGAGTTTGAACCTGCCACCCCGGTATATGGGGCAGGTGCCCTACTCACTGAGCCATAGGAGCTGCCCCCAGCTAGTAATTTTTAAAAGCTTCACATCATCTTGCCATAATACGAAACACAGTGGAGGAATATTTTTATTGATATTTGATAATATTGATATTATTAATCAATTATTAAAATTGATTAATATGGAGATTAATTTCCAGCCTGAAGTTAAGCTTTTTAGAATTTTATGAGAATGATAAACAACATGTCCTGTGAATACGTTAATAATGGCAACACTCAAAATGTTAAAATATGGGTGGTGTATATGCTTTTAAATATGGGAAATTTATTCTATGGACTCACTTTCCCGTGATATCTTACTCAAATTTTTTAACCTACAAAGGATTCTCAAGAGAGATCTGCTCCATCCAAATCCTTCCGGCAGTGTAGCATGTTTCAAATTTAGGAATGCCTCTTCCGGAAAGTATACAGATCACAGCTTATGGGAGGCTTTTGTCTGGGACCACAGGGTCTGATGCAGAAGAGAATCATGGGGAAAGAAGGGGGAACGATAACGCAGAGAGGAAATGCTCTGCTTCACAGCAAACCCGGCTATTAATAAGGACACTATTGATAGTTTCTTCCTTACGTGTGGATGACATCACTAAACCTTTTGGCACTTGCATGTAAGTTCCCTAATACGTTTTAAATCTTAGTCTAAAATAAATTGTGACTGTCGTTTGGCAAGGTTCACATCAATTAGGCCTTTGCACAGATTTCTACATTTACATTTTCTTAACTAGTCTACTGCTTTGCATATCTATTTTAAAATATACAGAACATTTAAGTATAACGTTATAAATAAACCATTTTAAACAAAGACTCTGCAAGGTGCATTTGCTCAATTTGGTTTCAGTTGATTACTGACTGTTAAATTCGATGGGGAAAGTCTCTGCTATAAAAATGTATGTGGCAAAGAACATTACTGTAAATGTTTCCTGGATATAACGAGCATCAGATCACTGTCCTCCATGGAAATCTTGTGGCAGACACAAGTGAATTTCCAGCTGAATTATTTTAGACCTAATATGCTCTTTTTGAAAACCTTTCCTCCTCAACCGATTTTCACTTGTGATTTTAAGGGTATGCACTTAATCTCACCATTTCAGCTCTCTCCGTAGAGTGCAGAAAGCAGCCAGTTCTTACAATGGTTGATAAACCGGTTGACCTCTGTAATCTACATTTTAGAGAAATATATTTCAGCTGCAGATGTTTCCAAAGGTAGAAAATCTGTGAAGAAAATTAATCTATAACTGACAGATGTTTTTATATAAATACAGTTTGGGAATATTCTCTTCACAACATGTTGCCTTCCTGTAAAATTCAAGAGCACGGTTATCTCGCTCTGCTGGGCTCTTGGACCCTACAGACTGGTGCCGAGATGGACTGTCATCTAAATAAACAGAGGCAAACTTTGCTTTGTAGTTAAAGGGTGCAATTTAAATCTGTTGACTTTCATATTTCCTCCTTTGAAATTTGGTTAGTTGTATAACTGCTGTTAAAATTGTCCTCAGTCTGTGGAAGCACAGTGAGTTACTTACCTAAAAACTTGGAGTCAGTATAAACCTTGGTGGAAGAGTTCATCCTGTCTGGGCATTTTATAGCATCTCGGGGAATTATTTTTCCCCTAAGGACTTTATTATTAATGGGACTGCCCATGTGTTAGGAGGGAAGAATGGGCTTCCTCAATTAGAAGACCTTTCAAGAGAGTTAACAGAGAATTTATCCTTTCATTTAGGGAAGGGAATGTTTCCCAGCAGAACACTGAATCTTTCATGCCTGACTTTCTTGCAACACAATGTGTAAAATTTTTAGTTCCTTAAAAATTAAATAGACACTGTGAAATTTAAGAAGGCTTAAAAGGGACTTATCTTTAGCAACCCTGTTTTCTCACCACCTAGTACTCATGGTAACAGGTTATCAGCTCTGTCTATAAGAAGTCTTCATCTTCTTCAGAAAAAAAAGTGGCCTGTTGAGCTCTCCCAAAGATTCAACTCCAGAGACTCCAGAGGTTCTCAGTGGAGATCTGAAGGAGGTTACACAGACACTTATGCTACGAGTGGTCAAGCACGTGGTGATGGTCATTCCCTTTCCTTCTGAAGCTCTGTTTCATCATTTGAAAGATGTTGCTTTTCAGGTGGTAAAAACTATAGAAAATATGTGAAGAATATCTAGCATGTGGTAGGTACTTAGAAGGATCATTTGGAACCATTTTTTTTTTTTTATTATGACACTAGTTACTTCAATTCAATTCAATGTATGTAAATTCAAAAAACATAATGTCTACTTTGTTGCTTTTTGGTCATAGAGCTTCAGTCTTTTAGAGGCCTCAGTTAATTTCCACGTACAAAGCATGACTTTAACAAATGTAAATCACATACATTAGTTCACTTCATTAATATCACAACTGTAGGATTTATTCATTACAAAAGTATATTTCCTCAGTTACATTTCATTCAGAACATAAAACAGCCACCTTGATTCTATAATGTTATACATTATATGCACTAATAAAGTGACTTCAATAACTTCCTGTGGATTTAAGTGCCTGATTTACTATATAATCTTTATGTACATTAAGCTTATACTATTGTTTGATAGGCTATCATGTTGGCTAATTTTGCAAGTTTTGTTAAAGAAAGGACTGATTCTTTTGCTCAACCAGAAGCTACCTCACAGACAGATAATATAACACAGTAATCTGACTGCTTGAGAAACTCCCCAAAAGAGACTGTCTAATACAGCGACAATTATAGATTATTATACTCAAATATTTTTTAAGGGAACAACTTAAAGGACATTTTTTTCTTGATGTTGACTCAGCTTGACAACCACAGATAACACAATTTGAATTTTTTATGACTATTGCTAAAAACAAGAAAGATTTAAATAAGATAAAATTTCTGAAATGAGGAAATAAAAGAATTAAAAGCTCATTGAAACAATTTATTTCATTCACTTAGATATTATGACTCTTTCGTGTCCTCAGCCATGATATAACATCTCCATACTTTCTCTACTCAGTAACATCCAAGTGGTCAGTTTCTCCACTGGGTCCCTTCACATCTCCTGAAAGCCATTGCATTCATCCCTTCCTCACACCATAGATTTCTCAATTCTGTTTTGAATTGGCTATTTTCTTTCTTTTTTTTTTTTTAATCACATTTGTTCTTTCTGTTGTATGAAGATTGGTATTTTGCTTCATTTGATGGAGGGAGGGATGAAATGCCTTCAAAAAATCTCCACTGTTCAGCAAGTCATATCTTATTCATTGTAACTAGAAAACACCCCACCTATACACACAGCCTCACTCACAATCCATGGGGATCCTTCTTAATTGATAATGTGATTATTTTATAATATATATAAATATTATAATATAAACCAACAAAACCACATAAATTGTTAAAACTCAGAATTTGAAAATTTGAGGGGGGGATCTCTTAAAATTCATCTAGACAAAACTCAGGATGAATTTTCACATGCTCTCCTGCCCCCCGCCACAGCAAGCAAGATGTTCACATTTCTCATTAAACATCTATAGTATACGAAAACCTAAATTTGGCATGTGGGAAATTGAGAGAGAACTAGATGATGTACTCACCGCATTCAAGAATCAAATACACTCCCAAAAAGTTACATTAAAAAAAAAAAAATTGGGCGGCACCTGTGGCTCAGTGAGTAGGGCGCCGGCCCCATATGCCGAGGGTGGTGGGTTCAAACCCAGCCCCAGCCAAACTGCAACCAAAAAATAGCCGGGCGTTGTGGCGGGCGCCTGTAGTCCCAGCTACTCCGGAGGCTGAGGCAAGAGAATCGCTTAAGCCCAGGAGTTGGAGGTTGCTGTGAGCCGTGTGACGCCACGGCAGTCTACCCGAGGGCGGTACAGTGAGACTCTGTCTCTACAAAAAAAAAAAAAAAAATTACTCAATAATGGTTCAGAATGAGACAGGAAGATCTGTCAACAGGAGTCACATCCAGCCAATCCAAGCAGTTGCCTGGTGGTTTAAATTCACATAGAGAAAGGTTGGACTTGTCTTTGATCTTAACTCTTCCTGTAAACATTTTTCTCTATGGATTTGCACTAGCAATGTGAAAGAATCAGCAAGAAGGTCTGAGAGCACCACTTTTACAAGCTAAAACAAGTGCCAACTGCTTTTCTCGTTCATAAACCTCAGAATGGCTTTGAATCCTTTTACTTTGGCCAAAATGGACTAAAACTATGGAAGTGTGAGTTTGTCTTAGCACAGATATTGGTAATTTCAGTGTGACATCTCCCCACCTGGGTGATTCTAAAGATGTCACAGAATAATGAGCACAGTCGACAATTAGCACCATCCAGCAAACAGCCCTCAAATGGTTTGCGGCATCTGTTTGTCCCCAGCACTAAAGCTAATAAGAGCCAGAATTCTCCAAGGTACATCCCTTTTCAGTTTCAAGTCTAATTACACTTTCTACATTTCAAACCAGTGAGGTACTTAGGGCTGGGAGAACACTCCCATTATTTTATAGTAGAACAAATTAAGAAACCCCACACAAGTGGGCAGAATGCCAGCTTGCAATTCTCCCAGAAGTCCCGATGCACACAACCATGTTTCTTCCAGGATTTCAATGGGTTTAGTCTTTTTTATTTTAGAGCTTTTATTATAAAGAAAATTTGCACATTAGCTCTTTTTTAAACTTCTGTAGTAAAACATAAAATCAGCAATAAAATAGTAAGTAAGAGGATCTAGGTGAATTAGGAAACATATGAGGTTTACACATAAATGCTGAGATGGGTAATAAAATCTCCACACTTCCTGGAAAATGATTCACAAGCCATTAACTAATCCCACGAAACAAAATATTTAATATGCACAAAACCCCATAAGAATGGAGAATTACTCAGCATTTTAGGGTATTCTTCTTCCATTATTATACATATAAGCATTATTATTTATCCAAATACTTGATGGATAAATGATTCTCTTTAAAATTTTATCTGTTCTAGACTTACCTGGATATTTCAATAAAAAACAAAACAAAACAGGTCTTTATAATCAGTATGAAATTTATAAAGTATGTTTTCAGGAAATATCTTTATATTATAAACTAAGATATAGAAATGCCTTTACTAGGCAGGAGGAAGACATGGTTTAAAAGAGTCAAACTTACAATGCTAATTAAATCTGGCAATGAAGTTTCTATATCAAAAGACGACAGCTTTTTCTCCTATGCACTTCTGGGAGAAGGCTATCAGCCATTAATAGTCCTTATGACAAGCCTGAACACTAATGTTTGCAGCTTTCAAAAGAGTTGCTAATTATACACAAAGGAGCAAAAGGTGTGGAAAACTGTAACAAAAGGGCTTAGATTAGTCCAGAGAAGATTCCTGAATTCAAAACCCGCTAACCATGTTTTCCCTTGAGAAGTATGATTATTAGCTATGCCCTAAAAAAAAAAAAAAATTGTAAAAAAAGTCAGCGTTCCCATCAGCAGTACTAAATTAAGAGCAGGAAGACCTAACATTTCTAGTGCATTTTCTTCCATAGTATTAACGTAGGTATTCTGTGAGAATGTTTACGGTATTTATTTTCCTTCATTGTGACATCAGATTATGTATTAAAGTGGTTAGCCCAGAGTATGTGCTTAGTCAAAGTTTATGAAAAATTAAAGGAAGAAAAGGAATGAAGAAGCAAGATTTCTGGGTGGCGCAGAGAAATGAGACCTGAGTTCTTTGTTTCTGAAGTCAGGTAGATGATTATTGAGTTAGAATGCTCATTCTTGTTCTTTATCAGTCAGCTTCTAAAACGGGAACATAGGTGGTGTGGGACCCGTACACCTTCTGTGTCACTCCCTCAAGAGGCATGACTTCAGTGATCCTAATCAGATGTTAAACCATTGGAGAAGTATTTGTTACATTTACGTTTTTATGTTTATTGCATTTACTGTTTCTGAAATAGGGCAGAGAGAAATGATAAACAGGAGGTCAGCAGAACAGAAAGAAGAGACTGTCTGCTATTCCTGCCACTTTGGTATTTGTTACTGACGGGTACTAAACAGAATTCCAGTTGGTTTTGCACCTGTGTGCAGGAGCCACAGCTGGGGGCACAGTGACTTGTGCGTATTGTCCCAGCTACTCCAGAGGCTGAGGCAGGAGCATCACTTGAGCCCAAGAGTTCCTGAGACAGGCCGTTGCCCTCAAGCCTGGGCAGCAAAGTGAGAACCAACTCCAAGAAAAGAAAGAAAAGAGAGAGAGAGAGAGAGAAAGAAAGAAAGAACTTGAGTGTATAAAAAGTTGGGCAGCAAAGTGAGAACCAACTCCAAGAAGAGAGAGAGAGAGAGAGAGAGAGAGAGGGAGAAAAGGAAGGGAGGGAGGGAGGGAGGGAGGGAGGGAGGGAGGGAGGGAGGGAGGGAAGGAAGGAAGGAAGGAAGGAAGGAAGGAAGGAAGGAAGGAAGGAAGGAAGGAAGGAAGGAAGGAAGGAAGGAAGGAAGGAAGGAAGGAAGGAAGGAAGGAAGGAAGTCGACTGTATAAAAAGTTCCCTACACAGTTTACTAAAATTCACAAAAACCTCTACAAATACTCTAGAGTCTTAGCGCTGGGATTCTGGCACTGACGTCCATGTGTCCTCCACGGGGAAGCTGGGAAGGCTTGAATGGGATAGACTATGGAGCTGTGCATGTTCAGGGTTAGGTGGAATCCCATTCTATTTCCTTTCGTGCCTCAGTCTTTCCGAGTTTTCCTCATTATTGTCAAAACTGTTACCATGTACGGTTGATGAGTGCTTACTGTTTCTAAGGACAGCATTTTCCTCTTCTATACTATCTCAGTTTATTTTCACAACCACTCTTTTAAGTAGACTACTCATTTTAGTTTTTATTGCTATGTTATCCCAATGCGATAAAATGTCTCCTTTCGTCCACAGAATTCAATAGTTTTTGGTACGTCCACGTTATGCAACCCTCACCATATTTCCATCTTCACAAAAAGAAACGTCACACCCATTAGCATCCATTCTTTTTACTTTTTCCTCCTCCGACCCATGGGGACCTCTAATCTTCTTTCCACTTTTATGGATTTGCCTATTGTGGACTTTCATCTACGTGGAATCATAAAATATGTGGGTTCTGGTTTCTCACTTTTTTCACCTAGTGTAATATTTTCATGTTTCAACTGTATTTAGCATATCAGTACATTATTCGTTTTTGCAGCCAAGTGATATTCTATTATATGAGCTATGCGTGTATCACAATTGTTTATTCTGTTAGCAATGAATGAACAGTTTTCACTTTCTGTCTGTTATCAATAATGCTGCAAGGAACACTGACGTACAAGTCTGGTGTAGACAGATCCCTTCGGCTCCACTGGATATGTATCTAAGAGTGGGATTGTTGGGTCATATTGTAACTCTGCCTATTTTTTTGAAGAATGGCCACAGTTTTTCACAAAAGCTATACCACTTTATATTCCCACGGGCAGGTGAGCAATCTTTCCACATCCTTGCTAATACTTGTCATTCATCACTTTTATTACAGCTATCTAGTGTTTGTGAGGTGGTATCTCATGGTGGTTTCGATTTTTATTTCTGATGAATAATGTTGAACATTTTTATGTGATTTTTATCTGTATATTTTCTTTAGGGAAATATATATTAAAATGATTTGGCTATTTTCTAGCTATTTGTCATTTTATTGTTGAGTTGTAAGATTCCCTTATATATTTTAGGTAGTATTGCCTTATCCAATATGTGAATATAAATATTTTCTCCCATTCTACGTGTGGTTTCATTTTCTTAATGGGATCTATTGAAATACCAATGGTTTTATGTTTTGTTTTTTTTTTAGGATGGAAGAATTAGGTGTTTATTTTACTTCTTATAAAAATGTCTCAAGTTTTGTTTTACATCACCTTTTCAATTGCATAAATATAGCTACTTATCATGCAGAATCAATTTATACCATAAAAATGTATCTACACAGATTACCAAAAACAAAGGTGGACTTTCAGAGAATTCATTGTTTTGAGTAAGTTAAATTTATTTCTTTTTTTCCTGTGATGCTTGTGTTTTAGTTGTCAAATCTAGAAACCACTGATTCAGCTAAAGATCTACTTCTTATAAGAGTTTCAGAGTAGCAGCTCTTACTTTCAGGTTTTTGATCATTTTGGGTTAATATCTTTTTGTATATGGCCTGAGGTAGGGATCTAACTTCATTATTTTGCATGTGGACATCCAGTTGTTTCCAGCACTATCTGTTGAAAGACTATTTTTCTCCATCGAGAGTCTCATCACTTTTGTCAAAAATCAATTGCTCATAAATACAAGGGTTTATTTCTGGACTCTCAGTTGAGTTGTTATCTTCATTTTAGGAACCGAAAATTAATGGAGTTTATGTAACTTGTTGAGATGATGATCTGATAACCTGAGATTCAAAGTTGGCTGAATTCACTCCATCTACTGTATCCTTTAGCATAATCCTCTGATGCCACCTGAAAAGTATACTCAGCACTGATGAACATTGGACTGATTCATTTTATAATCTTACAGTGGAAAAAGTAATTGCTGAGCTTTTGTCTCTGTTCGGATTTAAAGAGTGTGTGTGTGTGTGTGTAGAAACAACACATGCATTCTCCAACTCAAACTATTACACTCCCTGTTTTCCATTTTAAAAATGTTTAATTGCAAGAAACTATCTCTTTTCAAGAAAAAGAAAACAAGTCTATTTGCAAGAACATCAGATTCTTCTCAATCCTCACTCAACATGCATAGTGAGTAAGAATGGAGCTGCATTTAACATAAATGTCACAGAAGACAAGATGAGATCCCTCTCATCTTGGAATGTTCAACCCTGGACGGCGGATCAGCAGGCAGCTCTCTGATCCCAGCTGTGCAGCGAGTAACACGTCCCTCAATAAGTCCCTCAACTGCTGGGTTGTCACCTTTTTTTTTTTTTCCCTGCAAAGAAGTCTAAAATCTTAGCCTGAAATACCTGATGTCCTTTATATGTTTATAACCATAGTTTGAGAGGTGTCCTTCAAGGCTGCTGACAAATAGAGCTGATAGTTTTATGTGCTATTTCTACAGAATAAGGACAAAAGCATTGAAACCCACAGTCTTCATGAGATTAACGCATATTCTAAAGTATACGGTGAATTTATTGCCTAATGTGAAAAGTTCCTCCCAGTATATAAACCAAGATGATTCTACAATAAAAGGCATAAAGTCTATATAAAAACCCTGGGGATTTCGTTGGCTTGTTTTGTATGTTTTTACTTAAACTTTGGTCAACCTCTATGTGGTACTAGATTCCTGTAAAATATTTAAGGAATGCTTATGTAGACGTGTAGGTTTAATTGTGGTTTCATCCAATAATTTTGATCAACACTAATTGGACACACATCTTCATAAGCTCAGAAGAAAACTATTTCCACTTTAAAATTTTAAGCTACTATTTTTAGGCATGATAGAAAGTCCAGGGACTTGTGGCATAGGGATAGCATTTTCTGAAGGAGTGATTTTTATGTTCTCAGATATCAGATATAATAATGTGCCATGGCTGGTAATGGAAGAGGATTCATTAGATATAACCAAGGATCTGGACACAGTACACAATTTAGCTTTCTTTCGAAAGTTGGCTAAAGGTACTTGATGGCGTTATTGAAGTTAGTCTGGTGGGTCTTTAAAATTTCAGTCCTCAGGAAGGCTAAATGTTCGTGCTCAGTTATACGGCTTTTTATTTTTCTCTCATACATTTTTATCCTTTTATCTAAGAAAGGCTCATATCCCATAAAAAATGTTCACAGACATCAAAATCAACAGTTTTTTTAATAAAAAAACTTTTAATTAAATGTTTAAATAAACTTTTGGATGTTTAAAACACTTATTGCAATAATTGAAATTTAGAAGTTCTGCTCGGGTGAGTGAAGTGCAACCTTCTACATATACATCTAGGACTTCCATGAAAAAGATGTCTGTGAAGGCAAAAGACTTGGGGACAACTTCACTTTTGTAACTTCTTTCAGACAGCTGGGAAATCAGGCCTTTGTTCACATGCCTATGTCTGCTTTAATATAGAGTCTAGGTGTTTTGTAATTGTTTTCTGAAGTGATATATATATATATTCTTATATATATAAGAATCCAGAATGCAGATCTTACACTGGTACCCTGGGAAAGAAGTGGGTTCAGGGTTAGGGTGGTACTAACCTCTAAATTTCACAGTCTGGAGACTGATCCAGAGAAAGTGAGTAGGAAATTGCAGATGAGAGGGAGGATGGAAGTGTTGGGCCAGGGCAAGAAGGTTGGGAAATGGAGCTACGGGTCTGAGCCGGAGAGATTTTTTGGAGTGAGTGTATTGTCACAATGGAAAACAAGAAAAACCTATTGAGACCACAAATACATGAAGAACTCCAACTCCTTGAAAACATTAAAAATTATATGATTACATTTCCGTTTTTCAGAATCTGCATGTAGCTCCATCTACCCAAGTTAAAACCATATTCATGATATACAATGAGAGTAACAAATATGATATATATGTTTCATTTGTTGAAAAAATGTTGATTAATTTTGGGACGTCTTTAATCGGAGGTCATGTTATTCATAGTTGGGAACTACTCTATTTTTATCAGAAACCATTTTATTTCTTCTTGTTAGATAGCAGGCTTACCTAAAATTTTCTACATTTGCCTTTTAGTTTCATACGGATCTCATCAAACAGGAACTATTATTTTTCTTCACCAAGTGTCCAAAGGGTCAGTGGTCCTGGGTGACTGTCCTCTCTAAGTGCTGCTAATTCTCCTCTGGACCGGCAGCACTTCTGATAGCGCGGTCATTGGAGTATTTGGAAATTGTCTGCAGACATTCTAGAGAAAACATGGCTAGCGGAGAAAAACATTTGAAGTATATACAACCGAGGAATCCCTCATCCTAGGCACTGGCTGCTTTAGTAGTTTGCATTTTTCTACTTCCAGCCAAACAATACAGCACACCACTGAGTGTGAAATCCCGCTTAGGAAGGCCCCATGCTATTTCTTTGGTCTGGTATATGGGGATTTCCACACATTGTAAATGACAGGGGATTAAGAATTTGTACAAGGGAAGCTGAGTGGAGTTAGGCCAATTCAACCACAGTGAAGTGTCGCAGCTTACGAGCTACAGGTTTAAAAGTATAATAACCTACCCTTCCCCGTCAGTCCCTGTCTAGTGCTTATACAATCCATTCTTCACATCCTAGCCATGCAAATAAGCACATTATTATTATGACTTAAAATTATTTATTGAATTCACTTTATTATACTGAATTGCCCAATTATTTTTGAGGCAATTTAACAATGTAAAAATCCCTAAGCATATTTATTTAGTTTTTGAAACAGAAATAGTTCATTTTCATTTAATAATATTCAAATCATCTTAATTGCCTTCACTGATACATGTAATGTTTTGAATCTTAATAATTAGAGTTATTTAACTTGCAGGGTAGCCAACTATGTACTGGAAAATGAGGGCAGGGCTCCAATTAATGTAGGAAAAGAATGTTTGCATGTTTTAATAACTTTTAAGAGGAAACATAAGATTTAGGCTGTAACCACAATTACAGATGTTATAAATGGAAAGCACGTTTGTTTGCTTAATTCATCTCTTGCTCTGTACAAAATTATTCCACAGAAAATGTATATTTGCTTAATATTAATTTGATTGCACTGGGTAAGATACAGGGACGGGAAGAGATCTGAAGCAGAGGATCTGTCAGGAGGCTATAGTTCTGTCTAGGTATAAAATAGACAACAGTGAAAGAAAATATATACTCCATCAACACCAGCGTCTCCATCGTAGCTAAGCAGTGATAAAATGTTTCAAAATATTTTCTATTTAATCTTCATACAATGGGTAATCTGTGTTGAGCACAGATCCATCTGACCTTAAAGTTCATTTTTCTCTACACTAGAATCATCTGATGATGACCTGCATCTTATTTCTGTGACTTATATTTCTGAAGATATCAATGTAGGGCTGGGTATGGTGGCTCACACCTGTAATCCCCACACTCTGGGAGGCCAAGGTGGATGGATTGCCTCAGCTCACAGGTTGGAGACCAGCCTGGGGAAGAGCAAGACCTCGTCTCTAAAAATAGCCAGACATTGTGGTGGGTGCCTATAGTCCTAGCTGCTTGGGAGGCTGAGGCAAGAGACTCATTTGAGCCAAGGCTTGGAAGCTTGAGGTTGGTGCCTGAGGGCTCCTAGCAACCTCAAACTCTTGGGCTTGGCTGATTCTCTTGCCTCAGTCTCCCAGGTCACGAGGACTGCGGGCACCCGCCACAACGCCTGGCTATTTTTAGAGACAGGGTCTCACTCTCATTCAGGCTGGTTTCGAATTCTTGGGCTCAAGCAGTACACCCGCCTTGCTCTCCCTGAGTACTGGGATTGCAGGCGTGAGCTACCACACCTCACCCTATTGTATTATTTTAATTTAAGAATGAGGAATCGGGGCCACGACCTGGTCAACTAGTTAACTGTCCAAGGTCATTTCTCTAGTAAGTGGAGAAACCAAGACCTGAATCAGTCTATTTGATCATAAAACTCATGACTTTACCTTCAATATGCCAGGACTGAATGATTCAATGAATGAATCAACAGGTAAATGATACTGGCTCATTCTTTAAATAGACATCCTAAGTAGTTAAATGTTATATTTCTGAAAGTTGTAAGGATTCATAACCTTGTATCGGAAACACAATAAAAAAATCTTCCTCTCAAAAAAAAAAAAAGAAAGAGGGTGGCGCCTGTGGCTCAAAGGGGTAGGGCGCCGGTCCCATATGCCAGAGGTGGTGGGTTCAAACCCAGCCCTGGCCAAAAAAAAAAAAAAAAAAGAAAGAAAAAAGAGTTTGAGGTTGCTGCGAACTATGATGCCATGACACTTACCAAGGGCAACAAAGTGAGACTCTGTCTCAAAACAAAAAAAAAAAAAGATATCAATGGAACTGTCTTAAACATTTTACCAATGATCAAGTTTGAAAATGTGGTTTGAGTTTAAGACACAGTAAGAAGAAACGAAATGATGTAAGCATAAAGAATTGCCTCCACCTCTACTTTTTAGCCTATCAAAACTACAACCGCTGATACCACTGCCAATAATAGCAAGTACAGTTTATTAACTACTGACATATTGATACAATTATTGCTGTAGGATACGTCTCCCTCCACTAGAATGCAGGCCCCCTGAGGGCAGCTTCCCCGGGCCATCTGTATATTGCTGAACCCCTAGCTCTTTTACTGCACTTGGTTTCAAAGTACTGAAAACAAAATTATTGAATGAACAATCAATTTCATTGATCTAGAGTGTAAGTAATTGGCTCAAAGAAAATCAAGCAACCATTAAAATGAGCCCCCGGGGTTAAAGTTCTCTCCTAACCACAAAATGACATTGTGATACTGACAAGTGCCTTTCTAAGACCTTTTTCCTAGAAATATGAACATCTTATTGGATTTTAACTATAATACCACAAAATAAAAAGGAAGTGTGATAAGAATGTTTATTTTTCTTCTAAAAATAGTAAATTTCAATCTTGTCAATTGATGTCCAGGAAAATTAAGATAGGAAAGGTCTTTTACTCTGATTTTCCAGGCTTGGAAAGTGAAAGAGGGAGCAGCAGCCAGGCGAAGGGAAGGTTAAGGATCCAGAGGTAATGACAAGTCTGGTTGCCGCAGCCCATCGCTGCTCACTGGATGATGACAGACCTTTGAGGGTGGTCTGTCTTATAATCTAAAGACCTGCATTCATGAAGCTTGTTTAATACAATGACATTTTTCATATTATGCATTTTTATTTTCCAAAAAATAATGATGGGGATTAATAGAAATTGAGGAATTTCTCCATAAAAGTTATTTCTTAAATGCTGTACTTCAATTTAGTTTCACTTACAAGATATTCACGGCTCAGTGCCCGTCACTCAGTGGTTAGGGCACCAGCCACACACTCTGAGGCTAGAGGGTTTGAACTGGCCCCGGGCCTGCTAAACAACAATGACAACTGCAACAACCACAACAAAAATAGCTGGGCGTTGTGGCAGGCACCTGTAGTCCCATCTACTTGGGAGGCTGAGGCAAGAGAATCACTTAAGCCCAAGGGTTTGAGGTTGCTGTGAGCTGTGATGCCACAGCACTCTACCCAGGGTGACAAAATGACACTCTGTCTCAAAAAAAAAAAAAAGAAAAGATATTCAGAGTCATTCATTTACATAAGGAGCTAGAAGGAGGAATTACTGCTCAGGAAATCAGTGCTGCTTAGGGTCCTCTAGTTCAATTCACATGTGGACCAAACACCACATAACTTTATTTTACCTCAAAAAATAGTCAGGGACTTTAGGAAATACCTCATTTTTTAATGGTATAATTCGATATTTGTAGGAAATACCTCATTTTTTAATAGTCTAATTCAATATTTGTAAGGTTACCAATGCAACTATAATAATTTGTGAAATTTTTATTGCAAACTATTCTGGAGAAGATACAATTTGCAAATTGTTTTAACCAATTTCTTTGTTAAAAAAATATAGTCACTAGGTGTCATTGCCTATTCTAAAACATACTTTCAATAACTTAAAGCATAAAAAGTTATGACATTTTCTGGGTGATCTTCCTTTGTTGGGTTTATTTTCATGCGTTCTTATTACACATACAATAGCTATGTTATTGGGACAGAAAGATATAGTTCAGGCTGGGATATACCAAGGAATAATTAAAATCCCATGATTATTCATCTTTTATTAATTTACTACTTTTAATTTTATCTATGAAATTTAGTTGTTTTTTTTTTTTGTTTTTTGTTTTTGGCTGGGGCTGGGTTTGAACCGGCCACCTCCGGCATATGGGGCTGGTGCCCTACTCCATTGAGCCACAGGCACCGCCCCTGAAATTTAGTTTTGTTATGCATAGGGATTTTCAGAACAAAAAAAAAAAATAAAAGAAGGAACTTGATGCAAAATAGGTAAACCTCCCAAGAACCTACTTAAAAGATCAGAAAACGAAATTAAATCTTCACATTACTCAGGCTTTTTTGACCTTTGCTATATCAAGAGCTTGTGTACTAAATAAATACATTTTACTTAAATTTCTTCTACTGTCAGAAAAATTAATGCAGAAACATTATTTCAATTCCATTTCTATGCACCTCACTCTATAAAATATTAACCACACTTGACAAAAGAGTTTCATATGATGATAGCATGTTAACTAAGACATTTAATATGTCAGATATTGTTAGGTTTAAATCGGTCAAAGACCACCAGTGTGACCTCAATCTTTCATCTAGAGATATCCTACAACTGCAGTGACTAAGGGGATGCATTTAGTCCTGAGACAGGAGTGATTATCTTTTAATTTTGGTGTATCCAAATACTTTTCCATTATGCACATGGTGTCCATAAAGTTCGTGTGCAATTTAAAATATAAACTAAATTTATATTTCACATGAACTTTATGGATACCCTGCACTTTGTTTATTTATAATATATATAAATGTATCTAATAGCCATATACATATACACGTCGTTTCTCTCTATGTGTATATATACTTACATATAATACAATATAACATATTCCTATCTAGAGCTACAGCTCTAGCATCTTCCTTGGATATATTCCCCTCTGTCTGTCTATGTACACGTAGAAGGCGTCACTCCTCTGTCCATCAGGCAGATGCCTAAATAGTACACATGCTATTGTTTGTCAACTTCAATTTTCGTGTGCAGAAGCAGACTTCAGGCTTTATAATTTGTATGAGTCTTATTCCTTCACTTAATAAAAACTTATTTATTACTTTGCTTCTCCTATTCATGTGATGACTGCATGTCATCGCTCTGCTATGTATTATATTAAAATCCTTTAGTGTATCTTTTATTTAGCCCAAATGAAATCCAGTCTCAATCAGTGCCTCTGGGAATGAAAATAGTTGTGATGACCTTTTCAAGGAGAGCAACCATGGGCAGCACCTGTGACTCAAGGAGTAGGGCACTGGCCTCATATACCGGAGGTGGTGGGTTCAAACCCAGCCCCCGCCAAGAACTTCAAAAAAAAAAGAGAAAAAAGAAATAGTCACAGGAGATCAACCAGAGCAACTTCATCTCTCCCACAGAACTGAACATGAAGGAAAAAGAAGGCGTGGGCATGTTTGTTAATAATTTGATTTCAAACAGATGCTACTTAATATAATTAATTTATACTATTAAGCAAAGGATTGTATTATAAGTTATAAAATGTCTTTATTAATAACTATATGTGCCAATTCTAAGAAACTGGGCAGAATTATTTAATATTTGTAGTATGATCACCAAGAAATAAGCCAGTTTGCTTGAGAGTACTACATCTTCAAAATAAAAGATCTCATAATCGCTATAGTACAGACAGAATGTCTGATAAAGTAATATAAACTTAATGCAATAGCAATATTCCTTGAACTTTTTAACACTGTCATTCAATTTTTATCTCTGTTTCTTCCAATATAGAACTTGGCAAGACTAGCAGTCTCTTCTTCAGAAGAAAAGTAAAATTCTATCTCTATAAATGTGACTGTGAACAAATTTAAGCTAGAGTTTGCATAAGCTGATTGCATATATAACTTCCTGTTTCTGCAGAGCGAACATACTGAAGAATGGTTGCATTTATTGGGATTTCCACTCACTCGGTGTCCACCCACTCAATCTGGTATCCAGAAAGAACTCCAGTCTAAGACAATGTTGGCATTTGGCACTTTTACTCCTGATGCACAGAATTCACATAAGACCAAGGTTGTCTGATCCAACAGTCAGCCAAGCCTGATTTTAATTACACTTTATATTTAAGATGGCAGCTTGCATGGGAATCCCTGCTGTAGACAAAACTTCAATACGGACACATTATTTAACTCCATCTCGCATACAGACTTCGAATGAATACTACAGCAGCCACCTGAATTCTCTGCATAATGAGAATGCTCTTAAGGATCTAATATTTGGGTTGAGATATTTGAAAAAGCACTCACTGTGTCCATTATGATATTCTTTGATCAAATTTCTAAATTTAACTTTAATCTTTTAAACAAATGCAAAGCAAGCATAACGTTTTCTTTCTTTAAAAGTTATGTATAGAAATACTTCCTTTAAAAAAACAAAGTAAACTGTGGTGCACAAAATAGTTTTGAATGAATTAAAATGTAAAAGCTCCATTTAATCCTAATTTTTAAATAAATGTTTTTATTTATATCTATATATTATCCATACTGAGGAAATTCATTATGTAGTTGGAATTTTCTGCTTACTCAGAGTCTAATTCTTAAATCAATGTATTTTTCTTTTTCTTTCTTTCTTCCTTTTTTTTTTAGAGACAGAGTCTCACTTTGTCACCCTCGGTAGAGAGTGCCATAGCATCACAGCTCACAGCAACCTCCAGTTCTTGGGCTTAGTCAGTTCTCTTGACTCAGACTCCTGAATAGCTGGGACCACAGGTGCCCACCACAATGCCCGGCTATTTTTTTGTTTGTTCGTTTGTTTGTTTTTGTTGCAGTTTGGCTGGGGCCGGGTTTGAACCTGCCACCCTCAGTGTATGGGACGAGTGCCCTAGTCACTGAGCCACAGGCACTGCCCAACCATGTAAATATAATCAACAAAAACAAAACATCGTAAATATTATTTATTAATGTTAAGCCATATGGTACCCTTTGTTCCCTAATTAGTCCTTCACAATCTTGATGGGCAAATAAAATAAAATTTTACTTTTTCAACGTAACAATAGGTTGGAATAATCTTTCTGATCTAGGAAGAAACAGGAAACCAATAGAAAGAGTATGTGTTTAAAACAGTGTCCGCTGATAACTGCTTTCCAAAGAAATGAAGGTACGTATGTTGAAAGGTCTAACACATTACCCTCGAAGGCCAATAGAACAGTAACCTACACATTTATTTATGATTTACTAACACAACATTTTCGAGGTTGTTAAAGAAATTTAATGGACAGCTGTTAGTCTGGGGCTGCTCCAGTGCTCTGGTTTGTTACATGAGCAAACAGAAACCGGATGTAAACAGTGAAACAGAATTTAATTGATCGGAAACTAGCAACTGACCTCTTATTGGGGACTTTCCACCAGATTATACCCAAATAAGGAAAATGTCTAGCTATATCGAATCAAATTAACTTCTTTGCTTCTGCATTCAGCTGATGAAAGGCGTCTGCTCACGCTGCTGCAGCAGAGCTTCTGACGCTCTCCCCTCTGAGCACTGCCCAATTCCTGAATCTTTCTTTGTTCAAATCAACCCTGTCAAATTAAATTTGTCTGAAGTTTTTCTTGTAAACGGATTCACTAGAAGTATTTGTCCTATTAACTCATTTGTTTTGTCAAAATAAAAACTACAAACAACAAAACGCTGTATAAGGTGACGTGTATACTTTACATCCTGTTAAGGAAAATTTCAGAAGGTGGTTGCGTGGCCAAACCTAGTCCCTGGCTCTTGGCCATACCTGGCTTTTCCCTAGCCTGCCAGGAAAGGGAAAGACAGCCTTGAGGAGGTCAGCTGGATTTCAGGATTCTCTTCCTTTATTTTCACTTCCAGGATTTTCTTGCTTTAATTGCTATTGTCACCAGAATGCTGCCTAACTCCTGTTGGCTCCAGGGAGAACATTTTTCCCTTACCTCTGTCAGCCAGTCCTCTTCCTCCCTATGGATACATGGCCCAAAGTTCATGATCAATATTTAAAGTAAAAACATCATTTCTAATTTAGTACAGATTAAATCCATGCCCCAAGGAAAGCACCATTTTACAGATTGAAAAGTCATTTCTTGGTCTGGCGTCTGTTTCCATTACGGTATCTCCACAGTGGTTAGATGTAAACTACAGGGCACTTCTGGACTCAAAATTAACGTGGCATTATAACAGGCCAAAATATATGGAATTTAACCATCATTAGAAATACCAAATCACTTACTTGGGACAAACATAAAATTATCAAGAAGATCATTTGAAAAAGACACCTGTGAAGTCCACATAACAAAGTTGTTAGCTCTCCTCTCTACAAGATATCTTCAGTCTTCCTCAACACGGTTTCCAGTCTAATGTAATGCAAACATTTCCAAAAGTTTAAGCACAATTATACACTTGGATTATGACCATGTTTGAATCCAAATATTAAACCAAGTCAAGCCAATGTTCTGTAGCTGAAGGAATTCCAGACGGGAAGTTAACTAACATGATGCTGTAATTCACGGGTTCTGGAGCCCAGCAGGATCTGAACTGCTCCAGCACCCGCCTGACACCCTCTGAAGGGACCGCTCATCCCCACAAAAGCGGAAGAAAAAAGGCCCTAAGAGCTCTTCCAACCAGGAAAGAAGCATCTCAGGTCCAATTGACTCCTCTCTCCCTGAGGTACCAAAGTCATTAACCTCCAGTGAGTTTGGGTGCCTAGATGTACAAACTGAGGCTGCTGATATCTAAAGCCTCCGCCATGTATAAAATCTATTCATTTTAAATTTATGTAATCAGTTGCTACCTTTTTTAGTAATTCACAGAACCATCTAAATCGTCACTGTCTTTGATTCTAAAAAAAAATTGTGCTTTTTAAAAAAATTACCAAAGTAGATATTAAATACTTTTACACTGCAATTTTCACTTCTTTTCTCTAATCTGGGGAAATGAGCAGATCACTCTTGCCTTATTTCTTAAATACACATAGATTTTTAAAAATAGTGTCAAGTTCAACATTGTTGATAAAAGGCAAATCGTTTGAAACCATTCAGGTTTTTAAGCGTGCGGCTCCCAATAGTATTAACTGAAGTTTAAGGATTCTGGCTGCTGAGAGATTTGGAGAAGTCCCTTTGGACTGCCTGCAATACTTTCAAAACAATTAAGTTCTTGCGATGGTGCTGTGTGGGCACAGTCTTCAGGATGAAAGATGCAATGGTCTTTTTACTGAGAGCACTTGTTAGAAAAGGCACTGTTTCAAGCTGCCACGTAGCAGTGCCTATCAGCAGGAGTCCATCCGCAAGGGCGGGTGGTTTCCCTCTCACAAGCCATTCCACGGCAGTCGGGCAACACAGGACCAGAAAGAAAGAGTTTGGAGAAACGGGGCACAATTCTAAAAATTTTATGTGGTGTTTCTCCAAACATACCTCAGACCGAAATGTAGCTTTTCTCGGTTCCTGTGTTCACCACATGTGATTGTTATTGTTTGGATCGTCTCTCCAAACCACTTCTAAATTCAAGAGAAATTTCTTTTTTTCTTGCTCTTTCTGTTCTGAGTGAGGACAAGATGATAACCGCCGCTGACGTTAGGAAGTTAACTTTATAACGAAAACTGACATTACACTCAAATACCCACAATCTGAAAGAGTAACAAATTGTCAGTTTTAACTGGAAAGGGGTTTTATGTGATTTTAGAAGTCTTTTGAATATTTATTTTGTTCTACTTTACACGAGACTGTATAAGATTTATCTTGTTAATTCCAAAGATAAGTCTTTCTGGGCCAGATTCAGAAAATAAATTAGACATTACCAACATGACGAAGGCTGAATCAATACATTAATACCGAAGAGGTGTTTGAAAGATGTACTCACCAACAAAAGATAGCATAGTCTCACATCAGAAATATTAAACATCTTTAATCAAAGACATCAATTGTAGTTAAGCATAGATTCTATAAATAGTACAGAGATTTACTCAACTATGCTACAAATTCAATCAGCCTATCATATGATTAGTGCTTACACACACAAAAAGCAAAAAAAATAAAACTAAAACTGACAGATGGAATAGAACATGACATCTTATTTGGGGGGGGGCGTGTTCTCATCACTGTTTTTTAAAAATAACTCCACAACTCAGCAATTAAAAGTCAGCCAAGTGATATTCAGTGAGGGTGAATTCATTCTGTAAATGAATATCAAATGAGTATCTATCAGAAACCAGAGCACATCCGAGGTGTTGGTGATAAACTTTTAAAAAGGCGGTTTTTCCATCCATGAGAGGCTTAGAATCCAGTGTACAAACAGGTGTACAAGCAACTGCTATAAAAACTGTGAACATTCAAAAATCAGAATACTTTGGAAAAGATCTTGGTAAAAAAACAGTTTTTGAAATTGAAAGACAATGAAATACCTGGACACCTATTAAAATGTCAGCAACCCTGACAGACAGGCCTGATAGTGTAGGGGGGTGAACTGATCCTGACTGATTATGTGAAGGGGGGAGAACTGACCCTGAGTGATCACACAAGTCGATACTGTTTACCAAAGGTAACAGGGTATTTATGATACCTTAAGAAGTCCACATAATTTGACTTTAAAGTCCCTGCTACTTCTATTTTACAACTCTGCCTACCATTCTAGTAAATTAATAAGTAAAATTATATTCATAGTCACCTTCAGTTTATCTGGCAAAATTCTATGCTTCTGGAGCAGGTGGACTGACCATGCTTGAGGTGCTTGTTTTGGAATTTAACCAGAATTTGGCTGTAGTAATTTAAACAAGATACAAAAGTATATTGTTTATGCCACCCTGTTAAGGGAAACACCATTCTATTTTTAAACTGAAATGATTTTCCAGATTATCTATCAAACATTATACAGAAAAAAGCTAAGACAATATCCCACGTATTAGTCAATGATGCCTCTTCAATGTGTTTGATTAAAGTTCACATTGATAAATTGTCAGTACTTACATTGGTATAAAAATAGGCATTTTGTAAGCATTTTGACTTGTGATGTTAATTAAAATATAATTAAGTTTAGCACAGTGGAAAGAGCTGCGTCTGGAAGCAGCTGGTATCCATTTAAGATCGGTCTCTGCCGCTTACTATCATTTTGATCTGGAGCAAGACACTCAAAGTCTCTGCACCTTAATTTTCTTATCTGAAAAACAGCATTAACATACCTACTCATTGATCCTGAGGGAGTTCTTATAAATAATGCAAGACAGATTTAACTCTAGGCGTGAATAGGGAATGGATTCTAAGGCCCGTGAGAGCAAGGGCTGTTTGGGAACATCAATACCAGAAAGATTGAGACCAAGATACCCAAGATTCTCCACTAAGGTTATATGAACATTTGCAGCAAAACTGGAATTAAGATCTTAGTCTCGTGAGTTTAGCCTTTTTCCACTGTGATAGTGTTTACGAAATTAACAGGCATATTGAGAGAGAAATAGAAGTCTGTTCTGTCACGTGTTTGATAAAGTTGAACAATAAGACATTTGAGGTACACATCTGTATTATTTTGAATAATTTGCCTAACTCACATGCATTCACCACCCTGCCCCTATTTTCCTGTTGATAAAATACAGATGGCAGTAATATTTAAAGTTATTGCCTTTTGGGTTGACTGAATATGTTAATAGTCTCAAGCATGTAATATGTTTTCTGACATGTAATCACTCAAACAGTCATAACATTATATATATATATATATAAAGTTGCGGCTGCTGGAACAAATTATCAGAAACTTTTCAGCTTAAAACAACAAAAACATCCTTATCATACGATTCTTTCTAGAAGTTGAACACTAGCTTTACCGGCCATGACCATGGGGTTGGCCAGGCCGTCTTCCTTTCTGGAGCCTCTGGGAGCAGGAGCTCTCCAGGTTCTAGCGGCTTCCCACAACCCTTGGCTCCTGGCCTCTCCCTCCATCTTCAAAGCTAGCAACAGTGGGTCATCCTTCCTACAGCACGTAATCCTGACTGGTCTTTTCAATCTTTTTCTTTCATTAGGAGAACCTTTGTTATTACATGGATCTGCCTAGTTAATAAAGGATAATCTCTCTAGTTTAAATTCAACTAATAAGCAACTTTAATTCCATTTGCAACTTTAATTCCCCTTCATCAGGTAAAGCAGCACATTCACAGGTCACAGGGATGAGGACGTGGGCATCCTCAAAGACCGTTATTCTGCCCACTGAAGTAGCACTGATAAAAATCATTCTTGGAGAACCCTGTGTACATTGACTACGTGAATGTTTTTGAAAGGTGTATTAAAGTCAGACCCTTTAAACTCATTTGAATCCTGTTTATTGCATATCAATTTTTGAAAGTATTACTCTGAAGAATACACTTTGGGAAATGATGTGTTCTACCTATTTCCTCCAATAAACTTGTTAATAAGTGGACTGTGAGGAAGTATAGACAGATGGGTGTGTACCTGTGTGCACATGACGGGTGTGCACAAAAAGGTATTCCTACATACATACATAAAGTTTCTATTCTATTTCCACATACTTTGTAATAATTCTCAATTTCACTCAAAATATTTTTCTCTTTTCTCTGATATTTCTTTAGCACTAATTTTACTTGTATGAAACATGCAATTCAGTCCAATTCTCAGGAGGAAACTCTTATCACTTTGACTAGGTTGTAAGGTGCACACTAGGTCCTGAATTTAGTTTATCCAGCCTAGCCGGGCATGGAGGCTCATGCCTATAATCCTAGCACTCTAGGAGGCCGAGGCAGGTGGACTGCCTGAGCTCACAGGTTTGAGAACAGCCTGAGCAAGAGTGAGACCTCGTCTCTAAAATAGCTGGGCATTGTGGCAGGTACCTGTAGTCCCAGTTACTTGGGAGGCTGAAGCAAGAGAATCACTTGAGCCCAAGAGTTTGAGGTTGCTATGAGCTGTGATGCCACAGCACTCTACCAAGGGTGACATAGTGAAACTCTGTCTCAAAAAAAAAAAAAGTTTATCCAGCCTACTATATTTACTAAAATATGAAAGCAATCCTTTCTACACTGCATTTTCTACTCTGTTTAGTACAGACAAGAAAAGAGGCCCACATGGTGTCACCTCTAAACTCACAGTTTGCCCCTGATGTCCTCATGTGTTCTTGTTTTTGAATTTCTCAATCCTGGAAATTAGATTTTGAAGATGAAGAAACATGATAACACTGAAAGAAGAACCAATGTCAAATGATACGTCTTCATCAACTGATTAGAATATTTTTCTACTCATTTTATTCTCATTTAATTTCTAATTATTTTCTTCCTATTTGTTCAGCACTTCCTAATCTTTTATAACAAAAGAGTGGACGGCACCCACCGCCAAGGCTGAATTCCATTATTTGATTGTCATTAACACATGGTTGCAAGCTCTAGCAACATGAAGTGCTTCCTCTGAAGAAAAGGGAGGGAAAAAACAAAACAAAACAAAACCAGTGATAACTAAGTATATATACTCTTTGGTGTATGCAAGACAAACAGTATTTCCCAGCATGTCTCTAAGCCCCTTAGTGGTATAAGCTTCTCTGTGAGGACTGGATCACAATATCATCATCCCCTTCATTAACATAACAATTGCTAGATTTAAAACAAAGCCATTCTAATTTGAACAATATAAGAAGATTGTGAGATATTTCTGGTCCTGGAGACCAGAGCTTATGGTCAACCTTGGAAATGATTCTGAGACACAAAACCTGAGCAGGAATTAACTCTATCTGAGCCAGATCCTGCAACTGTGCTATCTGTATTCTTGAAGACACTGGCAGGGTACCCACAAAGACAGAAATATATATTTTTTGCATCCGTGTTTGATTCATTCTGGAGTCAGTCTCACCCTAGACAGACTTCATCCACCCTTTACTTCCACATCAAAATGTAGGTGACTGTCACACTAAGTCCCGATCATACTCGTCCTTTATGTTTTTCCTTCCACATCTCACAAAAGAGGCACAGGAGTCACAAAGTTGTTATATGAGTGAATAAATTAAGTAGAAATACCACTTGCTTTGGGATTTCCAGAATATCCTGACAAATTTATAGCATCACTGCAGGCTACCTTTCATGAGACATGAGAATTTTCAAAAAAGTTCTGTTCATAAGGACACCTGACACACACAAAAAGAAACTAACCCACAAAATTAGAACAGGCACACAGGGCGTCCTCATTAATCACAAGTTTGGTCAAGTCATGAAAAATGAATCTGTCGAGATGCAGGCGCTGTCAATACGTATGAAGTAAACATGTGCTTGTAAGGCACTATCATGTTCTGTAAACCATTGTCTTCCATGAACTTCCCAGGAGGTTGGGCTACCTGCGGATGATGTGGTCCAGATGAGAGCAATGAAAACCAGACACTCTCAGGGGTCCTCAAACTACGGCCCACGGGCCACATGCGGCAGCGTGATTGTATTTGTTCCTGTTTTGTATTTTTACTTCAAAATAAGATAATGTGCAGTGTGCATAGGAATTTGTTCATAGTTTTTTTTTAAACTATAGTCCGGCCCTCCCACAGTCTGAGGGACAGTGAACTGGCCCCCTGTTTGAGGACGCCTGCGCCTATATTCTTAGCATTCACTGGATCATCCCAGCTCTGTATGTGTTCAAGTTTGATGTTATTCCTTGGTGCTGTCACTGCCGTTCAGCACAAAGGGCAAGCCCCCACACCCTCCACTTATCATGTACGGAAATACAGAAGGAATGGTTAATGGTTTTTTCTTCCCACAGTTTACAAAGCTCCAAGAAGGATAGCACTATAATATTCAGTACTATGAAAGCAGTTGGTTCTTCCCTGGGAATCACCGTTCCTTAGCCTCCTCCTGGGTAGTGGGAATTGGGAATACCGCAGTCCTTGTGGTCAGTCTCTCCCTGTCCTGCTATCTCTGTCTCGGTGGGTGTTTCTTATTATGTCAGAATATCAAAGAAGTCAGGAAACAATTTTGCTTCCCTTTTTAGGAGTTCCGCAGAGATAGCCTAGCTGCCCCGGCTTTACTATAAAATCACAGCCTGCTATTTCCTATTATAACTGGCTGGATTTATTGCTTTCATAGTCTCACTTTTGCTATTGGTAATGACTACCATTTTGTATACGAAAGCTTTGGGGGATACTGTTAAATCTTTTTCTTTAGTTGACACCAAAAGTTTTTCCAACAATCTGGTCTGCAATTAGTCTGTCGTCAACAAAAGTTAGAGGGTACACAATGATATCTATTTTTTTTTTAATAACTGCTTTGTCAGGCTTATTTTAGATTAGTCTAAAATAAAAAGGGTATCGAGAATCTCATTAATCCTGATAAACCAAGTGGCTGAGTGGCACTTTAACACATTTGGATTTGATAGGAAGCTTTTCTGTTGTTGCAGAGTTGAGAAATGGCTCAGTATCTGTGAATTTTTCCATGTTCTTCTGTCATCACTTAGAAAAATAGGAAGTTAGAGAAATAACCAGCTAATATTTACACGATGCTGTTTGACGCCTCTGATAAATGAGAAGGCAGAGTGACAAAAAAGAGGCAAAATAGGGGAGTTCACATGGATCACTTTTCACCAGGTTATGAATACACATGTAAATCTGTTAACTAACTCCTCGCAAATAGCAACAACAATGTCACTTATTGAGGACTGGCTTTTGTGTTTAGTTCTTAAAACATTTCATCTCTGGGAGGCGCCTGTGGCTCAGTGAGTAGGGCACCGGCCCCATATGCCGAGGGTGGCGGGTTCAAACCCAGCCCCGGCCAAACTGCAACAGAAAAATAGCCAGGCGTTGTGGCGGGCGCCTGTAGTCCCAGCTGCTCGGGAGGCTGAGGCAAGAGAATCGCGTAAGCCCAAGAATTAGAGGTTGCTGTGAGCCGTGACGCCACGGCACTCTACCCGAGGGCGGTACAGTGAGACTCTGTCTCTACAAAAAAAAAAAAACATTTCATCTCTAACATTCAGAGGTAATTTTCACGTGCAAGTTTTATTCTCCACAAAGCTTCCCATGGGGTCGCTGACTCACACCTGAGTCCCCACAACTGCCTCTGGGCACAGACAAGACCCACCATCACGTCAGACTCACTCCAACCCTTTTACCCTTTCCACTGTGTGAATCTGTGTAATGGCTTCATGATTCTGGAAAAGCCAGTTTCTCCGCAAACCATGGTTTCATTAGCTGACTCATACCAGCTCTAACAGCGTAAGTTAAATCATTAAGAAAAATACTGAAAAGTATAAACAAATACGTCACCTGCCTTCACGTGGGCTTATGTTTTGGCCAAAAACACAAGTATGTTAATAAGTACTGGACTTTGATAAAAGGGTTGGAAGGGTCAGAGCTGAATTGGAGAAGGTGTGCTTAATTCTACGTGGAGGGAAGAAAGAATGTTCAGGCGAAGAGGAAAACCCCAGAGGTGTGAAATATCCGGTTCATTAAGGGGAAAGTGAGGTGGTCCGTATCCTCACCAGGTAAGCGGGGGCAAAGACAGAGAGGGGGGCAGAGGGGAATCAGGAGGGAGGGGTTGGTTGTCATCCTGCCTGTCCCACTTCCTACAAAGATGTCCTCAATCTCAAACCATTCACTTACAATCTCATTTTTATACAACTTGATGCTTCAATATGTCTTTGTTAATATTGTAATTAGTACAAATGGAACTTTACCCTGGATGTGAGAACCATGTAACCTAAATATTATGCCCTCTAATTGGAATAAAGTTTCTTTAAAAAATTTAAAAAATAAAAAAAATAAAAAATATTGTAATTTAAAACATTAAATAAATTATACAGTGAAATGCATACAGAGTCTGACTGGAAACGAAATGCCTCGTGTTATTCCTTTTAATCATCAAGATAATAAGAGAAAAGCAATGTGGTGGTAAAGTTCCAGACAGGATGGAGATCTTTAAAAAAAACACCCATTCATATGAAACACTGGAAATAGAAAGGACGTGTGCCAAGTTGTCAGGTCAGAATACCAAACTCAGACATTTGTCAATTCCAAATACACAGTATTCTAACTTCCCATCAGACAGATTATTCCTTACGAAGTCTTTTTTTTTTTTTTTTTTTTATTCAACCATAGGCAATGTTTTCACTAGGGCTCAAATAAAAGGGTGCATGGGGCTGCACGTGAAAGGCAATTTCTGATTATTTGATAGATGACGGGAGTCTGAGAAAAAGAACAGGGCAGAGACTGGAAGAACATTTTCCTCTTAGTGTTCCATGTGCGTCAGACCCCCTCCTTCCCCACCTGTCAGGGCTCCCGACGTTAGGGAACAGTCAGAGAGGACTGGGGTCACCCCGGCCCGAGTGCCGCGCCCTGCTTGGTGCCTGTGGCCACTCATACATATCAGGCTATGGTGATGATACGGGATGCCAAGCACTGCACTGGGACGAGGAGAGAGCTGAAAAATTATGCAGTATATCAAAGTGGCACACTTAGTTATCTTGGGACAGTAATATAACATTTTAATAGGAAGTATAACAACCCTCCTACTTTCAGAAGCTGCTGAACCGGAAGTCTGACCCTTTCACTTATCTCAAAGGAATAAAGCAGAAAATAATTTTGCTTCTGAAACACATAGTTCTTCCTATTTGATTAGTTCCCCATGTAAGTTTTATGTATGTTCCAAGAAGTCCACGTGAATCCAAAGGGTCCAGACGCTCAAGCATCCCTCTCTTTGGTCTTCATATGGCCACACTAATTTTTTAACCACATGCAGATAAGTCACATCACATTTGGAAAGCAGCCAAATCGAATTGCAAACCACACTTCAGATTGAGTTAAGTTCCATTTACGGAAGCCCTGACCGCTGAATGCTGGACTCTGAAGTCAAAGAGGAACACACAGGACAGTGAAAGTCAGTGGGGCTGTGTTCAGGAATCCCACCTGCACGTCAAGTCTCAGAAAGTGGGCCACGGTTTCCTTTGGAGATAGGGGGGAAAACAAACAAACAAACAAAAAAAGCTCCAAGGTGCCCAAAGCCAACAACTCTCCATGAGAGATGGATGAGCCGGGGAATGTTTTCTGCCTTCACATAATTGTTCAAAAGCTCTGCAAGGCATCTTCATTAGCTAAATAAATACCTCCGAGAACAATTTTTTATTTGTTCAGAGCTGACTTACAGTAACTATTTTCAGGAGTTTTTACTAGGTCAGAAGCTTCAAGGGTAAACTTATGTTACCTTGAAAAACACATAGTTTTTCTGTTAAAAGTGCTCTTTCTAAAAAGAGAATATAGTAGACTGTACCTAAAAAAATGAATTTTCCACTTTGTGTTGTTATCCTGACATTTCATTCCTGGTCACTCAAACCCCAATTCACTAATACACTCAAAGTCTGACTCACTTCACTTCATCCCATTGTTTGCTTGGAACAGAGTGTATAAGAGGCAAAGTTAGAAGGTCAAGTTTATCGATTAAAACCCATAGCAATGAAATATCTATTAAGTCAGGGTAACTGACTCCCATGTGGCTTAATCCACATGGAATTTTTACAGATGGAATGATTTTGATAAAAATCGGCAGTATGACAAGATTTCAGAAAAAACAAAAATATCGTAGATACACTGTTACTCTGAAGGTGCTGCACTCACCTGCATAAATTAAACATCTCTACATCCCCATCCATTTCTACAGTATCCACTAGTTCCCAGACCCTCATTCAAGGACAGAATAACACAACAGATTTTCAACTGGATTTTCTTTCTCAAGTTTTTACATCATAATTTCCTTACACCCCCAAAATATGTTATGCTGCCTCTTTCCCCTGACTGTAATTTAATCCAATTTTTGATCCAAAAAGATGAAGCTGGAATCAGCAACATACCAAGGCTTATTATACTACACGATATTTGAAGAGGACAGTTTCACAACAATGCTAGGCAGTGTTCAACATGATGGTTGCATCAATTTATCAAACGATCGTGCGTTTTTGGATAAGTGGTTCGCATCATTGCTACGTTCTCCATTGGTTAAACTTCTTTTCCGTCTTCCTAATACAAAGAGTCTTAATCTATTGTACTGTCAGAGACTTTAACAACAGGTTAAAAACTCTAGTTAGTGTTCCTGGGGGGGGGGGAATACTGGAGTATCAAATTTTGCATACACTTTCATGGGTTTTGCAGTTAAAGAATCCCTTATTATCACGTCAAGTCTCTTTGTTTCGCCCAATTAAACACCTGCCTTTTTAAGGGCAAACTTGTTAGTACACAAACAGCAACAACCAAAAGTGATACCACATCAGCCACGAAAGGCTATGTCAGAGTTTGAGGAAAGTTGTTATTTAAAAATCTCATACCTATTTTCTAAGTCAAGTGAACATTTCACCACTTTTTTATATATACATGTAACACTCATTTTCGACCTTTCCCAGCCGCAGAGACGGTGGGGCTGAGTGGATAACCCTAAAGTTTCCATATGGTGATGCTCACAAGGGCTGCTTCCCTGGCAGCTTTTTCACCGGGGGATGCTTCAACCATGACCAGGGCTTTGAACCCTCGCCAGCTGCTCCTCTGGCTCCAGTCGGCAGTGAAGCCCAGCTACGGCAGCCTCCCACAGCTGCTCCCAAGTCTCCATTGTTCCCAAAGCTTCTTGCATACTCAGCCAGCCTCCAACATATTCCCACCTTCCAGTAGCTGCACTTTTAAGCATCCCTTTATGAGCATAGGGCACATCCCTTGTGAGCCCAAGATGTCAAAAGACATCTTACGACAGAGCTCTTCGGATTGAACCCTTCACCCAGTCTGTCCTGTTCCCACTTCTCTATCCTCCAATCCTCATCCTCCTTTATGGAACAAAACAATGTAGCATCATTCTTCTAATTGCTTACTGGGACATGAAGCAGCTCCCCATTCAGCTCTAAATGAGGCATTACTGTATACACTCAGAGTGACTGCCAAGCAATTTTCTATAGCACACCCCACTTCCTACCTTGTAATCAAACCTCAAAGCCACCAAGGACTTAACTCCCAAGGTTGGGCACCATCCCCTAGACAAAGAAGATCACTGACTTCTTGGGTGTTCTGCATAGACTTTTGTCCTGGTCCCTATCCAGCCTTAGTTTACTCATTTGCCTTCCCTTGAATATCCCTGAGCTGTTAGCTAAGTTCCTTACAGCGAAAGATTAATTGTTGTAGGCAGGTCTTTCTTTTCTGATTCCTATAACAATGCTTGGTAAAGGGAGCTGCTCGAAGAAGTCTAGGTGTCTGGGTCGCATTAGAATTACTGTCCAAATGCAGTTGGTCAACTAGTCTCCTGCAGAAGAGTTCCAAATTGCTCTTCATTAGTTTCCCCACAAGGCACACGTGCAGCTATAAAAATTAAGGCCCAGAACACTGCAAGACAGATCACCGCTCCCGGGGTAAATACACAGCCACAGTTCTACAGCCTCCCTGTAGTTTTGTTTTTTTTTTTTCTCTTAAAGTTGCAGTCTGTGGATCATGAAAGAATCATCTCCACGCATGCCATTGTGTATTTGTAGCTCCAATATTCATTAAAGATGCAGCTTAAATGTTAATGATAATTGCACCCAAAAAGCTAATAAAGAGAAGCCCAAGGCTCACATAAATGCCAACGTTTAATAATTATGCATACTTTTAGCTTTCCCAATTTATCTTACGTTCTGATAATTAGTTTAGTAAATCTGAGATCCCAACATATGTGTAATTAATTTTAAAATTTGTTTTAAAGTTTGTTTTCTATACTCAAGAATGAGATATATTTTCTTCAGAATGCAAAGCAGTAATTCCCATTATATATAATGGTTACCTATACAGAGGATAGAGCTTGAAACATGCATTTTGGGAATAGTTTCAAGTAGGAAATACTTGAACTTTTAGGGAAAAGATCTGAATCACTCAGTATCCCGTCCAGAAAATGGAAACCGATCTGAGTATAGTTAATCCTTGAAAAGATGGGCTTGAACTCTGTGGGTCTCATATACACTGATGTATTTCCTCCTGTCCTCGCCTCCCACAGACAGACAGCAAGAAAAACTCCTCTCCCCTCCTCTGTGCCCTACTCAACACGAAGACCACAAGGACGACGACCTTCATAAAGACCACAAGGACGACAACCTTCATAATGACCGTCACGATGACCCACTTCCATTTAATGAATAGTAAATATATTTTCTCTTCCTTAGTATTTTCTTAATAACATTTGCTTTTCCCTAGCTTTATTGTCAGAATACAGTACATAATAAATAAAACATACAAAATCCGTGCTAACTGACTTTATTTTATCAGTAAGGTTCCTGGTCATTAGCACACTATTAGTAGTTAAGTTTTGGGGAAGTGAAAGTTATGTGATTTCCAACTACATAGGGGTCTGCACCCCTCACAGCCATGATAGTCAAGGTTCAACTGTATTTCTAAAAAAAAAAAAATAAAAAAAAATAAGGAATTGTTGACACATGTGATGAAAGACTGACACGCCAAACCACGCAAAGGGGAGTGGCTCAGAGATTCTTACCAGGAACAACAAAAGGCCACTTGTATTCCCTGCAGGCAGCTGTCCTGACACAGCCCACAGGCCAGGCCTGTCCTTCAGCATCTAGGCCGTCAGTCATGCATTCAAAATTTATTTCAGCCCCAATTGCATGCCAGATCCTGTTTTAGTCACTAAGGATGGGGCAGAGAGATAGGTATGATCTGTATTTTCTTGGAGATTGTCACAACCTGCCATGCACTAGGAACTTAAGGTAGAGGGCTTCCCAGTGTGAGCTGGGGCCAGGGACACACAGGCCTTGCAGGAGGCACTGCCTGGGGCAATGACAGAAAAGAAAAGAGCCAACTTTTCCTGCCCTCCTGCATTCATTCTCTTTCCCGTCAGAGTCTCCCACCTGGGGGATCCTGCCAGAAACCAGGAAACACAGTAGGCTGGGAACACAGCCACAGGGGTTATACAGAAGAGGCGCAGAGAATGGCTTTAAGATAAGACAGGCAAAAAGGACTGCACACTATCTTTAACTTTAGGTAGTAATTAGCTTTTTTTAAAAATGTAGAATTATTTTCAATTATTTTAGCTTAAAATCTTAACATTGGTATACATTTACTCTCTCTTTTACTCATCTCTCCATGAGAAGGAGGACTAATGAATTTTATTAACATTTTCCAGATTAATCTTGCTTACATATTGAAAGAAAAAGTCACTTGGAATCAATGAGAGCAATATCAATTATATCCTGGCTCAAAGAGCAAAAGAAGAAAGGACTCATCTGTACACTATTAACTCTTTGGAAAAAGAAAGATTATAGCGTCTACTGAACACCTGCTGTGAATCAGACAGTTTGAGAAATATGTATCTAATTATGTTTCAAATTTTTACAGCAAACTGGAGAGATGGGCATTATTTTTACTACTCAGAGGATGAAAGGGAGTCTTAAGGAAATGAAGACATGTAACCCAGTGTACAAACTATATAAATTTCGAAGCTGAACACCACTTGACGTCAATCCAAGGCCCAGGCCACACTATAATAACCCTCTGTATAAACAATTAATAAAACTCTATTGAGTCCTTAACATTGATCAGACACTGTTGTGATAGTTTGAGGGTCAAGAAGGTTTAAGACCCAGTTGTTGCCCTCAAGGAGTTTAATTGGGATCTTACTTGGAATCCACATATGGATTAAAGGGATTTTTGAGTCTGTGCTCACAGAAAATATAGATAAAATGTTAAGGGTATGTATGTTTTTCTAGAGACAGAGTCTAGAGATTTCATCAGATTTTCTAATAAATTCATGACTACAGACTTTAAGAAAGTCCTGGTCCTGGTGCAAACCTACCAATGTGGGTTACAAAGCTTAGGGCCTAGGGCAGGTGCGTGGCCCATCTTACCGGAGTCTCTCTACTGCTCTTACTGAATTACTACCCACAAGGTGCTGAAGGGATGGGAGGCAAAATGGCATGGGACAAAAAGACATTGAAGGTGGCACAGGGTAACCCTTATTCTATAAATGAACTTTGCTATGAGTCTTAGTTTTGCCCACTTTTCATCAGGCATTACATACGGTTAATCCCCATTCTTCTGTTACAAATCATAAGATAAATAATATCATTAGCAGATTCAAATTTCCTCATGTGCTAAATTTTATCCTTGTCCCAAATAAAGGTTAAAAGGGGTGCACCATTTAGAATTTAGCTAATGAAAACACTAAAATCCTAATTGCTTCTTTAGTGATATCTTAATTATAAACATGATTTGGGAAGGAAAACAGAACAAATCTCATTACTGACTTCCAAGAAGATAAGTTATTTCACCACAGTGAGATTTTATTTGCAATGTTCTCCAAATAAATGGGTTAGCTAGAAGTTGGTAATCTTTTATTTATAGAGAGATTTTCATAGTGATTGTGTACATTGCACTGGGATTTGATAGGTGTTACTTACACAGTTATTTTCTTTGAATTTTTTTAAAGAAAAAATAAGGATTCTGTAGGATAGGCAACAAATAGAACCATTCTATATTGACTATATAAAATAATAGTAAGAATTACTACAGGAAACTGACAATATGATCAGAATGTGCTTTGAGACAGTTATGAAACTAGAATAAATGTCATTAATCATCAATGAGACTCAAAAGGGCAGCAAATCTTGCTTAAAAAGATAATTACTTTAAAAATTGTATTTTGGATTATATGTCATCAAAACCAGAAATATTGTTCTACTTAGTCTCAAAATGAATAATACATAATGTTGCTCTTAATTCTTATGTGAACCACTCTCAGATGTCATTTTATTTAATACTTGACAATGTTGTAAAACTTAAACAAGGACAATACTGCTCCTCATCAACCCTTATCGCAAATGATACACTTACTTGATTTTTTCCCCCTCTTTTATCATCTCCTCAAAATATTATCCAACTCAGGAATAGATCCAAGGCACCAAAGAACCACCTTTGCTGGTTCAATTCCCTACTTAGCAAAGATGCTTACTGAAATTCCAGTATTATTCCCCTGGCTGTTACCAACTCATAAAGTTGTTTTATAGGAAAAGGGGTGACTCAGCACATGGCAGACAGCAAGGTTGAATCTCCATCAGTATCATTTTCCCTATTCTTTTCTAACTGTCTTTCTTCAACAAATAATTACACATTGAAAGCTTATAAGAAAATACCATCAATTCATTCATTCCCTTTACATATAGTGAGAAGTGTACCGTGGGTTTTAGGACAGCTTTGACTTACAATATTCCTAATGTCAGATATTCTATTACACAAAATATAAGCCTTCATACATGAATTTTTGATTAGGAAAATATGATCATGATAGTTACAGAGAAAAATTTTTGGAGGAAAATACTATTTATTGAACTATACCTTCTCTTTTCACTACCTTTCAAATCTTAGTTGCAGAAAAATAATGCTCAATAAAATGTTTTTAAGATCATAAAAGTAAAAAGAAAGAAAATTTACAAGAATAGAAAAACTTGTATTCTGGAGAAGACTCTGTATTCAAATGAAACTTTCAATAAAATTAATCCCTTTAAACTTGTTTCTTATGGACTATAGTAGCCAAACCATTAAGCCAGTGGTTCTCAACCTTCCTAATGCTGTAGCCCTCTAATATAATTCTTGTGGGTCATGACCCAAAGGTTGAGAATCGCTACATTAACCTGATAATTAATATCAGCATACTCAGAATGAGGCAATGATTTCCTAGAATCTTGGCTGAAACATCTTGCCATGTAAGGATAGCTAGCCTGGGTTATGTGAAAAGAAAACTGAAAATATCTACTTGAAAAATGCATTAGTTTTTTTAGTTATTACATATTATTTCATTGCCTAAACAAGGGTAAGGAGGCCTGACGTTGTGGTGAAGGTGAATTTATGGGAATGCTCAAGTCAGATCACAAATGGCACCTGGAAGATTTAGTTTTCCAAAATTCTCCCATTCAGCATAATTGTTCTCAACTGTTAGATGTCAGAGCATTAGACCTCGATAAGACAACTCCACATATTTTGACATATTAAATATTTTCTACTACATAAAACACCCAGGGAATATAATGGTATCCCTATTAACTAATAAGCCGTATCTTCTAAACTGCTAATACGTTCTTCTCGTCACTAATTGCAAATCTGGACATAACAGATCAATACAAATAGAAAAAAAGGGTGTTCAGGCACAGTTCCAATTGTTAACACTGGGCTATTGTGGGGGAAATCCGTAAGGACTAATGCAGCCTTATTTTTATCATTTATTGAACTTAATTGGTCTTCATCCTTTGCCCAGCAGTTGGGTACTGATTAGTCTGTGTGGGCTCAGGGTAACTGGGTCTCACTGGACCTGCACCATCATGTCAATGGGGAAAGCAAAGAGTGATTTGTGTTCTACCAGGTAGAAATTCCTGTAGAGGGACTGGGAATGAGTCTGTACACTCCTATCTATGTAACTTTCAACTTAAATATTTGAGAGCATTTTTTTTTTTTTTTTTTTTTTTGTAGAGACAGAGTCTCACTTTATTGCCCTCAGTACAGTGCCGTGGCATCACATAGCTCACAGCCACCTCCAACTCCTGGACTTAGGCGATTCTCTTGCCTCAGCCTCCCGAGTAGCTGGGACTACAGGTGCCCGCCACAATGCCCGGCTATTTTTTTGTTGCAGTTTGGCCGGGGCCAGGTTTGAATCCACCACCCTCTATATGTGGGGCTAGTGCCCCTCCCGCTGAGCCACAGGCACGGCCCTGAAAGCACTTTTAAGTGAATTTTAGAGAGTAACGTTTTCTTACAACCGGACACCAGGTGTGTACTATCACGTGCAATCAGTTCTCAGTGATTTCTCCCTGTCATCTAGCTAATGATATGTGTATGGAGAAGATGTAGACCACATCCTAACAACTACGGACCCTGGGGAGACTGGCTTCCTATTTTTTACTGGTAGTAACTCCACCAACGAGTATCTTTTTCTCCTATCTGGGATTATATTTTGCAACAATTTTATCTTGCAGATGCACCACCAAAAGTTAAATTGCTCAAACCTAGAAGTTCTTTAGGTGGAGGAAGGACACTTGCCAAGTTATGAAGGCAAATTTTAATTTCAGAGTTTATTGCATCCAGGCTGAAATTATTAAAAGCCTGTGTTTGGAGTGTTTGCACATTTCTTTGCATTTGAGGGCGTGTCCAAAATTGGGTTCCTGATATAATCTTAATCTCCCCAACAGGTGGAAATAGAACCTGAATAAAAGAGAACGCAACCCAGGGTGAGGGGCCTGTCCTGAGCCAACACTGTGTTAAGACAATGACTCTTTCGACGTTTGTGGACTCTGTAAAATGTTTCCCAGGGTTGATGCTCTTGCTTTGGTTTCATTTTGTGACTTGTGGGAAATGTCGACAGGCTCACTGTCTCATACAATGACTTGAATTTTGTAACGTGTATGATATTTTGACATGCTTTTGATCATTACAGCTTTTTCCCTCTTTGGGTCTTTTGAGGAAGGCAGGTTCATGTTCTGTGAGGTTGTTTATACCCAGAAACCTCAAACTGGGATTCTGAAACTGAGCATGGGATCCTTTCCTTCTGATGTGTGCCCTGTCGAGGCTTTAATATTCATAAAAAGGATGTTAACATTAGATTAAGATATGCAGGTCTTTAAAGGATGTGGCTATATCCTTGTGGCCACACAGAATAATTGCTCTCCAGATACCCATTGGTTAATATAACTTTGAAGTATCTGCACTTGAATTTCTATTCAAAGACCCATTGAGAGAGAGAGAATATTTGTGGAGGTTTGCATAGGAAAGACAGGCTCTAAAATTTATTCATAGATTAAAGTGATAATCAAAAAGCTATCTCCTTGTTATTGGACTGGCATCATGTTGAATTTATTTTTAAATTTCTGTTTTTCTTTTTACTTCCCTGTACTTCAGGTTTTATTGAAAGGCGTTATAAGGAAAACCCTGTGAGTGAGTGCTGTGAGGACCGCCCGGTGACTGTCGAGATGTCCCTTACGTCTCACAGCGACTCTGAGACGTCCCATAGTAAAAATGCGTCTTCATTCTGAACAACAGGATCAGGGTACCAAGAAAAATAAGTTTTAATGTACAGACCATGAAATGAATAACTCATCCTGTTTCCGTGTTGGCTGCTAGAAATCTTGGGACTATATTTTTTACCAAGCTCTGAAATTATATAGAAATCCTTCTGATCTAACCTCCCCTCTGCCTTCTACTCTTCCTGCGTCCCTCTACCGTCTTCCATTTCCCCTCTTATCTCAGGGTGCGGGACTCTTCCCTGTAAGCCACTTTAAATCCCTCTCAACACAAAATGGAGTGTATGTAATCAATGGTGTTCGAATGTCTTGTCTTTGCACTTGACAAAAGCTTTCTCAAAACAATGACTAATCCAAAGATGAGGCTCTGACATTGGGAGAATGTTGGGAATCTATGGGAAGCAGACTCTGAAGCAAGACGGAGTTTAGACTCAGAGTATTTATTGAGGAACAGCCTGTGATTACCCTCTGGGCAAGGAGAAGCAGGGAGACGGAGGTCTGAGGAGAGCAAGCGGCTGAGCTGCAGGCAGACTGGGTGCGTCCTTGGCTGCTCACTTGGAGCTCCGGCACTATTGCGGCCCATTGGAATCGTCTTACTGTAGGCTTAAAGGAAAGGTCTTTACACCACTGCCTCAATCAGCCCCTGGGTGTTGGCTGCCCTTGACAAGGCGGCTTTCTTTAGATGAGGCCATCTCCAGAAGGGCAGGACAAAGAATGCTGTCTGCTGAATATAATTCCAGCAGCTAGACCACCAAGATTATCTGGGAGAAGAGACAGGTTGCCTTCCATCTATCACAGCCTCCAGCCAAATCAGGTGCACTGAGGACATTTCAGTGCCCTGGGGAGGCTGAAGCCACTTGGCAGGTAGTTTGCATATAGGAAGTTATGTGCCAGTCAAGGCTCTTTCTACTCTGCTTACAAAAGCCTAGAGTATATCTCTCTGAGAGGACAGAGCTGAGTGATAAACATTTAACACGTACTTGTTTAATACACAATACCTATGAGTCTCTGTGGTATAAGCAAACTAGACTTCAGACATCACGGAGAACTCAGAGTAGGGGCCGTTTGCCTTAGTCCATTTCATGTGGCTAGAATAGAATCCCACAAGTTGGGGAATTTATAAGGAAAGAAACTTATTTGGCTTCCAGTTCTAAAGGCTAAAATGCCCAGGAGTGTGGCCCTGGTATCTGTGGGGTGCTGGGTCACCCTGCGGCAGAAGGCAGAAGGCACGTCCAAGAGCGAGGCAACCAGAGGCGGCCAGACCCACTTCAGAACACCCCTACCTACTTGCACATGACCAGTAACCCATTTTCTTGACAATGACACCGACCCATCCAGGGGACAGAGTCCCCATGACTTAATCACCTCGTGTGAGGCCCCACTTCCCAATACTGTTACATTTCATGTTACATTCCTGGGTCATGAAATTTGGGGTTCAAACCACGGTATCATGCCCATTCTGTATTGGGGTTGGCAGCTTTATATCTCACGAGTCCTTTTATTATAGTGGTGTCACGTGGATCTGTGGCTTTGTTACAAGTCTTGTGTGTGTGTGTGGTGTCTATATAGACATTTACTAATGATCAAGGAAGTTTGTTCTTAGTAAATGTCGAACCACAGAATTTAAAACACTTAGTAATAAGGAACTTGATTTATTAGCACCATATTATATATAGGTAATGAAAACAATTATATTTCCACACAGTCCATTAGCCAATATCTATCTACCCCCTTAAGGTCAAACTAATTTATCACACTGTTAAAATTCCATGACTACCTAGATTGCCCATCTACGCTGATGAAGAAAAATATAAAGATAAATAAAATATACTTATGAGTACATACAAGAGGCTATGTGTAAAAATTATTTTGTGTATATAGCTCATGCCTATAATCCTAGCACTCGGAGAGGCTGAGACAGGAGTATTGCTTGAGCTCAGATATTACAGACTGGCCTGACCAAGAGCAAGACTCCATTTGTCTCTAATAAAAGTAAAAAAAAAAAAAAAAAATGAGGCAGGTGTAGTGGACACCTGTAGTCCCCCCACAGGGGAGGTTGGGGCAGCAGCACCATGTGAGCCCAGGCATCCAAGGTTGCTGTGAGCTAAGATGACGCCACCACACTAGCTGGGGCAATAGAGCAAATCTAGGTCTCAAAAAAAAAAAAAAAATGTATATGTGCTCAATGTGAGTTATAGAATATCTTTAAAGTTTTATATTAAATAATTCAATACTTTTTTTTTTCCCTTTTAGGACAAAAGGAAATAATTGCAGTGGGCTCTTTCTTTCTTTCTTTCTGTTTGCTTTTTTCCTTTGTTTTTTTCATCTGTGTTTTTGTCTTAAACTAGCATGAGTTTTAACAATCTACGTATCTGAATCCTCCTTCAAATAAAGAAAGTGCACCCCAGAGAGGCTTGATAATTATCCATTTTATGAGGGGAAAATCAGGGTTAGAATCCAGGTTTCTCTACTTCTATTAGTGTGTTTTTCTTCCCACAGTATTCCATTAATTTGTATTAATTGCTCTAAGAAATCAATAACTCCAAGAAATTCCCCCATGGCCAGTGCCTAGGTTGGCAGAGATGGGCAATCTTTGTACTCACGAAATTTTAAGATTGTGATTTTTTTTCCCTTGGGTACATAGCTGCACCCTTTGCAGAGGACCTCTGCTTTTACTAACCAAGGTAAGTTAAGCATCAGTGATTAATACCATCTTCCCCAGCTACTAAGTTCCTTTGTTTGGTGAATACAGAATGGACAAATTATAAGGCAAAAGCACATCTTTCAACACTATCCAGAGAGGCCTGAGCATCAAATAATCAAAGAGATGGCGAGACATACCCATCAGTTTACTTCTGTTCATTGCGTGGAAATGTAGCTTAAGTGGGGTTGACTTTTCATGGCATTTATTTAATTCTTAAATTGACTGACAAGCCTATTAATGTATTCCACGAACTTTATTAATTTAATTGGAAAACTGCCCACATGCCAATCAACTTCTGATAAGTAATTATGTTCATAAATAGTGTAAAATTTTTAGCTTTTAATTTGACCCAATCATATACTTTCAAAATAATAAAGATTGATTTTCTTTTCTTTCTGACAGCATGATTGTTTTATTAATATGTGTTAGCTATAAGTATTTTGAGGTTACATAGGATAACTTGATCCATTGATACCATCAAATTAGGGTAATTTGGATATCCATATCTTATTTATCTTTTCTTTATGTTAAGCACATTAAATTATTCTCTTCTAGCTATTTTGAAATGTACCATAGATAAATGGTGATTATTTTTGCCTCACTGATCTGCTGAACACCGGGTCTTATTTCTTCAAAGTGTATAGTTGTAGCCATTTCTAGAGAAAAATAATATACTGTCAAAACAATACTAATGCCTCAAAAGTTCATCAGCATCAAATGTCCGACAAATAATAATGCCTTAACAGTTTTGAAAATATGAACAGTATTAAACACTCAGTGCATTTCACAGTTGTAAGGAAACCTTATGAGGATTACACACGTGCCTGGCAGGGCTTACCTACCACGATCTAGTTTAAAAATACAGGTCCATGAAGGGGAGTGGGAAAAGGAAAAGAGGATATTTATTATTCAGAAATATATAATTTAAACCTACAAGTTTAAAATGTGCAAGCAAAATGTCTGTATCTTAAGTTACTTGAATATGTTATTATCCAAGTATACTCTTGCTCACATAATAAAAATCTTTTATAGTCATTCGGCCGAAACGCAAGTCAGAGGGCGCAGAACCAAACAAGAGACTAGGATTAGGCTGGGATAACAGAAGAAATGTGTTTTTCCCTAATACTCTCATGTCCGTTTCTGAAGCTTGGCGAACTCCCACCTCTTGCATTCCCTAAATAATCTCTGAATAAAGATGGTCTCTTAGGAAAACGGTATGATAGTATCATAAGCCACTTTCAGATAATGAACGTCATTGCACCTTCAATGACCTGTAATAAGAGAAACTACTGAGGAAACCCTCAGACTTATTTTTTAATTTACATTTTCCTCCTTAAAGTTATTTTTTTTAAAGAAGTTTAACCTTATGAAAACATTAAATTTTTTACTGTACCAACCAATGAATCTGTGCTTAAATTCAGGTTTACCTTTATGTAAGGAAGTAAATCTCTGTGTTAATACATTTAATAAAATTATAGATTAACCATCTTTTCTGGGCTTCAGCAATGTAACCTAAATTAATGTTTAGCATTGTTTATTGAAGGGTAAATTCCGAGATAGTACAACTAATTTCCTCACTCAACTTTCCTGTTAGGAATAAAACCCACGTACTAGTATCACATCATCATGTAATTTGTTACTAACTAATTTTACTTAGAAATACTGCAATGCCATTCTTGAGTTCCACAGAGCATAATATTTCTATACAATCAGCACATGATTAATTTACAAGACACAAAAGGATAATGTAAAAAGGCAAAAGTAAACATTTTTCATTCTCCTAGCATTATAATAGCATCTTTCTTAAAACTAATTGGTGTTGGGGGTTTATGCGCTCTTACATGTTAGCATGCACGAGAAAGAGAATAATTTTGTGATTCCGTTTGTATTTTGATATTGAAAGTTAGCTAGCAATATTTGTGATCGACCAAAAGTAAATCAAAGCGTACAGCATTGTGTACATATATTTTCAATTACTCTATATTTAAATAAAGCACTCCTATTCTAAAAGGCTACTATTTTTCCCTGTGACTTCAGTCAAAGTAAACAGATGTTGGATTGAGACAGAGTGCTGGAAGGTTAGAGAATTGCTTTTAAAGCATTACCATCTACATTCCGAAAAGTTCTGATACTTTAATGTATCATAAGGTCTCAAAGATTTTTGTGAACGTATCAATCAAGGGTTCTCAAAGATTTATTTCAGGGGTGATTTAAAGGAAGACATAGAAAGAATAATATACAGATATGACGATGTGAAGCCGGGTGTGGTGGCTCGCATCTGTAATCCCAGAACTCTGGGAGGTTGAGGCAGGTGGATTGTTTGAACTCAGAGGAGTTCGAGACCACCCTGAGCCAGAGTGAGATCCCATCTTTAAAAATATCCAGGCATTGTGGTGGGTGCCTATAGTCCCAGCTACATGGGAAGCTGAGGCAAGAGGATTACTGAGCCCAAGATTTTGAGGTTTCTATGAGCTATGACGCCACAGCACTCCACCTACCAAGAGTGACAACATAAGACTCTGTCTCAAAAAAAAGAAAAAAAAAGAAAGAAAAAAATATTATAATGTGGTGTTCATGGATATTTCTTGATCTTTGTAAGTGAGGATCTGAATAATGCCTATTATACTTAATAATATCTAGAAACACAAATCCCTTAAAACAATGACAACATATATTTCAACGTTGACTCAACAATAGTCACTTCTGAATCGTTTTGGTCCCTAAGGATTAAACACTCCTGAGCACAGGCCTTCACTACCTAACAGTTCTGAAAATGCCTACCTTGCACGGTTAGATGCACCTGCATGGTCCTTGGTGTGTGCTGAGTCTGGACAGAACACGTGTAGGGGCCGTCATCTGTCACATCCACATTCTGTATCTGGAGGCTGTAGTCCCTTTTATTCAATGTTGAAATGGAAACTCGAGGGTCCACTGACCACTTATCACCTCCCGCAAAAATAATACTTGACCGGTTCAGCCAGGCACCCTTTGAAGCTCCGTCTTCCAAATAACACCTACAAATTACAGGAGACAAAATGCTATTAATCAAAATGAAAATGAGAGACACTGCTTTTGTTCTAAATGTTATTTGTTTTTGCTGAATAATAATAGCACAGCACCAAATGCAAACATTAGAAATAAAACCAGGGGACATGAACAGGTGACACTTCACACTGGTCTGTCTTCCATACCCCAGAAAAATGGAAACAATACCAGTGCCCAGTTTTGTCATTTTTATTAAACTGTCTGTGTGTGCATTTCAATTCAAAGCTTATCAAAATCACTTTTTTTATTCTGTGTGCATGAGAAATAAATCTAAATGAAGTTAAAGTAGTTCCAATAACAATTTTCAACATTACAACAATTTCGTTGATTGAAATTTTAAGAGGTAGTAAAGGTCTATCAGGTAGACGTGCTCGACCCAATACAATTCTGAATATACTGTACCAAATGCAGAAAGCAAATAATAGAATCATATCAGTATCTATTTAATAAAAAACTTGAATTTACAGAGTACTGAGCTTGTACACTGAAATTATTATCTGTATTTCATTAATAAAATTGTAAACTGTGCTTACTGATCACTGTCATATTAAATGTATCAAAGTTAATATGATGCTTTTAGTAACATGTATTTTCTGCCTTTTCAATCAAGTGACAAATAGTTTGTTCAAGAAGTATCTATTTAACCAGCAAACACTTATACCTTCTTCTGGGGTCAAATATGTGCTACCCTTGCTCTCTAAAAGTTTTAGTCTAGTGGGGAAGATGGCCAACAAAACCCATTACTATTGTCCACAAAGAAGAATATTTTGGTTAAATCACACACAGGATACATGGGAGACAAAGGGAAGTTACTTGATTCATAAAGGGTACTGGGGTATAAAGAAAGGCTTTCTGGAACCAGAAATGCCCGAGATCAAGAGGAAAGGAGCAGAGGACACGGCTTTCCAGACAGAGGCGCCGCAGGTAGACAGCACCCGATTAAGGTGCTAGAGCTAGGCCTTTGAAGGGAGTTCTAGCAAGCCTGGGACATAGGGCAAAGGGATGAGGGTGGAAATTGGAAGGATAGACGACAGCCAGACGATGATGGGGAGCATGATAACAATTAGTAGATTTTAAGGCCAAATTTGAAGCTATTTATTCAGCCATATTCTATGTCAATATTCAAAAACACTGCTTTGCATTTAATAGAATTCAGGCATACTCAGATTTAGAACAGAAGGCTGTGGTCATATACCAGTGATTTTGCTGAGGCTTGGAATTCTGTGTTTCATCTTGAAAACGTCCTGTTACAAATTAAACCCTGGTTTTCTTAAATGAGTACAAAGCACAGCTACAGAATGGAAGCACACATACATGGAAATAGTTTGACAGCATTTCTACAGAACACCTTGGGGGATTGAACACAGTGTTTCAGATTGCTACAAAATTGCAAGCTGATCACAACAGGGTAGACTGCTGTCAACTGTATAAAACTAATCAGTGGGTGGAAAAGGAGGGACAGGAACATTGCAGAGGGTGACTTCCTCATCTGCAGAATAGATGCACTGTTAACTGAAAAGCCTTTCTATATGTATTTAATGAAGAAAAGAAAACCCCTTTAATTATGTAATCAAACAGTCACAGTATATTGTAATCCTTAATATACAGAAAAAAATAGAGGGGTCATATTTCCTTTTTCACAAGATGACATTTTCGTGGCACAGCATAGAACTCTGAAACACCACTCTAGGACTGTGATAATTCTGCTGTGTCATCTAGTATCTGGGTTCATCTGGTGTCTCACCTGTGACCCCTGCATTTGTGGCTTTCGTCTGTTTTTCTATCGAGTGCTCATAACAACTTGGTGGGATGTGGGTTGCTATGCCTTTCATCGCTAGGAGATAGAGATGTTTAGGGTAAATGACTAGCCTGAGCTACCATGTTAGCAGGTGGCAAAGTTGAATGCATAAGCCAGTCTTTCCACATTCAATGTCCTTTCCACCATAATGCAGATCAAAGACTTTTAAAATAGGTTTCAGAAATGCAAAGTGATTAGAATGTTGCGGAAATTACTGCAAGTAATTTCTTATTTACTGAATGTGACCAACTGCTTAACCTGTCCTATTCTAAAGCAAGCAGAAAATTAATTATAAGTGGATATTTTACCATGAAAGTATGATTTAGAGCACTCAGCCAGACACTTCCCTTTCCCTAGAGGCAGCAGAAGCTTTACCTTCATTTGGGATGGCGGGGGTGGGTGGGGGGGGAGGTGTCAGGAAACCTGCTGAGATTAACCTGCAGTCTTAGCATAATGAATAGAATTTAAGAGCTTCACTCTGAAAAAATAAATGTGAAAAGGAATCCTTTCTGTCTCCTTTGCGTGGATAACTATATCTCATAATTGTCACTGGTCCCAACCCAAAAGTTTTTCGAGATATACATTAGGAATACCTTTGACTCAGAAAGAAAAAAAAAAAAAGACCTTGGATTTCTATAAGATTATTCTCTACTGAGTTAGAGCTAAATAACCCAAAATATATATGCATACATATGGAATTTTATTGATTGGAAATAGCAAAGCCCAAGCATAGATTTCTATTTCGCAAAACCATATATGTATAGAAAACATATGTAGTTTTCAGGTCAAGTATGAGATGACTATAAAATGTATGAATTAGATCACACACACACACGTTTGGTTTATTTTTATCATTATTATTAATAGAAAGATACCTTGAGAATATGGACTAGGCCTTCTACTTTTTTACTTCCATTTTGTTTTCACCTTCACCCTAATGTTTTTCCTTTATAACACGAAGGGATACTTCTTGACATCTGTGTGCTACAGTAAGAACTTCTGTAAGGGGGAGAGGTGACAGTGTACGGTGGGATGGGGAGGCAGTGACAGCCAGTAGAGAGCACCAAAATTTTATTTTCTTGATTTAAAACTTCTGGTGTTGACCAACATAAATTTGTTGGAATCCTTGCCCATACTAATTTATAATTAGCAAGGATGCGGGGCGGCTCCTGTGGCTCAGTGAGTAGGGCGCCGGCCCCATATGCCGAGGGTGGCGGGTTCAAACTCAGCCCCGGCCAAACTGCAACAAAAAAAAAATAGCCGGGCGTTGTGGCGGGCGCCTGTAGTCCCAGCTGCTTGGGAGGCTGAGGCAAGAGAATCGCGTAAGCCCAAGAGTTAGAGGTTGCTGTGAGCCGTGTGAGGCCACGGCACTCTACCCGAGGGCGGTACAGTGAGACTCTGTCTCTACAAAAAAAAAAAAAAAAAAAATTAGCAAGGATGGTAAAGCACGTCTATGATTCTCCATTGTGCAGAATGGGAAGTGAAAAATGTAGTAATTAAATTGTCATCAGGCGGTGCCCGTGGCTCAAAGGAGTAGGGCGCCAGCCCCTTATGGCAGAGGTGGCGGGTTCAAACCCAGCCCCGGCCAAAAACTGCAATAAATAAATAAATAAATAAATGTCATCACCATTGGATGATTGTAATGCCCTGGGAGTCTCTGGCTCCTGTCCTTGACCCCGATAACCAGGTCTATTCATCCTGCAATGTACAGAATGAACACTTTAGAGTTAAAACAGCTCCTCATCAACCACAAGCCTCCCCCTCTCATTCATAAAACAACTCTAGAGTTCACAGTGGCCAACACAGGCCCACATCACCTGTGCGGAGGCTGTCCTGCCCTCATCTCTCACCACTCTCTCTGAGTTGACTCTGCTCTACCCAGCTGGGCTTCCAGCAAGTCAGGCAGGCTCTTGCCTTGGAAGTTTGCATTTGCTGTTTCTTCTGCCTGGAACTCCCCCCCCACCCCAGAGGTTTTGTCTCTTGTTTCCTCTCTTCCTGAGGTCTTCCCCAAATTACCTAATGCATTTAAATAGCAAAAAAAAAACATCACACCATTGCCAATATTCCCTTTAGACACATCGTCTGATTGATTGATTCTGTCCATCCCTCTTCACTAGAAGGTCCAGGAACTCTATGTGGTCACTTCTACTTATTCCGTATCTCTGTATTCCACTGTCCATGTAATGGACAATGAATACACACATATGTTGAGAAAATCTATGGCAGCAAAAATTAAGATACTTCTGGGAAAAAGGTAATATGGTAAAGTCTATCAAAATGCACAAATTGCAATTTAGTTGGGAAAAGAAAGGTCATGCCCACATAAACTACAATATCATACAACAAAATGGAAATACACACAGCACAAATAATACCTTCCACACGACACAGAGGCCGCACCAGACAGTCCGAGGCAACAGGTCAGGAACTGAGCTCAGAGCTGAGAGAACAATGTGGTGACTGAGGAGCAGGTGGGCAGGTGCAGGGAGCAAATCATTCACACACAGAACTCGAACAAAAGAAAGGAAAGAACTGCAGCATTTGACTCTACACTTCAGAAACGCTCTGCTTGGTATGTCTTAGGTGGTTTGCTGGCTGCCACCCATTTATTATCTTACTTAATTCTCACATAACCCTACGAAGCAGGTGCTCCTATTATCTTCATTTTTATAGATGAAGAAACCAAAGGACTGTGGAGAAGGTTGTGCCTGCAACAAACCCGGTCGCCCTGCACTCCTGATCACCACTGTCAGTCTCTTAGACTGTGCTGTGCAGTTCTAGAGCCAGACAGCAGCAGACTGAAGGATTCTCTCTGTGTAGAATAAAGACTTTGGTGACGTTACAATGATCAGATCATTAATGTGGGTAAGGTGAATTAACAGTTCTCAACACACAAACTCACATCTTTTTCCTTCTCTGGAATTCAGAATGAAATATTTCAGTAGCTATTGATCTTAGGTTCTCTTTGAAGTGTAGACAGTGAAATGATCTGAATAAAAATGCTCAGTAGTAAATACATCCTTTAATTGGGTGTGGCATGGCTTTTCTTGGAAGCGATTTTTATTTCCACCTAAAAATGTGTTAGTGGGCAGCATCTGTGGCTTAGTGAGTAGGGCACCATATACAGAAGGTGGTGGGTTGGAACGCGAGCCCGGTCAAACTGCAGTAAAAAAATAGCCGGGCGTTGTGTCGGGTGCCTGTAGTCCCAGCTATTCTGGAGGCTGAGGCAAGAGAATCGCCTAAGCCCAAGACCTGGAAGTTGCTGTGAGCTGTGATGCAATGGCACTCTACTGAAAGCAACATAGTGAGACTCTGTCCCTAAAAAAATAAAAAAATAAATAAAAATTAAAAAAATCTGTTAGACTACCTACTTTTTAGGGAAATGAATAATGCAGGTGAAATTTATAGCCATCAACCATGAGCTGCAGTAACCCCACACCAAATACCACAACAAGTAAGTACATTTTCAATCACTAGGACGTTTTCTCTACATAGTTCTAAACACATGGCTCATGGAAAACGTATAGTAAATAGCTTGAATAGCATATTTCATTTCATAGTTGTTAAGTATATAAACCCAGGCTCCAGATAGCTAATACTTTGCTAATAAGGCCTGTGTTCAGCTGCTTCTCACTTCTTTGAAGGAACTCCCTTCTAAACGATGTCACTGCACATCGGACAGGTCTCTATTTGGTGGTATGAAGTCCGATTGGACGGGCTTCTAACTGATCAAAGTGATGTTCGGACAAGTCCCACAGACTGCCCGTGATTCCCTCTGCTGTGGTGATTAAATCTGAAAAGTAGCCTTTAGAGAATGGAGCGGAGTGCCAAAAATATGTATACTCATTTTAAGCAAGAAAAATCTACATTGAAATTGTAATAATCAACATGACCAATCACGTCCGTTACCTTGTGTGTCTTATCTTTTATCTCTTGTAACTGTAGCAGTCAAACATGATATGAGTATTACAATGTTAACACCGTTTTTATTTTTTTTTTCTTGGAACCCTTTGTGTATCAAATCCTTGTAATACATTCCAAAAATGTAAGTACTGGCACCGGTACCAGTGTTCTACACAGCAGCATTTGTTCAGCTCCGAGGAAAGAGACCAGCTTTTGTCAAGACACGTTGATTAATGAAAGCTCCTATTAAAAGCACTAATTAATAAAAGAAGAAAAGAAGTACATTCTCCCTCGGATTCAAAGCTGAACCATGTAAAAATAATATTCCTAGGAAGGGATTGGCCAGCCACTTTCACAGCTGTCTCTTCATTTTAACAGAAAGTCTTAATTTTGACAGAAGGAAAACTTTCAAAAGCACTTTAAAAATTCAGAATCCTATACATATAATCTCCATGCTAATTCTTCTCACAAAGAAAGTTCCAATAGCCTGACTTCAAGGATAAAATGAAATAAAAGAAGTAAAACTGAGGTTAAATGGAATAGAATAATTTCTGTTCCCTCTACCCATCTTTGTTTTTAAGGCACTCTCTTCTTAGTAAGTTTAATGACATTTATTTCCTAGATATGTAATATGAATGTGTGTAGGACACTTAAATTATATTGTTATGTAATATGAATATTTCCTAAATAATATTATTTTACATAATATTATGTTTGGCTTATATTTTAAGTTCTCTCTCACAACTACTCTGAGACCAAAATTATTCTGATGGTTCTTCCATTTCAGCAGGTGTGGGTGAGTAGGAGACTGTCAAGGGTGGCGGGCAATCTATAATATCCGCAAGGTGTCCAGTGAGCTCCAAGTAGTTAATGAAGTAACCTTATTGATGAAAAGAATTATATTTTAAAACACAGTGCAGGTGCTATCTTAAGGAGAAATGCACTCCTACAGGTAGTGTTTCGATCCTGTTGTGTAGATAATACTGTTGTGTAGACGCTTTCCTGGGCACATTACCTGTATCCCTCGCTCCACCCTCACAACGGCCTTGAGGAAGGAACTGACATGACCATCATTACGCCCGTCTCAGCGTGAAGACCGTGAGGTGGAGAAAAGTCGCTGCCCTACGGTGACTGGCTTATTTATTGACATTTGTAATGCATGGAAATGTGTTATTAAGACACAATTCCACTAAACCTCCAGACCCAAGTACAAAATGATATTAATAAAACACATATATTCATTTTTTAGAATGATAATTATGCCATGTTGGCATCTTTTATTTCTTGTGCAGAATTAAAAAAAAATTGCTTGTTTTGTGAAAGAATTCTATTCCTGCATACTTCATTCTAGCACTTCTTTGAGATAATAACTATTTTGAAATTATCTCAAATGGAAGATTCAAAGTTATTAGCTACTATCTAATTATAAGCCTAAATTCTTAAACATCTTAAATATTTTTAACATTGTATGTTAAATAAAAAATACTGAAAAAAAGCTTTGTAGATTTTCTCATGGAGAACTATACTTAATAGTTTCTTAAAAACTATTAACTTTCACGTACTCAGGTGATAGCAATGTTCATACCCTTCCATCTCATTAAATACATAATTTAGGTCCTTTCGGTCTGCAATTAAAAATACACACATATGACCAACCTCGATATACGGGAAATCATTCAGATATATTTGGATTCGTCACATTACAAACATTAAAATCACTCATTTTAACTCATAATTAAACCACAATTTACTACAATACCACACGTTGCTTTATCTTATTCTTTTCATTGATTTGTGTCAGTCAGGCTTCCATGTAAAAAAAACACATCTGCGTTTCGAAGTGGGAATGGCGAATAATTTATCTAGATAGGGTACTTCAATTATAAATAACAATTCAACATGGAAATCAGCATTTATTAAGAAAAATGAGAATGTGTAGAAAGACTGATACCCTATACATTATGATTAAAGACACCACCAAAGTGTGAGTGGCCAAAGTCTAATCATCATAATCTTTTCCTGATAATAGTAAAACATTTCATCATTTGTGGAATGATTACTGTGAGTTAAGGGACACAGGAAATGATTTTAACACGTGGTCTCCTTCACCCTCCCAAACGCCTTCTGAGAGGCACGCAGATGCCTTAGAGAACAGTGCAGGGGCGAAGGCAGAGCCAGTGAAAGAAGCAGACAGTGAAAAGGACGAATCGCCCGAATCTGAGTTCTTTAAGGGCTGCTTTGTCCACTGGGTTTGAATCGAGTTGGAAACTTCTTTGCCATTTCTACATTTTAATTTTTGGATTCAACTAAACCAGCTTGCTTTCTCTCCCATGGACTGGAATGTGAGATATTTGGATCGGGAAGGGCTTCCAGATTTTTGTTAACTGGCAGGTGCTCCGAACCACTGTGGGGAAAGTTGTGTCTGTGGGGTTGTCTCCCTGGCAGCTGCTTCCTGGAGAAGCTGGACTTTCACCCCAGGAGGTATAAAGGGAAGGAACAGAACATTCAAAACGCATGCAGGAGGTATTTAAAATAGCAGTATCAGAGACGGAATAAATCGGGGCCAGAGAAGTGGCTGAGGTAAAGCTCTGGGCTCCCAAACAAAGGTTTTTATTCCAACGTCTACACCTTAGTCCCCAAACAAGGAAACAAACAATAAGGGATTCTCTACAAAAAACAATACCAGCCACTCAATTCCCTTCCATCAAACACCTTTATGTTGAAGTCATTGAAGTCTTCAATTTGCATGTAAATCGAGAGGACAAAATTAAAAGCTTAATGTGGATATTCAGAAAAGTTCTACACTCATCTGTTTTGTCGAAAATAAGAATATGCTACTTCACAGTATCATGGACTACAGACTTTGAAAAAACGAAATCAATATTATCTCTCTTTCTCTCTGCTATTTATGATCTTTAAATTCCTACTGGTCACTGCTGGAGTTTCCTTTTTTGTATTTTTTCCTAATAAGAATATTCTGAGCACAAATTTTATTTTATGAATAAAGAATGGCTACATAGCACAGCTAATTAAAGCTAGCCTTGCAACCATTCACTAAAGTAGCCATTAAGCCATATTTATCTGTCTTCTCCTGAGAAAATGGACTAAATAATAAATCAGTATGAGCTATGCCTTAAAAAAACATGCTATACCCCAGAGGGGAAAAAAAAATGAATGTAGATTTCCCCCTAAGCTGGCTTCCTGCAAAAAAATTTAAAATGATTACACTTTCTCAAAAGGTGTTAAAAGTTTAAAATAATATCAAATGAGACTTTGCTATTTTTTTTATTATATTTTCCTTAACAAATTGCATAGCACCGTGATTACAATTTTTTGGGCTTCCAGGGTCATCTTCCCGGACAGCAGCTATGGGACCCGGGGCACGTTAGTTCCCCTCAGCCTTCTCACTAGTGAGATGGAGTCAGTGCACGTAAAAGGGTTGATGTGGCAAAATTATGACAAGGATTAAGTTAATAAGTTTGTATAATTGTTTAGGATGGAGCTAGGTATGCTGCGAGCCTGCAGTTAAGGTTAACTGCTATCACCCTAACTTGCCATGGCTAACTTCATGTTTAAAAACAATGTTACCACCACGACTAACCACAAAAAACACTGTGTTACAAAATCTACTTAGAGGAAGGGGGAAAGAAGCATTCATAGAGTCTGGCTTGACCCTGCCAAACGTTGCCCATCCACATGGTCAGGGCAGAGGGCTGGTTCCTAGAATTAAGTCTATACACAGCTCAGTGCTGATGTACTTCACCCATTTACCCTCCTTGAACATCCATAAAAGTGTGTGCATTTGTTTGTGTGTGTTTGTTTTCAATGCCTTCTCATCCTACGAGAAAAGCAGGTAGAAAAAGACAGGCTTAGTGTCATACGTGTGTATATATATATATATTTTTATGTTGTATCAGGTCTGATAACTTACGTACAGAAATCAACTCCCTGGTTTACTAGCAATTGTTTTGGACAAATAATTACATTTCTATCCAAATGCACTCTATCCATTTTTCTTATCTTTCCAGTACATTATTTGCAAAATGGAGATAATAGAAGTTTTATCTTATTTTGGTAAGAGCTCAAATAGGCTATGCATGGGAGACAGGTTTATAAAGTTATAAAATATACTATAAATGTTAATATTTTATTAATATTTGTATATAATATTTTATGGGTTATCTCTCCTCATAAATACAAAATACAATTGTAAATCTCTCTGTAGACACAGAAAGAGAACAGTGGTCCTCCCAAGCCTATTTATCTGAAGTAAAGGATTACTAATTTTCTTTTTGCTTTTACAGCCCATAAAACAATTTTGTGAACTATGCAAACCTTTGAGCTTTTTAAAATTGCCACCTAATTTTTTTATCATAACCCAAGGTTTTTGCAAATCTATAATTTTTTCTTCATATATATATCACCATTTTAAAACAAAACTATTATTTCTCACATTTAAAAGTGTTCAAAGGAATTCAAATAATAATGATTTGATGTTCACTAACAGCCATTTTTGAAAAGCTGAACAAACGCTACAATAAAGAAATGGTACATTAGTTCTTTTTTTACCTCAAATATTATTCCATTTCTGCCACATAATTAAATCATATTCAAAGTTTTTTATTCTTTAAGGCCATTTATTAATACCTTATTTTCTCTGCTGTAAAATTAAACGTATTAATTTGAATTCAAGTAAGTCTTGTGACCATATAAGTCCACATGAAAAAATATTCTAAGTAATTTTTTAATTATTAATAATATATAATCAATCCAATCCTATATATCACACATCTTCATAAATAGTAAAGATATATCTTACTTTACACAGTTAATGGTATGTTCATGAAGTAGTTTTTATGTAGATGAAGGACAAACTTGCATACTCCAATGAGTTAGATTTTTAGTTAAATAAATCAGGACTTGGAATTAATTCTTCATAGGTTTTGTTTTTGTCGATGGAAACTATGACACTGTTGCGTTGGATGCAAATTGGAGAATGCCTGTGTTACAGAGGAACTACTAACCAAACTACCCATTGGGTCTGCACGGACATCAATGCATTAAACACACTCTCTGTCTTATAACCCAGATGTATTATGCCTTGGCCATGGTCTGGGATAGGATTCTTCACGACTAGGAGGTTTTGTGAAAGATGGTACATGAGACCGGGGTAGAGCCTAGGGCTGGCCTGACCACAGAACCAATCTGAGCAGGTCCTTTTGAGGAAAGAACATACATGAAAATTTAAGATCGAGAAATTTCTTAAGACCATCTGTCCCTGCACCATTGGGAAGTTTTCATGCTAAGTGTATTTGCTGACAGAACATTGTTTTGTATCTTTTTCTACCATTCAGCTATCAGCGTATTTGCCTCTAATTTACCCCCCCTTTTCAGTTCTCACTTCTTATTTATTTAGGGACAGGAAAAACAGATAATATATGAGAGAATCATTGGAATATTATTTTACAGATCAAAAGTACTGTAAAGGACAATCTTTATGAAGAACATGAAACTTTTAAATACAACTGCTTAAAAAGTCTTTTCTCTGCCTTCTGTGTTAAGTCCACATCTGAAGTTGCTTGAAATCTATTATGAACACAACAAAAATGGTGCATATCAGGCTATACTATAATTTTCCACAGATAAGTCCATTAAAATTATTTATCTTACATCTTGAAATTAATAACAGGGCCCTATTCATTTTGCTCAATTCCATGAACCTGAATATCCTTTGTTTTTACTCAACATGAAAGTGCAATTTCAAGTTTTAACCCAATAACCATATATTCTAAATATTTATTTTTAAATGTGTGTTTTGGTCTCAGGTTTTTTAATTTTGAGAAATTAGATAACGTATCCTTTTTCTATGAACAACTCTGGTTATTGTTAAATATTTTCTGCTTCGAGAGATATTTGTGCTTCAGGAGGGGTATGGGAGTAAGAGAGAGCGAGCTGAGACATTTGGTCCAAAAATGGATGAGATATAAAAATAAACATGTGTACTTACAAGTATCATAAAGAATAGTGAAATTTGAATATGTAACCAACGTACAATTTAATATTTCTTCTGAGCTTTTTTCCTACAGACAGTACCAGACTCTCCCTAAATATTGATGCTTTTCTCAGTAGAGAATCCAGCCAGCAGCAGCATCTAGTGGACAGCTGGACCTGTCATATCTCACCGGCGGCTGGCTCAGGAAACCAAGTGCCTCCAAGGGATGTAAAATTCCACTGTGATTTAGAAAAAGCTGAAATTTTGGCCATGAATTTCTGGCTGGACCTGCCTTAGCTCCATAGCTTCCTATTTTCCCACCTCCATGACTAATGATCTCTCAAGGTCAGAATTCGGCCCTTAGTCACCGCGTCCCTTCAGTCCCTAAGACATCCCTCATGCTAACGTCCCAGGTGAACTGGAATCTGGGGGAAATGCTGATGTGGCTTCTTCCAGAACAACTGTACCTTGAATTCAGATTGATATAAGATCAAATCACAACTTTTCCTGACACTTACTAGCCTGAGAAATTTGGAGACGAAGTTTTTTTCTCAGCTTCCCATCTGCTTCTTGAAAATGGGGATAGGAATATGTACACAAGAGAGCTATTCGGTGAGGTTCGACCAGATCTAAGCGGCTAACCTCGGATGTCATTTCTTTCGTAAACCTGCCCTGACATCTCCGTCACATGCCCCCGAAAGGTTTAATGTTCCTTCTAGTGCTGACACTGCCCAAGCATGTTAGTCATATTGCTTTATTACCCTGCCCTGTAAAACCACTCACTCAATCACTTCGCGCTTCCACTAGTCAGTAAAAGACCCTAGTGGACTAACTCACGGTGATGCCCAGTAAGGAGGGTGGTGTCTGTCAAATAGTTGATATTTTCAAAAAATATTTTTTGAGGTCTGTGAAAATGTACAATAAAATACTGGATGAATGCAAGAGATGGCACGTTCTGCTGGAAGCAAGAATGGGGTGCGGGGGAGAGCAGGGCGGGGCAGCCTGGCACCTCCTCACTCTGCTGCCCCGACTGTCCCTAAACTGAAGCACATCCAGGAATCTCCGATTCCCACCGGGGCTCAGTAGTGGAATATATCACGTGAGACAAATGCAAACACCCACTGTCTTCAGCTTATTTTTACCTGCTGCTTCCTGCTTGTCATTTTGTTTTTAAAATCACCTAGTGAAACTAAATTCTAGCTTTGACACATTGAAAATGGAAGCAACTGATATTTGTCCTAGGAAAACAAATGGCAGCTACTCATGTGGTGGTTTCTTCTTTCTTCAATTTCTGGTACCGGTGAGAAAAGCTAAGAGGCTAGGTTAAACAGACAGACAATAGAAGGAAGGATTAAAAAAACTTCAGTACTTGATAAGTGAACAAATAGATTTTTTGTAACCTTAGCAAACCTTATTAATTTGGTTTTAATGTGATTCAGACAGTATGATATTTTTAATATTTATTCTTATAATGTAAGGACCGTTTTTTTATATTTTATTCGTTAATCTACAAACATGGTCTTGGTGAAATATTAATACCATTTAGGCAGTTCAGAGTTTTTAACCTCATGACAGTAAGTCTCTCATTTCTTAGCAAAAGGTGAATCTGTCATTCACTGCCCTTAAGTTTATCTAGATTTTCTGGCTGAACACACTAGTAATCACTTTTAGTATAATTTGTACTTAGTAAAACACATACAGAACATGATTAAATATAATAAATGTGTTATGTAACTATAAATCAGAGAGGGAAAGGGAGAGGAACTAAAATTGAGTGCTTTATACAATTAAAAATCTAAACTGTATGGTCCCCTAAGAATCGTAAAGGTTATTGCATTTGAAATTCTTTTTTACTTGAAATACTTATCTCCCTGAATACTCTGTTTTATTCCTGAACTGATTTCCTATGTAAGAAACTCTTACTGTGTTCTCCACAATTCTCTACCTTGGCCATTAATCTCTCATGTGAAGCTGTCAAAATCTTTTATGAAAGTCGAAATGCACTCTATCCATTTTTCTTATCTTTCACAGTGCATTATTTTCAAGCAGCCCAGCAAGTTAGTTAAGAACACGCTGCCTTGTACAAACCACGTTAGGCGTGCAGCCGCCCTTTCCCCAGCTCTCCCTCTGTTACTAATTCTTCCCAGTCTCCTCTGCACTCAACACAGGTCTACTGTTTCCAGCTTTCTCGTCTCCTGAGCCCCTTTGCTCATGACCTGCGTCTGATTCAGAAAGATTTCATGGATGAAATACTATCTGTACACATGCGGCTCTCTCTCTCCCCTTCTCTCATTATGAGCCCTTGAAAGAATCTATCACATTTTCCTTTTTATCTTTTCTAAATCATTAATTTATCATACATAAGTTTGCAGGATTTCAAACCAACAGTGTACAATTCCTTAAAAATTGACCTTATTTTTTTATAGGCTTAGTGCAAAAGAAATAAATGGTCTATAAAATAAATATAAGACTTTATGGATAGCTAATAGATTTTAAAATAGCATTTTATTGAGTTATAAGTAAATAAATTTGATAAATTTTTTTATTTGCTTTTTTTTAACATATAAACTGGTCCAATCATTAAAGGAAACCATTTACCATTTTTTGGCAAAGTATACTTTTGATTTTGCCAAACATCAAATTGTCTTACATATAATGAGAAACATTTGTCTTTCATCTGTAGTGATTGCTAAAAGTCATTATTATCTAACAGATGCTCAGTGACCCTGTGAAACGAGCTGCTCATGCCAATCAGCAATTAATGGGCAGGCAACTATAGCAGGCACATCATAAAGATTACCACCAATTAAACTCCACTGTCGAATTTAAATAGAGAGAATGACATGAATCTGAGATATACCTGCTTGTTCTTACGGACAAATAACAGTACTTCAAAATGATCTCAAGATAGTCATTTTGAGACAGGGTCTGAGTTGGTTCTCATTTGATTCCTTTAACAAATTTTCTTTTTGAGTTCTGGTTATGAAAGTATACCAAAAAGATATAAAACGAGTTTTTTTTTTTTTTTTTTTTTTTTTAGTTTTAGGAAGCTTACAATCTAGAAGGAAAGAGAAGCCAAATATTTATAGCACTGTCACAGGTAAGGCACAGCTCCCTGTATTACACTTCACAGATACTGTGTTGGACTGATCACCATCTGAGCCTTCGGCGAGTCCTCACCCTTCCGCTAGTGGAGGGTCTTGCTGCCTACACTGTGACAAGGCTGTGGGCTCATCTGGGTGCTGGCTGCTGAAGGATAGGGTGGCTGTGGCGATTTCTTTAAGAAATACAGTGAAGTTTGCCTCATCAGTTGACTCTCCTTTTTAAGAACTATTATGAAATACTGTTTGATACTATTGTGCTCACAGTAAAAGTAGGACTTCCTTCAAAACTGGAGTCAGCGATTTCAAAACCTGCTCTGGCTTTGTCAACGTGGCTTACATAATGCTCTTGTTGGTCATTTCACCAGTATTCACCGTATCTTCACTGGGATGAATCCTAGAACAGGATACATTGCAAGGAAACAAATTCTTTGCTCATTCGCAAGAAGCAACTTCTCATCCTGTCAAGCTCTGTCATGACATTGGGGCCGTCCAGTCGCATCTTCTGGTTCTACTGCTAGTGACATTGCTGTTTCCCCCACAGCTGCAGTTTGCTTCCCCCACTGAAATCCTGAGCTCCTCAGAGTTGTTCATGAGGGTTGGAATTCCAACTTATTCCAAAGTCCTGTTAGTACTGGCATGTAGATCTCTCCCCATGATTCACAAATAATGTTAATGGGATTTACAATGGTGAATGCTTTCCAGAAGGTTTTCAGTTTACTTGGCTCAGACCCATCTATGGCAACTAGAACCTAAGTAAATGTATTTCTTACATAGTAAGAATTGAAAGTTAAAATTATTCCTGATCCATGGGCTACAGAAGGGATGTTGTGTTACCAGACATTAAAACATCACTAATCTTGTATTTAAATTAGTGTTTTTAAATTAATTTTAAAACATTTTAATTAGACATAATGCCTTTCATACTTCACATTTTTTAGACATAATGCCTTTCATACTTAGAAGACTACCATATAATACAAAAATAACTTCCAGTTACGGGGAAACCAAAAGATTCATGTGACATATTTCTTTGAGATATTCACTTCCTTGCAGTGGACTGGAACCCGTCCTGCTACACCTCCCAGGCATGCCTGGCCATAGAGACACACTGATATATCTGTCCTCAAGAAGAAGAGTTCACTGCATTAGAAGAAGGAAAATTATTTGGAGAAATTGGCTTGTGAAATGGCTCTTCACAGACAGCCATCATTTAGAGAGTCAGAAAAGAAGGTGAATAAAAGCCGTCACCATTCTGTTTTAAGAATGTAAGCAGTCTCAGCAGGAGAGACCAAAAGAAGCACATAGAAAGAGATACGAAATTAGCAAAAAGATTGTGGAATGACACGCGGTCTGGCAAGGCTGAACAGGAGTGCGTGACAGAAGTAGGGATTAAAGTTATAAAAGTTATAAAATTCACTTTATAGTGGTGAACAAAAGACAATTTTAGATGCCAACCAGTTGATTCTGAAGTAATTTCCATAAGCAATAAAGATCTTTTAGAGTAGATAAAGGATATTCTCTAAAAAAAAAAAAAAAAAAAAAAATTGGAGGAAGCCTATTTTTGACCATATCCTATGAACTAGACAGAAAGTTATTTCCCATGTACTCTGGTATTTAAATTCTCATAAGATTCCACAAAGTACACATGGGTATTGTAATGCTTTTTCTGTCCCTAGAGGTATCAATATATTTTCTAAAATCAGAGAACGAGAAGGCAACAGCGCTCAACACCTTCCCTTCATTCATAGATGGCATTCATTCTTTCTTGCTTTCCATTTACTGTTTTATCAGGTAGCTATTGAACTCCCTACTGGTTTTCAGAATTGCCCTTTTTGGCTAAAAATACTGAGTTATAAAGTATGGACCCAGAAATCCTAAGAAATTCCAGAATTCTGAGACCTGTGAGTTAACAGATCATAATGACTACAGTCACACATAGTATAATATAGGTAGGTAAAAGTCCCCAAAAGATGATAAAAGGGAAAAAAGTGTAAGTCCACCTGGGCAGTCTGTAATGAAAAGAGAATTCTTGACATGGAAAATACGCGATTACAAATGAGTGTGATCATTTTTTGTGGAACAGACTGGCTCATCAACAGCAACAGTAACATTCAAAGGGGAAGGTAGAAGGCGGAGTGTTGATCAGGTGGGATTGTTAGTCCCAGAAGATGAGGGAACTGCTGGAAAACAAGAGCAGACAGATGGCGCGCTGCCTACGGGGTTGAACTTAGATAACCGAAGAAACACAAGTGCTACTTAAGTCAGGGGAAATCAGAAAGAGGACTTGGTTTGAGGGCACAGATAATTATTCCCCTTTAACAAATTGCCTTTGTGGTCTGGGTGGTGTCACCAGGAGATGGTCTACATGTAAATTATAAATGCCGTCATTAGGAAAGAGATACTTTTTGAAGTTATACACAGTGGATTCAAGTATGCCCATGCTGTGCGATGCCACAGATAGAGAGGAGTTTGAGGACCAGAAACTTGGAGGGTTATCACATGTGGGTGTTTAAAACTCAGTAGTTCCCTCTTATGCACAAGGGACACATTAAGACCCCCAGCGAATGCCTGGGCATCTGGCAGACCGTATCGAACCCTCCATATACTATAGTATTTTTCCCACACGAACGTACCTGTGACCAAGTCTAATTTATGATGTAGGCACCATAAGAGATTAACAATAACTAATAATAAAATAAAATAACTATAACAATATGCTGGGATAAGAGGTATGTGAATGTGGTTTCTTTCTCTGTCAGAATATCTTCCTACACTGTATCCAATTACTTTCAGAATGCAGCTGCTTTTGCGTGACAGAGTGCACACCAATCGAAACCGCGGGTGAGAAATAGTCCTGTAGTAGGAAAAAAGGTATTTGATATTTTAACATGAAAGATAACAAAAGTTTTAACAAATGAGTGCTCTATAGTGTCCAGTATTCTAGAAAAGTGAAAGAGGTAAACAAAAAATACTAACTAGAAGATTATTTCTCAGGGACATCAGTAAGAGAGGTGTTAGCTGAGTGATGACGATGTTAAGGATGAGCGCTTTTTACATTTATAGAAGAGAAGGATGGGATGGTGCCCGTGGCTCAGTGGGTAGGGCACTGGCCACATGCACCAGGGCTGCTGGGTTTGAACCCAGCCTGGGTTTGTTAAAAAAAAAAAAAAAAATAGCCGGATGTTGTGGTGGGTGCCTGTAGTCCCAGCTACTTGGGAGGCTGAGGCAAGAGCATTGCTTAAGCCCAAGAGTTTGAGGTTGCTGTGAGCTGTGATGCCACAGCACTCTACCAAGGGTGACATAGTGAATAAAAAAAAAAAGGAGATAAAAATAAATAGAAAAGAAGGATCATTAGAAAACTGTATTTTCACTAATGCCCAACATTTGTCTTTTGACCAGAAGTAGTTTCATGTAAAATTGAAACATTTAATAGCTTTCCCAATTTTCTTCTTTCATCTCATTGCATTTTAAAGTATCTAAGTACGTTACCTTTAGCTTACTACTTACCTATAGCAGCCTTTAATTAGAGCCAAAACTGAGCAATTAGATGGCCTTATGCATTCCTGACCTGCAGTCTTGGAAAGTGTAAGTCGCAAACACCCTATTTGATCATTGTTGAGTCCGCAAGCATAATTTAATCACTGATAACTTAATTTAAAAATTTTTATTCAAAGTTTGTGTTCATCCAACCAACATTTTTGTACTAAAGTTTTTGTAGAGTCTGATCAATATTTCTATCCCCCAAACAATATGATTACAGTAATCTTTATGTCCACCTACTTGAACTTACTTAGATAATTTTAAATGTATGGATACAGAAAAGCCTCAGACACCATTTATTATTCACTTGGGGTCAGGAAAAGATAATGCTTAGACATCTCATCGTTATGATTTCAGTTAGTGCAGATCCATGCAGAGGAGCGTTTTATTTTCAGTACTGGACATGAACAAGCATATGCTACATCCCTGTCTCTTGGGGACACACACATGGATCCTTTCTAACCAGCCAACTGGGTTATTTTTGGAGAACAAAGACAAACCCCATGAAGTGAAAAGCTTCTCCCTTGAAGAAAAAGGGCTTTCCTATAAATAGATTTATTGCACACTGATTATCACAAAATCAACTTTTCTGCCTTTTTTATAGACTGCACTACAGTTCGTTAGTTCAGGCTTTGGAAAACTGAATGATGATATACTAAAGTTGGTTGTGTATAAGCTTAAATAAAAAGGAAGGACTCTTAAAAATTAATCTTGCAGACCCAAGTGATTACCAAGATAATTCATATACGAATAACCTCAGATTATAATAACCTTTAAATGAAGGATGAGGGAAGTGTCAGAATAGTTTCCAATGATCCATACTTTTCTGAATTCCAAAAAGGAAAATGGAGAAATCAGGATATGAAAACCAAAAATTTACATAAGTACATTGGCAAAAATAAATACAGAGTGAAATAATCAACCCTCATGAGCAGGACTGCTGTCTTGTAGCCGTAGTGATGACATAAAAATTACCATCATCATTGCAATCACTTATTTCACACAAAGATACTTTGTGATATATGGGACACTAATCAAATATGCAACAGTACTTTACAAAGTTAATGTTGTTGATTAATTTTGTGTAAGAATAAGACGCATCTCAGGGAAATTAATAGTTTGAACAAGAAACTAGAAATAGGCAGAGTTGGGATTTGAACTCAAGTCCTGGCTTTTTCTACCAAACTCTCCAGATTACTATAAAATTACAAATTTCTAAGTTATCTTTCACTTTAATTTACCCACATGCCACTAAGAAACCTTTATGTCCCAGTATGTTACACCAAATTATCTAAATGAGTCCAGAAAATAAATAATATTTTTTGACGGGCCCATGGTCAAAATCATGTGAGGACCCAAAGGCACTGTCAGTAATAGAACAGCAAGTGAGACAATATAATGCAGAAAGCTATTCTCTTATGTGGTAGTGGATAAATTCCAGAATTTTTCTAGAATTTTCCCTTTCCTATTTTATGTGTATAAATGGCAATGAACTTGAGGCTCTGGGATGCTCTGATATGGCAGCCATGACCACCGAAGGAGAAGTAAGCTTCCTTGCAGAAAAAGAAAAAAAGAGCGGGCTGTGTCTACTCACTCGCACACTTAGTTTTTATGTAACCTTCGAGTTGCTTATTTGGGTATTTGTTCTTACTACAAAGGACCAGGAATAGAGGCCAAATCCTTCTTCTCTCCAATGAACCAGTATCAATCATTTGTGATTGTCATAGATTAGTCTTTTGTACTGGCATTAAAAACATTTGTTAGTTTTATAGTTTATACTTGCAAACTTGCTTTTCCCCTTATCATTTAGCATTAAAATATTATTAGAGTAATATCCTTTAAAAGATCTCCTCCTCAGTTATAGGTCAACAGGGATGGTGATCATGATAAACATCTTTTTGTCACTTGATCTTGTGGGTGATGGCATGAAATTAACTTTTCACAGAACCTTCATCCTGTCTCAGCTAACTGTGCTATTGCTGAGGAAAGGAAGGGCGTATAAACAAATCATGCTTCTATGTGGAGGCTTATGTTCACACATTGTCTAAGAAGAACATTTGCTCTGTTTTAAAAATGAAGATGTTTTGAAGACAGGATTAAAATGGATATGTTCGATTTCTTTCCATTTGTGTTTATCAGCATACCAGGTATAACTCAAGTATATAAATAAATATTTTTAAAAGGCAGAGCTAATATTTATTAGTTTGGGCATCCAAATGATACTCCGATAAACTGATATTTTTTTTCTGAATTATTTCATACTAAATGCAGCTTCAATATGTCAACTTGATTACCAGCTCTTTGAACACAAGGATTTTCTTGATGCCAATATAGATCATAGAGCCTGGTGCAATGTTTGATATCGACCAAGTGCTTAATAACTACTGCACAAATATATTATTAATTGAATAAATCATCTCCCACAATCATTATTAGTGACATAAATTAGAAATATATCATATTCAACTTTATTGTGGGAAATTTAAGAAATCCCCAAAGCCATATGATTAAGTAGCATTCTCTTACAAAACTAAATTCTAACTTTTCAATCTCCTTTATTAAATAGATTGATTGCTGAGGTGGCAGGCAGTCTTGGAGAGGGCTCTTATCCACACAGATAAAAATAATGAGAAATAAGTAACCTGAAACTTGATTAATATAAATTTATCATCAAAGGTAAAAAATAAAAATAAATGTTTTTCGGTGACACTTTAAAAGTTATTCCTTGTTTGTGAAATCATCTGTGAATACACATCAGTCATATCAGCAGGAAATATTCCTATTGTACTTTCTGTGAATTTAAATGATCTGGAAATACACTTAGTCTAAACTCTAAGTGAAGTGCATTGTTGATAATACATCCCAGGAGAAAGGGCTCAAGAACAGAACCTGAAGACCGGACTTTAATTCTGCTAAAAATGAATTGCTATATAGATGGCTAAATTCCCTTACCTGTGAAATAGAATAGGTATTTCCAAAAGTGGATTTCATGAAACTACTTCTCTGGGATGTTAACAAGCATCTTTCCAAAGTATCTTTTCATACACTTATAACTGAATTAAAATAATCAGATTTCCTCATTGTGGAATACGCAGACCATTTAGTAAACTAACATCTGTGAGGGTTCTCCAAGAAACAGAAATACTGCCCAGATATTCCCAAAATGATCTGTCTCTGAACATGGTGTTTAAGGTTAATAGAATTAGTGTTCCCCAGAGGGGAAAAGAGGCCAAACTGGAAGCTGGGCCCACATCCTGTGTGTATGTCAGAGACCTTCACCCATCCACTCGGGCTCATTTAGAGATTTATTTCACAGAGCAGAAAACTGAACGCCAGTAGCCATAGCACTAGGATTAAATTCAAGAGTAAGCATATCAGCTATTTGCTTCTACACAAGTAACTTGAAGCTGCAGAATCCAGATTTATAAGCTCTGAAGTTACTACAAACCAAGTTTAGTCACACTCGATAAAAATGAACTACATTAACTTGATACATAATTGGCATTTTAATGAAGAAATGCAAACCTATGTAAAGATATTCATGATCAGTGATATAAAATTGTTGAAGATGTTAGAGAATGCTTATGTTCCTGCAGTTGAGAGGCATAAAGCACGTACTACTTACATTCTTTGTAAAAGATTAACTTTGTATGTGAGCAAAATAGGTCTCCATAATTATTCTTTAATAATCACATAAAAATATCAATTGGATTTGAAACCTAATCAACATATGTACCCATCTCATTGGTTTTATAAAATTATTTAATAATTTAACTCACATGTACATACAAATAAAAACTTACTGTTGGAAAATCAATAAATAATCAAGTATAATAATCAAGTATTATAACTGGCTCTACCCAACAAAAGAGGAAGATTCAGAGAATAAGGAAAAGAAGTTTCCTGTCACACAGAATTTATAGAGGAAACTTACCACTTCACCACCATTCCATCCACTTTGATCTGATTAACTGTCCTTAACTTCTGCTTTGATTACACAATTTTCTGCTCAGGACCATCAAACAAGCTTTCATGGCCCAAATCAAGTCCAAATCATTGCAAAGGAATTAAAGATACTTGTATTTTTAATCTTACCTATATACTTTTGAGTCATGTATACTAGAAACTTCTATTATGATCTTTGCTTTGTACTATTAACTTGGTGTCTTTTTTCTTTCTCAAATAATTTTTATTGCACTGACCCAATAATGACAGAATTTCCTGAGCTATCCTTATATTTATCACATTTTAGATCCTCGTCCATCCTTTAATGTCCATTATGAATTCACCCTTTGAAGTTCTTCTTTCTTATCATCCCACATGAATACTCTCCACTAAAGCACGTGTAATTGTGCAGGTCACACAGGACCTTTTAAAGAAGCTCTATTTGCTCACATCCAATGAATATAGCTGAAGCATTTTCATGACAAAATGGGAGATGAAATTTGCTGCCTGCAGCCTGTCCTTTTGACTACGTTCTCCCCCATAGGGATACTCTCCTCCTTAACATCCACATCTATCAATTTTCTAACCCCTTCACCCAAAGTAGGAGTTAACATATTTTAAAATGTGTATTCATTCACATCCATGTGTTAACTAGGCACTTGCAGTGTAAGACTAAAGTATAACTGGAAATACAACTTTTGTCTCTCCATAAGAGAATCTAGGTAAAAGCTATAAAATGAAGGAGAAAAGAGAAGGAAAAAGGAGAGACTTTCTCCCATTCCAGGGAATCATACTACTCTCAAGACCAACTATGAATAAAACACTGATCCATTATTTTTAATATTTTGATGAGCACTTGCTCTATCTCAAAAATTCTGGGGTACCAACTCATGGGGTATCTTCTCTCGGTCAATGATGCTTTTGAAACTGGCAAGATCTAATTCATCTTTAAAATGTAAGCTTCTTGGTGTCAATGTTGTCATCTCCGTGAAATCTTCCTTCACACCTCCCCAACAGGTTTATGTTTTATTGAGATTTTCTCACAGTATTTTTTGTCTATACCATTAAAATCTCGTTCATTATGTCAGTACTAACGACAAAGGACAACAGACTCCTCCCACCCAGGTGACCTCATTCCCTCTCACTGTTTTTTATCACTAATAACGGGATGGTTCCCAAATCTACGCATCTAGTCAAGACTCCCCCCGAACTCAAGAACTTAGGAGACAAGCACCCACATCTAAGACAAAACTGGTTTTACACTGGACTTCTCATTCTTCCAAATCCTATATCTCCATTTGCACTATTTTGTCAACTGTGCTAATACCCACCCAGTTAAATAATACTTCCTTCTATAAAAATTCTAGTACCTGTCCAAATACATAACAAATTCAATAGATCTAAACTAAAAATATCTGCCCCTCCCTACATAGCTCCTTCTTTGACAATGTCCTCTACTGGTTGGAGACAGAAATGTGCAAGGTAAATTCTTTTACAACACACATGATAAATTGTTTTAACTATAATATCCAGGTATACGCGTACTAGGTTTTCTGTGTCTCTGCAGTTTTACCATGTTGTGTCTGAATAAATTTACAATTATTAATATTTAATCTTGCCATCCTCTTTTTGACATATGTATTCCCTGGTAGTTTAATTACTAAACATTTATTTTTCAGCTTGCCACAGTGCTTCTACATTTTATACCTAGTTCCGGTCCTTACTTTAAATACTTTCTTGACAAAAGTACATTAAGTTTCCTAATAGTTACTATTTTTTCACATGTTGTGAACGGAAAAACTTTACACATATGAAAACATTTTTTACCAATATGTCCCATAGACAATTTTGATAAATAAATAAAAAGACAGAAACAGGATATAATCAGGAGATGATTATTCAATCTAGATTATATTGTCACACATTTTCTCTTATCAATCAAAAAATTATATAGATGATAAAATCTACATAGCTATTCCTTTATTCCTCAACTCTCAAATTAAGAATTTAAACATGTAAGCACTGGGCTAAGCATGTGTTCACTTTGAAATATATAAAAAGATTGCCTTAACATGCACGCACGGTGCCCTTTGAGCTTAACAAATAGACTTTAAAACTTTTTCAAACATAGACTACTTATATTTTTCATGTTTGCATAAATATGGAAGAAATCTCACATGCCTCTTTTGATCTATTTAACTCAATGACATTTACTGACTGTCCTGGGTAAAAACCCACTCATTTTGCCCTAGGATGCTTCTTTTGAACTCAGTGTTTTAATAAATACAGAATGTCCTTCTAATTGTCCATGTAAAACGTGACCCGTTTTTTTTTTTTTTATGTTCTGTTTTATATTTTCTAGTCAAAGTTACGAGATGGTATATCTTACTAAAGTGAGTCCTTCAAAAGAAAGTTTATTGCCACACAAATTTGAATCTGCAAAAAGCAAGTGCATATAATTTTATAAGGGCTTTATAATGTCCAGAAAATTATCACAACATAAAATGAAGATGTACGTTTTCTTTATTTCCTATTAAAGTTGAATCTTTAATGGTCAGAGCAGACTCTCAAATGAATTATTTTACTGTTATTGGGTTTTTCATCTTGCATCACCCCTAAATTCCATCCAGCTTTCCCTGGAACATTAGTGGCTCATTAGGCAGCTCAGAGTTAATCCGCGGGGCTAAACATTTGTTCTGTCATTAAGGGCTGCTTTCCCGGGAGTTGGAAATAAACAGAAATCTAATTTTGGTTAATTTCATTGTCTAGGTCATAGAAGTAAATTCAACGCAGTCAGCTTTTATAAAATTATCCGTTATTAAAATAAACTATATGTTTTGTAGAAATGCAAAAATATCCCCACTGAGAAAAAATTCCTTAAATGCCAGAATAAAAAATAAAATAATGCTTACTTTCCTCAGGTATCAGTTAGCAGGATGTTAACTCTGGCTTATATAATTTGATGACTCCCACATTTCCTTAAACAAATTCTCATCATGCCTACGTATCAGACTTCTGTTCAATCCACACACAGGAGTCTTTGCCATATTTTTGCATTGCCTAAGCAATTCCCTGGTCATATTTTTGGCCCAGGAAACACCATTACTCACTTATGAAGTCACTGATTTGAACTGTATTTTTGCTGTGGACGTACTGAAGGCTGTGCTCAAATCCAGTTAAGTGCCTATTAATACTTACATTCATTCACATAGTTCATGAATGATTGCAAGTTAAACATTTCTCTTCCGATCTCTCCAGGTACAATGCTGGAATCGATTCTGATACATGTTCTATTGCACAATATTTGCTCCTGACTTGAAAGCAGGACTACAAAGCGAAATTCTACATTTATAGATGACATTAATTTTGTTTGCTGAGTAAAATGCCAAGAGGATAAGACTTCACTGAGAGGCAGGGTAGAGAGAAGCACTTTTGGAGTCAACAGATGTGCCATCCAGCCCCAGAGCTGCCATTTACGATTTCCTGGCCTTAAGCTCCCTGTACATTGAGTTTTCTCAATGTAAGATCAAGATTACAAAGTCATGGACCACACAGGTGGCAGTGAGATTAAACAAAGTGAGGCAAAGGCAAAACATTAAAATGGGTACGGCACATGGACAGAGTGACAGGAGTCCAGAGGTCTATGCTCAGATTCCAGGAATGTCCCCTCATTAATCTGTCACCTTGGGCAGCTCTTTTTTCAATCTTTCATCCTCTACTTCTGAAAACTGCCAATATCAACAACTAGCTTCTGAGGCTATTTATATCTAAATAAGAGGACATCTATGAACCCCCCCTGTAAATTGTGAAGTGCTTTACAAAGATGCTATCCCTGCAACTTAAATGTTGTCCAGAAGACACAGGTCAGATTCCCATTGGCCAATTCCTAATTATGGGTTGGCAGGTCACACGACCTTATTAAGTTTTTCGGTTGTTTTTCATTTTCAAAATTCCAGTAACTTTGACATCAGTTTTTGCATTTATTTAATGAACTAATCTTAAGTTTAGGGGTATTATTCAATGTGCCATTTTTATTAATGTTTCTATTTTTATTCTTCAGAAATTCTGGTAAATGGGGAAAACCGGTCAAGAAAGTTGGGTTTAGGCAAGTACAAAGTAATGCTTTCATGAAAAAAAAAGAAAATGTGACACAGTCTTAGAAAATGATGAATGCCAAAACGTCAGATAAGAGAGGAGGAGAGGATCTATTATTACACCCCATTTCCCGAAGACAAGAGTCCAGTGTGTACTTGTCAACAGTAAAGGTCAATGCAATCGTGGGCATCATTGAAAAGGTTATTGGAAACAAATCAAAAAACATGATTTCTTTTTGGTTTTACACAGATATGTCCGGGGATGATGGTAAAGGGAAGTGTATAATTATTGTGACAAAGACCCACGGCATTTGCTTTTATATATTCTCCATTTAAAAATGATTCTTTCCCTTCCTTGTTAAATTACTATTTTACTTGCTCTCAAGTAAAATGAGCAGGAATGAACATTTACAAAGGAAATTAAACCCTCTTGATGTAGCATGGTCAGTGGTCAGATTGTATAAGTGGGGAATTAGCCTGCAATCATTGGAATAATGATATCACATTATAATGAAAATCTGCCCTAGTTGGGTCTATTCAATGTACTTAAAAATGCTTTAGAAATTAAGACACACCTATCTCTTAGATAATGATACGTTAAAGCATATCTCATTATTGCATTTACAAATGCTAATTTAGAAGAATAAAAAGTGTCTCCCATTGATTTTGCTCAAAGAATACACTGTTAAAAATCTGGACTTTTACTACCCTCCTGCCAAAGTTTGCAAGTACTTCTTCTGTCATTATACTTCTTGTTCTTTTGCTTACCTGAAAAAAATTCTGAGAACATGAGAATCACCTCTGCAGCATTATAAACAATAAAAACTGTTTATTCCTTCTTTTAAAAATAATGGATGTTCATAATAAAAAAAACCATACAGGATGATTCATCATTTTTTCTAAACTTAACCATTGTTATCCCCTCAAGGAACTATTTGATATTTTTCATGTCATTTTATAAATTATATAAGCAAAAATATTTTTCTATACCCATATCTATTTAAAATAATTTTAATATAAATAAGATCATACTATCCAAAATTTACTATAAATAGCTTCTTTCCTTTAAAATATATTTAGAATATTTTTCTCCAATACCTACGTGGAGGTACATCTTCCTTCAAAGTATGTAAAGGTTCACCCACAAGAAATTAACATATTACCTATAAATCAAAATCAAAGTGAGGTTGTAGGAAGGAGCAAAGAGGTCACTAGCTTTCAGAGGTCATCAGGAGCACTGGCTATTACAGAGAGTATGCAGACCTCGGGGAAGATTCATGTCTTTTAGGCGGAACTTTGTTGGTTTTCTATCAGTAAATGTTTTGCAAGTACAATGCTACAATAAACAGCTTTTAAATATCACAATGTAGGTAGAGTTAAAGTATAAATTCATAGAAATGGAAATGCTGGCTCAGAGGCTATGTGTATCTTTAATTTGCCAAATTTTTTTATTTATTTTGGTGACAAAGTCTCAATACGCTGCCCTCAGTAGAGTGCTGTGGTGTCACAGCTTCCAGCAACCTCAAACTCTTGGCCTTAAGCGATTCTCTTGCCTCAGCCTCCCAAATAGCTGAGACCACAGGCGCATGCCACAACACCTGGCTATTGTTTTGTTGCAGTTGCCATTGTTGTTTAGCTGGCCTGGGCCAGGTTCAAACCCACCAGCCTTGGTGTATGTGGCTGATGCTGTAACCACTGTGTTATGGGTGCCGAGTTCAAATTGTTTTTATTTAATGTCATATTAATTCATACTCCCATCATCCCTGTATTCAAGAAAATATTTTGTATATTTTTATGAATACATATGAATATTAAATATATACCTATATATAAAGAAAGAGTTTATGACAGGTCTGTGGTTGTTGGGCAGTACTCACGGCTACATCACTAAAGCACTGTTTTGTATTTTTAAAAATGAAGAAAACTATTTACACACTTATTTACCTATAATTACATAAAACCAAAACAAAACATTTCACAAAGTATGTTTAAGGATTGGTAGTTTGTAAAACAGGATTCTGTGCCCAACTTAGGAAAATATCGGGGCAACAGGCACGTTAGCTGTAGACCCAATGTCTGCAGATGGTGAGAGATAACGGGCTGGGTTAAGCAGGGTCATTCTATTCCCTTTTTAGTTATTGGTCAAGTAATGGGCTTGTATCCAAGTTCTCGCCAGTGAAAGCTGATCTTAGACACAGGGAAAGAGCCTGTGAAATATTTTCTTTCCCATAAAATTATCAAGGGTCACACGGATAGTTATTCTGCAACATTCTGGCCAACACTATCTTTGAGCATTTCAAATTTTTTCAAATGAAGACTTGATGCTGGAAGCAGAGGTGGCTCTCCTTTGAACATCAAGGTAGTGTCAAATGAATTCTGGATCCAAGCACAGGCATGAAATTATTAAGCCAGGCAAGAAAACCTGGAATCACTTATCTCCCTTCATAAGCGAGACAAGGCTTGTCTGTGTGATTTAATAACTTCAGGGAGGTTTTCTGTTGCTTGCAGCTGATGGATTATAAATGCTACGTTGTGTGTAGGCAAAGTTACCCTCCGCATGTGGCCACACAGGCAATGCTTCACAGTCACGATGGGAATGTTTGGAAAATACTCTTTGTTAAGGTTGTTAGGCATTCCTTTCCTAATTTCTGAAGGGATGTGTGATTTCTCTTAAGCTCTTCCAGACTTAATGTATATCCTACATCTCGGCTTTCTGCTTTGAATGCAAATTTGGTGAGGAGCAGACCAATGTGCTTTACTTATTCATGAAAAACAGTTAAAGAACACCCAGTTCTCACTTCTGGGCATTCTCTCTTATACTTTGGAATGTTACATAATGCAGTGGCTTACTTTCTATTAAGAAATATTAACCTTCTTAACAGCACCCAATATAACAAATTAGCATTTAGAAAGTTACCTTTGGAAAATGAATTTGAACTTACGTCTACATTGCCTAAGAAATATTTTAAATGATTAATCTCTGTCTCTCCCTTACATATCAGTTTCATTTGATCCTGGTGACAAAGTAGAAAAAAGAAAAAATTACTTATTTAGCAGATGTAGAGAGTAAAAAGTTATAACCGTATCAAAGTTTTCCAGGGTTTATGTCATAAAAATGGCAAAACTAAGGACAATTATATTATTACATTTGTTGATTCACCCATTAATTCAATAATAGTGCATGAAATATTTACATAGGATGCTAATAACTATGCAAAGCAAAGTTTAATACTTCAAAAACACTTCCTATTAGTAGATTCCAGGAATAATTCTATAGGATTAAAATCAAATATATACATATATGTGTGTGTGTGTGTGTTTGTTTTTAATTTAGAAAGAATTGCACCTCATGATTCTTAGCATTTCATCAAATGCAGATGCTCCTTGGCTCATTACAGCCCAGCTATCTCTTAAAATGACATGGAGTCAATCTAAAATTTCTTCAAGTTTTATAATGTCCTCTGTCCAAAGCAAACATTTTCTTTTAATATGTGCATGGATAAAAAAAATCTTCAGTATTAGAAACTTCAGGTGTGTGTGCTGTGGCATAACAGCAGAATAAGCCCTGTAGTTCCTTTGGCACGTGGAGGAAATGGTGGCTTGTTACAGTCTGTGCTCTTTGCCGTACATGTATCGGTGGTTGTCCTCTGCAAAATTTCTCAAAAGCAGCTTTCAAAATATGAGTCTTACATAGGCTTGGTTTTCTGTGCTTTTGCAAATGATAAACTCGCAATGGTTTTTAACCTTTACAAAAATCAAATGGTCCTTTAAAGAGACAAACTGTATCCAAGGTCTCATACTTGGTTTTCAGAGAAACAAAGTCCTCTTTTCCAGCATGCTAAAAATCAACCATGCCTCAATCACATCAGCAGGCAAGTCAAAAATTCCTACAGGTGATGACAGCCCATGCAGATGGTGACTTCTCCCCTCTGGTTTTCCACTGAGTAGCCGACAAACAGAAATTAAAGGAGTTAAAAGCAACATACGGCCTGAGACCACAGCGAACGGGTTGATCATCTCTGAAGCACAAGCGCATAAGCAGGGTTTAAAATTCTTCGTAATGTTTAGCCTGCTCACAACTTGGAAAACGGGTGCAAGTCTATTTTATTGTAATCTTATATTCAGTAGGCTAAATCTAGGCTCACCCAGCCGGGGTGTTAATACAGGTCAAGAAATAATTGGCTGCATTTGTTTGAGTTTCAGAAAACCTAAATGATCTCTGAATATGTTCAAGCTAAGAAAGAAACAAAGATTTCTTCACTGATATAATAGATTCTGACAAAAACATGAGAGCAGAGAACAGAAGGTTATTATACTAAGATGCACTTATGAAAAAATAATGAATGGGGAACTGATATTATGCTTGCAAAATTCAAATAAATGCCACAACTCTGTAATAAATGGATTATGATGGTGGGGAAAGTCCATGCTGGATGTTCCTACTCATAGTAAGCAGACAGGGAAAGGAAATAGAGCAATTCAGTCCAACCATCATCCACAGGCACCAGCAATTTTTCTTCCCTGGCACTCTCAGATAATGGCACATATAAATTTGGTAATACCACTGGCCTGTGTGGGGCAAGACAAATCAGAAGCTTTAATTTTAAAGCATGTGATCCCATATGATTCGGAATCTTTATTTAAAACATGGACAAAGTGAGTAAACTAGAAGACATATGTGATTATAATGTTCATAGTAATAGAGTTTTATCTCAAAGCAAATTAATCAATTTGCCATCATAATTATACATATAATAAATGATGGGTATCTCCATATAATCAACATCTCTGCCTTGGAAAATTGAGAAGACGCAAAAAATTAAAAAATAAAATAAGTGGGTTCATCCAGAGGCTAATACTGGCCACTACTTCTCTTTTATTTACATGTTTTACTTCAAATGTAAATAATCTATAAGTTCTATGTTTCTTCATAAGTAGACACAGCAAATATTTGATGGTATATTATTTTCTTAAAGCCGTATTACCAGAGGATAAGTGGTTGCATAGACTTATGTCCAATGCTACTATTTCCTGTTCTCTATGTTACATACGTTTATTTTATCTATTGTTTTATACATAGATTCATATGCTGAAGTGGAAACCATCTTGTAGTCATGCACTGCAGTTAATCACATAAGACTTGTAAAGTATGTGCTACAACTACAGAGAACAGCTTCAAGGAAGTCGAGTGAAGGTCTTATATTGTCAGGTCTTCAGAAAATAAGTTTTTGAGACTATCACATTCACCCTTCACCCTGCTAACATTTCACTTCAATTATCTCTCTAATAACTCTGGGACTGTATCTAGTTTCCCTTCAAAAAGTAAACCTTTATAATGCTAAAAAAAATGTGCAAATTGCACTGGAAAGAGCAAACAGGCAACTTGGATCTTCCATAAAATCCTCCAGTGCAGGAAAAGCTTCTGAAAGGGCCCAAGCCTTAATTAGTGAGAAACACAACATCCTGCTGATGTACATAAAAATGATGAAATATGGAATTTGATATAAAATATTAAAAAATGGCTTCGGGATGTCAGATTTTGTTGTGGTCAGTAAGTGAGTTAAAGCCACAGTAGGTCTCTTGTCTATTTATTTATTCAAATACTTGTTGAATATGTCCTGCACAGTGGTTCTAGATGCTGGAGTTATGTAAGTAAATACAACTTTTCCAAATTCCTAATTTACATTACAAGGGGCATGATCTTCACTGTGCTTCAAAACACTATTAAGAGGAGAGATTTGCTACAATATATATAGAAAAGTTCTGCAAAGTAAAGGCTAAAAGAAGATTAAATGTTCTATAGGCATTATTGTTTTTCAGAGATGTCTAAGTTACCCCTCCCTAAATCTGATATATTATTTGCTAATGGTTTCACTACATAGAAAATTGTACATTAGGAATATGAGCACTCTACATGATGGCCATATTTCCACTGTTTCTTCGTGCAAAACTAGTTTCCTGAACAGAAAATACCAAGGAATTCCAAGATGTTGCACTATCCTACAGGGGAAGGTTAACATCCTGGAAAAATATTTTGTGTGAATTTTCAATAACAGTTACGATACTTTGTGGCTGCAGGTCACCCCATGCAGGGACACTGCAGCTGGTATGTATACACCGTCATGTTCCAAGGACAAAGATTCTTCAGGTGAAATCCTGGCATAGCATTGTCCTGAATCTGTCATCAGGTGACACTGGTGACCTCTAGAAAAACTGTATGGGTAAAAGGTTCTGGGAAACCCCAGGATTCCGTCAAGGGCCCTGGGCAAGCAACACAGTCACTTACATTTTCTGCCATCACTGTCCTGTCACAGGAATCTGCTTCTTGCCTCTCTACTTTTCTCACTGTGTTTCACACTTGGCATTGGCATCAAAGCAAATGGATAAGAAACTGTAAGGATTCCATCTTAATTCTCACAGTCTGATTAGAAAGTTCTAGACTCATGAAAAATAACTGCTTGAATAAATGACGCAACAGACATATTATTTGACTCCTGGCTGCTTGCTGGAAGCCCCCGTATGTCCCCTTCTTGAGGGGGAAAGCAGTGAAGAGTCAGAATAAGCTTTTGGGGGAACAAGATGAAGACTCTGAGCATCATGAACTCGTAGGCAGTCTTCTGCCTCCACTTTGTCTCAGACATACGGATATTCTGGTTTCAATTTTTTGTTCATTTTTTATTTCAAAACCTATCTGAGTTGTCGTTCATTAGACTGTGTCCCAGTGCACATTGGAAATGTTTTGTGGAGCTGTAGTGAAATGCAACTGAGAATTTGCAGCTGTGATGCTTGCTTCCACAAACGAATGCCGGGTCGGGGGCTGCTGAGATTGCCGTGGGAGCCCACAGCAGATTCAACAGACATATTCTAGGGTATCAAGAGAGAAAGCTCAACAGGAATGATCAAGGGAGACCAGAGGGTGGCAGAAAGAGGGCTGTAGACACAGGGAACAATATAGCAGAAAACTTGGAGGCCAGGATGTATAGAATATAGCAAAGTGTTTGGAAAGGAGAGAGACATGAGCTGGAGAGGTAGGTGTGGGCCAGATCCTGGGGGGCCTAAAAATTACTTCCCCAAACTGGATTTTATTTTAAAGATAACTATAATGCATCAAAGAAGTTTGAAGCATGAAAATGGCATACCTTGTGTTTTAGAAAAAATCACTCTGAATTTAAATTACTCGGCTGTATGTCACATGGCCTTGAATGTTCTCATATGTAAAGGGAGAGAACGTTTACTCAGGGGGTTGGGATGGCTGTTAAATGGAATATATTGTGACCACAGTCTCAGCTCAATAACACACATCCAGGAGAACAGACTTGATGGTATTTGTGTTTGAATAGAGCCTCCAGGTCCACTGCTGTAGCGGAATGAATCTCCACCCAAATTTAATTTGACTCAGGATCTTAGAATGTGATCTTATTAGGAAATAGGATCTTTTCCGATATAGTTAGTTAAGAATCTTGACATAAAGTCATCCTGGATCTTGGGTAGACTCAAAATCTAATCACTGGGGTCCTTTAAAGGACACTTGGAGACAGAGGCAGAGATTGGCTGTCACAGCCAAAGAACATCTGAGGCCACCAAAATCTGGAAAAAGGATGGAAGCCTTTGTCCCAAGGCCCCTCAGAGGTGTGGTATGGCTGTGTCAACACTAAGATTCTGGAGCCTAGAACTCCAAAATAACAATAAATTTCTGGTTCTTTTTTTTTTTTACACCCAGTGCATGGCACCTGCTCAGTGATGGCAGCCCTAAGGAATTAATACAACTGTGGCCACTGGCTACTCTCTTGTAGAAACTACACAGCTTTTCTACACCTTATACCTTTGTAAAATTGGGACACCAATACTCCGTGTATAGTGTTACCGTGTGTATTACCTGAGATTACACATGTGAAATACTTGGAGCAGTACTTTGCTTGACACACAGTTAGTAATGTTCGTTCTTACAAGTACTGTGACAATACTAGATGGATAATAAATTGAAAATGTTTATTAAAAACCTTTTGGTTTCTAATATATTACCTCCAAATTGATCATTGTTTTCTAATTTTTTCAAATATGCTTGCCCCAATCCATGCTATTTGATGTTAAAATATTTACTGTTATTGTCAAATCCATAATTAAATTCCTGTCAGTCTTTAATCGATCCATGATTACATATTTTTAAAGAAAAGACTCTGTCCTGAAAGCCCTCTATGTCACTTTCATCAGACTATTTCCAAGTGTATCTGTTAGCGCGAAGTCTGCTTCTCCCCCTGAATGCAGTTTTCCTGTCTTCTTATAGGAAAAGCATCGACCCAATGTTCTTGATTTAAAAAGGTACTTAACATAATTTTCTTGAGACCGTCTTTAGGAAAATAATAGAGTAAACGAAAAAATGAACGATCTATTGCCGTACAGTTTATCATGCAGTGTTGCACACCATTATCTCAAAAACATACAGTGTAGTAATCATTTGGAGTAGTGGTAACACATAATTGTATGCTAGTCATAAATTATAGGTGAATGGCAGTTTCCGCTAATGAGTGCCAAATAGGAGTGCAGGCTCTGTGGTGATTAGAGAAGATGTGGTTATGAATGCATTTATTATGGGGATGGTACAAAGCTCGTCAGATCGCAAATGGCAGGTGTATTAATAGACACCATGCTAGGCCACCTACGAGTGTACATATCTACAAAGTAAAACACCTAATGATATTTCACCATCCCTGTTTGCCATTTACATTTAATTATTAGGTATGGGGAGTGCTGGTCCAAGTGAATGAAAAGCAGAAACTGAAAAGAAAATAAATAATAAATCCTTCTGCTTATATGTCCATTCTTTAAAAGTCTCCTGTCCGATTACATTCATTTGACATTACTTTAGGAAAGGCTTATATATACTGACCCTCAGCTATATGTTCTGTCTCCTTTCACATCTGAAGTTTTATTTACATCACTTCTCTGATGCGTGAAGAAGGCTGCTCTTCACTGACTGGTAGTATTTGCCTTTCTAGAGGAGATTTCAAAATACTACAAAATAGTTACATGTTTATTCCCTGCCCCATAGATACTATACATTCACCTAGTGCATATTTATGCTTGAGATGCGATGAAATTTCCATTTATTTTGATGTAGCTGAACTCAAAGGTAATTTATGAGGTAGAACTGAGTGTAAATGAGCACAGTCATAGTATTTCCTCCACGGTTGATCTTTCACTTCAATCTATATTACATACTTCATTGTTGCTTTGTGTTGGGAATTGGAAATACAATAAACACATTTTTAGATAGTAAGACTTAAATAATGGTAGCTTCCCTAAAGTCTCATTTTAAGAATTATTACAAAATTCACTTGCAGAGGGAAGGGACCCTATGAATATAAATATATAGTGAAAAATTTAGGATTACCGAGGTTTGAAAATATAAATTGCATCTTTTTAATTAAATTAACATATTCTTCTTAGCAAAGTATCTCAGGAATGGAAGAAAAGTATCCAATGTACTCAGCCCTACTATGAAGCTAAATTATAGCTTTCACATGAAGGCTAAACCCAACTATAGCACAAGACTATGGGGAAAGGGCCAAGGAAGGGGAAGGGAGGGGGGAGGTTTTGGTGGAGAGAGGGTCATGGGTGGGGCCTCATCTACAGTGCATCTTAGAATGGGTACAGGCGAAACTTACTAAATGCAGAATACAAATGCCTCCATACAGTAACAGAAAATGCCATGAAGTCTACGTTGAACAGTTTGATGAGAAGAGTTCAGATTGTATATGAAACCCGCACATTGTACCCCTTGATTACACTAATGTACACAGCTATGATTTAACAATAAAAATAAATACATTAAAAAAAAGAAAAAAATTATAATAAAAGTAGAATGCACATTATAATTACTTAGCATTTTATTTGTTCTGGTGTGCTGGTCTGCTGGTCTTTGCCTTACAGTTCCTACCTGGGTTCTCATGACCTGATTTTATCTTAGATATCTCTGATTAGATATCAATTAGGTTTGGTTATCATTTGTACAAAAATCAACAGGTATGTGCAAAATTCAAAATCACTTTTTCTCGGAAAAAATTTTATTTCTGCAAATGAACTTTAAAACTTCTTTTCCAGGAATCAAATGTTGGCACAATGCCATCCCGTTTTTAACATTTATCTGAAAGTACTTTTCATAATTTTTACCTTTAATTAAAACAAAAGTTAAGTAGTTTCTTTTGTAAATTCAATATTTCCTTGCTCATAAAATGTATACAAATTCTACAGTATTTGAAGTGATTTTTACTATATTAACTTCTAGAAATAATATAAAAGTAATTTTCTTCTTGAATTTATGTATATGGTATTTCTGTGGCACAAACACAGTCTTGCTCAACTGTGTTTACATTAACGCTCCTGATTTGTTATAAGCTAAGCTATTTAAGCGCAAGGACTATGGCTCATATACCCTGTACCCTTCATAATTTAAAATCAGTACATCAAATAGTAGGTATTTCAGAAATCCCTAGAAAATGGCTTGTTTAATACATATTTAAAACCTAACAAATAGAGCATTTCAAGTGGTAGAAATCTGTACCATGGCAGCACTTCAGAACTGATTTGGTTTATGTTTTTATTAAATAAATTTTAAACGTGTGGTCAACCCATACTGATAATTTCTCCTTACCGAAGTGAAGTATGACAGAATACAAATATTTATTTGATATCAGCAGCATATACTCAAAACTGTGTACTGAGATAGTTTGAATGGTTCAATATAAATTTAAATATTAATACTACCTTGTTTTATACACTACATGCTACAAGCACATTTTAAGTGTCTGATTTTGTGTATAGACGTGGTACAAAGAACTTTGTATTATTCTCATTTCTTTTTCACAACAATTTAATGATATGGGATATTGAACTGGGCCAATAAAAGGCCTCTTCTTGGGAAGCTCAGTTTTAGGGAAGAGAACATACGAACATTTAAGATCAAGAAAGTCCTTAAAGTACCTGTAACTGCGCAGCCTTGAACGATCATTCTGTGCTCTAAGGCCACTTGTTCTTTAGAGCCTGTAGACCACTGTCTTGATGCCTGGAATGCTGTCTTTGGCTCTTGTTTTCTGCTCTTGACTTTATCTGTCTAATACCACACAGCTGGTAAGGGATGGCTGCTGTAACCCAAAGCCAAGCCCATCTGACTCTGAGATCGAGCTTGTCAACCCTTTTTCTCAGCTGCCTCCTATGGATATGTATTGATTACACCTCATTAGACTGGGTAAAAATGTAAATATTTTTAAATAACAAAAACAAAATCTGGTCAAGAAAGTACTAGAAAGTACTAGAAAAATCCATTCATGTACTAATTCCTAGGATCAAGGATCGTTACCTTATTTGGAAAAAAAAAAAGTTCTTTGAAAATATAATTAAGTTAAAGACGTTGAGATACAGAGATCATCCTGGATTATCCAGGCGGACCCTAAACCCAGTGATAAGTGGCCTTACACAAGAGACACAAGAAACATGTCACAAACAGAAGAAAGTGGAGGAGGCAAGGTGACCCTGCAGCGGAGACTGGAACCCGTGGTGGGGGAAGGGCAGGGGACAGAATCTCCTGAACAGCCCAGGGAGGGAGCAGAAACCTGGCAGCATTCACCATGGACTTCTGGCCCTTGGCTGTGAGAGAATAAATTTTGGTTATTGTACATCATCAAACTTTTCACTGTTTGTTATAAAAGCCCTAGGAAACTAACACAGATTTTAATTTTCATAAAGAAAACACTGGAGTTTTAAATCTACCATGCAGAATAGAACAGACAAAAAAAATCCTGTTTAAAAAAAAAAAAAACACATATTTAAGTGATATTTGAAAACTATTTGGGGGGAAAAAAGAGAAGATTGATCTTTATCTTTTTCCTTGTTCCAATGCTGCATGAATATAACAGGAGATGATCAGAACACATGCTAAATTTGTGCTAAAACACGGATGAGATAATTTTCCCCTTTATTTGGAAGGGTCTGAGCAGAGTCTGAGATCAGGATGGTGGACACGGAGGGGATGGCCAAGGAGCCGTCTTGCTCTGGAGTTGTGGCTTGCCTTCTGTCATCTTGCAACTGCACTGTTGCGATGGTGATTTCTCTTTTTCTCCTTCCTCTTTTCCTTCCTTTTACTCCCATTTTTTGAGCACCCGAGGAACCCATTCTCATTTTCATTGGATTCATTCAGTGCATAGAAGGCATTTTGCTAGAGGAATTTGGCTTTTCACAGAATTCAGTCCAGGAGGTAGATTACTTAGCAAAACCGTCATCTCCACTTCCATGGTGCCCTTTATCTTCCCATCGCAGACACTCACACCGCTGCCTCGGGAATCCTGTCCGCAGGACATAACCCCTGTACATCGACTACATTATCTCAGAATATGCACAACTATTGATTCTGACATGCTGACTTTGTCTATTAAATTAATTTCACTTTCGACATTCAAAGTAAGCCTGAGTTCTCCTTTGTTAATGTTATTTCAGCCAAATTAAATAAAGCTGAGATCAATAACATGTACTCATGTGAACAAATGAAATAAAATAATAATAAAGCTTATATAGTTTGTTAATGTAAAATAAATTTCTGTATAGTTTCTAACTATATTATTAAATTTGTTTTTCTGTGAGATTTTGATGGACTATAAAATTAAACTATGTTAATAATAGTGTAATTGAAAATAAAGGTGTTCTACAAATTTATGATATATGAAGTTATAATTAAACTTGCCACTTATTAGTTTTGAATATAGTGATAATGAAATAAAAACTAAAAATTAATACAAGTGCTAGTGTGCTCTAATCTGTTAGTAATATTTAAGATTTAAGGAAGACATTCCTGCATCTTATATAATTACCAGTTCTTTTTCATTTTAAAATTAGTCTGTTATATTCAACAGTATATTAATTATTTTTGCAAATATCTACACCTGAATTCACTTGCTCAACATCAGAGATTATCATCTCTTGTTGATTCCACAATATGACAGTCTAATGCAGGTGATCTAGTAAAAGGTAGATACCCTCATAATGATATTCCATAATCTTAATTCAAGTTCCTGTTGAAATTAGTGGAAGCTTTAACTAATTCAAGACTGAGCACGACTGTATTTCCCTATGTGTCAATATATTTCCTTCACTAACGTACTTAATGTTTAGTTTGGGGCTCAAGATAAGACCCCAGATTTATAGAATTTAGTGGGAAAATCTAACTTTAGGGGAAAACACCTCAACTTATTTTTTTTTTTTTGTCATTGCTCTGTATTCTAGAAAGAGTTATGCTCTGTCTATACCTGTTGAATCACTTACTGAACAAGTGTTATAAATATTAAAAAAAAACTTGGACTTTAATAAAGAAGCACACAAAGCATTTAAACTGTATTTTCAAGGCGAGGTAGAATATAGTCCACCTAATTTTAGAAGTAAAAAAGCAATATAAACTTATTTGGAGGTGGGGCAGAGATGGTATTGACAACAGGCATTTGCTTTCTGGCGCGTGTCTTTCGATTTCCTTTTCCCGCGTGTTTATTCTCCATTCTTCATAGTCTTCTGAAGGTGTGTCTAATCTACTGAGGCTATGTCTAAGGATGTTAAAAAAAAAATTGCAGCCTAAAGAAGTTCAAAGAATCAAATGAGGAAGAATGTGATAGAAGGAGAATTATGATTCAACCGTGGTTCTGCCACCTCCATGGACTGTTCTTCTGTCCTATTTCTCATGAAAAATTTGGAAATACGCAAGGTTTTTTAGAGTCGTGTCTGACAGTCATTTTGCAGAAGCGCCTAGATTTGTGGAATCAACACAGGCATGACTCAACACTAGGCAAGTGTCCATCATCTTCCTTAAAGCCTTCACTGCACCGAGCCGAGTCGCGGCTGCAGACGTGCTCGCTGTTAGCCAGGAAGGCTCTTAGCCATGACCGGCTGTCAGGATAGGACTGAAGGCAGGTGCTCTGTGACTAAGTTTCTTCTCCATACACAAAGGGGCTTCAGAAGGGATAGATCCCTCTCAAGTCAAAATTTGTAATTATCAGATTTATTTTTTCCATGCAGACAAATTCACCAGTCATTTTGGGAAGAGCATGTCATTAAATTTAATCACTAGTTATTTGGAAAGAGAAAACCACTGATTTCTAATTTGTCCTAAGCACAGAGCAGTTGACTGTGGTGTGTGGTCTGCGTCAGGCAAAATGCTTGGGAGTCCTTAGGTCATCAATCAATGTCTGGTAAGTGGAGTCCCTATTAGTCTTCCAGAATCGGGCTTCATAATCACTTTTACTCATTAGGAAAATATAATAGCATACACAGAAGACTCACCCACAAAACACAAAACCTAAAATGAAATAATGGAAAACTCCAAAAAGGAAAGTTAATATTTTTCAAGTTTTTGTTTTGCCTCGCTTTGTTTTGTTTTTGTTTCACTTCCAGAACTCACATCATCACAGCATAACCTCGAAACACAGTTACGAGTTTCCATCCAAATATAGATCATTGAAGCAATGCAGATGCCTTCAGCTTAACAAAATATGTTCATGAACAAAGAGATAAAAATGTAATGAGGTGGTTGTCTTTGATATTTTCAGTGCTATTGCTTTATTTTATGATTTCCTGGAAGTGTTCTTGTGACTACTCACACTTGGAATACATTGGATTCAGCCAGAGAGTTTCCAATCCATCTATTTTGAATCCCTGATAAGTGAATCTGATTGAGAGAGACCGCTAGTAGCTATAAAAGCTGGAAGAATTTGGGAGGCATGATTTCAACTGTGGACAATTATTTATATTTTAGTATTTGGAATTTGCAGTTTTTTAAAGTTACTTCTAAAACAAATGCTTTCTGAATTTGCAAATAAAAGGAAATTTTACATGTAAATTCTTTTACAACTTTCTTTACCCTGGGGTTTTTGAGCAGAAATAGTACTTTTCAAACTCACTATCTCTAAAAGCAACAAACGCACTTTCAGTGAAATGTCAAGAAGAAAAACAGTGTATTTTCAATATATTGAAGTCAAAGGATATATTTAATCTCATAGCTCACATATCATTTAGGAGTAGTGCAACGACAATTCACACAGGGTTTTTTTCTTTGTTGTTGTTTTTTTTTGCCTTATTTTCTATCCCTTTCATCTACTTGGAGACTTTTTAAGGCAAATTAAATTGGAAAATTTATATAATAGTTACAGAATGCTAGGTAGTGTGGGATGTAAAAGATAAAATGAGAAAGTGCTTATTTGCCCTTGGATTTCAAAGATTGTAAAAGATTAAAGATGCTATTTGCTATGTTTGAGATAAATTCTCTGCCTGAAAGGCTCTAAGTACCTACAAAAATGGTCAAAGAATCTACCTCAACACTGATGTTTTTTAGCTGACCATTTTAAAATCTCCATAAAAACTGAATCTAGATGATCTTTGGATTTTTTTAGTGACTTTTAGTTTTTAGACAAATAAGATACAAAAGCTGCTCTTTTTCAAAAAATATATATATAACACAGAGAACAAGATTGCATACTTTTATTATCTTGTCATTACGAAAATTCTTACAAAAATATTTTCCTTTCAAATAATCATAATGGACAAAATACTAAGGAAAATAATGGCCTGGTCAAAGTCAAAATACAGAATCCTAAGGAAAAGGACGAAGAGAAAAGCAAAAAGAAGCAAAAGAAAAATAAATAAATAACAGCATCCTTAAGAGTACAATTCAACATTTAGTTTCACTGTTCGCCAGAGTAAAGTTCTTCCCAAGCTTGTCTCCTTGGTTGCTGCCAAGTTCTTTCAAGTAAGATGGGACAATGTCAAAGGATAAGTTACCAACAGTCCAGGCGCGGTGCATAAACTAAACTTGGTGATGGGCACTTGTGGCAAAAGCTGGATTATCAGAGCTATGTTTAGAGAGGAAGGGGTCTCCCCGGGGAGCCTTTTATATGAACTCTACCCTTTAGGATAAAAGAGCCTTTTGTTTCAGTAATCATAGCTTCCTTTTGGTGGTGAGGGAAATGCAGGTCATGTTAAACCCATAAGCGCTTTCTGAAAAACATGTACAACTGAGCAAGAATCATTCACTTTTTGCCTTTGAGTAAACAAAAGTTAAATGTAAAAATTTAACAAAGCAGATTGATCTATTGCTATTTAAAGTCCTTTTCTTGGTGCTATGATACTAAAGTTTACTGTTTCATTTTTTTTTTTTTTTTAATATTTAATTGATTCTGAGGTTCTGGAATGTCCTGCTGTTTTCTACTCTGGACTTGTGATGCCCTCTAAAGAGGACTGAAGATAAATCCAAATTATAGTCCTGAGATCAGAACCTAACAGTGACAACAAACTCAACTCAAGAAGCTGTTTATAAAACTTATAAAGCAGAGCCGCAAATCCTCTCCATAAGTGAAGTATTCTAGATTGTGTTGGAAATCAAGTCCCATGAAATGTTAAAGCATTTTGAAACTTTCAAATGTAGTTGAAACTCCAGACTGAATGTTCTTACATCTTCAATTAATACCCAAATTATACTAAAATGTTAATAAAGGAAAAAATTATAACCCATGAGGATAATGGGAATGAAAATGGGCATGGAAGAAAAGGAGAAAAAGTTTTATGATCATGGTAAATTAATGGATAACTGGTCACTGATTCAGTAGCGAAGTATAAAAATCAAGTTTCTTCTGAGGTTGTGACCGAAAAGTCTAAGCCACTAAACTTTTTTATAAGAGCTAGAAAATCAGAGGCACCAACTAAAGTAGAAAGTGGGAGTGAGGGATGTGGCTGAAAAAAATGAATAGTTCAAATTTTGTATAACTTCTCCACCTCATGTAGCCGGGGAGATTATGCCAAAGCCTCTAAAGTCAGGGACACCTGTGCTCAACAGAAGACAAAGCATCAGAGTGAAAACAGGAATAAATGTTGGAAGTTTACCTTTAAAACAATAAAATATGTAACTTCTTTCCTACGCATCTATCAGAAAGCTAGCAAACAGATTCTCATCTCATTGCAGGAAGGAGGTGGAAGGTTTATTCTGCGAGTAAAACTGGTTCTTGTACCAAACACATGAAAAAGAGATGATGATATTCACGAGCTCCCTCAAAAACAAACTCCCACAGCGAAGACAAGTAGTTCTACACACAGACTGGCCAGTTGTCTAGCGCCTTCTTAATACGAACAAGGAAACAAAAAATCATTAAGAATTTGAGAAAACAAATTAACCTAATAGACTACAGGAACCCCAAGAAAACGAGCGCTATGGATGAATAGTCTTTACACCTGCAGCAGTGAGGCTGTAGCCAGTGATCATTTAATTCCACACTATAATGCCAGTCTAAGACGGGGACAGGAAAAGAAGTACAAGAATACAGAGAAGTGGGGACGACATAAGAGAACTAACTTTCACCTTTCATATTTATATCTCATTATAAATGCCTCACATAAAAATTCCACATATATCAGACTAAGCATGTAATTTAGAAATATGGAGACCCATGCAAGAAGAAAGAGCTACAGGACTTATAAGTGCCTTTGAGCAGGCAGGAATAGTAGCTGGAGGACCAGTATTAATCTTTGACTTTCAAGCTCTGCATATGTGCTACTTTGATAAAAATAAACATTCAACCTAAAAACACAACAAAAAATTATAATGTCAGAAATGACTTGGCAACACAGTGCGACATAGAACTCATTCTCTTACTCTACATTTTCCATATGCTAAAATTTATTCTGGACAGTAGGGAAAAAGATAATTTCCAAGTAGTATCAAGAGTTATCTTACTTACATAATCTCATTTAATTCTTCTACAGTGAGTTAAATATTATTCTATTAATTTTACAAATGCAAAATGTCTCCCTACCCCCAATGGGACGCAGCATATGGCAAACTTGGATATGAATATGCATCTGTTTTAAAAGCCCTGTTACTGGCCAAGCATAGTGGCACATGCCTATAATCTTAGCACTCTGGGAGGCCAAGGCAGGTAGATTCCTTGAGCTCAGGAGTTCAAGATCAGCCTGAGCAACAGTGAGACCCCCCCATCTGTACTAAAAATACAAAAGAATTAGCCTGGCAGTGTGGTGGGCACCTGTATTCCCAGCTATTTGGGAGGCTGAGGCACTGGGATTGCTTGATCCCAAGAATTTGAGGTTGCTGTGAGCTAGGCTGATGCCATGACATGCTGGCCAGGGTAGCAACAGAGCAACACTCAATCCCTCTGCCACCTCAAAAAAAGCCCTTTTATAACCAATCCTCACCTTAAACCTTTCAGAAACTTCTTTTCATCTACAAGATGAAGTCCAAGCCCCTTAATATATAATATTACAAGGATTATTCTCATACCACAAATATGAACATTATGATCCTATACCATTAAGACTGAAACTCTGCTGTTTATCCTTCCCTGCCTAGCATCCCTCAGCTCTGACACCATCCTCACCACAGAGGCATAATCTGCTCTCTGCCTAAAATGTTCTATCTTCTTTATTTGGCTTACTCTTTTTCATTTCTTACGATCCAGCCTATCTGCGTGAAACCTCTGCCTAGTAGCTTTCTCAAACTCTAAAACTGAGTTCTATGTCCTTCTGTGCTCCATCAGGGCAGCGCACTCATCCCTCACCACTCACCCAGCAGGTGCCTGACACAATCTGTAAGAGACGCTGTGAGAATCAGCACTGCACTCCAAGAACTACTGAGAATAACCATGTTCCCCACAACAAAGAACTTAGAAAACCTAATAGTAGAAATAGAAAAATTACATGAAAAACTATAATTCTAGGTAGATGTTGCGAAGTGCTATGAGAAATGGGTGTTTCTCATTCTTTGAGAGTTTGTACAAAGAAGTTATTATAAAGAGGAAAGTTCTGATTCGGCTCATTTTGTGATTAAGGCAGAAGATGCTTCTTTCCCAGGAAGACTAGGTCATATTTACTAACTAAGGTGCAGGGTTGATAGCCTCGCTCCGGACCCTGGAGGAACTTGAATATCATGAACAGGGCTGGGCATTTGAAGAAGTATCCTGTACAGTGTATGGGAATTGTATAAGTGATGAGATTATGACGAACCATAAAAGAACAGACAGAAAGACTGTGGGAGGCCTACTAGGTGACGGGTTTACAGGCTTAGTGGAAAGCATAATGTGGATGAGAGGGAGGTGTCATGAGGATCTAAGATTTTTTATCTCAATATCCGAAGGATTAGCACTGTAAACAGAACATAGTTTGTGTCTGACGGCCCCAGCCTTACAAGTAAGTAGCAGGTAATGTCATCTACTGAGATCTGGGAGGGTTCGAAAGGTTAGAGGCTTCATGCTTCCCAGGGAACAAGATGAAACTTCCCATGCAATGATCTGTACCAAGATTTACATGCTTAGCTTAGAATCATTCAGCTCTCATTCAGAATAATTAATCACCTCCTTTAGCACTGGATACACTGTGGAGGTAGCAATCTTTAATATCTTGTTTTTTATTTTTCCTTTTTTCGTATCAGTAAGCGATGTTCCATAAACAATAATTTGCAATATTGTTACTATCTGGTTCTTTCGATTTAGAGAAAGAAGAAAGTTTCAAGGTATGACAGTTGCATAATACACTGGTAACAAAAAATCTAATTTTCAAAAATTGAAATATCTATTTTTTCAGGCTTTGTAAATTCAAACTAAAGCCAAGCTATAACTATGGACTTGTTTCCAACTTTTAAACTTCCAAGGTCAATATTAAAAGAGTCATTAAGAGGAGGAGACAAGATGGCTGACTGAAGCCAGCTTTCCACAGAGGCTCCTGTCCAGTAGGAGAGTTAAAGGACAAAAATTCAGCAAGTAACCTGGTGGATTTGAGCTGCACTAAGAGAGAAGGTTGAAGAATGCACATCAACCCCGCTGAGGTGAACTGTGACCACAAGGATACAAACAAAAGGTACAAAATCCATCACCAAGTGGAGAGAGTCCCCTCCCCCAGGAGAATGGCTCAGAGTGCCCCACAAACAATCGGGCAGAGTTCAAAGGTCCTCCCACTACACTCCACGAGAGAGACCCTATAAAAACTGGACCTATCTACCCTAATAGGGTGCCACAGTGTCCTCCTGCCAGGCATAAAACTATATAAACTGTATATAGTCTCTACCTGGAATTCTGAGCTCCCAGCGCTCCCCTTTACTCACATTGAGGTCTGGAGGCCAGTCCCGGTCGGCGGAGAGGGGACCGCACCGGAGTGGCTGTTCCCTGAGGCACAGTGCGACAGCCATCTTTTGGTGACAATACGGCCAGGCATAAAACTGTGTAAAGCTGTGTGTGTTCTCTGCCCGCAAACCCAGGCTCCCAGCGCTCTCCACACTCCCCTCTGCTCTCGCTCCAAGGTCTGGAGTCCTGTCCCCCAGGGGTCCAGACTCTTGGGCGATTGCTCAAGGGGTGTAGACAGTGCTGGGCTACAGCCAGTCGGTGCAGACTCTGGGGTATGGAAGCAGAGAGAGGACGGTTGGCCGGAAGGGAGCTACACTGGAGCAGCAGTTGCCTGAGCCATAAAACAGCAGCCCTCTTTTGCTAGCAATACAGCTTACTACCGAATATTCTGAAGCCACACCCCCTGACTCCCTGGGCAACCAGAGACTCTGAGTATAGGATTTGCCTGAGGCTACTCCAACTTGCAAACTGGGAAACTCCCAGGGCGGGGCTGACCCAGAGGTCCACTTTACTAAACCTAAGACGCACCTGGCCCTCAGGGGATCGTCAGCCTATAGACAATACAAGAGCAAAGACAAGCTGATTTGGAACTCAATTCGCTTCTCTTCTGCAGGGGAACTGCAGAGTTGTTCTGTTCTGTTCTGTCAGTAACATTAATCAGGGGCGAGATTGGACCGAGTGAAAACCCCCCAACCTTCATCAAGCACCGGAAGTTGTCAGGCCTCACCTCCTACTAGAGAGAGGCAGAGCACAGCAGCCTGGCAGACTTCCTTGTGATTCAGGCAGGTGCAAACTCCTGGAGTATCGATTCACTACAGGCAACTGGGTCAGCCAACTGCAGGGCTATCAGTGACTGGGTGTGACAGCGGTGCAAGGTGGGGAAGGAGGCATCAACCTTCCCAGACTGATCTATTGGCTGGGTGGCTCCTCCTGACTCCAAGCAGCACTGGAGCAAGCCACACCAGAGTAGTCACCAGACCCCTGTGATCCAGTTCCCAGAGACCTCTTAAACTCTCTCACCTGAGACAGGTGCAGACTGAGACAATTGATTTGGACTTTTTGAACTGAACCAATCGCCTGAGGACAAATCAGGTGGTGCCCTGGGTGCACAGTGGTAGGAAGGTTTGATTTTTCTTTTCCAATTGTTTGCCGGTGGGGGGTGGGGTGACTTAATTGCTGATATTTCTCCACAGCTGAGACTTCAATCCAGATTATCTGTTTCACTAGGGTAGAAAAGAAACCAGCTGAAAACAAGACAGAACCACTAAGCCTCACCACACCAGACAGGGCCCCAGTTTCTCAGGCCACAACACTGTACAGGCCCTCGACAAAGCCTGAGGGGAAAAAATCAGAGGGAGTAAAACAACCATAGGGCGGAATCAGCGTAAAAACTCTGGTAACATGATTAACCAGAATAGATCAACCAGGAAAGATATGTCAGATGCAATTGAAGATCCCATTCATAAACAACTGGCTGAGATGTCAGAAATCGAATTCAGAATTTGGATTGCAGACAAGAATAACAAAGTGGAATTAGGAATTCAAGGAGAAATTCAAAAGTTGTCTCAAGTATTTAACGAATTTAAAGACAAAACAACCAAAGACTTAGACACACTGAAGCAAGAATTGGCAGCCTTCAAAGATATGAAAAATACAGTAGAATCCCTCAGCAACAGAATGGAGCAAGCAGAAGAAAGGATTTCTGACATAGAAGATAAAGCCTTTGAACGCTCCCAAACTCTCAAAGAGGAAGAGAAATGGAGAGCAAAAACGGATCATTCTCTCAGAGAGCTCTGGGATAATTTGAAGAAGGTGAATATCTGAATCATAGGAATTCCAGAAACAGATGAAGTGGCCTCGCTGGGCAACAGAGGCCATTCTGCATGAAATTATGAAAGAGAATTTTCCAGACATGCCTAGAGATTCTGAAATTCAGATAGCGGACAGCTTCAGAACTCCAGCATGACTCAACCCCAATAAGACATCCCCCAGGCATATCATAATTAACTTCACTAAAGTTAATATGAAGGAGAAAATCCTCAAAGCTGTCAGGAGAAAGAAAACCATTACCTTCAAAGGGAAGAATATTAGAATGACTGCGAATCTCTCTGCTGAAACTTTTCAAGCCAGAAGAGGATGGTCACCGACTTTTAATCTCCTAAAGCAAAATAACTTTCAACCCCGGATCTTGTATCCAGCTAAACTGAGTTTCATTTATGATGGAGAAATTAAATACTTTAATGACATTCATATGTTGAAGAAATTTGCCATAACCAAACCAGCTCTTCAGGATGTTCTCAGACCTATCCTCCATAATGACCAACCCAATCCTATACCACAAAAGTAAACTCACTCAGAAACTTCGGATGAAACTCCAATTTCCACACTGGCGAAAGGATTAAAAATGCCCACTGGACTTTTGAAAAACTCGATACCCAAAACTTCACCAGACTTATCAATATTCTCCATTAATGTGAACTCCTTAAACTGTCCTCGAAAGAGGCATAGGTTAGCTGACTGGATACAAAAACTCAGGCCAGATATCTGTTGCATACAGGAGTCACATCTTAACTTAAAAGACAAATACAGATTCAGGGTGAAAGGATGGTCATCCATATTTCAGGCAAATGGTAATCAGAAAAAAGCAGGTGTTGCAATTTTATTTGCATTTACAATAGGCTTTAAACCAACAAAAGTAAGGAAGGACAAGAACGGTCACTTCATATTTGTTAAGGGTAAGACTCAATATGACGAGATCTCAATTAGTAATATCTGTGCACCCAACCAGAATGCACCACATTATACATTATAAGAGAAACTCTAACAGACATGAGCAACTTGATTTCCTCCAGCTCCATAATAGTAGGAGATTTCAACACTCCTTTGGCAGTGTTGGATCGATCCTCCAACAAGAAGCTGAGCAAAGAAATCTTAGATTTAAACCTAACCATCCAATATTTAGATTTAGCAGACATCTACAGAACATTTCATCCCAACAAAACTGAATACACATACTTCTCACTAGCCCACGGAACTTACTCCAAAATTGACCACATTTTAGGTCACAAGTCTAACCTCAGTAAATTTAAAGGAATAGAAATTATTCCATGCATCTTCTCGGACAATCATGGAATAAAACTTGAATTGAGTAACAACAGGAATCTGCATACTCATACAAAAACATGGAAGTTAAATAACCTTATGCTGAATGATAGCTGGGTCAGAAATGAGATTAAGAAAGAAATCGCCAATTTTTTGGAACAAAACGACAATGAAGACACAAACTATCAGAACCTCTGGGACACCGCAAAGGCAGTTCTAAGAGGGAAATTTATAGCACTGCAAGCCTTCCTCAAGAGAACGGAAAGAGAGGAAGTTAACAACTTAATGGGACATCTCAAGCAACTGGAAAAGGAAGAACATTCCAACCCCAAACCCAGTAGAAGAAAAGAAATAACCAAAATTTGAGCAGAATTAAATGAAATTGAAAACAAAAGAATAATACAACAGATCAATAAATCAAAAAGCTGGTTTTTCGAAAAGGTCAATAAAATAGATAAACCTTTGGCCAACCTAATCAGGAAAAAAAGAGTAAAATCTCTAATCTCATCAATCAGAAACAACAAAGACGAAATAACAACAGACTCCTCAGAAATCAAAAAAATCCTTAATGAATTATTACAAGAAACTGTATTCTCAGAAATATGAAAATCTGAAGGAAATTGACCGATACTTGGAAGCACATTACCTTCCAAGACTTAGCCTGAATCAAGTGGAAAAGTTGAACAGGCCCATATCAAGTTCAGAAATAGCATCAACCATACAAAACCTCCCTAAAAAGAAAAGCCCGGGACCAGATGGTTTCACGTCAGAATTCTACCAAACTTTTAAAGAGGAATTAGTACCTATATTACTCAACCTGTTCCAAAAGGTAGAAAAAGAAGGAAGACTACCTAACACGTTCTATGAAGCAAACATCACCCTGATCCCCAAACCAGGAAAAGACCCAACAAGAAAAGAAAATTATAGACCGATATCACTAATGAATATAGATGCAAAAATATTCAACAAGATCCTAAACAAACAGAATCCAGCAATACATCAAACAAATTACACATCATGACCAAGTCGGTTTTATCCCAGGGTCTCAAGGCTGGTTCAATATACGTAAATCTATAAATGTAATCCAGCACATAAACAAATTAAAAAACAAAGACCATATGATTCTCTCAATTGATGCAGAAAAAGCTTTTGATAATATCCAGCATCCCTTCATGATCAGAACACTTAAGAAAATCGGTATAGAAGGGACATTTCTTAAACTGATAGAGACCATCTACAGCAAACCCACAGCCAATATCATATTGAATGGAGTTAAATTGGAATCATTTCCACTCAGATCAGGAACCAGACAAGGCTGCCCATTGTCTCCATTGCTTTTTAACATTGTAATGGAAGTTTTAGCCACCGTAATTAGGGAAGAAAAGGCAATCAAGGGTATCCATATAGGGTCAGAAGAGATCAAACTTTCGCTCTTCGCAGATGATATGATTGTATATCTGGAAAACACTTGGGACTCTACTACAAAACTCTTAGAAGTGATCAAGGCATACAGCAGCATCTCAGGTTACAAAATCAACATTCATGAATTGGTAGCCTTTATATATACCAACAATAGTCAAGTTGAAAAAATAGTTAAGGACTCTATCCCATTCACAGTAGTGCCAAAGAAGATGAAATATTTGGGAATTTATCTAACAAAGGACGTGAAAGATCTCTATAAAGAGAACTATGAAACTCTAAGAAAAGAAATAGCTGAAAATATTAACAAATGGAAAAACATACCATGCTCATGGCTGGGAAGAATCAACATTGTTAAAATGTCCATACTACCCAAAGCAATATATAATTTCAATGCAATCCCTATTAAAGCTCCACTGTTGCACTTTAAAGATCTTGAAAAAACAATATTTTGCTTTATATGGAATCAGAAAAAACCTCAAATAGCCAAGACATTACTCAGAAATAAAAACAAAGCAGGAGGAATTACGCTACCAGACCTTAGACTATACTACAAATTGATAGTGATCAAAACAGCATGGTATTGGCACAAAAACAGAGAAGTAGATGTCTGGAACAGAACAGAGAACCAAGAGTTGAACCCAGCTACTTACCATTATTTAATCTTTGACAAGTCAATTAAAAACATTCAGTGGGGAGATTCCCTATTTAACAAATGGTGCTGGGTGAATTGGCTGGGAACCTGTAGAAGACTGAAACTGGACCCACACCTTTCACCATTAACTAAGATAGACTCTCACTGGATCAAAGATTTATACTTAAGACATGAAACTATAAAGATAGAAGAGGAGAGTGCAGGGAAAACCCTTGAAGAAATCGGTCTGGGCGAGTATTTTATGAGGAGGACCCCCCGGGCAATTGAAGCAGCTTCAAAAATACACTACTGGGACTTGATCAAACTAAAAACTTCTGCACAGCCAAGAACACAGTAAGTAAAGCAAGCAGACAGCCCTCAGAATGGGAGAAGATATTTGCAGGTTATGTCTCCAACCAAGAGAGACCAGAATTCTCCGACCAGAATTCACAGAGAACTCAAATGCATTAGCAATAATAGAACAAGGGATCCCATCGCAGGCTGGGCAAGGGATTAGAAGAGAAACTTCTCCCAAGAAGACAGGCGCACGGCCTTCAGACATATGAAAAAAATGCTCATCATCTTTAATCATCAGAGAAATGCAAATCAAAACTACTTTGAGATACCATCTAACTCCAGTGAGACCAGCCTATATCACAAAATCCCAAGACCAGAGATGTTGGCGCAGATGTGGAGAAAAGGGAACACTTTTGCACTGCTGGTGGGAATGCAAATTAATACATTCCTTTTGGAAAGAGATATGGAGAACACTTAGAGATCTAAAAATAGATCTGCCATTCAATCCTGTAATCCCTCTACTGGGCATATACCCAGAAGACCAAAAATCACATCATAACAAAAATATTTGTACCAGAATATTTATTGTAGCCCAATTCATAATTGCTAAGTCATGGAAGAAGCCTGAGTGCCCATCGATCCACGAATGGATTAATAAATTGTGGTATATGTACACCATGGAATATTATGCAGCCTTAAAGAAAGATGGAGACTTTACCTCTTTCATGTTTACATGGATGGAGCTGGAACATATTCTTCTTAGTAAAGTATCTCAAGAATGGAAGAAAAAGTACCCAATGTACTCAGCCCTAATATGAAACTAATTTAGGGTTTCCACATGAAAGCTATAACCCAGTTACAACCTAAGAATAGGGGGAAGGGGGAAAGGGAGGGGAGGGAGGAGGGAGGTGGGTAGAGGGAAGGGGATTGGTGGGATTACACCAGCGGTGCATCTTACAAGGGTATATGTGAAACTTGGTAAACGGTCTGTGAAGCTAGTGAATGATGCCCCATGAATATATCAATGTACACAGCTACGATTTAATAAAAAAAAAAAGTCATTAATACTCTTTTTCTTTTAAGCAACTTTTAGAATTACACAGAAGAATCTCTCATTAATCCTCCCCATCCCCTGTGTCAAACGGGGACGGTTCTTTTGCTGTAACGAGTATTTGGCACAGCACTGGAAGCAGTATCTTCATGACACAGTGTGTCCAGCCTATAATTCCAGCGTCTTTAGTTCCAGTCAACTTTCTTTTCAAAAAAGAAATGGCACAGGGATTGATTTCAAAATATTTGAATCTGTCTTTTCATTTGCTTTCCCAACTGCATCTATTATTTCCTTCACACAATTCCACAATGCTTTGCTTCTTTTTACAGTGCACATTGCAGGGGTTCAATAAATGTTGACTGATTAAATTGGAGCAGGCTACCAGGTGTTTGGATACATTAAAACTTATAATCAGGTTCAGACACTAATAGAGAAACAGCAAAATGAAGCAAAATTATTTAATTAAACTTAGTTCCATTACAGTGCTTGCCACAAAGATTAATTTTGGAAGATATCAGCAAGTATAAAATTAAGTATAATTTATAAAAGTCTATTTCAAAGATGAGAAATTCTTGAATTGCTAAATATCCAACAACAAGTAAATAGTGAGATGGTGAGATATGGTGAGATGGTGAGATAGTGAGATGGGGAGATGATGGTGAAATAGTGAGATGGTGAGATGATGGTGAGATGGGGAAATGGAGAGATGATGGTGAGATGGTGAGATGGGGAAATGATGGTGAGATGGTAAGATGATGGTGAGATGGTGAGATGGGGAATGGGAGATGATGGTGAGATGGTGAGATGATGGTGAGATGGGGAGATGATGGTGAGATGGGGAAATGGGGAGATAGTGAGATGATGGTGAGATGGGGAGATAGTGAGATGATGGTGAGATGGGGAGATGATGGTGAGATGGGGAGATGATGGTGAGATGGGGAAATGCTGAGATGATGGTAAGATGGTGAGATGATGGTGAGATGGGGAGATGATGGTGAGATGGGGAGATAGTGAGATGATGGTGAGATGGGGAGATGATGGTGAGACAGTGAGATGGTGAAATTGGGAGATGATGGTGAGATGATGGTGAGACAGTGAGATGGTGAGATGGTGAGATGGGGAAATGGTGAGATAATGGTAAGATGGGGAGATTGGGAAATGGGGAGATGATGGTGAGATGGGGAGATGATGGTGAGATGGTGAGATGATGGTGAGATGGTTAGATGGTGAGATGGTTAGATGGTGAGATGGTGAGCTTCCTCCTATCAGCCCCGATGCGGGGATAACTGCGTTGTAATTCAGGTACTGGGCAGTTCACTGGGGATCTTGCTTGCTTTAATGTCATGGGACCTTCCAGTGTAGTTCTTATGAACCCTGCCCATAAAACAAAACCCTTGCACATGCCAGCTTGATGTAATACACTGAAACAATAGTGCTCTTTTAGAACTATGTTTAATGGTTTAGTTACACTGAAAATAACATGATTCATCAACATTTACCAAACATGATGCATACTTTGTAGTCTGAAATTATTTCACCTCAATATCGGTAAAACCTAGACAAAAACACTGATTCAAAGTTAAACTTCAAATTCTTAAAACCTATTATGATAAAACTTGATATATAAATTAAACATAGCCAGTTTCAATTCTATACAGTGATGACGACATGTATATTGTACACAAAGGTGTCTAGAAAATGAAATAAAGAAAATACATTTCATTTCCCAAGAGAAAAATCAGATGTTTTTTTCATCTAATGGCAGAAACAAACAAAATATGTTTTAACAGACAAAAATGCATCCCTTTGGTCCACGTGCTGGGGAAGGATCCTGCCTACATTTGCAGAGCATAATTCACCACCAGCCCCACATTTCTGTCTCCTCCATCTCCATTTCTGGGGCTTGGACTTGAGTCACTTTTACTTGAACTCATCCCTTTGAAACTCATTCTTCAACTGCTCCCGCTCAGCTTCAGAATTAGCGTTCCGTGGAGCACTGGAGCCTAAGAGAGAGAAGACTCGCAGGACACACGTCTCTGAGTCTCCCAGGTGGGGACGTGTTCGCAGATGGGGGGCAGTTTGTCTCCATGACGCGGAAACACGGATGAAGCGGAAATACGGATGAAGCGTGTTGAATTAAAATCTACCCTTTTAAAATAATTGATTAGCTTTTTTCCCATAACTTTAAAAGGTGCATATTTGTTACTGAAAATAATCAGCTATTCTTCATATAATTGTGATTTTTAAACATTCATGAAATTGTTCCAGGAGTCACACACATCAAAGAAATGTCAGTACTTTCATGAATCCAACGGCCACGCCAGGTGTGTCCAAAACGTCCCAGGCCATTCGCTGCATCCCAGCAGCTCAAGCTGTGAGAGTGGCCCGTCTGTCCAGCCATGTCCCGGCCACGCTCAGATCCTCTGGCTCTGCTCCACTTTTTCTTTCTTTCTTTTTTTTTTTTTTTTTACTGCCTCTGTCTGTCCGCAGCGCTGCGGTCCAAACTTGTGCCTCCATATGCAGTTGTCACCCGAGACTTTCGGGGCTCCACTGCTTCACAGAATGTATGTTCTGTTCAACTAATTTACAACTCTGCGGGGCGACACCGTGCAGCTGCTGCGCTTGGCGTGGTCATCGGGAATCAGCAGGTCACCCAGCGTGTCCTTCCACGTCGCTGCTGACCGCGAGCCTCCGAGGACCTGGAACCCAAGACGCGGCTGCTCATCTCATCCAGACAGCTGTGTTCACAGCGGAGCTGTGTGCAGACAAAGTTCCAGAGACAGCAGAAAGCTTGCATGCTCTGAGGCAGGAGCGAAAGGATTGTCTGCGAGGCTCCTGCTCTCAGGGATTGCCCAGGGTCTCTGCGCCAGGCTGGCGACAGGCCCACCGTGCGGGCGGCAAGTCCACCTCCGGGGAGAAACCTGAAGATGGGAACTTGGTCTGCAGCATTCAGGTCCTGGCATCTTGTCCAGGGCAAATGCTGGACGCAGCACGAAGGGTTCCCAGTTTCTCATCCGCGGGATCCAGAAGGAGCGGTTGGAGCGCAGCCTGTGGCTCTGGGGAGGGGAAGGGGGCGTAAGCGTGGGGAAGCCACAGAGAACGGCAGGACCAGCAGAGGATCTCCACCAACGACTGCGGACAACTGTAATAAATGTGACTTCATGTTTTGTTTCAACCACCAAACCGTCCCTCTGCAGCTCCGGAGGGCGCCCCTCTGCCCGTTTGCTCGCAATACCCTGGAATCCTGGCGCTCTCACTGCAGGTCTCCGGGTCCCATATTTTCCTTGATTCCTCTCCACGTCTAGCTGGATTGCAGAGTTAAGTTATGATCATGAAATACAACCTAATTAAAAAAAAAAATACATGTTTTCCAGGCTCTGGGATTAGACTCTTTTTGTTGGAATTCTGGTAGCCTTGGGCAAATGATGGGATCTCTCTCAGTCTCAGTATCCATAAAGTGGGTATAATAAGGTCTTATCTCAGATAGTTGCAGTGAGGTACAGTTTTTTAAAAATCCACGTAAAGTGAATGTGAGAATACTTGTCATGTAGTTAGAGTAGAATAAGAAATCCTGATATGATAATATTAACTTTAATATTTTCAGTTACAAGGCCACAATTCTCAGACTGTCATTACTGATTTATCAGTAAACTTATGGATGCACTTAATTACAAAAAAAGGTATAAAAATAATAGCCTTACAGACTGCTCACTATGAGTCAAGCATTATTATAAGCTTTTTACATAAAACTAAAGTAAGCCTCCTAACAATCATAGGAAAAATACTATTATTATTTCTATTTTACAGGTGAGGAATTTGAGGTACAGAGAGGTTAATCCCCCAAAGTCATCCAGCTCATTAGCAGTAAAGCCAGGTTTGCACCCAGGCAATAGGCCTTTAACCACAAGCTCTTATCCTGTAAATCACACCACATCATTCTCCGTCAGCTTCAGACTCCCATTCTGTAATATAAGAATAATAAGCTCCTCCTAACAGGAAAAAAATCATAAATAAACAGCCTAAATTATAATAATATGTGATATATCACATATATTAAAGTTCAGAATACTGTAAAAAATATAAAGATGCGCTGGATAGCCCTTGGATCCTCTCCCTTTATAGTACCTTGTAGTCATGGAAACGTTTCCCTGCAACTCTATATAATAAAATGCATTCACAGCACTGTCGTAAGCACTTTATGTGTAATAACTCATTGAATCTTCATGGGGTTCCGGTATGAGAAACCTAAGGTATATAGAGGTTAAGTAACTTGCCAAAAATTATTTCACAGATAAATCCCTCAATCGAGATTTGAATGTGGGCAGCCTGAAACAGGAGAAACTGCATCTTATACGTTATACAGCTTGCAGGGGAAAGGGGAAGAGAATATTCATGTCCTAGATTTTTCCTGCAACAGCTTTGAAAATGTGTGGACATTAAATGTATTAAACTATATGTATATACAACCACACACGCGATTTTATGGTTTCTAGAAATGGTAACAATACAGTAATATCTAAGAACAAAGAGAAAGTACTTGATCTCTTTGAACCCATTAAGAGTATCATTTATTTTATTTCAGTGGATCCCCAGACTATCTGGAAATCTGGGGTAGTGGACAAACTTGATCATTCAATGCTCCACCGTTCCTGAAAGTGCATTAAACTTGTTGAGATAACTAGGGTTTCCTGTGTTTGAAATTTGGATAACTTTGCTCAGAAGAAAGAAATGGAAAAAGAGAGCATGTGAAATATGTTACCTGAGAAAATATAGATGAAAATACTGTAAAAGAGAAAGAGAGGAAAACATTTAGCACACATGAAACCGGAAAAGACTCGTATATATTTATATTTATTTGTTCTCCAAACTCCTCTGGGAAGACATAGCTAATTAAATTTGGTTTCAGTGTGTGAGGATTCTATATGTGGTAGAGTAATTGTTTTTATCATTTCATAAAATATAGCTTAGCTCCAAAAACATTTAATCCTCCAAATCCAGAATATTTATCACTAGCTTAAAATTGGGCTCCAGGCCTTTACCACAGTTGGTCATTAATCTACCAGCTATGTTCTACACAATAGTGCATTATGAGACTTTAAAAGAAACATTTGTCTTAGCTGAGTGTGTTTAAGGTTTCTCTACTACTCATCTGACCCCTACAACTCGGCAGCACTAAGATGTCCTTCGGGCCTGTGTGGTCTGGCCCTGTAGACTGGCTTTCCCTCTGAGCTTCCTCCTGACCCCTCTGCCACTGGCCAGCTATCCCACTCCATCCTGCTCTCCTCCCACGCCCTCCCCTGCCCCTCCCTTCTTTTCTGCCCCCCCCCAAGAAAATTCCACATTTCAGACACATGCAGACAGATGCCATGATGTTTATCAATGGAATCAAGGTACTCTAGGAAGAGAATTTGGGTTTCGAAGTAATTTCTAATTGTCTGGCCTCCTTTGGCCCCCTCTGATAAGACAGACCCTCCCTCACACCCTGACCAGCTGCAGGTGGTTTCACCAGGCTGGGGCAGATTTTCAGAGTCTCTTCTCATCAATGTATTTAAGTTCTGCTTTGTAGCAATTCCCCCATCACAGATTTCTCAGAGTCCTTCATGGGGGCAAAAGACTTGAGTGCAAAAGGGACCTCAGGACGCTGCGGCAGAGTTGCAGAACCCAGAGGTCGGTATAATGAGCTATCAAAGTCAAAAATGGCTATGTCTATTGATATTCTGAGGCAGAAACATTGAACTCCAAAAGCAAAATTGTAAGTGTTTTTCAAGTAAGAGTTTTCCAGGAAGGGTACATTTTGCTCTCTTTGGAATCAAACTGCTTAGGAAGTAACTACTCTGCTCTTTCAACAGGACTCTTATCAGCCACACTAGAATTAGTCAAGAGTTAACATGCAATTCTCTCCCAGACCTGCTTAATCCTGTACATTCTACAACCTTCACTTACTGAATCCAGGTAAAAGAGACGAGATGTAGAAATAGCGAGTAGTGAAAGAGCTGCTCCAGGGTTTCACTCAAGGCCTGGTGTCAGCTTCACATCTGACACACACAAAAGGAGATAGAGAGACAGGTGGGAAAGAGAGTGAGAAGCAACAGTTACCAGGGAGAACACAAGCCACTCACAAGTTAGTGAGCTATGGAACGAGGGGGAGACAGTGCTCAAATCAGACTAAATACGGCCAACCAAATAGTGCACTGCTGAGCCAAGAAAGAAAGAAGCAGCAGAGGCAGAGGGCAGGCCGCTGACCTTCTCAGTCTCTGCTGGTAGAACATGAATGAGCCTCGTGCTCTTCCATGATCCAATTTATTAGATTGCACGGGGACCAAGCAGATTGGAGAAGGCACCACAGAAGCACATTCCCCACAGCTCTTCAGCTACTGCGGAGCAGCCGGAAAATAAACACCCCCATTTGTGCCACAAAAGAGAAAATTACATCCATTCAGGCCAGGGGAAAATCTCTAGAATAGTGTGATGAATTGAAGAAACCAGGGGATTTTTATAAAATCTGCTTTATCAAAGCCATTTATTTTCTAAGACTCTTCTCTTTTATACAATTAACTCTCTGAACAGATGTGTGTAAAACAATCAGCTTTGCCACATGGAAAAAGTAGCCCTTCATTCAAAAAAGATGCTTGAGGGGCTATTTAAAAAAATAAAAATAATAAATAAATCTTAGGAAATTCTTTACTAGTTGTAAGGCCCTAATGAAGAAAAATTCTGCCTTTTGCTCCATAAAACAACTCTGAGTCTAAAGATGATGAGCTTATACAGAAGGGGGCTCTGACCCTGTGGCCACCACTCTGTGACAGCAAGGGGCATTCACGATTCCACCAACACACCACACCATCGGGCCACATGGTGGTTTGGGTCACTAAATTACCTTAAAGGGGAAGGCTTCTCCACCTCCAAACACACAGACACACAGGGATTAGAGGTCAGAGGCAGTCACACCAAAAGCAGGAAGAAAAATGGTGGCATGTGGAAAATGAAGACTTAGAAGAGAGCAAGTAAAAGGGCAAATAGAAATGATAGATTTTTTTTTTCCAGGTGAGGAAAATACAAAATGGAAGGATGTATGAAAAAAACGAAGTGGTTGGATTAAAAGAAGGCAGAGTCCCAGGTTGAATGTACGTGGAGATATAGTGGTACACAAACAAAACGTGTCTATTTAAAACACCTGCTAGTCAAAGCACCGAGAATAACCTTGCCTGGGACCCTCCGGTCAAATCAAAAGTAAAGTGGCTGTGACAGTGCAGTTGACTCGCATGGTGTGGAACACAAGGAAAAGCCTCGGTCTATTCTCCCTCTCAGGTTATCACAGACACAGAAAACAGCCTCAGCTGTTTCCTAGTGCTAAGCAGTTCCTTCTTTAGAGGTCTCTTTACTATTTCAGAAACTCATTAAAAAGAGCAAGACATCAATAGCCAGCTACAACCTAATTTGGTAGGTAGAATATTGGAGTTAGAAATGGGATGAGAGTGGCTGTCGTAGGCGATGAAAAAGCCGTTGTCAGGGAGTTCAAGTCCCTGAATTACACAGAAGGGTCAGTTGCCATCCTGTGACACTCAGAAAGGAAAGACGGGGTGAGTAGAATGGAGATGCATGCGGTGCAGGCAGTGAGCTCTGTCACCCCAGGTGGAAACAGGCCTCTGTGTGTGGGAGAAGATTTGGGGACGTGGCAAGACTGTGAAGGCAGAAGAATGTTAGCACAAGGTTTTCTCATCCCGAGGATCCAGATTATTTTGTTTTTCCTGAAACTACTACCACGTGGCGGGGAGAGGGAAAACGCAGTGTCTGTGGGTAGCTGCTGACAGAGGAGGCAGAAGGGAGGCCCCGGGGTGAAATGGAAGGCCTGCTTTACCGCCTAAACGCATTTGCGTTCACGGATCCTGCAGGAGGGGACACAGAGGTGATATGAGTCCCAAAGTTCACGTGAACCTAAACACTCGTTTCCCAGCCTTCCACTCCCACAGATGTTCAATGAGAACAAAATAAATTAGATCCACATTTTAAAAATGCGTCCAGTACCGATTTTCCCAGGGAAAGAAGACAAGTGGCGATTTCAAAAGCTGATGTACCAGGTCAGAATACTCAATCTATGATAAAAATTAATGAGCCAGTAAGTGATCCAGCTGCAGATCTGATCAATCCAGCAACAGCACGTCGTGTTGCCCGAGTAGAGCCAATGAGTAATGGCGCTTTATGGCTGCAGCTCACATAACTGCAAATGTTATTAATGATTTTAATCCATCTTTTAAAATGACCCAAGTCCATTAAAAAATATCCTGCCAGCATGCTTATTCGGTAAACTTTCAGAAAATAAAGCCTATAACTGACCATAAATTGCATCAGTAAGTACCCTGCTGAAACCACTACTAATTACTTCTATTAAATTGCATTGGTCAGTATATTTCTAACACATTTAACAGCCACAAGCCTCTATCTTTTTTTAAAAGAAATAGATAAAGCAGAATAAAGAAGACATCAAAATCATTTTCTATCATAGCTTTCCCATTTGTGACTCTCTCAACCAAAACTCCCTGTCTTGATCTCCTCATTTACATACCATTGCAATTGTTGTTTTTCCAATCACTCATCATAGGAGTAAATCCTAATGTATTTATAAGTATCCTTGTTGTTGTCTCTGAACTTTTTTGATCTCTGATGTACGTCTTACAATAAAATGATCTAATTTGCCCCAGGCCCAACAGGGATGCATCATTAGGTGTGGGGTCGTTATGTTGTTTTGCTATTGAAGGCTTTCTTTCTTTTCCTGCATAAAACACTTTTATTGTTAACTATGGAAACACAGTCATAATTTGTCTTCAGTGCATGCCATACGACGGTCCTCACAGAATCCAAATGGATGCAATATTGTCTCTCCGAAGAGCATGTCAGAACTTGCTGCTCTTCCAGAGAACAGGTAGATTTCACCTGTCACAGCCACCTGCTTCCACAGAATGCTTCAAGTTTGCTGAAACAACTCAACGGCTGTGGATTCATCAATAAAATTATTAATCGATATTGGTAAACAAAAATACTGCTTTCTTCTATTGTTTTATTTATACCATTTATAGTCAAAGACTTTTGTAAGTCATAGTTACAATTGAGAGTGACAGGTTTTAGTCCCTTTTCCAGAATCACATCCTCTCTTCTCAGGAAGCTTCGAGGGAAACCTTGACATCTGATGTTCCTATCAGTGGTGACACACTGGAAAAATTCATTCCACGCATACTATCCATGCCAAGTAATATATTTTTATATTTGATTTACATAATTTTGAATAATAGCATGGTTCCCATCATTTATCACTGGTAAAATGATGATAATTTAGTGAAATTATAAAACATCTGTTTTTTAGAGCAGTCCTGGTCAACCAAAGCCACAGATGATATTAGTAATTCTGAAAAACGTATAATATAAATTCCGTCTGGATATATTGCTAATGACTCCTAATTTTCATCAAAAGACTTAGTCCTTGGTCCTTTGTTCTTATCACTCTGCATTTTATTTCTGAGACAGCTCAATTCACAAACACATTAATAACACTATTTCTTAAATGGTGACTCTTCCACCTTGTATCTTCAGGCCCATATGTTATGAATGATTCAACGATAATCAGATACTACAAATTCCATTATGTCCATATGACCCATCAAGCTTGTTTCCTTATGTTCCCTATCTTTAAAAACAACATTGTGTAATCCAGGGCAGAAACTTACGTGAGATGTATTTTATGTATTCCCTTACTTCTTACTGAATATAAATTCCTTTGCTGAGGCAGTCACAAATGCTTGTCAGGACCACAGCAAAGACCTCCGAACTGATTTCTTCACCTCTACTCCTTTCATCCTGAAATATCCCCTCTAGTGTCCTGCTAGAATGAGCTCTCACATCACAAATTCCCTTTCATTGTGGCGGGCACCTGTGGTCCCAGCTACTCAGGAGGCTGAGGCAAGAGAATCGCCTACGCCCAACAGCTGGAGGTTGCTGTGAGCTGTGACCCCACGGCACTCTACCAAGGGCGACAACGTGAGACTCTGTCTCTACAAAAAAATTCCCTTTCATTGTACTCGTATTTATTTATTTATTTTTATCTTCTTTATTACTGTACAATATATCTCGTATTTGTTGAATCGTGAATTTTAGCATCATCTGGCCCAGTCTAAGGTCTCACCACATCCTGGCTCCTCCTTCAGTCTCCATTGCTCCTCGCCAAGAGCAAACACACCGTTTTCTTTAAGCACAGAGAACACATTTGCTTCCCCAAATGATCCCTCCTGCGGCTTCTGTGCCTTGGCCTGGGCCGCAGGTGAAAGGCTCCGGCCCATTCTTTGCCAGAGGATTCCTCCAGCCCAGCTTTAACTCCTCCTGGAGAGGTTCCTACACTCCGCACCCTCACACACCTTATCTTTACTTCTACCAAAATTCATTTCTCTATATTCTCACTGTATCTACTTCTCTAGTTCATCTACTAGATTGCAAATTATTTGAAAGCAAGAAACAAATATTATCCAGCTTCACATCTCCAAACTAACCCATTACAGGTGCTCCTGGAATGTCAGAGAATGTGAGCAAATGAGTGACTGTTACATACACGATGGTCTGTTATTACCAATACAGGTGACTGAACTGCCATTTTTGGAGAAAAACGTTCATATCACGAGTAGTATTATTTTCAAGCTGCATGTGTATTTTATATATACATATATTTATTTTTACTATAGGAACTAAATTACTGGTGATATTTCAGAAATGAATAAAAATAAATATAAAAGGAAAAAATGAGACTTTAGAAATTACTACGAAATTCCAAATATTGCACCACTAAAAATGTCTTAAATATTTGAAGGGCTCACTAATGCATGCTATTCTTTAAAGCATCTATAATTCTATGTCTAAAACTGTACTATCCGACAAAAATATGAGTCACAAATTTTCTAGGGGCCACTTTAAAAAAAAGTAAAGAGAAACAGAGGAAATTAATTTTAACAATTTATTGTATTTAGTGCACTATAATTATTAGGATTTCAACATGTAATAAATATTCAATTATTAATAATATATTATATAATGCATTTTTATATTAAGTCTTTAAAACTCAGTGTGAATTTCCTAGTTACGGTACAGTTTATTTCAGAATAGTCACACCTTCAGTGTCATGTAGCTGGTATCTACTGTATGGGGACGTTCACAGAGTTCACAAGGACAATTTGTTCAAATCCTTTCCATGATTAATCGGTTAAACTATATCGTTGAATAAAAACTGAGTTTCAGCTGGAAAATTGAGTTGTATTTGTTTGTGTGGTTATTTTTCAAGTACCAAAAAGAGTGACCAATATAAAGTTTAAATCATTTTTAAAGAATCAGGAAGTAGTATCTGGGCTTCCCTATCACAAGGTCCTAAGTTACAGCAGATGAGCTAATACACTGTAGATTTCCAGGCAAATTAAAAAGAACCATCCTCCCCAGGTAGAGCTTTCCTGAGGCAGCTTTTAATATAGTACATGGTATATTCTACAAGGAAAATTGCTCAGTTGGCTCCTTCACGGTCAAGTTTGGTGTGGATAGCTTTGACAGTTCAAACTCTGATTCACAGTCTCTACGTCCTAGTCACGGAGCTAAATCAATTTCTAAATTTTTAGACCAGTATAATATGTTTCCCCTGATGATTCTTAGACGATCTAAAGAATTTTCAGGTAGCAAAGTAATTTTTAAGAACATGAGCCTGATTTAATGGGCTAAGAACAGAAAGGGGAGCGAAGAGGACCATTTACACACTACGTGATTCGCTCTGTACACATCTAAACGTGATAAAGTAAACACTTTATTTAGCTGACACTTGACTTGTAAAACGAAGGTAAACTGTAAGCCTCAAATCTCTGAAAACCCAAATGTTATGTAAAAATGAAATGCTTTATTAAAACTAGTATGGATATTATCTCTGCTTGGGAGAAAATGGAAAGGAGAATAATTAAGAGATAATAATAAAAGCGACAGTGATACCTAGCCACATCCCAAGGGCTTAGTGTACGCCACGAAATATGTTAGATGTATCATTATACTTTGTCTTTTATAAGCAGGAATGATGACATCCTTTCTATAGATGAATAAGCTGGAGAGTGAATAAAGAATTTCTTTCAAGTCATGAGTTTATAAAGTGGATCTATGAGATTCTAACTCTCTCACTGCAGATCAGGATCTTAACCAGAGTTATTATCTGGGAGAGGTATCTATAGAGACAGAGAGCACTTTCCAAATTTGCTCATTTCTTAGAATCCTTTTTTTATCTAGGCATGGCTAACTTAACCCCAACGACCTGTTACCACCTACGATGTGAAAAACTCCATTAGTGGCATGGAACCTGCCTTTATATCCCTGCGAGCTAACAGAACACCTAGCACAATTCTGTTCTTGAAGGTTTGGGTGGACGGGTGAATGGATGAGGCTTGCCATTAGGGTACCGTCAATTTCTTCTTAAAATGACAGACTTTCTTTGCCAATGTAGAAAGATCAAATGCATCAAATAGCTACCATTTGTTTTAGAATTATGGGCCTAACAGATGTAAGACATTAAATATGAAGTGCTAGTTTATCACAAAAATCCAAGTGCCAGAATGTCTTGTACATTAAACATTTATCCTTCTCTAACTTGGTCAGAGCCAAGAAGTCAAGCAATAAATTACTATTATTATTATTATTATAAACGTTTGGAGGTCATTGTTCATTCCCCTCATGGTTTTCACCTATGCTACCTGGAGGAAAGAAAGGACAATTATTCAGTAAGGTGCTCATCTCACTCAAATTTGACTAAGTGATTCTTTCAGTGCTCAGGACCTAGAACCATGGTATTACTTTGTGAATTTCCTGTATTTCTGTGTCTGAACTCCCCAGAGACAAAGGACATCAAGACTAATTTCTTTCAGCCTCACCTTGAAGTCTACGGCAGCATCAATAGTTGACACCTCACCTAACACTCTCTGCCGGGTGGTCTAACACAGCATCATGAGCTGTGGGGAACCCCTGCAACCCTGGATTGACAGCAAGAAGAAATAACTTTTCTACCTGAGGAAGCTCCAGAAAGAGTGAACATTCTTTGAGAACACTAGGCTCAAACCTTATCTGTGAGCTTAATGTATGAGCAATTCATCCCAGGAATGTCTTGACCCACAGAGAAAACCTTCAGTGGTGGTAATCTGAGTCCCTCCTGGATCAGAAGACTCAGAGCTGGCGCCCACCTGGACTGGAAAGGGTGATCATCGATGTGAGGGATGACCTCACATTTGGATGACCTCCTTTTGGATGACCTCACATTTGGATGACCTCCTTTTGGATGACCTCCTTTTGGATGACCTCACATTTGGATGACCTCCTTTTGGATGACCTCCTTTTGGATAACCTCACATTTGGATGACCTCCTTTTGGATGACCTCCTTTGTCTTGTCCAGCTTGACCTAACTGGAGAAGGAAGGGGAGATTTCCACCCCTTTGTGTGTACCCTCCAAGGAACTGCCTGTGAAGGACATGTGAAGACCAACCCTGTGCATTCTCACCTCCCTGTGAGTAACAACTACCCTATGCTTGTTTAGAGCACAATCATCAGAGAAGGGGTGTTTTGAAAAAAATCAGATACAGACAGAGAATAATAACAAGTTAAACAAACATGGGTCTGAAGAAGAGCAGCGGTTCTTATATTTTTAACCTGTGCTCACTGCCACCTGCACTGTAAGGAAGGACCAGTCGGAATGAACCTTTTCAGAGTTCATCACTACAAAAATTAAAGGCACCTCGATTTGCTTTTTCTGTTCTACCTCATTCATTCCTCATAGATTCTCAAGGAAATGATAAAAAGATACAACGTGTGCTTTCTTTCTATGTGTGAATAATTATGACAAGAAAACAAAACTCTATTATTATTATTTTGTTGTTTTTGTTGGGGATTCATTGAGGGTACAAAGAACCAGGTTACCTTGAACTCAATTTTTAATGCCACTGGCAATCAATATATTCTTTCTCTGATCACTTCATCAATCACCAATTACAACATCAATAGGATATTATAGAACAACTTTCTAAATGAAATCGAAGTTTTATTTAATGATATTCCTTACATTTTATAAATATTCCTTTGCTTTTTCTACTAGCTAGTTTTGTTACAGGTGTGTAAAATGATTTGGCATTATTTAGAGAACTAATATTCTTCAGAATTAGTGTTTACCTTTGCAGTTGTAAAAAAATGTTGTGGATAAGCATTAATTTGGTTTAAAAAAAAGCCAATGATACAAACCACATTGGAAACTTCTTGGAGAAAGAATTATATTCGGGATAGTCCCTCATAGATTTTTAGACCTTTGGATGTATTACAAATATGCAGTATATCACTGACAGTATTCTAAAAAATATGAATGTATTTAAATACAAAGCCACCTTGCTCATATTCATTTTTACAATAAAACACATTTTATAACTCTTTACATATTTAATGACTATATACATTCACCCACTTGCAGCCAAATACTGCTGTTAAGAAGATACCAGTTATCTTCATCGAGGCAAGCTATGATGGTGCTATCCTACTACAAACAGACCCTTGCTATTTCCTCTGCTTTTTCATTTGTGCCGAACCGTTATCTCCTCAAACTGACGTTTCAAACCTTTTCCAAAATCCCTAGGGACTTCATCAGTCCCCTCATTTTTTTAATGGATGACTTTTCTTTCTATGCCTTGGGAAAGTTGGAAGTCCCGAAGCTGGATGCGCTCCCTGTCTTTCTCACCACCTCAAAGACATTCCTAAGTTTTGGATACAACTTTCCCCTCAGGGAACTGTCCTCACTTTCTCCTCTATTTCCTCAACGTGATCATGATCCCATTTCTTCTTGTTTTCTTTATCAGTCCCCACCCGGGGAAACTTTCATCTTTCATGCTTACAAAGTTCCAGGCACTATGAAAAGATCATAGCACACAGCAATGACTAAGATTATCTTTGCTTTCAAGAGCTCCCTCTTGTCCTATGCTGCTCTTAACTTTTGACTTTTGATCCTGACATCCTGAGTAAAGTGCTCTCTGAATTGACCTTTTCCCAGTCTTTGTATTCCTTGTTCTCCCCTTTTGCTTCTAGAACCGTAAATGGTTTCAAAATCACTCCTGTTTGCTCCCTCCATCTCCTGACGGTAACTCACCAAGAGACAGTAGGCGCCACTTCTCTCTTAATTCCATCTGCTTGTAGATAATATAATTGCTTGCTGTTTGTCTTTCAAAAATAAATATCCAGGCTTCATTTCGACTCAGCTTCAATTATCAAGCTACCTATTGAATTTAAAATTCAATATGGCTAACACTGAGGTTTTAATTTTACCCTACAAATTTTCTAGTTCTCTTTAGGTCTCTACATATCAACAAAGTTACAGTCACTGAGTCTGGAAACTTTGTATTCATCATTGATTTTTATTCCAGAAACCAGTTGGACAGTAAATTTTGTTGTATTATTTTTCCATTATCTCTTGTATCTCATCACTTTATATTAACATAAATTTTGTTCAACTGATCATTTCTTTTCCCTCTAATACCTTCTCCCATGTTATAAAGCCTACATCTACTGACAGATTAATCACCTTAAACCTCCTGAGTGGGTGATTCAGAGTTCACGCACCTTCTGTATAGCCACAATCTCTATGAAATAAAATCCAGATACCTTAGGATATTAAACCAGGCTTTCCATGACTTGTCTGTAATTTACCTTGCAAATCTAAATTTCACTACTTCTTCCCCATGCATCTTTCTAAATTATAGGCACAAGAAATCACTTGCTGTATTCCAAACTGTACAAATGTCATACACCAACTACAGTATCATGCTGTTCCTCCCCAAGTGTCCATGTACAAATTTTATCTGTCATTTAAACACATTCTTCATTCTCCACGAAGGATCAACTAATACATCTAATAACACTGTTTCCCCTCAAAAAAATACTTAACACTAAGACTATGGTCTAGCTCTTTGGGATAAGTTCAATGTTCAACTTTCCTGTGAACTTAATGGAAACAAGATAATTTCTGTTTCTCCCTGAGAATCTACTATAGTACCTTGTATAGCTGAGACTCCAATAATGTTTATTGGGTGTAGTCTTTCTTAAAAATAACATGACACCAGAATTTATATGTAAATGACCTATTTATGTCTCTGTTACATTTTCTTTATTTGCATAAACTATTTACTTCTCTGTTTAATTGGTAATACTCAATGAACTAAGCCTGCCTTACACCTATTAAATTTGGTGTTTAGAAATCACCAATATTTTTGGAGTCATAAATTTCAAAATTTTACATGAAATTTGACAATTACCATCTTGTACCTGTAGTCATACCAAGTGTAATTAACTTTTTTAGGCTTGGCATTAGTGTTTCTTAATGGCAACATACAGGGTTCGTGTGCAATTTTAAAGTGCACACTATTTTAAATTGCACATGAACTTTATGACCACTCTATACATATCCTTTATAAAAATTAAAATTTTGAAATGAGTTCCTAATTTTCTCTAAGAAAAACATTCTCAAGGGTTGTAAGTGTGGATAGTAGAGCTAAGGGGCTCTGCATAAGGGATAGACACTAGGACATTCAAATCAACAGCTTTATTTTGCAATTTGCAGAATTCTCTAGATTTCTGTGAGCCTGTCTGTTAAATGATGCTAATCATAACACTTTTCTCAAAGGTTTGTGAAGATTAAACAAAATAATGCAGATAAAGTGATTTTCATGATTCTTGGCATAGAGCTTAATAATTGATAAATATTTTTATTAATTAATTTTGTTCTCATTTTTTAAGCAGGGGCCATTTCAATGAAAATATTGCTATTAATACCTATAATAACAGGCCAGTTTATAAAATCTCAACTTCATAAAATATTCTGGAATTATTTCTGTGTAATTTCTTCTGTTTTGTTTATTTAGGTAAACTCTGTTTATGCCATGTGTGATTATGGCATCTGAGGCGCTAACTGAGCTGGAGTATCAGAGCAAGCATGGGATACATGCATTAATTTGTGAATTTTTTTGATTAGTAAAGATCCATATTAAAAGTAAAGATGTCTCTGTAAAAAATCCTGAAATCTTAAATGCTTGAGATCTCACTTTTCCTTTTCGATTGTAGTACTCCAGGGCAGGCTACTACCATCTCTAACCTAGCCTATCGAAATTACCTTGAAATACTACAACGCTGTCTCTTCCCACTATTGCCCTAGTCATCTTCCTGACACAGAGTCCTGACCATGACTCTCGACTGCTTAGAAAGGGTGCGTGACTTCCTACTGATGCCAAAATAGATTCCAAAACCATTAGCATAGAATTCAAGACCTTATACTACAGAAGTCTAATTTATCATTCTATCCTTATAATGCTGTCCTTTATCACACATTCAGTAGACTAAGGCCAAATTAAAGATATTCCATGTTTTTTTCTCCCTGTGAAGCCTTCCTGTCTCCTATCTTCCTCCTCTTCCTATACAGATTCTTATTTATACCACTAAATGCTGCTAAGGGCAAGGTCACACCCTTCATATTTTCCCTTATTACATTCATATAGGCTTGCAGTTATATATTATATTAATATGTGTTATATAGTATATTATATTTTATATAATAGTGCCTTTATGTTTAAGTATATATTATGTTAGTATAATCAAATGTATATATAATATATGATAATTATGTATTTCTCTAGATATAATGTATATATAAATTAATATTTATCTATATATAAATATTTGGGATTTTTACATATGTATATAGTTGCATATGTTATATACTATATACTATATACTGTATAGAACACACACCCTCTTCAGATTCTAAATTCAAGTATATAAGTTTCTCATCTTCCAAGCCATACAAGTTTTGTGAGACATCTGTCTTAATCAGCGTAGTTTTAAGTGTGAGAATATGTGATTGGATGAATTTGTTTCTATTCCACGATCCATGAAACACACAAACACCAGGCTTTAACTCTTGTTTTTGGTTTTGCCTCACAGACTGATATCAATTTCTAAAATGTACTTTCTGAGTCCCACTTATTTTGACATCGCAAAATTATGGGGCTCAAAAGAAATATGAGAGTCCGAGAGTCCTCACTTCAGGCTTCAGTGAGGCCATCATTACCCGGGAACATAGCTCCTATTTCAAAAGAGTTCAACTCTGAATAGAATGATCATAACCTGTGTCACTCAACCCTTTCCTGCTCAAAAGCGTCTACTAGTAGTTCCCATAGACAGTCTTGAGATGATTTTTCAAGGTAATTGAAACATTACCTTCCCCTTAACCATGTTTTTTTTCCTGTCTGGGAAGATGACATAACACCAGAAGTTTTAAAAAGTTAAATCTATCAGAATAAGCAAGGATTGTGACAGATGGATCCCGGCATCAGGACTGAAGCTTTTCATCTATTTACAAGCATCTATTTTCACTCAGGTCTGTTAATTCCATCTTCCAAAAATTTCTAAGATACTGTAGATTGTTTCCCATTCCCAAGATTCTGGTATATTTGCATCTTACTCAAAGAAAATCTCTCTCTCTCTTTTTTGTAAATCTTATCTCTGTGCCCTAGTTTTACATTCAATCATTTTTACTCAGTGAAAACATGTAACTTTCACTTGGTTTACAGTCTATCAATGACACTTCCTGAACTTTTAAGTCATTGGCTTTAAAACCCAGTCTTAGTACAGTTTAGTACTTTGGTCATCTTGGCACCAATTAATTTGGCTTGGTTTTCCTTAGTAGGCCTGTCACCTCTCAAGATGCTTGATTTATTCATAAAGTAGCATTAATATTTGTGTCTCTATTTTGTGTTGCTACATGTGTTGTGAGCTTGATATACATTATCTTGTATAGTTCTTATAATAGTGCCAGGTCAGTGATACTAACACCTAGGAACAAGAGAGGCCCCTGAGTGTATATTTAAATTTAACTTTAAAGGCTATACTTTAAAATTGCCAGCTTACTCTGAAAACTGCAATACCACAGCAAACATCCTCAAAAAGCTGTCATGCATGGCTGTTTTCTGTATAACCTTTCTTTAGTTCTTTGAAAATTCCAACTCTGGACAAACCCAATAATTATGAAATGACTTAACTGAATATTATTTATTTAGTACTTACTGTGTGATAAACATAGTACTTGTATGATCATATTTTATATTCATGATAATACTATTTGCATTTTATGGATGAGGTAAAAGAGATAAAATGTTCAAAAAATTTTTAGTAAGAATTAAGCTTTAATAATTTCAAGTTAAATGCTACAGTGACGCCTGTTACCAAAAATACAATTTGTAAATTTAATTATTTCAATTTATTTTAAATACATTTGGTTTTGTGAATTTAAAATTTTTTTTGTGTTTACCATCAGATATGAGACAATTAGTGAATTTATTCTGATTATGTCATGTCTGTAAATGCAGATTTTCAACCATTTCTATACTCCTATGTCAGAAAATCCTCCTTTTATTGAAATAGTATACAACAATGAACCCCTGTACAATTAATCAGACCACGCCAAGGGAACGCTGTTATGAAGTACATATTGTTTATCATAACCATTTTTTCTTAACAAGTTTTTTAATATTTTTAGGGTCTAGCTACTCAAAATATTCATCATATTACATGAGTTCTTATTTAAAATTCAGAATCGTTATAGTCCCCAGATTACAGAGAATGAAAAAAGCACAATTTGACAGAGTTTCCTGGGAAAGTAAAGTGACAACTGTAATACCAGCTAATTAGTGGGAGCTGTTCAGCACCTGGCCCACGACTATAGCGTGATGGAGTCTGCAGCCTCACGAAGGCCGTGGTCCAGTGAAGTGACAGATGTCATCATTACAGAGCAATAAAGACAACAGGCCCTTGTTTGGTAGAGTTTTGTTGTGTAGCCTATAGACGAAATGTTCATTAGGAGTTTAAGGACTGCTTGGAAGAGTGTTAGAATAACAAAACCACATAAGAGGAAATAATAGGAAAAAATTAGCATTTTAGCATTCATATTATTAATCAATAAGATATCGATTGTTTACTCTTTAATGTAAATCAATACTAACTTTCAAAAATGCAATTCAGCAATTTGTTAATTGTTCTTTATAAATTGCACCAAAGAGTTTACCTCAGGTCTCTCAGGATTTCCTTAAATCAAGGCGTAGGACAGATCAAATGCGAAACGTTGCCTGTTTCTAAGCTTACTAAAAATAATTGTTGCGAATGGAGAACAGCTTAGACAGCAGGGGAATAAAAACATTTCGGGAGGTTACACCTGTCATTAACCTGTAAAGTGTCACTTAAAATGAAAGCAACGTTCCGATGGGCACTTTCAAGGTTAGCAGATCACAACCATAATCCATGATTTAAAGAGAAGATGGCTCAAGAGTAACCTAAAATACGTATCTAAATTCTTGAGGCTTCCTGTTAGCCTGGAGCCTTTAAACCCCACCCGAGTGTGGGGCTGGCAGGTCAGGCTTGACACCCCGCTGCTGTTCAGCTCTGCGGGACACAATCTTGACTTTTACTGCCTGCTTTGTAAATATCAACATTTTTGCTCCTGAACCCAAGCTGCTAAAGGAGCACAGGAAGCCTTAGCCTACCACCAACCATGCAGGGTCACTCTGAAGGGATCTAAGTTAAACAGCCAGGAGGCAATAGTGGAGAAAGGAAACAGAAGAAAGAGAGGCAGGAAGGCACAGCAAGAGAATTAAAGACATTAAAGAAACAGAAGCCAGCGTTGGGGTACTGTAAGTGAGTAGAATTTGGGGGAAGAAAAAGGTCTACATAGAGGAAGCCATGAAGTTATCAGAAGATGAGGTTAAGTTTTCTTTTTAGACCAGATTAACCGAAGTCATAAACTATCATCACACAGTCTCCATTATGTTGGGCTTATGTCATAAGCGTGGTACACACTGCCTTAAGCCAAACTTTTATTCTTCCTTGAATTCTTTCCTTTTGCCCAATTTTATACATGTATGCATGTAACCAATAGAACCATTGTAAGTTGACCGCCCAAGGACGGTAACAAACTGGTCAAAATAAGGAACTAGGCCTACTGCACTGAAACATACCTGACATCCAGGTCTGGCCAATGAAAATTAGGTCAACTTGAGGAGGCAGTTAGCTAAGGAGATTCTACTGTATATAAATATAGTCATTTATATATACACACACGTAGACAGAGGATGTTTCTTCTCCAAAAATCAGTAAATAGTTAAGTCATTTTTTGTAACAAGAGAAAGTCTACATAAAAATCAAATATTACATTTTTGCAGACTGTGATCATATTCACACGCATATACCATAACCTCCTTAGTATGATGAAATCAGAAAAATATAATAACTAAGTATCTCAGATTTCAATATTTAGAAAATCACAAAGTAATTCTTTGACTTATAATCTGATATTTAGGGCAACTATTGCCTACTTTCAACAGTCTGGAGATTCAGATTTCATTAGGCAGAGAACTCACAATATGTAAAAAAAAAAAAAAAAAAGCAAATAAAAAAGCAAAATTATCGAAATCTTACCATTTATTCTAACAGTTGTCTACTGAGCACCTTGAGATAGATCTTACGGTGGTCATGTTAAAATCACTGTACCAACCCCCTATCTAATGGATGCCTATGTAGACCTGCATGCCATTTAGCTGACCTCCTAAGGTATTTGCTTTGCAGTCTGCATTTTTCTTAAGGCTGGTAAAGCAGTAGTCTGGGGCACCCATAAGCAAGAGGTGTGAGCTCAAAATAACTGGGCACATAAACTCTGTTCCTTACGTTTATTTGGGGGGTCTCACATTTCTGCTATGATACATTGAGAACTAAGAAGGCAAAATAAGCTTTAGTGCTTTCAAATGCTTCAATCTACCTTCAAGACTGAAGAAAAAAACCAGTTCAATGTCAGGCAGTGTTCAAACAAAATCCAGAAGCAGAAGCAGGTTGCCGAGATGTCTGGTCGGAATCTGAGCTGTGACTACAGATACTGAGTCCTGAGATGCTCACTCTGTGTGAGGAAGAGCTTCTCTCTGTATGGTCTTTCTCCATATAAAGTATAATTATTAAAGAATATGGGAAGTATCAAAACGTAATTTTTTCAAAGCATTCATGTTTTATAATTAAACACATCTCGATCTGTATTTATTTGGAATTCTATAAGAGATTATTTTACAAACTTTGGTCCAAATAGCTTTTGAGAGTTTTAGTTACCTCTCCAAACCATGGACATAATAGTTGCATGTTTATTTGTTCGTCTGTGTTTTACAAATCAAGTTTCCATATTTCTTTTATTTAAATACTAACTCGATTCTCTCTCTTGTTCTCATCTCTTCCCTCCACTCTCTCCTCTCTCTAATATAAAATAGACTTTTATAATCTAAAAATTAAAATAAATGGATAAATACTAACTTGATCACCTAGAATTTTTTTCCAATGAATTTAACATGCCAAAATGTTTAGCAGGGGCGAGCATACACAGATTCAGGAAAGAAAATTTAGAAAAAGAAAAAATCAAGAAAATCAACTACAGTACGTAATCACCTTTTTTCCTTGTATTCGTCTTTTCATTCTCCTCATGGGCTAGGATGCATACAGTAATTATCAAATATATCTTTCAGATGGCCAACCTTTTCCAATACAATTATACTCCTTTTTATAGAGTAGGTATCTTTTTCACCAAAATGTAACTAAGTCTTAAATTCCCCTGAGAAGGAAATTTCATAATAGGTGACCAGATTTGCCACTGTTATTCTGTCTGTCGTTTAACCATGGCCATTTATTTAATTTGAAACTTCATTCAGTTTAACTCACATATATTTAAAATAATATATGCAAATAAATTCAGTCTCTGGAGAAGGGTAAATTCAACCACGAAGCAGAAGAGATTTCTATTTTCCCAATGCACTTTGGCACCTCTGCGAGTCCACTTGCATCAGCCTGTGAGAGTGTCTCCTGCTCCATCAGCCCCCGAGAATGTGTTAAAACGACACGGTGCATTTAGAGTTCTGAGAGTAAACAAGCTTTGTGTAGAGAAGGCTTTCTGGACCACATGGGTATAACAGAAACATTCCATGCATTTTAAATGCCTATAATCATAATTCTCCACCACAAAACATGCTATATGCTCCATCAGAACCAACAGTCTGGCTGACATTCACTCGTGGTCAGCACGAGGCAACACTGTGTCATTGTTGAGAAGGGAAGATGGACCTGGCATTGCAGGCACATTACGTGTCTTAGTATGAAGCACCCGGTAATTAGCCAAGTACCTAACTGCATAATGTAGAAGGGATATTGTGACAATTACATCTGAAGAAAAGTGTTTCAGAAAAGCTCTGTTGAAAATAACAGTAGTGACAACCCAAATAATGTGGGGTAACTCTATTGATAAAGTATTGGGGCGGCGCCTGTGGCTCAGTCGGTAAGACGCCGGCCCCATATACCGAGGGTGGCGGGTTCAAACCCGGCCCCGGCCAAACTGCAACCAAAAAATAGCCGGGCGTTGTGGTGGGCGCCTATAGTCCCAGCTACTCGGGAGGCTGAGGCAGGAGAATCGCCTAAGCCCAGGAGTTGGAGGTTGCTGTGAGCTGTGTGAGGCCACGGCACTCTACCGAGGGCCATAAAGTGAGACTCTGTCTCTACAAAAAAAAGAGATTTTTTTATTGTTGGGGATTCATTGAGGGTACAATAAGCCAGGTTACACTGATTGCAATTTTTAGGTAAAGTCCCTCTTACAATCATGTCTTGCCCCCATTAAGTGTGACACACACCAAGGCCCCACCCCTGTCCCTCCGTCCCTCTTTCTGCTTTCCCCCCACCATAACCTTAAAAAAAAAAAAAAGTATTATCATGACTTTTACTGCAGGAAAAATTATGAAAAAATAAGGCATATTGCAAAAGCAACGTTAGACTGACTTTACAAGTTCCTTTGACCCAGGATTGAATAGTCTCTGCAGTCCTTACCTTTCTCATAGAGCACGGTGGGATAAGTACATGGATAACAGCTTCCTGATGAGAGTTTAAAGTTAGAGATCAGGTTCAAAGTTAATGATACAGTTTTTTTTTTTGGGGGGGGAGGATATTTTAATAAGCTTATATTTCTGTACACATCTCTTTGCTGTTAGTAAGTTTTAATTCTACTCCCTTCAAAGGTCAAAATTTTTCATCTAAAATAATCATGTTCTATGATGGAAAAAGTAAATCTTAACACTGGAACACTTGGGCAATTTAAAAAATAATAATTTAAAAAAAGGGTCATTTAATGCCTGGGTTTTCTCTAGAAGCAAATGTGATGATAAGAATTCACGTGCGCTAGAAAATGTTCTTGGGCTTGTTGATAAATCAGACCATTTATTTCATAACTTTTCATAGGTTTCTCGCAGTCTGAAGTTTATTTTGTTTTTCTTTGTTCCTCAATTAATAAACCAGGAAGAATTCAGGCATAGTAGCCTTTTAAAACTCTTTCTAAGTCCAAGAGATGAAAAAAATGTGTAAGTGAAAGAAAGAAAAAAAGGAAGAAATTTCCTCCTTTCCTTTCTAACCTGACCAATTTTCTGGGTCACACTCAGTATGAGCTCAGTTGATTGGCAGCCAGGGAAGCCAGGATGCTCCTGAGCAAGGTCACTTCTTTCTACTGATCCAACTTTTCTCTGCCACTGCTATGCTAAGTTAACCACTGTCTTACAGCCACAGGTTGAAAAAATGCATACAAGAAATGAAGTATTGCAGACGCTATGAAAAGAAGTGAGCTAGAATCAGACAAGCCCCTAAAGATGAAAGTGAAGTAGTTAAAAAAAAATTACAGTCATTTTCTTCTGTTCAAATGCTATTATGTTTGAAGTTTAGAAGCTTAGAGAAAATCTAATTTATTTCTCCAAAATTTACTTGAAAGACAAAGGATTTTTTTTAGCATTCTATGAAGTTTCAGCACTTCATTCATTAGTACACTAATACACTACTTTGGCCAAGGCCAGCATCTTTCATTTTTGTTGTTTCTCAAATAAAATATGAGCCATTTTATGGTGGAGTCATGATGAGGCAGACAAGGACACAAAGACTAGTTCTGGATAATGAAAAAGAATTAGAAGAGATGTAATAAAATTTTGAATTTTAAAAAGTAATCTAATGTTTCTCTATTTTATTTATTGTTTGAATAAATGTATGGGAATTTTTTTTCCCCTCCGATATTTATTTAACAAACACAAATATCATTTTTGGAAAGCTGAAGAAATAATGAAGATGAGGATATGCAAGTTCAGTGGTTTTAATTAGTATCAATTATTATTATCCACATTTTATATAATAAGAAATTGAGTTTAGCATTCATGATGCGCCCAAGGTCACATAGTTAATAAGTAGATTGCTCAAACAATATATTAGAAATTTCCTTCCAGCAGCCCTAATCTACGCATTTATTGCTCATGGATTCTCTCTTCATTATTGTAAAGAAACATTTAATTTTTTACTCTAAATAAAATGTACTTCTTTTGCCTGTTTGTGACTTACTAGTATTCAACACTGCATTTTTCCTACTCTGCATTTAAAGTGTCCTATATATAAGTTAAGGACATTATACAAGCCATTTAATTATGTCAACCTAAAATTTATTACCTGCAAACACGAATAGAAATCACGCCAACCTACTGGGGTGCTTTGTGAATTAAATGAGAGTCTTCAGAAAGATTCTTCATACTATAAAGCCCAACACACAGTAATTTCTCATACCTTTGAAATGTCATTATTTTGAATATCTATAACCATCTTTGATTGGAAACTCACTGAAAGTTAACCTTGGCCTATAAAATTCTCTTGATACCACATTCTGTATGGTCTCATGAGTAATGCAGTGCTTAATGTAACTTTTGCTGAGTAACAGGTGACCAACGATAACACAAAAGATAAGCCAAGATAATTGAGTCCTCCTGAGTTATAGCACTGATAACTTTGAGAAACCTCTTCAGAAATTACTTTAAGGAGAAGGATAGAATCAAACATACTTGCATTAAACGGTGATTCTCATACATATCAGAATTAAGAACCATGAGACCTACCCAAAGATCACTTTTCATCAGCAAGACAGAGAGAGGGAGAACAAAAAGAAAGAAAGAAGGGAGGAAGGATGGGAGGGAGGGAGGGAAGGAAGGAAGGAAGGAAGGAATCACGATCACCTCATACAATGGCAATATGAATTAAATGATATCTTTGTCAAGAGATTTTGTGTGATAAAATTATGTAGGAGATGATTAACAAATGTAATATTTCTTTCCTAAGTCCTTCTCTTTAACTTTCAAAGCAATAAATAATCAGACCTCCAATAATCAGACCTAAGTTTATTGCCAACTCTAGCAACTGGGATTCACCAAGCCTTCCCGTTTCCACCAGGCCTCAGGGGCAGCTCCTCTGCTAAGTCCTCCTGTCTCTGTGAAGGTTAACATATGGATTCTTACATAATATTCTAATTTTGATTTCATTTAAATCCAAAATTAGCATAGTTTTCCCGAACTCGTGTTTTTCTTCCTTCTTTTTTTAAACATTCTACTTTTACATGCAGTTTTTTTGTGTATATAAAAAGCACAATCTTAAAATAGAAAAAAAAAAAAAAAAACAACTCTGGAGAAAGTAGTCCTCCAAGACCCTACCAATCGCTGCCTAGAAACGTCTACTGCCCACAGCAGGCCACACGTGTCCTCCGCGGCAGCTTCCCTGTACCCCAAGGACAATACGCTCAGGATTTGAGGCCCTGTCTTCCGCCTCTCTCCAGACTCATCTGTTCTCTAGCAAATCTGCCATTAAAGGCTGAACTATTCCGTAATTTTGGCCCCAACACCCGGCAGCATTGGCATATTACGGACATACATGTTTTTAGGGAATGAGTGAAAGCTAATGTAACTTTTGTAACTTTATGGACACAGATAATGTGGGGTCAGATGTATTCAGTCTACTGCTAGTTAAACCTTGGACGTGAAAAAAATCCTATTAAAACGCTGAGACTGGAATGTGCAATAAAAATAATCTCAGCTGTCAAAAACATACATGGAAGACATGACAGGAAGAGAAACAATTAGCAAAAAAGTCATTTGAAAATAATTCGATGGAAAACTAAGCCCCTCTGCCACTGTCCAGCCAGCTTGTCAGTGTAATTTGCCACTGGAGTAAAGGAAGGGACAAGAGTTGAAACAGGTGTTTAGTTTTGTTTTTTCTTTTTTATGGGGGAAAATCAAGTGAAACCACTGTTTTCACTGAGAGGAGCTGCTGACACCAACGGCTGCCACGTCCCCGGCCTGCAAGGCGGGTCAGAAGCGGCTGCAGACGGCTGCTGAAGTGAGGTGATGGAAGGGGCCGGAGGAGCAGCGCTGGGTAAAAGCAGAGGGGAAGAAGGGAGAAGCAGTGCTCGCAAAACTGTCCAATTTCAAAATGTCCATTTTTATCTTTATTTTTCTAATTAGTACCAAGTCATACTCTTTCTTTTTCTTCCTTCTGTTCACTAAAGAAAATGTGATGAAAGTGGATAAAAATGAAAAGGCTGCCTTATGTGCTGGACACACCACTCTGCGTACCTGCCAGGCTCAGCTGAAGCACTACAAAACTCTCTCCTGGCTATTTCTAGCCCCCCACCCCCCGATTTTCCAACTCTCCATCCCCACAAGGGCAGTGGGAGACAGGATTTATTCTCTGTAAGCAGACTTGTGTGGAACTCAAAGGAGACTTAACTTTGGCTCCAGCCCCTGGGGGCATGTGCCTTCCGTGTAGGAGGGGGAGCACGGGACGTCATCATTCCCATAGTTATATTTTTAAAGATAATTTAAACTAGAGACACGGGGCAATTCATGACATGTGTCCTAACCTTCAGGGTATCTTTCTCCTGAGAATCTCTTATTACAGAGACTGTAGACGTAACACTTCAGCGCATTTAGAAATGGGTAATGCTAAGCTGATGCCGTGAGAATAACTGATTCAGTGGGAAGAATAAAGTAACGGAGGAAAATTCACAACATGTTTAAAACCAAATATTCCCTTCAAATTATTTTTTTTTCTTAATTATCTAATATAGAACCCTCTGCATGATTTTGGTCGTGTCAATGAAGATCAATTTGGGCTCTGTGGGGGCTGATGATCATTCTGAGACTCCACTCAAAAAGGGGCTGAGCGAGAACATAAGAATTCAAAGGATATTAGTGAGCCCAGCATGTCTGAGAAGTTCATTACCAGCAGGGCCTGAATCAGATGTAGTTGGTATTAGAATAATTCAGAAAATCAGTGGGTGAGCTGGTATCTTTAGGAAAGGGAAGTTTAGGATTCGAAAGGACAATCCCTCAATGTTATATTGTAGCAGTCACAGAGCAATACTGACTTAGCATATCAAACACTATTAGACACTAGATGGAAAACTGGGAGGGTTCACAGATTGCTAAAGTTAAACCACCTAATGTAAATATTTCCTCACATCTGCCGAGGTCAGTTGCAGGTAATAACCATAGATGGAGCAAGACATCATGACATGATGGGAGGAATGAAAGAACCAAAATATTTGTCCTCAAAGCTCTGATATGTTTAGAAATAAAAAGGCACTCAGATTATTAGAATACAGCGTGTTCACTGGAAATAACAGAGGTAAAAGTGTGAAATAGGAATGCAGTCAAATAGCATTGAATCTAGTTTTTAATTCAAAGGTGAGAGAAGGCTTCCAGAACTGGTAACATCTACAAGAATCTTAAACACGGGGTTGCAGTTGGCTACCAAAAAACACAGTATACACAAAGGCGCAGAGGCAAACCAACAGAATAACGTAAAGTGTGCAGGGACCTATACAAGCTTAAGTGGTCAGAGAGCACAGAGGGTTGAAGTGCATGGAGTTGTAGGGATGGGGCTGGAGAGGGAGGTGCACGCAAGGCTGTGGGAAGTCTCATGCTGTGTAAAAGAGCCAGGACTGATGCTGAAAGCAGGGGGCAGTCAGTTCTCTGTGTGTCCCTCTGGGATAAAGTGGATAGTGTGCTTTCCCAAAACAGTGGACAAACAGAACAATTAGAATAAATACATTACATCATCAATATATTAAGTAAATATAAGTATAGCACAAGGGTGAAATAGTATTTGAGATTCTAATGCTTAAATTTCAAGTTCATATACAATATTAAATGACCTTTCTCATAGTTTGGTTTTATAATCAACTGTTAAAGTATGTTCCCAGCCACACACAAAATGGACTGAGATACTTTTCTAAGAAGAATATGTTCCAGCTCCATCCATGTAAACATGAAAGAGGTAAAGTCTCCATCTTTCTTTAAAGCTGCATAATATTCCATGGTGTACATATACCACAATTTATTAATCCATTCGTGGATCGATGGAAGAAAAAGTATCCAATGTACTCAGCCCTACTATGAAACTAATTGTATGGCTTTCACATGAAAGCTATAACCCAGTTATAACCTAAGAATATGGGGAAGGGGGAGAGGGAGGGAAGGGAGGGGGGAGGATGAGCAGAGGGAAGGTGATTGGTGGGATTACACCTGCGGTGCATCTTACAAGGGTACATGTGAAACTTAGTAAATGTAGAATATAATTGTCTAAGAAAATGCCAGGAAGGCTATGTTAACCAGTGTGATGAAAATGTGCCAAACTGTTTATAAAACCAGTGTATGGTGCCCCATGATCGCATTAATGTACACAGCTATGATTTAATATTAATAAAAAAAAATGGACTGTGGCTTAGTGAGGTGCTCGCTTATATGTATATTGAACCAAGCAGCCATAGCTGGGTGAGGGAGAGGGTCAGGCGCTCTCTGTTCCTGGAAAAATGTTGTAAAGGTGTCACAAGACCTCCCTTTCTACAGTAAAGCCAAATCAGTACCTACTGTCCAGGCCCAAATAAACTGCAACCAGAAATCACCTTCCACCAGCCCTTTGAAGGAAACATCTCACAGAGACTACTGGAACTTGGAAACCACTTAATTAGGGCTTAACTACTTTAACCAATCAGAAATGAACAAATTTGAATATTTCATTTGCATACAATGACCTAATGGCAATTGTGTTCCTCTTTGGACTGAGTTTCCAGGTAGATCAGGGAACTTTGGAAAAGAGTCTCCTCCAGTGCTTTGGGTGAGAACAGGGGGCAAGGCCTTGTGGGAATTAGAGGCTGTGAGGCGTGTCTTGACTTGAGCCATGTTTCAGGGTGGAATATTCTGATGACCTTCATAAGCATATCACTACTTCTTAGTTTTTATATTTCTATTTTTACAAGCATATAAATTATTGAAGTCTAAATAGAATTATGATAGTAAATAAACCTAAGCACAATAATATAATTTTAGTTAACCTAAAGTAAATGTAAATACAGGTCTCCATTACTAACAATCAAATTACTAATTTTAGAAGGCATTAACTGTCTATTACTGTATGGTGCTATGGATGCTTCTATAAGGAAAGATTAATTTTGGTGCAGTTGAAGATTTTATTTCTAAATTATTCTGGTTACCTGACTGTCATTTTCATGGACAAAGTTTTTTAAACATTCATTACTTTGACATTTGACATTTACTATTTAATTTTTTTTTCAATCAGTTGAAAACCTAAGCACTAAGAATTTTGCATGCTTTATGATTAATAGGTAGGTATTTACTTAAGAAATTATTTTGAAAAATGTGTGGGACGATCACTCACGAGTCCCAAGAGATGTTGTGTGGAAGAAAAGGAAGGAGGTGGTCTAGAGTTAATTAAAATTGAAATTGTAAAATTTCAAAAGATTCATAATACACATTAGCATTTAAAAAGCTCTGAGGAATGCTGGGAAAAAAAGGTGTTCAACTCTTTTTATATGCAGATTTCCAAAATTCTTTAACCATGTAACTTCTCTTGTTATTAAGTGACATTTATTAACATTATTATCATAGTATTATTTATTTAATGATTATTCTTTGCCTTTTTTTAGTACAAACATTATCTTGGCTGATAATCTGTTATTTAGCAATTATTATACCTCTTCTCAACTGAAGAATGGACAACTTATATAAAGAACTACCTGAAGTCACACAGTTGGCAAGTGTTTTTTTATGTAGAACAGTTGAATTCCACATCTATAATCTTTGGCATTCGATGGTAACACATACAAAGAATTTCTATTTTTTAACTCATTTGGAAAATACTCTCTTGTATATTTCATGTGACATTTTCTTATGATAGTATTATTACCTTTACTACTAATCTCACCTTAAAATTCAGGTTATTAAAAAATAAAAATTAAAAAAAATTCAGGTTATTGAATGATTTTCGGTTATGTTAGTCAACAAATTCAAGTATAGTGTAACAGGTAAAGGTTATTTAAATATGTATAAGAAATTTTAATACAGATTTTCATAAGATATATTAACAATGTCATATTTATCTAGTTAATATCATAGTTAAATAAAATGTCTAACTTATAAAATCATATTAACATATTATATTCTTATGACACAAAGATGGACATTGGGTTTTAAAGGTGTTTCTTCACGTAATTGTGATTTCCCCATTAAACTGGAAATATCTACTATCTACCCATGACAACAACGTCTTCCATGTACCAGTTATTCTGAACTCTTCACAGATGTAGCGACTGGGAGATCTCTGAAAGACGCATGAGAATGTATTCTTTCATAAAGTAAAGAATCAAAGTTGAGGCATTTGGTTGTCATTAAAATTATATTAGTATTGTTGTGTAAGTATCTATTTTAAGAAACTCAATTAAATAAGACTGTATTTATGAATAGGGCTGCAATAAAATACTATGCAGCCTTAAAGAAAGATGGAGACTTTACCTCTTTCATGTTTACATGGATGGAGCTGAAACATATTCTTCTTAGCAAAGTATCTCAAGAATGGAAGAAAAAGTACCCAGTGTACTCAGCCCTACTATGAAACTAATTTAGGACCTTCACATGAAAGCTATAACCCAGCTACAACCTAAGAATAGGGGGAAGGGGGAAAGGGTGGGGAGGGAGGGGGGAAAGGGATAGAGGGAGGGGATTGATAGGATTACACCTGCGGTGCATCTTACAAGGGTATATGTGAAACTTAGTAAATGTGGAATGTAAATGTCTTAGCAAAATAACTAAGAAAATGCCAGAAAAGCTATGTTAACCAGTGTGATGAAAATGTGTCAAACGGTCTATGAACCAAGTGTATGGTGCCCCATGATCATATTAATGTACACAACTATGATTTAATAAAAAAAAATAAATAAATAAGACTGTATTCAGTATAATGCTGTTGCCAACTCCTTATTTGTTCCAATTAGTTTTGACTTTCAGTAAAATTTAAACAGTTACAATAATGTGAATTAAACTAGAAAACAGAATTTTAAAACATATATAATACCTAAGGAAAAAACTCCTTGGGTTTGTCATATAAACATACTTCTTATAAGAATCATAGGAATGTAAGGCCTTATTGCTGGTGTGACGCTTTCATGAACATAAGTTAGTTATTCAGTTTGTCTATTCTTTTAATTTGAAATAATTTGGTATGAAACTCTTTCTAAAACAAATACATAGATGTATTACAATTCTGGGGTCACAAAATGCAAATTTTATTGTCCTGTGGGCCTAAGTATCATTTTTAATATTATTCTACTAGAGTTGTGAAGACAAGTGATAAAGCCCTTACGTCATATACAATTTTCTGCTTTAGATTTTTATCATGAATAAAATGACCATGAATACTTTTCAGAGACTTTGTTAGTAACTCTGGAACCCAGAACCAAATAATCTGAAAGTATGTCAGAGGAAAAAGAGGCTTTCAAAATTACCTGGTTCAGGGGTGGAGAACCTGTCACCTTAAGGCCACCTGTGGCCTTCTATGTACCTAAGCGTGGATTTTTGTTGTTGCTGTTGTTGCAGTTTTTTGCTGGGGCCACGTTTGAACCTGCCACCTCTGGTATATGGAGCTGGGGCCCAACTCCTTGAGCCACAGGTGCCACCCTTAAACCTGGACTTTTGACTGAATCCAAATTTTACAGAAAAATTTATTTAGCTTTTATTAACACATTTTTTGTTCATCTTTTGTATTTTTTATTTTTAAAATAAATGTCTTTAAAATGCCAAACAATAATGTAAATTTCAATGAAATACTTCTCTCAGCCTGACCAACACATTTACAACATTAGTAAATCATAAGGGATTCAGTGATGCTGCCACTAGCACAGGAGGCTGGGAGGTGAGAGTTTACAGGGGTGAGGATGCCAGTCTGTTATCAGCTTTTGACAATGGTGCCCTGTGTTCCTGTCTGAAGTGGATTTGTGCATGGTCACCCCATTCAACAGAATTTTTTAATTTTGTCTGTTTTACAGCTCATCATGTTTAAGAAGATCAAGAGAACGCTGAAGGAAGAAAACAGATTTTTTAATGAGGACTGGGAATTGCAATATGATCTTGTTTCTGCTAAAGGTAACATGATTTTCTTGCTTTGTGATATTTCAGTACCAACATTAAAGAAACTCAAAGCTCATCAGCATCATAGCCCTCATCAAGACCACTGACATGTTACATGACAGGGAGAAGCACAAGGTTAGTATCGCATAAATTAAAAGATGAAAAGCACAAGCAAACACAGTTCTTTTAAGGAGCAATAAGACCCAAAAATAACACCACTGAAGCAATGTATCAAGTAGCTTATACATTCGCAAGAAAGGGAACCCATTCTGAGACCCAGACATTGTGAAAAGCTGCATTGCCCAAGTTGTAGGATGCTCAGATCGCTAAAATGTTCCAAAGCACAAACGCCTGCCCCTTACAAGTAGAGGCAGCATGAATTAGCCTTCAACCTGACGGAGCAACTTCAAGCAACACTTCAAAAGAAAAATATGTATTATTCAATTATTTTGGGTGAATCCGCTGGCACTGCTGACTTAGCATAGGTTTTATATTTCACTCAGATAATGTAACAAGATTTTCTTTGCTAGGAAGAATTACTCACTCTGGGTATTTTTGCTAAAGGAACACAGGGACTAGATATCCTCAACAACTTTCAAGATAAATGTCACGAAGTTGGACGGCATTTGGTAAATTTAGTGTTTGTACACCTTCCATGACAGGAAAACAGGAGGGTTTATTGCACGGATAAAAAAGAATTAACCCATCGAGATGCTCTGGTTACTTCTCACTGTATTGCGCATCAGCAAACTGTCTGCACAAAAGCTACTACGCTTAGTGACACATTGGAACAAGTTATGAGTACTGTTAACCTTACTTTTGCAAATGCAACATGGCGTTATCACTTTCATAATATGCTGAAATTGAACAATGAGGTATTTAGAATGGCTCTGTCTTATTGTTCTAAAGCGTGTTGGCTATCACAGGGATAGGTATTAGCCAAAATTTTATTTCTGTGAGAAGACATAGTTAAATGTTGTGAAGAGCAGAGCCAGCAATGTGAATTACTGAAAGAGGATTTCCGTAGGAATGCAGCATTTCTGTTTCTTATGTCCAATCAAAATGACTTAACTATTTCTCTGCAAGGTAAGTCTATATATTATATGTGGCAAAAAAAAAAAAAAAAAAAAATCCAAGTATTTTGAAAACAGCTTACTTCTTTCAAAGTACTTCTTCTTCAAAAGACAATTTCAGGGGGACATATTCCCAGTTAGCAGAAGTCATTAGTGAGCAGGAGAAATATGTGCATCATTTGGAGAATGTGTACCTTTTGTAGCCCTATTAATTGGCAAATACAATGAAAGTTCCAGTGAACTTTGAGAATCATGACATCAGACTCACTAGCATTGTAGCCCCACCTACTTGATATTACCACATCACTTAAAGAAGCACAGCGGGAATTCACTGAACTCTCAGTAGATGACATTTTGAAGTCATTGTTTGATGTTATGAAAGATCCAATTGAAATACAGAAAAACAAAGCAGAATGCCCACAACTTCAGCAACATGTCTGAAAAATGCTTTCTTGCTTTTCAACCAATTATTGCTGCAAATCTGCATTCTCCTACCTAACAAAATGAAGATGCCTTTAAGGTCCCAGATGACCAATACCCATCTAGAGGATCAACCGAAACTATGGATCTCCAAATATTTAAATGCTTTCCAACAAAAAACAGATATAAGAAAGCCACTGAATTAGTTAACTTTAACATTAACAAACAGTTTTCATTTTTGAAATTATTAAGTACATGGTAGTTAGATTTGTACAAAATAATATACCTTTTTAAAATATATCTAACAAAAGTTTCTTGAATGCAGCCTTAGATGACCGATTACAGCTAAGTTAACGCGGCCTTCCAACATGAAAATGACCCCTGACCTGGTCAGTCCTAAACATGAATGGAAATCTACAGTGACATTTATTCCAGTCCAAAGAGAACGAGAGAAGACCAAGAATAGTGTAGCTAATTTTTAAGCTAATTTTCTCAATTTAAAAAAAAAAAAAAATGTCCTTCATTCTGGGATCATATCATCTTATTTTGAGTATAAAGGCCCTTTTTAAATTAAATAAAAAATTTCGTCATTTCACTAATAGGTTTGAATCCCATCCTTGAGAAAAAATAGCTCAGCCTGACCCAAGTGAAAAGAACAGGAGGTTAAATTCAAAGTAACCAAGGAAATGCACAAGGACATAAGTCAAGAGAAAATTAACACTTTTTACCTACCATCCTTTACAAAGAATTTCTCATACAACCTTTTAAAAGACCGTGTGACATCTGGAATGTTGTCCCTATTTTATAGACAAACTGAGTATTAGAGAAGTGAACTCTTCCAACCTTGTACAGTTGTGACTGGGAAAACCAGGCTTTTAAATTCAGGCTGCTATGCCTCTGGAATTCATACTCCATCCCCTACGCCCATCTGGCTCCCCAAATTAAAAGGAGGAGACAACCATCCCGGAGTTGAAAGGACTGGAAATAGATTGAGAAATTTTAAAATTTCCTGAAATGTCCTGTAAATACCCCCAGGGTGAAGGAACCAGGGCTGAACCAAACTGAAGATGTTTTGCTATAAATGCTGAGGTCTTAAACTTTCTTAAAAGGCAAAAAAACTAAAAGAGATGCCTAAAGCAGACTCACATCAATTTATGGAAGCCCATATTTGAAACAGAGGCACTCAGGTTCATTCTAAAACCCACAGGGCTGCCCTTGCCTCCAAGGGCTGGTACAGGGTTTTCTGAGCTGCGTTCAGTAACAGTCCCTGCATGCCATAAACACTTTGGCCTTTCTAGAGATTCCAGTTTTATATCCAGTTAATTACAATGTCTGTCTCTTTTTTTCTGTACACCTGAATTATGATAACCACAGTTATTCATTTGAATTCATTGTGATTATTGGGCTAACTTTGAACCTGATGCTGTGTATTTGGTTCTAGATGTTTATGAAAACGACCATAACCTCTCTCAGTCATTGTACTTTTTTGGTTTGTCTACTTAATTTGATAACATATATGCATTAAGTGAATGTGGTATTCAGTGTAATACGAAAAAATGCAGGAGCAGACAAATAATGACATTTAAGCCCAGGGGAGCTTTATATACTACACACCGTGAGTAGATAACTTACTGGAAGAAAAGGAACCCGTGTCAGTTGATGGAAAACAAGATGAAGGTTATAAGACTTCAAAAGAGGGAAAGATGTTGGAAGCTTAAGGGTAGGGGCTAAGTCCAATATGAGCTGTGTCCCTGTACTGGCAATATATATTTTGTAATACTTTTGACATGGTATGTACCATTACTTCTTTACAAAATTAGACCCCTGTAGTAAAGCAAACTTCTTAAGAGAAAAGAGTATATATTCTAACCCTAGGACTTGGCAAAATGCCTGGTAATTTATAACACTCAAGGACATCTGTTGATGGGATGGATGAAAAAATAAATGAACGATCAGTCTGTACAAAAATGAAATGAAAGTTTAAACGGTCCAGCATTTTTTCCACCTGCACTATCCCAGAGCTATCGGTCCAGGTGGCTTTATACTGAGACTATGAGCTTCCCTAAGAAGGTACAGTAGGTCTTTCTGGTAAATCTGTGTCAACCCAATTATTTTCTTTTGACGAAAATTGGTTTTCTTTTCATTAGTCATAGTTTAAGAAAAAGAAGCTTCTGAAATTCTTTTGGAAAGTTGTTTTAAACAGTAGCACAAAAGTAACAGTTTTAATTACGTTGAATTAAAAGACCAGGGTTTTATGACTGGTCCCAGAGAGGTTAAATACCTTTTTTTCCTTAAAGTAACACCCCAAGCAATAAAAAATTCTTTAACTAACTTATGTTTTATTTCCCAAAATAAAGTTATCTATAGACATGTACTGCCAGGATGAGAATGTAGGTTCCATGAGGGGGGAGATCTTTGTTCATTTCATTCTTGGTATCCCAGAGCCTAGGATATTATCTGGCTTATTAAAGGAAGGTTTCTCTTAAATGAGTGAAAAGGCTGATGAATGAAGTAGAGGTACAGGGTTTACTGAACGCTTCTTTCTTTGTATATTCTAGATGGAAAGGACTAAGGGATTTTAACATTATGAGCAAATATTTATTGGAAGTCTGCAATAAATTAGATAGTGTCCTAAGGATACGGAATAGAGCAGCGGACAAAATAGATAATGCCCTTGCCTTGAGTAAGCTTATAATGTATTTAAGGGAGAAAGAAACAAAGAAACACTGGTTTAACTATAGTGGCAGAGCTTTAGAAAACTAGCAATGCCTAGGATTCTCACATCCCTATCCCTACCCAGAGATTCTTACTGAATTTGCATTGGAATAGGGTCTTAGAAAAAAAAAAACTACATATATTATATATATATATATATATCTAGAGAGAGAGAGAGAGAGGCAGAGAATATTTGCTTATGAAGAATATATTTGCTTATTTCCAGGTATGCATCTGTGTTTTGGATATATAATTTTTAATAATTTCTCAGGTAATTGTGATGTACAGCTAGAATAAAGAACATCCAAAATAAATAGACACAAAATCATAAAATGTAATGTCAGGTGATAAGTGCTATGAAGCGAAATGAAGCCAGCCTGGGGGAAAGAACCTGGCGGCAGGGGCTACTAGAGAGGAAGGGGCACAACAGGAGCACCCAGGGGGAGCGTCCCCCCGAGACCCTGCAGGGGAACAATCGGCCACCAGAGCAGGGACTGTGCACTGTCCCCTAAGGGTGCCAGGAGGACGCTGCGGAATGTCGGTGCTGAACCACACGGCCAAGCAGAGGTCCCGAGACTGTGGACGAGCAAGAATGAGCAAGACCTTTAGAAAACTAGCAATGCCTGGGATTCTCACTCCCTATGCCCACCAGGAAACCCAGGGATGTGGGGATTCCGGGTATCACTGGAATCCAGATGTAAGATTAAAGATGCATCTTGATGTTAGAGAGGAGAAGGCATCTCCATGGACTGGGCATGGTATGAAGGGAAAGGGGAGTGTCAAGGTTGATCCCAGGTTTTAACTTTAAGACTCCGGAGTGAATGGAGGTCTTGTGCTCTTAACTCAGACTTACATGCTTCTGAATTCCAACTAACAGTAGAGACAGAAGATGGGTCTTGCTGACTTAAAATAATATGGTAAATAGTCTATTCGGAGTTCTCTTTTTCTTGTTCACATGTATATATAGTGTTAATCATATGGACACAGAATTCAAGCATATTTGCATAATCACATGCATAGCTATAAAATGCTCTTAAGTGTAAAAAGTCTTTCCTTCTTCCACACTAGAAATTAGCGACAGAACAAAAAAGTTAGAAGACAATCCTATATGACAATGCAGCTGTCCCATATGCTGGTCCTGTCAGTCTGAACCTGAACCTTCTTCCAGGGTAATGGAAGTGGGGAGAGCTAAAGAGAAAGCAGCGCCATGGAAGACAGAAGTGAATCCTTGATAAGACCGAAGATTAATCCCATCCAAGTAGGAGCTCTCAGACAGTAACGGCATGTTAAAATTGGCTTTGTCTTCATTTTAAAGTTGCCACTTCTCTTCTGATAGAAGCTGAGTAACAGCTGAGCTTCATTACCGTGCCCAATTTGCCATCCAATATCATATTTCTTCATGAAATTTGCAGCTTTACATTTTAACCTAAAATCATTCATAGCGTCACAATTTGTTTCATCGCCACACTTCCATAGTAAGGGCTTCCCTCCCTTAAGACTCTTTTCAATGTAAGTAAAACTTTATGACTATTAAATGCCATCTATTGAATCTGCTGAGTAAGTGTGGGCCAGGAGTTTCATAGACTGTAGTTATAATAAAAGACTGAAGGCCACAAAGTAGACACTAGAATTCCTGTTTTATAGATGAGGAAGCTGAGGTACTTAAATAAATTAAAATTTGGGTAGGTTACTTCTCAAATTCCTTCTGAGTCTAAGATTTTGATACTTGTATACTATTTTAAAATTCCTCCTTTGTTTCTGGCAACACAGCATCATAAACTTTGAGAAAAATAATCTCACCTCAATATTAGATGTATGCTGTAACCAGCAGTAAATTAAGAGGAACAAAATATTCAGGGGAGAAAATTGTAAGAATGCCTGAAGGAAGAGAGGAAATCCCGAACATCCTCTTGAGTACCCTACTTTGGATTTTCAAGCCAATCTTGAAGGCAATGGAAAAAAAAACAAAAAAAACCTGGGATACAGAAAATGGAGAAGTATGAAAGAATGATCTCCTATAATGCCAGGATTCTAAAAAGCAACATTCTTAGTAAGTAACTCAGGGAAAATTCTCCTCCCTGAAAAAGGACTAATGGCTAGCTTGGGCTCAATAATTGACCAAATATCAGACTAGATAACAGGAAACATGGAAACGCTGCTTAGCCTAATGTACGTACACTGGAAGTTAAAAGTCAAAAGATCTGTGGGATAGAATAGAAAACCCAGGGATGATAACCAGCCTCTTCCCACCATCTTATCTTCAATAAACCAAACAAAAGCAGACAGTGGAGAAAGGAATCCCTATTCAATAATGGTGCTGGAAAAACAGGATAACGGTGTGCAGAAGACTGAAACTGGACCTGCACGTCTCACCACTTAAAAAATCTGACTCGTGATGGATAAAACATTTAAATCTAAGACATCAAACAAACAAACAAAAAACCTAGAAGAAAGCGTGGGAAAAACTCTCTAGGGCTATCAGCCTGGGGAACAATGTAATGAAGAAAACAGCATCAGCAGTGGTAACAACAGAAATAAATAAAGGGGACACAGTTGATCTAAAAGGCTTATGGACAGCTAAGGACACAACAATTAAGGAAAATAGACAACCTTCAGAATGGGAAAATAAATTTGCATGTTATGAATCTAACAAAGGTTGATAACTAGGATCTAGAGAGAACAATATGAGCACAATGTAGGGGTCTATGGCACACCTCCTAGGTGAGGGACACAGCTACAACTGGGACCTTACCTAACAAACACAAACATTGTAACAACTGTTTGCACCCTCATAATCATCTGAAATTAAAAAATACATAATTAAAAGTCAAGAGACAGGTAAAAAATTCTGGCAAATTCTAAACAAAATAAATCTGATAATGATTACATGAATATCAATCAAAATAAACTATGTGGTAAATGAGTAAAATAAATGAGCACTAACACCACCAAATCTGTTAAAGAAAAATACTAACTATTCATAGAAGGTTCAACTCCATAGAAAACATAGAAAATGCTCAATTATGAAAGGACTTTTAATACCACTTCAACATATCTAAATGAGAGAGCTACTAGTGTACCAACCAAATCTATCATTATAATGGTAGTTGTTAACATAACTTTTGGTAATCAATAGATTAAGCAAGTTTCAAGAAAAAAATAGGAAAGTAAGACATGAACAAGCTAATTAATTAATAAGAGTAACTCAGTGATCATAAATGAACTGTGCTCCCAATAGTTAGAAGGATTACATTTTTCTAAGCACCATTAAATCATTTACAAAAAGTAAACATATCCTAAAAATATTGACAAATTTTATGACTTCAATCAGACTATTCATAGATTTGAAATAAAAAATACATTTTGAAAATCTCCTTTGATTAGAAATTTAATAATATATCTCTAAATGATATCGGGGACAATTAATAAATTACAATGAATATACACAAGAGAAAGGAACTGAATACTACCAACAGCTGGGTAATATCACATTATCAAAACTGTAAAAATGAAAAAACACTTATTTGCAGCACTTAGAGAAAAAACTAAAAATCGATTCACTAAACATCAAAATTTATACATTTAGATAAAAACAAGAGAATAAATTCGGGATAGTAAAAAAAGTAATTTTAAAAATACAGAAATTGGGCGGCGCCTGTGGCTCAGTGAGCGGGGCGCTGGCCCCATATGCCGAGGGTGGTGGGTTCAAACCCAGCCCCGGCCAAACTGCAACAACAAAAAACACAGCCGGGCATTGTGGCGGGCGCCTGTAGTCCCAGCTACACGGGAGGCTGAGGCAGGAGAATCACCTAAGCCCAGGAGTTGGAGGTTGCTGTGAGCTGTGTGATGCCACGGCACTCTACCTAGGGCCATAAAGTGAAACTCTGTCTCTACAAAAAAAAAAACAAAAAAACCCAGAAATTAATATACTAGAAATTCAGATACAAGAAAGGATCATAACATCTCAAAGCTCAAGAAAAGTACCATTAACAAATATTTAGCACAATTAACAATAGAGAAATCATAAAACCCACATTGCGAATGAGAAAAGAACATAATTAGAGATGTGATAGAAACAAAATGATATTAAAATATTTTGAAAATCTTACGTCAGTATGTATAAGAAACTAGGAAAAGTGGTCAAAGTCTTAGCAAACCATACTTAAAAAATTTACTCAAAAAATATGAGAACTTTGATAATTTTCATCTAACATAAATGAAATGGAAGCATTAGTAAAACATCATGTTCTAAAGATCTATGGGCCCTGCTTTTACAGTAAAATTCTATCAGTCATTTGTGGCTAATCCAGTATTAAAGTAGCTTTAAAAAACAGAAATAAGAGAAAGACTGGACTCATTTGGGGAGTTGGATAATTGTTAAGTTGGATATGTAAACCAAACAAGGAAACTATGACAGCAAAAATTTATAAACTCTCGTTAATAAATAGAAATATAAGAGGAACAGGGAGGGGTTTGGGGAGCTCTCACCTAACAGGTATAATATTGGGGTATGTGGCACAGGCCCTGGCCCAGTTTTAGCTGGGCCCTACCTAAGAAATCCAAACAATGCTACCTATTTGTTTGTACCCATTTATTAATCTGATTTTTATAAAATATAAATAAATAGAGGTAGAAATACTCTAAAACAACTGAATCTAGCGGTTTGTAAAATGAATAACACAACTTAAACATATTGTGTTTATTCCAAGATTTGATTACTTTAGCAATAAATTAAGGAAGAAAAGGTATATGATCATCTCGATCACAGTGGCTGTAGAAAATAACTGAATAAAATTTAATATACATATGAGAAGGTTAATAAACTGATAAAGTATATATACATATCATAAAAGCTTAAATTTATGAGCTACAAAATTAAAGGCTATAAAAGAGATTGTCAATATAAAACCCTAAATGCATTTCGTTTGAAACATGGCCTACTATTTGTTATCACTAAATCTTTAAAATTTTCCAAGTGTTTTAGCCAGTATAATATGACATGAAAATGAAATAAGAGCTATAGACTTACCAACTATCTAAACATTCACTATTTAAAAATTATATGATTATCTACATGTATGTACGCTACAAATACAATACTTTGATAAGGTTATAATACATAAAATAAATACAATAGAAGACAACTGTATTATCATACATTCGTAACAGATGCTTAAAATTTTAATTTTATAAAAGAAACTTACATAATAATAATAACATAAATGCCTGCTATCTAAGAACAAATTTGCGGGATAGATATCTAGGAAAATATGATGTTTAGAACTTATTTTAATGAAACAAATATAATACATGTATTGAATTTGAAAAATTTTTAAGAAGTAATAACACCAAATTTCAGGTCTTTTAATTTTCCTGTAAGTTTTTTTTAATGTCTCAAAGATTTATATATTAAGATACAACAAAAGAAACAACCGAAGTAGTAAGAATAAAATCCCAACACATCCTTTCACTAAATACTATTTCATTTCTACAAATCATTGCCTTTCAGTGAATACAAATGCCCTGAAATAATAGACACCTGAAAAAGTAAGAATAAAATCTACATGTAGCCAACTTGTTTTATTAAATAGTATTTCATTTCCACGATTCATTTTATTTCAGGGTTCTCATCTTTGTCATTTTTGTGGCAGGATTTATTGAGAAGAAACTAGACATAACTGCTAATTACTTTTCTATCTTCAACCATAAAGAAGTTATTGGGTTTTTATCGTAGTGGGGGTGGTGGTGGCAGCACTGGGACCTGAGCAAAGCCCTCCACGCTTGTGGCTTGTGAGTTGATTCAAAGTAAGCCCAGAGGCTTTACACAAATAAAATTACCTCATTTTAATTGCTCATGCAACTATAACCATTTAGCTGAGTGTTTACTGTTTCTCCCCACACCTATTTGCTGGATGAATCCTAAAAGCTGATTTGCCAAGGGAATATTAAAAAGGCTTAGTGCTTTAAAATGCAGATGCAAAATCCCCCCAATAGAGAGGCCAACCATTCTGTTTTTGTGTAAATGAGAGTTATGCTGCTAAATCCCTCTTAATGAGATTAGAAAATATCTTGTAAATTAAAGCAAGGGATTTTTAAAGTTAATATAATGCTTCTATACTAGATTACATTCCATGTTTAAAACATTTTAATAAAAAAAAACTTTACAAATTACACAAGAACAATGATTACTATAATAACAAATGAAAGATTTGAGCTATGTAAAGGCTTTCACATACACTGGGGATCAATGAACATTAAAGTGAAAGAGAAAACCGCTTAACGAACTAACAAAATAGCACAGTAGGAATATTAGGGACTAGTAAATGTCATTATATTTTATTATATTTTCCTATCAAATTATGCCACACTCTTCTGTCTTCATATGCTGTAATGCTTTTTTTTTAATTATTATTTTTTATTTTTTATTTTTATTTTTTGCAGTTTCTGGCCAGGGCGGGGTTTGAACCCCCCACCTCTGGCATATGGGGCCAGCGTCCCACCCCTTTGAGCCTCAGGCACCGCCCCATATGCTGTAATGCTTAAACAAAAGACACGTTCATGGACAGAGGACAGAGACACAGTGAAATAAATGGGTCACTTACAACTGCGATATTTATCTTTTACCTTCATTACAGTAAGGATAATCTTTAAAAGCATTATAAAAGCTGTTATATATGCAAAGAAAATCACCATTTATAACTCAGCTCTAATATAAAAGTTATCATTTTTATATTAAAAAATCACCCTACTTAAAATTTAGATGACAAGGTTTGACTATGTAGGCAACCATCTGGCTATCTGACTTCTTATTGAAGAATATACCAGAAATTATTTAAGAAAAAAATATAGGTGTGAAAGGTTCTTGCCATGACATCATTTACTTCTCTATCTAAAATACAAATTGAAAAGTCTACCTGTATATTATCTTTTCATGTATTTTTTTTTACTTTTTCTTTTTTTTTTATTAAATCATAGCTGTGTACATTAATGCAATCATGGGGTACAATGTGCTGGGGGGTTTTTGTTTGTTTTGTTTGTTTTTTGAGACAGATCCTCAAGCTGTTACCTTGAGTAGAGTGCCATGGCATCACAGGTCACAGCAACCTCCAACTCCTGGGCTCAAGCGAATCTCTTGCCTGTGCTCTTCAAGTAGCTGGGACTACAGGTGCCCGCCACAATGCCTGGCTATTTTTTGGTTGCAGCCATCATTGCTGTTTGGAGGGCCCAGGCTGGATTCTAACCTGTCAGCTCAGGCGTATGTGGCTGGCACCGAAGCCGCTTGAGCCACAGGCATTGAGCTCAATTGTGCTGGTTTTATATACAATTTGAAATATTTTCATCAAACTGGCTAATATAGCCTTCACGGCATTTTCTTAGTTATTGTGTTGAGACATTTATAGTCTCCATTTAGTAAATTTCACATGTACCCTTTTCATGTTTTCTTCTTAGTTGAAACAAGAGATGCTTGGAACACCCTGGGACTTTTCAAGCACCCTCTTAACAGAGGAGCATTAGCAGCATTCATTTTTGTTAATGTAATTATAAAGAAAACTCTTCTTTAAAAATTTCTGATTAATATAAGGGTACATACAACGAGGCCATGTTGCTTGCCTTTCTAAGGAAAAGTCTAAGTTGCAGCTATGTCCCTCACACAGGAGCTGTGAGGATTCAACTGAGTTTTTTCTCACTTGTGAGCACATTGTTGTTAATCTACAAGTTTCCATCAGTATTGAGTATATATGATGCCTGTCTTTCTATTCTTATGTTACTTTACTCAGGAACGTGTTCTCCAAATCCACACAAGTTGTAACAAAAGATAGGTTGCGAAATCTCCATTTATTTTTTATGGCTGAAGAGTATTTCATGCTATGCATATACCACAGTTTATGAATCCATTCATGTGTCAAAGGGCACTTGGTTTGTTTCCACACTTTGCAATTGGAAAGTGGGCTGCAAGATGGAAATGCGTATGTGTTTATGGTAAAATAACTTTTTTTCTTTGGGGTAGATGCCTAGTACAGGGATTATAGTATCAAACACAAGGTCCACTTTTAGTTCTTTGAGGACTCTCCAGACTTCTTTGTACATAAAGCTGTACTAGTTTGCAGTTCCACAGGCAGTGCAGAAGTGGTCCCTTCTCTCCACACTCAGGCCGGCAATTCTTACTGGGGTTAGGTGATAAGGAAAAGTGGTTTTGATTCGGGTTTCCCTAAAAATTAGAGACAATGAGGATTTTTCATGAGTGTGTTGTCCATTTATCTGTCCTCATGAGAAAAGATTCTGTTCATGTCTCTTGCCTAGATTTTAGTTGGGGTTCGTTGTTCCTTTTTTGTTGATTTGCTTAAATTCTTTGTATGTTCTACTTATTAGCCCTTTGTCAGAATCACAAACATCTTCTACTCGGAAAGTTGTCATGTTGCTTTGTTGCATCCTCAGCTGTGCAGAAACTTTTTAACTTGATCAAGTCCCATTTATTTATTTTAATTGTGGCTGCAATTTACACAATTAATTGGGGTCTTCTTCATTAATTCTTGCCCAAGACAAATGTCACCAGAATCTTACTCATACTTTATTCCAGATTTTTTATAGTTTCACGTCTTAGGTTTAAATCTTTTATCCGTGGTGAGTTAATGTTTGTACGTCCTGAGAGGTGTGGTGCACGTTGACCCTTTACATGTGACTAACTAGTTCTCTCAGAATCACTTTATTAAATTGGGATTATTTTCCCCATTGTATGTTTTTGTTTTTTTTTTATAAAAGATCAGATGGTGAACATGAGACTGGTTTCATCTCTAGGTTCTCTGTTCCCTTCTATAGATCTTTATCTCTGTTTTTATACCAATATTATGCTGTTTTGGTCACTATGTATTTATAGTATAATCTGAAGACTGGCAATTTGATGCCTCCAGATTTGTTAGTAATTCACAGAATGGTGTTGGCTAGTCTGTTTTTTTTCTGGTTACACACAAAATGTAGAGCTATTTTTTCAAGAATGTAAGGTATAATGTTGGTATTTTAATGGGAGATTGCACGGAATCTGTGGATTGCTTTGGGTAGTATAGACATTTTAACAATGTTGATTCTTCCCATCCATGAGCAGGATATGTTCTTCCGTTTGCTTATGTCCTCTGCCATTTCTTTTCTCAGTGTTTCTCAGTTCTCTCCACGGGGTAAATGTGAAAGTAGTTCATTCTCTTTGATTTGATTCTCAGCTTACCTGTCGTTGGCATATATAAAGGCTACTGATTTGTCAACATTTATTTTATTACCTCTTTCTTCAATCTACCCCTCAATTTCAATTGCTTCGCGTTTACCCCAGTCTAATCTTCCTCCTTCTAGCTGCGATAGTCTCAAGCAAGCTGTCTCTAGGTGGCCCAGAAAATTCTTCATGTTGAATTTTCTAATCAACTATAAAATACAGTCAATAAAATAAAAACCCTTGGTAAATGGGTTTACCAAGTTCACAAGAGTCTCACTTTTGAGACCATAAAGTATATCCCCTAGGAAAAATTATTTATCTTCTGGTTCATTTTATTAGGCAATGCACACAAAATGCCTTTCTGCTAAACTCTTAATGAGCAAATTTCCAAATAATTTTCCTCTGGTTGTTATGAACACCATATAAAGATATGAAAAAACTTTTCTAGAATATTTCCAAAGGCGTGTTACACTTAATCAAGGTTATCATTATATTCAACTCTTTATTTATTGTCAAAGGAAAGATTCAGTCATTATTATGAAATGTAAGAATGTTTCAAGCTCCCTCAACCTGACAATTGCAAATCTTTAAAACCTCTCTGTACATAAAACTTGACAACTATACGCTTACCTCTTTAAAAAGACAATATACACTAATGTACTAGAATGGTAAATTCAGATTTCTGAGCATAATATGCACATTAGCATAATATAATTGGTTCTGCCTTTAGGATAGCCAATCAGATTGTGCAAATGTACCTATTCATAGAACTCTGGAAATGATTTTCCACTTGGGAGTTATAGTGAAACAATTCAATTTCAGTTTTCTTCAAATGAATTATGGTTCAAAAACCAAAAAAGTCTATTAAACTTTTAAGAAATACTTTTTAGTCTAGACACCAAAACATAACTCATTATACATATTGCTAAGTTTTTATGCCTTGTATAGTATTATGTTCACACTGACACCACCAAAGAAGCCAGAAGCTGCTCAAATCCAATGTATTTAAACATTTTAAAAATAATACTTTAAGGAAAAGGGCTATATAGATACCGAGTTTTATTCTAAACCAAAATGATCTTATGTAACATCCCTAACATAATGGAGATTACGTATTTCCACAATGCTTGTTGACAACACAAAGTGTATGCATAAAATAATGTTACTTTAACCAGCTTAGTGCTATTTTATTATTGTCTTAAAAGCTATTCTTAAATCATTTAATAATTCATTAATTGATTCAGTAAATATCTTGGGAATAGCTCTCATATTTCCAAGCACACTATGCTAACCCCTACAAATCAAGAGTTAAGATCCTTTGGGGGTGGTAAATATTCTGTGACATTCATTTATATATATGTTTGTTTGTTCGGGGGGATTTTTGAGACAGAGTCTTACTACGTCTCCCTCAGTAGAGGGCTGTGGCGTCACAGCTCACAGCAACCTCAAACTCTTGGGCTTAAGTGATTCTCTTGCCTCAGCCTCCCAAGTAGCTGGAACTACAGGCACCTGCCACAATGTCCAGCTATTTTTTGTTACAGTTGTCATTGTTGTTCAACTTGCCTGGGCCAGTTTCGAGCCTGCCAGCCTCGGTGTATGTGGCTGGTGCCATACCACTATGGGCTGCGGGTACTGAGCCACATTTTTATATTTTATTGTGTGCGTTTTTCATTTTTTTCCACTATGAGAATGTGTTATTTTTATACTTGGACAAAGAAAGTTAATTTGAAAAATATTCCCACCCTTTACTGTCTTGAGACTAAGCTCTTCTTATTTTTTTAATTTCAAAGTATTATGAGGCTACGAATATTTCTGGTTATGTAGTTCCCTTTAATAATGCCAGAGTTGTGATTATAAAGTGCTGCCCACTCAGTGTTCATTGTACCCGTTAGTTATGGTTTTACTTCGTCTGCTTGATTTCTACGTCTTACTTCCCTCTCCCCACAGAGGTGCTCATCGCTAAGTTCCAATTTAATAGTGAATACATGTGGCATTTGTTTTTCCATTATTTAGCTACTTCCCTTAGGATAATGGTCTCCAGTTTCAACCATATTCCTGACTGAGTAGAACTATATGGTATACAGACACAACATTTCATTAATCCACTCATGAACTGATGAACACTTGGGTTATCTTTGCAACTGTGGGTAGTGCTGCAATAAACATTCCAGGGTCAGTGTCTTTTTGATAACATGACTTCTTTTCCTTTGGGTAAATACACAGCAGTGGGATTGCTGCAACAAATGGTAGGTCTACTTTTAGTTCTTTGGTGTGTTTTCAGATGATTTTCCACAGAGGTTACACTCATGTGCAGTTCCACTAACACTATCCAAGCATTCCTTTCTCTCTGCATCCATGACAGCATCTATTTTTTCTGAACTTTTTAATAAAAGTCAACTTTTGAATGGCTCAGGTGCTATTTCAGTGGTCAGGTGATATCTCGTTGTGGTTTTAATTTGTATTTCCCTGATGACTAGGGACACAGAGTGTTTGTTTCATGTGTTTAGTGGCCATTTGTCTATCTTCTTTGGAAAACAATCTGTTCGTGTCTTTTGCTCACGTTTGAATGGGGTTGTCTTTTTTCTTGCTGATTTGTCTGAGTTCTTTGCAGGTTTTAGTTCTTAGCCCTTTATCAGATACAGAGCTTGGGCCTATTTTCCCCCATTCTGTTGGGTGTCTTATCTGTTTTGGCTATGCAGAAGCTTTTAAGTTTTATCAAGTCCCATTTATTTATGTTTGTAGTTACCAGGCTGCCATTAGGGATTCTTCATAAATTCTTTGCCTAGGCTAAATACGAGAAGAGGTTTTACAATATTTTCTTCTAGAATTCTCATGGTTTCATGACTCATATTTAAGCCATTTGTCCATCTTGAATTAGTTTTGGTGAGGGGTGATAGATACAGATTCTATTTCATTCTTCTCCATGTGGTTGTTGAGTCTTGGGAGATGGGATGTTTACAGAAATTTGTCCATTTCCTCTACGTTTTTGAGTTCATGTGCATAAAGGTATTCACAGTATTCAAAGATAACATTTTGTATTTCTGTGGTATCTGTAACATCTCCTTTTCATTTCTGATTATTATTTGCATCTTTTCCCTTTCATTCCTGGTTACCCTAGCAAGAGGTCTATCAATTTTGTGTATGTTTTCAAAGGATCAATGTTTGTTTCCTTGATCTTCTGTATTATTTTCTTATTTGTGAATTATTTAGTTCTGCTCTGACCTTAGTTATTTCTTTTCTTCGGCCAACTTTGCGGTTGGTTTGCTCTTCCTTTTCTAGTCCCTTGAGATGTGTCATTAGGCAGTCAAGGTGTGATCTTTGTAGCTTTTTGATGTAGGCACTTGAGGGGATGAGTTTTCCACGTAGGGTAGCTTTGCATGGATTTGCATAGCACATGCAATTTGATAGCTTAGGCTCATTCAGTTTGAGGAATCTTTGGATTCCCATCTTAATTTCATCCCTGATTGAATAATCATTCAGCAGCAAGTCATTTAATTTCCATGACTTTGTGTAGAATTGGGTGTTTCTATTGGTGTTGATATCTACTTTAATTTCACTATTATCTGAGAATATACATGCTATAATTTCAATATTTCTGAATTATTTCAGCCATGTTTTGTGGCCTAAAATATGATCAATATTAGAGATGTTCATGTGCCAATGAGAAGAAGAATCTATATTCAGTAGTTTGGGGGTGAAATGTTTTGTAATTCTCTGTTAAGTGCATTTGTTCTAGAGTCTGCTTTAAGTCAGTGTTTGTTTATTTTCAGCTTGAATAATTTGTTCAGTTCTCTCAGCGGGGTGAGTCCCTGAAAATAACAATGCTGCTTTGGTATCTTCTCTTACATCTAGTAGGGTTTGCCTTATGAATCTGGGCACCCCTGTGTTACACTTGTAAATGTTTAGGACTGCTATGTTTTCTTATTGAATTGCTCTCTTTATAATTATATTATGACCATCTTTGTCTTTCTTTACTATTGTTGATTTAAAGTCAATTATATCTAAGTACAACTATACCTGATTTCTATTTGTTTCCATTTGCATGCATGGAATATTTTTTTCTATCCCTTAACCTTGACTCTATAAGAGTCCTATGTATTTCCTGGAGATAGCACATACTTGAACTGAGTTGACAACAATCCCAGTCCAACTGGTAGCATCAACACAGAGAAACTTTGAAGAAGATAAGCCCGAAGTCAATTTGAGAGAATAAATTAGATTTGTAATTTCCATGATGTACCTGGAATCAGCTCCCACGTTCTGATTTTCATTTAGGAGCATTTAAATACTTGCTGATGAGAAACAGTGTCATTTTTGCCTTTCTCTGTCCTTTCTGCCAAAAACTGAGCTGCAGTTCTAAGAAGGGAGCCCTGCTTTTAAGAAATGTCATAATTAAAGCAGATGGTTCAATGGATCAAATGAAGTTTTATCTTGATCTACGTGTGAAGTAGTTCTCATCTCAGCTGATTTTATTTTAACGATGGGATGATCAGGAAAAGATGGGAATCTAACATTTGGATTGGGTGAATTCCACAGTCATTACCAGTTCTATTAAATGGTTTATTAACGACCCACTGAAACTGAAACCCTTCTCTCTACTTACAGTCTATTTTTCCCTCCTAAGGTACTGACATCACCTACACAATGAAAATATAACTAGTTGTTAGCAAAGTTGAACATTTAAATTAAAATATAATTTAAAAAGCGAGATTTCGTCAACTGTTCTTACCTTTACAATGAAATTCCTTTAAGTAAATGTTTCCCCTCATTGCTGCCAATTCCTTACCTCAAATCAATCTTCAAAACACAGCCACCTTCCTGCTTCTGACTCTCTCCCTCTACTGAATAGCCCTGGAAATGGCCACTAACTATATAACTGCAAAAATTCTAAGTACAATGATCTTGGACCCCATTTTCTTTCATTGAGGTGTTTTATGATACTGTTTATAACTTCTTCTCTTTTATTTTGCTGGCAATAACCTGATGAATTCCTGACTTTATTTTCTATCCATGTGGCAATTCCTCATTTTCTTAGGTAGCCTCTCTTTTCCTCTTCCCCCTTTAAATGCCTTTACCCCACCAGGATGAGTCTCAGGCTTTATTTCTCCTCCCATTTTGCATATTTTTCCTGGATTAAGTACTTCTGGTCTGAATTTTAAAGCTGCCTCCCTTATCAATTTATTTATTTTTGTTTTATTGTTGGGGATTCATTGAGGGTACAATAAGCCAGGTTACACTGATTGCAATTGTTAGGTAAAGTCCCTCTTGCAATCATGTCTTGCCCCCATAAAGTGTGACACACACCAAGGCCCCACCCCCCTCCCTCCGTCCCTCTTTCTGATCCCCCCACTAACCTTAATTGTCATTAATTGTCCTCATATCAAAATTGAGTACATAGGATTCATCTACCCAGAAGGAAAAAAATCCTTTTATCCTAAGGACACTTGTACTAGACTATTTATTGCAGCTCAATTTACAATCGCCAAAATGTGGAAACAGCCTAAATGCCCACCAACCCAGGAATGGATTAACAAGCTGTGGTATATGTATACCATGGAATACTATTCAGCTATTAAAAAAAATGGAGACTTTACATCCTTCGTATTAACCTGGATGGAAGTGGAAGACATTATTCTTAGTAAAGCATCACAAGAATGGAGAAGTAAGCAATTTTTTTTTTTAATTATATTTGGAAAAGGTTTCATTTATTTGGCAAAAATAAGAGATCATTTCCACTGAAAAAGGATATTGCCTTATTGGTTCTATTTAACAAATGACACATCCATTAGCTCACCAGAGTTCATATAAAACACATACAAGCTTCTTCCTAAATAAACTCCAAATAAGAGTTCCTCTGGCTTTTACAAGTTAAATAATGAAGAAAAGAAATAATAAAAAAAATCTGCCAAATCTTAAATCTGTCAAGAATATAGAATTTTTGGGGCGGCACCTGTGGCTCAGTGAGTAGGGCGCCAGCCCCATATGCTGAGGGTGGCGGATTCAAACCCAGCCCCGGCCAAACTGCAACCAAAAAATAGCCGGGCGTTGTGGCGGGCGCCTGAGGCAAGAGAATTGCGTAAGCCCAAGAGATAGAGGTTGCTGTGAGCTGTGTGACGTCATGGCACTCTACCTGAGGGCGGTACAGTGAGACTCTGTCTCTACAAAAAAAAAAAAAAAAAAAAAAATTAAAACAATAATAGAATTTTTAGATTTTTTATTATTTTGGTGTATATGGAAAATGTGTATATTTAAGCTTTATAAATAATCACTAACCTAGCTTAAGATGCCACCAAGATGCTGAGAACTTCTCCATTTATGTCACTATCTCATATCTTTTTGCTGAATATAAAATACAACTATTTCTTACATTCCTGCTATTCAAAGTGTGGTCAATGGATAGACAGTGCGTCCATCTCCCAAGGCTGCTGGTTGTAACTGCAGAACCTCAGAGCCCACATCATACTTAGTGAACACGAATCCGCAGGTAAAGCGGATCCCTACATGATCTGTACGCATACTAAACTTTGAGAAACATTGTGCTAGATTTTTTGTCTGCATTTCCATCAACACTTCGTACTTAGAACATCCGATAGATTTTCCCATCAGTCCTGTTTACAACCAGTTCTTTGTCTTGAAATATCTGTCCTGGCAAGTGGCTTCCTCAATCCACCCTGTTATCCTAACTAATCATCTTCGACTCTTCTAACCTTACACGTTCAAGCACAGAATCTTACTGAATTGGTCACTTAATTAGTCTTCAAACCAGCTTTTTTCCTCTTCTTATCCCATCAGAAAAGTCATCTAAACCCTTATCATCTCTTACCTAGGCCACTGCAACAACTTTCAAATTCATCATGTCTCTATTATTCTTGTGTGAATCTTTCATATTATACTGGAATTATTTTTCAATGCAAGAATCTTATTCATACTCTCCTGAGTAAAGGCTTTCACACAAAATATCTACTTTTAATAGGAATAGATAGAATCCACATGAAACTACGTTATTGATGTTCTATGGGATCTTATATGTGAATTTAAATGAATGTATGCAATTATTATTTCTCTTTGCCTACATGACAAAGGTCAATAACCCTCCATCTCCTCGTGCCTACCTACCTCCCTGACCATTCACCCACAAAGTGTAGTTGCCTGAGCACACTGCACTGAGTTCAAAGCTCTAAGTGGTTTCATGTCAGCGTCCTTGTACACACTAATACCTTTACTTAGAATAACTTCTCCCAACCTTTTAAATCCAGAATACATTACTTAACCTTCAAGATTCAGTTCAAATATTTCTGCCTTAGTCAACTATTTTGACCTTCTCCAGACAAACGTAGCACTTTCTGCTTTATATTACCACTGTATCTTAGATGTATCATTTTATCATGATAGTTTGGAAATTGCAAGAATTTTAATGCTTACTGCCTTTATTAAACCATGAACTCTTGGAAGGTAAGAACTATGTCTTAGATCCCTAACTCAGGGGCTTGATGCTAATTAAAATGTATAATAAATGAATTAAATGTAATAAAATATGCAAAATAATTGAGCACTTATAAAAATGAAAATTTAAGAATAACAGTGTGGATAATGCTAAAGCGTTCAAGGACAAAAAGTCAAGGACAAAGACTAATGAGTAAAATAACCAGTTAAAGATGATATCAGATCAAGCAGTTATTTAGATTGATGTGCAAAGATTGATTCTTAGAGTCCACAAATATAATCTGAAAATACAGAAAATAGTCTAGTGATGAAGGAGAAAGGGAATAAGATAAGAAAGACATTCATTTAGAGAGAGAAGAAAGAAAAGGGAAGGAGCAGTGGAAACGTTAGTACTGCTTTGTATACTGATCAAGATACAACAACAAGTAAGCAAGGGGCATGTTCTGCCAGCACCCAGGATGGCTATGTGAGCTCTGGATCATTAAGTGTGGCACTCACAGAACGGATCATTAACAACCTATCAAATACCATGTGCCTATAATAGAGTCATCTTGACGTGTTTATTGACAAGCAATGCTGTCTCCTACAAGTGTAAGCACATTTCATTGTTTGAAATATGAAATGAAAAACATAAGCTTTTAAATAGAAAACAATATGCTATGTTTGAGAATTATTCAAATTTTTACTTTATGCTCCAAAAGTTATATGCAAAAAAATGGAAGAGAAGTATTTGAATAATGTAGAATAATTCAGTATATTTCCTGAGATCTTCAAAAACATGCAGAAAATTATGTTTATTCATAATCTAATTAGGGGGGTAGAAATAGATAAAAGTAAAATAAGTCAGAAAACCAAACTAGAGTATTAGTTGGGTTTTAGATAAAAGTAACAGATAAAAATGGATAGAAATAATAGATAAATAATAGATAAAAATAGATAATAGATATCTAAATAATAGGTACAAAAATAGATAAAAGTAAAATAAGTCAGAAAACCAAACTTCAGTATAATGCCCCCTCCAATTTTGAAACTGAAATGGTTTGTGGATAAAAAGTATGTGAATAAAATATAATTATATTTATACTGAGAAATGTAAACATGGTATAAAATTATTACTGATTTCTTTTTCTCTCCCAAGAATTTTAAGTGTTAAGAAATGTTGAAAAGGAGCTGAAATGTGAAAAAATTCTTACAGCTCTGCAAACAAGTAGTAAAAAATATGAAGTCAGTTCTTATGTAGCTATGAAATGTGTCAAATTAGCATTCTCCACTGTTCATATGGAACAAGGGGAAATCTGAAATGTAAAGTTCTCACATGTAAGGTCCTTAAAATTAAGGATATGACTGAGGTACTATCACCCATTTAAGTTTTAAGAAATATTATACCATAGACAGTAGTCTAGGGGTAGGCATATTTAATATTTCATACCATACACTTATACCTGGTGTTCAAGAATCTTGTTAGAAGAAATGTGATTTTATCCCTTAAAATTATAATAGTAAAGTATATGTGTTTTTTTCATCCAAGGAGTAATAGAATAATCCTATTAGCTATACAAGTAAGATACAACAACCACAGCTCCTTTGAAATGCAATCCTCACATTGGTTAGAACTAAAAAGAATTTCTGGTCAAAGTAGGAAAATGGAAAATGCACACTGTATCTACACAAAATGGCATAGGGGCATTAAATAAAGCAAACAGAGCTATAATCACTGAAATTTCCAAATCATTGGGATTAACACCCAGAGCCCTTAGAAAGGGGGCCAAAAACATCTAATGTTTACAAGGACCATAAAAAAGTACTGGCTGCAATTCCTACACATTATTCTAGGAAAGACAATACTGTACTGACATAGAGGAAGGGAACCAACTGAAGGAAAGTGGCTCTTCACACAGCACTGCTGAAACAATCATGTTTTGTACACTGTTCCTTAAAATTGAGTCTTAAGATTTTCTATTACGTGTTGTATTTTCTTTGCTGTTTACATGAGGCTTTTGGAGTTATACCACTTTAGAAGCCTTTCTTATTAAGTACCAAGATAACCAGTCCTTTGAGAAGTAGAACAGAGGAAAACACAACCCGGGCAGTATGCATCCAGCAGAAGAGGCAGTTTCCATCAGCTTGCCAGAAAGATTGAAAGACATGCCCTATGAGCCACCACTTGGCTTAGAGCAGTTGTTTCCAAATTATGTTTCATGAAATTAAAAGTCCCCATGAAGGTCCTTCAAGAGCCACTGGCAATAGGGAAGAAGTGGAGGTGACACAGGTCTGAGGCAGAGGAAGCAAGGTGGCATACAGGCAGGACTCCTCTGTATCCAACACCACGTTAGTCCAGTACCATTCCAATTTTATTTGTATTGGATGATAAAATTCAGGTGTATATTTTGTTTGAAAATTAAATGTAATTGACACCCCCCCCCCAGATGTCAAGGTTGGAGAGTAAAGATAGATGCACATTGTTATTAAGTTCACAGTTACCGAGGAGCAAAATAAGAAAGACGCACATCTGAGAGTATCATGAAGTACTAATGAATTTTATACCTGAGAAGAAGCTGAAAAAAGATCTCCTACAAAAGTCCTCATTATCAGGTGAGAACACTGAGTTCCAGAGAGATTCTGGAACTTGCTTAGGATTACACAAACCAGAGGCCTGGAGGGATCCAGAAGTGAATCAGGAAAGGGCAGAAATGGCCAGAGAGGGAAGCTGGAGCCTGACAGGTTATCCTCATCCTATGACTGAACGGCTTCATGATGAGGCACATTCCCTGTTACAGGCGTTTTCAAGAAGATGAAGGGAGCTGCGTTCATGAAGTATCTGAGACACATATGTGCATCACACGCACTTTCAAAATTAATTTGCACAGTCCAGGGAGGTAGATGTTATTTTTTCCAGATTTACAGATATAAAAAAATATTGAACAGAATTGGTAAAGCAACTTATCCAAACTCACAGTTAAAAAATAGAAGAGCTGAAAGAAAATAAACTCAGGTATCTCTGACTTCAAAACATTTGTTCTTCTACATGAAGAAAAACCATCCCAGCAGAGGGAAGATGACTTACATGTTTTTATAATAGTGCAAGAATTTTAAGGTAGCTGGTATAATAACTTCAAAGCTCTTAACATCTAGATTCTGTGAGCATGGGCTAATTTGGAGTAAGTCATCATAAGAATCCTAAATAACTGTGATGCAAATGGGGAAGACTGGCAGCGTGGAGACGAGGGAGCAGGAACCAGGATAAGGAGCAGAGTGGGAAGCTGAAGGGAACATCTGCCAATTTTAAAATTACACTCGAGCTGTCCTTTGCATCTAGGCTAATTCTGCAATGGCATACAGAAGGCTAGAAATGAAGGACTCCAGGTAAATTCTTCAGCTTCTCTGTATTCCACTCAACATGAATGGGTCATTTCTAGGCTATCAGGTACATTTTCTAAAATATGTTACCAAGTCTCAAGGCCATCATCGACTTTCATCAATTTCCATGAGTTTATTCATACTTAAAGATGCCATTTCATGTACATAAAATGTTTTGCAAAATGTTCTTCAAACAATTCCCACATTGTAATTTTCCTTTTTAAAAACATTTGACTTATCTAATATTCATCTTCATGAGATAAATTTTAGCATGTAAAAATGCAGATTGTGAAATCTGACCATCGTTAAGTAGAAACTTGGTTTTGCCACCTTCTAGCTGTGTGAACAGTTTACTTAAATGCCCTCGGACTGGGTTTACTCACTTATAAAATGTGAATAATGACAGAAACCATCTTGTAGGCTTGTGAAAAGGATTAAAGCAATTGCTGTGTCGGAGCATTGAGAAGAGACCTTGACATATAATAATTGCCACATAAGTGTTTAGCTGTTATTACTGTTAAAATTATGTCAGAGTTTCTAGAAATTAAAAACATGTTGGAAAGTTTCAACAGTTAAATTGGTACTCACAGAATCAAAATCTTCTACTAGGAAGTCCAAATATAATAGCAGGAGCGTTTCTAAAAGCACAAAATTAAACTTCAGGCTTTGTCACTATTATAAATTAATATATTTACATAAGCAGCTATGAAATCTTTTAATATATGTATGGAATATTCTTGACATGATAAAAGAGACTGCACTATTTCGGTAATCACATATTTTATTGAAGAGCCTTTGGGCTATTTTAATATTCAAATCAGCTGAATATTTAGCAGTAATAATGTAAGATTAATATTTGTACAGGCACTTGCTCCTTTAACGGCAGACATTACTGTCAAGCTATTACCCTGCAATAATGGAAAGATTTTTTAAAGCACTGCCAAAGGGAGGCTTTTATACAGGTTAGAATTTTATTCTGATACTAAGTATTTCCATAAATGATGCCATTTTTTAAAGTATGAAACATTAATCATCAGCTTTCACACTATTTTACTTGCAAGTAAATTCACTCACCTTAAATTGTAACCCCATTAACGTATGCAATCATCTTATGATAGATTGGATGTAATCATTTAATTAATTTTAAGAAATACACCAAATGTTTGAGATATCAAAAGTATAAGACATCTAAAACTTGCTTTGTGAACAAAACAAAGCTTTTAAGAACCGGTATTTTCAGACTCTGCTAATATTTTTTCTTGTGCATGTTGCCTAGTAAAAGCACAGATATGTAGAATTCCCTTCCTATGCATGAATTCCACTTCATCCTATTAACACAATGCTCTGGGCAGTGCATTCCTGGGGGGATTACTCCACCTCCCTGAAGTGGATAAAACCTCTTGCACTCAAGCTTTAAAATACCTCCTAAGGTGTGCTATCATTACCCAGGAACACTGGCCTACCATGAGTTATTGCTTAATTTCCATATTTCTACTTTAAACAAGAAGACCAACAAAATACTGTGTTGTTCTTAAAGAAGTCAGATCTCAATTACTGCATGTATTTGAGGACAATGGAACACACCTGAACAAAATGATGTCCTTGCTGTTAGCACAGCAGCCATATAGCACAGAGACCCTGAGTTAGACAGGTAGAGTGGAAAGACTTTTGGGGGGAAGGTTCTTCTATAGAGTGAGCTTTAGAATATTCATATCTGGTTACAACACAGAGTGGTCCTGGCCAAAACCACACAGGTGTGTTTCTCCCTTACAGTCCTGTTTTATTTCTTTAGGCCTTGGAATACACCAGAAGGGGCTCCATTGTGCCTGCAGGTGTAAAGAAGCTGTGTCTCCTTTTAAATGAGCAGGGAAAAGAAGGGAAGGTTTTGGGTATTTATTTTCTTGCTTGCTCCTCATCCACTCAGTGCTCCACTTTGAGGAAAATCACGAGCTCTGCGTGCCTCGGTTTCTCTCTTCTGATAAGTGCGTCCACTTCTTTTTCATCCACAGAATCATATTGTATCACAGAATGTCAAATAGAGCAGGTAGTAACTATCTCTTGTCCCATAGGAGCTGGAATGTTTGTGGGCAATCACTGCCACTTCCCCCTCTCCTAAGGCTTAATAAAGCATCAGAAAAGGCTTTCGTGTGCTCTGAACCTTACTGTGACATGATCGTCAGAAACCAGCTGATGATAGTCTGCAAATGATAGTTCCCATTACCAGACTGAGATTACATACTCCAGGCTTTCACTATATTAAGCATCACTTCCCTTGTTTAAATAAAAAGATAAAGGGTTAAGAACACTTGCAATTTTTTTCTTAAAACATTTTGTTTTAAATTAAAATGGCTGGTAAAAATGTCGTTCAAACTCAAACACTTAGATTTTTAGTCTATTCACACCTATCTCTATACAAGATGACCCAGAACTGAGCGTGGATGTCCATAAGGGGGTGGGTGTCCCAGCGGCACCTTGGGGGAATGATGCTCAGAATAAAAACTGTTCAAATGGCTTAAAGCCTTCTATAAAATTAAAATCCCTAACATGAATTGATAACGCCTACAAGCCAGATCCTGTGCTTGGAGCTTCATTGTTTCATTAAATCTTCACAAAACATGCTATGATTTTAGGTCTTTTTATTACCCCTATTTTACATGTGAGCAAGCAGAGACCCAGAAGTTGCTGAAAGCTCACAGGGCCTTTGAGTGGGCAGAAATTAATATCCTTTCTCATTTCTACTATGAAATGAAAAGTTAGGAGAGTACTATCCACATCCTCACTCATTGATTTTAAGTAGTTTTACAAATCAAATGTAGACAGATTTAGAAATAACATTGACGTAAATAATTGGTGTACAGTTGGAATTGGTAAAGGTACAGGATTGAAAAGTTGTCCTCTCTAATAACAGAACGATTTGATTCCTTTTTCTTTTTTTTTTTTTGGCTCACTCTGTCACCTGGGGTAGAGTGCCATGTATTATAGCTAATAACAACCTCAAACTCTTGGGCTTAAGAGATCCTCTTGCCTCTGCCTCCCTAGTAGCTAAGACAACAGGCTACTCATCCTGGATAGTTTTTTGATTTTTAGTAAAGACCAGGTCTTGCTCTTGCTCAGGCTGACCTTAAACTCCTAAGCTCAAGCAATCCACCCCCTCCTGTCTGGCCTCCCAGACAGTTAGGATTACAGGAATGAGCCACCATGTGCGGCCACTATTTGATTCTTTCAAAAACCATATCAACAATTTACAATTCTTTAAACTACACTGCAATTTACATTTTAGTGAGTACTGATATAATACCCTTAGAATTGTTTACACTATAGCAATCTTATTTTCCTAGATTTGATTGCTTAGAATTACATGTAACTTTTTTATTTCTATATATGAGAATTTAGTTTGAAATATAAAACCTTTATGGAACTTTGCATTTGAGTAAAAGAAATGTAAAGAACTCCTTTTAGCTTTAACATCTCTGAATGTCACAAATATTTACATGGTTCTGTGCCCTCCTAGGCTATTGTAGAAAAAAATATTCACACTGGACAGTCACAATTAAAAACTATATTAAATTACCCAGGTGGAATATTAAAGGTTTACATTCATCTGAAAAGTGTGTTCCAACTGCAAATAATCAGCTTGGCTAAATCTTTTTTGTTTTTATAATAAGGTAGAATAGAAATAAATAGCTATTAGTGTGAAGTGTATGTTACTAGGTTGAGGAAAATCAAGTAATATGAGAGCTTTTCAAAATGAATGACATAAACCTCAGTTATCTTTACTTACTAAGAAAGTTACTCTCTCAGATGCCCATGAGACCTATTTGATGGAAGGAAGGTGACTGTGGGGCTTGGTATTTTGCTCTTACTCATGACAAAGACCTGCTACAGCATCATCTGTCACTGTTGTGAATAATTTTGAATCTAGGTTTTTACTTTAAATATTTTACCACCTCTGATATTTTAAGAATACAATTTAAGAAACAAATAGTGAGACTGACTCTGAGTATTAGAGATTTTAAAGGGATGTAGAAATACTTCATTAAAAAATCAAAATACAGTTTAAAATCATACATGCTGCATAATTCTACATTTTATTGAGTACTTAAGTACTTAATACATTCCTGGCTCTGCTAAGAATTTACGTCCTAGTTCTCCCACTTAATATTTTCAACAACATTATAAAGTCAGTGCTATTGTTATTCCCACTTCACAAATGAGTAAATGTGTACTTAAGCCACATCGTAATGACTTATAGAGCCAGGACCTAGAACTAGACAGTTAGACATCAGATACAGGGTTATTTCACCCTTTTTGGCCGACTGTGGAAATTCTCTGGGAAGCTCTCTGCTTTTCTAATTTAAACACTAACAGCCTTGGCTATCATTCTTCATCATGTTTTACAGCTTTATTAACATCTTGAGGAGGAACAATAGAATTTAATTTTATATTTATAATCAAGCCATGAACTATTTCACAAATATTTGTCTACAAGACCAACTTGATCTGCATCATTGCAAGCCTCTGAATGCATTTCCAGCCTGTGCAGCAGAGACGATTCCATTTTTATTTAATACTATGTGAGATGTAAAATGTAACACAACTCCATTAATAAAGCTACTTCCGAGACTTAACATCTCAGCTCATTTATTTTTATTTGCTCCCTGAACCATCTACTATATATAATTAACAAAGCATCCTTATTTTTGTTTATGACCACCACCCAGAGTTGCTGCCCTTTGTCGGTGGTATTCCCTGTGCTAATAAGCGAGCTAATGATTCTGGTGCTAACCATAATCGCTAGCGTTTGTGATTCTTCGCCATTTTCTAAACACTATGGCCTCACATACCAGGCTTTACCGAAGGTGACACACAACTGGCGAGTAGCATAACAAGGCTTAAAAGGTTTAAAGTCTAAAACTAACCCAAAATATTAACTATTATGCTGCAGTGGTATCCTCCTTAGAATAGTTTTATCTACATCCCTTACATCCATATTATTGAATAAACTGTAGTGTTAAAAAAGGATGTGATAGTTCCCCTGGGAAGAATAAATATCTTTGACGTCGTATTCAAAGAATTGGTGGAAAATTATTATTTACATTAACATGGTTACATTTATTATAACAAGTTAATATGTTTAAGCTGAGACTGGAGCTGGGTCTACTCCCATGCGAAGTTCATATTCCTTCCATTAAACCATGATGTTTCCGTAAAATGTAGGTTTCAAGGTCAAGAGAACTGCTCAGAAGTCATGTGACTTAGCTCAGGGACTGGGTTTCCAGTGAGTACGCAAAGCTTAGGCATATTATTTTTTAATCTTTTTTTACATACTATCCCCATTTGAAAATGATTTCTGCTCACAAAACATCAGAGTACAAAGATAAAAATGATCACCTCTGTTTTCAAAAAACTTATAATCTTTTCTAATAATCACTTCATTAGTGAGCAACGATGGTAACTGAGGTTAAGCCTACAAAGATCTTTGTTTTCCAAGGAATAACATTGGAATGAAATAGGAAAGATGTTAGTATTGATGCTCCAAATCAACATATTTTAATACAATAAATGAACTCTGAATCAACCCTGGGTATAGGTCGCTGAACACAAAGCAACGGTAGGTTTTCAAAGGGCTTAGCTTGTCATTAAGGAGCAAACTACTGAGGCAGAACACTCATAGACAGCAGTTCCATCCATGGGAGTATGATAAATTCCATCATATGAATGCAATCAAAGTAAACTGAGCGTACACGAAGGAGAAATTTTCTGAGAAAGAGGAAAAAATTGAGGGCAGGAAAAGCTGTCCTAGATTTGAAAATACATTAAGAACTCTTCAGGTAGCCAGGTAAAGAATGGCCATTCTAAGCCAATAGCACAGGATGAGCCAAAGCCTTGGAGATGGGATAGGCTGTGAAAACACCAGGAAAATAGAAAAGTATGCAAAGTGATTGAGGTTCAGTGTATATTAAGAGGGTGGTAGATAATAAAATAACAGTAATTGTTTTGCTGTTGAAGAAATGTGTTATGTAAGGAGGTTAACTTCTTCCTGTAAACATGGGGAAGACACTCAAGTTTCTGATTAGTAAAGCGATGTTGGCATTTATGCACCTCAAGGTCACGGTGTGAACAGGTAAGGGATGGATCACTAGATGTACAGATGTTAGTGAAGACATCAGACAGAAGGACCTGGCAGCAGAGATGGAAAGCAAGGAAGAAACCATGTGTGGTATCTGCAGGTCTATACGCATACCATCCTCAACACATCTACATGTCAGGATGGTGTCTGCTGGTCTATACGCATACCATCCTCAACACATCTACATGTCAGGATGGTGTCTGCTGGTCTATACGCATACCATCCTCAACACATCTACATGTCAGGATGGTGTCTGCTGGTCTATACGCATACCATCCACAACACATCTACATGTCAGGATGGTGTCTGCTGGTCTATACACATACCATCCTCAACACATCTACATGTCTGAACGGTGTCTGCTGGTCTATACACATACCATCCTCAACATATCTACACGTCTGGATGGTCTGCTGGTCTATACGCATACCATCCTCAACATATCTACACGTCTGGATGGTATCTGCAGGTTTATACGCATACCATCCTCAACACATCTACATATCGGGATGGTGTCTGACGGTCTATACGCATACCATCAACACATCTACACATCTAGATGGTGTCTGCTGGTCTATACGCTTACCATCCTCAACACATCTACACATCTAGATGGTGTCTGCTAGTCTATACGCATACCATCCTCAACACATCTACACATCTAGATGGTGTCTGATGTTCCATATGCATACCATCCTCAACACATCTACACATCTAGATGGTGTCTGATGATCCATATGCATACCATCCTCAACACATCTACACATCTGGATGGTGTCTGCTGGTCTATACGCATTACCATCCTCAACATATCTACACGTCGGGATGGTGTCTACTGGTCTATACGCTTACCATCCTCAACACATCTACACATCTAGATGGTGTCTGACGGTCTATACGCATACCATCCTCAACATATCTACACATCTAGATGGTGTCTGCCAGTCTATACACATACCATCAACACATCTACACATCTAGATGGTGTCTGCTGGTCTATACGCATACCATCCTCAACACATCTACACATCTGGATGGTATCTGCTGGTCTATACGCATATCATGAACACATCTACATGTCTAGATGGTGTCTGCTGGTCTATATGCATACCATCCTCAACACATCTGGTCTTGCATGGTTGAGCCTAGTTAATACTTAAACGAGAGACTGCTTAGGAATAACCTGGTGTTGTGGGCTTTCATATTATAATTTTTTTAAATATATGTTAAAAGTAGTCTCTTGTAAAGCAATAAAATGAAGAATTACATTTCTTTAGGCTTCTAATATTCCAGCATTCATTATTTTTCATTTACCAGTAGCAACACTTTGTGTGATGGACAGAAAAACCAACAAAATTGTTTATATTCCTGGATTCAAATTCAATATTGTGATCAAGAGGACAAAGGGGATGCTCCTTTTTTTTAACTATAAAGTATCACTGATGGATACGAAGGATGATGGAGAAATCTTGGCAACTTAATAGGTGGCTGAATATGATATACATGAATAAGTATTCAAGGAGTATCTTCTGGTTTTAAGTACCAATACCAATAGTATGCCAAAAATGTTAAGAGGAGTCTTTCATATCCATGGAAATTTGAAATTTATTTGCAATCAGGGATCTAAGGATTTATTAACTTTTCCGGTGATAACCACTGGTAATTCTGGCAGCATGTTTAAGAAGTGCTTCTGATAAGATAGAACTCAAGTTGTGTGCACTTAGCTTAAAACCCTATTTTCAATATCTCCTGAAGTGAAGGAAGAAAGTATTGTAAAATGCACACAGCTGTGGAAAAGTCTATTGTGTGTCTAGTGTGCAGGAGAAAAGAAATCTGATTTTAAGACCCACACACAACCTTCCATAATTGTATCTCCCCCAAAGTTAAATATTTATACCACATATTATTACATTTAATAATCTATCATCGATATGATTCTAATTTATGCATTTTAATTTTCAAGCCCCAAATATAACTGTGGCTCCCTGATGGCTAAGTCTTTGCCGTAGTCATCCCTTGAATCCCACATCATGGCTTAAAAGGGCTAAGGGATAATACAAGCCAGACAAACACTTGCTACATTAGAGGGAAGAAAATTCTGTGATAAATCTGCAATAAAAACAGACAAGAGCATCACAGCAGCCTAGAATCACACAGGATGAACCAGAAGCCAGCACTTAAGCACCACTTAAATAAAAACACCTTCTTGAATGAATTGGCAACAATAGACCTTGAGTATAAAATGGAAATGGAATAGATGCTGATTGTGATGAACTTGTCAGCCTGCTAACCCTCGGCAGTTAAATTGGCTAGAGCAGAAAGAGCAACGACAAAAAGTCAGAGAAGGAGTCCATCAGCTCTGAACTCAGAGAAGGAAGGAAATTGGGAGAATGTGTTCTTGTGGGTGTGTGACAGAAAGAAAAAGAGCTAACGATGGTGACAAAGTTCTTGTGATACAATATGTACCTAAGTACATGCAGATTATGAGAAATATAAAATAAAATTCCAGATGAAGTTCTGAAAAACAGCACTTTAAATTTGATTAAAAACTAAATACAATTTGATTAATATCTTGCAACTATTTCCAGGACATCAATTTCATAATCAACATTCCTCTCTCTACTAAACACTATGAATTAAGTAGGGCCCAAACAGAAACAGTTTCATCCATCTTTGAATACAGGCAAATAATCTTGTTTCTGTTTAGTTTTATCCACATGTCATTCTTTATACTTCAATATTAATGTTTCTTAGCTGGAATTTGTTAGAGAAGAAAATGTTGTTTGAGACTATCAATTCCCTATGACTTATCATTAACTTAATATATGAAAAGTTGAAGTACACATAACATAATTTAAAATATATTAATACATATATACATACAGGTGTAGATGTAGATGTGTGTGTGTGTCAATTATCTTTGGTCATCAATTATTTTTTATACAATGTTTATAATAGATTGATGTCTAGTCCTGTTGTTCTCAATAAGTCTTCTCTCTTTATGTTTTCCAAGAATTAAAATTTCTTCAGCATATGTTTCACGCTTAGTTCCTATAAATGAGGAGTATTTTACTCTTTTGATTACAAATATTCAGGATTTTTTACTAATTTTTAGGTATTATTCTAACTCACACTGTCTCTTTCCTTCTGTTCTTTTTTTTTGTCTCCTAAAATTGCACATTCCACTAAAGTCAGAGGATTTCTGTCTTAAATTGTTTATGTACTCAAAGATTAAGGAAAACAATGCTCCCTATGTTCCAAAATGAGAGGTTGAGCCACCTATGTGGTCAGTCCTTCCAAGGAAGCCGTCAAATATGGTTTGACCCTTCACTTAAAATCGCACTTGAGAGTATAACATGATTCTAGTCTTTTTTAGTGAAAGACTATAAAGGATATTTTTTATTTTTTGAGAAATGCTTGCAAGTGTCTGAGGTACATCTCTTTACTCAAGGAAAATCAATGGGCTAACGGCACATTTGGTCTTTGAGCCACATGTACAAAGGATAGAGTGAGTGCCCATCTCTTCCTCAAACAGCATTTGGAGGCAAAGTCGCCATGTTAGGATTTTTCTTCACTTCCAGGGGTTGTCAGAGCAACCCTTTGTACACCATGATGAAAATAAAGTCATCCTGAGATGACTTGGAGGCATTCCACCTTAGAAAAATGTCCGTTGAGTCCTGGAGAACATGCAGAAACTCTAGGATGAGGGGTAGTCCAAAGAATTCAGCTAGAGAATGCAGATCATGAACAAGAGGACACACGGTTGATTATTCCCAGAGAAGATCTGGAGAAAGTATTCGTTTTGAACACTTGCCGAGTACAGACAGCACCACTGTCAGATCACATTGGCGTGGGCACAGACCACAGAATGCCGAGTTCTCTGCTTCTCATTGCCTCCAACCCAGCCTCTTTCTCATTAACTCCGGAAAGTTCAGTAACCACATAAGCAATAGCGTAAGTCTTAGGTAAGCCTTAGGTAAGCCCAAGTCACCTACAAGTCCTCACATCCCCTCACACAGGCCACAAGTTTGAAACAGGCCAAATCTGGAGGAGTAGAATTTTTTCTATTATACACTGTCCTGGATATATAGACACATGAGCTATGAATATACATGTGATTTCCAACTACATGTTATGAGAAAATTTGTCTTACCTTAGATTGTTTACAAAACTGAAAGGATCTATTCTAGGCATTACTCAGTATTTCTGCTCCTTATAGCAACTGTAAACAGATATGGGGGATAGAGATGGGGATAAAAATGTTTTGGGGCTCTAATTTCTGCATTTTAAAGCATACCTAGACATATACACATGGACCTATACTCACTGTAATTCTTTCTCCTGGAAGGGGGAAATGGACCAGACTAGTTACTCCTAAGAGTCCCCATCAGGTGTCTAGTCCATGACCTTGGCCACCCTGCCTTAGTGCATGAAGGTTCTTCCCCCAAGTTCCCCAGATGGGCACAGCTGTCTTGAGTTCACACCTGAGCCTTCTTAACAATACCCCCATCATGGAATCGTAAACTCTGCATTTGCTCATGCTCACTATTTCCTACTCCTAGACCTGCTAATACTTTTATAAATCATTTTCTTTATCAAATATTCTGTGTTTGAAATAACCAGCATTGATTTTGGACTTGTCTGATATATTCACTAACTCACAAGAATATGTGACTATAAAGATAAAGGTTGGAGGATGGAGTTGAAGTACATGTTTGTCATATGAAGTTTTCTTGTAACTGTATAATATTCAAAAATGATTTTAAAATGACTTCATAATGAATATCAAAGAACAGTTTAACTCAGCTTTAGAAAGCAAAGGTCAACTGAAGTCTGGAGTCTCTAAAATGGAATGTGTCAAAATCTAGTGTAATTGTGTGGAGAATTTCCAGACTCATTCTTTAATGTGTTTATAATCACATATTATTTGAGATTTTTAAAATTTTGGTCTTCCATCACGGTCTAAAGATGGTCTGAATGACTTTGGAATGTATGGACCATATACTGACTTACTGCCAAAAAGACTTGACACAGAATTTACTCTGTTCAGTGTGTACCACCACCTATGATGACAGTATTAATATAACTTACTGAGAAATTCTGGCTGGACTGCCAGAATTGTCCTTCAATCACATTCAACAGAAAAATGTATCAAAATAAATGTTACTGATTTCTCAATAACTCAGAAGAATAAAATGAAAAAGAGAAAACTGAAATTCAGTGCTTAAAACAATGATGAAGTAAAATACATCAGAAATACTTTCCACCACTGTGTACTGTGAAGCAAGCCCCTTACACTGATCTGGTTGCATATTATATTTCTACTACCAAAGCTTGAAAAATGTTTAATTTCTTAGAGCTTCTGTTAATGTTCATAAAACACTGGGCATAGTGCTCGACACACAACTACTAAATATAGTGGTTAATATAATTAAGATTTGATTACCAGTATGAATTGAGGAAGCTGAAAAATCACTACCAAGACAAAGCCTCAGTAAGTTCAATAGTAAATACAATAAAACAAAATTAACAGGTCTTATTCTTAAAACCAAGGAAAATAAAATGAATAAGGATAAAATCCTCAGATAATAAAGGAGAAACTGTGATTATTTTGCTGGGGCATTGGCTATTATATGACTCTGCCTACTGTAACTTGAATAAATAGAATAGGAAGCCACGTGAATAGCAAATCGGCAGAGTCATCTCTGTAACCATCTCCTCCATGCAGAGCCTCTGCTGTATCCAAATGTCATTCCTGCAGCCTATCATGTTAAGCACAGTTAGGTTGGATTTGTAATGTGAAAAGTATAGCATAGATGAATTAAAAACAAAAAATGAAATCTTGACCTCACTCACTGAAGAAACATAAACCCTTACATGATTAATTGTCTTATAAGCAAATGCCTAACCTCCCTTGGGAAGCACTCACCTTGCTGGGATGCTAAGGATTAATCACAAATACGGCAAACCATTGTTTGGTGGCAAAGAAAAATTAACAGATGTATGTGGTTTCTTTTACCATTTTGATAAATGGCTTATGAATGGAGTTAATACCTACCTCAGGGTTTTCTTGTTTTTCACCAGGAAAAAAATAGAGAAAATTAAGCATGACTTCATAACAATAACATCTGAGGCTATTCCTATGGTACTCAAGAATCAGGATAAGAAGCGTATTTTATAGAATTATGATTTTTTTTCCTCCCCCCTCTGACATGAAAAAAATGGTGTTGAAGAAATAATTTAGCATTTATGTCTCTAAGTTGCATAAACTCTAGGGAATTTCTAGCCTTATCTTCTAAACATAATTCTAATTTCACCCACATACTATGGCTGTATTAGAATTCTGTAAGACTGAAATCTCTTATTCTTTTCTTAATTTGAGTAAGAAAGTTTTCCAAAGTCTCTTCATTGGTTTGACATTAAAAATCACTAATGACAATTTGAAAGGGTATCCTATTAGCAGAAAGGAAAAGTATGATATGGAAAAAATATTTGGTAGCAGATCAAATCATCTCCTGGAAAGTAGAAACAGACCAGGTAGATGTGTCAGCATCATATCCTTGTAACCTTTTTGGGCAGCCAGATATACACATTTCATGTTTGTCTATTAATACCAGCAAAATAAAATTCAGTATACAAAATGAAAGAACAACAGAAGAGAGATTAGAAGAAAATGTATGTAATTCTGTATGAAGTTATCTGGAAAGGTTTTAAGGACATCTTAAAATTAGAACATGAGTCCAAGTCGATTTTGTGGCACTATTAGGAAATATAGTTTGATCAGATGTTGTGAATTCCTTTGTTGAATCAAATTTGTTCCAATCTGAAATAATCCCCTTGAGTGGAAAGAAAAGAATTAGTGGAAAATATCATGATCAAATAAGGTCAGTGGAGACAGGAAAGATTCAAAGTTCTATAAAAAAGGGACATTAATGAAAAAAAATAAAAACCTTGTATTTCTGTTTGATGACCAAATCATTCAATCACAAAGTTCATTTCCACATAGCTTTAGTCCTAAGGAATATACATATCCTATAGTTAAGAAATAATTGAGCAAAGGATGAAGTTTGAGAGAGAGCAAATGCTAAAACTCTACTGTAGTGAATTTGATGCTTATAAAATAAAATGATAAAAACTATTTTGAAGATGTAACAAGATGAAAAAATCTAGGAAAAAAATGAAGGAAGTAAGTGAAGAAGTTTACAGTTGTAAAATATTTTTCTTGAGGAAAAATATACAAAGAACAATAAATCAACTTGAGAGAGATGACTCGTCAATTCACTGACACTGAGGTTAGAGCACTATAAACCTTCAAAACGATAAATAAATTACAGGTTCAAAATTACAGACAGATAAGTGACCTGAAGCAATAGACCTCTATTTTAGAATAGCTAAAAGCAGGTAAATGATTCAGTTAGCGTAAACGAAATAATCTTTAGTTATTTAAAAGTTTTGACCATTAATGGAAAAAAACCCAAAGGAGAATATGAAGTAAACCTGTTTTCCAATGGTACAAAAAGGTCGTTTGACAGAGCTTTCACATATCTCTATATAGTGTGCCCTTCATTGTACCAGAATATAAATAGTCCAACTAGGCAACAAATAAGAGAAAGAAAATATTCATTCAATTAAGGGAATTTGTCAGAAACAAATTCAATATATAAAAAAAGAATCCTATTAAAAAGATCAGAAGGCCTACAATAAACAAAGAAAAATACTGCAGGCAAAAATATTGAAGTATTATTTCACAGTCTTGGAACCAATCTGTGTGCTTTGTAAATATCCATCCTCTTCTAATATCTACAATTTTCAAATAGGCAGAATGATACACAGATTGTAAGAAAGATTAACCACCTTCTCCACATTTGCCATCAAAAATGCTCAGATTCTTTTAAATTGAACATTCTCGTCTTCCTGGCCTCCATCCAAGTTCATTTTAAAGATTAGTTTTTGCTAGCTTTCCTTTTTTTTTTTCCATACCAGCAATCTGTTCTTAGCCTTTTAAATATCTACTCATCCGTTTCAGCAAGCATTTCTAGCATACAGATAAAAGATGAGATTTAATATTAATAAGAGATCCAAAGTTAAATCCCTAGAAAACCATTTCAATATTTATTTCTGAGTCCCTTGTTACCCAGTATGTAAAATGAAAAAGTGGAGGAGAAATGGAGCTTAACTCTAAAGAAAGGTCATTCAATTTTAATGAGTGACTATGCAACATAATCTTATTTCCTAAAATGGTGCTTGTTTCAATGATATTTAAATAATTGGAGTTAATAACTTAAAAATATGCACATGTTAATATAAAAATTAATATGATAGATTAATATTATTCAGATACTAGTAAATATGAACTTCATAAATTGCAAATAATCCACTATAATTTAAAAGGCTTTAGAATCTTTTCTAATAATGTATGATTCTAAATTAGATTTTGAAATTTTTGTAAAAGGCTGAGTTTAATCAGTACTTTTTTTTCATTCACAAAAAAAATTCCTATTATAGATACTCATTCAACTCTTATGCACCAAAAACATGCATAATCTAGAAATCAAATTTTCCAACTTGAGACAATTATGTACATTATCAAGGGTTACTATTAATATCCTAATAAGTATTAGATTCATTAATTAACACTCCATACTTCAAATTTCTATTACGCACATTCAGCCTTTATTCTCCCTTCAGGGAGAGGCAATGTTCTGTAGGGAAGAATATTTATATATGGTCCCACACACGCAAACATTTGGGATGGAGAGATGAACAGCAATGATTCCTTATATAATATTTTCCTCATTATAATTCATATTATATATAACTCAGAATGTGAGAATTGGAAGCAACTTTAGAGTTCACTTCACATACAACTCCTTTTTTTTTTTTTTGCGTACCATGAAACTGAAGTCTTTATTAAATAAATGGCTTAACAGCACATCCTTAGAAGCAAAGAACTTCTGTGCACTGGCCTCACTTTCTACCTTGTGTGTTGAATAGGTCTGGATGCACTTAGTTCATCACCCTTTTAGATGTACAAGTTCCTTCAAGTTTCATAATTCAACACATAGGAACGTTTTCATAGTTGCTAAGTGGGTGGAATGGGGGGTAAACAGACACAAACGTTGACTCTACGAGTAAGTAAGAAGTAAAAAATTTCTCTAGGAATCTGGACTAACAATTGCTTTTCCCCAAATCACAGTGTTTAATCTCATGCCGTCTTCAAAAAAGAAGGCACTCATTTAGATACGTTTAGTTCTTTTCTGACTTGACCATCTCCTTGAGATAGTCTGGAAAATTAAATAATTGGACCATTTTTTTGTTCTGAAACAAAAAGAATATCGCCAGTATATTCCTGGAGTCTGATGTCTACACCACCTGCCCCAAATCACACAGACTGATTTTTCCATTCTAATAAAGGAACCAGAGAAGTGATCAGAAAACAAGCAGGAAGATTATTGATAGTCTTATTAAGGAAATATGTAAGTCGTATAATGAAATGAAAATAATTTCGGCGCCCACTTTAGAGAAAGCAGTCATCAAACTTTTTCTGAGGAAGTGACATTGAAACAGAGGACAGGCAAGGAAAGTGAATCGTTCTCAGACAGATGCTGAAGAAGTTCATGCAAAGCAGAGAGAAGCATGCGCCAAGAGGTAGTTAAGTGACCACAGGTGGCAGCTTGGCTTATTGATCAGATTACACCTGCGGTGCATCTTACAAGGGTATATGTGAATCCTAGTAAATGTGGAATGTAAAGGTCTCAGCAAAATAACTAAGAAAATGCTATGAAAGCTATGTTAACTAGTGTGATGAAAATGTGTCAAACGATCTATGAACCAAGTGTATGGTGCCCCATGATCATATTAATGTACACAGCTATGATTTAATAAAGATAAAAAAAGGAAAAAAAAAAAGAAATTCTACCAGAGAAGAGGGAAAAATAAAAAATTTAAAAAACGAAAAAAAAAAAAACTGAATTTTTCCATGGTTTCAAATGAAATAAATTAACCATACAAAATTGTAGAATGAAAAGTTGTTTGCACACATTTTTATGTGAATGCGGCACATTGTGGCACAGAGCGTTCAGCCTCAATCTCACGCCTGTGTGTTTCACCGACACTGTGGACACGCTCAACGCACACAGTCCTAAACCAGGGAGCAAGGTCAATGCGATCATGTCAGCTTCTCCTACTAAAAGGTGAACCATTTGTGGATAAGCACCATCTCTGACTCATCTCTCTATCCCAATTCTTGGCATACTGTAGGCCATTAACGAAAGCTGAGTGTTTGAAAGCCAATTGTTACAAACCATATTTCACTCTGTATATGAGACTCAACTCCAGAATAGTGCATTTTGCATCATGATGAAAATACAGCTAATACAGGATTAAAAACTACAATTACATTAATGTTTGATTCCTTTAAAGTCCATTGCTCTTCTAGTTAAAGTAATATTCTCTATCCCAAAAGGAAAAATATAAAAAGTTTAAGAAAATCATGTATTTTATAAAAGTTAATAGTGAAGTATATAAAATTACATTTAATATTAATAGTTAATGTGAATATTACTTTTATTTATCTAAAATATTAAATCTTTGTAAGTGAATTAGTATACATATGCACTCACTGATATTTAAAGGTATTTTTATAATACAAATCAAAAATACATTATATTTACATTTATTTTTAAATTAAAAGTTGGGAACAATGATTAACATGAAACTGTTTAGTCTACACAACTTAAAGGAATTAATAGGTTTTTGGGTTTTTTTTTTTGGTATGACTGTGCGAATTTCCTTGAACGTTGCCTTACTTCCTGAAAGTAGCAGCTATTAGCTGATTTATCAAATTATTTATAGAACTGGATTACCACTCTCTAAAATGTTTTGTCCGCTTTTTTTTTTTTTTTGTAGAGACAGAGTGTCACTTTATGGCCCTCAGGTACAGTGCCATGGCATCACACAGCTCACAGCAACCTCCAACTCCTGGGCTTAAGTGATTCTCTTGCCTCAGCCTCCCGAGTAGCTGGGACTACAGGCGCCCGCCACAACGCCCAGCTATTTTTTGGTTGCAGTTTGGCCGGGGCTGGGTTTGAACCTGCCACCCTCAGTATATGGGGCCGGCGCCTTACCGACTGAGCCACAGGCGCCGCCTGTTTTGTCCACTTTAATTTTAACTTACATACAAAAAAATATTATTTTCCCTATCCATGAGTGATGCTTCTAGGTATTGAACTTGTGTTTGAAAGTAGTTGTGTCACCCTGGACGTGACAGCCAGCCTTCTCCATGATTCTCACTGACCTTTGCTCCCTGGTTTTCACAGCGTGCAGTTTCCTCTGTTCACAAATCAAAGCTGACTGTGTTACCAACAGGATCTTAGAGAAGGGGTGACGTGTGACTTCTGAGGTTAGGTCATAGGAGATATGGAGCTTCTGTCTTGCTCGTGGGATTGCTTAATCTAGGGGAAGCTAGTGTTAGGATATTCTAGCAATGTAGAGTAGATCTGATGTCTCTTTAATAGTCAACACCACTTTGCCTGCCACAGGACTGAGCTGCCTAGGTATCAGACTCCTCAGGCCCATCAAGTCTTCAAATCGGAATCTGAAGATAACAACGTTTGGTATGGTAAATATGTTCACAGTGAAACATCTTATCTTCATTCGACACAAAACTATTCTAATTAAAGGAAGTAAACAGAAGAAATGTATTTTATGTACTTAGAAGATTTGGTTGGTTCTTAGTTTATGGACCTTTGAAGCTTGTTCCATTGACACTTTGGTCTCAGCTTCTCAGATTCTTCTCTCCTTATTCCCCCAATGAGCTACGTGTCCACCCTACTCAACTTTACATCATCATTGAAATCCTACCCGTTCATTTCCCCTTTTGGCTTTGCAAATGATGTTCCCTAAGCATTTTAAGCCCTATTCTTCTTAAATGGCTGATTCCTACCCATTGACCAGTAAATTTGCTAATTAGCACAGAGATCTAAAGTTGGTATTTAACATACAGCAATATATGCTGAAAGGGCAAAATTCTGATGAAGCAGCTTTAATATGTCTCTCATGAAAACACACATCACATCCGCACCCACAGCCAGGACTCCAGCATCAGAAAAGTGATCAATTTGTAGCCCCTTAATATTTTGAAATTTAAATAAATCACGACTGCCAAAAAGAAAATATACATTACAATCAAGATTACTGTCAAGAAGACAACCTGCTTTGAAAAGGAGGCATTTAAATGTGAATCTAAATGTTTCCAATATAAAAATTTCTGTTTTTAGCATTACATAACCAAGGAGAAGAATCAGCACATTTTTTAGTGTGATCATGGTGATGCTATAAAACCTGTAGTAAATCCAGCTCATTTGTGGTTTGGAACAGAATAAAATGTTGTCAGTGACTTGATCTATAAAGTTGTTGGCATTCTACCTGTATTATGCTGTATTATTTTACTCTGCATTGAAAGAAGATTTCATATTTTCTAGTCCCCTCCACCACAAAAACATACAAGCACACTCATATTCTTTGAAAGTGTAAAAAGCTTGTTTGCAAAGGAAAACAGCTTGGAAGAAAAGGCTTGGTAAATTGGTCCCCACCTGTAGAACCTGTGGGTCGTGGCAACACCCATAGCTTTGCCCCCTTAGTGAAGAAAGGAGCTCCCTGTAAGACTGGGACTCACTGCTTTTAAGCTGGCATATATTGGGATTAAAAACACTGCCAGTAATCCTGAGAGAATATTTGCCTATTGTCCTGAAAGTTGCCAACTTTATCAGAGGCTTAAATCACTGCTTTTCAAGAAACTTGTCCATAGAATGGGTAATAGAAAGTTTGTCTGTTCTAACATGTAGAAGTTTGCCAACTTTCCAGAGCATCAGTTCCAAAGACCTTCATTCATCTTCCAGTCAAAAAGTTCAAGAGACAGAAAACTCATCTTTGAAATAATCTGATAGAGCTTCTTGGTGACCGGACTTATTCAGAGGATGCTTCTGTATTTTTATAAGTCCATTTGATGCTGTACTTGACAGTGATGATAGACTATGAAGTATTTTGTCAATGTTACTAACTGGGAGAGAAATTTGGAAGTGGACCACTATGTGAACTCTTAAATGCTGTAGAAATTACTTCTTCAGGGTTAAGCTGACAGTGATAAAGCCTTGCCAAATTCATACGGGAAAATGTCTTTGGACTTCTGAATCCACCTGAGCTCTTGATTTTTGCTTCTGCTGAAATAGCTCTAAAGTTCAGCACCAAATAAAATTTTAATAGTGAAATGGAAATCATTAGCAAAGCAGTGCTGGCCAAATCTGACTCTAGTCACTTGCTCCCATGAATTCAAATGGAGAATCTTGAAGAACTCTGGTATTCTAGAAAAGAGCTAACTCCCCATGGACAGAGATAACAAAACAAGTCCTGATTTCTTTTGTTTCATTCTCAAGGTTTGCACATTTCCAGTCCAAAGGTGAACAACCTTCCTTGAGGTCAAGTATGATACAGACATGACCACATTTCCCACCTCCCCAAAATGCACAACTCGAACTCGTATTCCTCCAGCTGTCTTAGCAAGGAAATTAATTTTGAACAGTTAGTTTGTTTTTAATTTGCACAAGTTTGATTTTTTGATCATTTTTCTTGTTTTTAGAACTGGGGTAGTAACTTTTGCATAACAATTGTGAGGCATTTTATGAACACAATTTTAACTTGGTAGATGAATAAAACGTATGCCAATGTATTACATAGGTTTTGTGAACAATTTTTCATTTCTGTTTATCTTTGCATTTTTCTGGCGTGGTGCCTCCTATGATTCCATCAGATTCTCAACAGATTTGGTGACTGCAATAATTAAGAGCCTCACAGCTCACCTTTTAAAAAGTGTATACTTTGATTTTCCTGGGCTGAGTCAACATTGGTTCAATTTGCATCCCTCGATAGCCCTTTCTCTGTCTCTCCTTCTAACACAGACAGTGCTTAATGAGTTTTAATGTTTTCTTTTTTCATGTCATTGGATTGTGATCTTATTCAGGACAGGAAGTCTATGTGGACATCTGTTTTCAGAGCTCATATGAATGAGCACAGTGTCTTGCAAACGCCAGGAGCTCACAGAAGTTTTGTGAGTATATAAATGCAAACACACCCTTTGTTTTGGTTTTATGTGGAAAGATACTTTTTTTTTTTACCAGGGCCGCGTTTGAACCTGCCACCTCCAGTATATGGGGCCAGTGCCCTACTCCTTTGAGCCACAGGTGCCGCCCTGGAAAGATACTTCCATCTTCCTTATAGTTTAGTAAGTGGATAAGGCTAAGAAGGCCAGTCACATATGAACAAATTATAGGTAATAGTTTAGGGTTTTTTTTTTTTTTTTTAAACCTAATGCCAAGTAAACTATCACCTTTATATTACAAGATAAAATTTATACAATATTTAAATTGGAATAAGAAGCCCTTATAGGAAAAATAGCAATTATACTTTTGCTAATTAAGCTCAGAATCTATGTAGCGTGAGGATGTTCTGAAAATAATCTTTTTATTTTTCACATCACATTAGTCTTCCTTGGTTCTCAATACAATTCACTTGATCCCTTCTTTAAAATTAATCGTGAGGAACCATAGTAAGTTAATTAACATTAAACTCAAAAGGCCACAGGCTTACTTAGCCTCGCCCAAGTTCTATCTGTAATTAGCTAACTTATTCAGATAAAGAAAAATGAGAAACACTGAATTATTTAGATACTACACTTATTTTTCACCCCTTTCTGCCCTTTAGAGACTTATTTAATAATACACTACTTTCATGTTTTTTATTTACAACAGGATATCACTGTCAGAAGATTTCAAGCATTTTTAAAATAACATTTTTTCCACTTAAATTTTAAAGTTTTTTCATACCTTAAACAGCTTAGAACTTCACCTATATGTTTGTTGAACTTAAGTGAATGCTCCAAGTATCAGAAGTATCCTTCCAACAATACAAAGTGTTGTTCAAGCTATTAGAAGAGCATAGCGTGCTACGGTGAATGACAGGACCGAAGCCTGCGGAAGTTAATTATCTCTATGGAATAATTTTAAAATAATAGCTACCTTAGCTAGAGAAAATCACAGCAAAATATCTCCTGCATAAAAAACTAAAGCATGGAGCAAAAATAAAAGTGTAAAGAAAATGTCTTTTATACCTCAGTGCAAAGTAAACCATCAGAGCCTTTTCATATTAAACAGAACCCTTCAGCGTGCAGGGAAGCCCCTTCAAAGTTTTTTTGTAGCTCTACTGATGCATCTGACACTTCGAATTTTCACAACTACAGCTGAATCTTAGCACTTTCCATCTGCCTTCGTCTTTTCTAGCTCCCTTTCTTTCGACTTTTTGGAACTATTTTCTGAACCTTCAGTTTGAGACTGCAGATACTTTTGGAATAGTTTATTATTCCACTTCCCTGGCTCAATTCTACAAGCTTCAGTGCATAATTTCAAATGACTAAGTTTTGAAATTGAATTTTATTTTAAACTGTTACCCCCTAAACACATCCAATCTACAGCTACTAATTCCCTGGTACCCTAGTTAGCGATACGTTATTTATTTAGTTGCTCTGACGTTAGACGTATTTTGTGAAGTCAGTATTACTAGCTTTGTCATCTCAAGCTTGTATTTACCTTTAGCACAAGGCTTCGCATGACCAATTTGCAGCTAGTCTTCAGCCTACACTTGACTTTCCATTTATGCTGTCTGTTAAGTTAAAGCTTCATATTCAACCACATTGCCTTTTCATTACCTTAAGGTGAAATTAAACAAACAAACAAAAATTCCCCCTACCATCCATTTATCTAACCATCTCCACCTGTATTAGTAGATGAGTAGGCTGGAATTCTCACATAAAGTTTGAAAGGTTATGATTTACAATTTTAGAAGAGGGCAGAAACCACTAATTATCCTTAGAAGATCAAAGGGATGTTATGTTATCTGCAAATACATCCAATTTATGGAGGCTATATTATTCAAATGATAATATTAACACATACAGCACTTCTTATCTTCAAAGTCTTTTGCAAATATTAAGTAATTAGCAAGTTTACATGTTCAATAGTTGACATGCCACGTTTTCTTCTAAGAAATATTTATTTATAGTAAAGTACGTACATGATTTTTATTTTCATTGCTGATGCCAAATCCTATACATTCTTTCTCTACTAACTGTGAATATTTATTCAGGTTTCATTAACGTGAAAGATTATTTGACACAAACTAAAGCTTTCCATGAAAGAGAAGGTTTATGTCATCTCAATTCTCATTGACCAGTCCTTTTGAACAACATAATGCAAGTTAGTTTCAACTAAGACGAATTTCTTTTCCATAAACTGACCATTTCATTACCTTCCTTTAACTTTGCCCTGTCTTCTCCACTGTGATTCACAGTGCTGCTTGACTTTTTCTAGAAGTCTCTATTGTTTACATGTGCTCTTTATCTTAATTTTTTTGAAGATAAAATGTAATTTTTTAAACTTCACTACAAAAACTGAAAAATAAAATACACGTGATTATGCAGGTACATAGATTATGCCTTGGTTTCAACATTTAGAAACATCTGAAACTATTCACTGACAAAATTTTATTTGGAAAGAGGGTCCTCTCCTATGCCAAAACATATTAAATGTTCATGGCAAAAATACAACAATTAGAAAACATGCACACCTCTTATGACATGTTTGGAAAAACATAAATATGGTTTGGTCAAAATCCTTTTAAAAAATAGTATTCGTTCTATGCATATAATCTGTACAACCCATTCATTTTGCAATTTCAAGTTATAAAGCACAAACAAACAAACAAAAAGATGAAGTGCTTAGAAACCTGCCTTCCCCGCTCATTCCTTCCGACTTCCACTTTCATTGCGTCTAAAATTCTGGTATTAACTTCATAACTTTATGATTTGACTGTATATACTTTTATCTTCAATTAATTTCCTCTTTCTTATCCTTAGCAAATTGGTAAGTCAGTGAGCTCTTTGAGAGAGATCTGAGTACGTGTGATGTGGAATTTGAGTCCTTCCCAATTTCAAAACGAGTAATTACATATAATGAGTTCAATAATCCTTGATGTTCTGATTTTAGCTAATAACTTACTACTCTTAAGGAATTAATCAAATCTTTCTGTGTGTGTGTGTGTGTGTGTGTGTGTGTGTGTACCTTTCTTGGTACAGGGGAGAGGTTCAAAGGAGTAGGGTGCCAGGCACCAGCCCCATATACTGGAGGTGGCGGGTTCAAACCCAGCCCCGGCCAAAACTGCCAAAAAAAAAAAAAAAGAGAGACATGTATCTCACAAGATAGAATGAAAAGTTTACTTACTTACTATTTATATAATTTTTTTCTGGCGCTCAGGAAGTGTCTCTTTCTAAATGACCATACAGAAGACCCAGGGAGATTCTGGGCTTGTTTGGTTAGGAGTATAACAGGATAGCTTTTCTTCTCAAACCCTCATAGTTAAGTTTCGTCAATGCCCTTACAGATTTTATGGTAAAAACTGAAATTAGAATTATTTATCTAGTAATTGAAATTACAGTGCTTTACGTTAGAGGCTCATCAAAGCGATAAGAACATTATTAGATTCTAAGTTCCTATTTTAAGAAACAAATGTCTTCATGTGCCCATTAATATTTTCGCTGAGCTATGTCCTTTGATTACATTTAAAATGTAGTACAGTAGTGAGTAATTCATTTTTATTGAATTTGTTCCTTTTCACTACACATACCAGATTTTTAAGTGAGAACTAATAGGATGTGAAAGTTAACTTTTGTTTTGAAGGCTGGTGGCACTATATTTTCTCTACTTACCCACCATATGACCAATTAATCACCAGTGTCTATTGCCTCTGCTTCTGAACTGTTTTTCTAATTTCACACAGTCACATTATACACAGATCCTTCCATGCCCGTGAACTACTGGTCGCGGAAGTACGTTCTTGGCGAGACTGCCCCACCCTGAGGCAGGCCCTCCCGTCCTCTCCCCTGGTGCTTCTGAAGCCCTGGAAACATCGTTTCTGCCTCAACAATTTTCATTTGGTTTTAAAAGCTCCCTGTTCCTCCCCCTCAACTTAGAGTTCCTAAAAGTGGAGGCAGTGCCTTACTAATTCCCTAAGTGCCTAATACTGTTTCTGGTTCATAAAGTTATTATTTGTTGGATGGAGTGATGAACAGATACATAAAATAATGAATAAACAAGTTGCTTAACACGGTCCAAACTTTAGAGAGGAAAAAATTGTTAAATTTCTTGGCTGCAAAATTTAGGTTGTACATTTTGGGGGTACATTTAAATTTGACTTTAATTGCTTTTTATGCATTTATTTATCTTACATTGGCACAGATAACAGTTCATATTACTCCAGGGAGCTGGGTTCTAAAGAAACATTCCAATGCTGATGTCCATCATTTTAATAGTTTCATGAGTTTTTTAGGTCATGGTTACAAGGAACAGTTCTGCCACTCACTGAGTTAGGATTTGGCAGTAGACGCAGGAGACTTCACATTCTTGACTTCCTAGCCGCCAGGCACGTTGGAAAGCCTGCAGGACGTGAGGAGCATAAAGTGTCCTTGTCCGTTCCACATAGCTCAGGAGGACGACTCCCCAGCTCCTGGACAGACACTGGGTTAATCCGCTTGGACTTCATGACGCAATACCATGGCCTGGACAGCTTGAACAACAGACATTTATTTTCACACTTGGTGGAGATTGAAGTCCGAGATCAAGGTGTCTCCAGGGTCACTGCCTGGGGAGTCCCTGTCCTCACATGGCCAAGACAGAAAGCCCTGACATCTGCTGCTCCTCCAATAAGGTCGCCACCCTTGTCACATTAGGGCTTCACTCAGATGATTCCCTTTATCTTAATTACCTCCTAAAAGTCTTAGTTCCAAAATATAGTCACATTGGGGGTTGGGGCTTCAAAATACCCACTGAAGGAGTATACAATTCTGGCCATATCACAAACTTTGATTTCCTCCTGCATTTTTTTTTCCCCTGATAATTTCTTTACTCAATTGGACACGTCCGAACACAACTGACCCACCAGAACCCACATTCAGGTTTTGCATGATGCATCTGCCTTGGAGCACCAGGGTCTGGGCTCACTACGACCACTCTACTCTGGGATGGAGCCTGGCATGTGCTATGACTCCATCTGGTATTTAGGAAACAAATGAAAGAAACATCATAAATGGAGTAAACAGCTTTCTTTTTTTTTTATTTATTTCTTTGAAATTCCCAAAGGTAGAGGAATTTGGCAAAGACTAACAAAAGAGACTGACTTAATAATCGCTGATATCAGAACTCAAAGCACGCATGCTCTTATTACCTACTGTGCTACCTGCCATATTATCGGGTGAACTGAAGGGTTTGCAGTTGTTGGTTCTATTAAAGGATTCTGAGAATCTAAGTGGTCTCTAAATACACATAACAGAAAACTTGGGAACTGAATTGGGAGTTAGAAGGAAAATGTAAGGGGCAGTTTTATCTGTGTCTAGCTTCCTGTCTGATACCTTCTACATAACAAGGGCGGGGGTGAGGAGCCTGTGACCGGAAGGCCACACACAGCCTTCTAGAGCCTTAAGTGTGGCCTCTGACTGAACCCAACACGGATTCAGTGTCATACGTCACACCAATAATACCTCGGTGAGCCAGGCATCTGCCACGGCCGTCCTTATTAGTTTTCTGTTATTAGATGGGCAAATGTTCCATTTGTGCAAGGTGAGCATTACATTTTAGTGCCATTGCCAATTTATTGCTCTGAAAAAAATTAATATGTATTTTAAATTACACATATAATTGTTTTGTGTTTTGGTGTCTAATTCTTCTCCTTGAAATGCATGGAAAACATTAAAATGCTCAAATTGTTTCTTTTAATTCTTCTCATGCACTTTTGTGGAGGGAATTAACCTCCACACTCTAAAATGATTGTGTTGTGGTATTAAACACAGAGAGTCTCATTTCCGTTTTATTCCTATTGTGGGGATTGTAAACACCAGAGGTGTCTAATGAAGACTTTGCTTTTACAACATCACAAAATGGAAAAGGCACATCGGAAACACAACCAGCAGCGTGTCTTTCGGTTTGGTCCCCAGATCTGCTGCAGAATATCGATTTCTTTGTGTTTCCATTTTTCTCATTGCCTTTCTCTTTCTTTTCACTTGCAGAGAATTGGATGTGACGAGGCGTCCGACAGGGCAGCTGCAGAGGACAGCACTGAGTTACAATCGAGCCTCCTCCATCAGTGGCCTGGATTTTCTAGTTTTAAGCCAGTGGTAAGGATTACGCGCATCCAGAGCCACCAGTTCTGTCCACAGCGTAAGTCTACAATAAATGATCTAATCGCCACTGAGATTGCAGACCCTCCCTCTTTAACTTCGTTTTTACACCTTGGTGTGGAGACCTGTAGACAGGTAATTCACTCTTTTCTGGGGTGTGGTAGGGGGGCCAGGGGCAAAATTTCCTTGTGTTGACATGTTGAGTTATTTCTTGCCAGAGCTAGACAATCTTTCAAGTGACATCCTATTTAATCATTCTTCTTGTGATTAATAATTGCTTAAAGTTGAAAATTGTTTCTTTTCTCTTGTATTGTTGACTTTAGCTGTCCAATATGCAATTCTAAACACGCAGACAACTTTCCTAACCATTTTGTTTGTTTGTTTGTTTTTGAGACAGAGTCCCGCCTTGTCACCCTCTGTGGAGGGCTGTGGCATCACAGCTCACACCAACCTCAAACTCTTGGACTCAAGTGATTCTCTTTCTTCAGCCTCCCGAGTAGCTGGGATTATAGACACTCACCACAATGCCCATCCATTTTTAGAGACAGGGTCTCGCTCTGGCTCAGGCTGGTCTTGAACTGGTGAGCTCAGGCAATCCACCTGCCTCAGCCTCCCAGAGAGCTAGGATTACAGGTGTGAGCCACCACGCCGGGCTTTCCTAATCTTATAAAAAAAATGTATACTACAAACAGGTTTTAACAGATAGTTTGAATGATAGTACATACAAGTGACAAAGTAAAACATTAATTTCCTCTATTTTGGTTGGTTTTGCTCATATATTCTGAATCCTCAGCTTTAGTCTACCACAGATTGAAAAAAATCCATGAATGTTCACTCAACAAAATTTAATAATTATGCAATCAAGTATTTCAATAACTTAATTATCTTTTGCATGGTAAATCTTAAATCATATACTAATGGTTATTTTACAAACAAAAAAAAGGTAGCAAAAGTTGTATTTGGAACACAAAGAAAATATTCCAGCTTGACTTAAGATTTTTGTTTCACACATAGCTCTCTACCCTCCCCATGACAGTGCCTGAAGCATTTCTGATTGCAACATGATTTAGACGGAAAAAGGTTCTACCGAACCCATCTTACAGTCCTCTGGAAAAGTAATTGGCTAGAAAAATTATAATAAAATTTTCATAAAGTTCATATTCATGAAGTGGCAAAAATTGCTCTTAGCAAATTACAATATTAATAATTTACACCCATGTCAATAGCATTTCCAAAATAACTCAGTCTTTCTACCTCCAAGATTATGAACCTACCTTGATTTTCTTCTCCCACACAGACAGTTAAATATGCTGAGACACATTGCGATCTGGAGACAGATTATTCATTTAAGAAGATAGCTCCTTGTTTAATTAGAGATTTATCATCTTAACTAGCCGTACTATTGCTCTGAATTAGTTTTCCAGGGTTTGCAGAATTAAAGATGGTAAAAATTGATGAACCTTAGCTGTATTTCCCCCTGAAGGGTACAAACTTTTATTACATTTCAGATGCAAAACACAATTAGCCTCTAACCTAACCATGTTAATCTCCTTGAGTTAAGCTTATGTGTTTCTGCTTGTCTAGAAACTTTTAATGAAAGATCTATGTCTTTTACAGCCGATTTTAATAACCTCTTTATTTGCATCTGTGCCCTTGTATAGAGGAGCAGCTAATAGGATAAGCTCTGGATTACAAAACGCTCTTTTAAAATTAGGGATAAATAAAATTCGGTGACATTCGATTTGAGCCATGCTCAGCAGGAGAGGGACATCAGCACACACATTACTCAAGTTTCTAAAGTTTCCATGTAATTAACTAAGATGGACATGTTAGTGTGATCCGTTATGTTCCATTCTGTAAACCCCAGTCTCCTGGTCATTAAGCAGGGCCATTTTGACAGGACTGGAGTTTAAAAAATTGATTTACTTCTGGATAAATAGTTCTTTAGAGGTAATTTTTTTTTTCTCAGCAACAGAGAAGTTGCAAATTAAAGTTTTCCATATCACATTCTGAAATACTCAACTTATTTCCAAATTGTATTTTCTGCTTAGCAAAACTTTTTGTTGAGATAAATATGCCCTGTCTCAAAATTGGAAACACAGGGTCCCTTGTGGATCACCTCACTCGGGACGGGACCCCACGACATTACCACTCCCTCAACCCCAGTGAAATGTTTGATGCCTACTGTGAACATTCCAGTTTTATCTTCTGAAAGGTTTTATGTCCCCAGAAGTTAAAGAAAATAAGTCCTCCTTTTCTACACTAAAGCACACATGTAAAACTTTTCTTCTGTGGTCTAGAGTTAGCTAAAACATAGGAACATGGTGACCTCAGTCACCATTTACTCTTTTCATGGTGTAGCCTCGTATCATCTGTTTACACTAGGAAATTATCTCACCGAAAGTAATGGAGACATTGTGTCCCAGAGTTACATTTAAAGATGGATTTATTTTTGATATTTGATGGGAGTTTTTTTCCAGAAATACCAGCTTTCAAACACAGAATCATTATAAGTTAGTCTGAAATACAGCACCCATTATTGTCACTTAGCAGTGAGATGCTCATTAACAGAGATTGTGTCTAATTCAATACCCAGCACTCGGCCTGGTATCTGACATGCGGATTTACTGTACGAGGACTAAGTACATGATTGACTAAGTGGACTCGACCTTATCAACCTCTATGCAGCTGGAACAAGGACAGAATAACTTTGAAAAATACAATTTCCATGAAATGTTCTTGTAGGAATTTCAACTTCATTAGAGTAATTTATCTAAAATTATTTCCATTGTTATGAATTTTCTTGCATCACCGCAATTCTTCACCATCTACAGTCAATAAAACCATGATCTATGAAGCAGAAACTGGACCGTTTTGCCCTGGATTGTGAGCAACGCAGACCCTATTCTGTTCCTTCCTCAGATTACTTCATGATTTTCAGAATAGGCACTTGCCTGCAGTTCCTTCCCAGTTCAAACCCAACCCTAGGCTGTTTCTATCAGAGATAATTTTCTGCCATATGGATTCATCCTTGTCTTTCCCTAATGACAGTTTCCAACTAGCACTTTGTTGTATCATGAATAAAGTCCAAGTTACTAAGTATGTCATTCAAGGTCCTTTCCAAATTGGCCCCGGATTATCTTACTGATTTCCACTCTAAACACGAGATACACTCTCTGCATATATGGGCATTTCCCAGGGCTGAGGCATTTCCTGTCTCTCAGCCTTCGTTTATTTTGTTTCCTCTGCCTGACAAGTATTTAGCCCTTTCTTCAATTAGCAAGCCCCCTCTTCCGATCCCCCAATCTTTTAAGCCTTCTAGAATCCTCCAGGCAGAATGAATCACTTCATGTTCTGTGGTACCATAGTATTTACTAGGTACTTTTAGCAAAGTGCCTAGCACATCCAATATCCGTGCAGTTTGTTAGGTGTTATATCTTGTACTACATTATTCATTTCTCTTTCTCTTCTGGGGGGGTGGGGGCTATCCTTATGTATCTGTAAATGCCCAGCATCTAGAATGGTGTAAAGAAACAGATTGAGTTCAATAAATATAAATATAGCAAGAAGTAAAGTGGTCGAAAAGGACTTTGGGGACACATATATTTTGCCTGAACCAAACTGATAAACTCCCAAAAGACACGTGTGTCTTCGAGCTATCTATGGCCCTGTGCATGTCTCAGCAGCCTCTTGCTAGAAAATAGTTTATTTTATTATTTCTTCTTTAATCAAGAGTTAGCAGAGACAGCTGCTTGTCCAACAGTGGGGCAGGGACTACCTCGCCTGCTGCACTGGCCATGGTGGTCCTTCCCTGGGGAAGTGTTTTCCCGGGAGATCTGGCCCCGGGAAGGAAACAGGGGCCTGCCCACAGGGGCTATTAACCAACCACCAAAGGGATGGCACGTTCAGAGAGAATTCACCTCCAGCTTCAGTCTTGTTTTCTTTTCTGGTTCAGAAAGTAACCTGTCAGCATATAGGTGAAGTGAGGTCCTGTTAGTCAAGCAGTGGGAGAAAAGGAGGGAAAGGAAGTCCTTTCTATATATTGCATTATAAAGACGCATTTATTTGGGGAATTTCTAATAGATCAGAATATAATATCTATATTAAAGCAAATAAAATTGGTTCAGGACAAAATTGTTTCTGAACTTGCAACAGTAAAAATTATGAGGTAAATTTATACATTTATTTTTCTGCTTCTTTTTTTTATTAAATCATAGCTGTGTACATTGATATGATCATGGGGCATCATTCACTAGCTTCACAGACCGTTTGACACACTTTCATCACACTGGCTAACATAGCCTTCCTGGCATTCTCTCAGTTACTGTGCCAAGACACTTACATTCCACATTTACTAAGTTTCACATATACCTTTGTAAGATGCACGGCAGGTGGAAATTAAATAATTCCCTAGATAATCTATCCTCTCCATAAGCTAATAAACACTATGTTTCACATATACAGAGTGGCTATAAAAATCATGGCATAAGAACATTAACGGGCACCCAGTATATTCTCTAATCCTCTAAAATTCTCCACGAGGTAAGATGAGGGCTCTAGAGCTCAGGTCATTCGATTAACTTGGGCTGGGTCACCCCTGGCCGAGTTGCGGAGCCAGGACGGGAATCGCAGTGTAAGTTGCTCTCAGGCCACTGCATGTTCAGTACAGTGTGCAGGTGGGGGAGGGTTTTTATGATACCTATGAGTTATAGACTTAAATATGCAGATGAAAAATCTCAGCTTCTCACAAATCAATCTTACATGCCATCCTGAAAACAGAATCAAGGGCCTCAGATGCCATACCCATGTGCACACAATTTAAATCCTAACTACTAGGCCCCAGAGCCATGAGCAGATACCATGCCAGCAGCACCATGCTTGGTCACACTGGCTGTGCGCTCCCTGGAAGACATCACGCTTGCAGAATTTCTTTCAAGATATAGTTGGCCACGTGTTAGGGGTAATGTAGTTTTTGACAGCTACCAATCCATAAAATAATGCTCAGTGTTGAGATGGCTTATAGCCTCAATTTCAGCCTAAAAAACAAGTCAAGAGACACTTCCTGTAATTTTTCCTATATTGGAGCAAAAAGAAATATCTGAAAGGCATTAAAAAGAAGAAGAAAATGTCATTTCTTTTTCTGTTTGTTTTACTCAAAATTGTGCTAACCGAAAGAACAGGGCTTTAAGTTGGATGCAGAGAAGTGATGGGTAATTAAGTCTGTGTCATTTATTTTGCAGGAACTAGAAGCCTTTACCACAAATCGTATTGCCTTCACAGCCTCTCAGAAAGAACATTCTCACTTCACCTTTTTCTTTTCAGTTATTAAAAATAAGCCCTCCAAATACTGGAACCAGACAGTCACCTAAAGAAAAGAAACCTTCTAATCCCCTCTCCAGGCACGGAGAGGAGCCGAAGAGCCTTACCTCCGGGGCTCTGTTGGTACACCAATAATGGGAGCCAGATAAACTTGGAAGGAACAGTAGGTAGCCGGTGTCTGTGCTGAAGCCCCTGCCGTCCAGCCAGCGGGGCTCACACCAGAACCCCTGGCCCTGAGCACCAGCAGCCCCCACTACCCTCACCCGTTCTCTCATCAGAGGTGTCCGAATACAGTCCTTCTTGTCAATTTATGAAACATTTAGGTAAAATTTTCTCCAGAATTGACTGTGTTTCTAAAGAATTATGTTCTACAAAAAGAGGCAAAATGTACATTGCAACCATTAATCTTCAGAATAAAAATCATCATTATTCATTTTCTTATTGCTGCTAACAATACCGGATGTTTCAGCTGGTTCTTTAAACATTGGGAAGTCCTTTCATATTTTTTTCATCTCATGTGATTCCTGCAGCAATGTTGAGATAGAGAAGGGACATTTTCCTGCTTCCTTTTAATAAATGAGAGGCCTCAGAAGCACAGAGTGTATGTGACTTGGCCTGGGGTCATGCTTTTAGTTACAGTGTCTGAATCATGAAAACAGCTTTCTCTGGGTTCTGTTTTGTTATTATTACTACGAGTACATTTAACTGTAGCTCAAATAGCTACTATTCCTCAGGGAAACAAATTTCAAGTATCTGAAGATAGCACACACTTATTTGTGTGTATATATAAACACACACACACATGCTCACACACGTGAACACACATATGTATAGTTTTTCATGCACATTCACAGTATAAGCGTACAAATAAGTACAGTCATTCAAGGCTGTAAACTACTTCTTCACTTGTTTGTTACGAGGCCTCATCTCTATATGTACATTTTGAACCATTTTATGCTTTCTAAAGGTGAATTAAAAAATGTTTTGAACTTGTAATTCAAAGAGTGGGCACAGTTTTAAGGATTCTAATACAATCCCTGAGCCTCCAAGTTCCTCCTTATAACCGTATATTTTCTTACAGATGCTTTCTCTGCCACACCCATCATTGATTCACTGTCCTAAACGAGGCTTCCAGAACACCATATCTGCCCATCTCTATCTTTCTCACGGGCTTAGACGTGAAACGTTGCCATTGCTCCTTATCTACTGAAACTTCAAACAGACAAAAATATTTATTTGCAGAGGCTGCTGTGCAGAGGCTGCATGTTTTAAGTCAGATCACGTTAGGGTCCGTTATTTCACTTCCTAGAAAGACAGTCCACAGCATCTTTCTGATTCACCCGTAGGGCGTCAGCTTGCTCAGCTTATCAGTGGGCTCAGCTACAGGGAGGGCTCGCTTGTTTCTGTCTCCATGGATTTTACATTTCTTAATTTTTGTGTATCTGAAAACTTTTGTAATGTCCCCTTTAAAAGCCAAGCCCCTTCTCTACATGTCCTCTCAGAACTGTGCAGAAAAGTAGAGCGAAGGACTTGAACCGTAGCAACAGCAATTAGGAAAGGTGTGACCTGCTGCTCAGTTTGGGGACTACAACAAAACAAAGTGTGAAGTAGACTTTTAGCAAAAAGTTAAATTAAGTGTCAGTCATCATCCTACCCTTTCCAATCCGATGTTGGACAAAAACACTTGAATTATTTTATGTAACCTGAAATAAATAATAAAATCAGGTGAGTTCACACTTCTACTTTCTCTTTTAAAGTTGTCGGATAATTACAAGTAATCCACCAACCTCTTTCCCAACTAAAATAAATAAGAGCTGTGTGGTATGCAACAGTGGTTTCCTGTAGTCCCAGAAAAAAATGGAGTGGAAAGTGTTTTAATATTTATGTAAGTAAAAAATAATAAGGATAATAATTCTTATTTTGCATGGAGCAATGCTCTAAGCACTTCATTGACATTACTGTTTCTAATCATCACAACACTATTATGAGATGCTATTTTTAATTCTTATTTGCTCCTAAGCAAAATTAGGCTTAAAGCAGGTAATGACATGTCGGGGGACGTCAAGCCAGGGACAGGCACCACCCGCGGGTCAACCACAGCAGCCCGAGAACAGAGTCGGTGTTCTTAAACCAACACGTAATTAATAAATTATTTTTAAAAATTCTGTCATTAAATACTGAGGATAGTTAAAAATATATACCCAGTAATAAAAGTAGTTAAAACAAGGCATCGCCCATTGTCAGGGGCTTTCCCAACCCTTCCCAGATGGCTTTCACAGCGTTATTCATACAATTTTATACATCAGACAGCTGAGGCACAGGGAGATTAAGTAGCATCTCCAGGATCTCCAAGCCAGTAAGAAGTAGAGGTGGGGTGCAAATCCAGGTAGGCTGGCCTGGACGCCTGGGCTTCTAGCTAAATCACACTGCTTCATATTAACATCCATTTCAATTTATACATATTTATCTGACATAAGTGTGAAAAACAAGGTCTAAATACACAGAGTTAGTCTACTACAAGCCTGAAACTGAGACCAAATTTTAACTCTTATCATAACAAGAGAGAGAATACATGAGTGACAGTTACAAAATCTCTCCAAAATTCACACTGAAGCCCTGACCCCCAATGTAACTGTATTTGGAGGCAGATCTTTCAGGAGGTAATTAAGGTTAAATGAGGTCCTACATTTGGGTCCCTAACAATATGACCAGTGTCCCTGTAAGAAAGCAGAGGGACTCCAGTGATGGTCCCACACCAAGAAAAGGCCCTGTGAGAGGACACAGGGAGAAGGCAGAGGGAGACCTCAGGACAAACCAGTGCGTGGGTGCCTCAACCTTAGACTCCCATCCTCGGGAACAGAACATCCTGTTGTTTAAGCCGCCAGGTCTGTGGCATTCTGCTATGGCAACTCCAGAGAAAGACATTGACAAATTCATAGTATAAATTCGGTAACCAAAGAACAGTTATGCATGGGAGAGAAGGTCTAAGAGAGAATTTTTAAAACTAGGTGGAATGCTAGTGACACAGTTCTAGAGCAGAGAAGTATACCTTCCCGCATCTCCCAGCATCCACCCCTCTTGTCGTCATAAATTCCCAGTGTGATCACATTTGCATACATTTACATTTATTTCTTGTTAGATGTATCGCACCTGGTTAGACCAGCAAAGCATTGCCTTTCTAGTTGTAGCAACATTTGGTGACAAAACAGCAAGTCCTATAAACATGGGAAAGATCAAATTGATCTGTAAACCAAATTATATACCTTTTAATTTTAAGATCCCAACTCAACTTCTGAATCTTTCATGTTTGATCACATCCTGTACATTAGAGATTTAAATGTTGTTGTGGTGTAACGGTGTCTGTATATGCTCAATTTCCATTACCCTTAATGAGCGTTCTGCTCAAACTGGTTTGTAAAAAGTTCACCGTGTGAACTGCATTTAGATTTTATGTAAAGATGAGATTATTCTCCTCATACCCACAGCAGCAAAGAGAAGATAAAATGCTTATTTTAACACCATACCCATTTCTTCCTAAAGGAAAAAAAAATTGACTAGATGTCTATTCCAATTTTAGGAAGTACAACTTACTCAATTTATAAAACTTTGAAGGTAAGGTACTATAATTTACAGACAATTTACTTGCTCCAAGTGCTGCTTGAACTGTGGTTTTACACTGAGTGGTTTTCTTGATCTATGCTCCATCTTGTCAATTTTGTTGTCCACTCTAACAAGAAACGTAGTCAGTGGTGCATAATAATATCAGGTTTGTGGATATGAATAGACTTCACGTTCTGGAAGAGGGAACAAACTCTTGACCATCTATCATTTACATGAAAGTGTTTAACTGATTTATTTTTCTTAAAAAGGGGAATAAATAGCTGGGGATAATTTGGTTGACTTGGGTATGATTTCCATCATTTCAAAGGTTATAGATGTTACAACGTACCCCGTGGATGCTTCCGGACCAGAGTGGCCCACAATCAGACTCCTTGGTCTCTTTTGTGGCCTTGGTGTTCAACTATGAAATGCATAGTGGAAGGCTCTTTCTTTGCATCCTCCTGAAGAGGAAAGTGAGGTCTAAAAGGAAGAAGCATCTCTTTGTAATAACGTCACAGAATAAAATTAAAGATTGGTTATTATGTCATATCCCCTGTTATGTAGATGGATAGATGGATGGATAAGAAATCATGGAATGGGTAATCCATGAATTTGAGCAGGTGTATCCTACCTCAATGTTTTAGAAAGGCACATAAGACAACACAACTTCTTGAAGTAAATATAAACTTTATATAATCTGATGCTATTTCAATAGGGTAGAGTATAAGTAAAATGAAAATACCGAATTAATAACTATTGGCAGTTGGCCAGGAGCAGTGGCTCACACCTATAATCCTAGCACCCTGGGAGGCCAAAGTAGGTGGATTGCTTGAGCTCAAGAGTTCAAGACCAGCCTGAGCAAAAGCAAGACCCCATCTCTATTAAAAATAGAAAAATAGGGCATGGTAGCAGGTGCCTATACTCCCAACTATTTGGGAAGATGAGGCAAGAGGATTGCTTAAGCCCAGGAGTTTGAGGTTGCTGTGAGCTATGACACCATGGCACCCTAGCCTGGGTAACAGAGTAAGAATCTATATCCAAAAACAAAAGTAAAAATAAAAAATAACTATTGGCAATTAAGTGTTAGCCATGACACAATAGTTCTCATAATGATTCTTACCTCCACATATCGATTTGTAATTATCCTTGAGGAATTTATTAGATCTAAGTATATATTAACATCTAAATATTTAATCATTTAAATTTAACAAAACAAATATCTATTGATAATTTTATATCTACTTGATAAAAAGAAAATTTAAAAAATATTTTAAATCATTAAAATATTGGTCAATGAACACTTAGAAAAAAATTTTCTTAGAGAAATAATCATATTTTCTTATTAACATCTTGTCTCATAGTGAAACCTTCAGATTGTACTCAATAATTAATTAACCTAAAATAATCTTCTTATGTCATAAATCTTTTGAGTCAGTTTAAATGTGTAAACTAACTGCTATAAAAGGGAATTTTGAAAAGGGTAGTTTGTGTCATATTGTATACAATGCTACAAAACTACTTCTGTACCCTGACAAATGAACATCATTATCTGTCCTCTGCTTTACACACACATGCACAAACACACTATATATTTTTTCTTTTTATTTCTATATTTAGTGATACTTCCCAGGGGTTTACACTGCAATAGCGCTTTATAGGGAAAAAAATTGGTTTTCAATTAAGATGAATTTATTTTGTATCTGTAATCAAGTCCTATTGTGTTCATGCAACAGCTTTAGAAAATAATTTAAAATTCCATTTATTGTACGTACGTTAATGTACCTGGGGCACATTAACGACCTAGTCTTCTCAGAACTGTATGGGTTTCTTAGCAATTTGACAAGCGATCCTTTTTCTATATGGCATTCAAATCCCAGAAGATAATTTCAAATATTTCTATCTTTATATTTTGTTTGTATCAAAATAGGTTGTATTAAATTTCTAGGGGCCAAACATGATTATTGTTAGTGATATGAAAATTGACATATGACATTGACATAGTATATAACCCAGAATAATTAACAGTGGGCTTCATATTAGAGATATTCTTTTAAGATATGTTTTAATTCCATAAAAAATAAAATGCATTTAATTTGTAAAATATATATTGCCAAATTCCATAAACTTTGAAAGCTGATCCTGAGATTGCTGATTGTTTTTTAATAATGTACAAAGGAAAGTAGTTTGGCCTTACCCCTTTTTGAGGTCTCCAATAACATTGTTTTAAAAGTATAGCATGATGTTTCTTTCTTACACTTGCAAAATTGGAATTTCACTTCTAATGGCTGTGTTTCTTATACCTGTTCTTTATTCTCTCAAAAGAGTCAGAGGATTTTAAAGTTCTGTCAATATTAGACATTAGTGGTGACTTGGTTAAAAAAAAGTAATTATGTTTAATGCTGTAATTTTCTATGGTTCAGTTTTATTGCTTCATATAGTAGAATTTTTGGATATGATGAAGAATAGAAAGCTATATTTATGAAGTAATAAAAATGTATAGATTCTAAAAATCAACAGCTAAAGTTAGATAAAAATTACTGAAATATGAGGTATTTTTTGTTAAGTTCAATGGCAGCATGTGATTAAATGGATAATGCCGTGGATGGGAACACTGGCGCTGGTAACCGTTGACAGCACCATTCAGTCAGGGCTGTGTACATCATACAGACATACGCACTGACTCTATAGTTGCTCCCCTTTGCTGTTTGCTACTGACTCAGAATCCTTTTTTTTTTTTTTTTTTTTTTGTAGAGACAGAGTCTCACTTTATTGCCCTCGGTAGAGTGCTGTGGCCTCACACAGCTCACAGCAACCTCCAGCTCCTGGACTTAGATGATTCTCCTGCCTTAGCCTCCCGAGTAGCTGGGACTACAGGCACCTGCCACAACGCCTGGCTATTTTTTTTGTTGCAGTTTGGCGGGGGCTGGGTTTGAACCGGCCACCCTCGGTATATGGGGCCGGCGCCCTGCTCACTGAGCCACAGGCACCGCCCAACTCAGAATACTTTTAAAAGTCCTAGTTGATTTTATAGCTTAGACCAGGGGTTCTCGAACTGCGGCCCGTGGGCCACAGGAGGCAGTGTGATTGTATTTGTTCCTGTTTTGTTTTGTTTTTTACTTCAAAATAAGATATGTGCAGTGTACATAGGAATTTGTTCATAGTTTGTTTTTTTTAAACTTTAGTCTGGCCCTCCAACGGTCTGAGGGACAGTGAACTGGCCCCCTGTTTAAAAAGTTTGAGGACGCCTGGCTTAGACTATAGCATATTAGAAAATTAATATATCTCAAAAAGTTATATTTGTCTGTTATAAAGATATCGTGTAAAAGATTATTCTATCTCTACTTTTAAAATGCATTAAATTTAAGTAAACTTGTCCAACCCTGTCATTTCTGACATCTGTGATCTCAGAACCCAGTCCCTGTTTTCACTTATATAGCCCAATAATTGTAAGAGGAACACTGTTTCTGTTAACAGCTAGACAACCTCATGTAAAGATTAAATATTGGATTCCATGTCCCCAAGTTCTCACCAGGAATGTAAGAAATGAAGAACGGAGCTACAGAAGATCTGCAAAAAAATCCAAAATTCCAAATGAAACTGCTGGAAATGTATTTAATAAGGGCGTTTAATATCAGCCCAGGCGACATAGACAGACCTCTAGCTCTAAAGTAAAAATAAATTCAAAAATTCGCGTGGCATGGTGGTGCGTGCCTGTAATCCTAGACTCTCAAAAGGCTGAGGCAGGAAGATTGTTTGAGCCCAGGAGTTGGAGGCTGCAGGGAGCTGTGACTGTATCAGCGTTCCAGCCTGGTGAAAAAGCAAGACCCTGTCTCCAAAAACAAAAACAAGAACAACAAACAAAAAAAGAAACTGCAAAAAGCTAATCTTCAAGATGAAGGAATATTTTGTCAGAAGAATGATCTTAAATTGATGAACTTGTGCGAGAATTAAATAATAAATACATGGAAACGTATCCTGTCTCTCCCCTCTTCCACTAGGTTTTATATACCTATTACTTTTGAATCTACCACTGAAATGTCTTTCAAATGGGCATTTTCATATTTCCACGACTACTTCCTTAGTTGGAAACTTTAATATTCTTTATACTTACCAACTTTTTTTTTTTTTATTATTGACAGAGTTTCAAGCTGTCACCCTGGACAGAGTGCCACGGAGCTCACTGCAACCTTCAACTCACAGCTCCAGAGATCCTCTGACCTCAGTTTCTATTTTTATTAGAGACAGGGTCTCCCTGTTGCTCAGGCTGTTGTCAAACTCGTGAACTCAAGCAACCCACCCTCCTCGCCTTCCCGGAATGTGAGGATTACAGGCACAAACCACCATGCTGGGCCTCTACTACCAAGATTTTAAACACTGGTCTTGACAATTATTGTCTCGACTCTCTGGACTTTACCAGTATCCCTCTGTGCTACATATTTCCTGAAGCACATTTAAGCATCCTGTTCATTTGCTTACAAAATTTTAAATGGTCCCTATGGATTGTGGGATAAAGTCCAGTAAGTCCGTAGCTGGTCCTATTTCTTCAGTCTTTTCCAATAACTTTCCACTCTTCTCATGACTATTTACTAACCTCTGTTACTTAGTACTGAAGTAGCCTTTCCTCCTTCAGTGCATGAAAATGCCTCTATTTCTTCTATAATCCAGCTCTAATATGGGTATAATCTCCTTAGTTATAAGAAACTCCAACATGACAGTGAGCTGATTATATCTTTTGTAGTCTCCTTACATTTTGCTCTTGGTATTTCCCTAAAGTATACCTTCAGAACATTGCATTATAAATAAAATGGATTGTTTATCTCCACTCCCAGATGTTTCAAGGTTGAGGACCAGAGCTATGTTTATTATCACTTAATTTCCAATACCTAGTATAGCGATTGAAACATAGATCAGATAGAAAATACATTTTCCATGCCAGGATGCAGCTCTTAAAACATGTATGCTAAAAAAAGAGCATTTAAAAACAACACAATATGCAATTTACAAATAAAGTTCATTGGCACACAGATCTTTATATAAAGTGGATCTAACACAATGTTTCCTGCAACCATCAATCACATATGGATAAACAGTTTAACAGGTAAAATTGTAAGGAAATAAAAAAAAATTCTTGCTTATAATCCTTCCCTCAGAATAAAAGCTGGGAAGAAATGATGGGTTTTCTTAGCCTCTGTAGGGACTGGATTTGGGCTTTCTGTGTTAACACAAAGGCTGAGAGTTTCCATTTGGTGTTTCTCATTTCAGAGACCTTTCTCAAACTGGCTCTCCAACATACTGATCTGAGCTCCTTTCTCAGCACTCCTGTCCTGGAATAATGTGATCTGCAAGGGCAGTCTCAATCAGCTACCGCCAAATGATTGGTGGAGAAATATATGTCTTCCTCCACAACAGACAATGACCACAAATTACCATGTGTCTTACACCACAAGGAGAAACATGTCAGCACTTCATTTATAAACTCCAGATTAGCCCGCTGTCTGGGGCCAGATCCCCCAGAAGCAGACCCCAGCATGGAGACTTGTACACAGGATGTGTGTTAGGGGAGGATCCTGGAATAAAATACTCATGGGGGGCACAGGATGGAGCAACTGAGCAAAGGGATAATCTGAGCAGGGAAACCAGTTAAAGAAAGGCCTCAGTCAGCCCTGAGGGGAGCCACGGAGCTCTGACAGGCCTTCCTGGTTGTCTGAGTTTAGTTGAAGGGAAATAGGCCTTTATCCTTCTTGTGATGATCAATCAAGGGAGGCAGACTTCTGTAGAAGGATGTCTGACCTTGAATGAGGCTGCTCTTCAAGGGTCTGACACTGAAGGCCATCTTTCAGCAGCACTGCTAAGAGTTAGAAGATGAAGTTGCATTCCTAAAAATGATGCAGGTGGTACATCAATCATAATCACTAAATTTTAATTTGCTTCCATTCTATGACTTGTTCTCTCCCATTAGCTGTCTATCTATGCTTCTGTGTAGCTCTCTATCTATTTTAAGGTATTAAGGTGAGATAAGGAGATGTAATAGCTAAGAAAACTATCAAAATTGTAAAGACTTAGTAATTATGATTCTTATTAGTATATAAGGAGCATGCAATCTGATACATCAACTTAAAATGGCATTTATGTCTTTACTCAATCAACACATTTATTTTATCTTCAATGTTATGTATGTGCTTTCTTAAGCCACTACAAATAAACCAGATTGCGGCCAAAGCTTCTTTAAAAAAAAACATAAATGGACTCAAGACTTCCAAATTTACACCTCAGAAAGAGATTTTCTTAAGATTCATCTACCGAAATAAAATAACAATTCTTTTCCAAAAAAAAGAAAAAAGAAATGGTGGGAAGGAAGTGTGGATAATGGTGGAATATCTGTCAGAATACATAGCATATTGAGCTGAAAGATGAAATAATATTGCAAACAGAAAAATAGTATTGGATTCTGAGTACAGAAGTATGAAAATCTTGAGGACATAAAATGTAAGCTTAAACATGGAAGGACATTAAGAAAATATAATCTTTCATCAACTCCGTGATATACAGTTTTACATTTTATTATCCATGAAATTAGGATTGAATTTAGAATTAGAAGTTCATTTAATTAGACTTTTTTATTTTATGAAAGTAATATATAAATTAGGTATAATGGATGCCATCTTGGATTTAAGAAAATACAGTATTGGCATCCAAAGTGATAGACCGAACGGGTCTGATGTCGTATTGCACAAGAACAGACTGAATGGGTCTGATGTGGTATGAAGACTATGCTTACGCTCCAGAAGCTTATTTCTTGGTCAATTGATTACAATTCCAGATATAATTTTCCTTACAAGAATTGCTATAAAATAATTGTGAGGATTTCTTGTATTCCAGATATATGTATATGGTTTAAGGCTCCTACTACAACTATTTTTCTTTTACCTTAACTTTTTATGTGCAAATATGTCACATGCATCAGCTGGGAAGGGGAAAACGATATTTTTATGCACTGCTGTTGCAGAATCTAGAGACATCCTATCTTTTCCCCTGTGCATTGCACAAGTGGAAATGAACTTCTATGCTCTTCCTCCTATAGTTTTAAAAGAGCACCAGTTTTCTGATGTAGGGAAAAATCTTAAATTTGACATTTATTATTCAAGAACGGTATGGTAAACTCTTATAATACCTATTCAAAACCACGAATAAGCACAAATTGTATTAAAATGATTAAGTGCTTCACGGACCGTTCCCACGTGTACTCACTCTGCACTTTCACGTGTGTCTTGGATACACTATGGAATTTACCAAGATGATAGATTATCATTATCTATTGTTATCTATCATTATCACGCTGTAAATCCAAAACAAATGATGTCCTCTTTATGTGCTGGCTTTATTATTTGTACTTCACATTTGTGTTTACCATTCAAACAAGTCTTTTTAACCGTCTTACCGTATCCAGTTTAACTAAGCAGGGGTTCTTTTAATAGTCAGGAGTATAGGGTATATATTTCACCTGACATGTCTAAATTCAACTTTGAGGACATTAATGTGAATAACTGTGAACCTAAAATATTGTGCCTATAATTAATTTTGTTCCCAAGAGACATAACAATTGAACCATGGAAAAAAAATGAGTTAACACTTTTCACCATAAATCACATTTAAATAATTTTAGACATTTTTAAAACATGACTAAATTTCAAGCTACCAAATAGAAATAGAGAAACTTAGTAGATATTTATTTTTACAAATTGTAGACCCCTGAGTCTGTATTGAACGATTTAAAGGTATCTAGGAAGCAAGTAAGTGGGAATAGTTCTATGTAAGTTTTTGAAGGAAGGCTGCTGCCTCTGTGTTATTATTTAAAACACGCTTTCCTGCCACATTGCAGACAACAGGCAAGTCATCTGGGACGGCAGAGTATGCTTACTCTAAATTCTAATTTACTAAAAACAGCTTAGAACAATCGCTTTCCAAACACTACACAATACAAATATCAAGACTATATGCTGGAATTAAAACAATTAATATGCAAACTGTGGTTTCTTTGTATGTTTTAAAATAAGACAAATTCTGAGCTTTCAGGCACAATTTCTAAAAAAAATAAAAAATATTTCAGCAATGTCAGGCTGTGAGGCGTCTACAGATGATCTGTCTATCCTAATTTTCATCCCAGTTTTTATGGTGCTGACCATCTGAATGAGTGAGTGTTACAGCTGACCACCCAGGTCCTTCCAACAGAAGCTAAGTTACGCCTGCTGCTATGAAAAAATATATTTTGGTTGAGCCTTAAGAATCCATTTGTCAACATTCTGGAAAGTGGAAATGTGCCTGGGTATGTTTGATATAGGATTTCTCTTCTACATATTAACTTATGTTTCTATTAACCCTCTGAACAAGAGTGCCAGCCAGTTCTTGATTACTGCTGAAGACACTAAAAACTAAGGTTAGGGTCGGAGTACTCGAATTTGATTTAGGATTTAAAACATTTCTCTGTTGTCATTGTTGACTTACTGCAAATCTCAAACTCTCTTAAGTCCAACGTCCTCATCTTTGAATGAGAATAATACATAACTAACAAGAATGCCTTAAAAATCTAACAAGAATGCCTTAAAAATTGAATCAAATAATGGGAGTGAAACAAAAGAGAAGTGAAGACTAATAACAGTGCTATACTTTGGAGAGATGGAACAAGAAGAAGCCCAAGTAAACAACTGAAAATTGAACATCAATATAAAATAAAACAACAATGCCTAAAATCGTAAAGTGCTGGAACTAATTTATGCAAATAAATTTGAACATTTAGATGAATTAGTCAACATTCTAGAAAATATGCTATCAAAATGGAATTTAGGATGAAAGGGGAAATTTAACTAGTACTATAACTTCAAAAAATATGAATACGATGAAGAAAACCAAATGTATTTTTTTAAAGCTACAGAGAATTCCCTTAGTAATCAAAAAATAACAAAGTATTACTCTATAGATATTAATGTCTCATATCAAATATTAGTAAGTATATGAGGTGATGAAAGTGCTTATACTGGCAGGAGTGTGAGTCTGTGCAAGCAATTTGCAGGGGGAGTTTGTTATTACTCAAGAAAATCAAATGGGGCCTTTCTTTCCAAGTAGCGTATCTTCCCCAGATAGATGTCTTCCCTAGAGGAAATCTTATACATGACTATAGGGGAACATGAGATATAATATGATGTTGAAGTGTTGTAAATCAGAGCCACAATGACAGTTTCTCCATAGGAGAATAGATAATTGATCTGGCATTTGTTAATTCAATGTAATACTATATAGTAATCAAATTACATCTTCCCATCGATGTGGGCAAACCTCAAAAAGAGCATGTTGACTGAACAGTAACTTCAGAAAATCTTTACACCTTATCATGCCGTTTCTCTACACTTTAAATTTAAAATACATTCACCTGTATTCAGATACATGATTCACGTCACCATTTTGATAACTACATTTTATATATTCAGTCTGTAGAATATAGACAGAAAACAAATTAGAAAACAAATTAGACAAATAATGACAATTGTTTAGACTTGGGAAAGGTGTCAGCCATATTATGGTTACATAATATAAAACGGTTACATAATATAAAAATAGTATATATAAGAAAAACAGCTATAAAATAGATATTAGAATAGCTATAAGAATTATTCATTCATAAATACATAAATCGACCTACATGAAAATAAGTCTTAAGATGAAACCTACTCATTGTATCCAAATGTGGTTTCTAACATTTCTTTCCTGCTAAAAGGAACAGGGTTCCTTGGCTTTTTCTAGGGTCTGGTCAAAAACTGTACAAGGTGGCTCAGCGCCTGTAGCACAGTGGTTACACACACACACACACACACACACACACACACACTCACTAATGTTTCTGAGAGTAGATGATTCCATCTCTTTCCCTTTCCCCTTCCATTCATACCCATAAATAATGTTCCAAGCAAATAGTATGTTACCAAGCCTATTTTTACTCACACTAAAGTATGTCTTACAATCTATACCATCTCTGTAAATTTAAACTCCATTTATTTTATTTTTGTTTCATTTTTCAATTGGTTAAATACATATTCATTGGAGCTCTTCGTATACTCAATCAGCATGTTTTACTTAAGGCACCATAAATGAAATTTCAGTCTCAGGAAAGGCAGCCAACTCTTCACCCACAAACATCACAGAGGCAATACTGTCAAAGCAGGTGTCTCTTTCTGCGGAGAAGGGCATCTTGATAGCATGGCCCAGTTTTCTTCTAAGTTACTACAGTTGTATCATGGTGGCCTCTTGATTACACTAGCAAAAGTTTAACTTTGAGAAATGGTTTGTACATTTTGAAAGCTTTCCCAGGTTTGAGGCTGGGTGCGGTGACTCAAGTCTGTAGTCTCAGCACTCTGGGAGGCCGAGAAAGGTGGATTGCCTGAGCTCAGGAGTTCAAGACCAGCCTGAGCTAGGGTGATACCCTGTCTCTAAAAATAGCTGGGCATTGCGGCAGATGCCTGTAGTCCCAGCTACTTGGGAGGCTGAGGCAAGAGAATAACTTGAGCCCAGCCCAAGAGTCTGAGGATGCTGTGAGCTGTGATGCCACAGCACTCTACTGGGGGCAACAAAGTGAGACTTTATCTCAAAAAATAAATGAATGAATGAATAAATAAAACTTAGCAAGATTTAGGAGTAATCAAAAAGGAATATACTGAGAAAAGCATGTACCATCGTCATTAGATCATCTAATTTAAAACAAGCTTGTCCAGACTCCACCAGCCTTCATAGTCAGAGACCATCCTTAAAATTTATTGAAATTAAAGTCTAGGAAAAATGTCCATCCTTAGAAGAGTAAGACAAAAAGAGAGTAAACAGTTTTGTTTCATGCCTGAGTTATCCTTCTGAAGATCCAGTCTCTTTGTTTGGGGATTAGCTTCTAAGCTTCCTGAGTAACAACGTTTCCCCAGTCAGGGACTGATCCTGACCAATGAGCCCTAAAACACTGCCTGAACTACTGGCTTCTGTAGGATATGTCTTTCTTAAGGTGACTTAAATTATTTTCTTTACAAGTGCCCACTGCCTTTATTATCATATGGTTTTATGATTACAGATTACTTGACAAGTACATGCAAAATACCATTGTTACTCCAACTTGCTTTTTAAATTTCTTACTAATAGGCTAAACGTTGCCAATATGATGGTCCATCCTATTACAAGTCACTGAACTTAGGCATTAGACCTGCCTTTATTCTCATTCTAGTGACAATGTTGACATTTATCCAAGCCCTGTGAACCAGGTAAACAGAAAAAGTTAAAGAAATTCCCCTGCCCTTTTATGTTCCAGATTACTCTACTTTATTGTAAAGAAATATCCTTCCTCAGATGATGTAAGGAAGGCTCATCAGTGTCCCACTTGTTAATTTGTGGCAAGGACAGACACGGATTCTTCAAATTCACATTCTTTGCCTCTAAATGATTAGCTAAACTGTCTATTCCCACTGATCAGTCGGAACAAAAAACTTGGGTTAAGCTTCTGCTTTCCTCTAAACCCCTGGACCCTGGCCTGACCCAGCCTGAGGCAGCCCATGGGGCACCCGCCCTCAGGGCCCTCTGCAGAGCAGGCTGACCGCTGCTGTCAACATTCTCCAACCGCCATCCTACCACACCATCCGCAAACGTCCCACCGCCCCATGGAGTGTTAGTTATTCCTCCCTATGGAAGAAAAGCCTTTTTTGGCCTAACTTTTAAGGTGCTTGCAGATCTCTTTGTCTTAGCAGATGCCAAAGTCCCCATTTTCCTTTTAACATAGTTCCTTGCTTCTGCTAGCAGTAATCTTTTTGGAGAAACGGTTTAAGTCCAGATTTGTTTTTCCTTTGGCACTGGTGGTACTATGCCACTAGGATGCCCCCAGTATTCACTCTTTCCTTGTCTAAAGTAAGAGAAACTCTGATTATAACTTCACAAGATGGTCCGCATTTCCTAGCATTTCTTATAACTAGAGGCAGCCGTACGCAGGCACCGACTATTTGTGTGTGCCCCCAAATGTCATACGCAAAATCCTAATCTCCAAAGTGACATGATTAGGTAGGACCTTTGGTAGGTGATTTGGGATTAGTACCCTCATAAAAGTGAACCCAGGGAGGTAGCTGTCCCCCTCCACCAAGTGAGGAGCTGGAAGAAGTGCAACCATCTCCAAGAAATGGGCCCTCATAGGACACAAAATTTGCTGGCACCTTGATCTTGGAGTTGTCAGCCTTCAGAATTGTGGGAAATAAATTGATCCATTTATGGTGTCTTGTCACCACAGTCCACATAGACAAGACAGAAACTTCTCTGCCTTTCCGTCCCAGACTCAGGGTGAATCTCATTGCCGGCTCTCCCATTCTCCAGTTCACTGATGGTGGATGTGAGAGTTCTTGGCTTTCATAACCACTTGAACCAATTTCCGATTTCAGTTTACATTTTCGTGTGTGCGTTTGTTTATACATATATGTATGTATGCTTCATGTCTATGTTTCATGTATGTGTACACATACACATATATGTATCTCCTATTGATTATGTTTCTCTAGAGAGCTCTGACCAACAGACCATTTAACAAAGTTTGACAAAGTTCAGTCAATGGAAGGTAAGCAGGACTGATACTCCATGTCCAAGTCTATGAGTAAAAGCAAATGTCTGCTTTCCTGATACATTCTGATCCTTTCTTTCAGTGGAACATGAACATGATGCCTGCAACTGGAGCAACACAGGATGACAAAGAGATGTCATCCTGTGTTGAGCACAGTGGGTCAGCAAGACAGAGTGAGCCGCTGCTTTTCACGGGGCTGGGGTGGCCCCGTACCACCCACAGCTGGACCCGGTGCTGACTGGACCACATCACCCAGTGCTGACTGGACCACATCACTTATGCTGGCTTCACACCCACAGAAAGCCTCTCCCAAAAAAGTTAGAGAGGAAAAAAAATGAAACTTTGGCTCCTCAGAGTGAGTCTCAGTTATTGAACAATGACTTTAAAATCATTTTTTTTCAAATGAAACACAAAGAATTAAAAGTGAAATTACTAGAATGGTGAACCGTCTCTGGAAATTAGGACAAAACATCTATTGATTTGTCTTTTCCTACAGTTCCAGGGTAGTAAATAATTACAAATAATCAGAACCCAGTGGAACTGTGAAACAGCTCATGAATGCCCTTCAGAAAAGACACATATTCCTGGATATTAGGTTGGAACTAACAATGTCTTAGTTCAGGAGAGTATAATTCTGACATCCCTGCCCATTAGACAGGCTGGCTTTTCATCCATGATCAACTAGGATTACTCATTTATCTGTCCTTCATTTAACCTGAAGAGTTATTAAAGTCACATAGTAAAAAATTAAAAGAGGCAGAGAGATCAAATGTGGTTTATTAGCATGCAAACGTTAAAGCAGAAAAAAATAAACCAAAAAACAATGATAGCATTGTAACATTTCCCTGAGCTCACTTTCTCTATGGCCACAAAAATGACTGAAGAAAAATCTGAACACACTGATATCTTTCAACCTTTCACCTTGGCATAAATATCTCATTAAAATGTATTGATGCTGTTTGGGAAGTATGCGAAACTAACCAAATGTCCACACGCACATATATACAGGCCATAACCTTGAATTGGAGCTTCTATGGATCTAGTTTTGCCTAGGGATATGTGTTCATAAATTCCACTAGAATCAGCAGAAAGGAGAGACATGTAGGAGGAAAATTCAACGGTCACAACAAATCAAACGAATATAAATATCTCTGGTTGCATTAATTTGTATTGTCACTTACACTAATGTATTAATCCATTAATATTTTAACTTGATCTGCATTTGAAAAGACAACTCTTATTGCTGAATATGTCTTTGATCAAATGATGAATGAGGTTATGATGATATATATAAAACTGAAATAAGTCCCTGATACTGATTATTTAGATTACAAACATACTGGCCTATTTAATAGGCACATGTCAACAGATACATGTAATATATATATAAATATACATACACATATGATCTCTCAAATTAAGTGTCACATACCATTACTAAAAATATTAATTTATCCTAGTATGTAAAAGTAATTTCAGCACTCTTAAGATGCATTAGTTTATTTAAGAATATCACTAAGCAATTCAGAGTGAAATATTCTTGCTTGATAATCATTTTAAGTTTCACAAACAACCAGGCACCATCACAACCCCTCATTATTCCAGTAAATCTTTCCTAATTAGTGTGCCAGTGGGAACAGAAATAGACCAATTAAGTTATTGTCCTAGTTATCAAAAGCCCCCAAGAAAATATATGTTAGTTAGTAATCACTTCTCTTCCCCTGAATGTTGAAAAGCAAAATGCAGGATCAGGTATAAGACTGAATCAGTCATAGGTAATAACAGAGTAAGATCAAGAAAGAAGGAACTGCAGAGAATTCCACATTTTTTCTTAAGACTCTAAAAACTAAAATAATACCAGTCTTCACAATAAACATGCGAACACAAATATAGATAAAATGAGCCATTCATGAATTCTTTCAAAATAATCAAAACTTGGACCAATCAATTTCTATTGAATTCAGAACAAAGAGCAAAATACACCTCCACGATTTTTTACTATGTGGAAGAGAATCTCAAACTCTGCTTTTGAATACTAAATGCTTTTTCCATGTATTTAGAAATGTTTTTGATAGTTTCAAAATGGAAGTATTTTATTAAATTTAATTTTACGTGTGTGTATATATATGAGCTATTAAAAATTTTTTAGATCACTAAGCTAGAGAAAGGTTTTCACCTCTAAATGGAATAAATATCTCCCACTATCTACTACCAATTTTTCCACCAGGTGGAGAATCATTAGCGATCTCTCTTAGTTAGTAACCCTCCGAATACTTTAGTTAGCAGGTTACCATTCCTTTTTCTTCACAGGTGTCTTCCACCTAATCTTTAAGTTTTTGGTGTTATTACTGTCACTCTTGCAACAGATATTTGATGTTTAAAAACACCCCTTCATTAATCTTCTAGGGTGTGATATCAGAGTGCTTTTGAAGTTTAAATAAATATTTTATATAGGAGATTGAAAAGAACTGTGTACCTTTATAAGCTTTTGGTATTTTGAATTCATTAACCATTTATGTAAAACATCCAAAAATTTCTTGAGGAAAGAAAAAGACTCATTCCAAAATTATATCTCCAAAACTCATATTACTTAAGCATTTTTCAGGTTCTTGGATAACATACAAGATTCATGAATTTATTCACTCGAAAAAACATAATTCCTAGGTATTGTGGGTAATAAATATAACATATATAATATGTTGATGAGGATTACATATTCAAATATGCGGACTAGATACGTAAATTTTTTTAAGTATTTTTTTAAAGTTAATGAATTATGCACCACACCAGGATAATAAATCGGGCTCGGTGCCTGTAGCTCAGTCACTGGGGCACCAGCCACATGCACCAAGGCTGGTGGGTTTGAGCCCGGCCCAGGCCTGCTAAACAACAGTGATAACTGCAACCAAAAAATGGCTGGGTTTTGTGGCAGGTGCCTGTGGTCCCAGCTGCTAGGGAGGCTGAAGCAGGAGAATTGCTTCAGCCCAGGTGTTAAAGGTTGCTGTGAGCTATGATGCCATGGCACTCTACTAAGGGTGACATAGTCAGACTCTGTCTAAAATAATAATAATAATAATGAATCATATCTATGGAAATGAGAAGGAGCATGTACTAGTCAAGAACCATACCCTTAGAGTTGTATTTTATTGTATCTGACCATTCGCCAGCTAAAGGCTGCAATTTTCTCATTTGTGAAATAAAAATAATAATAAAAGAAACCACCTTACAGCTTTATTTGAAGGTTTCAGAAAGATAAAAGCATGTAACATGTCACAGATATTGTTATGGATAAAACACAATAAATAATATTTATGATCAAGTTACCCCGGAAGGATCAAGAAAGGTTTCCTAAATGTTGCAGAAATGATCTGAATTCTAACTCTTGGACTAGGCCCGCAGCAGATGCATGAATAGGTCTCTGGTTGCGACAGCGTACTTCTGACAAAAGGACTGGTTACATCAAAAAGGACAGAGAAACACAACCGGAGAAATAATGAGAAGTTGGTGAGGGCGTAACACGGGGCAGAGGAGACGCACTGTGGACAGATTGTCCTCATTCACACGCTGTCAGCTCCACTCGTCAGAAAACCACAGGCAGGACTTGGGGCCCATTTAGGAAAGAACAGGCGTGACTAAACCCAGGGTCGTGTAATCATGAATCCCAATTCAGCACATCCTGCAGGGCAGAAACCAGATAAAACTGGACTACAACATGCCTTCCTCGAGCCACGCCCCACTGAGAGCAGAGGATACAGTTGCCCCCAAAAATGGAATAAAGAGAGATTGATATAGTTTCCCCACACCTGCTTATGGTTTAAATATCTCTCCCCCCAAACCCAGAAGTTTACAATTATTACTCCATAAAATTATAAATCTGAAAGAAGCCTTGGAAAGCATATAATCAAACACCACACTTTGAGTTACAGCTCTTCATAATTTCTCTTCTTCACAGTGCTCACCACAATATAAAGGATATATTTTTATAAATACCTGATCAATCTCTGTCTCTGCTTACTGGACTATGAGCTTTATGGGAGTAAGCAATGTCTTTTCTTGCCAACCATTGTGTCCCACGAAACAAGCACAGTGCGGGGGACTTGGGAGGTGAATATTAATGGAATGGTTAAATGAACGGATGTGTGTATTGTAGATGAGAGGCCAGGCGAGGAGCGTTGGTGTTTGGCCCTCGTTAACACAGCTAGTGAGTGACAGAGTGTGGACCTAAAAGTACTTTCTGGATTCTCACCACGCAGCTTCCTCACGCCCTCACGACTGTGTCCTGCGTTCATCATAGCCTCTCCCTGACACTTCTTAGCCATGACAAGGAGATGTCTCTGAGACTTTGCTATGGATATCAACTTGTTTAGTCTGTCTTAAAACAGACTCGGAGATTTGAACGGGGAGATTTTAGTAACTGGTGTAGCCAGCCGTGTAAACGGTGAAAGACAGCATAAAAATTTGGCTTGGTCCGTTTCTCAATTTGGCCTAGAAAAAATGTGAGCCCATTTTCCAACCAAAAAGCTAGAGAATGAGGCTTCCTTGCCTTCCCCACTCTTCCAGGATAAGAGTTCTTTGAGCAGCAAGAATGGGAAGACGGATGGAAGGAGGAGCTGGAGAGAGGAAGGAAAGGGACCTCTCAAGTCTTCCCCTTGGCACTTGATGGCTGTGACCATGCACGCTGTCTAGTGACTGATGATTCTTAAAGCGACGACAGTAAGAAATGATGTTAAAATGAAAAAAAAACAAAACAATGCTACTGCTATCAAAATGACATTTTTATGAATTTATCACACATGGTGAGTTATTCCTGCATCCGTGTAAGAACTCACATTCCACACAAAGATGTTCGTTACCTTCAGCTACAATGGAATCTTAGAGGAAGAAAAAATTACATTAATTGAAGACACACAAAAGGAAAGTCTGGCAACAATAAACCATTTTATCTGTTACTCTGGCGTTCTATTTCCTCAGCAAAACTTCTCCCTGGGTTATCCACTAATAAGAATGAACACTGTTAATGCACACGAGAAAATTTCACGCTCACAGCACGACAACAATAAAAACTAAGGAAGATTTTAACATTATTTACTTCCTTGTTATTATATTGCCATGTAAAGTATCACTTAATGAAATGCTTCCTTAATCACATTTTTTGCACTAATTTCAAGTTTAACGTTTTCACTGAAATAAAAACAAAATCTGTGACCAAAATCAAGCTACAAGCTAAAAATTTAAAGGTGTGCCTCTCAGCTTTACTTCAAACTTACCTTCCTGTGGAATCTTTCTTTGGAGATGCCATTTAAAATTCTAAATTTGTAAACCTTTCCTACAACCCTTAATACCACATTCTTAATAATTTCTCAGTTGGCATTGTCATTACCCATAAATACGATGATTTTAAAATTCATCTTCAGCAGTCTGCATCCCTGTGGTAGAAAGTGTGTTCCATGAGGGCTGGGATTTTTGTCACGTTTGCTAAAGGCTATATCCTAGAACTTTCGTAACTACCTGGAACATGATATTTTCTTAACACAGATGTTGATTAAAAGAATAAAATGTTTACAAAAATATTTATTGTGATTCCCGTAGTAATAGTAGGATTTAACAACATTTTCTGAATTAATGGCCAGGAAATTATTCTTATCCTGACAAAATGGCATACTGGATTCTTTGAACATAAAAAGAAAAAAAAATTGATTATGTATGAGCTGAAATATCTGTGAAAAGTTACATGTTGCTAAGATCACTAAGTGATAATGTAGCATTGGGAGTGACACGAAACATTTTAAAAGTGCGCATTAAATTATGTGAAAGAAACCATGATTTAGGTTAAGACCTTTTTTGGAATGGTCTGACAGATTTATAGACAAAATAAAAATGCAAGACCCTTGTGAATTGAGCAAAATTTCAGAATTCAAGTTTTCATAGATGAAGCTCATTTTAGGCAGCATTCAGATAATTATCAAAGAGGTTAAACAGGAGAGATCACATCAGATTATTTTATATTAGCAGAATTGCTAAAGATAATATATTTTATTAATTACAATCCATGGAATTCATATTGTGAGCATATGCACACATAAACATACATAGGGAGATAAACAGTTTTAAAAGACGAGCATTTGTCAAAAAAAAAATGAGCATTTGTCTCATTTAGGAAGGTTTTGTCCTATAGAACTACCATCTGCATTATTTGTAGTTTCAGCCTTGAAAAATTTTTAAGCAATGTTATTGCGCTCAGACTGTTGGTCTAGGTATGTGCTGGAATTTGTTATAAAAATTAAGTCTGCCTACTTTGTAGTTGCAGTCGTGAAAAAGTTTTAAGCCATTTTCTCTTATTACCCTGAGTTGCACTGTCAGGCCAGGGATATACTACATATTTCTTTATTTTCTTAACCAGTGACTTTTTGAGTTACATGTCTGTACCTGCTTTTTGTTGTTGTTGTTGTTGTTGTTGTTGTTTTTAGGCAGAGTTTCCATCTGTTGCCCTGGGTACAGTGCGTGGTGTCATACCTCACAGAAACCTAAACTCTTAGGCTTGAGTGATCCTCCTACCTCAGTCTCCCAAGGAGCTGGGACTACAGGCACCTGCCACAACGCCCAGCTACTTTTCCTATTTTTAGTAGAAAGAGGGTCTCGCTGTGGATCAGGATGGTCTTGGATGCCTGAGCCCAGTCCGCGCCTGCCTTGGCCTCCCATAGCGCTGAGATTACAGGCATGGACCACTGTGCCCAGCCCACGCCTGCCTTCTTTTCATATTCTCTACTAAATATTCTGCTGAACACTTAATAAATATTGCAGTCAGGACATAAAATAAATGCAAATAGGAATATTTCTCCTTTATATTTTATGTTACCCAACAAATCTGATTCCTAGAAACAGGAATTCAGATCAAAGACCTTTATCTGCAATGCTGAATGACTACAAGGGCAAAATGTCCTCACTGATAACTCAGATAGCAGTGATTTCTCATAAATCACCTACAAAAATAGTTAATAATTATCATCCATGTGATATTTATGGTAATATTGCCACTGAAATGAAAATATTTGAATGACCAGTTACAAGTTAATGACATTGACTCATGACTAATTATTGCCAACACTATCAATTACTGTTTGTTCATGAGGCTGATGATAAGAATCTGTGGATGGGGTGGTGCTTGTGGCTCAAGGAGTAGGGCGCCGGTCCCATATGCCAGAGGTGGTGGGTTCAAACCTAGCCCCGGCCAAAAAACAAACAAAAAAAAAGAATCTGTGGATGAACACAGACAGACTCTGTCACAACAGCCTCTTCTGGATTTGTAAGGGAATATACGGTATTGCTCTTAATTTTTACACTTTTTGTTGTTTTGTTCTTTCTGTTTCCATATATTTCTGTTAAATATTCTTGAGGTATCTCATAAGATTAAAAATGAGAGAGAGGGAAGGGAAGGCCAAAAAGGAAGTTTGGGGGAACAAAAAGAAAAGTGAACCCAACTCTTTCCTGACAACTCCCTTGTTGTCTAGAATATTGAGTGCCCAACTTTATTCATAACATAAATTTGTTTACCGCATGAATTCAGATAACCTGTCAGACATTGCTTCTGAACTTGTAGTGCAAAATTTTTTACTAAGTATGTAGTGCCCTAACTTTGGACTGATTGATTTCCTATAAGATAAAGGTTTTTCAGGTTGATTTGATAGTTTTTTACATTGTGAATATGTTAATAGATCTAATTAAAATTATGTGAGCTTTTTTATCTAAAGTGATGCTATATTTACTATGATCACACCTGTGGTGCATATTACAGGGGTATTTGCGAAACTTGGTAAATGTAGAATGTAAATGTTTTGGCACAGTAACTGAGATAACACCGGAAAGGCTATGTTAACCACTGTGATAAAAATGTGTCAAATGGTTTATGAAGTGAGTGTATGATGCCCCATAATCATATCATTGTATACAGTTATGATTTAATAAAAAAATTAAAAATAAATAAATAAATAAATAAAATAAAATAAAATAAAAATTCTAGCTTCTTTATTCTTGTGATATTTTACTAAGAAGAATGTGTTTCAACTCCATTCAGGTTAATACAAAAAGATGTAAAGTCTCGATCTTTTTTAGCAGCTGAACAGTATTCCACAGTATACATATACCACAGCTTGTTAATCCATTCTTGGGTTGGTGGGCATTTAGGTTATGAGTCCAGTGTACTCAGTTCTAATATGAAGCTAATCTAATCTAATACATGCCGATACAAGAGAAAAGCTCAAATCAATTCCAGTTGTGGGATGGGGAATCTAGGGAGTCGGGAGAGAGGGGTGGGGGACGGGTGTTCTCACATTTAATGACACAGTGTTAGAGCCTATGGCACACCTCTTGGGGGCTGGACACGATTATAAGAGGGATTTTACCTAACAAATGCAAACATTGTAACCTAGTTCTTTGTACCCGCAATTAACCTGAAAAAATTAAAAAGAATTCTACTTACTATATTTTTGTTTTTTTAATCTTTACTCATCATTCAATTTATAATAATGTTATAACTTATTTTTTGCATATTTAAAAATGTTTAAAGTAGAGATAGTTACAACACAAACAATTCATGCAGCATAATAAATTATGCTATTAACAAACACATGGTTAAAGTTGAGGAAATCTGGATTATAATTATTCCGTTTTATTTCAATAATATTCTGTGAGCTGTGTGATTCTTGGTCAGATTCTCTCTATACCTTACTTACCTTAAATATGATCAATCAGGAGAAATAAAGTCTAAGGTTCTCAAAGTTCTACAATCCTATAAATGTTTAGAACGTTATATAACTTAACCTCCGCCTAACAAAACCATATGCGTGGTGCAAGGGTTATGTTCAGAACATTTAATAACAGAATGGCACTTGCCCTCACCCCACGCTCACAGAAACAACCCGTACAGTTCTCCCAGAGCCGCTTGCTTAATACCAAGGAAATGCCCTTAAGGGCAAAATGGCTCTCTGAAGAGCATCAGTAAGTAACTATGTTCAAAATACCAGGTGCCTTTCAAATTCCTAAAAGATTTTCACCAGCTAGGGTAATAAGTATGCTTACTTTGGGAGAATCTTTTCGATGCACTTCCAGACTCAGTTGTTTGGCATAGCAAATTAGTGCAGCCCTGAGCCTTCTTTAATGGTTAATTAAATTAGTTTGGGAAATACTGTTCTTGATTCATATGAATGAAATCAGGAAGCAGGAAGATGATCTGTTAGTCTGATCAGCAGTAAGAGGCTTGTAGCAAGACTTGGAAATGTGTTAGAAACATAAATTGTCAGCTCTCACCCTAGACCCACTGGTATTGGAGACTTTAGGGGAGTGAAGCCTCGACGTGTGAGACCTCACAGGTGCTTCTCATAAACACGAACCCTAAAGCCCTACCATTTGGGCTGACACAGGAAGCCAGCATCTCCCCAGGAGGAAGGCAGAAGGCCGCTACTCCTGCGGTGCACCTCGGAGACACTAGACATGGCTCCTCTCAGATTTCAGAGATTAGGGAACACAGTTCAGGTAACCTGAGGTCAGTTAGTAATTAAGAAGTAGAACCAGGTGAACCTAGGCCTGCCTTACACAGGGGCTCAAGGGTGTACCCACCATTCCCCTCATTGGAACAAGTTCAAGGATATTAGAATAATAAATTCCTGATTCAACACCCTAAATCTTACCTTTTTATTATAATTTATATACAGTTGTAAAGATGCTGACCCTAAGGGGCTTTTGTGTTCCTTTAAAAAACAGTAGCCTGCAATTATCAGTTAAGACTACAAAACAACAATGTAGTTTAAAATGGCATCTTTTACTAAGAGGCAGTGTTTATAGAATTATGTTTCTGAAACTTTAATAAAGCCCTTGGGAAATGTCTTAAAATGTATATGTTGACTCATTAGGCCAAGTGAGGCCCAGATTATGCTTTCCTAACAAGCTCCTGGAGGATTCTCATCATCCCCTGGACCTTCCAGTGCTATTCCTGGGCCATAGTTATGTAACAAGGTTAAGACAGCCACCTCTTTAGCCGGACTGGAAGCATCAGCTACCACTTCTAACTATGTGAATTTCAGCAGGTTAGTAAATTTCTTTGGATCTCATCTGTGAAATGGAGATGGGAGTAGTGCCTCTTATAATGGTGGACAGATTAAATAAGTTTAGTATATGCAATATGTTTATAGCAATGCATGACCCTTAATAAGCACACAGTAACCTTTAGCTAATACTATTTAGAACAAGAAGTTACCAATAGTTATAAAGTATATCAATCATTTTCAAGCATATTTTAAATGATTAATTAATTCACAAAAAGTTAAAAAAATGTATTTGAAACAGCAAATCCTATGGAAATAGGTAATTATTAAATCAGTAGAATATGGGATACTGTTTGGCCCTCACTTCAAATCACATATTCTTAGTATTTCCATTTGTTCTTGTCAATAATAACACCAATACCTTCTACATAAACCTTTTATTTTCCTTAATTCCAACTATTAGTGATAGCCTATGTCAACTTGGACACGTTTTAATAATTTCTTGCCCTGCAGACAGAAGATTAAATTATGGACTATTATTATATGTGACTAATTAATCTTGTGATTAATTTCAAATTTGGTTGAGATAAGAAATTCTCAATCAAAGCTAACTTCAGGGATTTGTGGTATGAATATTCTCTTAATTTCTTCAATAGAAAAATTATTACTATTATGTTTTGTGAGCCTTTTAATCATGTAAGTGGTCAAATAGGAAATACAAGTTGGAAGTTAGGGGTCTGCCAGATGATCAACTGCTTCCCGTGCAAATTTAACCTCTATTAAAAAATTGGATGAAAATGTATAATCTCTCCTGATTGCCCCAAATAACTAATTTACATGTTCTCATTAAGAGACAGTTGCATATTTATTTCTTTAACTATACCTATGTGCAAAGGTCCCTAGAGATTTAATCACTTCCTCCATGATGTTGGCACATCAAATCCTTTAGGTACTTAATAATCATGATATTAATGAAATGCCTTAAGGCAAAAAGTTCATCAAAGAGTAATTATGTATCTGGGTGTTGGGGGCTGGAGAGGGTCAAAATAGAGACCTACAATACTACAATTTCACTTTATGAGGAATTCCTACACTTTTATTTAAAAAGAAAAAAATGAGAACTCCCAACATAGAAATACCAAAATAATGGAACATGTAGTGAGGCTTTATTTTGTAATTAATATGCATGGATTTTACACAGTTAATTTACATTCTCATTTACGGGAATTACCTGTACCCTACATATTGACAGAAAGGGCTCTTTAATTTTATGAGTCCAAGAAACCTATCTAAGTGCCTAATTTTTTTCTCCATTGCCTTTAATTAAAATAACTCTAGGATCATCTACCTAATAATTTGGATAATTTTTTTTAACAGGAAGCAAGTTTGCTCACTGAACACATTTGCTAAGCTTGCCTAACGACTCCTCTAGATGAATGGAAATTAAAATGAGCACATTCTCAGCAGATCTTAGGCCCAGTCACAGGAAACTAGGACACCTTCCTGCCTGTCTTCTCCCTGGGTAAACCACAGGGTGTCTCGAAGGTCACCATACAGATATAAGGAGAACAGGAAATGGGAGATGAATGGGCCACATTCATTCCAAGATTTTACAAAATATCCACAAAATATTTTTCTATGTGTTGATGTGTAAATATAAAAATATAAAATATAATATAATTAAATATATTAGAATATAATATGAATTTGTCAATTTTCCTATGTATGGTAACCTTTGGGACACTCTGGAGAGAGCTGTGGGGTTTGGGTTAAGTTATGTAACTTTCTTGACCTGGTTTTTTTCATCTGAAAAATAAGGGATGTGGCTAATCTCCAAAGTGCTGTCAAGCTGAGATTCTATAAAATGCCATAATATCTCTGGGAAAAAAATTAGGTATTACCTTGAAGATAATTGTAATGCCCTTCAGGGCCCCTGCAGATGCAATTCCCAGTTATGAAGCTTGTTGGGGATACAGGTATCACCGTCCATGTCTGCTAAATTAATACATTTCAGATTTACTGGACAATCCTCATCCCCATAAATTGCAAAAGATGGTTTCAATAAGACTTTTCCATCCAGCCAGAAGTCCAGACACGTTTACTAGGGATGAACTTGAAGCTACTGCCTGCCCCAGTAATCTGCCACGTCCAGTGTAGGAATGGTATTCTAGGCCAAGGCAGCCACTGTCCTGCACAATTTATATCTATGATGATGGTGATGACGATGATACTATAGATTCAAATTTATCAGCTTCTGCCTCCTTTTCTCTCCCTCTATACCCCCGGTTCTCTCTTCTCTCCCTTCCATCTTTCTTTCCTTTTGTGATTTTATTTTTCCTTCTTCACTCATTTGTTCCACACTCTGAGCTTGATGTCTTCAAGGACAGGAAGCCCATATTTATAATGGATACACTTAAAAATAAATGACAATGCCTGTCACACTGCAGTTGTATTCCAGGCCCAAAGGAGGGAAGAATGGATTTTGTGTACGTGGAAGGTAGGAAGCAATCCAGACACTTTACAGAGTAAGTTAAAGTATGAGTCCTAAAGAGCAAGCAGGCTGAGGGACTGCCGGCTGCCCTAACAAAATAGCCTACAACAGGAGACTTAAACAAGAGCAAGTTACTCTCTCACATTTCTGGAAGCTAAGAATTCCAACCAAGGTCAAAGTGCCAGCAAGGCAGTTTTCATCGTGAGGCCTTTTCTCTTGGTTAGTAAGCAGCGGCCATCACAGTGGGTCCTCACATGACCATGTGTATATGTGTGTGTGTGTGTGTGTGTGTGTGTTGTATGTGTCTGTGTGTATGTGCGTGTGTCTTCCTTTAAGTTCACTAATACATATCAGGTTCTTACTATAATGACCTCAATTAACACTACTTTTTCAGAGGCCCTCTCTCCAAATGCAGCACATGGTGGGTTAGGCTTCCACCCATGAATTTTTGGAGGACACGTGCAGTCCATAACACCAGTGAAAAAGGTGACCTTCGCATTGCTATAAGTAGTTGGCAGTTGTCGGGTGAGTGGGTTCCATGTTTTGCATTAAGAAAGCATGTCCAGCACACCTAGGGTGCAGATGGTATGTCTGGAAATGTCAGAAATAGGAGTGGTGGGGACCAGCCTTCAGTGCCCTCCTCAGGGGCCTGGAAGGCACCCCACACATGTTATAACCCCCCGCGAGTTTCCGGTTAGTCGATGCTCTCTCTCTACCACCTGGGAAAAGACTTTCGGACTTGATACCCTCCACTTCCAGGACATAATACATTGGGAGGTAGAGAGACACTTAGAGAAGATTTCTGGCTGGACCAGAAATGTATCTATTTATGGATAATTTTTTTTCTTATAAGAAGTTTACCTTTAAAAAGCATATTGCATTATAATTTTCATTTACCTAGCAAAGATTTTCTTAATACAAAGGACATGATCCACAAGTCAAACGTAATCATGCTTTTTCTCATTTTCAATCTATGATGAATATATGAGAGATGAGCTTTTCCTTAGTTTTGTACTACAATATACACTAGGTATTTACCTTTGTGAACTGTGACATTTATAAAGTAATGTACAATGTACCATTTCTCCAACTTTTTATAAAGACGCGGGAGTCCTCCATTTTACTTCGGAAATTTTAAAAGCCTGTACCTACTACAAAAGTTCCATGATAATAAGAGGCTTAAATATTACAGTAAAAAGCAAAACATTTTAGTTATGTGAATAATAAGTTCACATTGCATATCATATCTTAATTGTCTTCTGAGTCTTCACAGATTTTAGAGAGAAAATGTTGGCAAGTCATTAAAACTCATCAATAGTTTAAAAATGTGTAAAGGCAAGATTATTTTATGGCCATTATGTTTTTGTAATGTCAAGTATTTATCATTCCAAATGCAAAGTATATTTACATATCAAAAACTAAGAAGATATTGGAACATTCTCACACTGCATTATATTGAAAATGTGCATTTATACTTAGAATGATGTTTGTGAAATAGTCTCATTTAGGCCAGGACTTATAAACCAGCACTTTACTAAAACTAAAACTTGGCTAGAGCCTATTTATAAATCTTGTTATTAAATATTCTCAAATTAATGTGCTTACTTCTTAATGAACTCCTTGCAATAGAAAAGTTTAGATAATTAGAATGCTGTTCAACCAGCATACAGTCGACCATTTCTAGGAGATGAACATCTAGCTTTGAGGTAGAAAAAAAATCACAGACATGAATTAATCAGTTTTTAAAAAGAATTGAGCAATATAATAGCTTTTGTACAATTTTGTTGCTTAATAAAAGAAAATAAGAAGGCACCCAAGTGTAAATATTTTGAATTATTTTATTCCTTTTCCTTACTATTTAGTAATTAATGGGGTCAGTTCTCCCTGCAGGAAAGATCACATGTACCTTTCATATCTAAGATAATGTGTGGTGGGCAGCACAGTACTCTACTGGTGCCCACAAAAAGGGGATTTTTAAAAAGCTCAAAAAATGAATCCATAATTACAAATTTTGGAAAGTGTAATGAAGAAAAACATCCAAGAACTATTTGTCTATTTCTTAAAAGAAAATGAGAGACAATTCATTTATGTGTGGCGAGAGAGGGGAATTTGTGAAGAAAAACTGTAAGAGCTCAAGGACTAATAGACGGTAGCCCGGACCAGGGTGGGACAGAGGCCTTAAACCAAGTCTGGAAGGAGGTCCCAGTTTCACTCCTCACAGCAGTTAATAGCAACAGACGCTCCACCGTACACTGGGGGAGTTCATGTCAACTGGCAGGAACCGCAAACATGGAGCTCAATTTTCATTTGGAGGTATCTAGAACTAACCACTGAAAGTCTCTGTTGAAATTTCTTAGGCTGGGATCAAAATCATTTTGTCTGGGTGGCCCATGGTTGGTTTATAGTTGACATGAATTTTAAAAAAAGAGGGACTGGTAGGGTGCTGTGTATTCTGCTGCTGCTGTGGAGAAAAGGCTTACAGATGAGCAAAAGCCAGATCCAAGCACAGACTGGATTTTCTCAATGGTACCTTGGATCCAATGTGAGGTCATTAGCTACAGAATACAGAATACCTTTATTTTTGAAATGTATTCAGAGAAAATAATTTTTTATTCCAACTCTGTCTTTGAATGTTTTCTAATCCCATTTTTTTCCCATAGAACAGTTGCTTCTGAAAGTAATTTTTAATAATACAGCATTTCTTTGAATACATACATTTGGTACTGACGTTCAAATTTCTCTGACCCAGACAGATCAACAGGCTAGTATAGAAAACAAGACATCCGGGCGGCACCTGTGGCTCAGTCGGTAGGGCGCCGGCCCCATATACCGAGGGTGACGGGTTCAAACCCGGCCCCGGCCAAACTGCAACCAAAAAATAGCCGGGCGCTGTGGCGGGTGCCTGTAGTCCCAGCTACTTGGGAGGCTGAGGCAAGAGAATCGCTTAAGCCCAGGACTTGGAGGTTGCTGTGAGCTGTGTGAGGCCACGGCACTCTACCCGAGGGCCATAAAGTGAGACTCTGTCTCTACAAAAAAGAAAACAAGACATCTCGTAAACAAACTGTACCTTTCCTCACTGGATCCAAAAAAGTCTGTCTATATGATGCAGTGTAGGTATTTAATCATCCAGTTGTTTCCATTTTCAATCAAGTGCCTAGCTCTCACTTTATGCAACAAATCACCTGTTTTGTTTTGTTTTTTTATTAAATCATAGCTGTGTACATTAATGCGATCATGGGGCACCATACACTGGTTTTTTAGACCATTTGACATATTTTCATCACACTGGTTAACATAGCCTTCCTGGCCTTTTCTTAGTTATTGTGTTAAGACATTTATATTCTACATTTACTAAGTTACACCATGGACTATTATGCAGCCTTAAAGAAAGATGGAGACTTTACCTCTTTCATGTTTACATGGATGGAGCTGGAACATATTCTTAGTAAAGTATCTCAAGAATGGAAGAAAAAGTATCCAATGTGCTCAGCCCTGTTTTTTTAGCAACTGTTTTTTGGATGGCTTTTCTACTTCTCTTTCCTTCCTTTCTTCTTGTCCTATCAGATTAAAGGAGCGTCACCCTCTGCCTTCACGCACACACATGAATAGTCTCCTAGTTTACTTCAAGCCGTCGCACTGGCTAATTAACTCCAACAACTATTCTTCCTAAGGCAGGGGTCTGTCAATACCTCTCACACATCGCTCCCACCATTTTTCACCTTAGTTCTGTTGGCATATAGTTCAACAATCATCCACTTTATGCAAGTTAATGTTCTCAGTGGTTTTACATTTTTAACAATAGTAATGGGCATCTTGTAAAAGGAAGTTGGATTTTATTTTTTCTACTGCGAATGCTTAAACATTCAAAAATAAATGAAACCAAACACAAAATAGGGCCTAATTATTCAACAGTATAGTCTCCTGGGGAATCACTAGCCAGTAGCTGTTACTTTGAAAGGCACTAATATTTTAAAAAAGTGGATGTTAGGAAGATGCCAATGTTAGCAGAAAGTATCAATGTTCATAATCAGAGTGAGCAGACCAAAAGTAATACATGTAAACTGATGAAATAAGAAAGTCTTGGAATCATGTGCTTCATAAATATCACAGTTCACAGAAGCAAACAGCTAATGCATCACAGCCCCCCAAAGGGGATGTAGGAATGTCACCGAACTTCATTTGGCGAGTTCCCTTCTTAATATAACAAATTCTAACATTCTCCCAATTTTCACAAGACACAGAAGAAATTATTCCACAAGTGGGGTTGCCTGAAAGCTAGAACCTACAAGTTAAAAATAATGAAATTTTATTACCAAAACACGAAGATGAAAGACAGTAATGTGAATGATTTTTCAAGCTCTTTTTTTTATTATTACTAATATAAATCTCCATTAAAACTCACACTCGAAGATATTCACGTACAGTGGTGACTTCAAATTAAAACACTACATTTCAACTAACTCATTAATAATTCATATAGTTAATTTACACAAAGCATGAACATTACTTTGAAAATCTGAAAGAAATTCTATTATCTGCAAACCAATATAAGAGAGGACAATCACATTTTCCTTACTTTATCAATAATTATTTTATTTGATACTTTGTTGGGCAAAATTATGTTACTTTTAATAGTATAATTCTTTTATTGTAGGAATCAAGCAGATGTAAAAACACTTCTAATTGATTTGTGTGGTATATATTCCACTGAATACTTTGTAATTAATGAATGACTCCCCTGTCCTCTACTCCCCCCTTGTAATATAAATCCCTGTTTAGATCACATTTGGTCCCTCTGTGAATGCCAGGTATAGTTCTTAAAGTCAGATCATTTTCTACTAGGGTCTTACATTATCATTTTTTTTCTTTTAATTAGAACTTTAAAAGGACTATCATATATTTTACATCATACTTTATTATTCCAATTCTTTCCTATGTAAATAATTTATAAGCTATAAAATTTTGAAACTCCCAAACTCCAAGAGCTCTGTCATTTTGATAGCAAGCATTAACCTAAACTAATCTCAGGCTGGGAAGGCCTATGAGGGTGAATTACAATGAACACATGAACACAGAACTGTTCTTCCACTCCAAGCTAGCTATGGAAGTAGTTTTTTTGTTTTTCTTTTCAATTTTCCCTTCTTCCTCTTATCTCTGCTTCCTCCACTGGCACGCTTACTTTTTTTAATCAAAATAATGGGTTAGACATTTCTTTTCTGTAAGTACTAGTCCAATATTCTTAAAGTCTGACTAAGTACGGGATTCTCACAAGGCCTCGAGTCCACTTTGTAGCCCTGTTCTTCTCTCTGTGTGAATCACATGTCTTTACATTTCAAATACAAATTTCACATGATCTATTCTCCAGTAAAGGTTGAAAATATACCCAATAACTAGAAATGATGTTTGATGTTTCAAGGTGAACCTGAACTTCATTTGAAAGGTTCTTAAAAAGGCAAATGTTTAATTCTTTGCTTTCCAGAGCTCTGAGAGTAATAGAAACAAAAATTTGAGCTGGGACCATAGCAAAGCAAGTGATTATGATTCTACTACAACAAAAACCTCAATAAATTATAATTGCTTCAATTCATTGGCTAAGTCAATGAAATTTGGTGTGAATCTTCTAAGGTTAGCTGTCATGTTTTATGTAAAGTTATTTTCACATTAAATAGATTAAAACAAATGTAGCCTAATATAAAATTTTGTATTACAATATAGTTATACAACATTATAAATCATCACTGAGTAACCTATTAATTACACTTCTATACATTTTTACAGTTTGAGACATTTAGAAAAATAATGCACTTAATGTTTAAAAGAAAATTCAGATTTTCTTTTAAGTGTTATCTTTTAAAAGTGTGGATATAAATAAGTATACAGTTCAGACTTTTACTTTTAAAATTTCAGGAAAAATATAATTTTATAAAGTCTTATACCATTTGCTTATTTTTATTAATAGATTTTATATTCTCTTGAAGTCCTACTGACTTTTGAGCTGTGGTATTTTACAGTAGTCAAAAATTAACACTCTGGAGGCTGGGTTTGAAACCCACCACCACCACTATCGACTAGCTAATAGATATTTGGAAGCTATTTATCCTCACTAGGTCTCAATGGGGTGGAGATTCTTAAAGGTTGTAATGAGGATTAAATCAGGAATACATTAAAAGCAGCTACAACATACCCACCATGCAGAACGCACAAGTGTTATCCATTATTATCAACCTGTACAGATCATTTGGTAATATAGATCACCTAAGGCCTTTTCTGTCCTGTCTCATCAAGTTCTTCACAACCCAGGCCTCAGATGTCTCTTCTATAGTAGCACCTAATAACACCCCCCGATTTCTCTTATTAGAAAAAGAGATCATAAATGGTTTAATAGAAAAGGAGATAAGCTGGTTCTTAATTTTAGTTCAAACTTTAATCACTGTGGGGAATTTTACACTGTTTTGCCTCCTAGCCTTTCCATTTCATGCTTTACAAAAAGCTCATACAGTGGGAAGAATATTAAACGCCTTGTTTCAGAGAACAGCAGGAAAATTCGACAGTTTTACTAACACCAGACAGCGCCTTGCCTGAGAGTTTCCTGAAAATGGACAAACCGCCTTTCATACAATAATGGCCTTGAATGTTGACTCATTCTGAGGGGAAGAATGTGGTGCTCACAAGTTTACAGACAGCTCTGGGATTATTAAGATGGTTTGAAAATGATCAAAGACATCAAGAATGTTGGCGGTTTGCTAACACCCTCGGTCTCTTCCAGTGCCCGGGACCTGCTCTTTTTTTTTTTTTTTTAGAGACAGAGTCTCACTTTATGGCCCTCGGTAGAGTGCCATGGCCTCACACAGCTCACAGCAACCTCCAACTCCTGGGCTTAAGCGATTCTCTTGCCTCAGCCTCCCGAGTAGCTGGGCCTACAGGCGCCCGCCACAACGCCCGGCTATTTTTTTGTTGCAGTTTGGCTGGGGTCGGGTTTGAACCCGTCACCCTCTGTATATGGGGCCGGCGCCTTACCGAATGAGCCACAGGTGCCACCCGGGACCTGCTCTTTGTTTATGTGGAGGTAATTCTGGCTTCTAGTTTATAAACTCTAGTTATAATCTGTAGTATTTGTCTCTGTTTGGGGGTCAAACGTGAGCCTTTAGAGTTTAAGGTGATCCACATCCACTGTCCTATACAATGGTGAAATAGTTGATCTTTTAATAAGGAACAGAACAAGAATGGGGATGACTACCTTCAAAGAACACACCCAAGGCCCATAACAGATCAAAACTCCACACACATCTGTGCAGACCTGGATGGGTCGTGTCCCCAAACCATAATGTACTGTTGTGAGATTTAGGATGAAGAATGACCAAAAGGGGCCAAGGAGAAAGGGCAACGTAACTCCCTTTGTCTGTGGGAAACAATACTGAACCCCATCATGGTCTCCTGGCCGACTTTGGTGCCCCTCTGTTAAATGCTGAGGCTAGTTAAAAAAAAAAAAAAAAGGTGACAGATCTGGCTCTAGGAAGTATTTGTTGCTTAGAGAGAAGACAGATCATTTATCAAGAATCACTTCAAGACCCTGCACCTTTGTGCCCACCAGTACAAAACTACAATGTTAAAGTTGCCCAATCCCATCAGTTACCCATGGTACAAGACCAACCTTAAAATCATCCACCTCAGACTCAAAAACCTCTACATACCCTTTCTGATTTTCCTCTTTTGATAAGAATCTGTGGACTTGGTGTCGTCCCTTACTAAACTAAATCTAATAACTTTAGCTTTTCTCCATTTTTTTTCCAGAACTAACAAGGTAACTTTTTTTAGGACTATTAAACTTCCTTGAAATTTTACATCTGTGTTAAAGTCAGCTTTTGTGGATGAAGTAACATTTTCCCTCAAGAACACAAAAGAAATAATTAATAAAACTAAGAGAAATGAAATACTTTTGACTTCAGTAAAAGCTACCAAATGGATTTCATTTTGAAGTCACCAGTAATGCTAAGGATTTGAAATTTCAAATCTTAAAATTCCTTTCAACTCCTTCAACTTTTTAATAATCATTTTGTATGTTATATTTATTTGTATATTTTTAATTATTAAAATTTATACTGAATAAGAAAATTCATAATTATTTGAGGGTTTAATTTTTATTTTATACTTTATACTTTGAAGTTTCATAGGATAATTTCCAGGAGTGCGGGGCTATTTTAAGTAATGAACTTCCAGGGTAATTTCTGTTCCTTGTTATTTCTGACACTGACAGATTTTGAAACTCCTTTGTGATGCCCAAGAGTGAAGATGATTTTATTTCAAAGAATAAGCCTTTTTCCTATTTTTTCCAGCATATATTCATTGTAAAATTTTGTGTATTTACTTACATGTGAGTGGGATGGTTGTAAGAACATGTCCAGTCCTATATTTAGAAATTATAAATTTTGTAGGATTGTGATTTTTCTTCTTAAATGGAAAATGCATAACAACAGATGGTACTCTGGCCTTTGGTCTGCTGATTTTCTAAGTGAATAACATACAATCATTATAAAATGAATCAAACTCTTTCACACTCACAGGTTCTCTTCCTTACTGGCACAGAGGAAATAATTTACCATTTAGCTGGTTCCAATAAGTAAACTTGGTAAAAACTTTTCTCCAACAAGTCTAAGACTTAGATTATTTTGTACAGTAATTTACCTCTTTACACACATTATACCTTTGATATTCTCACTAATTTAACCTTCGGGAATGTAGTTAGCATCTCAACTATTTTATAGATAATAAAACAAAACTTAGAAGTTATCTTATGACTGCATACATTGACTACTGTCATCTGAAAAGAGTACATAACGCACTTTGAATTGATATAACTTTAAATAAATAAAAATTTGAATATGTTCATATATAAAATTTCATCTTAAGTGCCAAACGTCCCTATATTTACTCACTGCATGACAACTGAGACATAAATAAAACAAATAATTATTTTATCATTGCCAACATAGAAGACTGAAATTTAAATGTGAGTGTCAAAAATAAATACTTTCTTTTAAGGACTAAAATAACATAAAACGCACTTGTGGGTTCTAATTGATTCTCTATTTCTAAGGAGTGCAAAGAAAGATTTGAAATTGTTATCACCAGGAACCAAGATCATAAGAAAAAAACAAATCAATACTTAATTTTAAAATATCCACAAGGAAAATTTTAGAAATAGAACATAAACTTTCTCTAGCAGCTCATGCTGAGACAACCATGTACATGAATGCTCCTGTTTTTACTTAAAATTGATTTTATCTGATTTCAGTATTTTTTCCTTGTTTATTATTACAATCACCCACCACCATTGACTCCTCTCTCAGCTCATAAAAAAAAAGAACCAACCCATGATCTTGTTAACCACGCATTTATTCAGAGCTTTGCAGAGTTCAAAGTTTGGGTGGACTTCTATAAACTACTCACATTAGCACGCAGTTCACTTCATCTTACTGGGACCACATGAGTTAAAGTGTTTCTGAAGGAATACAGTACTGTTTGCATAATGTAGGCATACCACACAGTTCTATTTTTTTTATTATTTTGTAATTATTTGGTGAGTAGTTCCTACAATGTGCAACTTCATCAAAAGCAACATGTGCTAAGAGTTAAGAAGTGTTCGCCGTAGCGTCCCCGCTGTATGCTTGTATGAGTCTGCTCAGGCTGCCGTAACAAAATACTGTGGACTGGGTGGCTTCACAACTGAAATGTATTTTCTCAAAGTTATGGAAGCTGGAAGTACATGATGAAGATGCTGGCGAATTAGGTCTCTGGAAAGGGCTCTATTCCTGGCATGCAGATGGCCGCCTTCTCCCTGTGTCCTCACATGGCCTTTCTTTCCTCTATGTGTGTAGAGAGGCATCAGTGTCTCTCCCTCTTTTCTAAGGACAACAATCCCTCAGTCGGAGGCCCCACTCTCATGACCTCATGTAACCCTAATTATCTCTCAAAGGCCCCATCTGCACACACCCTCACCCTGGGATTCCGACTTGGACATACAGATTTTGACAAGAAACGTAATGCATTGCACAACAGTGCTGACACACAATCTAGAAACCTGGCTGCGCCTCTCTTGCTCTCTCTTATAAAACATCCTGAGAAGCAGAAATTCAGTGGAAGGCATCCATGTAGTTTTTTAACAAAAGCCATAACAAAATTAAAACCTAAGATTCATCTAAGTGAAAACTTGCTGAATAATCAATATATATAGGATTTTTACAGCAGGGAGACAACTATTTGGTTATAAAACCTTTATCAACATTGACCACAAAATCCTTAACATGACGGAAGTAAATACATACTTTTAAAATAAATGTTAAATGGCAAACTTGGAAGGTAAAAACTGTATCAAACTAAGTTTGGCACTTTGAAAACACAATTTACAAGGTCTGTGCTCTTGCTTGAAGGTTTGAACTAAATAAAATAAACTCGAGCACACTGAGTTCACCAAGATTTCAGGACAGTTTTGAGGAGACTATTTTATTTTCAGCAACTAACATAAAAAAAGGGGAGACTATAGATGATTTTTTAAAAGGCTCAAAGAGAAAAAGATATGCTTAACACAGAATGATGACCCACATAATTGGAAGCTTTGTCTCAGATTGTTCTACAAATGGCAAAATTCTGGCCTCAGCCTGCAAAAAATAGTACTGCGGACTGTATGGCCTGATGTAAATGAAGAGATTCATGGTCCATTAAAAGCAACGTTAGAAATCAAGTTAGAATTGGCTACAATTTTTATAATGGATTTTCATTCTATTTTTTTTACATCAATTGATTTATTGAGGTTTGACAATACTATATTGCTATTTTAAATACAGGTTAGATGTTTACGTATGCCATCTGCCCATGTGCTCTCAGCATCTCTCATCCAGTCCTAAGGCTCACACAGAAATTGTGCTGTGGCTGCTGACTCGACAGCTGTAATAGGCAAGGGGACAGCAGTCAGGAGAAAGGTCTCACTCTAAAGAAAATGAAAGACACACTTAGGTTTCTCAACAACCATCAGTCAAGCCTGCACTGCAAAAAGCCTTATGGCAGACTCAGGAAGGAAGCATACTTATAAAATGTTTAATTTGTATGATGGAAAATATTTAGTGTAAGTACCAGGAGGAGTTAGATGATATAGCTGGCATTTCATCTACCCTCTCCCCTACAAAATTCAATTATGTTCTAAAAAATCCAGAAGCCTAAGAAAGCTCCATGGTCTTTATGAGTGTGACCTTCAAAATTAAAATGTTAAATTCAAAGAGTGCCAATTTACATAAATATTGCAGCCTTGCTATTTTACAAGAAACTTGGCAATGGGCGATATCCTATGCTACAGCTGTGCCTGCACACCTACAAAGTGGGAGAAAATAGCATTTAAGTTCAATGAACTACTCATGTTTGGGAGACACTAAAACCAGCCTAGGTCCATAACCACACGAGCTATGTAACTTTATACCAATGACAGTGTAAATGAAAAGCTCTTAAAGTAAGGTTTTTGCTAGCTGCATACTTAGCAACATAAACTGAAGTGTCACACTTTATTGGGTAACAAATAAAATACTGTGTAATATATGTATACACGTATGTTTACATCCATATTTAGTGTTATGAATATATTTATATTTACTGATATAGTTATTTTCAATCTAATTATTACTCATTTTATTAATGATGCAATAATGCAGAAAGTCAAAGGAATCAAAATCTCAATAAATACCAGAACTGCGTAGAGGGCAAGCAAGTTTAGCAGCAAACATACTGTATGACATGATTTCTAAAAGAAAATGTTGCTGTGTTAGCTGAATGGTAATGCTTTCAATCAAAACTAAGTTGAGAGATAAAAGGAAAAAAGGAACTTATCACAAGAAGTCCCCCTCAAGGGAAGGACCATTTTTCTGGTCATGTTTGCAGGGCTCATTATTTGCAGCTCTGTTTTTCCTTTATTTTTTAGTCTTCCATTTGAAAGGGCTATTCTCCAAGTATACAAGCTCATACTGTATACTTTGTATTTGCGACAAAGTGAAATTAAGTTTTTAATCAACTCCACTGATCACGAACAGTTGGCCATTAAGGAGTTAAGACTACAAGAGCTGTTTCCTCTTTAGGACCCTGCCCTTTTTAGCTTATCTGAGTAAAAACAATGAAGGAAGACAATGTTTAAAGTGTAACATATATTTATCCTTCCTTTATTTTGTAGGCCCAGCCCACCTTTCCTAATGTGGTATTCTGACAGAGCACAATTAATTTAATTTTAAAAATTCATTATGTAATCAAAATACAAGTTTATTTTCTGTCTCCTACAACTTCCTTTAGGCTTTATTTAGGGAAGAATATCTCCCCTTGATTCTTCATGAAATGTACAGGAAAATTTGTGACTTCTTTGCTCATTCACACATAATAAACAGTCACTTGGTCACTGTTTCAATTCACTAAGAATGTAGAGTCCAAAATATTAATTAAGACTGTGGAGTTAATTTATCCATAAGCCACCTCTTCTCTGGAACTCAGACCAACTTCAGGCTGGAATGTTTGCAGTGAGACGCGAGGGAGCAGCTATTTTTTATTTGTCAAATTTATATTCTTTCTTTTCTCCCACTCTTCTCACCACCCCTGAAAAGCCAAAGTCTAATCTATCCCTCATAGGGAAGTAGGGTGCTAAAAAGAGTGATAGTGAAATTGGAAACACTTAAGGGGCTATTTTTAAAGTTATTTTACCCTCTCTGGATATACATATGTTTATAAATCAACTGGAAATGATGCTGTAAGGAAGAAATTAAGTTAATTTTTTAAAGATCAGAAAACACAAAATAATATGATATATTTTATTTTAAGTTCAAACATATGCATTCTTTGGTACACGACTAATATCTATGAGATTTCTGACTGTGCTCTAAAAATTGGCATTGAACCCTTCCTTCCTTAATTCCTTACTATAAAGTATGTTCACTTGCATTTCTTGTATTTTTGTGGATTTGGTTTCTTCCACAGAGTTTTGAGTGCAGAATCCTAATAAATGTTGGTTTCACCCTATTCATAGGCTGAATAATGCACCCCTATTCTCACCCTGAGATGACCACATTCTAAACCCAAGAATGCCGCTACAGGGAAAAACGATTTGTGGATGCGATTAAGTTAAGGATGGTGAGACTGCAGCATCATCTGAGATTATCTGGTTGGATCCAATGTAATCACACAGGTCTTTGTAAGACAGAAGCAGGAAGGTCAGAGTCAGAGGGGGAGGTGTGACCCTAGAAGCAGAGGTCAAAGTGATGCGATTACTGTATTTGAAGAGGGAAGAGGGCCCCAAGCCCAGGCACATGGGCCGTCATCTTTATCAGTTGGAAAGGCAAGTGTTAGACTCCACCCTGAGCCTCCTGAAGGAACACAGCCCTTTGACACATTGATTTTTGCTTGCTGTGGCTGATTTTGGACTTCTGAACTCTGGAACTCCAAGATAATTTTCTGTTTGTTTTCAGCAAACACATCTGTGGTAATATACTATATATCATTCTCTTAATTTCTTTTACAATTAATCATGTCCACAACTAATTTGAAAGAATCTTTTAGGAAACTTGAATCTTTGCTTATTTTTCTATGTAGCTTCATAAAATGACAATACATTTTCTCTTTTGCCTTTGTTTTGAATTGCTTAACACACTATTAAATTTAATTTCCCAATGATTAAAAACAAGGAAATTGTCACTTGTAGACAAATAACCACTCTTTGCAGGCATACAAATCAGAAAGTTCAAAAACAAATGCCTGCCTGTATCAGAATCCAGCCGGTTCATTAGTGGCTTCTGCTGGGCCATGACCTCACTCAGTATTTTTTTTTTTTTTTAAAGGAATAGATCCAGGCCCCAAATCATGAAAGAAATATCCTAAATAGAGGTTTGTTACAAGACTTTTTACTGTAAATTCATAACAATCAGGGACATTCAAAGCTGTCTATTTCTACCTACCTAATTATGTATCTTCATAAATACTTTCATCATACTGACCAACAACAGTACATTCAATCTTTCCTGTCTCCAAACTATTTTCCATACTATAACTAGAATAATCTTTTCAAAATATGTATTTGACTTTATATCATTCCCACCCTTAAATTCTTCAACCAATACACGTGGAGAATGAAGACTGGATTCTTTGCTATAGGAGCACATGAATGCTAAGATGTGGTCCTTCCTTAGAATAGCCAGTCTTCAGCCTCTCCCTTGCCAATGTTGCAATGCTTCAGCCTTATGGGATTCCTTGAGCTTCTCAGAACAAGTCCTGACTTAGTTCACCCTTTTATTCTATACATTTTTATGGTTAATGTCTTACCTATTAAAATTCACATCAGATGCCACTTATTTGGCCAAGTGTGGCAGCTCATGCCTATAATCCTAACCCTCTGGAGGCCAAGACAGGTGGATTGCTTGAGCTCAGAAGTTCAAGACCAGCCTGAGCAAGAGCAAGATCCCATCTCTACTAAAAATAGAAAAAATTAGCCAAGCATGGTGGCAGGTGGCTATAGTCTCTGCTATTTGGGAGGCTGACACAGGAGGGTTCCTCAAGTCCAAGAGTATGAGGTTACTGTGAGCTACAATGGCACTCTACCCAGAGTTACAGAGTGAGATTCTGTATATATTAAAAAAATAGTTATCACTTATGCAGGGAACATTTCTGACTACCCTTTCTAGAATCTTTAGGACACCTTGCACCATACGAACCCCTATTATAGTCTATGAACTTCACATTCAAGGGAATTGTAGAGTTCTCTAAGTTGGAAATTGCATTTCATTCGCATTTTCTTACATGGCCTATTCATGTATCTATCACTTAATATTTTTCAACAAATATTTAATTCCATGCAGATATGGGCAAGTTTAGACAAGCCTAACAAAAATACTTGACAATGTCGATACAATGTGTTAACCTAAGAATTGTTGATCAAAATAAAATTATAACTATTCAGTAACCTATATTAAGTCCTGTGTAAATACCGATATACAATAAACATTTATTTTTATGAGTTTGAAGAGCAAATTAAATAAGGATTTGGTGTAAAATAATTTTTGCAGGATTATAAAATACATTTTCCTTATTTGGAAAAAATAAGGGTGTGATAATGAAAACCAAATATAATTCTTTAAAGAAGGTGCATAAGGAAAGAGACGAATTCAGTGGAAGAATAAAGCCAAGAACTCACGATCGGGAGAGACTGATGAGAAAAACCACAGCAGAATACACAGATGATTTTATTAACAAGAGTTTGAAAAAAAGGGAAAAAATAAAAAAAAAAACAATTTTAAGGGTCACCAAGGTTTGCTAAAGTGAAAAGCTTGGAGATGTTTGTAAGCACTAAGATAACTATAAAGTAACCATAACGGAGGAGGATCAGGGGCGGGGGTCAACCAGGCAGAAGGGGAGGATGGAAGTGGATGGATGTTTCATAGCCAAGAAAGGGGATGTGGGCGCAAGTTCATAGTAAAGGTCTCGAACTACCTTAGTAGAGAAAGTTGCCTTTCATAACTGAGAAGAGAGGGCAGTGTTCCGTTTATTGAGAACGGAAGATTTTTTGGAAACCTTTAATGAAAAACAAAATACAAGATTCATAAAGACGCCAGATGGCAGTGAAAACGTAGATATAACTAAAATAAATGACTTTGCCCTAGAATAAGTAGGATCTAAACTTAATGTTTTGAGCAAGAGAAAAGAATTAGATAACTTTTCTAAAGTTATTGCATTCAGCTGAAGAAAATGTTAAGAAATGTGAAGGTAAGTATGAGCTGAGACACTGAGATTAAGCCGTAAGAAAACAATAATAGAGAAGTAAAGAAGGGTTAAAAAAGGCAGGGCTAGCGTAGGATCAAAAGAGATCCATCCCTTATAAATATGTCAGAAAGTTACCAGACAAAACGAATAGGAGTTTGGTCTTCGTGAAAGATTGGAAATTTCACAGTTAACTTTTCCTGCTACACGATTTCGTACCATGATGAAATGCTGAGCTATGTTGGAGCACTCAAATTCAATTTGAGAAAGCAGTGACCCAGGAACATGAAGGTGGATATTTCACTGTCTGCTTCCCAAAGCTGTTTGTTCGTGGGTATGCCTCGTTATGTTGGAAAAAGTTCAGTAGATACTGCTAACTATGTTACTTCCACTTACTCACACTGAACTGTAGAGATCAATTCTCAATCTCAACTATGAAATAAAGTCTACAAGAATAAAAATGAACTTAATAAGATTGTAATTTCTAAGATGATTGGATTATCCCTCTGAAATGACATGTTATAAATTTCTTTCCATTGCCTTGAATAAAAAACTAAAATAAAAATTTGACTAAGGAAGACAGCAATGCATTTAGAATAAGAAACTCATTAAACTTTTCAACAAAAAAGAATTGGATGACCTCGAGCAATGGTAGATTGGAAATTAATTTACTACTTCTAAATTTTGGATAAATCTTTAGACAGAATTGTGAATGAAGTGTCATTAGGCTTTTCAATGTTCCCTCTCTATCAAAGGCAAGAAGAGTCATTAAAATATATATGTAGATAACTGATTTAGATGTCTGACAAAGTCCTGTCTCCTGTAATGACATCAAGTAAGCCTACTTGTCAACAGCCCAAGAAAATAAGAATTATAAAAGGTTCACCCTTGACTTATATAGCTTCTTCCAGAAAATCATTTTTCAGATAAGAAAATTTCTTTTCTTATTAGGTCTGTATACATGATATGAATGAAGTATCATTAGGGTGGGAAACAGTCACAAATCTTAAAAGTAGGTTATGATGAATCAACTGAAGAACTACTTTGATAACATAGGAAGGAAGTGAACTTATATTGAGAATACTGTATTGTAAATTGCATTATGTAAAATTACCACATTGGAGCTTTATGAAACCATATTTATAAATAGAACGATCTATTCTGGAAACTTCACAGTAAGTCCTCCTTATATTTCTGTCTGTTGAACTCCTGGAGTGTAAGACCTTAGTTTGGAAAGAAAACTGAATTGAACAACACACCCATAATTAGGTTGGGAGAAGTATGATAGATGTCTACAAGTTTTATTCATAAACTTTTCACATTAAAATTTAAAATATGCTAAATACTTTTACCTACTTAAATCCAAGTGTTATATGTTTCTTTTGGCTTTGCTTCTAGTCTCATTTCAAAGGAAAGCTAATGTTAGCAGTTTTTTAGGCAAAAAGATGTCATATCTATTGTTTTATTATCCATAGAATCTTTAAAAACTAATCTTTCTTCTCTGGAACTATTTTTCTTTGTTTACATAAATAAATAGTCATATTAACAGAATTTTCATATCTATCTCTCTCTAGTCTATGTTCCTAATAAGACTGTGTCATTCAACAGAGGCTGTTTTTCTTCAAAGCCAACAAAATACAATTGGCTTTGCCCTTATCCCATTCCATCTTTTTTACCTGAAATCTAAGGTTAAGTTTGTTAAACTAAATTTCTATTTTTTTAAATTTAACGGAGATTTCTAGAGACTATAATTTCAGTGAAGTAGGTTTTGAGAAAAATATATAAAATTTATAGCTAAACAATTTTTAGGACTTCTTAATTGGTGGGTAAAATAACTGAACAGATAATAAGAGTTTTCGAATTCTCATGCACTGCCCCTTCCTGCACTCATAAAGACATTACATTTTAAAAATTGTTTAGGTACTAAAATACAACTCCAAGAAGATAAAGACAATAATTTATAAACGTTGAGGTTATTTCCCTCTGTGTTATCTGTTCCTTTCTTTCCAAGGAAATTGAGGTTAATGGTTCATCAAAGAGAAGGAAGGAGTCATAAACAAAAATAATTCATCTCATTCTAAACACGTGATAAGTACAATGGAATCCATCATACACTAGTCTTTTTCTTTTTACACATATAAAAATAAGTATTTATTTAATTCTTTGGACTCTTTTGGAGACAAATATTATAAGCATTGCTTCTGTGCTGATACTTTCCATATTTTAAAACTAAATATGTATTTTTATTTCATTGTCTACTTCAGAAATTTCATTTGTTCTTAGTATGAGGATAGAAACTTGAGAATTGTCATTAATTCCTTAAGATCAAGACTATTAGGAGATTATTAAAATTAACTGATGTCAGTGATCAGCTCCTAACTAGCTTTAAATAACCCATCAAAGATTGGTTTTGAAAAAGAAGAATCTACTTATCGTTATTTTGTTAAAGGACAACTGTACAATGAGAACATTTTTGATTGGTTTATGGCTGTATGTAAAATGTTGCCTCTAAAATTAGAGATTCTTAATATATAATTAGGAAACTTTTCCCCTCCTGTCCTTCCCTCCCCCCCCATTGAGCATACAGATAACAGAATGGGAATATTTATGTTGTTACTTAGGAATCCACAGTGTGGAATTTCCACTTTTTATCATGAGAGAAAAGAAAAGTTTAAGAATCAAAACTTGCAGAACTCATCCATTCCCTGGCTGTGGAAACACAAGCGGTAACACAAGTTAAACACTAAGAGATTAATTTTCAGTCCGGTATGGCAGTAAAGACGAAATACTTTACACCCACGATTTCCACCAACAATTTAAACATTCATGCATATAAAAATTATATCCAATGCACAAGAGCCTTCTTCCCAATGGTGTGAAAGATTTTACATGCCTGCCAGTGACACTCGGAAATAAGTTTTTAATTATAGATGTGTAGTCACTAAAGCGAATTCAGTTGACAAATTGATAGGTCTAAAGTGGAAACAACATACTTAAGGGTTGAAAAAGTAAGAAAGAATCTTTCTCAGATTTATTAACTGTTTGTTTTATGGTCACCATGGTAATAAACTGCTTCCTGTGGGAGGATGTGATTTTCCAGCATTAGCCACTTTTTGATGTTTAATTCAGTTTATGTACAAGTTTAAAATGCTGTAAATCAGAAATAACTTTCTTCTCCAAAAAAGCTCTATAATCAACTCAATCACTTCAACGATTTCCATTGATTCACAACCTTGGAGGTTCTGTTTAACCTAGGGGTAGCCGACCCTTGCAAAAAGCAACGAACTCTGCACACCTGATTTTGACACTATTTTAACTATTTCTGATTATTTTTATATTGCAAGTACAACCTTTACACTTGCGAGTTTTCATATACATTAATTCCAATAATTTGTTATGTATACATAGAAATCTATCAAGATATATTCAGTCGAAAAAAATACAGATTTTATCTTTGGGAACATGACAAGAATAGTAAAAACAATGTCTGAACTAGTTTTTCTATCCTGCTGTCCACATTAATGGTTTTGGTGGCTTCAGTTTTGATTTGTGAAGTAGTTATACACATACCAATTTGGTAATGACACATATTAATATGCAGACTTCTCAGGCTCCAGGGTAACCTGAACAAAAGTCACATGATCTGGGGCTGGTTACACGGTATCCAAACTTTCAAAGCTTTACTTTTCTCTTTCCTACCTCGTTGAAGTGTGAGGATTAAGTCAGGTAAGCCATTAAGAACAGGTAGTGCAGGGCCTTGCATGTAGCTAAAGATAAATATTATTCACTATCATAATTAAAATATTAGATTCCGTTCAGCTTCGCATTTTAGGATTTATGGAAGATAACTCTTCGGCTTTATTTCTTTTCTCTCTTCTCAAAGCAGAGCAAAATACACAATGTGCATATAAGAAATAAAGATTTATTGATATAATTATAGCAATATGCATAAAATACCATTTATTACATCTGTTCATTTTCAATAATGATAAGTAGCAGGCACAGTGTTACACACAGTGTGATGTGCAAGGTAAGTGAAAGATGCAAGTGGATCCAAAAGACAGAGTTCAATGTGACTGACAAGGAAAAGACACTCGGGACAAATTATTTAATGCTAAGCATAGAAAAGCTCATTTTCCTTTGTAATTCAGATCATGAAAGTTCTCACAGTTCGCAGTCACAGGAACGTTTTGTTCCAGAAAATATCATTTATCAATATGCATAAGAGATTTACTGGCTTTGTAACTAAGTTTCTGGGAGTCAAGTCAATAGGAACTGGAGAGAATGGCAAGATTATTGTCAAATTTGCTGAAATATCTGTGGCAGGAATTTGCCTGTGCCTGTTCCCTTGAGTTCCCACACAGAGATAAGGCATAAGAAGGTGCTAGACTTTTCCTGAGCGCCTCCCATGTGCTAGGTTGTATCCATCTAGGCGAGGACCACTAAAGCCCTTGTTAGCTGTGTTTGCAGTATTTTTGTGATAAAGGATTATTTTACAGAGGAGAAAATAAAATGCTGAGTTGTTAATAGGAAAAAAAGGCACAGAATACCTGAAAAACTGAATGAGATTCTAAATTCATTTATGTTTTATTTCACATTTTTGGTTGAATTCATAGCATCAAAAAGCCTATTTTCTTTCTCCATTTTCATCCTCCAACCTGAACATTAACGAAATGGACCTAATTCTTCAGTTTTTTAAGTTTAGAAAATTGGTGCCTTTGAGTCACAATGATTTTTCTCTTTTTTCTCTACTTTTTTGTCCTATTGTCTCTTACATAATTTTCTAAAATATAAAGTATAATCACAATCCTTTTACATTTTCATTGTATCATTATCTTTTTCATAATTTATAACTTTTTTCCATAATGCAGCCACTGTTTTCTTGTTTTATTTTCTATTATCCAATTTTTTTTTTCCCTTTCTAAAGTCCCACGAAGAAGAGTTTTAGTCTCAACAGATTTATGTTACTTGTATGGTTTGGCTAATATTATGATGTACTAATAATCATTGGGTTCCTTCTTCCTTGTACTGAAGCAAGCTAGCCCAGCAAGTGGTTGGATGTGAGGGGCAATTAACATGTCTGTTAATTCAAAGGACCATACGTGCTAGTGACAAATATTAAAGGAGATACCTTTCCCAGACTAAAATTAATTTACCGAGATTAGAGGAAAGGAAGAAGGAAAACCAAGAGAAAGTGGTCTACAGGTTACAAAAGAAAATGGACCTGGTCTAACTTCCCAAGAATAAGAAACGGCAAGGTGCCTACTAGAAACGTGAAAAACAGAGGTCGTATTTTGGATTTGGGGTTGATTGCATCGCCTAGGACCTCTGCTGTTCTTCCCTGTCCCGTTTCTTTCAGCCTCCATCAGAAGGAAAAACTAAATGAAACAATGAAACAAAACACACTTTCAGCGAGATGTGGTTCACTAGAAACAGGTGAGGTTTGGATCTCAGCATCTGAGACTCCACCTCGCTCATCCGGGTGACCCACCTGCACCTGGGGTTTCCTTCTTTGAGGCTTAAACAGATCGCTCCACCACTGGCCATGGCACAGCATGTGGTCTTTTGTCTCCCCTGGTAAACAGGCTTTTGTTAAGGAATTTATATTAGGGAAATATATTATTTTACCCTACCATTTTCTAGCATTGCTTTTTATTGTTCCTTTCTCTCAAATTCTTTTTTTTTTTTTTAGTACCACCTTCATGGCCTCCCACCATTTTCTTTAATACTTTCTTCTTTCTGGCAAGAAGTCTCTTCACTTAGAGTTTTGAATTTTAATGCATTTATTCTTCAGCGATCAGGGAAGTAAGTCCTGCGTGTTCAGCCCGGCTACATGATGCATCCAGGAAAACTGGACCCCAAGTAGACACAAAATCAAAGGTCTGGCCTAACACCAGACCCGGGGTTTAATGATGACAGGGATTATAGACTCTCCATTCCTAGAAACTGGGGAACCAAAGGCCTAGGTGTTGGTGCTACAGGCGCCTCTGAAACTGTGAATTGACTTTGGAGGTGGAGAGCGCCAGAAATCAAACTAAAATTATTTATTTATTTTAATTAATTAATTAATTAATTTTTTATTAAGTCTTTTGTACATAGATCAAAATACATTTATGCCATTTTCAGTGTGTTGATTATTTGTACAAACTGGAGTGCTTACATCATACTAATCAACATAGCTTTCACCTCATTCACCCAATTACAGCATTAGGACATTTGTGCTCTACACATGATGGATCCAACTTGGTACTTGCAATGTGCTCCACAGGTGGTCCCCCTACTATCCCCTACTATCCCTCCATCTCCTCCCCTCTCCTCTCCCCCCTCTTCCCTCTTTCATCCTAGGCTAAAGTTGTTTTTAATTTTTCATATGCAAGTGTAGTGATTATAAATTGGTTTCACAGTAGTACTGAGTACATTGGATACTTTTTCAAACTAAATTTATTGTCAGTCTAGTTGAATGGAGATTCAAAATCAGAACATAATAAAATAAATCAAATAGGGAAAGTAATAAAAGTATAATTGTTGCACATCTGAGTTGGTTTTAAACATGTCAGTTCAGGGGAGGGTAATGAGTTTAGACATACATACTATTTAGAAATATAAATATGTTTGGAAATATGTATGTTTAGAAATTGTGTGTGTTTAGAGAAGGAAGAATAACATAAGCAATGTCAAGAAAAAGAGAGTAGAAAGTAAACAGAAAAGGAGGGAAGAATCCGGGGGAAGTGTGGGGAAGGAGGGAGAAGGCTGAAGAATTAGACATACGGCCACAGTATTTCAAATTACACTCTCTAAGCAGATTCAGACTGTGATCTTTCTCTTTAAGCCTGGATTTTCTGTGGGATTTGTCCTCGCACAGTTAGGTGGCTTTCATTTTCCTCAAAAACTATCAGGTTGTCACTTTCTGAGTCAGGACCACCTGGCACAGATCCTAAGACCAAAGTTAATTCTAGGGGGTGAGAGCCCCACACGGGTAGCTGAGTGATCAGGGCAATGTTAATGTGCTGTTGTGTGTTACTTTCACAGAATTCCCCACTGAAACACATCCTCTATTTTTCTATGTATAGACATTTGTATAATGTTATGTTATCATCTACTAATAATTGTTTTATTTTTTCTTGAGACAGAGTCTCACTTTGTTGCCCTCAGTAGAGTGCTGTAGTGTCACAGCTCACAGCAACATCAAACTCTTGGACTCAAGAGATTCTCTTGTTTCAGTCTCCTGAGTAGCTGAGAATACAGATGCCCGCCACAACGCCCAATTATTTTTTAGAGAGCAGGTCTTGCTCTTGCTCAGGCTGGTCTTGAACATGTGAGCTCAGGCACCCCACCCACCTCGGCCTCTCAGAGTGCTAGGATTACAGGGGTGAGCCATCTTGCCAGGCTACTTTTTGTTTTTAAAGAGAGAAACCAAGAAAGCTTTGACAGCACCCTTTATTCTAACCGATTCTATGTCCTCTCCTTGAGTACAAGGCGCATACTTCCTCGGAGCAAACTGCTCACATAGGAGTTACACATTTAATTCACTAAACATGCAATTTATTAAAAGTAAAAAGAATTTAGTGTGGTCATCAAAAGCTTTGTTTTTGAGCAAAAGTGAATCTTGGTGGTTTTTGTTTGTTTGTTTTTGTTTTGTTTTTGCAACTTACGTATTTATTTATTTTTATTGTTGTGGATTAATTGAGGGTACAAAGAACCAGGTTACCTTGATTGCATTTCTTAGGTAAAGTCCCTGTTACAATTGTGTCCCTCCCCCAAAAGATGTGTCACACACCATGACCCCCACCTCGCCCCTCCTTCCCTCTCTCTGCTCTTCTAGTAAGACCCAGTGCTATACTTGTCACTATGAGCTTTGACGCCAGAATGGGATCCGGAAAATATTGCCAAATCTGATTTCCAAACCTGGAAGCTGTTTTTGGTTGGTAAAAGACGGAGACTGGACCTTTGGTTCAGAGTTTTACTGTGTGAGTCTGCTAGTTCTATTAGTGTAAGGCAAAGGACGGCCATGGGGAGAGAAGTGCCGGAGAAACTGTGACATGTTAATTCTCGCTTCTGGATTTTTACGAGATTTTTCTATTTAGCATATAGAATAATGTCGTATCACTCTGGGTTCAGAAAAGTATTTCCCCAGAAAGAACAGGCATTTGCCACCGTAAATGATGGGTCAGAGCTGGGGATGGAGGTGTCCTGAATGGGCCTAGGACTATGTGGCTGACAGTAGTTCTCACGGGATATTTCATACCAAGTTTTAAATAATGGATATCTTAATAATGGGTTTGGAATTAGTGTTGTATCTCTCTCCAACTCCTGCAATTCTCTAGAAAGTCTTTTTTTTTTTGTTTTTTTTTTTTCATTGTTTCAGCCTGGCCTCAATAGTGGGAGTCTGTATTTTTGTTAAGGCCAGGGAGGTAGTCACAACAGTGGTTCAGAAGACATTTCTTGTGCCAGAAAATCTCATATCAATGAGTCGCTTCTGGACAGAGCAGAAATAAACCCGTGAAGCTTGACAAAGGAAGATGGCCCTGTGGGTGTCAGGGCCGAGTCCTGCCTGTGCAGTCTGCCTGCATGTGCTGAGTGGGAAAGAGCGGGGCTTCTGTTCAGGCATTTACGGGTGGAGCAGGGGTAGTAGCTCCACCCCCATCCATAAAGGAGACGACTCCAGGCGACAAACACCGACTAGCTCAAAATCGAGCATGGAGAGGCCACTTAAAGGAGACAACATTTCCACTGTGGGGTCTGAGTGTTGAGGGTGTGTTTTTAACCTCAAGCCTCTTCGTGGCACCGCTGTGACAGTGCAGTTGGTGGCAAAGAATTTCTGATAATGGAAATGTAGGCCCACGAACTCAAGGAAGCAATTTGGGTTCAATAATAACAAGACTTCACTTAAAATATCTGTATAACACATCCAGCTTGGGGGCACTTTTATGTGTTGCCTAAATTTAAAATTACACAGAAGTTAATCAGCCTTTTAAAAAAAAAGAAAGAGGGTATCATGTCAGCAAGGAAAAGACCCAGAAGTATCACTCCGTCATCTCATGCTCAGATTGGAGGTTCAAGAGAAGGATAATGAACCTTTTTATTCTCAAAAGAGATACAGGGAAAGTCTCACTGGGGGGTGTGCAAGGAGGTGGGTCCTGGTGAAGAATTTGACTTTTTATATAATAACATTCTCTATTTTTTTTTTTGATTTTTTTAACTTTGTGCACATTAAAAGATACTTAGAAGGAAAGTAAAGACATAAACTTTAAGTTAAAATATCCATCAAATCTCTTTGAAAAGTAACTATGATCTGTAAAGCAGCAAATGCATTAAAGATGGCATTTTAAAAGAATTGCTTCCTGAAGCATAGATCCTTTGAATTGTGAACAATTAACAGCCAGTTTACACCCCTAGGATTAGCACTTAGGATATCCTTAAAGTCATATGCAGCCTTAATGATTTAAGCAGATAATCATTTAGCATATTATTGTACACATAGAAGATAACCAATACATATTTGTAGAATAAAAACAGTCAGTAGTGGTGTTAATTAAAATTAATTTATATCCTACTGCATTAAAATAAAATATTCTATCATGAGTTCCATGCTACCCCCCCCAATAAAGTTGTTTTAATGAGTTTGCTTTATGTTGAATATTAGGCATGCTTTCAGATAATAACTTTAAAACTTAAAAAGAAATTTAAATTATACCAATAGAGAGAGATTACTGTTTAAATCCTCCAAGGAAACCGTCTAAGAAAATGTTTACATTTGTAAATTATTTTCATCTATTTCTTTAGGAACAATTAGCTAATACTGACTGTTCTCTAATATTCACATTCATGGGGATTTTTAGTAAGACATTTTCACTGATTTTGATAACAAGATATTAATTAAAATGCTGCATTAAGTGACATTAAAATACTGAACTAACATCTTACTGCCACACACCTCTCAGAAAGCATTTTATCTGAGCTTTTGCTGGTCCGAGAGCTCAAATGAAACCTTATATAATTTTCCGTGAACTTTGGCTCAAAAAAGAAGTGACAGCAATGCGAGGTATTTGGAGTTTAATCTGTTTCTTCCCTTTATCTCATTAGCTTGATCTCTAACTGGTGAGTTTTACTGATACCTCTTGAAATATAGTGCAACAATCAGGGCTCACTCTTCCCACATGCTACACTGCACATTCCTGGAACATTTTGTGTGTGGCTTTTAAATATTCGTCTAATTGAATGTGTTGCTTCATGTGAACTAGGGATGTTTATACGTGGCTTCTTTTTCTCCTCCATGATCCTTAAATGCAAAATTTAGTGGCCACATTTGTTTCTCTACTTTTCACATCAGCAGCGTTCTGAACACAGCCGTGCACTGCCTGTTTAGGAATACAGCTTTAAGAAACCAGAATTTAGTAACGCTCACGCTGAGTTCTGTGCTTTAATCTCCCAGCACTCTAGGTATAAAGAAAACATCTGGAATGATTTGACCATGTCCTCCGTGGGAAAACAAACAAACCCAGCAGTGCCCGGACTGATATCCTCTCCCGGGTAATGCCAGGGAATGGGGGACAGCCTGTCCACTTACATACTATGACCATAACACTGCTAATATTTAAGGAACTTTCCTCTGTTTTCCAGTCTCTAAAGCCAGAAATACTTTACCCAATGGAAAAGAAATAGCTCTTTTGGGTTTGTAGGCAGAATGTGTCTGGGGGTGGACACCTGCTAGTTTAATGTTCTTTATATAGGCCAGACTGTAAGCAGAGGGATGTTCACTTGCCTCAAGGTATTTTTGATTCTCGAGTGCCACCTGCTCTAGGAACTGCAGCCAAATGTTATTTAAGAGAAGTGGTGAAAAGCACGGCAAAGAAATCCTGTGGCTACGGAAGATTCTCTAAACGCTACAGCTCCTCCTCTGGAAAGGCATCTGTATCACTTTCCTGGGAAGGAAATGGAAGGCAGCTGGAGCACACTGCGGGATCGTCTCCAGGCTGGAAACCACTTCCCTCCTCCCACTTCCCAAAGCTAGATTTTTTCAGGGCAAGGAAGTGTTCTCACGTGTGCCCCAAGACGGATGCCCTCTCCACATAACCAGACTAAGCAGCCAGCGCCTAACAGTACGTGGACTTGATGAAGTACAACATAAATTTAATCCTGAGATAACTGAAATGCCCTTTGTTGGCTGTGAGTCAGACCATCTGCACTGACTCTGTCTCCCAGCAGACCTAGGAGAATGCCCTCAGTCCTTCCTCCAATCTCCGTTTTGTACCATTTTATACTACATAGGATGTATAGTTAAAAACCAAAGCATAAAAAAACCCATACTCCTTCCAGCTAAGAGTCCAGAAATGACTTAGTTGCTGCCAATCAGAATAAGGAACTGAGTGAAGTGGGAAGAGAGCTGTATTTTATTCAGTTTGGAGTGAGGATCCATCCGTGTTTTGTGGAACAAGCGGCAATGATCCTGGCAATGACGGGCATGGCGTGGTTTTGTAGCACAGAGTAAGCTGCGTCCCGTTTCCCTCATTTCCTGATGTGACTTAGTGAATTTCTGCAAAGTTGCTCCAGAGCCATTGTTGGAAATGCAGCCTAGAGTCCGAGCCTCTGGCCCTTCCAGCTGGAGGGCATTCAGTTTCCTAAATTAAATATTTTATGATTAAAATGACTATCATGATTTTGATTACTTTATGAACAGCGATTGGAATAGATATGTATACGTAATTATATGTATTTACATTTATTTAAATCATAACTTCTATGAATAAATAATCAAAGTTTTCTATATTTTCTTTACGGGAGCTATTTCCAACCGAATTTTAAAACAAATGTACATGTGACAATTAAGCATTTTATTTTGTAAGCAAATAGCTTAAAATTCAAGTCTGAAAATGTCCAAAAAGGATCCTGAATTTTTCTGTATATTGGCGAAAAAATTTAGCATAGAGATTATGTCTTGGATGTTGAAATAATTTTATTATGGGTAATCTATTTATATTTTCAACCAGTTCCGGGGAAACAATAAAATTAAATGTTACTTTACATCATTCTAATTACCCTGTCAATCATGTTTCCCCGCTGTAGACATGTTGCTGAGTAACATTTAGTACCTCACTCAGGGTTAGGCATTGAGCTAGATGTTTGCAGTCCTCAGTTGGAAAATAACCATTAATATAACATGAATTCACAGTAATAACAGACCATTGGAGAAGTCATAGGCTTTTATTTATTTATTTTTTTTTTGCCAGGGCTGGGTTTGAACCCGCCACCTCCGGCATATGGGGCCAGCACCCTACTCCGTTGAGCCACAGGCGCCACCCCAGGCTTTCTTAATGTCACTTAGTGAGCAAGTTGTTCAGCAGAGTGAAGATTAGAGAGTTTTTTCCACTGAAGTATACAGTCTATATAAGATTATACCTCATCTTTTATAAGATAAAACTGAAAAGCGACACATTATTATATTGTGGCAACCATTTCTTTTACTTACTACCTAAGAAATGTGTCTTGAGTGGCCAAAAGTTATTAGATAATGTAATTTGATAAAACAGAGCACATTAAATGAATTTAATGCATTCATGCCATCAACGGTCCATTATGTTGAAGACGATGTACAATTATACATGTTTAAAAATAATAAATTGATAAGAATTTTCTTAATTCTAGAGTGTGATCTAAGGCAATTTCCTAAGAGTAAGCAATAAATTATAATGTGATATAGTTAATACAATTATAAATGTTTTAACGACGTGCTCTGGAAGTATCGAAGAGGGGAGTAGATCCTCTCCATAAAATGGATGTGAAATGTTCCATTAGACTGAGTGGACTTGAAGGATAAATAAAAGTTTGACATATGGAGAAGAAAGATATGAATATAAATTTCCATTTAAATAAAGACGGTGACACTGTACACCCTAACTTCACCATGTAATGAGCGCAGAACAAATGGGAATACATAAACATCAGGTAAATGGAATGTATTCGGTAAGAAACGAGGTCACTTTAAATAGAAATCATAAATATAATAATCAATCTTTCTTTTTAATTAAGAATAAAATTGTTCTAATTTGTCTGTTAAGCAGACAAAAATGACAAGGACTAGATAATGTATTTAGGTTAAATTTTATGGCTATTTTATAAGATTGTTCTTTAAAAGGAGAGGAATATAACCTCTCAATACATCTTGTATATGGAAGACTGTGAGCCTTGAATGCCTTCATACGGAAACAGGTGCAGAGCGGGGAGGTAGAAAGAGACCATGCTATTTGTGTGATTCAGGAAACTTCCAGGGTTCTCATACTGGGAGAAATATGCCAAATGATAGTATTTATATAGCTGGGCATAGCAGATGATCTCAGTGGTTCTCAAAGGGAGATGACTTAATCTCCCCTTTCACTCCAGGGGGCATTTGGGCATGTCTTAGATATTTTCAGGGAGTTGTTCTTGGCATATGGTTGATAGGGGCATGGATGTCACTAAATGTCCTACAATGCCCAAGACAACTCTCCCCTGCCCAGAAAAAGAATTATTCAGACAAAAATGTCAACAGTGCCAAAGTTGAGACATCCTGGAATATCATCAAAGATGGCTTTTCACAGTGAATTTGCAGACAAATGGCACTTGGTCACATTACATCTTCTGAAATGTCTGATTATGCTAGAGGAAAATAGCTTAATTTAACTGGGTCTTATGATGAGTGTAAAATAAATCATGTTTAAATAAATGATTAACTAAGAAGAATGACTCAAATGAATATGAAATCTTGGGCCATGAACGGGCAAGGTTAGAACCTTTCGGTTTTACATAATTTTAATCAAATAGGCCTGTAGATTATCTCACAGCTAACTTACTTACAGAGGAACATTGATAACAAATGCACAAAGTCCAAGTCAGTAAACCTTGGGGAAAAGTGAAACTGTGAGAATATTATTCATAAACGTATGATGATGAAAAGGATTTGAGAAAAGGGGGGTTAAAATATGTTTTCTAAACATTGAAAAGTTATTTGACGACACTACAGTCAGGAAAAGGTCAATCCACAAAACATATTTTATGATACAAAGAGTGATTTGCTGATGAAGTAGAATCTTTCAAAAAATGTGTAAATTGTTAAAGAGTACAGCTGAAGAGATAGAAAACTAGAATGGTGCCATGCTTCTGTAAACAAATTCAGCAATTAAAGATGAAATTAGCTGCCACCACTATAAACATCCTGTGACTGTTTTCTACCTGTGCACAATGTAACAATTTTAAGGCACTCATGTAACAGAACTCATTTGTTAAAAGATAATAATAAGGTCTGTTATAAATTCATTTAATTTTTTGCCTCACACTTTAAATTTTCAGTGAACGATGTACCATTCTGAAACTGTATGTCTTTAAATATATTTTATAGTTCACTGGAATCTACCGTGTTGTCAGATACAATTTTGTTCTAAAATCTGATCAGTCATGTGTGTGTGTCAACACTTGATGAAATGCAATTCACTATAGAAGTTTAGAACAAATGTTTTGCTTTTATATACACCAAGACTCTATTTAAACTCTGAATATTGGGGTGTGCAGAGATAATTTTTCTTTCATATTGCAGTTAATCATATTCTGACTCTTCCTTTGTACACTTTTTATATAAACTACCTACCCCAAATTTTACCAGAGTACTGTGATGCAGCATTTCTAGTGACATTTGCAAACAGCGGGTAATCTTTACAGATACATTCCCAAAAGCAAAGCTGATCTTTGGATCACTTATCCAATATTTAAACCTTCAGTGCTATTTTTTTTTTTTTTTCAGCTTTTGGCCGGGGCTGGGTTTGAGCCCGCCACCCCCGGCATATGGGGCCAGTGCCCTACCCCTTTGAGCCACAGGTGCCACCCCAACTGCTATTTTTTTAATTGCTGAAAATTTTAACAATTAATTGCATAGAAGTCTTAGTCCATATTTTCAAGGAGATACTACCATATGAATGCCATAGCATATTCAAGTTCTACCTTAGATATGTACTAAAAGTATAATAAGTATATCATATCTAAGCGTAGGATTTCTTTATCTATCTAAGAGAAAATAGAAAATAAAGCTATCACGCAGTTTTCCCTAGAGGACTTAGTAAATATTTCTTACGAAATAAAAGCAGAAGTCCGATACAGGCAGAAGTATAAGGGTACAGAAATCAAAATATATTGGCAGATTAGTAGGACGGATGCTATTTCACCCTGCCCCCCCTTACTTTTTTCAGAAAAATTATTGTTTTCTAGAAATCTGTTCAAAATCCACCAGGATAAATAGGAGGAAGGAGAGTTCACCAATTAACTTGTGACAATTAAAAAATATGTGGCTCAGTGAGTAAGGTGCCAGCCCCATATACCAAGGGTGGCGGGTTCAAACCTAGCCCCGGCTGAACTGCAACCAAAAAATAGCCGGGGGTTGTGGCGGGCGCCTGTAATCCCAGCTACTTGGGAGGCTGAGGCAGGAGAATCGCGGAAGCCCAAGAGCTAGAGGTTGCTGTGAGTCCTGTGACATCATGGCACTCTACTGAAGGCGGTAAAGTGAGACTCTGTCTCTACAAAAAATAAAAAAATAAAAAATAAATATGCCTTTAGTTCCTTTAAGAGAGGCAACACAGAGGATTTTTAAAGTCCCTTTGCAAACAACTTTATAGTATTTTTATGTAAATGTTTTTATCCAAATAACAAACTGAATACCATTGTTTTTTTAACTGTAAAATATGCATAATTAGTTTTCAGGAAGAATTTGTAATTTCCAGTGATGCTACAAAAATATATTTCCTATGCAAGTTCAAATAAAAACACCACAACTCCTATACTCAATAAGCTCCTAGCAGGATTTTGCTACAGATATATCAGAACATGTTGTCCTCATCTATTTCCAGAAAACATTAAACCACAGTTCTCAGCAAGCTGTTCTCATTTAGAGTACAATGCATGTGTGGTGTTGGCAAATAGGAGTCCCAGAGCGAGTGAGTAAACAGGAAGCTTCATCTCGCGTTAACAATCCCCTAGGACCCTATTTGTAAAGAAATGGCCTTTGCTAGAACAGGCACAAACATGCTGTTTCATATTTTGTAACAAACTTGTGAATTTTATTCCCAATCTATTTAGTAACTTCAAGCTTTTTCACATACCCAAACAACTGTGAACTTCTGACTTGGGTACCTTTGCAAAGATTACATGTATATTTGATTCCATTGTTTTGTCTGCTTGTGTATAAGGACCGTATGTGTGACATACATATCACATACATATAGGAGTCAATAGCAGTCCTTAGGGCTTGTGCAAATAGCTGTTTAATTTACATAAAATACCACATGCATGAAATGGACACGATGTAGGGCAGAGGGTTCCACTGCCACGTGGCAATTTTTATTTATTTATTTATTTTTATTTTTATTAAATCATAGCTGTGTACATTAATATGATCATGGGGCACCATACCCTTGGTTCATAGATCGTTTGACACATTTTCATCACACTAGCTAGCATAGCTTTCATAGCATTTTCTTATTTATTTAGCTAAGACCTTTACACGGGGCAATTTTTAGATGGCATTATCATTTTCAGATACTACTTAAATATCAGAAATGACAAACATTTGGTGCTCCGAAGTGAAGTTCTTCTCTGCGATTCCCTACCTACCTTTACTGAAGGCAGTGAGACCGAGCAGCGGTGTTAAATGATAATCATACCGGTACATGTTTTGTACAAAATACAAAATAAAACAACTCTATGTTCCATAGGGTAGGTAGCATATATGTTCTGGACATATTTGGAATATGTCTAAATAGTGTAGGACCTTGAGAAATACAACATTCCTTGACTGCTCTTTTAAAAGAATTATTAGTTGTTATAATGTTATTAAAGAAGCTTTGTGTCAGAATTCTTATTTGGGGAGAATTAGTCAATCCCCATGCAAAGCTCCTTACCTTGATAAGAATTTCCTTATCTGGAATCATAGAACCTAAAATTTTCAGTTTTAATTGCTTCTGTCTTGATGTTTTTTTCATGCATCTTCAGTTATAGTGAAAGAATGTTTTAAAAACCAATTTTGGACAACATAAACAAAAATTATGCATCAATAAAATGATTTCTACACTATTTTAAACTAATGGTAGACAATTCTGAGATTATATTAGTATAATTCACATAGGTACATATAACAACAAAATCCCTCTAGAACCAGGAAAGCACGCTGAGGAAAACCTTTTGCTTAATATCACATAATACAAAGTGCTTTAAAAATGTTCCAGGATGATAATGATGATAAATTCTAACTACAGGTGGTCATTCATATGGAGATAAAGCAAATGTTTTGGATATGCATGAAGAATTTAACACCAGATAATACATTAAGTTTCAGAAAAATATTATTAAGAAAGGTAAATTTAGAAAATACAAAACGCTTCTCACACATTTTAGGCAATAAAAAAGCTCTGCAGGAGGATGTGAACTAGACAAAGAAAGCTCACCTCTTTCTGTATTCTCAGGCTTATAAATTAATCTTAAACATGAGGAAATCATTAGCTAAAAGGTTATGGTAACATATTCTTTTATATAATTGGTTTAAAAAATGGAATTCAAAAGCTTATTATACTATCTGGATTTGAGGTTCTGAGCATTTGTTCACTTAAAAAAGTGAGAAGGAAAAATGGATTTATTTGGTGCTGTCTGGGTACGTGGAGCTGCAGCCGGGAAGTGCAGTGCCCGTAGGAGGGTGTGTGGGCCTGGGGAAGCACCCGGCTGCGTCCTCCTCTTTGTGAAGTAGATGTCCTTTTAAAGCTACATACAAATCAGCTTTTTGAAACTGGAATTTATCATTTATATTGTTAATATAATCTGAGATGTGATCTTTGAGGAATTGGAAAGGGACAAAAACATCTTTCCTCCCCAATCCCAGACGCCGGGGGCTTGCACATCTCTTGCCTTGCGGTTGTTAATGATGGGCAGTGACAAAGTCATAGACAAGTTACCAGTCATCACCAAGGAAGATGTCAGTGCCCCGTAATCCCCATGCGCCTCTCCAGACCCACACAAACACACATGTAAGGACAGAGTCTGCCTTCCAGGTTAACTGCAGGCTTGTGACAGACTTCCTAGGTGAGCTTCTCTGATCTTGTCCCTGCCTGCCTTTATAAATTCTGAGGAAAACCCTAAACTACAGGTAAACCAAACCTGAAATGAGAGAAAAAATTAGTGGAGAATAAACCCCAGGACTTTAAGACTTTAAAATTGGGGTGGGAGGGGACAGGCCGATCAGACCAACAAAGCTAAGAGCAAAACAAGAGCTCAATGAATCCTTGAGAGATGGTGGATGAAGGACTGCAGGGACTCAGGAACGCAGAGGGACACGCAGGTGAACAGCCAGACTGTCCACAGATTCAGAATTAATCAAACTGAGATGAATTTGCATTGCCAGTATAGAGATAAAAATTCCCAGAACCCTAATTGCACCCTACCTACTGTGTTAGGTGAATAACAGCCTTCTGTTAGTGGTAGAAATTACAGCTGACAGCTTTTTCTGGGGTTTGGATAAGATTGGATTTTATAGGAGAATTACTAATCAAATAATGGGGATTCATGTCAAATTAATCTTGAAATAGCATTTTCCCTGATTAAATATGGGTAGAAATATTTTGGAAACAAAACTCACCTAGATAGTCAAGGGAATAGAATTTTCTCATATGGGGACACATTTGTTCAATTTTAGGATGAGTAGTAGTATTTTTCCTTAAAAATATATTCTAACGGTGATAAAAATGTTCTAGTGCATATAAAAGCCATAATTAGAACTACTTTAAACTAGTTCTGAAATCTTTAGTCATCACCATTTGTCACTCGATAAAACCTCAGTAAACAATCAGCTGTAAAGAGTGACGTTTGGAAAAAGTATCACAGTTATTAAAACTGTATAAAAATGGTACGATTGGAAGGACTCCTGTGACCACACCTAACTCAAATTCCATATCTATCTAACAAAGGTAGAGAGGAACATTACTCTTTAGTCATATTTTCATAATATTTATACTCATATATTTCAAAAAATACAAAAATCTTCCTTCTTATCACAACGGTTGGACGTCTTCAATGCTTACATGCATACATAGATTACAGTTAATTCTTTCTAGGATTTACAAAATTCATTTAAGTGAATTATATTTATAGTATTGTAAATACTATTCATGGTATTTATAGTTCCTAAAATTGCAATTATAGTAGTATGACACAGTTTTCATAACATTATCATTCACAGGATATGCCAATTTAAGGTATGATATAAAACACGATCATAGTAAAATTTTAAAGTCCTGTCCCTAGCCGATGTATTGAATTGCATGTGGCTACTATCTATAAATTATTTGTGAATCATCTTACTGTGAAATTTCAGTCTCAAAATGCAATGGAAGTCTCATCAAATTTGATAAAAATAGTAAGTAAATCTGACTATAAGTGGACACACGTAGGGCATGAATAGAGGGCATAGTATTAAATAGACTAAATATAGCATCTAATGCTTATCATGCTCAGAGTATGAAGGAATTTAATAGTATAAAGACTTGTATTACTTTCGAAAGTTTTTGCATTTCTTAAACAAAATCAGGAAACTTACATTTTAGAATCAGGACGTTTTACATAATTAATAGAATTATTTTCCCCATCAGGACAAAGGAAACAATGAGGTGAAGAAATCAGGACACAGGCCCCAGATTGTTCATTGCAGCTCCATGGACAGTCACCAAGTTGTGCAAAAGGCCCAAATGCCCCTCAACCCAGGAATGGATTAGCAAGTTGTGGTATATGCACACCATGGAATACTATTTAGTCATAGAAAAAGACCGTGATTTCACATCTTTTGTATTAACCTGAATGAAGTTGAAACACATTCATCTCAGGAAAATCAAATATCCAATGTACTCAATAGTACTATGAAGCCAGGAGATCTAATTCACACCCACATAAGAGAAAAACTTATTTCAATTCTTGTTAGGGGGACAGGTGAGGGGGGCTGGGTGCTCCCACTGATGGGCACAGTGTAGAGAGGGCTACGGCACAGCTGCTGGGAGCAGGACATAACTACAAGAGGGACTCTACCTAACAAATTCAAAGACTGTGAGTTGGTTGTTTGTATCCTGACATTAAGCTGAAATTAAAAAAGAAAAAGAAATTGGATAATAGTCATACAGCTAGTGACACAGGTGAGACCAGAGACTTAGATGCCTGAACTCACAATCTAGAATGTTTATTACTTTTTGGTGTCCCTAAAGATAGCTTCCCTACAAAGAAGTATCTGGTTTGTGACACCAGTAATACTAAATCAGTCATGGGGAATAGAAACTTGTGAGAGGGCAGTGTGGGTGTGGGTGTGAGACAGACAGCAGGGGAGGAGAGAGGAAGCCCTGGTGGGAAGGCCCTGTGGAAATGAGAGATATTCCTATACTAGCTCCAGGCTACTCCCTGACTCTGTAAATTCCAGGAACGTCTTTTTTCATCAAATTACAATTATAAAACAATTAATAAAAATGTGAAACAATAATTACAATTTTTACAAGTGTCCCTCTAGTTTGCTCTATTGAAGATACAACTGAATCTTGATGGATACATGTTATATTTCATTTATGCCCAAGTCTTCATTATTCAGAACATGCACTGCTAGAAAGTGTCCTATGTTTACCTTCATTTCCTTCCCAGGAGATGATAAATTCATTACTTTGTCTTGAATGTACATTTCTTTTTCGTTTTCTTTTTTTAATTGTTGGGGATATATTGAGGTACACAGAATCAGGTTACGCTGATTGCTCTTGTGAAGGGAACACTTTTACACTGCCGGTGGGACTGCAAACTAATACCACCTTTTTGGAAGGCAATGTGGAGAACCCTCAAAGAAATCAAACTAGACCTCCCATTTGAAAATACATTTCTGAAAAGCAGCATCAAACTGTGACAGAAGCCCAGGGGTCTTGACAGGAGACCTGAAGATGCACCTGGGAACACTAAGGCCTGGGGGGTTATTTTCCCCCTCTCTGAGCCGATTCTGTTAGATAATGGTGGTGTCAAGAGTTGTGAAGGGTTAGAGGTTTTATCCTAAATGTCTTAACATAATAATTAAGCAAGTGAGGTGGAGGCTATGTTCACTAGTTTGATGTAAGCATTCCTAATTGTATATAAAATCAGCACATTGCACTCCATAAAGGCGTCAATACATACTTGATCTATGTGTTTATGACTTAATAAAAAAAAAAAAAAGAAAGTCACTCTGTCGTACTTTTATAAATGTTTGCAGTAGACAGAGACTGTGAAATCAGAGGCAAAATACTTTATTACTCAGCGTGGGAGTTTCCTGGTCTCACCTTCCTTTCCTATCCCTGAGAACCACTGGGGTGATCAAGAGGCCCAGGCAGACTCTACACAGTGGGCTGAGTCATAGCTCAGGATCCCTGAACTTAGAAAACCCCCATCTTCTGAGAGGTCTTCCCGAAAGCTGCCCCCAACATTTTCCCCGGAGGGAGAATTTATCTTGATTGTACAAATCTGCACACACTAATCTGCTTTTTGCCCTGGGGCCGGGGCGGGGGGGGGGGGGGAGACATTCTCTCTCTCTTTCTCTCTGTCTCTTTTTCTAGACGGACTGTTTGCTTTAGATATATCCTTGAAAAAACAGGGTTAGGTGCTGTCCCAAGATGTTGAAAAGATAAGGCGGGAGGTGCCTCCTACACGTGATAACACCATCTTTGTGATTACCGATATCCATAATGAAGGAATAATGACACTTAAAAATGTGAAAGTTACAAATTGTTATATCAGTTACCACCTCTATAAAGTTTCTTAAAAATAGATTTTGTAGAGTGAAAGCTTCCAAAGGTGATATGAAGTTTAATTCAGGGGTGTCCAACCCACGGCCCGAGGGCTGGGCTGCATCCAGATTTGGTGAGGACACTTCTCGCTTCTCTATGTGCTGATCAGCTTTCTTTAATATCTTCTGGGTATTTAAACTATGGCCCATGTGCAATGAAGGGGGAAAAAAAAGTTGGACACCCTGGATTTATTAAGCAGTTCTCAAAGCCTGACACCTTAAACATATTTGTTTCATTTATAAAATTAATAGGTCAACATGTAGTAGTTGTCTTCCTGGCACTCACTTCTTTAATAAAGCAGGCTCTGGAAGAGAAGTAGCTCATCGTAACCAGAAAACCACTGGCTCACGTTGCTTCTAATTCTAAAAGGGAAAGGAAGTACCTTTATACACGACTATTTATTTATAATCCTATGTCATTTTTTTCAAATCTCTAAAACCAAGGCAGAAATAAACATTATTTCTAACTGGTTGTCAGAGGAAAAAGAAAAAAAACACGAAGAAACAAAAACAAAACAACAAAGAAGCGAAAATAGGAATAAACATCCGTATTTTAGAATTATATTATAGGCAAATGAGATGAGAATGAATATATGTATACACGTGTATACGTATATTAAACAAAATATAACATACGTATATTAGACAGAGATCACTCTTCTATAATGAAGAATATAGATGTCTATCAGTCAAATCAACATGACTACTGCAACTAATTCTCTAAAAAGAAGAGAGATCTTACCCTCTAGCAGAATCTTAAGGAACTGTTTAACCTGACCTTACAATTATATGGATAAAAATCGTATTTTCCTTTGATGATCACAGCAAGTGAGGCATGAAATATTTCTCATTTGCTATAGGATATAGGTTGTTAAAATTCAATGGGTGTAAAAATATGAGAAACTAAAATTGCGTTATACAATACAATTATATCGGATCATGATAACGCATTACATTAAGAATCTGCAATGGTGCTAAATCCCTTTTAAAGTAACATATTCACAAAGAGCGGGTGTGGAACATTGGGGCGAGTGAGACGTAAAGTATTAAAGTGCAGCAATGAATCACGAAACGAGTACATCTGAAAAATAAATTGCCATCCCCGGAGTGTGAAGTAAAATAAACAGTGGTGCCACAGACACCAGACAGCAGTAATCTAAAATTCAAACGTAATAATAGATAATATTCATAATTTTTGTGAAACAGTATTTCCAGATTTTTGAATACATATGGTAGTAATAGTATAAATAAATAACCATTCATGATAAATTTGAAATAGTTTTGGAAATTCTACATGTTTAAAAATTATTTCATAAAATGTTATAAAAATGTTCTGTTCCTTTGCTCTTATTTCAGTCTGACGGTGGTTAATTTTATGTGTCAACCAGACCCAGGAGCTCCCACATATTTGTCTGGACGTTATTTCTTGGTGTGCCTTGAGGGTGTTTCCCAGAGAGACCACACTTGAATTGGTGCACCGAGGAAAGCAGATTTCCCTCAGCGTGCATGAGCGTGGTCCACCCGGCCGGTGGTGCAAATGGAACACAAGTGTGGAAGAAGGGAGAGAGACAAGCCTCACTCTACCTGACTGCTTGAGCTGAGACACCTGTCCTCAGACTGGGCTTGCACCATCAGGGCTCTTGGTCTCCCCACTTTTGGACCTGGGCTGGAATTTACACCATTGATTCTCCTAGTCTCCGGCCTTCAGAGGAGGACTGCAACTGTGTCACCGGCTGGTTTCCAGCTCACAGACTCAGATTATGGGAATTCTCAGCCTCCAATACTGTGTGCACCAATTCTTTATAATATTGTATGAGCCAATTCTTTTTTTATTATTATTAAATCATAGCTGTGTACATTAATGTGATCATGGGGGACCATACACTGGTTTTATGAACAGTTTGACACATTTTCATCATACTGGTTAACATAGTCTTCCTGGCGTTTTCTTAGTTATTGCATTAAGACATTTATATTCTACATTTACTAAGTTTCACATGTACCCTTGTAAGATGCATCATAGGTGTGGTCCCACCAATCACCCTCCTTCCACCATCATCCACCCTCCCTCCCCTCTCTTTCCCCCTTTCCCATATTCTTAGGTTATAACTGGGTTATAGCTTTCATGTGAAAGCCATAAATTAGTTTCATAGTAGGGCTGAATACATTGGATACTTTCTTTCCATTCTTGAGATACTTTACTAAGAAGAATATATTCCAGCTCCATCCACGTAAACATGAAAGAGGTAAAGTCTCCATCTTTCTTTAAGGCTGCATAATATTCCATGGTGTACATATACCACAGTTTATTAATCCATTCCTGGATCGATGGGCACTTGGGCTTTTTCCATGATTTAGCAATTATGAATTGGGCTGAAATAAACATTCTGGTACAAATATCTTTGTTATGATGTGATTTTGGGGAGCCAATTCTTAATAAAAAATCTCTCTCTTACACACAGAGAGAGATACAGAGGGTGTCTGAAATGCACACACATTTCTTCTGCAAATACAAGAGGTTCTCAGTGTGACTTGTTCTGATCTTTTGTCATCAGTGTGTATCAAGCATTACAGTTTTAATCCAGTATTTTCCTTTCTTAATATGTGTGTACATTTTATGGTGTCCTCTTCCAGTGTGTGTGTTTACACAGCAAGTTGGTTCTCTTTCTCTAGAAAACCTTAACACAAACATATTCAAACTTTTAAAATGTGATTGTGAAATTTCTTGAATAAATCTATGTATTTCTAAAGTCATGTCTATGTTATTTGATTAATACATAATTTTGTCACTTGAACAAGATATGTTTACTTTTCCATATTTAGCTGAATGGAAGCCTTCGCCCTAGAGTGAAAATAAACCACGTACAACTAATACTTAAGTTATAATATCCTTATTTATTAAAAGGGTATAATTAACATAACTTTGTTAATTGCTTCTTGGGCAACAAAATCAGTGGAAGTGGAACAACAAATGGAGAGTAAGAAAGAAATTTAACAGAGGGAAGACCTTTTGGCCAAACAAAGATAAAAATACCGATCTTGAAGTTACAGGCAAAAAGAGTTTCCAAATAGATCAGAAGTCATACAACGCTGCAGTCTAGGCAGGACTACTAATTTATTTGAGTTTCGAGAGTAGGATCCAAAGTGCCAGGATCTAAGTGAGAGGATGGAAATGAATGTAAACAGCCAGTGGTGACTGTCTCTTCGTTAATGACATTTCCATTCCACTTGAAGTTGCTCGGAAGAAACAGCTTAAAGTCATTCTTCACTCCTCCCATAATTCAATTTATCATGAAATTCTGTTACATCTTCCTTCAGCATGTATTTAGAACATAACCGCTTTTCACTGTGGACATTGTTCGCGCAATCCTGCACAATCCTCACTGCCTTTTGCCTGATTTCCGCGGTAGCTGCTCTTCAGTATCCTGTTTTGATGGCTGCATCCCTGGATCCTCTTTTTAATCCAGCTTCCAGGATCTTCCTGACATTAAGTAGCCTGGATACTGTGACTCCTCTGCTTAAACTCAGAATTCTTCCCTTCACTGTTTGAATCAAATCCATCTTTGTATTATGGTGAACAGATCTCCCAATGTCGGGTCCCATAATTATTCCCAATTTTTTGTTTGTCCTGACCAAGGAAACATGGAGAGTCCTCTCAGTCTGTGACCCAGCCAGCTGTGTGTTTTCCTCAGCAGGCCGGAACCCAAGCCAGGCCTTTGAACATTCCAAGCCACTGTCCAAAACAATGAACGATTCAATGTATTTCTGAACATGTAGAAACTAGCCCCTTCTCTGAGTCAAATTCATTAAACCTTGTTATGAACGCCATAACCTGACCTCCTCCTTACAGACACCCCTGGGGGCAACTTTACTCTTCTCACTGTCAGTCATGAGGATGCTTCATTCCTTTTTACAGAAGTTTTTCTAATAAATGTTGTACATATATCACTCTGATGTTTGGTGCTTCTTTCTTTGGAATCCCAACTGGCCCCCTCTGAGGACAGTTTGAGCCAATCTCTTACATGAAATCCCCTGCTGTGCCTTCCTTCAGCCACGGTTTTAAGCAGAGAGAACGCCCACCTGTGCTCCTCCATCCCACTACCTCTAAGACGTTACCTTTTACAACCTTCTGGCTCATCGATGGTCTAGTCATTAGGACCTTCTCAGTGTTTGCTAAATCCCCCTCAATTTTTGTCTGACATCCACCACAGAATATAAGTTCATTGAGGGCCAAAATATCTGTGCACCCATAATATTCCCATCAACAAGTACACACCTGTTAACAAATAGTTGTTATAAAGATAGATGGGAGGAAGGGTGGTAAATTGGGGGGAGAGATGAATAGATGAGAAATATAAGAAAAAAAGGACAGAGAAGAGATAGGGAAATGGCTGAATAGAGAACCATCTGTCCATAAGGGTCTATTTTTATAAAATGAATTTTCTATTCCTCCACTTGGTGGGCCCTACTTATATTTACCTAATTGGAAAATATTTTAACTGCGAAAGTTCTATCTTCTGAATATACTGATTAAGCTGTTAAAATATTTTCCTACTTTTTAAATTAAACGCCTGGATACAGAATAAGAAATTATGGAAGTAGCACAACTTCATGTTTAGGAAGTTAAGAAGAAATACCAAGAGGGTGTTCAGTAGCCCCTCTTTCCCAGAGAATACTTACTATTTATTTATTTGCTTATATTTCTTTATTTCTTTATTTATTATTTTAAAAAATTTTTGAGACAGAGGCTCACTCTGTCCCCCTGGGTAGAGTACTGTGGTGTCATAGCTCACAGCACCCTCAAACTCCTGGGGTAGAGTGCTGTGGTGTCATAGCTCACAGCAACTTCAAGTTCCTGGGTTAGAGCAATCAATCCTCTTGCCTCATCCTCCCAACCAGAGGGGACTACAGGTGCCTAGCACCATGCCCAGCTAGTTTTTCCAATTTTAGTAGAGACAGGGGTCTCTCTCTTGCTCGGGCTGGTCTTACCCTTCTGAACTCAGGCAATCCACATGCCTCAGCCTTCCAAAGTGCTAGAATTATAGGTGTGAGCCATTGGGCCTGGCCAAGAAAACTATTTTAATCAAACATACAAACACATCTAATGAATAGATTTTTCCTAACTTCCTAAGAATGAAGGTGTGCTTATTTTTACTTATTTTTTAAATTACCCCCCAAATCATAAGCATGGTATTTGAGAATAAAATATTCATTAGAATATTACATCTTGATCCCTATTTTTTTAGAATCCCTTAAACTCACTGAAGCTGGAACTTCACTGAAGAACTCATTGATTTCTTCTTTATCGTAGTGTTTACATTGTGTGTTATGTTCTACTTTCATGTATGTTTACATATTTTGCTCCCCTATAATTTTATAAGATCCTTAAGGAAATAGGTTTCATGATTTATTTTTAAAACATACAAGTACCTAGACAGGTGTCCTCAAACTGCGGCCTGCAGGCCACATGAAGCGGTGTGATTATATTTGTTTAAAAAGTTTGAGGACGCCTGACCTAGTACAACATAATAATAATTATACAATGCATACTTGTTAATGGATTATCAGATATATTAAAAGATAGGTGTATGTGGTAGGTGGTTTCTAGATTTTTAAGTTAATCTTGGCTCGGCACCCATAGCACAGGTGGTTACAGGACAGCCACATACACCCAAGATGGCGGGTTCAAACCCGGCCCAGGGCCAGCCAACCAACAATGACAACTGCAACAAAAAACAGTCGGGCATTGTGGAAGGTGCCTATAGTCCCAGCTACTTGGGAGGCTGAGGCCAGAGACATAGTTAACAAGTATTTGAGGTTGCTGTGAGCTATGACACTATAGCACTCTACTGTGAGGGTGACATAGTGAGACTCTGGCTCAAAAAATAAACAAACAAACCAAAAGTTAATCTTATCCAGAAGTTTAATAAATCTTAAAAACAACTTGCAGAATCAGAACTGTTAAATAGGGGAAAAATTGGTCAGTTCTAGTCCACCTTTGATTAACTATTACTTCACTAATGGATATTTAAAATTCCCTGGTCCTTGCAGAATGCACCTTAGATTTTGTACTGTGAAATAAAACATTATCTTGGATTTTGGCTTTTATCAAGCAATGATGACTCTCACTCAGATCTCTATTCTCAAAGTTCTACCAATTATATTATATATCTTTGGTACTTATTCCTGCCAAAAGGGACATTAAGATTGAAAATTCACTTATATTTGAACTTAAATCAGTGTTTAAGTCAGCTTTAAACTTTTTAAAGTCAAAAAATATAATTAAACATTTTTAGGCAAAACTTGAAATTATTGTAGCACAGATTCACTAGCATATAAGTAGCAGTAAAAGAAATATCTTCAGCTTAAAGTTAAAGATGAATTAATTATATATTATACTCTAGTCATACTATATGATCTCATTTGAATAAAATAAATCATAAAAGTGAATATTTTAGTAATTAGTTATAAAAACTGACAATATTTCTACATTTCATAATTTTATACAAAGATTTCTTAGTTCTATTTAAGAAAAGACTATATGTTTCATAAAACTAAAAACCGTTATGTGAAATCCATTCAAAGGTCAACTAAGATAGAAAAATCTACAATTGATTACAACACTGTAAGTATTCAATGATTTTAACCATCAAAATGTTTAAATGGTCCTTAAATGCTTATTTATTCGTCACTTACTTCTCAGTATGCATTTAAATATTATTACTGAATATCATGACTGCCACAGCAATGTCACTAGTGATTATTATCTGGGGGTTAATATGCGTATGAAGAATATGAACAGACTCAATAAATAACACTGACACTGTTCATGCAAGATAATTTTATAACTACACTAACATTAATCCTAGTTAATCCTAGTTTTTATTACCTTCAAGATGTGCTTTGTTTTTATTTATTTATTTTTCTTATTATTATCTTTAATTCCAAGCAATAAATCAATAAATGAGAATTTCCTCTTCAGCCAAGGTGAAGTAAGATAAAATGAATCATTACAGCAACCAAAAAATCAGGCACAATATAAAATAAATCTTTCTCAAGATAAGATTTGGGCATGTAAGGACAGTGATCTCTCGGAGATGAGAGACAACTGAGTAAAATCTGTGATTACAGCAGGTTACCGCCTGGGAGCATGTCCAGGCTGCAGCACAGGGAAAGTAAACCCAGGCACAGCTCAGCAAACTCCCCAGACTGAAGAGGCAGAGTTTGCAGACAGGGTCACAGATGCACAGAATTTCACCACTGCTATTTGAGGCCGGGTCTCCTCAAACATCAGTCCGGTATTCTAGAAAACCACCTTATAGAGGAAAGAACTTTCTGAACAAACTAAAGAGTAAGTAGCTGGCATTCACATCTGTCATGCAGAAGAGGCTGCTTCACTAGCCAGACTTGAAATCTCATGATTCACAAGGCATTGGGTGCAATTAACTAGAAAAATCACGCCTTGGTATTGGGGAGTCATCTGCCCAAGACTGAACATCACTTAGGTGTGCCTAACAGACTTTAAAAGTAAGACCCTAAAAAATAAAACTCTTTTCTTTTCTTTTTGTTTTTTTTTTTTTGCCATTTGACACATTTTTATCACAGTGGTTAACATAGCCTTTCCGGCGTTATCTCAGTTACTGTGCCAAAACATTTACATTCTACATTTACCAAGTTTTGCAAATACCCCTGTAATATGCACCACAGGTGTGATCCCTCCGATTCCCCTCCCTCTACCCCCCCCCTTTCCCACTACCCCCTATTGTTAAGTTGTAGCTGGGTTATAGTTTTCATGTGAGAGTCCCAAATTAGTTTCATAGTAGGGCTGTGTACAATAGAGAACCAAGAGATGAATCCAGCTACTTACCGCTATTTGATTTTTGACAAGCCAATTAAAAACATTCAGTGGGGAAAAGATTCCCTATTTAACAAATGGTGCTGGGTGAACTGGCTGGCAACCTGCAGAAGACTGAAATTGGACCCACACCTTTCACCATTAACTAAGATAGACTCTCATTGGATTAAAGATTTAAACTTAAGACATGAAACTATAAAAATACTAGAGGAGAATGCAGGGAAAACCCTTGAAGAAATTGGTCTGGGTGAGTATTTCATGAGGAGAACCCCCCGGGCAATTGAAGCAGCTTCAAAAATACATTACTGGGACTTGATCAAACTAAAAAGCTTCTGCACAGCTAAGAACACAGTAAGCAGAGCAAGCAGACAGCCCTCAGAATGGGAGAAGATATTTGCAGGGTATATCTCTGACAAAGGTTTAATAACCAGAATCCACAGAGAACTCAAACGCATCAGCAAGAAAAAAACAAGGGATCCCATCGCAGGCTGGGCAAGGGATTTGAAGAGAAACTTCTCTGAAGAAGACAGGCGCACGGCCTTCAGACATATGAAAAAATGCTCATCATCTTTAATCATCAGAGAAATGCAAATAAAACTCTTTTCAAGTAACTAAAGTACCTTCAATAAAAATGCGCAAAATAGTCACAGCATTAAAACTGTCAAGGAAATAACAACAGAAGATTCACACTTCCTGTTGGCCAGTGTGTGACTATCTATATGTGCTATGCAAAAAAGGCAAGAAAAGAAAAACCACAATGAAGAATGAAATTGTATCAATTCATACTGAGTCAAATAACAGGTTTTAGAATTGGCTGACATTCATATCAAAACAATTACTTTTACTATAATACATTTCAAATGTCCAGTAAGTTGAGATTGGGAGGATATAAAAATATTATGTTACAATATTTAAGGTGCAAAACATCAAAGATAGGATTAACAGTAGACGGCATTCTTTCAGAGGAAAATATCAATTTCTTTAAAACCGAGTAATAGAAACTATCCAAAATGAAATACATAGAAAAGATAAAATTTAGAATAAATGAAAAAGTATTAAGTGAGCGTAGGAACACATTCAAGTGAGCTAATGGGACTGTAGTTAGATTCTCCAAACCATGGGAGTGGGAGAACAAGTATTCTGAGAATGTTTGGGTGGAGGATAATGTCACTTGACACTTTGCATGCTGAGAATGCTTGCCAAAAGTCTAAGAATAACTTCTATAAGGCCAGAAGTAGAATATAAAATTTGAAACAGGTATTGTGGACATTGTCCTTGATAGACAGATGCTTATCCATCACCCCCTAATAATTCTGTCTTGTCCTTAGTTCCCCAGGTCCATTTCTACTCTTAAATATCCTTTCTTTACATCCTCCTTATTAGTGAAAACATATGGTATCTGTTTTTCCATCTCTAAAATACTTAGGATAAACAGCTCCAGCTTCATCAAAGTTGTGCAAAAGACATTATTCAATCCCTTTTCAGGGCTGAGTATTATTCCACTGTATATATTTACCACTTTTTCTTTAGCCGCTCACCAGCTAATGGGCACTTCAGTGGATTCCATGTCTTTGCTATTGTGAACTGTGCTTAAACTGTGCAATCAACACTCAGGTGTGGGTCTCTTTTTTATAAAATCACTACTTCTTTTCTTTTGGGTACTCAATAGTGGGATTATTGGATCACATGTGTACCCTATTCTGGTGATGGGAACACTGATATCCCTGACTTAAGTGTGATACAATTTATTCTTGTCATAAAACACGCTGTACCCTCTAAATGTTTTTGAAATAGTAAATTAAATTAATTAAATCAAGTCAAAGACAAATAAAATACCTATCATAGGAAACGGAACAAGGGTAGCCATACATTCACTCATTGGAAGGGACAATAAAAATAATCCAACAGATGTCAAGATTTCTTTGAAAAAACAGGAGCCTGGAACATTTTATATAATACCATATCTACAATACTATATATTAATATTAGATAACTATTATATAGAAAATAAGAGGAATGAACCAAATTTTCAACATGAATGAACTGCCAAATTGGCATATTAGAAAAAGTGCAAATGGCTAAGTACAAACCGGGTGTGGTGCAACTGTATGTGACGGGGCCACCCTACTGTCCAGGCTGGAGTACAGTCCTGGAATCATAGCTCCTATGTGACGGGGCCACCCTACTGTCCAGGCTGGAGTACAGTGCTGGAATCATAGCTCCCTGGGACCCTGAACTCCTGGGCTCAAGCAATCTTCCTGCCTTAGCCTCCTAGTATCTAAGACTACAAGCATATGCTGCCACACCTGGAAAACTTTTCATTTTTATTTTTTATAGCAATTGGGGCGGGGGTGGGGGGGTCTCACTACATTGCGGAGGCCAGTCTCTGACTCCTGGCTTCAAGTGATCCTCCACCTTGGCTTCCCAAAGCGCTGGGATTACATATATGAGCCACAACACTTGGCCCAATTATAAACGTTCTTAAAAGTACATTAAACAGCTTGTACTAAAACTTCATAAAAACGTAGAAGGCATAGATGCAGTATAACTTTAGGTTGTTTGTATCAATAAAATAACTAGTTTGGGGGAAAGCAAATTATGTGGATTGAAAAGTTACTAGCTTTATTTATAATATTATATGATTTCAAGTCTTCTACCTGTAACACAATATTTTATTCTTTATAAAACAGAGGCTATTAAATAAACATTACAAAATACCAGCAATTGTTAAATCTGATAGGTGGGTAAAGTGTTACGTTATTCTTTATACCTTTCTTCATTCTTAATTTATTCTAATAATGACAAAAATATTTTAATTCGTGACACTAGATTTTACACACCAGGAAAGCTGTAAAAGTGGTCCTGGAGGAAGTTACAAAACAGGAATATTTTATATCTTTAAACTTGATCTTTATTTTGTATTTCAAGTAGTATCAGTTGCATTATTTCACCTCTATTGCCTTGTCTGACAACAGCTGAGCTCTGAGCTGATAGAAGCAGCAGACACTGCTTTCTCTGGTACTTGGAGTCCAGACAACTAATGAAGGTAATATTGCATTTTCGCTTGCTAGTGTCCAGAAGAATTGCACTAATATCCTATACCCAATCATTAAAAATCAAATCATCAGATCATTTTGAGGGAGTGTCTCAAGTGCTAATCCACACAGAGAAAGTGGCTGGAGTGGTAGGATTGGGTTACCAAGTCTGTGTGTTACCCCATCAACTCCCAGCCTTGATTTCTTTTCTGGGTTGCTCTCTGATTCCCAAATGATGTAAGATGACTGTGCATTAAAAAGAAATAAATATTTATTTCATTAAATAATTATTTTATAGAGAGTATTTATATTACATATATATTTATTTTATATAGAGAGTTTATATTATATATAGAAGCATTTATTTTATATACATACCTATTTACATATATTACATACATATACATACAGAGAGAGAGAGAATGTCTTAGTCTACTGAGGCTGCCATAACAATACCTGAGACTGTGTAATTTATGATGAAGAGAAATTTATCGTCTCCCAGTTCTGGAGGCTGGAAAGGCCAACATCACGGTGCTGGCACCTGGTGAGAGACTCATCACATGGCCAGAGGGAGAGCAAGAGTGAGCCGCTCTCCCTTTTTATGGCAGCACCAACCCTGCCCAGGCAGGTGGAACTCTCAGAGCCTAATCACCTCTTAAGGGTCTGACCTCTTAATACCGCACAATGCAATTAAATTTCAACATGAGTTTTGGAGGTGACAAATGTTCAAACTATACCAAGTAGTATGAACATATAAAAATTAAATTTCTTTCGACAGCTGTTTATCAATCCAAATTTAATTTTTTTCACATGAAATAAAATATATGATGTTAAATTTTCTTAAAGAAATAATATGATCAAAAAATTATATGTACATAATATAATAGCTACAAAGCAATAACTAGTTAGTTTAGGGGCATCAACATTTGGATATGATGTATTAGTCATAACTAAACCAGGAAGAACTTTTTCTCCTACTCATTTATTCAGTGTGACTTTCTAAACGGAACTAATGTTTAGATATGAAAGAGAGTTGAATTTGTTCATTTTCATCAACAAAGTTATATCACATGACTAATATATGCCAGGTAATTTGCTGAATGATGTGGATGTAAAGATTAAAGTTCTAGACCTTGACACTGTGTCCACCAAACAGCATACTAAAATCAGGTAATGTAGTAAGTACTAACCCAGAAAAACGCACCAAGTACTTGGAAGTGTATTAAATTAAAAATGGCATATTAGAAAAGGGAAATGATAGTGGTATTCCAAGAGACAGACTTATATGTGTAACCTAGTGGATTCAAGGAGACACAAGAATTAAGATATTATTATTTTCATTAGTTTTATATTAAAATATAGGTTACGGAGACCAAAGAAGCATCTGGCAACCCAAGATTCACCCTAAGGAGCACATTGTGAAACATAAAAAATTTAGGCACATGCCCCCTCCGAGGGATTATGACAATAAAAGTGTTATCTTTTATTTGAAGATTTTATAGTCTTAACATGGTATGAACTATGATAAAAGATATCCAAATATACTTTCAATAAATAGAATCAACAATCCAACCTTATGGTATATTTTATCTGGAACAGTGTTTAAAACATAACACTGTTTGATTATAAAATTCAAATGTATCATTCTCTTGCCAATATACTCTATAGTCAAATGGGAGCGCCCCTTAATTTATTGGTACTTTCATTCAACTTTATTTTAGCAAAACAGCAGCAATAATATTAATCAAAGGGTGCTAGCTTACTTAAAGCAATGATTTCTCTGGGATCTGATTGGTGGAGCCTTTTGTGTAAAAGATGATAACCACACCTCCACGTCCACAGATACAGGCTCTCTATAAACCGTTTCTTTATAAAGCTGGAAACATACACACTCCCTTGCGCTGAAGGCCACAAAAGCAGAAAGGCTTTTCTCTAATGCACTGTTCTTTGCGGTTTATGACTGTCTAGTACGGTGGGGGGTTAGTAAAAGTAAATCTCCATAACTGCTAGTCAAACAATGACACTTAATAGAAGTTTTACCCACTGTCATCAAGGTAATAATTAATAATTTATAGCAAAAAGGAAAGGCATGATCATAAAAAAGTCAGCAGCTAATAAAGAAAAGAAATGAAGTAACTGCATGAACACTGCGCTCATGCAATCATCATAAATAAGGCAACAGTGTAACCACCCCTTTACACAGGCTCTCCCCACCCCAGGTCCAAGCGTAGAAAGTGGAGCAGGCCCTCAGTTCATCATCATTCTGCCTTGCCAGGCTCCGACTTGGGCCCCCCTGACCAAGGAGGTAACTGGTACTTAGATTTTATAATTTAATGCTTCGTTAGGGAGCTTCTACTCCATCAGCATGTGACAGTTTGGGTTTTTTTTCTTACTAAGCAAAAGGGAACCCTGAATGATTATCAGAGACACATGCAAATAAAGATACATGGGCTGGAATGACGTGAGACTGCTCTTCAACACAAGTAACCCATTTTCATTTATTTAATACATTTTAAGATACAAAGAAATTGACACTAAGAAAAGATTTGGGCCACATTTCATCGTAAAAGACAGATTTGTCCTCAGCTACAGCCACGTTAGTCAGGCAACGAAACAAGCTAATTACTAGCCACGATAATCCATAGCTGCAGAGATGATGAGAATGACGGAACACGTATCCCTTTATAAATATAGTTTCATCTATGCCATCGCTGGTAAGCAAAAGAACCCCTTTGAGAATATCCGTGATCTTGCAGACTATTCTACACTTACGTCCTCATCAGAGCCTCACGTCAGTGATTCACACACTAAATCAGGACTTCAACTTTTTTTGTTCCGAGTCCAGAGATCCTTACATGAACCCACATTCCTTTTGTGAAAATGCATTATCTCTAGAAAGAAATCTAGGTTCTCAGGTCCCCTGCTGGACTGTTTCTGACTAGCACATTGAAATTAGACGTTCTGATTATGTGTTAGCTCTGGAAGGTAAATCTTGTCATATCATAATAGGATGGTTAGGTTCATTTGTCGTGCACACATGCAGGTGCGTGGCAACTGTGTTTGTGTCCAGGGAAAGCAGGAATAGGCTGGTCTCGAACTCCCAGCTCAAAAAAAGACATCCTTGGAGTCAACTTCAGAAAGTATAAATTTTCTGTGTGTGTTCATCTGACTTCATTAAAGTATGCCTGTGTAGTTTTATTTTTATTTCAAGTTCATTAATCATTTAGAGTTCACATCAAGTGTGTCGAGTTGTTGAACAGCATTCTTGTTACCTGTGAACACGAGAAGTGATAGCAGAAAATGGAGTTAGCAAGGAGGCGGGAAGCAGAGATCTGTGCCTGGCACCGAAGCAGTCGCGTGCAAACCGCAGGTTGACAGGCGAGCGTGCAGGCAGCATGCTCTGCCTGGCACTGAAGCAGTCGCGTGCAAACCGCAGGTTGACAGGTGAGCGTGCAGGCAGCATGCTCCTCTACGCTGCTTGTGCCTGCTCCATGAAGGGGAGTGTTTTGGTAGTAAGGTTGGCTGGGATAAGACGGTAGAAATTTTCTTTTTGCCTTTCCATCGGTAAGTGGACTCTTGGTCATGTACCAGGAACAACTTGCAGGACTGCTGATATCCTGGAATAATTCCGTTTTGACTCTATTTTTCTATGTCATTCCACTCCAATCGTTACCGTCATTATTTTAATTAATCTTATTTTCCTTATTCAGAATCACCGTAAAGAAATACTGCTAAAATGTCATTCTATTTCTTTTTTAAAACTATTTTTTCCCTGGTGATTGCCACTCCAGTTAGGGCTTCTTTTTCCTAACTCCGTCCAGATGGAAGAACTCCATCTGCTGTGATTCGTATTAATATTCTGGACTTGAATTACGTACTTTACATGTTTTTGAAAGTTCAAGTATATTACTGAGCAAAATTCTCCCAGTTTCTGTTCTGGCCTCGTGTTGTGTGATTTCTATCCTCTTTTCTGTTTGCTGTGGTGGGGGCAGAGGCTGATGTCTTCACACTTCTTATTTTAACAGGCAGAACCAAGTTCTTTCACTGTGTCAATAGCAGCATATCCAAAAATCCAATGTATGAAATGCTTCGAAATCAACAACTTTTTGAATGCTGACATGATGCCACTAGGGTACAGTGACTATTTCATCAAAAGACAGCGCTGTACCTGGAGACTGAAAGCCGACCGTCTGTGGATGTGAACCGCTGACACAGGTGTTCTGGGGATGCCACCTGCTGCGCACTTACCATGAATATATTTTGTTTACTGTATTCATGGCATGCCAGATATTTTCCTGTCAAATACTTACTGTGAATAAGTTCAAAAAAATGATTGATTATAAGTAACAGACAAAAGCAGAGCCAGGAATGATGGTAATGCCAGACAACCACAGACTGTCTACAAGTGTGACTGAGATAATAATGCCCTCCCTTGCTTTCTGTAGCTTCAATATGCATAAACTTTGTTTCATGCAGAAAATTATTACAAATATTGTATGAATTTCTTTCAGATTATATGTACAGGGTATATGTGAAGCAGATGAACTTCATGTTTGGACTTGAATGTCATTCCCAAGACATCTCATTATAGGATATATACAAATATTCCAAAACTCTGAAAGAATTTGAAATCTGAGACACTTTGGGTCACACATATTTTGGATAAGGGACACTGAACCTCTGTTACATGTGCAAAGCTGATTTAACATGATGTTTTCACACTGTAGGTGGGTGGCATAAGTGTACCTAGTAAAGGCTGTGAAGAGCCAATCACACAATTCAGATGCCACATTTTTAAGGAGCCTCTATGGCAAATTTTAGGGAAAGTTTCAGTTCTTACTATGTCATGATGTAAAACTGTTTTGAAATTCACTGCTTTCATGTTCCCTTCCTTGACCGAAGCTTCTAATTAATGCATTTTAGATGTGACTGACTCAGTCAACGCATCTACTATTAATATAAGGAAACGGCACCATGTGTATATCCATAAATGTGTGTCTGTGTTTATATCCAGGATGCTTAACTAACATTTATGTAACAAAATCTTCATTTTAGCAGTGAACATTTCGATGTCTGTAAGTTGAGAAAACCTAATCTGCATGGAAAGGAAATTTTATAAAGGGTACTTTTTAATTTTCTTTCTTTTTTTTTTTTTTTGTGGTTTTTGGCTGGGGCTGGGTTTGAACCCACCACCTCCGGCATATAGGACCGGCACCCTACTCCTTGAGCCACAGGCGCTGCCCAAGGGTACTTTTTAATTTTCAAAGGCAAATAGAGAAAGTTCTTAAAATATTCAGGTGTGCTATGTCATGTGCTAAATTATATTTAAATTAGACATTGAGATTTTATACTAACTTATATACAAACTTTAAAATAGACATTGAGAAATAATGCACCTTAATCTACACACTTCTTAATGAATAGTGAAAACAGAAATCAATGAACTCAAACTACACGGTTGGTATTTTAAATCCACAAAGTACTAACATCCTTATGTGATAAGACTAGTTTATAGTTTGAGCGTCAGACTTTCATTCAAACAGCCTGTTGTGTACATTTTTGTGTAGTTCTTCCCGTATCACCGCTCTGAATCCCATCATAATTTGTCTCGTAATAATTCATTTTTATGGGCTGAGTGTCTCAGAGAAGATTTCACAGGTTTTCTCAGCCATTCATTTATTCTTCCTCAGTATTAATTTGAACCTCCACCAATCCTGACACCTGCCACGAAGCACAAGCCTTTTGAGCTACAAAGATACTATGAATTTGTTACTGACACACATTGACTTGGAAAGAACAGCCATTTATCAATTCTTGTAGAAAGGAATATATAATAAAAGAGGAAATCTGGTTGAGGGTCCCTTTCAGGTCTGAAGTATGATGAGCTATTTTAGGAATTGTTGCTTCCACGGTGCACAAAAACAACCAGTGCAAATAACGATCTGAAATAAATATGAAGAAAGTATTTCTGATCATCGTTTGATAACTGGCAAACAAAACACAATTAAATGAGTTTATGGGGGAATCTTAGCAAATATCAGAGACAGATGTCTCTATTTCAAATTTTAAATTTTGAAGAGTGATATTTTCAATGGTATTTTGCTAACAGTCACTTTGACAAATGAACGTATGTATAATATGGCTGACGAGGGTTAATGGAAAAGCCTGGACTTCTGTAGCCTCCCGGTGTTACCACTGAAGGTTTGCGGGTGATTTTTAGCTTTTTCAGATATGCACATTTACATTATAGTCTAGACTGTAATGAGAGATTCTAACAATTTTACAAAGAACATATGATAATTTTACTTGTTCACCTATTTTTCGCAATGTCATTCTACAGTCTGGAAAACAAAAATGTAATAATAACATGAAGCTTACAGAATCACCAGCTTCCTAACTCACCTGCCTTTGGGTTGCCTGATTCGTTCTTGCTCCTTCAGTGATTTGTCTGACTCTTTAGCAAGTATTCTCCAAATAAATAAATAAGGTAATATAAAAAAAGAAAAACAAAAAAAAAATCTACAATTAGTGTGTAAACAGTGATTGAAGCTACTCACATAAATGAGGTTATTCATAGAAACATTTAGAGTGAGAAAAGAACTGGGTCTAAAAACAGAACATAGATGCAAAATAGCTTTGGACACATAGGCCAGAAAAAGGATTGACATAGAAGAGAAGGCAATAGATTGGAATGGAAGCGCTGATGGACGGTAACATGGAAACCAGCACACGGGGGTCCCAAGAAGGCAGAGGGTTTGCAGTGTGAAATTCTTCTCAGAGGTCAAATAATCTAAGGACTTAAAATTACATTGGTTTGTATAGTGGAAAGTGGATGGAAATGCTGGTGAAATTTCTGGGTCGTTTTAGAGGTAAATGTCATCGTGTAAAAAACATTGTCCAAATGGATGGGAGTTGAATGATTGGAGATGCCGAATGTGAACCTCTCTTTCGAGCCATGTGGGGGGGGGAGGGAAGGTAGCAGTTGGGACAGATCTGGACTGAGAGGAAATTGGCTTCTGCATGTGATTGTTTTTAATCTAGGCAGGAAGAGAGTATGTGTTGTGATGAGCATGGTTGGGACGCTATAAGCCAAGAGACAGTGAAGACAAAAACGTGAGCATTTTAAGGGAAGAAGTGAAATCCCTGAGAAGTCGGGACTTTGTTTCAATAAAACCCATGAGCAATTCAAACCAGCAAATCAAAAATTTCCCATTTTTGTTTATGCTTTTCTGGCCTCTGGTCCTTAACTGGCTAATTGTTGTTGAGCCAGCCTTCCCAAAGCTCTCCCAAATACAGGTCTTTTGTCGATGGAACTGAGAAAGCTTTCGGTTTCCTGCAGGTCACAAAGAGCTATGCACAATTCTAGAGCAAAAGCATAATAAATATCTTGCTAATTGTAAAGATTCCAGGAATACCGAACACAAGTAGAAAGTCACCAAACCGAAACATTCTTGAGATGGTTCAAATATCAACAAAATGATAGGGATCGAACACTTCATCCAAAATGTTACTTCACTTAGACTATGAACATGCAAATTTGAAGTGCATATTGTGCTTTATGATGAGATCTTACTATCACAGCCTAAGTCAGACATACCTTTAGGTTAATATTTTTTTACACATGACTCACAGGGCAAATTTGAGCCCTGCTGCTTGGACAGTTACTAGATGTTCACAGGTCACTGGGTACATTAATACATTAATAAATTATTCTTCAGGATGAATGTCAGCAAGATGTATTTCAACAGGACAGAGGAAAGATGAAATTATTAATAGAGGAATGACTCTGAATAACTTTATTATATGAATATAATAAATATATCATAATATACACATGATGAACATTATAGAATAACTGAAAATTTCTGTCCCCTGAGAAATGGTCAAAAATAGAAATCCTTAAATTAAATTTGTGATTTAAAATTAGTTTGTTATTTTATAGTTATAATTATTTTTTCTGCAACCATTTAAAACGGTTGCATGATGAACCAGAAATTCATACATCTCAATTATGCCCTGAGTACTTTCTAATTGTTCTAACCTTTTCATCATTGCTTAAACCACTCTGACTCTTATCCCAGTAGTAGTTTCTGGAGCATTTATCTTTAGTAATAAAAATGTTCACTTCAAATGTTAGCAGTTAAAGGACACTAAAATTTTACTATGCACTTTGGGGAAGAAGCCCGTCCTTCAAAATATGTACAAATCAAAATTTAAGGGAAGAAATGTCTCAAGTAGCCAAATCACATAACCCAGTGGCTCACTCCATTTTCCTAGGAACAACCAGTTTTCCATGTAGAAATAATTAACATTTGGCAAGGATGGTATCTCTTTATAGTTAACTTCTTTCATCATGACTCGAACTTTTCCAAACAGTTCATTATCCTGACTACACTGTGGTTCAGAAGAGATTTGCGTGTTTTTGCTTAGATTATTAATTGAAAATAAAATATTTCTTGTCACTGCTTTATTTTATAAGTACTTCTGTTTGTTGGGCAAACCAGTCATAGTCTACTCCAATATTTAGAAAGTGAATTTAGGCCTCAATGTTCTTTCTAGGCCAAATGATGTGTTGAATTTAAGAGTGTAGACTTTGGGCGAATTCCTTCTCTAACCCTTGGTTTCCTTATCAGCAAGATGTAGATTAACAATGAGTATGTCACAGACACTGAATGTGATGATAAAGATAATGAAACGTTGGTGTGTAATAGATAAATATTCAGTAGTGGGTAGCTGTCAATATCAAACATCAAACACCGACGTGACAGGAAAAATGGAGGGAAAGTGAGGAGGGGAGTCTACTCAGGGTGTCACGTTTGATTTATCCAAGAAACAGAGTGACCTGCAAAAATAATGGAAAGTATTAATGTGTGCTTTTGCTACCTCTCCATTTCACATTTCAAATATTCTAGCTTTTCTTGGTTATTTCGCATTCCTTGGACATAACTAAAAGGTTCTCTTGTCTTCTCGCTCTCTGAAAAAATTCTAGTGGAGACACTGGAATTTTATGAACTAACATTCATTTATGAATGTATTTCAACTACCTGCCGTGTGCCAAGCCTGAAGTGCTAGTTGTCACCTGCACAGATCCCGCCTGTATGGACTGTACGAGTTTGAGCAATAGGTCTTTTTAGCGCTCAGTCATTTTCACATCCTCCCCAACTCAAACCAACATAACCAAATCAAGCCAAGCCGAAGTCAGCACAATGAATTAAAGGAAAAGAAACAAAAAAACCTTTGGAGAACACTTACAAGGTTGAAGCATAAAGGTAGTCCTGTTTATAAAAGAGTTTGATATACAAAATTATCTGAGTCACGACACTTAGAAAAGGCCTGCATCCTCCTGTAAGAGGTGAACATGACTTCTTGGAGAAATGGTACTGATTATCAATGTATGTAATAGCACAGGAGTGAAATATCTCCAAACCTTCACAGTTGTAATGTATTCAGACTCCACCCAGTTCAATTTTTTATGCTTTATATGTGATATAATGAGCAATTTTTCAGATTCCTATTGTAAATCTCCATGTACTGTAATATAAAAATCATTCTTCAGCCCTCAGCACTATTTTGGGTTTGGGGAGTCAATAAAACTTCCTAACTCTGTGTCACAAGGCTTCAGAGGAATTGTTCAACATATGTCTTCAGAAAGAACAAAAACTACATTTTTGCAAGCAGTAGAATCATCATCTCATTTTAAGCAAATGAATAGTTTCATGTTTCAAATGCACTTTACTATTAAGCCAAATATTATTATTTTCCACGCCGACTCTCCTTGGTGGAAGTGTACAGTGTCCATGGCAGATGCTGTGCGTGCAAAATCTCTCTTCAATAAATGCAAAAAGTTACATTCGTTTTGCAATCTTTTGATCATTCCTGTTACTACCACAGTTTTTGTTTGTTTCTTTCTTTATACCAAGGAACTACAGTGTTTTGCTGATAGTTCTGCTTTTATTCCAAAATTTCTACCCAATATGAACCTGTTAGCTGAGTTAATAAAAATAGAACTCCTGAAGAGAACAAAGTTTCACACAGATAAGTAAACAAGATGACAAATGCTTTCTTTTTTTACAAGAACATAAAACTTTTGCATTTTTGACTGCATTTATAACTTTAATGATGACAAAGAAATTACCTACTCTTCAATAGATATACATTTTTCTCCCTTTCAGATGACTTGTTTTATTCCCAATAAAACAAGACTTGTTTGCTTGTTTGTTTTAATACTGTGTCGGAGAAGCACAGAAGCGCTTCCCATCACTTCCAATTGAAAAGGTATTTTCCTTCCCAGCTTAGTGATAAACTTTATGATAAAGGATATTTAATATAAATATTAAGTCAGTCACTAAATTCAGCATTTTGATTGCTTATTCTATGACAGTGGGCTGCAGATTCTGCATACTTGGACTCCTGAGTGTTTCTTACAGACAGATGACAGGCTGCAGCTTGGGAGTTTAACTCTGGTGTCCTTTATGGCTAACTCTGCACTCACAGCTGGTGAATGATTATTAAAGCAGCTTTGAACAAGAAGAAGTTAAACTTGAGCCAAGCTAAGTTAAACATGCGATCTGCCCTTGAGCAGAACATCTGACAGTAAACAGAAAGGGGAGTGAGGGGCCCTGACAATAGAGGCTTCTGGCAACAACTCTGCAGGCACACTCATCAGGCCAGGACCGCAGCTCACTAATGCTGACACGGACGCTACTGCCTTCCCTTTGAAGACGTTTCCATTCCTTGTCCAGGCCAAGAACAGAAGCTGACAAGACAGACGAGTTATCACTGCCACACGTCCACTTAAGAACAAAGCTACACTCAAGACCTGAGAGGACAGGAAGCAGTTTGTCAGAGCAAACATGAAGAATTACTTGAGGAAATCTCTCCCATTTTCACCATCTGATCCACAGAAGTACAAGAAGATCAAGCAAAGAGACCCTCAAACCAGAATGTAAGTTTATGGGAGAAATAGTATGCTGAGATTAGCTACAAAAGCAATCAGTTTTGAAATTTTCCTCCAGCAGCACATTTGCAAAGCTCTACACAGGACAAGGTATTCTGCGCCACCTGAGAGAGTGGGTGTACCACCGCTGTGGCGCTTAAAGTGCTGGACGTGTAGGCTCTGGGTTGAAGGACATCATGAGCATGTATTCTATGAATAGAATACCTGTGGTTTCTTAGATGTTGTTGTATAGGAAAGGGGAGCTCTGTGGAAACTGTTCCCTGTAGTGTGGCTCTCAAGCACTGGGGCAACGAATGTCCAGGTGCCCCAGGGATGGGCTCAGCAGGCAGCACGGCCCCCTCTGCACCTGAGACAGGTAAAGGTAGATTAGTGCCTCAGCACCGCCTGGATTGTTCATGGGACACTGGTCCCACCAGCCCCGTGAGTTTATGTGCAGCTTGCTCCAGGATCCCTGCCATCTCTGTCCCTACAAAATTCCTTCTCTTCTGTCCCCACGAGATGCATTTGCTTCTAAAATTCTGTATGCAATTTTAAATTGCATAGAAGTGGAACAGAGTTATTAATATCTATACAGGCATCAAAATAAAATCCTTTTTCTAGGTCACCATATTCCAGATTGGAAGACCATTCATACAAAAAACTGAGCAATCACATAAAAAGAAATAATAAAAACATATGATCCATTGTGTACATTTATCGATCAAGTGTCCCAAGGCCATTACTTTGGTTGACTTTAAAAATATAAGGACCAGGGCGGCACCTGCGGCTCAAAGGAGTAGGGCTCCGGCCCCATATGCGGGAGGTGGCGGGTTCAAACCCAGCCCTGGCCATAACCTGCAAAAAACAAAACAAAACAAAACAAATATATATATATATATATATTTATTTATTTAAGGATCATAATTGATATGGTGATATCATTGAGCATTTTAATTATAATACTCTGTGGCATAAATTGCCTAAGGATCCAGCTGATAAAGACAAACTCCACAAGGACTTAATTCATTATGTAATACTGAATCTGAAATGAAATCAGACATAGGTGTAGGGTCCTTGGGAGGCCGAACAAGACATCTGCTGAGTCTGCACGTGGTGAGTGCTCCGTCACATTAGTACAATAGATCCTCATTGTCTACTACGGTTCAGACATGAAGGTTTTCTTTCATGTTTATAAATGTTTATTGCCATCTCGATGTTGACACTTTGGTTTAAAAATTTACCTAGATTATAGTATCAGCTACACGATTTTATTTCTGCCAGAGAATGAGTATATAAGAGTAGGAAGACGCTTTGCAATAGTCTTCTTGCATTTCTCTAACCTCTATCGTCATAAGTGAGAAGAAACTCTTATCTCTAAGAAAACGAGAGGCTAAACCATACAGTTCTTGGCTGATTAAACACAACACCTTGAACATCACTCCGAGGTAAAGGAGACACCACGGAGCACAGACACAATATTAGATTCACATTCATAAGTCAATGGGTCACTGGTTTCTGCACAACACAAAACCTCTCTGAGGGTCTTGAAGGACAACTCCCAAGTATAAAGTGTTACAGGATTAGACTAAGAAGGACAATTACTGGCTAACATTAAATATGGTAAGCAATGTCACAGACTCATTCTCCACAAACTCAATCACTTTGTTTCCATGAATCTGAAGAACGCTGATGAACGCAACTCTCTGCTCAGGGGTTATGAATTCCAGTTTTCTTTGTCTCTGGATACCACACATTTATTTGAACCTACTTTATTTGTGGCTCTGGTTATTTTCCAAGAAATTTGGAGCAATAGGATCATTTGTATTTAAATGAGATTTAAGAAGGACATGGATGAAGAAAAGCACAAACCTTCACTACCAGTGAAGAATGCTTTAAGGTTGACGTTTTGTGTGTTTGAATTGATTTAGCTTTTGAATAAAAACATCAACACACCGACTACACACTTTATAAACTGAACTACAGTTAAGATGAATTTAACTGAAAGTATGTCCTGCCCCTTTGATACAAAAATAGTTTGTAGATTATAGTTAAATTAAGTTGATTTTATATACTTTGATCATTCAATACAGAGTCTTGAAAATTTGTCTTCATGTTTCTGATAACTATTTTGCTTTTTTAAAGAATAACCAAGGTTTCCTCAAGCCATGTCTCACTTTTCCTGCAAGAGAGAAGCTGAATTTTCAGAAGCGGGCTTAGCTCATTGTACAGTACTACTGAGTGTGAAACTATCAAGGTTTCATTCCTTTTTCCAACTCAAACAGCTGCTACCATCTCTGAAGAAGCAGGTGTTGAAGCGTGAACAATATTAGCACTAAAAAGAACAGACTGTTTGGTGATGACTTTTCTCACTAGAATATTATATCAAAATACTTTTAAATTCCCTAAAGTGCCCAGGTGGGAAGACAAATTAAACTTTAAGAAGGCTAAAAATATCTCAATAGTTTCATTAGTTCTTCTTCTCCTTACAAATCCAACATGCAATGATTAGAATTATAATGTTAAAAAGTCTTGCATTTCAGGGATTTTGTTTTTATATGACTCTACGTAATTTTTTTTTTTTTAATTAAATCATAGCTGTGTACATTCATGTGATTTTTGGGGCACCATACCCTGGTTTCATAGACCGTTTGACACATTTTAATCACACTGGTTAACATAGTCTTTCTGGCATTTTCTTAGTTATTATGTTAAGACATTTACATTCTACATTTACTAAGTTTCACATACAGCCTTATAACATGCTCTACATAATTTTATGTAAAAATACATAAAAACACTTTTAAACAAAAAAGTCTGGAGAGCAAAATTCCAGAGGACAAGCAGCAGTAAGTCAAACAGTCTATGCTTCAAAATTCAAAGCTGGAACTTTTTTATTTTTTTTATTGTTGGGGATTCATTGAGGGTACAATAAGCCAGGTTACACTGATTGCAATTGTTAGGTAAAGTCCCTCTTGCAATCATGTCTTGCCCCCATAAAGTGTGACACACACCAAGGCCCCACCCACCTCCCTCCTTCCCTCTTTCTGCTTCCCCCCCCATAACCTTAATTGTCATTAATTGTCCTCATATCAAAATTGAGTACATAGGATTCATGCTTCTCCATTCTTGTGATGCTTTACTAAGAATAATGTCTTCCACTTCCATCCAGGTTAATACGAAGGATGTAAAGTCTCCATTTTTTTTAATGGCTGAATAGTATTCCATGGTCTACATATACCACAGCTTGTTAATCCATTCCTGGGTTGGTGGGCATTTAGGCTGTTTCCACATTTTGGCGATTGTAAATTGAGCTGCAATAAACAGTCTAGTACAAGTGTCCTTATGATAAAAGGACTTTTTTCCCTCTGGGTAGATGCCCAGTAACAGGATTGCAGGATCAAATGGGAGGTCTAGCTTGAGTGCTTTGAGGTTTCTCCATACTTCCTTCCAGAAAGGTTGTACTAGTTTGCAGTCCCACCAGCAGTGTAAAAGTGTTCCCTTCTCTCGACATCCACGCCAGCATCCGCAGTTTTGAGATTTTGTGATGTGGGCCATTCTCACTGGGGTTTGATGATATCTCAGGGTTGTTTTGATTTGCATTTCTCTAATATATAGTGATGATGAACATTTTTTCATGTGTTTGTTAGCCATCGTCTGTCATCTTTAGAGAAGGTTCTATTCATGTCTCTTGCCCATTGACATATGGGATTGTTGGCTTTTTCATGTGGATTGAGTTCTCTATAGATCCTAGTTATCAAGCTTTTGTCTGATTGAAAATATGCAAATATCCTTTCCCATTGTGTAGGTTGTCTCTTTGCTTTGGCTATTGTCTCCTTAGCTGTACAGAAGCTTTTCAGTTTAATGAAGTCCCATTTGTTTATTTTTGTTGTTGTTGCAATTGCCATGGCAGTCTCCTTCATGAAGTCTTTCCCCAGGCCAATATCTTCCAGTGTTTTTTGTATACTTTCTTTGAGGATTTTTATTATTTCATGCTTTAAATTTAAGTCCTTTCTCCATCTTGAATCAATTTTTGTGAGTGGGGAAAGGTGTGGGTCCAGTTTCAGTCTTTTACATGTAGACATCCAGTTCTCCAAACACCATTTATTGAATAGGGAGTCTTTCCCCCAAGGTATGTTCTTGTTTGGTTTATCAAAGATTAGTTGGTTGTAAAATGTTAGTTTCATTTCTTGGTTTTCAATTTGATTCCAAGTGTCTATGTCTCTGTTTTTGTGCCAGTACCATGCTGTCTTGAGCACTATGGCTTTGTAGTACAGCCTAAAATCTGGTATGCTGATGCCTCCAGCTTTATTTTTATTACTAAGAACTGCCTTAGCTATACGGGTTTTTTTCCGGTTCCATACAAAACACAGAATCATTTTTTCCAAATCTTGAAAGTACAATGTTGGTATTTTGATAGGAATGGCATTGAATAGGTGGATTGCTTTGGGAAGTGTAGACATTTTAACAATGTTGATTCTTCCCATCCATGAGCATGGTATGTTCTTCCATTTGTTAATATCCTCTGCTATTTCCTTTCTGAGGATTTCATAGTTTTCTTTATAGAGGTCCTTTACCTCCTTCGTTAGGTATATTCCTATATTTCATTTTCTTTGAAACTATGGTGAAGGGAGTTGTTTCCTTAATTAGCTTCTCATCTTGACTGTTATTGGTGTATACAAAGGCTACTGACTTGTTGACATTGATTTTATATCCTGAAACATTACTGTATTTTTTGATGACTTCTAGGAGTCTTGTGGTTCAGTCTTTGGGGTTCTCTAAGTATAAGATCATGTCGTCAGCAAAGAGAAAGAATTTGACCTCCTCTGCTCCCATTTGGATTCCCTTTATTTCCTTGTCTTGCCTAATTGTATTGGCTAGAACTTCCAGAACTATGTTGAATATTAAAGGTGACAGAGGACAACCTTGTCTGGTTCCAGTTCTAAGAGGAAAAGCTTTTAGTTTTACTCCATTCAGTAAAATATTAGCTGTGGGTTTGTCATAGATAGCTTCAATCAGCTTTAGAAATGTGCCACCTATCCTATACTCTTCAGTGTTCTAATTAGAAAAGGATGCTGGGTTTTATCAAATGATTTTTCTGCATCTATTGAGAGGATAATGTGATCTTTATTTTTCCCTCTGTTAATATGGTGGATAACATTTATGGACTTGCGTATGTTAAACCAGCCTTGCATCCCTGGGATGAAGCCTACTTGATCATGATGGATGACTTTTTTGATGATAAGCTGTAATCTATTGGCTAGGATTTTGTTGAGAATTTTTGCATCTATATTCATGAGTGAGATTAGTCTGAAATTCTCCTTTTTGTTTGGGTCTTTTCCTGGTTTTGGTATCAGGGTGATGTTTGTTTCATAGAATGTGTTGGGGAAGATTCCTTCTTCCTCAATTTTTTGGAATAATTTCTGCAGTACAGGAATCAGCTCTTCCTTGAAGGTTTGATAGAATTCTGGTGTGAAGCCATCTAGACCAGGGCATTTTTTGGTTGGAAGACTTTTTATTGTTTCTTCGATCTCAGTGCTTGAAATTGGTCTGTTCAGGAGCTCTATTTCTTCCTGGCTGAGTCTAGGGAGAGAGTGTCATTCCAAATATTTATCCATTTCCTTCACATTGTCAAATTTCTGGACATAGAGTTTCCGGTAGTATTCAGAGATGATCTCTTGTATCTCTGTGGGATCAGTTGTTATTTCCCCTTTATCATTTCTGATTGAGGTTACTAGAGATTTTACTTTTCTATTCCTTGTTAGTCTGGCCAATGGTTTATCTATTTTATTTATTTTTTCAAAAAACCAACTCCTTGTTTCATTAATTTTCTGAATGATTCTTTTGTTTTCAATTTCATCGATCTCTGATTTGATTTTGGATATTTCTTTTCTTCTACTGAGTTTAGGCTTAGATTGTTCTTCTTTTTCCAATTCCATAAGATGGCTTGTGAGATTGTTGATGCGCTCTCTTCCTGTTTGTCGAATGTAGGCATCTAAAGCGATGAATTTTCCTCTCAAAACTGCTTTTGCAGTATCCCACAGGTTTTGGTAGCTTGTGTCTTCATTGTTGTTATGCTCAAGGAAGTTAATGATTTCCTGTTTTATTTCTTCCTGCACCCATCTGTTATTCAACAGAAGATTGTTTAATTTCCATGCCTTTGGGTGGGGTCGAGCGTTTTTGTTAGAGTTGAGTTCCACCTTTAGTGCCTTATGGTCTGAGAAGATACAAAGTAAAATTTCAATTCTTTTGATTCTGTTGATATTTGTTTTGTGTCCCAGGATATGATCAATTTTGGAGAATGTTCCATGGGGTGATGAGAAGAATGTATATTCTTTGTCTTTGGGGTGGAGTGTTCTAAATGAGTCTATCAAGCACAGTTGTTCTAGGGTCTCATTTAAGTCTCTTATATCTTTGTTTAATTTCTGTTTAGAGGATCCGTCCAGCTCTGTAAGAGGAGTGTTAAAGTCCCCTGTTATTATGGTATTATCAGATATCATATTGCTCAGACTGAGTAAGGTCTGTTTCAAGAATCTGGGAGCATTTAATTGGGTGCATAAATATTTAGAATTGAAATGTCTTCTTGTTGTATTTTTCCCTTGACCAATATAAAGTGACCATCTTTGTATTTTTTGACTTTAGTTGCTTTAAATCCACATGAATCTGAAAATAAGATTGCAACTCCTCTTTTCTTCTTAATTCCATTTGCCTGAAAAATTGTCTTCCAACCCTTGACTCTGAACTTTAATTTGTCTTTTGAAGCCAGGTGTGTTTCTTGTAGACAGCAAATGGATGGCTTGTGTTTTTTAATCCAGTCAACCAATCTATGTCTCTTCAGTGGGGAATTCAAGCCATTAACATTTATTGAGATAATTGATAAGTGTGGTAGTATTCTATTCATCTTATTTTGTGAGAGACCATTGCTTAGTTTTACCTTTTGCATCAGTGTGGAGGTTAGGTTCTGTCCTTTAATTTCTGAGTTCTTACTTTGCTGTTGATCCATTGTGGTGGTCAGTGTGCAGAACAGGTTGAAGTATTTCCTGTAGAGCTGGTCTTGTTGTGGCAAATTTCCTCAATGTTTGTATATCTGTAAATGATTTGATTTCTCCATCAACTTTTAAGCTTAGCTTAGCAGGGTACAGAATTCTGGGCTGGAAATTGTTCTGTTTAAGTAGATTAAAGATGAACATTGTCTTCTTGCTTGGAAAGTTTCATTAGGGAAGTCTGCGGTCACTCTGATGGATTTGCCCCTGTAGGTCAGCTAGCGCTTACTCCTGGCAGCTTGCAGAATCTTTTCTTTTGTCTTGACTTTGAACACTGCTTTCAGAGGGATATCGGACCCCAGGTCACCTCATCTCTAACTGAGCTTCTCCAAGACACATTGTGATGAGCCTGTTCAAAGTCAAAGCTGGAACTTTTAAAATAACCTCCATGTCAACAGGAGAGCAATAGATTCTATCACGGACATTGTTACTAAAAATACCAACAAAGAGAACTTTATTTGTATTGCTGTTTTTCTGGGAAGATTTTAGCAAGCCTTTTTTACAAAGGAAGCCTTATCAGAATGCTATAAATTACCAGTTTATGCAATAAAGCATTCTTTTGAGGATAGAATTTAAGATTCTGTAGAAGAAGGCCACATAAAAATATGCAAGCATGCCCAGGCACAGTGACTCACGCCTGCAATCCCAGGACTCTGGGAGGCTGAGGCAGGTGGATTGCCTGAGCTTACGGGCTCAAGAACAGCCTGAGCAAGAGTGAGACCCCATCTCTAAAAATAGCTGGGTGCCTGTAGTCCCAGCTACTCAGGGGGCTGAGACAAGAGAATCACTTGAGCCCAATAGTATGAGGTTGCTGTGAGCTGTGACGACAGCACTCTACCAAGGGCAACAAAGAGAAAACAAAACAAAACAAAATATGTAAGCAGTTTCAGGTCTAACGTTTGGATTTTTATTTTTGTTGTCAATCCTTTGGTGATTGGGGAATAATAAATTAAAATAATAAGTTGAAAGTAGCCTTGACTGCGGGGGAAAGGCCATTCCTAAGAAAGCAGAGACGATGCCGGGTGGTGGCCTCAGACGCTGTGAGGTGAGCGTCTGCAGGATCCTTGATGAAACTTTGCATCTGGATTCCTTCCCATGTAGAGGCCCTGAGGATCTTTGGGGTTAGAAGTTAGCTGGTCCATTTTCTCAAGGACCTCTGGGTTTCAACCACGTGAATTTCCCACAACAGGATATCTGACAATGTCTGCAGACTTTTTATGATTGCCATGCCTCGGAGGAGGGTTGCAGGCATCCAGTGAAAAGAGGCCACCTCTGCTGTTAAATGTACTGCAAAGCACAGGACAGCCACTGATTACAGGAATGATCTGGTCCAATGTCAAAACTACAGATGTCGGCCCGCTGCTAGACCTCACTGGGTTTTGTGCTTTTCTTGTGTTATCCTTAATTATTCACTCGCCGAGTGTTAGAAGTTACAGGTTAGGGTTGATTTGCTGTTAGAAATTATAAAAAAGGTAATTACCACAACTAGATTTAGAAAACTTAATTCAGTTCAATTAAAATACATATGAATTGAGTGAAGAAGAAAATAACAGAAAATTCAAGGAAAGACATTGCCTCATTGCCCCAAGTGTAGAGGGTCACTAGCCAAACTACGGGCAAAGCAATTAATGATAGTGTACGTGACGCTTACAGGGAACACCCCAGCAGGGCCAAGAAAATAGGAGGCCACAGTAGAACAGCATTGAGAAATTTGGTCTTGGAAACACCTGAACACTCCAGAACACTTTAGAAATCACCAAGAGACTTGGACACTCCAAAATCATCAGGAGACAAGTTGAAGCACTTAGACCACTAGAGGCTCAAATAATAACCTAGGCACTAAGGACTAGCCCTGTCTTACCCTGTGATCTTACTCCGTCTGCAGAGACTAGAACCGTAGGCTCCTTCATTCGGTAACAAAAACACACGCGTATCCTCCTACACCTGTAATGTAATAAGCAAGGTTCAAAGCTCTCGGAACACAGCAGTTTAAAATGGAAAAGTTCTTTCTGCCTGGAAAGTAATATTACAACACAGTCACAATAAAGGACCCCAAATCATCTAACATATGAATAGCTTCTGTCATACTTGATTGGAAAACATTAATACGGATTTCTGATTGCTTGCAAGAGATACATTTTTCTGATAAGATGGGAATACTGTGGACTAAACAATTTTCCATGAAAGTTATAGATCACTGTGTTCAGAAGACACAGATTTATATTTTATATTTGTTTTGTATTCATTAAATAAAACCATGCAAGAACATTTATAGAGCTAGTTTTTCTTGGGAAAATGATTAGAAAAATACTGTGATATTCACCAAAAAATTTATAGCATAGTTATCAGTTTTATACGATGGTGCCATTCTGAATGTAACGATGCTATTTGGTTTTCCAGATTCTTTTACAGTAAGTAATAAGGATGAGTATAACAAGTATTGAGTAATAATTAAATTGTCACTTAATTCTTTTAACAGGTAATATTATTATTCTTTCTTACATACAAGGAATCTCAGCATAGATAACCTGCCTGAGGCTTTCTATGTGGTCAGTCATGATGCTCCAATCCAAGGCTGTACCTCCAGAGTCTGTAACACTAACCTCTGATGGAGAGTTAATAGTGAGGCCTTTTCATTAATAACTACATACATTAAAAGTATTCTTGCTATTATTTTTTCTTATTTTTTTCCTTTCTATCATGCCCCACATCCTAGACACAAACATGTAATTGGAAAGGATTAACTACCAAAACTAATCAAGCTAGAAGTCTGCAGAGCAAGTACACTGAATAGAGACATGAAGATGTAGATTTAGAACAATTTAGTTGTTAACAAGACTGACTGCAGATCAGAATATATTATCTAATTTAACCAAGTGATCTGAATGTGTTTGTATACAAACTCCAGGTCAAAACTTCCAAACGTGAATTTTTCTGTTCTCAGAAATAATGTCGAGGTAAGTTGACACACTACATTCCTAAACAGATGGATATAGATTTAGTTAGATTCTCAACATAAGAAAGTGAAAATATAATGTGTTCTTTAATTATGCCCCTGTGGGTCATATATTCTACTAGGAACTGAAAGTGAATAATTTCAAAAGTAAAATAAGAATGTCACCACAGCAAATGACTATTTCCTTGTAAGTAAAAGTTATGCTTGACATTCAGAGATAGCATGGAATTGCATACTCCCACAATAGAAGGAGTATGAAGTAATTCAAACGTGCATAAATCTTCAGACAAGCAATTTTATTTTTAAAAAGATAGTGTACAAACTGGAAGGCTGGATGGGAAAGTATGCTCCCGTCAGTAGCACGCAGGCGCCGAAAAGAGTATGCAGACTACTGCAAAAAATAACATCCCTTGGGCCTTGAAAAGACCCTATCGTTTCCTCAGGCTACAGCTTACTTTGTGGTGAACCACTGCTCTAGAGCCCGACTGACCATATCATTGTAAAGAACCTACTGTGTCTCTAACAGAATGTAGCTTATGATGAGAATGTAACCTTATAACTTGGAAAGTGTGTGTGTGTGTGTGTGTGTGTGTGTGTGTGTGTGTGTGTGTGTGTGTGACAGAGAGACAGAGAGAGAGAGAGAGGGAGAGAGAGAGAGAGAGAGATGGAAGCAGGAATATCTATGAGTGATCTAAGGCCAGTTATTACCATCTGCCTATCATCCCTGCTTAATGCGTCTTTCCACTCCCTTTCTCCAACCTAAAGATCAATCAGTCTCAAACAGTGTCCCATGAGCACCTGAACCATCTGGGATTATGTCCTGAGATTTCCACTTTTTATTTTATGTCCCTACTCCAAATGAGATCCAACTTTTTTCCATTTTACTCATACTAATATTTTAAGTTTGAACTTAAAAACTATGAAATTTTTGATATTTAGACATGTCTTTTCTTTTAGAACGTTTACCCTTCTCTAGGGTATCAAATGATTATAATTATTTAGACCATCAGTGTCTCAAATATTTACATTCACAGCCTTTTTTGTTATTTTGCCATCCTCACTTTTTCTCTTATTTCTTTTATCATTACGGACATAAATTTAAGGCATGTGGAATCAAATGCTCCTATTTGAGATTTTTTAACTAAAGGCTAGACTAATGAATATTATAGAAAATTCTGATGGAGAAGAGGAAGATTTTAAAATGTCATTTTTGTATGCTAAGTATTACCATGAATAACTTCCAAACAAAAAGTAAATCAAATGTGTCTTTCTATTCTTACAAATGCCCTTTAAAATCTGACTCTCAGTTATCTTTTTTTTTAAGTAACATAAACATTTCCTCCTTTGGAGGACTGTGGAGCGGAAAGTATAAGCCTTGCTATAGTTCATAATGTTAAATTCATCATTCCTGGTATCCTATTAAATAATTAGAATTTATCAGAATAATATCTCTCAGCAACATTATCATTAATAAAAAATACTGGAAAGGCTAAAAGCAGAGCATAAACAACAGTTGTCTCCAACTGTTATTTGGAACATATTATCAGAAATTTAAATCAGAAAGTTCACGAATGTTCAGAAAAAGATACATTGTTTAGGTAGAGGCAAAACAGTGTATCCAAACAACACATTTAAATCAATATGTTAACATTAATAAATAAAGTTGTTTCATAAAAATAAGTCAAAAAGGAAGGCGACACATGGCTTGCTATCAGCAATTTTAGAACTGGTGGTTCTGCTGAAGCTGGTTTTCCAGATCATCAATCCAACAGCACACCAGGGAATTCTGGAGAGGACAGAGCAATACAAAAGGGGTTTCTTGAGGTGCTGTGTGAACTCACAGCAGGACAAGAAGCTTTTCCTTCTCTTTACTTTCTTCATCACCCTATTCTTCTCTGGTTCCTTAGTCAGTTTGCCTCCTTGCCAACTCTTATTTCTTGAAAACTTGAAACAGCTTTTGTAGCAAGCCATGATGTCCATGCTCAGCATTTAAGTATTTATAAGACCCATAGCACTATGGGAATCCAGGAAAATCTTTTCTTGGAATTGGGAGGTATTCCTGCCCACTACTCACAAATTTGAGGTGCTCATAGTTCGGGAGATAAGTAGCAGGGAGGAAAGGACCACGGGTCATTTACAAATGTCTGTCTCCCCCTCTGTCACTTCTGCTGTTTACCAGGTATGAGTAGGTATGTTATATATTTTTTTGGCTGTCTTAGAACTGTTTTGATTCCCAGTGTCAAAAATTCAACTTTCACTTTAGACAATGGGGGCGTATTCAGGAAGGGCAGTGGTGCAGGTAGCGCTGACTGAAAGCAGAGACCAGACACCTCTTTTTCTATTTATCTACTTTTCTCTGGGAGCCTTTTTCTCTCAAACAAGAAATCTCAAAATAGAGATTTTCTTTAAAATACAGAGCCAAGGAAGCTTTGAGTGCACAGTAAATCCTTACTTTTAATACCAACTAAAAAAAAAGGACCTTCACTGCCAAGCTTCAGGTTAAAAGGACAATGTTACACATCTTAGAATGGCTGTTATAAAGAAAGATTTTAAAAAGGTTCAGTGATGATGAAGATGAGGAAGAGAAAACTGTCACACAGTGTTAGTAGACATTTAAATTGGCATAGCCTTTATGAAAAACTATATAGAGGTTCATAGGAAAAATTAAAAATAGAACTACTATCTGATCCAATAATCAAGATTCTGGGTTGATATTCAAAGAAAATAAAATTAGTATCTCAAAGAGTAATCATAACTCCCATGTCCATTGCAGCACAATTAACAATAGCCAAGACATAGGCTGAACTTAAAATGTCCCTCAATGGATGAAGAAAACGTGTGTGTGCAGGATGGGTATTCCACAGCCGAGGAAGGGAGTGACAGCCCTTCCGTCACTTGTGAACATGGATGGTGCTGAGAACATTATGCCAAGTGAAATAAACCCGGCAGGAAAAGATAAATACCATGTAATAATCACATTGCTTGAATCTGAAAAAGTTCATCTCATAGAAAAAGAGAGAAGATTGGTGTTTACCATAGGCTGCAGGTTCAGGGAGGAGAATGACTATGTTAATTAGCTTGATTTAATCATTCCAACTTGCTTTCGTGTGTGTGTGTGTGTGTGTGTGTGTGTGTGTGTGCGTGTGTATGTATCATATTATATCCTATAAGTATTTATCAGTACACTTCGTCAATCAAAAATTAAAAATAAATGAAAGAAAGAATGTCCCAGAGAAGACTTAAATGACGTGGGTCAAACGAGGGACTCCTGAACTGGTCTTTAAGTCCAGCTGTGGTCAAGTGCTCTGCCGTGATTTTCCCAGCCTGAGCCAGAGGGTAGTGCGTATCCCAACCCTGAAGTTACAGAGGTGGGATTTTATAAGTAATGGCTATTCCCACTCAGACAAAATAGCACTTTGCGGTGACAAGCAATTCCTTAAAAGAGGGAGATGCTATTCCACAAATAGGAAAGGAATTTTGCCTGTCCAACAACAAAGCTCCACCATACAACAGGGATTACAAACAAAACCACTTCTAGTAATCTTTTTTGTCTAGTATTTCCTTAAGTTTACCTCTTCACAGTAGAAAGGATAAAGAAAAAGTCACAAAATGGAGAACAAATGTTTGAAAATTATTTTTAGCTATTTTACCTATTCCTTTAAAATAAAATAAAATAAATTAAAGCCTCCCAGCATGGTGACTTCCACCTGTGATCTTAGCCCTCTGGGAAGCCAAAGCGGGTAGATCCCTTGATCTTGGCAACTTGAGACCAGCCTGAGTAAGAGTGAGACCCCTTCTCTATTAAATATTGAAAAAGTTAGCCAAGCTTTGTGGTGGATATCTATAGTCCCAGTTACTACAGAGACTGGGATAAAGGGATTACCTGAACCCAGGAGTCTGAGGTTACCATAAGCTAAGCGGACACCACGAACTCTAGCCTAAGCAACAGAGTGATATTCTGTCTCAAAAATTAAATTAAATTAAATTAAATTAAATCAAATCAAATTAAATTAAACAAAGTCAATAACAATTATTCAAATAATAAAATTAAAAATGTGAGATAGAGGAAATTTTTCTGTTGAATTTGTTTTGGCAAAAAGAATAAGGAAAATGAGTTGGAAGATTTAAGAAGTCTGGTATTGACGCACATTTAATAGTTCATTATCAAGAAAGGATATTAAGTGTTGTTGAAAAAAATTCTTACAATGTCTATATTAGGAAGGAGCTAGATGGAAATCAGCCCTTTAAAAATTATGCTCATATTTTTACATCACCTTTAGATATTTTTGTTGTTGTGTGAGGTATAACACATCATATTAAGTATTGCTCTACTGGACTTTAATGGCTTAATAAAAACTTTATTATGTATTCATTTATTTAATAATAATATACATACATAGTTCTGTGGAATTTTAATTCTGATTTTTAGTTAATTATCTGTCTAACATATTTTGCCTCAGGCCTGAACTTAGTGTATAATCTTATAATTTAGGAATTAAGTATATCGTCTCTACTGAATTTTTCTTTATGGCTTTTAATATTATTTCTGCTTCTGACCTTTTACAAGATTCAACAGGTTAATGAAGTATAAATTCTCCACTGGTTATCTTTATGCAAGTAGCGCTTTTTTTCTGCAAGAGTTTCTATGCAATCCAGAATTTATGTTGAACTGTCCATTAAACGGATGCATATTGATGAGCTTTCCTTCTGATCCACAATTTTTAACACAAAATTATGTCTGACACGTCCTAATCCTGGAAAATCTTCTAAAGTTAGTGAACTTTAACAAATGTCAGTTAAAGGTTCTCTGACAAATTGGAGGTGAGCAGATAGATAAATGAAAGACTTCATGCACAAAGGCTCAGCAGGAAAAGAGTAATAAGATGTATCTTGAGATGACCGTAATGAAAAATAATTAAAATATGGGGCCAATTGATGACAGTTTCATGAGTTTAGAGTTAATCAGGAATCCACGTTCCTTATACTCACTAATATGAATTATTTAATTTAGACACATATAAAATTATTTTATTTGTGTCTCTTTGAAATCTATTGCAAACCTCTAGGTAAACGCATTGATACGTTGTGAGCCTCTGAGGGTAACAAATCTTTCTCCTGCCTTAGGTGGTTCTACCCTCCATTATGGTACTTGGGGCTCACATTTCTTAGGCACTTGATTGATTTTCAGTTTTTCAATTTTATTTTGTTTTGAAATTTACTGGTATAAAGTTGTCAATTTTTATTATTTTAACTTTTTTTACCCAGACTTTATTTTTTAGGGAAGTTTTAGGTTCATAGCAAAATTGAGCTGAAAGTACAGAAAAAGTACCCCTCACCCCCTTGTTCCTATATATACACAGCTTCCTCCACTATCAACAGTCCTCACAGAGGGATACACTTGTTACAATTGATAAATCTACATCATTATTATGCAAGCCCATGGTTTCCATTAGGGTACACTTTTGGTGTCCTACATTCTCGTGTGGACAAACATATAACGAACATGTGTCCACCATGATAGTTCCTGCAGAGTAGTTTCTGATCTAAAATTCCCCTGTGCCGTTCATCCCACCCTCCCCTCAACCCATGGCAGCCATTTGTCATTTTATTGTCTCCAGAGTTTTGCTACACTGGGCATTTTTACCCTGTTTTACAAGTGAGTTAGCTGAGATCTAAGAGGTTCCCTGAGATTCCTCAAGCCACCTATACAGTCACATGTCTGGATCAGAATTAGAATAAAGATTTTTTAAGTGCATTTTTTAAAACCACATCACTCCTTCCAAATAATGTTATAAGTCTGCATTCTAATATTGATGAATAAAAGGCCAGGAAGTTAGTCCATATAAAAGTCTAAAAAATAGTAAAAAAAAAAATGAAAAAGTCAAAACCTTTTTAGCCTGAAATCCATGCTATTTTATTATATTATTACATTACATTATCCTATTATTACATTACCATAACCTAAGGGAGGTTGTGTGTGATATAAAAGAAAATGCACAGAATTAGAAAACAAGATTTCACTCAGCTTTGGCCAGCAGTTTAAACACTGAGACTAAGCCATTTTAGCACAATGTGTATAATATTTACAATCATTAAGAACCATGCAGACTCGGTCCATACATGGTACATTTGAAATGACATTGCGAATTATAAAGTTCTTTTAAATATAACAGCTTATTAGATTATTGGGTGTGTATCCTCGGCTGCCTGCTAACAACAGATGGAGATAGTTCCTGAGTAGATTTAGGCAATGCTAATGCATTGATCAGAATTATCATTATTCAAAATTAACCGACAGAGAAGGGAAGTCACCTCCAGAAGTTCCCATTGGTCTCTTGATTTCAATTAATGCTCTGTCCTTCCTGTCCGTTCATCTATTTATGATAGTGATAAATTTTAATAGTCTAATTGAGCTTTTAGTTGTGGTCTTCAGGAGTCTCCTAATTGGCAAAAATGTTCATTTTTCCTCTTCACAAAGGTCTAACATTGCTACTAATGTGTTGGCATCCTGATTGGTTTCAGTTACCCAGGAAATGATCACATTGCCCAAAAGTACTGAGTTGAAAGTGTTGATTTATGTTTGAAGATAAAATTAGATGTATGTTTCAAATACATATTTAAACAAAGGGTAAACTTAAAAACATAAATAAAAATAAGTACTGCAATTCTCTCTCTTTTTTTCCTGAGACAGAGTCTTACTCTTTTGCCCGGGGTAGAGTGCTGTGGCATCATTCCAGTTCACAATAACCTCAAACTCCTGGGATCAAGCGATCCTGATCTTGCCTCAGACTCCCAAGTAGCTGGAACTACAGATGCCCACCACTCTGCATGGCTAGTTTTTTCTATTTTTAGTAGAGGCAACGTCTCACTCTTGCTCAGGCTGGTCTTGAACTCTCGAGCTCATGAAGTCCACTGTCTCTGCCTCCCACAGTGCTAGGATTACAGGTATGAGCCACCATGCCTGGCCTGTTATTCTTTATCTATAAGAAAATGACTGATAATAATTTTTAGAAGTATTACAAAACTAGGCATTAAAATTTGGAGTCATAGCTGTATTTCCACAAATGATTTGTATGCTTTTAAATTGACATATTCCATAAATTCCACATTTTAAACTCGCCTAACATTGAGGAAGGAGCACTGTGACAGTCACTACTTAATGGCATTGGTTAAAATGTAGCCTCAGCTACATGACTTCAGGGAAGTGAAGACTTACAAACACTGTATCATACTTTCTGAGCCCTAGAGGACTGTTAAAAATCAGAACAGTGGAAGTCTTTTTTGAAAGTTTTCTTAAGAAAATAACATATTTCATTAGCATAATATGGTATATTAAATAATTTATCTTGAAAATTAATTAGAAAATCAATATAAATGATACCCATAAGTCAATTATCTATCATCTCTTACTTTTTTGCCTAGTTACAACAATGGCTTCTGGAATTTTATATAAAATTTTGTACCCTACTTATTTTTTTTTTTTAGCTCAGAGGTTATCATAAACTTTTACCTGTGACTATATAACTTTTCGCAACTATCTGTACAATGTCAACAGCCATTATTCCATTAAACATGAAATTGTTCAAAACATTTACATAATGGCCATTAAAATGTTGTAGCAAGTACTAGGGATATGCAATCCTAAGACTATGCCATCAGCGTATTCAAATTGTCATGGAAAAGAACACCAAAACAGGTAATTAAAATATAAGGCAGAAGGACGGTGCCTGTGGCTCAAGGAGAAGGGCGCTGGCCTCATATACCGGATGTGGCGGGTTCAAACCCAGCCCCAGGAAAAAACTGCAAAAAATAAATAAATAAGTACAAATACAGGGCACACAATGTGATATGGAGATAGATACACGTTATCAGAAGGTACAGGGAAAGGGCACCTAACTCCCGGGACCCTGAACGGCATCTAACTCACTGAGCTAACTGCTCATGGATGCAAAAGTCCCCAGTCAAGGTCAGCAGGAGAACACCCTAGCGCAGAGGACGTGGACAGAAGCACTGACTGAAGAAAAAGAGCCTGGCATTTTCTGAGGAAAAAGAGACACACTTGGAGGCTACAACATGAAACAGAAGGCAGACTAGTGAGCAGTGCGGACTGGTAAGCTGGGGCAGGCAGTGGAAGATGAATTTGCCTCCCCAGGGCACTTACGACAGGGGACACCACTTCAAGGTTTTAAATGGGAAAGTGAAATGGCCAGACTTAGATTTTTTTAAGAGGTTACCCAATAGGAGCTGGATTGGGGAAAGAATCAAAGTTTGGGAACAGTTAGGAGTCGGTTTCAAGATGTATTCAGTGAACGTATTTTCTGTAAAATGAACGTATTTTCTGTAAAATGGAATGACTAAGGAAATGATTAAATCATCATCTTTAGAGGAGGGTAAGGCTGATATTCACCGAGGACCCTTAAGGATCTACGTGTTGTCCTTCTGTGACCCTAGTCAACCTAATGAGTCAGGTATTACTGTCACTGCTATTTCCTAAATGAAGAAACCAAGGTGAAGAGAAGGTAAGCAGCTTTACTCATGGTACGCGTAAGAGTTAGCAACTGACAGAGTCATGATTGAAATCGAGTCCCAGGTGACAGTTTGTGATGAGAAGGACACAGGAGGAACCAAGTTTGTGCTACTTTCTGGCTCAGCCTTCCGGAATGCCGTGCCTGCAACTGAGAATGTAGCGCAATAGGAGAGCCTAGTTTAGAGGTTTAGGGTGAACCGCAGTTTAACTACCTCCTTATCACTGAGCAACTATTTCACTTCTACAATATTTTATTATTATAACTACTTCATTGCATATCATTGTATATAAACAATTGTGCATTTTTTAATTATCTTCTTTTTACAAAAATTAATATAATTCTGTAAATTATATTCTCATATAATTTTAATTTTTATGCCAATAGTATAGAAAGTAATGTCTCCAAACTATCTTTGGTTTCTCCACCTCAACAGTTAATATTTTGACCTTCTAGAAAATGACAACACTATTCAAATCTAATTGTAGAACACTTTTTGTTTGTTTGTTTATTTGCTGAAGCCATCTGAAAATTTCGGAGCATTCGCGATTTACTTTTACAATCACTAGGGAATACCTACAGCACAGACGGCGCTCAGAGGGCTGACAGGTTTCCCCCAAGAAGCTCAGAATGACTCATGGAGGTGAAGCTCAGCTTGCCGCTTTTTAGATCCTAAATATGGGTTTTGAAAAAGTCATACCTTTCTAGAATCTCAAAATCTTAAAATAAAGGACAGTATTAGCATAGTTCTTAGATGTCTTTAAAAGGAGAATCTATTTCAAAGACCACATAAAAGGAATTAATTTAATACAGGAAAGCAGTATTAATATAGTCAAGAATATTAAATTACACAGATTTTTCTCCTATTTTATTCATGTTCATTTACTAGTGGAGGGAGTTAATACGCAAAGGAACAGCGTGTTGTGTTTTGCTGAAATGAAGGTAAGTGTTTTCCCTATTATCTTATCTTTAAGAGTTCATTATTTAAAAATTACAGCTGTTGAATTTGTGACCAATAGCCAACTGTATTTCATGACTTCTATGGTCAGTGTCTAAAGATAGTGCATTCCATTAACTGATCCACATCTTCTGTGGACCTCACACATCCATTGGGTGGCAAAATCCCAATTAACTCTCCTCGCAATGCACCTGTCACAGCACTTGCCCTGCCCTTTTCCAGTTCTGCTTGACAGCCCACAGGAAAATGGAGGCTAAATCAGGACACCAATGACTCACAGAGACTTGAGGCCTTTTTACAGATCTTCTTGCTGAGATTGTGTCTAGAATAACACTTCCTTCTCTCCTGTGGTTAGAAGAATCCCCAAGCAAGCCACAAAAGCAGAAATAAATAATTGTAAATACATCAAACTAAAAATCTTGTGCACAGTAAACGAAACAATCGACAAAATGAAACAGAGGTATGGGCTGGGAAGAATGTTTGCAAATGATGTATCTGATAAGGGATTAATATCCCAAATGCATAAAGAATTCATAAAGCTCACTAGTGTGAAAACAACCCAATTAAAAAGTGGGAAAAAGAACTGAATAGACATTTCTCCAAATAAGGCATAAAAGGGTCAAAAGATGAATGAAAATGTATTCAACATCATTAATCAACAGGGAAATGCAAATCAAAACCATTGTGACATAGCCTCTCACACTCCTCAGAATGGCTTTTTTTTTTTTTTTTTCCAGAATGGCTTTTAAAACAACAGTCAAAGATAACAAATGTTGGCCAGGGTGTAAAGAAAGGAAACTCTTGTACATTGTTGGTGGGATGTAAACCAGTATAGCCATTATGGAAAATATTATGGAGTTTCTCTAAAAAAAAGTTAAAAACAGAACTGCCATCTGACTTAGCAATCCCACTTCTGGTCATACACCCCTCCCTCCAAAGAGGTTATCCAGGATTGCAGCAATGTTCATAGTAATCAAGATGTGATTGCAGCCTCAGTGTCTGGGGATGGCAGAATGGATACGAATGAGAACAGAAAGAACTAAGATCTTACAATTTGCCATAAGGATGAGCCTGGAGGACATGAAGCTAACGGAAGTAACCCAGACACAGAAAGAAAACATATTGCAGGATATTGGTTATATTTGAAATCTGAAAATCATTCAAATATACAGAAACAGAACAACACAGCCGGTACCAGTAACAGGGAGTATGGGAGAGAAACTAAGGAAATGGGAAGTTGTATGTCTTAGGATGCGAAGTGGCAGGTGTGTGGGGTGAAGACGCCTGGAGGTCCAGGGAGACCATTCACAGCTGGAAGGCTACAGGTAATAAAACTGTCCTGTGTATAAGATTCAGGCTAAATCAGTAGACTGTAGCTGCTCTTGACACACAAAAAAAGCAAAAAAAGTAATAAAAATGTAACCATGCAAGATAATAAAAATATTAATTAGCTTCTCTATAATAACCTTTATATACATATGTACATTTATACTTATATGCACATATCTATATTTCATAACATCATATTCCATACCTTAATTATACATAATAACATTTATTTTAAAAATATGGCCGCAATTTCTACTTCTGTTTTGAGTGTTCCAAGGAAAAGTTCATTCTTAGAGAAGCAATTTACCAGGGAAGAATCTACACCCAAATAAATGTAATACAAACTCCTTAAAGCTAATGTCTGGCTCTAGGAGGTCTGAATTAGAAGAGATCTGAGAATAACAATTATATAATTATAATAACCGCATGGCATACTATAATACAATATCACAGTATTAGAAGTGTGTACATGCGTATATAAACATCTATATGAGGTTAAGGAAAGAGAAATAATATGAAGGGGTTTGTGGCTTAGAGGGACAATCCCGTTTGTGCCACTTCACATCTTCCTTCTAGTGGAGACAACACATTCCCATATAACATCACACAGAAGAACATTCAGACGCACAAAGGTGACAGGAGAAGTCAGGCACCAAAATCCAGGGCCCCGGCCTCCGTGCTCAGCGTTCCTCGCGTGCTGATTGCGCCCTGCCTCCAGTGCATGGATATAATGCCACGGAAAAGAGAAGTGACCTTCCTAAGGCAGGATGGGGTTCTGGGCAGGTTGACCATGAACTTCCCCTTGCAGACCCTCTGCAGGGAGCAGGTGAGGGACACCCCCACCATGTCATGCTGTTCCCCCAGGCTTCCGTCCCTCAGTGACTGAACACAGGGGTACTAGACCCAGGGTGTTCCTGACTTTCAGGGGATTCTTTAGATCTCATCTCAGGAACTTCACCTCATCTACGTCAAGATGGTGTCAGAATTACCCTGCATTTTGAGGTGTTTCTGCACGTTTCCTGCCTTCGGTCCCTCCTGCTGCAGATGTGACACTCTGTCAGTGTCCTCAGTCTCTCCCTGACTCCTCTGCTCTATCTCCTTCATCTTCGTCAGTGTTACCCCTGTAAAGATTGTATAGCCGATCCTGTACTGATGACTGCCTCTGGGGAAATTCAGACTGACAACCATGAAGCAATGATCCAAACATCTGTTGGTCACCATCGCCGTCTCACACCAGGCGCTAAGAACACGACCCTGAGTAAGAAGAACTTCCCTGACTTACAGAGCTCAAGCTTTAGTTCTCGTGATGGTTACTGGTATTGCCTCCAGTATAATTTGCTAAATCCCCTAATCCAGAGGTCTAGGCAAATGACAAGAACTTGAGAAGATGCCATTTCTTTTGCCCGAGTAGAAGCTGTGAAAGGTTATACAAACAAGCAGACATCTGACTTTGGCCTTCAAGTGTGACTAATATTTATTTATATGTAAAATGGGAGAAGGAGGTTGGAAGAGGGCACTTCAAATAGAAAGATCAGCATGAATACAGACAAAGCTGCTTGAAAGTCCATGACATGTGAAAGGGACAGGGAACAGTTTAACTTTTAGAACAGCCACATATAAGATGTTTCCAAGGGCAAATTTTTATTGATTTACTCTCTTTAAATTTTTTCTTGGTTGCCTTGACAGATAAACGTAATGTCCCTCTGCAAGGCTGGTTATAAAAAGAACCCCAGACTTTATGAGAGGACACAGTATGAGCACTGATGTTGGAAGGAGCTTTGAGGGAAAGTTAGAGTTTCATACACTGTAAGCAAAAATAAAATAAACTACAAGAGACTGAGTGAAGCGTGACGATTCTTCTCTGCGCTGAGTGGAGTCAGCAGTGTGCCAGCAACTTTACTTACCGGCAAATAGAGAGAGTGTCCAGACGGCGGCCGACTAAAGACACTTGCAGGAAACCAGCAGCAGGACGTTGGCAAAGAAGTTGCACAGGAGAGAGGTGGAGTGGAAGGTGGGAGGAACAAAGCCCCAACGTCCAGGAGGACGGGCAGACATCTCAGGGAGAAAAAGAGTTCAAGAGTGAATCAGCTCAATGAACAATCAGAGATAATACAATCAATTATTCTTTCAGAAGGGAAATCAGACAAAACAGAAAGAATAATAGGTGGGTGGGTGTGAAGAAGCTGAAGAGAGAGTTAGTCAACTTCACGTAATGCACTAAAAATGACACAAGAAGGGGACAGATCTGGAGAGGAGAGAAACTGGCTCGCAAGCCTGAGTCAGTGACACCAGCTTTCCCGGCTAAGAGTCTGATATTTCTCTTCATATGTTTTAGGAATAGTTATAATCCCATGTTAGTTGTATGGAGTTCACTTATATATTCAATACATAGTTTTATGATGTTTTTTTGTTTGTTTTGTTTTGTTTTGTTTTTGCAATTTTTGGCCGGGGTCAGATTTGAACCCACCACCTCCAGTATATGGGGCCCGTGCCCGACTCCTTTGAGCCACAGGCACCACCCTATAGTTTCACAGTTTTATCAAGTTAACTCCAGTAAACATCCTGTTGGGGTATCCATCTAGCCCCAGTACTAGCCACTGATTTGAAGTCCTAGTTCTAATTCCTGATAAATTACTTACTTGTTTGTCAATCTCAGCAATTTATTTGAATTCTCTCCGTGGTATTTTCTTCACCTCTCCAGTTAGATCAAAACAATGCCTACCTCACAGGGTTATTCTGAGAATTAAATGTGATAATGCATGAAAAGTGCTTAGCTCAATTATAGCACACAGGGCATTCTCCAAAAAATGTTAGCTATTATTAATAGTTTATCACTGGCAAGTGACTTAACCTCTATGAGTCTCAAACCTCTTATTTTTAAAGTGAGGATAAGCAACACTTCTTTTAATGCTGAAAGGATTAAAGATAGTGAGTGTAAAGCAATTGGCCTGGTGCCTGGAACACAGCACGCTTTCCATACACACTTCTTTTTCTCCTTCTTTCTCTGTCTTCCCTTCTCTCCCTCAATCCTTACTAATATTGCTAATATTCTTATTTTTTATTGATGAGATAAGCCTTCCTATCTATGTGGTTGTTTAAAAAAGATTATAACCACAGCAGTGTTTAGAATAAGAGCAATTCAATCATGTAGGCTTGCAGTTCTCGGGGAGTAAAGTGAAGATTGCATAATGGTTCAACAAAATATAGTATAAACCAATAGCCAAACCCTCCAAAACAATCAATCAAATATGAATATACCTTTTACAACTGACTTCATGAACTTAGCAATGGCTTGTCTAGGCTCTGAACACTGAGAAACAATAAGGGCTGCCTTTTCCCAGGAGGGCTGTAGAACGGCTGGGTGATAAGTAGGGAAGTAACTGTACAGATGGAAATGGAATTCACTGAGATGTTTCCATGCATTAAATAGGGTTTTCTACCATTACAATTATATTTCCTACTTGAGGTCACCAACATGGGGGACAGACTAGATGAAAAAATAAAATAAAATACACCTATATTTTATCAGGTCAGACCCTGAGATAAAAAGCCGAATCTAGTAGAAATTATTCTCTTATTACTATCTGGACACGTTGCTCAGCTGTATCATAAATATAGATGTGTCAAAAGAACACATTTATGTCAAGTCCTGCAGCATTGAATACAGTTGAGATGATAAAAAAAAAAAAAAATCCTCATATCCCTCACTGGTCAACTGAAAGCCCACACACATACTAAATTTACCCACACAGGGGGAAATGCTTTATTTCAGCATGATACGTCTTCATTTTTCAGAATACGACACAGAGAAGATATTATATGAGGTTTTAGACTTTAAGATGTATTAAACACAAGTTGAAACCTTTAAGATCCTTAACAGTAATTGGTTATTACTCTTTGTGTAACTTGTCAACCAAGGAATATGTGTTAGTGAAGAAACAGATCTATCTCTACATATCTCTCCAGCAGAGGCTAGGCTGCTTGTCCACATCTAACTTAGAAAATATCATGTAACGAAGTTCAGATTATTTGCCACATATTTTTCCCAGGTCAGATGAAATCCAACGAGCCATGTTGCCAACTTCTTAGAGATCTTGGTCTAGGTTTACAACCGTTCTGTTAGATCAAGCACTCTTTAACCCCTTTGTTTGAAGAATAACTGAAACTTGAAGAGGTGGAGTGCCAGCAGAGTGACCATTCAAATTCAGGCACGTGTGGCTCCAGCGGGTCTTAAGTACTAGGACACACTCTGTTTCTGCTTCCTGCAATGTTTCTCTGGCCTATCCACTGTGGTCAATTTATTCAACTCAACGCATAAGGAAGAGTTTCGTACTCTAACGCATCTTCAGATCATCCTAAGGATTAGAATAGTTTTGGTTCCTTAAGCCACAAGAATGTTAAATTGATGCTAAATGCTGATCTCTTTATGCCCATGAGAGGAATGTGGAGGGAGTCAACCCGGCTACTCTACCTTAGCTTCTTCTGTGCTTGAAAATAGTTTAACTGAATTTCAAAGCCAGGTTACTTTAAGATGAACCTTTCAAATGCTTCATTTGTATCAGTAAATTATGAACTTGGTGAGATCAAAAAGGTTGAGAGTTTTTCTTAATGTCTATGGATATAAATTATTCTCTCAAAGTGCCTGCTAGTGCTACTTGTCAATCTTCACATTCTGCATTTTTAATACTTTCGTTGTCTCCAGATTACTTCACACTTACAGAATTGACATTATTTAATTTCTGGCAACAGTTTATTAATTATGGCAAAATAAATCATTTAGTGCCTATACTTCTAAAAATGAGTTTTTCTGTCTCTTTTACTTAAAGTCAATACATTTGATTTCAGGGCGTATCTGAGATAGTGTTTATAATCTCTGCTTAAACAAGAGTAGAATTCTTGATAATTATTATTGCTCATCATAGGAGACGTTTTCAAATTGTATAGTATTGTATTTGGACAAAAATCTCAAGAAACAACTGTTGGTTGGCATATTAAACTGAACTATTTCATTTCTGTATCATAGTGATATTAATTTTTTATAACTTCCTGAGTTCAACATTGCCACATTCTAATCTAATTGAAATAACCATTATGATCTTATTCAAACACTAATCAAGCCATCAAATCAGAATGGGCATTTCAATTTTGAAAAGCTTATAGCTGGTTCTGGATAGTAACTAAAAACAAAACAGAAAAGAAATTAATTTTTTAATATGTAGTCTGCTTTTTAATACCTGTTCTTAAATCCATTCAGGGGCATCCAACCTGCAGCCTGCGGGCCCCATGAAGATTATGTGAGGACTTTTGCTTGTCTACACTGGTAGATTCCAGGAAAATTATGCACGGACCTTTTTTTGTGTTTGTTTGTTGTTGTTTTTTTGCTCGCAGCATTCATTAGTATTTGTGTATTTAACATGTGCCCCAACTCTTCTTCTTCCATTGTGGCACAGAGAAGCCGAAAGGCTGACTACCCCTGACTGAAAACACATGTTATCCAAGTAATGCATTGGCCCTGTCACCTTCAGTAGTTTACCAGCAGCCAGCTTCAGACCTGCTACCTCATGATTTTGCTCCAAGAGTCTCTCTATTCATATGATAAATTGTACTTTTTGTCACATTATAAAAATCTATTATTGTATCTTCCTTTTAAATATAAAATTATACTTTTGAGCTTTGTAGTCATTCCTGGAATGTTCTCTCCCAAAAGCCAATACAATGCAGTAATTCTTCCCCTCTCTTGCTCTGACATTTAATTTAGTATAAAATATAACTGATGTGCTTGGAATTTCAAACTACTTCTCAGCCTTTGAGGTTTAGTCATAGTAATCGTATTCTTTTTTTTCTCCCAAGATCTGGGAAAATTCCATTTTATCATTTCAACTCAGCCAGGTGTCAGGAGTTTCAAAGACGTCTTCCTGGCCTCCCGTGTCACTGTACGTTCCAGGGCTCTGAGCTCCAAGAGCAGGGCTGTCTTGGACTTCCCTACTGGACGTGCGTTTCACTCTTGAAAATGAACTCTGAAATGGTTTGATGCACGTCATTCATCTCTATATCCTGGGTGACTATGACCATGCAAGTCCTAAGTGGGGCCTTGAGAAATGGTGTGTGTTCAGTGATCAGAAACATGAAACCACATTATTCCTCCCTAAGAAGGTAGAGGTTATATTGCTTGAGTGCGGTTTCCATGTTTTATTTCTACAAAGCAGATATATGTAATAATAAAGAACCACACAACAAGAATGATGGGCTTTGTGTTGTTCATGATAGACATCTGTTATTTCTCAAGTAATTTTCTTTAGTATTTTCTCATTCCTCACGTATTTATTTGATTAGCAGCATTGAAAGGTCATTGTCTTAGAATACTTCAATTTAATAAAACACGTTAAAATAGTTTATTAATAAAGAAAAATATTGCCACACTAGCCAAAAATCACGTAGCATGAATGGGAAATCTGAATTCTGTAGATCAAATACAGCTACATCAGGATGAGAGGTAAAGTCAGGGTAGATAAAGTTAATTACAGCTATATCAAATAGCGATTTTTTTTGTTTGGAAAGTTAACGTAACCACTGTGATACTCAGTCGTACACGTGTGCACACGCATGTTGTGTTTGTAGGTTGTGTTTACTTCCTTAGAATATAGCTAACATGATAACTGCAGAAAGGTCTTTATAAGATCATAATATATAATTTATCTTAACTCACTTGATAATGCTAAATACATGAAAAACACCTGCTGATAAGTCCCAGGGAATTACAACTGAGCAAGCATGGCTTCCAACATCTATATGGGTGGGGCATGTTAATTTAAATGTTCCAGTGAAATAGAAAGGATTATATTATTCATCCATCTTACAGGCAGAAAATCACACTTTTTTTATTAATGTTGGCAAGAAAGAAATGGTGTTCCTAAACATTCATTTCAATTTAATTTTATTTTCTATTATGTTAATATAACATATCAATCAAATTGGTATATCTGCAAAATTAACATTTTGGTTAAACTTTTTATAGAGGCAAGAAAATACACTTCTGCTAATGTACCTGAATAGCTAATAATTATACATGACAGGAATAGCTAAAGTTGCTAAACTGTTCTTTGGAAATAAATTACCTGCCACTTCCATTAGGGAATATAACTGCTTAACAGGTTTTTTTTTAATATTCATGTGAAAATTAATTTAAAATATTGACATATAACAATACATAAGATACAGCATGATTAAATAACTTCAACCCACTAAATCATTCTGTGTTTACTCCTATTCTGTGTTTACTCCTTAGCTTTTATATTATTGGGATTCTGCTACCTTTTTTTCTTGTCTTGTCACCGGCTTTTGATACTCTCAACCATGTATGAACAGTAGCTTAACAAATGTTCTTACATTTTGTGATGTTAGTGAAAGGTTTACTTAAAGTAGATTCTGTAACTTTGAATCCTGTGATGACAGGTCATTTGATATGATTTCTTAAACCTGCTAGCACATGTAACAGGGTGCCCTATCTATAATGTTTACTAATATCTCTCTAATAATTAGAGATGGCACTGTCCCTCCAACTGATTCACAGAATTTTAGTAAATGAACACATACATCACAATTGTGAATTGCTTCTTTTTCCTTGAAATATTAGGTCCATTTTAATCCTGTAATTGTTTCTGTGTGGTCAAAATTTCCATGAATAGTTCCTAAATAAAATTTTCATCATTATGAGCCATCATCTAATGGATTATGCTGAAACTGGAACAAAAACACAGGAGAGAAATGTGTAGCATTTGATGCTCAATTCTATGGTTTGCTTTAATAACCACACAACAGCCTAAAATGCCTCCTATGACTTCAAGTTATGTTTCTTATGTTAAAAAAAAAAAAATCCCCCAGGCGGCACCTGTGGCTCAGTGAGTAGGGCACCGGCCCCATATGCCAAGGGGGGCGGGTTTGAACCCAGCCCCAGCCAAACTACAACAAAAAAATAGTTGGGCATTGTGGCGGGCACCTTTAGTCCCAGCTGCTCGGGAGGCTGAGGCAGGACAATCGCCTAAGCCCAAGAGTTGGAGGTTGCTGTGAGCCGTGTGACCAGGGTGGTACAGTGAGACTCTGTCTCTACAAAAAAAAAAAAAAAAAATCCCCAGTGTATATACATCGTAAACTCTCCAGTGGAGACTTTTTATCTACTCTAGAATTCCTTGACCTCCTGCTTATCCTTTAACAAACTCACATATCTATTATCATTTCACGAATAAATTTTCATCTAAGTAAATACAAAAAGCCACCTTTAAACTGTGATTGTAAATAGAGCATTCATTATGCGGCCTAAATAGAGCATCACAGGACAAGGGAACTTTCTGTCAGGCCATTCATTTCAAATCGATCTGTGTTGCGTTGGCCATGGAGAGATGGAAGCCAGGTAGGTGGATCCAGCACTCACAGGGCCTTGTAGCACCATGGGCATTGCCACCTTCCTTTTCACAAATCAATATCCAAAAACAAACGTCTGGTTCCTAAGGTGACTTCAGGTAATCCTCCCTAAAGATCTCTCTCCTTGTCTCTGAGTACATATACTACTTTTTCTCATCTAAAATTACAGAGTTTACTTGTTTTATTTTAAGAAGGTATATTTATAAAATAGTTATGGAACATTACAAACATTTCAGTTAAGTGGGTGAGTTAAGCACGTTGGTTTAAATTAAACCACAAGCTTAGGATATTCATGGAGCTATGTAAGGACCACACTTTATACAAATGCAGGATGCTGAGCGGCAGAACTTCATCTGGAGGGCACTTGTCCTCAGTCATGTGTGACAAGATGCATTAGCCATGAACAGATTGCAGGAGAGCTACTTGAGTGTCTTTAATTTTCTAAACCAAGATTGTAAAAAGGATCAGTGGTATCGAATCCCACTGGCTATGGCAAAAAGGCACTGCTCAGAGATGAAGCACAATTTATCTTCTGCTGTAAAAGAGAGCAGTTTTGGCAGATAGTAAAATACATCACAGCATAATATACTCTCGGAAGAACATTTAAAAATATGAGTCCTTTTTCCTTAAAATTTTAAGAGTACTGATTCAGCATACCTTCCTAAATAAAAGGTAATGGAAGTGCTAATTGCAAATTATAAATATTAAAAATGTAAATTACAGTCTAGGAGGGCATATTTATATGTCTTTATGAGACATTTTTAGCAATGATTCAGTAGGAAGAATAACATTTCACTTACTAAGTGACTAAAATACTAATTAAGTTTTAAATATTCCATGTATTATCAGTATCAAATCAAATATTGCCAAATCAGAATGGTGGGGTTCTTCCGATACAATTTGGCCTCACCAGGTTACAATTTACGGATTGGAGTTTAACATGCCCAGATTTTTATCACACCACTGAATGACAGGATAGTGTCCCTTCCATTTGAATTCCTGCATTTTACAATTTCTTTTTCTTTGTGTAAAACTTACAAACAATTAGTTTATTGATGGCCTAATTATGCCTTGTTTGCTTATTGTTCTTATTCAGTACATCAATTATATTTAAAACATTTTTTTAGAGAGGTAAACAATCATTTTTATTTTTTTCCATTTGTATTGAATATTCATTTATTATTATTATTAGATCATAGCTGTGTACATTAATGCGATCATGGGGCACCATACACTGGTTTTATAGACTGTTTGACACATTTTCATAAACCCAGTTATAACCTAAAAATATGGGGAAGGGGGAGCGGGAGGGGAGGCGGGGGGAGGATGAGTGGAGGGAGGGTGATTGGTGGGATTACACCTGCAGTGCATCTTACAAGGGTACATGTGAACCTTAGTAAATGTAGAGTGTGAATGTCTTAACACAATAACCAAGAAAATGCCAGGAAGGCTATATATTTAAAACATTTTTAAGAAAAACAGCGTTACTTTCTAGTCCATGGCTTTAAACACTAGGACAACAGAGATCAATACCTTTTTCTAAGGTCATAAAGTTAGTAAGTGCTGGAACTACACACTAACTTTGGGCTTTGAGGATATACTTGATCTTTTTGTGTCGTGGATAAAAGGATCAAGTACCTCCATGAGATAATAGAAAAATTATTTTTTGTCTAATTTTTGCAGTCAATTGAACGTATTTCAGCTTTTGTTTCCCAGTGTCACCAAGGTACACAAATATTAAGATGCTTTATAATTGAAAACAAAACGAACTGCAATAATATTAGACAGAATAACCAAGTAAGTTCTAGTACATAAGAAGATCTAATAATCAATACCAACATAACACAGCACAAAGCGTCAGTCAAACAGGCACACGACCTATATCTCTTCAGCGCTGGTATCTTTGCAATTTAAAATGAAAAATTCATGGACCACACCAATCTGGCAACTGTGTGATTGCTCATTATAAAGGTAATTAGGAAGTAAGATGAAAGTGAGTGTTAACATCTCCTAATGTCAACACCATCAGTTTCTTAAGCACCTACATTGCTGGAACAAAGAATTACGCACAAAAGATCCTTAAAAGATAAAAATATATTTTAAAGCTAAAAATGTATTTTAATTATCTTTCTAACTTAGTGTCAGGGATATAAATTTTCCATGTAATCCATTATTTGTAATTATATGGTATTCTCATGTTACCAAAAATTACATGAATATTAAAATAATTTATTTCCAATCCTATTCTGGTGCATCTCAGGTCAAACTATAACCCTGAAAACATGTCTTCTCTAAAGCACATTATGCCCTTGACTTAGTTACACATCACCCAAATGTTTCATAATCATATTATACAGGCATAGATAAAAAATAAAATCTAGGAATGACAGCACATTTATGAACGATACTAGTCTAAGTTGAAATTTCCTGACTTTCATTCAAATATAATTTTTTTAAGTATATAAAGTAAACCTTTTAATATCAAAAAATAGAGAACATATTAGCAAATGCATAAAAATCATAAGGAAATGAAATTCATCACATGAATTTACAGAAGGAAGTCTCTGAAGACAATAAATGGCATCAGTATTTTTCAAAATCTCCGTGTCTCCTACAACTTCTCTGTGTCTGTGAACAGTGTCCACATCCCTCTCTTCCTCCTTCTCCGTCTCTCTCAATAAGGGGAGGGGGAGCTAAGATTTTTGCAAACATCCTTAGTATAAGTTGAAACAAAGGAGATGGTTTTATTCTTAGTGGTGGTATGCTATTTTAAATAAGTATTTTACTTGCCATCAAATTTTGGAGTCTCCAAAATAAGGAAATTTGATGAGAAGGTAAAAGCCTAGAGCAAGTATGTTCAGGAAGGTCACCAAGATTTCTTCCCTAAAGTGAGAATGAGTTATTTGACTCAAAAATAAGCTTCAGTATTCTGCCTTCTAAGAGGATAGTAAACAGTGAAAATGCCTGTGAATCTCCTGAACCGCGCAGTTAACACCGTTGTCCTCAGCACCCAGGAGACGGAGGCACCTGAGAGTGACAGGCGTGAAGTCTGGTGGGCGTTCAGGAAACCCTCTTGCCCTTCCCAGGGGTGTCCAGATTTCTCTTCATCCTCCCTCTTCTTCTGAAAATTCTGATTTCATGAATACATGTCACAAGAGTGGACAAAAGAGTTTCTCACAGATCCTGATTGGGCCTTCGGGCTTTGTCTGCTGTTCTCACTGGCCTCAGCTCTTTCTCAGGCCCGGAATGGCCATGCCGGGCGGCCTCACCCAGGCTGATGCTGGTTGAGCCCTGTCTGCTGTGGGTGGGATTTACACCAGCGCACTCAGGGCAATGTGCTGCTTCTCTCTCTCGGACATTAAAGGGACTTCTCTCTCTTGCACTGGTTTGTTGGCATCTTTCTGTCAATCATATCTTTGTCCCATCATGACAATGAGGCACAGGACTTACCAAGGACAGTCACACAGCTCAACATTCAACATCCATGCTTAACCGTTACAATAGGCCAAGGACCCAACTGCAGGAGGCTCCCTGTGAGGACATCATTACACCACCACCACCAACGCCCTTTAGAAAAGCCCGCTAATCATTTGAGGGTGGAAAGTTACTGTTCTTAGTGTTATTTAATACTTTACTAATAATTTAAAATTTTACCACTGGTGACTCTCCTGACCCATTCCAACCTGCCAATACACTGTTCAGCTGAACTATTTTCCTAGGAATTGGTAGGCGTAAACCACTTCTATGTTTATGGTGCCAAGCAAAAAAATTATATTTAAAGCCCAGTATAATTTAGGGTAAAATTATTCTTCTCAGATATAATAATTCAGATTATTTTTTCTAATTATGTAATTCAATGTCTTGGTTTAAAATAGAACAATCTGACACAGGGAAACCATATTTAAATCTTGGAGATAAAAATGATGTATTTTTAAAAACATAAGAAAAAGCCTCCAAAGTATATGTTTGCAAGTTTCTGCAAAGTCTTACAAAGTCTAGTTGTAGAGTCAAAGAACTTTTGTTTCTTTGTATTTTTTCGGTTTTGTTTTGTTTTTTGGCTTAATACCTACATAGCTTTACTACTTTGTATCATACTATACAGGAACCACATCCAAGTAAAATTTCTGAAAATACAAATAGAATTCAGAATGATTGAAACCTTTTGTATATACCCTGTATAAAACATTGCATATCTTGTGTGGGCATTAAATTACGTAGTATTATATATAGTGTCCTAAAAATCAACACCGAGCTACAACTTTTCTCATTGTTCTTGTTGTGATGGCAGTGACTTAAGTTTGGGGAAAACTGACAGCTGTTGTATAAACTAAATCCAAAGGCATTTTAAGCATTAACTCTAAGTAAATTAGTGCCTTCTCCTCCCTCAGGCTCACTCATTCCCTTTTTTTTTCCTTCCTTTAGATTATTTAAATTAGGTATAACTAGGATCAGTACAAAATCACTAAAAAAAAAATTGTCTTTTATCAATAAAAGTAGCATTTTGGGGAGAAGTGAAGAGCACCACATAAATCCTTAATAAAGCCATACAGATTGAGCATTCCAAAGCCCCAAATCCAAAACGCTCTAAAATTGAAATCTTTTTGAGGAGTGACGTGACACTGAAAGAAAATGCCCATTGGAACATTTCAGATTTCTAGATCAAGGAAGCTCAATTGGTATATTGCAAATATTCCAAAATCTGAAAAAACTAAATTCAAAATACTTGTGCTCCTAAGGACGGCAGGTTAAAGATTATCTGAACTTATTTTAGGGTTAAGCTTCATTTCATTTAATTTTGTCTTAACACATGATAATGGGCTTACTAAAATATATACATAGGTTAAAATGACAGAAAAAAGTGCAATTTTTGTACCTAGACAAATAATCCGTACAGGAGAGAAAATGGCGCACGTGTAACTATAATAAAAGGATTTCTGGTCAACTAAAATAACGTGACAGCTCCGTGAGAAGTCATTTTAATAACTGAGAATGAAATTAAAATTTTAATAACCATTTTCTCATTTTCCTATGTGCCAAGTAATTGCACAGATTAGGACAACTTAACATATTATTTTAGACTATTATTCAGACAACTTAGTATTAAATTTCTTTTTCAGTAGAATATGGCCGGACATTGCTCAGAGTATGTGGCTCAGATTAACTTTCTGCTCTTCCTGGGATCATAGGACATGGAGGAAAGCATTACATTATATAGTTTTATTTTCTCAAACTGGGATTTTTGAAAACATAACCTTAATCAACAGAAGCACTACCTTCAACAGGTTGTTTTTGACTCCAATATATAGTATATTAAACATATTAAACCCTGCAAAAATAAATGTTTTGATCACTTTATTCAACAGCTAGTGAGTAGTCTCTGTGACAGAACCAGATTATTATAGAATATTAAACATTGAGAAATGATTTTTCAAAGCAATTATTCAAACACTAACAACCTAGCACTATAATTGTAGCTTTTCATTCACTAGCAAGGAGCAGCCTACAGTCCAATCCTGGGAAATATAAACTTCCAGATGATGAAATTTTTTCTATTTTCCTCTATAAGGTAAATTGTCTTCCACATAATATTACAACCAAGGAAAGCATTTGGATTCCAAAGGTACATACTGAAGAACAGAAGACCATAGCAAATGAATAAATTAAAATATATTGCTAACAATGAGTGCCTTTAGTCCCAGCTACTTGAGATGCTGAGGAAAGAATCACTTGAGTCCAAGATTGAGCTTGCTGTGAGCTGTGATGCCACACGCCTAACTCGAGGGCGACTGAGTGAGACTGTCTCAAAAAAATAAAATGAATGTATGTGTATATGTATGTATTTTTACAAGGTGTTCCTTGCTAAAAATGTAGCAAGGAACATCTACATCTTTGACTAAAGTAACAAACAACTAGGAAAATAATAAATCTCAACAGTGGAGAAAATAATTTGACAAATTTAGAGAAATTGTTGGTCAACATAAGGAACAGAGGTAATAAATGGCATTATTGCCTCATATTTAAATAATAATTTAATATAAAATACAAAATTAAAAATATCCCCAAAATATTCAGAAATTAAAGGCAGCAGAGCCCTTTGACACCAATGTAAGATTAACTGTTACTTTGAGTTACAATAACCTTTCAACAAAACTTCAATGAAGAGTGAACGCAGAAAGAGCATGTTTTATTTTAGCAGTTAAATTCATTTGCTAGATTACATATTTTATCAATAGTAAGTTTTCTTTAATAGTACGATGCACCTTTAAAGGTTTACTTACATACTACAAAGACAAAAATTGTGTACTACTAGTGATAAGAAATTCTACGTACTAGGGCGGCGCCTGTGGCTCAGTCGGTAAGGCGCCGGCCCCATATACCGAGGGTGGAGGGTTCAAACCCAGCCCCGGCCAAACTGCAACCAAAAAATAGCCGGGCGTTGTAACGGGCGCCTGTAGTCCCAGCTACTCGGGAGGCTGAGGCAAGAGAATCGCTTAAGCCCAGGAGTTGGAGGTTGCTGTGAGCTGTGTGAGGCCACGGCACTCTACCGAGGGCCATAAAGTGAGACTCTGTCTCTACAAAAAAAAAAAAAGAAATTCTACGTACTAATAAAATGACTTAATAACAGTTGTATTTGATATATGAATGGGTACCAGCAGCTTTACTTGCTTTAAAAATCTCTTTCATTTAGTCCACAATTTCTATTGCCATTATTTTACGTTGTGTGGAAATGGCAGACAACTATATTTCAGTAACAAAACAACACATTTCATATGATAGTACCTTTCTTTGTTAATTCTTGTAAATCAATGGGTTATAGCTTTGAAAGAAACTATATTCATTCTTCAAATATCAAATATCTGCTTCACATATATCAAATCCATACTTTTTCTTTGGACTTTCTGAAAATATAATAGTCACAATTTCAGTTTAATATAACATGTTAGTAATAATAGTTGAAGACACTCTTAATGACAAAAATTTCCATCCACCCTTGTACTTTCAACAATGCACATAATTCAAGTGAACTGAGAAAAATATGAATAGCTTGGAAAAATCTGTGCAGGTACATTTAAGTACAAAAATGTTATTTCTCCTGATCACAAATTTAAGATTACCTGGTTTTTATTTTGGACCATAATTTCAAAGATCGCAATTGGGGGGTGGGAGGGAGTAGAAGAAGTGTATTAGAATCAGTGAAATGCAGAGTATATGTTTTAACTAAATAGTTGTCCTATTTCATACTTAAAAGTTGATTAAATTCATCTTAATACAACATCTAATTTTAATATAAGGGCATGAGAAATTAAAATTGGCACTCTCATATTCACTAGATCTATCAACCTCAATATAGCCCTGGCTTGACCCCAGCCAGATATCCACACTGGCATACCTTGTTTCACTGCATGATGTTTTGTTGTGCTTCGATGTATTATGCTTTACAGATATTTTTTTTTTTTGACGGGGGTGGGGGGATTGAAGGTTTGTGGCAACCCATGATGAAAAAACCTATTGCCACTATTTCTCTAATAGTATGTGCTCAATTAGTTTCTCTGTATCACATTTCAATAATTATTGCAATATTGAATCCTTTTTAGGTAATGATTTTGGTCTGTTAAATTATTATTATTATGGTCTGTTCATGGAGATCTTTGACCACTGATCGTTGATGTTACTATGGTTACTGTTTTGATATGCCACAAACCATGCCCATAAAGACAGAGAATTTAATCAATCAATGTATGTGTTCTGACTTCTTCAGTGACCAGCCACTCCCCTGTCCTTTTCTCTCACCTCAGGCTTCCATATTCTCTGAGATACAACAATATTGAAATTAAGCCTGTTATTAATTCCACAAAGGCCTCTAAGTGTTTAAGTGAGAAGAAGAGTTAGGTATTTCACTTTAAATCAAAAAGTAGAAACGACCACGTGTGTGAGAACAGCATGTCAAAAGCTAAGATGGGCTGAAAGCTAAGCCTCTTGAATCAAGCAGTTGGCCAATCTGTGAATGAATACAAAGGAATGGTTCGTGAACGAAATTAAACATGCTGGTCCAGTGAACATGTGAATGATAAGAAAGTGAAACAGTCGTATTGCTCATGTAGAGAATGCTTTAGTGGTCTGGATAGAAGCTTAAGTTAGCCATCACATTCCCTTAAGTCAAAGGCTAACCTAGAAGTTTAGACCAAGGTCCTAACTCTCTCTACATTCTATGAAGAGTAAGAGAGATGAGGGACCTGAAGAAGAAAAGATGGAAGTTAGCAGAGTTTGGTTCATGAGGTTTAAAGGCAGAAGCTAACTTTGTAACAGAAAGGCCAAGTGAAATAGTAAGTGCTGATGGAGAAGGTGCAGCAAGTTATCTAGTTATCCAGATCAGACTAAGGTAACTAATGAAGGAGGCTACACTGAACTACCAGATGACACAGTCTTTCATCAGAAGAAGACGGTGTGTAGGACTTTCATAGCTAGACAGGAGAAGTCAATGTTTCAAAGCTTCAAAGAGTAAGATGACCCTTTAGTTGCCAATGTAGCTAGTGTCTTTAAGTTGAGTTCTTATTTACCATTCCAAAAATCCTAGGGTTCATATAAATTATACTAATTCTCCTCTGTCTGTGCTCTATGAACAGAAAAATAAAGTCTGGATGACAGCACATATGTTTACTGGATGGTCGACTTAATATTTCAAGTCCACTTATGAGACTATTGCTCAGAAAAAAAAATCTATTTCAATCTAATTGTATTAACCTGGATTGAGTTGGAACACATTCTTCTTAGTAAAGTAATACAAGAATGGAGAAGCAAGAATCCAATGTACCCAATTCTAATATGAAGGCAGTTGATGATTTGTTCAAGGGTAGGGGAATAAGGAAGGTGGAGGGGAGGTCACAGTGTATGGCACACCTCTTGCGGTAGGACACAATTATCAGAAGGACTTTACATAACAAATGCAATCAGTGTAACCTAATTCTTTGTACCCTCAATGAATCCCAAACAAAATAAAAAATATATATTACTGCTCATTGGTAATTCATTAGTCACTCAAAGCTCTGGTGGAGACATACAAGGAAACAAATGTTTTCCTATCTGCTAACACAACACCCATTCTGCAGCCCAAGGATCTAGGAGTAATTTTAGCTTTCAAGTCTTACTATTTAAGAAATCGGTGTTGTAAGGCTATAGTTGCTGTAGACAGCAATTTCACTGATGGATTTGGGCAAGAAAATGTTCTGGTAAAGGAGTCACCATTTTAGACGTTATTAGGAACATTCATAATTTATGAGAGAAGGTCAAAATATCAACATTATTATTTGTTTGGAATAAGTTGAGTCTAATCCTCATGAATGACTTCGAGGCATTCAAGATTTCATTGGAGGTAGTAACTTCAGATGTGCTTGAATGAGTAAGAAGTAGAGCCTGCAGATGTGACTGAGTTGTGGCAATCTCAGGCTAAAATCTGAATGAAGAAGAAATAGCTTCTTAAGGGTGAGCAAAGATAGTGGTTTCTTGAGATCAAATCCACTCCTAGTGAAGATGCTGTGAACATTGTTGAAATGATAAGGAAATATTTGGAATATTACATAAACTTATTTGTTAAAGCAACATCATGGTTTGAAAGTATTGACTCCATTTTTTAAAAAGTTCTACTGTGGGTATAATGCCATCAAACCATCATAGCACAGCACAGAGAAATACTGGTAACAGGAAGAATCAGTTGATGCAACAAACACTGTTTTCTTATTTTGAGAAATTGCCACAGCCACCCTAACCTCAGTAACCACTACCCTTATCTGTCAGATGCCATTAACATCAAGGAAAGACTCTTTATGAGCAAATAAAAGATTATATGTAGTGACGACTCAGATAATCATTAACATTTGTTTATCAATAAAGCAATTAATAAATCTTTAAGTATTTTTTGACCTTTAAAAAAACATAATGCTATTGCACATTTATTAGCCAGAATATAGTATAAATAGAAAGTGTAAATATAATTTTTATATGCATTCAGAAAACAAAAGTAATTTAAATCCACTGGGAAAACAAAACATTTTGTATTAAAATAGTATTTGCTTTAGTATGGTGGTCTGGAACCAGACTTGCGCAATCACCAAGGTAAGTCTGTCCAGTAAAATATCAGAATAAGAGCAAACAGTGCTAAGAGGCTAAAACTGGATAAAATAAAATTACACAGATAAACCCTGTGATGGCTTGAATTAAGTCATTGACTATATAATACATTTCTTGACTATAATCAAAAAGATTAATTAGTTCCTTATTAATACCTTTAGATTTACTATACACCCTATTGAATAAGAAAAAAATGCATTTTTCCACCATTTTCCCTGTTCTTTTTCCTCTCCAGCACATACATTCCAAATAAGGTCAAAATTGATTTTAGAATAAAAGAATCTTTAGAGAGGTAAGCCATCAGCCAATAAATGCTAACCAATGCGGCCATTTCCATCAATACTCATCATATCACTGGAACCTCTGTGTTTTTCAGTTCCCCAAGCAGTGATGTGTGAAAAGTCAAGAATGTTGAGCTTGAAGGGAAAAAAACTGTTGGTGCCTTTGACTTTCACAGCATTGTGGGTCACTCACGTCACAGCATGTGAAACAATGCAATCTGCTTTCCTATGTCCAAACTCATTACATGCTGGCTTCTTTCAAGTCTATTTATAGTTTGGATTATAGGACCAAAAAAAAAAAAAAAACTATTAAACTAATAAAGGCAGTGTCAATGAGTTTAATGCATAAATAATATATATTTTGCAGATTAGGACATTATTTCCAGGTGAGAATAAATCGTTATGTAAGCAAAGATGTTAACAGATTATAGTCCCAAATTTTGATTTGTGAGAAATACTAAAATTGTTTCCAGTTTCCCTTCTATAACTTGTCATAGCAAATTAAAATCAAGTTGTTAGATCTGTAAGGACATATAGCAATGCTAAAAAAAATTATCTGCACTTGCAGTGTATAATATAAAATAATAAGCAAATATGAAACTATATTGATGTAGCCAAAGCTAAGTGCTTGGAGATCTGAAAAACTCCATTACCCGGCAAATGTAGGATTTCCCATCACAGGATCATAATTGGGAATTAAAAAATATATTTATCCATCGGGGGACAAAAGCACCTGGATCAGTTTGCTAATATGACATTGAAAAGTGATTTCATATTACTAAAGCTCAACTTGCAGTGACTAGGTTCTTTTGACTTCAGAACAGTTCTCCGTTCTTCCCCAACCCATGTGGTCAGAAGCTGTCTCTACTCTGTATAGCCATTGCTGACTTGAATTTTTGGGTATGAGAAAACCAAACTTGATTGACACTCAAAGTGGTAATCTAAGAACTATACGAGTAAGACACTGATTTTCTGGAATTTTATCTAGTTGGAGACGGCCTTGAAGATAACACTAGTTCAAGCAGACTCTAAACTGCACGTTCAAGCTTAGCTATATTTTAAAATGGAGTGAAAAATTGAGTCTTCTCAGATTTGCTACATTCACAATCTCTTTCTATTACTATGAAAATAATTTAAGCTTCACATTCAGGAGTAATAGGTATCACATGATTATGTCAATTAAAAAATACCTCCATTTGTTTACCTGATTACTTTTCAGAACAGTACGGATATCGTCTTACTGAATGTCACTATTAGCCAAACATGATGCCAGTTGCTGGGGATTCATAAACAGATAAGACATCTCTGCTCTCAGGGACACATAGTTTGATGGAGAAGACAAAGATATACGAAGTACATCTAGTATAATATTTAGCATATTAAGCTGTATTAGATTTAGTGCATGTTTGTACTATTATACTAGATGTTTGCTTAAACATGATGTGAGCACAGATGGCCTGATTAATTCTGTAGGAGAGGAAGGTCAGGAAAATTTGTGACTGTGTATGGGGAAGTTATTTTTAAAGGCATCAAATACAGATTATTACCAGATGATAATATTTGAGTCTTGGCACAACTGTATTTCTGAAAATGAGTCATACTATGAGAAGAAAATACAAATAACTTTATCATTTATGAAAATATCTGGACCAACAGCAAAACTGAATATTCAAGAATTACTAATGCCCTAAAGTTCATTGCAAACAAGTATTCAGTGTTAATTAATTTTGCCAAAGGGGTTAAAATGCTTCATAATTTGATATCGTTATTTACACAGTTTGCTACCCTACATTTATAATCTTGACCTTATGTAATGGCCACATCTTCCTATGAACTATCCTTGACACTGTACTTTGTTGGCACTGAATGAGCTGATTATTTCAGTATGTGGGGATGACTAATGAGTTGGAGATCAGAGAGGCTGGGTTCTCATGGTCAAGACAACCATTAAAAGAAAGTGGGAAGGACAAGTCATGTCATATTTTGTGACGAGTCTACATTTCCATTTGCACCCATGAGAACTGTATTAGTCAGGGTTCTCCAGAGAAACAGAACCAGTAGGATGGAGCTACAGATGTAGATGTATCCAAAGGAATTAATTACGGGAATTACCTCATGCAATGAAAGCCAAAAAGTACCAACTTACACCATCTCCAAGCTAGAAAGCTGGAAAGCCAGTGGTCTCACCCAACCTGAGCACAGAGATCAGAGAACCAGGGAGCAAATAGGAGACGGTTCAGTCCAAGGTCAAACCCATTCACAAAACACATAGAAGGTACATGGTGTGAAGTGCAAAAAAGGACATATAAATTATCAAGTGAGCTTTGCACTGTCTGGTTGAAAATGAATAGCTGAAAAAAAAATTCCCACTAAATGCACACTGAATTTACACAAATTTCCATCTTGTTTGTATTCATTATTCAAAAAAATGACAACTGTATAAAAATAAAAAATAAGATAACAAGTATTTTAATAGTGATGCATAATCAAATTATACAATTAATATTATATAGTTAATATTGATATAATATAGTTAACATAATATATAGATAACAATTAATATAATATGATTAACATGAGATATAGATCCTTTTTAGTAACCAGAAGTTGTAAAGCCAATATAAAAATTTAGAAAGTATGTAACTATATAAATTTTGAGGAAATATGCCTGTTTAATAGATATTGGAAAATAATTTTTGAATGTTATCTTAGTGTTAAAGTTGCACATATGTACTCCTAGGAGCTTTGTAAAATTTGCCTTTTATATTAATTTTTTAATAATTTGAAGAAATATATTATCTTAATTTTAATATAAATCATATTTTGAGACTTGAAAAATATTTATTAGCTTTAACATAAAAAAAAGAAAACTACAAAACAAAGTCAAAAACCATATAAGTTTTGTTGCAGAGACATTTACTGCTCCTGATATCTTTGCCCTTCCCCTCATTTTCCAGTCTCCCTGGTGTTAGGCAGGGCCTGTGGCTGGTTTTGGTCATTGAGTGAGACTGGCAGTGGCTTTTTCTCTTCTGGATGAAGCATTTGAGAGTCAGTGCATGAATTTCCAGTTTCCTTCTTTCCAGTTGTGGAGACTGAAGAGGTCATCTGTACTCAATGGTGCAGCTCCAGGATGGTGATGCCCTCTGACTTCTCGGCTCCTGTGGGACCGGTGTGTGTAAGTGCACCTGGAACAAAGCACCTCCAAATACACCGCAGTGAGTCAAAAACAAGTTTGTACCATGTTAACCCACTTAGGGTATTTTAATTGTCTACATATTCTAGTGAAGTGCTAGCTATTTTATCTTCAATGAAAATAAGAAATAATTTGGTGTGTATGATTAAAGACATAAGCAGTCAAATTAATCATACTTTGACAACATTTTGAAAAGAATGGCTGATTCATTAGGTTAAAAAATTAAAAAAAAACAAAACGAGACACAATGGTGTGACTTCTTTGTTTATCTCTTTTTTTCCCACAAAATGACTATACATTAATATAGTCTTTTATAAATTTTTTGAAAATTCATCTTTACATTTATCTTGCAAAGACATAAAATCAGATTTTAAAACAGATGTTATTATTTTCAAATAACAGGAGGCATCTCCTTCAGGGAAGTATATGGAAATATACCACTCCGACAGCTATCTGAATCTTTTTCATGTTATATAACCCCTTTAATTCTACTTAGCTATTTACCTAACTTTCCATGAAGAACATTTACAAGAATTATAAATTACGAATATGTAACATCATGGACAACAGAAATGCAATGTTTCTTTCAGCACATATGCAAAACCAGAAACCATCTTCCACTCTTCTTTTTTATTTTTTACTTATTTTTATTTGTATAAATGTAAAAGGCACAAGCCCAGTTCTGTTACATGGAAACCATATTACATAGTGGTGAGTTTTGGGCTTTTAATGTAACCATCAGCCCTTAAGTAACTGCTCATTCCTCACCCGCATCCTCCCTTCCACCCCTGAAGTCTCCAATGCCTATTATTCCACACTCTGCTCCCAGGTGTGCACTTACTTGGTCTCTCTTATGTCAAAGAACATGGAGTATCTGACTTACTGTTTCTGAGTTGTTTCACTTAATCTAAGGGCCTTCAGTTCTACCCATGTTGCTGCAAAAAACATGGTCTCATTCTTTAATGCACAACAGTGTTCATTTTTTTCTCCATTCATTGATAGACGTAGGTTGCTCCATATCTTTGCTATTGCGAACAGAGCCCCAACAAACACACAAGTGCAAGTATCTTTTTGACAGAATAGTTTCTTTTCCGTTGGGTCCTAGTGGTGGGCTTGGTGGCTTGAGCGGTAGTTCTATTTTTAGTGCTTTGAGAACTCTCCACACAGTTTGCCACAGTCCTATGTCCTTTGGCCACTTTTCTAATGAGGTTACCTGTTCTTTGCTGTTGTTGAGTAGTTTGAGTTCTTTCTAAATTCTGGGATCAGGCCCCCATCGAACGCACAGGGAGCACATCCTTCCTCCCAGGTCAGCAGGTTGATTCCTTACCATTGATTATTCCTTTTGCTGCGTGGATCTTTCTAATTAAAGTTGGTCCCGTTTGGCTATGTTTGTTTTTGTTGCTTATACTTTTGGAGTTTTAGTCATAAATTCTTTGCCTAGACTTGTGTCCAGAACGGTTTTATCTCACTAATATTTACCAGTCTTTCGGGCCTTCATCAGATCCTCATCCACCAAATTCTATTTCTGTTACAGCCATTTCTCAGACTTCTAACTGGTCTCCTGCTTTCTCTTTTCCTTCTATGCCATTTGTTGGATAAATCTATTTAAATTATCTTCCAGATCACAACAATCTCTTAAAAACCAAAAACTTCTAGCAGGAGGAGCACCTGTCCCACTCATTCAAAGACCACCAGCCAGATTTTTTCTAAATATTTACTGAATTGTTACAATTTTAATTTTTACACTATACTCACAGCATTTCTATAATTATGCACGTTCATTTAAAAATCTTAAACATATGGCTAAGTATTTACTTCTTTTAATATTATTTTTCTAAGTAAATATTGAAAAGATTGACTTTAGAAACAGGCAGAATTCTTCATCTCCGTGCCTTTGTTTCCTAACATGTGAAAGAAGGATAATCAGAGGACCAACCTGATAGATTATTGTTAGTAATCAATGAAGCTTACGGCACCTACCTCTATGTGTCAGACACACACAGTAAGTACTCAATGCTAGATATTTTTATACCAATCAAACCACAAACATTGAATACTGCATTACATGTGACATTTTAGACCTATTATTCACTTTTACAAAGTAAAATGTAGGTATCCTAGGAGTGAACTAGACTTGAGAAGATATTCTTGAACTTCCTAAAAGTTCTCTTCACGTTATTAAATTTAGCAGTCTTAAGTTGTGGCACATAGACCTCAGGGGTCCTGAGTTTCATTTACACAATAAGTAAAAGTCATTTTCATGATAAGACAAAAACCTGGTCTTTTTCACGATGTTGACATTTTCCCTGATGTTACAACAGTAATGGTAAGTAAAATTCTTGATTTTATCAAGAATCAGCTCTGTGGCACACTTGCCAGTAGGCTGAGTACACAGGTTTTTAATATTCTAAGTGATGAAATGGGCAAACCCAGAAAGCACATCTGTTGCATTTTTAAATACAGTGGTTGTCTCATAAAAAGCACATGGGTGATTGAGATGAAAGCTGAATTAGCCACAATTTTCATGGAAAATCATTTCTACTTGAAGAATAACTGATAGAAATCAAAGTTAAACTGCGGCAGGCATTTAGCAGACACGTGCTTGAAAATAAAATACTAACACTTCACAATAATTTTTGTTGCAAGGGTATAAACCAGTGAGAATTTAAACTTTTGACATCATTATTTCTGGCACTGAGAACTTTAAAGCTGCTCAGTTTCCATAGTATTTTTTAGATATTGGTGGTGACACTGACACATGAGTCTGCTCTGACATTGTTTAAAGGATTTATACAGAATCTGCGTAACCAGTTGAATCTATATTTCCTAAATGATGAAAGCCTGGAGTTACGCCATCAGGCTTGGGCACAAGATGTGCTCAAAATATGATCTAAACCTTTAGATTTTAATGTTAACAGAACAAAAATATTCATTCATACGGTTTGAGATTACACTGCAATTAACCATTTAGAAATAACCACTTGTGAAGTTTGGTGTAATATAAAAAAATGGCGAATATGTTTATTACCTTAATGCTGCTAATGGGATATGCATCAGTTCTTCAACTGTATGTATTAAACGTGTACAGTTTTCATGCATCAGTTACATCACTACAAAGATGATCATAAAAAGAATATTATAATTTTCTGAAAAGACTATTAACAAACCCAACCAATTCTGCGTTTTGTATGGAACCAGAAAAAAACCCGTATCGCTAAGGCAGTTCTTAGTAATAAAAATAAAGCTGGGGGCATCAGCATACCAGATTTTAGGCTGTACTACAAAGCCATAGTGCTCAAGACAGCATGGTACTGGCACAAAAACAGAGACATAGACACTTGGAATCAAATTGAAAACCAAGAAATGAAACTAACATCTTACAACCACCTAATCTTCGATAAACCAAACAAGAACATACCTTGGGGGAAAGACTCCCTATTCAATAAATGGTGTTGGGAGAACTGGATGTCTACATGTAAAAGACTGAAACTGGACCCACTCCTTTCCCCACTCACAAAAATTGATTCAAGATGGAGAAAGGACTTAAATTTAAGGCATGAAACAATAAAAATCCTCAAAGAAAGCATAGGAAAAACACTGGAAGATATTGGCCTGGGGAAAGACCTCATGAAGAAGACTGCCATGGCAATTGCAACAACAACAAAAATAAACAAATGGGACCTCATTAAACTGAAAAGCTTCTGTACAGCTAAGGAGACAATAACCAAAGCAAAGAGACAACCTACACAATGGGAAAGGATATTTGCATATTTTCAATCAGACAAAAGCTTGATAACTAGGATCTATAGAGAATTCAAATTAATCCACATGAAAAAAGCCGACAGTCCCATATATCAATGGGCAAGAGACATGAATAGAACTTTCTCTAAAGATGACAGACGAATGGCTAACAAACAAGAAAAAATGTTCATCATCTCTATATATTAGAGAAATGCAAATGAAAACAACCCTGAGATATCACCTAACCCCAGTGAGAATGGCCCACATCACAAAATCTCAAAACTGCGGATGCTGGCGTGGATGTCGAGAGAAGGGAACACTTTTACACTGCTGGTGGGACTGCAAACTAGTACAACCTTTCTGGAAGGAAGTATGGAGAAACCTCAAAGCACTCAAGCTAGACCTCCCATTTGATCCTGCAATCCCATTACTGGGCATCTACCCAGAAGGAAAAAAATCCTTTTATCATAAGGACACTTGTACTAGACTGTTTATTGCAGCTCAATTTACAATCGCCAAAATGTGGAAACAGCCTAAATGCCCACCAACCCAGGAATGGATTAACAAGCTGTGGTATATGTATACCATGGAATACTATTCAGCCATTAAAAAGAATGGAGACTTTACATCCTTCGTATTCACCTGGATGGAAGTGGAAGACATTATTCTTAGTAAAGCATCACAAGAATGGAGAAGCATGAATCCTATGTACTCAATTTTGATATGAGGACACTTAATGACAATTAAGGTTATGGGGGGGAAGCAGAAAGAGGGATGGAGGGAGGGGGGTGGGGCCTTGGTGTGTGTCACACTTTATGGGGGCAAGACATGATTGCAAGAGGGACTTTACCTAACAATTGCAATCAGTGTAACCTGGCTTATTGTACCCTCAATGAATCCCCAACAATAAAATAAATAAATAAATAAATAGCTATTAAAAAAAAAAAAAACAACCCTTTTCAACTCTATGTACATTGATAAAGAAATTCTTTCTATTTATTTAATAAATATCATATTACCACAAACTGAATATAGAATCATAATAGAATCTAGCTGCCTTCTATTAAATCTGATATAAAAAAGATCTGCAAAATATGTAAAATATTGCCATTCATTTATAATATGCATAAATATTATTTTTTGTGATATAAATAACATGAAATGGATTTGCTGTATTATTTATGAGTAAACTGATACGTATTTTTAAGTTCCTCAATTTTAATTTCAAACGATAAATACTGATGGACATACTCACCATAAACAGAGTCTCTTTGGTGTTCTAAATACTTTGTAAGATTGTTAGGTGATAAGACTAAGAAATTCTTGAGAACTGCCCCTATAGCTCACCCTATAAAACAGTTACTTTAGGAACAGTTACTCTAATAACTGTTTCTTTAATAAATGACATTAAAGAACCCTATAAAAATGTCTCCTAGTTCCTCACCATCCTCATGAAGAAGGTTTATGAGACTTATCTGCAACATGAAGTGGTGAAAACCCAGAAATATTGTCAAAAATGTTTTAAAAATCAAAAACGTAAATGTGGAATGGAAAAGGAGAACCATTGCATGAAATGCCATTTCTGAAAGAAACTCTTCAGGAAAGATGTGTTCTGACTTCTGCCAATCACCTTGGGATGATGTTGGCAAAGCTGTTTAACTGTTTTGATTTGTTCAACGTTAGGATTTAAGTAAAATAAAAGAATCAGGTTTATAATTTTGCATAAAAATAAGGTAAATGGTTGAATTAAACTTCTCACTCTAATCATAATCGTTAAACTTTATTATAAACGCTCTTTTGTAGCCATTCTAACCGTGCAAAAACTATATTCTCTTTTTATTATGCTATGCTTTGGAATCATTTTTTTCTCCGTCTTTCTTATGTCCAGGATGGCAGATGGCTCATTGGTTAGGTGCTATCTTGAAATGGACAGGACCAAATTAAAACATTTGGCTGGAACTTATTTCAGGAAGCCAAGCTTGGTGGTGGGCAGCTGGACACCAAATGTATAAAAAAAACCAACAACGACTAAAGCCAAGATTATCTCTAAAGACTTTAAAAATGGTCAATTTCTGAGGAGATTCTTTAATACAGATCATTACGTATATTCACTCTTAATTGTCACTCACATGATAATATGTTTAGATAATTTGTTTAGAAACTTTTCTCATGTGAATAACACAATATGAAAGTGAAAATCTAAATATAATCCATATGGAAACTGTGTTGAAGATAATAAATATGAATTTAGGAAACAGCAAACGTTAGACTAGAATTCTTTGACTCTTTCAATAGGATAGGGAAGCAGAACTTGCCATAAGACAGATAAAAAGAATTACATAATGCCCCACTGTCTGAAGTTAACCACATTTTAACATGGATGATAAGCCTTACAAGGGTGTTACAGAAACTGCCAGATATGTAGCCTTTACACAGGAGAACCTCGTATGTGTCAAATGTATGGTGAGGACAGAGCGCCATACTTGAACATTTACGTAAGACTAAGCAACACAAGCTACTTGAAGGTAATTAGGAAGATGATAAGAGTGATGGCCGGAGGATGGAGGGAGGGCACGGAAGGTGGACAAGCATGAAGAAATGGACAAAAACACATCTTTCTGATCACACTATTGAAGAAATCAAGGCAATTTAAAATTTTAAAGCTGTTAATTGGTGGGAAGTGTTCACATTTGACAGGGCTAGACTATCATGGAAGCAAGGTGTAATTCACAAGAATGAGTGAGGACAAATTCAGTGTTTAAAGAGCTGGACATATTTTTGTCCTGTCGATTTCTGTATAACATTTGCAAAACTGACTCAGTCTTTCCATATGTTTAGAAGAAAATTTAAAACATTTTTGTTCTTCCCAACAGAAATGCACAAGGACTTGACATAGTGATAAATTATGCAGTAAAAAAAAAAAAATCCTTAATAAAAAGTTTCATGTCAAGTATTAAAAAGACTCTCACATGTGTAATTCATAGAAGAAATACTTCCTAGTTACAATCAAATCTCTGATAAATTACTTTCCTACGAGAAAGTATCAGCTATGTTATACTAGAGTGGGGAAAGAGAATATCAAAAATAAAATACCTCAAAGGCCAATCAATGCAGTCAATTTAGAAGTTTTAAAATATTGCTCAAATAATGATTATAGTTTGTATAGCGAAAAATAAAAATATAACTTCATATTATATCACGAATGTTTATTTTAAAAAATAGTCTTATTATTTTGAAATGTTAATTGGATATTTTTTATCTGTGGCCAATTGGGAAGTATCATAAATAAGTTAATAATTTTGATATCATTAAATTTTTAAAGTTTAAAACAATTTTAACATTTCTTAATATTTAAAAATGTTTTAATAGGCTCTTACAATAGGTTGTTATCCTACTCAGGTATAGAATTAGCATCAAAACAATTTTACCCTGGATCTTCTGAGGTGTATATCAGTTAAATCAATGTGGATTTCACAAATTATAGGGAATAATTTCTTCTTAGGAAATGAAATGGTAGAGATGAAGACATGATATTTCCAAAGACACAGTAGAGGACTGCTTTCTGTCTGACACTCCAGGACAGTGGTTCTCAACCTTCCTAATGCCGCAACCCTTTAATACAGTCCTGTGGGTCGTGACCCACAGGTTGAGATCCACTGCTCCAGGACACATAGAACGAAAAGAAAAGTATTCAAAAAGTGCTGCATGACGTAAGCTCTTAAGTTTTGTATAGGAGAGGGTAAGGTAAGTGGTGGACAGAACTGTTAAAGGAGCTTAAAATACAGAGGCTATGCTCTGTGGCGGCCTTAACATACATGTGCAAAGCCACCAAAACCACCAAATCTACCACAAAAAGAAAATAGCTCCTGCTGTTACAAAGAGAGAATCCAATTGTGTGGGCCACCTGAATTCACAAATGCATGTGTGGTCAAACATCAGGACTGGACAGGGCATTTTCTCCTTCCTGAACACAGGGGCTCGTCCTTCCTCATACTCATGGAGCACCCCGGTGTAATTCTAAGGCAGCACTCATCCTACTGGTTTGGAATTGCCTGAGTCCCAGTTTGCTTTCTTACACCACAATATCCTTCAGGATGACATTCAGATTTGTATTAGGCAATAGGCTTTCAACACTTTTTACTGAATGAATGTTTAACAACCAATTATGGAGCCGTAACATCGTCACAAAAAAAAAAAATCATCTCCAAACAAAAAGAATAGGTCCAGTATGGAGTTCTTGCCATTGACAATAAACAACTATGGTCAAGGTCTTGACGTTTTCGTATGTTCTTACAGTATTAATTAAAATTGATATTTACTATAATGGCCATATATGCAATGTTTTTGAAATTGATATCTAACCACTCACGTGTAACAATAATGTTATATATAGTGAATTATTTACTTCATAATACTAAAGCAAGCTTGGCAGATCAAGACTATTTTCTTTTTCTTTTTTTTTGGCCAGGGCTGGGTTTGAACCCGCCACTTCTGCGATATGGGACCGGCGCCTACTCCTTAAGCCACAGGCGCCGCCCAAGACTATTTTATTTTTCATTTGAAATTAATTTAAGCAATCTCATTCCAGGTTATATCTATGGCTGCCTTTGGAAGAAAAGAAAATATTGTACTAATTAATGATCTATATTTAAGTAAATTAAACTATTCAAGTTCACTGTATCTAATACAGGATTTATTCCATGGCAGTATTGCCTCTAAATGTCATAGCGGTAGAAGTAATATATTAAATATATGTTAATAATTAAATGAAAGGATCTTACATATCACAACAATATTATCAACCCCAAATGTGATGGCTGTTACGATTACACTGATGCTGAAAATATGCATGAACATAACAAATGATCTTCAATTTTAAAGTTTAAAAATTAGCTCAACAATTACTTGAGAGGGTGAAGAGTCCATCTATTATGTATACAGTTTGTAAAGAACTATTTATTTTGGTTATACAGATGGAAATGACATTGATGCTAGTTACCCACAGTCCCTTGCTTTTATGATTTCTGCATATAATTTTAATCTACCTAATCCCCAAATTACACTGAATGAATAAATACTTTCTGAAGCCCCGCTAAACACACAGGTTTACTTGGGATGCTATTCCCAGTGTTAATATTACTCATCATTTTAATTGTCCACAGTTTGCTTTTACTAACAAACTCACATGTTTTTTAAACATAATTCTTTTTAGTTACTTGTATTCTCAATTAAATCTCAGAAACAAATGAATAATATTAATTTTGGCAAATATAATTTTCTCAGGGTAAAAAGAAATTCACTTCTTTTCCTAGTTTAATAAAATATAATCAATTTCTTCTTCCTGCCTGTTTATTTATTCATTTATGTTAAAGGCCTAAGGCAATGTCCCAGAACCCAAAGGCAGGAACACAAAACTGAGCTTTACTGAAGAATTGCAATCTCAGTAGTTATCACAGAACATTCGGGTTCTCCTATTCTCCGATGCAAAGTAAATGTACTTTTCTCCATTAAATTTGTGTGATATGGTACTTCCTAATGGTATTTTAAAATAATTTAAAATTTTTTGTTGTTATTTAGTGATTTATTCCTTGTTTTCAAATATAGAGACACAAAAGAAATTGGGAAAACTCATTAAAAGAAAGCTAGAATGGCTGCATCAAATCAAACCAAGGAGACTTTCTAGCAGACTGCTGTTAGAACTGCCCTTTATCTGGGGATAGTTTTAGCATCTTGTATTTATTTATTTATTTTAATGTTGACCATTGTTCTATTATTTTTAAGTTCAATACACAAATATACAAAATTTAAAATTTCTAAAACATTTTGGTAACAGTATCAGGATATTCAGAATAAGATTATCGAATACTAGAATAAACTAAATGGGCAGATCACAGATGACTGTTAACAGCTAGTTTAGAAATAAACTACTATTCATAACTTTACAAGTAAAATACTCTAAAAACTGGGAAAAAAACACTAAAGCTAAGGAATAATATTATTTGTTAAATGGTTAACTTATGAAAGGATTTTTTTCTCCTCATCTTTTAGATTCTGACAACTAAAAAGCTATTTCTATCTAAAAGGTTTTAAAAAGAACAAAGAACAGGGCGGTGCCTGTGGCTTAGTGGGTAAGGCGCTGGCCCCATATACCGAGGGTAGCGGGTTCAAACCCGGCCCCGGCTGAACTGCAACCAAAAAATAGCTGGGCGTTGTGGTGGGCGCCTGTAGTCCCAGCTACTCGGGAGGCTGAGGCAAGAGAATCGCTTAAGCCCAGGAGTTGGAGGTTGCTATGAGTTGTGTGATGTCACGGCACTCTACCGAGGGCCATAAAGTGAAACTCTGTCTCTACAAAAAAAAAAAAAGAACAAAGAACAATATATGTGTTTTCTAGAGTTGCCAGAAACACCGCAATCTAGGTGGCTTAAAAGAAAAGAAATGTATTTTCTCAGAGTTTTGGAGGTTAGAAGTCTGAAATCCTGGTGTCAGCAGGGTTGAGTTTTTCTTGAAATTTCTTCTTTGCGTCTCTCTCAGCTTCGGTGGGTGGTTTCTTTGTAGCTCCAGGACTCCAGACTCTGCCTCTGTCATCACACAGTTTTCTTCCCTCTCTGTATCCTCTATATTTCTATGTCCAAATATCCCTTTTCTTACAAGAACTCTTATCTTTGGTATGACTGCTTATCCCAATCCAGTACAACCTGTCACAACATGATTGTACCTGCAAAATCTTATTTCCAAATGAGGTTACGTTCACAGGTTTCAGGGAGGCAAGCATTTTGATAAGACACTGTTCAATCCAGTGGAGGCGATGTATTTCGCTAAATTGCCAATAATTGTCATTAATTTTAATTCAAATGATACAAAAGCTCACGTATGGAACAGGGTTTTCCAGAAAGCAGGGCCAGTAACAGAAGGTTTTAGAAACTGAAGGAGATTCAGCCCAGCATTTCCCAGATTTCCCGTATATGCCAGTTAATATTACCTGATGTGAATCACTGTTAATTTAACACAATGGTCATGACAAAATATAATTCATAAACACAGCATACAAGGCTGCCTCAGAATTTAACCTTGAACATTAGCTTACTAAAATCCATGAATATCCTGAAGTCATGTTGAATTTTATTGAAACCAAGTCTCCTTGATTCGATCACTCAGCCCTTTCCCATCTTGTCTACAAATATTTAATTTGCTAAAGCACCAATTATAATACAATGTTTATTCTGTGGTGGTTTTACATCTTAGCCCCAGAATCTTCAATTTTCTTCCCATTTAGAGGTAGGCTTTAATTAGATACAAGTGGCTCTGGGACTCAGGCTACCCCAATACCAGGCAGGCCCCACAGACCTAAGATCTAGAATTTCCCTGAAGACTCACATTCCAGGTCCACACCAGAGCAAGGGCAGCCCCAGTAGCCCAGTAGCCCCTGACTACTCTGAGGACTGGACTGACCCTACAACCACAGCCATCAGGATCACACCTGTGGGCCCACCTCCAGAATGACCCTTGTGGACACAGGCACCAGGCCCATCCCAATTTCTGGGTGGATCCTGAAGAGGCAGGTTCAAGTCCCACTTTAGTACCAGATCAGTTAGTGTGGGCCAAGGCTTTGGGCCAGCTCCAGCACAGGCTCCAGGCTCAGCCTTGGACACCCAGGCTACAGATCCTCCCCTGCAAACCTAATCAACAGGTCTACTTCACTGAACCCAGGCACCAGGCCATCCTGCCTGGGGAGCAAGCCTCCCCATGGGCTGTGTCAGACCACCTACCCAAAATCTCTGGATGGGGCTGAATGGTAGAGGTCTCTCCAAACAGAGTCAGTCAGTAAGAACTGGAGTAAGTTTTCATTTGTTCCACTGAACAGACTCCAAAGCATAGCCTTATGAAGATAGAAACATGGTATCACCACAGGAACAAAATAAAGCATTAGTGACCAACCACAAAGAAATGGAGATCTCATGAGTTGTACTGGACAAAGAATTCAAAATATCTGTTTTAAAGAAGCTCAGCAAATTTCTACAAATAGAGTCCATATCTTCATACCTGACACCTGGATGGGCTTGTTAAAGTCGAGTGGACTTGTTATTTGTCCAATCAAGTAAGGGAGGATAACACTGTATGACTTCTGTAGCTAAGTCATGAAAGGCAAAGCAGTTTCTGTCTGGTTTCTTTGGAAAGCTTACTCTTGAAAAATCTTCCTTTCCATGTTATAAGAACCCCACATGGAAATGTTGCCTCTGCAAAATTCTTAAGTCAGATTTCTCAGCTATTCTAAACCTTTGAATCATCTCAGCCCAGAAGTTAGACACATGAGTGAAGGTCTCTCTAGATAACTGCTGTTCAAGAGAACTTCCTGTGCTGATAGAAACGCTCTCTGCATCTGCAGTGTTGAGTAGCCACTACATGTGCCTATTTAGCATTTCAAATATGGGCTAGGGTGACTGGAGAACTCCGTTATTAATTATATTTAATTTTAATTAATGGTAATTTAAATATAAATAGTGACTATCAGATAGAGGGAAGATAATTCTAGCCCCTAGCAGGTCACTTGCATTACCTTCTGCTGACTCTCCATAAATCATGTAGCAAAAGACAAGTTAAACTTGCTTTTTCTTGTACAAATTCATGACCCACAGATTCTCTGAGCAATTCCGTGTTACTCCACAAAGTTTGGAGCAATTTGCCAGACAACAATAGATGACTGGAACGGAATTCCAATCTCTTATGATAAGCAAACTGAGTTCCAAAAATATTGGGTTTTGCACAATTCCATGGCTGACTTGCAGGAAAACAGAATATAATTCAGGAAAGAGAGATATGAAAATCCTAACAGTAATACACTTTTTGATTAAACTTAATAACTTAAAAACCCAGGAGTGAGGCAGGTTTCTGCTACATAACAAATTCCTGAAGCATGCTATTTAAGTGGCCATAATTAGGACTAAAATTCTATTAGTCAAGTAAAGGTTTTGCCTACTTTATATTAACTTTACTTCAACACATAAACATTTGAAATAAAATTACTTACATAAAAAATTTTAACTCTAACAAGCAATGCACACTTGCTAACATTGACGAAAATAACATTATAATTCTAATAGTCCTTTATCCTCCCCTCTCAAAAATGATTAGTTTATCAATAAGGGCTTCAATACTGTTTATTAAGTTACATATATTTTTATTCATTTTGACATATTCAAAAATATAAATTAAAAATATCAGAGAATAAATTAGCAACACAAATCAGCAACATCCCCATCTCCCAGCAGCTTGACAGCTTTGTTACAGTTCAGATTCCCCCAGAAGAGTTTCGGCAGGGAGATATTGATTTGCACCAGTGCACTTTTCTGACTAATTATTACCAGTACGGTCCGTCCAGTTCATCAGTCCATCTTCACAACAGGAATGGCCTTTAGTTTCAATTCATTCTGCTGATAAGTGACAACATTGTGGCTGTATGACAAATGCTTTAAAAAAAATTAAAAATATTTTTGATAAAGATTAGAAAACTATTGGATGTTTAAGGATACCATATTCACTTCGGAAGTATCTATCCCCCAAGAATTCAGGCTTCCATTGACATGTGACATTCAACATTTTCTGTCTAAGTTCTGAAAAGGACATTCTCTTTTAATAACATATCTCTTGAGGACTATGACGGTAGAAATGACCCCATTAAAAAAAAAATAAAAAAGACTAGGAAAACTGAAAACTAAAAAAAGACTAGTCAAATTCATTGATTTTTTTTGTTAATATATGGCCATGTTATTTGAGATGTAATGAGGGGAGGTGGAAAAGTGAAGGATGCTATTTAGAATGGGCTTAGGAAAATTGTCTCTGATAAAGAGCCTTGAACACCCTGGGAAGAGAATTCTATTCACAGGATGCAAAAATCCAAATACACTGAATTATTTGCTCTTTGCAGGTAACATTTTAGGTAATCCTCAGAACATGTCTATGAGGTAGGTCCTATTATATTATCATTATCTTCTGCATGCTTGAATGTCCAAGTGTTTGACCATGCTTAAATGAATAGTTTGAAATTTACCCAAGGTTAAATTTGTAGTGTATTTCAGAGTCTGAATTTTGAAAAGCTATTTTTTGCTTTACCAAGCTCATACTATTTTAGTGGCGTGCAGAGTGTGAATTAGAAGAATCTTTTTATTCCCCTGAGTTGTTGCTGGTATTAACCACAGGTAATATTATTTCTAAATCTGAAGAGACAGAGAGAGAGATAAGAATATCAAAAATAAAAAATGTGCTTGTTCACTTTTTTAAAAAATCTGGTCTAGAGACAATTTATTTCTAGGTTTAAGATAGTACACATACACCAGTAGCTAAGCAAACAGCATCAGATGAAGATAAGAACGACTCCTGTGATTATTAATGCGGTTTAATACAATTTATGTTCTAGGCCATGCTTGTTGCAAAGGACTTATAAAGTAGGCATTTTAATTTATTTTGGAATTTTTGTCTAAGAGTCTTGAATAATGAAGCAAATGAAGATACCTGATCGTCAAGGAGAGACCTACTTGCAAAGTTGAATCTAATTGCTCTATTTCTCCTTTTAAACCTCCAGAATCTAACTGATGTGTATTGAATAAAAAATGCTCATGTTTTTTCAGCACCTGTGAATAGTATTAGCTGAGGCCTTGGGGCCAGAATCTATACCATATAGTCCATAAAACTGTTGCTTATACGTCAAACAATAAGGGCATTACTCAATCTTTTAAACGATTTTCTTGCTTATAAATACAAAAGATTAGAATAGATCATATATTTAATAAAATCCCATGTCAAAATATGCTGAAATAGTTTAATATATTCTGCCTACTAAAGAAACAACTTGGAACTAACTGATGAGCATGTATGGACGTCCCCAGAGGGAAGTAAAACTCACTGAGAATCAAGTGAGGGGCTGAGGAGACGAGAGGAGGGGCAAAAACCTTCCTAACAGGTATAATAAACTATTTGGGTGATGGGCAAACTTACAAGCCTGACTTAAACATTACAAAAGTGATACATGTAACCAAAACATTTGTATACCTGTAAAATATTAAAATAAAAATGTAATTTTGTCTAATTTACAGATTTTAAAATTGTTGAAATTAAAAAATGGACAAAAAACCCCAAAAGAATAAAATAAAATGAAAATAAAAAAATAAACAATAAATAGAAACTAAAACCTAAATGGATATAAAAGTTAATACATGATAACGGTTTTAAAAGGTTTATAAAAAATCTTAATTACATTAATTTGAGAGAGTTACTTATAAGATTTATTAAAATTAATTTTCCATTAAAATTAACCAATACAAAGGTAAAAATCATTTTCTCTTTTGAACAAAATTTTCATATGATATTGATAAAAATAAAATTTGTGTTTACTTTTTGAATAAACTGCAAAAACATGGGGGGGTGCTGAGAGAGAAAGACGTCTTCTGCCTCTTTATTAGCTCGTCTTCAGTTGCTCTGTTTTAGATGAGATGATTGTTTGGGAAAATGTGTCTCCTCGCTAAGAGTAAGGTTTTTGCATTTTAAAATCTTTGAAGTAATTCGTGGTAAGTCTGTCTAAATGAATGAATATTAATTTTACAGTAACCCGTGATACTGTTTTATGAAGAGTGTTTTATGACAGAACGTGGTTTAAGCCTTTCATATTTGACAAACTTTTCTAAACCAAAATTATAAATCCAGTCTTTTGACCTTCAACAATTTTTTAAAATATTATGGATACTGAAAGTGCAAGAGAGAGATATTAAGCTTATTCAGTATATTAAAACCATATAGGAACCACTGTCCAATATGAAATGTGTTTAATGTTATTTGGACTATATTTGTATAACCATGGGATTAATATATGTTCTAGTAGTATATGATATTCCTAAAATTATGATATGTCTGATATATTATCAGGAATAATTATAATCATTATCTTAAATTGTTATATTCCCCCAAAATGACTAAATTTCTTTGTCAATAATGTCTTTAACCATGTTATTCTACGAGTATTCTCACCCACAGGCAAAAAAAAAAAAAAGAAACAAATTGATAATATATTTTAGACAGTGCTCATTAAAATGGCTAAAAAAGAAAATATCTGAGCCTTTATTTTATTAAAATGTACTAAAAATTAAGCATGTCAGAGTTACTGATTAAGAATTATACATAATGCCTGGTGCTATATATATGTATTATCATAAAAGTCTTATGAAAATGTTTATTATTATTTATGAGTGCTTGAGCTGAGTATCAGATAAGTAATTTACCCTAGTAGTTAAAAATTCACAGAATTTGACTTAGTGCCTGTAGCTCAGCAGCTAGGGCACCAGCCACATACACTGAAGCTGGCGGGTTCAAACCCAGCCGGGGCCTGCCAAACAATAATGACAACTACACCCAAAAAATAGCTGGGAATTGTGGCGGGTTCCTGTAGTCCCAGGTACTTTGGAGGCTGAGGCAAGAGAATCGCCTAAGCCAAGAATTTGAGATTGCTGAGGCATCACAGCTCACAGCAACCTCAAACTCTTGGGCTCAGGAGATTCTCTAATGAGGGCTACATAGTGAGACTTTGTCTCAAAAAAAAAAAAAAAAAATTCACAGAACTTTATCTGAAGCCATGTCTGTCTTAATCAAGTGAGTGTGAATTATTATCCCCACAAAATTCTTTCATTTCTTATTAGAGCTGAATTAAATGAGTTAACATATTGAGTTATCTTTTATAATCAAATCAGTTTGTGATTATTAAATATAAAATATAGAAAACTATTTTATTTAATTTAAATATGAGTTTTGAACTAGTAATATATTTTAAAAATATCTTGCTCATATTCACATTTTGTAAATGTAAGAATAGTCTTTAAAATTATTTAAATTAATTGCCTTATAAAATACTGTCTTTGCAAAAGAAATTCCTCACCAAACTTGCCCTAGAACTCAAAAATTCTGTTAGATTATGTATTTGAAAAGAAACAGTTGATATAGGGATAAAGTAAGAAAAAATATATTTAAGAAACAAAGATTGTTATATTTAGGTTTGATAAATGTATATGTTAGACGTGTTCCAACATCAGTAATGGGCATATAGTTTTTGTTTGTTTGTTTTTTTACTGATAGACTCTACTTAACTTTAATGAATAGTCTATTTCAATTAGTAATTTTTATTTCTTTTTTAGAACATATCCTTTCTAAAGTACCTCATGTAAGACAGATAAAGAAATCAAATCAAAATACGTTGGGCAAGACATCTACTCTTCACAACTAAATTTGATCCAAATTATTCTTGGTTTTAAGGAAAATGAGTTGATGGTTTTAAAAGAGAATTTTTTCTTAGGTTTTTGTAGAGTTATAATAACTGTAAACATATGTTTTGAGGAAGTAGATTACCAGGAAAACACATATCACAGACTAAAAGGCCTATGGAGATGAAGTCTGTTTTAAATTATAATAATCTATTGTAAAGTTAATTGAGTACACAAAAACTAATGAATTAAAGTATAATTTTTTTTAAAAAACTAGTTTATGGGTTAAATGTTTTATAATCTAAGGAATCATATGCATTGTTTGAGTGACAGTAAAAAAAAACTCTTCAAAATGTCTACTCACTTAATCTTTACAAAATGGATATTTATTACAAATTGCTAAAATACAATCACATAGTATGAATATTCTATTATACAAAAGGGAATTTTATTGACAGCAAAGGAAAGTTGGAGAAATATTACAGAATGTTATTTAAATATCCCAGATCTTTTGATAGATAAGAATATCAAGAATGAATACGTGTAATATTGTGAGATTTGAAATCTCAGATTTTTTTTTTTTTTTTGTAGAGACAGAGTCCCACCTTATTGCCCTCGGTACAGTGCCATGGCATCACACAGCTCACAGCAACCTCCAAATCCTTGGGCTTAGGCCATTCTCTTGACTCAGCCTCCCAAGTAGCTGGGACTACAGACACCCACCACAACGCCCGGCTATGAAATCTCAGATTTAAACAGTTACATTTTATAAACAACAGATGTGCCCTCCTTGTTTTCAAGCCAGTACTTCATAGAGGGCATATATCCGCTTAAAGAATCACTAGTATCACAGGGCATAGACTTCATTGATTATCTAAAGAATAGTTATTATCTTAATGGCAAATGTTATAACCTTTAATTCCTAATTTTCTAGGGAGAACTTACGTTTGACTCCATACATAAATTAGTGCATTCAATAATTCTCAAGTTACATCAGAATCTCAATATTACCTTTTGGTGATAACCAACTATATTTATCACTTGTGTATAGTTGTCAGAAACAAGTGTGTACTTGTACATTCATAGTATATTCTTCAAATGTTATTTATTTCTTAATAAAAAATGGTATTCCTATATGTAATGCCTCTTGAAATTCAGAAAAGAAAGGAATTCAGAAAGCAAATTGTATTTTAGATTGATATTTATTTAATTTTGTGTTTCTGAGCCCAACAGAAAACAAAACAAAGAATTCCCCTTTTTGTCAAAATTCTACTCTGTACCTTCAAGAATTTTATTAAGAAGTGCAGATAATTCAATGATTGTCATATTAGAAGGAACAGAATGGCTGTCTATTCCATTTTCTTTTAATAGAATAGCTACCACCTAATCTACTTCAGGAGAAAGTGGAACTCATATGCATGCAAAGTGTTTGATCATAAAATACTATGTTTAATTAATTTACAAATACATGCAACCATGACCTCAATGAGAAATTACCCCTGGAAAAATACGAACTTTGGAATTAGAGCTGGGATGTACATTCTTGTACTTAATGGCTTCAAAATCTTGGTAAAGGGAATTAATTTTTTTAGCAACTTAGGTTCCTCATCTCCAAAATGGGAATATTAAAAGGTTGAGGATGATAAAAGCCATGGCAACGTCGTAACAATAAGTGCACTCTGGGAGGCGGAGGCAGGTGGATTGCTTATCTCACACGTTCAAAACCAGCCTGAGAAAAACAGCAAGACCCCCGTCTCTACTGAAAATAGAAAAAAAACTAAGGCAAGTCTTTAGCCCAAGAGTTGGAGGTTGCTGTGCACAATGATGATGCCAGGACACTCTACCCAGGGCTTGACACTGCTCAAAAAAAAAAAAAAGGGACAGACAGAAATAATTCTATAAAACATAATTCCTCATAAATAATTATCTTCGACAAGTTAATAGAGAAAAAGAGTTTTAAATTGCATCGTTCTGACTTTTATTCTTAATATCCTCTCAGGGTGGAAAAGGCTTGCCTGAAAAAAAAAAAATACCTTAAAGTTGGGCAGGTTGGAGTAAAAGATGTGATCTGAAGACAAGAACAGAGGCCGTGAAGGAGAAAGGTCACAAAGATACTGCTTGTCATGATAAAGGGAGAAGAACCGTTTTGCCTCCAAGAGAAAAGGGCTGAGAAAAGCATGAGGATCCGTCTCAGGACGCTGGAGGCTGTGAGAAGGGATAGAGAAGACTTCATCCTGGAATAAGGAAACTAAAAAGAGAGAGAGAGAGAGAGAGAGAGAATGGAGTTGTTTATGCTACATTGGAAGCATTTGGCTCTGCTGAACTAAGTTTAGACTCTCTTTACCATACAAAAACAAACACTTTGCAAAATGAGGATTTTTCCTCATAAAAATAAAGTTAAGAGATCTTTGGTTTGATGTGGCATGGAAAAGGACTGCCTGTTTGCAAAGGAGTGAAGGTGACCATAAAAAGAACATTAACGAAGTATTAAAGAAAGCTTTGAATTCGAATATATTTCTGTAATTTCAGTTAGTCTTATGTAGAGCACAAGAGAATAAGATTCCAGACACAGGAGCCAGACTTCTTGATTAGAACCCTTACTTCCCCTACTGTGGTATATCTATGGGCAAGTTACTAAATCGGTGCCTCAGTTTCCTCATCATAATAAAAGCAATAATAGTGCCCAACTAATAATGTCAATGGCATTAAATGAGTTAATACATACAAAGCCCTTAGAAAAATTCCTTTAAATACAGGCCACTGCTCAGACAGCCCTAGCTGACCTTCTGAACGATGGTTAATTCTCTGCATCAACCTGTACTCTGTCACCAAGAATCCAGCTTAACATTCTTTCCCTGATGTGTCTGTGAGGGATTTTCTGAATTAGAGCAGTATTTGAATTGATGGAATCAGTAAGGTGGGTTGTCCTCCCCAATGTGGTTGGGCATCATCCAGTTTGTTGAGAGCTTGTATAGAACAAAAAGTAGAGAGAGATGGGCTTTGTCCCTTTTGCTTCCTGCTTATCTGCTTGAGTTAGTCTTTTCCCTCCTTTGACCTGGGATGTTGACCCTGGCTCTCCGGATCTTAGGATTCAGCCTCAGACTAGAATCTACTTCTGGCTTCTCTGGGTTGCCAGCTCACAGAAGGCAGACTGTGGGACTTCTCAGCATCCATAATTGTACTAGCTAATTGTTCATAATAAATCTCTTCATATTTATCTCCTCCTGGTTCTGTTTCTTCAGAGAACCCTCACTAATACAGAATTTGACTTTAGGGATGCTAGCTATTACGATGTAAAGTATACTAAGTGGCCTAGAGTTCTCCACAATATCAAAAGAACGATTGAAGACATTCAAATCAAATAGCTTTAAGGTTTTCATTTAGCCTTATTTCTTTGAAAAAAATGAAACTTACATAGTTGAACCCTGTGGCATTTTATTAAAATCTTGTCCCTTAGAAAATAGCTAGTTAAGGGGGGAGGTTCGAACGAACACAATGGAGATAAAGTAAGGAAATTGACAAAAATTCACTTTCCTGATACTGCTATCACTGTGATGTTAATAAGCCTTCATTATGGGAATTAAAAAAAAAAAAATCAAAGGATCTAAGTAATATTCAGCTTCCGTACACCCTGTTCCAGCTCTCTCTCTTCCCAAGTCAAAATTCAGGCCTCAATGAATGAACAAATATTGAAGTTCACATTTCCATGAATGTAGGTTACTAATCTTTGATTTCACATCATCAATACTACTACCAATATTATTATCCCAATTCCACTTCTAGAAATGTCTATAGTCTTGACACAGATGGAAACATTCCATTCTACTGAAATTCTCAAGTGGATCCTGGATTCTAACTGGTCTTTTTGGATTAATGTCACATATATTACACATACACAAATATGCACACATATAAAATAAATACATACACACATGTAAGCACATGAGTATATATAAACACATATATGTACATTTATAAATACACATGTAAAATTTTGATCACAAATAATATTTGGTATCAAAACAATACTATCCCTTAATTTTTTAAACAGAAAAGAAGTATATAATGCATTTTGAAAGTGTCTAAAGTAAATAATCTGTATTTCCACAAAGAAAATGTTTGTCAATTAAGAGTGTTATATTTTTATTGCAAAGTAAAATTAAATGGAATCGTCAAATCCTTGAGTGTTATGTTCATGGTAATCAATATATCTAATATATCTTTTTATTCTGTTTTTTTTTTAAGGTTTATTTATAAGTAGAACTCATGATCAATGTTTCTAATGTATTTCTAGAAAGTCTGTAAAATAAAAATTCATTTAGAGTAGCGGTTCTCAACCTGTGGGTTGTGACCCCTTTGAAACAATGAAAATACATCCTGCATATCAGATATTTACATTATGATTCATAACAATAGCAAAATTATGAAGGGATGAGCATTATGAAGTAGCAATGAAAATAATTTTATGGTTGGAGGTCACCACAACATGAGGAACTGTATTAAAGGGTTGCATCATTACGAAGGTTGAGAACCACTGGTTTAGAGAATTAGATTCATCCTCTGATTTCAAAGATGTTTTCCCAAGTAAGAAAATATGATCTAACAAATAATGAAAAGTACATTTCTAAATTCCACATTCTGTTTTTACCAAAAAGCATATTTTGTACAATGAATACTACACTGTATATTTTTTCCACTCAATCCCTTTAAGATAAAATGAGCAATCAATCTACATGGTCTTTACAGTTACTCAGTACATTAGAGTATATCATAGACAAAATCACTAGTTCAGTGGGAGTTCTCTGCTTGCAGATTTAGCTGTTTAAGCAACCACATTGGGCAGGAAACTGCAGATTTCACTGCTTGAAATATGACATGAATCATTTGCCATCTAACTGTAGTAAGGTAAGCAGTCCAAGGTTCACAGTGAAAGTTAAAACATAGTCCTTAAGAATGGAGTTATTTATCTCCATCAAAAATTTTCTATTGGTGGCTCGGTGCCTATAGCTCAGTGGCTAGGGCACCAGCCACATACACCAGAGCTGGCGGGTTTGAACCCGGGCCTGCCAAAGAACAATGACAACTACAATCAAAAAATAGCCAGGTGTTGTGGTGCATGCCTGTAGTCCCAGCTACTTGGGAGGCTGAGGCAAGAGAATTGCTTGAGCCCAAGAGTTTGAGGTTGCTATGAGCTGTGAAGGCATAGCACTCTAACCAAGGGTGACATAGTGAGACTCTGTCAGAAAAAAAAAAAAAAAAAAAATTGGGGTGGGATTGGTATTAATATAAATGGGACCAATAAAGTTATTTTACAGCTGTGTTGTTAGAAATGGACTTTCTGTTAAAAGTTAACCCTGAATAGATTTCAAATGCATTTCACAAATCATAAACTACGTAAATAAAATTATGTTCTTCATTACAACCATCAATGTAGACTTCTGCTGAAGGAATATAAACAAAACACCAAAGGCCTTTAGCAAGTCCTTTCACCTCAGATTTCTTTTTTAGAGATTACTTTTAGCCAGCAACGTACATCTTTCTATTTCTTTTTTAAACAAAGTATACTTGAAATGGACTTATTCATCTTATATTAAGCTGCCTATTTCTTTGATTTTTCAAAATGAATCCAAATTCTAATTCTATCTTATCCAAAATTCTCTCAAACCTGTCCAACTTCCTGCCATCCAAAATTTAAAAAGCAAGTTCTTGTTTCAGCCTTTAAAATACTGAATTATAGAAAACAATACTGATTCTGGAGCCATATCCTGGCATTCGTGATTGAACACGTCCCTGTAGGTCAACACTGAGTTGCTCACAAATATCTATTATCAAGATCCTCTATGAATAGTAAGATGTGCACTTAGTATTTCCAAAATTTTTCTTTGTGATCTCTAAAGATCATACAAGAATTCCAAAGGTGTCCGGAGAGACCACATAGGTGACTTATGTCCTTCCCAGAGTAGCCTGGAATACTCATGATGTAGGGATGTGTGAAAGTTTTTGGAGAGACCCCAAAAAGTAGGCAGATGGAAGTGAGCAAGAGATGGGTCCTGTGTTTACATCCATTGCACAACTCCTCAGGACTGACTCCTGCAGACTACTGAGCAAAACAATCTTCATAGGGTTTTTGGGGTTTTTTTCACATTTGCCTTTCTATACTTTTTTTCTTTCTTTCTCTGAAAAGATTTTTTCCCCCCTTTAATACATGTTCAAGAATTGTTTCCTCGGCGGCGCCTGTGGCTCAGTGAGTAGGGTGCCGGCCCCATATGCCGAGGGTGGTGGGTTCAAACCCAGCCCAGGCCAAGCTGCAACAGAAAAATAGCCGGGCGTTGTGGCGGGCGCCTGTAGTCCCAGCTGCTCGGGAGGCTGAGGCAAGAGAATCGCTTAAGCCCAAGAGTTGGAGGTTGCTGTGAGCTGTGTGACGCCACGGCACTCTACCCGAGGGTGGTACAGTGAGACTCTGTCTCTACAAAAAAAAAAAAAAAAAAAAAAAAAAAAAAAAAAAAAAATTGTTTCCTCCATAAATCATTTTGATTACGAGCACAACTTCTGACTGAAGATTGCCTGGATATGAGTCCTTGCTCCACCATTCAAAAACCATCATGTAGCAAAAGCACCCGGTTTATGATCAGGTCCCTCACATTTACCATGGGGACAACAAGAGCGCCTATCTCAGGATTCCTGGGAAGATTTAACGAGTCATGTAAATCATAGGAAGAGCTAGGTCAGTGTTTGTATGTCTATAAAGCTGTGTGCTGTGGTAGACTTTTAAAGAATTTTCTTTTCTTTAAAGGAATAAAAATAGTTTTAACTGTATGATTAGATCATATTTTTTTTAATTTTCATCAAGCCTTTTTTTTTTCTGAAAGTATAATTAAAATACACTTTATTCTGTGGACCGGGGCAGCAGGGAAGCACGGGAAACAGTGGTGACTCCAACAAGGAGGTCATCAGCCATTCTGGTACTTCCCTGAGTTTCACTGTTGCCATACAAGTTGGAGGTTAATAACCAAACCTCTTTAGAGCCTCTTTTTCTGTCCTCTAGAGAAAACAACAGAAAGACATGAGACATCTAAAATGTCAGGAAGATGAAAATAAATTAAAAGATGTACACAGCAGAGTCTTGAAAAAAAGCCAGCTGGCTATGTGTCTATGCTGCATTTCACGAGCCAGAGAGTTATGGGGTGAAGGGAGCTCTGCCATATTGTTTTACAATGAATTTTAAAAAGTATTTATAAGCTGGATATATATAAAATAATACATATTTCAATAATATACATATATTGAAATAAATAAAAATGTTATATAGTTTCTGTACCCAAGAAAATTAAAACATGTAAGTGAAAATAAAACATCAACGCATGTGTGTGTGGGTGATTCCCGTTAAACTCAAAAGCTAAGGTAGCCTTGCGGAGGGAGAGGCCTTCCATTACAGCTGCTCTTATCAGCGAAATTTTTATACAGGAGGGCACATTTCTTTTCGGCTTAGAACACGTTGAGTGTGAAGAACATGAGGAAAAGATGGTAAGAGACACAACTGTACATCTGAGTAGATAGAAGGTTGTGATCTAGGAGCCCCAAGGGCAAAGCACAGCCGCACTTGGAGCAGAATGTGAGCTGTGGTTAGTGGGCTCCGTCTGTGGGGAAGAGTGGTCGGCGAAGATTAACCCGGAGGCACTGATGGAGGACTTTTAAACCTATGCTAAGGAAATCTGTATCACAGGCAATGGGAATTCATTATTAGAAAAAGGAGAAATGGAGAAAAAGGGAGAAAGATACGCATTTTAGAGAGGTCGCTGATAAGAAAATACAGGATGAATGAGAGGACAGCAAGGGGTTATGTAATGAAGTCATATTTCTACAACCAATCTGTAAAACCTGAAGTACAAACCATTTGTAAAATAGTACTAATGTTTTCAGAAAGAAAGAAAAAGAAGGAAGACCTGGAGGCAGGAAGCACGACATTTAACATCGGAAAGAAAATTACTCCTTGAGAACAGAACTGACTTGATAAGGAATAATGGAAAAAGTGAATAAAGTGAGGTTTAAGGAGTCCACTACTAATTTCACCGATAATAGGAAACCACTACAGGGCCCTGTGCAGAAGTAGCATGATTAAAATTATATGTTGAGACATAACATTTGAACAGTTAACAATCGGGAGAATTACTAGTAAATTAGTGTTAGCAATACATTTTCTTAGAGTAAGACTTAGAGTCTTACTCTAAGAAAATGTAAGCCAGAGCAATCTTAAAGACAGTCTATCAGAAAGGTCAATCTTTTAAGGTGAGATCATGGGGATTAAAAAGCCAAATGTGAAGACTTTGATGTAAATATAATTTTGAAGTACCCAGACTAATATTTACTCTTCCATTGGAAATAATCAACATTTGGTTCTTTGTATGCTCAATCATGTGTGTACATTATGTTTCATCATTTCGGTATTGATTATTGGTTATGGGCTATTTCTCACTCTAAAGGTACTTTCTTTGCTGTAAAAGAAAAATGAGGGCCCTGAGGAAACACTACCTATTTATTTGGGGAACTCTTTCCACTGAGATTCTTGAATGTCTGAATAAGTCATTTTTGTTGCCTATGCTTTTTCTCATAATATTTACTTTTATAGTATTTCCAAGTACAATTTTAGTTGGAAATTACATTACATTTTAGATGTGCAAAATTATCTATAAAGACTTCCATTACGAGGAAAGAGCTTTTAGGAGTCAAATGATTCTGTGCTAGGATTCTAACTCAGGGTAAAAACATTTTGTTTTAATTTCATTTTCTTTCTTTGGGATAGGCATAAAATGTTTATCCCTAAGTATATCAAACTGAAAATGAAAGCAATTAACTCTCTGTACTCAGGAAAACAAGAAATAATCTTTAATAATTAATCATCAAATTAAGTTCAACTGAAAATTTTTTCCTAACATACATCCTTAAGACAATTTACCATTTTGCTTATTTTGTTTGCATTTGCTTTTGTTTTGTTTGAATTTAAAAGAAATGAGATAAACAATGTTTTAAGTATTTCAAGCAAATTTTTAATTATCTACTTAAAATAATTTTATGCTACTTAATTTTGTTGCTTACAAGCATATCTATTATTTTGGGGTAGCTATAGTATCTGAAATTAAAATATGAAAAGGCAATTTGAAGTGAAACTACAATTTTCATTTGATGAAAACTGAAAAGTTCCTCAACACAATAATAAAAATATATTACGGATGAAACACTAAAATTAGGAATAGAATTGACCCCAAAATTGCTCTAGAACTTTCCCTCCTTTGTGCTACAAGGGGTAATAGAGGGATTCACATTGATTTTGTATGCAGTAAAACTTAACAAATAGAGAAAAATCTGGTTCCTTCCCTCTACAATCCACATAAATACTATATAAATAATTTAAAAGGATATAGAACTATGATAATTTATTTAAAAAATGATTTTTAATATGAGATGAGAAATATTCTGTAATATGGTCAGAGGAGTCTTCAAAAATGTTCTGGAAAATGTATATTATCAACAAACTTTATACGGTATTCAACAATTTCTGTACCAAAGCAAACACACACTAACTGGCCATATCATACCTGAACAGGGTCTAATTTGAGGCACCGAGAAGAACAAGATATCATTTTGAAAAAAAGCCCTTATCATAGCAACATGAGTTCTGCTAAAGTTGAAGCAAGAACAAACATTAAATTTATGGTGAAGCATGGGTGAACGAATGGTGAAATCAATGATGCTATATGAAAAGTTTATGGAGACAATTCCCCAAAGAGATCAGCAGCTTACAGGTGAAAGTCACTTTAAGAAGGAACAAGATGATGCTGGAGATGGAGCCAGACTATCCACAGAACCTTTCAAGGGACGAATCTGTCATGTTCCTGCCCTAACTGAAGAGGATCAATGTTTACCAAGAGAAATAATAGCCAACAGCCATCTCAACTGGTTCAGCTTACACAATTCTGACTGAGAAATTAAACTTGAGTAAACTTTTCATTTGATAGGTGCCAAAACTGCTGTACCCAAATCAAGAGTAGAGCTTTCAATGAAAATTTTACACCAGTGGGATCAATATCCTGAAGCATTTCTGTAAAAATGAAGCACGGCTTCTCCAGTACAATACTGAGTACAGAGAACAATCAAAGCAATGGCTACCAAGAGCTAAAAGTGTTCCAGTCAAAGAAAACACAGAATGCTTAGGAGCAAAAGTCAGGACAGGAGTTTTTTGTTTGTTTGAAGATACTCCAGGTATTTAGCATGTTGAGTATCTGGAGGGCCAAAGAATACCATCTACGCATGATGGCAGTGTTTTGAGAGGGTCAGCCACAGCTTGAACAGGAAGACACTCAGGAAAGCTTCACCAAAATTCCCTTTCCATCTCAGCAATGCTCTTGCTCATTATTCTATCAATAAGAGCAACTTCGGCAGAGTTTCAATGGGAAATCTTTTAGAGATCTACTTCACAGTCCTGATATCACTCATGTTTTTGAATCTTGAAAAGTCTTTAAAGGGCACTCACTTCTTCTCAGTTGTAAAAAAGCCACGTTGACCTGGAAAAACTCCCACAACCCTCAGTTCTTTAGAGATGGACCAAACGTCTGATACCACTATTTACCGTCTTGAACGTGACAGAGCTAATGTTGAAAAACAGACTTTATATTTATTTTTTATTTTTATTATTTAATTTCATTTCCCACACTTCTGAAGTCTTCTCATATTTTATTTTTATTTTTTATGGTGTATAGATAGAATTTTTATTATTTTTTATTTTCATTTTTTTTAAGTCATTTGTACATAGATCATGAGTACATTTATGCCATTATGGGATTCAATGTGTTGATTATTTGTACATATTGGAGTGCTTACATCCTACTAATCAACATAGCCTTCACCTCATTCACCCAATTACAGCATTAAGACATTTGTGTTCTACACCTGATAGATCCAACTTGTACTTGCAATGTGCTCCATAGGTGTGGTTCCCGTACTAACCCTCCCTTTATGGACCTATCCTCCTCCCTTCCCCTCTCTCCTCCCTTCCCTCCTTCATCCTAGGCTATAGTTGTGTTCCATTTTTCATATGGAAGTGTGAGTGATTATAAATTGGTTTCACAGTAGTACTGAGTACATTGGGAATATATTTTTTTCATTCTTGAGATACTTTACTAAGTATGTTCCTTTTGGAAGGAAGTTTGGAGAATACTCAGGGATTTAAATGTAGACCTGCCGTTTGACCCTGCAATTCCTCTTCTAGGTGTATATCCAAAGGACCAAAAATCATTTGGCAATAAAGATATTTGCACCTGATTGTTCATTGCAGCTCAATTCATAACTGCCAAGTCATAGAAGAAGCCCAAGTGCCCATCGACCCATGAATGGATTAATCAATTGTGGTATATGTACACCATGGAATACTATGCAGCATTAAAAAAATGGAGTCTTTACCTCTTTTATGTTTACATGGATGGAGCTGGAAAATCTTCTCATATTTTAATTTGGAAATTAGATCATAATTTACAGCTATACTCAAAGAATCATCATGAACCTAACATTAGAAATTGGAATTTCTCTTCTGTCTTGTTTGTTTGTTTTAGACAGTCTTGCTCTGTTGCCCCAGCTATAGTGCAATGGGGTCATCACAGCTCACTGCAACGTCAAACTCCTGGGCTTAAGCAGTCTTTCTGCCTCAGCTTCCCAAGTAGCTGGAATTACAGGCATGTAAGCATATTAAGCAGTAATTCTGAAATTCTGCTTTGGTAAGATAATCAGTAGGCAATACCTGCATGATCAAATGAGATACAGTGATGCTCTAAGTTCCAGGTATTTTAAATTATTGAATTGTTTTCTTTTCTTTTTCTGAACTTATACCTTACTTTGCCATCACCCAAACTAAATAATAGTTTTCACATTAAATGAAGGAAAAGACAAACAACAGCACTTGATACAAGATACATACTTTTATAGAACTGCTGAATCAAACACTGAATATTCTATGTAAGAAACCATAAATCTACAAGATAAATTCATCCAATGTGAAACAGGTGTTAACCATATTCTACAGTTAGAAACTTGCATCTGCTTTCCTTTTCCACTTTTCAATTTTAGGCCTTTAATTTAATAAATGAAAAGATTTCGAAAGAAAGTCAACTCCAAACTTACTGAATCCTAATATCACTCTCTTTCTAGATTATGCATATTAAACAACTTCATAACCATGTAGAATAGGAATGATGATAATACAAATTTTGGCGTTGGATTCGAGCTCCAGGTCAGTGACCAATTTGTAAACACATACAAATTACTTAGCTTTATACTTAGCCTTATTTTGTTGCAATTTCCCTACTTCTTAATGCATGTATTAATAATACCTATGTGATAGAGACATTGGGAGGATTTAAGAGGATGATATACCTAAAAGCCCTTAGTATATGCCAAGAATAGTAATATTGCAAATCTCTAGAAAGGCAAATGTGCTATGTATTAATTCAACATTTGAAAACTATCATGTAACATGACTACTAAAACTAATAGTAATTGCACTCATATTAATTATGACTTTATAACAGAAATATTTGTTGATGACAGAATAAAAATGCATGGTATCATGGCATATTCTAAGCTTCCAAGGCATGTTATTCTTTATGCAAAGAAGGAAAGTCTTTCTTCCTCATTAAATTCTTAGACTTAGGGTTTATTTTGATGATGGTGATTTCGATCCAAAGATAAAGGAGGCTGGGAAGGATAATGATGTGCTTTGTAACATAAACTATTAATACAGAGGGGAAGACAAATAAAATAACGATGAGCTTATGGTGTCCTTATCATAAAATATACCTGATGCCACCTAAATTATTATTCTTAATAGGTCACACATACATTAGTCAAACTGAATTACAAATTAAATAATTATCCTCTTGAATTATAGTTCTTTAAAATCAAGCAATTTCTACATGTATCTTTTCATAGTATAACGAGTTGAGCCTCTAAAAATTTGATCTATGATGAAAAATATTAAACATTTATTAAAAGCTATATGCAGCAAATGTATTTCTTGATACATATCTCATATATTTCATTTTATATTTACTATTAGACTTAAGAATTAATATTTAAACAGCAGAGACCAGCTCTGTCCTGTTCACTGAGTTTTTGCCAGCCTTTAGTAATTCACAATCATTCAATAAATATCTTCTTACTGATTTTAGGTCCCGATGATAGGCAAGAGCCTGCATCCATTTTATATATATATATATATATTTTTTTTTTTTTTTTCTGTAAGTTTGTCTCCAGGAAGAATCAGTTCCCTTTTTCTCTACAGCCCTATCTCTATAGCCTATCATTATTAAGTTCCCTCGATATGATTTTACTTCAATAACATAAGATTGCAAATCTCTAGAAAGACAAAAGAATGCTATATATCAATTCCATGTTTGAAAACTATTATGTAATATAACTACTAAAAATAAGAGTAATTGGGCGGCGCCTGTGGCTCAGTCGGTAAGGCACCGGCCCCATATACGGAGGGTGGCGGGTTCAAACCCGGCCCCGGTCAAACTGCAACCAAAAAATAGCCGGGCGTTGTGGCAGGCGCCTGTAGTCCCAGCTGCTCAGGAGGCTGAGGCAAGAGAATCGCTTAAGCCCAGGAGTTGGAGGTTGCTGTGAGCTGTGTGAGGCCACCGCACTCTACCGAGGGCCATAAAGTGAGACTCTGTCTCTACAAAAAAAAATAAATAAATAAAAGTAATTGTATTAATTATGACTTAATAACAGAAAATATTATTGAGGACAGAATACAAATGAGTGCAAAATGAATAAGATTTACCCTATTTTATTTATTCTGTGTTTGTTTTACTCTGCTGCCCTAGGTAGAGGGCTGTGGCACCACCATAGCTCCCAGCCACCACAAACTCTTGGGCTCAAGTGATCTTTTTGCCTCAGCCTTAACCAAATAGTTGGGACTACCGGCGCCTCCACAAGTCCAGGCTACTTTTTATATTTTTAGTAGAGACAACGGTCTTGCCCTTGTTCAGGCTGGTCTCAAATTCCTGAGCTCAAGCAATCCATCCTCCTCAGCCTCCCAGAGTAACAGAATTACAGGCATGAGCCACCACACCTGGCTTGACATTATTTTTTCTTTCTTTCTTTTTTGAAATGTGTGGCTGTCAAAATATTTAGAATGAATATTTAATGATCCAGGACATTAATCAAGATAGGTAATACAGATCATTCAAATAATTATTTTTTCACCAGGAAGGTACATTTTACAACTCAATTAAAATAAAGTGTTCTTAAAAAGGCTAAAGTTTAAAAGAGTACTTTAGTTCCTTAGAAGACTAAGTCTCATAGGTAGGAGGATGAAAAAGTTTTAATTTCCTCTTCTGTAAAAGTGGTAAGTAAAAATAGTATCTATCTCATGGAGTGTTTTGAAGAATAAATAGTAAATAATCTGAAATTTAAATACAGGTTTATATGTCTGTTTTTACCACTGGACTCTGGAGAGAGACTGTCACAGTCATGTTTGTATTCCTGTCCAAGCAGTCTTCATATTTGTATATTTCTCAATGAATCACTATTTTTATATAGTACAGAAAAAATTGACTATAATTATAACAATCTAGGAAACAAAGTCAGTTGTGTGCATTAATTTACTGGACTATACCACCTATAATTATTAATGCTCTTTATCTAATTATATGTCTTAAGTATCTCAAATGTTGTTACTTGTAGGGCTGTTTAATGCCACCTCAAAGTATTTCTAAAAATAAGTGTATTAATTCCCGAATAGTATGATGTCTGGATAATAGCAGTTTGCCATTATAATATACTTGATCAAGGTTTTTAATTTAAATTGGAATTGAAAATTAAATTCTCTTTGTTTTAGGTCAATAGATGATTTACAAAGAAAGCTAGATTTACTCTTTCAGATTTATCTAAGAATAGCATCTTAATCTGATCTTCTAATACACCAGATTTAGTCTCTGATCCCAAGTTAATTCTATGTCTCAATAATTATTTAGCTTATTCAGCATTCTTTTTCTGTTTTGTTTCGGTAACGATGTGTGATACAGAACTTCTTTCCATACACTTGGGATTTTCTTATTCATACTCAAAATACATAGTCCAGCTTGCAAGAGGGGATTTCTGCATTTAGGCAGCTACAAATGCCTTAGCTTTTAGTTATTAATTGTGAGATTGGAATTTCTCTCTGAAATAATCTGTCTTACATTAAATCTCTAAGACTGCAAGAAACTTTAAATCAGTTAGATTTTGTAAATCTTTTATACCTACTTTTATAGCACAATGCATGATTCAGGATATATTTACCCCAACACATGAATAATTCATAAACATTTTAAACTTTGCTTTATATACATGAAAAGCAAAACACTAGTTGTTTTTGTACCTTCAATCTCGTATTACCAAAGCTACTATATTTACCTACTATTTTTAGAAAATATAAATACAGAAAATTCTCATAATTCATGGCAGCCATGGCCTATAAAATCACCACAAATACTGAATCAGTGATAACCACACCATTGCCCCTAGGAGACACACAGGGCTAGATTTCTGTATTTCCTGCTGGTTTCTGTGAGCCTCTGGTCATAATATTTGTGGCTATATTAACCAGTTTAATGGAAGTATTTCAAATTGTATATAAAACCAGCACATTGCACTCCATAATTGCATTAATGTACACTGTTATGATTTAATTAAAAAAATTGTGTCTACTGATCAACACATCATCCTATTTTATGTGTCCTTCTGTTTAAAGATGCTTTATTTAATGTATACTATTGATTCACCAACATCAAACACATGGCCAACAGCATATAGCTCATGCCTGAATAACACCCAACTAACACGCCTGTCTTCTCCAGGAGATACAGTATCACAGCATGGCCTTCTTGTGCTGAAGATCACGAAACAATGCTCCAGCACAGTCCTGGAGCCATTGTGAAAGTAAAAGCACAAACTAATGTAAAAAACAGCATACCATTGCAAAAAAGATCCTCATAGAATATGAGCTGAAATAAGAAGACAGAGCCTTGTTTGCTTCACGTGGGAATCAAAGTATTAGCCAAATGAAATTTTTGTTGCTCTTTGTGTGGTCCTAGAAAGTGTCATAAACACTAATGTTGGGGTCACAAATAAATTACAGTAACTTTGCAAATATGAAATCTACAAATAATGAAGAGCAACTGTACGTTGGAGCACTTCCAAGCTGGATTGGTCACCTAGCCTAGTAAAGTTTTATAACTGGCTGATGAGTAACTAGAACAATTTTAAATCATTTCTTCAGCAAATCAACTTAAATTAATCAAAAAGTGTATAGGTCTGAAAGGATTTAATACATTTTCTATTGGAATAATATGAGCATCATCAGGGAGAAGTTCTTCCATTCACAAACTGTAATGAACTTCTGAGTCAATGGCATAGTCATGGCACCATTAATTGTTTCCTGAAACCATGATGTGCATTTCATTGAAATATGACATCAGTTCACATTTTAATAACACAGACATATATTTCAATTAGTTGAATGAGCATCAACTTCTAAATCACATCATTTGAAATTAATACAGAGAGATAATACATCTGGCTATAAGAAAATTAATTTTTTAACTTTTCTTTCAATCACTTTAGAAGATTCCAATATCAATTACAAATATAGGAGAAATACATTTAAATGAGTGAAACATTTCAACTTGGCATAAAATTCTTGGCATATACAGTGATGAAATATAATATTAGTGATTTACTTTAACAAAATTGGTAGATGAATATTCCATTTCTCTAGAACCAACTATAAATTCCAGGCTTCTAATACATGTTTGGAAAAGTAAGTTTTCCAAACGTAAGAGTATTGCCATTCAATACTCTGAACATACAAAATTGTTGACATAAAACTACATGTGATTAAATAATACTAACTTCTAAATATAGTTAAAATAATAGGCTATAAAAATTAAATACAAAGCTTAAAAACAATGCAATGTATTAGTTACTTACTATCTTACCAATATTCTTATCAGTATTTGTCATAAGATGCTGCCTCCTTAGAAACATTTCACCTCTATTATCACAATGAGATGAGTTAGTTCTATCTTATACAAAATGTTTTACCCCATTCAGTAAAACCAAATTGATAATGTCTGCCCATTGCCTGCTTACAATAACCTAAGCTAATAATTCTTCTTCCTGTCTTTTGCTCTCACACTTTCCATCCATTCCTTTTTTAAAGCATTATCCTGACTAGATCACCCTGATGCTTGAAACAATTTACAGTCAAAAAAATAAACCCTAAACTATTGCCATGTGAACTGTATTGCCCTTTATTGTATGAATGAGTCTTAAACATCCTTTTATGGTTGTGTCTTTGTCTAGTTGTCAAGCCTGATATGCTTCTTTCCACATCATGCTACTTTTTAAGCTTCTAAGCCATACATTCATATTTTAGAATTCTTTTTCCTTTAACATACCTGAAGAAATCCTAGTTATTTCAGCATCAGGTCAAGCATTTTCTTCTCTGTGAACCTTTCCCTGCCTCAAGATATACACTGAGCATTTTTCATTTTAGAACTTTTAACGGCCATTTATTGTTGCCTTTATTGTTAGGGAAAGAACCTGTTCTATAGGCTGAGGAAGCATTCCTGACTCAAAGATTATGATAGGTGTGAAGCAAAATATTTATTTTACTTTCCAAAGAAGGTAAGGGCCTGGCACTAAAGAAAGAAGTATTGCCAGCCCCCAGGATGCGTGGCTTGGGCTTTTATTATGGTAAAAAGATAATGGGAGGCAGTTGTGTTTGCTTTTTTCTCTGTTAGGTTTGCTTTATCAGACATCTCAGAATGTGGTATGACGTAGAAGAGGGTTACAACCCTTCTGTCTTCTCAGTACTCTGAGAAGTAAAAACAAACTCTGAAAAGACAGGTTACACCATATATGGTTAAGCAAACAAATAGGCATTGTGTGTAGTTTCTTTTTTTCCTGTTATATGATTTACTAGCAATGCCATCCTTTCAACCCCCCTTCCTCTGGTTAGAACTAGTATTCTTCTCAATGAACTCAAAGACTCATTTGTTTGGATGATAGTTTGTTCTTATACAACTACTTTCTGTTCACTTAGGATCATAGAGTTGTCCCTCCCCAAGCCCACTGGGGGTTGTTAAGATTTTCTGCTTCAGGTGAGAGAAAGATGCGGTGGATAGCACTAAAACCATCATTATGAATTAATGTCTAGACTTGCCCTAAATTACACTCTCCATTTTCTTTGACTCATTGCAAATACAAATAATTGCTGATTATCGACATCTCATTTTGTACCAACTCCTGTACATATTACCTTGTAAAACAAATCTTATAAAATAGTAGTTCAGGAAATGACCATGTAGCAGTATCTTAACAACTACCTTTATGGACTAATTAGATAAGGGAAAAGGGAATAAAGTATACTGTTAGTGCTATTTAATTTTTGAGAAAAGAGAGCCTGCAAATTTAGTTAAGTTGCCCATTGTCATGTAACAAAGAACTGTGCCAGGGAAATTTAGATGTTTTCAAGTTATAATTTGGTGTTAGGAGTTACACGTTAATCTGAGCTTCGGTGTTTATATTTCTATACAGTATTTATATTTCTATAGGTAGTTTACTTCGAATACCCTGCATGCTTTGAGTTCTGATGTTCTAATTTACTTTGGAGGGATATAGTTTTAAGTATATAGAAGAATGAAAAGAAATATCCATTCATTTAACAAACATTTGCTTCACATACTTATTATGTCTCGAAAGCTTTTATAAATGCCAAAGAGTAGTAAACACTTTTTAAAAAAATTCTTCCAGAGCTTACAACTCACATCCAACAGTAAACAAATATGTAAAAAAAATATAGTATGTCAGGTGGTGATAAGGACTTGCCAGAAAAACCTCAATGGTAAAGTGATACTATATTAGAAACCAGAAGCAAGGAAGGAAAGAAACTCATGTGGATGTCTGGGGGATAAATGTTTCAGGACTAAGCAACAAGTGGGAAGGTCCTGAGGCAGGAGCCTGATTAGCTGGGAGGGCATGAACAAGTGCAGGTCACTAGGGTATGAAAGGAGAAACACTGGGGACAGTCAGAGCACAGGGGGAACTGTCAGGCATGGTGAGGTATTTGGATTTTCCGTCTGATGAGATGGAGAGTCATTAGAACACATATAGGCTTAAATTATAGATGTGGGAACTAATAAATTCAATAAATTATAACTGAGTCATTCATTCAATAAATACTTTTGAACACTTGCTAAAAAAAAAAAAAAAGAAAATTCTGAGGAAAGGCTTGATATTTTCTGATGTACCCATGTTAAAAGGATGTTCAACGTTTCTGCTGCTGTGTTTGGAAATGACAGTTTGAACGCAGTGGTGTGAGAGGAGCAAGGAGAGCAGTCAGGAAGCATATACTAGAGGTCTGAACAAGAGGTCACATCTGCTGAACGCAACGTTGCGTGCAGCCTATCCAAAGCCAGCAAATATACGTTCCTTTTGCTCTCCTGTTAACAGCTGAAGATCTCCACAGGCCCTTCTAAAATAAGGCATGTTTTCAGAGTCATGTGCCCTATCATCAAGGGTAAATTTTGTCACTCTGTGTTTTTTTTTTAATGTTGTCCTTAGTGAAGGATGGAACAAAATGAAAGTCTGCAAGGCTTCATGCAAAACATTGTAAGTTGTTAAGCCAAACATACAGAAATCCAGTCTCTTACACTTTCTCATTGAATTAATGTCACTGTATTAATTTAATTACCTTGTTTTTGCTGTCTACACTTATAACACATGAATAATCCATTCATAAATTTATTTGAAAGCTTACTATGGGTTAAGCTCTGTTTTAGGTGTAGAGTGCATGCTGGTAACCAAATCATCAGGGCACTTGTCTGTAGATTCTGAGTGAAACGGCAATACGACAGGTAAATGTCCACACACAAAAAATGTGTATCTTAAGTTGTGACAAATAAATTAAAAATTACACAGAGTATCTTAGGGGAAGTAAACTTAGAAATACAACCTCTGATAACGTTACTAATACTCTACTCATTGAATGCTTCATCATGTACTAGTCTATAACTTCAGTGCTTCAGAGGTTGAACGAGATATTTTAAACAACAATCAAAGAGCTTCCTATTGCTAGGGGATTTATAGAATTCTGAATCTAAGCTAAGAGAAAAAAAATTGAATAAATAAAAGTTCCTAATAAGTATCTAAGAAATTTTCATCTTCTCAAGAAAACAACATGAGAAAGTTTACATAACATTGAGGAATTTAGACATTTTTAGCAAATTTTTATTTTAAGATATCTATGAAGATTTGCCTGATAACTTATTGTTAAAATCTATAGGCAAAATTTATCTTTTGACTAAATGAATAAGTAACCTGATATTGAAACTTATAAAATATTTTTTAAAACGCTATTTACACAGAGGTAAATGCATAAACATGGCAAATCATCTAATGGGAAAGACTTATTTTTCTTCTTAAAAGAATTAAACTAATTTTGTGTTTTGATTAGATTACTAGGCCAAAAAAAAAAAAAAAAAAAAAAAAAAAAAAGGAGCAACTAACCAATTTTTATAGAGATTTTTGTCCTATAAACAAATTAGGCCAAAAAGAGCCACAAACCAATTTCTATTTAATATATATCAGCATTAATTTTTGAAACATATTATTTCATAGATTGTTGGTTACCTGTGAATCTCTTTAAGAAAATGTGATGCTCATATTAACTATTATTTTGCACATGATATTTTTCTGCCACAAATACCCCCAAATTCTCATTCAAAGTTCAGGAAATTTGTATTGATAGCAGGGATGACATAAACTTTCCTTTTAATCCACCTCATTGTTAATTTTAAGTGTTAACTTAGGCGGGTTATGGTGCCCAGGTGTTTGCTCAAACATTAGGCTACATTTTGCTGTGAAGGTATTTCTCAGATGTGATTAACCTCTTAATCAACAGACTTAGTAAAGCAGGTTATTCTGCTTACTGTGAATGGGCCACAAAACCTTCAAACCTTCAACTGAAGACCCAATACAAAGGTTTTCCAAGGAATAAGAAATTCTCAGTTTGCAACATAGAAACCCTGCCCCTGACTTGCCAGCCTGTTGCCCTGTTCTAGAAATCTCAGACTTGCAGCCTCTAGAACACCCTAAGACAATTCCCTAAATAAATCTCTCTCTCATTGTTTCTCTCTCTCTATAGGTGTGTGGGTGTGTGTGTGTGTGCGCCTGGATTCTGCTTCTCTGGATGACTGACAAATACACTACTTTGTAACTATTTACCTATTAATTTCTATCTAGTAAGAGAAAATTATTTTTAAGCCTTAATATATACATGCATCTTGTAACATAACTTGTTAGGGGAAAAATGATTTTTGTTGTTGTTTAACTAGGATCAAACAAGGAAGTATAAATCCTTTTCTCCTAATTAAAAAAAAAAACTCAAATCCAAAGAAAATATGAAAAACAAGTCAAAGAAATTGATCTACCCTTTTGTTCACTATCCTATCTCAAGGTATAAGGGCACTGTAACATTGTTTAAAAATCCCAGAATCCTATAATACCTTCTTATATTAAAAGGATTTAATAAGAGAATGATACAGTTAACAGTGAACTTCATTTCTTTGTCCATTATTATTAGAAATCATAATAGTGAGTACATGTGCTCTTTTTGGATATAATTAAAATCTCAGCCATTGAAATATATTCAGAGCAATATGGAAACCAAGAAGAATGTGATTTTCCCTGCCAGCAGCAATCTGCAATAGGAACATATCTACACAGCCAAACAGCTCACCCCCACTGGGAAATAGCAACCTCCCCATTATGGAGATGGCATTAGTTTTCAAGATGATCTCCACCATGTACCGCTACCCAGCGTGCTATCTATAACTCTCCAGATAAATTGAAGGGACTGAAAGATTTATGAACTCATGAATTCTTTTCTTGTAGGGAAACCCAGTCTAATTCACCAGAGGATTTCTTATGCTTGTATGAAGATCCTTTTGCAAAATAGAAAATGTGTGGGAAAGTAATGGGACATTATTTCGACTCCCATTTACTAGAAATTCTCTTGTGAATGTGATGAAAAAAAGTAGCCTCTGACTGTGTGAGCCCATGCTAGGCTGCACTGTACTGTAAAGAAATCTTACCATGTAACTGACACTATACCTTTTCTTTGCTAGCTTCACACTTACTTTTGAAGCAAATGATTATTATTAACAAAATATTCTTTATGCATTATATTGATACTATTCTTCTAATAAGTCATAGCCTCAATGAAGATCAGATTAGTATACAATTTAATTCATAAATATTTAAAGATGTTTATTTCACAAAATATTTATTGAAATACACAAAGTTCAGGACAAATATTCAAATAAAATTGTCCTTCAGTATCCATAGGAGATTGGTTTCAGAAACCCCTGAAGATACTAGATACTAGAACTTAGATGCTCAAGTCATTACATAAAATGATGTAGTATTTGCACATAACCTATGAATACTCCTAATAATCTCTAGAGTGCTTGTAATATCTAATGAAATGTAAATGCTGTGTAAATAATTTTTGTACTCTACTGTTTAAAAATAATGACAAGAAAAATCCTGTGTACATTCAGTACCTACACAACCATCCTTTTTTTTTTTTTGTTACAACAATGTTTGATTTATGGTTGGTGGAATCCATGCATGTACAGATATATAGAGGGCTGATTGTATACACCATTCTATTTGGTTTCATTATATCTTTACAATGAACTTTTTTTTACAATATTTCTTCAAAGCAATTTTCCCTTCTTCTACTGGATATCTCAGACAAACTTAGCAAATTACTCCCTCATAAAGATGGTTGATCAAAAAAGAGAGTTTTATTTAGAAAACTTACTGCACATTTTTATTGTGTAGATAACATAATGTCCTGGTAACAAATAACTGACTATATTACCATAAAAACACATTTTCTCTTTTACCATATATTATCTGAATCTTTCCAGAGCATCAATTTGTGAGTATTACATAAAAAAGTATACAGCTTAACATCTTAAAGGTAATTTGGAGAAACTAGTGTGATTATTCAGTTATTTATGCCACTGTGTACTTGTGTTGAATTTCTCCTACAGCTAAAAAAAAAAAAAAAATCAAACATAATCAAAACAAATCCTACAAACTCTAATCCCAATTCAGCAGTTTTCAACCTGTGGGTCGCAACCCAGGAACTGTATTAAAGGGCTGCTGCATTAGGAAGGTTGAGAACCAAAGTTCTAGATGATGTCTGTAACAAACGTGTTGATTTCTCTTTATCTGTAACAAGTTCTGTTATTTGGATGGACTCTATATTAGTACATTAATTTCTCTAGAGAAAAATTTTCAGAAAGAATTGAGAGTTTCTAGGTGCCTATGTACATAGTAGAGACAGAGCAAGACTTGAAAGAAGTACATAATTTACACTACACAGTATACAAACTGATAGAGCTGACAGCATACAGTAATTTCACACCGTGTGGTTCATACCTTTGATTGTAAATGATCACATTCGGTGCATGGTGAAATTTTCTAAGCTCAGAAAACGAATAGTTACTGAACAAAGAATTGCTGCTGTTACCTAAGAAGAATGCACATTTCCCTGTTGTTTTCCTGTTGCTGTTGAGTCACTTAAGGGGAACTTCTACCTCAAGCAATAGTTTGACAAGGGTATATACTAGGAACGTTTCATTTAGTGAGGTGCATTGTCTCTTAACTGATATGAATATGTAGAAGTAGTTTGAATTGTCTGATAATGTAGCTTCAGAACATGTACTACTTTGATGGACAGTGCTTTTGGTTTAAGATGTTGGACAATAATAAGGTTCTATGGCCTCATCCATCTTCTCTTCCTATTGTCAACAAAGAAGCTTTAATTTTCTATTTTCATTCCTTCTCTTTTGGAAGTACTTGAAGAATTGAAAAGTTCACATTATGATGCCTTAGAGACTCTCTAAGAAATTTATCCATCTCATTAGGCTAGATGCCCAGAAGTTCATGCAGAGGAAGTCGTACAATGAATTTCAGATCAAATAACAGAATCAGGAATACTTTTATAAAGCGTCAATAAGCCCGAAGAGGGATTAAATAGTAAATCAACACTCATCTTCACTTCAGTATATTATTCTTTCTGCCACGTCTTGGAGCATAGCCAAGAAAGGGACTTTTCTATTCAACTGCAGGAGCACAGTGTATGAAGCGAGACAGAGGAAAATAAGCCAGAAGCAAGTAGAGTTCAGGCAAGAAGGGATAAATAGTAGAGTATCATATTACCAGGAGAATGGACATGAAGAATCCGTGAGAGAGGCCAAAGACAATGCAAATTCAATGGATTATAATAAACAAAGCCTAGTAAAAATGAATCCAGTAGTATATGCCTTTAGTTTGAATGAACAGAAGTATTATTTAAATTTCAGGATATTAGGAGATATTATCAATACAGAAACCATGATATTAAAATGGAGATTTCAGGAAACTGGGACTGGATTGTGGGTGTGGTGTTGAAAGAGAAGATAATCAGCAAATAAACATTAGCTAGAAAAGTCTTCAACAATAGATTTTTTGTTTTAATTCCACCATCTTCTACATGAAAAATAAAGAAACCAGAAGTGGTTACAAATGATTTTCCCAAGGATAAAGAAATGAATTTCCCAAAACAAAGTTGCATGGAATTCTAACACTACCTAGATTGGAGTGTTTTCTCTCCTAACTCAGCTTCTAGACGAATTAAAGGGCAACAGATATAACTATATTTCTGCTTCTCTATGTCGTGTACCCCCCCTTCTTTGTATTTAAAGATGGAAATGAACTTGAGAAGCAATACACTGATAAATCTTTCATTTATGTATTTGTTGCTGCCATAATCAAATTATCCTCCAATGGACATCTTTATAATTTTCCCTCAATACCTACTAGAGAGATACTAAAAAATGCTTCCAGTATAAATGAATGAAGGAGAAAACAGCTGCCTTTGAGGTCAAGTGAAAGTTCTGAAAGCTTTAGCACCCACTTCTTGGAGGCATCAAGAAAAATCATTTTATTCACATATGGTTCAACATTTTCAATACTTAGGAAAATGCTGAGTTTTTATATAAAATGGTCTTTTTATTCTCATATAGTTCTAAGAGAAATTATATGTATTCTGTTTAAAAACTTACCTTTCAGATTATTTCTAGATGATTTTTTCCAGAAGCTTTACACCCATTTCTATTTCTTCTGATATCTCCTTAGAATATTTACACATCCAATTCTATAGACACAGTAAAGACTCACATATATATCAATATTTTTTCATTCTTGTATTTATTTTGTTATTTCTGTTCTTCCTCCTCCTACCACATTGTTTTCTTTTTTCCTCAAATGTTTAGTCTTTCCTTGTTTCAGTATGTCAGTCCTACAGATGGTTCATCATGACTAGTATGCCCTGAAATGAAATCACTGTATTATGAAAAATGATCCTTTGAGCCAGTCCATTTTTGCAAGGAAATATTGGGAAATTAAATGTGTGCTAATATAATATGATATTAATAGAATGTCAAATACTATGGATTATTTTAATGTACTTAAAATAATTTACATAAAATCAATCATATCGGTAATTTGGATCCAGGTCATGAACATCAAGTATTTTATATCTAACAACATGAAATAATAGTTAACATATCTGGCATGTATTAGGTGCTGAAGAGATATTTTTCAATGAATGAATGAATGAACTTACTTTGAGTTTTAATATACTTTGTCTCACATTTGGCTCACTTACTTGAGATTTGCTCAGTTAAGAATGTCTACTATTATTTATCAAAAATACTGCTTAATTTTAAACCACTAATGGTTACATAGAAATGTAGCAAACATTTATCTTTTCTCTGAATTAAATAATACTTTAAAATCATGTGATGACCAATCTCGAAGTTGGTGTGCTGTATTTTACATGGCAATTGTGCAATAACATGAACAGCCACAAATAAAGCTAAATTATTTAATTCATTCATTCATAAAATAATAGAAATGGGAATCCAATTTCTGGAAGATATATATTTTATAGAATAATGACAGCATCTGTTTTGTTTACACCGACACTATTACCAAAACATTACGTCTTAGTAGCTCGCAGTTTAGGTTAACAATTGAGCATGCATTGCACAAACAGAATAGATTTTCACCTTTCCAACTGAAGAGCGTTCACCAGATGATAATTAGTATCTGCTAAGTGCTCTTCAGACTAACATGATATCATCAAGAAATATCACAAAAGTGTTGACACAATGCTCATCCAGCTGGAGATTCCAAACAAGTCTGTTTTCACTGCCATTTACTGTAAATTCTAACTCTACACCAGCTGGCCAGATCCTCTTTCTCTACCCCACTTGCAACAGAGGAAAAAAAGAATGTGCTTTTTGTTTGTTTATCTAGTTTATCTAGTTTAAATTGATGAGGAGGAAGAAAATGCACATTTGAAATTAAAACTGAATTAGGAATTATAATTACCCTAACCATGTAATTTCATTACTTTATACATATCAAACATAATTTGTTTCCTAACATCTATTTCATTACTGCAAATCACAGAAGAAAAAAAATTAATGAGCTAAAATTTACATAAAAACTAGAATATACATTCTGTACATAGATAAAATGTTATTTAGCAAATTTTGCTTATTAATTAGAGATATAATACAGTTTAACTATAAAAATTTGTATCTATATTAAACAATAGACAAAATAGAAATGGGATGGAATGTGCATATGAAATCCAGATAGTGGTATAGTTAACAAAATAGGTTCTAGAGTAAGTTAACCATTGATTCAACCCTAAATTAAGACCTGCAGTTCAACAACTTCTTTTATTTTCTTCAGCTAACTAGTTAAGAGTAAAATGTAAGAGCATTTTTTATGTTACAAAGCTGGGTGAAGACTAAAGGAAACAAATGAATATATGTTTTAAGTTGATTTACGCTGTTTCTGCATAACCAGAAGCACATAACAAAGGTGTTATTTCATCATTGAATTTTATAGATTTATTGATAAAAACTTATGTATGTAACATCATATTAACATATGTGCTCCTGTCCCTTATTCCTGCCCTCCATATATCTGGAGATATATTTCTCCTCCTGTTCTTTTTTTTTTTTTCTACCAGGAATTAACTTAAGGGGTGAATAGGAGAAGGCAACTTACTGACCACCTCTTCTGAAGCATCACTTTATTACTTACTGTTCGGGGGGAAACATTTGTTTGTGCCCTGTTTTATCCTTGCACTCTTAAGTTATGTTTACTACAAAATGAGATTGCAATAGTTACCTGATCACTCTTCCTTCAAAATCAGAAATATCAGAATGAAAATACAAATGTTACATTTTTAAGTTTCATTTTATCAAACAAATCATGGAAGCTTTTTGCTGAGAAACTACATTTAAATTTTTCTAATTTAGAGAAAGTTTATTTTTGTCATTGTTTTACAGCAAGGATGATGTAAAAATCTTGAAGGGTCCTCAGTTGAGGATGGTGATAGGTCACAGACCAATATTCCCTAATACGCTCAGTCCCTTCCAATTATCTGTTTTGTTTTCTTTATCAGTGGTCCATGAATCAAGGGACTGTCGGGTAGGAACTGGGAGTTCTCAGCTGAAGGTGATCTTCCCTAGTAGGAGACATTTGACAATGCCCAGAACCCCTTCTGCTTTACAGAACTCAGGAATCAGTGGATAGAGGCCAAGGATGCTGTGAAGAACCCTCAGCACACAGGACAGGACACTCAATGAGGAATTTTGAAACAGGAATTTACTTATCATTCATTATATTTCAGTGGTTCTCAACCTTCCCATCGCCGCGACCCTTCAATACAATTCCTCATGTTGTGGTGACTCCCAACCATAAACAACTTCATTAAGTAGCAACGAAAATAATTTTATGGTTGGGGGTGACCACAACATGAGGAACTGTGTTAAAAACCTGTGGCATTAGGAAGGTTGAGAACCACTGTTATGTGATCTACATAAGTAAACAACATGTAATATTTCACTAATATTCATCAAATGCTTACTGTGAGGCAGGCACTATGTTTAAATAATACATAAGATTTATAAAAATAAATCCTCACAATTCTATAAAATATGCACTATCGGTACAGGATGGTTAAAAAAATTGTCCAAAGTCACACTTAGGTGATAGTAAAGTTGTGATTCAAAATAAAGCAGTTAACTCTAAAAATAACATTATATATCATTATGATTCCTCCATCAGTTACTTCTAAAACTAATGTGCCCCAGTGAAATGTACTTTGGATAAGGTATAAATTTCCCCAATAGTTGCTCATAGTAGAATATTTTAATGAATTCCAACTGGAATTCAATAAAAATTCACACTCGATATATTCCTTCATTATAGTGGAAGGGAACCAACATTCTTAAAAGATGTTATCTCCATGCAGATTGGGTAATTACATTCCTTTATGAAAAGTGAAATAATTATAAAAATGATTTTAGAAGCAAAATGTAAAACAATTCTTGTATTTTTAAAAAAATTTAAGTAGAACTTACAGATTAAATGTCAGACCATGTTAACACACGTTTCTGAACTATTTCAGATATAAGACTAGGTCTTCTGTTTTCATTATATGATAAGTTGTATTTTAGAAGGATCACAAAGAAGCATTTTATGAAAATATTATTTTAACATTTTTATTCAAGGAGGAAAAATCATGTTTTACTGTAATATCAAATGTAAATGAGGAGTGCTCATGATTAATGAGTCCAAATATATGGCCATAGACGTGCTGGCATGAAGTTGGTTCTAAACAGGATGAGAATCTAGAACTTTAGCTTTTTTCATTACCCTTTTAAATATTTATATTTGTTGTCATTTAAGTTCATAACCAACTTGAATACTGGTATTATGATTTTAACAAGTAGTATAATGCTACAAATACTCTCAATTCCTCGTGTGTTTAAATAAAAATGCAACAGGCATATCTTCTAATCTATGTACAAAAGTGTTTCTCAAACTATGCTGTACAGAACATTGGTTTAAAGTGATATTTCTCAGAAAAACTAAGATAAAATAGTTTTATTAAAACTATACATTTGTTAAAACCATGTATTTGGCAAAATGAATATTTTTAGCATTGTTAAATATTGAGAAGCTCTGCAATAAAAAAAAAAAAATCTATTTCTAACCCTAGTATGTTATGTCAACCAAATCTCATTAAGCACCAACTGTGGCCGAAGCACCACAGTGGCAATGCCTGGCATGAGACACTCAGGTTCATTCTGACTCAAATCAGGAGGAGAAAGACAATGCGCTCAACCTTACGCAGGAGCTTATCACCCTGGAGGCCGGGCATCCTGCGGTTTGACTGGGCATCTGCCTAGATTGGGTGGCCGGCAGGAGGCAACTCTCACCCTGAGACACAAATGAGAACACAGGTGTCAGAATGGGATTTTACCTCCCAAGAATAGGAGAAGTGAAACGCCATACAATATATAAATAAAACACAAGGTATAAAGAGGGTGGCGTGGGCGATGAGCTGTGACTCTTCTCCACCTCCTCCAACCCCAAGTACTGGGAACCCTGAGAGTTCTCCCAGAGTAAAAGCTCAAAAAACCTATATTCTCTGTGCATCAATGAAGAACGCCAATGAGGACCCCAGGGAGAACAGCACTAAGTGTTCATGACCTTTCCTTTGAGGGACTTAAGTCTCTTCTCCAGTTGTTTGGTTTTCCTGTTTCCATTTGTTTACCTGCCATCTAGAAGCTGTTTGAGGACAAGCGTTTTGCTTTAGTTTCCCCAACCCCAAATAGATCCCAAGCATGTAATGTAAAGCTTTCACACACTAAGTGGTTCAGAAATATTAGTTATATCAATGAATGAATTACGACTATAACCTTCTCTCACATGTTAAGAGGGATATAGTTTCTTTTATCCTTTTTTCAGGAATGTGGAGTAAAAAGGGTACAGACATGCTTATTTAGGGCACATTATTTGAAGATTGCAGTCTTCTAAAATTATGCCTCACAATATACAGTAATAAGTTTTAGTAAAATCTTATAAAAGATGAAGAGCATGTCAGTCACTCAAAAATTATGGAAATGCATAACAATTTTATTTTTACTTGAAAATAGTAAATGCATATTCATATACTAGTCTTTAAGAGGCCGTATCCATGCCTTTTGTTAGCAAATAACTATGAACCCAAGTGCCTCACTGTCTTTCATGGATTATACATTGCTTCCCTTAAGATTACTACATTTTTGGTGCTTGGTTCATCGAAGAGAATAGAGAATTTAAAGCATTTGTGAAACATTCTGAGTATAAAATGTATCCAGATTTTTATTTTCCCCAAAAATATTTTAGTTCTTCTCTTATATCTAGTTAAACATAATTATGTTTAAAGATTACCTTTAGAGAGTGTTTTCAAAGGATTCAACTTTATTCTGGTGGAACCAAAATTCTTTCATATCACACTAATTTAGCTGACCATTCTAACCTCAGACTTCCACTGACATGAACAGAAGTTCACGGGCATATAAAAGAGAACTTTACTTACATATTGTAGTCACCAGTTAGAAATTTTTAAAGGAAATAGAGATGATCATATACATATTTCAGCTAAAAATGTTTAGTTTCTTGTATTAACATTGCTTAGATAGATTAGCATTTCCCCTAACATTGCTGGGTGAAATACTCATCAAGAATGATCAAAGCGCTCTATATCTTCATTACTAAAAATTGTAAACTAGATGTTTTATTTCTCCAAAAGAATTATTTCCATGTTTTTTTAATGTTAAAATAGTTATTTGTTTTTTTTTTGTAACTGAAAAGGAAAGGAAAATAGGTTGTTCAAGAGAAATACATGGTTAATAAAACCTTAATAATTTTTTAAAAACTGCTATGAATGTAATTTGTCAAAGCAAAGAGATCCTGTAGAATTTAAAGTTCTCTATACTTGAATATTTCTATTCTCCTTTTCTTGAATTACTCCAGACTCACAACTTTCTGCAAATAATTGTCCTAAAATTTCTTTTTCGTATTGTACAAATAACTAAAGAACCAGCATTAATAGATCAATATCTTCTGATAGGGTTTAAGAATAAAGGGGAAAAAAAATATCAAAGAAAAAAGAAAAAGAATGACCATGAAAAAAAATAAATACTAATGGTATAAAAATGGGAAAATATTAAGTAATCTTCATTACATCATTTCCCCCCTAGTTTTCTTCTGAATTAGTTCCATTTCCTCTTAGAAGTTTCCATTATTTACCAACACACACATATTCATTAGAAACAGGTAAAGCAGGGCAGAGGATGGAGCACATATGGGAAACCGTGTCCTCTAAGAATCAGAAGCATCACTAGCTCTGATAGGCATATTCAATGTGAAGGCTAAAATGAAACCAAATGCAGGCTGAGAGCACCTCAAAAATCAAACAAAATCCATAACTCTTGAGTAGTTTTGTTGGTATAATCAGCAGTGTGAAGACAAGAGTATAAAACAAAAACTCAGACAGAGTCCCAGTCTAAGCTTTGATATCTACAAGGCATATTTATTATTCATAACCAACATGAGGTCTTTGAATATCTAAGCCTGTGTTTATTCATTTGTAAAACTGGAATTTTAGCACTTATTCGACTTCCTCATAAGGCTCTTGTAATATTTAAGTAAAATAACATATAAACAATATAAAATTTTAAGATACAGATATTACTTCAAAGGTGTGAAAGAAATGCATTTAAATTTTAATTCAAAATTTACAGATGTATTTACACGCATACTCTCATTTCTGTTTTTCTGTGTCCTGGTACTGGTTTCTATTTTATGTAATTACTTTATTATTAAATAGCTAGAGAGTCTATATTGAAGTATTTAAGTATAGGAAATTAGCCATAAAAGTGATTATATACATACTATGAGCAATTACATAATTTTTGGTTTTGATGTCCATTTTGCTATAATGAGTTATTATTTGTTTTTCAAAGTAAAATTACATATATATGTAATATATATGAAAACCAAAGTTTTATAGTAGCATTTTACTTTTTTTCAAGCTACTTAAATCTAATTATACTATATAAAATGGATCAATTACTTTTAATGACATAAAATACAGACCCTGATACCTATAAAATGTTTTATAATGAATGGAATTTCTCAGTAATGAATTAGTCAATATTTAAAATGTGAATATTGGATTTCTTCTTAGAGAAAAATTTTAAAATTGTACCAAAGGTTAATAATATTCTAAAGGTGGAAAACACATTAGCAAGAAATAATTTTATATAATATTTTTATCTCTTCTAAGATTGTGTTAATGTAATATACTTATAATTATCATAAAGTACTGTGGTAAGTAAATTTTTGGTGCTTATTCAGTTGTCATTTCCTCATAAAATAGTTCAATGGCTGTATATAATTTCAAATTTCCTCTTAATCAGAAGTTGAACTATAACAAACTACAAAGTTATGAATAATTTATATGTCAGATTTTTTTCTCTAGGGTACATATACTCTAAACTCTTGGAAAACCTCTTTGTTTCAGTCATGCATGACTGGTGATAGCTGTTTAACTACCAACCTATCTGATTATATCAAATAAAAATCATTCAAAATAGATAATAAATTGACTCTTGAAGAAGTTTTGGTAGTTTTTAATTTTAATTAGTTTTTGGTAGTAAAGTTGATCAGTTTCCATATTTCCATTTATTACTAGATAAAATATATCGAACTTCCTCTTTTGCATTTTTGCTATGCACTAAGCCTATTCAAGGCCCACAGGATACAAAGGCAATTAAAGTAACAATTCTCTCTTCATCAGGCGTATGGTATGCCAGAGGTTTTTTAATAACTAAAATGGAAGGAATAAACTTATATCTATCAAACACATTTTATTAACCCAATATTTAATGCAAGAAAATTTACTTTTCCAATTCACAACATAAATAACTTCACAAATGTGTGTATATGTGTGAATAATAATATGTCGATGGATAGATTCCATACACATGTGGGAACATGGGAAAACAGCATCGTGGTGAGTTTATACAGTTAATATTAAGAGAAATTATTGAAACCATTTTTGGAAAATCACTGAATGAGAAGAAAGTCCCATACAAAAGGATGTAATAGCAAAAGACCCAATCCAAAATAAAGAATCAAGAGTTAAGTCCCTAAAGCAGGATGGAGGACGGGGAGGTAATCATAGCACCAGTGAATCTTGGCTTTGGTTGCTGATAGCTAATACTCTATAATATCTATGATTATTTATCGTTAATATGTATATAAATTACAATAGCAAAAATTTATTAACTATTTATTTTGTACCAAGCATGATGTTGAGGAGTTCACAAATCTTATTTAATTCTCTTAACCTATACATTAGGTACCATCATTATTTAATATCATAGCAAAGTGACTAATCTTAAATCAGTTTCCTGAATCATTCTTTACAATGATTTAACAAAATATGCCACTATTTTAAATGGCAATCTTAAATACACAAACATAGGTAGCTGGAAGAAAATGGTGAGTGTGTGGAAGGATTTTATAAGGAATTTGAAATATCTCTATCATCTTATACAAGACAAAGGTGATTTGAGTTTTTCATGTGAATGACGAACATTAATAAGAACTCATAATTTAGTGATTTCCCTGTATAAACATTAAGCATATTATTTCCTAATTAAAGGTGTATTATACAGAAAAGTCTAGATATTGTCTGCAAGAAATCAACTGATTATAGACATCAACTATGAAGGACAAGTTTTGAATACCCCAGGAAAAGTCAGAAAATCAACTCATTGATAATTGGGATTACTAGAGAGAGGTGTCATTCATTCCACTGAGTGTGGAAGGGTCAGGACTATTAAAAAATGAAGTGACAAAACATGGAAGTGATATTTCAATAAGAATTATTTACAGAAGAATTACAAATGTTGTTTGATTTCTTGGCCAAACAGAGCATCAGCTGGTAATTCTGAAGTGTTCCTTACACACATTATCATTTCAAGAAAAAAAAAAATGCAAGTATGCTGAGAAAAGTGTAGTGTAGAAGGAACACATAAGGACAACAAGAAGATTGTGATGCAAACAGAATAAACACTCAGGAAGGAAATAAACTGTGCATGGACTTCCAGAATATGTCAAAAACTGATAATAAAATTAGGGGAAATGCAAGTGCAAACATATTAAAGAGAGGACAGTACAAAGGAAAACCACTTCAGATGAAGAAAAATTAAGTTCAAGAAGTACAAATAATATGTATGAGGTGCTTGTTGGTCTTCAAAATAAGAGAACTTATTGCTTATCATTACTGGATGTCAAATTCACACAAAAGTGCCCAGTACATTACAGGGACTCAAAAGCATAGATGCTGAAATGGGTGAATAAATGCCTGAAAGAACAGGTTACCTATGGAAAAGCTATACAAGTGAAAAATTATGAACTAAATTCCCAAAAGGAAGTATAATCTAAAAACTCAATTGAAGGATCCTAAACTTTAGTAAACATATGCTATACAAATATCAAAACGCAAGGCTCTGTTAAGAATTTGCAATAATATTATATGCATAAATCATATCTGTTGAACCACATCTGTTATATTCTGCTATTCTATACAATAGAATAAATTTTATAAAATGGAAGGTTGCAGGACTCTAAAGGAGAAGCTCCAATTTGGCTAGAAGGTTTAATGACATTATTGAATAATATGAGGAAAAATAGGACTTTACATGGGAAAAGCTTTGGCTATGCAAACAAGTAACCATCATGAAATTTACACTCCTCTAGGGTACACACATAAAGTCTGTAGAATGTGGATATGTAAGCACATTTTAAAAGATTCTTAAATTACTTATGATCAGATAAAAGGAACTTTTCACTCGATTAGGCTATAAACTATTAATACACATCTACATGCACATGCACTTTCCACCAGCCAGCAGCAGAAGGCAACATGTTTATTTTACTTATTAACAGCAATTAAACCTAAGACTCTGTTTTATTTTACTTATTAACAGCCATTAAACCTAAGACTCTGTAACCTGTTACTGACATGTGTAATGAAACTGGAGTGAAAGCATCTTCAAAGATCTCAGCATTTTTTGACCTTTCTATCTTGGGAAATAATAGTGCTCAGAACTGTGTGCTGCCTAACCCTTTCCAAGGGGTAAATCAAGGTGTTTCAGCTGTTCAGAGTTATACCAGAATTAGTGTTCAAATGATTAAACCAGGGGCTTGGAGCACTACAGCAAGAACTACTGCTCCTCATCTCTGTTAAGGACCATAGTACACAAAAAGCTCCAGGAAATACTCTGGCTTTAAAAAGAATGAGCATGGGACTTAGAGATACACATATCTAGGATCGAATCCCAATCATGCATTTACTAGCAGTACTAAAGTTCAGAAAATTACTTAGCATCTAAGAGGTTATTTCCACAGTTGTAAAGTAGAAAAAACATAGGTAGTTTTGAGATACATCAGAAATTCAAAAAAAAATCTTCAATGATTACTACAAAAATCTCTATTCCCAGAAATATGAAAACCTGAAGGAAATGGACCAATATCTAGAAGGATGCCACCTTCCTAGACTCAACCAGAAAGAATTAGAAATCTTAAATACATCTATATCAACCACTGAAATAGCATCAACAATACGAAATCTACCTATAAAGAAAAGTCCAGGACCAGATGGCTTGACATCTGAATTCTATCAAACCTTTCAAGAGGAACCAGGACCTATATTATACAACCTTTTCCAAAGCATAGAAAAAAGAAGAAATACTTCCCAATACATTCTATGAGACAAGTATCACCCTGATACCCAAACCAGGAAAGGATCCAACAAAGAAAGAAAATTATAGACCAATATCATTAATGAATATTGATGCAAAAATATTCAATAAGATCTTAGCAAACAGAATTTAACAACACATCAAAAAAATTATTCACCATGATCAAGCTGGTTTTATTCCAGGGTTACAGGTTTGGTTCAACATACACAAATCTATAAATATAATACATTTCATCAATAAAATAAAAAACAAAGACCATATGATTATCTCAATTGATGCAGAAAAAGCCTTTGATAATAGCCAGCATCCTTTTATGATCAGAATTCTTAAGAAAATAGGCATACAATGGACATTTCTTAAACTGATAGAGGCCATCTACGGCAAACCCACAGTCAATATCATATTGAATGGTGTAAATGGAAAACATTCCACTCAGATCAGGAATGAGGCAAGTATGACCATCATCTCCACTGCTATTCAATATAGTAATTGAAGCCTTAGCCATAGCTATCAGGCAAGAGAAGGCGATCAAGGATATCCAAATAGGGTCAGAGAAGATTAAACTCTCACTCTTTGCTGATGATATAATCCTATACCTAGAAAATCCCAGGGACTCAACTTCAAAACTCTTACAAGTGATCAAGGAATACAGCAGTGTCCCAGGATACAAAATCAATACTTACAAGTCAGTAGCTTTTATATATGCCAACAATATTCAAGCTCAAGATATAGTCAAGGGCTCTATTCCTTTTATAATAGTGCCAAACAATATCTGGGAATTTACCTAACAAAGGATGTGAAAGACCTCCATAAAGAGAACTATGAAACCCTGAGAAAAGAAATAGCTGAAGATGTTAACAAATGGAAAAACATACCATGATCATGCCTGGGAAGAATTAACATTGTTAAAATGTCCATACTACCCAAAGCAATCTACAGATTTAATGTAATCCCCAATAAAGCACCATTATCGTCCTTCAAAGAACTTGAAAAAAATATTACTTCATTTTGTGTGGAATAAGAAAAAACCTCAAATAGCAAATAAATTACTCAGAAATAAGAACAAATCAGGAGGTATCACCTTACCAGACTTCAGGCTATACTATAAATCTATAGTGATCAAAACAGCATGGTACTGGCACAAAAACAGAGCAGTAGATTTATGGAACAGAATAGAGAACCAAGAGGTGAACCCCGCTTGTTGTCATTTGATCTTCAACAAGCCTATGAAAAATATTCATGGGGAAAAGACTCCCTATTTAACAAATGGTGAACTGGCTGGTAACCTTACAGAAAACTGAAACTGGACCCCACCTTTCACCATTAACAAAAATTGATTCTCACTGGATAGAAGATTTAAACTTAAATAAAACTATAAAAATACTAAAAGAGAGTACAGGGAAAACACTTGAAGAAATTGGCCTGTGAGAATATTTTATGAGAAGGACCCTCCCCACTCTGGCAATTGAAGCAACACCAAAAATATATTACTGGACTCTGATCAAACTAAAAAGATTTTGCATAACCAAGAGCACAGTAAGTAAAGCAAACAGACAACCTTCAGAATGGAAGAAGCTTTTTGTAAGTTATGCTTCTGACAAAGGTCTGATAACTAGAATCTACAGAGAACTCAAACTAATCAATAAGAAAAGAATAAATAACCCCACTTCTATGTGGGCAAGAGACTTGAACAGAAACTTCTCTGATTAAGACAGGCACATGGCCTACAAACACATGAAAAAAATCCTCATCGTCCTTAATCATCAGAGAAACGCAAATCAAAACTACTTTGAGAAATCATCTAACTTCAGTAAGATTAGCCCATATCACAAAATCCCAAAACTACAGATGTTGGCATGGATGTGGAGAGAAGGGAACTCTTCTACACTGCTGGTGGGAATGCATGCTAATACAACGTTTTTGGAAAGAAGTTTGGAGAACACTCAAGGAACTAAAAGTAGACCTCCCATTCAATCCTGCAATTCCTCTACTAGGTATATACCCAGATGATCAAAAATTATTTTACAATAAAGACATTTGCACCAGAATGTTTATTGCAGCCCAATTCATAATACGCAAGACATGGAAACAGCCCAAGAGCCCATCAACCCATGAATGGATTAAAAAATGTGGTATATGTACACCATGGAACACTATGCAGCCATAAAAAAAGATGAGACTTCACATTTTTTGTGTTTACCTGGATGGAGTTGGAACATATTAGTAAGTATCTCAAGAATGGAAAAAAAAAAAGTATCCAATATACTCAATACTACTGTAAAATCAATACATAGAGAGTAGAAGGGAAGAGGAGAGAGAGGGGAGGGGAGGAAGGATATGCGAGGAGGGAGGGTTTTGGGGGGGGACCTCACCTAATGTACATGATGCAAAAGTACATTTCAAAACTATAAAGGAATGAGTATAATTGTGATGGATGTGTTACTTAGTTCAATGTAAACATTTCACATTGTATATCGAAGCAGTACCCTGAACCCCATATATGCATCAATGTACAAAGTTATGAGTTAATAAAAAATAATTTTAAAAAATAAATAAATAAATAAATAAAATGTGGACAACGAATCTCTATGTAAAGGAATTAAAGATAGTTTAGGTCCTAACAACAAAAATCATAGGTAGTTTTGAAGATTTATCAAAGTAAGCCATATATAATACTTAAATGACATTCAATAGCTGTTTGTTTTTCTCTAATCTTATCAACAGTTTGTAATCATTAGGGATGAAATCATTTTTGAATAAGAGATTTTATTCAGATTACTTATAGAAATGTTATGAATTCCAGCAAATGCTCGTGACCATTCGATGTAGATGTATATGACATACACACTTAATATATCTGCGAAGTACTTAATGTCATTTAAACAATTTCACATCTTCCATCAAATACATGTATGTGGCATAACATCTGATCACTGTTTCTCACTGTGGATGTAACAGTAGCTAAAATACAGTTGGTGCCCAATAAATAATAACTGAATAAGCAATAAATTGATGAATTGCTTTCAGCTTTCTTAGTAATAAACAATAATGAAAAAGGTACTGGGATTGGAATAAAGGACTTCGATTTGAATTCCAGCTCAGTCACTTCCTACCTGTTTCACCCAGGGCAAGTTAACTGCTCTTTGCAAGCATCCTCGGCTAAAACACGGGGAAGCAAAAGCTTATTCCATATCGTTGTGCATGTCATACATAGCAGAACTCTGGGAGTCTGAGCCGAATCTGAAACATGGGGTTCATGCTCCATTATTTTGAGCATAAAACATTTCTGCATTTTGAAAATATGCCATTTCAGAGCAAGTATTAAGACATAATTTCTGAGCTTCTATGAATTATATTACCTATAGTCAAAATGGCAAAGTGCAGGGAAAGTCTCATCCATGCAGACTGCTTTTGAACTGCACTGTCTTCAGCATAAGAAGCCCTGGGGCCCCATTTATAATCATGGATAATTACTGGCTATCCTACTCAGAATCCAGAGTTGACTTTTTTTTTTGTTTCAATTCTAGCCCTCTGATCAACTATTCCAATGTCGTCACCAGTTATCCCACTTTCTCTTCTAACCAACTGCTACAAATGTTAATCTTCATCTCCTGACTCTTCCCTGCCATTGTTTCTTCTGACTCTTCTCATTTCCCCGTTAGGCCCTCAATGTTTAATGAGACCATTCGATCACCGTGCGCTTCCTTATGGTAAACGAGTCACATCCCATCAGTGCGCTGAGCGGAAAATGTGTGGTTCCATTGCTTTGAGTGCACCGGGTTTACACCCTAATTGGTAAAACAGTTTGTAGTGTGTTTGTTCTTCCAGATTTGGAGTCAAATGCAAATAAATATTAGATTGGGATTAGGAGAAGAAAAGCAACATGAAATGCTTAGCTGAGATCATCCGGCACCATGCCCATCTCGCATACGGCCTCACATTCAGTCCGGGGAGATGAGTGGGAGAGGAAAGGTGAGGCTTTTGCTCCAAGTCACACAGCCAGCAAGTACAGAAGCAGGAAATCAAGTCCTGGACCCTCCCATTCAGGACACCTCCGAGGATGACCAATTCAATAAAACTAAGCAGTCTCAACAGACTCAAAAACAAACTTTATACAGAAGCAAAAATAATGAATATGAAGCAAAAACTTGATAGATAGGAAGTAAGTCTTCATAGCATTGTTTCGTGTTAATGATATACAAGCAAAACAATCACTGTTAAATAAGCTCAATAAGAGAAGTGGCCAATTTCTCTGAAGTTTATACTACGTCCTCCCTCAGTATTGTGGTTCGGTTTTTGAAAACGGCAGCTTCAGGGAGACATTGTGCAACAGGTGCAAGAATAACATCACCTTATTATATGATTGTTAGGAAACTCTAGGAGCCCTCTGATTTATTAATTTAATATTATTGTATGTGACAATGAAATATTGTTGGAGATAATGTACCAACAATGCCTTCTGATTACAGCTTTCATATTCACAAAATCTCTTAAATTCATTTACCATCTCTAAATTTAACGTAGATGTGTGAGAGCAAAAATGTTTCTGAAGAAAACGGCACACATATTTCATATGGCCCTTTAAGTTGCCCCCAACGCTGAAATGCTTTATGGAAACAGTCACAGTTTGAAACAAACAAATGAAATTTAAAAAAAAAAGGAAAAAAGAAAAAGAAGAAAAGCAATCAAGTAACAAGGCTGTGGGCAATGGACCTGTGTCTAAATGCTTAGAAAAATTCAGTAAAGTACAACTTAGTTCTGGACTAAAAAGGTTTATAAACGTCTTTCTTAAATTGAGCAAATTACCAGCTATTTGGAAAGTACAATGTATTGGCTTTTGTTCAAAAGAGCAACATTTAATGCTGGCAACACTGCCAAATTCCTCCCTTCCTCTACTCCCCTTTTCTTAGAGAAAGTGATTAAGAGACCAATTCCCATGCCAGCTGGATGCTTCTGAGCATCAAAGGTCCTCTCTCAGGATTCAAAACTTGATATGGCTTAGAAACCACCATGCTAATAGATAACCTCCTCAACATTATAAATCTGAGCCACATGACCACATTAAAATTCTATCTCCTACTATCAATACCCTGTGGTTTATAAAGTACTGTTGACCGACCTCAGGGAGACGGCTGGAATGATACGAAAGTTCTGCTCCTGTTTGAGGAGTGAGCTACTCTTCCTAATTGAGGGTTATTCATACATAGCAATAGTCAATTCTCTCTACCTCTGTATCTTTATTGATTTCATTTAATTGAAGCCTTAAGAGAAAGAAAAAGGAGCTTCCATGAGTTAAAACAGAAAGAAAAAATGTTAAGAAGTCACAGTAGACATTTTGAACTATTCCTGGTATCTGTTGATTATAATTATGAAGAGCAAAAGCCTTTCTATATAATTTAAAACTTTGCATCTTCTTAAAATCAATTCTACATCTCAAAATTTTACAACTAGACCATTGCATTTCATTTTTTTCTGCTAATACCATAGTAACAGCTACATCTGAAATCTCAAGGTAGCATGCACACACATACACATGCAAACACACACAAAATAAAAGTTTAATCAAGGTATTTACATTACTGTGTAAAATTCCATATATTTCAATGTATTTCACTTTTAAAATATTTCCAGTAACTATTACATTTTCTTTAACACTCACTAGCAGATTTTGTCCTGAAAATTAAAGACCCTGAATATTTACAAGGTTCTGCAAGAATTACTTACGGCAGAAACTGTTGATCTACACATTCGATAATTACCGTTAGCATGAAGATTTAACATAATATTAAATATATTAGTTATTAAAATGTGAAAAAATTAAACTGAGAAACAAATGTATCTATTTCTTTATCCTTCCATTGATTTGCTAGTTGAACATTTAATGGACATTGGCCTAATACCATATATACGGGGTTCTATGATATCATCTTAGAAACAGATGAACAAGAGTTATACCACTGACAAACCCAGGTGTTTTTCCAGTCAAAATTAATATAGAAAAGAACAGAAGGTTAATTTTGGCAAAACGTACAATTATTTATATTGTTAAACGTCTTTAAGATCTTCCACATTTTTCTATAATTAGATACAGAGGGGTAATTAAAAAGCAATTTGATAATAATTATGGTTAGGTAGAAAAACCCTAGAATTCACTCTCTAGTAGTAGTAGAAGTTATCGTTTCCACTGGCTAATTCACAAAACAAAAATTGTGACAAAACAAAATGTGGCTTAATTAAAAAATTTCCTTAGAGAAGCAAAAAGTTACATGCTCCTAGGGAAAAACAGAGCAATAAATTTTATTTATCATGTACATAAAAAGTTTTAATGAAAAACTTTAATGAATCAGTAAGCCCTGAGGGAGATGGAATGGAGGGGATCAAGAAATTCAACTTCCTGCCCAATTCAGAAATCTTTTCTAGAGTATGCCTGAGAAAGGCAAACTTCATTAATAATGGTCTTAATTTAACATTTTTCCTACACAATTATGGAGAAATTCCATCATCTTGATGATGATCGTATATGCTGGAACCAGACACCTACATGACTGTCTTTCAGAAAGGGTTATGTAGAATTTAGGGGGAGGTCACCATATTATCTAATATTTAGTTAAGACGGTCTGTTTAAAAAAGAAAAAGTAAGACAAAACTCCGCTTAGCTCTTCAGTGCGAAGCATATGACATCTATAATGTCTTAACTTACACCACTTTGGAACAATGTATATTATTTCTAATCAAAAAGACTCACTGGTTTTAGAGACCAATTCCTCCAATACTCAGATACTTGAATCACAGGCATTGTTAGCATCAGATACTTCATAACTAGCAACTTTGATTAGCTCTTCAAATATTAAGGTACAATCATAAAATAAAGACCTTGAATTTTTATTGAATCTAGGAAGCAACACCAACACTATAGGAATTATCTTGGCATTTTGATTCGATACTCATTCTCATTTGCTTAGTCAAAAAAAATTATACAGTGTTATTAAATCTTGTTAATATTTATTCATTAACTTCATTTTCCATACATAGCAACACTGTATTTTTCCTACTTCAGTGGTTTATTAAATTATATAATTAATTCAATAGTTATTCATTTGATTTAATATACTCATCATAATCTGTACATGAGAAAACTTTAGTGTATTCATTTTTCTTTTCAATGTTGTTATGGTTTAATTTCTATGCATGTTTCCTTAAACAACTACTATATCCAGTGCTCGTGAGCCAAGACATTTACAGTGTCTTGGCCAAAACAGTCATTCAGATACTTTTAAAATCACCGAAAGTATTACTTTTCACAATGTGTCGATAAGGGTTCAACAAGCAACACTTAAACCATTCTGGCTATTTAAAATCTAGGGGATTTAATGCAAGACATGTATCAGATAGGGAACACAATCACGGAGAAGCCAAACTGATGGTGTGGGGTAAACCAGTGGTAGGAACAGCAGGAAGACTCTGCTGCTCCTGGTTGGAGGAATAACCCGACTAGGCAGCCAAGAGCAGCCCCAGAGGGAGTTATCAGGCAGAAGCTAGAACCAGACGGTCCTGATGGAACATGGATCCCCTGCTGGACTCTGCCTGAAACAATGAAGGAAGGGAGAAATTCCCAGGTCTACCACTTCATCATGTCTTCCCTTCTCCCAAACCACTTTCTACCGGCCAACTACTGCCTGAAGACAGGTGACAGGAAAGACTGGGAGTGCAGCCTGGAGGATCCACCCCACTGCCTGTTCCAACAACACAGAACAGCAGGAGAACAAAGGCTGTGTCAGATCAGTCAGGCCACGGACTGACACACACCATGAGGTGAACAACGCGAACTTTCTTTAGAAGTCACATATTGCAGAATTAACTCATTCCATGGAGTCATTTAATTTAAAGCCCATCTATTAAAAATAAGTAGTTCATCAACCCACTTTTTCAAAGATTTATACAACCACATGGGGCTTTTCAATTCTTCTAAACTCAAAAGATGGGGCCAAAATAAATCTATCTAGAAAAATTGAATTTAAAATATAATACAACCTCTATGGGAAGAAGTATGGGGACTTCTCCATAAAAGTGGACTTTCCATTTGATCCTGCAATTCCATTACTAGGGATCTACCCAGCAGAAAAATACACCATTTTACCACAAGAACATCTGCACTAGAATGTTTACTGTAGCTCCAGGCATTGCCAAGATGTGGAATCAACCCAGGTGCCCATGAACCCATGAACGTTTTAACAAACTGTGGTATATCTATACCATGGAGTAGTATTCAGCTATAGAAAAGACACAGACATTATGTCTTTTGTTTACCTGGATGGAGTTGAAACACATTCTTCTTAGGGAAGTATCACAAGAAGGGAAAAAAAATATCCAATGTACTCAATACTAATATGAAACCAATATATAAACAACTACAGGCCCACGTGAAAGAAAAACATAAGAGGGAAAGAGAAAGGAGGAGGAGGGAGAGTGAGTGGTGAGATCTCACTTAATCCGATACAACAATGTTTAGGAATAACTCCACAGAAAATATGAGAATCTCCAATGACAGTTTAAGAGTACAAACTAATTAATTTGCCCCAGCATTTTTCTAGTATTTTAATTGTACTCATACAGAAATCATGTATTTTATTGTAACAAGTAGTATGCATTCAAACCAAAACTAATTAATGTTGTCTAATCAAAAGGCAAAATGTATTGTACAGACAGGCTGAAATATAACAAATACCTGTCATATAGATTTACAAAGATGCTTGCAAAATTTCATAGCTTCCAATGGGGTAGAAATTGGACCTGTGCTCTACGCAAAAGTGTTCCTCCATTTTACAATCTCAAAGTAGAATGTCATAGAATTTCCATCAAATCTATTGCATTAAAATGACAAAGTTGTGTTCAACTTTGCTAAGGTAAAAGAAGATATCACAATTAAAGAAAGAATCTTTCTTCCTTCAATTAAAACATGATAAGCAGATAATAGGATATTTTGAATTCCTATCAGGGAGGCTGCTAAAAATGTACAAAATTCATAAGATGGGTTGAAAAAGAAAACAGATGGAAAATATTAGTTTTTAAATGACATGTGTTTTTTAAATATGTAGATTCAGGGAAGATGCTAACAAGGATGTTCATAGTATTGTTTCCAAAGAACAGTAAGTATGTCTGACAGTCTGACATATTTACATAATGATGTTTGTTAATAAAAGAACTAATTCACGTTAAAGTTTAAGTGCAAAAATAAACCTTAAAAAGTCATCTGAAAGTTGCGTATTGAACTAGAGCAGGGTTACATTTTCCTCAGTTCTCCAGCTCTAGAATCTCTGGGTCCTGAAGTGTAACCAATGTGACTCTAGCATTACCTGCTATGTCTTTCCATGACACATTAACTGAGATCTTCCAGGTACTACAAAGCACAGCTTGAAGAACAGAGAAAAAGTTAATGTCACCACACAAAGATTACCAAGTTTTGTTAAAAATAATATATGCAAAATCTATATTTAATAAATTAATGAAAATAATTTGTATATGTAGCAAATTATAATGTACGTTAGACCTTGCATCTGGATAATTCCAAAGTTTAAGTTAAGGAGATATCAAACATTACTACCTCGGATATATGCATCATTAAATACTTCATCAAGAAAGCCCAAATAATTCAAGTGAATCTTTCAGAGATTTAGCAGTGAATGACATTACTTAAAAAGGGCGTCCTGACATTTAATATATGGCTTCACTAACCTTAAACAGTAAAGTTAACATGGTAAGGATGTTAAAATTATTTAATTCTTTTAAAAAAAATCCTTCTAAAAGAAGCGATGTTCATATTGTTAGTGGAATTTCATTATAAGTCTTCCTGTAAGCTGAACAGAGATGATTTATAAAATGATAGTTAGTAAAAACAGAATGGGTTTTATAACTCCATTTAAGGAAAGTTTTGTTTTTCTTGATTTTCTTCTCAAAAACAGACATTCTGACACTTATGAGATAGAAACGTACCATTTGACCTTTAAACTTCTGTTTCATTAATGTAACCACAGGCAACGGAGTCAGTGACTGGCATGTTTGCACGTTAAGGCCTTTACCACTTAAAGTTATTTGATAACTTACGCCACTATTTGCTTTTTACTTGAAACACTTTGAGAAAATATGTTCCTTTAAAAATAGAATATATTGTGGAAAGCCTGATAAATAGTATCATGTAATTCAGTTAAGTGTTCTCCTGAGCATTACCCTCATGTACTTTGATGGGCAAGGGATCTATGTTTAAAGGACAGATGTTTGTTTGTTTTTTTATTGTTGGGGATTCATTGAGGGTACAATAAGCCAGGTCACACTGATTGCAATTGTTAGGTAAAGTCCCTCTTGCAATCATGTCTTGCCCCCATAAAGTGTGACACACACCAAGATGTTTTGTTTGTTTTGTTTTCATTGGAATACCATCAAATATGATTTTAAGTATACTAAATAAACACGTAATACAACCGTGACATTACTCTTGATGAATAATATTTCAACCAAGTAGCCTATACTCAGTCCTTAAGCTCCATTCTACATTGGTCCCTGAGCACAGCAAATGCGTGCTGCAGAAGAGTCAAGAAAAAATAACTGACAACATCTAACACGGTTTTTAATGAACACAGCATCTATTGCAAATAAATATGTTAAATAAGTTTAAAACCTATGGACAATGCATTTCTACATGTATTTTTACTTTTGCTCAACAATTGACTACTTCCTAGAAAATTAAAATTATGATGCACAAGTTGCTTAGGGTAAAAAGTGATGTAGACCAAATTTCAAATTCATATGGCCAAAAGTAATTATTTAAAAACCAATGGGGTAGAGACATTATTGAGAAGAGACAGGTTATGTTATCTTTAAGAAGTTTCAAAGTCAAAAGTTCCCTACAATAAGACATTACAAAACTCAAGATCTAACACAGAAATGGATGAGGTGCAGTGCACACCAAGTTAACAAGGAATGCATCAAACCAGCCACACTGGAAAGACACGGTCCCCACACGTGAGGGAAGCTTCCTCGACGGAAGCAGTGAGAACATTAAATACAGATCTCCTGGAAGAAAAATGGGGGTCGGGCTATTCTAATTAACCACAGTATTTATGAGATTGTTCTTAGAGAACACAATGCCAAGATGTATCATGGCAAGAGAAGTAGTCTACCAAATCCTTAAGATTGAAAAGGGTAAAGCTCCTTACAAATAAGCAGTACGCTGCTACAAACATATATTGCAGCTCCCCTTGGACCCGTCTGCAGCCTCTGAATAGTGTGTAGTCTTTACCACTTTTGCTCAAACTTGTAAAAGAAACTTAATAAAAAAGTAAATATGGGTTACTTTACATCCTGTATGCGACAAAGAGCTCATCAATCTTGCTAAAAATAATTTAACTGTGTTATAACAAAAAATATTTATTACTTGAATGAACATTTAGTACCATTTTGTATTCACAACAGAGATAAATGTGTGCTATAAAACACGTGGTTAATGTACATTATAAAGTCTAACAGAATTCCCAGCAAATATGGACTCATGTCTAGAAAGGCACAAGTCCTATACCACACCCACATCATTAAATTGAAACATGTTGCCTGATTGAAGCAGAAACATAGCCCACCACTCTCTTTCACCTGAAACAACCATGTACACTGATTTTGTGCCATTCACACTTAGAAGTCAACTACCACCCAGTGGAGAGAGAGGAAATCTTTCAGGGAGACGTAGGGAGAAGGAAGGGTGATGGGAAATGGAAGAATAGGGTGTTCAGCCTTGTTTAGATGGGAGCACTGCTGATCATCAATTTATATTTTCATGAGAAATAAAATGTTTCCAGAAGCTCACTCTGCACTGTGGCTTACGGGTAAAATCTAGCTATGGACGCTCTTAGTGACAAACTATTTCAATGTTCAAGCTTAGAGAACAGAAGCACCGAAGAGAGGGGAAGGAAAAGAAGTAAAACTAAAGACAAGAAGCAGGGAAGGGAGAGGGAATAGCTGGAGAGAGCTAGAGGAGAGGTGCCCTGTACACATGTGTGAGTGACAGCGTGGGGAAGAGAGCAGTGCGTGCCTTTAAACAGTGACAGAATCGGAATGTGAAAGTGGTCGTGAGGGCCTGAGTGCCAGGCAGGTGAGGGTGTGAGGGAGCGTGGGAGAGAGACGGAAAGTGTTCATGAAAACCAGATTGACCAGGGTGGGAAAATGGTAGCGGAGAGGAGTGTGAGCACGCCCGGGTGTATGACAGGGCCGGGAGAGGGTCCAGGAGAGAAAACGCAGACGGGAATCCAAAGAGGAAGACAAGACAGAGTAACAGGGAAAACATGGGGAAAGGGGAGGAGGAAGAGGGTTCAGTAAGAGGATCAGAAATGACAGCGGTGAGATGTTTTAAAAAGAGGAGAAAATAAAAAGAGATACGGAACAGAGAGAAAATACAACCGGGTGAGAAGAGGACCTGGCGGGAAAAGGGAGCAATAAGGGGATGGAGAAAACGGGAAAAGAGAGGAAGGATTAAACAGAGAAGGGAGAAAAGGGGAAAGGCAATAAAACCGAAAAGCAAGCAACTGGACCTAAGTACCCAGTTGATACAAGTGAGAGGGAAAATAAAAGGGAACAGAGAGCCAGCAGTTTGAAAAAGTCGCTTTTGCTGGAGTAAAACAGAAACAACCCCCATAAACTTGTGGAGAGTCCCCCACGCCAGTCAACAGAGACCTTGAGAGTCGAGTTTCCAAGTGGCACCTGCCCCTCCTTCCAGACCTGACACTCCACTCGTCCCCGGGCTACTTGGCGCCCTGGCAAAGTGCTTGAGCATCACGCGTCCAGCTGCCACCTGCCCCAGCACACACCTGGGCTGGAGAGATGGGGTCTCTCCGGGCGGAGCACCCGCGCTGCGGAAGGCAGAGGGGGTGGAAAGAGAGACAGACAGGCAGCCCGAGACAAGTACGAACGCGCGCCGTCCTCCTACCTAAGCACCGCCGTGTCCCCCTTCCTGACCATCATGTTGTCCACGGCGGCCCAGGGGAAGTCCACGCTCTGTCCGGCCGGGAGGCAGGAGGGCAGCAGGCAGCACAGGCTGAGCAGCACGGCCGCCAGCCACTGGTTGGAGCAACAAGCGCCCTGCACCAACAGCATCATGTCCATCCCTGCGAGGGCTGCTCGCTCTCCAGCAGCCTGCAGCTCGCGCTCCCCACCCCCTGGAGCTGGCGAGTCTTCCCGGGAACCAGGCGGCGCGCCACAGGATTTTTTTTTTTTTTTTTGGTGGGTGGGTGGGTTTCTTTCTTTCCCTCTTCCTAGTTGTTGGGTGTTGTTTCTCTCTCTCTCTCTTTTTTTCCTTCTCTTTTTTCTTATTTGCCTCCCCTCCTCCTCCTCCTCTGCGCCGGCCCTCCCTCCCTCCCCTCCCACCCCCTGGCACCACAGGACACCTCCTCTCGGTTGCTTTTGGCCGCGTCCGGAGCGTGTCTAATGCTCGGCGGCTCGCACACCATCTAGCGAGGAGGCGAGCGCGCCGGCGGCGGCGGGAGGAGGCGCGGCGGCGGCTGCAATCGCGGCGGCGGCGGCGGCAGCGCGGGGCGCAGCGGCGGCCGCGGCCCCGGAGCTCGCGCGCGTTGCCAAGCGGCCGTTTCCTTAGCAACCCCGCCCGCGGACCGGGGATGGAGAAAGTGGGGGGCGGATACAGAGGGGGGAAGCAAAGAAAGAATAGAGAAAAACAATAAAGAAAGGCAACGAGAGGAAAAAATCAGGAGTTATATCCCAAGGATGCGAGCTGGGTGACCGGCGGAGGCCGGCGGGCTGCAGGGTCCCTGCCGGGCGAGCGGAGCCGGGGCCGGCCGAGCGCCGAGCGCGGGGACGCGGCGACGCGGGGCGATCCCTGCCCCGCGCCTTTTACCTCAGGAGGCCCCGTAAGTTAAAGTCCCCCAAGTTGCGCTCGGCGCCATCATGACGCCGGCGACTGGGACTTGTGTTTTTTGGTTTGTTTTCTTTTAATCTCGCGGCGGAGACCCAGCTACAGTTAACACGAGGCCAACTAGTTGTCTCTTTAGCGTTTTTCGGGGCTAGGGAGGGAAGGTGGCGGGACGCTGCTTTCTGCGGGGACACGAAGGGCTGCGAGGCCTTGCGCTGGTGCAGCTGGCGTGTCCCTTGCGGCAGCCACTGTGGATTGGAACACCCCCGTCTCTGCGCGTGTTGACATTAAGTTGTGTCTGTGCAGGGGGAGTGCGTGTGGTCAGCACGGCGCGTGTAGGGTAGTGTGTGCAGCACCCGCGCCAGATGCGCGCGCGGCTGTGCACGAGCCGTCTGTGCTTGCGCAGCCTGCGCACGCGCGGGCGGTGCACGCGCGAGCCCCGTGCACGCCGCGCGCAGGCGCGCTGGGCTGGCCGAGCTGGGACGCAGAGTCGGGCAGAGACCGGCAGAGACTGCAATCCAGCGCTTTAATTGTGCGGAGCCCGGCGGCTAGGTTATGTAAGAGGCCGTTTAACCCGTTTGAGCCTATCAGGCGGAATGATCTGCGCATCCGAATCGAGGCAGGGCAGAGTCATCAGCCTGAACGAGGCACAGGGTTATATTTTTTAACAACGTTCCCACCGGGTCGAGCAGGCTCGTTCCTGTGCGGCCGCCATCCACGCTCTCCGCGCCGCAGCCCCCTGAGCCGCTGCCCCGGCCCAGGGCAGAATGGGATGCTGGGCATGGGGCAGCCCCTTACCCCTTTTTTCTTCTTTTCTTCTCGAGCTCAATGCCAAATTCCAGACCCTAAGCTATTCTGGGCCATTTGCTAATCGATGCGAGAACCTAGGCTGGAATCGATAGCAGTTATGCCAATCAGTCTTGTTCAGTGAGGAGTTTGGGAAGGAGAGCAGGAAAGTGGAGGAGAGAAACGAGTAATTAAAAAACAAGCCCCGCCTCCCTTCCTTTCTCTACCCATCCCCCTTTAGAAGTCTTTGCAGATTTTCTTTAGTGGACCCCAGTACTTCTTTCCTTGGAGAAAATAAATAAAGCAACCCCTCTCACATCCCTAACTCGTTTTCTGCAATGCTAGCGGGGTCCTCTGGCCAAGCGCACCGAAACAGTAATCTCTGCAGGGGTCAGCATACGCTGCCTCCCTAGACTGAGCTCTTTCTGAGGCAGGCAGGGAGTCATTTTGTTGGATGGTAGAGGTGCTCGGAGTGATTTTTATCACCATGCGTGAGGATGTATGGGGATAGGGAAGGGTTCCCATCACCTGTGCCCACCCAGACTGACTGATCGAAGAACCCCTAAAGGGCTGAACTAACACCCAACCAAGGCTCCGCAGTTAACCAGTCATTTGCAGCAGGAGTTACTGTTATTAGTATTCAAGCTTAACTCTCGAAGCCAGCTCAGAAACTGAGAGTGCAGTAGTATTCAACTGCATTTTGAAACATCAATAAAATGTTAGTCATTTGCGGATGAATGAAAACATTTTCTTTACCGTCTGGTATGCTAGGGAAATAATTGTCAAATGACAGACTCTTGCTAATATTGATGCCAGATACCTAGATAACACTGTCTTCTTGTTAACTGCGTTTTTGGCTCTTGTGTGGAACACTGATGGATAAAGCTTAAAATCATCCGGGGCAAACCCGGGATTAGAAGAATTGACATGTCACGTAGCTGAGCAGAACTATGCGGTGTATTTCGCTGGTTCCCACTGAGGAGAAGACGACCCTGCTTCTGCGTCGTGACTGTGTTCAGTGTTATTTTGTGCAGGGATGGGAATGCCAGCGTTTTCTAGTACAAGCTCTGAAGAGCATCCTTTCCTAACTGCTGTTTCCCAGAGATCTGACATCTTCAGTGGCCACGGGGGAGAGGGCGGGTGACAGGGAAGGAGGAGGGATTTCTGTGACCAGGGATGGAGCTCTGGAGCAGTTTTAATATGTACAACAACCCTTCAGGCTTGTAAACGGAAACTGCAGCCACTTCTTTTAAAGACAAAGAGTTTCTTTTCCTTACTCTGCTTTCTAAACTTGCATTTCACTGATCATAATGCTCTTAACTGTCACAGAACCCATTCAAAGGAAGCAATGATGAAACTTAGTTTATAATGTCTGGACCATTGGAGAGATATCTACAGTTAGGTCACTGCCACTTAAAGTGAGTGCAGGAATTTGGGTGAGACAGTCTCTTACACTGTGCATTTCTGCTAGTCCTCTGATGACAGACGAAAAATGAATAGAAAAGGTTTTATGGCGTTCCTTTTTCTGGACATTTTGAAGGGCATATATCTGAGAGGCTTTTACATGTTTCCAATAATTGCTTTTGAGGACCTACAGTTCTTCCAAGCAAAGGCTTCAATCCAGGTTGTTTTGGCTCCTTTTGAGGGAAAGCAAGAACAAAAGCGAACAATAACAAACAGCTCAGGATTTCAGGAGCGCACAGTTACTTTAAAATTGTGTAAAGTAACGATAATAGGTAATAGCATTGTTTTAAACGTTTTAGAGGTGAAGATAGAAGTGGGTATAATGGGATGCTCCCTTGGTCAGAGCTTTTAGGAACTGAGAATTGAAATTAATAACTACCTCCTTTATAATCTTGTTCCTTTATTTCATTTTTGAAGCTCAACTGCTAATATTTGAAGAAATGTAACAAGCAGTTTGGAGTTAGTTTGGAAGGAAAGAGGTGAAGCCTGGTGGTGATAGCTGATTATTCCAACTGTCTGGACTGGGTTCCACCTCTGCTTTTCATACCCTAGTTCCTGTATTCTGAACTATTCAAGGATTGGATAGAAAAGGTAATGTTATAAGGAGGTTTCTTCAGCTTCCTTAATTTAATAAGCTCAATGTTTGTTCAACAGTGGGTACAAATAAAGCCAGTACTATAGAAAAAAGAATATAAATGTGCCTTTGTTTATTGGTAGTGAGTAAATCCAGCTTCCTCTTTCACGTTATTACTGTCCGGGAATGAGAAGTTTTAGGCAAAATAGGTCCCAGGATCTAAAGGACTAAGTAAAGAGATCACTTGTAATTCCTGAAGGAGGCAGACAGGGAGCCCGAATAAACTGGACAGATACGGACATACAGCTGTCGAACTTGATCCATAATTAATTCTCCCTTTGAATTAAGCTTAAGCTTAGGGTACCCTGCCAACCAAAATTGACCTGTAGTGATGAATTTCAAGTCAGTGTGAGGAACAGAAGGCTCAGGAAAACTGTAGGGAGAGGAGAAACATACAGTGATGGGAAGATTTCTCAGTTTAGGCATTTCTTAGTCTTTCTACGTTTTGATCTAGCTAATTCATTTTTTGGTGGGGACTGCCTTGTGTATTGGGAGATGTTTATCAGCATTCCTGGCTGTAGCCACTAGTCACCAGTGACACTGGTAGATGTGAGTAGTTGTGATAACTACAATTTCCCTAAATATTGCTAAATTGACAAGGGGCTCAAAATTAAAAAAAAAAAATAACGAACTTACCGTATTTGCTTTTCAAATGAAATAATAAAGGAGATTTGTGATCAAAAATATGTTTAACTTCCACAGCTACAAAAATAGTTCCTTGTCACAGATGCAGCCTGTACATTCACCTGCTGTGTGATTGAGTAGCCCAGGTCACCACATATGCAATGAATTTAATGGATGACCACATCGAAATGTCTGTCTGTGATTTCTTCATGGACTGTAGGAGACTTGATCAAATAAAACTACAGTTATAGACCAGCCAATGTCCCCATGGTTGGAACACATAACTTGGTTGGACATAGTTTGACTATAAATGTTACTGTAAACTGAGAGGGGGATATTTTATTTACGGAAGTTCAACTGACAGTTTTTGCTTTTAAGGTATCTTACCATCTTGTGGCTTTTCAAATAAAAGTAAAAGTAAATGGTGAGCCTCTTTTGGGCAAGAACTCACTTAAATCTTTGTATTCTTTATATTAGATGGCTACAGAGTATGCACTTGGAAAAATTATTGAATAAAGGAGAGTAAAAATAAAGTCATTTTCCTCTTGGATCACTCTATTTAAAAATAATGTATTTATTTATTCAGTTACCATTTATTATCTTATTTATTAACTACCAGGTTGTGGGTAAGCAAAAAATCCACATGCCTTTATAGAGGCTCCCTGCCTGCCTCCTTCAGGAATTACAAAGTGAGCTCTTTACTTTTGTTCTTTAGGTCCTGAGACCTATCCGGCCTAAAATGTCTCATTCCTGGCCAGTAATAACATTAAGGATGGAGTTGGGTTTACTCACTCCCACGAAACAAAAAACGCACATGCTCTACTTTCAAAGCTCCTCAGGCTGTTCCCATAGAATGGCACTAAAAGTTTTACGTAACTACTTAAATAAAAGTGAACAGTCTTACAATAAGTGTGGGTGGAAGTCATTTTTAAGGTACTGAAATTTCTATTCTTTCCACTTTTAAGATAATGAGCATAACTTTAACTACATTTCATTATATATTTCCAGAACAACCAATATTTATTATTTATTTAAAAGTTTTCTTCATTTATTTCTAAATGTCCTTGGGAACCTCAAGTGCATTTATTTAACAAAATAAATATCAAATTTGATATTTTCCATTGGATTATGAAGAATGTAAAATCTTTCTCATCCAAACAAGCATAGTATTGTGTTTTATTATGTTATTTCCCAAAAAAGGTCTGAAATTTTTTACAGTGATGTTTATCCTGTGTATTTTCAAACTTTGCTATGATTTATTAAATTTGTCCCTTTTTTATTTTTTTCTAGAATCAATGTGTGTGTGTGTGTGTGTGTGTGTATACATAGACAAAACATACCTCACTGTGTAAACTCAGCATGACATAAGGACTAGAATTGGCGATTTTTAATTTGGAAGAATTTTTATATTAATATAGTTATATAACACAGGGATATGAAAACATGGCTTTAAAACATGGCCATAAGCAGAAAAAAAGAAAAAACATTGCCAGTTCATTCCATTAATACTTCCAGCAATTGTAGGGATTTCATTTGGTCTTATTGTAACTTATGATATTTAGAGGTAAGTAAATAATTGGGTTTTCTTAAGCTTAGAGAAAAATCAAAGAAGTTTGACATGAAATAACTTGAAAGGACCGTATCAAATACTATCCCAAATTTCTATCAGCCACCCGTATTTTGCACTCTAAAATGTTTATTCTGAACTACAACACAATTTTTAATAATACACTTTCGGACAAGTAAATACATATAATGGTACATCATATACTTTTTGGAAAAGTAAATAAATATAATGGTAAATAAAGATACTAGTACATTATCTTATATAATTATGCATCTTATAATGATGAGTTATGTTAAAGTTAGCCTCCATTTAATTTCACCTAGATTAAGAAACAAAGTCACCAACACTCCCAAAAGCCTCTTCTAAACCTTTTCTTAGTCACAAGTCCCACCATAATTATTTCCTCTTTTTCTTTACATTTTTATCATTTAGTTTTGTATCTCCTGAAATAAATGTTAAACCTGTATGAACTCATACAAAGGCACACTGTCACCCAATATGGAATGATACAGTATGTACTTTTTTTTTTTTTCTGGCTTCTTTTATTAGAACTCCTCAATGCCTTAATCTTTTAAGTCCATGTATCTCATATGGTGTGACCACACAATCACGTATTTACCCGTCATCTTGCTGGCAGGCATGTATGCTTTATATCACTCGTCTTTTACAAACAGTGATGCTATGAACATTTCTTGGACATCATTGCTAATAACTTTTCCCAGATTGCTCAAAGCTGAGCTGCAAGTTTATAAAAACACGGATTGCATCAATCAGGGTTTGCCGCAGAAACAGAACAAATAAAGTTGTGCATGTGTGTGTGTACACTTAGACATATATTTATACAGAGAGGGATGGAGGGAGAGAGGGAGGAAGAGGAGAGAGAGTGTGAGAGAAAGAGTTTTGTTTTGTTTTTGTTTTTTCAATGACTTGGCTCATGTGATGTTGTGAGCTGGCAAGTAATATTTAAAGTCCAAAATATTGGGTGGCGCCTGTGGCTCAAGGAGTAGGGCGCCGGTCCCATATGCCGGAGGTGGCGGGTTCAAACCCAGCCCCGGCCAAAAAACACACACACACACACACACACACACAAAAATAAAGTCCAAAATATTAAGGGTGGGCTGGGAAGCTGAAGACCCAGGGAGGATGTGACAGAATTCTGTCTTCTTCATGTACCGCAGTCTGTTTTCTGTTAAGATCTTCAGATGACTGAATGAGCTCACCCACGTTATCAAGGATAATCTGTTTTACTGAAAGTCTATCGATTTAAATGTTAGTACCATCTGAACTTTCATCACAACATCCAGACTGGTGTTTGACCAAAAATCTGAGTAGCCTGGCCTAGTCAACTTGACCAATGACATTAACCATCAACATTATTTCCAGTTCACCTGTAAGCTGATCTCAGTTAAAAGCAAGAGGACTTTTGCCCTCCTCATCTCAGTTTAAAGCAAGAGGACTTTTTAAGACCCCAACCCTTGGCTATTGATGTCATGTATTTTTTTGTCATCCAAACCCTTTGAAACTTCAGATCTGAGATAAACTATACATTTTCTTGTTACTTAGAATCAAACATATAACATTAAGAAATTAAAAAGGTATTTATTTTCCTTTAAATCATATTGAGCACAAAGACTGGTGAGAAGCCATTGTTTTTTGTTGTTGATACTGTTGTTTGATTTACAATCTTACTATTTAAAACTGTATGAAAACTGTAATATAGAAAAAATCAACTTAAATTAAAACAGATGCTGACACATCCCTACTTGGAACAAATGGCTAATTAGGCCAACTTCTGTTAGAGAGGACCGAACATTAGGAACTGAGTGTAATGTTCAAGCATTGTTCAGACTCTGAACAATTTACCCACCAAATTTACTAAGTTCAGGTTTGTTTCAAGTGGCCTCATTATCTTATCAATACCAGGCTCTCAAAAAAATAAAAAAATACCATTCTCTCAGTTACCTCTCAGATTTGAATAACTACTAATATGTTCTCTATCACTATTACTTTGTCATTTTAAAGTTGGCTTTGATTCACTCAGTGTAAGGCCCTTGAGGTCCATTAGTTTGTTTCTTATGTTTTTTGTTTGTTTGTTTGTTTGTTTTTTCCTTTTAATGCTGAGTAGTCCATGGAATAGATTTGCCATAATTTGTTTAACCTTTTACCAACTTTAGGACATTTGGATTTTTCCAGGCTTGGGCTCTGAAAAAATAAAGCTACTATGAACAGTTATTTACAGGTTTTTTGTGAGGACATGCGTTTATGTGATCATAGGATCGTATGGTAAAAGTAAGTTTAATCTTTTTTTTTTTTTTTTTCAGGTTAATGTGCGGGTACAAACAGCGAGGGTACGATGTTGGCATCTGTTAGGCAGAGTCCCTCTCGTCGTTGTGCCCTGCACCCCAGAGGTGTGTCTCACACCTTTCCTCCTGCCCCTCCCCCTTCCCTCATTGTTCCACCTCCCCCCAACTTGAATGGAATTGAGTTTTTCTCCTAGTGGGTGTGTATTAGATCATCTGCTGGCTTCATATTAGTATGGAGTACGCTGGATATTGGCTTTTCCATTCTTGTGATTTAGGCAGTTTTTTTGTAAGAAGCTGTCTGACTACTTTTCTGAGTGGCTGTATTATTTTACATTCCTGCATCAACTCCTAAGAAATTCAGCTTTTCTACATCTTCACAGATTTCCTCCCCTAACCAGTTTTTGTTTCATCTCTCCTAATAGCTTTGTAGTGATAGTTCTTTGTGATTTTAATTTGCATCTGGCTGGTGAGAGTGATGCTGAACACTTCCACGCGCCTGCTTGCCATCCATGTGTGTTCTTCATGGAAATGACTCCTTGTGTTGCCGTATTCTCTCTTTTTTATTACTGTTCAATTTTGAGCGTGTTTCATATATTCTAGATCTGAGTCCTCTTTCAGATATGTTTTATAAATATATTCTAGTCTATAGCTTTTCCTTTTATTCTGTTAAAAGTATCTTTCATAAAGCAAAAGTTTTAAATTTTAATGAAATCTAGTTTAACAGATTTTTTTCTTTTATTGATTATGATTTTCTTTTCATAGCTATGAAATTTCATCAAGCTCTAAATCCAGAAGATTTTCTATTATTTTTTCTTTTAAAAAGTATTATAGTTTTCTCTCTAAATCTATGCTAAATTATGAATGAATTTTTTACAAGGTATGAAGTTTGTGTTGAGTTTTTGCTTTTGTATATTTATTTTGCCTGTGGATATTCAGTTGTTCCAGCACCATTCCATTTGTGGAAACTTGAATTTCTTTTGCACCTTTGTCAAAAATCAATTCTGTGTGCTGATTTCTTGCGTGCTTTGTTCAGTTCAATTGATCTCTAACCCTTCCACCATTCTCAGTTATGGTAGCTACACAAGTCTAGAAATAAGGAAAGAAGGTTCTTCCCACTTTATTCTTCTTCACCAAAATTATTTTAGCTATTGTAGTTCTTTTATATTTCTATTTGCATTTATATTAATCTCGTGTTTCTAAAATATATTTTTAGGATTCTGTTAACCTTTTATAGCAATTTGGGAAGAATTGACTTCTTTACTACATGGAGACTTCTAGTCCAGGAGCATTGTATGTCTACTTACTTAGAATTGTTTGATTTCTTGCAACAACATAGTATAGTTTTCAGCATAAAAATTGTAAGTTGTATTAGATTTACACATAAGTATTTAAATTTTTTGAACAATAGTATATGAAACTGCATTTAAGTTTTTACATATTCATTACCTGTATAAGCAAATATAATTTATTAATATATAATTTTTTTACATCCTATAACTAAACTAATTCATTCTAATCTTATTTTATGTATTTCCTGGGACTTTTGACATGCACCATTATTTCATCTACAAATAGAGTCAGTGTTCACTTTTATTTCTTTCTATCCAATCTGCTTTTATTTTTTTCTTTCTAATCTATTATTTCCTTATTTATTTATCTTCCTTTATTGTGATGCAAGAATTTCACTACTGTGTTGAATAGCTGTAGTGACCATGGCCATTCTTGCCTTGTTCCTGATCTTCAGGGAAAAAGCATTCAGTCTTTCCCTATTAAGTATGATATAAGCTACAGGATTTACTACAAAGGTTTTATCAAATGGAGGAAATTCTATTGTATTCCTAACTTTTGCAGTTTTTTTAATCACAAATATGTGTTAAATCTTGTTGAATGCTTTTTATGCATCAGCTGATGTCATGTGATTTTCTTTCTTTTTTAGTGATTCTGTCACTTGTAATCAGTGCTTTGTTATCTAACGATAATTTTAGGTTTGTCTATTTCTACTTTAATTCTATCACATTTTGGTTTACACATTTTCCAGCTCTCTTGTTTAATGCGACATCATTTGGAATTGCTACATTTTCTTTCTCTCTCTCTCTCTCTTTTTTTTTTTTTTTTTTTGAGACAGAGTCTCAAGCTGTCGCCCTGGGGAGAGTGATATGGCATCACAGCTCACAGCAACCTCAACCTTTGGGCTTAAGCGATCCTTTTGTGTCAGCCTCCTGAATATGTGGGACTACAGGCACCCAGCACAACATCCGGCTATTTTTTGGTTGTAGTTGTCATTGTTTGGCTGGCCTGGGCTGGATTTGAACCCGCCAACTCCCGTGTATGTGGCTGGTGCCTTAGCCGCTTGAGCTATGGGCACTGAGCCGGAATTGCTGCATTTTCTTAATAAACTGATTCTTCTTAACTAAAGGAATGTTTCTGTCTGTCCTTGGTAACATTCTGTGTTCTGATGTCGAATAGATGCACATCCAGCCCCTTCCGCTTTCTTCCATTTATGTTCGCAAGGATTCATCTATCTTTATCTTTTTATTTCAAACTACCAACATTATTACATTTGAAGTAAGTTTTGTTAGTATGTTACTGGGGCATTTTTTTATCTAATCTATCGGTTGATTAACATTTATACCACTTAAATTTCATTTAATTATTTATGTATTAGAGATTAATACTGACATTTTAATCATTTGTTTTCTATTTTTTTCCTCCCCCACTTTCTTTGTTTCTTCATCTTTGCAGTTTGTCTGAGAGGGGTTGCTGAGCACCTTGATTTCTTCACTTTGTGCTCTATCCCCCAATTACAACACTCAAGAGTTTGCCTCAGCCAATTTTCCTCCTCTGGATGGGAATTTCTAAGGAAAGCTGACTCGAGTCAGCCATCTTGACCCCCTCCTTAACTCTTTCTTTGATTTCATTTTTCTGCCTTCCGGTGAGTTATTTGTACATTTAAAAATTATATTTTGTCTTATCATAATACAATTTTAGTATATCTCTTTATATAATATTTTAGTGGTCATTCTAGGTATTATATTATACTGGCTTTTCACAGTTGACCGGTGTCAACATCTTACCCTTATGAGCTAAGTATAGAAACTTCATCATTCTTTAAATCTCTTTCACTTTCCCATTTTTAATTGACTTTAGTATTTCTTCTATAGTCATTGAGAATCGCATCTGACAATACTGTAAGTTTTGCTTCAACCATCAAACATAATTTAGGAAACTCAAGGATACTTTATTCTCTCTACCATATGTTGTTCTTTCTATTCTTGTTTTCTTTCCTTTTGACAATAGAGTTTCTTAGTTTCCCTTCATCTGATAATTTTTTGATTATTATTTTATTCCTGAACTATTTTTGCTTGTTATAGAATTCTGAGTTGACAGTTCTTTGCTTTTAGGGCTTGGAAAATGTACAGCTTATTTTTGAACTTCTTTGTTTCTTAAGAGAAATCTGCTATCATTCAGATTGTGTTTCCCATATAGGGCAAGTGTTCTTTCTCATGTGTTGCTTTCATTCTATTTTTCTGTCTTTAGTTTCAAAAGTTTTGAAATATTTTGTCTTCCACAAATTTCTTTGGGTTCAAGCTGCTTAGGGTTTTGTGAACTCCTTGAATCTGTGCATTTGTGTCTTATACCAAATTTGTGATATTATTATTTTTTCAAATATTGTTTTAATCTCACCCCATTTTCATTTGTTTCTGAAATCCCAGTGGCACAAATATTTGATCATTTCCTATGGCCCAAGTCCATAAGGATTTGTTTTCCCTTTTTTAGTCCATTTTTCATTTGTGATTTATTTAGAATAGCTGATTTATCTTTTTCTGTCTATAGATTTACTAAATCTTTTATCTACTCTTGAGTACATTTGCTAAGTTTTTAATATTGGTATTCTGTTTTTCTATTCTAAAATTTATTTTTGTTTTTCTCAGCATATTCTGTTTCTTTGCGCAGGCTCTTTTTTCTTTGTTGAGACTCTATGCCTCTTTTGAGAATTCTTAATTTTTTCATTTGTTTTGAGCATATTCTTCATTGCTCATTGGAGCATTTTCATGATAAACTGCTTTCCGATCCCTGACAGACAATTTTAACATCTGTGCCGTCTTGGCATCGGCATCTGTTGATTTCTTTTTCTCAAGTTGAACTTTTTCCAGTCTGTAGTGTGATAAATAGTTTTTGATGGAAAACCATATGTTTGGGTATTATGACTCTTGAAATTATATAAATAATCTGTTTTAGCAATCTTCTTTTGTTGCTTTTCCATTGGGGAAAAGTTACCATTTCTGTAATGGCAGATCGACTAAATGTCTAAGTTTGATAATCTTAATTACAGAACTCTGACCTAGTAAATATTGAAAAATTCCCAGGCCCTATTTATATTAACATAGCCACTGAATTGGCTATGTTTCCATCAAAGTCTATTTTTTTTTTTAAAGTTTCCTTCACCATTGTTGCTTGTCTATGTCAATCAGAGAAACTTTGCGCAAATAAAAATAAAGTATGTAGATGGCTTCCTTTGGTGGTAAGACCTGATGGTTAGAAATAAAATGAAAGTAAAATTTGTTGTGAGTTATTTTATATTTGATGCTAATTATACTCAAGTGATAGCCAAAATAGAATACAGAAGACACCAGATTTACACAATTAAATAGTGAAGGACCAAAGACAAATATGTTTCCTTAGATTTAACTCCTATTCTTGCAAGGTAAAGGGATTAGAATAATGTATAAACTTTAAGGACCCTTCCAAAATAATTGCTTACACTATATATAAATTGATTGAATGGTGTGAATTACTGCTACCTGATCATCTCAGGCCTTGCTATAAGAGGAGATTCATTCTTGGGCACTCAATGCTTACTCTCCATGCTTTTAATTCCTCTGGGCGTAATAGATGGATATGACCTGTCCTATCCTGGCAATTGGCTTCTGCTTTATTATTATTATCTTAATACTATAAATTAAAATGATATATCAATATAAATGGCACCTAAGTTCAATTATCTTTTTTCTCTTGAAGATTAAGAAACTTACTTTGTATCATTAGAGAAAGATGTGCGTGCATAGATAAATTATGAATAATGGACAACATGTGAAAGCGGGATTTACAGAATTAAAATTATTAGAATTCTCTAACAAGTGTTATTTTTGTAAGAAAGTAAATGTTTTCCTTTTATCCTGGTACATAACCTTTCCTGATCTGAGCATGCAAATGGTTGTGCCTGTACAGACACTTACAACAAAGGACATTTAAGAGACTGGCATTGGTTTAAAGGAAATTTGAATGGGATCTGTTCCAATAATTTTACAAAAACAAGTCTGCAGTGTAAAGAATATTTGCCCAGCCCCAAGAATTTCTACATGAGGCATATAAATGATCAGGTCTGGGAACAAATAAAATTACGCTCTATTTCCGTAATTAGAATCTAGGAGTTACACTTACATGAATCTCTCAGTGTTGATTGGATTTCTATGGTAAGATTTATCTGTGATCATTTATGGATGATCTAATTTTCCATTACCTAAAAAGCAAATCCAGATGCTATCAGGAACACTTAATGATTTTAGTCCTGTCTCCTCTGAGAAAGGAAAGAAGGATTGTAGCCAGACAACTGCAAAATTTCTTCTATTTTGATTAGCTTATTTTTTACAAATTTTTTTTGGTTGGTCATATCACATTCACAAGTCAATTTTGACCCTCCTAAATGACTCATTTATCTGGATTATTAATATGTAATGGTTGTACTATTTTTTGTGTGGGATCACATGGCTTTTCAAGACAAGACTGAAACCAATTTTTTTTCATTATGACCAATTTTATAATGTTCCACACAATTTTCAGTGCAGAATTAAGGTGGTAGGATGGAAGAGAAGATAGACTCATTTTTATCATGATAATTTCTCAAATAATTGGTATTTATAATTATGATTCCATCTCATGAATGAATTTATTTCATAATCATTTTTTCTAGAGGATTAGTGATTTGTATGAATTATTTTGTGACCTAGGACACAAGTATCACTATCAAGTTTTAGTAAAGATTAAAAGAACTAAATAGGCCAATTAAAATTTCAGGAAAAACAGAAATATGTGTTAAAAAAAACCCATAATATTAAACGTACCATAAACATTCACTAAGTATTTATGTGCCAATAGTTTACTTTGTTAATTTACTTCATATAATATTATTTTATTTATTAATATAATACATATATTTTACTTTGGAAAACAGAGGTAATTTACATTTATTTAAATATATTTGTTAATCAATATAATGTAGAGCATTATGTTATAAATCACTTTAATAAACCCATTTTTAACATTACCTTGAACTCTATTACTCTTTTCCCCTTTTATTATATATATATATATATAGTAAATTTATAATTATTTGATACTGTATCACTAAGACCCTTATCATACCTCAAAATTCCTGTTGGGAGCCAGTCTCACACTGTGCAGTGAGTTCCCTCCCAGTGGTTAATGGAGACGAGAGGAAGAGGGAAAAAGGAAAGACAGCACACAAGAGAAAGCTTTTCAAAGCTGGGTCAGGGGACAGCTTGCCTGCTTTCCTGAGGCTCAGCAAGCAGCCCGTGCTCCATGCTAGCTCCGTGTTATTTTGTACACCATTATTTTAATCATCAATCTCAGGAGGGAAAGGCAAACAATTACGTTATTAGTTCTTGCCGCGCCTGCATTTTCTAACTAAACTATTTCTTTAACTACATTAAGTGGACTGATGTACTTTTTACTATTATTGCTCTAAGGTTTTTAAGCTCTTAATACAAATAGAACATGGGACAAAGAACACAGTCCAGGAGCAGGATGCTCAAGAAGACCCCAATTAGGCCACGCACACAAATAACAGGAGTGACAGTTAATACTCATGAAGCCTTGTGCTCAGACACACAGAGGCTTCTGACCACACTAAGGTGACAGAAGAAAGGAAATATTTTTCCTTATCTAGTCTGTAGCAACTCTTGCTGTCTTTACCTAGGGTTAAACATCCTGCATTCCCTAACTCCACAAAAGCACTCTCTCTCCCTTGCTCAGTGACCTCTGCAGCGGGAAGCGCTAGGGGAGGGGTGAAGTCTTAGCAAGATAGTTTCTTAAGTTTTAAAGGGGCTTAGACTTTAATGCACTTCTCTCCCTTCTCCCGTTTCTATTTCCTTTTGTCTATCATCTGTAAACATTTTCTTAATTCAATTCCTAACCTACTTACAACTAATAATTGAATACTGGTTTCAACCTTATTAAGTCATTATTATTAACAATGCAAACACATCAAAAAATGACCCTTCCCTTAAGTACTCCCACAAATTACTATTCTAGTAATGTTTATAAAATTAATTTATTGAGTCTATGTTAAGTTCTAAAAGTTCATTTTAGAAAAATAAATACTTGAAAGAAGCTCGTTTGTTGTTTGTCATTTACTGGCTAAAAGTAATTGAAAATCCTTCATCTCTTTTACTTAGACAATTGCATTGGTCTCTGCATCCTTCTTACCTACAACGGTAGTCTTGTAGTCAGTCCTTCAGAACACAAAAATTATCATGTCACCTTTGTTAATTTTTCTGTGGCTTCACATTGTGATGATTTGAAGGATACCCAGAATTCTCAACACATTCCACAGGCTTCCAGATCTGGATTCTTTCCGACATTTCATCTCTCTGTATTCGCCCATGTACCAGTTTGCTAAGACTGCAAAACAAAATGCCACAGACTAGGGACCTTAAACAATAGAAATTTATTTTATTTTTTTTTCCATATTTCTGCAAGATGGAACTCCAAGATCAATGTGGTGCTTGCAGGGTTGTCTTCTACCGCAGCCCCTTTCTTTGGCTTTTAGACGGCAATCTCCTCACTGTGACCTTACCTGGTTTTTTTACTGCAGGGATATCAGCATCTCTTTCACTTTTTGTAAAAATGCTAGTCAGATCAGGGACCTGCCTTTATGATCCCATTTAACCTTACCTCTTTAACAACCCTGTCTTCTAATACAGTAACAAAGGGGGTTAGGGCTTCAACATTGGAATTTTGGGTGGACAAAATTCAGTTCATAATAATCCATGTTCCTTGAGGAATCTCTCTTCTTTAAAGGGTTCTCTCCAGAGTCTATCACAATACTTACACATGGCAGAGAATCAAGGAATATTTACTGAAAGAATTAAAGAATGAATATAAATGTTCGACATGTAGTATGCTTGCCTAAGCACTCCTTAGGGAGTGGGCTTTAGAAATACACCGATGAAAAACATAAAGGTCCTATTTTCACAAAGCTCAAGGATGTACACACACACACACACACCCCTAAAGAAAATAACACATAAATGGTTGTAATTGTTAGTTGCTTTGCTTAGGCTTTTCCGTCAGCATATGTTTATTTCTAGAGTAAGCACCCCAGCATGCGAGAAGAAGTGGACATGAGTAATTACTGCCTATGAGAATATCCCTATGAGCCCGCAGCTCCCACCATCATCTTTTAGTGAAGAAAAAATGTGGTGCAGAAGTAGTAAGTAATGATCTATCAATGTGTGTCAATCTGGCTCTGAACACATACACTTAACCTCTATGTTACCTTGTGTGGAAATGCAGGCAAAAGAAGCTGAGAGTTAAATTCCTTCTCATATATAGATATACCCTTATTGTTATAAAGTATCAGGAGAATACACATCACGAGTGAGTCACATCGTCCACATTTTTGGAGAGACAGATGTAAGTGTGCAACAACAACGAAAAGAAAAAGAAAACAAATTTAGCATGCATCAGGATATCCATGTGCTTTAAAAATATTGGCCACAAATAAAATGCAAGATTGACAAAAATGGGAAAGTAATAGGAATTTCGACTGACCTGGGAAAAGAGACAGTTCAATGACTAATATGAAGGCAGGGAGAAGAAAAGAAAGCAAATGGTGACAACTGAGCTCCCACTCTTTGCTAGGTCTCCCCAAGGAAATAATATTTATATGAAAAGACAATGTAAGAAGGCAGCGGATTTGATCTGTTCATAGTTAAAACTTGAAATAATGCACATGATTTCTTTACAGAGTGACTTCGATATTTCTAACCAGCCCCTTTATTACATTTTATTAATAAAGATTAATTTAGTTGCTAATGGTGCTAGCCAGTGTTCTGGGTGCTGGCACACACAGTGGTGAGTAAGGTAAAGTAGTTACAATTATTGAGCTTGAATTTTAGTGGGGAAGAAAAGCGATATACAAATAGCAAGATAATGAATGTACTTAAACTGAGTAAAACACTATCAAGAAAAGTGCAGCAGAGTAATGGAAAAGACAATAAGAAACTGATATTTTTAATGGGGTATTCATGAAAAGCCCCCCTGAGAAAAATAGTTTTGGAAAAATTTTGAATAAAATGTCTTTGTAAATTACTTAACTAATGAATTAATTCAGGAAATGTGAGGGAGAAGTACCCACAGGAGGTGAGTTGCACAACCACTTCTACAGAATTATGCCTTGGTAGGTCATCCCTCAAAGAAAAAGTGCTAGGAATACAGACTGATCACTGTGAACATTTGTAGCGAAGATAGTGAATTGTGGTTTTAATTCCACACAACATGGACTCTGTGATGATTCATTTTGAATCGCCTGGTTTTGTTTTCTTCCAAGCCACACAGCTCGCTTGTGCAGCCTCTGAGTTGCCGCGTCAACCCTCCCTGTTCATGGTCAGAAACGAGGGTCTCCTTAGCTGCAGTGTCATCTGTGTGCTCGGGGAATTACTGTTTGCTAACTGCCATATAGTCTTCAGGAAACATCTTAGTTCTTCTTAAATGATACAGAATGCTAAAAATGCTACCCAGGCATATATCTATTGTTACATATATAGCCCAGCAGCCATGTTGAAGGGAACTTGGATTCATCTTCAATTGGGTTACCAAAATATTTGGATGGTGGAGTAAGATGTGAGGGGTCCTTAGAACACTCATGATTATGACAGATTTAGGCCAGATTTACTGAAAGGACCTAGATAGAAAGGGACCAAATAGCTATGAAACTAGCCTAATAATCCCTTGGATCCGGCCAGCAAACTACAGAAAAGTGGCTCAATTTATTTATTTTTTTAAATTTCAGGTTAAAGTTAGGGTACAAACAACCAAATCACAAAACACGCATTGCTCAGGTAGAGTCCCTCTTGTCGTTACGTCCTGCATCATAAAGGTGTGTCATACACCCTTACGTTGTGCCCATTCTGTGGGAATCCCCCAATCTCCCTCTCTCACTGCCCTCCCCCCAACTTGAATTGAAATGAGTTTTTCTCCTATGTGGGCATGAATTAGATCATCTACGGGCTTCATATTAGTAATGAGTACATTGGATATTTGCATTTCCATTCTTGTGATACTTTACTAAGAAGAATGTTTCAACTCCACCCAGGTTAATACAAAAGATGTGAAATTGGCATCTTTTTTTATGGTTGAATAGTATTCCATGGTAGATATATAACACAAGATTGTTAATCCATTGTTTACAATGGCATTGTTGATGGGCATTGTTTCCACATCTTGGCTATTATAAATTGAGCTGTGATAAACAATCTAGTGTGTGGGCGGCGCCTGTGGCTCAGTCGGTAAGGCGCCGGCCCCATTTACCGAGGGTGGCGGGTTCAAACCCGACCCCGGCCAAACTGCAACCAAAAAATAGCCGGGCGTTGTGGCGGGCGCCTGTAGTCCCAGCTAATCGGGAGGCTGAGGCAAGAGAATCGCCTAAGCCCAGGAGTTGGAGGTTGCTGTGAGCTGTGTGAGGCCACGGCACTCTACCGAGGGCCATAAAGTGAGACTCTGTCTCTACAAAAAAAAAAAAAAAAAAAACAATCTAGTGTGTATGTCTTTATGATAAAATGATTTTTTTTTCTTCTGGGTAAATGTCTAGTAATGGGATTGCATGGTTAAATGGGAGATCTAATTTGAGTTTTGTAAGGATTCTCCATACTTCACTGTTGGTTTCTTTTGTTTGTTGGTTTTGAGACAGAGTCTCACTTTGGTCACCTTTGATAGAGTGCCATGATGTCTTAGCTCACAGCAACCTCAAACTCTTGGGCTCAAGTGATTCTTCTACCTCAGCCTCCCAAGTAGCTGGGACTTCAGGTACCCGCCAAACCCCCAGCTATTTTTTAGAGATGGGGGTCTCTTTCTTGCTCAGGCTGGTCTTGAACCGATGAGCTCAGGCAATATACTCCTCTCAGCCTCCAAAGTGCTGGGGTTACAGGTGTGAGCCACCACACCTGGCTTATACTTCTTTCCAAAGAGGTTGTATTAGTTTTCAGTCCTCCCAGCAATGTAAAACTGCCCCCCTTTCTCTACATCCTTCCCAGTATCTGCAACTTTGGGACTTCGTGATGTGGGCTGATCTTAGTGGGGTTAGGTCATATCTCAAGGTGGTTTTGATTTGCATTTCCCAGGTGATTCAAGATGGTAATTCTGAAATGAACAAAATGTTTCCTCATCATTGATGTTAATACCACCAAAAGGCCACTAGGGTCTATGAGAATAGTATGTTAGGGAACAATAATGGCTGAAGACCTTGTGTCACTACTGCCCAGGCTTATTAAGTTGAGTGTGTTTTAGCAGGATAGCCTACTCAAACCTACAAGTTATCAAATGTGGGTGACAGATAATGGAATTATCAAACTCTGTGCATCATGCAGGTAGTTAATAGAGGAGGTGGGTTTAGAAGCTAGAACTATCTAGCTCAAACTGCATTCTCTTTTCATCCTAACATGCTGACTTCTTCTGTGCCTTGGATTCACCAGGTTTTGCTCAGCTTCCAAAACATCTGTTCTAGGCATGAGAAATCAAGTGCAACTGATTGGTTCTCAGGAAGCAGCAGAAGGCATATGGTGAAATGCCAATGTGGTCCAATTTCCAAGGAAGGTATGTTTTATCCAAGTATATTTGTTTATTTTAACATCTTATATTGAAGGTTTCTATTTACATTAATCATAAATTTTTCTCTTACTTCCTCCATATAAAACACCAGAAACTTTCTGTATCCTGTGAGGTTAAGGAGCCTGTCTTCAAGGCATTGCCTAATGGCCTAGGAGTAATGTGATAGCCCCAAGCCAGAGAAATGTTCCTGCAGGGTTTTAAAAATGTGTTATGGACTCAAAACAGTGACCTTTAACACCTACCCTTTTAAAATGATGCATATTTTATAACCCTTTGTGCATAACTGAAATAACCATAGACAGCTTAAGGATAGGATGACTTAGTTAATTATATGTTGGAGTTATCTCACAAAAGTCAAGCATAGGAATGAAGCCAGGCCACAACCAGAGGCTCAGTTAAAATATGGAAAGTGGTTAGGAATTTACTCTCTTTTATCTCTTCTTGTGATATTGATTTTATGGAATAACTTTCTCTGTCTCTGTTTACCTAGTGAAATATGGTTGTATGAAAGTACATAAACGTGTATCTTATATTTTGGAACAAATAAACTCCTTGCCATTTGTTCAGTGTCTCTGAATCCTAAGTCTAAATTACTAGGAAAGAGAACCTGAATTGCCAGTTTAGATCAAGGAGTCAGTCATAATGCAATTCACAGTAGCCATGAGTCTGGGGTAATACACAAAGGTGGCATGAGCTCATACCTGGGTACAGAGGGATGTGCTTGTAGGAAGGGAAAGAAGCTACCGAACTTCTCTGGGACTCACTACCAATTCATACGAGTTACATTTAAAAATCACAAATAAGCAACCCATTCTAGCTACAAACATTTTCCCTAGCCAGCCTTTTCAGTGCCTGTGTACTGTGTGTATGTGTGTGTGCGTGCGTGTGTACATACACATTTGCACGTGGGTGTGTGCGTGCATGTGTACATACACATTTGCCCGTGGGTGGGTGTGTGCGTGTGTACATACACATTTGCACATGGTACTGGTGTAGGAGTCCTTTGCCTCCTTTAGTAAAAGTTGGATATGTTATCTTAAATAGTAACCAGATCATTTTCTATATGTGAATGTAAAGTCCGTTTACTGAAATAAAGAGAATTTCGATGACAAGGGAAAGGAAAAGCAAATAATAAGTGCAAGAGAATATATTGTGTGTAACCACTTGAGCTTTCCTGGCAGATGGGTGCTCCGCAAATGATAATGCATCTGTGCCTCGCACACTTCCACTCTGCGTCCACCCTGGCTTTGCCTCTGCTATGGTCAGCACATGTTTGGTTTTTCAACATGAGGTCAGAGGTGCAAGCTGTATTGAAAGGGAGACTGTGTTGTAGATGGCGTTCTATCAAGATCCAGGAGATGATCCTGTACTTTTTGTGTATGCTTGTGACAGGCATTTATGAAAATGATTTTCAGGATTTGCTGACCCTGGTTTGATCCTCTCTGTTGATGTCTGATCCATCCATTCTTGTAAGAGTGCTTGTAAATGGATGCAAATATGGAAATAACCTTAAAATATAATTTTTTTGGAAAACAAATCCATAGCAAATGATAGGTATTTTTGAATCAATAAACTTTTATTTTTCTGTGTCGTGATTCTGTGAGCCTTAACTTATGTAACACTATTACTCAAAAGTGTATTTTTTCATAGTGAAAGCAAACCAGTCATACTTTTTAATAGTATGCTTATCATTACAGCAAGATTGATTGTATGGAGAGAGACACTCCTAGTTTATTGAGGCAATTAATTTTATTCATCCATAGATGATGTAAGTATATAGGTAATTTATGTAAAATTTAGTTTTCAGTTTTGTAGAAAAAAATAGATTTCAGTTTTTCAGTTATATGTAAATATCTCCATGTAAGTATATTTAGTAAAGGTTGCAATGAGGATTGGTATCATTTTTAGCAGGAATTTAGAGCAATGTACAGTTAGGACACAGACTTTGGAACAGACTGCGAGGGATCCACTCTTAGCTGTGCATCTTCCCTTAAGTCATGTCAAATACTCTTTGCATCACTTTTGTTTGCATCTTTTATTTTTCCACAGAGGTTTTTGAGAACTTAAAGTATTTAGCACACAACCAACAAAGAATTAAGAACACTATACATTTTCCTTGTGATTGTTAATAGCACTAATAATGATTGTAGTGTTAATATAATCTTAAGAATATTAACTAATAATTATTGATTAATGCTTCCAATAATAACTAAACAACAAAGATATGATGAATTTTAGAAACTTGAATAAAGAAGGTATTACATAATGATAAGAAGGTCAATTTTTCTAGAAAACATAAACCTTAATGTGTACATGCTTAACAACAGACTGTCTAAATATGTAAGGCAAAAACTGATATAATTGCCAAAAAAAAAAATAGATGAATTCACTATTATTCTTGGATACTTCAACAAGCGGAAAATCAGTAAGAGCACAGTTGAACTGAACTGAACATCTCCGTCAATTGCCTGGATATAATGGGCATCTGTAGCCTACGCTGTCCAACAGCAGCAGAAGACACAGTCTTCTCAAGCTCACTGGAACACTGGCCCGGATAGATACATTCTGGGCCAAGAAATACGCCTTAACACATTGACAAGAATATAAACCATACACTGTTGGCTCTAAGACCACAATGGAATTAAATATAAATCAGTAACTGAAATATACAGAAAATCACATATACTTGTAGATTAGGCAATAGTTTTCTAACTAACACATAGGTCAAAGAAGAAAATTCAAGATAAATTTAAAAATATGTTTAAAACTAAACGGAAATGAAAAACACCACTTATCAACACGTGTGGGGATTTGTTCTTAGAAAGTAGTACTTAGAGAAAAATGTATAGCATTGAATGCATGTATTATAAAAGAAGAAAGATCTAAAATCAGTCATCTAAGTTTGCACCTTAGGAAACTAGAAAAAGATAAGCAAGTTAAATCCAACATAAACAAAAAAGAAAAAAACTAGAGCAGAAAGAAATACATAAACAGAAAATAAATAAAGCAAATGAACAAAACAAAAAGCTGGTATCTTGAAAAGGAATTAATAATTAATTATTATTAAGTTAATATAATTAATAACAGTGTAGCCAGGCTAACTATGAGACAAAAAAAAAAAAAAAAAGAGTAGACACAAATTACTAGCATCACATTATTTTTAGAAAGGGAATATGATCATAGATCCCACAGGCAGGGAAAGGAAAGTCAAGCAGTGCTCTTAGCAGCTCTTTGCCCACATTTGATGACCTATGAAATGGGCCACTTTCTTTAAAGACAAAATTGCCACAGCTCAGACAAGAAGAAATACACAATCTGGATAGACCTAATCTATTCAAGAAATGTAATCAATACTTAATGACCATCCAAAACAGAAAGTCTCAGACCCAGACGTCTTCACTGGTGAATTTTACCGTATATTTAAAAAAGAAAAAAGAATTAATTTTCCACAATGTCTTTCAGAAGACAGAAGAAGAAGAAATACTTGGGCGGCGCCTGTGGCTCAAGGGGTAGGGCGCCAGTCCCATATGCCGGAGGTGGCGGGTTCAAACCCAGCCCCGGACAAAAAAAAAAAAAAAAGAAGAAATACTTTCCTGAACAGTCTATGAGTTGAATAGACTAAAGCCAGACAGAGACATTATGGGAATAGAAAACTGCAGACTAACATTTTATATGGACCCACATGAAAAAATCCTTAACAAAGTATCAGATCAAATTCAACAATGTATACAAGGAATTATATACACACTATGACCAAGTGGGATTTATCTCACCTATGTCAGGCTATTTCCATAGTTGAAAATCAATTATATAATCAATCACATCAAACTGCTAAAATAAAAATCATATGATTGTATGTACAGCATTTGACAAAATCCAACATCTATTCATTAAAAATAAAATCCTCTCAATATACTAGAAACAGAAGGAAACTGTCTCAAGTTGATAAAGAATATCTATTTTAAATGTTTCAGCACTCCTTTTCAACATAGTATTGGAATTCCTAGCTAATTGCTTATTGGGAGAAAAGAAATCAAACTGTCTTTATTTGCAGATAGCATGATTATCAATGTGGAAAATCTGAAAATATCAATAAAACAATTCCTGGAGCTAATACTCAAAAATAGCAGGATTGCAGGATACAAGGTTAGTATATAAAAGTCAATACTTTCAAGAGCAGCAATAAACAATTAATAGTCTGATTTTCAAAATATGTTACCACTTACATTACACCCCTCACATCAAAGTCCTTAGATACCTAAAAATCTACCAATATATGTAGAAGATCTATGTGAAAAGAACTACAAAACTATGGTAAAAGATACAAGGAAGAAGTAAATAAATGGAGAAAAAGTTCACGTTCATGGACCAAAAGCTTCAATACTGTTAAAATGTCAGTTCTTTTCAAACTAAATGATTAACTCTTGAAATTCCCCCCACATTCCCGAAAGTCTGATTTTACAGTTGACAGAGAGACAAAAGGCCATTAGCAGACCACACAGTGATGAGGAAGAGCAGAGTTGGAGGACTGACGCTACCCAAGTTCCAGAGACACTGTAAACCTACTGTAATCGAGAGAGTGCATGTTAAGGAAGTGAGAGTCAAATGGATCAGCAAAACAAAATAGAGGGGCCAGAATTGAACCACAGAAAAATAATCAACTGACCAAAAGCACAGGCATTACAAGGGATGAAAGATAATCTTTCTAACAAATTGATGCTAGAGCCACTAATATCCAAATACAAACATCAATCTAGAAACAAACCTTATTTCACCCTTCACTCTAAATGGATCGTGGGTCTAACTGTAAGATATAACACAAAAAAACTGCTAGATGATAACATATGAGAAAATCTAGATTATCTGGCATTTTGCAGTAACTTTTTTTTAATATGACACCAAATACATAATTCATGAAAAAAAATTTATGTACTGAACATTATTAAAATGTTTTAAACATTTGCTCTCAGAAATACGGTCAGTAGAACAAAAAGGTAAGAAACCATAGACGGGGGAAAACTCTTATCAAAAGATGTATCTGATTAAGGATTGTTATCAGAAATAAGAATTCTTAAAACTCAGCACCAGATTAAAACATAAACCAAAAACATTAACAGATACCTCATCAAAGAATAAAAATGGCAAATAGGCATACTAAACGTTGCCTCACATCATATGTGTTTGGGTAAATGAAAATTAAAACAACAGTGAAATACCACTATACATACGTTAGAACGGCCAAAATCCAGAACATTGACACCAAATACTGATGAGGACGTGAAATGACAGAAACTCGTGTTTATTACTTGTTGGATACAAAACCATACCCTCCTTTGGTAGGCAGTCTGTCAGTTTCTAACTAAACTGAACATACTCTTTTAATACGAAATAGCAATTGAGCTTTTTGGTATTTATCCAAAAAAAAGATGAAAACCTATGCCCATATAACAATCTGCATACAGATCTTTATAGAAGTTTTGTTTTTAATTGCCAAAATTTGGAGGCCAACAAGATGTCTTTTGGTAGGTGAGTGGTTAGAATGTGGAACATGCTGACTATGAAATATTATTTAAAGCTGAAAAGAAACCAGCTGTCCAGCCATGAAAAGAAATAGAGGGAACTTCAATGCATGTTACTAAGTGAAAGGCTTCATTCTGAAGAGGTTGTATACTACATGATTACAACTTAAGACATTCTTGAAAAGGCAACGCTATGGAGACAGTAAAAGTATCAGCAATTGCCAGAGGCCAGAGAGAAGTGAGAGGTGAATAGGTAAAACCTAGATTTTTAGTGCAGTTAAAATAGCGTGTCATACTGTAATGGTGGATACATCATACAGCATCTGAACCTGTGGAATATAAGGTTCACTCAGACTGAACTCGATGGAAGCTATGCTTTGGATGATAATGGTGTGTCAATGTAGGTTCATCAATTATAACAAACGTACCACTCCGGTAAGGGGTGTTGGGAACAATGGAGGCTATCCACGTGTGGGTGCAGGGGTAAATGGGACATCTCTCTACCTTCCTCTCCGTTGTGCTAAATATTTTCTAAAAAATTACCTTCAAAGAAGCAAGATAGTGAAAACTAATATAAATTTATCAATCGTCAAATACTAATAAATAGATTAATATATCCACTTAAAATTTGAATATTGCTGGAATGAATTTACAAAGTATTGCTGTATCTTGTTTTAAAGGAAAAAAACTGTTAAAATGAAAATTTTTATGGCTACAAAAAAATCATATGGGGCAAATATTAACCAACAGCAGTCAGGACCAGCTATAATAACATTATACAAAATAGACTTTAAAACTTAAACCCTTATTAGAGGTAGAGAACAAAACACCAGGATAAAAGTTAGAATTTGTTAGAATGGTATTACAATATATAACCTATGTTTACATAACAAACTCACAAAAAATAAAATGAAAATAGTAATTAAATTTCATAAAGTTATTGTCAAATTACTTATCACAGTGGGAGATTTTAATATTCTTCCCTTATTTAATGATATATCAAGTAAGCAAAGAATTACTAAATAAATAAAAGAAATAATGAAACTCGTAATATCTTTACATTTATATTTATATCCCAAAATTAACAAATTCAAATCTTCCTAAGTTTTCCTGAAACTTTGAAAAACAATGTTTATACACAGGTCACTAACCAAATTTCAAGGTATTTTAAAAATATATTAAACTTCAATTAATTTGAACTCAATAACAAAAGTATCCAATATCAAAATAATGTATTAAAATCTCAACTTTGAAACAATAATATTTATAGAAGAGATCAGTAAGAATATGAAAATACATTTTAGACTCATTAATGATTAAGAAATATTTCAAACCTTGTGAGATGCATCAAAATTGTTCTTTTGGGGGCAACTTTCTTTTTTTTTTTTTTGTAGAGACAGAGTCTTCACTTTATGGCCCTCGGTAGAGTGCCGTGGCCTCACACAGCTCACAGCAACCTCCAACTCCTGGGCTTAAGCGATTCTCTTGCCTCAGCCTCCCAAGTAGCTGGGACTACAGGCGCCCGCCACAACGCCCAGCTATTTTTTGGTTGCAGTTCAACCGGGGCCGGGTTTGAACCTGCCACCCTCAGTATATGGGGCCAGCGCCTTACCAACTGAGCCACAGGCGCCGCCCTTGGGGGCAACTTTCAACTTAAAATATTTACATTAGAAAAGTTAGAAGGCTGAGAAAATAAAACAAACATTAAAAAGTAAAAAGAACATAATTATAGGTATCAATATCAGTAAATTAGAATAAAATAGGTATGACATGGGATAGTAATAGAAAGAAAAGTTATTTTGAAAACTAACAGAACAGCCAAACCTCTCGAAAACTTTATCACAGAAATGAAAAAGAACAATGAGAGACAACAGGGAAATTAAAACATATGACATAAGAGTGGTTAAAGAGAAAATACAAGTGTATTGCAATCTAAGTAGTTTAGACTAAACCTTTTACTAAGAACAGCTGTTAAAAATGTAATATATGTAAGGCCAGGCGGGGTGGCTCACACCTGTAGTCATAGCACTCTGGGAGGCTAAAGTGGGTGGATTGTTGAAGTTCAGGAGTGTGAGACCAGCCTGAGCATTAGTGAGACCCCAGCTCTAAAAATAGCAGAGCCTTATGGAGGGTGCCTGTAGTCCCAGCTACTTGGAAGGCTGAGGCAAGAGAATCGCTTGTGCCCAGGAGTTTGAGGTTGCCATAAACTATGACACCACAGAACTCTACCAAGGGTGACAAAATGAAATTCTATCTCAGAAAAAAAAAAAAAAAGTGGTATATATGTATGTGTGTATGTGTGTTCATACATATATATCCATTTTAGTACCCTCAATATATACAAACATACGTACATGTATTTATACTTATCTGTCATCTTTTGACCTTTTCTATCTGTCCTCTATCTATTTACTCTATTTGAAGGCACTGGAGAGCTACCAGCTGTGTGGCTGAAATCCAGGATGGAATTAGAGCTCAGAGAAGTGATCTCACCTTGGAGGTCACTTGTCCCCAAAGGTATCCGCTCTGAAAGGGCAGCTGGGACACTGGACAGTTTTTAACAGCCCCGTGGCAATGAGGGTACTATAGTCAAGTTGCTGACAAATGACGACATTGAGAAAATCATTAAAGCAGCCCGAGAAAGACATAAATAACTCACAAAGGCACAATGAGTTTAAATGCAAACTACTCTACAGAAAGAATGAAAGGAAAAATAAAACAAAATATGCTCAAAGGGATTAACAAAAACATGTTAGTCTACAATTGTCTAACCAGTGAAAGCAACAATTCCAACTGGAGAGGAGACTAAGTTTTAAACAGACATCACTCGTTTCTCACTTAAACTAAAGTGTTCTTGAGGCAAATTGAATGTAATTTCACGTCAAAGTTCTTTTACTGTTGATTTCAACCATCACAAAGTATGGATTAATTCCATCTCAAAAAAAGTTGATAGTTACTATATTTGTCGAATAAATATATGTATTATTATCTATATCACTGGTTGTCAGGTGAATGTAATTTTGAGACACGGAATGGCTAAAATTAAACATATTGAGAATATTAGATGCTGGAAATAATGTAGAATTATAGGAAATGCTATGTAGTGCCATGGATGTGTCAGTTGGTATACCCGTTTTGGAAAACTATTGGGTATGAAATTGTAATGATGGATATTTGCATACCCAGCAATTACTCCCTTAAGTAGATATTAGAGAGATGATCTATAGTACTTTACCAATAAGTATAGATGAGAACACAACTGTCATGGTTGTGTGTGTGTGTGTGTGGGGGGGGGTGACTGAAAACAATTCAAATGACCTTTCACAGGAGAATGAATAAATAAAATGTGATAAATTTGGTAGCTCTGCAATGTCTTCAAATAACTGGAATAATATCCACCACTGAATGTCAGAAAATTTCTGCTAAACCACCACATAAATGAATTGTAGAGATACAATACTGAAGGAAAGAATAGTCTCCCAAGACTACCTATGCCATATTTGTAAAAATTAAAATTATGAAAAGCAGTTGTATCTTTATATACATAGTGTTTAAAGTTACACCGCACACACAAACCATGTAAAATGTATGAAAAACAATATATACATTCAAGATACAAGCTATCTGAGCAGTGAGGTAGAATAATGGGGAAGGGTCAAAACACAGAAGCATTGGTATTAGGGGAAATACAGTTTTTATGTTATATTGGATTTCATATGTTCATGTGTTTCTTGTATCTTATAACATAAATTTCATTTTTAAGTATTTCTTTCTTTTGCATTTTCCCAAGACTATGAAATCATCACCATTATCTAATTCTGGACATTTATATCCATTTTGAATTAAGATTTTGTGCATCATGTAAAGAGTGGGTTTTGCTCTTTTGCATGTCAAAATCACATTGTTTCCACATTGTTTATTAAAAAACTCCTCTCTGTAAACTCATTGAAAATAAAATAACCACAGACACGTGTTTATTTCTAGACTCTCAAATTAATACCAGCGATTTAAATATCTAACTTTAATCCATTACCACCCTTTCCTGATTACTGTATCTTTGTATTATATTTTGAAATCAAGAAGTATGTATTCTTCACTTTGTTGTTTATAGTCTATGTTTGTTTTGCTTATTCCTGACCCCTTGTATTGCCATGGAATTTTCAGATCAGCTTTTCCATTCTGAAAAAAGTGTAGTTGGGATTTTAATAGAAATGCTATTGAATATATAGATAAATTGGGGATATTGCTCAATAAAGGAATGCTTACACCCTGTCGCTGGGAATGTAAATTAGTACAACTTCATGGAAAATGGTATGGAAATTTATCAAAAAATTAAAAGTAGACCTACCATTACATTCAGCAATCCCATTACTGGTTATCTACTCAAAGGAAAAGAAGTCATTGTTTTAAAAAAGATACTTGCACTTATATGTTTATCACAGCACAATTCACAGTTGCAGAGATCAGGAATCATCTAAAATGCTCATCAACTGATGAGTGGATTAAAATAAAATGTGGAATATATATGCCATTGAATACTAGTCAACCATAAAAAAAAGAATAAAACAATGTTTTTGCAGCAATTTGGGTGGAAGTGGAGGCCATTTTTCTAAGTGAAGTATCTCAGGAATAGACAAATACCACATATTCTCACCTACAATTGGGAGCTAACCAAGGGATATACAGGGTCGTACAGAGTGGTACACTGGACACTGGAGAGTTAGAAGTGGACGGAGGGGAGAGGAGGTGAAGAATGAAGACCTACCTGTTGGGTATAACATACACTATTCTCGTGACGGGCACATTAAAAGCTTTGACTTCACTGCTATAGAATTCACGTATCTGGTGTACATTTTATAACCTCTGAATCTACTGAAACTTAAAAAATATTTTCATCCTACTCCAATACATAAGTAAATTAACCTTTCATTCTGTAGATATGGGATGACTTTCCATTTATTTAGGCCTTCATTAATTCTTCTCAGCCAAATGCAACACAGCTTCACCCTTCCCTGCACTCACCAGCGGTGGAGTCTTGCATGTGCGCTACAACCTTCTTGGACTCGTAGACCTTCTCGTCTGTTCTCTTAGTGCCTGTGATCCGTCTGTGTTAGCTTGCTCTACTATCTTTATATAGCCTTCCATGACCATTCTGCCTAACTCATCACCCCATATAAAAAGATCTTATAAGCACACCTCTTATTTGTAATACTCACTATAATTATGGTTTAAAATATTTAAGTAATGCATCCTTCTATTTTAGATTATAGGCAGCATGGAGATGGAAATTGGGCCTGTTCCATATCTCTGGTTGGTGTGAAATGTTCTTTTCATTTTCATCTGTAATTGGTGGGACTTTAATCAAGAGAACTTCTCACAGACATAGTCTTGTGACACATTGTGAACTAGCAGACTGATATGTTCCTTTATTTTTTTTTTTTTTTTTGGCCAGAGCTGGGTTTGACCCCACCATCTTCAGCATATGGGGCTGGCGTCCTACTTTTTTGAGCCACAGACGCCACCCCAGACTGATATGTTGTTTATCACAGTAGACAAATAGTCCATTGAGGGCATGTGATCCAAGCTACACTTATTAACATCTTTTTGTCAAGGGGGGAAATGAGATACTGAAAAAGAGAGACTCTGCTTCTGTGATGGCAAAAACTGTATAAACCTAGACTTCACACATTCTTTCTAAAGTAGGAATTGACAGATTCATGATATGTAAAAGATGCTTCTTGGAAGGCACTTAAGACAGAGAACATGGGGTAACGTGATGCCCAACGTCCTGAGCCAGGCACTGTGAACCATCAAGTAAACACGAGGCAGACCGTGCAATTAAACACTCCACACTCCCCATGACTTCACCTCTACATCCTTAGAAACTCTGCAAGGTTTGTATTAATGGAAGAGTTGACATTTTACAGAGGAATAATTTGAAACTCATACAGATTAAATAATATTGGCAAGTTCTCTCAGTTAGTAAGTCACAAAATCAAGATTCAAACCAGGTCAGTCTGATTCCAAAGGCGATGTTACTCCCATTAGGCTCTGCTACTGATGGGAAACTCATAATAGTCTGAAAATAGTGGTATTTAATAAAGAATATTTAATACTACACAGATGTTAAAGGAATAGTTCTTTAAAACACTGACTATCTTTACAATATTGTTGGATTTAGCCAAGATGGAGAAAAGGGCAATTTCCCGCTGCTGCTTATGCTGAGTATTAAAAAGAGACATGGCTCGAAGATGCTGTGAAGGATTTCTCATTAAAACAGTGTTTGTCATATCAACATCTGCATAGCAATTTCAGGTGAATTATATACCATATGGGGACTAACCTCACGATGGAGAACAGGATAATTTAATACTCACTAAATGGAATTTTGCCTGTGCTAGGATTTTTCCAATGAGCATTACTGAATCCAGCAAAACCAAAATATCTCAATTTTACATTGCTGTTACATTAAGTGTGATAAAACAAATAATAAAGTTACGTATTTATATTCCAGCAACGACTCCTCCAAAGAAAGCTTATCAATCACATATAATTAAGCTGTCAGTTCCTAATTTAGAAAGAATGATTTCACTCTAAACTTACAAATATATATATCAAAATAAGGAATTTTTGGAAAATAAAACACAGTGCAAGTACCCTCTGTTTCTGTTGTCATGCTGAAATTAGGGTTACTGTTCTCTTTATATTTATTTCCTATTGCAACAAGTAGATACTTGATTAGAGCCAACATGTTTCAAACGAAACATTTTACACTGAATTTGGACTAGATTTATATAGTCCAAATTTATATAGACCTATATAAATAGGTCTATATAGATTTATATAGACCTATTCACTTGCATGAATAGGTTTATGACTAACCTTATAGAAGTTGATCCTTAAAGGAAAATATATTGTTAATCTTGGTTATGTTCTTGAGCCATCTTCTAGTACATAGGCTTGACCTAAGCAAATTAAAGGCATATGTATATGTATAAAATTTGACTCAGGACATGCTGGAGGACTCACATTTATGGGATAACTTTTTTTTTTTTTTTTGTAGACAGAGTCTCACTTTATTGCCCTCAGTGCTGTGGCATCACAGCTCACAGCAACCTCCAATCCTGGGCTTAGGCAATTTTCTTGCCTCAGCCTCCTGAGTAGCTGGGACTACATGCGCCCAGCTATTTTTTTGTTGCAGTTTGTTCGGGGCTGGGTTCAAACCCGCCACCCTCGGTATATGGGGCTGGCACCCTACTCACTGAGCCACAGGCGCCGCCCTATGGGATAACTTTTATTGTCAACCCACATTTAGTTTAGCGCCCTGAGATGAAGCATTTACTCCATATAGGATTATTAATTAGCTTACAGACCACTATTTATGTTGCCCACACTCAAAATGACAAGAGCAGTTAAGAGGCTGTTTTAAAGATGTCCTTAAAAATAGGACATAAGTTAAAGAATGCTGAAATGTTTTTCCTCAAAGGTTTTTCCCTATGAAGAAAATAATATAGTATTGTCTATTACGTTTTAATCTGTTCCCTGGAAAGAGATACCGTGGAAAATATCCTGACATCAGTAAATTTTATGAGGATTTCTCTATAAATTGAATATATATTCATTGGAACTTTAAGAATATCAGTGTAAATTATTGAATTTCTGTATTGCATATGGTTGGCTAAAAAATGGAATGATTCAAGGAAGCTGAAAAGCAATTTATGGAAGGCTAAAAGGTGGTCATTGTTAAGCGCAAAACAGCTGGACCTCTGAACGGTCTTGACAGAGAAGGGAATGTTTAAGGAGGAGTGAAAGCACAAAGTGGAGAACCTGTGAGAGGTGCAGAAAATCAGGAGATCCTACTTCTCCTCCAAGGGTCTTCCCCTTCAAAAAGAACTTCCCTGGAGAGTCTATTATAAGGATGACACGATGGAGACCAGGTCAAAATGAGGCTTATACATGGCCTTTAAATACCAGAGAAACTGAGGCTGAGTAATTCAGTACTGCACACAATTCCCTTCGTTATCAATGGTACTAAGAAGATATAAACTCTGAGCGTATCTTCTACGTGGTATATATTAATAAACTTACTAACACCACAGGGGACTATAAAGGAAGGGCTGTGAGTCCAGGACTTTCCAATTGGCCTCACCTGTGGGTTTAATTTTTTCTGTAAATTGGTAATTCTTAATGACAAAGAACTTTCCAGGGTTCAAAGTTTCATTTCAACTGTCTAACCACAAATAGAATTTGGAGGTGAGGAGAGAAGCATAAAAAACTGACGATCTTTCTCCTTCAATACATGTACCATTGATTTATAGATTCGTGAGGGAAGAAAGCTTCCTGTAGTTACTGTATGACACTTTCTAGGGCAACATTTTTATGACAAAAATTTATCAGGTAGGCATATAAAAAATAATGATAGGAGAAATCTGTGCATGGCACATAGACGTGTCTTCATAAATCTATTCTGAGTATGAGTACACCTTAATAGTAAAGAAGCAAGTACCTTTAAAATGAGCATAGAAATTGGGTCTTGTATCCATATTCCTACTTCATGTTTGATAATTCTTAGAAAGCAATGATACGAGTCTTGAATTTTTTGATTCTTATGCATTCATGAGTATAAACGCTCATTAATATATTTTATTCAGGATCCACTTACTGAGAACCAACTGAAAACAAGAGACCATGAAAGTGTTTTAAAACTTTTAATCCCTGCTATTAAAAACTTTCAGTGATATTGAGGAAAAGTACAAAAGCTCAGATAATTACAGAATAAGGCATCACCTCTCAAGTGTCAGAGATGTCACACTGACACGATTTTGCAGCTCCGAAGAGCAGATTGTGCTGGAATTTAGGTCAGGGTAAAGGCCCAGGTGTTAGTGTTTTAAGAAAGACAATGCAATTTTTTTTTCTGTTGGTTTTAAAACACAATGGCCTTAAAATAAAGCCATTCTTTTGAATTTGTAACTGAGCCTCCCTTCTTTTTTTCCTCATTGTGTAAGTACATTATATATTGAAAAGTTTTGAGTTGTAAGGTAGAGCATAGAAATATGTGAAGAGACAGTATCGAAATAACATGGGGTTCTGGGTCTTGCAGCAAAGTTGTCTGCCATGTGGGGTCCCCTGGGGGTTTAAGGTTGAGATTTGAAGGTGCTGGTGTTCAAGTCAGGAACAGCCACCTGGAATAAGTCTGTGAAAAGTGAGAGAGCTTGGCTCTTTTCAGATCTGCGTGTATAGGGGCTCTGTTGTTTAAGGTGCTGCAAGAATCCCCTGGATGTAGAACCACCACCCCAGGCTCTGTGGGAACCCCCCTTTGTCCACTGTTAATAACTTGGTTCTCTTGACTTAAAATGTATCTTTATTTTCAGATAATTGAAACATAAGGCAAAAAAACCAAAAACTTAATTCTGACGCCTGATTGATTCCCCTTTCCACCTCATTTCCAGGATAGTTCAGGCTTTTTGAGGTCCTGCATTAAAAAGCGGCGTATGATAGGCAGAATTCTACAATTGCCCCTCCCGAGTCCCCGGTATTGATATTCAGATTAACTACATGCTACTATGAAAGATTTGGCACATATAATTATAATCCCAACTCAGTAGAATTTAAGAGTGGAAGATTAGTGGAATGAGTCTGATGTAATTAGTGAGGCCTTTAAAAAGAGTATCAGTGCGCTCCCACCGAACGGGCACAATGGAAGGGTGTGTGGCACCCCTCCTGGGTGTGGAAGCCAACGACAACGCAGAATTTACCAAAGAAACGCAAACACTGTAACCTAATCTTTTGTACCCTCATAGGAATCTGAAATTTAACAAAAATAAAAAGGGAGTGATCTTCGGTTGGTTGCAGAAGAGAAAATCAGAGGCAGGAAGCAGATACAAGACATAGGTTTGCGCTAACAATGTTTGAGTCTTCTGGTGACTTAGTGTCAGGAGGGAGGAAAGGTGAGCAATCTGGAGTGATGACTTAGGCTTCTAGCTTAAGCAGTGAAGTGGTGGTAGTTCATGAACCTTGGGACAAGAATTCTCCTGGCCGTAAAGAACCAAGGCTCCAGTGGCCACATCAAGTTAAAATTGTCAGGAGAATCTCTTACTAGCTGTACACCAGGGTCACGCAGGGCGTTTATTACCATCACGCCCCCCCTCTTCCTCCTATATTGTAACTCCAGCTCAAAAAGTATGATTACTCCAGTCAGTAGCAATCCAGAGTAGACCATATCGGTGTTTTCTCCATATTTTTTTAAAGACATACAAATTTACTTTGCCTGGAAATGTCTGCCTCAGTGTATGTATCTTCTTACTGCCAACGTGCCCCAATAGTCATAACTGGTTAATTAGGTTACTCTTTCTCCATTGCTTCTTTTACCTATTGTGAGATGAAATCATCGCCCATATAAAGCAGAACTGTTTAAGACACTGATATTTAAAGAGCATTAGAATTCGAAAAGGAAAAAATAGCTATTTTCTGAAGTTATTCAGAAAAAGAAAAACAAAGAAAATATCAAATAATCACTTCTGTGTGTAACATAATCCTTATTTTCTTCTGTACAGTTTTTAAAATCAATGGCAACAAAACAAAATCATCCCATTTTTGAAAGGGTTAGTAAGTAGTTTGTGAATACCCGTTGGTGGATGTGGGTAATCATCTTTAATTGGAACATACTAGACTGTACATCTTTTTAATTGTTGTATGTTTTCTGCCTTCCTGGTCAACAAAAAGGAAATGATTTAACACCTCAAAACGACAATGCCATCCACAGCCGGGTAATGTCATCGGGAATAAGTCCCAAGGCAGCGCATCCTAAGGATTTTGTGATTTCCAGGGTGATTACGGGAAAATTAAAAAGTAATTCTCTAAGGTAGGCCACAAGAAGACTGCTATTAAATACTCCTTTTGATGTGTACTATTTTATTAATAATACCATGCCTTTAATGAGTTTTCCTCTATGGGGGTTTCTTTGTGTGTGTGTTTGAGCTGCATTAAGAATAACATGGACGGGAATACTAGCTCAGCTGGAATAACCCTGACTAGATTTTTTTAATATAAAAATAATCTCTAGTAAACATAAATTTTTAAGCCTAGTGCTAAATATTATATAGCCAACATATAAATATATATATTTATAATATATAATCTATGTATATATTTATACATATAAAGATATATATTTACATTTATATATTGGCTATATAATATATATATTATATATCAACATATGAATATAAATTCCAATTTAACAAAGAGCCAACAAAGTCCCAGAGAGGTTAAATAACTCAAATTTATTCCACAAGTAGGAAGCCGAACAGGAATGTATACCTGGGCAGTTGGGATCCTGAACTACGTTCTTAACCTTGTTGTTAAAAATGCTTCATCTGTATAATGCAAGAAAACACACACACACACAGAGTCGTTCTCTGTACACAGAATAGATATTAAGTCATTTCACTGATACCAAAAAAAATTGTTCTCTTTTTGAAATTTTCAGATGATTTGCACATCATGTTAATTTCCATGATTACATGTCTCTCTATCAATCTGTCTCCTTAGGAAGAAACATATGAACACATATAGTTCACATGATTTGAAATTATATAAATGAATATCTTCAATGATGATGTAATGATTGCAAAGAATACTTATAGCCATTTTCCTAGAATTTTATCTCTTGACTAGATGTAATAACAATCTTTGCTGAATAACTTCTACTGTGATGATTTAGTCTTGGGGGGTCTTGGTTGATAAATGGGTGGGGCTAGGATAGCAAATGAGAAGACATAATAATATCCAATAGAATGTATGGTTGTTTATATTTTCCATTATATTTACTAAAATTCCAAAAGACCTAAAGTACAGGGTGGCTTATGGATATCAATCAAGTCTATTTATCTACTAAACTTCAGTTATAGTTAATTCTCCAAACGCTTTCTAAATCCGCACTGCTTCTGAATGGTTTCTCTATTAGCACTTTGGTGGGGAAAATTCTTCCGTATCTGTAGCTCTTCCACACACTGCAGGATATTTAGCATCTATGTCCCCTGGTCACTGCAAGCCAGTGATAACTAGAACTGCCCCCACATTTCCAAATCACCCTATTGAGAAAATTACTGAATGACTTTGGTGAAAACAATGACTAAATATTTTTACCACTTATTTACCCTTTCTCCTTCTCCATTCATAGGGAATCAATTTAATCATTTGATAGGAAGCTCTAAAAAAAAATAAGAAAGAAAGAAATGATGCCTGTTATGTGTGGTATATCAGGGAAAATGAAAAGAACCAAGCCCCCTGCTCTCAGGAAAAGTACTCCTTATCCAGACATCCTCACTCACTATGGGTATGGATGGAAAGGTGCAACAGTTAACAAGGGCCACTTACGGAACATGACTTAAGGCCTGAAAAAGACCTGATTTTCCAGTAGTTTCCTCTTACAAATTAATATTCTAGAAAAACTGTATTGTCTTGGAACATCATTCAAATAGACAAGTTGCAAAACTGGGGCCCCTGCTTCTTGTCAAGGCCAAGGTCCTATCTTGGCCCTATTAACCAGGTCTCTTCACAATTTGCTTTCTTTCATCACAGCTGGGTCTGGTGGTCACAGGTAACCCTCCACCAGGATTGGAAGCTTAATTCTTGCTGATTCTCTTACAAATAATTAGAACATAGTAGCACTTTGAACTGTCAATAGTTTATTTACATTTGAGAAGCATAAACTTATCTCTAATTCAATGTATATTTAAAACCCAAACCTTGGGGGGGGGCGCCTGTGGCTCAAAGGAGTAGGGCACCAGCCCCATATGCCAGAGGTGGCAGGTTCAAGCCCAGCCCTGGCCGAAAACTGCAAAAAAAAAACCCCAAAACTTAAATCATTATCTGTACCTCAACTAATCCAGCTTTAAACTTAGTGAATGTAATTCACAGTTCAACATTTCTTAGTGTGAAATTCTCACGTGTAGCACTTAATACAATTGTTTAATTATGGGGAAACAGATCCAATTCTCTTTTACTATCATGAGCTATTATTGAAAATTACTTAACTTTTCATAGATTATAAACTTTTAGTAAGTAGGAACTGTGCTGATTTTTCCCTGGGATAAACAAAGTCTTGGAACAAGTCCAGGAAGAGAGGATTCTCAAAATATATTTTTCATTCAAACTATTTTTATTTCCTTCCAGCTTTCTGAAATAGTATGCAAGAACCATCTTCTGTGAAATGACTCCACCCATTTACACTCATCTAAAGCCGGTTATTAAGATATCTACGCTCTGTGTTGATAAACTGTACAGAATCATGTCTCACCAGCTAATTTCATTGCTAGCTCTAACTTTGTTAGTTTTTTTTTTTTTTTTTTTTTAACAAACTACTAACAGATAGTCATAAGAGTAGTATAAAATATATTGCCTGGAGGAGCTGTTGTTATTGAGGGCAGAAGGGAAGGGAGGTTAATACATTTCCCAGAAATATTAATAATTAAAGATTCCTTTAAATTGGAGTCACCTTGCTGCTGTAGCCACATGTTAAAAGAAAGGAAAAAAAAAAAAAACCTTTTGTCATGGTTTCTTCAAGGTTTGCTGTGCTACTTAATTATAGGTCCTGTGCCAATTCAAAGTGTTTACAATATATTTATTGTGATAATTTGATGCATGGTCACTTTTCTATTACATTAATTCAGTGTAAACTACTGCTAATAATGTCAACAAAACTTCTTTTATCTTTTAAGTATAAATCAGAAGTAAATCTGTAAAGACTTTAGAAAACGCTTACTTAAAAGCCAGTATCATTAATTTTTATGAGAGGGTAATTTTTGGTAACATTACCTCATTATTTTAATTTTTAAAGAATAAAAGCCATATTCTGAATATTGAGTAAATAAAAGGAAATTTATATTACTGGCTATTAGCTCTCTTGCTGCTTAAGGAAAATTGTGAACATGTTAAAAAGGCCAAAAGTCACTGGTTGCCAATATGAAAACATATGCATTGGTTTTCACATACACTCAATAATAGTTTTCCTGTTTGAGACTGGCTTTTTTTATTATTTGTCTTTTGCAAAAATTCTATTTCAACTTATCACTATCAAAAATACACTGTCAGGTGTTATATCTTATCGGAGTCCATCTTCCTTAGCTGAATCATTTAATAAACATTAGTGTCATGTAATAGATTCACATATAAATACATGACCCAATTCCAGAAATCATATTTACTGTTTTAGAGAGGTTTACTCCAAATTTAATTAATTTCCCTCACTTTCTGGAGATCACCAAAGTGGATTTTAGAAACCACCAAGTTGCCTGGCACACTCAGTTCTCACTTACTGTTCCTAAGTGGCCAGGATTTGCGTTGTATGACTGGGCCACTATGATAGAATATGTTGTACTTTGAATCTGCTAGCAAAGACAGCTGTTCTAACTTGGCTTAAGACCATTACCCAATAGAGTTGTCTGAAACTGGAAAGTGATGCACTGATACATTTAGATCATACCACTCAGGGAGTCTGAATATGAAGCAGAGAAAGAAAGAGGCAACAATAATAGCAGAGAGTAGAAACAGTAGTCACAGAGGCTGAGAACTGGAAAGGAGAGAGTGACTTACTGGGTTATGCCGTCCCCAGAGAAGGTGTAATGCATACTCTCTGTCGAGGGAAAGACGAGCTGACTAGGTCACTAAGGCTGAAACGGATATTCCAGAGCTACTGCTACATACAGAATGGCAAAGGGGACTGAGCAAATTTTCCTGCTGAGCCAATCCCATGGGTTCCCTCTTCCATGAGGTAATCTCTGCATCTCTATTCCATTTTAATCTATAAAATTTAGTAAGTTCTTGAGGGGTACAGAATATGACTTTACTACTTTCTTTTGAAGCAGACACTGTTGGTACCTAATCCATATCTCTTTGGTATTCACCTAAAGTAGGTAAGTATCAGAGAATTTTCATTGACAGCAGGAGTGTGTCCATACCTTCATATGTATATGAGGAACAAACTAAGGAATTGCAGAAAATATTTGCAAAAAACCACATATCTATGAAAGGGTTAATACATATAATACATAAAGAAGTCCTGCTATTATACTTTTACTACAATAATAAAAAATATAAATAATATAACTCAAATATGGGCTTAAGGATGTTTAGAAATCACAGAATAACATAAGAAAGTATGGAATTTGTTAGTAAAGGTAAATATATACACACACAAAAAAAACACTGTATTACTGTAATGGTGGTGAATAGACCAGTTTATCTCTACTTTAAAAATTAAAAGATGAAAGTATTAAAAAACACAATCAAAACCTGTTCAATGATACACAGTATGAATAGACATAAATTGTGACATTAATATGTTAAATATGTGGGGAGAGAAGATAAAATGTAAAATCTATGTATGAGAGTGAATTTAAATTATCATCAGCTTAAATAAATGATGACAATTACAAAATATTTTATGTATGTCTCAAATCAGGCATAACAAATTACCTATAAAAATAACAAAAAAATAAAAATAAATATGAATCAAATAAAATCATATCAATGCAAAAGAAAAAAAATTAGCAAAATATAAATGCAGACACTGAGAGAAGAAAATACAGACAACAGAACTAGAAGGCTAACAAAGAACAAGTAAAAATGACAACACCAAATATTTCCTATGTAATGATTGCTTTAAATGTAAATGGGTTAAACTCTTCAATTGAAAAATATAAGGCATCTAAATGAATTTTTAGAAAGACAGACTGAAAATATGCTGTTATAAGAAACACACTTTAAAGTTACACATAGACAGTAATAGAAAAAGATATTCTGGGCAAATGGTAACCAGAAAAGAGGATTAGTGGCTATAGTTATGTTAGAGAAACAGATTTTAGTCTAAAACAGTCATAAGATACAAAGATAGACATTTTCAGATAATAAATAGGTATATCAGCAAACTAATACAGCCTCTTGAAAAGAAGTACGGATAATCAGCAAAAAATTCAAAATAAACACCCCCATTTGATCCAATTAGTAAGCATCTACTGGAAGAAAAAAAATCATTTTATCATAAGCACATTTGCACTAGAATATTTATTGCAGTTCAATTTATAGTCTCTAAGATGTGGAAACAAACCAAGTGCCCATCAACCCATGGAGGAGTATTAAACAGGTACATGTGTACTGCGGAGTACTATTCAGTCATCAAAGATGGAGACTTTACATCTTTTGCATTAACCTGGATAGAGTTGGAGAACATTCTCTTTACTAATGTATCACAAGAATGGAATAGCAAGTATCCAGTGTACTCAAAACTAATATGAAGCCATTAGATGAACTAATACATGCTCACACAAGAGAAAAAAATAATTTAGGTTGGAGAAGGGGAGAGGAGGGAGAAAAGAGAGGGAGGTTTGGTGTTTTCCTACCTAATGGGCACCTACAACAAGAACCTCACTTAAAAAATGCAAATATTGTAACCTAATCCATTGTACTCTCATATTAATTTGAAATTTGAAAAACTAAATTTTAAAAAAGGAAATTAGAAAGTACGTTGAGTCAAAAAAAAAAAGGATTACACAACTTCAACATTTGGGATGTACCCAAAATGTATCCCAACAATAAACTTCTACATCAAAAAATTAGAACAATGTCAAATAAATAACCTAAATTTTACCTCAAAGAAAAATTGCAAAATGAATAATTATCTAACCTTGAATTTAGTAGAAGAAAGGAAATAACAAAGATTAAAGTAGAAGTAAATGAATCAAAAGCATTAGAACTTTAATAACAAAGTTAAAACTGGCATATCCTATATTGGACTAAGAAAGAAAGAGATGACTCAAAAGAAATCAGAACGAGGATACTCTAATGATAACACAGATATGTGAAGGATCATAAAAGAGCACTGTTAGCAATGATGGGGTACAAAGTTGGTAACTTTGATGAAATGGATTACTTCCTATAAACATACAATGTACCAAGACAAAATCACAAGGAAATAGAAAATCTTAATAACCTCTAGTTACTATGTTAATTGAATTAGTAATCAAAAAACTCCCAACAAAGAAAAAGCAAACCATATATCTTTACAAATGAATAGTAACGAACATTTAAAGAAGAGTTAATGACAATTTTTCTCAAAATTATCCCAAAAATTGAACAGGATGGAATTTTCTCAAACTTACTGTGTGAGGCCAGAATTACCTTGATACCGAAGCCAAAGTCAGTAGAAGAAAATAAAACTATATATCACATCCCTGATAAATGACAAATCCCTAAATATCTGAAGATGCAAAAAAAAAAAAAAAAAATCTTAAAACAATACTAGCAAAGCAAACAGATTAGCACATTAAAAGTATTTGATTATCTGACATGATCAATTGGGATGCAAGAATGATTTAGCATATGACAAATTAATGTAATAAACCACATTAACAGAATAAAGCATTATAATTATATGATCATCTTAGTGATGAAGAAAAATAATTTCACTAAAAGCAACACCTTAGAAATAGAAGAATTTGACAAAAATCAACAGACTAGGAATGGAAGTAATAATAAATGAAATTTATATGACAGTGGCACCAGTAACTTTCTACTCATGGTGGAAGCTGAAGGACATTTTCTTTAAAAACTAAATCAAAGTAAAAACACCCACTCTTGCCGTTTCTGTTAAACATTTTCATAGAAGTCTTAGAACAATTAGGCAAGAAATAAAACCCATTTCTGACTGATAAAATTAGAGATTTTACTCTTTTTTTTCCGGTTAGGTTGGCCAAAGGTTTATCTATGTTATTGATCTTTTCAAAAAAACAACTTTTGGATGTAATTGATCTGTTGTATAATTCTTTTGTTTTTAATTTCATTTAATTCTGCTCTGATTTTGGTTATTTCTTTTCTTCTGCTAGGTTTGGGGTTGGAATGTCCTTTCTTCTCCAGTTGCTTGAGTTGTCCCATTAAGTTATTAACTTCCTCTCTTTCTGTTTTCTTGAGGAAGGCTTGCAGTGCTATAAATTTCACTCTTAGGACTGCCTTTGCAGTATCCCAGAGGTTCTGATAATTCGTGTCTTCATTGTCATTTTGTTACAAAAATTTGGCAATTTCCTTCTTAATCTCATCTAACCCATCTATCCTTCAGCATAAGGTTATTTAGCTTCCATGTTTTTGTATGGGTGTGCAGATTCCTGTTGTTGTTGAGTTCAACTTTTATTCCATGATGGTCTGAGAAGATGCAAGGAATAATTTCTATTTTTTTTTTAATTTGATGAGGTTAGATTTGTGGCCTAGGATGTGGTCAATTTTGGAGTATGTTCCGTGGGCTGATGACAAGAATGCGTATTCAGTTTTGCTGGGATGAAAAATGTCTATACTACCCAAAGCAATATATAATTTTAATGCAATTCCTATTAAAGCTCAATTGTCGTATTTTAAAGATCTTGAAAAAAATAATACTTCATTTTATATGGAATCAGAAGAAACCTCGAATAGCCAAAACATTACTCAGAAATAAAAACAAAGCAAGAGGAATCACGCTACCAGACCTGAGACTGTACTATAAATTGATAGTGATCAAAACAGCATGGTAGTGGCACAAAAACAGAGAAGTAGATGTCTGGAACAGAATAGAGAACCAAGAGATGAATCCAGCTACTTACAGTTATTTGATCTTTGACAAGCCAATTCAAAATATTCAGTGGGCTTAAACTGATAGAGGCTATCTACAGCAAACCCACAGCCAATATCATATTGAATGGAGTTAAATTGGAATCATTTCCACTCAGATCAGGAACCAGACAAGGCTGCCCATTGTCTCCATTGCTTTTCAACATTGTAATGGAAGTTTTAGCCACCGCAATTAGGGAAGAAAAGGCGATCAAGGGTATCCATATAGGGTCAGAAGAGATCAAACTCTCGCTCTTCGCAGATGATATGATTGTGTATCTGGAAAACACTAGGGACTCTACTACAAAACTCTTAGAAGTGATCAAGGAATATAGCAGCGTCTCAGGTTACAAAATCAACATTCATAAATCGGTAGCCTTTATATACACCAACAACAGTCAAATTGAAAAAGCAGTTAAGGACTCTATCCCATTCACAGTAGTGCCAAAGAAGATGAAATATTTGGGAATTTACCTAACAAAAGACGTGAAGATCTCTATAAAGAGAACTATGAAACTCTAAGAAAAGAAATAGCTGAAAATGTTAACAAATGGAAAAACATACCATGCTCATGGCTAGGAAGAATCAACATTATCAAAATGTCCATACTACCCAAAGCAATATATAATTTCAACGCACTCCCTATTAAAGCTCCACTGTCATATTTTAAAGATCTTGAAAAAACATTACTTCGTTTTATATGGAATCAGAAAAAACCTCGAATAGCCAAGACATTACTCAGAAATAAAAACAAAACAGGAGGAATCACACTACCAGACCTCAGACTTTACTACAAATCGATAGTGATCAAAACAGCATGGTATTGGCACAAAAACAGAGAAGTAGATATTTGGAATAGAATAGAGAACCAAGAGATGAATCCAGCTACTTACCGCTATTTGATTTTTGACAAGCCAATTAAAAACATTCAGTGGGGAAAAGATTCCCTATTTAACAAATGGTGCTGGGTGAACTGGCTGGCAACCTGCAGAAGACTGAAATTGGACCCACACCTTTCACCATTAATTAAGATAGACTCTCATTGGATTAAAGATTTAAACTTAAGACATGAAACTATAAAAATACTAGAGGAGAATGCAGGGAAAACCCTTGAAGAAATTGGTCTGGGTGAGTATTTCATGAGGCAAACCCCCCGGGCAATTGAAGCAGCTTCAAAAATACACTACTGGGACTTGATCAAACTAAAAAGCTTCTGCACAGCTAAGAACACAGTAAGCAGAGCAAGCAGACAGCCCTCAGAATGGGAGAAGATATTTGCAGGGTATAACTCTGACAAAGGTTTAATAACCAGAATCCACAGAGAACTCAAACGCATCAGCAAGAAAAAAACAAGGGATCCCATCGCAGGCTGGGCAAGGGATTTGAAGAGAAACTTCTCTGAAGAAGACAGGCGCACGGCCTTCAGACATATGAAAAAATGCTCATCATCTTTAATCATCAGAGAAATGCAAATCAAAACTACTTTGAGATATCATCTAACTCCAATGAGACTAGCCTATATCACAAAATCTCAAGACCAGAGATGTTGGCGTGGATGCGGAGAAAAGGGAACACTTCTGCACTGCTGGTGGGAATGCAAATTAATACATTCCTTTTGGAAAGATACATGGAGAACACTCAGAGATCTAAAAATAGATCTGCCATTCAATCCTGTAATTCCTCTGCTGGGCATATACCCAGAAGACCAAAAATCACAACATAACAAAGATATTTGTACCAGAATGTTTATTGCAGCCCAATTCATAATAGCTAAGTCATGGAAAAAGCCCAAGTGCCCATCGATCCACGAATGGATTAATAAATTGTGGTATATGTATACCATGGAATACTATGCAGCCTTAAAGAAAGATGGAGACTTTACCTCTTTCATGTTTACATGGATGGAGCTGGAACATATTCTTCTTAGTAAAGTATCCCAAGAATGGAAGAAAAAATACCCAATGTACACAGCCCTACTATGAAACTAATTTGGGACTCTCACATGAAAGCTATAACCCAGCTACAACTTAACAATAGGGGGAAGTGGGAAAGGGGGTGGGTGGGTAGAGGGAGGGGAATCGGTGGGATCACACCTGTGGTGCATATTACAGGGGTATTTGCGAAACTTGGTAAATGTAGAATGTAAATGTTTTGGCACAGTAACTGAGATAACGCCAGAAAGGCTATGTTAACCACTGTGATAAAAATGTGTCAAATGGTTTATGAAGTGAGTGTATGATGCCCCATAATCATATCATTGTATACAGTTATGATTTAATAAAAAAATTAAAAAAAAAATATTCAGTGGGGAAAAGATTCCTTATTTAACAAATGGTCGCCTGGTTGGCAACCTGTAGAAGACTGAAACTGGACCCACACCTTTCACCATTAACTAAGATAGACTCACACTGGATAAAAAAATTTAAACTTAAGACATGAAACTATAAAAATACTTGAAGAAAGTTCAGGGAAAACTCTTGAAGGAATCTGCCTGGATGAATATTTTATGAGGAGGACTCCCCAGGCAATTGAAGCAGTATCAAAAATACAATACTGGGACCTGATCAAACTAAAAGCTTCTGCACAGCCAAGAACATAGTAAGTATCGAAAGCAAACAGCCCTCAGAGTAGGAGAAAATATTTGAAGGTTATACCTCCAATAAAGGTTTAATAACCAGAATCCACAGAGAACTCAAACATATTAGCAAGAAAAGAACAAGTGATCCCATCTCAGGGTGGGCAAGGGACTTGAAGAGAAACTTCCCTAAAGAAGACAGACGCACGATCTACAAACACATGAAAAAATGCTCATCATCCTTAATCATCAGAGAAATGCAAATCAAAAGCACTTTGAGATATCACCTAACTCCAGTAAGAGTAGCCCACATAACAAAATCCCCAAACTAGAGATGTTGGCATGGATGTGGAGAAAAGGGCACACTTCTACACTGCTGGTGGGAATGCACACTAACACATTCCTTCTGGAAGGATGTTTGGAGAATACTTAGAGATCTAAAAATAGACCTGCCATTCAATCCTATAATTCCTTTACTGGGTATATACCCAGAAGACCAAAAATCACAATATAACAAAGACATCTGTACCAGAATGTTTATTGCAGCCCAATTCATAATTGCTAAGTCATGGAAGAAGCCCAAGTGCCCATGGACTCACGAATGGACTAGCAAATTGTGGTACATGTATACCATGGAATATTATGCAGCCTTAAAGAAAGATGGAGACTTTACCTTTTCATGTTTACATGGATGGAGCTGGAACATATTCTTCTTAGCAAAGTATCTCAGGAATGGAAGAAAAGGTATCCAATGTACTCAGCCCTACTATGAACCTAATTTATAGCTTTCATATGAAGGCTATAACCCAACTATAGCACAAGAATATGGGGAAAGGGCCAAGGGAGGGAGGAGCTTGGAAGGGAGGGTAATTGGTGGGGCATCTTAGAATGGGTACAGGTGAAACTTACTAAATGCAAAATATAAATGTCTACATATAATAACTAAGAAAATGCCATGAAGGCTATGTTGAACAGTTTGATGAGAATATTTTAGATTGTATATGAAACCAGCACATTGTACCCCTTGATTGCACTAATGTACACAGCTATGATTTAACAATAATAAATAAAATAAAATAAAATAAAGAAATAAAACCCAAATTCTTCTAAATCTGAATAGGAGAATGAGAATTTTTCTTATTTACAAATGAAATGATCTTATATGTATAGAAAATTCATGAAAACTTCATAAAAACTGTTATAACTAATTTAAAAATCCAGTAAAGTAGCAAGATACAAAATCAACATACAAAATTTTGTTTCCATGCACTAAGAAAGAAATAACTAAGGAAAACATTTTAAAAATATCATTTACATTTGCATCAAAATAATAAACTACTTGGGAATAAAATTAACAAGGAGGTGAAAGACTTACACCCTAAAAACTACACAACATTGGATGAAGTTATTAAATGTGAGGCAAACACCTGGAAAGACTTTTTAGGCTCATGGATTAGAAGACTTAATGTTGCTAAAATATCTATAGTATCCAAATGATCTAAGAACTATATTCTATCCCTATCAAAACCCCAACAGCATTTCTCACAGAAGTAGGAAAAAGAATTTTAAAGCTCATATAGAATCACAAAAGACCAAAATGGCCAATGTAATCTTGAGAGAGAGCAGCAAAGTAAAGGCATCATACCCCCTGGATTCACAATAACTTCTTGAAAAGATAAAATGTATTGAGGCTGTTTCTTTTTGAGCGAGCTTTCTTCTTCAGAGGCGGCATTTTCCATTTTCTCTTAATTGACAAATTCATATTAGCAGAGGATTTTTCATTGTGCATATTTATGATCATTTTATTATCTGTAGAATTGCTTCTGAAACCTCCTTTTTAATATCAGTTTGGCTAAAGTTATTAATTTAATAATTTCAAAGGTAACATCTATAGGTTTTGTGTAATTTCTCTATTGGTCCATTTCATCCATTTCATTTAATTCTATTCTGATATTTATAATATCCTTTATTTCTATTTATTTTGAGTACTTAAAATTTTTGTTTATCTTGTTCATCAATTTTTAAACAGGTGAAATAGGGTTATTATAATTTTTATAATGTTATAAAAATGTTCTAACTCTAGCACCTTGTTAGTTTTAGGTCAGTTTTTTCCTAATCTTTGTATCCTTTGCTAATATTTTCTGCTGTGTGTTGGCTATGTTCATATTCCTATAATGTGTGTTGAGCTTTCTTCTGAGACTCAGTTCAGCAACTTGAAAATAGTTTAGTCTTATGAAGTTTGGTTTTTGTGATTTGTTAAGAAGATTGGGAACAGTGCACAGCGTAAGACCAATTATTCTTCATTACTGAGTTGAACCACTTGTATACTCTACCCATTTCTTCACCGTCCCTCAGCTCTCAGTATCCCTCTTATACTAATGTATTGTGTCGTAAAAAATAATTATCTCATATATTTTATAAGCTGTTGGTTTATTTTAGGAGGTATAACCAATCTGTTCATTGTTACTCCATCTTTGTCAAAAGTGGAAATCTCAAATTTCTCGGAAAATATCAAATTCTAAATGTTATAGTGATATACAGGTTTTTTTTAAACTTATATGTAGATATACCTAGAAAAATCTAATATACATAAATCTATCTTAGTGGGCAAACCATATTCACACTCTACATTATTTTTTAAATATAAAGGAATTTTTCCATTATCATTTAAATATCATTGGTTATGAAAGTTTTAGATACATTAAAATCTTGCATGTAATCAATAAATTGCCATTGTTAGTTTTAAATCTTATTGTGACATTTTCTTTGATAGTTTTTTTTTGTTTGTTTGTTTGTTTATTGCTTTCTAATTTAGGCTATATGTTCAGAGACATAAGCTATGATTCCAGAAATATTAGAAGTAAAAGCCTTTAGGATTGTGAATCATTTCCTAATAATAACATTGTACTTCTAGATTAAAAACACATGTAAACTATATGTTATATGTGTACTAAAACACTCTTAGACAAAAAGGAGATAAAGATTTATATTTAATAACTTTGACAAATCATTTCCATCTTGCGCACATCTTTATTAAACTTGCTTTCATAAGGCAATTAGTAATTATTTTTATTAGTAATTATTATTTTTTTAATATATGGAGAGGGATGCTACTAGTAATGGCTACATCAACTGCTGATGTTAGAGGAAAAGTATGAATACTGTTTATTAGTTGTTGAAAGATTGGCTTGCAGACATGTGCCTGGGTGTCCTGTTAGAAACATTATGCCTCCCAGAAACTACTTGACAGCTAGAGGCAGTTTGACTCATGTACTTCTCTAGTTGCCTGCAGTAATTACAATTAGCTGCCCCAAGGCAGACAGATAAAATGTGATGTCACAACACCAGAATATGAGAGTAAGCATTCTGAGGCAAATAGCAAATTCCTATTAACAGATAATACCAACAACAAGCTCAATTATTTTGCTTGAATTGAAAAACTCAAAGTGAATAATTTCTAAAATTGTCTTATTTGGGGTACATTATTTCCCATAACTGGAAAACTAAAGGTAAACTTCAGATTCTGACAGCATATTTTCTAACATATCTCCTCAAACATGAGATCTACTCATGTTCACCCTTTCCATGCCATCTAATCCCTCTTCTTGCTACATCTTCCTTTCCCAAAATAAATTGCCTGAATACATTTTATCTTTTCAAAACCTCTGATGAAAACCAGAGGTCATGGCAATGGTCTGAGCTCCCTTACCTCTCATTAGTTAAGCCTGGCTTTGCGAATTTCATTTCTTCAGCTTTTTTCCATTGGCTCAGGTGAAATTCAGACATGTGTTGATATAAAAAATATAAAGGAAATAGCTCGGTAATTTCTTCCCAAGGAAATATAGTACAGATTAATAACATATTGAGAAGATGTGGCCAGGTCAGCTGGTTATTTATCCATTTGGCAATCCTATTTTATTTTGAAGTCAATGGAAGTGAAGCTATAGAGAATAATTCTATAGAATTCTCTATAGAGAATTCTATAGAGAATAATTCACTGAACATTAGTAGTGTCTATGTTAAAAAATAAAAAGTATTGGAGATGGTTATATTTATTTATTTTTATTTTTTTACATTTCTCCCTATTTGATTTGCATGAAATTCAACTGTTAGAGATTAGGAATATAATGAAAACTATTTTGAAGAGTATTAAAGTCAGTTTTCATATGGCATAATAGAACACAATTTTTTATAATTAAAGTTCTCCCAAAATAGAATGGGTCGCCTCGGGAGTCAGTGAAAAACCTGGCAAAATAAGTTTTTACAGCACCTGTCACATTTTCTGTGGATGGAAGGATTTCTGTCTTTGGAAATTTCTACCCTTTTATAGAATTTTTTCTGGAACCTATCATCATATCCCTTTACATTGTGTGGATATATTTCCTAATTTTTTTAAATTATTATTATTATTTTTTACCCAAGAGAGAGTTGATTACATGTTTTATTTGTTGTATTCTTCAACACAGAGCTTTGCTCAGACTATACTTAGAACAAGTATACGTAATTCAGCAGTAGTAAGAATATGTACAATTTATTAGGTGGTATGCCAGACATTTATCATTGATTCTCTCATTGAATATTTACAAAACCATTATGAGGCAAGGGTTATTTTCCCCTATTTTAATTAAAGAAAATAAACATTACAGATTTTAAGCTGTGTGCATGAGTAAACATATAAATCAATGTTTTAATAAATTTATGGATAAATGTATAAATGAGAAATTAGACTACATAATATATGAAATCCATTCTGAATCTGAACATTAGCACTTTGTATTCTATGTCTATGAATGTAAGAGCTATATGAGTAAAAATTGTATATAGCATTATCACTACTCCTTTAACTTACCCTTTAGCTATCCTTCATTACTTTTCACAGGCATCAGGTATTAATAATTTCATTTTTGGTGCTATAAAATGAAGGGGAGTGGAAAGTACAGATGATAAATTATGTAGAAATCCATGCATCTACAAATTCACATTTGTCAACAGACTTTTGGCTTCAGTCCCAATTAAATTCCTTTCAGTAAACATTGACAGGGCCTCTGCAAGGCATGGAGTAACACAATGAAACCTTCTTATTACTTAGAGATGTAGGTTGGAGACTCATTGAAATGGTCTCTCTTGGAGTTATATGTGACATCAAATAGCCCTGCTGATTTGTTTTTTCTTGGATTACTAGTTGCTTGGTATTTTTAAACAGCTAGAAAATGATTCTCTACCGAAGACCAGTGTGATGCCCTTTGACATAATGGGGGAAAATGAAACATTATAATAATGTTGATTTCCCCCTGAGGAGGAGGATATATATATTTATATTTTTCCTGTATCATTAAGCTTGTGAATTATAGTTTTATACTTAGAGGATAAGTTACATATGATTTTTGAAGGTTATATTTTTTGGTCTTTTGGTGTTTTTATTTCTTTTTCCTATCCTAGAAAGATCCAGAAGATTATTTGAAGGGAAAGAAAATATTTAGAATCATCAGTTGTAACCAATAAAGGCCTGAGTGGTAGGCCACCAAAATTTATCAGAAAATGGGCTGTTAAGCAAATACCTTGATATAATATCAGTAATACTAATAAGTCTTGGTTCTGATTATCTACTAAAAATATTACACTCTAAAAGGAACTACAAATTGAGTCTCTCCTTAACCTTAAAATGAATGTCTGTTTTACACCCTCAATAGTATGGTGGGGCTATCTTTGCTTTATACTCTGAATTCACAATTCTGTGCATTATTTGTTCTGTGAACTTGGTTTTATTTTTTATACTTTCCACTCTCTGATTTTTCATTTCTAAATTGGAGAACATTTTTCAATTAGATGGAGCTAGCATAAGACTCATATAATGAATGTGAAATTCTTACCACAGTGCTAGACACAGAGCTGATGTTTGAAAATAAAAGTTTTCATTTTCTTTTCCCTCATCCATATTTTCCCAACTTTCAAGCCTAAATTTCTGTGAATCTTTTTCCTTTTATTATGCTGGTTCATAATAATAATAGTCTTCTAATCACTTTTATAATTTAAAATCTCTGTCTCATGTATTTAATTATACTTAGTTTTGTCATGAACTACTTGTAACTTTCATTTAAACTTCATAGTCAAAAGTGAATAATTCTTAGAGAAAAATACATGATCAAGATTTATTAGTTTATCATTTATCAAGTTATGAACTGATCATAAGCCTAATAAATAGTTTAGCAAGCACTAAACTAGTATAAATATAGCCAGAAATCCATCGTGGCTATAAAAATCACTCTAATGACACAATAAGTAGAAGCAAATCTAAGACAGAACAGAACAGTACTAAAAAGTGCAAGAGTGTGTTTTGCACATACTCATTTTCAAATGATTTCAAATGTTTCAAAGATTTTTTTTTTTTTTTTTTTTTGAGACAACCTCACGCTGTCACTCTGGATAACGTCCTGTTGAGTACGTGCTCACAGCAATCTCAAACTCTTGGGCTCAGCAATCCCATCCTACCTCAATTTCCCGAGTAGCTGAGACTATAGGCACCAGCCACATTGCCCTGAAAGAGATATGGAGAACACTTAGAGATCTAAAAATAGATCTGCCATTCAATCCTGTAATCCTTCTACTGGGCATATACCCAGAAGACCAAAAATCACATCATAACAAAGATGTTTGTACCAAAATGTTTATTGCAGCCCAATTCATAATTGCTAAGTCATGGAAGAAGCCCAAGTGCCCATTGACCCACGAATGGATTAATAAATTGTGGTACATGTACACCATGGAATATTATGCAGCCTTAAAGAAAGATGGAGACTTTACCACTTTCGTGTTTACATGGATGGAGCTGGAACATATTCTTCTTAGTAAAGTATCTCAAGAATGGAAGAAAAAGTACCTAATGTACTCAGCCCTACTATGAAACTAATTTAGGGTTTTCACATGAAAGCTATAACCCAGTTACAACCTAAGAATAGGGGGAAGAGGGAAAGGGAGGGGAGGGAGGGGGGGAGGATGGGCAGAGGGAGGGTGATTGGTGGGATTACACCAGCGGTGCATCTTACAAGGGTATATGTGAAACTTGGTAAACTGTGAAGCTAGTGAATGATGCCCCATATCAATGTACACAGCTATGATTTAATAAAAAAAAAAAAAATAGAGAAAGAGGCTTGCTCTTGCTCAGGTTGGTCTCTAACTCCTGAGCTCAATGATCTACCCACTCTGGCCTCCCTGAGTGCTAGGATTACAGGTCATTGTTGGTGCTGATGTATTAAAGTTTGTACTTTTTTTTTTTTTCAACCTTGCCCTCACTTTTTTAAATAATAGTGCTTTCTTTGCCTCCCTTTGGCTTTAAGTATGTGTTCAACCCTGGAGTTCATTCATAGAATCTAGTGACTGGGAGCCTGTTGTAGCTTGGCGTTCCTACAAAACTCAGTTTTTGACAACTGGTGCACAAACCAGCTTATTGGTAAGGACAGTGTCAGAAGTGAAGAAAGAGAAAAAAGAGGATTAAGACAAAGAGGGAAAATGAGTAAAAAGGAGTGTGTTCCCAAGCCGTCCACAGGACTGCAAGTAGCACAGGTGATTATTCAATTTTGTGAGGAGGCTTCATCTGTGTGTTTTAAAAGGTAACTGGGAGAGTTAGGAATTGTTGCTGTGGCTGAGCCTGCCAGATTCCCCTGCAAGGCAAATGCAAGAAACTGAGGCTGTCCTTCTGTGAACACTTTGACTTCCGACTTCTTCAGTAACTGTTGCCTACTTTGATCTTAAATAAATATTCTTTCTCTACCCTCGAAAATATAAGATATGACAACATATATAATTTTTAAATGGTTTTCCTCCTCAGATACCATATAAGACATTGCATACCTGCATGGATTATCATGTATTCATAGCAGATACTAATTTTAGTTGTTTTATGAGGTGACATGGAAGCAGCATTCAACATATAGAACACTAGGGAAAAATTGAGGTCATTTCACTGAAAGCCATTACAATGAATATAAAACCATATGATAAATATCTCAGTGTTTAAAATAAAACTATGGTTACAGACATGATGACGCTTTCCTAGGAGATAGTAAATAACGATTCTATTCTTATGTTTTTTAATTGCAGAGTTGAATTGATGAAATGCAAATAATTATGTAATTGGATAATATGGTGTTTGGTTAGATTATTCTATTAATTTTGATAATAATTCTAACATCTCTTACGAGGCATAACTATTGGTTTTAATATCATTCTAAAAAAGCATTAACTATATAGCTACTTCATTCAGTCACCAAGCAGTGCTTGGCGAGGAGCACAAAATACAGATGATGATAAAACTCAAAGTTTTCGTCAATTCCCCTTTTTTGGCAGTGGGTAGATTGTTTTCATTTTTTTTTATTTTTCAATATTACTTAGAAACAAATCTATTTTTTCTCTCTGTCTCGTTAATGCCCTCTATACCTCTGATAACCCTTCTCTTCCTCAAATCAAAGGTGTTAAGTCATCTTTCATATACAAAATTTATCACAACTTTGTGGAATCAAGGAGATAAATTTCTTCTCTATTCTTTAAATAATTATTTTGAAGAAGAAGGTTGCAATAATAATAATTATGAGATACAAAATACACATGGTAATGGGTGAATAAAAATTGGTCTACCAATGAACTGAAACTCAACATTCGGTTTCTGAATATTCCGAGTATTCTGTGCTGATTCATAAAGTCAGTCTTAAATGTAATCCAGACCCTTCTTACTATCTCTTTCACATTCTTTTCTTTCTTATTTTGTTTTATCCATTTCATCAGGACCTTTTCAGAATATATGAATAGCAAAGGCCCTGAGCAGAACAATCACAAAAGATTTGCAAATGATCTTTACAAGTTTAAAAGTTCAGCTTTACTGGAAATGTAATAACAAGTGAACAGAAAAAGGTGATCACAAATGGACCAAAAAAAAACTTACTTTTTTTTATATTAGAAGAGTTTTCCATGCTTAGTGTGGGAAGTGACAACTCCCACACACATTTGATGGCAGTTCAAGTTGTTACGGCCTTTTTGGAGGTAAATGTATACCTCTAAATTTAAAAAATTGACAATCTTTAAATTGCCTTAGTTTTGATTCTAGTAGGAGTAAATTATAAGGAATGTGGCTTTTTACTACTTTGAATTAGAGAAACAATATTTATAAACCAAAAAATAAAATTAAATTATTTTAGTTTCTGTTTTTAACTATGTTATGTTTTATAGTATGTGGTAGCCATTCTCCAAACATGGCCTCCCAGGGACCCACATCTCCCAGCAATTCTGTGTGTTTACATGTGCAGCTTCTTTTACCCTTGAATCAGGGTTTGTCCCATGATTCGCTTGTGAACTAAGAGAATGTCATGCACGTGGCGATGAGTAATTTCAGTGTTAAAATTATGAGAAGCTTGCAGCTTCTACTTGAGCCTCTTGGAACCCAGTTCTTTGGATTTTCCCTCTTGAGATGCTCCTCTCTGCAACACAATTGCCACCCCATGAGAAGTCCAAACCATCTGGAAAGGCAAAGTATAGGCATGGTGGCTGATCGCCCCTGCTCAACAGTGAGCCTGCATGAGCACCAACTGTCAACATGGGAGCCACCAATGGAGCCTTCACACGACTGAGGTCCCAGCCTATGTCTAGTACAACTGCACGTAGCAAGAACTACAGATCCGAGATCAGTGAATACACAGAACTAGGAGAAACATAAGCGATTAAAAATATTAGGCCATATGAAAAAATATCATCTTTAATCATCAGAGAAATGCAAATCAAAACTACCTTGAGATACCATCTAACCCCAGTAAGATTAGCCCATATCACAAAATCCCAAGACCAGAGATGTTGGCGTGGATGTGGAGAAAAGGGAACACTTCTACACTGCTGGTGGGAATGCAAATTAATACATTCCTTTTGGAAAGATGTTTGGAGAACACTTAGAAATCTAAAATTAGATCTGCTATTCAATCCTATAATTCCTCTACTAGGTTTATACCCAGAAGACCACAAATCACATTATAACAAAGATATTTGTACCAGAATGTTTATTGCAGCCCAATTCACAATTTCTAAGTCACGGAACAAGCCCAGGTGCCCATCAATCCACGAATGGATTAATAAATTGTGGTATATGTACACCATGGAATATTATGCAGCTTTAAAGAAAGATGGAGACTTTACCGCTTTCATGTTTATATGGATGGAGCTGGAACATATTCTTCTTAGTAAGGTATCTCAAGAATGGAAGAAAAAGGTATCCAATGTACTCAGCCCTACTATGAAACTAATTTATGGCTTTCATAGGAAAGCTATAACCCAGTTATAACCTAAGAATATGGGGAGGGGGGGGAGGTTGGGCCGAGGGAGGGTGATTGGTGGGATTACACCTGTGGTGCATCTTACAAGGGTACATGTGAAACTTAGTGAATGCAGAATATGATTGTCTTAACATAATAATTAAGAAAATGCCAGGAAAGCTATGTTAACCAGTGTGATGAAAATGTGTCAAACTGTTTATAAAGCCAGTGCATGGTGCCTCATGATCACATTAATGTACACAGCTATGATCTAATACTAATAAAAATAAAATAAAATAAAAAATTAGGCCATTAAGATGTGGGTGTTTTCTTGCTAAACAACCAAAACAGAGATCTTTCTTTTGGCTTTAAAATACAATTTTTTTTTCTTAACGTGATCTATTTTTGAATTCCTCTCAAAATAGATGTTCTTTACTTCCTGGCTTCTCGCTCAGAGAGTGGAACCCGTTCTGTTCAGCTCCGTGCTGGAACATAGTCACATGTGTGGAATGTTCTCACCACATCTCCCTCTTAGCTTACCCTCCACAGTGTATTTGTTTATTCTGCGAATATGCTGCAGGACTTAGAAACTGTCAGAACTGTTGAAGTGGGGAAGGGGCGAGCCTTTTAACATTCTCAGCCACTGCCCTCACATGCTCTCCAGCTCTCCTTCTCAGTACTCTGTAAGTTTTCCTTCTTCCTTCTACTTCTGGACGCCATTTTTACCTAGTCTCACAGAGGTGAGAATAAAATCTTAACAGTTAATTGTGCATCTAAAAAGAAAATCTTTGTCCCTCATAATTGCACATTTTTAATATTTTTCCCCCATGTGAGTTGGGCAAACGGGAGAGCTGAGGGGAAAATACACAGGGAACGCTCTCATTGATATTTTGAGATAGAATCCTGCCCTGGGGGAATCTTTTCTTTCCAACTGAAAAGGAACCACCCTGGGCATCTCTTGTGTCTCCATTTCTTTACCTTTTTAAATTTTTATTTATTTATTTTATTTTTTTATTAAATCATAAACACATAGATCATGTATACATTAATGCATTTATGGGGTACAATGTGCTAATTTCATATAGAATTAGGAACACTTACATCCCTCTGGGTAATATACACCTCATCTCATTTACTTAGTTATTGTGATAAGGTATTTATACTCTATACAAGGCTCAGTTCTCACACAACTTTTCTTCACCACTGTGGCAGAAATACCTTATATGGACATGGCAAGGTGAACTCTGCAGTGTATAACACCGACTTGTAACTTTCGTCTGAATTTCAGACCCATATTAAATCATCTTCCACATCTCTATTTGTATATACAAATGAAGTATCACATTGTGTATAAAGTGAGTTTCTGATTATCCCCAGCTGCAAAGCATCAGCACAGCCAAACTTGCTGCTTCTGCATAATTAGCAATTTCAAGAAGAGCAATTCTATTCTTCCAGTTGGCAGGTCAAAACCCTTAGCTAGAGGTTATCCTTGACTGCGCTTTTATTTTTTCTCATACACCAGAATTTGAATTGATTTCCATCCTTCCATATGCCTCTCCTCCACAGCTCCACAAATGCAAGGGGCACATCCTAACAAGAATTAGATCAGATTACCTTACTCCTCAGCTTAAGACCCTCTAAGACAGGCGTCCTCACACTGCGGCCCGTGGGCCTCAGGAAGCATGTGAATTGTATTTGTTGCCGTTTTGTTTTTTACTTCAAAATAACATATGTGCAGTGTGCATAGGAATTTGTTCATAGTTTTTTGTTTTTTGTTGTTTTTTTTTTAACTATAGTCCGGCCTTCCAATGGTCTGAGGGACAGTGAATTGGCCCCCTATTTAAAAAGTTTGAGGACGCCAGATGTTACCAAATTCTCTGCATGGGCTCTAAGGATCTATTTCCTTGAAACTGCTACCTCTTTAACACATTCCCCAGGCCCTCCCCTCATCCATCCCTGTCCAGCACTGCAATTGCTTGGCTGCTCCTTGACCTTACCTGGCAGGCTTCTGCCCTGACGTCTTTGACTCCCGTTCCCTTGAGCTGTAATGTTCTTCTCCCTGATTGTGGGCAGTGGGCTGTGCCGGCAGGGCCCCCACAGTTTGGGAATGACTCAGGGAGTGCCCTTCACCCACTCTCCTCCTTTAACATTCCTTCCACCTGCCAGGAGTCATGTGGCCCATGCATACATTATCAGCAAGCACACAGGTTTTCCTCTTTAAGGATGATCTCTACCCTGTGTGCTGAGATTTACCCAACCTTGTTAAGACACTGTGTAAATAAAGCTGTTTCCCAGTTCCGGTGCTGGCTGCAGCCATCCGCTGCATCAGTCCTCCCACCACCATCCTATCTCTTATCTCCATCTTTGTGTCTCTCCCTGTCTTTCTTGGTTCTATTTATTCATTTCCTACCTTTCCACTCAGCTGGACTCTCCCTCCTCGCCCCCTGGCTCACAAGAGGTCCCTCTCTGGAGACAGCTTGCGAGAGCTGATGACTGATGTTTATCTGACATCCTTACCGTGTCCTTTCAATGTCTTTTAAATTTCACTTTTCCAATTGCATCTTCCTCTGCTATCTTAGATAACGGTAGTAATAAGGATGAGTGTGAGAAAAGAGTAATGGTGATGATGAGCCACACTTTTTGAGGGATAAAAAAAATCATGTACGTGTTGAGACCTTTTATAAATACTTCAAGCATTAAAAGTTTTAATGTTAAGTAACATCTAGGCATTCTGTCTAGAGCCAGTGCTCTTAACCACTTGGCTAGACCATTTCCAATAAAACAGCAAACCTCCACCCTCCTCTCATATTCGCTATGGATTTTACTACATGTAACTCTTCTCCAAAGCTCTTATTACCCAACCTATCATTGACTTAATTTTGGTCACCTCTTGTCCTTTCCCCAAAGAGTGTGTAAGTTCCACGCCTGAGTGCATGGGCTCTGCTCTGCTCCCTGTTGTGTCTGTCTCAGCTAGAACAGCAGAGTAGGCCTTCAGCCAACCTCTGTCTGACAAGAAGGCTCTCTCCACTCCAGAAACATTGCCCCTCTCTCCTACTTGCTTCTCTGTGATATTCTGGGTCTACGAACAAATGCTTAGCCTGTCGTGAAATACTCTTTCTTCACCTCATTACATGTTAACTCTTATTTTTCCTCAGAGCAAGTTCACTCCCATGTGGCACCGCGTCCCTTGCTTTGCACGATATTTGTCGTGAGTGTGATTACTGATAATCGTTTTCCCCAACAGAATGTACATTGTTCCCCGTTCACATCCTGGCTTCAAGCCCAGTGTCTTCGCCAGAGCACTCAGTGGATTTTAACTAAATAAATGACTCTTCCAATGAATTAATTAAATAAGACCAAATAGTAGAGAAAGTAATGCTACTGATATAGATCATTAAAATGAATCACAAGTATGTTTTTATGAATCATGAGATTCTTCTCAAAAGTCACTGAGCACAGTGCCTACATAGTAGCTGTTTAAATATTTGTTGAATGAATGATTAAATGAATATTAAATGTTCACTAGATTTTGAGTTTTCGTAGCATAATTGCTTCAGGTTCATTCTGAGTCACAAGTGTGCCTGGTTAGGTAAATTCCACATTTGGTTATTGATTTCTGTTTTTTCAATAAATATTCTTCCCTTTAGAAATTTTAGACAAAGTAATAGAATAAGAATGCATACTGAGGGCGGCGCCTGTGGCTCAGTGAGCAGGGCGCCGGCCCCATATGCCGAGGGTGGCCGGTTCAAACCCAGCCCTGGCCAAACTGCAACAAAAAAATAGCTGGGTGTTGTGGCGGGCGCCTGTAGTCCCAGCTACTTGGGAGGCTGAGGCAAGAGAATCGCTTAAGCCCAGGAGTTGGAGGTTGCTGTGAGCTGTGTGAGGCCACGGCACTCTACCAAGGGCCATAAAGTGAGACTCTGTCTCTACAAAAAAAAAAAAAAGAATGCATACTGAATTATTATGGTTTATTATAAACTTTGGTTTGCTAAATTATATCTGAGTTATTTAATGTATGAATGTTTGAACATGTGTTTGTTTAGCAGTGTCCATTGATAAAAATATTTTCAAACTTCTTTGTTTAGAATTATTTTGAAGTTGGTAACTTAATGTATGTGAAAAGAAATGTACCATCCCTTTCACTTCTAGGCCAAATTTTGTGAATGAGAATTTATTAATGTAGATTTGTATTTAACTATAAACATATATCTATTTATGTAGAGGAAAACCAAAAGTATTGAACTTGTAATTTATTGCTTAAGCAATGGAGATTTTTATTAATAAAAATTAATAATTTCTCTCATTTAGTAATATTTTTCAGGAAGCCCATATATAAGTAAATAAAGAGGTTTATTTGGTTCAATCTGTGTTTATTATTATTATTTTTTATTTTATTAATTTAAATACACATAGATCATGAATACATTTATGCATATGTGGGATGCATGTGTTGATTTTTTTTTTTATATATATATACAATCTCACATGGAAGGTAAAAATCTCACATGGAGCATATTACAAAGGTACAAGTCAAATCTGTCAACTGTAGAACATAAATGTCTTAACACAATAATCAAGTAAATGGGGTGAAAGCTAGTTTGATTGGTTTGATCAACCTGTGTTTTAAATGTGAACAAAGTTGTATTTAGTACAAGAAGGAAAAATCAAATGCGTAAAGCAATGGACTCTACAATTAAACGAAAAGGACAACCGAACCTCCACATGTACTGTCTTGAGGGGTGTCCAACCTGCAGCCCATGGGCAGCCTGCTGATGTAGTGAGGACAGTCGTTGGCTTCCCTGTGGTGTAGGATATCACAGTGTGCACAGACTTTTGTTTTTTTTTTCCCAATCAACTTTCATTAGCATTTTGGGCAATGTATGGCCCCATGACAACTCTTTTTCTTCCCATGTGTGGCAAAGAAATTAAAGGTTGAACACCCCAGATATCCAGGGTATAGAGAGAGGAAGTGGTGGTGTTTTATATTAATCATTTTCTGAAATATTATATGGCTCATTAGTAGTGAAGTCATAATTCCTAGTTAGTGATATTCAGGAATTGTCCCATCTTTAGATGAGCCCGTGAGGCTGCCAGAGTCCTTATAAGATACGGTATTGACCCTCTGAAGTCACCCTGTACTGCCCTTCTCTTCTTTATTTTACTTTGCCCTTGATGAAGCTCTGGCTATTAGTCTCTTGCTTCTTCTTTTTCTTTTAAGCCTATGCCAGAGAAGGCTGTTGGTGGACAGATGAATTTTGTTCTGCTGTAGGCATCGGGAAAACCATGTGCTGTTTATTTTCTAATTTTTTTTTTTAATTCTTTTCTAATGTCAATGGTGGGTCTTCTCTGGACTGGCCAGTCTCCCATCTGTAGTAAGATGTAGAGTTAGAGTACAGACTAATTATTTTGGGGTTATGGAGCATACAAAGAATCCAGCCCATCTGGCAGGAGTTCTATAGCTGGGGACAAAATCCAGACAAAGATAAGTGTTATGATATTCCTTAGATCAACACTACAAAATAAATAAGAAAAAAATGCAGAAAGTAATTTTTGACTGTGAATAAGATATGGATATATTTTTCCCTCATCTAAACAATGGAACAAATGTTTTAATGCCCTTTGCCTATATGTCTATTTGACATACAATATGATAGAGCAATTATTAGCAGCCCTGTTAAAGGTGCATCTACCATTTTTCTTCTTCTTCTTCTTTTTTTTTGGGAGGGGGTTGTACAAACTTTATGAAAGGTCCTAATTCTAAGTTTTCCTTAAAGTGATTCAAAGCAATCTTTGAATTAAGAGTCTCATAATTTATTTATTTATTGTTGGGGATTCATTGAGGGTACAAGAAACCAGGTTACACTGATTGCATTTGTTGGGTAAAGTCCCTCTTACAATTGTGCCTTGCCCCCCAAAGGTGTGTCACACACTGAGACTCCACCCCTCTCCCCTCCTTCCCTCTCTCTGTTCTTTGGAAGAGCTAACATTTTTATTCTAATTCTAAATTGGGAAAAAGGACGATTGTGAAAAATATATCTACTTAGAATAGCAATGCACTGAGTATTTGGAGAGCTTTGGTTCATATGGAAAGACATTTAACGGAAGAAAGGTCATGAGAAGAAAGATAAATTATCAAGTCTTCAAAGAAAGTTTCCATTTAAAATATGTTTCTGTTGTGCTACTATTAAATAAGAGCAACTAACTTTAATACTTGGAGTTGATAAAAATTTAGAAAAGAATAATTCAAAATGCAGTTTAATATTTGATTCATAACCCACTTTAGCTAATGTTTGTTCATCAGCTACTTGGTGTTCAGCAAACAGCTGTACAGAGCTTATTAAAATTCAGAAACCAAGACTACTCCCATTATACATGATATCACAAACGGAACCAATATGTGATCATCCGAATGAGCCAGTTAATGTGAAGCAGCAAAAACCCACTCAGAAGAAGTGTTTTAATTAAATGCCACTTAATTATTATAATCAGATTCTAAACAATTTCATAGAATAAATCACTGTGAATTTCAGTTATTTTTGGTCTATATATACAACAAACAAATAAGGTTATAGTAAAGGTAAAATAAAAATTTGTTTAGAAATGTCCACATGATCGTCATTACCTAATGTTCCATATTTCACTTGTTGGAATTCAAAATTATTTGTGTATGTACAAAATCAAGACATCAAGGAAAATACTCGAGTATTTTGCACTGTAGAAACAGTTATTATTTTGTTTTTGTTATTTGCTATTTTGAGGTGACAGTAACAGTGCTATTTTGCAAAGCTCTATTTCTGTATAAGCTATTTTTATAATATGTAACTTCAAAAAGTGATTGAGATATCTTTTTTTAAAAAGTGACCTTAAAATGCTTTGCAAATACATTTATAAATCTATTGAGGATATGTTAGACATAACTAAATATCAATAGGCTTAAAGTTCAGAATACTTTGCTCTTTGGGAATATTCAAATTTTCTACAATGTATGCCAGCAAATTCAGCAGGGTGATTTTTTTTTTTTAACCTAAATCTCTTGTTTCTGATATTCATGAGATGGATTGTTATCTGCTGCAAATATCAATCCCTAAGCATGTGCTATAAATGGTATAAAGTCAGAGCAAGAATGCTTATAGTTTCCAAAAGGATTCACAAAAAGAACAAAAGGATAAGAGTTTAAATGTAGAATAAAATCCAAGTTTTGGAAAATTTTAAGACATAGCAATCTTCCACATAAATATTTTCTCTACACAGTTTAGAGAGTGTATTATTAGTGTAAATAGCACTTGGACACAATTGTGATTAAAAACAAGTTTCTAAACCCTACCCCATGGCCAAATTCAAGTTGGAAAGGTCCTTCTTATTTTGTATAATGACTTTACAATTTATGTTTGCTTTCCATTTTCCTTTATCTTTAGGGTCTCCATCTGTACATGTATATATAACTTTTGCCTTTCTGTTCTTGTGGCCTTATTCATGCAAGTGAATCTGTAGGGGAACAGCTTCTAAAGATGTAATTACACTGGCCATACCATACATGCTGCGCTGCAAATGAATTCCTAACAAATTGGTGGTGAAGGATGGGGTGCTTCTAAACAAGGATGTTATCATTCGTAGTAACTGCCTTTCTCCCTCCTTCCCTTCCCGTCTCTCCTTCCTTTCTTATAGTCCTCACATTTTTCCTCCTATCCTCGTTCAGTCTCATTCTTCCATTTTTGGAGACTCCTTGTGATAACATTAGCCCAAATGAATAACAAAGGATAATTTCCCCGTGGGTCAGCTTAGTTCCTCCTTATATAGAACCTAATGTAATTACAGCTTCTGGACATGTCAGAGGGAAGGCGTCCTGCCCAGCGTAATGAACACTACATTCATTATACTTATTTTCCAAATACTACCACAAATCCTTGTAGGATATAGAGTTGAAAGAAGGCATTTTGGAAAACCAAGCAGGTGTAATTTTTATTCATTGCTTCAAAAAAAATATTTATGAGGTCTGTAAAATGTAGTATAGACAGATGCTATTTTCTTTGATCTTAATTAAAATAATTAGTGAGATATAATCACCAATGTGGCACTTAACTAGCAGAGGTGAGTCACCACAAAAAATTATTGCACGTCAAGTTTGATGGAAACCAAACATTGAATCAGAAGTTGTAATCTCTGCTGAGTTAAATGGTTTTGTTTGAGGCCAGGTGAATGATATACTTTGTAAGGCAGTACTCAAGTCATAGTAGGATATGACTAAGTACTAAGCGATAGAAGTCATAGTCGGTCTTTATATATATTTTCATAGCAAATAACTTCTCTTTATTGGAATTAGATGTTAGAAATACATTTCCATAATAAATTATTACTTTTTGTTATAACGATGATCACATTATTATTATTCTCAGGGTTAAATTAGGATGTTTGAGGGAAAGAGGCTGCATTTTATCCATTTCTGTATTCTCAACACTCAGAACCAGAGTAGGTAGATATTTTGTGATCTCAATACATTTGTATTAAATAAATTGACGTCCAAATGATAAATTTTTACTGTGTTCTTCTGGGGAGGTTTTGTTGTTGTTACCACATTTACTAAGAATAGGTCACAATAGTTTAAATTAAAGACTAATTGAAAGAGAGGAAATATTTTACGAATACTTTTTCAAATAGTTGGTAGAGGCCATTGTGAATCTGGCATACCTTACCCTCATGAAAGCAAAAACCATGCCTCGTAGCCTCATGATAACTTCAGAAATTCAATTAAAATATAAGAAAAACAAGTAGAATTTACTTTTCCTGTCTGCCAGCCAGCCCTTTGTATAAACTTAAACCCATGAAAAAATCTTGACAGCTTCATTATATTTAAATTTGTCTTCTTAAAAGAAGAAATTCGTTTAAAATATGGTCTGATATAAATTCATTTTTGTAAAAAATATGCCATGTTAAAATGAATTTTTTTTAATTCTTAAAATTTATCTGTCAAAATCACATGAAAAATATGAAAGAAACTGAGAAAGTCCCAAGTGCATCAAAACTTCAGTTGCTTTCTGAGCTTTGTTTGTTACACCAAACTCCATTACTAGGATGGTCCTAATTATTACCCTGCGATGAACCAGGTTTCATCCTTCATTTTGCATTTGTTAAAAGCAGATAATGAACTAAACTTACTACGAAGCATCCGGTTATGCCTAATGTCTCATTCATGATTTTTAATCCACACTGAGCTTTTCCTCTATAATGTTCCCTAAGACTAAATGTAAGCGTGTAACTTTAGGTATTGTGTCTCTCCTGCTCACTTTCTTTTTTTTTTTTTTTTTAATTTTTTTATTAAATCATAACTGTATACAATGATATGATTATGGGGCATCATACACTCACTTCATAAACCATTTGACACATTTTTATCACAGTGGTTAACATAGCCTTTCCGGCGTTATCTCAGTTACTGTGCCAAAACATTTACATTCTACATTTACCAAGTTTCGCAAATACCCCTGTAATATGCACCACAGGTGTGATCCCACCGATTCCCCTCCCTCTACCCACCCCCCCCTTTCCCACTTCCCCCTGTTGTTAAGTTGTAGCTGGGTTATAGCTTTCATGTGAGAGTCCCAAATTAGTTTCATAGTAGGGCTGTGTACATTGGGTATTTTTTCTTCCATTCTTGGGATACTTTACTAAGAAGAATATGTTCCAGCTCCATCCATGTAAACATGAAAGAGGTAAAGTCTCCATCTTTCTTTAAGGCTGCATAGTATTCCATGGTATACATATACCACAATTTATTAATCCATTCGTGGATCGATGGGCACTTCGGCTTTTTCCATGACTTAGCAATTATGAATTGGGCTGCAATAAACAGAGAAGTAGATATCTGGAATAGAATAGAGAACCAAGAGATGAATCCAGCTACTTACCGCTATTTGATTTTTGACAAGCCAATTAAAAACATTCAGTGGGGAAAAGATTCCCTATTTAACAAATGGTGCTGGGTGAACTGGCTGGCAACCTGCAGAAGACTGAAATTGGACCCACACCTTTCACCATTAACTAAGATAGACTCTCATTGGATTAAAGATTTAAACTTAAGACATGAAACTATAAAAATACTAGAGGAGAATGCAGGGAAAACCCTTGAAGAAATTGGTCTGGGTGAGTATTTCATGAGGAGAACCCCCCGGGCAATTGAAGCAGCTTCAAAAATACACTACTGGGACTTGATCAAACTAAAAAGCTTCTGCACAGCTAAGAACACAGTAAGCAGAGCAAGCAGACAGCCCTCAGAATGGGAGAAGATATTTGCAGGGTATAACTCTGACAAAGGTTTAATAACCAGAATCCACAGAGAACTCAAACGCATCAGCAAGAAAAAAACAAGGGATCCCATCGCAGGCTGGGCAAGGGATTTGAAGAGAAACTTCTCTGAAGAAGACAGGCGCACGGCCTTCAGACATATGAAAAAATGCTCATCATCTTTAATCATCAGAGAAATGCAAATCAAAACTACTTTGAGATATCATCTAACTCCTGCTCACTTTCTAAGAGGCCCAGAATTCCTTTCATTTGTTTTTACAAAGTGAAAAGTGTTTTTAATTATAAAAGTAATATTAATGCTAAAAATCCATTCAAACTCTAAAATGAAATAAATGACACCAACAAAACAAAACAAAGAAAATAAAAAAAACAAAACACTGAAACTGGGCTTGGTAGCTGATGCCTGGAATCCTAGCAGTTTGGGAGGCTGAGGTTGGGGGAATCGCTTAATCTCAGGGGTTCCAGACCAACCTGAGGACAATCGAGACTTCATCTCTACTAAAAATAGAAAAACTAGCCAGGCGTTTTGGCAGGAGCCTGTAATCCCAGCTACTCTGGAGGCTGAGGCAAGAGGGTCACTTGAGCTCAAGAGTCTGAGGTTGCTGTGAGCTGTGACAGCACAGCACTCTACTCAGGGTGACAGAGTGAGACTCAGTCTCAAACTAACAAACAAAAATATGTGAAAATTGTATTTCCTAAATCCTATCAGATATTTTTCTTTATGTACACAGTAGTTACTAACTGCTTAGTGGGTTCTTCTGCATGTTATTCACACCTTTTCAATATCCTGGGGTCCCCACAGTTTGGTTACTCCAGATGTGGGTTTGGGTGTCCAGTCTCTAATACTGTTCTTCTCCCTTTTTTTTTTTTTTTTTTTTGTTGTTGTTGTTGGTGTTGTTGTTGGGTGTCCAGGTCTCTAATGCTGTTCTCCTCCCTGCTGGTTTTTGGGTGTCCAGGTCTCTAATGCTGTTCTTCTCCCTATTGGTTTTTGGGTGTCCAGGTCTCTAACGCTGTTCTCCTCCCTGCTGGTTTTGGGTGTCCAGGTCTCTAATGCTGTTCTCCTCCCTGCTGGTTTTTGGGTGTCCAGATCTCTAATGCTGTTCTCCTCCCTGCTGGTTTTTGGGTGTCCAGATCTCTAATGCTGTTCTCCTCCCTGCTGGTTTTTGGGTGTCCAGGTCTCAATGCTATTTATCTCTGACATATTTGTTTTGCTTTTTATTTCATTAATGTACAAATTTATATTTATTAGTATCACAATTCAATTTTGTCTAGTTATGATTTGCTGTCCTTTTTCTAGTTGACTTTTCCAAATATTTGTTTTAAAATTTTTATTTTAAAACAAAATGTTTATGAATACAAATATTTTTAATGCTTATAAAGTTTTACATGCATTTAGTTTTAATGCTTATAAAATTTTACTTGGGTTTTATATAGTTTTAATGCTAAACATGCTCATTGTCACACTTTTAAAAATAATTCATAATTTTAGTTTGATGTATCTTTGTTCATAGAATTACTTAAAGAGTATGACTTATTATAATCTGATTATGTTTCTCTATTTTTGTTCTTAATTTCTTCATTATCCCAATTGCAATAAAAGAATAGGGCCAAAACTATGAATACTTTTTAAATTATTCAGATTTCCTAGCACCAGATCAATCCTAGGCAGTGTTCAGTGGATAACAAATTGTGGTCCAAATCTGTAATGTCATTCATTTTATTTTGTCTAATGATTCTGTCAAATTCTTAGGGAGACTTATTAAACTAATTAAGATTTGTAAACATGAAGCATATTTAGTAATTTTTTGTTATGTACTGCAACATAATATCCCTTGTTCTATGAAATCATATAATCTTAATGGATTTTAACTTTTTAAAAATGAGAAGATTTTATTTTGGTCTGTAATTTTCCCCAAATCATGTAGGCAAGATCTCATTGCATGTTCTTCCAAGATACTATGATGTTTCCTTATATGATTTACTTTGTCCAAATTGCATTTTATTTAGAGAATCTTCTTTAAGCTATGTGGAACCCTTTTCTAATGAAAGATAATATGAAATATTTACTTTTGACTATTATGTTTGCACTTCTGAAGAAATTCGGGGAGTAGACATATATAACTATAATTTTTGGAATAATTATTTTTGAAGTTTTGGTTGTATTTTTATTAACATTCCCCTTTGTCCTTTTCAATGCTTATTTACACTGAATAACTCAACTAGCTTATTGCTATCCAGTGACATTGTTAGATCTCTTAGCTCTAAAAGATCTGCACATGCTATAGAGGTCATGAATTATTTTTTTGGAACAGTTCTGAAATTTTGTTTAAACAATATGTGAAATCAAATAAGGCAATAGTCACTACTGTTTACTAGATTTCTAAGGCATGCTAGGATATGTGCAAAATATTTGATCTAATGATTTGCATTTAAATTTGATAATGGCCTATGAGTCCTAACAAGTAGAAATTTTGTGTCATTTGTAACTGTCCTGGAAGGTTTCGCAGAATATTCTCCTAACTGGAGTGTCACAAAAATGAAAAAACAAGCATCCCATAATACTCAGTACTAAAGTGAAACTAGTAGATTAACGACTACAGGCTCACATGAGGAGAGAATTCAATTAAATTCAAGTAGGAGGCAGAGAGGGAAGGGGCTGGGTAAGTCCAGAGCCTATTGTGTGGGTATATGTTACACTTCTTAGGTAAAGAACACACCTGCAACTTGGACTTCAACCTCACAAAAATATGTCATATAACCTAACTATATGTGGCCTCATAGGAATCTGAATTTAAAAAAATTAAAATAGTTGGGTGAAGGGGAGAGCAGAGCGAGAAAGAAGTAGGGAGGGAGGCGGAACAAGGGAAGAGCAGAGAGAGGGAGGAGGGAGGGTGTGGGGTCTCCCTGTGGGACACACCTTTTGGGGGGGTAAGACATAATTATAAGAGGGACTTTAACTAACAAACGCAATCAGTGTAACCTAGTATCTTGTACCCTCAATGAATTCCCAACAATAAAAAACGAACATACCCCCCTCAAAAAAATGAGTTATACTAATATTTTGTTTTTAGAAGCTCACAGTTCAATAGAGGATCTACTATTTAGCATAAGACATACGTCAAAATAGAGTATAAAGTTGTTAGTATACGGAAGACAGGGACGCTATTTTAATTTTGATTATGCATTATCTCTATATACGCCATTTAAATTCTACTCAAAGTTTGCCTGATGGTTGTTTTCTAAATTACTAGTCATCTGTGACTATCAATTTAATATTTTCTCCTCAAATTTGTATTATTGTTACCACTGAGTGTGCGTAAGCCAACCACTTAATGCTATCCACCATCTCCTCATAGTTTTCATAGGTCAGAGCAATGAAGCCTTGAAAAAAACTTAAACTTAATTTCCTTTTCAAAATATATTATGTATAATATGTATTTTTTTTAATTTTGGGGGATTCAATGAGGGTACAATAAGCCAGGTTACACTGATTGCAATTGTTAGGTAAAGTCCCTCTTGCAATCATGTCTTGCCCCCATAAAGTGTGACACACACCAGGAGGGAGGGGGGTGGGGCCTTGGTGTATAATATGTATTTTTGATAATTAGACTGTTTTATGAATAATGGGTTTCCATTGGATCTTGTAGTTTTCTGTCTTCACGACAGTTAGATTTACGTGTGTGTGTGTGTGTGTGTGTGTGTGTGTGTGTGTGTGTGTACTTTAGGTCACTTTTCTTTAAATCTACTTTCAAAAGCTGGAGGATCCCCATTGCTGAGGTACGCCACTGGGCAACAAGAAATTATTCTTGTGGGAAAACTATAACAGCTACTTAAAGATAATGATTCTATTTTTTTCCAGCTTCAGATGACTCCTCTTCAAGGCCACCATATTCTTTTTAATAGCCATAGTATCCACGCTGTCTTTTTTTCCAGAGAAATTTTGGAAGCCTCTTGTGCTAAGTCTTGAGGAAACAAGCTAAAGTAACTAATTAGGTTAAGCTACAAGAGATAAATTTCAAGTACAAATTAATATTCCTTCAAGTTTATTATCCCCAAAATGAGAATATTGGATTTTAAGATTATTGTATTTTTCACAGCCAAATTCAATGCACTGGGAGAAAGGGACATGATAAAACTGAATATGAGAGATGAATGCCAATTACCACTCAAAGGACCCAACACAAATATTCAGAAGGAGTATAATATACAATCAGGAAACTAGAACGAAATTGTGTTTTCATTGTAGAGAGACAATTTAAATCTTGCTACATTTACACATGTTTATGGAAAAACATGTAACTGAGCGACTGTCAGTACAGATGGATTTGTCTATAAATGGATAAATTTTGGAAGGATTTTAATGATCCATTCCACTTTCTTTTTAATGAGCGACATCAACGTGTTTACCTCAACAATGTAATGAATTCAGAGAATCTTGAACTTAAATCCTTATTTTGGTCTCTTGTGCGTATGTGTGAAATTACATCCTTTATAAATCTACATGGAAAAGATGTCTTTTTTTACCAATATTTTTTGCATGAGAAAGTCAGAATACAAAGTGCTAAAGTTATGCAAGTAAATTATTGACTTTGTATCTGTGTGCTGCTTGTAGCACTTCAGGATATTAAAATATAAAATGTCAGGAGCCCTGCAGGGTTGTGTTGAGGGCGTTCAGAAGGCAGGCTGGGCATGTATAGAACTTTAAAATTTCAAGTCCACTTTTCTATGTGAAAAGCCATAGAACAAATCAGGTCATCATAGTCATCAACTATGTAAACTGTTTAAAGATTTGGGGCACATAGATCTAGAAAATGTGGGTAAATTTGTACAAAAGTTCCAGATGTCTTACATTTCAACAGTCTGGATTTGGGGTCTAGAGTGATGTTTGCTAAAGTACTAAATAGCTATATTTATTAATGTAACACTTGCATCAGGGTATGCAGAGATGGTTCTAACAGGCAGGATAAACACAGTTTATTAGAGACAACAGCAAAACTGGATGAAGAAGGTTTAGGGCTATGAAATAGATGATGTTTCCTGAGTCTCAGGTGCATGACTTTGGGTGGTTTTTGAATGTCTACTGTGGTCATGTGGTTTTACAGGGTATTTTATTTCTATAGCAGTATGTGAATAGGGGAGAGAACAAGGCTAAGTCATTTACTGTAGAGTGAAAGTATTGCGAGGGGTAATTGGCTAAAAATCCATATCGATATCTGAGTAATGAGCTTTTACTTTCTCACTAAGCCTTGTTTCCAGAGCCTGTGGGCATGGAAGCATCCCTGTGTGACCCACATCTGTATCACAGTTAGTTACTATCAAATACATCTTTAGGGAGCGTGAAACAAATGATATTTATCCTCATCCCAAGACAGAAGAAATGAAAAGGTTATTTTCAACTTTCTCCTAGCTTCTGACACTTTTATAGAGGCTGAAAACTGAAAATATATCTCGAATTACAATTCCATCATAGAGAGATAATAAAGCAAAAGAAATTGTCAAAGCATTCAAAGTTCTTACCTGAGTTCTCTGAAAAGGAAAGAATGGCAGTGGTTAGAAGCACATTGTCTGTCCCCCGAATGTCATGGTTACCACTGGTAACAGTGATTTTGGAAGGTATCAATGCAAAAGGATTTCATATTAGACCTGAATCCCCAACTTATATCCGACAGCCAGACAGTCTTAAATATACAGCTCTAATTTCTATACATTTTGCTCTTGTTCATGGGCAGACATAATTTTTTCCTTTGTTTTCTCATTCATCGTGTGAACCTTGATTGTCTGAACTATCATGTTCGTCAGTGACCTCAGGTGGCACAGTATCTGCAAGTCAGCCAGAGGCGAACTGAGCCGATCCGTCAGTTAAGAGATTACACAATGACTGAAGCTGATGATCCAGCTGAATTCGCCAAACGTCTTCGCTGGTCTCATCTGACCATGAATCAATTTACTGCCAATTCTACCACAAGTTAGAAATTGATTTTTTTTTTTTCCAAAGAGATTTGCTGTTCAACAAACCATCCCAATGACTGGAAGAGACTCTTCCTTGAGATACTGGTAAGTAAATGTAGGTTTTGAAATTTTGTATGTTTTATTTTAAATAAAACCCATGTTTTAAGCTGTCATTTGGATTGAGGATTTGGGTAAGTAGTATCATGATTAAGCCTGTCTTTTAGCAGGTCAAATTATGAACTGTGAAGTGCTAACACAAATAGACAATGGTGGCCACTGTATTTTCCTGTCAGTGTGAAAGGGAAATATTCAATTTTTAGGATTTTGTGTGACAATATTAACATTGTAATCAGTAAGTAATCTGTAAACTCATAAATAAAGGCTTTTTACATTTTGGAACTGATTTTATAATGATAACAATGGGTTCTATAGAAATCTCCATTGTAGCAAGGGTTTAGTTTTTATATCTATATTGCATTTTTGTCTACATTCTGAATTTCTTTTTGATTCTATCCAGGATTGATTTTCCCTTCCGTTGACCTCTATAAACATGTTTTGTTTGCCCCTAGCAGTTTGAAGTAAAAAACTAAGTATTCTGTTTACCTTGTAATCCAACTTGTGCACGTGGTACCTTCAAATCATCTGGTCCTAATGACATCAATCACATCAACCAAGAACAGATTAGTTTCCTTTTTGAGCTATAATAGATCGCCACGAGCTTGTAGCTTACTTGTTTATAGTTATGGAAGTCCAAGGTCTCGCTGGGCTGAATTCAAGGTGTCAGTGGAGCTGTGTTTCCTTGGAGGCTCTAAGGGTAACTGACTGACTGATCCTTGATCCCAGTCTCGCCTCAGTAGTTGCGTCACTCCAGCCTCTGTCCCCAGTGTCACATTTACTTCTCCACCACTCACTGTCAGCTCCATTTTTATAGGGGCCTCTGCCATTATACTCCACCCACCCAGAGTACTAATCACGTCTAGTGATACTAAACTAATAACATCTGCAAACTCCCTGTTACCATGTAAGGTAAATTATCCACACATTCAGGCAGTTGGAATACAGACATATTTGGAGGGCTCATCATTCCGTCTAACAGAATTGGGTACCTAGAAAGGGTTCCAATTTATTTTAATTAATTGAATCAAAGGTTTTAAATTTTATGCCTGTATTTCCTATTTATAAAGGAGCCTTATGATGTGCAGTTTGGATATTTGGAAGACCTGGTATTACCTGCCTCATTTTTTGTTTCTTTATATTTGTGCAGGTGTTTGTTGGTGTATTTTTGTTGATCTTCTCTGGAGCCTGACATCTGTTTATTTGTTTGTGGAGGAAGTAACAAAGTTAGTCAAAACTTTTTAATATTAGAAGAATAGAATAAATTATTCACAAAAACATTTGGAGATTACCAATATTTTAATTCATTTGCACAGCTAGTCTTTGGAAAATTTCAATGAGAAATGAAAACTACATGTAGTTTCTACATTTTTTTCTTGAGAAAATTACTTTGAGTTTCTGCACTTATAATGATAATCTCTTTCTTTTCCTTTGGAAGATATGGCTACTTAATAATTAGTTATTTTCACCTACATGAAAGCCATACAAATGTGGGAGAGTTGTCATTGTCCATAGTGCCATTTTAATGGAGGTTCTTGCAAGGGTTGACAGTAAGAAGCCAAGGAAAGATACTTATCCAGGTGATTGCTGCGTCTTTAAATAGCTGAGAAAGCTGAGAAAGTCCACATCTTCTACTTCAAGGAATCAGATCTTTGCCCTTCTGTCTGCTTCTACCATGTTCAGTCTCCAGTAAAGGCAGTGAAAGTTACGAATGATTATGACAGCTACAAGTTACTTTCTCTCTAAGGAATATACAATTTTCCTATTTTCATTCTCCATTTACATGGATTTTCCATGTCTTATCTTTGCATGCAAAGATGAGAGGGAGTAAGCCAACTGATAGGATTTTGTGCCTATTATAATAACTGATACTGAGCCCTTAATATGCACCAGGCAGTGAGTACTCAAAATATCTGCCACTTAACCCTCAAAGCGACCATATAAGATACACACTTTTATTTTATTATTATTATTATTATTGTTATTACTGTTTGCAGTTTTTGGCCGGGGCCTTGTTTGAACCCGCCACTTCCAGTATATGGAGCCAGTGCCCTACTCCTTGAGCCACAGGGACCACCAAGATACACACTTTTAATAACTCCTAGTGTACAGTTATGGAAATGGGGGGACATAAGCTTCAGCGAGCTCCCCAATCACATCAATGGCCAGTGGTGTGGAGGAATCATTTGCACCCAGGTGATCTATATTTCAAATGCACGCTCGCACCTGCTAGGTCAGGCGTCCTCAAACTTTTTAAACAGGGGACCAATTCACTGTCCCTCAGACCATTGGAGGGCCAGACTATAGTTAAAAAACAAACAAACAAACAAACAAAAAAACTATGAACAAATTCCTACGCACACTGCACATTATCTTATTTTGAAGTAAAAAACAAAACGGGAACAAATACAATTCACACCGCCTCATGTGACCCATGGGCTGTAGTTTGAGTACCCCTGTGCTAGGTGATCCATCTTAGAAGAGGTCAGATGTGGAGCTAAGTTCTCTTATCTCTGTTCTGTTGGTTGGTCATCATCAAAATAAAGGTTCTCCCAATTCTCAAAGTCTAGAATTGTTATATTGCAAAATAAAAGGGGAAAAAAGGAAACTTATGATATACTTCAGATGTGTGCCACAGAGTTTAAAACCACAGAGCTTGGGACATTTCATCAAACTTATGATCATTCCAGACTACTAATGAACAAAATTCTGAATGATATAAATATGAGTTCAAGATTACTCTGTCATTGCTGTTGTTTAAAAGGATCCCATGTTCTAGCAGATCTGGTGTGACTCGTGAAAGATCTCTATACAGTGTATGGAGTGTTTTGGTTAATAGTATTTTCCACCCTTCCTTCCCCATAATCACAGTTCCATTCTAAGATGTTACAATAACAAATTCTGATCTGAGATGAAAGGACTCAAAGAAATGGATTCCAAATGTGCATGTCTTATCACGATGTATTCCTTTTCCTCATCTCTATTTTGGAAATTTAACATCTGCCTTGTTCCTTTGTACCTGAATCCTTTTGTTGATCTTCTTGGTATAATTCCTCTAGACTAGGGTCAGCTTCACTCTTCCCAGCACCCCATGTAGTGGTCCTGATATGTAATTATGACTTGGTGACTGGGGCCTGACTCCGTACTGACACAGATGTGTGCTGATTTCTTGCCAAAGGTCCATCCTTTGTGAGTAGCATCCTCTCACTAGCTCAGTTGAATTCAGTTCAACAAAAATGTACTGGGTGTAAAATAATTTATAATAATATCCAGTCTCTGGAATCAAGTCTTGACTTCAGCATTTACTAACTGTGTGGGTCTGAGGCACTTACTCACCTTTGTGATTCTACTTGTGTTTGAATCTACTTGTGTGATTTTATTTGTGTTAAATAAAAACAACAAAATCAAAACCAAAACGACAATAAATTGGAGTTTTCCATGTGCAGGAAATTAAGGAAAAATGAAAGAATCGATACCTTAAAAGACAAAATCAACCATTGTGTCAAAATCCATGAGATCATCCCCCCCACAGAGGCAACCCATCCAGGCATATTCCCCTTCTGTTTTCTCTGCCCAGGGTTTTGAATTGGAGGTCTCATGTCTGGTGCACACGGAATATGGCAAGACCGAAAGTGGATAGGAGTGCAGAGAACTGAGCGAATGCTGGAATCCAAGAGGTGCGCAGTTGTGGGAAAACCATGAGCAAGTGTGGTTTGATCAAGGGACTTGTCAAAAAAGGAGCCAGGATGAGAAGCTAAATTATGACCTAGGAAAGCAGGTGAGATGGCTGGAAACTGCACCTGGGGGAAGCAACTGGGAGAGCCCTGTGATTATGCGGGTTGACTTCTGTTGCCTCAAGCCACTTTTAATGAGCCTGGAGTCTGGTGGCTGTGACGCCTTTGGCAGCTGTGGTTTTGATGCTGGCCAGTGCCTGACGGGAGGGGCTGCATCCACGGTAGTGTCAGAAAGTCACGAAATCACAGAACGTTCTCTCCTTTTCCTTTTATACCAGAGAACCAATTTCAATGCTATTGGGGGTACTTTTAATTCCTAGATTTCCAAATATTTCAAGGATTCTATTGTGCAGCATAGATAAAGGGGAAAGCCTCTCTGTGCTGCCCCTTTGTGGAGTTATATGCTCATCAAATCAAGTTTTATACCTACGTCAACCAGGAGTGAAAAGAAAGATATATTTCTAACTTTTTTGGAAAAAATGAAGAAATAAATTCCTGAAACGTAAGTTGAGGCCATGGTCTTGCAGATATTTTGTGACAGCTTTAATTGAAAGAGAGTAAGAGTCTTATTCAACCTGGAGGAAAGAAAAGATTATATTGTTCCTCAAATAAACAGGTATGGATTTTAGGCTGTGTGCACATGCCGCAGCTCCAGGAGGCGTGTGGGTGCTCACACGCGGTATGTGGAAGGTGGGGGGGGAGCCAGGAAGCGCACAGGGGAATGGCTCCTGGAGTCATTCACAAGTGTAATCAGGAGTAACCTCCAAATAAACCAGCATTTATGTTCAGCTCTCTCTATTCCTGAAGGCTATTCTGGATTATATAACTCCATGAGCTTCCTTCAGGACCATGGCTTCATCCAAAAATCAAGGAAAATTTAAATGCAGTGGCTGTACATATTAGAAGTGATTAGCTGTATTCATGAATCCATAATCACACCTGCAAATGAGGAATGAATCTATAGAAATAGGAAGCATTTCCAAAGCCATGAATATGCATGCGGTGTGTGTCACCAGAAATATCATAATAAAAATAGTTTGTCAGTACCCAGGATCCAGCGGTAGTGTTTCTTTTTCCAGATGTCAGAACTCAGCCATTTTGACTAAAACAGATAATAAACCTGAAGTTCAATATTGAGAAGTCACCATTCAGGGTTCATGTTTTAGAAAAGATCGTTTCTGTGTGTTATAAAAACACAGCCAACTCTAAGAGGTGATTTCAGCGGCATCAGGAAAGCTCGATGTCTACTCGCTCTCCACCCCACCCTCCATAAAAGGAACCTTTATGTGTGGGCTGATACCTGGATTGTCTGCAGCAAAACTTCGGTTTTGGTTTATTAAGGCTTTGCTCATAGTATTAAAACAATGAAAATAAAATATACCTACAAATTTAAAGCAAACAATCCAACACGGCATCAGGCTTTCGGCCCTACAGATTCTCTCTTAAGTGACATTTTCAATAGAGGGTCTTTGAGGAGATGAAAACCAGGGTAAAATATATGTTAAAAAAATTGCAATTCACTATTCACAGCCTCAATGAATGTACTATGCACACCTGAGGTCATATGAGACTTTCCGATTCTCTAACCTCCCATTCACAAGATTGCCTGCATTCCTTCCTTACTTCCTAAATCATGTTCACTGAGAATTACGGCTGTGTTAAAACAAGCTTCTTCAGAAACAAGCTGCAACACACTTAACATTGGGAAGTTAATTTTCTTTCCTTCTAATCACATTGGTTCCTTCTCTCTAGATTTAGAGCTTAAATTACCAGCTTCTTTGTGACTCATATATCGATGTCATCAATACTCATTAGCGTTACAGACGTCTTGAGGCAAAGCGGTGGTGCAGCCTCAGATGCTGCAGTTTGGGGGAGCACTGATTAAACCAGTGACTATGTGCCAAAGGGAGGGTCCTTTGTAAATGCCTGTGTCATGGAAACCCATGCTATGTATCCTAATAGATCACGTTGCTATCTGGAGAAGACATAGTAATTAAAATAGCAAGAACTATTTCTTCCCTTTAACAAGTTAGGCGTCTTTTAAAAAAAAAATATATATATATATATATATATATATTCCATGGGTGTAAACCTTCACTTTATTGTACCTAATTTAATTAGAATGCAATCTGAGTGATGGCCTGGTATGATGATAACAATGCAAATACTGAGATATCACAACTCTAAGAAACATAATGTCGTGTGAAAGAATGAGAAGCCGTATAGGTAAGTAAATATAATTCCCAGCACTTGTTCTAGGCCAATTGCTTCATTCAGTGCTAACTCTTCAATGATGAAGATGAGGAAAGCTCTGCTGTTTTAAATTGCACAGCCAAGATAAAAGAACCGATAAATAACCAGGCAGCACACAGCCTAATCTCATAGTAAGGGAAATTGAAGGCACCATGGTAATAGGTAACATGGAAACTGAACCCGGTCTTGTGAGTGCAGAGTGGCAAGAGACAGTTTCCCAAAGGAAATTACTTCAATCTGAGAGCAGTGCTGTAAATAGGAGGCTTCAACAATGGGGGAGTGGAGCATCTTCAAAGAGAGACACATCATGTGAGAAACGGTATTTCATTAGGGAAAAGTATCCTTTACCACGGAGGGAAGAATCATAGTACAGTACAAAGGGGAAATAATTACACAACGCAGGTCTTACGGACGCATGTGGAGGTTTAGCATCCTCTTTAGATTAGTGAAGAACCTTGTAGAATTTTAATCCAAAGACACATGTATTGTCCTCAAGTACTCTGAGGTCATAGGTAGGGAACCTGCTAGGTAGAGAAGGAGGGAGGGGGTGGAGGAAAGGAAAAGAAAGAAAAAAGAAAAGAAAAGAAAATAGGGATTAATTCTCACGAATGTTGGATTTCATTTTGACCAAAGTACATTATTTGAACAGTAATTTTTAACTCAACTTGCTAATAGGTTGTTTAGGAAATTGCATTCTCACTTATAGGTGAAATATGTTTGAGATTTCCCTTTATAATAATATTTTTTTTCCAATTTTAATATCAGGTATATCCAGATGAAGTAGAGTGAATTAGAAGTACTTCTTCTTTTTCTACTGTATGTAAGATTTGGCATGATCTGTTTTTTGAAATTATCTTCTATTTTTATTTATAAATATTAGTTGTCTATTTTTTGAGTCTTTGGAAAAAAATTTAAAAAACAAATAGATGAAGAAGCTGACAAAAATGGTTAAATGCACATTAAAGCATCACAGTGCCACAAAATTCTCTCCCTCAAGTAAAATGACTTTAATGGCACCACTGTCTCTCAGAAGAAGGCCACTACTTTTTAAGATAGAATGTGTGATATGCCTCCAACTTATTTTCTTGGGTATGTTGGAAATATCTTGACAAAATCTAGATTTTACTTTAATGCACATTTTTTTATTCACTTGGAAATGTAGTAGCTCATAGAACCGTTTTAAGTCATAGTTAATTCAGATTGCCTGGAATAATTCTATGCATCAAATGAATTATCTTTTACTATATGTGAATTAAAAAAAAAAAAAAAGTAGGGAACCTGTCAGTACCTGGCTTAGCAGCCAGTGCGTGGCAGCAAATAGTTTCTTTTGCCATCTTCCCTCTCTCTCTTCCCTTTCTTCCCTTCGTTCCTCATTCTCCTTTTGCGACTTTTGGTCTCTAACATTCTCACCTTCTCACAGACTTATTGGTAGTTTCCTAATGGATAAGTTAAAAAATGGGTATACATATAATATCATTCACTGATTAGAACAGAATACCAGAATTACTGAAATGACAAATTAAAATCTCTCAGTGGTCACAATTTTACTAACTAAATTTATTAATAAGCATGAAAGTGTTTAAGAATTAAATCTTCATAATTTAGATATGTGAAAATTTGACTAAATGTAACTACTAATAATTGCCACAAAAAACTCACAGTGGCAGATGCTATTACAACCAATTTTGGATAGGGATAAAATGATTGATAAATCAAATCTTAATTATAATTTACGTAGTGAATAATGAACCCTGATGAAATATATTTTGCTAAACTAAAAAGAAAAAAAATGGCAATTGCTTAATAGTACTTCGTAAGAAATTACTCAAATAGTTAAATTGTCTCAATGAGTTCACTTCTAAAATATTCCTGATAAAATTCAGTACTGTATAAAATTTCAGTGGAAATATTTACATTTTCTACTTCTAGATAAGGTGGATATAAATTTGTCTCTGCCTTAAATAAAAACAAAAACAAAATAGATAAAATATAGGGAACAAATGTTTTTGTAGAAACTGAGACAATGAATGACAGAGAACACGCAGACATGGAACCCAGCTGAGTGCAGCGAGCACATCCGGGTGAGGGCAGTGAGCACATCCGGCTGAGTGCAGTGAACGCACCCACTTACTGCCCGGCTGAGTGCAGCGAGCACAGCCGGGTGAGGGCAGTGAGCACATCCGGCTGAGGGCAGCGAGCCCACCCACTTACTGCACAGCTCAGTGCAGAGAGCACATCCGCTCACTGCTATGAAAGAGTTATGGAAGAGAGAAAAACAAGTCAAGAGAGTCCAACAAACCCCTTGAATTGAGGATATGGATGGAGAGTCTGGGGACATCACGGGAGCTGGAATTTGAAGGACAGTTTAGAAGGGAAACAGAGTAGACGTGGTGTGAATAATGAACGTGAAGGGGTCCAAGAACTCTGAGAATTCTCATGTGGGAGAGTGAGTAGATGATGCTGTGCATTTAGAAAAGCGTCCCTTGTATAGAAAATTATTGCTTCATTTTAGTCAAGGAAATGAAAGGAATCAGTGGCAAATTTAGAAATTTGACGTGAAGTTGAATGAGATTCTAGGTAATACACGTTAGTAGAAAGGTTAAAACAGATGAGGAGAGGTAAATGTGGACTGTGCCTCACGGTCTGGACATCATAGTCTCATCGTGTTCACAGTCCAGATGAACATGATACAAGGAGATCAGACACGTAGGGTCAGTTCACTACAAGATTTCTTCAGTAATTCATTTCAGCAGCCTCCAGGAGTTCTGGACTGCAGAAGTCAAGAAGTGGGCCGTCTGGCCTCCAGGTGCATAGAATCCTCTAAGGTCCTTCTCACCAAGTACAGCCCTGTACTTGGCAGTATTGCCAGTAAGCAATTACTACAATTCTGCTTGAAAACACACCAGGACAGGAACAAATCTCTGGAGAAAAAAGCTGTCTAAAACAGCCATTAAAATTTTTGAAAGATTCCTTTTTTTTTTACATTAAATTCCAAATATATCCACTTATTGATTTAATTAGCATACTTTGAAGCTCTATTATATTGAAGTATGGTGTAAATGCTGTGATTAGATAGTTCAAGAAATAAGGAATTGTGCCTGCCCTGCCCTGACTCATAGCCGACTGAATTCTTGACTGTTCTTTGTGCATCAGAGCACAAACAATGAGATACATTTATTCCACGTATCAGCTCTTCAGGTATTTTACAATACTCCATCTGTCCGAATTATGAGACCAAGACGCTTCTGTTTTCCGACTTTTCTTCCCACACCCTGCCTTGAGCTCAGCCTGGTAGTTACTGTGTATATGTACGTCAGTTTATTAGTGTCTTCCTACAGGTTGTGATGAGCATTTGACTACCAATTCCAACGAATTGTGCAGATATGAATGCATTGTAACGTGGTTTAGGATTGTGTGGCCAGCCGAATCACTGTCGTATCACCTTCAGCCCCTACACAAATGAATATGGGAAATGAGAGAACAACTGATTTATTATTTAATGTTCTTGCTTCTAATCAATAGGATCAACTTTAAGCTGAAGGAACCTTATTCAGGGATGTGTATAAAAGTCCCTCAGCCATGATGAGGGCTGAAGAAACCAACTCTAGACGGAGCTTCCCGGGAGGACTTTTCTTCGTGCTGCAGCACCAGCACAACAGAGCAGCCGCTACCGCCACCACACTGAGGAAGCAGAGCCAGCAGGCTGCCACAGGACTCCACTGCTACTAGAGACAGAAGTATACCATTCCTGTCACAGTGCAGACACTGCTAAATCTGGAGCTGCTGCACCAGCTGCCAATTTCAGAATATGCTTTTCCTGCCACACCAACCTGACAAAAAGGAACTACTCGCTGCATGCCACCGTGCGACTCGGCTCGGAATCAATGTCATGAACATATGCGTGTGATTTCCAAGACGGAAATCACTAAAACGAATCCACAGCAGGGGGACAAAACAAGGTAGCTTAATGGATTCCATGTTGTAATGATGAGATTTATTCTCTGCAAAACTATCAATATGGGAAGAGAGTGATAAATGGATGTGGGGCAAACTCATGTCCATTTCAATCCATTTATAAGTATTCAACATCAAGGTATATTGGTAATTAGATCAGAGGTATTTTGTGTGTGTGTTGTGTGTGTGCGCACATGCTATATGTAATTCAGATAAAACCAGGCACATTCTCACCTGTCTTGGCTCCACAGGTAAATGTCATAAATCTCTCTGGCCTTACTCGGCGGGACCTACTGTCATTTACCAGAGTGACAGGGCAAAGGGTAGTACTCACAACTTCCAGGATTTATAAGATGCTTACTCGTAAATTCATGTTAATCTTGGACTTACAGAGTTAGTGATCCATGGACTTGTGATTCTGGTCAGTTCTACAGTGTCTCAGTGGGTCACAGACCAGGCCTGCTGTTACGTCTGCAGTCTTGGCACTTCGAGTAGTAAAACCTGGAAGGAGAACCATGAATTCCCCTACCTGCTATGAGGACTGTTATGTCAGGAAGGGTCAATCAAATGTCTCTGAAACAGTCCCTGTCACCCTAACCACCTTCTAAGATCGCAAGGCTGCATCCCCTGGGTTAAATAACAGATGTAAATACAAAAATTAAAGCATTAAAAATGCAAATACAGTGATCCCTATCCTTTATCTCTGTATTTGTCCCATTAATAAGCCAGGTATGTCCTGAGAAGGACTGTCATCTCAGATGCAGGCAGCCGCTAATGTCAGTTGCACTCCAGTTCTGGATGTGATCTCTTTATACTGAACAAGCATGGTCCTTGGTGTCCATTATGCAGTTACGGACACAGAAAAAAATGTTTTTTCTTCCAATCCTTATCAGAATGGATAATCAGAAATAATTTTCCTTTATGGTAGGAAAAAATATATTATCTTTAAATATGTTATCAAAGATCCCATTCTCCAAAAAGCAGAGAGACATCATAATATATTCTGGAAAGATGTCATAATACAGTCAGGAGAGACATCATAATACAGTCAGGAGAGACATCATATTACAGTCTGGAGATACATCATAATATTGTATGGAGAGATGTCATATTACAGGGTGGAGAAACATCATAATACAGTCAGGAGAGACGTCATAATACAGTCTGGAGAGACGTCATAATACAGTCAGGAGAGACGTCATAATACAGTCTGGAGAGACGTCATAATACAGTCAGGAGAGACGTCATAATACAGTCAGGAGAGACGTCATAATACAGTCAGGAGAGACGTCATAATACAGTCTGGAGAGACGTCATAATACAGTCAGGAGAGACGTCATAATACAGTCAGGAGAGACGTCATAATACAGTCTGGAGAGACGTCATAATACAGTCAGGAGAGACGTCATAATACAGTCTGGAGAGACATCATAATACAGTCAGGAGAGACGTCATAATACAGTCTGGAGAGACGTCATAATACAGTCTGGAGAGACATCATAATACAGTCAGGAGAGACGTCATAATACAGTCTGGAGAGACGCCGATCCCCTTGATATCTGACAGAGCATCATGCTGACTCATCGCGTGAATAACACTCTACCATTATAATGGATCTAGTGAACAGGAGAGAGCAAGGTATCTAGGCACCTTGGAGTCTGATCCATACCTGAGGTTTCAAATGGAATTCAAGTATGTAATGAGCTATCATGTATATAATTAAGCATTTAAAAATCTTTCAACATTTTATTTAATCATACAGTTAAAGTTAATTGTGAATAGTATTGCTACAATGATATGACAGGGTTCCATAGAATAATCCACTTTAAAGTGTGAAATACGTTGCCGTACCTTGCACATCTCACACAGACACACAAGCTTGGTGGGCTTCATGTTTTGAAGATAACGTATACCACATTTGGGAGTGTTGTTCTGGTTCATTTCCTGGTTTATCTACAAGGCTCAGCTGTAAAGCTGGAAATGACTCAGCTTCAGTTCCAGGCCGTGGTTCCTGCGTTGCCCAGCCAATCAGGTTCTTTGGCCTGGTAGATCCAATGGTTTTGAAAATGTTGTGGTAGAGAAGACAGAGCTTTGGGCAAGCCATCATAAAAGAGTAACCACATGGACCTCTAAGGCCTTGCATGAAAGTCCTGTGATCTACCAATAACTATCCTCCATTTGAAATTCAGCCCAGTCTTGTTACTGGGAGTTTATAGAATTAAACACCTGTTTGTGGGATACCACAACTATGCAACTTGTACTGTACATCATGAATTATTTTGTGTGATCTGATCCACTGAACCGTAAAATTGGATGTGCATAGCAGCGTTCCATTGTGAAGTGAGAAGAGTGTGTATTGGACTTGGCCCCTAGGTCCAGGAAAGCACAGATAAACTGTAGAAACAGATGGCTCAGACAGCCGTGGGTTCCATTACTGCTGCTGCACTGCCTTTACCTCAGCTACAGATAGGACTTCATGGGGAGTTTCCCAAGTCCAGTTACCAGTTAATAGAGTAAGAAAAAGTCTGAGTCTGGTTACCTGTTAGATTTCCAGGATGTACAGGCACTGGCTGGAAGTAGCCTGCCACTGTTTACATCTGTACCCATTACAACTCTCAAAAACAGTGGCACAGGAAAATCCTTCTGATTGTTCAGTCCCTATGGAAAGACAAGCACGTTGAATCATCCATCTACAAAAGTTAGCCAAGCATGGTGGCATGCACCTGTAGTCCTGAGTCCTCAGGAGGCTGAGGCGGGAGGACTGCTTGAGCAGGACGACTTTGAGGTGGCTGTGAGCTAGACTGAGGTCATGGCACTCTAGCCTGGGTGACAGTGAAAGGCTATCTTTAAAAAAATAGTAGGTTTTTTTTTTTAAATCTACTTTCTTTTTTTTTTTTTTTTAAACATTTATTTATTTATTTATTTTTATTTTTTTGGCCGGGGCTGGGTTTGAACCCGCCACCTCCGGCATATGGGACCGGCGCCCTACCCGCTGAGCCACAGGCGCCGCCAGGTTTTTTTTTTTTTTTTTTACCACAGTCAATATTAGAGTAAGGCTATGGGATATATCAAAAAACTACGTAAAAATTAGCCTAGGTTTGTTCACCTGTAGAGTTAGATCTAATTTCTAATTAGAAATTTCAGTAAAACCTGTCTATTTATAAGTTTGTGAAATGTTAAAATAAACAGAACAGCTACATTCTCTAATTATTTTCTCATATCCTTGAGTTTTTATAACATACATTTAATTTCATTTTTTAAGTATTTAACTATAAACATGTTGCGTAAATCCTGGTTTAATGCTTACAGCTTCTGTCATTAGGTTGGGGAGTATGCCTCTAGCTAAAAGGACTCAAATGCTTTATTTTGTTTGGAAAGACATTTTATCCCCACATGGTACTGTCATACTCATCAACTGGATACTCTTCCAGCTGGGGCATTAGCCATTGTTTCCTAATGAGCAGTACAAACTGCCAACGTTCTAGTCATTGGTAAAGATTTCCTAGTCCTTTGATGAAAATAAAATATGATTTATTCTCTGTGAGCATAAGGCTAAAAGGTTTGCAGCTTTCTTTTGGGCTAAACTCACTCATCTCGGCTTTGTTAGTTTGTGAAATAATAACTCATTTATCACATAGACTGTCAGGACTCTGAAGTGATACACGTTTATCCAGTAAGTGCAGAGGCTAAATACTGGAAGCTACAGTAGTATGCTAATTAAGCATGGTTTTCCTAAGTGAGAACATATCCAATTTAATAGAAAACGGAGAGTCAGAATATAGGTATATGTTTATTCATAGGTACAAAGTCTAAACACACGAGTGTGGTCTGAATGGGCATGAGAGTGGAACTGTGTCACTTTGAACATTTGGGAGTGGCTTCAATGCAAGACAAGAGTAATCTTGTCTTTACTCTTTTGCCAACTTTTCACAAATGCAAACACTTTTCAGCCTTATCATTTTCTTTTCACCTATTTTAACATTTTATTCCTGGAAAAACAAAGGGGTTTTGTTACTACACATTTGTTCCTTCAAGAAAAATTATGAATAATGTCACAATTTTGTTTTGAGAATTTTTAATGACTTACATCATATTTAATTCTTGTAGTGCTTGATTCCATCAAATACAAGCTATTTCGGCTTTCACTTTCAAAGTAGATTAATAATTTTTAATAATCCCCAACATGTTTCCATAGTTAGAAATAGTAATGTCCTTTCTATAGAAGTGCCATCTAGACAGTCTTATGATAGAAAAGCACAGCAGGGAAGAAGAAAAATTATGAAATTTTGTATTTCTTTTCTTTTAGATACAAAAATCAATTTCTTAAAACTTCTGTTAGAATTTTTTTTTTTTTTCCTGAGCAGGAATCTTTATTTTTTTGAAAAATTTGAGAATTTTAAACAAACTATGAGAAACAGATACTCTTATGGAAAATAAGACCCAAATGCAAGAAAAGTATTAAAAATTATCATTTTGTAATGCTGCATGTATGAAGGCAAAACGAAATAATTTTAATGGCAAGTTACACTTCAAATTCTTTATTACCACATTTTTGTTGAAAACACCAAGTATTGAGGCTTTACCAATGATGTAATATTTCCATATTTTAAAATACTCTGTGTTATCTATTATGATTGATCTATTTTTTAGAAAACTGATAATTATATATCAAATGTGCTAATACTATAATTCAAGAGGTATCAAAATATTCTAAAGCATAAAATATTTATGTTACTCAATTTTACTGAAAATTCAGAATGTCTCTGCTTCAGTATGGCTGAGCAGAGGCTGGGGGCACTCACCTTCTCAGCAGGAAGGAACAAAACAGGAAGAAGGAAATCACGCAGTGAATGGGGCAACCGAGGAGAACACGTGGGTTCAACAGGGAAGTGACAGGAAGTGACTCCTCCTTTAGCCACAGAAGGAGAGGGAAGCGAAGCTCCCAGGATCAGCTCCAAACCAGGAGAAACTCTCCAGTGTGGGAAAGTGTGAACAAGAGATCACCAGTGGTCCAAGTTCACACCGAGGACTCCTACAATCCTAGCCACAGGAGAGTCCTGTGGTTCTTAAGGGCCCCTGAGAACTTTGTCCCTCCAGCAGCCTCCCTGGTGTGCCTTAGTGGGGTGTAGGACTGTGTGTTGGGAACTTGGCTGTTCCACTGGTCCAGCTCATACTGAATTACTACAGCCCCTGAGTGTATAAAGGAGAGAGGGCATCAGAGGGACTTCAGGGATTTGGAGATGCAGGGTGGTTAGGCCACAAGGCAGATGTAGTTCAGTGGGGGCTGGGCACTCAGAATGTTGCTTCAGCTGTCTGCATCTCTGGGGGAGTGTGGAACTCAGTGTGAACCTTCACTATGACATCATGTGGAGTCCAGGCAGCTCTCTTAATGGTCTCAGGGGGTGTGGAACTCAGTGTGAATCCCTGCTCTGACGTCATGTGGAGTCCAGGCAGCTCTCTTACTGGTCTCAAGGGGAGTGGAACTCAGTGTGAACCCCTGCTCTGACGTCATGTGGAGTCCAGGCAGCTCTCTTACTGGTCTCAGGGGGAGTGGAACTCAGTGTGAACCCCTGCTCTGATGTCATGTGGAGCTCAGGCAGCTCTCTTAATGGTCTCAGGGGGTGTGGAACTCAGTGTGAACCCCTGCTCTGATATCATGTAGAGTCCAGGCAGCTCTCTTACTGGTCTCAGGGGGAGTGGAACTCAGTGTGAACCCCTGCTCTGACGTCATGTGGAGTCCAGGCAGCTCTCTTACAGGTCTCAGGGGGAGTGGAACTCAGTGTGAACGCCTGCTCTGATGTCATGTGGAGCCCAGGCAGCTCTCTTACTGGTCTCAGGGGGTGTGGAACTCAGTGTGAATCCCTGCTCTGATGTCATGTGGAGCTTAAATTATAAAGCTCTCTTAATGGTCTCAGGGGGTGTGGAACTCAGTGTGAACCCCTGCTCTGACGTCATGTGGAATCCAGGCAGCTCTCTTACTGGTCCCAGGGCCCGTGTACCATTGAAGAACCTGAGCACAGTCCTCTGTCTGTGGTGCTGGACTGTGTGCAGATTCTGGGTTCTTGGGGGTTGACCTACCACACTGTCCATCACTGGATTCATGAATAAACTCCCAGTATGCCCTGTCTGTTGTCACCACTGCAGCTGTCACCCATGCATGTGCACCCAACTTGGTGAGCAGACTGCTCAGCCACTGATCGTGACCACTGCTAACCAAGTCTGCTGCCCGGGGTGGAGGGCAAGGTTGTCCTGCCATTGCTACCTCCAGCGTCAGTGCCGCACATGCCACTCGGAGGCCTGAGGACCCTCCTACCACGCCCACTGCCAGCAAACAAGCAAACTCCCTGGAGACCCAAGGATTGGCTCACCCCTACCCAGTACCCAAGGTGCCCAGGCATGCCACCCATGGGATCAAAGGCCAGCATGCTTGGCCCACTGCCACTGTCACTGTAGTTCAAGGAATGTCCTGGCCTGGCACTTCTGCCCCAGCAAAGTCTTGGCACAGCTCCATTAATAACCAGGCCCAAAGCCACTGAGGCACCGACAGACACTGACCTTGGTGCTGGTGAAATCATACAGGGACTGCAGAAAGCACTTTTCACATCCAATACTACAAACACATCTGTAGAAAAAGTATTTTCCTATGAAAGACAATCTATAAAATTGGAACAAGGGATTATTACACAATATGTGCAAAAATCAACATAAGGGCACAAGAAACACAAAACCGCAAGAAAACATAATGCCCCCAAAGGAACACAATATTCTCCGGCAACAGATTCCATCAAAAAAGAAATGTATAAAATGCTTTAAAAAGCATTCAAAATAACGATATTAGAGAACCTCAGCTGTATATAAGGAAATGCAGATAAACAATACAAAGAAACGAGAAAAATAATTCATGATTTAAATGAGTAGTTCACCAAAAAACATAGATGCTATTGAAAAAAAACAAAGAGATATCCTAAAAATGAAGTATTCAGTGAATGAAACAAAAAGTACAAATGTGAGCTTCAAAAACAGACTAGATTAAGCAGAAGAAAGAATTTCTTTCTTTGAGGCCAAGTCTTTTGATATAGCACTGTCAAAACAAAAAAGGAAAAAATAAAGAATAGAAAGAATAGAAAAGACAAAAGAAAGGCTATGTGATACATGAAATGCCATAAAAATGACCAAATATTCACATTTTAATAAAACAAGAACAAAGCTGGAGACATAACACTGCCAAACTTTAAAATATGCCACAAAGCTATAGTAGCCAAACAGCATGATATTGGGGAAAAAAATAGGCACATAAACAAATGGAACAGAAGCAAGAACTCAGAAATAAATACACAGATTTACAGCCAACTGATTTTTGACAAAGGTGTCAAGTTGGTACCCTGGGGGTAAACACCCATTTTAATAAACAGTGCTGAAAAAACTGGATATCCACATACAGAAGAATGAAACAAAAAAACTAGACCCCGATTCCTCATCACACAGAGAGGACAACACAAAATAGATTAAATGCTTAAATATAAAACCTTAAATTATAAAGCTTCTAGATGAAATCATAGGGGAAACACTCTAAGAATTTGTCTAAGCAAAAATTTTATGGCTAATAACTCAAAAATGCGGGCAACATAAACCAAGATAGACATATGAAAATATATTAAAATATATTAAAAGCTTCTGCACTGCACAAGCGGCAATCAGTATAGTGAAAACTTAACCAGGGGAGTGACCCAAAATATTTGTGAACTATATATCTAACAAGACACTGATATCCAAAATATATAAGGAACTAAAAACCACTGATTGGCAAAATAAATAAATAAATGCAAAAACAAAAGTAAACACAAAAAATACCCACGCATGAAAAGACAAATTATCCCATGAAAAAGTGGATGAAACCAAATAATCCCATTAAAAAAAACAGGCAAAATTTCAGAATTACCATTTCTTTAAAGAAGACATACAAATGGCCAATGTGTATGAAGAAATGCTCAATATCCCCAGACATGAGGGAAATGCAAATCAAAACCATAGTAATATCTTACACCAGTTAGAATAATTTTTAACAAAAACAAACAAACAAAGAAACAAAACAAAACAAAAAACAAAAACTGCCAGGCACAGGGCAGGCAGGTGGATCATTTGAGCTCAGGAGTTCCAGAACAAAAACAGCCTGAGCAAAATCAAGACCCTGTCTCTACTAAAAAGAAAAACTAGCCAGGTGTCATGTGGGTGCCTGTAGTCCCAGCTACTGAGGAGGCTGAGGCAGAAAGATCACTTGAGCCCAAGAATTTGAGGTTGCTGTGAGTTCTGATGACACAACAGCACTATACCCAGGGGGAGTGAGTGAGGCTTTGACAAAAAAAAAAAAAAAAGAAGAAGAATAAGAATAATAATAAAGAGAAAGAGAGAAAGAAAGAAAGAACCACACACACATAAACGAAAACACCAAATGCTGGTGAGGACCCAGAGTAAAAGGGCCTCTTACAGCCTGTTGGTGAGAATATAAATTGGTACAGTATTAGGGGAGACGGTGTGAGGGTTTCTCAAAAAACTAAACGTAGAGGTACTACAAGATTCATCACTCTAATTAATGAACATTTATCCAAAGGGCAATAAAATTCACATATCAAAGAATAAATACTTTGTTTAAAAACCAATGTTTATCACAGAACTATTTATATTCACAATAACCAAGATAGGGAATCAGCAAGGGATTCATGAAGCACAAATGGTAAAAAAACCTGTAGTATGTGCATGTGTACACGATGGAATACCATTCAGCCGCAGAAAAGAATGAACCCTCATTGTAGCAATATGAGTCACTACATTAAGTGAAATTCGGCAGGCAGAGAAAGACACGTATCCCATGTTCTAACTCATGTGGAAACTAAAATGTGATTTGAGGGAACTAAAGTTGGGACGGTGGCAGGCAGAGAATGAAGAGGGATCAGTTAACAGGTACAAACCTACAATAGAAGGAATAAGTCTACTGTGCTGTAGCACATTTGGATCACTATATTTAATAAGCATAATTGTATATTTAAATAACTTGAAGAGAAGTTTTGAAAGCTCTTCAATACAAAGAAATGATTCAAGTGATGAATATACTAAATACCTTGACTTGATCAGTGCACACCGTATGCTCAGAACAAAATATCACATGTGCCCCACCAAGGTGTACCATTATTATGTGTTGGTAAGAAATGTCTCCAAACTGGCAGTCTTTATGAATGCAACATTGTCTGATAAGGGCTCTGAATTCTTCAAACATGTTTACGTTGTTGCAGTTTGTAATCACTATTGATATGAGATTATTACTTAAAAAATACATTGCTATTTTATTTTTCCCAGATTTTCTTTGAAATACGTTAAGTATATATGGAATCTGTTTTGTGTCCAAGGCAGGGATGTATGTTTTGTCAGGAACAGGTTAGACTATATCATTCTTTCTACTTCCATGACCTACCTGTTAGGAAGTTGGCTATAGAGTTCTCCTTGGAATATGAATAGGCATTTTGTGTTTTGGAGAGTGGCATTTTTAGATTTACCAAAAATTATGACTTGGATAAATGGATTGAATCTATTTTGTTATTGCCCAATTTTATTCCATCAATATGCACAAGGCTTTTTAAGTATTTAAAAAATCTTATCTCCCTGGCGGCGCCTGTGGCTCAAGGAGTAGGGCGCCGGTCCCATATGCCGGAAGTGGCGGGTTCAAACCCAGCCCCGGCCAAAAACCACAAAAAAAAAAAAAAAAAATCTTATCTCTCTTATGTCAATTACTCCTCTGGGTAAAAACACTTTGATTGTCACTGCTACACTGCCCTTCAAGTTGGCTTCTCAAACACTGCTAAAAGGGACAAAGACTCGTGCACAAAGTAAGGAAGAATTAGTGTCCTGGTAAAGCTTTTTCTATTTTGCATGGTATTTTGATGCCCTTTAAATGGGAGTAAATCTCAAGCCTACTCTAAAGTGGTTAATTTTAAAGATGGATATCTGAAGCCTGCTCTAAAATAGAATTATGGCAATTAAATAAGGAGGCAATTATATATCGCCTGTGCGCATATGTTTACATACTCCTCACAAGGTGTTTCTTCTGAAAAAAAAATAGGCACTTAATGAAATTCTTAGCTTAGTCCACAGTAACTTCATTGACAGAGTGGAGCTGTTGGAAAGCCGATGATTAATAATAACTTCTGATGAATATACAGCAGCTGTTTATTGTGGAGCTAGCAGATGATCATATTCTAAGCTGACTGTAGAATGCTTTAGTATATATTAGATGAATGGTTTCCTTGTTCAGAACTTTTAAAGAGAAAATAACATGGACTATATTTATATGGCTAGAGGCCAACCAAACAAACATTTTCTATTATTCAAGTGAAGATCTAAAGGTATATTTTAAGTGCACTGCATTTTTAGATGAATATATGAATTTGAGGTCAATCTCTTTTCACTAAGGGACCAGTCAGACTTAACTACTGTGGCATGATAGACTTTGGTTATAAAGAATGTAGCCCACAAAATCTCTGAGTGTATATTTACAAGGTCAAAGATGTCCCCTATAAACCTCTGAAATGCCTGTCCATTTTTTAAAGTGATGGTCAATCCTTACCCTCCAAGGAAAGTTCCCTTCATATAAACTTACAATGCAAATGAAGAGCTGCCACAGAATTGATGCTTCCTTATAAGCAAAATTACAAACGCTTTTCATTTGTTTTGGCAAGTTCAAGGAAAATGTTTCACAGACACATTCTTCACAAAGAAAAATAATAAAAAAATTGGTAGATTTCATTAAAATGCATTAACTCAGCCTAATAATGAACTACTGTTAATATTTCTATGTTATCCATAGTCTTTAAAGCTCTTCTAAATGAACACTACTGGTAAAACCTCCACAGGAAAAGAATACACATACCCACAGAGTGAGCTCTAGGAAACATTGTAATATACACGTTAAAAAAAAATCAACCTTTCACACCTACTTTTTACAAATTAAGGGAATTGATTTCCCTTCTCTTCATTGATTATCCTACTTTTCCCAGGTGGAGGATAATTTTAAGATTGTTGCCCTGTTGTGAGGAAGGTCTGACATCCTGGCAGCCCCGTGCACAGCCCTCCACTCAGAGTCAGCCTGTTCTGAAGCACTTCATGCTCTAAACCAGTCCCTTCTCAATGGTTTCAGTTTGCCCTGAATCAGAAACTTAGCAAAGGGGCTCTTATGGACGGAAATCCATCCAGCTAGTGGTGGCCTACCTCCATCCTCTTTCTGTTCCCTACCTCTATTTTTCTATGCAATATACTTCCCCAAAATTTAATTTCTACACAGTGCCCATCTTTGGTGATAGTTTAACCCAATGAGTTCTATCTCCTAAAAGCAGCATCTTTTTAATAGGTAAAATCTGGAAACTCGGATTCATAATCTAAAGAATCAAACCTATATACAAGTAGGAAAAATTAGGGGCTGAGATTAGCCAAGGTGACAATTGTCATAGAGCTATGGATATTGTAGAGTTACATTAACCAATAACTGATAACCAGTAACTCCAGCTAGTGGTGGCCTACCTCCATCTTTGGTGATAGCTTAACCCAATGAGTTCTATTTTCTAAAAGCAGCATCTTTTTAATAGGTATATTCTGGAAACTTGGATTCATAATCTAAAGAATCAAACCTACATACAAGTAGGAAAAATTAGGGGCTGAGGTTAGCAAAGGTGACAATTGTCATAGAGCTATGGATATTGTAGAGTTACTGGTTATCAGTTATTGGTTTATGTAATTAAATATACATGGATATAAATTGAGCATATATTATTTTTCCCTTAAATTGAATGTGTAAGGAAATCACTAAACTTTTTATTTTAGTTTTAAGATGAACTGGATAAAACCATGAAAAAGGAAAGAGAATTTGGTATGTCAAAAGTCTTGCTGCGAAAAAAAGTGTGGCAGTGTTCATGAAGCTCAACCATGCTAACTTCTTACACACTAATTATTTTTCTCTTTCCTGTAAACTAATAGCCAATGTGTCTAAACATAGGGAAGAGAAACAATTCCTAGGAGAGAGGTCATATTCCAGCATTATGTAGAAAGATACAGAAATTCTATTGTTCTTGCAAACCAAACAGAAAATGCATCTATTGCTTAATATTATACTTGCCAAATTGCATGGAACTTCATTATTGCAGCCATAGGTAGGCTGTGCACTTCTTTTCGTTCTTGCTAATGAACAATAACTAAATTGCTGAAATAGGTCCTGTCATTTTCCTATTTCTTTCCAGCCTCCTTTTCCCTCCTATTGCCATTAGAACACAGATTGTTTAATTGGGTTACTTTACTACTGGGTTCACCTTTGCCTTGTGGGCTCCTTAGACAGAGAGGGCAGGATGTTTTCTGAACAGATGCTTCATTATGGGAGGTGAGGAGCTCAGCTACATCACCGTTTCACCTTCCCCCATGTCTGGCGGATGTTGTGGGCTGTTAAACAGCTTTAATAGAAGATGAGACCAGCATCTTGCTCTGAGGGCCTGGAAACTTTTTTTATGGGTCTCGCTACCTTCATGGTTCATTAAATACAATGTAGAGTCATTTCACTGCAGCTACTGGACCCCAGGAGGACCTGAGAGTTAAATGAAAGTTGTCAGTCTTCCTTCTGTTTTAGCTAGACTGGGTAATAAAAGGGCAGAACCTGAAAGTGAGGACCAAAACTGAGATCAATGTGCTGAACAAATAAAAGAAATGTAATTAGTTCTTGAAAAATGCAGCAGAAGATGGCAGGGGTACTTAAGCGTCTAGACAAATAGAGACCAGTGGTAATAAATCTATAATGAATGGCTTTAAGAATTATAACTGTGCTTTGTATAATAGATACGTGGAAGGCTTGTGGTATAAAGTTTACGAGGAAAATTTCTTAAAAATTGCAAGGGAAAATTAGCATTTGGGTACTGTGAAGAAATTGTTGACAATGACGGTTGGTTCTACATTAGACATATAAAGGATTAGAGATTGTTGACATCTTTCCATTCTTACTTAAAAGAAAAGAAACAATGTACTTCTATTTAACAGCCTCTGCACTTGTTAAAGTCAAGATCCAATGATTAATTATTGTGCGTGCAAATACCGAAACTAACCTTCAGTTAGGAAGCATTTTCTTGCTTCATTTAGTGTTTCTGAATAAAACATTAGAATTTTTCCAAAACATCACTGTAGTAAAAAAATTATAAAGGAATTTTAAAAGACACATACATGATTTTTGTTCATGTTTCTGATAGTTAGGACAGATTTAACCTTTTTAATCTATAGATAAGAAAAGGCCTCTGAAACCTCCCTCCCCTAATTATAATTAATTAGGCAATTTGGCCTTTGTTTTTTCTTTGCCCAGATTCTACAATTTACTTTGTAAGCCTTGAAGCTTGAAGTGGATATTATCTAATATTTGCATTTCTGGAGGAAAAAGAAGAAGATTAGACAGAAATGACATTAAGGCATCATTAAAATAAAAGGGTCCTTATTATTAAAGGGCAAAAACTCATCCTGCTCAAAGACGTCTGAAATAAATATCAGGAATTCTTGATAATTAGCATGTATTATCACACATACACTCCTATAATTTACTCTTCTCTTCACTCTTGATAAAACAGTGAAGAAAAGTGTTGTGAATATGTTGACAATTTGTAAGGAAAAACTGGGACATCAGAAAGTGACTCTATTTAATTTATACCCCATTTCAAACCCCAAACAATTGGAGATATTTTACTTTTCCTAAACAGACCCACCAAGATAAATTTGAAGGAACTGGTGTCATTATTATTCCAATTTTAAATCTTACCACATTTTCAAAGAAAGCTGTTGGTTTAGAATCGCCCTGGCCGACACGGTTTTTGGCAGTGACAGATGTGGTTAGGTGCACTTCAGGGACATTGCGAGTTTCATTCCAGACCACCACAATAAACTGAATACTGCAAGACAACTAGTCATACACGGTTTTGGTTTTGTGGTGCCTGAAAAAGTTATGTTTATTCTATGTGCAGTCTAGTAAGTGTGGAATAGTATTATGTCTAAAAATGCACATGCTATCCTTAAAAAATACTTTATTGTTGAAATGGCGATGAGTCTTCAGCTGATGTAATATTTCTGTTGGTGCAGGGTCCAGCCTCAGGGCTGGTGCTTGCTGACTGATCAGGCTGTTCACTGTTGAAGGTTGAGGAGGTTATGACAATTTCTTAAAATAAAACAACACTGAAGTTTGCCACCTCCCTTCTAACTTCCACGGAAGATTTCTCTACAGCATGCAATGCTGTTTGATAGCATTTTACCCACATCAAACTTCTACCCGAGGTCAAGTCAATGCTCTCAAAACCTGCCACCACCATATTATCTAAGTTTAGGTACATTCCATGCCTTTGTTGTCATTTTAACACTGTTCACAGCATCTTCTTCAGGAGTAGAAGCACCTTAAGAAGATATTCTCTTTACTCATCCGTAAGAAGCAGCACATCATCCATCCGCATTCTGCCCTGAGGTGGCAGCCGCCATGCAGTCACGCCGCCCGTCCTCACAGCCAGCCCTAGTGCTTCGCTCTTCCCAACCTTTCTCAGTTACTTCTTCAACTCCAACCTCTCATTGCTTTCCACCTGTCTTCCTCACGAAGCTTAGTCATTTCTAGCTTTTTATTTAAAGTCAGAGACTTGGGACTGACTTTTCTTTTCACTTTAATGTTTAGAGGCCATTGTAGGATTAATGGGCACAATTTCAGTATTAATGGGGAGGCCCCTGGAGAGACATGCATGGGAATGACCAGCTGGTGAAGCAGTGGTAACATACAAAACATTCACACAGTTAGCTCATGGCCTCATGATGTTCTCTTCATGGCAGCACAAAATAATTGCAACAGAAGCATCAAAGATTATTGATCAGAGATCACTAAGTATAATAAAAGTGAAAAAGTACAGAATTGTTCATAAGTTACCAAAATATAACAGACAGATACCAAGTGAGTATAGGCTCTTAGGCAAATGATACTGAGACACTTTCTCAATACAGGCTTACCACAGACCTCCGGTGTGTAAAAAATGTGATATCTGCACAATACAATAAAGTAACGTGTAATAAAACAAAGACTGACTGCGTGAGCATTGCTGAGGATGGTAGCTACTCGCCACTTAGAGATACTAAGCATGAAAATATAGCTCACATGACCGAGGAACTGAATTTTTAATGTTATTTAAATATAAATCTAAATGGTCACGTATTACTTGTGGCTCCAATGTTAGACAGATACTGTTTACACAAATGCGATTTAAGCAGTTTATACAAATGTGATCATTCTGGTTTCCTTGAATATAAATTCTTCTATGTCCAGCTCCCTAGATATTGCTTTCACTGAAGCGATGCATTGCCAGCATGAAAGTACTCAAAAGCAATTGTCTTAGTATTTTAATTTTATTTCAATGGTTGTCAAAAGATTCAACTGACCAGTTTTGATTACCTTCCATCCCCAAATTCTACATGAAAACAACGTAGCCATGCTTACTTGGCGGATTAGTCTGGGTACTCCAGAGACACAGGAACTCTCTACAGGGAGAAAGAGGGAAAGAGCCGTCTCACACGGTTAAGGGGGCTGAGAAGTCTCCTAATCTTCACCTGACAGAAGCAAGCTGGGGACCCAGCAAAGCTGATGTCATCCGTAAGTCCTAAGAGTTGGTGGTGTAAGCTCCAGTGGGAATCTGAGTCTGGGGAAGGACAAGAGTGATGTCCCAGCTTGAAGGGGGTCAGGCAGGGGAAAGCAAATTCTCCCTAATTCAGCCTTTCTGTTCTATTAAGGGCTCTAAGGCATTAGATGAGGCCAACCTCCATCAGGGAGGGCAATCTCCTTTTTACATTGTATTTATAAATACCCCTACGGAGATACCCAGAGTAAGTTTTAACCAAATATTTGGGAAGCCAGGATCCCAGATGTTAACCCATAAAGTTAATCATCAGACACACCTGACGTTACAACACAGTCTCTTCTCTCTCTCTTTCTTCTTTTTCTTTTCTGCCGGTTTTCATCAGCAATATTGACATTAAAAAGACTCTCTTTAGCCAGTTAATTTAACTGTGTCTCCTCCAGGACAGTCTTAAACAGTGGGTGAGCTTTTCAATACAAAGAGGGCAATCCTGCTCTAGGTACCCAGACACAGCTTCATTCCCCCTGTGATGCCTCGTCCTGAACTCAGCCCTGAGAACAGTTTCCAGCACGTGGTCCGTTCTGGGATATATCAGTTGCCTGGATGAATTAATAAATAGTATCAGTATTCCACCTGATATTGTGGAATATATTTATTTAATAAAAAAGTTTTGTTTATTCATTGACTCTTTTATTCTACCCCCTTTCCCATAAACTTCCTGTTTAATGGGGATTTAGTTTCCAAATATACATGTATGTTGAAGCAGATTTTTCCAATATCTAATTCAGTGCACATGAATCACTGTTAAAATTCAGATTGATATTCAGTAAATATGAGAGGGAAGCTGGTATTCCCCTTTTATAATAAACTCCTTGGTTAATTTCAATGCTGTGGTGGAGACCACACTCTGGATAGCGAAGATTTAGGGAACATTCTGCAGAAAGAGAGGGAATAAAACATTGTAAGTAATAGAGCATTTAGTTTGTCTGAGATAATTGAGACTTCATAAAGCAGAATTGATTCATTCCTTCATTCCATAAATAATTCTTGATTATCTAGCGTGTGATAGCAGGTATTATAATGAGCATGGGGGTGGGGAATAAAGCCAGACTTGTTACCTTCATACCTTCAGGGTGAATGTAGATCTTTCTGGATGGGGGGATGGGGTGGGGAGAACACACGCCTAGTGAGCAGGGCTCTGGCAGGTTATCCACTAGAACACAATATTACAAACGTGCAAAATTGGGACAACTATTTTAAATTTAGTACATTCCCAAGAAGGTGTTATCTAACTTTAGTACTGAAGGAAGAGTCACAGGGATGAACAGCGTGCATCCTAGATAAAGGCAGTAGCCTTAAAATATGCGGAAATGGCCAGAGGGAGACAAGGATAGGAGCAGCCTGTGTTTTTTGAGGTCTTTATATTATTCTGAATATTCACTTCTCGTCAGATGCATAGTGTGCAGATATTTTCTCCCATTGTGTAGGTTTGCTCTTTACTCTCTTCATTTTTTTCTTTCACGGTACAGAATCATTTTAGTTTGATCTAATACCATTTGTCTACTGTATTTGTTTGTTTCCTGTGATTTTTGAGATTTTATCCAAAAGAAATCTTTCTCCAGACTAATATCATTAAATCTTTCCTCTATTTTTCAGACAAAGAAAAATCCAGGATTTAAAATTGCTCTAATTTTCTAGTACTGTCATAGTTTCACGGGTATCTGAAAAAAAAAAAAAAAAGTTCCACATTAGGAAAACTCCAATGGAAACCACAATGATATGTTATCTCACTGTTATTAGAATGGCTTTTATCAACAAGACACAAAATCACAAAGGCTGGTGAGGATGTGGAGAAAGGAGGACTTATATACCGTGTACTCTCATGTACTGCATATAATCGAGACGTGTTATTTATTATTATTATTTAGAATAGTGAAATATGAGAGAAATAAGGTAATCTCCCATGCCTCCAAAAATTTAAAGTATGGATAGCGTTGAAAATCAAGCATATATTTGTGTACACCATTTATTCAAATAAATTAACTACTGAAAAACACAGACTGATTCTTGTCCTCCAGGGAGGGTGAGTAAATCATACGGTATATTAAAAAGTGAATGACTATACTAACAAAGGGGAAGCAGATTAGAGGGATGGCAGCTCGAGGTGGGGAGCTTGTGATTTCATATGAGGTTGTCTGTACACTCTTCAATATGAAGGTGACTTTTGTGTAGGAACATCAAGGCGGTGACAGAAAGATATTTGTGGCTTTATGGAAGGCAAATACTCTGGCCAGATTAAGAGCCTGTGCAAAGGCCCAGGGGCAAGAGGCTGTTGTTGGATTTGGAAGAGCTGTTTTTGTTGGTTTGTTGTTGTTGTTGTTGTTGTTGTTTGTTTGTTTTATTAAATCATAGCTGTGTACATTAATGCAATCATGGGGTACAATGTGCTGGTTTTAGAAGAGCTTTAAGATGCCACTGAAACACAGGGGTCAAGGGGAACTATAGAAGTCTCTTGTGTCAAGTGGATTTATTAGTCTAGTGTCTATCTGCAGTTTTCACTTGTTTTATTTTTTACTTTATTTTATGATTCCAGACATATAATTGGTAAACGAAATGAAACAAGAAATGGAGTTCAATGTTTTTACTTCTAGGATATTATCCTGATTTTACATAGAAAATGATTTATGTACAAAGGTGTACGTTGCAATGTTATAGAAAGTTAAAAAGAGAAAAAGAGAAAAAGAAAGAAAGAGGGGAGGAGATAGGGAAGGAAAAGGAAACATTTTAATTTTTCTCCTATTATGATTTGTAAAATGAATTAGTACATTCATATTTTATGATATTTTGTTTTATAGTATTTGAAAGTCAGTATCATGGGGAAAATATAGGAAATGAGAAAATACAACACAGGTAGGGGGAAAAAGCATAGCATAAACCTATTTACATGGTGTATTGGTTCCTAGGTTACTGTAAAAGAGCATCATAAACTTGGGAGCTTAAAACAGCACGATTGTGTTCTTTCATGGTCTGGATGCCAGAAGTCAGGACTCAAGGAACCAAGCAGGCTTCCTCTGAGGGTTCCAGGTAAGAGACCCTCCTCGCCCCTCGCAGCTGCTGCTGGCCTCAGGTTGTCCCTGGCCTGTACCTGACCAGTCCTCTCTCTGTCCTGTTGTCACACGGTGATTTTCTCAGTTTGTCTCCTGTGTGTATTCCTTGTAAGGTCAGCAATCATTGGAATTAGTGCTCACCCTAAATCCAGGATGATTTCAGTAATAGATCTTTAACTAGTTATATCTGTAAAGTTTCTATTTCTAAATAAAGTTATATAATTAGTTTCATGGTGGACATGATTTTCAGGGATATTCTTCAACCCACTTACATGTGGGATTATTGCAATAGGCTCATACATGGTGCAACGTATGTATTACATATTAATAAAAGGACTGGATGACATACACCTAGCTAAATTTTGCTATAATACATTTTATTTCATAAGTTTTTACATATTTATTTCAAGTTTCTGAAATGAACATGTTGGAAAATTAATTACAATTCCAGAAAATTAGAAACAAAGAAATAAACCAAAAATAATTCACAGAAGCCAAGAGAGTAAATGAAATGCCAGGCAGAAGTAAGCCAACCACGATTATTTCTTTTTCTCTTTTTTTCTTCCTTTTTTCCTTTTCCTTTTCCTTTTTCTTTTTCCTTTTCCTTTCCTTTCCTTTCCTTTCCTTTCCTTTCCTTTCCTTTCCTTTCCTTTCCTTTCCTTTCCTTTCCTTTCCTTTCCTTTCCTTTCCTTTCCTTTTCTCTTTTCTTTCCTTCCTTCCTTCTTGAGAGAGAATTTTACTATGTCACTCTCGGTAGAGTGCTGTGGTGTCACAGTTCACAGCAACCTTAAACTATTGGGCTTAAGCGATTCTCTTGCCTCAGCCTCCTGAGTAGCTGGGACTACAGGTACCTGCAACAACACCTGGCTATTTTTTGATTGCAGTTGTCATTGTTGTTCATCAGGCCTGGGCCGAACTCGAACCCTCCACCTTTGGTGTATGTGGCCAGTGCCCTACTCACTGAGCTACAGGCACCGAGCCAACCATGATTATTTCTTGATAGGCTAACTTAAGTAGACTAAAGCTAAAGTCAAAAAGCAGATGCTGAATGGGAGTGACATGACGTAACCCCTGCTTTAACTCTGTCACTGTGATGTAAGATTGAGAATCGGCTTCCTGGGAACAAGGGCAGGGGAAGAGCAGGTCTTCAGGCCTCCCAGGCAGAAATCCAGCCCATACATACCAGCGACAGCCCAGAGATGTTCCTCAGAGTCATGACCTGTGTCCTTCCCCATCAGCATTTTTGTGAACATCATGGGTGGAAGCTAGACTATTAATCCTTAGATGGCACAAATCAGAATGGGGTGACCATTCCATCGGGTGACAAAATTAAATTACAGTGTGATTTTGGTTGCCTACAATGATGGACCAAAATTAACAGGGTAGAATCTTGAATGTAGGTTAGAACAAGTCAATTACATAAACATAATTTATGAAAAAGCTGGCTAGACAGCTGCTTATGTTTTTTAAAAAGTGGGAAAAGACACACATACACATACATAAAAATAAACACACACAAATGGCATTTATTGGCTCACAAATTTACTTAGAATCAACAGTGACACAGCTGCAAAACAATAATTTATTCCAAGACGACATTTATAGAGTATACGGTCCTTTTTCTTGGAGAGGTGAAAAATTTTAGGGAGTCAAAAAAAGAAGAAGAAGAAGAAGCTTACAAGTTTTATTTTCCAATAGACACATAACATGGGACATGTTATTCCTTTTCTCCTTTCCCAAGAAGCCCAACGATGACAGGGATATGCTTTGGATTATTGGATGAAAAATCTGCAATCAGTAATTGTGCTATTCTGAATTTGTAACTATTTTTTACTGTCCTAAACTCACAGCAAAAAGTGTATCTATGCATTTGATAAACTATAGCAATCGTGCTGTTCTCTTTTTGATATTTTGGAAACTATTATACATCCTAGAAAGAGAATTTTTTTCATTTTTGTGAGCAAAGAGCTGACATTTCTGACAGATATTTTTGGATTATATACAAATCCTTCATTCCACTAGTTCAACAAATAAAATGAAATCTTCCTCTTATGCTATCTCCAGGCTTGCCTTGTAAATAAGACATCAGATAGTTTGTCAAAAATTATATCATAAGAGGATAAATCAACTGTTATTTATGCCAGGTTAATCTGAGAGGCTAGTGTCAGTATAAGAAGTTCAAGTCCAAGGGACACGGGAGGCTTCCCAGTAGCGGGCTTGTCCCTGCAAAGGGGAAGAGTATTACAGAAGCGGGTGTTAAAGGCAGGGTGATGCTGCCTGGGCTCCTCGTGTTTTAATAGTGATTGTGACTCTAACCCACTCAGTGTTGGTCACTTAACAGATAGAACCTCAGAGGGGAGCACATGTCATCTGATTCGCAATTTACCACAAGCAAAATACCAGAGAAAGAAGATGATGAAAAGTCAGTGAGAGCTACAGGCACTGCTTTCTGTAGGAAAATTCTGTGTGCAAAATATGTGAGCAGAGAAAAGAACAGAAGGCAGCGAAGCAGTATTTGCTTTACTGTAATATTAAGGGCATTATTTTTCCAAGTAGTGACCTTTTATGGTAAGTAAATTATATGATTCACTTGAAAAAAATCTAATGTACTTCTCATGAAACCCAAAACTCATCGGTTTTATAAACATTTATCAAGAGGCTACTGTATGCAAGTTATGTGGTCAGGCCTTTGGAAGATGAAGACATGTTGAGACATGGTCCTCTCACACAGGAGCTGTGAGCTTGTCCACAAATGTGTGTTGAAGGAAAGCTGAACCTAAAAGCACAGGAGAGGAAACCAGTGGTGGGGACACTGTACCACTGGGCAGAATGAGATACATCCATGGGAGAAGTTCAAAAAGAAGACTTAGATAAAAACATAAAAATAATGTTTATCTGGGGAAATTACTGATAGCTTCATTGCAAAAAATAATTGTTAGACCGTTTCTGTTATCTCTCTAAGATAAGTAAAGCTGAGAGGAAGGGACTGAAAATGAAAGAAAAAAGAAAAAGTGTGGGCTTCTCAGGAGGCTTGGAGAGAACTGTCAAGGAAAGCCTTTGACAGAAGCCCTGCCCTGGAGACGCTTCCATTGTAATGGAGAGTCAGAGGGTAGGCACATAGAAGTTATTTAAGTACAACTGGTCGGAAACATCACTAAGAAACATAAACAGGCTAGATAAAGATAGGTGGAGAAAAAATGGGCAGCCAGGTGGCTATTTTATTCATGAATATGGTATTTTGAGGGAGATGATAGAGCTAAATGAAGTGAGAAAGTAAGTCATGCGATGACTTGAAGAAGAAATTCCTGGTGGGGGAAAGATCACTGGCAAAGAACAGGGCTTGAGGGGCTGGGGTCGCTGTGAAAAGGAAGGTGTCCCTGGAAACAGAAGAGAAGAGCTGGGAGGAATGGCAGCTTTCTCATGCAGAGGGGAAGGATGGGAAACGAGGATGGGAGGAAACCCAAATGTGGTCTTGTGTGCGTTTGCTTTTTAGACACGTGTGATGTGTACAGGTTCGGTAAGACGTTGGGAAACAAGACTCTGGAGCTCAGTGGAGTAGGTCAGGGCTGGAAACATACATTTGGTCTATGGATACAGTTGTCAGCTCTGTGAGCTCCTGGTGTGCAGCATGAACTTTGTAAATGTAGCCAAGGTCTATACTGTACTTCTCTGGCACCAAGTTTAATCATCGGTAAAATGAAATTTATTTCACGCCGAGAATTAAATTAATCAACTTATTCAAACTAATTATAACAGTGCCTGTTACATAGTTATTAGTATGTTAGTATTATTATTATTGCAGCTGAATTGAAGTCATGAGATTATATGAAAATATGTAGGAAGTAAGTATAGATAGGATAAAAATAGCATAGAACCTTAGAAAACTTTGTTATTAAGAGGTTGGGAAAAGATGGATGAGGCTATAAAAGTGAATAAGTGGTGCTCAGTGAAGTAGAAGGAAAATCAGGAGTGTGGATTAAGTTGGCAAAGTGAATAACATGTTCTGGAAGCAAGGACTGAGTGTCAAAAATTGATGAGGGTTTGACTGAACTGAGGAATGAGAATTGGCCAGTGGATTGGTTCAGCAAGATGGATTTACCAGCATCTTGGACAAAAATGATTCCAGTGGAGGAGGGGAAATGAGAGCCATGGGGCACTGATTAAACAGAAAATGGGAGGCCATCGGGACACAGGGAACTCGGGAATCCTGTTCCCAGGAGGATCACGGGGAACGGAGGCAGCTCTGCAGTCAGGACAAAGGGAACCCAGGAATCCTGTTCCCAGGAGGAAGGGAGGAATAGAGGCAGCTCTGTAGTCAGGACAGAGGGAACCCAGGAATCCTGTTCCAAAAAGGAGCAAGGGAACGAAGGCAGCTCTGTCACAACGTGGTACTGAGGAGGTAGCTTCTGTCCTTAAAGATGTGAGCGGATCGTAGGCAGATGAAGGTGACACAAAAAATAGCAGAAACAAGGTTTCTGAGTTGGTCTTAGTAGGTGGGATTAAAAGCACAATTAGAAGGGTTGATTTTAACTAGAATCTTGGATGATTTGTGCATTGAACTTGTAAAGATGGAAGAAAATATCAGTGTAGATGGCTTCTGGCAAACTGTGTGGTAGAAGGATGGATGATCTTTTTTAAAACATGCTACTAGTTTTTTAGTAAAATAGGAAGCAAGGCCAACCATTGAGATCCAAATAGGAAAGACTACTAGAATTATGTTTTTTTCAGGTAAAACTAAGGATTACCATGTCCTCATAGCTTCTTAGTATATTGCTAATATTTGCTGTACAATGTTATGAAAGATATAAACGGGTAAAACAGAAGGGTTAGCAGGCATATGCAGATACGGGATTAAAGCAAATATACACTGGACTGACTAATGACAGTGTGGAAAAACAGAACATGAGTGGGGGCTGTAGGCATGTTTAAGGAATCCTACCAGTCCAGTCATTCATTAGATGCAATTATCTCTGCAGAGAATCTAAACCAGATTAGAAGAGGACCGAAAAAGGAATCTTGAGCTATGTCCTGTTTGGAAATTGTTTGACATCACAAAACAGAAGAAAACTGAGGCAAAGTGGTTAGAGGTTTAGAAGACAAAGCAGGCGAGACTAGCCATACATCTATCAGGAAAAGCTGTTTGTTTTTATTTGTTGACTATAATTCCTTTTGTTAATTTGGCATTAATATGAGGGTACATATGATGAAGTTGCTTTGTTTGCATTTGTAAAGTCAAATCTGAGTTGTAACTGGGTCCCTCACCGAGGGAGTGCATCATAGACTTGTACAAAGTACCAGTAGGTGGGAACTCAGGGAAACTCTTCTCCCCATTTTGCTTCTTGAATTTAATGGGGTTTTCCTCTCCCAGGGGACTGTCATTGTTATTCCACTAGTTTCAATTTAGTATTGAGTACATGAGATGTTTGATTTTTCCATTCTTGAGATACTTTACCTGGGAGAGGATTCTCCAAACCCTTCCAGGTAAATACAAAATCTCTACCTTTTTCTGCTGCTTGGGATCCATATACCACAGTTTGTGAATCCATGCATGGGTTAATGGGCACTTGGGTTGTTTCCACATCTTTGTGATTGTGAAAGAAGTTTTGAATAAAATGTACCAATGAATCTAGTATTCAGGATGGTCAAAGTGATAAATGGGTAGCTAAAAAGACATTAATTATTAATGGTTTAAGATAAACCTACCTGGCATAAAAAAGTCAAAAAACTAACACAAGAGACCAGAGAAGCTGAATATTTTGTGGAAATGTACAAAACACTTAGCAAAAATATCATTCAGGAGCCTCTGCTGGCCTATAAAAAAAATTAATAGGTTCCAAGGAAGAGAAAGTAATCAATATATCTTAGAGGTCAAAGGTTTTCAGGGAATGGTAACAGATGTGCACAGCAAAAATAAAAGTGAATGAATAAGAGCATAAAAGGTTTGGGGTTATCAGGCAGCGCCTGTGGCTCAAAAGGGTAGGGCGCTGAACCCATATACTGTAGGTGGCAGGTTCAAACCCAACCCTGGCCAAAAACTGAAAAAAAAAAAGAAAAGAAAGAAAAGATTTGGGGTTGTCATGTACATATCACATTGAAGTTTGTTCTAGAATCAGATGGCTGGGAAGACAAATTTTACAAGTTATTTGAAATAAATTTTCCTGTAGGTGAAAATACCTTCCATATTCTGTGGCCCAGGGTGATGGGTGAGGAAGGAGTGTGTCTCTCCACTTTCCTCCCCCTGTAGCTGAAAGACTATTTAAGAAAAGCTGTAAAGAGGCTAGGGCATTGGCAGGGATAAGGGATGAAAATAGCAGATTATATACCTTTCAGAAGGGGAAATTCATTGAAATGGGCCATTGTTACTCATATTTAAAAAGAAAAGGACACATTATATATTAGGTTAAATCTAATTAGGTAGTTCAGGAAAACACAAAACTATGGAAACATAAAAAACAAAGTGCCAGCCAATTGATGAGAGAAGAGCTAATTTGAGCTAGTTCTACCTTATAAAGTGCTTCCTGAAAAAGTCTATGGTAAGAGGCGATCTTTAAATTATACATGGTCAGACGAAGCAGAAGGACAAAGTACGATTTGTCAGACAGACGTTAAGTGCCTGTAGGAAAGCAAGATGATTTAAAACATTTATCCCCTCCCCAAATTGTTAATGGAATGTCATAAGGTTGTTTGCGCTATATTTTCTATAAAGTCCTTACAGACATATCTGTGTTTTGTGCTGACTTTAAATTTTATGTCCTTAATTAACCCTGGGACGGACTGTATATGTATGATACAAACTATCTTCTATAAAACAAACCACCCAAACAAACAAAAGCCCAGAGTGTGTACATGCCTGCCTGGAGTTGTGCCAAGAATTTTTAAATAGACTTTATTTTTTGGGACAGTTTTAAGTTTAAGGCAAAATGCCAAGAATTTTTAGGGAGCAGATTTGAAACTTATAAACAGTCAGTAATATGTAATCACAGCTGGGTTATTTTTGTGTGTGTGTGGGAAAGCAATAAACAGATATATAAATCTGACTCATGCAATTTCCAAAGTGAATCAAAATAAAGTTTAAAGAGATTCCAAGGATAAAGATAAGCTTTTATGATTAAAGTACAATGCTTTAAAACATTTCTGTTATGAGATTTTTGAAATTATCATTTTGTTTAGACTCCTTCAAGTTTTAAGAAAAACTCAGATGTAATTTCCTTTTCAATCTTTTGTTCTTACCTGTAGAACATGAGTTACTAGGTTTGAGGAGGGTCTGGAGAAACAGAGAACGGCAATGTTTCTTCTCCTACCAACTCTGAACTTACTACTCCCTAGCAGAGGAAGAAGAAAAGGAAAGGGAAACAGCATTTTTAGTAACCACTTCACCTTTACATCATTTTTGAATCCCTCCAAAACTACTAAGCCATTAAAAGTTGACTGTAACATGCAACTCCCCAATTAGCTGTTTTTAGTAAGATCACTTCGATTCTTCAGCTGCTATTAGTCAGTGACAACGTCACAGTGCCCATCATATTTATAACATCAAAAGGATACATGTGTGGGTTTTTTACTTATACATGTTCATCTTTCTTAAAATGCTCGATTGCTTTGTCTTTCTGATACTGCCCTGTTTTATTTTCCTCTCCTATCTAGACCTGAGTATATACACGTAGTCCAAGTGGCATCTTCTCTGATCTTTATTGTAATAATGCACCTTCCATTGGAGGAAAAGGACGACTTCAGGGGAGAAATATTGGTGGGTTTGTAAGCAGAAATGAAAGTAAATCTGTGGGGTATTTTTCCATCTATTCCCTCCATTTCTCTTACTTCTTTTCCTTTTTACCAGTAGTATGATGAGATTTCATTTGTTAATGAATAACACTCTCACTGTTCAACAGGTGCTGGTAAAAAGGAAAAGAAAAGAAGTGAGAGACATGGAGGAAATAGATGGGGAAAAAAAATACCCCACAGATTTGCTTTTGTTTCTGCTTACAAACCCACCGATATTTCTCCCCTACAGTGGTCCTTTTCTTCCCAAATCTTGCTATACACAAAAAATAACAAAGATGCACTAACGTTTTGACTTTTTTTCTGACATGTTGAGGCATTTTATCTGACTTTGAACCAGTTCCAATGTGCATTCAATGTCTTGCTAGAAAAGCACAGAGATACCAGCCCTCCCGTCTGTAGCTCTTGCCTTACTGTCTTCCACTGACAGCTAAACCAATGCCAGAGATACTATATTTTTGTTATAATAACAAATCAGTTCAAGAATCAATCTTTAAATTTGTAAGAATAACACTAATTTTCATAACAAATAGAACCAAATGTATGTGTATAAATGACTCAAACAATATAGAGAAGAATACTCATTTTCTAATGTCCATAAAAATCATTAAAAGTGGATCATATATTGGAACATAAAACTAATATCAAATAGTTTCAAAAGACTTAACTTATACACAGTAAATTATCTGACATGATTATATTTTTGAGATAAATTAAAAAAAATAATGAGAAAATTCCCTTGTAGTTGGAAAATTTCACTTGAAATAAAGTTCAAAATGACTCTGTGGGACAATGAAATAATCATAATGGTAATCAGAAAATATTCTGTATTCAATTACAATAAATATTTGGATATATTTAAAACTATACTTAAGGACAATTTTAACCTTAATTAAATTTATTAAAAGTAAGTCTGAAATTTCAGTGGAGGAATCATTTAGTTCACGAAATGTAAATAAGAAGATAAAGAATAAGGATAGGCATCAAAATTGGTGTAATGAATAAACTTATTAATGAAATAAAAAGTTGATAGAGAAATTAATAAAATGGACTATAATATGCTAAAGTGATTCAACCTATAATAGTTGGATTTGGGAAGATAAATAGTTCATAAACTTGACCAAAATTAATAAGGACAAAATAAAAAAAAAATACTTGAAATTACTAAAAGGAAATATTTCCACAGGTAACAAAAAATAAAAATAAAAGAATAGTATGCATAACTTTATGTCAATAAATTAAATAGTTCCTTCTGATTTTATTTAAAATTAATATTTTATTGAAATAAATGTATCAAAACTAACACAAGAAGAAATGGAAAACATAAATAATCCAATTCTTAGTATAAAAGAAATTGAATCAATACCTTAATATATTCTCCCAGGAAAATGCAGGCTCTAAACATCTTCACTGATTATATCTCAACTAAACAGTTAAGAAAAAATGAATCATCAGCTTCACATTTTGCAAATTTCTCCAGAATTATGTGCTAATTCATCTTGTAGGCTAGCATAATCTTGATACCAAAAACCCAAATGGCAGCAAAACAAAAAGTGAAAGAAAATAATATTTATATTTTGTTAACACAGATGCAAAAATCCTAACCTATTATCTAACAGAAACTTATAGTTTACTCAGTCAACTTAGGGTCATTAAAGCAAAGCACAACATGATCAAGTTATTTTTATAAGAGAAATAAAATGGTAGTTTAACTTAAAAAAATCAACTAATTGATGTTTCCACATTAACGTGTCATTAAGAAAACATATGATAATCTTATCCAATAAAAAATTGATAAAATTTTATATCCATTTATGATTAAAATTATAACTAGGAAAAGGAATATAAAGGCTAAGAAAGAGAATTCCTTAGTGTAACAAAAAGTGACTACAGAAGACTCATAGCAAGCATCACACTTAATGTGGAAATACTGAATACTTTTCCTCTGAAATTGAGAACAATAAAAAGTGTGCTCTGTTACCTATTCCATAAAATAAAGCATGAGTATGTGATAGGGATTAGAAATGAAGAATAGAATTGCCAATACATGCAGATAAGGTGATTGTGAAAATAGAAAGTTTATGTAGAGACTGTTAGATCTAATGTGATAGCTTAGCAAAGTCCTGGAAGCCAATATAAAAAGTAGTTGTATTTCTTGATATAAGTAACGATCAAAACTTAATATTTTCAAAAGGTAATGTATAATAGCTACCTAATGTTAGGTACCTGGAAATAAATCTTATGAAAGCTGTACAAGATATTTCAGTAAAAAAAAATTATCAACATATCGCATGTCTTGCCCTTACACAAAATGTAATCATGATGCCAATTCTAGCTGGTCCTTAATATCTAACCCATCTATCCTGTATCTCACTCAATTCTGTCTCTTGATCACTTTAACCTAGCTACACTAGTAAGTTTTAATTCTCTAACTATGCCAAACACATTCCTTCTTTGAACTTTTGCACACCTGCCATCATTTACTTTGCCTAAAATGGGGACCCTTTCTACAGGTGTTAGATTACTTTTTAGGTATCAGTTAAAATGTCATTTTGTTAAGAATTCTTCCCTAGCTTCCCTTTCTAAAACAAGTTGCATTCCATTGTATTTGTTTTATCTTGCACCTGTTTCTTTTCCGTGTTGTCATTAATAGCATAGATCACAATTTTGTATTTACGTATTTATTTATGTTTGGCTACATCTCTTATTATAACAGGATCTCTGAGAAAGGGGGTTCGCTGTTTCATTCCCTGCTATATACCAATTTTTGCAATGGTCCCTGAAAGCTACTAAACATTCAGTAAATACATGCTGAATAAATATGTATCTGAAACTAAAGAATGTTATATGCCAGGTTTATGAGAGCTTTGCAAACAACCACAAATAATAATAGTACTTTTTGTTTGTGTTTTTTTTTGACCTATTTAGACATTGTTTATTCTATAGAATGTTTATTCTATAGATAACTTTCTTAAAAATGCAGGACTTGAAAATGCCTGTGTCCTTTTTTTAATGCCATCAAAGTACTTTTTTAAGAAATATGCAAATGTATCCCTAATTCTCACAAATACTCTTAAAATTGTTCATTTTTTCAGAGTCTTCTGTCACCTTGTTGGTCTCCTTGCCACAGTCACTGAAATCCACTTTCTAAAACTGCACCATATACTCTTTCTATTTGTATTTATTTATTTATTTATTTAAGGAGGATTTCTTTCTTTTTTTTTTTGGCCGGGGCTGGGTTTGAACCCGCCACCTCCGGCATATGGGACCGGCGCCCCACTCCTTGAGCCACAGGCGCCGCCCTCTATTTGTATTTATTTATTTAGTCACCCTCGGTAGAGTGTCTTGGCATAATAGTACACATCACCTTCAAACTCTTAGGCTTGAGCAATCCTTTTGCCTCAGACTCCTGAGTGGCTGTAGGCTTTCTATTTTTAGTAGAGATGGGGGTCTCCCTCTTGCTCAGGCTGGTCTGGAATTCCTGAGCTCAAGCAATCTGCCTTCCTCAGCCTCCCAGAGTGCTAACAGGTGCCATCAGTTGGATTACAGGCATGAGCCAATGTGCCCAGCCCATATTCTCTTTTTAAAAGACTAATTTGGCTATGTTACATCAGTGCAACCAACTTTCTCCCTCTGTGCCCATCGCATTAACTTTTGGTGTTAATATGATGAAATCAGTGCTCTGGACCACGGTGGCTTCCAGGCCCTGTATGATCCTGGCCCTGGTCAGATGCCTGGCCTCAGTCCCCTACACTCCTCTGCATAACACTTAGTGAATCTCACTCACCCTGAAAAGTGCAGAATTCTGTGTGATCACCATGCTCTTGAAAACGTTCTCCCTGTTGCTGGGACATTCCTCTCCTCTTTCACTCTTTACCCAGTTAACTTCCACTCATATTCCACATTTCACCTTACAGATCTTTCTACCAGAAAGCTTGTTCCCCTTAATCCTAGTTAGGGGAACCACTGATACGTGATTATCTTATTATAACACTTAGTATATTTTAGTTTTCTTTTCTTTGTCTCCATCCATCACCACATTGCAGAAACTGGGTTGTATTGATGTGTTCACAGAGCTTAACTTAAAGCTTGGCTCATGTAGTTAGCAATACGTTTTCCCAGAAAGAGAAAGAGAGGAAGGAAGAGAGGGAATGAGCATGGAAAGAACAAAGAAAGAGGAAGAAAGGGATTCAGGAAGGGAGGAGAGAGAAGAGGGGGAGAGAGATGGAGGAAAAGAGGATAGGAGTGTGGGAGGAAGACTGGGTGCTGGGCAGGAAGGAGAGTGAAACAAAGACAGAGGGAGGAGGGAGAAAAACCAGGAGAGACCACGTGTCAAGGTAGAAATTGGAAAACCTTTTTCAGAGGTCTAGATAATAAATACTGTCCGTTGGCTTTGTGGGCCACACAGTCTCAGTCCCAACTCTTCCACTCCACCATTATAGCCCTAAAAAGTACCATGTTCCAAGACTATTCATATTTGCAAAAATACACAGCAGAATGGGTTTGACCTGAGAGACGTAGTTGCTGAGCACTGTACTGAGGACTTTATTTCCATATTTTCCTTAATTCTAGTAACAACTTTTTGAGAAAAATGAGCCACTAGAAGAGTCTATAATTTATCCAAAGACACAGAACTTAACAGTGGTGAAGTCTTAGGTTGGCTTAATGCCACAGAGAAGAAAGAAGAGAGAAAGAATCAGAAGACTGTGGAATTTCTTCAACTATTGCTGTTATCCCTTTGTCTGCAGGATAATAAAGTTTGCTCAAGTTCCTACAGATAGTATTTAAACTTGATTCTTATTAACTAAAGACCTCAAGTTCTTAACCTTGGTACATATAGATTTTATTGAGTTGAAATCTCTTATTCATGAATTTTCTGCTATTTCACAAAACCATTGATCTGAAGAAACTTTCCTAAGAATTTAAAAAAATAAATTATTTCCTATTATACTGCCTTTTGGTCTTGTTGATACAAAATGACAAAAAATGGGATTTAATAACCCCAGGAAAGTAGGTTGCCATAAATATATCTTAACTTTTGAGTTCATACAAAATGGAGCCATATTATGTAGAATTCAGGAAGATGAAGAAACAGAGGAAGGAACATTCATGTTCTCAGTGTTACACCTCAGTGCAGAGATGTTATCTGTGAGGTCAGAAATGAGAGGAAGGGTCCAGATTTCAAAAATTAGATTCATGTATTTATGCCCAAGAGGTAAAAGACTATAGACACTAAATAATAAAAATGAAGAGTATTAAAAGAAAATTTCTGCTAAACTTATAACTATATATTGCATTCTTGGGTTCTATTGACATAGAGAACTTCCGTCAACTTGTGAAAGTGAAAAGTGTCTGTGGCTCAGTAATACAATACAGAGAGCAAGTATTCTAGGCATTTGCGAGGGCCTGAAATTTGTTGAATTTAGATCACCAAACTTCGTCATTTTTTTTAAGAGACAGAGTCTTGTTCTGTCACGCAGGCTAGAGTGTAAGTTGCACAGTCTTACCTCACAGAATCCTTCCCTTCCTGGGTTCAAGTGATCCTCCCACCTCAGCCTCCCAAGTAGCTGGGACTACAGGTGCACATCACCCCACCCAGCTTGTTTTGCATTTTCATTAGATAATAGGGTCTTGCTATGTTGCCCAGGCTGGTTTCAAACATCAGGCATCAAATAATCCTCCTGCTTCAGCCTTCAGAGTATGAGTCATCAAACTTAAAACTGTTGGGCCTGAATCTCTGTCCTTTTACTATATATGGTCTTTGAACAATTACTTTACTCTAAGTCTGATTTCCTAATCTGTGAAAGAGGAACGGCTACAGATTATAAAGTTAAAATACTATTTTAATAGCAATCTCAGCTGTATCTACTCATTCCCTCATTTTATAGCCATATTGAGGAAATTAAATTATTTATATTCTTCTATAAGTTTGATTTTGGCTAAAGGCTATGGTAGACTAATCTCTAATAGCACAGATAACCAACAGGTGTGATAACAAGTATTCAGACCCTGTGCTGAAGTCTTTGGAGCAAGGCTGTATAAACAAAACTGATAACTTTATCAGTCAAAATGAGATGCTACCTGTCTGGGGGGCATGGGAGGATGAATGTTCCCATAACGGGAATAGAAAGGCTCAGTTAAGAGTAAAGTCTGTGGCCAGGAGAAAGAACATGAGTAAGGACCTGTAGCAAGGTTATAGCAGAACAAGCGGTGTATGTAGACTGTCCTCACCAGTCACGGACCGTTGAATATATAGATATTGATATTTCATAAACATTTTAACATATAGTCAAATACATATTTATGTATAATACAATTTTGAAATGTACTCAAATAAATGAGAATACCTTGATTCTACAATTGCTAGGTAGTACAGTATAAAATACAACCCAGTTCGAGATGACTTGCTTGTAATCTTGACTTTGCTATTAATTATATGGCGTTACCCATATGCTTAATTATGATTATGTACAAGTATTTTGACTTGAGATCTGTTACATCAGGAAAGTTGAACCAAAGAATATAAATGTAATCATGTGTTTAATCCATGCTAAATGCCCTGATAAATACTTCATATATATTGTCTCCTTTAGTTCTTAAAATAGGAGATATCACATGGGTACTTTACCCCCCTTTCACTGTTGAATTTTCCTACCCAGTGCTAGTATTAAAGCATCGGTCTTGGGACTGCCCATCCCAGACTCTTAACCACTGTACTGTATCATTTTAAGTGGCTCATTATTTCATATCTGCTGCCACTTGAACAATTTATATGTTCTGTGAGAATTCTTGTGGCTACTATTATAGTTATGCAGATAAAAGGGGGAAAAGTTTCATATCTAACCAATGGAGCAAGCCCCTCCAGGCTGCTACGAATGAGTAATTCCAGGTGAGACTTTGTTCATCTTGGGATCATAAGTGTCTGCAACTAAAATTTGATCCTCTATTTAGCAAAATATGATAATTAAATACGTCTGAAAAAAAACTATTAAAAGTTGAGTTATCCAGGGTGGCGCCTGTGGCTCAAGGAGTAGGGTGCCGGTCCCATATGCCGGAGGTGGCAGGTTCAAACCTAGCCCCAGCCAAAAACCCAAAAAAAAAAAAAAAATGTTGAGTTATCCAGCAAGAGAACATTTTTTTCCTCTTACTATTTTTTAGCAAACTGTCACACTGAACCTCACCATTCCTCCAAAACATGAAACGAAGCCCTTTTGAGCAATTTCAAACATTTCCACAAATGAATAGACATAGCAATGTGTCATGAATCCTTGCCAATTTACAATACCTACATTACTTCACAGTAATATATTTCTTTATTTAAAAGCTATTTTATTGCCTCTTTACAATTTTCAACATGCATTTCTCTTCCCTTCATACGAATCAGTAATACGAGGGGGAAGGTGTCAGCCGAAGCACAGACTGCGAGGGTTCCAATGTCAGTGCACATAACAAACCACACTGATCACAACTGTGTGTGTGGGGGAAATCCTTTGTAAAATTATTTTTTGCATGTGTTTAAATCTTATTCACAATGGAAATAACTCTTTTCTATAGAAATGCTTTAAGATAATACGGTGGTCTGTTACTCTGTGAATGTGTTTTTTTTTAACATAGACTTGTATGATCACATACACTCTTGATCCTTTTCCCATTTGAGTTCCTTCTTGGTAAAAATGAGCAAAATAGAAAATTCAGTATAATTTTACCATTCACATTAGCAAGAGAACAAAAGCAAGTGGCTTTGCGCTGCTTGTCCCTTTGACATTTCAGTTACTGTTTGGATTAATAGGTGCAATGGAAGTTGGAATTTTCGGGGCCGGACTTTAATGGTGCTCAGCACTGCTCCTTTTTGAAAAAACACATTTACCTGTGGGCAAAGCTTTCTGTCTGTTACCAGGGCCCCAACTACCTGACCGACACAACTGATGAGCGTGTGAGTCTGTTTCAAGGTGCAAAAAGGCAGGACTCACATTCCAGTTAACTACGCTGTCTCTTCCTGATACGAATTGTGCCAGCTGAGATAATCAATAACTTATCAGACGCGAGAGCTTATCAGCATGGGGGTAACGTGCTAGTGTTCACGGCAGTATTCCTCAGCGTGGGAAGTGGCCTTTGGTATCACACACTTCAGTAGTTTAAGCTCAATCATAATAACTCTTGTTTAACAAGATATTAGATTGACTCTTATAAATTAGAAGATTGTTTTCATGATCTATGCAATCTACTCTATTAATAAAAACAGAACCGAAGGCTCTTGGTACAATTCATTTCTCACATCCTCTTACAAGTGGGCTCTAAATACAAGGAACCAGCCCTACCCAATTAATCACAGCACTGAGCAACCCGTCTACCTGAAGAGAATGTAAAATCACTGCTCCTGGAAAGTCTAATATAAACCCCAGGGCTAAATTAAGGAGCTTTTAAAATACAGAGATGATTGACCAGTAGGAGCAAAGCACCTTCATGTGTTTTCATTTCATTTTGAGATAGTATTCCCAGAAAAAAATAACAATTTGCTAAATCATTTGGAAGGGTATTGGAACTTATTCCTGTGACATTTTAGCATGAACAAGAAAATGGCAATAAGAAATAAAAACAGTCCAGTTGGAAATGCTTAAAATTCAGGGATTTTCATTTGCATCCTCTAAGTGACAAAGACAAGGTTTCGCATCTGGTGTCTGTATACTAACAGAAGCTTTCACTGTCTACTCCTTATACACAATTCTGATTGTGCAGCCTTAAGAAAGAACGGCACACTGGATGAGCAGGATGTGATATTTCATGTTCTATCCCCACTCAGGGATTGTCATATTGCATCTGTGGGGATTACATGTTTTAAGAAGTTGTCAAATTTAATTGGCGAGTTTGCACAGTTCTGGTTTACTGGATACATCACACACCAAGATCTTTTTCTTTTATCACTTTATGTTAACTCCATGATTTAAATATTGCCATCTGTGAACAAAGCCTACAGAGTTAAGAAAACAGCTTTAGTAAATTAAAATCTTAACTGATGCATAATTTGAAGATTTCAACATTGTTTATTTGATGTTTGGGGTATTTGTCTTTTTTTTCTTAGGGCAGGTATCAGATCTTGTACATGCTTAATATAGCAGAAGGCCCTATAAACACTTCAACAGGCTTCTAGAATTTAAGGAAGAAGAGCAAATTCTACAACATCAACAACAGACACACAGTCCTTTCAAGAATAAAGGAAAATGCTTCAAATGAAATCCAACTTCTTCTTTACAGAGGCAGTCTGACTGATGAGCCCTGACGCTGTGTCGCTCGTTGCACTCCCGAAATTCCCTCGCGCTCCCTCCCCTGTCCAGGCTCATCTGTTGTCACCTGTGGAGTTTCACATCAGGGCTTGCCTTAAATGTCACATCCAGAAGAGGCACCAAGGGGCCCCCCAAGCATCATAAATTGGTTCCCTCCAGTTATTCTCAGTCATCCTCCCGAATATTTATCCTTTGCCCAATTATTAAAAATAGCAGTATTTTTAAAAATCGTATTTCCCCATGTATTATATTTGACCCTCAAAATGTGCATTCCCTAAGAACAGAGAGGCAGAACAGGGCTCTGTGCTTGTTTGTTTTTCTCCCGGTGTAGGACTGGCACTTGGCGGAGCCTGGCTAGTGCTAGCGGCAGTAACGGTGATCGGAGAAAGAGAATAGGCAAAAATACAAAAATTCTTTAATAATACACGTGATGGTTACACAAGCTAACATTTTCTGGGCCCTTCATGGCACGCACTGTGCCAGAGGATTTGTATTGTCTTATGTCGGTGTTATAAACGTCCTTGGAGTACATGCTCTTGTTACCTAATCTTGGCAGAGGGGGGCTTGAGGCTCAGGGAGGCTGAATAACTTACACACAGTCACAATATGAATAAAGTTGGTGCCACGATGTCAGCTTGGCCGCCCCACTCCAGAGCCATGTTGGACGTGTGAATAAAAGCGTGAAGGAAAAAGGAAGGAAGGAGGGAGGGAGACCAGAAAGGAGAGAGAGAGGGAGGGAGGGAGAGCAGGAAGGAGAGAGAGGATGCTTCCTACAGCAGGGGGTGACTCGGCAACCCCCGGAATTCAGATCCGTCAAATGCTTAACAACTTTAATAACCTACCTTTTAAAAATGAGTTTCGAGAAAGAGATATTGAAAGACTTGCCAAATAAGTTTCTGATGAAAATATGTAATGATCTGACTTTGTGCAGCTATTTTTATTGAAAATGACTATCAGAGATCTCTTCTGAGCATCCGCCTTGTAATAACACTCACGGCGCCTAACAATGGGACAATTGTAGCTATTTCCCTAAGCCACATACAGGTAGAGAAGTTTGGCTCAGACTGGAGGATCCGAATGGTGACAATAGCCACGGCAATAATGATAATTGAATCAGTGTTTCTTTGTATCAGTTTTGTGCTAGGCATTTTCATTCCACTTGGATCCTCTTTAACCCTCACGTGGTTATGGCAGGTGCGACACAGAGTCAGAAGGCCCGCAGGGCTGGAAGGCCTGGAACCCAGACTCAGATGCAGACATTCTAATTCCAGACCCACAGCCCATATGCAGGTACTCTCCCGAGGTCTTGGGTAATCTCCGTGTAAAGTTGGAAGCTGTGGAAATAGGGGATATTATGGAGAATTGTGAGGTTTATAGGGGATATTACGGAGAATTGTGAGGTTTATTCCCTCTTTTTTTTTTTTTTAGCGATGTTTTCTTTTTTTTTTTTTTATTTATTTTTATTTTTTTTTGGCCAGGGCTGGGCTTGAACCCGCCACCTCCGGCATATGGGACCGGCACCCTACCCGTTGAGCCACAGGCGCCACCCGGTTTATTCCCTCTTAAATATTGGCTACCTGAAGGAATTCTCACTACTTGAAATTTTTCTAATTGACAAGTGGGGAAAGTGAAACACCTGCAAGCCAAGTAACTTGTTAAAGTTTATCCAGCTAGTAAATAATAGACTCGGGATTTGATCCTGTACATCTCCCCCCCCCACCAACCTTTTTCTTCAGTCACAATATTTCACACAGTTAACTGTATTTCACAGTCTTAACAGAAAGGAGAGGGAGTAGGTGCTTGCTGGAGACCCCACTTGGGTTATTTGAAGGAGAATTATGGTGTAACTCTGAGAAGCAGAAGCAGCTTGATCTTCCTTCCTTCCTTCCTTCCTTCCTTCCTTCCTTCCTTCCTTCCTTCCTTCCTTCCTTCCTTCCTTCCTTCTCTCCCTCTCACCCGCCCTCCCTCCTTTCCTTCCTCTTATTTCTTTTTTAAATTTCAGAGTACATATGATTAGGGATTAGTTTACATTATTTGCCTTTGTTAGGTAAAGTCCAAGTTGTCCTTGAGGCCTTCGCCCAGGAGGTGTGCCCTACATTCATAATCGTGAGGCCTCACCAAATGCCCCTCCCCTCTCCTCCCCGCGTCTTGAATTTACTTGTGTGTCTCTGTCCTGTAAGAGCGTGGTTATACATCCACTTTCATGTTAGTATTGAGTACACTGGATGCTTGCTTTTCCATTCTTACCATACTTTACTTGGGAGGATGTCGCCCACATCCATCCGGGTAAATACTAAAGATGTAAAGTCTCCTCCGCGGACACTACTCAGCAGCTCTGTTTTCTCTGAGCATGGCCATGGTATCTGCAGGTGCGGGGCTGCTGTGGGATGGAGGCAATGCCCTGGCAGCATCATCCCCAAACAGCCTCTTCTCCAGAACTGGAAAACGGCCATTTGAAGCCGTAACATAGTTTCCTGTTGATAACACTTGTTCAAAAAAAAAAAAAACACTTTGTTGTCACAACTTTTTGCTTGTACATTGATAATAAATGGGGTATTATTTAGAAGAAGAGTTTGGGAAGATAGGCATGCACAAACACAGAACTGCAAGTGTGGGAATTTGACTGACATCGCAAACATGTCAGCTGTGGCTGCAGACCTGTGATACGGATGGATCTCGCATACCCAGACTTGGTAATGAGCCACTGTTTATTGAGAAGCTCGTGTGATATTCGCCATAAAGTGGTTAAATAGCAAGACTTTGAATCTCTTTTTGAGAATATTTAATGACATAAAAAAGTCTTGCACTGAACGTACCTGTGTCCTTGTGCGTTTTGCTTCACATTAACACACAAAAGGAGACGGTGGGGAGGCACGAAAGAACCAATAAAACCCACGATATCCTTTTTGTTGAAAATCTCAAACTATCACGTGTAGTAACGATGCTTAACGTTGTGTCCTGATCTGAAGAGAAATTCTACTAAGCCCACTTTAATATCATACAGAAGGACAGATTCTGATCCCCATCATTAGACAGTTACGTAAATTTGGGAAACTCACGTCACTGCACTTCCGTTCCCTCATTTATCAAATGGAACAGTAATTAGTACTCAAGTAATGGAAGCGATTGCCCAGAGTATTATTATGTATTTTCTTCCTTTGAACACCGTAAACTTGTGTGGCATGAGGGGACAGCCCTGTTTTATTTATGACTGTGCCCTACACATCCTGCGTCAGTGAGTATTTGTGCAGCTTGGTACAGGCCAGGGGCGCACAGATCTCAACACACACCAGAATAGCCAGAGGGCTTGTTACAAAAACAGATTCCTGGCTTGCACGCCTAGAATTTCTGATCAGGTTTAGTGAGGTTTGGACATTTTTATTTCTCACAACTTTTTAAGTGATGCCGATGCTACTGGTTTGAAGACTGCAGTTTGAGGACCACTTATATATGGCCAGATATTAAACTGATGTTTTGAGTCAAAGAACAAATGAGTATTACAACCTCGTTATTTATTTGAAGCATTTTAGACCTTTGCAAATCACTTAAATTCCTTTAGAATACCACTCCTTTCTTACATATAAAGACAGTGGTCCTTGAATACTAAATTCCACGTTTATCAGACTCCCAAGGAATTAGCAGTTTTCACAGCTACTATGACTGGGTGATGGGGGACGCTTGGAGGGTTCTCCCTCCAGTAGTAAACTTGGAAGGCCCTGCTCTCCCTCTGTCCTCCTGATAATCCAGAAATTCTGACCACCCCAAATCTCTGCTCTGTTCTAACCATCCTCCAGTACTGGGATGGAACTTTGCCTTACTTACGGTTCTCTTTTCAACTGGGATTGAACTTTTAATATAATCTTGGCTCAAAATCAAAATTTGCTCCCCACTCAGAGGTTGTTTACCCTGGGAACTGGGTGAGGCCCTATGCTTTGGTGAATACAACACCTTTTTGCAAAGTACGCATTCTAGTGAATTCAAGAGCAGCATCAAAGCTTATGTAAATAAACGTTAGTGTTTCACAGACCTTTGCAGTGACATTTGACATAAGGAGAGTCTTTGACATCCCAGAAGGAAGTAAAGAGATGGCCTAGTGCCCTCAAGGACAGATGCTTAGAAGGAAACCACAGGGCTTTAGAAGAGAAGAGAAGAAGAGTGTGCACCTCACTACACCACTAATTGCTGTACTGATTAGTCGCTCAGACAGAATTAAAATCACTTGTAAAGTTTTGGAAAAACGAATCTTATCTCTGGCTCAAATCACTTGCAACTGTTTGAAGACAGTCTAAGATTTGTTTAAGATGGTTTAGATTACAGGCACCATTACCCTGTTTCTCCTCCATCATCATAGAGACCTGAGTCTGAAATTCACCTTTTCATGTAGATTTAGGACTGTGCAGGAAATTGTGTTTTAGTTTTTTATGTTCACCCTTTTGTTTTGCAAAAATTCTCAATCAAGGTATGAAGAGTTGAAAGGCCACCTTTATTTTGCTTCTTATTTTAAAACCTCTCCAGTAGAGCACATTTAAATGTAAACTATAAGAAAATAAATTTCACTGTTTCTGATTTTCACCTTTCTCTCCCTACTGCCATTTTAAAAAAATAAAAGAATCCAACATAGTTGCAGGTGTTGGGAGATGTTAAGATTGAGTGAAACGAGACACAGACTGATGAAGGGAAAGGCCTGCGTCTTCAACAACCAGCAGGTCACAAATTAATGAATTACATGTTCAGCCTTGCCAGTGCCATAAGGCATGTTCAGGATCCAGACCTCAAAGCAATGTGCTTTTAAAAACTAAAAGTGACAGGGCAAAACCTGGATGGTTTATCATTGCGCCAACAAGTGTGCACCTCTCTCTCATTTCATTGTCACACACTCCGCACCACGCATCATCAACCTGGTTTTTTCTTCTCCAGCCTAACCTTTTGGTGACAGTGAACATGACTTGACGGAGGGTCCAACACAGAGATTACATGATCTTTGACCTTTTTCTGATCTGTGGCAGGCTTGGGACGCATCTGGACTAATCCATCAGGGAGGGGAAATATCTTTGGAATTGTAATTTGACAGTGATCTTCAGGAGTAAGCAGTCATGTGTTTGTGTAAAGTCTCTTCCAGTTCAGTCCAAATGGGTAGAAAAATGGTGATAATGTTCCACCTAGAAGAGGCTCATTTGCTTAGAAGGAATCTTCCACCATCAAATGACAGGCGATAACAGTTCAGCGTACTTTTTAAAAATTTTATGTAGCACCAACTAGAAAACATATAGATATGCACATAACCAAGAAAAATGCTACTGTGGGCATCTGTGGAATTTAGGCAGATGAAATTAAGACCATTGATTTTAAATATAAGTTGTAAATACATCTGTAGGTGAAAATGTCCTTATAAGTGAAGAGAATTTTAAACCATTTCTGCACAAATATTTGTCCACTATAAATGCATGACTAAATATGAATGCAGCTACTATCTAGTTTTGAAATAAAAGATAAGAAATATTGTCAAGTATAAGCATTTAGAGTTATCTCATTCCCCGGGGGGAAATACAGGTATTTTCTAATCTCTGTATCTATTTTTTTCTTTTTTGTTTATCTGGACAATTCATACATGAATAATTATATTCTGAACTAGAAAAAATATCATAAAATACAGTTATCTCTCAGCAGGAGGAGGAAAAAGAAGCCATTTTACTTCTATCAAACACTATGCTTGTTTAAATGCTTTTACTCATATTGGCAAATAATTTTACATATTGAATTAACAAACCACAACTGCCAATGTAAATAAACAGAATTTCCCTTCCCCTCATTCCCTTTGCATTTGTCTGAATCTCCTAGATTAGTAAAGAAAAAAACTTATAATCTCTGCTGTCTTACATTCTGAAATAATTGAAGTCCCTCCATGTCCTTTAACAGTTTAAGTCTCTACGTAACAGTGTATGTTTAGAATAATAATTTTCCTAACACTTTGGTGGTGAATGCAGAATATTTGTGCCACTTATCAATATTCTTAATCTGAGGCTTCTTAGTAGAAATATTAAACCAGTGTAAGACAATTTTAGCCAAAGTTATTTCCTAAATAAATTTAGAGATAAAATATATAGATTTTCTAATTATTGGCTATAATGGAATTAATGGAAATCCTTTAGCTAGGTTGGCTTAATGTCTAAGTTATTTTTATAAGCTCCTGCTGTGTTCCTGGAATGCCATGGATACAACTATTGGTTTAATTCACTCTGTTCTTTTAACTCCAGCATCATTCCTGAGATGATTTTGAAGAGGTATTTTAAACTTCAGTTTAAAACTCTCAGGTTTTCAGAGGTATTTTTAAACTCTCAGTTTCAAATGAAAGTTATTTTTAAAACTAATGCTTTATCTATAAAAGGTTCTTTTATTCTATTTTGTTTATATTTAATGTAATATATATATACATAAAATATTGTATCCTTTTAAAAACAAAAATTACTTCCTATTTTTCCCCCCTGGAGTTGGCTAAAGAAATTAAAGATATTTGAGTGATAATATATCTCTAGTTAAAATTCAATTTAAACATCAGTATTAAATCAGTAAGAGATTTTTATTTGTAAAAAAATCCTCAGGAAATGTTCTTAGAGATGTAAAGGTTCTCTGCATAGAAAAGGCCCAGTGAAAAGCAAACAAGGGGGTTTTAGGAGCATATTTCCACTAAGAGCAGTAAAAGATATGAAAATGTGCCGCGGACCGCCGGTCGATGGGCCTCAGTCCGAGGGTGCTCAGGGCGAACGGTACAGGTTGGTTGAGAGGTCGACGCAGGATAAATGACAGACTGCTACACAGCAAAGTGATGAAGGAAGCAGCTGTACTTTACTGAATTTTTGAGTTGGTACTTATACATTTTTGACAAAGCATTACAAATCACAAAAGGTATTTTTACAACTTGCTGAAGCTTACAAGTTATAATTTAAACTTGCAGATGTGAGTATTCAACCATCCCACTTATACAATGTCCTGCCCGCAGGGGGGAACAAAGGTTGGTGGTTATCAGTTGTGTCTTTCACTTCCCCTTATCTAAGTAAATGCTTCAAAGGCTAAAGTTTTAAAATGTGAAAATTCTTTCTTTATAACTACTAGTATTAGTAATAATTCACAAATTATTTACTTCTAATGTGCTGAAAAGATTTCATATATGTGTAAATTATGTAAGTGATTATAGTATTAGGAAATATATGAAATGTAAAGGTATGTGGAAAGTTTTAAGTCGTGGGTGGGTGTGGGTGGTGTAAGCACATATCTAGATGGAACATCTTGTTTGCTGTTCCTGCATTGTCTCAATGCACTGTCTCAATTCACTGACATTTATGATAGGAACGTACTCTTACATCGTCCCCCCTGGAGACATTGAGTCTTCACAGGCATTCTTTGCTATGTTTAATTATGGATCAGTAAGTCATTATGTTTATTCTTAGTCTCTCAGGACAATCAGGCATTCAACTGAACAGACAGGTTTCATTCACAGGCATTCCTCAGGCTTTATGCCGCACCTTAAGTAATTACGTTCAACAAACAGCATGCTAGGCAACTTCTGCGCTGCTGTGCATACTAGGGGTGCTGGGGGCTTCGCTCCGGGGAGCACAGACCACCTACCCATGCGTCTTACAACGCGGACAGCGCCACCTCGCTGCGGCTTGATGCCGAGGGTGCCGCAAAAATGATAGTATTTTTTTCTAGAATATAGTCTGAGCAGTTTGCAGAAAATCAGGACCTGGTGTGTGGATTAATGCCAAGAGAATAACTGGAGATTGGGGTTTGGGGGCTGTTTGGTGACAATACGCGCTTCGTATTAGAGCAATGTTGAGGCCCCAGGTGTATTAACTGTGTTAACCAACCTGGGGTCTTAAAACACTCTACATGAGCCTGAGACATTGCTCTTGAGTTTACTTTTTTTAAACTTAATTTAGCATTATGCTTAGTGTTGGGAAGGATGAGTGGAAAGAGAGCAAAGGTAGAACAAGGCAGTGCCTCCATAATCTCCTTCCTATTTGCCAGTGGACACTTGAGCACCCCAAATAAGCAGCCCCCAGGTAAAACCAGTGTCCTGGACAACCAGACATATCTGTCTTCAAGATCATCCTGTAGACCCGAGTCTCCCTTTACAAGAATTCAGAGTTTTCAACAATATTAGAGTACATGCTCAAGAAATATTGAACACCTGTAATTGTTAATTAGCAGGTAAAATGAGTGTGAAGATATTGAACAACCTCCAGATCTCTAATTTAGAAGACCTACTTTTAAACCTTAGAATTTCTCCTGGGTTTAAGGTGAGGGTAAGGCAATAGTATGCTTATAAATGCTTTAATGAGTGGCTGAGAAACCTATATGATAGTGGTAAACTCTTCCATTTGAGCTGAATTAATAGATGTAATGCCCCAGAGCACGCTTCACTGTATTCTGAATCTGTTTTCAAGTTATGTGTCATCAACAAATACATTAAATCAGGGTTTTTCCTAAAAAAAGATTCAAAAGCTATGGGAAGACTTTGATAGTTATCTAGCAGTAGACTAAAAATGAAATTTTCCTTCCTAGCACAGTGAAGGGGAATTGCTGAGTTTAGGGTTATAAGAATGAATAGTGGTATGTAAAAAGCAAAGACATCAAAATTTTAAAGAACGTAAGCCAACGAACTGAGAATTTCCTAGTGTTTTCTTTGATGGCAGCATACCCAGGAAGGAAATACAACACATGATATGAGGATCTTAGAACTAAATCTATAGATTCCATAAGTTTCATGGATGTTGATATAGTTCCTTCATAAGAAAAATGTGCCTCATCGGATAGACCATCACAGGTCATCTAGTATCTGACCAGCATACTGACTGTCAAAAGGAAAAGGCTATGTACTAAGTAGGCCATCCTGACTTTCAGGGCTGTTGACTACTTCTAACATTTAGCTTACCAAAGGATTTTTATATCTTTCTTTTATAGAGAAGATTCAAGGCCTTGAGATAAATTATATAAGTTAGGTGCAATCTCAGAAAAATATGACACACAGTACCTTCGATACTGTGCTAGTCATAAACATTTGCATAATTGTCTTTTGGAATTGATTTAGAAAAATTAGAGATCTGTGTAATCTGCCAAATGTTAGAGATTTACCTACTTGAAACATAACATTTGATAAATAATCAGTATTTGTTGTTAGAAATAAAATGTCTCTTTGGAGGATTTATGCTTCTTCTGGATTAATGCTTTCATTAAAGATATATATGGAAATAATTTTAGAACTTTGTCTTTTGAGGTTCAAAATAAGATCATCTATATATTATAAAAGAAGGAAGTCACAAGAAAATTATTCTCTTTTTTTTCTCAATTGAGAGTAGAAGGGGAATCTGTAAAATGTTGACATATAATAGGCCTGGGATATTGTTGACTTTTTCACGACAAGGCAAATAAGTAGCGACTGTTCAGATCTAGAATAACAGTAGAAGGAAATGGCACCAGTGCCCAGTAGTAAAGCTGATGGCTTTAGATAGCACTCAAAGCAAACTAAAGTTTGAGTTTTGGGAACACTGGGAAGTACTGTATCACAGTTTTGCTTGTAACAGTAAGATCTTGCACAAATCAATATGTTTTCATTGTAGTTTTTTTCCTACAAATAAAAATAGAGTATTTACAGAGCCAAGTAGAAAGAATAAAAGGATCAGTTTTTGATAAATATTTCATAACAGATCCATCCCTTTTCTTGCTTCAGTCTTCAAAGAATATTGCATAATATTGGTTAAAGCTTGGAAAAATAATTTACCACTCATATGGGATCAGTTTCCGATAACATCAAGGCATCAGTGGGTTCCTTGGCCCAGAGAGTACAAGGGACCTCAAATTATGCCTCAAATTGAGAATGGGTTGAAGGCACAAGAACAGGGAAACAAATGTCCACTTGAACTATTAGTGTGTGATGCATGTGTCACCTGTGAGACATTTCAGGTATTTTAAGAAGCAGGCCATCCCTACAGACATGAAAAAATGCTCATCATCCTTAATCATCAGAGAAATGCAAATCAAAACTACTTTGAGATATCATCTAACTCCAGTAAGATTAGCCCATATCACAAAATCCCAAGACCAAAGATGTTGGCATGGTTGTGGAGAAAAGGGAACACTTCTACACTACTGGTAGGAATACAAATTAATACATTCCTTTTGGAAAGATGTTTGGAGAACATTTAGAGATCTCAAATTAGATCTGCCATTCAATCCTATAATTCCTCTACTAGGTATATACCCAGAAGACCAAAAATCACATTATAACGAAGATATTTGTATCAGAATGTTCATTGCAGCCCAATGCATAATGGCTAAGTCATGGAAAAAGCCCAAGTGCCCATCGATCCACGAATGGATTAATAAATTGTGGTATATGTACACCATGGAATACTATGCAGCCTTAAAGAAAATGGAGACTTTACCTCTTTCATATTTACATGGATGGAGCTGGAACATATTCTTCTTAGTAAAGTATCTCAAGAATGGAAGAAAAAATATCCAATGTACTCAGCCCTATTATGAAACTAATTCATGGCTTTCGTATGAAAGCTATAACCCAGTTACAATCTAAGAATATAGGGAAGGGGGAGAGGGAGGAGAGGGAGGGAGGATGATGGGCGGAGGTAGGGTAATAGGTGGGATTACACCTGCGGTGCATCTTACAAGGGTACATTTGAAACTTAGTAAATGTAGAATATAAATGTGTTAACACAATAACTAAGAAAATGCCAGGAAGGCTATGTTAACCAGTGTGATGAAAATGTGTCAAATGGTCTATAAAACCAGTGTATGGTGCCTCATTGGGGGGGGAGAAGCAGGCAATCTGAAGAATATTCAATTCAATAGTTAAAATAAATCTCTCAATAATAAATGTGTTTGGCTGTTATCATAAAGAAGGAATGAATGTTGGTTGACAAGAGGGATGAGAGTTATTGCTGGACGTTGGGTGAAGGTGAGAGTGTGAGGAGTATTTGAAAATTATAAAAATTCAATAGGCTGATTGAGAGGAATAAAGTTAACAGTAAGATTTACAGGCTAGAGAATATCGCTCATGCCGTGTAGAAAGTCTGCTCCCTGACTACTGGAGCTGGTTCTCTTTGATGGTTTAGCAGAATCACTGGAAATTGGGTGCTATAGTCTGCCTTTGTGTTCTTTTCACAACACTCACATTTTAGGTTTTTTCCTCATTTTTAGCAGGATAGGGTGTTTGATATTCTAGTTATCCTTTTATTTACTAAATCACAAAGGTTTTGTTAAACAGGGGATTTTTCATTGTTTCTTCAGGCTGTGGCAATCAAACATGTATCTGCTTTATTTTTAAATCTATAAGTTTAGTCTGAGGGTTTTCTTTTTCTGTGTAAATTTTATTCATTGAATTCAGCCCAAGGCTGGAATTTATATAGTAGAGGGATCAGCCATTCAATCTTTTGTTTACATGGAGATGGGCAATTTCTGGCCATGTACGAAGTGGAGAAGAGGATGGTGGACACATCAGTGTTCAGGGATAATATCGAATAAAGGAACTGATTCATCTGTCTCTAAATTCTCCTGTGATTTTATCATTTTGCTGTTTTTAAGACTGAACCAAAGTCTAATTTACTTGGCAAGAGCTAAGATATATTCTCTAAGATGGATTGTCCCAGTTTCAGTACCCTCAGATAACCAATTTCATTAAAGTTTGTGGCATTAATTTTTAAGTCCTTCTCAGAGGCTAAAACTGGGCTTTTCCAAGCCAGTTTTTGCATTTCCTGGCCCCACCCCAAGATGTTCTACTTGACGGAGGTCATGGCGGCCTTACAAGTATGTACCTAGGACAAGTGTCAATGTTTCCATATTTTTTTTTCTTTTGGCCCTAGGCTCTGAGAAGTCCTCAACACCACCACAAAGCTATGTACAGAATTAGGGCGTTAAGTCCATGAACCAGGAATCTCCTTCCTGAGCAGCTTAAATTGTTAATGAAGGTTTCAGTAGAAAGAGAAAAGAATGAGTAAAAAGCCCAAGGAAGTTGAATTCAATTTGTGGTTGGAGAAGGAGGAATTAAAGGAAAGGAGGGATTCGAACAGGAAAGGTAGAAACCAATGTGCCTGTTTTTGCATCAGTCTATAGGGAGAAGCAGGATCGTAGTTCAGGTGTCAGATCAAAGTCTCCTCATCACAACTAAGGAATGTGGCAATTAAATAGTCAAGATATTATCCCTTTATGTTTTAAGACTATTCCCAAATGAATATTTCCATTTAAATTTAAAAGGTCCGGAGGGTGTATTGGTGAGACCACACCTACGGTGCATCTTACAAGGGTACATGTCAAACTTACTAAATGTAGAATGTAAATGTCTCAACACAATAACTAAGAAAATGCCAGGAAGGCTACGTTAACCAGTGTGATGAAACTATGTCAAATGGTCTATGAAACCAGTGTATGGTGCCCATGATTGCATTAATGGACACAGCTATGATTTCATAATAAATAAATACATTAAAAAGATCCAAAATTGTTCATTTTAATTTGAAAGTCTTTCATCAAAGTGAAAGTACCTTACCTAGTGAGATGTGTTTATGAATTCGCAAAACACAAGTCACAGAAGTTCTACTGAACACAAAGGCAAGTTTGAGGAGCATTCTCATAAGGTTTTGAAAGTTGACACAAGTGCTAAGTCTGTTGGAATGACGTTAGCTACTGAGATCCTCTGACGTTGAGGCCGGCTGTCAGACAGGCTCACTGGCTGTATGCCTTCCCTCATCACTGACTTTTTGTAATGGACAGATATGACTGAAGAAACTGTACTATCAAATAAATAGTAGGAGACATATTAAAAGTCAAATTTTATTAGGTAAAAATACAATCTGATCAGATTCGGTACAAACTTGTCTTATATCTCATACAATTTAACCTTGAACAGGAATGGATTCTTAGAAAGTGTCAGATGGCACACCATACTGAGCTGGATATCCTAGTCTATAGGAACGGGTGGCTGAGCGGAATTTGGATACTTTCCATGACTATTGAAGTCCACCAACCTCAGACTACCAGAAAGACGCTCATGTTCAAACAAAACCCACTGCATCAAGAGAGAATAAAACCCAGAGGAACCCCGGGAGTGTCCCAGTGAGATATAGGAAGAGCTTCTCATAGGTTTGAGTTTGTGCTGGAAATGTTATGGAATGAGGTCAGGTAGATAAGCAGGACCCAGATCTCACGGGGTCTGGTAGGACATGATAAAAATTTAGACTTGTCTTATTAGTCAGGAGAGATTATGAGACACTGTAGGAGTTTTTAAGTAAGCTGTTGACTTAACTTTTGTAACTCAAAAATTAGGTCATATTATCACAGTTTTATCAGAGACACAGAAAATGTGACCAGAGAAAGTTAACTGAATTGCAAAAAATCACAATTAACAAGCGATAAAACCAGATTTAAACCAATGGCTGCATAACCTTCCAATTAAAACGTTAACTGTTTTTTGAATTAACTGGGATAGAGTTGGAGAACATCCTTTTTAGTAGGGAAGTATCTCTCTTTAGTAAAGTATCCCAAGAATGGAAATGCAAGCATTGGATATACTCGGTACTGATACGCAGCTCGTGGAGGATCCATTACACACTCACACGAGAGAAAAACTCAATTCAATTCAAGCTGGGGGAGGAGGGCAGGAGAATGCCAGGAGGGGGGGGTTGGTGTGCTTTACTGAGCACAATGTGGGGAGACACGGCACATCTCCTGGGTGCAACAGGGCCCTTACCTAACAAACACTGTAACCTCATTGTTTGTACCCTCATATTAATCTGAAACATTAAAAAATAATAGAATAACAAAGTTTTAACTAGTTTGTACCGCCTCCATAAAGAAGCATTGTCCCTACATGGGAAGCTATGAGCTATGAACCTCTATGTGAACAACCCAGGAAGCTTACCAGGAAAGCTGTGTGAACCTCATGTCAACGCACTTAACTATTTTTCTGCCTCTGACAATTATCACCATATTCTTCACAAATCCACTGACATCTTACACTGATACTGCTACACTCTAGGTGTTGGGTCATTTCCTCGTTCTGAGCCTTCCGGATCTCCCCTGACTCCCTGTCTAATGAGGTGCTGTTCTGTTGCCCCATCTGAGACAGGGAACCTGCTCGAGCTCTAGTACAGGGGCTGACTGTGTTAGTTTCTGGTGATGCTGTGCTAGTGTGCACCTCTCAGTCATAACCAAAAAAGAAGCAAAGGCTTGAAATCGAAGGAATTGATGTGGCAAGCAGTTTGTCACTGTTAAACGTGGGCTCATTTCCACTGTTCATATTTTTCTTCTGTGTCTATATTGTACATGAGCTGAAAGATTCTTTTTCTAAAAAAATGTTTCATGTCAAGTTCGCCCAGCACCATTCGGGAATGTCATTGAATAAACTAATAGAAGGCTTCCCGGCATGGAGTAATTATGTTACATTTCTCTTTTTCGGCAGGGAGCTATTTTTGCCTATAAATGAGGCACTTTAACATAAGCACACGTTTCTGCTCTACAGTGAGGAGAATTGGATGTAGGTTTCTTTCAGGTGAGATACAAGATAATATTTTCCCTTTTACAGATTAATAGAATAAGGTGATCAATCAATCTATAAATCAATCAACTTGCTTTCTCTGATAATCACTGTACAGATAGTATTTAGAAATAGACCCATACACTTTTAAAAGCTGAGGCTGTTTTTGATGTCAGAGGATTATGTGACACTTCATATTCGGAAAACACTTTAAAATCATTCACATCAGTGTTTGCTTCATTTAAGCCAAATTTTGAAGAAAATATTTCTTTGATTTCCATTTTCAGAGGAAGAAATGGGCTTAGCAAGGTGCAATACCCACTCTATAATTACAGCAACTTGGTGGCAAAGTGGAGCTGGTGACCTCGCCAGTAGCCTTTCTATTTTAGCATAAGTCACTATGTACACACATGTTAATTTCTCATTTTCTCCAGAAGAGAAATTTGAAGAATCATGCAAATTTGTGGAAATGAGTTTATGCAATAAAACCCACGGTATAAACCTAGACGATTTTCATTGCTGTATTTGTACACACACATGCACATGTTAGCACCTATGAAGAAAGGACTGTGGGTTTTACAGACATATTTCAAATATGTAGATCATTTGATCATGCAGTTTAACTGTAAGTCCATAGATACTATTTAGTAAATAAAAGTCATTGAGGCTAAAATGTAATGACAGTTTGTAAGGTAGCATGTAGTATATCAGGCACCTAAGTGATCTCATTTGAATCTCATTAAACACCGTGAGGAAAGTATTATTATTCTTATTTTAAGATGAAGAAACTGGGAAAATATACAATTTTCTGATGCATAGCAAGCATGGGAGTCAGGACAGTGTGTAAGACCTGTCTCCTGCACGAAAGACGATGCGCTTAAGTCCTGTATGATATCAGTTCTTGCAATCTGCTGTTTGGGGGAAATAACGCTCTCTGTTTACTTTAAGTTGTATCTTTGCTTTACTTGCTTTGTCCAGTTGTGAATGTGGGTACTTGAGTCCCTTTTCATTTAATTAAAATATAGTAACAAAGATAATAAAGATTGAGGATTGAAACAACTTTATTATCACTAATGCTATTGTCTATTGAAATCACTCTTCTATGACCTCTCCTCAGTAGAGGATGATTATGAAATGAGGAAGTTCACAGGAAGTGTAAGCAAAGGTGCTCCTGGCCCAGCCTGCATCACTGACAATAGAAGCAGCAACTGGAATCTTCCCCACCCCCTGCCTCCCAGAGTGGGTGATGGTTAGTAGCTGTGTGATGAATCGAATACTAGTTAAAACTACACAGGCCATGGATATTAAATTGTACATGAGAATCATACAATCTGGATCATGAAAATGAGACACTGAAGGAAGTGATTCAATATGAGACACCATTAAGTTTCAGCAATAGATTACACAGTGCTCAGGGGAATCTTTGCATAAGCCCTACAGGGCAAATTTAGGCACTGGCATTACTAGTTTAGTTCACTGCTGTCCCCATACTGGTAACTTTTTTGCCTAGGTATCCTTGGTTAGATTTACCTCTTAATTACAACCAAATTGGACCAATGCTTTGGGCTCTCAGAAGAAAGAAGTTCATATCTTTGTTACCTTCAGTAGACTACATTGAAATTGGACGATGGCTTCAAGGAAAGGAATCATTCAGTTGTGAGAAGATAAATTATTCTGAAGTCAAATAGAAATTTATTTTAAATTTGACTTAACTTCTGTGATCTGGACATGTGCTTTACTTATCTGAAACTTGATCCCAGGTAATATATTATAGTCCCTGAAATAATGCTTGACAATTACTAGGCAATTATTAAGGTGACTAGTCATATTACTATGCCTAAATTAGAGTATACGGTTAAACTCAGCATGCCTGGGAATGCTTAATTAAATTTTCATGTCTTAAAAACAGTGATAAAAATATTTTATGTGCTTATTGTGTAACTACTACGGGATCAGCTCTTAGAAAAAGACATTCCAGGTTCTATCACACTGATGCTAAAATGAACCATAATTATTCTCTGGGTTGAAGAAGAAGATGTGGTCTAATTTAGACTGAACAATAATTTTGATACTTATATAAGGCCTTTGTAGATATATATAATGAGGCCATTGGGATGGTAGCAAGGTCTGGACTGGGAACCCTTGATACTGGAACAGATGACCCACTATGTATTGGTGAAAATGATTTCATTATTCGGTGAAAATACATTTCAGAACCCACTGTGTTCCAGAAAATATGCTATCTGCTGATTACAAATTTGATTTTTATATGCACTTACGTGTACGTATAATAGTATTTTAAAAGAGATAGCATAAAAATAACACCACTAATGCCAAACTTAGACAAATATGTGTTTTGACAGGCCAAAAAATATTTGGCACACCTTCAACATGATAGTGAAATATTTGCTCAGGATGTAATCTGTATGGACATCGCTTGCTATACAGGGTCAGTTTGGGAAGGGCTGCTGGGGGCGGCATGTTTTCTCTGGATTTCACTGAGCAAGTCAGTTCAGACTCAAACTTGCATTCCTCAACAAAACAGAAAATGAATCCAATCATCATATTAGCCCTTCTAAGAAGACACTTTAAGAACCTGTGCACACTGTCTGTAGTCTCTAACTGCCCCCACACAAAGCAGCTTAAAGTAAAAGCATTCTTTTCACTCCCACACACTACCCTTCTCTCCAAATGATAGGAGTCTTTGATCTACAAGCGCTGGCCTGGCAGATTAATTCTCTAGTCAGGGATCTTCTTGCTTCGCAGGGTTAAATCCCCTTTGATAGGCAGGACTGAGGAAACTTCTCCTTAGACAGGACATTATTAGTTAAGGTAATACTAGTTGCTACTATAACAACAATGATGACTTTACACAATAAACATTTGTTTCTTGAAAACATATGTAGCATTTTCTGATTGGTGGATCATATCACCTATGGCTCAGTACAGCCTACAGACAGGGAACGAACAGTGGGTCAGACACCCACTTATAACTGCTTGGTCTATTATGTACCACTGTGTCCCCCCTATTCCATCACTGTGAACAAGTAACAGTGCCTAAAAGATGCAAGTGTGGCTAGAAAATGGGGTCCCTGTCCACAAAGCTACACCATGAAAATGGAGAATAGAATTTAAAGATAATCCTGCCAAAGATGTAAGGATGAAGTGGCATGATTAGGAAAAAAACAAAACACAAAGCAAAAAACAAGTGCAGGGCAAAGGGGCAGATGTTCATAGAAGGGAGAATCACATAGATTGTGGAAGCACAGTTGTGGATGATGTATTGTTATGAAGGTGAAACTTCAGAAGAGTCAATCACTAATGCCAAACGTTATTCAGTTAGGAAATGCCCAGCACTATCCTGTGTTCTGCACTTTGTACTAGAAGCAGGCAATACGGAGTTTAGCAAAACATAGCCCCTGCTCTGACAGCGCTTCAAATTCTTCTACGGGGGACAGGTTAGTAGTCAATCAACTATTTTTTCAGAGCCCTGTTCTACTTTGGACTTACAATACATTGTAAATTACTACAGTCAACCTTATCTTAAATATTTTTTACTCTGGGAAAATTCTGAGCTGGATTTTCTTGAGAATATCTGTAAAAATTTTGAGAAACTCAATTGATTCATTTAGCCAATCATATAGAGTACTCATGATACACTGAATTCTCCTTGGGGGCTCAAGAAATGAAGTGGTAAAAAAAAAAATAGATTGATTTCAGGCAAGATGGTTGACTAGAGACATCATACCAGGGCCACAAAGTGGTTCTACATAGATAAATAAATGTGATGTGCCACAGACAAAATTAAAAACAATACCATGTAATCATCCCAAGAGATTCCGAAAAAGCATTCAATAAAATCCAGCACACCTTCATGATAAAGCCCTCAAAAAACTAGGCATAGAACAAACATATATCAAATTAGTAAAAGCCATATGTAATATACCCAGAGCTAGCACAATATAGCATGTTTGAAAGTTGAAAGTTTTCTCCCTAAGAACTGGAACAAGAGAAGGATACCCACTTTTACCAATTCTGTTTAACATAGGAACTGAAGTCCCAACCACAGCAATCAGGCAAGAGAAAGAAATAAAGGCTACAAAAGTAGGAAAGAGGATCCCAAGTATCTTCTTGTGCCAGTGACATGATTGTATATTTAGAAAACCCTAAAAGCTTTTCCAAAAGGCTCCTAGAATTGATAAGTGAATTTAGTAAAGTCTCAGATTATAAATGTACACAAATCAGTAACATTTCTATATTCCAATAATACATAACCTAAGAATCAACTCAAGAACTTAACACCACTTGCAATAGCTGCAAAAATCTATCCCTAGGAATATACTTGACCCCGGTGGTGAAAAATCTCTACAGGGACAACTACAACACACAGATAAAAGAAATAGCAGGTGAAAAAAATGAATGGAAAAGGACCACTCCGTGCTCATGAATTGGAAGAATTGATATTGTTAAAATGTCCACATTGTGCGAAGTTACTTACAGATTCACTTCCATTGGCATAAAAATACTAAATGTCATTTTCCACAGAATTAGGAAAAAATCTGTAAATTTCATATGGAATAAAAAAAATATATGTGAATAGTCAAAACAATGTTAAGCCAAAAAAAAAAAAAAAACCTGAAGGCATCACATGACTTGACTTCAAGTTCCACTCCAAGGCTACAGTAATCCAAACAGCACAGCACCTGCAAAGGTGTGGACACATAGACAGGTGGGATGGAGTGGAGAACTGGAAATAAAACCTTCTACCTACAACCAACTGATATTTGAAAAAGCAAATAAAAAAGGCACAGAAGCAAAGATGTCCTATTCAATAAGTGGTGCTGGGTCCATGGGAGAGCCACATGCATCAGAATGAAGTGGAATCCCTATTGTTCACCATATATGAAAATTAACCCAAGATAGATTAAAGAGCTAGACGTGATGGCTATCATCACAGAAATGCTGTACAAAAACCTATAAAACTCTCTGGCCATTGGCCTAGGTAAAGAATTTGTGAATAAGCCCCCCAAGGCAAATACAACAAAAACAAATATAATGAAATGTATTTAAACCGAAAAGCTTTTGTATAGCAAAATAAATCATCAACAATAATTAGTAGTAAACACCCTATAGAATGGGAGAAAGTGTCCACAAACGATACATCCAACAAAAGCCTAATATCCAGATTCTATATTGAATTTAAACAAGTCAGCAATAAAAAAGATAACTCCACTAAACAATGGGATAAAGGTATGAATATTTTTCAAAAGAAGGTATGTAAATGGCCAAGAACAATATGACAATATGCCCAACATCACTAAATCATTAGGGAAATGCGAATTGAAACCACCTTATGCCTTTTGGAATGGTCATTATCAAAAAGTCAGAGAACAGCAGAGGCCCGTGTGGATGTGGGGAAAAGAAATCACCTTGATGGAAATATAAATTATTACAACTCCTGTGGAGAATTGTATGGAGATTTCTCAAAGAACCAGAAGGAAGCATACCATTCAATGCGGCAATTCCACTATCGGGCATCCATCCAAAGGGAAAGAAGTCATTATGCAAAAAACACACCTGAACTCACATGTTTATCAGAGCACAATTCAAAACCACAAAGACATGGAATCAACACAAGTGCTCACAAACCGACGAGTGGATGAAGAAAATGTGAAGCACATGCAGACATACACACGCAGGTACACACATGTACACACACACATAAACACACCATGGATGGAGTTCTGTGCAGCCTGAAGAAGTCAAGAAGTCGAGTCTTCTGCAGCAACGTGGATAGAAAGGTCATTATCCTAAGTGAAGTATCGCAGGAATGGGAAAAACAAACACCACACGTTCCCATTCACAAGTGAGAGGTGAGCAACGAGAACATCCAAGGGACGCTGAAGACTCAAGCAGAGAAGGCTGGAGGCAATGAGGGATGGACAGTAACCAACCGAGTGCCACGTACACCATCCGGGTAAGAAGTACACCAAAAGCCCTGATGTCAGAACCATACAATGCTTTAACAAAAAAAAATTTGTATACATCTATTGAAACAAGCAAATGAAAAGCTTATGTATAGTGAAAGAAATTATCAACAATGATTAGTAAACACCCTAACATGGCAGACATTCGTTCAGCTCTCATGGAGCACACACACTTGTAGAAATGTTACAAGTGAAGGATAATTTCTAAATTGATTGGCAGCTAGTTTGAATTTGAAGCAGCACATGGACGACATAAACAGCAATGGCACCTTCCGGGATGAGACTCATCACATAGTTTTTCATTATTATTTTACAAGGTTCTAGAAGCTTTGAAAGTCTCATGAAAAATTATGCATGAAATCAGGATTCCTAGATGAGGTAATTTCAAAAGACTCAGTGTTCTTGTTTGTACCCTGGAATCTAAAATAAATGTATAAAAATAAGAGTAGAATGAATATTTTTCACTATTTTATTCCTTGGAGATTTTGAGACTAAATTAGAGGTGGACTAGGAATTTCACTGGAGGAAATTAGTCTTATGCATTTAATTCGATCTAAATATTGAGGTATACATAATTCAATATAACTGGAAAACCCACTTTTCAGCCTACACCTGATTTCTTTTTTGTTGATTCCAGTAGCTGAAATCTGAATTAGAATTCATCTTTCCATTTAAATGCAGATTCAGACTTTTCACCTGAGGGGGGGAAAGTCATTTCTTTTGCCTAAAATACTAATATACAGGAAAGTTTCATTTAGGTGAATATTCCTTCCCAGTAAAGGAGGCCTTTTCTTGTGACATCTAAAATATTTTATTTCAATACTTTTATAGCCTCCTTATACACGTACTTACATCACTGTTGTATGGTATAATTTTGTGTATAATGAAGTAATGGAGATAAATACAAATTAAACTTTCACTGGGCAGTGGAAAGACATGCAGAAATTGAAAAATGGAAGTGGTGAATTAAAGAGCTCTGAGTGACCGAAACAAAATTGAAGTGGATGCTGAAAAGCCGGGTGCATTAACACACTGACAGAGATATAATATGTACAGCCATTTTATACCTTTTTTCCTTCACCTTTTTTTTTTATCCTTTAAAAATTGTATCCTGGTAAAAATGTTTTAAAATATAGAGCCTTAGGCTATATATGCCAACTCATCTAACACATACCTGAAACGCTGCTACACTTCTCTTCAGTGTGGACATTTACAACAATAGAAATCACAGCGTGGCAATCAATCTTTGCAAAGGCGTAATATTATCATCTAATTAAATAATTTCTTATTGTATTGAATAATAGTTAAAGAGATAGTTTCATTTCAGTGACAACAGTTAACAAGTTTTAGCCAGTCCAACTGCTATGAGAAATACGAATATATAAAAATAACCATCTTTCCTTCGAGAATGCCTGCGTGTGTACAGAATGTGAGAGTGAAAACATTTGCGTCAGAACGTCTAATAGAACATTTTACAAAGTAGTTAATAATATAAAAATGTATTTTCTCTCTCAGAAGAAAATCCATTTGGAAGAATATTATGTACGCCAAATAGCACAGTTTGTTATTATCAAGCCTCAAAAATAGGCATCCATTCATTAAACCAAAGACTTAGGTGTGTGTCTTACCTACCAGGGTACCGGTTACTGGAGAATTAGGGGTTAAACAGCCAGTCTCTGAATGATGTCGGCTAGAACTCAAGTAAAGATTCAGATGCCTTCCAGACAGCGTGTTCTATCAGCTTAATTTAAAGCCCATAAAGCTGAAACTCTATGACTTCGGTGTTTCTGATACCATCCCCATTGTTTTTTCAGTGTGGGTGTGCGCGTGTGTGGAGATTTCTTTGGCGGCTCCTTCCACGTCTCCCTGAGGCCTCAGTTTCTGTGGTAGCATCCCTCATCATCTGGACTACTCATGCTTGTCATACTATGTTGTCCCTGAGTGGTACCATCAGGTGGACCCTTCATCCATCATCTCTATTCAAGATTCTCACACTTCAGTGTGTGGAAGAACCACCTGAGTATTTGTAATGTAATTAGATTTCGTAGTTCTGGCGATGGTGCAGGAGTTTAACAGAAACTCAAGATGATTTTAATGCAGGTCATCTGGAACGACACCTTGAGAAACATTTATCTATGAACAAACCACACTCTCTATCTATTTCCAGAGCCCAGATCTTTCTTCTGGGCCTCTCTGACATATCCATGATGCTGGATGTTTCCAAGGTTCTGGATACCCTTCAAACGCCCTGCCCCCATCATACTTTTTCATACTGCAGTTGACCCTTGAACAACATGAATTTGAACTGTGTGGGTTCACGATTTACACTAAATCTTCCTGCCTCTCTGCCTTTCCTTCCACCTCCCTCACCGCTTGTCCCTCTGCTGTGCCTGGGACAGCAGACGACATTCTTTCTCCTTTCCTTAATCCTCAGTGTGAAGAGGATGAGGATGAAGACCTTTCTGGTGATTCAATTCCATTTAGTAAATATAGTTTCTCTTCCTTATAATTTCATTAATAGTATTTTCTTTTGCTAGGTTACTTTTTTGTAACAACCCAATATGTAACACATAAAACATTCAAGATAGGTGTTAATCGACTGTTTATGTTATCAGTAAGGCTTCCGAGCAATATTAGGCTAATAGTTGAGATTTCACAGAGTGTAAAGTTATACACTTGTTTTTTTAAACTTCCTGGGGAGGTTGGTGCTCCTACCCTTTGTTGTGCAATGCTCAATTCTATGTAATGTAGCTTAGAGAATTTCAGCCTTAATGTGACTTGTATAATAAGTGAGAAATCTGGGTGCTATCCTTGACTCTTCCCTCTCCTTCATTCCTCTCATCTGATCAGTTACAAATCCTTTTGACAGTAACCCTTAAATAATCTTGAATTGGCACCATCCGCTTCCTTCTGCCTGTTCTGCTCTAACCTTGCTGTCACCTTTCCTGTTTACACAGTCATTATTTCTCAGTGATCTTTTCAAGATTTACTCCAATTTTTTTCCTGACCTTCCCAATTAAAGCTATAAGCTGCAAATGATATAATAGTACAAGTCAGAATAAAATGTTGTATGTGTATAAATTAAAATGTCCTTACCATAATTATCAGGCCCTGCGTGGTGGAGCCCTTGTATAACTCTCATCCAACTATACCTTCTTGCCGTGCTCTGCGAGCACACTGCAGGCGTCCAAATGCACTCTCATCTTTCTAGCCTTGTGATCTCTCTGAGTTCATTTGGGCAGCCGTAGCAAAGTACCATGAACTAGGTAGTGATGAACCACAGAAATTATTCCCCACAGTTCTGGAGGCTGAAAAGTTCAAGATTAAGGTGTCAGGTGAGGGCCTACTTTCTGATTCATAGATGCTCTTTATCCCTGTGGCAGCACATGGTGGAAGTGGTGGGGGTTATCTCTTGGGACTCTTTTATAAGGAGAGCTTTGCCCACATAACCCTAATCACCTCCTAATTTAATAACCTCAAAGGTTAGGATTTCTACCTAGGAATTTGGGGGAGGGACACATTTAGAACATAGCATGGTCATTGCCCGTGCTGTTCCATCCCCGTTCATCAACTGACTAACTTCTTCCCCAGCTTGACATTATATTTTTGGCGAAGGCTTCCTTATTAAGAAAGTTTACTTTGGATCCATTTTCTACATGCACTAGGATTGGGTGGTTTAGCTTGTTTAGTATTTCTCCCATAAAATATTTGAGACAGGGTAAAATGAAATGCTGTTTATCTGAAATTAAAATAAAATCAGACAACCTGTGCTATGTCACAAATCTTAACATGAGCCCGTGTGATTTATTACATCACTAGACATCACATAGGATTTTTTTATTTTTTTTTTAATTTGCTTGTATCTCTTAGACTGTAACAACTTTCTCAAAGGCAGAAACTATATTTTGGTTCTTTCCTACATTGTTTCATTAATATTTTTGAGGGAGTGCCTAGAGGTCAATATATATTTGAGAAAAGAATGAAATAACATACCCAATATTCAAACCTTGCTACTTCTGTTTTCTATTATTTATAAATCTTAGCAACTGAAAGTTTACATCTAGTAAATGTGAATAGTCATTAAATATAAATAAATTCAATTCTTAGCAGAAACAATGGTTTCATTTCATAATAAATCCCATGAACAATTATACTTTGAATGTAATCTGACCCTCTACAGCAAATGTTATTGAGAGAATCATTCTGTGAACCCAGAAAAGTGTTTAATAACGATGCAGACTGAGTGTCTCTGAAAGATAAGAAAAACGTGTGTGTGTGTGAAAAGAAAGCACAAGAAAATCAGTAGAATTTTTTCCATTTCTACTCAGAGAAGGACATAATTTTCAACTTTCACATTTCCAAAATAATAAGAATACATCTTCTTTTAAACAGTTTTCTGTGACTAAATCTAGACTTCCCCATGTATTGTATGTATTGGGATTGAAACCTGTGTCCCTGGGTATCCTAAGTAAGTTACAAAAGTAGAAAATACCAATATCAATTACAGCTCCATTAAACAAAACTTTTCATAATTGACTCTAGTAGCAATTGATCTCCAAATGTCACAAGATGCCACGGGCCTTCAAGAATTAATGATGAATAGCAATTTTACTAAAATTAGGCACAGATATCAAAAAGAAAAACAGCATCTGTTATATAAAAGGGAGTTATTGGCATATGAAAACAGCTGAAAAATGATATTTTTGGACTGAATGGGAAAATGTAATCACCCCCTCAAAGTGGTATTAGCAAGAAAAGGAATAAGTAATCAGGAAATAGCATATAATGGTAAATCTTATTTATTTCCTGAACAAATGCTTCCTGAGGCCTGATGTTGGGAGGGACGTCGGGAGATAGAAAACAAAAATAAAGAATCAACTTCTGACTCATGAGTGCCAACTAGTTCTCCACTGATGAACTATTGTGTCCAGATTTGAGGGTACTATTGAGAGGCACTTCATCATAATAATAAATTAATTCCTCCGCCCAAGTGTGTGGTGATCCCCCTTACCGAGGCTTCTGTCCCCAGGCTGTGGGATCCCCCTTACCGAGGCTTCTGTCCCCAGGCTGTGGGATCCCCCTTACCGAGGCTTCTGTCTCCAGGCTGTGGTGATCCCCCTTACCGAGGCTTCTGTCCCCAGGGTGTGGTGATCCCCCTTACCGAGGCTTCTGTCCCCAGGGTGTGGTGATCCCCCTTACTGAGGCTTCTGTCCCCCAGGCTGTGGGATCCCCCTTACCGAGGCTTCTGTCCCCAGGGTGTGGTGATCCCCCTTACCGAGGCTTCTGTCCCCAGGGTGTGGTGATCCCCCTTACCGAGGCTTCTGTCCCCAGGGTGTGGTGATCCCCCTTACCGAGGCTTCTGTCCCCAGGGTGTGGTGATCCCCCTTACCGAGGCTTCTGTCCCCCAGGCTGTGGGATCCCCCTTACAGAGGCTTCTGTCCCCAGGGTGTGGTGATCCCCCTTACTGAGGCTTCTGTCCCTCAGGCTGTGGGATCCCCCTTACCGAGGCTTCTGTCCCCAGGGTGTGGTGATCCCCCTTACCGAGGCTTCTGTCCCCAGGGTGTGGTGATCCCCCTTACCGAGGCTTCTGTCCCCCAGGCTGTGGGATCCCCCTTACCGAGGCTTCTGTCCCCAGGGTGTGGTGATCCCCCTTACCGAGGCTTCTGTCCCCAGGGTGTGGTGATCCCCCTTACCGAGGCTTCTGTCCCCAGGGTGTGGTGATCCCCCTTACCGAGGCTTCTGTCCCCAGGGTGTGGTGATCCCTCTTACGGAGGCTTCTGTCCCCAGGCTGTGGGATCCCCCTTACCGAGGCTTCTGTCCCCAGGCTGTAGGATCCCCCTTACTGAGGCTTCTGTTCCCAGGCTGTGGGATCCCCCTTACCGAGGCTTCTGTCCCCAGGCTGTGGGATCCCCCTTACTGAGGCTTCTATTCTCGTGCTCTGGTGCAGCACAGCAACCCGACCTCCCCCACCACTTCTCCACATTCTTTTCCACTGACCCCTTCTTGTCATTTCTACTCCTGTCCTTCCTGTGGAGTTCCTTTTGTTTTATTTGATTCTGCGCCTATATCCAGCACTTCAAGTCAAAGAGACAAGCACTTTGTCCACAATGCTTACACCTCCAAATCATTTCTCTCCCTTTAAGAAGTTTACAGACATAGAATCAAAATAGTAACAGAAAATTCTTAAAATTACCCAGGCCAGTCACCTCCTACCCTCTCCTCTTTGTTCTCAGTATTCTGATCTCTTGGTCTTCCTTCTGGTGAACTGAAGAATTCAGATCATAAATTAGTCTCTCCCTGCATGTTTACCCCGTCTCCATCCTCATGTGTTCAATATTTATGTAATTAAAACATCCTAGTTCCTATACTCTTGATTCCTCCATTTTTTTATGTCCGATGAACTTTCTTTTTTATTTTAGCCATTTAATTTTCTTTACGAAAGCCATATTCAAACTTTGTCATTACCAAAAATGGCACAACCTCTACTTCAAATATTTTTCTCTCTAAATGTTTTCCACATTTTCCTGTTCTTTTAGCTCACCCATTTAATTAGCTTTAATAAAAAATTTCTTTGATTACATTGATTTTACCAATTCGTTAATCAAACTTGCTTTCCACTTTCTACTAGGCCCTTTTGTCTTGATCTTCTGCGGTCCATGTGTGGTAATCTCTGCATTGTAGGCACCAGGAACTTACTTAACTCCCTCCCTCAGTCTCACTCAATATTCCGACCCTGGATAATCCGTATACCTGATCAACCACATTTGCTTTCAGATAGCCACACAAGCATTTAAAGCGTACTGGCATCACTTTAAATTTAACAAAACTGTTGTTAATTAATTAATGGACTGATACCATCTTATGTTTTATTCATTTATCTAGCAAATATGCATTGGTAATCTTCTATGTGCCAAGAGCTGTTCTAGGTGCTAGAGTTGTAAAGGAAAAACTTAAAACAGATCTTGATTTTCTCTGGCTTATCTTTTGTTGGGGTCTGGAGAGAACAGCAGACAGACATTGTAAAGAAATAAAGGTAAGGGAAATGTCAGGTGGTTGCAAGTGCTATTTATTTACTGAACAAACATGTATTAAATACATGATATCTGTCAAGCATAATATTATAAAAAATGCTAACTAAATTAAAGTAATGATACAGAAAGTCCTGGGAGGGACTTGTGTAATAATTTTCTTGCTCAGATTGTCATTGTGAAGATCGAATACAGAAGAATTTGGGGGATAAAAATCGGTCTTCTAAAATTGTGAATTGATGAGTGGGGGACAGGGAGTAGGAGAAATGTCCTTTGCAAAAACAGAATGAAAACACTCAAGGGGATTGGGTACAGCTAGATTTTGGCGGCCTTGGGAAAGATAGATGTAAATTCAGGTTGGAGAGATAGGAAGGAACCTTTGTATAATATTTTTATTTTTTAGCTACGGTGGGCACATTTTCTTCCTTCCATAGATAGCTATAAAAGCAGGAAATAATTATTTACCCTCATTCCTCAAATTCCTGTAACCTTCTTTAACGCTGAGCTTTCTACAATATTTAGAAAATAGAAACCATCTAATGTAAAATACCTTTTTCCCTTTCATCTCTCCTGGTGTTCCTTCAGCTTCGCCTGCGGTCTAGACCTGTGGTGCCTAATTCCCAGGCTGCAGACCAGCTGTGGTCTGTGTCCTGTTAGAACCAGAACCACACGGTGAAGGTGAGTGGCTGGCAACAGAAGCTTCATCGGTATTTACAGTTTCTCCCCATTGCTTACACACCCCCTGATTTCTGCTCCTGTCAGGCTGGGCTTTGCATTCTCAGAGTAGAATGTGAGGGATCTAGTTGCACATTTTCAGAGAATCCAATGCCTGATGATCTGAGGGGGAAATGTCATGTGCTTGAATCATCCTGAAACTATCCCCTCAACCCCAGTCCATGAAATTCATCTTCTATGAAACTAGTCTGTACCATGACAAAGGTTGGGGATTCCTGGTCTGGACTTACCCCTCCCTCATTTTTCTTCAAAGAGGCTTCCATTCCTAAAATATAACCTCAATGTCTAATGTCATTAACATGTTTTTTCCCCTTAGCTCATTTCAATTCAGTATTAAAACATGGTAATATCTCCTAACTGAAAATGAAAATTCTTTTTAACCCCTTCCACTATCGCTTTCTCAATAACTCTCTCTAATCGAGCTCCCAAGCCACTACACCACCCAGTAATTTGTCACTAAATTATCAACAGACTCCATATTTCAATTTGAAAGGACTTTTTGTTAGCGCCATCTTAATTCTCAGCAGCATTCTGTAAAAGTGACACAACATAGAAAGATAACCAATAGCCAACTTCTTGTCCTCGGTGTCAGAAATGCATCCCTCTAATATCTCCATATTGATCTCTATCATAAACAAGAACTCTTCCTGGACTTAGTTTTCTGGCTGAAGATGTAAGGTCCTGGGTCAAAAAATACAAAATTCTAATCATATGAGGATAAGTATCCATTTTAATCAAGGATATTCCTGGCATCTCACATTGTACAATGAAATACATATAAATGTATGCATATCTCTATTATGAGATGTTTTAAGAATATGTGTATGATGTTTTAAGAATATGAAATATGATATACATGAGATAATTTACTGCCTGTGCTAAGCATAGTGATGTATACAATTCATGTGTGTGTGTGTCTTTACGATTGTAACCTCTCATTGCCTCATGGCTGTGCCAATGTCTCTCCCATAATTTTCTGAAGCAAGTCTTTCCCCTTTTTCAGCTTCTTTTTCTTTCTTTCTTTTTTTTTTGAGACAGAGTCTCACTTTGTCACCCGTGATAGAGTGCCATGCGTCATAGCTCACAGCAACTTCCAACTCTTGGGCTCAAGCAAATTTCTTGTCTTAGCCTCCAAAGTAGCTGGGACTACAGGCACCCACCACAACTCCTGGAATTTTTCTCAGAGACAGGGTCTCACTCTTGCGTAGGCTGGTCTTGAACCTGTGAGATCAGGGCAATCCAACTGCCTCAGCCTCCCAGAGCGCTGGGATTACAAATGTGAGCCCCTGAGCCCGGACCTTTGGTTTCCTTTTGCTGATCAGAAAAGATCTTCTGTAGCAATCAAATTAGTACTGAATTGTATCAAGAAATTCATCTCTAGAAGCCAAGAAAAGAAAGAAAAGATGGAAAATAATTGACATATTTTAAAGAAAGAACTTCTTATGCTCATGACATTTTAAATGACTGATTTTTTTCAGAATATATAAAATGCAAAGTAGATAATTTCGTTCAACGTTTTGTTTTAAATTAAGTAAATTTTCAAAGAAATCTCAGTATGTTTGTTTTTTAATGCCATTTTCTCCACCAACTAATGCTATTTTTATAGCCCAAAGCAGGCTTTTGAAAAATGCAGTATAGTAATTGCTTTATTCTGACAGGGACTTCCATATGTTGAGGATGTGAACATAATTCCTTGATTGGTCTATTTAAACATAAACATTCCCAGTGGGCAAACGAGTTCAGATTGTTAATCATTTTCTGAATATTTATATATTTGTGAAATTGTTAATGCGATTTTATAGCTTTTCTTCCCGTAACTGTCAGAGATAACTGGTCAACAGGAGGATATGTTTGAAAAGCTTTGTGGTGCTGTAAAATAAGACAACTCTCCAATCTTTCTGCAGGCAACTTGAGGAACTGAGTTCTTTGTCAAGATTGGGTGCTATTTCAGTCACTCAGGCCAATGGCGTTCATGTGGCTGTCTGAGCCTCCTTGGCTTTGCGTGATGGAATGGTCAGATCTGGAGGCATCAAGATTAAACTTGTTTACATCTAAATGGCTTCCCTCATTAAATTCCAACTTTTATTTTGAAAATACTACATTTGTGTGTTGTTCAAAGTAATGAATTAAAATCAAGCATCTCTAGAACTTTTTAAATTAAGATTGTCACTGAGTGTTACTTATCTGAAATGATCATCTGAAAGCTATTGTTTTTTACATAATATCAAAAAATGGTAGATTTTAAAATCAATTTTAGTAAATAAGTGTTTTCTTATTATAGAATATGGCAAAATTGAGTCAAATAATTTAATATGAAAATAAAAATGAGTCATAAAATTTATAAATTCTAAAATATTGCTAAGAGACTGAAACTGCATTTCAAATACAGATTCCAAAGAGTTGATATTTTCTCATGTATATTGCAATACGAGCCCACCGTTAATGAGGAATTGCTCATTTAATATGCTTCAAACTATTTCAGTGCCCATATAGGACCATTGGAACTGAGCACATTTTGTGTTTATAAGTAAATGATAATTCTAAGTGGAGAGAAAGGCGTTTCTCCTCAAATAAATTTGGCATTCTCAATAGATTTTTATGTGTTGTAATTTACAAAGTGGATATTTTATTAAAAGAAAATTCGAATATAATTTGATCATCTATTCTACAAATTTTAAAACAGTTAAATTTCTACATTTTAGTCTATAATGTGATATCTCCTTATATTGATTGTAAAAAAGAAACAAATTTCCTTGTAAAGATACCACAGTATGGTCTTGTTTAAATGCCTAGTTAAGGGGAAACTATTTCAGATGAAAGACAAGGAATGTAGATAGGTTCCCCTCCTGTTAGCATCTGATATAAGAACAAAGAATGACCTTTAATGTCTTCAAGACTTACCAAAATAAAATGACATATTTTGGTTAAGAAGGCAAAAACCCAAAAGAAGATTTACATTTTCCCTGCAATTTAATCTTCTGTAACCTGTCACAAACGGTCCATTCTGTATCATCAAAAATGCATTTTAATCTCAGTTTAATTTCTTTCCCCAGAAGCACTTGGCCAGGGAAAACAAAACAAAAGTACCAAGTTTCCTGATCTGACTTGCAACTTGAATTTCTTTGCTCTCTTTACATCCAGATTAAGGATACAGTCTGGAAGACCTTGAAATTACTGCCCGTTCTTTCCCCATTTCTCTATTTCCAGGATTCTATGGATGTGAAAAACATAAATACAATCATCGATTCCATCAAGGGCTTTGATAATGCCCTTGGTAAATGTACTTTGAAAAGTTGAGTTTTCTATTTCAAAAGCAGCCCCTCATTTGAAGGCTTGTGGCAAAAGTTACCAAAATTAGCGGATCCCTCTTAAACATCTTATTTTGTGTTAGAAATCAAATTTCTGGTTTGTGAATGCCATATCATTTGGAAAGGGCCAACATTTTGGTCCACTTGTCCATGGTAGTCAACGCTTAAGGAAGCCAAGTGTGTAGTGGTGTTGATATTTTTATCGTTGGCCTTTGACCATTCTTTCATTGGCTGATCACAGATACTCAGAAAACATCTCTGTTTTTTATCTCCTTCTTATTCAGATATTATGAGAAACCTCATTGGACTTTGTCTTTTACTATGGAAGCTTTTAAAATGAAACGTGTCTTTACATTTCCTTCCTCCCTTTCCTGATAGCTCTACCCCATCTGCACCCCAGGCTACGTTTCCTCCCTTGATCTTACTGATCCCTTCATGAGATCCCTCTGGCTCAGCTAACTCAGCCCATCATCGTTCTATAGAAAAGTCTGTCATTGTTCTTCATTCCTAGCTTCCCTTAACTGAAATTCTCTTCAAGTCCAACAGCACATTCTGACTGCTACCTCAGGCCTCACTGCCACCATGTAAAGGCCTGTGCAAAGGTTGAGTGCAATCACTCAACCCCCAACCCTATGAGGTCTGCAGTGATTTCTTTTGCAATTCTTTTCCTCTTCTTAAAACTCTGGCAGTGTGTCTGAAGACATTTTTACTTGTTTATAAACTATAGGCTCTTTGTTACTCCTCTCCTTCCAGGGTACTTATTCAAAAACTCTCGTTCCAGCTACTCTGCAATCTAATCACCGTCTGCCTTCCTTTTACTGACCTCTCTGCTTTCTCTCAATATGTTCAACTATGTTTTCTCTCCACTTCATGGCACTCTTGGTATTATTCATGCTTCCTAGAGCCTTTGCTATTATTTTATCCCAAGCTTGGACAAATAAACAATTCATATTTTCTTTGACTTATCTCCTACTCCATTAAAAAACTATACAAGCCACCAGTTTAGTCTCCCCGTGGAGCCATATCCACCCGTCCTGTCCTAACTGTGATGCTCTCTATGCCTCCTTCTCAGGAAACCCCCTGCCTGCCTGTCGGTTCCCTCCTGTTCCATGTGCACAGACTCTTTATTCTGTTTCTTCACCTTCTTTCTCTTATACAGGGTGTCCAATTTAAAATCGTTAGCTAGCCCCTTCTGCTCATTTTCCCAGAGATTGTAAACATAGTTGAGTTTATTTAATTAAATAAAAAAATTTTTAAATGTCCTAAACCCAAACTTTATTCTCTTTTTTATTCCTCTTTAGTTATTGGCTCATTGTCCTTCTTCCTTTACAATTATTTAACACATGATGGTTTTTTACCACAATTTCAATTTCCATTGCTTTCATTTACTGTTTTGCCCACCCAAGAAATATTCCCAATTACTTCATGTTGGTAAAGCTGATGGGTATTTTCCAAGTACTTATTTTATTTCAACTCTCTGTGGCATTTAGGAGGGTTAACCACCATCTTCCCGAACACTTTCTTTCCCTCCATTTTCTTGGTATGTGTTTCTCCTAGTTTTCTCCCAAACCTCTGACTAGTGCTTTCTTTCATCTTTTGTAGGCTCACCATCCTCTATGTAGGCAGTAAAATCAGCATTCCGCAAGAGTCCAAACTTTCCCCTCTCTCATTTTATTTTCTCTTCCTAGGCAACCTCCATCACTCCCAGGGATGGGTGAACTCCTTTGCTCTACACTAATTCATGTTTTGCCTTGGAAGTAGACCTACTGCTCTGAGTTTTATTTATCTATTTTCCATGAGATATCCAGAGATATAATTTCAAAATAAAAATTATATAATGGCATTTTAAGCTCCTCTTCTTTAAAGTATCCCACTCCTGGTTAAAATTATTTAGTAAGTTACAGTTGGAATCTTCTCACTCAAAATTCTCTTGACTTAAATAACCCAACTCTCCTTTTGATTCATAGTAATCTTTATGCTTCTTATTTACCCTACACTGTGAATTTACATATACTGGTTCATTTCTCTTAGCTGCTGACCTTTCCCCCTTTAACTTGTTAAGTCCAATTCATCCTTCAGATGCCAACTAAAGTATAACTTCCTCAAGGAATATTGCCCTGTCCTTTCTGATTAGAATATACCCTCATATAGGCATGATATATCTCTCCTTCATTCCACTTAGCAAAGTTGTCAATTGTTCTGTGTTAATGATATTCTTTCTGTTCTTCCTAAGTCAGTTAAAGGTATTTCTTTTCTTGAAAATAAATCTCTAATATCTCCTGTAGAATTTACATGCAACAGCATCAGTAAATGTTTGGTGGAGGAAGGACTGAATACATGATGACTGTTTCTTTCAGTCTATGTTACTTAATAAACCATAGCACCTTACCCATGAGAAGAGTCTTATAAATATTTGTTAATTTGTATTAAGTAATGTGCATTTATGAATGATTAAATAATATTTGAAAGAAAACAGAAATAGAGTAGAAGTTACAATTTGGAACAAGACATTTCTATTTAATTCAGTTCATGGTAATTTTTGTATTGTTCTGTGTGGCAGTTCAATAAGACGGATGGCAGTTGCTTTTTTTTCGGATTAAGAATGTGCAATATTGTTCCCCAACTCACTTATTAGAACATCTGATTAAGGCTGGCTAAAGTAGTTTCTGTTTAAATTGAAATGTCACTTTGTTGTCCCTTTTAGACTGACCTGAATTGACTAATCATTTACATTTTACATTAAATTAAGCCCTGAAGTTTTGGAATGGAAAAATCTAATGCTGTTACACTTCTGGAGTGTGGTTTTGATGACTACATTTTCCCCACTTCCTAGAAAGAAAAATGGTTATAAAACCTCAATATAACATTATTCATGATTTCCAGCTTACCCTTCGTCCTTTTTTGTGAGAGCAGCATGACAGAACAATAATAAAAGTTATTTTTGAAGGGCGATTCATTTTAGCACATTTTGAAGCAATCATTAGTTTGTGACCTTTCATTAATAGAGGAGATGCAGAAGCCACAAGCAAGAACCACTAATCACTAATTAAAGTCACTGATGGGAGAATTTTTAAAGAGACACTGTTTACATTTGCTTTAGAAGAAAATTTGAAAGCGTGGCATGGGTCAGGTTAAGGTGACAAATTTTATCTAGTCCAGGCTTGCTAATACCCAAAACTGTACACTCTATTAATCACCAGTTCTAATTAAAATTTGAAAGTATGGCATTGCTTTTGCTTTAAAAAAATTTGTTTCAGTTCTTATTAATTAAAAAGAAACTTATTATCACAGGATGAGGTACCAACAATCCTGAAAATATTATCACGCTGATATTTAAATACATATTTTAATACAAACATCAATGAAATTATATTACATAAGTAGAATGAAAAATGAGCAAAATGCACATTACTGCCTATATAATTATAAAGTTACATTTACTCTCCTGACTGGTCTGCCTCCTGTCCACATGTATCAGAGCTCTACTCTTCCTTACAGCGGTCTTCCTAAGTGCCAGTTGGATCCTGTCTTTTCCTTTGTTAAGGTTCTTTGATTTCTCCCTGCCATGCAGAGAGAAGTCCATTTTCTTCAATTAAAAATGACCTTTCTGTGTGACACAGATTGAACTTACTCATTACTCGAGCACTAGTCAAAACCATTTCCATAAGTGCACACAACCACTTTCTCCAGCTATGTGCACTGCACACCATTTGTGAATGCTTTATGCTAGTTTTTTCTCTTCTTCACACATTATGTTTGCTTTTCTTGTTTAAGCTTTTCCTCTTCTCAGTGTAATTCTTGCTTATAATCCAAAAGATTTTCCAAATTGAACTGAACGTCATTCAGGTTGAATATCACCATCTTCAGGATGCTGATTTCTAGTGCCTCAGTTTCTACCAGAACCTCAGAGCGCATGGCAACAAGCCTCAGTCTCAGACAATAAATGTAAGAATCTATATGTGTACACCTTGGGGAAAAACTATCCATACCTGAGTATTAAATCATCTCTCCTTTAGTATCTGCTGGGTCCTGGCACACCACCCTCACGTGTCAAACACTCACCTATCCAGTGCACTTAGGTCGGGGCTGTGCAAACAGGCCCCATCCTTGAGGAAGGATCATTCATAGATTGAAAAAAACTGTAGATACTGAACGCTTAGTTGCTAATTAAAATAAAAAAGAAATCTCCATTTTGAAAACTGTCTAAAATGAAAGCTAAATACCCTTATCACAAAATGGTCATTGGAATGAAAAAGGATGACTATTTATTACTGTATGCAATTAAACGCACGCAGTGGAAATTTGTGGCTGTGTCTCACAGTTTTTTGTTAACTTCACGAGCCAACATTGAGGTTCCACTCCTCGCTTTCTTTGTCTAATCTCAGTTCCTGTGATACAGGGTAGAATAATGGTTTTATTTATTGGAAGCTTTGGTTTCAAGGACCAGGTCCTACCCAGCCACTTTGCTGTTCTCACCTTCCTAACCTTACAGAATAAAGGTTAAAGACTCAGACAAAAGCCCTAGTCTGATTTCCAACTTGGAACCTAGACAAAGAATTTTAGGATTGGGGTAGAGACCAAAGGGTAAGAACAAAAATAACTTTATACATCTCAGACTAATGATTGGCTCCAGAGGCAAAGGAAACCTTTGCTGTGGGCAACTCTCCAAACTCATACCAGAGGCAGCTCCTTGTACCATCTCTTAACAGTTGAAGTGACAAAGCTTTTTTGTCCAAGACTGTGGTGGCAGCTTCTCTATCAATGGAATGATAGCTCGGATATCAGCTTTCCATCAGTACAAATTCAGGTTGAGGATTTGTCTGCAGGCTACCAAGGATATTACCAGGGAGCATATCCAAAACAGAGTTTGCCATGTGCAGGTGTCAGGGAGGCGTGATCCTGGGGCTCAATGTTAACCTGATGGAGGAGAAACTGGAAGGTTCAACAAGGTCCATTTCCTATCATGGAGTGGAGAAGCAAGTATTTGATTCAAAGGCTCTACAAGGTTATAGATGTGACCTCTGGAAAGAACATTCATAAGCAATTTGTTATTATGTGTCTTTTTCAAATAGTATTTTATTATACAGTTCAACTCAGGTAGCTCTACCATTAATTAGGTATTGCATCTGTCTAGGGGTGCAAATAGATTTCTGAATAAATTTCCTGATATAATTCAAGATAGAAATTTTAATAAAACTTGTCAATAGTAACCCTCTTTGTTGATAAGGTTTACAAAAATATACATGAGCGTAAGCTTAAAAAATGAAATTATAATACAAAGAAGACTAATTCTTTTGTAAAGTATTCTGTTATAGGGAGTTTTAACTGGAACGTGGATAAGTTTCTTTTTCTCTTTGTCCATTTTTGGGTGAAAAAGGACAGGTTATTGAGCAGAACACTTTTCTGAGTTATCTCATCCATTCAAAAATTCAAAAGAATCCAAATCAAGGTTTCTGTGTTCTGTGAGTCAAAGGCTGCTGTGAGACTATATGCTGAGTAACTGCACAGATTGGACAGATCTGGAAATGAGGGAAACTTTAGGGTACAGAAATGCTCACTTTTTTTTAACTCTGGCATTGGTCCCAGAGCTCTTGGTTCTGTGGCACTTAATGAAACACTCCTGATAGATGTCCTCTCCCTGCCGGGGATCTAAAGGAGCGCCTGATTATTTTATTTACGCGGGCAGGGCTGAAACCTCTGTTTGATGAACATTCTAATAAGGATGGTCTCTATGCCAGCAAAGTTCAGGGAAGTAACAAGGAAGAAGGAGCAGATGAAAGAAGGCATGCTTTTGATCATAACAACGAAACACCTAGCAGGTGTCTGACAGATAGTCATGTGCTCCAAACTGTATGCAATCTGCAATCCATGGAGTTAAGCCTCCAGAAAGTCTGGTTTTCAACATGAAACTGGAAATGGCACCATGGTACATATAATCACCCTTGGAAATGAAAATCTTAATTTTAAGAATTTGAGCTATTTAAATCATAATCTGAATTATTTTATTTTATTTTTTTGTAGAGACAGAGTCTCACTTTATCACCCTCGGTAGAGTGCCGTGGCATCACACAGCTCACAGCAACCTCCAACTCCTGGGCTGAAGCAATTTTTTTTTCTTGCCTCAGCCTCCCGAGTAGCTGGGACTACAGGCACCCGCCACAACGCCCAGCTATTTTTTGGTTTGCAGTTCAGCCGGGGCAGGGTTTTATTATACCAATTCATGGTACAAGGGAATTCCTTAAATGGAATCAGGAAGTCAAACACTAAAAGAGCTATTTGAAGGCTCATTTGCTCAACGGGAAACAAAGGAGGGAATGCAGGAGTCTGCAGAAATCACTGCAGTCCAGGCTTGGAAATTGTCTAAACCCCGTCAACCAGTTCAGATGAAAACTGCGGACTGTGTGGTTAGCTAATAATAAGGAGCACTTTGGAACCGAAGGAACTGCGAGTGTAGGGCCTGCTCCTTTGTAGTCGCCTTTTCATTGCAAAACCAACCAGGTGACCTCCAGATACCAGGGCTGCCTTCTTCATAGTTCCCTCTGTGTGTCTGTCCAAGTCTGGCTAGTCTCTTACAATCTAGTTTAGAAGTTGCATACTCTGGAAGCCTCCCCTAACCCCTCAGCTGTCTGTCTGAAATGTTCCACAAACTTTACCTTCACTGTATTAATTCTTACATTGAAAATTTAAATTACCTGTTTACTTACTTGCCTCAATGAGATTATGACCTCTTGGAAGATAAACCCATTGGTTTATCTGAACTCAAGAGTTCAGTGCCTAACATGATTTTTCTATATTCATGCATCAGTGAAGGTACAAATAAATTTCTGCACTCATTATACAAAACAGCCCTGATTTGTATAATCATATTTTGTGAAGTCACATAGACTTGAGATAGAACACTTTTGTCTATGAAACGTGGTTATAGGGAATCCACGAACGATCAGCTACTGACAAATAAAGGAGCAATCATTTGAGCACTCACTCTGTGTACACAAACCCACATGCATTTGTATGTGTGCAATTATATATATATATATGTTATATCCCCAAAATACCCAAAATATGTCATCAGCTCTAATGATATAGTATATATGTATATCGGGTCTAGAAAATGAAAATATAATTGAGAAATATTTTATTTTCTGTTAAAATAGAACACAGGAATCTTAAAATGATACATATTTAAGACAAACATTTTTATTTGAAAATATAAACAACTCTTTAGATTCACCATTAGCCATAATAAGAGCAATTTAATCTTTTTTTTTTTTTTCTTTTTTTTGCAGTTTTTGGCTGGGGCCAGGTTTGAACCTGCCACCTCTGGTATATGGGGCCAGTGCCCTAATCCTTGAGCCACAGGCACCGCCCCAAGAGCAATTTATTCTCGTTTCCTTTTGGAGAGGATTATTGTGTGAATGCAAAAGTACTTAGACATCATTAATTCTAGAGCTTACAGTGAATTTTATTGAAAGATAACATTCTTATTTTAGCAAAAGCTATGATTCTAGTTGTAAATATATAATATTTTTAAAAACATATCTTGGAGGTACAAGCTTACTAAACATTATCACACTAAAAGTTTGGTAAATACACAAGATGCTAAAGGCATCAGTTAGATTTATGTGTTAGTCCATACATTTGTAAATACATACTTTAAATGCTACAAATTACAAGAAAAACAATTTATTTTTGACAGTTTATGTCTTATTGGTGTCTTTTTTTCTTTGTAAAAATCCTTTTGAATTACTCTTTAAAAGTAGTTACTTTTGGAGAATGTGTCTTGTTTATGTAGCAGATATATTAAAATATATTCAGAATAAATATAAAACATGGAATTTAATAAATTATATATTTATTCCTTTTACATCTTTAAGAATAACAATAATTCTACAATTAATTTAAATTATATGTAAAATCGTGCCATTCTAAGTCAAAATTTCAATGCCTCATTTTATGAATAAAATATATTTCCCTCAAGATAACAAGATAAACCTATAATACTGAGACTTTCAAAATATTTCAAATCTAATTTAACATGGTATGAACTTAGCAACACTCTACCATGAGGTTCATAGCACAATAATTCTCTTAATTGAGAAATTCCTCCCCCTTGATGTTATCTTTGTTAGTCAAATCACTCTGCATTTATAAAAGGCTCTGTTTTAGACATAAGTTAGAGTTAGTAGACACAGAAGTATTTAGCAAGGTCATTCTCAAAGCTGAAGAGTTCCCGCACTTTGCAATGCATCAAACAGTAATTTGTAATTGACAGTTTTCTTACCTAGAGTGGTTTTCAGTCAGAGATTGTTCTCCAAAGACAGTCATCTGGGTAAATGTCAAAGGCTCAAAAAGTAAATTATAGTGCAAACAGTGTTGATATTTCTATGAAATGGAAGAAAAGCATATTTATTTTTTAAATATAGAATTTTATTTAAAACAAGTGAAAACCTATTATGACCTTTACAAGATTCCAAACAGTGACGAATTTGGTCATTACAAATAACCTTTCCAGGAAGAGCGTTACCACTCAGGACTTCTATTTAGTAATATATGTGAATTAATTTCCTTTCTACAAAATAACTCATGATATTAAATTTTTATAAGATTTTATTCCTGAAACTACAGTTTTCAAAGCATTTTGGACGGAAGAAAACAGAAGGGAGAAACTATATGGAGACTCTAACTTGTTTGTGGAAAATGAGCCATTTCTCTTTCTCCATTCTGTGGAGAGTGATCCCGTGTTTGTGTAAACTCTGTCAGTAATTATGGCTCCCATTATTCCTTGTATAGAGATTAGTAGAGTTTATTCCAAAGCTCCACCTTAAAGCAGTTTCCAATTAAACAAACAGGTGGGATTTACTGTCATTTACTTGGAATCTGGAACTTGGTTTACCATATAAATAATATTCTGTGTGGTGGTTTTAGGTTGTTTACTAAGTTAGTCTTCACTACTTTATTTAATCCTTGGGGCCCGAAGGAGAACATAAAGAAAATATATTGGCCACTATGTATGCATTATATGTATGTCTCTATGTGTATTACTGTGTATGCATTATATATTTCTATATATGATCAAAGACAAGCTATGAAAATAAATAAAAGAACGGGAAGTTATATCACCACAAGCCTTAGATAAAACACCTCTATTGGAATATGGGCTCTATGTTCCAATTGAGGATTACAGGACCACACTTTGGCCTGATGGACCTGGCAGAGGTCTTCTTTCTCCTCAATCCCATATCTCTGGAACGCTGAAAACCAAGAGGACCACAGGTGTGTTTCACTGAGTGTGTGTCTCATTCCTCTGGCCAGAATTTCTGCAAAGCAAGGCAGAAAGCACCCAATAAAACATAAAGGATTAAGATATTCTAAAAGACTGGGTCTCTTTCCTTGGTTTAACATCCTTGTCAAATCTGTCCTAATGTGGATTTTGATCTTTACACTTCTTTCCTCCTGGGAATATTCACCTCCACTATATTCACTGCTAACCAGATGCTGAGTTACAAACTCCATGGACTCCTGGGGAGACAGAGGATCTTCTACCAGATTATCTGCATAACCAAATGGGAAGAGCTGATGGTTTCCAGTAAGCTGAAACATAATCACCGGGGAGGTGGTTATCAAGTTCCCCCCAAATCTTTAAAATGTATCTTAAGATTGTATCAGCATTCCTTGGAAAGTAAAGAAGACAAGGTCTAGACTTTGTGTTTCCCATTATCTATGAGAAGCAGTGATCTTTCCAGACCACTTTATCTAAATGAAGCCACTGCTCTATCCTCTCATCCTGCTTTGGGTTCCCGCACAGTCTTTGTCATTTCTGATATTATATTTTATATTTCCTGCTTCTCTCCCTGGAATAATCAGCTGCACTGATGCAGGTACTGTCGTGTAAGTTCCTGTGGAATCCCCAGGTACTAGAATAAAGAATGGCATTGAGTAAACACTATATTCTTCATTAAATAGTTGAATGAATGTTGAACAAGACAGTGAATACTAACAGGAAAACTTAGCTGCTTTGAAACATGCTTCGCCATGAGAATAATTATATTAATGTCATCTTACACATTGGTAACATACAATCTCTTCATGTGAAAGCTCTTTAGAGACCTGCTTGATGACCGCTTTGTAGACAGATTTCTTGTCTGAAGCAGTTTCTCCTAATCCAAGGCCCTTCCACTGGGGTCGGGTGGCCTGTCCCCTTTCTCATGAGACCTAACTTCAAGGCTGCAACTCAAACAGGACACCTGATTTTTTTCTGCTTCAAGAATCAGGCACTTCATGGTTCAAAGGTGCCCAGGAAGATAAATGGAAAAACCGCAGAGTGGATGAGAAAGAGAAAGTTATTTTGAAAAAATAACTGTGGAAAAATACATGACTTGAAAAAAGAAATTCAGAAAATGTTTACAACCCTGTGTAGAGAGATTATTTGCCTGTGTGGTCTGCTTGGATTCGGAAAAGCTGAGAGAAATCTACACAACACTTTACCCTGGAGTGTGTCAAAGAAAGGACAGTGGGGTCACAGGGGTGATAATACAGCTGCTGCTAATGGTTCTGGTCAAGACACTAAAACTTATTTCCTGGGTGTTTTGTATCAGTGACAAACAGAATGCCAGTGTCCACAGACTAGCTGTCCCTTTACTAGAACCCACAAGACGTACAAAAGTATAAAGACGTATTAATTTCATGGTGTTTTTATTTAATACAGTGATGTGGAACCAGCACTGATCTGGTGGTTTCCTTGTTTTGGTGATTAGTCTGATTTCACACCGGATTTCAGGTATCTTAACGAGAACCATATACTTAAAAAAGACAGAAGGGTAATCATTTTTTTTTTTTTTTTTTTTTGGCTGGGGCTGGGTTTGAACCCGCCACCTCCAGCATATGGGACCGGCACCCTACTCCTTGAGCCACAGAAGGGTAATAATTAATCACAATAAGACTATTTGTGAACTCGAATAAATGGCCTATAAAGGCCAAAAGTTGAACATAAGCCTCAAACTTGATTCATTTTAGTCAAAATTTCCACAAACACTGATTGAGCACCAATTAACACCAATTGCATTTCAAATAAGTCTATTTTTACATTTCTCAGACTATAATCACTCTATATTTTTATTTTTATATTGCTGAACTAGATCAAAGTCACATATACTGCAATGGTTCTACATTTCCTCTGCATACTTACATCATGAGCATATAAGTTCAATGTAATTTTATTATTTTTTCTTTTTAAAATTATGCTTTATTTTATAAGAATCTCACAGAAAACAAAATTATGCAGCAAAATAAAGTGGATGAATAAAAAGACTACTAGGACATTACACAATATGAACTAATTTCTTTTTTTTTATATTTTACATATACATGTGTTTATACATTATTCCATATGTATACCATGGAATATTATTCAGCCATAAAAAAAATGGAGATTTTCCAGCATTTGTACTAACCTGGATGGAGGTGGAACACATTATCCTTAGTGAAGCATCACAGGAATGGAGAAGTATGAATCCAATGTAATTTTATTTTTTAATTCCTTATTAAATCATAACTGTGTACATTAATGCGTTTATGGGGTACAGTGTGCTGATTTGATATAATGTGGAATGCTACATCTAACTGATTAACATAACTTCTCCTTACTTACTTATTTGTTGTGGTAAAAACATTCACACTCTATTCTTGATAGTTTAGAATGTGTCATTGCATTATGCACATTAGGTGGATCCCCCAGATTCCCTGTCCTCTCCCAGTCTCCCCCACTCCTCCCCTCTCTTCCCTCCTTCTTTATGGACTGTAGTTATGTTTTACCATTCCTGTGAATGTGTGGGTGATTTCATAGTAGTATTGAATACATTGGATACTTTTCCCCCCTATTCTTGAGATACTTTACTAAGAAGAGTATGTTCCAGCTCCATCCAGGTAAACATAAAAGATGTGAAGTCTCCATATTTTTATGGCTGCATAATATTCCATGGTGTACATATACCACAATTTGTTAATCCATTCATGGATAGATGGGACTGGGAGAATTTTTTAAGAGGAAGACCTCTTGGGGCAATTGAAGCAACACCAAAATTATATTACTGGGATCTGATCAAATTAAAAAGCTTCTGCACAGCCAAGAACACAGTAAATAAAGCAGACAGCCTTCAGAATGGGAAAATATATTTGCAGGTTATGCTTCTGATAAAGGTATGAGAACTAGAATCTACAGAGAGCTCAAACTAATCAATAAGAAAAAAAACAAACCCCATTTCTATGTGGGCAGAGACTTTAACAGAAACTCTTCTGAAGAAGACAGGCGCATGACCTACGAACACATGAAAAAATGCTCACCGTCTTTAATCATCAGAGAAATGCAAATCAAAACCCCTTTGAGATATTACCTAACTCCAGCAAGATTTGCCCACGTCACAAAATCCCCAAACTACAGATGTTGGCGTGGATGTGGAGAGAAGGGAACACTTCTACACTGTTGGTGGGAATGCAAGCTAATATGACTTTTTTGGAAAGAAGTTTGGAGAATACTCAAGGAACTAAAAGTGGACCTACCGTTTTATCCTGCAATCCCCCTAGTAGGTATTTACCCAGATGATCAAAAATCATTTTACAACAAAGACATTTGCACCAGAATGCATACTGCAGCCCAATTCATAATTGCCAAGTCATGGAAACAGCCCAAGTGCCTATCGACCCATGTAATTTTAAATCAATATACTTCTCAAAGGAGTAGGATAGTTTGTGGTATTTTATACTTACATTCATACTCTGATTTGAAAAATATTTTCAGTGAAGATGGAAGTAATATGTATTATAAACATACAAAATTCAAGCTGAAGGTTATAATAGTGTCTGTGAAAGACAGATATTGTCAAGTTATATGGTTAATGAATGAAATCTCATACAGTGAGGACTATAGCTTAAAATAATAGTTACTACACAATGGGAGTTTATTTCATGGCAAGAAGTATTCTAGCTGCTTTAGATAAGCTAATCTAATCTTACAAACATTTTTATATATTTGGCATTATTTTCCTCATTTTATATAAAATAAACCTAGGCAAAGAGAGGCTAAGACTTGCTAGAAATAAGAGAAAACTGGAACATCTGAGGTTTTAATTCTCAATATTTCCTCAAAACTGAAGTCTTTGCTCTTTCCACTGGAGTATACTGACTCTCAATCTTAATTGATTGAACTAATCAAAAATGACACTTAAAGCTGAATTACTTAGAAGTACCCCTTTAAAACACTTCTTAATAATACTGATCCCACCAATCAAATATAATCTTCCCATCTAAACACTCCAGACCTTTTTTGCCTCTTTTGCTTTTTTAGTAATACTGGAATTTGTTTTGTAGCATTGGTTATCTGCTTACCTGTTTGGGCTCTTTTACTAAGCCTTATTGTGGGATACTGACATAAATTTTCACACTATACTGTAATTAAAAACGACGAAGCCTGTGTAATGCTTTATCCCGGTTAAATCAGTGTATCAAAAGAATATTTACATGCTGGTTTATTATAGCAAAATGCAACACTAATTATATCATCTTAAAAGCTTTCTTTTTTCCAGTTTTACATGGGTCAAAAAGTGTTCTTATTATAATGACATTATATAAATCTTTGTGAACAGGAATGGCTATTTCTCCTTGTTCTTGCCTGTGGGCATAAAAACCCACCCACTTACTATGCAGACCTCTTCTTGTGGTAGGTGGAATGATGACCCTTCCAGCTACACAAAGATGCCTGAATCCTATTCTCCAGAACCTATGATTATGTTGCCTGACAAAATAGAGTTAAGGTTACAGGTGGAATTACAGTAGCTAGTTAGCTCACTTTAGCAAGATAATCTCGTATTATACAGGTGAGTCTAATCTAATCACAGGGGTGGAAGGGTCACAGGGAAATGTAAGGAAAAGTGTGTCACAGACATGTGATGGGAGCAGGACTGGGCAGGCTATTTTTAGCTTTGAAGATGTGAGGAGGGAACATGAACCCAAGAACACAGAAAAGGCAAGCAAATGTATTTTTATCCTGAATATCCAGGAAATAATGAAATGCTTTCATCACCTAGGTCTTAGCCCGGTGAGCCCACATTTTGGATTTCTTAACTATAAAACTGGAGCATAATCAAACTGGAATTTGTACGGTAGCTACAGAAATCATATACACCTCTTTTGGTTGCTCTTTCTTCTAGGCCAACAACAGTGTTGGTGGAAGTCAGTGTACATTAGTGATCAAATTCACAGTTCCTTTCTTACGTTTTTTTTTTTTTTTTTGTGAAGTTTTAATCCATTAATACTTCCTTGGAAGTCCAGTAAAGAGACTTTTTCCCCCCACCAGGAAAGTCTTACTTTGTCCAGGACCTAAAGATTATATTACAAATCCCAATTATATGCTTTGAGAAGCTGTTTTGTTCTTCCCTGTTAATTTTTTTTTTTTTTCAATTGAGACAGAGTCTCACTTTGTCACCCTTGGTGGAGTGCCGTGGTGTCATAGCTCACAGCCACTTCCAACTCTAGGGCTGAAGCTATTCTCTTGCCTCAGCCTCCCTAGTAGCTGGCACTACAGGCATCTGCCACAATGCCTGGCTATTTTTGTTTATTTGTTTAGCAGGCCCAGGGTGGGTTTGAACTCACCAGCCCCGGGAGCATGTGGCTGACGCACTAACCACTGAGCTGTGGGTGTCCAGCCATTCCCTGTTAATTTTGAACATAACTGTTCGATTGAATGCATGTCTGAATTAAGATGTGGCCTCATGTTTATCCTCTTCATAGCACTAATGTGAATTTTTCGTCCCAAGACAAACAGTCCATCCTCATATTATTCCATGAAATGAGAGAAGTTTCCTAGCAATTTACATATTTGAATTGCTTCAGTCATAAACTGCTTATTTTTTTTTTAATTTTGGAAAAAAGATACAAATAAAAACATCATAGCAAATTCTCCATCTAAGCATTAAGAAGATGTGAAAAAAAAATTTAACTTCTGCATCTATTATCCCAGACCTAATTATATACCCCTAACAAATTAAATTTTCAAGCTAGATCAATATGGCTGTGGTATTCCAGGAGCAGTTAGAGATACATGGGGACGGAGAGGGAGAGCCCACGGGGAGGGGGGTTTTAGTGTCACCAGGATGCTCCTCATCTGTGCAGGAGCTCCATAAAACTTCTTTTTATTTATATCGCTTTAGGGAAAATCTACAATCAAAACTTTTATTTTTATAAATCACTTCCAGCATTCCTGGGATGCCTTTATCTTTTTATACATCTCATTTTTCATTGCATGGCACTGAAGACACTCCAGCCCCTTGGAATTCAGACAGGGGGCTCTCCTGTTCCGTCCCGCTCTGCCATTTCCACACTCTTTCAACACCACCCGCTGCACTTTTACAATGTTTGACTTGGTTTCTAAGTTGGCCTCTTTCCTTCTCCACTAAATATAAACTCTGTTTGCTTGACACAAGTATCATTCTTTCCTTTCTTCTCCACTTGCTTTTGTCTTAGCGTCCTCCTTTGAATTATGTTTATGGAACTATGTTTAGTTCTGTGTGGTAAAAGGCATGAAGCCTTTGACTTGTAAATGCAAATGTGCCTTTTTTTTTTTTTAATGGAAATCCTCTCAGTCTCACTGCTGTCAGGCAGAATGTGGAAACAGCCTAAATGCCCACCAACCCAGGAATGGATTAACAAGCTGTGGTATATGTATGCCATGGAATACTATTCAGCCATTAAAAAAAAATGGAGACTTTACATCCTTTGTATTAACCTGGATGGAAGTGGAAGACATTATTCTTAGTAAAGCATCACAAGAATGGAGAAGCATGAATCCTATGTACTCAATTTTGATGTGAGGACAATTAATGACAATTAAGGTCATGGTGGGGGTAGGGGAAGGGGAGAGCGGAGAGAGAAAGAAGGAGGGAGGGGTGGGGAAAGGAAGAGCAGAGAGAGGAAAGGAGGGAGGGGGTGGGGCCTTGGTGTGAGCCACACCTTCTGGGGGCAAGACAAGATCGCAAGAGGGACTTTACCTAAAAAATGCAATCAGTGTAACCTGGCTTATTGTACCCTCAATGAATCCTCAACAATAAAAAAAATATATATATATATGCAACGTTCTTTATAAGATTATACGTAGAATCTCTTATTTTACTGCATGCCGTGACTGGAGCCCACCGACTGGGTGGTCCGCGGCAACTGCACATTTAAAGATGATTAATCCTGGGAACACACGTAGGTTGTTGTTTATGTTTATTTGGCTACACTAGTGCTGGGGAACCAGACCAACCATGCATATTAAACTTTGTTCCTATCGACTTTAAATGCACTTTCTGACGTAGTAATAAATGTGTATGTACAAGAGGCTGATTAAAATACTGGTGGGGCAATTCCAATTACTTGAATTTTTTCAATAAAAGGCACTGTTTTGATGATATATAGTTAATATTTATTCAAAATCACAAAATTATTTAAATTTGGTGCCTACTCTGATTTAGAACTACAGTATTTATTACTTTGATGTAATACTTTTTCATGTAAGAGTCGCAATTTTTTATAAGATTCACATTTCTGGCATAAATCAAGTTTCTGCTGATAAACACAATTATAAATGGCTGATATAGGACAGCAGAAGAAGGTGTGTTCAGTAAATGTAGTTCAGAATATATTTTTGTTAATTAAGATAAAATCATTTATTAAAGTCCCATTCTTTTTTGAACAGTTTTGTATAATTTAGAAATTAATTGGATGTGACAATGAACTTAAAAATGTTCCTCATCAACACCTAAAATTTTGACATTGCTGAATAAGGTCACAGTCTTGTTGTTTAATTTAGTGAAATTGGGAGGTACAGATCTGTCGGTAAATTAAACGTATAACAGAAATCTGAAAATTACACTTGTTAAATTATTGTCCATGAGTATATAATGAATAGTAATAATAAAACAAGAATTAGATTATAATTATCGCTATAATTAAACACTATAAAATAATAAAAGTTATTAATCAATAGTATCAGTCCTCCAGGCAGTAAGCTTGATGCATGTATAAAATTAGTATCTGAAGTATTTTAGTATTTTTTAGATTAAGAAAATGTGCTTAAATTTGAGGTCAAAAAGTTGAAAGTTGTAAAATCCAAATTATAGAAAATGTCCCATAAATATAGCTTTCAAGCAAAATCCTCAGAAACTAGAGAATCTAGCCCTCAAATGTTATTACAAAATTTAAAATGCCACATTATTTAAGTTTGGGATTGTCATCGTTCTTTGGGAAATCTCTGTGTGATGATGAACATGTGAAATAAAATGCACAGTGGGATTTTGGTAAGAAAGGCGAAACTGGAGACCAGATGTTAAGAATATTGATCATGAAGTACCGACTTGAACTCGTCCTGATTTTTAAATCAGTTTCAGTTAACTGTGTCAATGGGCAAAACACAATGCACAAAATTTCATCTAACCAAATAATGAGGTCGATGTGGACGATGAAGTAAATCCATGGACAACTTCTAAACTTTCCCCTAAGCCTAAGATTTTTCTTTCTGGAATTGATATAACTGTGGAAAATAAAATGCCCTGGGTGGGGGGGAGGGATCATTATTTTCTCCATCTTTCTGCCCTGTTTTTCCAACTTCAAATCAATTTCCTAACAGTGGAAGTCACTGGGCTTTAGCACCAGGCTCAGCCCTGCCCATTGTGGTGTCAGACCTGATTATTTGGGGAGATATTTGAGGAGCTACAGCCAACACTTAGGGAATGATATCAGGATAGCCTTATTGGGAGTTCATTCTCAGCTGGTAACCGATCTTCTGATTCTTCCAGAGGACGAATTCCTCTGACCCTTCACTCTTCCAAATGATTCCCTTCCTTGTGAACCGTTTGTGTGATCATGAGCTTCCTCCTTGTCATTGTTAGATAACTGAAACAATATTCTTTTGTTCTTTTGCTTCCCCTCTCCCCAACTCTCACTCACCTTTGCTATTCATAATCCCAAGCCAAGCTAAACCTGTTCATATGTCAAGAGACACGGTAATGCACGTCTCATCCTTCACTGCCCGCAGCTCACCCCCCACGTTCCCATAACTGAGACTCACCTGGCTGTTGGGACTCTCACTCCTCAGAACAGATCATTCTGCTGGGTCACCGCTTGAGGAATGTGATACTCTACAATTCGGACAAGTGACAAACCAAAGGCGTGGAGGAAGGAAGGAGCAGCAGGTAAACAGGGACACTGTTCACAGCAGGAGGTACCTACCACGCGAGGGCGTATTATGCACCTGCTGTAGTGATTAATCTTAGTACTAATGTTATCTAGTACGTGACTGCATTGTAAATTAGACTAAAAATCGTGGAGAGATACAAAAATGTATAGTTTCTGTTTTGAAGATGCTACGTTTGAGCTATGGAGGGAAGTGAGAAACACACAAGATGGCTTGCAGAATAATTGTTTAAATTTTACTTTAAATGGACACATAAACTAGTTTTAACAGTAAGAATTTAAATGCCTCCAGTTTTGAAAAGGCACACTAACTTTTTTTTTTTTTTTGACAATTAAACTAGGATGGCAGTGGGGGTGAGATACAACGTTTGAAATGTAACAAACCTGTCACTATTCCACTATTCGCAACAGTTGATATTCTATATCCACTGATTCAGCTGCAGAATTAAAACAAAACCCCAACCCACACATCTTTGGTCTCTCTTCTATGTGGGATCTCTATGGCTAGTCTCAGAACTGCATTTATATAAAGGATAAAGAAGGAATGTTTAACAGTCACCGAGTGGATGACACCTGTGTGTGTGTGTAAACAAGCAAGCAATCAAAACACCTGAGGCTGACACTTACTCTTCCGTGGGTGATACCTTCAAAAATTGCAATCTGCTTTGTATTTCAGCCCAACATTATCAGCCTAAACTATAGGAAACAGTGCATCAATTTTCTCATTCTGAGACCTAGAATCTAAGTATTTCTTGAATGGCAATACAGTTTTCTAAATACTGATGATGGATGTTGCTTGAAAGATATGACTAGATTGAGCATTATAGAAACATCTGTAGAAATAAAGTGCAACCATCAGTTTTTGTCAGAAACACTCTCAGTGCCTTTCTGCAGGCAGGTGCATCAATTAATGAGCTTTCTATAGAAAAGATCCATTAAAGTTTCAAAAATCTTAGAGGACTTGTATCTGAATCTCTGCTACAATAAAAAGCAACGCAAGAGAATACAGCCCAAGAATGCTTTTTATGATAAATTCATCAGGGAGAAAGTTTAGCCTTTCCTTCAATAAGGGAAGCCTTCGGGATCACATAAACAAAAAGCAGAGAGAGGGGAAAGCAAATCCCTAGGGAACTCCATTAACATAATTGAGCACTTAAATGCATAAGAAACAAATTGAGACCACTTAAGTAAATAAGGAGAAAGCTATGTAAAGACAGCATCAAGATGCTAGGATTGATCTTAACTGGTACCATCTTTGGAATTAAATAGGGCTGATACCTCCAAGGACTAGCTCTTTAGCAATAAGCTACATGGTTAAGCAGGGAGCTTGTTCAGGGACAGCGTCGTCTGAACTCCAGCGCCAGCACCTGGCGTACGTATTCTGTTCCACATATTCCACATCTTTACAACTCACTTTCCTTATTCTAAATAAGTCATGAGGCTATTTAGAGTCTTATGACTGCCTCACAGAGTGTTGTGACTTTTAAATGAAATTAATTATATACAATATTTACTTGATGCTATATGGCCCTTAGAAAATTTCGGCAAATATATTCTGTTTATTATGATCATTACCATTACCAGGTATGAAGAGACATCTCAATTTGAAACGCATAGTGATATAAGTAAGTACAAAAGAATGGATCAGTAGTTAATAGAATTTTCTTCAATTGAAATCCAAATATACTCATAAAATGTAATAAATGTCTTAATCAAAACTACATTACTTAGATCTCCATTAAAATCTGCTTTATTAAAAAATTGAAATGGATTGACTGATTTGAAGTATCAGTCTTGTAATATTATAACCAAAAAGATAAAGTTAAGAAGGTAAAGTTTACAAATTATGTGATTTAAAAACTGTAACTTCTTCGAAATTGAGTAACAATCTTGGTTGCTGTGACCAGATATTTGGACACTAATAAGGAAGTTTAAGTGTTCCAATGATCACCTCCGAAGGGTTTCCATCCTTTAGGAGAACTGATTATACATACTTAACTCAATTTTTTTATTATTTTATTTTATTTATTTGTTGGTAAACGTTTTCTGCAAGTTCCAAATATATCCAATGATGCTATCGATATTAAGTTTACACCTTAATTTTTTAAAATAAGGTGAACACACCATGTAACAAGTCCCAAGATCATGTCACAGAACACTGTGTTTCACCTGTACCATCGAAATCTCCCCAGTGTTGTTTCCAGTCACTTTATACACTGTTTCCAGTCACTAGTTTGTCAGCTGGATTAGTCTCAGTTGATTTTGACTTTTTATCATGAAATGCAAGATGTCTATTTTGAGTTTGAGATTCTTTTGCTGAACCAGGATATGAGATTGACTTGTATTGTTGCTATTTGGAAATTGTAGTCTTTTCTATTTCAATTCTGTATAATAATTCCTTATATGAATATATCGTATAGCACATTTATCTCCTGTTCTACTAGGGTTCACCTCCAATGTTTAGAAATCAAAATTTAGAAATGATGTTCAATGTGCATTTTTGTGTATGCCTGTGCACCATGCATCTGCTCATTTCCGTTCGTTACACAGTCAGAGGCTGAATTGCTTGGTCATGAGATAGGCCTGTGTTCGGTTTCTAGAAGGTACTGCCAATTCACCAGTTTACATTGCCATCAGAAGTGAATGAGTGCTGTCGACCCATTTATGTGCCCAGAGTGGCACTGTGAGTTTTACTAAGTTGTATTCATTCTGGTCACTGTCTAACAGTATGTCAATGGGTTTCAATTTGCACCCCTAATGAATTTATTATGCTGAGCACTGTTTTATACGCTTCTTGGCCATCTGAGTTTCCTTTCTGTGAAAAGCCTACCCAAGGCTTTCATTCATTCACGTAAGGAAGTTTATTGGTTTTCATTATTTTGCACAATTTATTGAATAGGACTGTTTAATGAATATATGTATGGCAGGTGTTGTCTTTTTTTTTTAGACTTGCCTTTTGAATTTCATAAAAGTATATTTAAATAAACAGAAGTATTCAAGTCTGACAAATCTAATCTGTCGATCTTTTCCTTTATGATCAATGATATGTGTGTATGTGTCCTGTTTTGGAAGATTGTACCAAACTCAAAATCTTGAGACCCTATCTAGGACAATTTTTGAAGTTTTATTCTTTTACCTTTAACCTTTTTTCTAAAATGTATTGCTAATTGATTTTCCAGCATGTTACTTTCAGAAAGGTTTAATTTTTTAAAGTAAAGTTTCTGCAAATATTAGCTATTGCTGTTTTACATTACTATAATGCAATTAAGCTTTTTATTATTTTATTTGTATCTGATGCATCATTTTATTACATACTCAATGTTCCTCTTTAGTTTAAAGATGTATAGCCGTAAGTGATGTGTTGATTTTGTCCACTAATATGTGTTAAATGTTCACACTGAACTAGACGTCATTCTAGTTAGTCAGAAACTGTAAATTCATTAGTGAACACCACAGATGTATCCTCTGAGCCACGGAGCCATTAGGCTTGAAGAGAAATGCTCAGACATGACGCACTAGTTTTCTGCTGCTTCTTTAACATATTGCCCACGTTCAGTAGCTTAAAACACCTATTGTCTCACAGTCTGTGGATCAGAGGTCCAGGTACAATTTGGCATTGCTGGGTCATTTCTGCAGGTCTTCCAAGACCATAATCAAATTATCAGTTCTTCTAGGCTTTTATCTAGAGGCTCTGGTTAAGATTTATTTCACTTCCAGGTTGTTACCAAAATTCAATTACTTGTAGTTGTATGACTAAAGTCCCTATTTTTATGCTACTTCATCTTTAAGCCAAAACCAACATGGTGAATTCTTCTAATGCTTCAGATTTCTGACCTCTTCTTCTTATACCAGAAAGAGAGAGATCTCTGTTTCTTAGGGTGGATATGATTATGTTAAACCCACATCATACAGCATAATCTGTTTAATTTTAGGTCATGTTATTAGTAACCTTAATTACATCTGAAAATCCCTTTTTCCATGTAACAGATTCAAGAAATTATCTCCAAAGAGCAAATCTCAGACAAGCCAAACTTCTCCCACGCACGGAGGCCAGAACATCTTTGCATGCATCTTCACGGTAATGTTTCAAGAATAACAATCTGGAAACAACGAAAATACTTATCTAAAAATACCGCCAAAGTAAACTATAGCATGTGATACAATAAAATATTACTCAGAATTTAAAGTGAATGAAATATAACTACAAAATATAATAGATATCTTAATAGATTGAGTTAAATCAAAAGTAAACAAAACTGAAAGTAAACATAGGAATTTTAAGAAATAGAAATGATAAACATGATTTACAATTATACTTACTTATAGAGGGCCAAGTAAAGAAAAAAACATTGGCAGGAACCCACCAGCAGATTTAAAGTGATATCATAGAATTCAGTAAAAAAAAAAAATTATTTGGTGTTATTGGTGGTGGATTCATGGATGATTTTTGCATTTTATTTTATATATATATATATATATATATATATATAATTGGGAAAGAGTTGTGAGTGGGTCAAATATTCAAGGGTGTTATGAGCCAAAGTCTTATTAATCAAAATTTATGTTTTTGTGAGTATATGTATACAAGTACCAAAATACATTGAAATTATGTGAGGAAAAATTACTGAGTGTTACGAGAAAGCCTAACATGAATACAGATTGAGCAGAAGAGAGCAAGGAAAGTTTTCTTTTTTTTTGAAGTAGTGTTTAAGCTGAAGTACACATAATAGGAAGTCAGGGAGAGGTGCAGGAGGAAGAGCTATGTCACCCTGGAAACCTGTGCTAAGTCGCTGTGTCTGGAAAATAATGACTGGAAAAGAGACATTGTGACTGAAACACAGAGACTGGCAAAAGACAGGACAGAGAGACAGAGCCCAGATGCGGTGGGAAACGCAAGTGGGATAATTGGACACCTTCTGAAAGGATGACTTGGTTGCTGATACAGACGAGATACAAGTGCCGCCACGTCTCATGTTGAAATTTAATCTCCAGTATTGGCGGTGGGCGTCCAGCAGCAGGTGTGTGGGTGGGGGTGGGGGGATGTCACATGAAGGCCGATGCAGAACTCGTGGTCATGAGTCCTCGATCCACTAGTTCTCTTGAGAACAAATTATTAAAAAGAACTTGGCACGTTCTTCTCTCTCTTTTTCCCTCTCATGTGATGCCTGCCCCCTACACTCTTCCACAGGTGAAGCTTCCCGAGACCCTCACCAGAAGCAGATACTAGCACCATGCTTCCTGTACAGCCTGCAGAACTGAACCAAATAAACTTCTGTTCTTTATAAATTACCCAGTCAGTTTATAGCACCACAAACAGACTAAGATAAATGTACAAGATTTGCAGTTGGATATTAACAGAAGAGGAGAAACCATGGGAAAGATTATGTCATGAGACCAGGGAGACTCCTACGAAAGATGCTATGATGGAAAATGAATACATGTGATAAAAATGATGAGTGCTCAAGGAAAACAGCCACCATGATTCGTGTTGAATGAATCAAATAACGAATCCATCATTTACAAAGATAGAAAATACTGAGGGGAGTGTAAATTTGAAAGAAATTTAGACATGAAATTTAGAAAATGAGAATTAAATTCAAGTTTGAGCAGTATTTCAGAAAGAGGTAGTAAGTGTCAATTTTGTATATGAATGTGGAGTTTAGTGAAGCATCAGAAATGGAAAGGTGAATTTGAGAATTATAAGAACAGTATTTAAAAGTCCTAAGACTGGCTGAGAATATATATGGAATCAACATAAACCAAGTCCTGGGACTCTCCAACATGGATCAAGTTAAAATAAATATATATATAGTGAAGATTATATCAAGATGCATAATTTTTTCATTTATTATATATGTACATATAGACAATGTTTGTGCATATATACAACACCAAGATGTATAATTTTTTCATTATTACATATTTATGTACAAACATATACAATAAATGAGAATGTTAATGATATAAAAAATCACGTGTTTGTGTGTGTGGTGAACGTGTGTTAAAAGTATAAAAAGTTAGGACGCGAAATTATTAAAAATATGTCAGGATAATGGATGACTTTAGGAACAGCGGGGGAAATGAGATTGGGAAAAGTATACAAATGGTTTTCAATTTTGGCTTTAAAGTTTTACTTCTAAGAAAAACAATTTGAAACGTTGGAAAATTGATTAAATGGCTGGTAAGAGATTAGACAAGATGACACACTGTGTCTAGTGAATTCTATTTAAAAGTTTGTCTGCAGAATAAATGGACTAGAGAGATAGGAACATAATTGAGGAAGGTTGTGGCTTTTAAGTTGTTTTTTTCTTTTTTGCTGTTGTTATGAGTTTATCATTTATTTGATTTTGTAAGAAAGGTGGCATAACAATTTATACTTTTCAGAGATGATGGAGGGAGAACTTTCCTTAGGAGAGAGATAATTTCATCATTGTAATGGAAGTGAAAATAAGAGAAGATAGTTACAAATGCAATTAAATTTCCGTGTTTGGTTTTGGCAAGTTGAGCAGTGTCCATTTTTTGGTTTCTATTTTCCCCAAAGTATGAGGCAAAGATAAAAGCTGATATTTACAGCAAAGGGGAACATAGAGAATATGGCTGCTCATGGTTTGAAATTGGAAATTGTGGAAAATAAAGCAAATTGTTGTAGAAATATTTTTAATCTTCTATGTGGTTTTTAAAGCTTAGTTGAGGGTGAAGATACAGGTAACAATTGGTGGCAATCTGTATTGGTAACAATTTTAATATTTCCTCAGAAACTCTCAGATGCTTGTCAATAGTTACAGGTAGATTGTTGGGTGATTTCTTACTTTTTCTGGGAACATGACTAAAGTTAGAAGAGGCCGTTATCTGAAAGGGGAAGTAGGAGTCCTAGCTGGTGTTGTTTTGGTTACGCTCAACCACTTGCAGTTAGTTGAGCAATATCGTGACACTGCCTCCCTCCCCCACACACACACCCGGTAACTTACACGATCCCTGTGATGGCTAGATGGCAGCACATGGTCTGTGTCACTTCCAGAGGAGTGTGTCCACTTTCAGCCAGCCGAGACCGGTGTGCTGGACTATTCTATAAAATGCTGGAAAGTAACTATGAAGTTCTGACATCTGCCCAACGAAAATTTTATCTTCTTCCCAAACAACCATGTTCTAGCTTCCTTAATGGGATAGACACAGTGGATATTCAGAAATATGTGGACTCCAAGTTTTGCTCATTTTCACCATTGAACATAAACCTCAGTTTATTTAATTAAAGTTTGTCCTCTCCCATGATGATATAGCTAAGAAAACGGCTATTTTAAATGTTGGGTGACGTTGAAGCAACGTGTCACTCTTTGTTTGCCTTCGGATCCAATAATTAAATCTTCTGCCATTTAGGACTCTTGTGGTAACACAGAACATGGTTATTTTAAATAAAGGATTATTGTGCCCTTGATCTTCATTCATTGTTCAGCAAGCCATATGGTTAGGGAAGGAGTATCTGAGATTCATCATCATTTGCTCAATAAAGAATTTCACAAATGGCATCATTATTTTGTTTGGAACTACTTCCTCTTCAAAAAAAGTCTTCAGTAAAGTCAAGTCTTAAGTGTAAGTAAAGCATATTACCTTCTGTAATGTCAGTGAGCCTCCCCCAGTCAGTTAAAGGCCTGAATAGAACAAAGGATTAACCTCTCACATCAACAAGGAAGGAGTCTACAACAGAACCCTTTTGGACTTGAACAGAATCATTACATCTTTTTGGGTCTGTAGCCTGGTGGCCTTTGAACTTTAACTGCAACATCACATCGGTTTCTCCCGACATCTCCAGTCTGCTGACCCACCCTGTAGATTTTGGAATTGCCAGCTCTCAAAATCACATGAACCAAGTGCTTAAAATAAATCTCTTTCTGTACCTATAAATATCCTATGAATTCTGTTTCTCTGGATAATCTTGAATAATCCAAATAGATCAGTAAACTCAGATTACTTTTCTGTAAGACTGCAATAATTGTCTGGACAGATGGGGTGGAACTTTTGCCCTGTAACCTCTATCCTCCTGGTTTTCAAGGCTGCCCTAGAGTCATTTTTCTTTTCTCCTGCTTATGCAGATCAATGTAATTGGGACATGTTGAATAGGTGGATGGAATGTCAGCCTTTGCATCTGTCAGCCTGGCATCTCCACAAGCTAGCATCTTAGATTTCCCCCACCTGGCTTCAAGACAGCCCTGTGCATGAACACGCAACCCTGTGGAACATCATCTCGTACTTACTCTCCACACCATTTTCAGATGAGGAATGCCAATACTGGAAAGTACCTTGGTCACCTCAGGCTGCTAGAACAACATGCCATAGACTGTTTGTTAGAACAAAGATCATTTATTTCTCATGATTCTAGAGGCTGGGACGTCCAAAATCAAGCTGCTGGCAGATTCAGCGTCTAGTGAGGGTACTCTTCACAGCTTGCAAACGGTCACCTTCTTTCTCTATCCTCCAATTCAGGAGTGGGAGAGGGATCTGGTCTCTTAACTCCTCCTGTTAGGAAGCTAATCCCATCATGAAGGCTTCCTTCTCAAGACATCCTATCAACTGAATTAATTCCCAAAGGGCACAGCTCTAAATTCTTTTTCTTCAGGGATTAGGGCTTCAGCGTGTGAATTTTGGAAGAACACATTCAGTCCATAATGAGGCAGTTCCTAGTGGTAGCCTGGTTAATTCTGTCCCATCCCACCCTCCAAGTGTTTTAAATTTTTATTAGAAAGTGGGTACTTTGCATCTCTTTGAACTGAGTTTTTGTGATGTAGAAAAAAGGAAAATTTCCATCCTGCTCTGCTTCCTATTACCCAAAGACTGCCACAGGTTTTTCTTACAATTTTATGGAGAATTTGATTTTGCAAGAGTATCTTATAATGAGGAATTGTATTTTGCCTGTTCCTCAGCATTCGGACACCACATCTCTTAACACTGCTACCTGAAATTCTATGAATGGAAAAACACATCCTTTGCCTCTCCGGGAAAGTGTGGCCAGGAAATGTGGGCGTCACCTGCCTAGCGCACAGGCTCAGACTTTTATAGAGAAGCAAATGTTAGCAGGATTACTGGATTCTGTGTGTCTCTGGCACTGTGCTATTTCTTCCTTTGCTGTGAGACCAGCTCCTAGAAAGCCACAGGATGTGCAGATTCACAGATGGAGGTCAGAAAAGCAAGTGGAGACCCCATGTGAGCTACAGAAATATAAACACCTCTTTTGATTTTTATCAGTGGATTCTGCATTTGGGCACTACACATATACACTCCTTAATGTACCAAGTAGTAGAGGGGTGGGAGAATCTATTCAACATTATAGTTCTTAAGGTCTTCAATCAATGCATACCGTTATTTACAAAAATTATATATCAAAATTTTCAAATTAACTTGCTCTGACTCATTTAAACAAAAATGCACCTTCGAGTACACTGGTAAAATACTCAGGAAATTTTGAAAAGCAAAATTGAGAGTATCTTTCCTTGTTTGATCAATGGATCTTGCGGTGCAGAGTGATAACTACCAAATTATCTTCTGTGACAAATTAGATTCGGACATGAAAGTAGTGCATTATGAAAAATTCAGTAAAACAAGTAGAAAAATAATTAAAATTCTTTCCAGCATATATATTTTTTTTGAAATCAAAGAGAATTGTGTGTATTTTCACTAAGAATTACAAGTGCGTTTGGAGCCATTATCCTTACATGCCAACTGACATAAAGCAACACATGTTAATGCTGAAGAATCTGACAGTCCCTACAATAGCCTGCAGCAGCTACTGAAACCTTTCCTGGAAATACTGTGAGGATTGTGAAAATGAAGGGTTTCTTTCAAATTTGTTTCTTTCTATATGTTTATTTTCTTGTGAAAATAATATTAAGGACAGAAATGTCAATATAAACACTTGGAGGTGTAAGGTTTGTATTTACTTTAATGCTCCAGCTTTCCATTACCCCGTGTCACATTTAAAAGGGTGTGTTTTAGAACATTTTAATTGCTGGCATAGGCAGATTAGGTATCATGATAAAGTACAGTATAATAGTTAAGAAATGGCAATTATGAAAGGGGAAAATATCAGGGTAGTGGTTGAAGTCTATGGATTTCCGTGAGTTGAGTGAAGCCGGGAAGCATTTTAACAGGAAACTAAGATGGACATTCAAATGTAGGAACTTACACCATCGCACACTGTATTACTGTTTGAAAAGATGTATAAAAAACAACACATTGTACCCCACATATGCATAAATGTATTCATGATCTATGTGTATATGACTTAATAAAAAAAAGATAAGTATTTTGGTTAAACTGAATGAATTTTTAGGCTTATAAAACACTCAGTAAAATTTCAGAATACGGAGTTTTTTTTTGAAAAACCCTAATACATACACACACAGAAAATGCTCTATTAATTGTGACCTTCCTAGGTAGGAAAAGCTATAGCAACATCCAATCATGCTATGCCTGTTTAACACACTAACAAATACATTCGTGGCATGATATGAGAGAGTGGACACTGTTCTTGAAATTCTTAAAATCCCTGCATTCCCCCAAATCAAACTGAAAATAAAAAAATGTAAGCACTAGTATTTGAGGTGTTTGTTGGTGCTATAAATGATGTCTTGCATACTGGCCAGAAAGGTCCAGAACATCTTTGCAAACATTAATGAAAAAGGAAGTATGAGAAAAGTACAGAATTTTATAAATAGGAATCACGACATTGCTGCAGACCAGTACCACCTAATTACGTAGAGACATAATGATCATTCCAGAACCAAAGAAATAACACGTGCAAAGTGGTTTGAACTTTATAAAATGGGACATGGAAGAAAGCTGTGCATAAAGCTTTACAGTATCTCCTGGAGTACAAGCTTGCCTGGGGTGACTGTAAGGATGTAAGTGAGGCCCATGAGGAGGAGGTACACCAATGTTAAAGTACGATTTATGTTAGAAAATAAACAGTAGCATATTTCTATAGCACAGATAGAGGGAATAGACTCACGCTTTCATTAGAGGGCATGAGTTTTTAAAACAAGAGTATTACAGATTTTGTATGGCAAATATTTTTATATTCTACTTTTTGGAAAAAATGCATTCGTCAATTTTATTCACTTAGATAATATGTGGTATACAAAATAGTGTATACAAATGGTGGTTCCTATAAGTAAATATTTAACTTCAGAAATAAAGAAATCCTGAATATTTGCCTGCTGGCCAGATGATCACATTAATTTTTTCATCCAATGTTGTAAGCATTCATCCACTGCTTATAATGTTATTATACTGAAAAACAGAGCCTCGGCTATTTACAGCGTAACTGGGAGGAGACTGTATTTAGCCCTCCCTCCCCCTGCCTGTATCCATCTCTTCTTCCCTTTGAGAGGAGCCCTGGCAAGGAGATAAAAACCGTGATGGCAGAGGGCTGTGTTCGAAAGGAGGATTGTTTCTCCTGAACACACGTTTTAACAAAAATGCAGGAGGACGGGGCGCTGGAACAGGCAAAGTTGAGAAGTGAAGTGAGTGCAAGACTTCTCTTGTCTGTAGTGAGTGCCTGCGGGGAAAAGAAAAAGGAGGCTTGCAGATGCTTCTGTGACCGCCTATTGCACTCAGAGTGCTGCCTACAAGGGTATTCCAGGAGGTTCACTGGGCATTCGCAGTGGGATATACCTGTCGTCTCTACAAGAAATTGCCTCTAAATATATTTATTTGAATTCTTAAAGGATTTTGGATTTAGATTTAGGGGAATGGTTATTTGTTTAAGAAGTAGTACTGAGCTCAAATTGGCCCCAAAGAGACCCACATTTATACTCAAGATCAAAAAAGAAAAATATCTGTATATTCTATAACACATTACTTACCTGCAGAATAATGTAAATCTTTTCTGTAGCCAATATTGTTGAATGGGGTTCAATTAACTGAATATGTACACTCCTGTAGGATAATGAATATTGGGTTCTACATCAAGTTAATATATATATATATTACGAATTTCATGTTGCTTAGTCAAATCTTTCCCAGAGTTACAACATATCACTTTAATATTTGTTGGTTAGAAAATATATTTTATGAATGTTTCTTCTCTATTATTTTTTAAAACTTTTATTTACCTACCAGTTGTAATAACATTCTAGCAACTCAATTTGGATTATTTTTATCACTACACTTATATTTCTATAGGAAAAATGTTTCATATGGTTAGACATACATCTGTAATATCAGTTTGCATCATGGTTAAAATCTACAAGACAAATACAAGTAGTTTCTGTTTATTCCTAATATATATTTTGATCAGCTAATAAATGTATTTTCAAAATCATGATTATTGTTGGTATGTTTAAAAATAAATTTCAGTAACATTGAAATAATTGTAGATTATACAAGAAAATTAGGAACTGTCACAGATTGGAGGAGACTAAGGAGCTGAGACCACTAAATGCACTGTCAATTCTTGCAACGGATCCTACAGCAGAAAAGGACCTCACTGGGGCAATTTTATGTAATAGTGTTGTATCAATGTTAATTTCCTGGGTACAATGACTGAACTTTTTAAATGTTAATGCTAGCATTAGGGGATGCTGGATAAAGAGTATACTGGAAAAAAAAAGAAAATTAAGAAAGTAATCCTTTCTAGGAAAACTTAACAAAATATCTACAAATTAGTTTTTAATCTGAATTATAATTTAAACAATAATTTTTATCAAGAAAAACTTCTTTGTCATAAAAGAGTTATCCATTTCTCTGCAGTTGTAAAACCATACTGCCAAGATGACTCCTCCATTTAACAACTAATCTTCTTTCCAAAGCATGACAAACATTTTTTAAGAAGCACTGTCTTTATAATAGCAAAGATAAAATTATTATTTTTTTATATTTGGAAACATTGCATTTGCCTTGGATAGACTTTATAATGAAATATGTTTTAGTCATACCAATTTCATGCCTAAACAATGCTTTCAGCCGATCACTTCTGTCAATATTCTGAGAGCGGTTTTAAGTACTCACTAACTTTAAATAGCTGCATCAAAGATATGAAGAAATCTCCTCTAATTTAATTAATTTTACAAATAAGCTTTGCCACTTCCATTTTCATGCACTTATACATGTTAGCTTTGCTGGCTGGACTATCTTCTAAACTATGAATGCCTGTCACCTGTCTAAAGCATGTTCGAAGTTCGAAGGCTTATTTTAAAAGCTGGCTTCTCTAAGAATTCTCTTTTTGTTATTTCAGCCTGCAGTGATTGCTACTGTCCTCATTATGCTATGTAGCCTTTTTTAGTTACATTCAAGTGTTACAAAGTGTTCAGGCTTTTCTCCTTGATTAAGTGCAGAGCTTTTCTTGTAAGTATCAATTTTTGTTGAAAAAAAAATCCCATAAAGAGCCAAAGGTGACATGTCTCTAAGGTATCAGAACCAGGAAAATTTATAATTCCCAAGAGCATCCGGTGCATTTTTAATTTCATAGACATTGGTCCTTGTAATAGATCCTATTTTCTTTTATTACTGTTGCTCAGAAACCCAGCACCTAATTTACACTTCCTATCTTGAAAGTATACGGTACAGTATCTTAAAACCTTCTGTTTATATGAATTCATTAGCTTTACAATGGTTTTCATTCTTTTTTTTTTTTTTCCTATTCTAATTTTCCCTTGCCCCAAGTTTCTTCATTTATGTTATCTCAGAATTCTGGTGTTCTGGAAACATTCTTCAAGGCTCCTTATTATTATCATTTTTTTAATAATCAAAGAGAAGCATATGCAAATAAATGGAGAAAAAACTGTGAAAATCATTATCCTTATTTGGCAAATTATTTTCAAAGGGGGGAGTGAAAAAGATAATAATAAGATGCAAAAAAAACCCAAACAAACCATACATTTGAAATACTATGTTTATGTCTTATTTTAAAAGTAAACATAAACCGACTTTAGAAACATTCAATATGAACAGTGATGAAGTCCATGTATTCAATTTACAAATAAACACATACACCTGGTATGCCCACACACGCCCTGAGGGCCAATTCTCCCAGCTGCTGGGAGTGTGACCCTCAACTGAAGACTCTTCTAACTCCTGGAATTGTCCTTAGCTAAAGAAAGTTGCCTTGCTCAAGGTCGTGTCTCCTTGAGGGTGGCCTGCATCGAATAGCTAGTTGATGTCAGGGTTATAAGACACTGGTCCTTTTGCCCCAAGCCAGTGCAACTCTGAAGAGCGCCCTGTGGAGTTAGTGGTACTTTAGCTATGACTGTCTCATTGGCTGACCTTCTCCCTTGCAGTCCTGCTTCGTAGCTCCTGCTCTATGTGTAAATCCCGTATGCTAATCTCATAACCTCTGTCTCAGAGACTACTTCTCAGGGAGTTAAACATACACATATATAAATAGACAGATTAGCTAGGTAGGTATATAAGTAGGTAGATGATAGAAAGATAGATAAAAAGAAATTACACACTTGCATGAAGTGATTGATAGAACTTCCTGTCACCTGGGTGTGACACATGGTAAATAATCCTGATCAAAATGAAGGAATCTCCACATTTTGTAGATGACCAAAAATCCCTCTGTTCTAAGCTATTACTTCTTACTCTCACAGGAATATATTTAATCTTTTCAGATTACTTTATGGTTGACGGTTAATTTAGTCTATAAAGGAGCTGATCTTACTAACTAGGAGCAGCAACTACGGTCCCCAGAGCCAGGTGCTTGGGTTTGAATCTGAGCTCCTCCGTTTCCTAAATGTGTGATCTTTGGCTATTACTTATCTTCTCTGGGCCTCCATTTTATTTATAACATGAGTATACTAAGAATAACTGTTTCAGAGCTTTGTTGAGACAATATAATGACTTAATTTAAAATGATTGGAAAAGAATCTGGCATATGTGTATTAGCTATAATCACAATGTCACTAATGAAGTGTGAATTACCCAGTTGTAGACATTAAGCACGTTTGTTTTTATTTTTATTTTTTAATCCTAAACAGTTCTATACACCTATAACCCATGTAGTTATTGGGGTCATTGAAAAGTAACTTAGAGGACGACATATTGATGGCAGTGGAAAGGTAAACAAGGGAATTCTTTGACATTTTTGTATCATAAGAAAAATAAAGACTTTATAAGCTAAAGTACTTGGAAATTGTGATAGGCTCTGCTTAGGATATCAGGGTATAGTTATATTTAAGTGGATGCTGTGGGTAATTCTAGCCAGAAATTAGAGGACACTACTGCAGTGATTTAAAAACATATGTGGAAATTCTTATAAAATTCCCCCACCAAAAAGGGGAATTCATTGTCTCACTCCATTAAAAGGGACCGGCCTTTAGGGACTGGCAAAATGAACAGAAGGGGGTGAACGTGAACCTGCTTTATTTCTGGGGCTCTGCCAGCTGAGACCAGGTGAGTTTTCTTGGCGGGCTTTGAACACGGCCTGCAGGAGGAAGTCCAGTTACCGTGTGTGAAGACCACGTCCAGGGGAGAGGCCGGAGGGGCCCAGCTGCTGCGGGGCCTGCCCGGTGGGGAGCTCCTCAGCACAGGGACGAGATTCAGGAGCCATGACGCCGCAGGACGACCCCACCCGGTCACTCCGAGTCTGGAGCAAAATATCTGACAATATCTGACAATATCGCAAAATATCTGACAATATCGTCACATTTTACGCCCCTTTTTTGTAGTGATTCGTTACTTAGATAATGGGAGAGATACATGAACCTATTTAGAACCTAAATTAATCACCTTTCTATAAAGGGAGGAGCACAGGAATCCAAAATCAAAGAGGTAGGCATTCACCAAAATTATTTTTCATTTAAAAGATTTTCAAGGCACTGTTAAATATCTTGAAATTATGTTTAGCCGCAAGTAAATATAACTCACGCTGTTTTCTCAGCTCCACCACAGAGGGGACTCCTTTGAGTTTGAATAGGAAAGGACTACGCAAGCACGCACGCACGCACGCACATGCGCAAATGCACATGCGCACATATGCGCGCACCCGCGCACACTTGCACATGCGCACAAACGCACATGCACAGCACATGCGCACACACAAGCTGCGCACACCACTCCCTTCCTGTTTTTTGTTCGGGTAAACAAGGGGAAATGTTTCTGTTATTAAAATCTATGGGCACAGCTTGGTCATTGTTTACAGAGGTAACATCTTCTGTCGTTCTTTAAAACAGAGACAATTGAAACAACACTAGCATCAAATCACAGTAGTTTTTGTTTATTTGAGTCCTGGTAAACTCACCTCCTCCCCTGTAATAGAATTATTATGAAGTGAAATAGGAATAATATTTCAGGACAGAGAAAAAGAGATATGGGTTTGTTCCTCACATAATCTGTGCTTTCATATTCCTCATTGTTATAACCTGTGAAAATTATCTTTCTGGAGTAACCCGGCCACAGCCTTGGGATTCTGAAGGACACTCTGACCCTTTGCGCAGCCTGTGCTTAGTCTGATGCCAGGAGAACCGACACTGGGCGAATGGCTGAGAGTCTTAAGTCTCCAAGCTTAAGATTTATCCAGGGAGCCTTTGCTCAATAATGGTCTCAAAAATAATAAAGCTGATTTCTTTATACCGGTATTTAGCTCAATTCTTCCCTCTCCTTGGCATCCATTTTCCAATGGAAATATGTATAGATTTTTTTTGGATGCTAAGATAAGCATTTGCAATTACACATGCTATCAATACTTTCTGTAGCAATTAGCAATTAGACCGATTTACTCCTATATGGGAGAGGTCACACAATGGGCATATTTTCTTCCCAATTCTTTTTTGCGTACGTATTCTCAAAGCACTCTGTAAAGAGGCTGCTTAAATGAATGTACTATGCTTGATGGGTTATTTCTTTAAACCATAAGTGAGAGAATAATTAAGGAAACATTATCTGAGTTTTAATCTATAAAGTTTAGTTTTGTTTTCATTGTAGGTAAGCACATCTTCATATGAATTCAGAAGCACAATTCTGTGCAGCGTTTGAAACCAGACCAATTCTCTAGGTTCTCTGTTGGATCTACGTTTGTCACCTGTGGGAAAGTGGTTCTGATTAAGCAGCTCTGAGATTAGGCATTCTGGCCTGGGCTGAATTGTAGCTGTTCAAGCTTCACTAAATTGTAGCTGTTCAAGCTTCACTAGAATCTCCCCTATCTTTCGGCCCCTGAGTATTGTACTTACCTGTGACCATAAACTGAAACTGAACCAATGGAACTGACACGCACAAGGTGCAAACACTGTTGCTGTCCGTGGAGGGGAAAGACTCTCAGAGGAGGACCTTCTTAATCTGACAGCTCCACTGAAGGAAACAGATCCGAGCGCATGTGAGCTGTTTTTAATTATTATGCAGAGTGTCTACAAGGAGAAATTAATTTTAAGAGTTTCTTTATAACGTCTGACTTTTTTTCCTCAGCATTCCTTCCAGCAGATCAGTTAAAGACCCATCCTGGGAAATCTCAGATTCTAATGGGTCTTGGGAATCCTTGTGTCCAGGTACATCAATGCCTCCACAGGGCATGTCTGCGCATGCGGTAGAAGCAGTAACGGCAGCAACAATTCTATCCAAAATTGTCTCAGGTATTAATACGTCTTCTGACCCAGAGCTAAGGTAACAGGGAACCAGGTAACACCTACAGAGACAGAGAGAGCTGATTTCTTTATACCGGTATTTAGCGCAATTCTTCCTTCTCCTTGGCATCAGATCTCCATTTTCTTGGAATAAAATGAAGTTTTCTGTAGTTTGCCTTCCAACTTTGTAATTTCTCTTCTCATTTGTTAAGCCTTAGACTTGCTATATGGGCAGACTGACTATAGCATGGCCAAAAATGAAACAAACACATGAACGACTACTACATATTTGGTGATAAAGAAGGTCCATCTTTTCTTTGGAGATAAAAACCTATATTTATAGAGATGACAGCTCTAGAAGCATATTTGTGTGGCAGAGAAAATGAAATACCATTTTTCTCCACGCCATTCTTCCTCTCTCATTCTTGGCTATACGTATAATATTCTTCCTCATCAATGGAGATCTGACTTGGGGACAGTTGTAGAGGAAAGTTGTGTTTCCTCTGTGTAAATATGTAAAAACCCATCTGAATCCAAAGAAGGATTTTACCACATTTATATTCTAAAGAGAAGGTGATTATCAATACTAACTTTCATCAATCTAATACACCATAGAAGACCGAGACAAAAGTATACATGATTTAAATAAAAGTTTTGCAAATACAGCTTTGTTCCTGAACTTTAACTAGCATTCTACTAAGTGACTTTGAATTTTTAATGCTGAGAGAAGAGATCATAGGAGGTGGCCCATATAACTCTACATAGCTTATTTCATCTTTATGGCAACTGTAAAATTTCTCCAAAGCCACTTTGGTAGAATATTTATTATATTCTCAATTAATTCTTTAGCTATTCTCAAAAATTGTAAATTGATTTTTTCCTTAGATCACAACTAACACAGGAAAGAAAGTTATTATCAAAAATATAGTTACGCTCAAAGATTTTGACTTTTCTGAATAAAGAAATAATACGTAGTGCTTGACATAGCACCTATAATTTTATACCTCAGTGATTTTAATGTAATGAAAAATAGATATGTAATTTCAACTTTCAACTCTGGTGAGAGATGGGTTTGCTGCTGCCACTTGGAATTTAGATTCATGTCTATTAGCTTGTACAAGGGAGTTTCAATGTAGGAATAGGCCAGTCATAAAAATGCTCAAATTTGTATGTGATTACCTTAATTTTTTCCCCCCATTGGAAGCATTTATCTTCTTGGTCAGTTGAAAAGCCACTGTGTACAATTTCAAAGAAACTCTGTGTAAGTTTGATTGAAGGATACCTCAGTTAAATGCCAGAAATTAAACATTTTTTTTTTTTTTTTTTTAGAGACAGAGTCTCACTTTGTTGCCGTTGGTAGAGTGCTGTGGCATCACAGCTCACAGCACCTCCAGCTCTTGGGCTTAGGCGATTCTCTTGCCTCAGCCTCCCGAGTAGCTGGGACTACAGGTGCCCACCACAATGCCCAGCTATTTGTTGTTGTTGTTGTTGTTGCAGTTTGGCCGGGGCCAGGTTCAAACCCAACATCCTCGATATATGGGGCCAGCACCCTACTCACTGAGCCACAGGCACTGCCCTAAACATTTTTTCTTAATTCTATTAAATGGTCACTCTGCCCATAAGCAGTAGTTGTCATAGGGTGGTCCGCAGAATGTTAACATCAACATTATCTGGGAATTTTTCTAGAAATGAAATTCTCAGAACTTACTGGGAACTACTGATACAAAGACTCTGGAGGTGAGGGTCAGTCATCCAAGGCTCTGCAAACTCTCTGGATGATGTGTGGTCAGGTTTTGGAGCCACTGGCTATGAGAATAAAGTGAATAGGAGGGAAAACAAAACTTATGGTCTGAAAGGTAGGGTAAAGCAGTAATACAAGTTACCAGGAAACTAACGTCATGTCACCATCACATATACCCCATCAGCTAAATTTAGGTGATTTGTTGGCTTAATAATAGTTTATAAATCTGTAGTACATTGACATTATCAAAAGTAAGGCCAAGGGTGGTGGTTCATGTCTGTAACGCTAGCATCTTGGGAAGCTGAGCCGGGACAGTTGTCTGAGGCCAGGAGTTCAAGATCAGATTGTTTTGACATGCTTCACCATATTGGTTCCTCACAACAAGATTCTGAGATATCAGAAACAAAATGTTTGCTTTCTATTAGTAATAACACTCAAAATTTAGTCAAATGTCACCCAGTTGGAGATGGTATCAGGAGTCATATTCTATCTCCGGGGCTCCTGGTCACATGCCACGGCAAAATCAGACTCTTAGGAACAGGGAACTGATGGAAAATGTGGAATGACTTTGTGCTTTTTCTATCAATCATGTTTCTATGTTTGATTATCTATCTTAATATTAAATGATAGATTGAATAGCGGGGGAATGACCTACCCTTGTTGGAATGTTCATGTTCTAGAATGTGTGAATGTGTTGAGAAAACCTTCTATACTCATCTACTAAAGTTCATTTATTGTATTGAGGGATTGACAAAGTGTACAATTTATAATAAAAGATAAGACAATTTTAATCTTTATCTTTCTTCTTTTCTCAGACTAAAACTTCACTCAAGTCACTACTGTTTTGTTCACTTATGAGACATTTTTCAAATGCCTGCTTTATGGAGTATTCCTTTCTAAGCATGAGGGAAATAAATAAATGTCATAATTCTTGCACTCCAAGAGCTTCCTTTATCTAGAAAAACAAACAAAAACCCAAGAAGGGGCCGAGTGGCTCATACCTGTAATCTTAGTACTCTGGCAAGCCCAGGCAGGAGGGTGACTCAAGCTCAGGGTTTCCTGAGCAAGAGTGAGATCTGTCTCTACTAAAAATAAAAAAATTAGCTGGTCGTTTTGGCAGGGGCTTGTAGTCCCAACTACTTGGGAGGCTGAGGCAGGAGGATCGCTTGGGTCCAGGACTTTGAGGTTGCTGTGAGCTAGGCTGATGCCATGACACTCTGGCACAGGCAACAGAGTGAGACTCTGTCCGAACAAACAAAGAAAGGAAAAGCTCAGGAAGGGCTAAGTCACCATCCTCTTAATAGTCTGCCCAACCGTTTTTAGCCTCTTTCCCCTGCTGCAATAGACAATAAAGTTTTCCCAACATAAATAAGATTATGTAATTACTCTGCCCAAAGTTGTTAAAAGATTTCTGTGACATTTAAAGCATAAAATCCTAAGTATTTTCAATACGATACAATGTTCTAATCATCTGACCCCCTGTGTGTTCTCTGACAGACTCTGACTGTCTCCCCATTTCTCCTCTCACATGTTCAGTATACCTACAGCTCACGCCCTCTGAACAGCTGTCGTTTGGCCTGGAACACTTTTGTCCCAATGGATTGTGTGGCTTATTATTTCATTTTATTCTGTTCTCTATTCAAATATAACCTCTGTACAATAGGTCTTCCCTGAGTGATAACTCTATGCCCAAATAGACCCCGCCATTCCCAATCCAGTCACATTCAAATCCCAGCCTCTCACATCTCTTGTCCAAAATACGGATCAATACCTTAGAGGGTATTGTAATTTATATGTAGTTTATCTGTATTATTTGATATTTTATGTTAAGAAAATATATCAATCTTAGATCTTAAATTTTGCTTATAATCGTTCTCTTCCACTAGGTATTTGTATCCGCAAAGGTACAGATTTTGCCATTTTTTTTCACCATATATTCTTAACACTAAGATTTAAAAGTTAGGATCATACAATAAGTTGTGCATGAAAAATACTTCATTTACAATGAACTTTTCTATTGATTGTAAAAGTAGAGTACAATACAGTTATGCTCGAAATAATATTATGAACAAGCTTCCGAAGATAAGTTGGTAGACTTGAATGAGAGAAAAAAACCTTTACAAAGATAGCAGGAAACTTCCACTATCTCATTTCAGTACAGACATGTCCTGATATAGTAAACAGACATCATATAATATATATGGGAGGGGAAATACAGTAAGTTAGGTGTATATGGAACAATTAGAATTCACAAAAGCCAAATGTTGTGGCAAGAGACACCTTTTTCTCACCCATTATATTTAGTGATTATCTTATAAGAAAAATAAAACTTCATAAGAAACAAAAATGCTCATATTTTTTTCATATTATCTAAATGAATGACAAATTTGGTTGATCTCTGTGTCAGAAAACACGATTTATACACAAAATCTATGGTAGAATATATAGGTATGGATGTGTGTGTTTCCTAGACAGTAGATTCGTTGAGGGAGGACTAAGTTTTCTTATTCATCTTTATAAACCCGGTAGTATGTAATAGTTTATATTTCAGATAATAAGTGATTAATATCTAAATAAAAGACTAGCGTGTGTTTATACTTTTATTTCCACATGGTTTAGAACTCTTTTGTTGCTATCCTTCCATAGTTATAACACAATTTTCATTCCATTCTGTAAATTCTTTCTCTCTGGTGTTGCCAGACTATACGTAATGTTTGCACTAATCATCAATCATTTTTTGCTTTCCTAGTTTTTTATAGGTCTGGTGTGTAACCTACAAGATTCCTGCAAGGAAAGTCCCCATCATAAGCAAGGTGCCCAAATTATGGGACTGCTGGGCTTGTGAGTGATGACCTCAAAACATCTTAACTAAGTTGTGTTCAGTCAATCTGACACCTTTAAATAAAAAAAAAAGAACAAACAGGCAATGGTTTCCAATATTTATTGTTCATGAATCAATTTGTGGAAATTTATTTTTAAGAAACAAAATATTATTTTCAATGTTTCTCACTTGGGTGTGGCACTAGATCAGGAGTAAATCATGCATGCTGTAATGCTTTGGAAATACTTCTTTTTTAGTGGCAAATATAGTATTCATGACCAACACCATTATAATTTATGATCGCTAACAAAAGAACATAGATTATTGCTGGTTTATCTCAAAGAGAGAAGAGCAAACAGATGTGGAGATGAACTAGGAGTTCTAAGTATACCAAAGGAGAGAGAGACCTTGCTTTAAACATTTCAGTGATTATTTACCTTGTAAAGAGGCGGAAGTAGGTATTATTTCTTATTGTTTTGTCTAAGTCACACTTATATATAATTTCAGCAATTTCAAGTTCAAAGTGATAATATAAAATAGGAATAAAAAATTCAAAGTAATGATATAACATGTAGGTGGAAACATATTAGTGTAAAGACTGTTTAAGTCATAGGAATAATTGTGCCGTAAACTGCATTTCCTGTGGGCAGATTTAAGAACCACATCTGCTGATGTATCCCTTAACTTACTCAGTATTGAAATTTGGATATGAAGCCTCTTTTTGGCTTACTGTCTCTATTATGTATGGGTATATAAAATTATTTCCCCTCCCCTAGCCCTAAGGAGTTTACACATAACTAAAAAAAAAAAAAAAAAAAAAAAAAACAGTCATCGTATTCAGCAGCAAAGAAATTGGAAAAGTCCTTATATTTGTCTTACAGGAACATTATAATAGTTTTATCACCTGCCTGTTATATAATTTTAATAATGTTTGTTCAGATCATCTTTCTAGTCTATGGCTTATAAGCGTAATGGCCTGCTTGGAAATAATTGCTGCTGACGATGACAATGGCCTCTGCTGCTAAGGGCATGGGACACACCATTGTCATTGTACAGGGCATTCTTCACATGTCATCTCACTATGCTATTCTTCACCATAGTGAAGCTACGAGAGAGTTCATAGTATTATTGTTTTACCAGTAAGATTTTACTGGGGGTGCAAGGAGTAACTCAACATCCCAAAGTCAAATATTTAAGGCAAAGGTGAAGTGAGAATTTACAGCCTGACATGTCTGACTCCTGATCCTCTGGCTTTTTTTACATTGCTGTTCGGAAGGCCTCTGTAAACATTTGTTATCAGGCGGGCATTTTTGATATCCTCTGCCAATTTCACTGAATGATTAGTTACTAATCCTTAGTAATACCTCCGAAACATAAAGGCCCTCCTTGTGTGTTGTTGGAGACAATCAGGGAAGATGGTAGGGCTATGGCTCTATGTAGCCATTTTGCTACATGATGGGAGGATATTTTAGGTGCTAAATGGACAATGGCAGCTAAAAGAAAGTAAAGACTGGCACAGTTCCCTGCATTTTGAGAATTTTCCATTCCAGGCCCTTTCAGCTGTTTGTACCAGAGGATATTGGAGAAGTTGCTCAGCCAGGTGTGACCTGGAAGTGGAGAGGAGGTCACACCCTTAGGGGCAACTGTTACCCAGGGAGGAGTGGTGGTCAGTGGACACAGTCTTCCTCTTCCTGAGGGTCTCCCTGTTGGGAGTGGTGATTCCCTTTCAGGTCAGCGTGGTTTCTCAGAGAGACCTCGGTGGGGCGGAGCTGCAATACCACCCCCCACACCCCCTGCAGCATTGTTCACTCAGGTACATTCTTCAGGAGTTTTGTCACTTTCCTGTCTCGCTTTTCCACTTCCCCACATGCACCTGTTAGGATGCGTTCCAAAGAAACGCCAGGCAGTGAAGTCGCTGTCTGAGGTCTCCTTTTGCTGAAGCCTATCTAAAACTATTCCCCAGAGGATGCCGTTAAATAAAAATGCGGGGGCATGCTCCAGTTCAGGAGTCTTCTACACTTAGGACCATATTTAATACTATCAGTTGTTTATAATTTATCCCCCTAAATAAATCAGAAATTCCGTGGGCGAGCACTGCCCCTGCTTTTCTTCTCTCCACTCCTCTTGTTTTGTTCTACAATAGCTGTTTTCTCCTCACACCCAGCATGGTAGCTGACACCTAGGTGCTCAATAAATACTTAACACTAATTGAAGTTCCCATCACCATTAGGTGTGGTTAATGTTACTGGATTATTTTATAAAATGAGTTGAGTAACTCGCCCAGGGCTACATTGACAGTGGAAATTGACAGGGACAAGATTTCAGTGTAGGTCTCTCTACCTTCAAAACCCATTCTCTTTTGACTCTGTGTCCACTGATGGTGTATATCAAGGAAAAAATTGCTGCACTCAAATAATCTTTCCTGAGAGTCCAGTTTAACGGCTGCCAAAGAGTTAGAAGAATGCTCAAGTCTGAAAACTTTCAGACCTTGTAAACCTCTGTAGTATTTCATTAGTGTATGGAACCACGATGGTCACAAAATGCTTTTATACAATACACCTGTGATCTGTAGACAGTGTGCCCTGGAGAGCACAGAAGAATACCTTTTATAAAGTTTAGTGTGAAGGGTAACTGAGAAAAAAAATGGATATATGTTTGTACCATTTCTCACCCCAATTTTCTTTCCCTAGAATTACTCCTGTGTATTTGAAGAGGGCTGCACACCCAGTTTAGGGGATGTAGAAGTGGGGGAGATTTGTATTGTACCTCTAGTTTACGAACCGTGACAAATTTGTCAAATCAAATTCTCATAGTGTTATGAAGGTGTTGTTCTTTTGGAAATCGGACATGTACTTAAAGTAAAAAAATATATATATTGGAAGAATTTCAGAGTATTATCATTAAATATTTTCATAATTTTGACACAAATATATTCATGCAAAGTTTATGTATGTTTTAAAGTATTTTATGTGCCCACTAATCATTTTATTTTCTAATTTTGACTAACCAAACATGCATTTTTTTCTAGCATGATTATACAAGAGATACATATTAAATAAACCTATTTAGCAATGTAAATCTCTATAATATTCAACTTAATTATATATGAGTCAAATGTATAAAATAATCAATGGGTTTAGAGAAATTGTCTTTATCTATCTTACAATTCACTATGTAATTTTTCCCAACTATCTAGTGCACCTTCAGCTTCACTGTCTTCATTATCACTAAAAGCAAATGATAAAACATCTAACTTGCAACTGCACTTTTATTCCCATCTAACTATGGACACATAATGCTTACCGAACCCACAGGAATTTTATTGTCAGTCACAGAGTATCACTCATGTAGCATGAGTGAAGTTTCTTTTATTTATTTTTATTTTCCCCTGAGAACCTGTATTTGTGACCTTTCAACGCCACGCATTGCTTCTTCAATCCATTTCCAAGGTCATCTTTGAAAGGCTTCTTTATTAAAATGTTTCAAACTCATGACAATGAATTAGTTTCTCTATAAACAGCTATTAAGTCTCTGCTAAGAGTCTGTTCCTTATATAAGGACCAAATTAGCGTCCCTTGAAATAATTTCAGATTGCTGCGTCTTAGCCCCCCAGAAAACACTGCTGTTTGTAATACAGAGTAATTGAGAGAGTTCTCTTTAATAAGAGAATATTTTAAGGATAGAAAAAGATAACTCTGCTTTTGTATAAAGAATAATGATGCCAGCAGTTTTCTTCATGTTTGGGAATGGTGATAAAAGTGAATTCCCTACCTTTGTCAGTCCGTAGATTCTATTTTCCTGCATTCATCTGGACAATTTTCATAGGAAAAGCCTTTATCCTTTTTCAAAGAGAATGAAGTTCTAACCTGAACCTAAATACAGGAATTTTGATACCTTGTATTTTAAAGAAGAATTTTACAAAGAGTGGTGTTGTATCTACAAACATGCAGGTGTGTGGAGCGAGAGGTGTGTTTACACATATATGTGCACATATATGGGTGTGTGTGTGTGTGTGTGTAGGTGGAGTAGTGGAGATGGAATAAATTTTTGGAAGGTTTTAAACTCTGGAATGGAATAGTCTATGAAGTTAAATAAAAATAGTAATAATAATATAACTGTGTACATGGTTTAAAAAATGGCGGAAGGTTAGGGTGGAGGGAGGGTAATGGGTGGGGCCACACCTATGGTGCATCTTAGAATGGGTACAGGCAAAACTTACTAAAGAAAGAATACAAATGTCTACATACAATAACTAAGAAAGTGCGATGAAGGCTACTTTGAACAGTTTGATGAGAATATTTCAGATTGTATATGAAACCAGCACATTGTACCCCTAGATTGCATTAATGTACACAGCTAGGATTTAACAATAAAGAAAAAAAAGATTCATTTACCTATGGTGCATATTACAAGGGTACATGTCAGACCTATTAAGTATAGAGTATAGATGTCTTAACACGATAATTAACTAAACGAGCTGAGGTCTATATTAACCAGTGCAATGTAAGCATTCCTAAGCATTTATTGTACCCCATAAATGCATTAATGTATACATGACCTATGTGTTTATGATTTAATAAGAAAAAATAAAATAAAATAAAAGTAACAATTTGCTTGTTTTGGCTTTGTTAATTGATTATTGTTTCCTTTAATAAATCACTGGAAAATCAGGTTTTTTTTCTTGAAAAAATAAGCAAATGAACACACATAATTGAAACAACCAAGACATATGGGTCAATTTTTTGGAACTCTTGACCCTAAAGTAAAGCACATTTCCAGATAGTATCAAGGACAGTGAAGCCATTTCATGTCCTTTGAAATTCTTCCTATCACTGTGTCATCCCCTGATAGTTGAAAAAGAATATATCTAAGAAAACATGGTAACGGTACCCTTCAATGAAAAAGCTGTTGGGTGATGTTTTTTAATAGCTATGCTTTACACCTTTGGATTCACATGGTAAAAAAATTATGACAGAAACTTAAAGAATGTTAAAAATTGTCACCCTCTTTTCTATAAAATGTTAAACAATCACTAGTGTGTGCTCTGCAGTGATTTCCCGAGTGTGTAAGTGAATGGGCACACTCAGAGGCAGAGGTTTCACGGGTAAGAGTGATAAATATTCATAAGCCTGGTTAATACTAAAACATTTTCTTCTCTACTACTTATTCCACTTATTTCTACTCGCTGGAGTGGTAGACATATTAAAATATTAATTTTCCGCTTTACTGGAATGATTTCAGAGTCAAGTGCCATTAAAATTCTGAATGTAAATATGAAAAAAAGAGGATGTGGTTCACACTAATCCTCTTCATTGGTTTTAAAAACTATTTATTTCCTTTTCTTTTAAAGCTACAATGTCAAAAAGTTTTCATCTGCTTGGGAAATGTTCCTGGAAGCTGGTAAAGGGGTCACAGTCTCATGAAGGATCGTGTCTCTCAGCAATCACTGGCTAGCTCCTCTCTTATACACTGGTGAAACAAAGGACAGCTTTGGGGAGGCAGGGCCACAGGGGACAGGCCAGGCCACCTCTGGCTGCTGTAAAGAGCCCTTCCCTGTGCTCTTTTTAAAAAGTTACTATGCATTTCAATTAGAGGAACAAGCTGAAAAATGCCACGCGGGGCACTGACATGCTGTGTGTGAAGCAATTGCTCACCCCAAGCAGCCTCAGAGCAGTGACCAAACGTAGGGTTAAAAGCTCTGAGGCAGAGGTTTGTCATTGTTCCTGGCCAAAGGGGATTAGAACTATGGATTATGAATTTAAACTGATGCGAGGGAGATGTCGCCATGTCCACCCATCATTCTTTTATCGTTTGTCTTTTCTTCAATGCTAAATGTGAGTTGGCTTGTGGGTTATGATGTCACAGAGAATCTACTGCTAACCCACCCCTGCCCTGCCACACACACCCGGTAAGTGACTGCACTGAAGCCGGTAGAATACCCGGTGCTTTAAAAATTGGCATCCTTCCCCAATATTCACTAAGTTACTAGTTCCAAGGCTCACTCCCTCAGTGGCCCTGTCATCTCAGGCCTGTATGCTTCAAGGCTGGCATAGATCACTTAGCTAGTGATCACAAAGAGCTGACGAGTCTTCCCTGTGGGAAACAGCCATGTTCTGAACTGGGCCTGACCCTGAGATGTTAACCGGGTGGACAGGAGGGTTCCCGTGGATTACAAGAGCAGCTCCCTGCTCCTTTCGTGGCCTGTGCCTCTCTGCACCACCTCTGTTTCACTGATGACAAAAGACAAAATATCCTGAGCCCTACACAGTTTTAAGCATTTTGAATATATTAGCTAATTAAGATTTTAGCTATTTTAGGAGTCAGATAGTATTTTTATTATCTCCACTTAATGGAGGGATTAAACAATCATTTCAAGATCATGTATAGAAAACAGAGGAAGAAACCAAACCCAGGCATCCTGCCTCCGGCTCTCTTGCTGTTAACCACAGTGACTGTCCTACCTCAACTGTGGAGGAGACAGACACCCGTTGTATTTCATCAATGTATTTCATAGACACTTATTGCAGACTTTTCTGCTTTTTGAGTATGTTATTATCTTCTTAAGACTTAAACTATGTCATTTTAGAGGGGTAAAAAACTCTGAAGGTAAGGTAGATGAGCGTGTGTTCAGAAAACAAAATTGACAAAAAGACCTTTATCATGACAAGGTAGGATATTAAAAATTTTTTCCCTCTTGGAAATAATGGCCGTTTCCTGTTCTGAACACAGGGGAGGGCAACTCTAATTTTATTTGGTTATCTATTCATTCATTTGTTTGCACCTTTCTAGATATTTCACTATAATGGGAATGCTAGAAATAGCTGTAGCAAATATTTGGTGCCTATAGCATTATAATTATGTAACACATTTGTTAGTTTTTAAAATATTATAATAATGTCTCAAAATACTTTATGAAAGGTTATCATATAATACGGAAATTATTATAGTCAGTGTTTGGAGGAAATACTATCTTATGCTTTATAAATTAGATTTAAAGGCATTAAAATTATTTGTTCTAATAAATGTTAAAATTGTCTACTTCATGTCACAAGATGTTAATTTCAGTCACTAGTATTAGTTACAACATAACTCACTCTGACATCAGTGATCTACGTCTAATTAACTCAATATAGCTCTTCTTAGATTTAAGAATAAAATTAATATAGATTTTATTAGTATGGCAATTATAGCTAAGGCTACATTCACATCATAGACACCCTTATCAGAAAGTATATCAACTGTTGATACTCCTTGAATATACAATATAACATTTGTAGTTTTTCTCCTCACACATTTTTTCCCTCTCTCTATGGGATAGTTCCAATTGACTGAGTCAGGCAGTAAGGTCCTACATATCCTTTCAGACTTAATTCTATATCAATTTGGAGTGAATATGTGACCTTTCTTTAGGATCTCAGTGCACCTTTTCTATCTCAGCCACATCCTCTATCAGGATAATTCTTGATTTCCTTATCATTCTTCATCATGAGAGTATAAGGCTTTCAGAGACCAGTTGCCATGTTGGGCTTGAATTTATACCCAGAGTGACTATCACCTAGCACATTGGTGCTATAAACAGATGAATTAAAAAAAAAGTAGTGCACTAATCAGTACATTTTCACTTGTCACTTACATATTATATAATAATACAGCATTGCAGAATTATGAAGTGGCCAAGTGTTTGTCTCCCTCCTATACACACACCTTGTATAATCAGATATCCTTGAGTGTGGATAGAAGCTGTGAATATGATGAGACAGTCATTCTTGCAGTTGTATAACAAATGTACAACTCCATCTTAGCAGACTAGAGAGGGATAAAAAAGCAAAAATTCTAGCATATGGGGAAGAATTCAATAGCTGTGTTGCACACTGCCTACGGGAGTCAAGTTGCAAGGAAATGAGGTGGCCAGTGAGAGCTGAGAACGCTCACTGACCAATAGCTCGCAAGAATGCAGCTGAGGCGGGACAGATTATGCAAGATGAGTTTAGAGAGTTTGGAAGAGGATCCCAAGGCTGACATGAGAACTGAAACCCTGGCTGATGTCTCCATTTCAGTCGGGCAAGGCGGTTTTAACAGAGGACCCAGGTAACCAGTGCTGGACTCCTGGCCTATAAGACCGTGAGACATGAATGTATGTTGTTTTAGGTCACTAAGTTTGTGAAAATTTACTACATTGCAGTAGAAAACTAATACAAGCATGTACATATTTAAAAAGACGTGGAAAATTATGTACTTTAAACTCTTGTAATCATTAGTTATTTAACATCTTTTCATCTAATTTGGGTATGTTCCACCTATAGACTGTACCAGGTCATGGTCACAGCGTCTAGTTCTGTATGTTTCTGGTTTGTATAAAATGCCATGGAGGTAAAAGATATTAACTGTTTATAAAAATACGTGATCATGTATCTGTTTAAACATTTATTTTTAATTTTTCATTCTAATTATTTAACACCCCTTAACTAGCTCCTATCATCTCTTGGTCAAAGTTATTTCCCACAAAGTAATTTATAAATATTTTATATGAAAGAGTATTACTTAGACATTGATCACCATTTCCCCCACTGAGCTTAGAGTTAAAAATGCAAAACACGGAAATAAGAATGCAAACCACGGAAATAAAGAAATTACATACAAGAAATGCCTTTCTATTATAACCAGCTCATATTATAGTGTGTTACCAAGAATCATGGCGTTTCTCTCCCTGAATATTTAAAATAAAATTGGTAAGATTTTATTTTCCTTATAAAGTTTGTTTTTAATTTGAATAAAGGTAATTAAAGAACACCCTAACGTCCCCCAATTTAGAGGGACGTCCCCTTATTATAAGAAGAACCTTGTAATGTTAATAGTTTATTAATGTATTTTAAGAATTTGATAAATACAACTGAATGCTTGTAATATCTCTAATATTTTGTTATTTATCTACATGAGCTAATAAAAATGTAGTATGTATGGAGAAAGTTGTTATCTAAAGTTCAGGAAACCTTTAGGAAAAAGCATAGCATCATGTTTATGAAGATGTTACTGGTGTTACTGTCATTGGGTTGGATCTCAAGTCTAGCAGTCCATTACGTGATTTGGATTTTTTAGTTCTTGGCATCATAATTCTTTGCAAAGTGTATGTAATTAATATCTCTATAAAAGAGATCTGCCAATAAATTCATATTATGATAGGTGTTTCACAAATTGCATCAATTTATCATTTCACACGTATCATGTTTTTGTGTTTTCTTACTCTGGCCATTTATCCTTTACTCTCCACATTTGTAAGAGAAAAATACAACCTGCAATACTTTATTCTTCTCCAACATATGATTATAGATACTATTAGAGGAGAATGTGGCAGAGCTCTGAAAGAGGAGAATTTCAGAGCGCTGCAGATTGGACCAGCAGTGACTTAGGAGTTTGCCTCTCACAGGAGGAAATCTAAGAGAATTCATAGGCTTCACATAGGTACTCCATGGATGTTGGAAGCCACGGGTACTCCACGGGTACTCCATGGATGTTGGAAGCCACCCCCCATTTTCTCTGCTCCGTTTGTAGTAATCAGGAGCTTTAAAATCAGACTCCCTTGAAGTTCCATCTTGGTGTCTTTGAAAATCACCTAACACTTCAATGCTAGTCTATAACATTCTGCAGAGGATATTTAGACTTCTGTTTCTACACTTTAAAAGTAGAGATGTGTAATGTAAAACTTATTACACAGAGTCATAACAAATCAAAGAGACAATATGTGTTAAGGATTTACCACTAATTAAATGAATAATATCAGCTATTATTAAAGTAGAAACTTTCATAACTAACTCCCACCATTCTCCTCCGTTACTGTTGGCTCCTGCACACTGAACACTCGGGGGTATTAGACTTCTCTCTAAAACACCACAAGTTCAGCCACACCAAATACAATAATCTTTTTTTTCTCACATTTTTTTTTTGTTGTTTTTCTTCCATATTGTTTTGTCAAATAATTGGATAATTTAATTAACCTTTGTATAAACTGCTATATTATTACTATGAACAGGAGATACTGTTTTTAATAAAGTAATTAAATGCTTTGGAAAGCATCTCTAAAGGTGCTACACATTTTAAATTAGGTATGAACAAGAAAAGTAAAAAAGATTTGAGACAAACAACAAAAAGTTAAGATTCTGAATTTGGAATGCTTCAGACATAACTTCAGTTTCTTGCTTCCCTTTTGCAAAAACTAAAACTAGACCTGATGACACTTTGGACTAGTTGACTTTATGGGCGGAAACTTGAGGAAAACAGCAAGCTCATGCTCAGAAGCCTATTTTCTAACAATCAATGCATTCTAGTATTTTTTTGTTAAATTGAGTAATTCTTATATGTACATGTGGTCTGTACTGTTTTTTGTGATTCTCTGCTTTAACTAATTCTAAAACAGGAGCACCTTTCTGGTCTTCCTGGGTAAGACACTTCACTTCCATCACATGGGCTTCATGGACAGTAGGTTCTGTCTGCCTCAGGTGGTTGCTGTAACACTGATTGAGATTGATCATAAAAAAGCTCTGTCTGTCATATCCAGAGCAAAGAATACACATAAAAACTAGTAGTCTAGAAACTTCTTTTGATCTTTCCCTTCCTTTTCCATTTAAATTAAATACCACACAAAAGCACAGTCACTTTCATTCATTTCCTAATGAAGGTTCAATAATTTTAAAATCATCCTGGAAATTTTTGATCATTCTTGATGGATGTATAGGAGAAGGGTATAGAACCACAATTAGTTTTATTATTATTCTCCTTTGAAAGTTATACCATTAAAAAAAAAAAACAACTTATTTCTCTAAATCTCATTTTGTACCTGAACTATTGCTTTGGAGAATGTGTTTGAGTTTAATAATAAATTAAATTTATGTAAAAATCAACATGTAGAGCACATTCATGTGCAATTCATTAATTAGGTTTAAAAGAAATCACATCCATTAATAATCTCATGAGATTAATGGGTAGAGGGAAGCTGACCTTTACCAAATTCAGCTTAATCAGTATTTAAAGCACTCTGAAAATATCTTGTTAGAATTGAGGCTTCTAGAGAGAAGTCAAACATATGGATGAAATGCAAAATTCGTTGGTTTATTTGTGCGGTAGTCACATAACTGAAATTTATTTTGGCATAAAATGCTCTGAATGCCATCAAAGATCATATTACTAATGCATACAAAAGAGGCCTTTGCTGAAGCTTATGAGAATTCATTATGATAAATACCTTAATATCTTACGTGATAAGAGAACACTATGAATTTTTCAAATTTTATATCTATGTGTGTGTGTATATATATGTATGGTTTACCTCATCATATTAAAAATATTGCTTCTCCTGTTGACTACTTCTTTGGAGGAGAAATTCCTGAACAATGATTTTACCCAAGGAAGTGAGCGGTCATCACTTCTAACTTTCCATGTGTTGGGTTTATATTGCTTCGTGCCGTTAAAAAGCCATTTTCTCTCTGTGATTCTATGCCTCCTAACAGGCAGATATTAAGATATTTATCTACCTGGCAATATTCTCAGCTAATATTTTTCAGCGTCACTCTGCACAATTGCATCAGGAAAGGATTGGAAAGGAAGAGAGTAAAAAAGAACAGAGCTCTGAGGCAGTAAGGATGTATGCTGCTACGGAGGGCTCGTGTTCGCACATTTCTGTGTGTTTTTGTTCACTCCAGGCCCTTCTTTCACATAGTGAAATTTCTTAATAATAACAATATAGTTTCTTCACTTACATGCAGGATTGCTTTGTGGAGAAGGATATACCTCTACTTTTGACAAGGAAATAGAATGAAAACGCAAGAGAAACAATTTGTATGTAAGGTTCTGTAAAGCTCCTGTGGTCTGGGCTACTCCAGATGCTGAGACAGGAGGATTGGTTGAGCCCAGCAATTTGAGTGCAGCCTGAGCAATAGAGTGAGACCCTGTCTTTAAAAGACAATGAAGAAGAAAAAAAAGAAAATTCATCTTCTATCTTGAAAAGCATAATGGACAGAATAATGTTCACATGAACATAAGGTAGGTAAAATAAGCCAATTTTGATGTTTTTTTGGAACTAATTCCTACGATTTTATAATTTAAAAAACATTCTTCGGCTCCTGGGGCCATGGAAAAGCAACATTCAGGATGGTAATCACAGCCCATGTTATTTGCCATAAGAAATATTTCAGAGTCATAAACATTGTCACACAGACCAGTGGAATAGCTCTTTCCAAAGAGGAAAAATTGCAGCCAAGATCCTAGCATCCCAGAATCTAATCATTTAAAAACAGTTAATATTGTAGTTATTCACCAAATGAAAATTAATGTAAATAAAACACACACACATATTCTCCTATCCTGAAGTTAGGCTAACAATATAACATAAAACTATCCTAACAATAACAGAACATTTTATACATTTATTACAGTACATGACCATTTCAAATAAAGGAAAATAAATATTTAAATAATCTGATTTTCTTTTTAGTATACATCACAAAATAGTAGGAAGCAGGGCTAACCATTGATATGAAAATCTTTTAATACTTTTTAATATAATAAATACATATGTTGAAATTAAAATACAGTACAATATATACGTTTTAAATTTTTCTTTGTTTTACTCATAATATAATTCAGTGTTTTAATACTATAGCATTTGCAGATAAATGGCTTTGTATTTGGAATTGTTCAAATTAGTTGAAGCCTAAAATATTAGATAGTCATACTACTATTAAAAACAAATATAAAAGTCAAGGACTTAAAAAAAAAAGGAAATGTAATTGCCAGAAACGAAGTCACCCAGGGAGCGGGTACACAAGAGGGCCCGGGAATGACATGCTGTCATTCAGGGATGGCTGCTGACTCCTTAGCTCCAGCCCTGGACTTCAAGGGTGCTCTGGACAGAATAACATATTAAATGAAAAATAAAGACTATTAAGCAAGCATTCTGTATTTGGCAGAAGTATACTTCCACAAATACAGAAATTAAGATTTTCCAAGAAATAAAAATAAGAGAATTCGTCACAAGCAGATGTACACTCAAAGATATACACAGAGAAGTCCTTTGGACAGTAATGGTACAATTCTGGAAGATAACACAAGTTCACAAGCAGAAGTAAAGAGCAGCAGTAAAAGTGACTATGTAGGTGTATACAACAAAATGGTCTAAATGCCCTTCATTGTAGTACTTTTCACCTTCTGTCTGGTTTAAAAGACAACTGCATACAAAAATGTTTATAAAACTGTGCTGATTAATTACGACTTATAAAGATAACAATACTGTATATATCAGGCAGCACCTGTGGCTCAAGGAGTAGAGCGCCGGCCCCGTATACCAGAGGTGGCTGGTTCAGCCCCAGCCAAAAACTGCAAAAAAAAAAAAAAAAAATACAATGTATATGACAATAATGGCACAGACAAGAGGAGTGAGTAGAAATATGATGAAGCATTTTCATAATCTGTTGAACTTAATACAGTTTAAACATGAATTAGATTATTGTCATTTAATATGTTAATTTAATCCCCAGAGAAACCACCAGGAAAACATTTTACATAAAAAATAGAAAGAAAGAAACACTAAATAAATTAAAAGGGTAACTAGAAAATATCTTTTTAACACAAAAGAGGGCTACACTTCTTTAACACAAAAGAGGGCTACAAACAAAGACGCAAACATATATAAGACATATACAAAAGCCAAATATAAGGACTTACCACACATTACCTGTAATTATATTCATATAAATGCATAAAACATTCCAATCAAAAGGGAGAAATTGGAAGGATGGATTTTTTTAAAAAGTGTAATCAAATTTTATGCTGTCTAAAGGAGACACACTCCACAATGAAAGAGGCAAAAAGTAAATAATGGAATAAGATATTCCATGCATACAGTAATGAAGAGAGAGCTGGAGTGGCTATATCAGAAAAGAAAAAAGAAAAAAGATGTTAGTGGATGGGCACGGTGCCTCATGCCTGTAATCCCAGCACTCTGGGAGGCCAAGGTGTGCAGCTTGCTTGAGCTCAGGAGTTTGGTATCTCTTGTTCAACAATGGATAAAACAAGAGGCAGAATATCAAAAAAGATTTGAAAAATGTTGTAAATTGGCTACATTTGGCAGACATTTATGAAATACCAAACCTAACAACAACACAATATACATTGTTTTGAATGCACACAGAACATTCTCTAAGTTAGATCTGTTTCAGGTCATAAAATCTCAGTATATTTAGAAGGATTGAAATCATATGAAGATGTTCTTTAGCCCCAATGGAATGAAATTAAAAACCAATAAAATGCAGACAATTAGGGAGATTCATAAATATGGGTAAATTATACAACACGTTTTAGTAAGCAAAGGATCAAAGATGATAATCAGAAGGGTAAGTAGCAACGGTGTTGGGATGAATGAACACAAAAAGGCAACACTAGCACATGGGATGCGGCGAAGGCAACTCTTAGGAGGAATTTTAAACCTGCAAACATCTATATTAAAAAGGAAGAAATATCTCTCAATAATTGAGCCTTCTGCCTTAAGAAAATTGAAAAAGAGGAGCAAACAAAATAAAAAGCAAATTCAAGACAGATAATGATAAATACTAACTGAAAATAAGGGAAATACAGAATAGTATAATAATAAACCCAAATAGTGTATTATTCTGGAAGAGCAACAAAATTTACAAATCACTAGCTGGACTGATCAAGAAAAAAGGAGAGAAGGCTCAAACTATTTTAGGAGTGTAACTTTAGGAGTGAAGGAGGGGACATTCCTGCCAAACTTACAGAAATAAAAAGGAGAATACGGAACAATTTGATGACTACATTCCAACTGATTGTATGACATGGGTAAAATGGACAAGTTTCTAGAAAGACTTAAAACTACTAAAACTTATTCAGAAATAAATAGGAATCTGAATAGACCCCTAAAACGTTGATTCAGTAGTAATAAAAATAAAAACTACAGTTCCAGATTACTTTCCTAGTGAATTATAGCAAATACTTAAGGAAGAATTAATACCAGTCCTTCACAATTTCTTTCAAGAAGAGGAGCTAACACTTCTGAATTCATCTTATGAATTTCTATCTATTCATTTTCATCTATTGATACTAAAACTAGACAGACATCACAAGAAAATAATATGACAGCTGAATATATCATGAATATAGATTCAAATCCTCAATAGAGAATTAACCTATTCCAGCAACATCTAGAAAGGATTATATGTCATAATAAAGTTGAACTTATCCTGGCATGCAAGGTTGGCTTGACATTGGAAAGCCAATTACTTAATGAACGATCTATACAGTATAATGACACGATAATCTCAATAAATGAAGTAAAATCAATTATAAAAAGTTCTTTCCATTATGTATATAAAAAACCCGTCTAACAAAATGTGAAGAAAGAGAGGCTTTCTCAAGTTCACAGAGACCATTTACACAAACCCCAAAGTTAATATCATACTTAGTGGTGAAAAATGGAATAGTCTTCCCTTAAAATCAGAAATAAGATAAGGAAGTTGACTTTTATCAATTTGGACTTGAACAGGAAATAAATGATATCTAAACAGTAGAGGAAGAAATAAAATTATCCCTATTTATAGATGACATGATCTTATATGTGCTAAATCATAAGGAACACATAGACACACATGCATGCATGTTCATATACACACACACGTATTAGAACTTAAAAATGAGCACAAGAATGTTGCAGAATACAAAATTAATGCTCAAAATAAACTGCATTCTTGTATGCTAGCAAGGAACAATTCAAAAGAGAAATTAAGAAAAAGTCATGTATTATAGTATGAAAGGAATAAAATTCTGAGAAATAAATTTGACAAGTTAATAAGAGAAGTGTGATATTTATCTAAGGAACAGAAAAACATCATTAAAATGAGTTAAGGAAGACCTTGCAAATAAATGGAAAGATATATTATGTAAATAAGAATTTAATATTGTTAGGATGGCGATACCAAATCGATTAATAAATTAAATAATCTCTTATCTAAATTCTAGATTCTTTTTTTCCAGAAATTCACAATATAGTCTTAAAATTCACATGGAAATGCAAGAGGCCCAGAATGACCAACTATCTTGAAAAACAAAATTAATGGGTTAATTCTTCGAAACTCACTGTAAACTATAGGAATCAAGGCAGTCTGGTACGGGTGCTAAAAGTAGATATATAGAAATGATGTAATTGAACAGAAAGTCCATAAATAACCAGTTACGTTTATGGCCAGTTTATTTTTGACACATAGGCTAAGATAACTCACGGAGGAAGTAATATTCTTTTCTTTTCTTTTTTTATTGTTGGGGATTCATTGAGGGTACATTAAGCCAGGTTACACTGATTGCATTTGTTAGGTAAAGCCCCTCTTGCAATCATGTCTTGCCCCTGGAAGGTGTGGTAATATTCTTTTCAACAAATGGTCCTGGGCCAACTTTATATTCCTATGTAAAAGAATGAATTTGAATCCAACTTTTACACCATACACAAAACTTAACGCAAAATATGACATAGATATAAACGTAAAGGTTAAACCAAAAGGACATTGACAAATGAAAAAAAAAGACTTCATTTCATCAATCATTTTTGAAAAAGAACAAAAACTCTGTGCTTTACAATATCCCATTATGAAAGTGAAAAAGATACCCCATAGCCTGGGAGATGGTATCTGGAAATCGTAAACCTGATCATCGTCTTGTATTTAGAATACGATGTATCTGAACCTATACAACTCGACAATGAAAAAATGACAACCCCGTTTAAAACAAGAACAGCTATGAACACTTCGTTTTGAATGATGATATATAAGTGGCCAATACCACAAGAAAAGATGCCTACCATGTTACTTATTAGGGAAATGTAAATAAAAAGCATAATTAGATACTGTTTCACACACTAGGACAGCAATAATAAAAAAGATAAGTTGTAACAGTGAATTGTTAGGAATGATGTGGAGAAATTGGATCCATCTTAGGTTACTGGTGAGAGATCCAAAATGTTGCAGCCGCTTTGGTCTTTGAAAAATGGTTTTGCAATACTTCAAAATATTAAAAATAAATTTAGGATATGACCAAGCAATTGTACTTCCAGTTATTTACACAAATAATTAAATCATAAAAAAATCACTTAAGTACTTGTTCATGAATGTTGATAATGGTATTAGTCATTAATCAACGAAAACAAAGCACAACTAGACAAACAGCAAAAACAACTCGAAGGGCCATTAACCGATAAATGCAAACACACATTGTGGCATATCCCGGTGATCGAATATTATTCAGCCAAAAAGGGAAAAGAAGTATTGGTGCATGCATATTTTCCTTCTCACCCATTTTTCCTCTTGCTTGATTATTCCCAACTATTTATAAACAGGTCACATGAATGCATATGTTATAAAACTTTAAAATTCTCTTTGGGTGTCCTGTCTACTTTCAGCATATGTCCTGCTACAGAAAACTTTCCTCAAACAAGTCCCCATAATGGTGTTTTCAGTTCCGACTCACCCAGGGTTTGATGAACCCGCCCCAGTCAGGTTTTGAGTTCTAACTGCGACGCTACAGGGCAACTGCTCTGCCAAGTTTTCCAATGGCTCCCATAATGCGAATGTTAACGAATCAACCTTAAGGCATCATCATTCTAGAATTTCTAGTTGGGTTGAACACATGTTATTTCTACGTCTGCTTCCCCTGTCCTGCCTTCGTTACACCTTCTAATTCTCCTTTGATTCATCCTCCTTGTCACCCAAACCTTTAAATACTTGAGAGCCTCTGGGCCCAGTTTTAAATGTTTTGTCTAACATAACAAACTCTTCAGGTTATCTAATCAAGCCCTGTGAGTTTAAATACATTAACATCTCCAGGTTGACAGCTGACTTAATTTCATCTCCGTCCTAACAGCTTCACCGAGCTCCAGACTTCTGTACCCACCTGCCTTCTTGATCTCCCCATTCTGTCATCTAACGGGCATTTAGAACTTAGCATATCCCAGATCAAACTCCGGATTTCTCTGCAGTCCTGAATTGGTGTCTCCCGAATCTTTCCTGACTCACTGCTTAACAACTCTATTACATTATTTATTCAGATCTAAATATTGAAGTCCATGACTTCTCTCCTTTCACCACACCTCATGTCCAATCAGCAAATTTTCTCAGCACGACTTACTATATCCCATCCAATAGTATTTCCCATCAATTCCATCATAGTTTCTTAATTCCGGCCCCTTTCATTTTTCTCTTTGTTTATGGCAATAGACTTTTAGTTGAACTCTCTGTTTCCACTTGTACTCTGTAGTTTCTTTCCATGAATATCAGAAGCTTCTTTGGATATATACACGGGCCCTGAACCGCCTCCGTGAGCACATGTCCTAAGGCTCTGCCTCTTACTCACACTACACCCTCTCTGGCCTTCATGCTATACCCCAGAATCACACAAAGCATCAATGCACTTTTCTCTCTGGATAGGATGATCTCATGCAGATTTTCAAATGGTTATTGTCTTTATTTCATTTTGGTTTGCATAAATGCCATTTTTTTTTTTTTTTTTTTTTTTTTTGTAGAGACAGAGTCTCACTGTACCGCCCTTGGGTAGAGAGCAGTGGCGTCACACGGCTCACAGCAACCTCTAACTCTTGGGCTTACGCTATTCTCTTGCCTCAGCCTCCCGAGCAGCTGGGACTACAGGCGCCCGCCACAACGCCCGGCTATTTTTTTTTGTTGTTGCAGTTTGGCCGGGGCTGGGTTTGAACCCGCCACCCTCAGCATATGGGGCCGGCGCCCTACTCACTGAGCCACAGGCGCCGCCCCATAAATGCCATTTTATTACAGAAACTTGTTTAAAAATACATACCCTATTTCTCCAGTAATGTTACCCAGGTTCGGTTTTCTTCATCTTACTATTTTTTGTCACCCTACAGAAGGAACCTCCTTGAGGTTAGGTACTGACCAATGTTCCTGGTTTTTATATTCTTGAATCTCACTGTAGTATTATGGGTTGACTATAGTACTTGGAAAAAAAAATGTGTTATCTTACCTTAGCGCACTTCTCTATTTTAATATTTATAATGTTCTTTAATTTGTACAGTTTTGAAATTGTTGTTCCTTCACAGTAAAATAGTGTGCTATGTGAAAATTAGAAGAATGGTGTATATATAATACTTGAATGGTGTCCCTAAACCTAGCACCCTATGTGTGAGCGACCATGGTATAGAGGCCTTTTAATAGGCTGCCTGATTCTATTTGTAAATATTTTGTTAAGGATTTTTTGCATCTATGTTAAAGATTGGACATGATGGCTATATTTAAAAGGTATTTTAGTCTATAGTTTTCCTTTCTTGTGGTGTCTTTGGTTTTCCTATCAAGGTAATACTGGCTTCATAGAACAGTGAGGAGGTGTTTTTTTTTCTTCTCTTTTTGTGCAGGAGCTTGAGAAGGCCTGGTGTTAATTGTTTGGTAGAATCAGCCAGTGAAGCCATCTGGTCTGAGGCTCTAAATTGTTGGATTTTTTTTTTTTCTTTGCACTTTATTTTATTTCATTTTTTATTAAATCATAACTGTGTATATTGATGTATTTATGGGGTTTGGTGTACTGATGAAATGTAAATTCTTACATTGAACTGATTAACACATGCATCACCTTGCTTCCTTATTCGTTGTGGTAAGATAATTATAATCTTTTCTTAATAGTTTTGAAATATACCTTTGCATTATGTACATTAGGCGAGGTCCCCTGAAATACCTTCCTTTCTTCCACTTCTCCCTCCCCTCCCCTCTCTCTCCTCTTGCCTTCTACTTTCTGGAATATAATTATGTTTATGAATGTGTAGGTGATTGTATACTGATTTCATAGTAGTATTGAGTACATTGGATACTATTTTTTCCATTCTTGAGATACTTTACTAAGAAGAATATATTGCAGCTCCATCCAGGTAAACATAAAAGATACGAAGTCTCCATATTTTTTATGACTGCATAGTGTTCCATAGTGTACACATACCACAATTTGTTAATCCACTCATGGGTCGATGGGCACTTGGGCTGTTGAGACTTTAGATGCCGAGTTTGTGACTGGGACTCTGCAGGTGTTAGTCATGTCTAATGTGGGCTTCCATAGGTTCATAGCATGTTTTACTTATTTATTTTTTCAAGTAAAATGTCTTCATTTATTTATTTATTTTTGGTTATTGGCCGGGGCTGGGTTTGAACCCACCACCTCTGGCATATGGGACCGGTGCCCTACTCCTTGAGCCACAGGCGCCGCCCGTAAAATGTCTTCAGATAGAGCTTGAACTCTCTCATTTTCCATTTCTTATATTCTTATACTGTCCAGCTTAATCCTTTATGTTTGTTCTACCTCTTGAAGGCCTTTGATTCTGATTCTTTCCAGAGTAACCTTTAAATAAAAAGGGTTACCAAAATCTGAATGTTTGTAATGTGAATACTGATCCCAGGTATTGTGTTTTTAAAAAAACATTTTTTCCTACAGTCATGTTTTTTTAGATGTAAATAATATTTCAATAGAAAAATGACCTAATTGTTATTGATTAAGAAAACCATCACAACTAGATATTGAAAAATATTAAAACTTTAGATTATTCGAAAATTCCCTTTGATGTATTTTTCACTTTCTAAGACAACCCCTTCATTGCTAATATGAGCTATAGTAAATTGCTAAAATATTTCAAGATAAAATATTTCACCAGTCCTTCTCAAGCTCTTACAAAAAAAGAGAAGGATAAAAATGCCTTAACCATAAGTGTAAAGGTACCTCTGTGCATTTCCTTATTTTAGAAATATGTGTAATGGATTGGAAGCCAGCATCACAGAGGCTGAGTTTTCTCTTATGATCCCTTAATCAGAGACTATCTCTCTTAGAAACTAAGTAATGAGCCAAATAGTGCCCTAAATAATGAAATCATTTATATATTTATGCAGCCTTAAAGAAAGACGGAGACTTTACCTCTTTCATGTTTACATGGATGGAGCTGGAACATATTCTTCTTAGTAAAGTATCTCAAGAATGGAAGAAAAAGTACCCAATGTACTCAGCCTTACTATGAAACTAATTTAGGGTTTGCACATGAAAGCTATAACCCAGTTACAACCTAAGAATAGGGGGAAGGGGGAAAGGGGGGGGGAGGTGGGTAAAGGGAAGGGGATTGGTGGGATTACACCAGCGGTGCATCTTACAAGGGTATATGTGAAACTTGGTAAACGGTCTGTAAAGCTAGTGAATGATGCCCCATGATCATATCAATGTACACAGCTATGATTTAATAAAAAAAAAATAAAGAATGGGGTTACTATTTAGTTTCTAAAAGGAAAAAAAATCATTAGGGAAAACATTTATATGTGCATAATATTATTTCATTATTTATGCTTACATGATTGATGATATTATATAATACTTTTATTATGTAAATGGATATATACTTGTTATTTACATCTATGTAAAATTTGGCAAAGTCAAAATCTGGAAATATATCTAAAGAAAATTCAAAGCTGTGAAAATATTTCCCGAATATTCAAATGTTTTAAAGCAGAATTAAAAACATATTAGTTTTAGAAAATAACTAATATTTTGGTATTCTATTCTGTTTACATTCATTTTTCATGCTTTAGTAAAGTGAAATTGTCTAATCAGAATAAAGTGCCAGGGTGAAGGTTTAGATACTATATTAGGATGGAAGTTTTTAATGGCTATGGTATTTATGAAGACACAATCCATTAGAAGAAGACTTGCAGGGTTGTCGCACACCATTTCATTGATTTGTATTTCATGCATGCTTCAAGGTGAGAATTATTCCTTGCAAGAACCATTCTCATTTCTAACCTTTAATTTGATAATGTAGGCCTTTTTTGTTTATTTGTGTGGTTTGAAATATTCTGCATGTATAAGCTTTGCATGCCCAAGTGCATATATTATAATCTGAAATGGGAAATAAGAATTAGCATAATGGTAGACATTTAAGGGCTTTAGTATATATACATATATATATATATATTTTTGTTGTTGTTGTTGCAGTTTGGCCGGGGCTGGGTTTGAACCCACCACCCTCGGCATATGGGGCTGGCGCCCTACCCGCTGAGCCACAGGCACCGCCCGGGGGCTTTAGTATATTAATACTATTATTTTTCTGGTAACATAAGCTTTCTTGTTCAAATTTTTTTTAAATACAAAATAATGTCATTAAATATTAGATTGTAGATCTGAACATCAAATTTGTCATTACTGATGACAAGGCAAGAATTAAAATTAAATATAAGAGTATTCCTCTTTCATATACACTTTAAGAATCACTTGACAGGCTTTACAAAGTTGAACATGTGTGTATACTCATATTATCAAAATTGTTTGAAACACAAAATATACACATGCATCTCTACAAGATTCTTACACTAATAATAGAATGGTTACACATAAAACAGAAAATAGAGAATAAGGCAATTGTCTAGAGAATGCCACCCTAAACGACAACCTTATTTGTCAAGAGAATGGTCTTAATTTTCTACTTAGATGTACTTAAATTTCTCCGTGTGTATGTTGCACATAGCAGTCTCAGAAGGAAAATCTGTAACTGAGTTTGTAATTTTTTCCTAAGGTGTGATTTTACCAGGTACACATACTTAGAATAAAGCAAAATCAAAATTTAGAAACACAAGTAAAGAAAATTTAGGACTGCAAACTTTCATAACATAAATCAATGGCCCTTTAGAATTGCCCAATCCCTAGCCCATTGTTTGCAAATGTGGATTGCTTATTAATGAAAGTTTCATATACTGTCCCATACTAGTTTGAAAAGGAATGATTTCATGCAACAATTTATTTTTAATTATCTAGTATTTTTATCCTTTTTAGGACAAAAAATAATGGTCTTAGAGACTGATTTAAAAAAATAACATTTAAAAAAGTGAATATATGAATGAAACAAAAATCGCATAGAGAGAAAAGAGGGAAAAAGGCATTGCTACCACCAGGGTTTTTGATACTCACAAAATTATATTCCCAAGCCTCTGTTGATAAACTACAGCAGAAAATATTAATATCTTTCCTGAGAAGATTTCAGTAATGAGAATTAATGGCTATGTGCTCAAGTAGATTGAATTGATTGGTAATCATTGTGAAAGGAGATCACGGTGACCATTTCATATCATAAAAACTATAAACTACATGTTCAAATTTTAGACATAGTTAATAATAATAAAAATAAAACAATAATAAAGTTATTAGGAAGCTGATGTGCATCATTTATATTAATTATCAGCAAATGAGAAGACCATCCTTCCTGCTACTGTTTATTTGGATTGATTTTTATCTTGCTAACCACATCAGTCACATTTTAATAAGTACATGGATATTTAAACATCATTCTGCAACAATGAATCAAGAAAACAAATGATGATAAGTAGAGGTTAATTGATCAATTTAATTATCTCAAACCTACCTGTCCAGCAGTGTTTCTAACAAGCTGTCAGCTCTATCATTTAAAAACGTATCTCCTAAACTGATTTTAGAACTATTCATTCTTTTAAACCTGGCATTCATGCAGCTACAGCAGAAACTACAAACAAGAATATAAATAGTTTCATAACTATACTTTTGAGCAAAACATTGCATGGCTATTATTTACTCATCACAAAAATACTACACATCCATTGTAGAAAGTTCTAAACTTCAAAGAAAACAAAGAAGTAGGCACCATCCGGTGTCCACGGATGCATAACACAGTTAACATTAGCAAGATACATGCCCAGAAACATACAAACACGATTTAAATAAAATGTACATCATGTTATATGACTAGTTTATAAAAATATACATATTTACTTTTATCACTTGAAAGCATATTTAATTTGCCTCCAGTTAAGATGGAATAAAAGGACTAGTATTTCCCTCCCATTTCAAACAATGAAGAAACAGACAAAAAATAGGAAACAATAGCAGTGAAATGTCAGTCCTCAGGCAGTTACAGAGAGTGTTCTCTGAGTGACAAATACAGACACATGCCGGAGACTGACCAAGCCCCATGTCTGAAAAGATTCCTGTCTGGGACGGAAGAAGGATCCCAGTCACAGGCAGGTAATCTGGAGTGGAGGAGATGGATCCGAATCCCCAGATCCAGTAATGGATCTAACTCCCCCCTTGGAATTTGAGGGCTGGCATAGCAGAGTGGAGACAGCTGTATAGAAAGATCCTCTGGAGATCTCCTGAGAACTTTCCTTCAATATTCAATTTAGTACTGACAAGTTAATATATGTGAAGAAACTATCCAAGAATGAGAAAAGAATCTCTTGATGAGATGAGAAGGAAAAAGTGTCTTCAATGCAAACTGGGCTACAATTTGTGCCTGTTCACCACAAACAAACTTGGAAGAACTCACAATTTATGGAGAAATGGTTTAGAGTGCCTCATAAATTGGCAAAAAATGAATGAATGAATATATAAATAAGTAAATAAATAAGCTTTTTGGCCTCCCTCGAAAAAGAAAACAAAAAGTTTAAAGGCTTCTGTTTTTCAGAAGCTATTACATCTCAAAACAAAAATGATGACTATAGCTCCTTGAGACACTCCATTAGTGATCTACATTTTTGGTGGAGGCATTTATGACTATTAATTTTCTTCTTAGGACTTCTTTTGCTGAATTCCATAGATTTTGGTAGCCTGTGCCTCCATAGTCATTCAGTTCAAGGTACCTTTTGATTTCCATCTTAATTCCATTATTGACTCACTAATCATTCAGCAGCAGGTAGTTTAAATTCCATGATTTTGTATAGAATTGAGTGTTTCTTCTGGAGTTGATTTGTGGTTTTATTCTACTGTGGTCTGAGAAAATACATGGCATAATTTCTATTTTTTTTAATTTGTTAAGGCATGTTTTTTGGCCTAAAATATGATCAATCTTATGGAATGTTCCATGTACTGATGAAAAGAGTGTATATTCAGTAGTTTAGTAGTTTGGGGGTACAATGTTCTATAAATGTCTGCTCTTGTTTTAGAGACCCATTTAAGAGCAGTGTTTCTGTATTGATGTTCTGATTCATATCTGTCCAGTTTTGCTGCAATTTATCTTTTTGCTCAGATCCAAAGGCAATCACAATAATAACATTAAAAAATGGTGAATATTTGAAAGCCTAAGGTCAACAGCAAGATAAAGAGGCTATGGTAGGCTGAAAAATGTACCCTAATAGATGCTCACATACTAATCCCTGGAGCCCGTGAACGTTACATTAAGTGACAAACCCTTTGCATATGTGATACTATTAAAAATCTTGAGATAAGAAATCATCTTGGATTATCTGAATAGGTCCCGAATGCATTCATAAATTCCATGTAACAGAGAGGGATCAGGAGATCTTTAATGTAATAGAAGAAAGCAATGTGACCATGAGGTGGAGATTGGAGTGGTGTTGCCATAAGCTAAGGGATACAGACAACCTGCAAGAATCAAGGAAGAAGATGTTGTCCCTTTGATCTCCAGAAAGGAGCACAGCCCTGCCAGATACTCAATTCCAGTTCAGTAAAACTGGTTTTGGATTTCTGGCCTCCATAACAAAGTGAATAAATTTCTGTCATCATAAACCAACACAATTTTGTTAATTTTTTTTCTGAAGTGATTAATGTGGCCAAGCTTAGTCAATGAAGATGCAAGGAACAAACTGGGTGTTACTGCAATCAATCCACCCTAAAAACAGTATATTCAGACCAACTTCCAATTTTCCTCTGCTTCTCTCTTCAAAGACATCAATGATTTTAAAATACCTGATATATTTTTGGAATAGTATTTATAAATGAAAATTTGGAAGTACCTTTACCAAATATAGCCTTTTGGTGAATAATTTACTTCATTGGGGAATTATTAAGTTTTAAGTTAAATGTTTACATTTAAAAATCATATAAATAAATGTTCATAGTGTGTGAGTTGAACTCACTAAAACTGGGCCATGTGCCTTCCAAACAGATGTGGCCAGAAGGAAAACAGGGCACCTGCTCTGTTTCTGAAAATGGGACTAGAGAACCCCCCAAGGCACATAGAGGGACAGAGTGGGAGGAATATTCTCAGAAAATGTTTAAGATGATATTTATAAACATAGAATTAATAGATGCCAGGTAGCCAAATCAACACATATTTACTAAAAAGTGATTTATAAATAGAAGACTAAGGATAGAACTTTAAAGTCACTTGAGGTTGGGAAGATAATGTCAGTGGAAAGAGAAAAAAGCAAAGGATTGCCAACCTTTCTATGTCACCCAAGATTACGTAGCACAGTGTCTTTATCAGAATAGGCAATATACTGATTGTAGCTATTGATTCCATTTCTAACAACATCTCATGTATCCCAGTTACAAATGCTTTTGGATTATAATCCATTTTTTACTTCTTCGATCTGTTTTTCATTTGTGACACCTATTCAACATACACTTGGGCACAAACTGATCTTCTGAGTGTTTTTTCAAGCACAGACATAAGCTACATAGTATTTTTGATACAAAGAGAAAAAAGGTTTCTTATAAATTTGTGTGTTGTACTGGAGCTCTTGATATCAGTAGCATGAGAATTATATTTATGGACAATTATATTCTGTAGCATGAAAGTAAAACTTTCCAAGTGGTAATTATTTTATATTCCATTTTCATTACCCAATATCTCGTGGACTTAGTCACATGGAACTCAGTAAAATTTGTTTATGTAAAAATGAGTAAACTTAGCCTGTACACTTCAATATTTCAAATCTAATTACAATAATTTTAAGGAGAGAAATACAGAGGGTAATTTCAATGCTTCTGAAATTGATTGCATAATAAATATGCTGATTGCATAGGTTGAAAAATCTTATTGTCTAGGCTTATTCAAGATGTGGAGAAATCTAGGTCTACAGTAAAAAAACACGCAAATACATTTTCAAATGAATAAGAATTATCTTAAATATCACAAGGAAGAAATACAGATTTCCTAAAGGATATATAATTTTAGTTTACATTGATGCTGCATTACGCACACATCAGTTTAGTCTGGATTCTTGGCTGGAATAAAGAGCCAAAACAAAACCAGACTGACTCTCAGGAATGTCATGACTTTTTTGACTGGCTTAGAAGTTTATATAACTTTAAACTGTGTCTGAATCAAGATTTAATTCTAAACTATAAGTAAATGGAAACAACTTCATCTATTCAAAATCTTATGGAAGTAGCTATCTGTGAATTAGGGATTATTTTTTTATAACGAGAATTTTCCCTCTTGTAAATGTTGGCAGGCTGAGTACTGGCTGCAGTTGAGTCCTAATGAGCCCACCTTCCTATCACCACACCTGCGTTCATAACTTTCATGCCTGAGTATCACTGTCCCAGGGATGGTTAACCTAGGTTGTTCAAACTCAGCATTCTGTGAACATCCCCAAATTATGCTAATGTTCAGTGTATGAGAAATGTGGATTGTTCTTGTTGAGAAGGGCCAGAGTATTAATCAGATATCCAGTACAGTGCACCGTCTTCCCAAAAAGTGAGACACTCACAGATTGTAACATCAAATAATTCAAATTTTTTGAAATGAAGTTTATTATTTTACTAACTTAACTTCATTTAAATTGTTTTGCCCTAGAAATAGTTACTTAAAATTAAAATACCTAATGAAGAAAAGCAGTCTTTAATATAGAGTCTATTGTAGGGAACTTTATAAATTGCAGATTTTTACAATGAACTTGCAAATATAAATGGCAATACGTGGAGTGGTGACTTTCTTGTGGATTTACATATTCTAAATCACAGCTGAGACACACTATTTAGAAGAAAGCAATAAAATATTTATTAACAGATATCTCTCAGGGGGTTTGACTTGCATTTCTCTAACAATTAGGGACAATGAGCATTTTTTCATGTTTGCTAGCCATTCGTCTGTCTTCTTTAGAGAAGGTTCTATTCATCTCTCTTGTAACATAATTGACATAATTGACATGTGGGATTGTTGGCTTTTTTCATGTGGACTAATTTGAGTTCATCTAACCCCAGTGAGAATGGTCCACATCCCCAAACCTCAAAATTGCAGATGCTAGTGTGGATGGAAAGAGAAAGGAACACTTTTACATTACTGATGGGACTGCAAACTAATCAACCTTTTTGGAAGGAAGTATGGAGAACCCTCAAAGAACTCAAGCTAGACCTCCAATTAGATCCTACAATCCCATTACTGGGCATCTACACAGAAGGATGAAAATACTTCTACCATAAAGACACTTGTACTAGACTGTTTATCACAGCTCAATTTACAATTGCCAAAATGTGGAAACAGCCTAAATGTCCACCAACCCAGGAATAGATTAATAAGCTGTCATGTATGTGTACCATGGAATCCTCTTCAGCCATTAATAAAGATGGAGACTTTACATCCTTTAATAACCTGGATGGAAATGGAACACATTATTCTTATAAAGCATCACAAGAATGGAGAAACATGAATCCTATGTACTCAATTTTGATATGAGCACAATTAATGACCTAGTATATGGTAGGGGGCAGGGGAATGGGTGAGCAGAGAGAGAGAGAGAGAGGAGGGGGGGGGAGGGAAAGGAAGAGCAGAGAGGGGGAAGGAGGGAGGAAGGTGGGGGTCTCTGTGTGTGACACACCTTTTGGGGACAAGATACAATTTTAAGAGAGACTTTACCTAACAAATGCAATCAGTGTAACCTGGTTTCTTGTCCCCTCAGTGAATCCCCCAACAATAAAAATTTTTTTTTTAAAATACTTGTTAACATATTTTAAGGTCATAGTCTATGGACCTGCTAGAGTTGGCTAGGCTCAATGTTTTTAAAAAAACATTTTTAAAACAACAAACCTGGAGCTTAACCAGTTTTAAACCCCCACCCCAGCTGTAACTACACTGTCTTTCATCAGGTTTTAAAACTTTATTCACAAAGTTTGTCTATCTGTAAAATGCATACTTGACAAAATTTTCATTTCAATTATCTACATACGAATGCAACTCATCTTTAAATGATGCTATTCAGACAAGTGACAACATCAGGTGTCTACCTTTGTCAGTAATTGTTTCACTTAAGAGATACATATAATATTAGGTGCTATTTTTAAAAGTGCTTTTTATTTGACAGGGATGGAGGAGTTGTGCTACTTATCTGCAAATTTATTCCTAAAAGCTCAGAAAAAAAATCGAAATATTTTTGTCCACTCCTGAATATGACCTGGTCTGGGAGAGAGCAGAAAGCTTTTGTTCCTTTTGGAGCCACTTGGCTTTCTATGCTCAAAAGGGAGTGTAATAAAAAGACAGTGATACAGATTTTTCATGATTTTGACCTTAACACGAGTCTTTTTTAAGATGTGCAGTCCTAGTTTTTCTGGATCTTTTGACAGATAGAAGGGACACTATTTTGTGGACTGCAGCTTCCCTGTGATTGACTAGGCAGGCTGTGAATGGCCCTGCAGAGCAGAAGCGCACAGCTGAGCTTTCCGAGTGACAGGTTGGTTACAGCGTGACTGGGGAGGTGACTGACCATGTATGTCATGGATTTGGGGGTAAATGGGTGGAGTTGGGGAAAGGAATGCCAGTTGTGTTTACCCTGGTTTCTTCTTTTTCAGGTGCTTTACTGCCAGAATGTATGAAAAAAAAATCATATAATTCAGATAGTCTGGCACTATCTTCATGTGAAAAATAAAATACAGTTCATATGAATATATATGACATTGGCAATTTATGACAAATGAATACATATGCAACTGAACACATGCAAAATGCTTGATATCATTAATTGTTAAGGAAACAAAAATTAAATGCACGATTAGATGCCACTGTATACCTATTAGAATGGAAAGAACTGATGGTAAAGGATACTAAGTTTTGCTGAACGTCTCGCAGACCTGGAACTCTCAAACATTTCTTGTGTGAATACACATTGCAGAATTATGTATGTAAAGTATTGTTTACACGATGTTATAGAAAACAGTGTGGCAGTTTTTAGAATAGTAAGTCTATCATGTAATGTGGTCCTTCTCCTCCTAGGTATAACACAAAAGAAAATAATATATATCTAAACAAAGGCTGGACAAAAAGTTCATAGCAGCTTTCTGTTAGCCAGAATTTAGAAAAGAAAAAATAAGCAAGCAAGTAAATAAAGGAGTTGCAGCATATTGATACCTTTACAATGGAATCTACTGAAAACTAAAAAGAAATGAACCTCTAATAGACAAATTAGCATGGATGAATTATTATTGTTTGTGATAACTGAAGAGTCCAGACTGAAATGAATATGTACTCCATTGTGCCATTTATACTACCTGCAACGGATTTATGTGGCGTTCGTGTAACATATATCCAAACTGATTGACAGTGACAGCAGATCAAGGGTTGCCTGTGAAGATGAGGCGAGGAGGGACAATGGGAGTTATATTTGAGGTCGATCTGTGTGTGTTCCCCATCTTCATTGCCCTGATGGCTTTATGGGAATATATTTGTGTCAACAATATAAAACTGTGCATTCTAAATATGCACATGCCAATTATACCTATAAAATGTAGTCACATTTTAAAATTTGGTAAAATATAGTAAAATTATGCTATGTTTTCTAAAAGCTACCTAGTGGTAATGTGGAAGAAGATGTCGGGGGGGAGAAGGGTCTGAAGACAAGAAGGCCGTGTGCGCCGATATTGTAATAGTTTCCAAACCTAAAACTGTCTGTGGTGTGGGTGCTTCAGGGTTCCACAGGGACTGAGCTGCTCGCCCTAACATTTCATCTTAGCGGATACGGTAGGAGAGCTCGCAATCTGTGGAGTCCTAGTGACTCTGATAAGGAAAGTTTTTAAGTCATCTATGCAAATCACCCTACTAGAAAATACTCTACTTAGAAAATACTCAGAGTTTTAGTTGCAAAGCGTTGACTGGACTAATCCTTGAGAGTCACTATTTTGGGTGTTCTTTTTCTTTGATGAGCAGAATTTTCCCAAATCGTATGTATTTATGAAGAGAGAATGAGGGTCAAAAATGCATAGAAAAAATTATAAAAATAATCCACATCATAAAGAAATATGTATTCACACTTCTGTAACTCACTTTCTTTGTCATAAGCTTCATAGTATTCTAGTGTTTGTCTTTGGGTGGATACATACTTTCCAGCTAAAAAAAGACTAACCAAGGTTCGAAGACCTTTGGAGTCTAGTCATTAGTTTCTAGACCCCGATTTATCACTAGTATTCTAGCTTTCAGTGATAAAGTACATAACAATCTCTGGGAATACCATAGGTCAAATGGATTTACCACTGCAAAGATGCATAGTAAAGAGAAAATTAGGAGCTGTACATGGAAGAGGATTTACTCCATCAGTAAGTCCTTTTCTCTAGGTAACACACATCCGCAACACATATTGTTGATAATCAACTCTCTTGCAGACGTAGGTGTGTGGCTGTGAAAACATATAGCACAATGTGAACAGCTGCTGGAGAGGGAAGGATTTTAGGAATCGAGGTTAAAATAATAAATTTGGAGTTTTAGCAGGCATGTGATTCTGACCCACAAATAAATAGACAATAGTTGAGAAAAATTAACTTAGAGCATTCGGAATCAACAAGACAAAGGGGGTGATCTTGAAACTTCATGAAATTTTCTCAGAAAATTTGAGAGTGACACCTTAGGAAATTTTCCCTTTCCCTGAAAGAGAACTATGGGTTCTAAAGTTATTATAACAGTAACTTTAGAAAGTTCAGTAAAAGCTAATCTTATGTAAATAAGATATACTCTGATGGCTTGTAAACTGGAAAAAATTCTTTGGGTTCTTAGGGTATATATGCTGTTGTGATTTTTCTGTTTATTAAAAATAGTATTTTTACTGCATAATTCAAAAAGGGTTCTTCTTTTGACCTAATTCATACAATTTATATTTTTTTACACATTTTCTTTGGAATCTAACATGCATTTTTTAAATGTCATATATACATCCTTTTCTATTTTTATCAATAGTTAACACTATTTCCTACATTCATGAAGTCTGTTAGGGAAACTTACCAGTCAAATATGTTGTTCCACTCTTCTAATCAGTTTGGTCATTTATTTATTGTGGAATTTTAAAAGTTCTTTAGAGATTGTGGATAAAATTCCTTTATCAGATATATAATTTAAAATGCTGTCTTTCTGTCTTGGCTTTTTTTTTTTTTTTTTCACTATACCATGTTTTCAGAAAAGTAAAAGGATACAGTTTCACATAGTCTAATATTCCGGGCACTTCTTTAAAATACCATATTTTTGTTCTTTGCCTTTGCCTAAGAAAATATCAAAAATTAACTTGTCCCCCTTGCCCCCCATGTTTTGCTAAGAATTTATAATTTGAGATTTTATATTTAGGTCTATGACACATTTTAAATGCTTATTCTTTGTTGTGTGAGCAAGAAAGGTATCAAAGTTCTCTTTTTATTTGTTTGCCTATAAACACCCATTGAATGAAAATACTATAATTTATTCCTTAACGTACCTTTACATTTTTGTCAAAAAATATTTATCAGTTTACTAATTGATTTATTTCTGGAATCATCATGTTGTTTCCTTGATCTATTTATTAATTGTGATGCAAGTTCTGGGTAACCATAACTTTAAAAGACATCTAAAAACAACCTTTCTTGATCTTCCAACTTTGTTCTTTTTCAAATTGTTTCAGCAATTCCCTGTACAGGATATCCCCAAACCCACCATGCAGAGGGAAAATGGGAAATTGTAGCTAAATATACTTTTATTTACAAAACATTCATTATAAAATCTTAGAAAATACATTAAAACCTCCATAGTTGACCACTTCCCTTCACTGACCATCTCCTCAGGGTGACCTAATTTTCGGAGACCAGATGCACCACATGTATGCATCAGTACAGAAGGCCTAGCTCCTGACATTGACCAGTTTGTTACAGCCCTTTGGATGGTCAATTTACAGAGGTACTCATGTGTTTGCTACCTGTTGGCCACCTCTTTGTAAAATTTTGTAATAAATATTTTGTAGATAAAGGTACATTCCCTGTGCATGTTGTCTTTGGGGGCACGCTGATTACCACTGGTTTTAGAATCAGATAGCTTGTTTTATCAGATTACCTTTTTGTGTGTGCAAACTGTAGTAGTCTGTGTCTTTCAATATCTTTTTGCATTTTATCTAAGTTCTGGACTACGATATCCTCTGCTCTTTCAGCTTCAGGGTCGTCCTTCTAAAACATTGCAGTTCTGAACCTGAGGCTCAGCCAACATTCCTGCTTTACCAGCTCGTTGTCCTACTTGGATCTACTGACAAAGGGCAGTAGAAAGAAACCCCAGCAGCAGGAGGAGCGCTTTGCTGTGGTCACGTCCCGCGCACGTGCTTAGAGTGAGTGGCAGCTGATTCCACCTTGCGTTTTCCGGTCAATACACATTCTTACCAAACCAGGCTTGAAGCTTCTCAGGGACACAGCACCTGATGTGAGCTCCTCAGACGCCTGCATTCCAGACCCACAGGACACGTCTGATCTGGAGACGCCATCTCAGTCCTCTTCTGAGGTCTGATTTTAATTCCAGTGGCCCTTCCTCTGATTGTCAAAGGTTCAGTAATTTTGAACCTTTACTGTTCCACCCTCCATCGGGCAGGTGCTGCCCTCTAAAGCTACTTCACTGACCCCCTTCAGGATTGTCCCCAGTGCGTCTTCTCAGCTCTTCAGTTCCCAGCTGACAATAGTTTATATTCAATTATATGTGCTAAATTAACCAGAATGGTTTCTAGCCTCCAACCTCTTTAATGTAACAAGGAAATATTTATTTCTACTTTATTCAAATTATCATATTACTTTGCATTTCTTTATAGTTGAATTAGTTACAAAAGGAAGTCTGTGAAAAATAATAATAATAAAAAAACAGTTTTATTTAGGTTCAGTTATATCCAATCTTTCAACCTGATTGCAAGGAAATAAAAGATTTGACATTTCCCAAACTTTTGTTTCTAATATGGTGCATAATGCAATCTATTACGAAAAGCAAGAAAGTATGAGTAAAAATGGTTAAGCACCCTTGTTTTATTAGTCTGGGAAAAGCACAGGCTAGACTACAGACATACTTTAATCTCCTAAACATTAGAAATCAGAATTGTATTAAATCAGGCTTCCAAATTATTCATGAAATTTGATTTGAGGAATAAGGCATGATGAGAAGAAAGAGCCGTAATTGAAATATAGTCTGATTGTCTCTAATTTCCTCATGATGCCTATGAATTTGCTTATATTTGTAGGATCATTGCAAAAACTTTGCCATGCATTGCCTTCCTTATCAATCTGTACTTTTATAAAATATAAAGGTAGCTTTATAACATTTATATTTACTGCTGTAATATTTTGTATTATTTTGCTTGACAGTCCAAGTGTGGGATTGGTTGATATGACAAATTTATAGCTCAAGATATATGTATATATGTCTTCATAAGATATATATATATACACATCATAGCTCAAGATATATATGTATATATGTATATATACACACACATATATTTATTTATATGTTATTTATATCTAGAAATAACACAGACATATATGTTGTTTATATATGTGTATGTGTTATTTCTAGATATTATAAACTCATTTTTTTTTCCTTAAATGTTCTTTATATGCTTGAATAAACAAGACGCTTCATTTCACGTCTTGTCATGTGTTATTGGATAATGTCATTCTCATTAAGGAGCTATTTTCAAAAGTTGCATGAATCTCATATCCTCCAAAGTGCATGCAACTGCTTCTGTCTCAACAAGTAACCTGGCTGGACATTGCAGATTAACTTTAGGGGATCATCCCCGCTATTTGAAATGAGTTCCATCCCCATGGCTGTAAAACTGTGCTGGAGATCACTTAAGTTTAGCTGCGAACATGGGTGAAAACTCAGGACTGAAAATGTTACTGTGTGGATTCATCATCTCAGCAAAACAGAAGTCATAAATGTTTCCATTTTACTCCTCATGATCTTTTGATAGCATGTCTCCATTGTAGACCGGTAATGGTATACATGTATTTATCAAAAGGTGTATACTTCTTGAAAACCTTTTATAAGGAAAACATTTGGATGGAACACATGGGTATTGTTTTTGTTTTGTGTGTGTGACTCATAAAAAGTCCTGTGTGTAACATTCACACCTGCATTGTTGCTCTGTGATATGTTACATCCCACGTAAAATGTCTGTCATCCCCTTAGTCCCAGAGACTGAATCGCATTTCCTTGTATCGCTGATACTTTCAATATTGTTCTTACATGGTAGGGGCTCAAAAATATTTTGAAATAATGGTGATAATGGATTGTTTTTGGCATGAAAATGGTTCATCTGTTGCCACCAACATTTTACTCAAACCAAAAATTACTAGGTTAAGATTTCTTTTAATTCTTTTGAAAAAAAAAAAAGTGAGACAAACTAAAGAGAGCTTTCAAATGTTTTTAGAATTTGTTCCCTAAGATAATTAAAAGTCAACATATTTTTTATTAACATAAGAGGCACAGCTTTTAAAAAAACACTTTGCCTTTCTTTTTCAATAACATGCCTTTCATAACGTGTTGTATAACAAGAAAGTCAAAGGCCACTGCTTCTTGCAGAAAATGGTATTTTGGGATGAAAAATCACTGCCTCTTCCATCATTTGTGTGTCTGAATGGGGAATTTACATTGACCTTGATTATTCTGAGTTACTTCGTCAGCTACGATAACACCAACCACTTTCCAGTGTTTGCTCTTCCTTCCCTCTTTGAACCCTTTTCTCATTAGTTTCCTTGTTACATATAAACTTCTCATTGCTTCATTTCATTGGGATTGTTAGTTTTTTCCCAACTGAATGCAGAAATCATGTCATCAATGCTTCAAACAAAGTTTGACTGACGCTTTTTTAAAGATTTCAAATGATGGCTCCAGACATGGCCAGGCGACAAGGTTGTTGGTGTTGCCAATATCACTGTTTGCATGAAATATTTAGCATCTTTTGGAGATGCGAAGAATAGCAGACTGGTGGTAAATATGCCTTTTATCACTTTCGTAAAGTGGCTTCCAATCAGTTTGGGAGATTGAACTCACATACTATTTGCTCATATTTATTGAAAATATAATATGGATGAGATGGAGCTCTAAGAATTTCATGAGTGTTAATTTACACATAACAACGCTCTACTTACTAGGTATTATTATTCCCATTTTAGATACTCAGGAACTAAAAGATTAGAGATGCCAAATAATTCACTCAGGTTTACACCAGTAATAAGTGATAAAGCCAAGATTGTAACCCAGTCTGGCACAAGAACATCAGCTTTAGCAATGAATCTGATTGCACTAAAATACACATCAAAATACAGTCTTTTGAACTCTCTGTGGTTTGGTAGGTTTAGTGCTAAACAATAAAGCAATTCTCAGAAATATGGTAAATCTGTGTGAGTATGCTTCTGATTTTTACCTTATTTTACTTGTTTTGTTTCCTGATGTTTAATATAAGTGCATGGAGGACATTTGAAAAAATCCTAAATTTACTTTGTTGCCATTATAATGTAAAAAAGATCCAGTAACATAATTCCACAAAAAGGATACATAAATGAGTTTCAAAATAATTGAAAACTCTAAGTTTCTGTAAGATAGAAAAATGCCCCTTTCTTGGCTCTGATGAATACATTCCTCATTTTATGTAGAAAAAAAATGTTCAATGCACCCAGAAAGAAAAGGAAGAAACAGTAAGTATATTATAAGGCAAGTGAAAATATGATATTGACAACCCTCACAAGAAAGTTAATCAGTTTTTTTCTCTTGACTACAAGTACTGCTCAAACGAGCTGTCAAATCTTTTCATTCTCTATGCAGTAATTTTAGCAGGGTTGATTATAATGAGAAAGTACATAAGAACAGAAACAGAATTATTGAAATTTTTAATATGTTTCAAGATGTGAGTCTTGGGCGGCGCCTGTGGCTCAGTCGGTAGGGCGCCGGCCCCATATACCGAGGGTGGCGGGTTCAAACCCAGCCCCGGCCAAACTGCAACCAAAAAATAGCCGGGCGTTGTGGCGGGCGCCTGTGGTCCCAGCTACTCGGGAGGCTGAGGCAAGAGAATCGCTTAAGCCCAGGAGTTGGAGGTTGCTGTGAGCTGTGTGAGGCCACGGCACTCTACCGAGGGCCATAGGGTGAGACTCTGTCTCTACAAAAAAAAAAAAAAAAAAAAAAGTGAGTCTTATTTGCTGATTTTTTACAGTAGCAGAGGAATAAATGATTCTACCATTTAGCCTTACAAGCAAGAATGAAGTTCTTCAAGTTTGTTAGCTCCAAGCTATCAATATTTAAGAGTAGTTATTTCTATACATCAACATGATACAGAAATATGTGATTAATAAATAAAACTATCAAAGAAATTTCTTTTAGGAAAGAAATTTCTTTTATTACTTTTAGGAAATAATTTTGAATAAGAATTTGTAGATTAGCTGAAGTTTGTTTTCATCTATTCTTATTGTTGTGTTAATGGTGGAAGGTAAAATTTTGCTTCTGTTTGCACCCATCGTAAAAATTCAATTTGTCTGTGTTTTAGTGAATATTCTACAAACCCCCATTGTGTAGTTAACAAGACCTTAATAATGCCTGACTTTTTGATGCCTAAATTTTATTGGTAAATATTTAGAATGAATGGTAGCAATTCATGCATACAAGTCATTATTGAAACATGTTCTCATGCACATTACAAATCCCTTCCCAGAGAGCACTGTCAGGGCTTGAAGGAGAAGTTGTGAGACGAGTGTTTGTGCTACTCCTGTTGAGAATGGCTCCTTCTAACATCACATTCGTTCTCTGGGTGGCATTAAAATATTCTACATGTATCTCCGAACATTCACCAGCTCTGTTGCTGGTTCCTTAAGCTTCAGCCTTTAAAAGCTTCAAAGCAAAGAGACAACCCACACAATGGGAAAGGATATTTGCATATTTTCAATCAGACAAAAGCTTGATAACCAGGATCTATAGAGAACTCAAATTAATCCACATGAAAAAAGCCAACAATCCCTTATATCAATGGGCAAGAGACATGAATAGAACTTTCTCTAAAGACGACAGACGAATGGCTAACAAACACATGAAAAAATGTTCATCATCTCTATATATTAGAGAAATGCAAATCAAAACATCCCTGAGATATCATCTAACCCCAGTGAGAATGGCCCACATCATAAAATCTCAAAACTGCAGATGCTGGCGTGGATGTGGAGAGAAGGGAACACTTTTACACTGCTGGTGGGACTGCAAACTAGTACAACCTTTCTGGAAGGAAGTATGGAGAAACCTCAAAGCACTCAAGCTAGACCTTCCATTCGATCCTGCAATCCCATTACTGGGCATCTGCCCAGAAGGAAAAAAATCCTTTTATCATAAGGACACTTGTACTAGACTGTTTATTGCAGCTCAATTTACAATCGCCAAAATGTGGAAAGAGCCTAAATGCCCACCAACCCAGGAATGGATTAACAAGCTGTGGTATATGTATACCATGGAATACTATTCAGCCATTAAAAAAAATGGAGACTTTACATCCTTCGTATTAACCTGGATGGAAGTGGAAGACATTATTCTTAGTAAAGCATCACAAGAATGGAGAAGCATGAATCCTATGTACTCAATCTTGATATGAGGACATTTAATGACAATTAAGGTTATGGGGGGGGAAGCAGAAAGAGGGATGGAGGGAGGGGGTGGGGCTTTAGTGTGTGTCACACTTTATGGGGGCAAGACATGATTGCAAGAGGGACTTTACCTAACAATTGTAATCAGTGTAACAAGCTTATTGTACCCTCAATGAATCCCCAACAATAAAAAAAAAAAGTGCTACATACCTTAGTGCTGAATTTCAAAGTACTTCCCTCGACCTTAGTGATATTCAGCAGTCAAGTATGTAGCACTTTTTTTTTCCAAGATGAATTTGCAAAAAAAAATAAATAAATAAACACACACACACAAAAAAATAAAAATAAAAGCTTTCTACCTTTGCTATACAGTAATTAAAATATATATTATATATATTTTCTATTTCTCCTTTTGTTCATTGTCCAAATTTTCCATGTGAAATGGAAAATTAAAAACATTGTAACACTCCTTCAATTTTGAAATACACACAATTCTTCTTGCACAATCTGTGCTTGTGAATATTCTGCAAAATGTCTTTCGCAAAAATCGTGAAACATGTATATATTAAATTCTCTTAAAAATTCTAGTTGAGGCCAGACGCCATGGCTCAACACCTGTGATCCATGAGAGGATCAGGTGGGTGGATTGCCTGAGCTCTCTGAGAGGCTGAGGTGGGTGGATTGCCTGAGCTCAAGAGTTTGAGACCAGCTTAAGCAAGAGCTAGACCCTGTCTCTAGAAGAAATAGAAAAGCTAGCCAGATATTGCAGTGGGTGCCTGTAGTCCCAGGTACTTGGGAGGCTGAGGCAAGGGTATTGCACAAGCCCAAGAGTTTGAGGTTGCTGTTTGCTATGACACCACAGCACTTTACCCAGGCAACAGAATGAAACTTTGCTTAAAAGAGAAAAAATCTGGTTGAAAACTAACACATTGAATTTTGCTGAAAGACTCTCACTATTACTAAAAGTCCCATTTCTCTAGGTATGCCATTTAAAATGTCAAAAAAAAAAAAAACCAAGTCATGTAATTCCAAAAAAGGATACATTCAAAAGTTTTTTCTGCTAGTGAAAATACCGTTAGAAAACGTGGAGATAGAAGCCTGTGTGCTACACGTGGGGGCCTGGCCTATTCATTCTCACTACAGAATAGGACAATCAAAATAATGTATCAGAATGATAAAAATAATACAGTAAAGGAAACACCTAATAAAAAACAAGGTTTACTTCACAATGTATTTTATACATATTAAATCTAAGGAGTTTTTTTTTTTTTTTGTAGAGACAGAGTCTCACTTTATGGCCCTCGGTAGAGTGCCGTGGCCTCATACAGCTCACAGCAACCTCCAACTCCTGGGCTTCAGCGATTCTCTTGCCTCAGCCTCCCAAGTAGCTGGGACTGCAGGTGCCCGCCACAACCTTGATAACATTTTGAAGTCATATAGAGACTGGTAAAGACAAAAAAGTCCTTTCTGGTTGAGTTTTTAAACTGACAGATTATAAAATTGAAGGTTTGGTCTAAAGGTTTGGTAACTATTTGGAATGTATACCTTTTTTTAAATAAATACATTTAATTTTAGGACAATGTCAGCTTTTTGACAGATTATGAAATACCTCAAACCCAAAGCCTGGACTAGAACTTTGGAATTATACAAAATATTAAAATTTTCCTCACATATGTACGTGTATGATGTTTACAGGGTATTATTTCACACACAAAAAAAATGTTCTTTACTTGCTACTCTGAATAAAATACTGTAATTTTATTTACATCCATACTGTAAATAGTGTATTGTTCAACAAAAATTAATTAGATGCTATGGCGAGTCATTTTAAGGATCTTAGAAGCTTAACACTTCTATTTACTTGTTTTATCAATTTCTTTTTATTAAGTAAAACTGCGTAGTGATTTTTACTTACTACATAATGGAATTTTAATCTCTGTGCATCCTAAAACTAAAAAAATGGCCTGAGCTTTTATTCTTCATAAAGATTTTCCTCTCTCTTAATAGAACCGTGTGTCACCCAAAATGTACAATCTAAAATTAATTGCAGTTAAATTCAGTTAAAATGCTCTAAGTGCCCAGGAGATTATTTTCAGATGATGTTTTCACTTAATTCTTATCATTTCATAAAGGTGTGGGTATTTTTGTCCCCATTTACAAAGGAGAAAACAAGTTTAGGGAAATTTGTGAGGGTTGGCCTGCTGACCTGTACACATTATAACGGCAGTCTGAATTGGAAATACTAGCATTAAAACCAGTGAATGATTCCACGTGAATGATTCCAGTGAATGAGCCTTTTGGAATGGCTCACTGATTAATCACAAGCGTCACATCATAGGGCATCTCAAACGCTGCTGACTGAGTCTGTCAGTCTCAGGATGTTTTAATTTCATAAAAGCTTTCGTAAAAAGGTAATTTGCAATTCAAAATTGGGTTCACCTTTTCTAATTAGGTGAAATTATATTTGCCATATTATAATTAAAGGTTATGTGACAGACGGGAGTGTTTATTTGGATTATATCAGATTATTTTATAGGCTTCTGTATACTGTAGCTTTTGAAGAGTATGGACTTTTAAATCTTCTGACATAATATCTATTTTTATTTAGGAGTAGAGCTGTTCCTTCTTTTTAAACTTGAAATGCAGCTATGATTGTCTATATAATGGGTCTCATATTCATACACGTTTCTCTCTCAACCAAGCCGCCTAAAGGTATTGATGTCAGAATATTTCCCTTCTAATCAGCACATGATGTTTCCCAGAGATGCTATGAAAACTCTCACTGTGCCTCAAACTGAATTACAGTAATACTACTTAATGATGCCTTTTTAAATGCCTCAAATTATACATCATAGGAATATTGAAATACAGAGGTAATACATGAGATTGGCATTGCCAAAAAATAAAAAAAGTTTATAGTTTCTGCCCATTGGAAAGTGAAAAATGTGTGGGAAAAAAATCTCTGTCCAAAATGAAAAAGCTTAGATCTCGGTGTTTTTTTGTCTACCCACCTCAACTAAGCTATGAACTTGTAGAGCCTGAGGCAGCACCCTGGAGCTGTGAACAATCTCCAGTCGGAAGGTTTTGGAGAAACAGGGAGGGCTTATTTTTCCCCTCTGTCTATAAAATTGAGCAAATACCCAGGGCCGTTGTAAGACTTATGAGCTAATACATATACATTGCCTAGAATATTATTTAACAAATACTTTGTTCTTAGGAAATGTTAATTATCACTCTTTTGGGCAGAGAATATATAATAGAAGTTTTGCTTATGAAATAAGCTAAGCATAGTAAACGCCTGCGCTTGAAGCTACTCTTGAGCCCATGCGAGGCTGCAGTGAGTTTTTTTCCCTCTACTTCACTCTCCCCTGGGCAATACAGCAAAACTCTGCCCCCAAAGCGTGGAGGGAGGGTGGGGAGGAAGTTTTGCTTACTGCCTGCTTTCAAAGTTAGTTAAAACAATCCATCTCTTATGAAAATTCTTTACTGTCAGATTTCTTTATAAATATTTTTTTGGTACCATGTGATTTGTGAGTTAACTAAATTAGTCTCAGCATTACATGACTCTTACCCCTATAGCTCTTCTTGAAGTTTTAATCAATCTTTTGTCTTTAGTTAAAAAAAGTAGATTTAGCTCGGGGTTGGACTTTACTGACCTCAAAAAACTTTAAGTCTGCAATATGTTGATTACATTTCTTATAGATGCTTCATTTCAAAAAATGCATACTTCGATATTTTAATATGTTGAATTATTTTTAAAATACGAACTTACACTCACCTTTAACTAGATTTTGTGGAAATACCAATGATAGCATAAATGCATTCTGTAACTCAATAGCTAGGTGAACAATAGAATAAATATAAATTTAAGATTTAGTAGGATGAAATAGGCATTTGCTTCTTCTATTTATTCAGTGGTGATTTACTGCATATACACCATATGTATGACACTGTGCATTTAATATAAATTTTAGTACTTAGCTGAATATCAGAAAGGTTTACAAATGTCACTGAAATTTTCCTTTATTTGATATTTTGTGTGTTAGGTTCTTATCATAATGTTCTTAATATGTTTTATTCCCCTGTAAATATCAAGTATTTGGTTCCTTACAAGTGTTTTCCTTGGGATTGTGTGTAGACTATTTCTTTTTCATGCTAACATATTATAGCAAGCATTTTTATTCAATTAAAATACTTTATGTCCCTAGGATACCCCAAAAAGCTTTTTTTTTTGTGTGTGTGTGTGTGTGTGTGGTTTTTGGCCGGGTCTGGGTTTGAACCTGCCACCTCTGGCATATGGGACAGGTGCCCTACTCCTTGAGCCACAAGCGCCGCCCCCAAAAAAGCTTTTTATAAAAATGAACAGCTACTTTCTCTAAATGATTTTGCCCTTCTGACAACTGAAGCATTCAGTAGCATTACCAGGGAAAGGATGGGATTGAATTGTTACGTTAATAGAATTTTTGAAGTAATTAGATTATGAAGATGCTTTGTCTGTTCTAGTTGAGAGATTTGTGTAATATTGCTAAGCAAATGATTCTGGAAATATTAACGTGTTTACTGTAATCAGTTATTGTCATCTGCCTCTATTAACAATGTTCTACAAACTTCCGTCATATATGTGTTTCCGAATTGCCTAAGTTTATTCTTAGCAATTCACCGATCCTCTCCTGCTCTGGGTGTCATTTGATCCTCTTTCTGGCATCTTCTTGATTTTGCAGTTGTGTTTCAGTCCCTGCGTGACAACAGACTACAGGGAATAAGAATCATCTTACTTAGCTCACACAAGCCAGCACTTCACAGAGGATGAGTTAGGAGAGTGACCCTTTATTTCTTGCTATTTTGCAAGGGCTTTCTCTTCACATATAGATTCTTAGACATTGGTGTCATTTCGATTTTCAGAAAATGTGTTTACGTTGGGCCTGTGTCTATATGTGCAGGACGCCGTCCGCAAATTCTTTAGTGTGAGTTGCTGAGTGATGTTGGGGCTGGGGAAACGGACCTGGCTGGGAATCTGTCACCTGCCGATCTATGCCGTGTCACTTTTCCCATCACTGTGGATGAGTAAGTGTAAACGAACGTCAGAAAATAGATTGCTTGGGCCATGTTTTCCTTAGGATATTGAAGTTGCCTGGAGAACATTTTAGTTTGTTATTGAAACAGAACTGTTAATCCAGACGTAGCAAATAAAAGGTTATAGCATCCAAAGTACAGAGAAGAGTAGCCAATGAGACCAGCGATATAGTTATTCTGTGGCTCCTACCAATTTTAAAACAGTGTCTACACACTGAGAGTTAGAGCAGTGATTAAGCAAACACTCTTCCTTCCTTGAAATGTCTAGGGAACATTGGACATAGTTTACTGTTTCATGATCTGAGTAATTTGCTCAGTCTCACAGCATAGTAGAAAGATAGAGTGATACGTTAATTTTTGGCATGTAAAAATACCTTCTACTTTTAATAAAACAATACTGCTTTCAGAAATAAAAACACACTCATCTTCAAATCAGTATCCATTGCTTATAATGACTAATAAAAAGGGGAGTAATGTGTTAAAATTTTCATTTTACTTGAAATAGTGTAATCTTGTTTATTTTATGAAATCTATCAGTTTGGCTTAGTCACATAGGTAATACATGCGAGTAAAATGATTTATACTTTATTATTTTAGATAACCTCCATACTATAAATCCCCAATCCAACCCTACTACAATTACTCACTTCACCATATCAATCTCTGTCTATATCCAACCTCCTCAAAAATGTATTTCTGGATCTCAAATTTCACATAAAATTTTAAATTCATATATTTGTCACATTTATTTGTTTTTCTTTGAAATTTCTTCTTATACCTTAAACTGAAGTGGTCCCCAATGTAATTCAATCCACTAGCTACCCAACTCTATGCAGAAATATGTCAAACATGCCAACCCTTTCATAAAATACGTTATATATTTTCTGTTTGTTAAAATAGAGAACATACTAAGGGTGGCGCCTGTGGCTCAAAGGAGTAGGTTGCTGTCCCCATATGCCGGAGGTGGTGGGTTCAAACGCAGCCCTGGCCAAAAACTGCAAGAAAAAAAAATAGAGAACATACTAACTTAGCTTGCTAATTTCATGAAGTTGCATGGACAAGAATATCTAACATTGTAAGGAAAGAAAAGATGAATAACGCATTGCATAAAATGCTTGTATAAATTCAGGAATGAGTAAAATAAGCACAATTGTTCATAAAGAGGAAAAGAAAAATAGACACTGACAATCAGGAATAACTGACGTTCATATGCGGTTGCCAAAGAATTGATAAATATTTACCGAAAACTTACTTGTTCCAGGGGATTTTGCTAGGGTTTGTGAGATGGGAAAACCACCAACAAAAACCTTATCCTTTAAGTGGAAGGAGTTAATATTAACGATATAAGTTAAAAACTAATAGCAGCTAAGTAACGTTTTGTTGGAATTTATAAAGAAGTAAATAAAAGGAATGCTATCCAGTTAAATAATCTTCGCATGTGCAGTTCATTTTATAAGAAAATTCAGCTATCAAGGGAATTTCAAAGAGAAGAAAAGAAAGACTATTAGAACAAGCCTCAGAGGGTAAAAGAAAGCGATGTTGTACTCTGCAGGGATTCGGGTATTAAGACTCTCCTCTTGACTTTCATCTTTCCTGCTCCTCATCCCCACACTCACCTCAGTATCCAGGAACTGAGGTCATTTTCCTGCCCCCTGCTCCAGGCCAGGCTGTGGTTCCCACACTTCCTTGGGGGCACCTACATCTTCCAGTTCCCTCCATCTATCACGACTCCACACTGTTCCCATAGCGACCTTTCTACAACAGTCTCCCTGATGCTTAGTGACTCCTAAGTACAAACCCCTCAGAGGACAGACGTTCAAGAACTGGCAGCTGGATGCTGCCGCAGGGCTCTCAGACCACAGGGGCTCAAGAGACTGAGGCCGTAGCATCTCTTGAGACCGGATTTCAAGTTGCCCTATAGCAACATAGTGAGACACCCCCCCCAAAAAAAGTAAGAACTGCGGTGGGTTTACTGCCCTGCTTAGTAAAGACTAATATAAGAATTGCCATACTCCATCAAAATGTCCGTGACATTACTCGGTTATATCTGAAATAAGATATTTATCTCAATTCTTGCACTTGTGCTTTATAATCATTACTTTTCAAAAGATTTATCAAAGAAGAAGTTAACATATAATAAACTGCAAATATTTCATATGTAAAACGTTGTGAGTCTTGAAACGCACAGACGCGCCACTTTGAAATCTTCACTACAGTGAAGGTGGTGAACATACTCCTCACTCCCATAATTTACCTCCTGCTGTGTTGTAATCCAGCCCTCCCTCCACCTCCGCCACCTAACCCCAAGCAAACACTGATCTGCATTTCGGTCAAAACAGATTATTTTCTATTTCTTTTAACCTTTTACATCAATGTAAGCATAGAATATGATTCTGTTTTGTCTGGCTCATATGAATCACCATCACTATTTTGAGTTTCATCCATTTTGCTACATCTAGCAACGACAGACCATTTTAACTCTTAAGAAGGGTTTTTTATCAATCACCCACTGATGGAAGTTAGTGTACAAATAAAACTGGGATCAGCATTTGCATGTAAGTCTATGTGTGGACATCTACTTTCATCTCCCCTGCAAGGTTGTGGAGTGACTGACTCATTTTCCAGGCATATGTTTAACTTTTTAAGAAAGTGCCAATCTGTTTTCCAAAATAGTTGCACAATTTCGTGTTCTCACTAGCAGTAGATGAGAGTCCCAGGCTCTAAGTTCTTGCTAACACTTGGATGAGCAGCTGTTTTAATTTTAGCCAATAGGTGGGTATATTACTGTGGATTTAATTTAAATCTTCCCCTTGACAAATGATACTGAGAATCTTTGCATGGGATCCGTATCTATTCTTCGAAGAAGTGAAAAGATCGTTTGAGGGAGATTATTAGTCTTTTTATTATTGTACTGTTGGAACTCCTTCTATGCAGATGCTAGCGCAGGTATTTTGTAGGATACTTGCTTTGCAAACATTTTCTCATAGTCTCTAGCTTGCTTTTTGTTTTCTTCACAGCATCATTTGAAGAGAAAATTTTTAAATTTTGATGAGGTCCCATTTATCCTCTGTACTCTTCTTTGGTAGTGTGTGCTTTTTGTCCTATCCACAAAGGGGACTTTTCTGAATACCCTATTCAATTCTGCCCAAGTTGCAAGGCTTTCTTCTCCTGGTTTGTGAGAACACAAACTGTTCCCAGGCTCGTGTGTGAAATCTGATGACCGTTACACCTGCCCACCTTCTGCCTTGCAATTCTTTCCACACTTTAATACTGAGCTGATAACTAGAGGGATCCCTGTGTTGTAATCCAGCCATCCCTCCATGTTAGTCGGTTTAGGGGGCACATGGAGCCCTGTTTGGAATCCCCCTCCATGTTCTGGGGTCCACAGACACTCCAAGGTGGAAGCTGGGACCATCGTAGTGTTCACCCTCTTATCTGCCCTCTCTTTAATCTGCCTATTCTCCAGTAATTGAAAACTGCTATATATATTTTGCACAGTTTTTAACTCATTGAGGCCGCAGAAAAATCTAGTCTGTTACTCATTTTGGCCAGGAGCAGAACTTTATAGTTACTGTTTTATGAGTCTGCGTCCCTGTATGAAATTTGAATTCTTTTCAGGGGGAGGATTGAATCCATACTTGGTGTTTGATAAATCTTTGTTGTATAAAATGAATGTATTTTGTCTATATCCATGTGATTCATTTGAAAATAAGAATGCCTGCTTTAATTTTATTCTACTTTCTTCTATTTAATGGAGATCATTAAAATGAGTAAGAAAAAAATGGAATATAATCTGGAATGGAAATCCTTTACTCACTGCTGGACAACTCTTTGATTTTCTTTATTTATTGTTGCTTTTAACTTGCTCAATTCAGCTTTGGAAATAGAGCCAGACAAACATTGTATCTTTCTTTAAGGAGCTTGAGTGACTGAGTATATAGACAATAGACAGAGAATATGCACGTATTGAAACAGAATCCTGACTTCCACCTTCAGCAATCAGTGAAGGAGGCTAAACCACAACTTCACGAACCTTCAGCCTCAAACAGTCAGGACTTGACCAGCAACTGACAGCTTCTCTAATCTTTTCCCTGGCTTCCAACTTAGGACCATTCAGAGAAAACCAACTGGACTTCCGCTAGGCAATCAGCAAGGATGCTCCACTTCTAGTTAGGCCATTTCCAGCTCCCTATGCCAATAGCTCCAACCACGGCAAACCTGAGCCTTCTTTTTTTCCAACTATGAAGCTTTGCTGCTCCCCTCTGGGCTTTGAGTCTCTTCCAGATGTGAGTGTTGTTGGCTTATTTCCTTGCTGTGGTAAGTTCTGAGTAAATAGCTTCTGCTCATTCTCATTTGAGTGACCTTTGTTTATTTCCATAGGCTTATGGGAAATAGTTCAGAGGGAAATAGTGTCCTATAAAGAGTATTACATAGAAAAGAGAATGTGACTGCTGACGGTAAGATAGCCTAGTGTTTGGGCAACAAGAATAATAGTCCTTGTATAGAAGAGTGAAATGCTGAAGCAATTAAAACGTTGTATTTTATATGGTGTATAAAACCAGTGTATGGTGCTCCATGATTGCATTAATGTACACAGCTATGATTTAATAATAAATGAATAAAAATAAAAATAAATTAAAAAATAAAATGTTACATTTTATTAATATACTTAGATAAGGAAGTTTCCCCCATTTAATTTTCAGGGACATTTCTTTCTATTATTTATTGATATTTGTTTGGACAAGCATTTACGGTGTCTTTCTATACCATGGAACTGGTATCATTTCCAAGCTTCCCATGCGGAAGAGAAGAAACAGGGCATATTTTATTCATTATTTCATGTTGTTTTGTTGGAAACTTACATTCTGGAAGGAAAGAAAAATAAAATAATTAAGTCAGCTTCTTGAAGCACACATAGATACTCACACACAGACACAGAGAGACACACAGATACACACACACACTCACATAGACACAGACACTCGCACAGATACACAGACACACACAGACACACACACAGACCCACTCACTCACATAGACACAGACGCACTCACTCACTCACACTGTTTCCCCATTCTCCTCCATACCTGTGTACTCCCTAATGAAGTTTGAATTGATTCACTTTCAGCAGGGGACTCTTTTATTTTCTTAATTGTTGTTTTCAGAGTTGATGTATTTAACAAGAAGGCTCGGAAGGAAGGAAATTCCCACAAAAGAACTGGTTGTTGTCTTCCAATTGCTTGAAAGGAACCTAAAAGCATGACTGACATCCTAAATATTATTAATTGTTTTCAGACCTTTAAATTAGTCCAGCCACCTTGCTCTGTTACCACCCACTGTGTTCTCACTAAGTCCTCCCTCCATTCTTCTGTTTTTATTTCTTCTCTCTCTCCCTGCCCTTCCCCTTAACTCTCTCCTACTTTCTTTCTCTACCCTTCTCTATCATTCTCTCCTTTTTGCTCTTCACTACCCTTCCTCCGCTCGCCTGTGTCAAGACCCTTCTCTGTGTCGCTCTCTCTGTCCGTCTCTCTTTCTCTGCCTCTCTCCCTCCTTCTCTGCTTGGCTTTTTAGCTCCCTGTCAGTGCACTGTCCCACACAGCCTTTGATGCTACTCTGTTATCTTTGGCACCAGTTCACAGGCTCCACTGGGCTGAAGCTGGAACTCTTCCATCTCATCTCCTTTCTTTTGTCCTGCAATATGGTTATCCTAGAGACCACTCAGCTGCCTCCCAACATTAGATTATGTGACAAGAACACGGAATAGACTCTCTGAAGCTAGAGGTAAGAAGCCGAGCATCTTATAATAGAACACACCTTTGTTGTTGCTAATACTCTTTTGCAAACACATGCAGAGGATATTTTAAAATAAATTTCAGTGCCTCTCACTTTTCCCTGGGCAAGCTATGGTATTTGGCAGTGTTATTGAAAAAAGTACCTACTTTCATAATCAGACCGATTAGAAATTACCCTGATTTCATTGTACTATTGACTTGATGCAACATACTTTCCAAATTCCATGGGGTGTGCCAAATATTCTACAACTGCTCAGGAAAATTGAGCTGAATTAGAGCATATGAAAAATCTGAAATAATGCATTTCTTTGGACTAATTCGACACTGCTCCAAGCTTATTTTCTCCTTTTAAGAGCTCATTTCCTATTTAAAGCTAAATAAAAGTATATATTAACTATGAACCTGGCACAAACTCTTTGGTAAAAATGAACTGACTCTCATCTTTGTGTAGACAGTGTAGATGAAAGAGCATGGATTTATTTGGACCTGTAATGTCCTAACATTGACTCTGAGTTGGTTTAGATGATTTAGAGAAATAGAAATTTTAAAATTACACACTGCCTGAGTTCTACATTATAGTGAGACATTCTTATAAAGAAGAATTTAATTTTAAGAACACCATGATTTTCCTGCATAGACATGAGGAGCTTGGAACATCAAGCTTTTCTTTACAAGGCTGCTTGTACAAAAGATCTTTAACTGGCTCATTCTTGTTTGGTATTATACTGTGCAGAAAACATGTGCTACACTTAGTCCCATTTGCTTATCCCATTATGCAGCCACCTGCAGACCGATTATTTCTTTTTAAAGCAGGAGTAAAATCTCCACTACCCGGCCTCCTCTAGGCAGCCTAAGCATAAAATTGGTTCATACAATGCTGTTTGTGGGAATATATCTTATTAACAACAACAACAACAACTTAGATTTGTATAGTGCTTTATCACACATACAGCAAGGCAACTCCAAGCATTTTCTAAAATGGAGAGCATTTACTTTTAGGCCTCCAAAAATCCCTTATTAAACAGTAACAACAAAGACTGCCTTTAACATATGAACCAATAAGCAGGAAAAATGTGTCCTTTCTATTCTAAATTAAGGCAAGGAGGACTTAAAATCAAATTGTTCTTTGCATTGTTTTGTAAACAGATAACACTGATTTCAAGAACCTGATGAGAAAACCATCATTGTTTAAAAGAATCTGTTCAAATTTAAAGTACTGCTTGTTTCAATCTAAATGTTTTGTTCAGTGTAGCATTTATTTGGCAATATTTTGAGGAACTTTGATTTATGACTATGACGTGCTATAATACTTTTCTCTAAGTCAAATTTAAGGTAGTATGATGATTATTTCTCTGCATGACTAAGAATTTGGGCAAGTGATGATGAGTTTTTATAGAATAATTTTAAAGAGTGGTCTTCTGTAATGGTATTTAGCTGCTGTGACAATAGGTGGCAAAAATCAATTGATGAATGTTGAAGCCTTTAAGTTGTAAAAGAAGTAATCTATATTAGCAGATAGCTAAGCTTATAATGGTTAGGATATTATAAATCTTCTATAATAGGAATATAACAATATTTTCATATGTATTGTCTTTTTATTTTTTTCTGCCTCTGATAAATAGTATCATAGATTGGATTATATTCTCAATATGTAAAGCTAACTTTAATTTTATAAAATAAGAGATTTCTGTAGAAGTTTTGTTTATGGTAGAAACAATGGTGTTTGGGGTCGGATATATTGAGTTTGAATATCTGACTTAATTATTTATAAATTATCTGACCTTGAAAGTTAAATGACTTTCTCTGAAATATAAGTAATAGTATTGTAAGAAATTATTGAGATACTATATATGAAGAATTTGGCATATAATGTCCATGATGGATTTGGATTAAAAGTGAAATGATGACCTAAGATTTAGGGGAACATAAAAGAAGAGATAGCTATCTTTAAATGTTGCCTTCAGAGTACCAAATACTCAGGTATTTGAGAGCTCTGAGAGGATCCCAGGAAATATCATTTCAACTTGAGAGGAGATTCCTAAATGTACAATCTAACACCTTATTTTATGCAATAAAAAAGAAAAGGGGGTTATTAAAGATAAAATCAGGAGCTAAACCTTGCTTAGTTCAGAGATCTAGAGGAAGTAAGGTTAAATAAGAAATATTAAAAAAAACACATTTTCCAGAATTAGTCTGCACTTGTAAGAAAATAAATTGAGACATTTAGTACCAGTGGGCAAACAGAATACGGGAAGTAAAAATATGATATAACTCATCTACATAATTCTCAGTAACACAGAAAATATTCTGACTCCCTGGCTACTATGTTTAACAAATATCTAGGCTAATAAAAACTCCCCATATTTAAAGATGGTTAATTAAAAAGTAATAAGGACAAGATTTTTGCTACAAAGTAGTAATAGTAATTGTGGAAAAGAAAAATAGCAAGCAAATGGGAAACTAGAAAGCTGTTGCTATAGAGCTAATGCCTGGAATTAAGCAAAATGAAATACTTAAACGCATTTATTAATAAAAACATAAAGCAGAGATAAAACCACTCTTAGACATATAGTAGACAAATGAAAAGGATAAGTATGAGTTAGCAACTATGGAAGAAATACAAAAAATTCACACTCCAAGAATTGATGTTAACCAAAAATAGAATGGATAGAGCTAATATATAGAGAGAAGCAAAATGAGAAGTAAAATAAAACTTTAAGTAATGGAAAAAATAAAAAGATTACTCAGTAAAACAACATAGGCATAACTCTTTGCAGAATTTTTCACATTCTTTTTTAACTGGCAATAGCTAAAATGCCCACCTATATTCAACTGATTGACCAAATTGATATACTCATACAAATAAATATTATAAAGCAGACAGTAAAAAAAAAAGATTCAGAGGTGACTTGTACACTTATAAAGAACACTATCCTTTTCTTCTATTCTTCCCTTTCATTCCCCCTTCTTTTTCTTTTCTTTCTTCCTTCTCCTTCTTTACTTTTATCCTCCTTTTGAGCTTATATCAAAAGGCCACTTCAACCATCTAAGTTCTGACACAGGTAATTTAAAGTGAAGAAAGTAGTGAGAAGCACAAAGTAGGGGAGAGAAGTGAATGAAAAGAAAACATACATGAGGAGAACCAACAGAACAATTCTGGTAACATGAAAAACCAGAATAGGGCAACCTCCTCAAGGGAATGTGAGGTAGCTACCACAGACTCCACCTATAAGGAGTTAATGGAAATGTCAGAAAGGAAATTTAAAATACAGATGGCAAAACAATAAAGAGAAAGTGGAAAAACAGAATGAAAAAAGGATGAAGGATATGAAGAATATAGAAAGGACATGGCAGAGATTAAGGACTTAAAGGAGTTAATCTGGGAACTTAAAGAGGCAGTAGAAAGCATCAGTAACAGATTAGACCACAGAAAAGAAAGAATCACAGATATAGAGGTTAAAGATCTGAGATAACCCAGGCTGTTAAAGGGGCAGAAGAGAGAGATGCATTAGATACTTTTCACTATGCTTAGAAAAATACTGCAAGAAAAGTAAGAGCTCTAAATAAATTGGCCATTTTGGGGGGACCAAATAAAGGAGAATAAATAAAGCAGAATATTCATTCAGAGAATTATGGGACTTCATGAATCATTCAAACATATGAACTATAAGTATTCCCGAAGGGGAAGAAGAACATCTCAAAGGAATGGAAGCCCCATTGGAGTATACTATAAATGGAAACTTCCCAAGTATCAATAAAGATCCTGAAACACTCTTTTTAGAGGAAAACAAACTCTGGGTCATCTCAACTCAAATAGATCATCTCCAAGACCCATTATAATGAAGCTGTCCAAAGTCAAAATGAGAGAGAAAATTCTGCAAACAGTCAGAAGTAAGTGGCAATTGACCTACAGTGGCAGGTTCATCACAGTGATAGGAAACTTCTAAGTTGAAACTTTCTAAGCCAGAAGGGAATGGTCAGCTAACTTTAACCTTCTTAAACAAAACAGTTTTCAGACCAGAGTTCTGTATCCTGCTGAACTGGGCTTTAAAATCAATGGAGAAATCAAAACTTTTACTGATATGCAAACATTTAGGAAATTTGCCACAACAAGACCAGCTCCACAGGAAATATTTCGACCTATTCTCAACACTGAATATCACAACTGACTACCAGCAAAATAAACTCCCAGAAACTAAAGGACAAAACCTAGCTTCCACAATGGTCCAAAGGATAAAACTAAGCAATGGATCTTCACAAAATAAGATGAATAGAACTCCACCACCCTTTTGAATTCTCTCAATAAATGTTAATTGCTTGAATTTCTTACTGAAGAGCACAGACTGGCTGATTGGATAAAACAACCACAAGCTGTCCATATGCTGAATCCAGGAAACACACTTAACTTTGAAAGAAAAAAACAAGATTCAAGGGAAGGCATTGGAAAACAAAATTTCAGGCAAATGGAAACCCCAAAGAAAGGAGGGGTCACAGCCTTATCTTCAGAAACCAGTGTATTTAAAGTGACTCAAGTTAAAAAAGGCAGAAATGGTTATTTCATAGCGGTAAAGGGAACAATACAACAAAAGGACATTTCAATTCTATATATTTATACACACAACTTAAATGCTCTCAGATTTATGAAACAAACCCTGATGGGTCTGAGCAATATGATATCCTATAATTCCACAATGACTGGAGACTTTAACATCCCTCTGGTTTAACTGGAAAGGTAATTAAACAGAAATTAAACAAAGATACCAGGGACTTAAAAGAGACCCTAGAACAAAGGGCTTAACAGAAATATACAGAAATTATCATCCCAAAAGCAAAGGAATATACATTCTTCCCATCAGCCCATGTAACATTCTCCAAAATAGATCACATCCTAGGATATAAATCAAACCTCAACAAAATCAAAAGAATTGTATTTTCTCAGATCACAAGGCAATAAAGATGGAACTCAACTCCAACAACAATTTTCATTCCTTCATAAAGACATGGGAATCAAACAACTTTAGGTGGAATGACAACTTGGTGAAGGAAGAGATAAAGGAGGAAATTATTAAATTCCTCAAACACAACAACAATGAAGCTACAGGCTACCAAAACCCAAAGGATACCTCAAAAGCCATTCTAGGAGGGAAATTTATCACATTAGATGCCTACCTCTGAGAAAGAGAAAGAGAAACGTCAATTATCTAATGAATTACCTTAAGGAAATGGAAAAAGAAGAGCACTCCAATCCCAAAGACAGCAGCAAACAATCCCATCTGTCACTGGGCAACCAACCGAACCTTCTCTGAAGAAGACAGAGGAATGCCCAATAAACATATGAAAAACATGCTCATTGTCCCCAATCATCAGAAAAATATAAATCAAATCACCCTGAGGTATCAATTAACCACAGGGAGAATAGCCCACATCACAAAGTATCAGAGTTGCAGGTGCTAGGGTGGATGCGAAAGAGGGGACTACTTTTCCAATGTTGGTGGGACTGCAAACTAATGCAGCCTCCTTGAAAAGAAATATGGAGAGTCCTCAAAGAACGGAAATTAAGAGAAAACAAGAGGCAGAGCAAGATGGCGGCCGAGTAACAGCTTCCTAGCATCTGGCCACCGTGAGTCTGGGGAGATAGGACTCCAGGCATCTCTGGCTGGTGGGATCTGCCTATCATCACCCCTGTGAGGATACAGGAAGTCAGCGAGAGACTTCTGGACCCCAAGAGGAGGACTAAAACAGTGGAAAAACGGCAAGTGGTCGCGTGTGTTCAATTTGTCTAAACCCGCCTGCAACTTCCACAGGCATGAGAACTTAAAGAGTAAGAGGAAGTGAAAGGAAAATTAGGGCAAGGAAACAGATAAAAGAAATCACTCATGAGGAAGAATCAGCAGAAAACTCCAGGCAACATGAAGAACCAGTCCAGAACAACCCGCCAAGGGACCATGAGGTAGCTACTGCAAAGGATTCCACCTATAAAGAAATGTTAGGAATGACAGAAAGGGAATTTAGAATACACATGTTGAAAACAATGAAAGAAATGATGGAAACAATGAAGGAAACTGCTAATAAAGTGGAAAATAACCAAAAGGAAATCCAAAAACAGAATCAAATAAGAGATGAATGATATGAAGAATATGAAAAGGATATAGCAGAGCTGAAGGAACCAAAACAGTCAATTAGGGAACTTAAAGATGCCATGGAAAGTATCAGCAACAGGTTAGACCATGCAGAAGAAAGAATTTCAGAGGTAGAAGACAAAGTTCTTCAGATAACTCAGATAATAAAAGAGGCAGAAAAGAAGAGAGAGAAAGCAGAACATTCACTGTCAGAATTATGGGACTTTATGAAGCGTTCCAACATACAAGTTATAGGAATTCCAGAAGGGGAAGAAGAATGCCCCAGAGGAATGGAAGCCATACTAGAGAATATTATAAAAGAAAATTTCCCAAATATCACCAAAGATTCTGACACACTGCTTTCAGAGGGATATCGGACCCCAGGTCACCTCAACTCTAACCGAGCTTCTCCAAGATACACTGTGATGAACCTGTCCAAAGTCAAGACAAAAGAAAAGATTCTGCAAGCTGCCAGGAGTAAGCGCCAGTTGACCTACAGGGGCAAATCCATCAGAGTAACCGCAGACTTCTCTAATGAAACTTTCCAAGCAAGAAGACAATGGTCATCTACCTTTAATCTACTTAAACAGAACAATTTCCAGCCCAGAATTCTGTACCCTGCTAAGCTAAGCTTCAAAATTGACGGAGAAATCAAATCATTCACGGATATACAAACATTGAGGAAATTCGCCACAACAAGACCAGCTCTACAAGAAATACTTCAACCTGTTCTGCACACTGACCACCACAAAGGATCAGCAGCAAAGTAAGAACTCAGAAATTAAAGGACAGAACCTAACCTCCACACTGATGCAAAAGATAAAACTAAGCAATGGACTCTCACAAAATAAGACGAATAGAATACTACCACACTTATCAATTATCTCAATAAATGCTAATGGCTTGAATTCTCCACTGAACAGACATAGATTGGCTGACTGGATTAAAAAACACAAGCCATCCATTTGCTGTCTGCAAGAAACACACCTGGCTTCAAAAGACAAGTTAAAGCTCCGAGTCAAGGGTTGGAAGACAATTTTTCAGGCAAATGGAATACAGAAGAAAAGAGGAGTTGCAATCTTATTTTCAGATACATGTGGATTCAAGCAACTAAAGTCAAAAAAGACAAAGATGGTCACTTTATATTGGTCAAAGGAAAAATACAACAAGAAGACATTTCAATTCTAAATATTTATGCACCCAATTTAAATGCTCCCAGATTCTTGAAACAGACCTTACTCACTCTGAGCAATATGATATCTGATAATACCATCATAACAGGGGACTTTAACACCCCTCTTACAGAGCTGGACAGATCCTCTAAACAGAAATTAAACAAAGATGTAAGAGACTTAAATGAGACCCTAGAACAACTGTGCTTGATAGACACATATAGAACACTCCACCCCAAAGATAAAGAATATACATTCTTCTCATCACCCCATGGAACATTCTCCAAAATTGATCATATCCTGGGACACAAAACAAATATCAACAGAATCAAAAGAATTGAAATTTTACCTTGTATCATCTCAGACCATAAGGCACTAAAGGTGGAACTCAACTCTAACAAAAACGCTCGACCCCACCCAAAGGCATGGAAATTAAACAATCTTCTGTTGAATAACAGATGGGTGCAGGAAGAAATAAAACAGGAAATCATTAACTTCCTTGAGCATAACAACAATGAAGACACAAGCTACCAAAACCTGTGGGATACTGCAAAAGCAGTTTTGAGAGGAAAATTCATTGCTTTAGATGCCTACATTTGAAAAACAGAAAGAGAGCACATCAGCAATCTCACAAGAGATCTTATGGAATGGAAAAAGAAGAACAATCTAAGCCTAAACTCAGTAGAAGAAAAGAAACATCCAAAATCAAATCAGAGATCAATGTAATTGAAAACAAAAGGATCATTCAGAAAATTAATGAAACAAGGAGTTGTTTTTTTGAAAAAATAAATAAAATAGATAAACCATTGGCCGGACTAACAAGGAATAGAAAAGTAAAATCTCTAGTAACCTCAATCAGAAAAGATACAGGGGAAATAACAACTGATCCCACAGAGATACAAGAGATCATCTCTGAATACTACCAGAAACACTATGCCCAGAAATTTGACAATGTGAAGGAAATGGATAAATATTTGGAATCACACCCTCTCCCTAGACTTAGCCAGGAAGAAATAGAGCTCCTGAACAGACCAATTTCAAGCACTGAGATCAAAGAAACAATAAAAAATCTTCCAACCAAAAAATGCCCTGGTCTAGATGGCTTCGCTCCAGATTTCTATCAAACCTTCAAGGAAGAGCTTATTCCTGTACTGCAGAAATTATTCCAAAAAATTGAGGAAGAAGGAATCTTCCCCAACACATTCTATGAAGCAAACATCACCCTTATACCAAAACCAGGAAAAGACCCAAACAAAAAGGAGAATTTCAGACCAATCTCACTCATGAATATAGATGCAAAAATTCTCAACAAAATCCTAGCCAATAGATTACAGCTTATCAACAAAAAAGTCATTCATCATGATCAAGTAGGCTTCATCCCAGGGATGCAAGGCTGGTTTAACATAGGGAATTCCATGAACATTATCCACCATATTAACAGAGGCAAAAATAAAGATCACATGATCCTCTCAATAGATGCAGAAAAAGCATTTGATAAAATCCAGCATCCTTTTCTAATTAGAACACTGAAGAGTATAGGCATAAGTGGCACATTTCTAAAACTGATTGAAACTATCTATGACAAACCCACAGCCAATATTTTACTGAATGGAGTAAAACTGAAAGCATTTCCTCTTAGAACTGGAACCAGACAAGGTTGTCCTCTGTCACCTTTATTATTCAACATAGTGCTGGAAGTTCTAGCCAATACAATTAGGCAAGACAAGGAAATAAAGGGAATCCAAATGGGAGCAGAGGAGGTCAAACTCTCCCTCTTTACTGATGACATGATCTTATACTTAGAGAACCCCAAAGACTCAACCACAAGACTCCTAGAAGTCATCAAAAAATACAGTAATGTTTCAGGATATAAAATCAATGTCCACAAGTCAGTAGCCTTTGTATACACCAATAACAGTCAAGATGAGAAGCTAATTAAGGACACAACTCCCTTCACCATAGTTTCAAAGAAAATGAAATACCTAGGAATATGCGTAACGAAGGAGGTGAAGGACCTCTATAAAGAAAACTATGAAATCCTCAGAAAGGAAATAGCAGAGGATATTAACAAATGGAAGAACATACCATGCTCATGGATGGGAAGAATCAACATTGTTAAAATGTCTATACTTCCCAAAGCAATCTACCTATTCAATGCCATTCCTATCAAAATACCAACATCATACTTTCAAGATTTGGAAAAAATGAATCTGCGTTTTGTATGGAACGGAAAAAAGCCCCGTATAGCTAAGGCAGTTCTTAGTAATAAAAATAAAGCTTAGTAATAAAAATAAAGCATACCAGATTTTAGTCTCTACTACAAAGCCATAGTGGTCAAGACAGCATGGTACTGGCACAAAAACAGAGACATAGACACTTGGAATCGAATTGAAAACCAAGAAATGAAACTAACATCTTACAACCACCTAATCTTCGATAAACCAAACAAGAACATACCTTGGGGGAAAGACTCCCTATTCACTGAATGGTGTTGGGAGAACTGGATGTCTACATGTAAAAGACTGAAACTGGACCCACACCTTTCCCCACTCACAAAAATTGATTCAAGATGGAGAAAGGACTTAAATTTAAAGCATGAAACAATAAAAACCCTCAAAGAAAGCATAGGAAAAACACTGGAAGATATTGGCCTGGGGAAAGACTTCATGAAGAAGACTGCCATGGCAATTGCAACAACAACAAAAATAAACAAATGGGACTTCATTAAACTGAAAAGCTTCTGTACAGCTAAGGAGACAATAACCAAAGCAAAGAGACAACCTACACAATGGGAAAGGATATTTGCATATTTTCAATTAGACAAAAGCTTGATAACTAGAATCTATAGAGAACTCAAATTAATCCACATGAAAAAAGCCAACAATCCCATATATCAATGGGCAAGAGATATGAATAGAACCTTCTCTAAAGATGACAGACGAATGGCTAACAAACACATGAGAAAATGTTCATCATCTCTATATATTAGAGAAATGCAAATCAAAACATCCCTGAGATATCATCTAACCCCAGTGAGAATGGCGCACATCACAAAATCTCAAAACTGCGGATGCTGGCGTGGATGTGGAGAGAAGGGAACACTTTTACATTGCTGGTGGGACTGCAAACTATTACAACCTTTCTGGAATGAAGTATGGAGAAACCTCAAAGCACTCAAGCTAGACCACCCATTTGATCCTGCAATCCCATTACGGGGCATCTACCCAGAAGGAAAAAAAATCCTTTTATCATAAGGACACTTGTACTAGACTATTTATTGCAGCTCAATTTACAATCGCCAAAATGTGGAAACAGCCTAAATGCCCAGCAACCCAGGAATGGATTAACAAGCTGTGGTATATGTAGACCATGGAATACTATTCAGCCATTAAAAAAAATGGAGACTTTACATCCTTCGTATTAACCTGGATGGACGTGGAAGACATTATTCTTAGTAAAGCATCACAAGAATGGAGAAGCATGAATCCTATATACTCAATTTTGATATGAGGACAATTAATGACCATTATCGTTATGGGGGGGGAACAGAAAGAGGGAAGGAGGGAGGGGGGTGGGGCCTTGGTGTGTGTCACACTTTATGGGGTAAGACATGATTGCAAGAGGGACTTTACCTAACAATTGCAATCAGTGTAACCTGGCTTATTGTACCCTCAATGAACCCCCAACAATAAAAAAAAAAGAACTGAAATTAAACCTCCCATTTTACCTCTCAATCCCACTATCAGGCATCTACTAAGAAGAAAAAACAAAAATCAGTTTATCATAAGGACATTTACACTAGACTGTTTATCGCAGCTCAATTTATAATTGCCAGAATTTATAAGATGTAGAAACAGCCTAAATGCCCATCACCTCGGAAATGGGTTGACAAGCTTTGGTGTATGTATACCGTGGAGCAGTATTCAGCTGTAAGAAAAGATGGTGACTTTACACCTTTTGTATTTACCTGGGTGGAGATGAAACAGATTCTTCTCAGTAAAGTAACACAAGAATGGAAAAGCAAGTATCCAATGTGCTCAATTTTATAAAAAGCCAGTAGACCAGTGGTTCTCAGCCTGTGGGTTGCACAATGAAAATGAAAGAAAAAGAAAGTCTCCAATAAAAGTCTCATAGAACTGAATCAAAATACAACATTTCAAAATAAGAGGAATGTAGAATACAGCTAACATGATGCTGAAAGGGAAATGCGTAGCCCTCAATGCTTATGTTCTGAAAGATGAATGGCCTCAAATCAACACTCTGAGTTCGCCCCCAATACTAGAAAGAAATTCATTGGCTTCTACGTCTATCTTTATCACTTAACATCTTCTGCATGCTTTGACTATATTCACTTCTCCCTAAGTTTATTAATGTTTTAAATTCTTTAGTATTATTATTTAGTACTTGTAGAAAATTCTTCCAATACATTCAACCCACCGATTTGTATTTATTACTTTAGAGTAATTAGAAGAAATTCACCATCATTTTTAGAAGATTTTGAGAGATAGTAATTTAAATACATTACTCCCATAAATAAATAATCTGCTACATGTATTTCCACAATTGGTTGTAGAGATATGACAAAGTATTGCCTTAGAATCGTTAGAGCTCTCAAATGGCATGGCAGAATTCAGCCTTTAATTGAATAGACCATTTTTTGTGTTGCCATTATTTTCTTCATACATGTCATCTCCTGCCAAACTTTGTTTTTGATATTAGAGTATACATTTTTGCTACTTGCCCCCTTAAAGCCCGTATAACTCAGTACCGAAACAATACTAGGCACTCAACATGTATTTTCCATGTTAATACTTGAGGCTGTTTATAGTCAATTTGCAATATGGCAAAAATGACCCAGAATGGGGAAAAAATGTAGAAAACCCTGGTGAGGTCAAATCTCTGAGTGAGAGAAGAGGGAGTTTATCTTGGAACATGATGAAAAGAGCAGGAAAGAGAATGGGATGTTTGCTGTCTCTGTGCCAAGCGCCGGCAGCCAGCTCTATTGGAAAGCCTGAATCAGCAGCCTCATGGATTTAAATTAAACATTTTGCTAATATATAATTCTCTTAATTTTATCTAATTTTACTCACGTATTAAGTAAATCAGATGTGGGCAAACCTTTTGCCAAATTAGTGAGCAGCTTTCAAATAACAAGAAAAATGATCATTTGCAATATTCATTGAATCTTGTTAACATGAATTATGGTGAATGAAGACCTGCAGCAAGATTTATTAAAAATTCAAATTTTTGACAATTGCAGCAAGGACTTGGCTATTGATACATTGTTGGAGAAGCGAGACAAAAAGGATACTTTCAACTTTGCAAATTAACTTGGTTAATCATCTGCATAAGGGAGCAGAATAAGGACCCAAATGTTTTCTTCTAGTTAATAAAATATTTGCAAAATGAGTGAGCCAGTATTTTGGAGCAGTTTTTTTTTTTTTTCTGCATATGAAATTTCCATTTAAAAACCTAGAATTTTGAATCCTCACAATTTGCAAAATACACTTTTTTATTTTTAAAAAACTTGCAAAGGCACTAATTTTATCATTGTTATTTTGAATGTTTGAGAGATATTAAGCAAAAGAATGCACGCACAGAAACACACACACACATATATATAAATTTATAAATTTCAGACTTGCTGGGATGTGGTCATTATAGATCATTGTATTTTGTGTTGGGCTTAATAGCATTTGCAACTTCCCAGTGTAGTAAACAACTAATTCTCCCAAAACTGTTCATGGAGAGTTGAAGCCACTGCTCTTGCCTATTCAGCATCTCTTTTAACTTGTAAGCAATTCCATAAATCTTTCTTGTCCTCTAGGGACATAAAGATTCCTATGACGAAGTGGCCAGCATGGTGGCCTAACAAGCTGAAGGCTAACATTTTTCCTTCTGTTCATCCTAGGGACCACCGTCTTATTCCTGGCAAAGTAGATCATATGTTGAATTCCAGCCAGGGTAATTAGGTGCAACTTAGAATCTCAATACACAAAGAAAACTGGTCAGCATTAGCCAAGAGGTCTTGTGACTGTTTCCTGAGTGGTAGAGCAGAAAAAGGAATGGCCAGCTGCAGTAGGTCATTGGGACTCTAATGAATGTGACCCACTAAATATACATCTACCTTAGGGAAGGTTGTCTACATCAACAAGCCAAGCTGTGAGGCAATGTCTTTATTATTTATTTTCAAATGCGTTCTGAAAAAATAGTAATACAGAAAGAACTGGTATGGCACTAACTTTCCCTAGAAAGCAAATTGAGAAATTGACAGTCCCTAGAATAAAAGTATCAACAAAAACTAGGCTAAAACTTTAGTCAAAGCAATCTTCCTGGCAGTCAGATAGCATAACATTCTCTGAAAATGCAAAATCGCAAGCTGTCTTAAAATAGGTTTCGTGGTGGAGCTCACACGGCTGGATTTTTGACATGTTCCTTATCAAGTTGTCAGAAAGGTTGCATTGTCTAGGCTTGTTTTTGCAGTAGTCTTTTGGAAGCTTGGTAACTATGGTGAAGTAACCTGGAATACTGTAATTAATATTCCAAGCTTTAAGCTTCATGTAAGTGAAAATTGTCTGGAATGTGTAGTCAAATATTTCACTAGATGCATTGTGCACGGTACTCAAGAGCCTGAAGACAGCAGGACCTCTTGAGCCCAGGAGTTCAAGGCTGCCGTGCACTCCAATTGCACATGTGAATAATCACTGCAAAGAAATCCGCTAGTTGTCTTCCACCAAAGTGCTCTGTGAGACAGATAAAGTTGTATGCGTCATACTTTTAACAGATTTTCTTTTTGAGAGACATCTTAAGTTCACAATAAAATTGAACAAAAATTACATAGATCTACCACACATCCATCCTCTGGGCCTAAGTGTCACCTTCCCATTACCAACACCAGAGTGCTCCATTTGTTACCGCTGATGACCTTCATGCAGACATCATTATCACTCAAAGTCCGTAGTTTACGGTAGGAGTCACTCTTACTGTTTGTATTGTATGGTTCTTGTCAAAAGTGTGCTGACATGTACCTACCATTATAGTACCATGAAGAGTAGTTTCACTGCCCTAAACCTCCCTGAGACCTGTCTCTTCATCCCTACCATCCCACACCCGCTGACCCTGTTCATCTCTCAGATGCTCGGTTGAGGGAACGGCATGTATTTGGAGTCACAGAATATGCTGCCTGGACAGACTGGCTTCTTCTACTCAGTTACATGTCTTCCACTTTCTGCCACATCATTTTTTTTTTTTTTTTTTGAGACAGAGCCTCAAGCTGTCGCCCTGGGTAGAGTGCTGTGGCATCACAGCTCACAGCAACCTCGAACTCCTAGGCTTAAGCGATTCTCTTGCCTCAGCCTCCCAAGTAGCTGGGACCAGAAGCACTTGCTACAATGCCCAGCTATTTTTTGGTTGCAATTATCATTGTTTGGCAGGTTGGGACTGGGTTCGAACCTGCCAGCTCTGGTGTATGTGGCTGGTGCCTTAGCGGCTTGAGCCACAGGCACAGAGCCTCTTCCACGTCTTATCACAGCTTCATAGTGTTTCTTTTAGCCCTGAATGGTATTTCATTGTATGGATGTATGACTATTTATAATTTCACCTACCGAAGAATATCTTAATTTCTTTCAAATTTTGCCCATTATGAGTAAATCTATCATAAATATTTGTGTTAGAATATAAATTTTCAAACATTAGGGCAAATTCTAAGAATGCAATTGTTGTATCATACGGGAAGAGTATGTTTAGTTTCATAAGAGGCTGTCAAAATGCCATCTGTAGTGGCTGTAACGTTTTGAATTTCTACCCCCCAAATCCTCCCAACCATTTGGAGTTGTCAGTGACCTGGATTTTGGCCATGTGGCTTACTTTTGAACACAAGTTCCTTTGAGACTCTCATGTATGAACAAAACTTTCATTTTGTTTCTGCTATATATAGCAACGTGTAACAAAATATGATATGACATATTATGGCTATTATGTCTGTTTTAGTAAGGTATGCACATATGTAAGTACGTAGGTATCTGTCTCTGACTGTATCTGGATACACTTGTGTTTATGTTTGTGCCAGGGTCCTTAAGTCACAACATTCTTATGTGAATATTAATCCATACAAAAAAGACAGAAGGTTATATTTTTCATTATGCCAATAAAAAGTATTTGATTAAGTGCACATTTAGGATAGAGAAACTTGTAATCCTCTGGTGTAATTGACAAACAGTGAGACTATAGGAAAGAGCAGTCTCAGGAGGATATTGGCCATTAAGTTGCAAATACTTTCTTTAATTTTGCTAGCATTTTGTATAGCAAATTCTCTTTCAAGAAATCCTCTTGCTTATGTTTGGTTATTCCTATCCATTTCTCACTAACCCTTTGGCTAAGTATCGGGAGTTACTGATTCATGTAAAAATGAACAAAATGTCAGTTTATCAAATTAAAAAATATGCATAAAAAATGTCCAACTAATCCGGAGCAAATGACACATTTTCTTTATGTTTTTTCAAACACCTTGAAATGATTATTACCTTCATTTTGCTTTTTTATGAACAGAAGAAGATCAAAATCACACCTTAAGCTTAAGGCAAATTATTTGGCCATTCTTTTAAGTATCATTCTAAATGAAAATTAAACCCTTATTATGAGGTCTGACAATTAAGTTCATGAATTTTCTGCTGAATATCACACCTTTGAAGTACTCCCCTTGGGAAGCTATGCATGGATGCCAGTGTCAAGTCTATTCTTGAGAGAAATTTGGGAATTCTTTTGACTGAAATGGCCTTCAGAGTTGTTTTCATATTAACCTTGATGTACTGAATGTCATCAAAATATCTTCCTTTCAACATCTTCTTCATCCTTGGGTAATGAAAAAGTCATTGGGGGCCAGATCAGGTGAGTCAGGAGGGTGTTCCAATACAGCTACTTGTTTACTGTCTAAAAACTCCTCAGAAACAGTGACCTATGAGCAAGTGCATTGGCACAATGCTAGAACCACACCTTTTTCACGCCAAGATTTTCAGTTAAGATTTTCTTAAATATTTGTCTACTGATGTTTACTTGGTCTTCTGTGCTTCTCGCAGTCAGCTGATGAGTTTGATGGACAATTTGGTGACGTGTTGTGATCTTTTCATCAGTTGTGCTCTTTACTGGCTGCCCTGACCTCTCTTCATCAGTGATGGTTTCTCTCCCCTCGGAACAACCCTTTTCCATTGGCACACTGCCATTTTCTTCATGGCATTCTCTCCCAAAACTTGGACTAATATATTCAAGTTTGATTTCACTTCCGCTCTTGACAACTTTAATAAGAAATTATTTAATATTTGTTTGTTGCTCTGATATTCTCAGAATGGCACACAAATATACCCAACAACAATAATGACCGCCACTCAGCAAGACCCTGCCATACATGGACAGGAACATGAATGTGAGATGTGATATACCAGGGTTACAAAAGCTGAGTGTTTGGACAGCATTAGCCCATGTGAGCAAGTTCACAAACTTAATTCTCAGACATAGTCTGTGCAAAGAATTTGTTCAAGAAGAAAGTTAAGAAACTTAAGGCCATGTTATTTCTTTAGCTTTAATTACATTAACTCATCATTAAAGCAGAGAGTGTTGGTGTATTTCTCTGTGTGTGCGCATATATTTCTATTATATCACATTGATCACCATATAATTTACAGATGTAATACCATTGATTCTTTGGTTATTAGCTTATTGATTACCAATGTACTTGCTCTTTACTTTTTAAATTTTTATTTCTTCAGAAGTAATAAATGTCTGTTAAATAAATTTTAGAAGCACTATAAGCAAAAATAAAAATATCAAAAAGTTTCCAAAGATATCCATTATGAAAATATTGATGAAATTATAAGAGTAACACATAGTTGTGGTTTGGAATCACAAAATCTTGGTTTAAAATCTGACTTACCTTATGAAGTCTTTAAAACAGGCCAATTTTTTTTTTTTTTTTTTTTTACCAATCTAAGGCTTACTTTTATCTACTTAATGAGAATGTCAGCCAGTATGATTTTCTGTGAAGAAATAAATAAGAATATGTAGCTGTTGCTACCATTATTGGCTATTGCTACTATTTGCTATAGATGGCAAAAATCTGTTTTTACCTATACCTTTTCTTTACCGAATCTATCATACTTCTAAATATAGTTTTTGGTGATTTTTCATTTTCATTTAACTGTAGTTTGAAAACTTTTTACGTCAAATGAAATGGTTTAGCATTTCTTTTCTAAAAAATTATTTGGTAAGTGCTTCATTAAAAAATTGTTCTATTTTTTAGTTGGCCAATGTATTATTTTGGATGTTCTTTGGAGCTTCTTCAGTTTCCTAAGAAATTGTCATTATCCCTGGAAAATCTGGAACGTACAAATCCGGATTTAAGATAGACTTAGGTTGGCTTGCACCTGTGGCTCAAGCAGCTAGGGCTCCAACCACATGCACCGGAGCTGGTGGGTTCGAATCCAGCCAGGGCCTGCCAAACAATGACAACTACAACCAAAAAATAGCTGGGCATTGTGGAGGGCACCTGTAGTCCCAGCTATTTGGGAGACTGAGGCAAGAGAATCAGTTGGGCCCAAGAGTTTGCTGTGACCTGTGATGCCACGGCACTCTACCCAGGGTGACAGGTTGAGACTCTGTCTCAAAAAAAAAAAAAAAATGATAAACTTAGTTTTATTTTTTCAAATTAATCAGCAGGAAAGAGTAAAAAACCCCATTTCTAAGTGGACAAGAGACTTGAACAGAAACTTCTTTGAAGATGATATGCGAATGGCCAAAAACACATTAAAAAAGCTTATTGCCCCAGATTATCAAAGAAATGCAAATCAAAACCACTCTTGAGATCTGAGATTAACCCACATCACAATGTCCCAAATCTGCACATGCTGGTGTGGGGAATTCCCAAAGAACTAAAAGTTTACCTTCTGCTTGATCCTGCAGTTTCATTACTAGGTATCTACACAAAAGAACAAAAATCTTTTTACCACAAGGACTTTTGCACCAGAATTTTTATTGCAGCTCAATTCAAATTGCCAATACATGAATCAGCCAAAGTGCCCATCAACCCATGAATGGATTAACAAACCCATGCATATGTATCATATGTATATATGTAAAGCCTCCATCTTTCCTTGTGACTGAATAGTATTCATATATATAATATTATATATTTGTTATGTAAATATATATATATCATGTGTGTGTGTGTATATATATATATCTCACAGGCATATATATGTGTGTGTATATATATATCATGGAATACTATTCAGCCATAATGGTGTTTTTGTGTTTACCTGGATGAGCTGAAACACATTCTTCTTAGTAAAGTATCTCAAGAATGGGAAAAAAGGGGTATTCGATGTACTCAATAGTAATATGAAACCAATATATAAACAATTACACACCCATGCCAAAGAAAAAATTTAAGTATAGTCAAGCGAGGGGGAAGGGACAGGAGTGAAAAGGCAGGGATAGGAAAACGGACGATTCGCAGGATCTCACCTAATGTTCACAATGTTCAATACGCCTCCTGGGTGAAGGGCTCAACTGCAACTTGAACTTTACCTTAGAATGCAAAACAATATAAACCAAACATTTATACCCTCATATTAATCTGAAATAAAATTAAAAAAATACTTCACTAAATAAAAAAAAAAAAACTTCATCTAAAAAATCGTTTTTTTTCCCTTTGTGTTAAAAGAGAGAAATCTATAGGTGTCTGTTTTTCTGTTTCAATTTCTCTAGTACTCTATTTAATGCCCTATGTGATATCTTTGGTTTAATTCTGTTTCCGTGGCTTTGTTATTTTAATACTTCAAACATTGGTGATTCCCTCTAAATGTTAAAATATTAGGTATTGTTTCATGCTTCGTTCCTGAAACATAGTTTCCTGATTCTTGGTCAGAAACAGAGAACGAGGGATACCTTTGACTAGATTTGGTTCTCCGTCTGAATTTCCGTAAGAATCCTGTATGTGATAACATTTCATTGAGTGCACCGTGAAAGCTCAGCAATTTGGAGCAGGCTATGTGGCTGACTACACTTAGATGCATTATGTCATGTATTTGTTCTTTGGACATGTCAGAATAAAGTGAATGCACAAATCTTTGCATTCTAGATAGAAAAGTAACTCAAAATGCTGTGTTGTCTATATATTTGTAAAAACAATGTGTGCATGGGGTGGGGGAGTGTGGTAGTAATTTCACCACAATTGTTTTTTAAATGTTGAAAATTGCAAATATGGAAAAAGAACAGAAGAACTAATTAACAATTAAGGATTAATGATTAGCAAACCTGTAAGCATTTAGAAGTCCAATGTATTATTTTACATTGTCACTGCTGTATTAATAAGCTTTATTTTTTATAGAATGTATCAATATTTGGTCAACATATTCCTACAATATTTTATACATCATCCCCCCCACTTTTTTTAGGTATTATATCACTGCCCTTTAGATTATGTCCCTTCCTGTCATTTCATAGATTTTCATGGTCAGAATGTTTGTGTCCTCCCAAACTCATATGTTGAAATTCTAATCCCTGAAATGATAGTTTCAGGAGGCAGGGACTTAGAGATGTGATTACATTATGAAGGCAGAGCCATTGTGAATGGGATTGGGGCCCTTATAAAAGGGCCCCGTATTAGAAAGCAGGTTCTCACACAGACAGTGTGCTGGTGTCTTAATATTTGACTTCCCTATCTCCAAAACTGGGAAGAATAAGTTTATTTTAAAAATACCTTGTATTTTTAATAGTAGCCCCGATGAAGTAAGACATAGATCTTATATTAGAATGTACATTCTCAAACTTGAATCTTCCCTTCTCTACTATTTCTTCTAGTCTTTCAAACATCACATGCAGATCTCTACCATATACAAAGAGGGAAAACAAAAATATATAAAAGTTTCTCATAATCTCTGATTTTGTATGTATATTAAATATAAAATATATAAACATGATTTATATTCAAATATATATATGTTTAATCACTACCATTTTATCAATGATTCTGAGATTCAGAGCTAGTAAGGGTCTGGTCCAAGGTCACAAGTGGCATCACTGTCATTGAAACCCTGGGTTGTAGAAATGCAAAGGACAATTTCTTTCTAGTATCAGCTAGAAAACAGCTCTGTATTCTTTTACAGAGACATGACACATTGTCTCTGTAAAATGTTGTTCTGTCCTATTCCTACTTTCATATAGAATATGAATGGAGCACATCTTTCTAAGAAAGACCTCAAAGTCGGTAAATATTTTGAAGGTCTTCTTGAAGGCACAGTACCAGCATGGTACTACCTGGTTCATTGAGCCATATTTTACTGCATCCAAATACATTTATCCAATGACTTTGCATGTGAAAGATGAATAGAGAATTGAGCCAGCTGCAAACACATTGTACTTGATTTTTGTGAATTAGCATGAAGACTAAAATTCCTAGAAAATTGATAGTTGGTGGAATTTACATAATTTTGGTCATATTAAGAACTTCCAGTTATTTAAATATAATTTTCCCCTTTTGCTGTAATATCATGCTTTTTGGTGAAATGAAGATAACAGCTGGGGCCTAATTTATTTAAATTCTATTATGCAGTGAGAAATATGATAAGTATCTCTTCCATAAAAAAGATCTTTTGAGCATGAGTCATCTATGCTAATGTAACTTATTAATGTGTTCACTTTTTATAGACCACTAAAAATTTTCTCACACATATTTCCTTCATATTAAATTAATCACAGATTTTTTTTAGTCATTCAGATACATGCATTGTTTCATTTTAGGCTCTATTATGTCCCTGTACATATAAAATGAAGGACTTTCCCAATTATGTCTTCCTTGCTTTATGAATTCTCATCAAAATTTACTTTTGTGCCTGTGATGTTATCGATACCAACAGGCTATAAATTATCTAGATCAGGTGTGAGGAAACTTCTCATGTTACAAGACCACATTACTTTAGCTGCAATCAAATAAGGCCACGTCCAAGAAACTTCAAGTAGATATATTTTAAAATGTGCATTACTTTGTGAAGATCTAACTATTATGTACATAATCGTTTCAAAAAATGAAAAATGATTTGTGATAGCTTTAAAGTTAACTAATTATATAATGACTTTTTATATCTGTTTTTTGTTGGAAAGCATTTGAAATTTTGGTTGCAGCATGGGTTTCTGCAGTTTTCGTTGGATATCAGTCATCTGTGACATTACAGGGACCTTTATTTTAGTTACTAAAAGGAGAATATAGATTTACACAATAAGCAGCCGAAAATCAAGGAAACATTTTGGGGGCATGTTGCCAAAGGCATGCGTATTCTATTGCGTTTTTTCATACTTCAGTTGGATATTTTTTAACATCCAACAATGACTTAAAATGTCCCCTACTGAGAGCTCAATCAATTCCATCTGCAGTTCTTCAGAGGCCTTGGTGATATCAGCTAGTTGATGCAGAAATTCTACTTTGAGTGTGATATCATGATTCTCAAAGTCAACGAACCTTTCATTGTATTCTCCAATTATTAGGACTATAACAGCTCTGTATTCTTTAAATGATTCAGATATATCATCCTTCTCACCAATGACCTTTGATAACTGGTGAAAATGTTTATCTAAAATTTACTTTTGAAGAATTGTTTTGAAGAAGGTTTGCTTTTTTACTAAATGTTTGTATTCTTAGCCACATGTTATATGTAAGGTTTGACAGTTAAATTTTTGTATTAACTACTTTGTGATTACACCATACAAACAATTTGGTAAGGGTTTATAACCACGGTATATCATTCTCTCACACTGGACTTGTGTTGACATGTGGTGGTATCTTGCTGAGTGGTGCTCATTATTGTTGTTGGTGTATTTGGGTGCCATTCTGCAAATGTCAGAGCTTGAATTAGAGCAACAAGCAAACATTAAATTTGTTCTTAAAATTGCCAAGACTGAATGTGAAATCAGGGAAATGCTTATGGGGAAAATGCCATGAAGAAAACAGGAGTAATAGCCACGTACACATGGATTAAAGGTCTTCCTGAGGAAAGAGAAAGCATCACTGATGAAGAGAGGTTAGGGCAGCCAGTAAAAAGTACAACTGATGAAAAGATCACAAAATTTCACCAAATTGTCCATCAAACACTTCAGGCGACTATGAAAATGACAGCAGATCAAGTCAATATCAATACAGAAATATTTTGGAAAATCTTAACTGAAAATTTTGGCATGGAACAGGTGTGGCTCTTGTATTACAATAATGAAACAGTTCACAGGGCACTGTCTCTGAGGAGTTTTTAGCCAGTAAACAAATAACTGTATTGGAACACCCTCCCTACTTATCTGATCTGGCCGCCAGTGACTTTTTTCTTCACCTGAAGATGAAGGAGATATTGAAAGGAAAACATTTTGATGACATTCAGTACATCAAGGGTAATACAAAAACGGCTCTGATGGCCATACCAGAAAAGGAGTTTCAAAATTACTTTGAAGGATGTACTAAGAGCATAGCTCCAAAGCGGAATATTTCAAAGGAGATTGTAGTGCTTGTATTTTTCTCCACAAACCTTTATCTCTCACATCCATGTGCCTTTATAAATGCTAGCTACTCTAGTTTTATCACCCTCCTGACCTAAATTTTGTCTGGGTACTGTCTCTTCTGAGAACACGGTGTGAACCTCCAATGTAGTTCTTCTCGTCCACTCCTCTGCCAGTTTTTCAGTATAATTTGACCAGGCCTCTACTATGGTACTTCGTGATTATAAGTTTTCATCTGTTTCCTTCATAAGAATGTGAGTTTCTTGAAGCTTAAATTATTCTTATTCATGTCCCAACCATACATTAAAAACTATCACTAATAATAATAATAATAATAAACAGCAATGGCAAAACTAATACTTATAAAACATTCTGTGCCAAGCCGAGGATAAGTTATTTTTATATGCTAACTCACTTTATCCTCAAAACAACACTATGAGATAGACATTACTGTCATTCCCATTTAGCAGATTAGGAGACTGATGTCAGAGAGGTTAAGTAATGGTCACAGAGCTCAAATATGGCACAGCTGGTATTTTTAAAAAGGTAATGTGTATCTATGTCATGCTCTAAACTATTATACTCTACTGGCTTTCTAAGTACTAAATGACATATTTAATAACAGAAGTCCAATAATATTGAACAACACAGAGAGTGTATTAGAAAATTTGGAAAGAAATTATAAATTGTTCTGGAATGTTTTGATATTAATAGAAATAATGATAGTACTATAGCCACCATTTTGGACATGTTACTTAGCTTCTACATGCCTTGGTTTTCTCACCTGTAGATTGAGACTAATGATGGTGTTGATTTCATTGCATAAAAGTGCGTGACAGAAATTTACCTTTAATAAAAGCCAGATCTTTTATCTTATCATCATTAAGCTTATCAGAAGCTCTTTCTAGGATCTCAGATTTGCTAATTCTAACTAACCCAGATGCTACCTGACTCTAAGCCTAACAAAATTTCATCATTAAATAGACACAAATTATAAAGAAAAATTGTCTTCACAAGATCCTTTTATCACAATTAAATTTATGAATGCCCTATTTCTGGTAACTTTATCAATTAGTGATATTTGGGCACAAACAATGGCAGATTATACATAACTTTGACAGAAAAGGGAAATGGTTATAGGGATACTGAGTTACTTAATCAAATGAGTTCCAAACAACTGAGCCTCATGTAGGACCGACAAGTGCAGAATTACTTTATAAGCAAGTCTTTGAAGAGGAAACATAAAACCTGGTTTATCAGGGAAATGAGAGGCACACTTGCTTCCTTCTGGTTATCCTTAAAGATCTCTGTATAAAGTGAATTCTCCCAATTTGGCACTTTTCTTATAAAGAGAAGTATTTTGAGCTCAGAATTTGTGTAAAATCTTGGCCAGTATTTAATAATCTGGTTAAATGGTGTAGATATGGTGATGGAGAATTTAGGATAATTAGTATATAGATACTTCACTCTGAATAGAACCAGATCTAAACATTATTATTTCCCATGCAAAAATGGCCACATTGATAAAAGTCCTAGATGCACAGGATGACGTACTGTTAATCTCAGTTCTTCTTCTGAGGGCCCAGAGTTTGCTTAATGCATTCATCATCATAAATGCTTAATAAATTCATAATCATAAAATGGTTATGGGGAAGGGTTATAGACATTGGAGGCTTAAAGAAATGACATTTTACTCACACAAATGGCCTGAGTTATCGTTGTGAATTCTTAATTTGCTATGAGTAGTCCCTCAATTGGCATGACAACTCAGGTAAACCAAATGTTAGCGAATTGATTATATTGACTCCTTAGTATTGTGTGGGGTGGGCAGTAATTTGTCCTAAATGAAATAAACATTTATTCCACATGTAGAGTTTCTTTTTTCCCCACTTCATGTTATTTGTCAATCCTGCCACCCATTAACATATCAAATGTTTTGTAGGATGTCGTACATCAAGGAATACTCTATCGAGTCAAATAACTAACCAATGACTATTGCGCCTGCGGGAATCCTTTTACCAACTCAGGCTATGAGCAGGTTAAAAACAGGTATGCTACAGCTGCACCTAATTACTGTGACAGGACAGATTTAGACTCAGGTTTAGGTTGACCTTGCAAATAAGGTTGGTAATGTTGACCTCCACTGCTCTGTTTTCATGTAAGGCAAGAAGGAACAAAGGAGGGCCATGATTTCTCATGAGAGTTAGACATGCTAACTCTCCAGATTGAGACACAGATTTTGGTTGTAAGTACACATATATTATTAAAAGTTCACTAGCTATATCAAATATACTTCACTTCCAAAGGGGGTGGAGAGAAAAGTGGAGTTGTATTAATTGAAGATCTTTCATAGATAAAACAACAGAAGTGGGAAAGAAGAATTTTTCACTAAGATTTATTAGTAATATGTATTTATAAATATATATATTATAAATATATTTATAAATACATATAAATAATATATATTAGGGATTAATATAAAAGATAATTATTCCTACATATATATTAGTTTTACACATTTATGACTAATATATTATGCTGTGTCTTCCATATCAAATATATATGTTTAAGATTTAATAGATTTTTCTTTTTTTTTTACCTTTTTTACTAGATCATAACTGTGTATTACTGCAATTGTGGGGTACAATGTACTGACTCTATATACAATCTAGAATATTCACATCAAACTGGTCAACGTATCATTCACCTCACTTCCTCAATTGTTGTGTTTAAACATTTATATTCTACTTTTAATATATTTGACATGTACCCTTTTTTATTGTAGCAAAAGAAGAATTTTCATGGGGCCATTGTGGAGAAAGAAGATAAGTAATCTAGAGGTGGAGTCATGATTGCTTTGAGTAGGTCAGTGGTATCAGATACAAACATAAGTTGTTAAATTTGGGACTTATTTTAGAAATAGAATCAACTGATCTTGATAATTTGGAAGAAAGATAACAAGAAAGGTTTCCAGTGTACCAATGGGTGAAAGTGACTTATATTGAGAAAGGTAAGCCTCAGGCGAGCGTATTCATACTAGAATATTAAGAGTTTACCTATGGTTATTATAATTTTGAGATACTTAAGAAAACTCAAAGAAGAATGACATTCTGAAGCTCAGAAGAAAAGTCAAACTTAAACATACATTTAGCAGATGTTAGGATTTATATAATTTTTAAATTGGAAATAGAATGACAGTTTAAGGCAGACTATCCAAAGATAGAATTGAGTCTGGTAGCAGCCGTGAGAACTGCCCCTTTTATAATTCATGTTCTTAATATAGTATTCACTTATTTCATTTATCAATTTAGAATACATAAATAAAAATTCTTATTTGAAAATGTAAAACTTTATTTGGGCAATAAATGTCTTACACTAAAAAATCTTTAAGCCTTTCTCTGTGGTTGGCTTTTTACCACACCCCTTAACAACCCACCCTTCCATCTCACCAAGTCTCTTTTCATGCAGGTTTCAATCCTTTTCCATTATACTTCTCGCCCAGACTCCTATGACCTTTTCTATATACAGAAGTTAGACATATTTTTAGAAATTAAGTAAAATAGAGTTATATACTACTCAAAACTCTTAACTGATCACACTTAGACTAACATCCAGATTTCTCATGGAAGCCTGAAAGATACTTCTGCTCTTGATAACGTCTCTGACCTCACTTCCTACGCCTCTCTTTGGTCTCACTGCATTTCAGCCTTACTGTTTCTCCAAGCCTGTTGCTACCTCTGGGTGTTCACACTTGCAGCTGTCTCTGCCTCCAAAGCTTAACCTCCCATGTATACACAAAGCCTTGTCTTTATTCCAGTATCTGCTCAAATATCGACTTCCTAAAGAGACCTTCCCCATACATCTTATGGATAAAAAAACACTTGTTCTTGCCTCCTTCTGAAGTATGCACTATCAAGCTTTGTTATTTTCTGCCATTCTTTTTAACTGACCTCATATTCACGTTTATTTATGTATTGCCTCTCTTTTCCTTAAGAATGTAACCTTTTTGAGATTGGAATTCTATTATATTTTGGTTACTCTATATTTAGATCTGTTACATGCCTGACACACAGATGGCATTCAAATATCTGTGGAATAAAAAGAGTATATATAAGTGATTATCTGGACTTAAATATTAAAGTTATTTAACTACTTGGGCAATGCGTGTTTATTCATTCCCTATTTTTTTTTTTTCAAAATGGAGTACCATACAGAAGATTTCCAATTTCCTTAAATCCAGAAAAACAATTAAAAACATTCTTATTGGCAAATAATCTAGACATTGCATAATACTTATCTATAGTATTTAAGATCCTTGTCAAACCTAGATAGATTTATTTTTAATTGTTAAGAAATGAACTTCAGGATTATATATATATATTTTTTCCATTTGTCACAAATGCACCCATCTGTTGCTGAACTTGCAAAGTTTACTAACTTTATCAGCCTTCACTTTCCTTTTGCATTAACAAGAATTTCTCCTTGACAGGGTTTTGCTCCATTGGATAACTCAGATGCTCATTAAAATACAGTGAGAAGTTGCTGAATCCATTGAATGCTACTTATGTTTTAATGAGCATTAATGAGCTTTGTGATTGTCCTGTGGAGCAAAACTCATATCTCATTAGGTGGATTCCCAAAATGCCTAAAGGTGAGCAGACACAGCTATAGACATATAAGGTAATTTCATACTTAATTAGCTCCTCACTTGCCACACCACAGATAACGCATTCAGAGCTGTGGCTTCAAATGGTAAACTTGTAGTTTGCTGTGACAAGGCAATGAAATGGTAGAATTCACAGAGAACCTTCGTGAGTAGTTTAAGGCCATTCTCTATTATGTTAATAAATTGGCATGTTATGACTCGATTCACAGAAAACAGAGTGGTAGGAAGACAAGTTAAATGAAGCCGACCTCAGGTTGCTGTTGCTCTGTGTTTTGCGTAGACTGTGGCATCATAAGACACCTACATGTATATATTCAAACGTGCATGTCAATGATATGGGCCATTGTCATTAAGTGTTTGCCATGTGGTAGGGAACTTATAATGGTAGTTTTTTTTTTTTCTTCTGATAAAAACTCTGCAAGTTGAAACTATTATTTTCACTTCATAAATAAAAAACGGATAGATATGTGAACTGGTTAAGTCACTTGCTATGTTAGGGAATTGGGTTTACTGTTATAAAATACTTCTAATTGAGCATCTCAAACAACAGAAATTTATTTTCTCATAGTTCTAAAGGATGAAGGTCCAAGTTAAACGTGTTGGTAGGCTGAGTTGTGATTGAAACTTCTCTCCTGGGCGTGCAGATAGCCACCTTTTCTCTGGGAACTCTCATGACCTCTCTGTGATGACCATCCCTGGGACCTCTTTCTCTTCCTCAAAAGACACAAAACCTATTGGACTAGAGCCCTTACCCTATGACCTCACTGAACATTAATTAGCTCCTTGAAGGCCCTGTCTCCAAACGCTGTCACATTCTACATTACTGTAGGCTAGAGCTTCAACATATGGATTACAGTCCATAACAATTATCCAGTATCACATTGGTAGTAGCTGGCAGGTGTGTGATTTGAATTCAGCTCTCTGTAACGTCCAGTTCCACGTTCCATTCTGTATACTCTGCCATGGAAATCCGTGTGGGGGTCAGAGTAATGGGTGTTAAACTAACAAAGATTGATGTGTTTCAGGTATCGAAAAGTTGCTTATTGTTTCATTACAACAAACGGTGGACAATTTCAAGTCATCTATTTCTTTAAGCTCTTTCACTTTCAATCTGTTTTCTTATATGTAATATGGAAAACAAACTCAAACAGGTATATGTGTACACTGATCAATCCAAGTTGTTATATACAGATTATTTTTACTAGATAACATTATTCTTTAGTAAATTATAAGTGTTCTAGGTTGCTCTATGTAATATTGTGCCCAACATGTTTTCAAAGATGACACTCCAGTTTCTATTATCTCTTCATACAAATGTGAAGTAGAAAGCTGTAGTAAAAGTCATTTTATTATCAATGGTTAATGTAGCTTGACTGACAAGAATATGGAGAAATGGAGTTTCTGCAGAACTGTGCTACTGTATTGGGGTCATCTCACAGTCCATCTGGTTTGGTTAAAGGAGAAAGACAGCCCCCTGGACTCTGAGTAGGACGTGCTCACTGCACTGGGCCTGGGTCGCATGTTGTTGCCCTAGTGCTCTCATCTACTCACCAAATGAATATGACCTTCTGCGAATATTTTCTGTAAAATTTGGGGAAGTTTGAATCACAACTCTCCTATCAAATGTAAGTTTTATGGAGCCTCTGTGAAAGCTGAAAACCGCTTATCCTTTTTTCTGTCACATGGTAATTAAGATGGATGATGTTTGGATTCAGACAGCTGTGGGTTTGGTTACCTGCTGTAGTATTTACAACACTGTTTACCATTTCAGTGACCTGGTCTCTGTAAGCCAGGAAAATACCTCTTTTACTAATAAGAAATGAAGATTAAGTAACACAGTGTTTGTCTCCCTATTGGAGGTAAATTCCATGGAATTGTAGATGGTGGTGATCTTAGCATAGCTAATTCTTGACACAGTACTTGCCATACCAATATCTATTGATGAAATTGATAAATTAATGAATTGATCCCATAATTTGCATGCTATATCCAGTTATCTTTATAAAATTCCAAATCAAGTGATTTAGAAAAGAAGGAGAAAAAAAAAGACAAGATGCACGGGACCCTACTTAGCAATGGGTTCTACTGCTCATCAATAGACGGAAAGCTCTACAAGGATAAATCAATGGATGATACTCAACTATAAGAACAGTATGATGATTCATTACACTTGGTTTGTTACCATATCATTAGTTTCAGTTTGGGCACAGGCAAATTGCAGTGGAAAGAGTCTATCCTTTCTCATGAACTCTATTATTTGTAATTTTTCTTACATCCCCTATCTGGCATCTCCCAATGTGTAGATGGAGAATCTTCATGTTAACTTAATTTGCCATTTTTCTAGAAGCACAACTTAAGAGAAAACAATAATTTTATTCAAAGATGATTTTTATTTCATTCCATACTTATGTGCCAGACACTTATCTAGGCTCTTGGGAAACATCTGTTCACAATACAAGCAACATTCCTGCCTTCAGGGGGGTGGCAAAAACAGATAAAGAAATAAAATAAGTAAATAAAATAGTATATGTGTAAGTGTTAATTAGTAAGACAAAAAAAAATGGGGAGAGGAGGTCAGGTAGATGTGAGCTTGCTAAATGCAAAATAGACAAGTTGCCTGTTTTGAAACTGAGATTTAAGCAAAGATTTGTGGGAGCCGAGGAAGTAAATCAAAGAATATCTGAAGAAAGACCAATCCTGGCAGAGAGCACAACTGACCTCAAAGCCTTAAGGTCAAGGTCGGGACAGCTGGAAGGAGAGAGGGGCTGGAGAAGGACAAGAGAGGAAGGGTGCAAGTGAATGGAGAAAATGTCACACTGAGTGATATTCTATGGGAAATTATCTTTGGCTTTTCAAAAACGATGAACCCTGTAATTATTACGGTATTCAGTATGTAAGCTAAATATTGTGCGTTCCATTTCTGTCAGGGACTCCTTAGGGCAGTCACTATTCCTTCTATTGATGCTCCTCTGTGGGCCACACAGCAGGTGACTGAAGAAGACATTGTTGAAGTGGTTATTTGAAACTGATTATGCAATATTTGTTCCTAAACTAAAAATCTGACTTCTAAAACTGATGAACTAAAATATATAAAATTTGTTAAATTTATAAGATCCTTTTGTCTATTTTACTGTCTTTGTTGCTTTTATAGGAAGTATCTCATAGATAGCTTGAAAAAAACAATGGAAAAAAAAATTTCCATGAAGTAGAAAAAGAGAGAGAGGGATTTTGTCCATTGGTAACGTTATTTATTTGGTATATCTTTATTTCAAAATCCTGGGCATTTAAGAACTTCTTATGGTAGCGTTTGTGGCTCAAAGGAGTAGGGCGCCGGTCCCATAAGCTGGAGGTGGCGGGTTCAAACCCAGCCCTGGCCAAAAACTGCAAAGAAAAAAGAACTTAATTGGAATCTGTTTTTCTTCCTCAGTTGGATTTGTGAAACTGAGTACACAAAAACCCGTCCAATTTGTTTAGAATCCTCAATTATCAAACACTTATTTTATTTCCCCAAAGAGACGAGGAAATGGGGGAAATATCTTTCTCCATGACTATTACCAGTACCTACAGCGCACGTCATGACTAGGAAAAAAGAATGCTATCTACAGATGTGTATGCATTAGTGAAATGAAACAAGTTATTCTAATATTTAGAGAAATGTTTTGTCAAAATATAGAATATTTTTATATTAGAAGCTTCCTTTGGTTAACTTAGTCATTTTCCCATACCTGGATATCAACAGAAATTATATATTTATAAAAAAGGATAAATTCTCATGTTCAGTCGAACTTTATATATTACATGTTAAATTGTACATGTAGAGTAACTGAGAAAGTTTTTTATGAAAATAGGTAATGTTAGGACAACATGGGAACATTATAGACGTTTCAGAGTTTCTTTATATTGATAGCTTTCCTCAGATAGTGAAGTGATCATTCTTTGCCACAAGTTACCTTTTCCCTTTGGGAAGAAGAGAAAAGAAGTGTGTATCTACTGATTGTACAAATGTATACATTTATGTGTTGTACAATTGTCACTTTACATATAAACCTTATAATTAAACATCTACAATTTACTTAAGATTATAATGTTCTCACCTCTGTGAGTCCTATAAGGCAAAGGAGATCACTACACTAATTACTTTCGTTCTTAAAGAGTAAGATAATTCCTGAAGCAATATTCTTTTTTTTTTTATTAAATCATAGCTGTGTATATTAATGCGATCGTGGGGCACCATACACTGGTTTTATAGACTGTGTGACACATTTTCATCACACTGGTTAACATAGCCTTCCTGGCATTTTCTTAGTTATTGTGTTAAGACATTTACATTCTACATTTACTAAGTTTCACATGTACCCTTGTAAGATGCACCACAGGTGTAATCCCACCAATCACCCTCCCTCTGCCCATGTCCCTCGTCCGCTCTCTCTCCCCCTTCCCTCTATTCTTAGGTTATAACTGGGTTATAGCCTTCATGTGAAAGCCATAAATCAGTTTCATAGTAGGGCTGAGTTCATTGGATACTTTTTCTTCCATTCTTGAGATACTTTGCTAAGACGAATATGTTCCAGCTCCATCCATGTAAACATGAAAGAGGTAAAATCTCCATCTTTCTTTAAGGCCTCATAATATACCATGGTGTACATATTCAGAATGAAAACTGGATCCACCCCCAGCACACTTTTAGGAAGCTTTTCTTTCATTTTACAAAATATTCTCCTTGTATGCTCTTCAGATGCATATTATAATATTAGAAGGCTCAACTCCATTACCAAGAGATTCCAGGCTAGGTAGTTTGTCTTTAGCTTGGTTACTGTGATGTACTCAGATCCGGAAGGTATTCCATATCTGAGCCATAGTTCTATTAGGAACTGATTCTGCTCACTTCACCCAGCCAAACACACATAAATTAGGACAGGGCAATGTAATAGCATCAGTGAGCCTGAAAGTTATTAAGCTTATTCAAGATATTGGATGAACCAAACCAAAAAAGACATCAATTTTGTGATTAATAATATATATATATATTTTTTTTCTAAATTAAGAGTTTTTGTTTTGTTTTGTTTTGTTTTCCTATAGCAGAAGATTCAATCCCAGGCCAAGCTTGTGGGCCCTACTCTCTGCTAAATACATTTCTATAGAACACCTTTCACATTTTATGACCATTCATGTTGCCCATGTGTCCATCTGTGCTTGAGGATAGGATTACATATCACTTTTTTGCTTTTCCAGTTCCAAAAAAAATCTTGGCATACAGAATGCACTTCACTGAGGTTTATTCCATTAATAAATTAGTCTGGATTTTAAACATCATTAACCTTTTCTTTTAAACAAAGAAAATCTCCAAAATCTCAGTGAGGACTCTCAGTAGGGAATCTCACACTCAGGGGTGCACACACAAATTCTGTGCTCCAGCCACTGTCTCATGGGGTTAGATGCCACCCCCTACTGCTTATGGCAATGCCATCCAGGTATTTGGCCCCAAGGCCTTTTGCTAAGGCAGAGGGAAGAGAGAGACCTCAAGGAACCTCAAGGGCTCCTAAACTGCCTTTAATCATTTCTGCAGTCATTTATTTCCAAAGTGTGAATCATAGAACTCAATCTGACCTCAGGGATGTGGGGAGTACAGAACACTACAGTGACATGGTGACCACACAATTTTCTCTGGCACAATCTTTTTCCTAATGGTTGCAGAACTATCTTCCCAAAGAGATCATAGCAACAAGGACAAAATTTAGTATCTCATTTTGTTTATTTCCCAAAGTAACAGAATAGTAGGAAAGATGTGGTAGGTGCTTAACTTGGATATTTTGAAATTCATATTTTTGGAAAGCATTATTTTTTTTCCAACCTGCCAGAGCCACTAGATGAACGTCTACTTGGGTTAATCTTTCCAGAAAAACGTAAGTGGGAATATTAGAATTTCCAAAATGACTGATGTTATTTAAGCCAGGGTGTTCCTCTGAGGAAGAGGGAGGAGTCGTTGCTAAGATGGAGTTAAGACTTGCACATTGAGATCACCTGAAGTGATTTCCTGCATGGAGGTGCTGGGGCTCCACCCTTAGAAAGTAATTTGTTTGAGGTATGGCACAGTGACATCTTGTTCTGAAAACAATTTATCCTACCTGTCAGGGAATGACTGGTAAGCCTACTAAAGTTCACAGAATTAAGCTGCTTCATAGTTTAGAAATGGCTTTTCCAGATCTATCGAGCTTTAAAAACATGGAAGGTAATTAAAAACAAATAAACAAACAAACAAAAAAACCCACAAATCTTATTTATGTGAATGACTACTTTTTTTTTTTTTTTTAGGCAGTGTCACTCTGTTGCCCAGGCTAGAGTGCTGAGGTGTCAGGGTAGCCCACAGCAACCTCAAGTGATTGTCCTTCCTTGGCCTCCCCAGGAGCTGAAACTATAGACACTGACCACCATGTCCAGCTAGGTTTTTCATTTTTTTTTTTTTTTTTTTTTTTTTTAGTAGAGACAGGGCTTGAACTCCTGGTCTCAAGGGATGTGCCCTCTTTGGCCTGCCAGAGTGTAAAGATTATAGGCATGAGCCACCATGCCGGGCCTGAAAGGCTACTTTAGATACCTTGGGTTAATTATAATTTTTGCTGTCTCTATTTGAATATTTGAGAATAAAACAACTGTATTATTGCATGTACTCTTTCAGTACATTTCTAGGGAGCAATGTGATTTATTTTCTACATCATGTTTAGGATTTTATGGCAGAGAAGGCAAGCTGAGACTGTTCCTGGACACAGACCTTTAACACAAGCTCCAGACCCTCTCATGGTTGTTAATGAACACGTGAGTTTTGGTGAATAGAGCCAAAGTGATGTAGAACATGTGACATGTAAACCGAATAATCAGCAAATACACCCATGCCCCTCTCTCCTCCGGCTGGCTTGAACAGAGAAAGTATTGAAGATGTATTAAATATGGGAATCCCATTGCCCAGACCCCTGAATCAGGGACGTGGAGAGATTCTCACCAAGAATTCTCACATTGCTCTGACCTGTGAATGATAAAAACAAAAGCAATTAAAAAAAAAAAAAAAGCTTATGGCACTAACTCTTTAGGATTAAAAAAATTATATTTTGCTATAGTCATTGGTATTAATTGACTACCTTTACTTTACATAGGTGATTACTAACAAATAGCATATTCTTAGTCTGTATTGTACCATTTTTTAAAATATGCACATTCCTTTATATGCTTTTCGGAAGCTTTATAGAATTAAATTTTTTTTTAGATTTTCATTTTTAAATTTTTATTCAAACGTACTTGTATCTGACATTGTATTTTTTATCATAAACTATGTTTTAATTTCAGGAAACACACATATATTTATCCCCAAGAAATACACACACAGAGACACATACACGTGGGTGTACTAGCAGACAGCTTGCTCATTGCATGATTGACTGTAAAGTGAGTGAAGATGACACGCTGGGGGTGCCTGAGTCATGATGGAAGCATTTGTGTTGACCAGCAATTCTCGCCCTTTTGGACTAAGACCTACATGTTAGATGACACTCACATACATCTTATGTTCCTAATGGCTGTGGCATAACTAAGACCGACTGCTGGTCATGCACATTTGCACAGCTATAATTCCACTCCTTTGCCTCCCTTTCAAGAAAGCATATGAGTTAGCCTGACATGAGAGCAATGACCTCTGCAATGTTCTAATACAGTCAATCACTTACTTTTAAATTTTTAAGTAAATTACTCAAAAGTTTAGTTATCTTAGCTATGATTAATAGCAAATTACTTGCAGCACTTTCTGTAATGTGTCTCACTCCAGGAGTGGCCTGACCGTGGCCAGGCTCCAATCATGGTTCTGCCCCGTGCTGGCAGATACGGCCTCTGGACCTCAGTTCTCTCAACTATAAAATATTAATGATTTCAGAGAAGGTATACATAAATTATTTTTTACAATACCTGCCTCCTAGTGACCATGTACAAAGCATTATGATCACTCAGGGATCAGTGGCAGAAACAGAGAGCCACGCAGCTGTTTTATATAGGAGCATATTTAATATAAGTGACTAGATACTTAACAGCATGTTTTGAAAGGCTGAGGGAGCTGGCTCAGGTCAGAGATACAGAAATGCATCACCCTGTCACAGAACCACGACTCACACTGATACAGCAGGGCTGTCCACTCACACTGCACGGCCGGGAAGCTGTGGGGTCAGGAAGCCACCACTGCTTCAGATGTGCCATAGGACAAATGGCTGTGGCTGTAACTGAAGGGCCTGAAGACACTGCCATGACAGCCCTGGAGCCCTCATGACATGAGTCACTGGACACTGGAATGCTGCTTCAGAAGACTCCAGGTGACCCTCTGTCTGTTTCCAAACAGCACAAGCACGAGTAACAGGAGTGCCCCCCCCTGCTTCCTACTGTTCAGATGGCTGTAAGTTCATGGACATGTAAAGCCTACTGTGCCTTTAGAACATTAAATGTGAGAGAGTGTGGGAAACCTACTCTTTTATTTTCTATCATCAGTAATCCAAGGATGCTTCTTGGAATAGATTAATGCAGACCACACCCATCACGGTTATTATCGCCAATAGAGACATGGGTGGTCTGTGCTGTTTCCTGAAGGCTATATCAGCGCCAGCATGCACCACACTCTCATTAGCAGTCAACAGACCTTCCCTGTGTGAGGGCCGCTGGGTCCCAGGGGATTCGGGCACACACAACATGTAATCCTTTCCCTTCGAGGGTATGCAATGATATGACTCCTAAAAGAAGAAGAAGAAAGAGCTAAAGCAGCTACCTCTCAGACACCCATGCTGGTTTCAAAGGTGTTTTGCTTAGATATTAGCCTATTCCATGAAGAATTCTGGTAACCATACACTGGATTTTATTGGTTAATAGTGAGCAATGGATGTACATTCTGATGAGAGGTAAATATGAAGTTTCCTTCTTGTGCTTACAACTTTTAACTTAAAAGAGAAAACAGAGCAAAACTTTGCCAAGGCACGCAGGAACTGTGGTTGATGAATACCAGGAGGACAAAAGGCTTTTACACACTTTAAAAAACCTTCCTATTTAGTTCTTCTCAAAATCATTCCGAGTTTCCACATATTTCTTTCCAGGGGAATTCACTATTTCTCATTTGGAGATAAAGCAAGGGAAATTATCTAAGTTAACAAAGACTAAATAGACGGCAGAAGAGGACAGTAGGTTAACATTACAGAGACATAACCCTGGCAGGCAGGGTTCTCCCATTAGGGAGAATCTTTCTGCACTAGGTCAATGTACACAAATACCATCAGATTGAGTGGGAATTAGCCATTGCACTGAGGGAAGAGTAGGTTTATTTTTAGGTGTGTTATTTTTCCATGTAGGAAAAAACATTTCTTTGTTTTGATGGGTATCACTATTACCACTATGATGTAATCACAGTCAAATCAGTGCACAATGCAGAAAGATTATCTCACTGCATTCCAGGGAAAAGCTTATGACTCTGTCATGATGAACATGGAGCTGAATGTGCCATGTCCCTCTAACAATGGGAGCAGTTGATTTTTGCCTATGCTGTGATATTGGTTGGGGTAAGGTATAAAGAGTGGGGTAACTGCTATCTCCTTTCATTTTGGTGATGGGGATGTTATTATTATTGTTGAATTTATGCAATTTGCACTAAAGGTAAAAGGTATAATTGCATTAGTTTCTCGTGGTGTCTATAGGATTGAGAAGAAAATTAGTATTTATGGAATGATAGGAATTAATTAAATTTTGCTTAAAGGCACAGATATAAATAATAATACATTTCCTTAAGAGATATAAGGCCTCGAAGAGGAGATATTGTTATAAGTTTCAAATACAAATGTTAAGAAATTTTAAGAGATAACACAATAATCTTTCTAAGGGAAGAGGAAGAAAACTTCAAGAATGACAACTTGGAGAAAGGTATATAAAGGCTAAACATAAAGATTTTTAAATAAAGATAGTACAGTGAACCAGTAACTTATCACTGCTAATTCTCCAAACACTACTAACATGAGAATTTATTTTTTTCTTATATATATAATATAAAACCTTCATATTAATATCAACAAGAACCTTCAATATTAACATTACATATATATGTAGTATGTGTGATACTTTTGTGTATATGTGTATATATGTGTGTGTGTTTAAATATATACACAAAAGTATCTACCAGATGCTTTTGAAACAAAATGAAGATGGAGCTAAAAGCAGTAGAAATAGTAGGAAGAATAAGAGTCACTTAGGAATATGTATATGTATGTGTGCGTATATGTATTTATATATAATATATCATATAAATTTAGTAATGTGCTCTTACTCTTGCTCAGGCAGGTCTTGAACTTCTGAATTCATATAATCCACCTGCCTCAGCCTCCCAAAGTGCTAGGACTGCAGGCATAAGCCCCCGCACCTGGTTGGGAACTTTTTCTTTTTCTTTTTTTCTTTTTTCTTTTTGCAGTTTTTGGCCGGGGCTGGGTTTGAACCTGCCACCTCCAGCATATGGGGCCTGTGCCTTACTCCTTTGAGCCCAGGAGCCGCCTCTTTTTTTTTTTTTTTTTTTTTTTTGCAATGTTTTGGCCTGGGCTGGGCTTGAACCACCCCCGGTATTTGTTTTTTTTTTTTTTTTTATTATTTTTTATTTTTTTATTAAATCATAACTGTATACAATGATATGATTATGGGGCATCATACACTCACTTCATAAACCATTTGACACATTTTTATCACAGTGGTTAACATAGCCTTTCCGGCGTTATCTCAGTTACTGTGCCAAAACATTTACATTCTACATTTACCAAGTGGTATTTGGGGCCTACTCCTTGAACCACAGGCGCCACCTAGGATTTTTTTTTTTTTTTAAATTCAACATACAATAGCAGAGAGGAAGAGACAATGGAATCAAAATCTTGGAAAATTGAAAACAAATGGATGGGTGATAAATCTCTTAGTCAGACCAAGAACCTTCAATATTAAGCCAGCAGAGAGAAAATTTGAGGGGAAACCTGGATTTATATTGGAGACTCCCTAAAAGACAAAATAACTATTTCTACCAGATGCTTTTGGAAACAAAATGAATATGGAGCTAAAAGTAGAAGAAATAGTAGGAAATATAGAGTCATTTAAGGACTAAAAATGTAGCAATCAAAGTGACAAATATCTGAGGAATCTATCCATTTCCAAAATCTTACAAAACTAGAAAAGTGATACCACCAAATGTATCAGAAAAATACAAATAAAAGTTTCATATAAGCATAATAAATATGCCAAGATTCAAGACAGATATGAAGGAACAAGAAATAACAAAAAAAGTATCAATTGTAAAATTCACCTATGAAAACATACAAATTCAGGTTTTTTTAAAAAAATGAAAATATTTGGGAAAAATAATATAATGAATTAGTGTCTTTTAAGATTAAGTTGAGTAATTTTCCAAGAAGAAAGCAGTACAAGAAAAAAGGAATACATAAGTCGTTTTAAAAAGTTAAAAGATATGAAAGATGGGAACAAAAGTACTAACATTGGGAGTCTTACAAAGAGGGAAATATTAAAACATAAAGAAAGAATTCTTTAAAGAAATAATAGGGATAAATTTATCAGAATAAAAAAGAAGATGAAAAATATCAAGTTGAAAAGGCCCATGGAGAATTATGCCAAAGGGGGAAAAGTACAAAAAAGAAAAGTGTCAAAGTTTTCAGAGTAAAAAAAAAGTCTCAAAGTTTTCAGAGAAAAACAAGGTATCACTTACAAAATAAGTATTTAACTGACATCAGATGCATCAAGAGCAATATTGGATACAAGAAAAAAGTCGTAGATGTTTTAACGCACTGTAGAAAAATAACTGAATCTAGCATTTTATAGGCAGCCAAACTGACATCTTAATGAGACATCAGGGCAGTGAATAATATTTCCAGCCTACAGTGTCGCAGATTAGTCACACAAAAATCCCAGAATGCCAACTTTTGAAAAAGTACTTAAGAGAAGAATACAAAAGAAGCATTAAGAGAATGAAGTGAGTGTATGATGCCCCATAATCATATCATTGTATACAGTTATGATTTAATAAAAAAATTAAAAAAAAAGAGAAATATACTGAAATATATAAATAAAATTTCTTATAAAACTTATTGGTATCTAAAGCCAAAGAACAAACAAATAAAGCAAACTGCCCATTTAAGAAAAACAAAAAAATTCACACACGAAAAAGGAAAAGATGAATACACTGCATACGTACTCTCTGTGACAACCCCAAATTGCAATTCTGCACCATAACGGTGTGATGAACCTTGGTCAAAGAGAATGTAAGTGGATGGAAGGTGCTGAGGGAAGATATTGGCAGTGATTATGATATATCATGCATTTGAATTTTTGATTCACTCCATCTAATGAAAAATGCAAATTGGCTCAAACAAAAATTGAAATTAAAATTGATAGGCTGGGTGTGGTAGCTCATGCCTGTGATCCCAGCACTCTGGAAGGCCAAAGCCTCTGCATACAAAACATATAGAATTCTTTCCTTATGTTTTAATATTTCCCTCTTTGTAAAACTCCCGATGGATCACTCTAGCCAGCAGTTCAAGACCAATCTGAGCAAGATTGAGACCCCTGTCTTTAAAAATAGCCTGAGGTTGTGACAGTCACCTATAGTCCCAGCTACTGCAGAGGCTCAGGCAAGAGAATCACTTGAGCCCAAGAGTTCGAGTTTGCTGTGAGCTGTGATGCCATAGCACTCTACCATGGGGAAACAAAGTGAGACTCTGTCTCAAAATAAATAAATACATTAATTAATTAATTAATAATTAACATTGATTATTCAAAATTCACAAAATAAAGTGATGCAAAGGATGTAAATAATTAACCTTTCCAGCTAGGTGTGGTAGCTCAGGCTTTTAATCCTAGCAATCTGGGAAGCCGAGGTAGGTAGACAATCTGAGCAAGAGTGAGACCCCAGCTCTTCTAAAAATAGTAAAATTAACCATGTTTAGTAGTGCACACCTGTAGTTCCAGCTACTTGGGAAGCTGAGGCAAGAAAGATTGCTTACCCCAGGAGTTTGAAGTTGCTGTGAACTATGATGCCCTGACACTCTACCCAGGGCAACTGAGTAAGGCTCGGTCTCAAAAAATGATAACAATAATAATAGTAATAATAAAACTTTCCAAATATATATTTTAAAATTTTGTAGTGACTATGCTTCTGATGTTTTTAAAGTTTAAATTTATTCTAAGACTTTTTTGAGACACCCTACCCTCTGTGTCTGTGTGTGCAATGACCTGAGTCACCCCAGTGAGATTGCAAAATGAAATGGGATGAATGGAAAAGGCACTCTGAGCAGAACCTGGATTATACAAATAAACACAAATGAATATTTTAATGTCATAAACACACACGAACACACGTAAACACACAGACTCATGTGCAGATGCATTATTTATAGTCAGGCATAATGTAAACTTTTAAAGTAAACACAAATATTTCATTTTTTCCTTTGCTTCTAATGATATTCAGTGAAATAGGAAAAATAATAAAGATGTTACAACTGGAATTAATTTGAAAATACAAGAGACAATCTTCTTAAGCAGATTTAGGTAGAACACGTTTCAGGGATGGCTGTCTGTGTGTGTGTGTGTGTGTGTGTGTACGTGTGTGTAACTGTGCACCTGTGTAAGAGTGGGCGTACATACTTCTGCCCTCTCTAAATATTAAAATCCAGCGTTCAAACCTCTGCTATGGAGTTGTACATGGCTCTCTGTAATAAATTAATTCATCAAGTGGCAACTTGGCAAGAGTGTTTAGAAACGTGTTTGGGAAAAGCTAAAAACAAATAAGTATTTTGAAAGAAATGTTCCCACTGTGCTTTTCGTCTGGTCTACAGCAGAATAGAACAACACAGCGTCTCACGTCTTTCCCGGGCTTCAAAAAGACAGAGCTTTCCCAGAGTTCTGCTTTGTGCTTGAGAAAATAATGATCAATCAACTAAAAACACCGCAAATGCAATCTTATAAAGTATACTTCTCTGTTCTACAATCAGCTACACTGATCAATAATTGAGCTCCCTTTTCTTTTGGGCTTCATCAAAAACTACTTTTTTCCAAGAGAAAGAAAGTAAAGGAATAAAAAGAAATCCAAAATTACTGTGGAAAATATGTAACCTTTTCACAGCAGGAGGGAAGTTAACTGTGCAAACAGGTTATTTAAAATAACTAAGAGCTGGCTTTCATCTGTGCCCCTTGGACAAAGTGATGATTATTTACAAAGCAGTTTTACCCCTGGCATGGACCTCTATGCCTGGCTGCTAAGGCAACCTGAGGTGCCTGTGACAGGGCTTTTACTAACAGTGATCATTTCAAACAAGTGGTCAATTCTGGAACAAAGGACAGGAATAGCATTTGCTTGTCATGTCATGCTCAGACCCTGGCCAGCGGTATAAGGACAACCATGCATTTGATTTGCATATTATTTTACTAACATTTACATTAACCAAGCACATAAAGGCTACCTATGGAGCCTGGAAGAAGTCACCACCCCTGCATGAAAGGTGTTTGACCTAATTTAGACACGGGAATCAGTAGAAAGAGGAGGATGAACACACACAGCTTGGCTAAATTCCCAAAGTGTAATTACCTGCTTCCTACATAAAATTGTTCCTGCTGTTCTTCACTTAAGAAGTTATTTTTCCACCTTCCTTCTTAAATGCTGTTGTGCTGTGGAGCTGTCATATTCTACCCCACAGGTGCCTGCACGTCAGCAGTGGGTGAGTGATCTCTAGATAAAACTAGCAAGGCATTTGAAGATGTTCTGTGTGAAAGGTGTAATATAAATATAAAGCATTGTTCATTTCTCTTGTGGGTCTCAGTTAACATTGACGTGCTAACGCTAATCGGGAGGCAGCCTGGTAAGCCCGCTCTATTATCAGGACTTGGTTCTGCTTTAAGAGGGAGTTTTCAAGTATATCATTGATTGTGCAGATGCCATATATAATACCAATCCTCAGGACCTCAAATGCGCCTTTGCCTGAGAATGTCAAGATGTCACAGAAACTTTGTGCTTTCCTTCCTAGATTTATGTGTAGGCAGTAACTGAGGTGATAGAAGCATTGAATAGAGAACTATTTTAAACTTTTGTTAAGGCAAAATCTCTAGTTCCAAGACTCCTTGCAGTAAATACATGAACACAACTTCATAGTGATTAGCAAATTAAACAGGATAGAAATATTTTAAAGTATAATAACTAGGTTTTAATGCCTATGTTGAAATTTTGGATTTAGTCAAATCCTCGCAATGTAGCTATTCAGGGAGGTTTAATCAGCCTAACGTCGCATTGTAATAACAGGGCTGTTAGGGATAGTGATTTACTATCTACACAACCTATAATTTACCACGAACATGCTGAAGTATATTGAACCTCTCAAGGCCTCAGTTTCTTTCCCTTTGAGTCTTTTAGATGGTTCATTATAGTAATTAAATGAAAGAAGATTATAAATGTTCACTATTTGATGTATAAGTGTTCACTATGTGGTATAAAGAACATTAATTATAATAATTGAAATTAATTATGAATGTTCACTATAATGATAAATGTTCACTATATGATATAAAGAACATTAATTATTATAATTGAAATTAATTAGTAATAAGTTAAGATTTGTATTTATTTCTTAAAAGAGGTACACAGAAGGCATGCCTATATGCATAAAATAAATATATTTTTTTAAGTATGAGGAGATAATTAGAAATCACAATAAGGAAAAGAGGGGAGTGATGATCAGAACCTCAGGACTAAGAGTTAAATTTGATAGTGAGGTTTTTTTTTTGTTTTTTTTTTTTGAGCAAAGGTTAAAAAATAGACAAGCTCAGAGGAAACATAGAAATATAAAAAATTTGGACATTTTTCATTGTCTTGAAATGAATGTGCCAGATTATTAATAGAGACAAACACTTTGAGATGTTAACAGTAGATTATCTGGAAGGTTAGCATTTCATAAAATCAAATGTAACTGTGTTCTAGTACCTAGTGATTGTATGCATTATTTGCATATTATTTTACTAACATTTACATTGACCAAGCACATAAATGCTCTATGTGTTTCTGAAACTTCCTAATGCTGCAACCCTTTAACACGACCCACAGGGTGAGAACCGCTGCTGTAGAGCTCGACTTTACACAAGGTTCTATGTCAGTATCATCCAGCGGAGATATAAAGTGACTCACATGTGTCATGTCAAATTTCTTAGTAGCCACATTAGGAAAGGGGGAAAGAACACAGTAAAATTAATTTTATGAAACATTTCATTTGATACAATAGATGCAAAATTTATGTCTTCAAAGTTTGTTGGTCATTTTATACTTACAGCATATCTACATTTGTATTAGCCACATTTTAAATTCTTAAGAGTATTAAGAGTGAGCCATGTTGGATAGCATGACTCTAACTTACCTCTACTTAGACACACATACTATGTTGTGACATTGAAACATAAACACAGAAAAGGGTAAGCGGGCATGGCTAAGTGACAGAAGTTAACATGCGCCTGTTCTCATAATGACATAATTGTGACTGCTACATCCAAACTTACATCAATTTTCCACTTATTCTTACATTTCACAAATATTTAGTACCTATTATATGTCTAGATAGGCAGTGAAAATGCTTAACCTTTTTCATAGTAGACAGTTCATCAACTAGACAAACTGTTAGCCCCAATAGTGAAGGAATTCTAGTTGCTGAGGAAATAGCAGAAACCAAAATTAAATTCTGCTCATGAGGCTTAAATTTAAGTAGGGGCAGACAGATAATAGAAAATAAACAAATATATATTATGCCAGCTGGTTATAGCAGCTATGAAGAAAAATAAACAGAGATAACAGAAAGTGGAATTTGGGAACACTACTTTAGACAGAGTGGTTGGCAGGCCCCGGAAGATAGAAGATAGATTGCACCTTTGATGAAGCAAAATGACAGCAGAACCCGAATCAAAGGGGGGCATGAACTAAGAGGATTCTGGGGAAAAAGAATCTGGAAAGTGAGAATGCTAAGAAATTTTCAGAAAGGAATTGGAGTGGAAGATTCAAGGAACAGTGAAAATAATAATGTCTGGAGAACAGGTAGTGAGGCAGAGATTGTGGGGAGGCTATGCCAGGTAAGAACTTCAGATGTTTCAGAAAGAGCTGGGAAGCCGATGAAGGGATGCAAGCAGGGAAATGATGTGATGCCTTTTAGTTGTTGAAAGTACATCCTGGCTGTACTGTTCTGCGGGAAAGAGATAATAGTGGAAAAGTGGATGCAGAGACAGCCCAGATGAGGGACTTCACTGTCTTGCCTCTGAGTGGTAAAGATAGTAAATCACCTTGATGAAAATCAAAATCTCCTATTAAATACATAAAACCAAAGGCTTGTTTTACTTTCAATTAAAACCACCACTGGATAAAATGTTCTATCAACAGGAAAAACCTATTCATATAATGCAAATCTAGTTTTCTGTGGGGCATTGTGAGCCAATGTCCATATTTAATTCAATACAAATTGTTCTTTCCCACCTTTGACATGCTGTGCGCTGTGCCAGTATCAGAAGAAAACAATTCACTGGCGCTTTGTCTCCCTTCTTGCTCCCTGTCTAGGGGCTCATGGTCTAGTGAGGAAGACTGTCGCCAGCACAGATGTGCATAGAAAAAGTCCGAGGGTGGTAAGTGTTATCAGGAAGAACAAATCAAAGGAAAATGAGGAAATAAACAAGAGAGGATTAAATTAAACTGGGACTTTCACTTATTTATGCATCAATTCATTCAATAACTATTCATTTTGACAGAGACTGTCAGGCATTGGCAATTCAAAGACAGCTTAGATTGCAGAGCTTGGAAAGGTTCAAGGGCAAAGATTCTACACTTGAGGCTTATCCGGGGCTATAAAGTCACAGAGCTGAATGGGAGCATTTACCCAGAACAGTTTCAAACAGCACAGCAGACAGCAGCAAAAGGTCAAATCCAGAGGTGCTGTATCAAGTCCAGGCCCAGAGGACTGGGTGAGACACAGAGTCAGATGCCGTGCAGATAGAAGCTGATTTAAGGGCAGAAAATGAGGTTGTTCAGAGCAAGCAGCTTAGTTAAAACAAAGACTACTACGCATCTCATTGAGAGAGGGTAATTGTTTAATTTTCACCTGGTTGTATCTTTATATTTCCCCTTGTTCCCATAAGCTAAATGAAAGAGTTCCTGTGTGGTAACAATTTTAGACTTTGAGGGAATGTGACTTGTGACAGAGATGAGCCTGGCAAAGTCCTGAGGAAAGAGGTAACCTGTGGGTAGCCAGTGCACATGGGCACGGGTGCTCCTATTACTCCTGCCCATTTCACTCGTATTCTGCTTTAGCATGGACCTTGTTATACTCATTAATGTACTTTAGAAATACTGGGTGGGCCTCCACTATTGCCAAGTACTATACTGTCCACTGCTTGAACTCTAAGGAAAAGTTTAGTTGAAGACACAGGAAATAACTAAATAATAGATGAATGCAAACTTGGGAAAAGCAATGAGAGGAATAAAGTGCTCTGTAGGAAAATAATTCAGCCATATTACATTGGATACTTTTTCTTCCATTCTTGAGAGACTTTGCTAAGAAGAATATGTTCCAGCTCCATTCATGTAAACATGAAAGAGGTAAAGTCTCCATCTTTCTTTAAGGCTGCGTAATATTCCATGGTGTACATATACCACAATTTATTAATCCATTCATGGGTTGATGGGCACTTGGGCTTCTTCCTTGATTAAGCAATTATGAATTGGGCTGCAATAAACAGAGACTGACTTAGACAGACTGGGTAGGGAGAATGTATCTCCTATCCATCCCTCAACGCTTCCTCCCTTTTGTCTATATTCTTTCCCTATATTCAAATGTTAGAAATGAGAAATAAAATTCAAAATTATTTGTAAATAGATAATGATGAAAATTATTTAACCAAATTTCAATCATGGGAGCAGATAAAATCAACTAGGTAGAAAATGTAGATTGAGATAAAAGGAAAGCTCTGAGCTTGGTGCATTTTAACACTCAGGGTTTGGGAAGAGTAAGATGAGTCAGTGAAGAGGATGAGCAGGACCAGGAGACTGCCCTGAAGGATGGGCACCCAGGGGATGGGAAGAAGGAAGAGGCTGGGAGAGGCCACGTTGGTCCACGACACCTTGACGTGAGTAAGGTAATAATACAATGTGAACACTAACTGTGGGAGCGTAGAGGTTACCAGAAGTAAATCATTAACTTAAAGCCCATAATTTTCCATTTTTTTTAGAAGTTTAGGAAACTCAAGAAAGAAGGAAACACAACTGTTCCCCTTTTTGGTATCTTTGCAAAGAATACCAAGACAGTGTGTAAGATTGTGTGTATATTTAGAAGCACTCCTATTTTACTCAGGATTCTGAAAAGTTAAGGGCTCCCTTTTATCTCAGAATCCAAAGATAGAAAAATAAAAATTACTCATAATATGCAACTAGTAATTAAAATGGAATTGCCTGAATGAGTATAGTAAATTGGAGGCACAATTCCAAAGAAAATTATCATAGCCTCAAGTATATGCATAATAAGGAGGCATATTATTAAGTTATAACCAAGATCTGATAGATGTATAAATTGGCTAAATAAATAATAAATAAATTGATAGCAAGTTTTGGCCTTCCTCCTACATTCAAAGTAGAGAACAGTCTCATTTCTTCAAAGTGAAATAGCCATTAGTGATCAGGATTTAGGTAATAAGTTTCTGTTGCTATTATCACTATTTTGTTTTACTATCAGTGTTTTTTGCCTTCATTTAGAACAGAAAATCTAGACTCTTTGATAATGTAGCAATTGAATGTGATCCCAGTTTGCGTCTGAAATTCCTGATGACATTAGCCCGTAGATAAATCCAGTAGACAGAGGTCAGAAGAACAGTTGACCCCATTCATCCTCTCTAGAGCCTTTCCGTGTACAGCTGTTTTATCCACTTTTCATAACCACTCCCCCCACTTGTGCCTTGAAGGCTGGAAATGATCACTTACTGGGCTCAGGACACTGCAATTTTCCTCATTACACCCTGCATACACGTTACAAATAATCACATTCAATATCTCCTCAAATGACAAAATTCAGCATGATTCTTGCTCCCTAACTGCCCCTGACTGATATAAGGGGTTCTCATGAGACAGAAGACATTTGAATGGGGAGGAGATTAGATATTATTAGGTGATAATAGAGTGATGAGAACTTCGAATCAGGCTTGGAATGGTGTGATACTTAAGATTCAGTGAGGCGGGCGGCGCCTGTGGCTCAGTGAGTAGGGCGCCGGCCCCATATGCCGAGGGTGGCGGGTTCAAACCCAGCCCCGGCCAAATTGCAACAACAAAATAGCCGGGCGTTGTGGCAGGTGCCTGTAGTCCCAGCTGCTCGGGAGGCTGAGGCAAGAGAATCGCGTAAGCCCAAGAGTTAGAGGTTGCTGTGAGGCATGTGACACCGTGGCACTCTACCCTAGGGCGATACAGTGAGACTCTGTCTCTACAAAAAAAAAAAAAATCTTCATTTGAGGGATAAGGTTGAGTTAAATATGGCAAAATGTTGGAAAGATTAAAAATCTACAAAATGTTTCATAGAATTATTAGTGATCCTTCCTGAAGATTGTTTATTCGTGATTTGTTTTGATTGATTAAAAATCAATGCAAACACCTGATCAAACTGAAAAGCTTCTGCACAGCCAAGAACACAGTAAGTAAAGCAAGCAGACAGCCCTCAGAATGGGAGAAGACATTTGCAGGTTATGTCTCTGACAAAGGTTTAATAACCAGAATCCACAGAGAACTCAAACGTATAAGCAAGAGAAGAACAAGTGATCCCATCGCAGGCTGGGCAAGGGACTTGAAGAGAAACTTCTCTGAAGAAGACAGGTGCCCGGCTTACAGACATATGAAAAAATGCACATCATCTTTAATCATCAGAGAAATGCATATCAAAACTACCTTGAGATACCATCTAACTCCAGTAAGATTAGCCCATATCACAAAATCCCAAGACCAGAGATGTTGGCGTGGATGTGGAGAAAACACTGCTGGTGGGAATGCAAATTAATACATTACTTTTGGAAAGATGTTTGGAGAACACTTCGAGATCTGAAAATAGATCTGCCATTCAATCCTATAATTCCTCTACTAGGTATATACCCAAAAGACCAAAAATCACATCATAACAAAGATATTTGTACCAGAATGTTTATTGCAGCCCAATTCATAATTTCTAAGTCATGGAAAAAGCCCAAGTGCCCATCAATGCACAAATAGATTAATAGATTGTGGTATATGTACACCATGGAATATTATGCAGCCTTAAAGAAAGATGGAGACTTTACCTCTTTCATGTTTACATGGATGGAGCTGGAACATATTCTTCTTAGCAAAGTATCTCGAGAATGGAAGAAAAAGTATCCAATGTACTCAGCCCTACTATGAAACTAATTTTTGGCTTTCATATGAAAGCTATAACCCAGTTATAACCTTAGAATATGGGGAATGAGGAGAGGGAGAGAAGAGGGGAGAGGATGGGTGGAGGGAGGGTGATGGGGGGATTACACCTGTGGTGCATCTTACAAGGATACATGTGGGACTTGGTAAATGTAGAATATAATTGTCTTAACACAATAACTAAGAAAATGCCAGGAAGGCTATTTTAACCAGTGTGATGAAAATGTGTCAAACTTTTTATAAAACCAGTGTATGGTACCCCATGATCACATTAATGTACACAGCTATGATTGAATATTAATAAAAAATCAATGCAAACAAGCATGCTTGAGCATTTGGATTCCTTTGAAGCTCCGTACAATACGGCAAAAATAATTTTTTTTTGGATAAATGGGCAGTTTTTCTGAATGCCAGAACATTTACAAGGAAGGGGGCAATGTAAATGTCCATGTATTGTTCTGTTGGGTTAAATTCAATCTCTCTTAGTGTTAATTACCTCGTCTGTAATGACGAGAAAAGGACAGTACACACCAGCCAAGGATGTCTTTCAGGTTTAAAGTGTGATAACGCATATACGGCATTGTCTGTTGTAATTGTCATGTAAAAAGAGATTGATAAATTTTAGATTTATATTGCCTTGGTCAATGATATCTATGGATTTAGCGGACAATTCCTGACCATTACAGCAACCATCTTCAACCTTTGTGTAGAGATTACTGTAATGTCTCTAGATTCCTGGTTTTTTTGACTGAAGGACACTTGGAAATATAGCCCAAATGATTTTCTATGACATGTAGGTGACCATCATTTTTCAAATGAAACCATAAATTCTTTGAAAGATTCAACGTACTTGTGCCTCCTTCCTACAATCTAAATTTTGTTACAATTAATAATTTTTTAATACAAAATAAAACCTCAACTACGTCAATCTTCCTCTTGAATGCACATAAAGTTTGAACCCTCACTCTGACATGTGTTACCCAGGAGATCCTATGAGAGTCATTTAAACTATCCATTATTTAGTTAATGCATCGAGTCATAATTTTTTTAAATCTTGAATTTTCCTAAAACTCTGTGCCTATCTAAATTGAATACACAGAGAAAGGCTCCCATTCAGTTTGCTAGCAACCCTCAAGGACAGACTTATTCCAATGGGGAAACCTAGACTGTGCATCCCAAGAAGCCTAATTTATGTGCCTTTTTTTCAGTTGAGTCAAAATGGTTAACTCAGTGCATTTCTGTAGGCTCCATGACCATAGGTTCGGATACTTCTATATAAGGGTGAAAAAAGATTAAAGCGCCCTGAAACACAGAGAACCCCAGAACTAACAATACCTTATTTACATGGCACATGTGCCAATATAAATAGGTAATATGTAAGAATAGTTCTATAATTATCTTTTCTGTTTCAGAAGACAGATTTACTCCAATTTCATGGCTTATATAGCTTGATGATTGTGCTTGATAGATGACATATTTGATCATATTGCAAATACAGTTTCTTTACACTGATAATCTGAAATGAAATATTATTTTCTTATAAATAATATGAGCTAAATATATCTTCCATTCTAATTGCTAGCATGCTGTAAGGAGGCAGGAGGTCTCCCCTGAGGCTAGAATGAGGCATAATGTAGAAATGCTTTACATCCCAATATTTTATTATTTAAGAAATATTTGCTGATTATATCTTCATGAACATTATGACTCGAGATGCTGATTTTATCTTTTTTTACATTTGTTGAGATTTAGAGTGACCTTGTCACTCTAAAATATGCTCTAAAATGGAGAAATTCCCCTTGATACTATTTAACAAAACGGATGTTGCTAATTAACTCTTTTAGAGGAAGGATAAAATTTTTTTCTGTTATTTTTTCAAGAACTTGTCCTAGGAACTAGTCAACCTCTACATATTAAATAACAACCTATAATATTTATATATATTTGTCTCAAATGAATTAACAGCGATGACTAAAGGAAGTCTTGCTCACCTGGCTTTCTGTGTTACACGTCATGTTAGTTATCTTTTAACTGGAAAAGACATATCAAAGGAACATAAAAGTGCTCACGGTTTAAGTCCGCTTTTAATGCCTACACCTTGATCACATTATTCAACTTATAACTCCTCTGCATTTCGTTTTAGAACTTTTCAAAAATTAACTTGGATGGTGTCTGAAAATAACAAGAAGAACATTTTCTCTTTTCAGTTCAATGTGAGCATCAAATTGCTCATGTAATGATTGACTTGATTATTCTATTCTCTCTTTAGTGATTTACTTACCTGCCTTCTTCTCCTGATATTCTCTGCCTCTAAACGTTTAACTCTCTGTAAAGAGTGACCACACCTGATATCTTAAATTATGAATTGCGTGCTGCAAAATGTTGTCTTTAGCAAAAAAGTGAAGAACCAGAGAGCCCGACTCATTGACAAGGATCTCCTGCCACTGGCCAAATTCTGAGCATTTGTAAGAATTGTTCTAGTCAAGCTTGCATTTTCGGTTAACAATGTAAGGAAGGACTGTGGCACAGGAAATATGTATATTATGGTCTTATTTGTTAAATGGAGGTACCGCCTCTAACTTGAGATCCTGGACAGGATACAGTACATAGAAGTGGTGATGGAAGCAGGTTTGCAAAATCAGACATATTTGTTTTGAGTATTGGTTCTGACACTTAGGGCTGTGTGATCTTAAACACATTGTTCAAACTTTGTAAAGGTAAGTGTCTTCATCTGTAAAATTGATAAATAATGATCCCTACCATATAACAATGTAATATGGGTTAAGTAATATAATACAAATGAACTGCATAGTATCATGCACATGCAAAATTTGTGAAGTAATGCAATAAGGGACTTAGCATTAGTATATCAAATATTTAGTGTTAGCACGTAAACTATTAGTAGGATGCAAGTTGACAATCAGAAGCTAAAACACAAGTAGCTATTATTTAGGTATTATGTGTTCTATTTTTGTTTACTTACATGTGTACATGCTTTTTTCCACTACCCTCTTTCTTCTTGATGTGTGTTACAGGTTGGACGCTGAGAAAGAGGTTAGAATGCAGGAGGTTTATTAGGGTATGCAGTCAGAATAGGCTCTTGATTCTGGGGAGGATCAGTTCTTCCAGGGAAGAGACGGAAGTGGGGAGAGCAGTGGCAGAAGCTCCTCAGCAGCAGGGTCACAGCAAGGTTTCAACCAACTCTGTGGGGGCTGTTCAGCTGTATGGCCCTTCAAAGGCCTTGTTTTGTTGTGGTGAGGAAACTGGACTTCTGTATTATTTTTTATTTTTTCATTGAATCATAGCTGTTTACATTAATGCAATTATGGGGTACAATGTGCTAGTTTTATATACAATTTGAAATACTTTCATCAGACTGATTAACATAGCGTTCACTGCATTTTCTTAGTATTGTGTTAAGATATTTATGTTTTACCCTTGGGCAGCGCCTGTGGCTCAAGGAGTAGGGCGCTGACCCAATATGCCAGAGGTGGCAGGTTCAAACTCCGCCCTGGCCAAAAAACCACTAAACAAACAAACAAAAAACCCCTGCAACAACAACAAAAAATAATAAGTAAATATTTATATTCTACCCTTAGTAGATTTAACATGTACCCTTGTAAAATGCACCGAAGGTGTGATCCCACCAATTACCCTTCCTCCTCCCCTTCCCTCCTGCTTCTCTTTCCCCTTCATCTTGGGCTATAGTTGGGTTATGGTTATGGGTTCCATATGTAGCTTTCATATGGAAGTGTGGGTGCTTACAAATTAGTTTCATAGTAGAGCTGAGTACATTGGATGCTTTTTCTTCCATTCTTGAGATACTTTGCTAAGAAGAATATGTTCCAGCTCCTTCCATGTAAATATGAAAGAGGTGAAGTCTCCATCCTTTTTTAAGGCTGCATAATATTCCCTGGTGTACATATACCACAATGTACTAATCCATTCATGGGTCGATGTGCACTTGGACTTCTTCCATGACTTAGCAATTATGAATTGGGCTGCAATAAACATTCTGATGCAAATATCTTTGTTATAAAGTGATTTTTGGTCCTCTGGATGTATACCTAATAGAGGAATTGAAGGATAGAATGGAAGGTCTATTTTTAGATCCCTAAATGATCTCCAAACATCTTTCCAATAGGAACGTATTAATTTGCATTCCCACCAGCAGTGCAGAAGTGTTCCTTTTCTCCACATCCACGCCAACATCTATGGTTTTGGGATTTTGTGATGTGGACCTAATCTTACTGGAGTTAGATGATTATTCAAACTACACATTGGATGTAGGCTTCTTTAGGAAAGAGGTGTGACCTTGAACAATGTAGCTCTCTCCAACCAAGAGCAATTTCCTGAGATTTCCTAAAACACAGTGGAGCATTTTCTCCCACCAGCACTCCCAGCAGCAGTGAGTGTGAGTTCTTCAGTCCATGGAAAGATCTAAGCAGCCAGTCACAGCAAATATGACAATAGTGCACTCCTCAAAGGCTACCTTTGTCAGAGCTTGTTCAGAAACTAAAGTTGTTTTTCCTGTTTTGTATTCGGTGACTATCAATAGCTATGCCTGTTTGGGAATCAATTAAATAAAAGAAAGTTTGCTGGGAGTAGATGTCACAGAATTCAGGAAATCTGCTGTGCCTCCTGCATGCACTGGGCTTGGATGTGGTGCGTTTTCCTTTTTTTGTGGGAGGATGGAGATGTGGCATCTTCATTATGTGAAGGAAGAATAAAAATGGGTCATTGTGTTTGGAAATAAGCAGACTGTTATGTGTGCATGGGGCCAAATATGGAACAAACCAGAAGCTCGTTATGATTTGAATTGATCTGCTTGTAGTGGTGTGGCAACATTAAGAGAAACAAGGAAGTTGTTAGAAGGATACTTGTTTAAAAGCTCTCACTGTATTCCAAGGAAGACTTGGAAAATTAAGCCTCAGGAATGTTTTCAAGATCTCCACAGAAGGAGTTTGTGGCTTTTCCCTATACAGCCATTAATGTGATTTAACTATGACCACTCAGTTTAATATTTCTGCCTTTCAAATTTCAGTTCATTGGGAGTCATTTTAACTGTCTCAGATTCTGTAAGGTGTCCATTCCTGGATTAAGACTGGCAAGTTGGTGGGACCAATTGCACTCACGTGGAAGATCTTTTGTGGTAGCATAGAGGGTGGAGGGAGGCGGTTTCTCAATGTGGAGGGTCTATCTCAGCAATCCTCACCTCTGGTGAGTTAACTACCACTGGGATAATTAAGACATTATTTTGCTTTGTCTACATAAACAAATATCAAAGAGGTGTGTGCACTGTGTGTGTATGTGTGTGTGTGTGTGTTGTAATTGGCAAGTAAGTAACTGAGAGAGAAACATTTTAATGTATGTTAAAATAAGATAAATTCCCATCTGTGTGAGATGATATGAACATGTTTCTTCACCAGATCAAGAAAATTAGATGGTTTATATGATTTGCTGCCAATATACTGGGTACAGGATGGAAAAAAGTCCAGATAAAAATATATATATAAAGTATGAGTATGTATTTATGCACATGTGTGCATATATTTCCATGTATTTTTAAAATCATAGAATAACATTGCTTTTTATCCACCTAGTTAAGTTAGAATAAAGCTCAATATTTTTTTCATTGATTTTGTTGGCTAGTATTATTTTGCGGCCTACTATTAATATATCAAGCAAGTAGCTGTGCCATGTTAGTTAAGAATAAGCAAGGACTTATTTTAAAACAAGAATATGTAAGAATTTAGTAGCTGGATAACTTCCAATCAATTAGAATCTGTAACTAAAATATAAATATATTTTTAAAGCAGCTATTGAACTTTTTAACCTATAACAAATGCCTGCCTATAAATTCCAATCCAAAAATAAATTCCTACATTTATCTTATCTATAGAAAAAATATATGTCAGAATTTTTTAAAATTAGTGAATCAATTAGACATTGATTGTAACACTGTGGCACCCTTGCAAGTTTTGTCATCACCATGCTGGCTTAGCAAGCTTACGTGCTTCCTTATGTGTTATAGCAGCTCTTTTTGGTTTAATATTTGGAATTAATCTCTGAAATAGCTTAGACAAGCTAAGCATTCCGCCTGTCATTTTTCTAAATCTGATAGGATGGAATAATAAGTAGCTGAAATATTCTAGAGCAGTATCACAGGCTTCAGTGATCAAAAGGGCCTATGATTCATTCCTAAAGCAAAGTTTCTTTCTTAATATGTCTGATGTATTGGTTTTTATTGGCAATTTTCATATCTGAGCTGGTGACCCTGCCATTCGTTTTTATTGTTATTGTTCTCCTTTTGTGGCAATGATAAGAAAACCAGTTCAGGCCCTCTGGTTGTTTATGTCTGCAGTTACTCTTTTTTGCTGGGGTCCTTTCTTGCCAATCTCTTTTTGGATACCTGATTTCTGAGCAGATGCTCTTTTTAATCTCATCGCATGTTAATTTCAAATATTTATTCATCAAATGTTTGCAATCTCCAGTAAACCATAAACCGGCTTTTGCGTTGCATTCAGGGCACTCATTGAATTGTTGTCTCGTGATCCATAGCTGTCTCCTATAAAGGACAGTTAACTCAAAGGGCCAAGAAGTGTGTTTTGTCACTTATGCAGAACTGGAGTCTCTTCACAAAACTTACCACATTTTAAGCACCCAGTGGCTTCTGACTGAAGGAATAAGCAATAGAAGAACATGACTGCAGAATTGGAATCTTTTTTTTTTTTTTTTTTTTTTTTGCAGTTTTTGGCAGGGGCTGGGTTTGAACCTGCCACCTCTGGCATATGGGGCTGGCGCCCTACTCCTTTGAGCCACAGGTGCCACCCCAGAATTGGAATCTTAATGGATGGAAATGAAAGAAATTAAAGGCACCAGAGAAAAGATTGGTACTTATATGTATATTGTTGGTTTGGAAAAAAAAGACTTAGAAAAGGGAGTTTTCAATTGTGGAGTGTTGGGATTTACCTACTTCCTCCATCTCTTTAGATGAATCTGTTCCATTAAGAGCATATAGAACTAAGGTCACCAAATGTCAGCCTTCCTTGCCCTTTTAATTCTTCAAAAATATCCATCCCCAGGCATGGTTGACCTAATAGCTCCTGCTCTCTTCTACATTGTGACTTATGTACATGTCTTTGCCATTACACACCAGGTACTCAACCAAGCTCATTCACCATTACTAATTTTATTTTTATTATTACAAAATGCTTTTGATGTATTCTTCAGTTTTAATCTTAAGCCAGTTCCTTGGCCAACTATAATGGCCCTTGCAAGAAATACGCTTCTAATTACAAATAAAAATTTCCTACCTAAAATTTAGCAATCACTCTCTCATTGTTGCACAAATATTGGCATTCCTGAAATCAGAGGTCTTCAAAACAATAAAACATATTTAGTTTGTCTTGTTGCTCGGACTACTTTGAAAATTCACGTCTTTAATGAAAGAAACCTATATTTATATTCTATGTCCATAATTGGTATGAAATATGATTTTACCTTAATTCAGCTGAGCCTAATGTAGCTCTGTCCTAGGCCATGAGAACTGACAACTCACCCTCCAGTTGTAAAGCCCACTTGTTCCCAGGAGGACTCTGGTGATGGTCTTCTCCAACTTCACTTCCTCTTGTGAAGGTGGAAGTTGTCCACTGAGTGTGCTTTCCAGGTGCAAAGACTCTGGGTGGAGAGGTCCTGGTATTGGTAATTGTACTCCTTATGTTCATTATCTTTTCTTTTTTTTTTGGAGACAGAGTCTCACTTTATGGCCCTTGGTAGAGTACCATGGCATCGCACAGCTCACAGCAACCTCCAACTCCTGGGCTCAAGCGATTCTCTTGCCTCAGCCTCCCCAGTAGCTGGGACCACAGGCACCCGCCACAACGCCCAGCTATTTTTTGGTTGCAGTTCAGCCGGGGCCGGGTTTAGAACCCACCACCCTCGGTATATGGGGCCGGTGCCTTACCGACTGAGCCACAGGCGCCGCCCTCATTATCTTTTCTTTAACCATTACATTTTTCCTCATTCTGTAACAGCTGTCAGGGTGGGATTTATCCCACTTCTAGCATGATAGGTAGGCTTCTAGCTAATTAAATTAATCAAGGATGTTCTATCCCCCTTTCAATAACATTTCATACATCCCAGAACATGACACTTCCCTGAACATAGGGATCGATTGAGGAGTGTTTAAATTAGTAGGAAAGTCAGATACTTATTGATGATCCCTGTCATGTTGGATGGGAACATAGCTGGCTGCCCAACTGCTGACAGCCACACTGAGACTTGAAGGGGAGCCAGATTTAGGGAGAAGCCAGCTCATTTTAGGCAGAACAAAGAGTCTTAAAGACAACAGGTCCTTAATGACATTGTAGTACCATTGAAACTTTGTTACATGATTCAACGATTTCCTTTTATTGTTTAAACCGCTTGGAACAGGACTTTCCTTTACAATCAAATCCATCAAACTGTTAGGTGATTTGTGAATAAACTCTTCCCCCAAGGTCATAGCATCATCTATGTCCTTTACATCAGAAAAGTAGCTGTAGAAGTCCCTTTATCTGAGAAATTCTCATACTGGAAAACTTAAAAGTTATTTTCCTAAAGTACAGTTAACTGGACAATTTAGCAATTTAGATTAGGTGGATGGCCCATAATTGCATGGAATAATGCTTGACTGAGATATGGAGACATCAAGAGGCAGGCCCAAGTTCCTAAGAGACGCGTGAAATACAGTAAGTCAGGACAGCCTGGTAGCATAAGTCCCACTCAGGGAGTTTCTTTCAAAAATAGATGTTTTGCAATAACATCACATTCACAGGACTCAAAACTGTTTCAGAGCACTACATCGGGCTCACAAGGACTATTTGTGCCACATAAAAAGCCAGACATAGTAAAATAACAGTATCCATGGCCCGCTAGTCTCTTATTTCACTCAAAGAAAGCAATAGAGCCTTGTCAATTATCTGTAAGATGCTGCCCAATCTGGTCCCCAATTTGATTCATTCTATTCTAAATTCATCTGCCCTCTTCCCCTTTTCATTTGGCTCTATCTCTGGCCACCTCACTTTCCAACAAACATGCCTTTTATGCTCCTGCCACATGCCCTTGGCACTGGCTGCTCCTCTGCCTAGGAAGACCCTTCCCGGCAATATGTGCATCTGTCTGACTCACTCTCTTAACTTTCCTTTGTTGTAATTCTCACAGTGAGAACTTTGGTAACGAGATTGTAAAGAATGGTCAATACTTTCCTTGCCCTTAATTCTGTTTCCACACCACACATACACATGACCTTCTGGTCTATGCTACTGATTTATTTTGTCCTTTGCCTTTAGTATTTAATGTAGAAATATTAAAATTAATTATCTTGTTCACTATTTCCCCCATTACAGTATGATGTCCATATCCACAAAGGAGCAACTAGTACTGGAGTTACACATCCTTATTAATAACTATAAAATTGGGGCAATATAAATGAGCAAAGAACATCTGGCTTGGATAACAAGAAGCACAGGATTATGAAAAAGAAAAAAACAACATGGGAGGTTCATCATATTTTACACAGCTTTTTTTCTGAAGGACATTTTCCTGTACAGTCCAGGATGTATGAACTCTCAAATGGAGAGAGGAGTTAAGTGATGCTGAAGTGATTGAGATCAGGAGGGCAGGATGTTGGAGAGGAGAGAGCCCTGCATAATGGATTAAAAAGCCAGAAAAATGAAAAGGAACAATGACTCCCTATACATTAGGGCACAACTTTAAGAATAACAGCTAAATTCTCATCAAATATAGTGGAAATGAGAAGACAAAGAAACCCCATTCATTAAAAGCAAAATAAATAAATAAATAAAATATCAAACCACAACTCTGCATTCCATGACAATATGCCTCATACATGAGGTTCAAATAAGGCTATTTCAATAAAAAAAAAAAAAAAACTAGATAATGTACATTGTATACAAGTACATTCATATACAGAATCAAAACCAAGATATATGACATGTTTGGCTTTGTTATATAATACTCTGCTGGTCTCAATATATTTCAAAATAAACTTTTAAAGTTTTATATTGGTTTTAATTAATAAGTAGTAACTTTTTGATGTTTCATTTTACATCATTTTACATTGCCTATCCCTTAACCAACTGTTCCAGTTATTGTTGTTTTCAATAGTTGTGTCTTTCACTCTTTTTTGGGGGGGAAGGGGCAGATTATGATTTTATTAAGTATTCTTTTTTTATTATTATTATTTTTTATTAAATCATAGCTGTGTACATTAATGCAACCATGAGGTACCATGCACTGGTTTTATATACAATTTGGAATATTTTCATCACACTGGTTAACATAGCTTTTCTGGCTTTTTCTTAGTCAGTCTTTATACTTAAGTGGTTTACTTTCAAATTTATTATACTAGAGTAATAAATATTTCTGCTCTCTTATTTTACTAGTGAGTTTGATACAGTCAGGTGTTTTATTTTTAAACAGTAGCATCCATTGCTTTCAGATTGAAGAACTCCCTATAGTATTTCTTATAAGATAGGTCTTGTGTTAATGAATTCACTCAGGTTTTGTTTATCTAGGCATCTTTAGTTATCCTTCTTGTTTGAGAAATAGCATTCCTCAGTACAGTATTCTTGGTAGACAGTTTTTTTTTTCTTTAGCAATTCAGATGTAGCATACTACTTACTGTCTCATAGGCTACAGGGTTTCTGCAGAGAAATACACTGAAAGCAATATTGGTGATCCATTTAATGGGATATGTTTCTTTTTTCTTTCTGCTTTGAGTATTATACATATTTCCCTATTTTTGATATTTGATAATATCATTATGGTATGCCTTGAGGAATTCCTTTTGGAATGAATATGATCAGTAATCTCTGAGCATTCTGTACCTTGTCTTTCTCCAGATTTGGGAATTTTTTTTTTTATCTATTATTTCTTTAAATATGCCTTCTAGTCCTTTATACTCTCATCTTTTTTTGGAATCCCAATTATGTGGAGGTTAATTCACTTAATGGTGTTCCATAATTCTCCTAGGCCACTTTCACTCTTTTATGTAGTCTTTTATTTTGGATCAGCTGAGAGGATAACTTCATATTTTATAACTACAAATTTGCTAATTCTTTCTGTTTGATGAAGTCTGATTTTACAGCTTTCTTTAATACTTTGTTCTCTTCAGTTACCATGTACTTTATTTTTAGTATTTCTCTTACTTCTTGTTAATAGTTATTTTTCATTTATTCTTCTGATATCTCAGTTTGTTCCTCATTGTTTTCCAAATTCAATTCAGTTTTCTATTCATATTCTTTTTTTATTATCTGAGATTGTACTCCTATCTTTGGATAGTATCTAGTAGTATTTTGGTGGGGGTAATGATGCTGGGAAAATCATCTGTTTTCACCATCTTTCTGACATCACTCCCATTACTAGAATATGTCCTTGGCTCTTTATGTTGAAATGCCTTACTTGCTCAATTGTTATTTGTATATTTACTTTTAGATTTTTTTTTTTCTTTGTAGAGACAGAGTCTCACTGTACTGCCCTCGGGTAGAGTGCCGTGGCGTCACACGGCTCACAGCAACCTCTAACTCTTGGGCTTACGCGATTCTCTTGCCTCAGCCTCCCGAGCAGCTGGGATTACAGGCGCCCGCCACAACGCCCGGCTATTTTTTTGTTGCAGTTTGGCCGGGGCTGGGTTTGAACCCGCCACCCTTGGCATATGGGGCCGGTGCCCTACTCACTGAGCCACAAGCGCCGCCCCTTAGATTTTCTTTTTAAGTAGTAATAAAATATGCTTCCAAGTATTTTCTTGCTAAATCTAATTTGGAATCAGTTTCATTGATTCTTTTTTTTTTTTTTATATTAGTGTATGTCTAAAAACATTTTGTGGGTTTTCTTTGTTTTGTTTTTACTATTTTTGGATGAAATACATTGTATTAACTCTGAATTTCATGTTCTTCTTTAGAGAGTTTTCTTGTTGTTGTTGTTAATTTTAAAAGGCAATTAACTTAGCTCAAACTGTGAAATATCTATCCACCATGGGATAAGTATTTTAGTGTGGCTCCAGGGAAATACTTTCTGTTCTTATATAGTTAACAGTCAGCCAGTGCTTTGGATGAAAGTTGTACTTAGATATTTAAATCCAGTAAGGCTTCTTGTCTACTGCATGACCTGTGTTTTGGTTGAGAAAAACATTCAAAGTTTTTAAAAATTCAAAATAATATCCCCAGTTTTTACTTTTTTAGGCTTCCTGGCATCTTCTGTGCAGTCAGAGAGAGATGTGTGGAAAGTATCCTAACTCAGCCCATTGATGTCTCTTTATTAACAATTTCAAAATTATTCCTTTAAATTTCTAACTTACCTCTCCTGAATTAATCTATAGCCTTCAACCACTAATGCTGTAGGTTTTTGCTGTCCAATTTGCAAGGGGTAGGTGTCCCCTCAGGTAAGAATGACATAAATTTACTTTCATGATTGATAAGGATCAGTTTTTAATCATAAGCACTTATCCAATTGTCGAATCCCCTAGTTGATTTTCAAGCTCCCTAAAGTAGATGTTGTTTTTTGGTGATTTGATCCAATTTCATACCAGTTTTATGTTGAGAATAATGTTCACATTTTCTCCTGCTGCTGTTATCACTCAACATAATATTTTGATCAAACTACCTCTAAATCTATGTCCATACTTTTACTTAATCATCAGAAAAAAACTATTTATTGCCTTTAAAAAAATAATTTCCTACTCCAAAATGCTTCTACTATTTTAAGATCTAATTTAAATATTATTTCTTCTGAGAAACCTCACTGCATTTCTTTAGAAAAATTTACTTGTTATCTTCTCTCAGTTTCTATAGAAATCTATTTATAATCTTACATTAGCAGATTTTTATACCTTATTATAATTGCCATTAGTGTTACCTGATTGCTTGTGTTTAACCACTCATAATCTAGACATTTTCTAGTAGAGGGGCATGTGACTCATATACGGCTTGCATTCAATATATAATTGCAGAATTGATCGTTGTGGGCAAGAAATTCCTGGCATCTCACTAGGACATTTTAGCTGTCATTAAAATACCTTTTTGGATAACCTGTTCCTGTGCCCTTCGGATCCATGTTTACCTAAGTTTGCTTCTCATTTCTCTCCATAAATTGTTTAACTTTATACAAGTTGCTTATTTTTTATACTTCATTCAAAAAATAGAAAATTTATACATCACAGAATTTTGGGGATGATCGTGGGAACAGCCTGTACAATGTTTAGCCTAAATCCCTAGATCATGGTTGGCGCTATTTAATTTTCATTATTCTCTGCATTTCAGTACCAACCATAACCCAGGCATGAAAAAGAGAAACTGTAAATTCTCCACCATTTTGTATTGATGTATGGAAAACACCAAGATCCCAAATAACGTGTAAGATGTCTATTATCACTGGAGTTCTTTGACGTGCATGTATAGTGAACTCACTGCTGAAAAACACAGAATCAGTAATGTGCTTTTTTTGTCATACTAGTTATCTAAGATTGAGCACACATACTTAGAGTTTGTCTACGTTAGTTTCAAGTTACATCACTTAAAAACACAATGTCTTCCTTGATAATTTTATCTAAGATTTTCCAAAACCCAAAAGCATTGACAAGGAATTTTGATCTGTCTCGAAAAATAATCTATTTAACATTGTACAAAAATCATGCACCTCCGGGATCACTATTATTGCTTTGATTTCTAATATTTTTTTTCTAATGTGATCTCATGTGGGAGGGGAAGGGGCAGAGGGTCCACAATTGTATCAAATATGAGATTTCAAATATGAGCTTTTGTGGCCTATTATATTTTATCATATTTGCTTTAACCTGAGGATAAATCTGAAAGACAAATGTTATGGACCATTGTGTAACAGAAGAACATGTGAAAGAGAAATAAGTTTGCTTGAGTAAAGGATGCAGCATGAATGAGCATAATCAGGGTTCAAAATCAGGCCTTTTAAATCTGAAGTCTATGGCTCTTTCCTCTAAAACACGACTTGCGTAAGGGACTTTGAAAAGTGATATGATGTTATATCATAGTAGATAAAATATGATATAGAATAGACTGAGCAGTAACACTTCTTGTCAAGCTATGTCAGATGACTATCACTGTGATATCTAAAACAACATGATACAAGTATGATATACGCATTTTAACATATTTTTAAAACCACCACAATATTACCTTTCCATAATTTCAATTTGTGAATAATGGAATAGAGTTAACTTTTGTAAATTGGTGTGTATACTCATGCTGAATGTATATTCACATAGGATCTATTTTATATAAAATATATAATATAGAGATCTCATACCTTTCCAATGCCTTTGTTTTCACTAGATTGAACTGTCATCTGCTCTAATAATAAGAGACTCTCATTCCACTGCTGTATCCCAAAGTGCTATACTATGTTTTTCTGACAAGCTGTATTTTCATTTTATGCTTTATTTTTGAAGCTTCAAAAATTGACACCAGTTCTTTTCAAGACAAGATATTCAAGGCAGTGGGGAAAACATTACTTTTCTAGTAGAAATAGAGCAGAATTCCTGGTGATAGGGTTCTATGGTAAATTTCATCTCCGCTCGTAATTCAGAAGTTAGTGGAACACCTTGATAGCTGGGCTAATGTGTTAGATTTCAGTCACGCTATGTATTGATAAATAGTTTCATGTGTGAAACATATTTTCTTGTTTATGATTCAGGTTTTAAAATATTTGTTCCTCCTTTAAGTCTCTGAAAAAACATATTTTAATTTTATGTACATGCGTGGATACATGTCACATATAGTTTATTACAGAGTGTTGTTTTATTCTGGACAAAGCAGAGTTGCTAGATTTGAGAAGACTATATTGATTATTTATTTTTTTAACTTTCTACTTCTTTTCCTCCTGGATTCCAAGATTAACAATTATCTATTCCTGTAGAACACGAATAGAGACTGTGTGGTTTTAAAATGGACACTTTAAATGGTGACATTCTTTAATATTAACTTCTATCAGTACACTAAAAAATGTAAAACTGTATTTGTATTTACACGCTCATTTTGTATATATGAAATAGATGAAGAGTAACAGGCATCAAACAGTTACTATTTGACAGTAACAAATCCAAATTTTGTGGGGCCAGAAGTTTATATAATTTAGAAAATCTGTAATTAAAAAAATACAAAAGAAGATATACCAAATAAAGTACGAAAGTGAATATTTACACAGAAAAAGTACATAAATCATTACATGTCTCAGTTACATAATCTAAAAAATTTGACAAATTGTCAAATATTGCAAAATCCAAAAAGAAATATAGTATTTTATTAAAATAGCTTAAAAATCCTATTTTTTGCTTGCATTTTTTTTGACTATTTCTTCACATGTCAATGTTTTTGGTTTTTATTCTCCATACAGGGAATAAGAAGATAATTAAATCTTTCCCTTAGGGTAGTTGATTTAAAAATAATAATAATTTAGAGAAGATTCTCTGAGCCTTATAATTCATCTTTGGTAATGCCATATAACTTTTTGAATAGTCATCAAATTCAGAAAAACTATTATAAGGTTTCTTTTATATATCACTGTAAGATTTCAAAGGTTTTAGATGGCTTTGTGAAGTGACTTATCTTCAACAATCTTGAACAGTATTCATTAAATCATGCGTCATCTGTGTCTTTACTGCAGTGGCTTATTATGAATAGGCTATCTTTAATATCAGTATTTTGTGTCAAATCAGTACCATGTCTAAATCTTTTACAATGTGAAACATCCTCATTAATTGGACTATCAAATTATTTAATCTTGTTATTTCCATTCAAATTTGCTACTTCAGTAATTACTGATTTCAGAAAGAAAAATTATTTTTTCAAAATGAAAAAATTATTTCAATTTAGTTCTCATTGCTAAAACAATGTCTCCTGAATTTATATAAAACATGGACAATATTTTATGCATGTGTATTCTGTTTTATCAAATAGATTTCTAAGTAAATGGAAGAAAAATTCCATTTTGACCTAGAATTTAGGAAAACTAAGTCCTCTGCCTACCATTGCACACATATATGTTTGGCAACTGGGGGACATTCTCGTTCATTTGCTTCTGATTTTATACATTTCAAACTGTTTTTCCTCGATGCTTCACATACTTCTATTGTCAGATGCCTGGTGACTCATCCTCTGGCCCCTCTTCCTGAGGTTAAAATTCTGGGTTAGTTTTCAGCATGAGCGGTAGCAACAGTTTTCCTGGAAGCCATTTATCCTTCCATGAGTTACATATCTAGCAAGGCTTCCATGACTAACAGTATCTAACTATACAGAAAATGACCTCAAATGAGAAGAGCCTATCTCTTGAACCCAGACATGTTATAATCCTCATTCAAATTAACCTTAGCAAAATCTCCTAAATGGTATTTATCGCTCCAATGATATAATGAGTAAGAAGACCAAGTGGGGAAAGTCATTGCTCTTCATTAAGTAAAGTTAACCTTCTTAGTTTTTCAAATTTTGCAAGAGTATAATATATTTTGAAAATAATACTCAATATTAAGATGCATTTAAAACACACTATCAAAACGTCTTTAGGTGACTTGACATAGATTTATTATCATATTATGAAGTTACTTCTGATGCCAAATATTCTACATAGAGTATTTCATTCAAACTTTATACTTATTTTTTAAAGATAAAAATTTTTGGCCCCATTTCATAGAGGAACAACCGAAAGAGGGAGGAAAAGACATTCTCAAGACTGCAACAAGAGCCCAGGAAATTTGAGTCAGACGTCCACACTCTTATCCCTGCCAGGCATTTCTAATTGGGTAGTAAAAGTGACTCCAGAGCATGTCAACACCTATGACTGGACTTGCATTTGATGAACTTGTTGAATGTTAAGCTTCATTTAGATTTATATTTTCTCACTCACAAAACTCAACAGTGTGCATGGACTGAGCGTGGCCTGTCCTCGGCCATCCTTCTGTGTATGACTGGGGTGAGGACTAGAGGGCTGGCAGACACAAAGCTGACTCAAGAGTAGCAGGTTCAATATTATGTTCCATTTTGATATATAGCAATGAAAATAACTGAATTACAACCGCATACATCGACATAGGCAAACCCAGTGAAAATGATATTTACCATTAAATGAAAGCTGAAATTTGTACAAAGTAATGCTCCATCTACATAAAGCTCAAAATATAGACTCTGTGTGTATGTGTCAAGAATGCACATAAATGAAAATGATAACCACCAATTCTGGATAGGTTGCAGGGTTGACAGAGAAAGGGGTTTAGATCATAGAAGCGAGCAAAGGGAACTCCAAAACTACGGATGTTTTATTTTTATTTCTTATGCCTTGAAAGTACATATATTTTAAATATCTTAGATATTAAGCATTTAATTAAATAAGCAATCAATAAACTCCAACGAGATTTGAAATAGCCAGATCGATAGTGGGATAGTTGCAGCCAGAGAAAGACCAAGCTAAAAAGTGCCTCCAGAAATAGCAGGATTTGGTGAAGTTGGGGAATTGAAAATGAAAAATGAAAATTAGGGTTTGTAATTGTTATTTTGAGGATGGTTTTGTAAAAAGTACATCTGAACATTGGTTAGAATTTGAAATGTTGGCTGTTGAAGAACATTGTTCCAGTTAAATCTAATGTACACACTAGGGAAAGAAATAAAAATAGCTTTATAATTAATACCATCTGAACGACAAGTATTTGAGGGCAATCTACAGAACTGGGGGCTGACATTGCATTGTTTGGCAATTTTCAGCAATTTTTCAATTTTTTTATAGGCTAGAAATATCCCCAAAATGCTTGGGCAGATGAAGATGTCCAGTTTGACAACACTGAATTTTGGGTAACAATTACAGATAAACTATTATCAAACACTCAGCAAGTGAGGGCCTAGAACTTGAGCGGGAATTCTAGTCTTTGGTGATCTGGGGTAAGATTAGAGAAGGGATCATGGCAATATGCAATTGAAGATGGAAAGCGTCAATATTGAGTTTGTAAACAAAAGGCTAAGGGATTATTTTGTCTAGGATTGAAAGAAAGTGGAACAGTTTGTCACAAAAGACAGAAAGGAATTCAGTGATTTTCAGTGCTAAGATTAGTTACATACACATATATACATACATATACAAATACCTGTGTATGTGTGTACGTGCATGTGTGTTTGTGTATTTGTGTGTATTGAGGAGTGTGTGGGCAAGATGTTGAAAGAATGTGACAGCAATACATTGAGGCCAATTTGATTTTTTGAAAATGTAAAAATGTGAATTTAAGTTAAAAAAATCAATTGGTAGCTATTACAAGTAGGTAGACTTGATTATGAGCATTAGCGTCAGGAGCCACATACGCCTCCGTGAGCTCCTAGTTTATTTTTGTGTGTGTCTATTAAAGTAGGCACTGTTTTTGTTTATGTTGGCTGCTACGCGTTTGTCTTTTTCAGTGACACGTGAGGCTGTCACACTCCAGCACGGAGTTTAGTATGTAGTATGCTAATATTTCAACTGCACTTCTTTGCCTTCTTTTCACTTCTCTCTACCTTGCTCTGTGCCAGCGAGGCTGGTCTTTGAGATTGCAGCAGTGAGCATTCTTGCTTCTGGCTTCTTCTTGTATTTGACTAATAAAAGGCATTAACAGGAAATCAAACGTAGAAATAGAGTATATACAGGGCTTTAGGTTTTCCTTCCAGCTGGGCCACTCTACCAAAGGCCACAACTCCTGCCAAACACCACCCACCCCCAACAACTACAGCTGTGCTCACTGGCTGACAGGACTCACTCCTTCCTCTCTCCCCTCAGGACTGAGGAGGGAAGCGCTCTCTTCTGGTATAAGCTGTTGGTCATCTGTAACTTTGCTCACACTCTGCAAGTGACCGTTCAGTAAACTTTCCTCAATTACCTAGTTGAGGGCGATACCTCTTTTCAAAAATGTTATTTGATATACCATGTACCCTGAAGCTATTATTTGGATGAAGTTCGTTTTTCGGATTAAAAGAGAGAAAAATACTGAGTTATTCCTAATGGTTAAATTGCCCTTGAGATAATTTGGCTCTGGAGGCGGATTTCACCGAAAGGTTGTATGCAATGGGGCCGAAACACAGAGACCAGAGCCCCTGATGGACATATTAAAAAACACACATACGCACACACAAAAAAAATTTTTACCTATTTTTCTTGTATTTAACTTAATAAAAGACAAAATGCTTTTAATGATGATAATTGCCCAGTGATAAAATAACATCATTTTGAAATAATGCAAACCCTTTCACTAGGAATTTTTAAGCAGAGTCCCACTCAACATCGTCAGGGCAGTCTGAGGAGTATTCCATGTTAGGTAGGATTTGAACTTCATTTGCTCTTAGGCCAATTCTTACCTTATGTTTTTTCCCTGCGTTTTAAGGGACTACTTGCATATGCTGTTAGAGCAGGTTACTGAAATGTGGGAAAATGCTTGTATCAATCCTGATCAAGACGTGATATAAATTGAGCCTGTGGAGAATAAAAATCTAATTCCCAGGGAACACATTTGCGAATTTAGAGATATTACAACATCTCATGCTTTTTAGCACCATTTTTATTTTTTTGCAGAATAAGTAGATTATATCACACTTTAGTAAAAGATAATAAGGACAAAGAAGGTATCGGATCCTTGGAGTTTTACAAGTACTAAGGGAAAAGAAAGAAGAAACATAACGTTTTCTTTACACTGTTAGAAAGTCAGTAATTGTATATGTTGGTTTTATATATTTATCAGATTAACAGTAATTTATAAAATTTGTATTTTATGTGCATATAATTTTCCTATCTCTAAAATATAGACTTGGCCTTGTATATATTAATTGGTACAATCTTAGTATGTCAAATCCAAGAAACATAGACTATGTGTTTTGAACAAATATATTTATAACTTGATGATTTAGAAAGGAAACTTGCCTTCTCCTGCTTTCAAAAGCAGCACTCTATTTCTGGAGTTAGTCAGTGAAATTATGTAAGAATCCAATATCACCTAAACCACTGGGGCACGCTGCCATCAAGGTGAGAATTATACTTTGTACAATGGTACTTTCTTTCCAAAAAAAAAAAAGGAGAAAACAATAAAATTGCCCTATCTGATGGAGGTTCCCTTAAGAAATGCTATCAGTGAAAGAGATCAGGGTGTTTCTAGTCAAAGTTATAAAACCATTCACACTCTCAACCATCCCCAGTGTCAAAAGTCAAAAGCAGGTGCACAGCTTGACTTCCAGAGATAGATGAACTTTCTGCTGTGTGGTTCCCTTTGCCTTCATAAAATTCATCTCCACTCTATCTGGAAGTGCACCCTTTCTGAACTAGTGCATCTCTTTTCATTATTTAACTCCGAGGCCTTGAGGAGACAGTTTCGCATGATATGCTCTCGGTGAGTGCTGATTTATGATCCTCGTTCTGATGGAGAGCTGTCAGGTGTCTTTCTTTTTCCCTTCTACATCTATGTTGATTTATTGGTAGGAGGAAGATGCAATTCCATGGCAACTTTTCCCGCATAGGCTTCCCAGCAATAGTGCACACATTTCCAATGATACAACAGAATGCGGCTCACAGACTTCTGCTCGGCAGGTTTTCATTCCTGAATCACGGAGAGAAGATGACACAATTTTTAATGGCATTGGCTTTTTATTTCTTGGATATTTAGGTTACAAGTGAGTACAATTTTGGTGGCTCCAAACTTATCCCTATTTGGACATATTAAAATCTTCTAATCTGACACCCCAAACGCCAAACATTGATTGGCAACTTTAGTTTGAGAATGAAGGATGATCAGTAGGAGAGGCCCATTACAGTCAGGTGTATTCTGAGAGATGAAGGGAAAGGTTCAAGTACATGCTCAAATTCTACTAGACACTGTCTGGGAATAAATATTGTCTTTGATTATTTTTCACACAGGAAAATTGGTCTGACGTATTTCAGTACATGTATAAGCAGGGTGGGATAGACCAAGCCCTCATGCCCACACCTATCCCTCAGTCCAGGTTTGTTTCTGCCTAAGTGCTTTTAGTCACTCTAAAGCCAAAAAGCGCTTTGGCCTAAGATGGGGAAATTCAGAATTTAGGAGCAAAAGTCTACAGCAATTCAATTTGATTCGACTCAAGTTAATGCAATATGATCTAAGATCATGGAAATTGAATTCAGTGAAAGTGATCCCTGGTTTCTTACTGATGCCTTGAGCTCTACTCCTTTAAAAGCCTGTAGTACAACTTTTTAGATATGTAACTTTAAAGAACTTTTCCTAAACATTTGAAGTAATACTTTTGACTAATTTCAGCTGCCAAATGATTATCTTGAGCAGTTAATTCCCCAAAGAGATTCTAGACAAGTAGGCCTGTTTTTTTTTTTTTTTTTCCAATCAGGGTAGTAATACTGAAATGCCACTGAAAAAAATCTCAAATGAAAAACTTTGGATGTTATAATTCAATGGTAAGATTCAACTCAGCCTTCCAAAGCACCTGCTATGTGCGAATTCTCCACTAGGTACTGAAACAAAGGATAACATTCTGAACTAGATAAATAATTCATTTCCTTAAAGACAACATCAAAAATTATAGAGCAAAAGAAATGTTAAAAGTTTCATAATAAGCATATAGTCCAAAATCTATGTTATCACAGAGTATAAAAAATTTACTTCCACATATTCACACCAACTCTTCTAAAGTCATTCCTTTCTTTAAGGATTAGGGAAAAATTGAGAAAGGAAATAGAGTTGAGCTGAGCCAAAAATAATATGTAGGTTCACTAAGGTGACTTTAATTTGTGGAAGTGTAATTGGGTTTCAGTGAACCCACCAAAGCTGGGTAACTGTCCTCCCAGACCGGACGAGTGCTGGACACCCTCTCTGGTACCACAAGCCTTCATTGAACCAAATGCCACATTCTGAGAAAAAAGAAAATTGACGAAGTGTTCTGAACAGGATTGTTTTTATCTGAAATGCCTAATAAATGCTACAAATGACAGAGCTCTCCCAGAAGTTAGTGTTGACAAACGAGTTTTATAGATATAAACTTTTAATTTTTGTATATCTTAATTTACATGGAATTTATATTATTTCCCTTGGAAGCTTGACCCATATAAGCTCAAAGCAAAACATGTCATTACACTGTAGCACTTCTTCCAATCAGGGAAACACAATTTTCTGTGCTTTGATTAAATATAACTGAATCTATAAACATCTTCTGAAGGAATGAAATATTTATTCACATTCACTTATATTCCTAAAAGTATAGGGCATTACATGGAGCACCACATAATGTTCAAAGGATTGATTCTGATTTTTGTCCATTTTCAGAAATATTTTCAAGGTATTTATTTTGCGATGATAGCCTTTTGAATTTCTAATTAACTTTACCACATGATTTAATTTAGCCTTCCTGAGCATTTTACTATGTCCAACTTCTCTGATAGTATTTAATACGGGGCAGTAATCATGCTAGTTACTAAGTGAAAGATTTCCTCCCGATAGAGCTTCCATTCTAAAATGTGCTCTTTCATAATGGAATTGCTATAAATTATAAGAGAGTAAAAGGAGAGAGAGGTAGAAATAGAGATTGCAAAGGCCTCTCTATTTTGGGAAAACAGGAAGAGGTCTTTAGGTCTTGACTTTTTTGCTTTTTTCTTTTTCTTTTTCTTTCTCTTTTCTTTCTTTCTTTTTTTTTTTTTTTGAGACAGAGTCGTACTTTGTTGCCCTTGGTAGAGTGCTGTGGCATCACAGCTCACAGCAACCACAAACTCTTGGGCTTAAGTGATTCTCTTGACTCAGCCTCCCAAGTGACTGGGGCTACAGGCGCCCACCACAACACCCAGCTATTTTTAGAGACAGGGGTCTCACTCTGGCTTAGGCTGGTCTCAAACCCATGAGCTCAAGCAATCCAACCCTTCTATTGTCTTTTGAGTACATTTTAGGCACTCAACATAACTCATTTTGAGACTAGTCTTCTTTAATGCCCCAATAACTTCTAAATGCTTTGAGAGTCATATAGATAGGACAACTACAGATTAACCAATTTATTATAAATTTATTATCATTAACACAATAAGGGTGGTTGAAAGACCTCTTGATTTTCAGTCAGCAGACCTGAATTCTAATTCTGCCTCTGCTCCTATATGCCAAACTCAGTGAGCAGATAGTTGCAAATGGCACCACCCCAAACCCCTTGTGATTAGTCAACCACTAATCCAAGCACTATTAGAAAGGTCTTTGCAGGGATAAAGTCTCAATTCAGCTGAACTATGAGACACAAATTATCCTTGTAGTGCTGACCCAATCAGGTGAGCCCAATTAAAAGCAAAGAATTTTCTCTGGCTGCTGGCAAAGGAAGAAGTTGGAGCTATTTGAAGCATAAGAAGCATTCAGCCATATCATTGTTAGTTTCAACAATGGAGGTGTCCACATGTCAATATACGTGGCAGCTGCAGAGGGAGAGAGCCTGCAAGCAGATAGGCAGCAAGGAAGTAAGAGCCTCAGTTCAAAGACTGCAAGGACCTGAATTCTGCCAACAATTTGAATGGGATTGGAAGTAGATTCGCCACCTGAGCCTTCAGGTAAGACCTCTGCCAGCTGAAATCTTGAGACCAAAACCAGAGAATCTACCCACACCATCTTGGGCTTCTGACTTGCAGAAGTTTGAGTTAATAAACAGGTTTTGTGAAATGCTACTAGATTTGTGGTAATTTTTTATGCGATAGTAGACAACTAATTTGTCAAGCTGTTTCTTTTAATTAAATTAGAAGTACTGGCATTCACTTCCTATACCAAATGAATGCCTATAGGTTTTTTGTGATCCTTGAATCAGGGAAGGGATGTGCTTCCCAGACCATGAAATCTAATGCGCCTGCGTATATAATGTTGTGTTTAGAATCCAGTTATGACTATAGCTGCTGCTAATTTTCACACTGCATAGTCCAATATTTTGTCCCTGTTCTCTAGTCCTTTAATGCAGAACTGTAAAATTCCCATATGTCTCCTATAGCCTTCCAAATAGAATTGCCATTCACTTAAGTGACTAACAAATATGTATGCTAAAATTTTAATATTGTTTTTGCTTTCTTTCAAAAAAATATTATTTTAACGATTGTTCTCCGTCTATCTTTTTATTGTGTAGTTAACCACACAGTCCTGGGTATCTGTGTCTTAAACAGATTCAGCTTATACAGCCATGAACAATTTACCCATGAGAATTTCCATAGTTAGGCAATGAAATGGAGCCAGTCCTTCTTATATCTCCACATAGATACCTGCCAAGCTCACAGATGACTTGTAGGACTATTTTTAATGAGTGCACATTAAAAGTCTTGAAGTGTTTTGGGGCATAGGGTGCAAGAAAAAGAACAAAGGACATATGTCGATTACTTGTTATAGGGAGGACTATAATGTAATTTGAATATTAGGTATCTTGCTTTTTTGTAAAGAGTACAACATTTGGTAGCCTTGTAAATGTTATTATTCTGACATTATTTTGTAAATATTATATTATACTTGGGGGCCTCACAAAACAGCATACAAGTTTTATTATTGTACGTGTTGATTCAATCTGTTTTAGTATAAAATTGGAAAATGAGAAAGTTGTAAACATATGAATAAAACTATGTTCCCATCGAGCCAAAAGTTTTGGTCCTGCTTCTTGAAATGAAATCATTCTTAATGAGTAGCTTTTAGGGGAGCTGACTCACTTCATCTCGTTCAACAAGTGCTTTTCCTCCTATCCATTGCTTCTGATGCCATTAGAATAATTCTTCTAATAAAAAAAAAATTGAAATCATAGGCTCTCAACTTCTGTCGCAAAACACTAATAATGTATCTATTTTCAAACCATGCAGCAGAGATAACCCTCTAGAGAATGAGGAGCAAATGTTGGACCTTTTGTGTTTCTCTGCTTGAATTATTCTTGTATCTGTAACTTTAAACTGTCTCTTAAATGTGAACAAAACATCTGATCACTTGTAGAATGTTAAGTTTTAACCAATATATTCATATCTATTCCCAACTGTCTCTCTACATTTTCAGAAGCTTTGTTTGAGGAGATGGAGGAATGCTTTCAAAAACTCTGTGACCTATAGAACTGCAAGTCCTTTCAGAGATTGCAAAGTTACACCGCAAATAAGCAGAAACCTATCAGGAATGCAGAGACAGCTGGCCTGAACAACTTGCCAATTACTGTGTCTGAGATTGCAGTCTGGCCTTCGTGTACGGCTTTGCTGTGCCTGATATAATCTTTGATACTGTGACAGTTTTGAAAAAGTTAGCCTAATAGTCAATTAAATTTCCAACTGTGAAAACTCATTGATTTGACGAACGTACATCATTTAGCTTAGCCTCTGATTTATTTCATAGTTTCTTACTGATTGACAATCATTAATGCCATGTATTATCAAATTCCCTTTGGATTCAGACTCAGTTTTCCAATTTAAAGGAACCTAACTAACCCGTAAAAACTAGGACTCAGGATTCTCTAAGCTGCCATTCAAAGGGAAGGGATGATTATGATGTGAAAAATGTGAAGATAAGGGAGAATTGGAGAAACATTCCTCTTCCCACATTTATGCAGGTTTGTGAGGAAAAAGGGCATAGGATTCATTTCCACAATATTATACAGAGTATTTCTTTTGTGTCGCTAAAACCACCTAGCGATTAGTACTTCCGAGTGTGATTTTATCAGGTTGCTTCTGTCTTGCAGTTTTCTGTTGCTGTTTATACAGATGAAGCAAAGCCTATGCAAATATATTCAAAATATCAATTGCTGGTGACCCTGAAATTTAGAAAGGCAGTATCTTCATTTTCCCAGCATTTCAGCTGTGCTGACTGCTGTAGACCAATGCAGGAGAAATAATAGCTCAAGAGTTCTCCAATGACTGTCCACATTTGGTGCTATTTAGAATGTAAATGGTGGATTAATTACATTGATTATATGGAGAAGGTGGACGCCTTCTAGCTCTGCGTGCTGTCCCTTCATAGATGAGTAGCTGCTTACATTTTATTTTGAATGAAGGAAGCATCTTCCACATCTGAGAAAATTTCTTAATGATGAAGGAAAATCGCTTACAATAAGAAATCAAGAAGTGCTCCCTTTGACCATCGTTGACAGCGTGCAGAACAAATCAACCCTGGATAGTTTCACAGATTCCATGTTCACATCACTTCTTTTGAAAAGCTCATTGCCTGTGGGCACAATAATAATTATTTTTATAACATTAAACCTCTTTGCACAAGCTAGTCCAACCTGTCACTGTTCTTTTACCAGGATCATATTGACCACTTACCCTTCTTCTGACTCATTTCTTGCTGCTGTCCTCCAAATGCCTCGTTATCTGGATTCCTTTCCCCGATGCCTTTGTTAATGATGCTCTTTTTATCTGTGGAGTTCTTTCTACCCTTCCCCCACTCTTTTTCTTCATGTGCTGATCTTATACCATTATTTTAAGATCAGTTTAAATTCTACTACTTATCTCAAGCCTTCTTTTGACCCTCAAGGCAGGATTTCCCAGGTGACTACGTCTCTCCCCCAGTCATCTACCCTTATCAGGATTCTACGTGACATGCAGTTGTCCATTTTTATGGATCGTTCATTAGCTTTTTTAGGCCAAGGACTGTGCTTTCTTCTCTATATTACTTATCTATGAGTAATATAGCAACCACTTCCAACAATAAGAAATGAAAATGAAGGCTATGATTACATTAAGTCCAGCTGGCCAGTCTCTGGGTCATGAAGGAACCCAGGAATTTCCCATTGCATTGCTGTGCCCACTTCTTGGGTGTGATTCTCTTCCATATGGTTGAAAGTGGAACCTGTTTTCATTACTTTCTGCAGTGTAGAAAAAGGCCATGCTGGGAAAGCTTAGTTTTGAGGGGATGACAGGGAAGTAGCACACAATATGTGTATAGTGTTTCTGCTTACATCCTTTGGCTTAAGTTCAATATCAAGGCAGTACCTGGGAAGTGCTTCTGTCTTGGTGATCAGATGCTAAACACAACCCTGATACAGGGGATGTATTTTATTGCTAAAAGGAAAAATGAGATAATGGATATGGCAAATGATATCTAGTCTCTCTCCCTGAAACTAAATGAAATTTTGGTGTATTAGGAAGCCAAGGAAGATTGTTGAATGAGAGAATGAATGAATGAAACTCTATATAAAAATTTGTATAAAAAAGGAACTAGGCTAGGCATGGTGGCTCATGCATGTAATTCTAGCCCTTTGGAAAGCCTTGATTGAAAACAAGAGTTGAAGATCAACCTCGGCAATAGACAGATGTCATCTTTACAGAGATTAAAAAAAAAAATTATCAGGGCTTGGAGGTTCATTCTGGTAGTCCCAGCTGATGGGGAGGCTCAGATGGGAGATTGCTTGAGCCCTAGAGTTAGAGACTGCAGTGAGATATGATCTTGTGACTGCACTCCAAGCTTCTTGTTGATAAAGAGATAAACCTATATAAAAAAAAAAGAAAAAAGAAATGTTTTCTAGATATTTAGAACACTATTAATGTATGAGTAGGTTATAGTTCTATTGCTCATAATTTTTAATATTTTAGCTGAACACAATTGTTATTGTTATGAAGTCTTCACCAGGGTTTGTTTTTTATTACTAAAACCTTACTGGTGTGCAATGAGATCTCTTAAAACCAAAAGTGTTAAGTGTTAGTGAAAGTGTTAGTGAAAGTAATTTTATATTGTGTGAATGACCTAGTTTTAACAGTATATTGAACACTTCATGATGCGGCAGCCGCTTTGTGGTCAGCATTTTGAATGCCATCTTAACTAACTACAGTGAACACTTAGAAATGGAGAGTTTCTTCATAGACAAAAGGAAGGTGAGACATAGTGCAAAAATTTACAGATTTCTGAATAGCAAATAATAAACAAATAATGTATTTTGTCCAGAGACCAAAGCAATAGTTTATAACATTAATGATGCATTAATTATACATATTACTTACAATTACCTGTGCATTTATAAGCCTACTCTGTTACGTTACAATAAGAATGTCAACTGTATCATCATTTAGATAACCTTGATATGATTCTCGACATGATTTTATTATTAAATAAAAATAAAACACAAATTAATGTATGATTTACAATATCTATAAACACTAGATGGAGCTCTATTACTAATGCCAATACTAAGAGTAACATAACGCATTTGTGTGGGCCTGGGTGTGCTGGTGCGGGCACACATACACTTGGAAAGGAAACTGTTGTACAGATACTTTGAAAGTCAACCAGCCTAGGAAGCAGCATTATCCAATAAGTACCAGCTTTTGGTAAAGACTACATTAACAACACTTCCAAATTATGTTTTTGAACACTTTCATCTGCCTTAACCTCACAATTGCATATGTGTGACATCATAAGGACATAGGAGTAGGAAAGAATAGTTTCCCTTTAGATCCCTGGGACATTTTGTTGTTCAAGTGACCTACGTACTTTTAAGATACTTCTGGAGAACTTGAGTTGTTCCTAATACATCGTATTATAGTTGACTCTTGAATAACACAGGCTTGGACTACTTGCACCAGTGAATAGGCAGGTATGTTTTAGTAAATGTATTGGAAAATTTTCTGGAGATTTATGACCATTTGAAAAAAACTCACAAACTGTGTAGCCTCAAAATACCAAAAAAAAAAAAAATTAAAAATTAAGAAAAATTTAGGACGGCACCTGTGGTTCAGTGGGTAGGGCACTGGCCCCCTATACTGAGGGTGGTGGGTTTGAATCCGGCCCTGGCCAAACTGCAACAAAAAAGTAGCCAGGCATTCTGGTGGGAACCTATAGTCCCCAGCTACTTGGGAGGCTGAGTTAAGAGAATCACTTAAGCCCAGGAGTTGGAGGTTGCTGTGAGCTGTGATGTCACAGCACTCTACCGAGGGCAATAAAGTAAGACTCTGTCTCTAAAAAAAAAATATATATATATCATGAATGACAAAAATATGTATAGATACTAGTCTATCGTATTATTTACCACTATAAAATATACATAGATTTATTATAAAAAGGGAAAATGTATTAAGCAGACACAAATACTTACATGATACCATCCACAGTGGAGAGAAATGTAAGCAAACAAAAATATGCAGTATTAAATAAGTGCATAAAATTACCTGCAGTACATACTACATTACTGTGCTAATTTTGTAGCCATCTCCTATTACTAAAGTGGTTAGCTCAAGCCTTGCACCTGTCCTCTTAAAACACCATGTGATGCAAATCATCCTAACCAGGGCATGTCACATTTCCACTACCTTGTATATCACAGGGAAAAGTGGTATTTCCTCGGCCACAAGCATTTTTCACTGTTTAATGCAATATCTTAAACCTTGAATAAAAACATGGAACCTATACAAAGTGCCACTAGTGATGTTCCCACAAAACAAAGTGATCCCAAGTGTTCCCAAGAAACAAAATGTCACAACAATACAAGAAAAAATTAAATTGCCATAGATTGAAGTCTGCAACTGCAATTGCCTACCATTTTAATATAAATAAATCCAGATAGGGCACTCTAAAAGAAAGAAGAAAAGGAAGAAATTCATGAAGCTGTCACTGTAGCTATGCCAGCAGGCATGAAAACCTTGCACATTTTGCAAAACACATTTTTATCTCATATTGAAAATGGAACTTTTGTGCAAGGGCAAGATTGTTATAAGAAAGGCCTACTTACAAACTCTAATGTGATTTGAGAAAAACTAAAGTCATTAGATGACAACTTAAAGCAAAAAGAAGCTTTTAGATCTATTGCTGGACAATTAAATGCCAGAAAAAGATGGTTTGATAATTTTAGAAACAGGTTTGGCTTAAAAACATAAAAACAACAGAGAAGTAGTTTCTGCAGATACAAGAGGAAGCAGATGAGTTCTCAGATGCCTTCAGGAAATCATTGAAGAGAAAGGATATCTGTCTGACCAGGTTTTAACGCAGACAAAAGTGTCTTATTTTGGAAAAGGTTTGCAGAAGGATATTCATTAGTAGGGAAGATAGGCCAGCACCGTGTTTTAAGGCAGGAACGAATGGGCTAACTCCAGCGCTTTGTGCAAATGCAGTCAGGTTTATGAGGACTGCCCTTAAATATAAATCTCTAACTTCTGATACAATTGTGTCCCGCCACCAAAAAGTGCGTCACACACCGTGACCCTCCACCCCCTCCTTCCTTCCCTCTCTCTGCTCTCCCCTTCTCCTAACCTCCTCCCACCTTCCCTGTCTCTGGTCTCCCCTTCCCCCACCCACCACAGCATACAAGGTCATCAACTGTCCTCATATGAGAATTGAGTACATAGGATTCTTGCTTCTCCATTCTTGTGATATTTTACTAATAATAATGTGTTCCACTTCCATCCAGGTTAATACAAAGGATGTAAAGTATCCATCTTTTTTGATGGCTGAAAAGTATTCCATGATATACATATACCTCAGCTTGTTAATCCATTCCTGGGTTCGTGGGCATTTAGGCTGTTTCCACAGTGAGAATGGCCCAAATCACAAAATCTCAAAACTGCAGATGCTGGAGCAGATGTGGAGAGAAGGGAACACTTTTACACTGCTGGTGGGACTTCAAACTAATACAACCTTTTTGGAAGGAAGTATGGAGAACTCTCAAAGAACTCAAGCTAGACCTCCATTTGATCCTGCAATCCCACTACTTGGCATCTACCCAGAAGGAAAAAAAAAAATCCTTTTACCGAAAGAACACTTGCACTGGGCTGTTCATCGCAGTTCAATTTGCAAACTGTTCCTATTTTGGTTCCATCAATTCTTTGTCTCTTAATTCAGAAAAGCACCTTGCCAGGAGGGACTGCATTTTAAAGTTGTTTTGGTATTGGACAATCTACTTGGCTACCCAGAACTCCATAAGTTCAATGTTGAAGGTATTGGAGTGGTCTACTTAGCCCCAAACATGTTACCTCAAATTCAGCCTCTAGATCAGGAGGTCGTAAGGACCTTTAAGACTGATCACACATAATGCTTTATGGAGAGAATTGAGAATGCTATGGAAGAGAACCTCAGGGCACACAATTAGGGCTAGAAGGATTACACCATTGAAGATACCATCATTGCTGGTTTTTGTTTTTTTTTAAAAAACATCTGGAAAAGCCATCAATCTCAGAACAATAAATTCCTGTGAAGATAACTGTGTCCGTTTGTTGCCTGTGACTTCCCGGGACAGAACCAGTCAAGGAAATCATGAAAGAAAATATAAATAAAAAAGAAAAGATGGGGCATGGAGGATTTCGTATATAAATTGGAGAACTTCGAGAACTGATTGACACAGAAGAATTAAAGAAGAGGACTTGATGGAGATGAGTACTTCCAAACCAGTGCCAGAGATGAGAAGGCAAGCATAGGCTCAGCAGTGCTAGAGAAACAAACACACATGCCCAAACAAAAAAAAAAAAAAACAGGAACAAAACACACACACACACACACACAAAGCTAACGTTAGACAATCTAGCAGAAAGGCTTCAATTATTCTAGACTGCTGTTGACTTCTTTTATGACATGAACTCTCCTATGATACAGGCCCTGAAACCAAAGCAAATGATGGGAAAGGGGTTCATACCATAAGGAAACATTTTTAGAGAAATTAAAAAGGAAAATTGTCAAACAGAATTTATGATGCATTTCTCTAAACTCACACAGAGGGTATCAGCCGCTCCTGCCTCCTCTTGTATCTTTTATGCCATTTTGACCTCTGCCTTCCTGGAGACAGCAGGACCAGCCCCTCCCATCCTCCTCATCCTCAGCTTACTCAACGTGAAGATGATGAGCATGAAAACCTCCATGATGATTCTTCTCCACTTAAGGACCAGTAAAGATCTTTTCTCTTCTTTACTATTTTCTTAATAATGTTTTCTGTAGCTTGCTTTTTATACAGTATACAAGACATATAAGCTACAAAATGTGTGTTAATCCACCCTTTATGGTATCAGTAAAGTTTCTGGTTAACAGTAGGCTATGGTGGAATCAAAAGTTATATGTGAATTTTTGACTACAGAGTCAGTGTTCCACTTTCAAGGGTCAACTCTATATGTATAGTAAGCAAAAACTTTTAATTCTTATGCAAAGAAGGCAATTGTACAGTCAAAATGAATTTATATTTTGTCACCCAGGTCTTAGTTTAGAAACAAGTAAAAAGTTCCCGTGCTAACCTACAGAAATCCCAGAATGGAAATATATTCGCCAAAGGTCTCCCCACCCTACCGGCCATGTGGCCTTGGAGTTAACTTTTATTTTTTGTTAACTGTAATAAATATCTTGAAAGATCTGAAAATTCTTCACCACTTTGATTTTTTTATTTTGGATTTCTTCTAGGTATGTGTTATCTACCTCATCCAAATGAAAAACAGGGGTACAATTTTGGTTGTAGATTCAATATTGTATTAAGTATTCACAAAATAAGGCATTTTCCATTGGTTGTCACCCAGTATCACCGGTTTTCCCTTTTTATTTTAGCAGGGTTTTCTAGAGGGACAGAACCAATGGGATAGGTAAATACGTAGATACATAGATAGAAAGATAGATGAGAAGACATTTATTGGGAGAATTGGCTCCATAATTATGGAGGCTGAGCACTCCATGCAGGCCATTAGCAAGCTGGAGGCCCCAGAGTAGCCTGCAGCGTGACTGCCCAAGTCTAAGGCCGCACAACCGGGGAAGCCAATGGCATAATTCTCAGTCTGAGGCAGAAGGCTTGAAAACCCAGGAAGCTACTGGTGCAAAGTCCAGAGTTCAAAAAGACTAAGAACCAGGAGCTGTGATGCCCAAGCATGGGAGAAGAAAGACTTCCCAGCTTCAGGAGAGATGGAGAATTCCTTTCGTCTGCCTTTTGAAAACCTTAGGCCAGCCCACATGGAGGGTGGAGCCTGGCCATTTTCCGTCCACGTGCCAATCTCCTCCTGAAACACCCTCACAGCCATACCCAGAAGGAATGTTGTACCAGTACCAAAGTACATGTTAGTGCACTCAAGTTGCCGTAAGAATAAACAACACAGGAAATAGCAGCTCTAAGAAATTCTTGTCAATAGTTCTGTAAACTATAACAAACTGTACAATCAAGAAAAGAAACAAACAACTAAATTTATGTTGAAAATTTTACTTTCTTATTTTTTAAATTTCAAAATATTAGGGGGTATGCAAATTTTGTTTACATACTTTGTTTTTGTGCATTTATTTCATTAGGGAGGTTGCTTTTGGTCACAATTACTGCCATAAGAGAGAGTCTAGAAGAGTGCCCGGCATACATTGTACTTATGTGTTAGTGGCTCTAGTTATTAACATTTATGGAGTGATTATTCCTGAGCTGGTAGGCACCAAGATACATACTTTACTTACAAACATTCATGTAACTTTCTTAATAATCACATTACTATGTTAACATTATTAACATTAATCTCATTTTCCATTGGAGGGTAAACAAGAAAATTGAAGGTTAGAAAGATTAATGAGTGTGCGAGGTCACCAAGCTACTGTGGTCTGGAGTCCAGATTTGCAGCCAAGATTATCTGACCGCTAAATCTAGCTCCTCTCCAGGAATTATTTACCTGGTCTATCTTCACAAAACTTTCAATCAACATGGACATGAAAGAGATAAAAAGAGGAAGAATATTTGCTTTTATATATTCATAGAGATTTAGGAAAGTTTTTGCTATAAATTTAATAATGTGCTGATTTCACTCAATTATGTCTCTAATATTATATACATGTCAGTTACGTTCTCCTGCATGCAAAGACCACAATTATTAATTTGTGGAAATGTTTCAAGAAAGCTGAAGGTAGAGAGAGGTGTGAGGTACTGTTATTATTCTAATATTTATTATTTAGAACGCTCTTCATATTTTAAAGATGAATTCCAGTCATTAATTATTCCCTGTCATGTTGCCTTGGTTACAATTACTCATAGTAACTGAAGCTGTCGGATGTTGCAGGCAGAGCATGAGGAGGGCTGGGTCAGAGTACCACTGAGTTAGGGAGAATGAACATCTAGTCACCTTCCAATTTAAAGCCCTCTTAATTCTCTCAAAATGGTTGTGTTAGACTTGTGATGCATAAATAAAATAAATGTTTGGACACTATCCTTATTTGAAATTCATTTAAAATTGGTGCCACTTATTCCACACTAAAACATCTTGCCCTTTTTTTTAAGTTTTTTGGCCAGGGCTGGGTTTGAACCCACCACCTCTGGCATGTGGGGCCCGGCGCCCTACTCTTTTGAGCCACAGGCACCGCCCAACATCTTGCCTTTTATAAATAATCTCATTCAGCCATGGACTCAGATATTCTGTATTTTACATGCATTTAAAATGGACTTCAAGTAGTGTGCTCTTGCTTAGTAAGTAAATACTCAGAAAACAGAGCATAAGTAAAAAAGATACCACACAATTCCACCGTAAGTAACCCGGATATACATGCATATGCTAGCAAATGGTACATAGCTTGGAGAATAAGTTTGTTTCTAATCTATCCTCCAAGATTATAGGGGACTAGAAGCCACTTCAAAATTCCTAATGTCTATTGAAAAAATGCATGTATGCTCAAGGGAAATGAAATTAAAGAAAAATTCCATGATAACACTGCTCATCTTTATATATATTGGGGAACCTTAACTTTTATAAATTTCCCCCATATGTACTGTTTTCTAAAGTACAAGACAGTTGGCTTACAACTGATGGGTCAGTCTCCAATCACTGGCATTTATTACTAAGAAACAATGCTCTATCCCCATAATCTTTTATTAAATTATTCTTTTTTTTTTAGATAGGATATATGTTTCTTTTGGGCTACTGCTACAACACTAACCATGTACCTCATAGGCTTATTATAAAAATTAAATAATCCTGAAAATGGACAGATTTTAATATTGTAAGAGCTTGGTCAGGGTTCCTGGATAAAAAAATCATGGGGAAGAATATTTGAATGGAAAATCCTATTATGAGGATACACAATTGTACAGCTATGTGAAAATAAAGGGGTCTACATTCTCACATCTTATTCTAGGGGCAATTTTCCGAGAGTTGGGATGGGGAACTCACTCTGGGAAGATTGCTGACTGGACTGTGTTTTATTCTGTTAGATTCTGATTGTTTGCGAGAATATTCTTCTTCAAAGCCCGTCCAACTTGTTTCTTGTGAACGTTTACCAAAAATAAGCATTCATTGATGAAAGTGTAAAGTTTTTCAAAGTCAAGAGTCATGGCAGAAGGACTAATCAGACTGGAAAATGGCCTGCTGGAGATGATGGTGCAACTGCATATCCTGAGACTGGAAGATGGAGAAAATGGTGCAAACCATGTGTCCGGAAATGGGAGGATGGAAACGATGATGCAAACCATGTGTCCCGAGACGGGAGGATGGAGATGATGTGGCAACCGTGTGTCCCAAGATGGGAGGATGAAAACGTTGGTGCAAACCGTGTGGCCCGAGACAGGAGGATGGAGATGATGGTGCAATCGTGTGTCCCAAGATGGGAGGATGAAAACGATGGTGCAAACCGTGTGTCCCGAGATGGAAGGATGGAGACAATGGGGCAAACCATGTGTCCTGAGATGGAAGGATGGAGACAATGGGGCAAACCATGTGTCCTGAGATGGAAGGATGGAGACAATGGTGCAAACCATGTGTCCCGAGATGAGAGGATGGAGACAATGGGGCAAACCATGTGTCCTGAGATGGGAGGATGGAGACAATGGTGCAAACCATGTGTCCCGAGATGAGAGGATGGAGACAATGGGGCAAACCATGTGTCCTGAGATGGGAGGATGGAGACAATGGGGCAAACCATGTGTCCTGTGATGGGAGGATGGAAACAATGGTGCAACCATGTGTCCCGAGATGGGAGGATGGAGACAATGGTGCAAACCATGTGTCCTGAGATGGGAGGATGGAAACAATGGTGCAAACCATGTGTCCTGAGATGGGAGGATGGAGACAATGGTGCAACCGTGTGTCCCGAGATGGGAGGAGGGGGAGCTTGCGGATGCAGGAACTGTGATGTGAAGAAACTTTGACAGAGAATTGGTTATAAAGTTTCACCAAGGTGATCAGATCTCGTCTCTTTGCATCTGTAAATGCCATTATAGCTGTTGTCTCAGTCGTGAGCACCACATGTTAAAGTAGCATTCTGTCTTATTCTGTTTTCTCTTGCTATAAAAGAATACCACAGACTGGGTGATTAAAACCAATTCATTTAGCTCAGGGGTTTGGAGACATTGAAGACCAAGAACATGATGCCAGCATATGGAGAGGGCCTTCTTGCTATGACCACATGAGGCATGGTTACATGTGTTGAGAAGGTGACAGTGTGTGCATCTGCTCAGATCTGTGTACACGTGGGGCATGGTGATGCATGTCGAGAAGGTGTCAGTGTGTGCATCTGGTCAGAACTGTGTACACATGGGGCATGGTGACACATGCTGAGAAGGTGACAGTGTGCGCATCTGCTTAGATCTGTGTACACATGGGGCATGGTAACACATGCTGAGAAGGTGACAGTGTGCGCATCTGCTTAGATCTGTGTACACATGGGGAGTGGTGACACGTGCTGAGAAGGTGTCAGTGTGTGCATCTGCTCAGATCTGTGTACACATGGGGCATGGTGACACATGCTGAGAAGGTGACAGTGTGTGCATCTGCTTAGATCTGTGTACACATGGGGCATGGTGACACATGCTGAGAAGGTGACAGTGTGTGTATCTGGTCAGATCTGTGTACAGATGGGACATGGTGACACATGCTGAGAAGGTGACAGTGTGTGCATCTGCTCAGATCTGTGTACACATGAAGCATGGTGACACATGTTGAGAAGGTGACAGTGTGTGTATCTGGTCAGATCTGTGTATACATGGGGCATGGTGACGCATGTTGAGAAGATGACAGTGTGTGCATCTGCTCAGATCCATGTATGTATTTGTCTCCTCTTATGAAGTCACCGGTCCAGCTGACAGTTGTTAAGGAATCACATGTCAGGTCTCCATGTTCCTAGCCAGCTTCTTCTTCATTCACAGTACTGAAAAATGATTCCTGGTTCCAAGCTGATGGAGTTAATGAGCAGAGCCAGCAGCTGTAAGCAGGTGCAAAAGGCAAAGTGACAAAGCTTATTAACGAGTAAAGCATAGACTATTCCAAAGAAGGAACAAGGAATCCCTTACTAGTGGAGGACACTGAGTTTGGTAAGATTTCTCTTTTTTTATGCTGATTCCCTCATTTTATGTTAAATGGTGGAATGGAATATTCATGGTTTTTCATAGAAAAGGGTGGAGAATTCCAGGAATGGGGTACCGTCCCCCTTTCTACCATTGTATGGCAATTTCGGAGGGTTACCATGGTATTTGTAAACTGTCATGGTGCTGTTGGGTGTGATATTTACTATGTTAATGATGGTAGTTCATTTAGGGACACTGATACCTCAACTGCACACATGCTCCAAAGACCCTCTGATGAGGTCTTGACAATATCCCTACTTTGTGTTTTCTCTATCCCTTTCTGACTGGTCAGTCCTTGGAGACCCTTTGGCACAACATCTGTTCTTTCTTGGGACCCCCCCTCCCTAGGGTCCTAATCAGACTGTTCCCAAAATAACCCAAATCAGTATGACCACATCTGTCTGTCCATGTCAGAAAATCCCTGGAATGTTAGTCCCACAAAACAACCAGCTCCCCCAAAAAACCCGCTTGCAGGGGATTTGATTACCCCTGTTCCCATTACAGCTCAGACCAGCCTGACCCCAGCCAGTCCAAAATAACCAAACTGCATCCACCATCAACCTGCTCATGTCTAACTAACTGCCTGCCCTCACACCAGCCTGGGGAGCCAACCTAATTATCTTGTCTAATCCTGAACACCTAGGATTAGACAACTAGGAAAGGCCTCACTTACAACCAACACATGAATTCGAAAATTAATTTTTCAACATATGAAACTTGAGGACATATTCACACCATAGCACAACCTTCTGCATTCATCTCCACATTCTAATCTAGAAGTTTCTGTGGAATCAGGACCAAAACAGCTTCACTGGCCTATCGAATCACTATAGCCAGAACATACACCACAAGCTGTCCAAACACCACCTATGTTTCTTCCTATTTTCCTAACTTTCTTTCTCACACACACAAAATGTTCTCACCACCTTTCCTTGAAAACTTAGCCCCCCTTAATGGTGCAGGGCTCCTTTCCATTATTTAAAATAATAATAATAAACTTTCAAGGAATTGTTTACTCCTTTACTCATCTTTCCATGAGGAGAGAAACAATTGTTTAGTTGCCTCTGTTTTGCATTCTGTAATGCACCATCCATTTTTAATAAGGATTCCACAAGATATTTGCTATTTTTTATTTCACATAAGTAAAAGGTAACTCAGAGAAATTTAACTCTTTCCCTCAAATTACACAACTAAGACTTGACTATAGATGTTATAATGTCAAGGCAAGGAGAATTTCTATGGTCTAAGTGCCTTTCTTGTTCTAAGAATAATAATTGGAAATAACCAAAGGAAAAATGTTACCTGTAAAATAGCAAGAACATTATTATCCTAAATTATATTTAAGCTATATTTAACACTCTTACTGAATACTTTAGATTTGATAAAGTATTTTACAATACTGTACTACTATTTTTCGCATTATTCCTTCTGAGTAAAATGGTCATTATAATATTATTCCCTGCCTCACAAAACATATGATTTAGCAAGACTTTTAAAAAATATTCATTATTGAGATACACTAAAAAACAGTTGGATTCCATCGTTCCTCAACAATATTTAAAATATATATTGATTTGCATTAATTTACTTCAGAGGGCAAGGGTTCTTTATGATGAAACCAGATTAATCTTTATCAAATCTCTAGCTATTTTTAACCAGGTATCCAGAGACAATTTTGAATACTTCTTTAAAGAAGTACTAAAATTTCTGTCTGGTGAGGAGAACGTTCTCTGTAGTCATGATTTTCCCGCATTCTTGGCAGTTGAGTTAGAGAGAAGCAGGTATAAATCGAGAGCATTTTATTCTACTATTAATAGACGCCGAAAGAAAACGTACTAAAATTTCCTTGACAGTGCCATTTTGAAGCTGCTACTTTGGTCAAGCAAAGAGAAAAGCAACAAAACTTTTCTATCTAAGAAATAAGAAAGTTTAATCACTTTCATGCTTAATTAATTTAAATGTGTTGTTTTAAATATAAACCAGATAATTTTGAAAGTGTTATACAGAGGAAAGAGGCAGGACTTCTGGCTACAGCCGAGGGAGGAGATTGACAAATCTTTTCTTCCAAAAAGCAACTGTAAACTGAATAAAATTGACTGAACTGGCCATTTCTATGCTCCATAAATTGACCAAAGGCAAATTTTGAGAAGTATTTATGCTTTAGAACTGCTAAACTTTGGATAATGACTGTGAGAATCTGTAGAGATTGTGAACTAAAATAAAAGGCTTAAGGCTTTCCCCACAGAGCGATTGACTGACTGGAGCCCCTCTTAGCTAAGAGGATCCCTAAAACTGAGTTGCTGGCCAAGGAAAAGGAGATCAGACAGGCCTCCTCATGCCTTTCCCCTTCTTAGAGATGTCTTTGACTCATAACAGGCTTAAGGCTATGCAAGACTTACCCTCAAGTCCTCAGTATACATAATAAACCGCTTGATTCTGTCCAGTGCTTCGTCTCTAATGAACAGACCCTTCGTCTTCAGCATTCCTTTACCTTGACTCCTGTTCTTTTAGACAACGCCTAGCTCAGTCAATTGTCAGCTACAGGATCTTTAAACATACCTACAACCTGTGTCCCCCCCTCAGCTTCCAGAGGCCCCATCTTTTTGGCACAAACCAATGTATGTTTTCCACGTGTTGATTTATGACCTCATCTGTAATTCCTGTCTCCCTGAAATGTATAAAACCAAACTGCAACCCCACCACTAGTCCACATGCTCAAGGCTTCTTGGGTGTGGCTCTGGGTCATGGTCCTCGAGTTTGGCTAAGAATAAACCTTAAGTTATTTTACAGAGCAGGTTTCTTTTCCATCAACATGTTCCTGCCTGTGGCTACTCGTCATAGCACCATGTGGGATTTGGCCAGGGCAGAGCAAGCGGCAGGATGTGCAGCCAGCTTTGTTACTGCTCTCTGGGGGTCAGTATACTTGGGGTGATGAAAAATCCCTATAGTCAATGGATCTTTGAGGTCTGTAAGTGGGGAGGGCCAGGGGCTCTACTTGCCTGAGGTTGTGGTTATTGTTGGGACAAACCTGGTTGAGGCGATAGGCAAGGTAGAAACCATGGAGAGTCCCAGTTCTCCACACACCACGGTCAACCCTGCATTTGAGTGCATGAACAAAGGATACTTGGAAGGAACAGCAGAAAGTAAAAGAGACATTGACAAAAATACCCTGAGGTTTGAATGTGCCTTTTTTTTTTTTTTTTTTTTTTAGACAGAGTCTCGAGCTGTGGCATCACAGCTCAGAGCAATTTCCAACTCCTGGGCTTAAGTGATTCTCTTGCCTCAGTCAGCCTCTGGAGTAGCTGAGACTACAGCACCCACCACAACGCCCGGCTACTTTTTGGTTGTAGTTGTCATTGTTGTTTGGCAGGCCCGGGCTGGATTCAAACCCGCCAGCTCTGGTAAATGTGGCTGGCGCCTTAGCCACTTGAACTACAGGCGCTGAGCCCTGAATGTGCATCTTTAAACACAGATATATGAAAAGTCCTTCTGACTCAAGGCTGTGGAACATAATTTTGTTCAAATCATCAGTCACTTAATTGCTCAGATACAGAGGTAAAACCTAGAAATAAGACTTAAATTGAAACAAGAATTAAAAATGAAAAAAAAGGGAGCAGCAAATGTGGCTCAAATGGTAGGGCGCCAGCCCCATATGCTGGAGGTGGCAGGTTCAAATCCAGCCCTGGCCAAAGGAAAAAAAAAAAAAAAGGCAGGGATAGTGGGTCACGCCTATAATCCTAGCACTCTGGGAGGCCTAGATGAGTGGATTGCTTCAGCTCAGGAGGGCAAGATGAGCCTAAGCAAGAGTGAGACACTGCCTCTACTAAAAAGAAAAAGAAAAATTAGCCTGCTGTTATGGTGGGCACTTGTAATCCTAGCTACTCAGGAGGCTGAGGCATGGGGATCACTTGAGTTTGCATTGCTGTGAACTGTAATGCCACAACATTCTAGCCTGGGTGGGGGAGTGAGACTCTGTCTCCAAAACAAAAAAAAAAAAAAATTGAGAACAAAAAGCTAAACATGGATATTAGGGACTACAAATTGTGGGAGAGAAAGATTTCACAGATTTAATCAAGTATGTTTCTAAACTTGAAACACAAAAATACAGCAAAGAAATAAAAACACCCTGGCCATTTAAAAAAAAAAAAAAAAAGGTAAAAACAGTGTAACATCCGCCTATCAGAGGCCGAAACAGAATCCAGAGTCACTATGATAGTGTCTATGAACAACTAAGGAATCCAATGAAGTACAGAGGTTGAAGAGAGAGAAACGTTAGATGTCAAATTTATCAGATAAAGACTTTAAAACTGCTTTCGAAAGTTACTTCCAAGAAGTGAAACGAGTCATATTTAAAGACTTAAAGGGAAGTATAAGAGCAATTAAACAAAAAGCACACAGTTAAAATAAGAACAGTGATATTATTTTTAAAAAGACTGAAGGGAAATAATGGAATTAAAAATGCAATTGAAATGAAAATTTAGCGGATGGCTTAAAAGCAGATTTGAAGTAAAAGAAAAAAATTAATAAGTTTAAATATAGATTGATACAAATTACTCCATTAAAAAAAGCAAGGAGAAAAGAAGAAAGAAATAAGGAAAATGAGTAGAACCTACTTAGAAATTTGTAAGACAAAGTGTATCAACCCACGCGTAATGGAAATGGTAAAATAAGAAGGGAAAGAAAGCAGCAGAACGTAATATTTGGAGGAATAGCTGAAAAATTCCCAAGTGGATGAAAAACATTTCTATATAAGTTTGAATTAATAATTAAACTATTTTAGGTAGAATCAATACACTAAGGCCCATACCTAGAAATGTGCAACTATTGAGAAGAAAACACCAGGTCTGGAAAGCATCTCATCACGTGTAGAGTTAGAACACGAATAAGGTTAATCCACCAGGTCTGGAAAGCATCTCCTCGCGTGTAGAGTTAGAACACGAATAAGGTTAATCCACCAGGTCTGGAAAGCATCTCCTCGCGTGTAGAGTTAGAACACGAATAAGGTTAATCCACCAGGTCTGGAAAGCATCTCCTCGCGTGTAGAGTTAGAACACGAATAAGGTTAATCCACCAGGTCTGGAAAGCATCTCCTTCCGTGTAGAGCCAGAACACAAATAAGGTTAATCCACCAGGTCTGGAAAGCATCTCCTCACGTGTAGAGCCAGAACACGAATAAGGTTAACATTGGCTTCTCATCTGAAACAACGGAGCCCACAGAGCAAAGGAATGGCAAATCTCTGAAAACAAAGAATTCTGTCTCTGGCAAAACTTGTCTTCAAAACATGAAGAGGAAATAAGCTTATTCACAAATAAGTAAAGACTAAGATAATCTCTTGATAGCAATCCTTCCTTAGAATACCAAATGATGTCTGGATAGTAATTGGAGCCTATGAAAGGAATTAATAACCTCAGAAACGTTAAACATGTAGAATAATAGAGAAGGCAACACATGTATGTTTACTTATCTCTTAACTTCTTTAAATGTATACGAATGATTAAAGTAATAAATACAAGACTATATTGTATGGTTGATGATTTAAAAAAAAGTAAAGTAAATGCAAAGCAGGCCAAACAAAAGAAATGATAGAGTTAGGTATTATTATTATTTTTTTTAATGAGACAGAGCCTCAAGCTGTCGCCCTGGGTAGAGTGCTATGGCATCACAGCTCATAGCAACCTCCAACTCCTGGGCTGAAGCGATTCTCCTCCCTCCGCCTCCCAAGTAGCTGGGACAACAGGTGCTCGCCACAACGCCCGGCTATTTTTTGGTTGCAGCCATCATTGCTGTTTGGCGGGCCCGGGCTAGATTTGAACCCGCCAGCTCAGGTCTATGTGGCTGGTGCTTTAGCTGCTTGAACCACAGGTGCCAAGCCAAAAGAAATAATAGAGATTAATGCAGAAATCAATGAAATGGGAAAAAGTATATAACACATGTAGTGAATGTAAACAAAAGGTTTTTTTTTGAAATGTCAATAAAACTGAAAAAACTTAGCCAGACTAAAAAATAAAAAAAGGCCACAACACAAGTTACCAAAATGAAAAATAAAATGAGAGACATCCGGACATTACTGCCAACTCTATACAAATGAGAATTTTACAAGAGGAGATGGCCTGTGTGCCAGGAAATGCAGGCCCCTGTCTCTGACCCGGGAGTCCCCTGTCTTCTACTGGCATCTGTGAAAGTGTCAGGCTGACTTGTTGTCTTATAAATAGAGTAGAACATCAGATCATTCACAAAAACGTGCAGAGTGTGAGTAATTAATGCCACTTGGGAACCTTCAAAATATGCCTGCTATAGCTATCATCAAAAATCGTTTTTAAACATATCCTGAGTAGTTATTTGGTCAAATTTGAAAGAACACAGGCCTTGGTATCAGGAGCTCGTGAAGAGAAAATTCAAACTTGCTATTTGTAAGATCCACAACCTGAGTGTATTGTGATGAATAAAGGTAACCGTGTTGATAATAAACCTATTATATAGCACCTAGTCTGATGAAATAAATTATTCTTTAATGCTCCTTAAAGAATTTGAAACCAAATTTAAAGGAATATAAACAAGAAGCATAATAAAAACATAGTACAGAATTCATACATGTCACATCCTTGTTTAAGAAAGTAACTGGAAAAACTCAAAAGTAAAAGTAGAGAAAATAGAAACTATAATTTCATTATACAGAAAAAATAATTGTTAATATCTTAATGCATCTTATTTTCTTCTAAGAAGATTTTAGAATATAGAGTATATGCAATTTTGTTTTCTGAAGTAGGGACATCTTGATATTGGTGTTAGTGAATTTGATGTCGAGGAAGAAAATATATTAATATCACAAACTTGAAAGCATGGCTATTGAATTTGTGTTAAACCCACTAGTTAAAGAACATAAATGGGACATTCGTAGAGACTTTTCTTTAGTCCCACCATCTGGACACTTGCTGTATTTTGATTAACAGCAAAAAACTCATTTGCCTGAAACTTATAATACAGTTAAATTCCAAGCCTTTTCAGAAAGAAAACCAGAGATAAAATAATACATAAAAAGTGTGAGAAAAAATTCACTGTTGCATCAAAAAAAATCCATTAATTATAGTAATTATCTATGATCGGAACTCTAAAACATCTGCAGCAAAACAAGTGGCTCCACTTACACTTGCTCATTTCATATTTCAATCACTTAAATGTAACCATTGTTAAGGAAATAGTTGGAAGTCATTCAGAAAGTAACTTGCGGAAATCCAATTCTGCCATATGACAAAGACAAAATTGAAGGATTAATAAAAGAAAATGTGCCCAAACATTGTGAACTCCATCATTACATATAAATTAGTATAAAAATGAAGAAAATCGAGTTGGCAATTAACTTCAATTATGCTTCTTTATTTATATATTAAGATCATTAACTCTATTAGCTAATTAAAATCTACAATAAATAATTGGAGTGAATTCTCTTTCGGTGAAGATAAAGACTATTTATTTATTCAATGAACATTTTCTCAGGTGACTGCCATATGCTTGGCCATGAAGTTATCATCATAGTTATGGAGAAAATGCTTCTAATTCTAACGATCCATTTGAATCACTGTATGTCTGGAGTTACAAATCACTTACAAACCAAGAGTATCTAGTATAAATATCAAACATGTATCATTTCAAGGTTTTTGATGCTATAGAATTATATTTAAAAACAACTTAAAAAATTAAATATATTAATAAATTAAAAGGATAGGTAATATTGATCATGTTGATTTATAAAATAAAGAATATTAAATAGGCAAATTGTGAAGAGTATAATAAATGAGTTGTGAGGCTGTAAATAACATTTTATTCTTTGCACTTTTGGGGTTTCCAAAATTTTAGTAATGGACTATTTATTTTGTAATCCAAGATACTTATTTTTAAAAATTATAAATGTCACATATCTCACTTTCTCAAGTTATTTTTGAACAAAGGAACATAATTAATGCTAATATGTAAGTATAATTGAGACAGAAAGAGTCAAATCAGGATTTGGTCTGAGTGAACCACTAGTCATGTCTTTGATTCCAAGCATAAGGCTTTGGGCCTGTGTTCCTTACTTGAATTTTGATGAATGTTGATTGGGTGTGTTCTATTGTCTAAGAAAATAATAATTATTTTTAAAGTAGCTAAGAGTCAAACAGTGCCAGACTATTTTTAAAATAGATCTTTGGGAAAGAATGAAAGAATCTAATTCGGGGAGGGGTTCTCTTGCTTCTAAAATCAGGCAAATGGGTTAGGTCCAGCTGTGTTTTCCCATCCTGGATAGACTTATTCCTAAAGACCTGTGTGTACATTGAATTGTTGCAAATGACCCCCCAGGTAATGTCAGAAATGTTTTCTCTGTATTCTCATTAATTTTCGATTGGATGTGGATCTCAGACTGTTTGCCTTACATTTTGACCCTTTCTATTTCCCTTCAGTTATATTAAGTGGTGACTGAATCTGCAAATAGACTATTCAGAATACTGAAGCCGTTTACCATGTCGCTGAGGTCTCTAATAGTTACATGCCTCAGTAAATGGAAAAATAGCAGTAAAACATTCACCCTGTTATTTATTTAATGGCTAATATAAAATTTAGTTTACTGCTGTAGGAAAGATAAAAATTAGAAATTTTATTTAAATCCCTGCTTTTATAAGATATTTAGCAAGTTAAATTAGTCAGCCTATGAAGTGTGTTTTCCTTGATTGAGTGGTTCACTCACTCATTGAGAAGCTGTCATGGGCCAAGAACTTTTCCAGATGCTCAGATTACCTACCAGTAGTGGGAGAAAAATACCAGCACCATCACCCGACCAAAAAATGAGTGTTTTGATAAAGCATATATTTAAATAATTCAATATAATAACACATATATGTAAAATGTACAGTATATTTTAATAATAATTGCAAAAATAGTAACGAAGAAAGATAAAAAGGAAATGAAGGTGCAGTTATGAATAGAGTGGGATCAAGGAAAAACTCATTAAGAAAGTGAGCCGTGCAGGTGATGGAAGGTACAGATTAAAAGGTCCAAGACATATACGGCCCCTGTGGGTTCCAAGAACACCAAGGCTGCGTATGTGGCTGGTGAAATTATGAAGAGCAGGAGAGAGCAGCAGTGGATGAAGTCAAAGAGGTAATGGGTGGGGCTGGGAGTGTGAAGTCCTGGGTAATGGAGGGTAATAAAGATGGAGCTTTGGGAGCAAATTGTGAGTCTTGTAGAGACACTGGTTTTGCTCAGTGACACGGGAAATTGTCGGCAAATTTTAAGTAGAAGAAGAGTATCAACTGACCCCAGTTTTAATAAGCTCACTTGGAACCCAAGGAAACCTTTTAGGAGACCCTGGAAACAAGTGAAAATGATAGTGTCTCAGACCAGGGTGGTAAAGACGGGTCGAGAAATTAGGCTCATTTGGAATATATTTTGGTGATGGACCAAAATATATGGTAACAGGAAAGTAATGAATCATAAACTGCTTCATTGGTTTTTCCCTGTGCAGAAGGAAGCACAGGAAGATAGTAAGAAGAATAAGTTTACAGATGTTGTTCTTTTAACCAACACCATTAAACACAACTGTAAAATGAATAAAAACACGTAACTTCTCCTGCCAGGCCTCATGCAGCATGCTGGGACAAGCAGTCAGAGTTCGTGAATCAATAATCATTTTGATTATACTGTTCCAGAGAAACAATGTGCAAAAACATATTCCAGTGCAATTTCTATGTAATCTGTTCCTCCTGTCCCATCAAGTGTGACAGTGTATTATTATGTATTGACAGAAAACATCAATATGGATGATGTTAGACAGAGGGAGGAAGGCATTTTGGTGTGCAGGTTTTGTCTTTATAATAACAGCATTGATCTGTATTTCAGCTTACTCATTTTCAGCAACTCACAGTTAATCTGCCTATATCTACATTGGTATGAGCAATAATATGGTGAGTGTCAGACGAAATCTGCTCTGCAACCTAATGTTTTTTGTCAGTTGTGAATTAATTATTAAACTGGTTTGTCCTTCTTTGTTCAGAGCTTGGCAAATGTTAGTAAATCAGCATCTGCTCAAAGTTTCAGTAGAATTGATGTGATAATAAGCATCCTCTTTTGGGTTTGCTGACTTTACTCTTGCCTGATAATAAACTATTCTGGTCCTTTAATGGCCTCAGAATTGCCGTTCACTCGATTTTAAAATTACGTGCTCAAATGAATTATCTCCTTAGTGATTTTCATATTTTACATTTCTTCATTGTTTGAAACTTTTAACATGCTTCTTTAAATAACACGAAGGATTTCATTCTATTCTTGGGTCATCAAATCATGGTAATGGGAGGGCAGAAAAGGGGCTTTGGAAATTAGATTCAATCAATGAATACCTAAAAAAGTTATTATGAAAACTTCAAATTCCTTCTCTGAATTAAAAATACCTAGTGACAAACACTCTCCCTCCTCGATGTAACTTTAATCAGGCTCCTTTGAACGATCGGTTGGACTAGGCCTTACCTTGGTTTTCCCTCTATGGGAACTATTCCTTATGGACCCCAGTTTAAGCAAGAATTCTACAAAGTCACTTTAGCAAAAAAATCCTCTCCCCTTTGGATCCGATCCTCCTCTATACCTGATCAAATTCCTTATCCTTCCTGGTACCTTCTCATCCTGGCCTCCACCCTGTGAGAATTCTGTTAAGTTGTTATAGCAAGATGCCCTCTTCTTCTTGATATTTTCTCTTAGTAAATTTCTGTTCACAGACCCCTCCACTCAGCTCCATGGATGCAAATCCCCACCTGTTCTTAATACCAGAAATGAGGCTAATCTCTCTCCTCTACCTCAAGAGCCCATTGCAGTGGCCTCTACACCAATTGAGATGAAAGTCCTCTGTACCTTCTTTAACAAGTTTCATGAATGATATATATTTTTAACATTATTTTTTTTTTACATTTACATGTGTTTATTAGGTTTCCACTTTTGCCTTCACAGAATTAAAAAGGCTTAAAATTTAATAACAATAACGATGTTTAAGATAAGGACTAGAAACAAAAATCTCATAAAGAACGAATGACAATAAATACATTCAGAAAAGAAATCAGATGATTGCTACATCAAAATATTAAGCAATAATAATAATAATAATGCAGAGAAAGTAACATTCACATTGTCAGATAAGAATGTGTCTATTATAGAATGCTTTGACTCTGAAGTTCTGTATGGAGTCATCAGTTAACTTCTTTTTTTCCTCTGCACCCTCTAACGAGTCTCATAAATAATATGTACTTTCTTTTTAATATTGCTTCACAGGCCTGTAATCAACATTTAACAAGATAACATGTATGGAATTCCTCATAGAGGACCTGGTCTTAGTGTCTGCCAACTGTTTTGTCAGTGTGCCTGTTGGGTAGTAGTAGTTGGCCAGTTTTGTGCCCTTTATAGTAAGTCATCTCTCTTTAGAGATGACAGAGGACATGCTGTCTATTTACAAAGAGTATCTTGACTATTCTCAGCTATTCAGAGCTAGTGATTTAGTCGAATTACTCACTGAATTGGTGGAAAATCAGCATATTTTATTGTATTATGAAAGGTTATATTTATTCAAAAAAATCATCATTAAAAATCACCCCATCCATTCATCTTCTATAGGTAAAACTTGTATGAAAAGCTGTATATTAAAAAGATTTGCATTTTTCAGTTAAAAACTAGGATTTTTATATTTTTCTGGATTTAGGTGCTTTGTTTTTCTTTTATAGTCTATTGGCTGAATTTACACGAAATTAGAAGTCTAGAAGGCTGAGAGGGCCATGCAAAATTTCACCATATCTGAAGTACAAACTAGGCTTGGAGAAGTTAGACAAAACAGCCTGGCTTCCCAGTTCATACACATGCGTGTGACAAGCAGAAAATTAGACACCTGGCAGCTACAAGTGTTTTCGTTTTATGTTTTTAGATATATGGCCAAGATTGCTTTGTGGCTGCCAAATTGCTACCTCAATTTAAAAGCAGAGAAACACATTAGATTTTTACCACCTAGAAAATCATGTTCAATCTTTGTTTGAAAGCATCTTCATTAGCAGAAAGAAAGGGAGAAAAAATATCTCTTATTAGAATTATCTTCCATCCATTTTGTACAGCTTAGACCTGAGAAAAGTCTGACAATGCTACTAAGCCCCAGGTATAGCTCCGAGTCTTCGAGATGTTAATTTCAGTGCTGGAAGGTTTTTAGAGCAAAGAGTATAACAGAACGGCTTAAGGGCTGATGCAGGTATTTGCTTACCTAAGGATGATAAGTGAAAGTCAAATTACTAAGATTTTTGTTTGGTTTTGTTTCCCGTTCTACTTATTGAGTAGTTTTAAGTGGCTTTCCACTAGATACAATCCTTAAATTTAACATTGGATGGCAAAGAAGTTGTTATAAAAACCTATCAAGGTAGACCAAAACTCTATAAAAATTACACCTACTTGTAAAATCCATCTCAAAGAAAACATAAAAAAAAGCATTGTGGGTTTGAGCTAAATAACACCCAACAAGTAAATATGGTACTTCTGTTATTGCCATGAAGTAGATCATCGAAATTTAATAATAGAGGAACTGAATATAAAGAAAAGAACACTGGAGGCAAGAATCTGAAAAAAATGTATTGTTTAATAACAAAATATTTCCAAAAAAAAGCTTAGGTACTATTTTCTGAAAGAAGTTTTTTCTATTTTCTTTTGTTGTTTTGTTGTTCTTACATTGTCAAAAGTATTTAAATTAACCAATTAAGACATGAATGAAGCAAAGATAAACATGTTTGGAGATATAATTGGAGCTTTTGGGTGGCCCCTCATTTGGTTGTCCCTACCCATCCTCTTGCTGACATACATTAATGCTATCTCAGTAGGTTAAGGATGCTGTAATAAAAATGCCATAGACTTGTGGTTCATAGGCAACAGGAATCTATTTCTCAGAGTTCTTGGGGCTGTGAAGTCCAAGATCAGGGCACCAGTGATTGGGTGCCTGGTGAGATCCTGTTTCCCAGTTCTTAGATGGCAATATTTTCACTTTGTCTTCTTATTATAGACATGGCAAGGCTGCTTTGTTAGGTCCTCTTTTATAAGAGTACTAATAACATTCATGATAGCTCCGCCTTCATGACCTAAGTACCTCCCAAAAGATCCCACTCTTAATCCCATTGCTTGGTGAATTTGGGGAGGGTGTTGGACTTCAGTAACTTGTAATATCTGTTGCTTGGTAATTGGCCCTGTCTTGTTTGTATTAACAATGAGAAAGATCTTGGAGGCTGAAGCAAGAGAATCACCTAAGCCTAAAAGCTGAAAGTTGCTGTGAGCTGTGATGCCACAGCACTCTACTGAGGGCAACAAAATGAGACTCTGTCTCTTAAAAAAAAAAAAAAAAGAGGAAGATCAAGGAAAGAAGATGGGTCAAAATGTCAGCTCTGAGCCATTGTAGCAAAGACAAATTATCTTAGCAAGGCTATCCAAAAGAAAGAGCCCTTATCAGACACGCAGTGATTAAGGTTTCAGACTTGGTCATAATTGGTTTCCCTATTGAGGCAGAACGGAGTATGGAAAGGGGACCAGCTTTTGGAGAATGAGCAAGATAGGAAAGAAAAACTGAAATGAGGTCTGATAGTCTCTCTGCCTACATGTAGGAAAGAACCATAGAGGACCAACAAATGATACCATGAAAACTGTTGGGGAGATTTAGATTTAATAAATAATTGTTTAGAAAAACAAGTAGGCTTATTTCATCTCCAGTATGTTGGTCCAAAACACCCAAATCATAACATGAAGGAGGAAACATTAGTATCAGATTATGTAACATGGCTGCCACCTTGCCAATGAACTTTTTTTTTGTCACCAAAAACTGAACTAATAATAATGAGTTTTCAACACAAAAAAGTAAGTCTATAGTCTTTTTATCTGGAGAAATTGATAGATGACCAATGAAGGAACTGCCCAAGGTGATACTGGGTGATTCCTGGAATCCAATGGAAGATTTTGGTATTTTAAATTCTAAATTCTTTCTTTTTTTTCTATAAGACTCAAAATTTTTATTTGTTTATGACCTGAAATGTATATGGAAGTTTTTTCTCATAAGTCTTATTTATAGTTTTCATGCCTATTTAAACAATGAGTTTTCTTTTTTTAATGATTGGGTTATGTTTCTCTCTTTGTTTTTACTTTTCTCACACATTTGTTCTTTCCCTTTCACACTCAGGTACTCCCTGAAAAGATAGTACATTTGTTTACTTTATTAATGTCCTCTACTTCCTCACAGGACAGTGACCTCTACTGAGCAGAGACTGTATCTTTCTTCATTTGTGTGTTCCTAGCATCTATTATACACCATGCTTCATATCTCATATTTTGGTACATATTAATTGTTTTATAAATAAACTGATAAACTCATTTCATATAAAATTCTGGAATGTAGGATAACCCCTCCTACATGAAATTTTGGAAAGTAGGATTATTTCAATCATCTATTTCTGGGTAACAAGTAATAGAATACTTAATTGGCTTAAAGCAACAACCACCATTGTGTGGGTTAGCAATCTACACAGTGCTCAGCTGGGTAATTCTTATGCTCCAGTTTATGATGTTCATCTGATGACTGGCCCAGGCACAGCCGGGGCTCCCTCGTCCTCAGCATAGTCCCAAGATATCTCCGGCAGGTGAGTCAGACTTTTTATATGATGGCTCAGTGATCCCAGAAATCAAGACAAAGACTGACAGTCTACTTGAAATCAAGGTGCAGGTCTGAATAGCTAACTTCAGCCATACTCCATTGGTCAAAACAGTCACATGTTAGTCCAGACTCAAGAGGAGGGAAGATAGATTGCATCACAATGAGATGTACGTAAAAAATTTGTGACCATTTTCAACTTGCAATATATAAGGGGAAAAAGTGGACACATGCTTTATACACATTTAACCTAATTTTCTATTCCTTCATCTAAATAAGCTTTAATGGAAGAATACTTTTTTAAAAAGGCAACATATTTGTTTGTATTTCTCAAGCAATTTTTAGCAGAGATTTCTCTGGCCTTGATTACTCAGCTTGTTTATGTTCTTTCACTGCCTAAAATATTCTGATTTATTCTTTTCGCTGCCTCTGTCATTGTCTTATTCATTTTCATGCTGACTGTTATCAGCTCTCCAAAATCTGATCAGATCCTTAGTACTAAGGAACAAGGCAGACCAGGAGCCATGGCTGAGCATCCTCCTCTGCTAATCCATTATCCCTTGACCAGGCCACTTCCAGATTTTCTCTCTTTAAATTTATTATTATTTTTCCACATCCCTGCTTATAAGTCTATTAGATTAAATGCAGGCATACCTCAGAGATAAAGGACATTCAGTTTCTGACAAGCACTAGATAGTGAATATTGCAATAAAGTGAGGCAGGAAGTTTTTGGTTTCCCAGTGCATACAAAAGTTAATCTGTACTATAATATAGCCTAGTAAGTGTACAGTAGCATAATGTCTAGAAAGCAATGTACATGATACTTAGAAGTGTTTGCTAAAGAATTTTAACAATTATCTGACGGAGGGTTTTGATGTTGATGACTATCGACTGATCAGGGTGGTGACTGGTGAACGTTGGAGTGACTGTAGATATTTCTTAAAGTAAGACAGCAGTGAAGTATGCTGCATCCACTGACTGTTCCTGTCATAAAGACTCCGCTGCAGTAGTCAATGATTTTGACAGCATTTTCCCTGCAGTAGAACTTTCAAAATTGCAATCACTCCTCTCAAATCCTGCCACTGCTTTATCAACTAAGCTTAGGTAATATTCCAAGTCCTTTGTTGTTATTTCAGTGATATTCACAGCATCTTCCCCAGCAGTAGATTTAATCTCAAGAAACCACTTTTTATTCTCTTCCATGAGAAGCAACCGCCCATCCATTCCCATTTTGTTATGAGATTCCAGTGGTTCAGCCTTACCCTTGTGCTTCCCTTTTAATCTGGTTCTCTTTCTGTTTCTGCCATGGCTGCATTTGTTCCTTCCTCTGAAATCTTGAATTACTCAAAGGCTTCAGTGAGGGTTAGAATCAGTATCTTCCAAATTCCTGTTAATGCTAACATTTTCACCTTCTTCCATGAGTCACAGATGTTTATTTTATTTTATTTTATTTTTTATTTTTTATGCATGGTTGGATGACTCTTTTTTTATTGTTAAATCATAGCTGTGTACATTAGTGCAATCAAGGGGTACAATGTGCTGGTTTCATATACGATCTGAAATATTCTCTTCAAACTGTTCAACGTAGCCTTCATGGCATTTTCTTAGTTATTGTTTGTAGACATTTGTATTCTGCCTTTAGTAAGTTTCGTCTGAACCATTCTAAGATGCACCGTAGGTGTGGCCCCACCCATTACCCTTCCTTCCCCTTCCTTGGCCCTTTCCCTATATTCTTGAGCTATAGTTGGGTTATATAGCCTTCATGTGAAAGCTATAATTTAGCTTCATAGTAGGGCTGAGTACATTGGATACTTTTTCTTCCATTCCTGAGATACTTTGCTAAGAAGAATATGTTCCAGCTCCATCCATGTAAACATGAAAGAGGTAAAGTCTCCATCTTTCTTTAAGGCTGCATGATATTCCATGGTGTATATGTACCACAATTTGCTAGTCCATTCGTGGGTCGATGGACACTTGGGCTTCTTCCATGACTTAGCAATAATGAATTGGGCTGCAATAAACATTCTGGTACAGATGTCTTTGTTATATTGTGATTTTTGGTCTTCTGGGTCTAAACCTAGTAAAGGAATTATGGGATCTAATGGCAGGTCTATTTTTAGGTCTCTAAGTAAGTGGTAAGTGTGAGTTGTACACTATAAAATCTCAGTGGAATTTGGAATGAATGAATGAATCAAAGTATCAATAGGAGGGCTTTTGTAGTCATTTCTTACTTGAAAATACATGTATCAGGATGGCAAAGTAATTTTTGGGAAAAAAAAGCTCGAAAGAAGATTTAATAGAGAATTCAGATATCTGACATTAGGTAAAATCACTGCCTATGTTGTCTAAACAAGAAGGGAAGAATTTTTTTAACCTAATATTATGTGATAAAAATATTCCTTATTCTATATTAAAATTCCAAATATAAAAAATAAAGATGTTGAATCATATTTGGTAAATTCAAATATATTTTGTGGATTCTTAATGTGTATACACATTAATAATCTAAAATATTCTTAGACATAGTTCTTGGTATTTTAAAACTTTTAATTATAAAAGTTAAGGAAATAGCTATTGGAAATTTAAATATCATGGTAATGAATAATGCTACTTTTACAATTGTAAATATTCTGAACAATGCACAGTTTTCATTAAAGATGATATATAAAACACTTTGAATTTTCTAAATATTTGCTTTCCCTGAATTGAGATATGGTTAAAATAATTATAATGAAGAGGGACTTTACCTAACAATTGCAATCAGTGTAAACAGGCTTATTGTACCCTCCATGAATCCCCAACAATAAAAAAAAAAATTATAATGATGCTATTAAGTGTAGTTTGAGACACACATGACTTTGACTTATTATAAGACTATCTTTCCTTTACTTTGAACAACAGATACTAAATACCACTAGAAAAGTAGCCCCAAACATTGGTCTTTATTGAAGTCTTGCAGAGAGTTTAATTTGCACTGATATTCAGTTGTAGTAATGCTATTTACAAGTTCACGTGTGACTACATAAAGCATATTACTGATTGCCTTGACTGAAGGAAGTACAAAATTTGGAGATTTTTCATGGTTAGAATAGACATGAACAATTTTAAGATATTATATAATGTCTTTTAAAAGTCTTTAACATTTACAAAAATGTCTCACTTTGCACTAATATCACTTATTTTCAGTCTGTAAATGGTTCAAATGGTTTTAGTTCTATATTGTATGTCTCTTTAGGAAGCACCCTAGTCTCTCAAAGGCAATATACATAATGAAATGGAAATTTCAATGACTTTTTTCCAGAACTGTGGAACAATTTAGTAGTCTCTAGAAAATGAATATCAATAGACAATTTGGTAGCCTATAAAACTTGTTAAAATTAGGCCAACTTATAACTTACTGCAGTCCCGCCTATAAAATACTTTCTAATACTTTTTTATAATGTTCTTGTTTTTCTTTGGAAGCATTCAGAACTCTCAGCTCTACATTTTCTTTTCAATATTTTATAAATGTTCCAATTCAATAACATACCTAAAATATTGTTTAAGGGTCAGTTAGGGTATGTTTAAGGGATACATATAAGAATATTAATGATGATAATAGCAATATTAACACCAACTACAAGAAAATCTACCGTGTTATTGTTCAATGAAATATTGGCTATCCATCAAGTTCTGTAGCAGTGATGTGATTACACCGTCTCACTCTTCACCACATGGGAAGATAGCTTTTATTTATTTATTTTTGTCTTTCTTTTTCTTTACATGGGATCTTTGGATGTTTCCCAGGCTTTCCTCAAACTCCTGGGGTCAAGCAATTCCCCCATCTCAGGCCCGCTGAGCATTATTTTCCATTGTCTACAGTTGAAGAAACTAAGGTCCAAGGAGCCTGAACATCAAGACGAATTAGTGCCTATTAAATAGCAGAAATGAGATTCAAACTCAGGCCTAGCAGACCCAAAGTCGTGGGCACTTGTTGAATAAGCAATGCTATACACCTTGTCCATTCATCCCCTCAGCCATTAAAAGTCTCTGTTTCTGATACATACTACCTATATATATTGGGTGCTCTCTAAAAGCCTGAGAAGAAAATACAAAAAAAAATCCATGCTCAAATTCAATTTAGTCCAACAGAATCTTACCTGTTATTTACTATATGCTAGTAACAATATACTGTATTCTAGTAGTAATGGTATTTATGCTAAAATAGATAATTAAAAATCATGTTAAATTCAAACACATAACATGCTCAGGAGGAAAGGAGGAGGAAAGAGGGGAGGTGGGAGATAGAAAGACTTAAAGAGAGGGATGGTGATTGAATTAACTTTGAAAGGAAGCTAGAAAGCGTAGGGGTGTGCAGGGCTTCCGAACAGATGTGCTGCAGGTGCAGTGACCGAGGGAGGAGCATGTGTGCACATGAAGTGTTTCTTGTCCTCAGGACAGAACTCACAATGAAGCTGGAGAACAAGACAGGACAGCATTTAGAGAAAAGGTTTCGTCTGCTCCAACATGCAATGCTACTGTGCGACTTGGTCTTTGCTCAGGTTTTCCCTTTTTATTGACATTAACTCCTGTTTTATCTAAACTGTGAATTTTGACCTATTAGAATCTGAAGAGCCTAATACGTAAGAATCTATACTGCAGAATCCTATTACTTGGGTACAAATCTCAGTATTGCCAGAAACTGGCCTTGTGATTTGGGGATGGTTTTTCACTTCATTCATTTATCATGAACTTTCATTTTATATTAAAATAAGAAATATTATTATTAAGTTTCCTTAAAACACAAAGTCCTGTATGAAGTTCTCTGACTATTCCTGAGAATTATTTCCTTACTTTGTGTCTCTACTTCAACATACATTTAATAAATACCAAATAAAAGTAATTGAATATAGGACTAAAATGTGGCTTAAAGAAATGTAAAATACTGAATATTTAGAGGCTTCATAATTGTTCTAAAACAATTGAAATCAGTATGCAATCTGGGTTATTCCCTTTACTGTCCTAAAAATGGTATTACATTATCACACATACTTCAGATATTTAATCAAATAACCACAAAAAAGCAATGAAACTGTTAACAGAATTAGCTTTGAACTTGTATGTAGCACCTAAAGAATCTTAAACTGGGTAGTTCTTTTATTTCTTTTGGCATAAACTGATTATACTCATAAAACTATTTTCATAAAAGTAGGAAACATCAGATTTATTGCCTGAAATACTTTCTTGTGGAAACATTTTTTATATTTTAAAGTAAGAATGCATTATTCCTCAATGAGCAGTTGCAAAATTATACAGAAAAAACAATTCTGAACTGGTCAAAATCTCATTAAAGTTGTATGAGAAGAATTATGTGTGCCCCATTTACAATTTTTCTTTATAGCAGAATATCAAGTAATCTGTGATTTGAGAGCACACTTTAGTTTCATCCTAGACCTACTTGACCTTGTAAGTGTTTCTTGATTTTAAAGGATGACATTTAATTAAAACTGCCTTCCTGAAGTATGGTAATTATTGGTGTAGATAAAAGAGATTTACAAAAACCCAAGCCAGTGGATTGGTAAGAGCAACACAGATTTTTTAACATGAGGATGTATCATTTGCAAAATGTGATATACTATCTGGCTTTGTATCATTTAAAAGCACATCAAGCTTCCTGGTTGAATTACCACACAATGATTGTGAAAGAGGCATTTCAATTAAACCCAAAGTCAAAAAGACTTCAAGAATTTTCTACCTTTATTTGCAATGCTGTGCATAAAATTATTCAACCGTTACAGTGAATAATGAGAACTCACGGAGTATAAAATCAGAACCAAATCTCTCCCTTTAATAGATGATATCTTTTCCTTCTTCATAGTTTGCAGATCTTCAACAAAAGACATTTATTAATATGTGTGAATAATTGTGGAGTTTACTGCTCATTACCTCCTTAAAAACCCAAGGAAGTACTAAACACACTGTGATCCTTTTATAAGAAAATAATTTTCATTACAAAAGTTAAAACAAAGTAAGTGATCTTTATTTTTAATTTGGTAGTTTAGCTACTGATTCATTGTGATATGGTTACCCTTTTAATTACACTTGTGCAGATTGTCAAAAAAACTAAAAGATTTTTAAAAGGTGATACATTTCTTTCACACAAAGAATTATTTTAGAAATTCTTCAAAATAACGCCTTACTACCAAAAGTTCTTTTGATAAATATTGTATCAATATGAGATACAATAGAATAGAGTAGAATATGAGTGCTTTCTGCTTCTATTTTCATACCTAAAAATATTTACAGGAAATTATGTGCACATATCAATTCTACATGTTTGGTATATGAAATCTAAGATAATATCACTTTCCAACTTGATATTCTTTTTTTTTGAGACAGAGTCTCACTTTGTCACCCTCAGTAGAGTGCTGTGGAATCATAGCTCACAGCAACCTCAAACTCTTGGGCTCAAGTGATCCTCTTGTTTCAGCCTCCTGAGTAGCTGGGACCAAAGGCATCCACCACAATGCCCAGCTATTTTATTTTTTATTAAATCATAGCTGTGTACATTGATATGATCATGGGGCATCATTCACTAGCTTCACAGACCATTTGACACACTTTCATCATACTGGTCAACATAGCCTTCCTGGCATTCTCTCAGTTACTGTGCCAAGACATTTACATTCCACATTTACCAAGTTTCACATATACCCTTGTAAGACGCACCACTAGTGTAATCCCACCAATCCCCCTCTCTCTACCCACCTTCCCCCTCCCTCCCCTCCCTTTCCCCCTTCCCCCTATTCTCAGGTTATAACTGGGTTATAGCTTTCATGTGAGAGCCATAAATTAGTTTCATAGTAGGGCTGAGTACATTGGGTACTTTTTCTTCCATTCTTGAGATACTTTACTAAGAAGAATATGTTCTAGCTCTATCCATGTAAACATGAAAGAGGTAAAGTCTCCATCTTTCTTTAAGGCTGCATAATATTCCATGGTGTACCTATACCACAATTTATTAATTCATTCGTGGATCGATGGGCACTTGGGCTTTTTCCATAACTTAGCAATTATGAATTGGGCTGCAATAAACATTCTGGTACAAATATCTTTGTTATGATGTGATTTTTTGTCTTCTGGGTATATGCCCAGTAGAGGGATTACAGGATTGAATGGATTCCCAGCTATTTTTTTTTTTTTTTGCAGTTTTTGGTCAGGGCTGGGTTTGAACCTGCTACCTCAGGCGTATGGGGCCAGTGCCCTACTCCTTTGAGCCACAGGCGCCACCCAATGCCCAGCTATTTTTGGAGATGGGGTCTCACTCTTGCTCAAGCTGCTCTCGAACCTGTGAGCTCAGGCAATCCACTCACTCGGACTCCCAGAGTGCAATGATTACAGGCATTGATATTCTTCAAAAATTATAAACAAAATTATTTTAACAGTTTTGACTTGTGTGTATATGTTAGGCAGCTAATAGCATTCCAAAGTAAAATATTACCATCTTTAGCCAATTTACTCTATGTACATTGTTTTATTCATATTCACATTTGTCTATTTTAATGAATTCTATATACTAACACAGTATTTCATAATAATTTATTTGTTGACACCAAGATAGCAGGTGTTTGGCATATTATATTCTGAATTGGTAACAATGTATAATGAATTTCCTGGTCCTTGAGATATTTAATGGGTGTTTTCAGAACCGCTCTAATGACTAAGATGACAAATGCATTTTAAATAACCTTGGCTATTGTATCTTTTCTTATTTCAGAAAAGATGACATATATCATTTTGCCTACCAGGATTCTAGGTTGTTTCTATCAGTCAAATTAATTTCTATAATCTCTAAGTTACATGGAAGAAAACGAGACTTTATTAGAGTGAGAAACTTTGGATTAGTCACATTACTGGGGTCATATCCTACAGGAACAGCTTTTGATTTCATTTTGTGACTTTGGCAAATGTAACTTTGCCTCCCTTTGAGGTAACTCTGAATATTAAAAGAGCCTTTATTTAATGTTATGGATATTACCAGGATAACGATGGTGATGAAGACCACATTGAAAGGTATGGATGATCAATAATAAGCCTACGTACTCTGAGGTCCAAATTAATAAAAGAAGGGAAGATCCACATTTCGGGAGTAATTTACCTCTTTTCTTAAAGATTTATATGTTCAGGGTAGTTGAAAATGGAAGTTAGTTGCATAACAATGAATGCTTAATCTTTAAGCATATTCTCATCTCTTTTCACCATCAAATAAGAAAGCATGATGTAAAATGCTTCAGCTAGAACATCGTTTTGGATAGATCCATCAGACGATTACTGTTTTTCAAGGAATGAGGTTTATTTAATTTCTATTCCTCAAAACTTTTAACATATTCACATTCCAAACAACCTTGGACACCAAAATTGACTTTCCTTTAATTTTACCAAAGAAATAAAGGAGATGTATGTAATGCACAAAAAGTAAAATTTAACTATCCTTATTTTTAAAAATCATACCTGTTCTCTTGCCTTCATTTCAGACTAATCATTTTGAAAACATAAATATTTTTATATATGTTGTAAAAATGTCAACTTAACCTCCACCCCCATCTTTACAAGAGGAAATTGAGATTCAAAGACATCAAAACTTACTTAATTTCATACAGGGATATTATTAACCCCACTTATTTTCATAAAGGATTTATGAAAGGTAGATTCCCTGGTTAAGTGAAGATAAGAAGTAAAAAATGGAATATTGGGTGAAGGAGATATGAAATGAGCATCAGGATTTTTAGAAAAGAAGAGTGATGCAGTTAGTAAACTAGAAAAAATAAATCATTGAGCAGGAAATGAGGGAAATGAGGTGGATGAATGTCTGGGGGGGCTTGACCCTGAAAGAGGTGTTAGGCATGAAAAGACTAATAAAGATGTCCTCTTGAAAGATCACCAGAGATAAGGATGGCTAAATAAAGGCTCAGAAATATACTAAGCTAGAAGAAAGGAAAGTTAAGAGCACATACAGTAAAAAATTATCATATTTAAGTTGGGTGTAGGATTTAGGCCTATAATCCTAGCACTCCGGGAAGCTGACGTGGGAGGATCAGTTCTGATGAGAAGTTTTAGACCGGCCTGAGGAAGAGTTGGACCCCACCTCTACTAAAAATAGAAAAAAACTAGCCAGACTTAGTGGAACGTGCCTGTAGTTCCAGCTACTAAGGAGGCGGAGACAGGAGGATGCCTTGAGCTCAGGAGTTTGAGGTTATAGTCTAGGCTGGGAACAGAATGAGACTCTGTCTCAAAAAAAAGTTACCATACTTATAATTAAGAGACTGAGCTATTTATAGAGGTTTGGGTATTCTGTACTACAGAATGAGGGAGAAACTGGGTAATTAACTAGAAGTGTTAAAACTATTGCTAAGTGTTGGTAATAGTTGATTGAATATCAACTGAGAATCATGATATCATTGACAAGAGGCTCGGGTAAGAAAGTGAATGATAAATTTGTCCATCACTGATACAGACTGAAGATCATTTTAGTTTTTCTATAAAGTGAGAGGATTTTTAGAGTTGAGGATACTCAATTAACTTCCTATAATTCGAATAAAATAATAAGAACAATGCTTCTCTCTTGCAAGACACTACTGTGTAAATTGACAATAAATTAAAGAGAGCCAACCCAGGTTATGAGATAGTAGTAACAAGAAAACATATTGCAAGGTATTTTTTCTAATTCTTAAAACTATATTAAGTGTCTTGGTTTTTAAGAAATCTGAAAAATCCAAGAAGAACTAGTTCAAAGTCTATATGGTAATGAGTAAATCAACTCAACAGACATGAAAGACAGTAGTTACTCAAAAATGGATACTGATAAAAAAAAATAAAAACAAAAACATAAAAGAAATGAGTTCTAGGACTTTTAGGACAGATTAAAAAGTCACCTGAGGGATGGGCAGGCCAACATTGAAGAAGAACAAATCTGGCATCCAGAGGTGGTATTTGTACCTCTTTGTTCCAGGCAGAAGATCTGTTTCACTCTATAATGGTGCCTTTGATGCTCCTGCTAGGGTCTAAGATGAGGGCTTGATATACCAATGCACCTGTGACATACAGGTACCATGTTGTAACCTGTGATATATGATAGGAGAAAAGCAGACACCTGATAGCTTCTCGTGTTCTGTCATCAACTTTAGAGCACATGGTAAAGAGAAAACAGAGGTGTTAGTTTTAAGAGAAGGCAGGAGATGAGTATTTTAGACAGGCAAGAACCAGAACAAGGATCTAAGCAATGGGAGGGACAAGCAAGATAAGTAAAATAATTATGGTAAGTAGTGGAGCCCAGGTGAACTCCATCCTGAATTCCTATTGTTTCTGAACAAGTGAAACTGACCTGATGAAGATATGTTGCAACCTGCAGCAGATCAGATAGGAATTGTGTGATTTAGTGGGGCAAGGAAAGAAAGTAGATTATTGGAATTCGACCATTCCATCTTAAAATATTGAATCATTTAGAGGACAATGATTTCCAACAAAGGGTCCTGATGAGACACACCATGTCTCTCTCAGGGCACATAAATCAAAATGGCTCATTAGGTCCATTTTCACCACAGCAAGTCTTGGAAACCTCATGAATGAAAATATAATAAATAACTCACACTTGTCTCAATCAAGTCACTTTCTTCAGAGGAGGGTAGTATGGGTATGGTGAAAAAACAAATCCCTAGAAATCACCTTCTGGTGCGAGTTCTTGTTCTAAATAATTTTGTGATCTTGATCCTAGTTACCTCTTTGAGCTTTATTGAAAATGCCCTAGTAAAATGGGGACTATGCAATAGGCTGACAGAATTTTTGGAGTTTAACTGCTTATGGTTTCTCAGCTCCACGGCTCTTTCTTTTAACCTTCTGACCCACTTCTTAGCAAGCTGATAGGAAACCTTGCTTTCCTCTTCCTTTGGTTTAGGTGTAAAATCCAAACCATGAAGGAACTATTGCCCCAGCTCCAAACCCTGACCATCATAAAAACCTCAAGCCAGTTTATATTTTTCCTTGCTTCTCAAGATATTATTGGACCTGCTTGGGACTCACCTTCTCTCCCTGAAAAGGTTCATTATGTGAGTAATAAAGCTGTTCACAACCTCCTACTCTGTGTGTGTGATTATCATTCTCGACATCTGAATTAAATTTTGGGTGGCAGAGATAACTCTGCTTCTGTAGGGTTGACCCTAACCAACAGTGTATTCAATAAAACCCTGCCAAAATGAAATAACTATGGCCCAAAGTTCTACCAAATAAAAGGCAGTAAGATTTTACCATATAAAATTTGTATCATATAAAAAATGTGTTACTATGGTCAAGTTGATGAGAATTTTTTTTTATTCAATTTGTACCATAGCACAAGGTACAAAACAAAGGTATTGAAAACTACTTGCTAACAATTGTTGATACACTGAGAAAGTTCCAGTTCATTATGAAGCTATCAATGTTATACTCCTCTTAACAGAAGACAAGAGATTTAACACTCTACTTGACAACATGGGCTATGCCAAGGATGGGAGCCAATTGAGTATATTTTCATCATTTATCTCAAGAAATATTTCTGTGGGGGATTCAGAACTACCTGTCTTTTAAGAGTTCTGTGATGATTAAAGAAACCGTGTCTGGTCGAAATCGCCCATTAATTAAAGCGTGTTTCCTTATGTCTCCTCCCTAATTGAGTAATTAGGATGAGTAATCCTAATTACTCATAATACATAGGCACGTCTGTGACTACAAGCTCATAAATCTGGCCACTATAAGTGAATGAGGGAGTAGATGGCCAGTTTCCATTACTTTTAGGAATAACTTCTAAATAAACTACATTACCTAAATTCTCATTTATAGAGGCTGTAAGTCTATGACAATATTATTTCATAGAGGGAATAAGAAATTTAGATTTCATTAACTCCTCGAGACTTGAGGGAATAGAACTAATAAAAGTTTTACTGAATCTCTCTAGGGAAGGAGATACAAATTCATAAATATCTACCCTTTGACTTTCTGAACAGCATTTCTCTGAACAATCCCTTCAAAGGTCAAAGTCATGGGAATTGTCATAACAAAGTAAAAATGGCTGACTTTTAAACTCTAGTGTTATTTGTTGGACAGCAAAAATAGTTGCCAATCTTCCTTTTTTTTGTAAAACCCAGTTGAATGTAGCAAGCACTTGGAGCAGTGATATTTAATAATTTTTAACATTGTCTTGGGATGGAAATAAGGCGAACTGCCTCTTGCTTATGAAGCAGATATTTTGCACTTATTGCATGCTATATACTGTGATGAGACCTGTTTAATGCAGTTGGAATGGAAGTGCATGTGGGATTTGGAATCAATCCTCCAACTTTTTAAAATCTAGGTGTTGGGAAAAATTTGCCAAATAATTGATTTCTTGAAGAGTACAGTTCTTGCTAAATAAAAGGGTAGGCTCATAATTAGCATTTAACTTAGTGTATGAAGAGGAAAGAACATTGGTAGGCTGAAGAAATAATGCAAGGAATGGCCATAAACACAGACATGCAGAAACTGTTTTGGAATGGTAAGGTGGAAAATGAGAAGAGGCATGATGCTGGAAAAAGCTTGCGGTCAGGAGGTAGAAGGCATGGAGTAATAGATGAAAACATTTTTAATTTTTAATTTGTTTATTGGAGATAACTGAAGTTTTTGGTGAAAAAGTCCCAAGTAATAAAAGTTTTTATAATGAATAAAGTGTCTGTGGGACCCAGTGCGCAGTCCTGGCTCGCCAGCCTCCCCATCCGAGGGATTCTGTCCCTGCAGAGGCAGCTGGGCTACCGTGTCTTCCCTTTTCCACCCACTCACTCACTGTCTCAAGGGGGACACCTGATCTGATCGGTGCACTTACTAGGAGAAAGTAGGCAAACGTAGTCCAATTAACGTTCTCTCCCTGCTCTCCCAGATGTACATCCTCTCCCCTCTTCCACGCCGAGACGTCCGCAGGTGTGTGATGTCCATGTGGGGAGGCCTCTGCCAGTCAGCATCTCCTGTCATCAAGAGTCTGAGTCTGTTTAATTCTGGGATTCAAAATTAGGAAGCCCACCTGACCACAGATAGAAGGCGTGATTTAAAATGCCAACTTAATACTTATTAGTGATAGTTCTGTTCTACATCTACTTAAGATTTTATAATTTCAAATTTTTCCCCAAACGGAGGATAAAAATAGAAGTGTTTCTTCTTGCAATGCCCCGTCATGGATCAGTTTCACAACAAATATAGAGACACCTTTATATATTTGATGCAAAGTATTAATCCCTTCCCTCTAAGAGCTCATTCAATTAAATCTTCTCTAGAAACTCAGAGATAAGTTTTATTGTCTACATTTGAGAATTGGCAAAACTGAATGTTAGAGAAGTTAAGTAATGTCTCAAAGTAATCGTCCCATTTGCTGTCTCATTCTAAATGGGTAGGAAAAACCAAATGCAAATTATCAGACTCAAAACCCATGTTTTATACCATTAGCATAAAAATCACATCTCTGTTTACACAGTAAGTAACAAATACAAATAAACATATGTATTGTTAAAATTAGTAAACAGGATCAAGCCAGCTATGTTTTGATGATGTAAACTAGAGAAGTGAAGACTTGGATTAGGCACTAGACACAAGGATTTGAAAGGAGGGGCCAGAAATGAGAATACAGGGGTTGCTTTAGTGAAGGAGGAAATTATTGGTATGCCGTCAAGGAGACCTAGGAGAGAACTATTTGCAATATTGATAGCCTTTATTATCATAAATAAGATGGTGTTTACAACAACAACAACAATAAAAGATGGTGAGTTCAGCAGTGGGAAAAATGAGTTTTAACTTACGAACATGTATTTAATGTGTAGGAAGTTAAATATGGATCTGGAGCCAAAATGGAATTAAAAAACCTTGATGATATGAATCTGTAAGTGGACTGTGAGACTGTGTGACTCTTTCAGAGGAAAATATTAGTAGAGAAAAATATGAGTATATTTTGAGGTGCATCTATAATTGGAGGATAGCACACACAGAAGTACACTAAACGGAAAGGAAAACAGAGGGCCGGGAGAGTAAGCGCCATGGATGTTAAGGTAAAAGAAACACATGGTGATGTACCCAAGAAGCCCTGGAATACTCTATTCTAATGGTGGTTTCATTAAATTCCTGGAAGGAATTAAGAATATCATTTCTTTGAGCCTTTAAAGCACTGTGTGAATTCATTTAGACTGTAGATACTCATGCATTCATTTGCTCACCAAATATTTAATTGTGTTTTGCTCTGCTGTGCATGTAGGATACAGGGTAAGGATTACAGCAACTGCAATTCTGTGGAATTACAAAAGAAATACTAACTCTACCAGGGATGGAGAATTTTGGAAAAGTATCATAGAGAAGAAAATATTTTAGTAAAGCTCTGGCAACTGGGAAGAGAGAAAAAAAAAAGACAATTTAGTGTCTGGAATGACATAAGTCAATACTCAGAATTCTTAAATATTGTTTAACTTTCCGAGCATACGGGATCTTGTGAGAGCACGGGAGCCATAGTTACAGGCACACATGATACAGAGAGAGGGGAGCAGGACATGAACCTGGACAGGTTACTAAAGGCAATTTGTGAACAAGATTTTATCCAAAGAGATTAATGATACTGTTGGTATCAGAAAAAATATTTTAAAATATTTTGAAATGGATTTATTGTATAACCTAAGTCTGGTAATGTGGTGCCTCCAGATTTGTTTTTTTATTTCTAAATAATATATTGGCTATTTGAAGGTTTTTTTCTGTTTAACAATGTTGATTTTTCCCAGTCACAAGCATGGTATTTTTTTCCATTTGTTAACATCTTCTGCTATTTCTTTTTTCAAGCTTCATAATTCTCTTTATAGAGATCTTACATGTCCTTTGTTAAATAAATTCCCAGGTATTTCATCCTCTTTGGCACTAATGTGAAAGGAATAGAGTCCTTGACTATAGTTTTGGCTTGACTATTGTTGCTATATATAAAAGATTTGTAAGTATTGATTTTGTATCCCAAGACACTGGGGTCCTATCCTGGGGCAGGGTTCTTTAAGACCTATGCAACTGGTGGCGATTGACTTGGAAAAATGAAATTAAAAGGGGCAAGAGATAAGAGGACACACAGAATAGAGTTTTGAAAGGTGGCCACAGGGGAACACTAATAACTTTGGGGGGTTCAGTGAGTGGCTTTGAGTGTTTCTTCACTAAGCTTTTATTGAAGGCTATTTTTTCATTTAGCCAAAAGTAAAAATGAGGAAGGGAGTAAAAAACGTCAGCAGTTGCTCTGAGTAAACATGTTAGTTCTTATTCCATCTATAATCATTAACTTTAAGGGTCTGGGCAGCCTCGAGAAATCTGAAATCTAAGCCTTGTGTGGGGGCAGCCTCCTGTCTGTGGTCTATAACCTCGGGGGAGGTTAGAACCCTTTAGTTCTCTGTGGAGCAGACATGGTGGCATCAGTTCTCTTCTGAAGAGTCGGTGGAAAAGAGGAATATTCTCCTTATCTCCAGCCTGAGGCATTTGCCTCCATGGTTAGGGTATAAGCTCTCCTGCCCATATTTCAGAGCTCCAGCTGTTCCCTTGATCTCTGCACTGGCCATTTAACAAATCCCCTCAATGGATATTTGCTTTGACCATTGACTGGCAGGGCTTGGCCATGTGAATGTTCCTTCCCAGGCTTCGCACACAGCTTCTGCTATAGCCATTATTCTACAGAGGGCTTACAGACCCAGCAGGTTTCTGTAAGCTGTATCCCTCTCAGGCCAGCCTTCCACTAAAAGCAGAAACTGCCCAATAAGTAATTCAATTGTTAGTTTAAGAGTAAGCTGGCTAAACTGTTTTTATTCCACTTCATTCAGCTTGTTACTGTTTTTCCCTTTTTCTGGGGTGTTTTCCCTTGCTAAGAATTGGGTCTTCGGTCCCCATTCTGCTTGCACCAAGACACTGCTATATTCCTTGATCACTTTTAAGAGCTTTATAGAGTCCCTGGGGATTTCCATAATTGGATCTTTGATAAGCCTAACAAAAACACACACTGGGGAAAAGATTCCATATTTACCAAATGGTGCTGGGAGAACTAGCTAGCTGCCTGTAGAAGACTGAGACTCGGCCTTTACATTTCACCACTAACAAAAATTGATTCTCACTGGATAAAAGATTTAAATTTAAAACGTAAAACTATAAAAATACTAGAAGAAAGTGCTAGGAAAATGCTTGAAGATTTTGGCCTGGGAAAATATTTTATGGGGAGGATCCTCTTGGCAATTGAAATAACACCAAAAATATATTATTGGGATTTGATCAAGCTGAAAACCTTCTGCATAGCTAAGGGCAGTACAACCAAAGAAAACTGACAACCTTTGAGTCTACAGAGAACTCAAATTAATCAATAAGAAAAGAACATACAACCCCATTTCTTTGTGGGCAAGAGATTTGAACAGAAACTTCTCTGAAGATGACAGATGAATGGCCCAACAAACACATGAAAAAATGCCCATCACCTTTAATCATCAGAGAAATGCAAATCAAAACCACTTTGAGATTTCACCTAACTCTAGTAAGATTAGCTCACATCACAAAATCCCAAAACAGATGTTGGCAAGCATGTGGAGAGAACAGAACATTTCTACACTGCTGGTGGGATTGCAAACTAATACAGCCTTTTTGGAGAGAAGTATGGAGGATTCTCAAGGAACTAAAAGTTGACCTAGTGTTTGACGGTTAGTCCATTACTGGGTATATACCCAGATGATCAAAAGTCATTTTACCACAAAGACATTTGCATGAGAGTGCTTACAGCAGCCAAATTCATAACTGCCAAGTCATGGAAGCAGCCAAAATATCCATCAACCTATGAATGGATTAACAAATTGTGCTATATATATATATATATATATACACACACACACACACACACACCATGGAATACTATTTAACCATAAAAAGATGGAGTCTTTACGTCTCTTATGTTTACCTGGATAGAGCTAGAACACACTCTTCTCAGTAAAGTATCTCAAGAATGGAAAAAAAAATTATCCAATGTGCTCAATTCTATTATGAAACTAATATATAATCACACATTAATACAAATGATAAAACACAAACATAGCCCAGCAAGAAGGTTGTGAGAGGAGGGAGAAGGGAGGGGTGTAAAGAGGGCGAGTGGAGGGAGGAGGGAGGGGATTTGGTGGGATCTCACCTAATGTGCACAATGAAAGGGTACATTTCAAAGTAACTAAGAGTAAATTATAAATGTCTTACCACAAAAAATAAGAAAGTGAGGTGATGGTTATGTTAATCAGTTTGATTTAAGCATTCTACATTGTATATGAAATCATATTGTACCCCATAAATGTATACAGTTATAACTTAATAAAATACTAAATTAAAAATAATTTGAAATAATCACTATTATTTAAATACATATGTTTTAGAAAGATAATTCTGTAAAAGCTTATCAGCGTGTTAGGGAAGAGGCTAGTTTGAAGGTTATTGTAATGGCATAGAAAAAAAGATGGAGATGGCTTATATATTAAGTGGCTAACAACAGCATAAGAAAGGACAAAAGTTATAGCTTTTTTTGGTTATAAAGTGTTAATTACATTTTTAAAGTACATTTAAAATATGAAGTATGACATAGATATTTGTCACGTCAGTGACCTAAAGATAACTATAATTAATATACTATTAATTAATATCCTATTTCTGGGTAGTAAAGGCATGTTCATGCATATTAAAAAAACATTTAGTAACATAGACATATATATTAAATATGTGTGCAAAATCATCTCTGGTACTTAGCTTCACATTTTATTATAGTATTTCCCTACATATTGCCCTCACTTCAAAACATGTTGGCATAATTTTTTAGTATAGATAATCACTGTAATATATCATATGTTACTATTGTTTAATATTTACATTATTTATTTACAAGTTTTAGCCATTATACAATATTGAGGCTCTTGATTTACATTGAAACTGCTCAGGAGAGATATTATCATGATTTCATGTGTTCAGACTGTCTGTAGGGTCTGTTTAACTCCTCAACAATTAACAATATATTTAAAAATTTGCCAATTCGATACAGGAAAATTTTATCATGCCCTTGAAAATTAATACATTTGAACTTTTTCATGTTTGTTAGCCACTTATTTGTCAACATAAACAAATTACCTATTCATACCAAGACAAATCATTTGGATTGTCATTGCCTGTGTATTGTAACAACTAAAGAAATACAGTGGGATTACAATTCTAGAGAGTCCTCTGAGATTCCTGATTCGGGCAACTCTTTGCCCTTGGTATGCATCAAGAACATTTCCACGTTGTTTATATTGTAGGAATTTTGAAGCTCAACATCAAAACTTCCTGCATCCATCTGTAGTCCTCAGTTCTGCTTTACCAATCGTCACAGTTACCTTAATCTCAGCTCAGATGTTTTGGCTGAAGTCGACCTCATTTCTGGTCATTAGATTTGGATTATGTGACTTGAAAAAAGCCAATCAGCAAACAATCTTTTTTGCTAAGATAATTGATTTAGGTGCCTTTTCAAGTAAGTCAACTAGAGCTGCTGAAAGTCCAAATTCTACAAGGAAATCAAATTCATTTGGCTTATTAATGTTGTAAATCTGAAATAATCTGGAGCAACTAGTAACCATCAGGAATAGCAGCCTCCACAAGTAGCAGAGCCAAGACAATTCTGAGCTCAGCCATGCCCGAAGCCACATCCAACCCTGTACTACTCAGTTATATGAGTTTATGAAAATCATTTTTCCCTTAAACCAGCTCGGATTTGATTTTCTGTTATTTACCATTGAAATTTTTAATTGGTTATATAATTAAAAATTACAACCTTTACCTCAACTTCTTGATAAATATTCTATTTAGTTATTCTACATGAAAAACTAAACGTTTGAGGAAACATAATATTTCCAATCCTTTACCATGTCAGAGTTCCCAGGAACTTAAATAGGTTCCTTTTGTTCAGTGTAAACATCATATGATGTGTCGCAGAATTTTTCACTTCAGGTATTGGAATTAACTGTATGCCTATTGTTCTAGGAAAAACTTGTTAGTGAATACGGATTAAAAGTTGTGAATATTTTATGCAACAAATGAAGGGATTAACATTCTGTATATTTAGCAGAGTCAGTTGCCTGTGTCATGATGTAGTTCAAAGGATTACAGGTGTTTCCCACATCATAAAAGCAAAGCAAAAACATGCACCTTTAATCACTATAATAAATTACTGTTTTGAACTCTCCAACTTTCTTAGCTTCCAGGAAAATAATACAGGACTCAGGTGAATGAGTTTCCTATAAATTCAGTCAGTGATATTTCATATTTTATTCCATTTAGAATTACACTGTGGGTGTGACATGTCTATATTTATCATAGATTGAAAAACATCAATGGGAGATAAGATAGTTTGCTCTTTCCTGTCCTTAACACCTTGTTTTTTGATTTTTATAATCTCATTATGGGTAACCAGTAGTTCATTACTCTTTTCCTCTAGCTTATTGTGTATCTAAATGACAGTTAAATGACACCAAAGCCAGAAACCTGAATTTGTGGAATATCACCTCTTTCTCATACCCACATCCAGTTTTTCCCATGACTTCTTACTTTTCCCTCCTAAATATCAGCTGCAGTACTTTCTTCTATCCCTAAAACGTTGACTTTTGTGACCCTAATAATGTCATGTTTGAATTCCTAATGCACTTACATACATTGTGATTCTACTGTCTCCTTGAATCAGATGCTTCTTAAATCTAGTGTAACAGCAATATAATAGAGATTTATCTAAAACACAGATGCAGATGAAGGAGAAAAGAGGATGGCTGACCAGAAACACCAGTTTCCAGAGCATCCCAGTACAAGGAAAAGTTTTAAAAAGGAGAAAGAACAAACAAACACAAACACAGGTCAGGGGGAATAATACTGAGGGCAAAGTGCCAGAACCCACATAGAACTTCATAGGAAGAAATTGTGGAAAAGAAAGTGAAGGAGCAAGATATTAGTGGAGACCAACTCCCAAGAGGTTGGGAATCCAGTGAGAAGGGGAGGTGGAGCATTTATTTGCTCCCACCTTCACATCTCTAACATTTGACAGGCTCCCAGGCTCCTTGTCACAACTGACCTGAGCCCAGACAGCAGGGCCAAAATTGCATCTGTACCCACTGTGCATCGTTGTCCCTCCTGGGGGCTTCAGACCCTCAGTTTTTGTCTTAATCATCCCCACACAAACATTCCCTAACTCTGGCCCATACCATGGATGAACCATGAATCTAGTGGGTCCTGGGGAATCTGTGTGACCCCGGAGCTGAACATTCTAGGTAGGTTGCATCCAAGATGAGGTACAGAAACAACCAGAGTGCTAATCTTCCTCCATCCAGACTTTTTTCCTCCTCTTCCCTCTCCCACCTGCAGCTGCCAAGAGAGATAACTGAGCCACCACACCAAACCTCTACAGAGAGTGGGCCTCAAAGCCTTACTGTTAAAGTCATGCAGTGCACTAACGGGTGCTTGAACTGTGAGCTCCCTTCTCACTTTGTCTCTGTGCTGCTGCTTGCATGGCAGCTCCATCAGAGCAGGACACACCCCAAAGCAGGGAATATTAAACCTACTTGAGCATCCCATAGAATCCCTTACATGTTTCTCCCTGGAATTGTCAGGGGTTGAACTTCAGGAATCGAAGACAGTCCTGAATGTCAGATGGTATACCCCTAAGACTTGATTATGTTGTTGGGGGCCTGGAGGAGAGATCTGTGATATAATCTCAGGAGGTGACTAAGCCCACCTGGGCAGAAATGAGAGGCGAGGGCAGTAGGCATCCAAGCTGAAATGTACTTACAGAGCACCCTTCCTTACAGGAGGATCATACTCTTAACTCAGGCTGGGATCCTGGGTGGGGAAGTTGTCAGACCACAGCATAATTGCTGCAGAGCTCAGCTGGTTTGAACTCCTCTGCCTGCCCTGCTGGCAGATCCCAGAACAAGACTATAGAGCAGAGGAAGGGGAAGAGGAGCAGGGTCTGCTCTTGATAGCCAGATTGTGAATCTCAGACTTCCCTATCTTCAAGCTGACTCTGGCTAGGCATGGGGGGCTCTTTAGCCCCTCCCTGGAAGCTTTTCCCAGAACCAGAAAGCAGATCTTGGACCCCTGCTGAGACAACTACCTTGCCATCACTTGAGGATACTAAGACCTTACTCACCCAACCCAGCTCTGCCAAGCATCTCTCCACTACCCATCTCTGCTGTGGCAGAGAATAAGGAATCATCTGAAAGTTACAGGGCCTCACCTGTCACCTGGGACATTTGAGTGCTTCTCATGAGGAACTAATGCCAGTCATAGGTCACAAAATCAACACTGCAGGTTGTTCTTTCCGACAAGTGCTACCTACTGACAGGGAGGCCAATTTGCACAGCCCTTTTAAGCATATACTGACTCATTCACAAAGGGAGTGGTTGATTCTCACCCACAAGCATCAGCTACTATCTCTGAGATTGAACTAAGTGTGGCACACTAAGAGGGCCACAGGGCTGAGGAAAGAGAAAGGATTTTAAAGGCTTCCATTCTCTGTCATCAAACAGAGACAGGGAATCTGCCCCCCAACCCCCACAAATCACTACTGCTATAGCCCACAAACTAGTAACTGAGAAAACCACAAAACTATGGATATTTATAACCAATGCATCTATCCAGAACCTAGATCACCATCAAAACACCCATAAACAAAACCAAATATATTTCATAATATGAGAAAAATTCCCACCTAAACAAAAGAAAATCTCAAAATAAAAAGTAACAGCTGCTTCATATGAGAAGAAATCAGTGAAAGAACTCGGGAAATATGAAAAATCAGAGTGAAAGGACACTCACAAAGGAAACACCAGTTCTTTAGCAACGGATACGAACAATAATGCAAATATTAAAAAGATAGACAAAGAATTTCAAACGTGGATTGTAAGGAAGCTCAAAAAAAAATCCATGGGAGCAAAGAAATAAGAACAATTCAGGAAATGGATGAAATACCACTGAAGAGATCCACATATTAAAAATAAAACAAATAGAACTTCTGAAAGTGAAAAAAATCACTTAAGAGCATACAAAAAAAATGGAAAGTTTTAAGAATGAACTAGACCAGGAAACAGAAAGAATGTTACAGCTCAAAGATGATTTTTTCAAATTAACTCAGTCAAAAATAATGAACAGAGAATTAAGAAGAACGAACAAAGCCTATGAGAAATATGGAATTATGTAACATGATTGATCATCCATAAGAATTGTAAGCATCTCTGAGAGCGAAGAAGAAATTGCACAAAGAGTGGAAAACTTTCCTGGTCTTGCTAGAATTAAAGGTCCAGGGGCAAGAAGATCAATGAACACCTAGGAAATTTATTGCATAGCAGCAATCACCGAGATACATAGTCATTAGACAGGCCAGCATCAATAAGAAGGAAAAACACCTGTAAGCCATAAGACAAAAAACATCAAGTAACTTGCAGGCTAACTGCCAACTTGTCAATAGAGACTTTCTGGACAGAAGGGATTGGGTCCCATCTTCAGTCTCTTTAAATAGAACAACTGTAGCCTAGAACTTTGTATACTGCAAAACTAAATTTCGTAAATGAAGGGGAAATAAAGAGTGTTTGAGACAAGAAAAATACTGAGGGGATTTCTTAAGACCAGACTTGCCCTGTAGGATATACTCAGAACTTCATTACATATGGACCAGCAGAATAGTCACCAACTTGTGTAAAATTACCCTAATGCTGAAGCTCAGAGTTCGTATAAAACAATAGTACAACAGGTAAAACAAAACTGTAAGGTACTACCCACAGTATGAACAGAACAGCATCCAAGCTATCAGTTCTATCCATCAATATGACTGGTTTGAATTTGCCCTCAAAAACCCAAGTATCTGCTGTATTCAAGAAACACATCTAACCCGCAGGGACGCATACAGACTCAAGGCGATGGATGGGAAAAAAAAAAAATTCCATGTGAATACTAACCAAAAGAAAGCAGGTGTAGCCATTCTTATATCTGATAAAATTGACTTAAAATCAACATTAGTAAGGAAAGAAAAAATAGTCATTATATATAGAGATAAAAGGAGCAATTCAAGAAGAAGACATAAAAATCTAAACACAGAGAGTGTCATGAAATGTATGTGTATTTTAAGAAAGTGAAAGAAAAACTGTATTAAAATGGTAATACTCCATATATAACAATAAAATCTTTGTATTTCTGCACTGAAAGGGATGTTGGTATATAATGTTTTTTTTTTTTTTCTTGTAGAGACAGAGTCTCACTGTACCACCCTTGGTAGAGTGCCGTGGCGTCACACGGCTCACAGCAACCTCCATCTCTTGGGCTTATGTGATTCTTTTGCCTCAGCCTCCCGAGCAGCTGGGACTACAGGCGCCCACCACAACGTTCGGCTATTTTTTTGTTGTAGTTTGGCCGGGGCTGGGTTTGAACCCGCCACCCTCGGCATATGAGGCCAGCGCCTTACTCACTGAGCCACAGGTGCCGCCAGGTATATAATGTTTTAAGATAGGGGTTTACCTCCTGCCGGCAAATTAATAAACTTCTCTTTAAAACTACCTGTTCTCATTGTCTTGGTGTGACCTCAGGGATAAGTGCTGAATTTTTGGTAACAATCTCTTGTTAGTATTAGGAAATTGTGAAAATTGAATTAGATAGGACATTAAAAGATGATCAAAGTACAGTGCTTGTTACAAATTTTTCCCCTAATAAGTGCTACATATTTATATATATTATTGCAATTCCTATTCTATTGTTGACATTATTTTTGTTTTTTGCTATTGAAACTACTGAAAGCTTTCTTTTAAATCAACATCCCCTTGGCAACACACGCAACATGCCAGTTATATTAGATATGATAACAATTAACTTTTTAGAATAATGTAAATACGCTAGGAAGATAAAATATTTTTATCATGTTAGATAATTCAATCTTGCTTCTTCTTTTCATCCTCCATTTAGAATAGTTTTTAGATTTACAAATTAAACAAAGCCTACATGTCTAAAAATATCTATTTAATAACATATTTTTCCACATGATAAAAGAATTTGATGAGGAAAATTTGAAGGACACAGAAAGTAATCATTAATTAGAACACATATTTCTTGCAAACTGCCTGGATATTATTATATTTATACTTCAAAAGTGTCAAATTACAAAGGCTAATATAATATCTTTTGAAAACCTAAAGTGTGAAGATGCATAATCCCTCTAAGGAAAGAAGAAAACCCTTTTACAATAGTGTAAATTATTTCTAGACCTCCTGCTTGAACAAGATAAGATATTAAGATTTTCTAAAGTGATTGACTATTGTTTTAAGTGTCATTTGTGTTTCAACATAGAGGAGATAAACACATTGGACTGGGAGTCTAGAAGCCTTGAATGTTATTTGTTTTTAGTATGGCATTCCGTAAGGCACTTCGTCTCTCTGGACTTCAATTTGGCTGCAATAACGCAAGGAGAGTTTTCAAATAAATTAACAATATTGGATACACAATGTTTAATCTACATTAATCATCACACTATGGTATAATAGACAGTCCTAGATAGCATAGATTTAGAGTTTGTTATTTTCAAGTTGGTTAATTCGGCACATAGCTTAATCTAACTGAACCTAAGAGGAATTTTTCCCCCTCCATTGGAAAAATAGATACAATTGTGCTTAATTTGCAAGAATATTTTAAAGAATATACATTAACCTATGTACCTGTTGGCATATAGTAGACATTCTATCAATGTTAGCCTACAATAGTATTTTATAACATTTTGGTAAATATGCAGCCCTTAGTATTATTCATTAATGCCAAATCAAAATTCCCACCCTTTCATTTATTTCAGTTAACTATTGCAATTCTCTTTCTTTCATTATTCAATAAACGTTTCATTAAACTTGGACTATTTGCTATGCTTGGACTATTACAAATCTCTTGGTACACAGTGACCAACAGAATGGTCCCGGATCCTGCCTTCATGGAGGTGTGTGGGCAATCAGTGATGTACAGGTGAAACATAAGTTCAGTGTATAATTAGATAGAAGGACCAGTGTAAGCGTTTGTGAGAGTAATGAATGGAGAAGATTTTTTTGTATTGAATGTTACGGAAGAACTCTCTGTGGGAGTGTCAGTTGAACTGCAATCTGAAGTTAAAAAAGAAAACAATCACCTTGAAGACAACCTTGAAGAAGGGATTCCAGAGAGACAAATGGGATGGGCCAGGAGGAGAAGGATGGCAGGAAGGAGAGCATGGGGTGATTTAGGGAAAGTGAAGCTCTTTTGGCTGATGGAGAATGAAGTATGATGGAGAATAGCAAGTCCCAAAGTTGATGGCCAAGGGCCAGGTTGTCTTTGGCATGACAGAACATAATACATGTTCTTTGAAATCCAATCTAAGCAGAGAGGATGTCACTGGGGGTGCGGGGGGTTGTTCAATTTGGAGAAAGATGGGATTATTTTAAAGGATCATTCTAGCTCAGTGATTTTCAACCAGTGGGCCATTGCACACTGGTGTGCTGGGAGAGGATCTTAGGTGCACCACAAGAATTTTATAGATCATTAATTAAATTATTTTTAAAAGAAGTTCAAAGCACATTAAGTATATTCTTTTTTTCTTTACTCTTATTTTGGATCAACATAATTTAAGTGTGCTACAGAAATTAAACTATAGGTTTGAGTGTGCCATGAGATAATAAAGGTTGGAAAAAAAAGGTCTACATAGAGACTAGATCATTGTTAGGAAAGGGGCAAAAGTAGAAGAAAAACCAGTTAAGTAACACCATACATGATAAAGTAAGAACGGATAGGGAAATGAATAGGCTTGTAGCATTGGCCACACAATGATAATAACAGCAATGACAATGACAACAAATATGGTAGCTGACCTTCACTGAGCCTACAATGTGTCAAAGTCCATATTAAACATTTTGCTTCTGAGTTATTATAACTCAGATCTGGTGAGGAGATTCAGCTTGGAGAGGTTATTGCTTGCTCCTGGCCATAGGCCGGAATAGGCACACAGGAAGTCTGATATCACAGTCCATGCTCTTAATTATAATACAACTCTCTCATTATAAAATAGTGATGTGAGTTGAGACAGCCTTAATCTAGCATCTGTTGAACTTAGAAATGGGTCGGCTATGGAGGCAAGAGAGAATGAGCATCAAAGAATCAAAGATGACTGAATGTTTTAGAATTATTAAAAGCATTATGTGTGTACATTGGACAACGATACTTTATAAGTAGTATAAAAATATGACATTTACAATGTGGGCTTGAAGATAATCTAAGGAAAGATGGTAGAGACAAAGAGAATAATCGTGAAGAACTTCAACACTTTTGTGACTATTCTTAACTTAAAAATCACATAATTCATAAATTTGGAATTTTATAATAATTTCATACAATGGTTACAGCCTGCAAAGTGTCCATCCTGTCAGATTAATAGGCACTTCAAAGAGGGAGATTTTGGCTCAAGAATTTATGCAGAACAGGTTGGTCAAGTAAACATATTGAACAGGTTGCAGGAGGAGATATGAATATTCATGAAGGGGTCCTAACACATGCACATGAAACAAACACGTATGTCATACAAGACCCATGTTCACCTGAGGGTGGAGACTTAACATTTAAATGTATTACAGGGAAGCCCTAAGTATCAAACAGCGAAACAGACAGGAACTGTGCATGGTTTGTTAACGACCAGAACCATGACTGGTGGTTATCAGGACAAAGTCACTGAAATCAGTCTCTTATCCAATCAACCTGCAGCTATGGCTCGTGGAAGGAACATGGATGGGGTGGGGTCAGCATTTTTTGGTGAGCTGTAAATTGTTTTAATATTTCTTGTCTCCAGGCCAGCATTTGTTTAGCTGCTAGAGAGAAAGAAAAACTTTGTGGAAATAAGAAAATAGTTGATTCTTTAAGTGTAGGGGTGTGTGACTTAACCCCTGCCTGACATGGCCGTGGGTTCTGTTTCTAATTAGGTGCCTATTGCTACAAATGGTCCATTTTGTCTTATGATCTCTATTTTAACATTAATTTAACACGTTTTAATGATTTATTTGATGTTCAACGAGTTTCAGAAAGTATAAACAGAGCCCTTCCTCCTATTCTCCCAGTCCTACTCCAAACCTGTTGAATGTGAGGAGTCAATTTGAAAATAGTCATTAAAAGCAAAAGCAAATCAATGAGACTTTCATTTCTGAACAAGATAAAGTAGCAAAGACAGGATTTATGCTCTTACCTAAAGAGCCATAATATGAAATAGTAGTTTTTAAGACATTACATATCAGGCAATTTATGATTGTAATCCCTGACGTATGGAAATCAGTAGCAGTTAGCCTTATAATTTCCTGGCAAGGAGAGTTTTCAGGCCACAAGGCAGTGGTGAGAAGACTAAGCAGCCCAGAGGACTCCCATGGTTGAGAAAACATTCCTGAGTCTGGAGAGCCCAAGGTGGCTAGAGTTTGCAGGACAGAGCATGGCGGACAGTACCCCAGAGATCTGCAAAGGGACTTTCTCATGTACTCAACAGACTACTGACCACCATATACAAGTGAGGAAACTACTCAAAGAGTCACACAAGGATTAAAAGAATAGTGCTGAATGCTCACATGTGGCCCAGAAGAGCGGACGTTCGAACAACCTTGAGATTCACAGACTACTGGGTAGAAATTTGGAAAATTCTTTCATCAATAGCTGGAAATAATTTTCTAGTGCTATGGTTTAAGTGCATGTCTAGGGCTACGGTCCATGTGTTGGGAACTTAATCCCCAATTCATGGGAAACGAGAGCTGGAACCCGAAGGAGGTAATTAGGTCATAGGGGCTTTGCCCCATGCAGGGAGTATGCTGTTATCACAGGGGTGCACCAGCCATCCAAAGAGTAGGTTCCTAATAAAAGGATGAGTCCCTCACCCCACCCACCCTGCACACTCTCTCACCCTTCCTCTTTGTGCTGTGGAGTGAGCAGCTCGAAGTCCCTTGACAGATGTGCAGCCTTCATCAGCGTAAGAAATGGATTTCTTTTCTTTTTAAATTATCCAAATTATCCACTCTGTTGTCTTCTTTTATACAAAAAAGTACACACACACACCCACGATTTGATACCTAGTCTTAACAGTGTTCTACCTCTACTTAACACAGCTTAAAAGCCACGTTCGAAAAGACAAAACTTTTTATTAGTAAGTTAAATGTGTCCTAGAATGAAGCTCAAGAATATTGATGGAAATATAAAAATATCCAGCTTTTAATATTTCTTTTTCAAAAGTTGTATGGACAGTTATACCCAAATGAGAAAGAATATAAAAAGTTAAAACAATGATTTCCACAAAATTGACCTCATAGAATACTCCTTCCCAGCAACATTAGAAAACACTCGTTACAAGTGTACACAAATTATTTTCCAAAATAGGCTCTACCCTGGGTCATAAAAACAATATCATGAAAAGAATTAAAGTTATACAAAATCCATTTAAATCTACAATAAATTTAAATTAAAATCAATGATAGGAGAATCTTTCAAAAGCTCCTATTAGGAACTAAATAACACACTTATAAATAACTCATAGATCAAAGAAAAACTTAAAAGGGTTGGAAGAGAGTATTTTTAACTCAGTGAAAATGACAACATAAAAGAATTTGCAAGAGGTGGGTAGAACACTGACTATGGGGAGATTTGTACACAATATTAGAAAATGTCAATACCAGAAAAAGAGAATTAAATGAAGTCCAGGACCTTATCTTTTATCTTAGGAAATTAGGAGAAAGATGAAATCTAATATTAACAGGAAGAGTAAATAATAAAGATTAAAGAAAGAATCTGAGAAATATGAAACAGAAAAAAAAAATTAATGAAACTAAAGCTAGTCTGTTGAGAAGCTCAATAAAATCAATAAATTTCTAGCCAGACTGATGAGGAAAAAAGAGAGGATACCAACTCTCACTATTAGTTATGAAAGTGGTGATTTTACTACAAATTCTATAAATATTAAAAGGAGAATAAGGGAATATCATACAAAACTTTATTTTGACAACTTAGATAAAATGGATTAATTCTTTGAATGACACAGACTGAAAACATCATTTAAGAAGGAATATGCCTCTGAAATAGTTCTAACTCTTAAATAATTTAAATTTGTAGTTAAAAACCTCAGAAAGAAAACACTAGACTCATTGCTAACAAACATTTATGAACTAAATAATGCCAATTCAATTTCTTCCAGATTTTATAACAGAAAGAAATATTTTCATCTCATTCTGTGGATTCTACGCTACCCTGATTTTAAGACCAGACATAATTATTACCAAAAAATAAAACTAAACAAACAAACAATAAAAACTACAGGCCAATATCCCTGATGAACATAGATACAAATATTCTAAACAACATGTTATCAATTGAAAGCACCAGTATATGAATAATATATCATGATTCAGTGAAGTTTATCCCAGAAATGCAAGGTTTATTTACCATTGAAAAATCAAATAATGTAATTTATGATAATAGTAAATTCATTTTTGTGGCTGACGTCAAGCACATGAATCAATTCTGAATGAATCTCAAGCATGCTTATCTCAATATTTAAGAGACTGGCAAGAATAAATCACACTAAATAAACTAGAATGAGTAGTCTTATGTAAGCATGTATACAGAGGGTTCCAAAAAAGTATACACATTTTAAGATGGGAAAAAAACTGTATTAAAATCATAAGGCTCAATATATACGGATAATGTTTGTCATCTGGCATATTGTATCTCTTGTAATTGCAGAGAAATCAAACATGACTTGAGGATTTAGATTGTAATACATTTTATATACATTTTAAGAGACCTAGTTGGAAGAAAAATTGATCATTCCCCCCAAGTGTACAAATTGCAGGTAAAATGGATGTGTGTACCAGTAAAGAGTAAAGATACCTTCAGTCCAACTTCAAACAGTAATACATAGACAGCATCTCTTAAATGTGTTTTCGTTTTTTGTCTGTTTCTCTCTCTCTCTCTCTCTCTCTCTCACACACACACACACACACACACACACACACACACACACACACACACAAATCATTCTTCAATATTTGAAAGCCATTTCCAACTATAAAGTGGAACAGAGTAGTCAGCCTAACACATAGCTGTCCAGGACAGAGCTGTGAGTGCATAAACTCCTCCTTGGTGCTTACTGGAAATGAAGACCAACCCCATCTGAAAAGCCCTTGGTCAAGATTTTCCCCAATGTTCTTGCTCTGTGTGAGAGAGACTTGAAATTGAACACCTCTTGCCTTTCTAATCATATTCTTACCGTATTTGCATAGGGATGAGTTTCCAATCAGTTCCCATGAAGTCCTGTCTAGAACTTTATTCTCCTTATTTCTATAACCATGCCTATACCTGTCCCAAACCCAGCCATGGTAAATCCTACTTCTCTGCCTCACTTGCTGTGACTGTTAACACCCTTGGTTGTTTTAACATCCATGTTGACACAGCAGATGACCTATTTCTGCCCCTTCAGATTCTCAGAATAGTTCACCTCTGTGACCCTTTCCTCTTCTGCACCCTGACAAGTGCTCCTATGTTCATCCACCTGCTTTTATCATTAAAAATGGTAACATCAATCAGATCTACATTTTCCACATTCTACTCTACTTTTAATCACCAAATTATTTTATTCTCACTAATTTATCAAGTACTCTTACACCAAAATTTATTTAAGACCTACAGGACATGTATGATTTTTCAGTCATATCCACCCCTCCACCTTTCCACTTGGAATTTGTAATTCAGAACCGTAATCACTCACTCGCGAGTCTCTTAGCTGCCTTGCTTCTGTTATACTCACCTGGCAGGTTCAACCCTAAATCGATTCTGAGTATTAGCCCACTCTGCACCTGTCTTGGAGACACTGGATGAATTCTGTAACCTGACTGACTTTTGTCATTTAAAATGCATAAGACAATGTCATCAATGGGCATCCAATACTGCACAGCATTGCAGTATTAAATTCAATACTTAAATTTCCACATTAAATTTAATTTTCCTTATTAAATTTAGTTTTCCAGGGACATAGACCATATTCACAATCTTTCTTCTCAAAAATACCAACCCTCGTCTCCCTCTTCAGATAATGAACACTCCGTTTCCTTCACGTTTTCTCCTTCTAATTATTAATAATAATGATCACTATTATCTCCATTTTGGCTTCATCCTTCATCATGTCTATAACTAGCTCAAAATAGTCAGAGGCTTTCTGTTGTAATTAGTATAAAACGTAATCTGCTTCCCTACCGTGCCTTCTAAGACTTTATATGCTCTGGCACCTCCCTGTCTTCTGAACTATTTATCCCAATTTTGCCATATTTGCCATACGCTAGTTCAGTGTTATTCAACCTTTTCTTATTTCAGGGCATGCTTTAACCTAGAGTTGAACTTGTGTGGTGCACTTGATTATGTTGTTCAAAAAAAAAGGGGGGGGGTTAAAAAAAAAAAAAAGAATGTACTTACTGTGTTTTGAAGATCTTTCAAAAGTAATTTAATTCATGACCTTTAAAAACTTTCCCATCACACCTAAGCTCCTCACCCTGCACACTGGTTGAAAATCATGGCTCCAGTTGCTTTTATTTTTGATGATTACTTTTTTCACTTGATTCATTAATTTTCAAAATAATGTACTTATTTCCTAGATCCTCCAAAAGGCTCACTTTCTCCCTGTATCATTTATAAAACTCAGCATTTGGAAATGGTAGATATTTTCAGTTCATTCAGTAATACTTTTATTGATGTTTAAATTGTCACGTCTTTGATAGAGCATGCCTCTCCTCACTTTAGAGCCCTTCGGACATGTCCATATTAAACTTTGAGAGCTTTTTTGTTTTCCGATTTGATGAGATATTCCAGGTGTACAGCCCCAGTCACGAGAGCACCCATTTGCTCAGCAAGGACTGTTTTCTCTTCAGCAGAAATAATGGTCCACATCTGTATTCCAGGAGTACTTGTGCAGCTGTGGTAATAAATATTTGCTTATTTTTCCACATTCGCATTTTTTTGACACTCAGACCAAGCTCTTTACTTGGAAGCATTTGCATGTGTGTTTCCTTTGTCTGAAATGTGTTTCTCTAGGTCCTTCTTCCAGAAGATGCTCTTTGTGATCACTCAGGTTTATCTCCAAAGTCACATATCCTCAATGAGACTAGCAGCATTCCTGATCATTCAATGTAAAGTACATCTTCTCTCATTTCTTTTTTGTCCCATCTCCCAATTTTATTTTATTTTATTTTATTTATTTTATCACTATTATTCTTTTTTTTTTTAGAGACAGAGTCTCACTTTGTCACCCTCGGTAGAGTGCCGTGGCATCACACAGCTCACAGGAACCTCCAATGCCTGGGCTTAAGCGATTCTCTTGCCTCAGCCTCCCAAGTAGCTGGGACCACAGGCGCCTGCCCCAAAGCTTGACTATTTTTTGTTGCAGTTTGGCCGGGGCTGGGTTTGAACCTGCCACCCTCGGTATATGGGGCCAGTGCCCTACCCACTGAACAACAGGCACCGCCCCACCCAATTTTTTTTTTTTTGAAACTCTGAAATATTGTATTTATTGCTTTCCGCCTTCCTGTCCCCCACTCGTAGAAAGAGCTCTAGGAGACTAAGATCTTGCCTTTCTGGCTCAGTCTCACACCTCCAGCACTTATGTTACGTGAATATCATGCCATTGTGTCCACTGTAGTAGGTGAATGGTTGAGATAGTAAGACAGTCAGTGATTGCAAGGGATTTGGGAGTGGAGGGAAGGAGAGAGATGAGGAAGGGAAGTACAGGGTATTTTAAAGTCAGTGAAACTACAAACTGTAACAAAGGGTATGTAACATACATTTAAGAAAACCCACGGAATGTACAACACAGAGAAGGAACCCTGGTGAAACCTGGTGACTTCCATTAATAAAATGGAGCCATGCAGGCTTATCAGTTATAACAAATGGACCGCACTAATGCAGGATGGTAATTAACAGAGGAAACTGAAGACAAAATCAAAACATACTGAAAGTCTAGGATCCTTCAGATGTGGGGAGTACTAAGCCTACATTTTTAATTTTAAGGATAATCATAAATTCTATTTTTGATGTCATAGATTATGTCTAGTTTGTTTTGATATTTTTTATACTTAAATTACTTTCATAATGCTGTATGATCTTGGAGAAGTAAGTCTCTCTAAACTTTAGTTTCTGCCTATTGACTATTCTGAAATAAACAAATATATGTAAATACTTTGACTTAAAAAAAATCTCTGTATGTTGTTATAACTATACTGCTGATTTGTGCGATCTACTCATTTATGATTAACTAATCTTCAAGTGCATCAGTCTTATTTCAGAAAGAAGTTTGCAGGCCCAACTAAGGTCAGGAAGCACATATCATATTGGTTTATATTAATTTATCCCACTCCAAATAGTCCCCAAACACTTCATATTTTTTTTCTTATGTGTTCAAATCTTTTTTTTTCTTTTACGTATACACGTGTTTATTTGGTTTCCACTTTTTGCCTTCACAAAATTAAAAAGGCTTAAAATTTAATAACAGTAACAATGTTTAAGATAAGGACTAGAAACAAAAACCTTGTAAAGAATAAATTAAGATAGATACATTCAGAAAAGAAATCGATGATTGCTGCAATGAAATATTGAGTGATAATATTAATGCAAAAAAAGTAACGTTCACATTGTCAAGTAAGAGTATGTCTATTATAGAATGCTTTGACTCTGAGATTCAGTATGGAGTCATCAGTTAACATTTTTTTTCTCTTGAGCTCAAAAAGTCTCAAAAAATAGACAACTAATATTTATAAATAAAAATAAAAGATAATTTTGGGTGGCGCCTGTGGCTCAGTGAGTAGGGTGCCAGCCCCATATACCGAGGGTGGTGAGTTCAAACCCAGCCCCTGCCAAACTGCAACAAAAAAACGGTTGTGGCGGGTGCCTGTAGTCCCAGCCACTCAGGAGGCTGAGGCAAGAAAATTGTCTAAGCCTAAGAGCTGGAGGTTGCTGTGAGCTGCGACGCTACAGTACTCTACTGAGGGCAACAAAGTGAGACTTTGTCTCTTAAGAAAAAAAAAAGATAAATTCAAAAAACAAATCATACCACTCTCCCTCAAATTCTTGATTTTAGCCAATTGAATAGTGGTGATACAATGTTGAACAAATGCAGATTCTCTCTTTCTCTATCACCATAGAGCTTACTTACTGTCTTGTAAAGGGCAGGAAATAAGCATTGATTTAAAATACCTATAGATTTAAAATTGTAGCTACCCTAGGTCTTTGAAGGAGGCATGCATACTGTTAAGGAATCGTGTGACAGGTAGATTTCATCTGAGAACTTTATCCAAGAAAATGTTTTTGTGGCAAACAAAAATGAACAGGAATATTAAGAAGAAATAGTCAGAAATGAGGCAAATCAAGAGGTAAAATATTCCAAGGAGAGGAAATAGAATCTGCAATGCTCTGGGGTTCAGAAGAAATCAAACTGAATAGGGGCCTCTGATGGCCTCATAGCAGGGATGAATGAAGCCCAGGCATGGCTTCACATAATGGTAGAGATACGGACAAGAGATAGACTGGGTTCATCTTTTTTCCACATCAAAAATGTATTACTTTCATTTTTAAAATGAAAAAAAAAAGATTGTTTTCTAGGAATAATAAGATGCCACTGAAGACACTTTAGCAAAAGGGTGTCATATTAAGATCTGTGAATTATACATCCCAGTGACTGTAGATAGTAGCACCATTTTTATGTTTGAAAATTGCAAAGAGAATAGATTAGAAGTGTTCTCATGATAAAATAGTGATAGGTATATAAGGGAATGCATATGTTAAATAGTTTGACTTAGCCATTCTACAATTTGTGTGCATGTTTATATGTGTACAGATGGTACCAAAAGAAAAAAAAAAACAGTATACATATTTTAAGAAAGAAAAAAAAAGTATCAAAATTCTAATACTCAATGTATATCAATAACAAAAGATGAATACAGGTCATGGTTGGACACCTCTTATAATTGCAGAATTACAATTTTAATACAATTTTTTTTTCCTTTCGTAAAATGTGTGTGTTTCTATGGCCCCATCTGTGTGTGTGACCTTCTCCATCCATCTGTCTGTCTATCTATCTATCCATCTATCTATCTATAAACAGCATGTTTTACACCATACACATGTGCAATTGTTATGTATCAATTAAAAACTACATTTGAAAAAAAGATCACTCTGACTGCAATGCAAGAAATAATTTCAAGGAGGAAAAATTATGAGAAACATTATAGGAGATTATTACACTGAATCAAGCAAGAAGTGGGTAGAACAACCTCTGCTTTTCTTAACTCACTCTTCTGATTTTAGAAAGTGACCCAGGCAATTCACCCTTGATGATATTCTCCTTGTTGTTAGAAGGTGATGGGGACAGTTTACCATAAGGACAATTGCTTCTTGCCGTATGGCGTACTCTCTTAATATTCCAATTCATAACAGATAGTGCAGTCATGTGACAAATATCTTGTCAGTGACAAAAAACAAGTTATAATCATGAGTTCTCCTATCTCATCTCTTCTGGATATTTGAATATGCCTCGATTTGTTTCACAACAAGCTCTCCTACAGATCTCCTGTGTACTGTCACGTCCATCACAGCTGTATTTAACAAGAATATTTGGAAGGAATATCTACAGATTACTTGTGCAAAAGAGACAAAAATTAAAATAGTAGGCAGGCCCTGATAAACACAAGGACAGTACCATATTTAAGGCTGATTGTAAAACCTATCTAGGGAACTGTAATCCACAGAAATTACTCTGAGGGCAGGAACATGCGAATGGTCATTTCACGGTGCTGTGCTAGTGGTGAAATCGTTTGTTAATTATGTGTGTGGACTGAGACATATTTAACTTTTTTGATGATGTACAAAATTCTGATTTATGAAAATTAAAATTCCAAAAAAATCAAGTGTCCATCTAAATGAAACTTTAAGCAGTGATTAATCATACTAGTATTTCTTAATTTTTCTGTTCTTTTATCTAACATCATAATTAATGATTATTCTTTCATTTTTGCTTTGTTTTAACTTTCTTTGTGCAGTTCTATTTAGAAAAGCGTTCTTGTCTCTAAAAATACTAAATAATGTTATTTTCCCTATGGGAATAAAGTCTCTAGATCCTCACCCCACGCCTTGCCCAGGGTGTTCACCTATTTATTCATTTCTTCATTTATTTTGCTTTCGTCTTGACCTTTTAAGTTTTGACGTTTAATGTCAGTGGTTTTCAGCCCTTGTTTGGAGACATGATATAATTAAATCTCTGATGTATTAGTTTCTACATACTAAGAATTATTTTGTCAAACACGAAACAATTAGAAGGGAATTTGCTGAAACATCCTGAAACCAAATTTATCTTTGAGATTCAGCGATACCTTTTTTTTTTTTTTTTTTAGTAATTTAGGTGCTAATGGTAAAATAAACGGTATGTACTCATTTGGTAGAATTAATGGCAATCATTTAATGGGTGTGTATGGTACTTTTGGCTGCTATTGCAAAGTAAAATAAAAAAAAAGTGGCTTAAAAACAACATAAATTTATTTCTCATAGTTCTGAATGCTGGATGCCTAGGTTTGGGGTACCATGATGTTGGGCTCTGGTGAGGACCCTCTTCCACGTTTTAAACTACTGCATCCTCATATAGCAGAAAAAGAAGACCAGGGAGCTCTTGGAGTCTCTTTTTGTTTTAAGGGCATTAATTCCATTAGTGAGTTTAACACTTTTATCACCTAAATTACTTCCCAAGGCCCCACCTCCCTCCTTAGGAGTCAGAATTTTATCAATGAGTTTTGAGGATGATACAAACATTCTGTCCACAAAAAATAAGGTTTTCTTTTTCTCAAAACATTTTTTAAAAAGAGAAATTTTAAAAGGAACCTCCCTCAGTTTTTGCCCGAGACACAGTGGAGTGTTAAACACAACGCGTTTCCGGATAGTTTTCTTTTCTGGAGAGATCAAATATATTTTGGAAACTTTTCTCCATTCACAACTGGTCATTATTCTCAAAAATCTACTGCTGTTAAATTCGAATATGTTTTATGGGAAAAGGGCATAAATGTCTTCAAACTGTGCACTAGAATTTGATGTCCGATATGTTAGGGCGATTCTTAAAAAGGGAAAATTCCTCCAAACTGGTCTTGTCAGGTTAGTTATTTTTCTGCATAGTCCATTATACAACAGCCATAATAGAGCCTCTAAATGTCATCTAAAATTACTTCTCTTTCATTTATGGAGTGACTGCCTGCAAGAGAGGGACTCGATGGATTCTCTGTATGTTACTTACCTGTATAAGTTGGGTTGGTTTCCTTTGGCTGTGGCAGGAGTTCCAAGCTGACTCTCTGTTAGAGAAGCTTTCTGTAGGTTATTTCGAAAAGTTTTTCATCATCGTGAGACAATTTGGTCTTCATTTCTCCTGACCCATGCAAATTTATTTCCCCTAGCCCACCATTCGAGCTACCTCTCTCATTTCTTAGGTATCTGGCAAAATTTTTCCAACCTCTTTCTGCTAAAGCCCACTTGCCTATTGAACCTCTTTTCGGGATCTAAACTGACTCTGGCCAAATTTCTCTTGTGTATAGCATAGGGAAAATGCCCCTTTGATCTACCATCAGTGGGAGTGCAGTTATTTTCAATTATACCCTGATTTTCATTTAGCTGCCCAGCAGGCAGCTTCTGCTACAGCCTTTTGCCCTTTAAAATTCTCACTTGTGAGTCTGACCCTCATCCACTGTGTCAGCTGACTGCTGGGAGTGCAATGAAGCTCACTGAGTTATCTCTTTGAAGCTCCTCTTGCCAAAATTAAGGCCAGAAGACAGTCATGCCACCCCATCCAGATGGGACTCACAGCAGGGCTCTTGTCAAAGTTTCACTTTCATTCCTAACTTGCCTGTTGGTTTTTCCAACTTCTCTGGCAAGCTGGAGATGGCTGGTCAGATAACAGCAACAGAACAGGTAAATTCCTGCCCCTCTCCTTGGCACGGTTATATGGTCTCTCTCCTCATGTTAAAATATGGGTTCTTTCCAGGATAGAGACAAGCAAATATTAAGGCAGAGTCTTATTTTTTTTATTTGATGTGTTTGTGGGCTCTGTGTGTTCAAAGTAAAAAATATGTTTTAATTTAACCTTCACGTGATGAAGTACCAAACAGATGCATGTGGACGTCTAATACTGAGCTGTTGTATCATTTCCAGCAGTTTCTTTTGCTTACAAACCTACAAGCTCCTGGGTGTCTTCTTTGTCAATTGCATACAAGGGAATCTGAGTAAGCCTTGTTGGAAATATAGCAGAACACAAAAATAGAGATGAATAAGTGGGGTACAAACGGAAGAATTGGTCTCAAACTCCAAGTTCTTGTCTTAGTGTAATATATTATATCAGAAATTCACTTAAATTCTATGGAGAAACTCACAGATTTCTCAGGGATTATCCCTAAAATGGGATAACAGTACATATTCTTGTTGTTTTTGTGTGAAGAATTAACATGATAATATAAGCAAAGATATTCCGTATAATGCGACAATGCAGGCTTTATGGACATGAAAAGTTTTGGCATGTTCTTATAGACATGGAAGACCTACTGGAGATGTTTACTAAAGGAAGATAACAAATATGAAACTGACAACAATACTCAAGTCACGTGTGACATCTGGAATTACAAGAGGTGCTCAAACATGACTTGTATTCATCTTTTGTTATCAGTATGTATTGTTTCAATTTTAATACAGTTTTCCCTTTCTTAAAATGTGCATACGTTTTTGGTACCCTCTATACACGATGGACTAGATTTTGCAAAATCAATTGGGAAGCCATTGCAATATTTTAATCGTATAATAATAGGTCAAATATACACAGAGGTAGGGGTTAGAGAGAAAGAAAATATTTCACTCATTTATTTTAGAAATTGAAAATACAATAGAAGAGAGGATTTACACTATTTCTCGGATAAGTTGGTGCTGTGTGAATTCTCACCATGTGTTTATGATATGAGCCAGAGTGAAGGGAGGGAACAGGTACCATTGCTTTCCCACAGATATTCCTTCAGCACTCACAATTCCCAGATGTGTGTACACTGTAGTATGGATTCATGAGTCTCTACCCCTGATTTCTTTTGGGCCACAAGAAGGTGCTTGATCAATGCTTAGGTCAAGTTAAAGCATCTAGGAGTTAGTTCAGCCACAGTAGCCCTCATCCAATGTCAGGGAGAAATCAATGGAGAGAAAGCCAGCCCTCTACACACGGAGCAGGTGATGGGAAGGGGTCTCAGGCTGTCTTCCAGGATCTGCAGTGGGACCATGCCAGGTTTCTGTGGCAGTGACATGCTCGTTCAAGCTCCCAGTGTTAACCTCATTCCTTCCTTTTCTCATTTCCTCATACCCTTACGGTGCTCAATAAACTGCCCTTTTGCACCCAAAGCTTTGTCTTAGTGTCCAAGTCTGAGGAATCTGACCTGTGATGAGGATGGGTGAGGAACACCGTCACATGGCCCTGACGTTACGGTGTCTGTTTAACCTACTCTGGGAGAGGAGTAATTCATAGTCTCTTCTATTATATTTCGATGCATACTCACCTTAAAAGATGTTCATTTCTTTGGGGCTAAATCCATGTGTTACTGATCTATGGCCTCTTTAACGAGTGGCATATTGTGCTGCCCAGAAAGATGCACACTGATATTTGTGGACAGAACAAACCAATAAAGAACTAAAAAGTTTTAATACTAACACTTTCTGTAATAAATTGGTAAACTCTGCATTCAGCCCCTTCTCATGGGATTGTCCTACCTGGTGCATGTGCTTTATTCAGGAGACGGACTTCTGCGTTTCCTTTGGATCCAGGCAATCATGCTGCGGGGCACACGCACACGCTCAACAGAACAAAACTTGCGGGTGCGGGAGTTGGGTTGATAGCAGATTCGTCATCGCTCCTTCCCTGTGGCCTTTAGTGTGTATTGACAAAATTGTAAGTTAAATGCCAGACTTTGAAATGAAAAGCAAAACTGTGTCCTATTCCTGACTAAACGGTTGCTGTGTTCGGCATTTCAGAGTGAGAGTTCAATCCAGAGTGACTGGTTTACTGTTCCACACAGGCAGTTTCAGGAATACATCCTAACTCCAACAGGAAAACAACACTTTCACTGTGACTTGAATGAAGCTGGAATTCTATGCTCAGTTGAGGACACCCATGTGAACATAAAACAGATTTAGAGCCCGAAATTGGCAGAAAGTGTCCCCTGAACGGTTACCGAGCGCTGCCTGCCATACGCAGCCATCCCTCAGTTCACGTGTCCCTCTTGCTTGATGGAGAGCTGGCTGATGAGGTGGCAACAGTCCCGTTAGCTGATGGGAAGGAAGGAAACCATACACACAGGTGCACCCCACTGAGGCGTCCCTTAGAAGATTGCTTTAACGCGAAACAGCACAATTATACGTGTATATTTAGCAAAACAGAAATTAAAATAGGTGGGGAAATAACACTGACTGTGACCCTATGAACTATAAAATATAGCATAGGTGTGAAATAATCACTTCTAATTGCCTCACTACGAAGAAGGGGTAATATACATTTATAGACTGCTGTATAGTTATATGATCCTTTTTTAAAAAGCTGACAAATGAATACATGACCACAGCACAGTGGGCAGGAAAAATAGTGTTTTTCTATCATACCACATTGAGTGACCCTCATAGAACATGCTGGACCAGTCCGCATGATGGGAGAACCAGTACCATTTGCAAGATCTGCAGGTCTCTGCAGCTTCCTAGGTTGAGAAGCAGCAAGGGTTAGACCCAGGCCAAGGCAGGAAAGCCCAGGCGTCATGTCTGAGTTGCTATTTCTGGTCTCATGGAAGTGCAGCGCTCTACAGAAGTCAGAGCGGTGGCCATGCTCTGGAATCCCCAGGCTACAGCTGTTAAGGAAGTGCTCAGGCCTCCCTGAGCTGGCTCTGAGCATGTGGGATTTTCCCAGATTCTGTTCATGAGTGCAACTAGCTAAAAGTAAATTTTCTCCTGTACACTGAATCCAAACAAAGCAAGTAGAGTGGAAAAGGAGAGAAATCACCCAGTTGTCTCTGAAAACGTCGTGGAGTATATTATCCAAGCTTAAACACGTAATTGACTTCTCTTGCCTACACTTTCTTAAAAGCCCTAACCTATCATAGTTAGGGCAAGAGGCTTTTATCCTGACAGGGGAACATGGGAGAGAAGTGTTACTCACAGAAGAGAGGGAAAAAGATAAAATGCTTGTTTTATGGAAGTAAAAAACTCTCCTCTGAGAAGCAGAGTCTTTACTTTAGAAAACTACTGAGCTATTCTTTCAGCTCCCTCATTTATAAAACCTAAAACTGAAATTTCTAAGTGTCCCAGAATTATACGCATCCAATGTTATCCAGCTGGCAAATGTTAAAGTTGGGATAAGTCCCTCTTATAAGTGTGTCCCATCCCCAAAAGATATGTCACACAGTGTGACCCCCAGCCCCATTTCTCTTACCCTCTCTCTGTTCTCCCCTTCCCCACCCCCACCGTGTACTAGGTCATTAATTGTCCTCATATCGGAATTGAGTACGTAGAATTCTTGTTTCTCCATTCTTGTGATGCTTTACTAAGAATAATGTGTTCCACTTCCATCCAGGTTAATACAAAAGATGTCATGTCTCCATCTTCTTTAATGGCTAAGTAATACTTTTGCTTTTATTACTTGACAGCATAATGTCTGACATATATTAAGAAATCTGTAAGTCCCTATCAAATAAATGTCTCCCTCCCCTTCCGCCCAGGACCCTTCCTCCCTGCCAAACACAATTTGTGTTCAATTTATACAAGTGTTTTCTAGATCAAAGGTATAAGCCTTCCTAAATCCAAGGAGTGTGCTTATGTTCAGAATTACGGTATTTTTGAAGTTTAGAAAGCCTTAAAAAAAAAAAAAGAAAGAAAGAGGAAACGGAACAATGTTAGGATGGCAGGTGAGATTTGGAATATTTTGGAAGTGTTTGCATTTTCAAGTTCTTTATTTTCTTCATCCATGTAGCAGAGAATACATTTATATTTTCCAAATGAATTGCTGCAATTACTGAATTCAGATCGAATAACACTATGTCTTCTCAGAAGCAACTCATCCTTGGAGAATGCCTGAGGTAATCTGTAGGTAATTACTTCTAGATGGGTTGGTTTAATCTATCATGTGCTTGCCTTGGACCCCAGATCACAACTTTGAGATGCTAGTTGCTCAAGAACGTTTTTCATTGCTTTTGTGGTATATTTTACATAAAATAGCATAATTTTCATTTTTCTTTCCTTTTTTTGTTTTACTATATAGGAAAAAGAAAACGTGGTCAAGAGAAATTGTGTCTAAGAAAAATTTTCCTTGCACAATACATCAATTTGACTAAGTTTATCTTGGGAGCCAAAATTGTACCATAGAAAACATCTTGACTAGTTTGATATTTTGATCTTCTAGTTATAATGTTGAATAAGTCACTTACATTCTAAGTTTTATAATTTTATAAAATATGGCTATGTAAGTTCTATGACTTAATCTAGCTCTAAATTTTTATGAGTCTCTGAAATGGATAAAGCATTGTGGGATAGGAAATAATAACCGCTGGAGTAATATCCAGTCCCCCACACTTAGTATTGCAAGAACTACCCAAAAATATTTTACTAGGGTCTAAATGTCATATTTTTCAAAGTGCATGTGACACTTGTATAATATGTAGAAAGATTAGAATTTATAGTAGCTTTGAAGAAAGTAGAGGTTAAATGACATTACCATTATGCTAACTGATTTTTATTAAATTAAAAATTCGTAACAGGTGTTTTTCTCCTGTCTTGTTTGTGGCTTGGAATTAGTTAAAGGCTTTTAGGATTCTTTATATCTACTAAACTTAAGAAAAAACTGAAAATAGAGTCAATTTGACATGATATATCAAAAAAACAGGAAAAAACCTGGTTTAACTGAATTAACTTAAATGCCTTTTTATCTCTTTTTCAGTGAAATACCGTTGCTGCTGTCAGGAATGTTATTCGAGCATTTATATAGAAATACTATAAAACCTTGCTGCACAATTAGGAAACCATATATTGTCAGCATGCCCACGAAGGACTCTCAAAATGGCAGGCCTCATTCAACTTTCCTTGTCCCAAGAAAACTTCCAGTTCTCTATAGACCAGCTTTATGTCTGGCATAGACTCCCGGAAAAAACAAACAAACAAAAAAAGTCTGTTCTTGAAGGCTGATGCTTCACATGCTCATTAGTGTAGCATGAAAGAAGATGATAATACAGCAGCATCTCACAGTGGGAAGTGCACAGAGCCGGATGGAGACAGCGTGTGGCGTTATTGGTTCATTTGCAATGTTCGCTGCCAGGGCGCGGCCGCGGGGGTGGGGGGTGAGCTGTGAAATGATTGCATTCACCCTGAAATGTCAGCAAAGCCAGGAAGTGATGACTAGCCAGCAACTTCTCCTGAGCACGATGAAAGTCCTTACTAAAGCAGCAGCAATAACTAACTTAATCTTGATATTTCATTAGGAGATGGACAGCCATGCCTTTCAGTAATATGACTTCAGGAAGCAGAGGCCGGGCTTCCTATGTAAATGCTTGTTTTGATGTGCCACCGTATGTGGCACCTTTACTTTCCAGCTGGCTGGCCTTCCTGCCTGTCTCCTTTCCTTTATATCTAACCCAAAGTTCACTCGGAAACTCTTCCTAATTAACTTTATCCATTTTCCTGTTTCACAGATTCGTGGACTATTAGACTATCAGCACTGGAACAGACATTATAAATAATTCAACTCGGCCTCACTTGCCCCCTCATCTCACTTAATTGCTCTGTGCATATGTGCACTGCGCCCACAAAGGTGTGCACATACAGTGTATATGTGCATTGTGGTGAGCACACATAATGTATATGTGCACTATCCCCACACAGGTGCGCACAATAGAGTATATGTGCACTATGCCCACAAAGGTGTGCACACATACTGTATACGTGCATTGTGGTGAGCACACATAATGTATATGTGCACTATCCCTACACAGGTGCGCGCACATAGTGTATATGTGCACTGTCCCCACACAGGTTCACACACATAGTGTATATGTGCATTGTGGTGAGCACACATAATGTATATGTGCACTATCCCCACACAGGTGCACACACATAGTGTATATGTGCACCGCACACACACAGGTGCACACACATAGTGTACATGTGCAATGTGCCCACACAGGTGTGCACACATAGTGTATATGTGCATTGTGCACATACATGTGCTATGATTCTTGTGTGTTCATACACTTTTTTCATCACAGAATTATATTGCAATAGTTATTTAATTTTCTTTGCACCCTAGCATATTTGAGAAAGTGTTATTGACAAACGGAGTCAAATAACTGATGATTGATTTTGCAATTTTGGGGGGGGAATATGTAGTTGATATTACAAACACCTCATCGTAGACTGACTGAGGTGTATGTTGTAAAATACTGGTAATGTAATCTAGAAAAATCAGTCTTTTAATGGAAAGTAGCATGGTTGCTTTCAAAGAACGAGACTTACAGGATAGAGCCTTAAGCAGAAAAATAAATCTACTTATATTGCTTTCAATAGTCTAACAGCTTCAAGTATAGCCTCTAATTAGATATTGGCTAATTCATAATTAATGCTCGAAGAACAAAGCTGACCTTTATAAGCCTAAATGCTCACCTCTGAGCTGTGTTCATTGTGCAGGATTGGGAGACTGGGTGATGTGGTATTACCAACAGCACCAACAGCAACGGTTATTGCCAGGAAAGGTAGTAAAGGTGTAACATGTGCTATCCACATGCTTCATGGAAGTTACTATTTATTGGAGATGAGAAAGCTGAGTCATAAGGTAGGAAGGTTGCCTAAGGGATGAGAATTAACGACAGAACTGGAATTTAATGTTGTATCTCAATGGTGCCAAATGTGAGTGTTCTTAGACACACCACCACTCTCCTCGCCCTCTTCATTTTCCTAAAGAATGATCAGCTCTAATTGGCTTAATTAGAAAGAGATTTGTTGAAGGATCTCATTCATGGAATTTTTGGAAGGACTGAAGAAAAAGACTCCAAAAGCATTTCCAGGAATGACTACCAGATTCATAGCCCCACAGTATCCTGACAAAGTTGGTTTCATGACTAGGAAACACTCAAATCAAGGAAGCTTCATGAGAGTGACCTGCTTCAGAGCTGTCCCACCTTAGCCACAGTCAGGAAGCTGCAGAATATACACGTTGCTGCCTTGGTTTATAATTCCAGAATCTCGCTGCCTCTACCGTATTTTACACTACCAAAATAAATGCCTCACAACGGATCTGTTTCTTTAGATAACTCAACTTCAAAATTAAACTTCATGTAAGTGTGAGCAACCTTGGTGCAATGGTGGCTGGGCAATCCAGTTGTAAGGTTTATGGCTGTTAATTTCAGAATGAGTAAACCAGCAAAATTTAGAAAAAGTTTTATAATAATAGGTACAGCCTCCGTTAAGACCTGTCCACTGTAATGTCTAAGTACTTACTCAGTGACTAATACCGGTAAACTGCCCAATATAAAGATTCATACATGGAAATTCATGAACAAAATGTATTACCTGTCTTTGCTATTTTTGGCAAGGCCTCTGTTGGAATCTGGGGTTAGAAAAACACAATAAGATGTGTTCTTAATCCCATTCATTGATATAAATGAAGCTCAAATCCCAGTTATAATTATTATCTCTTTTTGAGGAACATCATTTCAAATATGGTGAGGACAATTTTAGCCTATCACTGTTTAATATACAATATCCATCTTAATATATGTGTATATAAAACTTTCATAATTGTTTGTCAATAAAACCTATTAGGAATATTAAGAAAATTAACACTAGGTTGTTACTTTTACACATATAATTGGACAACATATAATGCAAACAATGCTCATTGTCAAGCAAAATTGTCTCCATTTATTTTCAGGCATGAAGCATAGTTAATTATTGAATATCCACATAATATTTTCCAGATGCTGTAAGGAAGTCACATTACCCATTGGCTTTTATTGACTAATCAACCATAATTATTACAACAACAATAATAACTAGAAATGCGTTTGGTATTTTCACGTGGCTCATCAAAATTAATTCTCAAAATAACTTACAGAGTAGATAATTTAAATATTATTACTATCTCTCATTATTGCAAAGAAATGAAGGCAATGAAATGTAAGAGGGCAGAAAAATCAACTCAGCAGATCTGGTTTCTCAAAGTCTACCCATTCTGATTAGAATCACCTGTCTTCAGGATTGGCCCTGGGCAGGATCCTGAGACATAACCTCTGAGCCCTTGGAATATTTTGTCTTAGTTGAGTGTTTTTGTATTCTTGAGGCCTTGGGACACTCTGTTGTATCAGTAATCATGAGAATATGAGGTATGATGGAAGTCTGTTTCTATTTTTGCTGGGACGGGGGCTGAAGGGTGGGACTGGAGAGCTGGAACATAAGTAATCAGGTGATGAGGGTTCTCTGTACTTGTGTCAGTGACCTTAGGTAAAAATACCTGCACAGCAAGACTTGGGTGAACTTTGCCCATGAGGATCACTCCACCTGTATTCCCACACACCATTGCTGGGAGAATTTAAGCACATTCTTATGCAAATCCATTGCACTGGAACACCTGGGGTCTTGCTCTCAATTCTTCCTGGGCTTTGCCACTTGCAGATTTCCTTTGCTGATTTTTATCCGAATTTCTTTAATGCAATGAACTGAAGTCATGAATATAAGAGCTTCTGAGTCCTGTGAGTGCAGCCAGTGAATCACTGACTTTGAGTTAGATCACAGGGACCCTTGACACAGGAAGATGTGCTGCGTATCACACAGATTACCAGGATAACCTCCTAGAGTTTAAATAAAATAATCATATATTTACCTTTAGAGCACATGACTTTAGTATATATGACAATAGCATAATTTTGTCATGGGCATATTGCTTTCCTTTTGGTAAATTACATGTTATGAGCAGGGAGCTCTGCCTTCCAATGCTCATTGATACTATCTTAAAGAGTTGGAGTATTCATTGCTCATGAAAAGTAAACCACGGCTGTGCTCTATCATGAGATGTTATGGAAAAAATGAGTTTTATAATATGATTCTAACTTCTTTTACACAGGTGAGGACAAGCTGTATTCTCAGAATGTTTCTGTTGTTTTTTGGAACCGTCCACTGGAGAAAATATTGATCTTTCTTTTCTGTCGTCTCAGTAGGTGATCCTTCCTTTAGAAAATGCCACAGGTTTAGCATCCTACAAGTGAAAGAATTTTATTAGGATCATCATTTCACTCTTATTTTCCTAGTAGAATTATTTTTTATATAGCATTTGAGATATTAATTGGTATTGTTATAGCATTCCTCGATTTTATTCTTTCTGATACTGAGAAGCCCCTGAGATGATCAAATATCCCCATAGATGCGAGGAACTAGAAGTTATTAGTTTGGATGTCAAGTGTAATCTAGATAGCTTTTATGTGTATTCATTTGTTCACTCACAGTGTGACATTGATTATTTTATATTTGAATGAAATAATGACGTATTTGCTTCACTGGTGAAAGTGAATATATACAGACAATTAAGTTTGTGTACTCATCCTAGAAAAAGTGCTACCTCCCTTATTCCTGAATATCACTATGGTCACCCTCAGTGACTCCTCCTGGGAAGCTATGCACCTATGCCAGCACCCAGACCATTCTTTAAAGCAATTTTGGAGCTCTTTCCCTGGAATAGCCATCAGAGCTTGCATCATATGAGGTTGAACAATTAAGTCTCCCAACTCATTCTAGGAACAACTGCTTTGAAGGGTGAACTGTGCAGTGTTGTCAGCTCATCGCTTCTCAAGGAGGGCACTTCAAAGGTAACCATAGTGATATTCAGCAGTGAGGTGTGCAGAACTTTCTAGATGTGTTTGTGAACTTAATTGTCTGATTTGTACATAGAAAGCAATTTTATTCTATTTCTATAGGTAAATATAGAATTTTATATAATAAAACTGAACAAATATTCACATTGTTGAAATTTTTGAGTTTTACTTTAGTTTTGACTTTAACTAGGGCTATTTTAAGAAAGTGGAATACTTGAAGAAATTTCAAATATTGGCTCTCCACAAAGGGAAAAGAGAGAAAAATTCAATAGTAGTTTGGTGGTATATAAACCCTGCAGGCCTAACTGATGGTTACATTCCATCTGGTCCATGCTTATTTCTAGGGTAGGAACACAAGCTACAAACTGAAATGAACCTGATGATTTTCTATAGCTGGCCAACAAGCTGTTGCATCTGAGCCAGTTATAATGTTCATAAGTTATTTAGATAGGTTTTCATACAAATTATTTTCCAGTTTCATGAGATTGGCAGATTTCCTTTGACACGAAGACTGTCTACATTCTTTATATGTTGACTTTTATCTTCATGCCTTTTAAAAAATCCTGCAAAAAATAATCTATCACAACATGCTATTTTGTTCTGATTTTGACCGTAGGCCATATGTATTATTCAAGAAGCAGACCAACTGGAACACAGAAGTATGGCACAGAAGTATTTTTATTATGGTCATATAGGATTATCTGAATTTCATTAGCTGCTGTGGGTTTGTGTCTGAAAGAAATGTCCTTCATTACCATTTCAAACTTGCACAATTTCCTTCTCTGAGACCAGGTCAAACTGAGATCTCTGACTCCATAACATAGTTAGGAAGTGGTATGTTTTATATGTAATCCAAAATGTTGATGATCTTTCAGTTCACTTGCTTTTAAAGTTTATATTATCTTCTTTTTAGGCAATATAATTTTATGCCAAATGTCCCTTTTCTAGAGGAAGACTATATAGACGTGAACTCCAGCTTTGAAACATTTTATTTGGAAAATCTTCCCAAGTTACCTCATCTATCAAAACTTCCATTCCTTTTTTTTTTTTTTGTAAAATAGAAATGACAGTGTCTATCTCTAATTTAGAGCATTTGGGAATTCAGACAGACAATCCAAGTGAAACCCCTGGAATATAATTAAGCCTTCATACATATAAGTTTTAAAGAGTAATTTATAAAATTGGTCTGTCTTTAAGCTTATCTCATAGGATAACATTGTTGACACTGACCGTCACAATACTCAAATAGTAATGGCAAGTTGTTTCATTGTGAGAGTGAAAACCCGTTTAAGAACTCTGGTTTAAGATTTGGAAAGACCACTGTTACGCAGTACCCTGCCGTCTCATGGACTCAGAAATACAGGAGAGCAGCAACATATACGTTCCATCATTTTGCCATAAAGGGGATCCTATTTGCTTTTCAGCCTTGACTTTGTTCATTTAAATATGACACTACTGTTCAAATTTTAGAATGATAAAGCTAGAAACTACTCAAGCCCCCAAGGTGAAAGTCATCCTAACCACCTTATCTTCATTCCATAGCTTAACAACTGCAATTTCCATCGTACTTCTCTAGACTACTGAAGCTGTCTGTCTGCCACCGGTGCGTTCTCTCCAGAGTACTAACGAAGGTGAGCACTCGATAGCAGAATGAAAATGTACAGGGTGCTGTGCCAAGGACCATAACCTATGGAGTTATTACCAGTTCTTAATTTAACTATTTTGCCTCAGTTTCTCTGTCTCTATAAACTGAATTCTATGGTATTTACCTCATAGAGTTGCATTGAAACTTCAAATGCAGTAACCACAGTAAATGTTTACACTGTAATTTTCAATAAATATTAGATTTCTACCCCTGATACCCAGATCATATCAGTTAATTAGTTTCTCCTTATTAAAACCTTATAGTTCACCTTATATCCAAACTCATTGTCATTTGTTTAAACCACTGTATTGATGGGTTTTGTTCTTAATCATACCCTTCCTCTTTTCTGCCCAGTGCCGTAGTCAGACTGAAGTGTGTACGGTTCTGAGAAAAGGGCAATCTACACTTTTTCTGAAACTGGTACATCTAATTCTATTTGCACCTCCACTAATTTTCATTTCAATCCCTACTTATCTATGAGACAGATAAAAAGTAACAATTTTTCACACACTAAACCTGGTAGATGAGTTGCTCTTTATAAACATCGTCATTTACCCTCTCTTTTGTTCCTATTCACAATGCACACAAATCATGTGTCATTAATTCTCCTGAATATTTCTAATGTTTGTGCTCATGCATTTATTTAAACATTTATCTCTTATCTATTCATCTAACTCTACTTGTCTATTTATCTATAAATCATTTATAACTCATTTCCCTTTCTCTTTAAGATGATAAGTTTTGAGGATAGACGTCTCAATTTTGCCTCCTCTTTTTCTGCTTTTATTACAAATGACTTCCATTAACTAGGACCATTGCCCTTCCTTTTCTGTTTTTCTGTCACACAGTGGTTGCTTAAGACCAGTTGTTCAAAAAATATCAGTGATGTAAGAACCCAGGTGAGCATTTGGACATTTCCTCCTGTGGTTTTGCTGTGAGTTTAGTGTCAAGTTCCACGGATGGGTCAGCCAGTGCAGCGGCCAGGCTGACTGGCCCCATTTCCAGAGATCCGGCCAGGAAGGAAGCAATTTACCTCAATAGTTTCAGACAGTTTATTACTTTGAGCATAACAGAACTTCATGTTCCCATCGGTTTGTTGTGTCCCTGAATCCCAGGAGACTGGGCCCAGACAGGCCAGGTGGACACTGCACACAGCGAATCTGCCACATGTCACAGACTCTGAGGGTTGCAGCTCCTGCTCTGACAGAAGGGCTTCCGGCAAAATCTCCTCTCCTTTCTTCTAGAATGAGAAATACTGCTTACCCTGGAAAGTCTCTGGAAAGAGAAAAAGATGCCTCAAGATTTTTTTACCCTGCAATGTATCCAGGGAGAAACTGTTCTAAATATCTCCAGGAGTCACTATCTCTTTGTTTCCAAGGCAAACATCTTTGAAAAAAACCTCCCATTGCCCTCTGCTTGGAAGATGAGCATAAACGTCAGATCCGTGGAGAGTTATCTCTCAACACAGCATGAAGTGTGCACACTCTCCACTCGAGAACCAGGTGACTATCCCAGCCTGGTTATTCTATGCGTGTTAAAATACGAGTCCAGAGACAAAATGAATTAGAGAAAAGCTATGGTTAAAAATAGGTCTCATGCTTGAATCCAGGGTACAATACACAAAAGATCATCAGATATTTTTCTCTTTTTTCTTCTAAGTAATTGTTTCTGTTTCTGATATATATATTACATATATTTGGAGGCACCTATACATACGCTATGTAATTAGAAGATTGTTACATTTATGTGTACGTATACTCTGGTACTACATATATATATACACAAATACACTATATATATATATATAGTGTGTGTGTATTTGTATTACAGTAATAATGTTGGTTTTAAAATTATTTTTCTGGAAGTGGGTTTTTTATTCACTATGGAATCAAAAGACTTAATTTCCCCCAATTTTTTTTTTTGTATAATCTGTTCATCTTTTGCTGTTACAAAGTGACAATGTTATTTGTGAATACCACTTTCATATTTTCTCCAAGAGAATAAACTACACTTTTTTTATTTTATTTTATTATTTTTTGAGACAGTCTCAAGTTATTGCCCTGGGTAAAGTGTCGTGGTGTCATAACTCATGGCAACCTCCAACTCCTGGGCTCAAGCAATCTTCCTGCCTCAGTTTTTCTATTTTTACAAGAGATGAGATCTTGCTTTTGCTCAGGTTGGTCTCAAACCCGTGAGCTCAAGCAATCGGCCTTGGCCTTGGCCTCCCAGAGTGCTAGGATTACAGGAGTGAGCCACTGCACCCAGGCTAAATGACACATTTTAGAATCAAAATTCAAAACTGTTGAATGAGCACTTACAATTTTTTATCAATATATTTTTAGAAGCCTAGATCCTTCTGCAGAGTATTATCATCCTTATTTTTAAAGCAATTATTTAATTTTAAAACATTATTTTTAGTAAAAATATTTAAAAAATAAATTTAGTCTTTAGTGATACCTGTATTTGTTGTGCGTATACACGTATACCGTGATATGTCTGTGCTTGCAGCAGTGCCACACTCTTGGTGGAGTTACTCTGTAGGAGAGGCCGACAAAGAGGGTTAATAGAAAGAGCTAGTGAAATCAGTGCCCGTATGCTTTTGTTACGATATTGTTTTGATCGAATATGATTTCTTGCACATCACATGTGTTAATTTCCAACATTTTAAATAAATACTACTTTATAACTGTTAAGAGACAAATAAAAATAAGATATTCATAAACAAGGTGCCAGCCTATGACAGGACATGGTGGTCTTCCATGGAATTTATGATGCTGCCTTAATTCATGAGTGATGGTAATGCAGTAAGCAATTATACCCCAGATTTCAGAGAAATCAAGCCTGCACTGGAGTGATGCTGCTGTCAGAAAATGGATAGGAAGTATATAAATTGTATAGCTCCTGCAGCTGGTTTTGCCTCAGTCTTTCACTAATTTCGTTATTTTTTTGTTACAGGCCCTAGGATCAAAGTTGTACATAAATTATCTAACTTAGTTCTCTAATAAGCCTCATGATAGCACCGTTAAATTCCACTAGATTGTAAGCTTTGTTATGGCAAAAAAAATGTCCATTTTGTTCACCAATTTAAATTAAGTTACATGGTACTTGACACAAATCAGATGCCAATGCTTTTTTAATAAATGCATAAACAAATACCCATTTTTTATGTAAGGATTCTGAGCTCTCCTTGACCAAATAACTTGCTTGTAGCTTCACAGTGAGAGGATGATGTAATTTGTTCTCTAGCCATAGTTTGTTTGGCATCTCCAACCTTCATCCTTCTGTCTACAATTCTAAGAAATCATCCCAGCAAACTCTGAGAACAGAGGTACTGTTTTCCCATTCCCTTCTCCATCAGGAACAGTAAACATGAGGCTGCCCTTTCTCTGGTTTCTGGGAACTTGGAAATTGCCTTCATCTTGTTGAACTCAGAGGGATGGATTAAATGCAACATATCCATTTGGTGAAAGGTGCTATGTTTGGGGGATAAATTTGTGCCTGTATTAAAAATTCATTACATTAGAAAATAAAAAGATAGATTATCTGTGATCATGTAAAAATGGTCCAAATATCTTGGTTCCCAACAGTCCTATGGAAGTAAAGAAAGAAAGAAAGAAGGAAGGAAGGAAGGAAGGAAGGAGGAGGAAGGGAGGGAGGGAGGGAGGGAGGGAGGGAGGGAGGAAGGAAGGAAGGAAGGAAGGAAGGAAGGAAGGAAGGAAGGAAGGAAGGAAGGAAGGAAAGAAAGAAAGAAAGAAAGAAAGAAAGAAAGAAAGAAAGAAAGAAAGAAAGAAAGAAAGAAAGAAAGAAAGAAAGAAAGAAAGAAAGAAAGAAAGAAAGAAAGAAAGAAAGAAAGAAAGAAAGAAAGAGGTGTTTTATCATAGTGATCCTATCCAGAAGTTACCTGCAGCGTGACTGTACATTTTCATTTTACAACTGAACCTTTCCTTCTTTACCTTCTGAGTACATTGCCTGTCTGGCTGAATTTATGACCACTGAACTACATTTTGCTTTATTCTTCTAAAAGTGGTTTAAAACTGTTCGGGAACTCTCCAAACAATAAAAGTCTAACAAGAGTAATGCTTTCTAAACAATAACTCATTTTTTAAATGGTCAATAAATACAAACAAGGCAACTCCCCAAAGTTCTCTTTGCAACTTACTAGTGAGAAGAAGGATTAGGAAGCCAAACCCATGTGGACCTGCTGCATGGTGCAGCTATGCGGACCCCTTTCAGGCCAGCACTGCACCCCAAGCCAGCTCTGCATCATTTAGACAAAATGTTTGAAAACAACACCTGAAAGCAATGGCTCATGTCTTTCCAACCAGTTGATCAAGTTTTACCAGGTTGGATTGGAATAATGGGGAATTCTCCTAATTTTCAAGCTGATTTGACTTCAGCTGAATTCCAATGACCAAAACCTGCATAACTGGTGGCACACCATATAATTAATTATCTGAGTGAGAACGATTGGAGAGTCAAAGATAGTGAGTGCCATTAATAATTGCAATGAGGCAACTGGTTCAAAGAAGGGCTCTCTCAAGCAGATTGGGACCTATAGTCATCCTAAAAGTGACAAACTTCAAAAATTCTCAGATTTCTTTGGCTCCCATATGAGGAACTTGAAATAGATTTTTTTTCTTTTTTGAAACAGATATTCTTAATACTAATTATTAACATTCATGATCACACATAATAATAATATTTTCAGGGTCTACACCTCACAATGATCATACCTACATACTTTTAAAACCTCCTTAATAATTCCTAATGGATATCACAAATGTTTTCTCTGTCTTTTTTATTTTTAAAAAGTGCATATTTATTTGTTCTTTAATTTGTTTATATTTTTCTGAGACAGACTCTGATTCTGTTGCACCAGGCTAGAGTGCTCTGACATCAGCTTACTTCATAACACCCACAAACTCCTTGGCTGAAACAATCCTACTCCCTCCCAAATACCTGAGACTTATAGGCACCTGCCACAATATCTGGCTAATTTTTTTCTATTTTTAGTGGAGAGGGGCGTGTCACTGTTGCTCAGGCTGGTCTCGAACTCCTGAGCTCAAGGGATCCTTGGCCTCCCAGAGTGCTGGGATTATAGGTGGGTGGCCTCTTTAGTTTTAATGTTTTTAGTTCTTCAATTTATATGATTATGATAGCGATAAGCATATTTTACAAGCATATGAATATATTGGAGACAATTACTTCAGGAATTCAATGTTATTTTGCAGGAAAATAAAAATATAATAAATTCAGTTTGTAAGTATTAAGCTGCATTTCCATACCTAACTTTGATTTTGTTACTTGTCTTCTGTCATCTGATGACCTTAAACAGGGAAGCAGGGATGTCTATTTAAGTGCACACACACACACGTACACGTACAAAAACCTCGTTTTATTTGGTACCATTATGTTATATATGCTACCTTTTTTGGCAATTTGTGCTTACATTAAGCTTTACCTTACTTGTGAATGAAAACTGTATGTTCACACTCTATGCTGTAGAAAAATGATAGGTAACCTCAAGCCCCGAAGTAGTAACTTCCCCCCTAAAAAGAGGTTGATCTCGGTAACTATATCCAAAATTTACCAGAAACCCGAATGTGCTATTTATGGCTCCCTAAGGGTTTGAACACAGATGACAAAGATGAATCAGGATTAACAGGATGATGTTAAACAAACCCCAGCTTCCCACTGGACAGTGTTGGAGTTACTCTTTGCAGAGATTGCAATACTTTTTTATTGGTCTCTTTTCTCCTTTCCTGTCCTTCACATCTACCCTGACTTCTTGATCCGGGCTCTGTTTTTACCACTGTTCCTAGTCAAGCCCAGCTCATTCTTCTTCTTATTATTATTTTTTATTCTTGTGGTTCAGACTTGGGAGACCATTCAGTTTTTCAATCTTTTCTCTGTCTGTTCTGAAACTGTCACATGTCAGAGTGTTTAACTTGTGTAGTGCATCAGGAAGAGGTTCATTTCTATCTTTGATGAAGATTACATAAAGTTAAAGATTTATTTGCTGACAGAATAGTGTGGATGAGATTTTATTCACAGTGAAGTTTATGTAAGTACCTACTATAAATAAATGAATGGGATAAAATATCATAATTTGGGGGGGTGCATGTATCTAGACTTTTCCTTGATGAAGGATCTTAACTACCTTGGGGCACAGTATCCTATTTAATAACCAATCTCACTTAATCTTTAAACTGGAGTATATTTGCTTTTTAGGTCATTTAATATCAGGCAATGTAGTAAATATTTGCTTTACCTCTTAATATTCACAACAACACTATAGTATAGAGTGACTACTGAGATTGTCTTCATCTTACAAATAAAGGAGTTTCTCTAGGGAAACGTGTACATAAGTGGTGGGACCAGACCCATGCAGTCCTGGTTTTCAACGTTCCAAATTCCCTACATATAGGACTAATTTCATATTCACCCATAGTTCTCAACTACCATAAATACAATATTCAGCTTCTACTGCTACTCATTTATTGAACCCCTTTTATGCATACAGGCAACCGTAATTTACAGCTGATTTCAGATTTCTCTTTATATTTCTGAGATTCAAAATGCCATCCCATTTTATATTGAATGAGTTGGGTTCAATGAAGTCACTGAATGCAAATTATTACAGCGTTAACAAATGAGTCATTTTGCTAAATCACAGCTGTTTCTTCAATGTTTCTGTAAATGCCATTTCCTAAATTGGCAACAACTTAGAGCAAAGCAGTTTTATTTTTGTCTTGATATCAAGGTGCAATGTGGGCTACAATGACACTTGGGCACACTAGCAATTACTTAATATTCTTTAAATTCCATTTAGTTGGATATGTCAAATTTCATTCCAACAATAGTTAAGGTCTGAAGAAAGAAAAAATAATAAACTAAGACTTTAAGAGTTAGAATAATTACAATCTTGTATACAAAATGTTTAAAGTTCACATGACAGTCATGATGAAAGTCTACACAGGGAAACCAATAAAACACTCCAAAGGATTTCAGCTCCCTTGCTGGATGTAACTTAGTTTACAGAACTGCAGTTTTGTATAATATAATTAACAAAGGAGACCTGTGGGGGGAGGAGTGATAATTTCTGACTCTTTCTCTCTGCAGAGATCATGAATGCATTAATACTAATGTCAACTTGACACTCAGTGAAAGCTTATTCTCTATTTGCTTCTTCATCCATCGGTAATATGAAGGAGAGAAAAAGAGAAAAGTACTAGGATTATTCTCTGAGTTATAATGTATTCAATTTCAAGAAAGAGAAACACGAGCTATGTAAAATCGAAGGGGATAGATTTGTTTTAAGTGGGTAGACAGATTTCGTGGATATTAAGGAAATGCGTTCTGGTATTACAGAGGGAGTGAATGTTGACTTACCTGGGTACAGCTGGGTAGCACTTTCTCAGCCTGTGCACTAATACTTGGTTGGGCATTAACATAAATCGTTTATACCCAATGTGTCTTCTCTTTCTATCTGACCACTTCTTTATGTGCGTCCTCATTTAAAATCCAGAGAAAGAACACATTTATCTCTGACCAGATGAAATATTGAAGGTTGAGTCATCTTTAGCTAGAAATACAGGATCACATAACACATAGAATTAGTTCTCTAGGGATAGTAAGGAGGGTAGAACATAGTAATTTAAAATGGGGATAATTGACATACCAATTCCTTCTCAAACTTGTTTTTGTAGCATGTGTATCAGGACAGCTAATCTATTCTTGGTTATATTTCTTATCACAAGTCATACAATTCACTTCCTTGCATTGGAATGAAAGAAAAGTGCAAAGACTTCTCAGTCTCTCTGTTTCAAATTACCTAGAGTTCAGTCTTTAAAATGTACCAACGGTTTTCTTAATCCTCCAACAATCACTGCAGCTGTTTTCTATTTTAGAAATTCATGAACACTTGAAGTGTTCATGCTAGAATTGCCAAGGGTTCTGTAAATGCTTTCTACCAATCATCACACGGGTGCCTTCACGGGATGTGGTTTAATGGTTTTCAGGCTTCTCTGGGTTAAGAGGGCCTGTTAAATTGTTCTACGTTTATTTAGAAGTCCTAAATTCTGTTTTTCATCTCTTCCACTATCACGAAACACTTGGGCATCTCAATCTTGTCTCTCTGAGTCTTTTGGTATTGAATTATTTCTGCCTAGTTCTATGTGACTTGTACTGGTTTCAAATGCATATCACATAAGCAGTGATATCCAAGGTAACAATATATAAGCTTTGAAATACTCCTTTATTCTTGGGGATAATGTTATGAAGAAAGAATCACAAAAACTAATAACTTAGGATAAGAAATACAGTTTCTATGAAATATCACACTCTATAAAAAGAAAATTATTCAGGAAAAATTAGAATACTGGTGTTCCTCCGACAATCTGTGATGCAGTAAGAGAGATAATCCAAGAAACCTGAGATGAAAATTAGATATTTAAAGAAAAAAAAAAAAAGAAACACAGCATTACCCACAGGGGCCCCAAAGTCTAGAGAGCTTCATCCACTTTATCTAACAGAATCAGGCAGCGTCCTCCTGGAGCCAGAGTCATGGTGCTTTAGCTCTGCATGCTTATGACTTGTCAGTATGAGAATCAATTCTGGAAATGGATATATTACATATTTAATATGAACATATCCAGGTCACAACCTCAGAGGTTCTGATTCAACTTCTATTTTTAAGCAATATACCCAGTGCTGTAAAAATTATTTAATCCCCTGAAATTGTGTTTGGGTTTTAGATTACTTGGTAACTAATACTGATTTCCAAAATTTACTTTTTGTCTGACCATGGGGAAAACAAAATACTTAATTATTTGATGCCTCAGTTTCCTCCTTTACAAAATTGATGTACTAATACTAACATTCAATACACAAGGCTACTGTAAATATTAAGATAATGTTTGTAAAATAGTTCCTCTCAGGACCTTGTATATATGCTTCCTGAAACAGTACTCAATCAATGTTAATATTAACCTCATCACTGTCAACAATAACTTTTGTTCATTAGCTTTCTTACTTTGGACAATTACAGGAATTTTCTGAGACTTGCAGTTATACACATGGATACTTCAGGGAAGAGTCATGTCTTGATGTGCTTCCATTGTTAGTAACAATGATTTTATAAGCTTAAAACCAATATTCAATTATTGGTTGTAAGTAGGTTAGGGATTGAAATAAGAACGTATTGCATGTGGATATCCAGTTCTCCCAGCACCATTTATTGAACAGGGATTCTTTCCCCCAGTGTATGTTCTTGTTTAGTTTATCAAAGAGTAGGTGGCCGTAAGATGTTAGTTTCATCTCTTGGTTTTCTATTAGGTTCCAGATGTCTATGTCTCTATTTTTATACCAATACCATGATGTTTTGATCACTATGGCCTTGTAGTACAGCCTAATGTCTGGTAGGCTGATGCCCTGGCTTTGTTTTTATTACTAAGTATCCCTTAGCTATATATATGTGTGTATATATATATTTTTTTTTTCCTGGTTATGTACAAAACAAAGCACTATTTTTTCCAAGTCTTGAATGTATTTTGGTAGGGATGACATTGAATCTGTAGATGCTTTGGGAAGTATAGACAGTGTTGGAGAGAGAGGGAGAGGGAGAGGGAGAGGGAGAGGGAGAGGGAGAGGGAGAGAGAGAGAGAGAGAGAGAGAGAGAGAAAGAAAGAAAGAAAGAAAAGAAAGAAAAAAATATTGCAGATGATGGGCAAAAGGGAAAAGAGACAGCAGAGAAGTGCATCAGAGAAACCAAAAGCTTGGTGCAAAATGTGCTGCTGAAGGCCTCACTCCTTTAAGACTCCAAAGGCTATCTCACTGAAACTTCACCCCTCCCCAAGCGCAACTCCACTGGGAGGTCACAGTGCAGGTAGGACTCTCCTGGGAGGAGCTGCCCTCTCAGGGAGAGTGAGTGCTTTTGGAGAGTTAAGGAATGCAGAATGTTTGAACCTCATTAAAGAGAGCAAGAGTTGCTCTAAACTAGAAAAGGAGAAAAGTATCTCCTTTCTTCTGGGGCTTTGGTACCGTGGGAAGCGTCAGTCTGAGCACAAAGCTTCTTCTTTTTTTTTTGGCCAGGGCTGGTTTGAACCCGCCACCTCTGGCATATGGGAGCAGCGCCCTACTCCTTGAGCCACAGGTGCCACCCAGCACAAAGCTTCTTGAGTGCTAATTGCCACTTCTGTGATTTGTGTGTGGGGCCTCACTGGGGTCTTCTTTGATATCCTGCTCCTGGACTGTGTTCCCTGTCCTGCTCTGCTTGTGTCATTAATAATTTAGAATGAGATAAGTAAAAAGTGAATCAATTTGATTAAAGTAGCTAGTTTAAGGCATAGTTTACTTGGGGAATGCAAACCCAGCAAGGATTGTGATGTAAAGATTTTGGCCTTCCTCTTCTAGATGTATGAAATAAATACACAGAGAACTCAGAGTCTTGGTCTTTGCTGAAGCCTCACAATAAGGAGCAAAGATCCCTCGGCCCGTTCTGTTCTTAAAACTTCAAATCTGTGTCTATCTTTTCACTTTCCTTCAATCTCCCTTTTGCACCAAGCCCTAGAAAAGAACCACTGTGAAGTTTGGGGCTGGTTCTCCAGTAAGACTCAGTTTCTCTACCTCTAAATGATGATCTAAGGATCTACCTCATCTAGCTATGGGACAGACACATAAGTAGTCAATGCTGTAAAACATCTAGAATGTTTTTTGTACAAAGTTTGTGTTCAAAACAATTGTAATTATTACTTTTAATTCCAGTGAATTAATAATATTATTAATTCTATTAAAGGTCAAGAGGACGATAATTTATCAAGCCCTTTATTGAGGTATTTAGAAGTGACATGGCCCCCACATAGATGCCATCAGTTCCGTCCCAGCTCCCATTACCACTGCTATTTGAAAGCACGTGTACCTGCAAGTTTCAACACTGAAACCTAATCACCAGGGAGATGATATTAGAAGGTGGGCTTTCTGTGGGGTGATCAGGGATGGAGGGCTCCAGTCACATGTGGGACTCATGGTCTTATAAAATAATGTGGGGAAGCTGCTCACCTGCTGTTCTCTTACCTGCTGTGCGGACACGGCACTCAGGGGGCCATCTCTGAAGCAGAGGGCAAGCCCTGATGAGGCACTGGATCTAATGGTACCTTGATTTCAGATTTCCTGACCACCAGAACTATAATAAAATTAATTTCTATTGTTTATAAGTTGACTAGTCTCAGTTATTTTGTTATACCAGCATTAACAAACTACAATCATCATCAAGCAGAGGGCAAAGTGCCTCTCACTTTTCTATATTCATTAAACAAAAGTGAACAAACCATAGTGTCTCCTAAGTAAGCTTTTCAGCCTTACAAAACAAACAAACAAACAAACAAAAATATTAAGTAAAATTAGTATTTCATATAAACATATACTTTTACTATTTTGGTATTAATAATTCCCATGCATACACTTGTATAAGTATACAGTATACCTTATGCATTATTTGCATTATTTGGGACACACATGTAGTGAAAAAGTGTTTCTTGTATATCTGAAATTCAAATAATTCAAATAATATTGACTATCCTTTTTTTGTTTTTTTGGCAGTCCTGATTTTAAGGGCAGCATTTGATATTCATCTGAAAATGATTTTCTACTTGGATAAAAATGTTCATGAAGGTTGAACATACAGGCTAGATGATTTCCCTTCCCATGAAGATAGATGGTTGAGCCTGACAGTGGGCAGCCTGAGAAAGTATTTTCTGATTGTCAATCACAAAGATTCTGAAACTTGGGGAGTAAATTGTTATCTATTTGACTAACCCATAATTTTCCTCAGTTAGCTAGGTAATGTCAGTCATTTTAACTCCATATCTCTGCATCGTCTTTTTTCTCCTGGAGCTCTTCAGCACTCCCCTCCTCCTCACAAAGTGGAAGTTGTCCATAATACTCTCCTTAATGCTATTTTGCAGAGTGTCCCTGGGGAGCCATCTGTCTGAAAGTGCTCTTCTGACAGCAACAGAGGGTCAGGGGTGACCATTGACCTGAGACAGGATTGCCATTGTTCTTGACGTGAAACTTTCTCTTATTTCTCAAGTTTTATGTCGAAGCCAATTTGAAAATAGCAAGCTATGCTATGTCAGTAACTCATAAAAAAATCTTGTCTCTGATCAAAAGAAAAGATGTCACATGTTTTTAGACATTGAAAGATCAGTCCATCTCAGATCTATACCAAACGTGGGTTAAACAGTGAACAAACAACCACAGTATCGTGCACTACGTACACTTAATACTATTCTTGTTTTTATTTTAGATGTTATATTTTATAGTTTCAAATTTAAGTGCATTGTTAAAATGACACTCTGGAGTCTACATAGCTAAATAACATCAGATATGCTGAGAGAAAATCTTCCCATGGTGATGCGGAGCGCAAAGTTGAAAAACTCTAGGTATCCCTAGCTCTTCATTGGAGTATCCGCCATTACTGCTCAGAAACAGTATTGTGTTGATCTGCATTTCTCTCCCCAGTCTTCCCTGCACCTATGTTCACCTCTTTCACATAATATAAATATGGCTGATTGTCCAAGTTACAAGGCAAAATGCATCTCTAAATAATAAAGGTGGAAGTAATATGATTTATTGATTGCTTTTATGAAAGCCATTGTACAAACTTCTTTGTAAATGCCACCTTTTTAATAATCACAATAGTCTTTTGCATTAGATAAATTATCCCAATTTAAGTAGTTTATGGTGATCTAGATGCTACATATTTTGAATTCAGATTCAAATTGTAATCATTCAGAGCCTCGGTTCTTTATGTTACCAAGTCTTGTGTTTTGGATTAACTTTCTGCTCAGGATATGGCATTGTGACTAACATAAAATACGTGCTCAATAAAAGATTATTTTAAAAATATTAATTCATGCCAAAGTTACATATTCAGGACCCTGATTTTATTGCTGCTTCTGTTTAAACTCTTTGATATTGGTCACTACTTCATTTTCTCAGAAATTAAGCAAGGCATTCCATTGTGATTGTAAAACTTTTTATAATTTGAATAGAAGAAAAATAACATTCATTATGTGCCAAGTATATATATAGTTGTTGAAATAATAGAAATATTTACATAGACAGGGAACTGAATATTTTGTCAACTGGGCTTCAGGGATTAAACTTTCAAAACTTGAAAAAACTTATTATGCTTAGAAAGAAATAGTATTTTTGGACAGCTATTCATAACATGCCTTTAAGGCAGAATCATTATTCTACTTTCACTACACCATAACTGTATGTGGGTGGAGATTATATACATTTACACACGCGCGCGCGCGTACACACACACACACACGTAGATGTATACCGGAAGGGAGAGAAAAAGAGAGAAAGAGAGGGGAGAGAGAGAATGAATAGAGGGAGAGAGATGATTACTTAATGCCATGTCTTTGAGGAATTTAAAGCTAAGAAAACAATAGCAAAGCAAATGTGGAATGAGCTTTAAAACAGGGGTGTGGTATGAGTCTAAAATGCATTTGGCATGTGACAAACGGTTGATAATGGAGACAGAAGGTATACTGTGTAACTGTATAGATAGGTGTCTGTTTTTAAATGGAAAAACACATCCAATGTCAGTTTTCAGTTTCCTGCTGGAGATAAACGAGTCCTCAAGTAGACCGTACGCTAACCCTGACTGAATTATGTATTCATTCTTACATCTTCTTATATTTTGTGTTTATTACATGACTTCAATGCCAGGAGAAGAGGTAGAATGAATAATTATGGTAATTTTTATAAATAATAATTTCTAAGACATTATGTTCAACTTACAGTGGTTTGAGAAAACATGTGCATCTAAGTACTCCAGAAACATTATTAATGGTACTTAAGGAAAGCTTGGGGGTATCAGTACTCTTACACTAAGCTGTCCAATATGTAATTTATTTCTAAGTTTTTCCTCCTTGTATTAGCTTTCTGGAGTTCAAATTCTTGTCAGTCACCAATAAGGACTATTTTTTCCCTGTAGAAAAGACCAAAGTGCCTAAAATAAAACATTACACAAAGAACAAAAATATATCTTTCAATGATTCAATATGCTTATTCTGAAGGTTTAATCACAACAGTTTTTCTTAAATTATTTTTAACCTTTGTCTTAGAGAAGGAGATTTTTACTCAAAATAATGTTTATACTTTTTTCTAGCACTTTTTTGTTTTAAAAATAATGATTTCTCTAATTGTTAAGCTGTATGTTCTATTTCCTGATTAAAGGCACTGTCATAGTTCTTCAAATTCTTGCTTCTGAACAATTTCTATTTAAACATCAACTTGCATTCACACATATGATATTACTTGACTCTTATGTCCAGTTTTATTAAAAATTACTATAATATTGCTTCTGAGGAACTTAGATATAATTTTCAATAGCTGTACCACAATGGAACACCTCCAAGAGGGAATGTCTGCATCCTTCATTCCAATGATTCACTACCAGCCAGCAGTATTCAATTTCAAAAAAACTCTGACCCTGAGTTCACTCAGTTTGGAGTTATCATCATCTTACAGAAAAAAAAAAAATCCATCTATTTTTAAATGGAAGTACATTTTCTCATTTAGACATCCTCCCAAAAGGCATAAAAAGTAATTTTCTACTCTCGAAACTTCTGTGCTTAACATTTTATTTTGTCTGATCTTATGAAACATGATACAAGTAGATTTCACTAGGGTTATGTGGAATAGAAAGTGTTGAGAACAATTAGACCGCTCTTTCATTTAATAAGCCCCAAACTGAAACTAACATTATATTCAAAATGATTCTGAAAAAATGAGGCTTCGCCATAGTGAGTAAAATTTTATCACTGCATTTCAATAAGCATTTATTGTAGTAAAATATGCATTTTTTTTAGTTTGCAAGGAACTTTGAAGCACATTTGATTTACATAGAAACTTAAATACAAATAGATTAATATCTTTGCTTTAGTGATGAGAAAACTGAAGTTGAAAGATATGAGGAGACTGTTTCTAGGCCAGATAACTAGCTATAACCAAAGGAAAGTCACTATGTACCTGACCATGGTGCTTTTCTCAGTATTTTATTTTGCCCCCCCCCATAAAAGCCTGTGGGTAAATACACAACCGAGATGCCCTTGAAGAGTTTACTGTCTATCTACAACAAAATGTTAATAGTCCAAGAGTTAGAATCTAAGAAAAAAATGGGTTAATTATTTATTTCGCTTATTTCTTGGTTATCATCTGTACTCAAAGAATAGAATACATACTCCAGGACAGTGGGGATCTTTACCTGCTCTTTTACAGGATTGTAGCCTAAAAGGTTAGAACAATGCCTGATAATCATTCAACAAATAGTTTTAAATGAAGCTTTGAAAGATAAGATTCAAAGTATTATTGGCAAGATGAGGAAGGATTGGAGTGGGGAAATATTTCCTTCTAGTACTTAGGGTCAACTTGATAATTCGCACTCTGCCTATGTCTATGGACCTATCTCCTACCAGTTGCCTCCCCACTATGCTTTGTAAATGTGACCAAGCAATCTCTATCCCTATTACACATCTTAGCCCCTGCCATTACCTGTAAATTAAGTTTCCTTTGTATTTGTTTATTCTGGAAGTTGATAGTCTCCCACTTTGATGGAATAAACTCAATGGTAGCAGGGATCTTGCTTTTCTCTTCTAATGCTTTATTCTCAGTACTTTGAAAACTCAGTAATGTAAAAGTTTGGTCTTTGGTGACTGATGAAATTAATATCAATATGGAAAAAATGGAGATTAATTTTGTAGTCTAATAGACAACAATATAAAGTTCTTCTAAAGTAGGATATTGATGACTGATTAGATAAGTGATATTATCCTTAGGAATTTAAGCTGAGAACTAATAAGAAAATATAATTGTTATAAACCTGGCTTGAAAAGGGAACAGGTTAGCTTTAGACATCAGCTTGAGGAATAATAAATGAACTTCAGCTACTGAGATATAAAGACAGAATCCATCTCTAGAGCTTCCAAGGCCCTGGATGGCTTTCCAGGTTAGTTTCCAGGCTATCCAACAACACAGTGATTCCTGTTCATCCCCAGAACTCTGGCTGTGACTTCCCTGATGGGATGTGTATTTTGACATCACACTCCCATTATTTAGTGTAGTCTGAAAAGTCTGTTGCTTACAACCATAATAGCTGAACATTAAGCATCAGTCAGACCTTCTCAGGTTTCTCCCCAGACATCTTTCATTTTCTTATTAGCAGACTAGTCTTCTGTCTTATTTGTCTTAAATAATTCAAAACTGAAGCCCATTCTTCACAACACTTCATCTACATAGACCATGTTCAGTCTGGGAAGATGATTAGAAACATCACTCTTCTATCTTCCACCAGCCTCGCTGGTCTCAGGAGCTTCTAAAAATAGGAAGATCTCAGGGAGCACAGTTATCCATCAATGTATAATTTGAAGGACACTGAAAGAATTGCCTAATCGAGCGTACTTCCATGATATACCCCCTGGCGATTCCTCATATGTCTATTATTTGAACCAATTTTAGAAATGTCTCTAGATACAGGCTCTCTTAAATACAGCCACTGAACCATATATGTCAACATATGGAATTTTCAGTATCAGGAGTGATAATAATAAACAAGTAGAGTATTACTGCAAGAAGAGAAGTTGGCCTAAAATAAGTTTTATAATTTTACAAAATGTAAGTATTGGCACTTTATCTTTTCCTTTGTTTTATCCTCCACCCTGCAACTCGCTGCCACTCTTTTACATTCTAGTTGAACATTATTTCACTTCTTACTTTTTTGTCCCATTTACAGAAATGTTTCATTGTGGCTTTGAATGACAAATCCAGAAATAGATATTACACACATATATGGGGTGGACATAAAGTTTGTGTGCAATTTAAATTAGTTTACTATTTAAATTGTACACAAATTTTATGTCCATCCCATCCCACATATCTTCCAAAGGACAATGCTCTCCAAGTGGCCTTTCAATAACTTACCAAAATGCTTGCTTTGTCACGACCTGATTTCTTCTTTCTAGTAAAGGAAATGGGGTGGGATGGGAGTTGACAGAAAAAAAACCCAGGGGCCATCCAGACTGATAGTCTCATTTTTCAGAAGAGGAAACTGCAGTCTTCAGAGATGACATGACTTCATAAGAATAACCTGTGGAGCTCTGAACTACATTAAATCAACCATTTGTGGGTGTAAGAATTTTAGGCAAGTCTTACAACCCTTTTGAAAAAGGCACTGCGATGTCATATTCTCTGTGGGACCCAAGTAAATATTTTCTGATTTTTACTAAATGTATGGCCAAGAGGTACATATTCCATTCTAAATATCATTTCACTTAACATCATTCATGTTGATCTTTGTCTCATGGTTCCAATTATGCCGTGACCTAATACGTGTGTTCTTTGAAAAATGTGTTAGCCTCAGATGTCCTAGTTTCCAGGATTTTCCAAGTAAATTTACGAGGAAATCAAGATTGTCATTATGTGCTTGGCTAATATGGGATTAGAGAGCAGTTATGTGATTACAGTTTTTTAAACATCTGTATTATGTATGTCCTTTGGAGCCAATCCATTTTATCAGTTAATTATGTAATTAGGGCATTTTTTATAGCATATTATGCACTTCTTAGAATGGGATGCTTCTTCAAAGCCATTCTGGTCTATCATGTAATTAAGTAATTAATCTTGATGCTCAATAAAGAAAATATCGTTTGAATAATTAGTGAAACAGACAGACCGTAAGCAATGTGCAGTGTTTCTTTGCACATACTGGTTATTCAGAACACAATATATTGTATGATAATACATGTTCTTGATTACCATAATATGAAAATGATGGAATGGAATTTCTTACTATAATGAAAATATCAAGAACAATTTATTCCCATATAAATATCATTTTAGCATAGTAAATTCTAGTGTGCTCTGAGAAATTCCAAAACTCATTTGATTAAGGGAAAAAGGCAAGGTGTTTTTAAGACACTATAAAAATAGGTTTATAATTTAAAAAGAAACTACAAACATGGCAAACTTTTCTAGGAAACAGATTACGATCCTAAAGTTACCATGTTTTTTTCTAGACTTCAAATGTTATTTGTTAATAATAAATTGATTATAGGTGTAACAAATGAATTATAATTTAAGACTGTTTTCAATAGGTGTATCCTTTTAAAATAAGCAAATTTAAAGAGAATTGAAGAAAATAAAGAATTTAAAATAGTTTTTTAAAGAATATTACCACAATTTTGTTTGGCTATCAATCAGAATTAATTTTATAAATAATTAAAACAATGACTGGAGAGTATTTGCAGCTCTAAGTATTTAGTTAAGCACATCCCTATATCATTTCACGTCCCTTAAGTGGAAACCAATGATTCTATTTTTTTTGTCCTAACAATTAGGATAGACAATGCTCCTAGTCACCCAGGGGCAGGGGGTCTGAGACCTAAGGAGATCAACACCTGAGCATTGACAGCTACAAACACATCCTTGGCACACTAAAGATGTGGCATGTGGTTTGACGGATCTTCAATACAATGTGATGAATTTAGAAACGGTCATGGGTTAGAGGAGGGGCTGATTCAGTTGCTACAGGGGCTTAGTGAATGCTTCATAGAAGTGAAGAATGACTTAGAGGGACCCTGGCCTGGATGGGGAGAGGGACTAGTAAAATACATAAAATAACAGGGATAGCACCTGCCATGACTCAGAACTACGGTTAAAACATCTTATGCTCAGACAGCTGTAAGTATTTTCGTAGTGCAATTATGTTGAAAGAAAAGTTGGAATCAGAGTTACCTGTGGCAGGAAATGAGTTCAGAACATATGCAGAATCAAAAGTTTTGAAGATCTTTATAGGTTTTCCTAAGCTATATGAACATTCTTCTCTAGTTAATGGTGTGCTATTCAATGACTAATGCAGGATATTTGAATGACCAGAAATACAATTTGAGAGTTCAGTGCAGTAGATGAAAGGAGACATGATTGTGAAAGAAAGGGATCTGAAGTACAGGACTCAATTGCTGAAACAATTTTTTTTTTTTTTTAAAGAAACATTTTAGACAAGTTAAATTTACCAGAAACTATTTGAGCCAAGAAACAATTCATAAATCGGGCAGCACCTTGAACCAGGAAGAGTTCAGAGAGCTCCACTCAACAATTTTGGCAGGGAGTACTCAGAGACAGGAAAATAAATACACAGGCAGAAACACTGACTGATTGCAGCTCAGCACTTGCCTTATTTGGGCATGTCCAGGCAGTTGGTAGCCCGTGATTAGTAGTCATCTCATCTGCTGTAACTGTACAGTGGGTTACTTGTTACAAGGTTATACTCTCAGCTTGCAATTTGTTCACGTATTAAGTTAGGCAATTTGGTGCAAACAAAGACAGATTTAGACCAAGTTTAATTACTTGAATTTAACAATTTAAAAGAGAGTATAAAGGGGTGGCACCTGTGGCGCAAAGGAGTAGGGCACTGGCTCCATATGCCGGAGGTGGCAGGTTCAAACCTAGCCCTGGCCAAAAACTGCAAAAAAAAAAAAAAAAAGAGAGAGAGAGTATAAGGTCTACACTGAAGAAGTAGAAGTAAAAATGAGAGCAGAAGAATGCTGGAGTTCTGGTTCATTTCCTATTCACTGTTGCTATGACTTGGACAGAGGAGAAGATACAGGAGAGGTGAAATGCTGGCCAGCCTCCAAGACGCCCCTGCGATTCCCTGCCTCCTGGTCTCACATCCTCTGCACTTTTCTTCACCTTAGACCTTGTGACAAATAGAATGTGGCAGGATTGACAGTGTTTCACTTTTGAGATTAGTTATGAAGGATACTGCTTTCTTTTTAGGGACACGACCTCTTTCTTTTGGATTATTTCCTCTGGGGAAACGAGAAGCTATATGTCATGCGGAGCCAGGTGAAACTTAAGGCTTCAGGTCAGCAATGTCCTGGGTGAGCCATCTCGGACATGATTGTCCAGCCTCATTCACATGTTCATATAACTGGGGTCTCTGCCACCAGCTGGACTGCCACTTCATGAAGGCCCCTGCCGTCGCACCACACAGCTCTAAAATACTATATATTTTAAGCTGCCAAGCTTGGGGCAGTTTTTTAAAGTAATGGCATAACTAACATAAAGGATAATCAAAAATGGTGCACAATTTTATGGTTTTGCACAAGTAAGAAGATGATTGAGTGAGGAGGGAGAACATTTAAGAAAGGGGAGAGAACACTGCCAGCCAGAAGATGTCAGGAGCTAATTTGTCAGTGGATGTAGAACTTACAGGAATGATATCTATGAAAGATAATGATTTTGCTCAGTGATGAGCAAGGAAATGTGTTTGGAAAACAACTGAACTTATCCTGATATATGTAGTTTCATAGTGGAACAGCAATCCAATTGTTATTTAGACAATTTTGAAGGAGAAATATCTGTAATATCTCAAAACTTTCTGCTGGATAATGTCCCAGCTCATAAGCCTTAATTTTCCTATCATTATTTCTGATTAACAATTTATACTTACATTTTGCCAAAACTTTCTTGCTATTACCACAATCTGTGTGATAGATTCCTTATCTTATTATATGTTTTCTTATGAGGATTACCACTTAAAAACAAGTTTACTAATTAAAATTATTTCTGCTCTACATCCCCAAATCAAATTTCACTTATTTCATTAAATAAAACCTTTCTAAATCTCTCCATGAGAATTTGTAGTCTTTCCTTTGAACTCTCAGGCACAATGTATTCTCCAGTTATAGAATGTATTACAATTGGATGTCCATGACACATACATTCATTTATACACATCTCCAATTAAATATAGGCTTTGGGGGGCATGAAATGTTCTTTTATCTTGGTACACTACAGAACCCAAAATCTTAGTCTTGCAAACTATAGATTTTAAGTCTTCTAAATGAATAAATACACAACACACCTGGGCTACTCAAATAGATGTCAACTGGCCCCAATGCTCTGCATCTTTTCTCTCTCTCTCTCTCTCTCTCTCTCTCTCTCTCTCTCTCTCTCTCTCTCTCTCTCTCTCTCTTTCTTTCTTGACAGAGCCTCAAGCTGTGGCATCACAGCTCACAGCAACCTCCAACTCCTGGGCTTAAGTGATTCTCTTGCTTCAGCCTCCCAAGTAGCTGGGACTACAAGTGCCCGCCACAATATCTGACCATTTTTTGGTTGTTGTTGTCACTGTTGTTTGGCAGGTCCCGGCTGGCGCCTTAGCCGCCTGAGCTACAGGCACTGAGCCTGCTCTGTGTTTTTTCAATAATAGAATTTCCCACTAAAGAGGATGCACCACATACTTAATGCATTGTCTTGATTCTAAGATTGCATTGAATCGGATTTAACTGTCTTTAAATGTAGATGATTCTTACTGATGACATCAAAGTAAATCAGCAGCTGCTAAAGGAAAACAATTTGAAGTATTTATTATTGCTAACACGTGCCCCCCAAATTCAAGGTAGCTGTTTATAATTTTCACACCAGTTGAATTACTTACCTTGGAAAATACCCTAAAATAAGGGTAATCATGAAAATTTTGAGTTTTAAATGTCCTCAAAAATGTCACCCTGTGTTTCAATTCTTGGGGGAAAAAGTTACTTATAGGGACGATTTGTTGCTACATTTCGTGCAGTATAACTAAAGAAATTACCAAATACACATATCCCACCACATATTATGACAATTTTTATATAGTATTCAGGCAGCCATGGTGAGTTTATGAAACTTGAATGGCTATTGTTACCCATCAACCATCCGTCAGTGACTTCTGACACATTTTCAGGAACATGTATTTTCATTCACAGCATAATAACTTTTGAAATATAGATAGAACCTCAATAGTCTTCATTATGCTGTAAAAGTGCACCAGCAATCCTAAAGGAGCTTATGGCATGAGTACACAAGTAGAGCTGATATATTGCACAAACTCAGAGTGCCTTTTGCATAACACGAGCTTTAATTAAGTGTTATGGAGGTGGACATATTGGAGCTCTAATTTCCTCTCCGAAGTTTTCTGTAAAAAATATTTTTATGGGTGGCACCTGTGACTCAAAGGGGTAGGGCACAAGCCCCATATGCTGGAGGTGGCAGGTTCAAACCCAGCCCGGCCAAAGACTGCAAAAAAAAAAAAAAAAAAAAAATATATATATATATATATATATATGCCCCTTTATTGTAATGTGCCATATTCTTTGCTTTTATAAGCAAAGCGTTTGTATAGACATTTTTATAGTATATATCTTAAAAATATTATTTAATATTAATTCAAATTGCTTGAAGATTTTCAGATAATTAAGGTATTATTTATTGACCCATCACTTTGTGAAAGTTTATTCTTCAACTCAAAACTGAGCACCATTGGATTAAGATCTGATAAATCTTTGGTAAGAATATTGCATTTTTCTGTCTTGGAGATTCTCCTCCAGGCAGTAAATAATAATCAATTCCAGTATGTCATTTATTTATTATAGGGAATATATAAAACCTTTTTCATTAAACTGTTTTCAATCCTCATGGTTCCAGTTGCAATACAAAATTATATTTTAGCTGATTATAAGTTGATATGTATTCCCTTATAATGTATCAATCTTCATAAATGACTAACGCACAAAACAAATTTGAATTTGCAAGGTTAGTATTATGCTTTTGTTTTCTTAAAAAAAAAAATTGAACATGTAATCATTTTCCTGTTTCTCTTGATAAATGACCTAAGTCAAAATAAATGTTTTAATGATTTCTGATACTATATAATATATGCTGGAGTCATTATTCACAGTTGAATATATTTTTCCTTCTTATAAACTTCTGGTTTTCTCGGAGTAACTAAGAGCATTAAGAAGTTTTATTTGCTGAATTGAATAAAAATACATACTAACATGTTTTAATTATAAATCAGTATCTCAAGGAATCAACAGTTTATATAAGGTCAAACAAGAAATGAAGGATTTAATACAGGTTAATAAACTGATGTCATTTCATAAATACCCGTCCATCCTATATTTTCTTATGGGAGTTTCATGAAGAAAACGAGAGAGAAAGGGCCACTGGTGGAAGAATTTTTTTTCCTTATACTGGCCTTGCTCTGGACTGAATTGTATCAAAATCCCAATGTGGATGACCTGACACCTATTGTGACTGTGTTTGGAGACAGAGTCTCTAAGGAAGACATTAGCAGTACATGATGTCCTAAAGGTAGGGTCCTTATCCAGAGAACTAGCGTCTTTATTTTATTTTTTATTAATATTAAATCATAGCTGTGTACATTAATGTGATCATGGGGCACCATACATTGGTTTTATAAACAGTTTGACACATTTTCATCACACTGGTTAACATAACCTTCCTGACATTTTCTTAGTTATTGTGTTAAGACAATTATATTCTACATTTACTAAGTTTCACATGTACCCTTGTAAGATGCACCGCAGGTGTGGTCCCACCTATCACCCTCCTTCTGCCCATCCTCCCCCCTCCCTCCCCTCCCTCTCTCTTTCCCCATATTCTTAGGTTATAACTGGGTTATAGCTTTCATATGAAAGCCAAAAATTAGTTTCATAGTAGGGCTGAATACATTGGATACTTTTTCTTCCATTCTTGATATACTTTATTGACAAGAATATGTTCCAGCTCCATCCATGTAAACATGAATGAGGTAAAGTCTCCATCTTTCTTTAAGGCTGCATAATATTCCATGGTGTACATATACCACAGTTTATTAATCCATTAGTGGATCAATGAGCACTTGGGCTTTTTCCATGACTTAGCAATTGTGAATTGGGCTGCAATAAACATTCTGGTGCAAATATATTTGTTATAATGTGATTTTTGGTCTTCTGAGTATATACCTAGTAGAGAAATTATAGGATTGAATGGCAGGTCTATTTTTAGATCTCTAAGTGTTCTCCAAACATCTTTCCAAAAGGAATGTATTAATTTGCATTCCCACCAGCAGTGCAGAAGTGTCTTTAAAGGGAGACACCAGACAGCTCTGTTCCTCTGGTCTCTCTCTGCCCAGTTCTCTCTTTGCCCTGGGAGGACACAGCACGGAGGTGCTCTCTGCCGGCCAGGAAGGAAGCCTTCCCCAGGGCCGGGCTGTCCCAGCATCCTGATGTTGGACTTTCAGCATTCAGTTTCTCTGGAACTGGAAAAAAATGTTCTATTGCTTATTCACCAGGTTGATGGTCTTTCAGTATGGCAGCCTAAGCTGCCTAATAGAGGCCTTGAACAGTTAAGTTTTTGCAAACTTATTAATACAATGAACAAGATTTTCCTTCTTGAGAGAGTTCCTGAGCCAGTGTTGTAACTTGAGCGTGCAGGGTAGCCCAAAATGATCCCTCATTTTCCGTTTTCCAATAATGCACTGTTTTCCCCATATTGAGTTTTCTCAGTCTTAGTGCCCGTCCAGGGGTGTCTGAGCACCTTTCATTAGATTGGTATGTTGAACCTCATACTGGGATGGCAGACTTGTAATTCAGATCAGATTAGTGCCATAACGAGATCTGAATCTGATTGCCATAATCTTATCTCCTTACTTTATTCCCAACTCTGGTACCTTATACTCCTAATACAGACACTTAATCTATGGATTCAAACATGGAAAATGAAACAGCTCCTCAACTAACCATAACAAATTTTGAAATTATATTATTATCTTTTGGTCATACAATAAGTGAACTAAAAATAACAAAATTATCATTTAATGTAAGCATACATAATATCGCTAATCTCTTTGTCCCATTCTGGTGATAAAGTCACAATTTCCTAAAGGCAAATGAAACTCATAACACTTTTGGATAACTTCCCAGCTTCATTTCTGATGATTTCCCCCCTTGTGTAACATGTCTCAGTCGTGTTAGGAAGTTCTGAGCGTGGATGTCGGTAACAGTGAGCATAGTTATTTGTAGCTTCTTTCCTTGAGTCTGACTTCCTTTGCCCAATAGAAAGCAAAACACACACACACACAATCAAAAACATCCGTGAGTACCGAGAGCTCAAACTGTAATTTACTTTATGTATAATTATATTCTTGCTTTCAGCATCCCACAAGCATCATGCAAGCAAAACTGAGCTATTGGAATATGAGTGTCACATGGAGAGAGGTCCCAGTTTTTCTAGCTTTCTTAAAAGCAGGCATCTTAAGGGAATTAGTCCAAGCCAGTCCACAAGTTCCTTAAGATGCATGAGTGTACCTAGCCAAGATAAGTGGAGCTAAGTTGAAACCAGAAGAAACATTCATCTGAGCCCCAAAGAAATTGCTCATGTAAGATTATGAGCTAAAGTTTTGTTGTTTTAAGCTATTAAAATTTGGGGGTGGTGCTTTGCACCCATAGCACATTGATTATGGGGCTGGTGGGTTCGAACCCAGCCTGGGCCAGCTAAAACAGCAATGACAACTGCAATACAAAATAGCCAGGCATTGTGGTGGGCACATGTAATCCTAGCTACTTGGGAGGCTGAGGCAAGAGAATCACTTAAGCCCAAGAATTTGAGATTGCTGTGAGCTGTGAGGCCACAACACTCTACCAAGCGTGACATAGTGAGACTCTGTCTCAAAAAAAAGAAAATAATAATAATTAATTAATTAATTAAAAAATTGGGGCTGGCTTGTTACCAGGCAGAAGCTAACTCCTGCAGAACTGTGTTTTCTCTATTGCTTTCCTCACAGTCTTCTTTTTCCTTCCTATTGACCTTCGGAGTTCAACACTGATAACCAAGTCCACTATTTCCCTTGTGACATTTTCATATTATTTCCTGTAATAATTTCTGTGCAAGCTGGGCATGGTGGCTCACACCTGTAAACCTAACACTCTGGGAAGCTGAGGCAGGAGGACCTCTGAGTGAGAGAAAGACCCCATCTCTACTAAACATAGAAAAATTAGCCAGGCATCTGTAGTCACAGCTACTTGGGAGGCTCAGGTAGGAGGATAACTCGAACCCAGGAGTTTGAGCTTTCTGTGAACTAGGGTGACACCATTGCACTCTAGCCTGGGCAAGAGAGTGAGACTCTGACTCAGGGGAAAAGAAAAATTTCTCTGCATAGGAATGAAATTTTCCAAACTGACTAGGCTTATGTCACATTGCTGAATCCATGGTACTAGTCTGCCATGGTGACAGGGTGTCTATCATGAGTAATAGACCAACCAAAACTATCTTAAGTAGAGGAAGAGCCCCCCCACCACAGGAAAATAAGAGACAATGTTTCTAGAGAATGAATTTTTGAAAGTGTTTGGGATGATATAAAGCAGGAGAGTCTACAGTCTATATCTCTGCCTTGTCTGTGCACATATATGTTAACCCGAGCATGTTTCTGTATACTTCAATCCAGGAATATTTCTATACATCACAATTTATCTGCTTCTTCTCTGTCTTTACACAAAACTCTGGGCACATAGGGACAGTGTTTTATTTAGTTTGATATCCTAAAAAATTAACATAATTCTGGCCTCTTTTTTTAATCAGATGTTACTGAATTAATAAATTAATGTCATAAACTTTTCTCATTTTGTATTTTATCTTCACAACCTTGCAAATTATTTATAATTATTATAGATGTGAAAAAGATATTTATCAAAGATGAATAAATATTTAAAATCACAATCATCTGAAGAATCATTTTGAAACCACAAATACTACCTATAAAAAATGGATGTAGAAAAGAACACTCCACATAGGAGCTGCCTGGCAAGGAGCATTGTCAGAGACTCTAAAGGTGAATGGTACATAGTTTCTGGAGCCCTCTCTGTTCCCATCTCAAAAAGATATCATAGTCAACTCTATTTTAAACAAGAGTTTTGACATCCTAGAAAATAATATTAATCTCGTTAGAGTGTTTGTAAGGTGAATGTAAGAGAGAATATGAAGTTCCCAGCCTGGGGCCAAAAAGTGATAATAATAAAAATACTCTCCTCATTTTATTTCTTTAAAAGTATGTGGATTTCCTTGTAAATCACACTTAGCAATGGAATATGGAAATACTTCATGGTATGAATTATTTCTTCTGAAAATGGGCTAAATTGAGCAAAATCCTGCAATTTCACTTATTTTCTCCTTCAACTATTAAGCATAATTACTAAATGATTCTTGAACTGCTCTGGGCTTAATGGGCAGCCACATGACTAATTCATATGTACTTGAGAAAATGGAATATGCTTTGTGGGTTTGTGCAGCACTTTCAAACGTAAAAGGTCTGTGTCCAGTAGTTCCGTGACACTGTTGGAGATAATGTTTTTTTTTTTTTTTTAACCTAAAATCTCGATGCTTTTAATCTTAGCATTATGAGACATTAAATATACCTTAAAGGTTGACCAGTCAGAAATCTTACCTAATGCATCCTTAACTTAAATTCTCTCAATCACATGTGTTATGTTAGGTTTTTTTTTTTTTATGTCTTATGCAATTTTCAAACATACAGAAAATATTACAGTATGACTTCATATACTACTACCTACTTTTTCAAATAACCTTTGGCTATAGGTGCTTCCTGAGATACCCATTCACCAATCCATTCACTGATCCATGTTTATTTTTGGTGGATTGTAAAGTAAGTTGCAAATAGTAGTACAGGAAACCCTTTAGCATGCATATCAGTAATCAGAGAATGTGACTTCTTTAAAATTCTTCATATTTGCCTAATGCAGTGGCTCATAACTGTGGTCCTAGCTCTCTGGGAGGCTGAGGCAGGAGGATCACTTGAGCCCAGGAATTTGAGGTTACCATGAGTGAGGCTGAAGCTGTGGCACTCTAGCTTGGGCAATAGAATGAGACTGTCTGCATAAAAAAGTCCTCAGGCCAGGTGCAGGGGCTCACCACTGTAATCTAGCAGTCTGGGAGGCCGAGGCGGGTAGATTGCCTGAACTCACGAGTTTGAAACCAGCTGAACCACAGTGGGAGACCCTGTCTCTAAAGAAACAGCCACTTGTTGTAGTAGGCACCTGTAGTCCCAGCTACTTGGGAGGCTGAGACAAGAGAACGCTAACCCAAGAGTTTGAGGTTGCTGTGAGCTGTGATGCCATGGGACCCTACTCAGGGTAACAAAGTGAGACTCTGTCTCAAAAAAAAAAAAGTCTTATATTGTCTGGTTATCACACATAATTAAGCATTATTTTTGTTTCTCGAATGAATTGAGCTTTTTAAAGATATGGACGTATACATACAGGATTCTCTGTGATTTGAGAACTTACATTCGTCCCCTTCCTCTGTGTAGCTGTACATCTGCTACTTGCCTTTCAAATGTCTGCTCAAATATTATATTTTAAGACTTCTTCCTGGTGTTGTAGGTCTACACTGGGCACAGTGTATTTTCTTTCTTACGATACCTTCATTTTTCCAACAACGTATTTGCTATTTGTTAGTCACTTTTTTCCTGTAGGATTCTCCAGTAGACTTAACAGTTTTTGATTAGGAGAACAAGGAAGGAGGCTTCAAGGAGGATGGAGGGCAACCTGGCTTGCTGAACAGGGAAGTCTGGAGGCCCCAGGAACATTCTCCACTCAGCAGTTCTCACCAAAGAGGGGAGATAATGTGGCATGAGGTAACTTTGGGTAACTAATGAGCAATAGAAAGAGACAATAATCAATAATCAAGAGCAATAAAAAAGGACAATAGTGCCTTGAGGCAGAGAGGCCCAGTGAAAGGGTCACAACAAGTTTCAAAGGGAAAGAGAGAGGATGTTTATTCCTCTGTGGGGACTCTGGGTCCCCTTTCTCTCACCTGTTCTCATTCATTAGAGGGACCCACTTCCAACTCCCTTTAGAAGTGCTCTAAGCTTTCCCTTTGTTCTTAAATAGAATGTCTCTTTGTTACCCTGTAACTTGTGCAGGTGATCTTGGCCTTCCATTCATGCTGCCTTTGCAGCTTCGGTTTGATTTTCAGTTTCCCCCCAGTTTTACTTTCTATCCCCACCATGCCTTGGTTGAACTTTCTAGCTCAGCCGAGCAAATCAGCAGGGCTCAGGGAGCCGGGAGCCAGGCTTCCCACACTTCCCTCCTATACATGTGGTATCTGCTGCAATGTACAGCGCAGTGGCTCCCAGCCTTTGTATCTCACAGCACACTTAAACTTAGAGTTAAAATTCTGCAGCATACTTAAATTATGCTGATCAGAAAGAAGAGTTAAAATTCTGCAGCACACTTAAATTATATTGATCAGAAAGAAAAACAGTATACTTACTGTGTTTAGACCTTCTTTCGAAAATAATTTAATCAATGATCTTAAGAAGTTTAGGAACACAAGTGTCCCGTGACATACAGGTTGGAAATTGTTGGTATAGTACATTGTTCCTGAAATCTGTTTTCCAAATAACTAGATGGAAAATTATAGAAACTATGAGAAATGAGCAAAGCATACATTCAAGGGTTGTAGGAAGATGGAAATCAGTGCTATTATTGAGTAGAAAACTTAGTTCCCATCATTTTTTAGATGTGTGTGTGTCTGTGTGTGTGTGTGTGTGTGTGCGCGCGCGCATGTGCGCACACAAGCCCAAGGTGTTTTTTTTTTGTTTGTTTGTTTTTTTAACCATTAGTTGTTAGGGCCACACTCTCATCACCTCATATGTCATCTCTTGGCTTCCCCCATAGCCCCTTGAAATATAGCTCTAGTTCTCTACAAAGGACTCTAAATCTGTATTCAGTGAAAAGGGGAAATAATACTTTGGAAGTTTGGCAGAAATGTCTTGTTGAGGGCCTGTATTGTTCCTCTTTCCACCTTCTTCCTCTTCAGGACCTAAGGTGAAGTTTAGGTTGTGGGACATCTCTGTTGCGTAGAAATTTGTTGTAAGGGAAGACTCTATTTCTGAGAGAAAAAAATCTTACTTCATAAATATTATAATTCAAATTTCTCAGAGGATATAATCTTAACTATATTTGACGTGGATTAACCAAAACTAAATTTTTTCATCTGTTTCTATCAGAGTGTGTTTCGTCTGTTCACTGTCCAAAATGCTTATGATATTTTAGTTAGCATACAAAGATGTAATTTCTAGGAAGTCCCTGGGCTTATCTTTTTATGAAATATAGCCTTTTTTAAAAAGTTACTTAAGATCTATTTTTTTTTATTACAGGTAATATTTTCTGGTAAATGTGGCCCCGTTTTCCCAAGTAGGTATTAGCAATTTATTAGCCCATTTTTTAAAATTATAACAATTTTTGGAGAAATATTTAAGAGTTAACTAATAAGATACTCTATTATGTATTGGGGATAGTACCAAGTAAAGTATTGGGACTCTCAGGTTTTTAAATAAAGTGTGAATGATTCAACAACTGACGTTACTGAAAATTACCATTATTATTTTCATACCATTCACTATTGCAGTGATATACAGCTTGTCAAAAGTTCTCCATTTAGGTTAAAATTAGTTGCATTTCAATTGAAGAACTTTAAAGGAATTAGGATAAATGTACCCTATTATATAAAAGTACAAATTGCCCTTTTTTGGTAATAAGATATTTTTATTCTTTATCTTGCCATAATAATCGTGTTTAAATAATGAATATTTTAGAGATAATATACAATTGTGATCCAGCTCTACCGACAAAGCAGAAGTTTGGTACTGAAAAATGAAGAAGTGTGTTTTTTAACTTTTAAAACGTTTCCTGAAGCACACACACATACATGTATTTATTTATTTTGAAAACAGGAACTTAACGAAGTTCCCCCAGTTGGCCCAGTAAGATTACCAGTTTTTCTAGAAATGAAACAGTTATAGTCAAATGCTAATAGATGTCCTGTTCTATATAGATGACTTTGGAGGCTTCTTGAATAAACCATTTCATATAATGGTGGTCTAAGAAATGGATACTCTCCTTTTGATTCTGAATTATAGTCCTTTGTTTCCAGTTATAGCAGACCAAATCTCCAACTAAGAAAAATTGAAAAAATCTAAAATATATATAAAGAGATTATAATTTTGAAGATATTTGGAGAGCAAACCAGAAAATAATAATAGTGTAATGGAAATAAGCCTTAGGAAAGGGAGCAATGTAGCTTAAAATCATCTTAGTCTCTGATTCTGGATGTGAGTTATTTCTGATTCCAGATACCTATTAAGTATCAAATGCAAATCTTTGTAGAAAATTGATTTTGTATTTACAGGACTGGTAAACAAGAAAACAAACAACAAAAACTCAGTCACAGGAGAAGTCCAAGAAATATGAATGACTAATAAAGGCAAAACCAGCAGAAAGAGATCCACAGAGGTCTTGCCAGTAACTAACCAGTTGTGTTAGTCTCCTTCAAAGAACCACTCTTTTTGGTTTTGTTTTGCTTATAGTTTCTTAATTTTTTAAGATTTTAAAGAAACTTTATTTTAGAACAGTTTTTTATGAAATAATAAACACATAGATCATGTATACATTAATGCGTTTACGGGGTACAATGTGCTGATTTCATATAGAATTAGGAATGCTTACATCACACTGCTTAATATATACCTCATCTTGTTTACTTAATTATTGTGTTAAGACATTTATACTCTATACTAATAAATCCGACATGTACCCTTGCATTATGCACCATAGGTGTAATCCCAACATTTATCCTCCCTCAATCTGACCTCCCCCCTCCCCTCCCATTCCCCCTTCTCACTCTCTCATCCTGGGCCATAGTTGTGATCTATTCTTCATATGAAAGTGTGAGTGATTGTAAATTGGCTTCATAAGAACTACTTTGAATCTGTAATAAAAATATTTTCATTAAGAAATGTCGACACTGGTGAATTCTACCAAAAGTTACGGAAGACGCACAAAGTCTTCCAAAATAAAGAAAAAAATGAATATATGCTTAAACTTGCTCTGTGAGCCAAGTATAACCTTGACACCAAAAGCCTAAAAAGAATTTTAGGAGAATACTTAACAAACATAGGTACAAAAGCCCTTTAAAAACATAGGTACAAAAGCCCTTTAAAAAGTCAACAAAATCAATGTGAAATGTGTAAAATCAACGTATGTGTATGCTACAGACAAGCAGTATCTTTTCAAGAATTTAAGGTAAATTCTATGTTAAACATCAATCACTGCAATCCATGTTGACATAATAAAGGATAAAAATTGATTATTTCAATTGATTTAGAAAAAAATAAAGTTCAACACTGATTCATAACAAAATACTCTTTTCAAATTTCTTTCTATGAAAGTTCTAAAGGAACATTATTCTATTGACTATTATGAAAGGGATATCAAACATTATACCAAACTCATATTTATGCTTAATAGTGAAAAATTTTTTTGATAAGAGAACAAAAAGAATATTTTCTATAGCCTAACAAAGCATATTATTTTAAAATGATTATATTTATAAGACATCTCATATGTCCAAATTTATGATATTTCTATGTTGTTTTTTTAGCATGAAGTGTGAACAATTGGAGGTAAAAAAGATTGGGTATACAATTAACTTTGTGAAAAAATTATCAGTACTCGTATTTAGGAAAATTGATAAGAAACAGCTTCAAGTTATTCCAGACATTAGTAAGTCATTGATTAATTTATCATGCTGTCAAGTCTTTGAATTTTATGGATTACAATAATGTATTAAATGCTCTGTGAAATTTTCTAATAAAACAGGTGTAATTACGAAGAGAGAACCATTATTCTTCTAGTTTTGCATAAAATTATATGATTTATATGAAATAAAAGACATTTCATTGAATAAAAATTCTATGTTCTTGGCCAAGCTCTGTGTGTGGTTAACGCCTGTAATCTTAGCACTCTGAGAGGCTGAGGCAGGTGGATCCCTTGTGCTCAGGAATGGGAGACCAGTCTGAAAAGGAGAAAGATGCCATTTATACTAAAATTATGTGGGTGTTGTGGCAGGTGCCTTTAGTACCAGCTACTTGGGAGTCTGAGGCAGGAAAATTGCTTGAACACAAGAGTTTGAGGCTGCTGTGAGCTAAGGTGATGCTATGATGTTGTAGTAGGGGCAACGGAGTAAAAGAAAATTCCAACTTTTTGCCACTTAGCAGATAGAAAATTTTTATCCATGATATTATCAGCAGTTTATTTATACCCCAACATCTTACCTGGATTATAACAGTTATGTTTATTCAATCAATAAATATTAGTAGATTATATTGTACAGATTATGGGAGACTCCAGTAATAGTAAGAAAAGGTGTAAAAATACAAAAATAAGAATATTTGAAATAGAAAATTGGAAATGCTATAAAAGAGATACAGAGAAAGGGGGACATATGTCCAGAAGAATGGGAGATTCCCTCTGATTCAGTTGAGTCAAGGGCTGGTCAAGTATGACACTTTTAGTGCTTTTTTTTTTAATTACTAAATCACAGCTGTGTACATTAATGCAATCATGGGGCACCATACACTGGTTTTATATACCATTTGAAATATTTTCATCACACTAGTTAACATGCCTTCCTGGCATTTTCTTAGTTATTGTGTTAAGACATTTATATTCTAAATTTAGTAAGTTTCACATGTACCCTTATAAGGTGCACCCTATGTGTGATCCCACCAATCACCCTCCCCCCGCCCAGCCTTCCCCCACCCCTCCCGTAGCCCCTCCCCTTCCCGACATTCTTAGGTTATAATTGAGTTATAGCTTTCATATAAAAGCCATAAATTAGTTTCATAGTATGGCTGAGTACATTGGATTCTTTTTCTTCCATTCTTGATATACTTTACTAAGAAGAATATGTTCCAGCTCTATCCATGTAAACATGAACGAGGTAAAGTCTCCATCTTTCTTTAAGGTTGCATAATATTCCATGGTGTACATATACCACAACATATTAATCCATTCATGGATCGATGGGCACTTGGGCTTTTTCCATGACTTAGCAATTATGAATTGGGCTGCAATAAAAATTCTGGTACAAATATCTTTGTTAAAGTGTGATTTTTGGTCTTTTGGGTATATACCTTGTAGAAGAATTGTAGGATTGAATGGCAGGTCTATTTTTAGATCTCTACATATTCTCCAAACATCTTTCCAAAAGGAACATATTAATTTGCATTCCCATCAGCAGTGTAGAAGTGTTCTCTTTTCTCCACATCCACACCAACATCTCTGGTCTTGGGATTTTTTGATATGGGCTAATCTTACTGGAGTTGGATGATATCTCAAAGTAGCTTTGATTTGCATTTCTCTGATGATTAAGGATGATGAACATTTTTTCATATGTCTGTAGGCTGTGCACCTGTCTTCTTCAGAGAAGTTTCTCTTCAAGTCCCTTGCCCAGCTTAGGATGAGATCACTTGTTCTTTTGCTAATACTTTTGAGTTCTCTGTGGATTCTGGTTATTAAACCTTTGTTGGAGGTATAACCTGCAAATATCTTCTTTCATTCTGCTGTCTGCTTGCTTGGATTACTGTGTTCTTGGCTGTGCAGAAATTTTTCAGTTTGATCAGGTCCCAGTAGTGTATTTTTGAAGCTGCTTCAATTGCCCGAGGGAGTCCTCCTCATAAAATATTCGCCCAGACCGATTTCTTCAAGTGTTTTCCCTGCACTTTCTTCTAGTATTTCTGTAGTTGCATGTCTTAAGTTTAAATCTTAAATCCAGTGAGGGTCTATCTTAGTTAAGGGTGAAAGGTGTGGGTCCAGTTTCAGTCTTGTACAGGTAGCCAGCCAGTTCACTCAGCACCATTTGTTAATTAGGGAATTTTTTTCCTACTGAATGTTTTTAATTGGCTTGTCAAAGATAAAATAATGGTAAGTAGCTGGGTTCATATCTAGTTTCTCTATTCTGTTCCATACATCTACCTCTCTGTTTTTGTGCCAGTACCATGCTGTTTTGATCACTATCAATTTATAGTATAGTCTGAGGTCTGGTAGCGTGATTCCTCCTGATTTGTTTTTATTTCTGAGTAATGTCTTGGCTATTCGAGGTTTTTGATGTTTCCATATAAAAGGAAGTATTTTTTTTTGAGATCTTTAAAGTATGACAGTGATTGCATTAAATAGGGATTGCATTAAAATTGTATATTGCTTTGGATAGTATGGAAGTTTTAACAATGTTGATTCTTCCCAGCCATGAGCATGGTATGTTTTTCCATTTGTTAACATTTTCAGCTATTCCTTTTCTTAGAGTTTCATAGTTCTCTTATAGAGATATTTCACATCCTTTGTTAGATAAATTCCCAAATATTTCATCTTCTTTGTCACTACTATGAATGGAATAGAATCCTTGACTTGTTTTTTCAGCTTGACTATTGTTGGTATATATAAAGGCTATTGATTTATGAATGTTGATTTTGTATCCTGAGATGCTACTATATTCCTTGATTACTTCTAAGAGTTTTGTAGTAGAATCCCTTGTGTTTTCCAGATATACAATCATATCATCTGTGAAGAGTGAAAATTTGATCTCTTCTGACCCTATATGGATACCCTTGATCACCTTTTCTTCCCCAATTGTGATGGATAAAACTTCCAATACAATGTTAAAGAGCAATGGAGACAATGGGCAACCTTGCTTGGCTGAGTGGAAATGATTTCAATTTAACTCCACTCAATACGACATTGGCTGTGGATTTGCTGTGGATGGCCTCTATCAGTTTAAGAAATGTCCCTTCTATACCAATTTTCTTAAGTGTTGTGATTATGAAGGGATACTGGATATTATCAAAAGCTTTTTCTGCATCAATTGAGAGAATCAGATGGTCTTTGTTTTTTAATTTGTTTATGTGCTAAATTATATTTATAGATTTACGTATATTGAACCTGCCTTAAGACCCTGGAATAAAGCCGATTTTGTCATGATGTATAATTTGTTTGATGTGTTGCTGAATTCTGTTTGTTAGGATCTTGTTGAATATTTTTGCTTCTATATCCATTAGTGATATTGGTCTATACTTTTTTTGTTGTTGGATCTTTTCTGGTTTGGGGATCAGGGTGATGTTTGCTTCATAGAACGTGTTGGATAGTATTCCTTCTTTTCTATACTTTGGAACAGGTTGAGTAATATAGGTACTAGTTCCTCTTTAAAGGTTTGGTAGAATTCTGACGTGAAGCCATCTGGTCCTGGGCTTTTCTTTTTAGGAAGATTTTGTATGGTTGATGCTATTTCAGAACGTGATAAAGGCCTGTTCAACATTTCCACTTGATTCTGTAGATGTCTGTTAAATCCAAATGTTGGATGGTTAGGTTTAAATCCAAAATTTCTTTGCTCAGCTTCTTATTGGAGGATCTATCCAACTCTGCTAAAGGAGTGTCAAAATCTCCAACTATTACAGAGCTGGAGGAAATCAAGTTGCTCATGTCTGTTAGTTTCTCTTATAAATTGAGGTGCATTTTTGTTGGGTACATAAATATTAATAATTGAAATCTCATCATATTGAGTATTACCCTTAACAAATATGAAGTGACCATTCTTATCCTTCCTTACTTTTGTTGGTTTAAAGCCTATGGTATCTGCAAATAGAATTGCACACCTGTTTCTTTCTGATTTCCATTTGCCTGAAATATAGGTGACCATCCCTTTACCCTGAGTCTATATTTATCTTTTAAGATAAGATGAGATTATTGTATGCGGCAAATATCTGGCCTCAGTTTTTGTATCTAGTGAGCCAATCTGTGACTCTTTAGAGGACAGTTTAAGCCATTCACATTAATGGAGAGTATAGATAAGCTTGGTAAAATTTTGGGCATCGAGTTTTTCAAAAGTCCAGTGGACATTTTTAATCTTATTGCCACTGTGGAAGTTGGAGTTTGATCAAAAGTTTCTGAGTGAGTTTACTTTTGTGATAGAGGATTGGGCTGGTCATTATGGAGGATAGGTCTGAGAATATCCTGAAGAGCTGGTTTGGTTATGGCAAATTTCTTCAACATGTGAATGTCATTAAAGTATTTAAATTCTCCATCATAAATGAAACTCAGTTTAGCTGGATACAGGATCCTGGATTGAAAGTTATTTTGTTTTAGGAGATTAAAAGTCAATGACCACCCTCTTATGACTTGAAAGGTTTCAGCAGAGAGATCTGCAGTCATTCTAATATTCTTCCCTTTGTAGGTTATGGTTTTCTTACGTCTGGCTGCTTTCAGAATTTTCTTCTTCACATTAACTTTGGTGAAGTTACTTATGATGTGCTTGGGGGATTTCTTATACGGGTTGAGTTGTGCTGGGGTTCTGAAACTGTCTACTATCTGAATTTCAGAATCTCTTGGCAAGTCTGGAAAATTCTCTTCCATAATTTCATGGAGAAGAGCCTCTGTGCCTTGTGAAGACACATCATCACTTTCAGGAAACCTGTGAGGTGAATATTAGATTTCTTCGATTTATCCCAGAGTTCTCTGAGAGAATGATCCATTTTTGCTCTCCATTTCTCTTCTACTTTGAGAATAAGGGAGCGTTCAAAGGCTTTGTCTTCAATGTCAGAAATCCTTTCTTCTGCTTGCTTCACTCTGTTACTGAGGGATTCTACTGTATTTTTCAGATCTTTGAGGGCTGCAAATTCTTGTCTCAATGTGTCAAAATCTTTGGTGATTTTGTCTTTAAATTCGTTGAATTCTTGAGACAACTTTTGAATTGCTCGTGGAATTTCTAATTCCAACTTTTCCTCCATTCTATTAATCTTGTTTTCAATCCAAATTCTGATATCAATTTCTGACATCTCAGCCATCTGTTTATGAATGGGATTTTCAGTTGCGTCTGCCGTATCTCTTTGTGGGGGTTGATCTACTCTGATTATTCATGTTACCAGAGTTTTTCTGCTAATTCCACCCCATGATTGTTTTAAACTGTTTGACTAGATGAGAGGATAAAAAGAAGTTGGGTTGAGAGCTCCAGAAGTAGTGATTAACCAGCCCTTTGCCCAAAGGCTGGGACTGGTGTCTGTACCTTTTCCCCTGTAGCTTTGCCAAGGATCCGTGCAGTGCTACAGCTTGAGAAACTGGGGACCTGCTTGGTGTGGTGGGCCTAAGTGGCTCTTTCTTGTTTTCAGCTGGTCTCTGTCCTACCCTAGTGAATCAGTTACTCTGGGTTGAAGTCTCAGCTGTGGAGAAATACCAGCAATTAAGTCACCCCCCTCCCCCACAGGCAACAATTGGAAAAGGAAAATCAAACCTTGCCACAACCACATACCCAGGGTACCACTTGGATTGTCCTTGGGCAATTGGTCCAGTTCAAGAGTTCCAAATCTATCGTCTCAGTCACCATCTGTCTCAGGTGGGAGATTTTAAAAGGTCTCTGGCAAGTAGATTGTAGGGGTCTGCTGACAACTCAAATATGACTCACTCTGGTGCTCCATGAGGTCAGGAGGACCCACCCAGCAAATATATTAGTCTGGGAAGGTTGATGCCTCCTTCCCCACATTGCACCTCTGTCACAACCAGTCACTGATATCCCCGCAGGGCTGTGACCCTGTTGCCTCTAAAGAGCAGATACTCCAGGGGTTTGCCCCTGCCTGAATCACATGGGTATCTATGTCTCCTCAGCCAGGCTTCTGCTCTCTGCCACTGTCCAGCAGGGGGAGGTGAGGCTTGACAACCTCAGGTGCTTAATGGAGGCTGGAGCTGTCACTCAGTTCCAGCCCCACCCCTGACTGATGTTACTGAGAAAACAGAAAAACTTCACAGAATTTGTTTCTGTCCTGTCTATATTCACTTGCAGAGAGAGGCTATTAGAGTTCACAGAACCTGTGCCTCAGGCCCAGTCTGTGCCGCTGCCTGATCTCACTGCCATTTGTATTCCAGCGGTACATGGTTAGCTATCAGTTTCAGCCTCTGCCTGACCTCCTTTCTCTGGCTAATGATCCCCTGAGGTCTGGGTGGTTCTTAGGCTCAGTAAAGCGTTCCTTTGGGCCAGCCATGCCCTGGGAATCTGCCAGCTCTGCACATGCATTTTCTAGTCCCCACGCCCCACCCAGGCCGATACCGCCTCAGACAAACCCTTTACTCATGGAGCCTCTATTTCTGTCCCAGATCTGTTCTGCCAGTGGCTGCCACCAGTGAAGATGATCGGCCTCCTCTGGTTGCCCAGAGAGACAGGCATTGTGACTCCAGAATATCCAGGGGTTAGCCCTATTGTTGCCAAAAACAGCTGCTGCTCGGTGCCTCAGGGCACCACCGCTCCTGTGTGGTTCTCTGTCAGACGACCATCCTCTCCTTACTCCCGTGCTGCAGAATCAGCACTGACCAGCATCAATCCATGCCCCATCCTTACCTCTCAAGAAAATATCCAAGAATCTGGACTCCTGGGGGACAAGGTCCCAGACCTCAGAGTGAAAGTGGAGGGGAGTACTGGGAGCTCAGAAATGCAGGTAGAGAATATATACAGTTTTATATAGTTTTATGCCTGGCAGGAGAGCACCATGGCACCCTAGTAGGGGAAGTAGCTCCAGTTTTTAGAGGGTCTTCCCCATGAGATATAATGTGAGGACTTTTGAACTCTGCTCATTTGTTTATGGAGTACTGCTAGCCATTCTCATGGGGGAGGGGACTCTCATCAGCTTGACAATGGATTTTGTACCTTTTGTTTGTATTCTTGGGTTTGCAACTTGCCTCAGCAGGGTTGATGTGCATTCTTCAACCTTCTCTCTTGGCACAGCTCTAATCCGCCATGTTACTTGATAAATTTCTGTCCTTTAGCTCTCCTTCTGGATGGGAGCCTCTGTGGAAAGTTGGCTTCAGTCAACCATCTTGCCTGTGCCCTTCTGACACTTTTAGTTCTTATTTATACATTTATACATCCTTTACAAACCTTGTCCTACCAAGTGGAAGTTGGAGTAATAATGTGGTCTCAATTAGCTATTCACTGTATGTTTTCTCCTTGATATGTATATGCTATGACAATTTATTTCCTCTCAGATAAATATAAGTATGCTCTATTAGACACAAGACATGCATTTCAGAAAGCATGTACATAATATATAATTTCATTACCTCATACCTTATAAGCTTTGAAAAAATTCAGTGTTAATAATTAACCTAGGACCCTTTGACACCCTGTCGGGGGCCATTTTCAGTAGTTTAGAGGAAAGTACTATTTGTGTTAGCAGAGCTCCCTCCAATCCTCTCCCTTCATACAAGAAAACTACTAAACCTTAACATCTTTTACATATTTAGGAATCTTCAAAATATTTCATTTTTAGTTTTCAAAATACTTTTCCTGTTCAAAAAAAAAGAAGAAAGAAAATAAAAAAGTAGAAAAAAGCAAAAAAAAAAATTGCAGTCAATTAACTTGCTATTTACATTCTGAATACTCTTCTAGAGTCAGAATACATATGTTACATCATCCATTCATAAAACACAGGTTTTTTATTTCTATTTGTTACAATGTGACAGATACAGATAACACAATGGTGGTAGAAAAAAGACACCATCCTTGTATTTTAACTTTCCCCTGTTTTCAAATTCTTTTCACAGTTGAACATTGATAGCATGGCAGTGACCCTGCACCACATTTTCTCTCCATATTGCTCAATTTCTTTGACCCTCTCACTTCAGCCTTTCTCATTGTCTGTAATTAAGATGTTTGGCATGCCCTAGACATGCAAAACCTTCTCACTCTCTCATTTCTTAAGGTACTCTAACTATAGTGTCCCAGATATTGATATAGATAGGGAAATAGGAAATTGTAGCTAAATGTACCATTATTTATGAATATTTTGTAATTAATGGTATATTTAACTGCAATTTTCACTTTTCCCTATTTATGGCAACTTTGTGGCTCACTGATGACCAAGCCTGGGATGTCCTACCTATAACAATCTGCTCCTGCTTCCCTCTGTCATTAACATTTTTTAAAAGTTGTGTTAAGACTCCTTTTCTACGTTTTCATTTTTTTGTCCCTCAGCTCACTCTAATCAAATATTATTAAATCAATCACTTTGGTTAAATCTCTTGCTCACATCTGCCAATCCCATCTTGGCAAACCAAGCAGTTAATTGTAATTTTTGATATTATTTTAACCTATCTGCAGCATTTCCATTGTCTATCGGTCATTTTACTAGAGACACTTTCATTGATTTCCCTTGAGGACCCTCCAATCTTCAAGTGTTTTTTGTATGTTAACCACCTTCAGGGTCTTTTGCTGATGGAAACTCACTCCTCTTCTCAACATTTCAATGCTGGAGTCTCAATATTTCAATGCTGGAGTCTTACTTGTATTCCACTGCCAAAAAAATGTGGTGACCTCCTTCAGTTCCATGAACTTAGTCCTGTCCTTACACTGATAACACCTGTGACCTTCACACAGAGAAACAGACTGCAATGCAGGATGCCTGCTGGATACATCCTCACATCTTGGCATCTAAAGTTCAGCAAGTTCAAAAAAAAAAAACTCTTCATTCTATTTCACGCACACATGCACCACTAATCCTTTTTAAAGCTTCTATATCTGAGTAAGAGATTCCATATCACCAGTTCTCAAGCTAAGCCCGTCAAATCACCCTGATTCTTCTTGGCTCATAAAGGTTAGTTTAGTGTTGCTCTGAAATAACTATCTCCCTCTCTTTTGCCTCATTTTATTCATTTATTTTGATTTGTCATTCTATACTCACCATTACCTGAAATGACACTGGATGTTCAACAGTTTGCTAATTAATTTCATGTCTCTACTACTAGAATACCAGCACCAGGAGAACACACCACACATGCTCTTATGTGTGTTTTTTCTGAAAGTTCTCAAAATGTGGCTGTTCTGGAACATTACAGGTGCTGGATAAAGTTTTCATTGAATGATTAAATTCGTGGATATGCAATGAAGACCTGAAATGAAGCATAGAACATTGTACTGTCCACTGTGCTGGCAATGTGCTCTTCACTCACCCCACTGTCCATGAACATTCGAGGGCAGCACGCTGCTTCACTTTTGTCTGCACTAAACAGGCTCTTCTGAAGCTCTTCCTGCTTTCCCCAGGAAGTTGTATGTGTTCACCCTGCTAGGTCCCTATGGCCTATTGTGAAAATCTCCCCTGTAGCAGTGACAGTATATGCTATAATTTCATCTTTTCATACTCCTTTCACCCCAGCCTCTATGTTTGTTCAGGGACGTACACTTGACCCCCTGCACCTGTGTATTCTGCACCCGTTAATACAACAAAACACAGTTCAAACATTTTTTTCAAAGATGGATGATTGTATCTGTACTGGGCACACACAGAATATGTTTTCTTGTCATTACTTCTTAAGCAATACAATACAATTATTTGTGTAATACTTAGGTATAGCTAGAGATTATTTTTTATTTATTTATTTATTTTTATTAAACCATAGCTGTGTACATTAGTATGATCGTGGGGCACCATATACTTGGTTCATAGAGCGTTTGACACATTTTCATCACATTAGTTAACATAGCTTTTGTAGCATTTTCTTAGTTATTTTGCTAAGACCTTTACATTCCACATTTACTAGGATTCGCATATACCCTTGTAAGATACACCGCAGGTGTAATCCCATTAATCCCTCTCCTTCCCCCTCCCTCCCCTCCCTTTCCCCTCCCCTCCCTTTCCCCTATCTCCCTATTCTTGTAACTGGGTTATAGCTTTCATGTGTTTAAAGTATATAGGGGGGAGAGAGAGAGAGAGAGAGAGAGAGTGTGTGTGAGAGAGAGAGACAGGGCAATCCTGCATCATTTTATATGGGAATTCAACATTCATGTACTTTGGTATCTGAGGTGAGTCTGAGAACCAGTCCCCCATGGACAGCAAGGAATGACAATATGTTTGGTTCCATCCTCACTGCAAACACAAAAGGCACTGATAGAAATATGTGTTGAACAGACGAGATTTAATAAAATGCTTTAGGTTGCTTCAGATTTATAAGAGAGGCAAATCTGAACTCGTTCCATGAGTTTATTTCTCAAAGACTTGAAATAATTACCTCTCAATAGGCATTGACAGACATTTATTATTCTGCTCTGCAACAAGGGCTGAACATTCCCATAAAGCTTGCCCTTTACTCTGCTGAGAGGGAGATATCTTCACAGTTTCTAAAGGCTAATTTCTGTCTAGAGATGATTTCTAAATAAGATAAAGACTTTAGCATACTTCAGGGCAAAGTGATATGCTAATGACTCTACTAAGTTTGAAACTAAGCATAGAGTTTTTTGTTGGGTTGGTCTATTCTTCCAACCTGAAGAAGGAAGTTACTCATGCACTACTCATTCATAATTTCCTCCAGCTTCATAGGTATTCAGTGACATGATAACAACAATAGCAAAGGTTATGGAATTATGCAATATTTCCATGAGTATATTCCCTTGCTATAAAATGCAGAATATAGAAGTTTAGACTGCATGATGTGAAAGGTTTACTTCTAGAGTAACAAGAGATAAATATGAAGTAAGGATTTAGGGAGAGAGGGATAATTGTTACTTCCTTCTTTATATTTCCCCTGAAAGATATTTACTTTACTTACTGAATTTTTACATTTTCCTGTATAGCCCTTCCCTTTGAGAAAAGGGAGTTATGCACTTAGTTTATGCAATTAGTAACGTTCGGTATAAAAGAGGTTCCACTATAGTTAAAACAATTGACTCAATATTTTGTATGTTTCCTACCATATTAATCAGTAGATAGACAATGAGTTTTTTACCCCCACTTAATGAACAGAGTTATTTCTGAGCCCAGAGTCTGCCTCCCAGGAAATATTACTTTTTCCCTAGAATTTCATTTCCAGACCTTACAAGGTTAAAGTTCCTTGAAAGTTTCTGAATTAAACTTCCCTTCCCTATTTTATTTTGTATGAAAAGTGATTGGATAGCCAGGAAAGTAATAGAAAGTTCAAGTTTCAACTCTGTTTATGATCTGTTCTGATTTCCCCACTCTAGCTCTCCTACTAATAAAGCTATTGCAATATTTTAGTCTCTAGCTGACTTCTTATCTCTCTTCTTATCCAACATTGCCCAGTATATGTCAAAATCGTGGTCTGAAGTCATTATTTAGTTACAGAGGTTCAAAATAAAATAATTTTCAGTTCCCAGAGACATAGGAATGTCAGACATTACCACACAATAATCAGGAATTAAGATAGGAGGCCACATGCCGGAAGCCAGGGGCGTGCCGACAGAAGTGAGACCGTCTAGGCCAGCTAGCGTGGAAAACACAGGATCAGAAACAAAATGCTAGAACAATTCCTCAACTTCTTTTAGCCTCCCTTCATTTAAACATAAGCTTCTCTGACATTTGCAGCATAGATTTGTTTTGTTTCTGTTCTGTTTTGGCATACACTCGTGTTTTTCTTTGGCATCTTAAAGTGCTCCTTGGAAAGTGACAAACATATGAAAAAAATTCTCCCACCTTTCTTTGGTTAAACTGACTTTGTTCAATGTATATAGATTAATTAGCTCAGTGAATTTGGAACAGGTTCAATAATAAAGCAAAGAGAAATTTGAATAATATAGCAGTAATGTCTAAAAAAATACTAGAAATACAATGTGGGCCATATTTGCTTAAAAAATAACATGATAGGGTGGTGCCTGTGGCTCAAGGAGTAGGGCACTGGCTGCATATACGGGAGGTGGTGGGTTCAAACCTGGCCCCAGCCAAAAACTGCAGCAACAACAACAACAAAAAGATATAGTATGAAAAATATACTATCTGTAGACTCCATATAGAGACTAGAAGAGATTAGATTACAGAATTTTTGGACGTCAGTTTCCATCTGTAGAATAGTTCTAACAGTACACAAAACACTGGATTATTGTGAGAATTAAAAACCTATGTGAAAGCTTTTTCATTGCTTTATTTATTCAGGAAGATTTATTTGAGCCTAAATCTTATTTGAATGATGCTGATCATTCCCATAAACCTTGGGATCAACATTGGGAAAATGATAGCAGAATAAATTATGTTTTCATGTATGAATTTGGCTGAACCTAACCATTTTTTCTAAAAAATAAAGTATTCTTCCATAGAGAACAATTTTTGATGTTAAACTATATACTGGGCACTTGTGGTTCTCTTGGTTTCCACAAAGCACAAAGCATAAATTTTAAAGGAATAAACAATTCACTGGGTTTTTCATAAAGCTTTGTCCTCTAAAGTCCTTTGATGAATATTGTATTTATGGGTTTTGATGCCAGCCAGTTTAAAATATAAGACTTCACTAACCGCCTCTTTCAACTGTTGCATTAGAGGCTATCAGAGAACAGCCTGCACAAAATAGCACGATTTGCATTCAATGCAGAATCTCTACAGTTAAACTTTCAAGTCTTAATGAAGGGTCATAAAATCTTACAGTACTGACCAAATAGATTTCCTAGAACATTAAATCCCCCATGAATCCTCCCGTACTACTTTAAACACAAGTTAAAATTGCAAATCATAAATACTGAATGCTTCCTTCCTTAATGTAAGTTCACTAGTGTAACCTTGTCTGGCAGAGATGTTCCACTTAAAGGTCTGTAACATTTTCATTATCAGCCCTATCTCTGAGGGGTTGGCAGTGCAGCTGTTTCTGTTTGTAATGGGCTGAAATGCTTATACTGATTTTTTTCTTTAAGTCAGCTGCTAGTGTAGCTCTTTTCAGGTCCTCAGTTAAACAAATGGAATTTCTTTAGTCTTCAATTATCTTTTCCATTATTATCCAGTTAAAAACACAATTCTGTAATAGAACATGTATTTTCTGAGTTTGTTATCTCTAGAGCATTAGCCTTCTCCTACATCAGGTTGCTTCAGTATGTGTGTGTGTGTTTTTTTGTATTTATATATTGCATATGTATAAAAGATAATATTTTCTCAAAGCTTAATTCTAATTGTGATGAAAGAGATATGAAAGAAAAATAAATCCCATTAAGATACATGAAAATACCTCCACAATTCAAGTTCCCGACTTGAATGGAGAGTAGACTTACAGCGGTGTGAAATAGGCTCCAAGCATACAAAATATTGAAATATTCTCAAGGCTGTAGCATTTTCATAAAAGCAATGGCTTCACTATTGATCAGACTATATTAATTTTTTTTAATGAAGGAACGTATTAGTGGGTAATTTGTTTTACTCCTGTGCTATCTTCAGGTGTTTGCTAAGTGCATTCAGTCTTAGCAAGGTCCCAGGGTCCCAGGCCAGGGGTTCTAATCTATGAAACCTAAACCATCATCGTTACGAAGATATTTTGAAGCACCGATCCACCTATTGACAAATATAACAGGGGAGAGATGTCGAATGGCTGATGAAAGTGGCTTTGGGGATAGATAAATAGTTCCTGATTTTATCTGAAATATTGCATGTTTTTGTAAAGCTATCATTTATCAAGGACAATATCCATCACACCATGTTCCTTGGCCCCTTACATTCCTGGAGTAATTTAACAGAAGATGTGAACAATTTGATTCTCAGAAACGTGGAAGGTTTTATCGACCACTTAACATTCACCAAGCCATGAAAGTCAGGCAATGACCTGGCCTAACCAATACAGAAAGTGAGCCTCAAGGATATTATGATGCACTTTCTATTTATTTCTCAATTTTACTAACTGCTATTACCATCTAACCTACAGGTTAGGAGAAGGTTTTTGATGTTATCTCATCCTTTGATATTTATATCTATTTTTATATCTATATTTATATCTATATCTATGAGATATTTACAGTATCTCATCCTTCGATATTCCAAGATTTATAATTAACAAAATAAGCCATAGTCAGAAGAATTATGGTGTCATGCTGTATACCATACACTTCAAGTGGTGTGGATTTTATAAATTATATGAAAATACTACAAAATAGTGTATCATTGATTAACTAACACTGGGAAAACATTCTGCTTGATGTAAGAAGACGTGATTATTTGGGGGTGGAAATATAGTGTATAACATCATATTAAATTTTATAGAAAATGAATTCATGACTATTTTAAACAGTTCCATTTCACAAACATAATGCCAGATTTCTGTCGGGGTTGAACTATGTGACATCTGAAGTTTTCTGTCCCAGTGAATTTACTTCAATTATGTTTGAATAGCCGATGTGCATATTATTACCCTTAGTCGTCTGTGATGGCAGGCCTCCTTAATGTATGCATGTATTTCAACTTGCAACAAAAATAAATAGCTCTTGAGCTTCCCTTTAGAAGACATTCCACATTCTTATGACACTTGAAATCTTTCCCTTCATTTATCAAGTAACCACTTAATTATTCTTTTTATTTCTTTCTTTCACTGAAATACTTGAAACTCCAATAGATTCTGTCTTATCGATTCAGAGGGAATAGAAACTGTGGTACAGAGTCAGAAAAGAAGCGATTGGGTTTGCCAAGGTCTCTTTTCACACCTTTTTTACACACTAGGCAAACACGTAAGGTCCTAACTGTGGCCTTGTTATCCTATCTCCTGCCCCTACTTCTGTCGCTGGGATGGCAACTCTTTAACCCGCCGTGTACTTATCCAGCTGAGTAACTTATTACACTCGTTTTCTCTGTTGACAGCGTATTTTCAAAGTATTAATTGGAAAATAAAGTTAATCTAACAATTTAAGTCAACTATATGCACTTTGCTTATATGCACCATTTGGTAGAATTTCCTCTTTCCCTGCTAGTTCTTCACCCAAGCTCAAAATTGACTATTATCTTTATATTTATGGGAAGCAAAATTTAGGAATTCATGATTACTACTTTCAAGAAGACGTGCATTTTTGAAGATGCACTTCTGTCTGCCAAACTTATGTTTGATGGATGTACTTTGACGCCTGTCAGTTTTCAGAACACATGTCATGGGCAACCCCTAAGCTTCCGAGGTGTTCGTTATCATTAATTTCTATGGATGTGCAGCTGAATCACGGGGAGGGCTTGTAAAAACGCAGATTTCTGATCCACCCACAAAGTTTATGATTTGAAATAGTCTGGGGTGGCTTTGAGTGTTTGCTTTCTAACCAGTTCCTAAGTGATGTTCCAGTGATGTTGCCACTGGAACTCTCTTCATATGTGGGTAGTTATGAAAGTTTGGAGATGCACAAAACATCAAGAAAAGTCAGATCTGTGAACAAATCAAGCCCTCCCTGCAGCACTGACAGGCCGAGAAAGCTGAAACTTGCATGGTGAATCAGAAAGGGCGCTACCAGAATGTTTATTGCAGCCCAATTCATAATTGCTGAGTCATGGAAAAAGCCCAAGAGCCCACTGATGCTCGAATGGATTAATAAATTGTGGTATATGTACACCATGGAATATTATGCAGCCTTAAAGAAAGATGGAGACTTTACCTCTTTCATATTTACATGGATGGAGCTGGAACATATTTTTTCTTAGTAAAGTATCTCAAGAATGGAAGAAAAAGTACCCAATGTACTCAGCCCTACATATGAAATTAATTTATGACTTTCACATGAAAGCTATAACCCAGTTATAACCTAAGCATAGGGGGAAGGGGGAGAGGGAGGAGAGGGGGGGAAGGATGGGCGGAGGGAGGGTGATAGGTTGGATTACACCTGCAGTGCATCTTACAAGGGTACATGTGAAACTTAGTAAATGTAGAATATAGATGTGTTAACACAATAACTAAGAAGATGCCAGGAAGGCTATGTTAACCAGTGTGATAAAAATGTGTCAAACAGTCTATAAAGCCAGTGTATGGTGCCCCATGATTGCATTAATGTACAGTTATGATTTAATATAAAAAGAAAGAAAGGGCACTGTCAACTGTGTTTCCTGGAAGTGAAATAATGAACAATAACACAGTCTGTCTCAAAAACTTTTTGTAGTCATCCACGAATATATTCAAAGATGCTGTTATTAAAGGGCACATTTTCCCCTAATTGTACTAGGTAAAGCTACAGATCATCTTAAATTCGGTTCAATTGAGAACAAAAAGGAGGAAAGAAAATATCATTCAAATTATTATGGTGATGGAAAGGGCTGAAAATAAATATCATCCCACGTAATGCTGAAATATAACCCACCATGCTGGGATAGTTATTGCATAATCATTCATTTTTATGGGAAATACTGCTGACCTGGATAATATTCTTTTGCTAGAGTCTACTGCTGAGGTTTTCTTTTCTACATACATAGACACTGAAGCTTATGACTGCTCATAATTTTATCCTTTATACTTATTTAAAAAAATAGCAACTTGACTGAAATAGCAAACACAAACATGTAAATACAGTTTTGTCATTTTCTGGAACTTAGAGTAGGCGAATGCTTATATAAAATAATAATTGTTTATGTATTACATTAGTGATTCACTATGCCTTTTGTTCATATCAGAATTCTTCATGTATCGATATCAAGACTACTTCCCATGTACCTGCTTTTTACTTGTGATGAAATAAAATATTAGGTATTTCAGAGAAAAATAAGGGTCAGGTTTATGGATGATTAATTTGTCTTTTTGGATCAGTTAAAAATGATTAGTGGAATATTTTATGAAATATGTTTTTTGTTATTAAGTAAATTAGTGTTTCTGGGGAGAAACACGTCATCATATATTCTGATTTGTTTACAATTTTTTGGACCATTTGTTAGTTAAGTGCTCTTCAATGAACAAACAAAATAGGAAGAAATGGTAGTATGAGAAATTTCAAGAAGTTCTTTGTACAATTGGTGGTGGATAATTTGATTTACTTATGCTTTATATATCTGATACAATATTTTGGTATGTATTTAATATGTAATAAAATTTAATAATGACATTCATTAAAGCAAAATGAATTTGTTCTATGTTTTGAACTCACTGAGTGACTTGGGGTGTTCTATGTTTTGAACTCACTAAGTGACTTGGTAGACCCCTCCTTTTTTTGTTTCTAAAACACATGTTTGGACTATTTGACCTTTTCAACCTTCTGAATAAGGCACTTTGATTTTCTGACATTCTTGATTCTGAACTTAGGCAACTGTAAGTAAGAGAAGCTGAGGAATTGGATAAAAGCATTATAAAAATATTCGACTTTTGGGCGGCGCCTGTGGCTCAAGGAGTAGGGCGCCGGTCGTGGGTTCAAACCTAGCCCTGGCCAAAAAAAAAAAAAAATTCTACTTTTTTGTACATTTTGTAGTATTTTTAAGATAAGTCTTTTTTTAGATTCCCGTTTTTATAATATTTTCAGGCAACATATTTTTCCTATCACATTTGTTTTCATGCTTATTTACTGAGCTTTCCTAAAACGTGACACCTGTTTGAAAAGCAGAAAGAAAAACTGACCCAATGAAAAAACATAACATTATGTCAAATTGTCTGGTTGACTGTTTCTTTCTTAAATTCCCCTATTAACTAGAAAACTGTAAAGGATAAATTATATGTCTGAAATAAAATAATTTTTTGAAAAGATATTCATGGAAATAAGTATAATTAAAAAATGTTGAAAATAACTAATATTTATTATATTATGGACATTTGTGAGTTCTTTTCAACAGAAAAGTTCATTAATATCAAATATAAAGTTTCTGCCCTACCATTATTTTATAGTGGTGTTTCAAGCCTGTAAAAACCACAATCGGAAAATTAATTTAATGGAGAAGATCTCTTTGTTTTAATCTTCTGCAAAACATAAACATATATACCATAATTGACATGAACTAAATTAATAAACTTTAACAATATTTGATAGAGACATAGTGAGAGTGAGAAAGAGAATCATCTGGTCATTTTTCATTAGTACCAACTAATTTGCACAGAGGGGTTTAAATGACTTAGCCTGAGCCCACAGGTAGAGAAGTTGAAATTTTACTCTACTAAGAGAGTTCCTTTCTCCTTAGTTTCCCCTGGAGTTTTCAAGGATGTGTTTAAGAATATTACCTTTTAATTAAATTGTAAAGTCCTGTAGACTTAGTGCTCAGTTTTGCTTATTGGTTTGTGTTTGGTTTATTCTAGAAAAGCGATGTAGGTGTCAATAAGACCTGATATATTCTGTTTCCGCCACCTCCCCTTGATGACACATGTCGTTATCCTAATTGTGCTGTCCTACCTTTACCAATAATACAAATAAATTAACAATGTTCAACATCTCAAACTTGATTTCACACTCCTTAGTGAGTTCTGTGAAATTTCCATGCTACATTATTTACAGCTACTCACAAAAAGTATGTGTGAAATAACTGAAGGCAGAGAAGCAAAACATGAAGATGTAATAATTCATCTGTAAAAAGCTCTGTATTATGGTATATGAGCACTGCCAGAACTCTCTTTCTTGACATTCAATTCCAATGCTATAGAATTCTGCATCTGTCTAATACACAGGAAAATGGGTATTATAGGGCTGCCAAAACAAGGTGATGCTGTAATTAGCAGGCCTTTATAAACTTCTCCGTATTTTTCCATAAGCTGACAATGACTTCTGCACAGTATAATCATGTCTTATCCGGTGAATTATGTTTTTCCCCCTCTTTAAGCTGTTTTTGGACAATCTTTTGTTAAGCGTCAGCTTAAAAAATGTTTAAATCTTATAATTTATCACTTTCCACATCACATCTTTACACTTAACTTACTGACAAATACTAGGTATGCAACTATAGACAGTTTTCAAAAAAATACATAATTCACATGGTTATTTATGAGTTTTTCTACCATTCAATTCATGCTCCCCTTAATGAAACAAACATATAGAAGAGAGAATTCTACTCTTTCATATTTCACTTTTCAGACAGCTATAAAAATGTTATTACACTTCAGGTACACTTATTGAATATTAATTTCAAAGAAGAAAAACTGAAAGCTTGATTCAAACTATTAATGCAAATTATCTCCACTCAATATCTATTAAAGGAATGTCAATTCATCAGGAACTAACCACATTTCATTTCCCATTTTTCATTCTTCTTATGGTCAACACCTACAGAGCAGTTGAGGTGTGTGATAATCAAAGAAGTGTTCATGGTTGAATAGATTTAATTCTTTAGCTTCATCAGTGTGCCGTATTAAAAAGTCCCATGACATATTGAGCTTGATTGGTTAAGATATTACATTAGATTTCTGATATTAGCAGATTTCAAATGCAATATAGATAGAGTGAAGAATTGCTTTTTTTCCATCTCTTATGCGACATGAAAATTGCATGGAAATAATTTTCAAAAACAAGAAAAAAATTAATAAAACTGTAATCCAATCTTCATCATGGTAATGGAAAAGTAAATAAACATGTTCAGGTATATTTGGGACTGCAAAAGTAATTCAGGAGAATAACAAAAAAGGAAGCAGATATTAGTTTTCTCAGCAACCTTGTGCTAAAAATCATTCAGCACAGTCTACATGTTAGAGAGGCTGTGAGAGTCTAATTTAAAACATATTTGGCAACGTATTTTCTGCCTCCATATTTCTTTGCAGAGTTACATAAACATATTTTATTCATTTTTGTTTTCTACTCCCCTCCCCCCAAAATATTTATGTTCTTACCACTTCCATTGATAATACTTATATAGAAACATTTTAAAGTATTGTTATTGTCTTGTTAAAATTAAGAGAACTAAAGACAGAGCAAGGATAGATAATACAGAATCCTTATTCTTCCATATCTAAACTTCTTTATATATGTACATATGTATAGTTTTTATTATTCTATTCTTCCTCCTGGATTGGGATTTCTTTGGAAAAAAAAGAAGAATGGATTTTCCTTTTTTGATTCTTACTATTCAATATAATACAATATATGGCACATGGTCATACCACAGAGGGTTTGTTCGCTTTATAAAACTATATTCAGAAAGAAGTACTTTATTCTCTCTCCATCCCCACCACCTCTCTCTATCCTGCTCCTCATTCATTCACTAAGGTGAAACCAAATGTGAAAAATTATCTATGTCATTCTGTATTCAGATAAGAATTAACAAGCTAGCATTTGATGTTCCTTAAGTAAAGAACAACATGACAATCTAAAGAATATTACTCAAATTATACATTGACACAAATATTGAGTTGAATATTATTTTCAATCAGAAGTCTTAGATATACTCCATGACAATATAATACCCCCCAAATAAGTAATTGGTAGTAATTATTGAATAGTAAAGAAAAAGAAGACCAATCAAAATATTTTTTCTAGTTATCTAAACTAAGTAGCTTACTGTAACTGCCGCATTATAATCTGTTATTTAAATAAGCACACATTCCCTGCCTGACAAGTATGTCACTCTTGATGTTTAAGAAACTTGGGGGGAAAGATTATAATAAAAAAAACTGAGCATAAATTTTTTGATTCCACAAAACATTTTAGGAATCCAATTTACAAAGCTATTTTGTTCTTGTATCTAGAGGTTTATCTAGTTGACTGACCTGCATGCTCCTTGGATAAACATAAAGGTATTAAGTAGCTTTTGAACTATTTTCCACCAAAGAGTATTAAACTACTATATTTAAATATGGTATTTAAGGGTGGCGCCTGTGGCTCAGTTGGAAAGGCGCTGGCCCCATATACTGAGGGTGGCGGGTTCAAACGCGGCCCCGGCTGAACTGCAACCAAAAAATAGCTGGGCGTTGTGGCGGGCGCCTGTAGTCCCAGCTACTTGGGAGGCTGAGGCAAGAGAATCACTTAAGCCCAGGAGTTGGAGGTTGCTGTGAGCTGTGTGATGCCACGGCACTCTACCGAGGGCCATAAAGTGAAACTCTGTCTCTACAAAAAAAAAAAAAAAATATATATATATATATATATATATATATATATATATATATATATGGTATTTAATACCTTAATCTTAAAAAGAGAATCAGTGAAAATTAAGTTTAATAATGTATAATCTGAGCAGCTAATTATACTGAGAATTTAAAAGTGCAGGCTTAAATGTGTGTGTGATATTGATCTGTCACCTCACGAATAGCTAATTACATCACTTGCAATTCCCTGGGAAATAAGGCAAGGGCACACGAGAATGGATATAGCATTCGTTCAAACCTCATTTTATTACAGTCCGGACATTTGAAAGTAGTTAAAATGATGTAGAAAGGCAACTAGAAGCCATTTGACTCTTCCTGTCTAATTAAACCTGCATGATATGGATTAGTGATCCATGAAACAGGGACAAGCTCAGTCCTTCCAGTGTTAGGAATCCAGGCCATTAAATTGGTCCCCAGCTTCTTGTTAATGATGCTGTTTTCCAAAAGATCACACCTTTCCACCATGTGACAGATTGTTTTCCCTCAGTTTGGCTATGTATTATGTTGTAGTAATATGTGTGTTATTGTTTAAATCAAGACATATCTCTTACAGCTAAATTTTTAAAGATAGATCCATCTTTCTCTTTTGGGTCCCCAAAATCCCAATGGGCATTGGTCATACTGCACTGTGCCTGAATGGCCTTAGGAAAGTCCGTATTTCCAAACTGAGCCTTTGAGAAAGTACCAAGTAGTGAATGGGTAAACTTTGGAATTTGGCTGGATGGAGTCTCAATCCTGACTATCAGTTTATTAAGTGTTTGCCTGTGGGCAATTCACTGACATCTTGCTTAGTCCTAATTTCCTAATTTATCAAATGTGGACAAAAACAGATACTTCCTGTGGTTATTGCATCTATTGTATAGCTTGGATAATATAGGTTAAATATTTGGCCCAGGACTGGTATGTATTATTTTGTATTAATTTGTAATGCATTTTATTGTTACTCACAGGAATAATAAACTATTTGAAGAGCCACAATATAATCTATGAGATCTGACAATGAAATTCATGAACTTGCCACAGTGTACTTACTTTGGTAGCACTGGACAAACAACTCTTTCACATTTTATGACCTTGGTATATTAGAGCCTCATAACTATGTCCATGGTGACATGTGACAGTGTCTAGCTGAGTGGTGTTCATTACTGTTGCTGCATGTTTTTAAATGCTGTCACAAGAATGTCACAGCTTAGAACAACAAACAAACATTAAATTTCTTGTTAAACTTGGAAGAGTGAAAGGGAAATCAGGGACATGCTAGTTCAATGTATGGGTATAATGCCATGTAGAAATTCACAGTGTGCAAATGGATTAAACAACAATAAAATGGATTAAACATCTTTCTAAGGGGGAGGGAGTTACTGATGCAGATAAATTAAGGCAGCTGATAACAAGCAGAACTGATGAAAACATTGCAAACATTTGTTGAATTGTGCATCAAAATCATTGTCTGACTGAAAAGCACAGCAGACCAGGAAAATATCCATAGAGAAACAGCGAGGAAAATCTTAACTGAAAATCTAGCCACGAGAAAGGTGTGAGCAAAAATGATCCCAAAGGCGCTCACCAAAGAACAAAAGCAAAGGAGAGTCAAAGTTTGCCAAAGACCTTTCCGAGAGGCAAGACGATATTCTGGGCTGTGTTATCACTGGTGATGAAACATGGGTGTACTAATGACTGAAACGAAGGATCAAAGTGAATGATGGAAGTCAGTCAATTCTCCATGTCCAAAAAAGTTCCACCAATCCAAGTCAAAAGTCGCAACAGATGTTGCTAACCTTTTTTGATATGAGTGATTGCTCATTATGAATTTGTACTGATTGAACAAACATTTAGCCATGTTTACTATTTGGAAGTGCTGAAATGGCTGTGTGAAATAGAGGAAAACAACCAAAAATTTTCACCAATAACCCAAGTCTCTTGCATTAGGACAATGCACCAGCTCACACAGCACCGTCTGTGACGGAGTTTTATGGCAGAAAACAAGTAACTGTTTTGAAACACCCTTTCTACTCACCTGATCTGACCCCCAATGATTTTTTTATGTGAACATAAAGGAAATATTGAAAAGAAGATATTCAGGACATCAAGGATAATACAATGACACCTCTGAGAGTCATTCAAGAAAAAGAGTTTCAAAATTGCCTTGAAGGGTGGACTAGGCACTGGTGTCAGGGCACAGCCTTGGAAGGTGACCATAGTGATATTCAGCATTGAGAGATGTGTCGGAAGCCATATAAGGCACAGCTCGGCCTTACTTCCTCTTTAAGTAAAAAACAGTTTCACCTTTTCCCAGTAACTTTACCCTGCAACTAGCCAACCAATCACCTTATGCCCCATCTTACTTACTCTAGCCAATTCCCAGTTAACAACTCCTCTGAACCTCCCAACAAGACACACACCCTCCTTCCCCCTAATGCTTATAAGGCACAGGTTTTTCAATAAAGTTTGAGACTTGATCAGAAAACTGTCTTGTCTCCCTTTCTCGCCCCCTTGTTTGTTTTTCTCCTTTAGGTGGTTCCTGCGTCCCCCGTTGCTGTCCCGCAGATTGGGACAGAGATGCAGAAATTTTTTGTGGGATGAGTTTGTAAACTTAATTGTCAGACATCCTATTAGCCTGTGATTTGGTTGCTATAATTTCAGCTATACTTGTTCTGCTAATAGTAAATTACAATGTCTCATTTTTCATTCTGAGAATAAATGTCCAACAAGAAAAAGAATGAGAAACACTGACTCCTCCTCTGTCCTGCTGGAAGGCTGATGCTCCCTGGATCTCGGTTTCCAGAGGGCTGGGGCCAGATGATGATGGAGAGATTACAAACACAAAGGCATAACATATGCACACATTTATTGCAGAATGTGAATACAGTACAACACCGAGAGAGGGAGAGAATGAATGTCAAGTAGAGCCAGAATACGTCTCAAAAATTGAAATATATCCCCCTCCAAGAGCGGAGAGGAAACTCGGAAGTCTACGAAGTCCAGCACTCTCTGTTGCTGACCTGCGCACTAGTTGTTCCGCGTTTGCCTTGACGGGATTGGCTGACACGTCCCACCTTAGGGATGATTGACAGGTTGGGTGACCTAACACACTCCCTCTAATGTAAGCGTCTTCCTGAAACTTCCTGAAGAACGTGGGTGTGCGTGTGTCTAAATCTGCAATGTTAACGGTCTAGTAATTGCAGTTCCAGGTCACCAGGAGCTTCTCCCTGAGTGTTCCCGCCAGGAAACAGCCCCTCGCTGCAGTTTCCGGCCGTGGCTACAATTCGGTAGCCACACGTTTTCCTTCCACCAGACTTAACACTCCCACTAATGTTTCTGGAACGTATTTTCTGTTCTGTTATTTTTATTTAACAAACATTTATACAGTGGTTAATGAGTACCAGGTATTATAATAAGGGCTCAAATTTTACTTCATTACTTCTCATGCGGACCCTATTAGGTAGACGCTCTGCTTTTCCCACGTTACAACCAGGCAGAGGCCACCATGAAATTACAGAACTCTCCTGAGGACAGTTAGTAAAACGTGGGAAAGTAGAGATTTTAAGTCAGGCAGCTTTGGCTGTAAAAGCTAAGCTGTATTCTTTGCCTGGTTCTGCAGCACCTGGTATCAATGAGGCTGCTTGGGCTCCACTTCCCTCTGCGTTGGCCAGAGACGCCTCCAGCCCCACCTGCTGCTGCTCAGGGCTTTGCTCTTCCCTCCCTCTGAGGCTGACACACCTCTGTCCTGCTGCTTCCAGCCACCAGCTGCTCTAAAGAAAGACACAACTTTTTTCACCGTGAAATTTATATATTTTTTAATGGGTGCTAACAAAGATAAACACCCTGTATTCACATGCTTAACTCCCTGCCCAATTCTCTTGCCAGAGTCAGGATTTCCCAACATTGACACAAGTGCAATTTGGGTCTGGCTAATTATTGGTCCTCTGTTGTAGGAGCTGGGAGATGCTGCCCGGGTAGCGCTATCCTGGCCGTCTGTCCTCTAAAAGTCACTATAGACCCCAGACATCAATCATGCCCCCAGGCATTGCCAACAGTTTCCTGGTCAAGGTGGTTGTTTGCTCTCCCTTGCTGATAACTATTGTCATAGATAAATTTTCTGTAGTTCTAACTAAAACCAATTCTTCCCTTTGTTTGTTCATCATTTTTTTTTTCCATTGAATTAAGGACATGGTTCCAACAATAATTTAACTCTCCCCCTCTGTCTCCTATATCATCTATTTTCATTCTCATTTTCATAAACATACAAATGTGTTTATTTCTCTCATTTAAAAAAAGTTGGGGAGGAATCATCTTAATCCCAGTTTCCTTTCCATCAATTTCTCTGTTTTTTCCCCCTCCACTTTGAAGGCGTCCAAGAGAGAAAGAGAGAAGAAACTTATAGACAATTACGTACTTGCTTTAGTAAATCATGGGTAAGAAAGAAAGCCAAAATTTTCAGAAGAATTGGCTCACAAAATTATTTTTTTTTAAAAAAAGCTGTGTTTATTGTTCAAAATTGGTAGCAATGTTGTTGGGATGAAGTTTGGGTCAGTCTTAATTACAAAAAGAATTTTTAATAAAAGGCCCAAATTGTTTCTCTTTTACCCAGCTTTTCTCAGTATGAAATTATTTTCAATGGCCCTGTTTTTCATGGCTAGCTTGGAATGCAAAGCTTTTAGGAATGGAAACCTTTCCATGATATGCGGTGTGCTAACTTAGTCACAATATCTGAAGCTAGAGGAAAGATGCCAGATTTTCTTCTTTAAAAACAAAAATTCTTGAAAGAGTTGTCTATACTCACTGCATCTAATTCCTTTCCTTTCTTAGACTCGGGCAATCTGGCTTCTGCACCCAGTAATTCACAGAAACTGTTTTTGTTAGAGTCACAGATAACATCTACAGAGCAAAATTCAATTTTCAGTGTCTGGTATCTCCTCACTGCACCTATTAGCAGAATTAGGCAGTTGATCCTCTGTGATACACTGCCTTTGCAGGCTCTCATTGTGCCAAATAAAGTAAATGCTTATTCTTGTTTTATTGGCTGGTCTCTGGAAGTCCCCTGTGCAGGCTGTTCTCATTTTTCTATCCCCTGGATAAGATTACTCCAGGGGTTACACTCTAGCTATACTCATTATTATGTTAATTTCATTTAGTTTTGTGAATCTATTTTTTTATTGTTTTTTAAATTTCGTATTAATTTCAGGGAACAAATGTTTAGGTTACATTGTTTTCATTTCTGAGGTAAAGTTCAAGTTATAGTTGACCCTTCACCCAGGGGGCGTGCTAAACATCCTCATATTGTGCACATGAGGTGAGAGCCCACTAATTACCTTCTATCTTTTCCCTCCACCCCTCTCTCTCCTCTCCCCTCCCTCTCACTAGACTATACTTATGTTTTTCTTTCATGTGGTTTATATATTGGTTTGTTTTTATATTAGTTTCATATTAGTATTGAGTACATTGGATCCTTTTTTCCATTCTTGACATAGTTTACTAAGAAGAATGTATTTTAGCTTCATCCAGGTAAACACAAAAGACGTAAAGTCTCCATCTTTTTATGGCTGAGTAGTACTCCATGGTGTACATATACAATAGTTTCTTAATCCATTTGTGGATTGATGGGCACTTGGGTTGCTTCCCCATAGTTTTCTGAATTTAAATTTTAATTAAAGACCGTTGACTCCCAAATAAATTTTTCTAGCACAGACCTCTCTCAGAACTCCAGACATGTATATCGCAGATTTTTCTTGACATCTGTACTTGAACTGATACATCAGATACATTTTTTGAACTTATCATGCTCAAAACAGAACTTTTAATTGTTGAATACCTTACCTTGGTTATTGTCACCTCTCTGGTCAGAATTATTAAGGAAAAATCTGGAGTTAGCTTTAATATCTGTCAAATATGTCATGCATTTGTATCAAAACATTTTTAGTCATAAACCACATATTTCTACTTCTGCAGCTATTACCTGGTTGGGCTACCACTACCCCTTATTTACCTAGGTTAAATCAGTAGCCATTTATTAAATGGTAGTAGATTATGTTATTGCTCCTAATTATCCATCTGTTCAGTCCTCTTTACTTTAAGATTATCATTCAGTTGCTCATTTCCAGTTGACCTGTAGTCAGGGCCAGCTGCACAGCTGAGTAGCCTGCACCTAGTTAATGCTCTATGGTTGTTGAAATCCCTAATGGCTTTTTACCAAGGGGTTTTGCATTTTAATTTTATGCTGGGCTTCTCAAATTATGCTGCCAATTCTGCTCACACTGCCACTCCTTGTAGGAGAAGAATTGGCCACCAAAATGCATGGGTAAGCCAGGTACCATTTCCTGGGATGAGCTTAAAAACCAATTTTGTGGCACTTCCATTTCTTTTCTTCCCTTTATCAGGAGCATGACATTCTAAAGACATGAGCCGCTCCTTTATCCTGGATCCTAAAATGAAGGATACTCACTAATCTGAACTGTAGCCAAGCCAGCCGACATCTAACATAAACATTTTTTTTTTTTTTATTGTTGGGGATTCATTGAGGGTATAATAAGCCAGGTTACACTGATTGCAATTGTTAGGTAAAGTCCCTCTTGCAATTATGTCTTGCCCCCAGAAAGTGTGACACACACCAAGGCCCCACCCCCCTCCCTCCGTCCCTCTTCATTTTTGTGTAAGTATTGAGATTTAGGGGCTTGTTATCTTAGCAGAAACTAGTGAGAGGTGAGTAATAGCAATTTCCTAGCTTCACCTTTGCCTCACGAGTTCATTTTTAACACAGTAGTCAAAGTAATCCTTCTAATGATGAGGTTGAATCATGTCATTCCTCTGCTCAAAATGATGCGATGACTGTTCATTTCACTGTAATGAAAAGCCAAAGTCCTTCTAGCATCAAACACGCTTTGCTTCCTACAAAGCCCTTTGCTTCTTAGGCCACACCTTTTGTTACACTCCTACATTTTCACCACACCCCAGACACTGTTCTCTATGTTTTTCCTTAAATATGTTGGCACACTTTCAATTTTGGACCTTTTCTCTAACAGCCACATTTGTAGAATTCCCTTCTTCTAGAGCTCTGGGATACTGGTTCCATCTCTTTCAAGTTGTTCCTCAAATTTCACTTTCCTGATGGGATAAACCCTGAACACTGCAAAGAACACAGCACCCTCCCACCAGGCAAGTCTGATCTCTCTTTGATTCTTCTATTCTTTTTTTGGCGTTGTTGTTCCAGTAGCACTGATCATCTATTATCGTAATATTAACATATTTTAATGCATTACATATTTTTATTCATGCACTCTCTCCCTCCACTAGAACGCAAGCTTCGTGAGGGGTGAGGTCCTTGTTTCCATTGTTTCCCAAATGCCTGAAATACTGCCTAGTATATCGTTGGTCTTCTATAGTAATTTATTATATACTGGGGGACCCAAAGAGGTCAGTTTATGGACACGTCATTAAGGACATGATACTCTCTAGCCATATCTTCTTAAGAGTATTGCTCTTTTCTTATCTCCTCATAGTCTTTTGACCGTTCACTGATTATCCACATTTGGCTGGATGTTGCCAGAGAAAAGCACTCTCATGGTGTTGTCTCACTTTAAATTTAAGATGATCAACCTCTCCTAGGCCTTCACTTCTGCCAGGTAGGTGTGCTGCACTCCCCTGTTCCCTCACTCTCCCATTCTCAAATGAAAATCTTTTTTTCTTTTGTTTTCTTCTTAAACAGTCTCTTACCTTTTATTTTCACTCTTGCTGAAAGTCCTTGCTTACAAATTGCTTTAAAAAAATAGAAACACTTAGAACTTCCGTAAGACAATCACAAGCACAAACACTCCTGAAGTTTTGCTCATATGCTATGCCTTTCCTCCTGTTGCAATGGATAAACTGTACACACTCATATCAAAGATCAACACTTTTAATTATTTAGTTTATTTGATCCTTCTTTGCTTCTTCAAAAATATCACTCTGGCCTCCCCACAGCCTCTCCAGAGTAATCAAATTTTTGGTCTCTAGCGGACAATTCTCATCAGCATACATAAACACTATAATTCTCCCATTTTAAAGGAGAAAAAAATTAACCCATATCTCCAGTGGGCTGTGTATCTATTCTCTGCTTTTCCTTAAATTAACATTGCTTTGGAAAGCCATTGATCCTTATTGTCTCCACCTCTTCTAATGGTAGAATCTATTCTTACAAAAAATGTAAGAAGAGTATTCCATCATTCCTCTATGTGAGAAGACACTGCTCCACTATTCCACACTCACATTGAATATGTACATGTTTGCATGTATGTTTGTCTATACATGTACACATAGACGTGTACAGTTAGGAAATGAGTGGATAGAAGTAAGATATGTCACACAGAAATCAAGACTCCCAGCATAATATAAAATGGGTAAAACTGATACTTATTAGAAGAACAACATCAGTGAGATGTGGACCAGGAATCTTCAGGATCCTGATCCTCCACAGAACATTAATAAACAACCACAGACTAGCTAAAAAACTTATAGAAGCCCTGGAAACCATTCAAAGATTTACACCAACCAAGTCAATGCCCAATCAAGAAATCCACATTAAAAAGGAAATACAGTGATATTTTACACCACTACTCCCCACTCCCACCTCCATGGTATCCATGGCATAGTTTGAAAGAAATGGTAGTTCATTCCCAAATTCTTTTCTGGGAACCAGAGGAAGCAGGACGGAAGTAAATCACAACATTCTAACTTTCCTCATGGGTGCCTGAGAGATCCATGTGTTGGTCTGTGTGCTGCCCAACATGGTGCTCAGACATCCCAAAGTAACAGAGTTCACATATCAGAGTAGAAAAAGGCTTTGGAAATCTTCAAGAGAACTATGGACTATAGACATCTGCAGCAAGAACTCTCTGATGGGGAAATACAATAGAAGAGCTCAGACCACAAGAAGAAACAGAGTCAAGACTTGTAGAGTAATTAATAAGTTTAAGTGGTCACCTATACAGTGAATTCAGAAAAAAAGTAGGCATATAGGCTTAGGGAAAGCACATGCCCAGAAAAGATCTGAAACATTCTGAAAAGACCACAATCCTTAACATCAGTCTGGTTCTAACACTTACACATACTAAGTACTGAAGGTGGTATTATCCTGTATAGAGACATTCTTTTTTTTTTTTTTTTTGGTTTTTGGCCTGGGCTGGGTTTGAACCCGCCACCTCTGGCATATGGGACCGGCACCCTATTCCTTGAGCCACAGGCGCCGCCCTATAGAGACATTCTTTAAAAACAGAGAGGTGCACCATTTTTAAATGCCCATTTTCAGCAAAAGATCATAAGGCATTGGAAAACAACAACAACAAAACACAGGAAATCATGGTCACCAATGGAATAATTAAATCTCTAGAGATCATTTGCAATAAGATATACTAGACAAAGACTTTAAAACATACATCTTGAATATGATCAAAAAGCTGAAGGAAAACAAATGTAAAGAACTTAAAATGAAACTACCTCAGTCAAATTAAGGCCATATTTGGAAATCTCACAGACAACACACTAATTAATGATAAAAGACTGAAAACTTTTTTCTCTAAAATCAGAACCAAGACAAAGATGGCCTCTTTCACTATGTATAGTCAGGCAACTTAGAATTGGAAATTCTACCAGAGCAATCAGGAAAGTAAAATAAATAATAGTCATTCAATTAGAAAGGAAGAAGTAAAATTACTTCTGTATACAGATAGCAAGACAAAATCACATGGAAAACCCTAACAATTCCACACACTTTTAAAACAACTAAAGAATTTCAGAAAATTTCACTATGTAAAAGCAACACCCTAAGGTCACTTGTGTATTTATATGATAATAATGAACAACCTGAAAATGAAATTAATGAATGAATTTCATTTACATCAGCATAAAAAAAAAAACTAGGAAGAAACTTAACCAAGAAGACCAAAAACATGTATACTGAAAACTAAAAACTATTGTTAAAAGGGAGAATGATGACACAAACACATGGAATATGGAAAGCACTCGTACAACACAACAACCCAAAACAACCCCATTAGAAAACAGGCAAACGACTTGACGAGCTTTTCCCAAGGAGACAAGTAAATGGACAATACTCACATGAAACAGTACTTCACATTACTGATCACTAGAGGAAAGCAAATCAGAACTATGAAATGACAATATCTGTTTGGATAGATACTTTAAATTAGGGAATGAATACATTAATGAATGGAGAAAATGAAGTTGGTGGGAATGCAGAGAAATTATTACCCTTGTACATTTGCTGATGGCAATGTAGAATGTTTCAGCCCCAGTGAAAAATGCTATGGTAGTTCTTCAAAAAAATTTAACAAGAATTAGTATATAATCCAGCAATTCCACTTCACAGCATATATTCAAAATAATTAAAAGCCAGAATTTTGGGATGTATTTGTACAATCTTGTTTATAGCAGTAGTATTCACATAGATGTCACCCAAATGCCAATGGGTGGATAAACAAAATGTGGGATATACAAACAATATATTATTTGGTCTTAAAAAGAAAGGAAATTCTGGCCTATGCTACAACAAAGAAATTCTGACCTTGTAGCCATATGCTAAGTGAAGTGAGCCAGACCCCAAAGAAAAAGTTTTATATTATTCCAATTACATGGAAAATATAGAGTTGTCAAATTTCTATATATTTTTGAAATTTGCACATCAGAGGAGTTAACTTGCCAAAATGTATACAGCTAGGTGTAATAAAATTAATCTCTTGTGTCAAATTAAACTTTATTGGCTGGGAAGTGTCTCCTAATTCTCTAAACCTGGGCTGGGGACCTTCCCAAACTATCCCATCCTTAGCATTGTTATCTCCCTTCTCATCAGCATGTAATTACCTACTTATTTAATAAAATGTAAATTCCTCCCGGGCAAAGATTGTGTCTTCTCTTATTTTATAATTAAATTTCTATATTTTAATAAACATTCTGTTTCTATCATAATGCTTACTCCCTCCATTTCTTCAAGACATCTCCATTTCTCATAACGACTCTCTTATTTAACACTCACTGCTTTCCTGGGACCAGGCCAGCCCTCTTATACATGTATTATACTTTCTTCATGCTTTCCAATGCATTTTGTGCAATAGACAGCACCACGCTCATTTTGTAATGTATCCATGGGCCTCTCCTTTACTTAGAACCCTTACTTAATGCAGGCCCTAGTCTTACCAGAATGTTCTACCTATTGCATCATTAAATAATTACTAGGTATCTGCTCTGTCTCTGGTAGAGTTTAGTAACTTTTTTCCACACAGACTGTAAGGACTAGGTATCCATGAATACTTCTTGGGGCAGAAGCAGCTAGGGTTCTCTCAGGGCCTAACTTCTGAAGAAATTGGAAATAGTACTTGTTATTTCTCCTCTAGAGGAACTGAAGCATATTCACACTTTTCTACATTTCTTTTCAGAAAATACTCTTCTGTTCCCCTTCTCATCTCATGTTTTTTTTCCTCTGTGTTTACTATTTCTAAAATAAAGAAAAATCTGTGAGATAATAGTCCCTAAAACATATTTGATAAATGAAAACAGTGTTTTATCATTTTAATTGTTATTGTAAGATAGGTAAAAAGGAAGGGCTAATTTTTCTTCACCATGAATGAACACTGATGAAAAATTTTAAAGTTTATCATTCAGAGATAATCACATGATTACAGGAAGTCGTACCAACAGAGTGTTGAAATTGATTCCCCAAATCTGAAACTCACAGGCTTTTCCTTTTTTATGCACTTCTGGCACACTGGAAACTATATCTTTCCATTTTACAATTCTACATAAGAATTTGAGTTTTAAATGCAAGCTTTAATCTATAACTATAAGTATTTGGGAAATTTACAAACTATTAATAAAGAATGAGAAAGAATAGAGATTTAATATCTGCAATATCTTGCCTTGTTTCTTCCTTTCTCTTCAGGAAACAGTGAGCAAAAGTATTAAATACAAACATTTGGATATGGTACCATAGATACATGTTTTATATATACACACTTAGAAACGTATCTCATTTCTGTAAATAGTATTACATACGTATAATTATAAGTATTTCTTCTAATGGAGAAGCAAAGACACACTTTCATGGATATGGTACCATAGATACATGTTTTATATATACACACTTAGAAACGTATCTCATTTCTGTAAATAGTATTACATACGTATAATTATAAGTATTTCTTCTAATGGAGAAGCAAAGACACACTTTCATGTAGAAAATGTCTTCTAAATTCTTTAGTAGTTTCAGAGATTCTCACTCAGCCAGCTGTGAACTGGCATTTGGGCACTTACACTTAAAATTCTGTCAGCTTCAGTAGATTATTTGATTTTGCAACCACTGCTGTTGACCCAGAAATGTTTGCTTATGTGACTTCTTATGAAGCGTTCATGTTGTGCTGAGTTGTCCCTATGAACAAGTGGCTTTGGAGTAGAAAGAACTATAGTTGCAAACAGTACATTAAGTAAATTATAGTATTGAATGAAAAAAAATTACGTATTAGACCTTATGAGATTGCTTTAGTTCATGATAACATAATCTAGGAGTGTAGAATCGAGGGGGCCCAGGGGGATGATTCAGCCAACTCGTTATTTTACAGATGTGGGTTCTGAGAAACACTAAGACGTGATTCTACTAAGTCCCTATAGTCAGTTTGAGTCTGATCCCAGCATATGTGTGATCTGACACCTGGTTTCAACAGCCTGTGTCGTGAAGCAGAATTGGTTAATTAGCGGTATGGATACTGTGCAAACCTGGGTTGGGGTCACATTCTGATTCCAACATTTTCTAGATCCTTGACAACCAGATACCTAATTTTTAAACCTCAGTTTATTCCTCCATAAAATGTGTGCCAACTGTAGGGGTCTATTGTGAGATGTAGACAAAACAATGCATCCAAATACTTTGCCCAGTGCACGACAAGTGGTAAACGCCTAAGAAACATTTATTATGTTAGTGAGTCTTACGGATTGTATTTGCTGTATTAATATTTTCTCTTTACTTATGCTGGTTTCTTTTCTTATCCTCATAAATGTTAAGGGCAAATATTCATTTATTTAAGAAGACAAAAGTGCACAGTTATTTATTGATTTAATTACAAAACATAAAGTACATTATTATACTTTTATATACACCTGCTTATAGGTCAGAAGAGCACTTTGAATTTCCGTTGGGGAATATCCAATCCAAGTTATACCTTTCTCATTTACAATAATTAAAAAAAAATTCTCCATTCCATGAATATCTAAGAAGTAGTAATTTTGAATGCTAAATTATAAATATTATAGATACAGGTATAGCTTTTGAAAATCTGAGGGTGATTTAGTTTAACATGGGAGATTAAACAGTGGAAAAATTAATAAATTTCAGGCATGCCTTTTTGCACTCTTACATTATTAAAAGGAAGCAAATCCGTAATGAACTCTTTACAGTTTCTGACCCCGATACTGATATTGAACTGACAATTACAAAAGGCAGCTGGAGGGGATGCAGTGATGCGTTGGCGTTGAAACTAGGGCATCTGTTCTGCTTCTAGTACCCGTACTGTTAAGCAAATATCAAGGGTCTAACAGCTTGATATGCATTCATGGCCCAGAACCCTCCAATTATTCCATGTGTCATGACACTGATGCAAATGCAATCCTCAACCATTTGAGAGAAAAAAAAAATTAAAAAACTATATGATTGTGGCAGTGCATTAACCTGCTCTCAGCTGCTCAGCAAGAGACAATATAAGCGTGCATCAGTTAAGGATGACACAAAGCTTTGCCTTTGAGCTAAAAGGGCTATTAAGTTAAACACAGTGCTTATAAAAAAGTATTTATTGTTAGTTTGTAGACTATTACTGTGTCATTACATTCAGTTAATGAATTTTGTTATTGTAATAACGACTTGGGAGGGGAGAATTCTTTCCTGCAGGTTCTGAACTGGAGAAGGCAACAGATCAAACTTTGAGTTCCCCCAGTGTATTCTCATTCCTCTAAGTTTAGACTTCAGCATAATATACTACCTCCCTTTAGTGGATCTGGGAAGGAGAAGGGCTTGCTCAAAGGTCGTCGCCAGGGGGAAGGAGCCGTTTCTGTTCTTCTGTGAATGTCGGCTTGCTTACACTGTGCTTTCTCTCAACCTCTAGACTCACCATTACACTTAATAATAACTCTTTAAAACACAAACTCTTGCAACTCAAAGAAAATTTTCAAAAAACAGCTGTGCTCTTATAGTAGACTGATTAACTTATGATTTTCTTTAACATAACTAACTAGGACAACTTGGCTCTATTTCAGCTGAAGATGCATTTCTTCTAACACCAAGTTGGCATTTATCTAATGACTGTAAGGAAGGCAAATGTTATGTGTTAATATTTCTGTAAAGCTGGAAAGAGCTTAAAAAAAAAATCAAAGACACTTTTTATTTGACTTGGAAAAAAACAAAAATGCTCAGAGATTTAAGATGATTCAAACCTATTGGCTGATTTGCCATCGTGGTGCGTTCTATAGAGATAACTGCCCTTTTTAATCAAACAAAGTCAGAGGTGAGTTGCCATATTGTAGGAGTCCGTTATCCTATCTGGTCTGATTTTCTGCCTGTAGCCAACTAATTTTCTTTTACATCAAGCCTTTATTACCTAGTACAAGCCTAAGACTTTTGCCAGGTGTAAGGTCTCCATGATTCAATTATTATGCACAGGTGTTAGTAGAAATCAAACATTCACCCACGGAAAAACTGGTTTGTGTCACAAAAAAAAAAAAAAAATATATATATATATATATATATACACGTACATACATACATACATATATATATTTTTTTAATAATCCTGGGATATAAAAGAGATAGGTGGTTGTAGACTGAGCAGAAAATCATATTTCTCTCTTTACAATTATTTTCTTCAGTGTTTTATATTATTCCTATAACTTAGAGTTTTGAAGATATAGGAAGTAACAATCAAAGATACTGAATTTTTTTTTCACTCATGTTAGTACCATGATGGTTTTTTCGATAGCTGTCACTAGACTAACTTTTCAGAACATTGAATATTGACATTAATGTTAATATAGAATCCGCCCATGTAGGTAGGTGGGTTGCCTGTTATTATAGTTTCTACTGCATTGCTTGAGATTGATACAGGATTTAACTTGAAAAACTAAAAGACTTTGGGATTATCTAAGTATAAGATCATGTTGTCAGCAAAGAGGGAGAGTTTGACCTCCTCTGCTCCCATTTGGATTCCCTTTATTTCCTTGTCTTGCCTAATTGTATTGGCTAGAACTTCTAGCACTACATTGAATAGTAAAGGTGACAGAGGACAACCTTGTCTGGTTCCACTTCTAGGAGGAAAAGCTTTCAGTTTTACTTTATTCAGTTAAATATTAGCTGTGGGTTTGTCATAGATAGCTTCAATCAGTTTTAGAAATGTGCCACCTATGCCTATACTCTTCGGTGTTCTAATTAGAAAAGGATACTGGATTTTATCAAATGATTTCTCTGCATCTATTGAGAAGATCGTATGATCTTTATTTTTGCCTCTGTTAATATGGTGGATAATGTTTATGGACTTGTGTATGTTAAACCAGCCTTGCATCCCTAGGATGAAACCTACAAGACTCCTAGAAGTCATCAAAAAATACAGTAATGTTTCAGGATATAAAATCAATGTCCACAAGTCAGTAGCCTTTGTATACGCCAATAACAGTCAAGATGAGAAGCTAATTAATGACACAACTCCCTTCACCATAGTTTCAAAGAAAATGAAATACCTAGGAATATACCTAATGAAGGAGGTGAAGGACCTCTATAAAGAAAATTATGAAATCCTCAGAAAGGAAATAGCAGAGGATATTAACAAATGGAAGAACATACCATGCTCATCGATAGAAGAATCAACATTGTTAAAATGTCTATAATTCCCAAAGCAATCTACCTATTCAACACCATTCCTATTAAAATACCAACATCGTACTGTCAAGATTTGGAAAAAATGATTATGCGTTTTGTATGGAACCAGAAAAAAACCCGTATAGCTAAGGTAGTTCTTAGTAATAAAAATAAAGCTGGGTGCATCAGCATACCAGATTTTAGGCTGCACTACAAAGCCATAGTGCTCAAGACAGCATGGTACTGGCACAAAAATAGAGACATAGACACTTGGAATCGAATAGAAAACCAAGAAATGAAACTAACATCTTACAACCACCTAATCTTCGATCAACTAAACAAGAACATAACTTGGGGGAAAGACTTCCTATTCAATAAATGGTGTTGGGAGAACTGGATATCCACGTGTAAAAAGACTTAAACTGGACCCACACTTTTCCCCACTCACAAAAATTGATTCAAGATGGATAAAGGACTTAAATTTAAGGCATGAAACAATAATAATCCTCAAAGAAAGCATAGGAAAAACACTGGAAGATATTGGCCTTGGGAAAGACTTCATGAAGAAGTCTGCCATGGCAATTGCAACAACAAAAATAAACAAATGGGACTTCATTAAACTGAAAAGCTTCTGTACAGCTAAGGAGACAACAACCAGAGCAAATAGACAACCTACACGATGGGAAAGGATATTTGAATATTTTCAATCAGACAAAAGCTTAATAACTAGGATAAATAGAGAACTCAAATTAATCCACATGAAAAAAGGCAACAATCCCATTTATCAATGGGCAAGAGACATGAATAGAACTTTCTCTAAAGAAAACAGACGAATGGCTAACAAACATATGAAGAAATGTTCATCATCTGTATATATTAGAGAAATGCAAATCAAAACCACCCTGAGATACCATCTAACCCCAGTGAGAATGGCCCACATCACAAAATCTCAAAACTGCAGATGCTGGCGTGGATGGAGAGAAGAGAACACTTTTACACTGCTGGTGGGACTGCAAACTAGTACAACCTTTCTGGAAGGAAGTATGGAGAAACCTCAAAGCACTCAAGCTAGACCTCCCATTTGATCCTGCAATCCCATTACTGGGCATCTACCCAGAAGGGAAAAAATCCTTTTATCATAAGGACACTTGTACTAGACTGTTTATTGCAGCTCAATTTACAATCGCCAAAATGTGGAAACAGCCTAAATGCCCACCAACCCAGGAATGGATTAACAAGCTGTGGTATGTGTATACCATGGAATACTATTCAGCTATCAAAAAAAAAATGGAGACTTTACATCCTGCGTATTAACCTGGATGGAAGTGGAAGACATTATTCTTAGTAAAGCATCACAAGAATGGAGAAGCATGAATCCTATGTACTCAATTTTGATATGAGGACAATTAATGACAATTACGGTTATGGGGGGGGAACAGAAAGAGGTAAGGAGGGAGGTGGGTGGGGCCTTGGTATGTGCCACACCTTCTGGGGGCAAGACATGATTGCAAGAGGGACTTTACCTAACAATTGCAATCGGTGTAAACTGGCTTATTGTACCCTCAATGAATCCCCAACAATTAAAAAAAAAAGGAAAGAAAGAAATAAAAAGTAAAAGACATTGAAAAAAACACACATCCCAATTCAAATGGTATAACTTTGCAAGAAAACTACTAGTAAACCAATTTGAGCTTCATATGTTAAATAATTTCCTAAAATTGCCATACAACTAATGCCTCCCTGAAACATTTTTAGTGCTTTTATGCAAGGACCATAGAGTTCAAGTATATGTTAAGAAATCACAGTTACGAAGTTGGAGATTCTGTGTGTCTATGAATTTCTAGGTTTTAATTTTCTCATCTATAAATGAGTGAACTGCACCTGTGGCTCAGTGAGCAGGGCGCTGGCCCCATATACCGAGGGTGGTGGGTTCAAACCTGGCCCTGGCCAAACTGCAACAAAAAAAATAGCCGGGCGTTGTGGCAGGTGCCTGTAGTCCCAGCTACTCGGGAGGCTGAGGCAGGAGAATCGCCTAAGCCCAGGAGTTGGAAGTTGCTGTGAGCTGTGTGATGCCATGGCACTCTACTGAGGGTGATAAAGTGAAACTCTGTCTCTACAAAAAAAAAAAAAAAAAAAAAGAGTGAACTGAACTAGAAGCTGTTTGAGGGACCTTGTACGTAAATCTATGGACCACAACCTTGTTATCATGAATGTTAACTTCTATGAATGTTACAATTCCGGTTTCTCTTGTCCCCCAAATATTTATTCTTACCTGTGTCAGGGATAAAATAAACTTATTTTTTTCTAAGCCCAATACAATTTATTTTTGATATTAATTCATTGATTATTGAATTTCTGAGAAACTCCTCTACAGATGAGAGTTGGTTAATGATTTACGGTGTAGTGGCATAAAAGTACTAAAAAATATTGATAAGCATTTATACTAATCATACTTAGCCAAGGGAATCAGGAGAATGTGGTGGTAACACTCTTCCATTTCACACATAGACTTTGCTCCACAGAGGTGCGGTTTCCCTTCTGCAGACTTGCCTTCTGCCTGTTTGTTAATGTTTCACATTGTTGTAGTTCTTGCCTGTTTTTACGTAAGCAAATCCCATGGCATGACATGACTAGCAGGAATTCTACAATCTAGAAGCTGAGTATCTGGCGAAACTTCATCATCATTTTATCTGGCACCAGTGTGTGAGTGAGATCAGCCATGGGGAAACAGCATACAACAAACCCAGCTTCTAGTCTGGACTCCCTACTTCCTGACTTCTTGAGTTATTTAGCCTCTCCAAGCCCCATTTCTCATGTAAAATGGGGCTGATACATGTATTTCACATAGTACAGTTGTGAAATGAAATGAGATAGCACATCTCAGGGATCGTGAATAGTGCCTAGAGCACATTCGTTGTTCAATATGTGAATGTTAATATTTGAAAATCACTTTTACTAACAAATAACCATCTTTTATTCTATTGTCTCAAATATTAATTTCACATTTGGAAGGAAATTTTCAAAAACCTGAAGTGAATGTTATTTTATATATTGGGCTCATTAACTAGTTGCATGCACTCAAGTCTATATCCATTACACAAACGGGATATAGTTTATAGATAATTTAATATTTAGCATCACCATTTACTTGAATTGGTATCTTATTAAGTGTTCTCTTTTGTGTGCGAATTTATTTTTCAGTCGCATTTTCTATAGGAATATGTGTGCATTGGATACTGCTATTAACCAATGATGTGGATTACAAAAATGTGAATATTCTGGAAGTTCAAAAATAAATTTTATTCAACATTTTATGTCTCATCTCGTGGATCTGGTGTACTTGAAAAAGCAATTAGTCAATTATCTACTTATCTATCCATTTATTCATTTATCTATCCATCCATCCCTTATTTTTAATTTCTCTACTTTATGTATCTACATCATATATGTGTATATATTTTAAATAGTCTCTTTCTTTAGTATTTTGCTTTGCATCCCTGTATTCACAATAGTTTATTTTCACTAATACTAACTTCTTCATCAACTTGGTTCAAATTTGATCTCTGGAAAGTCTTTCCTATCTACTACAACCCACAGAAAGTTTCATCTTTCTTTTAATATACAATGCCTATCATGTGTAGCTTCTTCCTGATTATTGATCATTTTCTATCTGTTTACAGCCTTTGAATTGCTATTGATCCTATGTATGATTAAGTTTTCTTTTTTTAAAGTTGTTAAATGAATTTTATTTTTCAGAACTTTTTTTTTTTTTATTGTTTGGGATTCATTGAGGATACAAAGAATTAGGTTACACTGATTGAAGTTGTTAGGTAAAGTCCCTCTTGTAATTGTGTCCCGCCCCCAAGAGGTGAGCCATACATGGTAACCCTCCTTCCCCTCCTTCCTTCCCTTGTAGAGTTAGGTTTTCAATCATGTATATTCAGGTCTTAAATTTTAGAGTCCTTAAAATTTTGAACTATTGATTTACGTTTCACTTAATTCTTTTACTTGTAGAAACACGATAACTTTATTTATAGTTTATTCTACAAGTAAAGACTATATATATAGTTTCACAGCTGAAAGTAGTAATACTATTAAGTAAAGACTCATTGAAAATAGGGACTTAGGCAGCGCCTGTAGCTCAAGGAGTAGGGCGCCGGTCCCATATGCCGGAGGTGGTGGGTTCAAACCCAGCCCCGGCCAAAAATCACAAAAAAAAAAAAAAAAAAAAAAAAATAGGGACTTAACAACTGCCATCAGCACTGTTTCTTTGTTTTTCAATTTGGCCAGAAAATACCAGATTCTGCTTTGTTGTTAGCAGGACAGGAACAAAAGTAAATTTCCTAAGCATGACATAAAACATGATTTAATATTACTAGAAAAATTGGTGTGTTTACATCAAGAAAAAAGTATGTATGAGATACTTTAAATCTCTACTCACGTGGTAGTAACTACTCTTAATACATGCTTTGGACCCCAAAACACATCTGTTAGCCTGAATTTGACTTTTCCAGTTATACATTGTTTCTCTCAACCTATATTTTTCTGCAGCTGCTCAAATCTCTAAGGAAAATCTCTCCATGGAGACAGAGCCAGACGGCCCCAGTCTCTTCTGTGTTCTTGAGTTCCTGTTTTCAAGTAATGATTTGGATAAACTAGAGACTGGTTTCCTTTCCCGCAACTCTGGCAGCTGAAATTAATTCTCCAAAGACTCCTCTTTGGAGGCAAGCAGATGGCACCCACACACGTGCTTTAGTTTTGATTCTACCAGTTCTGAATAATTTAAAGTTCCAAATCTCTATAAAACTACTGTATTCCCATTTCCCAATACATTTTTTTCCCCTCTTGACTAAGAAATTCCTTCGCTATATTTTGACATTTGGCTGAAACTTCGTTCACTTTGTTCTGGCTTCATTGTCACACACCTCCTGCTGTTCTTTGTTACAATTTTAGATAAGTATGGCTTTAGAAAACTAAGATGCTTTTAGAAACTATTCTGCTGGTGATTTTCCCCTTACCATTTGCAAAGCATTTTGTATACATAAACAGCACATTAGCCAAATGATGTTGTTATCACAGTTCCTGTTGGTCTGCACTTGGCTCTCGCTTTAGAATTACCCCAAATAGGTTTGTAGAGTTTTATAGTTGCATTATGAGGCACTCAATAATCTGTATGAACTTAGGCTTTTTTTTTTCTTTTTCTGACATTCTGTTTGAGAAACAGCCTATCCTATCTCTATGGAAGATTCAATGCTGCCCCAGGTGGAATTGGTAAGCAGGTAATGTTCAGAACAATATTCAAGTGGGTACGGGCCTTTCTATCCAAATATGAGGTTTCTACATGTTTAATTTGAGAGAACTGACCAGTTATGTGTGCTGTAGTGATTTGTGAACACTTATGTGCACATTCATACACCTACATGTCCGTATATATAGACAGTGATCCAACTCGATTAGGAAGCTCTGAAATTGTGGGCACTCGTTCAGATTGGACTGCCATTGCTTTTCCCCTTACTATTGTCAAAACACAAGCATGACTATGTAAAAGAGTATACTATATTAGCAAATGCTGTCTTCACTATACAATAAACTTAAGACGAGTAATCAATTTAGAATGCGACGGTAATCTCATCTATGGAGATGAAAACACTCTTATCTACAATATATAATTAGTCTTCACCAAATGATGTTTTCATTGTTTTATGGTTCACACAATCTTTATAAGAATTATGTCACTTTTGATCACCATATTATGAATGAAGAAAATAAGTCTAAGGATGTTTAAGTGGCTTTAATGTGTACTGTCACTCAAAAAGCACACAAACCCTAGTAACGCTGATACCAATTCACATTTTTCCCATAATAAATGGGACAAAATAGGGCGGCACCTGTGGCTCAAGGAGTAGGGTGCCGGTCCCATATGCCGGAGGTGGCAGGTTCAAACCCAGCCCCGGCCAAAAACCACATAAAAAAATAAATAAATAAATGGGACAAAATAAAGAGCATAGAATTTATAGAAAAACTAAATGCGTCATGTGTAGGAGGACATTCTGTTATTTTAAAATATAACTATTTGGAGACAGGATGTGAAACACATCCTTCCTTTTGTTATTGGGGTATAAATTTTAGAAAACAGAAATAGACTCTGAAGAGAGTCTCAGAAATCTCATCTATTTGGTAGAACACTTCCCTCAGGGACCTCAACAATTGCTATGCAGAATCAACAAATAAATAACTCTCAGTGGTGTTTTGTCTCTCTTGATTTCAACCACTCGAGAGATGTGACTTCCACAACTTCCCTTGAGGGATAATTCCATAATCCATCCATTTTCAGGTATTCCATCCAAATTGTCTTTCCTCTCATTTCGTTTCTTTTCTCATGGTCACAACGAAACTGAACACATTACTGAATGACTTCTCATTTCTAGTGGTGGTTACACTTTCAAATATTTGGGCTACTGGTGTTTTATTTCTCAGCATCCTAAGAGTTACATATTTACTTCCAACATACTTTTTTTGTCATTTCCTCAACTGCCTTCATCAATTTCAAGCTCTCCCCTTAATAGCCTCTAAATTTATTTTCAAAATAGTTTGGAGTCATGCATAGGAAGATTCTGTCTCTTCAATACAAAGCTGTATTCCAAACATACCCTTTCAAACATCACCACTATTTATAGTTTTCATTTCAGGACAAAACTCAAGAAACCAGAATGCAGAGACAAAACAATTAAAATAAATGTACAAATAGAATTTCCACCTTCGAGGAGGCATTAATTTGAGAGCTGGCAGGTCACTGCTTGAGAGTCTGATACAGAAGGAATGTAATGAAATCAGAATTTCAAAATCCACAGAAAATTAAGGCATGTTAAGTTCAAAAGGATCCATTTATTCATGATAAGATGCTTAGAATATTTCCTGGGCTACAACACTGGATGTAGCTATCATGAAAAGACTGGCTTGTGAGTCTGAAAAACAAAAGGATTGCAATTGATTATAACAGAAAGTAAAGGATTGCTACTTAACTTCTAACTGTTACATGTGGAACCTTAAGAAAGTCACAGACTGGTGGGTTTTTTTCCTGTTTTCCTCCTGTTTAGTAAGCTAATTCCACTTGTTTAATTTTCACCTTTTCCCTTCAGTTTCTATATTATATTTCATTTTCTGTGTCTTTATGATTCTTTTTTCTTTTATTGTTGGGGATTCATTGAGGGTACAATAAGCCAGGTTACACTGATTGCAATTGTTAGGTAAAGTCCCTCTTGCAATCATGTCTTGCCCCCATGAAGTGTGACACACATGTTAAATTGCACTTTATTGTAGCGCTGAAAGGCTTATATTGTGACTAATCATGATTTACCTGGCTTATTTTTAGAATGTAGCTTGAGCAATGTCATATTTCATGTGTGGTTATACATTACAAAACTCAATAGAGCTTACCTTGACAGAAAACTGTTTTTACATTTAATATGGACACAAATTTATTTTGTTCAAAAAGAAAATATTAGATGTCTAGATGTTCAGGCAAGGTATTAGGATCTAATTAGTCATACTGCATGTTCATATCTAGGTTGGGGGGATATACAGATAAATTTTAGTTATGTATTTAAATTGGGTAATGGCAGTGTACAGAGGGACACTGAGGCACTGCTGAGAGAGACCAACCCCTTGAGGAGGAAACGGGAAGGGAGTGATGGGAGAGGCTTTTGAGGTGGTGATTCATCTGGGTGTTCATTTGGAATAGATTTTTACCAAAGACCTGGACGCCCTATCACGTTGATGGAGTGAAATGAGGAAGATTGCCAAGTGTGAACCAACCTTATACTGACACCTGCAAAGAACTGTTAGTGGTGGATATTCCTAGAGCACAAGACACAGTGGAGGGGGGATAAGCTTTGAGATGAAGTCAGAGAAGTGAAAAAGGCCAAATGCATGATACAGGGAGATTTTAACTTTCGACTTTAGGGTCGTATCAAATTAGGGTTCTTGTGTCAAATCTAGCCTTCCTTGTCTTTGTAAAGAAAGGTTGAAGGGCATATCACCACACCATTGTTTATATATTGCTTTTACCCAACAGTCTCAGGGCTGAGCCACTGCACAGATTGCTTAGCTTCTAATACTTGTAATATCTGAGTCTTTTATAGGAAATATTTTCTGATCTCTACTCTAGACCTGGTGGAACTGCTGAAGGATTTGAGCCAAGGGACAGCATGACTGGTGCCCTCTGTCTGCAAGTTGGATTTGGTGACAGTAACACCATAGATTGTAGGTGCTGGAAAACTTAACAGCCCACCGTGTAATGAGTGCTGAAAGAATCTGTGGTTTCTAGTTTTTCTCCTTTCTTTTTCTATTCTATCCTCGACTTTGACTTCATGGTAAAATAATGCTACCTAGAATTTTTCCTCTGGTCCTATATATTATTAAAAATTTTACCTTACAGACTTAGGGGGGAAAACAGTAGTTTATAAGAATGATTCAAAACCGAATTCATTATCTGTGGTTTGTAAACCTGAATGCTTCTTCCTATTTGTGCGTGTCTTCTGTGCCTAGATGAGAAGACTGGAAGCAAAGAACGACCCTTATTACATATATGAAGGATGCTGCTGATACAAGGTTAGTGTAACCAGAGTTCTTCATGTTGACGGGAAATGTAATTGACGAAGTTATTCTTAAGCTTTGCTTTATTCTACCTCAAGCACCCTTGGAATTTCGGGCCAAGATTAATTTTTTTGTGGTAGGGGCCTGTCTTATGTATTATAAAATGTTTAGCTGCACCCCTGGCTTCTATTCACTATATATGAGAAGCAATCTCCTGGCCTTATTCACGACAATCAGAAATATTTCCAGACATTACCAGATGCCAGACACCCCCAGAAGGGGCAAAATCCATGCGGGTTGGAAAGCACCGAAACTTAGTCTTTTCTGTTGTATGTTCTCACTGAATACATCTTTGATAAAAATAACACAAAAACAAGGTGTATTTTTGTTAAATCCATGGAGATTCTTAATCACAATTTGAGACCACAGTTAATGGTATGCTGATGATGGAGTAGCTTTGCTCCGTGTCCCAGCCTCTCCCTTAAAATTGACTTCACGTTGTGACATTTTCCATTCTTGCAAAAATCTTCACCATGAATATAAGGTATCAGATTTCTATTGTCTCATTTTTGCATTCCCCCGCTGTACTTTGTTGACCTTTTCAGTATTCTAAGCAAGATTTTGAAAGAGCTGACCATTCCCTCCTCTTCCTATTAAAAAGTATAGCAACCTGTTGCAGGGATCGAAATGACTGACCCCAGAGATGAAGAATTTTAAAAAGGTCAACATGGTCCAGCTCACTATACATTTCACAGCATTTACGGAGCATTTTGAACATGCACTTTAACTATTTTTTTTAAATAAAATCTAAACTAATAATAAAAAATAAAATACCATATGACCCGAGAAATACTTTTTCTAAAGGCAGTCTAACTTGTTTTCGTAGCCTTTGCCTTGTGGTCAACTTACAGCATTGGAATTTATATAATCTTGTGTCAGAATAATAACTTTTGATCCCGTTAGGCAACTATTTATAATGTTTCTGAGACCAGAGATATTTCCATCTCAGTGAGTCTACTCAGCTATACAGAATTTCCAGACAAAAAGGTAAAACTTATTCAAATAAGAGACATTAAATTTTCTGCTTCTTCAGCAACACTGCAGGAATTTTCATTTAACAAAGTGTCAGCATCAGCAATACCATTATCAGTGGACATCTGGTTTTCATTCTCGTATACATAGGAAGCAAATTTAAGGTCCGATTTAGCATATTCAGTGAAGCAAATGTGTTTGGGAGGCATATTGAAGGAGGTGGATGAGCTTCCATACTTTTTTTTGAGGCAGAACTGAATTTTAAATTACTTACATATTAAAAAGGCAAATGCATTAGAATACAAGGCTTGTGCTACCATAGGGATTTTAAAACACAATATTTGTGACAGATAAAAATGTCATGGATTCCTCAATACAACAACCACTGAACATCGTGTCTGTTCTCTTTGTATTTAGTACCTGAAGTACCAAAGGTCACAGCTGCTGCCTGAATTCTCAACTGTACAAATACTGAATTGAAACAGAGGGTAAAAGTTAGATATCAAAAGGCATTTTCTACTTGTAGCATGTGAAATCTACATACAGGTGTTATGGAAACTGAGAAAACAAAAGTAGCAAGAAGAATGTAAACTAAAAAAAAAATCTTTGCCATAAAATCTTTCCCCAGTCCAACATCATAAGGTTTTCTTCCACACTTTCTTCTAAGATTTTTATCATTTCATGTCTTGTATTTAAATCTTTCATCCATCTTGAGTCGATTTTTGTAAGTGGTGAAAGGTGTGGGTCCAGTTTCAGTATTTTATGTGTGATTATCCAGTTCTCCCAGCACTATTTCTTAAAAAGGGATTCTTTTCCCCCCTGTATGCTTTTGTTTGGTTTATCAAAGATCAATTTAAAATCACCGAAATGTGGAAATAACTCAATTGCCCACCAATCCAAGAATAGATTAACAAGCTGTGGGATATGAACACCAGGGAATACTATGCAGCCATTAAAAAGATGGAGACTTTACATCTTTTGTATTAACATGGATAGAGTTCGAACACATTATTCTTAGTAAAGTATCACAAGAATGGAGAAGCAGGTATCCAATGTACTCAGTTCTAGTATGAAGCTAGTAAACTATCTAATATACACCACATAAGTGAACAATTCAAATCACTTCAAGGTAGGGGGTAGTGGAATGAGGGAGTGAGGACAGGGAAGGAGAGAGGGGATAGAAAAGGTTATGGGAGGGAGGAAAAGCAGAAAGAGGGACGGAGGGAGGGGGGTGGGGCCTTGGTGTGTGTCACGCTTTATGGGGGCAAGACATGATTGCAAGAGGGACCTAACAATTGCAATCAATGTAACCTGGCTTATTGTACCCTCAATGAACCCCCAACAATAAAAAAAAAAAAAAGAAAAGAAATGGTGTATCTCTTGTGGGGTGGAACACAACTATTAGATGGACTTTACCTAACAAATGAAAACTGTGTAACCTAATTCTTTGTACCCTCGATGAACCTGAAACGATAACAGCACTCTATCCTGGGTGACAGACTGAGGCTCTTTCACAACTGCTTGAGACACAGGCCCACCCTGTCTCTGCTCTCAGCATGCCTTCTTCATTAAGCTTACCCATTTCTAGTTTTCTGTTTAAAGTAAGAAACATGCAAGGCTTCCTTTCAATTGAACACTTTGAGGCAATTGCAGGGTTAATGATTAGCTTAATTTCAATACTGTTGAGGCTGAGGAAATAGAGAGGCCTAAGGAGAGGGAGAGAGATGGGGACAGCCACTCAGTGACACAATGAAACACACGCTCCACTGACGGATTCAGCTGGCCATCTTACTTGGGGGCACTTCCTGGTGATCCAAAATCAATAATAGTGATAACATCAAAGATGTTGATTGGAGAGCCACAATCAGAGTTGCTGATCAGAGATGACCCCAACAGACAAAATAATAATGAAAAAGTTTGAACTATCATGAGCTCTAGCAAATGTGACAGAGATCTGAAGTGAGCACACGCTATTGGAAGAATGGTTCCCATCAACTGTTGTGAAGCCGAGTTGCCACAAACCACTGATCTGTATAAGTCTCTGTGGAGACAATGAAGCAAAGCACAGTGAAATCAAGTGTAATGGGCTCACGGTGACGCGTCCCCAACCGAGTCTGTGTGTCTGCTGGTGCATCCTCCAAGGCGTAATACTTCTTCTCTTTTTAGTGCTGAATAATACTCACTTTACATATGTGCAGAGTTTATTTAACCGTTCACCTATTAAGGAATATCTTGGGTGTTTCCATGTATTGTTAATTTTAAATAAAGGTTCTCTAAGCATTTATGTACAGGTTTGGTAAATACCAAGGGCAACAAAAATGAAATATGTCATAAGAATATGTTCACTTTTTAAAAATTATAATGAACACATAATAGTTGTATGTGTTTTAGGGGATGTGATAGTCTGATACAGGCATACCATGTGAATTAGTCAAAGCAGGGTGTTGGAGTATTAGCCATCACTTCGGGTATTTAACATTTCTGTGTGTTAGGAGCATTCCAATTCCAGTCTTTTAGTTACTCTAAAGTGCACCCTAACTTACCGCTATTTAGAGTCATCCCTCTTGAACATGATGAATGATCTTTTCAATGTGCTGTTGAACTTGTTTTGCTAGTATTTTGTTGAGGAATTTTTGCATCTATGTTCATCCCAGATACTGGCCTATAATTTTATTTTTTGTGTGTGTGTGTCTTTGTCCGGTTTTGGTATCACAATGATACAAGCCTCATGAAATATGTTTGGAGTTATTGCCTCCTCCTTGATTTTTTTGGAATAATTGAAGTAAGCTTGATATCAGTTCTTCTTTGAATGGTTGATACCATGAAGAAGTGAAATTTTTGAGTCTTGGGCTTTGGTTTGATGGGAGACTTTATTTCTGTCTCCTTATTTAAGATTAGTCCATTCAGGTCTAGATGTCCTCCTAAAAGGTCATATGTGCCTAAGAATTTATCCATTTCTTCTAGATTGTTCGATTTATTACCATACAATTGCTTTTAGTAGTCTCCAATAATTCCTTCGGATTTCTGAAATATTAGCTGTGATGTCTCCTTTTTTATCTGTTTATTAATTTGGGTTTTCTCTTTGTTTTGCTTTTATCTGGTGAAAGGTGTGTCGATTTTGTTTATCTTTAAAAAACCACTTTTCCTCCTGTTGATCTTTTTTGTTTTCCTTTGGTTTTAATTTCACTATTTCTCTCTGTTCCTTATCATTTCCTTTCTTCTACAGATCTGGTGTCTGGTTTGCTCTTTTCTCTCCAGTTCTTTGAGATGCTTCATTTATTTTCTTGTTTGTAGCTTTTCTACTTTTTGACGTAGGCACTTACTGCTTTAAACTTTCCTCATTACTATTTTTGCTGTATCTAATAGGATTTGCCATGCTGTGTTTTAATTTTTATTTGTTTCAAGAGATTTTCATATTTTTTTCTTAATGTCTTCCTTGACCCACTGGGAATATACTATTTAATTTGCATATGTTTGCAAATTAAGAGGAAACCAGTGTTCCTCTCACAATTGACTTCGGGTTTTAGTTCATTGTGGTTTCTGAAAATACGTGGTATGATTTCACTTCTTTGGAACGTTTTAAACTTTGTTTTGTGGCGTAATATAATATTCTATCTTTGAGAATGAGCAATGAATTGAGGAGGAGAATGTGCATTATGCAGCTGTTGGATGAAACATTCTGTAAATATCTATTAGGTCCATTTGGCCCATAATGCCTATGAAGTCCAGTGTTTCTCTGTTGGTTTTCTGTCTCCATTATCTGTCCAATACTAAAGGTGGAATGTTGAGGTCTTCAGCAATTATTGTAGTGATGGGTCCTCTATCTCCTTCTTTATCTTTGCTAATATTTGCTTTATATGTCCTGGTGTTCCAGTGTTAGGTGGACAAAAAAATTAGCTCTTGCTGAATCAACCCCTTTATCATTATACAATGGCCTTCTCTTTATCTCTTTTTATGGCTTTTGTCTTGAAATCTATTTTATCTGATAGAAGTATTTGAAGTGAGTTTACCATGAGGTTTGCAAAAGGTTTTATAACCAGCTATTTTAAACATATGACAACCCTGCTTACAAACAAATCAAATCAAATGTATAAATTTCATATACATTCTACCATTTAACTTTTATCCCTCCCCTGCTTTTTAACATTTTGTTGTTTCTGTCCTCGTCTTTTTATACTATCTATCTCTCAAAAAGTTGTAGTTATTTTTCATAGGTTTGTCTTACACTGGTTGGCTCAAGGTACAAGTCGTCTACACACGAACATTACAGCAATAGAGAATTCTGCACCTGACTGACCACTGAGCCCAGTGAGGGTGCCCTGCAGGGCATCATCATGTTCATCACGACCTTTTCTTTCTTATCGAAGAACTCCTTTTGACTTTTCTTGTAGGACAGGTCTGGTGTCGATGAAATCCCTCAGCATTTGTTTTTCTTTATTTCTCCCTTATTTTGGAAGGATAATTTTTCACAACATAATATTCTAGGGTTAAGATTCTTTTCCTTCAGCACTTTGAAAGTGTCATGCCACCCTCTCCTCCTGGGCACATTTTCTGCTGAGAAGGCTGCTCTGGACGTGTTGGAAGTCCTATATGCGATATAGTACCTTTGTGGTAGGTACATATTTATTAATTTTCCCACATTTAGTTGATTTTCACTTTGCTTCTCCCTATACAATTCAAGCAATTTTCAGAACAAAACTATATTCAATACACCTAAAATTGCTGGTTACTCCATATGGAATCTTTTTATTTATAAATATATTGGGGAATAAAATTCGTTGACTTTTTAAGAGGAAAAGGGCAGATATTTAGCTTTTGTTCTTTTGATCTTTGTATCCCTGTCCTCTTATTTTTTCTTACAGAGAAAGAGATAATCCACTTTTTATTTCTACTGCCAAACTTGATTTCTTTACCACTAGATATATATAGAATTTCTTCTCTGAATTCCTTCTCTATCCATTCACCTATAGTCTCTAGTTGTTAAATAATATTTCATGTGACATTGGTCTACTTACGTGACTTACACAAACGTTTACAAGTTTTGAATATACAGTGCAAAGGTATAGCATGTTAATCAATTCAATATGGCTTTTCTTATTCTACCTGGATATTACACACTGGACACGTTGTCAGAAAGATGATCTTTTGTTAAAATGTAATTAGAAAGTTTGGTTCAGCTTACAATGACTTCTTCCAAGAATGTACCTTAATGAGTACTGCTTGTGTCATATTTAAAATGAAATGGAGAATTGGTTTCTTCAGTTAGAAGAATGCCAGTGTAATCCAATATTAATACAAAATTTTCATGAATTCCTGAATCCTCTCAAAAAAGTTAATTACTCAGTATTGAATTACTAGCCTAATTAACTGTACAATAAAAAATTTAGAGGACCTTAAAGTAATTACCATGCAAAGAGTTTTCATAATTGATTACAATTTATAGACAATAATTACTGTGATTTTTTGTCATAACATGATCTATTCAGTAGAAATAACTTGAAAGAGCCAAGTTTTATCATATAATTCCTCCAGTGCCAGGAAATAGTCCATGAAGTTCTTTCTCTCTGACAACAGGGGGATTGTTTAATAAATTGCCATTTTGATGTGCTAAATAATACCCGAATAGAGTAAAAGAGAAGACTTATTTGTAAAACTCTAATTTGCACTGTGGGAACAGTTTACTCACCTGGCAAGTGCTGACCTGATGCATCATATTCTAAAATGCCAGTAGATTGATTCAAATTTAATTGATAGCAAATGAACGCTGCAAAGGCTACTTTTCTTTTTTTTTCACCTCCAAACATTAGGTACCTAATTCACCAGTGTATGATTTTACAGAGAAGACACCTTATTAGGGCACAGAGACTTGGTATGACATTATAGCTCAACTGCTCCTTTTAGGATTTATTATGTGATATGACTGAGACTTTTTTTAAAATCTGTTCAAGTGTTGTCACTTAAGACATATTAAGTTCCTGACAAGCCATTCTTACTATACTTTTGCATGATGAATATTTTACAAAATAGAAAAAATATGACAGTACAAAACTAATGAAGAATCTTGTGAAAAATTCTAAGAACTGATTTTATTTTTAAAAAGACCTTTAGAAGTGATTTTAGACTTCGCCATAATGGTAAGTACTGCACCATTAACACCGTTCCAGCTCTCTGGAGAAGTGGCATTAGTATCAATTTTCTAATGTACCTGATAAGGCATTTTAGTGTAATATTAAATATATTCTTTGACACATTCTTTTGGGGCCATTTTAGAAAATGCAAATGAGAGCATCCAGTAAAAGGTATAATAAGTAACTCCGGTCAAGGCTGTTGAAAAGTTTGCACTGGTCCAAAGGGACGATTGAAAAGGAAGTGAGCTATTTGAATGGCAATGAATGAGAGGGAGGGTTTGAAAAGTAGTTGTTAGATTCTCTTTGCTTTCACTTAATCTGAGCCCCAAACTTGTTTTTCTTTCTACATAGATCTTCAGCACTTCTCTAAGTTCAGTACAGTATGCAATTTCTAATGGTGAGCTTAACCAAAGTATTTTAAGGCTATAAAAGAACGTACAAACCACCAAGTTACATTTCCTTCCAATTAAAGGTGAGGAAACTGAATCAAAAATAAAAAGGAACCTGGCAAACTATTATACGGGGTTAAATAATAACAGAATCAAATTAAAATAAGGAACATTTTTTTCTCCTTGAGACAAACCAGTTTTGGAAATAACTAAACCGGTTTAAAAATTAACATAATATATTTCAAAATATGAGAAAAAACACTGACAGAAATCTTTGTTGTTTTTTAAATTGAGTATATTCTATAATTTGTATTTGATGATCTGGAAACCTTGTCCAAGGTTTGTTATAGTGTTTCTTCTACTTTTTTAGTAATGTTCTTGAAAATAATATACTTCTGGCATCTAGTAAGCTTTTAGTAAACATTTTTTGAACTTCATCTAATGGAATCATACTTTGGAATTTAAAAGTAACATCTCTAGTTTGAAGGACACTATCATTTGAGCAGTGATATGCGCCAGGATGGATCAACTTCACCATTCAATGTGGGAAAAAAAAAAAAAAAACACTCCAGGGATAGCTCAGAATATGGTGTAAAAGAAGTGCTATCTCCAGGGAAATTCCATCCTCAGTTCTCTGAATTATACAGGGAGAATAAATTAGATGGTGGAAGCAAGAAATTCTAAAAGCGTGCCTTGATTTCTAGTCTCTGGGTTTCAGGGTTGGAAAGTTTGCTGTTTAGTGTGAGTAGAAACCTGGACACAAGCAGATTTATGTTCTGTCTAACCATGTATCAATTATATTTTAGTTGGTGACCCGAGAAGAGACTGTAGGGTGGCCTCGTGCCATTGAGTGTAAATAATGCAGCAGTGACGGAGGAACGTGTCTGTGGCCGAGTGTGTCCTACGCTCCTGGCTCCCTCCTTTCTGAATGCTGTATTGAACGGAGCAGGAGGCAAACACCTGCTCAGGTGAAGGAATAGGAGTGTAGCGTAACGAGGGGGCAGATAGGCCCACAGAAAATGATGGCTGCAATACACAGGCCACATTGTTCATTGATTTACAACTGGAAGTAAATACTGCAGGTGACAGGCTCCAGATGTGGATGCTGGAATGGCATTCGTGGAGGCCAGTTATGACATAACTCACTGATCTGTCATTAGTCCAGAGACTGCAAAATTGTGTGTGTGAAACAAAGGACACCAGATGCTCTTTGCTCCTGTGCTGCTGCAGACCTGCATACATCCAATACACAATCTTTGATCAACTTGACAAAAAGGGGAGGGGCAGAAGTGGACGCTCTAGACAGTAAGCCCAAAGAGGACGAGGACACCCAAACCGAAAGACATGCGTGACATTTGCATGTAGTTTATTCTTAATTTAAATTAAAAATTTACTTTAAAAAAATCTCATTACTTCTCAATAGAGTATAAACTCATTAAAAAGATCAGATGGATCATAGACCGTTGTACGCTTGAGATACAGTGGAGCACACATCTTCGGTCTTCTCATCCAGTATAAAATATAGATACATGAAGACAGGTCAAAGACATTCAAAAGAACAGCTGTTTAAGGTCTGAAAGGAAGAAAGTATATATACATCTATTAGTGCACAGCCTCCTCGAAGTCTCCCAAAACAATACAACAATTGCTAGAAAAGCAGAAAAATCCATGGATGGAACAGTTCGTAGAGTCCATGAAAGACAGAAATCATATGTTGTAGAAAATCTCAGAGGAACTGTCAACTTGACGAGACAAATACAAAACAAACCAACGAAAATAGCTGTGCATTCAACTAGACAAAGAGGAAGATTAGATGAGTTAGGATGACTCACTGTGAAACTGGATTCAGAAAAGCAATATAGGAAGCCTCTTTCTCCACCCCTTATAAGGCTATTACCCTGGGATCAAAGCAGACTGCTCAGATCTTAGAGGGAGTTCACTGCCCTCCTGACAGTGTCTCCTCCAGAAGGATTAGAACTTCCACTGCCTGTGAATAGCCATCTCCACACTCATACTCCCAATGTCCTAAATGGATACGGGACATTTTAAAGACCACAGAGATGTACTCAAAGTCTGTTTTTGAGAACACAAATTAATGGATTGTTAACCAGAAATTTTTTGTTAAAGATTAAAATTTACCAATCTACATCAAGTGTTTGAGGAAAAAAGAACATCATGAAAATGGAACGCTAAAGACAGCAACAGATGAATTCACAATTTTTAAAAAATAATAAATGTAGTAAAACACAAAAATACTTGGACTTTAGTATAATTAACTTATTCAGAGTGACTTGTGAGTATACTAAAGCCATAAAGCAAAAGGCATCTATGATAAAAGAAAAGCAACTACAAAATCTTGGAATAAAACATATGCTCTGAAAAATAAAATGCATGGGTTGAAGAGGAGAATGGATACAACTGAAGAATAAATTATATCTAGGGGATTAAGCTACAAGGTTCTCTTAGGGAAGCTGCCAAGGAAACGAGGAGTTTCTTTCTCTTCTAATATTATGGCAGACTAAGATATTCTGAAAGAGCTTTTCATTTTTAAGCATGCAGATAAAAAATAAGTTACAAGGCTGAGCAAGCAAGGTGGCTGTGCTTGCAATTTAAGCCTTTTGGGAAGGTTGAGTTGGGAAGATCCCTAGGATTTCTTGGATCTTCCCAAGAAATCAAGACCATCGTGGACAATGGTGAGACTCTTGTCTCTGCAAAAATTGATAATAATAATAATAATAATAATGGCACTAAAAAATTAGTGGTCTCACATGCCTATATTTCAAGCTACTCAGTAGGCTGAGGCAGGAGTATCACTTGAGCCCAGGAATTCGAGGTTACAGTGAGCTATGATGAGGCCACTGCATCCTGGTTGATGGAGCAAGACCCATCTAAAATAAATAAATACATAAGTAAATAATGACAAAATTAATATATTGTTGATCTTGGAATAAAAAATGACTCCAGGTGTTGAGATAATGAAAAGAGAGTTACTTTTAAACAAGGTTGTTAAAATTAAGCAGGGGCCTGGGACAGCAAGGAACACAGAGCCTGGAGAAATAAGGCATCCTGAATGAGAATCAGCAGAAAAATAATATTCAGCACAATTTTTCCTAATATTTCAAATATAGGAAAATCAAACACAAAATAAAATAAACGTGTTATACAAACAAAAAAACAAGAAGATAAAAATAAATGGGAAACATGATGTTTTAAAAGAAAATGTTCCAATATTTAAAAAATAAAGCAAACTTTCAAAACCTTAAAATATAACCATTTATCCATCCGTAAATACAAATCTTAATGGAGGTATAATACACGCCTTTTAGAGTTTTAGGTCATGAAGACAATTGTGAACCAAAGAGACGAAACCTCCATGCATTTGTTGATTATAGGAGGGTAGGTGGGAGTGAGCAAAATAAGCAAAATGAAACCAAACCTATACATAAGACTGGAAGGTAATAAGTCACTTGGTGAGAAGCAGATTAGAAACAAATTGTAGATTGTACGTAGGGAGAGAGGCGATACATCTATAAATAGATAACTTAGGAAAAACTACAAAAATTATACCATTTTTTCCCCAGAGACTTAAACAAGGCAAAAGGTGATAAAGCAAGGTAAAAGATTTATGACCACACAGATCAGGAGGCCATATTGTGTCCCTGATATATTTTTGTATAGGCTGGAGCTAAGATTGCTTTTATTATCTTTTTTTACATTTTTGTTCAGTGTTATAAGAAATGAACAAGGATAATTTGTGACAGAGAATCCCATAGGGCCTGGGAAACCGAAAGTAGTTACCATCTGGGTCTATGAAGAAAATATTTACTGACTCCTGACCAAACAAAACAAAAAAAATTGCTAAAAGAAAGAACATATCAAGGACATAACATATCAAGGACATATTATGTGTAAATAATACCAGGAAAATTAATCATCTTACAAAAAGTAATGAAATTGTATTTTTATGTCTCACTCTATACTTAGTAATCAATTTATAATGGGTTAAATAAAAACATGTAAAAGACACGTGAAACTTACTAAATGTAGAATGTAAATGTCTTTAACACAGTAACTAAGAAAATGTCAGGAAGTCTGTTAACCAGTTTGATGAAAATATTTCAAATTGTATATAAAACCAGTGCATGGTGCCCCATGATTGCATTAATGTACACAGCTATGATTTAATTTAAAAAAATATAAAAAAAAAAAACATGTAAAAGGTGAAACTTTTAAGACTTCTAGAAGAGAATGTAGGAAAATATTTGATTACTTCAGGATAGAAGAGGATTTCTTAATCAAAAGCAAAATATGCTAACTGTAACATAAAATATTAATAAAACTGACTATATTAAAATTAGTAACCGTTCATCAAATTTCAGCAAAAAGAAGTTGAATAAATAAAAAGATAGTTGTAATATATCAAAACAATCAAGAATTGGTATTTTGAATATATTAAGAATTTACATCAATACTAAAACAAGTACCCTAGCTTCACTCAGGCAAAAGCCATAAACAGGCATTTGTCCTGACGAGGACACAGATTAGCATCTAATGTCATGGAAAGAAGGCGAGTTAACTCCACGAGGATGTGCTATTTTTCACCACCCAGGTTGACAGAAATTAGGAATTTTGGTTGAAGATGGGAATCAGTGGGGACTCTCCATACTGATGCTGGGAGTGCAAATTAATGCAAATATTTTCAGAAACTATTTGGCTCTTGCTTGTAAAATTGAACATCTGTATAATCTTCAACACTGACATTAGAGTCCTGGCTGTTCTTAGTTTAAATTCCTCCAGAAGCCGACTGGGAATCAAGGGTAAACGTGGAAGTCATCTGAGGATTGGTGACAGGAAACATCAGTGAAACAGCAGGACACAGAGAAAGCCTGAAAGGTGGGTTATAAAGCAGGTGCCCGCTGTGGACAACTGGAGCATCGTCATTCTGGGAAACTCAGGAGGCAGGACACGCTGTAGGGTCATCCCCCAGAGGGGACCGAACGTGCAGCCACAGGCATGATTTATACCCCGACGGCCGTCTGCCACTCAGTTCTGCTCCCCAGCATCATTAATTGCCCAGAACTTCTGACCTGCTGAGAGGCAGAACCTACTTCAAAAGCCAGAGGAAATCCTCTGGCAAAGGTGTATGTCTGCTCGTGTGTGAACGTTAGATCCCTGTGGACAGAAAAGGTAAAGGCTGAGGGGTCCAAAGGTAGCGTTCACAGCCCAGGCATCAGAGAATATCTCGCATCATGAGAATTGTGCAGAACATTCCTAGATGCATCGCTCACAGTAGTTAGCAATCACCAAGAATTGGAGTCTCACATTAAACTCAAGTGAATTAGAGATCTTTACAGGGTCAGTGTTGCTCGTAATTCAGGGTGCACTGAAGGAACAGACCAAGCTAAAGCGGGGTTAGGTCTGGGACGCTGTTAATGGCTCTCCAGGCTCCCAAATGATAGGACATACTCAAGGGAGGGTGAGGCAGCATCTACAGGATAAGAGGCTTACATTATTTTTGTTTTTTAATAGATGACTATTATATGATGCTAACTTTCTGACTAATGGAAACACAGCAAACAGATAAAAACATAAAGTCTCGAATGCTCAATCATCTATATGAAATATTAAAATAATCAATTTCTGTAAAAATAATTAATTAGCCTTGTGGTAAAGTGGATCTTTAAATAATTTTAAAATAAATTAAAACCAATATCAAGACACGTATTTCAGTTTTGACTTTTTCTGTACTCCATAAATAAAACATCACTATCTTCATGATTGCTATTGCGTGGTTCAAAGTAGCTCATACTTTTATTATACGAAAGTTTGTTACCGTATAAGGAAAGGAAAATTCATATTTTCTGTTAATCTCCTAAAAGTCTTATCAGAAGCTACTTATTTTCTCTATCTAGGTTATAGATTTATTAAAATTCCCTAAATCTAAAGCCATTATTTTACAAAAGTTTCCCTCTTACTAGCCTTAAGCTATTCCAAGCTATTGTTCATTCTACCAATAAGCATGAAATAATCAACATTTTGGAGACTAAAGACTAAAGACTAAAGACTAAAACATTTTGGAGACTAAAGACACTAAACTATTTTCAAGTTTCTAAGAAAATACTATACTTTTAAAGTTCTTCATTATAATCTCAGTATGATTCAACCTCATTATTTTTATATATATCCAAATATTACTCAATTAAATTTTTTGTGAAAGAGTAAGCCTATGATTAAAGAAATGAAAACTAAAAAAAAAAAAAAAAAAGGAAAGCTCTAAGCTTTCTAAATTTATTTTTTCACTTCCAGACACAAGACCTGGTGGCTCTGCTCCTCTCTGCCTTGCTGCACAGGACGATTTAGTGCCTGTTGTTTCCATCATACCTGTTTCAGTTTCTTTCATGACTCTTTGACATAAAACATCGGAGCCATCTGTAGCTGAAGACCCTTCAGAGCAAAGCTGTTTCTGTTTGAATGAACCACCACAGAAAGAAGAAGGACGATCGCAAAGTTGCACTTAATGTGCAAGAAGTGTGGGAGGTGGGTCATGTTAGCAAAGCTCCATCGAAATAAGTCAAAAGTCTCCAACTCAGCAACCCTGGAAATCACTTTGGAGAGACTTCCCTGGAGTAGTTTATGTCCTCCTGAGGTGTCTTATCTGAAAACCGGTGCCTTTCTAGCCCATTTTCCTTGTTCTCAAAGTTGATTGTATTTTTTTTTTCCAGACTGTTTTGTTCACTGAGGAGGTTTAAGGCCACTCATTCTCACTTCTGCAGCTACACGGCAAATGTCTATGTTTTGCTTTGGAAATGACATTTGACTCTCCTCTGTCATAATGGGACACTGAAAAGCAAGAACTTTTATAAATTCAGAATGCTCCCCAGTGCAGCAAACTACCTTTGGAAGTGAAGTGTAAATTTTTTTTTAAATTAATGCATTTAGTTAGGGAAACTTTATACTTCTAGCTTCTTTAGAGAGTTATTTTCATCCTTTACCTGTTTCTCTTTTCTTGTTTCTGGAAGTCTTCCATTTATTAGTTTAGTTTTCTTTTGGTTGCCATTATAATATAGATTACCTGGATACTAAAGTCATAGACTTGTTTGTATATGCTCTCCTATCTAAACATATCAAAAATATTCTTAAATCTAGTACAACCAGCAAGTTAAATAACCCATGGTCTCAGAAATCCTTTACATATTGATAAGAATTTCAAAACATCAGAAAATGTTGTTTCTCAGCTGCCACATAATACACTTTGAGATATGATAATGGTTCTCGAATGAGTATATTACAGTATATGTTTTATTTTTCCAGTATACTTGAATTCCTTAGCAAGTTATATATTCATATACTTAGAAATACTTAGAAGTATTCAATACTTAGAAACACATAAAATAGAGTAACCTGTTTCTTTCAGTATGACTTCCAATTATGACTCAGAATATTCTTTGGAATCATTATATTCTATAATCCTGCCAATTTGCATTATTTACAGTTTTACTTTCCCTTTGGAAGACACAATTCTTTACAAATTCACACTTCATTTTTTGTTTGTAGAAAACAACCATACTGCCAGTAGTATTTTTTGAATTCCTTCTGTAAACTGCTATTTAAATATTGGCGTGGCCAAATGTGCATGGCTTTGGGCAAAGTCAAGAAGCACAATATCCAGACTAGTACAAAGTTACATTAAAATTGTTGCATTTATTTTTGTTTGCATGTAAGATGCTGAATTGTTTTCTTGTTCGAGGGAAAAAAAACTGATTCTGATAGTACAGAAATTCAAATAAATTCTGTATATCTGTAGAATGTTGATGTGACTCGAGATAATAGAATTATTAGATTTAAATTATAAAGAACAATTCTATTTGTGAAAATGTCTGAACTGTAACTATAATTTATAACATACAATATCATAACTGAATGAGGCTAATGAGTTCTCAATATTACATATGTTACAATGAACGTTCTTTTTCATTGCAAAATTGATATAACCGAGATGTGTGAATTTATGAGTACTAAATAGCATTAGTAATTCAATATGTATGTGTGTATGCATGTATAAATATATGATATATATTCACACATATATAATTTCTTCCAGTTTAAGTTATAAATTAATTAACATCATAATAGACCGAAAAAATAAAATTTTAAAAGCCAATGAAAAACAATGTATTTTAATTTCATTCTCAAATTATGATTATAACCCTTTTGTTTGTGAATTTAATAGAATGTCTCTAAAAATAAACAAACATAGATAAGTTGTTTTTAACAAACACGTTATAAAATATTAGTCTGAATATTCAGGTAAGAAATGTTCCATTCAATCTTTTTTGTGTGTTTGGCACTGTGGGACTCATGACTAAATTTCTGTCAGAATTATTGTTCAATAGTAATTGAATATATTTTTCCATTGATTTGAAAATGCTTAAGGTAATTTCCATATCATTGAGACTTTCAAGTGTATTGCTATTGAGTTTTAAATAAATTTTATACTTAAAATTAAATCAGTTTAATTTTTTTTTTTTTTTTTAGTGGTATGTAGTAAGATCTTTATCTGGTTCATTTTTTTCTGCCTGTGTACATCCAATAATTTCAGCACTATTTATTTAAATTTTATCCTTTCCACCAGTTAATTATGCCACGTCATGAAAACCAATTGACCATTTATGCATGGGTTTACTTCAAGGTTGTCTAGTCTACTCAATTGCTCAGTATTATAGTCCCTCTTATGGTTTCATGTGCCACAGTTTCAATTTCCCAAGGTGGCCCACCATCTGAAAATATTAAAAAGAAAATTCCAGGAATAAACAATTCATAAGTTGAGGGACTTTACCTAACAATTGCAGTCAGAGTAACCTGGCTTATTGTACCCTCAATGAATCCCCAACGATAAAAAAAAAAAAATTAAAAAAAAAAACAATTCATAAGTTTTCAATTGTGCACCATTCTGAGTTACACCATGAAATCTTGCCCTGTCCCACTTGTGCTTGAGACACGAGTCATCCCTTTGTACAGCACATCCCTTTAGTCAGTGTCCGTCCGGGCTATAAAATCAACTGCCCCAGGGTCACAGGACTTTGTTCAAGTGACCCCAACTTTACTCTTAATATCCTTCGAGTGCTGGAGCACTGGTGTTGGCATGTTGTTACTGCTCTTTTTTTTTTTTTTTAATCATAGCTGTGTACATTAATGCGATCATGGGGCACCATACCCTGGTTTTATAGACCATATTTTCATCACACTGGTTAACATAGCCTTCCTGGCATTTTCTTAGTTATTGTGTTAAGACATTTATATTCTACATTTAGTAAGTTTCACATGTACCCTTGTAAGATGCACCGTATTATCTGTTACTATTATTAATCTCTTGTGGTGCCTAATTTATAAACTAAACTTAGTCATAGGTATATACATAAAAAAGTAGTATATACTGGGTTCAATAACATCCACGGTTTCAGAAATGCACTGAGAGTCTGGGAAAGGATGTGTCCCCCACGGGTAGAGGGACCTGTGGTGTGCCTATGCCGTCACGCCGGGGTCACTCCAGGATGTGGGAAGCCTAAAAGCTGTAATGGTTTTAATTATTTCTAACAACAGGTTATTGTTACATATATACATATATATTATATATAACATGTGTTATATATTTTGTATAAATATATTATGTGTTGTGGTTTACTCAATTTATTAAAATATACTAATTCCTCCCACTATTAATATTTTTATCCCTAATAATATTTTTTGGCCATTTTTGTGCTTTCTTAACTTCTTAAGTTTAATTATTTTATTTATTTACTTATTTATTTTTTATTAAGTCATTTGCACATAGATCATGAATACTTTTATGCCATTGTGGGATTCAATGTGTTGATTATTTGTACAAATTGGAGTGCTTACATCCTACTAATTAACATAGCCTTCATCTTGTTTACCCAATTACAATGTTAAGACATTTCAATTATTTTAATCTTTTTTGGCTGATTTTGAATAATTGAAATAGTACATCTATGATTTCTCTCAGTTTATATTTTATCTTTTTAAAAATTACCTTTTAATATTAAAAATGTAAAAAATTATCTTTTGATATTAAAAATAGTTAAAATATATAATATATTATCTTTTATATATAATATATAAAATATGTAATATATAATTCATAACATTTAATATATAATGTGTGTATATGTCTAAACTATATGTTTGTATTTTTATGTTATTTTTATTGTTTTTTATTGAGGTAGAGTCTTCCTTTGTCACCTCAGCAGAATGCTGTGGCGTCATAGCTCACAGCAACCTCAAACTCTTGGGCTCAGGTGATTCTCTAGCCTCAGCCTCCCTGGCATCTGGGATTAAAGGCACCCCCCATAATGCCTGGCTATTTTTGTTTGTTTGTTTAGCAGGCCCAGTCTGGGTTCGAACCTACCACCCCAGAAGCCTATGGCCGGTGCCCTAACCATTCAGCTATGGGTGCCCAGCCAATATATATGTTTTCGATTGACAATTGGTCCACAAGAATATTAACCTCCACATACTCGTAGATATCAGAATAGTATATGTAATAGTCAAAGACTATTGACAAAGACAAATGACATAAGTATTGTTCATAACAGCCCATAAAACAAGTGCTATGCAATCGCTCCTCAATTGTAGACTGAAATGCACATCTGCAGAAATTAATAATGACTGCCTCGCATGTACCACAGAGCTGTGTAGTTTCCAATGTGCCCAAGGACTCTACTATTCAGTAATAAATCAATCAGAGAGAAGACATTTGAATTTTGATTTGTGCCAGAGATTTATGACCTTTTTCCGCTTTGTAAGGAGAACATACTGTCATCTAGAAGTGCGTTTTGCATATGACTGATGAATACCCATACATGCCTACAGCACAGGAAATTTAATTAGAAAAGACTCTAATTTTAATTGAAGAACAAAGTTGTTTTCTTTTGATTCAACCCCCCTTACAAAAATTCTTACATCCTTTCTCCAGAAAATGCATTCAAGTACCTTCAATAAAATTCAGAAAACCCACACCTTTAGGTCAGGTGGGGATGCACCTGTGGAGACACAGTCTTAAGCCTTTCATGAGAATAACAAGACAGTGGACCAGCGCCTGTAAGATTACTGCAGACTTTCCTCACGTCCCTTTTAGTTCCCACACTCAGAATATTGTGTTTTTACTTGTATTTGAAGATTCATCTTCAGCCCAATAGTTTACCTATGTGTGAGTCACTGTATTTGATGTTGATGCTTCCTGTCTCCTCTTCCATGTTAATATAAGGGTACATACAATTAGGTTACATTGTTTACATTTGATAGGGAAAGACTGGATTGTGTTTGAATACTTCACTCAAGAGGTGTGACACCTGTGGCTCAAAGAGTAGGGCACCGGCCCCATATGCCAGAGGTGGTGGGTTCAAACCCAGGCCCGGCCAAAAACTGCAAAAAAAAAAAAAAAAAAAGGTGTGGTGTATAACCCACGTTGTATTCCACGTGGTATCCCATTAGGTGGGAGCTTACTGGTCCCCATCCCTTCTTCCCCTCTCCCACTTCTTGAATTTTTGAGCTTACTCTCATTTTTTTCATTCTCAAGTACCTAAATGGACATCCTCTCCTCAAGTTCTCCCAGATGCCCGTGAGTCTGTTGTTCTGCTTAGGCATTTTGGTTTTTTTGGTGTCCAACTAATTTCTGATTCTGTCTTTCAGTGTAAAATTATTGTTCTCAGACTCATAATAGTCACATCATTTTTTTTGCCTGGGACAAAGCAATTGAATGAATTTGGATTTGAGAGAGTTCTCTAGGGCTATGGAATTGTTCCAGCTCTGGGTGTGGATAGTTGTTTGGTGGGTATACCTGATTGTCACAATTCTCAAACCCCACACTTAAAAATGAACATTTTATCTTCTACAAATTAGGCCTCAGCTTATAAAAGTAATAGCAGGAATAAAGTTGAATAAACATAAACCACAATTGGGCGGCGCCTGTGGCTCAGTCAGTAAGGTGCCGGCCCCATATACCGAGGGTGATGAGTTCAAACCCGGCCCTGGCCAAACTGTAACCAAAAAATAGCCGGGCGTTGTGGCGGGCGCCTGTAGTCCCAGCTGCTCGGGAGGCTGAGGCAAGAGAATCGCTTAAGCCCAGGAGTTGGAGGTTGCTGTGAGCTGTGTGAGGCCACGGCACTCTACCGAGGGCCATGAAGTGAGACCCTGTCTCTACAAAAAAAAAAAAAAAACCATAAACCACAATTTTTAGGATGTTTAGGATACTTAAGAATCTATAAAGTCATAGGAGATTGTTATTATTCTTGTGATTAGAGAAGTGACAGCAATTGTGTGCGTCTACGAACAGAGAAATAAATGAGGAAGATTCAGGAGAAGACACAAAGAAGACAGTAATGGGTAAACTAGAGCCAGTGGGATTCCGTGCATTTGGCATGAGTTGGCCTCAGATAAGGAAAGAGGTTGTTCATGTACAACAATGAGATAGAAACCACCAAGGCAGATGGGTAAAATGTTACAGAGATCAAAATTACTCAGAGTTACTTCCTGATTTTTTTTTCTTTTTTATCACTTAGATGAAAAAAACAGGTGTTAGAAGTTTGATAATAAATATAAGATAGGACAATATGAAGTTGTATTTCCAAAATAGGTGTTGAGGGGTTACAGTGTATGGCATACAGTGTGGGGGCATGTGACAATTACAAGAGGGACTTTACCTAACAACCGCAATTAGAGTAACCTAATTCTTTGTGCCCTCAATGAATCCCAAACAATTAAAAAATAATAATATCTTTGGAATTTAATATCAGGTGAAAAAAATTTAATGGTGATCTGACCTTATTATTTTTAATAGAATCTATACTTTACCTGTTTGTTGATGATACTGTATAGGGAAAATCAAAAATTTTCAGAATAGTTGTGTCTTTTTTAGAATTATTTCTTCATATATTCAGTCTATTGAAAATAAAAATCATTGGAAGACTATTTTTCATAGAATTTTTCAGCTTTTTATGAAATAGAAATGTGGAAAGTTTCTATAATAGGAACTTGAGTTATAAAGCATAAAAATTACACGGCTCTGTGAAAGTTATTGAACAAAAGATTAATTTTTCTCTGATGTAGAAAAGAGTCACTATTTCATCCCTGGGTAATAGTTACTTGTTCTAAAGTTGGCTAAAATGTTGTTTTTCTTTGGAGGTTCCCTTCTGTTACTCCTTCCCCACCCAGGATTTAATCTCCCTCAGGCCTTTCCCACACTAATTTAGGCATATCTCTATCATAATATTCATCATACTATATTATAGTCCTTTGTCTGTATCGCTGTATTCCTAATCAGTTTATGAAGAAATGACAATCTCTAGTTCATTTCCATATCCATAATGTCCAGAGTAAGGGCATGAAACCAAATGAAGCAATAAAAGTTTATCAAATAAACTCTGTTTTAGCATGACTAATGGACATAGATTTAGCTTCTTCCAAACATATGTTCTTTCAAAAATAAAATAGTAATTCAGTAGCAGAATTGGCAAAAACATCAGGAAAAAAACATTTTGATATCTAAAATATCAGTAGACCTCTGCTATGCTGAAATCTATAAAAAATATTTACTCTATATTAATTTTACCATGAAAGAAAGCCATGTTGTCCAGAAATATTCAAAACTCAGACATAAAGAACATACTCTAATGCTAATAAAAACATATAACAGGCATATCAGGTATGAATTTAGAATGCCCAAGGACGTTTAAGAGCCAAAACTTTGTTTTAATATTCTCAAATATATTTGCAAGGCACTAAAGAAGACCAGCACATTTCATTTGAGGTGGAATTAGTCAAATCATAGTATTTCGTACTCAAATTTGCAAGAATTGTCATGCATTTGCGATGTGCCTACTAACTGCCCTTTCCCTCTCTAATCTCTTTGAAATTCTTAAAAATGTACTTCAACTGAATTGACCTGGATACGAATTTAGAAAGAAGTCATCAAATGATAGAAGTGGTCAAGGTTACACCATATCTTAGAGAAAAAAAGACAGACTGTAAATGAATACGCTGAGCATATGAAAAGATGGATATTATTATTTTAAAGGTGCCTGCACATGCAGATTCTAAGGTGGGGATGAATTCATAACCATAACAAAACTAGTAAAATTTGAAAAGTAGGACTTGTAATGAGATATGGTCGTAGGTAAAATATGATTTTTTTTAGGCATTAAGTGTTACGTTTTGCTTCCCCTAAATTATTCTGTCATCTTACTGCATGGAGGAGGGAAACCCCAGGCTAAACACTCGCATTGATTAGATTACTCATAGTTCTCATTCCTGGGTTTTAATAAAGAAGGCTGTTTTGAAGGGAAAGTTAGATCATGATTATAATCTTCCTTTTGTGTAAAAAAAACGTTTCTAAAGTGGGCTGTAAACATAACTGACTCCTCAAGAATGTCTCAATTGTAATCTATTTAAACAGGACTTTTGTACATACACGTGTCTGTAACTCCAATTTCTCAATGGACAAGAATCTCAGCTCTGTCAAATAACGGAAAGAGGTTTATTCTGAGCCAAATACACGCAACCGTGAGCAGAGAGCCTCTCCCAAGGTTCCTGAGAAAGGGGTCTCACCATGGTTGGGCTATAGTTTGGTTTTACACATTTCGTGGAGTTGGGAATTGCATGCAAAGTTGTAAATCAATACACGGAAGGCATAAATTGGTTTGTCCTCAAAGGCAGGACATCTGGAAGCAGAGGATTATAGGTTACAGGTGGGCTTAAAGATTCTTCAATTTCTGATTGATTGAAGAGATGAAGCTCTAACCGCTTGGAATGTTTTAATTTAAGATAAGTAAGTCTGTTAATCAGAGACTAGCCATCAGACATGTACCCAGACTCAAGTGATTTGTTAAGTAAATTGATGACCTACAGCTGTGATTTAAGCTTTGTTTGTCTTGCCTATAAATAAGTTACAAATGATATCTCTAGGAAGGGAAGGGAGGTTAATGACACATGTCTAGCCTCCTTTCTCTTGGCTAGAAACTCAGCTTTAGGATTTATGGTATTTGTGGGATCCCTTTGGCCAAGAGGAGGTCCATTCTGTCACCTACTGGCTTAAGATTTTATTGTAGTCACAATTTTTAAAAACAAAGCATTCAGGACATCAAGGGAAAGTAACTTTGAGAAGTAACTGTTGCCATGGTGAGAGTCTGGCTGATATACCAGTTGCTCTGCTGGGTAGCATTTCAAAATTCTTGATATAATCTTCATGTGACCAGGGAGGCTGGACATTCTCAAAGGACTTACCAGCAGCATAAATGCATTCTTTACTTGGAGTAGCCACACAGAATTCAATAGATAATTTAGTATTCAGAGGTACATTAAAGCTTTATTGTAAGTACGTTATCTTTACAAGCTCATTTGGATGTATACAAAGTAACGAAACTCTACAAAGAACATATATTCGAGATGGCGTTCCATGTTTTAAAATTTAAATTGAGAGTTATATGAAAACACCAGAAATAACTCAAGGGTGGTCACAAAATTATGCGTTATTTAAGAAGTGATAATATAATTAGGGCTGAGTGTTAAAGAAAAAAAAAATCCCTTAGAGTAAGTGAGATAAAAAAAAAAGTTTTCAAGAGATAAAGATGGAACAAGATCTTAAATATGTGGCAAGATTTGGATGAACCAAATGAAATAGTGCATATATTCTTGTAGAAACAAATACAGGCCATGCAGATGGCAGAGATCAGAATGTGAAGCCGGCAGAATGGTCTGGAAAGCTAAGCAGAGAGGGCCAGCTGAGCTGGTCTGCTCAGCTCCTGTTCTTTCCGGCACTCCCCCATGATTATGCAGTTAAGGTTTCTTGGTGATTGGGAGGATGTTTGTCTGAGGAAACTCGGAGGAGGCAGTCACACATGGACAATAGGTATTGAGATACCGGTGGAGTAAAGATTATTTGGATGATACGATGCATTCTCTGACTATTCTCTCCTAGATATTTTGGTGAAATGATAATCACCTGTCTATTGTTTAAACATTTTGCATTGGTGGAATGGAGACGACTTTGTTGTCACTTCCTATCAGATGAAGTTGAAATTTTCTAGGTTGGTGTCCTTGTATTTCTTTATAAAAGTTATTAGACTTGCAACTGAGGAAGAACAGAATTGAGAGACTCCTCTCGCTGTTGCCCAGGACAGCTGGAACTTCAGAACAGAGTTGTGATTTTTACTTGCCAGGCCAATCAGAAGCCCCATCATTAGAACTTAGATACAAGATGTGAACAAAAAATGAGGAACATTGTTAAAGTTTTATGGTAGTTTTGTGTATCTTTGACACTCTCTACAGAGACCTTATTTAACCTGCAAATATTGATCCTTTTGTGATTCACGTTTGCCAACTGTGCTGCCAACGGGTGGTAAAAGAAACCTATCTAAGCACTCTTTTCTCAGAACTATTCTAACTGGCAGAACTCTTCAAATTATTAGCACAGTTCAAGGGCCATTGAGAACACAGTGTTAGGAGAGTGAAAGGGAAGCCTTTTAGTCTCCAGTATGCTTCGGTGTGTTCCATCTTACAAAGTTTACGATTTACCTGCTACTTCCTTATACCATTGCTGGACACAAGATTAGAAAACAACCTGAGGAAAAATGGATCAAGGGTATGGGATGGGCCAACCGCAGACTGTGGCTAACAAGGTCCACTGGATGACTACTGTTTCTTTTTGTTGTTGTTTGTTTTTTGCTTTTCTGGATGACTATTGTTTACAGTGACCATCAGGAAGGCCGGTTGCCCTGTCGGCAGCCTGCTGTCCATCATGAATCATCTCTACTCTTTCTCTCTATAAGCTGCTCCCTAAGTAGAGGAGATGAGATGGTCCAGGAGACCATAGGCTACCATCTCTTCAGGATGCTGGAACTTGAGTTAACCTCCTCTCCTTCACCAGCTAGTTGCTTCTTGTGTCCAGCTCTCTGGAGGCAAGTCGCTGAACCTGCATTCAGCCACCAAAACATGAAAAACGCTCAGCACAAAACCCATACACATCTGGAGCAGGGTAATTTCAATGAAACACACAGCTACACATTGTATAATTAAACTACTAAAAGTCAAAGAAAAAGAAGAAACTTAAAAGCAGCCAGAGGGAAAAAAGAGATGTTGTATTCACAAGACCAATGATTAGGCGAGACACTAACGTTTCCGTGGATGGTACGGGGTCCAGAAGACAGTACTATGGCATCTCTAACATGCAGGAATCAACTGACGGTCAGTCTAAAATTCTACTCCAAGGAAAAATGTGCTTTGAAAGCAGAGGGGAAAAAGACTTACCCAGGTTAAGGAAGAGGAAACAAATTTATGTCCAGCAAGCTCTCTCTAAGAGAAACATCCAAAGGAGATGTTAAGGCAGAAGAGGAATTTATGCAGAGGGAAACAAATAAATGAAAACAAACCAACAAGAAGAAAAGCAACACTGAACAAAATAAAACAAAACAAAAAAAAACAGAAATGGTCAGAAAACTTTACATGATTATTCTATGTGGGACTTAAAATACGTCCAAAATTAAAATGTAAGCATGCTAATGGCTGGGCAAGGTACCTCGTGCCTGTAATCCTAATCTGGGAGGCCAAGGCACAAGGATTGCTTGAAAGCAGGAGCTCAAGACCAGCCTGAACAATAGAGAGACCCCTTCTCGCCTAAAAATAGAAAGATTCGCCAGGCATTATGGCCGGCACCAGTAGTGGCAGAGGCAGGAGGGTCACTTGATCCCAGGAGTCTGAGGCTGCTGTGAGCTGGGTTGAAAACAGAACAAGACCCTGTCAAAAAAAAAAAAAAAAAAAAGAAAGAAAGAAAAGAAAAAGAAAAAAGAAAAGAAAAGAAAAAGAAATACATGCTCATAACACAATAGTTGGTATAGTTTGAAAGGAGTGAACTAGTTAAAGAATTCTAGTATTGCCTGAGACATGGTAAAAGTATAATTTGTGTGAGGGTATACAAAGTGTGAGGGCATGTTTTCACATCTAAAATAATCACTAAAATTATCTTTAAACATGTATAATTTTAGGGCAATAAAGAAGAATATGGACTAATATGTATATCTGAGTAGTGTAAGTGAAGGGAAGAAAACGTACCCACAGCAGATGCAGTACACAGAAATAAAATAGATCTCTGTTAGATAGAAAGGAAACTATGTTAGTATTTATATGAAATGCATTTGAATTCTGAATCTAAAAGAAGGGTTATCATAAAGGCTAGATAAAACAATATCTTATAAGAAACATGTAAGACAAAAGTACATAGAAAACTTACAAATAAAGTACATTTAAAAAATCTTACAAGTAAGTCCATTGAAGAGTACCTAGAAGTTAGGCACATGGCTCGCCCCCATAGTCCTAGCACTTTGGGAGACTGAGGCAGGAGGATTGCTTGAGCTCAGAAGTTCAAGACCAGCGTGGGTCATAGGCCCCATGTCTACAAAAACAAACAAACAAACGACCCGCCGCTTAGGTCATGATGGCTGGTGCCCATAGTCCCAGCTTCTCAGGATGCGGAGGCAGGAGGATTGGGTAGCTTGAGCCCAGGAGTTTGAAGTTGCCGTGAACTATGTTGATTCCACTGCACTCTAGCCTCCAAAACAAAGTGAAATCCTGTCTCAAAAAAAAAATCTCCATTAAAGTTTTGGAAGATATACACTCTGCAAACAGGAAACCTATTTCTCCTCTTCCTCCTCATGCAAGCACACAAAGTTTGGTAATTCTGTAAGAATATCAGACAAAACAGTCTTTAGTGAAGAAATGGTTTGAAAGAAATAGAGGAACTTCCATTACAATATAAATGGAAGCAACTTTATGCAAAAACAACAACAAAAGAGGAATGTCTAACAATGAGAAATCTGTCCACATGTAATACCACATCTTCAGAACATGGAAAGCAAGTACTGAAAAAAAAATAAAGGGAACTTTAACACATCTCTCTCAATAACTGGTAGAAAAAGCAATTAAATTAGGTCTATGGAAGACCTGAGCAAAAAGAATAATAAAATTGACCTAACAGACTTTGTGAAGCACAGAAGCTGATCATCGCTGGTTGGGGCTGGGGGCTGGGGGCTGGCATCGGCACTCCCAGTTACTTGGGTGGCTAAGTGGGAGGATCTTTTCAGCCCAGGAGTTCAAAGCCACCCAGGGCCACATAGTGAGACTACTTTCTAAAAAAAAATAAAAATAAAAATAAATAAAGGAAAAGAAACTGGTCATCTGCTGGTCCATCTAGAAAGCCTAATTTTGCTCACAAATGGAGTAGCACCTTACACAAACTCTAATCATTGTCAAAAGTACCTACGAGCAAATCTATAAGGACTACATCTTCTGCTGCTACAATCATAGCTTTTGGTATAAAAGATGGGTTATATACACCTCTACAAGGTGAAAATGGTTGAAATACCCTTTCTAGACTATCCCACTGGAATGTGGTCACTTGATTCTGGAAAAGTACAAAAGAAAGTAAGTTTAATAGTTGACAACAGTGAAGTAAATGGGGCAGACCTTAATGTGTCCCAATTTCTACTGGGTTGTATCGCATCTCCTTCATGTTTCTATTCTGAATTTGGCTTGTGGGATCCTGAGTTTAGTTTGGTGAGGTTTTCACAGATAAGGAATTCTGACTGAGGCTTTTTGTTTTTTTTTAATTTGCTCAAATGAATTACTCTTGAGGTTGAACATCAGAGATATTTTGGTGCTTACATCATGTTAGGGCAGAGAAAGGATATTTTTATATATTAATTAAGAAAATAAAATTTAAATTTGCCATCATAATGTCTGGTTACCACATACTCCAAGGCTGGTGGGTTTGAACCTGGCCCTGGCCAACTAAAGCAACAATGACAACTGCAACAACAACAACAAAAATAGCTGGGTGTTTTGGTGGGCACCTGTAGTCCCAGTTACTTGGGAGGCTGAGGCAAGAGAATTGCTGAATGAAGCCCAAGAGTTGGAGGCTGCTGTGAGGTGTGACGCTAGGGCACTCTACCGAGAGCAACAAAGTGAAACTCTGATAGTGAATTGAAACAGTTATAAATATTTAAATGTAGGATATTATAGTTAGGCTATGTTATTATTTGAATAGTTTGTTTTTCACTAAGCTACATTTCAAGATTAGCTTTATTGTTTAACATGAGAATGTTGTGGGAAGACAGCAGAGCAGACAGATACACAGACATTACCCAGTATAAGAAATCAAATCATAGAAATATAATTTCTTTTGTTACAGTCTCTGTGTCCTATTTTTAGTCTTTCTCCAGATTTGCAGGTTTTCTTGTATACAGTACATCCAAAAAAACTTTTAATTCATTGAGCCAGGAAAGGTCATGAAAACAACACAGTGAGTAACCACAAAGTGCAGAGAAAATGTGTTTGGTTTTTCTTTCGTGCTACAAATTCCTCATCTGTAATTAGGGATTTGATATCAAATATTGGCATGGTATAATGACATGCTTAGCAAACACATTTGGTCACATTAACTCTTTGTAACAGTGACTAGCTTTCAGAATGGCTATAGGATTTCCTAGAGAGTGTGAGTTTGGGGACAAACTACACTAACTGACACTGTACATGGGATTTGAACCCCCAAACCTCCAATTATATAGTGAAACCACTTGCTTTAAAGGCTTTTCAAAATAATTTTGAAGGCAAGTGGCAATCAGATCTATAAAAATCATTATCAGAAAATGTTTCTGTGTGTATTTATAGTGAGTAATATATTGATGCTAAATATGAAATAGACTCTTCACTATCTTCCGAATTAAAATCATGGTTGTCACACTCACACAAACACACATGACACCAAAAATCTGAGGCAGCCACTTTGTCGGTTTGATTTACCAAGTTCAACTAACCATTGGTAGTTAGCTTTTTTTCTTTTTCTTTTTACTCATAAGAAAATGAACACCACCGTTTCTCTTACTGGATATAAAAAGAAAGTATCATTGTAACGGCCCTGTCTTTTTTATATTTTAAAGGACTTAATACTTAAGTTTCTCACTATAATGCATTTAAATTTTTTAAAGGTCCCCAGGGCATAATAACTAAATGATCTTATTTTCATACAAATTAAGACTAACCACACAGATTTTCTCTTAATATGCTTGCATATAAAGTTAATCCTTACTGAGCTCTCCTACAGACGTCTTTAAGCCACCCAGGTGAGGGGGAAGCAGCCCTAATGAGCATGAATCAGTGGCATTTGATCTCCACCATAGTAAAATGTCGACACAGATATAATCTTTTGCTCTTCCGAAAGCTTTTAACTCTGAGAATAAAGAGCTCCAAATCTCCACCATCAGCAAGCTTTTAAACTAGTTCCTTCTTCTGTCTAACAGCTTCCCCTCTATTATCCTGCAGAAATAAAGCTACAAGTGTTCTATGGGTTTCATTTAGAGAGAACGTGCCAGTGGTCGTAGGAAAGGGACCTGTATTGCTACTATTAGAATCCCTTGTTCCTTCCATTTGATCAGGGAAACTTTCCATTCCACAGCATAGTGAGCCAAACTGGCAAATAGAAAGAAAGAAATGAGTTTATACTGTGAGTCAGTGAAGTTACCGCATCAGTGCAGATTTATATGTGAAATATTTTGGATGAATTAAGTGCTGCTCCTTTGTGAAATATCTGGAAAGTACACATAAACACAGATGAGCCAACTGGAAACAATGAAACCATAAATTAAGGACATTCTCCTTACCTTTTCACACCCCCTGACTAGAAACAATAACCTCTCCTCCAATAAGCACAAAGTCCCAGAAAATAAGATTAGTGTACCCAAAGGGCAAAGCATGATATGGTTGAACAATCGTAAAGCTGCACCTCTGGCAGATGACGGCTGGGAGTGGATTAGAGGGGTCCAGGGGAATGGCAGAGGTGGGACTCTGCCATGAAGGGGCCCTCTGCCTGCTCCTTGTACTTGACCCTAGCAACAGACCACAGGAGCGGTAAAACAAAAGATGGCCATTGCTGAGGAAATAAAGGAAATACACGAGATTCTCATATATGGGGTTAGGAAGGAAGTATATTCTACCGTCAGGACTTTTAAACTAGAGTTGAAATCTAAGTCTTATGATGGTATTACACTGTGTCTGTAATTGTATACATAAAGTATTTAGATAATATGTACACACACATGCCTACACACAAAATGCTGAATCTTCACAAGAAGGACTATTTTTCCCATCTTAAAAAAAAAGCCAATAGCTTAAAGCAAGCACAGGTAATTATATAAGAGTTTCTGAACGAACTTGAGGGTTTCTCTCCAACACATACTCAGTTCTTCATATTTACTATAGCTGTTCTCATTAAATTCCACACAACACAAAACCTGAACAAAAATCTGTGCACTGTTAGGAAACAATAATTCACTTTTGTAAGAAAAAGGAGATTTATGGAGAAAAACATTTGTTTCTGTCCTTAGTGCATGAAAAGTGGCAGGGGCCTGAGAGATATTTCTCTCCTCACCATGAAGTTCAGGTTTTTCTTGTCTCCACAGTGAGCGGGAAAGGAATAACGATCACACGGATGTGAGGAAAAGAGTCTTATTTTGTGATTGGAGAGAGATTTTTACAAATTCAACATTGAATTATAATAAATAGAGGTTGGGCCTTTGAAAGTATTTCACAGCAACATCCTTCCTTTGAATGCATTTTTTTTAAATTAAATCATAGCTGTGTACATTAATGCAATCATGGGGCACCATACACTGGTTTTATAGACCATTTGACACATTTTCATCACACTGGTTAACATAGCCTTCCTAGCATTTTCTTAGTTATTGTATTAAGACATTTATATTCTGCATTTAGTAAATTTCACATGTACACTTGTAAGATGCACCGTAGGTGTGGTCCCACCAATTACTAAAAGGTCAATTTAAAAACAGTTTTTAAAAACACTTTTAGAAATAAAATTAGCTATCAAATTTATCCAGACAAACTAGTAGGAATAATGTGACTTCTTGATATTTCATTTTAATACTTAAAGAAAATGTAAAAATATACAATACTTAATAGTTCACTTATTGTCGCTGGAAATTCGTCTCATTAAATAGAAGCAAAAGTGTTCTAATGATTGAATTGTATATTAGTATCAAATTCTATTAGGCAGAGAATTATGCTTCTCATGTAAACGTGGAATTTGACCAGATTAGGGAAATCCCTAAACAGTCTCAATGATTTAATCTGCTTGTAAACTAAGTTATTTTCCCAGAAAGCCTCCATTCTTGCCTAGAATCATATCAGATATAGTTTTGCATTGGTTGTCATGATGAGAAAAAGACTATCCTGGTCAAATGTGTTTGGTTAAATATAAACATATAGGGAAATGAAAGAAAAAGAACTAAGAGACAAAGAGTAGAATAGATAAAACCAAATAATATAATAAGAGTAGGAAGATCAGAGTGAGGGTCTTCTGCAAGAGGTAACAGAAATTAAGTGAGACAGGAAAAAAATAAAAACCTTTAAAATTATATACGAGGTCTGTCTGACAATTAAGGTTGCGGACTCATCTTAGAAAAAGTGCTGCACATGTCACTGCTGACTATCACTATGGTCCATGTCCTCCCAGGGGAAGCTGTCTGACACCAGCGCCTAGTCCATCCTTCAAGAAGTTTTAGTACTCTTTTTCGGGAATGACCAACAAAGCTGTTGTGTACTATACTTCATGTCCTGAATTTCATCAAAATATCTTCCTTTCAATATTTCCTTTAGCTTTAGGAAAAGAAAAACGTCACTGGGAGCAGATCAAGTGAGGAGGGAGAGTGCTCCAATATAGTTACTTGTTCACTGGCTAAAAGCTCCCTCATAGGCAGCTCTGTGTCAGGTGGTGCAAGAATCATGAGTTGTTGGTGTTTTTGCCTCACGTTTTTGCCTTACTTTTCCACACAGACTTTAGCACTTTCAGGTAAGTAAACTTGGTTAATGGTTTGTCTAGTTAGTACAAATTCATAATGAACAATCTATCTGATTTCAATAAAAGTTAGCAATATTATTTATGACTCTTGATCTGGACTGAGAAAATTTTTCCTGGTGGGTAGTTGGCTGCCTTCCACTGTGTACTTTGACACTTTGTTTCGGATCAATATTGGTACAAATATCGGTCAGCCATGTATCAGCACCAGTGATAACAGGGCCCAAAACATTATCTTCCTCTCCAAAAGGTCATGGCAAACTTCGCCTCTCTTTTGCTTTTCTTCATCCGTGAGCCCCTTGAGGACCATTTGTTGCACACATCTTTCACATGCCAACATTTTCAGTTACGATTTTCCTAAGTGTTTCTCTGTCCATGATTACTCGGTCTACCACACTTCTCACAGTCAGCCAGTGATTTAAATAAACAATTTGATGGATTTTTGCAATTGTTTCATCAGTTCTGCTTGTTACTGGCTGCCCTGACCTCTCTGCATCAACGACACTTTCTCTGCCTTGTAAAAATGTTGAATCCATTTGTACACTGCCATTTTCTTCATGGTGTTAGCCCCATATACTTGGACTAACATGTTTTTGATTTTATTTCCACTCTTGCCACGTTTAACAAGAAACTTAACGTTTGTTCATTGCTCTGATTCTTGAGACAGCACATCTACAAAAAAATTCAAGAACGTTAATGAATACCACGTAACAAGACACCACCACACGTTGATGTGAACGCAGCTATGAGATACTGAACTGTGGGTACGGCGCTGCCTATGTAAGTGCACAGTGGCAAATTAGTGAACTTCATTGTCAGACCTCGTCTATGTTAAATAAAATAAAATTCAAAATTTAAAAATCTGGAAAATGATAGTTTCAGGAGAGAAATTAGAGAAATATTTGGAAAAATGCCGATAATAATTTTCAAGAGATACTCTAGAACACATATCTCTTATTAAAAACATTTACAGAGTGACAAAGGTAGAAAATTATAACATCTAAACACATAATGAAATTAAAGATTATTATTATTATTTTTGAGACAGAGTCTAAGTATGTCACCCTCAATAGAGTGCTGTAACATCACAGCTACCTCAAACTCTTGGGCTTAAGCGATTCTCTTGCTTTAGTCTCCCAAGTAGCTGGGACTACAGGCACCCACCACAATGCCTGGCTATTTTATTTGTGACAGCTGTCATTGTTGTTTAGCAGGCCTGGCCCAGGCTTGAACCCACCAGTTTCGGTGTATGTGGCCGGCTCCCTAACCACTTAGCTACAGATGCTGAGCCTGAAATTAAAGATTATTAAACACAATAAAATTCAAAGTTTTAGTCAATATTTTGACAGTGGCTTCTCAACAGAACACTGGAGCAGGAAGACAATTGAATAATATTTTTAATGTTTTCATTAAAATAATGTTGGACTTATTTATATACAGAATTGTTCATATTCATGCAATATTATAATATAATATTGTCAGAAATGACAATCTCTGAAGATTTAATATAAATCCCCACAATAAAAAATGCTTTGGGAGAAGAACCGAGATAATGAGAGAAATAAATCCAGAACATGCTGTAAGAGGTCAGAGAGTGAGAGAGACCAAATAGCTTATTAAAGTCTAGGCTAATAAAAAGAAAATGAAAGGATTTCCACTATTATCAAGGACTAAAATGGTAAACAATGTAAAACATGATGTTTATGGAAAGTGAATACACATAGTTACAAAGTATTGTCATCAATTTTTGCTAAAATATTTAAATATAAATAAATGCATGGGACCTAGTAGAATCGTTTATGGAGGGAATGAGAATGAGGTTAGGATAAGAACATGAGATTGAAATAAATGAATAAACAAACCAAGAAGTGAATGGAGTTATGCTATGAACTTCAGGAGAATAATTAACGCTTCTTTTCTACTGAACTAAAATAGCAATAAATATTTAAAACAGAGGACTGAGGCAGACGGAGATCAAAATTACCTTTATAAGAGTTAAATACAACTCCTGAATAGCATGGGAGGCCACAGTGACTGGGAGGCTTGAGATGGAAATCATTACTTTGCAGTTGTGTAAGTCCAGGAAATTCTGAGATTTTTGTCAGTGTAACTGAGCACGCACAGAGTTATGACGAGTCCTGAGTATGAGTTTGATGGAGTGTGGCCTATAATGCACAATGAGCTAGAAACTGAGCAGAGTTAAAGTGAGTGGAAAGAAGTCAGGAACCAGAGAGAGCAGGGCCTGGAAATCCCCGGATGATCTAGGCTATACATCAGTGACGATCAAGCTGAAAGCAAAAGTAGGGTTTTCATGTTGTTATGTCAAAGGAAAAGAAAACAACATTTTAGATAATGCCAAGAGGCAGGAAGTTGATTCATTTACAAAGACGAAAGTCTCTGAAGATGAAGAGGACAAGCCATTGGAGAACCAAGAAGTTGAATGGATAGCGAAGACACCCAGGGATGGTGAGATTAGGGGTTGAGAAAAAGAAAGATTAAAAGAAACCAGGGAACAAGACTCAGGGAACAATACATATAAGCAACAAGAAAGATGGAGAATGGCAAAAGGTGATGATGGGAACGCAGGTGGTGCAGAGACCCTAGAAGGCCTGGGATGGAAGCAGCAGCGGCTGTGATGCCACCTCTGCCACTGCCCACCTGAGCCATCTCATTCAACCTTTCATCAAGTTTTTTCATGCCTTCATTTCCATTCAGTCACTAAGAAATTGTCATTTATCACTTCCTCTCCACCAGGTTCCAAGCAAACTTTAAAAGTTAAAGAAATACACTCTGCTGTGGGTTTTACCAACCAGAGATACGTAGGAAGTGCCAAGTCCGTCTAAATTCTGTAACAAAGGTCTTTGCAAAGAACTCTAGGGAAATAAAGGGGGAAATTATATGGTTATAAAAAACCCCACAGTCATTCATAAAGAGTCCATGGAGAGTATGGGGGTTGCATTAATTTAATATTAAACTAATTATATGATTTATTATTAATTATTTAATGAATATATTAATTGAATTCATCTAAGTAGGATGTCATCCTGTAAAATATAGAAGGGTATAACAAAGACAATGTGGACACAAGGAGAATTCATTTAGAAAAAGGCATTCAGTGAATCTGGGAAATATCTATGGCCAACCCCATTTGCACAGCATTAAAAAGATATTTTTTGAATAAGTAGACTTCAATTTTAGTGGAATATAATTGGTAATAATTGCCAAAGTGTTATAAAGTGGTGTTTCTTATAAAGTACACTGAATTTAATCCTTACATCATGTCCATATGGGCAGATTATTTACCTATTAGATTTTTTTTAACTTTCTGTATATTTAAGTGTCTAACTTTTAACTAAAATGAATATTCGCACATTCTGATTCAATCATGTTTGTGTTTGATGTTCTTTCTCTTTAAAGTCTACCATTTCCTTTAGTTGGATATGAGAAGATTTTAAACATTCTTTCGAACATTTTCATTCACCCACAGGAGAAAACAGACTCATGCTTTGTTACTTGACAGAATCAGTTGTTCTTAGTCTTTTATGCCAGTTAAAAGGTGAATTCAGTTTTTCCTAGTGTCTTTTAAAAAAAATAGAATTAGCTATTTAATTTAATTAATTAATTTATTTATTTTTATTAAATCATAGCTGTGTACATGATCATGGGGCAGCATACCCTGGTTTCATAGACCGTTTGACACATTTTCATCACACTGGTTAATATAGCCTTCCTGGCATTTTCTTAGTAATTGTGCTAAGACATTTACATTCCACATTTACTAAGTTTCTCGTATACCCTTGTAAAATGCACCGCAGGTGTAATCCCACCTATCACCTTCCCTCTGCCCATTCTCCCCCCTCCTTCCCCTCTCTCTCCCTATTCCCCATATTCTTAGATTATAACTGGGTAATAGCTTTCATGTGAAAGCCATAAATTAGGTTCATAGTAGGGCTGAATACATTGGATACTTTTTCTTCCATTCTTGAGATACTTTACTAAGAAGAATATGTTCCAACTCCATCCATATAAACATGAAAGAGGTAAAGTCTCCATCTTACTTTAAGGCTGCATAATATTCCATGGTGTACATATACCACAATTTATTAATCCATTCGTGGATCAATGGGCACTTGGGCTTTTTCCATGACTTAGCAATTATGGATAGAATTAGCTATTTTAATCTGAACTGTTATATTCATAGACCTTCAATGGGCAGAAGACAACTGTGGAATAGATTACAGACATTAGTACATTTTTGCAGATACATTTTAAAGATATTTAACAACTAAATAAGATAATTTTTATGAATAAGGATAAGGCATTTCTTATAGTTATTATTTCTGAATTAAATATCAGTTTTCTTTTTTCTTTTTTCTTAAATATGGTAATAATAAAAGTCAAGAAATTTTCCTTTTTTTGTTTTTTGTCCTCATACTCCTTGTTATTAGGCCTATAATATTATCCAGACAAAGCCACAGTCCTTTTATGGGATTAATTAACATCTTTCATTCAATTATTTATTTAACACATGTTCTAGATACTGAAGTTACTGTGCTCAAGACTGATAAAGACACAAAATTTGCATCAGATTTCTAATGAAAGTTTTAAAGTTTTACTTTTTATTAAATACGAGGCACTTTGTGCCACCAAAGTCTTAAATGTGTGAGAAATATTTATTTTAAGTGTCCATTAATTTATAGATACTGTCGTATGAAGCAGTGTATAAACTGCAATGCTGAACCAGAAGATATCGTTTTCAGGAACGACATCAGTGTAGCTCCCACCTGCACCACCACTTTATTGAAAACACCCTTCAAGATTAACTTTGAGCCTCATTCTCATCTTCCTCAACATTCACGTGAGAAAGTTTCTATCACAGTTCCTTGTGATAGAAACTATCACAATCTATGTGAAGTTTCTACCATATCTTCCCTCCTCCCCATCACACACCCTTGTCCATCTAGAAAATAACTCATTTTTCTTCCTTTGTGAAGTTTTTCTTGATCCACTCCCCACCCCCTGAGCATCAGGCAATATGGATAGTTTCCTGGCCATCAGTCTCATAACTAATGTGTACTATTTCTGTGCATTAGTTATGCCCATTAGCTAGCTGACTAACCACATGGAATCTTACTGTATATATTGTGCCATGACACATTATTAACTAAGTAACCTGGGAAGGTTAATTAAGATCCCTGGGTTTGAATTTCCTTTTCTATTACAGAGAAAATTAAGGTTAGTAACTCTTCACAAGTGACTGTGCTTATCAAAATGCTCACAGTAATGATCATGCAATACAGACTCCATACAGGTTGTTGGCTGTTGCTGTTATGGCTTTTGTTTTTGGTTATTGCTGGTAGTCATGTATAGGAGGAGTCACACGACACAGTAGCAGCTTGGTGACCCTGGTCAGTTTTCATAATTGAGCACCTAATCCAATTCTTGCAACACAGATAACTTAAAACAAGTTACAGGAACTAGTAAATAAATGCATGATTAAACTTAAAACTCACTTTGGGTGACATCCTCGGGGTCATTTCATACCCTCAGAGTTTTAGACTTATGCATTAAAAATATGGCTCGTGTTGACAAATGGTTACACACAAAAATAAAGGTCTACAGTAGAGTTAGTACAAATTTCAGCATAAGCACCAGTCGGAAGTGTCCTAAAGTTTGCACTGGATGTAGGAGAAAGGTAAACCTGCAGAGGGGTGACGCTGCTCTTCCATCTGGCGAGGCAGCTTAAGGACTGAGGTATAGGGAGCGCCACTTTCAGACAATCCACTGTACCTAATAAATTGTTTGCAGCTAACATTTGGAAACTATGAGCACAGAAGCATTGGGAAGTTATTATTGGTTACTTATACCTTGGTGTGAATCTCCTTGGAAGAAAGTTTACTGAAATAAAGTTTCAAAAGTTAACAGGAGATAAAATAAAAAAGCTAGAGAGCTGTTCAAGTGTGGGTATTTACGTGGGAAATAACAGATCACCTTGAAAAGCACATCTCCACCTGTATTATTTATGGTTTTTTTTTTTTTTTTTTGCAAAATTCCTTTCCTTAAAGATGGATCAGGTAATATTACTAGTTTTAAATATCTTAGAGTTTGTTTTTTATTTGTTCATTTACAATATGATTTTTAAAAATGGGCTGATGTATTGAAGAAATGATAGCTAAAACACCATAAGACTATGAAATCCAAGGTGAGTACATAGATTATGAGATTATGAGTAATTTCTCTGAGTTTGAAAAATTAGTAAGATAAAGTTGAGATGAGGAAGGGAAGTTTCCACAAGTACTAGGAGTCCTCCTGATGACATTGAGAACAGGGTTAGTGTCAGAGCCATTCCATCATAGGAAGGTCATAACCAGCTGGAAACCAACATGAGATTTAGCTGTATGAAACATATAATTTCTAGAAAATGTGTGCCTATGAGTTGGCAATCATTTTTTTCCTTCCTAGAAAATTGTAGAACATAGTTGTTAATAAAATTGTTTGCTTTAATTACACATAAAATATTAAAGCTAAAGACAGTTTTAAGTCATAGTAAACTTGATAATTAAGGTCTCAAAGACTAGGGAAGATACTCACTGACTTTTCATTGTACTTTATTACAAGGATACCCAGAAGAACAGGAACATTTAAAACAGCAAACCCAAAATAAAGGACCCTCTCAAAGCTGAAACAGCCAGGGATATTCCAATATCAGAGCAGTCAAACCTTGCCATGCAGTATACAAAATAAACACAAGAGCTTTTCAACAGATGGAAAGATTGTGGTGAGTCTAAATTAAACTATTAACCTTAGGGAAACGATAATAACAAAAAGCAAACATATTAAGGACTAGAATAATTTTAAATTGCAAAAAGACATCTATTTGTGTATAGATATATTTTCTTAAATTTTTATTGAAATACATTTACTCAGAAATATGTCCGATTCATTTGGCCAACTTGATAAATTTTCACAAAAAATGAAAAACAGTCTAGGCAAACAAAACCAATGAGGACATATAATGCTACCAGAATTCCAGAATTACTCCTTGAGTTCCTTTCAAATATCCTTCCAACAAAGGTAACATTTTCCCTCTTACACCTGGAAACAAAAATGCATTTGGAATCCTGTAGGAGGTACTCTTTGGGTTCTGGTTATATATAAATAATACATTTATTAAATTCAAATTGTTTTTGCATATTGTTGTAGTTAATTCATTTTCATCGATGCATAGAATTCCATCACCAAATAAACCCCATAATATATTTATCCAAATAACTATTAATAGTCATTTTAAGATTTCCCAGTTTTAGAGTATTAATCATGGTGTTATCATGAGCATTCTAATATCTGTCCGTGAACATTTGTGTGCACATTGTAAATATATACATTGAATATATTCTGGATATTTATACCTAAGAGTAAAATACATATATGTAGTTCATATATTCAACATCAGTGGATAACACTAGATAGTTTTACAAAGTGTTGGAACCAATTTATTTTCCATGAAATACTGTAGGAGAGTTTCATCCTTACAAACATTTGGTATTATCCATAATTATCAAAATTTTATCTAATTTAGTGCCTTATTTCATGTGATTTGACTTGTATTTTCTTGATGACATACAATTTTGGACATTTTCATATGCTTATTGGGCATTTGGAAACCCTTTACTTTAAAATAACTGTTCAAGTCTTACCATTTTCACTATTGAACAAAACTCTTCTGGTGTCCAGAATACAAATTCTTTGTAGGATGGAAGCATTGTAGGGCCTTTTCCCACTCTGTGGACCACATTGCTCTCTTAATTATGCCATTTGATGAATAGAAGTCCTTAATCTTAATACTGTACAATACTGTTCATGACATCATTTTTTTCATTTACATGTATTAACATCACCCCACAAAGTTCCTTTGGGCCCCCTTGTAGCAAACCACCTCCTCTCCTCACCCCCCCACTTGCTCTGGCACTCACTGGTATGATTTCTGTCACCAGGGTTTTCCCTTCAAGAATGTCTTATAAGAGGATCATGCACTCTGTAAGCCTCTGGGTCTTCACTTGCTGGCTTCCCTTTCCCTACTCTTTCCTTATGCAAATTTAAAATTCACTAAACTCTTCATTTTCTTCTAATTTTCTTTGTTCTAATAGAAAACACTGATTTTTAATTTAAATGCATGTCTGTATATTTTTATTGATACACTATGCATTTATGAAACATCATATATAATGAAGGTATGCATTCTCAGGGGATAAGATGGGTGTACTTGTCTACTGGAGTGATATACAAAATTTTTTTTTTTTTTTGTGGTTTTTGGCCGGGGCTGGGTTTGAACCTGCCACCTCCGGCATATGGGACCAGAGCCCTACTCCTTGAGCCACAGGCGCCGCCCGATACACAAAATTTTTAATCATATGCTATGGGACCGACCAAGTGAAAGGTATATTATCTGATCACTCGAAATTGGCTTGACAAAAGGGATCGAGATTAGGCGAAACTCCTTGCTAGTGGCAGATGAGGTGTTTACTAGTTCTGCTTATGCACATATGTACACACTCATGTCTTATCTTCTTCTAACACAACTATTTAATGCCAATATCTTTGTTATCAAAATAGGGAAAAATCTGAATAAAATCAAGAACTATCATTAGCAATGTCTACAGATACTTGCTTCATATTTGTCTATAAAGCAGGTTTGAGGTAAATATTGTAATCAGTGTGGTGTCCCTCATCTCAGTCAGAAGAAGCTCTATAAACGGAAGGAGGAGAAGTCATATGACGGCAACTCCTCAGTTCCCTGTATGCACTTCATTTGTGGATTACACATTTGCAAATTTTCCTACATACTAAAATGTATTGGTAACCCTGAATCAATACTTGTGGATACTTTTATAATCATCATAGTCATGAACATAGGAAGAGCAGAGAGAACCTTGTGTTGCCTGACAGGCACCTTCCCAGCAGAGCTGGAATAAAGCAATGCTTCCCCTGCTTCACCTGCTCTCCTATTGTAAACCAGCCTTCTTTGCTTGGTCTATTTATGGTGCAATTTTTGCATTTCTGTGCTGTTTTTGGTTATTTTGCTATTTAACATGGCCCCCAACCTGAAATGTTCATATCACTAAAGGCATGATGGCTACAATGTGTGTTCGGAAGAAAATGCATGTGCTAATTATACTGCGTTCAGGCCTAAGTTACACTGCAATTGATCTTGAGATCAATGTTAATGAATTGCTGGTATATACTAACAAGGTGTCTTTAAGAAAAAAACACAAAAAAGGCATGTTATATGTTGGTTGGTTGATGATAGTGCTGTGACCAGAGCTCACGGGAGCTTAATTCTGTATTTCTCCTCGGAGTGATAATTCAGTATTTGCTAATACAATGTTCATGATAACTTTACTTATAAATATATGATATTTGAAAAAAAAGTGAAACAAAAGTGTTATAATTCTCATTAACAAAATTAAACAAATATATATATAATATATTTTTTATTGTTAAATCATAGCTGTGTACATTACTGCAATCAAGAGGTACAATGGGGCGGCACCTGTGGCTCAGTGAGTAGGGCGCCAGCCACATATGCCGAGGGTGGCGGGTTCAAACCCAGCCCTGGCCAAACTGCAACAACAAAAAAAATAGCCGGGCATTGTGGCGGGCGCCTGTAGTCCCAGCTACTCGGGAGGCTGAGGCAAGAGAATCGCGTAAGCCCAAGAGTTGGAGGTTGCTGTGAGCCGTGTGACGCCACTGCACTCTACCTGAGGGTGGTACAGTGAGACTCTGTCTCTACAAAAAAAAAAAAAAAAAAAGAGGTACAATGTGCTGGTTTCATATACAATCTGAAATATTCTCATCAAACTGTTCAACATAGCCTTCATGGCATTTTCTAAGTTATTATATGTAGACATTTGTGTTCTGCATTTAGTAGGTTTCGCCTGTACCCATTCTAAGATGCAATGTAGGTGTGGCCTCACCCATTACCCTACCTCCACTCTGACCACCCTCTCCTTTGGCCCTTTCCCCATATTCTTGTGCTATAGCTGGGTAATATCCTGCATATGAAAGCTATAAATTAGCTTCATAGTAGGGCTGAGTACATTGGATATTTTTTCTTCCATTCTTGAGATACTTTGTGAAGAAGAATATGTTCCAGCTCCATCCATGTAAACATGAAAGAGGTAAAGTCTCCATCTTTCTTTAAGGCTGCATAGTATTCCATGGTATACATGTACCACAATTTGCTAGTCCATTCGTGGGTCCATGGGCACTTGCGCTTCTTCCATGACTTAGCAATTATGAATTGGGCTGCAATAAACATTCTGGTACAGATGTCTTTCTTATATTGTGATTTGGGGTCTTCTGGGTATATACCTAGTAAAGGAATTACAGGATCGAATGGCAGGTCTACATTTAGATCTCTAAGTATTCTCCAAACATCCTTCCAAAAGGAACGTATTAGTGTGCATTCCTACCAGCAGTGTAGAAGTGTTCCCTTTTCTCCACATCCACGCCAACATCTCTAGTTTGGGGATTTTGTTATGTGGGCTACTCTTACTGGGGTTAGGTGATATCTCAAAGTAGTTTTGATTTGCATTTCTCTGATGGTTAAGGATGATGAGTTTTTTTTCTTTTTTCATGTGTTTGTAGATCGTGCATCTGTCTTCTTTAGAGAAGTTTCTCTTCAAGTCCTTTGCCCACCCTGAGATGGGATCACTTCTTCTTTTCTTGCCAATATGTTTGAGGTCTCTGTGGATTCTGGTTATTAAACCTTTATCGGAGGTATAACCTGCAAATATTTTCTCCCATTCTGAGGGCTGTTTGCTTGCTTTACTTACTATGTTCTTGGCTGTGCAGAAGCTTTTTAGTTTGATCAGGTCTCAGTAACGTATTTTTGATACTGCTTCAATTGCCTGGGGATTCCTCCTCATAAAATATTCACCCAGGCCGATTCCTTCAAGAGTTTTCCCTGCACTTTCTTCTAGTATTTTTATAGTTTCATGTCTTAAGTTTAAATCTTTTATCCAGTGAGAGTCTATCTTAGTTAATGGTGAAAGGTGTGTGTCCAGTTTCAGTCTTTTACAGATGGCCAGCCAGTTCACCCAGCACCATTTGTTAAGTAGGGAATCTTTTCCCCACTGACTTTTTTAAATTGGCTTGTCAAAGATGAAATAACGGGAAGTAGCTGGATTCATCTCTTGGTTCTCTATTCTGTTCCAGACATCTACTTCTCTGTTTTTGTGCCACTACCATGCTGTTTTGATCACTATCGATTTATAATACAGGCTCAGGTCTGGTAGTGTGATTCCTCCTGCTTTGTTTTTATTGCTGAGTAATGTTTTGGTTATTCAAGGTTTTTCTGATTCCATATAAAATGAAGTATTATTTTTTTCAAGATCTTTAAAATATGACAATGGAGCTTTAATAGGAATTTCATTAAAATTATATATTGCATTAAAATTATATATTGCTTTGGGTAGTATAGACATTTTAACAATGTCAATTCTTCCCAGCCACGAGCATGGTATGTTTTTCTATTTGTTAACATCTTCGGCTATTTCTTTTCTTACAGTTTCATAGTTCTCTTGTAGAGATCTTTCACATCCTTTGTTAGGTATACTCCCAAATATTTTATCTTCTTTGGCACTACTGTGAAAGGAATAGGGTCCTTGACTGTTTTTTTTGGCTTGGTTATTGTTGGTATATATAAAGGCTACAGATTTCTGGGTGTTGATTTTGTAGGCTGAGACATTGCTATATTCCTTGATCACTTCTAAAAGTTTTGTAGTAGAATCCCTAGTGTTTTCCAGATATACGTTCATATCATCTGCAAAGAGTGAAAGTTTGATCTCTTCTGACCCTATGTGGATATCCTTGTTTGCCTTTTCTTCCCTAATTGCAATGGCTAAAACTTCCATTACAATGTTAAAGAGCAGTAGAGACAATGGGCAACCTTGCCTGGTTCCTGATCTAAGTGAAAATCATTTCAATTTAACTCAATTCAATATGATATTGGCTGTGGGTTTGCTATAGATGGCCTCTATTACTTTAAGAAATGTCCCTTCTATACCAATTATCTTAAGTGTTCTGATCATGAAGGGATGCTGGATATTATCAAAAGCTTTTTCTGCATCAATTGAGAGAATCATATGGTCTTTATTTTTTAGTTTGTTTATGTGCTGAATTACATTTATAGATTTACATATATTGAACCAGCCTTGAGACCCTGGGATAAATCCCACTTGGTCATGGTGTATAATTTTTTTGATGTGCTGTTGGATTCTGTTTGTTAGGATCTTATTGAGTATTTTTGCATCAATATTCATTAGTGATATTGGTCTATAATTTTCCTTCCTTGTTGGGTCTTTCCCTTGTTTAGAGATCAAGGTGATGTTTGCTTCATAGAATGTGTTGGGTAGTATTCCTTCCTTTTCTATATTTTGGAAGAGGTTTATTAATATAGGTACTAGTTCTTCTTTAAAGGTTTGGTAGATTCTGATGTAAAGTCATCTGGTCCTGGGCTTTTCTTTTTAGGGAGATTTTGTATAGTTGATGTTATTTCAGAACTTGATATAGGCCTGTTCAACATTTCCACTTCATTCTGGCTAAGTCTTGGTAGGTGGCATACTTCTAAGTATTGGTTAATTTCCTTCAAATTTTCATATTTCTGAGAGTAAAGTTTCTTGTAATATTCGTTAAGGATTTTTTGAATTTCTGAGGGGTCTGTTGTTATTTCATCTTTACCATTTCTGATTGATGAAATTAGAGATTTTACCCTTTTTTTCTTGGTTAGGTTGGGCAAAGGTTTATCTGTTTTATTGATCTTTTCAAAAAAACAACTTTGGGATTTATTAATCTGTTGTATAATTCTTTTGTTTTCAATTTCATTTAACTCTGCTCTGATTTTGGTTATTTCTTTTTTTCTGCTGGGTTTGAGGTTGGAATGTTCTTCCTTCTGCAGTTGCTTGAGATGTCCCATTAAGTTATTAACTTCCTCTCTTTCCATTTTCTTGAGGAAGGCTTGCAGTGCTATAAATTTCCCTCTTTAACTACCTTTGTAGTATCCCAGAGGTTCTGATAATTTGTGTCTTCATTGTTGTTTTTTTCCAAAAATTTGGTAATTTCCTTCTTAATCTCTTTTATAACTCATCTATCCTTTAGCATAAGGTTATTTAGCTTCCATATTTTTTATGGGTATGCGGATTCCTATTGTTATTGAGTTCAACTTTTATTCCATGATGGTCCGAGAAGATGTAAGGAATACTTTCTATTTTTTAAAATTTGTGGAGCTTATCTTTGTGGCCTAGGACAGTAGATTTTTGGAGTATGTTCCGTGGGCTGATGAGAAGAATGTGTATTCAGTTTTGTTGGGATGAAATGTTCTGCATATGTCTGTTATGTCCAGATGTTGAATGGTTAAGTTTAAATCTAAAATTTCTTTGCTTAGCTTCTTTTTGGAGGATCTATCCAGGACTGCTAAAGGGCTGTTAAATTCTCCAACTACTATGGAACTGGAGGAAATCAAGTTGCTCATGTCTGTTAGAGTTTCTCTTATAAATTGAGGTGCGTTCTGGTTGGGTGCATAAATATTAATAATTGAAATCTCATCATATTGAGTATTACCTTTAACAAATATGAAGTGTCCATCCTTATCCTTCCTTATTTCGGTTGATTTAAAGCCTATTACATCTGCGAATGGGATTGCCACACCTGCTTTTTTCTGCTTTCCATTTGCCTGGTGTATAGATGACCATCCTTCACCTTGAGACTATATTAGTCTTTTAATGTAAGATGAGATTCTTGTATGCAGCAGATATTTGGCTTGAGTTTTTGTATCCAGTCAGCCAACCTGTGCCTCTTTAGAGGACTATTTAAACCATTCGCATTAATTTAGAATATTGATAAGCCTTTCGAAGGTCCGGTGGACATTTTTAATCCTTTTGCAACCGTGGAAGTTGGAATTTGATCAAAATTTTCTGAGTGGTTTTTTTTTTTTTTTTGTGGTGGAGGATTATTCTGGTCATTATGTAGGATAGGTCTGAGAACATCCTGGAGAGCTGGTTTAGTTATGGCAAATTTCTTCAACATGTGAATGTCATTAAAGTATTTAATTTCTCCATCATAAATGAAACTCAGTTTAGCTGGGTACAGGATCCTGGGTTGAAAGTTATTTTGTTTTAGGAGATTAAAAGTTGATGACCATCCTTTTCTAGCTTGAAAGTTTTCAACAGAGAGATCTGCAGTTATTCTAATATTCTTCCCCTTGTAGGTAATGGTTTTCTTCCAGCTGGCTGCTTTCAGAATTTTCTCCTTCATATTAACTTTAGTGAAATTGATTATGATGTGTCTGGGGGGTGTCTTATTCAGGTTGAGTTGTGCTGGAGTTCTAAAACTGTCTGCTATCTGAATTTCAGAATCTCTTGGCATGCCTGGAATGTTCTCTTTCATATTCTCATGGAGAAGAGACTCTGTGCCTTGTGAAGCCACTTCATCACTTTTGGTGATTCCTGTAAGATGAATATTAGTTTTCTTCTAGTTATCTCAGAGTTCTCTGAGAGAGTCATCTGTTTTTGCCCTCCTTTTCTCTTCCTCTTTGAGAGTTTGGGAGCATTCGAAAGCTTTGTCTTCGATGTCAGAAATCTTTTCTTCTGCTTGCATCATTCTGTTACTGGGGGATTCTACTGTGTTTCTCAGATCTTTGAGGGCTGCAACTTCTTGTCTCAATGTGTCAAAATCTTTGGTCATTTGGTCTTTGAATTCGTTGAATTCTTGAGACATCTTTTGGGTTACTGTTTGGAATTCTAATTCGATCTTATTTGCTATCCAGATTCTGAATTCGATTTCTGACATCTCAACTTTTTGTTTGTGCATGGGATCTTGTGCTGTGTCTGCCCCATTGTTCCTTGGGGGTGTTGAACTACTCTGATTATTCAAATTGCCAGAGTTTTTCCATTGATTTTGCCTCATGATTGTTTTTCACCATTGCCTCTGGCCGTCCTCAGAGTTGGGGAGATGCCTCTCCAAGATTAGACCCCAGTGGGATCACTCTATTGTTGCTGGATCTTTGTAGGGGGTGACCCTGTGTAGCTCCTTTGGGGCTGCCCCTGCCAGGGAGTTCTGGTTGTGGGAGCAGCTCCGGAGTGTGACACACGCCAGATCCAGCAACAGAGCAGGGGGTGGTGCACACGGTTCTGGGGGTGCCTGGCACCCAGTGACTTTGGCACAGAGGGCCCAAGGCTCCAGCTTTCTCTGGCCAGGAGAAGAGCTTCATGTAGAGGCAGGGAGGACTCTGGAGGACACACGGCTACCAGAGTCCCTGGCCAGATGGGCCGGTGTGGAGGCAGGGAGGGTACAGGAGGGAGGATGCAGGTTGCACAGCTCCTAGTGTTCCTGGTCAGGGCATGCGGCCCAGCGGGTGCGGGTCGTGGGTCACAGCGCCACTTGTACGGAAGTCCGGGCAGGTACAGGTCGCAGGTCTGGGCGCAGCTCTTACGGAGGTCTGGATGGGTGCCACTTCAGCAATTTATGTCTTCGGTTATTGCTTTACTATCTTTAACTCCTGACAGACCTCCCTGTTGGGCTGAAGCAGCAGCCAGAAATGAAAGCCGACCGCCATGCCCACGAGGCCTGAGGTGTGGCAGAGCACGGGATCGTAGCAGCCTCAGCCTGCAACGCGGGTACCTGGGTTTGTTCGCACCTAGGGCCGTGTCCGCTGGAACAAATATTTTTTCAAGGAGAAATTTAACAACTAGTGAATATATTTGATTCACATTGATTATAAATGTCACTATAATATATTAGTATCATGAAACATCTGTGTATAAAGAGAGAGAGATAGAGAAATAAGATAGATAAAGAGTTTGAATCTTCAAAATAAATGGAATATCACCTTAGAGCTGATATTTACTAATTTTTTTGCAAGTACCAGGTACCAATCTATAACTCCTAGGAATTTAGAATGATAAAATTTGAGCAAGCCATGTGGACACATTTTTAAATAATTTATACATGGAAAAAGATGATTATAGTATATAATGTCAGTACAAAAAGTAATATCAACTGAGAATTTTATCATTTGTCTTCTATTATATTTGGTATAAATCCAATACTTAACCTATTCCACTAAATTCATTTACGTACCAATAATCTCAACAGTCAAATAAACTTTGGTACCTTAAATGAACATATGTGAGTTTTTGTTTCACCCTAATTTTATGTGTCAAAGCAATTATTTGCTTTAACTCTGTCCAAATGGTTTGTGAAAATCCACCTTAAAGTCTGTTACCAAGTACTTTTATTCTCTCAGTCTCCTCTTGCCCCCCAGATATTTTTGATATTTCTGAGGTATATTGGTAGTATCATTTATTAGTATTTTTTGTGCCATTAAAGCTGACTATGTTTTTGAATTCCTTAATTTTTCAAAATGTATTTGCAATTGGTGTGCCATTAGTTTATGCAGCTTAAAACGTTTCATTTTTTTATTTCATCAGAACATGCATTTATGGTAATATTTGTTAGCACACAGGTCAGACTATTTGCTCAGAAGTAAATGTGAACAAGTAAAAGAGTATATTACTCCTAATTAGATTAGTGTTGACTGTACACATATAGAATATTAAGAGGTATCAAGTAGATTTATTCCAACCTATGATATAATAGTAGGTTTTGAAATTTTTAAATATTAATTTTAGGAAAAGACAGGCAGGCCATATTTGTGTTAGACAATAAACAAGAATATTCTAAGAAAATGCGAAACAAATATTTGTTCAACACAATTAGACCTTTTATCAAAGCAATCATGTGTTTGTTGCCTTAAATGTTTTATCGATTGTTGTTGTTTATATTTCCATGTTTTAATTTTATATCTTCATTATGACACTCAACCGTGATGGGAAGGGTCTTGGCGTCTGATAGTTGTGTGTTGAAAATCTAGAACTTCCCCCATTTCCTGGGTGTCATTGGACACATTGTTTCATATGTTTAAATCTCCTTTGTCTTCTCCTGTATTTTGATTGTTTATTCACTTCTATTCCCGAGATTGTAAGCTGCTTTCAGGTTGTGATACATGCTTTGTTCCTTTTGACTGATCAAAGATGAGCTCTATATAGCACAAGTCCAGTAATAAGCTTATTGGATGGATCTAGGACCTAGGGACAGGTCGTAGAACATTAACGAATAAAAAACAACCTAAGAACCTGTTTTTATGTATGAAAATGCAATTACCAGTTATGTTATCTCAATAGAATAATTTTTTGTAAAACCTTTTCTTCGGAAGACCTTTGATTTATATAGCTTTGCTAGAAGTAACTTTTATCTAAGTTTCAGTAAATTATTTAAGGGATTATAGGCTTCTTGGTATTTTATTATTCTTCTAAAATTATTAAGTAATGGAGATTACTGGTCAAACAATTCAACCTCCAGATTCAAACTTTGTTGCAAAAATTATGAAAAACAATTTCTTAAAAGAAGCATCTATTTTGTATTGCTATGTTTCTTTTGTTCATTCTCCGTTAAAATATATAGATTAAATTTTTACTGTGACTTTCTGTTATATATAATAATTATAATTAAATATATAAAACATAAAATTAATTTATTAATTAAATAAAAATATTTTTATACAGCATCAGAAGTGACATGAGGTTTCAATACTAGTCAAATGTACATCTTATGTTTATATTTATTGTAATATTTTGGTATATTTCAACATGTATGCTATTTATCAGGTAATCTTACTAGATTTTTCAAGTAAAAAATTTTGATTAAAGTTGTTAGTGAAAATGATGATTTAGTTATTAATATGCATTTTACAATTTATTTTCTCTTACATAGAAGGTAACTAGATTATTGACTAGCTATACATCAGAAGTCATATCTTGAGGGTTGTTACATTATTTTTAAGGGACCATTCTGTATATGCTATGCTAATCTGATTGTCTTAACTCCTTATTTCTCTTAACTTTTGTTCATCTTGAATTTCAGTGAATAAAATGAGAATTCTTGACCTGTTTCTGCCCCACATCTAAGCAATGTGCTTATCGCTTAAATTGTCTGAGAAGATCTCACATTTCAGTCAGCATAGCAGACTTAGACACTCTTAGTGAGTTCCCCAGAAAAATGTCTCACATAGAAAAATTATTCAGAAAATCCTTCCCATTTATTTGATAGTTTTATTAAAATAATTAAAGATCCTATCTTTGGAGAAGGAGGAGGGGTGATGGATGGAATAAAGATAGCAGACAAAGCTTCTGCAAGCTGTCTTTCCTCCCTCAAATCTTAAAAAATGATAGAAATGTTCACATTTGTGTGGTGCGCACACATGCACACAAACACACACACACCTTTTCTTTTTTTTGTTGTCTTCGAATCTGAACTGAAACATCACAGCTAATAAGAATGGGTGATCAACGCCACCACATGCTAAAACAACTGACTGCTTGGGTGCGTTCACAACTCTGCCTGATAGTCTTCCTGCCTGTATTATAGACAGTGGCACCTGTGCCCCAGGAGCAGCAGGAGTGTGGCAGCAGATCTCAGGAATGTAGAAAAATAGGAAGGGTAGAAGTTGGAAGGAGAAACCCATAATAGTTTACAGTGAGATTGTCCTGCCTGCATGACCAGAGTTTAGTAGAGCAGAGATGAGTTAGTTTCCCCAGTGGACCATGTTAACCCCATGAGGGAAAAGACGGAAGGAGCTGTCTTGATAGAAAGACAAAGAAATTACCAGAGAGAGCAGAGGAAGACCTCTTTCCCAAAGCATCTATCAGTTATGGAGGGCAGGGCCTCAGGCGCTCACAGAAGTATTCCACAGCATGGAGCTCACATGTGGTTGGCTTTTGTTACAGAGAGCATTCAGTAAAAAGAGAAATATTAAAACAAATTAATTTATGTGAAGAGGCCTTTGTTTATTGCCTTGTTTCCTCTTATCTTTCATCTATATGTAAACATTATCCTAATAAAGAGAAAAAAGGCTAACTTAGTAAAGGAAAGTGGAAGAACAAAGTCCATTCCCATCATCTCTAATCCTCAAGGCTGACCATATTTAGATTGAGAATTGAGGCATGGGAAATCTGAGAGACATCATGAATGAAATGGAAAGTGTAGGTTTATAAAATAATCCTACAGAGTTAGGATTGACATGCAATACACTGAACATATCTAACGTACGCAATTTGGTGAGTATATGCCAGATAAACGATCATCACAATAAAGATACTGCAATTCCAATCACCTTTAGATTTCATTTTACCACTTTATTATCCCTCCATATCTCTGCTCACCATCCATAGGCAATGACTGATTTGCTTTCTGTCAGCTTATACTACTTGATAAGCATCTTTCATTCAGCATAATAATTTTGAAAAATATTAACATTATTGCATGCACAAATAGTTCATTTATCTGTTAATGCTGAGTATTCCACTGTATGGCTAAACTATTTTGTTCATCTTTACTTTAGTTAATCTATCTTTTGATTATATTTTACAATTAAAACTTCTATGAATATTCATGTATAAATCTTTTTTTTTTTTTACTTATGCTTTTGTGCAAATGTCTAGGAATAGAATTGGAGATGTATATCTTGCTTTTCAGAAACTGCAGAACTATTTTCCCCAATGGCTGTGCTATTTGGCATTTCAAGAAAAAAACATCTGTGTGTGTTTTCTCCTCATTAGTACCAGCATCCTGCCCTGTCCATCTTTGAATTTTAGTTGTTCTATTTCATTCTGATTTTAATTTTTTTACAACTAATGACATTGATTTTTATTTATTTGCCATTCTTACACTTTATTTTGGATTTTTTCCAAAAATTGTACCAGGTATTATAGTCTTGTTTGTCCTCTTATTCTTGAGTTTTAAGAATTCTTTCTATTTACTCAATTATATCCTTTCTCAGATCTTGAACACAAGAAAGAAATCCAGGGATAAAGTCCAAACATTTCTGGACTAGTTATGGTTGGATTGGCTCCTGCTTATTTAAATTCTAGTGTATTTTTTCTGAGAGTTTATGTGTAAGTGAGTGTGATTGTGTGTTTGAGAGAGAGAGAAAGAGAGATAAAAATTTTGATTTAAGTTTTATGTATTTTGTTGGTTTTTGTTGGGAGCCACATTTTTTATGTGTTGGAATTCATAAGTGTTGGGTTGAATGAAAGTAAGTCTGTTTAGAGAGATGTGATGGTGTTTCCTCTTTTTCTAGGTTCTTGGAAGTACTTTAACAGCAGTATTTTTTTTTTTTTTTTTGAGACAGATTCTCACTATGTCACCATCGGTAGAGTGCTATGGCGTCACAGCTCACAGCAACCTCCAACTCTTGGGCTCAAGCAATTCTCTTGCCTCAGCCTCCCAAGTAACTGGGACCACAGGTGCCCATCACGATGACCAGCTATTTTTTTGTTGCAGTTGTTTAGCTGGCCAAGGTTGGGTTCGAACCCGGCGCCCTTGGTGTATGTGGCTGGCGCCATAACCACTGTGCTACGGGTGCCAAGCCTAATGGCAATATTATTAAACAAAATTCTTAGACCAAACTTATTCAACCTAGCCACTTGGAGTGAATGTATTCTGCAGTCACATTTAAGAGACCTACTGGTGCGCACAAATAACCTACCACTTTTATTATTGAAAGAAAGGCATAGAATTCTCTGCTCTAGAATTGTCAGCCCAATAATTTTTAATGAGTTTACATGGTTATGATCTATCTCTATATTCATGAGAGTGTGAAAAACGGTGAAAAATAGGCTTTTTTGGGGGGGGGGATTTTGGCCGGGGCTAGGTTTGAACCCGCCACCTCTGGCATATGGGACCGGCGCCCTACTCCTTGAGCCACAGGCGCCTCCCAATAGGCTTTTTTTTCTTTTTAATAGCTCACACATTTAGAACTCTTGCTTTTCTAAAACTTAATGAGCAATAAGAATCTGTTTGTTTGCATGTATGGCTTGTCAAACCAACAAAAATAAAAGCACAGTTATATAATTACATACTCTCTAGCAGATATTTTTTTTAAACACACAAACACACATTTCTATGGGAAATCCTGGGTTTGCTCCTCAAACAATGTTAATGAACATATACATTAGTATATTTTGTAAAAAAGGTAATTTCGTGTTTGGTAACAAAAGTCTTTAAACGGTGGATGTAATGCAAACAGCGTAACCTAGTTTTTGTGCCCTCAATGAAACTGAAACAATAAAAAAAGAAAAAGAAAAAACATAAAAGGTGCACATGGTATGATCAAGATTTATACATGGAAGTTTTTTCTAGGGAAACAAAGTTTTGAAGAATAGCTGGAGGTATGGTTTTTGTGGAATTCATATAAATGGAGGAAAAATAGAGAAATAAAACAGAAAACTGCAAACAACTTAAATATCGAATTAAGGAGACTATGGACATTAATGACTGCATATTAATGCAATTTGATACTATATCTGTATTTTATTGAAAGTAATATTTACAAAATGACAAACTTTTGGCGTATTAGAAGTATTAACTAACTTGACCCTCACAACATTCTGTAGTTGCTTTATTCTCCCCACTTTGCAGATGAAGACACCGAAGCACCATAATATGTAAGAAAGTTTCCACTGCCACACCCCCCCTTACACGGTGGAGCAACAATGAAATGGTGACCTGCCTCTAGAGTCCACAGGCCTGGACCCGTGACTATAATAGTTATACTATTATAACTTTAGTGTCTATGCTGTTTGAGAACAATTACTTTTTATACATTATGATTGCAATATAAACGTTTATGTTAGTGTGCGATGAAGGAAAAAAAATAGGAAGAACACACATGGGATTTTACATTCAAAGGACAGAATTTTAGTAGATTTCTGAGGTTGTTTTATGTTTGGCTTCCTCCAGTTTTCTACACTGAGAATGAGTAGTAGTATTCTTTTGTAATACTCCTACATAAATAAAAGCAGACAGTGAATTACAACTTGTATTTGAATAAGAAAATGCAACATAATAAGTCACAGTAGAGCCTTCATTAATTAACTTAAGCTCAAAACCTGTAGGCTGCTGTGTTTTCTTGCTTGGTTAGCTGGATACATCTGCAAAACCCTCCTCAGTACATTATTCTGGGAAACTTCCCAGGCTGGATTTTTTGCCATGCTAGTGTGGGGGGTCTTCATCCACCCCTGTCCGGAGGACTGTGTCTATACAGACGCGTAGTGCAGGCCTCTGGACGTGTGTGCTGCCATCAGATGAATCCTATGATTCAAGACTTGACAATGAGCACTAAGAAATTTTAAATTAAAAAAAGTGTACAGAAAGAAAACCTTTTGTAAATTCTGGATGAAAACTTCAAACAGAAATTAAGAGAACTGAATTTCTCTCCTCACTGACAGGGTGGCTAAAATCTGATCCCCCTCACGTACATTGATTGAAGCGCTTAGGTTCAGATGGAGTTATTTCCCTGTTCAGGAAGATAGGAGATAGTAATTTGTTTTGTTTGGCTTGGTGGTAGGAATTTCCCCCACTTTGGTGGCTTTGCTGTAGCCATCACAGTAATTGTCACAGTGAGTATTTGTTCACCTCCAGGCTTGGAAAGCTCTCTTCACGTGGACTCCCCCGCTCTGCGTTCACCACCGTTCCAGATACCTCTTTACACGGTTTACAAGGGAGCTGGTGTAATGCTGAGGATTATGCTGTATTTCTGTCCTGGGGCTGACTCCAACAGGAGTGTGTAGGTCCTCAGTTCACAATTCACCTTGAGCAAATGCAATGTCCTTTCTTATTGAAAAGCTATTTGGCCCTAGTCATTGTGTGATGCTTAATAAAACATAAAGTAGACTTGTCTTAAAAGCAATGCAGTCTAGTAAATATAGTGAATACTTACTTTCCCCTTCACCACTAGTATTTTAACCTTACATATGTAATTTTGTGTCCCTGGTCTCAAGTTCTTTATCTGTAAAATAAAGTTAAAATGTTCTTGCCTAGATTAAGACAGGTCACTAGACTGTTCCTTTAATTTCTACTCTTAGTTTGATGACCATTTAGAATGTGTTTATGTACTGGTATGAATTGCAGCGTGCTTCAGGGAAGACATTTAGAAATTTAATGCCTTTGCTGAAGTTCCAAAGAAGCGATCTTCAAATATATGGCTTTGGAAGACACTTGCAGAAGAGGAGGACTGTGAGAAATTCACCTTACTTTCACCTGCTCCTTATTATAACTCTATAAACATGGATTGCATAATGCCAAAAGTATAAGCAATTATATAATGTGATTGCAAGCATTGACATTGTCACTACAAATAAATTAGAATATCCCTATGCAGGGGCTCTTCAGTTTTCTATTAAGAGTCACATTGAAATGGAAATACTGTGAAATTAAGATGTGACACATTAGGGCTTGAATTTAAACTCCCTTCGTTTCCTGTGCTTCCGGCTTCTAGTACCAAAGTACAGAAATTCCCAAGAATGCAATTGTCCTAGATAACTCCAAGGCTACAGTATTTCATACGGCTGAAAGTTAATTATGCAGATCATGGTTAGTGCTGTGGTTAGAATTCAACTCCTGGGTACCATGTCATGGTTCATGATCACATCACTTCAAAAAGTTATGAAGGTTCTACTCATTTCATCTCTGAAATAAATATTCATGATTTACAACCTACTCATTAGTGACGAATAAAATGCAATCACTAAAGTAGAAATCAATCACACAGAGATGACTTCTTTCCCCTCCAAATCACAGGGTCAAGTTTATTTTCTATGATTGCTTTATAGAAACAGAGTATAAACCACATGCTATTATTTTTAAGACTCAGGGTTCCACTCCAAATATTACTCAAGAGAAGGTTGTTCCTGTGACAGTACAGAAATAGTATCTCACTTCATACTCAGACTGATAATCATCTTTCTCACATCAGAAATGGTTCTGGTACAAGTGGTCCGTAGAGAAGGGTGTGGATCCCTATGTGTGTAACTAGAAAACCTGCTGATGATAAGCCTTAGCTGGAATCCAATTTACCAGATCAAATAAAGGAAATACATAAATACATAACAAAAGATGAATTTTTTGAGGCCAAAAGGAATAATGGAAATGACAAATAGGCAGTCCAGATTGGATGAGTCAAGGACACACAGTCTTTCCAACAATTTCTGAATGTGTTGCCTCAGAGCATCACAGCCACAGCAGAAACCTTCTTCAGGTATCTAATAACTGATTCTAGAAACTTGTCCAGACATTGTTATTAAGACAGACACTCTTAAAAAGATTAGTAATGACACAGGTAGGCCTTTCTTTCCTGGACTCCAGTTTATACCTGGAAGATTACATTATGATGCTTCCGCGATTTGGCCTCCGTTCCCGCAGCCAGGCTCTGAAATGTGCAGACATTATCCAAAGGACATGACATAAAGTTCCCGTGATATCTCCTATTAGAAGAAGGAATCAATTCTCTTAGCTTCTAAAATAAAGTTTGATTTTTTAGATGTTTAATAATTTTGGTTAAGTAAAAAGTATGTTTAGATATCATAATAATATTTACTTATTATGCACATTTTGTTTACTAATTATTATTTTCTACATATCTAATGTTTGAAAATATTTTATCTAAAATCATTTGTAAATGAATTATGTGCATATCATATGTAGGTTTTAATATGTTATTCAACAAAAGAAAAACATCTTTGGCTTCTCCTCAGTTTTAAAGCAATAAATAATAACCACAATTAGATATATAAAATATAAAGTTATATTCTAGTTCTAAAGTAAATGTTCCTAAATAGTTCATCACTAAATAATTTCAGAAAGATATTCTTTTACTTCAGTGTCTCCATGCCCTGAAATTAATTAGTCGGAAATTAATCTCTGTAAAAGCTGTTTAGCACAATTTACAAATATTCTGAAACTATATGAAAATGTATAATTGAATAAACTTTATAAACAATGCAAAAATCTTCACTCATCTGTAAAATGTATTGTTTTAAGACGATATAAGGAATACAGGTAAATATTATCAGTGATATACTTGAATAATGAGCTAATGGGTGAAATTTCTTATTGTACACTTTTGTTTATTCTGTATTGTATTTTTTATTATGACAATTCTTAATATTAATTTAGCACTACTATATACATATATATTCTGATGCACATATTTTATATGATTCAAATGATAAAACTACAAGGTTATCCTCATTTTAGAGATAAAATCTTGAGTCTTAAAAAGGTGAAGAAATAGGTTCACTGCTACACAGTTGAAAAGTAGTAAAGCCAAAAATCCAGGCTTTCCAAATTTAGAAAAAAAAAATAGTGCAATCCACTTTAATGAAAAAAACGTTGTACACAAATTCTCCCACACGCCAATCCTCAAACTCTTCTAAAACACAGAAGAAGATGTAACACTTCCCAACTCATTCTTTAAGGCCAAGGTTTATCTGATACAAAATCCCGATAAAGGTATAACAATGGCAAAATAATATTTCTATGAGCACAAATGTAAAAATCATCCAAAAAAATAACTAAGGAATGAAATCTCATGACATATGGGAATGGTTATATAATATGGTTAAGTGGAATTTATCCCAGGAATGCAAGGTGAGTTCAACATTCAAAAATCTATCAATGCAGAGCATGATGGGTACATGTGACTAGGACTAAAGGCAAACACACGGTCATCTCAGTAAATGCAGAAGAGTAACCCAACTCCACAAATGAGAAAAAGGAAGGAATTCCCTCAACCTGGTAAAGAACATCTATGAAAAATCCACAGTTAATGCCGTACTTATAGATAAAATATTGAATGCTTTCATCATGGTGAAAATGATAGAAAGATGACTCTCACCAATTCTGTTCAGCACAATCCTGCCGTTTCTTACCCAGGTGAAGTGAAAAATTAAAATTAAAAAAAAAAAAGAGTAAATAAATAAAATAAATGTGATCCAAAGTGGAAAGAGGAAAGCAAAACTTTGTCTATTCCCAGATGACAAGATCTTTTATATAGATAGGCCAAGGAAATCCTGCCCTACTAATGAAAAATTGAACACATTTACAGATACAAGATCAGTATATTAAAAAAATCGTATTAATATATAGTAGTAATGAACAACTTGAAAATGAAACGAGAGAAACAATACTTTTATAATCATATGAAAAAGTATAAATAGAAGGAAAAAATTGACAAATGAAGCAAGATTTGTACACTGAAAACTATAAAATGTGATTGGCAAGAGGACTTAAGTAAATGGACAAATGTCATGCTTATGGAGTAGAAGACAGTATTATTAAGATGACAATGATCCCCAAATTAATCTACCAATTAGGGCAATTGCTACAAAAATCTCAACTGTCCTTTTACAAAAAAAAAAATATATATATATATATATATTCAAAGCTTCTTTGAAAATTTGTTTGGAAAAGTAAGGGACCCAAAAATCTCACAGCAATCTTGCAAATAAAGAAAAGATCAAAATTGGAAGACACACTAGCCTATTAGAAAACTGAATACAAAGTCATAGTAATCAAGACCGACTAATTGGCGTAAAAACCAATGAGTAGTTCAATGGAAGTGAAATGAAGGTTTGGAAATTAACCCACATATTTCTGGGCAATTAATTTTGACATGTGTGTCAAGACAATTAAATTAGATATAATAGTCTTTTCCAATTAGCAATGCTAGGAGAAGTGTATACCCATGGAGAAAAGAATAAAATTGGACCCTTAGCTCACACTATAAATAAAACCCACTGAAAATGGATTAATGACCTAAATATAGGTTCTTAATTATAGATGAATGACCTAAATATAAAACTCATAAGAAAACATAGTAGTAAATATTTATCAGTTTATATTAGATAATGGTTTATTAGATAAAACACCAGAAGCATAAATGATGAAAGAAGAAGTAGATGAATCGGACTTCATAATTAAAATATTCTGTGCTTCAAATAATATTGCAAAGAAAGTGAAAAGACATCCAAAGAATGGGAGAATATATCTGCAAATAATATATCTGATAGAACCTGGTATGCAGAATGCACTAAAATTTCTTACAGCTAAACAGTGCAAAATTTTAAAATGTGCAAAGCACTTGAACAGAAAATTTTTCAAAGAGGATATATAAATAAACAACAAGTTCTGAATACGTCTTATATATAAAGATGCTTAACATCATTATTCACTGGAGAAAGTAAATCAAACTCACAACATGACATAAATTCCTATCTTTCAGGACGACCCCAATAATAAAAAAAGAGGCATGAAAGTAAGGTGTTGCTAAGGTTGTTGAAAAAATGGAATCCCAATATTTTGCTGGGGGATCCAAAATAATTTAGCACCTCTTCAAAATATTCATATTCTTCAAAACGTTCTATTTCTAGGCATAAAATTCAAAATGTATGCCCACACGAAAATTTGTGTGTGAATATTCATAGCGGTATTTACAATAGCCCCCAAAACAGAAACAAAACAGAAATGCCCTTCATCTGATGGACAGGAAAACAAAATATATCTATGTAATGGGATATTATGTAGCAATATAAAAAATAATGCGACACTGTATCACTATAATGATACACTGATACATGTTACAATGTGAATGAACCTTGAAAACATTAGTACTAAGTGAAAAGTCCTATACTGAAGTTTACGTCTGGTTCAAATGCGTGTGAGTTTTCAGAATAGTGTATTTCCTATTTCCATACTGGATGAAGGAGAAATGGGAAATGACTGGAAATTAGGATGGGATTTCTTCAGGAGGTGCTGAAGATATAATGAAATTAGTCATTATTGTTTTACAGCTCTGTGATTGTACTAAAAGCCACTGAATTTTACTCTTTAAAAAGTCTTATATTACCTGAATTACATATCATTAAAGCTCTTATTTTTTTTTAAAGTCATCAAACAAAGAAGTTGGTAAGAAAAAAAAATGCTCATGAACTTGGATAGCAAATATGAATTTATATCAGGTTTAAGATTCACACAATGAAGACTTTATATCACTTTAGACCAGTCAGATGTGACAGCTCTTGTGAGTCTAAGAAAGAGGCACGGATCAGTCACATTGCACAGAGTGAAGTACAATGGCTCCAAGAAAGATTAGTAATTACTAGACAAGATTAACCAACATCTATTATCTCAGGTAAAGTCTGCAAATAGGTATCAGCATCTCGTCTTTCTGATGAATCGCAGCTCTCTGCCTGGAGTACTGCTATTAGCTTCTGAGGCGACATGTGGGAGTGTGAGAAAGCTTCTGGGTAAATTAGCTGTGTCTTCTCTCATCAAGGAAATGGGAATTTGTCAAGTGAACTCCTGGCATTTCTTTCCTGATCTAGAAATTTAGCTCAAAATAAAATTGATAGCTGAAATAAGAACAGCTGGATTTATTGAGCTCTTATGTGTTAAACATATTTCACTTCATCCTTATGGTAAATGAGGTGGACGCTCAACATCTCCCATCTTACAGAAGAAACTGGGGCTTTTTGAGATTAAGAAACTTGCCTAACATTACTTCTGGAAAAAAATTAGCATTTTAAAACTCTAAGAGATTTTCCTCATATATTTTACTCCTAACCACTACGTAACCATTCCCCTAAATGTTCAGTGGCTCAGAAATATCCCAGTTGTGGAGGCGAAACATTATCTCACTAGACTGTGGGCTAGTGGGGTCTGTATTGAATGGGGTGGTCCAGGAGGACCACACGGATTTGGCTTTAGATATCAGTCAGAGAAACTTACGTGTTCAAATTAAGATTCTAGGGACAGAGGAATAAATACTAAAGCTTCGTGAGCCTTAGAGTGAACCTGAGTTAAGGGAAATGGCATAATCGTCAAGAGACATTGAATCGTAATTCAGGAACCTGTAGAAAATTAGTCCTTAATACTGAGTTAACACGTGTCCCAGGCAAAAGTTACTGTGTCTATCTACTGGTTATGTCCAGATGTTTGAATACCTCGTCCCCTCTAAAATTACCCACAAATACCAACAAAACGTATCTACATCATGGAATATTATTTAGCAATATAAAAGAATACAATACTGATACGTGCTACAATGTGAATGAACCTTGAAAACATTGTACTAAGTGGAAAGTCTTAGTACTTCTGGAGTAAGGGCATGCAATTTAACGTAAGGACGTAAGTCCTCTGTCTCCCTTTTAGCACGAGAAAGTACAGCTGCCGATTTTCCTCCCCAAATACCTTTCTAGGGTCTGATTAACAGTCCCGGTGGCATTTCTGTTCACACGCCACAGAGTTCACAGGGATATGGTCTGCATTATAATTATAGTAATATTTAGTTTTGATATTAGGAATATCATTTCACCAACTTTTCTGACACCTTGTTTCTGACAAAAGTATTGGGTGTTTTTATGACCAGGAAAGAAACTCCTCCTCCCCTAATTCTTTCCCCCTTTTCACAGCCATAAACGTCACACTATGCCGTTCCATTTAGTGAGCACCATTATCAGAGAGGAACTCGGAGCTGCACGCCGAAGCAATGTGATACCTTTAGTATCCCTAGTGGACCCTGAACTGTTCCTGAGATGAAGTTTGTGTTCCCAGGTGTTCAACTTTTCTTCCAGAATCTGAGCCCTGACCAGCCTTGATACAGCTGCTGTCAAGGAAAACAATTCTGTTGAAACGAGACCCTAATACTCAGGTTAGAAGAACTTCCGCCATCTGTTTCATGAGAACAAATGCTTTGTGCCAGCAAAACACACGTTGCTTTCATGAACGTTAAGTCCTAACAAGAAAACAGCTCACCTTTTTCAATTTTTAAATTTGCTTCCAATAGATAAAGTATTCAGGGTTTTTTTTTTTTATTAAGTCATTTGTACATAGATCATAAATACATTTATGTCATTATGGGATTCGATGTGTTGATTATTTGTGCAAATTGGAGTGCTTACATCCTACTAATCAACATAGCCTTCACCTCTTTTACCCAGTTAAAGGATTAAGACATTTGTGTTCTACACCTGATATATCCAAGGTGTACTTGCAATATGCTCTATAGGTGTGGTCCCCTACTAACCCTCCCTCTATTGACCCACCCCCCAAAAAACCCCTCTAAAATTTCCAACATCCAAGCAGAGTTTATTAAACGCTGTGATCCCCCAACCAAATCTATGGCCCTCTATTGCTGTGTTATGGTTTTCAACTGTGATTTCAACCTGGGTTATTTTAAAATATTATAAATATATTTATAATATGTTAATATTATAATTTATAATATTTATAATATAATAAATTTATAATATTTATAATATAAATAAATATATTTATAATTATAATTTATAATATTTATAATATTATAAATATATTTTAATATCCATGCTTATGGCATAGTATCATCTTAGGAGACTGTCCACACAGCGTTGGTTAAGGCAATTTAATTGTTGGTTGTTAAATCTGGAAATAATGAAATTATGTCCACATAATTTTATAAGGTTAGCAGTTTGTGTAAAGTGATCATTACTATGTTGCAGTTAACAACTCTTATCCTTTAAAAAATATCTCATTTAATATCCTTTAATGAGCCACTCACTCCATTCAGCGTTCATTAGAATTTTTTAAATGTTCTGTAGAACATAAATGAGAAGCTCATGCAGTTGGAGATGGTTCAAAAAGGCATCCAGTGGGTCCCAAGCCGTGCTTACACGGTGCCTACTGACGAGAGGAATCAAGATATGGGTTCTTCTTCTCATTGATCTCTAAAGGGTCTGACCCGTTTCCCCTCAAAACTCTTGAAGGAAACAAACTCTGTCCCCACCTTTAATGCCAGAGGCAGAAGTTGAACCCATCAGCTAGGGTAAGTGCTGGTGAAGGCTTTGTTTGTTATTTGCCTAGATTTCTTTTACTTGAGTCAAATAACAAGAAAAATAATTTGATATTTTTATCAGATATTTATGCTTTCTCTTAAAAAAAGATCCCATATTCATGACTGTTGCCTGAATGAATGCACCCCAGGAGAACAGCATCAGATTGTACGTGAAAGCGTGCCGTTCTGGCTGCCATCGGTTACGGACAGGCATTTGCTTACGTTGAGCCTGGAGGTATTTCTAACAATGAGATACGTGTTTGTTTGCTGTTCTCTTAGAAGGGGGAATGAATCTGTTTCAAGAGGCGAATATTACTGTCGTCAATTTAGAACGTTCAAAATGTATGTGCCAGGAAAACCCATAAAATGCCATATGCCTTCACCCCTTTTATTATCCTTAAATTAGGATAATAAAAATGCTAATAATGTGTCTATTCCACATAATTCAAATGCCTCAATTTCCCTATATGCATGAACCGACTGGGCAAATTTATCTCCTCTCTTGGCCACGGGCAGTGTGAGGAATTAATTTCAGAATAATTTTTCCCTCCTTTGATGAAAGTTGCTAAGACGATAGTCATAAGAATGATATTATAAGATGGTCTTTTTATTCCAAACAGGCTTCATGTTGGAAATTTGTACTCTCTGAGTTTTAAAATGATCATTTATGTCAAAACTTTTCCCAGTTGCTTTTGATAAACATCATAAATACAACGAATTACGTGTGCTTTCTTTTTAAAACTGACTTTGAATCTTTTAGGACAAGTTTCTCATTCACAGTAGACTTGCTTCTACTTGCAGCGTATAGTAATCTGCACTGCAGCTCCCTGCAGGGTCTGGGAGGCCCCACGGAGCTTCACAGGACCAGCATTACAGTAGCACCGCTCGCCACCCCACTGTTCATGGACTTCCTATCCTCATCTCAAGATTGCTCATCTCCGCCCCTCCCACAGAAGTTAGCTGTTATTTAGCGACTTGATTTTTAAAATCTTCTAAACCAGGTCATTTTGGATTTTCAGGTTAAAAATGCTAGCCGGCAGTGCTTTCACTGGACTTCTATTGAATACGCACAAAGAGAAGGAAAGTCACAGCAGCAATGGGAACGTGGAAACCTGGTTTAAAAATACGGCACATTTTAAGTGATTTCTAATATCCAAAAGATGCTGGTACACAATATCAAGACAAAACAGGAAATCAACAGATGAGAGTCTCCCGTCTGCATCAGAGCAGGGATTACTTACTGGCCGGGGGGAGACAGCCGTCCATCACCCCACACTGCTTCTGCTCCAGGAAGCAGGCAGCAGGGAGAAGGACTTCATTTTTCTATTTTCCCCACTGATAGTTCTTTTCATCTGCATCACTTAGCAAATAAATTTCTCAGCAGTGTTACAGGAAGGAGGAGTGGGAACGCAACCGTGCGGTACGTTCTGAGATGTGGGTTCAGGGACAGAAGGTGGGCCAAAAGGAGCCCTCTGGGGGTGCAGTTTTACTGAATTGTTATCAAGTGAGAGAGAAGAATTGTAGACTGCCTCAAACTGTCTGGAAAATATGCCCTCCTCACTAACCAACGATCAGGAACCGTGGGCAGGCAACCTTTCCTCCACCTGCAAAGCCTTGCTAGATATTGCAAATGTGGTTTGGGTCTAAAGCAAACAAACAAACAAACAAACCTACATAAACAAGATAACAGTGAAATAGGGATGCTTGTAACACTGTAACAGCCACTCGGCTGGAGTTTTAGCATGTGCTTCCTATGCCGTCTGCATCGGCCCTACTGTGGAGTCTTGTTAAATGCCTGGGTGTCCCCTACCCTGGATTTCCCCACATTGCTCAGTTTTTCTGTGGTGACACCCCCAACTTCAGTGACTAACAGAAACAAATACGCGTTTAGCACTAAGGATTGCTGGAGCTTTGCTCTGGGTCCTCTTGGACACTGGCTAACTGGATGATTATGGGACAGGTCATTCTCTTGAAAGGGCAGCATCAAGAGACAAGATTTTTCAGAAAGTTTTGTGCAGTGAATCCAATGAAATTCCAGTGGAACTGTGTAAGGGTCCATGAGAAAGTTCCTGGACCTCACTGGAGGCTTTCAAAGATGATGGCATATTTAAAGCTAGCAGGTGTGGAGTTTTTTCAAGGCAATTCCCGACAAGAGTCTTATTGAAAAGGGTGACAAATGTAAGCCCAGAAAACTCTCCAAAGAACATTGTACAGTTTGGCTTTGCAGTAGCTCAACCAGAGAAAAACTAAAGCCCTTGGTGGTTAGTAAATTGGCAAAGCCCCATGCATTCAAGAACCTGAAGCCTGAGGACCTTCCCATCCCTTGGAGATCAAACAAGTGTACACAGTTGACTACTGCTTTATTTGAGAAGTGGGAAGAGGCGAGAATAAACAGCATATTCTACTGACAGCAGACAACTGTCCCAGCTACCCATAAGTGCATCATCTCGCAGACATAACACTGAAATGTCTGCCTCTAAACACAACCTCAAAAATCCAACCTCCCTTCTAAGGCATCATCAAAGCCTTTAAAGTACACTATGTAGCCCAGCTCCCAACTGGGTCACGACCATGACACAAACCTCGGGTCCTCCTTGGAAACAGCTTCATCTACCACATCAGTTAACCCTGGCTGCTGTCCTCTGGATCAGTTTAACTTGGAAAAAAGTTCAACCAGAAATGATACCAAAGTGTTTCAAGAAACTTAGATTTGTCATAACCCAAAAGTACAGGTTGTGTACCTCATAGGACAGTCCACCTCCCATGGCAGAATTTGAAGGGGTAGATTTCAAAAGTTGTGCTGGAGGTGGCTGCGTGTAAAGATCTGGACCCAGAAGCAATTTTCTAAGTGACAGTGACTGAAATACAGACCAGCCTGAACATGCACAACAAGGGATGAAATGGAAGAAGCAAGTGAGGATGACATGGCAATTGCAAAGATTCCAAAGGAAGAGGCTGTCTGGCCCCTGATAATGTGGGACGTCAGCGGCTGTGCAGCAGTTAGCCCAGGTATGCTGAGGGGGCGGCATGCTTTCTCCATTCGTGTTTGTGATAATCATGAGCAATAGACCAGGTTTAACAATTTTTTTTCAGAAAGAATAATTAAACCAAGTTAAAACAGTAAATAGGTTGATTTTACATGATAGTGTATGCATTTTGCAGCTTTGATTATATATGATTTCGTATGATACTCTCTAGTAAACGCTGTACAAGAAAGCAAAGTACATGTTATTTCCAGTAAAGTACAGCCTGATTCCCTTTGTTGACCACCTCTGTGATTTTATCCCTTGGGTGGGGATTTACAGAGGTCCTTCTGTATTTAATAATGGGGGAAAATGAGTATGGGGGATGGGGGAACTCTCTATATTATCTTTATAATTTTTCTATAATCTAAACTTTCATAAAAAATAAAGTTTATTTTAAAAAAGAGTAGAACAACTTTTCCATGACTTGTTGTTATTAATAAAATTGAGTTTAGGGCGGTGCCTGTGGCTCAGTGAGTAGGGCGCCGGCCCCATATGCCAAGGGTGGCGGGTTCAAACTCAGCCCCGGCCAAACTGCAACAACAACAAAAAAATAGCCGTTCGTTGTGGCGGGCACCTGTAGTCCCAGCTACTCGGGAGGCTGAGGCAAGAGAATCGCGTAAGCCCAAGAGTTAGAGGTGGCTGTGAGCTGTGTGACACCACGGTACTCTATGGAGGGCGGTACAGTGAGACTCTGTCTCCATAAAAATAAATAAATAAATAAATAAAATTGAGTTTAGATTAATCTATTAGAAAAAGTCATTAAACCTCATTTTAAAAGGAAGAAAATCATTCTTCTTCTAAAGCTACAGGGCAGACCAATGTCTGAAGAAGGACTCAGTGAGGCCTGATTACAGCTTTTCATTCTAGGGGACACAGGGACAGTTTCAAAGACCTGGATTCACTCATGCATAACAATACCTGGTGAAGATGAGAATAATTTTGATATATTGTAAAATGTGCTTGGCTAATTATCAACAGATAAAGATTCTAGTCCTGCCCTGAACAATTACTTTGCTGCATGTGGTAATTTTTCTGTGGACAAAGTTCATCATAAATAAATGGTCACAGTAGGATTAGTTGAACCCCAAGAGCTTGCTGAAACAGGCCATTGTATGTTTAAACCGGTAATGTTAAACTGAGATTTGCTACTAATAACCCTGCTTTATTCATACTACGCCTTTGATAATTAGGGTAACATTAGGCTCCAATTCAAATGAATCAAGCGGATCACAGTTTAATTCTGTTTTTTACGTATTGAGGCTATGACCTTTAATTTGCCAAAATGTCTCATTTTGGTAAGTTGAATGGCCAATCTGTTGCCATTTATAAAGAAATTCTGTGTAAAGTGTAAGTCTCTTCAGAAATCCTATACTAAGTATCCTTTTACACTATGCCCTGGACTTTACCTCAGGTATGCAAAGGTGTCAACTTTACGAATAGATTCTTTGCACTTTGGGAGAACCAAAGAAAACCTATTGTATTTACCAGTTACTGTAAAGTGCTCTATTATTTTCAGAAAGACATTTTTTTTTCATTTTTTAACTCAATTTTTATGAAATCATTGTATACATTTATGGGGTACAATGTAATTCTTTGATATATAATGTGGACTGCTTAAATCAAATTGATTAACATAACCAACCCCTCACTTAATTATTTTTTGTGGCAGGACGTTTCTAATATAGTCTTAGTTGTTTTGAAATGTACCATTGGATTGTGCACATTAGGTGAGATCCCACCAAACGCCCTCCCTCCTCTTGCCCTGCCCTCTCTTCTTCTCTCCCCCTCCCCTCCCTCCTTCTTTCTGGAGTATATTTGTGTTTTATCATTCATATGAATGTTTAAGTGATTATATAATGGTTTCATAATAGTATTGAGTAAATTGGATACTTCCCCCCACATCCTTGAGATTCTTTACTAAGATGAATATGTTCCAGCTGCATCCAAGTAAACAAAAAAGACATAAAGTCTCCATCTTTCATGGCTGCGTAGTATTCCATGGTATACATATGCCACAATTTGTTAATCCATTCATGTGTCGATGGGCATTTGGGCTCTTTCCATGACTTGTCAATTATGAATTGAGCTGCAATAAACATTCTGGTGCAAATGTCTTTGTGGTAAAATGATTTTTGTTCATCTGGGTAGATAACTAGCAATGGAACTGTAGGGTCAAACGGTAGATCAACTTTTAGTTCCTTGAGAATTTTCTATACTTCTTTCCAAAAAGGCTGTATTCATTTGCAATCCCAACAGCAATGTAGAAGTGTTCCCTTCTCTCCGCATCCATGCCAGCATCTGCAGTTTGGGGATTTTGTAATGTAGGCTAATCTTACTGGAGTTAGATGATATCTCAAAGTGGTTTTGACTTAGATTTCTCTGATTATTAAGGATGACGAGCATTTGTTCATGTGTTTGTTGGCCATTCGCCTGTTGTCTTCACAGAAGTCTCTATTCAAGCTTCTTGCCCACAAAGAAATGGGGTTGTTTGTTCTTTTCTTACTGATTAATTGGAGTTCTCTCTAGATTCTAGTTATCAGACCTCTGTCAGAATCATAACCTGCAAAAATTTCTCCCATTCTGAAGGCTGTCTATTTGCTTTACTTGCCGTGCCCTTAGCTGTGCAGAAGCTTTTAGCTTGATCAGATCCCAGTAAAGTATTTTTGGTGCTGCTTCATTTGCCAGGGGAGGTCCTCCTCATAAAGAGTTTTTCTATATGTTCTTTCTAGAGTTTAGATACAAGGAAAATACAGACTACTACATTCAATGCATAATTTAGTCTCTGCAGTTCAGATGCATAACTTACTTTGTATTTCATCCTCTTTCTGTTTTCTCCTTGGCTTCCAGGAAGCATTGAATCAAGTTTTACTCTCAAATATGACCTTTTTTCAGCCTAAGTTTTTAGTACAATCATTTACTTATAAATATTTAATTTGTAATTAGCTTATATTTGTAGATTTAAATATAAGATTACTTAATGCTTTCATTTTTTTTCTTTGAAACTGAAACAGAGAGATTATGAGGCATGTTAAAGATGACAAAGATCACAAATCGGAGACTTGTGTTTCACATCCAAGCATTCTGACATCAATGTCTGCACTTGTAAGCATTTCATTGGTAAGCCCGGGGTAAATCAATGTTGAATGAATCTTGGTACTTTAAAAACTATGTTCTGTGAGTTCCTGAATGTGTAATAACAGGTGACAAGTCGCATGGACGGGCATTCAGTACTGGTGGTGAGAAGTTAGATGGGTAAATAGGTGCAGATACACAGGTAAATTGCCATAATAAAATGTTGAATGTGGAAAGGAGGATAACACATCAAATGTTACTGGGCACAGAGGAGAAATAATGACCTCTTACAGGGTCGTGATGGACTTTTCATGAATGCTTTCTAAACTGAGCCAGACATTGGAGTCACTAACATATATAGGCAGGATATTCTTGGAATCGACAGTGGTATAAAGTATAAAATTTCTGCGCTATTTTGATATGTCTTAGGAACTTCTATATCTCAGAGTTTGCTGTTTGAAATAAAACAGTGGAAAATAAAGAAAGGTCAAATAATGATGACCCTGGAATAATACCCTTTCAAATTTATACTTCAAGTAGTAGGAAATTATCAAACTTCTTTAAGCAGTGAAGTACTATGAATATATCTCTGTATTACACAAGTTAGAGAGACGGATGTGGTATATTGGTGACAGAGATCGAATCAGACTAGTCTCAGCCTTTTTCAGTGACAGAATTATGTGGGGTGGATTCTTAATATTGACATTATTATAGTTTCTGTTTTTACCCTCCTTAAACATTAAGAGACTAAAGCATCTCCACTCTAAAGTTCACATGATTCCAAAAAATAATCACCATTATCTTCCTAATGTGGGTAAAGATAGAGCTTTTATAACATACAGAGCTTCTGCATCTCACACCTACATGCCCATAAAATGTTGATACTGTAAACATCTATTTTGGGACTGCCCAACCCCACAGAAATAAACAGGATATAAAGGGAGCTCTCTGTTAATCCAAATATTTTATTCAGTGGTTCCTAAGTAATCCAGTTTCTTAGCAATGTTGTGATGAACATAAGGATTTTGGAGGCGGGAAAGAATACACTCATGTAAAACGTAGGATTCAATAAACAATTGTTTAGTTGGTGAATGAAGCAACTGCAATGTTAGAACCTTGGGAATGTGTCTGGTTCTGCTGACATGATGATAGATGTTGAGAGTTTATGCAAGTCACCACGATTCAAGGGTTCAGAACAGGGCCCAGAACACAGCATCTCATTAGGAGTTGGGCAAAGTGATGATGATGATGATGGTGATGATGAGACTTACAGGAATGAGAGAAGGGTTCCCTGAGTTCTGCTGTGCCGAGGCCACTTTGGCACTCAGAATCTTCCTTGACGAAGTTTAAAATTACAAAGTTCTGCTGTTGTAGATTGCATTAATGTCTCCAATGCTAAATTTCTGTGTGTCCGCACCCTTAGTCACACAGCATTTTAGGACCCTGCCTCAGAGAGCACATGACTTGCTATGATGAATGGGATAATAAAAGGTACGATTCAAGGATTCTGTTGGGAAAAAGTTGCAGCTTGTTTGCTTGTGTCCCTCTGGTAATATTTCGACAAGGGCACACTCGAGTGAGCCCACTTTTCCCAGGAGGCTGAGAGACACGGGAGCCGTCGTTAGCTGGCCTTGAACTTGACCACTCAAGTTGTATTCTTCCAAGTGGTTCATCTGAACTAGTTCTGCTCAGGTGAAACTAGTCACTACACATAGTCATGAGAAATAACAAATCGTAATTGTTAAGACACTCCATTTGGGGGTGATTTTTAAAGCAGTAATGACTAACTGATAAAAACCTCTCAAAAAATTTCTTGTGAGAAAAATACCCGCCTACCACTAGAATAACTACACAAAATGTTCTAAACTCTTCAAAGAACATCCATAGGCTCATGAGAATCTTAACCTACCTGTGATGGGTAGTGTGGGGGCTTAGAAAATGACACCTCAGAATATGGCGTACTGTCCTGCAGAGTACTTTGAATTGAGAGAAATAAAGCTCTTTATTTCTCTGAGCTTCACTCTTTCTTCTGCCTAAAGTGCCTTCTTCCCCCTCCAAGGGAATCATGAAAATAGGAATTCTTTTTCCCCAAGATGGGTCATATAAACTAGAACTCTTTTCCCCCAAAGCAGACCATAAAACATAGAATGATCATTCCCTAACACGTTTCCCTTCTCTTTTGAAGACCCTCCTTCCAAAGGGGTTCTACCCTACCCCCCAGGGGAACAAAAAACTACCAGATAAGCCAAGTAGAATCTGAGCAGACAGGCTTTGCTGGGGTCCCCCCGAGTTCATTACCATTACGTCATACCCCCGTCCAGTCACATTTCTACATCGCTTTCCATTCTTCATGGATTCTAAGCATTAAAAAAGACATTTTTTCCTTATTCACTGGCTCTTCATATCTTAAGGCTCCCGTGTCAAGTAAAACTTTAATTAAATACATTTGTTTTGCTTTTTTCAAGTTAAACTCTCTTTTGCTGTAAGAGTGTCTGGCCATACCCTTATCATAGATGAGGAAAAACATGAGACCTTTTCTCCCCTAGAGCAGAAATAAAATTAATGAATGAACATTCCTAAAAGGCTGTTTTTCTGAACTAGCGAGAATTCCATGAAAACTGGCAGCTTATAGCCTCATGGTGTTTTGACTGAAGTGACAGGAAGGAGAATGTTGCTAAATAAAACCTAGAAAATGACTTAACAAAAAATAAAAATAGGTTTGATTTCTACTCAGGGGGAGAAAAAAGTTTGGCATCTTCAAATTTCCTTTTCTCCATTTCTCTAGTTACATCAGAATCCGCTTCCTTACGTGTCACAGCAAAATGTGGGTGCCCTTCTTTCCATTTCTCCCTAATTTCCCCTGAGTGTTTGTTTTTGTTAAGTTACTCGACTCCTTTCCTTCCTTTTCTGTAGTGCTACATGTGCAAAACAAACTATAGCCTATTACCTGGGTTCCCTGACAGGAGCATTCATACCACATAAAATAGTACGCAAAGTCCAGTCCTAACACAGGTGATGTAAATTTACAAATGTCACCCCTGTGACTAAGACGAGTCCGGCCACATGTGTGTTTATGTGCCTTCCACCTACTCATTCAGCCTGAGGTGGCAGCACCGTGATGACGTCCCCAGGCTCTGATATACTAAAAGGTAGAGACAGCCGTCTTCTTAGGCTCCTCCCCTTGAATATTTCAGTCACTTTTAGATTAATAAATATTTGAGTAAATCTCCTTGTAGTTGAGAAGTGTAACAGCCATTCCACATGCATTTCTGGTTTCCTGCTCTCCAAACAAACTTCTAACACACTTCTGTTTGGGAGTAACAATATACAAAGTTTTTGTCAATTAATCAGGAGTGGAAATGATTCTGTCACTTGCTAGCATCCTGGAGGTTTAAATAGGGCCGTGACTTACCCTGTTTTTGCCTTAATAAAGGCACAGCAAGGGAGAACTTGGCTGAGATTAGTTATTGTTGGGTAAAATTTCAGATACTGTAGATAGTTCCTGGCCCACACATACATTTCCCAGTCAGATGAAAGAAAATAATATTGTCATTGAATCCCTGTGCTTATAAAGACCATGAGATCTGCCATGTGAATAGGTTTGGGCATGGAAAAATACCAGAGCTTCTCTCCATTGAAAAACTATGGTTTATTAATTTTCTTTACTATGTAAGTGATTGCAACGTCTATCAAAGAGTAATTAATACAATTCTTTTAACTGTATTGTCTTTTAGTGATCTAACATTTCTTGGCAGCACCCACACATTCTGTGACCTCTTAGGTAGCACTGAGGAAAACGTTGATTGCATTACAACTAGTCTACAAAAACTCCAGGGTAACAGCACATCTGCCGCTGCTACCTGCAGAGTTTGAGAATTAAAACATAGTGTATGGGCCGTGTCTGATGATTTAGAAAACAAAACATCAGCAGTTGCTCCTCATCAATAAACAAGATTTGTAAAGCACTCCAGCATGCCAAACCCACCAGATAAAGGATTATTATAAACAGAACTTAGAAAGACAAGTTATATACTATAGATAATTAAAACAGCAGTAACTTCAAGAACAAAAATAAAACACCTTTGGATTACTCATTACTATTCTAACATGTATTATGGCTTCGCATTCTCACAGTAACTGTGTAATGTAAGAAGAATAAACATGTGCTGTAGGGACCCACGTTTCCCCACATACGAATCTACATACCCGTAAACCCTTGAAACGATTCCATCCTTAGCTGGCTGCTGGATTTTAAAGAACTGATGCTGCTGTCCCAAGCCAGTCACGTAACTCCTCCTCGTCCATCGCTGTCTCTGCAGTGGGCCACCTATTTGGCTCTTCTTGTCATTGCCTCCGGCTTAATCCTGTTCCCTCACTTGTTCTTGCCAAAATACGTAATGTGCAAATCTATCGGATGTCATACTATTTCCTTTTTCTGGCCTTGGGGGTCTAAACCCCAGCCCTCCATGCAGGGCCTGCTATCCACAGCCAAACTTCTTGATGTCCACAACACAGTAGTGTGAAGCATGGTGTTAGGAGCCATAACGAGATTGATTTAATAATCGGCATGATGACATTTTGTGCATTCATTTCCTCACCTGTAAAATGAGAGAAACTAGTATCCGCCCTCCCCTTTTTAAAAGGAGGTGATGCTCCTTTTGTGCTTAGCGCAATGCCTGATATATAATAAGCCCTCATGAGACATCAATTTCCCATCCTTCTTCTAATACTGGCACTACACTTCACTGCTTGGCACTCACTGTTTGTGCCAAACATTTCACTGGCCTGTTACCTTTTACCTCTTATCACAGTCACTAGATTATGATGTTGCTTTATATTTTGTTGCAATGAATTGTCTTGATTTATTATCATGTAGCATTGCCTAATGCAACCCAGTGGGTATACAGTTTTCTAACTGCTGTGGACTATTCCATCTCCTACTTCAAATATATGGTTTATAGAGAGCATAAGCATACGTTACCAGGCATGGTGGCTCACACCTGTAATCCTACACTCTGGGAGGCTGAGGCAGGTGGATTACTTGAGCTCAGGTGCTTGAAATCAGGCTGAGCCAGAGTGAGACCCCATCTCTAAAAGTAGCTGGTTGTTGTGGCAAGTGCTACAGTCCCAGCTACTTGGGAGGCCGAGACAAGAGGATTGCTTGAGTCCAAGGCAAGAGGATTGCCATAAGCTATGATGCCCAGTGTGACATAGCCAATCACATGTTACATGTCATTCTAAAAAAAGAAAAGAAAAGAAAAGTGTCAGGGTCTTGCCCTGGGGGCAGGGTCCACTAAGACCCGTGGAACTGGCAGAAACTGACCAAAAAAACAGAGTTAGAAATGATGGCAAAGAAAAAGACATGAGACACAGAGTAGAATTAAAAGTGGGAACTTGGGTCCATTGCCCATTTGTGGGATTCTGGCCATGACACCGAGTGTTTGCTCCACTCTGCTTTTATTGGCGTCTATTTGCCCAGAGGGTAAGATGAGGGAGAGAACAAAGATGCCAGCAGTTTCTGTCATTAAGCATATCAGCTCCTATTGTTATTATTATTAATTTTAAGGGTAGTTTTGAGAAATCTGAAATCTGAGCCTTGTATTGGGAGAGCCTCCTGCTTGAGATCACATACACAGATTTCTAGGGAGGTGTTAAATTCCGCTAGTTCCCTGTGGAGTAAAATGCCACCAGCATTAATCTCCTCTGAGGAATCAGTGAGAGGGAAGAATTTTCCTCCCATCACCACCCCGGAGGATCTGCTGGTGCAATAAGATATAAGCTCTTCAGTGTCCGTCCATATCTCAGGGCTCCAGCTACTCCCTTGATCTCTGCCCCAGACAAACGCAAATCTCCGCAATGGGAATCTGTTTTGCCTGTTGACTAGCCAGGAGATGACCCAGTTAATGTCTCTTTCTAGGTCTAGTCATAGCCTCTTCTATGACCATTTTTCCTCAGAGTGTTCACAGACCTAGTAGGGTATTTGTAAGCTGTATCCCCCACAGGCTAGAATTTCAGAAAAGGCAGAAAGCTTGCTAGCAATGGCTAGCGTAAATGTGAACTAGCTGATTTTTCTTTGTTCCAACTCATTCAGATTATTTTTTAACTTTCCTCTTTTTCTGGGGGTGCTTTCGCTTGCCAAGAATGGGGTCTTCAGTCCCCATTCTCCCTGCAAAAAGAAAAGTGTTAGATACACACTGTCATATTTATTTGTATATTAACTCATAATGACTTAATTTAATACAAGTAGGTACTCAATTCATAGGAACCTTTTCATCAGACAATTATTTTTTCTGTATTATTCAATAGACTGAAATGAGCAAGCTTCTAAAAATAAAAAAAATCACAATAAGTTAAAAATTAGTCTTAATGAACTTGGATTTTATATTAGGAGTAAAAAAGATAAAATATATAATGTGTTAAATTTAAAAAGTTTGTATAAATCTTCTTTCTTTAAAAATATAATTATTAATACATATTTACTTCTAATTATTGAATTAAAATCACCAGTTATTTTAATTCTTTCATGTGGAATAGGTAACTGAATGAATAATGTGTAAATAGAATGCAGGTTTTGTAGACATTTTCCATGGTCAATTAAAACATGTTAAAGGAAAATCCTTAAACTATTTAGTAAATCTTTAAAAATGTTGTAAGAAGGCTGCCCTATATTGCCTTGAGGGTCATTCAATAGGAAGCTATCATAATTCCACATCTAAAAAACACTGTCAAAAATGAATTAATCCTTATAAATTATTTAAAAACAGTATTTCCAAATAATAAGCCATTATTTCTAAATGCTATTATATTTGTATTTTGTCAAATTTTTGTGGAAACATTTCTCAATTACTGTGCCAAGACACTTACATTCCACATTTACCAAGTTTCCCAGAATGCCAGGAAGGCTGTGTTAACCAGTATGATGAAAGTGTGTCAAACGGTCTGTGAAGCTACTGTACTATGCCCCATGATCATATCAATGTACACAGCTATGATTTAATAAAAAAAGAAATATTTCTCAAATATGTGTTAAAGTCACCTATGTCAAAAATAATGTGTAACAAAGAAACCTACCATTCACTCATAACTAAGAAATGATGTATAAATGTGTTATTGAACATTCTTAAACACCATTCTTGAAATTGTGAAGATACATGGAGGACTATAATTGCAAATCAAGTACTTTGGAGGCAACAGACCACGTCGGCCACATGGACGACATTATCTCTACTCCTTGAACAGAAATGTTCATCTGGCAGAAAGTACATAAACTTTGTAAGATTATAGCTCACACGAAGATTTACTTTTGTCCATTTGAGGCATATTATTAAATATTAAGTAAAGGATGATGAAGTCCAAAGACTAAAAAAAGGGTAGTTCTTAATTCTGAGGATCTCCCATTGATTTTGATAAAAGTATCACAGAATTTTCTTTGAGGCTGCACTTCCAAAAATTCCTGATAGCTACATTCAATATTTTGATGAGGCTAGGTTAGCAACTGGACATACTCAAAGCTCTTAATTGTACCACAATTTCTAAATGTGCCTGCCATGGCTATGTAAGAAGACTTTATCCCCCGGTAGCCCCAGAGAGGCCGTAGTTACTGCTGAAAAGGTGCCCGAGGCAATCACGTGTGGCTGCGCTGGAAAGTCACAAAATTTTCATGTCAGTTAATCTCTGGGGGACTACGTCAAATACTTGTGGGTGATGGTTGCTTTGAGATGTGAACTTGGTTAGGCTGTGGTACCCATAGTACCCAAACTTCAGTCACACAACAGATTTTTTTTGTTTTGTTTTTGGTTGTAATTAAACTTTGAACAGTAGGTTTTGAGTAAAGTAAACTACCTTCCATAATTTGGATAAGCCTCACCCAGTTTAAGACCTTTAAAGAAAAAAATTGTTTGTAATTTCCCTTTATAATAATATATTTTTTCCAATTTTAATATCAGGTATATTCAGATGAAGTAGAATGATTTTGAAGTATTTCTTGTTTTTCTATTGTCTATAAGATTTGGCATGATCTGTTTTTTGAAATTATTTTCTATTTTTATTTATAAAAATAAATATTCTCTATTTTTTGAGACTTTGGGGAAAAAAAAGAAATTAATTGATGACTCCATACTGAGCCTCAGAGTCAAAGCATTCTATGATAGACATACTTATTATTATTATTGCTCAATATTTCGTTGCAGCAATCATCTGATTTCTTTTCTGAATGTATTTATCTTCATTCGTTCTTTATGAGGTTTTTGTTTCTAGTCCTTATCTTAAACATTATTATTGTTATTTAATTTTAAGCCTCTTTAATTTTGTGAAGGCAAAAAGTGGAAACCAAATAAACACATGTACATGTATAGAGAAAATAAAAAAAAAAAACAAGGAAGAAAAAGAAAAAAATTCTACTTCCATGCTAATTCTGACTTTCAACTTGAGCTGCAGTTTCCTTCCTTCCTCCCTCTCTCTCTTTCCCTCCCTCTCTCTCTTTCCCTCCCTCTCTCTCTCCTTCCTTCCTTCCTTCCTTCCTTCTTTCCTTCCTTCCTTCCTTCCTTCCTTCCTTCCTTCCTTCCTTCCTTCCTTCCTTCCTTCCTTCCTTCCTTCCTTCCTTCCTTCCTTCCTTCCTTCCTCTCTCTCCCTCCCTCTCTCTCTTTCCCTCCCTCTCTCTCTCCTTCCTTCCTTCCTTCTTTCTATTTATCTAGAAACATATTGGTTCTATTTCTTTGGCTAACCGTAGCTAATACAACCCCATTCCCAGGATAACTATAGAGAAACCAGCATATATTACAAAGACAATTCAAGCATTAGAAGATGATACTCTGACAGATCCAAGGCTAGTTAATATTTGCAAAATTTCTTAACTGAACCGGGGATTTGTTCAACAAATAGAGGATAGTCTTGCATTAGTGCTATCATGTCTCTGAAATAATAATGACTTGTAAGTCATTCCTATTCTAATTATTCTAGATTTATAAAACCACACAAGGATACATTTTCCAGAACTAGGCTCCTCCTGGTGTGTGGCCTTTTACTAATTATTGCCTTAAAAGACTATGTTAAAATAGTGTATACAAAACCTGAATGCTAGGAATAGGTAGAACTCCAGCATTAAAAAAAATTTTTCTTTTCATACTATTGTAAATTTTGTATTAATCAGGTAAACAAATTTTTCTGTGTATAAAATTCAATTTTTGAGATAAATGGATCATAAAGTAGACATTAAACTTCTGTTAATACTATGTACTGGAAAATCTGTTTTAAGATGTGCTGAATTGATCTGAGATGAGAAGATAGAATCTAATTCAGGAATTTAATATTGGGGCTGTCAGGTAGCCCATTTTCTATAGGTTGTCATAGAAGTAGTTTAATGTTGGAGTCAAGGTCTTCTGAAACATTTGAGAGGTCATGATAAAATATTAGGGTATGTTTAAGAGAACCATGATGTCTTTTTCATAAAAAAAGTTCAAGAAATAAAACTCAGCCAGGTATACTAGAAATTGTCAGTTCAGAGCCCTTGAGTTGGCTAAATAATTATTAAAAGTGGAAAAGTATTCCTTTACTAACCCAAATATATGAGGCTATGAACTATGAGATATCGTCTCTTCATGCACGCAGTAGAGGACTTCAAGAATCCTTCTGGGTAGGTGACAAATTCAGTTAGTGATTATATTAAGGTTGAAGTCCAGGAAGAAGCCATGTTTTCCTCTTCTTCTTTTATGAAAACCATCGATTCCTACCTCAAACATAAGGAAACTTGCTCCACGATAGTGTCATGTAGATTCTTTAATGTAAGACTCAAGGAAGTATGAATTGATTGATGGGAAGACAGGCTCAATAAACAGATCAATTGCAAAGTTGCATTTGTAACGTTGGTAAAGGGAGGCGAGGGTGGTGGTAGTGTCAGTTGGTGGAGTCTGATGTAGAAATGAGTTCTTCAAAAATATACTCTAAATGCAAAAAATAAGTGTATATTATGAACAGACTATATTTATTGGTAGCAAAAATAGGACTAGAACGGGCATTTAATATGTTTATTTCACTTCAAAGAAAAAATAATCTTAGAGAATCTTAATTAATCTGACCTTTGCAAATGGCTTCAAGTTATTTCTGAATGATGGTCCAAATTGTGAAATCTCACATGCTTGTTTTAAACTATGCTCTCTACTATATTACTTTACAAACACACACACACACACACACACACACACACAAAATACCTAAGAATAACAAAATAACGTTGCCCATTGACACTGGAGTAGAAATTTTATGCTTTAGTTTATAAGTAACATTTTTGTTTTTTGTTACATGCTACAAAAACCTGTTGTAATTTTGCAATCATTTTGCTTTCAGATACACATGACCAAAAAGACATAAGGGAAGTCAGCAGGTCTGATTTGACATTGACTTTTGTTTAATTTTGAACTTAAATGAATGGCATTTAAGATTTCTTTTTTGGCTAAGTATTCTGTGACTTTCTCTCTCTCTCTCTCTCTCTCTCTCTCTCTCTCTCTCTCTCTCTCTCTTTTTCTTTCTTGAGACAGAGTCTCACTTTATCACCCTCAGTAGAGTTCTGTACTGTCACAGCTCACAGCAACCTCCAGCTCTGGGGCTTAGGTGATTCTCTTGCCTCAGCCTCCCGAGTAGCTGGGATCACAGGCGCCCGCCACAACGCCCGGCTATTTTTTGGTTGCAGTTTGGCTGGGGTCAGGTTTGAACCCGCCATCCTTAGTATATGGGGCTGGGGCCCGCCCTGCTCACTGAGCCACAGGCGCTTTAAAATCTGACCTCATATAAATTGTATTTCTTGGTAGCAGTGCCTTAGTAATCAAAGACTGGGGTGCAACTAACTTCTTTGAATTCTCTGAGTTAGCACGTAGTAATTTACATAGTATTTGACAGAAAGATACTAAAGTAGTTCCACATAACTATTCTAAGAACTCAAAATTCTAAATGACCTAGAAATGTGCTCCAACATTTTTTATCTTTTATTTCATCCCTTTGATATTTCTCATTCCCATTCTAGTTAATTAATCTGCAAATTAATTTTATTTTATGATAACTGAAAATGCTAGAGAGCCCTTTTTTACCCAGACAGAAATTATTTTGTTTTTCCCACCTCAAAGTATCTAATTCTTGTTAAGGATCCACATATAATGAAAATACTTGTGCCACTATAGTGATACTACAATTTGGCATTTCATCAGCTTAAAGAAAGGAAATGATTTTAGAGTAAAGCTCAAGAAAAACCCCCAAATAGCCAGATTTCCAAATTTCCTATGGTGAATGTAAGTTAAGTTTGATAGCTTGCTTCCAAAAAGCATTTATTTCCTGTACCTCATGAGAGATTTAAAAATGTGGGCAATATTTATAGGTCTTAGCCTGAGTTTAATAATAATAATAGTAATAACTATCATTATTAGTAGGCATGAGAAAAAAAGACTGATGGATTCTTTTTTTAAAATCTGATTTTCACTCTAAGTTATTTGGGCAAGCAGGAAAAAAAAGCTTTATATTTTAGCTGTCAAGGCAATAGCTTAAATATAATTTTGTGGTTGGATAACTCTAGAGTGGATTAGCAACAAAACTTCTGCTATTTGGCATTTGCTCTTCAGAGTCCTCACTAGGAAGGATGGGGGATGCCTTGTTTCACGAAGTGCATTTAAACAACCATGTGGAAGCAGCAGCAATCAGTATCTCGTCTCTTTATTGAGATTCTGAGCCATTCTGCAGTCCTCCTCTGTTTAAAGCTGCACAGACCATGGGGCTGCAGATGTTTGCAAGGAAGGACATTTGCTTTCACCCGCATTTTCTTGACCACAGGGGATTCCCAGTTGGCTCTGGACAAAGGCAACAGAGGCTTTGTGTCACTCCAGGTGTCACGCAGCTAACCTCTAGAGATGCCGGGCTTTTTATGCAGCCTGACTATTGCTTACCCGTCTTTCCCATGAGCCGATTCCTTTAGTGCACTCAGACAGTTTGCAGAGCACGGCAATAAAATGCTTAAGTTAACATTATTAAGAAAATGTAAACACTGTGTTGATAGATGTCGTGAATAGGCTCAAAGCACAGAACTGCCTGCAGTGGAACAGCTGGCTACTTACCGATTTAAAAAGAGCAGAGAGGCCGAATGCACTACCTTTTATCAACTTCTTTCTCCCACAGAATCTGAAGATGTCCCCAGTGTATTGGTGCAGACACTTGCTAGCATAAAAGGAGAGATCTATTATGTGATTAATAGCTATTTAGAACTCAAATACAAGTTCAGCATCAATAATGTCTGCTTGTTCAGCTACCTTTGACCCCCACTCTTTCATCTAGTTTCTTGACAGAACTAATTATTTACAAGTGCAATCATTTTTCACGTGCTATTTCATCACAATGCTAACCGTCTAACTCCACACTTCATTCATGAATATTTTCGAATTTTATTTATTCTCAAAAGACTTCTTTTATGTATTTGAAATTCTTTGTTTAATTCTGCTGGTGAAGCTGCCCTATTCTGTCTGAGAATCTGTTTTCAGTGGCTAATAAGGTACTTATCCTAGAGATGATTTCTTTTGGAAATTAAAAAAAAATCCATCTATAATTTTTTGAAAATCCGATGCTAAAATCAGTGATGAGTAAATGAAATGTTTAATTTCCTGAGTAGTCGGCACACAGGCACTATCTTGTTTTCTGAATAGCGTTGACTCTCTAGGGCCAATATTCATGCTAGCAGACATTTGGGTTTTGTTCCTTCTCAAAACAGCTAACAGAAGGTAGAAGAGCTTATCAGTCTCTGTTTTCTGAAACTTGAAGGATAAGCAGCCTATAAGCTTTACCTGAACATAAGTTCTTCTTTTTATTAGTCAGAAATAGACAAAAGGAAGAAATCCAGGAGCCCATAAGACTCTCATCGAATGGTTACTTCTCTTCACAAAGATTTTTTAAAAACTTTATTCTTCCTTTTTGTTAGTTAACTACCATAGTCTTCAGACAGTTCTCCCTGTATGGGTAATTTTATTGGCTTATCCTGCAAATCCTACAGGGCACTTTGAGAATAGGGGAGTATGGAGACCAATGAAATCCATTATAGGTCAGGATCTATTTACTTTTCTTTGAGAAACTGTGATCATCAGGAAATGGAAGAATCCATCCTGACAGCCTCTTGCTGATACACCTTTCTTGAGAGTTAAGAATTCTGAAGACAGGGTGATGTCTGCAGTTTATTTCTGGACAAAATGCCCCTTAAGGAACTAACTAAAACTATTCCGTTTTCATAAACATAAAGTGAGTTCTGCCCATGATGGACCCTATTCACCACAGCTGAAATTAATGAACCCATGATTGCAGGGCAAAGAAACTGTGGCTTGGTCCGATGTTGGTCCCTTTGGTTCAGATCACTTGTTAGGATGGATTATTTTGTTCATTCCTTGGTCATGAAGTATAGATATATCTTTCTGTCTGCATAAAAGTATTTCTAAGTTATTAAGAGTTTAGAAGAGAATACATTATATTATGTTATAAATACTTAAAATGGTGGAACATCTGTGTACAGTTGATCTTCTGCTTGTTACATTCAATGTACGATCTTTTGCCTTTATGATGGGCTTATCGGGTAAAAATGCATTTTCAGTTTGCATTTTTAAATCAGGGTGTACTTATCAGTTTGCAACCCCATCATAAGAGTATTTGTAGTCAAAAAATAGAAGGATTGAAATTAAAATCATACAAAAATACAGTGCCAAGCAGAGTCAAAAATTATAAATTGTGTGCTGTTAATTATCTTGACAATAGAAAGTTTCAAGCATTTTCCCGAGTCACCAGCTCGTGCTGTGGTTCGAACGCATCACCTCCTAAACCCAGATGTTGTTGATGAGATAGAATTCAGAGATAGAATCTTTAAGAGCTTGGAAGGCGATTAAGGCTCCTCCCTCATCAATGGGATTAAGGTCTTAATAAAAGAAGTTTCACAGGGGTGGTGCCTGTGGTTCAAAGGAGTAGGGCACTGGCCCCATATGCTAGAGGTGGCGGGTTCAAACCCGGCCCTGGCCAAAAACTGCAAAAAAAAAAAAGGCTTCACAGAGCTTTTGGTTAGCTCACCCTTCCACCCTGTGCCATGTGAAGACAGAATATCCCTTCCCTCCAGAGGGTATAGCAAGAAAACAGCCCTTCCCAGATACTGAACCTGGAGCACCATGACCTTGGACTTTACAGCATACAAAAAGTAAATTTCTGTTCTTTTTTAAAAATTACCCAGTCTCAGGAATTCTGTTGTAACAACACAAATGAACTAGAACCTGGAATTCCTAGCTTGGTGCTATGCTTCACTTTACAGAACCCTAATTAAATACTTAGTGTTATCTAAGTTTGTAGATGCCCAAAATATATAAATAATATACTGATGTTTATAAAAACACCACCACCACTAATGATAACAATAATATGTAGTATGTCTGCAGAAAAGTAGCTTTGTGTTCCGGATGCATTTTTTAAGTTAGATTAATAATGATAAGAAAAACACTGTCCTCATCACAATAGCTACTGTTGTCATTACAAGCAGCTAGGAAAATTACAGCTTTAAGCATGGTTAGTCTTCCCGAAAAATGGGGAGTTTGGTCAGCTAGTTGGTGACATTTCTTTTCATATTTGAGATTCTGTGATTCTTAATGATAAGATTGTTCTTGAAAATGGTCTTTTAAAAAATATCTGTAGCTTTTATTTAAGCAATTTTTATCTCCCTCAGATATATTTAAGTTAAGTAGCAAATGTATGAAGAAACTAAAAAACAGGAGAGAGAGAGAGAGAAACCAATAATAACACCTTGCCATAGAACACTGAAAGAATCTTTTTTCTTAAATACATGTGTTTATTAGGATTCCAATTTTGCCTTCACAAAATTAAAAAGGCTTGAAATTTAACAACAATAACAATGTTTAAGATAAGGACTAGAAAACAAAAACCTCGTAAAGAACGAACGAAGATAAATACATTCAGAAAATAGATCAGATGATTTCTGCAACCAAGTATTAAGCAATAATAATAGTAATACAAAGAAAGTAACATTCACATTGTCAAATAAGAGTATGTCTATTATAGAATGCTTTGATTCTGAGGTTCAGTATGGAGTCACCAATTAACTTCTTATTATTTTTTTCCAAAGTCTCAAAAAATAGACAACTAATATTTAAAATAATAATAAAAGATAATTTCAAAAAAAAGAACATGCCAAATCTTATAGACAATAGAAAAAGAAGAAATACTTCAAAATCATTCTACTTAATCTGGATACACCTGATATTAAAATTGGAAAAATATATTATTATAAATGGGAAACTACAAACATAATTCGCTTATAAATGAGGATGCAGTATCCTGTATCCTAAACATAGTATTAACAAGTTGAATTAAATGAAAAAATATCCTTAAGCCTCCCAGTAGTAAGTCTAGGGAGGGTTGTAGAATGCAATCCTACTGACAATTTAACTTTAAGGCAAACTGCCTCTTTTCAAAAACTATAGCATGGCCACATATATTACATATCGGACAGATCAACACTATAAATATTGAACAGGGTGGAATTATCCAATTGAGGCATTTATTGTCATATATTACCATTCACCACGAATACATATGGTTGATATACTTTTCTCCAACATCCAAAATTTCTTCAGTGAAAAAAATATAAATAATACCTTTTGTTATCTCATTTTTATGTGGAGGAAGACAAACCAGTTTTCTTGGGATGAGCAAAACTGCTCTCTCTCTCTCTTTCTCTCTAAATATTTGTGTGTGTGTTATATTAAATGTGTGTTAATATATTACAAATACAGTTATATGTGCACCTGTAATATAAAACACCCCACACAGGGCATCCATAAAGTTCATGTGCAATTTGCACATATTTTTATCTTGCATTTTACACATGAACTTTAGGGACACCTTGTATATAACTACATAACTTTCATTCTCCTTCTTGTGATATCTAGAGATAATTAATCTAAGAGATTTGTTCAGACACGATTTCCAGGATTCACAAAGTAACCACATCCTAAATCCGTGGCTAACTACTTTCAAGATGTTTGATGATCCACCACAAATTTGGGGTATGTCTTGAACAACTACTAAACATTAATATAGAGAGTTCCATGGATAAAGATCATATTGTGACAGCATGCTACAAAGATCAGTGCAGAAGAATACAATCGAAATAGATATGTTCACATTAACCCTAGAGAAGCTTCCCCCCCCTTATTCCAGAGTGAGTGGCGCATCGCACAGATATCACAACACTATCGTTCCAAAAATTCAGTGTAAAAAAAACAGAACTTTTGAACCATTTTATACAACCATAAGATAGGTGATAAACTCAAAATACCAGGTTTGAAAAAATAAATTAAAGATTAAATGGACAAACAAAAAGTCACCCTGAACCTATTGCAGGCCTGATTGGATCTTAAAGAGACAGCAATTGCTTCTGACCTTGCCAATGACCTTGTGAAACTGCCTCCTCCAGACGAAGGCCATGATGCTGAGACTGGTGGACACATGCAGAGGCAAGTTGTAGAAGACAGGTTAAGAAATCTCATGGAAGTGCTTAGCAGTGCTTTAAAACACCTTTGAGAAAAAGAAATTTCTAGAAAACAAATACATATAGAAGAGGCCTCATTAAATAAAAGCTGAATTCAGAGTTACGAATCTCTGAAACACCCATCTGTCATCTTTTTCTCTTTGAATTTATATTTATATTCCTGAAAGGAAAATGCTTGCCTGGTTTCAGATTCTTCCTAAATGCAGATCTACAGAAGTCAATGGTTAAAGTATAACTAAAAATATGTGGTCTACAAAAGCAACCATATTCACAAATCTATGCATTCTATTTTTTTCTGTTCCTAATAACTTTTTATACTCACTGTATCCTTTGATATATGAGAGAAAGAAGCTCAGAAAGTTTTAGACTCTTAATTCAGGTCATATATATAATGAGATTTGAAATTCCAAACCTCATCTTCTCTCCACCATTCTGGAACTCGTATTTCATTTTCCTTTTTTTGTCTAGCTGTAGTTAGCTTAATCATTATTTTTAAGCCAGCTTGAAGAACTGAGTAAAAAATGAGAGTCTTTTAGAGAATGGGAGAAAATCAGCTTCAGTGTTGATGTCGCCTTTTCTTGTTTCTGTGGGTTAAATGGTGTTCATTGATATAATCCAGATAGTCTCCTAAAAAAGAAGGAGAATCACTCATTTTGTCCTTTGCTGAAATGTATATTCAGAGGTGCAGAAGCCAGCTGTCAAATGTGAGATCACCAGATGTTTCCATAGTCAGCGGTTGCTAACGGCATAAAACGTAATTCCTGAACTTGAATTTGTCAACATGTGAAACCTAATTGGTTTTACCAGCTGACTTTCCCTCGCTAGCAGCTCTCTTATGCTCCGGAGAGAGAAATCATGGCTATTGAGACATAGTTGGAGACTTCAATTATATATTCTTTCAATTTAAAAAAAAATCAAAATATTAAGGGGCTACAAATGTTTTTATCACTTGGATACATTGTATAATACTTAACCACGGCCTTTAGTCTGCCCATCAGCAGAATAGTGTTCATTGTACCGAACAGACAAGTTTCAACACCTCACCCCTCCTACTTTCTGTCTGTCTTGGGTGCTTGTCCTCCGTCTCTCTTTGTGACCGTATGTGCCCATTGTTTAGCTCCCAATTACAAACAAAATGCCTGCGGCGTTTGTTTTTCCATCTCTGAGGTACCCATAGGATGATAGTCTCCAGTTCCTTCAATGTTGCTGCAAAAGACATTATCTCATTCTTTATAGATGAATAGTACTCTGGGGTGTGTCTGTGTAGATATAACACTTTTTTTTATCCAGTCATGAATTAATGCACACTTAGGTTGATTTCACATCTTTGCAATTATGAATTGAGCTGCGATCAACGTTCGAGTTCAGGTGTCTCTTTGATAAAGTAGATAACAAGTAGTGGAATCGACTGGCATGTCTCCATTGATTTCTTGGAGCAAGCTCTATACCGTTTTCCATGCAGGGTGTACTGATGATGGATAAGCATTTCTTTCTCTTTGCTTCCACACCAGCATCTACTGTCTTGGCTTTTCGATGATGGTCAATCTGACAGGGATAAGGGGGTATCTCTTTATGGCTTTAATTTGTATTCTCCTGAAAGATTAATGATGTCAAACTTTTTTAATTTGTTTGTTGGTCATTTTTTTATCTTCTTTTGAAAAACTTTTATTCATGGATTTTATCAACTTTTTATTGTTTTTTTTTCCTTGCTGATTTGTTTCAGTTCATTGTAGATTATGAACATTGGCCCTTTAATGGATGTAAGTTTACAAATATTTTCACCAATTCTGAGGTTCATCTATTGATTTTGATTATCATTATTATTGTGAGAAGCTTTCTAATTTAATTGTCTCATTTATTTTTGTTATCACTGTGTTTCTCTTTAGAATCTTAGTCTTACATTCTTTACCCAGGCTAATGTCTAGAAGAGTCTTTCCTACATTTCATTTTCTTTTAGTGTTTTTATGGTTTCCTGTCTTAAATGTAAGTCTGTTATCAATCTTGTATTAAGTTTCAGTATATGGCAAGAGATAAGGGGTCCTATCTCATTCTTCCGAGCGTGGGAATCCCTTTTCCTGACACTTGCCTTTCCTCAGCATGTGTTGGTGTCACTTTGTCCAAAATTAACTGGTTTTTCCTATGTGGTTTCATTTCTAGGATCTCTATTCTGTCCCATTGGTCAATATCCATAATTTTATACTTGTAACGTGCTGATTTGTTTACTATAGGCTTGGAGTATGTATAATTTAAAGTAAGATAATGTGATGCCTCCAGATTTTTTCTTTTCTTGAGATGGCCTTGGCTATTCAGGATCCTTTTTGGTTCCAAATGAGGCATGGAATTATTTTTTCTGGATCTGTGAAATATGGCATTGGTATTTTCATGGGGATTTTGTTGACTCTATAAATGACTTTGGATGTTTCATGGTTGCTTCTAACAATCCACGATTGTACCATTTTTTTTTTCATTTGTCTGTTTCATCTGCGACTTCCTTCATCAGCGTTTTTCTTGTTCTGATTGCAAAGATCTTTCACCTCCTTTGTTACATATGTTGCCAGGTATCTTAATTTTCTCCGAAGCTATTGTAAATGGTATTGAGCCATTGAGTTGGCTCCAGTGATTATTTTTCCTATATACAAATGCTATTGATTTTTAGATGTTGATTTTGAAACCTGAGATACTGGTGATTTTATTTAGCAATTCTGTTAGTATTTATGATTTTCTAGGTACAAAAGGGTATCAATTTGGATACCATTTATTTCTTTCTCCTTACTAGTGACAATGAGCTTCTTTGTATTGTCCCAATTCTTTAGGGTATGTGTTCAACTTTTGCCATTTTTATGACATTGGCTGTGGGTTAGTCATAGAGAGGTACTATGCCTTGTTTGTTCAGGGTTTTAATTATGAGAGGGTGCTGAATTTTATCAAATGCTTTTGCTGCATCTATGTGGATGATCATGACACACACTTAAGAACAAATACATTTGTTTACTGATGAAGATGCGATTCAGTTTATGAACATGAAAGTGGGCCAAAACATTACTCAGTAGTCCCAAGTGTTTGAACAGTTTCTGCTCAGCCCATAAAGGTGTCACTGTTGCAGGACTTGCTACAAACAACTACAGCATTGGTCAAACTATGTAAAATAACTGTTTGAGAAACTGGACAGGAAGTAGGATAGGAATAAATCCTTCAAGAAGAAACATGAGAGGTTGACCAATGATCTACTTGTGACAGTAAACTGAGCAGACAGAGGTAGGAGTCTGGGGAGACTGATGCAGCTGGAATCTTCGGAGGAGACTGTGACATAGAAAAGAGCTATTTGGAGAAAAAGACCTCCAGGAATATGCAGATGGGCTTGCTTATTCAGGGTTCTAAATACTAAACTGTATATGATATATTTTTAGGTCAGGAAAGCCTAGGCTTGCCAAAGGGCAACTACAGAGGAAAGAAAATCTACTGGGGACCTGAGCAGTGAAAAATCCAGAGAGTTCACACGTTCAAGTTCTGACTAGAAAGAGTAGAGTTCTCATTAAACTTGTGATATATTTGGTGGAGACTTCAGAGTAAAGAGCTTTTTAATTAGAGGTGATATTGCTTATTAGGAATGTTGGAGCCAATTCCGGCTGTCACAGCCAGGGGGAGTAACACTAGCACCTGGGGGGGGGGGGTTGAAGATAGAGGTGCCACCAAAACATCTTAGGGCACAGAACAGCCTCTTACGGCAAAGAAACACTCAATTACTGAGGTTGACTGACCCTATCTTCATAGTATAGCCAAACTGGAGCAAAATTACTTCCTATGTGCTGAAATAAAGATTATAATTAAGCTTTGAAAGGAAGAGCAGAATCAGCAGTAAATTAGCTGTCTGTGAAATAAAACTGAACACTGTTTAAAGGAAGACAATGGTGTATGAACACATGAGAAGGTAAATTAATTGTATATGAAAAGGCAACAAAATATCCGTAACTAATGGTAAAAAAAAATATTTAATAGGAACAGATTCAGAAATGCCTGAATTGATGGAATGGGCAATCAAGAACGGTAAAAATGCTGCTGTATGTGAGTTCAAAAATTAAAAAAATATACAAACATATAATAAGATAAAGACATAAAAATGGAATTCCTAAAGATGAAAAATACAGTACCTAAAATTAGAAAAGAAAATGAAGTAGATTGTACAAACTACTGACACAAGGAACAATGTTGAATCTTGAAATTGTTTTTGGTGGGAAAAAAAAGTCAATGTGAATGGTTCCATTTTTATAAAATTCTAAATAGGAAAAACCAACTTTTTTTGATAGAAAGAAATTCAGGGTTGAATAGGCCGGGGATGTGAGGAAGGTGGTGTGAGGGGACTTTCCTGGGTTATGGATGATAAGGCTTGGCAGTTCAGGTTGGGAACTTGCCACTGTGCACTTTACTTTGGCAGCACGGTCCAGTCACCTCAGTAAGGTTTCATAACCCTGGGGCATCAGGGCCTCACAGCTGTGTTCCTGTGGACGTGGGGTGGTGTCTTGCTGAGTGGTGTTCATTATTGCTGTGGCATGTTTGTGTGCCATCATGGAAATGGTGAACCTGGAATTAGAACAACAAACAAACATTTGTAATTTTCTTGTTAAATTTGGCATAAGTGGAAGTGAAATCAGGGACATGTTAGTCCAAGTGTAGGAGGATAATGGCATGAGGAAAATGGCAGTGTATAAATGGATTAAATGTCTTTCTGAAGAGAGAGGTCAGGGTGGTCAGTAACAAGCAGAATTGATGAGAACATGGCAAAAAATCCCTTGAATATTGTGTCAAAATTGTCGGCTGCCCATGAGAAGTGTAGCAGACCAAGAATACTTCAATAGAGAAATAGTTAAGAAAATCTTAACTGAAAATCTTGGCCAAAAACTCATGGCTCTTGCATCATAACAATGCACCAGTTCACACGGCACTTTCTGTGTGGGAGTTTTTAGTCAGTAAACAAATGACTGTATTGGAAGACCCTCCATAGTTACCCAATATGGCCCACAATGACTTTTTCCTTACCTGAAGATAAAGGAAATTTTGAAAGACATTTTGATGATATTCACAGCACTAGCTTTAATAGCCATTCCAAAAAAGTAAATCCAACATTGCTTTTAAGGGTTGATTAAACGCTAGTATTGGTGGGTGCAAAGCTTCCCAAAGGGAGTGCATTGAAGGTGGCTATAGCGATATTCAGCAATGAGGTATGTAGCGCTTTTTCTTGGCTGAGTTCTTCAACTTAATTGTCAGAACTTCATATTCTTTATTATGGTGATGTGTACAGGCATATTTGTTATTCAAAACACAATAAATAAATTATGTTATTCAAAACACAATAAATAAATATTCAAAACACAATAAATCCATAAAATGGATTCATTTTATTACATGTAAATTAATATTCAATAAAGTCCATGAAAAAGGGAGATGAAAATAAAGATATAAGAGTGTGTGTGTGGAGAGAGAGGGGGAGACTGAGGGAGGTCCTGTAAAGTATCATCGCAAAACGCTCCCCAGTGTGGAATGGTGTGTGTGACAGTGAGTACAAACAATAACCAATCATGTGAGTGATAATTGACATCTTCTCAGCATTCTCCTGGAAATAAATCAAAGAACCCTAAATTTTCATCAGGGTACTTTCAAAGGCTAAATCAGAGGGATAAAATAGTATATAATAAGTAAATAAAGTAAATGTAATCACATTTTAAAAATGAACCTGAAGAGTAATGGATGCTAGGAATTCCTATTCCTAATTATGTTCAGTGAAAATTTTTCTTTATCTGAATGTTTGTGTGTGTACGTGTGTGTGTTTGGCATTAGCACAGCTTTACTTTTTTCTTAACTTAATTTTATCATCATAGCATTATCAGCTTCATTTCAGGGGCTTCACACTTATCAGGCATGGTGATGTGTTCAAAGCAAAGAATGTTTCTCAGAGACACGGTAGCAGGCCACGGTATCATTACCAATAACACTGACCGTCTACACAAACCACGAAATTAAATGACTTCAGGTATGACAAAGTGCTATTCTTGCATAGGCATCATTTGAATTTAGGAGTCCCAGAGGCATTCATTTGCATAACATTTACACTGTCACTCTTGCCAATTAGCACCAGGATAAGCCAACTCAGTGGACACATATGAGGCCAAAGTATAGAAAAATAGGTCATTTCACTTTACCTTCCAGAACAGGAGGCATGCACAGAATATTGGGGAGAAAGGAAAAGGCAGAAAGGTCAGTCCTAAGCTGAACATATTTGATGTCATAAATATTTCAGAATGCTAATCATATTGTGTGTGTGTTTCTTTCCTATCCTTCAAACCTAAACTTAGCATCCTAGGAAGCACACACAGTTTTCAAGTAAAGTTGCTTACTCAGATTTCTGTGCAGGAAAATATCCCATTCAAACTCTGAAATAGATCACTAAAATTAGTTTACTAAGAAATGGAATGTAAGTTTTCAAATAGATATTTTGCAAGACCCACATGTAATTTTTTAATTAAATTGATTTTTTTTTTTATTCTGCAAGGAGATTTCTTCCATATACATCAAAAACATATAAATCTTGCAATGTCAGTGAAGAAACTTGGTAGAAACTTTGGTTTCAAAATTTAAAATAGGAATGCAAAATATATCACTTGAGAATGAATTCTAAAGTTCCCCATAAGGAGTCAAAGCAGTTTACCTTCCCAGTAGAACAACATAGAACTTGCAAAGTCCAGACACAGAATGACTATTGGACATGAGTTTTCTTTGTCTGTGACCTCATAAACTACCAACTCAACCTTGGCATTAATATTACCATGTATATACATTCTCAGTGTACTTGTGTTTCCTATTAAAACTTTGTAAATTTAGGCTCAGAGCCCGCAGCACAGTGGTTACGGCGCCAGCCACATACACTGAGGGTCGCAGGTTCAAACCCAGCCCGGGGCCAGCTAAAAAAAAAAATAGCCAGGCGTTGTGGCAACAGGGCACCTTTAGTTCCAGCTATTTAGGAGGCTGAGGCAAGAGACTCCCTTAAACTCAAGAATTTGAGGTTGCTGTGAGCTGTGATGCCCCAGCACTCTACCAAGGGCAACATAGTGAGACTGTCTCAAAAAAAAAAAAAAAAGCCTTGTACATTTATGTGATGAAATATAGTATGATGCTTATGAACCCAAGAATTATTGTCAATACCCAAGGTAAGACTACAATGATATGCACATATTATATCCCATATAAATGATTATTATCTTAATTTATGTCAGTAGTGTCAAGCCAGAATTTTTTCTTTTTACAACCTCTGTATATATGTCATTTTCTATCTATCTACCGTAACTCTCTGTGAGTGTCTGCTGGGGTAAGGGCCCAGCTCACAGTACCTGCCAAATTGTTTCTTTTGTCTTGACGTGAGAAATGAATTGAACTGACTGCTATCTGAAAATAAAATGAGAAGTGGGAAGCATCCTCAGTTCCTCTGCTAGAATGTCAGCTTCTCAATGGCAAAGGCTATAGCTAATATCTTTATATGCCAGTAAGGTAGCACACATCTTGGAACATTAAAAAAAAGCTTAATTTTTATAACAACAATGAATGGATTAATTAACAAATTACCGAATGAGTTTAGTGTACTCCATTTATTTTCTAAATAGGAAAAATACACCTAAAGTATTTAAATTACTTCTCCAACCTGCATATATTTACTGATAAAACACTCATAGTAGTTTCTTTAGTGCATTTTTCTTCTTTTGTAAAATTACTTTAAAAAATATAGCAGATATACTGAACAGTGTTTATGTTATATTTAATGGGCATACCAAAGAGTCTCTAATAATATTTAGGAAATAAAAATGTCTTTACTATTGAATATCTAAGCTTAAGTATTAAAATATAAAATTACGTTTTTAAATCCTTCTGAATATGCCTCCCTGATTGCATGTTCCTCCTACTTCCAAGAGGTGGGTGTTTTCCTGAGTTTACAGGTCATCATTCTTTTGCTTTTTCCCACATTTTCACTAACTAAAAATATTTATAAATAGCATTTTTAAATTCAGTCTTATTTTTATGTGTATACAAATGGAATCATATTTAATATTAGATTTTGTGGAAAAATCCCTATTGACTTAAGGGAATTCATTCATGTTCATTGTTCTATACCATTTTATTGTTTGAATAATTCTCATTTATTCATTTCCCTGATATACATATATATGTGTGTGTATATATTTATATACGTATATATATATATATATCTGTATGAGGTATGTATATATATGTGTGTATATATGTAATATATTATCTGTATATATATATCATGGGAATGAATAAATGAGATTGATTATATATATTATATATATATAATATATATTTTAATTGCTTCCAGTTTTTAAGTAGTATAAGCAACAATGCTACTAGTATTCTTTTACAGATTTCTTGGCACAAAAATTCAAGAAATTCTCAAGTTATGTTAGAAATGGAATTACTATGTCATACAGTTCATAGGCTATTTTCTTTTAGCTAAAAACATAGCTTGATTTTTTTCCAATTATAATTTGACTTAATCTGGCAAAAAAATAAGATTTTTTTCTAATGGCAAAAATAATTTACCACAATTTTTTTTCGTAATATGGAAACCTAAATTTAGCAAGAATTATAGTTTTAGAAATTTCTAATTTCACTGTTTGTAAGCCTCGAGATCTTTCCTCATGAACAATGTTAACACAAGTTTTTTTTTTCCCCTTCACTTTTAGACTTAATCACTTTTATACCTTTATTTTTAAAAAGATTACTTTGTTTGGATAAATAATATATATACAGAGGGTGTGAAAAATGAATACATATCTTAGGAAAAGAAAAAACTGTATTAAAATTGTAACTCTTAAAAAGTGTATAGTTTTTTGTACCCTCTGCATATATAATATTTAATGGATAAATATCAAAATGGTGGGTAAAACATTCATTTTAATTTGACTGACATACATTTTTAAGATCAGACACTTTAAACTTTATTGATATTCATCCTGTACAAATACTTCATATAAGCCGTCATTCATATTAACTAAAATATTTAGAATGTATAGTTTTACTTTAATGGGGAACAACAATTTGATAAAGAAATCATGTATTATGATCCAGAGTAAGATGAGATGGAACTTGGTTGTCCTTTGTTACATCCTTTGAGGTAGATTCTTCTTCTTGGTATTCCTGCCAATGTTTAGGAAGAACACAATCCTCATTCCATCTTGTTTTACTGTGCATTTAATTTTTTTAAATGTGTCTCTAAAATCATTTTTAAAATTACGTAATTCATAAAGATATACATATATTTAGCTTAATAGATATGTCCAACTTATTTCTGTGATGGGTGTATTTAAATTTTTATACCTGTGGGCAATATATGAGATTCTCTATTCCTTTACATCTTGCAAACATTTAATATTGGAATACTTTTCATTTTTCCTTAGGGTGGGGATTATGATCTGTTATCTCATTTTTCAATTTATATTTCTCTGTTATCGAGGTTAAGTATCATATTTTTTGTACAATTAGCATTAATATTTTAATATTTCCATCAAATGCCTCTTGTTAATTTCATCAGGTTTTTCTATAGAAAATGTAGTTGCAAACTATGGATTCTGGAACTGAACTGTTGCCTTCAAATTCTGGATCTGACAATGTCTGTGGGACTGAGGCACATTTTAAGAATCCCCCTGCTTATGGAGCACATCTGAAGTAAGGATTGCAATATTACCTAACTGATAGGGCTGTAGTGAGGATTAGATAAGGTTGATACACATATCAACTTATTTTTAACACTTATACGTGTAATTATGTGATGATACTGTCTATATGGGTTATAGTATCTTCACATAGTTATGCATATTGATAATAAACATTGTTTTTTCCTCATAAAACTTTATTATTAATTTAATTTGAGCTTTGTTATTTGAGGTATACATTTTTTTAATTTTTAGAATTTCTAATTTGCTCCTTTCACATCTGACTTACCATATTCAGGATAATCTCCTGTTTGTCATTGTTTCAATGCTTTCTTACATTTCTTTGAAAATATTATTTTAAGTTTAACCTCTGATAAATTTAATAGGTTATTTTTTATCCAATTATACATTTTTTTAGGTGCTTAGCTTTTCTCCATGGGATGGGTTTTTCTCAAAATTTTACTGATTTTCAATGGTGAGCTCACTTTTTTAGGTCTTTGTACTAGACCTTTGCTGTACAGCTTTGAAATTAGTTCCTCCAGAAATGATTTGCATTTTCTTCTCCTGGGCATGCAATTATTGTAATCATTTGTCATATGACAAGGGTCATAACCACTTGTATCCATTTTAAACTACATTTTCCAATTATGATATAGAGATTTTGAGGGAGGAATGTGCAAAAGTAAGGTGATTGCAGTTTCGTATTTAGAATTTAGAGACTTTGGTGAGACTGAATAAAATTCCTAAATTCTCCATGTCCTGAGGATTTTACAATTTCTTCCTATCATCTTTTGGAGTTTCTCTCCTTGGGGATATTGCATTTGATGATGAAATGATGAGGCAGGGGATTGGTGAATTCCCACCCGCTCTGTTCTCTGGCTTGTCTCACATTCTAGAGTATCTCGCTCTTGAAGGCAAGCCTCTAAAATAGCAATTTTGGCTCTACTTTCTTACATTCGTGCATTGTTTCTATGGAATTTTGCATTCTTATTATTTATGACTTCTGAAGATTCCTCTAAATTTCCAACTATGCCAGTCATGTTTTCATAGTAAATATATATCTTTATGTTTTATCAGCCATCAGTAAGTATACTGTTTCTGAAGTAGTTTCTCTGACTATTTAATCCTCAACAAATACACTCTTGTTACTGACCTCTGAGTGGAGGTTTTTGCAAGTTCTTGGTGTTCATCAGGAAAAGAATTTCAGGTCACACTGCATAAACCAAGTGGGTAATATCTTTTATTCAAAGGGAAGAGAGTTGGCGGGCTAGAAAGAGAGCAGCTACACTGGGAAGAAATAGTTTTAAATCTTTTGTTGTCTTACTAATGGAAAGGAAAAATATTCAACTCAAAGGGCTTGGCTTTTACCAAGAATTTGGGGGCCAGGTGCAGTGGCTCATACCTGTAATATCTGCATTCTGGGTGGCTGAAGTCAGTGGATTGCCTGAGCTCAGGAGTTAGAGACCAGCCTGACCAAGAGAGAGACTCCATCTCTAAAAAAATAGCCAGGTGTAGTGGATGCCAGTAGTCCCAGCTACTCAGAAGCCTGAGGCAAGAAGATCACCTGAACCAAAGAGTTTGAGGATGCTGTGAGCTATGATGCCATGGCACTCTACCCAGAGTGAGAGAATGAGACTCTGTCCCCTCCCACACAAAAAAAGAAGAATTTGGGTAGTAATTCCTATAACAGGTTTCCCTCCCACTTTTATACTGTATTTGATTATTTCGGAACTCTCATGGTGTTTTCAATGGTGGGACAGATTTAAAACCACAATGTAAATGATGTTGTATGTAGCCAAAGTTCACATAAGGTGGCAGAAATATCTGACAAGTAGGTGGAAGCTGGTTCTTGCCTATGGTTATCAGTCCCTCTAGTTAACTTCTGCTTAAGAGTTGTTAATTGTAATACCATTACCTAATCTGTCAAGCCTTTTAACATTCTCATTTTTCTCTTGGTAAATTTAATTTTCTAAAACTTTGAGGCAGGTCAAAGTCAATATCTGCTTAATAAGTCTTATCATACATTTCTATTAGAACTGCTCAAATGTCGGGTCCCAACCCAAGGCAGGGTCCTTTAAGACCTGTGGAGTCAGCAGCTGTGGACTGAAGAAAAAAAGTTAGAAGTGGCAAGAGATAGAGAGACGGGACACACAGAATAGAGTTTTTAAAGGTGGGAAACACAGGGGTCCATCGTTAGTTTGTGGGGTCCAGCAAATGACGCTGAGTGTTTGTTCCACTCCATTTTTATTGAAGGTTATTTGTTCATTTAGTGCAGAGGGAAAGCTGAGGAAGAGAACAGAAACATCAGCAGTTTCTCTGAGTAATAATGCCCACTCTTATTCTATTGATAATGATTAACTTTAAGGGTCTGAGCAGCCTTGAGAAATTCAAAACAAGAGCCTCGTGTGTGGGTAGCCTCCTGTCTGCCGTCACACACACCGATTCTTTGGGGAAGGTTAATCCCCACTAGTTTCCTGTGGAGCAGACACAACGGCATCAGATTCCCCTGAAGAATTGGTAGAATAGAAGAATTTTCCTCTAATCTGTACTACAAAGGCGTCTTTATCAGTTGATTAAGCTGTAAGCCCTTGTGCCCATATTTTAGGGCTTGAGTTGTTCCCCTGATCTGTGTCCTGGCCAAATTCAGATTTCCACAATGGATATTTATTTTGACTGTTGACTGGGCAGGAGAAGGCTGAGTTAACATTCATTTCCAGGTCTTGTATGCAGCTTTTCTGTGGCCATTATTTCTCCAGAGTGTTTACAGATCTAGCAGGGGTGTTTGTAAACTGCATTTCTCACAGCCCAGGCTTCTAATAAAAATAAGAACTATTCAAATAATAAATTTAACCATTAATTTAAAAGTAAATTCAATAAACTGTTTTCACTCTACCTACTCAATTTATTTCTCTATTTTCCTCTTTTTCTGGGATGTTTTCTCTTGCCGAGGATAGGATCTTACATCCCCATTCTACTTACACTCAAGGAACAAAATTCAGATATTCAAGCTCATGACTCACATCTGAGTTGAATTTTAGACAGTGGAACCCATCAAAAATAGTAATATAACCGATCAGGAAGTAAGAAAGGAAATAGAAGCGATTTAAGGGAAATAATAAGATATATGCTTAAGTGATTTTTCACATGTTTACGAGGAACAAGATTTTTGAGGTTGGGAAGGATGGTTGAAAGGAAAAAAATGTTTCCAGTGAAGGTTACCAAGCAGAAATGATTCTACTTAAGTTGTGTTTTTTTTTTCAATTATAATGTTTAAGTTAACAAAAATGAAAACAATAAGCCTACAATGTCTGATTCTTTACAAGGTCTCTGTGGTTCAAAGTAAAAAATAAAGATATTTTAGCTGCACATATGATGAACAGAAATTTAATAAGGTTTCAGGAAGAATAATGTGAGTATAGATATTTTTGATGTGCTATTTCCCTTTATATGTCCAATTAACCTTTATTTACTGAGAAACCATGACATTCTAATTTGATTGGCAGCACCAGAGCTGGCGCCAGTGAGGAGAGTTGAGAAACTCTGCTGGAAAATCATGGTTTATTAATACATCATTAAGCACTCTAAATGGATTCCAATGGCGTATGTCTAAGGAAGGAAATTATTCAGCATTTATTAGTTATAGAGTGCAGACTGAAATTTACATTATAAGCCTTACGTTAAAAGTTCTAATGTGCCAGCAATTGAATTACACATTGCAGAATGATAGTGTACATCATCTGCCCCTTTACCAGGGAGAACTATAAATCTTAATGATTATATATATTTATCCAGAAAAATGCATATTATCACACAATAGCATGGTTTAGAAAAGTATAATTACAAATAAATTAGATTTATTTGCATTATGTGTGCAATGGATATTCAGTCCACTTATGACCTAAAGCTAAATGATACCATGTACGGTTGAAGCATGCAATTTGACTTGTACTTTGCTTTTAATGAGCATGCAATTGGTAAGAATATTAATGATTTTAAAGCACCACTATACTTTTCTCTCTCTATTAACATTCCAAATACTTTAACAACAGCTGTTGAGGTTAGAAGACATTCACGTCTTTAATTCCTAATATCAATCTATACCAAGGACATATTCCTAATTTTTTCCTCACTTTTATGTTTGAGTTTGTTGGTAATCAAAGTAAAGAATTATCTTTGCATGCTTCTAATTGATTTATGCTTATACATGAAACATAAAAATATTTTCTTGGATATATCTGGCATTTCCAAGTCTGGTAAAATTTTAAAATATTTTTCACCAATTTGTGTACTTGAATATCAATGGATATATTTTTCATGCAATTTTTTTTTACATTATTAAATATTCACAAATCATTGAACTTACACAACCCCCCTGGAATCTTTTCCTTTGGTACAAGCTATTGGCTTTTGTTTTATTTTTTGTACATGCAAGTTTTAAACACATTTGACTGATGTATCAAGAAGAATAACCACAATAATTAAGATGACTGTATAGACTCAGCCACTTGATTGAAATCAGTGCCTCTCAAATTGCACACCTTGATATTTAGGAAGGATGATATAAGAAAAATTCTAAGGAACAAATTAACAAATTAGGAAATTTGTGATTATTTGCAAAGAAATAGTAGAAATTGCTCCTTCACACCGCGGCAGCACGATTTTCCTTTTTTTCTCTCTCACCACAGCATAGACTCTGATATATGTTAACACACCCTACAATGTCAACATTCATGGCTATATGCTATTTTTCCTAACTAGAATGGAGAATCTAATCACTAAGGAGAAACCATTTACAAGGGAAATTTCAATGTTCAATTCACAATGTGTTCGTGGAGTGAGGTGGCTGGAGGTAGAGGGCATAGATGGCAATCTGCTTTTCGCAGGCAAAGATAATGATATGGTGCCTTAGCAACTGACACAGATGAGAGCAGAGGCTTGGAACATATTTTAAGGTCCTTTGCAATGTTTCAAAAGATAGTTCCTAGTGGAAAGGTAGCATAAAAGGCCATGTTAAAAAACTGAATTGTCTGCCTCTTCCTTTTGTTTCTCTTTTATATAAGGAGACCTTAGCTTCAAATGATCAAATTGTCAATTTCATAAAATTTGAAAATGCTGTATTATATCCATAATCATGTGTCTGGGTATAAATTTGAGGTCATGTGTGCTTATAGCCATGTGTTAGTATGTAGCTTCTTGAACAAAAAATATGTGCTTAATGTTTTATTCTTCATAAAAATAAAGAAGCAATCATATGATAAAGCAGCACAATTAATGCATTCATCAGAGTCTTCTTTATGTCATTTAAACTTGATGTATAAATTATACTGATTTCTATATTAAAAAGAGCCTTGTAGGTAAAAGCTGTCAAATGTACCTATAAGTATTCATTCATATATCTATATTTTATCTCTTTTACATTATATAATCATTATATATGTTCAAAATGAGTAGCAAGGTGCATTTAATCACTTAGCATCATGTGTGTTTCAAGGAAATTACCAAACAATTCAAATTATATGAATATGTGTGAAAGATTCAACAAACAAAAATGTCGTAAACAAAGGCAGAGAAATCTGAAATATTAACTTGTCTATTTAAATATAATTGGAACCCCATTGCCAAATCCAAAATAATGTGTAATTTCCTTTCCATATAATATATACATTAGCTTCAGTCAATAGGTGCTAGATTATAGTGGACTTTAATGATGGGTAAGGAAAAGTAAAAAGGCTATTTCTGAAACCATGAAGAATCACATATCTATGTAAACTTTTTTGACACAATTGCGGTTTGTGAACAAAATTATAGAGTGGACACATGAACTTTTTGTCCATGCTGTATATACATTTTGAATGGATAAAATTGAAAGCATTCCCACTCAGGTCAGGAACTAGACAAGGATACCCACTGTCTCCTCTGCTTTTCAACATAGTAATGGAAGTCTTAGCCATTGCAATCAGGCAAGAGAGACAATCCAGGGTATCCAAATGGGGTCAGAGGAGATCAAACTCTCACTCCTCACTGATGATATGATCCTACACCTTGAAAATCCTAGGGACTCAACTACAAAACTCTTAGAATTGAACAAGAAATACAGCAGTGTCTCAGGATATAAAATCAATACTTACAAATCAGTAGCTTATATATACGCCAACAATAGTCAAGCTGAAGATATAGTTAGGAACTCTATTCCTTTTACAGTAGTGCCAAAGAAGATGAAATATCTTGGAATTTACCTAACAAAGGATGTGGAATATCTCTATAAAGAGAATTATGAAATTCTGAGAAAAGAAATAGCTAAAGATGTTAACAAATGGAAAAACATACCATGCTCATGGCTGGGAAGAATCAACATTGTTAAAATTAACTTAATACCCAAAGCGATCTACAGATTTAATGCAATACCTATTAAATCACCATTGTCATACTTTAAAGAGCTTGGAAAAATAGGGCTTCATTTTATATAGAATCAGAAAAAAACCTGGAATTGCCAATACATTACTTAGAAATAAAAACAAATCAGGAGGTATCACGTTACCACACTTCAGGCTATACTATAAATCTGTAGTGATCAAAATAGTATGGTATTGGCACAAAGACAGAGAGGTAGATTTGTGGAACAGAATAGACAACCATGAGATGTTTGCTGTTTGTGAACAAAATTATAGAGCCTATCAAAAACATTCAATGGGGGAAAGATTCACTATTTAACAAATGGTTCTGGGTGAACTGGCTGGCAACCTGGAGAAGACTAAAACTGGACCCACACCTTTCACCATTAACAAAAATTGATTCTCACTGGATAAAACATTTAAACTTAAGACATAAAACCATAAAAATCCTAGAAGAGAGTGCAGAGAAAACACTTGAAGAAATTGGCCTGGGAGAATATTTTATGAAAAGGACCCTTGGGCAATTGAAGCAACACCAAAAATCCATTACTGGCATCTGATCAAACTAAAAAGCTTTTGCACAGCCAAGAGCACAGTAAGTGAAGTAAACAGACAACCTTAAGAATGGGAGAAGATTTTTGCAGTTTATGCTTCTGACAAAGATCTGACAACTAGAATCCATAGAGAACTCAAACTAATCAATAAGAAAAGAACAAATAACCCCATTATGTGGGCAAAAGACTTAAACAGAAACTTCTCTGATGAAGATAGACACATGGCCTACGAACACATGAAAAAACAATCATTATCCTTTAATCATCAGAGAATTGCAAATCAAAACCACTTTGAGATATCGTCTCACTCCAGTAAGATTAGCCCACATCACAAAATCCCAAAACTATAGAGGTTGGCATGGATGTGGAGAGAAGGGAACCCTTCTACACTGCTGGTGGGAATGTAAGCTAATACGACTTTTTTGGAAAGAAGTTTGGACAATACTCAAGGAACTAAAAGTAGACCTCCCATTCAATCCTGCAATTCCTCTACTAGGTATATACCCAGATGACCAAAAATTATTTTACAACAAAGACATTTGCACCAGAATGTTTACTGCAGCCCAATTCATAATAGCCAAGACCTGGAAACAGCCCAGGTGCCCATCGACCCGTGAATGCATTAACAAATTGTGGTATATGTACACCATGGAATACTAGGCAGCCGTAAAAAGATGGAGACTTCACATCTTTTATGTTTACCTGGATGGAGCTGGAACATACTGTTTGTAGTAAAGTATCTCAAGAATGTAAAAGAAAAGTATCCAATATATTCAATACTACTATGAAATCAATATACAACAATCTACACATTCATATGAGTGGTAAAACATAACTATAGTCCAGAAAGTAGAAGGGAAGAGGAGGGAGAGGGGAGAGGACAGGGTAGACGGGAGGAGGGAGGGTATTTGGGGACCTCACCTAATGTGCACGATGCAATGGTACATTTCAAAACTATTAAGAAAAGAGTATAATTGTGATGAATGTGTTGATTAGTGCAATGTAAGCATTTCACATTGTATATCAAATCAGTACACTGAACCCCACAAATGCAACAGTGTACACAGTTATGAGTTACGAAAAACAAAAGAATAAAAAAAAGAAAGGGCAAGTGAGAGCAAAGGTAGTGGAGAGAATACTGAAAACAGAGTGTGATAAGGAAAACTAGAATCACAAACTCATGGTCCATTTGACACACTGTACTTCTGTTAGATGTGAAAGGCAGGGTATCACAAAACCAAAATAAAACTTAATGGAAATAGAAATAACTGATATAACACTAAGAAGAAATTATTTACTCTAACAGGAGCTCCGAGTAAATCAAAGTACATTTTAGATATTTCCTCTTTGACATTTATTTTTAACAGAAATAATCTGCAATAAACCCAAACACTTCTTTGTCCTCTCCTTCAACTTGAAATGGCAGGAGACAGAATTAAAACTACCGCCATGTAAATTTTTAATCTCAGAGTATTATTTGTCACCCTGGCACTTCATTTATTTTTTTCTGTAATTGTTTGCAAAGGTATTAAGAGACAATAATGAAAAAAGAAAGAAAAAAATAATGGTAAGTAAAATTAGAAGGAGCAGGACACTTTTTTTTATAATTATTCTGAGACTTCATAGAGATACCTGGTATATGTACTTATGTACAGATGTGCAGCCACAGACTACGTGTTACAAATCAATTCTATTTTGCTTTCTGGTAAAGCCAAAAGATGATCACCACATAAAAGCAGAACAAGAAAAGCACAAATAGTGAGATAACATGTATTAATGCACGCACTGCTTTTTGGAAATTGGTAAATAATATGCATGCCTATGAAAACTGTGAATCAAAAACACCAGGGCTGCAATTTCCAGAATTAAAAATAAAAAGGGGGGATGACAGTAATAAAGGACTGAGGACTAACAATTCCTGAACAACAGAAACTATAATAGCAACAATAAAACAAAGCACCTTAGCAGTAAAAGAAAGTACATCTAGTATGTGCTTATTTGCTGTCCTGGAGATGCATTAAAAAACCAAAAAAGATGAAAAATAGCCATGGATTTCTAGTCCAGGAAGTAGAAATTAATATAACTGAAGTCGTAAGGTAGGATGGGTAGGTAAGAGAGCCCTCTTAAAAATCAGGAGGATGTTTTCAGAAGAAGCCTAGATTTCACCAGACTGGAGGCGATAATGTTTTGTATCACCTAAAGAGAGATATAACATATGCTCCCAAGACAAAAGAGATCATTTGGATTATAGTGAAAAAAAAAAAAAAAAAGGAAAGAAAATAAATAAGCAGCTATTGTGTCTTAGGTAGGTTGAAAAAAACAGATTTAGAAGTGTGTATACAGATAACAAAATCCAGTGAAAGAGCTAAGATGTTAATCATGAAAGATTAACACAGCTGACAAGGCTGATGGTAAGAGGCTGTCTATGTAAGGCGGCATATGTGGAGAATGTGAAGATAATTGTGTAATGTATAGAGAATATTTATACAGAAAGCAAATCTGTATGTACCTGAGAGGAAGATTTTGGAAACAGCTTGGTAGAAATGATGAATGTGGTTGGCATAAGAAGAATCAATAGGAAAATGAAAAAAGAAAAAAAAAAAAAAGATAATTATGCACGGTGATTAAATACCAAGACAGTTTTATGTAGTTCAATGTAAGAAATTTCCACACTCAATAGATTTAGTGAACACCTATTGTGGCTAAAGCATCCAATTTTAGAGCCTAAAACAAAGCTGGATAACACATACTCTCCAATCTCGACAATCACGGTTTGAATTTATGGGATAGTTACTGGGTGTTTAGTGAGAATGCTGAGTCTTTAATTTACAGTAGTCTGTAACTAGCTGGGTTGAAAATGATACACTCTTTTTTTAGTGAAGTATTTTGATGTGAGTAACAGGATTCCACAAAGCTTAGTTATATTTTTCAAAAAAAATGTGTCAGTTCGATGTGACAAAGTGGGAACACGTAGGCAAAAAAGCAACAAGGCCAAACAGGAAACTGAATCCTTTATCCGAAAAACAAAAAACAAAAACCAAACCAAAAGAATGCCAAGCAAGTCCTTCTCAACCTGGCCTTTTCTAAAACATATAGTTTCTTAGCTCTGCGTTTTTCCACACAATGTCATGAAGACACGTTTTGGCAGTGTTCTTCTGGCCCCTTCTTAGCTGGATTTGAATTCTTGTACTAAACGTAACTGTTCTGAAGTCTCAGGGTAAAATTTTCAACCTTTCTGGGTCTCATGTTCTTCAACTTGAGAATAGAGCTAATAACATCTGTCTCACAGATTCTCTGCACCATAGGGATAAAAAGAGAAAATGTATGCAAATAAATTGAATACTATCTCGTAGGCCACGAGTGCCAGGTAACTGTTTACTGTCTCCTCCATCTTCACCAACAGGCTGTCAGCTCAAGAATTTGTCTTTGATATAATCTCCGTTTTAGCAACATGCCAAGATTAAATTGTGGTCATTAAATCTCAAGTCTAAATCTCCAGAAGAAACAGACAAATAATGATAAAATCAATAAAAATGGTTGTTAACACCTATTACTTAATAAACATTACAACTCCAGATGGTTTTTTAGATGAGTTCAACCTCTCCTATAGACAAGAAGCCACGAATTCTTATTTATATTATATCTTTCTTTATATTTATATCTTATTTCAGAGTTGAGATCATAGAGAAAAAAGATGCAAACATTCCAATTCATTTTACAAAGTGCCCATTATTTTAATGCAAAAATTTGATACAAATTTGCATGAACACACATTCTTTTGCAAAAAGTCCATTGTCAACCTGACTTTTACATATGTATATATATATGTGTGTGTGGTCTGTGTGTCTGTGTGTGTGTGTATATAGTTAACTGAAATTTGAAACAATGTTAGAGAAATTTTAACATTTTTTTAATGGCAAAATAAATTGTGAAAAAGGTGCTGATTTTATAATGTGTAAACATGACTAAGCTAAACTACATTTCCTTAAGTTCTCCTTTTTATATGTTTATGGAAAGAATGAGCCACAGGGGAGAGTCCATCAAGATTCTTAAGGTGAAAAGGAAACAGCACCATGCACACACAATGGTGCTGGTGGGTTCACCCTACTTGTTGGGTCTGTTTAATAACAGCTGGGCATGGCATTCCTTTACCTTTCCTTGGCTCCTTTTTTCAGCGTCTCTGATTCCTTGCCAGGGATATATCTTTTTCCATCTGATTAAAAAGCCCAGTGTCTTCAGGATAATATCATCCCCAAGGTGAGAGATAATAAGAACCAAACAAGTTTCAGTCCATTCTCATAAAATTCCAACTCAGGTGCTTATGAGTTTCCGCCTGTTTGTAATCTTCCCTTCAGACAGAGCCTAAATCTCTGCAATTGTTCAAGCCAATTGTACTTAATAAATCCTTAAATATGTACAATATGTCATAATATAGCATATCATGAACCATATATTTGCACGAATGTGTGTGTGCGTATGTATTGGGGAAATTCTAGAATTGTTTCTGTAGTTTGATTTCATTTAAAGGCAATAAGAACACTATTTCTAGCAGTAAAGAAGATACTGGTAAGCCACAGCATGATTTGGAAAAAGATTTACTCCACTATTTCTTTCTGAGAAGTGTAATCAAGTGCCTAAAGAAGGCAGGACCCTTAGGGAGCAAATATTTGCTAGTTTAGAACATTGTAGTTAAATACATAATGGGACTAGTTGGCTGTTTCTCACCATGCTGGAGAAATTTGAAGTGAGGACATGGCTAAGTCAATTCAAACTACTATAACAAATGTCATAAACTGGGTACTAGTAAACAAGAGACATTTCATGCTCAAGTTTCCTAGGCTGGGAAGTCTAGATCAAGGTGCATTCAGTGTCTGGAAAGGGCTTGTTTTTAACCTCAGAAAAGGACCCTTCTCTCACGTCTTCAAGAGGTGAAGGAGCAAACCAGCTCCGTCAGAAGGGCTCATTTTACAAGAACAATGATCCCATTTGTGAGACTCTCGCCGTCATGCCCCAATTACCTTCTTAAAATCTCATCCTTTAGTACTATTGCCTTGGAAGTTGTGATGTCTGCGTAAGAATTTGGGGAGGGAGGCACAAATGTGAAGATCAGAACAGGAAAGGAGGGAAGAGGTCATTGAAGCTGGGAACAGAGTTTTTAGATGGTGCCCAGTTTCCGTTCTCAGTAGAAGCAGCCCTTCTATTCTTGTCGGAGGAGATTAACTGTTTTACCTGCAGAATTTGTAATGGCTTCCCTTGGAGCAGCCTTGCCAGCTACTGCTGACTTTTCTTGGGACCTACCATGTCATTCCCCTTTGTTTCAAGATATAAAACTAAACTCAAGTACAGTGAGCACCAAAGGCGAAGTAAAAAGTGAGCCACACAAGGGGACACAAGATACATTAAAAAAACTGCAGTTTTGAAGTAACACTTTCCACGCATCTACGGGCTACATGTCTTGCATATGGTCTCTTTTTTCCTTTTAGATAGACTTATTTGAGAATAGACATCACGTCTTTTAAACCCTTTGGGGAGCTGAAATTTAGAATAGTGAAAATCTAGTGTTAAGTAGTTAACCCACAGCAGAAAACTTCAAGAACTGAACCAACCATCTTGGGATGAAAAGGAGGAGAGAAACGAGAGGATGAGAAAAATTAGGCTGTGTGTGCATGTGTAAGAAGGACAGGAGAGTTATAGCTTCAAGTCTGTTCGAACTATCAGAGCTTAATGCTGGACATTTTATAGAAAATGTCCACTGAATTCAAGGTTGAAGGTATATCACTTCTCTAACTAAGAGAGCACAGAACTTCCTCTGTGGGGCATACTCGGGCTCTCCTTCCTCTGTGGGCCACACTCGGGCTCTCCTTCCTCTGTGGGCCACACTCGGGCTCTCCTTCCTCTGTGGGCCACACTCGGGCTCTCCTTCCTCTGTGGGCCACACTCGGGCTCTCCTTCCTCTGTGCTTTTCCATGACATATCGACTTTCCTACTCTATTTGTTTTATTCTATGAACATCCCCATGTTTTACAGTCTTTCATTCATTCTGGTTTCCTCATAAGTTAACAATGTCTACAGCATGCTGGTTGTCTCTAAGGCTATCACGGATGAAATTCAGAGGCAAGGAGTGAATGAAGTCTGCACAGTTTTAATAAACAAGTTACTTTGTGTTTAAAATAGCCCTACATTGGCTAGAAACATTCACTTTGGGGAAAAAGTATAAAATTGGCATCCTACAGGGTGGTGAACTTACTGCCATGTTAAGATATCAATTTCCATGACCATCTGTTCTGAAAACATGGCTCACATTTTTTCATTAATTCCTACATTTAGTCCAGGGACACAAGCACCTGACCAACAAAATAGAAGTTCTAACGGAAGGTTCTAACATCTTAATCTTCTGCCTGGGATGTTTACAATGGGATGTCTAAATTGAGAGTGAGAGCAACATTTAATTTTGTAGAATATTGACCTTATGTATGTCATAGTTGAGTCACATAGGTTAATGAAATGGAAGAATATATTCACAGGACAAAATCCATTGTATTTTCCTCCTGAGATTTACACACACAAAATAACAATTAGAGAATAACTGAACATTCATACATGTGAACTCACAACACTCAGTTTTGAAAAATACAGTGTATTTTTAAAAAATGCTTTTGACAGACTTTCAGGAAAGCACATAAAGGATAATTTTTTCAGAAGCAATCAGGATAAGAATATAATATTTAAGATAATTAGGAGATCAGTTTCAAATAGATTCAAATTTTTCAGAAAACATCTCTTCTCCTACTTAAAGTGACCTTTACAACTGGCAAAACAAAGAATGAGTCAGTCAGCCACTTTGATTCCGTGGTGTGAGAGCTCTGATTTCTAAGGACAGTGTAATAAATGCATTTTTGATACCATTAGTGTAGCATTTACATATTATGCTAATATTTATTCTCCATAATTACATGAAAGATATGCAGAACGGGCAGTGTGGTTTTTCAACTATGAAAGCCATTTCCGATATATGTGTGTGTGGGGCCGATTTTGTTTTTTCTTCAGTTGAAAAGCCTCAATAAGGAGATATCCTGGGCGTGTTACAGGGCCGAGGTTGTGCTCTAACTTTGGTAGGTATTTAAACGTGACATCTGTCCAACTTACTCTTCTCTACCAGGTGTTCTGCTTCAGATTGAGGTTTCTGAACATGTACTTGAGGGTAGATCCCCAATCTCGCCAACTACCCTGGCTGCATCAAGGAATATGTGTTTGCAAGGACAAAACAGCAACAACAACAAAGAAGAAATAGAAAGAAAGGAAAGACGGAAGAAAGGAAGAGAGGAAGAAAGGGAGGGAGGAAGAGAGGAAGGAAGGAAGGAGGGAGGAAGGGAAGGAAGGAAAGAAGGAAGGAAGACTGGCCTGCTTTTCCCCCCGTACTACTTACCAGGTTACCTAATGCACTACACAGATGGGAAACTGAGAATCTTTGTGGAGAGTCTTAGGAAATCAGAGACTGCTTTCCAATTACAACTTCTGTTGTAATTTCCAGATGAAATCCTCCCTTTACATTTCCTTTTTCAAAAGTAAACAAGAGAGTATAAAAAGTTGATACCAGCTACCAGTCCTTTCCAGTCCTAAATTAAAGAGTTCAATAATATCCATAATAATTCAATGTTTTGTTTTAACTAAATTTCCCTTCTGAACAGTAGTTTATTAAGTTAACATGAGATACTTAATTTTAGGTCCTTATATTTTAATTTTTGTAATAGATTTAAAAATTCTACCTAGGAAGTTTCACTTGCTAATTATTAATGGACAACAGTCATATCATGCATGACATAATTTTATGACACTAATAACACCCATGTAGATTTATGAGCTGAGGGAACAACCTCTGGTAAGAGAGTAGAATCACAATTATTACAAATCCCTCACAGAAATGTGGAGGTTATTTGTGAAAGAAAGGAGAACACTACAGCAGGATAGGAATCAAGATGAAAGGGCAAGAAAAAAATCCAGAGAAATCGTCCCAAGCAACATGAATGAAGGCCAGTAAGTCTTGGTAAAGACTTGGACGCTGGGGACAGTGCACAGCTGGAGGTCCTGGATGGCATCTCATTCCTCATCACTTTCTGCCCTGCAGCCACATGTGGCTTTTTAATTTTCAGTTTCTTAAACACAATATGCTTCAATAGAAAGCTATGGTCACATTAATTAAAAATTCATTTCACATAATTTCCTCAAAAACATTTCTATATGGAAGATATAGATATTTAGATACAGAGATTTTGGATTTTTTTTTTTTTTCATAAGAAGAGGTTAGTTTTCAGTGTTAAATGGAGAACAGTGGGCCTGAAAATCCTCTTTGTCTTTTGGTAAACAGGTGCATTCTTTGGTGGTCCTCACCTCTTAGCAGTGTCTCCAAATTCCCTCTGTACCTGTCCTTGCCTTTCTCCACTCTTCAACACGGATCAATTACAAATGCAAATCTGATGAAATTGTACCCCAACATGTACTCACCACACACCCACACACACACTCACACACTCTCACACATATCTGCTTTATTGGAGTGCAAGGATCTGATCACAGTACTGAATACGGCCTGCAGTGCTGTTCATGAATTGAACTCCCATCTCTCTTTTTAATCACACTTTGCATAACTTCCCATCCTTTATCCACAGGTGGCTTTTTAATTTTCAGTCCCTTGGGCACAGTGAGCTTTTTTCCTACCGCAGCGCTGTGGCACACACTCATATGTCATTTCTGCAGGAGCACCTTGTCTAATGCCTCAGACTCCATCAGTCCCATCACCACCACCACTGTATCCTCTGTACCTGCTAAAGGGAAAGTTTCATAAAGTTTCAACCTGCTAAAGGCTGGTTGTCGTTTCTTTTGAATCACCAGGCCTTAGCCTGGTTCATTGAGGGTTCACCAGCACTTGCCACCTGGTGAACCCTCCATGAACATTACTCAAATTAATGCATAAAGGACCTTCCTTCAGGGATGGACAAGAGATCTCAAATACAAATTCTTGGAGGGTGGAAAGGCTCAATAACTTTTTCTAACACTGACATAATAATCAAATGTTTTGCAAACATATGTTATTTGTGTCTACTGAGATAGAAATTCATCTTATTTTCTCATTAGTGATTAATTTATCCTGTTTTCCTATAAGAAGTCAAGGAAGATAATAAACACATGTTATGGATCGATTACAAATAGCTTTACTCTGGTCTTATTTCTTTTTTTTTTTTTTTGGTAAACTGTGTCTTCCTATGTAAAATAAATTGAAAGTATAAGCAGTACATTTTTATTGACATTTAAAAACATCTAATGATAACTTTTGTTGTTCTTATACCATCAAATTATTACTTATTTTTCTTCTTTATTGGTATAATGTTTTTCCTCTAAAGAATTCTGTTGTCCCCTGCCAGGTAATCCAATGTGAGATGTGAACTCTAGTTCTATATGGTAAATAAAACTGATGAAATACTGAGATGTGGACTGATTGGTGCATTAAAATACATTTCCTAATACTTTCAATTCATTTTTTCATTTGAAATTTATGTAAAATATGGAGAAAATAGGTTGGTGGATGAGCTTCAAAGGCAAGACAACTAAGTTAGTATTTTTCTTTCTTTTTCTTTTTTTTTTTTTTTTTGAGACAGAGTCTCATTATGTCACCCTGGGTAGAGTGTCGTGGTGTCACAGCTCACAGCAACCTCAAACTCCTGGGCTCAAGTGATTCTCCTGCCTCAGCCTCCCAGGTAGCTGGGACTATGGGCACCCGCCACAATGCCCGGCTATTTTTGTTGCAGTTGTCAGTGTTGTTTAGCTGGCCCGTGTTGGATTCAAACCTGCCACCCTTGGTGTATGTGGCTGGCTCCATAACCACTGTGTTATGGGTGCTGAGCCTAAGTTAGCATTTTTAAGGATGTGTTACTTCTGACTTTCTAAAAGCTATAGTGTTCCACTGATGTTTAGTTCTAGGGTAAAATTTTAAGCCTCCCAACTAAAAACTTAGCCTTAGTTTTTTTAAACTAAGAAATTCGAATTAGTTTTGTTTTGATAAAAATAATAATTCTGAATCATTAATTCTGAAAGCATGAATCCCATGTATTCAACTTTGATATGAGGACAATTAATGACAATTGATGACATGATAGGGAATGGGGGAAGGGGAGAACAGAGAGAGAAAGAAGGAGGGAGGGGTGAGGGAAAGGAAAAGAAAAAAAAAGAAAAAAAATTATGTGACTAATTTTCACATAAATTGTATTTAATTTTGACCAAAGTACATTACTTGAACATTAATTTTTAATTCAACTTGTTAATATGTTGTTTAGGATATTGCATCCTCATTTATAAGTGAAATATATTTGTAATTTCCCTTTATAATAATATATTTTTCCAATTTTAATGTCAGGTGTATCCAGATGAAATAGAATGACTTTGAAGTATTTCTTCTTTTTCTATTGTCTATAGATTTAGCATGATCTGTTTTTTCAAATTATGTTTTATTTTTATTTATAAATATTGGCTGTCTATTTTTTGAGAGTTTGGAAAGAAAAATAAGAAGTTAACTAATGACTCCATATTGAACCTCAGAGTCAAAGCATTCTGTGATAGACATACTCTTATCTGGCAATGTGAAAGTCACTTTTTTTGCATTATTATTATTATTATTGCTCAATTAAAAAAAGAAAAAAAACAGACAATAATAATAATAATAATTCTGTTGTATATTTTTCCAGAAATGGAGACTCAGACAGATTAAAAGAATTTCCCTAGGTCGTACCGCTGGCTTACGGTAGAATCAGATGTGAGCTCTCATTTTGTTACTGCAGTGGCCATAAGTCTATTTTGCTTCCTTGAAATTCCACCAACATTGTGGAACAACAGGCCCTGGTTAAAACATCAACCCTGTACCTTCCTTCCTATGGTCGGTACAGGCTCAGAAGGACCCATTCTGTGGCTTTGGACAAGAAGTCAATCTTTATGAATCTAGAGAATTTGATGTAATTACTTTTGTTTGGTTTCTCAAATGGAGTTATATTTTCAGTTTCATCTTCAAGTTTCTTAAAAATGATCATTATATAGTGATGATCAATTATTATTGGGATTTATCAAAAATAACAAATCATAGACATATAAATAGAAATTTAGTTTGAATTACCAATTTTTTGTGACAGAGTTAGTACATACTTTTTATTTGCCATGGCTATAGCATTGTCTTGTTTCTGCTACATTGTAAGGTATTATCTTCTGGTATCTCCCATTCTTAGACAAGAGAGTTTATGAACTCTTTCTGCAAGTTCATAATAGTTTGTACTAGGACGATTTGGTTTTCAGTGAAAACTTGACTTCTCATAGGAAAACACAATAAAGTCAGATTTATTACTAATGGAGAAATAAGATGAATTCCTATCTCAGTAGACATAAATAACATGTTTTAAAAAAATCAACTTCAAGATAATTGATGATAGAAAATGATAACTATGCTGAAGTCTACATGGAAACTTTGTAATGTATATTTTTCTCTTCCACTGCTTTCCTGATTGTTGATTCCTAAAAAGATGGAAGAGACAGTCTGCTGCTTGAGAACCACAGACAGATACTGTAGGCAATAACTGTGGCTTAACTCTTACCTATCTGAGAGTCCCTGGTCTGCTAGGGTAGAGTGGAAAACTCTATGTGCTTTGGGGAAAGGTCTGAAAGATGGGTCCTTTTCTGCAGAATAAGATTTATATCAGTAGGAGAACAACAAAAACATTTAGACTCTAATGTCAATGCCTCAACTGTGGTATAAAATTACAATTTCCTCTTCCTCTGGTTATTTGAAGAAAGCATCAACAAGTGGATTGAATTGCTAAAGGTAACATCAGACTGCGAACTATTCATTTTTGTTTTCTTCTGTCTTCATTCTCTCCTTTATGTTCTTTTCTCATCATTCATCTTATCTTCTTTGCTAATTGTTCTTGATTTCTTTTTTTCAGTTCTTTAGGAAGGAACACTTTGTTAAATCTGTAGCAGTCACAGCCACAAAGATCACTATTCCCGATACTCAAGCGGGAAGTTTCTGTAGCATCCTGAATTGTATGCTTGACTTTTTCATATCTTCAGGAACAGAAGAAAGGCTGATATTGAATGACTTTCCCAGATTTACATGAATCCTCTTCATTCTCCGTGCCATATTAGGGCATTGTATAATTACCTCACAAAATCAGACCTTGTCAAGATAGTGAAATGTGGCTAGGCACCCCTGCTTCCCTACGTCACTCTTGATGCACTCAAATTTGTCTTTATACCTTGTCCTTGTCTCTTATTCTTCTCATTTAATGACGTGTAAAACATCATTTAATAAAACTCATTGTAGTTGTCATTTATCTGTGTTTGGTTCCCATTATCTATTAGAAAGACACATTTTAAGGCTCTTCAAATCTCCACGTTAGTAACCCCTTGTTCTGTGTTATCTTCTTTCCCCTGCTTGGGCCTTGTGTCTATTTTTACCGTTTTTCTTTAACCTCCACATCTTGAGCTATTTCTACAAGATTTCCTTTAATCACTGACATTCCTTTGTTGAATTCTGGGACTTTGTCAAAATAGACAATTTGCAGGGACTATTTATGATATATTCTTTTTATTAATCTTAAAGTACATTCTTTTGCAAGGATGAGTGATCAATAATTGTCTTCTTTGTACTGATGGACTTAGTTTTAAGAAGGCTCTGTGTACATTGAAGAACAAGATACCCACCAAGGATTTTTGAAAGTCTCTCACTCCCATAAAATCAAAGCAAGCAAGGATAAATTGGGTGCCAAAAAAGCAGTCACCAAGAAGAGAAGAAAAATGCCAGTGAGGGTTGTCCTTTTGTATGTACATTACTAGAAACTTTTGGGCAACACTACTTAGAAAAAGGAAATTCTTGGAGAAATGAAGCTGTATAGACTTCTCTTAACTTGCAAAATGACCCTAAAGGATTGAGACAATTGTCCAGATAACCCAGACCCAACAGTAATTTCACCAGAAACTCGATAATAAGCAAATTGTATGTGAATATATGTGTGTTTTTACAGTGGTTTATTTTATCTGAACATTTCTGTCAAATCTCTTTCCCACATTTTAGTAGTAGGCATAAATGAGACATTTTAAGTTAATTTTCATGTAAATTGGTTGAACACTTATACAGCTCAAATTTGGCTTGAGGGTCATTCTTCTTAGCCTGTAGAGGAAAATAGCTTTGTAGCCTTTGATTTTTTTTTTTAAACTTCAAGTTCTAGGTTAATATTTTACTTCTCCAAGGAGAGAGAATTTTTAACCACAAATAAGAGTCTTGAATTAATTTTGTACATTTCAAAGTACTCACCACTTTTCCTGGATTTAATTATAATTATGTCAATTTGTTATATTTACTCTGTAATTACAATAACTACTCTGCATTTATTTTTAGTACAGTTCAGAGAGGAGGTGAGCAGGTTGTGTATACTGTATGTTAATGACACTTTAAGAGCACATGGAATCAACGTGTATTTTCTCAGTGGGATTACAGATTACGAAACTTCTCAGATATGGAAACAAAGGTAAAAAATGTGTTCATAAATTTGAATTGAACATTGCAAAGTATGAAAGGAAATCTGATTTGTAATATGGGTGCTGCTTGTCTCGTTTGGAAAGACCCCTTTTTGGAGAATAGTGTGCCTTCTCTTACATTTATATAGCACTCATAGGCTTGCTATGTAACATTTAACAATCAATAGTATTTGCTTCTTGAAGACACACGTATAGGCAAATGGCCGGATGTAATAGTCCTCAGTTCATGTTGGTGAACGTGAAGCCCTGAAGACTAAGAAAGGATATGGAATTCACTTGCCTCCCTTTTGCAAAGATGTTTAAGAAACATTAAGGGCTCTCAGATATTCTAAACCTTGAAGAGAAACTCAAGGTCTTCACCGCAGATGGGAAGGAAAGGAAATAAATGCACGTAGGTTTGGCAGACGAAGGCTTTAGTGCTTCCTTTGACGTGTATGCGTATGGCCTGGTGCACTCATATGCCATTTTGTGTTCTTGAATTTTGGTTTTCTTAGCTGTAATGTGGTCATGCCACAGAAGTATAACAAGGATTACATGTTAAGATATGTGATGTTGGTTTATCACATACGTTACGAATACGATGTAGATGGCCTGTTGAAATACTTTTCTTAGCTCCTGTCAATACATATATCAATGAGGTTATTAACCTTGTTTTTAAAAAACAGAGAAATAGCCTTAAGTGCTGCAATAAATACAAAGACTCCATTTTTAATGTTTGACCCTTAACAATATGAAAGACCCACATTTGACCTTCCCCTTTCACTTAATAGCTTAAGAAGCTGACATGACAGCTGCGTGCACTGCTTGGAAAGTTGACACCACACACATCCCAGGCTATAAGGGAAGGCTGGACCCAAATCCTAAGCATAAATTAAAACCAGAATCATTTTCCTGCTCCCAGATCTTTCATGTTTCACTCCAAACCAAACTTGAACTCTTCACCTCGGCAATCCTTTCGATGTTGACTATGCAGATAATAAACATTTATTCATTTGTACCTATGTGTCACTCGTCCCAACTTCCAAACAAACTCCTGTGGCACAGATGAGGGAGGTGGTGAGTTGAAAGGTGCCCAGCCTCCAGTAAGGGACTAAGTGTCCGAGTCTCTTCTGTCAAGTAGCACAGTCGCTGGTTTTCCTTCGTGTTCCCAAGGGCTTTGGGGAAATGCAGGGGGAATTGCTTAACACGTGGAGACACAGAGATGGTCAAATCATTCTGAAATGTAAAACAATCCTGGCCGCCTCGCATTTGTTTTCAGCATGTTCTAGAGGGATGGATACAGAAATAGAATCATTTTGTTATCCTTACTCTACAGGGAGGTGCTAGAAATTTTTCTACATGAATTCTCTCCACTTGATAGGGTTCCAATGTACCTATGCATTCATGGCTGACCAATGTTTATGCTAGGCTCAATACAAGGCTAGGCCACAGAGCTGGTAATAATGAGTCAGACTAACGACTTCACACCTCCCTCTAGCATAATGTCTGTAGGACAGAGCAATAACAAAGGATTAAAATGATGGGTGGTACATACCATGGTAATTATTGTAGAGCTACGTCAGGCGTATCTCATCTCCTAGGGAAATGCTGGGGCAGGGATGCGAGAGTATGCACCATGTAACTACATGCTAACTCTGGGAGCAGTGGGTAGACTAAAGGAGGAAATGGGGTTTGTAAGTACTCTGAGATAAAAAATGGCCTAGAATGTCCCTGTGTCTAGATCTGAACAGGATAATCTTGATTTCCAGATGCTGTAGCCCTGCAATTATTGGTGGTACCCCTCTTATTCTCAAATGCATCTCCAGAAATGCTCTGTAGTTACACCAGCCAGATTAACTGCAGACATAAGTTACCTTAGTATAAATTTAATATGAATTTAAACTTAATAGACTTGATTCGTTCAAACTACATTAGGTACTAGGATTTTAGTATTAGAATAAAGCAAATCAAAATATGATGGCCAAATTGAAACTATGGTTCCAAATAAAACTTAATTAAAGTTGAACCAAAGTCCATGACAAATTTCTTTTAACAATAGATAACTTCTGCTCCCTTCACAATAAACAACTCATTTTTTTAGTATTAGTGTTTTCCTGTGTTCCTTTCACATTTCTCTCATTAAATAGGCATTTTCCTTGAAATTTACCAAGTATGACATGGTGCCTATAAATCTAATTTTATTATAATAATTTTTAGTTTACCACAAACAAATGAAAACTAAAACAAAACTTAGAGGTTGTTATGATGTTTCACCGTATGCCTGGTAGTTGGAGTTAATTCAAGAGTTTGTCTTTTATTTCTATGTCTCTAATGAAGACACAGTCTGGAGAAATTAGTTTATGGCTCCTAATTTCTTAGCTGTGTTCTGTCTTACTGAGAGCTAAGCTAGAGGGAGCAGTTTTTTTTTGGGGGGGGATTTTACTTTATTCGTATTTATTTTATTTTTTTTTAATTTCAGATTAATATAAGGGTATGTATTATTAGGTTACATTGTTTGGGTTAGTTAGGTAAAGTCCAAGTTGTAGTTGAGCCAATTAACTACAAGAAGGGAGAGAGGAAGCTATTTTTCATGGTATCTTTCAATCTTGAGAGTATTTAAGAATGGAGAAATCTTAATGTTTCCTTATGAAAAATTACAAACATTCATATGTAATGCTTTGGTCTAAGTTCCTGTTTAATCAGAAGAATGATACATGAAGTTCATTTATTCACAAATCTAAACTATTTAGTATGTTTCCAAGAAAGTATAAATGGGCTGTTAATACATATGTAGCAATATTCCTTAACATCTCAAAGCCTGGATGTAATGCTTATTAAACATGTCTACACATCATTTAAAATACTTTTATGAATCATTAGAAAATAAGAGTGAAATGAATAAGCAATACTGTCAAAATGATATGGAATTAGCATCTACAGTGGTATTATAAGAAAAAGGGATTAGAGAAAAGATCTCAAAAAACTAACTTACAACAAAAATAATAAAATGACTTCTACAAAAGGCTGTTTTGAATACTGGCCATTTTTTTCATGTTTATGGTCCATGGATGAATGTAGATGTGATTGAATGTGATTGAGGGGTCTTATGAGAGACTGTGGGATTTTAAAAACCAAATATTTGCATGAATGACTTTAGAAACAAATAGAAAGAAACCCAGGTGGTCACAGAATAGCAAAATATGATTAGTAATGTATGGAAAATTGAATAAAATGATATTTTATTTCTTTTCATTTTCTTTCATTCTTTTTTTGTTTGTTTCTTTTCGTTTTCACATTCAAAAGCATAGTTAACGTTGTTGGTGAAAACATTTAGGAAATAAGCAAACTAAAAGGAGTGGAGTACCTATTATAAGCTATTCATCTCACATAATTTCATTTTACTTAGGCCTCTTGGCAATCTTATGAGGCAGGTCACATAGCTAAAAATGGTGGCTTCGGCTAACGTCTCATCCATGTGCTTTGTTTGTTGAGAAGAATGTTGTAACAAAATCTGGTATATACGTTCTTTTTGGTAAAACATTGTCTCTCCACTTAACCACAGACAGACACCTCTCTTGATACCTTTAACCCCCCACTAAGGGGGTAGACACTGCAATTTTGATATAAGCAGAACAGAAAACAAGGCTCAGAAATGTATGTAGCTTTTATAATTTCAAACAACTAGTACCTGGCGTAGATGGCTAGGAAAGAATTAAATGTCCTTCTATGTTCCCTTTAAGGCCCCCCATGTATTCCCATCTCTCCTCCTATGACAGGAAGTGTAAAGGTCCTTCAATGATGTCCATACCCTAATTCCCAGAAATTGTGAACATGTTACTTTACCCTACAGCACAAGAGAATTAGGTTGCAGATGGAAGTGAGCTTGTTATTCAGCTGGCCTTAAAATAGGGAGATTACCCTCTATGAATGTACATGTGGGTGGGCCCAATTAAGTCACATGAGTCCTAAACGGTAGAGAACACTTCTCCTGGATCAGAGAGTTAGAGCAGAGGAAGGAGAAAGAGGAGAGATTTAATACAGAAGGAACCAGACCCGCACTCGTCATTAAAAATGGAGGGTGGGAGCCTGAAACAAAGAATATGTGTGGCCTCTAGACCTGGGAGTTACCCTTGGTGAACAGCCAGTAAGGAAAAAAGAAAAAAATCTCCATCCTACAACTGCCAGGAAATCAAACAACCCAACAATCTAAATGTGAAGAAAACAGATGATTCCTTAGATCCTCCTGAAACGTCTTGCAGAATTGTAAGACACTAAATTTGTGTTGTTTAAGCCATGGAAGTTGAAGTAATTTGTTTTGGCAACAAAAGAAAACTGTAATGGAGCCACAGAGGAGAAAGGGTATTAATCTAATTCCAATGCATCAATTAGACCACAATAGCTAGTGGGTGCCATCACTGAATTAAATGTCACAGTGGGAGGCGGGGGGTCCTGCTTTTTCTTTCTTTATTTTTTTATTAAATCATAGCTGTGTACATTAGTATGATCATGGGGCACCATACACTTGGTTCATAAACTGTTTGACACATTTTCATCACACTAGTTAACACAGCTTTCATGGCATTTTCTTAGTTATTTTGCTAAGACCTTTACATTCCACATTTACTAGGATTCACATATACCCTTGTAAGATGCACCGCAGGTGTAATCCCATTAATCTCCCTCCCTCCACCTACCTCCCCCCTCCCTACCTCTCTTTCCCCCTTCTCCCTATTCTTAGGTTGTAACTGGGTTATAGCTTTTATGTGAAGGTCCTACATTAGTTTCATAATAAGGGTGAGTACATTGGGTACTTTTTCTTCCATTCTTGAGATACTTTACTAAGAAGAATATGTTCCAGCTCCATCCATGTAAACATGAAAGAGGTAAAGTCTCCATCTTTCTTTAAGGCTGCATAATATTCCATGGTGTACATATACCATAATTTATTAATCCATTCATGGATCGATGGACACTTGAGCTTTTTCCATGACTTAGCAATTATGAATAGGGCTGCAATAAATATTCTGATACAACTATCTTTGTTATGATGTGATTTTTGGTCTAAGAAAATTGGTATAGAAGGGACATTTCTTAAACTGATAGAGGCCATCTACAGCAAACCCACAGCCAATATCATATTGAATGGAGTTAAATTGGAATCACTTCCACTCAGATCAGGAACCAGACAAGACTGCCCATTGTCTCCATTGCTCTTTAACATTGTAATGGAAGTTTTAGCCACCACAATTAGGGAAGAAAAGGCGATCAAGGGTATCCACATAGGGTAAGAAGAGATCAAACTTTCACTCTTCGCAGATGATATGATTGTATATCTGGAAAATACTAGGGACTCTACTATAAAACTCTTAGAAGTGATCAAGGAATACACCTGCTTTTTCTATGTTCGAGAAGGAAGGACTTGTGTTTTGCACTTTATCGCATTTGCACTTGGGATTCAGTCGTAGCTGCAACCTGTAAGGTTAGTGACAAGAAAACTCTGTCTTCTCTCTTTTAGATAATGGTATATTCACCATAGCTATGGAACCCTGCGGCTGCCTTCTCAAAGAGAAATTTTGAATACTTCTGGGTTTCCTGCTTCTGGGAGATTTGAGCCACGTTTGTTTCACAAGTTAGTTTTGTCTTCCCACCATCTGATCCCTAGTTCAAAATTAAGAAATTGGACAATTATTATGCAGAACTCAATGCCCTGAATGTATAAAAAAGCTATTGTTGTGTTAGGTGAGCTTCCACCAATCCACAGGAAATGTAGGCCACAAAAGAAAATTTATTTCTAAGCTCTGCAGGCATGAGGAGAATACTTGTTAGCATTAACAAGAAAACAACTAAATCACACTTCCTAATAAAAACTATATCCTGATTTTATTTTATAGTGACTATCCCAAAGCAAATACCATTTTCTAATGATAAAAAGCAATTAACAATTTAACCTTAATATAATCTTATTTTAAGTGCTTTTGTTGCTATAGGCAAAATTTCTAGGATAGTGAACATTATAAAGAAAAGCGGAATCTAGCAAGGGCGTGGTGCCATGTTTCCCACCCTCTTAGGATCTGAAAGTCTTTTAAATTCCATTAACCACAGGAAGGTATTCTCTGCTGGTGGGACATGCTTCTAAAAGACCCGAAAACTAGTTAGTAAAGGGAAAGGTGAGATTTCTGGTCAGGTCCATGGGAAGAGGGTGGAGGTGTTTGTCTCCAAATGAGCTATTATTTGTGCCTGAAGGTTCGGTCACTTTCCTAAAATCCTTCGTATTTCTGTGTGCTACTTAAAATTATACTAACTAAAATAGAAGTTCAGCTGGTAAAACACAATTACCCTTTCCAAATGCCACTGAACCCCAGACAAATTTGATAATGACACCAAGGTCCTCCTTTAATTAAGAAGGCACCCCCCTAGGGACTCTTCTGAACCCAATGCCTCAGCTGGTGTCAATCAACTCTGAGCTACAAGAATTATGATTTCATAATCATTTTTATAATAAATGTATTCAGGAGACTTAAGTGTCTTGAGTTCCCACTATACATCATGAAATAAAACTGTTCTTTTCGTGTATTGCCTTTCTTATAACTCTTCCCTGGCAGTGTAGGCACTATCATTTCCATTTTCACAGGGAAGAACCCTGAGATACAGGGAGGTTAAGAGACTTCACTGCCAAGTTCATTGAGAGAGTAAGTGGCATTCTGGGTTTCAAACCCAGGCTCATCTATTCCTTAAACACATATTTTTAAAATGTTTCAAACCCAGGCTCATCTATTCTTTAAACACATATTTTCACCTTGTTTTGTACACAAAATTTAATAGTAAAATGGTGCAATCATAACAGTGTCAAAAATAATTCTTATCAGATCTGTATATGAGTCTAGTTGTTTTTTTGTTTTTTTTTTGTATTTTTAATGTCTTTGGTGCTTACCTTCAGAGAATTAGCCTTCTGTATTGAAGGTAGGGATTATCTCCCATGTGGGATTATTTGAAGAAAATATCTATCCAGGAAACAAATTTCTCTTAAAAAACTTAAAGTGATAATTAAATCACCACCATGACAGTTCCTAGGTTTTAGGGTCAATTTGCTATACTAGTTGGATGAGGTGAGTTTTCCCTGTTCCAGTTTCTGACAGTGTACAAGGTACTGTGAAAAAAATGACCTTGCCGGGCAGCAGTGCCTGTGGCTCAAAGGGGTAGGGCATCGGCCTCATATGCCGGAGGTGGTGGGTTCAAACCCAGCCCCGGCCAAAAACTGCAAAATAAACAAATAAATAAATAAGTAATAAAATAAAATAAAAATGACCTTGCTACTGGTCCTTCTCCACAAGGCAGAAAGAGTTTTTTGTGAGCAGATACCATGTGTTTCTTGATATTATAAGAAACATTAAGTACTCAAAAACATTTCTTGGAGAGATGAAATTGGTCTCAGTGATGCGGGGCCCTTCCAACATGAGTCCACTTCTAGTATTGCTCAGCGACAAAGGACCCAGGGAAATTACCATGGAACCTGTGGAATAACGTGGATCGTCTCCATTGTTCTGCTTCCTACTGTCAAGGGGATACCCTTATTTAACTGGTTTCTACATTCCCACCACATCCATATGTAAATACTTGGTGTTTGATGCTGAAAGAGAAGTAAGACTAGTCAAGGGTTTTCTTTTATCAGCACGTTAAAGAAGCTTTCCAATCCTCTGTCATAATTTTCTGATGCCTTAGAAATACTGTACCGATAAACATATTTTTCCCTTCTCTCCTTCTTGTAATGCAGCCCTGTCTGCTACCAAGAAACATAGTCCTCTGCCTCTCTCTGACACCCACTTCATGCTTTCCTTGTTTAATCTCTAATGAGTGTGGCCATGACTGCCATGACTGCAGTATTAAAAAGTTGCATAAAAAATTGCTCATCATCTCTAATCATCAGAGAAATGCAAATCAAAACCACCCCGAGATATCATATCACCCCGGTAGAATGGCCCACATTCCAAAGTCTCAAACCTGCAGATGCTGGCGTGGATGTGGAGAGAAGAAATCACTTTACACTGCTGGTGGGACAGCAAACGAATACAACAGTTTTGGAAGGAAGTATGGAGAATCCTCATAGAACTCAACTTAGACCTCCCATTTGCTCCTGCAATCTCATTACGAGGCATCTACCCAGAAGGAAAAAAAAAATCATTTTATCATAAGAACATTTGCACTGGACTGTTTATCACAGCTCAATTCACGATCACCACAATGTGGAAACAACCTAAATGCCCATTAACCCAGGAATGGATTAACAAGCTGTGATGTATGTATAGTATGCAATACTATTCAGCCACTAAAAAAGATGGAGACTTTACCTCTTTTGTATTAATTTGGATGGAGTTGAAATACATTCTTAGTAAAGTATCACAAGAATGGAGAAGCAAGAATCCAAAGTACTCATTCTAATATGAAGGCAGCAGATGAGCTAATACAAGGTGGTGGGGTCGGGGAATGAGGGAGCGGGGAGAGGAGAGGAGGATGGGGGGGTCAGGGTATTGTGGTATGGCACCCTTCTTGGGGGTGGGACACAATTATAAGAGGGTCATTAACCGAACAAATTCAATCAGTGTAAACTAATTCTTTGTACCCTTAATGAATCCCAAACAATAAAAAAAAAAGAAAAAAAGAATAAAAACATATATCCATACAAAAAAAAAATAAAAGTGGATAAGAGAGTCTGGGTTGTTTGACCTAAACATTTTGATGATAACATTGGTGACGTATAGAGAAAAGAAAGGGAAAGGTGGAACAAGGAAGACGAACATGCGGCTAACACCAAATAATAGGGCAACTCAATGGTCTTTAAAAATAGCCATGAGACCGAAAATTCAGATGTACCCATAATTTAACGTGAACTCGGTTTTCCATACCACTATGTTGCTAAGAGCATGAAAATATATACATGATACACACCGTTTGCTGAGTTAGCTAGCTTTTCTATACACCTGCTTTACTTGATACTGAAATTGATTTTGTTCCTGGTTAATTTTACATAGACATTACACCTGCATCTTCCTACAAGTAATATTTATTACAGCAGTTGAAATGCATAATTTGATAGAAAACATACCCAGAGTAAATAATTAGCTGATTTACAACTTGCTTTAGATAACACCTTCAATTATTAAAATAATTAGTGAAATTGAATTCAAGATGAAAACCTCAGCTTAATTTGAACTTGTCCTTGAAGCTACTTTCTGACCCATTTTAACATATTACCTGTTGAAATATTCATAAGAAAAAAAGAAGTTTTAGGCTTTGTGTTTAAGGTGACTTTTTCCAGTTCACTTCCAATTTTTTGTTTAATTCCCTTCTCCTTTCTATTCCTTTCCCTAGATAAAAGTTTCTTGAACATATCAATACAAATTACTGTAGTTCATTTTTTGGAGAGTCTGTGCCCTTTAGCAAAAGATTTACACGATCTCACCGGATCTCTGCTTTTTGGTCTTCTTTGCAATAGAAGAGATGCTCTGTAACCATCATCTCCATTTAGTGATAGTCTGAAAAAAAAGTAAAGATTAAAATAAGTCCATTTCAAATTTAGGTAATATGATTTGCTTTACAAACAACAATCTCCATGAGACAAATGATGATAAACGAAGGAAAACGTAACTGCAGGCCTAAATGCCACTGTTTCTCAAAACCAGATTTGACTATTATTTTGGGTTTTTCTATACCTGGGATATTTACAGATTTGTAGTATGAACAAGCATATTAGTCATGGAATTATTTTTCCCTTTTATGAAAGAAATACAATTGTTTAGGTTCAAAGAAAACAAAGACCAAATTGTATTCTATATTTCCTTTTCTCTAGGAATGTCTCTTACAATTTCCATGTGATTCTATAACCAACTGAAACTTGTTCATTGTGTATTTAAAAACCCAATAGGATAAACATAGTAAGTGTAGGCTACTTCTTACTATGCACGGCTGAAAATGGGTAAGCCTGAGACTCGGGTCTCATTGCAGACGGAGCTACGTGTCTGTCATCTGCACACTTACTCATTTCATTCTTGTTTGAACCCCCCACTTCCCTAACAGCAAATAGATCATAACCTCCAGGACCCTTAGGTTTCTGAGTTCCTAATGGATTGCCGGAGTTCTTATATATTGAGGCCAAAAGCAGAATCCACCTGGGTACCTTGCCTTCTCTGAAAATCTTACCCAAAACCTTGACACAATGACACTTAGAGCCTTCTTTGGCCCCCTTATAATTTGTCCACTGACACTTGCAGCAGAGGTACCCTTATGGGTTTTCCTGTGGCCAATGGACTCTTGTTCTATGAAAAAAACAGAAATAGCCCAGAGGAGGTCTGTGGTAGACAGACAACAAACAACAATAGGAAGTATAAGTATTCAGAGCCCAAGTTACTATAACTGATATCTAAAGTTCTTCGTTCTTACTAAATTTTCTGTAACTAAACGTCATTTTTTAGCAAGGCAAATAAATTAGACGAGAAGCCTTATTGCTTTGATAATGAAGACTTTGTATCTCATTGTTCAATAATTTTGTGAAAATCCCAGTGTTCATATGTTAGTATCAGTTCTGCAATGTTTCATAAGAACATATCAATCACCCTGCAGAGTTATCTTTTTAATTTTTTTTTTTTAAACTGGATCTCATAATCTAAATTCAACCAAGTCCCGAGTCATTAGAGGACAAGGTTAAGTTCTAATAGAGATCTCAGGATCGGGTATAATCAGCACTCTTATAGCCCTTCGAATCTTTCACACAAATATTTATCTTTATACAATGTGTGTTTTCATTTAGAAATATTTAGAAGCAAATATTTGAAATATTTGAAGCAAAGTAGATAAACTGGAATATATTCTGACAAGCTACAGTTATAGTCGTTTCAAATTTATGTCAATTGAATGTATTTGTTAGATGCCTTCTCAGACGCTCAGATTTAACACCAAGAACAGGGTATAAACAGCTCTCTAGGGTACAATCCCCTCACCCCCATTCAGCTCAGTCTAGTAGGGAATATGTAGGGAGATTGTAGGGAAATAAAGACCACACCATAAAATGCCTCATGGACTCTATTTTCTAAATCTGTCATAGGTTCGGTTTTAAATGCAGAAGTCAGGCTCCGCGCCTGCAGCACAGTGGTTACAGCACCAGCCACATACACCGAGGCTGGCAGGTTCAAACCCGGCCTGAGCCAGCTAAACAACAGTGACAACTGCAACAAAAATAGTCAGGCATTGCAGGTGGGTGCAGCTGGGTGCCTGCCGTCCCAGCTACTTGGGAGGCTGAGGCAAGAGAATTGCTTGAGCCCAGGAGTTTGGGGTTGCAATGAGCTGTCACACCATGGCACTCTACCCAGGGCAACATAGTGAGACTCTGTCTCAAAAAATAAATAAATAAAAATAAATGCAGAAGTCACTTTCAATAAATTAAAACACTTCGTATTTATTAATTATAAAGTGAACAAACTTCAATGCTTCAAATAATAGTATATTTTTCATTTACCTACTGCAAAACCTCTTTAAAAGATCTAGTTAGCCATGGCAAGCACAGTCTAGGAAGTATTTATAAAATTTCACTGACACTCCCCCTCATTTCTTCTGGACCTTCCACAGCTCTATGTTCCCTTTCTAGTAATGTTTTTCTGATTTGATCCTTGCCCCATAGTTCTATAGTTCTTTCCACTATAGCTGCAGATACAACATCACCCGCCTTTTCCTGTAGGTATGGAAGGGTATGTGGGAGGGAGGAAACTCTCGCACAAAGATAAACAAATCTGATTTGTAGCATTTCTAGATCGCCATGTCATCAAAAGTTTGACTAGGGTTTAAATCAAGCTGCCAGAGTGATGTCACTGAGCATGTTGGGAAGTTTCCGATTCTCAATATCCACCTAGAAGCAGCTTACGATTATGACACAGGGCTTACGTGTAAGCATCCAGTGCATAACTGAAGATTCGGGATTTAAGAGAAACTGTGAAAATTAAAAAGAGATCTGCTAGTACAAAAAAGGAATGAAAAGCATCTGCGCCTGAATGGGAGAATTCAGACTAAAACACAGGACTGGCCACTTTGATTTCATATGGAGAAACGTTAGTGGAATTTCTACTCCAGCTCCTGTAAACTTTGCTTATTGAATGCAATATATAATGTGGGTCTTATAAATATTTACCAATATTTTTCTCATTATCAATATGTTCAGAAGGATACCACTAAGAGGCTCTCCTGAATTTAAGTGTGGCTGTGTATCATTCTTAGGTGAATAAAACGCAAACAAAAGTGGAAGGATCTAAAGGCAGGTGTCCACCTGTCCACTTCTTACCCTGCTGCGGTGATTGCAGGACAGAGCATGGATGTGACAGTGTGGTGAGGAAGCTGGACCAACACACAGAGGGCAGAGTGTCCCTGGAGAGTCCTCTGAACATCAGCACAAGATTCCTCAGGGAAGGATAAACACTTCTGATGTATGTTAAGCCAACGACATTGTATGTATTTATTAACTCAGGCTAATCAAACTATCATAGCTGGAAAGTAATACATGTGCCTAAGTTCAGAAATAGTGGTGGACTGCTAGTTCCAGATCCACAATATAGATTTCATCTTCAAAAAATCTCTTACTGTATTTATAACATCCTGAATTAAAGGACTCTTCCATACAGTACACACCAAATGACTCTCCATGATTTCCCGCAGGCAGCTGACACTGGAGGTTTGGAAAGTGGCAATCCTCGCTTCTTTCTTAATAGAATTTGTAATGTGGGTAGATTCTAGGTGACTTTTACTTTAGTGTACGTGACCTCTAGTATTTTTCAAATCCATATTTAACACCAAATATGCCCTGCGTGAATGTCGTCTTTAACTTACAGAGTACGCAGAACACATGAGAAATATCCATGAAAAATCCTCGGGTGTTGGCACATCACTGCCTGAAGACGGGCTTCTTGCCAATAGTGAAACCACATGTTTTAGTGTTTTCCCTCTGAAGTGAGCAGGGCAGTTACAGAAGAATGATTGCGAGTATATCACAAAGAGCTGGGGAAAAAATTCAAACTAAATTCACCTGACTCTCTGGCCCTCGAGACTATAAGAAAAATAATGTCTCAAATTAGAAGGCCAAGATTCAAAATCATTCCCAGGTAATTCTGATCTTGTCCTCTCTCATTTATTGGACGATCCTGGAGCCGGGATTATGGACATCTTCATGGCCTAACTCCAGGTCACACTGTAGGCTCATTATGTAAACTCTCAGGTCTTTAATAATTTTCATCAAAAATTTAGATAATACCTACATCCTGACGGCAGTATAAGAACAAATTAAAATAGGCATTTCAAATGCTTGACACATATATATTTTTTTCTGAATCACTCTCAGAGTATAAAATCCGTTCAGGTATTTTCAAATTTGATAGTATAAATTATTTTTACTTTCATTCTAACTGTCGATGATTTTATACATTTGAGTCGTGTAGCTTCACAATTTTAACCTTTCAAGAGGAGCATCCAACCTTCAATCTATACTGCACTAAGCCCTGTACTTCCATATTTAAAGTTTTATATTAATAATTATTATCTCATTTCATTATAATATAGCCCTGTAAATTAATTTTCAAAACTCATTCACAATTAATTGATGAGAAAATTGAAATTCAGGGATATTACCTGACTGCTCAAAGGTCATGATAATCTGTCCAAGGTTTCCTGCTCTTACTTCAAAGTTATTTTCACTAAGTCCATGGCAACCACCAGATGATGCTCAGTTCAATAAAGAACGGAGGTCTCTAAACCTCGGACTACTTGGTCCTCAACAGCAACCACATCCTACAGCAAAAACAACACCAACCACAGGGCCTTGAATCAGCTTGAGCGTGTCGCAGGTACAAACAATGGGACAGATGAATCTTCCATTGGTGGCAAAAGCTGCATTTCATTGAATTCTTTTTTTCTCACTTTTGCTAGAAAGGACCAACTATAGGCTGCAATGTCTTTTTTGTCCTAATCGCTATCTTTCAGGTTGTTATTTCTATCATTTCTAATGGTTGTCCACATTTGGTGGATACAGACTAACAATTATCTGCCACAAAGACATTGCACTGTATTGTGCCTAACCCGAGTCCTGCTCAAAAAACTCTATGACTCTATCTATATCTACATACACACAGACATGTGCACACACACATATACACATAGTTCTATACTATATACACACACTTGTATATATATGAATACATTTACAAATTTGTCTATTATAAAGGCTGGCTGACCTAGATTCAGAAACATTTCACTGCTCAGCCCCAGTGTCCTCTTCTCTGTGAGAGCCACTGACTCACTTTCTTCTAATTAGAATAGAAAGTACACCTCTTTTCTGTTCCTGTGGCACCTCACACATGTCTCTGTTAGAGAACTTTCCATTCTATATCCAAAGTGTCTCTGTACATAATCTTCCGAATGATCTCACAGCCATGTGAGATGACCTACCTCCTGAAGGGAGGTAGTGTCTGTATTTTCTAATCAGCATCTAATATTGAACTTGGCTCATGGTGGTGGAAACGCCACTAAAGAGTGGAATGAATATAGAGATGTGGGGATCAAGAGAAATAGGATCTACGAACCACAGATTCCTTTCTTCATGTTTCATGTTCATCCTGGCTGGTCAAACGTTAAATCCCAGTGAATCTCTTCTATGCTGTGTTCCTATTTTAAAGCTTATGAACACTTGCTCGCTAGCTGTGTGGGGCCCTATCAGTGAAAATGCGGCTTTCCTGAAGAAAGGGTTCAGCGCACACCCAGAAAACACTTAACATCACTTAACATGATATTGAATCAGCCCGACATTTCACAGCCAGGTGTCTACCTATGTAGCCCAACCAATGCCACAGAGAATACTGCCAAAGTCAGGAAACGCTTCTTTCCTTGACTTGAAAAATAACATCACAGTGAAATGAAGTAAACGCAAAAGCCACCTGAACCAATGGGATTTATTTGATGACAAAATTTGGTGAATAAAAATGTTTGAGTTTTTGATGTGATGATGCTTCCCTGATGAGAGAAATGAAAAACTCCAGTCCTCTCATGTAAAGCCACATCACCAGGATGGAAATAATGAGCTCCGGTGAGAGCTGGCAGCGAAAAGTTCAGTTTACTTTTAGTTCAGCATGGCATCCACTTGTCTATGCTACTATTGTGATGGTATCAAATTTTCCTTTGAGGCACAGGAAAAAACTATAAATTGTGGTTCTTCTATCTCTAGACAGAATCTTTCCTATAGGAAGACGAGTGTTAGTCTGAAATGTAATCTGAAAGGTATTGCAAATATGCCCTTACCTAAATATTCCTTCTTTTGTCTGCACATACAGGCAAAGAGATGGGCTATAATAATTTTCTTGTTGGAGATGAATAGCTAGAAAATTCTCAGGCATAGATATGACTCCTTTGTTAACATGGAGCTCCCAAAGTAATCACATTTATTTTGATTTTTAAAAGCCCTGTCCGAGGGGAGAGGATATACTTCTATTTCTGAAATTGGGTGAATGTGGATATTTTTTCCAAACATTTACATTTTTTCTTAATATGCTAGACTTCGTGGCTTATAGCCCAAAATACTTTTACTTGAGCCTATCTCTACTAATTTTTGGATTAAATGACTTTAAGACTTGTTTCAAATTGCAAATGAATATATATGACCCTGATTAGAAAGAACAAAGCTATGAAACTCACAGTCTTATTGCTGTTTCATAAGAACTAATCTGCATTTTGTCTCTGTTGTCTGTTTTAATATACAGATGGTTTGGAGATGCTCAGTGGAGAACCTCTGTGATAAAATGAACAGCAGAAAGATGGCAGCTTAGGATATTGTTGACATAATCCACGTTCTAAGTATCATTCTTGTAGAATTATTTTTATTTACTTGATTTATTTTTGGCATTTTATCTAAGCTGTATGCATTGCAACTGCCCCTGGAATTACTTAACTCATTCAATAAAAATGCATAGTAAGTGGGTAAATGAGTTTTAGCAATTCAGATTTCTCTAAGGAAAAAGAAGATTTGTAATTGCTTGGGCAAGATGATAATTTAAAAGCAAAACGCTAACTTTACTTTTACATTGTTGGTCATGTACTGATAGATCCATATAATAAAAACATTTGTATTTGCTTAATATTTTGAAATTAAAACACTGAAATTATAACTGAAAATCATCCCACCCCAACCCCCCAAAACAAGAGCTCAAGTAAACATCATAATGTCACACTTTAAGACACCGGAATAAGAACAAGAAATCCCAATGTTAGTAGAAGGAAAATGATAAGAATCAGAGAGCCGAAATAAATAAAATAGAGACTGGAGTAACAACAGAAAATATCATGTTTAGCTAGACTGAAAAAGATACCTTAGACTTTCAAAGCAATCTTGAGCAAAAAAAAAAAAAAATAAAATAAGATAAAAAATAAACTGGAGATATGACATTTCCTGACTTCAAAAAAATCATAAAATTATTGTAATCAAAACATTATGAGGTTCAAGATCATGAGACCAATAATAAAATATGATAGCTGTTGTTAATAACAATATGTTTTATACTTAAAATGTGCTAAGAGTATAGATTTTAAGAGGTCTTACAACTTACACAGAAAGGATACATGAGATAATGCATATGTTAATTAGCTTGATTTAGAACTTCCTCAATACATACATATTGCAAAATATGTTGTACACCACAAAGATATCCAAGGTTATTTGTTAATTAAAAAAACAAATAAGAGAATTTTGCTGAGGGAACAGTAAAGGCATAACAATTTATAACCAAATACACAAAAAATACGTAAATTCAAACATTTACAATTAAATGCTTTTTTTTTTGTAGAGACAGAGTCTCACTTTACAGCCCTCGGTAGAGTGCCGTGGCCTCACACAGCTCACAGCAACCTCCAACTCCTGGGCTTAAGCGATTCTCTTGCCTCAGCCTCCCGAGTAGCTGGGACTACAGGCGCCCGCCACAACGCCCGGCTATTTTTTGGTTGCAGTTTGGCCAGGGCTGTGTTTGAACCTGCCACCCTCGGTATATGGGGCCGGCGCCTTACTGACTGAGCCACAGGCGCCGCCCATACAATTAAATGCTTTTAGATAACAGTGCTGGAACACACAATGGAGAAAGAATAGTCTCGGTGTTCAGAATAATGCATATCCACTTACAGAAGAATAAATTGGGCACAATCTTATATCATATGCAAAACTAAACTAAAAATAGTCTTAAACATTAAGGGCTGAAGCTGTAAAACTACTAGAAGAAAACAAAGGGAAAAACTCCATGGTATTGGTCTGGGCAAAGATTTGATATCATCCCAAATGTAGAAGTCATAAGAGCAAAATGGATGAATAATAATGTATAAAACAACAAGCTTTGTAGAAAAACAGAAACAAATAAACAAACCAATCAATAGAATGAAATGATAACCTGCAGAACTGGAGAGATTACTTGAAACAATATATGTGATATGAGTTAATAACCAAAATACACTGGTATAAGGAATTCAAATGACTCAGTAGCAAGACAACAAATAGCTTTATTAAAAACGGAACAAAATGCTCAACATCACTCCTTATCCAGTAAATATAAATTACAACCACAATGAAATACCACCTCAAACCTGTTAGAAAGGCCATTATCCAAAAGACAAAAAAACAAAAGTGTTTGGGATGTGGAGAAAATGGAGTCTTGCACACCGTTGGTGGGAATGTAAATTGATTGGTATGACCATTTTGCAAAACAGAATGGCAATTATTTAAAAAAATAAAAACGGATCTATCACAGAACTCAGCAATCCTACATCTGGGTATATGCAAAGAAAATGATCACCAGTTTGTCAAGGAGCCATCTGTACTCCCATGTCCACTGCATTATTCACAATGGCTAAGCTATGGGGTCAACCTAAGAGTCTGTCAATAGATGAGTGAATAAGGACAGTGTGAGTTTCTATATGTGCGTTAGACACAGATCCATATGCACACACACATATGGTGCACCTGTGTGTAGTGTGTATAAAATCCAGCCTGACAATGGAAACAATCCTGCCAGTTTGGCAATGTGGATGGACCTGAGAGTGCCTACTAAGTGGTGAGCCAAGCACCAGATGGACCTGAGGGCGCCTACTAAGTGGTGAGCCAAGCACCAGATGGACCTGAGGGCACCTACTAAGTGGTGAGCCAAGCCCCACATAGACCTGAGGGCGCCTACTAAGTTGTGAGCCAAGCACCAGATGGACCCGAGGGCGCCTACTAAGTTGTGAGCCAAGCACCAGATGGACCTGAGGGCACCTACTAAGTGGTGAGCCAAGCACCAGATGGACCTGAGGGCACCTACTAAGTTGTGAGCCAAGCACCAGATGGACCTGAGGGCGCCTACTAAGTTGTGAGCCAAGCACCAGATGGACCTGAGGGCACCTACTAAGTGGTGAGCCAAGCACTAGATGGACCTGAGGGCGCCTACTAAGTTGTGAGCCAAGCACCAGATGGACCTGAGGGCACCTACTAAGTGGTGAGCCAAGCACCAGATGGACCTGAGGGCGCCTACTAAGTGGTGAGCCAAGTACCACGTGGACCTGAGGGCGCCTACTAAGTGGTGAGCCAAGCACAGATGGACCCGAGGGTGCCTACTAAGTGGTGAGCCAAGCACAGATGGACCTGAGGGCGCCTACTAAGTGGTGAGCCAAGCACCAGATGGACCTGAGGGCACCTACTAAGTGGTGAACCAAGCACAGATGGACCCGAGGGTGCCTACTAAGTGGTGAGCCAAGCACAGATGGACCTGAGGGCGCCTACTAAGTGGTGAGCCAAGCACCACATGGACCTGAGGGCGCCTACTAAGTGGTGAACCAAGCACAGATGGACCTGAGGGCGCCTACTAAGTGGTGAGCCAAGCACAGAAAGACAAACACCGCGTCATCTTGTCTACATGTGTATCCAGACACAGTGGCACTCACAGAGCAGAGAACAGAATGGAAGCTGCAAGGAATAAGTAGTGACAGGGAGATAGTTTTTAAGGGGTACAAATAGTTAATGAGGCTGGAGGAACAAATTCTGGAGACATTTTGCACAACAGGGCAACTTACAGTTAACAATATCATAATGACCACCTGAACTAGCTCAGAAAATGGATCGTAAATGTTCTCATTCACTTCCAAAACATAATAACAATGTGAGGTGACGAATATCTTTACTAGTTTTATTTAATTATTGTACAATACACACATGTCAAACCATTGTTATATACCATAAACATACACAATTTTTTCTATCAATTATGCCTTAAAGTAAAACAACACTCCTTTCTGTTTCCCAGCATTATTATGCTAATTGTTGTTTCCTGTGATTCATTTGTTTTCTTTTCTTCCTTCCTTATTAATTAATTTTTGGTCAAATGTTAGAATTTAGGAATAATTTCTTTTTTTTTTTTTCTTTTTCAGTTTTTGGCTGAGGCTGGGTTGGAACCCACCACCTCCAGCATGTGGGGCTGGCGCCCTACTCCTCGAGCCATAGGTGCCACCCAGAATTTAGGAATAATTTCTTAAAAACACTTTTTAAAAATTCCATGCACAAACCTATCCTAAAATATATCTCAAAAAATTCATTTGTATCTGCTTTTTCCCTGAGCCTAATATATTTTTAGCTAACTAATTAATACCAGAAAGATGAAATTATCTTCTCATTTAATCTGAAATATTCATAGCTGAGTAATTAATAGTAAGAAATATAGTGTAGAATTAAAAAGCAGAAATTAATTTGTTCCCTGATAAAATAAGAACCTTCTAACTTAAGAAAATTTCACTGTCCTCTTCAAAAGTAGATCTTCCTAGAGATCTCGAGCCAGAGTTCTAAGTAGAGGTGTGATTCCCAACCCACTTCACGTGTTAAGTTCTAGGTTAATGGAACAAATAAGGCTGAAAGTGAACTGGAAGAAACAAGAAGATCCCCAAGATTAGGGACAGTAAGACACACAAGTATTACATGTCCAAGTGCCGACTGGGGTCATCAAAGCAGAAAAGGATTGAAAATGTTGCAATGGAAAGTTATAATCTGCGTTGAGTCCCATAATTGTCAGTAGTGAGAAAACTACGAGGATGCTGCAGTGAATCATATGTCAAGGGGCCATCCAGCAATAAGACCCCTTTCTGCCTAGATATCTTCAGCTTGGAGGTCCCCATGCCAGCTCTTGCTTTGGTTTTTTGTTTATAATGAAGCAAGTCTTCCTTCTCAGGCATGCTGCTCTCAGTCATCCTGTCTGATTCTCTGATAGGGTAAATGATCTCTTTTACTAGGTACGAGAAGGCATAGGTTTATATAGATACAATTTAATAATTGGATACATTTTTTTGTCTTCAAATAACCTATCCACAAATAGTTTATCTACGTTTACCTAAAAAGTTAGATAAACTCCTAACACAAATCAAGGTAATTGAGTGTCTTTAAACAAATTAACTGGTTGGGGTGTGAAGAACAGTTCTTCAAGTTGAGGAGTTGAGGTGATACTGTTTTCCTAATATGGGTCGGTAGGCACAATTTCACCTCCTACTCGAGAATGGCTGAGGCCACAGCACCCTGATACAACAGAGCAAGGCATTTCACATGAAGTCCTGTGGGACAGAAGAATTTCTTCTGGATTGAGAATCAGGAGACCTGAGCCACGCCCCCAACTCTACCAGGGTTCTGAGACAAACTCTTTCTCAGGCTTCAGATGCCTCATGGAAAAATCATGGATGCTCCACTGACTCTCTGGTTAGCATGTATCTGACATAGCGACTGAAAATATTTTGTTTTGTCATCCACATGAGCCCACCACATCTTACTGTAAACAGACTATAATAAACAATTTTTATTCCACAAATGAGATAGTAAAAGGTCTCCCAAAGTCCAATAGGATAGTAGGCAAAGAACATCACCCACATTTTTCTCCTACGTTGTGTCATATAAATATCCTCATCAAATTATATTTTCTAATTATGAGATTAATTTAGGACCATCATAGTGACAATGCCAGGGTGTAAATGTTTTTAATTCACATTTCACAAGCATCACCAGCCTGGGGTGTGCCAGCACTCACCAGAATAATATGCACCCTGTTACGCCTTCCTTTGCCTTCTTCAACCCACGGGAATGCTGCGTGAGGGGTGGTAGGAGGAGCGAGACTCACCTCAGAGGAAAACTTCATGGAAAGAACCATAGCGTTCTGCTCTTAGTTTCCCATTGCCATGGTGTTGGAACGGCTGACTCCACAGCTGTGGCAATCCTGCCTTTGGCCCAGGTGTCCTCAAAAGCAAAATCGGTTAGCAGAGAAGTCCTGTATTTATCTGGATCTGAGGTTTAAAAAAAAATCTCTCTCTCTCTCATCTATATATATATACATATATATATATGATCTAAGATTTAAAAAATACTCTCTATATATTATATATTTAATACATATTATATATTAAATCTGAGATTTAAAAACTCTATATATATAGATTTTAATAGTAGATAGATAGATAGATAGATAGATTTTAATAATACTATAGATAGATAGATTTTTTTTTAAAATCTTAGATCCCGATAAATACAGGTCTTTCAACTCCAGTTTTAATATTCCATTATATATGTGTGTGTGTGTGTGTGTGTGTGTGTGTGTGTGTAGACAGATTAACAATTGGCTGTTGTTTCCAGGATCATTTAGGGATTGTCCTCACTTTATCCTTGGGATGTAATGAAGGAGGTTATAAGCTTAAAAAAATGTTTTGTGAAGGGAGGAGTATCTTATACTATGCATGCATCATTTGGGTTTAATCCACCCTCAGATCCTGCAGTCCCAGGGCCAGAGTTGGCTGAGGTCTGTCCGTGCTCAGTTACTGAACCCTGCACAGAAGGGTTAACACAGCAGGCTGGAGATGCGATTTTACAAATTTGATCCTCGTTGGTGTCTGAGATCTTGGCTTCTGAAACATTCTCTAAATGATGAGATTATGTCTTTGAGCTTATATCGTTTATACAAACGATATGCTTTACATTGAAAACCTGCTTTTTTTTCCTTGAAGTCTGCAGATTTTGTAATTGTTAGAGAATGCCTATGTGACCAGCCTGCAGTGATAACCTCAAATTCTGAGCCTTAAAAAGGTTTACCTAGGCAGAAATATCACACAAGTGTCACTGTATCTTTGCAGCTGGTGGGTGGGCACTCTCTCTGTGGCCCCTCGTAAGAAGGAGAGCACCTGGGACACCTGCTCTGATTCCTCTGGACGCTTCTGTCGCTTTCTGCTTTTTGCTCTTGCTGTGTCTCTGTGAGTCTTAGCTGTGAGCATAACCATACACTAAGTCCCTTGAGTTTCTCTGGTGAGTCACCAAATGTGTGGGCAGTCTTGCGGCATTGGGAACATTGACAAAGTAACTGATAACCCCAGAGGTACGATGTCCAAGGCCAGAGCATCTGCACTCATGAGGGGTACAGCTATCCCTAAAGAAAAACAAATATTGGATTATCACTTTCTTCACTAGCAACATGCTAGAACAGACGGACTGAGAATTTAAAATAATCATTATAAATATTCCAAAAGGTATGAAATTTTAATTTTTTTTTTTGAGACTGAGTCTCAAGCTATTGCCCTGGGTAGAGTGCTGTGGCATCATAGTTCACAGCAACCTCCAACTCATGGGCTCAAGCCACCCTCTTGCCTCAATTGTTCTATTTTTAGTAGACAGGGTCTCATTTTTTCTCAGGCTGGTCTCAAACTCATGAGCTCAACCTATCCACTAACCTCAGCCTTCCAGAGTGCTAGGATTACAGGCGTGAGCAGTGGCCAGCCAAAAAATGTGGACAATAAAAAAAATGAAGGGACATATGAAGTATCTTCTAACTTGTTTTTAGTCAGTCTGCTTCATATATATATATATATATATATATATGAAGAAGCTATACCCACACATCTATATAATTTCAGAATATTACGGGGTATGCACATTTCCATATATTATATACTCTCTATATATGAAGAAGCTATACACACACCTCTGTATATTTCAGAACATTACGGGGTTTGCACATTTCCATATATTATATACTCTACAATGTGTGTGAAGAAGCTATACACACACCTCTGTATATTTCAGAACATTACGGGGTTTGCACATTTCCATATATTGTATACTCTACAATGTGTGTGAAGAAGCTATACACACACCTCTGTATATTTCAGAACATTACGGGGTACGCACATTCCCATATATTGTATACTCTACAATGTGTGTGAAGAAGCTATACACACACCTCTGTATATTTCAGAACATTACGGGGTACGCACATTTCCATATATTGTATACTCTACAATGTGTGTGAAGAAGCTATACACACACCTCTGTATATTTCAGAACATTACGGGGTACACACATTCCCATATACTTTAAGCAGTTCTTTTTCCGTGTTTGTTTATAACTATAGTTCACGTCTTCATCTTCTCCATCTTCTTGGATCTTTATAAATTCAGATAAAATGTGAGTTAGAATCCATTTTAGACAGAAATGTAATTGTTTCTTCTTTTTAAACGTGTTTCATCTTCTCCATATTCTTCGTGAGCCAAAATCATAGTCTTCCTTCAACTCCAGTTTAAATATCGCATTCTCTATGAGACCATCTTACCCTTCAGTTTTCTAATTACCAATTCTGTGCTGTATGAATCCCGAGACTGTTTCTCATAGCATTATTTGCAAGGCCCTTGTAGTATGTGCCCACACAATTAGGATATGATATTTTAGGGAATAGAGTTTACATCTTATTCAGGTCCCAAGAGTGCTTTGCCAAGATATAGTGTATAAGATTGCATTGGTAAAATGGAAGGAATGTAATAAAAATAATAATTGCACTTGCTAGTATTTAGTGAGCACTTACTACGTGTCATTAACTCTTCAATGTTCTACCTTTATTAACTCATTTAATTCTCAAAACAGCTTATGAGTAAAGATCTCATAAAATCCCTCTTTTAAAGATGGAGGAACTGAAGCACATAGAAATTCAGTAACTTTGCTAAGGTTAAACTGCTACTAAAAGAAAAAAAATCTAAGCTTTGAATCAGTGCAGTCCAGTATCTGAGGCTGAGTGAAACTGTGTCTCATAATATATGAGTAATATTAGAATTGCCTGGTTAAGGGTTAAAAAAAAAATACCAAATACCAGTTAAATCTGAATTCCAGATAAACAGCACATTATTGTCATGGATAAATATGTCCCAAATATTGCCCAGGATATACTTATAATAAAATTATTTGTTGTTTGTCTGGAATTCAAGTTATATTATATTTTATCTTGTCTATTTTAACAATGTAAATAATGATATACGTCGAAACAGAAGTATGACAACTTGTGTGGTAGATAGAGATATACTACCCAGATAACCTAGAGTAAATAGCATACGTTCTAGTATGGAGTGTGGGCTGATCAGACAAGCCTCTACCTGTCAAATCCTTGGAACCTGTATCAGTTCCATACAGTTATTGGCCAAGACAGTTGACAGTCCTGACTGAGGATGGTGCATATAAAGGCCTGACCATCTTAGCCCAATGCCAGCAAGCTCTGAGAGGAAATATTCACCCCAAGCTCCTATATAGTTTGTCCAAAGCTCTTTGTGCTTGCATTGGAGGTTAACTTCCTCCCTGACCACCTCCCCTTTTCCCCTTCCTTTCACAGATGTTAATCCTTAAAAATTCCTTTCACATCAAACTTTGTCATAGTGTCTGCTTCCAGAGATTCCAACCAGTAACAGCTGACACTTAGAGATAACCAAGTGACAGGGCAAGAGGAACCATTTATTCCTTCAAAAATTCCTAGTAGTAGACAAATAACTTTTATTATAGGCCCTTTGCTGAAATCAGAGCAATATACCTGTATCAATCAGGGTTTGAGCAAGAAAATAGACATATACTCAGAAGTGCTACGAAAAAAAAAATTTGAGGAAGACAATATTTACAAATGTGTAGACAAGCCTAAGAAAACCAAGAAAATTAATACATAGAATGTTATGGTACTGAGAGCAAAATTTGATTTTAAGGATCTATTAACACAGGAAGTCATCCCTACTCCTAGGCAAGAAGCCATACGGGTAAGAAATCATTTTTAAAAGCCAACAAAATGTTCACCTATGGCTGGCGCAGGAATCTCGCTTAGAGATACTGAACAAGAGTACCTGTGCACTAGCCCATAACTCAGCACACAAGGAATTGGGGGAACACTCAGAGATCTCTCATTTCTCCCAGTTTTTGACCATTCCTGGGCAGTGCTGTTGCATCAGCCCACACAGTAGCCAAAGAGAGAACAAACTCCACACAGAGAACAGGGCCAGAGAGAGGACAGCCTCCACACACAGAACAGGACGAGAGAGAGGACAGCCTCCACACAGAGAACAGGACCAGAGAGAGGACAGCCTCCACACAGAGAACAGGCCAGAGAGAGGACAGCCTCTACACACAGAACAGGCCAGAGGGAGGACAGCCTCCACACACAGAACAGGGCCAGAGAGAGGACAGCCTCCACACACAGAACAGGGCCAGAGAGAGGACAGCCTCCACACACAGAACAGGGCCAGAGAGAGGACAGCTTCCACACACAGAACAGGGCTAGAGAGAGGACAGCCCCCACACACAGAACAGGACCAGAGACAGGACAGCCTCCACACAGAGAACAGGCCAGAGAGAGGACAGCCTCCACACACAGAACAGGCCAGAGGGAGGACAGCCTCCACACACAGAACAGGGCCAGAGAGAGGACAGCCTCCACACACAGAACAAGGCCAGAGAGAGGACAGCCTCCACACACAGAACAGGACCAGAGACAGGACAGCCTCCACACAGAGAACAGGACGAGAGAGAGGACAGCCTCCACACAGAGAACAGGACCAGAGAGAGGACAGCCTCCACACAGAGAACAGGCCAGAGAGAGGACAGCCTCCACACACAGAACAGGCCAGAGGGAGGACAGCCTCCACACACAGAACAGGGCCAGAGAGAGGACAGCCTCCACACACAGAACAGGGCCAGAGAGAGGACAGCCTCCACACACAGAACAGGGCCAGAGAGAGGACAGCCTCCACACACAGAACAGGGCCAGAGAGAGGACAGCCTCCACACACAGAACAGGGCCAGAGAGAGGACAGCCTCCACACACAGAACAGGGCCAGAGAGAGGACAGCCTCCACACACAGAACAGGGCCAGAGAGAGGACAGCCTCCACACACAGAACAAGGCCAGAGAGAGGACAGCCTCCACACACAGAACAGGACCAGAGATAGGACAGCCTCCACACAGAGAACAGGACCAGAGAGAGGACAGCCTCCACACAGAGAACAGGACCTGAGAGAGGACAGCCTCCACACAGAGAACAGGACCAGAGAGAGGACAGCCCCTACACACAGAACAGGATCACAGAGAGGACAACCTCCACACGGAGAACAGGACCACAGAGAGGACAACCTCCACACGGAGAACAGGACCACAGAGAGGACAACCTCCACACAGAGAACAGGACCAGAGAGAGGACAGCCCCAACACACAGAACAGGATCACAGAGAGGACAACCTCCACACGGAGAACAGGACCAGAGAGAGGACAGCCTCCACACACAGAACAGGACCAGAGAGAGGACAGCCTCCACACAGAGAACAGGACCAGAGAGAGGACAGCCTCCACACAGAGAACAGGCCAGAGAGAGGACAGCCTCCACACACAGAACAGGGCCAGAGAGAGGACAGCCTCCACACAGAGAACAGGACCAGAGAGAGGACAGCCTCCACACAGAGAACAGGACCAGAGAGAGGACAGCCTCCACACACAGAACAGGACCAGAGAGAGGACAGCCTCCACACACAGAACAGGACCAGAGAGAGGACAGCCTCCACACAGAGAACAGGACCAGAGAGAGGACAGCCTCCACACAGAGAACAGGACCAGAGAGAGGACAGCCTCCACACAGAGAACAGGACCAGAGAGAGGACAGCCTCCACACACAGAACAGGACCAGAGAGAGGACAGCCTCCACACACAGAACAGGGCCAGAGAGAGGACAGCCTCCACACACAGAACAGGGCCAGAGAGACGACAGCCTCCACACACAGAACAGGGCCAGAGAGAGGACAGCCTCCACACAGAGAACAGGACCAGAGAGAGGACAGCCTCCACACAGAGAACAGGACCAGAGAGAGGACAGCCTCCACACAGAGAACAGGACCTGAGAGAGGACAGCCTCCACACACAGAACAGGACCAGAGCAGGGTGAACAGTGGATCTGATAGGCACATAAACAATAGTCCAAATATCAGAGCTCAAGATCAAGAACAGTACACTCACCCATGAAGTAAAGGCAGAAGCCAGCTGGAGTAAGAGATCAGAAATTGAAAGACCTTCGTTACAGTGCTATTAACATCCCTAACTAGCTTTGATATTTCAGGCAAGTCACTGTCTCTGAAGGTCTGTTTTGTCTTCTTTTAAAAGAGTTTCGTGAATTCTAGGGTTTCTTTGAGCTTTAACAATCCATAATTATTCCTGTCTAAATTTCCTATATGTCGTCTATGAGGAGAATGACTTTGGGAAATGAGATTCAGAATTATTTAAGAAAGCAGAATAATTATCACATAGCAATGACCTGCTTAAAGAAAATTAAGAGACCAGCAGGAAAGGTAATCAGAGGAGTTTGCTAGTAGCATTGGATTATTAACAACAGCAAAAGTTGTTACATGAGATGGTGTGAAAATAAGAGAACAGAGAACACAGAGGAAATGAAGATGGATTAATGATCCTTAAACCCAGAGTCGTATGATCTAATTCAAATTATATCAGACTAAAAGAAAGTGAAATACCAAAACATGATTTTATTTTCACTTAGAAATAAGTACACTATGGGTTAATTAAAAAAAAAAAAAAGAAGAAGAAGAAGACCAGGTAAATTTAAGATCAAAGTTCACAGGCTTTCATGGTGCCACTCAAATATTGCTGGCCTTCCTGCAGGGGTCAATCTATTGGTATCTTAATGGATTTTTTTCTAAAAATAGAAAAGTGTTTGGATGTTTCTAAACACATATTTCTGAAAGAGGAATCAAAGGTCATGGCAGAAATATGGTGTGGATAAAATATAGTTCATTACTGTGGTAGATTGCATTACTCTTTACAAATCATTCCAGTTCCTATCCCTGCAGTGTGTCTGCCTATGAGAAGGTGATGCCCTGTTGAACTTTGAGGCGGTCTTGAGACCTGCTTTCACTGATGAAATATGGGCAGAGGAGACATGTGTCACTTTGGGGCAGAAGTTCAAGTGCTGGCACGTCTCTCTCACCAGTGTCACAGTAAGTAGCTATATACTGTGTTGCAGCTGCTCTACCGGCCTGGGTCCCAGAGTGACTGTGACATGAAAGGAAGCTGCAGTCAACTCAACAGGGACATATATTATTAAAGAGAAATAAACCTTTGTTGTCTGAATGACTAGGATTTTTGTCCTGATTTTTACTATAGTATAACTCAGCCTAGGTTAACAGACACAGTGGTTTATATACTATGTACACGTTGATTTTCCTTCCTGAGCAGCTTTTGGGAACCCACTTTCTGTTTTAATAACTATAGTTCAGGGTGGCACCTGTGGCTCAAAGGAGTAGGGCACCAGCCCCATATGCCGGAGGTCATGGGTTCAAAACCAGCCCTGGCCAAAAACTGCAAAAAAACCCCAAACAAACAACAACAAAAAAACTATAGTTCAGGATACATATTGTCCAAAAGGACACATCCTTACTGTAGCTTCAGCCTGATAGTTCCCAAGTAGAAACAACTTACCTGTTTCTTTATTCTCAGGTGATACTGGAACTGAACTCAGAAGGTGTGATCTGAAAATACAGAAAAGCTACAGTATGTCAAAACCACACACCTTAGTCTGTGGATTTATTTTTTTCTTGAGGCAGATACCAGGGTGTTATTTCTTATATTAACACATTTGCTTACTATTAATTTTCTTTAATTATTTCTTTAATTTATATCTTTGAACTTAAAAAAGTCATGCCCCAAATTAGTATTTTTATTTATTCTCTGATGGAGTAAATATTTTCCTGCATATCAGCTAAAGCTGGCATCAAATGTGATGTCTACCATGTGCAATTAAATAAATGTGATGTCTACCGTGTGCAAATTAGTATTTTTATTTATTCTGTGATGGAGTAAATATTTTCCTGCATATCAGCTAAAGCTGGCATCAAATGTGATGTCTACGGTGTGCAATTAAATAGATCTGTTCAGCAGAGGCCATGTCCTGACAGAGATTGTGTGTGTCTGTATATTCCTAATCCTAGTGGATGCCCTAATGCTATGTACAGAAAGGGAAAAGTAAAGAGAAGAAAAACTGGATAGGAGGCTTAGAAAGGCAAGGAGAGGAGAGAAGAGGGAAGTATCATAAAGAGAACTGGGAGTAAACGCCATGGGAGTTAAGTTCAGGAGAGACTATATCTTCTTCTGCAGGGAGAATGAGGGCCAAAGACCCATTCTTGGTAAGGGAAAACACCCTCAGAAAAGGGGAACAACAGGGAAATAAGCAGAGCAAGGTAAAACAAAAACAGTTTGGCTAGCTTACATTTAAACTAACAGTTAAAGTACTTGTCTGAGCAGTCTCTGCTCTGACTGGAAGCCTGGCCTTTAAGTGCTGTTCCTACAAACACCCCTGCTGTGATGTGTAAGCAGTCCTAAGGACAATGGCCATGGCAGAAACCGCCGCACACCCAACCCTGCCCAGGCAACAGTCAAAGCACATAACCATTGTGGGAATTTGTATTATGGCCAAGGCAGAGATCAAGGGAACAGCTTGAGTCCTGAAATATAGGCAGGAGGGCTTACCCTAATCACAGAGGGAAATGCCTTCGGGTGGAGATAAGAAGGAAATTCTTCTCTTTCACTGATTTTTCAGAGGGGACTGATGCCATCACCTCTGCTCCACAGAGAAACTAAAAGGATCTGTGTGTGTGACCCAGACAGTGTGTGTGACCACAGACAGGAGGCTGCCCCCACACAAGGCACAGGTTCCAGATTTCTCAAGGTTGCCCAGACCTTTAAAGTTAACGATGATAGATAGAATAAGAACTAACATGCTTACTCAGAGAAACTGCTGATGTTTTTGTTCCCTTCCTCAGCTTTCTCCCCTCAGCTAAATAAGAAAATAACTTTCACTGAAAGTTGGGTGGAACAAAGCCTCAGGGCCACTCACTGAAGTCCCACAAGCTAGTGGTGGACACCAGTCCCCACCTTTGAAAACTCTAGTCTGTGTATCCTGCTTCTTTATCTCTCCCCACTTTTAACTTTATTTGTCCCCAGTAGATGGGTGCTGGTGCCACAGGTCTTAAGGGACCCTGCCCCCAGAACAGGACCTTGGCATTCTTCAGAGGAAAAGTGGTAGTCAACGTGGAATTAGAAGGTCATGCAAAAATCAGATCATGTAGCACATATGTGTTATGTGAAAGATAGATTTACTATGAAGTTTAAGCATTCAATTCCAAAATTTTCTCTGAATCTTCCAAAAACTTAGGTGGAAGGAGTTTTACAAAACAATATGATCATATGGTAAAACACTTTAGTAATATTATTTTTAAGTGCTGTGATGGCAATTTTCTCTTCATACTCTAACTTTCCATTATCTCAATTTTTATTTTTGTTTCTTTCAAGTGGACATGAATATTTTTGGCATCTGATGAGGGGCAAGCTGAATTAAGAATGCATTTATTTTGACTTTGATGATGCAAATGTGTGTTTCCTTAGTCATTGTCTATGTAAATGTATTAGTAACCAAGCCAATGGAAAAATATATTATGGGGATGCATCTTCCTGCCCTTTCAGTGCAGATGCCTTACCTGGCATTGTGACGTGAATGTGCAGAGTCACTAGAGGTATATCTCTTTACACCTTTTAAGCATGGAACACTATAAGTCTGGGGTGAGTGTAGGAAAAATAATAGATAATTGTACCTGTTTATCAAACCCACTTATAACTATGGGGATAAAACATGGCAACATCTTTAACTACCTTCAGTTTGCATTGAACCTTGTCATCATGAGGTTTTGGCCATGTGCTTCTATAAATGGCATATGCCCTGCAGTTTTGCTTGTACCTTTAACTGAATGTGCTATCTCTACCCTAGGATGGATTTCTGCTACCGAGTTGACATAACCAACTCATGATAGATAGCTCTGAATTCAAAACAATTTGACCCCATTGTTAAATATTCAGTATCCATAAAGTTCTGGAGCATTCTCAGAGCAGCTTTTAAAATTCTATAGTTTCCTGTGGCAGCCTATTGACCTAAAATATGAGATTCTCCGCTGCAGGTGTCCCAGATAATCTACACTCTAACTTCATCTGCTACAAATGCATCTAGAAACATTGACCCATATGGTTCATACCATGTAAGCAGAAACTCTGTTTAACTGCTGCTCAATGACCTTTCTGGGCCCCTACTCAAAATGAGCAGTCTTCTGGCTCAACTGATAAATTAATTGGAACATTATCTCCAAATGTGACATGAAGGATCTAGAAAGCAGGTGCTTTGTTTTCTCAATGGTAGAGTGTGAAGGAGAATACATGTCCTTTGTCCTGGAGGCTTGCCAGAATTTTCCCTCTAATGGACCCTAACAATTTTACTGATGTGGCAAGCATATGAGCTCTTTTTGGTTTTATCTTTTAATATAATCTGGTGCATATGCACCTCACAGGGCGTCCAGGCGTGTACCAGTAGTTTTATCTGCTTCTCACTCCCTCAATCCACAGGTTTGATCTACTTGTCACCACTGTATAAATACAGTGGGGCAGTTTAACTTTGTTGAGAATATCAAATTGAAGTCCTGTATCACAAAGAGTATAAGCGTCATATACCCCAGGGGGAAAGCCGCGAATGCATTTTGTGGTTTGTCCCGTGACCGGATCTCCCTGTCTCTTCCATGTGCAATGCTTCGTTTTCTTTCCATAGTAAGGATTGAGAAGACATTTGCCAGATCAATAGCATCTAGTGCTTGCTAGGCAGCTATTGATCCAGTAGATGTGTTCTCATCATTGTTATTGTCTATTATTATCTATTTTATAGATCCATTATTGTACATTAGATATTCAAGCACAGAAGTTACAAATGAGGCTGCCAGTAAAGTTTACAGTACTCCGCATAAAAGAACATGAGTCAGCCAGGTTTTGAAAGGGCCAGACTGGAGAATTAAGTAGGGATATAAAGGGGACACCACCCTGCATCTTGGAAGTCTCAGAGGGTGGAGCTAGTCTTTCCGTCATGGCTTCTAACTTACCAGGTCCGGGATTGTGAGGTCATGGTGTTAGGGATATTTTCTTGGCTTTTCCTACTTTGCATTTCTTATTTCATAAGTGGGATTCTTTCCTATTTCTGCTTTTTGGCATGTGGATGTATCTCCTATACCAGTGGAACCGTTGTATAATATTTTGAGAAAAACCTCACTTGTTTGGTTTCATGTGTTCATAACTGGAGAGAAATTTTGCATCAGGGTTAATTTTACCTGGTGTCTCACTAATACCTGATTCAGACGACATTTAGATGAGACTACACCTTAGAGGAGGTGGTGGATTAATGTAAGTCTTTTGGGGTTGTTGGGATGGAATTGGTGTATTTTTTGTGAAAGAAGGGTAAACATTTTGGGGGAGTGAAGGGGAGACTTTTTTTTTGCAGTTTTTGGCCAAGGCCAGGTTTGAATCCACCACATCCAGTATATGGGGCCTGCGCCGTATGCCTTTGAGTCACAGGCGCTGCCCATATTCTACAGGTTGAGTTGTTGTGACTTCCAAATTTATATGGTGAAGCCCTAATCCCCATTGTAATGATATTTGCAGATGGGACCTGTGTGAGGTAATTATGGTAATTAAGTCACAGGAGAGGAGCCCTCATGGGGGTATTAGTGACTTTTTTTTTTTTTATTATTGTTGGGGATTCATTGAGGGTACAATAAGCCAGGTTACACTGATTGCAATTGTTAGGTAAAGTCCCTCTTGCAATCATGTCGGTATTAGTGACTTTTAAGAAAAGAAATGTACTTGTTTACTCTTCATCTACCAGGTAAGAAAACACCAAGTAGGCTGCATACAACCCGTGAAGAGGGCTTTCACCAGAACCTGGTCATGTTGACATAATCTCGGATCTCCCAGTAACCAGGTCTGAGAAATAACTTGTTTGGTTTAAGCCACGCGCTACGCTCTCTTGTTATAACAGCGCAAAGTGACAAAGACCCACACAAACCCCATAAAGACAGGCCTGCTCTCATGGCCTCGTCTATCCTTAATTGTCTCCTTTCTAAAACCCATCACACTGGGAGGAGAGTCAGGCTTAACGTATGAATTTCTGGTGGAAATGATTCTACCCGCAGCACGCAGTGTTCCAGGCGTCACCCTTTCTCTGTGGATCACTTCTTGTGGACCTGGCTGCTTGCATCTTGGCTGAGTCCTGGCCCAGAAGATCTTAGGGAGGCTGCTGCCCTTGACCTTAGGCTGCTTGTCACAACCGTGGTGCTGACATATACTTCTCTGGATTACAGCTTGGTGTGACTGTATGCATTTCCAGTGTGATGTGTGCCATTTGAATCAAGGTATTTGGGGCCTGATAAAAGTGGCAGAATGCTGGTGTCATGTCTATATAGTAACCCTGCAAGCCGTTTTCTATGCTATTTTTTGGCACTGGGATGCTGAGGCTCCCACTGTTCCCAGAGCCATCCCTGGGGGAGGGGGGTTGTTTGTTTGTTGACCTGCTCCATCGGAGAACAACGCTGCTGGATATGGACTTCACCAGATTACAGACCATTCCCTCCTGAGCGGTAGCTGGATGCTGGGGTGCAGTGCTGACACTGCTCAGAATCAACACAAGCTTTCTAGGTTAAAGACCACGTTCTCCCTAAGGTTCTCCTCTCTTCAAACACTAACTGCAAGTTCATGGGATTCCAAGTCCACTTATGTTTCTGATTGACTAGCTACAAATTTGGGATGCCCCAAGGTTTAATAATTTACTAGAATGAGTCCCAGAACTTGAAAAAGTGCTATAATTAGCACTTTTTAAAGTTTTATGAAAAGGATACAAATCAGGACAGTCAAATGAAGAAAGGCACAGGACCAGGGCTGGCAGGGCAAGTGTGCATGTGCCCAGGCTGTGTTGTCACCGAGGAGGGAGCTCAGCCTGGGAGTCTCATTACGCAGATGTAATGGATTGAATTGTTGGCCATTCACATTGATGGAGAGTATTGATAAGTCTGGTGGAATTTTGGGTATCGAGTTTTTCAAAGATCCAGTGGACATTTTTAATCCTTTCGCCAGTGTGGAAGTTGGAGTTTGATCCGAAGTTTCTGAGTGAGTTTACTTTTGTGGTATAGGATTGGGTTGGTCATTGTATTTGCGAAACTTGGTAAATGTGGAATGTAAATGTTTTGGCACAGTAACTGAGATAACGCCAGAAAGGCTATGTTAACCACTGTGATAAAAATGTGTCAAATGGTTTATGAAGCGAGTGTATGATGCCCCATGATCATATCAATGTATACAATTATGATTTAATAAAAAAAAAAAAAAAAGAATTGTTGGCCATGTCACTGAACTCGATCTGTGTCCCTTTCTTTTCCAGAGATCAGGCTGACATTGAGTGACTCAAAGTTTCAACTCTATTTACATAGTTGATCTTTCCTACTCAGCCAGCACCTTCCTAAAACTGCTAGGGGCAAACCATGAGTCATATTATTGGCGTGATCCCAGGGACTCACTACCACAAAAAACAAAGACTCCTAATACTTGGGTAATTTCAAATATTTAGAAATTGTGTCTCCCAAATGTGAGACAAACATCAGAACAATTATTGATTATACAATAGATATGCATAACATGGAATATCCCGTAAGTTCTTATATATTGGGAAAAGGGGGAATTATAGATAAATGTACCTTTCTTTACAAAATATTCATTACAGAATTTTACAAAATATTTACGAAATATTTTCTGTGTCAGCTACCTTTTTGTAAAACTTTGTAGTGAATATTTTGTAAGTACAGGTACCTTTAGCTATAATCTCCCTCCCATTCTCCCTACGTATTGTGACTTGTGGGATAGTCTGTGTTACAGACAAGAACCCGAGACCTTGGAACACACACAATACAAATCCATTCTCCACACTTTCCGATTGTATAAACTGGCCACAGTCTATGCAGAAACAAAATATCCTTACACTTCTGAAATGACATAATTAATTACTTAACTATTTTGACTGTGGAACATAAAAACCCTGATCTATTTTTTCATGTTAAAGATAATATTTATTTTCCTTCTGCTATTTTTTTGTTAATCACTCATCCATAGTTGTGGTGTACCATTTATCAATTATTATTTTACCTGATAAAGTATAAAACAGAAATAGATTCTATCAGAAATAATTTAAGTACACCTTACTTCTACATGGTCCTTTACAATTTTGAACCATGTCATACTATATAATCTTAAACTCTGCAAATAGTAGAAAAACAGCTGCCTTATACATTTGCTCCTCAATGTGCCATTTTAACCTCATTGCTACAAGAGTTGGCTGTTTCTTTTAAGAGTTGATATATTTTGATTACTGAGATTATGTGACTGGTTAGAATAATCTAAAATTATTAAATTAAAATAAATTAATAAATAAATTTATAATAAATTATAAATTAAAATAAAATAAGCATTTTAACGGTCAAATCCAACTCTACCCAGCCTGTTTCTTTGATAATAAACTTCTAAAGGTCAAACAAACTGAAGGCAAGACAAACCTATCCTCTTGGTGCTCATTTTTCCACTAAAGAAAACTCCCATTACATAGGTCACAAAGTCACTGCACTGTGACAAACAAAAAGCAGTGGCCCTACATCTTTGTGTATCAGTTTCCCCCCGCTGGAATATTAAATGTGTCACTTCAGGCATGGAGCTGTGGCTCCCTTAATTTAATCACCCCATTTAGATAGATCCCAAACTGCCCAAGTATTTTATGCAGTGTTTTTGTCTGTTTTGAAATATTCTTGATTATTCTGGAATTAGGGAATGAAGATAGATAAACCAAACTTAAAAAAGACTGCTAATAGCTGGAATGAAACATTTTATTTGCTTTGTTAAAAATAAAAATTTGTAAGCCTCCCCTTATCTGCATTAAGAATGTGAGTCTATTAAATTCCCAATGTTGCCCTGTTAAAATATTCTCTTCATTTGATATTCTTCACTGCACCAAATTATGCTACATAAAATCAGTCTTAACTTTTAAAGTATTAACATGGGATATTCTGCGACTAAACGTTTCTATCAAATATACGTGAATCTTGCTGGCACTCAAGACTCACAGTTTAAGAAATGGATTTGCTTATACAATTAAACACAAGCAATTGAGAGTTAAGCAGATTTCTATTGCCTCTTACCAGCCAAACTCCAGTGGGGGTCATGTAGGAAGAGCCTTAACCTTTAAAATTGTGGCTGTCTGCCATGCCCATATTGGTGCCTCCTTGGTGCGGGGGCTGGGCATGCACAATCATGAGAACTTAAAATTCCAGACGAAAAATACTGAAGAAAATTGTTACAGACCTAATTAGCCATATGTAGCCTAAACCACTCAGCTTTTAGGAGCAGCAGGAGCGCACACAGTTACTGCAGAGAGGGAGAGGGCAGGCTGGAGTGTGAATGCTGCAGAGGTCTAAGTGGAATGGCTTCATTACCACCCCGTCACCGCCCTAGTTCAGACTCCCAGTGACATGGACCTATCATGTTCCAAACCGTCTTAGAAATTTCCCTCACCTCTGCTGTCAAACAGTAAATTTTTCTAGTCTCTCTTCTGCTTTCCTTCCTTTTTCAAACTGCTGTGTTTATATTTTGTGACATTTAGATATAATCATATCATTTTTTATTAAAACTATTTCAAAAGCACCATGATATGTGGTATTTGGCTAGGCCACCTTCAGAGGGCATCTCCTTATGGTCAAGCCTTTACTTCTTTGTCCATTTTGATCTTAAACTATGATGTGATTACTTTTATTCAGATATCCTTTAAAAATTCATAAGGTGTGATCTCTCAACAGCATCTTTAGTTTTCTTTCAGTCTCATTCTTGAGAGGTTACTAAGGACCAATGAGGGGTTATTAATGTATGATTTTAGGGGTTCTGTCATGTTAATTTTATGTGCCAAGTTGACTGGGACACGTGATGTCCAGACATTTGGTTAGACGTTATACTGGGTGAGCCTTTGAGGGTGTTTCCAGATGAGATTCACATTTGATATGGTAGGCTGAATGGAGCAGAGTGCTCTGCCCAGTACCATGGGCCTCACTCAATCCTCTAAGAGCCTGAATATAAGGAAAGGTGGTGTAAGGGGGAATTTTCATTCTTGGACTGATTATTTTCAAGCTAAGATGCAGGACTTTTCCTGCTCTCAGGCTGGCACTTCCAAGTCCATTTGTTCTCCTGGGTTTCAGGACTTCGCCTTCTAACTGGAACTATATCACAAACTCTTCTGCGTCTGAAGCTTACAGATAAAAGGGACTGTAAGCTCTTTATGGGACTTCTTGGCCTCCTTATAACAGATTCCTTATAAATGATCTTTCTCTGTTCCTCTCTCTCTATCTTTATATATATGGATATATAATGTATATGGATTGCCATATGTAATGATTCATATATGGCAATAGATATACCACACATTTGCCATATATGTACCACATTTCATGAACAATAGGAAACATATCCATATATTTCCTGTGAGTTCTGTTTCCTGGGAGAACTCTGGTTACTACTTTGGCATAGTGAGGTTAACAACAGCATCAAAACATTGTTTTTTGAATAAACAGGTAATGGACTTTTATATTGTAGAAATACTCTTGAGAGAAAGAAAATCATACTTTTCTAAAGAAAAAAGAGCAAAAATAGTAATGAATGAAGATTATGATATAATTATAAGCATTTATATGGCCATTCAAGCCTGATATGTCATGAGTTTTGGAGAAGAATGATACAGACACAAGTAGGTTCAAAGCTGTCTGTGTGCTGGGCTTGTTCATTCTTTCTTATGAACTATTATTATGATTATACTGCAACTTATAGACTAAGAACGATGTTAAGGCATTTTTTTATAACTGTGGGAAAGGATACGGATCCAAATTTAGTTATAAAATACTGATTAGCAACAAAGATTTAAAAGTTAAAAATAATAGTCCACATATTAACAGAGTTAAATATTTTATTCTTTAATGGTGGGAACAGACTTTGAAGGTAAAAGTGTGACTTGAACATCAGTGGGGTGTTTGCCTTTGAGAAAACTTTAGGATGTTGCTCAAAATAGGCATATATCTAAGGGTGAAAGATGTAGCGGCAAAATGCATGGGATTAAAGAACAGACTATTTATATTTTTATGAAATACTTTCATTGTTTATAAGAGCTTTGTATGATAGATTATGAGGATATAACAATGCTGTGTGAAAATTCAATGTTAACAGAACAATTAATATTTGATTTTTGATAATAGAAGAAGAGTCCCAGACAGTTTTTGTTACAGGCTCTGCAGAAAGCTGACTCTTACAGGGAGTATTAAAGACTCAGTTAGAATGTCAGCAAGGTAACAGAGTGCAAAGAGCTACCGTACCTCAGGGAAGCACGGCTTTTGTGTTAGGCGCTGTTTAGAATGCCTCAATATTTTCAAAAGCAATGTGGGAACATGATTTAGTATGACACTAAAATTCACTATAAAAAAACTAGAATAATAATGACAGCACAAAAAAATAAAATTAAACCTGCCAAAATTCAATACATTTCATAGTTGAAAAAGTACACCTTCAGAGATGTATTGCTTAATTTTGAAGCAATTACGATTCCTTATGGAAGTTAAATAAAACCTAAGATTGCTTTTATTTTCTGGCATTGCAAATTTACTCAGAAATTTTTGAAGTAAAGTAAACACCAAGGTCATAGCTATTCTTTTATATATTCTGAGTGGCACAGCAGCCATTTCTAACAGAGTTGTTCATCACAAAATAGACCACATAGACTTTCCTTTATGGTAAATTAAGTTGTGTTATAACAATATTGAGCATCCTAAGAGGAAAGAATGATACACCTTTATTATTGAGAAATACCCATGTACATTATAAAATGTTCCCATATGTTAGATTGCTCATATCAATATTTTCTACAAATCATTGATGGTCTTATTAATATTTTTATTCTTCATTTTGGATATTTAGATAGTTCACATTACTATATATTCCAGTTCAGTGGTATTTATTTCTCGAGTGAATAACCTGTTGTTCATTTCACACATTATATTTTTTACATTAAATAATACATATTTCATTCCTGCTTGTTTTATTTAAGTTTATTTTTCGTCTTTCATTTTTCTCCTCATATTCGTATCTTTGATCATGAACATGTGTATTTTCCATATTTTGTGTCACATTTTCTTATTTTTACATCCTAATATTTTTTATTAGATAAAGAACATTATAAATTTTACAGTTTGGTGATAAATCATATTTAAGTATTTTTGGCTTTATACAGGGGCAGATTTTATGTCCTCAAATTAGTTTGTTCCTTGGAGGTTTGATTTTAAGCTCTGTTTACATAGCCCTAATATTGGACCTAGGAATTTCACTATCAAATCAATACTAAATCAATACTTACCCAAGGACTCAAGCCAATGCCCCCCTCATTAGGAGGTTTCCTCACTGTAACTCGTAGGAACATGAAATACTTTTTATCCTCTGGTAGTTCTTTCTCTGGATACAGGGATTTTCCTCGCTCAAACAAACTGATAAATTCTAAGCAGAAGATGTAAAGGAACCCTTACATGTATTTCCAGAACTCTCTCCTCTTTCAACTTCTTTCTTTGCACTATTTTGCTGTGAAAGTTTTAGCCATTGTGCGCCTAGAGCTTTGAACTCATCTCCTTACCACAGCAAGACTGCTGATTTCTGTTCAGCTCCCTTATCTCTCACCGCATCTTAAAGTTTCTGACTCATATTCATTTCTTTTTGGTGTCATTGTCCTGAAATGCCTGTCATTCAGTGTCTCAAAACTGTGTGGTATATTTTATTTCTGATTTTATATTCATTTAATGTGGAGAGTAAATGCTGTCCCTGCTGCCTCATCATAGCCAGAAATGGAAGTTATGCTTCCTTAGATGTTGATGCTAAATTAACCTTAACTTTTGCCAGAAAATACCTTACAGAGTGTTAAAGTTCATAGGCAGACAAAGAAGCGCAGCCGCCGACAGTCCAGGCCTGGGGTTAAAGCACCCTAAAACAGAAATATGGCTGAATTTCTAAACCAAATCACAGCCTCGTTAGGAAGAGGTATCTGGAAAGCCTGTGGGTAATCAGATAATTACCATGAATGGAGCATAAGTAAAGATAAACCTGACTTTGTGAAACCCTGGGAGTCGCATCTATTACTTGAGTCAATCTATATTTAGAATTTAACTTAGTCCATTATTGACTCTGGGTCTAAGATGTCTATTTGGATTTTCTAGATAAATTCTATATCTGTGTAGGTTCACCCAAAGCTTGCTTTGTTTGAGTCTATATCTCTGACTCTTACAAAATCATAAAACTTCAAATGTTTATTTTGTTCTCCTTGCAGACACCAGCTACGTCGAGCGAAGCATATGATGATATATTTATTTGGGAAAATTAATAATGGTGGGAAAAGGCAAGGAGAAGCCAGTATTTCTCTTTGGGACTGACACTAACACTGTGTATTTCATAATTAACACTTACATTGACTACTTTCTTTCTAGAATAGCCAGTTCCTTCATATGTATGTGTAAACATTCATTCAACAAACATTTAATCACTGTCTGCCTGCCAGATAACTCTGTGAATCTACAGAGAGGCCATAAAAAACATAAAAGACAAAATATCTCCGTCGTGTGGAGTTTGAGGGAAATCGTACTACAGTAAACAATGAATAAAACATGGCGTGTCAAAGACATCTGCTTATGGCCGTAATGAAATAACTGGAAACAGCCTCAGCCTTTGCATTAAAAAAAATGTTTATAATAGATAAAAAATTCACTGATTTGGCTCAATAGCAATATTTTATAAAAGTTGAGTTAAAACTATAGAAAGTAAGCTAACTGAAACAGAGAATAGAAAAAATACACAAAATAACCCAGAACCTTAGCAACAACATGGGACGGTATCAAGTTTCATGAAGAAATATCTTTTTAAGCAGTGAACCCATCACAGCAAAGAGAAAATAAAAAAGAGCTGGGAAGATTATGATCTATTGCTGGAGATCAGGGAAAAAAAGAAAAATGTGACAGCCAGAAAAAGGAAGGATTCACTATGCGGAGAGAAGCAAAGAGACAACAGCACAGGTGTTATTACAAGCCTTACAAAGAGGAAATGGAACAAAACTTATAAAGATTAAAACACAAATCGGTCTAGAATTCTGATGCAAGAAAAGATGCCCTTCAGACATCAATGTAGACTAAAGACGTTTAGGGGGAAAATGAAGAGAAAACTACCATGGGAAACAATACAAATGCCCATCAGTAATGGAATGGATAAAGAAACCGTGGTATATATATACAGTGAAGTACTATTTAGCCTCAAAAAAGGACATGCTGCCATCCTATATAGAATGTGGATGACCCTAGAGGAGGTTAGGTGAAGTGAAATAAGCTTGTCACAGGACAAACACTAACAGTTCCACCTTTACAAGGTATGAATGGGAGCACAAAGTAGAAGGTGGCTGTCAGGGCTGAAGGAGAGGAGAGCAGAGTTGCTGTTCAACGGGCACAGAGTTTGAGCCATGCAAGATGAACAACTTCTTTGTGCATGTTGTATCACAGTGTGCGTAGAATCAGCAACACTGTCCTGTGCACTTAAAACGTTGTTAAGCAGGTAGATTTTATGTTAGAAATTTTTGTAATAATAATAATAATTGGTGAAATAAGAATAGAGAAATTAAGGTGAATGAGTGGTAAGTAAAGTAAGAAGAAAAAGAAATACATGGTGTTCAAAAGGCGACAGGTATTAGTGTCAAATACCGGTTCGTTTACTGAAAGGAGACTCAATGGGTTCAACAATCTACTGGCCACTGGTCATTCCAAAAGAACATTTCACTAGAGGTTGACATAGAGCCAATAAGAAGCCTACTCAAAAAAAAAAAAAAGAAATAGTAAATTGTGAAGAAAAAGATAATAATCTGTGACCATTAGAGTCAAAATTGTAATTACTCTTAGATTAGAAGGAATAGTTTGTGATTGAGAGAGTGTTCAGGAGGGTTTCTGGGGTCTACTAAAGCTCTATTTCATGATATGTGTAGTCGTTATAAGCTAGTTTGTGCTAAAATAATTCTTTAAGATATACATTTGCTTTATAATTTTGTTTTGATATGTTGTGTAATATCTAACTTTTAAAACTCTACTAAGTAATCATGGAAAGAAGCAGGACAGCAAATTTTTCTGGACACATACATGGAAGCAGTTGAGAAATAGAAAAAGGAACCTAAGAAAATTATAGGATTAGAACTTTTAAAATGATTTTATGGGGAAAAGGAAAAAAATTATTGGGAATAAATTAAAAAAATTATAATGGGAATAAACCAATTGAAAGTTACAATTGGTGTTGAAAAGAAGTAAGAGAAATACTGGTCAGATATTTTAAAAAAGGTGTTAGGAAGTGGAATCTAGGGCGGCGCCTGTGGCTCAAAGGTGTAGGGTGCCGGTCCCATATGCCAAAGGTGGCGGGTTCAAACCCAGCCCCAGCCAAAAACCAAAAAAAAAAAAAGAGAGAGAGAGAAAATGGAATCTAGTAAACATGTTGAGAGTTTGGCTTTAGTTAACAGGAAGGGCGATTTATCTATAATAAGAGGGAAGTGGGAGAGTGATCATAGCTTTAGGTAGGTGTGCAAATGATTATTTGAAATTGTGGAAAATCTGTTTTAACTTCCATTTTCCTGATTCATTAAGTACACAGCTATGATTTAATAAAAAAAAGAAAAATAGAAAAACTAAAAAAAAAAAGAACTAGGTCATCAAATGAGTTTGAAGCTTAAGTAGGAGAGGTTGTAATTTGATGTGACTGGGGAAACATACCAAATTGAAATTTAGGGACAGGGAAGATAGAATAAGGGAAGGCAATGTGATTACTGATGTCATTAAAGATCTGCTTGAAGTTAGTGGTTATGACTTCAAGGTGATAATAGCCAGTAGGTGTTTTTTTGTTTTGTTTTTTTTAATTATGGTTTGACAGGTGACTAAGTAGTAGCAAAAGGGGCCAGGGGACCTGTGTGAAGGAAATAATTATAATAATTAATTTGACTTTAAGCTACAAAGAAAGGAAGTAAAAAATGAAATGTTTCAAAGATGAATAAAGATGTGTGATATGAAAAAAATGTTAAAGTTTAAGTATTTGACACGGTAAGATATTATGAAGCTATGGTAAGAGATTGGGAGCTTGAAGTTGGGACTGTGATAAGAGTAAGGTTAAGGTCGCTCTATGGGCTGAACACAGGCAGGAATTGTAAAGAAAGGAGAGAGAAAATAGTTTGAAGGCACAAAGTTCAAGTAATTGGCATGTGAAAGTGCTGAAAATATTATATACGTATACATGCATTTATATGTATGTATATTTATATACACAGTGAAAATTATGACAGAAGTGGTTACTGAGCATGGGAGTGAACCAGAATTAAAAATATGCAAGGAATAAGAAATCAGCCTGGGCGCCGTGGCTCACACCTGTAATCCTACAACTCTGGGAGGCCAAGACGAGTGGATTGCTTGGGTTCAGGGGTTGAGACCAGCCTGAGCCAGAGGGAGACCCCATCTGTACTAAAAATAGAAGAACTAGCCAGACTTGGGGCACCTATTGTCTCAGCTACTTGGGATGCTGAGGCAGGAAGGAGGATTGTTTAAGCCCAGGAGTTTGAGGTTGCTGTGAGAGCTGTGATGCGCACATTCTAGCCTGGGGCAACACAGTGAGGAGAGGGAGGGAGGGAGGGAGAGAGAGGGAGGGAGGGAGAGGGAGGGAGGGAGGGAGGGAGGAAGGAAGGAAGGAAGGAAAGAAGGAAGGAAGGAAGGAAGGAAGGAAGGAAGGAAAGATAAAGGAAGGAGAAAGGAAGGAGGGAAGAAATCATATGTACCCTCATATTAACCCAAAATTTAAAAAAAAAAGTTGTTATGAAGGAATCTTTGGAGGGTTTTGAGGTAGATTGGGTGTCTTATTCTGATGAAAATGTTTAGATTTTTAGAGAAGAATGAGGGAGAAAGTCCTGACACAGCCAGGCCTGACACGTATGTCAGCCAGGCCTCCTGATATGAAAGTTAAGGGACAAAAAGACACATGATTTTCTGTTAGACCAAGAAGATATAGTAGAAGACATTGATTGAGTTGGAAGGCTGAATATGTACTGTTAATTAATCAAGAATTCCAGAAAGTATGTTGGACAGATACTAGTAGTTAAAACCCTGCAAAAAGATGGGGGTCAACAACTTTGGAGAATATGTGAATAAGTACCATAGGTTATATAGAATAAGTTGCTTGCTTGTTTGTTTTTGCAGTTTTTGGCCGGGGCTGGGTTTGAACCCGCCACCTCTGGCATATGGGGCTGACGTCCTACTCTTTTGAGCCACAGGTGCCGCCCAGAATAAGTTGCTAATAAGAGTATTTTGAAGGTATTGACACAGTGATCAATGTATTTGATATTGTTACTACAGATGGTTTTAGAAGTGGAGAGGGAATGCTGTGGACCTTGTTAGAAGTTTGCAGAATTCAGGGATTATTTTGTTTAATTCCTTTTAATAGTGCTGTTGAATATAGAAAACTAATGATATTCAAAGCTCTAGCATTCCTGATGCTGGGACCATATCAGAGTTCCAGTGGTGGAGGCCTGAAGGCCAAATGAAAGATGGTTCTGCTGTCCCCACCTGGAGTTCTGTGGTTCCTCCCTACCGTCTTTCAACGCAATGCGGCTGAATATGGAATATATCAACTACTTAAGGACCTTTTGTGTACAACAAACATTCTTAACCCACAGAATCCCATGCTACATTATTGTAAATTTTTGCGTTCTACCTGTATTTCCAACATACAAATCTATAAGGTATATTTGAAAATACAGTTTCTTACTCAGAGTATATTCTTGATAAAGTTTGTATATCATAGAGCAAAAATGGATTTTTTTCTTTTCCCACATTGAACTTGTACAAATTCTGACTGAAGTAATAAATTCTTGTTTTGTGCTAGTGTTTGTAGATCCTTTAAAGGATACTTTTCATTTTCTACTAGAGCACTTGAATTGTCAATGAGCTTTCCATTTTTTTTTAGTTTTTGTTGTATTTTCCTTTCTTGTATTTGAAGTGTTTAGCCAGATCTTTATAATAAAAGTGAAAAAAGGATTTATCTTCAAAATCAATCATATTGCTTTTTTTTTGAATAAGTATTTTGTGCCATGAATTGATGATACAACAAAATTAGTCCTAATGCCTATAATCTACAGAAAGATGTACATATAAAAATAAACTGCAATAAAACTGGGTAACTCTATCATTCAATGATTTAAAATGCCATAGTGGGAGAGATCATGAATTAAACAAATATGCCTAATTTACTTATTTATTTTCTAATGTTTACATAAATAGAATTTCAAAACATATGTATGAGTCCTAATAAAAACTATATTACAGTGTTAGATGTAAGTTAGTCTCTTAGCAGCTTATTTTTAAATTAGTGTTCAAAACAGAAAATTTTACATACATATTCATCAGAACAGTATTATAAAATAAGTAATGTTATTTCCATTGTATTTAATGAATAATCACAGCTTCAGAGAGATTGTGTTATTTGCTAAAATTAGCAAATGACACAAATAGTTGACGTGCGAAGGCCTGTGAGACGGCAGGGCCCGTGTGATGTCAGCTATGCCACAGTTGATCTGGCAACATTTGTAGAAATGTGAGTCAATACAGTTCTCTTTTTTGCATAGATCCTCATGACTGAACGTTTTAAGAAACAAAACATACACAAGTCATTTGTAATTATAGATTTGCTTTGTGGGAAAAAAGGTAATGATTTCACTTATGCAAGCAGCTCATAAGTTATTTAATACCCTGCGTTTTCAACATTAGCGATGTCGATATGGATTTAAAGCATAATAATCTATTAAGATGTAAGTGATAGAAACTTTGCAGGGCAAACATCTTCTTGTCCAAATGTGTTTGCCAATAAAGCAATTTTGTGTTCCCAATGCAAATTGAACAAGACAGGTGTCATCGGCATCCCGAAATTAAATATCTTTATGCAAAATAGTCAGTCTACCAAAGTGCTGACACGTTACCCACGGACAGCACTCACTTATATATGTATTGCCAGAAAGGCCACATAGTACATTGTTCTTAAAGTATTTTGCATGGCATGTGTTTGACCATGAAATAAATTGCCAACTTTCCAAGGCAAACTTTACTCTTGCTACCCACAATGCAAAATCCATGATAAAATCTCAAAGTACCTAGTGTGATTTAGGCCCTTCAGGACTAAGAGATTCTTGAGATGCTTATATTCAGGTTTAATGATCTCCAAACCTTAATCTATTATGTATCTAAATCAAATCTTTATTCATAAATGGAAGCACAAACTACACAATTTCTTGCTATTGGCAAAGAGATTTATTACAAGGGAAAGGAGGTGAACCACTTTGTAAAGTGCTGTTTTTTTAGTAAATGCAAATAAAAACATTAATATAGTAAAAAAAATCCATTTGGAAAGCCATGTTCCTGAACATTTGATTATCATGATAGCCAAATCGTGTTTCTATGTGTATAATAAGATATAATATGCTTTCCTCATAACACATAAACCTATTAATATGTATGTAACATTTCTTAATGAAATAAGTGTTCAGTGTGATTCATCACTATTATAGTGCAAGTACTAACAGCCTTCCAATCTTTGAAAATAAAGGCATTAACTACATAATTTACTACAGTGGCTCTGTCCAGCTAATTACAAGTCTCTTAAAGGGAAACTAGAAACGTCTTCTTCATCGGAAGTCTTAGTCTGTTTTCTCTAGCTGATAACAGAATACCTGAAACAGGGTAATTTTTAAAGAAAAGGAGTAATATATTGCCTAAAATGGTGGAGATGGAGAAGGCTAAGGTTAGAGGAATGCATCTTGTGGGAGGTTTCTTGTGGGAGGGGACTCCGCCAGGACCTGAGGTGCAGAGTGCCGCATGCGAGGAAGCTGGAGAGCTTTCACGTGCAATCTCATCTGGCTCTTCCTCTTCTTAGAAAGCCCCCCTCTGGCCTCCCATGATAACTTATTAATCCATTAAACCATTAATCTGTGAATGGATTAATCCATTTGCTCACAAAAACAGAGTTCTCATGATCCAGTCACATTCTAAATGCTGCCACATTGGGGATTAAGTTTGAACATGAGTTTTGGAGAAGATATTCACATCTAGCATCAGGCTTTATCTGAATGAAGGACTAATTAACTCTGTAGGAAAACCTAAATTCAGAAACAGTAATTGCCCGCTAAACAGAAACAGGGGCAATATATGCACATCAATTTGTGCATATATTGCCCCTGTTTCATGATTGTTGATGCACCATTGTGAAAATTTTATGTACTAAGGATCAGAATTATTATCCTGTCCAGCCTTTTTTTGCATTGATATGAAAATGTTATCACAAAAGCAATAAATAAAGATAATGTATAAATTTAATTCAACAGATCCTGATTAGGTACCTCCTGGAGTTCTGAAAATTCTGGATTAAAATATTAAAAAATATAAAAAAGTAAGGTAAGGTCTTTACTTCCCCAACTCCAATTGTCTGCCAACATAGAGTGGTGTATGAATATTGCAGGGCTGTATGAAATATATCCCTGAAAATTGACTTTACTTCTTAAAACTTTCAAAGTTGGTATTCTGTCTGATCAAAGGGTGCTTAGACATTGATAAGTTGGGTAAACATGTTGATGCATTTTACTTTGTTACCATTCCGACTGAAATTATTGGGATTTTGTTATACTTTTATAAGCCAAAATTTCACTCTTTTCTGGTATTTAGATGCTCAATCTGAAAAAAAAAAAACCTTCAAGTTACATAAGATTAAATATTTCATTTTTTTCCTGCAAGACTTCATGCTGACAGTCTCTCTATAGGGTTGGACCTGTTTTGGAAGATCACGGATCCCAATCTCCCTGAGTGAGCACATTTCTGAAGCTATGGATCATCTGAGATGGTGAATGTCTAACACGCTTCCAGGGTTGCCAATGTTGATGGTCTGATATTTTGAGTAGATTGGATTAAGGGCATTATTCCTGGTGGCGGTGAGAAGAAAGTGCCTAAGAAGGTCTAGGGAATGGAGTTCATGTGGAAGGCTGTGATAGTAATGAGGGATCTAACAGGTGCTGAAGTAATCAGATTGATTATTTCATTGCTTTGCCTACTTTTGAATAGTGAGGAGGTATTCTTGGTTCCAAACATTGGAAAACTACTTTGAGTAAATAAAGTGAACAAACAAGCAGATAAATAAATGAATTTAAAAAAATGTAAGACACTTCACAGAATTAATGGAAGGACTAGAGAAAGAGAATTAGCAAACCAAGAACCAAAGGAGCTCAGCCATAGCCGTCTTAAGAATTTCATCCCCCAGACGCCTTCTAAGGGGTCAGAGCAGCATCTGCAGCTGTTGCTATTAGAAGCCACAGCCACCACTCAACACTGATGTCAGAATGACCTACTGTGGACATTTAGCTCCTACTTTCTCCAGTAGGAACATATGATTATTAAAATCTAGGAGATGTGCTCTCCTGCTTGATGTCGGAATGTGGAGAGAATGACTATTTCTCTGACTTTCCTTTAAATTTTACTCAAAGTCGTTTCAGGTATTGGAACCAAAATAAACTAATTAATGGCCACTACCACTACCTTTCTCTCAGTTCCCATTCATTCTCCTTACCTATCTGAATCATCTCTGAAGCACATACATAAAGTCCTGGTCACTTTCTTGCTTAAAAGCTTTAGCAGATTCCCACTACCTAACTCATTCCATTCAACCTTTTGATAGATTTTACACAGATTACAACTAGTTTTGTCAACATTTCCAGATTCACCAGTATTTCTATGTCATGCAAACAAGTCCCACCAAATATATCATCATTTCCTACATATGCCATATATTTTTATGACTTTCATTCTATTTACTTTGACAGAACATCTTTTTGTCCTAGTGGAGAATTAATATCCATCAAGTCTCATTCAAGGTATTGATTTTCATTTATTAGTTTGTCTTCAAAATCTTTCTGTACTACTTTCCTCCAGTGCAGAATAACTTATTCTATGCAATCTATTTAAAAATCTATTAAAGTTTTCTTTGCTCAATGTCTCACAAGTACAGCATCCTTGGAAAACCACATAATCTATAATATTCCAGCCAAGAACACAGTAAGTAAAGCAAGCAAACAGCCCACAGAATGGGAGAAGATATTTGCTGGTTATGTCTCCGACAAAGGTTTAATAACCAGAATCCACAGAGAACTCAAACGCATTAGCAAGAAAAGAACAAGGGATCCCATCACAAGCTGGGCAAGAGACGTGAAAAGAAACTTCTCTGAAGAAGACAGGCGAGTGGTCTTCAGACATATGAAAAAATGCTCATCATCTTTAATCATCAGAGAAATGCAAATCTAAACTACTTTGAGATATCATCTAACTCCAGTGAGACTAGCCCATATCACAAAATCTCAAGACCAGAGATGTTGGCGCGGATGTGGAGAAAAGGGAACACTTTTGCACTGCTGGTGGGAATGCAAACTAATACATTCCTTTTGGAAAGATATATGGAGAACACTTAGAGATCTAAAAACAGATCTGCCATTCAATCCTGTAATTCCTCTGCAGGGCATATACCCAGAAGACCAAAAACCACATCATAACAAAGATATTCGTACCAGAATCTTTATTGCAGCCCTATTCATAATTGCTAAGTCATAGAAAAAAGCCAAGTGCCCATCGATCCATGAATGGATTAATAAATTGTGGTATATGTACACCATGGAATACTATGCAGCCTTGAAGAAAGATGGAGACTTTACCTCTTTCATGTTTACATGGATGGAGCTGGAACATATTCTTCTCAGTAAAGTGTCTCAAGAATGGAAGAAAAAATATCCAATGTATTCACCCCTACTATGAAACTAACTTAGGACCTTCACATGAAAGCTATAACCAAGTTACAACCTACGAACAGGGGGAAGGGGGAAAGCGTGGGGAAGGAGGGGGGAGGTGGATGGAGGGAGGGGGATTGAAAGGATCACACCTGTGGTGCATCTTACAAGGGTACATGTGAGCCTTGGCAAATGTGGAATGTAAATGTCTTGGCAAAGTAACTAAGAAAATGCCAGGAGGGCTATGTCAACTAATGAGATGAAAATGTGTCAAATATTCTATGAACCAAATGTATGTTGCCCCATGATCATATTGAGGTACTCAGCTATGATTTAATAAAAAAATATTCCAAATGTATACATAATTGATTTCTTCCTCCAGATCATGAACTTTTCTAGAATATAAATTATTTTGTATTTTATTTATTCTGTAGTCATCAAAAATATTTATTAATTACCTGTTACATGTCTTTACTTGGTCCCGAGGATATGGTACAGGGCTTTGTAGCTCTCACTTAAAAGAATAACTAAGAAAATGAGAAATCAGCATATGCCAAATGAAGACGTGAATGACAATCTCTCAAAGAAGTTGCTTTGAGACTATTATTGTCAGAAATGATTAGGATGAGGAATTATTTATCAGTTGCTTCTGATTATTTCTGAATTATCACTTCTCTTAAGAACTGAGACTATGATAGCTTATTAAAACACATTCATTGCTTTAGGATTAATTTAATGCATTTCCACATTTTTGAATACAATTACTAGAATAAACACATCTACAAAAAATAATGCCCTTTCCCCAACTATTGATATGAGACTGATCTTGGTGGCCTGGGTTATTTTTTAATAGGTCTAAAGTTTCCCCAGAGTTTTTTTTACAGCATCTGCTTTAAATTCCAAACTGGATATCTCAGGCTGACACCTTTTGTATTCATTCCACACTTTTTACAGATAAGTACTATAACATTTTTTACAATTTCACTGTGAATAATTATTTTTAGTAAAACCACCTATTCAAATCTCAGTGGAAGCCATTTAATCATCGCATCACATCCTCACACTTTTCTTTAAGTGTTCCTACTAAACTATCCTTAAATTTTTCTCTCACAGTTTAGGTAACAGTACTGACTGTGAATGCCCTGTGATGACTTGCCGTCGAGATTGGCAATCCAGTCAAGCTCAAAGAAATGAATGGTGTCAGTGATACAACACTGCTTAATAAGTGTGGCGGCATTTAAGTCCTACTTGTAACAGACATAGATTTATTTCAAGGAAGAAGACTTGACAGTAAAAGCTATGTGGGGGGAGGTGTGTTGCTCTGGGAGATGGCTTCTTTTCATAATGAATGAAGGGAAGGGTCAGGTACAAGTCTAATTTCTCACAACCCCAGAGCGCCCAAAGCAACCCCAACTACCTTTCTGGCGTTTTCTGCTGCCCAAGTCCGTGTATTTCAGATCATGCCTCTGAGGTGCCTGAGTTTTCCTGATCTATTTTCCAAGGGTCTTTGAGGTTAAAGAATTTTCCACAACAACATTAAGTTTTCTTTCCTCACTGTCTCACAAGTACGGCATCCTTAGAAAACCACATAATCTATAATATTCCAAAAGATTAAATGTTGAAGCATATTTGAGAATCTAGCTATCTTCTCTGAAGCCAGACATTAGATCGGGACCTTGTCCTAGAATGCCACTCTTATCACTGTTTATTTCTTATATTTTTGTTTTGTGAAACATACTTTTTTCACAGCAATATGTTAATGTGTAATGAGACTTTTATTATCTTTTTTTTTTAATTGTTGGGGACTCAATGAGGGTACAAAGAACCAGGTTGCATTGATTGCATTTGTTAGGTAAAGTCTCTCTTATAATTGTGTCCCACCCCCAAAAGGTGTGTCACACATCGTGACCACCCAGCCCCCTCCCTCCTTCCCTCTCTCTGCTCTCCCCTTCCACCCCCCCCCAATTAATACGAGGTCATTAATTGTCCCCATATCAGAATTGAGTACATAGGATTCATGCTTCTCCATTCTTGTGATGCTTTATTAAGAATAATGTCTTCCACTTCCATCCATGTTAATACAAAAGATGTAAAATCTCTATCTTTTTTTAATGGCTGAATAGAAGCCCATGGTATACATACACTACAGCTTCTTATTCCATTCCTGGGTTAGATTTTTATTTATCATTATTATTATTATTTTTTTTTTTTTTGCGGTTTTTGGCCAGGGCCGAGATTGAACCCACCACCTCCCATCTATGGGGCCAGCACCCTACTCCTTTGAGCCATAGGCACCACCCTTTATTACCATTTTTAAACACATTATGTAACTATTTAAAAGATTTCGTAGTTCTAATGCCTACTATGTAAATATCAACAGATATAACTCCCAGGGACAAGTTTGAGGATACTTTTGTGATTCTCAATCATTTTTAAAGTGTAAAAGATTCCCGAGACTCTAGATACTTTGAAAACTACCAATCTGAGGCTGCCCCTGTGGGCACTATGTAGGGCTTTTCTATTTTTGTGCTTAACTAATTTCATGTCTTAAGCTTTATCATATGAACATTATTTACTTTGAGAAACAGATTCATGAAGTGTCCCCCCCCAATCACTCAACTTACCTTTTCATACCACCCATTAGATTTCATTGAAATTACTTTAATATCTGCCTCCCCCACAGCTCACGTCCTAAACTACAGCGGGCAATGAATGAACAGGAGACGATGGTAGGATGCTTTGAGGATGCTTCAGTGCTATGTTGATAACTGTACACCCATCTACTCACCCACACACCTCTGTATTGCTGTGTATCACCTATAAAGGTAGCCAGGCTCTTTTGTACCCTTTTGGGTACTTTCTTACTGTTTTTCCTTAGGATTAATTTTGTTAGAAATCAAAAGTGGAAATTGCTTGTATGACACAAAGTAGCAAGCACATGCCTCAGCCGTCCCATAGACAGCCATTGCTGTGGGAAGTCATGTTTGCCATTTTTGCTTCCCATCAGAACTGCACACATCAGGAATCAGGGCAGTGCCATCTTCTGTACCTAAGATAATGTGTGAGAGTGTCAATGATTATGCTTCTGTAATCTATAACCAGATTCACTCCCTACCCAAACTTTATGAGATTTTACTCTACTGTAACTTCAGAGTAGGTGCAGGCCCTCTGCCACCCTCTGTATCAACTGGGAGCTGAAACACTGGTTTGGAGCCAACTAGCAGACATTCTTGGAGAGACTGTCCCAGGATGCAATCCTCAAGGAGACTTCTCTATAAAGCCTACTTTAGTTCTTCCAAAGCATGATTTGTTTTTTCGTTGACACATGCAAGCTATTCCTTTTCTAGCACATGGTTTTCAAAGCTGAGGCTAATGACAGAAATTGTACAAAGAGGAAGGGTATCTGAAGACTGTGAAATGGACGGTAAATGAGGGGCAGAGGAGAAAAACTGGAAAAGTGGGGTTGTAGAAGGAGAATACCTCAGCACCTCAAGTCTTGAGCTAAAAGAAAGAGAAGAAATTACAGGAGATAATTCTATAGTAAGCACAGGGTAGGTGCACTCTAGTCATTGACTTATCAGATCTGATAAAGATTTTCTTATGTTGTGTGAGACAAAAAAAAAAAAAAATATATATATATATATATTACCATCAGACTTCAAGGGATCTGCTCTGTTTAGATGACTGTGAAGTCCAGCAACCCTTGTTATAGCAGTTAATAAATCTGCTCCAATTTTCAGCAAATGAGACTAACTCAATTTTCAGAAGTTTCTGTCCTAAAAACCTAGTAAGAATTCAAAGTCAAATAAAATTTGAGCTAAAGAACACCCATGCCAATATTTATTACTTAACTGAGTTTGAAGAGTAAGATTTACACTTTTCCTTTCCCTCGCCCCTCCCTCCTTTTCTGTCTGTCTTCTCTCCCCTTCCCCCATGTCCCACTGGGTCATTAATTGTCATGACTTGTCCTCAAATTAAAGTTGAATACATAGGATTCATGCTTCTCCATTCCTGTGTTGCTTCACTAAGAATAATGCGTTCCACCTCCATCCAGGTTAGTACAAATGCTGCAAAATCTCCATTTTTAAATGGCTGAATAGTATTCCATGGTCTACATATACCACAGCTTGCCAATCCATTCCTGGGTTGAGGGGCATTTAGACTGTTTCCACATTTTAGCGATTGTAAATTGAGCTGCGATTAACAGTCTAGTACAAGTGTCTTTACAATAAAAGGTTTTTTTTTTTTCTTCTGGATAGATGCCCAGTAATGGGATTGCAGGATCAAATGGGAGGTCTTTGAGGTTTCTCCATACTTCCTTCCAAAAAAGGTTGTATTAGTTTGCAGTCCCACCAGCAGTGTAAAAGTGTTCCCTTCTCTCCACACCTACTCCAGCATCTGCAGTTTTGAGATTTTGTGATATGGGCCATTCTCACTGGAGTTAGATGATATCTCAGGGTGGTTTTAATTTGCGTTTCTCTAATAATAAGGGATGATGAGCATTTTTTCATGTGTTTGCTAGCCATTCATCTGTCTTCTTTAGAGAAGGTTCTGTTCATCTCTCTTCCCCCTTGATGTATGGAATTGTTGTTTGTTTTTATTTTCTTGTGGATTAATTTAAGTTCTATATAGATCCTAGCATTTACAATGCTTATACATTGAAATAGCTGCATTTTTATAGTACATCCTTGTTTCTGATTGATTAGGAAGTAATTTTAGAATAAAATTGTCCTATTCAGTCATGTAACATTAAGAGATTATAAAATTAATTAAAAACAATAAGACCCTCCTTTGGGAAGCAGCGTTCAGACTCTAAGGTCAATGTTGACCCATGAGGCAAGACTGTCCCTCAGACTCTTGAGACACGCATGAGACAGGACTGTCTGCCCAAGGTCGCACAGCTGCCTGGTTTCTTGGTCAGTTTTCTGAGTTACTTGGGAAACTTCGATCTCTTAGAAAGAGGTTTTCATTATCAGAGAACAGAAGGTCTGCTTCATGGTTTGCCCAATGTGCCACTTAAAAAAAAAGTAATATTAAACATTTAAACTACAAGCTAGTAAGGGGCCAGAGAAACAAACTGTATTTTTGTGCCAAGATACGAAATTCAAGCACAAAATTGAACTCCTTCTGTTACCAATTCTCCAGCGCCCTCCAGCTAGCCCTTTGAGATCTGCCTCCTGTTTTAGCAGCTTTGTTCATTCAAATTAGGACGTGGCAATATCAAAGCAAATATTATGGCAAAAAGCAAAAGCTATTCATGGCATGTTCCTGGAAGCCTCTATGAACAACAGAGAAACTCAACTAGATAGGCATGCCCTGAACATTTTATGCTTCAAATTCATCTCTATTTTGGTGTGATATGTTAAAAACTCTTCTTATATAAGTTTTTTTTTTAATTAAGTGTATCATTCTCCTCCACTTAACTTTATTCTGTTCTTATCCATGAGATAGTAAAGTTAAGGAAAAATGTTGCAGCATTTTTTTTGTGTGTTATGTTAGTTTTATAAAAGATTATGTCAAATGATTACGCCTCTGACCAAATTTAATTAAATTATTAATTTTAGTATTTATTTATTTTATTTAGTATTTATTTTAGTACTTAGTAAATATTAATGCAACCCCTGTAATGTAACTAGAGCTTGCTTTTGATGGTATACTCAGAACAAGAAGGCCTCAATCTTTTTTTCTATCATGAAATTTTTTTTTATAGCATAGAGGTGATTTTGGGGAAATTTATATTGTCAAATAATTATTAAACTATAAACTACACATTGAGGTTTAAAGTAGTTCTCAAAACTACTGAGACAAGAATTGGAACAGTATTAGTACAGACTGTTAGATATTCAGAAAAATACATATAGCAAAGATATGCTGGAGCCAGCTGGTGCTACTACATGAGAGCCATTTTTTAAACTGCCAGAACTCTTACGTTCTATTTGATATCCCTCTAATAGCTAGAAATTGGCCATGGTGGAAGGATTTGCACCACAGAATCTGGCTAGTACCATAAACCTCCTCCCATATCCCAACCCTCCAGAAAGCAAATTGTTGAAGTTTGTGAGCACATCATGTGTACAAGGTCAATGTTGGCACTCCATTTTGTAGTATGATAGTCCTTCCTTATTCACAGATTTGCTCTCCATGATTTCAGTCATCTGGGGTGAATGACAGATTAAAAATACACATCTGTAAGTACAGAATAATAAGATACAGTTTGAGGGACAGAGAGACCAGCCACATTCACATAGCTTTAATTACAGCATATTGTTATAAGGTTCTACTTTATTATTAGTTGTTGTTAATCTCTTAGCATACCTAATTTATAAATTGAACTTCATCATATGGATTTCTGTATGGACAAAAATCATCCTCTGTATAGAATCTGGTACTGTCTTCAGTTTTAGGTATTCACTGGAGGTCTTAGAACGTATCCTTCATGGATAAAGGGAAACTATAAATATACTTTTTATTAGGAGCAAACATATCTTCAAATAATAGAAGTATTAATGTCATGCCAAAATGAGAAGAATGCAGCACTTTTTTGTCAGGTCATGTAATCAATTATTTCCTTAATTTTTCTTTTGTTTCATTTCCTTTGGCTAAGTTGAACAAAATAAAAGGGAAATATTTTGTTTTTTATAAACTTTTGTTTTTTATAATATTTGCATACAGCTCTCTTCTTTTTTATATTCTCAAAACTTGTTTATTTAATTAATAAAGGAAATAATACAATATAGTGAATACAAAGACCCCAAACCCAGAAATATTCAATGTAATCACACAACAGAAGAGACAGGTCTCAGTTTAGAGAATTGTTCTCCTGGACTTCCCACAACTCCACTCTTTTTTTATACCATAGATTGTTCTAAAAAATAACATCTAAGGAGATGTCATTGACTCTGGACACATCAATTTTTTCCTTCAGTATGTCCTTAAGTAATTCTTATTTTCAAGGTTAAGTGCTACTTGTTGCCATAATCATGCATTTAATACTTTTTGGATCTCTTCCTAATGTTTTCTGATTATCTGATACATGACAAGTTTTGTACTACACATACCACATATTATCAAATTTGATTCTCATTATCATCGATACCACTTTATCCATTTTACAGATAAGGAGAAGTGAGATACTCTGAGAATAATGTTTTTGATACATACTGATAATAAACTGTGCAAAGAGAATCTTATCCCAAATTTTCAAATTTCTGTTTGTAATGAGGATGCTTTCTATATACATCAAAATAATCAATTGTTTTTCTTTACACTAAAGACAACTAAAAAGTTTTCCATTATTATTCACATTACATTTTCTATAGCAGCTAAGCAGATCAATCCATAAATACATGTTATATTACTTGTCACACCTCCATGTTGCAGTGAAGGACAGGATTTCACATTTTTTTTATCTGAGCAATATTGAGTTTTGTGTGTACCACATTTTCCTTATCCGTTCATTTGTGGGTGGACACTTAGGCTGATTCGTGTATTGGCTATCATGGATAGTACTTCAGTAAACACAGAAATGCAGGTGTCTTTTTGGTATTCTGCTCTCTTGAGGGTGTATCTCATGGTAGGATTGCTGGATCATATGGTAGTTCTCTTTTTAATTTTTTTGCGTAACTATCACACTCTTCCATAGTGGCTATACTACTTTACATGCCCATCAATAGTTCCGAGCACTCTCTTTCTCTGCATTCTTCCCAGAATGGGCTATTTGTTGCCTTTTGATAATAACCATTTTAACTGGGATAAGATGATATCTCATGATAGTTTTGATTTGAGTTTCTCTGAGGATAACCTATGTTGAGCATTTGCTATTGGGTACAAAATAGTTAGATGGAAGGAATTGTTCGGTATTTGGGAACACAGTAGGGAGATATTAGTTAATAATAATCTACTGTATATGTCAAAAAGGCACAAGAGAAGAACCGGAATGGTCTCAGCGCAAAGAAAAGAAAAATATTTAAGGTGAGAGAAATTTCAATTACTCTGATTTGAACATTATTCATTCTCCCCATATAGCAAGATATCATCACATATACCACCTATACAATTATCATACATTAATAATAAAATTTTGAAAAATATAACCACAAGTTTTGTGGAACTAGAAATGTTAAATATGTAAAAACAAGCAGCATGATGGTCTGGTTTTCTTATTAAATATTCTACATTCTTGACACAGGGAGAAAATAATGGCATTTATTCATGTTAGAACATCATAATTATTATGGAGTCATTTTTCTTAAAATTAATACCGTGTTGTATACAGGTTTATGATTACAGAAGCTAAACTTGGAAAAAGGTTAGATGTTTGTAAGGAAATCAGAGAATCAAGAAACCCTTGGACATTCTTAGGCAGGATTGAGAATGTGAACAAATTGCATTTACAAGGCAAAAGTCTAGCGACTGGATTTTAAGATTTAAAAGTAGTATAATTCCAAGTGACAAGATTTATCATGTGGTCATGCGCGTGACTTGACAAGATGTACAAAGAGTCATTGAATATAAAGGAAGAAACTTGGTTACTAGTCAGATCGTACGTGGCCAGTTAGCTTTTCCAACATGGAGGTATATTAAGAACAGATATAAGAGGCCCAACTGACTTTACTCAGTATCCTAACACATTCCATTAAGGTGCAGGTATTGGCTTGAAAAAGGTGCTGATGTAGGAAAAAAGGATGTGCTTTCACCTTTGGCTACAACAGATTTGATAAATTATTCAACTGAGGACAGTAAGAAAAAAAAGGACAAAATGTAATTTTAAAAAAATGAAAGAAGGTGTTCCAGGGCTAGGAGACCACAGGGATTTGAGGGACAAAGTTAGCAGGAAAAGACAAACTCAAAGAAAGAAGTCAGATAGTCATTGTTGTTTTAGCCCTAGTGGCATTTGCTAATTTCTAACTGTCAGGCTAAGAAACTAAATAGTAAATTCTGGTGATTAAAGACTTAGAAGCTTGGGTGGATTTATAGTAGCAATATTAAAAGAAAAAAAAATCAGAGCTCAGAAACAGCTAAAGAGAAAAAAAGTGAAGTTCTCATTCAAATTCCTAAAAGTTATTCACTTAGAGTAAGTATAAACTGGGAAAAGATCTGGTCTCAAAGAGAGCTCAAGTTTCAAATCACTCACCCACTTGTTCTGTTTGTCAGATATAAAAGCAACTCCCTCGTGAAAGATAATATTGATGGCCTCATCTTTTTTCTTTTTCTTTTTTTTTTTTACTATTATATGATTAACATTCAATAAAATTACCGAGTATACCAGAAAAAAAATAATAAGAAAATGAACTTTATTAATGTAATTCACTTCTACATCTGATTAAATAGCAGTAAGTTATGGCAGCTGAATATATACCATGAAAAATTTCCAAATATTACACTTCAAATGAATTGCAGAGCTTCAGAAGCAACAAAAAACTAGAGCAACTAAAATTTCAGTAAAAACAGCCCTCAGAATGGGAGAAGATATTTGCAGGTTATGTTTCCGACAAAGGTTTAATAACCAGAATCCACAGAGAACTCAAACACGTTAGCAAGAAAAGAACAAGGGATCCCATTGCAGGCTGGGCAAGGGACTTGAAGAGAAACTTCTTTGAAGAAGATAGGCACGCGGCCTTCAGACATATGAAAAAATGCTCATCATCTTTAATCATCAGAGAAATGCAAATCTAAACTACTTTGAGATACCATCTAACTCCAGTGGGACTAGCCTATATCACAAAATCCCAAGACCAGAGATGTTGGTGTGGATGTGGAGAAAAGGGAACACTTTTGCACTGCTGGTGGAATTGCAAATTAATACATTCCTTTTGGAAAGATATATGGAGAACACTTAGAGATCTAAAAATAGACCTGCCATTCAATCCTGTAATCCCCCTACTGGGCATATACCCAGAAGACCAAAAATCAAATCGTAATAAAGATATTTGTACCAGAATGTTTATTGCAGCCCTATTCATAATTGCTAAGTCATGGAATAATTGCAGCCCTATTCATAATTGCTAAGTCATGGAATAAGCCCAAATGCCCATCGATCCATGAATGGATTAATAAATTGTGGTATATGTACACCATGGAATATTATGCAACCTTAAAGAAAGATGGAGACCTTACCACTTTCATGTTTACATGGATGGAGCTGGAACATATTCTTCTTAGTAAAGTGTCTCAAGAATGGAAGAAAAAGTACCCAATGTACTCACCCTTATTATGAAACTAATGTAGGACCTTCACATGAAAGCTATAACCCAGTTACAACCTAAGAATAGGGAGAAGGGGGAAAGGGAGGGGAGGGAGGGGGGAGGTAGGTGGAGGGAGGGGGATTAATGGGATTACACCTGCGGTGCATCTTACAAGGGTATATGTAAATCTTAGTAAATGTGGAATGTAAAGGTCTTAGCAAAATAACTAAGAAAATTCCAGGAAGGCTATGTTAACTAGTGTGATGAAAATGTGTCAAACAGTCTATGAACCAAGTGTATGGTGCCCCATGATCATACTAATGTACACATCTATGATTTAATAAAAAAATAATAAAATTAAAAAAAAGAAAAGAATTCTTCTAATGAGTAAAATTATGCAAAAGCTATCTATTTTCTTATAAGGTTGGTGATGGGCAGAAGATAGTGCTTGGCCCAAGCAATGAGAGAGTGGACTGAGGAGAGGAGAAATCATCAGAGAATTAGCAGATCTGTAACCCATGATTCTGCCTGCGGGCAGAAGTAAGGACAAAAGCTAAAGGTAAAGTTTCTGTGGCTGAGGTGCTTAGATATAAATCCTTGCTAGAAAGAGCCTGTTTTACAAACAAAAACACAGTGGGACTCAGGATATGACTCACAATTTACAGTTGTAGGGACCAAGAAGATAAAGAGCTTAGCTCTAACCCTTCCTACCACAGTATTTCAGAGCTGAGAATTTAGAGACCTATCAGCTCTCAATCACAAACCCAGAAAGGACAGAGCCATGGAGCAGAAATAAATCAGAGGTGGAATTAAAATGCAATCAAGCCTTAACTCAGTTCAATCCCTGAATGAGTTAAGATGATAGAAACCTCATTATACATTCTGACACAGAAAAGGGAGACCCCTCTTTGATGGAAACGTCTCAAGTTTCCCTCGTCTTTCAAATGTATTCCAAGCATAAAGTTAAAAATTACTAGACAGTTGTGTTTCATTAAAATTTAAAAAATTTGCTCTGTGAAAAACACTGTCAATAAAATAAAAAAGACAAGCAACAGATTAGAAAAAAATATTTGTAAATATGCTTTTGGTAAGTGACTATTATGCAAAATATGCAAAGAATTCTAAAACTTAATTAAAAAAGAAATCCAGACTTAAAAGTTGGCCAAAGCTTAGCAGATATTTTACCAAATAAGATACACAGATGGAAAACAAGCCTGTGAAAAGATCTCCGAGTCTTACACCATCAGAGACATGCCAATTAAAATAATGATGAGATCCTATTACACACCGATTAGAAAGGCCAAACCCATGACACTAAGATGCTGAACATGCGAGGATGGGGTCTGACAGGTGCTCTCCTTCATTCTGTTGGGAATTCCAAAACTGCCCCCTTGGGAGTTTCTTAAAAACTTAATATACTTGCATCACATGATGCAGAAATTGTCTGAATTTACTTAGAGATGTTGAAAATGTATATCCACACACACAAAAAAAAACTTGCGTGAGCATGTTTACATAGCTGTTTTAATCATAACTGTCAAGACTTGAAAGCAACCAAGGTATCCTTCAGTAGGTGACTGAACAGAGAATGGAATAGTATTCAGTGTTAAAAAGAAAACAGCTATCAAGCCATGAAAAGCTATAGAAGCATCTTAAATGCAATATTAGTATGTGAAAAAAAAAAAATAAAAAAGCAACCTGAAAAGGCTACAGACTGTCTGATTCCAGTTATCTTACATTTGGGAACTACAAAATTATGGAGACAGTAAAAGATCAGTGGCTGCCAGAATTTAAGGAGCAGAAAGGAATGAATTTGTGGAGTAAAGAGGATTTTTAGGGCAATAAAACTATTCTGTGTATAGTATGATTAATGATAGCTATATGTCATTATATAATAGCCCAACCCCATTGAACGTATACCAAGAGTGAACCCTAAAGTAAGCTATGGACTTGGAATGATAATGAACTATCATTGTAGGTTCATAAGTTGCTACAAATTTCTCCTCTGGTGGGTGATGTTGACACAGGGAAAGCTATGCAGCTAGGCAGGGGGCACATGGGAACTCTTCCTACCCTGTGATCAATTTTACTGTGAATCTAAACCAACTCTAAAAACTAAGTTCCATATAGTCACTAGATACGCAAAGAGCCAGGAAGTGGGGCAGAAAATAGAATCAAATTCATGTAGGAGGCAGATACTGCACTAATAAAACTCTTTAGAAGGAAACCGTAAGACAATATACTCATGAGTTGGAGATAAAGGTTTCATAATTCACAGAAAGCAGTAATAATAAAAACCAATAAATTAGACTTAAGATATTAAACTTTTGCTCATTGAACCAATACTAAGAAAATAAACAAGCAAGGCACATACAGGAAGAAAATAGTTTTCAAAACATACATCAAACTGAAGTACAATGTCCGTGGCACATAAAAACCCCTTACAGCTCAACAATAAATGAAACAAATAACCCAATTAAAAGGAAAACACAGGGCACTTAACAAAAAGATGTCTTAGTGGCTAATAAGTTCATTAAAAAATACTGACTATAAACAATCATTGGGAAAATGAAAATTAAAACCACAGTGAGAAACCTGTAAACAATGTTTAAATTATAAAGAATGATATCACCAAATTTTGGTGAATTATAGCAACATTGCTGGTGGATTGTAAAATTATTCTGGAAAATGTCTGACAACTTTTTTTGTTAAAGCTGAAGCCAGAAGTCTCTTCACAATATCTTATGAATTTTGCCCAGATGTGGAGGTGGTTCCCACCTATGTCCTAGAGCTCTGAGAGGCTGAGGCAGGAGGATCACTTGAGCTCAGGAATTCAAGACCAAGATCAAGGTCCTGTCTCAACTAAAAATGGAAAAAATAGCCGTGTGTTGTGATGGGTGCTTGTAGTCCCGGCGCCTTGAGAGGCTAAGGAGGAAGGATCACTTGAGCCCAGGAGTTTGAGGTTGCTGTGAGTGAGGTTGATGCCACGACATGCTAGCCTGGGCAACAGAGTGTCTGTCTCAAAAAACAAACAAATAAATAAAATAAGAATAAAAACAAACAAACAAAAAAAGTGTCTTATGAATTTAAATACTTACCCTAAAGCATGGCACTTTTACTCCTAAAGTTTATTCCCTCAAAATGAAAAGATAAGCTCATGAGAAGCACAGCATTGAGGTGTCTATCACAGGTTCATTGATAAGAGCTACAAACTGCAGACTCTGGGGGTGTCCGAGAATTTCCTAGCAGAATAGGAATAGGTCAGTATGCTGTCATCTACGTCCAGCAGAATAATGCTCTGTCAATAGAAGAATGAAGTAATCTATGCCCATCAACAGAGATGGATCAGAGAAATATTAAACTGAGTGAAATAAGCAGTCCAAAAAGAATATACACTACATGATTTCTGAATTTCTAGAACAGGAAAAAATAGGTTATGCTGAATAAAAATTATAATGCTGTTACTCATAGTGAGGAAATTGATTGGAAAGAACACGGATGAACTTTATGGGATGATGGGAATGTCTTTTGTCACTGTAGGCATTTGAGTTACACAGATACATGCTTGGGGAAAACTATCAAATATGTGTGTACCATATTTACATTCTAGCTGTATATGCAACATACAAAGGTGATGTGCAAAGCTCCGAAGGATGAAATTATGCAGATGAATCTAAGATTCTTGAAATCAGATGGAGGAAAGCAGACAGAGGTTTATGAAGTGCAAATGTGAATTTTCTAATGTATAAGGTACAAAAATGTTTACTTTGAAAAAACACAGAAGAAACCAATTACTTGCAGCCAGGATGCTGATCAATATATCCCTGGTATCATTATACTATTAAAACTTAGAAGCAGAGTCACCGTCCTGACTGATTTTGTGCTCAGCAAACAACAAATACTAATTACCCTGAATATTTTCTATTATAGATAGGGACATTTACCTTTAGACCAGATTGGATGAAATTAATTAATTGGATGATCTAATTTATGCATCAATCTTCTGCAAGCTGGGTCATCACAAGTCAACTTTTCTGAATGTACTTTAACCCTAGGAAGCTGATAACAATAAATTTCAGGACAAGAAAAGATGAAAAAAGGACATTTAACCAGAGTAAATTAATAAAGGCAATTAATTAAGGTAAGACCTCGTTACCTGATGTAGTCACTTACTTTCCATCATTGTCACTCTTTTTAATTTGTTTTAAAAAGAGGCTGTTACCTATTATGAAGCTACGAAAAATACAATAATAAAGTACATCCTACAAGGTATGGAAATTGGAAAAGGAGCAATTAATTCAGCCAGAGTATGTGAGGAAGGAAACTCCAGCATCATCCTAAATAAGTTAAACGATGAACTACAAAATATCTGAAGGTGTTCAGAGCATACTGAATACATATCACTAAAAACTACTTTTCCAGAAATGGCAACCTTCTAACCAGATGGAATAAGAAAATGTTTCTAGTAATGTTGACATGTGTGTAGATAGGCATGCATGTATATATATGAAGTCTAACAAAAAAGTTAGTGAATGTGTCCTAGAAAAAGTGCTACATACCTGGGTGGCACCTGTGGCTCAAAGGATTAGGGCGCCGGCCCCACATACCGGAGGTGGTGGGTTCAAACCCAGCCCCAGCCCCGGCCAAAAAAAAAAGTGCTACGTACCTCATTGCTCAATATCACTCACTACCTTCACCTTCAAAGTGACCCTCTGGGAAGCTGGGCACTGGGGCCAGCGCCTAGTCTACCCTTTGAAGCAGTTTTGGAACTCTTTGTCTGGAATGACCATCAGAGCTTTTGTTGTCTGAGGCTTGACAATTAAGTTCATGAACTTGCCAGCGTGTGCTTATGTTTGCAGCACTGTACAAATAACTCCATAAGATTCATAACGTTGGTGTACGGGTGACTCACAGCTGTGTTTGTGTTCCTGTGCGGTAGTATCTTGCTGAATGAAGTTCATTATTGTTGTTGCATATTTTTGTGTGATACACAATGACAGCTCTGGTGATCATTCCAGAAAAAGAGTTCCAAAATCTTTTAAAGAGAGGACTCTGCGCTGGCATTGGTATCTATCTTCCCAAGGGGAGTGCTTCGAAGGTGACCATAGTGATATTCCATGAGGTGTGTAGCCCTTTCGCTAGGATTTCTTTTTGAACTTAATTGTCATACCTTGAATATGCATATAAGTATGCATCACTTAGAAAATAATTTACCTTAAACATCTGAACCATTATCTAATCCCTGAGTGTTTTCTTTACACATCAGATAACCCTTTGGTCAGATACTATACTTTGTTCATCGTTATACCCACATCAGGCACAGTGCTTGGCACAGATAGCTCAGGGGAAATAATTCTGCTTAAAGGCTTCTTTGTAATCCTCCCCTGGCTTTTGATAGAACTTTCTGACTGACACTACGATTTGTGCTTCTCTATGGAAAGCTCATAATAGTATGATTAAGAAAAGCAAATGTATTCAAATTACAAGTTACTTTTAAACTCTGTGCTTCTTTTATTCAATGTCATCTCTTCAGGGGAGAGTAAGATGAACGCACATTTTGTCTTTCAAAGATATACATTTTAATGTTTACTACTTATTTGTTTTCCCAGATTTATTTAGGTATAGGTATTACTGACAAATAAAAATGTATATATTGATGTTATATAATGGTGATGCTTTGATGCACGTATACATCATGAAATGATTAAATCAATCTGGTTAATGTGTCGGTCACCTCAGATATGTATCAGTTTTTATGGTGAAAGCATTTACGATCTGCTCTCTCAGGAATTTTCACGTACACATTATTTTAACTGTCTTTAACCATGATCTACAATAGAGATTCCAAACCATTCCTTCAATCAAACTGAAACTTTGTGCCCTTTGACCCACACTTTTCTACCCTCTTACCCTCTACTCCCAAAGCTCCTGACAACCACAATTCTACTTTCTGCATCAACCTTTTATTTTTTTTCAATTAAATCATAGCTGTAGCTTGTGTACATTAATGCAAATGTGGGATACAATGTGCTGGTTTTATATACAATTTAAAATATTTTCATCAAACTTAGCCTTAACATAGCCTTCACGGCATTGTCTTAGTTATTGTGTTAAGACACTTAGATTCTACATTTAGTAAGTTTTGTTTCATGTATGAGATTAGGCAGCAGGAGTTGCTTTCCTTTGCCTGATGCATTTCACTTACTATAATGTCTTCTAGGTTCATCCATGTTATTGCAAATTGACAGGATTTTCTTCTTTTTAAAGGCTGAATAGCATTCCACTGAACATATGCAATGCTTTCTCTTCATCCATTCATTTTCTAATGAACACTCAGGTTGACTCCTTATCTTGGCTATTACATATAATGCAGCAATGAGCCAGGGAATGCAGCTTATTTCCTTTGAATATACAACAAGCAGTGAGACGGATGGGTCATATTGCAGTTCTATCTTGAATTTTTTGAGGAACCTCCATACTGTTCCATAATGACATTGACACTGACATTGTACAAGGGTTCCCTCTTCTCCACATTCTTGCCAATACTTACCTTTTATCTCTCTGATAATGACCATTCTACATAGGTGTGAGGTGATATCTTATTGTGGTTTTAAAGTGCATTTCCCTGATAATTAGTGTTGTTGATCATTTTTTCATATCCTTATTAAACACACACATACATATATATATTTCAAGAAAGAGTCTCAGTTTGTCACCCCTGATAGAGTTCCCTGGTGTGACAGCCGCAGCAATGTTGAACTCTTAGGCTCCAGAGATTCTCTTGCCTCAGTCTCCCAAGTAGCTGGGACTACAGATGTCTGCCACAACACCCAGCTATTTTTAGAGATAGGGTTTCTTTCTGGCTCAGGCTGGTCTGAAACCTGCGAGCTCAGGCAATCCACCTGCCTCAGTCTCCCAAAGTGCTAGGATTACAGGCATAAACCACTGCGCCCAGCAAAAACATATATTTTAAATGTAATATTTCACTATTTTACTGATATAAAGTATTTTTTGAAAATTCATGAATCCTTATAAAGGAAAATATTTTCACAATAATAGAATTTTTTATTTTGTAATGGAATTTTAGTTACAGGGAGGTGTGATATTCTGTGTCAATTCTTTTGAGTCTTTCAGAATTTTAATGTATGCTGCTACCATAAAAGCTAAATATTTAAAAACAAGTCCTTATTTTTCTAAAACAAAAACACAACCAGTATACATTAGTAATCTATTATAATTTCAAAAATTATAATAGTTATTATCATTCATACTATTTGTGCAATAAATTATCAGTATTGACAAAAGGTGTATAAAATCGAAGACTACTTAGGAAACATTTTAGCCAGCATGTCATGGCCACATTTTTAAGGAGTGTTCACGTGGTGTAGTGGGAAGAATGGAGATTTCACAATGTTTGAGCCTTGGTTCCAACTCTCAGAATATTATTTATAAAAAAATTTCTGAGACTTGAGGATCATTGACCTGTTCTGTAAATGTGTTAAGTGTGAATCATGCACAACAGTGACAATAAATAGAAAATCAGATTGCATTACAAATTTCCAACTATAAAATACAGGTGGAAAACAATTGCATAAAATATTTTTATACAGCAAGGTTTTACTAATTTATTATAAGGGCGATCTAACATATAAGACTTAACTTTTATAGTTAAGTCTTAAGGACTAAAGTTAAGGACTAAAATGAATTATTTTAGCATTTTATTTTGTTTGTACCATCATGTAGCATGTAGCTCCTAAATATGTCCTGTTGAGGACACCTAGATTTTTATAATGTTTCTCACATGCCATATATTATTTGTCTCCTTAACCTTCAATTTGGTCATAAAACTGTTATACATTTATGCATTATAAGCTTTTACTCATTGCTTGAGCAAATCATTTATAATTGACTTTTAGGTGATTCATGTGGGTTAGTGGAGATGCAATGGTGAGTAGGCAACTCACATTTTTATAAAGATAAAGGAATAAAAACATTAGATTAAACATTTTTATTTGATAGTAAGCACCTTTATAGAAGACAATCTATCCAACATCTGTTAATTTCTCTGTTGAGCACTCTGTTAGCTGATGAATGGACTGATGGTTAAATGGTTGGAAGATGACCAACTGGGACAAATGAGTTACAGCAGCTGGTTTAGTAACTCATTTCCCGCAGGTGTGGGGGGACAGACACCTGGGTAAATAAACGATTTATTAATATTTGGTAGAACTTTCAGAACTTGGCTTTGGATGAAGATTCCCTGTGGTAAACAGGATCAGTAGCTGTAAGTCCTGATTCCCTAGAAAATATCACCATGTCTTGTGATACAGAATATATGACCTTCGAGGGGGTATGGAATGTCCATTTTAGTACTTAAATTATCCCCCTCTGTGAGTGATCTCTTGAACTTCACATAGAGACGGTACCTATTGCAATTCAGAGGGTCAAATCCCAGGCATGGACTCAGGACAGCGCCCTCTACCTCTCAGAGTTCTTTCTGCTTCATCTACATTTTTGACTGCCAGGATCCTTGGCATTATTCAGTGAATATTAATGTGTGTGTGTGTAATTTGTCTATCTGATGCTTGGAATAACATAGCTATATAATGTATGGATCTATAAAAAAATCAATGAGTTAAATTTGCAATCTTGTGTGTGTGTGTCTATGTGTCTGTGTTATGTGATATATATACGTATGTTGACTATTTCGTGTCTTTTAGTCCTGCTATTTTATACATTTGAGGGTGAATCTAGGGGCACATGCTGTGTGGAAGATCAAGTCCAGTGGGACACCTGTAGATATCTGAGCACATTGTCCTAGAGACAAAAATGAAATCAGGTATTACCATATGAACAAAATTCAGACATTGGTAGATAAAATGAGTGTTATGGGGAAAATAACAGTTTCAGCCTTTTTGATTAAAACAATATACAGCTATGCATAATGAGTCTTACATTTGTTATTTAACACTCTCTTCTTTTGAGTTGATGTGAATAATTGTACATTGCTAAGAGCGACACAGTGCTATGTTCCCGCATGTGGCCAACTCATATTATGATGAAGATTTCACATGCTACATTGAGAGATAATATAGATAATTTGGTTCTCATTTTTCTTGATATACAAAAGATTGTGAACCCAGTCTGTTCTCTGTAGTTTATAATGTGAAATTATTTTAAATGTATCATTTCCAATACCTTGATATATGTTATCCATGAAAAATTATGCTTTTCTCTCTATTTTTAAATTTATGTTACACATTCTGTAAAAAATATTTGCATTACACATTATATTCCTTTTTAGAGACTCTAGTTTCTAAAAATGTCATTTTGATATTTTCTTGGTTTCTTATTCCATAATTTGTAGCATCTAAAATGTTAGGAAATTAGCGTAAGTTTCTAAATATGGACTATCTTGTTTAAGTGTGAAGCCAGTGTAAAGATGGCAGTCTGCCTTTGTTTCCTACATATTTTTATTATCCATTCAATGTTTCTATTCTTGAAAAACACACAATTAGATTCCTATTAGAATACACGCAAAAGCAAATTTTTTGGAAAATATCTTCACTTTATAAGGAAATGTAACTTTTCTTATTAACTATGATGAATTATGGTAATAATTAATCTTTCTTAAAAAAATCTTTCCCAGGCTGTTTCTCAATTAAAGGTTGTGAATTCCATCCTTTCTGAGCGCTCAGCTAGCTTTGCCTTTTGTAGCCTGTATATAGCTGTCGACCTAAGAACTATCTGAATTATGCCAACTGTTTTAATACAAAAGAGGCATTTTAAAATGTGAATAGCTTTAGTCAAATGATATAAAACACAATTGGTCATTATTAAAATAAATGTGCTTTTTCTCAGCATGAGTGATTGCTGGTACATGAGTGGAATTGCACTGGTGGAATTGCGGGTTTCAATTATTGAGTCTCACGGGCCTTGTGTCTCTCGACTTCTTTCTTGTCTTAGAATCTCATGTAAATATGAGGTTCTACATCAATGTATGGTTTTATTTATATAGCAAGAAAAATATCATGTTCCTTTAATTATCTTAAATAGAAAAAGCACCTGTAGGTATGTTGGATAGCGCATTCATATTTGAAAGAATATTCTAGATTCAAAATTAAATTTTAATTAGTGGCAAAAAAACACAGCATTTCCCAGACAAATGAAAAGAACAGAGACGTACACACTAAAACCAATATGATTTCAAAATTAGTAAGACTATCGTAGATATTGTATTACACAAAAATATTCCTGAAGTCTCATGTATCTGCATAATTGGACACCAGCATGTGTATGATCTCTTGTCTCAGTACCACCATATTCCAATAAGACGGTTACTTGTAATATTTCTAAATCAAAAAGTTTACAAAGAGCACATAATACTATGAAAAAATATATTACTGTTTGGTACCTGCCATCAATAATGTAACGAGAACGTTGATCAAATAATAAAACACGGCAATTTTCCAGATACTGGGTACATCTTCCTTTTACTGTTACCCCCGGTTGCTCGTATATACAAATAACATATTTTTATATGTCTAACATTAATTTATGATGTATAATTATAAAACTCCACTCCTACTAACTATTGATTCCTACATTTATTAATAAATAGAGCATGCCATTTTGTTTCTTTTTATAGAAACAATGCAGCCCGTAAATGTATATATTACCTACAAATTACACATAGCATATGCGGTCTGTCTGTCTATCTATATCTAACACTCTACTAGAGAGAGAGGGGAACAAAGAGCCAGCTGCTGCAGAATGATGGAGGCATTATTGATGGACTACATACTACAAACTACAAGGTGATCCTCTAAGATTTTAATATAATATATTCACTGTACTTTTTGTTATTTAGATATGCTTAGACTCTTAAATACTTACCATTGTGTTACAGTTGCTTATGTTATACAGTAACCCCCTGTACGAGTAGGTTTGTGCCTTATCAGCAATAGCATACCATAGTAGGCTAAAACACCTCAGTTTGTGTAACTACACTCTGTGATGTTTGCACAATGTGTTTCTCAGAATGTGTTCCTGCCAGTTAGTGAATAAATGGCTCTGCGTGTGTGTGTGTGTGTCTATTGCTTACAAAAACACCAACATTTTTGCATGGGGGGTGCAGATTAAATAGCAAACAGTGGGGCTTTAGATCGATTTTGTTCATGATAAATGCATTCATTCATCAACATTAAAAACCTCATGTGTGAAATATAAAGCTTAGCTAGACACTGTTCAACAGATTTCTCACACATTTAGAGGGTAAGATAATAAGTGTTAGCCAATCTCTAAAGTTCCCACAGCCAACAATTGTATGTTCGCTTTACCCTAACACTATGCATATAGATTTGTACAAATTAAACATCCAAGTATGTACCATATTTTAATAATAGAAATAAAATAAAATTATATAGAGTCACGTATATATTAAATTTTAACTTTCTATAACATAATTATATATAAACATTTCTCTAGATGGTGGTTATAACATCATCTATTTGAGTGAATTAAAGGAAAGTTTATTATCAAATGTGTATTTGATCCTACAAGTGAAAATGTGTTTAACACTTAAAGCAGAACCTTGATTGGAAATTGTACTTTCTATTTCTCAAATCAGAGTAAGTTTTTAAAGCAATTATTTTTCCTTAGCTAGTTTGGAAAATGTAGTGGTCACAGATCTTACCATCTTCATATTTTTCATATATAAATCCAGGAGTAATTGACTCTCTTTTGTGGAAGATGATGTATTCACCATGGCTCATCACTGTTGTCTGATAGTTTTATAAAACTGTTTTGTAAAAAAGGCAGAGTGCAGCTGTCTTAAATGTGAATTACAGTATAGAGGGTCATAGAGACTTCATCTTGGGTAAAAAATGTACCTAATAAAGTGGAATAAGGTTCCTTTAGCTTTCCATTTGTGTGCTGATGGCCAGGCAAATACCATATTTATAATTCTGAATGGTTACTCAATATTTTTTAGGGCAGTAACTCTGATTTTAATGGTGCAAAAGGTGTATATTGCTAAAGCTGAGAGGTGCATCGGTTCTTTCAGAATATCAGAGTTGATTTAATATGATTTTTTGCTAACTCTTTTATCTGATATTTTCAAATTTACTTAATCTCCTCTTCATGTATGCCAGAAAAGTGACATGAGAATGCATTGAAAAAAAAAAAACAAAAAACATAAAAACACCTGAAATAAGAATATACATAAATGGTGTTATTAATTATCTTCCTGACTGAATAACCTGGTAGAAGTTAAGTAACCACACGTAATATTCTCAGCAACAGAAAATTGATAATTTCTGTTGGTTGCACTTCAATTTATATATTTGAAGGCATATATTTAAACATAGATAAACATTATATATGTAAGATGATAGTCAATAAATATGTGTGTATATAAAATTCTACAAATAACAATAATTTTTTACTCTGCTTAATACATTTTACAGTTGAAAAATCAAAATTCTTTAGTAACACTGTGAAGACCAAATTCCACCACTGAGAGATCACCAGGCACACATGCAAAAAAACAAATGAGTGACTTTATTCAAGCATGCTCGGGCCACACCTCTGGCAGAACTCTGCTCAGAGGGGATGACCCTAAGGTAGAAATGATGGTGGGTTTTATACTGGTGGGCGTGATGCATTTTGGGTTGCAACAAAACACGGGGGAAATTTCCCAGGGGGAAATGGGGACCAAGTTGGGGGGTTGGTTGGTGCCAGGACTGAGGTAACTTGGGAGGTTTAGGATTGGCTGGCTCTATCGGGGACCGACCTTACCTGGGGGCTGTGAGAACAAAGGTGTGCAGTTGGATTGCTGGCTCTATCTGGAACTGACCCCGCCCGGAGGCTGTGAGACTCTGGAGGGTGGGCCTTCCCTGGTTGTGGCTGGGGCACAAGGGCCAACTTTCACCCAGGGGGCGGCCACTGAGAATCTCTCAGCCCCTGGTGAAAGACGGACTCTGCCCCCTCTGCCTCACCCTGCTAACTAGCCTTTTTACCTTCTCTCTCTCTTATATCCCCTATGTCTGCCACTGCCTTTAACATCTCTGGGCAGGAGTTAGTTAACATTGTAGTGTAAATAACACACTTGTAGTTAAAACCCTCTCCTTCCAGCAATTAAAGAGTTACTACAAAGTTTGTTAAAAACTATTTTTTCTGGCTGCAAAAAAACATTTGGTTGCTATGTTACAAGTAGTTTTGAGATAAGGTGCTGACATTCCGCAGAAGATCCAAGGTCAATTACTCATTTAGAACCAGAGAGGAAAAAATGGTCTTTTAAAACTGTAGCTGCATTCTTCTGCCTCCCCTCCTCCGCCCCACCGCAGGGTTAGGATTCACCGGCCCTTCAACAGCAATATCCTCGAGAAGTGACGGTGTTGTAACACAGTGTTTGCATAAAATACATCATAAACCATTGATTCTTGGAGATCCTTCCCCAGAAGGTAAATTTCACCCTCCTCTACAACCCAGTGACCTGTATTCTAGTTCAAAATCTCATTGATGCTTCACATATGTATTTTTCCAAAGACTTTTCCAATGACTTTTTTGTTTGCTTGTTTCAGATTCATATGAAGGTACAAAAGTTTAGGTGACTTTCTTTTTGTTTCTAAGGTAAAGTTCAAGTTGTAGTTGAGCCCTTCCCCTGTTTGTGGTTTACCCCTATATTGTGTATTTTAGGTGAGAACTTGCCAATCACCCTCCTTCCTCCTCCTCGCTGGACTATAGTAGTTGTGTTTTTCTTTCTTTTGAGTGGGTGTGGGGTTCTTTATATGTTGATTTCGTATTAGCATTGATTACATTGGATACTTGTTTTTCTATTCTTGTGATATTATGCTAAAAAGAATGTGTTTCAACTTCATCCAGGTAAACAAAAGAGGGGTAAAGTCCCCATATTTTCCTTAAGGATAAATAGTACTCCGTGGTGTACATTTACCAAAGTTAGTTAATCCACTCATGAGTTGATGGGCATTTGGGTTGAGTGCACATCTTGGCAATTGTGAGTTGAGATGCAATAAACACTCCAGTGCAAATGTCCTTATAATAAAATGATTCTTTTTTCTTCTATATAGATATTTAGTAATGGGATTGTGAGATCAAATAGAAGGTCTACTTTTAGCTCTTTGAGGATTTTCCATACTTCTTTCCATAAAGGTTGAATTAGTTTGCAATCCCACCAGCAACATAAATGTGGCCCCTTCTCTCCACATCCACACCAGCATCTGCAGCTTTGAGTGTTTGTGATGAGGGCTTTCCTCATTGGAGTTAGGTGATATCTCAGGGTGGTTTTGATTTTCATTTCTCTATTGATTAGGGACTTTTTCATGACAGTGACCATACCAAAGCATTAAATTTTTAAAGACTGGTCTTTAGATCACTGGTTTTCATTGCCACACAACATTTATAAGATTTAGATCAATATCCTTAAAGAATCTGGCAAGATCCACAAAAATATTTTTTTACTTTATTTATTAATTTATTCAAAAACATTTTCAATATATTACATTCTAGGAAATATGATTATTTTATGCCATTTACTACATTAGAGTAATGTAAAAATGCATCACACCTATTCCCCACTTCTATGCCTCTCTTTTTTCACTGAGGTATATTTAGCATGAGATGTAATTCACCATTTTAGCCATTTCAAAGAATACAATTAAGTGCCTTTTAGTATATCCACAATTCTGTTTACCATTTCTCTTATCTAATAACAGAATTTTTTCAGCACCCCAAAATGAACCCCCATCTGTCTATTAATAAGTCATTTTTCATTTACTGCTCCCCAGGTCTTGACCACCACTAATCTGTTCTCTGGGTCTGCATTTGTTTATTCTATCAGGGGTCCTCAAACTGTGCCCCACGGGCCACATGAGGCGGTGTGATTGTATTTGTTCCCGTTTTGTTTGTTTACTTCAAAATAAGATATGTGCAGTGTGCATGGGAATTTGTTCATAATTTTTTTTTTTTATACTATAGTCCAGCCCTCCAATGGTCTGAGAGACAGTGAATTGGCCTCCTGTTTAAAAAGTTTGAGGATGCCTGTTAGATATTTCACATATGTGGTGTTACACTTTATGTGACTTCTGAAATTGGCTTCTTTCACTTAGCATAATGATTACAAGATTTGTCCATGTCATAGTATGTATCAGCACTTAATTACTTATATGGATGAATAATATTTTATTACATGTAATACCATATTTAAAAATTCTATTTATTAGTTGATGGACTCTCTCACATCCTTAATAATCATCTTCGTACACAGAAACTTTATCTCTCAAACATTGTTGAGTATCTCTTATGTATTTATAAAGGTACACATATAACTTCCCATGAAGCTTTCCTTTAAACTTGTCAATACACTTTTAATCATCATTTTATATTGAAATTATGTGACTTTTGATGTAAGAATGTGTTAGAGACTTAAGGACATACTATCAAGTAATTTGATAATACGTGACCTATATATCCATGTTCAAAATGTACATAAATTTAACTATGTATTTTTATGTATTGTAGCATAAAAGTTCAACTACTTATGAATACTTTAACCATATATTCCTAGAATGAAGCAAGGAGGCCTATGTAATTAAGGGACTGATTCAGAATCTCCACGTAAAAACGAAAAGTTGATCTGTACAAAGTCAGGGTTCCACATAAAGCTCTGGCAGTTCAGATAATTTCTTAAAATGATTGTTATGATTTCAATAGTGGGTAAATTAGTTGACAGAAGAGAGATTATTATCTTATTGTGATGTCAAGTTTGTAAATTAGAGATTAGTCACAATTTGTTCCTTTTAAAAACCTAAAGTTATCAATAATAACATTTTCTATATGTAAAAAAGCAATAGATAATATAAAATTTTGCCTTGAGACAGCAGCAATCAACAGAGATGTCATTTTCCAGGAAGGGTCTGAGGGATCGCTTCTCGGCCTTTTGGCTAAGATCAAATGTCCACAAAGCATCTGAGGGAAGATAAGCAAGAATAAAATTAGAGCAGCTCATTTTCAAGATGCCTGTATAACTTCAGTTCACAAGTCATTCAACACGCAGCCAGTAATTAAACAGACCATAACACTGACTTCACACAGTGTCAGGGAACATGGGAAGCCAGGGCCTGTGTTCCCTCCCTGGAGCTTGTAAACATAGGAAAAGTAATTCTAGCTAAGGAAATATGAGTTCAATTAAACATGGTGCATTAAGTGATACTATACTATTTTTGAGACTATTCCCTAAATTTCTTTGGTCACTCATGATTCATTTCTGGAACTGGAGTATTGTCTTGACCATTTTCACAAAGCATAAGCACTTGGTTATGAAGTGTGCATATTGGTTTTTCTAGCTGTGCACTACCACTGAGTTTCCCCAGATATAAACTCTTTCTTAACTCTTCATTAACTACAGTGTCTGAACTTGACATAACAGTTTTTGATACAAGTCTGTGGCACATGTAAATCTACTACAAAGGTTAATCTTGAGTACTTGAAGGTAAATATGAATCATTGTATTTCGAGTAGTCTGTACCGTGATTCCCATAAGTAACGTGTCCTGCTGTGATAAATGCCTATTCAGGAAATGGATTTGGTCATTCTAAGTAAATGATAATAAACTAACGAGAGGCAATCAAGCCAATTTCAGATTGGTGAAAAGAAAGTGAAGATTCCAGCAACAAATTCTTGCTAATTTGAAGTTTTCTTTGTATTCACAAAAAAATACCAATTTGGCCCTAATGGTCTCAACATATATGTTCTTGTATTAGTAGGCTGCCAGATAAAACACAAATACCATAACTCCATTATGCTTATTATAGAGTATGTAAAATTTTCCAGGAGGATATTAATTACAAAGTATTAGAATTCATATATTACTAATGTTGAAACAACTCTCTATGTATTATATTGTTCTGTTAGGAATCATTGCATCCTATAGGGTTACAGCTCTTAATATATTATAGTGCAAGCTTTCTGTATCTGGGTCCTGGTAAATTAAGAAAATAATTGACTAAAAAGGTAAATTCCCATACAAAACGGGAGATGTTAAAACTTTGACATCTTGATCTCCTAGGACAGAATGGAACATCGTTTTGTTACGTAAATCTTAGAAGTTAATCAGAAATTAACGGGACAACATCTATGAATTCACTGAAAGTGATGCCTGGAAATAGACACAAACTCTTTCATTCAATTAAAATTTATCAGCAGGTGAAGCGCTCCCACCCGTGATCTCAGCACTCTCAGAGGCCAGAGAAGAACTGCTTGAGCTCAGGACTTTGAGACCATTTTGAGCAAGAGCAAGACCCCATCTCTACAAAAACAGAACAATTAGTCAGGTCTTAGGGTGTCTGCCTGTATTTAGCTACTCTGGAAGCTGAGGCAGGAGGATCGCCTGAGCACAAGAGTTTGAGGATGAAGTAAGCTGTGATCACAATAGTGCAGTCTACCTAGGGTAAACAGACAGACACTCTGTCTTAAAAATAAATAAACTGATAAATTAAATACAATTTATTAAAGGTTCATCATCCATCAGTCTGCTTAGGTACAGTCTAGTCTGCACAAGCTCATTAAAGAGTATTCAAAGCTAATATTGTTTCTTTCTTTATCCCAGAAGTAGGGTTCTATTTTTACTATAAAAATGTAAAAAATACTTAATCCCTGATTTATTAATTACTGTGGGACCAAATTTATAAAGTTATAAAGAAAGACTTGTTTTTTTTTAAGTGATTCTTCAATTGATATTTTATATTTAGGAAAGTAGAGACCCCCCCCCCACCAAAATACCATTTAATCAGGAGAAAGGATTTGATGTCAAGATTCATTTTAATAGTAACTTATTTTTTTCTTCCCTTCCTTTTTTTTTTCTTCATTTATTGTTACGTGAGCTGTGCGTGCATGCGCGTGTGTGTTTTACTATATTGTTCTCAAGATGAATTAATACTTTCTCAGAGGGATTCATTCAAAGGTAGGGACCTGTGGCCTTTGGGGACACATGCGGTCTTCTGGATCCTTGAGTGTGGCTTTATGATAAGTCTGGATCCAGTCAAAGAGCCGTACTTGGGGATCTGGAATCTTTTTTATTTTTGTTGTTTCTGGTCTTATATTTAAGCTTTTCTTCTATTTTGTACCAAGAAACACATGTGAATCTGGTGTTAGGAAATTTCACATTAAATAGTCCATTTATCTTCACAACACTTCTATTACTTGAGTTATTTATCCATCTCTTTTACCCAAATGGGAATGAAAACTTAGAGATTTTTAATATCTCACCTACAGTTTAGCATTAAATAGGCAATTTCAATCTGCCCCAGCTTGTTTGCTTTGACAAGTCTTAAAGTTGTCACTATTATCACTACATTGCACATTTATCAGAAATAAGCATCCCCAATCTATTTCATAGCTCCAAGTAATAAGTGCTCACTTATGACATATGGTCTGCTAAGTACAATACTTCCATGTAAGTATAAAATGCTGTAATCTATATATATATATACATAGAATATTTTTCTATTTTTATTTATGTTCTTATGCTTACATGCATATACTTGCAAATCTTTTAACACCTCCATGGAGTATGATTTATTAAAATCCTTTTAAAGTTCAGCAGCCTCAGTTAAAAAGGAAATAAACAATTTGCTAAATTTTTAAAAAGCAGATAAAATTTCAGGACTATATTAAGCTCACACATATATCAACTGGATTATTACTCAGTTTTAATAATCTTCAGCCATCTTGCTTAATGTCTAGCACATAACAGACACTTGAATTAAACTTATTATTTCTCATAGAATCAAGTAAATTGCTGAACACCAAGTAAACTACCCCAAAACGGGCTGAATTGAATGTTTGCTTCATTCTAAGATCTGTGTTATAAAATTTTCTGTGGAAAGCAAACAAAGATAATTTCTTTTGTTGTTGTTGTTGTTGTTGGGGATTCATTGAGGGTACAATAAGCCAGGTTACAGGAATTGCAATTGTTAGGTAAAGTCTCGCTTGCAATCATGTCTTGCCCCCATAAAGTGTGACACACACCAAGGCCCCACCACCCTCCCTCCGTCCCTCTTTCTGCTTTTCCCCCCATAACCTTATTTGTCATTAATTGTCCTCATATCAAAATTGAGTACATAGGATTCATGCTTCTCCATTCTTGTGATGCTTTACTAAGAATAATGACTTACACTTCCATCCAGGTTAATACGAAGGATGTAAAGTCTCCATTTTTTTTAATGGGTGAATAGTATTCCATGGTATACATATACCACAGCTTGTTAATCCATTCCTGGGTTGGTGGGCATTTAGGCTGTTTCCACATTTTGGCGATTGTAAATTGAGCTGCAATAAACAGTCTAGTACAAGTGTCCTTATGATAAAAGGATTCTTTTCCTTCTGGGTAGATGCCCAGTAATGGGATTGCAGGATCAAATGGGAGGTCTAGCTTCCAGAAAGGTTGTACTAGTTTGCAGGCCCACCAGCAGTGTAAAAGTGTTCCCTTCTCTCACATCCACGCCAGCATCTGCAGTTTTGAGATTTTGTGATGTGGGCCATTCTCACTGGTGTTAGATGATATCTCAGGATTGTTTTGATTTGCATTTCTCTAATATATACAGATGATGAACATTTTTTCACGTGTTTGTTAGCCATTCGTCTGTCATCTTTAGAGAAAGTTCTATTCATGTCTCTTGCCCATTGATAAATGGGATTGTTGGCTTTTCTCATGTGGATTAATTTGAGTTCTCTATAGATCCTAGTTATCAAGCTTTTGTCTGATTGAAAATATGCAAATATTCTTTCCCATTGTGTAGGTTGTCTCTTTGCTTTGGTTATTGTCCCCTTAGCTGTACAGAAGCTTTTCAGTTTAATGAAGTCCCATTTGTTTATTTTTGTTGTTGTTGCAATTGTGACAGCAGTCTTCTTCATGAAGTCTTTCCCCAGGCCAATATCTTCCAGTGTTTTTCCTATGCTTTCTTTGAGGATTTTTATTGTTTCATGAATTAAATTTAAGTCCTTTCTCCATCTTGAATCATTTTTTTTGAGTGGGGAAAAGTGTGGTGCCGCACCCCCGGCATCAAGCCGTGGCGGGATGGCTCTGTCCGCGTTGTAAAAACTGTGGTAAGGCGGTGAGTGCTCCCCGGAGCGTTGCCCCCAGTCCCCCTGGCTTGCGACAGCAGCGCATAAGTTGCCTAGCATGCCTTTTAGTGAACGTAGGAAGTCATGAGGTGCGGCATAAAAGCCTAAGAAACCTTTACCCTGAAACCTGTCTGTTCAGTTGAATGACTGATTATTGCCTGATTGTTTTGAGAAACTAAGAATAAACACAGTGACTTACTGATCCACAATTAAACACAGCAAGTATGGCTGTGCCGGACTCAGTGGCTCCAAGAGAGCCTGTACAACAGCACGTCCCCACCATAAATGTCAGTGAATTGAAATAGTACATCGAGAGAATGCAGGCACGGCAAACAAGATGTTCCAACATGACACCTCCTGCAGTAAAACTTTACTTAGAAAAACATCTGACTTCACTAATTAGTAAAACTTTACTTAGAAAAATGTCTTACTTCACTAATTTTCATATGTAACACAAATCAATAGAGTAGTTTAATGTTTAATAAACAATTAACTATGAATCAAAATATAGTTACTAATTAGAGTAAAAATATATAGTAGTAGTCAAGTATTATACATAAAAGAATATGTTCAGCTGTTTTTAAAAGAGATCATAAGAAACTGAGAACAATTACAGAACTAAGAGAAGTTACAAGCCTTGACATTCCTAGATAAGGGGAAGCAACCAGGTGTTACTAATGAAACCACTTCCTTAGAACAAAAACCTTGAAAAAATAAACCACCTCCCTCCAAAGAGCAAAACCTTGAAAATATACAGTGCATCAAAAGAATGTAAATACCACAAACAAGATGTTTCCAACCTGATATCCACCCACTCTTTCCCCCTATCTCTAACCTTGTCTTTCCTAACCTCACTTTCAACATAGTTTAGTTTTCATACAATATCCTTTTATTTCTCATGTTTCCTTCACACTCTAATCACTTATATGATTCACAATACACCTCTAATCATAACAACTATATATAATCATGAAAATAAAACTATGAAAGAAAGTAGTGTTGTATGTTAAAAAACACATTCAACTTTAGATAAAGGAAGCTGAAAAGTAACTGCTGCTTATCAGCTACCTCACAGCTACCTTTGTTCCCCTCGCGGGCAAGACACTGTGTAAGATAGATGGTTGAATGCTTACGTCTGTAAGACAAGATAAGAACTTGTGACCACCTGCAAGTCATAAAAATGTCTTTTGTAATTTGTAATGCTTTGTCAAAAATGTATAAAAGACACTCTTAAAATTCAGTAAAGTTGCAGCTACTTTCATCATCACTTGTGGTGTCTAGTAGTCTGTCAAATCATCCTGCGTCGACCTTCCAATCAACCTGAGCCGTTCGCCCTGAAAAGCCCTCGGACTGAGACTCATTCGACTGGCGGTCCGCGGCAGCGTGGGTCCAGTTTCAGTCTTTTACATGTAGACATCCAGTTCTCCCAACATCATTTATTGAATAGGGAGTCTTTCCCCCAAGGTATGTTCTTGTTTGGTTTATCGAAGATTAGGTGGTTATAAAATGTTAGTTTCATTTTTTGGTTTTCAATTTGATTCCAAGTGTCTATGTCTCTGTTTCTGTGCCAGTACCATGCTGTCTTGACCACTATGGCTTTGTAGTACAGACTAAAATCTGGTATGCTGATGCCCCCAGCTTTATTTTTATTACTAAGAACTGCCTTAGTTACACGGGTTTTTTTCCGTTCCATACAAAACGCAGAATCATTTTTTCCAAATCTTGAAAGTACGATGTTGGTATTTTGATAGGAATGGCATTGAATAGGTAGATTGCTTTGGGAAGTATAGACATTTTAACAATGTTGATTCTTCCCGTCCATGAGCATGGTATGCTCTTCCATTTGTTAATATCCTCTGCTATTACCTTTCTGAGGATTTCATAGTTTTCTTTATAGAGGTCCTTCACCTCCTTCGTTAGGTATATTCCTAGGTATTTCATTTTCTTTGAAACTATGGTGAAGGGAGTTGTGTCCTTAATTAGCTTCTCATCTTGACTATTATTGGTGTATACAAAGGCTACTGACTTGTGGACATTGATTTTATATCCTGAAACATTACTGTATTTTTTGATGACTTCTAGGAGTCTTGTGGTTGAGTCTTTGGGGTTCTCTAAGTATAAGATCATGTCGTCAGCAAAGAGGGAGAGTTTGACCTCCTCTGCTCCCATTTGGATTCCCTTTATTTCCTTGTCTTGCCTAATTGTATTGGCTAGAACTTCCAGCACTACGTTGAATAGTAAAGGTGACAGAGGACAACCTTGTCTGGTTCCAGTTCTAAGAGGAAAAGCTTTCAGTTTTACTCCATTCAGTAAAATATTAGCTGTGGGTTTGTCATAGATAGCTTCAATCAGTTTTAGAAATGTGCCACCTATGCCTATACTCTTCAGTGTTCTAATTAGAAAAGGATGCTGGATTTTATCAAATGCTTTTTCTGCATCTATTGAGAGGATCATGTGATCTTTATTTTTGCCTCTGTTAATATGGTGAATAATGTTTATGGACTTGGGTATGTTAAATCAGCCTTGCATCCCTGGGATGAAGCCTACTTGATCATGATGAATGACTTTTTTGATGATAAACTGTGATCTGTTGGCTAGGATTCTGTTGAAAATTTTTGCATCTATATTCATGAGTGAGATTGGTCTGAAATTCTCCTTTTTGTTTGGGTCTTTTCCTGGTTTTGGAATCAGGTCGATGTTTGCTTCATAGAATGTGTTGGGGAAGATTCCTTCTTCCTCAATTTTTTGGAATAATTTCTGCAGTACAGGAATAAGCTCTTCCTTGAAGGTTTGATAGAATTCTGGAGTGAAGCCATCTGGACCAGGGCATTTTTTGGTTGGAAGATTTTTTATTGTTTCTTTGATCTCAGTGCTTGAAATTGGTCTGTTCAGGAGCTCTATTTCTTCCTGGCTGAGTCTAGGGAGAGGGTGTGATTCCAAATGTTTATCCATTTCCTTCACATTGTCAAATTTCTGGGCATAGAGTTTCTGGTAGTATTCAGAGATGATCTCTTGTATCTCTGTAGGATCAGTTGTTATTTCCCCTTTATCATTTCTGATTGAGGTTACTAGAGATTTTACTTTTCTGTTCCTCGTTAGTCTGGCCAATGGTTTATCTATTTTATTTATTTTTTCAAAAAACCAACTCCTTGTTTCATTAATTTTCTGAATGATTCTTTTGTTTTCAATTTCATTGATCTCTGATTTGATTTTGGATATTTCTTTTCTTCTACTGAGTTTAGGCTTAGATTGTTCTTCTTTTTCCAATTCCATAAGATCTCTTGTGAGATTGTTGATGTGCTCTCTTTCTGTTTTTCGAATGTAGGCATCTAAAGCGATGAATTTTCCTCTCAAAACTGCTTTTGCAGTATCCCACAGGTTTTGGTAGCTTGTGTCTTCATTGTTGTTACGCTCAAGGAAGTTAATGATTTCCTGTTTTATTTCTTCCTGCACCCATCTGTTATTCAACAGAAGATTGTTTAATTTCCATGCTTTTGGGTGGGGTCGAGTGTTTTTGTTAGAGTTGAGTTCCACCTTTAGTGCCTTATGGTCTGAGAAGATACAAGGTAAAATTTCAATTCTTTTGATTCTGTTGATATTTGTTTTGTGTCCCAGGATATGATCAATTTTGGACAATGTTCCATAGGGTGATGAGAAGAATGTATAATCTTTATCTTTGGGGTGGAGTGTTCCATATGCGTCTATCAAGCACAGTTGTTCTAGAGTCTCATTTAAGTCTCTTATATCTTTGTTTAATTTCTGTTTAGAGGATCTGTCCAGCTCTGTAAGAGGAGTGTTAAAGTCCCCTGCTATTATGGTATTATCAGATATCATATTACTCAGACTGAGTAAGGTCTGTTTCAAGAGTCTGGGAGCATTTAAATTGGGTGCACAAATATTTAGAATTGAAATGTCTTCTTGTTGTAGTTTTCCCTTGACCAATATAAAGTGACCATCTTTGTCTTTTTTGACTTTAGTTGCTTTAAATCCACATGTATCTGAAAATAAGATTGCAACTCCTCTTTTCTTCTGAATTCCATTTGCCTGAAAAATTGTCTTCCAACCCTTGACTCGGAGCTTTAATTTGTCTTTTGAAGCCAGGTGTGTTTCTTGCAGACAGCAAATGGATGGCTTGTGCTTTTTAATCCGGTCAGCCAATCTATGCATGTTCAGTGGGGAATTCAAGCCATTAGCATTTATTCAGATAATTGATAAGTGTGGTAGTATTCTATTCGTCTTATTTGCGAGAGTCCATTGCTTAGTTTCATCTTTTGCACAAGTGTGGAGGTTAGGTTCTGTCCTTTAATTTCTGAGTTCTTACTTTGCTGCTGATCCATTGTGGTGGTCAGTGTGCAAAACAGGTTGAAGTATTTCCTGTAGAGCTGGTCTTGTTGTGGTGAATTTCCTCAATGTTTGTATATCCGTAAATGATTTGATTTCTCCATCAATTTTTAAGCTTAGCTTAGAAGGGTACAGAATTCTGGCCTGGAAATTGTTCTGTTTAAGTAGATTAAAGGTAGATGACCATTGTCTTCTTGCTTGGAAAGTTTCATTAGAGAAGTCTGCGGTCACTCTGATGGATTTGCCCCTGTAGGTCAACTGGCGCTTACTCCTGGCAGCTTGCAGAATCTTTTCTTTTGTCTTGACTTTGGACAGGTTCATCACAATGTTTCTTGGAGAAGCTCGGTTAGAGTTGAGGCGACCTGGGGTCCGATAGCCCTCTGAAAGCAGTGTGTCAGAATCTTTGGTGATATTTGGGAAATTTTCTTTTATAATATTCTCTAGTATGGCTTCCATTCCTCTGGGGCATTCTTCTTCCCCTTCTGGGATTCCTATAACTCGTATGCTGGAACGCTTCATAAAGTCCCATAATTCTGACAGTGAACGTTCTGCTTTCTCTCTCTTCTTTTCTGCCTCTTTTACTATCTGAATTATCTCCAGAACTTTGTCTTCTACCTCTGAAATTCTTTCTTCTGCATGGTCTAACCTGTTGCTGATACTTTCCGTTGCATCTTTAAGTTCCCTAATTGACTGTTTCAGTTCCTTCAGCTCTGCTATATCCTTTTCAGATTCTTCATATCGTTCATCTCTTATTTGATTCTGTTTTTGGATTTCCTTTTGGTTATTTTCCACTTTATTAGCAGTTTCCTTCATTATTTCCATCATTTCTTTCATTGTTTTCAACATGTGTATTCTAAATTCCCTTTCTGTCATTCCTAACATTTCTTTATAGGTGGAATCCTCTGCAGTAGCTACCTCATGGTCCCTTGGTGGGGTTGTTCTGGACTGGTTCTTCATGTTGCCTGGAGTTTTCTGCTGATTCTTCCTTATGAGTGATTTCTTTTATCTGTTTCCTTGCCCTAATTTTCCTTTAACTTCCTCTTGCTCTTTAAGTTCTCGTGCCTGTGGAAGTTGCATGTGGGTTTAGACGGATTGAACACATGGGACCACTTGCCGTTTTTCCACTGTTTTAGTCCTCCTCTTGGGGTCCAGAAGTCTCTTGCTGACTCCCTGTATCCTCACAGCGTTGATAATAGGCAGATCCCACCATCCAGAGATCCCTGGAGTCCTATCTCCCCAGACTCATGGTGCCCAGATGCAAGGAAGCTGTTACTCGGCCGCCATCTTGCTCCGCCTCTTCCACAAAGATAATTTCTAACTTGTGATAGGAGAGAATACTTCTCTCAAACCCAGGAATATTTTAATTTTATTTCTGAATGGAGAAAGGATAATATTCATTCTACCAGAAGTTGGATAATTATCTGACAGAAATGATAGTGATTCTAACTCCTACAAAATGTTTTTGTTTTAGAGATCAAAGGAAGATGAAAGTTGTGCTAAAGAAAAGCGTATTCTGCTATGTTACAATACACACACTGTTATTTTATATAAAGCAGCACATTCAGAAAGATATATAATTCATATTATTACTTTTATCTTTAAATTTGAGTAAATCTTTTGTACACTCTGCTCTTTAAGCATTCAGATGTTAATGATAGTTTAATTGGTGGTGCCTGTGGCTGAGAGGAGTAGGGTGTGGACCCCATATGCCAGAGGTGGTGGATTCAAACCCAGCCCTGGGCAAAAAATGCGAAAAAAAAAAAAAGATAGTTCACCCATGTTAATGATGAGGGAATATACACTTATATTCTCTTCTGACCTCAAATTACATAGACAATATTTTCCCCAGTCATTTGTCCTAAAACAGTGAAGTCTTGTGATTTGGTTAAATAATGCTTTTTTTTTTCTTCTCCTTCTTTCTACTTTATCTTCTCTCACAAAACTTGTAATTTTATATACACAAATTATAAATTTGGAGTTTGTCTCTCAAACTCCAAAAGATAAAGAAAAAAGGGGCGCATCTAAAAATTTGTATCCATGCATAAATTTCATTTGTCCTCGGAACACGCCAACAATGATAAGACTCTTTAGAAGATGATGACAAAGTTATCATTATACTGTCCATCATTCCAAAAAAGATTGTCAGGCTCAGGAAAGAACAGACTGGATTTAACTGATGTAAAATTAGTCTTCTTCTCTTATCCCATAATTCAATATTTTATTTAATTGGTCTCCACTCTGCATGTCCTGTGTTCTCCCCCGTAGCAAGATGGAGTGGATCTCTACCTCTGTGGGCAATCCTGCAGAAGACCACCTTGAAAAGGAATTAGTCTGACCTACTCTATGCCTACAAATTTTTTTCCAGGATTTCCCTGATTTACCATTGCCATGCTCCAGGAAAAAAAAAAAATGGTTGCTTTCAGCTTAATGCATGACAAGGCAGATAGTTTAAACGTTAATAGACGTTTGGTATAGATATCATTTAGTCTTTTGGTGGTGACAGGGTACCACTGGATTAAGAATGCCTATTCCATTCCCAGAGCACGGAATAGGACCTGGATATCCAGGAAACTCAAGAAATACAAAAGTCCAGGATTTGTTCTTAATCAGTATACTCTCTGATAACTCATGTGACCGTCTCATACTCAATTTTTTTCCTCTGGCACTAAAGCAGTGGTTCTCAACCTTTCTAATGCTGCGATCCTTTAAAACAGTTCCTCATGTTGTGGTGACCCCCAACCATAAAATTATTTTCATTGCTAGTTCATAACTGTAATTTTGCTACTGTTATGAATCGTAATGTAAATATCTGATATGCAGGATGGTCTTAGGCCACCCCAGTGAGAGGGTCGTTCAACCCCCAAACAGGTGGCAACCTACAAGTTGAGAACAGCTGCACTAAAGAGTTGAACTATGAAAAGTGATTGTCAAATGCTCTTCACAGGAGAGCTTATTGACACTAAACAGGAAAACACCAAAGATTATTGCCCTAACCATACTGAATGACATTCTCTAGAGGTAAAATCAAGAATATCCAATTATAAAAATTAACCCTCAAGAGCTGGGCACGGTGGCTCATATCTGTAATTCCAGCACTTGGGAGGCTGAGGAGGATGGACTGCTTGAACTCAGGACTTTCAGGACCAGCCTGAGCAAGAGCAAGTTCCAGTCTCTAAAAAATAGCTTGGCGTTGTGGTGGGCAACTGTAGTCCCAGCTGCTTAGGAGACTGAGGCAAGAGAATCATTTAAGCCCAGGAGTTTGAGATTGCTGTGAGCTGTCATGTTATAGTACTCTACAGAGGGTGACAAAGTGAGACTCCGTCTTAAAAAAATAATAATAAATTAACCCTCAAATTTCTAATGAGCAGCCATGATGAATTTCCTGTTTTGCTTTAGTGCTGTTAATTTTAGTGTTATTAATTTTAAACATCTAATAAGCTGATACCATCACAGCTTAAGGAGGAGAGCTCTGTGGAGTCTTTACATCTTACCACATAGACATCCTATATACCACCCAATGGACAGAATTGACTCAGGGCACAGGACATCTGTATTCCAGGGACTAAATTCACTCCAGGAAAATGCTACATAGAGTAGTGAAATGAGCACAAATTTTAAGACCAGGAATGAATTTAAATTACAATATAAGGGATACATTTAGAGATGAGCTCAGACAATAATAACCCTCTTCTCTTGACAGTCCAATAGGTAAACACGATCCAGGCCTCTGAATTCAGAGTGTGATCTTCCTTAGACACAGAAGTTACATACTCATCATTAGGCACACACGATGGCCCTCCTGGGCTCAGCATATCTGCTCTAATATCAGTAGTCTGCCAGATAAAACACAGAGCACCCAGTTAAATTTGTATTTCAGATCTACCACTGGCAATTTTTAGGACCAGTATTTTCCCAAACTGTATGTATCCGGATATCTCATGAAATATTAGGGAAAAATTTATACTAACATTATCAGTTGTGGGTCTGAAGTTCACATTTAACTGAGTACCTTTGTGTTTTTATCTGCTCAATCTAGTGACATTTTTTGTTTAAGTGCCCAACAGAGTTTTCAGGTAAACATGAAAAACTTTCAAAGGAATTAAAAAAGTCTGATAGCTTAAACACTTATGAGAGTGGTAATATTTGCCCATAAAACCAGAAGTAAAAGATTGAAGTTTGAAGGTTAAAAATTGTGTGGATAATTTATTCAAATGGACAGAATTTTAAACACATGCTATTTTCCTTGTGTTTTTGTGAGTGTGGGCCCATGTGCAATCATATATGTGATCTTAACATATGTACATATGTGTATATATGATGGAGATGTTTAATACATGCATGTATGTAATACATAAAATCTTTGTCCAAAACATACATAAAAAATAACTAAAATTCATTATAACCTTTATATACCTAGATATGGGAGTTAACCCAATAAAACTTCAAGAGAAATACATTATGCCATATGTCTATGTTGCAGATATGAACTCTCAATGGCATAATCTACATGCTGAATCAACAGCGTTAGATGAAACAAAGTGGAATGAAAGTGGACATTGTGCGTGAAATGCTCAAGTTTCATGGAATATTTCATTTATTAAATTATTGATTTATCTCATAAATGTCAATAAGTAAATACTATATTCAGGCTTGGCACTTGGGCTGAGGCTAGACTATGACACATAAATTAATTATGAATAGATTACTCTGAGCCTGAACTATAGATTTTTGAACTGGCAATCTGGAAGGAGGAATCCAAGGACAAACAGGATTTCTGTGGGGATACAAGAAGCATAATTCTGAAATATTTAGTTTTAGACTTCAAGTACATACCCAGGAGTTATTCTCATATATATGTGTTTGTGTATCTATGTGCGTGACACACATAAATACTTATACAAAGAATTCATGGTAAAGATCAAACTTAGAAGTATATATCCATGATTGATTTATGACTTTCATGTTCTACCCTGAGCCTAAGCACAGAGCCTGGATTATAGTATGTATATATTAACATTATTTATATGAATCAATAAATTGCTAAGTGAGAACAATGCATTTCTTAGAAAATTTTAATTATCATTAATTTCAAAGGAGTATGAGTTTTCATGAAAAAATGTTTTATTAGCATGGAATAAGAGATATCTCAGTGCTCTATTAAAATTATTTTAAGGGATTTCCTTTGACACAGATACATTTTTTAAGATGTCTCATATTTTTTACAAAAGATTAACAACTTAGATATTGTTATTCTATAGTTTTCTCAAGTACAGAATGGGCTGGCTCAAAACTTTATTTATTTATATTATTTTTTATAAAATCATAACTTTGTACATTTATGGGGTACAGTGTACTGCTTTTGGGGGGATCAGGGCACTACTTTGATATACAATGTGAAATGCTTACATTGAAATAAGTAACACATTCATCACGATTATATTCATTTCTTAATAGTTTTTGAATGTACCATTGCATCATGCACATTAGGTGAGGTTCCCCCTCCTCTTCCCTTCTACCTTCTGGACTATAGTTATGTTTTGCCATTCATATGAGTGTATGGGTGATTACATATTGATTTCATAGTAGTATTGAGTACATGGATACTTTTTTCCATTCTTGAGATACTTTACTAAGAAGAATATTTTCTAGCTCCATCCAGATAAACATAAAAGATGTGAAGTCTCCATCGTTTTTATGGCTGCATAGTATTCCATGGTGTACATATACCACAGTTTCTTAATCCATTTATGGGTTGATGGGCACTTGGGCTATTTCCATGTCTTGACTGGCACTATGGGCTATTTTTTATGGCTGCATAGTTTTCCATGGTGTACATATACCACAGTTTCTTAATCCATTCATGGGTTGATGGGCACTTGGGCTATTTCCATGTCTTGACTGCCACTATGGGCTATTTTTTACGCCTGCATAGTATTCCATGGTGTACATATACCACAGTTTCTTAATCCATTCATGGGTTGATGGGCACTTGGGCTATTTCCATGTCTTGATTATGAAATGGCTTCAATAACATTCCGGTGCAAATGTCTTTGTTGTAAAATAATTTTTGATCATCTGGGTATATACCTAGTAGAGGAATTGCAGGATTGAATTACAGGTCTACTTTTAGTTCCTTGAGTATTCTCTAAACTTCTTTCTAAAAAGGTTGTGTTATCTTCCATTCCCACCAATAGGGTAGAAGGACTTCCTTCTCTCCACATCCACACCAACATCTGTAGTTCTGGGATTTTGTAATCTGGGCTAATCTTACTAGAGTTAGACGATGTCTCAAAGTAGTTTTGATTTGCATTTCTCTGATGATTAAGGATGATGAGCATTATTTCATGTGTCTGTAGGCCATGCACCTGTCTTCATCAGAGAAGTTTCTTTTCAAATTTCTTGCCCAAATAGAAATGGGGTTATTTATTCTTTTCGTATTCATTAGTTTGAGTTCCCTGTAGATTCTAATTACCAGAACTTTGTCAGAAGCATAACCTGCAAAAATCTTCTCCCATTCTGAAGGTAGTCTGTTTGCTTTACCTACTGTGCTCTTCTCTTTGCAAAAGCTTTTTAGTTTGATCAGATGCCAGTAATGGATTTTTGGTGTTGCTTCAATTGCTCAGGGGGTCCTCCTCATAAAATATTCTCCCAGGCCAATTTCTTCAAGTGTTTTACCTACATACTCTTCTAGTATTTTTATAGTTTTATGTCTTAAGTTTAAATATTTTATTCAATGAGAATCAATTTTTGTTAATGGTGAAAGTTGTGGGTCCAGTTTCAGTCTTCTACAGGTTGCTAGCCAACCCAGCACCATTTGCTAAACAGGAAATCTTTCCCCACCTAATATTTTTGATAGGCTTGTCAATGATGAAATGATGATAAGTAGGTGGGTTTATCTCTTGGTTCTCTATTATGTTCCATAAATCTATCCCTCTGTTTTTGTGCCAGTACCATGCTGTTTTGATCACTACAGATTTATAGTATAGCCTGAAGTCTGGTAATGTGATACCTCCTGATTTGTTCTTATTTCTGAGTAATGTAATTTGCTTTTGATGTTTTTTCTGATTCCATATAAAATTAAGTACTATTTGTTCAAGTTCTTTAAAGTATGACAATGGTGCTTTAATAGGGATTGCATTAAATCTGTAGATTTCTTTGGGTAATATAGACATTTTAACAAAGTTGATTCTTCCCAGCCACGAGCATGGAATGTTTTCCATTTGTTAACATCTTCACCTATTTCTTTTCTCAGAATTTCATAGTTCTCTTTATAGAGATCTTTCATGTCCTTTGTTGGGTAAATTTCCAGATATTTCATCTTCTTTGACACTATTGTAAAAGGAATAGAGTCCTTAGTTTTTTCAGCTTGACTGTTTTTTGGTGTATATAAAAGCTATGACTTGTAAGTATTAATTTCGTATTCTGAGATGCTGCTGTGTTCCTCGATCACTTCTAAGAATTTTTACGTTGAGTCCCTGGGATTTTCCAGGTATAGGATAAAATCATCAGCAAAGAGTGAGAGTTTGATCTCTTCTGATCCTATTTGGATACCCTTGATTGCCTGTCTTGCCTGATTGCTATGGCTAAGACTTCCATTACTATGTTGAAAAGCAGTGGAGACAGTGGGCATCCTTGCCTCGTCCCTGATCTGAGCGGAAATGTTTTCAATTTTACACCATTCAATCTGATATTGTCTGTGGGTTTGCTGTATATGGCATCTATTAGTTTAAGGTATGTCCTTTCTATGCCTATTTTCTTAAGAATTCTGATCATGAAAGGATACTGGATATTATCAAAGGCCTTTTCTGCGTCAACTGAGAGAATCATATTGTCTTTGTTTTTATTTTATTGATGTGATGTATTATATCTATAGATTTGCGTATGTTGAATCAACCCTGCAACCCTGGAATTAAACAAACTTTATCATGGTGTATAATTTTTTTGAAGTGTTATTGAATATTTTTGCATTGATATTCATTAATGGTATTGGTCTCTAATTTTCTCTCTTTGTTGTATCTTTTTCTGGTTTGGGTATCAGGGTGATATTTGCTTTATAGAACGTGCTAGGAAGTATTCCTTCTTTTTCTATGCTTTGGAAAATGTATAGTATAGGTACTAGTTTCTCTTGAAAGGTTTGATAGAATTTGGATGTGAAGCCATCTGGTCCTGTACTTTCTTTTTAGGGAAATTTCGTATTGTTGAGGCTATTTCAGTGGTTGATATAGGCCTATTCACAATTTCTAATTCTTTCTGGTTGAGTCTAGGAAGGTGGCGTGCTTCCAGGTATTGGTTCATTTCCTTCAGATTTTCATAGACATTTTTGTAGTATTCTTTGAGGATTTTTTGAATTTCTGAAGTGTCTGTTGTTTTATCATTTCTGGTAGATGATATTATAGATTTTACTTTTCTATTTCTGGTTAGGTTGGCCAAAGGTTTATCAATTCTGTTAATCTTTTCAAAAAAGTAACTTTTTGTTTATTTATCTTCTGAATGATTCTTTTGTTTTCAATTTCATTTAATTCTGCTCTAATTTTGGTTATTTCTTTTCTTCTGCTGGGTTTGGGGTTGTAATGTTCTTCCTTTTCCAGTTGCTTGAGATGATCCATTAATTTGTTGGCTTCCTATCTTTCTGTTTTCTTGATGAAGGCTTCCAATGCTATAAATTTCCATCCTAGGACTGCCTTTGCAGTATGTGACAGGTTTTAATAATTTGTGTCTTCATTATCACTTTGTTCCAAGAATTTGATGATTTCCTTCTTAATCTTGTCTTTTACCCAGCTATCATTCAGCCTAAGATCATTTAGTTTCCATGACTTCGTTTGAGTATGAAGATTTCTGTTGCTATTGAGTTCAACTTTTATTCCATGGTAGTCTGAGAAGATACAAGGAATAATTTCTACACTTTTAAATTTGCTGAAGTTAGACTTGTGTTCTAGGATATGATATATTTTGTAGGATAACCCATGGGCTCATGAGAAGAATGTATATTCTGTTTTATTAGGGTGAAATGTACTGAAGACGTCTGTAAAGTCCATTTGTTCTAGGGTTAGGTTTAAGTCTAATATTTGTTTGTTTAGTTTCTTCTTGGAGGATATATCCAAAACTGTCAAAGGGGTGTTAAAATCTCCAACGATTATAGTGCAGGAAGATATCAAGTTGTTCATATCCATTAGGGTCTGCTTTGTGAATTGAGGAGCATTTTTGTAGGATGCATAAATTTAATTATCGAAATCTCTTCACGTTGGGTGTTTCCTTGACAAATATGTAGTGATCTTCCTTATTTTTCTTTATCTTTGTTGGTTTAAAAATAATTGTATCTATGACTAAAATTGCAACCCCTGCTTGTTTCTGGTTTCCATTTGCCTGTATTATACAAGTCCATCTCTTCACCCTGAGTCTATTTTTAGACTTTAAGGTCAGGTGAGATTCTTGTATATAGCAGATATCCAGTCTGATTTTATGTATCCAGTCAGCCAGCTTGTGCTTTAAACCATTCACATTAAATGAGAGAATTGATAAGCCTGGTTGTGTTTCAGGTGTCATGATTTCTGGATGTCCAGGGGACATTTTTAATCCTTTCACCACTGTGGAAGTTGGGTTTTGTTCAAAAATTGCTGGGTGAGTTTACTTTGGAGGTAGTGCTTTGTGCTGGTCATTGTGGAGCATGGGTCTGAGAATATCCTGGAGAGTTGGTTTGGTTATGGCAAATTTCTTCAACATGTCTATGTTATTAAAGTATTTGATTTCTCCATCACAAATGAAACTCAGTTTACCTGTATAAACTGAGGATCCTGGGCTGGAAGTTGTTTTGTTTTAGGAGATTGAAATCGATAGCCATCTTCTTCTGGCTTGAAATGTTTCAGCTGAGAGATCTGCAGTTATTCTGGTACTTCTCCCTTTGTAGGTGATGCTTTTCTTATGTCTGGCCACTTGCAGAATTTTCTCCTTTGTCTTAACTTTGGCAAAGTTAATCACAATTTGTTTAGGAGATGCTTTATTTGGACTGAGTGTTGCTAGGGTTCTGAAACTTTCTGCTATATGAAGTTCTGTATCTCTTGCAATGCTTTGGAATTTCTCCTCCAAAATATCTTGGAGTAGAGCATCTGTACCTTTAGGACCATCCTCTTCTCTTTCAGGAATTCCTATGAGATGAATGATCTTTTGGAGTGATCCCGCACTCTCTCAGGGAATGATCAATCAGAATGTCCCCAAGTGGATAGCCCCAAACCCAGGTTCCAATTAAATTGTCTCAGGCAGTGCAAACCCTGCTCAGAAGAGAGAGATTCAAGGATTTCTAATAGTACAATTGGAGCCAGGGATCCACACTCCTGCCCACCAGACTCAGTCCACACTATTGTCTGTTTCTCCACTCACAGGCCGAGTTGGAGCTAGGGGCCACACCCTCACCCACCAGTCTCAGTCCACACCCAGCTAGCGTCTGCTTGCCAGACCAGTTGGAGTCAAGGAACCATGCCTGAGCCTACCAGTCTCAGTCCACTTCTTGGCAAGTCTCTGTTTGCAGGCTCTGTTGGAGTCAGGGCACCACACTCTGCTCGCCAGTCTCAGTCCACACCCAGTAAGCCTCTGCTCGCCAGCTATGCTGGTGACAGGGGACCATGCCCTAGCCTTCGGGTCTTGGTTCACACCCAGTAAGCAACTGCTCGGGGGTTCTGTTGGAATCCGGGGACCATGCCCTTGCTCTCAGGTCTCAGTCCACACCTAGCAATCCTCTGCTCACAGGCCTAGCAGGGGCTGGGGACTAGCCCTGTCTGCTGAGCTCAGCCCACAGGGGGGAATCTCTCTCCCACTTTGGGTGCCATCAGAGCCAGGGGTTCTGCACCCCATCCCAGCAGACACAGCCCGAACCTAGGGTCAACACCACCACTGGCTCAGCATAGTCATAACCAGGGAACTGTTTCTCCTCCCATTGAGTGTCCCTTTCTTCCAACCCTCTTTCTTCCCCCTTAGTCACTGTCCTGATAGTTGGCAGTCCACACTATGCCCAGTTCTCTCAGGACAAGACCAAACACTCTGTGCTCTTCAGGATGCAGAACTTCAAACCTCCATGAGAGGAGGAAAGGATGGACTGGGTGTTTGGACTTGTGGGGGAAAATATCTGTTCAATTTTATGCCTGGCAGGATGGTGTCTAGGATCATAAGTGGGACCTCTCAGGAGAAAGAAACCTGGAGTTTAGTGGCTCTCTCCAGCAAGGTAAAATAAGAGGTCTTTTGTTTTTTGCTCATTTTCAGATAGCCTGTGGCAGGCCTCCTGCTGCGGACCGCCAGTCGAATGAGTCTCAGTCTGAGGGTTTTTCAGGGCGAACGTTACAGGTTGATTGGAAGGTCGACGCAGGATGGTTTTTGACAGACTACTAGACACCACAAGTGATGATGGAAGTAGCTGCAACTTTACTGAATTTTAAGAGTGTCTTTTATACATTTTTGACAAAGCATTACAAATCACAAAAGACATTTTTATGACTTGCAGGTGGTCACAAGTTCTTATCTTGTCTTACAAACGCAGGCATTCAACCATCTATCTTACACAGTGTTTTGCCTGCAAGGGGGAACAAATGGCAGTTGTGAGGTAGCTGATAAGCAGCAGTTACTTTTCAGCTCCTTTTATCTAAAGTTGAAATGTGTTTTTTAACATATAACACTACTTTCTTTCATAGTTTTAGTTTCATGATTATATATAGTTGTTATGATTAGAGGTGTATTATGAATCATATAAGTGATTAGAGTGTGAAGGAAACATGAGAAATAAAAGGATATTGTATGAAAACTAAACTATATTGAAAGTGAGGTTAGGAAAGACAAGGTTAGAGATAGGGGGAAAGGGTGGGTGGATATCAGGTTGGAAACATCTTGTTTGTGGTATTTACATTCTTTTGATGTACTGTATATTTTTAAGGTTTTTGTTCTAAAGAAGTGGTTTCATTAGTAACACCTGGTTGCTTCTCCTTATCTAGGAATGTCAAGGCTTGTAACTTCTCTTAGTTCTTTAATTGGTTTCAGTTTTTTATGATTTCTTTTAAAAACAGCTGAACATATTCTTTTATGTATAATGCTTGACTACTACTATATATTTTTACTCTAATTAGTAACTATATTTTGATTCATAGTTAATTGCTTGTTAAACATTAAACTACTCTATTGATTTGTGTTACATATGAAAATTAGTGAAGTAAGACATTTTTCTAAGTAAAGTTTTACTTAATTAGTGAAGTCAGATGTTTTTCTAAGTAAAGTTTTACTGCAGGAGGTGTCATATTGGAACATCCTGTTTGCTGTGCCTGCATTCTCTCGATGTACTATTTCAATTCACTGACATTTATGGTGGGGACGTGCTGTTGTACAGGCTCTCTTGGAGCCACTGAGTCCGGCACAGCCATACTTGCTGTGTTTAATTGTGGATCAGTAAGTCACTGTGTTTATTCTTAGTTTCTCAAAACAATCAGGCAATAATCAGTCATTCAACTGAACAGACAGGTTTCAGGGTAAAAGTTTCTTAGGCTTTTATGCCGCACCTCATGACTTCCTACGTTCACTAAAAGGCATGCTAGGCAACTTATGCGCTGCTGTCGCAAGCCAGGGGGACTGGGGGCAACGCTCCGAGGAGCACTCACCGCCTTACCACAGTTTTTACAACGCGGACAGAGCCATCCCGCCACGGCTTGATGCCGGGGGTGCGGCAGCCTCCTGCTTTGGGGAGGGGGTCTCCCATCGTCTAATGAATAGGCTTTGTATCTGTAATTTGTTTTCTTAAATGCTCTTCCTTGGAGTTAACAGCTTGCTGAATTTCTTTCTTAGCTCAGCTCCCCACCTTTGGCTTCATAGAGTTCGATTTCATCCAGTTTTTCTTCCTCTGCTCAGAAGCTCTGCAGAGGGTTGCTTCTAGTCAGCCATCTTCCCAGAATCCCCCTAATTATTATTTAGTGTCAGCATAATTACTTTATGTTTGCAAGACCCTGGTTATTAAGAAGATAAATTCTAACGTCAATTTGTTTGCATATTTTGACATAAATAATAGATTAGTTCATTCCAATTTTGAAAATATTTTATTTTATTTTGTTTTTTAATTAGATTTTTTAGTTACCTTCTTAAAGTATGAGTGTAAATAACAAAATACTCTGTGATAAATAAATAATATTTACATGAGGCCAAAGGTTAGCAACTACAATACAAAACATCTTGTATTAATTTCCATATGTAAATTTGCATGTTCCAAATATAAAACGTTGTATGAGGTCAACTTTTCTATCTGGTTTTAGAGACCTAGGGAGTAAATTTGCCTTCCTTTTTTTGTCTGTTCAATGATTTGTTATAAGTAACCCCTTAAACTTTATTTCCAGACTCTTTAAATAAATACACTCTATTTTGGCTTTCTTATTAACATTTTCTTGTTAATGGAATAAGTGGAAAACACTATAGTAGTTTTTGGCTGCGGCGGTATTTTTGACAGCTCTCCTAATTCTGTACTCAAGAGAAAATAATACCTCATGTTGCCTCCTTTGCATTATTAGTAGATAGTCATCATCTTTCAACTGACTATGCTGAGGTCAAGGCAATCACTCAATATTCTTATTTTCCATAAGAAAAATAAGAATATTTCCTTAACCTGACATCAAGTTCTTTACAAGAAGATGAAATTTCCCAGTGCTATGAGTGTTTGTTATATATAGAGAGTATGCAAAGGTGTTGAGCTGTTGGTATGAAAATTGTTTTTTTGTTTTTTTTTTTTTTTGGTATGACAATGTTAAAATGTACTAAAGTGATATCCTAGGCATTAATCCTTTTCTTTCGTGATCTCTAGTCACTCTTCAAGTGCATTGCAATACTGGCAATAATCAAGGTGATTTTTCGTAACATCCTTTAGCACACGTCAACATCAGGATGTTTCACTGTGCCTGACTGTCCCTGTACTACAAAGGCTTTAGGAAGACAGGCTAACCTGTCTCTGGAATTCTAAGACCTGGGACAACTTCTACATGTCACTTTCTGTCTATAATGTAGATTTTAAAAAGTGGATATAGATAGGATGTTCTCACTTGTGGTTCTCAACTTCACCTTAATTTGGAAACTTCCTCTTAAACATAAAGTAGTACATATTTAAAGTGACTTACAATTCACCCATAATGTTCATATTTATAATAAAAAAAGATGGACTTGTAGGGTATTCATATCTAGTATAATAATAATAATGAAGTCTGTAGGGAAAATAAATGTTATTTTATTTTAAGAAAACAAGGCCAGATAAATTACCATAATCAAAAATAATTTTACTGCATATTGAATCTTAAATATTGCATTCATTAAGATATCATGTCACTATTTAAAACAATGCTTTAATTAAAAATATATGTCAAATAAGTGTTTGAAACAATGGCATATACTTCTTTACTTAAGATATATGAGAGTATTTAAATCATATATTTTGTACTCTATGACTTCAGTCCATATCTCTAGGGCCACAGACAAACACCTTCTCTGTGGCCCCTTGGAAACCATGACCAACAGTAGGCTGACGTGGCGGGTGAGGGAGCAAAGCTCATAGGTATTTACAGCCACTCCCCTTGTTCACATTGCCTCCTGTGTGATCAAGGGTGGCATTAGATTTTCACAGCAGCGCGCACTGTACTGCAAACTGCACAGTCTCTTTATGAGAATCTAATTCCCCCAATCTGTGGACAAATTGTCTTCCATGAAAGAGGCCCTTGTGCCAAAAAGGTTGGGACCACACTTTATTATATATTACATAAAATAAAAAGTTTGTTTTTAAATTGAACTACAAACTTTGCTGCATAAAATATATGCATTATCTGGGTTTGTAGAGGCCAAATAAACAGTTCATATGAAGTAACTCTATACCCTACTGAAGAAATCACATGTTTCTCATTGAATTATTCTCTTCTCTACTGAGCTCTAAAGAACTATATGATTTTGGCATTCTGCTAACAAAATGATATTTAGTGAAATAATAACCTTAGAAAATTAATTAGTGCAATCAGTTTGAACCAGATGTTACCATTTTTCCAAGTTTATTTTCAAAAACTATGTTATACACTATGTATGTTAACTTTATTTTTATATATTACTTTTATCTTTAGAATTTATAATGTTTACCTGATCAATTTTTTGAAATTTCATAATGATTTTTGGATGGTTTATAGTAGTAGAAAATATACCACATTTATTTTTCATTGGTTTTATCCTAATCTTAAAGGAGCAGAGCCAACTTAACCCATCGAAAGTAGAAACACAGAAGGGATATTTTTAAACCTATATTTATATAAAATATAAAATATTCTTTGCATCTATAAAACTAGATAGAAGATTTAAGCAAATCGTATTCAGAATAAAATAACTTTTATAAACTGACAGTGGAAATTAAATGATTCCTAATTATGATACTATTGATCTTTAAAAATATGAATTTATTATTATTAATCAATACAAATGTATGATAATAGGAATTCTCAAATTGTTAATCTTTGAGAATCAAAGTGAGTGTAACCTGAAGAGTTAATGACAAGAGAATACATTATTCTATCCAATTTCATGAATTTACTAAAAGAATTGTTAATTCATCAAGATAAATGATGCTTGCTGTGGCTTATAGACAGTTTTGTACAAATGAAGATTTTGTTTTGTGCTTTTTTTTTTTTTTTGAGACAAGATCTTTCTCTATGCCTGGGCTAGCTCACTGGTGTCATTATAGTTCAGTATGCCTTCAAACAACAGGTCTTATGTAATTCTCCCACCTCGACTTCCCTAAGTGTTAGGATTACAGGTGTGAACCATCAAGTCTGGCCACTCAGCACAGATGAGTTATTTTTGAGGGTCACACAACCTATAAGGAAACACAGATGTGTGGGATTATGTGTTAATACAGCTGAGGTTGGTAGGTCTTTGTGATTTTTATAGGTGTTATTCCCTTGTTTCCACGTGGCAAAAGAACTACGTACCAATTTTGTAATTGATTGTTTTCTTATCCTTAAGGATTTTACCTTTTTTATGTTTACATGGATGGACCTGGAACATATTCTCCTAAGTAAAGTATCTCAAGAATGGAAGAAAAAGTATTCAATGTACTCAGTACTTCTATGAAACCAATTTATATTTACTCACACTTTCTTATGAAAGATAGATCACAATTATAGGATGAAGGAGAGAAATGGAGTGGGAAGGAAGGGATGGGGGGAGGTTTGATAGATGGAGGGAAAACAGTGGGATGACAACTAATGGAGCATACTGCAAGGGTACAAGTCAAATCTATCAAGTATAGAACATACATGTCTTAACACAATCAAGTAAATGAGGCGAAAGCTATATTAATTAGTTGGATGTAAGCACTCCAAATTGTATTAAAAAATCAACACATTGTACCCCACATATGCATAAATGTATTTATGATCTATGTGTATTTGACTTAATAAAAAAAGAAAAATTAAAATTAAAAAAATAATTGTTCACATATTTAGGTAATAGCCTTTTACAGAAGTATCTTTGATATATATTTTCTTACAGTCTGTGACTTACTTTTTATTCTTTTAATACTGTCTTTTGTGGAGAGGAAGCTTTTTATCATTTTATCATTTTTTTCTTCATAAATCATGCCTCTGATGTTGTATTAAAAATTATGCCAGGCTCAGCACCAGCCACATACACCTGAGCTGGGGGGTTCAAATCCAGCCCAGGCCCGCCAAACAACAATGACGGCTGCAACCAAAAAATAGCCGGGCATTGTGGCGGGTGCCTGTAGTCCCAGCTACTTGGGAGGCAGAGGCAAGAGAATCACTTGAGCCCAGGAGTTGGAGGTTGCTGTGAGCTGTGATGCCATAGCACTCTTGAGGTCAACAGCTTGAGGCTCTGTCTCAAAAAAAAAAAAGAAAAAAAATGCCATACCCAGTGTCATCTAGGTTTTCCATTATGTTTTCTTCCAGGAGTTTTATAGTTTTGTGATTTATATTTATATCTATGAGCCATTTAAAAATAATTTTTAAGGGTCTAAAGTCTGTGTCTGGCTTAATTTTTTTTATTTGCTTGTGGATATACAGTTGTTCTAGAACTGCTTATTTAAAAGGCCATTTCTGCTCCAATTTGCTTTGCTCTTTTGCTAAAATATTTTTATGTATGTTTGCGTCTATTTCTTGACTTTCTTTCTATTCCTTTGATCTTTTGTATGTTCTTTCACCAATGCTATTCTGTCTGGATGACTGTAGCTCTACAGTAGTTCTTGAAGTTGGGTGATGTCAGCCTCCATATTTGTTCTTCTTTTTCTATGTTGTGTTGGGTCTTCTGGAACTTTTGCTTCTCTATGTAAACATTAGAATCAATTTGTTGATATCCACAAAAGAACTTTCTTGGGCTTTTTCACTCTTGGCAGAGTGCTGTGTTATCACAGCTCACAGCAACCTCAAACTCTTGGGCTCAAGCGATCCTCTTGCCTCAGCCTCCCAAGTACTTGGCACCTCAGCCAGCACCACAATGCCTGGCTATTTTTAGACACAAGTTCTTGCTCGGGCTCAGGCTAGGCTCAAACCTGTGAGCTCAGGCAACCCACCCACCTCAGGCTTTCAGAGTGCTAGGATTACAGTTGTGAACACTGTGCCCAGCCAAAAAGCACATATCTTTTTTTTTTTTTTTTAGAGACAGAGCCTCACTTTATGGCCCTCGGTAGAGTGCCATGGCATCACACAGCTCACAGCAACCTCCAACTCCTGGGCCTAAGCGATTCTCTTGCCTCAGCCTCCTGAGTAGCTGGGACTACAGGCACCCGCCACAACGCCCAGCTATTTTTTTTGTTGCAGTTCAGCCGGGGCCGGGCTTGAACCCGCCACCCTTGGCATATGGGGCCAGCGCCTTACCAACTGAGCCACAGGTGCCACCCCCAAAAGCACATATCTTAACAATATTGTCTTCTTATTTTTGAAGGTGAATTTGCTTAACCATTTGCTTAGTTGTTTGATCCTTCATCAGAGAATGTTCTTCATGTACACTTTGCACATATTTTTTTAAACTTATAACTAAGCATTTTATTATAGAGGTGATATTACAAATGGAACTGTGTTTTAATTTACTTTTCTTTGATGATATGTAGGACAGTGATTGACTTTTGCACATCAAAGTTAACATTCTGCAACCTTGTTATAATCATTTATTAATATCAAGATGTTTCCCTCATTCTTTTCTTTTCCTTTCTTTCCTTTCCCCTTCCTCCCTCCCTCCCTCCTTCCTTCCTTCCTTCCTTTCTTCCTTCCTTCCTTCTTTCTTTCTGTTTCTGTCATTGTCAGTACAATGTGGAAAAGAAGTAAGGAGAAGGAACATCATTGTATTTTTCCTGATCTTGGTGAGCAAACTTCTACCTTTTCACCATGAAGTATAATACTAGTTGTAGGAGTTTGTAAATATTCTTTACAAAGTTAAAGACGTTTTATTCATTCTTTGTTCCTAGTTTATTGACAGGGTTTCTTTTTTAAATATGATGAGCTGTTATGCTGCTATATAAAATCCTTCTTAGTTGAATTGTATAATTCTTTTTCTGCATTGTTTATTTGATTTAAATATTTTTTGAAAATTTTTGCATCATTTTTATATGTAGTTTTCTTTTCTTTGTAATACTTTTGTCTACTTTAGGGATTAGAATAATGATGAACTTAGAGTGATTTAGAAAATGTTCACTTTGCTTCTATCTTCCAAAATATATTTTAGAGAATTGATATATTTTTTCCTCAAATGCTTGGTACAATTAACCAAAGAGTAAACTCATCTGTGCCAGATACTTTCTTTTATGAAAGATTTTTGACTATATTTCTTTAATATATATAAGCCTATATAGATTTTCTATTTATTTTATGTCAGTTTTGACAGATTCAGTCTTTTAAGGAACTGGTTTATTTCATCTAGGTTTTCAAATTACTATGCATGTGTAGTAGTATTTTTTTTTTTTATCCTTTAATGGACACAGAACCTGTAGTGATGTTTCTTCTTTCATTTCTAATATCTGTAATTTGTTTCTTCTCTCTTTATCTCTCTTTTCTAAGAAACATGTTTGAGTTTTATTGACATTTTCTCTTGATGTCTTGTTTTCAACTTCATAAATTGCTTTTCTATTTTTTTTAAATTATTCTCTTCTGCTTCCTTTGGATTGAATTTATTGTTTGCTAGTATTCAAAGGTTTATATTAAATATAAATATAGAAATTTATATTTTTAATTGTAGAAAGTTAATATTTTCTAATATATGTATCAATTGGCATGAATTTTCCACCACTCTGTTTCTTTGTACCTCACAAATTTTGATAACTTATATTATTATTTTTATGCAGTTGCAAATATTCTTCAATTTCTCTAAAGATTTCTTCATGACATAGTTATTTAGAAGTTTTCTGTTTGGGTGGTACATGTGGCTCAAAGGGGTAGGGTGCTGGCCACATATGCCAGAGGTGGTGGGTTCAAGCCCAGCCCTGGTAAATTTAAAAAAAAAAAAAATGCAGTTTAATTTCCATTTATTTTGGGATTTCCCAGTTTGTTTTCTGTTATTGATTTCTTTTTTTTTTTTTTTATGTGTTTTTTGGCTGGGGCTAGGTTTGAAATCACCACCTCTGGCATATGGGACCGGCGCCCTACTCCTTGAGCCACAGGCGCTGCCCCTCTGTTATTGATTTCTAATTTAATTGTATTGTAGTCCATGTATGATTTCTATGCTTTGAAATGTGTTAAAGTGCTTTATAGTCAAGAATGGAGGCTATCTTGATGAATATTTCATGTGCGTTTGAGAAAATATGTGTACTCTGCTGTTTTGGGGAAAGGTAATTTATTTTTGTTAATTATAGCCAGATGATTGATGGCATTTTATTACTTTACTGATTTTCTGCCCTTGGATATGCCCACTTCTAACAGAAAGCTGTTAAAATCTCCAGCAATAACTGTGTATTCATACATTCTTCCTACATTTCTGAGTTTTTTTTTCCTCCCTTAAAGGCTCTTTTGTTAGGTGTATAATGTTAAAGGTGTATAATGTTAAAGATGGTTATGTCTCTTTAGGTAATTAAATTTTTATTTTTTTTTTTGTCCATAACTTTCCTTTCTTTGATGCCTTCTCTGTCTAAAATTAACATAGATCTCTTGATTTATTTTTATTATTGTTCACATGATATATTTATCTATCCATTTACTTTTAATCTGTATGTGTCTCTATATTCAAAAATTTTGTTTCTTGTAGACAGCATATAACTGAATCTTATTTTTTATAAAATCTGACAGATTCTGTCTTTTTAATTGGTGCATTTAGAACTTTGGTGTTGGAAGTGGTTATTGATATAGGTGGATTAATATCTACCATAACTAATGTTTTCCGTTTGTTGTCCTTTTGCTTGGTTTCAATTTTTGTCTTTCATACTTCTTCTGCATTTTATAATTCATTTTTGTTGCTGTTGTTGCAGTTGTCATTGTTGATCAACTTGCCCAGGCCCGAATCCAACCCACCAGCCTTGGTGCATGTGGCTGACGCCATAACCACTGTACTACAGTCCCCGAGCCTGCATTTTATAATTTTAATTGAGCATTTGATATGATTCCATTCCCTCTCCTTTTTAGGATATCAGCTACACTTCCCTTATTCTCTTAGTAGTTTCCCTATAGTTTACAATATACATTTATAACTAATCCAAGTGTACTTTAAAATCACACTATATTGCTTCACAGGGAGCAGGAATATCTTGTAATACTAATAACCCTAATTCTTCCCTGCTATATGGTATTCCAATTGTCTCATTGCTGTCTTTCATTTTACTTCTATCTAAGCATACAGAAGAATACATATGATATATACAAATGCACACATAGTTAAATTCATTTGCTTTATCATTTTAAATAAATAGTTATTTGCCAGATCAATTAAGGATAAGGAAAATAAAAGTTTAGTTTATCTTAACATGTTTCTTCCTTTATGCATCTCCTTAAATGTAGATCAACATTTCTAAATGATATTATTTTCTTTATATCAAAAGAACTTTTGCTCATATTACTTGCAAGGCAAATAGGGGGTGGCACAGAATCAAAGCCCCAGCTATTTGGGAGGCTGAGGCAGGAGGATTTCTTGAGCTGCACTGTTTGAGGTTGGAGTGAGCAATGATAACACCACTGCACTCTAGTTAGGATGACAAAGTAAAATCCTGTCTCAAAAAGGGAAAAAATTAAAAAAAAAAAATTTCTTTGCCGCACACAGTGCTGTTGGCTAGCATTTTGTCCACAATGAAGCATACCTACATGTGCACACACCTGTCCACACACATTAACTGATTTAAAGACTTTATTTAGTTTAGTTCTTTCAACATTTGGGCTTCTATTAACAAGGGTAGTTCTATTAACAGATTTCTTTAATATGCATTAATCAATTTTCCCTATTTGGGGGTGTAATTTTGGAGGTTTGTAGTTGTATAAAACTCACAGTGTAAAATAATATAATGGTCTACTATATAAATCAAATTTCCTTCCCCTTCTTTACGGGGTTTCTTGCTTTTGCTGATTATCATATTTTATTATTGAATTTGCTTGTTTAATGATTTTATTGTGCTAATTCTGCAATGTCAATGTTATTTTTCATGTGCAACCTCTGAAGTCTCTGTTTGGTTATCCTAGTGGTCATAAATTATAGTAACATCTTGGAATAAAGATCAATGTTCACAAATCAGTAACCTTCAAATATGCCAATAACAGTCAAGCTGATAATAAAATCAAAGACACAATACCTTTTACAGCAGCTCCAAGAAAGATAAAATACCTAGGAATATATCTAACAAAAGATGTGAAGGATCTCTTTAAAGAGAATTATGAAACCCTGGGAAAAGAAGTAGTAGAAAACATTAACAAAGGGAAGAACATACCGTGTTCATGCCTGAGAAGAATCAACATTGTTAAAATGGTCATATGACCCAAAGGGATCTACAGATTTAATGCAGTCCCCATCAAAAACCAATCTCATACTTTGAAGAACTTGAAAAAACAGTACTTTGCTTCCTATGGAACCATGAAAAAAAACGACGACGACGACAACAAAAAATAACCAGTACGACTTTAAGAAATAAAAACAAATCTGGAGGCATTATGCTACCAGACTTCAGGTAATACTACAAGTCTATAATGATCAAAATGGTATGGTACTGGCACTAAAAGAGAGAGAGAGAGAGAGAGAGAGAGAAATAAATCATGGATGGAATAGAATAGAGAACCTAGAGATAACCCACCCACGTACTACCAAACCAAACAAAAAACATACAGTGGGAAAAGAATTGCTATTTAACAAATGGGTCCTGCGAGAACCGGTTAGCCACATGTATTAGGGAAAAATTTTGTCAAGCACTCTGAATCAAGAAATTTCCCAGCCTGCTGAGTGACTCTGTACATGTATTGAAGCAAGTCTTCATGCACTGAAAGGTGATTTATAACTATCTCTTCACCTCTGTTTCCCACTTTTGCAGTACCTTAAGGTCAACTAAGGTCTTTCCTGGGCTCATGCACAGCATCACACACATGCATGGCCTTTTTAGGTTCCCGGGAGTATTTCTGGGCATTAGAAACATCTCACATACATCCATTCCCAGGTTTTTTATGTCAATATGTTTGGCCAGATTTTTCTCAATTAACTGGTAATACCATCTCAGACAGTTGGAATATTAAAAATATTATTATCATTCATGGTCTTTGATAAATTTCCTGAAGATAAGGGTGTTAGTGCAGAGTGAGCTCCAAGTCAGGTCAAATGGTAGCAAGCATTGAGAATGAAGCTTTCAACAAGCCACTGAGTCAAATACTGGCAAGTCCCTAAGGATGTGGGCTTTTAAGAGCTCTAAAGAGATATTTAGAAGGGCTACTGGGCTACTGGTTTTAACAGCTACTTTATTTGTGAAATTCTTGCTTTTATATACTGTTGTAAGGTTGGTAAGAGGAGGATAAGGTTAGGGTAAATTAAAAAGCCACAAAAGTCCCTTGTTCTAAACAAGATTCAGCCATTATTTTTTTAAATTCTAACTTCTTAAATTGTTGGAATTAATTTACCAGGTTCTGAAAAAGCTGTTAATAATTTTGATAATTTTTACAGTATTCTCTTTGTTTTTATTTAAAATTTGCTTTTCAGAGGTTCTTATTGTACCATCGTAGCAGAGTAGAGAAAGGTTGATATTTTACTACTGTGATCCAATAAAAAGTGAATGTTACCTAAATTTAAGGAGGAAACCTCACCTAATTTCCTAAGAAAATATCTGGAGATGACCTTTAAAGTTGAACATATCAGATGTATAATGATTTGATGAACTTTTACATTCACATTTTTTATAGTTAATAGAAATTGGAGAACAGTCTGAATTCCCAGATTATGTCTAGATAGAAGTTTACTTTTATGGATTATATACTAGGTTCTGATTAATGTATAGTGTAATCTTTGTACAAATAAACTCATCTAAATGCTTACAATAAGTATGAGGAAATTGAATCACAAAGACGGAAGTGGAGCACATCTACTGTGGACCCATGAACATGATCATCATACATAGTCTATGTTCCTAGTGTAGAATATAATGTTCTAGACATCCCTGTTCAGTGGATAAAGAGACACTGCAGGTGTCTGTCATCCAAACAGGTTTCACAAAAAGGATGACATAGAGCTTTGCATAAAGTACTAATTGAACACAGTATTTGCCTACTCATAATTTTGTTATTCATTAAATCTGAGCTAGACTAGAGTTTACGTTTATAAAACTTTAAGTGTTTACCAACTTAAGATATAGATATGAAGAATTAAAATTTCTAATTAACAACAACAACAAAAAAAAAAAAAACACCTTCTAACACAAGTGAGTTAAAATTCAAGATATGAATCGATTAATTCTTGAGTAAAATAAAGCAGAGCACCCCCCTGGAACTTCACCATTTCTTTATAAAAATTCACCATAATTTCTACTTAAATACAATTTATTAGTATTTAATTTGGTATCCAGGAAAAAGTAGACCAAACATATTTATTGAGTGATGACTACAAGTGAAATTCAGTACATTATGAACTAATGATTGAACGGATTTGAGGAGCTCTGGTTTCAGAACTAGAGTTCAGATCCCCTTTCCTGAAAAATAATATAACCACTTCAGGTCTGAAATTTCTTAAGGGGAAATGAAAAGTCTGAGTAGATCAACTTGCACATTCATTTCAGTCAACATAATCTATGTTTGTGAAATATACAGAAATTTATAGTGTAAATTGCTTTTCAACCAAATATATAATTTCTGCAGTTTCTATTTATATATGAACATATACTAATTATTCAAAACTGTAAAAGCCAAAGATCCTACCTTCAGAAATATATAACAAAATTATAAGAGAGATATTCAGTCCAGAGCAGAACAAGAATAGTTTGGTGCAATCTGAAATTTTGTCATTAACTATGTAGACAGTTATCATAGTTGATGAAAATGCAACTGAAGTGGTTCTTGATTAGCCACTGCAACTCTAATGAATGCAAATTTCAACACTTTCAAAATTATATCCTACTGTGTGAATCTTTTTTATGCAATCAACAACAAAACAAAGTACTGATTTACGAAAATGATGCTAAAATTTATTATTTCATTGTTCATTTAATCAAATTTCACTTTCTATCTTTTTAAAAACAAAATTTTTCATTTGTTTTTGTTGACCTACTGGTGGATTCTTTTGGAATCTTAACCAGTCAACTAGTAACTCTTATTCCTATACTAGTGAAATCCAATCAAAACATATACAAGTGCATTTATTTCATGGAAGCAAGTCATCAAGAAACAGCCCAATTGTTTAGGTAACTCCTTTCATTTAGTAAACAATACCTACCAAGCACAGTGCTGGAAATTCCACCATTCACTGGAAATTTAGATTTTTTCCCCCTCTCTTTGAAGTTCACAATGATGATGTCATACTTTATGTCAGAGAAAGAAAAAAAGATATTTAACCATTAGCAAAAACTGAGGAAAATATTTTTTTGTAAACATCCATTCCCGGACTTTATAAGTCAGTTATAAACTCTCTTAAAGTTTTTCCCATTCAACTAGATTTTTTTAATCTCACAGAGGAGAAAAAATGTCATTTGCCCCCCCAACACACCCCTTTGCAAATTATAAGTTGCTCATCTATTCAGAGTCTGAAAGATAAATCCGATTCTTGAGTACCTGTTGAGTGCTTTTCTGCTAAACTACACTACCTTGTGATAAACGATATCTTGTCAGGAGAAACTGATGCAGAGCTTCTTTGATGTTAATCAGAACTTTCACTCACTCATATGTACACAATTCTTATGCTTCTTTCATAACATTTAAATATTCTGTTTTGAATTAGTGTACTTAGGCACTACAACATAACACTTAATGTTAACCAAGTAATGCTTGTGAAATATTTAATAATCTTGGAAAAGCCGATCTCAAATCAGTGTGATAAATGATAGAAAATAGTCATTTAAGATAGTTTATCTGCAGCAATTCTGACTGAACCTTAATTCAATTTTGGAATGTATAGTAATTGATTTGTATTCCTGTACACTCAGGATTTACACAAAACGCGGTAGTTGACAGTGGTTCCCCCTGTGAGTTTACCTATAGCTAGTGTAGTTTTTCATGCTTACAGTTTTCCACTGTTTCTCAGCCTAAAAACTTTTCTCCAGAAACATTGCAGCTTGCTTGAATAAAATAAAGATGAAATAACATTAATATCCCTCAAATCTTGAAGGGAAACAAATACCCCAGACTGTCTATCTTCTAGTGAGAAAAATTTTAAGCAATACAAGGCAGAATAACCCAATCATTAATATTTTTATTGGCTTTTTCCAGCCCTTCTTTTGTGTTTCCCACCATCTCACTTGTTTTCTTGGCGTCGAACCTCACAAGACCTGCACCAATACCTTTTCTTTGGGTTTGTTTTTATAAGAACTCAAATAAGACACAGAGTGAAAAACTTTCTCCAGGTATTTAAAATATAAAAATAATGAAGATTGCTTAGATCATTTGGGGCTATTTAAAGCATAGAATTATTTTTTTTCTAGATCTGTGAAATATTCCGTTAGTATTTTGAAGGTGCTGGTGTTGAGTCTGTAAATCACTTTGGGTACTATGGACCTTTTCACAATGTGGGTTCCAGCAGTACGTCTTTTCATTTTTCACTCTGATCTCTGATCGCTTTCTTCAGGGCTTTGTAGTTCTCCTTGCAGAGATCATTCACCTTCTTTGTTAAGTATAGTCCTAGGTATTTTATTTTCTTGGTAGTATTATGAATGGCTTTAATTTGACTCTCAGTTTGACTATTATTGGTACGTAGAAATGCTGTTCATGTGTGTACACTGAGTTTATAACCTGAGGCTTTCCTGGATTTATTTATTAATTCCAAGAATCTCTTGGTGGAGTCTTTGGGGGTTCCTAGACACGAGATCATATCATCAGCAAATATTGATGGTTTACCTCCTTTTTCCTGATTTGAATGCCCTTTATTTCTTTTTTCTTGCCTGATGGATCTGGCTAAAACTTCCAACATTACACCAAACAGAAGTGGTGACATAGGGCATCCTTGTCTCGTTCCAGTTCTTAGGGGAAATGTTATAGCTTTTCTCCATTTAGCATGATGTTGGCTGTGGGTTCATCACAGATAGATTTTATAATTTTAAGATTTGTTGCTTCTATGCCTAGTGTGGTGAGGGGTTTTATCCTGAAAGGGTGCTGGATTTGGTTGAATGCTTTACCTGCATCTTTTGAGATGATTATATTGTCATTATTTTTGCTTCTGTTTGTGTTGTGAATCACATTTGTTGATTGAGATATGTTGAAACATCCCTGGAATGAACACTTTTTGATCATAGTGAATTATTTTTTCACGTACTGTTGAATGAAGTCAGCTAATACTTTATTGAGGATTTTCGTATCTATATTCATAAGGGATATTGATCTGTAGTTTTCTTTTTTGTTGTCCTTTCCTGCCTTTGGATTCAAGGTGACACTGGTTTCATAGAATGAGTTGGAGAATGTTCTCTCTTGCTTAATGTTATGAAATTAGTTCTGCAATATGTGTACTAGTTATTCCTTTTGGTCTAGTAGAATTTATCTATAAATCCATTGGGTCTGGGGCTTTCTTTTTTTGAAAACTATATTTTACTCCTTCAATCTCACCACTCATTATTACTCTATATAAAATTTACTATTTTAAAAATAGTAAATTAATACTAGTTCAACTAGAAAAACATGCATAATATTAATAAAAATACATAAAATGCCACAAGTTATTTATGTTAAAAATTAAGAAATTACAATCAAATTTTCTATTGCTTCCCTGTTATGGCTTTCAACTACCATTAATTTTCTGGTAATAATTCTAAAGTTAAGGACCACATTAATCAGTAAATTAGAGGTACTACTGCAATTTTGCAATTATGGAGACTGCCTTATTTTTTACATTATTACTTTGTATTGTTTTTGGAAAATGTGAAAAGGAAAAAGACAAAAAAATATGATATTAAACAGTAATTTACCTTTGGATATTTCATGATAAATTTAAAAACATATTCATTCCCAAATGCTTTGCTGCATTTTATAGAAAGCATTAGCCTCATTAGAAAACTTCTTTCTTGATTTATCTTTATTGGCACACACAAAAAGAGTACCTGTAATAAAAGAAAAAAAATATTTTCCATAAAATTATAAAAGACTGAATTTAACTCTTTCAGTTGATTGCATGCTTTTGTGATTTTATTCCAGTACAAGTATTTATTGCTAGACAATTTGAAAATTGTTTCATTATTTCACAGGCTATTTCTGCTGTTAGATTTGTATTAATGGTGATTAGGAATAAGTGAGAAAAAAATTAAATTCACATTTCTAAATAGTAAAAAATTATAAGCATTACAAATATAATTGCAGAATAATCTGTGCAGTCATTAATTACAAAGCTTGAGATCAGGCTAACATTGGATTTGACTTGCCACCCTTAAAATACTTTTTATCCAAGGCTAATTTCTTAACCTAAGTTTCTTCAATGGTAATCTGACAAAGGGGTGTGCTACATTAGGCATGAATATTAGTAAGCATGGCATAATTGAGTTATTATTTATAAGTGGGTTAAGGATTCAACCTACTCTGGTATAACCTCATTTTGGGGGGGTTGAAGGGGACAGAGTCTCACTCTGTTGCCCTGCGTTGAGTGCTCGCACTGAGAGGACTCTGAGCCTCAGATAGGATTGTAGCCATGACTAATGCTTTGATCATAGCCTGGTAAAATTCTCAGCAGTGTTTTGAAACTACCCAAAATTCCAACCAATGGAGACTAAAAGATAATAAATTTGTGTTGTTTAACATGAATAGATAGCTGGTAGGAATAGAAAACTAATTCTACATAGGAATAGAAAACTAATACAAAGGTGAAGATAATGGTTACCCTAAGTGAGTAGAAAGCAGTAACTGGGAAAGGAATCTAGTAGAGCTTTTGGAATGATGGGAATGTTCTATTTTTTAATCAGGGTACTGTGTAAGTAAGTGTTGACTTTGTAGAAATCCATTACGGTAGACACTTATACACTCTTAGGTATGCTCTACCTTAAAAAAGAAAAAAACAAACATAAAATGGAAAGATAGACCAATGATAACTATCACCTTACTATATGTGAAAAATAATGTTAGTGCCTTTTTGGATCAAACTATATAACTTGGTAAATGTAGAATGTAAATATTTTGGCACAGTAACTGAGATAATGCCAGGAAGGCTATGTTAACCATTGTGATGAAAATGCGTCAAATGGTCTTTGAAGCGAGTGTATGATGCCCCATGATCATATCAATGTATACAGTTATGATTTAATAAAAAAAATAAAAAATAATAATAATAATTCCATAAATTTACTCTTTTTTTCATAAATTTACTCTTAATGGTTCTTAGCATGACTGTATTTCTCAATTAGTCTTGCCCTAAATCTTTTCAGCCCTGTCATAAATTTTCTTCTTTTTTCTTTCTACTCCTGTCTTAATTTGTATTCCATTTTTTAACTTCAAAATATAGAGAAAAACAAAGCAGGAAAAATTTGAATGAAACATTAACACTCTTGTGTTTTAAAATACACTGTATGTATTTTTAGTAAAAATTAACACGAATATATTTCCATTTCAACTTTGCCAATCATATTGACAATTCTGGAAATAGCTGAAGGAAGCTTTACGTGTAAAAGAGTTGCTTTACATGCTTGACTCTGAATAAATTTTCCCCACACCTTTTTGAATTCTTCACTAATGAGGTATAGATTCTCCATATTTCACATCTCACTGGCTAGCCTTGAGTTTTTTGTTACCAAATGTACTAATTACATTTATATAGGTATAACACGTCCAGCACTGGTGCTAATTTTTTAATACTGAGTGTTTTCCCTTCTGCTTTCATGTAGTTTAAATAAATGTGCTGTATTCTTGGAGTGGGTATTGTTATACTATCTTAAAATGTAAGACCATTACACATATGAAATTTGAATACACATTATTTAGCCATTGGTCTTATTAAAGCAATAAAGGACATTATCAATTAACTGTGTATTTGGATTACTTTGGCTACTGAAAGATGGAGATCAAATCAATGGCAGGAAATCTACCCACAAGTGTAACACTTTATCCACTAATTTGAATATTTCATCAATTTTTACTGACATATTTGGCATACAGGCAAAGAAAGATTTTAAAACAAAGACCAAGTTGAACTATGTGCATTAACAGATGTTTGTATAACCATTTCTCAGATGATATCTCAGCGATATTTTTATTGAATTGAGTAGGTTTTTAAAAAGAATTCCAAGCTATATTTGTCACTTCTTTCTAAAGAATATTAGTAATGTTTTTGATTGAGAAATCATAATTATATACATTTATGGAATACAATGTTATGTTTTGCTATTTGTATACAATGCAAAATTAGTAAATCAGCTAACTAACATCCCCTTCAACTTGATTATCTATCACTTTTTATGGTGAAACATTTGGAATTTACTCTCAGTTATTTTGAAATATGCAATACATTATTATCGACTATAGTACTCTGTTGTGCAATAGAGCTCAAAACTTTTTCTCCTGTATATCTGAAACAATGTACTATGTGATCAATAGCTCCCCTTTCTCTCTCTCCTCAATCCCTAGCTTCTGTGATCCATCATCCAACCTTCCATTTCATGAATTCAACTTTATTAGATTGCACAAGTGTTATCATGCATACTTGTCTTTCTGTTCCTGGCTTATTTCACTTAGTAAAATGTTATCCAAATTCATCCATGTCATTACAAATGACAGGATTTCCCCTTTTGTGTGAGGCTGAATAGTATTCCTTGATGTATAAACAGCACATTTTCTTGATCCATTCATGCAGTGATGGGCAATTAGTCAGTTCCATCCCAGTGTTACAGTGTAACACTGGGGTACAGATACCCATTTGACACTGATTTGACACTGTGGATATATACCCAAAAGTGAGATTGCTTGAATAGATTGTAGTTCCATGTGCAGTTTTTTAAAGAAACTTTCCATCATTTTCTATAATGGCTGTACTAATTTACGTTCCTACCAACAACCTTTCTCCTTCTTCCCTCAAGCACTTGTTCTCTTTCATCTTTTTGACAAAAGGGTGAAGTGATAACTTGTGGTTTTAATTTGCCCTTTCCTACTGATTAGCGATGCTGAGAATTTTTTCATAGACCTATTGGCCATTTATACGTCTTCTTTTCAGAATTATCTGTTCAGGTTCTTTGATCATTTTTATATGTATATTTGTTTACCATTAAGTTGCTTGAGTTCCTTATATAACTTAGATATTAACCCCTTATTATCTTTATGGTCATCAAGTAATTTATCATATTCTGTGGGTTTTCTCTTCACCCAATTGATGTTTCCTCAATGGAGAATCTTCTTAGTTGTATTTCATCTTGTTTGTCTACTCTTGGCTTTGTTGTCTGTGCTTTCCATGTCATGTTCAATAATGTGTTGCCCAGATCAATGTAGTAAAGTTCCCCCCGCACTGTGTTCTCTTATAGTAGTTTTGCTGTTTCAGTTCTTATATCTAACTTTTTAATCAGTTTTCAACTTAAGCAGAAGACAGAGAGAAAAAACAATTCTATAAAAGAAAATCCTATTTATTTGAGAATATATGCAATGAATATACTGCATTTATACTGTGTTGTGTGAAGGCCGTTTGGGTGGTTGATGACGCGGAGGTTAGACCTGCTTAATAGTATGAGGCAAAGAGGACGACAAGCTCTGGTGGCATGGAGCAAACTTCTGACCAGCTTAAATAGCCAGTTCTGCACGTACACACTGTTAATCAATAATCACACAATCACGTCATAGGTATATTGTAAAAACAAATTAACCTTTTCCTGGAATCTGCTAATCTACTTATCAATTGATACTCATTCTTCTAAATTTTCTATTATATTTAAAAATAGTAGTCCCAGAAAAACGTGCTGTTAGCCATTTTTCCCGTAAACTGTTAAGTCACAAGACCACTGCGGGGAAAAGGTTGATTGTTCTCCTGCTCTCTGGAGGCCCAAATCACCTGGAGGTAGAGACCTCACAAAACCACAGCCGGGAGATTCCTAGGACTTAACCTGTGACGTGTTTGCATGATAATGTTGTTTTCATTACAACTATTGTATATTTAAAATTAAAAAGTGTGATGCCTCCAACTTTGTTATTTTAGCTCAAGATTATCTTGGCTATTTTGGTCTTCTGTGGTTCTTTATAAATTTGAGGGTTTTTTTTTTTTTTTCTGTTTTTCTGAAAAATGACACTGGGATTGTGTCAGGGATTACATTAAATCTAAATTATTAGACACACGTAATTTGCCAAAACTGACTCCTGAAGAAATAGAAAATCTGAAGGGAATAATAATAAATAAGGAGATTGAATTATTAATAAAAAGTCCTGTATCAAAGCAAAGCCAGTACCTAATTGCTGTGCTATGGAATATTTAAAGAAGAACTAATACCAATTCTTCCTAAACTCTTCCAAAAAACTTGAAATGGATGGAACACTTCCAAACTCATTGTACGAGGCTAGCACTACCCTAATATCAAAGCCAGATAAAGAAAATGGAGGAAAAGAAAATTAAAGATGGCATTACTGATTAGCATAGTTGCAAAAATTCTCAACAAATATCAGCAAAAAATTCAAGTACACATTAAAAGAATCATTCATCATATTTAAGTGGCATTTATCATTGTAATGTAAAGATAGTTCAACATATGCAAATATACAAATATGATACTAACAAAATGAAGGACAAAATTATACAATTATCTTAATAGATGCATAAAAAGTATATGACGAAATTTAACACTCTTTAATGATAAAAACTATCAAAAAATTAGGTATGAAGGGGATTTATTTCAACACAATAAAGGCCATCTGTGAACAAACCTCAAACTAAGATGATTATCAATGGTGAAAAGTTGAAAGCTTTTCCTGTAATATGGAGGACAAGACAAGGTACCCACTCTCACTGTTTTTCAACATGTATTGGGATTCCGATTCAGAACATTTAGGGAAGAGAAAGAAATAAAAAACATTCCAATAGGATAGAAAGAAGCATAACTGTCTCCATTTGATGATTAAATGATCTTATATACAGAAAACCCTAAAGACTCCACAAAAAAACTGTTAAAATTGTTAACTAACCAAGTAAAATTGTAGGCTAAAAAATTAACATAAAGATTAGTTGCATTTTTATAAATTAATCTTGAACTATCAGAAAAGGAAATTAAGAAAACAGTCACATTTATAATAGCAACGAAAATAATAAAATACATAGGTATAAATTTAATTAAAAAGACAAAAGAAACATATTGAAATCTAAATCTATAAAACAATTATAAAGGAATTAAGGAAATGATACATGAAAATTATCGTATGTTCATAGATTAGAAGAAATAATATTATGAAAAAAATAATCCATATTCTGCAAAACTATCTACAAATAATGTAATCTTCATCAAAATTTTTCACCACTGAGATCCTCCACCTTGAGTATATTGAAATTAGATAAGAATTGAAGTAAAGAAGGAAGATCATACACACTTATTCATGACCCAACCTTTATTTCCTAATAAACACAAATAATTTCAAAATATTTAAGCATGTGTTAAAATATGAAAATGACCTTAAATCAGGAAAGTGAAAACTCAAAACATGAAGAATATTGTAGGAGTTGATAGAAGCTGAAACTTTTTGGTTGTCATTGGACCAATAGAAACACATATTTCAGTGAGGTAGTTTAGTGCATGCACGGATGGAGGGTTAAACCAAAAGACTACATGCATAGCATGGCAACTAAATTATTAATATTTGAATCTAAAAAGCAAGAAAATACTCTCATCAAGAGTAAATAACTATGGTTAGTAATTTATATGAAAACTGGGGGCAAGACATGATTGCAAGAGGGATTTTACCTAACAATTGCAATCAGTGTAACCTGGCTTATTGTACCCTCAATGAATCCCCAACAATAAAAAAAAAAAAGTTAAAAAAAATAAATAAATAACAAAGAAAAAACAAATATCAAGAATTATCATTTAAAAAACAAAAATAAAAAATGAAGAACTGTCATTATCAAAATCACTTAAACATTCTTACATTATGGCCTTAGAAAGAGACAAGAGTGTAAACTCCCATCACACAATAAGAGATGGTAGAGACAGTCTTCTCCAGACAGTTAAAGAAAGTCTATTTGATTGATGAAAAATTGTAAGAAGAATGATTTGTGGAAGAGAAAGTGATCTAACCCTTACTTTACTTACCTCTTTATCTGCTCTTCTAATCCTGGAAGGTTATGGAAGGGAAGGGACAGGAGCAGAGACTGAGAGCATCGTTTGCCAGGTCTCCCACTTCATAAATTTTGCACATAAACTTAAAAAAAAAATACATTGTGCAGTTACTGAATTCAACAGAATGACTTAGACATTTGTTCAAAAAAAAAAAAAACACTTCTAAATTCTTTTCTTAACATACTAGATCAGAAGTTCTTATCTTTAGTAGATCTGTTGATTATCACAGTGCACCATCTATGCTTGGGACCTAATGGCCAAATAAGATAGTAAACGATACAAAAAAGGATCTCTCTCTTTGAATCTTTGCTAATCAGTGACAATTAAAAGGATTATGAATAGTAGTAAGCCATACATACTTCTAGACACATTCCCTTTGTTTTTTCCTAAAAAGGACTTGAGTAGCAAGTTGTGTAAATAATAAATACAGTTGACAAATGCAACCTTAGTACTTCATATTATAACCTACTCTAAATAAAATATATATTTGGTGCTTTACAAATACATCACACAGACTAAATATCTTGGTTTAAACTGTGTTCTGAAAACCATTTGCACAAAATAAATTTTTTTTTTAATTTGATAAAAGAATTCTATGTCAAAACAGTTGGGGGAAAATACCCCAGACTAATTATCATTGGGATAGACTTATTGAAAATGGGCCTATTACAGGCTCTGTGACTTTCTCCAGTTAACACCATAGGAAAATCAATCAATCAAATCATCAAAAATTTTAAAAATATGTGTGAATTTCCTTTTTGTCTGTACACAAATAACATTCTGCTTTGTGGACTCAGATGTCCATAACACAATTTTGGATACCACGGTTTAAACTATTAATTTTCAAACAATGTTTCAAAGAACATTAGTACTGTAGAAGACATATTTTTGGTTTGGGTGGAAGAAAGCATTATCACTATGTTCCTGTTTTATTTATATGTGATCTGTCCCCTTAGATTATGTCTCAATACCATGACAAAAGCTGAAGTTCTAAAGCATAAAAGAAAGTCCCAGCAGCTTTTCCAAATTCCAAAAGTTTAAGATGCACTGGTGCAGATGATGAAAACTGGAAATCTGAGTGCTCACTTGAGCAATTCCACCAACTGTGCAATTTGAAATAACTAACTTACTTTTTTGGGTTCTTTTATAAGTAAGCTAAGAAAAGGACTCTTATTTCACCATCTTGCAAATAAAGTTATTGACATTTATTGAAAGAATTTTTATGTATGTTGGACAATTGTTCACTAATAAATGATTGTAAAACACTCAGTAAATGAAAATCACTATATATAAACACATATAAAGTCATTATATAGAAGGAGAAAAACAAATACGAAAACAGTTTATGATGAGAAAAGGCAAGTAAAATTCTGGATTGCTCACATATTTCATATTTGAAGAAAAATACATATTAACAAATTTACTTAAGGCTTGCCTAAGTGAAACATGAAGCAATGTTTTCAGAGTTCCTCATTTACATAGTTCTCAGATAAAGCATATTTGGCCTTCTAATGAATAATAATAATAGTGCTAAGGGTAATCATACGCTACATTTACATAATATAATTCTTTTGCTGTGCTGGGAATATTTTCACAACACTGATCTCATTTTCTATTGATAATATTCTTGTGAGGTAAGCAAGGACATGTAACTTGGTAATGGCTGTAAAATATAGACAGGAGAACAGTGCAGGTAAATCAAAAGGAAATGCGTTTACCAACACACAAAAAGTACTATTTCACAGTTATCCCACTGTAGAAACACAGTAAGATAGTTTGTGTTCATATAGCACTTGCCCTATTACTCAAATACATATTTTTAATGGTAAGTTCCTCTTTTATTTAGAACTTCATACTTTTATATCACATGTAGATTTCACATCATAAAACATTGATATTCGAGCATCTCAGGTTGCTCAAACTCATTAATTTAGATCACAATTGATATCTTAAGTTTACACTGTGAACACTCCTGTAATCTACAAATACATAAAAGATAAAATAATACGATATTCACATTTAAAAACCAAGCAATGTTTTTGTGGACCTTTGCAACATAGAAACATTAGTGGAAGAGGCTGGTGCTTCATTTTCTAGATTCCAAAGTCTCTGGAGCATGGTTACATATATTTTGAGAAGCAAAGATGAGCCAAATTCATTGCTGGACTGTGTGAGGTTCCATTGTCTGTAAAAGAATTTGATAAAAATTGTGAAATACTCTCAGAAGATAAGTTTTTTGTTTGTTTTTTGTTTTTTGCAGTTTTTGAACCTGCCACCTCTGGCATATGGGGCCGGCGCTCTACTCCTTTGAGCCACAGGTGCCGCCCAGAAGACTAAGTTCTAACAGAGCTTCATATTCAAAGAAACTGGATTAGTATTTTTCAAGCTATAATTTGTGACTATTACTGGATTAAAGTAATTTATACTCTATTCTTAATAGTTTTGAAATGTACCATTGTATTACGCACATTAGGATAAAATCAATGGCGACTAAATAACAAGCATTTTTTTAAATAACTTAGAATATGATAACGAATGTTAGGGGACTTACATGTGAATCTGCACATTATATTCTCGTACGTGCATATGCACATGTACAACTGTATGTGCCTGAAACACAAATTGAATGCTCTTCTGTTGTTATACATCTGTCACATGTTTTCTACACTAAGTAGAAAAAGTTTGCAGCAAATATAGAAAATATGACTTCCTCTTAGGAGGGATAACTACAAGATAACATCATCACTGTGTATACGTCATTTTATTGGGAAACTGAAAAAAAAAAACAATAACCAATACAATTTAAATAAATAAAAACAAATCTGAAGGAATCATGTTATCATGCTACAAGTCCAGAACAATAGAAACAGCATGGAACTGGCATAAAAATAGATACATTGATCTATGAAATAGAATAGAGAACCTAGAGATGACTCCAGCCACAAATCACCATCTGATCTTTGATAAACCAAAAAAAAAAAAAAATCATGCACTAGGGAAAAGAATGGCTAATTAATAAAGGGTGATGGGAGAACACGTAGCCAAACGTAGAAGACTGAAACTGGATCTGCATCTCTCGCCCCTGACAAAAACTGACTCTCGCTGGGTAAAGATTTAAATTTAAGACATGAAACAGTACAAATTCTAGAGAAAGGTTGGGAAAAACTCTTGAAAAAAATGGCCTTGGAAAAGATTTTATGAAGAAGAATCCTTTGACAATTGAGCAACATGAAAGATAAATAAATGGGACGTGATCCAGCTAAAAAGCTTTTGCAGAGCTAAGGGTATCGCAAGCAAAGCAAACAGAAAGCCTTCAGAATAGGAGTAGATATTTGCATGCTATAAATCTGACAAAGGCCTGATAACTAGAATCTTCAGAGAACTCAAATTGATTAATAAGAAAAGAGCAAACAACCCCATTTATAAGTGGGCAATAGATTTGAACAGAAACTTCCCTGAAGATGACATTCTTATATGTTTCCAGGCAGAAAAGAAAAATTATTCTTCAGATTATAGTAACATTGGGATTGAACTTTTCATCTATACTATTGGAAGCTAGAAGATGGAATGTCATCTACAGAATGTTAAAATTAACAGAAACACAGGAACCCTATACTCAGTCAAGACTGCAGTTTGTGGGACATGTAAGAATTCATAAAAATACATTAGCACTTATTTCTTACTATGAAAATCACTCAGGTAGTGACACAAAAGTCACACACAACCCCATTATTATTTTCTTACCTGAAACATTGAAGCTGTAACACTGTCAATCTAAAAACTCAGCTCACCTGTTTCTCCCCTGGGTAATGCAATCCATATCACAAGAGGGCTAGACAAGGAGATTTGACGGAAATCTACTGAAGTCAGCTGTTTCTTTTTCTCTTGTTTCAAGCCTACAATATGCATTGAAAGCCCTGGAGATGTGATAATCTTGGTATCATCTTTTTATTCTAATAGTAAGAGATATAAATGACATAAAGATGCTGCTTTCCTGATGGCATTGCTGAGCCTTGACCTTCATATTACTGGATATTCTATTGCTTGAGATTAAAGAAAAAACTATTAGTTGTATAAAATGTTTTTCAGGGTTTTATTATTTGTAGGTAAACATATTGTTAACTTACATAATGTGTAGTGTGTGAGCTTGAAATTCGGCATGAAACAGAACCTAAAAAAGTATTTGGCTGAGTGCAAGATGTAGGATATATTAGGAGATTAGAATTCTGCCACTACAGTCTGACAGGTTGACAACCCTTGCTTTTCAGTGATGGAACATTTACTACATCTAACATATGCTATATTTGGGGAATCAAATCACACTCTTTGTGATGTGAATAGGCGTAATTTTAGTATGTTGGAATGTTCTGGTTACTGAAAGAGAATGGTCATCTGAAAATGGTCGTTCCATCAGAATGTATAAACCAGAGTTACAGAGTAATAGAGGGCCACAAAAGTGATGTGCATTTTTGTTAAAAACTGGTTTCCATCAGTGGCGGCTTCACAAGCACATAATATATCGTTAAACAGAACATAGCAACATTGAGAGAATATCAAGTATTATGTTATAATAGAGGCAGGTAAAATGGGGTATCTTACCCACTATTAAACTTTTAAAATAATTTAATAACAACTCATTATCATCAAGAAAACCTAGAATGAAAACAAATACCCTTCAACTGGTGAATAGGAAAATAAGCAGTCATGTATCTGTACAGTAGAATACTACTCAGCAATAAAAAGGAACACAATGGATAAAATGAAAAGGGTGACTCTCTATGGCATCATAATAAATGAAAGGAGCCATTAGTGTGTTTTCAATAGGTTAAAGAAGATGGAGGAAAGATGGTTAAGCATAGTTAATAGAGACCTAAAAGCTATTTTAAAAGTGCTAAAATCCGGCTTCAGTAGATGATAATGGCAGTGTCTGAGATGAAAAATACACTGGATTGGATTAAAAGCAACTCAACAATGCAAAGAAGTGATTTGTGAAGACCTAGAAGAAAAACTCTCCAGAAGAAAGCAGAGGGAATAAACCAGTGTATGTGTAGTACTAAAACACATGAAATAAAAATGAAAGATGTGGTGGTGCCTGTGGCTCAGCGGGTAGGGCGCCGGCCCCATATACCAAGGGTGGCAGGTTCAAACCCAGCCCCGGCCAAACTGCAACCAAAAAATAGCCGGGCGTTGTGGCGGGCGCCTATAGTCCCAGCTGCTCGGGAGGCTGAGGCAAGAAAATCGCCTAAGCCCAGGAGTTGGAGGTTGCTGTGAGCTGTGTGACGTCACAGCACTCTACCAAGGGCGATAAAGTGAGACTCTGTCTCTACAAAAAAAAAAAAAAATGAAAGACATGCATGAATAAATATACTATAAGTCCATAGTCACATATGCATCTCTCAATAATTGATAGAACAAGTAGGAAAAAACTCAGCGTGGGTAATGAAAGACACAGCCAAGTTGATTTACTTGATGCTTATGGAACATTCTGCCCAATAACAGATTTTATTTTGCTTTATTATGTTTGTCCCAATAGATTCATTTCAAATATACATAAAATGTTTACCAAGATCAAATATCTTCTTTGCTTTTTTTTTTCTTTGAGACAAAGTCTCACTTTGTCGCCCTTGGTAGAGTGGCGTGGTGACACAGCTCACAGCAACTGCAAACTCTTGTGCTCTAAGCAATTCTCTAGTCCCAGCTCCTGATTAGCTGGGACTACAGGTGCCTCCCACAATGCCCAGCTATTTTTTAGAGACACGGTCTTGCTCTTGCTCAGGCTGGTCTCAAACCTGTGAGCTCAGGCAATCTGCCCACTTTGGCCTCCCAAGTGCTGGGATTACAGGCATGAGCCATCGTGCCAGGCCAAGCTCGACCATCTTCTTGACCATAAGACAAGCCTGGATAAACTTAAAAGAATATAAAACATACAAAGTATGTTATTTGACAAAATGAAATTAAATTAGAAATCAATATTGTACGATCTCTTGAAATCACAACCAGAAAATCTCAGCAAAAATCTCAATTATTCGTAAGTTTGACAAGTTTGGACAATTTGAGATACATATAAAATGGCCAGAGTACTTCTTGATATTAGCATCAGCACTCAGAAAGTAACATGTCAATAAAAAGTCATGTGTAATAGCATAAAAAATGAAGAAATTAGAAATGAATTTAACGTGACAAGATTGCTTAAATATCAACTGTCTCCAAATTGAGTAATATATTCAATATAATATAAACCACAACCTCAGTATGTTTTCTTTGGTAGAATTTATCAAGCTGAATCTAAAATTTATATGGACATGAAAAAAAATCCAAAATCACTGAAACAACTATAAAGAGGAAAAACAAATTGGTATATCAAGAATTGGCATGAAGCTAAGGGGCCAGGCTGTCGTGGAGTGGGAATGGAATAGCAAGCTAGTGGAGCCAAACTCAGAGCCTAGAAACAGACCCACACACACAGGGTAATTTTATTTTTGACAAAAGGCAGTGATGGTTAATTTCACAACTCAAGTTGGTTGTGTCATGGGGGCCCAAATTGGTCAAATCATTTTGATGAAAATATTTGACTAAGCCATGTTTAATCAAACACTTTTCTGGGCATCTCTGTGAGGGTGTTTTGGATGAGATTAACATTTAAATTGTGCAAGTGGCTTGCACTTCCTAATGTAGAAGGGTTTCAATCAGTTAAAGGCCAGAATAGAACAAAAGGCCAGCCTCCCTTAAACAAGAGACACCTCTACAGCAGACGCCCCTGTAGACTTGAACTGGAGTGTTGGCTCTCCTGGGTCTCCATCTTGGGTGTCACCCTACAGACTTTGCATTTTCCAGCCTCCTTAATCACGGACACCAATTCTGTACAGTAAATCTATTCTCTCTCTCTCTTTCTATATATATGTTTTGTAGTTTGATAACTCTGGAGAACTCTGACTAATACAGTTCCTAAGAGAATTCAGTGGAGGAATGAAAACATCTAAATTCCCAAGAAAATGAGTTTAAATCTATACTCTGCAATATATCATCATATTAATTAATAAAAGATTACAGACCTAAATATAAAACTCCAAACTGTAAAACTTCTAGAAAAAGAATAAGACCAATTATTTATAACCCAAGTTACGCAAAGATCTCTTTGACATGACCAAAAAGCAAAATTAATATACAAAAAATAATAAATTAGACTTTGTTAAGATTAAGATGCATGTTTTACTAAAGACCATTGTTAATAAGATCATGAAAAGACAGTCTGACAGCTGAAAAAATATTGAAAATCATGTAACTGATAAATGCTTTCTATTTAAAATATATAGAGAACACTTTAGACTGAATTATAAAAAAAAAAAAATCACAAAATATTTTATTTGATCCTTCTCCAAGGAAGATATTGATAGCAAATAAGCACATGGAAAAGTGCTGCACATTATTATTGATTAGGGAAGTGTAAATTATAACTATAATACAATACCATTGTGTATTTATTAGTATATCTGGATTTAAAAACACTAATGTTGACAAGAATGTGAAAGAACTCCTATGGGAATTTAAAATACTATAACATTCTGTAAAGTCTTTGTTATATTATCTCTCTTTCTCTCTCTCTCTTTTTTTCTTCTTTTCCTAGAAACAGAGTCTTGCTCTTTCAATGGGGCTACAGTGCAATGGCATTAGCACAGCTCATTGAAACCTCAAATTCCTAAGCTTAAGCAATTCTCCTTCCTCAGCCTCCTGCATCGCTGGGGCTATAGTTATGTAGCACCACCCTTGGCTAATGTTTCTGTTTTTTATAGAGATGAATTCTCACTCTATCTCAGGTTATTTTCCCTGGATAAAGGAACCAACATATTTTGACATGTAAATTGATACTCAGAACAAGACTCTTATATTAATTATTTGAGGTTAATGTTTATCATCATGTTGGTTCATAGTTGTAGCAGCCACATGGAAGGGTCAGATGTAAAAATGTCTGGCTCATCACTTTGTGCAGGCACACACATATTCAAAGGTGGTTATAGTTCAAATGTGGCTTTATGACTGTCAATGAGTATTTATGGAGAATAAACTGTCTGGCAATAAAGTCAAACCAGAGATCACCTCCCATTACCATGATATAATTCTTTCATTAGTAGCTTAACACAAAAAGATGCCAAGTCTTCTTATTAAATATAACCATCATGGTAAAACATCTGAATCAAAAGAGGAAAAAAATAACTAATTCAGGATCTGGCTGTGCAGATGCAACATTTGAATACATAACGAATTCTCCATCCATCCTACTTTGTAGTCCTGCTATATTGCTCCCAGGGATTCGGTTCAGTTAATAAGTTCAGTATATTCAAAATAGTCAGAAAATAAAAATAAATGTGTTAGATACGCAAACCAAGGAAATACTTGGATTAATAATTTTCTCCTTGATTTTAAGTGATTTCTCAGGCCCTTTCAACAGTTAGTACACTAGAAACTAGCCAATGTGATTAAGGAATCCTTTGTTTGAATATGTGAATTATTTGACCCAAGTTTTAAAAAATCATAACCTTCAGCATATAAAATACCTACATATCTTGTTAAAATCCACATTCTGATGGATCAGGTCTGGAGTGGGGCTTGAGACACAGCAGTTTTGGACAGTTCCAAGGCAGGCGTATCAGTTTTCTAGGCCTGCTACAGCCAATTCCCACAAACTTAGTTGATTAGAACAATGAACATTTTTATTTCAGGGCTCTGGAGGTTAGGAAGTTTGAAATAGGTCTCTATGGATTAAAAACAAAACATCGAGAAGTTTGCATTCCTTCTTGGGGCTTCAGTAATGAATCCCTTCCCTTGCCTTTTCCAGCTTCCAGAGGCTGTTTGGCCACCCTTCACTGATGGCCCCACATGGACTGTCCAGGTGGTCACGAGTGTTTCTCTTCTGACTCTAACCATCCTACTTCCCTCTTGTAGGAACTCTCATGATTACATTGAACTCCCATGATTACATTGGGCCTGCCAGGCCAACCCAGGATAATCCCCCAGTCTCAAAGTACTTATTCTCTTGTCCTATTCCCAACAAGAAATATATATATATATATATAATGTATGTTTTATATATATATATATATATACACACACACACACACACTTATAATTAAATCACACATCACTTTTGCCATGTACTGTAATTTATTTATGGATTCTAGGAATTAAGGTATGGACCCCTGTGGAATCTCAATGCTGATGCTTCTAGTCTGTAGGCGATGCTTTTCGTAACAAGTCTCTAGAGCAAAATAGAAAAACATCCAAAGATACCCTGGCAGATCTGCTGGACAATGAACTTTATCACTCAATTGATTCTGCTGCTTATTCAAATGGAGAACAGAAACTGCGTTGAGATGAAGGGTTTCTATCTTGCTACCCAAATCATAAATATGTGTCTATGTGTGTATCTATGAGGGCAGTCTGGAAAGTGCCCAACCATTGTTAATGCAATTTTTTCATATTACATTCTGGATACTTTCCAGACAGCCCTTTTATACACATACTTTATTTAAAAGATTATGGATTCACCACATATTTTACTGTATGTATGTATATTTCCTGGATATTATGTTTCTAAATGAAACCATTTAAAAGCCTTTTTCAGAAAGGTATTTCTGTGTAGCTGAGGAGGGGAGATGGAGAAGGCTTCAGAAAGGAATTATCTGCAGAGGAATTCCACATTCTGTTAACTCTCCGTTTTCAACCCTCTCACCAAAGTCAATCTCCTTTTACTACACTGTGCAATTTCTATGTATACGCTCTTGTTTATCCTCTGCCTGCCTGAAGTTCAAAACTGTGTGAAGATAGGATTTTGTTCTTCTTCCTATCCACTTCCTTCCTACTTCACGCCCTCCCTCTTCCCCTTTCTCTCTGCCCTCTTCTGTCTTCACGTGTTATAAGCCTTGTTCTACCAGCGTGTTCAGTGAAAGGAGGACAGTCCAGGACACAGGTGAATGCTGTTAGGTCCTGGACCATCAATGCTGGTTTCCTCATTCTGCTAAGACCATCTCTCATGTGTTTTTATTACTTAAATTGTTCCACCCTAAGTTTTCTCCCTGAACCCTCAGAGAGCCAGTCTTTATTTTCTTTCACAATAAAAATACAGGCATTAAAGGCTGAAGTGCCAAACATTAGCAAGTGACAAAGAGATTTGCGTACCTAGTGTGCTGAATCATCAAACACTTCCTCCAGGTAAGGCGAGACATGTATCAGCCATCCTGGCGTGTAATATGCGTCAGAAACTTTCCCTCCCAGATTTTTAACCCCTCAACTGGAAGGTCTATTAGCACCAGAACACTGTCTTTTTTGTTCTCTAATTTGTCCTCAGTGCCTAGAACAGTTCCCATGGTGTTGTATTCACTCAATACGTATTTGTTGAATTTATGAATGAAGCAACAAACAGTGCAAATAATTAAATATAGAAAGACATCATAGCTAATATTTTCATATTGAAACAGGTTGAATATTCATTTCTTGCCTAGAAAAGTTATAATTTCTGTACTTGGAGCCTCTGTCTTCCCATGTAATAAAGACTTTCAAAGCCAATTAGCTCCTTTGCCCACCTTCTCAAACCATCACTTTGGTAGACGCTCATATTTAGTTTATTGTTCTCCTCTGTAGCTTTAAGGTAGCATCTACTGAAAACAAAGAATCAAAATCAACCATTTTTTGCATGCTAACTTTGAAAAAATAAAATTGCAAATGCTAGTTAGCCTCCCAATTGCTATTTCAGTTAGAAGTGAGTTTTGTGGAGGAAAACTAACATTTTCCATTACCAAACTTGCCCTAATAAACCAACTGCAATGCTGACATAATTTTTGAAGACTTATCTAGTATCTAGTTTCCTGGCCATCACCCTCACACTTTTACAGTTACTTTACTGATGAATAACTGTTACATTCCTCATGGCTAAAGGCAGCTGATGCAAAACCTTTGCTCTCAGATGGACTGTATCTACCTTTGAACAATAAATAAGCTTGTGGAAGCCTGCTGCCAGTCTTTGAGAATATGCATTCACTAAAAAAAGGATATAGATACCAGTACCTTTATAGGAATAATCCATCATATTTTACTTCCATGACACTTTGAGACCCACATTTTGACATTTTTTATAGTCTTTTACTCCCAAGCCTATAAAATTACTATACTTTTAGAATGCTGTATTTTAAACGCCGATCTCTCTGAAAGATATGTGGTTAAACTGGGCCATGCATATTTCTTAAGATGTTATTTTACACTAAATTTATGTGCTACCTTTGACAATTTGGTAAGAATTACCAGCCTCTTCAATGGAGAAAAATACAAAATAAGAAGGCACTAACATTCATTTGCCGTCTTTTAAATATCTCCCCTTTTGTTCTTTTTTCGTTATTAAGACTAGTCCTTTACTGGAAAACAGGATGGCTAAAGCTTAATTGCAAAGGTCATGTGAGAAAGGCTATCTGGGCAATGACGTGACATGTCCCTCTGGGCAGAGATTGCTGGACTGGGAACACTGCCATCTTGGCAACATTAAGGTCTGCATTTGTGGGTAGTACAAGGGCATCTAATCCTAGTTGACCTATTGGAATTGAGATGATTCATTGAGATTATTTTCTATAATGAGAGTATTACTTTTTAACAGTTACCAAGGACCATAGACCTAGAAAAGAGGACTGAGGACCTATATGTTAATACAGTGCCTGTTTCACTGTAATAAGGATGGGTCCATTAAAGACAGGCTGTGTGGAGATTCCATTGCGATTCACAACATTAGGGAGTCCTCGATGAATGCCTATCTCTGTCTCCCCTGACATTCTGCCTGGAGAACGTTGGCAGGAGGCAAGTCATGGAAATGGTTTCGAGTTAAGATATGTGGACTTGACAGATAGTAAGACTATCTGCCCCCAAGATAGTCTCACTAAATTCCCTCAGAGATAAAAGCTAAGTGTGGATGTGAAGTCTTTAACAAGCACTCAGTCATGTAACCAAAAGGCAAGAGCACATGTTAGCAGCATAACAGCGCTGCTGGATGGAATAAGGATATCCAACAAATCACTCTGGGTTATTTAAGCTTTTGTATGAAAAATACTTAAATATTAAGTAGTATAGTATAGGTATAGTCTGTCAGAAACACCATTCAAAATCTTCATTTAAACAGGCTAGCTTAAATTTAGGTGTGTTAACTACAGTAAAAATAATGTTGTTTTCTGGTGACTAGTAAATTATGTATAGTCTTGGATTTTAAATTTTTAAATGAGAATCTATGAAATCCAAATCTAGGAAATTTGACAGGTGTCCAATAAATAGAACAAGGTCTCCAGATTTGTGCCAACTGAAAAGTCGCATATCTGAAATGCTTCATTAGAGTGTCCTTGGAGCCATTGTATTAGTTTGCAATCTTTCAATTTGCAGTTATGTTTCCAGATGCATTGAGTGTAATGGGCTCTATTCTGCAAGCTACCCTCTTTATTGGTTGCTTCTCCCATGGTCAAGGGCGTACTAAACATCCTGGAACGATTCCCTCTTTCAATCACTGCACCAATAATCACTTAGAATACAAGTGGATTCTTTTCATTTAGAACAACCAGGTGGCTGAAGAGAGTCAGTTAATAAGCAATCAGCAAAATCAAAAGCAATAATGAAACCCTTCAAGGTTTTGTGCTGTATTGCCTGATATATAATCTCTATTTTGTGAGTAAGTATACAGTATGCCCAGCAGCTGAATGACTTTGCTGATGCCACATTCCACTCTTTGTGAGTTTATTCAGCTTTGAAGTTCTCACAGCCAGGAGAGATCTAACATCTGTTTGAAGACACTACCTTCCGTTGTAGAAGACTCTCACTGTTGCAAAGTTGGTTTTTTTCCTGACGCTACAGTTTTCAGCAATGCCGTCAATATAGCTTTTTTATCTATAGAAAGAAGCAAAAAAATAGTAACTACAAGAGTACATTGAATGTATTCATCTAATTTTGCATTAAAAAATTCTGTAATTAGAGTGATTTGATGTGAAAGTTGTACTAAGATTTCAGATGGAAACTTACTTGATTTTTGCTGCTCATCACAATCTGACTCAACAAACTTCATTATGTTCACTATTACTTTTACATAGATTAGAACAGTACTTTTCTGATGACATAAGTCAATATTTCTTTTTTGTTCTTACTATTATTCTTCTTTGTATGCCAGATGCAATGTCAAGTTGAATGAAATTCAATGTTTGAATCAGGAAAGATCTTCAGAATCTTAGGGACAGTCTCCATTCCTCAATTTCATATTAGATGACTTCAGTATTATTAGGTTATGATTGTATCTGAGACTGAATAATAGTTAATATTTAATGGAATGAAGATTGGGCCTTTCAGGACCAGTTAACATTCTGAATATGAGAAGTTAATTGTGCACGCAGCTTCTCTCTCTCTCTCTCTCTCTGTCTCTCATAGAATCTCACTCTGTCATCCTGGGTAGAGTGCTGTGGTGTCATAGCTTACAGCAACCTCAAATTCCTGGGCTTGAGCAATCCTCTTGCCTCAGCATCCTGAGTAGCTGGGACAACAGCTCCCTGTCATGGCACAAAGCTACTATGTACTTTTCTTTTTCTCTCCCTTTCCTTCCCTTCCCTTCCCTTCCTTTCCTTCTTTCTGTCTTTTTTTTTTTTCTATTCTTAGTAGAGACTAGGTCTCACTTTGCTCAGGCTGGTTTTGAACTCCTATACAGCTAGGGAATAGAGAATATGAAAACTCAGTAGAACCTCTGTAAGTTGACCACCCAAGGGATTGCAACAAACTGGTCAGCATACAGAGGTGGTCAAAATGAGGCACAAGGCTTGCTGTGTTGATTGATCCATATTTCTCCTTAAGTTCACTAATTTTTCGTGATCATGCACCACCTGTGCTCAAGGGAAGTTGGCCACCACCATATCTCGAGTTTGTAACAGTCCCTTGGGTGGTCAACTTACAGAGGCTCTACTATATTTTCATATTCTCTGTTCCAAATGTACAGCACTTTAATTTAGAGAGTCAATTTTGATTCCATGGATTGTGTCTAAATGATAATTATCCACCTCCATTTTAGACCATTTAAATATTAAGATATACTGTTAAGATAGATAGAAACTCCTACCCTTAAAATATTTAGCTGCTCCTATAATATTTACAATTGTAGATCAGCAATTACAAAGTATGAACTAAGGAATTCCTATTATTAGGATATGTGTAATACCAAAGGATAGGGGGATATATCCACCTATTTTGTGTATATATATATATATATATACACACACACATATATATCTTTTAAATTTATAAAATATATATTTGAGAAAGACTTAGTTAACAAAGTTAAAGGAGCTTCTTTCCTAAATGTCTTATCAGGATCTTGAATGTATTTCTAGCACTTTTGAATTTCCAAAATAAGGACATAGCGTAAAACAAACTTCAAATAAGAAATTTACCTTTAATTCTAAACATCTTTTATATTTTTTGTGTCTTCCATAGGATTCATTATAATAATATGCTCCCTTTTGATAATATGCTCTTTTATAGAACAAATGCAAACAAAAATAATTTTCATGTATAAAATTTTGGGTCAAATTTTGGGATTATGTGCTATTAATTCATCTTCTGTAAGATGAACTCATTTTATCCCACAAATATTTAATACCAATAATATTCCAAGAATATTAAAGTAATTTGTGTATCAAATCTCTCAAGTTCTTTAATACAGTTATCTTGTTCTTACACTTACATTTTTGTCTTTTTGACAAAACACTATAAAACAAAAGTTTTTCTTAACTGGGTTACATCTGAGTAAAAAGAAGTACTGTACCTCTGTATTTGTCACTCTGTTCCACGGTAACTGAAGAGGCGTGGTCTAGGGAATAGGTAAAAAGTTAATCTCATCTGTAAATTCCAGATTGGATTTGGTTCATGTGTATCCAAGTGGCAGTGATTTATTTCTGTGCATTGCAGTGTCAAAACAATGACATAACTAGTCCAGAGTGATGGTGTTGAAGATTGACACCACTATTTTCTATTGCTTATGACTCCCCCAAACTGTCAATTTTGTTGTTAGAAATGGAGCAGTCATACAACCAGGGAGAGTAAATTTGATGAGTTCCATGCAATGAAGCTAGTGGAGGGGTGAAGAAAGACTGGGAAACTAAGTTATTTTACTTTTAAATAAGCACGCTTAGGACAAAGGCAGTCCCTGATCGAGGCTCAGCTACATTTTAGACCTCATACCACACATAGAAAAGATAGACACAATTGTTTAAGTGCTAAATATTTGAAAACAAAATACTCAACTATTTGTAGATTTCAAGAAAGAGTGAAGCAAAAAGAAAGAACTTGGCTAAATGGAGCCTTAGCAATATGGCAATAATAGTCATTAGGAGAAGATTATTTGATTGAGTACTTTGTTTCTTTGAAAACAAAAGAAATCTGAAACTATATGAACAGTTTCTTATACTTTTACTTATCTCTCTGCAGATCTTTGCTCACATTCTCTGCCTTACCTTCTATTTCAATGAATGAATATTTGTAGGTTTAAACTTTCTTGTGAATAGATCTTCCTTACCTGTTGCCTTTTGAGGAGAACCTCCTCAAAGTTTCTTTTTTTTTTTCTTTTCTATATCAATAATGTTCTCCTTTTCTACTGTTTTTTTTTCTATCAACACATGAGCATAATGAGTTATCTTCTATCTCAAGATATTACAGATCAAGATTAAAAAAAAAAGAAAACTCAATCCCATCCAACCTACAATCTCTGTTTTAATATTTAGCTCCATTTTTCAAGAGGAAATAAATTATAAAAATATATTAGATATACTTGGCATCTCCTGACTGTCTCCCCTACCACGCATAAACCTACTTCTGTTAAAAGTCACCCCAATCACTTTTTTGCTGTTAGATTGTCAGCCCCTTAGCTTTCATCTCTCTTGATTTTTGGTGAGAGGTGACACAGCTGATCATTTCTTTCTTTCTGAAATAATTCCACCAATTAGTTTTCATCATATTCTGCTCCCTAAGTTCATATCTCTGTGGCTGCTCCATCCTAATCTTTTTTTTGGATATCGTCTCATTTTTCCCACCTGTAAAATTTGTAGTATTCTAGAAAATAGTCCTCAGACCTATTCTTTATTCCTACTCATTTTCTAGGTAATTTTATCCAATATTATAGTTTTATAACAATGTTTTTACTATTACCATATAGTGTCTGTAGTCCTAAACTTTGATATGAACCCCAAAACATCCATAAATAAATCAATAAATTAGCCTTTATTAAAATTTCAGATATTTACTCTTGGATACACCACCCTAAGTGAATGAAAAGATAAATTACAGATACAGGATGCTTGAAAAAGGCATTTCAAAATTACATATTTGACAATGAATTTATATTTGAAATATATTAAAGACTCTTAAATAAAACTCAGTATTAGAAAAAAATAATAGCAAAGTATTTTATTTATTTATTTATTTATTTTGTGTGCGTGTGTTTTGGCCAGGGCTGGGTTTGAACCCACCACCTCTGGCATCTAGGACCGGCACCCCACCCCCTTGAGCCATAGGTGCTGCCCAATAGCGAAGTATTTTAGTAGACATTTCACCAAGGAAGATATATGGCTAGATAATAAGTACACAAGATAGTCAATTACATTAATCATTCGCAGGAAACACACTGAAATTGTTACAAAGTATCACTTCATGCCGATTAGCATGATAAAACTGTGAATAACAAAATAAAAAGGAGACATTGCCACGAGCTGTAAAGAATGTTGAAATTAGAACCCTTACATCTTTCTGGTGGAAATATAAAATGGTATAGCTTTGAAAATTTGGCAATTTCTTATAAAGTTAAATTGTAACATACTTATAACCCAGCAATCTCACTCTTCTCATTTACCCATGAGAAACCAAAACTCCATCACACACACACACCCCAATCCTGTCTATGGATGTTTACAACAACCTTCTTTATGCCATCAAAACTTAGAGACAGCCCAAATGCCTGTGAGCAAACCGGTCCCCACACACACCTCTATACGTCCATGCTTTGGCTAAAATCCTTGACATCTTTATTGACGCTCTTTTTGGACACTGTACATTTGACTCCTACAACAAATACTGTTGTTTTGCTTTCCAAATGCATCCAGACTCTCCTCATCTCTAGTTTATGCCACCTCTCATCATCGATCCCATCCTGAACATTTGTAGACCAAGGAGAAAAGCAGAAATAGAAGCTCTCATATCATATGTTCAAATATTTGTAAGTATAAAGCAATCTGAAAATGGTCAAGTAAAATACGCAGCAATGGAAAAGGTTGAATGTCAGCCTCCAGCTCCAGATGCCAGTTTTAACCCCTCTCCTTCTGTTCCTCCCTACCCCAGGCTGCTGTATCCCATATGGGAAGGCTGTCATACAAGGACATATAACCAACCTGGCATATTCAAGTTTCGTTCACAACCTCTGAAAATGACCATTTCTTGACAATACCTTAGACTCAGTATATATATACGCAAGACAGTTAAATAATCTGTGGAGCCCAGTACAAAATAAAAACATTGGAGCTCTTTTTCAAAAAGCAGGAGAAAAAGAGGTGCCTTTAAAGTTACTATATTATATAACTTTTCCTTTCTTGTTTGGTCTCTCTCGTTGTCATGGTTTCTTTTTGCTACTTAATGTGACTCTGCACATCAATTAGAATGGCAAAGAAAAAATAGTTAATTAAAAAACAAATCTTTTGTTCATGGGGCATCATAAACTCTACATGTGAAGAGAGGCAAGGAATGACTGAATGAATTGTGTCTGTGTTTCCTCTGCTTATGCTCACGCTTCGTTTGATTTCATCTACAAATAACACATTTAAAGATAAAAATCATTCAGAATTGCAAAACGTGACAGTTGTGCGTTAAGCACTTGGCTTAACAACTGTGCAGCCTCCACACACAAGTATCAGACCATGGCATTCATCTACAGAAAACCATGAGCCACGTTCATCAGAAATGAGACCAAAGCCCTTGTAGAGGTCTACATCACCCCAATGATCTGCTCCTGCCACTATTCATCCCTTCCTACCTCCACTACAGTTGTATTTGCTTCTTTTCTGCTCTTTGAGCGCCTTGTTTCCCATTAGCAGCATTCTTCCTAGTCACCTTGGTTCCCCACCCATCCACTGTTCAGACTGCAAAAGCATTGTCTTAAAATCCAAGTCTGAGTAGATGAGCTGACGGATTAATACGTTCAATGGTTTTCTGTTGCATAAAAGTTAAAGCCCACATCTCAACATCAAAAATAAAAAATACATTCATAATAGCATTTGGCACACATTCAGTGTTAAATTAGTGAATGTTACTGTCATTGAGAATACGTCTACGGATGAACCCAAATGCTGCTTTCCCCATGACATGGTGTTAATTTCCTCTTTCTATGATGATAAACCAGTAGGTCTCCTTCCACCACAAGTGATACCATCTTTCCTTTCTCACCTTCTGGTCTCTTCTCTGACTTTCCCTTCTTTTCTACCTTCTCATTCATTTTCTCTCATCCTCATCCCTATCTACTTACTGGTATTTGCAAAATAACTGTAGGGAAGTCTTTACAGAGGCCTGGTAAGAGCACTTTCCACAAGTAATAAATGTTAAGAGAAACAATGCTCTATTGGCATTAACGGCAATGATGATCAGCAATGCAGATGAGCAGAGCGCTGCAGCCTCTGGTGTGAAAGGAGTTGGTTAGGTCTAGAATCAATCAGATGTTAAGTAAGCTGTCACTGTTAATGACAAAAATGCTAACCTCCAGGATTAAGCTCATACTTTTTTGGAGTGCTGTTACTTTTTGCCGCCAAATGCTCTGGCTTTTGCTAGTGTACGTGGGCATTAATGGTGGCTTACTGGAGGAACTACAATTATGCAGCTTTCTCACTAGAGATTATAATTTCTTCATGTTGCTTTTATCATATTCCTCAAATCTCAAACTTTATCTAAATGGCATAGTAACTGAAATGAATTTTTATAATATTTGATAATCATTCTTGGAAAGAAGAGCCAAAAATACCCCTTTTGTTTGGAGTCCATGCTAGATAGATTTTCCAAATCACTTTACCTTTAAAAATAATGTCAAATGATTATTGTCATAACACGAGTTTCTTAAAACTGTCTATTTTATGAGAATAATTGAGATTCACTTAGATAAATACCCTTTAATGATAAATAAATTACCTTCTTCTAAAAAGAACTTATTTCCCCTGGATTAAATTCTATGGTGAAATGCAAATAATTAATTCGATTCTTATGATTTATGATATTATTACCACATCTTGTGACATAAAATGAGAATGAGGGAATACATTCCTGCTGCTACAATCTGTGCTGAAAAGATTCCCCAAAAGATACTGTCTCCATTCCTATCTGTAGTGATAGCGATAGGAAGTGGGAATTCTCTCACAACCATTTGCTAGATGATGCTAATACTTGGCTATAATAGGCAGTAAAAATATAACATGTGTTTGCTCAGCTCAAATTATAAATAGCCACAGCCTTCCCAATAAGAATCTTATACTTTTAAGATTCATTTCTGCCTGTCAGCATTCTCTGTTTATTTCTATCGGCATTTATTTCCTATTTACACATAAACAAACTCACCAGGAATTGTTATACCCTACGATCAATATGATACAATAATATGAATGTGTGCAGCCTTTTAGCAATCACTTTATGATTTGGAGAACTGTATCAGGTTGAAAAACAGAAAGTTTTAAGGCACACAAATACCCAGGGGCTCATTCTTTCTTTGAGCTTGAGAAAGCTATGAGCTATCGAGTGAAATTTACATTGTCAAAAACAAAATTACAGGACATTTAGCTTAAAGATCTAATTGACTTTTATTAGGGATTTTAGAATCAGGCAATATCTCATTCTATAAAATAGAATTGAGGCTGTGATGAGCAGAGCAGAGGAGTTTGGCTTGATGGGCAGAAAAGGACTGAAGAAATCAGAAATGGAATCAAAAGTGACTTGTCCCTTTCAAGGACACCGTCCCTCCCTACAGAGTTAAAGCAGAGGGGACTTCTGTACATGACTGCTCAGGTAAACTGGGCTGTTTCTGACTGGTTGCTGTGCATCTCCTGTTTTTTGAAAACCGGTTTATTTTAATGTTTAGCATGATTACTTGGTACCTAGAAAAGTGACTTCGCCTGGTTTCCCCTGGCCTTCTGGGGCCCAGTGCAGGAGCTTAGTCCCAAACAATGGCTCTCTCTGCTTTGTGGTGGGCAAGCTCCCACTCTGGGACAGAATCTCACCTGAGTGAGAGCATGGTCTCACAATTGAGGGCCTCAGCCCTGCTCTTAGTCACCATCTTGCTGAGTTTTCAGTCTCCCTGCATTCTGTGGTCTGTGATCCCCGCCTCGTTTTACAGAGTCAGCAATAGCAAGTTGAGTCCTTTTCATTTCTTATCTCCAGGCCACAGCCTGGGAAGATTCTCTGCCGCTAAGAATTTATGTGTTAGATTGTGCCGACCAGCACAATCAGAATAATTTCTCACCTCAGGTTCCCTAGTCTTAAGTATGCCTGCAAATTCCTTTATGCTATAAAGGGTAATATAGTCACCTGTTCTAGGCTCTAAAAATACATTTGGGGAATCTTTATTCTGTCGCCCACTGAGGCACAGTGATTTTTGTTGATTGGGATTATTACAGACAAGAGGTTGGCCTATGGCCTGAGTCATGCCAGTTGGACCCACGACCTGCAACTGGTAGCCAGTGACATGAACCAGCAGGCATCTGGAGTACCCTCTCTGGCAACGGTGGAGTTCGTAAGAAATGTGATTCCTGGGGAGCAGCGATAATAGTGCTGTTTCCTTTTCCACAAGTTTTCATTTCCCACAATTAATTCCTTTGTTCCCGGTGAAGCCCCAGTGCTGTGGATAGGACCATCATATGTACTGCACATTAAGTCTAAATTCTTCATCTCAGAAACAGGAAGGCCCTTTATTACCTCAGAATGCCACGCCTCCCATCGCAGCCCTGAGCCTACAGGCCAGCAGCGGTCTCCCTCAGTGAGGGCACTTCTGACAAGCCAGGTGGGGATGCTTTACTGTACAATCCAGCCCCCTGGTACTGACACTACACACTAAACATCGCTGGTCCCCAGTCACCAGACAAACCCCCCAAAACTTCACACATGTAAAACCTTAACAGGTCATGTTAATCCTGCTTGGAAGCTATTGCTCTCAGGAGTCAAAACATGTTAGATAAAAAGAGATAAAATGAAATCTGAGTTTACCAATGTTTGTTTTCCATCCATCCTTTCCTCCCCCCTCATTTTTTTAACAAACAAATATTGAACAACTCCAATGTAGCAAACCCTAAGCCAGGCACTGACGCAGAGGCTGCAGATGCTCTTGCCAGAACATTCTTGCGTTTCTGTGTTTCATGCTGGGATGAGAAGAACTATTGACATCACTACCCAGGCTTTTGGACACTGATTGAGTCGATATGTTACTGAGCTCTAAAGATTCTGTCACACATGTGGTCCTGCCTTGTTCATCTTTCATGCCTCACGTCCTCTGGACAGCCACTGGATGGCATTCTTTTTTAATTATTATTCTTTTTTTTTCCTTCTTCCATTTATGTGTTCCAAGTGACACTCTTCCTTCCTTCTGCTGTTCCAAGACTGGAAGAAAATAGTGGAGAAAAAGCTTTGCTAGAGCCTTGAGTTCAATCCATATTGTTCTCATGAAAATGAGAAGTCAAAAAAGTACAAAAAGTATAAAAACATGTACACTAGGATGCATGGAAAGTCCTACACTAGGATGAAGGAATTATTCAGGCTAATAATTTATCTTATTGCTCATTTTCTTGTGTGCCTCATTTCTCAGGGAACCCACAGTAGTAGTGACCAGACTAAGCCAAAATTATATAACCTCTAATAGTATGGTTCTTTCCCACCAGGAACAATGAAAAACTTGCCATAGTTTGCCTTACTTGAAGTTCCCCCACCCAGGATCCACTTAGGATGAGATAATGAAATAGAATCCACTCCATAAAGACTCCTGAAATGATACAAAGAAAGAAGGAAAGTGATGGAATTATACAGAGCCCATCTATAAAATGTCAGCCAGAAATGAGGAAATACATGTCCAAGCCCAGTAGGGTGGACTCTAGAGTTCACATCAGAGCCTGAATAGGGTGGGCAGGGATTTAACAAAGAAAGAGAGGCTGGTGGGGGTGCCAGGGACAGAGGAAACAGAAAGTAGGGCATCATCCCCCCAGGGAGGGGCGGGGGGCGCGGTTGATGCTGAGATCAGACCTTGGATTACTGCCTGGGACCAGAGTCTGGGAAAGAGAGACCAAAACATAGAGGAAGAGGGTAGACTTTCCTCAAGCCTTGGCCATCAAATGAAAGAAAAAAAGAAGAAAAAGGTAATATGTTAAAGACAAGTGTTCTATGGAAACAATATTGTATCAAAGGACTGTGAAGGAGTTTAAAGAATCTTTTATTTCTAAAAGTGTTGATATCATCAAAAAGGAAAGAACCGTCCCTTTTTATTCTATTTTTAAAGTTTGCTTCTGTTTGTCATTTCAAGGGTTTCTTCCGTCAGCAGCAGCAGTATTTATATGAAGGAAGCTGAACACACACAGATATATTTTGAAACCTGGAAAATTTAACCTAAAGTACATTTTAGCTTTGAAGTGCCCTTGGGGTGGAACTGAATTGCTCGGGAGATGAAAAATGGCATTCATTACTATGACCAGTTGAAATCTAACATAACCCAGGGTATTGCCTTGCTGCTGAACAGCTTAGAGCCTGGAGAGCAGTGAAGTGATTCCTTATCCTTCCATTCACACCTCCAACTAAGGGGTATTTTCTCCCAGAAAGAGGAGGTTTCTCTATGTTCATAGAGGGGAAAGAAGCATGTTCTTTGCATTTCCAAATGATCTTGTTTTAGCTTTTCTTTTGATGCCAACAAAAGTGTTTATTTATCACGCCTGTTGTGTAAATAGACGTGATTGACCTTGTAGGGGTGTAAACAACTGTAGATAGGTTTTCCTTTAGTTAGTGTGCCTAAAGAATCATATTGATGATAACGTCAGATTATCCATCAGGACACACTTTCCGTGTGTTTATTCTCTTTGACAGTAGTCCCCCCCTTATTCGGGGACAGATATATTCTAAGAGCCCTCCCAGTGATGACGGAAGCCTCTGACAGTACCGAAGCCCCTTGCCATCATTGGGTCACTTTCTGTTCATTTCTTCAACCCCAAATTGAATGCCCGTTCCTAACTGAGCACGTAGCGTGTGTGGTTCCCAGAACTTTTGCAGTTTGAGATGCAACATCACAACTAGCACAAATGTATTTTTCCTTCTTCACGATTTGACAAAAATTTGTTCTCACCCTACATCTTAGCTACCTCAGCGAATAATTTTATTTTTCTTCATAAGTCTGGAACTTTCACTTAAAGGAAGCCTGTGAAGGCTTCTCCTTGGCATATCTGAATTGCTGAATTGCTGGCATCACTGCTGTGGAGATCGGGTGCCGTGAACAACAACAAGGGCTACGTGAACACGAGCACCTGGACGGCGAGACGGTCGAGCTGATAACCCAAACGGCTCCTGGGTGACTCTGGGTCAGGACCAAGGACAGCAGTGAGACTCCAGACAAAGGCACGATGCACTTGGAAGGGGAGGCCATTTAAAACTTAGGAATTGCTTATTTCTGGAAATTTTCATTTAATAGTTTTTGAACCAAGGTCAACTGAAACCTCAGAAAGTGACACCGCTGGTAATGGAGACAACCAGACATCAGGTCCTCAGGTAATCCTTTAGTTCACTGTTGTTTCCTTATAACTCGAAGAGAAAAAAGTACAGATTCCCTTCCAGAGGCCCTGTCTGTGTGGAGTTTGCACACACACACACACACACACACACACACACACACCCAGGTCTTCATGGCATTTCCCTCAGGCACTGTGGTTTCTTTCACACCCCAAAGCATACCTGTTAGATTCACAGGAGTGTCTTAACAGTCCCATGTAAGTCTCTGTTGTCACTGTGCCCTGCGATGGGAGAAAAGCCTGGTCAGGGAGGTTCCCTCCTTCTGCCCTAAGTTGCAGTTCAGCCACTGGTGACCTTGAATGCGAGTTAGCAGGTAAATAATTATTTGTTTTTATTAATCATTCATAAATGTATATATAGCTCACATTATTTCAATGTCTCACAATAGAAGTGTTTTGATTCTTTGTTTAGAAGTTTTGTGATGTTTTTGTGATGAGAAATATACCATGAAAACTTTAGTTTCTGTCAATTAGCTTATAGCGAAATTGGTTTTATTTTACATTGTTCAATGATTCATTTTAAGTCCCATTTCCCAAGAACCTATTAACATTGAGTACTTCCTGTACATGAAAAATATCTGTTACATAGAATATAAGTTTAACACTATGAGGTCATCTTTTCTTTATATTATGAAAAATTTAGAGACATATTCCTTCTCCAGAAAATTTTATCAAATACTGAAAATAAAAAAGTTCCAATCTTACACTTTTCTAATAATCAAGAGGATTTAAGTGCTTTTTTATAAAATAAGGCTAAAATAACACTGTTAGAAACATCTAACCAATATGGTGAAGTAAAATAAATAATAATCATAATAAAATCTTATATATAAATATATGTAAAAATGGAATAGAGATCAAAAAATCTATATTTAGGAACCTCTAATAAGGGACAACTGTCACACTTAATAAAAAAGATATTGTGACCTCAGGATACAAGAATGATTTGCCCAAGTCTTAGCTGTCATTAAAGTTTGGATCAGAACCCAAATATGCTACTATCCTACCTGGGCTTTCTAAGAAGCCACTATTCTCATTTCATGAATGGATCATCTAGAGTAATATCTGTTGCTGTTACAAACCACCTCACAAGCTGAGAGATTTAACAGGTAAAGTTGTCTGTTGCTCTACTGAACTCACAGATACTGACAGCCTTACACGTGGGGAGTAGGGCCCAGCTGCACCTGCTGTCACACCGCTCTGGTCTGCTCTAGGGCCTAGGAATCCTCTGCATTCAGTTAGCAGAAAAGGAAGAAAGGCAAGAAAGCTCATCTTCCGGGCGGCGCCTGTGGCTCAAGGAGTAGGGCACCGGTCCCATACGCTGGAGGTGGCGGGTTCAAACCTAGCACCGGCCAAAAAAAAGAGAAAGCTCATCTTCCCACCATCCTAACAAATGGGATGCTAATTATGATCAATAGATTTACACTTCAAGAGTGGTCAGATGTTTTCAAGGGTCCCACAATATAGTCGAGGTCATAGGGGTGTCAATCTGCACCTTGCAAGCCTGATTTTCTGTGGTGCCAGATATCACATGAAGTATATACAGACCTTTTTTTTCCTGGTAATTAGCTGTTGTTAGTGTTTGTGTATTTAATATGTCGCCTGTAATGATGATTTTTCTTCCAAAGTGCAGCAAAGAGAGAAAATAAAAAAAGGGCACCCCGGTAGGATGCGAAGTCCCTAACCAGCAGCTCCACAAAGCTTCCAGTGAAGATCCAGCTACTTTCTTAGGGAAGCCTGTGCAACATTCTAATTTATGCCTAATGTCTTGTGCAAGACAGTTTAATAGGGTTGCTATCCTCAAAAGCATTCTGCCTTGAATGACAGATTATAGGATCACACTACATCTTGCCACAATGTTCTTAGACAACTGCAGAAGATTTTTTTATTGTTGTTTGATTTGGGTTTGGTTTTAATATATATAGAAAAGAAAATGAACGTGATAACTTTCTAATGCTTTCCTGCAGACACCCTTCAATACAGTGCTTAATGTGCCTGGATAAAAAACTTAACACCACGGATAATATCAAATGATCTCTTTTTTGAATATTTTCCCAGATACATTTAAAAATAGTAATTTCCATATAAAATCATAGATGAGAAAGTTATCCAAAATAGCATTGAGAGAGTTTTTTCTCCTAGTGTAATGTAGATTAGGACAAATTCCTACATGCATTATTGGAACATAATCAGATGTTCCAAGATATGATGAATATTTTAAGAATATGTTGAAGGAAAGTTTAAATATTCAGTACTAGTATGCTTAAAAGGAAGAAGACAATCAAGGCTGTCTGCTGCCTGAAGGTAAAGAGAATTGAACGCGTGTCCCTTTAAAGTCCCTTTCTGTTCCATAGTGCTATAATAAACTCCCCTGCAGATTATAACTTGAATATAGAAAAATGTTATGATAAAGCAAGTGAAAATGTAGTAATAGACCCTTTAAGCAATATTATGCCCTGTCTCCCGAATACTCGTATTCTGTGATATCATGCAAGATTTGCTTATGAAATCTATCTGAGAAACAGAACATAACGTGACAAAGTGTTGACTTCCTGGGGTAAAGGCAATATTCTCTCTCTTGAACTATATTGAAGACTGACTTCATTAAAGTACAATTGTCAACTTGGGGGGATGATACAGCTTTGCTGTGTCAAAATAACACAAACCAATAGAACAGAACACGAATTAAAAAAAAAATCTTGGGACAGCAGCATGTATATTTAATAAGATGTCTTTTACCGTGACTTTTTCAGAATGGAAACATGCATTAAATACAGCATGGTAGATATAACTTTTCAAGTTTATTTTCTTCCAATCTTCCTATTTTTCCCCACAATACTCTCTTTGCCCCTTATCACTCCAAAAGTGAAATAAACATAGCTGTCAAATGTCAATGTCATAGTAGATGATTGTATAAAATCTTAAATGTTTTTGAGCTCTGAGAGAACAGCCTGGCCAGTGCATTCTGTGCTGCAACCTCATAAATTCTTAAATGAACTGCTCAATGGCAAATGTTCTGAAACCTTCCCAATAGTGACTCCTGCTACAAAAAATAAAAAGAGAAAAAGAAGAAGAAATGGATGTCTTCATTCTTTAATAGAAAATGTCAAATGTCTTTATTTGTTTAGTTTCTCTTGGTAAATTGAATGATCTGTGGCTTGTGAATGTTCTGGGGTTTGTACATTCCACATTTTCATATTGTCTTTTGGAGGTTCTTATCCATTGTATACACTTTTATTCACCAAGCTGCCACTAATAATTTCCTTTGACACTTGAGAGTATCAATTAGAAATAATTCTTACATATTTCCTTAAAATGTATTACTGGTGCTTCTAAGGCAGTATAAGAGGAGTGATTTTAAGTACAGATGGTCCTCAATTTAACATGATGTTTTCACTTTACAATGGTAACATATAACTGCATGTGGACCTGTGGGTACTTAACCGAAGAGTCTTATCTTTTTTTTTTTTCTTTTGAGACAGAGTCTCACTATGTTGCCCTCGGTAGAGTGCCATGGCATCAAAGCTCACAGCAACCTCAAACTCCTGGGCTTAAATAAGTCTCTTGCCTCAGCTTCCCAAGTAGCTGGGACCACAGACACCTTCCATAATGCCCGATATTTATTGTTGCAGTTATCATTGCTATTTAGCTAGCCCACACTGGGTTCAAACCTGCCAGCCTCAGTGTATGTGGCTGACGTTGAAACCGCTGTGTGCTATGGGCGCTGAGCCGGAAGAGTCATATCCTGATGTGCCTGTCGTGATAGAAATAAGAATTTAATAAGCTTAAAACCAACATTCAATTGTTTATTATAAGCAGGTTAGGAATTGAAATAAGAAAATGGTTGCAGATGATGGGCAAAGGGGAACAGAGACAGGAGAGAAGTGGATCAGAGAAAAGTGGGTACGCCTTCAGACCACAACAGCAATACTGGGAACCCCAACTCTGTTGCAAAGTGGGACAGCCTGAAGCCTGATGTTTTCAAACAGAGAAACTGTCTTGCTGGAGCTTCACCCCTCTTCCAGTGTGACTCGTCACTGAGCACTGAGAGACAAGGCTCGCTGCCCTCTCAGGGAGAGTGAGTGCATTTGGGGAGTCAGGGAAATAGCCAGGGAGCATAGAACGCACTGGAGACAGGGCGGGCACCTAAATCTCATTAAGGGAGATAAGGAAAACATCCTTCCTTCTGCCAGCTCATCTGCCCATGAGTCTTCCTGGGTGTTCGATTGCCTCACTTGAGATCTGTGTGTGTGGTCTGATCGCCGTCTGCTTTGATGTCCTGCTCCTAGACTGTGTTCCTGTCCCATGCTCTGTTTCCATTATGATCCTGAATAACTCAGAGTAATAAAAGTGAGAGGTAAGTCTAAGGAAGGTAGTTAGCTAAAGAAACAGTTCGGTTAGAAAATTCAAGCCCAGCAAGAACGGTGACGTGAGAGTTTAGCCTTCCCCTGTTAGATCAGTGATTAAAACAGTGATGTGTGTAATAAATACGGTCTAAAGCTGGAGTTAAGAGCTTTTTGCCAGTCCTCATGCCGGGAGGTGGAAAGCTCTCCCACTGGCTTTTAAAAACTTTATTCTTGTGTCTTCAACTCTTCATTTTTCCCTTATTTTCTCATCTCCATCAGTTAGTGGGAAAGAACTCACAGTGTAGTTTGGGGATGGTCCCCAACTATAACTATTCTATTTTTGACTTTCAATATAGTATTTAATAAATGCTGTGAGATGTTCAACACTTTATCAAAAAGTAGACGTGGTGTGGGATGATTTGGGCCAGCAGTAAGCCAATGTTAAGTGTTCTGTGTATGTTTAAGTAGGCCAGGGGTAACCCTGTTTTAAATCAAGGAATGCCTATAAGCTATTAAACTGGCATGTTATCAAGAAAGATGTGTCTAATGAAAGGAGCCTGAATTATTATCTAATCTAACCACTAAATTTTCAAATCAGTTAAAGCACTTGAAGATTAACTACCCAAAATTACTCCAAAATGTGGTGGCAGAGCTGGAATTAGTATGACATTCTCCACATATTTACAATTTATCATGTATCCAGTACTTCATGTCTGTTATCTGATGTAATCTTCATATCAATCTTGCAAAAACTCAAGTGGTCGTTAACATTTCCATTCAGTACATGAGGACACTGAGACATTGGCTTAAACAACTTGACCATTTTAGAAAGATCATGTGACATGTGTAATTTATAAATCATGTAAAAGATGTCTCACCTTTAAATTATTCAGTTACTCCTTGTAATAGTTTTTGGTGACCTCCTAGAGTGGCAGGAAAATTTCTCCCTAAAATTTCTAAAGGTGTTTATTGGGTCACTGTGCTGCTTTGGTGAGAGGGTGCTTTGCTGAGTGACAAGCAGCATTGTACGTGTCACCTGGACGGAAATTACCTGAAATTGTAAACATGTTTATATACAACGAAATTTGTAAATAAGTGAAAACTTTTCAGATGAATTCACTGATTAAGATGATGTCATCTTAAAGCAAACAATTTTTTTGAGATGTAGTATAATTATTATTAGATAGTAATGCCCAGGATTCTAATTAGTTTAAAATGCCCATGCTGCCACCAAATATCTGCAAACAACATCCGTCTTCCTGAGTCACTACTGAGTGCACCGAGCTGTCTACAAATCATTTTGCACAGGTCCTGTGATTACTCTGACCTCCTGCTGTCCTTAGAGTAAAGGATACTGTGAGAAGAAGATTAATAGACATTCTGGCTTGGAGTCAATAACTGTTGAAGGCAGAGAGAGCAATTGACCAACCAAACCCACAGAATAAGTTAATGCCTCCCCTTTCTGTTAGATCACATACTCATTTAACACTCTAATTTGGTATTTTTTAAACATAAGCACCAGAATCACCTGGAGGGGCTGTTAAAACACCACCTGCTGGGTCCCGTTTCCAGAGTTTCTGATATAGTAGGTCTGAGTGGGACATGAGGATTTATACTTTTAAATTTCCAGGTGCAGTTTTAGGGCGCACACTTTCAGAAGCCCTGACTTAATTGCTTATTTGCTTGATCTAATTGTTAAGATTAAATGTCTATGTAGGAAGCAATAAGTGGTTCCAGGTTTTCTTTGTTACCGCTTCTGCGTGATATCTTTAGAGCAGGTGTTTGATAATTCAAACTCTGAATTATAAATCTCAACTCAAAATGGGCTCTCAAATGTAGTCATCGTCTTTTGGCTCAAATCACAACAAATCATACTCAGATAAATTAAGATGTGAACCATATAAACTCAATGGCTATAAAATTTCTGCTATTTTCACTCAACCATATGCTTGTTTTTGAGAATCAGAATATCAGTAGAGTTTAATTTAAGATTTCAGAATAAATTCATTTAGTAAAACAATCATATAAGTTAAACATTGCAAATAATCCTGTTTGAGAACTAAGGAATTTTTATCAGTAGTATGTCTCTAAATATAAAATCATCAAAAATCCTCATATTTTCACAACCTATAAACTAAATTATTTGAAATTATTAAGCTAAAATGAAGCAATGCAAAATTCAATATAGAATTTTTAAATAAGAGAAACCATGAGTCAGAATTACTCCCCAAAGTTCATATGTTAAGATTAGAAAAAGTGATTAAGAATCCAATATTTCTATGGCACATGCAAGAAATACTTAATGAAAATCCATTATAGGTTTTTCAATGTCTTCTTGTATAGAGAATATAATAATCTTAACCTTCAAGAAAATGTACCTACTTGTTAAATAAGCATTACTGGGAATAGTAAATTTATTTACAATATGATTCAATATCATTATGATTTGGCATTATAATAATAAATATTAACTGGCAGTCTTGTGCTTTGTGTATATATATTTATCCAAGCTTACTCTTCATAATACACTTTACCAAGTAGGTACTGATGTAATAATGGCTGTCACTTTATAGATGATAGAACTGATGCATAGAGAATTAATCTGATCATACGTAGCTCCATAGTAAGTGATAAAACTAGGTTTAAATCCCCAGGGGAGGGACTCCAGCATCCCCTTAATTTTCTATACCTTAGCTGCATTTGTCATGCAACTCAAAGTGTGGCTAGAAAGAATGAACAAAAGTAAACAGCATCATTAGAGGAAATGGTACAATCTAAAAACAATCCGTGGCTAGGTCCTGAAGAATTGCGAAAGCCATCACTGGTTGTTTGTCTCCAAATCTGAGTGAGAAAAAACCTGTAAAGGATTTTAGCAGAAAACATGATCCAATACACTTAAAATACCCACTTGCAATGCTTTTTGATAAAAGTATGCAATCCTTCCTGACTGGTGAAAACTTTCTGAGTTAAACTACTTGCAACGATTAAGCTTTTTAAAAAAAAATCAAAATATTAAGGGGGTACAAATGTTTTAGGTTGCATGGATTGTTGTTGGAATTCTTGAGTCCTGGCTATTTGGTGTGCTCGTCAGCCAAATAGTGTTCAAAGTAGTTTACCTAACTACTATTTCCCCCCTTCCCCTCCTCTTCCTTTCCCCCTGATTAATTTCCACTGAGTTTTACTCCCCTCTGTGCACAAGTGTACTCATTATTTAGTTCTAATACATGTGAGTTTTTTCTTCCCCCCCATTCTTGAGATACTTCACTTAGGAGAATGGTCTCCAGTTCCATCCAAATTGTTGCAAAAGGTGTTAGTTCTTTTAACAGGGCTTAGGTCATAAATTTCATAGGAAGAGTGGCCCAAATGGAAACTGAGGACTCGGGAGCTTTACTGTTACTGTTCTGAACAACCGATCCACACACAATCATTATTTAAGAAACTCATCTCTGTCTCTCTGCTGATAGCCTTCACTGTCTTCTACTTCAAAGATCTTTTGAACAGTGGCAAATTTATCAATCATTAAACACCATTTTTTTCTTTTGGAAATATCTTACTTAAAAATCTTTCAAAAACTACCAATTATTTCCTAATGAATACCAGAATACTCATTTTTAAAAAATGTTTAAAGTTTAAGTACAATTAATTACTTCCCTTCCAGTGTCTTATAGAACTATGACATACTTATAAATTACTGCACAAATCATACAAAATATTCTGGTTATCTCATAGAAGAGAATACACACACATAATTATATGTACATGTGTATATATACACACACACGCACACATATGTGTATATATTCATTGCACACATCTTGCAAAATTTGTGTTTGGTTTTTTTTTTTTGAGAATTATCCATATACAGAAGAACCTTCATGTTTGGTCGCCTCCCTACATTGACCACCTCTTTAAGTTAACTAATTTTCACAGACCACACATGCACCACAAGTACTCAATGGAGGTTCCTTATGTTGACCACCTCCATATGTTGATCAGTTGCTACAGTGCCTTGCGTGGTCAACTTACAGAGGTTCTGCTATAGCACGTCAATGTAGTTAGATTATCATCTTTGCTTTATTTTTTTCTCTTACAAATATGCATCAATTTGTTTATCAAGTGTTATGCTAATGGGCACTTTGTTAGTTTCCAGTTTGGAGATATTATAAATAATTGTGCTATAAACACCCCTGAGTATGTCTGTTGGTGAAGGTTTGTTTGTGTTGCTGTGGGATATACACCAGAGTGAAAGTGTTGGGTCATAGCCACTTTATGCATTTGTATTTCCTAGACACTATCAGTTTTCTACCATTAATTTAGAAGAAAACCAGTTGTTCAACATCTGTGACAAATTAAACATCACCTCAAGTTCTTTAACATTCCTCCCAGGCAGTGTTCGAAGTTTATTCTTTGTCCAATAAGCAGGGACAGTGACTGTACTTATATAAAATAGAAGTGGTGCTCAGCCGATTTTGGTGATTATTGCCTCAATAAAACGGATTAGAAGAATTCTCATGCCCTTAATTGCATTGAAGAGTTTGTACAAAATTGATAGAATTCATAAGAGAATCTATCTGGGCCCGGAATTTTCTTTGTGAAACGTTTTTTCTTTTCTTTCTTTCTTTCTTCTTTTTTTTTTTTGAAACAGAGTCTCACTATGTCACACTTGGTAGAGTGTCGTGCCATCACAGCTCACAGCAACCTCAAACTCTTGGGCTTAAGTCATTCTCTAGCTTCAGCCTCCCGAGTAGCAAGGACTACAGGCACCTGCCACAACGCCCACCTATTTTTTGGTTGCAGTTGTCAATGTTGTTTAGCAGACCTGGACCGGGCTCAAATCCACCAGCTTTGGTGTATGTGGCTGGTGCCCTACTCACTGAGCTACAAGCACCATGCTGTTTGTGAAAGGTTTTTATTATGAAAGTTATTCATAAAATTTTCTTATTATACCTTCTAAATCTGTAAGATAATCAATGCTGTCCTCCTTTTATTCCTGATACTGATAATTTACAACATGCATTTTCCCCAAAAAAAAGTTGACTAGAGGGTTATTAAATGTATTGCATTTATCAAAACTACTTTTTTTTTTTTGAGACAGTCTCACTTTGCCACCCCTGGTAGAGTCATAACTCATAGCAACCTCAGACTCTTGGGCTCAAGCAATATTCTTGCCTCAGCCTCCCAATTAGCTGGGACTATAGGCACCTGCCACAAGGCCTGGATATTTTTAGAGGTGGGGATCTTGCTCTTGCTCAGGCTGGTTTCCAACCATGAACTCAAGCAATCCACCTGCCTCAGCCTCCCAGAGGGCTAGGATTACACACATGAGCCACCAAGCCTGGCTCAAAAATACTTTAGATTATTAGATTACATATTTCCTAATTGTTTATTCTGATGCTTTTCAATATGCCACTTCAAATATAATTTGAGTAATTCAAGTAATTTTATACTATTTCAAATATAGTATTAAAGTAAGAATATTGAATGCTTATATCCACTTCTTATCTACTTTTTTGTGTGATTATGATACATTTTACTTCTACTATATTATAAACCTCATTAGACATTTTTTTATCATTTCAGCAGTCCAGAATCTTCTAAAAACAAATCATGAGAAAAAAACATTTTCTATTTATTTATATTCTTATTACTCTGGGGTGCTCTTCATTTCCTTATATGACCCCAAGCTTCTATCTAGTATCCTTTGTTCCCTGCTTCAATGACTACCTTTATCATTTCCTGTAATGCAGATATAGAAATGATGAATATATTCAGCAATGTATTCTGCAAAAACCTGTTTTGATATAATTTTCTCTTTTCTACTTATTTTATTTTTTTAAATTACAATTTCAAAACGTTTATCGTAGTATCTAATTGACCTTTTTTTTCTTTTGGTGTGTATCCCCATGAGTTTTAAAACATACATTGTTTTATATAATAGCTTCCAGAATCAGGACACAAAGCCTTTACCCTGTTATCTTTATTGTTGAATGATACTTGCACCAGTATAGAATTACAATTGAGAGTTTATTCTTTTATTTTGTTTTTGTTCCTTAAGCATTTCTGAAAGTCTGTTTTTCCTATTTTCAAGCACTTCACATCCCTTTTTATAATTTCCTGTTCCATATCTAACAGCAAATCATGTTTTTTGTATCTTCGAATATATAAAACTTGGACAACTTGCAAAGGATAATACGAAATTAGGCACAGAACTTATACAACAATGTGAAAGTGCTTAATCTCACACTTTTAAATGAGAAATTTTATATTAAATCTGCTTTATCACAGTAAAGGAAAATTACAAAGAAACTTCCAAACACCAGACAAATTAGGTACAGGGGGGGGAAGGAATAAGGAAAACTGAAGCTTAGGCTTGAACTTCACAGAGAATTCATCTCTGCCTTTAGATATTGTCAAGCTGTTATTTTTTAAATATAGTAAGGATAGATAGTTTAAATTAGGTTTACGTATTCTGACATCTGAAGAATGTCTAAGAGGTCCCCTTTACTATTGATGCCAAAGCCATTTTTTCTGTTCTTTTTTTAATTTTTTTCCTTTTCCTTTTCTACTTCTCCTTGAAATAATTTGAAGACATCTTTATCCTTAGAGTGTCCGACTTTTGAAGTCCCAAGTAAATTTTGGGAACACTCCTGTTAAATTCCCTAATTTAAAAGCCATCAGTCTTTGATTTCTATCCTTCTTTTTCTAAGAGATCTTCAAAACCAAATTTTAAGTTTCCTAAAACTAGAAAAGTCCTTCCAAGTAAAAAGCAAAAAAGTGTTTCATTGTTCAATGCTCTGCCACCATTCTAACTTCCCGCTTTTCTCCCAATCTTCCCCAGTAATATGCATAAAAACTCTTAGGATCTAATGTTTATAACATATACTGGAGTTCTATTTTTTTGCCAGCAGAAAATTTGTTCTAAATAATCCAGACCATCATATTTCCCTCAAGACAGGCATTTTCACTTTAAAATAATTCATTTAGACAGGGAAATATTTTTATTTCTATAAGTAAATAAAAATAAAGGAGAAACCGAGTCTACCAATGGCCTCATAATCCCATTATTCAGACACAGCATTATCATTTTGGCTTTGTTCCTCCTCATCTCTTTTTTCCCCTGTAAGGATTTTTTTTTTCACAGTTGTTATCAGATTCTAGATACAATTTCTAAATTAATATTGTAGTAAGGAATATTTTTCATACTAGCTCCTTTTCATAAACATATTTCATATGACTGTTGGTGGACAGAGAACATGCCCTTTAGTATCTTCCCTGCTGTTGAACACAAATACATACACATATTAGGAATTCAGTGATGTTGTTAGCTGGAATGAGGGTAAAGGTGTTTTAAGGAAAAAACATTCCTGGGTATTTAGTTCATTCTGCCATACCACCTAGTATAGTAATGTGGGCAAAGGTGACATTCGATAAACCACTGCTGAATTAAATGCTGTGGGAGTTGGACTTGCATTCCTGGGAACCAAAGTGGAGGAGGGGATGAGCTAAGTGTACACGTCCTACCATTCCCCAGACTCCTGTTGTATTCAGTCTGCAGGGATAGAAAAGAACAAAGAATTTCCAAAACAGTGGATTTGGGTACCTCACATTTTTATCCCAAGATAAAAGGTGTTTGTCTCCTTTACTAATCTACCTGCCTTCACTTTCACCTCCTTATTGTAGCTCTTAATGCAATGGCTACAATGATCTCTCTACACTTTTAATTGGATCATGCCATTCTTCCCCTATCCCCTCCAATAACTTTTCATCTCAGAGTAAAAGCCAGATGTCTAGGAATGGTTTACAAGGCTGTCTTAGCTTGAGCTGCTGTATCAGAACACCACAGGAGACGTGTGTTTCTCACAGCTTTAGAGGCTGGGTGACCAAGGGGCCAGGACCCGTCCAGGTAAATGCTCTCTTCCTGCCCGGCATGTGCCCATCTCGTCGCTGTGTCTTCGCACGGTGGAAAGAGAGGTCGTGTCTCCTGTCTTTCCTTGTGACAGTATAACTTCTGCTGTGAGAGTTCCACCCTCATGATATTTAAAAGACTCCCAAATATCATCATATTTGGGATCGTTTATCATCCCTACCGTTCCTTAAACACAGTTAGGACGCCTCTCTCTCAGGGTTGCTGCTCCCTAAGCCAGGAAACATCTTCACCCAGGTGTCTTTTTCTCTCACTTGTTCAAATTCTTCACGTCTCTGAGCATCTCCCTCTTCTGTGATGTCTTCCCTTTCTTCAAACTGGAGCCTCTTGATGCCTTTGCTATCTCATTGCTGCCCCTCCCTCAAAGCCACTTGATGTTATACATATTTATTTGTATTTTCGATTTCGTGTAATTTTTTCTTCCCCAACTAAATAGAATCTTCTTGAGTGTGAGGCATTTATCTGTTTCGTTCACTAACGTGAATCCCAGCCTACTGGGTGGAATATTGAACTGCTCAGTAAATATTTAATAGACGTATAAATGAACAAATGCTGACTATCATACCTACCATTTACTGCACAATAGTGTTCTTTAATATCTACACTAACTTTGCAAAATATTATTAGGTCAATGATACAGCAAACGAAATCAAGAAGTTAAGGGCATTGTCGAGGCAACCCTAAAAAATAATAGAAAACATAATTAGCACGTTTTTCTTCAAATTAGGGTTTTCTCTTTCCAAATCTCAAATTCTTACCTTTGTGTCATGCTAAGATAGGAATTAAATGTGAAAATAATTTTATAATTTTCTGATAAATTCACAGTCTAATTTAAGGTTAGTTTCTGGTCTGTATTTGTCATCAACATAAAGAAACAACTTTCACCAAATAAACACACATGTATATGTATAGAGAAAATTAAAAAAAAAAAAAAGAGAGAGAGAGAGGAAAAAAAATAAAAAGAAGGAAGGCAGAGGTGTGGGCTCAAGAGATGCACCTCCAGGCTGTGCTGTCCCATGAGATGAGCAGAATTTGCTGAAAGAGAAACAGGAGCTAGTGAGACGTGGCCTGTGGGTTCACTTACAAAGCCCAAGGTCCTGAGCTGACAGTCTCTAGGGATCAGAACCAGGAAGATAGTTCTCCACAAATGCATTCCAGAACCAGAAAATGTCAATAAAATGGTATCTTAGTTAAGATTCTTTTGATAGCAAATAATAAAGACAAACTGAAGTCACTTGAAATAAATGGATATATTCACTAAAAACAAAACAAAACTGTAGAGCTAAGTATTTTGAAACTCACATGGTACAATACAGTAGAAGAAACATATCTTTGAAAATTAAGAGCCCTGAACTTATTTGCAACTCAATTTGATTTGCTGTAACATTGAGATTATAATAATTTACTGAAATGAAACCACTGTATCTGGCTTTTAAGGCTTCGACCTTGACCTGTGCTCTTTAGCCAGAGAGTGACCTTCATATTCAGAGAAGCAAGTCTTGAAACTCCTTTGTAAGAAGTCTTCACTTCCATAAAAATTCACTTTGAATGAATTAGTCAATATGTATGGTGCAAGAATTCATGGGGAATACCTATAATATCACTCAGAGGGGTAGAATGCTAAAAGGAGTTATTCTAAATCTATGACACATGCTTAGTGCACTGTAACTTTTTTCATTACATTTCAAATAGTTTAGGTGCATTAGGTTTTTAATTTTTTTCCCTCCACTAAAATAAGAGAATTAACAAACCTGAGATTGGGGATGAATATAGATTTTAAACTCTTTCTTCTCACAGTGGTTGCTAATTGCAAAATGGTTTAAAATAAAATAATTTGTGGTTCTCCCTAGAAGATGATATGGACGGATGCTTTGGCCATCTATTAAGGTTAGGGCTTTGAGGTTAGGTTGGTAGTAAAAATAGGTTCTTAATGATTCTGCTACATGGGTTTGAAGTATACAAGTTCTCAAATTTGGCTTGAGTTCAATTCAAAAATATTTATCAAGTTTTTAAAGTTGGTAGGCATTTTATTAGATGCTTTTGGAATCACATGGTGGTCAGACGGAAGACAGAGAAGCTGCCTGGGCCACATAGAAATCAAATCAAAGCCGTAGTCCCGCCCCATGCTGTACTAATGAGGAACAAAAACATGGACAAATCTCTTGATAACCTTAGAAAAATGTCCCAAACTCTACCACCACTCTACCTGTTACTGTAAAATTATTGATGTATATCAATTAGCATATAAAGTTACTACTAATCTATAAGTATATTCAAAGTTTGGGGTAAATAATAAATAGCTTGGTCCAGCCACCTAAATAAAAATCTCATAAATTTTGAACATAGGACAAAGTGTTATGTTTTAAGTTCCATTAGTAAAACCACAACATCTCCAAATGTTTATGTGTTTTTCCACTTAAATTGACGTCTTTTCATTCAGATTAGCTTCTTGACTGATTCTACACCCTCAGGAGAGGAGCTGAGCATTTGACAAGTGGAATGAGAAATTCAATTATTGCTATGGTAGCTTCATCTTAAACTTGACATTTACCCCCAACTGAATATTTTCACTTAATTGGAGACTCCACTGACCATCCCCCACATTTTTGTCATTATCCTGTCTCCATATATTCATCACTTACTGTTCACAAGACAGTTCTAAAACCTTAGACAACCAACAATGAACTTATGTCTGGGAAATTAACTTGTCTCAATCAATCTCTCTCTCTCTACTCTCTCTCTCTATATATATATACGTATACATATAAATATGTATACGTATATATATCTGCACATACATCCATGTATATATACACAAATATTCATACATAGTGTATATACACACAAACACACGTATTTATATGTGTATATGTATACACATATAAGGTCAGACAATTATGTTTAAAAATTCATCCTAGAAAAAATGCTGCATACCTCATTGCTGAATATTACAACAATCACCTTGAGTTGCTCCCCTTGGGAAGCCAGCACTGACACCAGCACCTAGTCCACCCTTCCAAGCAATTTTGGAGCTCTTTTTCTGGAATGGACTTCTGACTTGTCTTCATTGTAGCACTGATATCCTGAATGTCATCAAAATTTCTTCTTTTCAATATTTGCTTTATTCTTAATTTAATACAAAAGTCATTAGGGGAAGATAAGGTGAGTACATTTTTTGTTTACTAGCCAAAAACTCCATCCCAGGAAGTGCCATGTGAACTGGTACATTGTAATGATATAAGAGCCATGAGTTGTTGACAAAAAGGTCAGGTAGTTTTCATCCAACTTTTTCATACAGCCTTTTCAGCACTTTCAAGTAGCAAATTCGGTTAACTGTTTGTTCACTTGGTACAAATTCATAATGAACAATCCTGCTGATATCTAAAGAGGTCAACAACATTGCTTTGACTCTTGATTTGGATTGACGGAACTTTTTGGTTGGGAAGAATTATCCGAATTCCATTGTCTACGTTACATTAAATATAATCTCTAGGGACAGGAGATAGTTTTTATTTGTATAAATTTATGGGGTACATGAAAAATTTTGTTTATATATAGTGGGTAGCAATTTTACTACAACTTAAACTTTACCTTACAAACACAAACAATGGAACTTAATTGTATATACCCTCAGATTATGCAATAATTAAAAAAAATTAGCTCTCCCACATAAGCAAGAATGTGTGTTATATATAGTTCCTTGTGTCTATTTTATTTCACTTAAGATAATGACCTCCACTTCCATCAATGCTACTACAAAGGATAGGATTTCCTTCTTTTCATGGTTGGGTAGTGTTCCAGTGTGCATATATTACACATTGTCTTTATGCATTGATGGACACTTAGGTTGATTCCATACCTTTGCTATTATGAATAGTTCTACTCAACATTGACATATTGATTTGTTTTCCTTTGGGTAGATACCCAGTAGTAGAATTGCTGGATTGAAAGAAATTCTATTTTTAATTTTTTGAGAAATCAGGAGGTAATATTTGAATGTTTACACATCTCTGATAATTAGATGACAACATGATTTTGTGGCTTTGAAAATAGATGGTTTTGCTTATTCAGAATTAAGAAGTTAATTACTAATAAAATACCAAGGGATAGAAGAAGGTACTATGGAAAAGAAAATTATTTACAAACACAGCTAAAGCATCACAGGATGTAAAATAACATGTCAGTAATACATCGAGCATCTGTCTAGCCACCAAGCAACCCAGTTACCCCCAAAGCATTTATTGAACACAAGTAATGCAATGGCAATCAAGACATGGCCCATGTTTTCAAAGATTTTACTGGATCCAGAAAATAGTGATGCTTTTGTGAAACATGACTGACTATTCAGTATTAATAAAACAACTGAGATTCTGAAACAGAGAGAATTGAGACACTTCTTACAGAAGCCCTCAATCTCATAAAAATATACATTAATTTTCATCATTGTAGATCGCTTAAAGTTTCTATATCATTAAGATAATATGGTTACATAGTTTTATCTATCCATTAAGAAACCATTTTATTTGATGAAAAGCACACCTTTCCTTTGATGAATTGGGTAAACCTCAAAAGGGCCTGCTTTTGAGTCATTTATTTATTCAACTTCCATTTTTTATTATTCTTGAAATCATTGCATTACACTAGGCTTGGAGATAAGGATGAATTCCATTTTTTCATGTCTCAAACTATTTAGAATTTAGCAGAAAAAGTAAACATAACATCTAATCATAATGGATTTTATAGATATATGAATTATATAAATATGTATACATATATATTTAGAAGAATTCACCCCTCTTAAGCATATATGCAATCATGCAATCATATATGCTTAGCAAGGATGAATTCTTCTAAAAAAGTCAGGAAAGACTTTACACAGAAGGAGATCCGCTTCTGGATAGAGTTGGAAATAAACTTTTCTGTTCTACTTTGAATGTGCAATTAATTTGATGGGGTAAAACTTATTGTGGCATTAACAACAAAAATAAACAAATGGGACTTCATTAAACTGAAAAGCTTCTGTACAGCTAAGGAGACAATAACCAAAGCAAAGAGACAACCTACACAATGGGAAAGGATATTTGCATATTTTCAATCAGACAAAAGCTTGATAACTAGGATCTATAGAGAACTCAAATTAATCCACATGAAAAAAGCCAACAATCCCTTATATCAATGGGCAAGAGACATGAATAGAACTTTCTCTAAAGATGACAGACGAATGGCTAACAAACACATGAAAAAATGTTCATCATCTCTATATATTAGAGAAATGCAAATCAAAACAGCCCTGAGATATCATCTAACCCCAGTGAGAATGGCCCACATCACAAAATCTCAAAACTGCAGATGCTGGCGTGGATGTGGAGAGAAGGGAACACTTTTACACTGCTGGTGGGACTGCAAACTAGTACAACCTTTCTGGAAGGAAGTATGGAGAAACCTCAAAGCACTCAAGCTAGACCTGCCATTTGATCCTGCAATCCCATTACTGGGCATCTACCCAGAAGGAAAAAAATCCTTTTATCATAAGGACACTTGTACTAGATTGTTTATTGCAGCTCAATTTACAATCGCCAAAATGTGGAAACAGCCTAAATGCCCACCAACCCAGGAATGGATTAACAAGCTGTGGTATATGTATACCATGGAATACTATTCAGCCATTAAAAAAAATGGAGACTTTACATCCTTCGTATTAACCTGGATGGATGTGGAAGACATTATTCTTAGTAAAGCATCACAAGAATGGAGAAGCATGAATCCTATGTACTCAATTTTGATATGAGGACAATTAATGACAATTAAGGTTATGGGGGGGAAACAGAAAGAGGGACAGAGGGAGGTGGGTGGGGCCTTGGTGTGTGTCACACTTTATGGGGGCAAGACATGATTGCAAGAGGGACTTTACCTAACAATTGCAATCAGTGTAACCTGGCTTATTGTACCCTCGATGAATCCCCAACAATAAAAAAAAAAAAAAATTGATTGAATATCCACCATTAGACAGACTCTATGAAAATCACCAGAGATATAACAAAGGGAAAAGACAGTCTATAGTTTGAAAAAAAAAAAAAAACAGTATAGCAAGGATGTCAGATAAGAAACAAATTCATTTAGTAAGTACTATTTCTGACTTTACTTCATCCCAGGCTGTCCTGACAGATAAGTAAGAAAATAAAAACAAAATGTTGACCTTTCTGTTGGAGTTTCTATTCCAATTGGAAAAAACTGACAATGAATAATATGAATCAAAAATGTACCATTTAATATGACTATGATGGGAGCTAGTGAAATAAATATTAGAAAGCTGTGCATGAGTTTCTATAAAATCATAGCAGAATAACAATGAAGTGGAAGAAATAGTTAATAAGCAAAGATCCCCTGAGATGAGTTTTGAAAGCTACATAAGAAGTGGTGTAATTGTTCAATGAAGGAAGGGGCAGGTCTTATGTAGTAAGACCAGGCCCAACTTATTCAATTATTTTAGGATCCTAGCTTGAGTGGGGGCGGGGTAATTAAGTTCTGTGCCTTTCATGAGGAACAGGGAAGTAGACACTAAAGAATCCTAAAGCAGCTGCAGTTGCTGGAGGCAGCGCCGTATGTAGCGATAGCCTAGGTCCTGCCTGACCACTGAGGGCCACAGGACGACTACAGATCGACATGGTGGATGTGGTAGGCAGCAGCCCCCAGACACTAGGAGTGGTTTTGTTTAATCAGATTACAGTGCAGAAAGATGACTGACCTCGTACTTACCTTAGTCACATTATGCCACGTGAGATTCCTATAGCAGGATACTAACCTGGGGAGAAGACCTAACATTTTTTGAAGTTATACTTTATTGACAAATACCACTGACTGCTGCTGAGTGGAATAAAGCAATATTTTAAAAAGGAAATTTAGTGATTGTACAATAAAGCCATTGGGAATTTGAGATTTTCTTCTGTTATTATTATTAAATGTAGAGATCTTGATAAAATGAGTGTTGTTATGAAAAATATATGAACTAAGCTTGTAGAAGAAAATAAAAGAACTATAGAAAAATGAGAACTACCAGCACACAACTGGGTCAAAACCTAGACACTTTCACAGGTGGTTCATTATAATACCAAAGTCATTGTAATATAGAGAAAGAAGCAAGAACATTTTAGAAAGAAACTAAAACTTTTAAATACAAAGTTCATTCCAGGAAGGTAAGAATATTGTAATATTAGAAAATTACAAAAATAACATGGAGGTAGAAACATAAGATCCTGCCAATATATAACTTATATAAATAGGAATTTCACATTGTCAATATGTGCTATTAGAATATTTGACAAAAGTAACACAAATTATTTTGTTGGGTGACTAGAGGCATTTGAAAATATCAACCTCAACATTATCAATCTTAATGAATAGTAGTTTTATACTTTTCTCCGGGAAAATAAGTAGACTATTATATAAATGTATCCCAAATTCTTTATCTGTTTTCATGCAGAGGGCAATGCTGTCTTTTTAACTTTTCGTATTCATTGTTAATGCTGCGGCTATAGGATAAGTTATTTTTAACTATATAGGAAATTATCAGTCTTAAAAAATGCTCATACCAATTTATCTCCTACTAGAAATTTGAGAGTCTATTGCTTCACAGTCACAACCTTGACAACAATTAATATATTCAGTCTTTTTATTTTGCTGTTCCAAAGGGTCTACGGTGGTATCATGGTGATTTTTTTTTTTTTTTGCTATTCTCCAATAATTAAAAGACATTTATCACTTTTCTACGTACTTGTTGGTCTCACTTATATATTTTTGTGGAGTGGCAAACTTCTCTGCACTTTAATTGTTATTTTCAATGTAAGCCTCTGTCAGCCACATTCATATTCTATCCTGGTTTCTTTGCCCTCTCTTCAGTTATAGAGGATACCACATATGAAAAGCTTTTGCTTTCTCTGACTCAGGACTTACCACTTAACATTGGAAGGCAAATCTGTTCCATAAGTCAATATTACCAATTTTACTGACTACACATGAAAAATCCTCTTGTCTTTTCTGTTTCTAAATTTTTGACTTATTTTTCTTTCTGGCCCTCGGTAGAGTGCCGTGGCTCACACAGCTCACAGCAACGTCCAACTCCTGGGCTTCAGCGATTCTCTTGCCTCAGCCTCCCAAGCAGCTGGGACCACAGGTGCCCGCCACAACGTCCGGCTATTTTTTGGTTGCAGTTTGGCCGGAGCCAGGTTTGAACCCGCCACCCTAGGTAATGGGGCCGGCACCCTACCGACTGAGCCACAGGCGCTGCCCAAATAACCGGTGACTAAGAAGCATACATGTTATATTTTGATAGAAATTTAAATCTAAGAAGGGAAACAATTGTGCTAATAGGTTCCTTAGTACGGAATACTAAGGAAATAAACATTGATACAATTTTATAGTTCATATGTGTATTTATTTTTGTAATACATCTCAAAGGTCACCATACATAAGAACAATTAACAAGCTCATATTTTATACATGCACTATATCACCTATTATATTTTATATTTTTAATATTTTTACAAATCACATGGAAATATTTTCTAAAATATATAATGAATATTTTGTAGATAAAAATACATTGAGCTACAATTTCCAATTTTCTCTAAGTATGTATGTCTGCCAACCTTTGGGAGACCCTGTGGAAACCAAGAAATGAAGTTTTTTCATGTGAAAACTTTTGTGTCTTATACATATTTAAGGATAGCTAATTTATATGTCAATAGTTCTATCATATGTCAGTTTTTTCCTGTAGTTTTTTATTTACCATAAAAAATTTTTCATGAGATTGTTATAAAGAACTATAACAAAACACATACATAGTTAAGAACTGTTTTAATAGCATAAGACTGAATGAAGGCAATACATTTGTCAGGAGACATATTACTCTACATACATACAAAAGACAAAAGCAGGTGTGCCTATGTTATATGACTTCCTAAACCAAACATTTATATCCACCATATGGTTGTGTTCTTAACATGTCTTGTGCAAGTATGAATATGTCTAATATTAGGGTACTGAGCACTCAGGTGTATTATTTGTGCATCCTTTTATATTTTTGTTTTTCCATGTACTATTCTGTAGCATGAATAATATTGCACCTCACCATATTGTATTTGAATGATGTGTTAACCACTCAAATTTGTATTTTTAGTCCTTGGGCCAGTGACTAGGAGAAATATGTTCACCCTACACTTGTGTGAGGTAGATATTACCTATTACAGAAGAAGATAAGTTTGAAAAGATCAGTTGTTTGCCCAAAGTCACACAACTAGCTCAGAATTTAAACCATCTGTCTATGACCTTCACAACATGTAGGCTATAGAAGTGCTGCCAATTTTAATAGAATGCATTAATCGAAGTTAAGTTGCAACACCAATGAGATCTAAATTAGTTCGTTAAATATAAGAGGAACTATATTTAGAAAACAATTACAAATCATGGAATTCTATTTCAGTGTGATCAAATACTCCTTCATGATCTTTCCCCAGTCAAAATTGTCTTAATATATAGGTTAAGAATATAACCTTTCCATAATTATCATAGCAGAAATCTCAAATTCAAGGTAATATAGTATACTGACATTCATTTTCTTTTCTTGAAATAATTTTGTATACATTAAGCAGATGAATTTAGAACTTGAGGCTTGTTAGAGAATGAATTAGATTACGAGAGTAAGAAAGAAAAAGAAGCACTTTGTAGGTGAGACAAAGTCAGTGATAGTCATTTATTCTAGAAAGAAGGCTGCAGAAAGAATGAATGATGATAATTTCTGCAGGTATCAGTGTTAAGAACACAATCTTGGTAATATTTCTATTATACAATGAACATAGTTTAAGAAACAAAGATCAGCAGGGGAGGGCTTCGTAGATATCTTCTATTTTTCCCACTAGATTTACTGTTCACATTTCTCCCTCCTTCCAAACCTATCTTGTTCCAATACCTGCCACTACATAAGCAGGAAGCAGCTACTTGAGCACCATACAAGGGGCTTCCTTAACCCCCAGTTTCCATTCGCGTTTGTCTGATTAGAGGTATTGGAGTAAACAGGCGTTGGGAGAAGACCGATGTCAGGGTGTACGCTACCCCACTGTATTTCCACAAGACTCTCCAAAGAGAGTCTCTGGTGTTGACTTCTTCTAGATTACAAGCTGCTTATTCCATCACTACCCTCACAGCCATTTTGATTTGTGGAAGCCCATGGAAGGTTGCCAGATAAGTGTGACTGGTCAAAAAATAAGACTGTCTCTTTTTACTATTGTTAACTTTAAAGCAATTTTATCTGATATGAGTATGGCTATAGCTGCTTTCTTCTGGTTTTATTAGCAGATTCAGTGCAATCCCCATCAAAAACCAACATCATATTTTACAGATCTAGAAAAAAATAACTCTACACTTCCTTTGTAAGCACAAAAGAACTTGAATAGCCAAAGCAATCTTAAGCAAAAAGAACATGTCTGGAGACATCACATTACCAGACTTCAAACTAGACTCTAAGGCTTTCCTAATCAAAACAGCATGGTATTGCTACAAAAATAGAAACATAGACCTATGAAAGAGAACAGAGAACCCAGATTTAAAACCATCCACATTCACCCAATTGATATTTGACAGAGCAGACAAAAATATACACTAGGAAAAAGGAGAGTTATTCAATAAATGGTATTGGAAAAATTGGATAGCCACATGCAGAAGCAAGAAACAAGATCCACAGCTCTCAACACTCACAAAAATTAGTTCAAATGGGTTAAAGACTTAGATGTAAGGCACGAAACCACAAGAGATCTAGAAGAAAATGTGACAAAAACTTTTCTAAATATTGACATAGGCAAAGAATTTATGAAAAAGACCCCAATGACAGTCACAGAAACAGCAAAATAAATAAATGGGATTTGATTAAATTAAAAGGTCTATGCACCGATAAGGAAATAACCAGAGAAGCAAATAGACAAGCTACAGAACAGGAGGAAATACCCACAAACTACACATGGGATCAAGGGCTAACGATCAGAATCTGCAAAGAACTAAAGCAAGAAAGCAAGAAAACAAACAAACAGCCCCAACTCCATTAAAAAGTGGGCAAAAGACATGAACAGAAGCTTTTTAAAAGAAGATAAATGACCAATAAGTATATATATATATAAGCTGAATGTCCCTGTCACTAATCATTTGAGAAATCCAAATTAAAACCAGGAGGAGATATCACTTTACCCCAGTTAGAATGGTTATTATTAAAAAGTCCAAAAACCATAGATGCCGGTACGGATGCAGAGAGAAAGGAATGCTTTTACAGGAAAACGGTATGGAGGTTCCTCAAAGTACTAAAAGTCAATCGACCCTTTGTTCTATCAATCCTACTACTGGGTATTTACCCAAAGGAAAATAAATCATTTTCTCTAAAAGACAGCTCCACTCTAATGTTTATTGCAGCACAATTCAAAATTTCAAAGATGTGGAATCAACCCAATTGCCAATCAATTCATGAATGGATTAACAAAATGTGGTATATGTATACTATGGACTATTACCCAGCCATGGAGAAAGATGAATTAAGACCTTTTGCAAAAAGTTAGATGGAACTGGAAACCATTATCCTAAGTGAAGTATCTAAAGAATAGAAAAACAAGCACCACATGTACTTCCTATTAAACTAGAACTAACCAATGACGAGCAAACTTGTACACAGAGGAGAGTAAAACTCAGTGGGAGTCATGTGGAGCAGGGGTTGGGGAGGAGGAAGGACAGGGTAAAACCTACCAAGTGGGTGTAGTGAACACTGTCTGGGTGATGAGCACACTTACTGCCCTGAGTCAGGCATTACGAAAGAAATCCATTTAACCAAAAATGTTTGTATCCCCACAATATTTTAACGTAAATGTAAAAAAGAAAGAAAAATATCAGACTTTTAATCTTCTAATGTATTTGGTATCAGAACAATGCCACCCCACATTCTCCCTTGGACACACTATTTTAAGCCATAGTGTTAGTTTTAGTAAGTCTTGAAAACTCCCCCAAGTGCAAACAATTTTACTGAGTAAATTCTTATTTACATGGCTCCTTATGAAAATGTGACAGCAAGGTAACTTAGCACTTGCCTTCCTTGTCCCCCTAAGATCTCCGTGTCCACTTGTCCTCCATCTCCATTTTATGAGACTGCACACCCCAAATGAAGAATTAGCACTGAATCCTGGGGTGAGTTTCTGTTTTTAAGAAATTTAAGCCAAGACATACATAGATACACATAAAATTAAATGTATCCTACTTTCATTCAAGTTTCTTTCCTGCCTTTATCTTTGTAATTTCAAGGTATATATAAATACTTTTTCTTTCTAAATAATTTAACTGCTAACATCCGTACTATCTCTTATCTGTTCCTACTTTACACGATTACCTTTCCTTCAACTCTTCTACCTAAATTTACTCTCAAATTCTCTCAACTGAACTTTTGTTTTTACATTTGTGAATGCTAATAATATTTCTTAAACTATCATTTTAAATACTAAATATTTATATTTTCTGTTGTTTAATTATGAAATTTTGTATCAACAAATATTGTAGTTTGCAGAGCCCATAATGTTATTACTTTTCCTTTTTATATTACATTTATGGGATTTTAATTTCCTCATATTTGTTTATAATATTGGAAATATACACAAAAACCAATGTATGTGTATGACTATATATAGACAGATATATTTATATTATGCTTTACTAACATTTCACATATAAATTAATTCTTTCATCATAACTTCCTCCTGTGTCGTTCACCCTCCTTCACCTGATTAAATGGGTTAATCCCAATGTCCATCGCCCAGTGACATAGAACTTAACTACTTGCCTTCCCAAGTTAGTTCTCTTGCTTTCTGGAATTGACAAAATACATCATCCATTTCCGGCATCGACTCTCAGGAAAGTAGGAATAGAGGGGAATTTCATCAAGCTAATAATGGTGTTGGAAAACAATTTGACAGTTTCATAGCAATTTAAACATACATATACCATAGGATCCAGCATTTTACTCAGAAGTAGTTCCTCAAGAGAGAGAAAGACATGTCCACACCAAGGTTTGCACATGAATATTCTTAGCATCTTTTTCATAATAATCTCGAGAAACCTCAAACTTTCACTAACAGTAGAGTGAACATACAAATGGTGGCACATCCATCCAATAGACGTCAACTAGCCAATTAAAAAAATGACTCTTAATGCATGCTATGAATTGGAAGAATTTCAAAATACTGAATGGAGGAAGTCATAAAAGTAAAACTATATATATACTAAATGCTTCCATTGGTATAAAATGAACAGAAATAGAAACTAATGTACAGTGACGAAAATTGTATGGTTGCCTAGGAGTGAGGGCAGGTGTGGAAAAGCCTGAGAAGGGGCATGACAAGGCCATGCACAGGGGCTTAAAAAGGGCATGCACAGGGGCGTGAGGAGGGCATGCAGAGGGGCATGAGAAGAGCATGCAGAGGGGCGTGAGGAGGGCATGCACAGGGGCTTAAAAAGGGCATGCAGAGGGGCGTGAGAAGGGCATATACAGGGGTGTGAGAAGGGCATGCAGAGGGGCGTGAGAAGGGCATGCACAAGGGCGTGAGACGGGCATATACAGGGGTGTGAGAAGGGCACGCAGAGGGGCGTGAGAAGGGCATATACAGGGGTGTGAGAAGGGCATGCACAGGGGCATGAGAAGGGCCTGCACAGGGTGTGAGGAAACTTGGATTTTATTGTTCCCAGTATGAGGTAGTCAACATGTATCACTTGAACCACAGAAAACTGTGACATACTATGTTTTTAGTCCTCTTGAAATGATTTTAGACCAGAATGGAAATATCAAAACAAATTTTAGCCCCAAAATTGAGCTAAAAATTATCCAGCAACTGAATGAACATTAGCAGTAATGATAAAAATAATACCCTACAGATTACAGGAATCATGCTACCCCGTTTCCCCGAAAATAAGACAGTGTCTTATTTTAAGGTGTGCTCCCAAAGTTGCACTAGGTCTTATTTTCGGAGGATGTCTTATTTTCGGGGAAACGGGGTAGTAACTTAGTATGTATATCCCATGTAATCCTCTCATAAGATAACCCTATGAGGTAGGTACTCATTTTTCTAATTTAATGAGGAAGAAATAAATAGGCTTGGAGTAATTTGGTGCCTTGCCCAATAAAAGTACTGAATCTGATTTTTGAACTCACACATTGTGTGATTTCAGAGTTAAGTGTTACGGTACATCAGTGTGCTACAGAAAACATTCTTGTCTGTGAGTCTAATAAACAGGAATACAAACCCATATTATTGGTTTACATTCATTATAAGTTACCTTTTTCAGGGTTATTTTATATTACAGGCTTTTAAAAATTAGATGTATTTTTATCCAGGTTAATTCTACAAAGATTTGCAAGCAGTGAGAATCAGTGCCAATATCCTAGTAAGTATCTACCCAGTTGACTGAACAGCAAAGTCATCTTTATCCAACTCCCCATTTTCCTGGTTTTGATGATACTCACCCAACATAGTGCTGCAAGAGAGCTTCATTTAATTAATTTATACCTTTTTAAAAATGTTCTTTTAGGTATTTTATTAATCTTCTATAACAGCGGGGAAACTAGAATATTTCCTGGAGATACTTCATTTGTATGTCATGGAACTTGAATGACCACATACTCAGACCTATCTGATATAAATGTTTCCTTTCAATTTTCTGAATTAATGTATTTCAGCTGAACTATAGCTTATGTAAGTAAAATGGTTATTGGCTTGCAAGACCCATGCATAGATACAAATAGAATAAGATAAATTATGATATGAAAAAAGAAATAAAATTACTTCATTTGCAATGCCAAATCAATAGCTTGCTGTTTCATTGCATAATATGGTAACAGAACTGTTTTGACTGAATAATTCATCTCAAAAGAAATATTCGACTTGTTTTATAGAACACACATCGAAGAACAGTTAAAAGATAAAAGGTTAATGGAATCTGGCTGCCAAGAAAATAGAACATTTCTCTCCTTAGGAAGAAAAAAAAAAACCTCTTTCCCAATTCTTGTACTTTTTTAATTAATGATCTGCGGAAATAAGTCTGGAAACTATTTCTAGAATTCAGGAAATTAAAAATATAATTAAGAGTACATATTATCATGATGTAGAAAGATAGTGTATCTGTTATCAAAAAGTAATTTAGTCTTTCAAATCTCTACTCATCTATGTACAATCAAATGAAAATGGGGAATGAGGCATATCACAGCTCAGAAGAGGTATACCTTTTGAAATCTCTACCTGTGACAGATGCTCACATCCCCACATGCACACACACACACACACACACACACCCCTACACCTGTACATATAAACACATCCATAAAAATATATGTTCATACATTTTGCTGAAGGTTTGGGTAAAAATACTTGACATCAGAATTTTAAGGAATTTTAGTGGTCTCTTTCACAATCTGTCCAGAAATTAAAAGAAATTGTACACAGAATCAAATTTGATAGTAGATACAGTAGAAATATACACCCTCTAACTAAGATTTGTATAACAAACAAAATGAAATGTATATCTATTTTCTAGTTGATACTTTATATTTAAATGCTTTACTTTCTTTTTATTATTTTTTAATGTTTTCTTTATTGTTGGAGATTCAATGATGGTACAAGTAAATACTTTACTTTCTTAATGTTAATGTTTTTTCCCCCTTAATCTATCTGCTTTTATCCCTGTTCGGTACTTTCCTTCTCATGAAACTTGTCCGAATCTTCTTATAACCATTCTTTTGTGCACCACTGCTTTCAGCACCACTGCTTTTGAGTGTAGTGGCCTGACGATTTTAAGAAATGCAGAAATGTTGACCCCACTTCAGCTCTACTGAATCAGAGTGTATGTTTTGATAGAATTCCTGAGTGATTCCTGGACACAATGCATTCTGAGAAGCCTCTTCTTTTCTAGTTACATTTAGTTCTTTATTGGTTTGCCCAAATATTTCTCTGTACTGTATAAAAGACAAGTCCCTTTAGCTGTGGAAAAACTGTGGAAGTCGTTTACCCCTCCTATTGCCGCTTCCCTACATAGTAGAAGTCCATCATTTACCAAGTGTGTCACATAGGCTGCCCTACCAAGTTACTTTTGCCAGACAAGATTCATCTGTCGGGCGGCACCTGTGGCTCAAGGAGTAGGGCGCCGGTCCCATATGCCGGAGGTGGAGGGTTCAAACCCAGCCCTGGCCCAAAAAAAAAAAAAAATATATATATATATATAAAAAAGAGTCATCTGTCAATGCTTTCATTAAAAGAGGAAAAAATTGAACTATTTTCAGTTAATGGTCTCACAAGAGTAGAAACTCACTCCTCTGAAGTGTTTTCAGAGCCTTTGATTCTCCAGAAACTCAAGCAGACTACAGGCATATTGCATTTTAAATTAACAGTGAACGCAGCCGTGGTGACATAGGTTCTATGAGAAGCAGAGAGGCATCTGCAGGAGCACTGTCGTGTTGTGAGAAGGCGACTTAACTTGGAATTGATGCTCAGCCACTGATTATCTACACAACCTTCAAAACATTATTTATCATCAGAGAACACGCATGTGCAAAGTTGGGACAGAAAAAAAAAAAAAGCAAACTTCAAATAATATTGCAAAAATTACACCAAGAATAGTTTGCAAAGAATCCTGGTCTCAGCAGTCTTAAGTTTTCAAAACCAGAATACTGGACTCCAGCCCTCCAGAGAGAACTCTCCTTCTCACGTTCTTTCTCACTCTTCACCTCTTTTTGCTCAGGGTATGCAAAAGGTGGTTTATCAAAGTTAAGTTGGATGAAAAATGAAAAAAGAACAATAAGCACATGTAGAACCCAGAGGTTGATTTCTAATACCCTCTAAAATCAAAGGAATCAGGGCTTTCTGTCTTTTTTTTTATTATTAAATCATAACTCTATACATTGATATGATCATGGGGCATCATACACTCACTTCAATACGTAAATCTATAAATGTAATTCAGCACATAAACAAATTAAAAAACAAAGGGAATCAGGGCTTTCAAAAGAAATGTCTAAGCTTTTAACCAGAGTAGAAAATGTACAGGATGAGCCTAGAGCCCCTGAGAACACCAGAAAGTAAGGATCAGCTCCAAATAACAAGACTCAACTCAACTCACACCGAAACCAAAGCTGGACGTTCCCAACACAAGAGCCACTAAAAGCCTCCTGACAGGCAAAATGGGAAAAATGTAAGCAAGAAATTAAATAAGGTAGTACTGGATTATAAACTAACAAATGCAATTTATATTCTATAACAATACTAATATAAACAAACAATGGAATAAATAAATGGGGGAGGAGAGACAAATCTTTGCAGAAGAATTTCAAAGAATTTATGTAGATACTCTACTCTGAAGAAGGTAGTGCATAGCTCTTTACCTCCTACTGTGACCTGAACATAGTGAATTTCTTTCAAAAACTAGTTGGGAACAAAGGAAATGGAGTAAATTTATAGTGGAGAAATCTGACAAACGCTACCTAAGCCAGGTGATCAAAGTCAACATGTAGTGAAATTACGTATTTGCAGTTTCTATCTTTGAAATGATATGTTGAAAATGGCATTTTACTCAGGTATTCCTCCCCCAAACCTTAATCTCAGTCTAATCATGAGAGACATTGATCCCAACTGAGAGGAGATCTTCAAAATATCTGAGCAAGACTCCTCGAACTGTCAAGGTCATCAGAGACAAGGAGAAGCAGCCACCAGCACAAGCCTAAAGGAACCAGGTGACAAAATGTCATGTAGCAGCATTCTCTAAAAGAATGAAAACTAGACTGATGCAAATGCCCATAATGAGTTACCAGATAAAATACTGTATCTCCATAAAGTAAATTAATTTCTGTTACCCAAATTATATGGCTGAATCTCAAAAACATAGTTCAATGCAAGAATCAAGTACTGGCAAATGTTTAAAATACGATTTTAATGTCGAAGATGGGCAAAAGTAATTAATATATTTGAAGATACATAAGCAGGAAATGAAAACTATAAATAGATACTAGGGATAATTAGTATAAAATTTAGGATAACATTATTTCTGGTTGGAAGGAAGAAAAAAGCAAGAGAAGGACACAGGAAGTGTTTGGGGATTGGTAATGTCCTATTGTCCTGTTTTTTGGCCTGTGTTTTTATTAAGTTGTATTTAAAAATACCTGTAGAAATACATTTTTAAAACTAAAAAAAAGGGGGGGGCTAACTCTCTATATGACCTTTAAATTTTTTCTGTAAATCTAATAGGATCTAAAATAAACATTTATATTTAAAATGTTGAAAACGAAGCTCAGTTCCTATGTCCAGATCTTAGCTAACAAATGTTGAACATTCACTTACAGCTATGCCTCACGGTTCTCATATATACATACATATTTAAGTAAAAAAAATAAGAATACAGTTTTTATAATTTATTAGATTATTATGAGGTTTAAAAAATAATGTATGAAAAAATATTGCTTTGAATTTCAAGGTGGTATTACTAAAGCTATGTCTACAAAAGACTCAAATTCACATAATCGGTATAGCGAAGAGTTTTTTAAGTCGGTGAGTTTCTACTTTAGCTGTCTCATTAATGGGAAAGAGTCAGGACCAAAACTTTCAAAGTGGGCTCGGATGAATGAAGCGAAATCGATCCCTGAGGAGCACAGAGAAGCTAAGGGAATATCGCAACACCGCAAAATTTAAACCCAGATGGTTCACTGAGTCACATGTCCAAATCACACTCCTCTGACTCATACGTGCAGATGGAGGCACAGTCATAGCACACACAAGAAAAGAACGTTTGCAAAAACACACTTTAAAATAAACACAAGGGCCTAGAGCACATGTGGGTGATGTAGAGATTCTTTCTCCCTTTAGGTAACAGTACATCTCAAGTTTCTACAGGAGGATAATTGTAGCTACACTTGAACATGTTTGCACATATTCCTCAGAGGATTAAATATCTGTTCTGACGTACAGACTCTTCTTTTTTTTTTTTTCCTTTGCAACCAAATTGTATTGAACATTCATGCGAGTTAGCATAGACACAGAAAACTACCCAAACTTAGCAGTAGACATTCTCGTTATTAAAAGCCTTCTTGCTACTGTGCCATGTTATCTAACTTTCCTTTCTCCCTTCTTATTTTTCTCCAGCCCGCCTTTCCTGGCCTTTCTTTTTTTTTTGAAACAGAGTCTCACTTTGTCACCCTGGGTAGAGTGCTGTGGCGTCACAGGTCACAGCAACCTCCAACTCTTGGGCTTAAGTGGTTCTCTTGCCTCAGCCTCACAAGTAGCTGGGACTACAGGCGCCCGCCACAACGCCCCGCTATTTTCTTGTTGCAGTTGTCATTGTTGTTTAGCTGGCCCCGGGCCGGATTTGAACCTGCCAACCTGGATATATGTGGCTGGCACCCTATCAACTGAGCTACGAGCACTGCCCTAAACTTAATTCTTTAACCTCTCTGTTTGTATAGTCAGTGATTTGGACAAAATACTTGAGTGGTCACATTAGGTAATTCCCATCCTGTCTTAGTTTCAGGCACAGAGGGTAGTTTAATTCTTTCAGTTCATGAGAAAAAACTTTCCTTCGGTTCTAACTCTACAATGATGGGACAGACGACCTGTTAAGGCAGTGAGTACCCTATCCTCGTACTGACTCTTCTTAATAGATATTTTCAGGGTACGTGAATGCCTTAGAGCCCTTGAGTAGGAAGACAGGTCTGATGGGGATTTCACCAAGATGCTGAGTCTGGTGTTAGCAAAAGATTCCAGGAAGCCAAGTAGGTGGTTATCAAGACGTGCAAAATATATTTCGCCTTACCAATTTTTTTTTTAATTAGTTGATTATATTAAGTACTACTTAACAAAAAATTAAACTAGCTTCATTTTGCAAGCAGATATCCTCACATCAGAAGAAAGTGATGTGTTTATAATTGGGATGTGCTCAATTCCCATATGGGGAAAAAATACTCTTGAAATATACCCATACCTGCAAGCTTTATGGAGCCACACTAACTGAAGAATTATTCCTACAATTGTCCCTTCCCTTGGGTCATTTAAATGGTGCAAGTTCTGTTTAGATATTAGTCCTACAGAAGCACCGTAATTACTGAAGATAAATGCCTCATCTTCTTTCAAATCTTCATTAACATTAGCTTTGTTATTTTTTTGGTGTCCAATAGCAAAGCTATTAGAGTTAAGAGTCTGTCAGCATTTCCATTTACAAACTCTGGGGTTTTTTTAGGGTTCATTATCTTTTCTGTTTTGAATTGCATTAGCCTGAAAATTAGCTGTCACCATGAATATGTATTATATTACCCAAACTCCATGTACACATCAGTTTGGCGATATAGAAGGCAGAGATCAGTAACCCGTCTCCTCCTCCTTCATAGAATTCTCAAGTCGTGTTGACTGCCTGATTATCTCCTGGCCAGCCACAGACGAAGCCTTCAAATCATGAACTTCCTTAGAAAATGGGTCCTAAATCTGCCCTAATAATTTTTATATTTAAGAATTTATGAAAAAGCCAAACTGAATGTGTACTGTGCTTGCTTTCTAATCTAAAAAGCGTTTTAAAGCTTCTGGACCAAATTACAGGCTAATATAATTAGAGATCTAGGAGAGGTACACTTTGGAAAAAAACGGGGCATCTGTGATTCGTGCTATTTCAACCAAAGAATAAAAGCAAAGTACATCACAGCGAGGGCCATTTTGTTCATTTTGTTAGAGCCATTTCTTCACTTTCAAGTGGGCAGTGACAGGAGGTGATGTGGCAATCACAACAGAAGTGGCCGCTGCAGGGCATTTGAAATTGTGTAAAAAGCATCCGGAGTCCGGGCCACGCCATGTGCCCTTCTGTCCAGACACAAAGCTACAAAGGCAATTCTGTATTTCTTGTCCTCCCATGGTCTCTTACACAAAGATTGCTCTTCATTTGCTTAGTGTGACAGCACCTGTTTCGACACCCACCAACTTTCAATCACCAATCAATGTTTGTTGGAAAGAAGACCTGCTCCCCTATTTTGCCTTTCCGTTTTTATTTTTTTATTAAATCATAGCTGCGTACATGGATATAATCATGGAGCATCATTCACTAGCTAGCTTTTTCATTGCTTCCTTATCTTTTCCATCTTCCCAACTACAAGTTAAAACAAAAAAGCATCACTTGGTAAACAGTCTGTGATGCTTTTTTGTTTTAACTTGTAGTTGGGAAGATGGAAAAGATAAGGTAACAATGAAAAAGCTAGCCTTATACTGTATTTCAGTAAAGAACGATGTCAAACACAGCCTGTCAAAAATAAATAACAAATCTGTCCTGATCTTCTTGGCCATGCATACGTGACATTGATAGGAGAAAAGTACTATCTTAGAAGAAATGTTTGATAGTGTTATCACCTGACCTGCTTATATGATTTGAAAATTAAAGCGAACATTAAAGAAACAGGGACAATAGATCGTAATAGTTTTTTGCTATAAAACATGTCTCTCTGTAGTTCAGTTTACAGTTAAAAAATGGGCAATCTCCACAGAAAAGAGGGACTATGAAAAATTCCACTTAAAAGCCCCACACACAATAACCTCTCAAGTCTGAAATATTTTTTTCCCAGCAGAGAAACTGTGGTCTGGTTGAAATAAAAAACAAAGTAAAATGAAGAATTTTGGTGACATGACAAAAGTGTTAGAGAGAGGTTGTCAGAATTTATAACTGAAGAAGCAAAATATGCAAATTCTCATATCTTATTAAAATACGGGATTATATTCTGTCACTTAAATTATTAACCTTCCCCATAGAACTCTGATTCCTGCAGAATGGTTCTCACCTAATGTTGGATATCAGCTGGTGTTTATCATTAGAAATGCCTGATCCATGATGAACTTTGAGAGCATCATTATAATTTCCTCTTCTTCGCTTGACAGCACACTTACAAGATAATCCAAACACTCTGTAATAGATCTTGCACCTTTCCTCACTTTCAAGTGAACAGATTGAAGTTGCCAAATAGTTCGAGCAAATGCATACGTTTATTGAGTCACCCACTCAAATGATGGTTCCCATGAATCTATCTTCCCAAAAAGGTACTCTCAGGACCCTCCATAAAAAAGATGGAGAAGATAAAACTACTGTCTTTAAGCAACAGTAGAGAAGAAAAAATTAACTGATTAATTATAACGCAACTTTTAAATGAAATTCTATGGACATGCAGAGGTCAGATGCAGTTTGGTATACCTTTTATACAGCAGGTACTATTTTAACTGATAATATTAATTCTTTATTATCGAGAGCGAAAGGGAACATTCCTTTTAGCAAGCGCGAAATTAATAAAAAGCCAAACAACAGCAAAGAAGAGGAAAATGTTGCAGGCTAGGATGGACCAAGACACACTGATACACTGATACGTGAATGAGTTAATTTATGACTAATAATTACCAAAGTGACACTCATTACAAACTGATGTAAATTATAATAATTGCCATACATATGCCATATCAATTAAATTGTGTTATTCTCAAGAAAAAATGGGAATACAGAACTGAATAGATTACCCAACGTTTTTTAGGCAGCAGAACAGAGACTTGAGTCTAGGGAGTGAATTTTTTAACAGCTTCCTTAATTTAATTTTTGTCTTAATAAGAGCTATTTATACTATTAGATACTTGCATAAATATTTCTCAAAATATTTACCTTCCATTGAACAATAACTTGTTTTGAATAAAAGTTTGGCAAACGTGGAATCTAGTTTAGTATTTCTGTTTCTCCTTGTGAAAAATTACTACTCTAAAAAAAATGACTATTATGATAATTTCAGGAGTCATAGGTCTTCTCTAAAATTTTCTGCAAAACTTCAGCAAAGATTATTCTTGTTTCTATGAGAGAAATCCTAAAGGCCCCCCACCCCATGTCAGGCATATAGAAGAAAAGTTTGTCTCCAGTGCTAAATTCCAGGCCATTGTTTTCTATAATCAATTAATTTTCATAAAAGCTGTGCCACATTATTCGTAACATATAAAAGAAATCAAATAATAATAGTTTGTTTAATGATAGAATGCCCCTTCATTTTCTGCAATTATGCGATGACATCACTAACTTCTATGTTGGAATTTACATGCGAATTTATTGTTCCTAATAAATGATAAAAGTGAGACAGCATCACTAATCTGTTAGAGTAGCCACGCCAAAAAACAAATTGTACCATAAAGCTGAATTGGTAGGTGACAAAGCCATAATCAAGCACTTGCTTTTTTTTTGTTTGAGACAGACTTTTACTTTGTCACCCTCGGTAGAGTGCTGTAGCATCACAGCTCACAGCAACCTCCAACTCTTAAGCTTAAGTGATTCTTTTGCCTCAGCCTCCCAAGTAGCTGGGACTACAAGTGCCTGCCACAATGCCTGGCTATTTTTTTATTAATATAAAATCATAGCTGTGTACATCAATGAGATCATGGGGCACTATACACTGGTTTTATAAACAGTTTGACACATTTTCATCACACTGGTTAACATAGCCTTCCTGGCATTTTCTTAGTTATTGTGTTAAGACGATTATATTCTACATTTACTAAGTTTCACATGTACCCTTGTAAAATGCACCACAGGTGTAATCCCACCAATCACCCTCCCTCTGCCCATCCTCCCCCCTCCCTCCACTCCCTCTCCCCCTTCCCCCTATTCTTAGGTTGTAACTGGGTTATAGCTTTCATGTGAAAGCCATAAATTAGTTTCATAGTAGGGCTGAGTACATTGGAAACTTTTTGTTGCAGTTGTTACTTGTTTAGCTGGCTGGGGCCGGGTTCGAACCCGCCACCCTTGGTGTATGCTACCGTAGCTACCACTATGCTACAGTCGCCAAGCCCACCTGCATTTTCTGATAAAAATTTCAGTCTTGTTTCATGCCAAAGAAAGGCTATCTGGTTATTACCAATTTTATCTTTGCCTTTATACTGTACCAATTCCGCTTTTGAAATAAGGTAGTGAATTACACATTTACAGTCAAGTATGAGTACTTCACTTCCAAAAGTAATTAATTGTCTAATTCAGTGTTTTTCAAACTTTTTTTATCTCACAGTCCAATAGAACTATAGTCAAATTTCTGCGCCACGCTTAAATTATGTTGATCAAAAAGAACTAAAAAAAAAAAAAAAAAAAAAGGAACATACTCACTGTGCTTTGAACTTCTTTCAAAAACAGTTTAATTAATGATCTTTGAGTTTATACCTAAGATAGTTTCACAGCACACCAGGGTTCTGTGGCACACTGGTTGAAAAATCACTGGTTTAATTCAAATTGTAATGAGAGAATGGATATAATGATCTTTTATTAATCTTTGATTTAACCGTTTAATATGTATTAATTCATGAAATTCTTACAAAATTGTTACGAAGTGTGATGGTTAATTTTAGGTGTCTACTACATAAAGGAATCCCTGGGACCCGGGATAACATTATTTCCAGTGCATCTTTGCAGGGACTCATGAGGAGAACTCGGCATGGGTCTTGGAAGGCTGAATGGGGAAAAACTGCCCTCAAAGTGAGCAGGCACCAGCCAATCAGTTGAGGACCCCAAAAGAACGAAAAGACAGAGGAAAAGTCTTTTTCACTTTTCTTTTATATGTTAGGAATAATTTGGCTCAGCTTTTTTTTTTTTTAATTAAATCATAACTGTGTTAAGTAATGCATTAACGAGGTACAGTGTGCTGAATGATACACAACGTGGAATGCTTACGTCAAACTGGTTAACATAACCAGCACCTCACTTCCTTACTTGTCGTGGTAAGGCAGTTATACTCTACTCTTAGTAGTTTTGAAATGTACCATTGCATCGTGTACATTAGGTGAGGTCTCATCAAATACCTTCCCTCCACTCATCTTCCCCCATCCTCTCCCTTCTCCCTCCACTTCCCTTCTTCTTTCTGGACTATAATTGTGTTTTATCATCCATAGGAATGTGTAGGTGACTATATATTGGTTTCATAATAGTATTGAGTACACTGGATACTTTTCTTTCATTCTTGAGATACTTTACTAAGAAGGATACGTTCCTGTTCCATTCAGGTAAACATAAAAGATGTAACGTCTCCATCTTTCTTTATGTCCATTAAAGCCCGATTTATAATTGCCAAGTGTTGGAAGCAGCTCAAATGCCCATCGACCCATAAATAGACTAACAAATTGTGGTATATGTATACCAGGGAATACTTGGCACAGTTTTTAAATGAAATGAAAAGTTCTCTCTCTGTGTCCTGGGGCTGAGACACCTTTCTTCTTCCCTGGGACATTAGCATTCCAGGCTCTCCAGCCTTTGGACTCTGAGAATTCCCCCAGTAGACTCCAGCATTCCCAGATTTTTGACCTGGGACTGAGGGTTATTGTCATAAGCTTCCTGGTTTTGAAGCTCTGGGACTTGGCCTGAGTCATGCCATCAGCTTTCCAGGGACACCACTTTGCCAAAAACCTGTCATGGGATTTCTCAGCCTCCATAATCATATGGACCCATTTCCTTAATAATCACCTCTCATATATACCTACAGCAGGTGCAAAAAATGTGTACACATTTTAAAATATTAAAATGTAATACTCAAGTCATATTTGACTTCTCCATTATAAGAGGTACTCGAATGTGACTTGAATTCAGAGTTTATAGTCGGTGTATATTGAGCATTACGCTTTTGTTTTAAAATATTATTTATCTGGTCGAATGTGGACTGCCCCCTTACCTTTTATACAGCACACAGCTGATCATAGCTCTAGCTCGGTATTTCTTTTATCTATAAACAAAGGCAGAAATTGAGACTCAGATGTCCTAAGAGACTCGCCCAGGGTCACACAGCTTGCAAGTAACAGGGGTTGAATCCATAGACAGGTTGGTGGGTTCACTCACACTCTGTCTGCTTTATAGTGCCGCCTCAAAGAGACACTGGGGAATAGTTGTTAGTCTGGGCTTGTTAGCGAATATATACAATCAAATTAATTCTCAGGAAAAAAGAATGAAGGCATTTGGGAATGTAAATATGCTTATTTTTCCTTGGAGGAGATTATTATTAATTGTAACAACTGGGTATGTGGTACCTGGTCTCAGAAATTCTGGAAGAAGGCAGGTTGGACTCTGCCACCAAAAATTGTATATTGAACTGAATGAAGTGTATTGACTACCTCATTTAGGATCTGGGAGAATAACCTAAGCTATGTGGTAAATATGAAGATATGTATTCATTTCCTAAGCCCACGGAAAAATGATAGTTCTCTTGAAAACTCCTCTGCTCTTCCAATCAAACTATAGAAACTTAAGGCAGTATTTAAGTGTAACTCTTAAACTTATTCCTTGCAGTATATCCTTTTGTAATTACTGTACTTGTCTGTTGAAAAATATGTACTGTTGGAGAGTCAGGCGTAGGTCCTACACTCTTTCTGCCCTCCACAACACCTGCATTCATAAACGCCTGATATACAAACTATAACGTGAAGACTTAGCATTTCATAATTGTACATGATGCTGGGGAAAATACATGACATAAGGAATATTTAAACTTTGTTTTCCAGCACCCGTTTCTGCTCATTTAGGAAGGGCTTATCCTGTCTGCAATTTCGGTTTATTTAAACTTTCGTGCAACCATATATCTTCCCTGGTTTAAAAAAAAAAAAGCAAAAAACCTATGATCTTGTAGATTATGTGGGTTGTTTTGTCTTAAGTGATTATAGTGAGATCCGTGATTTCACAAACTTACACCTGCTCTTTGGTAGTAGAAATGTTCCTAAGCTCTTTAATGGCTTGGTGTGTCCTGTAAAGGACCCAAATATTTTAATTGGCACAAAAGACCCTTCCTGAGCTCTCTCCTGCTGACTTTCCCGGCATCATCTTTGGGTCATCAGCACCCCACACTTATTGCACTCACACAACACAACTTTTTTCTGCTCCTTACATTTTTCCTGTTTTAATTTGTTCACATCACTGGACATTTTTGGGACACTTTCTACTTAGAGTTCATTTGGTCAACTTGTAATTGTTGTAAATTAGCTTAGATGTCATCCAACCTTATAATATTTTTCATGACCCCCAAAACTTAAGTTAGGTGTGCGGTCTTGTTTTCCTCATCACACTCTAAAATTTCCCTGCCTCGCAACTGGTGAAACTTCAAAATAATTACATTAATTAACTCTCTGAACTAATCTAAAAAATGTTTGAGGATAGATATGAAGACCATTATATTACTACCTTTCCATAGTACTTCTTAACACACTATCACACAATTTGTACTCATATACATTTATTGAGCCAAAATTAAATATGTAGTAAATGGTCAGACAAATCCATTGAGATATCAGGAAAGGGAGAGGGACAGATTTAGAAGTCAGTAGTGCATAGACTGTGTGATGAAGTTTAGAGGCTGTTTTTAAACATCTCTTACCATTTCTGCCGAAAATTTAAAATGACTTCAAATCCCAGGCTTTCTAACAGCTAGATGTAGTTGTATGGGTAAGTAATTGCCGATGTTGGGTAACTGAAGTTCCCTGCAACAGCTCCTGCAAACTGACCTTGACAGATGGCTGAGGTACGCCCACCACTGCTTCTCCTATGCCTTCCACGCTGAATGCAGAAGTACAAGTTATGGCTGTTAGGATCATTCTTCTGAAACCCCTTGATGTAATGCTAGCTTAATCGGATGTCATCAATAAAGACTGAGTTGATTCATAAATTCCTTAAAGTCCTTTGGCTGTTTGTTTCAATGCAATGTAATTTAGATTAATTCAAAGTAAAATAGAAAATAGAGATAAATTTCCAAATAAATTTTCCATAAATTATCTAGGTTACTAAGTCCAATTTATTATGGAGAGCAGGACATGACCAAATAAGAACTCATTTTGTAGATGATTTGACCATCTCAATCTCCATGGTATTCCTTCCACCTGTTGACTTCCCGGTGTCACCTTATACAATACAGCGGCCCAGCAATTCCGTTCAGACTGTATCTGTATTCTTACATATGTTGTTCTACTGAGAAATAAAAGCAAAGATAGTTCATTAAAGGCACTACAATTCCTGAACAATGGATATGGAAAAAAAAGGAGGGACTAAAATGACATTTACACCCTTTACCTGAAATTAATTTAACATACTTTAACGCTCAGAATTTTTTATTCGTAGTCAAATAAAAATTCCTTAAAATATGTAGTCTCCATTTGTATAACAAATTGATATGCCAAGAAGTGTATCACATCTATATTAGCATATATTTTTAATTTCAAGACTTGTGTCAGTATGAGTTTATTTTTTTCTCCCTTTATAAATGATTTTAAAATGCTAATTCTGGTTAGAAATATAAGCATCATACCAATGTCTTTGTGCAGGCTAATAAATTATGCTGGCTGAGTTTTTTCTTAAATTATTTTTAATAAGTAAGAAATCTAAATGGAAATGAATCATATGCTTGCACCCTTGCTGTCAAAATGAGTTTGCATAAAAAAAGAATATGTATTAATATTGCATAGAAAGATCTTTAAGATATACAGAATGAGCTTGTATTATTTATGAAAAATAAGTTTCTGAGTTAGATTTTAGGATCAGTATTACGGTCTTTGATTCTGTAACATTTAAATATGATAGCATGGAAACTACCATAATGTGAAACATTTCTCAGAGAAGAAGGAGAACAAGTGCCCCATAAATATACACGTCTACATGGACTCATAACACACAAAAATAAAAATTACACTATGCCCACATCACAAAATTGTAAGTCACATTGAAGACTGTGTCCACCTATCACAGCCATTTTTTATTTCTTCTTCATTCTCAAGGATCAGAAGGAATGCAGATTCCGTCCCACCCCGCCCTCCCCATGTTCCTTGAAATTCTCCTCGCCTTGTGAGTTTACTCCTCACTCCTGACATTGGGTAACTGTTTGTGGTACCATAATGAAAGGCTAAGCAAGATATCAAAACATGTGAATTAATATCCTTTTTACATTTCTGGGCAACATTTCCAAAACTTTGCAAGCTTCAATTTTCTTTGCTATCAAACTGCTTCCAGCAATGTCATTCTGTATATGTTGTGTTAATAAAGACATTTGGAATCTATTTATGCAAGGGTTTTTAAGAAAGCAGACAATTTAGGGGTGATTTTTTTTCCTGGGAATTCACTGGAAAATTCAGTGACTAAAGTAAACATCGTTTTGCCCCATTAAAACATTTACATCCAAGCGATTTCACTGAGGATGGCAGTGTTTGAAGTTTCAAGAATTGATCCTCTACTAAAACAAATATTAACCTGGCAAGAAATATGAGCATCAATGACTTGAACTTTGGAGGCTACTCCAAGAGTTATGGCATCCAGGTGAACACTTGAAGAAAGAGGCTCGTAGCAGCCAGTGAATTTCTTTAATTAATTAATTAATTTACTTATTTATTTTGAGACAGTGTCTTACCTTGTTGCCCTTGGTAGAATAGCTCACAAGACCCTCAAACTCTTGGCCTCAAGCGATCCTCTTGCCTAGGTTTTTCATTATTAGTAGAGAATGGGTCTCGCTCTTGCTCAGGCTGGTCTGGAACTCAGGAGTTCTGGTGATCTAGCTGCCTCAGTCTCTTAGAGGCATGAGCTGTGGGGCTTAACACCATTCAGTGAATGTCTGCGTTTTCTCAGGGCAGCTACCCACTCCACAGCCTCACACCAAGCCGCTGCTGGAGAGATCTGTGTCATGGCGCAGCTCCCTGATGCCAGGATGTGCAAAAAGAACAGAAAAATCAGAAATATGTATTCTGATCTGGCCATTAGGTCACTGATGGACCTGCACAGAGGCTGACCATTGTTTCAAGCTAATTGGACTAACACAGCTTCCCTGGTGGTGTCTGTCAAATGAACTGGAAAAGGATACTTTTTAAAAATTAATTTGATCTAGTAGCTGTCATGATGATAGTGAAACAGAGATTTTAGTGACCAGACATAACAAGGAATATAAGCTTTATTAAAAAAAAAAAAAAGTAGTTTGAAAAGTCACCAAACATATGGACAATTACAGCCCTTAACAACAACAACAAAGAACAACAACAATAAAAAAAAAAAGAATAAAAAAACAGGAATCCTGGTAACTGAGGGATTCAATATCCAGACTTAGCAACATAGCACATTACAATATCCAAATATCTTGTCCTTAAAAATTTCACAGCATACAAAGGAGCAGGGAAGTGTGGTTCTTTCATGGGAAATAAATAAAATAATAGAAACCATCTTTGAAGCAGCTCTGATAGAGGATTTTCTGAAGAAAAACTTTAGGGCTAAATGGCACAAGAAGTTCTTTCAGTGCAATAAAATAATTTTGAAAGGAGAGAACCATTTCACAACATTGTGAGGGTGTTGGTACCGAGCAATACATTTAAAATTTTAATTGTGTGTTATGTGAATGTTGCCTAATAAAATTATTATCACAAAGGTCACTACAGTGCCAATGTTTATACTCAAATGTAAATTGGAAATAAATACACTAAAAAGATGATATTGTGTGTAATACAGATAAAAAAGTGAGCTGATACAAATCAGGAAAACAGGCAAAGAATAAGAATAGATGATGATAAAGAGAGAGAACCCAAATGGTGGATAACCAAATAAAACCATTCCAACTCTTCCGATTAAATACATGAAAAGTCAGGTGTCAAAAAGTACTCATTGAAGATGTAAAATAAATGACATTCCACCCTGCTTGTGGGAAAATTTGAGACATAATTTAGATAGGAATTTAGGAAAATACAATAATAATCTTAAGAATTCACTTTCCAAAAACCTTTGCTTTAGTAATCCATTTTTAGGATTCTAATCTAAGGAAATAATCACAAATGCAGATAAAAATATGCATACAAAGACATTCAGTATTGTTATTTATGAAGGGAATAATTCATAAATGATAACTTATGAATCACTTATTAGAATAATTAAGTAAATGAGAGTGAATTGTGTGCTACAATATGAAGATATTAAAAATATGTTTTAAAAATTATTTATGGAAATGAAAAATTAATATTATGCCAAGCTCAACATATCTCTACAAAATTGGATTTTAAGTGGACACCAATATTCCTCTAGCATTTCAGATTTTAACTATAAACACGTATGTTTAGTTGTGTGCATAAAATTACAGACAATGTATAAAATATCAAGTTTATTTCTAATTAGTGTGAAATTTTTATTTTTATATTTTTTGTTATTACTTTATGTGTTTTCAAAAATATTTTATACCTGTAATAACCCTTTCTTACTTTCAAGATCAGAAAATAATAATTAACAATATTTTTAAAACAAACTAAAAATAGCTTCAAGCATCCAGTAATAACAAAGCAGGTTATATCAGACTAGCCCTCCTGCTGACAAACAATGAGATCACCAGGCAAAATATGAAAAACAATTAATTGAAGGTACCAGAGAATAAAAAAGCAGGCAGATACTGAAAGAGATTCTATCTTCAGAGCAGAAAAACGCAGAAGTTGAAATATATAATTACATAGCTTTTCTCCAAATACACTCTCTTGTTCATGGGGTATTGGACAGAACTCAGATAGAAAACTGAATATATACCTTCTAAAGGATCAATAGAGATAATTTAGGGTTGTAGTGTGGGGGGTCCCCACTGGATATTGAAGAAGATCACAAGATAGGAACTGCAGAATTATGAGCTCCAAAGTTGACTTTGAACTCCCCCAAATCCTTCCCATACAACTCCACTAGGATGTATTAAGCACAGTCCATGAAATAAAATGAAAACAGTAGTAGAATTCCAAAAATCCAGGCGGAGCTCCCAGCAGCTACTGCTCATGAAAGAGAGAGAATTTGGAGTTCAATTCCCACCAAATTAGAAAGGTTAACACCGTCAGTTTTCCATTATAACCAAAAGAACATATGTAATGAGAAAAGATTGTGTCCTGGGGTTAAGGAATTCACCCTATAAATAAGGGTAAATTTTAGTTCCAATAACTGAAATTTGAACATAATAATCAATCCTCAGATCCACAAAGTTCAGCAAATAAAAAAAAAAGATCATAATGACAATCATATTTATGTACAATTTTGATTATAATAGACTATGGTAATTTAAAAATGCATGCAATCTCTGTAGCAAGAAAATTACACTAATTAAAATGGTGTCTTGATTTTGCAAAAATAGGAATATAAACAAATGGCCAGAAGAAACAATCCAAAAATAGATCCACGAGTTTATATTAAAAAAGTTAACACAGGTGCAGATATAATGCAATGTGCAGTGAGAAAATACGAGTCCTTTTAACAAATGATGTCTTATGGAATAGAGTCTGGTTCCATTGTTTGGTGTTTGACAGCTGACAGCTTCAACCCTCATTCTAGTTGGGTGCAGTGGCTCACACCTGTAATCCTGGCACTTTGGGAGGCTGAAGTGGGAGGATTCCTTGAGGCCAGGAGTTCAAAATGAGTGTGGGCCAAATAGTGAGACCTCCTGTACAAAAATTGTCAAGTGCCCACTACAGTAAGCTGCACACTGGCCCTTTCCATTTTTGTGCTTCAGACATTTCTTTTACACCTCATCTAAATACAGGTAATCAGTGCCAAACATTGCAAATGACAGAATCAATTACAGAGATTTGGTGCTTAAATTCTAAACTCCCTTGGTTTAAACCTACAAAATAAAACTTCTGTACACTTTGGTATTCAAATATCTAGAAGTACAGAAACATATTAACATCCTGGCAGCACTCTACCAAGGGCCATAAAATGAGACTGTCTCAAAAAAAAAAGAAGGGAGGGAGGGAGGGAGGGAGGGAGGGAGGGAGGGAGGGAGGGAGGAAGGAAGGAAGGAAGGAAGGAAGGAAGGAAGGAAGGAAGGAAGGAAGGAAGGAAGGAAGGAAGGAAGGAAGGAAGGAAGGAAGGAAGGAAGGAAGGAAGGAAGGAAAGAAAAGAAAAACTATGGAGATAGTAAAAATGATCAATTGTTGCAGTGCGTTCAGGAAAGAGGGTGAATAAATAGGCAGAGAATATAAGATGCTTAGCACAGTGAAATTATGCTGGTGGGTAAGTGTTATTATGTATGTTTTTTTGAAGCCCATAGACTTCACACAGCACTGACCATGAACCCTAATAGTAAACTTTGGATGATAATGAGATATCAATGTAGGTTCATCAGTTTTAATTATTGTGACAGTCTGGTGTGGGGGACTTTAATTGTATGATGGGAGGGGGTATATGAGAACTCTCTGAAAGTTCTGCTCAATTTTGTTATTGAAAACTGTTCTAAATAACAAAAGTCTTTTAAAAATGGCAGTTTATATAAGTATTCCATTTTCTAGAAGCAATCTACTAGACCTGTCTCTACCTTTAGAGAGGACAGCGTGCTCTCCAGAGTGCTATGGTCCCTACCTAGCCATTTCTCACTTTCCTTACCTATAGTCATTTGAATTTGCAACCCTCAAGTTTGATCATTAATCATTTCTAATATTCAATATTTCTTTTAAGCTAAATCTAGCCAAACATATCCCTGTGTTTTTCCTTTATGTTTTTTACTCTCTCTTTTGATGCTCCAAAATAAATATCTTGCAAACTTCAAAAAAAAAAAAAAAAGGAAAAAAAGTTCATATAAGTAATGCATGTTTTCATATTATAAAGCTCTGTTCTAATCTTATTTTCATAATGAAATTTATTTAAGTCTGGTATAAGCATAATGTAGAATAATGTGTCTTCTGTACCACATGATTAATATGGAGAATTATTTCTTCTTCAGGAGATCTATTAATCTTGGTACCATAAGAAGACTGATTTTTCTCTTACTACACTGATGATGATTCAAAATTACGTTTCAGTAAAATTAAAAGTCTTTAAAAATATGGTTTTATCATATTCTCTAGTCTCCTTAACTTCCCAAGTGTGCTTCCTTTTAATCCCAGCCTCAATTATAGTATAATATTGTTTGCCCGCCATTGTAAAATAGGAGGCAGTAAGGTGCACATGGAAACTCTCTGAAAAAAGATATTTTGAAAATATTCCAACATATCCTATTTTTAATACTATGCTCAATTTTTTACATATTTATTTTGTAGCTTCAATTTTACAGATGGAGGAGCAATATAATTCTATAAATAAAAAACACCTTCTCTTCAAGTTGAAATTCCATTGACTGCAATATGATCTCTGTTGCAGGATGAGTCCCTTTAATAATCTAGAAACAGGGCAGTTAAAAATAACCCATATGGCATGTAAGTGTCTGTGAAGAGGTAAATAGTTGCATATGTTTGAGAGAATTGATGCAGAGAAAATCAGCTGTGAACCCAAAATAAAAACAAAGTTTATGTCTCCCAAAATGTTTCTTTGTATTTATTTAGCATTTTAATTCCTTTGCATTTATTTAGCATTGTGATTTCTTAAATCCCTTATTTAACCAATTTGAACATTTGTATTTTACTTTCTTCTGTGAGGCTCTCTGTTTCTGTTTATTGCGGGAATTCTATACTAGGTGATTTCGACTTAAATAGGAAATGAAGGCATGGGGTTTCCGAATTACGCTGCCCCTTGTCCCAGTGCCCATTAACTATTCATTTATTTCCAGTACCTTGGGGGTGGGGATTGCCTATTTATTTTGGAGTTAGATGAGTTTTTTACAGGTAGATTACACCAGCCTCTCATTCCTAGGTGACCTCTCATTCCTGGGCGGCAGCAGGAATTCTTTGGAGAGTTAAGACCTACGCTGCCTGCCCTTTGGGGGGGGAGCATTTATTTATTTATTTACGTATACACGTGCTTATTTGGTTTCCCCCTTTTGCCTTCACAAAAATAAAAAGGCTTAAAATTGAATAACAATAACAATGTTTAAGATAAGGGCTAGAAACAAAAACCTCATAAAGCACAAACAAGATAAATACATTCAGAAAAGAAATCAGATGATTGCTGCAACAAAATATTGAGCAATAATAATGCAAAAAAGTAACATTCACGTTGTCAAATAACAGTATGTCTATTATAGAATGCTTTGACTCTGAGGTTCAGTAGGGAGTTATCAGTTAACTTCTTCTTCTTACTTTTTGTTCCCAAAGTCTCAAAAAATAGACAACTAATATTTATAAATAAAAATAAAACTACTCGGGAGGCTGAGGCAAGAAAATCATGTAAGCCCAAGAGCTGGAGGTTGCTGTGAGCCATGTGACGCCATGGCACTCTACCCAGGGCGGTAAAGTGAGACTCTGTCTGTCTCTACAAAAAAAAAAAAAGATGATTTCAAAAAAAAGATCATGCCAAAGGAGTATTTCTTCTTTTTCTATTGTCTATAAGATTTGGTATTTATTATTTATTTATTTATTAATTTTTACCTAATTGTATGTATACTCATATTAACCCGAAATGAAAAGAAACTAAAGAAAAGAAAAAAGAGGGTTTTTGTTTGCTTGTTTGTCGGTCGGTGCGTTGGTTGATTGTTGCCATTTCTACAGAATCAAATGAACAGAATTATGCCGTGCATCGTCTTAACATAATACTATTGTGACGCATACATACATTACATTTTGCTTATCAAACATCCAACTATATTCATTCTAATTGTTTCTAGTTTGGGCTACAATGAAAAAAAAATTGTTAGCCAACTGATCATTAACAAAGGAGTCAACACAATCAAGAAAATATTATCTTTCACCAAATAAATAGTGTTGGAACAACTACAGATACATGCACAAAAAAATGGATCCAGTACAGACCTTACACCATTCCCAAAGCTAAGTCAGAAAGAAAAACAGACCTAAAGGTAAAATGCAGAGTTATAGAATTCCTAGAAGATACAATGAGGGAAAATCTGCATGACTTTAGGTGTGGCAATGACTTTTCAGGCACAAAATCAAGGCCGTAATTCATGAAGAAAGAATTGATGAGCAGAGTTCATTAAAATTAAAAATTTCTGCTCTATAAATGTCACAATCAATAGTAGCAAAAGTCAATCCACAGACTGGGACAAAATATTTGCAAATGGTGTATCTGACACAGGATGCTTACCAAAATGGACAAAGAGCATGTAGATCTCAACAGTAAGAAAACAAACAACCCAATTAAAAAGGGGTCGAAAATCTGGACAGCTCATCTAAGAAAATATACAGATGGCAAGTATGCATATGACATGAACTTTCAGTGTCGTATTTCACTAGGAAATTACAAATTAAAATGAGATGCTATCACACAAGTATTAGTACAGCCCAAATTCAGAAAAGTAAGAAGATCAAATTCTGAGAAGGATGTGAAGTAATAGGAACTCCCCTTCATTGCTAGTAGGAATGTAAAATGGCACAGCCACTCTTGAAGACAGTTTGGGGATTTATATAAAATTAAACAAACATACTCTTACCATATGATCCAGCCATCATGTACTTTGATATCCACCCAAAAGAGTTGAAACCTTATGTCCACACAAACACTTGCACATGGATGTTTATTGCAGTTCTATTCATAATTGCCAAAACTTGGAAGCAACCAAGATGTTCTTCAGTAGGTAAAATGGATAAATAGACTGTGGTGCACCCAGACATGAAATATTCAATCTTAGAAAGAAATGAGCTCTCAAGCTACAAAAAGACATGGAGGAAAGTTAAATGCATATTACCAATTTAAAAAAAAAGCCAGTATGAAAAGACTGAATACCGTGTAATTTAACTTGACATTCTGGAAAAGGCAAAACTATGGAGACAGAGAAAAGATTAGTGATTTTCAGGGGTCGGAGAGAAATGAGGGATAAATAGGCAGAGAACAGAGACTTTTAGGGCATTGAAACTGTCTGTACAGTACTGTGATGGTGGATGCAGGTGGTCATACATTTGTCCAAATCCATGCAATGTGCAACATGAGAGTGAACCCTCATGTGAACCGTGAACTTGGGGTGATAATGATGAATCAATGTCTGTGCGTCAATGGTAGCAAATATGTAGCTCTGTGGGGTGATGTTGATGGGGAGGATACTATGGTCTGCTTGGGGAACCAGGTATGTACCATTCCTGTATACCTTTCTCTAAATTTTTCTATGAAGCTAAAACTGCTCTAAAAATAAAGTCTTTTTAAAAAGTTATTAAAAAGCTGCTCTTGGACTTAGTTTAAAGGTTTATCTATGGCCATATGTTTTCATTTCTTTTGGATAAAAACCAGAAATGAGAATGCTGGATTGAATGGCAATTGTTATATTTAACTTTATAAGAAACTTGCAAACTATTTTCCAACATTGCTACAGCATTTTGCGTTCCACCCTGCTCCACATCCTCACCAGCACTTGCTGTCATCGGTTTTGTTTTGTCCTCGCCATTCTGAAAGGGCTGCAGTATTATGTAATAACGTGTTAAATTGCATTTCCAGAATGACTAATACTGTCGAGCATCTTTTTATGTCATTATTCATTATCTGTATATCTTATTTGGCAAGTTTATGTTTAACTTTTATTCACTATTATTAAGTTGTCTTACTGACTTGTAGGAATTCTTAATATATTCTGGAAACAGCTTCTTTATCAGATACATATTTCTAAAACTAAAATCTTTGGCTTATCTTATTATGTGTTAACAGTGTCTTTCAGAGAAGAGAAGGTTCTAATTTCGATGAAGTCCATCACTCCATCATTGTTTTCAAATGAAATTCATTTTTGTGTCTTACCTAATAAATTTTTGCCTAACCAAGGTCAAACACTTGGCAAATAGCTTATTCTTGACATTTTGAAGTTTTAGCTTTTCCATTTAGAGCTATAACTCACTTTTAGTTAACTATTGTATTGCATATGATTTAATATAAGAGTAGGGTTTTTTTTCATTTTATGTATAATTTTTCCTGTATCATATGTTGAAGATAACTATTTTCTCATTGAGTTACCTGAACAACTTTATTGAAAATAAACTGACCACAAATGTGTGGGTCTACTGATGGTCTCTGTATTCTGTTACTTTGTAAGATATTTTTTATCTGTAAGTTGAAACCATACTGTCTTGACTACTATACATTTACCATAGTGGTAGAAATCAGGTAGTGTAAATTCTCCGATTTCATTATTTTTACATAAGGACAGAATAAGATATTTAAAATTGTCAACCTTGGTGGAGTGCCATAGCCTTGCAGCTCATGGCAACCTTGAACTCTTGGACTCAGGCGATTCTCTTGTCTCAGCCTCCCAGGTGGCTGGGGCTGCAGGCGCCCACCACAATACCAGGATTTTTGTTGTTGTTAGAGTTGCCATTATTGTTTGACTGGCCCGGGCTGCATTCGAACCCATCAGCCTTGGTGCAGGTAGCTGGCACCATAACCACCATGCTACGGGCACTAAGCCAACACAGTGAGGAAAAAAATAGAAAAAATAAAAGAAAAATACAATAATAAATATATTACAGCACTTAAATGAACAGAAAGAGAGCCATCATCCATATAAAAGTATTAAAGACGTAATTAGAATATAATGAACATAATACGTGATGGATTCAAAAAGAAGACTAAAGTTAGTCATGGCACACAAACATGGAAGTAGAGAATCGTTATCAGGATTAAAGAAGTTCCAGTTAATTACCAAGAATAAATCACCAACTATTTAGACTCAGGAAAGTTTCTGAGGTCCTTCTGGCTAACTAAATCCAACATTCTATTCCAACTCTAGACCTCCAGTACCTCCGTGAACACATAAGTTCTTGCCACAGTGTTGTGTAGTATGATTTTGGCTATAAATAAATGAGAACCAAATAACAATTACTTAACCTATATAAAATTAATTTATCTGTATAACAAAGTCTCAGAAGATAGACTTTTTTCCCCAGAGGTTCATTGATAATAATTTATACCCACGATTCTTTTGATTAATCCTGATGATCTAAGGAGAGTGGCCAGGTATGTGAACAGAATGGAAAGTGAAAAGAAGCTTTGTTTCTTAAGATTCTGAATTTTTATTCAGAGCAAAATATCTTTTGCAGCATATTATCCTTTACAGCCAGCTGAGACCTGTGGGTGGATCAGAAGGACCCTGCTACGGACTGCAGATCTTGGAAGCAAAATAGCACATCTTGCTCAGTCTGTCTCTAAACTTTTGTCGTGATCTTAGTGTGTGCACACCCAGGTACCTATTTTATATACTGATGTCTTGAAATCTGTCCCCGTTTTATCCTTGTTACTACTGTCCTAGATCAGGCTGAACTCACAGTTCCATGGTACTTGAATAGTCTCCTAATTAGAACTTTATCTCTAGTGTAGCTCAAATCTATCTTTCAAATACATATTAAAACCATCTACGCTAATTTAACCATCCCCATCCCAGTTTTGGGGTGAACGTTCCTCACTGGCCTGGTGTCATGTACATGATGAAACGCTTTGACAAGGCTGCTTGGTGTTTTTAATCATCTGGCCTGGTGTTTTCATCAGCTTCATCTATAAGACCCCTTCATTCTTTACAGTTTAAAGTGCAGCAATAAAAAAGCATTCTCATAATAGCTCATACAACCATCTCTGTCTTCATTCTTTCCCCTTCTTTATGCTAACTCCATCAAACGGAAGTAACTATATTCATAGCAGGCACTGCCTTTGTGCTTAATATGGTTCTGGGCACAGTGGGGAGCTATCAGGAGCCATTTATGTTCAATATTGGTGGATGGTCCTAACTGAAACTAGTTAGGATATACCTGCTACTTCTCTTAAGACTCTTGTATATGCCTAATGAATAAAGATAATCTTTGAGTTATAATTTTATGCTTTAGCTTGAAATAGTCTGCTTAGCTTTTGGAAATGGCTGGACAAAAATTATTTAAATATGGATTTATTTGTATTGATTGAAACTTTAAATGTTTAGCAAAAAATTTAGTGACTTAAAAATAAAAAAAGTCACTGAATCTTGTTTATCTTCTATAGGCAACGTGTACAACATAACGTTTTCATATATAGTCAATCCAATTAGGATACCTGGTATCTGTTATCTCAGTACTTTCCCTGGTGTGTGTGCCCTCCTGGCAGGTATCTAGTGTACTAAACAATATTTCTAACTGCAGTCCTGACGCCGTACCTGGATCTCTGGACTTACTCATTTTACATAATTGTAACTTTATACCTGTTGACCTACATCCCCTTCCCTCTCAATCTTTTTTTTATTAAATCATAGCTGTGTACATTAATGCAATCATGGGGCACCATACACTGGTTTTATAGACCGTTTGCCACATTTGTTTTTCCCCTTATCTCTCATCCTCTCCTCCTTTCCCATCTCCAGTAGCCACTGTTCTACTCTTTGTTTCTATGGAATAGACCTTTTTAAGATTCCAGATAAGGGTGATCTAAATCTTCGTATTAATCTCAAACTTTTTCTTATTAAACCTTAAAGATAGCACACCATTTTCAAACAGAAGCCAATGTAGTCCTTTTTGTGCTTTGAGTATTACCCATAGCCTTAAATAGGCAAGCTTCCTTAATTGGTTTGTTGCAAAAAACAATTGGTGTACTTTTTAAATGAGTTTATGTTTGTTTGTAAGTTTTTCCTATAAAAAGATGTAGCAGAGTGAAATCAAATCCAGCAGACTGGATTCTCTCGTCTCTTGTCGATAGAACTAAATCCCTCCAGACTCATGGCTCTGTGAGGCATATTATACAGACAATGAGATGGTGGCGGAAAATTCAGAGAAAAAAACATTATTACCTGTATTATAAATCTCCCCCTTTCTCTAGAATAGTCATTGCAAATAAGGTAATTCTCTAAAAACTATGTTGCAAAAAGATATGGTCTGAAATACTACTAAAGATAGCTGACATGATGGTGTAATTATGAAGCACTTTCATAGCTAGCTTTAGAGGAATTTTAATATTCTATTTAGAATTTAAAGAGTTTCTAAAAATCACGGCCATCTTTCAGCTCATCGCTAAAGTGTTCTGCTCTCATTTATTTCCTTTTCATACTGCAGTGATGATAATTAGGAAAAGAAACATGGGATGTGGCTTTATACCAAGGCCCGAGATATTAAATAACTTGATGGATCCCACTCAGAGGATTATAGAATGAAAATGTAGGTGTGCTCTATAATATTATTGTTTTGACTTACACAGATGCTTTTATTAATGCTTTTAACATCCAAGGGAAAGAGAAAGGAATGTCGATGCTGAGGCAGAGCTATGATAATTGACACCCAGCAGCTCACGGTGCACCTCACTTCCTCATCTTATATTGGACCTTGTCTGACATAATGATTTCCCCTTCCACGCCAATGTTGGAAGATGTCAGACACATTTTTTTTTCTTGTTTGTTTACTTTTTGTGGCTCTCATTCAGTGACGAGAGGTTAGTGACCATGCTGAGTACCTTCGTTGGCCCTCAAACACCGCTGTTCACTGCTTATAGGAAGAAACAACTTGTCCAATTTGAAAAACTGACAGTTATTTTAGAATGCGCAAAGTTAATGGGAAGAGTGGGCAGAGCTAATCGGCACTGTGGATGTTAGAATTTACAAGGGGATCTGTCAAACGGTGGGGAAAAAATTATTATTCCGGTTGAGGGAAGTTATGGTTGCAAACGACTACACCTTTTACTCACTCAATAAAAGGAAAGTGGGCAAATGTGCAGACACACCTTTCTTACGGGAGCTACCTTATCACCCAGCTTTCGAGCAAAATCTAGAACAGAAATTCAAGAAAGAAGGGAAGACCATCATTTTCTGACACTGAAAAAAAGTGTAGGTGGGAAAATGCATTATAATGCAAAATGAAAAAAAAAAAAAAAAAAGAAACTCCACAAAGGATTGCATGTTTGCAGTAGAAGAAATGAGAACAGTAGGAGAGAAACCATTTTCTGCTGTGAGACGTGCAAGGGGAAGCCTGGACGTCATCCTGCAAATTGCTTTAAGATGTATCATACTAAAAAAAAAAAAAAAAATTGTTATCTTATGTAATCTAAAACAGATAATAAAATCACCAGGTCGGTTTATATTTATGTTTTACTCTTTTAAAACTGTAGGGTAATTAAAAGTAATCTACCAACTTCTTTCCTGCCCCAAATAAGTAAGATCTAGGGAGTATGCAGGTGGCAGAAAAATGTGCCAGTGTTCTGGTTTCCTCTGGTAGCCAAAACATTGAGAGTGCGTATCTACATGGTAAGTAACACACCCCAAAATTTATGCTAGTGTAAAACTAGCAGTGACAACCCAGTTGACCACCATGTAGTAAAGTGCACCTCTTCTCACAGAAAGGTGACATTCTTGGCCACCACTGGCAACGCTCGTGTGTTAGATTCTTTCCTCCTCCCACTGAATGAGTGAGATGACCGGCATGTCCTCCAGGCTTTACTTTCAGCTGGAGGCAACAGGGAGCTTCAGTCCTAGAGCTTCCTGGGAAATGTAAAGCCTGGGATAGCTCTCTGGGCCCAGCTGTAACACACTTCCTTCCTCTATTCTCCTCCACCAAGAGTCTTTTTCTTAGGGCAGCAGGTCAGGCACCTCAAAGGAGATGTTCCTTGGTCTCTTTCCAAGAGTGGGTAAGGGCAGATGGTAAGGTCCCTAAATGATTTACAGGGGCCCATCCTGACCCGCGGCTTTCTTCCTCCACTTGCAGTTACCTGCATCCACCTTGGTCTGTAAATATTTGCAGAGAGAGATAAACTACCTGCTCATATCTTTTATCATAAGATATTGGTATGATTGTTCTATTTTATTGCTTGTTATTGCTTCTAACCTCTTTTTGTGCCTAATTTATTAATTACACTTTATCATGGGCATGCATGAACATGAAAAACCATACAATACATAGGGCCCTGTACTATCCATGGTCTCAGGCATCGCTTGGGTGGGGGAGAGGGGTCTAGGAACATATTCCCTGCAGGTAAGAGGGGATTAGTTTGAAGACCTCTACCTCAGAATTGACCAGTTTTAGGAGAGCTCATAGACCACTAATAAATCTTATTGTATGCAATTGATGAAAGCAAACCTAAAGGAAAAATTATAAAATGATTCTCTTTGTGACATTTACTGGTACTACTTTTATGATCCTTTCTTTGATGTGAGTGTTCAGATAGCTTGGCTTCAGAGCATATGAAGTGTCTGATTCACGTTGCTAGCACTGAAAGGAAGAGCGTGATTACAACTTTCCCCTTACACACCCAGCTCACCTGCCCTAGCCAGCTGCTGAAACAGATCCTGAAATAATTCTGAGGATTCTGGAAACAATGTTGGTACATGGGTAGAGGGTAGATACTCAAATATCAGACTCAACTAAACATGGGCATTATATAAACCACAATTAAGAGGAAGTTTTATATAAGCCAATTAGGTATAAATGCCAGCAGCTGCTAAGAAATAGCTACACGTATTTGCCTTGATGGTCAAAATCCATTTCACACGTGTTAACTCCATGTGGAATGTACATTCGGTGAAAACCATCTTTAACCTTCCTCAATTACAAGCCATTCTCTATCATCTCCAAACCTCGATCTTCTCATACGGGAAATGGGGAGATAAATTCTAATCCACATGTTCATTCAAAATCAGTAACCAAAACCCCTCCACCAGTAGGATGTTGCCCGGGTCTTAAAAGTCAAAATTTGTTCCATGAGATCTCTTCTGTATCTGACATTTGAGGATAATATGATTCTTCACCTTTATTCACTTTAGTTTCGCTAACTTTAACAACACTGTTATTTTATTTTCCTTTGTCTTAGATAATATAAATATTCACTTTTCTGTGCCTGCAAAGAAAACAGGCCCTGTGTAGTTATTCATTAATATCTCTGCTAGAGAAAGTCAGACTCTGGAGTGGCAGTTATGACTTTAAAGCCATGGTCACAGCTCTTTCTAAATTTCCAGTATCTCAGTCACTTTGACTTTTTCTTTCTCTACCAATTAGTCACATGATGAAACTAGACTAACAGCAGCAGTAACAACAACAAAAACTTCATCATCATTGAAATATCCTCTGACGTGTGTCAACTAATCAGTTCACAATGGAAGGGGTTGTTAAATTTGTGCAATTTACTCTCACTCCATCTCTGTTTCTGTTTTTTTTTTTTTTTTTAATTTCAGACTAATGCGAGGATGCAAGCAATTAGCTTACAATGTGTGCGTTTGTTAGGTAGAGTCCCTACTGTAGCTGTGTCCTGCACCCAGGAGGTGTGCCACACACCCTGGTGTTGTCCCACTGAGTGGGAGAATGCCCATCCCCCTCCAGCGGCCCCTCCCCCTTCCCCGCAGCTTGAATTGAATTGAGTTTGTCACTTGTGTGAGTGTGTATTGCATCATCTACAGGCTTCACATTAGAATTGAGTACTTTGGATACTTGCTTTCCACTCTTGTGATACTTTATTAAGAATGTGATTTAACTCCACCCAGGTTAATACAACAGATACAAAGTCATCATATTTTTCACGGCTGAATAATGCTCCATGGTATACATATAGCACAATTGATTAATCCATTCCTGGGTTGATGGGCATTTAGGTTGTTTCCACATCTTGACAATTATAAATTGAGCTGCGATAAACAATCTAGTGTAAAAGTCTTTACGATAAAATGATTTTTTTTTCTTTTGTGTAAATGCCTAGTAATGGGATTGTGGGATGCAATGGAAGGTCTGTTTGAGTTCTTTGAGGATTCTCCACACTTCTTTTCAAAGAGGCTGTTATTAGTTTGCAGTCTTGCACGTAAAACTGTTACCTGCTCTCCATGTGCACTCCAGCATTTGCAGCCTTGGGACTTTGTGATGTGGGACATTCTCACTGGGGTAAGGTGATATTTCAGGATGGTTCTGATAAGTAGGGAAGATGAGCATTTTTTTTTTAATTTATTTATTTTTATTGTTAAATCATAGCTGTGTACATTAGTGCAATCAAGGGGTACAACGTGCGGGTTTCATATACACTCTGAAATATTCTCATCAAACTGTTCAACGTAGCCTTCATGGCATTTTCTTGGTTACTGTATATAGGCATTGGTATTCTGCCTTTAGTAGGTTTCGCCTGTTTGTTAGCCTTTTGTCCGTCTTCCTCAGAGAAGGTTCTGTTCATGTCTCTTGCCCAGCGAGTTTGTTTGCTCTTTTTTTTCTGATTCTACTTTTTAAAAATTAAAATAAAATTTTGAATGTGGTTATTTTCTATGGTATGATATCTCTTAGATGAGATTTGATTCCTTCTTGTACCTCTTAAATATCCCCTCAAATAAGCTTGGGTTTTTGTGCTTGATCTTGAAAGATTCCCTCTCTTGAAATTAATGACCTGTGTGTGCCTGCTGGGTCTACTTCACCATTGTTTTGAATGGAGAGAGACTACAGAGAAACAAAGACGTAATTTCTTCCCTTCTCATTCGAAAGGCTTGCCACTAATTATTTTAAAACATCACACCTACACAGATGCCTAACTCATGGTAAATATAATATAACCTCATTTTATACATCTCAGGAATATGTTGGAATTTATCTATCATTCATTCAGAAAATATTTACCAAGGATCTTTCATTTGACAAGCATTTTATTGGGCACTCGGGATGTAAAAATAAAATGTAATTTTGTGCTTGAGTAACTTGGCCTGCAAACTCTATAGGGAAAAAATATAAGTAAATCAACAACATAGAGAATATTTCATACTTTAATAGAGGTTTTTGGTGTATGCCATAGGAACATAGAGGCTGGTGGCAGGTATGTAAACAAGCCTTGGAGTATCTAAAGAAGGGGCTACTTTACACACACACATCCCACCTGACCATTAAGGTGGCATACATTATACCTTTCATTAAACTAAGTTTCTGAACTATCTCTGAAGTCAGGGTGCCTGGGTAAACATCCACACTCCTGCTGTGTCTATGCTGTGTTCCAAGTTTTCTCATCTGTCAAATACATTTTTTAAAGAGTAGCACCAATAAAACAGATTTTTGCCAATTGAATTAGTGACTGCACAGGCATGTTTAGAATAGGTCCTGGCACACAGTAAGCAAATGTACACATTAGCCGCATTAGTTTTGTCATCCCACTTTCTTAAACTCAGGTTAATGTGAGGGTACAAACAACCAAGGCACGGTATTTGAATTTGCTAGGTAGATTCCTTCTTATAATTACATCCTGCATGCACAAGGTGTGCCATCCACCCCTACATTGTGCCCATTTATAAGCCTACTTTTTATGAATAAAGTAATATTTGTTGATTTCAGAAACAATGGGAACATATAGATAAGCAAAACAATTTTTTAAAATTTACAATGTATCCTCCAAGATAATAACTGTGAACAATATTTGTACGTACCTTCATTTATATAAATATCTAGTGTGATTTTGCTTGTGTCTGTGTATGCAGGTATTTAAAATATATATGAATATATGAACTGTATCATGCATTAAGTGATTATTTTTTTCACTTATCAAGCTATTATAAACACCATCTAAAATTAATAAATGTTTGTTTACAATATTTTTCTTAGTGGTTCCATAGCATTACGCTGAATAGGTATCCAATGATGTATTAAGTTAGTCCCCTACTGTAGGACACCTATGTTGATTTCTTATTGTCACTTATATATAAAACACTATGATAAAAATCTTTGTAATATATGGTTAATTATTGCCTGAGTCTTCTTTCTTAGATTTGAGAATTACTCTGACAAATATAACATACCATTTTAAAGCAGCAGAATATAAAATTTAAACTGTAAAACAAAACAGTAAAAACCACCCCAAATCTGCAACTAAAAGTTAATTATATGATTATACAATTACATGGAATTAAAAAAAAAAAAAGGTGCCAGTGAACAGCTAAAATGGATAAAGAATTTCCCTACATTTTCCGTGTAGCCAAATCTTTACTCACTTCTGCACATCCGTCAACATCTACCAAAAAAAGGGTGCAGAAAACTCATGGAAGTTAACACGGGCTTGCCTCCCTTCCTGTGTAAAACGAGCAAACCCGTGTGAGTCGGTACCTCTTGTGTGATTTAGTTTCATGTACCCTTTGTATAAAATTTCAACTATGCATTTTGTTGCAGGGTGGGGCAGACTGTGAAAAGGCTTTCTTGAAGTGATGACAGAAGCAGATTTTATTCCTTTGTAGAAAACAGGGACATTTTAAAACCAGTCTTGGTTGCTTTGTTCTTGGCCATAAACAAACAAAAGATTAAGTTCCGTAAAGTTCAATTCCCTTTTGAAGCTTCATGTGCTACATCAGATCTACTAAACTTTAAAAAGTATTTTTTTAAAGCCCATTTTCCTCTTCAGGGGTGTTGCATCTTTTAATTTGGATGATAACTGCACTATTTGATTTGTACTCATGAATATTTATGGACTCAGGAAATGTTTGAAGAACAACATTATTTCAAAGCAACTAAACTCAAAATCACACTTTTCCTCACAGGCATGCTTGGCATGAACCACAGGTTGGGCTTTTTCTCCTGAGGCCGTGTCAGTGTGGACATCAGCCCTAGTGAACCTGATTCCGGGGAATCTTTAGATACACACAGCTTCTTCTCTCCCCACTTCAAGCCCTTACACTCTCTTAGAACCTGCACTTCGTGATGGACAGTTATCTGTTTTAGTCTCACAACAGTCCTGTGCTTTCCATATTTTATCTCTATTTTTCAGGTGAGAAAATTGAGGATCAGAGGACCAGAGAGTTGAGCTGGATGTGGAATCCTAGTACATTAATCCAGGAACTTTCACGTCCTCTTGTTTCTTCTCTTTTTCTACCTTAACTTAGTCCCAGTTTCTTTTAGATCTTAGGTAACACATTTCCCAGCTGAACCTGGGCCACCCTGTGGTCAGCCCCATGACTCCTGTGCCTTGGTTGGCTGTGGCACCAACATGTTCTCCTGTGCCTTATTTAATTTTTATAGTTATTAAATTTTGTTTTAATACTACTATAAATACATTATTGTTTTCAGTAAATCAATATGCAGGTTTTTATGGTATTTCTCCCACTCTAAACTGTCAAATTAGGGACACATTAAGTGTCCAGTTAGCATATATTTTATAACTATATCGTCTCAGTCTGTGGTCTTCCAATTTTGTTTGGGTATATTTGACATGCACACATTTCAATTTGTGTGTGATCAAATCTATCAGTCTTTTTCTGGCTTCTGGGATTCTTGTCCTGTTTAAAACAATCTCTTCTACCAAAGAATATTCTACAAATAGTCTAAATTTTTTCTGTTGTTTGATGTTTTACCCCTCAAATGTATTCACTACATGCCTCATTCTGCAGAAAGCTACTTATAGAGACAGGTGTAATCATGTAATAAAAAGTTATATCCATAATTTGAACCCCTTCTCTTCCATCTCATCATCAACACAGCATTATTGATCCTCAGATCATACTTTTCTGCCATAATGTAATCTCCATTTCTTTTCTTCTACAAGAATGATGAACAGGAGTGTGAAACATTAACTCAGTGCATACAAACGTCAAGCCAGTTTTTGAGTGGTCCTAATGCAATGGCACTTAGGATAAACGTGATGATAGTAAACATCCTTCCTTCTAGCTTCACATTGTTTGGGGGAGAGTTTTCTTTGAGAATTTTTACCACACATAAGCTATATTTTTATGCATATTTACATTAGTCCTGAGAATTTACCTTTGCATCCACATGAAAATAAAAATACATTTTAGTGTTAATTTCCAGTTATTCAACTCCACCACTGCCCGTAAATTTCAGTTGTGAGGATTTGGATGAATTTCAGTTCTTTTCTCCCTTCTTTTCCAACCTGGGCGATTGGCCTTGAAATTCTGGGTGAAATCCCTCTGATACTTTTCTCGCTGGTATCCATGTGTCAGGGATGCACATTGCTGTGGTTTGAGTGTGTCTCCCAGAGATCACTAAGAGGTGCTTAGGTGGTGAGGGTGTGGATTAATGTGATCCTACACCAGGGGGTTAGGTCGTGGGAGAGGGGGCTTGTCATAAAAGTGGGCTGGGGCCACTCCTGCTCTTTTGTGCACCACCCTGACAGGTGATAGGATGCACGCCTCCACACTCTGGTGCATCTGGAAGGCCCTCACAAGGGTGGCCCCTCCACCTTGGGTTTCCTATTCTCAAATAAACATCTGTGGCCTGTTAGGAAACATCCGTGCAGTGGGGGGTGAGCAGTGGGTGAGTGAACAAAGCTTCATCTGTATTTACAGCTGCTCCCCTTCACTCGCATCACAGCTCGAGCTCCATCTGGTAGCAGATAAGCGGCTCATAGGAGCACAAATCCTACTGTAAATTGTGAGTGTTCTAAGTTTTTTGAGACCATTTCAAATCTCCATGCATTCTGGCCTAGAGTCAAGGCAGAATGTCCTGAGATTGCCGTGAAAGCACTGAAAGGCCGGTTTCATCCCCAACATCCCATTTTTGTAAAGCACTATTGGGACTAGACTGGACATAGCAACAACTTCAGGTGTCACCATCTCCTATGACCTTAAGATGGGACTGTCAAGTTGCAGAAAAACAAGCTCAGGGCTCCCACCGATTCTGCATTGTGCTGCATTATATAATTTCTTCATGTCATATTACAATGTAATGACGATAGACACGACGTGCACAGTAAATGTATGAGCTTGAATCATCCCCCAGTAAATAGCATAGTGTGAAGACAATATTTATTATACTGGCCAGGGAAGGGTCGGTAGGGTTACCTGGACGATTGTTGGACGGATAACTTTATTTCCTTTTGTTTTTATTTTCTATCTTAAGAGATGGTAGAATTTTTAGGCTCTCCCTGAAGCTGTGGAGTAGTGATGGTTCATGATTTACATAGTTAATTTCATTTTCCTTTGATGTTTCCTCACATTTTCAAACATACTAATTTTTTTCCTCTCTAATGCCATACTTCTCTTCCTGATAGCACTTAACAAGGAGTTTTGCATATAGTAAGTGCTAAAAATTTTTGTTGAATACATTGTCATCAGGAAACATAACTTACATATAAATTATATTTTCCCATGATCTGTGTATAAAAAAGAAAATCTGTCTGCAGGAATTTAAAACATATACCTCGTTTGGAACCAAAGGTGTCTATGTGTCTTTAATAAGTTAACTTTAAATGATTTTAATGCTGGTAAATTATATGAAAAAGAGCCAGAAAAGCAACCAAGCTTGAAGCAAGTATTATAAATTCATACATCCAGTATTTCAGTTGTTTAATTAACTATTCCAGCATGACCCCTTCCAGGTATAGTGTTGTTTAATTCATTGGCAATATACAGTTTCCTTCTTTTCACTTCTTGGCATTAATATTTTTATTAAACAATTTGATTCATTTTTTTTAACCACAGGAGACCAAAGAAAGGGTCAAGAGAATTGAATGTCTTTTCTAACATTTCAGCAGAAAAAAATAACAATACTCCTGTTTTAGTTGTCTTGGAGATGAAAATTTGTGATGAAAGAAACCACTCTGATGTTTCATTTGGATGCTAGTAAGTGACAGGTGACTTGGGTCATGTTTACCATCAAGAAAATGGCAGAGACTGTGTTAGGCAGGTAGCTAGATGTGTGCAGAGAGGATGATGGATGTGGTCAGGCTATTTTAGATTCATTTGGGTCAGGCTGACCTGGGCTACTATGGGAATGAGGATGAAAAAAATTTTGCAAGTGGGTTGCTTTGAGAACAAAGTTAATTAAGCCCCTGGAGCACCTGAAGCTAGAACAGGCGAGGGAAAATCTGCCAAAACTGTTCTTCTGGTTTTCTCACTTCCAGAACTGTGCAGGAATCAATTTCTGTCTTAAATACTCCCAATTGTCCCTCAAAGAAAAAGAAGAAGAGCAAGTTTGAGGATAAGGAAAGAGAAGTTTATTACTTTGCTGGCAAAGAAGGAGCATGCCACAACTGATCTCAAAATCCAAAATCCTGCCTCTGAGCAGAAGCACAGAACTCGTAAAGGTCTGATCCCCTAATGCCATCTGAGGCCAAGGCAATCTTCTTGTCTCTTCCAGGATTCATCCCATTTTCAGCTAAGACAGTCTTGTGAGCTCCACCCAGATTCTTCTCATCTTTGGCTAAGAGGATCTTGTGACCTTCACCCATCCTGTCTTCAGTTAAGATCTCATGACTTCTGCGCAAGAAACTATCTCCTTTGGCACAAGGAACAAGGGACATTCCCTGCTCCTCCTGACCACTGCCCTGAAGCAGGGATGCAGGTGTCAGTTTCCAAAAAGTTGGGGAGACAGAAAGTATTTTGGCATTTTTTTAGGCCATTCCTTCTGCAACACAACTAGTACTTTTTCTTACAGCCGCCTCATGAAACTGATACAAGATTGTATTGACTCAGAATGCTACGCTAATACCCAGCTATATTCACTGAAGCAACTCCCATTGCAATTATATACAGGGAGTAATGGGATACTCAAAATATCTTCGATTTTTTCTGTTGTTGATATTGTTTGTTTTGTTTTCCAATTAATTGCCCAAACATTTTGTATCTAGAGTTTTTTTTTATAATATTGTGCTACATTAGAGGTGTATTCTTTATATAATAAAGCGCATTTACATTAATATTTATATGTTATAATAAAATATGTGGTAATAAATAGACACTTATATTGCACATGAAACACTGCAATTTATAATTACTTTTGTGTTTATTAATAGCTGCTGGAAAAAAGGTGTATTCCTGACTTATGATCCCTAGTTAAAGCTCTCTGGTCAAACACTGCATTCAGGGTTATTGTCAGTTTGTTCTTACAACTTGTTTTTTTCCAGCCTTTATTTAGAGTGCTACTCTTTAACATTTCTATAATAGGCTGGTTGTGGTGACTTAAGCCTATAATCCTAGTACTCTGAGAGGCGGAGGTAGGTGGATTTCTTGGATTTAAGAGTTCAAGAGCAGCCTGAGCCAGAGTGAAATGCTATCTCTACTAAATATAGAAAAATTAGCTGGGTGTGGTGATGCATGGCTGTAGTCCCAGCTACTTGGGAGGCTGAGACAGGAGGATCACTTCAACGCAGAAGTTTGAGGTTGCTGCGAGCTATGATGATGCCACCCAGGGTGACATCATACTCTACCCAGGGCGACAGAGTGAGACTCTGTTTCTAAATAAATAAGTATTCCATAATAAAAGTAATCTTTTTTTCTCCCCACAACTGATGGCCAAGCTCTGGCCTGCATTATTTATATACATTGTTAGAAAAATAAAACAATGAAAAAAAATTAAATTTTCCCTCCCCTAGTACTGTCTCATTATTTCTTCTCCTCATTCCCTTTCTCCTACTTTGATAATAGAACTCTACTCCCTTTGTAAAATTTTAAGTCATAAAACTTGTTTCACATTCTGCTTAATGATTTTAATGGTAGTCAGATGAATCCCCTATAATTACATGTGATGTATTTGAATGACATTCATGTCTTAAATCACTCACCTACAAGTATTTATTAAACACCTACTCTGTGTCAAATACAATAATAATTGCTGGAGATGAAAAGATAAATGAAACAGCTTCTCATCTCTAAAAACTCACAGTCCTCTGAAGAAAGTAGATAGGCAAATAAACAAATTACAATTCAATATGGTACGTGGAAAAATCGTCTTTCATCAGCCAGAATGAATTGAATATTTCTGTTTGAGAAACACATACCAATGCGGTGAACTTTAACGTCTTCTGGAAGACGTTCTCTAGATGTTCACCACCCTGCCTGGTCTTTCTTCCTTGACTCTCTCTGTGAGGCTGCTTTTTGTGGCCCTCTGCTTCTAGATAAGGGTGTGGTGTGACCCTCTCTCACCATACAAACAGAGATGACACATGTCATTTCCAGAAATGGTTTTAAAATTTCTCAAAAAGAAAAAAAATCTTTCTTTTTTCAACAGTTGATTGAATATAGAGAATACAGTGAGGTCTCAGAGTCCTTGGAAAATCAGTAAGTCAGTATTAAAATAAAGATTCCTGAGTCCTTCCCTCAATTACTCTGTGAAAGGCAGACTCTTCCAAATACTCAATGGTCTGAAATGTATTTTTTAATGATGTTTAGCTACTGAGATTTTGAAGCTGTTTGTTATAACATTTAGTCCAACCTTACTAAAATGCTACCTTGACTACATGTATAATGTTAACATACTGAAAATTAAAAACTTGAGAAATTTTTGTCAAAGAAAGGCTGGTAATAAAGAAGAGCATGTATAAACACACTAAATAAAAAACAGTCATGGAAAATCTAGAGAACAGTGACCATGAAGGTAAAAAATGTTATATTATCCCACAAGGATAGAGAGTGAACCCTTAGTGGAATGTCGAAGAATGAAGAATAAGGAGAATGGCTTTCAGAGGACTTTATGAATCCAAAAAAGTAAAAGGAAACTAGCTACAGAATGTTTTTTCATTTAAAGAAAATTAAGTTAATTAATTAAGTTAATTAATCAGATCTAATTCCTCTACCTGCCCTCTTATTCTTTCTTTTCTCCTGGTGTTCGTAGAAGTCTCTGACGGTCTTTTATGTTCTTTTCATTTCAGCAGTGATGTCTTTATTTCTTCTGGAACTTATTTGAATGCTCTCTTTTCTTTGTTGGATTAATCTGTCAATTTTGTTTATATTCTTAAAGAACCACATCTTTGTTCCATTGATGCTTTGAATGCGTTTTTTTTTTTTTTTAATTTCATTCAATTCTACTCTCATCTTTCATATTTCTCATCTTCCCATAGCTTAAGATTTGGTTTGTTCTTATTTTTCTAGTTCCTTGAGGTGTGATGTTAGATTGATGTATTCAGAAAGAGTAGCTGTTTAGAACATTTCTACACACACAAACCAGAAACTCTAGAGGAAATGGATAAATTCCCAGAAACATACACCCGCCCAAGCTTGGATCAGGAAGAAATAGAAATCCTAAAAAGACCAATAATGAGTAGAAACACTGAATCAGTAATAAAAAAGTCTGTCTGGGTCTGAGAAGCTGTAATTTTGTTAGCCAATCTCAGGTAGAACAAAAAAGAAAGTGATTGTGTGGATTGAAAAACATTCAAAAATGCAACTTATGTGTTTTTCTTTAGCATCAAGGACCTCTTATTTTAATATCTAAATCCTTAATGAAAAATGACACCTGTTTCACTGTTTTCCCTGTGGTGGAATTTCTTTGGAGGAAGTTGGTGAGTAGACAGTTTGGAACAGGAGGCGCGGCCTAAATCACTTTGAAATGATAGCAAATGTGTATGTAGAACTTTACTACAAGTCTTCCTTTCTCCAGACATACTAGAGCTAAACTAGCTTATTGAATCCTGGTAATAAAAGAGTGAAAACCATATAATTTTCCCATTTAATATAGGAGTGACTTGAGGCAAAAAATGGTTTAATAATTTGCCTAAGGTCACATAGCTAATTGATTAGAGTTCTCTAGCAAAACAGAAGCAACAGGAGGCATAAGCATGGAGATTTATTTTAGAGAATTGTTTCTGTGAAATATGGAGACTGGCAAGTTGGGAATGTATAGAGTAGGCCGAAAGACTGAGATGCACGGAAGATTTGATGTCTTAGCCCGAGTTTTACGTTAGTCTTGGGAGAATTTCCTTTTCCTAGGGATACCTCAGACTTTTTTTCTTAAAACTTTCACCTGATTGAATGAACTTTACCTACATTATAGAGGGTAATATTCTTTACTCAGGGTCTACAGATCTCTATGTTAATGTCGTCTTTAAAAATAACTTACAATGACATTTGGACTGGTGTTTGACCAAGTATGTCTGTGCTGTGACTAAGCCAAGTTAACACATACAATTAGCCATAACAGCTAGTAAATAGAGCCAAGATATAAACACAAATGGTGTTCATCTAAACTTTAAAAGTCTCCATTTTAGAAGAGAGTGAGGAAGTTGTGACAAGAAAATCTTTAGCCCAAAGAATATTTTGTGAAATGATCACAGGGTAGGTGATCCTTTCCATAATCCATTTTTCTAGAAATCTCTTAAATTTACCTTTTCCTTTTCAGTTGATCCTACCAAAGTATCTGTTGATAATAGGGCCATCATTTCAAGGGGTCATCATTCAAAATTATTAAAAAGAAAACCTCCTTATACATTTGTCCAAACCCACACAAACACAACACCAAGAGGGAACCCTAATATAGACTATGCTAATACTGGGTGACGATAATGTGCCCAGGTTAAGTTCATCAACTTTAATAAATGTTCCACAGTGGTGGGTGGTGTTGGAAATGGCTCAGCATCACCTGTGAGGCAGGGGTACTGTGCTATTGATACCTTTTACTTGATTTTGCTTTGAACTTAAAACTGGTCTAAAATATAAACTCCTAGTAATATTGAGTTTTTAAAAATATGATGGATGGTGTGATAAAATAAGAAGACATACTTAGATTTGGAATCACTCTTTATTTGCACTCCAGATTCTCTGACTATTAGCTAAATATCTTTAGGACACTGGTCAAGACAGGGCTTCTTAGTTTCAGAATTTTTTCAGTCTGTGAAACACCCTGATAATAAGGGCCTCATAATAACTTTTAAATTTAAGTGAAAAGGTGAAGTAATGTGCCGATTCAAGTATGGGTCACACAAATAAACATGCAAGAAATACTAGTTTTCTTTCAGCAAACACAAATGCAAAAATTACTTCACAACTCAAATGTCCCATCATGTATTTCTGTTGATGGAATTTTTAATGGCAATGGTTGCATGGGAAGAAGGGCATCTGTGTTTTCAATCCGTTCCCAGGACAGCCATTAATCTAGTTATCTGCTTATTTATCTTTATTATCTCCTTACAAAGAGAAAATACAATGATATTCATACAGTATTGATTTTGTATGTGAGGTCTGTGCTGGGAAAACCTATAAAATAAATACAGCTTAACTGGGAAATTCCACAAATATTTAGTGAGCACTTACTATGTGCTCGCAGGATGCAGCCATGTTCAATGTCTCTGTGTACTAGATGTTTTTAATCTTCACTTTATACAAAAAATAAATATTTTATACACATTGGACATATTGCACAAAATAAAGGTGAGTAGAACTGAGACTCACCCCATCTTGGTGCCCTCAGTGACATGACTTTTTCACTGTCATGTCACTGAACCAGTCCACATAAATCCAGGCCTAGAAAAAGGACTGCAGGACGAGATTGTCAGATGTGTTTGTGGGTCCAATCAGATCTCACGCAGATTATTTTTCATTTGGCGGCTTAGTGATTTGCTTGCTTCACTGTGAGTGGTCACATCATACTGCTATTTAAATTTGTAGGGTAGCCAGGTCAGATAAAATCGTATTCTGAACACAAATTGATCTCATTTTGAGCAGCAGCACTGCTGTGATAAGAGTAAAGAAAATTGCTATTACCTTTCGCACCATCCATGAAGACTAATTAAGCAAATCTCCCTATTGTCCAGTCTATTAATATTGAAGAACTTACATGTGAACAGATGGATCCAGTTTGGCATTTTTTTCCCACGATCTAAAAAAATATACCCTGACAGAATTTATACAGCACTGTCATATTCCAGTTCAGCCAGGTTTGTTGTAGCTGATCTCCAAAAATTTAAAACCGTTACTCAGAACGCGAAGCACGCTGCATATATTTTTCTTTAGTACAAATGGCATGCAAGGCAGTGATCACGTGGCCTGTGTACATGGTGCCAAATGTCACATCATGCTTCAAAAACAGGCAAGAGCTCTGGGGAAGACATAACTCTTTCAGGTCTCAAGTTTAAGGAAAATAATAATAGTTGGAATAGAAGGTCATTTCCATTGTCATATGCCTTATGACTGGGGTTAAACAATGTTCCTAGTCATTGTCACTTGAACTTTACTGCTACTGGTAACTAAATATGTCTACTAAGTTGCTGAGTGCAGTGGCTCACACCTGTAATCCCAGCACTTTGGGAGGCCGAGGCAGGAGGATGGCTTGGGCTCAGGAGTTCGAGACCAGCCTGAGCGAAAGAGAGACCCCCATCTCTACTAAAAATAGAAAAATCAGCCAGGCTTTGGGTGAGTGCTTATCATCCCAGCAACTTGGGAGGCTGAAGCAAAAGGATTGCAGAAGCTCAAGAGTTTGAGGTTGTTGTGAGCTGTGACACTACGGCACTCAACCCAGAGTGACAGAAAAAAATAAAAGTCTATTAAGTAGGTATGTACAACAAATCATACAGCATCAAGAGGAATCTTGAGTGTATGAAAGGGCTCTCAAATTGTCCTCCGAGAGCTCTGTGGACATCATTATCCTTTACTGAGTGTGGGGACCATGCACTGCGTACTAGACAAGACAATTTAAATATATTATCCCATTTCATTCCTAAGAAGATATTGAAATGTTCCCCTTTCTACTTCCACATTAAAGACTCTGATACTGAATCATAGACGTATTAATTAACTCATTATTTTCAAATAGTGTGGTAGAGCTAAGATTTGAGCTCATTTTGTCTAATGTAAAGCCCAAACTCTCTCCACCAAGCCACGTAGTCTCTTTTTATATGGTTTACAAAAAAAAAAAGGATAGAAAATGGATAAGAACGAATGTTTACAGTGTCTGATGACAGGTTCTAGGAACGGTGGTGAGTGCTTTATGGATGTACTGTGTTATTTAATACATATCACAAACCCCATTATGATCCTATTAAGTAGGCAATGCAGACTCCATTCCATCATGAAGAAAACTTAGATTTCAAAAAGGCTAAGTGATGTTCTCAGGGAATGAAATTGATAAGTGATGAAACCAAGATCCAAAATCAAATTAGGCTTATAAAGGATATTCTGCTACAGTCAACATAGTCACAAAATACAATGTTTCCTTTCTTTGTAATGGAGGAAGGAACCCTCAAAGACTAGTTAGTCTGCAGTTCACTGAAGTCACAGTTTGGCCCTAGAATAAACATACTCTTGTAGCCAGAAAGCCCTCAGGCAAAAAGGGATACAAAAATTAGGACATTACAACATCTCTACAGGGTATTTGCAAGTGTTAAAATATTCGTTCTTTATGAAACATTCACTTTATGTCATTTGCTCCCCACCTTGTCCTGTGATAACTCCCTGATACACACATACAATACTCTCTCACAAATGCTTCTGATCAATTCTATTTATTTTTCAAATCAACTGCACGTGGAAAGTATTTCCTGGTCCCCACGTCTGGACTAGATGAGTTTTTATGTACTTTGATATCTCTTTATATTTCTCCTGTCATATTGGGATTTTATCTTTACAGACATTCCTCCCTTCTAGGAGATCACGCCTCCTGTAAGGGTAGAATCCATTACTGCTCGTGTTTGTACTGTGTAAGCACCGGGACCAGCACATAGTAAATATCCACTGATTAGTGGTTGAGTTAAACTCATTAGCAGTCGTGAGCTTACTCTTAAATTATTGAGTGTTTTGAAATCAGGTTATTTTTGAAATCAAGTTGTTGAAACAGAGTGTGCTGGATTATGTTGCATTAACTTGGCTAAATTGGGACACTATTTTCCAGCATCATCTTCCCTGTACAGTTATGGGTAAAAGTTTTCTAAGAGAGAAAATTGCATGCATGAGATTTGGCAGAAGCAAAGCAGAAACGATTACTCTCAGAGGGTTGTTTCAATCAGCCAAAGTGACAGACATGCCCTACTAGGTTTCATTCTTGTTTCACGTTCAGTTCATCTTCCAGACTCCTGGCCATGCTCACCCAAAGTGACTCAAGCCCACCATTAAAGGTGTGACTGTGGACCAAGCTGTGATGACCACATACAAGGTCGCAGTTTCAAAAGACCTTGGCACGTGTCCCTCCTCCAAGCTCCTCTTTGTTTTTCAACCATTTTTGGCTTCTTTGCTTTCAATGCAAACTGCCACTTGCTTTAGACATTAATATTGCTAATCATTTCTCTGTTTCTCTGATTTCTAGACTGTCACTTCTCCAGTTCCCTACAGATGTTATGTCTAATTCCTGTAATATATCCATTTTCCCATAATATGTCTAATGGATCTGGTTTTACCACCTGCTCTCTGACTGTAAAGATAGGAGAGTATTCAATGATATGGATATACCATAATTTATTAACCCATTCCCATAAAAAAAACTACTCCCACATTGACAAATGTTTAGCTTGTCCTTACCTTTTTAAACTTAATTCTGTGAAGAACAGTCTTGCATATAAGTAAGTCTTCATTAATATGGGCATAAAAACTGCAGTGTGGATCTTGCTTTTTTTTTTTTTTCAGGATGTAGAATTTCTATTTATCATGTGTCTTATTCTTTCAATGAGTGACCTTGAAAGAAAATTGGAAGAATTTTTTATGTTCCATTTTAAATGTTTCAAATGCTTCTGTAACAGGATCTATTGATTAGGGTTATCTAGAGAGGCAGGACCAAAAGGAGATGGAAGGATGTGTGGAGAGAGGGATAGATAGATAGATAGATAGATAGGTAGATAGATAGATGATTTAGTAGGGGACTTGTCTTACACAATATTGGAGGTTGTGAAGCCTCATGACAGACCATCTTTAAGTTGGAGAACAAGAGAACTCTGTGGTATGACTCTTAATCCAACACCAAAGACCAAGAACCTCGGGGCTTGGGAGGGTAATGTAAGTCCTGAGGTCCATGGACCAGAGAGCCTGGAGTTCTGGGGTCCAGAGGCACAAGAAACATGTCCCTGCTCCAGAAGAAAGGGGAAGAAAATTTGCTTTTTGCCTTTCCTCTGCCTTTTTGTTTTATCCAGGCCCTCAAGCTAGTGGATGGTGCCCACCACATTGAGGTAGGATCACCCCCACTCAGTTCACTGATGCACACACCAACCTTCTCTAAAACGCTCTTGGAGACACTCCCAGATACAGAGCTTTGAGAGTATAACCAGCTCCCTTAATCCTGTCAAGTTGACACCTAAAATTAACCATGACATAACACATCATTACAAACATGTTTTATCAGTGGTGGCTGAGTAATAAGTGTCAAACATCTCTTCACTCCACACTGAGATACCAGACCACTGTTGCTGGACCTACTGAAAATGTGACAAGCACATGACTTTGAGATGATGCAACTTTGAATGTGAAGATCTAGGAAAGCTGAGTTTGAAAAGGTCTGTCCAAAGTTAATTTTTTAGTTAAATTTTCCTTCTGTTCCCCCTGCTGCCATAAAGAGGAGGAAGAGATTGGGGGTGGTGTGGAGAGATCCTTTTACCTACCTCAAGCCAAGGGAAAGAAACTTTTTGACTGCAGAATTCCCCAACCTCTTTGGCACTACAGACCAGTTTCTTGGGAGACAATTTTTCCATGGAGTATGTGGGGGGGTGGGACATTAGGCAGAGCCCAAGTGTTAATGCTGTGGGGCCCAGTTTCTAATAGGTCATACAGAGGTATAAGTCTGTGGCCCGGGGATGGGGGACCACAGTTTCAGAGAACCACACGGTTAATTTGACATTTATTACTTGGCATCTTTTGGGGGGAAAGGTGATGGGACAGAAGAGTGGAAATGAATGGTAATTGGCCCAAATCCAAAAGACTGAATGAAGATGAAAACCTGGGGTTGGAATGGTCTGTCTAGTGACAGAGCAGGGAAAGGAGGCCCCATCGGAAGAAGCTGTGCAAGGCTGACAGATACACAATCCCTGCAGCAAATGTGGGGCCCACTGAGAGAGCCAGCCAGGAATCATCTTCAAAGGTGCTTTCCCCAAGGGAATTCTTGGAGACATCTTCCTGCTGAGGACACTGTGGTGCTGAATGGATTGTAGGATGCCAGGGACAGGGGCTGGAATAGTAAGGAAGCTCAGAGAAAATCCAGCTCATTACTGAAATTTCAGTTGGATTCTTTCAACAAGAAAATCTCTGAGAAACTGCAGGAGCATTCATGTATAAGTCACTATTTGCAGTGCACACCAATCTCACCACCGAGGCGCCAGGAACATAAGTCCCTGTTTAGTCTCTTCTGCCATCTTTCTGCCTTGCTCACAGCTGTAACATAAAACTAAAGGGGCTCAGAAATAACAACTTCAAGAACGGGGCGGAGGTAAAAAGAAAAGGGGTATCAACTAAAAAAACACAGCAAAGAGGTTTGGCAGACCAATCCTCCACCACTACTGGTTTCCAGGGTCCAGACTGTCCCAAGCTTAGGGAAGTGAGAAGATAGAAACATATTTGGAGTTTCCATATTAGACTGTGCTGGGTGTTGTAACAGCTAAGCTATGTTCATTTGGCTGAAGTGATGAGCATAAGTTTTAATAGAGTGACCAGAAAATGACAGCATTTGGAGATTTTACCTATGATGCAAAGAACATGAGTCTAAATATTTAGATGAAAAATGAAAAATATTTTTTATCTGAACTCTACAGAATCCTTTACTTCCAATATAGTGGTATTATTGATTTGGGTTTTAAAAACAAAATATTAATCTCCATACTTATAAAAGTATCATGTTTTTCCTTAATCTCTCATAAAAGATTAGAGTTTACTAAAATGAGAAGCAAAAAGTATAGCTCCATATGTATTATATTCTAGGACATAAATAAATGTTAGATTTGTAGTCTACTCGATCTTAGACTTGACTCATGTCTAAGGCAGAGTTCCTGCCATCTTACTCCAATCAATGGATAAGCTCTAGTGTACTTTGCCTTCTGATATCTTTGATAAAGACAACTATCTTTTTTTTTTTAAGTTAATCTATTATTTGTACTCCAGCAAAATTAGGTGCAAAATTAGGTCATTTTCTAAATATTAGACTTCCATTTTATTCATTTTTGCTTTTTAAATATCATTTTAAATTTCACATAAGCAAATTACTTTGAACATTTGTAATTTAACACAGGTATTTTTTTTTTGTTTTAAAATATACAGTTGTCAATGTATTCTTCAATACCCTCTTTAAACTTATGGGGTTTCTTCCTAAAGACCATATACAATAATTTGGACATTTAATTATCAGACAAAAAATATCATCCACTTATGCATGAGTGGATAATACAGGATGTGAGATTTGTTGTGAAAGCGTAATAGAAATAGGCAACATTCTGACTGAGCGTATCATGATCAGTATTATTGTTTTGCACTGACTAAGAGATAGTTTGCTTTGCTTTAGACAGAATTATTTTCAATGACCATCAATATAATGTGTCAAAAGGCATGTACTTTAAAATGAAATACTCTGTTCCTTGACAAAGGAAATTACTTCTCATTATCTGTGAGGAAATGCATTGTATGTGAAGGACATCATACATTAAAAAAAAAAATACATCTTTTTATGTATAGAAAATGTCGTTGGTCCTACAGAGATGTAGAAAGAGTATTGTTCCTAGAAGCCCTTAGACTGTGTTCCAGCTCACTTACTCATAGTTGTTGGTCATAGCCAAGTCATTTAATCTTCTACATAAGACATCTTATCAGAAAAACAAAACAAAACAACAGCAGTAGCTAATATATACTTAAAAACTGCTTTAGAGTTTTAAAAAAATCCATTCACAGAATATCTCCTTTGATCCTATTTTGAACTTCTATTATTTTCTCAATTTTAAAGATTAGAAAATTGAATTTTATATAGCCTTAGTGATTTTTCTAAATCCACATAGAATGCTAGAGACAGAATCATGTTTTATTACGGTTATTTATCACTGCGTAACAATCTTCTGCCCACCCCCAGGGAATTCAATAACTTAAAAGAAATGCTATTTTATTGTCTTTCAGGATCTGGCACTTTGATTAACATTGGCTCTTCCACGTGATATCAGCTAGTGCTGAAAACATCAGGGGCTAGAATGTCAAGAATAGTTCACCTGTGCAACAGTGCTGATGTTGTCTGTGGATGGGTCGTTTAGCTGGACTGCAAAACAGGACTCCTGCTCACGGTGTCTACACATGGCTTGGGCTTCTCATAGCATGCTCGTTGTCCCCAATGAGCAGATTTATCTTTCCCCACTATACTCCTTGGGGAATCTGACCATATGACTTATTCATATGATTCTTAAAAAATTACGTTTTTAAATGTTTATATATTTGTCTATTAAAAGCACCTAATAACTGAAAGAGTGAGAACATAGATTTCAATGTCAGTTAGAACCCTGTTAAAATCCTGACCCCACCCCTTAGGAAGTTTATAACATTGATATAGTAATAGATAATTTTATCATGTTTTAGTATATACTTGTTAAAAAATAGAGAAATATACTTAAAAGGTATAAGTTAGTTACTTCTTTTGTTGGTGTGAAGATTAAATAATATAGTGTATTAAAAGTAATCAGTATGGAAAAATCTGAAAGGCAGAAAATTGTTGAATACTTGGCAGCGGCTTTTCTTGTATCTAGATAACAATTAAATCTAGCAAATATAAATTTTAAACCATAAACTCAGTGAACAAAAAATACAACTTTCATTTCTCTATGGTATAGTTTGATTTCCTTTCAAGGCTCAATTTGATAGGGGTAGTTTTATCTTAATCAATGCTAGGAACTTTCAATAAATTTATGCCCTTTCCTATCTTTCCCTTAGATGGTCTAAAACTCGGGTTGGACAATCTTAGGTAATATTAGGGGTATTAGAGCATGGGGAAGTCCACTCTGTATTTCCACCTGGATCCTGAAAACATAGAAAATGCCCAATTTTTCTGGCTTCTGGCATGTGGTATACCTGGGTCAAAGGTTCCTAATTTTTACCTGCTACTTGATGATCCCAGATTGATTCAGAAATAGCAACGTTATTCCTCTAACAGGGAGGGGTGAGGAAGCAGGTGAGTAAACAAACCAACAAGCAAATAAACAGATGAGGAGCGGCCTTGCGTTTAGTTCCTGCGTGTTGCAACGATGGTCCAGCCTGCAAGAGGGAATTTAGCAGATGACAGCGTGGCTATGTAACTGGAGGCTGGGAGTCCTCTCTCCCCACTCCTAGAGTTTCCCCAGAACCACACAGACAGGCAGAATATTAAATTTGTGATTACAATTCTTTCCTGCATTGCAATAAAATTTCAAAAAATAATTTTCATTCAAACATGGAGAGAATATAACATTTTTTCTACTTGAATTACTTGCTTTGATTTACATCAGGTGTGTGTGCATCCCAAAGAAATATAATTACAAATGTTTCCTCACTAATTTTTTAAGACAGCAAGTCACAGTTATGCTATCAGATACAAACCCCTGATTACCAGCCTGCCATAAAATCAGTTTTAACAGTTATCCTCATTGTTAGATAAATTAGCTGGTGGGTATAAATGAGAATGTACTAAATTGAATACTCCCAATTACTTTCATGTGTAACTTAATGACAATCTATGTGAAGTTTCAATCTTTGTGTTTTTGAGGTTGGCTTATGAAATTATCTGAAAACAAAACAGAATGCAGTGATAGAGTGTCAGTTGCATAAGTGGAGAACACTTAGGCACAGGTTACCAGAACTTCCTGGAGCCTACAGAGACCTTCCTGGCAGTTGCTCAAAAGCGCATTTTCAAGTATGATGGACAGCAATATGCGCTGCTAATGAGTTTTCATTTGTCCTGCTCTGGCAAGGGACTTAAGATCTCAAAACAATTGGGCCACTGTGACTTAATATATCATTTTCTCTTATTTTCCAAGAAGCACAGTGTTGCGTTTATATAGCATGGTATCAAACTTCATAAATCAACCTCTGAGATGGAGGATAAATAGTCACATAACAAAAAGCATGTGGACAAATGCTTGCGCTCACAGGTCACAGCTCACTGAGCAGCCTTCCCCAAAGCGTCTACCTTAGCTCCTGTCAGACACGGGCCCAGAACATGCTGCGTTTTGCATCTCTGCTCTCACCAAACTCACCCAGGCTGCTGACAAGCACTCAGAGCTCAGAAACAGATCCATGAGTCCCTTGCCTTCCAAGGTCTTTGTTCTTCTCTGGCGACTGGTAACAATGGGTCTGGCACCTTAGGAATACTATGGCGTGGCCAGAGCACAGCCATGCTTTTGTTTCAGTGCTTCCTGAATAGGATCTAGTGCAATTTTCCTAAGTTAATTGGAATACTATGAAAACCTCGCTCTTTTTTAAATTTATTTTTTATTTTTATTTATGGTATTTATTAATTTTATTGTTGGGAATTCATTGAGGGTACAAGATGTGTGACACACTGGGACCGCACCCCTCCCTCCTTCCCTCTCTCTCTGCTCTCCCCTTCCCCCACCCCCACCATGTCATTAATTGCCATTAATTGTCCTCATATCAAAATTGAATACATAAGATTCATATTTCTCCATTCTTGTGATGCTTTACCAAGAATAATGTGTTCCACTTCCATCCAGGTTAATACAAACGCTATGAAGTCTCCATTTTTTAATGGCTGAATAATGTTCCATGGTGTACATTCACCACATACCTACAGTTTGTTAATCCATTCCTGGGGGGGGCATTTAGGCTGTTTCCACATTTTGGCAACTGTAAATTGATCTGTGATAAACAGTCTAGTGCAAGTGTCCTTATGATAAAAGATCTGCCCCCCACATAGACGCCCAGTAATGGGATTGCAGGATCAAACAGGAGATCTAGCTTGAGTTCTTTGCAGTTTCTGCATAGTTGGAATACTGTGAAAACCTCACTCTTTTCACTCACTGTATAATCTGGTCTTAGGAAATGGCAATGGGAAATGTGGACCTGCTTCTGCCAACATAATATCCCCACGTACACCTCGGACCTGCGACAGGAACAAGTTGACTGACACATGAGGCACAGACTGGGGAAAGGCATAGTAGCTGAATGGGGCTGAATCACATGAAGTCACATGGCTCTTTAACCACAGAGATAAAAAACTGTTTCAATTAAAATTGCAGAATTTCTCCAAAGGAAATAACCTGGATATTCTTTTTAATATTTGCCATTATCCCACTTAAGTCTCTTAAAGGATACTCTCTACCTTAAAACCAATCCATAGGAGACTGAGGGTTTTCTTAAAAATTTTTGCTTACTTGATTTTGGCTTTTTGCTCTGAGCATCAACTACAATGGCTCTTCTGAGAATGACTGGATTTGGAAAAAAGCGCTACCTATATTTATTTCTAGACAATAGTGCATCTCTATTATTCTATGTAACTTTTCTTTTTAGAGAGTACAAGTTTATGGTGTAACTAGCAAAAACAAATAATACCTGTGTGTGTGTGTCTGTGTGTGTGAGTGAGTGTTGAAGACTTCTTGTAATCTACCAATTAGCGATCTTATCCCACCCTAAACAGGAGAGATTTTTGTAAGAGAAGTAGAGAGTGTAAAAATACTTTATAGTGAAATATTGTTTCTCCTTCTTAATAATTTAAAGGTGCACATTACATCAGGTACTATTCCAAGTGCTTTTTTTTTTTTGTATTTCATTTGTTAATTCTCCACAATACTCTACAAACTATTAACTACGGACTTGTCAATTTTATAAATAAGAGAATGGAAGTTCAAAAAGGTCAAATTACCAATCCTAGAGGTAATTTGACTCTATCATGGTTAATGGTAGAGACAAGATTCAAAGTCAGAATGCCTGGTTCCTGAAATCCCAAATTACATGCACTAGAGTGGTTTTCAGCCAGAAAACTGATTTCTTTTGTTGTTGTTGTTGTTGTTGTTGTTGTTCTTAAAAACAAAACAAGAGTGGCCATCATCTCCTATAATGACAGAATGAAGACTTTATTAGACTAATTTTTCTTCTAAAGCAATACAAACATAGGCAAAATAATTAAAATAACTAATTCTTAGCTAAAGTCACAGACTAGAATAAAAATTGCTTATCCAAGAGAATCTATTGAACATCAATAAGAGCTGGTAAGATCTGATTTTTCACATCAAGTGAGATCCCCTGTTTCTTCCCGGCTCATAGGACTAGTAAGTAACCAAATCTGTTACTGACTGCTGCTATTACTGCGGACAGTAGAGAGAAGTGACCACATCTGGAGCTCTGGGAAAAGAAAGCATCATTGCAACTGTACAGGCAATATTTCTTCCAACTTGTCTCTTGGAAATCACTCTTCTCAGCCTAGGGTGGCTATTTGATTTGACTCACAGTCCTGCATATTTGGGGCTCAAAGAATTCCAAATAGAGTAAGAAACCCACATCTGCATGATATCACAAGTTGACAAGAGTCAAACACAAAAACATAATCTTTAAAACAGGAGGAGAAAAGTGACTTTTTATATACAGATTTACAAGATTTTCAAGTTTAAAGGGTGTCTTCATCAGACACCACATAGGGCAGATGACAGCTGAAGGACGCCTTTGAGAGAAAATGACTGTCAACTAAGGTGATGTCTCCTTTAAAAAAATGGAAAAATTAAATGTTTCCAGATAAATAGGAACTGAAGAATTCTTGTATATCATTAAAGTATTTAATTTCTCCGTCGTAAATGAAACTCAGTTTAGCTGGGTACAAGACCCGGGGTTGAAAGTTATTTTGCTTGAGGAGATTAAATGTTGATGACCACCCTCTTCTGACTCGAAAATTTTCAGCAAAGAGATCTGCAGTCATTCTAATGTTCTTCCCTTTGAAAGTAATAGATTTCTTTCGCCTGGCCGCTTTGAGAATTTTCTCCTTCATATTAACTTTAGTGAAGTTAATTATGATATGCCTGGGGATGTCTTATTGGGGTTGAGTGGATGGAGCTGGAACATATTCTTCTTGGTAAAGTGTCTCAAGAATGGAAGAAAAAGTACCCAATGTACTTACCCTTATTATGAAACTAATGTAGGACCTTCACATGAAAGCTATAACCCAGTTACAACCTAAGAATAGGGAGAAAGGGGAAAGGGAGAGAGGGAGGGGGGAGGGAGGGGGAAAGAGGGGGATTAATGGGATTACACCTGCGGTGCATCTTACAATGGTATATGTGAATCCTAGTAAATGTGGAATGTAAAGGTCTTAGCAAAATAACTAAGAAAATGCTAAAAAAGCTATGTTAACTAATGTGATGGAAATGTGTCAAACGGTCTATGAACCAAGTGTATGGTGCACCACGATCATACTAATGTACACAGCTATGGTTTAATAAAAATAAATAAATAAATAAATAAATAAATAAATAAATAAAAAGAATTCTTGTAGATTTAGCTTTGGGGGCTGGACTAAAAGGATATTTAAAAGAACTTAAATCCATATGAAAAACAAATAGCAAATGGTGGTAAAGAAAACTACGTAAGTATATTTTTCAAAAGTAAAAATGTACTTTTGTATGTAACACTTTTCTTCTCTTATCCTTTTTCTTTTTCCTTTTTTTTTTTTTTTTTTTTTAAGACAGAGTTTTACTCTGTTGCCCTGGATAGAGTGCTGTGGCATCATAGCTCACAGCAACCTCAAATTCTTGAGTTCAAGTGATCAATCCTCTTGTGTCAGTCTTCCAAGCAGTGCCCACCACACCTCACTAGTTTTCTCTTTTAGAAGAGATGGGATCTTGCTCTTGCTCAGACTGTTTCTAACTCCTGAGCTGAAGCAATCCACCTGCCACAGTCTTTCAGATGGCTTGGATTACAGGCATGAGCCACTACTCCCACGCTCTTGTCTGTATTAAATGACAATACATAAAGCAATAATTATAAAAATGTGGATGGGATTATAGCATGCAAAGATGTCATTTGGCTGGGCATGGTTCATACCTATAATACCAAAGATTTAGGGATCTGGGGAAGTGGATAGCTTGAGGATAGCCTAGGCAAATAGTAAGTCTCTGTTTCTAAAAAACAAAATAAAAAATAAAAAAGTAATATATTGTTTGTAAAAGAAAAATGATATAATGTATTATACAATACAGTTCAAAGAAGAAAGGTAATGTGTATTCAAGTCACTTTTATGTATCTAAAGGGGTTGTGTAACTTGGCAATAATATATGAAAAGATGTTCAGCATAATTAGTCATTTGAGAAATACCAGTGAAAAACCACAGTAAGATGCCAGTCCACATCTGCTGGAATGGCTTAAATCAACAAGACAAACAATAACAGGAGTTGGCTGGAATGGAGAAGTCTGGAATCTCATACATTGCTAGTGAGAATGTAAAATAGGTAATTGTATGATGAAAAATTCATAGTTTTTCAAAATACTAAAAATAGAGTTATTATATGACCCAGTATTTTTACTTCCCAGCATATAGCCAGAGGGGTTGAAAATGTGTCCAGATTAAAAACATATACACAAATTTTCACAACAACATTGTTCATAATTGTCAAAACCCAAATATTTACCAACTGATGACTGGATAAATAGAAGTAGTATGGTCATGAAATGGAAACTTATTTGGGAATCAAAAGGGAGCTGAAGTACTGAAACACACGACCATCTGGATGAACCTTGAAAGCAGAAACCACATAGAACATACCACATATTAAGTGATCCATTTATACAAAAGTTTAGAAAGGACAAATCAGCAAAGAAGTGAGTAGATTAGTGGCTGCCTATTGCTAGAAGGATTAGGATGAATAGAAAATGATCACTTATAAACTCAGGGATTCTTTTCAGCTGTTGAAAATATTCTGAAATTAGATAGCAATAATGGTTTCATAATTCTATGAACATACTAAAGAAAATGACTTGTATGCTTTACATGGAAGGATTTTATGTCATGTCATGTGAATTACGTCTCCATTGAATTCTAAGAAAGAGACAACATGGACATTGAACAACAGTGAGGAAAAAGCATATAGATGAGAAGGAGACTGTCTGGGTGGTTGCCATTTGTTGACAAGTTAATAATTAGCACTATGGCCAAGAAAAAAAAAAATCCTTGAAATGCTTAATCCCCTCATTGACGAAGTAGCTGGTAGAAATAAGCCAGTTAGAAACAGCTTCATAGTTGATGATTTTACATGTATATTTTACATCTAGATTTGACAATTGCAGATAAATCGTCTCAAAATTCTCTGAAATCAGCATATTGGCACAATTATAAGTCTTTCCATTTGTAGCCAGACCAGGTTGAGATTTGGACTGTTATGTGTACAAAAGGCAACTGGTAGCAACTTAAAACCAAAAGGAAGATTTAGACAGGATCATAGAGTCACTTTCTTTGATCATAGTTGATTATTTTAAAATGTTATAGAGAACTTAAATAAAATGTATTTTTAAGTACTTACACATTTCTTGACACAGAGTCAAATAGTGGGAAATGATCACAGAGATATATGTTTACTGTTGTTGTATGTTCTTTTTGTTGCTAACTACCTAGCCTTTATACAAGAACCACTGGTGTGTGTGTTCATTGTTTTTTTAGAAAAATATATGTATACAGCTGTTTATTAATTTTGCACAGTTCATCCTAAATTACAGATTGAAACTGTTTTTTAAGAATAAAAATCTCAAATAAGTGGCCTCTAAGGGAAAATCACATTTGAAATTGAGTTTTCTTTCTTTATTATTTCTTTTAATATAGCTGGACCAGACAAGTTATAATATAAACATAATGGCACCACAGTAAGGCTCCATATTTTCTGGCTAAAGGTGTTATATTAAACAGGTGTACTGTATTTCACCCAGTACTTTCAAATAAAAATCCACCTTAGCTACTAGGAAGGCAATAAAGCCTTGATAGTTATAATGAATCCTTGAGTCCTGAGTGAGTTATTGAATGGATGTAGGCATTTCAATTACCTTCTTTTTCCAATTTGGCATGGAGAGAGCATTCACTCACTAAGTATGAACTGCACTCCTAGCACCTACAAATTATTTTTCTATTTTTGTGTCAGGAGACATGTTTTCAACCCATATTACAAAAACTTTTGCTTCTTTTATTTAAAAATAATTTTTAAATGTTTTGGATTCAATTTAAAATATACAAGTCCTCCATTATAAGGGTTAAGAAGCAACTAATTCAAGAACGTCATCATGGGACATGAATAATTAAGAATAGTCTCTATGTTCAAATAATAACTACAGCAAAGCTTCTGGAGAGAACTGTTTTGCAAAGTCCCTTGCTAATGACTGACTTCTTGCTTTTACTAGAAATAATTGTCTGGTAATAATACCTTTGAGGATATTGGAAATAATAGCCAAGCGAAAATATGTTTCCAAGTTCTTAGACAGGTTCCATCCTGGTCTAAGAACAATTCACAATCCTAATTCTTCATTTGATCATCCATTAATTTATGCAATAGATGTTATTAAGTCTGCAATATGTTCCAAACCCTGTAGAAGGTGCTAAAGCTATAGCATAAACCAAGCAGATATGGCCATAGTTCCGTGAAGGTTAGAATCTAGAGATACATTCACAGGAAGCACAGTTTTGATGAGTAGTATGAGGTATGTCCACAGGATATAATGGGAAAATAGAATAGAGTATGGGGCCCAAGGGAGACAAAAAAAATAGTACTTTCCTGGACCAGGGAATTAGCAATATCAAGGCTAGAAAGAAGTAGAGGACAGATTTGAGATGTAATTAGGAAATAGGACTCAGACAAGTTGAACAGTTTTATGATGGGGGTCAAGGTTTATGTTGCCAGGAGCAAATGACCTGGCAAGTATTACAAATGCTATTTGCGCAGGCTGTGTCTGAGGTAAGACTTCAGAATCAAGATAACTAGAGATATCCATGTATTCTAGCCTGAAGTACAGGAGCGATTCTGGACACACGTGGGATTCTGGAGCTGCCATCAGGGAGACGGATGCCACAGTGGTAGATGATGTCCCTCAGGCTGAGCATGGAGAGTGGCATACTCTCCACGAAGGGCAGAGTTCCTGAGTCCACAAGCTTAGCGCAGATGACAAGGAAGCTCCACGGAGATAAGAAGGAACATCAAGAGACACTGGAGTCCTGGAAACCCAGCAAGTAGTGTGTTCTAGGAAGAGGAGATGAGTGGCTCTTGCCAAATGCGTACAATAGCAAAATGAGACAGGGAGTGAGTTGCTTACTGCAATTGATATGTTATCAAATCGACGTGGAAAGGGTTGCAGGCATGGAGGAGATGGTTTCAGCACAGTAATGAAGGTCAAAGTAGGATCTTGTAGTTCACATGGTAGATTACAAGCGACAGACTGATATTTTAAAGACACAAATCACATTAATCATTCTTTTGCTTTAAAAATGTAATAGCTTTCCATTGCATATAAGTAAACTATTATCTTTTTATCATGGTCTCCCCAAACTCATCCTAAACCCCTGCCTGGAACTTAAAACACTCTCACTGGCCTCTTTGTACCCGGTAAAACAAGAAACTCTCTGCTACATTAAGGCCTTTGAACATTACTTTTTGTCCCCTTTAAAGAAAAGGTTTCCACGCTTTTACTTTAGAGAGTTTATCTCCTTACTGATTTTAAATACCTCTTTGTATTTAATGCATACTAATTATATGTCTGTAATATAGGCTTCAAGTATCTTTCCAGTGTTCACACTGCGTTTTCTAAATGCAAACGTGTTCTGATGCCTTTCAGCCACCAATAGACAAATGAGGGAAAAAACAAATATCCTGCCAATACACAAAATTCATTTGCTAAGGGAAAAGTATTGTCTTTTAAATATGTATTTTTTTTATTGTTGGGGATTCATTGAGGGTACAGTAAGCCAGGTTACACTGATTGCAATTGTTAGGTAAAGTCCCTCTTGCAATCATGTCTTGCCCCCATAAAGTGTGACACACACCAAGGTGCCACCCCCTCCCTCTGTCCCTCTTTCTGCTTCCCCCCCATAACCTTAATTGTCATTAATTGTCCTCATATCAAAATTGAGTACATAGGATTCATGCTTCTCCATTCTTGTGATGCTTTACTAAGAATAATGTCTTCCACTTCCATCCAGGTTAATACGAAGGATGTAAAGTCTCCATTTTTTTTTAATGGCTGAATAGTATTCCATGGTATACATGAGATTACTAAAAGGTCAACTTAAAACTTCCATGGGATTTCCATTGTAATTGGAAGAAAAGTCTTAACACAGGCTAGAACCCTGGTATTCTAATAATACAGCCCCTCCTGGTCTCTGAACTCATCTGACACCACACTTGCGTGGGTTGATTCCATCCAGCCAGGCTGACCTTTCAGTTCCTGAAATACACTTAGCTTTTCCCTGCTTTCGAGTCTGAACTTAATGATCCTTACTATCAATAGCTTCCTGTCACTTGGAGCTCAGCCCAACTGATGCCTCCTAAAATAATATCCTGTTCATTATAGATTTTATTTACTCTGTCTAATTATCTCCTTGATTATTGGCTTTCCCACCAAAGTAAAGTTTCAGGAGGGCTGGAGCTTTGTTTTGGTGGCTTATGTAGTCCAACTACCTTGCACTTGGGGTTTGCAATTGTTTCTTGAATGAATGAATGTATGAATGAATGAATTACCGAGAACATGGGGTTATTTATTACATGGAATAAATTATACTGGCTTGTTTCTTGTAAAGTAAGGGAGATTGAGCAGCCAATATTTGAGGACTGATTCAATACATAGAAGAGAGGATGGAAAATAGACAATAGAAGTCCTTGGAAGATTTAAAACACAACATTATTATCTATGGTAACCTACACTTTCTATTTCATATAAGCTACTCATACTTGTGTAAGATGATAATTTTTCAAGCCCTATGGTAACAATTTCAAGACAATAACTGCATTTTTGGAATATACTATTTTGAGCCGGAAAAGAACTCAAGAAAAACTAGTGCTTGGAAATGAGGTCAGTAAGGAGGACGATTTCAGAATCCTTCACTTGCACTAATGCACGTCACTAAGCAAGAGGCAGTCAGGACCAAAGCAACACCGCAGAAACTTCAGGGAAAATTATTTCTTCAATTTAAAAGAGCTAAAAGATGTGGTATATTTTTTTGTTCACTTTCTATACTTCTCATATCACAACATTTCAAAAGTCTCTTGACTATACTGTAGCTAAACTGTAAATCTTAAAGACCACAAAATGACCCCAAGATTTCTTCAAGCAAGTCATTGATCACTTTTCCATTCCATTCAAAAAGAAAAGCTAAAAATTTGGTATTATATCAAATACAGATCCCACAGAATGGGAGGGCTTAAAAGAAAGCCTATTTTTGTAGAAAATAAAACAAAAGAACAATTGATTTTCATACCTTCCACACCTAGAAAATGGCAATCACTTCTCAGAGGGTGGCCTGGTTTCAGTCTTACCTTTTCTCTTCAAGAGCTAGATTTACTCTTTTTGAAATGAATTGTATCAAAGTAACACATTGATTTCCACCCTCCACTGCTAAAAATATTTTATTGATGTGTAAGGATTGATTTTGCCCCCACACCTTCTTCTTGGTCTGGTTCATTTTTTTTCTTTCTCAATTTTGTCCAACTTCCTCCCAAGCATGCATCTCATGTCCTAGGCATGGCAACCTGCTTACATTATGTGAAATAAACCACACGATTAGGCTGCTGAGGCTTTTCAAACCTTGACATGGTAATGGAACATGACAGATCTCAGTAAATGTTATTGGCAATTGAGACTAATGGTGATAACTGCAACCATGGAGTAGGGCATGAACATTTTTTTAGACTATTCATAACAGGCTTCAAAATGTATGTATTTAGTTCACTACACAAAGTGCAAGAGGCCTCATGTTTTCTTTCCAATATCTAAGAGTATTGCACCTTGGCCTTTTGGGAGACTACTTAGTTTGTAAGTCTGGTAAAATCACAAACCCTTCACAGTTCTTGACTGAACAGTTGTGCATTGCCCTTTATGAATAAAGCTGTACAAATATTCTTAGACACATCCTTTGGTAAGAGCATGCTTTTTTTGTTTGTTTGTTTCTTTCTCTTTTCCCTAGGGTAAACATCTAGTTGAGGCATTTCTGAAACAGAGATGTGAATATTTTTACCTTTATGAAAAAAATGCCAAATAATTCTCAGAGTGATTATATAACAGACTTCAAATTGTTTTTAGTTCACTATGAGGATTTCAGGAACAAACTATGAGGGTTTCTTTTGTCCCTCATCTTAACCTGTATTTGATGTTTTTCAAACTTTTTAGTTTGAACTATCCAAGCAGGTAAGCATTCCCAATATAAAAAATGAGAGGATTTATGGAATTAATCTTACCCAAAAGATAATAAAATAGGTTATGAAATCTTTTTCAAGGCCAATATCATCAAGAATTTTTCCCACACTTTCTTCTGGAATTTTCACTGTTTCAAATTTATGAAGAAGACCTCATTAGCAATTGACATAATACCAGAAATAAATAAATGAGACATAATCTGACTAAAAAGCTTCTGCACAGTAGGGGCACAACTAAAGCAAATGACAAGAAGAAGAATGGAAGACGATATTTGAACGTCCTGAATCTGAGAAAGAGCTGATAACTAGAATCTACAGAGAACTCAAACTAATCATCAAGAAAAAAGGCAAACAATCCCATTTATCATGGGAAGAGACATGAATAGAATCCTCTCCCAAAAAGACAGACGAATGGCCAACAAACATATGAAAAGATGCTCACTGTTCTTAATTATCAGAGCAAGGCAAATCAAAACCACCCTGAGATATCACCTAACACCAGTGAGAACAGCCCACATCACAAAGTCCCAAAGCTGCAGATACTGGCATGGTGTGGAGAAAAGGGAACACTTACACGGGATTGGTTGAATTGCAAATTAATTCAGCCTTTTTGGAAAGTAGTATGGAGACTCCTCAAAGAGCTATAAGTAGACCTACAATTTGATCCTGCAATCTCATTATCAGGCATCTACCTAGAAGAAAAGAATTATTTTACCATAAGGAAATTTGCATTAGACTGTCTATTAAACCTCACTTCACAATCACCAAGTTGTAGACACAACTCTAGTTGTCCATCAGCTCACGAATGGATAAGTAAACTGTGGTATATGTATACCATGGAATACTATTCAGCCATAAAGAAAGATGGAGACTTTATAGCTTTTGTATCTACCTGGATGGGTTTAGAGGACACACTTCTGAGTATCACAAGAATGGAAAAGCTAGCATCTAGTGTACTCAATCCTAATAACGAAACAAGGAGATGAAAAACTACATGCCCACACAAGAAAAAAGATAATTAAATTCAAGTGGAGGGCCGGAGGGAGGAACAGGAAGGGAGTAGGGAGGAGGATGGGTGAGCTCTCACCTAACAGGTACAATGTAGGGATGTGCGGCACACCTTCTCCTCAGTGAAGGGCTCAACTACAACTTGGACTTTACTTAACAAACACAAACAATGTAACCTAATTGTTTGTGCCCATATACGAATCTTCAGTAAAAAAATGATGTTATAAAATAATAATACTTAATGTGCTATATTGTTGTAAGTATGGGGTACTATTTACAGTACTTAATGTCACAAGTACTGCTTACATAACAAATATCAACTATGAAATATTTTAATATTATTATGTTAGTTTATTACATTTTATTTCATAAGACATATAGTGTATAAAATATATATTCGATGTATTCTTGACATTCCATTTTTTAATTAAGTTTTCTTAGTCATTTTTTAATAATATTTTTATTATCTGAATTCAGTAATTCCAGTGTCTGAAACTTTGTATGTCTTTGGTTTTATACAAACTACATCTCTTTTTCAAGATAGGTAATTCTGTTTTCTAAGTGTTTCAGTCTTTTTTCCTTTTTTTTTACACACACGCAAACTATTTTTCCAAAGTGTATTCATAATTTTAAGGTAACCTGCTAAAGAAGGAATTTCTCAGTGCATTCTGAACCTGACATGAACAACTTTCTCTCCTGGTCACTAGGAGAAACAGTCTTAGGGAAACTTCGTGCCTTTTTCTATTATTTGATTTCAGTATGACCATTTGATCCCATTGCAGTGGCCCTAAAAATATAGAAGATCAAATAATTCTATGTACATTTTCATATGCTTCTTTATTCATTAAAAATTATCTTGTTTTATCTTTTCCTAGGTCAATTGATATTCACTTATCCTCTCTTAAGAACACTAAAAAGACCTATTGAGTACTTTGCAAAACTAAAAATGTCTTTCAAATGATTTGATGTCCTTACTTCTTGATAAATAAATGTATCACAAATTTTCAATGACTTCTATTCTTAGAAAGATTGAAAGGAGGTAAAAATACATATGACCTTACACCTTAGTGAGACTTCATTTCTATACAGAAGAAATTTGGGTGGAAACTAAAAATGAAGCAACTCAAAAAAACAAAACAAAACAAACAAAAAAAAAACAACAAAGGGAACTAATTTTCTCATCCTTCTTCCCCCTAAAATGCTCCACTACTCCTATTTTGTTCCAAATGTGCCCCAAACCACCCTCACACAAATCCCTTCCTTGCTTTTATGACTAGACCATGGATAGCCGATATGACTGTGGCTTCTCTTCTGTTTAAGTTTTTAGCCAACAAAATGAAAACACAGCAGCAATTAAAAAGTGAAGGTTCATCTAATATGGCGAAAGAAAAGTTCTTCTTAGTGTAAAAGCAATAAAAAGACTTCACGAAAAATTAGAATATTTGACTAGATAGAAGTCAAAGCCCACCTGCAATGACAACTTTAGACGTTCAATGACCTTCCTGTATCTGGGGGTCTAAATCAAGAGGGAGCGCAGGAAATGTTTCCTCTACTATTCCCTGACGCTGTCTCGCAGCATTTGCTTTTTCTCCCGTGGGGACACCTATCATCCTTATGTTCAGTCGTATTTCACGGCCTCATTCATCTCAATGATTCTGGGATTTTTTTGGATTCTTTTGTCCTCATTCGTGACTGAATGGGTTAACTCAAAAACCTCGTCCTCAAGCTCTGAAATTCTTTTTGTTTCTTTTTCTCACCTGCTGTTAAAACGTTCCACTGTATTTTTTCCTTCTCTCAATGGTTCTTTCATTTCCAGAAGCTCTATAATGTATTTTTTTTACTATCTGTCTCTTCAGTGAATTTTTCATTCTTGTCTGCCAGGGCACATGGCTGTCAGTCTGGCCAGAGTCACAGTGAAGGAGAAAATTCTACAAGCTGCTATGAGATGAAAGTATCAAGTAACTTACAAAGGAAAATTCATCAGACTAAAGCATATTTCTCAGAAGAAACTTCAGAAGCCAGAGAGGAATGGGGGTCTTATCTTTCGTCCTCTTAAACAGAATACTTGTCAGCCAAGAATTTTTTATGCTGTAAAACTTACTTTCATAAATGAAGGAGAAATAGTGTCTTTCTCAGACAAGCAAACACTAAGGCAATTTGTCACCACCAGACATGTCTACATGAAATACTTAAATGTTCTCTATTCCTGAATAGAACAATCAATATTTACCAATGTAAAAACAACCCAAAGTAAGAATGCACTTCTCTTATAAAGTAGTAAAAGAATAAGTAGGTACCAATCAACATCACAACCAGTACAGCATCTCACCTATCCATATTAACACTGAAAGTGAACAGTCTAAATTATCCACTTAACAGATAATAATTGGCAGAGTGTATAAAAAAACACACAATTGAAATACATCCTGTCTATAAGAAACAGATTTAACTAATACAGATTCTCATAAACTCAAGGTAAAGGAGCGGGAAAAAAATATTTCATACAAATAGAAATCAAAAACAAGTAAGAACACCTATTCTTATATCAGATAAAATAGACTTTAACTCAACAACATAAAAAAAAGACACTGTCATTGTATAATTATGAAAGGATTGTTCCAATAAGAAGATAATAAAAATGCTAGATGTATATGCACCTAACCCAGGAGCTGCAAGATTCATAAAACACATACTATTACATTTAAGGAAAGGAATATACAGAAACATCAAAATAGCCAGGTCATCAGCAGTCCACTGACAGAACAAGACAGATCATGGAGGAAAAACAAGTAGCCAAGGAGCACCGCACTTAAAATGGGACTCGAGAACAAATGACCTAGCAGACATACCGTGCAAGAAGTTAATTGATTTATTAATGCAAACTGTATGATTTAGTATCTAGTCAGTAGCAAACATGCCTTCAAGGATAATTGATTTGCTGTATTTATTACGTTATTGAATTATATTGTAGAAATTTTCTTCCACCCCAAACTGCAGAATACACATAGAAAAACAGAATAGAAAACTCAAAATTTCTCTTTGTTATACTGAAAAAAGAAAAGAAAAGAAAAGACCCAGAAATAAAGCTATATAGGTACAACTAACTGAGTTTTGACAAAGCAGACAAGACTATGTACTGGAGAAAAGATGCCCTATTCATTAAGGAGTGCTGGGAAACTGTAAAGCCACATGCAGAAGACTGAACCTGGTTCCCGCTCTCACCATACACAAAAAATAACTCAAGATGGATTAAAGCCTTAAACGTGAGACCTGACAACTAGAAATTTTAGAAGAAAACATTGGAAAAACTCAGCTGAACCCTGGCCTACTCAAAGACTTTATGATTAAGACCCCCCCCAAAGCAAATACAACAACAAAATAAATGAACGTGAATTAATTAAGCTAAACAAATTCTGCATAGCAAAGAAAAAAATCAACACAGCAAATAGACAATATATAGAATGAGAGAAAATAATTGCAAATTATTTATCTGACAAAGTACTAATATCCAGAATCTACAAAGAATTCAAATACTCAGCAAGAGAAAATAAATAATTTTATTAGGAAGTAGACAAACCTATGAAGAGTTTCTTCTTTCCAAAAGAAGATAGACAAAATGCAAAAAAAAAAAAAAAAAGTGTGAAAAATGCTCAGCATTTGCAAAGAAGTGCAAATTAAAACTACAATGAGTTCATCTTATACCTCTAAGAATGTCCGTTATTAATAAGACAAAAAACAATAGATGCTGGTGTGGATGCAATGAAATTGATACTAATGGAAAATAGCATAGAGATCCCTCAAAGCACCTCAGGGGGACCTAACATTTGATTCCTCAATCTCACTACTGGGTGTCTATCCAATGGAAAATAAAAAGCTACTCACACACAAATGTTTTATCATAGCACAATTTACCATTGCAAAGATATGGAATCAACCTAAGGGCGCATCAGCTAATGAGTAGATAAAAAATTGTGGTATAAACATGTGCCATAGAGCAGCTGTAAAATGGATGAAATAGTGTCTTTTGCAGCAACTTCAAATCTATTGAACTAATAATAATAATGATAAACAATTTTCAAACCCTGTATACCAACAATATGTTACTAAAAGAAAAATAAACAATGGTTTATTACTAATAATAATTACCAATACTAATACAAAGCAGTGTGTTTCCAACCTTAATATATAATAATTTTATTAAAGTTGGTATTAAAAATCAACATCATAAAAGACAACAAGTCAATGACCTATGATGTATGGTATTTTTAAATAGAATATTTCCAAATTAGTATTAATCAATGCAATTAACATTCACTGGCAATCCTATAATTAAAATTTTTACATATATAATTCAATAAAGTAAGAAATACACCAAAACAATTATCATTTAAGGCATATTTACTACTGACTAGATAGTAAATCATACAGTTTAGATTAAAAAATCAATTAATTTCATATACCAGCCTGTGAAGTAAGTGCACTTCCCCATTTTTTTTTTTGTTTTGTTTTTCAGTTTTGGGCTGGGGCTGGTTTTGAACCCGCTACCTCCAGCATACGGAGCTGGTGCCCTACTCCTTTGAGCCACAGGCACTGCCCCCATTTCCCCATTTTAAAGAACAAACTATGCCTAAACTTTTTCAAATCTCCTATTGGTAAACTTTGTTAATTTTTCAGCCTAGCAATAACCACTATACTAAAACTTTAACAAGCCATTATTCTTTTTGCTTATCTAATTCAAAAATTAATAGTTTTAAAAATAATGTTGTCATGTGTTAGCTAGTGCAATAAAATGAGCGCTGTCATTAACTGCTGGTGCATTTATACACTGATGTATGTCTAGAAACAATTATCCAATTCATGTTAAGAGCTACAGAATAATGAAACCCTCTGTTCCAGTGTTTCCTTTCCAGAAACATATGCTCAGACACACTCTGACACGCATACGAAGACTTAGGCACAAGTGTGTGCATTACGCTTCTACTTGTAATAACAGAAAGTTGTAAAGAGTCTACATTAGCCCTTGTAAGATGCGGTGAAACTTAGTGAATGTAGAATGTAAATGTCTTAACACAATAACTAAGAAAATGCCAAGAAGGCCATGTTAACCAGTGTGATGAACATATGTCAAACAGTCTATAGAACCAGTGTATGGTGCCCCACGATTGCATTAATGTACACAGCTATGATTTAATAAAAATAAAATAAAGTGTCTAAATTAGCAATATGAGGATAGGTACATAAATGATCAGATGTCTTGAAAATGAGGCACCACGTGCAAAATGTAAGTGCAAAATGCTCTTACTTTTTGCCTATTTAATTGTAAATCTAATGGCAGTGTTTAATACAAAGTCCAATTCTTTGAAAAGGGGTAGTAAAAATTTGGGCAACCTGAGTCACTGCCCACCTTTGTGGCATCTTGTTGACAGCAATGGAAATACTAAAAAAGAAATGGAACAGAGAGACAGGGACTGCATAGGCAAGCCTGCCGACTTGGACCCAGTTTCCATATTATTAAGGGAAAGCTCCAGGGGAAAATGAGACAGCATTACCAGAGCCTGCTGTCTTCATATACGGTAGCATTTGGTTGTATTTTGTTAAGTGTTTTATGCCATGTTTATGGTTCATTACTATTATACTTACATTGTATTTTCACTTTTATATGGGTTAAAATACACTTGCACACGCACATATAAATATAAGCCAAATGTTATCAGTAGTTACACCGCAGTGTTAACATTACGGATTATTGTTATATTCTTCATTATACTCATCTGGGTTTTTCTGAGATTTTACAATGACTATACATTACTTTTATGCTAAGAATAAAGAGAACATAATTCTAAATAGTGTCATCACATAAGTGGTTACTTTGAGGGTTAAATAAAAATAGTTTATATGAATAATCTAGCAAAGACTTTACTATATAACATATACAATACATAAATTAATTTTAGTATGTTAATTCTAAAATTAGTAAAAGCATTCCTTTCCTATTAAAGTGTTTATAGCTTTTAGCTCTGAAAGAAGCTCCCGGGTATGAAAAACATTAACTTTACAAACTCATTTTTAATTTTTATTTCTTTGTCATCACATCTATTCCAGGGAGAAAGCAAGGAGAAAGGAACGGAGATTAAACCCAGAGCAGATATTACCCTACTGCCTTGTAATTGTTTACTGTTTCAACGGCAGGTGTTCTCAAGAGAGGTGGCACTCAGGGAAATGTCATTTACTCCTGTAGTTTTCTCAAACTGTACACAATTCACGCAACTCCAAGAGCGTATTAGAACAGGACAGCAGAGAGGTGAGCATGAGACTGGAAAAAGCTCTTCAGGTAATTAAAATACATCCCTGAGCCCCACTCTTAAAATGAGCTTATGTTGATCTCTTTATTATTTTCCCTCTGTGATGAGTCCATATTGAAGCTACACAAAATCCCTTTCTATAAGATTTTGAGTGAATGGGATTTACTGTGTTTTACTAAGTTAATCAGAACTACAAGTCTGATAGTGCCAGAGCAAAACCATTTTCATGTAGATCACTCAGTGATAGTTAATTAGAAAAAATAATTTGGTTTCTTTTTGGTATTATGTTTATTCGAGAGAGGCAAGCATTGAAATAGAAATGGTTCTTACAATATAATATTTGTGATCCCTCACTCTTGCTCAACTCCTGGAAGGCTTGTAAGAAGACTAAAAGAGATTATGATGGGCCATTAAGAGTAGTGTTAAACCTTGAGATCAGGAGTTCCAGGCCAGCCTGGGCAACATAGCAAGACCCCACCCTTACAGAAAATTAGAAAATACTAGCTGGGTGTGGTAGCATGTACCTGTAGTCTTAGCTCAGCAGTTCTCAACCTGTGGGTTGCGACCCATGGGAACTGTATTAAAGGGTCACGGCACTAGGAAGGTTGAGAACCACTGTCTTAACTACTTGGGAGGAGGAGGCAAGAGGATCACTTGAGCCCCTGAGTTGGAAGTTGCAGCGAGTTATGACTGCATCACTATTCTCCAGCCTGGGTGACAGAGTGAGACCCTGTCCCTGGGGGGAAAAAAAAGAGTGATAGCGTTCACTTCCTTTCAGCCTGACACAAATACACAGGGCACGGGTGCTTGGCATTTTAATTTTCCCATGATTATTACCTTGCAGTTACCTTCCGGACAGCTTTGGATGGTATCTTCTGGTTGTCCCTCTGAGACCTCTGACCTATTCCTATAGTCTTTCCTGAGTTTCTCAAAGTCATACTAACTAACAGGTATCAGTCAGGCCTCACGGACAAGAAGCATCTTTCAGAGTCTTCAGAACACAATCTGCAAGACTGAGAAAGCCGACCACTTGCACCAGTCCTGCAGCTCCCACTTTTAATTACTTCCCAGCATAGATACACAGTTAGCTGTTACGGCTAACACTTTCTTTACTTTTCATTAACCCCTCTCCACCGCTACTTCCGCCAGGAGTGAAGAGTAGAAAAAACAAAAGGAAGAAGTGGATATAATACCCCATCCTATTACACAAACAAAACTAAAGCAAACCAAATATCCACCTTACAACTCAAAATGAGAGATCCATATTCAACTATTGATATTAGAAAATCAGACGGATGGGACTTTTCTATGTAATAAGTGACTTCATTATAATTCATTTTGTAAATCACTTAGGTTATTCATAGGTCAGCTACATTCCACAAAGGACAATAAGTAAACGTAACAAAACAAAGCCTTCTCCAATGGGTAGTGAGAGCCTGTGCCTCCTTCTGGGCAGTTTTTAAATTTCAGTCTCACTGCTGATTCGGCATTGCCTCGTTTCTGCTTCTCAGGAAGACAATACTGGCTGGTAATTAAGTTTTTCTGGGCTTGCGGGCTTGGTGAACCCAGGAGAAATTTTGGGCACTCTCCTGGTTCTAATTGTCACTGTTGTGAAGAGAGATGGCATTAGCTTAATAAGCATAACTTTGAGCTACACAAAACACAATTAGGTCTTTCCCTTTGGTCGGTGAACCTTCACGTGTGTGCTAGGAGAGAGTATGAAAAAGGTTTGATGCTGCCAATGGCGAGGTGAGAGAAGTAAATCCAGAGAGCTCAGTGAAGGCTGGGTTAGCTGTGACAGGACATTTTTGTAGCTCTGGGAGAGAATGGGGGGATACCAGGGAGCTTAAGTGTGTAGTGTGAGTACCCCAAGACTTAGCTGACTTTAAAAAATAAACCTGCAATCCGAAACGGACACACACACTCACTTACAAACATTGCCATGTAGTCAAAAGTTGGAGAACAGCTGTTGTTCCAATACCAGAGTATTCAAATGGGAGAATGGCAGTTTTAATTGCTAGGAGCCCTAAGGGCAAGCTACACACAGCAATATGAATTAGGAGCTGTGGGACAAAGAGAACAACTTCTGTGTGGATAGGCCATCTGCACGACAGTGATCTTGCCAAGAAACATGCAAATCTGAAATTGACATTGCAAAAAGGATACCAGGACCTTAGCTCCTCCCCAGTTTTCTAGGCCATCTTGGGTGGGATGCTTCCAGGCCAGTCTGGCAGCCAAAGCAAGCAAAGTAAGTGGATCTCAATCACGCCGTGCAAAGATGCTCTGAGCACTCTTGAAATAGATTCCTTCCAAATGACTTCACAGAGGGAAGGAGGTAGCACACTCTGGCTGGGAGCAGTGCTCCTCTGAAATCTCTACCTTGCAGTATGTATTCATTTTCTATTGGTAACACAAGGAAATGTTACACATTTAAAGGCAACATGTTTTTGTTTTTTGAGCCAGAGCCTCTCTGTCACCTGGGCTACAGTGCACTGATGTCAGCAACCTAGCTCACAGCAACCTCCAACTCCTGGATTCAAGTGATCCTCCTGCCTCAGCCTCCTGAGTAACTGGGCCTGCAGGTGTGGACCACAGTACCCAGCTAATTTTTCTATTTTTTAGTAGAGAGAGAGTATCGCTCCTACTCAGGCTGGTCTGGAACTCCTGAGCTCCGCGACCCTCCTGCCTCAGCTTCCCGGAGTGCTGGGATTACAGGCATGAGCCATTGTGCTTGGCTGAGGCAACAAGTTTTGTTTTTATTTGTTTGTTTGTTTATTTATTTATTTAAGACGGAGTCTCACTATGTCACCCTCGGTAGAGTGCCGTGGCATCACAGTTCACAGCAACCTCAAACTCTTGGGCTTAAGTGATTCTCTTGCCTCAGCCTCCCAAGTAGCTGGGACTACAGGCACCTGCACAATGCCTGGCTAGTTTTTAGTTGCCGTTTTCATTATTGTTTAGCAGGCCTGGGCCAGGTTCAAACCCACCAGCTATGGGCACCAAGCCAGGCAACAAGTTTTAAAACAACACATATTTATTATCCTACAGCTCCAGAGGTCAGAAGTCTGAAATGGAGTTTAATGGGCTAAACTCAAGGTATCAGAAGAGCTGTGTTTCTTCTGGAAGCGACAGGGAAATGCATGATCTTGCCTTTTCTCGCTGCTACAGAGCGTCTGAATCCCTTGCCTCAAAGCCTCTTCCTCCATCTGCAGAACGCATCACCCCATCTCTCCTTCCCTCGTTACATCTTCTCGGTTAACCGACTGCCTTCCTCTTAGAATTCCTTTTAATTACATTGGGTCTACCAAGATCATCCAGAATAATATCCTAATCTCAAGATGAGTTTATCCTATCTGCAAAGTCCCTTTAGCCACATACAGTAACATATTTCACAGCTCCCAGAGATTGAGATGTTAACATCTCTGAGGGTAGGAGAGGAAGGAAGATAATTACTCTCCCACAAGGTGTATGCGTAGAGTCTTACGCACGTAGTCTCTACAGTAAAGGAAAGAATTCAGGTTCAAGGACATTGGAAAACACAGAAGGGAAAGAAAAGAAGAACAGAAATACTGAAGACGAATCAACACACTTTTAACAATTATATGTGTAAACTTTACATGTAAGTGTACTTTGGATATGAAACAGATGCTGCCAAACTTTTGTGAACTTGGGAATGGCACACATATTTTAAAATACCCCTATTTTTGTACAATCAGGTAAACATGAGTGACAACTGCAACTCTTAGCAGGTCTTCCTTTTTAGAGGGAACAATTTTTTTCCATCTATGGAACTTGGCTCACTGGCTGAAATGAGGCTTGAGTGGTCACCCTCAAATTTGTGACTCCCTTGTAGTCATTTGTGCAATTAAGTCTTACCTGTGTACAAGGTGAGGAGAAGGCTAAATATTTAGGGCTTTTCAGATTCACTCAGTGATATTCAATAGAAGAGCAGTGGACAGCCAGGAAGTAGGGCAAAGCTACAAGGGGCAGACAAAGAGAACGTCCTTCCTCTCCTTATAAAATCCAGGTCCCTCCATGTGTCCATCTCAGTTTCTAGAACAAATGATGCTTTCTTTCCATCCCTCTGCTTTTGCCCTGACCCAATTCTTTCATCCAGAGTGCATCCCTCGTCTTCTGTGGGTCAATTAAATTCTGTCTTGTATTTCAATACCCAGCTCAAAGGCACTCTCTTGGAAGCTTACCTCCATCCTCCCCAGCGAGATTAATCATTCCCAACCTGGAACCCAAATCCTGCTGTAAGTGGCACATCATTTTTGTCATTTCTGTGCCTTCCACAGATGTCCGAGTATTTTGCACATCCTGATCAATAAGTGTGATTGCACTGTATTGGATTGTTTCATAATATCTGTCTTGAAATAATTTGTCACTTAATAAAAAAAGTTCCTCTCACACAATGAAAGAAAAACAACCAATTTCTCTACCCTTGAAATAGTGATTCTTAAATATACACGTGTATAAGAATCAGATGGATAGTTTGTAAAAATAAAAGAAATTCTGGATTTCTACCATCAGAGAATCTAAATTAGTATGAATAAGGTGGATTCCAGGATATTTCATATTAATTGGAAACCAGAGTTATCCTCCATTCCTCTTTGAATGGTTTGCCCTAGCGATAAAATAAAGGGTAATACCAGAGGGCAGTTGTACCTGAACAGAATCACCTTCTCCTCAAGAGTTAAATAAAATCCTCTGTTAGTAAATAATTTGCTTGATGAATGGTGTTCATCAAGATGACGTAGTGGGGATAACAGACGGGTTGACAAAAAAGCACAGTCTTTAAGTCTCTGATGCCATCTGACAAGCAGCATTGGCCACCGAACTTGGAATTTCCTTCTCCTACAATAAAACATGAGGTCCGCTCAGGGTTACCTGAATGTTTCTACACAGAGCTCTTGAATACAAATAGAACCCTAGACAATATACATGTTAAAATAGAAATGTTTTTAAATCAGAAGCTGAAATGAATATTTCATCAAAATTCTTTATTCTAGCTAATTTGTATTGAATTGCAAATGTGGTGCATACCCACTCCCCACCTAAGGACCTTCGACTGACAAGGTTCTCACTGTATTTGACTTTCTTCAGCACCTAGAACTGTAATGAGAACAGACACTCACAGGACAGAGGGACAATGTAGTGTGATTTTAAGAAAGAAAAAAAAGCATATATACAAGCATGTACTTACCATATAACCCACACTCTTGGACATTTAAACTTCTGTTTACACAGACACTCATGGGAGTTCTCCATGTAATAGCATAATATTGGAAATAACCAGGGGCTCCTTCAGAGGGTGAGTGGTGGAACAAAATCTGGGACATCCGTACCGTGGAAGGCCCCAGAGTCTATAAAGTACTGCACTGTAGAGACATGTCGGCTGTCTCTATAGAGAGACTCTATGATTCCATGTTGAGTGGACCCCAAGAGCACTGTGCTCAGTGAAGAAAAGTTAGTCTTACAAGTTTAAACACTGAAGATTTCATTTATGTAATATTCTTAAAAATGACAAAAACCATGGAGATGAACAAATTTGTAATAGCCGGAGGACAGGGACAGAGTTTGGGCGGGGAGGGGGGGCAGCTGTAAATACAAAGACATACCTCAAGGGGATGGTTTGATGGTGATGAGGAATTCTGTATCTTGAGTGTGATGATAACCACTGGAAATGTATACTTGGGATAACATTGCAGGGAACTGCGTGTACACATACAGAAGTAGATGAAGGCAAGTTTTTATTATTATTATTATTTTTTTTTTTTTCCTGAGATGAAAACTACATATGGTCCATTGCTGAGGTAAAAATTACATCTCAAAGTCAATTTTCCTGGTTTTGATGTTAAGGAAGCTGGGTGTACATAAGAGTATGTAGTATTTTTGAAATTTCCTATAAAACTAGTCAATTTTTTTATAAAAAATTAAATGGGATATTAAATTGCAGATTTTCTGGATTTCCATCTTTGGTTTTGCATTTTTAAATGCAGTGACCGATAGTAAACTATTGCAATACATTTTGGTGATGTTGTTTCTTGATCTGGTTTGGTGTAATTGTTCACTGCTACATATGGAAAAATGAAATTGATCCCCAGGAATAATGTTTCCAATTGAGTAAACATTACTTAGATTATGTCTACTAATTGCTCAACTGAAGTCTAAAATTCAGCCTCTGTGGCTTGCTCATTATCTTTCAATACTTAAGAGTAATTCCATGCATAAAAACAGTATTCACCCTTGCCACAAGTCCTCAGATGCCACAGCCAACCCATCCAGATGGCCTATGCAAACGTGACCCTTCTTTCCTGGCTTTATGGTACCTTGGTATTCTTTGATGATTGTATGTTATCTAAAGTTATTTTTGTATTATGCACCATTGGTGCAAGGGTACATGTCTGACCTGTTAGTATAGAGTATGAATGTCTTAATACAGTAACTAAGTAAACAAGATGTGGTATATATTAACCAGTGTGATGTAAGCGTTGCTAATTCTATATGAAATCAGCACACTGTACCCCATAAATGCATTAATGTGTACATGATCTATGTGTTTATGATTTAATAAAAAAAATATATAAAGGTATTTTTGACAGGTATTTCTTATAATCTAGCTACTGTATTATTTTCTTTGACTCATTTAACTATTCCACTGACTCTTCTTGATTTCTTAAGGGAATCTTCCTTAACTCTGGTCTGTCTTCTAACCATCTTCCCATTAACAAACTGATCTTGTGTGTCCAACCTTGGACCTCTGGACTTATCTTAGCTCTCTCTTCCTTCATCATACATGTGTAGACAGTCAATAAATCTTTGGTTGTCCTTCCTAAATATTTTCTTTTCTCTCGGAGTTACTCAGAAGGTTCAGTTTGCCGTCCTCTGCTCTTCTCACAGTTCCGTCGTCTGTCTTCAGCCTCGGCGTCCCGCATCCATCATTTCTACCACTTCTCTGTTACAGAAAGATTGTCACATCACTTGTTTGCTCTGTTCCTCGGCTTTGTCACTCCCAAATCTCTTCTCTCGTTCTGAACTTTCACTGATGTTTTATTTCTGCATCACCAACTTAAGGAGCAACCCCTCCTGAAGACAAGAGTGCAGCAGAGGCTTCCTGAAGATCGTAAGGGAAAGGCACTATTTTCTACCTGAACGTTTAGAATCTAAAATACATGGGTGACTTTAATTGGCAGCAGAGACTACTATCACTCTAGGCCATAGTCAAACTATTTGCAGTTAAATTGAATGATCTAGTACTTGCCAAAAGCTCAGCTGGGAATCTAATACCTGAGAGAGGGGCATTTTCAGTAAACTTTATCCCAGTATTAAGTTAAATACCACCTGCCACAGACTTGGTGTACATTAGCTTAACTTCTCTGCAGAAAGGCCATCATTGAATTGGGATTTTATGTTATAGCCACATATTTTTTTTTTCAATAGAGAGGCAATTTATATTATAGTCATAGAGGGTAAGATACTAATTTGTAAAATGTTTGCTTATCATTCAAAATTTCACAGCTGGAGAAGAATCCATTACTTAACTTGCATAATGCTCATAAATTCAATTCATGGCTAAGTAGAGCCTTGGACAAACAATATTGCAAGGCAAACTTGTTTTAACCTAAACATATTTGGGTGTCACTATATTGATTAATACAGTACTCTATTTTAAGGTCAAAATAGTCCTTTCTTGATAATGAAAAGAAAGATATCCCGTTGTAATTCTCTATCATTCTAAATGATCAATTCAAATGTTTATAATTTCTTTTTAATTTTTACTTAATAGTATTCTCACTAATTTATGCTTATGTATCTTGAAAGAATAAGCTCTTTTATTTTATTTTGCTACTTCTATTTTGAAGAATAAGTTGTAAGTTTTAAGAATAATTATATATGCATAAAAATCAATATTTGGCTTTCCTACTATTATAAACTTCTAAAGTTCCAAAATTAAATTATTATCTTCAGCATAAAATAATAATAATATTATCTTCATCATCATAATAATTTTATCAATGTCCTGTTTTTTATTAACAGCTTTAATACTTTTAGGAATCTAGGACCAGCTCTTTTGTTTTCAGTATGCAATCAGGGATCACCCTTTCCCACTGTCCCCATGAACTATCCTTTATGGTTTAACACCCAGCACTCCGGCCAGGTTTAATTATTTGTGGATTTCTGCTAGAACTTCCCAAAATATCTCTATTCCTTCAGGAATGTACTCTATTAAGTTCATCCTAACATTACTGGGTAGTTCATCCTAACATTACTGCGTAGTCCTTACCCTGAAACATTGCTTTAATCGCAAACCGTGCACAAGCTTTTACTGGCAAAAGCCCAACTAGCTATTGAACTTAATGTCTTAATCATTTTCTAATAGGTTTTTCTTTAGCCAGACTACTTAATGCAAAGTAGACCATTTTAATGTGCTCCTTTCCGTTCGGGGCTATGTGTTCTAGTAGTTCCTTATGTTATTTTAATTCAGTGAGAATCTTTGAGTAAAGATATCTTCGGTAAAAGCACGATTCAAGGGAGAAGAGAAAGTCAGGGACAAAATGATGAGTATGATGTAAGGATATTACTTACATGTTCTATTTGTTAAATAGTTTAACTTCTTGGGGAGGGTGAAAAATGAATTTGATTATTAATATATTCCTTGCATTCACTGGTTGCATTATGTGAACATTCAGATTTCATCCTTCCATTTTCTATGACATTCCCCTTGCTTTTCCTTATTTTGCTCTTCTCACCTAGAACCATCTTTACCTAGTTTTATTCTAGACATATCCAGCTGTATCTCTCAATTGTAACACAAGGCTCAGTATCTTGTGATACTGGGAGTTAATCTTTTCCTGTCAGAATTCCTATAGAATTCTATCAAAACTTGGTAGACTATTTTGTTAATAAAATAAAAACATTCATTTTCTTTTCATTCCTTTTTATATCTACTTTTTTTGTTGTTGTTTGTTTGTTTTTTGCAGTTTTTGGCCTGGGCTGGGTTTGAACCCGCCACCTCTGGCATATGCCCTACCCCTTTGAGCCACAGGTACCACCCTTATATTTACTTTTAAAAGGGACATATCTGATGGCTTCATCACAGTCACCTTAAATATATTTTGGATAAACCTTTTATACCCTGCAGAGCTTGACAGTGTGGTGGACATCGATGAGATTCATTGACTGAGACATGAATGATGAGCGATACATCGTTCTTCTGATAAAAGTAGTTTAAAAACTTGGGTACTTTATTAGCTTCATGTCTAAGTCTTTATATAACCAAAATACTGTCTATTAGAATGATCTATTATTCTAATTTATTTTAAATGTACAGCATATATTTTAATTCTTGCAATACCTTGCTGAATATCAAGTTTTTATGGCAAACACAAGGGAATTAAACAACAAGATTACAATTTTGCCAAACAACATAATGGCTATTAGGTTTTATAGCTGACATCCACCAAGTTGAGTGTGCCTTCCGCCGCTTTACTTTGCAAAATAGGTATCCATTCCTATCACAGAAATCATTTTAAAAAGCAGAGCATAAGCAATACTTGAATGGCCCTCAAAGTTCTTTAATTAAACAAAAAAATTTCATTTTAATGTTTGTACAAATACTCTTTAGTAGAAATTTAACATATATATTCATGAAATATACATTTACTTTAGATATATATAAAATATACAATTTTACAAATATATTATGCATGTATTTTTAGATATGCATATATGTAACAACTATATGCCAATATGTTCAACATATAATATATAATGTATAATATATACTTAATAAATATTATATAATATACCACATTAATATATTATTTATATGGTTTTATTTATATTAATATCATATTAATTGAGATCATACAATGTTGTATATTAAATAACACATATCATTATGTTAAATTGTATATATAACATAATAATAAATATATAGTATATATCATACAATAATACATTCATTTCATATCTATTTCATATGACTATAAATTACATATCCATATTTTATATGAATATAAAATGACATATATATAATTGGTTTTTCTTCTTTCAGTAAATTTGTGATAGGTAATTACAGTAACCATGCTATGTGAAATGTCCTTCTATTTCTTATTTTTTTACAGTTAAGGAATCTGGGTGTGATGAGAAATTGTTGGTCAGCACAAAACTACTGAAATTCATTTAAATTTAACTATTTTCCATGTGTATGCAAGCTGCATGAACAGCCATGCTAATTAAAACAATTGGTGAAGGGCGGCACCTGTGGCTCAGTGAGCAGGGCGACGGTCCCATATGCCGGAGGTGGCAGGTTCAAACCTAGCCCCGGCCAAAAACCAAAAAAAAAAATAAAAATAAAAATAAAACAATTGGTGAAGATAACACCAGGGTCAGATAAGGAAGGAAAATGGACCATGACTGACTTCATGATTATCTTATAAAATACATTATTAAATAATTGATATAGTTATAACAAGCCATGATCATTTTTAAAAAAGTATTTTCTTTCATTTGTGTAATTTTCAACAAATATGAGTTGAGTACAACGTGAAATCTTTTTTTTTTTTTTTAATTTTTTTTATTAAATCATAACTGTATACAATGATATGATTATGGGGCATCTTTATGGTTCATCAATAGCCTTTCTCTACACAGCACAAGCTGTATATATTTGGCAAATTTATTAAAGTGGTAACATTAAGGTTAAAAAATAATAAACTGTCTTATTAGTAAGTTCAAATGAATTTGATATTATTAAATATTCCATTTCATGTCATTTCTTAAAATAGCCCCAGATAACAACAACACCCTCCAAAAAACAAGCCTCTACTTTCTTATATATGTTTCCTATTCTAGGGTTTTGAAGTAGAAATGTCTTAACACGATAACTAAGAAAATGCCAGGAAGGCTATGTTAACCAGTGTGATGAAAACGTGTCAGACGGTCTATAAAACCAGTGTATGGTGCCCCATGATCACATTAATGTACACAGCTATGCTTTAATAATAAAATAAATAAATAAATATAAAAGCAAAGAAAACTTCAAAAAAAAAAAACGAAAGAACGTAAGTGTCAAATTGAGTTTTGGCTTATTTTGAAATATACTTTTTTTATTGCAAGCACAGTTCTGGACAATCCAGAAATTCTTACTTTCATACCAAATGTAACGTCTCTCGGTCTCTAAAATCATGTTCTGGGAAAGTGGCTCTCAGTGGTCAGTTCACTGATAGAGAAGCAAAGCAGAACCCGGGCTCTGCCGACAGCCACACTGAACTCAGTCTTCAATTCTACCTTCACTGACCTTGTCACCTGGCGATTTAATTGCCCCCAGTTGGGATTCTATCTCTTTCTCTGTAAAATATGAATATTAATGTATTTCTCTTTCTACATATAGCTGTTTCTATACATCTAAATGATGTACAGCTATACAAATATATTTAAAACATAGGTAACAAAAGTACTTCATAGAGTTGTTGCAAGGATTGAAGAAAATAAGCATGTATTGCTATTTACAGAGTTCCAAAAATGGTAAATCTTAAACAATGAAGCTCTGACTGTCCTTTATTTTCTAATTCTAATTTGTCACCTTGTATATTTCTTGTATCATGTACATATTCCAGTATTAACGGAGTATACTATGCTCTACTTAGTAGGAAGTCAGAATTTGTTTTATTTATTTTTCATATTTATGCATTATAAACTTTGACCCTTTTAATATTTAAAAGTAAAATTGGCCATTTAACTAATAGGAGCTATGAGACATCTATCCAATAATTGCCCATGGAATGTCATATTGTGTTTTGAAAAGATCAGCTAATTTATGAGTAACATATTAAAAGTAGATGAATAAATTTGACATTTTCAACTGCAACTTAAGTATACAATTGGGTTAAATCAACTAGGGAAATCACTTATCACATCGACGATGAGTAACTTCTCAATCTGACTTATAAAATTTGGAAAGACGCATTCCTAAGAGTAAGTAAGTAAGAATCATTTTTACTTCATTAGACCACTACACTTCTAGAAATAAAAATCAACAACTCAAGTTTTGGTTATAATAAAACAATATATTAAGCCAATCCCTAAAGAAAGGCTTAATAAAGGAGAGGACTATTTTTATTTAAACTTACATGTGTATGTTTATACACATAAGATTTTCAAAAAAGAAATGTAGCTGTTTTGATTTTCAGATGTTGAATACCATTTTCCCACTTTGATCTAAATGTCTTCTCAGTAATATCTTTTTAAATTCATATTTCAAAGGGATGTTTCTAGTTATTTTGTGCCAGCATTATGAAAAAATATTGCAGCCAATGCCTGAAGAAAAATGAGTGGCTTGGTTTTCATTCATTAAACTGTAAAAAAAAAAAAAATCCTACCAAAAATTACATGCATTAAAGCTACATAAATGATAATACAGTAATCCTAGCTCTAATTCTGACATGAGTTGTCAAGAACAAACCGTATGTTATGTTTGTAAATGTATTAAATACTCCCAAATGAGTCTCACTTATGTAAGAAGATCTCTAAATTATAATTTTTAGGTTATGAATAGAGTGATGATCAGAATAAAAAAAAAACCCAAATGCCAGAAATATGCATATTCTGCTCTGCCTTTCCTATTCCAGTGCGAGTGAGCAGCAAACAACCAGTTCACTGTGTGCCCTTTCTATCTAGCAGGCCACCTGCCAGCTCATTCCCATTTTCTCCTCAATGGGTTATCAGATGAATATAAATTAGTACAGTTTGGAGATTTTCAATAGGAGCAGCATTTCCTACTCCAGTGAAAAACGGGTCAGATGGCAGCATTGACTTCGGTACTGCTATTCAGATCCAAACTCACGAAGTGCGACTTGCAAACCGTGGTCCCCCGTGATTATCACACAGGCAAGACAGCATGACAATGACTGAGTGTCAATTAGTTCAGTCTAAAGGCAACCAGTCCAAATTGTTAGGGATTTTGAAAACAAAGCATGTGTTCCCAATTCCCTTTAATACCCAATTGGCAACAGCTCACTGGCAAAACCTTTGGCACAGGGCAAATTGTTAAATGTGTTTTTCTCAAAGGTAAAAAAAAAAAAATACATGTGAAGAGAGCTGGTCAAAAAGGAAAACCTACCGTGTGTTGTTATTTTAGATAGATCAAATCAAACTCTTAATTGGACTATTTATGCAGATAAATAGTTGTGATGGCTGTGAAAACTGCTTTAAAATAACAAGGAGAAATGAGGGTTTCCCTCCTGAAATGGCGGGAACTATTCTTCCGCCATTCTTCAACTATTAAGAACAGTTTTAATTTGAATATATATAATCATATAAAGGCTTTTAAATGTCAGAAATCGTGCATTTTCTTAATGTCCATTTTCCCCTTTAGATTGGAACATAAACTTATTTAAAGCTGTACAATTTTAAAATATTGGTTTAAAAGTAAAATCAGGTCTACCTAATTGCTCTAAATCAAAAATTCAGAAAATATCAAGTGCTGGCAAGGATACAGAGAAATAGAAATTCTAATACTCTATTCATGGAGACAGAAATTACTGCAGTCACTTAGAGCAATGATTTACTGAAATCATATAAGACTGAAGACACTGCAAATAGGCCTGGCAATTCCACCCCCGAATGCACCATAAAGCAATGTGTGCATGCAAGCTCCAGGACACATGTGCAAATTATTTCATCAGGATTTTTTGGAAGAGTTTAAAGTTGAAAGAAAAAATTCCAAAGCGTACGAATAATAGAAGAAATAAATTGCGCTACATTCATATAATGATATGTTGATATAATACAGAAATGAAAATGTGTGAACTATAAGTACCTATAGAAACATTGAGTGAATCTTAAAAACAGACAGAAAATATATCTAGGGTGGCCCCTGTGGCTCAAGGAGTAGGGCGCCAGTCCCATATGCCAGAGGTGGTGGGTTCAAACCCAGCCCCGGCCAAAAACCAAAAAAAAAAAAAAAAAAAAAAAAAAAGAAAATATATCTAATGATTACATTTATCTACACTTTAAAAACTGAAAAAACATATCTACCTCCAGCCGCCCCATAATATTTAGTAGCTAAAGTAATCTGGAGTAGCCCTCCTGCAGTGAACCGTATAAAATGATGGTTTTCTGGTGTTGGTCATGAAGCCTCTTCAACTGCTCTTCCAGAGAAAAGGGGACCTCAGGAGCTGGAACCCACAGTTACCCAGCTGTGGGCCCAAGGACAGTTTCCATCTGTGGTACAGAGTTCAATTAGAAGACAGTGGCTATATGCTGAGCTGAGGAGGCAGAGACCAGAATTCAAGCAAGTTTAAGTTTCTGGAAATGCTGAACAGGACAGTAATGAAGAAAATAGTCACAGAGAGGGAACAGAAATAATATCAGGAGTTGGCACAGGCTCAGTCTCCACCCAGACTCCACTTAGGCCCTTCTGAGCTCTCTGAATTCTCAGCTTGCCATTTGCCTTTGTCAGGCTCACACTGACCAGTTGTATAAAGAATCTTAGTAAGTCAGTTTAGTTCTTTATACCAGTTGTATAAAGAATCTTAGTAAGTCAGTAACTCAGTAAGACTCTCCCACCCTCAATATCGGATCACCCTTGGTGCCCGTCCAAAGCCTCATCCCCACCATTCACCAGGTGGTGTCCGATCACCACAGCTTACCCTCAGCAAGAATCCCATCTAATTGGTTCAGCAGAATCACTCTTCCCATGATGTTCTTCTTAGTAATTTTTCATCCTCTGGTCTCCCTGTCCTGCTTTTCTATAAATTCTCATGTTTACATGCTGTTTTGGAATTGAGCCCTGGTCTATACTGATGTCCTTTTCCCCCTATTGCAACAGTTTCTCAATGAACCCTGCTTTTGCTGCTTTGACTGTGGCTCAGCTCTGGTTTTCTTTTTCAAAGTTTCCTGCAAGTCTTTGAAAGCTGACTTATGCTTATCAAAAGGCTTTCTAAAAGTGACTGATAAATTAGCTTCCATCTGGATAAGAAAGAAACAGTGATTACCAGAGGTTATGCAGTCCTAGAGAATGTTGGACGTACAACCCAACTCCCTACTCAAAGACTGGAGAGATTTCATTAATAATGTGTTGGTAACACACCTTTCATCTACCTGAGACATACGGTGCCTCAACATGTGATTAAAGACCATATTCAGGAGAAAACCCTACCCTAAACCTACTCTAACCAAGTCCAAAACCAAGCCTTGACAGCATCTTAAGGAGAAAAAGCATCTCATTGCTGCACCTGGCCAAGATTTAAAAAACTTAGAAACATCTTCGATATTCCAAAGATCCCTTCTAAGAAAGCACAGAATTAATGCTATATAAATGATCAAACAGTAATTGAATGACTTATAATAACAAAAATCAATAATCTTTAAAAGAAAATAACAAACTGAATTCTTTGCAACATGTCAATACTATCCATACGCAAAAAAAAAAAAAAAAAAAAACCTAAAAATTTCTAGACGTAAAAAATAACAGAACCAAGCCGGAAAATAATATCCACAGAACAGGAAGAAAGTAATTAAAAAGACAGAATCTCTAGATGGCTCAGATGTTACATTTCATAGCCAAGGATTTTAAAGAAACCATTGAAGACATTTTCAAATAACTAGTAACAGTAAACCAGAGGAAAATATTACCTTAATAAGTTAATAGCACAGGCAATATTGGCAGATCAAACTGAAATTTTAAAAAATCAGAATGTCTGACACTGAAATATAAAATATGTTCATTTCGACTAATTATGTTTACCAGAAGTTTATACATAACGAGAGAAGGTCTAGGAACATGAAGGAAGATCACTGGTAATAATACAATCTAAAAAAAGAGCAAAAGATTATAGAAAATGAATAGAGATTCTGCGATTTGTGGATGAACGGCAAATAATCTAACAAAGAAGGCAAAGGGACTGAGATGGGGGCAGGGAGAATGAGGATGTATAGAGATTAAAAGTTTCGAAATTTAATAAAATAAATAGATTAACTAATTGAAGAGGATCAGATAACACTGAGCAGAAAAGTGTTTCCCTGGAACACAGGCTGGGACTGCAGGCTCACCTCATCTCTGGTCCTAGAACTCTCAGGGAGATGATGAGCAGGTCAAGACACCCCCACTTTGTTCTCCTGATCCCTGGCCTCTGTAAGTCCCTGATAAAGTCTCAAAATAAGATCTCTATGGCACAAAAGACCTAGATCCATAAGAAGTCCACTTGGTACAACACCACTAAATGTCACACACCTTGTAAATAACAATCATTTATAAAATGTTTTGATTTATGTAGGACAACAGGTCAATGAAGTATAAAAGAAAATTTATAGAGTCAAATGAAGGATAATTTTTTAACGTAGTTAAGTGTTTTATATTTTTCACCTGATACCATTTCTTTTTCTATCTCAATTTTTTTTATTAAATCATAACTGTGTACGTTAATGCATTTAATTATCCTTCTGTTCCTTTTGGAAGGATAATTTTTGATGCTGAGTAACAAAGAAAGAAATCAGCCTCCTTCGTGGAATTGCTTATAATTCCCTTAAAAAGGGAAGGCATTTTAAACCTGAAACATATGTTGTAGAGTCCCCAAAACGTGGTTTGGAAAGAGAGGGAACAGGAAGAGAAAAGGAAAAAAAGAGAAAAAACTTATGTAACTGAACAGGGAATAAATTTATCTTCTGTAAACTTCCTCTTAGGGCATAGATGGAAAAAAAGTAACAGAAGAAAGTGAAGAAAAGTGAAGAAAGTGAAGAAAGCAGGTGAAAAAAAGCTTGTGAAGGAGTGGAGTTTAGATTATCAAACTATGACCTGGGAGCTAAATCCACTCCAGCTGCCTGATTTTGTCAATAAAGTTTTACTGAACATAGCAACAGGAATTCGTTTGCTCTCTGTGGCAGCTTTCTCCTTCAGGTTCACCACCCCAGGATAAAATGAGATGAGATAAAATAAAGTAAGATGAGATTTAGACCGTCCTCCACTGGCCCTGCCTCTGATCTCCAGCTTCCAGCTAGATCCCATGTGAGGTATCATCACCCAACCTTTGCCTCGTTAGCAGGCACTTTTCTATGAAAATCCACCACAGAATTCACCTTCTCAAAAAAGCCTGTAAAACTGGGTTAGGCGCCTATATTACATTAACTGGACTAATGCTACCTACTGTAACAAATCACCCAAATTATGTATGAAACTAAAAATATTTTTTAAAAATTCTTTACTTATCTGTAGCATAATTGAATCACTGCAACAGAGACTCTATGGATCATGCTGCCTAAAATATTTACCACCTGTCCCTTTACAGCAGAAGTTTGTGGAGCTCTTGGGATAAGTTCTCAAACACCAGAGAGACATAGAATAGGAAAAAAGACAGCAGATTGTTATTTACAAGTATGCAAAGAAAAGACATGGAAAAATGTTTTGGTTTATAGAACAACAATGACATTAGAAAACATAATAAATGAGTGAAAAATAGTAGTAAGAACAGATAATGGAAAACATTGAAAGTCAAAAAATATGACATCCAATATTACAGGATTGAAGAATACATAATCACTTATTCTTGATAAACCTGGTAAAATCTATTAATAGAAATGATTTCCAAGTGGCAGATGAAACTATTAGAAACAGTTACATTCTTATTCTATTCTTCCTCAAATCTATGATTTAAAACAGATGAACTTTTCTATTCTTTTCACATTTTTTTCTTCCAGTTACAAAATAAATTACTAGTCATGTGTTGAAACCCTAAATGTACTTAAAATGGGCTACGTTAAAATCATGTGCTAAATATACTTGGAAGAATTTTGCATATTCCAAAACTTTGTCATAGTTACTTATAGATTTATCTTCATTGCAAGGTACAGTCACATGAGAAAATTTCATCTATTCTGAAATATTATAGAACATATGTTCTCATTAAGTTGGTGAAACTTTATTAATGAGAACAACAGTAAGGAAGAGGGAAACAAAACATGAATTAATGACAGCGGAAATTTTGTTGAGAAATCATAGGATTGCATACTCTGACAAGTCATTTTCCAGCCATTCTGTTTTATGGTACTTTTGTTAGTGAAGAAGGAAGGAAAGTGGAAAAATTGTCAAGGTGTGGGTCTTTAAACCTAAGCATGCTCGGAGGCCGAGGTGGGAGGATCTTTTGAGCTCAGAAGTTTGAGAACAGCCTGCACAAGAGTGAGATCCCATCTCTACTAAAAGCAGAAAAGTTAGCTGGCGTGGTGGTACCTGCCTGAAATCCCAGCTACTCAGGAGGCCGTGACAAGAGGGTCTCTTTCTTTTCTTTTCTTTTCTTTTTTTTTTTTAATTGTTTGAGATTCATTGAGGGTACAAAGAACTAGGTTACATAGTCGGTGTTTGTTAGTTAAAATCTCTCTTGTAATTGTGTCCCACCCCCAAGAGGTGTGCCATATGCTGTGACCCCCATCCTCCTCCCTTCTCCCCCACCCCTCCTTTCCCCCAACCCCCACCTTTGGTTAGATCGTCTACAGCCTTCATCTTAGAATTGAGTGCGTTGGATATCTTGAGCCCAAGATTAGAAGGTTGCTGTGAGCTAGGCTGTCACCATGGCCCTCTAACCTGGGGCAAGAGAGTGAGACTGTCTCAAAGAAAACATAAAAGTGGAGAAATACTTTTACTGACTATTTGGGACACCAAACTCTTGAAATTTTGAATGCAATATGAAAGCAAGTTATTTCTATACTGTGTTACTTGAATTTTCAGCACTTGACATGTGAATATTAGTCCTCAGAGAGCATTCTCAGTGACAAAAAAGAGCTCTTACAGTCATACAGTTTGTTTCCTGCCAATGATCTTTGCCTATAATGCAACTTTTTTAGAACTAGAATTAAACCTTTTTCTGTAATGCCAAATAGAGGGATTGAAACTAAATAACACTTTCCAGCAGCATTTGTTAGGAGGTTAATCCTTCTGCTAGGCTCAGCCATGTTGAAGACTGGTATGGGGGCTGGAAGGGTGGATTTGAGAACAATCCTGGCAAAAGGAAATTAGAAGTCTAGAGATTGCTTTCAACATACAGTCAGGAAGTGATTTCTATGGCAGCGGCAACTACCCAGAATTTTACACATGCTACTCGGTCATCCGTGGACAATGCCCGACTAAGGGAAATGACACAGTTTGAAAACAAAGGACAACATTTTAACTCAAGGTGCTTGAAATCTGTGTCTGTACTGATGTGGTTTTCTGAGTAGTTGGAACAGTTTTGGCGTGAGCAAATCAAATTCATAAATATTTCTTGAGATCGGATTTTAAAACTGCCAATTGGCAACCCTGGGGGCCAGAGCCAATGTTTCTAAGACGTGTATTCTAAAGCAGCTTGCTAGGAAGTATTGAAGACAAGTTCAGCACGCTCAATGGACACAGAAATGGCATTAAGAAGAACAAAGCCACCTTTCTCTTTTTTTGCTCTTCATATTTTAATGAGCAAAATTTGGTTATGTTAACCTTTCCTTTTCAAATCATCATTCACCTTTTAATGATGTTTATATTTCTCTAAATTCCCTTAGTGGATGTATGTTTTTCCTCCATGTTGACATAACCTTTAATATGGTTTCATTTCTGTGCATATTCTATAATAACTATGCTGTCCTTTGAATAAAATGTTCTTCTCACTCTGGAACATAGTTTTAGAGTTTAAAATATTCAAAAAGAGCCCCTGTCATTGTTGTTAGATGGTCAGCCTGCTCCTCCCTTTCATTCTGGAATGTAAATAAAGAAGTAAGGCTAACGAGACTCTGCTACTGTTTCTTGGCATAACCCAGGGAACGTTTCCAAGATCATTTCAGCAGTTATGTGGAAAGTGAGAGAAGCAGCTCTATTCTCAGTTTCTTCTCCTCACCAGAACCAGCACTGTCACCACCATCACAGACATTACCACCACCATCACCGTTACCCTCACCAGCACCTTGTCACTAGCACTGTCGTGAGTCCTGCCGTCCCTTTAAGACTGCTATGAACCCAGTCACAGCCACCATCACCATCACCACCACTGCCACTGCTCTGTCACCAGGCGTACAAACAGGAATACCTCCTGGGATTTGCAAAAAGAATAATCCCCAATTCCACACAAGCAAATTAGATTCATTACCAATTATCAAATTTTTTTAAGAAACAAACAAAGGGAAAGTCCTTTGCAATTCTGGGGAAAAATCCCATTTCTCTAAAGTATTCAGAGAAAAAAATAATAAAATGCCTCAAAAGCAGATGAAGCTGACAAGCCTATTTTCTTAAAGAGGCAATTTAATTTCATTCTATCTCAATCTTTTCTAAATATACAAATCTATAAAGTATTAAACTAAAACTATTTTGGACTTAAATATATTTTAAAATCATTTTCACTGTGGTGCTTTTTCATGAAATGACTTGTAACAATTTTCAAATTTCTTACATGTTCCTTAGCTGGTAAAACGATAAATTGTGGCACATAACGGGATACTACTCAGCAAGAATAAGAAGAAACCTGTTGATATAAGGCAAAAATGAATGAATCTCAGAAGGGTTCTACTAAGTGAAAGAAATGATAAATAAAATGTTACATACTAGTCTCCCATCAAAGAAAAGCCCAGGACAAATATCTTCACTGCTGAGTTCTACCAAATGTTTAAAGAAGAACTAATAACAATCATGCTTAAACTATTTCAAACAATTGAAATAGAGAGAGAATCTCACCATGATACCAAAATCAGAGAAAGACACAGCAAAGAAAGAAAACTAAAGCCCGTAACTTTGTTTAACATAGATGCAAAAATTCTCTAGAAAATGCTAGCCAACTGAATTCAACACTGTGTTAAAAAGATTATTCATCATTGCCAAGTTAGATTTATCCTGGGTATGCAAGAAGGGCTCAATATATAAAAATCAATCAATATGACACATCATATCAGTGGAACAATGGGCAAAAGCCATATGGTCATTTTAATCGATGCTAAAAAAACATTTGGTGAAATTAAATATCCCTTCATCACAAAAACTTCCAAAAAACTGGGATAGCCTTTCTTCTAAGAACTGAAATGAGACAAGATGTCCACTCTAACAGTTTTTCATCATGGTACTGAAAGTTCTAGCAAAAGAAACCAGAAGAGACAAAGAAATAAAGGACATTCAAACTGGAAAGGAAAAGTCAAACTATCTTTGTTTGCAGACACTATAATCTTATATGTAAAGTTACAGGTTCCATCAACAAACTATTAGAACTGATAAATTCACTAAAGTTGCGAGACACACATGAAAATACAAAAATCAGTAATATTTCTGTATGTCAGCAGCAAAGAATCTGAAAAAAGAACCAAAATTGTAATCCCATATATAGTAGCTACAAGTAAAACAAAATATCTAAGAATAAACCTAAATAAAGATGTGTTATTTTTACAATAAAAACTATGAAAAAATGATTAAAGAAATTGAATAGAACACATCAAAAGTATGAATTCTGAAAGAATCAATATTATGAAATGTCCATACTACCTAAAGCAATCTACAGATTCAGTGCTATCCCTATCACAATTCCAATGTCCTTCTTCACAAAAAACAGAAAAAAATCTTAAAATTTAGATGAATAAACAAAGGATGCAGAACAGCCAAAGGAATACTGATAAAAAAAAGAACAAAACTAGAGTAATTTTATTACTTGACTTCAAATTAAACTACAGAGCTATTAGTAAGCAAAACAGTGTGATACCGGCATAAAACATGCACATCGCTCAATGGAACAGACTAGAGCATCTGCATTGAACCTATTTTCTTTTCTTTCTGGTGGGGTGGGGAGCGGCTGGGCAGAGTCTCACTCTGTTGCCCTGAGTAGAGTGTCATGCAATCCACCCACCTCACAGCAAACTCAAACTCTTAGGTTCAAATGATCCTCTTGCCATAGCTTCCTGAGCTGCTGGGACTACAGATACCAGTCACAATGCCCAGCTAGTTTTTCTATTTTTAGTAGACACAGGGTCTCTCCTGCTGCTCTTTTGCTCAGGCTGGCCTCAAATTTCTGCCTCGGTCTCCCAGAGTGCCAGGATTACAAGTGTAAGCCTCTGTGCCAGGCCTGGAGTGAACTTATTTTCAACAAGTGTCTCAAGAACATACTGCGGAAAGAACGCTTTCTTCAATACACGGTTCTGGGAAAAACAGAATATCCATATGCAGAAGAATAAAACTAGATCCCTATCTCTTTCCATATACAACGTTAAATCAAAATGCATTAAAGACTTGAAGACCTGAAACTATAAAGCCACTAAAAGAAAACATTTGGGGAAGGCTCCAGGACCTTGGTCTGGCCTCAGAAGCATAGGCAACCAAAGCAAAATTGGATAAATGTGATCACATCAAGTTAAGAAGCTTCTGCACAGCAAAGGAAACAATCAGTAAAGTGAAGAGACAACCAAAGAAGGAGAGAAAATATCTGCAAGCTACCCATCTGCCACAATTACAACTAGAATATATAAGTAGTTCAAACAACTCAATAAGAAAAAAGTCCGATAATATGATGAAAAATGGGCAAAAGATCTGAATAGATATTTCTCCTTAGATTACACACGGATGGCCAACAGATATATGAAAAAATGCCCAACATCTTTAGTTAGCAGATAAACACAAATCAAAACTCCAGTGAGGTAAAATTCTATTACATTATTTGAAGCATTGCATTCCATTAGCTACCTCTGAATGGCGTCTTAAATCAAGCCTAACAGGGCAATATCAAGGAGAGACGTTTTCTCTTCTGATTTACTTGAGCTTGGCAGAAAAAAAATAAATAAAAAGAAAATACCTTTTCCTGGTTGATCGGGAGCCTCACGTCGATCTTCAGAGTAATAAATGAAGTACCCTTTAATAGAAATAATTTAGTATTTGTTTTAAAACTCACGGTGCTTTCTGAAGGCATCTAGTTTAGATCTGGCTGATTATTGGGTAGATTTTCTTCCCCAAGCCAACACCTTGTCCAGATTTAACCCACATTCTGCGAAAAACTTACATGTTAAATTTTAATGTATCTTAATTGCTAAGATTTTTTTCCTGTTTTTTTTTTTTTGTTGTTGTTGTTTGTTTAATCTATTTTTGAAAAAGTGAATGAACATAGGTTTTAACTAACTCTATTTTGGTCGAATTTTTAGTTTTAATTAAACTAGGTCACAAAAAAAAATTCATGGAAATTTTTCACATTTTTCACTGAGAAACAGAAAAAATAGACAACGGCATGGATTCCAACTTTAGTTACTAACTAAATGGCAGATGGAACTTTTAGGAACACCATTTTTCCTTTCCCTTTCTCGTGAAATAAATTTATTGTTTCTGATAATGTTAGAAACTGTCCTTCATAAATGAAGAATATTATGAGGCCCATAAACGTGGCTGCTTCATATAATGTGAGAAGGCTTGAAGGAATAACCTCTCATGTCCCCACAGCTCCCCACATGGAACATGATTGTACGTCTTCTGAAAAATATGAACTAGAGTCTTTTCTCTCAAATATAGCCAGAGAAAACATACGTAGGTATTTAAACATAAATAGAGGACTTACATTGCAGTCAATATTGTCTTTCCTAGTGGGCGTATAACATATCTGAATAGATAAGCTATTTATTGAATAACATCCTATTTAAAAGGGTGAATACATGTCCCTAAGTTATTTTCATTAATGAGGTAATTGACAAGTTTTGTTATAATCAGCAAGATTCTCCAATGAACATGGAACTTTATTCACAATTAACAAAATAGCAGTGAACTCTTCTAATTAAGCTGGTACTTATTTTGTCCAGTTGATGTACGAGTAAGTCTATATTTGCAATACGTTAAGATAGAAGCAAAGCCTTAACAAATATTTATTTATTATTCTGATTCATTTCTTAACAATATTCACAAAAGATCCTCTCTGTTTTAGAAACCTTGCACATCAAGGTTTAGTTACTCTGGCTTGAACTTTCTCTCTGTACATATATGTGTTTAAATCAAGGCTCAGGGACTGCCAAACAGTCACTGACCCCTCTCTATAGGGGTGACATTAAGGATTTTTTGTGGTTTGTGCTTTTGAGCAAAGTAACATGTAACTTCCACAAGCTCACAACCAACGCACTGTTTCCTAGTTCTTTGTTCATCTTCTTTTGCATTGGGACTTTTAGATGGGGAAAAAAAAAACATAGCGCTACCCTAAGCCTTGCTCTTTCAGCATGTGCAGATTGTCACATTTTTTTTTTTTTCATGGCACTCACTAACACATAACGATGATGTTATTAGGACAGGGAAGAAAGAATCAGTGCTGGAGATAGGACATTGTCTATTTTGTGGGTAAAATGACTGTATGGCTGATTTTTGTAATAAAAACACTCTTTTCAGTGGAAGAATGACTATTATTTTTGGAAGAATGACTATGAATAGTCATAGTGTCCTATTCTATTTTTGTTCCAAGGTTTGATGTCTTCCTACATTCTACGTAATATCTTTTTATAAGGCAAAGGCCGAATCTTGGGAATCACCTTCCTCCTTGAATAACCTAGTACTTAGTTTCTTATATTTTAAATGTCAGGGAGCACTGATGTTAAAATGCATGAAGGTAATTGTGCTTGTTCTTTCATCAGAATTGCTTAATTTCATTTACTACTTAAAAACACCTGTAACATCACCAGAGACAAGGCACCAAAGATTCACATGCACACATTTGATAGATCTTTCCATAAACATGTGCGTATCCATGACAACCGAGCTACTAATATCCATGGGTATGTGAATAAGATACCATTTAGCTTTAAACAGAGTAAAAAAAAAAAAAATCTGACATTTGTTACTTGGATAGAATTTATGAATGTGTAAATATAAGTGTGTTATTGTGTTGTTGAATTTGTTTATGATTTATTTGCCAAGAAAACACTAGCAATGTTCAACCCCAAGAATGACACTGGCTAAAATCAAATTTCCTATTCTTTGCTTTGATTTTCATTTGAGGGAAAGAGGCTTTGAGGATTTAATATTTAATTTTATTCTTTAAAAAAAATTGACAGAGAAGGTGGGAGTCCGTAGAAACTAATTCATTGACTATTCTGTCCAAAGTATTATGTGTTAAGCTTTTGTACTCCTGTTTCAGAAAAGGTGAAAGATGGGGGAGTGAATTTGAGTTATACTAACTCCTAAGAAAAAGCCAAAACTTCCTGCCTTAACGGTTTCTACAATTATCAGTCGGTCCCTGGTAAAATATGCTCCGTATTCCCGTGGTCTAGTTTATTGTTCGCTATCCCTATAGTAAGTTTGAGGACTTAGAAGGCCTACTTGTTCTCTCTTTTCATATTATTTTTAACAACTTCTTTTTTGTCTGCATATGTCTTCGTAACAGCCTAACTTCATTGATTTTTAAGTACATGCTACTCATGTTACTTTATTTCATTCAGGAATTTCACGCAGACTGTGTGTAAAGATCAGGAAATAATTATAAAACAATAAAAAATATGATGAGACCACACCACTTGTAAACTATTTAATTCTTTGAATTTATATGAAATGATATAGCTGTACTTCCAGGGGGTCCCCAAACTAAGAGTGGTCTGAACACTTCTGCCTTGCCTGTTGCCTTTAAGGAAACAAATGTTGATTCTAAAATTCAAGTCCATGGACTTGGGTGGATTTTTCTTTTCTCAAATTTCTTTTCCATTTTTATTTTACCTACTTCTCTACTTCTGGTCTATGTTCCAATCAAACAGTATCAATAACTTATGAATGTATCTCCAGGACTCAATACAGTGATTGGCACATAGCTAGTGATAAACACTCAATAGATGAGGAATTTATGTGCCTGTTGAAGCCAATCTTGCTGTTCCAGAGCCGGGTTTTTCTTTTATTACAATGTTTCTATGTGGCCTATTTAAAATTCACATAGAAGCTTTCCCTTGGCCCTTGGGTATTGGTGGTTTCCTCAATGCAAATCTTTTTTCAGGGTCCCCACCCCCAAATCAACAGATAACAAGGAGGCATGCCAGTAAATCCCACATGATCATAGGACTGTCCTTGTTTCAAGGGCAATGAACACATAAATCTCAATACCTGTAACTAGAGATATCAATACAAAACACCAACATGTCTATCAATAATTGGTGTTGTCACTCCATAGATTTAATGCATGAGGTGGAAAGAAGGCGTGTTTGAAAGAATGTGCCCTGAAGAGAATTGTGGAACTGAAGACACAGCTAAAGATTAGATAAAATCACCTACAAAAAGAGAATCTTTATCACTGATTGCTAAAACACTGAATATACATCTGGTACCTGGTAATACCCAACACTAACTATAAAAGATAATTGAAACATGGAGGACCAAGCAGCATTCTCAGAAAGTCATTGTATGTTGGATAGAAGAAAATAAATAGAGAAGAAACTATTTTTTATCTGATAAAAATCTAGTTAGACTATTCAACTGTGAGTGGAAGAAAACTGTAACATAGCACTCCAAATAAAATTAAATGTAATTGTTTAAATTCTGTAACTATGAGAGAATAGACTTGAATCTTATATTCAAAAAGAGACAGAAATGGATAAAAATAGAAGTAAATAATATGTGATTTACTCCAACTTAGGCAGTAAATTAAAAGAAAGAGATAAAGCCATGTTAGTCCGGAGGAAGAAAACACAAGATGCCCAGACAAAAGTGTATTTTAAGAAACATTTAATGAAAGGGACCGAGGAAAAAATGTTAAAACACCCAACAGAAAAAAAAAGATAAGGTCTTAAGTTAAAAGAGAGAGAAAATAATTTAAGTTGAAGGCGGGTAACGATGACCATTTAGGTATATAATTGGAGCCACTAACATAGAAAAAGGAAACAAAAACTACAATTTGAGAGGCCAGGCACAGTGGCTCACACCTGTCATCCCAGGACTCTAGGAGGCTAAGGCAGGTGGATCCCTAGAGCTCAGGAGCTTAGAGACCAGCCTGAGCAAGAGCAAGACCCTGTCTCTACTAAAATAGAAAACTAGCCAGGCGTTGTGGCAGGCACCTATAGTCCCACCTACTTAGGAGGCTGAGAAAAGAAGATCGCTTGAGCCCAAGAGTTTGAGGTTGCTGTGAGCTATTGTGATGCCCTAACTCCACCCATTTTGAGCAAGTGAACCAGACTTACTTTCTGATTGTAGAACCTTGTGACGCTCTACAAGTCACCCACCCAACTGGTCCTAATGTCCCTTTCTCCACCACGGAGTTAATACTGTCCTATAATAAATTTTATCATAATCATTCCTTCATTTTCTTTATAGACTTACCACTATTTATATTTTGTTAAATCATATACAATTGCCATTGTTGCAGGTCACTTCATATATTGTTTAGTATACTCCGTTTTTAACTTTTACCCAAATAAGAACGTATTGTATTAATGCATTCCTTATGCTTAATATCATGAATATGAGATTCACAATCCCTAGCTGCAGATTGCTGTAGTTCACTTGTTTTTGTCGCCATATTGTGTTCCACTCTATGATTATACTGCAAGTCATTTATCCCTTCTACAATAAATGGGCTTTCGGATTGTTGAAAGCATTTCATTATTATGACAAATGCTGTTAATGAACATATGTGTGTTTCTTTTTAGGGGCATACAGGCAAGTATTTTTCTAGAGCTAAACCTAAACATAGAACTGCTGGGTAGCAAAGGACAATCGGCCTCTCTTTCTGAGTGCCAGTTACAATATTCACCCTGAATGAAACAAAATCTGCACAGACTATGAAAACGTTTCCCTTTATAAGTAACATCAAACTATCTTTCAAAGTGGTTACTCCAGTTTATACTCCTACCAAGGATGAAGGGGAGTTCTCATCACTGCATGTTCCCACTAACACTGGGATTGTTAGACATTTTAATATACCTTCAAAAAAAAAACAAAAAAGAAAACTCTAAGATCTTATACTTTAATTGGTGAATTCTATCCAATATTTAGTATAAATTCTATGCAATGATGTCGGAAGCCATATAAGGCACAGCTCGGCCTTACTTCCTCTTCAAGTAAAAAACAGTTTTACCTTTACCCTGTAACTTTACCCGGCAACTAGCCAACCAATCACCTTATGCCCCATCTTGCTTATTTTAGCCAATCCCCAGTTGACAACTCCTCTGAACCTCCCAACAAGACACACCCTCCTTCCCCGTAATGCTTATAAGGCACAAGTTTTTCAATAAAGTTTGAGACTTGATCAGAAAACTGTCTTGTCTCCCTTTCTCGCGCCCCTTGTTTGTTTTTCTCCTTTAGGTGGTTCCTGCATCCCCCGTTACTGTCCCGTGGGTCGGGACATCCTGGCGCCCAACGTGGGGCGATCGGGACCCCCTGGAGGAGAACGCTTGCCTACAGAAGCCCCGGCCGGGCACCCTTTGGAGCTGCCGCGAGGACCCGCGTGCACTCCCCATTCAGATCGCCTTGGTTCACCTGCCGTGAGACGGATCGAAAGATAAGGTAGGCAAACGGTAACTTACAAGATTTCAAACATTTCACCCCTTTGTCTTGGCTGTTATTATTGGCTCTCCTGGATCCAATCCACTTATCAACACTCACAGCGCCAAAGGAGGGAAGGACGAGAGGTACCCGTTTCGGCAGTGAGAACTCCAAAACACTTGGACTAGTTTTTCTGCCTAACACTCTCTAACAAACTCTGAGCTCGCTATGTCTTATACGGTCGTCCACCTCAAGGGCACTCCCAGGGACGCTGCCTCCCAAAGGCTAAGCCTGAGGGCAGTAGGCCACTGTCCTGCCTGAGAGGGTCCGAGCAGGCGGATTATACCTGCCAACCTATGACACGCGAGCAGAGATAATAAGGCACAAGGAGAGTGTTCACACAGAGAAACTTAAATTCCGAGTCGACTGGAGACTTGCGTGAACCGAAATCCTGGGAGAGCCATCCAGCCAACATAATGGGGAATTTGCTTAGTACACATGAAATGTTCCTTGACGGACTCAAGGGATCACTCAGAGTGTGAGGAGTAAGGGTTAAAAGAAAGGACCTTAAAGAATTTTTTAATTTTATTCATGAAACCTGCCCCTGGTTCCCTTTAGAGGGAACAATCAGCCAAAAACGCTGGGAACAAGTAGGAGATGCCTTGCAGGACTTTTACCACACCTTTGGTCCTGACAAAGTCCCAGTTACAGCCTTTTCCTACTGGAATTTAATTCATGACATGTTAAAGTTCATTCACTAGATCCTGACATTCGAGATGTCATCAAAGTAGGAGAAGAAGTCCTTAAAGAGGCTTCTCGCCCTCCTTCCACCTGCCCCTCTGTCACAGTAGAAATTCCTGACAACCCCCCAGTTTCCCCTAAACCCCCAAACAGCCCCGACAATGTTCTTAAAACTCCAAATGTTACCAACCCTTTACCTCAAAAACCTTCATCTCACAAACTCTACCCATCGCTCATTTCTAATAATCAAATACATCATTTAAACCCTGAGGAAGAAGAATCTCTAGAAAATCAAGCTGTCCATTACCATGATAACCCCTAGGGCCTCACAGCCCCTGTCATCAATAAATCCCTTGTATATACAAACCTCCCCAGAACAATAATTATGATGTAGACTTAGGAAGCATCACCTTCACAAACTGCTCCTCCATTTCTAACAACACCTCTCACCGGTGGCCCCCCTCCCAGACATGTTTTTGTATGTGGAGGAAATTTGGCCTACACGGCCCTACCAGGTAACTGGACAGGCTATTGCATAACCGCCCAACTACTCCCTGATATCTCTGTTATACTAGGAGATCAACCTGTTCCTCTCCCCAGTCTTGATTATATAGCTGGACATCCACGCTCTAAAAGAGCTATTCAACTTATCCCACTAATAGCAGGACTAGGCATCACTAAAGCAGTAGCCACAGGGGTTACCGGAACAGGAATATCTATACATTCCTACCACAAACTATCTCATCAACTAATAGAGGATGTCTCAGCTCTTTCAGAAACAATTCACGATCTTAAAGATCAAATAGACTCTCTAGCAGAGGTAGTCCTACAAAATCGTAGAGGCCTAGATCTCCTCATGGCAGAGCAGGGAGGTATCTGCTTGGCTTTCCAGGAAAAATGCTGTTTTTACGCCAACAAGTCAGGCATCGTTAGAGACAAAATAAAAACCCTGCAAGACAAGCTCGAAGAAAGAAGAAAGGAACTTCGTGATAACCCCCTTTGGACAGGACTCAATGGACTTCTCCCTTATCTCCTCCCACTCCTAGGCCCCCTGTTAGGTCTTCTATTAGTCCTTTCCTTTGGCCCCTGGCTATTCAAAAAGGTCACCACCTTCATTAAACAACAAATAGACTCTGCACTAGCAAAACCAACTCAAATTCACTACCATCGCCTAGATTTATCTGACCAAGAAGCCGACTATTCCTTATCTCATGGCTTCCCCTCATAATGAGGGCAGTGTATAGACCAGAGGTACACTTACCCATTCCTAATAAAAGGAAAAAAGGGTATGGGCACCAAGTCGAGTGCACAGCAAAGCATTGCAAGAGAAGGTCCCACAATCCTTCGACCTCCCGATCCCAAGGAGAAGTCAAATGAATGATCAGACCCCCTCTGATTTTTCTCTGAGAGCAAACCTGGCTTGCATAGAGGTTGGTATCAAAAATTTCACTTATCTCTCCTCTCCAAAAGATACCGCAAATAACAAATGTGGATCTGGGAATCCACGAGAGGAGCCAGGTCACTACTCCCTCTCTCGGTTAATGCCCATCTCCCTAAAACAAAAAGGGAGGAGATGTCGGAAGCCATATAAGGCACAGCTCGGCCTTACTTCCTCTTCAAGTAAAAAACAATTTTACCTTTACCCGGTAACTTTACCCGGCAACTAGCCAACCAATCACCTTATGCCCCATCTTGCTTATTTTAGCCAATCCCTAGTTGACAACTCCTCTGAACCTCCCAACGAGACACACCCTCCTTTCCCGTAATGCTTATAAGGCACAAGTTTTTCAATAAAGTTTGAGACTTGATCAGAAAACTGTCTTGTCTCCCTTTCTCGTGCCCCTTGTTTGTTTTTCTCCTTTAGGTGGTTCCTGCATCCCCCATTACTGTCCCGCAGGTCGGGACACAATATTTTCCAGAATGAGTAAGAGAAGGAAACAGAAATTTATTTTATTATATCAGATGTATCCTAATATCAAAACTAGATAAAGACAAGCAAAGAAGCTATAAAACAAGAGCCCCCATGAATATAGACACAAAAATTCTCAAGAAAATATGAGTGAAAACATTCAACAATATAGTTTTTAAAATGATAATAAAATACAATGAAGTGGGGTCTAGCACAAGAAAGCAAGGCTGGTTCAATATCAGAAAACCAAACCATGTGTTATGGATTTAACTGTGTGCCCTAAAATACACAGGTTGAATTCTTAACCCCAATGTGAATGTATTTAGAGAGAGGACCATTGCAGAGGTCATTAAGATTAAATGGGTTTGTAAGGGTAGGACCCTAATCCTATATGAGAAGCATCCTTATAAGAACAGGAAGATGAACCTAAACCAGGGCTGCAAACACATGGGAAGAAGGTCACTGAGGACACAATGAAAGATGTCTATGTTCTAGAAAAGGAGAGAAATATCAGGGAAAACCAAGCCAATCAATACCTTGAACTTGGAATTCCAGCCAACAGAACTGCAAGAAAATACATTGTCGTTATTTTCTATTTTGTTTTCCTATATCAGCTCTAGCAAACAAATATACCATGTAATTCGCCAGATTCTTAGAATACATGAAATAACAACCCCCACCAAACTAATCATGTCAATAGAGACAGCAATTGCATTTCTCAAAATTCTCACATTACAAACAATATGAGACTTTTAGAAATCTAACCATCAATGAGAAGAACTTCTTTCTCTAAGTAGAACTTCATTTCTGCGTAGTATGAATAATCTCCAAAGACCTACCGCCAACATTACTTTAACAGCAACATTGTGGTCACTATCCCCCCAAATCAGAGAAGCTCTCCCTCATCACTTATTTTCAGCATCACACCGAACATTCTACCCAATGCAATAAATATTGAAAAATAAAATATACAATTTGAAAATGAAGAAATATACCTGTCTGTGTTTGCAGAGAACATAGTTTCCTATATAAAACATCTCCAAAGACTCTTAAAGAAATTCCCATCACCAAGAGGTGAGTTTATTAAGGTTGTAAATTACAAAGTTAATATACAAATATCAATTGGATTTCTACATGCCAGCAATGAGCAAAGGTAATTAGATTTTTTTAAAAATACCATTTCTAATAGCACCCAAACTGAAGGGTTACGACATATCTAAGAAAGTATTTGCTAGATCTCTATGTTGAAAATTACAAAAACCTGATGAAAGAAATAAAAGGGAAGTGAAATAGCGATACATAAAATGTTCACGGATTGAGAAGCTCGATACTGTTAAAATGCCAATTCCTTCACATATTGATGTATACATCCAAAAGAATGTTCCCCAAGATCCTTTTCTTTGGCTACATACCTACAAGGTGGTTTTAATATTTATATAGAAAGATGAAGGAAGTAGAATAGTCAAACCAATTTTGACAAAGAAGAATCCATTTGGGCATGTTTTCTCTCTGTTTCTCTCTCTCTCTCTCTGTGCGCGCTCTCTCTCTCTCTCTCTCTCTCTCTCTCTCTCTCTCTCTCACAGACACACACACACACACACACACATACACAGACACTAACTGGTGTCATCAAGACACACAAATTCACCTAACATGCACATCTTTGGGATACGTGAGGTAGTTGCGGAGAAAACCCACACAGACGTGGGGAGAACGTGTAAACCACATAGACAATGACCCAGACTAGGGTCTATTGTTTTTCTCAACAATATCATAATGAAACAATGTTGAGTGATGTTATTCAAGGACCCAATGTACATAAAAAAGCAAGGGAGAGGACCAGAGAGAAGAATGAACATGGTGGAGATAGATTAAAGGGTGATCTATTAATAGGAATGAATGTATTTTAATTTATAGGAGTGTAAACACAGAAATGATATAGATATGTGTGTATGCGTAGGTAAGAACACATAAATATATTTTCTGGCTCTGTCCACACAGAGGCCCTCAAATCTGTGACTTCCCAAGTGAAATGAGACACACAGAGCCAAACAAAACCTCAGACTCTAAATTATAATCTACAATGAAAGTCCTAAGACTGTATAGAGCAATGGCTGGTTCTAGGGCTAGGATCTGGAAAGCACAACATTAACGTAGTGTCTTATACTACCAAGGAAAAGTAAAAGTGGACTGAGTACATGTCGAAAAAATGCAGCAGACATCCTGAAACAGCTCCCACTTTAGAGGCTTTGAATCCTGCAACTATTATCTCAGGATCTCCCTGGGTCAGTATATAGCCAAGTCTTCTATTCAGGGTTCCCTAAAATTCCAGTTAGCTAGTCTGCATTCTTACCTTGAAGCTTAACTAGGAATAATTTATTTCAAAGTTCACTAAGTTTGTTGACAGAATGTGTGCTCGTGTGACCGGGTTACCCAGGGCTCTAGTGGTCTGCAGGCTGGAAGCTGCCTGGGTTCCTGGAGGCACCTGCTGTTCCCACAGATTTCCCACAGGGCTTAGCTACACAGTGTCTCTCGCAAGGTCACGTCCTCCATCAAACTAGCGAAAAAAGTCTAACAAGAGTCTTATCACTTAATCACTTAAGATCACTTAATTATGTGAGTGGCATCCTGTCACCTCGCTATATTCTATTTGTTAAGACAAGTCATAAGTCACACTCACTCTCAAGAGGATGTGACTGTATATAGACATAACCACTAGGTGGCAGAGATCTCTGTAAATCAACATAGAGTCAATGGGCCACAGTGATAGAATATAACCAATACCATCACAAAATAGAAATTTAATAAATGAAGCAGCCCAAACAGAAATCATATGAAATCAGATTCACTGAAAATTTTTAATTTTTGTCCTCTATCAACTGAATATTAGCTTAAAATTTTTTGTAAAACAATGCAATCTTGTATCAATCTTACAATCATTAATAACTTACTTAGAATATATGTAAAGTTATAATTAAATTTACATATACTGCACATCCATGCAAATTTATTCTTTCCTGAATTCAGTATACATCCTAAATCAGATATTTAATAGATCACCTGAGACCATCGGTGTTCACAAAATTGTTCTTTAAGGAATAGCCCCTGGAAAATAAGTCTCACGTTAAACAGTCCATGTTATCTCATTAGGGTAAGTATGTAACTTCGAGGCACTCTTTCCACTTAATTGCAAAGTACTACTTTAATATATATATTTTTTCTTCAATACACTCACTCTTGGATAGCATTAACAATGAACATGAAAAATGTAGTAAAGTGTTATGATTAGCAGAGCCTCATTGTCTGCTGGTAAAACAATTTATGTGCTATGGTGAATGCATAGTCTTGTGTCATAAATTATTATGTTGGGGCTTCAGCTATACTGTGTTACTATGGAGGGGTAAGACAAGATCTCAGATTTTATGACTATTTAAAGCAGGTGCTATTAAAGTGTGCCATAGCAACTGTTTTATGTAAAAGATAAGCATGAAATGATCCCCCAAAAGAAGATAGTCACTTATTTTGAATATGGCTTGGGGTAGATTTATTTAACTCAATTGCTAGTAGGAAATATTATCTTAAGTGCAGTTTAAATAGTAAGGAAAGGAATGTATTATACTCGTAGTCCTTTTGCTAAACACCTGTTGTTTTCTGTGATACTAGCCCATTTCAAGTTCAGACATTCAGTCAACTGGAATGCACTCTGTTGTTTTAAGTTATTTCTATTGCCTACCCTAGAAAGCCCAAGTATGCTATTAAACTACACAAGGAAACAGATACAAAAAAACATTAAAAAATAAATGGAGTACTTCAAATATGGCACTATAATAAGAAAGTAATATATCTCTTTTTATAGAACTAGGTGAAGCATGAAAAGGTTGACTGTGACCACAGTTTTATGAAATGTTGTGGGAAGTTTTTTTGTAAGTTTTTACCATATAGTTTTTCCACCTGCCCTGAATTATTATTTTAGATGGTGTAACTTAACACAGAACATACTACTTTATTTCTGTGGCTTAACTTTTAAATGTTATAAATGTATATTCCTCCGAAACACACTTTTGTGTTATTTATAATACATCTACAACATTATCAAGGCATTGATAACTTCTCTAGATATGTTTAAATCACATCCTGTAAAGACTTCTTAACTTATTCATTCACTTTTGCTCGAATTCAATACCCATATAAAGTAAATCTCATCTATGATAGATAGAAAGAAAATTATGTATTAATGCAATATAACGGGTTTATAGCTAAATTTCACAAAGGCATAGTCTTTCATTGTTAGTTCCCTTCAGCAATATTTCCCTGTGATTAAGTGAGAGATCAGATTACCTTACACGGTATATGACCAATAGCAAAAAAAAAAAAAAAACAACTTAGAATCTGCTGCATCATTCTACAGACATATTCCATTTTACATGCAAAAAGAATACAAAATAGCAGATGAACCAAATAGAAAAAGTAAAACACAGACGTTTGTCACTTGCAGATATGAATGGAAAGAACAAAATAAATTGAAAAAACCTGTAAAGGCAATATACAAATATAGAAAATAGATATATCTGCAACCTTAACCTTACATCTTTTTGTATTTTTGATGGGCTTTGTCAAGGCACTGATAGTCTGAAATGGGAAGTATGAATTGTACAATAGTCTTTATTAATATGCATTACTAATGCAGGCTAGATATTGCATTCATTTAATTTTTTTTGTTTTCCCAAAACTTTCATCATCATTTCTTTTTTTACATATACATGTGTTTATTAGGTTTCCTATTTTTGCCTTCACAGAATTAAAAACGCTTAAAATTTAATAACAATAACAATGTTTAAAATAAGGACTAGAAACGAAAACCTCATAAAGAACAAACGACAATAAATACATTCAGAAAAGAAATAAGATGATTGTGGCATCGAAATATTAAGCAATGATAATAATAATAATAATGCAAAGAAAGTAACATTCACATTGTCAGATAAGAGCATGTCTATTATAGAATGGTTTGACTCTGACATTCAGTATGGAGTCATCTGTTAACGTCTTCTTATTTTTTTCCCTCAAAGTCTCAAAAAATAGACAACTAATATTTATAAATAAAAGATAATTTACACCTTTCCCCACTCACAAAAATTGATTCAAGATGGATAAAGGACTTAAATTTAAGGCATGAAACAATAAAAATCCTCCAAGAAAGCATAGGAAAAACACTGGAAGATATTAGCCTGGGGAAAGACTTCATGAAGAAGACTGCCATGGCAATTGCAACAACAACAAAAATAAACAAATGGGACTTCATTAAACTGAAAAGCTTCTGTACAGCTAAGGAGACAACAACCAAAGCAAAGAGACAACCTACACAATGGGAAAGGATATTTGCATATTTTCCATCAGATAAAAGCTTGATAACTAGGATCTATAGAGAACTCAAATTAATCCACATGAAAAAAGCCAACAATCCCATATATCAATGGGCAAGAGACATGAATAGAACTTTCTCTAAAGATGACAGACGAATGGCTAACAAACACATGAAAAAATGTTCATCATCTCTATATATTAGAGAAATGCAAATCAAAACAACCCTGAGATACCATCTAACCCCAGTGAGAATGGCCCACATCATAAAATCTCAAAACTGCAGATTCTGGCGTGGATGTGGAGAGAAGGGAACACTTTTACACTGCTGGTGGGACTGCAAACTAATACAACGTTTCTGGAAGGAAGTGTGGAGAAAACTCAAAGCACTCAAGCTAGACCTCCCATTTGATCCCACAATCCCATTACTGGGCATCTACTCAGAAGGAAAAAAATCCTTTTATCATAAGGAGACTTGTACTAGACTGTTTATTGCAGCTCAATTTACAATCGCCAAAATGTGGAAACAGCCTAAATGCCCACCAACCCAGGAATGGATTAACAAGCTGTGGTATATGTATACCATGGAATACTATTCAGCCATTAAAAAAATGGAGACTTTACATCCTTCGTATTAGCCTGGATGGACGTGGAAGACATTATTCTTAGTAAAGCATCACAAGAATGGAGAAGCATGAATCCTATGTACTCAATTTTGATATGAGGACAATTAATGACAATTAAGGTCATGGGGGGAGGAAAAGCAGAAAGAGGGACGGAGGGAGGGGGTGGGGCCTTGGTGTGTGCCACACCTTCTGGGGACAAGACATGATTGCAAGAGGGACTTTACATAACAAACGCAATCAGTGTAACCTGGCTTATTGTACCCTCAATGAATCCCCAATAAAAAAAAAAGATAATTTCAAAAAAACAGATCATGCCAAAGAAATATTTCTTCTTTTTCTATTGTCTGTAAGATTTGGCATGATCTGATTTTTGAAATTATCTTTCTCTTTCATTTATAAATATTAGTTGTCCATTTTTTTGAGACTTTCGAAAAAAATAATAAGAAGAAGTTAACTGATGACTCCATACCGAACCTCATCAACATTTTTTTCAAACAAAATCAAAGCATGGGCACAACTAAAGCTGCATATATGGCTTATTGGCTTATCTTGTAGAAGAATAAAATTATTACATTTTGTTTATAGATTTAAAAGTGATCAATTGGCCACTGAAAAATTCACCCTCCAGACATGTTAGACAACATTGTTGTCACTGTCCAACAATTATCTCGTTAATATTAATCAGGACATTATGTTAGGGATGGAAGCAATTGTAGACTGTTTTAGTGTTGTCTAGTATAAATGCTTCAGCTGAATCAGGACCGTGTTTAGCATGCTCCTCATTTCCTAAGACTTGTGCCATACACCAGGTGATGCTATAGCCTTCAGACAAGTAATGCTTATTAAAAGCTTTATTTACTTTGGATAGTCTCCAGCTGAAAAAATAGCGAGATCTGTGTTAAATAGACAAAAATCAAATACAGACTTCAAAAAATCAATTTGTTCTGCTTTCAGAACATATTTAGCCAAAATTCACATTGAGAACTGCCAAGCCAAAACTTGCAAATTTAAAAATCTTATTTCCTCCTCATCCTTGGCAATTAGACCGAGATGAGTAAATATATTCCTGAACATTACACACTTTTTATCCCTTTTTAGAACTTTTTACTTCCTCTCATTTTTATACACTATGATTCTTTTCCACTTTTGACAGCATCGGTTGATTTTATAAGAGTTTACTTTTAATTTCACAATCAAGAGCAGCATCTGTGCATTTTTATCAGACTCCCTTTATCTGGGCTTGGCTTATCCATATAGGAAGCCGGGTATTAATCACAGTTCCCATCCTGAGCAGCATGATTCCCAGATAAGCCTTAAGACACAAAGATAAGCCGGTGTGTGGTGTGATACTGTCTCTGGCAGATGTAACTTATGCAATTGTAAAATTAAGAGAAAAAAATATTTTAGGTTCTCAAAATCATTGTTTCAGAAAATAAATTCTCCATCTTAGGGCTTTCTGTGTGTATAGAGATGTTGGCATCTATCTGTCCCAAGTACTTTGCCATTAACCTTCCTGCGGCATTTGCTGAAGAAATCATTTAGGAAACTTTGTGCTGGGAATTTTATTAGGTGCTATGTACGCACTTGAAGAGTATTTTTTTGCCATTAAGGAACACACTGCTCAGCAGAAGAAAGAAGAATCCACAGCATTTTAAATGCTAAGATCAGGACAACTGCAGGCTACATGTCTATGGAGCAAACAGGAAACTCCAGTTTACCTGAAACAGTGCAGGCCAGTGTAAGTCCAAACATTTCCCCAAAGAAAAGACAACATCCTAGCCTGCCAAAGAGAGAATTCTGAACACCCTCCTTTTTCTCCATCTGCAGATATCTTTCTTTTCCAGATAAAATTACAACTGCGGCTAACTATAAATATCATTATGTAGATGGTAAGGCAGAGTTCTACTGCATTCTGGGATGCTCTGAAGGGTGAAAAACTGTTTTATGAAAGTCAAAGCAAGTGCTGGGAGCTTTGCCTATAGGGCACAATTTTCATTTTTGCGCTGCACTTCGGAGATGAGGCAGAGGACGTGAAAGGGAGGCTCTTCAGCCCAGGTCCATCAGAGTCCCTCTAAAGGCATACCTGAGGGTTTGCAAATCATGACAGGGTTGCTGTAACCAACTTGGCTTTCACACTCAAATCTGAATGGGAAGAGGTGCATATGGACACCTGCAAGGATGAAGGCATTATGGCCCCACGAATACTGGACCTGTAAATATCACACATATCATAAATATATCTTTCAATTTGAAGATAAATAAAATAGTAAGTGGCATGGAAGAAAAATACTGTAGCAAAAGAGATAAAAGAAAATTACCAGGAAATCTTAGCACAAGAGAATATTTCTGATAACCATCTTTTATTACAAAAAATAAAATTTGCAAGAGCACAGTTAACTATCTTAGAAAAAATGCACTAGAAGGAATAGCTGCCCCCGAAAGGCACAGGTCACTTGGAGATGGAACACTATTGAGATAAAATGTGAAGAAAGATTATAGAAAAGTCATAAATAATTCAAGATTCTGAAAATGCAATAGCAGAATTTATCATGTGTATTTTAATGTAATATGCATTTTATATAGAAGAGGTAGACTATCATTACAAAGAAAATTAGGACCTTGACAATCAGGAAACTTGAGAATCTATAATAAAACTAAAGTAGGAAAAAAAAAAGACAAGAAAGAAGAGTATCAGGAAGAAGGTGATAAAGACAGAGATATAATCAAAGAATGATCGCTTCCAGTGAAATATAATAGAACAAGAAATCGAACATATGGTGATGGGGACACAGAAGGAGGGAGGATGAAAATTATTCACAATGAGAGCATCCTTTGTGCTAAGATTGGTCTTCAGTGCAGGCAACATTACTCAACATTCAGGAAATTTGGTACTTACATAAAGTCTTTACCCAACGTTCTAGTATTTGTAAGTTTATATATAAACAATTTTTATTTGTAACATAAAAGTATTAGAATGGTGAAGGAGGGTAGCCAGTGAGAAGGTTATCAAATTGTCTATTGTACATAAATGCGTCAAAAGTTATTACTTTACTTCTGACTTTGGTCAACTGTAGAACTCAACTGCATGTTGAATTTGACACATTCAATTTAAAAACTTAGATAAAATCACTAGAATAATTAAAAACTGCATTTCTAGTGTTAAAATCACTATAAAAGCCAATTCACTTTCAGGTTCCTAAGGAAGTGACCAGAAAATACATGAAAAAGTGAAAAATATAAATAATTACTAGAAACTAAGAATGATTACAATTATTCTTTTAATACAAAAACAGATGGGATCTTACTGGAGAACTACAAATAACTTATTTCTTCTCTTATATTTAAAAATAGAAATAGCCCAGAGATTGAAGATAACAGTGACAAAACTTCGCTATCACAGACAAACTAAAGAATGAAGATGGGGAGGCTGGAAGGTGAATGTGGTAGGGAGCCACATGTTTCAGGAACAGGTGACTGGTTTAAGGGAATACCAAAAAGGGAAAATAATTTCCAAGGAACAATTTGCCACAAACAATGATTTCCACAAAGCAATATAGTGGAAGCTCCTAAACCAAGATGTTCAGGGGATAGTAGAAGGAAAAAAAGAAAAAAGAGAAGGTATATCCAGATAGACAGATGATAGATAGATACAGAGGAGAGAGAATAATGATAGGAGATAGATAAATAATAGATAGATAGATTTGGATATGCAATATTGTGTATATTTCATTATTTCTTCTATAATTCTCTCAAAATTTTAAATGAACAAAAATAATGCTTCAGAGAGGAAAAGGTGGAACTTGGTGGAAACTCTTCCTCTTAGAACTTCTCCTACAAGTATATTTGTGTGTGTAAAAGAATATTTAAGTGTGATAATGTAAATGACAGTTCTATGCATAATAGCAAACATCTGGAAACAATCTAGAGTCTCATCAAAAGGGAACTAGTTATATAAATGATGGTGCATCTATACATTGAAACAGTATAGCCTTTATTAAGGTAAAAATGAGTTAGACTCCATTGTACTAGAAGATGTGTAATTAAGTAAAAAAAAAAAAAAAAAAAGAAAGAAAAGAAAAGAAAGAAAGAAAAATACCAATACCAATGACAGGCCTACATGTTCGTGAAAAACCATGGGCGTACGTCCCGTGGCCCAAACAGCTCTGCAGTGGACACTATTTATTTCTGCACTGTACATCTGAATGTTTGGTGGGGGAAAGAGTCTTTTCCACCATGGTTCCTTTTGTACTGGTTGAATCTCATGTGTCAAATTTATTTTAATATACATTTTAGGTGAAAACTTCTTAACAGTAAAACTTGGAGTTGTCTTTGTATGAAATGACTATGAAAATTGAAAACTGCCCGGATATTTTCAAGTAACACGTCTATCCACCATGTAGGGTATTATGCAATATCATTCATCGAATGGTTAGTAGGCTTTATCAGCATTTAGAATAAAGACAGATTAAAGACTTGAGACTATTTTTAGACTATAGTTAATATCTTTTATCAAAAGCACAATTTTGTCCTTCAGATGGGAAGCCACATCCCAGGCTCTACAGAAACACTTGGACAAAGAAAAGTTATTAGCCAACTGGAATTTGGCTGTGCGGGCAATTGGGAGTCGGAGTAGAAAATAGTGGCAAATGTGTATCAGATAAAGTTGGGGTGATTGGCCACAAATCTGCAGAGAGCATGGAAAAACTAAGGCACTTTATACACCAGGAGTCACACATGTTGAAAAATGACCTTGAATAAATGGAGAAAAGGAGAAGTTAAAGCCTTTCCTCTGACATAATTTTTACTGAAATGAAAAAGAATTTTAACCAGTGGATTCATAGATAAATTATCTAGATGTTCTAGAAATCTCTCACGGAAGACTTTACAGCTAAAAAAGTAAGAGTGACTGAGTCATCAGTCCTTGGTGCCTGCTAGAAATTCCTTATATTTATAGATCATTGGTGGAAATATCATCAACTCTTGTGTGGCAGACTGCTAGTTGTTACCCAAAATCTGTAAGCCCCTTATTCCATAATAATTAAATTTTAGTGGACCATATATCCCCACCAAATCAGTCTAACAATTCCTACTCTAACTTACAACTTATTTTGATTAGACAGTTAAGTCCTCGCCAAAGGAATGAAAGAAGAAGAAATAATGAGCATAGGTGACCCTCCACCGCATTTAAAAACATCTAGTTTTGTGTGGGCCCAATTTTTCCTCTTTTATACAGATCAGAGCACAGATGGTATGAAAGTCCCTTTAATCGTGCAGAGATGAGAAATCCCCTAGGAGGTGGTGGAGCACGAAGGTGTAAGATAAACAGGTTCCTGAATTCCTTCGGACAAAATTCTCAGAATGAGAAATTAATTTCGACTGTACTTCAACCCGATGTTTGTGAGTCATTTTTGAAGAACTTCAGCCATTATTAAGGAGTATACTTTACTTTTATTCTAAATTGACATATTGAGCCTCTGCTATGTTGAGTTGATTAAAGTCAGAGGCAAATTGGCCATTACCTCTGGATATCCTCATCACATTTCTCCACACTTCTTCTCCAGGTCTTTCTAGAAAATTTTAACCCAACTACTTTGATGTCTCTGATATTGTTGGAATAATCACTTGTTTTAGGGTCAGTAGCTAATATTATCCATACTAATAATACCATGCAAAAGGGCTGTCTAAGAAAATGTCTGAAATCACATTGACTGGATTATAAAGATGGTTTAGGGGGGAAAAATAATAATAAAACTGAAAGCCTTTTCCTGTCTCTGAAACCATACACTCGTTATGTTGTGTTAAAGTGTGGTGCATTCATTTCATCAGAGCTGTAAAAGGTAAATTAAAATCATATGTGGGTGCACTTTGCACAGTATTGGACCCTGGGGTGTCTCAATACTGTACTTTCTGTATCTAATTTATGTTTTAAAGGGAAATGAAGATATAAATCTTTTAAATGAAGATATAAAACAAGAGGTCCTATTATGAATAATCTTTCCTTAAAATACAAATAATACCTGAGATGTGTTTAACACACTTGTTCTGAGTCCAAAAGTGAGATAGTACCATGGGGGCTGTATGGATTGTATCCAAAATAACACAGAATTAACTGCAATTGAATGTGAATATTTATTCAAAAGATCCATCTCTTTGCATATTCAAAGTTTATGTTCCCCTAGCAACTGTAACTCATTTCTTACATATTGATAGTAGCATATGATTGTGTATATGTAAGAATCTTTTAATAGTTTATAATTCATTAATGATATTTATAATTAAATTTCATGACTTATTAACATGGTTATGATAACATATCTTCGCATATTAATGGAGTGCAGTCAGAAATGTAATATAATACAATATAATAAAATTCAAGTTACTATCTGTTTTGTAGGCTAAAGGACATTAGCAACTTCTAAGGTGAAGACAGATTAGGTATATTAAGAGTCTCCCTTTGATTTTCTTCTTTTATTTTTATTTTGCCATCTTTCCTAAGTTTCTTTAAGTTATCATTCTAAATACACTATTCTAATCTGGTAAAACGTTTTATTCTTCGTGCACCCAAGTCTTGTTTTTCGTGTGTGTGTTTTCATTAGCACAATTCTCACTGCTACATTTTGTGACTTGACTCTATCTAGAGATCCCTTCAGCCCAGCAGATACCTCTACTCCATCAGACTTCTCTGATCTGTCTTTCTAGGACTAGTCTCCAGTACGTCTTTGGCTCTCTCTTGTGATATTTACATATAGAAGTAACTTTGAAAGGTTGAGTGCTAGAGAGTGTGCCAGCTATTTGGTAGATGCCCTTACTAGATTTGAGGAAATTTTCTAATAAAGATATTCGATCAAAGAGCCCAAGGTTACAAGCTAAGTAAAGGATGGAGCCAGAACTTCAGGTCAGGCCTTTTTGACTTCAACACACTCTTCCATCGGTGCATAACATAACATCAACTTGAAGAAAACGCCTTATACATCCAAGTCAGAGGTATGATAATCAGCTTGAGAATCACGAATGGAAGTCAATCGTGCACTTTCCTATAACTCTACCCAGCAATGACATCAAACTATTTGAAACATGTACATTGACCAGGTTTGGGAGTTATCATGCTTAAGAGTACTGGAAAAGTCTCTACAATCCTGAGATTTTTGTCTTACAGTGAAAAATCATGAAGAAAAGATTTTGAAAAGTGTGAGAAAGATGAGTAAAAAAAAAGTAATATGATTATATGACAGAAAGTAATTGAGGTAGTGGACTCCTCGGATTAGGCCTGGGAAGTCTCTCTGATACCTAAATAATTCGTAAGATGTTGGGATGCAGTTATCCAAAGGAGGAGTTTGCAGAGGGCACATCAGCATTGCTGCTCTAGTTAAGAGCGAGGTTGGAGGATTTCAGAGGCGAGTAGCAGCCTGTAAGGCTGCAGAGTTGTGAGTAGGAGAAAGTTATGGTGACAGAGTTCTAAGAGGGATAGTAGAGCCACAGAGAGGGCTTGAATTTCATGTTAAACTCAGTAGAAAATCACTGAAAGTCTTTAACAGAAGATGCTATGAGAATGTGTGTGTGCATGGGTGTGCGTGTGTGTGTTAAGATTCTAAGATTGGAGATGAAGTGGGAAAGGTAGTCCTATGTGGAAACTGCTATCACGGTTTAGAAAGAAACAATGGCAGCTGGAAACAGGACATAGAAAGGGAAAATAAATTACTCAATAGATTAGATACGGAGTGAAGAATAGAGTGTATTAGGGTTTGAATGTCTTTGTCTCCCGAAGAACTTCTTTGAAACTTCATACTGCATGAAGATTATGGGGAGTGGGACCTAACAGGAGGAGCTAACTAAGCTCGTAAGGATTCCACTGTCATGAACAGAGGAACGCAGTTATGAAACGGGCTGGTGGGAGTGGGCTCCCCTCACTCCTGGGGTTCTTCCAGGTGAGGACAGCACCCCCCCTTCCAGGCTATGCAGCATGGAAGATGCCACCATGAAAGCAGAGACTAGCTCTTTACCAGACTTGCCAGCACCTGGATCTTGAGCTTTCCAGGCTCTAGAAGTATGAGAAATGAATTTCCCTTCTTTATAAATTACCCAGTCTCCGGTATTCCGTTGCATCTGCATGAACAGACTAAAAGAGAGAAACCAAGAAGGATGCTTAGTCATAAACATTGGAGCCGAATCGGCTTCGAGTTAAATACAGGCTACGCCATGTATCAGCTCTGAGACCTTATTCAAGAAATGAGTGCTCACTTAGTTTCATTTTCCTCATCTGCAAATTGAGACAATACCTAACTTCAGATATGATAAATAGATTGATTTAAATCATGCATGTACTAAAACAAATTATTAGCACAGTGCCAAGTCCATAATAAGCATTTGATAGAGGTAGATATTAGAGTAGATATTAGAGGTAGATATTAGTATTAATATTATGTTTACTTCACACCTAAAAGCATCAACTGAATTGAGATTTTTGCTGAAATCATGATTGTCTCACATCTGTTAAAAACAAACAACAGAAAGTTTTTTGACCAGAAACCTGATACCATCCATCAAATACTGATCAATGAATCACTTACTGCAAACAAGAACTTTGGAAAACCCAAGGAAATTAAAAAGAAACGAGTCTAGCAGGGGAAACCTGTATGTAAAAAATTACTCTAACATGAGTTAAATGCAACAATGTAGTTATATACAGAACATTATGTCAACACCCTTGTAGGTAAAGGAACATGTCTTTCTTTTTTTTTTTTTTTTTTTGTAGAAACAGAGTCTCACTGTACCACCCTTGGTAGAGTGCCATGACGTCACAGGACTCACAGCAACCTCCATCTTTTGGGCTTCCACGATTCTCCTGCCTCAGCTTCCCGAGCAGCTGGGACTACAGGCGCCCGCCACAACACCCAGCTATTTTTTTTGTTGTTGCAGTTTGGCCGGGGCTGGGTTTGAACCCGCCACCCTCAGGCATATGGGGCCGGCGCCCTACTCACTGAGGCACAGGCGCCACCCTTTTTTTTGCAGTTTTTGGCCGGGACCAGGTTTGAATCTGCTACCCCCAGCATATGGGGCCAGTGCTCTACTCCCTGAGCCACAGGCACCGCCTGGAACATGTCTTTCTGAATAAAGAAAGACACATTGGAGAAGGTTACATGGAATAGTTTTTATGAGGAGTCCTGTAGAAAAAGAGAAGGGCATTTTTAATTCAAAGAACTGTGTCAGGAAAGAGGCTTTGGAGGACAAGTGCTTGGTCTTTTTCCCGGATGGACAGAAGCGTGATGCAAGGAGTGTGGAAGATGGCTGAGAGGTGCTGGGGGTGACAGACGGGTCTGCAGGACAGGACCCCTGCTCTGCCCATGTGTTCAGCTCCAAGGTAGGCCGAGACGAGATTGGTGAAAGGCTTTGAAAGCCATACTATGGAGTTAGGAGTTATTCCCTTGGGCCATGCAGTGTCAGAGTTATCAGACAATTATAAGCATGATCAAACTGATGTTTTAAAAATATGACCCTTTGGCTTTTGAAGTTTAAGTCAGAGTGAAGGTTAGTAGAGCAGGGAAATGAGTTCAGAAACCATAGTTATTTTTTCCTTTTCTATTTTCTACTTTTTGGATGGAGATGAAAGTGGTACTTGCTAATACTTGCTAATTATTAAGCATGCAGAGTTTCTGTTATGGTTCCTTCCCTCATAGTCAGTCATGGGCAACGTCAAGGTCAAAAAAATACATCAGGGATATAAACCCAACCCACAGCTCCGGATTCTCGGTTCAATACTTTATGCAACTAAATAATGTGAAAATGTGCCTGGATGCTGCCTGATAGAGGACAGGTTCCATTTTTATATGTAAAACTTACCTTTGTATGCACAAAATAAATTAGAAGAGCTGTGCCACTTTAACCAATCTGTTTTGCTAGGACCAGGCTCTATAGCTATTAAAAGACTTCTCCTCTTGGAGACTTCCTTGTACCATGCAGCTTAGTCATGCCTCCTTGAGCACAGGGGGGCATGAATAAACTTTAAAAGAGAAAAAGGGATATGTCTTCCCCCGTTTTGTAAACATAGCGGCCCACGTGTTCACCCTGAAGGAAGAGAGCTGCCACTTTGTAAGTTAAGCCTGAGTGAATTGCAGGGCTTCTAGACAGATACTCAGGAAACACATTGGCAAAGTTTTAAAATAAAAATCATTACCCTCCTTCCAGAGCACAGGATATATAAGACAGCTGACTATTTGGAAAGATGGGCTGAAAGGTTCAAACAGAATGGTACATGCTTTTCAGGCTTAGCTGTGTTTGTAGAAGTAACATCATACAAAGACCAATTTTAAAAAGTGGAATAAAAATTAAAGTGGTCCAAGTGCCTTCTTCAAGGTCAAATAATTAAGTGACAGACTTTGGGCTGCATCCCTGGCCTTGTGAAGGGACTTTGCTGCTTCAGAGGTCAGAAAGCAGAGGCAGGAACTAGAGACCCGCCATCACCTCGCCTTCCTTCCCACCGCGCCACTATACACCCAGGAAGTGTGTATTTACCACGTACTACCCTCTTGCCTTGGAGAAATGTATTCATTATAATCTCAAACTAAATTTTCTAATAATTTACCCATCCTGTCATTCCTCAAACATTTACTAAGCATCTGTAAACTAAATATGTGACAAAATCCCCAATGAGGTCCTAATAGGGAGATGGAGGTAGAGATATTGATCACATAATTAGCAGAGGGTATGAGAATGTTTGATTTTTTTCAAAGGAAAGGGGAAACATCGATGAAATGGAATGATAAACACTTATTCTTGCCCTTTAAATTGCTGGAAACATACTGCATATGGCTTTTGTGAAGCCCGGCGGAAGGACCAGGTGCTAGACGCTGACACTTTTAGAATTATTTCCTAACCTTGACAGAGTGGAATGAGATGGACCCCAAACACCAGCTGGCCTGCCAACGTTTGAAGTTCTCATAATTTGAGACATCAAATTATTAGACCACAAAAAGCAACAACATTATTTAAAATGTTCAAATCACATTCATTCACTAGCAGGATTCAATTACTTAGATTACATTTTTTTTTTCATAGATCAGACCCTTTAGACATTGATGATGAAAAAGGTGACCTGGGTGAGCATTTGGACCGTCAGTGGGTTTGTCTTCAACATTCTTCCCTGGTGTCTTTAAAGGAGTCCTCAAGAGTTAGATGAAAAAGAAATATGACAAAGGATCTCTGAAATGAATCAGTTTCTAGAAATCATGTTCTTTCAAGAGACAAGAAAAAAAAAAGCCAGTCCTCCTCTCAAAGTATACAAAGACAAATGACCAATAAAATAAGCTGCTTGAATTAAAAATTTACCTACCTCCTAAAAACAGGATAATTAAGTTTCAGTTCAATTTTTATACAAAGAATTCTCTCTGGCCTGATACCATAAAACCTTGAAGTTATAAATACGTTACTATTTACCTATAAAAGAGACTTTAGAATTGCACTGGAATTCAAGTTTCTTTTAATACTTTTATTCCTCTCTTTCAATTTAATATGAAATCAACCAAGAACATTTTATAAGCTAAAAAAAGTATTTCTGCTCAATATAATATACTAAATAATATTTTTGGTTCTGTGGACTACATGTATCTCTTTTGAATTAAAAAAAAATTATTATAAAGCTTGTACTAAAAATCCTGAAAGTTGCTGTTAATTTTTGTGTGTGCCACCTTCTTCCAAGCTTGCACATGCAATGCTTCAAAATCTCTACTTTGAGAGGTGCATAGAAAAAGTAGGATAATTTATAGTTGATTTAAAGTGAATCTTTATTGATGCTTAAATTGCTCTTTAGTTTTAGGGAGAAACTTGTTCAAAGTTTCTGATGACTGTGTCTCTGGCAAGGAGGAAAATGAGGCCAGAGGTGCTCTCAGGACCTGAGCCTGACTCGGAATCAGACCAACAGACACAAATCAGCTGGCTCAAAATGGGGGGTAACATTCAAGGTTGCACCACACCTTTCCAATGTCTCTTAACTCACTAGGAGCTCTTCTTGACACTGACCTTCTGTGTCCTTGCTCTCGTCTGTCTTGTCTGAGAAGCCCATTAGCTTAATCCTGACTGTCTACCCCAGCGTCCTGTGCACCATTCTACTATCAGATAGAGTTCCCAAAGTTTGGCACAAATCATGTACAACAGAGTCACCCAGAAAGCTTGTTTAAAATGCAGATTATCGCAGACCTACCAGCTAAAGATGCACCTGAGAAATCTTCATTTTAAACTGGTAGCCCAAGTGATTTTTCCCCAAGTGAAAGCTAGAGAAACATTGATTTACAATATGAAGAATTTTCATTCCAGAACTTGGTATTGAGCTATTAGCAGCAAACTCTGAACCAATAGTTTACTGAACTCTCATGTCATTGATGATGTTTCTTGTTTCCTTTTTAAGATGTGAAAATGTCACAGCTTTGAAAATAACAGGCTTTTAAGGCAAACCCAAGTTCAATTTTGCCTCAGTCTCTTCACCCATGGCACAGATAAGTCAGTACTATCTCATGAGCTTCAGCTGTTGTCTGTCTGTGGCAGGAAACTCCAGAAAAGCAATGTTCTAAACCTGACTAATCGCCTCTGTGCCATCAGCACCTTGGACAGCGCCAACACAGCGTGATTGATCAAAGCTGTGTATGTAATCTGAGTTTGTTACAGAAGTTAATTTGATAAAATGTGTGCATAAAATTTTAATAGGATATGAAAAATAAATGGAGATATCATTCCTATAATTACTTTAAAATAGGGAAGTATAAAAATAAATAAAGAATTTATTAAAACACATAAGGGGACTCTGGTTCTCTTAAGAAGAAAAAAAAGAAAAATTAAATTTTGTTCAAGGATGCATATTTGAGTTCAGCAAAGTAGATTATTCTGACACAAAGCAAAGATATTTACATGTAGTATAAAGTTAGACTGTAACTTCTTCAGAAATATGAGTGCTTAGAAAAGTATACATAACATTCTTCATTTTATGAATAGCTTTTAAGTTTAGATTTAGAACTCCCCTGATAGGAAATAGCAATGGTGCCAGCTAGCCTTTTTTTAATGACTCAGATTATTTATAAAGAAGAAAAATTGCAGCTTACACCTTTCCAGATAAGTGAACTTGAACGATGAGAGTAACTATGTACTGCCAGGGAATTTTCAAATCTAATGAGAGTCTAATGATGTCTTTGAATAAAGAAAAAAAGACTAGTGTTCCAGCGAAAGGTATTATGAGGTCCATTGAATTCTCTGCCACTTGTTAACATCACTTCCTTGCCCCTCTGTAGGTGTCTGATCAAACATCATGGGATAGAAGATGCCGTATCTAATTTTCTTACATGGAATAACAACTTACTTTTCATTCTTGGATCCTTCTTTATTTTTCTCCATGGGGTTGGTCGCTATTTGGTATAGTATTTTTTTTCCATTCACTTCTTGTCCACTTTTTCATACAACATAAAATATAAGCAAAAGGCCTGGGTCAGTGAGTCACTTGGAACACAAACAGAGTGTTGATCCAAGGTTTAGGCAAGGTTATAAACATTTAAGCCAAGATAGGCTGGCACGTTGAGGGGTCAGGACTGATCTTGGACAGTCTGTCTTGCAGATGTGGCTGACTCCAGAAGAATGCTGGTACTACCAGAAAAGTACCATATGAAAGGAATGTTTTTGAATGTCAGAGTGTAAGTCAGCATTTCCCAAAGCATGTTCTACATGTATGAACTGGAAAGGAAGGAAGGAAGGAAGGAAGGAAGGAAGGAAGGAAGGAAGGAAGGAAGGAAGGAAGGAAGGAAGGAAGGAAGGAAGGAAGGAAGGAAGGAAAGACAAGCAGATACAATGGGAAAATAAGATTCAGAACTATTCCTTTTAATTATGTCCTCTCTTTAAGGTTTTCTTACCTATTAACACACAAAAAAAATAAGCAAAATCTTGGAGCAAAGAAACTTCCTTACTTGAATACCCTTTGTTTCACCCAAAATTATTTCATCAGGACTATTTCTTCTTTGCCACATCACATGCATTAACAAAAGGTTTGAAACAAGTAACTCTCACTAGAATTAAGAAATACAGCATGTTTCATCATGTAGAGTGAATTAAACTCCTTGAGTAACCCCAGTCAGTGGCCTTGAAGGGTCACAAAGGCCCTCTTCAGGTCAGTAAGAGGTGACCCTGACCTGAGATTCAAGTCTCTCACTGAATTCTTTAGATATTTCCTCATGGCGGGTCTGCATTTAGGGTCTCTCTGGAGGCTGATAACACCCAGTGAGACCCTTGCAGGTATTGTTCATTTTCTTCCCTATGATTTAATGAAAGATCTTGCTTACAACATTCAAACTCAGTCTAAATGTACCATATTAGTTAGGGTTCTCCAGAGAAGCAAAACCAGTAAGTCTCTATAGGTCTTCGGCTAGGTTTCTCAGTGGTTCTCAACCTTCCTAATTGCTGCGCTGTTACAAATGGAACAAAGCAGTTGTGACCCACAGGTTGAGAACAGCTGCTAAGTCTTCAGTGGATTAGATGAAGCTCATTCACACTGGGCAGACCACTGATTCAAATGCTAATCTTTTCTGAAAGTACTCTCACAGACATAACCAAAAATAAGTTTTTTCCAGCTGCTAGGCTTCCCTTAAACTCAGATCAAATTGACATCTAAATTTCACCATCTTCCACAGCATGGAGGTCCCCAAAGTGATCCTTTTTATTTTACTGATACTGAAAACAGTTCATTTTGATTCCCATTCAACCCTAAACCTGAGAGAAACCCAGAAAATCGTATTTTCCCCCAATTGTTATGTATCCAAAGGACATTATGGAAATTATTGCATTTAAATGGCCTCTCCCTTGCTAGGTGCTAAAAGTGATAAAAGGAATTTCAGCATTCCAAGAGAAACCTGGGTCTGAGCCAGTCACTCTCGGCTCTGTCCCTTCCCAGGTCCTTACCATCAACCTTGACGGGTCTTTGAAGTCAGCGTAGGGATGGAAAGGGCACCGTGCTGGAAGTAGCAGCAACGAGAACTCCAGATGTTCTGACAGGTGGTCTCCAGGAAGGCCTCACTATCAGGGCAATTAATATGGATGTGACCTTCATCCTGAAATGAGCCACAGAAGCTTTTTGATATTTCCCATATTTCAGGTCTGAGACTATTTCACAGCAGTCAAGATCAGATAGAACAAGCCTATTAAAGCTCTCTAGATTCAAATATACAGAGTGTGTTGAGAGGAGAGACGATTTGTCATGGAGAGTCTAAGCTAGTTTAAGTTTTTATCTCTTTTGTAAATAACAAGACTATATCTAGAAGCTTCCCTCTATTCCACTATAGTTCACATCTCTCTCTCACATATATACCCTTTTATAAATCTATAAATACAGACATGTGGATGTACATTTCATACTCTAATGATATGGAATTCCGTTTAGATGTCTAGCACGTATCACATTATTTTTCACTTAATGGGAGTTACATATAATAATCTACTTTAACTTGAAATATCCTACTCATTTTTCAAGTTTTAACTTCAGTGTTACCCTTTCCAAAAGTCTTTTGAAAACTAAGATAAATTTACATGCACCTTAAGTCTTACTCTGGCTGGATCTCCAAAATATCCTAAAACTACCTATGTGTTTTGGAGCCCTTTTGATATTACATTGAAATATGATTAAATGTCTTATAATCTAAAGACTTCTCATAGCATGAAGACTTTACATTCTGAGATATAACCCTGGCATCTGAAATATATTGCAGTGTATACCCAATGTTGTTTATAAAATTCATCACTTCCTAAGCCTTTGTACACAGTTGAATAGTAAAGTACCCACACAGGACTAACAACTATGAGAAGGCAGTCAAATGAAAATACAATGAGTTTTCCAGATCTTTAAAGTATGACAGAGGTACTTTAATACGGATTGCATTAAATCTGCATATTGCTTTGGGAAGTATAGACATTTTAACAATGTTGATTCTTCCCAGCCATGAACATGGTATATTTTTCCATTTGTTAACATCTTCAGCTATTTCTTTTTTCAGAGTTTCATAGTTCTCTTTATAGAGAACTTTCAGGTCCTTTGTTAGGTACATTCTCAGATTCCAAGTTTTTATTCCAAGGTATAGAGTCCATAATATTTTGTCAAAATCGAACTACTTAAGTTTAGTTTCAATGAGATATTTTTTTTTTGCCAAACACTAAGGACAATGGGGTGAAAAAAGTTTTTGATTATTTCACATTGTTTTTCATAGCTGTGAGCCTAGTTTCTCAATCCAGTATGCTTACTATCACCAAATAAATAGGGTATTTACAAATGGTTTTTATCTGCCTTTCAGGCATCCTTTAGCATCGTTTATTCTTCTTCCTTTGAAACATCTACCCTGGTTTTTCTCTGTTGTAATAATCAGACCCAAAGAAAGACATTGCTTTTGAAAAGTGAGATAGTAGGGTGAGGACAGCTGTCATTTGGATTATGAATTCCTCACAAACTTCTTTTACTGTCCATTATTTCACACTTTAAACTTCTATTTTACTCTGGCCCCCAGAAGGACTGATTGAACTGTCACAAGGTTAAAAATATTTAAACATATAGCTGAGGCTATTTTTTAACCCCACACATGCTATTTTATGCTAATCTAAGTAATAGTTGCTAGCACAATACAGTGAAAACTCCATCTGGACTTTCCAACAATCCTCTTAAGTATTCACTCTCAGAGATAACTTAGTATAGTAGGCAAATTGAACCAACTAAATTCCTATTTTCTCTTCCAAATTATTAATAAATATGGCATATAAACCATCTGCACCTCTAATCCACTGTCGTTAAAAAGGCTGAGGATGATTCTACATTTCAAATTTGCTTCCATAACCCTTCATACTGTTAAATATTCCTCTAATTTCAAGTAGTTTCACCTTTAAGTCCATTGTTCCTCACTAGTTATAAGAGAATGCTTCATCTGCCCCCCATGGGAACAGCACTCCACTGTCCAAACAAACTTGTACACCCAAGATCTTGCTGAAAACTGCTATTATTAGCTACTCCCTGTTACACACCAGGAAGCTGGCTGCATGCTTCCATTCTCTTTCCTAGGCACCAAATGAGCCATTCAAGGCAGCAATTTATTCATGAGACCAGGAAATTGTTACTTGCTACAAGTCTTCTAATTTATTGCTCAAGTGAGTAATTCGGCAATAATTAAGTTCATCCCTTTTTATTCTCAACATGACATGATTTTGCACTGTATTGTTATTTGATTTATAACCTTTGCCTTTCAACCACAATGAGCATTAACCACATTTTTTGAGGAATCTCTCCTTTCTTTTGTGGGAGAAAAAAATGCATAAAATCAAAGGACATTCTGCAATAAGGCTACCTTGTGCAAGAACAGGAATGGTGCCTCCGGAGATGATGACTATAAGGTTAAGAATAGACCATTATGGGATTTGGAAAGTAAGCATCTGTCTCAGCGCTTTGATTTTTAGAACAGTGTGTTACTATTATTTTGGAAGCTCTGTCATGGTTGCACTTGAGTAGTTAAATGAGTTAAAACATAATAAAAGTAATTTCTAAATTGTACAAAGAGAAAAAGAAATAAAGAATATGGTTCAAAGTCATATGACTTAAGTTTGAATCTATCTCCCATATTGGCGGTGTGACTTTTAGAAAGGCGGTATAACTCTTAAAGTTGGTATATTCACCTGTACACGAGGAATAGTGACCGTCCTGCTATCTAGACAGGCCATTGTACATAAAAATTAGATAACATACATGAAGGACATTTATAGGGTGTAGAACACAATACGAAAGTGATGCAATGACATTGGTCTTTCCAGAAAATAAATGATGCTAAAAAGAATTACAGTTTAAGGCAATGTGATGATTTTTAAAACAAGTCTGTGGAAGCATGATTGTTTTTTCTTTTCCTCGTGCAGGAAATGTACAAGAACAAGCCTCCTACATTTACATCAAAGTGTTGTTGAACATGTTATGGTTAGAGCAAAGCTGTGCTTCTCTTTAATGCAACTCAGTATCAGTTAATAAAAATAGGAGGCAGGCAAATGATTCTCCCACAAAATAGGATCAAATAATTCATTCTAATAACAATATACATAATGGTGGTCACACACTAGTAAAATTAAGAGAGTCAAGGGATGAACTAGAAATTTGGTATGAGTCCTTAAAAAAGAAATGTGGAACGGAGGTTTCTTTTTGTCTTAGGCTTCCAAGCAGTGTGAGAAACAGAACACTCAATCATGTGTTCTAACGATATGTGTTACTTAAAAAAAAAAAAAAAAAAAATCCAACACCCAACCTTGGAGGCTGAGTGAATTGTTTCAAAGAGGATTACTCTGACCTGGCTTATGAGAAGCTGACTGTGGTCAAAGGAAGGTTTTATACATTCCTGAAGGAGCAGAGCCTCTCGGACAGCCAGATGTGGTGATAATTCTGTGAATCTCTTGTCCTTTTCTTGTCCTTCCCCTACCTTGCTAAAAATATAGGTACTAAAATAACTGAGATGTAGTAAGATCCTCTCCCTTGAAATAGGTCTGTAAGAAGCCTTAGACAAAACTATGAAGTGGGTCTCTGCAACTACATCTGTAAAATGGGGAAGTCGGATTCTCCCCCGTTTTAATTATATTTTTTAGTAATACTTCTCTACAGCATTCTTCATTCATGGGCTAAAGCTAGTTTGTATTGCTTTGTTGGCTTTCAGAATAAAACCTGAGACTTAGTGCTTTCACCTTGAGTCACTAACCTCTAATACTGATCACACTCCTTTCGGCTCCTCCCACGTGCTCTCTTCCTATTTTTACTCTGACTTCACTCTGCCATCATTTTGTACTGGGTTTGCTAATGCATTGATAATCTAAGATTCTGAAAGAGTCACTAGTCTAAAAATCTTTGTACAGAGGAAAGGCTTGAGATTTTGGAATGCTTGTATACCTGTGTCTAATAATTATCTCCACGAAAATGATGGTATGTGTCTTGAATGCTCACTGGAGCCAGTCATAACTGGGGGCAAGGTGTAAGAGCATCCTCCCTGATGTTTTCAACCAGACAATGCTTTGAGATTTCTGGATCCAGGATTTCCGAAATCACTGGGTCAAAACGCAAATATATCAGATACTGTGCTTTTGGACAGCTGAGTCCTTTTATGGTCCTAGTAGTATCTTTAAGGTTGAAAGAAGATGTAATAGGTGTAGGAAACACATCCTCAACCACCCACCCAACCTGTTCATCTATCAGTTGATTAAGCCACTAGCTCTAAGATAGTATTATGTCCCTTTAGCATATTCTAGATTTAAAGAGTATATGAACTAATCAATCGATATAGAGATATTTTTGTTAATAATATAACAAAAATATGTGGTATATAGGACAGCCAATGGTATGGCTCATCAATCTATATGCTATAGTTAGTTTTGGTGGTTTGTTCTTAGTTGAGTTTCTTTTTCATTTTTTTGTTTTTTGTATTTGGCAGAAATTGTAATTTGGATACTCAACTCAGTGGTACGCTGAATTAGCATTCTTTAGGTGACTTCCCTGGTTTGGACGTTCATTCCTAAATACACTCAACACCTTCTACTTTAACAGAGGGGGGGAAACCTCAACAAAGTGCAGAAGTTTGAATGACAACTGTGTTATACCTTTAACACAAAGGTCACCTTTGAGATGAGAATCTGAAATTCTCTCCTGAGGTTATAGCATCCTAAGAAGACAGGGAGAGCAAAGAGGCTACGAGACGCTCCCAGAATGAAAAATAAAGGAGACCTCGGTTCTCACCAGGGTAGCCACAGTGCATTATTGTACGCTTAAAATACAGGAGGGTTTTCTCTTTGATTGGTAATACTGATTATTTCAAACATGCTCCGAGGAATTTAGCAACCTCATCAAGGTCATGTATCTAGTACGAAGTGAAGTCGAAGATTTGATTATGTCTACAATTCTTTCAAGGGATCACTGAGAGTGAGAGAACCAGTGAGAACTAACAGGTCTGGAGCACTAACTGCATGCCGAGCTCTCGTCCACGCATTTTGCATATACAGCATTCCTCCCTAACAACATTCTGCATAGATGCTTTTAAAGTAAGTCCTCACCCAGCACCACTGATCTTGAAATTGAAACTTTAAGGAAAACAACAAACTGTACAATGAAATCAATTTTCTCATAGACTAATTGATAGAAATAAGAATGAAGCGTCTACAACACTACTTCCAAGGACGCGTGGATGATGGTAAGTGAAGACACACTACAAAATATAGATATTTAGAAAAAAGAAATAAAGGCGTAGAAAGAATTTGCCTAGTTTTCTTCATGTTGCCCATCTTCTAAGTGGCAGAACTCTCAGTGTAAATGTTATCATTTTTGACCTCAAAGCCCAAGTTCTTAACCATTGTGGTTCTTAATGCACATTGAGCTTTAAAAAATTATGTTTTATTTTGGAACCCAAATTCCACACTTGTCACACTCTAAGCATTCATTCAGTGAACATTATTAAGTGCTACACTCTATTAACAACTGAAGATCCAAAGAAAAGTAAACCAATATCCCTGTCTTGGGCCCTTATAACAATAACAGACCCAACAACCTAACCCAATCGCAGAAAGGTATCATACTTACGTAAAATCAAGTTTGACACAAATCAATGATCCTAGCCTGGGTAGAAACAGGAAAAAAAATAGAATGTTAAATGAAAGATGAAAGTAATGGTGGTATTTATTCCAGGTATGTGTAGAATGGTATTATATGTCTAGCTACTTAATTTATGTTAACCTTTCAAAAAAGCATCCTGTGCCAGGCCCTTTTCATATGCAACCCCCACAAAAAAATGGGTGACACCTGTGGCTCAAAGGAGTAGGGCGCTAGCCCCATATCCTGGAGGTGGTGGTTTCAAACCTGGCCCTGGCCAAAAAACAAACAAACAAACCAGAAAAAGAACCCCAAAACAAAAAACTACAACTAAATGAAAAATTGAGTATAAATTTCTCTTTCCTAATCACACTTGATAATGCTTCTATTGCCAGTGGGAGCACTATTAGTCTAATTGATATGATAATAAGTTAATAAGCAAAATATTCACTATTGATGTGGGGGTTTTTTGTTTGTTTGTTTTGTTTTTATTTTTAAGAAAAGGTCTTGCTCTCTTCCCTGAACTGGAGTTCAGTGGCATCTTCGTAGGTCACTATCACTTCAAACTCCTGGGCTGAAGTGTTCCTTTTGCCCAAGCCTCCTGACTCCCTGGGCCTATGGGATTGTGCCACCCACCCAGCTAATGATTGGTTCCTTTTCTTTTTCCTTTTTTTGTAGAACTTGTCTCACTGTGTTGCTAAAGCTGGCTTCAAACTGTTGGCCTCAAATCATCCTCCCTCCTGGGCTTTCAGTGCTAGGTTTTCAGGCATGAGCCACCAAGCCCAGCCTATTTGCTATTGACTTTGTATATGTCCAGGCATATATGGAAATACTATAAAATATGTGACTTTACAAATATTTACTCTCAAGATCTACTGATTCACAAAATATTTAACACTGCAAATAGCTCTTCACATGTTGTCTCCTTACGGGTATGAATGTCATCATTTTTTCTCTGTTAGATAGCAAAGGAATAGTCATTTCTACTTTTAAATCCCTGTTGAATTGTCAGTTTTAATCCCAGCCATGCATACATACCCAAGACTGCATGTCAGTCAAGCTCTCTCTTCCCCCCTGCTTGGCACCCCCTGCCCACACTGGCACTCTTAGATTAGTTAATAACTGCTGTAAAATAGGGCGCTATACTTCTGCCCTTGACCTACACCAATTAGACTTTACTCTAAAATATACCTTTTCTCCTGGAATTTCTAAAACTTTGTTTCTGAACGTGTTATGCTTTTGACCTTATGTCAAATAGGCAAATTAAATGTAAAAAAACAAAGGCAGTGTCCAATCTAATGTAAGAGTATAAGTCCGTTTAATTCTGCTGCTCTGCCCAAGTAGTTTCCAGGGACCACACTGAATGGATATAATTTTGCAGCTACTCATTTTCTAAGGGCTTCAAAAGAAGTCATGAGAATAATGTGTGTGGCCAAAAAAAGTGGCTTTTAATGCATTTTGCAATTTATGCAAATCTACACCTACTATAGCTCACCATTTAGGAAATTACCTTAAACCGTTTTCTATTCCCCCACCATTAACCTAGCTCGACAAATGTCCACTAACTTCCCTACAGTTATGGAAATACAAAACACCCATTGATCCCACCAGCTGGATTTTATTTTACTCAAAAGACTCCTGGCACTCACAATGGTCATCGGCTGCCATGCAGAGCCTCCCACTTTTGTTTTAGTGAAAATCTTCCAAACACTTACTCAGAAGCAGGTGCCTCAGAACCCTCCTTCCTCACATCTTACATGTGTCCCTGAAGCAAAGCTCAAAGATTTTTTCTTTTTATCTACTTTTTTCCCTTTTCGATGCAATTGTACTTAAAGGGCTGTACAATTTGGAAACAGATTGATACAAATCATTTCTGATGTGTAAGCGTCCCTGAGTGATGTGCGTGCTGGCACCTGTTGGCGTCTTCCTCTCCCTGGTTGAGTTTATCTGTCAACTTTGAAAGAGGCAATAGATGATTTTCCATCCAAGCTTATCTGCAAGCAGAGGCTCAGAAACTCTGAAATGGAGGGAGGAGTTGTTCTGAGGGCTTGCTTTGCACATGATGCCTCGTTCCTACGGAAACCATTTTTTTTCTTGTTTCTGAAGAACAGAATGGTTTCTAGCACATGAAAAACCGCACACGCGTGTGTGTGTGTGTGTGTGTGTTTAGTTTGGCTCATTTTGATCCCTGAGACTGTAATTATAAACTCTGATTCAATCATGTTGAAATAACATTGTTTCATATATTTTCTTTGTGTTTATCCTTTATTCAGTGAGTGCCTTTGAATTTGAACTGAAGTGATTGCAGTCAACCCTTGATATTATAGAAATGTTAAATGTTTATTATATCCCTATGAATGTAATGAAAACAGGAAGGTAAATGTAACTGCATCACTGTTGTAAGTTTATTGGTATGGTATTACAATAAAGAGGAGTTATTCAAGACAAGATAAAGAAGAAAACTGCTCTTTATAAAAGGTATAAATTCATATGTCTATATATTCAGAAAACGCTGTTGACACTCACACTTCAAGTACATTTAGTCAAAAGTTATTATTTGTTCTCTCTGTATTGTGCAAGGTGCAGATCACTTTGGAAATCAGATTGTTTTGATCTGAAAACCTCATTTTTCTTTCTCCCTTAGGGAGAAACTCTGTACATTTTTCAATGACTTTCAACAGAAATGCTAGTTACTCCAGACTTTCCACCTTTTTGGCATACGTGAATCAGTCTCACTGCAAACTTCTCCTTCCACCGGCAAAGTAGATGGTATATATATGTGTATGAAAAATATATATAAAATTGTGGATCCAGTGTCAGTGATCACGGAAATAGTAAATCAAATCTGTAATTTTCCTGTTCCTCAGATGTGTTCCAAACTGCAGAAGCTGGCTCATGAGCAATTCTATATTTATTTTTCTCAAATGATAACAAAATCAATGGAATTAGTAACTAGAAAGTCATACAATAATGGTCCGCTCTGTGGATGATTCTCTTCCTTTAGTGTCCCATTTACATCAGTCTGCAAGAAATAACTACCTTTTATTTTTTCCTTTTAAATTCCACCCAAAAGCTTGAGAAACAGGTTCCTGTTATTCATATTCAGGATGGAGCCACCTCTCACTGATGCTCCGGGCACATGATCAGAGGTAGGTTTGTTCACCAAATTCCCTTATCTTTTCTCCCTCTGTAGTTTGGCTATCACCAAAAAAATATATATTGTATAATTAAAGCACTGTGTTCTCTGAAGTGACAAGAGACCCAAACAGCAGTCAAGTTCCTATTATGGATTTGTCTGTTCTGCCTCTGTTGTTACTTTTTAATCATCACTCCCACCAGGCGTCGTCTGCCCTTCGAGACAGCAGCTAAATGAGTTGAGAATTCTAGCAGGTTTACATCAGCAGTGGGCACTAAAGACATTGCCAACTCATTAGAAACAGAAATTCAAAAGAAACAAATAAGAACTTTTTTCCTTCACTTTCAAAAGACTTCAGATGCCACCCTTTGCCACCCTTTAACAATGACTGTTCCTAGTTCAAAGAGAGAGATGCAAGGCTACCGCTCCAGAGTAGACAGACTTGGTATTTTTGTTTATACAATAGTCATTAAATGTTCAATAAAACATTGGCATATAATTCCACTCTTCATTTCATTAAAGACCACAGACATGTGTATTATATGCCTGAAAGAGTTCAAATAACCCTCTATTAGCTAAAGTACAGAATACTTATTCTGAGAAATTTTAAAGCAAAATCAAATCACCACAGCCTGTGGTATATTTTCTACATACAGTCAGTTCTAGTCAGACAGGGATGGAAAATCTAGATAATTGCGCACTACAAACAAAAGCTGAGTTTGGCACTAAGTTGCCTTCTATGTGGCTAAAACTATCACTCGATTCTTCTGTAAAATAATTTTATTGACATAGTCAGCACTTTATTCTTCTAATCAGAAGTTACTTTCCCCAACAGTCTAAAGAAATACGTCATTTCATGCTCATCAGGTAGCTCTGTTTTAACATAACCACCCCCTTCACTTTTAGGCACTTTAGAAAAGTAAGAAAAACATATGAAATCCTGTGCTTAGAATTATAATGAAGATAGATTTTTAAATAAGAATGTGCTCAATTAAGAATTCTCCAATCACAAGAGAATTTTGAGGTACCTTTGTCTATACTTTTAATTTATGTGAAACTGAGCCATAGTATTCCAAAGTAAACAAACATGCCCATTACTAGCAAACTGCATTGAATATCATAACAATAAGACTAAAATAACTAATTTAGACAGCCCTATCAATTGACTAGAAACACTTTACTTAACGGCCCCCCATCTAAATTTTATTTTTTCCGCTAATACGGCAGGCTTATTTAACACACACCAGATACCTTTCTCTTCCCTTAGCTCCGTGGTTCTCAACCTTCCTATGGCCACGAACCTTTAATACAGTTCCTGTGGGTCGTGACCCACAGGCGAGAACCGCTGCTAGCTTAAGAGTAAAACTTACCAAATACATAATTTGAAAATATAGATATTTCCCAAATATTCATGATCCTTTTGATCCTTTAACAAAAGCTTGTACTTCCTTCTAGAAAGCATTGTAGTTTATCTTTTTAACAAGATTATTCCCCCAATAATGAAGATTTTAAAGTATTTTTCTTTTTTTTTAATTAAATCATAGCTGTGTACATTGATATGATCATGGGGCATCATTCACTAGCTTCCAAGTTTACCAAGTTTCACATATACCCTTGTAAGATGCACCGCTGGTGTAATCCCACCAATCCCCTTCCCTCAAGTATTTTTCTGTTGTAGTCCAATTATAAAACTATCAGAATTTATAACACCCTCCCCCCAAAAAAAAGAAACAGATAAATACTTCATCACTTACAGTCGGCCAAAGCTGCCAGATCTAACCTCCTCCACCTTTGATATATTAATTTAATTTTGAAATGACAAGCCTTCTTATAGCATTTAAAGATTAAAATAAAAATGAAAAAAAAAATTTTAAAGGATCCAGATCACTATTTTCACAAATCTACTAAAAATATGCACATACAAAAATATGTCCCATTCTCTGTGGTGGTTACTTTCAGAATATGCTCTTAATAAAGTTATTAATCTCTCAAAACATTTTAGGACTTAGTAAAGAATTCCTACTTGAGAGATGGCAGAATGGAATCTGGGGTTTTCTATTAGATACGGCTGAGTTTAAGGTCTGGCTTCTTTGTACAACTCACTTTGTAAAAAATGGTTTAATCTCTATCTTAGATGTTGATTTATAAAATGAAGTCAATAATAATTACATTTACCTCAAGATTGTGGTAAAAATTAAGAGAGTTTAACAACTGTCAAGCACGGAGCAGTGTTTGGCACACAGTCTCAGTAAACACAAGCTGTTTTATGTAGTGACCCTTTCAAAAACTAAATCCTACCCTGAAATTACAATTGTGATGTGCCACCATTCAAAAAATATAAAATTATGTGTGGAAAATTCCAAGTAAGAAGATCCAAAATTATATTTAAAATTAACTTAATCTTTAAGAGTTAAATATATTGGACTCTCATGACCCTTTCACCACCACCACAGTGGTGGTGGTGGTGAAAGGGTATAAATATCTATATTTTCAAGATGTCTTATGTCTATGAAAACTTAGCCTTTTTAGTCTACAACAGTATTTTTCAAGGTTTTTTTACAGACTGAGGGTTTTAATGGTGATGCCTCAGCTCCCACTTCCAGGAACGGGGGGTCCAGGGATTCATCTGCACATGAAAATTTATTCGTTGAAGCTGATGCATTCCAAGTAGAAAGCAAATGTTGAGAAGAATCTTCACGTGAAACATGGGATATGATTTCTCCAAAGTATTTTTTATTATTAAAAGATAATGTATGGTGATAAGGCAAATGAAAGGCGGTTGGGGGGATACAGTTGAAAGACTATTGGCTTCAAAACCACAGATTGGATTCTGTGCCTCTATTACTTAAAAATGCTGCAATCCTAGGCAAGTTATTCACCTTGTGAGATTGCCTACTCATTAGCAAAATAAAACCTTACAGAGTTGTTATACTGCAAAAGATGCGAAGCTTTTGACACAGTATGTGAAATGCCCAAACATCAATCCTACACTCGACAGAGGTGAATATAGCAAGATAATATAAACGCTACTTACCAATGTAAAGAACAAAGATTGAATTTAAATCATAATAACCATCGCTAGAATAAGATTCATGAGTATACAATATATTTTAAGCTTATTTTCCAACTAAAATATCTAAATGAAAGTAATTTTCCCCTTTTGTGTGTAAATTTTAATAAAAAGATGTATAAAAATAATATTTTGATGTTATTATTGGAAAGACAGGAAGTGAGCAGTGTGCTATATAAATATCCTGCTGCTATTTTGGAGAACATGCACATTTTGAAATATAGTTTGAATCCATAGAAGGGCTGCTGCAAACGTTCATGTCCCATGATGTTTCCGGAGCATTTGCAGTATTAACAATTTCCATAAATTACTTTTATACATTTTAATCCCTCCCCCAATTTCCCCTACAAAAATTGAAATCCTTAATCATTCCAACTGTCTTCTCTCCTTCTCTATCTAGGATAAGGAACATTGCTTGGAAAAGAAAAAAAAAAAGAAAGAAAGAAAAAGCCAGCTGAGTAAATGAACAGCGCTGGACACCCGTGGCCTCTGACTTCAGCCGGGATCTTGGTTACGGCCATCAGCCTTGTCACACACCCTCCACCTGCTTCCTTTGCAGTCCCCGCTGAATCTTGTCTAAATCTTCTCTCACCCCATTAAGATACTCACCCCTCACTTTCATTTTTAGCAGATGCCTTTAACTTCTACTTCAGAGGAAAAGGTGACTTTCCTGACACCTGGGATGACAAGAATCTCATCACCTTTTTGTTTTTCTTTTACCACCACCTACCTACAAGTTTATGTCTACATTTAAAAAAGTCTTATTTTATTTTTTTCTCTAATTTGAGTGAAAAATATGCCTTCTTCGTGTTCTGTGCTCTGTGGACCCCTCTTCAGAGACAGGAGCCCTGTTTTCTTTTTCGTTTCTTCCACTCTACTCATTCTTGAGGACATGAACACACTCAAGTTTCTTTGACATTAAAATTAGCACCACCAACAAAAGCATCCAGTGACTATTACCCAGCTGACGACACAGTGAGGAGGGAGAGGCGTCTGTACCCGCTGCTGCCCCTTCATTCACCATTTACATATTTATTCTTTTATTTACTGCAATATGGATGTTTTTCCCACTCACCGCTAAAACTGAGGTACAAGTGACCCACTAATTGCAAATTACAATGAGCTCTTTTGAGTCATTGCCGCAGTGACTCCGCCGTGGTGCTGTTCTTGCCAACTCTCTCTTATTCTCATGGCGCTTGCCTCCTTTATCACCTTGCCCTATTTCCTGTGTGGTCTATCTTCCTCTGTTTAAAATCTGAAAATCAGTGTCCTGAAGGACTTTGTCCTTGGTCTCCCCTTAAGTGGCTTAGGAAAAGCATATATTCAAAAGATTTTCAGATTTTTATTATTAAGTCAAGTCATTCTCTTCAATGTCATTCTCTTAACACTTTCTGTCAGATTTCTCACAACCACACTGAACTCTCAAGTTCTAAATACATCATTATCTTAATAGCAACATTTGATCCTTACCTGTAAACATGAATTTTAATAATTTAATAAAGGACACCAGTTAAATGCTCAAGCTTGAGTGACCAAACCCTTTCATCACGTCCCACATTGCATTATGCACCATGCTCTTTCAGTTGATACTTTAAACAACTTTGACCTTCCCTAGTCCTTCTGCCTGTTCCTAGTTTGGCATTTACCATAATTTGCCAGGATGTCTTTACCACTTCTCAAATGAGTCCCCACTTCAATCTGAACATAATAGATAATTATGTGACTGAATAACTTGGAAATGATGCTGGTACAATAGGCTTGAGGAATCTTCATATCCATCTTATAATTATGTCTGCTATAGATGCATGAACCAGTTATATGGATTCAACAAAGCCAAATTTGTGCCCAAGAATATTCTATATCTTAGAAGCTTGCCCAGATTGAACAATTGAACAATTAAAACAATAACTCAGACAACAAGAAAAAGAATACTATGTCTTCTCACAGGAAAACTTGTTTGGATAAGTGTGTTACCCAATATTATCTCTAAATTTGATACCTCTGACTTCATAGGGAAAGTCATTGGTACTTGCAGTTTAAATGTGGACTATAGAGATTTAGATCATAAACTTGAATTGTCCTCCCCTTTTCCCTGATGTCTTTATAATGACTGGATGTACTAGTACTATTGGTACTGAGGCTTGGGCTTTTATTTTTTATATGCCTCTGGAAATCAATATCAATTCACCTTTACTACAGAACATTAACAAGTTAGACAAACTCTTGTGCAAATGTAAACTTTTGGCAGATGTACAATCTGTACAAAGATGGCTTTTTGATGATGACTTCCATTGAGAAAATTGTTTACAACATTTTATTGAATGCTGTAAAAACACAACTAAGTGTGAATAGACTTTGATGGAGGACAAAATCTATGACCCTACTACTCAAGTGTTCACCTTGGGAGCTTTCTGGGCTACCACTGAAGAACATTATCGGCAAACTTTAATAACTACAGAGGAAGCCCAACACCTGATTAGTCACTTTGGGTATTGGAGACAGCACATCCCACTTCTAGTAGTTTTATAACAGACTCTATGTCAAGTCAACAGGCATATGGTCAAATTTAAGTGAAGCCCTGATAGCATGAAGACTTAAAAGAGGTGCAGACAATAATAAATAGTGTTTGGTCCCAGAATTCTCTATGTCCTTTAGACCTCACACAATCACAGCTGACTGGGAAGCTTTCCAAGAATCTACCCGTACGTATCTTCTGGGCTTTCATACTTACGGACATCTTTCCACTCCAGATGAATGGCTATAAATGTTTTGCAACTGGCTTTTAATATGTAAATGAAAAAATAAGGTGCTTTCTTTGGCAACACATATATTAGAATTGGAACGATACAGAGAAGATTAGCATGGCCCCTGTGCAAGGATGACACGCAAATTCATGAAGTGTTCCATATTTTTAAAATAAAAAAAAGCAAGAAAAAAATAAGTTATTTCTTTCTGATCTAGCTTATTATCCCACAGTGAAAACTCCAGTTAAGGGAGGGGTAAAAATAACCCTCAATACCTTAGGGGCATTTATAAACAAGTGACTGATCACCTGCTAAACATCAAGATAACCATGCATACTACTCCACTCAAACTTCTAGCACATAGGAGGTCTCATTCATAAGACTTGATACTTCAAAAAACAATAAGGATTATTAGTGAAATAGCCTGTCTCCAAAGTGGGTAAATGAGATGGACTTTTATAGTCATTTATCATAATAAAAATTATGATTCGACCAATAAAATTAAATACTATGCACAATAATCTAATTTTAAATTATGTTCCTGGTCATAGAGTACACTCTGAGGCAGACAGAGAGTTAGACTCATGGGCCACAATTAGTAGCCTAACTATGGGGAGGTCAGTAAGTTTCAGATCCACATCATTAATGAGATATTCAGATGTATTAACTTGCTCAGGAACTAATTAATTTATTTTACACATATTCATGTTCACACAAAGTGACTGTGATTAAGGAAAAAGTAGCTGAACTTATGAGAACCATCCAGCATGCATGGCCATCATGTCTACCAAGGCCACAAGCCCTGTTTGCAAATTCAGCATAGTAATGAAAACCGCTGTGAGGAATCGGGCTGCACATCAACATCCTCTTGGCATACGTTGGTCCTCTATTATCCACATGACCATTACCTTTGCTGGCTACATCCACCACGCCAATGAAGGCCTTTCCGGACCAAAAAGTTCCACAGTTTTTCATTACTTACAAGTTTCCAATGCTCAAGCTCGACGGTGGCAGTGTTGATCTCCTTGGCACCGAGAAGTCAGGGAGTATTAAACAAGGAAAATTTAAGAATGAACCTAATACTGCCTCCTTTTCAGGACAGGATACTCTGCGTTCCTTTTCTGGTCTCTGAAAGTGAATGGGTGGGTCATATTGTTGGGATGAAAGATACCAAGACAGACATAAACCTTGCTGCTGGAATTGTGTCACTTAGGATCACCTTTTTCTGCTCTACTGAGACTCCTGAGTCTCTGTGGGACTTATTACTCCTGAGAAGGGAAGAATGGAATGAAAGGGAATAATTCATTCTCTCTCTCTCATTCACTTACATATATGGTGAACAAAATTTTGCTCCAACTATTTTGGATAACGACTCATAAAGAGATTTCCTCACAGGGTTGAATATGTCACTTTCTACTTATTACGGATGCATGGAATGTCATTAAGGGCTCACTCCCAGAGAACACTAAGAAAACTCCCATTCTCAGACAGTGCCGAACAGTGCTGAGATACCCAGTCAGAAGGGATGTGATGTTCATAGGTAATGAGCCCCAAGATCTGGAGAGTGACCTGTTCAGAGACCAGTCTGGATGAATCTGGGAGCTCTTGGCCTTTCTCTCCTTTGCTAGTTTAACTGAGACCGGGCTCAGCTGCACCAATCCCAGCTACAGAGACACATCAAAGCTGTCTAATGGCCACATTCCTGGAGGGCTGTTCCCAAGTCTTGCTGTATATAGACTTTGGCTCATTTTACTTAGGAGAATAAGGTGTACCTAGCCTTTTCTAAATGGTCTTATAAACAGGTGAGAAGGAAAAAATAGAAATATGCATCTCATTCAATAATTGAGAAAAATGAATAAAAAATAGAAGACATCAGATGAAGGAATTAATGAAGTTGAACTTATTAACAAATTGAAAAACAGAAAACTAAAAAATAAAATTAAATTGATAATTTAGAACAAAACAACACAGTAAATGACTAAAAACCTAATTAAGATAAAGGAAGCACAATTAAACAACATAATAAAGTATATGAAGAAATAACAACCAACAGAGAGGTTATGTTTTCAAAAATCATTTAAAAAAACATGCTTGGGTTAATTTTAATTTACCTTTAATGGCTGAAACATAATTGACCAAAGTTAAATCCAGAGCACATAAATATCTGTGCAGACCGACTCCCATGGCCAAAATGAGGAAAGTTAAAAAAGAACATTATGCCCGGATGGCTGTAGAGTACAAGTTTACCAAACTTTTTCTAAAAAGAAATAATTTCAATGCTATTTAAATTCTTTCCAGGCATATAATATGAATAATGTCCAAATTCATAGTATGAAATCAGCATAACATGGAAAAATTTGACAAATATTGCTCTGTAAACATATCACAAACTAAGTTTACTTCTGAATATCAAACAAATTCCCTAGTGAAAATGTTTAGGACACAAAATCCAGCAGAATATTGAAAAAAAAAATACACTGCTTTTTATCTTTCTACACTATCTTTCGTTACAGTTGGGGAGAATGATTAAATGTAAGGAAACTATCAATATGGTTTTAACATATTAATAATCATTAGACCTTGGTTCCATTGCGGTCAGGTATCCACCATCACCACTTCCCTGAAATCTCTCATAAATGCTGCCTGCAACTTCACGGCACTAAAGCTAATAGTTTTTGGTTCCTATATTTCTTAATATTTTAACAAATTTTGATACAACCAATTTCTCTCCCCTCTGAATGGTTTTCTTTGCTTGGCTTCCAAAACTCTGCAATTACCTCATTTTCTGCTTCCATCTCTGAAGTTTGTCCCCCAGGATCGCCCACTGGTCCCTCTTTGCCTCTCAGCGTTCTCTGTGCTGGTCTGGGCCAGGGTTCAACTCACAGGCATTACCCCATGACAGCCGCCCTCAAGACCTTGCTCCTAGTGCCTGTCTCGTAGTCTGGAATAGCGTCTGCACAGGATAGAACCCCCGGGCTGATCTGATTATTCTCATCTTGAGTGGCTGTTCCACATCTCCACCCAGATGTGGAGAAACTGCCCCAAGTGTGGCACGTCTGAAACTGTGCTCCTGATCTCAAACCGTCTCCAAAGTCTCCTGCTGCTGTCCTCTCCATCTTAGTAGAGTAACTCTATTCTTCCAGTATCTTCTTTTTATTGTAACTCAGGTTTCTTTCATCAGGACATTTCATATATCTGACTTGCTACCGTAACCACATGCAGAGGTTCCAAGTCAGCTCTGTTCCAAGTCATTTCTCACCCGGATGATTGCAGTAGCTTCCTAAATCGTCTCCTTGCTTTGCTTGTGCTGAGAACCTATTCTTCATTCAGCAACCAGTCTGATTGTCTTAAAATGAAATCAGATTATCTCACTTTTCTGTTAAAAATTGACGTCCCGTCTCACTGTGAGCACAGCGCAGGTCCCTGCCCAGCACTGTCCCGGCTGGGAAGCTCATTAGGTGTCTGACTATTTCCCACTTGGTCCCTCTGGCTCCTCCTGCTTCAGGCATTCAGGAATCCTCATTTTATTTTTTATTTATTTTTTTATTAAATCATAGCTGTGTACATTAGTATGATCATGGGGCACCATACACTTGGTTCATAGACCATTTGACACATTTTCATCACACTAGTTAACATAGCCTTCCTGGCATTTTCTTAGTTATTTTGCTAAGACCTTTACATTGCACATTTACTAAGATTCACATATACCCTTGTAAGATGCACCGCAGGTGTAATCCCATTAATCCTCATTTTAAAGACAATGTGCTGGGTAAGCTCGAGGTTCAGAGCTATGGTTCCCACTCCAGGAGCGCTCTAATTCTCCATCCCCAGGGCCTCACTTTCTGACTCTTCCAAGTCTTTTACTCAAAGTTCACCTTTTTCCAAGAAGAGTTCCATGCTTTTTAAAATAACATTACTTCTTTTTCAGAAATCCTAGAAAAGAAATTGTCTTCCTGGGCCTGATTTTCTCTTTGGCACTTGTCAGCACCTGGATCATGTGCTGCTTTTCAGTCTGGAGACCTGTCTTCTTCCTTGGAGTGTGAGCTCTCCCAGGGCAGAGGCTTCAGTGAGCCTCCCATATTGCTGCATTCTAGTGCCCAGAGCAATGCCTGACACATATCAGAACATGATAACAAGTCCTTGAATGGACTGAATTAATAAACTATAAGTAGCATCATAAAAATCTAGTGGCTTACATGATAAATAGTGTTAGTACAGAATATAGTCATTTCAGAAAAAAATGAATTCTTATTTTATACCATTTAACATGATAATTTGCAAAGGAAGTAAAAATATGAAGCAGAACAAAAATGTAAAATTGTAAAAAAAAACAAAAAAAAAAAATTAGAAGGATTACCTGACAACCACAGAGTAGAAAAGCTTTTTAAAGTATGAGGCAAAAGCCAAGAGCCATAAAAGAAAATAGTGATAAACTAAATCACAAAATCTAAGCTATAATCATAGGGAACATCGCTAAAGAAACTCAAAAGGTAAGTAACAGAGTGGACAAATATTCAAAATTATAATATGAGAAAAATGGTTAACCTTCCCAATATGTCAGTCTATAAGGGAATATAAAAATGATCAAGCCAAGAGATATTACAGGCAAATTACACACTTTTGGGGGGCAAGACACGATTGCAAGAGGGACTTTGCCTAACAAATGCAATCAGTGTAACCTGGTTTCTTGTGCCCTCAAGAAACAATAAAAAAAAATAAATAAAAATTAAAAAGAAATAAATGAACAATTTATTATAAAGAAGACATAAATGGCTTTTAAATGTGAAAAAATGCTTAATAAGTTAATTTCTAAGTCCAAATACATAGGGATTCAGTAAAGACCTGACCACCTGATAACAACTCTGTTGGCCTGTCAGTAAGGGTGTGGGAAACAGGCAGCCTCACAAAACCCTGGTAAGAATGTAGATTAGTATAAGACCTCTGGGGGAAGTTCAGCTAGATCTATCAAAATTACAAATCCCTATGTCCTTTGCTTCAGTAATTCCATTCGAGAATATATACTTCAGACACAATTGTACCTACACAAAATTATGAATATTCAGTGTAAAGTGAATTCATTAAAGTCTTATCTGCAATATTTAAGTATTGACAACTTTTAATATAGGCATTAACAGAGAATTGGATTAAATAAGTTTTATTAAAGTAAGAGAAGACAGAGAAAGGTCTTTCTGTGTATTATGCAATAATTTCCAAGATGCTTTATTAAGTAGAAAAGCATATTGCAAAATAAAGATTATAACATGCAATTACTTGTTTTAAGAAAACAGAGTGGAAAACGTATCTATATATTTATGCATGTGTATACATATTTAACTTTGAAATATGTATATAAACACAGGTGTAAAAACATGTATATGTATGTGTGTATACATATAGTTCACATATATATGTTTGTATATATATATTTATATATTTAACATATATATATTTATTTAACTTTGGAAAACTAGATTTCAAAAACAAGAGCTACCTATATTAAGAGGTAATGTGATGAAATGGGTTGATAAGACAAGGATGGAGGGAGGATATTTTATTATGCAACTCAATTTAAATCTTAACTATTTAGTAGCAAGAATTTTCTGTTTAAAAACATAAATGAATATTAAAAATAAAAAGAAATATTCTACAGAGTACAGGTCAGTTCTTTTTAATTTTTTTTGACTTTACTTTTCTTAAATTTCAGAATATTGTGGAATATTGAATACACACATTTGGGTTATATAAGTTGCTCGTGTACACTTTAAGTCTATTACATCTGCACTTCACCGGAAGTGTGCATTGTACTCGGTAGGCGAGGATTTTCCCATCCCCTCGTCCCCACTCCAGCTACTTGATTCCCATTGAGCTTTACTTGAGTCCGTGCACACAACTAGTTCTCATTCAGTCCAGAGTGCGCGCGGAGTTCGCTTCTCTGTTCTCGCGATACTTCACTTAGAAGAATGACCTCATCCTACCAAATCGTGAACTGTTTCTCAACATCAGCTTTCAGCTCTTCATGCTTTTCCACATGTGTCCAGGAAAGTCTCAAAAGGACATTCAGACTTTAATTTCTGATCCCAAGAAAGCCTGCCTATAAGCAATATGAGCTATTTGGGGCACTATGAAAATTATAACACAGGACTGCTGAGCTCAGGACGGCTGCAGGCATAGGGAAGGCTCTCAGTTTTCTTGCAATGTGAAAATGCATCTCCTTGATTACATATTCCCAGGAATAAAATCTTAAGTGCCTCCCCATTAGATTTCCTTCATCAAGGGATGTTATTTAAAATGTTATTTTGTATTTTATCAAGATTAAGAACATTTTTAGTTATTTTCTACAATAGGAATTACAGGAAGAGTATGTCCCATAATGTCCTTTATTTGGCTTTGCAGCATGTACTGAAGCATTTGCATCATGTGTTGTTGGTAATTTCAGGTAAAAATTCATGTGAAAAGGGGGGAAAAAGAGCTGGCCACACAATGGTCAGTGTAGCCATGGGTAGGAACTTGGGAAAATAGAACGGCTAAATTCGCTGTGTTTCTTTAATTGAATCTGAAACCTTTTAGAGCTGCCTCCTTGAAAATGCCCCAAAATGGAAAGTTTTAATCAGATGATTCTAAAATAATCTGAAAGCATCGCAGTAAGTTTTATATCTGTGCTGCTCAGATATTGTTAAATTAAGGTTAAAAGTGACTGACATTTTGTTGAATTTTAGAAACATCTTTCATTTGAAAATATTTCCAGACATTTAACAAGTCCAAAATGTGGCAGGTTTTATCTTTTCCTACTTTAGATGTCTGATTTGACTAATGAGGAAAGGCTTTTTATTTGAAATTGTTTCCATTTTGGACGTGTTTTGGCTCAATCTTCCGTCAGATCAAAGAAATGATATACTACACCTATCTTGACATAACTGTCTCTTTCCTCCTATCTTGTAACTGGAATTTTTCTTGTTTCTTCATAATCTGGGCAAATGTGGCTACTGAAAATATTCACTGGTTTTTGAATATTTGTGTAATTTATTTAAACTTTCTGATTCCTGATTCTTGATAGTCAAACAGAATTGGAAATAGAAGATATAGTATTTTCCTTTCTTTTTCACATTCCTAATGACAACCATTATAAGAAATTATCTATCTGGTGATGGTGGCTCACCCCTTCATGCCTATAATCCTAGCACTTTGGGAGGCTAAGGCAGGAGGATTGCTGGAGGTGAGGAGTTCAAGACCAACCTAAGCATGAAAGAGACCCTATCTCTACAAAAAGAAGAAGAAGAAAAAGAAGGAGAAGAGGAGGAGGAGAAGGAAGAGGAAGAAGAATTATTAGCAGGGTGCAATGATGTGTGCCTGTTGTTCCAACCAATCGGGCAGCAGAGGCAGGAGAATTGCTGGAGCCCAGAAGTTTGAGATCACGGTGACCTGTGGTGACACCATTGCACTCTAGTCCTTGCAACAGAGTGAGACTCAGAAAATGAAACAAACAAAGAAACCAAACGAAGCAAAACAACAACAAAAATCACAAAGGAATCATACTGGGGTCGTGGGATGGCAGCCAACAGAAGCCAGGAAAAATAGAAACACAGGTATCAAAGAGTAAACACCTTACCCTCCTGCTGGATTTAAATCCTATATCTCCTGGGAAACTCATGTGTCAACTTTCCCATGTATGTATGTGTTTTTAATTTTTTTTCTTAGCAATCAATAAATCATGATGATAACATAATGTGTAAATAAAGCCACCATTCTGGTAATCCTCCCTCCCAATCTGAAAGCCCACCTAGAGTCTCACTGTTTCTACCAATGTAACTTTTACCTACCCTGGACACAATTAGATGATCAGAAATGGCAACTACTTTTAATAAAAGGAATAGAACAGGATTATAAAAAATAATAATAAGGAAATGTTCTCAGCAGGACTAAGAGGGCCAGTGATGGAGGCCATCGTCAGCCATTTCATAATTCACACAGAGGCTCAGACAGGTTAAAGGAAGAAGGCAAGGTGCCTGAATGTCACCGTTAGAAAGTCGAGTGAATTCGAAAGTGAGGTGCACTAAGCAAGCGTACGCACAAAGGAAATTACAGGGTATGCTGTAAGCTGCTTGTAGCCAGCAAGTCTACGTGACCGAGCCAGAATCCAGCTGCCAGTGCGCTGGCGTTTCCTCCCGCATTTTCTCCCTGACAGTGAGTTGACAGGCAAAACTCTCGAATCCCAGTTCATCGACAGACCTTCATTAACACAGACACGGGGAACAATAGCCTAGAAGACAAATCCCTATGTAATGCAAGGTAATGATAGTACTAGAAAGGAGTCATTTATACGGCATTGAAAAGAGGTCACCGAACACGCAAAGATTCATTACCAAGTTCCAAAGAGTATTGCAAAATCAAGAAACTGCAACATCAAGTAGGACGCTGGAATATTTAACCACTTCATACCTGTGGAAGTGAGCAAAAAAAAAAAAAAAAGATTATTTATTTTTCCTCTGAAATGTCTATTTATTTATTGTCTAAAAAAACATGCCTGTAATTATCAGCATTTCGTTGGAAGGCACGTAATTCAAGGCTGAGCATGCACTCTTTATGTCACCAGAAATAGCAGTAAAACTAAAGGTGACTTTTAGCTTGGGGTCTTCAGGCCTATGTTTGTTTCATATTAGTTTACCAATTGGGTTTCCTGATGGAGACAGTGCAAAGGTGTGACTTTTCTGTGTGGAGATACCTTCTGGTTGCTTATTTTATAACCGTCTGTTTTATTATCACATTGCCCGTGAGGCAGGGTGATCACCAACAGTTCATAAATAGCGTGCTCTTTTCAGAATCAGATTTTATCAATACAGTGTGTTTTCTTTTTCAGAATGCTACTTTAGCAGTGTGAGGAAAGATCACGGAACTCAGATTCTGAGAATCAGGACTCAAAAATTGGGTGTTTCTTAAAAAGAGCTTTATCTCTGTGCAAATTCCACCTTCGCTTGCCCCTCTGTAAAGTGAAAGGACCCTTAGGTTCTCTTTCAGTGCTAACATTCTGTGAAGTTATGTGTCAAATCAGCGTGTAAATCATCTGAGCTGTTTTATGAAGAGGGTGCTGGCCTTAAAAAGAACAAAGGCACATAGGAAAAGGAATGTGAGATTATGGTGGAAGTGACTTTGGTTCTTGTCGTGATCCATTACTATCACAACGAAGACTCTCAGCAAGGGTGTTAAACTCTTCAATCACTGGTGGATTCAACTGCAAAATCTGAGAATGCCCTTGATCAGAGGAGTTCACGGGGTCTTCTCGGGGACCTAAGGACTATGTGGGTGAAAGGAGGGCCCTTCCTCACTCATCACTTTACAATTGACCTCAGCCTTACCCTGCAGCGATAGCCAAGATGTGGAAGGGCCCAAATCTGGCTTTGTACATTTGTGACAATTAATTTTCACAATAAGAGTCAATATAGTCCCTTATCTAATATTATTTTTTAATCTCAGCAGGGTTTCAACAATGTCTCAAAAGAAAATAGAAACCCCCAAAAGAAAAAATAATGATGAAGGAAGATTGTTAAATGAGAAGTAGACAGATTCCTACTTTTTTGTTGAGGCAATTAATGAGGAACTCTGCTTAATTTGTAGGGAATTTGTGCAAGTTTTCAAGGACCATAACTTGAAAAGGCATTATAAGCAAAACATGCAGCCCAGATTGATGCATATGAAGGATTGTATTGTAAAGACAAAGTAGCAGAATTGAGAAAATGTCTGTCTTCTCAACAAAAATAATTTTTTAAGTTAGAACTCAGATTCCATTTTAAAAGTTAGTTATGTGGTAGCATATTTAAAAATATAAAAAAAATCAAAACCCTTTACTGATGCTGAGTTTATTAAGCAAAGTATGAAAACATGACAGATAATTTTCCCTGAAAAATAAGGGAAATATTTCTAAAATCAGTTTGTCTCACTAGAGTACAGCCAAGTAAATTGGAGAAATTGCAAATTCTATCAAAAGAAGTTTAGAGAGTCAACCTACTTATTTAAAATTTTATGCTTTGGCCGTGGATAATAACACGAATTCTACAAATAAGGTTCAACTTGCTGTCCTTACTAGGGGTATTCACGACGAATGCAATATCACTGAAGAAATGGCCTCATTAGTGCCACTAAAACACACAACTAAATAAAGAGATTTATATGAAGCAGTAAAAAATATGTTAATGGAATTTTCTTTGTCCATTGTCAACATATCTGGTGTAGTTACTGATGGAGACCTGGTGATAACAGAGGGACTTGTATTAATTAATAAAAGACAATGTAATTGCCACCCAAAACTCACATTGGATGAAGTGTCATTACATAAGGCATCAAGAAATTTCTGTACGAGAGCTTTAACAATGGATAATGTCATGTAAATAGGGACTATAAATTTTATAAGGGCCAAGGAATTGACTGAATCATTGCCAAGTCAAGAAATTCCTTAAAAGGATTGATGTTGACTATGTTGACATCATTTACTTTTCAGAAGTAACATGGCTAAATTGAACCCAAACATTGAAAAAAAATTATTATTTCCAACATGTTATCAAATTATTTGTGGTATCAAAAACCAAATTTGTGCCAGAACTTTGATGATGAAAACTGGCTTACAGATTTAGCATTTTTAGTTGATTTAACTGCTCATTTCAATGAGTTAAATATACATCAAAGGTGAAAAATCAACTCATCAATACAATGTTTTTGAACCACAACAATATTCCAAATAAAACTGAAATCATTGCAAGCTCAAATTAAGGCAAACATTTATCCATTTCAACACGTTGGCTAAACAGTCCTGTGAACAGCAAAAAATATGCATCAATTTGATACAAGAATTCAAAAACAGATTTCTGAGAAAATAATCAACATTTTTGTGCATTTCTCACTCCCTTTTCAGTTGACTTAAATACGTCACCTGCTAATTTCCAAATTGAATGCACAGAGCTGCAGTCTGACGATCATGAAAGAAGAATTGGAGCGTGTCTGTTGACTGAACTTTCATAGGTCTTCTCTTCCCAGAGACAAACATCCCTCACTTCACATCATATCTTATTCACATCATTGCTTTTTTGCAGCACCTATATTGGTGAGCAACTATTTTCAAGAATGAAGCACGTTAAAAGTAAAATTAGAACCAAAATATCTGGTGAGAAGCTCGAGAACTCACTGAGAAGCGCAGCTACTTCCATCCAACCAGATCTGGATGCATTAGTTTCTTAAATACAATGTCAAATATTCCCCTGGTTTTATGTTGCCCACTTTTTTTTCACTCTTACAGTGAAAAATATCAAAAAGTGGACATTTTATTACTTAGATTTTTCCTTACGATTTTAAAAGACCCAGAACGGGCTAATGCATAATTAAGATTATTAAGTGAGGATTTTTCTGCTTATCTGTGGTGATATTATAAAATATTACAAAAATTATGCATGGACCTTTTATTTTTAAGCTTTCATTAGTGTTTGTGTGTTTAATATGTGGCCCAAGAGAATTCTTCCTCCACTGTGGCCCAGAGAAGTCAAAAGATTGGAGGCCCCTGAGGTAAAAATGGGAAAGCAGTAAAAAAGCTGTATAGATACTATCATTTTATATAAATATTGTGCACATTCTTTCCATCCTCCATCCAATTTTCGTCTGATGAAGGCTTCCTGTTTTAACTGGCAGGATCTAGGCCCGTGCTTCCAGCAGACCTCCAAAAATAATAGCTCACTTATATTAGTTTAGTAGTTGAGTAATTTAGCAGTTTCCTTATAGGAAATGGTTCTTCTAAAAACCAAGAATGCATCAGGAATTCCTTAGAAAGGTAGAGCAACCACGGCTAGGCATGTGGCGAGTGCTGGATCAGACCCACATCGTTCTCAAACCCTAACATCAAAGTACGAGACTGTACTATTAGTAGCAATATGTACTCAGCGCCTTTCCTCTTTAAAGGACTTTATAAACATGAACTAATTAATCCTCACACTTTAAGAGGTCGCTACATAATTGTTAGCTCCTGGTTTGAGGAACCCAAGGTCGGGGTTAAGTAGTTTGCTTGCTCAGAGCAATAGATTGAGGCTGTACTTAAGTTCCACATTACAGCATTTTAATTTTTATTAATTTATTTTTGGCACTGCATTGAATTTTAGTGATAACTTATTACATTACCTTACACTACTTCTGTCATAGAGCAGATGGGGAAAAAAATGAAATTCTCTGCTAACTAAATGAAAATAGGTAGAAAAATACCAGCAGAACTCCTGGTCCCCACAGCTTTTGCAGAGTCTCCCAGATCCCCTGCAACACACACTATCTCTATCCTGAACCGGAAATAGCAAAGTGCCTTGACTGCTCTGCCTACCTAGCTAGCTGTGGATTTTTTTCCAACAGGGTTTGAACCCAAACTGAGGCCTTGGACTTTCCCAGACTGATAAAGGTCTCTAAGCTGTTACTCAAAACACAGGCCCTCTTCTCTGGCCCTCGTCCGAAGCCAGACTCCTTAGACTTATAGGGACTGCATACGCTGACACACAAGATGAGTATACCCCCCTGCTCTTGCTGATCCTGGCAAGGGATGCTCCAGAGCATCTTCAAGTCATTCCCCTAATCCGCACTTTGGATCTAAGAATATGCTTGTGTTTACCCTTGTGCTGATCAAAGAGAAACCTCGGCTGCGATGCCTGAGTTTTCTGATCTTCTTATCGTTTCTTCTTTCTAACCCTCGTAATCTCAGATTTTCTCTGCCCTCCTGTATAAGTGTGTGAAGAACAGGGAAATCAGGGGAAGTTTCAGGCAATTCATTTTAGGCTCATGGGGAATACCAAACCAAGTAAAGGGAACTTTCGGGAAACACCTACAAGCATGGATGTGTACTGAGTCAAGAGCTTAATAAGAAAGGCTGGTGAGTGTAAAAAACTTTTTCCAGCAGAAACTGCAGACACAGAATCCACACGATTAGCACTCTGCCTTTACGGGAAACCAAGTTCTTACTTTATCTGATTACCTTAACTATTTTTAAATTGTTTATAAAGCCTTGATTCAAGTGATATGCCAAATTTTCTGTTGCTCTAGAAATGACTATTTGAATTCAAAGCTAGGGGGAAAAATATGTTCTGAGTCTTGTGAAGTTGTTTGGCCCCAGCCATCACCCCAGGTCCTAACTAACCTGTATGTAATGTGTGTAACTGTGTGAAGAACAGGGAAATCAGGGGAAGTTTCAGAGCAGTTCATTTTAGTCTCATGGGGAGCACCAAACCAAGTAAAGGGAACTTTAAAAGAATTCTCCTGGAGAGACTTGTTGACTATAAGAAGACAAGATTGGTTTTACCATTCCCTAGATAGAGGTGTGAATATACAGCATCCTCTCTGATCTATTTTTGCCGCTTATATAAATAGCAGTAGAGGAGATTTGGAGGAAACACGGCAGCAGAGTGAGCCTACAGCGGAGCAGCCTGCAGTCCCACAGGTGGGCATGAAATGGAGACACGGGTTTCACACGAGCAATTAGATGCCATGAAAGGTAGGTACGTGGGTCACTATGAAAGTTCTGAGACAGACTGTGTTATGGTCCATTATTTCATTTCCATGAAACACAGTCAACCGTGTTCCTTCTGATTCACTTGTGCAAGTTTCAACTTGCTCGGGTTGTCAGTGTTGCTGGGAGGGCTTGTTTCCCGTCCATACAGATTTTTACATTTCTTGAGTTTTGTGTATCTCAAAACTTTCATAGTGACCCAAGTAGTTATGCTTTAGCTGTCTCATTAATTTTTTACCTATGAAGAAGACAATCCTCACCACAAGAGGATGTGAGGTGAACCACCAGGGGTGATATGTCAAGACATTCTACAGGGCTCCGGACGGTGCAGAGATGCCTGAGACGCCATCTGAAGAGCTCAGCCGTGCACCCTGCAGGGTTTGGGCATCTGCTGTCTGGAAGGCTGGGCAATGCTAGGGCAGGAGCAGAGCCAAATGGGGACAAAACAGCTCCTATTAAATAAATCTTAAAGCACCAGTGAAGAATGGAATCCAGAAGAAGGGATAAAATAAAGAATAAATAAAATGTTTCTGTGACAGCCATTTTCCATCATGGCTTTAACTGAAGAGAAGTGTGAGAGCACCTATCAGTTACCGTGCAGCTGAGGGGCCCATAGGGGACCCAGTCTCAAGTGTTTTGTGCAGCAATTGAAGCTCCCCCTGGCTGAGGAATCTACGGATGTTCCCCTCGGTGGCCCAGCTCTCCCACTTACTACATCAAATCCCTCCATCTGATGCCTGAGCAGGGCTGGAGAATGGGAGGAAGTCATCGCTCATTTGAATATAATTTTGAAGTTTCCAATGAGAGCGACGTAAAAATGACTGGAAAACTATGACATTTGCCTGAGATATCATGGCTGAAAGCAGTAATAGGAAAAAAAGAATAAAAATAAAACGATTTCACATTTACCTTCCCATTGAATTCAGACTGCTCAATAAGGTGCTTAGAATAGCATTCAGCAATTATTCAACAAAACTAACCATTTTTAATATCCAATTTTTATAATCTTATAGTTGTGTAAGAGTAAGATGCCTATAATGGAATTTCTGAAAAATAATACTCTATTCCAGTTTTAGGATTACCACTGACCACTGGCAGGGGGCATTTTCATCCTTACAGTAATTGTTTTTGCTAATATCTGCTGTGTTCCTTAGGTGTTCTGCCAGTAGTAAAATCTGATTGAATAAATGGCTAAAAATAAGTAAGTAAGTAAATAAATAAATGTAAGATTACAGTGAAATATACACGGTTGTTCAGTAAAATGGGGGCCCCCCTTTCTAGGGAGCCAATGAAAGCATGTTCTCAAGTTACTCGCGCCCAGTGAGATGTGCTTAAAAGCCTCTCATACCATCTCAATCTATATTTTCAATCGTCTGTTCAAATAATTTTAAGGCCACAAGAAAATGAAATATAATACTATGTCGCACAGAGTTCTTGAAGACATTGAGTCTGAAAGACACTTTGTGATTGGTTTCTGGCATAAGATAATAGTTCATCTAATGCTTCTGACCTGATAATCAGCGATGTAGCTGTTTCCTCTGCTGAGTCGAAAATTTGTCTAAAATACATAATATAAATGTATATGCTATTTGTTTTTTTGTACATTTTGAAATTATCAGATACCTGCTCCATAGTAAACAGGGAGGAATCCAGGCAGCGTGGCTAGCTCTCAGGGGGCACAGGAATTCTCTTCGCAATTCCTGTGCTGGCCTTCCAGAGCCAGAGATACCAAAGGGGGACCGATTTTGATGAAAATAGTAATGATGACTCTTGAATAAATGTAAAAATTATGAGATACAGATAAGAACAAACCTTTCCAGTAATCAAGCACATGCCTCATTATCTCTCAATCCCAGAGTGATACAAGTTCAATGCATTTAATTTTAGAAATCTAATGGCAGCAAATTCAAGAAAATACATATTTTTTCTAAGCAATAAATAATCATTTTTTTTCTTCTTTGAAGCATAAAAGGATTGGTGCTAGAAACCAGCTGCAACTCCAAAAAGACAGGCTCAGTATCTCAGAATTCATGGTTTGGGTTTTCCTAAGTGGTCTAAATGAATAGCCAGTTCCATTTCTCTGACCCCCAGGAAAAGGAGGCGAATGAAGGGTCCTTTCAGACAGTTGCAAATCTGAATGATTAAAGTGGCTCAGACAATGCAAGAATGAAACCTGCATTTGCAGATGTCACCTTCAAAATCGTGTGGCGTTGACAGCATTGTGTTTATCTGCTCCTAACACCTAAGAACAAGCAAATTGATTTTAAAATGAGGAACTGATATGTTCATTTTCATGAAAAATACCAGTCAAGTCTGGACTCTGTATTTCTGTTGTTTATCTGAAGCGGAGGCTCTGCTGCCGTGTTATTTTCTGTAACCATAGAGTTGATTTTATCTTTAGCACGCCATGGAAGGCAAAGATATGTAAACAAAGTGAGTTCTTCGTGATTCTCATTCTCATGTAATTTCAAAGGGTTCTAGTATCTTTTTTTTTTTTTGAAGGTTTTTTTTTATTATTAAATCGCAGCTATGTACATTAATGCAATAATGAGGCACCATGTACTGATTTTATATACAATTTGAAATATTTTCATCAAACTGGTTAACATAGCCTTCGCAGCATTTTCTTAGTCATTGTGTTAAGACATTTATATTTTACACTTAGTAAATTTCACACATACTCTTGTAAGATGCACTGTAGGTGTGGTCCCACCAATTCCCCTCCCTTCACCTATCTCCCCCCTCCCCTCCCCTTGCTCTCCCCTTTCCCCTTCTTCTTGGGCTATAACTGGGTTACAGCTTTCATATGAAAGCTGTAAATTGGTTTCATAGTAAGGCTGAGTACATTGAATACTTTTTCTTCCATTCTTGAGATACTTTGCTAAGAAGAATATGTTCCAGCTCCATCCATGTAAACATGAAAGAGGTAAAGTTTCCATCTTTCTTTCAGGCTGCATTATATTCCATGGTGTACATATACCACAATTTATTAATCCATTCATGGGCTGATGGGCACGTGGGCTTTTTCCATGACTCAGAAATTATGAATTGGGCTGCAATAAACATTCTGGTACAAATATCATTGTTATAATGTGATTTTTGGTCTTCTGGATATATACCTAGTAGAGGAATTGTAGGATCGAATGGCAGGTCTATTTTTAGATCCCTAAGTGTTCTCCAAACACCTTTTTAAAAGGAACATATTAGTTTGCATTCCCACCAGCAGTGTAGAAGTGTTCCCTTTTCTCCACATCCACTCCAATATCTCTAGTATCTTTCAAGATTATTTCTTAAGTGCATTTTTCTGAATCTTCAATTTGACTTAGACCATTTTTCTTTCTATATTGCCACACATCCACTATGCCAATAGCAATCATCATCAACAGATAGGTGGGGATGCTCTGTCTTTACAAATTATAATTCTCAGTTTTTCTAGGACCAAAAGGGGGTGTTTAAGGGGTGGAGTGTGGGATGGTGTAGTAGCAGAGGGAATTTTCACCTTGCTTCTTGAAGTATAAGTAAGATGTCTGGAACTAAGTTTTTTGTGAATTTCCAATGTTTTACTATTTCACTTCCCTTTCTAGTTTCTATGGAATTCTTAATTTCCATTTTATATCCTACAGCTGGTCTCCTTATCACCAGGCCCACACCCATCAAAATAGCATTCAATACAGGCAGCTGTAAGGAATACAATTTTAATGAAGACTAAGGTGTAATGCTTACACGACAGCAATAGAACAGAAAGTTGAAAATTAAACATTAAATATTCCAATTTTTTGTAAAACCCTGGATTTATTTCCATCCACTTGGACTCCAGCATTCCAAAATGCCCAGGGTCTCACTTTCTCCTCTCTTCTCTGCTCTCCTGCACTTTTCTTTCAAATTCATGTCTGTTCTTTATGCAGAAATGTTCAGCCATTTCTTCTTTCTCCAAAACATAAGCTCAAGATCTCATCTCATCTTTCCAAGAGGCCTGATAGATATTTCACTAGAATAAAAGACTTGTCTTTTCTTTAGGACCAATACTGTTGATGATGGCTATTTAGTCAATATTTCCCCTTACCATACTACAAATCAGCTTATCCCAGGCCACTCTGCTTCCGTCTTGCTGAGTGGCCTTTTTGTTCCCTTCACTAGGCAACACCAATCTCATTTCCTTTGTAGACTTTTTGCACTTACTGTGTCTTCTGTTTGGTCCTCAAATTATTCTCATGGCTTACATCACCTTGACCATTCTATTTAAAGCACACTCCCATCATACATGTACTTTGTTTTTTGGTTTTTTTTAGCGATTGATGCTATTTGTAATGCTTCTTCTTATATACAATGATTTTGTTTTATGCTTTGATTCTAATTTATTTTCTGGAGGCAAGGCAGCAGAAACAATACAGACAAGGGTACATTGTAAACCCCACTGCCGCTGTACCCTCCAGTCTCTGATGTACCCCACGTGGCATCGGCAGGCCACCACCACACCTGCTTCCACACGTGGCTCCCAGCCACTCCTCATACCCACATCAGTGACTCCAGACCTAAACTCCCCTCTAGCAATTCAGAGCTTGGCTGTCAAAGCAGTGAGAAAATTCTGACTCTGTGTGTGTCCCTGCTGTAATTTCAATAGAAAGCTGCCGAGTATCATGTCCCAATAATAAGCTATACAATGAGGAACTTTTCCCCAAAAATAGTGGTAGCTAGACATTGAGCAGCCAAAAAATTGACAAATATCAATAAGAGAGGCTATTGTAATTCAGTGAGAAACATAAAACATTGTGTCCCAAATGCAAATAAAGAACATGTACATACATGAATAAATAGTTGCTTTAACTCTAGAAATACTTCTGGAATTAAGAAAGTTAATATGGAACATTTTCTTTTAGTCACTATTATACATTTAGAGTTGAGATAAAGCAAGAAATTTGAACTACTTCCATAGTTCTCCGCTAAAAAATATTTAATTGATCTCTACCCTCATCGTATTGTTTCCTTTGGACACAAAATTAATTTTCTACGTACAAAATTTAACAGTAGAAGGCATTCTCCATTTTTTTTTTTAAATGTGCCTATTCCGTAGCACCAAACTCAGGAAAATGGAACAAAGTCACTTTCAGGGTTTAGGGAGATTTTAGATGAAATTAGGCAATAGCTGTTTCAAATCTAAATGACAAAATCTACCACTTTGTATATGCTGTATACCTAGTTTAGTTGCCATGATCTGTACTTTGTATATGCTATGTGTTGGTATAATTTGTGGATTATAGCTGCTCAAAAATGTTTAGTTTGTGATAAGATTGCTACAGTTGCCTATTATGGACATTTCACCTGAAAACTTCATTTGTGTTCACAGAACCTACAGAAGGAAAGGACTGCACGGTTACTGGGTCATTTACTCTATCCCCTGAGCAAGAGAAGGCTATTCATACACTGTGGTTCTAGAACTCTGCAATCAGTATGTGCTCGGGCCTAATTCCTGTTCTTTTTCCACAAATCTCTAAAGTTGTCACTTGCTCCTCCATTTTGGAAAAATGAAAGAAATACTTATGCAGGCCCAAAGTAAATGGTCCTCATTCGAGTCTCTGTGGTTTCTGATTTTATATATCGGCTCTATCTAAAGTGACTGGACTTCGAATAAAGATACCAATGCTTTATTATCACACCTGGTTTAGTTGCTATCATCTGTACTGAAAGATGATGAGAAAGTGACATGATCCTTAGAAGTTCATTTTTGCTCACGTTATCATAACAGCTACCATTTATTGAACAATTACTCTATGAGGGTACTTTGTGATTGTTCCAATTTATAACTCACCTAATTCTCACAACAAACCTAAGAGGCTGGTAATCTCCCTTTTCACACCCTCAGTATCTCCCATGCTTCTCACATCTCCACCCTTCTTATGCCAATCTCTCCTTGCCCAAGTCCATCAATATCTTAAAACTTGGAACGTGATCTTTCAAAGTGTCTAAACTCAGTCTAAGACCTGGTAGTCATCTGAAAAAATAATTATAATTTGATTTGGGGTCCTTAAAGATGAAATAAAACAATTTTGGATCTATGGTAATTACTATATATATATATAAAACATACATATATAGTAATTACTATATATAATATATATTATATGTTATATATTATATATTATTATATATTATACTATTATTATATATAATATGACATTATGTTATTATATATAATGAATATTATATTAGATATATTATATCTAGTAATTACCATAGCTCCCAAATCAGTTGTTATCATGGTGAATATAATATAAATTCTAATATATATATACCATTGTTATCATTGGCGAATATATTCTAAATTATAACCACTTTTCTTGCTAACTTGCAGACCTTATGCATGTAAACCTTATGTGTGTATGTGTATATATTATATATCTGAGAACATATATATATATATCTTTTAAAGTTCAGTAATGCTCTTGCTCAAACATGTCTATTTTCCCTATAATACAGTTTATCTCTTTCAATGACAGTAGAGTACATGTGTCACATAACTGCAGGGATGCACCTGTAAATACCATTTTTTTTTTTTTTTGCAGTTTTTAGCTGGGGCTGGGTTTGAACCCGCCATCTCCAGCATATGGAGCCAATGCCCCACTCCTTTGAGCTACAGGTGCTGCCCTGTAAATACCATTTTAAAGATCATTATAAACAATACATTATTTTCTTTACTATTTTATCTGTACTGTTACAAATTTGCAAAAATGATACATTTGCTTATTTTATAGGACATATGCTTATTAAAAAACTTTAGAACACATACATTTTCTAACAACTTGTCTTAATGATCAACATTAGATACATCAAAATGTATCTAAACAAAATTTTATTCAAATGATAGTATCATAGGCATTAAATTCAAGGGAATAGAAGTGTGACTGGGGGGATGTTGAACTTATGGTCTGAGAACTGGAGTCTTCGAAAAGCAACAAGCAACTGAATCTTTATAACTATTATTTTCAGTGAATTGAGATAGAATATCATCTTTAGGAACTGAATCTTATCAAGGGACAGATATTTGTTACTCAAAAGTTCAGAAATGGGATAAAATGCCATCTTATAAAAATGTATGTATTATTTTTACCAATTAAACAATGATAATCATGATCTCTTTTTCCCCCCTCACTTTAGGGAAGAGATTTTCATAAAAGTCCTGAGGCAGTAGATCTAATGGAATTTGTGAGGTCTGGAATATTTATACCTATTATAGGGCAATATCACATGAAAGAAAAGAAGGTATGAAAGACCAAGTATTGGAAGCAGTATTACATAAGACCTCAAGCCACTTGAACCACTAATCAGTGAAAAAATAATAATTTGAGTATATTGACAATCCATAGCTTTTTAAGAAAATCATATTTTTTCAACTCGCTTAATTTTTTCTGCCTTGAATCTTATGGGTTTCTACAAGAAAATGGGGTGCCATGGGAGCCTCCGTATCTTCTGCTTGAATGAGTAACCCTTCCTATTTATACTTGTCATTAAGGGTCATAGAATCTTCCTGACATAGACTAACCCACCAGGACGCATAATTAGAGTCATAACATGGTTTATGTCAAAACTAATTACATTTTGTATTTAAAACAACCCCTCCTAAAGTAGGAGATTATACCTGCTTAATTTATAATAATTTTGATAATGCACTGGATAAATAAAACCCTCTTCAGGGACAGATCTAAATATAATTTCACTTGACCAAAGAAAGGTTGGTCTATGTCATTTATGTCATCAATAAAATATGCCTGGTCCTAATAACAATGTAAACTTTGTTATTTGCTTTGGGCAAGTATCCATTTTGAAACTATATTTTTTCATGCCAAGATTAGATTTTTCCTACTGAAAGAAACATTTTTTTAGTAATATTATGAATAGTTTCAGAGTATTACACTTAGGAATTGAAATGTCTTTCCTGCCCTAGGCAAATCACATTGCTGATTCCACTGTAACTCTAAGCGATCATAACAGTAATTGCATGAAGATGCGGCTAACCTGTTTGTTTGGAAGCATACACACGCGCACACATGCACACACTCTCACACTTTTTCCTTTAAAATATGAAAGATTTTTCTTATAGCCCTAAAGGACTAACCAGTCCCATATCTGGCTTCAATAAATCACTGGCTTTTTGTTGCCTGTAGAAAAGAAGGCTGACCTACAAAATAGTAATAGACAAGTTCAGAGCAAACATGTTTAAGGAGATTATCTGAAAGTTATTTACATCACCTTTACTCACACTCCCTTAACTCACACTTAAATAAATAGGGCGATATAGCTGAAGGTGACACCAGGAGACATAGTCTCTATCTAGGCTATTGTTTGTGTGGCTAATACTCAGAGAGTTCTATCACCAAAAAGATAGAACTATGTATCAACTACGCTGATACTATGGCGCAATGTGTAGTTTGTACTTCATGGAAGTTTGAATTTTTGTTTTGTTTTTTTTTCTTCTACTCACCTATCCTTTTTTCTTCAGCATGATTTATTTTTCTAGTGGAATGATATTTCTTCTACTTTTGCTCTAGAACATTTGATTTCCATTCCCTGACTCCAAAAGTGGGGCATTTTACTCAGGTAATATCAGAATAATTTTACTTTACTGGCCATGGTGATTAATTCTGGGGTGGATGTTAAACTTACCCATGTTAAAATACAGAACTCTTGGTGGATAGGAACTGCATTTTTTTTTCCATTTGATGTGTCTTTGAGCTGTCGGCAGACATTAGCCGTGACATGGAGCCTGAGAACGTAGCCAGCACAGAGTGAAGCCAGGTCAAACAGTGGAGACCAGCATGGTTTTATTTGCCTAGAAGCCCCGTACCCAACCCGTTTTAACCTCCTATTTGTCACTGGACATAGCAGCAATGTAAGCCATGGCATACTCTCTAAGATTTAACTGATAGAAAGCATTATGAGGAAATCCTTAGTGAAAAGAGAATTTTTTTTAGATGATTATTCTAAAAATAACATAGTAAAACTGAATGTTTCCACTGTGATCACTTATTCCAAATATGCAGAATTTCGGAACTTTTTCATGAGTTGTCTTATCTATTTGGACCGCGATAACAAAATATCATAAACTGGCTAGCTTATGAGTAACATACATTTACTTCTTCCAGATCTGGAGGCTGGGATCCCTGAGACCAAGTCATCAGCAGCTTCAGTGTCTGGTGAAGCTCCCCTCTGGTTTATAGATGGTGCTTTGGGGCTGTGTTCTCCCAGGGTGGAAGGGGCAAGGCAACTCTCTGGGTCTCTTTTCTGAAAGCACTAATGCAATTCAGGAAGGCCCCACCCTGGTGACCTAATCCCTCCCAAAGGTCCCCACCTCCTAATACCATCGCTTTGGGGTTTAGGATTTCAGCAGAATGATTTGAGGTAGGGCAGTGGGCAGAAACATTCAGATCACAGCTTGGATCATAAAAAACTGTCTTTAATAATGACACTTCTAGTCTACCTTATATAAACCAGCAACATTGAAATAGTATTTTTGCTGATGTTCTAATCTAAAATAACTTATTTTTTCATATTTAGTAATATTTCTAGACTATTGCACTGTATAATACAATTATTTTAAGACTGTGCTCAAGCAGAAAGCAAAATCTCTTCCAAGAAGTTTTCCCTGACTTTTCTCATTTTTTAGTGATCTACCCTTTTTGTCCCCTCCCTGTACCACTATCTTATCACCCAAACAATTACGTTAAAATTCCTTGTTTAGTTCCCTAGGATCATTACTACCATGTTCTTTAAGCCTCTTCACCCTATCAAGGCCAATAATAATGCTAGCCTGTTAGCAGGAATTCAATCTTTCCTGAGCATAGACTTGTTTTGGGGGAGCAATTTTAACTTTACAGCAAATTTGAGCAGAATATACAGGGTTCCCCATTATTTCCTACACTCACACACCCATGGCCCCATCCATGTCAACTCCCTGACACTTTTAGTGGTTCATTTGCTGCAATTAATGAACCTATATTGACACATGTATCACCCCAAGTCCACAGTATATTTGAATTCGAGTTCACTGTTGTTTTTATACATTCTATGGATTTTCACAAATTTTTGAGGATGTGTATTTTACAGTGTCCTACAGAATAGAGCCAGTGCCCTAAAATTGTGTGCCTCTTTTTCATACCTTCCATCCATCAAATCCTGGCAACCACATATGTTTTTAGTGTCTCCATAGTTTTGCATTTTTTAGAATGTCATATAGTTGGAATCATACAGTATGTAGCCTTTTCAAATTGGCTTCTTTCACTAGTTGTATGTATTTAAGATTCCTCCATGTCTTCTCAAAGCTAGATAGGTCGTTTCCTTTTAATGCTGAATAATATCCCTTTTCCTGGATGTACCACAGTTGATTCATCTACTAAAGCTATCTCAGTCAGTTCCAAGTTTTGGCAATTATGAATAAAGTCTCTATAAGACCTACATACAGGTGTTTGTGGGGATGAAAGTTTTCAGCTTCTTTGGGTAAATATCAAAGAGTATGATTGGAGCTTTCGATAAAGAGTACTTCCCTACTATGAAACTAATTTAGGGTTTTCACATGAAAGCTATAACCCAGTTACAACCTAAGAATAGGGGGAAGGGGGAAAGGGAGGAAAGGGAGAGGGGAGGTGGGTAGAGGGAAGGTGATTGCTGGGATTACCCCAGCAGTGCATCTTACAAGGGTATATGTGAAACTTGGTAAATGGTCTGTGAAGCTAGTGAATGATGCCCCATGAATATATCAATGTACACAGCTATGATTTAATAAAAAAAAAAAAGAGTACCTTCTATTTTGTAATAAATTGCCAAATTGTCTTTCAAAGTGGTTGTTTGCTTTCCTACCAGCAATAAATGAATCTCGGTTGCACCACATCCTCGCCAGCATTTGGTGTTGTCAGTGTCTGGGATTTTGGCCATTTTAATGGGTGTTAGTGACATCTCATTGTTGTCCTCATCAATAGTGGACATCTTTTCATATGCTTATTTGCCATCTTCTTTGGTGAGCTGCTGTCTGTTTATACCTTTTGCCCATTTTTGTTCAGTATGTTTGTTTTCTTATTGAGTTTTATGAGGAGGTTCAATATTTTGCATAAAAGTTCTTTATAACATAGGTCTTCTGAAAAGTTTTCTTTGTTTTCTCATTTTCTCGACAGTGTCTTTCACAGAACAGAAGATTTTAATTTTGATAACATCCAACTTTTCAATTACTTCTTTCACAGGTAATGCATTAGGCATTGTATCTAAAATGTACTACATTTCCTGAAGAAAGCAGAATGCATATAATACATTTTAGTAACACTTAGAAATAGGATACTCTTCTCTGAGTAATTTAATTCTGAAACTCCTAAGGGGACTTTTAAAAAAGTAGTGTTTGTATGTCTTTCTTATGAGCATTTGTACAGCTTTATATGTATGAGGAACATATATATATAATAATTGCATGCATAAAAATGATAGATTTGGCATCCTTTCCTTTACTGTAGTTTATTATTCATACCATTGATGGTTTTAAGCCACAGTTGTTTCTACTAAGTGTGTTATTTTATTTGTTTGCATAAACCCTGTAAGAAAGGGATTAAAAAGAATAAAAGAATTATTAAACTACAGTATGTTTAAGAATTGGCAATGAAAGCTTTTTTATAAGTTAATATAAAATGATGTATTTTATAATTTTTACTCTTGGAAAAGACAAGTAACAGACTTAAAATTGTTATATGAAATGTCACTTTTCTATCTTAGTATCCTAATACTATATGGTCAGTGCTTTAAAACATTTCATTTTATTATTCGGAAATTCGGAAAATCTTCTCTATTTTTCTCAACCAAAGGGAAGATCAGAGTAGCCTTTAAAATTAGAAAATGAAAAATGATGATTTGGGTATAATCTTCCAATATTCAGATAATCACTCATTAAAAATAAAATAATATATGACAGTTGTTGAGTTCTTAATTTCAGGCATTGTGCTAAGCACCGTCTAGCTGCAAATGGTTTTTTAAAAATTATATTTGGAATTATGAAAGAATATTTTGCCTGGGGAAATATGATAAGAAAGACTGATTTGTACAATAGTGCTTTTGGCCAGGGACGAAAATATGAGTATACCAAAGAAAGCTATAAAGGGACATGAGACTAAAAAAAAAAAAGGTGTCAGGGGCTTAAATATGATCTTAAATAAAATAGATCCTGCAACTTTGAATGTACACACAGACATGCATACACACAAAGTTGTTGCATCACAACAATTCAAGTGCATAGTGGCATACCCTGAATTAAAGCATAATTCATGGGAATGGAAAGGGGAGAGTATATTTAAAAAAAAATTAAAGTAGAGACAAAAATACTTGAATAGATACTTGAACAGATATTGATGATCAAAAGGAAAGATTACTCTGGATACCCTAATTTGTCAAACTGGAATCCATTACTATTGAGACAGTATTAAAGTCAAGTATATTTCTGGGGCAATAGTCTCTATTTGAGAAGTTTTAAACCTCTAGAATGTTAGGATTTTATGTAGATTAGATCAAGAGCCAGCAATTTATCACAAAGGCAAAAATGCTTCCCCTAATTTGTTTGCAGAAGTTGTGATGTAATAGTTCTCAGAATATACCTTTACTAACATACACAATGATATTATGAAAAAGTGGGTGGAGATTTGTAAAGAATTATACAGGGAATGTTTTCAAAATATGTATGTTCTAAATCAAACGCTGATTCTGTTATACCCTGAGAGGTCAGGGTGAGAGCCCAAGAGAGGAGACGTTTGTCCACATTTTTCCTCTTCACCCTCAGATGGGTATCGCTTTTACAGCTATAGTAAGCAAAACGTCAAGAATCATATTCATCATGCCAAGTACATATTTGAATGTGTGTTTTAATGACTGAGTCAATTTCTGGATGAAAAACATATGGTGAAGATAGAAAAAGAAAAGATCTATGAATTTACCGATAAGTTGGTGCTATGAATATATTGCTCTAAACATCTTGGGCACTTAAGCAATGTTTGTTTAAAATGTGAAATTGAAAAGTTGTTTTTCAAATATTCCCTTGCTGCATTCACACTAGTTTTGGTAGTACAGCACACATGTTAGCAATTGCAAAGGGGGTATAATTATGAGAGAAAACTGATGGATTAAAAATACCATTAACTTGAAGTCAGACAGCTTCAGATTCCAGAGATGGATTTTTACTAAAATTATGTGACCTCGTAAAAATATGTACTGGAAGTCACATCTGTCATTTGAAATATTTGGATAACACCACATAAGTCATCAGGCTGTTAGAATGGATTAAATTAGATAATGCAAGTAAGAACACCTAGAAAAATCTGAACCTGATAAGCACTCTCTAAATGTCTTTATCTTTACATTAAAACAAAACATTGAAAAAACATGAATCTGAGTTCATTTGTCAACAATTTAGCTCTTGATACTGGATATTTGCTACTCTTCAACTTTGCATTTTGAAAAAAATAAAATTGAATTTACTGAAAAGATGATAGAATAACAAGGAGAAAATACATGCACCATATAGCCAGATACAACAATTTTTATTCTATTTTTACTTTATTATTTATATATATACACACATCACACACACATATACACACACATCTATATACACATTTTACATATTTTTCTGAGCCATGTGAGAGTAGATTACAAACATGATTTAACTTTATCCATTAACACCATAATATGTATTTTCAGAAAAGAATAATATTCTCTTGCTTATCAAAATCAAGTCATTTAACACTGATATGTTCATCTTATCAGTAACCCAAAGTCCAATTTTCTCATTACTTACCTTACATTAATTGAATAAAATAAGTGCCCATGAACCCATGTAATAACTAAATACATAACTTAATTAATGAATAAAGAAGGAAAATAGAAATATAGAACAATTATGGAGTTGGAAAATCAACATTTTGCAACTGATATGGTAATAAGTGGTTTGGGCAAGAATCTAGAGAAAAATTTCCTAACTATGTGGAAGAGTCAAGAGAAATTTGTAGAGAAATCCTTAATTGAATGATCAAAATTGATATCAGCAGACAGACATCATGTGCTTCTGGGTACGGTACCCTGAAGAGGACAGAATGAAACTTCTGTGGCATTTGTACTAGAGAAACATAAATTTATATATTTTTTTCTTTTGAGGCAGAGTCTCACTCAGTTGCCCTGGGTAGAGTGCTGTGGCACTGGCCTCAGTCACAGCAACCTCAAACTCTTGGATTCAAGTGATCCTCCTGCCTCAGCCTCTGTAATAGCTGAGATGACAGGTGCCCGGTTAGTTTTTCTGTTTTTAGTAGAAACAGGGTCTCAACTTTGCTCAGGCTGGTCTCCAACTTATGAGCTCAAGTAAGGCACCTGCCTCAGCTTCCAAGAATGCTAGGATTACAGGCGTGAACCACTGCTTCTGCCCTTTATAAGTTGAATTTAATCATGAAAAAAATTTAAAGCATTTGTATTTTTAAAGAAATTTGTAGTAACATCAATTCAAGTCCTGTCATTCTGTTTCCCAGTCCTACCACGAGAGACACCTGAAGAGGACAGTCTGAACGTCTTCTAGCCCCTGGCAGGCAAGTATTTAATACCTCAGCAGGTGCCAATTGCGAGTATGTTCTAGAGGAATTGCTGAAGGAGGCTGGGGAGCATTGCTTATAAGGTCTGTGACTTATTATAGGCTTTTCTAATCAACTTGGAGAACCCAAGCTACAACATTGGAATGTAGTTGTCCCTATAAGAGGCATACATTTACTAATTTCTTCAGACCCAAAGATTTCAGTCAAAATTTGCTCAAGCTAAACATTGGCTAGATGGAGAATTCTATCCACCTGTCAAACGCATTAGTAAAACAGCACACGATCATGTGAATTTACAGAAAACAAAACATGGGTTTTGGTCAACTACATTCTCCCCCTTCAAGCACATCATAGTCTTATCCATTAGAAAGGAGAATGTCAGAAAAAAATGTTTGAAAAATACAAACAGATGCTTCCAAATCAATACTCCTGTGTATTTATTAGACACCTGTCTACCTGTCAGGACTGTAAGCTGTACTTACATCAATATTTAAAACAATTACAGGGATTATTATTGAGAATGGCAAGTCAATTCTCAATAAAATACTCTGAGAAAATATTCAAAATAGCTCACATTTTCTGAGATGGTCAAATTAACATCTACCTACAAAGAACTTTTTATCATCTCCCAATAGGAGGGATGTTAGGTTTGAGTCTTCCCGCCTCCTGTCCCTCATCTTTTATTAGTAACGATGTTGAATACTGGGTCTTCCTTCCTTTCTGTACCTGGTGCCCTTACTTCTTATGGCTTCATAGAGTTTAGGAGTGGATGCAGTAAGCTAGCCTCTGTTTTATATTTGGAATGAAAAGTATCACATTGCAGGGATGGTGACTGCTTAGTTGCAGGATACCACCCATTTCTATAATTTTGTAGATCTAAATACTCAGAAGGGACTACTTCCTAAGATTTAGGATTGTATAACGTGATTTTATTCTGCTTTAGCACTATTAGAGAGTAACAGGACCTGTTTAGTCTGACTGTCCTCTTCTTATATGTAAGACTGAGATGACGCCTCTAATACTAAACCGATCACAATAATCTGTGCACCTTTCCGAAAGCTTACTAGAGACGTCCTGGCCACAATCTCATTTTCTTTTTTTTTTTCTTTGAGACAATCTCAAGCTGTCACCCTGGGTAGAGGGCCATGGCGTCATAGCTCACAGCAACTTCCAACTCGGGTTCAAGTGACCCTCTTGCCTCAGTTTTTTCTATTTTTAGTAGAGACAGGGTCTCACTTTTTGCTGAGGCTGATCTCAAACCCATGAACTCAAGCAGTCCACCCACCTCGCCTCCCAGAGTGCTGGGATTACAGGCGTGAGCCACTGCGCCTGGCCAACACAATTTCATTTTTGATAGATAAAAAAATTATTCACTTGTTCTAATTAATAAGCAACCTTTCACAATGGACCACTTCTCTTCTTAACCTCAGGGCATTGACTCACTATACAGATGTGAAAACAGGAGCATCTTTAAAAGCCAGAATGGCGATTGATGCATATCAGATGGGAGCCACAGTGTTTGCAGGTTAGTGACTGTGGAAAGAAGGAATCCTTATCTGTTTAATTAATGATGTGGGCTTTTATATTTGGCTTTCATAAGAAATCAGCTGTTGCCTGGTAACAGATTTGCCTGTGGGCTCCCAGAAGAAGCTGGGCTTTCCAAGCAAAGCACCCTGTTGTCTTATAAATAGGGCAGTAAAGCTTGCTCAGACATGCCTGAGGCACTCAGCAGCTTTTTTCCTCTGCAAGTATCTGATTCTTCCTGGGAAGTTTTCTTCACCAGAGACACACCAAAAGGACAAAGAGGAAAGAGCAGAACGGCCTCAAGTTCCAGTTTAGCCTAATAGTGGGAAGGAATTCAAGATACGGGAGAGATCATTTGCCCTCTAAAATAAACTACTTTAGAAAAGCATTAATTGGTTGAAAATAAAAATTAATTATGCTTCCTGGACAATTTAGCTTGAGGATAAACTAAAGCACAGTAGGACAGTGGTAATTAGTGTAACCAAAACCCAGACATTGAAAAAAATCCTACATACGGAACTATGTCTGTAAGTTATGCCTCCTTTCTGAGTGTGAGGAAAGGTTTCGTTCAGTCAAAGCTTCTACCTCATATTCTCCTTGCTGCCTTTTGGTTCCTGTAACGTGACCTTCTTTTCGTCTATACGACTGTTGGTTTGTTTGTTGTCTATAATAACACGAGCTCTGAGAAGGTGCTTTTCTGTTTATTCCTCACCTGTGCTTACGGCCCCTAGAACAGAAGATGACAGACCCATGTGTCCAATAAATGCTTCTGAATAAGAGTTGAAAGTACTTGAAGCAGTCTAGGAGCTGAGGATGGGAACGACTTAAAAATTTGTTTTTTTTCTTGATTTTTTTTTTTTTTTAATTTCCATTGCCCAACACACAGTTGTTTTTGAATAAAATTTTATTAAGTGAATGGCAGAGAAAGTGAGTGGATTGATAGACGGGTGAATGGATGGATGGACGAGATGAAAGAAAGAACAAATGGGTAAGTGAATAAAGGAAAGAAAGGAAGAAGAGATAATTAAACCTCTTTTTTGGTGAAAGACTGGGTTAAAAAAATACTAACATGTAAGAGCGCCATCTAGTGGTAACTGAATAACCGTAGATAAAACAGTTCAACGCCAGCTGAGAATGAACTTGAGGGAATTTTAATACAATCACCAAATGACTGTGGATACATAATAGGACCAGAATTGTTGCCGTAGGCATTTCACGAATTTATTAGGATTCAGGTAACCATTTACTAAAATCTGTCTCAAATATTTTTTTTTTTTACCATTTTAAATTTAGCTGCTGTTTATTGAATGCCTACTATATTCCAGACATTTTTTTCAAATTATTTGTAATCTTTAATATATATCAACTTAGACATTATCTTCTCCCATTCACACCAAGAAGATTAAAAACAGAGGAGACTCTGAGACTTGCAAAGCCTGTATAAACTAAGTAAAATATAACTATGCTATGCAAAACAAGTTAAAGAGAAACACACTACTTATATTCAAATAATATCAAAAGTGCCAAAAATTTTAAGTTCTTAAATCAATTTAATATTTATAATTTATCTGCATGGAAAATAAAATATTGACCATGATATGCCAAATCTTCACTTTTATTAATATACTGAATTATTTGGTTGAGAGGAGAGAAATAAATTGTGTAGGAATTATAAACTAAGTTAATGTATTTGTTTTTTTGGTTGAGATAATGTATTCCACTGATATTATACTTGATACAGTCAAAAAATGTTTTGTCAAATTTTTAGCAAAAATAAAGTACTTATTAGGAAGGGTTAAAACATTAACTTTGGAGTTTTTTCTTTTTCGTTTTGTTTTTTTTTTCCCGAGGGTTATATCAAAGAATATTTCCAAACGACCTTTGATTCTTTCAATGAATTTTTGTAATTTCACAAGTAGTTTTTTTTTTTTTTCTTTAATGGGGTGGGAGATTTATAAAAACAAATATAAATCTGACTATAGTGTTTCCTTTGTTAACAATACAATGATTTATATTAATAAGCCTTGAGTCTCAAAGTAAATAATACACTCTTTTTCCTAAAGCAAGAATTATTTCCTAAAGCTCATTTGTGTTTTCTAAGATATACAATCGGTACTTTGTTAAGAAATAGAATTGAAAGAAGTGAAAAAGGAAACTCATTAAGTAGAAATATTTTCTCTGTCCTTGAAAATAAACAGTTGCATCATATTCACTAGTGTTGTAACTTGTATGAAGTAGAAATAAAGAGCAACATGAACTACCCATCTATCTATACATTCATAATAGTTCTCTCCTAAAATAGACATTTTGTTGCATCTGTCATATTGGAAACATATCAACTTCCTAACAATTCTAGGAGGGGCTAGTAAAAAATGATGGCAGTGCAAAGCTTTTGAAAATAAAATGTCACAATAACTAGAACTTCATTTTTGCTAGTGTTTCTACCACTATTGTTTGGTTTTTCACCCAATTTTATCCCGTAAAGTTTTGTTTGCTTGTTTTGGTTTGATTTATAGCATTTTTGTCTTTTCTCTCTACTTGGTGGAGGTTGGGTACTGTGTCTGATCAGGCTAGCAAAGAGCTGCTGACCTCAAGGGAACGACCCAACTAGGCACCCCCAGAAGGTGGGGTTTTTTTAAGGTTGTGTCAAAGTACCCTACTGTACACCTATATTGCTCTGTCTCCCTCTTTCTGTGCCTCTCTTCTTTTTGTCAATATTCCTTTTACCCACCCCCTCTCCTTTCTCTATTTTTCTTTTTTTTTTCTTATCACTCGGTCCTCCTTTCTTTCATCCCTTTTTTGCTCCTCAACCTTCTCACCCTTCTGGTCCTATAACCCTTAGTCCACCGGCACAAGAACTTAAAGAGCAAGAGGAAGTGAAAGGAAAATTAGGGCAAGGAAACAGATAAAAGAAATCACTCATGAGGAAGAATCAGCAGAAAACTCCAGGCAACATGAAGAACCAGTCCAGAACAACCCCGCCAAGGGACCATGAGGTAGCTACTGCAGATGATTCCACTTGTAAAGAAATGTTAGGAATGACAGAAAGGGAATTTAGAATATACATGTTGAAAACAATGAAAGAAATGATGGAAACAATGAAGGAAACTGCTAATAAAGTGGAAAATAACCAAAAGGAACTCCAAAAACAGAATCAAATAAGAGATGAATGATATGAAGAATATAAAAAGGATATAGCAGAGCTGAAGGAAATGAAACAGTCAATTAGGGAACTTAAAGATGCAATGGAAAGTATCAGCAACAGGTTAGACCATGCGGAAGAAAGAATTTCAGAGGTAGAAGACAAAGTTCTTGAGATAACTCAGATAGTAAAAGAGGCAGAAAAGAAGAGAGAGAAAGCAGAACGTTCAACGTCAGAATTATGGGACTTTATGAAGCATTCCAACATACGAGTTATAGGAATTCCAGAAGGGGAAGAAGAATGCCCCAGAGGAATGGAAGCCATACTAGAGAATATTATAAAAGAAAATTTCCCAAATATCACCAAAGATTCTGACACACTGCTTTCAGAGGGATATCAGACCCCAGGTCGCCTCAACTCTAACCGAGCTTCTCCAAGACACATTGTGATGAACCTGTCCAAAGTCAAGACAAAAGAAAAGATTCTGCAAGCTGCCAGGAGTAAGCGCCAGTTGACCTACAGGGGCAAATCCATCAGAGTGACTGCAGACTTCTCCAATGAAACTTTCCAAGCAAGAAGACAATGGTCATCTACCTTTAATCTATTGAAACAGAACAATTTCCAGCCCAGAATTCTGTACCCTGCTAAGCTAAGCTTTAAAATTGACGGAGAAATCAAATCATTTATGGATATACAAACATTGAGGAAATTCGCCACAACAAGACCAGCTCTACAGGAAATACTTCAACCTGTTCTGCACACTGACCACCACAATGGATGAGCAGCAAAGTAAGAACTCAGAAATTAAAAAACAGAACCTAACCTCCACACTGATGCAAAAGATAAAACTAAGCAATGGACTCTCACAAAATAAGACGAATAGAATACTACCACACTTATCAATTATCTCAATAAATGTTAATGGCTTGAATTCCCCACTGAAGAGACATAGATTGGCTGACTGGATTAAAAAACACAAGCCATCCATTTGCTGTCTGCAAGAAACACACCTGGCTTCAAAAGACAAATTAAACCTCCGAGTCAAGGGTTGGAAGACAATTTTTCAGGCAAATGGAATTCAGAAGAAAAGAGAAGTTTCAATCTTATTTTCAGATACATGTGGATTTAAAGCAACTAAAGTCAAAAAAGACAAAGATGGTCACTTTATATTGGTCAAGGGAAAAATACAACAAGAAGACATTTCAATTCTAAATATCTATGCACCCAATTTAAATGCTCCCAGATTCTTGAAACAGATCTTACTCAGTCTGAGCAATATGATATCTGATAATACCATAATCACAGGGGACTTTAACACTCCTCTTACAGAGCTGGACAGATCTCTAAATAGAAATTAAACAAAGATATAAGAGATTTAAATGAGACCCTAGAACAACTGTGCTTCATAGATGCATATAGAACACTCCACCCCAAAGATAAAGAATCTACATTATTCTCATCACCCCATGGAACATTCTCCAAAATTGATCATATCCTGGGACACAAAACAAATATCAACAGAATCAAAAGAATTGAAATTTTACCTTGTATCTTCTCAGACCATAAGGCACTAAAGGTGGAACTCAACTCTAACAAAAATGCTCAACCCCACCAAAAGGCATGGAAATTAAACAATCTTCTGTTGAATAACAGATGGGTGCAGGAAGAAATAAAACAGGAGATCATTAACTTCCTTGAGCATAACAACAATGAAGATACAAGCTACCAAAACCTGTGGGATACTGCAAAAGCAGTTTTGAGAGGAAAATTCATCGCTTTAGATGCCTACATTCGAAAAACAGAAAGAGAGCACATCAGCAATCTCACAAGAGATCTTATGGAATTGGAAAAAGAAGAACAATCTAAGCCTAAACTCAGTAGAAGAAAAGAAATATCCAAAATCAAATCAGAGATCAATGAAATTGAAAACAAAAGAACCATTCAGAAAATTAATGAAACAAGGAGTTGGTTTTTTGAAAAAATAAATAAAATAGATAAAGCATTGGCCAGACTAACGAGGAACAGAAAAGTAAAATCTCTATAACCTCAATCAGAAATGATAAAGGAGAAATAACAACTGATCCCACAGAGATACAAGAGAACATCTCTGAATACTACCAGAAACTCTATGCCCAGAAATTTGACAATGTAAAGGAAATGGATCAATATTTGGAATCACACCCTCTCCCTAGACTCAGCCAGGAAGAAATAGAGCTCCTGAACAGACCAATTTCAAGCACTGAGATCAAAGAAACAATAAATAATCTTCCAACCAAAAAATGCCCTGGTCCAGATGGCTTCACTCCAGAATTCTATCAAACCTTCAAGGAAGAGCTTATTCCTGTACTGCAGAAATTATTCCAAAAAATTGAGGAAGAAGGAATCTTCTCCAACACATTCTATGAAGCAAACATCAAACTGATACCAAAACCAGGAAAAGACCCAAACAAAAAGGAGAATTTCAGTTGCAAAAATTCTCAACAAAATCCTAGCTAATAGATTACAGCTTATCATCAAAAAAGTCATTCATCATGAGCAAGTAGGCTTCATCCCAGGGATGCAAGGCTGATTTAACATACGCAAGTCCATAAACATTATCCACCATATTAACAGAGGCAAAAATAAAGATCACATGATCCTCTCAATGGATGCAGAAAAAGCATTTGATAAAATCCAGCATCCTTTTCTAATTAGAACACTGAAGAGTATAGGTATAGGTGGCACATTTCTAAAACTGAAACTGTCTATGACAAACCCACAGCCAATATTTTACTGAATGGAGTAAAACTGAAAGCTTTTCCTCTTAGAACTGGAACCAGACAAGGTTGTCCTCTGTCACCTGTACTATTCAACATAGTGCTGGAAGTTCTAGCCAATACAATTAGGCAAGACAAGGAAATAAAGGGAATCCAAATGGGAGCAGAGGAGGTCAAACTCTCCCTCTTTGCTGACGACATGATCTTATACTTAGAGAACCCCAAAGACTCAACCACAAGACTCCTAGAAGTCATCAAAAAATACAGTAATGTTTCAGGATATAAAATCAATGTCCACAAGTCAGTAGCCTTTGTTTACACCAATAACAGTCAAGATGAGAAGCTAATTAAGGACACAACTCCCTTCACCATAGTTTCAAAGAAAATGAAATACCTAGGAATACACCTAATGAAGGAGGTGAAGGACCTCTATAAAGAAAACTATGAAATCCTCAGAAAGGAAATAGCAGAGGATATTAACAAATGGAAGAACATACCATGCTCATGGATGGGAAGAATCAACATTGTTAAAATGTCTATACTTCCCAAAGCAATCTACCTATTTAATGCCATTCCTATCAAAATACCAACATCGTACTTTCAAGATTTGGAAAAAATGATTCTGTGTTTTGTATGGAACCAGAAAAAAACCCGTATAACTAAGGCAGTTCTTAGTAATAAAAATAAAGCTGGGGGCATAAGCATACCAGATTTTAGTCTGTACTACAAAGCCATAGTGGTCAAGACAGCATGGTACTGGCACAAAAACAGAGACATAGACACTTGGAATCGAATTGAAAACCAAGAAATGAAACGAACATCTTACAACCACCTAATCTTTGATAAACCAAACAAGAACATACCTTGGGGGAAAGACTCCCTATTCAATAAATGGTGTTGGGAGAACTGGATGTCTACATGTAAAAGACTGAAACTGGACCCACACCTTTCCCCACTCACAAAAATTGATTCAAGATGGATAAAGGACTTAAATTTAAGGCATGAAACAATAAAAATCCTCAAAGAAAGCATAGGAAAAGCACTGGAAGATATTGGCCTAGGGAAAGACTTCATGAAGAAGACTGCCATGGCAATTGCAACAACAACAAAAATAAACAAATGGGACTTCATTAAACTGAAAAGCTTCTGTACAGCTAAGGAGACAATAACCAAAGCAAAGAGACAACCTACACAATGGGAAAGGATATTTGCATATTTTCAATCAGACAAAAGCGTGATAACTAGGATCTATAGAGAACTCAAATTAATCCACATGAAAAAAGCCAACAACCCCATATATCAATGGGCAAGAGACATGAATAGAACTTTCTCTTAAGATGACAGACGAATGGCTAACAAACACATGAAAAATTGTTCACTATCTCTATATATTAGAGAAATGCAAATCAAAACAACCCTGAGATATCATCTAACCCCAGTGAGAATGGCCCACATCACAAAATCTCAAAACTGTAGATGCTGGCGTGGATGTGGAGAGAAGGGAACACTTTTACACTGCTGGTGGGACTGCAAACTAGTACAACCTTTCTGGAAGGAAGTATGGAGAAACCTCAAAGCACTCAAGCTAGACCTCCCATTTGATCCTGCAATCCCATTACTGGGCATCTACCCAGAAGGAAAAAAATCCTTTTATCATAAGGACACTTGTACTAGACTGTTTATTGCAGCTCAATTTACAATTGCCAAAATGTGAAAACAGCCTAAATGCCCACCAACCCAGGAATGGATTAACAAGCTGTGGTATATGTACACCATGGAATACTATTCAGCCATTAAAAAAAATGGAGACTTTACATCCTTCGTATTAACCTGGATGGACGTGGAAGACATTATTCTTAGTAAAGCATCACAAGAATGGAGAAGCATGAATCCTATGTACTCAATCTTGATATGAGGACAATTAATGACAATTAAGGTTATGGGGGGGAGGAAAAGCAGAAAGAGGGATGGAGGGAGGGGGTGGGGCCTTGGTGTGTGTCACACTGTATGGGGGCAAGACATGATTGCAAGAGGGACTTTACCTAACAATTGCAATCAGTGTAACCTGGCTTGTTGTACCCTCAATGAATCCCCAACAATAAAAAAAAAAAAAGACACTGCTGTGAGAGGAAGTCAAAGAAATTGAGGTGCAATTTGCTTTTTCCTCCTTAGAGCTCTGCAGCCACCATTACAGTGACAGCATTTAGAGCGCAGCAGGAGACATGGCGTATAAAAAAAAAAATACAATGTCACAGTTTGAGCCAAGTGAGATAGAGCAGATCAACATATGAATGCAGTATAACTCAAACTAGTTTATATGAACGTGCATCTTAAAATTCAGACTCAATTTTGAAGCAAAGTTCATAATGTCCAAAGCTCAATGTCTTCTAAAAATCTGCTTTCTTGCAGTAGCCCTTCTGATAATAGGAGTCTTTTCCTATTACTTAGATTCTCCGACCTGGTCAATGAAATGTATAACACCATTAGGTGAGTAATTAATGCATTCTCTCCTAAAGAAGACCGAAGTCTTCAGAAGCCCTCAATGATGCATCTTTGCAGTGATATAGTAGTAGTTGTGTATCGTGGTGGTGATGTAGGCAGACTCTAGAATCAGACAGCCTTGTTCCCAAACTTGGTAATTACGTGACCTTACCATTATCACTTTGCATTCTAGCAGACCCATGAAATGAAATTGAGATCATTAAGCTCCCTATCTTATAGGATTGCTATAAAAATTAAGTAAGACCAATGATACCAGATACCAATGTTAGCTAATTCTGATGAAATCAATTCAAGTTCCATGGGGTTTAGAATTAGGTGTATTTTTGCACACCTCTAACTTCCAGTGTCTACAAAATGTCCAAAAAGAAACATGCATTTAAGAAATGATTGCTGAATAAGTGAATGAATGTATGAATAATAGAAAAATAGACTGGATAGAGCGATAAGATAAATGCGTAACCATCATTCACTAGCGATTACAGTCTGACAATGAAAAATTAAATGTCCAACCAATATTTTTCTTCCCAGTATATTGCTGTATTTTTGCTGTTCGGTGGATAGAATACATGGTCTTTGAGCAGGATTGTTTCACTGTTGCCAAGTTAGAGGCTCTTTCCTTCAAAATAGCTTTCAGAGGTCTTTACATGATTAGGAATTTGAAATAATATCTGAAAGTGATGAGAGTATTTTGGTAAGTTTGGAAAGGTCTCTCCTTAGAGTCTATGCTGTGTCGGTGTTTAAAATGCATACGCGTGTATCTTCTAGGTGACACATCGTTTGGAGGCACTTATATTTTTTAGCACTTTGGAAGGTGGAGAAGTGGTTGTGAGTTAGTAACTGACATGGAGGCCTACATAACTTAAAGCTTTTTCACATTTTCATCTGGGAAGAGAGAAGTAGAATTTAGAATAGTCAAATTAACATTTATCAAGGAACTACTAGGGTTTGCATTCTGAATAATTTTTTAATAATTATTTTGTGTGTGACAAATAATAATAATAATAATAAATAATAATAATAAATAATAATTTTGTCACACATGGACAAACACATAATAAACATTTACCAAGTGAACAGATAAAGTGATTATCACAAATTCATGTTGTAGTGGTATTCAGGAGTATTGGCGTTAAGAAAAATTATATTAGCATATATTTCATCTATCCTCCAGGAAATGATCTTATTTAATTTAATCTTCTTGCAATTTTACAAAAGTCCAGAACCTTGTAATTTGCTTGGCATGTAGACACCAATTGATAAAATATTTGGCAAAGAAATAGCCTGAGACTCTGGACACTACGTATGTGCATGAGTTCAATAACAAAACATATTCATTTTTTATTAGAACTAAGCTAAAAGCATAAGCCTATTTGTCTCAGAAAAAGAAAAATCAGATGGAAGGAGTAACTTAACATGAAATCAGCATTACACAGAGAATTAGATAACTTAGATTAGGACAGAACAAAAGTCTAACACTTGATACCAATTTTCTGAACTTTAAACCCATTTTTTTTTAGACTGAACCATGCATTTTTCTTCCAAAGCATAGTTCATCTAAAGACATTTCCTCCAATGCCATAATAAAATATAGGGAGCCAGTATAGGTTGGCATTTTATAAAACTCCCAAATTATAACTTTAGAGACTTAGCCAAATGAAAAAGAATATTTTTTAAAGAATAGTTTATTAAATCCGTAGTTAAGTCTCTTTTTTAGTCATCTATAGGTACATGATAGATGGGGGGTGAAGTCTCTGCACTGATCAGATCCTTGTTTCTAGACGATCGTTGCTATTTGTCGCTATGTATACCGATTCACTTGTATGACATGAGGGCTGGCCAACTGCTAATATCCATAATCCTCTAGAGTGTAACCTTGTACCTGGGGACACTTGCTGTCCCTCTTGTATCTAGATAGTACTATGTAAGCAATGATGGCTAAGGAAATATGAGCAGAAGTGGTAAGTTTGAATTAAAGGCTGGGATTATTGAGTATACATGCTCTTCTTCCATTTCAAGAAATTTAGAAACCTCATTTAAAAGATGTCAGCTTCAAAGAGGGAAGGAGGGAGGGGGGTGGGGCCTTGGTGTGTGTCACACTTTATGGGGGCAAGACATGATTGCAAGAGGGACTTTACCTAACAATTGCAATCAGTGTAACCTGGCTTATTGTACCCTCAATGAATCCCCAACAAAAAAAAAAAAAAAAACTGGGTTAAGCTTGAATTGTGAGAGACAACCTTTGATAGATAGTGACTCTACACAGTACTCGATAGGAACATTGGCATTGGAATTTACAAAAGCAATAAACAAAATCTGTTGTGTTAAGCCCCATAATTTTCAGCTTACTTCTTAAAGAAGTTAGCTTGCCTGACTAATAAAGATGTCTAGACAACTCAAAGACTTAAGAGTCAATTTTCATTACACTGAAAAATGGATCAATTATTAAGAACGGCATTCCTGAGGAACATCAGAAGAATAAAAGACCTGTGCTTTGATATTCATTTCTCCAACATCTTTCTTCTTTAACACATCGTCGTTGGTTCATAAAACTTTTGAATGTGTATTTTGTCCCAGACACTAAGTGTCCCAGACACTACTTGGACTCTATCTTTTAGGAGCCTGGAGACATCTTAAAGAGATGGTGTTTCACAATTATTGTAAAATATTCTGACAGCTACCAAACACACAAAGGGCAGAGAGAACAGAAGAGTTTGTATTTACATCTCTATTGGAGTATCAGGGAAGTTTTCATCTGATAGTTAATTTTTCAAACTAAAATGTATGAACAGGAGTTGGACAGATGGCCAAGAGAAGTGGTAGATATTTCAGACAGATGGAACCATATGAAAAAGAGCCCAGAATTAGCAAAGGCACGGCCTGGGGAGAAGTTCAATAAGAATGAAGTCTGGAGTTCTGGTGGGTGGTAGCAGGGTTGGAGGGACTGAGAGGTACAGAGTGAAGATGTGGGTCTCAGAGTAACAGGCTAGATCAGAGTCAGTGACGGGAAATAGCCTGTGTCTTACTAAAGGATTTCTTTCCATAGGTCTTTAAATAAGTTATGGTTCATGAAAGATATTCCTATAGCCATTTGATTCAACTCTCTGCCCTCCAATATGAGCTCCTTCATGCTAGAGGCTTTGAAATAATCACCTTTACATTCATAATAATAAATGTAATGCTCAGCATATTAAAATGCGTAATACATATTTGTTTAGAAAATGGATTTGATGAGTCACAGAACTGGCTGTTTTACTAATCCAAGGTAATTATAGGATTTGGGAAAGAGAGAAAAGTTTTTAAATATGTGCCAAAATCTTCAGCAAAATAAGGTGGAGACCTTAGAGGCCTAGAGATAATCTCATGCAACACATTTATAGGGGAATAGTTATTTTAGGAAGAAAAATGTACAGACCTCAAAATTTCAGGGGAGTGTGAAAAGATAACTACTTTTTTAGTTGGACTAGGAAATTTCAAGAGAAGAGAGTGCAGATGGAAAGGAAGAGGATAGTCACCTTCTATTTGTGAAAGTTTTAAGTGAAGTGAGGTCGTAGGGATTTAAATTCCAGGTGAGTCGAGGTGTTCCAGGAAAATGATATGTAAGACTAACTCTGTAAATAGAACAGCAATTTCAGAGGGTGGAGTAGAAAATTTCAGGAGTTAAAGAGGATCACTTGAGCCCAAGAGTTTGAGATTGCTGTCAGCTATGATGCCATGGCATTCTATCCAGGGCAACAAAGTAAGACAATAAGACTGTCTCAACACACCCCCCTCCAAAATAAAAACCTAAAGAATAAATAAGATAAAATAAAAAATACATAAAAGGAAATTACAGGGATAGATGAACTTTGATCCTTGATCCAATGGCAATGAATCTATTATATCAACATTTCTTGACTTTTAAGGAAGAAATCACTTGAGATCAACTGTATAACATTATATAAAATATCATGCTAATTAATTTGAGAACTTAACTGAAGACAAGTTGGGTGCATGATTTTTCATTATTATTATTATTATTATTATTTGAGTGTAGGCTAAGGTCAATGCTTTGCTTTACCCCTGTGGGTATGCTAGTATACAGTCACATGCAGTGTGGCAACTGTGTCTTCACCATTGAATTTGAAGCCCTTTGAAAGCAAAGCAGGTGCTTTGCTCACTGTTACTTACTTTTCAGATCAATATTGAAAGCTGATGTGCCAGAATTACTGGTTTTAAGAAAAGTTAGGATTAAAAACTAAAGTAATTTACATGTTTCAAGTCACCATGTCACTATATAATGGAAAAAATAGAAATATTTCACTTAATTCTGTTGAAACATTAAAGTGGCTTGAAATAGTTTGTTTTAAAGACTGCTTGTGGATCCATCTATAAATGTAGTGTTGCCGTTCTCTTCACAGCGCATGAGAATTGACCATGTTTATTAAATAATCACCATGAAATGGAGCACCTGCTGCATTTTTCTAAAGTACAGGGGAAGGATAAACCAACCAGATAATTCAATTGACTGGACTTTTTTGACACTAGAAATGATGGATTCATTTACTCCCAGATGTTAGAAAGATGCTGATGAAGAATGTATTTTTCAGAAAACATTAAAACACAAAATTCTTATTATCAACTATTATAAAGACTGAATTATTACATAAGCTCTTAAAATTCATAATCCTAAATAACATGCTCAATGAGAAAATGAAGTATGAATCTAGACATGACTTTTCACAGTTGGCAATTATGTCTCACTTAATCATAGTTCCTTTGGTTTCACTCTACTGCCTACTTAAAAAATAGATACATGAAAAAGTATTAGTTTTTAAGTTTTTTATTATTAATTTATAAGACAAGGTTAAAAAATTATGTAAGTATTTGAGACAAAGACAGAAATGCAGTTAAAAAGATTAGAAATAATTGATGGTGTTATAATGAAGTTGTATGATAACAACTGACAATATTGTGGAATTGATGCTGCTTTATTAAAAGTGGAAGTAGCCATATATTGTTTCTCTCCCTAATAAAGGCTACAATGTAATCACTTTCAATTAACTTGTAATGCGGCAAACTCATCATTCACAAGATTATAATTCTGTCTAAATATGCTATAATAATTTATCACTATGTAATTATTAAAACAATAAACTAAATTTTCCTCTTGAATATAGGGATTATGTTAATTCTTATAATGTATCGCAAAGTGTGCCTGTGTCTGACTTAACTGTTAATTAAAAGACAAATGACTAAACTATTTTATCATTCCGTGATTTGTGCATTAACTTCTATAGTCAAGCAATTGTGTAGGAAAAAAATGCTTGTTTTTCTGAGTAAGGGACAATTACAATTTAACTTCCTAATTAAATGTTTATTTGTTTGTTCATTTATTTACTTATTGGAATCAGGTCTCACCCTGTTGTTCAGACTAGTGTGCCATGACATCAACCTAGCTCATAGCAATCTCAACCTCCTGGTTCCAAATAATCCTTTTATCTCAGCCTCCTGAATAGCTGGGACTACAGGCACATGCCACACAATGCAACATCCACCTAATTTTTCTATTTTACTAGAGATAGTATCTCCATCTTGCTCAGGCTGGTTTTGAACTCCTGAGCTCAAGGGATCCTCTGCCTCCACCTCTCAGAGTGCTAGGATTGCAGGTGTGAGCCACCGCACTAGGCCCATCATATTTTAGATTTGACAGATTATTATTACTATTGGCAAAATATAAATAATTGATTTTTGAGAGTCTGTTTTATCTATTAATCTTATTAAATACTTAAGTATCTATGGTGCATGTTATGAATATATATACATATCTATGAGAATAAGAATTTTATCTGCAAACATCATAAAATACGGTGGGGTTCATTCCATTTGATTGCTTTTTAGGAATCAATTTTTAAAGATTTTTTTTTTTTTTTTTTTTTGTAGAGACAGAGTCTCACTGTACTGCCCTTGGTAGAGCACCATGGGGTCACACGGCTCACAGCAACCTCCAGCTCTTGGGCTTACGTGATTCTCTTGCCTCAGCCTCCTGAGCAGCTGGGACTACAGGCGCCCACCACAACGCCCGGCTATTTTTTTTGTTGCAGTTTGGCCGGGGCTGGGTTTGAACCCACCACCCTCGGTATATGGGGCCGGCGCCCTACTCACTGAGCCACAGGCGCCGCCCAAGATGGTTTTTATGTCAAAAAATAAAAATATAAATCAAAAGACAATTTTCAAACATTTTTGAGATTTAGCCTACATTCATGTAATCATTAACTAGATCAAGGGTTTGAAAACATCCAGCACATCAAAATGTTTAGTTGTATCTCCTGTTACCCTATTTGTTACTTACCCACCTGTGAAGGTAGATACTGTTCTGATTTATTTTACAATAGATTAGTTTTGCTTATCCTTAAACTTAATACAAATGCAATTATGTGCTATGTACTCTTTTATTTGGTTTCTTCTGTTCAGCATTATGCCTATGAGATTCTTCCTATTGTTGCATATGGTAGTAATTTATTCATTTCATTGTTCTGTACTGTTCTATTTTATCAATATGCCATATTTTATTTTGTCAAATTTTCCAGCATTGGACATTTTCTATTTGAATTTTGTCTTTAGCTATTTCAAAAAAAGTAGTCATGAATGTTCTTGTACACGTTTTTGATGAACATATGTACTTATTTCTCTTGAAAATATACCTGGCAGTACAATTTCTGAGTCATAGGGTAGACGTACGGTTAATTTTATTAGGCATTATGAAGTGAATTTCCAGGGAAATATTGACAATTTACCCTCCCACTACCTTGTTGCTTTATCTTTGAGTCTACTAATTCTTTTATATATCATCTATATTTTTATTAAGTCCATCAAACATTTTAATTTTATATATTTTAGTTTTCATTTGTAACATTCCTATTTGATTCCTTATGGATTTTTCTTCTGAGATTTCATAATTGTTCATTTATTTCAAAGGTTTTTTTCTCATATTATGGAATATGCTGCTTTAAGAAGAGCTTTTCTCTTGAATTTAGCACCTATGTTTGGTCTCTATCCTTTTGTTTGAAATTCTGCTGTAAGTCAATGAACAAAACAAGACTTCCCTTTTGGAGTTTATATTCTACTGAGAGAAGTGAAAGAATATTAAGTAAATTATATTATACATTAATAGATAATAACATAAACAAACAAAATGTTGACATAATATTGGACCTAAAAAAAGTGATCACAGAAGATTTAGCTGAAAATGATATTTGAGCAAAGATTTAAGTAAAATGCAATGGGAATCAAGCAGGTGGGAGTGGGGTGAAGCAGATGGGTAAACTCACAGGTGAGGGGTCCAATGCACATTGTCTGGAGGATGGAAACAATTACAACATTGTCTCAAACTCTGCAAAAGCAATACATGTAACCAAAACGTTTGTAGCCCTCTGGAACACTGTGAAATAAAATGTTAATTAATTACTTGAAAAAATAAAGACAATAAGGGAACAAAACATGCAGATATCCAGGATGCAAACTCCAGGTAGAACAAACAAAAGTGCAAACACCATCGAACAAGAGCTTGCAGGAAGTGTCGACATACAATCAACCAGTCTTGTTTGCCTACAGTGAAATGAGCAGGGAGATACATGTATGGAGTGGGGAGGATGTTAGGGAAGGAATGGGATGATAATCATGTGCCGGCTTGTAGATCATTTTAAGGACTTTGGTTTTTGACTCTTAGAAATCTGGGCTGTTCTCAGAGAAATGACATTATTTGACTTGATTTTTTTAAAGAATTTTCCATTAATACACTGAAAACAGACTTCAGAAGGTTAGAAGCAAGGGCCAGGTGAGAGGCTATTGTAATAACCAGGGAGAAAAGCTGATGGCTGAGACTAGAGAAATAGCATTTTGTTCGTAAGAAATAGTACACCCCATACACATGGTGGATAAAGGGAAGCTTTTTTTTTTATTTTGAGCTGTGAAAGAAAGAGAGGAATAAAGGCGTGGAGGTGTCTGTCTGTAGCACTCGGGACTTCAAATGATAGGTTCATGTTTGACATGTATGACAGAGTGTAGAGGGTATAGGTCCCTGTTTGACATGTATGACAGAGTGTAGAGGGTATTGAAAACCACGCAGCTGCAGGAGGCTCCCAGGGAGTTAGTACGAACAGAGCTGAGAGCAAAGGGTTCGGCCTCAAGGCAGCACTACACTAAGAGTCTTAGGGCGATGAGACAAATGGGGCATTTCCAACAAGACAAAAGTGACCTGTTATTAACAGAGGAATGTTTGATTGTGCACAAGCTTCAGAGAGAAGGAAGCAGGGGAACATAGAGACAATAGCATAAACATTTTTTTTTCCAGAAGTTTTACTGTAAGGGCAGAAAAAATGAGCAGTGAGGTGAAAGTGAAAAAAGGATCAAAAGAGAATGCTAAGATGAGATGAGAAAAAGTATACTGTGATGATATGTTGATGAGAATAATCCTAAGGAATGGGAAAATTGATATAGGCAAAAGATTTAAAGGTTGATGGAGTGACATCATCGAGTTTGTGAAGATGACAGAGAGTCTTTGATAGAAGCATGGACAAGTTACATGGAGTAACAGGTGGGAAGCAGAATAGTTGAATCCAGATGGTGGTATCTGGGTAAATATGGTGGTAAGAACCTGTAAAAACACTTTTCTCATACAAAATTTTCTATTTTTCTCAGTTGCAGGAAGCATGGGGACCAAAGATCCCATTCTTGTCAAGGGAAAACACCTCCTGGAAAGGGGGAAAACAGAGAAATAAGCTGAGCAAGGCAGAATAAAACAGTTTAACCAGCTTACTTTTAAACTAGCAGATAAATTACTTGTCTGAGCAGTTCCTGCTTTTACTAGAAGCCTGGCCTGTAGGGGATACAGTTTTCAAACACCCCTGCTGGGTCTGTAAACCCTCTGAAAAACAGTGGCCATAGAGGAAGCTGTGTGCAAGACCTTGGAAGGATTAACCAGGCTGACCCCTGCCCAGTCAACAGTGGAAGCAAATATCCATTGTGGGTATTTGTATTATGGCCAGGGCAGAGATCAAGGGAACAGCTCAAGCCCTGAAAAATGGGGAATAGAGCTTGCATTCTAATTATAGAGGGAAATGCCTTTGGGTGGAGATAAGAAGAAAACTCTTCTCTTCCACTATTTCTTCAGAGTCCTGATAGTGTCACATCTGCACCACAGAGAAACTGGGGGGGGGGGTCTAACCTCCCCCCAGGAATCTGTGTGCGTGACCACGGACAGGAGGCTGCCCCCACACAAGGCTCATGTTTTGGATTTCTCAAGGCTGCTGAGACCCTCAAAGTGAATGATTATATATAGACTAAGGACTAACATGCTTACTCAGAGAAACTGCTGACATTTTTACTCCCTTCCTCAGCTTACCCTCAGTGCTAAATGAGAAAATAGGCTTCAATAAAAGCTGAGTGGAACAAACACCTAAGGCCCCTGGCAAACACCACAAGCTAGCGGTGGTCCTTTAATGTTCCTTTGAAAACTCTTTTCTGCATTTCTCTTCATTTCTTCCTGTCTCTTCATTTCTCACTGCTTTTAACTTTACTTTTCTTCAGTCCATAGCCACCAGTTCCATAGGTCTTAAAGGACCCTTTCCCCCGGGCAGAAGCCCAGCACTCCATGAAATAGGAAACAATGTCTTTAGCTGAGAAAAAGCATGAGAGAGAAAGTGTTATAAATTTGCACACAGGAGTTAAGAGAAAAAAAACATTGTCTATTAGAAAAAGTGACTAGATTAGGATATCTAGTAATAAATAAAAAGCATTAAAAAAAGAAATAGAGAACAACAAAAAGGAATTCATAGAAATTAACATATGACAGAAAAAACAAAAACCTCAATTGAAGAGCTGGAAAAAATAGTGAGGAAATGTCCCAGAAGGAACATTTTAGAATAAGGAAGTCATTATAAAATAGAGGAAAAAAATGACAAATGTAGAGAAGTCTAGTATCTAAATAATAGCAGTTCAGTAAAAAAATAAAAAGGAAAATATAGAGGAAATATTCAAAAATGAAAAATACACAAATGCATTGAGATAATCTTCAATATCTCAATGTTGAAAAAGAGATAAAAAAAAAAATTGCTTCTGAGTTTCAAAAGCCCAATACATCAGAAGGGAGGAAAAGAATCCTGACAAAGCCCCATTGATAGGATTTGAAAATTCAATGCCAGAATCCAGAGAGCAAAGGATTAATGTCTTCAAGTTTTTAAAAAGAATTGAGTCTAAATTTACAATTATTTATTCTGCCAATGTATATGAAGACTGTGAGGTTGTGGTAAACACACTTCCAGACTCGCAAGTATTCAAAAAATATTTCTGTTGTGCCCCCTTTTTAAGAATCTACTACCCTGTATCCCCAAAAATAAGACATCCTCGGAAAATAAGACCTATGTATAGGAAAGATAAGACGTCCCCTGAAAGTAAGACCTAGTGCATCTTTGGGAGCACACCTGAAAATACGACAGTGTCTTATTAGAGACACTGATAGGGTAGACTATCTCTAACAAAATGAGAGAGCGATAAACAAAAGAGTGAGTTTGGACGGTGCAGACACAGTGTCCACTGGAGGTGAAAGGTGACCTCAGATGATGGTGAGGAGAATTTCCAGGATGGGCACATTCATTTGGCAATCCACTCAGACTGCTGTGCCAGGCCAGAGAGCCGTGCCAATAATGATTAAAAGAAAAATACAAAAACCTTAGAGTTACTAAAGTGTGCAAACAAAAGATATCGTCCCTGATTCCCGGTAATCGCCTATTAACTCTTCTTCCCTTTCTACTCTGTTACCATTCTCAACACAGCAGCCAACAGAATCCTTTAAATTGTTTAAATCATTTTAAAAGCAAATTTGAGAAGGGACAGTACGGGGTTTAAGGGGATGGGCAGGAAGCCTGGCCTGGGGAACAAGGTAGTCAAGAAAGTCCCAAGAATGTGGGAGGAGGTAACCTTGATAACCAAGGAGCAATAGAAAGAGACAATAATCAATGAACATGGAAAAGGGTGATGATGCCTTGAGGCACAGACAGGCCAATGAAAGAGTCACAACCAATTTCAAAGGGAAAGGGTGTTTATTCTCCTGCAGGCCTCAGGGTCTGTTTCCCTTACCCCTTCTCATTCAGGAGAGGGACCCACTTCCAACTAACTCTGATGCTCTAAACTTTCTGTTTCTTCTTAAATAAAATTTCTGGTTACACTGAAACTTGTATGGGTTACTTTCATTTTCTATTCATGCTGCCTGTGGTGCTCTAGTTTTATCTTCTATTTCTATTATTTTTTCTTTCTGATTACCACCATGCCTTGGTTGAACATTCTAGCTTACCCAAGTAATCCAACCAGGTCTACTAGATTCAGAGCTGGGAAGCCGACCCTCAATAAAATCCATGTAAATCCTTTTACATTTCAGATCATATCACTTCTCTGCACAAGCTCTACAAACTCATTACCCCCTTATGCTAAGGGTAATGAGTTTGTAGAGCTTGTGGGTCTACAATCTGAAGTCTCAACAGGGTCCACAAGTCCCCATATTGTGCGAGCCTCTTTTCCTGACTCCATTTTCGACCCCTCACCCTCCTCCCTCTGTCAATTGTCACTGCATACAGGCAAGTTTCTATGTTAGCCCCTTCATACCGACTGCTTTCAAAAATGTAAAGAAGGCTCTTTAAATCTCTACTCTAATGCTTCCTTTTCAAAGAGATCTAGTCCAGTTCCCTATTTAATAATGACCTCTGCCTTCTACCGATCATACTTTATCCTTCTTTCCCCCATAGCTTCTAGCCCTTCCAAGATGATAGATGGTGCATTTATTTATTGTGATATTATTTATTGTCTGTCATAACAGCCAATGTGAGCTCCAAGTGGTCAGAGAACTTTTCCTGAGATATTATATGACCCAGACTCTCCAAGCAGTACTTAGCAGCCTGAAGGCACTCAGTGAATTGTTCTTGGAGAATTGTTTTTATGCCAGAGTTTTGGGATGAATTAGAAAAATTCTTATGAAGTAACCAAGTGAAAAAACACTCCAGTTATTAATTCTCAAGGAAAAATAACTGTTTATACAAAAAAATGAGATTATAGTCCTGAACCTGATTCAGCTGTGACATATTTGCATAGTATTAATAAAATAAACTTTGCATAATGCTATAATTTGATGATATAAACTTAATGGGAGAAAAGGTAAAAAAGAACAATGTGTGTGTGTGCACTCATGTAATAAGTAAAAAAAATTAAATTCCTCTTTGTCATTCTAGAAGTCAAAAGATAGTAAACATCTAACTAAAAATTCAGAATTGCAAAACGTATTAAAATTTTCAGTCAAAAAAAGTGGCAAAGATTTCTTGAAGGGAATGAGAATTCAATTATTTGGGTCAGTAAAACATTTTCTCTTCCATAAGATGATATAAAAAATAACTTTATAAATCATGTTCATTAATAACTTTGACTTCTTCTGAGAATCAATGAATAAATATTGAAAAATGCCATTCATTATTTTGTTAACTATTCTTCTCTATCTTGGCCATAAGTTGTGTTTAGTTAATACCGATGGAGCAAAACTACGAAATAATTTATGCCCCTCTTTTTATTTAAAGGTCTATAGAAACAACAAATTGCCTTGGTCAATTTGTAAATAAAATTGATCCATTTATTTAATCATAACTTATCTCTAAAGCTATGCCATAAACAACTAATTTAGTGTTATTAAAACATATAAATACAATACATGCCTAATTTATGCAAAACATGCATTCATTATAATACATCTATGTCATAGAACAAGCAGGATTATAATTCTTTGTGTAATACAATGAATTACATATGTAGTCTACATATTCATAATTTATATTTGACTCAGAATGAGTTGCAAATTTCACTCATTCAAACAACAAGAACATAAAGCATGACAATTTTAAGGGTACTAGGATTCTAGGACATTAAAAATATGTACCTCCATTAACTCTTGAACGAGTGTGAAAATGAGGAAAACTCAAAGATAATCATTTTAATGTTGGAAACTTTCTGCAAATATTTTGTAATTGTACCAGTTAGCTTCAAAATAAAATCTACTAAGTGAAACCACAGTAAGAAAAGGAAGTGAATTGTTCAGGTTCCTCAATTTTCTTGTGCCAAACACAAATTGGGCATCTCAATGCACAAAATCCTTCATAGTTTTTTAATTGAGCTGTGGATAGAGGTGAATGTATTAGTTAAGGCAAAGACACATTTTATAATCTCACTTAATTTCATTTTCTCTCAATTATATTCACAGAGAAAGTTATTTTCAGTAAAATTTAATCATAAACCAAGGTAATAATAATAAGTACATTCCTTTACCTTATATTTGAAAGGTCAGCTATCACCTATCCTTCTATGCCTTGAAGGCAGCGTGAGATCACAACACAATCTTATTTCACTTGGCTTGCTCCAGATTTATCACTTTTCTAGCTATCAAAGGAACACAGTTTATAGCATGTTGTTAACATAAGCTGTGATCTATATCTGCCAGGAAAACACCCTCGTTCCTATTAAGATTTCTCTATTTAATAAGAGAAACTCTTCCATTCCTCATTTGTTTATTTCAGAAGGCATCCCTTCTTAACTCAGTTCTTGGTATAAAACATGTCTGGTTGCAATCGCATGAAAGATTTGACTTTGGTTCATGGTGCAGTAAAAGTACAACGTGCCAATTTTAAGGGTCCTGGGATTCTGGGACATTAAAAACAGGGACCACAATTATTCATTTATTCAGCTTATTCTTAATGAGCAGTCGTTATATGGAAAGCTCCTGACATGCCTTCTAAGTTCTTAGACCCCACCCACCTAACAAATTCCACAAACCATCTAGATTTAACTTACAAATCAGATTTCTTTTTTTAAGTTTGTGTATTGACTTTCTATGGTTTTTATAGTAACTTCTTTTTTTGTCCCAAGGTACAGCAGAATGTGTTAGCAGTTACTCAAACTCTGCATGGCTCAATAAGAAACATGTCTAGGGCAAGTCTGCATCCGTACTAACCCTGGCCAGAGATTTGGTAGATGTAAAAGGATGCATATCATATGTCACATGAAGTCATGATATAAATCAGAATAAATGTTCCCACAAAAGAAATGGATCGACTTTAGATTAGTTTCCCATCACCAGAAGTGTCACACATTGGCTAGATAACTCATTAACATATTCTTAGATGACGAACTTTGAGTATTACACATGGAAGAGAGGAATCAGTCTCAGAGTGAGGTAAGACATTGTATACTAAAGATTTAACCTTGCGCAAAATAAGGTCTTGCTTTACACCCCTGGGCTATCATGCCTGATAAGAGTGGCTCTATTTGCCTAGAGGCTTTGAATCATGCCAGATTGTCTGGCAATGTGATTGAAGAAACCAGCCGCTGGCTTGGGTGCTCGTGAATCTTCCTGCAACTACACTGCTCCATCAGCCACTTGGCTTAATCTGACCAAAGAGGCTGGGATTCTACCTGTTTTATTTGTCTTATAGAGAATTTAAGCAAAGGAATTCTCAACGGAGCTCCGCAAATCAGGATGAGGCCAACCTGTAGTACTGACCTCTAACATGCCTCTCATGTCCCCAGACCCCACCAGCTTTATCCACAAAGCATCTGGATCTCAATTAGAAAACTCTAGGTGGGCTTTTCCTTACATTCATGTATTGAACCACGTTTGTATTAATCTCTTATTTAGCCCAAGGTACAGCAGCACATTTAAACTATTTGGCTCATAATAGTTTGGGACAGCCACACAGGGCATTGCTCTGGAAGAAACATGCTTTGGGCAAGTGTATCCTACATAATAAGCCTAGTCCATGACTCGACGCTGACTTGAATGCCTGTATTCAAGGCTGAGGTATTATACGTTGATCACCAAAGCTAAATCAGGGACCAATTTTACAACACTTTTTTTTTTCCTGATTGGAGGATTCCCTTTGTTTGGATGACTGACTTTTGTATACTAAAGATTTAACCCTTAGTAAAAGTTGGTAAGTATCCAGTAAGTTATTCCTCTAAGAAGTTCTCCCAAGTAACTTAGAATAATTCATTTTAGAGAGATCGTAACATGTCTGAGGGCGACAGGTAAGCTGGTGGCATTTCCTTAAATAAGGGAAGGTCTCTAAGACCATTCCTAAAGTGTGAGTCACTGTGTTTGGGAACAGACAGATTCCACACAAGACGGTCTCAGAGATGCACATAGATTTAAAAAAAAAAAGTGTTGTTACAGTTGCTTCCTAACTGGTAATGATACGTGATGGGTGACATGGGTTGACAACTCTTCCAACATGGTCTCTTAATTAACTGATATGCCTTAGTATTTCCAGTTCGGTTTGAATATGTGAGTCTAGTTCTTCATTTTTGAGGGTAGTTAATCCAACTAGTCCTGCTTGTCTGTGCTACCAGCTGGATATAGTATGTGATCGCCCCATGGAGAGACAGGGAAGTCTACTGCAGTGGGGTGGGGACCACATGCAGAGGTGTTCTAGCTTGGGAGATGCAGGGTAGGGCTCTATCTGGCTGTTTCTAATATAATTCTCAGTAAGGTTAAGAGAATGGCAATCAAATCATGGTCAGAGCACTGTCGAGGGTGACGGGGGGATGGTCAACCCAGCATTCAATTAAATTTATGTTAAATTTAAACTATTTGGCTCATAATAGTTTGGGACAGCCACACAGGGCAATTTCCTTCATCAGGAAGGCTAAGGGCAAATGAGCTTCTGAAAGACAATGATCACCGATGTTTCTCTCTCTGCCACACTCCCCGGGGCTCAGCTGTCCCCTCCTCAGATTCTGGGGTTACTTCCCCTCCACTGCCACAAAATGTAGCCCTTTTCAGTGGCTACAACATCAGTGTTTTTCCAATAATTCTCTACTCACGCCACAAGCATTTCTTTGTAAGAGTCAGGTGAAGGAAAAGTAAGAGCATTTTTATAAAACGCAACCAGAGTTAAGTTTGAATCACCTGTTCCCCTTTTGGCTGGGCTGACACTGGAGGATGCAGCGGCTATGCTGGCCTAGGGTTTCCACTAGAGAGAAAAAGACACACCATGCCCAGAAATTGTTAGGGTGCAATGCTGAATTTTCATCACTTTCATAAATGTTTTTTTACTCTTAGAAGATTATTTTCTTCCAACCCCATCTCACTTGGCTAACTCCCACTGTTTCTAATTATAAATATCTCCGCCAGAAGTTCTTTCATCCCTCTAGACCAACTTAGTTGCTTTTCTATTTTCTTCCATAAAGTGTTTGCCATAATGTGTAAAATCGCGTACATAGATTCCCAAGTTCCCTACTCAACTCTTCACCAGTTTAGATTTTATCTTATTCAATAGCGTGTCTGCAACATTTAGCACAGAACCTGGCACAAAATTGATCTTAATAAATAAATGTAAAATAAATGAACAAAATAAACTTAGGAAAAAGTTTGCAGGATAATTCCAAATTCTCTTTTAAAATTTCAAAGGGGAGAAACTGCTTTATCAGTCTCACTTCTAAATCCAGAAATAGCCCATAAAATGTTATACATATTTTTTATACTTATTGCAAATTATACTTAAGTATTTTTAAATTTAAAAGCAAATATCAAGTTAAAGATTACCATGATCCCATGAGTATTAAAAATATAACGTACAGGGCGGCACCTGTGGCTCAAAGGAGTAGGGTGCCCCATATGCCAGAGGTGGCAGGTTCAAACCCAGCCCCAGCCAAAAACTGCAAAAAGAAAAATAAAAATAATAATAAATAAATAAAATGTACACTTGCAGATAAGTAAAGAGAAGACGACAAAAAAATGAGAGGTAAGGTGAAGTAGAGATGAGCAGTTCCAAGTAAAAGGCAAGAATGCCCCACCCTTCTCTAAGGAGAAGGTATTTCTAAGGTGAACTGAAACTGTAGGGAAGAACTTTGTTTATTTTTTAAATCATGACCATAAAAAATGTTTTTTTCTATTTCTATTTTTCAAACAGTTTAAATTAGGACAATTTTTTAAGAGGAATCCAAACAAAATACAATTGCATTATTGTAGTGGAATTGGATTCAAGGTAATTTATCTCCATATTTATAATATTCTGAATTTTTCACTTGTCCAACAATAAGCATACGTATTAAATAAAAGTTACGAATCTTTCTTGGCAAAACCTGGGGAAGCACTGGCAATGCGGATGATTACTGATCAGAACATGGTATTATTATGTCTTTTTATCCCATTCATCTTTCAAATAAGTGGATTGTGTTATAGATCATAACGGTGTCTTTATTCACCACCTATGTGTGTTTTGGGTGGTGCAATCAAATTGGACATAATGAAGAAAAATTTTCTATCTTTATAGAAATCATTAGAAAGTATCCCTTTGGGTTTCTTTGCCATCAATAGTAGATGGAATGTTTATATTTTACGATTTTATGATAATAATGTGAAAACCCATCTTACTTATTCCCATGGTGCCTGAGCTTGTATTAGCCACATGGAGTTTAATACATGTTTATTGAGCATCAGCACAATCAAATAACTACAAAAGTATAACATCAAATCAATTAAAAAGAAAAAGGAAATTTAATTCCCCTTGGGAGGTTTTTCTGAAACAGAATTTTACAGCCCAGGGGAAATATCCATTTTGGAGTTGAACTCTTTATGACTGAAACTATATGGGTTGTCATGATAAATATGTTTCCTTAAGGTTGCCTTTGTCTGACTGTTAGCAACTCACCAGGTGGCCACAACTGTGGGAAAATACTTAATTCTTTACACATTTCACTCAATGCAGTAGTTCTTTATAAACAGTGACAAATAGCAAACATTTCTCCATAGCTTATAACCTTTTTCTTAATAGGTTTTCCTGTGGGAGTGAGAGCTCCTATTTAGTCAACATTTAGTTAATGTTATTTCTCTAATTATCTGATGACTAATTTTAAATGTCTTAACTTTTAATCAAATTATCTTTTTGACACAGCATGATTACTTTTTCAAATGCAGTTTCGTATTTCTGAGCCTACTTAACTGTTCAAAAACAGTCCTTTACATTGTGAATTCAGCAAACATTATTCATTACCCTGTTCTGATCGAAAGCTGTACTAAAACAATCATGCCTTCTAAAGCTATCAAATTATACACTACTAATACACGCACAACATTAGAATATTTGCATTTGCCAATCATTTTTTGACCTTTGCATTCATCACTCCTTTATTCTAAAAAATACCTTAATCTCTACTTCTTAAAATCTACCCAGTCTATAAAGTCCAGTCAAATGCCACCTCTTCTTAATGCCTAATTGATTCTCCTTAGCGGGAAATGATTTTTCCTTCCCTTAAAAAACTCATAATATAGAATTTTATTTACATTTGAATGTGGTTTTATATTTAGCAATTTATTTTCACCTACTATTACTTTTAATATTCTATAATTTATTTTATACTCATTAAAATATTTACTAAGTAGTAAGCATGTTCCATTATATAGCAAATACCATTTGTAAGCGCTGCAGAAGTCCTAGCAAGCATGAGGGAGTCTTTGTCTCTAAGGAGCTCAGCATGTAGGCTTTGCCTTTGGTCATTCCAGTTTATGCCAATAGTTCTCTGGTCTTACAATACAACAGCATGTCCTAAAAGTTGACCCTAAAGTCACCATCCATGGGGAAAAAGAAAAATAGGAGCTAAAAGCGCCTTTATATGAAAATACCCATTACAAAATTTTACGAAGATGTGGCTGACATGTAGAGAATATTTAATACAATTTTGTTTAAAAAGGTATATTTAGCTACAATTTCCCATTTCTCCCTCTGCATATCAACTTTAGAGGCGACTTTTGAGACACATGTGGAATGAAAGTATCTTGAGGACAGAGACTTAGGGATATTCATTCTGGGACGCACCTTTGCTCACCACAGAGCACTCTGAGACTCTGCAGTGCTGTGATTGTCACAGTCACGCGACCCAGGGTGCTCTCCACAATGAGCATCATAATTTGTACATGTTGGTCCAATAATTCACACTTACATAATGTCTTATTATTTCTCAAATACATTATAACAAATTCTATCTTTTCATCCTCCTTGCAACCGTATGAGATATATTCATATATATCCATATACACACACACATAAAGAACTAGTTCTATCTTACTAGAGTTCCAATGCTTATTTAATTTATATAGAAAAGTACATGGAAAATTTCCAAAGTTTCTCTACATAGTAAAATTATAAAAATCTAAAGTACAGTGGCCAAAATTTTTTTTTAAAGTTATATAGGCCAGGGCGGCACCTCTGGCTCAAAGGAGTAGGGCACTGGCCCCATATACCAGAGGTGGCAGGTTCAAACCCAGCCCTGGCCAAAAACTGCAAAAAAAAAAAAGTTATATAGCCCGTATCACATCCCCATTATCTTTTCCCAAACAGCAAATGTAAGTGTGCTGAAATAACCAAAATTATTTTTAAAATAGACATTAAAGCAGGGTGTTGTGGCAGGCGTCTGTCATCCCAGTCCCAGCTACTCGGGAGACTGAGGCAAGAGAATCACTCAGGCCCAAGAATTCGAGATTGCTGTGAGCTGTGATGCCACAGAATGAGACTCTAACTCAAAATAAATAAATAAATAAATAAAATACACATTAATGCCATATACTAGACATGCTTAAAGCATTTTTCACAGAAGTGCTGTTGAAGAAACACAGAAATATGAAATTTTCCATGTAATAAGATACTAATGATCATTATTGTTAGTATAAATATCTGACCTTATACATGTAAGTGCCATAGAACATTGCTATGTTTGAAAACTGCAGTGATTGTAGAATATATCCAGAATAAAAGAGTAAAAAACGTAGTCATAGAATTAACTGTCAGATTTACAGGTCTAATACTAGCGTCTAGGGGTTAGGACATGTGACTCTCTTCTGAGTATAACCTACTGCTTTCATGACACTATATCCCTTTTTAATTTAGTGAGGCTTGTTTTACGACCTAACATGTGATACATCCTGGAGAATGTTTCGTGTGCTGATGAGAAGAATGTGTATTTTGCGGCTACTAGATTGAAAATTCTGTAAACGTAAACTAGGCCCCTTTCCTCTGCAGTGCGGACTATGTCTGGCATTTCTTTGTTAATCTATCTAGATGACTTGCCCAATGCTGGAGGTGAGGTTTTGAACACTCCAATTCTTCTTCTTCTTTTTTTTTAATTTCAGACTATTACAGGGGCACCCGAGTTTTGGTTTGCTTGTATTGCATTTAATAATAAATTAACCCTACCTCATTGTAACTTTTTTACTTTATAATTTTGTGAACTGTTAGTTCTTTTTTTTAATAACAGGGCTTAAAGCAAATGCATTGTAAAGCTATACAAAATGTTTCTTTACATCTTTACATTTTTATTTTAAGACTTTTTATTTATTTTTTTACTTTTTAAACATTTTTTGTTAAAAATTAGGACACAAACACACACATGAGCCTGGGCCTGCACAGGGTCAGGGCCATCAGTATCTGTTTTCCCCCCTCCATGTCTTCCCTCACTGGAAGGTCACAGGGGCCATAACACACACGGCCCTGTCATCTGTCACGATAAAAATGCCTTCTCTGGAGGGCCTCCTGAAAGCCCTGCCTGAGGCTATTTTACAGATCACTTATTTTTTATTTTTATATAATTGGAGGGACTATAGTCTTAAAATAATGGTAGGAAGCATACCACAGTAAATACCTCTAACATAGCCGTTTGTCATCATCAGTTACCACGTGTGATACACAATTGGAGGTGCTGTACTGTTATACACACACCAGCATCACCACGAACATGCGAACAAACACGTGGACATATTGCTCTATGACATTACGATGGCTGTCACATCACGAAGCAATGGGAATTTTCACCTTCCTTATAATTTTATAGGACCACTGTCATATATGGGGTCCCTCATTGAATGAACGGCCTTATGTGGCAAATGGCAAAAATACTACTTAAAGGCTTGAGGAAATCATTGCAATGTTTTAAAACCTTTGATGTTGAGTTGAAGATGTGCTGTACTATTATAATAAATATGTATTTGGGCAGACCTATGCCTGTGCTTGGGCTCCCTGATTTTACCTTATCACTGCTGGGTTGGGAGGAAAGTCTCGCCCTTCAATGAGGCCTCCTCTCATATTTTTGTAGCAGGAAAGGAGAGAGGCACCCTAGGCTATTGCCGGCCAGGAGTGGAGATCCAGTTTCCCTGTGTGGTCTCCACTGATCATGTGGGTGGGGACTCATGACCACGTAGCAGGGATGGAAGTCCGTGGTCCCCACTCAGCCTTCACTGATACACCATGACATTTGGGTTGCCTTGTCACAGTCTTCTGAGGGTGATAACTTAGGCTTCTTAATTAGCCTTTGCCATTGGGGTAGTGGTGAGACCACCACTGGTGGTGCTCACTTCCCAGGTGTCTGCCTGGCTTAGAGATGCTATTTGCTTCTACTTATCTAGTCCTTTGTCTAAGAAATCAGGGGCGTCCCTCCCGTTTATTCGTCGTTCCTTGTTACCGGCATCCCTAGCATTAAATCTGAGCCAAATGAAGCAAGCACAAAATACAGCAAACACATCAGCCTTCTTCCTTGGGTTCTGGGATCTCCAGCAATTCTTTATTAATTCTGCTCCATCCTTTAGCATTTTCATATATTGGTTTTATATATAATTTACAGGCTTTTTAGTCGTTCTTATCTGGAAATATGGGAAAGACTATGTCTGTTCCACCTTTCTAAAACCAAAAGTCTGTATACTTTAAGTGTTGTAGCATCGATGCTTTAATACTTTATTAGCTACTTTAAAAACCACTCTCAGGATGATCTGTTGCTCTAATCTGTAACTTACATTGCAAGAGTAAGTTGATCTTGGAAGTTGATCTGCTCTGCCCACCTGAGCACCTGTTCATACACATGCACATGTGACCTGCTCCTCACACTGCCTTACATGGTCACAGAAAATACTGGGTCCAGATCCCCCTTTTTGGAGAAGGAAGGAAGGTGGAAGAGGAAGTGAGAATGAGATGAAGGAAGGAAAGGACTAAGGTAGAAGGAAGGGAGGAAGGATAGATGTGAATGATGCCTGAAAAGCTGACATCTGAAGAAACTGAGGCTCAGCAGTCTAACTGGTGGACTGTAGACATTTCTTTCTGGTCAGCAGAATCTTAAGAACTGGAATGTATCTCCCTTGGTGATGTTCACATACCAATTCTTAACTTACGTGAAAGAAAACTAAGAGAGGCAGCTCAGGTTGTGACAAGACAGAGTGGACGTGGCCATGAAAATACGATTATACACACTTCACACCGTGACAGGTTAGGCACAGTCCAGCAAGCGCTGGTGGTTTTGCAGAGACGGCCTGCCTGGCCCTGCTCTCCTGTGGGGTTGTGCCGTGGCTGGTTAGAGCAGCTCGCTCTTTTTCATTAGTGTTTTGAGTCTCTGCTCTGGTGATGGAAAGGTAAATCTATTTTTATCTTCTTAGCTGTATCTATTGATATTCAATGACATAAAACACACCTTTCAGTACAACTAAAGATATTCCATCTCTTGGGATTATTATTTTTTTCCCATCTACACTGAACAAAGAGATCATCATAACAGCCATACGCTATTTCAGTGATGGAATAACTGTACCTGCATTTCCCTCTAAGCTGGAGAACTCACTGTGGAGCTCTCAGGCTCTGGAGGGAAACATTTTGGTCTCTTCACAGGCCATCCTGTTACACCCCACTGTCTCCTGCCCATTATTCATTCTCCCAGCCCAGAAGATAAAATAACAAGCTTTCCGCTCTATTGCTGTGTGTGCCGGTGTTCTGAAGGTGGCACGCTGAGAGAAGCTGCCTTCTGCCACAGCAAATGTTAGAAGTTTCAGGAAAAGATCCAAGGTCCTTCAAAATCTCACCTTTTGCTAATAAGGAGATGAAGGATGTGAAGAAAAGGCCACCAGCAGTCCCCTAGGAGCGATATGTTTCTTCACATAAAAATAACATTTCGCACTAGGCTTCCTCATTTCTTTCTTTCTTTCTTTCTTTTTTTTTGTTGCCATTTTTGGCCAGGGTTAGGTTTGAACCCACCACCTCCAGCATATGGGCCCAGTGCCCTACTTCTTTGAGCCACAGGTGCTACCCAAGGCTTCCTCATTTTTTAACACTCATGCCTATCGCATCCTACCAGAAAATATTCAATATTATTTCTGTACAAATTTCTGTCTTAGGAATGGCTCTAGAATTCTGGATGACAACATAGGAAAAAAGCATGTACATTCTTTTCCTCCATTATTTCCTGACCAGAGCTTATCTCAGTTAGCAGTTCCCTTCACGCCTACCAGATTTTACAGTTTTCAAAACTAAAGGTAACACTGAGTCTTATTAATCCTACAACAACAGTAACTTTGGAGTACATGATCAGCCCAGTATAAATTCTTCCTCACTCCTCAGGTTCTTCTGACTGATCCTGAACTTCACCAAACAGGTAACCATGAAGCTGGGAGACAAATAATCTGTGACCAGCTTCAGGCTGGAGCAGCTTTACTCAGAAGTTTTCACTGGTATCCGCTGAGCCCCTGTGATGTCTTTGGGACTTGTCAAGTATTTTATACATATTATCTCAGTCCTCACCAATCTTGATGGAGGTGGTACTATCATCCCCTCCTACCGATGTGAAGATAAGACAGACAGAGGATAAGTGGCAGGGTGGGCTTTCATTCGAGAAACCAGAGCCTTTCTGCTCAACCACTACTTTGAGATGAAAGGTATTACTCTCCCACTATGGAAGACAGTTATTTCAAATCTTTTCTTCCAGCATACAAATTAATGTGGATATTCCATGTGACATTATTTTTTTGGTTTTGATTAAAAAATACATTATTTCTTACCTAACTTTTTGGTTAACAGATGAGACATGTATACCATTTTCCTAGTGTCACTTATACAACACACACCCACAAATCTGACGTAGAAAATGAAGACCAGCTAGTGAATTAACAAGTGTATGACATACAGATTCTGCAGCTGTCCCTTGCACATTGCTAAGAATTGGCTCTAACTTGGCTTGAACCCATACACTTGAAACCATACACTATGGTCCATAGGGTACTGACTTCCCACTCAGGTCCAAAGCACTTTTGCAATTCTGTTGCTTAGTTAATTCTCTTCATCTTTCAGCTTCAACTTAAACATTATTTCTCTAGGGATATATAATAACGATTTGTGATGCTAGTGTCTCAAAATGGAGACACTCATATTAAGTGGTATCAAGCTCATGTTAACATTGGTTTCCCTCAAAGCAATATGCAAATGTGAGCCCTGAGTTCAGAGTACCCTTGTTCTTCTGTGGAATAAACATATGTGTGATAGACTAAAGTGATGAGATAACACCTGCCAGGGCCCCAGTACCCTCGGACTGCGACTGAGACACGGGTTACACAGCGGTGGGAATTCTGGAAACCTCCTCCCAACTTGGGAAGCTACCTCTCCTACCTCCCCAAAAGCTCTGTCTGGAAAGGGCCAGCCACTCCCCACCCACCCACCTCCCACAGGCACCTGAGAGACCTTAGACCCACTCCAGGGGTGTGACTTTCAGAGCCTCCTCTGTGGTTGGTTATTCTCTAATTAACCACCTTTAATAATCATACTTTAGAGATTTGGTTGATTGTGTGTGTAAATCTTTTGCAATATACCGCAAATTCAAGCCTTGATGTTGGGCCACTAGGTCACTGCTAAAGCTCTGCATTACAGGCTTTAGGAACCTGACTCATACAACCATTAAGACTGCCCCAAGAGACATCTTCTTTAACTCTCTAACCAAAAGTTGATGTTTTTCCCATGTATTTTCATAGTATCCCAGACTTCATCTCGTATTTGCTCTTTGGTATTGAAATTGAGAGACTATTGTTCTGTATTCTCCATTATGTTACCAAGTCTCTGAGAGTAACCACGACGTCGTATTCATGTTTATTTTGTCAGAGCTTAGCACAGCACCAGGCCCCCATAGTAAATATTTTCTTGATAAGTGTTCAGTATTGAATTAGTGTACTTCTCCTATTGATAAGGGCAATTAAGAAAAAGATATCACTTAAAACAATTATACTAATAGATATCAGCTTATATTTTACTAATCTAAAATTGGCCAAACTTGACACTTGTGATAGTGTTCAAGAAATTTATGCCATTAATTTTAGTTTGCCTATATTTTAGGGTCTCCTCATTTTTCTTGTTATATCGTCTTCCTCTGAGAGTGCTTTTCAGTACATACTAGTATGCTGTCCTGGGAATCAGAATGAGATTTTAATGAGGGTGACGACTGGTAAGTCCAGGCAAACCCATATTATTGTTGCCAATGAATACATTACCACTTCTGTAAAGCACCATAAATTATGTCATTTGCTCCCAGACAAGTTGATTTCTCTTTTAACACACTTAGAATAGTTTATAAATGTTGAGCACTTACTTACTTCTTTTGAGTTTAGTAGTTATGTGTGACCATTTGGCCTTTCTGTACCATCTTCAGGACTGTCACTTCCAACTTCCGTGATGAAAAGAGCAGTGCATGTCTGCATGCCACTGTGATTAGTAATCCTTTATGTGCAGGAAGATGCCAAGAGAGTTTGCTAAGTATTTTATGGATTAGACAACTTTGGTGTAATTTTTGCAAGAATGAGAGGAAACAACACTTTTAAAGAAAGAGCTAGTATCTTTTCTTCTCAAAATTTTATCAATCAGAGCAAAAAACAAACAAACAAGTAGATAGATGAAACTTTTAACTTCAGTAGTTTGAGAGAAGCTTAATAAAGCTATTATTTGTGGCGGCGCACGTAGTGCAGTGGGTAGGGCACCGGCCACACACACCAAGGCTGACATGTTGGAATCCAGCCCGGCCAGCTAAAACAACAATGACAACAACAACAAATAGCTGGGCGTTATGGTGGGTGCCTGTAATCTCAGCTAATTGGGAGGCTGAGGCAAAAAAATCCCTTGAGTCCAAGAGTTTGAGGTTGCTGTGAACTGCGACACCATGGCACTCTACCCAGAGTGACAGCTTGAGACTCTGTCTGCCCCCCCGAAATAAAATAAAATAAAATAAACCTAAAGTTACTATTTGTAAAATTACATTCATAACCACCACATAGGGCTGGCAGCATGCTCAAGTTTGTAACAGCTGGTCACCAAGAGGTAAAGATTACTAGAATCTGCAGACAGAAGATAGCTGTGTGGAGAGGCCAGGAGTGACCTTCCCCAAAAGATGCAGCCTGCTCATAGCACACCCACAGGGAATGGGTCTGCCCACTCCTTTCCCTCCTCTAGTCTCCAGCCAGGTCTCCATCATAGTTAAAAATAGCTAGAGTCTAGGGAGACAGCAAACAAGTCAGATTCTACAGATCTCTGTCCTGGGGCACCAAGCAGGACAGAGAACCTAGGAGGGCAGATCTGGAAAGGCAAACAGACGTTCCTCAGCACAATGCAGTTACAGGTCGAGCCTCCGACCTGCGACTGTTAAGTGAGCTTTAATTTCATAGGAAAAGAATAGATATTTTTAGACTGGAGTATGTACACATTTCCCTCAACCCAAGGCCTTTTGCTGAGGTGAATGATTCTACCTCTGTACCGGGGCTATTCACTGTCCAACTTCTGAAGTTGATAGATTCTGTATGTGCATTTCCAGATGCTTCCCACTGCCACCACCACTACTTTCTAGAGTTTTCTAGAGTGAGGGGTGGTGTGTAGTCTCACTGACTTCCCTGTCACCTGGAATGTTTATGTCATGACAGTTGTAACTCCTCCCCCTGTCGTGTTTATTGTGCTATCAAAACAGGGTTTCTCTGAGCTCAACTTTAACCTCTGGTTATTAGAGTGGGTTTTTCGCGAGGGAAGGACTCAGGCTGGGATACATTTTTACATATTTAACCTTCAATCTCAATAAGAGGTCAATAAATCTTTTTGAAATAAAAAGGAATATGAAAAGTTTTCATTCATATTTTCTCATTTTGGGAATTAGAAGAATTTAATGAAATACCTCTGAATTTTTTCAGATGTATCTAAACTATTTTAACCTCTTTATCAAGGCTACTGGCTCAATGAATTTTATTGCATAATATAGCCTGAAACAAAGTTTTATATAAAGTCTGAGAACCCTTGAGAGGGACACTACCAAGGCAGCATGGGTGAGTGAGGGAAGAAGGTAAGTCAAACCCAACTTTATATTTCCAAGCTATCCTACTCACCACAGGGAAACAGCCAGGACTCTGTCACATGAAACATGGTTGTTCCGGACCATGAAGTCTTGCAACAGTTGTCTGGGGAAAGAAAGGTGAACGTATCTGCAGGCTTCCTGCCTTCATCTTCTCTTTCTTAGTGGCCAATAACTAAACACAGGCATTAACTCCCCCAAACTTCCAGTTCCCCTCCACTAGGCCCCCCTGTAAGCCACTCCGGAAACCATATCCCATACCCTGCAGTGTGAACCTTTATCTACGCCCCCAGTGATAGGAAGGAGGCAGAGCCTCTCGAGACCTGTTGATGACCGGCCTGGGTTCCTACTGCTTTAGTTCTTACTATGTTGGGGCTAAAGGAAACAAGACTTAGATGTTAATATTGAGGGTAGCAAAGGTAAGTGGCCACATTGTATGAGGTAACATGGCTTTCAACTGGGTAATAGGACCAGGAGCCTACCAATAAACCAATTCACTGTGGAGCAAACTGAATCTGGGGAACGTCAAGGAATTGAGTCTCTCAGACTCACACTCATGCTTCCATGAGAACTGATAACCAAACGCCACATTTCTTCCTGGAATCAGGATGTGCTAGTCCAGACATTGGAGATGGTGGGGGAATATAGGAACACCTTCGAGCCATTTGGAGTCACAATGTTACATCTCTCTCCTGAAAGTCCTCTTTCCCAAGCCAGGCAGCTCTTTGAGAGTCATGTGTTCTGAAATTTGTGTGTGTTGTTGGTCTATTTTGAACTGAAATGGGAATAACCAAAAACACCATTATTATTTTCAACAGTAAGCTCTAAAGATGCAGTATATTTTAATTTGTACTGATCTTAAAGCGTATATTCTTGTCCTGGCAAGAATAAAATAACAAATGAAACACATTTTTGTGACAGACTCTCCGATGGAAATATTCTAAATGGAAGAAACTGACTGAAGGACTCTTTGTTCGTTACTTTACAGAATTCTTTTTTTGAAAATTTTTATTTATTTATTTATTTGTTGTTAAATTGTAGCTGTGTACATTAATGCAATCATGGGGCACCATACACTGGTTTTATATACCATTTGACATATTTTCATCACACTAGTTAACATAGCCTTCCTGGCATTTTCTTATTTATTGTGCTGAGACATTTACACTCTACATCCAGTAAGTTTCATATGCACCCTTGTAATATGCACCATAGGTATGATCCCACCAATCACCCTGCCTCCGCCCATCCTCCCCCTTCCCCATATTCTTAGGTTAGAAAGCTCAATGCATAGCCCAATGACAATTATACTAACAGCTTGTACTTGTGAAACACTTAACTTTCTGAATAATAATATTAAGGAAATAAAAAGAACTTTTGGTATTTGCCTATGTCTTAAAATTTCTGATTTCTAAAATTCTAAATATATATACACACACATATATACATGCATATATATATTTTTTCTCAGATATACAGAGTGCCAAAAATGTATACATACTTTAAGAAAGAAAAAAACATATTAAAATTATAATATTCAATATATACTGATGACAAAAGATGAATATATGTTAGTTGAACACCTCTTCTAATTGCAGAAGTCAGAGTATTACAAATTTAACACAGTTTGTTCCTTTCTTTAAATGTCTGCACATTTTCGGCACTCTCTGTATATATATTTTCATATATATGTGCATATAATTCCTTTTCGTATAAACTCATCAAAATGTTTCCCATTTGTATTTTATGCAAATGGGAAACATTTTCTTAGTAGTTTTCTTTTTTAGCATATTTAGTGTGCTGTGACAAATAACGAGAAAGACAAGGACTCCATTCTTTCTCTTTCTACTGTATTCTTTCTTGAAACCAATGCAATCCAACCCAAATAGAGGTCAACTGACTCTGTAATCCATTAAAATTACTTTTGCAATGATACCCGGTTTCTTGCACAATGCTGAATGCTCAGGGGTCTGACAACTCATCTGCCAATATAAGACATAGGTAATGGAATTGATCATCTCTTCCTTCTTAGAATATATATATACACACACACACACATATATATATTGTTGTTGTTTGTTTTTACTTGATTTCTAGGACACAGCACACTCAACAAGTTTTCACTTCGAGAGCAACTTCTCCAACCTCACAAACGGCTTCCGCCTCTCTTACAACCCTCTCTGACTGAGAGCTTTCTTGCCAGTTCTCTTCCCCACCTATACCGAGGCAAACCTAGCCAATGTAATTTTTAAAAACACTATTTTTAGTCTTAATGATTCCCCAATTTTTATGCCCCGTCTGGTTTTCATCTTGAAGTGCATACTCACGTATCCTATTGGCTTCTCCTGATTTCATTTCATATCTAATAGGCCTCTCACACCGTATCTCATCAGAACACAATTCTTTTCCTCCATGTAAACAGTTCCTACTTCAGGTTTCTTCAATCAATTGAACCCTTCCTGCAGGGAGTCAGGCCAAAAAACGTAGACTCTTCCTGGACTCTGCCTCTTGCTAAGTTTGCCCTCATCACAGTATGTTCTTTATACACCAGTTTATCAAATTTCCTCCAAGAGATACGATTTATGCCACCTGTGTCTCTCCTAAGACTTTGCAAATAAGAAAAAGTAATTTTTTTATATCGCTCTTGTCTTCCTAAGTTTTCTAGGTTAATCCTCTTTTCTAGAGCCTTTAGTTAATATGGAAGGAATTAAATTGACTAAATTTTGCATTTTAAAAGCACTTCATGGCTATAGGATCAACTATAAAACAGCTTCAAACTCAAGATTTTCTTAAAGGTGTCCAAGTGTTTTCTTACTGAACATTTTAAGCACATAACTAAACACATTTTAAGCCTAGTGTTTTGGTCACATTCTATTCACACTTCATGCAAGTTCTAGAAAATTTGCATTTTATTCAAATATGTGTAAATCAATTCAAATCAATGCACTGGAGAATTATTTAAAGAAATTGTACAGTGAATCCTTTTTAAAGACATCTTTTATTAAGTGAATAATCACTCCCTAAAGCATCTCATTTTAAAATTCAGATTTTCATTTATAAGGTTTACTTATCACAGGGGCCCCTGTACCTCCAAACTTCCTTAGCCTAAAATATATTTTTGGCTTGACTCTTCTCTTAGTGATAAAAAAAGCTGTTGTTTCTGTTTGTGTGTTTGTTTTATTTTATTTTATCTTTAGCAGACTGATTAGAATATCATTTTAATTTGGTTTTATAATGGACACATTTCTGTGACTGAATCCTCCTGAAGCAATCCCATTGATCACATTTGAACATATTCACAGTCACCATTACCTTGCATAATACAATTTTTATTTTTTACTTATTTATTTATTTATGTTTTATAGACACAGAGCCTCACTTTATTGCCCTTGGCAGAGTGCTATGCCATCACAGCTCACAGCAACCTCCAGTTCCTGGGCTCAGGCGATTCTCTTGCCTCAGCCTCCCCAGTTTTTATTTTTACATTTCATCATGTAATCATTTAAGCATATATAAATGTTAACCTTTTTTTTAATCTATACCCCATTTTTTCTCAACCATGGTGGTATTCACATTTTAAACCAAATAATTCTTTTAGGGGTACGTCCTGTGAATTTCAGCATATTTTAGTATATTTACCAGTGCTCCTGGCCTATAATCTTGGATGCCAGTAGCACGCAATTCTCAATCATGACAATCAAAAATGTATTCAGATCTTGCTTGTAAAGGACAAAATAGACCCCATTAAGAACCAGTACAAAGCACATTCACCCCCCCTTCCAGAATTAGTATTATTTAATCCATAAATTTTCAAGTATATCTATCTATCTATTTATTTAAAGGCTTGCAAACATAATCACAACCCCATAACCACACTTACAAATATGAAAAAACAATTACTTGACATCATGAAATAGCCATCATCTTCTCCACATTACAGTACAGTGGTAAATACCATGGACCTTGGGTAAAGATAGAGACATGAGCTAGAGATGGATGTGGACACCTTTATCTCCGGAAAACTAAGTAAACATGCACACACAGGGAAGGGACAGGTGTGTGTTCCCACGGCCCCTGTGTGAGCGCCAGTATGGCTGGGTGCATGTGGACACTTTGAAAAGTATTTATAGGTTTAACCATTAACATTCCCTTGATTTTCCTGGTAAGTTATGGATTAAAAAAACTGTCATTTTTCTTTTCTTTCCAGACTCCATGAATGAAGGGGAGGGCAGGTCACCATGAGGAAGGACACTGCTGCCAACTGACCCTATTAATCTTTTTCCTAGCTTTCCCCAAGGGGACCTACGGTCTTTTACCAGAAAAACTGTATATTGGAAAAAAAGAATATAATCCGACTGTTGGGGGACGACTGGACCTGCACACAGAGTTGACACTGATTCTGGGGGCACTAACATGTTACTGTGGCCCCCCAGTCGGGATAGAGGTTTATGGCCATCAGGCAATGAGTGGAATTTAACTCATTTTGGGTCCCCAAACCCATAAAGTGGTTATTTCTTCAGTTCCCAAATGTATAATTGGAAAACAATCATTCTTAGCAGATGCCAGAACCCCTGTCAGTTCCCTGATCTGCAGAATGAGGGCTCCGGGGGTGGCAGAGACCTCGTGGAAGCGCGTAGAGCTGCCTCTACCCCAGAAAACAGCAAAGCAGAGGCAGCACCACCCCGCTGGAGGGATTGCAGAGATCAGTGCTGCCAGCAGGACTCGAGAGACGCAGGGGTACCGTTCCCACCACATCTTCCCACAATTTTCCTCTTGGCCTTGCAGAGCACAGCTGGGTCTGGGGCAGTGAGAGTGGACTGCTGAGAGCCTGGCCGGGTGGCACTCCCAGTCACAGCTGCTACCCTAGATGTGGCTTCGCTGCTTGAGCAAATTAACATGTTGGTCTGGCAAATGCCTTTTCTCCGGGCATATCCATGAGGCCCAACAGGAGCAGTTTGTTGTAAGTGACAAGTCCAACAAGACACTTGCACTGTGCTGCCTCACGTGCAGATCAACTCCTTAGCCTCATGTCATAACTCCATTCACAGGGATCCTGGTCATCTTCCCGAAGATACAGAAGACTGAGCCCTTCCGCTGATACTGTTGTGCTGACTGAAGACTATTGAGTGAGAAGTAACGACGACTCCAGATACATTGGCAAGACATTTGCTTGTCAGAGGGTGGGAAATCAATCTGAGTAAAATGCAAGTGTCTTCTACCTCTCTAGGGAGCATGCTGAGATACCCCTTCTCAGAGGGAAGGCACATGGTTGCAGTTGCTTCTTCTACAACCAGAAAACAGGCACAACCCCTAGTAGTCCTCTGTATTTTGAAGATAACATATTTCTCACTTGGGGCTATTACCTTGGCTCATCTGTGAAGTGACCCAAAAAGCTTTAAGTTTTGAGTGGGGTGCAGAAGCAAAAAGGCTCTGCAAAAGGTTAAGGCTGTGGTGCAGCTGCTATGACGCTGGGGCTATATCTACTATACCTCCTGGGAGATTCAATGCTATTTGAAGGGCTGGTGGATGATAGGTGTGCTGCTTGGAGCCTTGGCAGGCTGCCATAAGTAAATCACAGTACGGGCCTTCAGGACTTTGAAGCAAGGCCTTGCCATTGTTTGTAAATGACCACCTAATTTCTGTTTGAAAGACAGATCTTGGCCTGCCACTGGTCCTTAGTGGAGACTGGACATTTGCCCACGGGCCATCAGTTTGCATGTCCCCTGAGCTAGCCACCTTGAACCGGGTGATATTTGACTCACCAAATGGGGTATAACAATAACATTCCATCATCAGCTAGAAGTAACACGCTTGTGATCAGGCCTGAGCAGGCCTGAAGGCACAAGTAAGTTACCTGAGGAACTCGTCCCAGTGCTCACGGGCCCTCTCCTGCCACACTGCTTCCCCTCTTCCAGGCTGCACTTAAGTCCTCATGGAGAGTTCCCTGCCATCAGCTGACAGAGGGGCAGATATACAGATGGCTCTGCATCACATGCTGGCACCAGCAGAGAGTTGACAGCGGCAACATGATGGCTCCCATCTGGGACATTCCTGAAGGACAGCAGTGAAGAGAAATCCTCCCAGCGAGAAGAACGGTAGACAGTGCAAGTGGCTGTACATTTTACTTAGAAGGTGACATGGCCAGATTTATAATTATATACCAATTCCTGCATCTTGGCAATGGTGTGCTTGGATAGTCAGGGACTTGGAAGAATCATGATTGGAAAATAGCTGATAAAGAAATTTGGAGTAGTTGTAGACCTCTTTGAATGGGGAAAAAATCATGAAGATAATTGTCTCCTATGAATGCTTAACAAAGGGCGATCTCAGCGGAGGAGGATTTTAATAACCAAGTAAATAGAATAATCCATTTTGTGGGTAACAACCAGCCTCTTTTACCTGTTTTATCTCATTTTAAATCTTCAAAATGGGAATGCAATGTTTACCTGTTGTTTGTGTAATAATTATAAAATTATTATATGCTGATATAGATTCTGGTGCACAAAAAGGGTAAGTAATCTTAACTATGATTAACTGTTATTCTCTTTTTTTAATAGACCCCTTTCTGTCAAGAAAACCAATCTCTTTTCTCTCAAAGCCTTGTAAGTTATAGTTATTTTTGCAGTTGATGTCATAGTACCTGCCCACCCCATAGTAATAATTTTTCTGGCACTACAGAAACCACAGAGCTCTGAGATTACTGTGGAAAGGATAAAATGCTACCATATAAAAGAATGGGATCTGATCGGTCCCTTCTCCCTTGCTGCTAACATCACCTATTATCTCCCCTTCCCTCGCCTACTGCTGTGCGCTGAACTGGTGGTTTCAATGTTTCCTCCATAATAACTTCCCAAACCCTCTTACTGGTCAGTGTGCTGAATAATTCCTCCATTTAACACCTACTCCCTCGGCCTCATTTCCATCACCTGGAGAAATGAAGATTTGTCTTGAACTCTAGCAGCCATCTGCCTGTCTGTATTATAAACCAGATGACTGGTCACAAGAATCTTTGGGGAGGAATGGAGTGGTTGTGATTTTTGAGGCAAAGACCATTATACCGATTTAAATGGGTGAGATCACTTGCCCCTTATTCTTGCTTATATTACCAACAAGAGCACTTTAAATTTTCTTGCGGAATTGAAAAACACTCTCTGGTTGAGTGACACCTTTAGGAAAACCAATATCTCAGTTCAGAGAGTCTATTACTGAGAAAGAAAAAAAAATAAATAAAGCTTTAAAAAATAAAACAAAAAACAAAGCTAATGCCTGTCTTTATGGGGCTTCAGCACGTGGCTTGTTCTCTGGCCTGCACAAGCTAACCAGATTTAATTGCCTTTTCACATGTCAAAACCAGCCTGTCCAGAGGGACGCAATAAGAGAAGCTTGTACAGGAACATTTTATGCTGTATCTGTTCCTGGAGCGATGGTGTTTATGTTTCCAGGGCTGTCAATTAAGCATATTTTCCCCCAGCACATATTCATTAAGACACAGTTGCCAACTTCATTGCCACTGCATTTTTTATTATATACATTAGTTCTGGTTGAAGGACAATTTAGGAGGATAAAGAGGACCTCTGGCTGGATGATTTTGCTATCATTTATTATATTATCCTAGCAGGGCAAAATGGCTTTGTGTCCCTGATGACACACTCTTATCTCCATTTAACTTAGTGTGAGCCTTTGAGTACCTTTTTTTAGTAATGTTCTATCACACTAAAAAAAAATCTTTTCAACTACACACCAAATGTATACTTATTGGGGTGTCATTGAAGATGTGTTACTAAATATTAGACAGAGGGCATGAGAGTGTGCAGCAAGTTACCAAAGGAATTTTAGAATACAATATGAAATAAACCTACTGACAGAGTCAACCAGGTTCTGTCTAGATGGTCTTACTGTGGAACACTGGCAGGGCCTAAGAAATGGAAAAGTAACACCCCCCACCCACTGCACCAAAAAAGGGATAATAAGTGATGTCTATGAACAAAACAGGTGTAAGGATACCTTTAAATATAATGAATAGATTGACTTGCAGTGCTAGCTCTATGAACTCCATCCTAGTCCTAGAAGAGTACAACAACAAAATACTACTCTTTGATGGATTGTGACCTGATTTGCTGTGCAGACAGCTTCCAACCTTAAGATGTGTGAATAAGCAGTGAGCACGTGTCAGAAATGTCCACGAATGTGCACATGTTTAAATTCTAAAAACTACAGTTCCCTAAGTAGTGAATCACCTGTTGTACTCACAGTTTGTCAAATTAGTTTACGGTGGCATTATCAGCAAGGGCAAAAGAAAAGACCACCACCAGGATGTCTTGGTTTTGAAGATATGGGAACCATTTCTGTAGACCCTAGAATGTTTTCTCTTTTCTCATCTGGGCCATGATTGATACAGAGAAACAGACCCTAAGACAGATAAAAGCATTCCCAAAATTGATTCGTGAGAGCTCTTGGCATCGTTATCTGTGAAAGAAGAGAAGTGGGTGGGAATGGACAGAACGAGAAGTGAAGCTGTGATATGATAAGAGCAGCCCCTCGGGTGACCCGAGAGCCGGTCCTGATGGTACAATGACACTTTAGAGTGATGTCAAGTTGGACTGAGAGATGTATGCTTTTTTAATTCCAAATTAATTAGTCTTTTGTGTGAGCAGTGATGAGCTTGTGACATGGGTGAGACACCTCCCTTCAGCTGAGGAAGTGCTCCCAAGGGGCTGGCAGCTATGAGTTAAATTTCTGGGTGGCACTCACAGAAGTTGGGAAGATTCTGGGCACTACATTACATCTACAACAGTGGAAATGATGACAGTTTTCTCACAGTGTTGTTATAATAATTATATTTAATCAACTCATTTCTGCATATACAACTGGGCCTCAGGAGATAGGAATTAAATTTATTCTTCTTATAAAATTTGATAGTATTATTAAAAATGTTTTAAAATCTATAAATATTTGTATAGAAGGTATTTCTGCTATCTTATATTTCTAGCCCCTTGGAGTTGGAACAAAAGTGTGTGAATAATACCTTCTAATCTTTACAATCACGTTAAAATGTAGGTATTATGTTAATTTCATTTTACAGAACAGGAAATCGAGATCTACATTAATTTAGAAATGTTTGCACAAAATCACAACAATCAACTGTAAAAAAACAAAATTTTATACAACAGCTATTTTTTTTATCCTGTTCTAGAATGAGAATAATCAGAAGATCTAATCAGATAATGGACCCTCCCCTTATAAACTTTCTTATTTGGGCAAATTGTGCATCTGTGGATCTTTATTGACTTACGCAGACCTGAGACGTGCATCTCCAGGCTCTGGGAGCCGTGCTCATCAAAGGCACTTCCCACTCCCAGTGACATACGAAGGGACACTTCAAGGCAAGAGTAAAGTGAGAACGCCTGCTGCATGCAGATGTGGGGAAACAGTTTGCTGGGCCTAGAGGACATGAAAGAGGAGAAATGGAGAAGGAAGGACAAGAACTTACCGTGACACGGTGAGGAAGTTGAACTTGAGGTGACGAGCTCTGGAGGGTTCCAATGGCCTTGTGAAGGGCACTCAAAACGCACGTGGATGCAGGACAGAGTAGAAAAAGTTAGAGGTAGAATCCCGTTTTAGAATTCCAGGTTAGAAATACTGAGAATAAATTGGAAAGAGACAGTGTTAAGTGTAAAGGAAGGGTTTAGGTTCAAGAAATACTGTGGAGGTCAAACAAATACAAGTTAGTAAAATCTCGATATGGACTGGCTTTTTAAACAAAGTGTTGTTGAGCGTTATTTTTTTGTGGCAATACATTTGTGAAACCTTGGAGATTTCTCTGTGATTTCATAGAGGAAAACATCTAAAATTCTTCCTGGTTTTTATGAATATTCTGAAGAAAACAAGGTATTTCCTTCTTCCCTCTAGTGTCCACTGTGACGTGATCCACTGCTTTCTGCCCCCCCCCTTTTTTTAAATCTTTTCTCACTTACTTCCAGGTCTCTGGAATTAGGAGATGTGTTTTATTTTAGTATCAGAGTAATCCTAGCTTCTTGACAGAAAGGATGCTCATAATTTACATGGCTTCACTCAATAAAAGTTTTATTCTTATGTACAGAATAAATAGCCTGATTGACAAAAAGCCTTCTGCTTGAAACCTTCCCACAGTTCCTCCATCCTACTAGCTATTGTAAGTTCTAGAATTGCAGAGTTCTATGCATTAAGCCATAAACAAAAATAGTGAGAAAATTAAAAAAGGGAGAAAGTTGTTACAGAGTGTGATGGAAAAACACACGTTATTTTCACTCACAATACCTAATACCACCGTAGATGCTGTGTAAATAGTTGTGCTCTATCATTTGGAGCACAATAATAATAAAGAAGTCTATACACGTTTAGTACAGATGTGGCTATCATTTTTTCCCTAATATTTTAGAAATATTTCTATTTAATCCTCAGATGCAGAACCCACTGATATGGAGAACCATTTGCATTAATATTTAAAAAGGCATAGAAGATATTAATGATAAAAAGAAGAGGGATCTCAGCAGAGTAGGGGAAGCTTAAATAATAATAAAAAAAGGAAATTACGCACTTTAACAAGATAATCACTGACATAAAAATTTCACCCGATTGGGCTCACAGAGGACTAGAGATCTCAAAAGCAAGTCAGTGAAGTTAAAGACAGATCAATAAAAATTATCCAAGTGGAAGAAAAAGAGAGAATAAAGTGGAAAAATCAAATGAAAGAGGCTTACAGTGCTGTGGGGTATTACAAGTGATCTCAACATGCAGTGTGTGTGTTACAAGGACCAGGAGGAGAAAAGAAGAAGAATAGGGCAGAAAATTATTTGAAAAATTAATGGCTGAGAAATTCCCTAAGTTGGTGAAAGTCAGCAAATAAATATCCAAGAAACACAATACCGCCAAAAGAAAACTCACTGGGTAAATTTTAAGATGACCTTATAGTTTTTTTTGTTTTTTTTGTTTTTTTGGTACATTGCATTTTATTTTTTTCTTTTAAAAACTAATTTATATTTATTAATTTTCCTGTTTAATATAATTTAACATTTAATGATATATTTGACTGTTGACCTTTTTTAGATTATTTTCTTTGCAAGGTCAAATTTTGGGCATTGCATTTTAATATGTAGAATCAAAGCAGTGTGTTCCTATTTTCTTAAATCAATTATTTTCTATATTGGGTTAGGTTCCCAATGTATCTTCATTATTTAATAAAGAGTTATGTTTTTGTTTGCTTTTGTATTTCATTTTTAAGTTTACATTTATAATCTCCTTTAATTTTATTTTTAAATGTATAAAAGATAAATATATTACAGAAATCAAAGTCCATTTTTATTTCAACTCTTTCCCATGACATCACTTTCATTAGTGACCTAGAATCTTTACACCTCGCAATATATGAATTTCAAAAAAATTGCCAAGTCTTTCACTCTCTCAAAGAAGAGTCTTGGAATTTCCTTTTAACTAAGATTTATCTGATATCCATATTAAGAATACATTAAAAGGATAATAAAGGACTATCAGGAACAACTCTATGCCCACGAATCTGATAACATAGATGAAGTGAAACAATTCTACTAAAACTCACAGAAGGAGAAACAGAAATCTCAATAGACCTGTATTTATTAAAGATTGAATCAACAATTAATAACATTTCAAAACATAAATCTTTCCAAAACTTTTAAGAAAGGAATTGTATAATTCTCTACAATATCGTCCAGAAAATACATGCTGAGAGAATACTTTCTACCTTATTTTCTGTGGCCCGCATTACCTTAATATCCAAGCACTGTAAAACAGAAAATATAGAAACTAATATTTCTCAGGAACATAGATATTGTCAACAAAGTTCTAGCAAATCAAACCCAATAATCCATAAAAATAATTATATATCAAACCAAATTGCATTTATTCCAGGTATGCAAGATAGGTTGAACATTCGAAACTCAATTAATGTAATGCAGCACATTAATAATTAAAAAAAGAAAAATCATATGATAATATCAATAGAAGCATTTGACAAAATTCAACATCCATCCATGATAAAATCTCTCAAGACAAATAGGAATAAAGGTGTACTTCTTCAAACGATAAAGAACATCTGCAAACCACAACATGCAGCTAACATTATACCTGATAGTGAGAAAAAATCAGATACTCTCCCAGCAAGATCAGGAACAAAACAAAGATGTCTGCTCTCCCACGTTCATTCAATCTTATACTGAAAGTCCTAGCTAGTGCAATAAGACAAGAAAAGGAAAAAATACATGCAAATTAGAAAAAAGACTATCTTATTTTGCTCTTTCAATTATATATGGTACATAATATATTGTTGTATTATATATTAATATAGAAGTATAATAGAATATTCTATGCTATAATAACATATTATTTACTAGGGTATATGATCATTAAGTAATATATAATATGTAGTATAATGTATTGATACATAATACGTAATATGTAATACATTTCTTATATGTCATTATATGAGATTACATAATGCATAATATAGTATTATTATATGTCACATAATATACATAATATATGCAACATCATTATAAAATAACAGAGGTCTTGAGTTTTAAGATTAAGTACAACACTGCAAGTAAAATATATAGAAAAAATGGTGGCTTATATATCACTACATTAAAACTTCTTTGTAAAAGATATTGTTAAGAACAAAAAATGACAAGCCAGAGGCTGTGAGAAAATACTTGCAAAACACATATTTAATTTTATTTATATATATGTATATATATGTGTGTGTTTATATACCCATATATGCATATACATATATGTATTCTTGGATCCAAAGTATAAAAAGAAACCTTCATGTTCAACAGTAAGAAAGCAAACAACCCAATTTAAAAATTGGCAAAAAAATCTGAGCAGATAACTCACTAAAGGAAATAAACAGATGAGAAATACCCATATCAAAAATAATCAACATGTTATCTCATTAGTGAATTGCACATTAAAACAACCATGAAATATCACTATGAACCTATCAAAACAGCCAAAATCCAAATTGCCGATAATGGCAAACCCAACTGAGGGAGCAGAGTAACTCAGACACTATGGGCCAGAAGGCAAGGTGGCTCAGACACTTTGAAATATAGTGTGACAGTTTCTAATCAAATCAAATATAACCTTACTATATGACGTAGCAATCGTGCTCCCAAATGGTCTGGAAAACTTAGGTTCATGCAAAAACTTGTACGTGGATCCTTTTAGAAGTTTTATTCATATCAACCCAAATTTGAAGCAATTAACATTCCTTCAATAGGTGAATGGATAAACTGTAGTATATTTATACAATAATATTCAGAAATAAAAAAAAATGAGCTCTTACCCCATTAAAAGACAGGGAACAAACTTAAAGGTATAGCATTAAGTGAAAGAAGTTGATCTAAGAGGCTATCTAGTGTATGACACTAACTATATGACATTTTGGATTAAGTAAAACTACAGAGATGACATAAAGGGCAGCGGTAGCCAGGGGCTCGGGGTAATGGGGAAAAGACACGGGGAAACACAGGAGATTTATGGAGCATTAGAATTCTTCTGTGTGATACTGTAATGGTGGGCATGTGTCAAATATTTGTCAAAGTCCATAGAAAGTACAACACAAAGAATGAACCCCAATGTAGAGCCTGGGTTCAGGTAGTAATAACGTATCAGTACTGGCTCATTCATCGTAACAAATGTAAGGGACTATATGGGAACTCTGTACTTTCTGCTCAATTTTTCTATCAATTTATTAGTTTCTAAAGGAGAATCTTGTCTCTGATTTTATTTGCCCATCTTGTACCAGTCTTTATTAAATGTGAGGATTATTAGTGACGTAAAATGTCAGGCACCTATGAATTCCCTGATGTTCTCTTGAAAGAAGACTGCCTGTTTCTGCTTCTTCTCCCAGGACTTTTTAAAATTATTATTTCAGAATATTAGAGGGTAGACACATTTTGTTTACATATTTGTTTTTGTCCAGGATAAGTCAAAGTTATTTCTTCACCCAGATGGTGTACATTGTACCAAACAGGGGTGAATTTACCTGTCCTTTCTTCTCTCCCCAGCTTGATTTCCATTGATATTTATTTCCATATGTGCACTGAAGTGTTGATTGATTAGTTGCAATTTGGTATTGAGTATGTGTCTTTGTTTCTCCATTCTCTTTTCTTTTTTTGCAGGTGGTTTATTTGTTTTTATTTATTTTTTATTTTTACATATACATGTGTTCATTAGGCTTCCACTTTTCGCCTTCACAAAATTAAAAAGGCTTAAAATTTAACAACAATAATAATGTTTAAGATAGGGACCAGAAACAAAAACTTCACAAAGAACAAATGAAGACAAATATTTGTTTCTCCATTCTTATGATGTTTCACTTAGAGGAATGGTTTACAGTTCTACACAGGTTGTCACAGAAGATACAGGATAGCCATTTGTTATGGCTGAGTAGTAGTCCATGGTAGGTATGTATAAATTTTACGAATCTATTCATGTATTGGTGGGCACTTGGGTTGTTTCCCTGCCTTTGCAATTGTGAATTGTGTTGCTATAAGTGTTTGAATGCAGGTGTACTTTTTATATAATGACATTTATCTCCCTTGAGTATATACTCAGTGGTGGGATTCCTGGATCAAAGGGTAGGTCTCCTTTAAGTTCTTTGAGATTTCTCCACAGAGTTTTCCATAGAGGTTGGACCAGCTTGTAGTTCCACCAATGGTGTACAAGAGTTCCTTTCTCTTCGCATGCACACCAGCATCTGTTGTTTTGGGACTTTTTATTTATTTTTTATTTTTTTAAGACAGAGCCTCACTATGTCACTCTCAGTAGGGTGCTGTGGCGTCACAGCTCACAGCAACCTCAAACTCTTGGGCTTAAGCAATTCTCCTGCCTCAGCCTCCCAAGTAGCTGGGACTACAGGCGTCCGCCATTAGTCAGCTATTTTTTGGTTGCAGTTGGCACTGTTGTTTAGCAGGCCTGGGGCAGCCTGAACCTGCCACCTTTGGTGTATGTGGTCGGCGCCCTACTCACTGAGCTACAGTCGCTGAGCCTGTTTTGGGACTTTTTAACGTGAGTCATTCTCATTGGCATTAGGCGTTGTGTTGTTTATTTTTAAGCATGTCAGACCTATTGGTTTCCATGATGAGTTTTCTGAATTATAACACGCTGGTCTTTTTAGCAGAAGTAAACAAATGTGCTCTTTGGCACCTGGTGATTATTGTGTTTGTTTCTTGCTGTGCGTTCTAATTCTGAGGTTGGTGTTTGGGGACTAAGCCTTCATAGGGTTCTGCTCTGTACAAGCAAGCATTCATTGTGGTGAGTAGGATACTGTGAGCTTCTTTTAATTAGCCCACTGCTTTCTTCCATGAAAAAGAACATTACTTTATTTCCAGGGTTTGGTGTATGACCAGTGGATGGTCTGTCCATGTTTATTTCTGGATGCTCTGAAAGGACAATTCTTATGCGATGCTGGGTACAGATGTGTGAATGAGAACAACTCAGAACTTAAACACATTGCAAATTCTTTACCTATTTGTCAGCATAAGGCTGATTTTACACATATGTATGTCAAGCTTTCTTAGGACAGACAGAAAGAGAATACTTTACTAATCATTCAAAATATTACAGAATACTTAGGAACCTTCATCCTTTTTCCTACCTTTTGCTAACTTTCCTTCTATGATATTTTGCTAAATGTTTTGTTCCTATTGATTTGCTCATGCTGTAAATATGAGCAGGATTTTTGCTTCCTAAAGATACTTGAAAAGTAAAAAAAAAGAGATCACATGTATAGAAAAACAGACACACCCACAGAGTCATAACTTTAAAATTGGCATTTTTTGGAAGAGATTAAATATAAATGTTCCTTAGGGACCGGCCTGGAAGAATAAATTGGAGGGTATGTAACTCCTGTTCTGCTTGATAGTAGGAAATCTGATTACAAAAAAAAATGAGTAAAACTATATCCATATGGTAGAATGCAATTGTTGAAATAATAACAATGAAAAAGTTGTAGTTAATGGAACACTTATTTTGTGAAAAGCAAATGTTTTGTTTTTCTTATATAAAAATTTACCACATACCTTTGAAATCATGTTCCATGATTTCACCCAGTAGATAATCGAGGCATTATTGATTTGTCTAACTTGCCTGTGGTGACAAACTAATCAGCGATAAAGACAGGAGCTGAATTCCAGTATACCTATTTTGAGGACCAAGGTGGTAGCATTAAGGTTACTTTAGCTAAAACACATATGAACAGGCCAGGTAACTTCCTGTAAGGAATATTTCTTAATAGCCCATCTGTATTTGCAAGCATATCTCCGATGCTAACATGTGATGGGATAGAAATCTCTCCTATTCCTAGAAAAATTCCTGTCAAAATTGTCTAGTCCCTTGTCTATCAAACTTCTGTGCTAGTTAGTCCACTGACCACTTGAAAAATCTTTGTTCCAAGACATATCCTTCCCTCTCAAATTTTATGGGTTAATTTCTCTTTCTTGTGTGTGTTTGCTCAAACAAAAACAAATCAATTCTTATTGCTGAACAAAACAAGATTTAATTTGGTTTAGCAGAACAGGATATAATCAAAGTGAGAAGATTCAATATTAATGAAAGTCAGGGCGTCTGTCTGATCAGATTCCATTGAACCTTTAAGAATTCCTTAATCATCTACAGTTACATACTTCTCTTAAGTCTAGATTGCTCATTCTCTAGAGCAGGTGCCCAAAAACTGCGGCCCGCAGGCCACATGAAGCGGTGTGAATTGTATTTGTTCCTGTTTTGTTCTTTACTTCAAAATAAGATATGTGCAGTGTGCCTAGGAATTTGTTCATAGTTTTTTTTGTTTGTTTGTTTGTTTTTTTAAACTATAGTCCGGCCTTCCAACGGTCTGAGGGACAATGAATTGGCTGCCTGTTTAAAAAGTTTGAGGATGCCTGCTCTAGAGTAGCGGGTAAGAAATGAGAAATGAGTACTCTGCTGGTTTATTAATACAAGGAGTTCAGTACTTGGATTATATTCTTCTAAAAAGTTTTCTTTTTAGTTCTTGCAAGATGTTGAGCTGTCACTCAAAATAATGTCCCCTTTACAGTCCAGTTTGAATATATGACACCATCAGTCCTCTACCTATTGACAGGAGATGGAAGGGAAGTGACGTTAGCTAGTGGCTTGACTTCATAGCTGAGGTGAGGGGTTGCACTGAGACTGGTTTCTGACTAGTTAAAAACTATGACAAAAGCCTCTAGTTTGAGATAATGGACTAGCATGTAGATTATCCTTGAACATTCAGTAAAAAGTAGCTCACAGGGGTTAAGGAAACAGTTCACTTGCATTTACTATTGCTTAGAAAAGATATTACAAAGGATACAGATGAACAGCCAGGTGCAAGTGATGAACAGGGTAAGGGATAGGAGAGGGGCCTGGAGCTCCTATGCCCTGTCCAGGTAGGTGCCCTGCTCTCCAAGCTGTCAGCTATCTTGAATCCTCTGAAACCATCCTTGAGGGGCCTAATGGAATCTTCATGACACAAGCATGATTGAGTAAATCATTGGCCGTTGGTGAACAACTCAACATTCAGCCCCTTTCCCTTCCCCAGAGGTTGGGAGGTGTCTTTGGTTCAATCATGCTTATGCTGAATTGATTGACCTTGGTCCAATCAATCACACCCAAAAGACCAATCATGGACTTTTCAGGGACCAGCTCCCATCCTGATGTTATCCAGGGCCTGGAACTGCCAGTCATCTAATTAGCACACAAAAGACATTGATCATTCCTGCGATTCCAAGGGTGTTAGGAGGTATATGTCAAGAAATGGGGACAAAGACCAGATAATATTTCACAACCTCCCTGAAGTCACATGGTCAGGTAAGAAAATAGGATAAGTAACAACCTCGGAAAATGTATGTAAACAGTAGAAACAAATTCTTAACGTCAAGTTTGATGTCATGACTTTGCCTACATTATTTAAATCTCTAAATGTAAATTTCAAAAACTAATAAAAAGGCAAATAACTTATAAATTGAAGCACCCAAATTTAGCAACTTTAGATGATAGAAAGCTATATTCTACTTCATGGTGTAAAGCACGTTTATTTTTGAGTGATGTGGATGAGGTTTGGATGTTTCATTTCCCAGGAAATGTAGAGACAGTTTACAGGGATTTGACATAGATGGAGAGCCCTGTACACCACAGATGAAAGAGTTCAGAGCTTTCAAATCACACTGTGTAAACCGAAGAGCCTGTTTAAATAACAGACACATCCTTCTTCCTCTTTTTCAAATAAATTGGATACAAATAAAATGCTGATGTAGTAAAAATGTTTAAAAAAGCATGTTTCCTGAAGAAACATGAAATTTAATTATTACATGAAGTTTACAGAGCAAATGTGAAGAGTTTTACATGAATGGACAGGATGGTAATTTTGAGAGATAGTAATAAATATTCAGAAAGCAAAGGAGGAAAAGTAGCATTGCTATGACGGGTGATACCCCAGGACTATTTGTTTGTGTCTATTTGATATATAAAGATGTTACCTCGTGGTTCTTGGTCCCCGAGTCAGAGAAATTGGAACAAGACTGAACAAAGAAGATGTACAGACAAGGCTTTATGGGTGGGGGAAGAGGCTTGCCCAAATAAAAGGGAGACAGTGTTGATTAAGGAGCAACCAGACCGGCTGTCTGAACAAAGGGCTGGGTAGCAAAGAATCTTTAAAGGGTAGAGAGAGAAAGAAGCTTGATGCCAGCCCTAAAATCATGCCATGTGGAGATGGAGCTTGTTGGCAGGTGCCCATCCAGGGATCATGCTTCTCCATAGGTCATGTGTCTCATTAGCATTGTCCCTGGAGGACAATGTTCAGCATTAAAATGAGCACAAAGGTCTATTGGTCAAATTTGAACTTCATCTTGGCACTGGCTTTGACTGGGCTGAGGGGACCCTGCTCCAATGGCTGCCAATTTCTGTTAACAAAACAGACTTTACCTCTTTCATGTTTACATGGATGGAGCTGGAACATATTCTTCTTAATAAAGTATCTCAAGAATGGAAGAAAAAGTATCCAATGTACTCAGCCCTACTATGAAACTAATTTATAGCTTTCATATGAAAGCTATAAGCCAATTATAAGCTAAGAATATGGGGAAGGGGGAAAGGGAGGGGAGGGGGGAGGATGGGCGGAGGGAGGGTGATTGGTGGGATCACACCTACCGTGCATCTTACAAGGGTACATGTAAAACTTACTGAATGTAGAATATAAATGTCTTAACACAATAACTAAGAAAATGCCAGAAAGGCTATGTTGACCAGTGTGATGAAAATATGGCAAACGGTCTATAAAACCAGTGTATGGTGCCCCATGATGGCATTGATGTACACAGCTATGATTTAATAATAAATAAATTTAAAAAAAAACAAACAGAACTACCTTCTACTGTTAATCATTTACAAAGCTTTTGTTCAGTATTGCAAGCAGCCTTAAACTTGGGCTGAGGGCTCAGGCAGGCAGCCAAAGTCCATCTCCTGTACTAGCTCAATAAGTTAGGTACAGAAGAAGCACAAATTCATTTACAAGTGGTTGTGTTACATTGATAAGCAAAGGATTTACTGAGGAAATGCATGCATTAAAAATTTAAGTTCAAAGGCCCCTTTTTGTATTAACTGGTATTCATCTCCTCTAAGATCCAATCTGTTTAACAGACTTCAACCAAGTTCTTACATGGCAACAATAAAGGACTGCAATTAAAAGCATCTTAAATTTGACTTTGCAAACTGTTTAAAGCTTTTCCAGAGGAAATAATGTGTATCTTTTACAACAGTCCATTCTTCATTCTCTCTTAAATTAGCTGCATAATATGTGAGCAAATTTCCATGCCTAGTTAGAGCTCATTATTCAGTGAAGTCTCTGGGAATTAGGATTTTTTTAAATCAATTTTTTTCTTTGCCCTTTCCAATTTAAACAGTCCCAAAGACCACTGATATCATTGTACCCATTAATTTATTCTTTTTCTTTTTAATGAAATAGCAAGGAGGGTGGATGTCTCACAGTGACCCTTTGTGTGCATATACATTTTAAATATGTTTATTATTGTAGAAAAGCATAGCTTTTCAATTGCAAAGATGAAAATATCATATGCAAAGATTGTGACTCAGAGAAGATTAAATGTAGAATAAAAGTCAACAAGAGAGCAAGGAAAAGGCTATATAAAATGAAGTCTTAAAGTGCCAATCTGTTATTTACATATTTTACATTTCTTTCTTTAAGCTGACCACTTTCCAGGTTTGATTTAAAGACCTTGTAAGCATTATGTAGGGTTGCTGCTTCAGTTGTTTGCAACCTCAATATGTGTCCATGTCAAATCACAATGCAATACCATCAAATTCATAAATAGGAGCCTGGTCTCTTGTTCATTTTTGTGTCCAGGATTTCCACAAGCAATCCTGACAATTAAGGAATTCACACAGAGCATATCTGTTTGATCTAAATCCTGGTATCTACATATAATTTTGCATTTCCTATTGGTTTGCAAGGTGATTTGCAGCCTGTCAACAGCCAAAATTCAAGTAATTATGTTTACAGAAAAGTAATGGCTCTTGTAACTACACCCAACTAAAATAATGAGGTATTTTTCTATCAGAAAAACAATACATTGAAAGGGATAGCTAAAAAGCCGAGGAATCAAACATAGCAAAATAATGTTGAATTATTAAAGAATTAATGTCTTAAAGAATTAAGACAAAAGTGTTCTCACTATATGGAATAACCATTATTATTAAGAACAATGAAAAAAGAATCTGAGATTAGTATTATGATTGATTTAGAATAAAATCCAGCCTTTGACATTCAGCAGTTTTCGGATTTAATCTCTAGAAACTTAAATTACATCATTAGAAAAGTTGTAGTATTACCTACCTCATCAGATTAATGACGGATTTAAAGTAACTCTAGAATATGAAGAGTAATTTTTAATGTAGTTAATACCTTTTTTCTTACCAAAAGCAGTGATTGAGTATTCAGATTAATTCATCAACTTTTGTTATATTGATGAAATGTTTAAAAATTAAAAGGTAATAAATTGAATAAGCTGCTATTCCTCTAAAGATCCCTACCCTGTGAACAAGTGACATTTGCTATTGTCATATTGTCATAGTACAATTTAGGTGTTCTTACTTTTTTTGTTGTTTCTGTTGTTGTTTTGTTTTGTTTGCTTTGTTTGAGTGGGTCTTACTTTGTCTCCCAGGCTAGAGTGCAAAAGAAGCATCCTTACAGCTCACTGCAACCTCAAACTCCTAGGCGTGAGTGATCCTGTGATCTTCCTGCCTCAATATCCCAGGGTAGGTAAAACTACAGGCACTGACCACCATGCCCAGACAATTTTTCTTCCTCATCCTCCTCTTCTTCTTCTTCTTCTTCTTTGTTTTTTTTTTTTTTGGCAGATAGTGGATCTTGCTCTTGCTTTGGCTGATCTCATACTCCTCCCCTCCAGCAATCCTGCTGGCCTTAGCATCCCTTAAATGCTAGGATCACAGGTGTGAGCCACTGCTCCCAGCCAAGTTTAGCTTTTTAAATACAACCTATAAGACATATTGACTTCTTAAAAGAAGTAAACTAATCATAGGAGTATAACGCAATCTTATGACAATAGGTAATTTAATATCATTATCAAATTGCCAGAATCAAGCATTAAGGTTATTGTTGTGGGTCTATAGTTCTATCACTTTAAGAATCATGAGAAACTAATGATTTTCAATGGGATTGAAAAGAGGTTGAAACATGTGGTGGCCTCTGTCACTCTCCATCTTACTAAACACCATCTCCCCTTCTGTTAATTCAAGAAAGAAGCCACCCATGGCCAATGGTTTTGTTCCAAATGGAGGTTTGTTCAGTATTATTTTGCCCTGAATTTTGAGAAGTATTGTCCCTCAAATTGCCTTTTCTTTTCTATCAGTGCATTAGTAGCAGGCAATGGTTGCCTTAGCAACCCTTTAATAGGCTGTGACTCCCATAACTTGCTTTTTCTGGAGAGTCTTCAGACAGGCTTTCTAATGAAGTCAATAGTTCTTCCTAATAAATATGCAAAAACATCAATTCTGATTAGCAAACTAATCATGTAGCTTAAATATTTAAATTATTTTATTATGCATTTAGAGTTCACTGCATAAATTTATCAAAAAACTAAGTTTTTGTTTTTACAAAATAATAGGTGATAATGGTAACATCTACCATTTACTCAATATTGTATCACTCTTTTTGTTTTTGGACCTATAGGCATCATTACTTTTAAGATTTATCAAATGAGAAAACTGCACTTTACAGGAATCAATTCAGCAACATGCTGATAAACATTTAACAACTGAAAGCAACTCTCTGAAAAATAAAAGTATGTATACATATAGAATTCCATTTAAATATTATCACAATAAAATATGTAAAGCGCACAGTTCAAAAATATTTACATGTATCTTGTTCTTTATAATGTATTTGATTTTAAGTTTATATAATTTAATTTGTAATAAAGGCTATGTTTCACAGTTGGCTCACAGATTTCCTAAATATTAAAAAATAAGTGTGTGCTGTCTAGCTAGTTATCTCTAGGTTAGTTACTAGCCGAAGGTAACACTGCTACTAACAACTGTAATACACAGAAGCAATAGAGCTATTTTAGGAGAAAACTCAAAATAACAACAACAACAACAAAAAAAAAAAAATGGCTACAAGATGGCTCTGAAGTTAGAGGAAGAGTTCCCTTTTCACACCGCCCCCTCACATTCGACTCAAAGTTCTTAGCATATTTTTCTGTGCTTTTGATTTTCCTGGTAATCTACTGCTGAGGACCCAGCACTGATTGTCACTGTGATCATCTGGCATTAATATACATTTAACTTATTCAGCCTCATCTATGACCTAGTGTGTCCACAGTCCACAGCGTTGACCCTGACCGACCTCCTTCTGCCCTGACTTCTGATCAGTTTGACCTGTTCCGTGGGCTTTGATCATGCTGTTTCCATCATAGATTTTTCCTTTAGCTGACAGCCCTCATAGAAGCCTTAACTGAAGGTGCCCTTTGAAGGAGCATTGACAAAGGAAGTTAGAACTTGGAATTCTGTGAACCCAGGGACTAGCTCCAACACAGCAGTAGCTCATTGATACGGAGTACTGTTCTGCTGCTGGCAAAACCGTAAGGAGGGGAAGTTTATTTTTGCAGCCGCATTTCCTTTTTATTACTCACCCTTCATGCATTCTCAGGGAGGTATCCCCTCATTTATGCTGAGTTTCCTCACCCTGGACACCCTTCCCTTGGATTATGGCCTCAAGGCCCAGCTCAGGTGAGCATATTTCATGGAAATTTCTCCTCTATTCACCACCTCAATTAGTATCAATCAATTATGTCTTTACTTCTCACAACATTTTGCTCATGCCTAATTAATAGTAATCTCATTTAGGAAAAATTGATGGAATGAATCTTACATGCCAGGCACTAAGATACAGAGTAGCAACACAGAGATGAACGTAAGTGGAAAATACCCTTGACCTAGAGGATACCTTCTGAAAATACCAAGACTGGGGACAAAGGGGCTACAGTGGAGAGAAATGTTTTGAAAGCAAAGGAATAACTTTGTTTTTTGTTGATCCTCAAATCTCTCAGCACACGTACCCACCTATTCTTATTCTACTTAGGGTCCATCTTAACATCAGCAAAAACACAACATTCTTAATAAGATTAAGAATCTTCATCTTACCATCAGAAGAAAGAAGGCAAGGGCTATATTTTAGCTGCTTCATTACCTTTAATAATGCGTCAGTGGTATGACTTTCAAGTACTAAAAGCAGAGGTGGGGTAAGAGATCCTATCTGGATTGAATGTATCCCAAACAAAGTCATATTATTAGTCAACAAACATTTATGGAGCATTTACTGCGTGACAGGTCCTAGGCTAGAGATTTTCAGAATGATGCTAATCCTTCCTACAACCTCCTAGCTATGAGTGAATCAAGTTATCTCACAAATTAATTCCATAGCTCCTAAATTGTTGAACATGACAACTGGGAGAATAACACAAATATCAGTGTCTTATTTATGCAAGCAAGGACAGCGTGCACAGGCATTAATTCCTTCCTATCGTAGCCAAATACGGAAAGTCATACGTAGTCACTAACAATAACACCTTGTCTGTAAGGACTGATTACATGGTTCATTCTAAACAGACAGCATGCCTTTGATGTTATTAGCATTGCTTTCCAAGAATGATGGTATTTTCCTTTTATTGTTGTTTTTGTTCATTTGTTTTGCTTTTGTAGAAAGAGAAGCACTGTGGGCATAGGTTGATGCAGGTGAGCTCCCAAATAATTGCCTTGAAACTTGCATGGCATTCCAATTCAGCCTTAAGTGCTCATGACATTCAAAGCAGGAGAATGGAACATGAGGCAATACTTAGGTTTGGGCCCTGTCTAGTTTTGTAATTGTTCGCTTCTCTTTGCTCTATGAATACTTTATGACTCAGAATTTCAAAAATGCACCAACAGTTGCAGTAGATAAAAGGCCCTCCACCATGGGCACCCATGGAGAGAACGCCATTGGGGAGCATAGAGGTAGTCTGACCTTTCCCAGTGCATTCAACCCTCCTAGGAAGGAAGAATTTCATCCTTCAGGGACATCACAAAGCACAACATCTCTGAAATACCTGGCCCTCTCAAGGTTAATCTTTTGATGCAATTATCAAGCATCCCTCTGTATAAAAGATTTCTCTTTTCATCTTGTAGTTGGCTAGGATTATTTTTACTTTTAAGAGTATATCCTTTAAATTTTTCCCAGTAGCTCAAAGGAGAATAACATACCTATAATCTCAAAAGGGGCTTATCCTCTGTTACACTTCTATAAAGCCTTAAATAGATATAAGTTTATGTATTTGTGTATAATTAAATAAGTTCAGAATTTATGGAATATCTTTACACAGTCTTATGATGTGCTTTAAATATTTTAAGGAGTTTAAAGTACCATTCAAACCAATGAACCTATAAAGAAAATTCCTATCACATAATTAGTGTCAGCAAAGAAATATGTCTAGAACTGCACCTACCCAAAATAGTCTTACAGATATTTAAGAATGTCTAATTATATGTAGAGTTCTTCTGGGGAATCACGAATTATAACTTATATAGTATTTGTAACATAAAAAGAATACCTAAATGCATTAATATAACATCTAGAAATATAATTTACTTTCTTAGGATTTTAAGTGATCAGAAAAAGACAAGGGTTTTTAAAGAAGCCTCGTATCTTATTTTCTCTGATTCCATGGTGTTTTTTTTTTTTTTTAAAGAGATTGAAAAAGACTAGAATTCATTACAAGTCCTTAATTACCAGTTTCTCTACAAAATAGATGTTTATGTGTAGGCTTCAGAATAGCTACCATTCATTTGAGGGAGATCTTGTAAAGCCGAAGTTTAAATAAACAGCAATGTTTGACTAAGTTTGCAAAAGCATAATTAGTCCTAGAAGCACAATATTTTTAAGCATCAAATACTTCTTCTCCAGCTGTACTATTTGGTTCTGTAGTTTCAGAAACAGCACATAGCCATCTCATAGAAGGCCAGGCTTTTCATGAGTGACGAGCACTTTCTCTACACGTGGAAAGTGTTTTACTTTTCTGTTTCTGTGACCTAACAGTACATCATCAATACTTTTTGATTGAGGCACCTGCTACTTTTCTTTTTTTCAGTTTATGAGTGCATATAAACATGCAAAATGGATTCTGTGGGGCCTGGTAGCATTAATTTGTGCTTGTTCTGTCATGCAATTATATTACAGAAACAAAATAATGGATTGGAGAATTCACAGGGAGCAGAAATGATAGTTTAAACATATCTTTCCCACCCAATTCTGGGTGAGGGTCCACAGGGGATCATAATATTCATTTCTCTTTATTCTAAAAATACCACATTAGAAGTCATTTTGAAATACTTGAATATTTTCATTTTTAAGTATCAAGTGCTTTTTATTTACCCCATGTACGTAATAAATAACAAATCCAGCATGTATAAAAATTATCTGTTTTAAGATAATGGAATGTAATGGAATCTTCTTATTATAGCTAGTTCAGTTGGTATCTTAATGGGGCTCATAAGATCCAATCACTGGCCATAGCACTAAATGTTGACCACATCTAAACAAGTAGACTATATTCTGTACCTTGGAAAGTATGTACATTTATAACCATAGTCACTTGAAGCCATAAAAGGTTATAATTGTAACTATTAGAAAATGAAAATATACACTATATCACTTGGTCCAAATCCATCAGCCCTACTTAAGAAAAAATTTAGATAGATCATAGGTAGTAGATGAGAGATTCACAGAGAGAGCTCTTATATCGCTTTGTATATGACCAGACTCTTTCCTAGCCCTTCTTTGTGCATTGGTGATTCTGCTTTAACTTGAATCCCCTCTCCTAACTATCTCCATTATTCAGATCTTCTTCATAGTTACAGATAAACCAAATGCTGTCTCTTCCATGCAATTCGTCCTGTTTTATCTCCCTGCAAGAAATGCCCTTCATCTCCTGACACTGAACTTTTGAGGACCAGGATCATGTCTTTTTATTTTTAAATTCCTCGTCAAACAGTAGATGTTCAAATACTAAGCGTATGAAAAATTATTTTATCCTTATTCTAACTATGAAAAAAGAATAAGAAGATGGCTTAACATCTCACACAGTCTTGAGTCACAATTCCCTTATAAGATCTCTCCTAAAACACTTTTCAAAGCACAATATAGGCTTGTGATTCTGAAGGATGGAAACATCACCTCTCTGATTCATGACAATTCTTAAGATGGCAGTAAAAGGATAATAAAAATGTAACTCCACAGCAACAGCAACAAACAGCGTGGCAGAGAAGACCAAAGAAGAAAAAGCTCCAATGTAAGACTGATGACTGATTACACAAAAGGAAACAGCTACCTCTGATAATATTAAAACCTAAAATACTAGTGACGACTATTTGCTGTACCTCTGGCCAAGGAGAGGGCCAAGTTGTGAGATTATAAACATACAACCCTCAAGCAATTAGAAGCTACTGAAAAAATTTTATATTGGGTGGATTGATATAATCAGAGCTGCATATTGTAAAGAGAAATGAGACCTGGAAAAAATATTTGAAATATATGTTAAAAGCACAGGTTTAATAAACCCAATATATAAAAGTCCTTCTATATTCATAAGAAAGATGAAAACATCAATTTAGAAATGAGTAAAAGATATAAATAGCCAATTCCCCTAAAGAATTAAAAATATCCCATAAATATAAAAGTGAAATCTTAAATGAAATGTGTTTTAACTTCAAGACTTTGTAATTAAACATTGTTGATGTCTATGCTATAATACTCGGCAGCCATTACAATTATATTATTTAACCATACGTAGCCACATGAAAAAGGTGTTAGTGATTTATTTTTAATAGAAAACTTAAATTTCAACAGTCTATGTGTGGAATTATTTTATTTCTGGTGCTAACTCTGCGTGTGTGCATGTTCAGGGACCCAACGGTGAGACTTGGACAGTCTATTCCTGTAAAGTTAAAGACACGTGCTGAGCTGAGCGATCTCACCACACGGTCCATCCTCTCAGGTTAGCTACTCCGGAGCACGCTTTTGTTATTGTGTGTCCCTTGAAGTATCGTCCTTCTTCATATACTCATCTACCTTCCTTCTGAGGTCCTTGAGGTCAGGAATTCTGTTTTACATTTCATATTTCCAGGACTTACCAGCAACCAATAGAGACTCGGAACTCAGCATTTTTCAGTGAAATGAATCCCTGAATGTTAAGAATTCTGCCCGAAAATTAGCAGACATCTCTCCTGTGAGTTTGGGTGACACATGTCATTTCTACATCTCCTCCTATATTTGACACTGGTTTGCATTAGTTCAGTAGTTTCAAATATATTTATTTTTTTCTCTTAACTATAATGGCTGCTCAAAGACAGAAGAAATGTCAAACTTTGTTTACCGTCACTCCACAGGCACAGTGCAGAGTGCAGCGTAGTCAACATCTTGGTTGGAAATACACATTCATTCTTTAAAGAATGAGAATTACTTTATGATTTTCTGATTTCAAAATATATTTTGAAATACCTCTTAAAGTCTCACTCTCTCTTCCTCTTTCTAGCAAAAGTCTATGGCTGCTAAAATTCCCTAACTTCTCACAGTAAATTATGTACTTCAATTGTTTCTACACAGAAACAATTGTATCAGTCTCATACCTCGTCTCATTTCTCAATTGATTCAACATTCTGAAAGGAAAGTGGAAGTTATGGTGCCCATTCAAATAGCCAAATATTACTGAGAAGGAATTCAAATAATCTGAAATGAGGATAACATACAGCAGAAAAAAGCAAAGCATATTTGGCAAAAGAAGCTATTATCGTTGTATCTATGATGTATTATTGCAATAATAATAGAGACTTTGGCAGGCTAGGAAATGAGCTAGGGATTTTTTTCAAGTATTACTATGTATTTAATATAATCTTTACAGACATCCTAAGAGAGTACTTCCTTATTTACAAATAAGTAATTTGGAGCTTGAGGAATTTAAATCAGACAACCAAGTAAGCAGTTGGATTAAGGTTCAAACCCAGTTCTAACATCAAAACACATGCTTTTTAATACTAATCTCATTAAGGTTTTTTTTTTTGTTGTTTGTTTGTTTGTTTTGAGACAAAGTCTCACTCTGCTGTCCCAGGCTAGAGTGCCATGGCGTCATAGCTTATAACAGCCTCATACTCTTGGGCTAAAGCAATCCTCTTGCCTCCACCTTCCCTCTGTCACTGGGACTATAGGCATCCACCACAATATCAGGCTAGTTTTTTGTTTTATCTATTTTTTGTAAAGACTGAGGGATGGGGGTCAACTCCCTCTTGCTCAGGCTTGTCTCCGACTCCTGAGCTCAAGCAATCCACCTGCCTGGGCTTATTGGAGTGTTAGGATTACAGGCGTGAGCCATGGGGATGGCCTGCCCCTGGCCCACATTACGTTTCTAATAACCTTTTCCAAATGTTTCCTTTAACAACCTAAGTATTTTAAGTACTTGTTATATGCTAGACACTTTACAAGGTGTTGTGAAGAGTAAGATAAATAAGTCAAAGTCTCTTACTTTCTAACCAGTTTCTCTCAATATAATCTTTTTGTCCTTTCCCTTTTGCTAGGACAATATCACTAAATAAATAAAAGAGAATTATTTGTGCAGAAATGACTGAATAGTTGGAGGGCACTCTGAGTTCTGAGTCACTAGACAAAAGCACCCAATGCATTTAAGGTATTGTAATGATTTGAATTGCTGCAAAATCTCTCTGACTCTCTTTGTCATGCATGACTTCACTTTCCAAGCACACTTTTGCTAACTTTTTTAAGTTGTTCATTTTTTAAAGTGGAATTAAATGTGTGGATTACCAGTTCACTTACATTTAAACTAGCATGGGATCATGCATGAGGGATGGTGAGACTTAAAAGCAAGGGACACATGAGCCATACTACAAAAGGATTTGTAGACAAAGAGATGGCACAGTTCAAGGCTGAGCTCACAGCTTCAATTCTGGACATGTTCTCAACATGGCAGAGGGCACATTCCTCTTACGGGCCCAGTATTGAGAAGCAAGGATTCCACATAGATCACTGTCATTTATTATGTTGCAATTTAATTCTTTGGCTCACAGGATAAATTTGCAAAATCCCCAAATGGTAATAATGCACAGTATTTCATAAAACATCATTTAAAGATTAAAAACAAAGACAAACCACTTTTTTTGAAGTACCATTTGAGTTTATTCTTCAATATCTTTTATCTTGAGAGAGAAAAGTACAGTGATTACTTTTTTGTACATAAAAAGTCTACAAGGCTTTGTCTGTCTTCCTTTTTTCTCCATTTCACTGATGTCTGTGCATTCTTTCTAAGCTTCCTTTAGATATTTAAATTTGTATTTCACATGTGTAAGTTATTTTTGCGTGATAAATTTTCAGTGTAAACATTATAAACTTTTGTTGAAAAGGAGCCTTCACAGTTTATCCAAAATGACTGAATGGAGAATTAAAACATTAGAATGAAGCCCAAACTCTAGTAATTTTAGAGTAAGCTTAAACAGAGAAGGATAGGAAAGGTCATGACTGCTGGGTTAAACAGATCCCTTTAAAGGTAGAAAGTTTAACCAAAAGCGGATAAAACCATTCGAGATCTAGCCTTACATAGAACAGAAGAAATAAGAAGACCCTAAAACAGCATGGAAGACAAACAGTCTTATTAGACAGGATAGTAAGAAAAAAATAAAAGATACTCAGGTGTCATGAAGATAACAGTAAATAAAAGGAAAGTGGAAAAAACTTGGGCAACTCAGAAGAAATGGTTCCTTAAAAGAAAGAGAGGATCCGATACGTAAATGACTAAGATTTTATTTTGTTTGGGTTTAACTAAGGATGTGTTGACATAGTGAGGTTGTCCATAATGTGGGGTTAGTTGTCACAATGGTCTGGGCTCATTCAGTTTAATCATTGTATTGAAGGCTTTCTAAAGCCCTATACTTGGGAAATTGAGCTTCACTTGATTCAGGGCTTTCCTCACAATCAAGTAAACGTAATTCTTCGCCATTTGTGACTAACAAAGGTAAAACAACAGTACCTGCCATAAATTACTTGATGAAATATGAACACATCTAACTGAGACATGTCAGGACATCAGCTAGACTAAAACTCCCCAGGGGAAATTATCACGTTCTTTTTGGTTACTGATATATGCTAATATTCCACACACAACTGGCCTATAAAAAAGTGCTTGGTAAATACAGAGTAAGTGAAAAAATGATATAATATGTAAATAAAGGAAAGAATGAGCATAGTTTATTTTGAAATAAATCTTTTAAAATAAATTTTTATTTTGAGGACTATTTCATCAGGTTTTCAGTACGATTGAATAACTTAAAGTATGTAACATGCTTAGAACATGCAACTAGGAATTTGCAAGTGCTCTAAGTGTTAGCTATGATTATGATTTATTCATAGAAAAAGGTAGAAGTCAGGGATAATTTGATTGGAGGGGAGAGAAACTTTGTCTTAGAGTTGTTGAGTTAGGTTTAGAAAATAAGCGTCTTAATTTCCTCCTTTACCCAGTTGTCATTCAGCAGTAGAGTGTTTAGTTGCTATAACTTTGTATAGAAATGGGATTGATTTCTAATTTTATTCCACTAGGGTCTAAAAAGATGCATGGTGTAATTTCTATTTTTTTTTAATTTATTGAAACATGTTTTGTGGCCTAGGATATGATCAATTTTAGGGAACGTTCCATGAACTAATGAGAATGTTATATTCAATGGTGGAGGTAGAATGTGCTATAAATGACTGTTGGGCTCATTGTTTTAGACTTCTATTTAAGTCCATCATTTCTTTGTTTATTTTGGAGGATCTGTCTCATTCTTTCAGTGGGATGTTGGAGTCCTTAGCTATTGCAGTGCTGGTGTTTATAATTTTGTTTAGATTTAGTATAAACTGCTTTATGAATCTGAGTGTGCCTGTGTTAGGTCTGTAGATATTTAGGGTCATCATGTCTTCTTCTTGAATTGTTTCCCTTACCATTATATAAAACCACCTTTATCTTTCTTTACTTTTGTTAATTTTAAGTCTACGTTAATCATATGAGAACTGCAACACCAACTTTCTTTTGGTTTCCATTCACATGGATTTTTTTTCCATTTCTTAATCTTGATTCTGAATGCATCCTGATTCTGAATGCATCCTTGTAGGTTAGATGTGTTTCCTGAAGACAGCAGATACTTGGCTTGTATTTTTTTTTTTTTTCATTCCTTTCAGCCAGCCTAATGCATGTGTCTTGAGTGGGGAGTCCAAGCCATTCACATTTATTGAAAGAATTGATACGTGGGTTGGATTTCTGTTCTTCTTGTTGAGTAGAGCTTTATTGTTATTTTACCTCTTGAGCCATTGTGTTATCTTGGCTATGATCTTTAACTTTTGGATGATTTTATACTGATGGGAGTTTATTATATTTATCCTCATATAGTTCAGGGCAGGTCTGATCTTGACAAATTCTCTCAGTGTTTACTTGTCTGAGAAACTCTTTATTTCCCCTTCATTTAAGAAGTTTAGTTTGGAAGTGTACAAAATTCAAGGCTTGGCATTATTTTGTTCTAGAAGGTTGAAAACAGGGCTTCATTCCCTTCTGGCTTCTAAGGTCTCATTTGAGAAGTCTGCAGTTAGGCCGATAGGTTAACAATGGCTGATAACCATTGTTAGTAACCTGCTGTTTTCACCTTACTGGTCCTAGAAGTGCCTCTTTCTTTTGACCAGTCTAATGCCTACATGTCATGGTGACTGCCTCTTTGGAATTATTCTCCCTGGAGCCCTTTGAGCTTTCTGTATCTGGAAATCCAGATCTCTAGCAAGACCAAGGACATTTTTCTCAATCATTCCTTCAGATATATTTTGCAACTCTGTGTATTTTCCTCTTCACTCTCAGGGATACTTAAGATTCTTATGTTTGGCCTCTTACATAGCCCCACATTTCTTGTAGCCTTTGTTCATTCCTTTTGTTTCTCTCTTCCCCCCCCCCAGCCTACTGGTTTAGCTCAAAGGTGTTAGATTCAAGTTCTAAGATTCTTTCTTTTGCTTGATCTAGCCTATTCCACTGTGCTTTGTAATTCTTTGCATGAATTTTTCATTTCCAGAAGTTTTGTTTGGTTTTTCTTTAATACTTTGATTTCTTCAGAGAATCTTTCATTCATTTCCTGAACTGTTTTTGTGGCTTATTTGTGTTGTGTCTCTGTTTTCTTTTGTATTTCATGGAGTTTCCTTACAATGCATGTTTGTAATTCTTCCTCTGTCCTTTTCATCTTTTTGTTTACGTTGGTATTCATTGGTAAGGAGCTATTGTTTTCTTCACTTTGATTTTTCATATTTGATTGAAAATATGACCTTTCACTTTGATTTTTCATATTTATTTGAGGTTTTTTTTTTTTTTTCCTGGTTCCTTCCCATCTGGCTTCTCAATTGAGAGCTGAGGATGTTAGGTCTGGCTTATAGGCCTGTCTCTGAGATCCCAAAGATCGGTTCCCTAGACTATGTCAGGGAGAGAAGTGCTGGTTCTGGGTTACCTTTGGAATGCTTTAACAGGTTTGATGAATCTCTTGGGTTACTTCTGACCCGTTGTCTTAACCTTGTCCCAAGAGTGGATAGTGAGGTAGGTCTCTTAGCTTAATCTCCAAGATGGTAGGTAGAATTTTTTAGGTTTGAATCCACCACACCCTGTGTGTTTGAGTTGGGAGGCACAATATTTACCAATAGGTTGTTCCCCCATCTTTGATTATAGTTTGCATGGAAGAGCCAATTGCTAAGGAGAGCTTTCGTGTCCTTGGGGAGATCTGGTCCACCAGATGGGGCATGTAAATGCCTCATGCTTTATTAAGGACCCTGTAGTTCCCAATAAGTTGCTTGATTTCTATCTCCCTGAGGTGAGGGAATAGCAAGGAAAATTGTGATTGACTTGGTAGAGACTGTGTTTTGAGTCTCTGCAGGATTCAGATTTTGCTTGTCTAGCCAACTAGACTAAGCCACTGATATGTAGTTTAGGGAAAACTCTTCAAGCTTGGAGAGCTGTTTTTGAGGGAGGGGCATAACTATGTGATTGCTAAGGTCTCAAGCCAGGCATTTGCTATTCCTGTTCACTAGCCCAGTTTCATTGAAGGGTGGGTCGTGCACCTTCCCTATTTTCTCCCTTAAACTCCACAGCTCTCTTCTTTGGGATCAATCTGTGTTTATTTCCTCTCTTCCCAAGACCATCCCATAGTTATCCCATAGTTTGAGTGTCTGACCTGCTGGCATGCATCTCCATGAGATATTGGTAAGTAGGGGAATCACCAGTGTGCACCCGTGTTCCACCACTAGACCCCAGGTTAAAGGAGGTAGGCCTCTATCTATAGAGGTCTTTGTGAAGGCCATACAGCAACTCACAAGTCTCTTGGATCCACAGTTCCCTATTGTAGCAGATGTTGGGAGGGGCTGTTGCTTTGGTTTAGCCCAAGCACCCAAGCCATTTGGTTGCCATGGGAATGATAGGCTAGGTTGATTCAGTCTGAGTATCAGAGCCTTCTCCAATATGCCAATTCTTCAGCAGGGGAAAAGGACAGGTTATGCTCACAGGCCCCCCACTCCTCCATGTCCCATATGGCCACTAGGACTCTCTACTACCTGAGGCTGGAACCATTACCTTTCCCATATGTCTAACCTCTGCTCTCATGACCAGAGAGTACCAGTTTCGGCTGCCTTTTTGATCCTGCCAGATTGTAGACTGCAGCTGTATTGCAGGCTGAGAATGCTCTAGCTACTGGGAAGTAGGATTCTTAGTACAGAGTCCTATCCCAGCCAAGGTCTTGCTGCACTGCTCCCATGTTTGGGGTGGGGGTGGAGGCTTCTTGGTGCTCCCTGTGTGAGCTGCTAGTGGGCAATAATGTGAAGAGCCACCAGGGCAGCTTTGCCATCTGAAGTGGGCTCAGGTGCTATGGGATGGGACCATAGCCACAAGCCAACTGGAACCAAAATTATATTCTGAGATGCCAGGAATGAGGAGGTACAGAGGAGGAGGCATCCAGATGCAAGAATGCTGGCTTTCTGGTGCCTCACTGCACTGCTGCCATGGGATGAGAGCCCTGTGTCTTACTGCTGTCTGGAGGCACCATGGCAGAGAGGGGAGCTCTCTTACCGTCTCACTGGGCTCTGGGCCTCCCTGGATTTGGTCCACCTTGACGATCTTTCTTCTCTATCCTCCTCTCTCTCAGCTCTGCAGCTCTCCTTGATGGGGTGACCAGACTCCTCTGCTTTCTCTCTCCATTGTCTACCTCTGAGAGCTAGTAGTTCGCCACTCTCCTCAGACCAACCTGCTACTCTTCAGCTGGGACAGTCCTCTAAGCTGTGTCTCTAGTCAGCCATCTTGGCAGTCTCTTCCATCATATTTTTTATTTTTTATTTTTTTCCAGAAAACATAGTTGTGTCTAAGGCTTCAGCCTGGCTTTGGCTCTTATGGCACTTGCTTCTCTAGGAAATGGCGTGTTTTTTCCTGATTATACTCCATGGACAGTCAAGTCATAGATGTTGCAAAGCCCACAAACCTCCCTTTATTGTACATCATCATGCTGGTCTGTGGCACGTGAGCTCCCCCTCTGCCTCAACTCTTTGGACCACAAGACTGGGGACTGGGGATGGGAAGGGGAAGAAATGTCAAATTACATGTCATACAGAGGCATACGATGTGGTTTCTAATAAAACCCAAATCAGTCATCTGGAGCAAGTAGATAAATTTTAATAATAGCCAACAGAAATTATCACACTACAGTTTCTGAGTGGACCACTCAATCAACAAAATCACAACATAACAAAGATATTTGTACCAGAATGTTTATTGCAGCCCAATTCATAATTGCTAAGTCATGGAAAAAGCCGAAGTGCCCATCGATCCACGAATGGATTAATAAATTGTGGTATATGTATACCATGGAATACTATGCAGCCTTAAAGAAAGATGGAGACCTTACCTCTTTCATGTTTACATGGATGGAGCTGGAACATATTCTTCTTAGTAAAGTATCCCAAGAATGGAAGAAAAAATACCCAATGTACACAGCCCTACTATGAAACTATTTTGGGACTCTCACATGAAAGCTATAACCCAGCTACAACTTAACAATAGGGGGAAGTGGGAAAGGGGGGGGTGGGTAGAGGGAGGGGAATCGGTGGGATCACACCTGTGGTGCATATTACAGGGGTATTTGAGAAATTTGGTAAATGTAGAATATAAATGTTTTGGCACAGTAACTGAGATAACGCCGGAAAGGCTATGTTAACCACTGGGATAAAAATGTGTCAAATGGTTTATGAAGTGAGTGTATGATGCCCCATAATCATATCATTGTATACAGTTATGATTTAATAAAAAAATTAAAAAAAAAAAAACAGAAAAAATAAATCACTGACTTCCAAAAAAAAAAAAAAAAAAAACAAGTTGTTAGAGGTGCTTTGAATCTGGAACATTTTCATCACTAAATCATCTTCCAGTCTCTGAAGGCCCCAGCCCCGTGCTGTTACTTTATTTCCACATAACTTGGCTACTCAGCCAAGATTTCTCCATTCCTAATCATACTTCCATTTAGAATTATCTATCTGGAAATATCTCACCCCTGAACTGATCATAACTGTCACTCATCCTCATATTTATTAAATGGATACAATTTACTTACTGTTCAGAACTAATTAGAGTTTTCACACCATTGTTTTTCTTTTAGGTTTACCTCACTTAAGGGATTACAGACAATTCCAGGTTAAGAACAAGACTGATTCTGTAGGTTTGTTCTTAAGTTAAATTTGTATATAAGTTGGAACAGTTACATTTACCTATTACCTGTAATTGCCTCTATTTGTAAGTGTGAGTCATTCAATGTTTGTAACCCATGGACTAGCTACACAGCAAAATTTTAAAAATTACATAAATCAGCCATGAATCCTAAGTGTAAAACCCCTGCAGGAGACATTATCTATTCCATATCTTGTTTAATAAGTGCAGGAGAAAATATCTATTTTGATTCATTTTTTACCTTAAGAAAATCATTACTTCTAAAACAAATGTATTATACCATATGACACACACACGTACAGCCTTACTAATTTTTTTCATCCTTTCACATGTCAACAGACATTGGCCATTGTAAATACATAAAAAATTCCAAAGCTTAAAAACAGCATGTTATTATTCATAGCAAAATACCTAAACTACCATCATCTTTTATTTAACACATTGGGTTGTTTTTTGTTTTTGTTTTATTTTTTGTTTGTTTGTTTGTTTTTGCCTTACAAATGTAAATGTCTGCCTAATATCTGAGTTATTGTGCGCAAATTCAAAAATAAAAAAAATCAACTGATACGGCTTAATGTATTTGAGGAAAGTCAAACTAATTCCAATTCCTTTATAAATACTTATAATTGAGATGTTTGCAGATGGCTCTGGATCCAAAATAGCATCAGAGGTAACATTTAAGGTATCTGCAGATACAAATAAGTGAACTTACAAATTGATTAACAATTCTATGACATGAGGTTAAGTTCAGTCCCTAACTGTACCTGTGTTGAGTGTCTCATTTCTCTCTCTCTTTCCCCTTTCCCTCATTTTATGACATGAATGACAACCGACCCACTCAGTAACTCCTTCATTCCCAGCTTAGTGGATGGCATAGTTCATCATAAGTAAGGTAATAAAGATGATACAGTCAGATCACTGAAAGTGTCAGGATGGGAGAATATGATATCTCATTAGGTGTACTGGCAAGTAGCCTGGTATTTATGAATAAAAGTTCTCAATTCTCACTAGAAGTAAGTAAAGGCATCTGTTCCCACATTCTGTTCAAGTAAAGGCGTGGGTTCTGCACAAAATTCCAAAAACGAGTATATTCTGCAGCCCCATGCATTGGAAGCTAATTTTTCTCTAAATTTTTTATTGTATTCAAGGGTTGAAGTACATATGTTGCATGTGATATTTCTATAATTTCAAACATAACCCAATTCAATGTATCCAAAAATTTTTTGTAGGTTTATTCTGAGTGAATTGAAGTGTTGAGACTACTTACTTCCACTATGTTATTTATTTAAGATGCAAATAAATATATTAAAGTTTTTAAAATTAGTATTGCCTTTTGTAAAATGAGAAAAAAAAAATGGCCTGCTTCATTGCTTTGTTCCAAGTATACAGATCAACCGCCCCCCATTCAAGCTGGGAATAGGGTTGCCATGTCTCTACCTCAGGGAGGAAAGTTATCTGGGGCGTGAGGGAAGTAGTAAGATTTGTAAGAACTGAGACTTGGAGGAAAGGAGGGAAGAGAGGGGTCTATAGAAACTAAAATAAAAAGGAAAAGCTTCCTCCCTTCCTTCCTAACTAAACAAAAAATGATGTATCCCTCGGCTACAGAGAGAGAGAGATCCGTGAATCCTGGATGAACCCCAGAGGTTGTAATACCCTAAGAAGAAAGGTTATGAGGTATTTCTTGGGGGGAATATCTCATCATATTGTGTGTACCAGCATTCTAAGAGATTTCTCTGTCCTGATCGTTACAAAAATGTCACAGCAAAGTGACAGAGAGAGAAAGACCGTGAGTCAGAAAAGGCCACGTGATCAGAGACAAAGGAAGCCCCAGCAGTTATTTCTGACAGTCCAAAGTGCCCCCACATTCCCAAATCCTGACAAATAGATAAGCTTTCTTAATTTTGATACAATTTCTGGAAAATAAGGAGAAAGTATACAAATGACCATCTTAGAATTCAGTGCCATTTCAGCTTAATGGAGACTGAGAAATAACATACAGTTTGTAGAAGGAACAGAATACTCAGCATGCTTCTTACATACCTGCTATTGAGGACAGAGATTCTAACCTGGGATAAGTGTCTTACTATTTTCATTAAAGTTAAAAACTTGGCTTGGTGTCCATAGCTCAGTGAGTAGGGAGCCAGTCACATACCCTGAGGTTAGCAGGTCTGAGCCTGGCCTGGACCTGCTAAACAATAATGACAACCAAAATATAGCCAGGCATTGTGGGGGGCGCCTGTAGTCACAGCTTCCTGGGAGGCTGAGGCAAGAGAATCACTTAAGCCCAAGAGTTGGAGGTTGCTGTGCTCTGGGATGCCATGGCACTCTACTGAGGGCAACATAATGAGACTCTGTCTAAAAAAAACTAAAAGGAACTGTGCTACTCTAATAGGAAAATCCCCCAAAGTTCTGAGTTTCACATATAAAAGGACATGGAAGATTTACCTTCAAATGAATAAATGAAAATTGTTTTACTATTAAATAAAGTTTCTATATTCTATTCTGCAAGAATCTACAGAAACCAAGATTTCTACACAGGATCCACTGGTAACCCAATCTCTCTTCCACGAGTTTCCAATCTTCAGGAATTCTAAATTCATATTATTCCCAATGGCCTTTTTCATTGCCTGCTATTCACATCGAAATTCAAAATTCAGAATTATCCCACAGTCAATTCTGAAACAGAAATGGAACAGGAATGGAAAAATTGACCTGAAGCTTTGTTCATAGTAATATACCAATGTTGGACTCTTAGTTATTACAAATATATCACAGTATTATAATCTGAAACTGGGAGTGGGTTATACAGAAATTCTCTGTACAATATTTGCAAGTTTTCTGTGAATGAAAAATTAATACAAAATTTAAAGTTTATTTTATACAATTTTTTACAATTATTTCTTGCAAACACCTTTTTCTAATTGAAGTAGTTCAGAAAAAAATACCAGGTTAAGGGCAGTGCCTGTGGCTCAAAGGAGTATGGTGTCAGCTCCATATACCAGAGATGGCAGGTTCAAACCCAGCCTCTGGCCCCAAACTGCAAATACACACACACACACACACACACACTAGGTTAAGCCTGACATAAACTCCATCTAACTAATATTGAGAGTACCCTGCTAATGTTTTGTCAGGCAGTTTTTTTTTTTTTTACTTAATTTTAAAATGAATTGTGAAAATATATAGAATCAGCAAATATTTATTACATACCTACTACGTACAGTAATCTGGAGTAACTAATGAATTAAACATAGATCATTTTCTAGCAAATGATACAAATAGGTACATAAATAATTATGATTCAATAAAAGAATTGTGTTTTTTACAAGAAGAGTTTAAATTGTTACCAGAATTTATAGGAAAGAAAAAATATTTTTAAATATTGAATCAAGCTCTTTAAGGAATAGGTGTCATTTGAATTAGATCTTGAGTTATCATTTGTTTGGAGACAAGTATTGATTAGGGAAAGAACATAAAGAAAGGATATACTACATAAAGTCAATAGAGTAGACAGAATTTAGGGGACATAAAAATTACAGTGAAAAATAAGGACAGAAAGATAACTTACCGACATTGAGCAGAGCATGTTAGAGACCAAGTTATTGTGTTATACATAATTTTGCAGAGTTTTGACACAGGAAATAATGTCAAGACAATATTTTTAAAATATTGCATTTTTCAGCTTAGCACCCATTGCTCATACACCTGCCACATATACCCAGGCTGGCAGGTTCGAACCTGGCCTAGGCCAGCTAAACAACAATGACAACTACAACAACAAAAAATGGCTGGGTGTTATGGCAGGCACTTGTAGTCCTAGCCACTTGGGAGTCCAAGGCAAGAGAATCACTTAAGCCCAAGATTTTGAGGTTGCCATAAGCTGTGATGCCACAGCACTCTACCTAGGGTGACATAGGAGCCTCTGTCTCAAAAAATAAGTCAATAAATAAATAAAATTGCATTTTTTAGAAATAATATCTTGTCTTAATACAGAATCAGAGAAGATTATGATACAATTTTCATTTACTGGGATGAATTAGAACCCACCAGAAAACAGATCCTGGAGAACACAGAAAGCTCGCGTTTGGAAAGTTCAGTGTAAAAGCAGATAGGTCATCAAAAGGAAATGTTTACATATACCAAGTGGTGACGCGGGAAATCATTTATTTCCCCTGCAAGTAACAACTTTTCCCACAAGACAATAGAATCTGAGCATATGGAAGCCAGGACCAGACTATTATGTAGAAAAACAGGTAACCAACATTAAAAAAAAAAAAAAACACACACACACAAAAAAAACACAAAAACAGATATTAGAGTCTAAGCCATATATACTCATATTTTGTGCAGAAAGGCAAATTTGCAAAGAAGGAGGATTAATAGGACAAACACTTATCCCTTATCTAGAAGAAATAAAGCAAAAAACAATTGTGATAACCAGAGTCCTGTTCAATATCATGGCCAAGCCCATTCACCATCTGGCATTATTAAAGGAGCCTCTAATCCACCCTGTCTGTGAATGGCACCCTAAGTTAGCAGGAGACACTTAGGCTGTTAAAAAGACAGTGGAAGAATGAGAAAGCATTGGCCAAGGAAAGATGGTCAATAGGAATTTGTACTTGGTATTCTGAGTACCAAAGTGAAGACCCAGAGCCTGGGGCTGAGAAATATTGGATGGTACCAAAATGAAAACCAAGGCCCCAAGGATAACTAATACTAGACATCTTATGTCTAGTTAAACGAAGCCACATAGGGATGCCTGTGTCCATAGAAAGCACACAAATGGGAAGCGGTTAGGGGCCCTGCTTTCTTTGCTTCTGTTCAGCTTACCAACTTGAACAACATTCTCCTGGGTGTGTGCCATGCTCGTTAAATGTACCTCTTCCTCTATGACTAATGATTCAAATGGAAAGGCCGTCATACATTCCTCTGTGGTCTGAGTCAGTCTGGTTTCAAGTTATATTAAATCCCATGACCCATGAGGTGGCCTCAGTTGCGACGGTACTGCTTCTGGAACGGTAACCAAAGTAGGGTATTGGGGATATCCTAGACACAATTACCAAAGCCAAGTTTTACATCTGACACCAAGTCTTTAAACACGGGAAAACACATGTTTTCTAAGTTGCACAGCACCTTTTCATTTTATCAGACTGTTTCTCAAGTCTAATATGACAGAATAATAATACTTTGAGAGATTAACACAGAAAATAAAATATGTAATAATTTATTTAGTATGACTGACCATATCAGGGATATTTCCATACCTTCTTCTCTGAGTAATAAGGCAGGATTATTCAGATGTAAAAGACTTCACAAGTAAAGTCTGAGCTCACAAATTTAATGAAGTTCAAATCTTAGGAACCTAAAAGGGAAGACCGGAAAACTAGGAAACATCAACTGGCAATAATGTACCAAATAATATGCTTGCTGTTTTGTGTAAATGAAGTTGTCCTGTAAAAACAGTAGCACTGTTTTTAATATAATATATATGTGGATGCTCCCATTTTTAAATTTACATTATCTTTTAAAGGGTCATAGATGAATATACAAACTTATTGAAAAATAGTACTTTGTTTGAACAATAATGCTTTCTAAAACTAAAATCATGTAAATAAAGAGGGACTTAGATGATGATGAGAGAAACTACATGTTAGATGAATAGATTATAAGAATATAAAATATACGTTAGTTTTCTTAGCAGAATGTGACTTAATCACCTTTTTAAAAATCACCTCTTTTCTTCCTATAGATTGAATGGCCTCTCATGACATTTTAATATAGTCAATTCCGCAGTCACTTTGAGGATTCTCTATCCATACCTAGGTTAGGTGTTTACCATGTTCAAAGCAGTCATTCTGTCATCATTAAACAGGGAATTAATAGAGGTTTTGGCTATTTATCTTTAAAATATTCAAACTAATCATTTATAGTAAAATATAACTTAAAATTTATGGACATGTTAATAAATTATAAAAAATGACAGGACGAGTCGAGATGATTACGCTTCTGGCTTAATTTTCCAAAAATCATCAAAATAAATTATTTTTATGAAGATATAAGTGAAATAAATCATTTTAGTGGAATCTAAAAATGTAGAAATAATATAAATATCATTTTTTCTTGAAAATGTTAAAAGGCTACTTGTTATTTTTCTGATGAGCAAAAATTAAAAAAAAATTGTTTTTTTTCTTTGCTATAGCAATGTAGACTGACTTGGGAATATACAGTTTTTTAAGCTCTCTTTTGACATTCTCTTAGAGATCTTGAAAATCTATGAGGGTCTTTTAATGTTATTTTATTAGGTAACTACTCTTTTATTGATGCTTTGTATTTTTTTGTTTTGCTTTCATTTTGTTTGGTTCAGATGTAAAGTTATTTCTTTTCTTCTGCTCTTTTTGCGTTTCCTTTGTTCTTCTATATCTAATTCTTTGATCTATGATATTAGGTTATTAATTTGTAATCTTTCTGTCTTTTGGATATAAGCATTTAAGGCTAAGAAATTCTCTCTTAACCCTGCTTTTGTCAGATCCCAGAAGGGGATATGTCATGATTTTCCTTCAGTTGGAAAAATCTTTTAATTTCCATCGTAATTTCATCATTGACCCAAAGATCACTCATCACCAGATTGTTTAATTTCCATGAATTTTGTAGATATTTCCAGTCCTCTTTGGTTTATTTTTAGCTTCATTCCACTACGATCAAAAGATACATGAAATAATTTCAATTTTCCTCAGCTTGCTGAGAATTGTTTTGTAGGCTATAGGGGTGGCCATAAAATTTGTGGGCAACTGCTTAAATTGCATATGAACTTTATGGCCACCCTGTATATGATGTACCTTTGAAAATGCCCTATGTGCTGATGAGAAGAATGTATAGTCTGCAGTCTGGGTAGAATATTCTGTTGATATTTGTTAGGTCTATTTGTCCAAGAATTCTGTTTAAGTTCAGTGTTTCTTTTCTGATCTTTTATCTTGATGATCTGTTTAGCTTTGTCGATGGAGCATTGAAATCTCAAGTGATTACGATGCTGTTATTTGTTTCTTTGCTTAGATCTAAAAATATTTGATTTGTGAATCTGGGAGCTTCTGTGTTAGGTGCATATGTATTTAGGATTATTATGTCTTCTTGCTAAATTGCTCCCTTTATCATCGTATAAAAAACATCTTTCCCTTGTTTCATATTTGATGTCTTATTTTATCTTATATGAGAACAGCTACCTCTGCTTGATTTTGGTTTCTATTCTCACGGAATTTTGTTCCCATCTCTTTACATTCAGTCTATGAGTTATCTTTACAAATTAGGTGGGTTTCGTGGAGACAGCAGATCCTTGCAGTGTTTGCTTTTCTAGCCAGTCTTTATTTTTAAATACATTTCCATGTAAAGTTAGTATTGATATGTGCGATGCAGCTGTATTCGTAATGATTAATGATACCTAGTTGCTTTGTGGTTTGACAGGTCTCTGCACACATAGGATTCAGGGCACATGGCACATGTGTAGGATGGCGTTGGTCTATGATATACAGATGGCCAAGATACACTGCTCTGGCTTTAGTCCCACTCAAGGTCTTTCAGGCAGTGGCAGTAGCATCATTGCAGCATCATTGCAGCATCATTGCAGCTGCCTTGGCGTAGGCAGTGGGTGCCAAGGGCTATGAGTGCACACTCTGCTCAGGTCCTACAAGAAGTGCTGTTAAGAAAGATCACCTACACCACAGCAGTGGGTGCCAGGCCCATGATATCCTGCTCTGCTCAGGACTCCTGGAAGTGGCAGTGGAAGGGTGCTTGTCACCTGCCCACATGGGGTATATAAGTATCAGAATTCCCTCTTCCTTCCTTACCTGGCAAGAGAGAGGCAGCAGTCACAGATCTAACCCTGAAACAAAAGTAGCATTCTGTAATTGGGATGCTATTCATACATGCTGCCAGCTGCTGCACTGAGGGCTGGCAAGACAGCCACCCCTTCTCTGCACAGCAACACAGCTGCACAGTCTCCAGTCAGGTCCAGGTATTAGTCTGGTGGCCTGTGGTAGTGATTGGCCCTCCCACTGGTCAAGCTTTGGTACCCTCAGGGGAGGCATGAAGCCTGGGATTTTCCCCTCTGTCTCTTTCCCATGGGTGGCACCTTCTCTAAGTACCCTGGCCCTACTGTGCAGGTCATCTGACTTATATCTTCTTCATTTCACTCCCACCTCCTCTCTGTGGATTCCCTATGCTCTTGCCCAGACAAGTGATCCAAAGGCAGGAATCTATTCACCACTTTCAATCCTGTCTATTATCATGGCATCGTGCAGGTTGCTTCTAGTTCCCCATCTTGGCCCCCTCCATATCGTTCTGGCATTTCAAATGAAACTGTTCAACTATAAAAGGCCCTTATAAGTCTGATCAATATGGGGCAAAGACCCTAGAGGCTGTGAAGGCAGAGGCCCACGTAGAAATAGGATTAGGTTGTAGTAGGTTTAGTTTAGAAAGTGTTTCTAATTTTGAAATTAATATGGGTAATGGCTACCATATTGGACAATGTAGTGGTGTATCATTAGTTATTTCTATAGTTTTATTCAGATAAAAATTATTATTATACAAAAATATTATTGCTGAATCCTATTATTACCAATAAATGTAACACTCCACATGTCAATGCTGTGAGTCTGATTTGATCATCCTATCCTCTTTTCCAGGTTATTCCTTCTAGTACCATGATCCCAATGATCATTATCCCTTTGAGTCTATTAATCCTAATACATTTCATGGTTAGTGTAATGGTTAATTGTACATGTGAACTTGACTGGATCATGAGTAGCACAGTTTCTGTGAGGATGTTTTTGGAGGAGATTAAGAATAAATTGGTAGACTGAATAAGGCAGATTGCCCTCTGTAGTGTAGTTGGGACTCATCTAACCAGTTCAAGGCCTAAATTCTTCCTTCCTGACAACCTTCAGACTGGAACATCAATGCTTTATGCTTTTAATTCAAACTACAGCGTCAGCTTTCCTGGGAAGACCTTCATCATGCTGATTCACTCTGAATATCTTGGGACTTGTTAGACTCCATAAGCATGTGAGCAATTCTTTGTAATAACTCTCCTTCTCTTTATATCTCTCTCTCAAATATAATTATGCACACACAGTTGTGTGTGTCTGTGCCCTTTTAATTCTGTTTCTTTGGAGAATGCTGACTAATATGTCAGTTATATTAATTACACTCTTGGGTCCCTTGCTTTTATTTCCATCATACTCTGAACCCACCAATCTCTCTGCCTTCTTAGCACCTCTTCCTTGAAGGTAACAGTAGAAGGAAAAAGGATACAACCATAATAGCCAGTCTTACATTGAGTACCGGGACACAAAACATGGCCTGGAAATGCAGCTGCAAGGAAAATATACTGTACTTTGCTTTTTTCTTTACTCTGGGGTTCTTCTAAATAAGTATTTGCAAAATTATTTTCTCTTCTCACATTCCAGTATATTCTCTTCCCCTCCCCAACTCTCAGCTAAGGATTTTGCTTCCAATTTTACTGATAAATTTCACTGAAGAACATGCACAGGTGCACAGGGTCACATCACCCGCCCGTCAGCATGCTCTCCCATCTATGCTTCCTCTTCACCTGGGATAACATGTAGGACCCGACTCCTAAATCAGCTAATCCCTACTTTTATGCACCATGTTTCCTGTCACCTGTAGGAACCTCTTAACTTCTTTGTATTGAAAGATAAAGGCAGAGGATGCTGGTCCTTAGAAAAGAAAACAAAGAAAAAGACTAAAAGGAAAGTATGTTTTCTGGGAGTTAGATTCCCCAAATAAAGCATACCACCATTATATCACAGAGAAATCTGAAGAAGCCCCTTCATTTTAGAGAGAAATTTCTGTGTAGTGCCATTATCAAGGATGCAAACCTACTCTAGAATATCCACACACAAGACTGGACTGGACATGTTGAAGTTTTCTCTGTGAAATGTATTGTGTGATCTTTGAAAATGAGCAATTTAGTGGAAACTGTGAGAAACTGAAAATTAATGGTTATTTTCTCATTTTCTTGATACTTTATAAGACTTCTTGGTTTTTATATAACCCTAAGAGGAATGAGGGACCAGTCCAAGTCCTAGGGAAGTTCTCACCATATTGATAAGTATAACTGTACAATTACATTTAATTTGATTTATAAAAATATAAACCAATCTGATGTTTCTAAACTCAGATGTGGTGATTAAAAATTCACACTTGACATATATATGTAACAATTAATAGGTTTATTTAAATTTTTATGCATCAGTTGACACCTCAGAGGAAAAAACCTAGAATCAAAGCTATCTAACTTTGAAAACAGCCATGATATTAGAAACATTGAGTGCATGAAAGTGAGTTTGAACTCTCAAAAGTCACTGATAATTTCGTATCAGTAAAATGGTATGAGTCTGAGTTTGCCAGAGTATATGAAAATGCTTTAAAATCCTTGAGAAGACAGGATTACAAAGGAAAATAATTTTCAGAAACAAGGACGGTATGAATGTTGCCTTGGTAGAATTTTTGACAAGATTAGTTTCTGTGCAATTCCCTACAGAGTGAGGAGTTGAAAGTGATCATCCACTCTCCTGTTTCAGACTAAAGATCTAAATAACTTGACACCTCCCAGAGGCACAAAAAACTTAGCCCTGACTCATTCCAATGTAAAGTATGCCCCTATTTCCCTAACTCTGGATTAACCACCAAATTTTGAATAAGTGGTAGAAAAATGTTTTTTTCTATAAAAAATGTAACTAAGGATCCCTGAATGTGCCTTAGTAATGAGATGGCAAAGAGGAAGAGCGAACGAGAAAAACAGAGGCGTATGTTGTTGTGGCTGAGCAGTGGCAATTCTCTGGGGCTAGGAAATGATCACTTTTCATTGAATGTCTGATTTTCTCAGACTTCATGGCCATTCTCATACGCACAGAGCTGAAAATATTTCATTGCCTATGGACAAACAGCTGAGTATATTGGAGTAGCTTTCTGAAATTTTTCAAAATACGTAATTCTTCAACTCAAATATTTGACTCTGTAGGTGTTGCCCAGGAGAACTTCAGGCTTGGGAATTATGTCTGTAGTGAGCTAGAGTGGTACACGTGCAGGGCAAGTTAAGTCAAACAGCAGACAATACAACACCCTGCTTCTAACTTCTATACCCACTCCTAAAGCTGTTTACAAAAAAAAAGGACAAAGTAATTGATTGCCTCCACAATGTTCCACGACGAGGGCAATCAAACACAGATCAATTTCAGAAGTACCAGACCAAGTCTTGCCACCTGAGATCTTATTATAACAGTTCAGTTCAAAGTCTTAACTATTTGTCAAGCTTTTGGGAGGCCAGGTGAGAATACTTTTCCGCATGCCTCCTAAAACTTTGATGTTCAGTGTGTCACCAGCAACATGAGCACTGCTCGGAGATTGCTGGAAAGGCAGCAAATCTCTAAGAGTCCGCAGAATGTATTCAATTCCAAATTCAGAATTTGGATCCTAACAAAATCCCCAGTTTATTCATATGCACATTAACATTTGAGGATCAATGCCTGAATTCTGCCTTCCAGAGTACGAGAACCTGCATATCATCCTAAATATCAAAGTCCTTCAGTAATTTTTTTTTTTTTTTTTGCAGTTTTTGGCTGGGGCTGGGTTTGAACCCACGCCCTCCGGTATGTGGGGATATGGGGCTGGTGCCCTACTCCTTTGAGCCACAGGCGCCACCCAAAGTCCTTCAATAATTTATAGATATTACTGCCTGGTGTTCAAAGGACTTGAAGTAAGACAACAGACTAGGTAATCAGATAGCTCAAATCTAAAGACAATGTCAGCATTTGTCAGGGTGGCACTAGGCTAACTGGTAACTTGGTATCAGTAGAATGTTATGAGTCTGAGTTTGCCAAATACATCAAAATGCTTTAAATGGAAATAGACAAAGGCAGAAATCCCCATGACCTACTATAATGGAAGCTTTTGGTTTTGGATTTTTGTCTTCTCTCACACGTATTATAAATCAATATAGGTCAGATAATGTTCCTGAATGTTAGAGCTTTACCATCTGGAACAGGTGGCCTTCAGGGTCACTGTGGCAGGAATAAAAGGAAGATTGAATGTGCTCCCCAGCTCTTCATGGCCTTGGACCAGCCGTGAACGATGCCACTCTAGCTTATGATTCACTGGCCAGAGCTAGTTCAACAGTGAGATACATAAATATTTAGTGAGTTCTGTTTCAGTCTCCCTAAATACTTCCATAATGACTGTATTTTTCTTTGGTTCAAGTTTTTCATATTTTTCCAGTAGCAGCTCATGATTATTGGAGGCCACCTATTTAGGGAGATCAGATTTCTATTTCCCTCACTGGCTCTAGATCCCTATTGGATGGCCTGTGATTTGAATGTATCCAATTATAGGGACTGAGGTCCAGCTGCTGGTGTAGCTTAGCCAGGAATCCTCCAATGAATTATGTCCGTACAAATGCCTCTACCCTTGTGAGCTGGCAGGTGTAAGGCTTCGAGACGACAATCTCCAGTTTGCACACAGCAGAAAGCTATCAGCTCCTCCCAGTGTCCCTGCCTCAGAAGACTGATATCATGCCACGTTTCAGCTACTCTTTGGTTCTTCACATACCACAAGGACCAGAAACATAAAGACATTAATGTTGACCTGCCATAACCACCCCAAGATAAACTGAGATCTCTGCAGGCCAGGCTATCCATGAACCTTCCAAGCTCCAGTGCTCACTATCAGGTTCTTGAATGCTGAATGTCCCCAGGCTTTTCTTCCCTGGAGTAACAAATTCATGAATGAGCATTTTCTATTAGGAATAAGGCAGAGACTGTCCTCACTTGCACTATGTCCTCACTGGAAGCTACTCAGCAGACTAGAGGTATCCAGGAATACGAGAGATCTAGGAAATATCAAACCTATTAATTACCAGAATTTATCTTTCTGCTTTACAGACACGAAACCAGTTAAAGGCATTTTGTGTTCTTTGCACTAAGTTAATTAGGCAGTAATTTGCAGAGAAGAGCTTAGAACCAAGGTTGAGTGGGTCCAGCTTCCAAGCTATCTGTATCTGATGGGTTCTACTGAGTCCCACCAGCTTCAGTGTTAAGGGAAGGAGGTGGAAGAGGATAGATGCTGGGGTCACACAAGCAAAGAGATCGCAGCTGTATTTATGGTTGCCGTTGGGTCAGAGACGGGGGAGGAGGGTTTGAGAGGAGTGAAGGAAGGGCCTGCTACACAAGTAACCTGTAGTCTGGCTGTGCTTTCATTTTTTCCTGGATCTAGTTTCTATCTTCAACTTTAAGTGCAGGGGCGAAATGACAGGGGTTAATTTCCCTCTATTGCAACCCTGGAAGAACCAATTGAAAGGGCCAAGTAGCCTTGTAGGATGAATATGTTAGCCTTCAGTTCAGCTAGAACCTGCGACATCTCCTCTGTGCCTGGGTCACCTCCACACAGGCCATGGCTTTCCATTCTGACCAGGAGATAGGATTTTAGGTAGGTATCCAGAAGAGTGTAAGAGAAACCTTGGTAAAGTCAATACACCGAACAGTCCAGAAAGGCTGGTCAGGCTAATAACCAGTCAGACTCTGGGTCCAGAAACACAGCTTGGCGAGGTCACACTGACCTACACACATGTACTGAAGGCTCCAGACACCAACCACTCTGGTGACAAGGATGGCCATGATACTCAGGGTGTTCCAGAATACTGACTGGTGCAACAAACCGTCACACACACGTAGGGCAGGTTAGAGTCACTGACCACCTTGGACCCCCGACTATCTAATATCAGGGACCTAAGACAGGCTTATAGAGCACATTCTGCTGCCGCCTTTGGCTTGCTGAGCCCTGCTCCGGTCCCCTGTCCTTTCCCTGCACCCAGGAGACATCTGCTCATAGTGTCCCGGATGCCTTTTGTAAGTAGAAGGCAGAGAAGGCTGACTCAGAGGTCCTAGTTCAAGGCCAAACTATGCCAAAACTCCAGTTTGTGTGGTTTCCCCATAAACACAACAGGCTACAAGGACGGGTGCTTCTTGTGAGAACTACACTAGATCTTGACAAGGACGTGTGGCAAAAACCTGCAACTACTTTTGAAATTATCCTCACTACTTAGGGCTATGAGCACCTCTGAGCCTGCCCCAGGAACGGAAGTCTGGCCAAAGCTTTTTAGGCATTCTTAAATCTCATATGTCTATAGCCACCATTCTCTCAAGAATTTATCATGGCGCTGATTCAGTGTTATGTGGGAACCTTTTTTAAGAATATAGAAAATAAACAAAATGTGCTAATATAGGAGTGATAGCTATTAAATGTGCTCTACTTGCATATTTTATACCATGTCAAGATGATTCAAGTTATGACTGGAAGAGGAGAGAGAGAGAGAATAGGAAAGAAACTCTTGGTACAGAAAGTAGCTCAAACAAATAAACAAACAAAAAAAACCCCAAAAAATAAAGCCCTTTTAAGGGATAAATGCCTTTACAAAAGCAGCGAGGCCCACAGCTGTTTCATACATGAATTATTTTATTCCTAAATGTGTCCATCCTATCTTAAATTGTGACTTACTAAATTTCCTTTTGCTCTCCTCAGGCCAATTTAACTCTGAGAAGGGAATGAGGAATGGCGGAAGACTTATTCTGAGGAGAAATAGAAAATGGGTGAGCGAGGTAAGATAGCGCGTGGCTGCTGAACTTGGTAAATGCCAGTTTGACAGGCTCAACTGCTGCGTTTAACCTTTAACTGGTGTTCAATAGATAATTTGTATTTGATTTTCTACCTCGTAGATACTGGAAAGTGAGGACAGTGACAATGAAAGATATGAAGAGAATAAAACAAAACATAAGACGTGAGTTCATTTTGTCAGTGTTTGATTGCAGAAGATATTATAGAAAGGAGGGAATAGAATTCTAAACATGGAAGAAAGAAAGAAACTCAATAGTCATTTCAGATAAAAATATATTCTAAAGTTATATTTCCCTAGAACTATTATAAATAGGCAACTAAATAAATCATCTCGTGTTTAACAAATAAGTATCTTTCAAAATACAGATTTCATTTTTAACTTGGCAAAGCAGTTTCACAGCTGTCGATGAATAACTCAGGAAAATCTCATCAACAAAAGAGCCATTACATGCAAAAGAGAAATTCCAAAGGAATAATAGAAAGCTTACTTAGGGGAAAACATAATAATTTTTATTACATTTAAATACATATTTAGATTTCTCAGCTGCATTTTTTCCTGCATAAATGAAATGACTTCTTGGAGGATTTTTATAGGAAGCTTTTACAGATGGTCACTACCAAATAAGTAGATAGATAAATAGTAAACACCTATGCTACTATTGTTAATGAAAAAAGGTAAAGAAAGCCAATTGAAAATCTTTCCACCTCATCTAAAATTCATGGAAAATAACATTTTTCCATGTTTTTTCTCACATCTGATTATTATAACCATTAAACTGTAAGATCTTTGGGAAAAATAACGGAATTTTTTCCCTTAGTCTATGAAATACTCCATGGTGTAGTTGTTAACATCAGAGACTTTGCAGGTGGATTACTGGGGTTCTGATTCTGATTCTGCAGGTTAGTAGCTGCATGATGTGATTCTCTGCGCCTCAGTTTCTTATCTGTATAATGACAGTGCTGATCACAGTATTCTTGTCCTGTATGTGACGTGGCTCCACTGTGCGCTGGCAACCAGCTTGTCTGAGTCTGGAGAGATGAAACAGCCACACACAAAAGTGACATGATGTGGGTTTGCTGCCTAATGACAGACATCAAGAGATGAAACAGAAGATCAGCTGCAGCCAAGTATTAGTCCGCCAAGGTTTTGCTAGATGTGGTTGTGACATTGGGGCCCCTTAGGCTGGCTAAGATAAAGCGAGGCCCCTCTGGGTCCCTCCCGGGTGAGTGCCAGGTCCTCCCCTAGTGAGCCAGGACTCAGGCTCTGTTTGTCACAGTGTGAGGTGACAGATGCCCACCACTGTCAGGACAGGTGGGGTGCTGTGATCTGGGACAGATGAAGTCTAGGGTGGCAGCTCTGACACCCTGTCAGATTATCCCTGCTGGCCCCAGCACAGGAGAGACTGATGAAGGCTTAGGCTTCCACGCCTCAGTTGTCACCTCCTTGTGGAGAAAACAAACTGACAGATTAGTGCCCCATTCCCATCCTCAGGGTCCCAGGAGCTCCCCACCTAAGAGAGAGGGTTGGGCTGGGTGGGTGCAGTGTCCCAGTCTGTCCCAGTCTCGAGGATGCATTGCTTATTGCTTGACCCAGGCCACTCAGCCTTCCCATCCAGAAAGGGAGGTCCTGTGCTGCACTCGTGCCCCGGAAGTAAAGGAGCAGGTGACCCTGGGGCCACTGGGGAAACCCTAGCACCCTGCCTTGGGCCTGTCTCTCATCTCTGTGGGACCTCACAGAAGGAAGGCACTTTGGGGAAGCATCATCCCCAGATTAGAGGCTCCTGTCTGGGGTATTGTGGTGGCCGGAACAGCAACCACCCCCAGGATGTGCCCTCTAAGGGGACAATGGAAAAAGAGCAGGAAGGAACACAGAGTCTGGGACTGTGCGGTCACAGCTATTCAGGCGGCTGCCTGGTCCACCCCAGGCAGTGTTTCCCAGGGCGCTGGCGTCCGTGTCTTCCTTGCACGAGAGTGGGGTGTCTAGAGTCCACAGGCCCCCTGTCACCCAGCGGTACCACCCCATCATCAGGCTGTCCCGATGTTCCGGCTTCAGTTCCTTTGTGGGGCTGCTGTCCCACCGCGCAGACCTCATTGGCCCGTGGATGATAACAGGCTGCACACAGGGCCCGTGATACTTTGTGAGAGGGCTCCCACTGTCACGTGGCCGGGCAGTGAGGGACGTTCCTACAGAGGATCCAAAAACGAGACGTCAGTTTCCCTCAGTGGTGGCCATCGTCGTCCTCACTCACACTTGTGTGACAGATGTTTGTCCCTTCCAGGCAGCAAGTTTCCACTCTAGTCCCTCTCCCCACACAGTGGATCCTGTTACAGCCCAGTCAGCCAGTTGCCAGTTGCCTGCCCCTGTGCCTTGGCTGTTGTCACTAAGGGTGGGTTGGTGGAAATGCAGCGAGACATGGTGGCAGGGGTGGCTACGTGGAGCTTGGGTTTGTCCATGAAGCACAATATTCATGTCCAGTCCTAGTCATAACACGACGTCCACGGCCTAGATGGTGGCTGCAGCCCAGAGGAGCCCTCTGCTTGCTGTCAGAGCCATCTGTATAGCCCAGTATACTGAATATCTCTGAGTCTCGGGCTCCATGTAACCCCAGGAGGAGTCACAGCTCGCCTGCGGGTCCCTGGTCCCTCTGGTAAGCTAGCCACTTGTTCTTGGAGTCACAGCTCCCCTGAGGGTCCCTGGTCCCTCTGGTAAGCTAGCCACTTATTTTTGCAGTTTGCCATCCCTTAGGGTCCCAGCCAGACCTTATTAAATGTCTCACTTTCACTGGATAATTGAGCTCTACTAAGACCACCTAGCCATGTTGTACACTTTGGGCCACAGTGTCACATGTGGGGCTCCATCCGCAAGACGCTCTGTTTCTCCCAGTGCCCAATAGCAAGCAGAGGATTATCATTCAAAAGGGGATACATTCGGTGGCTGCCTCAGGTAACCTATAAATCCAAAATCAAAGAGGCTGGTATGCCCAGCACCAGTTTCCTGTTGCCACAGACTCGGTAAAGATTAAAAGTTCTTAGCACAGTACTTGTTAGCATTAGACCTTACTACAGAAAATGAGTAATCTTTCCAAGTGAATGCTCGTTGGGAATGCTTGCTTTCCAAAGTCTCCAGCTCTGAAAATGAGTGATCACTCAAGTGCCACCCACATGCCTTTCTCTGCCTCAACCCACACAGTCAGCTCATTCACGGCCTGGGGAGTGGGGGAGTGATTTACTGATGACCCGTTTATCACCATTTCTTCCCCATAAAGCAGCCATCTTCGTGTCCAGCCCCTGCATCCCTAGCCTCATACTTCTGCCCTAGGCTGGGTACTGGGGGTATGGCCCCTACTGATTTGCCATGCGCGTGGTTGTCTCAGATTGGACACTGCTTGCTAAGCCAATTCTGCAAACAGCATTCACTGTGCACTGGTTACCAGCTTGTCTGAGTTAGGTGAAACAGAACATCTGCCCACACAAGTTACCTGACGCAGGTTTGCTACACAAAGAGGAGACAAGGGGCAAGAGAAGCCTGGGATTCAGGGGGAAGCATGGCCAAGGCTCAGGCAGGCTGTGGGGTGCAAGGAATGTCATCTGTGTGGGCCGCACTGCACTGCACCACGGCTGAGAGACCTGAAAGAAGCCCCCTCACCGGTGCGTTAGCCCGTGATGTCACCTGATCATCACATGTTGTGCTAAAGTGTTGAAGGAAATTCTACTTGTAAGGGAGGACTGGGACAGAGTCCAGGCTACTCCAGCTGGTCACTCTTATTCCACAGCTTATAGTTCCAATTCTTGAGAACTGTAAGTGAGAAAGGGGGAAGAACTGGGTTGGTCCAAGGCCATCCAGATAGGCGTCCTGCAGGTTATTGGAAGGATTAAACGAAGACGTTCTTGAAGCGTGACACCAGGCTGCTGAGGCTTTCTGGGTGAGTAACTATGGCTACAAGAAAAGCCTTTTACTGGTCTCCATGTCCATACCATTACAGAATGTATGTCTCAGCATTTGTTTGAAATTGGAAGGTCTCCCTTTCCATCTTGATTGTAATGAGAAACCCTGACTTACAGCTGCCTCCTACTATTATTTTTCAGATGAAAGTTGCTCCTTAGTAGCATTAGTGAGTGTTAGGTCTTACTACAAGTGACCAACTTGCACATAACCCAACTCTGGGTTTATAAAATAACTGTAACAACTGAAGAAAGGGGAATTGGAATGTGAAGGAGACAAAGAACAGGGACGGGGAAAAATGCAGAAAGGAGAAGGGAAAAGGCAAAAGGCAGAATTTAGGTTTAAGTAAGTAAAACAAGAGAAAAGAGAAAAGAGATCATTTTCTTTCTAGGAAAGGGAGAAGTGATGTCAATGTCAACGATAGATTACACACATCCCATTCCCCAGTCTTCTCCCTAAGAATTGATACAGGCGGATTATGACTACCTAGCATTTTAGGGCCAATGCTCTAATTAAGCCAAAATTCAATATAGTTATTAGACTAAATGCATAGTACAATTCATTGTGTAACTGACCACTTACACTTAAATAAATCATGCTTTTCCCCAGCAGTCCGGTGGACAATTTACTGGTGATTACTAGGCATAGAATTTGCCAACAACCAATATAAAGGAAAGCCATTGTTTCTGAGCTGTATCACATGTTTTGGAAGATTGCTCATTTATTTTCTTTTTTCATCTCATTCAAGATATTGGTTAGGAATCCATTCATGCCATTGAAGTCCACAAAGGGAAAAGCCATGTCCTACGGTTCCATAGCCAGGTATCTTCAGTGACAGATGAGGCACCCACAGAAAACCGTGCTGTAGAGTAAACATACTTCTCAGAGTTGGACGTATACATGGGAAAGAATTTGGCTATTTCATTTTGTAGTTCTCTGGTGTGATAAGGATGTTCTAAATATTTGTGCTTTTATCAATACTGAAATTTATCAACAATGGCAAAGAAAGACTGGAAGCTTAGCTCCCTATCTGTTAATTCTTTTGACCAACATCAGGCATATAGTTTGAATTCAAATTAATTCCTGAATGCATTTTCAATGCATTAAGTGGAATGTTATCTACTTATTACCAGACTCCATACAGTTTCTAATTCCCACGGGGAGAAAAAAAAAAGGACTCAAGCAATTGTTTTGCCGAATATTAACACAGGCCTTGTTCTTAATAACAACTTTAGCACCTCTTGCCTTATAATAAATGAAAACACCTAAGTAGATTACACAAATATGTGCAAAATTTTCAATATTGCAAAAAGAACAAGATTTTATGGCACAGGAATAAGTGATCCTGCCACAACTGCTGGAGTCACAGACAGACCCACTGACTGACTAAGTTTCAGCCGGCAACCCAGTTTACAATTGAAGAGAAAATCGACAGGTGCTTCCAAAGATTATGCTTTGGGTTTTAAAGCTTAAGAAATTGCTCCTGGAAAATTGATCAAACTGTCTATTTTTAAAAATACACATCTAGCGTATTTTGAAAAAATCATATATGTTAAAAATATATGCTATAAAATTGAAATGTATTTTTAAAAAATTAATTTTTTCATGATATTTCTGCAAATGTAAACGTTTGATTTAGAATACTGTGCAGTGATGTCATACTACTATTCTATCTAAATGTAAAAATATTATACACATAATTCTTTTTTATTTATTTTTTTGCAGTTTTTAGCTGGGGCTGGGTTTGAACCCGCCACCTATGGTATATGGGGCTGGTGCCCTTCTCCTTTGAGCCACAGACACCGCCCTGTACATATAATTCTTAAGCCATTCTTTTAAAAAAAAAAAATGATTAAGTATACAGATTTTTTGATGTGAGATAAAATTACTTTCATTGCTAGTTTTGTTTTTCAAGATAAATCTTCCAACACCCTCCCCATCCTCATCCCACCAGCATATATTTTGAAATTTTGCCTTGTTTTAGGTTTAGGAGAATTACTATAGTCTACTATTTTATGCTAGATTACTTTGTATAACAAGGCTTTCAAATGTGTGTATGTGTACATCTATCATAATGTGTATGCTAATAATTCTGGTTAAAACCCTGTTTTTACCTCTCTAATACATTGTTACATACAATTTTGAAAATAAGATGGATTCAGACATTCAACCTATTAGAGATTATCTAGCATGTACCTCTCCAGAGAATACAGTAAAGACTTCAAATAGGAAAACACAAAGGAAGCCTGAGCCTCTCCTGCCAGAGCAGAAGTTGTTCTGTATTCAAGAAAAATACATTTCTAAAACATGACAGTCTGCCCTAAGCTACTAATATTTGAACACTACCAGGAAACTAATAAAAGTAAGTAATGTCATGACTTTTATTTCCTGATAGGGTATTGATAAATTGCATTTTGGAGTTAATGGAGGAGATGAGGTGGATTAAGATTATCCTGTTTATATAATAAGTATCTAAGCATATGCTTGGAAATTACTGCACATATATGAATGATTAAATTCATGTTACTCATGTCCAAGCTTGAGACCAAGGCTTCTGAGGCTTTCTGGGTGAGTAACTATGGCTAAAAGGAAAGCCTTTTAATGGTCTTTGTTTCCAGACCATCATAGACCGTATGTTTTAGCATTGTGTTTGGATCTGAAAAGTCCTCCTTTTGATCTTTATTGTAATGATAAACTCTGACTCAGATCTGCCTCCTACTGTTATTTTTCAGATGGAAGTTGGTTCTCAGCATATCCACACCTCATCTTTTTCTGGACAGATCTGCTTGCACAGATCTCTGCTCTGGTGCTGAGCCCATCTTTCCTTCTGACACTATTTGTCCATTAGCAGCAAAGATAAAACAGCCTCAACGGCACTCAAAGCTTTAACAGTTGAAGGCCACATGGTCAGCTCTGCCCCTTCTTGGAAGAACTCCTTGTAGTATTAGAGGTGTGACTAAAATACCTTAATAATGTATCAGAATTCTCAAAGTGACTGAGTGTTAATGAACATCTAAGGTAGCTTGACTAGTCCTATGTAAAGGGCTTTGTAGTCTACATAGCTACTGAACAGAAACACTAGACAACCAGCCTATTTTGAGTTTAAGGCAAGATGATGAATAAAAAAATTATCTATTCTTTTTGTCAGTGTAGAAATTAGTTTTCAGCACACACCTAGCAATTTGATAGACTCTTCTTTTCAAAAGTAGCAGTGGGGACAGAACAAAAAACAGCACAGAAAGAGGAACACATAAGTAAACATGGAAAGAGCACTCCGCTAGCGTTTAAAGCCTACACAATTGTCCGTAAAGACGGATGAGCAATTAAATTATGTTCTTACATAATATAGAATCTTAGGTAGGCAAAGGAAGCCAGAACTGCCTCAAGGCATTTATGCGATGGACACGGGATAGTACATAGATGTATAGGAAATGACTTTTAAGAATCAGTTCAAATAGTTTTGAAAAAGCAGCTATAGGAACCTAGAACTGGAAATTGATGAACAGTCTCTTTGTGGCACTACCAACAGGGCAAAGCAGCTGCAGCAATGTTTAGTCTTTTGGTTCTCAGTTTAGGAATCAAATTCTAGAGTGGGAAAATCTAGCTGGATCATGTGGATCTTGGGCCTTTGCCTGGAGAAAGACTAGGCCCCGAATTAACAGTCGCTTGCATCATATCCAGTGGGGCAAGGCACAAAAATCAAAACAACTTCCCTCTTACCAGTCGAAGGAGGAACACATGTTAAAAACACAAACCAACAAATGTTCACAACATGCTTCCAAGCAGATGGAAACAGGGAGGAAAAACAGACGCAAAACCTGGATAACTGAAGAAGTCTGCTCTACACGGGAGCAGAATTATCCTCCTGGCAAGAAAAAAAGAGAAGCAGGTAAACAATTTCACTAATTATTTAGTGAGAACAAGTTAGAAATTCATTCCCAAATGATTCGTAGTAACTTCAGAGGGTAAAGGATATTCTCCTTTTTTTTTTTTTTTTTAATATTTCTGGACTTGATATACACCCTGAATACCACAATTGGAACTCTGATGTCCAATGTGGATACACCAGCGAAGCAAGATCACTAATAGTGGGCAAATTGCAACAAAAAAATAAATAAATAAACAGTAGAATAAAAAAACTAAAAAAAAAAACTTATGAGATTTTATAAGTACAATAAATATCACTACTTCCATGGCGATCTATAGAATACAATGATAATTTTTTGTCTGTCAGTTTAGAAAAATATTAAAGATATTAAAATTTTAGTTATTTGTGACAAATACTAAAGATAAATATTCTGAAATTAAGATAAATGCAAGTATAATTAATTTAATTAATTTCATTTATATTGTTTGTTTTTACAAAAAAAAAAAAAAAAGAAATAGAAATAGAAATGCTCAAATCAGACTCCCTGATGTGGAGGCTGGCTCAGGTTTTGTAAGGGTAGGGTGATGAAGTTGATCTGATGGGATCTTGCAGTGGAGTTGATGCAGGGGGCCTGCTCTGGCTGGCCGTGCCAGGACTGGATCTGATCAGATCTTGCAGTGGGGTGAGGCGGGAGGCCTGCTCTGGCTGGCCGTGCCAGGACTGGATCTGATCAGATCTTGCAGTGGGGTGAGGTGGGAGGCCTGCTCTGGCTGGCCATGCCAGGACTGGATCTGATCAGATCTTGCAGTGGGGTGAGGCAGGAGGCCTGCTCTGGCTGGCCATGCCAGGGCTGGATCTGATCAGATCTTGCAGTGGGGTGAGGCGGGAGGCCTGCTCTGGCTGGCCGTGCGAGGGCTGGATCTGATCAGATCTTGCAGTGGGGTGAGGCGGGAGGCCTGCTCTGGCTGGCCATGCCAGGGCTGGATCTGATCAGATCTTGCAGTGGGGTGAGGCGGGAGGCCTGCTCTGGCTGGCCATGCGAGGGCTGGATCTGATGGGGTCTTGCAGTGGGGTGAGGCGGGAGGCCTGCTCTGGCTGGCCATGCGAGGGCTGGATCTGATGGGGTCTTGCAGCCTGCCATGTGGTGTCTGATGGTTAGTTCAGTCCTCAGCCCCAGCACAGGTTCCGCTCATGGCTGCACACTTAATTCCTCTGGACATGCTCAAGGCTATGCGACCTCCAACACGGGGGTCCACGGCATGAGAAAAACAACTCACAACTTTGTTGAATAAAAGTTGATCCAGACTAGTCTTGGGTGGGTACCCTGAGAGACTGGAATTTCTTCAGCGATTGCTCTGGATACCAAGGTGAGCTCACAGAAGTGTGTGCCTAACGTTTATTTCACTTTTCTTTCCTGGCTATCTACTCGCACAGCTTGCAAAACAGCCTGTTCCTAACTTCCCAGTTGTAATTACTATGAGTGGCTCCTTCAAATCATGGCAAAGATAAAAGAGAGGCACAAAGGCCCCCCACAGCCACACTTGAAAAGTTGGCCACTTAGCAGTATTGTCAATGACGAGATTTTGAAGTCATTCTTCAAATCCTGGTGTCTAGTGTTACCATATTGTGACAGGCAACTTTAAAAAAGAGAATAAATCTTCCAACTTACAATTCTTTCTTCAAGTTGCAGATTTATTTCCTTCTCAAATTACAGCCTTCACTCTTGCTTAATTTTCATTGTCCTAATAATTCATCACAGTAGGCTTCATCTCAATGTGACAGCAAAAAAATGGAAACTTTGCTGGTGCTCAGCAAATGGTATTTGAGGGAAGAATGTATTCAGAATAAATGGTAATAAAATGCAAGCACAGATAATGTTAAGATACAGCTATATATAGATAATCAAAGAAGTTTGCTTTAGATACAATCCTGTATTATTTGTGATTAGCATCTAATTTTCCCATTCTAGAGGATTTACCATTACTAAAATGGCTATGATTAAAGCTGACCTCAGCGTCCCTCTTACTCCACCAAAAGTACAAATAAATACTATGCATATAACTGAAAATACTAAATACTTATTTAATATAATCCTTTTGATAGAAGCTGAAAATTGGTGGATAAATTTAAGTGAATGATACTACTTTAAAAAATGTTTTAGCATATCTAAACTGTATTTGCAGGACCTGCTAGAAGTAAATAAGGGAGTGAAAGCCAGAAATAGAAAACAGAATTTGGGAGACTAATTTAAATTTCACTATCACTGATAAATCTTCTCCTCTAGGGCAAGGAACTTTGTGAATGAAAGGAAAACAAAGCTGAAGTTAAGGAGAAAAAGCACAAGATATAGAACCTAGGTGTCACTTCCTCTGACATTCGTCACACATTCCAAGGACTTGTCTTTGTACAGAATTATAAGTGATGACATAGCCCCCAAAATAAACTCTTGTCTATATATAAGGCTGGAAAGACCCCAGAAGCTGTGCATTTATTATTTTAACTAATGAACATTATAAACGTCACATATAAGCTTCACTTCCCTTTTGTCTAATGAAATGGATGGCCAGTTCAAATAACTTCAAAAGTCAGACAGAAAATGCAAATAGAAGATCCATAACAGTGGGCTTTGTTATAAATAGGAGATGGCATGCCCTTTGTAAAAGTATTCAAATTTAAAAATATAATCAACATCCCAATAGATAAATCTCCTTCGGTCATCGGTTTTTGACCCTTGGTTGACATTATCTAGTTTATTCTCTAACATGAAACAGACTAAGCAACATATTTAGGAGCAATTATAATTGACAAAGAGCATGAACTGTCACCTATGGCTGCTGGGGTTTGCACCTGGTCATGTATTGCAGCTGAATAAGTCTTAAGATGAATAAGCAAAGGCCGAGTTGCCAGATGGAAATAAAAACACAGATGAGTAAAAATGTAATGTAGTCATGAACTTGAAGAGAATGGGGACATTCTCAGACCAGCCTCTGAGTAACAGGTGTGGCAGTCACGTTTCCCTGATGATTACTGACTTCCCAGGGATTGCTACTATAGCCTCAGAAAATCCTAGAATTGGGTGGTGGTTGTGGCTCACAGGAGTAGGGCGCTGGCCACATATGCCCAGAGGAGGCAAGTTCAAACCTGGCCCCAGCCAAAAACTGCAAAAAAAAAAAGAAAGAAAATCCTAGAATTCATAACATCTTTAAGATAGTTACCATAGGAATACCTCCAAGTCTTCCAGAACAAATCCTAGCTTAACACATTTTGGATAATGATAGTACACCATATATGAACATTCAGATATTAAAACTATTGTTTACACAGAATAGAGTAGTTCCGGCAAGCTTGCCTTACCGTTTCTAGCAGCAAGGGAAATTCATGACTTTCATTATTTTAAAGTGATCCCTCAGCATAGTGTTGACCCATATACTTCCAAGTTCTTTTCTAGGCTGTCAGAATCAGCCCAACTTGCTCATTGATTTGTGCAAGTTTCCTTATTGTGTTTGTTCATCAATTATAACACAGCCGGAAAAGAGCCTGCAGATCTTGGCATAGCAAGTTATGTTCTCATTGCTGGTTAGATAAGGTTAAAAGAGTGATTTCTTCTCAAGGATTCCAGTATGATGCCTTTAATTTTAAAATAGTAATTCTTGTTCATTTAGGATTTGATTTCCTCTCTCTGTGTTTTCCTACAAGGTAAATAGATGCCTGTGTCCCCCAGATAGGCTTGTCCCCCCCTCAGTTGTTGGCACACTGGGATTTGACCAATTTAGGATTACTTTCTAGCTCTCCAGACGGGCAAATTGCATCTTAAACACTCCTTCCTTCAAATGTAAACTTCAGAAATAAAAACAAAAATGAATCTCCTTGTTGATTATGAACATAACCAGAAATTAGCATCCATGCATCACTGGACAGCTTTGTCATTTTTGGCCCAGCTCAACTCAACATAAAATTAAGTAGAGTAAAATACTTTAAAAAAAATGCTTTGTGAGCTTAGATAAGAGTTAATGATGTTCATCTTTCTCCCTTTCTCCCTAGTAGGAGGAAAGTATTCCAAAGACCTGTTCCTAAATATAAAAAAGAGACAGAGGAATGATTCAATTAAAGTTTCCTAAAGCCATTTCAAATCAGTCATTTTAAAAGAACTATCATAAAATGAGTAAAATGTTTTAATTTTTAGAGATCTGTCCTTTTTCGCTGGTGATGATATGAAAAGGCTAGATGTTCCAGAGATGTAGCCCTTTCACTTTCTTCCATAAGATAAAAGCAAAACTCACCACCATCACAACTCTCTGCTATCACGACTCTACTCCTAAGATGGACTGGCATATTTTATTAAGCTAACTCTTCAGCAAAAGTGTATTTATGAAATTGTGTACTCTAACATTTTGTAATAACCAAAGGAAAAATAAACTAGGATTATCTCTCTTCTCCTGCTGTACTGAAGTTTATTTCTCACCCTGGTTTCTTTCTAAGGCATCATCTTGTTATTTTTGTTTTGTTTTGTTCTTTTTTATATCATCATTCATGTTCTTACTATTTTATAATTAAACTAATTCTTTAGAGGGTGACTGTCAGGAAATGAAAAGAATTTCAAAGAAGGTAATCAAACTAAAAGGAACAGCCAATTTAAAACTTATCTAAAGTTACATTGAGTCAGAAGTTAAGTACTTTACTTAAACACATTGTAAGATATCACAAAAATTCCTGATGTACACTTACCTGTTTTGACACCAAAAGCAGAAGATGAGCTATTTTCACTCCTCTGCCCTCTCTCAATTGTAGATCTCACATCAAAGACACTGTCATGAGCTTTATTGGCATCATCTCCAAAGCCTCTTAAGGGTAAAGTTAAGTTCATTCATGCTCCTAGGATGCTATGTTTCCACTTTGCTCTTGGTAATTGAAGTCTCAACTAGATGTGATGGCTTGCACCTGTAATCCTAGCACTTTGGGAAGCAGAGGCAGGAGGCTTGCATAAGCCCAGAGTTCTAGACCAGCTTGAGAAGCATAGTAAGACCCTGTCTCTTTAAAAAACAATACAAAATTAGCTGGGTGTGTTGGTTCATGGGAGGCTAAGATGGGAGGATCTCTTGAGCCCAGGAGTTTGAAGTTATGAGCTATGATGACACTACTGCACTTTAGCCTGGGTGACAGAGTAAAGACCCTATAATTAATAAACAAACAAATAAAATCTTTGTAGTCCAAGAGTGAAAATTGGACAATACTCTATTTTTATTTATTACGCTTCTCCAAGAAAAGTTCTATTCAGAAACAAATTTTAAATGGGAGAATTTATGCTACATTTATTTTTTACATGCTTTAGAACCATGTGAATATATTACCCATTTAAAATTTAATTAAAGAAAAAGTAAATAAAAGTCTAGGGAAATAGTGAAAAACATATACTCACACATTTATTAGCATTTTTATTCTCTCCCCCTAAGTCTGTGAAATCAAATGCGCATCGTGACTCTCAGTGCTCTGGTTTACAGCCAACCTCAGAGTTACTGGGAGGAAGTTCAGGGTGATATAAATTGTTCTTTTCTGTGATGTCCCAAAGGACAGTTTTTTGCTTATTACACAGTACAGTTTATTTTTCTGTTAAATTTGATTTAAATATATATGTGTATATATATTAATTCACAGGTCTATTTTTCTTGATTATCAAAGAAAACTTTGTACCACTAAGCTTTGTTGGTGAATTTAATTTACTAGTCTCTTAAATTCAGGTAAAATGTGATGAAAGGAATTAATATTCATGTTATAATTTGTCTTTGATTTGAAGCTTTTCAAATTGATTTCTTTTTCAATGTTACCTTGGATTTGGATGCCGCATGATTGCTATATCCATAACCAGCTGGGTTGAACATTTTAGTTGCTACAAAGTGTCAGTTGCTGAAACCCTCTTTTAAGCCTATTGTACAGGGTAGTATTTTAAAATGCACTTTCTTCTTCAAAAGCTCGAATTTGCCTTAATTTGATTCTTACAATCTTTCTACTGACCAATTCCATCTTTCTCTAGTTTGATCAATTGCTTTACATAAGGCAATCCCTTATGTAAAAACATGTGAAAATGCCACGTGTCGGTTCTCTAATTAGTGGAGGGAGTTTTCCAGAAAGATTAGAGTCTGGGCCACTGGGACAGTAGTGAGGGCCCAAAGCTGAAGCAGCTACATGCACGATTCACTTTACTGGGTTATCATTCGTGGAGAATTTGACTAAGTTTTAATACTATTCAACCAAATGAGATGTCATAGTTCTGTCTCACTAGTAACCAACACACACACACAAAGAGAGAAGTCAAAATAGTGTTTTAGTGGGGCTTTTAACAAAGATGTCAGTTTTGCATTTGAGCCACTGAAGACAAAACCCAGTAGCAGTATGCATAAATTGAAAGACTGTTACACAGCAAACTTGAGAATGTTATAGTTACATGGCAACCTCTTATTATATTTACACGAACATCTGGTACAGGTTCACTAAAATCTTCAAAACAGATGGACAGGAAGAAAGAACTAGAAATTAACAAAGCTATATGTAGATTAAATCAGCATGTGGTTAATTTTAATGATTGCTGGTCTTTATTAGGGATGGTGAGACTTTTCAAAATCAAATCTCTTTAACCCACAGGTCAATTGACCAAGAAGGCACGGATAACTATTCAGGTTATTAAGGTGCCAACTCAGTATTTAACCCAGCACCCCGACTACACAAGGATGATATATTTGTAGCAAAATTGGCTGCAAAATTCAAAACCTAAGATTATATTTCTTCCAAAGCCTTCTGCTTCTTTGCTATGTGTGCAGAGCAACAATATTATTGTTGTTCAGGAATATTCACAAACAGATGTATATTATTTGGGTATTGTTTCCATGGTCTGAGTCATCGCCGCCCACCAGCCATTCTCAAGTCACAAGATGTAGCTCTCTGCACTCTCCAAACAGGCGTCCTCCGGTTGCCAAGCAACCACAGATTTCCTACAAGTGCCTGGGCCATGTGTACTTAAACCGCGGTTGGCCTTTTCTTCTTTAACTTTTCAAAGTTTAGAAAAATAAATATATGACAGAAAGGTAGAGCTCTGTATGTTTTGAAGGAGGTACTGGGAACTCAGATAGGACTAAAAGAGCAGAGCCCTTAGTGAGATGATGGGTTCAGGTATTATGCAGCCTTAAAGAAAGATGGAGACTTTACCTCTTTCATGTTTACATGGATGGAGCTGGAACATATTCTTCTTAGTAAAGTATCTCAAGAATGGAAGAAAAAGTATCCAATGTACTCAGCCCTCCTATGAAACTAATTTATGACTTTCATATGAAAGCTATAACCCAATTATAACCTAAGAATATGGGGGAGGGGAAAAAGGAGGAGGGGGAGGATGGGCAGAGGGAGGGTGATTGGTGGGACCACACCTAGTGTGCATCTTACAAGGGTATGTGTGAAACTTAGTAAATGTAGAATATAAATGTCTTAACACAATAACTAAGAAAATGCCAGGAAGGCTATGTTAACCAGTGTGATGAAAATGTGTCAAATGGTCTATAGAACCAGTGTATGGTACCCCATGATTGCATTAATGTACACAGCTATGATATAATAATAAATAAATAAAAAGGACAGGTAAAAAAAGACTCTGTCCCCCCCAAAAAAAAAGAAAGAAAAGAAAATCTTTACAGATACGCAAAGTGACTAATTCATCAAATAGGCAAATAACTCTGTTCACTGTTTCTAAGATGTCCAATAGTTTGCATCTAACACAAAGTAAAAGGAGCTGTTCCTGTGACTTTCTATCAAGCACGATAGAGCTTCAGCATCAGTCCACAGACTGTCAGCTCAGCAGCAGCATCCAAATAGCCAGGGGATGGTGTCTCAAAGTTGCCTAAAAAGTCAAACCTTTGGGAATATTGATGGAAGGAAAGGAAGGAAAAGATAAAGGTAAAATAAAAAACAGTGGATTGAGGAAAGACACACAATAATAAAAGGATAATTTCGATGTAAGACGAACTCTGAACTTTATTTCCAGGTTTGAAAACTGGAGAGAGTGACACCGGTAGCTATAACAATTTGCCTTTACATTAATTATCAAATTAGCAAACACAGGGTGCAAAAGGAAGCTAAGATTACAAGTGGACGCGGCTCACTTATGCTTTCTAATTCTTTTTGTTTTTTGTAGAGACAGAGTTTCACTTTATTGCCCTCGGTAGAGTGCAGTGGCGTCACACGGCTCACAGCAACCTCCAACTCCTGGGCTTAGGCGATTCTCCTGCCTCAGCCTCCCAAGCAGCTGGGACTACAGGCGCCCGCCACAATGCCCAGCTATTTTTTTGTTGCAGTTTGGCCGGGGCTGGGTTTGAACCCACCACTCTCGGCACATGGGGCCAGCGCCCTACTCACTGAGCCACAGGCGCCACCCGCTTTCTAATTCTTTCAGAATATGACCAGTGCACCTGCAGTGAGTGAGAAACTTACAGTGTAAAAAGTCCAGATCCAGAAATCAGCTGCCTTTTATGTGCTAATCCCTCAATGCTTAGGGATTGAGCTTCTACAGTGATTGGTGGGCCACACCTATGTAGATTTGTGTTGTACTTCAAGTTTACAATGAGCAACAAATACGTAGGTTATTGCACAAGTTTGAGATACACAAAACATAAAGCCCACATATATAGAAAAAAGAAAAATGAAGCTCTCCCAGCAACATTGATAAGTTTCAGCTTGCAAGGGTGAATCAGAAAGGACGCTGTTGACTCTGTTTCTTGGAAGTGAAAGAGTGGACCATAGCACAGTCTGTCTCAAACTTTCACAGTGACCCACGGATAGACAAATTTAGGAGAGTAAATGTGAAACTTTAAGCAAATAGAGATAACCTGGAAGCTTGTAACTTACCCAAACTGACTTAAGAAGAAGTTAAATCAATCCATCATCATTAAGAAATTTGATTTAGTCATTAAAAATTTATCACCCCTAAGCAGTTTTATGTGCAACTTTTACCAAACATTTAAGATTTTCAACAATTCTGACCTATACAAAGAGTTTTAAAGAGAAGAGAAGTGAAACATTATTAGCATTATTTTTACCATATTCAGAATACATATAAAAGAAAAATATCACAGACCAATTTCACTGATAAATACAGATACCTAAGTCTTAGTACAAAATACAATACATATAAAGTATAACAATATAAAAATGCCAGTAATAATAATAGTTACAATTTGTCACTAAAGAATAAATGAAATAGTGGATACATAAGACCAACTTTGAAAAAAAGTTATAAATAAGGTGAAAATCTTAAAAGAAGCTCTAGATAGAAGTATAGCTATAATATCCTCATTGATTAAAAAACTTCATATTATAGATACCTCAATTATCCCAAAATATAATAGCAAACTTAATATAATGCCAATCAACATTCCAACAGAAGGTTTGCAAATGTTGGTTTGTTTATTTTAATATTTATATGAAAAGCAAACAGTCAAGAAGAGGCAAGACACAGGTAAAGAACACTACGGAGGCTCTTTCTTTATCAGGTATGAAGATTAATTACTAAGTTGTTAGAAATTGTGGGTGAGCATGTTATAACAGAGCGCTAGGTTGAAAGAGCTCACCCAGAAACAGATCTACAGACGTATGAAAACTTGATAAATTAAATGGAAAAGGGCACCAAAGACTGAAAGACAGTTTACATTCAGAATCTTAAAATTCATGTAAATAGTAAAAGAATAAATAAATACCCAAGTAACAGTCAAGCAAATATAAGTTAACAGACAGATGAGGTTGATGCAAATAACAAATTTAAGTTATTAATTATTTTGAATTATCTTGTCTGACTGTCTTAATGTCAATTCAATAAACCAGGTAAATTGAATCTCCACTTGACTTTTGCTGAATAAACGAAGTCTGGAAAAGACATTTTAAAGAAAGGGAAATGTTGGGAGTAATTGACCTTTTCTCTGCAAAGAAAGTAGTGATATTTTCAAGCACTACAGTAACATCAAACAGGTCACACAAAAGGAAGGTCACTTTTTTATTGAAAAGGGAGAGAAAACACCATGGTGAAATTCATTTTCTTGTCTTGATAATTGGAAGTCTTGTACAGTAAACAAAGTTTTTAAGGGGATCACTGTGCTTGCTTTCTGAGCTTCAATACTGTATCACATCATATTAACATAGCATTATGTGCAAAAATCCATCTATCTTCAAGGACATTTTGAGCTTTCCCACCTTAACCACTGGGGTCACTTGAACTTCCAGGAGGGAATCCTTGGATCAAATTCAGCCACACCCACTCATTTTCAAGCATTACAATCCTCATCATCAGTTTTTACAAGGCAAAGCTATATTCTGAAGCAGTCTATAATAGCAAAGAATTTTTTTTTTCTGAATCTCTAAAACATTGGTCTCATCAAAGAGTGAACATGCGAAGTTGACCATATGAGAGAGGTGAAATACAGCCCCAATTAAAGTCGCACTGGGAAGGGGGAACTGAGGGGGTCACCTCAAATTCAAAATGCAACCTCACAGGTAAGGGATGCGGCCGTGTTGTACAGCATCTTCATTCTCAGTCAGCGATTATAGGGATCAACAAAACGTTGTTAGAAATCACTTCAGTTAGCTCCGATGCGACTGTTGAGATTAGATTAATTACACTGATAAATCCCAAGCAGGGATCAAAACCATCGAATAAAACGAAAGAAGTCAAAATATAAGTCAGACAGTGCTGCCAACATGTGCAAAGCTCACATCAGCCTAGTGTGGTCAGAAAGTCTGAAATTTTGAAGGAAAGAGAATAGAGCAGATGCCAGGTAAGTCTAATCTGCAGATCTGGCACTTTTCAGAACTGTGGCACGGGAGCCAGGCCGAAGCAAGATGGGTATTACATCTAGATGAAGTAGGCAGTTTCACTTTGCCGTCCAGCCTAACAACAAACAATATTATCTTTTATTGGCAAGTGCTTCGTGCTTTCTTAATTGGAAGCTATATGTCAATAGCTTGCCATGTACCAGGAGCAGTGAGCCACAGATCTGCAGACGGGAACTGTGGCCGCACCTAAGGAAGAATTCATGCTCTTCTTCTGCAATGAAGAATTCGCTGTTAAAATGTGCTGGTAAGTCCAAGGTATATTCTTCTAACTTAATAATAAAAAGGAAAAAAAAGTGACAGCAGCTAACTGGAATTAAAGAATAGCAGGAAAGGGGGAGAAAGGAGCAACAGCTGACTAACCCTAACTGTACTAGTTAGTGGAAACGTACTGTTCTATAGCCCATGAAGCAGGTAACAGAACCCCAAATGGAACCTTCAAGTTTACAAAAGTCAATACAAACCCCCAAATTTCATCATTTTATTTCAATATCCCCATCGTTTTTGGAAGATCCTACAGGTCATTCCTACTCTTAAAGAGTTCCTCTGAGATGTGTCTTGGGGCTACTTATATACTTTGAGAGTAAGTTATAGAATCAGTTTTCCAGAGCCAGAAGGAACCTTCAAAACTATTCCAATGTAGCCTTTTTTCTAAGGTCACAGATTATGGAAGGCTATTCATCCCTGAGCTAATATGTCATATTTTTTTTATTTACAGAGTTATTTCGGAAGACCTGAGAACTCTGACAGAAGGAGCAAAATGGGCCTCATATGTGATACAGATACCTCTTCAGAAACCAGCTTCCTAACTCTATGATTGATTCTAACCTTGGGGAAGGCTTCCTATTATCCTGCAAGTTCTGCTAAAAATAAGGTACTTGGGGTCAAGAAAAAAAAACCCACTAGTAATGCTCAGACTTCAAAAATAAATGATCTCCAGGATGCAATTAGCAGAATCCTTCACCTGGCAGATGGCAAGAACTAAGAGAAAATAAAAAAGTACCCAAGTTCAAATGATGACTTTTAGAGTAATTTTCTGTTCCGGCCAGGCCAGATTTTACTCTAATGATCATGCTAATCTAGTCTTGATTAGCGTGACCATGAAAATAATTATCATTTATATGTAATTTTAAATCTTAAAAGCCTCTGTTCAAATGTTCTTTCCTGCTACAGGACATGCAATATTGACTAGAGTAATGGATTCGTTATGGTGGTTCTGATTTTTTTCCTCCTGAAGTCTATAAATGTGTATGTTATAACATACCCAAGTGCTAATATTAGCACATAGAGTGCGTATTAAATCCTTAATGTGTCTTTCTACTAATTAATATCTTAAAATTTTAATTTATACATATTTTTTGTGTGACATGTGGGGAGATAGTTCTGTAATATATATACATACTCTAAAGATTTTACAAAGAAAATTACATTCTTTCTGATTTTCATTATTTCTTCACTTCTGTCCCTCTTATGGTCAAGAGCTCAACAATCACTTAAAATTAAGTACTTACTATTTTGTTTTGAAGTTATAAAAACAAATATGTGTCTTCATCAAATTAGTACATGCATATACTTGTTTCTATTTTCCAAAAACAAACGTATTTGTGTCTTTTAATCTTTAGAATTATGCTCCTATTGTAGATGTCAATGTCATGGAATATATTCAATTAAAAAGGACAGTGCTTCAAAGAAAACAACTTGATATTTTTGTTTGTTTTCCGAACTTTATTTGTCAGAAGGCTGGGTTTCTGGAGAACAGTGAGAGCAGCCCTTCCAAGACTGTTCTGATTTTCCGTTTCCAACATTACAGTTTAATACATTTGAGTTCAAAGTGAAGACAGTGTTAACCCTCATCTTAAACAATAATCGCCTACGACTTAATATAAAGTGTTGCTCTTGGCCTTAGCGCCGTGTAGCTAGAAGCCTCTGCTATGAAAGCAAAGTGGAGGAAGAAGTGAATGTGCAGGCTGAGGTGCAAAAGCAGAGAAATGACCTACAGGTTTGAGTGAACTGCTTGTTTGTGCATGGGCAAAGGCCATAAACGCAGAAACACGGAATGCCAGAGGCCAAGGATGCTGACACAGGTTGTTGAACTGCATGGTTCTGTCTAGAACTTGCTTTGCGGTGGCTGAAGAAATCCTCACCAACCGGTCTCCAAGACCACCTCTGAAAGACTCATCTTGCTCCTGCCAGGCCACTCCCTATTGGTTCTTTTTCTGGACCTGACATTCTTAGTTATGGCCAAGTATAAGACGTATACAAGAAATCATCATATCCCCTGTTGTTTCAGCTGATGAATCAATACAGCCATATTTTAAAAGGTCTCCTTTATGAAAACTTAAAAATAAAATTAACATACATTCTATGGGGGTAAACCCAACTGACAAGCACCCTTGAGTCTTCATGAGAAAGATTTGAGATAACTTCCATATCTTCAAACATAACATTTCTTAACAAGCAAGAAATGTATGAGAAAGAATCTCCTCCTGTGATCAGAATGGATGCTGTGCTAAGGAAAGAAGCCATATTGTTTGCCCAGATAATACATTTCATAAAATTGCATGGAATTTGATATACAACATAACTAAGCTTCTAAGTGTGCTGAAAAATATTTTTATCAATTTATTTTTAAATGGTGGTTAGAAGCACAGCGATGTTTCACTTTTATAGAATATTGGCCTAAGGCACACAGTACCTTGAGATGCTAAGAATACTCGTAGTCTGTTTCATTTATAAAAAGGGAACATCGTTTCATGACTCTGAGGGCAGGCATGTTCAGTTGTGGTTTCCAAATCGGGCAGACTCACCTGAGGATTGTTAGAAGTATAGTTTCAATGCCTGTGTCCTAAAGGCTTTTAATAGTTGTGACAGTGGAGTTTGGGAAACTATTTTTATCAAGCACTGCAGGTACTTTGGTGTAAGACATTCCTGACCTATATGTAGGATTCCTAAGAGCAGTTGAAAGAGTGGCGAAATTCAAAGTAAGTTGGCGTGGGAAGTGAGCCTTCTTTCTCCTAGCTCCTACCAACATTTGTGTAGGGATGTCATTGTAACCCTATGAGCCACAACTTCCTCAACTATAACCCAAGTATAGTTTGAGAATCAAATGATACAAAGATAATACAAAGGCAAAATAAATAGAAAATAAATACTAATTCTGATTGAATACCTTCCTAGCATTTACAGGTTAAAATGAGTTTGAATGTGTTTGATAGGAGGGGATGTGAACTTACACTGTATATGCCAGAAAAACTATTGCAGGTTTCACTTATTTACTGACCTTCTATGAAAGTATTGTGTGATTAGGTAAAAATTTTAACTCTAGTGCCAAACACCATAGATTATATTCTATATTGCCAGTTTATATTTTATAATAAGAATTACTTAATCTCTCTATACCTTAGTTTCTTCATCTTTAAAATAAGAATGTTCATAACATTTTACACTGTAAGAGTAAAGCAAAAATAAATTAAGATAACACATGCAAATACTTATAGAGTCTGAAGTGTATGATAGTAAGCTATTTTATTATTATATGTCAAGTGACCAATGGTTGTAAGCAAAAAAATGTATCTTTTCCTAAACTTACAGTTAAATAATTTTATAGTTATAAAATTGCAACTTTGCCAGTGTTATCATGGAAAGCCACAGAAAGCTACGAGATTCCAAAAAGGGTATATCTTAGTTAGTTTGAGGCCCGCATGGAGCAGGTGGGCAGTGCTTTTCTGAGGTTCTGATATTTTTAAAAGGGTGAGAAAGAATTACCCAAATAAAACAGGTCTGTAAGTCAAAAGAGTGTGACAAGTGAGAGACCTCAGTAGATATAATGGCCAGGCCCAGTAGGAGAAACTGATGATGACGAACTCAAAAAGAGAGTCACGTGACTAGAAACAGCATGAATTACCCACCTAATATAAAACCGGAGGAGTCAGCAGAGGAAAAAAAAACGCAAACTCTTGGGCCTTTTGAGGAATGTGCGAAAATATTTTTATGATGAAAATAAGATGTAGGAACAGGTGACTTGATCAGATTGGAATTATTGATATAATAAACTGAATATGAAACAAATATGAGAGTAGCTATTAAAGAGAATTATAGACTAGCATACATCCCAAAACTATAAAAATAAAATAAATAATGCAGAAATTGTGAGAATAATAAAAAGAAATATACAATCTACAAACATAATGTGAGATGGTGGTGACAATCTACAAACATAATGTGAGATGGTGGTGTAGTTTTCATAAACAGATGAAAAATTAAGGGCATAGGAGAGATGTGAAAAAATGGCAGCAAGTAAACTTTACCTAATTAACACCTAAACAAAATAATATGTTATTTTCAAGTGTGCATAAAGTATTAGGAAAATTTAGCATATGGAGTAAAGAAGAAATATTAAAAATAAAAAGATTTTCTGATTATTTGGTAGTAAGCATGAAGCCCATAACAAAAAAGATAACTACGAAGTCCCTACTATTTGCAAATGAAGCCATAGAATTCTCAATAATACATGAGTAAACAGAAGAGTCATAAAGAAATTTAGTATTATTTTAATTGAAAAATAAAAAATACACAAAACTTTAAGTGACATAATAATGCTTTGTGTTTAAAAATATTTATAACCTATAATGAATATATTTGAAAAGAAGAAAAGCTTAGACTCTGTCATCCAATAGCCATTTTAGGAAACTAAGAAAATAACAAATTTAACACAAATAATAAGAAAAGGAGCAGTAATTAAAATAAAATTTATAAGACAGGAAAGATCAGTCAAAAGATGGTTTCCTAAAGGATAAAAACCCTCAGATACTGAGACTAATCAAAAGAAAAAGACAAGTTAACAAATCCAGAAATAAAAAGTGTATCACTGCAGATTCTACAGATATTAAATAATAATTATTATTTAATTAATTCTTAATTAATTTAATAATTAATAAACTTATTTATTTGCATTTGAGAGAGAAAGAAGGCTATAGAATGCTATATAGACATTAGACTAAAATTCAAAAGACAGATAATATCTGTCAGTAGAGAAAAATGTGAAAGACTTGACATTCTCAATTGACCATTGCTGGAGAGAGTGTAAATTTGTTTAGCCATTTGGGAAAACTGTTTGATAATATTCACTAAAATTGAACATACGTGTGCCCTGCGATCTACCAATTCACCCTTGCTAAATATACAAAACGTACATACATTCACCATAAGACATGCAAAAGAATTTCATAGCAGAATGTAACAGCCCCAAGCTAGAAATAAACCAAAATATCCATCAGCAGCAGAATGGATAAAGATATTACATTAAACCCTTTGACAATATTCGTTAACTGTGAACATAAACTAGTTAATGATACACACATAACCTGCACTCATAAGTATGTACATAACACAATTAAAGATAGATGTTCAAAGCTCTCTTTAACAACTTCACTCTGCAAATAATTCAGTACGTCTATGAACAGTAGAATGAACAAACATATTGTGGCATATTGATACAATGAATATGATTGATACATTATAGAGGAGCAAATAGAAAAAAATTATTCCAGTAAATATTATGAATGTAGTCTAAAAACATAACATTCAGTGAAAGTAGACAGGCATAACAGATCGGAAAAGTACACTTATGATTTGTGCGTTTTTCTCCACATACAGTGGGAGAGAGAGGGCAAGATGCATGCTGAGACCCTCATGATTCAGTAAAAATATTACAGTTAGAAGAAGCTAGCACAGTCAGCTTTTCGTTTTCAGTCTTTGGATATGTATGTCCACTATCAATACAGATCAGATAGATTCAGCAAGAAAATGACCTGGCATCTCTTAAAAAAAAAAAACAGAAACCCTTATGCACATTTATTAAGTCAATTGTTAAATTTGTCTCACCATTTTATTAGTCAGGGTTCATACAGGAACATGAATTACTCAAGAGAAATGTGCTACATGGGTGACGGACAAGCTGAGCCCTGAGGGAGGGAGGACAGTGAGATGGCTCAGAGAACAGCAGTGTCAGGAAACAGCTCAGAGCCTCTGGACTCAAAGTGCCAGGGAAGGAGATGGCGTTATCAGAACCCAGAGCCAGAACATCCAGTTAGGGCGAGAGGCAGGCCGGAGGAAACCCTGCTGCCAGAGCGGCAGAGAAAGAAGATGCTCCATGGCTTCTTCCCTTTCACCTCAATCCTCTGCAATACCCTGCCTAAAAAGCCAAAGAAACTTAACAATGGCAAATACAGCCTTATGTATTCAAGGAAAAGCAGTGGCATGGGTCTGAGAGCAGACAGGGGGTTGACCAGCAGAGCACGCTGGTGATTGCAGAGCTGAGGGACGAGAGCACTGCAGTCCAAGCCGGGCTGCCCTGGGTGTGCCTGCAGCTGGCCGGCCTCCAGACAGGAGGCAGTGAGGAGAGAGGCTTCCTTAAGGCGTAAGGAATTGGTTGAGAAGCAGCCCAGGAACGGCACAGGTTTCCACATCCACCCTGGCTCTCCCTCTTCCAAACTACAAACCTTTTCCCAGTCTTAAATGTTTAATCTGCAAATCATGGTTAAAACATAATATCTGCTTTACTGAATAGGTACAAAAATAAAAGAGATAATGAATATGTAGAGATTAGTGCAATACTTTAACTGATAGCAACAATCACAGTGGCTTAAAACATTATTGGAAATTAGGGAAAAAAACAGTAAAAGTGACAGCTTAATAAATGGTCTTATAAAATCTTGCTTTAATCTCTTTTACTATATTTAACAGTGTAATTTTATTATCATGATTCATTTAATCTAGAAGGCATCTAATGTAAGATATATCATAATTTTTACATACACTTAAAAAAGAAAAACACTCCATTAAATTATGACAAAACAATATTTCATTTTTTTTTTCTTATTTGAATTGCATGTCACTGGAAGTTAAGCCATTGCTTTTTAAAGTAAGCACGGAGTTTCTGACAAATTGATATTTGAGGTGCCATAGTCCCGTATATAGTGCAGGAATGGGTCAGGCTCTTGCTGCTTTGACATTTTTCATTGTCAATTTTTCCTGCTTTCTATTGCTTTGTTTAATGTATGGCAGATTATCCTTATCCATGTGGTTGAGTGACAAAATATAACACGGTCTCACCTGTTTGTAAGGTCCTTCTTTTCTTGGGTTACTATAAGCATTTATGTGTTGCTTTGCAAGGAAATATAGAATTTCGATCATTTCTCTAAAAACAAACACAATATTTCTTCTGATCATGTCAAATTAACGTCACTACATTCTTCCTAGAACATTCAGTGTATAAAATAACTTTTTGTTAAAATGCTGAATCACAGCATACATTTCTTGAAGCTATTTTAAATGGCAACTAAATTCCAAACAATTTAGTGTTAAAAAAAAGCACAAATGCAACTTATATAATGTCAGTATGAATAAATATGATCAAGTTCACACATGTAATTTCACTGTTGTTGACTACCAATAGCAGTTGTGAGCTGGCAAAGATTTTAAGATGCATCCTAATTTTAGATATGATTCTCAGAATCTACAAAACATGGTCACATGTGCTTAGCACCAAGTCAAGTTATAGGCAGGTGAAAGAACAGAAATTACAGGAAAGATGAGTCAAGTGTAGCATTTGCCATGGAGAATGTTTATTTTTGACAGATAGAAAATAATTGCACCTATTTATGTGTTTTTCAGAACCCAAAATATATTTTTAATATTTAACTATTATTTATTTTTAATTTATATATTATCAGATAAATATGTCTCTTTTTGTTTAAAAAAGTGATAAGCAGAAGTTTTATATTAAATCTGTTCTTGAAAATCAGCTACGTTTTTCTGTCAAAAGTTTGGTTTAAAAACTGCATTTTATAGCATAGCTTGGATGATTGTTTAAACATCTTTAAAGGAATCACCTCCATCTTTAAAGCTAAAGAAAAGAAAACACAGCAAATAATCACTTTTTGCTTAGTAGAAGTGAACAGGCATGAAGATTCTAAAAGTTAATTTTAGAGATTCAGGCCTTAAAATAACATTTTTAAGGAAAGGAAAATCTAAGTCATGTGGAGGATTGTGATGACTCATGGAATTCGTAATATGTTGCTAATAGCATTAAATACAGCACTGAATTACACTTTTTATATCCTTTATGGTCCTATTAAAGCCATTCAACACCCCTGAGAGATGAATTAATTCATTTATCTGTAACTTAAACATGAACAAAAGATTCAGCAATTAGCTATTTTCAGGGGACCACAGATAGACGGGTAGAGACAAAATTTAAAAATGAAGCTTGTCAGTTATGTGAGTTTGGCCCATTCTAATCCAGGATGACGTTAACTAGATGTTGTTCAAACACCTCTGCAGCCGTTGGGAGCCACAGTCTAACAGGTAATAATTAAGGAAGATATATTAAATCAACCTGAAGCAATGAATGAAAATATGAATTATGACCCACAAAACAGAGTCAATCTCAATGGGGGGTCCAGAGGGAAAAAATGATAGCAGAGGTTAGATTGTTATATCCCAAACCAGAGGCAAAGATAGCAGAAAACACTATGTTCGTAGCACTCAGGGAGGCCGAGGCAGGTGGATTGCTTGAGCTCACAAGTTCAAGACGAAACTGAGCGAGACTGAGACTCCATCTCTAAAAAAATAGCTGGGTATTGTGGAGGGTGCCTGTAGTCCCAGCTACTTAAGAAGCTGAGGCAAGAGGATTGCTTGATCCCAGGAATTTGAGGTTGCTGTGAGCTATGATGCCAGGATACTGTACCAAGGGAATGGTCTCAAAAAAAAAAAAAAAAGGAAAGGGAAAGGAAAAGAAAGGAAAGAGCATCTGAGAATATAAAAATCTAATGGGGAATGAAGGATTAATTCTTTCTGAATTTCCAGACTTATCTAAGAAGATACTAAGTTGCTAATAACCCAGAAGTCATGACTGAATAGGGCTAATAAGAATGCATATTGTTCTTACATATATCCAGCATGACTATAGAGGGAAAATTCACTGTCCTTAATTTCTAGACCTGAATTCTCTCCATTTTTCAAACTCTCCCTCAGTTTGCATTACTCATTTCACTTCTAACCTCCCTTATCCACACATATCACACAAAAATGAGAGTGAGAACTACTAGTAGACGAATGTGTGAAACACGTGTACTTTATTTAATTAAAAGCATTTGCATCTCAATTAACTCTATGGTGATTAATAGAGTACTCTGTCATAATTAAAGCCTTGTGAGGAAAAACAAATGAACACAGGTAAGGTATCTGTCTCTGGCGGGGGCCTACAGACTCAGGGAGGAACTGCGTCTATAAATATCTAATCATAATAAAAGCAGAACAGCGTTCAGTGCAAAGGAGAAGTTGAAATACTGTACTGTAGCAGTCTGGGAGGGATGATTAATTGCAATTGGAGAGATCAGTGTCAGTGACAGCCTCTTGGAAGAGACGGCATTTAAGTCTCCTTTGAAGGATTTCAATAAATAATGTGGGGAAGATGATTTCAAGCTGAGAGACTGCAGAAGTGAACGCAAGGAACCTTGAAAAGTGCATGTTATTTTTGGAAAACAGGGAGGAGGAGTACGTTTTGCAAACAGAATGTAGGTTACAAGGAAGAATAATACGTTTCAGCGTGTTTGAGCTTCTGGTGTGCTGCCTGGTATTTTTCAATTGGCGTATGTTATGCATACTACTTAAATGTATGTTGTGGTTGAGTTTGCTTGGCATTTGCCAGAATCTGTTCTTTCTGTAGCAATGATTTTTTTTCTTAATTGTGGTCACACAAGATATTCCATTCTACATTTTCTTCTACAGTGTGACAGTGCCACACTTCCAGAAAGTGTTAGAGAACGACTTTCCTCCTGTGGTCTCCAGGATGGCCTTCCACCTTCCTTGTAACCCACGGAATAAAGTAGAAGCGATAGCATGTGACTTCTGATGTTAAGTCAGAAGAGGCCATGAAGCTTCCTTTAGAATAATCAGTCTCGGAATACTCCTTGGAAACCAGCTGATATGCCATAAGAAGCCTAAGAGATGTGGCTGACCGCTTATAGGTGCCCCAAGCAACAGTTCCATGTAATCTTAGCTTGATTCATCCTAGCCTGTGTACTAGATGCATGACCAAAAAAACCCATGGAGAAATAGATCCTCTAGTTTTAGACGTTTCAGCCCTCAACTCAAGTCACCCCTAGACATCTGAGTCTTTGCAGCTGAGGTCACAGACCTTTTGGAGAAGAGAATAGGTTTTCCTGCCGTTTCCTTTCTGCTTTAAAACATACAGTCTGCGAGCATACTGAAATTGTTTCTTTAGTCTCAGGCCTCAACGTTTGGAGTGCCTTACTATAAAACAATAATAACTGAAGTATTTTTTCTTTCTGAGTAAAGAAGATACGACTAGGACATAGTTGCCCATAGTTACCCACAACCTTCTCTGTGACTTAATTGAAGTATGAGACAAAGTTCTAGCCAAAGGAATATAAACTGAAATGATGGGTAAATTTTCAGACCTGTCCATAACAGTCTTCACTGAATGGCTACATACTCATGAAACCAAGAAATAAGATAATGCCCTTTAGGAAAATAGATAAACAAGAGAGTAGAAGCCTATAGCTGTGAATGATGCTCTACTTAGATTATGATGAGTGAAATAAACCTGTGTTACTGGAGGAATTCTTTGTTATAGCAGCCTACTGTTAACACTGTAACATAGCACATTAGATGATTCCCTTTCCCACCATCTCCAGAATTGTCAGCATCTAGGTCTATAATCCCCAGGTAGAATTTTGGAAGGGCCAGCAGTCAGGTGCAATACTTAAAGGTTTTTCTCTAGAAAACAAAATTCCTAGAGCAATGACATACAGATACTGACATTTAAGGATTCCTATTCACTGCCTTAAATGTAGTGATTTCTGAGCCACCAAACTCACTCAAACACACAGATTTCAGTTAAGTATGAAGATAGGGAGACAAAGATTATCACATATCTTTTGGTGAAAGGACTCGAAAGAAAGAAAAATAGCAAAATGTAACTAATTATTCAGAGATAAGAACATAATGTAGCCACAAAAAAAAAATAATTCTGTAAAGAAGGAACACTTTAGAAATAAGAGGAGCTTTTATAAATTAAAAATACAGTAGCCTATATTTGTAACTGAAAAAGTAATTAGAAAGTAAAACTGAATATAAAAGAAGACAAAAATGTGGACTAAGGAGAGGAAAGAAAAACATACAGAGAAAGGAAGAACCTGGGATGCTCAACATTTGAGCAATATGAGCTCCAACATAACGTCGTCAGAACCAGGAAATGACCCAGCAACAATGCAAGAATATTTTGTATACTGGTAAGACATGAAACTCCAACTGAAAGGATATTGTTCTTAATATTTTCATTAAAAAATTAAAATTTATTTTTTAAAAAGCAGCTAACCAGAGCATTCTAAGAGAGAAGACTTAAGTTTTACTTTTGTTCATCCTCAAATCCAAATATTCAATGACTTTAGGCTTATCTCACATGTACACACACACACATCAAACATAGGACAGTTGAGGAGCCAACTGGATCACTGAGAAGCTTCCAGAAGTTGTAATACAGATGGATTCTACAGCAGATTGCAACTGGCTTCAATTATTTTGAAGGTCCTCTTATCAAGAGTTGTTATGTATTTATCAACCTGGGCTGGTTTTATAACTTGCTCTGGCCAATCAAATTTAGTGGAAACAGTGTTGTGTAAGTGCTGAGCCTGAGACTTAACAGGCTCTGTGCACTTCTGGTCTTGCTTGTGGGAACCTCCTGCTACCCATATTAGCCCACTCAACAGTGAGGGAGAACATGGAGCAGAGACAACAGTTTCAATTGAAGTATCATGGACCAGAAGCCCCCGCTTATAAAGCAGCTGACTTTGTAAGCATTCAGAATTGGCTGTTGGCAGGTTACAACCCAAACTCTTGAGATGAGAATTGGTGGAAGGAAAATCAGGTTTATTTAAAAGCTGCTGACCTAAGGAGATAGCTGACTAATGTCACAAAGGCCACCTCAAGTTCCTCAAGCCAACAAAAGGTCTTTCAAGAGGCAAGGGGCTTGTAAGGGGCTGGCTGTATGGCCGTCACACATGGTTACGCTCAGTGATGAGTCGTCAGCCAGACTACAGCAGAATTGATGTGAACTGCTCAGCACTTCCCTCCAGGAGGAGTTTTGCAATCTTGGTTCTATAGTTATTTTCTCAAGGCTGTTTCCTGAAATTCTTAAGCAAGCACACAATTAGACATTCCAAAAGAAAGAGTGATGATCTGCTTCAAGACAGAGGGGCTGCTGCTGAGAGAACTTCAGAGACACAAGCAAGGCTAGCAAGCATCAGCCAAATCTACTGCAGATTAGGAAAACCACGGTTCTGGCTCCAGTCTTGAAATAAATAATAATTTTTTTTAAGCCACCAAGTTTTGCAGTTTGTACCATGGTGAGAAAGCCCAAAAGAGATGACAAATCCTTAACATAACCCTGGTAAAAGACATTGCACCAAAAATTGAGTTCCCCTAAGAAGACACCAAAATAACCACAAATTGTAGGCAAGTTAAACTGAGAGAGTGAATAGGGTGCAGTTGGTTTAGTAAAAAGTAGAAAAAAGTAACTAAAAGAAAATAGAATGATCATATTGGTCCCTAGAATCCTTTGCTGCCTTCAGAATAGTTCAATAAACAGCCCACAGAATATCTACCAGAGCAGCCACTGATTCAAAACAAGGCAATTTAAAATCACACAATGTTTTGGGAGGTGAATTTTACCCAAAAGTTCTACCTCTAAAATGTATCCAGCAGATGTACCTAAACAAATTGAAAACGATATCCCTATAAGAATATTCCCAGAAACATTATTGGCACTTGGAAATAAAAGAAAAGGAAGGAAGGAGAAAAGGAAACAATAAAAGAAAGAAAGAGAGAAAAAAAAGATGAAGGGAAAAAAGCAAAGAAAATGGAGGTGTACGTGTCCATCAAATAGAAGTCATTTAAAAAAGACCTACATCAAAATGCTCATGATACGATATATTTATAAATTTTAAAAAGCAATGCACATAATTGATACTACACATAATAAAATATATTTGGTAACTTTAAATTTTGTATGTGTAATTTCTTATTTTCCTGAAGCCAAGATTAAAAAAGATCATTGATTTAATAATTACGTGTAGGGAGTGCAAAAAAAGTCACATTAAAATTACAAAAAATGTTTTAGCAAATAAAGTAGCATCTGTTTAACCATATAGTTAGACATTGTTTACTTTTTCAATATTATGACCAGGTCACATCTATGAATCTAATTCAGGTTCCACCAATTCCTCGAAATCACTTTGGACTATCAGAAATTACACATAGAGGCATGTAAATTTGTTACCCACTAACAAGCTTAACTTTTTTTTTAGTGTTCATAGCTATTTTAATTTAATTTCAAGGTCTATCAACAAAAGGTAGGGCTTATTTAAAACACATTCATCTAATATTATAGGTTTTAAACTGCATTTTATATGGTGATAATTTCAACCTTTATTCTCAAAATTCAGCATTATGTTTATATGAATAAAAAACAGTTGGAGTAATACATGCTCAACTATTAAAAATAGTTATCTTGAAGGAATAAAAGTGGAAAAGATCTGTGAGTTACCTAGGTTTTTACTTTTCTAACATACTTTTTATATTTTACATATATATATATCATTGTTTAAATACACTTTTATACTACTTTTGGAATATTTTATGCATATGAGCTTAAATAATCAAATAGAGGGAAATTATCCTTCAGATACAGAAGGAAAAAAGGGGAAGGTATTTAGGAATCCCTGGTATAGGCATAGACAATGGCAGACACAAACATTCTGAAGAACTTTAAAGTGGGGACAAAAAATGACAAAATGGTTGATGAGATGATGACTCATAGGACTGTAATCAAATCAACTGCTACCTTGCTACCTCTTTTACACCATAAATAACTAAAAAGAAAGAAATATAATCAATATATTCAGATGTCTTACAAGAGATTTCAAGATGGACAGAGACTGAAAAATCAGTTCTGTATCTGTCCTCATAGACGCATATAATCGTGGAGTCAGTACATTGAAAATTTTTGAAATCTTTCCCATTTTCAAAATCTTTTTCTGTATGCATATTTTTACAGTTTTTTTTTTTTTCATTCCTTACCTCCTAACTCCATTGGCTTAAAAAAATAAAAGAAGTGGAAATTTATCCTACAAGATTCTTCCATACCGTGGTCTGCTCCCCTCCAGGACCACAATGTTGAAAAAGAATTGGAGGGATACACTATGATCCATGTCTGGAACTGGTTTACGTTTATTTTAATTGCTCATGGCTCAGCCTACATGGACCTAACTAGCCACAGTGGGCGGGGAAACGGGCACTCATGAGTCCAGCAGCAGAAGTGCGGCTGTCAGGGAGCAGTGACGGGGCCATCTCGTGACCAGGCTGTGCTCACCCTGTGCCTTTCAGGGGAGCCAGCACTTCCCTCCTCGGTGTCTAAGTCCTTCTGTATGACTGGGATGAAAATTAGAGAAAATCTCAAACTGTAGGATGACCTCTGTTCACTTTACCTTCAACTGAATCATCTGCTATGAAGTGTTTTTAAAAGTGAGGAATTAAAAGGACCAGTGACAAGTAACTACAAAACTAATGAAATGTAGTCCTAAGACTTCTCTGTAAAGAGCTTATTTAATGACATGTATGATTATGCTACAGATCACAGACAGTCTTCTGTGTACCGGTGATGCTTTCATGACAAAGATCTTAGAGGTTCTTGTCCTTAGGTAGTAGCATTTTAAAAGCCTTTGACGATAAACAGACACAAAGACTGTACTAGTAATAAAGGAATAAAACATCTCAAAACTCCTGGAACATAGCATCAAAAACACTATTTTTATCATATTTGGCTTAAAATGAGGCAGTAAAATAGAGCTAAAAAGAGATACATACTAATAGAAAGCAGTATTCTCAGTTGTGGTTAGAATAGTTGGATATTTCTTTTTTACAAACTTTTGAATGTTGTTTTTCTCAAACATAGCGGAGAAAGAAACAGCCGAGAATGAGCGTGTGTTCTCTCAAAAAGGATGTAGGAGTGTCCGCACGGATTTGTAGTTCTATTGCCCTGCCGGGAAATGGTATTAAACCACCTTTAACTTTAGGGTTGTCTTTCAAAACAGAAATATAAAAACTTATCATCTGACTGACTCCAAAATGAGATTCAACAACACTTTGGAAAGCCTATCTTTGCTGAAAACGAAAAAGTGTTCTAAATGACTTTGTCAACTCATTTAGCATGTGAACGGGGCAGGCCCAACGGATGTCTTTTATTCCAGATGGATTCCACATAAGGGTGCTGACTTCCTACCGATGGAAGTGGATGAGGGGAGATGGGTGAAGAAGAGATGAGAAGGAAGCAGGTGGTCAGGCTCCTACCCTAATCTTTGTGTTGGAGAGGTTAGGGAGAATGCTGGGGGAGGACATGGGTTAAGCTTCCCCTGGAGAACTCCTGGAGGACAGTGCCTTTATCTAAACCTGGAAGAAGGCGTACATGGGCGAGCAGGGTAAGACATCAACCATGTGTGCCACGGATGAGTTTGAGAGGAACCACAGCCTGCAGGGGCACCAATGTTCTGGTCAGCATTATGGAGCCCCGGTTCTTATTCCTGGCACAGAAACAGCCTGGTGATAGTCTGATTTTCATACATACACTTCTTCCAGCTTACACTGCATGTTTATTTCATAGACAGTATTTATCACATCTTATTGCATTCATTCATTTACATCACTGTTTTGTGCAACACGCCACACACTTCTACGGGGTAGGGTACCACACACAGTAGCAGCACATAATGCTGATGCCACATAAGCACTCACTCTATGAGGGTTGAGCTGAATGCAACCATTCCTACTGGCTGATAGGAAACGTCATCCCAAACTCTTAAGACAGCTTATTGACCTAGCTTGAAATACCAAATCACTCCCTCTCCAGAAGACCTATCCTATTCACAGTTTCATAGTGACTTGAACCAGAATGTGGTAGTAAATGCCAAAAGAGTCAGATGCACTTCTCTCTCCATTTTCCTTAGGGTTTGTTGACCATATGGCTCTCACCATTCCTATAATGAGACTTTAGGTTTAAGATTCGTAAGTCCATCATTTCCAGAACGCATAGCCCAGACACAGAGTCCAGGCTATTTTTCCCGAGTTGACTTGGCACTGGATCATGGTGTGATGCATTTATTATGTACAGCAGCACGTATGGTGCTTTTTAAAAGCAAAGTGCCCAAAACAGAAGCCCATTGATTTGAAGAAAAAAAAATGTAAAAACTTTAATTTTTCTCCAAATACAAGCAGAATAAACTACCATCAAATGCAAGTTATTTTCCCCATAAATAACAGCGTGAAGCACATCTATTACATTCTCAAATCTTTGAAAAGACTAAAAATAACCCTAGAAAGCTGATCTAATTATCCTGCATAAATACAGCAACATGTGAACATTGGAGTATGGCATCAATTAATTGGACAGCTAAGGCTACTGGAGAACCTTTAATGGAAGATATTAAGAGTTCATGAGCTAATAATTAAAAGGCTGTACTCATCTTTCACAGTATCATTAGAAGCTCATAAAGCTTAACCAATGACAACATACACATTTTGATGTGCAGATAAAGGTCTAACCAAAGGGAAATTTGCCTTGAAGCTTCTACAATAATGGACCATAAACTCAAGGGATCTTCTTCCATTTTTTGTGGAAATACATATGTTCTTCATTTTCTGACATTGTATCTACCTTGTATCTTACTCTCATAAGACTAATTATATTAGCATTTTCCAATTTGTGCTAGAAATACTACTGTTAAAGTCTGGTTTGGGTCATAGTATCACTCTCCATCAAAATATAGGTATTACATATGTGGATCAAGCAAGAATACTCTATGTGAAGCAAAATTGAAAAGCATTGCAACTAATCACTGATTTATTTTTTAAAGATGCTATTAAATGTACACTATTCCCACAGGCCAACACTAATGAAGTTGGGACAAAAAGGTCCAGGAACCTAAACACTAAAACGAAAGCTCTGACTTTAATATAAACTATAGAGAGTAAATGCATAGTCCATATTCTGATATGAAATCCAAAACTCTGACATGTCACTGAATTTCTTCCCCCAGTTAGCCAAAGATAGTTTAATATTTTGTTGAATGAAAAGAACTGCTCACTTTGTGGTAGGGAAAGAAAGTTAAGCCATTGATGCCAAAAACACACATTTGACTTGCACTTATTTGTCCAGTTTTTCTAGACATTATAATTTAAAAATGACTTTATCATTGGTAACCTACACCTTATCTAGTCAATAAATTCAAAGACCAACAATTGATTATATTAGCTTCAAAAATCTACCAATGGAGAAGCTTCATAAAACCGCTATTTTATAGGTTTAAAACTCCCTGATCTTGACTGGTGGGGTTTGTTGAGTGAATGCCTCCTGAGTCCCGTGGAGTCACTGAGTGAGAGGGAAACGGTTCTGAGGATTGGAGGACACCTGTGCCTCAAGATGCTGTGTGTCTGAATGAAGAAGTTTAAAGGAAATAGGCAACCAAATGTAGTACAACACAAACGTACAATAAATACTATTATTAAGATACAGAGTGCCATGTGATTTTAAATGAGCAAAAATAACACATGGGTAGGTGAATGTGAAATGTCATTAGGTGGGAGATGGAGCATGAATAAAAAGGATTTGTCAGATAGTCACAGAAAGACAGAATATTATGCGATGAAGGGCCCAGCTGAGCAAGTAATCTGGTTTTATTGCAGTTATGTATGCATGTTATGATGGAAGACCTGATAGAGGTGGAGTGCACAGTGGGGGAAAAAGGCCTCAGTTGCTAGAATTAAGAGTTGGCTTAATTCTATCAGTAAGGTGGTACGTTGAAAGTGATAGGGTTTAGGACATGCCACCCTAAAATATGGCATCTTGCTTAAATATATTTTAAACTATTTTAAACAGAAGAAGTTTGGAAATGGCAGGGGTAGGAAGGATTCTCTGACCTTCCCATGAATTAAGACATAAGACCCTCATGGGAAAAGGCTCTTTCCTCACAAGTAAGGATGGCGTTTATCTGCAGAGACAGAGGGAAGCCGAGAGGAATCTGAATGAACAGGCCTTGCTGAGGTTTCCCAGGTTTTTACACTTAGCTCTGTTCTTTCTCACCTATCATATTTTTCACACCTTTTCACTTTTCATCAGACCTAGTATAAAAATGCTCAGATTTAACCGTTTCAGGGAGTCTTATTCCCTCTCGAAGGCCCCCAGGCCATGTAAATTTGTGTGCTTTTCTTTTGTTAGTCTTTCATTTTTACAGTCTCGGCTAAGGACCTAGAAGGGTAAAAAGAAAATGATATTTTTCTTTCCCCTACTAAAGTTTATGAATAAGACAGATTGATGTGAAAAGCAGATTAGCCCAGAGTGAAGAAGGACATCTGTATAGTGGAGGAAATCCGGAGGAGGTAGAAATGAAGAAAAACTCGTACAAAAATCATACTAACAAGTGAGACTACCTGTCCAGTGATTTCAGAAGGCAAGAATTCACAAAAAGAAATTGAACTGGTTGAACTCAGTTCTTAGAGGAATGCTCTCAACTATTTCCCATGTTGTATGATGTTGGCTATAAGTTTGTCATATATGGCATTCATAATTTTGAGAAGTATTCCTCCAATGCCTACTTTGTCAAGGCGTACTGTGTTTTATTGAATATTTTTTCCGCATCTGTTTAGATGATCATATGGTTTTTGTTTTTAGTTGCATTTTTGTGGTGAATCACATATATGATTTGTGTATATGAAACCATTTCTGTGTATATTAAACCATTCCATCCCTGAGAATGTAATATACTTGATCATAGTAAATAATATTTTTGATGTGTTGTTGGTTTCAGTTTGATAGTATTTCATCAAGAAATTTTTGCATCTGTGTCCATGGGGATTTTGGCCTATAGTTTCATTTTTTGTTACTGCCTGTCCTGGCTTTGATATCCCAGGGTAATACTGGCTTTGTAGAATGAGTTAGGGAGCACGCCTTCCTTTTCAATGTTATGGAGAAGTTTCAATAGAATCCATATTTGTTCCTTGTAGTCTGCTATACTTCTCCACAGAAGCTGCGAATCCATTTGGTCCTGGGCTTTCTTTCTTTCTTTTTTTTTTTTTTTTTTCTGGAAGTTTTTTTTAAATTACCAATTCAGTCTCACTACTCATAATTGGTCCCTTCAGGATTTCTATTTCTTTTTTTTTTTATTACTTTTGTTTTTCAAAAAATTTTCTAATTTGTATACATAGAGGTTTTCATCGTACTCTCAGATGACATTTTGTACTTTTGTGGTACCAGTGGTAATGTCTCATTTATCATTTCTTATTGAGCTTATTTGAGTTTTTTCTATTCTATTTCTGGTTAATCTACCTAATGGTCTATTTGTTTTATCTCTTCAACAATCAACTTCTTCCTTCATTGATCCTTTGCATTTATTTTATGGTTTCCATTTAATTTAGTTCTGCTCTGAGTTTTGTTATTACTATTTCTGTTTTTGTTTTGTTTTTTCTACTAGCTCTGGGTCTGGTTTGCTCCTCATTTTCTAGTTCCTTAAGGTATGGGGGTAGAATGTTCTAGAAATGTCTTTTAGGTCCATTTGTTCTAGAGTTTCATTTAAATCTAACGTTTCTATGTTGATCTTTTGCCCTAATGGCCTATTGAGTTCTCTCCCTGGGGTGGTTAAAGTCTCTGGATATTATGATGTTGCTGTGGCCTCCTTTCCAGAGGTCCAATATAATTTGGAACCTGTGAATATAATTTATGAATCTGTGAGAACCTATGTTAGGTACATATATATTTAGGATTGTTATATCTTCTTGTTATATCTTCTTGCTGAATCGATCTCTTTATCATTATATAATGACAATCTTTTTTTATTGTTGTTTATTTAAAGTTTATTTCATCTTGGGTGGCGCTTGTGGCTCAGTGAGTAGGGCACCGGCCCCATATGCCGAGGGTGGCAGGTTTGGACCCGGCCCTGGCCCCGGCCACATTGCAACAAAAAAAATAGCTGGGCGTTGTGGCGGGCGCCTGTAGTCCCAGCTGCTCGGGAGGCTGAGGCAAGAGAATCGCGTAAGCCCAAGAGCTGGAGGTTGCTGTGAGCCGTGTGACGCCACGGCACTCTACCCGAGGGCAATACAGTGAGACTCTGTCTCTACAAAAAAAAAAAAAAAAAAAGTTTATTTCATCTAATATAAATAGAGCTACTCTTGCTCATGTTTGGTTTCCATTGGCATGGAATATTTTTTCCACTCCTTTACCTTGACTCTGTGAGAGTTTTTGCAAGTTATATGAATCTCTTGGGAACAGTGGATTTTGGATGTGTGTGTGTATTTAATATAGTCAGCCAATCTGATTCTTTCATTGGAACATTAAGACCATTTACATTCAATGTTATTACTAATATACAAAGCACTGTTCTGGTCACGATTTTGATTGTTACCTAGTCGCTTTGTTTTCTTGCTTGTGTTGCTGTTTTTGTAGGAGCTGCGAGTTTTGACTTTGGGGTGTTTTTTCACCAGTGGGTACTGATTGTTCTGTTCCATGTACAGAGCATTGTCAAGCATTTCTTATAGCACAGGCCTAGTGATAACATTTCCCTTGGCATTTGCTTGTCTGGAAGAAATTTATTTCTTCCTTCATTAATGAAATTTAGTTTTATTGAATACAAAACTCTTGGTTGGCAATTATTTTCTTTAAAGGGCCTAAAGTTAGGCCAATGGTAGCCTAACTGGTTTGTAAGGTTTCTGTTGAGAATTTTACTATTATCCTGATGGGTTTTCCTTTGTAAGTTACTTGATGTTTTCACCTCCTGCCTCACAGGAGTTCCCCCTTCACATTGACTTTGGCAGTCTGATGACTACATGTCTCACTGATGTTCTCTTTACAATGAATCTCCCAGGTTTTTATTGACCTTCTTGTGTCTAGATGTCTAGTATCTAGCAAAAACAAGAATGTTTTACTGAAATATTCCCTCAAATAGGTTTTTCAATCTTTTACTTATTTTTCGTCTTCTTCAGGCATACTTATAATTCTTATGTTTGGCCATTTTACATAATTCCATGTTCCTTATGGACTTTGTTCATTTCTCTTCATTCTTTATTCTTTATTTTTTACCAAATGGGCTAATTTGAAAGCGCTGTGTTCAATCCAAAATTCTTTCTTTCACATGGTCTATTCTTAAAACTTTCCACTATGTATTGTATTTCCCTAAATAATTTTTTCATTTTCAGAAGATCTCTTTGAATTTTTAAATGTGTCTCTCTCTTTAATATTTTTTTTATTTATTTCCTGAATTATTTTTCTGATTTCTCTGACTTGGTTTCCTATTTTCTCTTGGATCTAGTTGAGTTTCCTTACAATCCGTATTGGAATTTTTTATCTTTCATCTCAGTATTTTCATTTTGCAAGGGACCCATTGCTGGTAAGCTGGTGTGATCCTATGGTGGGGGTCCTTTCACTTTGATTTTCATACTTCTTGTGTTCTTACTCTGATTTCTTCCTCTCTGAAGCAGCAGTCACTTTTTGTTTTTGAATTTTATTTTGTTTAGATAATATTTTTCCCTCTTTCACTCTTTAAGTATGTGCCTGTAGCATATGTTGGGTAAGGACCTTGGCTTTGCTTGTGGGTACTTTCAGGGGAGTCTAGGTTTTAGATAGATACTTCGGTCATACATAATTCCTCAACTGCTAGTTATTGTAGGCTGGAGCAATAGTGTACTATGTGTGTGGGCAGGTTACCTGCCTCTTAAGAAAAGATGGAGGTCTTTGAAATCTTTTCTCTTGCCCCAGTCCTGGGGTCTTCATTACAGTGTGGATTATAATATATTGGAACTCTCAGTTTAATCTCTAAGTCAGTAGGTGGCATTTGTAGGTAAAAATCAACTAAGCCCTCTGTGATTGAATCAGTAAATGCTATCATTGGTTGTACAATGTGTCCTCCCTGCCAGTTGGGCTCACTGCAGGAGAAGGTCAGTGGTAATGGTGACATTTAAGACCCATGTCAAAAGCACTATTTAATCAGGGGACACTACTTAGATGTGTAAGTTGATAGGTGGGACCCTAACACTCCCAGAATACTTTTTTTTTTTTTTTTTTGCTCCACCACAGTGGAGCCTAGCGTGAAAGTGAGACAGGGTGGGGCTGGGTCAGGTGAACCTACATTCAGGCTCCACAAAAGCAGGCACACAAAATGTCACAGCAGGGGTGAAGAGTTAACTCACAGACCTCTGGGAAAGCCACCAGGAGGGGCTGAAGCCACTCTACCAAGCCAAAGGTCTACTCATAGAGGAGGGGCAATCTGGAATTCATAGCCCAGCAGGCAGGTGTGGGTTTTACGCTTCTCCTTCTTCCCTGGTCCCATGTATTTCCTGCCTGTGTTGGGCTGCAAGTAGTAGCCCAACTTGCCAAGCTCACTAGAAATGCTCCCATGATTCCCTGCACAGGATCATGCTCTGATGGAGGAAGATGTGCAGATGTGCTAAATAAGTGCACTGCAGTCAGACCCACACCACATACTCTTCCTATTTCTGCCAATATACTCTCACTTGCCTACCAAAGTCAGTTCACAATCTCTCCTCCATAATCCCAAATGACATAATTGTATCCTGGGTGTCTGATGTCAGGCCTGGAGACCTGTACTCTGAGCTCAATCCCTGACTGTGATGGGGAGAGGTGCACTGTTCTCAAGCTGCTCATGGAATGCTTGAGCAGGCTTAATACTGGCCCCCATCCTCGGCCTGCCACACACACGCATACTTCAGGGGATGCACGGCTCTGCTTCAGCAGCCAGGTCGGCAGCACTGGGGAGAACCAGCAGATGGGGAACTCATGGTCTGAGCACTCCTTTGTCAACTGTAGGTCTTTAAGAGAAAAGGCATTAGGCCTACTCTCTGCCAAAGGCTGAGTTTGGTAAGCATGCTGTTACAGGGAAACAGCTGTTCCCAAGAGCCCTAGCTCAATTGTCCCTTGGAATTCCCACTGGTGTGGGAATCATCACAGCTGTGTTACAGCTGTGGATGGGAGAAGGGAGGAGAAGTATCTTAAAGGAAGAGACTGGCACTATGGCCTCCAAGTTCCAAGGAGAATATCTGTCATGCTACACTCTCCTCTGACCCACTTGCAGCCTGCCCTGAATGTCCAAACTCTGGGACTGTACAACAGTTACAGAGAGGGAGAATAGGGAGAAAAGTTATCTTATTTTCAATATAATTAAAAAGTAAAACATTTGATAAAATCTATGCCAGGCTCCATTGTTAAAAAGAGAGACTATGAGAAGGACTGTGATCCACTTACACACTTCAGTTCTCAAAAAGTCAAAATGTATCTACTGAGCCTCAGTTATGTGTCTGACTGGGCACAGGGGAAAACACCTTTCAGTTGCTTAAAATAATCCAAAATAACTACCTTGTAATTGTAATTATGTAAATGAAACTGCAAGAATTAAGGGTTGAAGGAACATTCACAAAATTAAACATGAATAAGCAATTTTCCAAATCTCCTTTAGTCTGACAGTGAACAGCCCAGCGGAATATAAGTTGTGAATATTATCATGTTCCCAAGGTGTTTTTCTGTCACATCCAAAAGACCCAAAGTCTTACGGATCTGTTTTGTTTCTACCCTATTTTAACTCAAGCTAGCCTGGAGCTGTTACTAATCCAATTGGCTGTGTGACCTGGCTGAAGTCACATAACGGAGCCGGACCTGTATTGACAATGTCATTCCCCCATAGGTTCCGGTTACTCAGTCTCACCTATGATTTAGATGCTGAGTTCTCCATGGTTTGGTAATAATTTCCTTGTATTTATGACGTCACAGGAATGAAAGGTGCCTGGTGATCCATTCAGGCCCACTAGCTCTTTTTGATATATGCTTTATCACTCTCAGAAACACCATATTCCATCCAAGTCCTAGGAATGTTCTTGAAGAATAGAGAAAATACAACTCAAATAAAACTAAAGGGTGGCCCACAAGAGAAAGGTTTTGTAAAACTGTTCTCCAACTCTTCTCATAACTAAAGCACAATGCCACTTTTAGTCAACATGCAGAGTCTGACATAAAGCGTTGCTATGCTCTAGCCCTTTCTGAATATGTAACCAAATATTTTCCCACATTTTACTCCCTGTCTTATGCCCGGCCACACTAAGCTTCTTACAATTTCTAAACTCTCTTACACGTGCTGTTTCTTTTCTGCTTTCTGTCTAAATAGTCAAGATCTCTTGCTTCTCTCCAGATTCCACACATTTACCTCAAACTTCCTCTGAACAATTCCTACTCAAACTCGAACACTCTTCCTGTGTTGTTTAAAAACACAGCTATGATTTAATATTAATTAAAAAAAAAAGAAGAAGAAGAATTTGGACATGTCCTGCCATCCATCATTGTTAGGCTCTCTTAGGCAATTTAGTTGATGTGTGTCTGTGAATAATGCAACAAACTTCTCATCCAGTACTGACCAGGGGCTAAAATAGGCAATTACAGAAGAACAGTTGCTAAAGAAAAGACTTTTTGATCTTTCTATATTTTTGCGACTCTGGCTCAACATAAATTTTTCTGGGAAATTTAGTTTCACTGTTATCGGTCACTTTCATAGTGGTCCAACTGCTTGGTGAAACAACTATAATTAGTGAAAACTTAAAAAATATTCAAGTTCTCCAAAAATGTTCACAAAGGTATACAGCAAATTAAGAAACACGTATTCAAGAAAATCTGCTAAATCTCAGTCAAAATACAAGAGTCTATTCCTCCTGTGCCCTCATTTCCCAGGCCAGTCAGTGCAATGGAAGCTCCACTCCAGGAAAAAAAAAAATTTAAAAAAGCCAAGATTGTAGTGGTTCCATTTTCCTCAAGCTCACAGTGAAAGGCTCCAGGGTCTTCATGGTATGGTCCAGCTACCCGCGTGTGTCGTCCTCCCCAGCATCATGTTATTGAAACTAAATTTTAGGCAAGTGCTGCCAATGGATTGAGAGTTTCCTTTCCCACCTTGCCACTTCTCTGTACCCCACATGCATCAGAAAGAAAATAGGCCACAATCACTCTCATGTTAGCTCACCAGGAGGGCACAGGTTCAATGTCAGGAGTGGCAAGCCAAGAAAACCTACCACTTTTTCCCAGTGTGCTGCTCCTGAAATCTGGTCGTCATTTTGGGAAAAGTAAGATCTCACCACCCCGAGTTCTGGAGCAGAAATTTAGAGATTTTTTTTCCTGTGAAAAGAGGTAGGATAGAAGAACAGAGATCTCTGAATGGTATCTCAAAGGAATTGACTGTATCGGGGAAATTTAAAGCATAAAGGTGTCATCAAAAACAATGTAAATTTTGGTGTTAAGCCCATAAGAAAATGCTTTTAGCTCCTGCTAAACCACAGAACAGATAGTTTACAAGAAAGAACCAAGGAAACAGGCAGCTCAGGAGAATTGCCTGGAGTCATGAACAACCTCAGACACTGCCTCAAAACCTTTAGAGGAACCTGATTCTAATTGACTCAGACTATGGAGAAACTTATACACCAGGCAGGGCTTTGCTGAAAAGAGTACCACAATCAGATGTCAATTAGTACATCCTGAGGTGGAATACATAATAACAAGGGAGGTAGCTGGCTTAATAACGATTAAGGAAAGAGACAGTCAAACAGAGCCATGCTTAAAAAAAAAAAAAAAAAAAAAGACGGCATCTGTGGCTCAGTGAGTGGGGCACTGGCCCCATATAGCAAGGGTGGCAGGTTCAAACCCAGCCCCAAACTGCAACAAAAAATAGCCAGATGTTGTGGTGGGCGCCTGTAGTCCCAGCCACTCGGGAGGCTGAGGCAAGAGAATCACCTAAGCCCAGGAGTTGGAGTTTGCTGTGAGTTGTGTGATGCCACGGCACTCTACTGAGGGCGATAAAGTGATAAAGACAGAGTCTCTACAAAAAAAAAAAAAAAAAAAAATTATTATGGCAGTGACCATTTGCATGTGTAAGGCCTCCCCTTTAAAGGGTTATAGATAGAGCCTTCACACTGTGGGAAAAATAGACCTCACTAAAATAGTCCAACCAAACCTCTAAGTAAATAAGGAAACAACAACAGCAAAGAAGATAAAAGCAAAAATTAAAAGGGGGTAGATATAAAAAGATCACAACAGGCACATCTATTAAACATCCAGAAAGCCAAGACAGGTGAAAATCTTAAAAGCAGAAAGAGGAAAAGAACTTGTCATGTACAGGGAACTTCATTACAGTTAACACCAATTTCTCATCAGAAGGACTGGAGTCCAGGTGGCAGTGGGATGGCATATTCTAACTGCTGAAAGAAAAACAATGTTAACCAAGAATCTTATATGCAGCAAAAGTATATTTCAGGATGAGATACTGTAAGAATTTACCCAAATAAACAAAGAATGAGAGACTGTATCCTTAACAAACATGCCTTACAATAATTACTAAAGGAAGTTTCCGAAAACAAATGACCCAGAAAGTAATTCAAATATACTCACAAACATCAGGCAAAGTTAAAGGTAATTATTCAGTTATTAAGTAGAATATACACGTAGATTTGTTTACTTATCTTAGTTATTAAAGGTAACTTTATAACATGATATGAATATAACTGTCTTGTTGGAATGATAGAATATATTTGATGATGACAGCAGAAAGGATGTGGAAAAGAGCAAAGCTGGCTGGATTAAAGGAATGACATGAGAGACTGATTTCAATGTACAGGAACAAATAAGAGAAGAACCAGAAGTGATGAAAAAAAAGTTTAATATATCAAACTCTACAAATATATACTTACTCTCTTTTTTCTCTCAATATATTTACCTCATCAAACCACGGTCCTTCTCCCCAACCCAAACCCATGGGTTTTATTTTTACATATGTTCACTGAATAAAAAAACTCTTTTCATTGTTTTTATTTATTTATTCATTTATTTATTTATTGGAGACAGAGCCTCAAGCTGTCCCCCTGGGTAGAGTGCTGCGGCATCACAGCTCACAGCAACCTCCAACTCCTGGGCTCAAGCAATTCTCCTGCCTCCTCCTCCCAACTAGCTGGGACTACAGGCGCCCACCACAACGCCCGGCTATTTTTTGGTTGTAGCTGTTACTGTTGTTTGGTGGGCTCCGGGCTGGATTCAAACCCGCCAGCTCAGGTGTATGTGGCTGGCACCTTAGCTGCTTGAGCCACAGGTGCTGAGCCATTGTCTTTAATTTTTGCATCTTGGGCATGTGCATGTAAATTTTCAGAACTATTTTTCATTTAAGATTATATTGCCAATATTTATGCATACAGTTGTACGTCACTATAACTCATTCCTTTCAACTGCCATGTGACATTCCAGTGTGTGACTTCATTTCACGTTCATATCTTTTTTTAAAATTTTTCCCCTAAAGACATCACTAAGATCTATAAATCACTGTTAATAATTTCAATATTTCAATATGAAGTCTATCTTTGAATAAGAGCTTTCAAGCAAGTAGTGCCTGGTTCTCTGAACAATTATGTGGTCAAGACTTAAGCTTTCACTATCCACAAAAGTATTCCCATAAAAGCCAAAACAGACAAAAGGCATCTATTTTGTCACCCTTTTATTACAAACAACAAGAAGAGGCAAAATAAATCAATGTCTAAGCTATTCAGTGATTTTAAGACTAGGTTGCCTTTTGTTAGGAAAATAAAAAAAAACAGGTTATGTTTGTAATCTTCCTGACATGTGGCTTCAGACTTAAATAGATGGGCTTGTTTTTAATGGACTCCCTTCAATGGCAGCCTTACATATTGTAGACACTGTATTTATAAGTGTACAGCTATGAGCTGCTGTTTCTGAAATGGCAAGCATTAAAGACCTTCCCCACATTTCTGCCAGTCAGGACCAGTTCCAAAACATCTAATGAGCCAAAGGGCAATGTGAGTTGGTGGCCTGAATATACAGGATTCCAGATCTTACTGATGAAGAGCTAATCTTACTAATCTTGGATATAGAACAAGGTCCCACTGGGCCCTTTGATAAAATTGATGAGCTTTTCTCTTTGACTCATCTTGTTAATTGAGGTTTTTATAGATGGCTGTATTGGTTATCATTATCGAGAGCAGGACCGAGCTTTTGGTGCTTTGTTCCTTTTTCTGCCCCATAAATTACCATATTTATAGACTCTGAACATGCTCTGTTAACTGGAACACTTCTCTCTTCACATAATTTTTACTGAGCCAAGTGATTACTAAGGTACCTTCCTTGAGGCAGGTACTGTTTTTCTCATTATAATTTTAAAATAACGACCGATGTTCTGGGTCTAGTGAGAGGAGAGGGAAAAAGAGATTTGGGGAAATTCAAGTAGCAGCTATAAGTAGACTGCGTGGAATTGAGCGAGTGCATAGCTGTATGAGCAGGAGTCTCCAGAAAAGCAGAACCAACAGTGTGTAGGGAGTAGATAAATAGAGACATATGTGGCTGTCTCTCTCGCTCCACATATGTGTGTGTGTGTGTGTACACACACACTATATATATATATATATATGTATGTTATGGCGTGTATATAGACTCACATATATATGTGTGTGTATGTGTGTGTGTGTAATGGGAATTGGTTTCTGTGATTCTGGAAGCCAAGAAGTTCCACCATATGCCTACTGTCTGCAAGTCAGAGAACCAGGAAAGCCTGTAGGTGAAATTTTTAGAGGCACTAGCGTTACAGCCTAATCACCTCATAGACCTGTCAGCAAGAAACGCTCCCTCCTGCCTCAGGGGTTTTACAGATGCTGCTTCGTCCAACTGACCCTCCCTGCAAACTCTCTTGTGTTCCTTCGCCCATCCCTTCCCATAGCTAATCCCCACTCAATCATCGGAATTCAGTTCAAAACCACTTCCTCAGCTCCAAATTCCCATAGTGCCTTACTGTCACCTTTATATGACACTCACGTGTGTAATTAAATATCACTAAATTCATGTCATTCTCCTCAGCTCGATATTAAGCAGAGGGCAGGGGCCACATCTGTCTATATTTACCTTTGTGCTGTCCGGGTGGTAGTCATGTCGTAAAGGTTTACAGAATGAAGTAGCATATGTATACACACCAAAGAATTTATATCAAACTTCATAAAGTTTAAAGAATTTCTAGTATCCTTGTGCTTTACCATACGACTCTCTGGTGATCATTAATTCCTTTTCACTGAAAAAAAATGAGCATATTTTTTCTGGAAAGTTAAAAAACCCAAGGATTTAAGAAAAGATCAAAGGACAGGAAATGTACAAGAGAAAGGGACACATAAAAAAATAAAACGGAGGCGCTGGAGAATTGCTAAAAGTTGTATGATTATACCAACATAGACTTCAATTGCTTTCAGCAAAGAGAAGATACTAATTAGTAGAATAATCTTTGTTTCCCAGTTTGAGAGATTACTGTGATTGCATTCCTCCAGTGCCAGGCCAGGCATTAATGGTTTTAAAGATTAGTTGACAGCGTGTGAAAGCCAACTAGCTAATTAATGGCTGCATGTCACCTACGGGCCCTGAAGAACGCGTCTTCACACTGCACAGGTGTTTAGGTCCGAGCGTTCGCGTGTACTGTTTTATCTGTTGCCATGTGACTCCTCGTGTCTTCTCCTGTCATACAGATGGTGACCAAGTGTCGATAGTGTCTCAGGGTGAATTTGCAGAATAAGATATAGATCTATATAGAGAGAGATAGAGATATATATATGAAAGATACATATCTATTTCTTATTCTTATATCTATCTTATTCTTATATATATTATCTTACATATAGATAGATTTATCTATACATATTTGTATATTTTACACTTAGTAGTGAATGTCGTACCTACACCAAAATTCCTCCCACTCGAATAACTATTGTAACATTTTCTTACATATAAGGTAATTTTGGATATCAATTTCATGTCTAAGTTTGAATTAAATAAAGGAAGATTTCTTATGTGAAACTTGCCTATTCAGAGAGTTCTAAGAAACGGAGCAAAACGGTTGATCTCAAAGTGTTTCTTTTATAGAAAAAAATAATCACAGGCCATTCTACCCACAGGATCAGGAAAAGTTGTTTGGAGTTTAGAGCAACTTGTTTGCTGCAGATACCATAAATCCTCTTACTGACTACATACTAATTTTTGGCATGGTTACAAGAAGCTGAAGGACAAAATTAAACCTCAAATATATTAAATTGATAAGCTTTATGGTAACTTTTTGCAAATTAACCCATTTCTACTTTGCCGTCTTCATTTTTCTTTGTGACCCCAATTTCTTAATCATTCTATTTATTTCTTCTAATGAATTTAACCCCAGAAACTGCCTAAAATTCTTTAGAGGAATAAATTAAAGTTAAAAAAATAATTAATTAAGAATGTAAAATCATTTCTATAAGTAAATGCTCTCTCATTCTATAATGAGCACAGGGAAAATTCACCTATTTCCCAAATCCTATTTCCTCTGGTTTCCAATTTTATTCAGAAAATACTCTGAGCTTTTAAAAGGTCCCAGGACATGAAATAGTCATATGCAAATAACCATTGTAGCTGTTAATTTCAATGTGTCAAAATATTAGATTTACATCTCTCTGTGGATATCAACGTTTTAAAAAGAGGGATGACATCCCTGATTTCATTCTATTAAGGCATTTAAAGTAAGCAGTCCCACACTGCTCTCTAATCACTCAGCAGAGAAGAAGGTTTAGCTATGCAGGCACAGAGTGAAATCCCTTGTTTCTCTTACTGAAATGTACTGCAAATAGAAATTTTAGGCAGGCCAAGCATTGCCAACCACGGCAAGCCTCTTGGAGAGTTTTGCTATTTCTTCTTGCAACTCAGGGAGCTCTGTGCTTGAACTCCACACCCTTGGTGGCTCTGCCTGGCAGACACCCATGCTCGCCTTCAATCTTTCTGTTGAAGCAAGCTCACACTTGCTACCCACTCTGTATGGAGCAAGGCATCTTGGCTGATTGGAATAACAAAACCCTCTCTTCTGTTTCTATGAATTAGCTCATTTCTGTATTGTCCCTTCAATCACCACCCTGTACAGTAACTTCTGACACAGACCCAGAGAACATAATAGGTGAAAGGTCACATCCACTGGATTAAAGGAAAGAGCATGTGGGCCTGCCTAGTTCTACCTCTGGCACCACCTTCCCATGAACAACCATGGTTTAAATCCCCCGCATTTCAATTTCCTTACCCATAATGTCAGAGGACTGGACTCCGGGAGGAGTCCATTAACTTTAATCTTCATATAACCCCCTGGGAATCTTGTTACAAGGCAGTTCTCTATTCAATGTATCTGAGATGGGAATAGATCTAGGATTCTGCATTTTTAACAATTTTCTGAAGTGATACTACTGATGTTGCTGATCTGGGAAGCACGTTTGAATAGGTAAGGAGAGAATCATAGAAAGTATTTGATTTCATGAAAACACCTAAAGATGACAGGCCAGTAAAGGAGAGAACTTCTTTCGACAGTACTATTGAGAGAAATTCACATTTTAAGTTATTGTGTTCTTTGTGACCATTAATAGAACTTAGTCTTAAACCGTTTCTCCCTCTTTCTACAACTCCTTTGCCTTTAATGAAGAATAAAACTGCTATCCATTATCATGTACCAAGAGTTTACTTCTAACATATTCTAGACATGATGAAATTGACTTCGGAGCATACACCAAAGCCACATTCACACCCCTGCCTTCAACAGTGCTGTGTCTCAGGACCTCTGCTCCAAAGAGCGAACTAAGGGACAGGGGAACAGAGGAAGCAGAAATGCTCTGGAGGGCTGTGAACACTTAGAAGAAATGCCGTCACTAATACATAAAGACCAGGCCCACCCAGGGCTCATCCTCAAGGCCTGTGAGCTTTGGAAGGTATTTGAGCAGCAGACTCAAGGCTAAGTCTCTCCAGGAGCTGCAGCTTTAACTCTTACCCAAACACTTCTATGTGCCAAGAAAATGTATTTCCATAAATAATATATGGAAAACATGGAACTCTTTATTCATAGTTATCTGGATGAATTAACAGTCCCCCTGTTAAAACTAGGTAGGTAAATTAGCCGGGCGTTGTGGCGGGCGCCTGTAGTCCCAGCTGCTCGGGAGGCTGAGGCAGGAGAATCGCATAGGCCCCACAGCTGGAGGTTGCTGTGAGCCGTGTGACACCGCGGCACTCTACCGAGGGCAGTGAAGTGGGACTCTGTCTCTACAAAAAAAAAACTAGGTAGGTAGATGATGGTGAGTAATAGATTCCTAAACTTAGTCCAGCTAAATACGAGGTGCGAAAAAACCAAGTAACGGATTATTTATAAACGTCCGTTTCAGTGTAAAATCACCGTGTTACACGTACCCCGGGGAAAGACTAGCATCTTCCTGAACTAACTGTGCCCTGCTCGAGTTCTCCTTCTCTCTGAAGGATGCCCTCAGCCTTACCCACCGCATCCTACCTACCTCGGGGGCCATAGCTACCTGTGCGCATTTATGTAAAGCACAATAGGAGAAAACTCTTCTTTTTTCCTTCTTTTCAATTATTTATTCATATAACAATAATTACTGAGCATAGGTGATATAACCGTGCGAGGCACTAGAAAACTGCGTCCAGACTAACCCTACCTTCTGAATCAGACTTCTGTTCTCAAGTCATACACACTTTACACTTCACACACTTATTTTCCTGATTTTGTAGAATTACTTCATCTATGACAACATTTGCCAGAAACATTTTTCTTCATTACTTCTAGAGGTACACAGGCAAGTGGGAATGTCAGGTGGCAGGTGCCACCAGCAGGCTGAGGCAGTCCATTTTCTCCTGGAGCTGTGACAGCCAAAGGCAGGTCCAGGGACTCTGTGCTCTGTTCCTCTGGATAAAACGTGTAGGAATACGTTACATATAACAGCATCTGCTCTCTGGAGCAGATCAAGATCTTTGCTAGCAAATCCTACTCAAGAGTGTGATTTTCTCCTCTCTGTCATTGGTGCTCTGTATTAAACAGTGCAGAGTAGAGCAAATCAATACAAAAATTCCTTGAAAATGCTAGATGCATTTCTGTCCCTTTGGAAACATGATGCTGGCTTTACCAATACAGATCCCACTTTCTGTTCTCTCGCTGAGCAAAGATGGACCAATCTTAGGGACCTTCCTTGTGGGGATCACCCTGGCACAATCTGCTGGAAAGGGTGAAATGTACCCTCTTCAAGTAAAGATGACCTTCCCCATTGAGGATAAAGTGCCAACTAAATTAACTTCATATCACGGAGCACACACACAGTCAATATATAACTGAAGACATTACCTTGGTATAACACCTGCTCTAACTCTCAGTAATTCAAACGTCAGTAAGTATTCATTGAATTCCTACTATGTGTCCAGAAATAAGCTAGACTCAATAAGAACAAAAAGTGGCAATAAACACAAAGAAGGCGAAACGTGACTAAACCTTTGTAAGCGAGAAAGGTGTGAAAACATAAGAAGCTATTTCTGAGAAAGCTTTATTTTTTTAAGCCTAAATGGAAATATATTTATAGGCATATTAACATATGCTTTATTCTAGGAAAGAAAAGTTTCAAGTCTTACACAACAAAGACATATTATTTACAGTTTATGACCTACCCAGAATCTGTATCATTTTAAATATTATCTTGAGGAAATAGTCATCATGTGATATTTGGTAGAATCTAATCTCTCGCCTACCGAGAGAAAGAGTTTTTGAATACAAGGGAGTCTTCAGTACCAGCACTCAATATGACAACGCAAATGCAAACTGGGTCTAATAGCTAAAGACTTTTTGACTTTTTAAGATGTTCAATTGAACATTTAAAAGGTTTCATCTCCTATCAGTTCTGGAAAGCCCCCCTGGGGCAGGCTTAAGTAACTACGCCATTAGGCACTCAGCTGCAAATTGCCTATTAAGTCTGACTGAAACTGTAAAATTGCTTTTCACAATGCAAATTAATGTAAATAAGAACAATTGGTTACACATATCACAGGCTATCAAATTGTCTACAGATGATGCATACTTTTCCCCCTCTTTCTGAATTAGCATTACTTTAAAGTTATATTTAGTAGGTTTTAACCGGCTTGGGTGTCCCTGTGATAAATTTTACAAATTTATTATAAGTAGTACATGTGTCCTATGTGTGTTCTCTATTATATGAAATATAAACCTCCTTTTATCTATGTCTGAGGGCTCTTACATTACGGTACAGTGGATTTACCTTAAAAAAAAAAATCTTAAAGCTTTAGCACTTAAGTTACAGAAGAATCATTCAGTTGCTAAACATTATTCAAAACATTTATCTGTATTTAACAAATGTATTTTAAGAAAAAATTTAAAGATAGATCATAAAAATGGCAAATGTCTTCTTTAGTAATATGCTCAGAAAAACCTTATTGTCATTATATTTATGATTATTATTATTCTGAAAATTTTCAAGTTATTAACCTTTTTTAAAACCCTTAGTTTTCCTATAAGTCAAATGAAAGTAATAACATGTAAGTGTTGACAAAAGCTCAGTACTTGTCCCCGCAGCCAAATAAATGAGGACAAGTGGGATACAGAGAAGAACAGAGAAGTTTCTTCATTTGCCAGCAAATGAGGAAGATGTCAGACTCTCCACTTAAAGCACCATCATCCTCCCTGTAGGAGAAACACAGAGCTTTAAAGGGAGTTTTTGCTGTTCAACTATTTCATCTCTGGTAAAGATAATCTCATCACCTCTGCCCAGACAATTCTGTAGCGCCATCTCCTTTGGTACAAAAAAATAAAGAACACGCCTGATTACTGGCTTTGGGGAGGGATGCAGGATTTAATTTCCCAAAGGGGGAAAGTTAAAGAGACAGTTTTAAAACATTTTTGCTCTCTTTCAAGCCTTTGCCTCTGTGGCATAAGTAATAGGAATTATTGAGGGATTAAATAACATGTTATGTGCTGATGTTCAAAGGAATTTATAAACAATCTTTTTTATTCACCCTCCCTTTTTTTCTAGTCTAAATTGAGAACAAATTAAGATTCAGGCAATAGAATAGAAAATAGTGCTTTCATTTCTGAAAAATCTGTAATAACGAATATGGCTTGCTAATATATGTACCCTATCCAGAACAAAACTGACCATCCTTATGAGGGCAGAACCCACCCCACCCAATTTACCACCTGACTGATAGCAGGTGAGAGCCAACCCTCTTTGCCTTGTCATCTCAAAGAATACCAACCACAGGCGTGCAAGGAGAGACAAAATATAGTCTACAGAAGCTGCCTTCACAAAGAAACAAAGTGAAAAGTAAAAGTTTCTCCACATATTTGTAAACAATATTTGTAAAGCACTCACTATCTGGAGGGAGATGATAAATGTTGCTACAGTGTCCTTAATTTATTTGTTCATTATGATTATTCTGACAACTCTAAGTAACAAAATGAAACATCACAACTTGACAGCAGTGGAATGGACAGGTGGTAGCCTGGCCCGTGCACACACATTTCCTTATATTCTTAGGGCTGTTGCTATAGTAACAAACAGAATTGCTGTCAAGTCCTAAATAACCACCAACGATGGTTTTAAGAAGTCCCTGGAACCTTAGGGATTAGAGTTCCTTCTTGGCTTTTTGTCCCAATCTGTTCATTTCTCCCCAACTATAATATTGGAGAGAGTTATAATATTTCATACTATAACCATAAGGTGGACTGAGGGGAACTTGAACGCTGACACCAGATTGGGAGATTTTCTCCACATCCTGATACAAGTTCTCACTAAGGAATGTAGAAATAATTGATGTTATCATTTTTCTCCTCAACACTTTAAGATTTCAACAAAAAGGGGTGAGACAAAAACACTTTAATTTTAATATCTATCATAATATTCAGGAAGCTGCCAATTAATCAACAGATATTTTTAAGCACCTTCTGTCATATTTTTATCATGCTCAATAAATATGAGACAAGTCTCAACTCTATTTGGAAATAGAATTTATGGAAATAATACAGGAATATTTTTAAAAGTGCCTGACTTAATAAACAATATTTTCTCAATTTGAGTAAAGAATATAATTTTTCCATCATATAGTACAAAAATGCATGTGAAAATCATCTACAAAACTTTATTTATGAGATCATTCTAATACTATTCTGAAGACATGATTGAGACATTGCTTTCGGAAAAAAAGGAGCATTACATAAAATTTTATATAATTCTGTGAAAATGGTATAATTCAAGTAGGAAGAACGTTACACAACTGTGTTTTTCTTTTCATTGCTTCCCTTACATCCATAGAGAAGTGATAACCTTTGACTCCATGTAACATAAAGTGGTAAATTCATTAGAAAAAGAGCTGTCACACTGCGTTTCAAAGGATATGGCAGATGCATTTTTCTGTAATCTCTATAAATTTATAAATAATATATGAAGCAGAATTTATACATATAATTTTTGTCAGGGTAGCAAAGAGAGATTTTATTTAGGAAGAACAAAGAGGAAGTTTAGAGCACTTCCAAAGGGAGTGGAAAGTGGGTCCCTCTCATGGAAGAGAAAAGGTTAGAGAGATTGAAACTCAAAGGCCTGCAGGGCGCTAAATACTCTCTCTATTTGAAAATGGCTGCAAGTCTTTCCTTGGCCTCTCTGTGCCTCCAGCCAGTATTACCTTTTCTTAGGAAGAGCAAAGAGAAAGGTTAGAGCACTTCCAAAGAGAATTGGAAGTGGGTCCCTTGAGGGGAGGAAAAAAGATAAGAGAGAGCCAGAGTTTATATTTTTATACGTCTCTTTTAGCTGTTCTCACACATTATGAATCGTTAAGAGTAATACCAACCAGAAAATAATTTCTCTGGAAGCAAAAATAAATAATTCCCCAAGCCCATGGAGGCAACATTCAACATCCTGGCAAGAGCAACATTCGGTCTTTATAAATAAATAAATAATTAAATGCATACATACATACAGATTGTGGGAGTGCCACGCAATGGTGTTACCTTTGTATAAGATTCAGAAAATCTAAAAATATCATAGCTTTGATATTTAAATTATTACTTTTCCCCCCCACCACTCTCGGTATATGGGGCTGGCATCCTACCTACTGAAATGTGTTTCTACTGATGAATTCAACTTTTATTAACCTTGTCTATTCAGTGCTGTGGATACACCCTGAGTGCATCTGAGTACAAGCAATTTTTACTTCCCCTGCATAGGGCAGGACAGGAGTGCCACAGAATTAAAGTTCCTGGGAGGAGGCTGAGACCATGCAGGAGCCACACCACCTGCATTGTCCCTGAGGAGTGTTCTATTATATATTGTCCCTGGAATTCCCCATCGTATTTGGGCATTAGTTGCCCACAGCAGAAACTTACTCAATAACACACTTTATTGAATTTCTTTCCTTTTCTAGCTTACTTTATTACCAGCATTTCCTGAATGACCATGCAAATAGACTACCTGTACTCAAATCGGTCTGAATGTGTTTAAACAAAATCGGGTTGATCAAGTGTCCGTGACACTGAAGAAATATTTTGAAATGTGTCCTGGGATCACTGGTAGCTTTGAATACATGCTGTGTCAATTTGTGTAAGATATAAAACTTTGTCATGGGTATGAGAATAGGTTTTCTCTTTGTCATTGGAGGAAGACTTGAAAGAACCTTCTCATTTTCATTGAGGTTATGGAAGACCCTGTATTTCGTTTAGCAAAAAGAGCAGAGAGATATATAGTACAATACCTTATCAAGCCTTAGATACATTTTTCAGAGGATTCTGGTAAATTGCCTTGCACTAAAACTAAAAATAGATAAAATTGGGGGTTGGTAATCTTTATTAATCTGAAGGAAAGTTTAGAAAGCATGGAACTGCATTTAAGACAAAAATGTATCCCTTGACAGAATATGGGACATACTTTATTTGGGTAATTTCATACTTGAGCATCATCATCTTCTCTTCCTCTTTGGCTGTTATTTGCTGAAGAGGGTGTTCACTGAACACCAGAAATACTCCCTAAGAATCTATGTCAGGGCCAGTCCCTGAATCATTGGAATACATGTTTCATCATCTATAAGTCAACTGATTGTGAAGCTTTGCTTTAAAGATTTACATGTACTGCAACCAAATACCTAATGCATAGTAGGCACTCAACAAATGGCAGAGACACCATCCATATGGCAAAATAATCTCTTAAAATCTAAATCTTAAAATATTTTGTCTTCTCTTAACTATGACTCTTCTTCTAATCAAGAATCCAATCACATTCCAATCAATACATAGAGGAGTATTAAGATTTTTGGTTATGGGGGCCTGGAGGAGAGAAAAGAAAGAGGAAAAATAGAGTGTGTTTTTTTTTAACTTCCAAATGAGGCTATTAGGAACTAATAGGGATAGTCCAATGGGAAGTCGAGAATGCAGTTTACGTTATAGCAACAGCAGACTAAACTAAAAATCAAATATTTGCAGCTCCATGACACCCTTGTACCCAGGCGAATGGCTCTCTGCTTGCTGCTGTCCTAGACTATACTAACAGCAGGTGTCACTAACAGCATCATTTAGGAGAGATGAAAATGACTAGAACTAAGATCTGCTGTGCCCCACCAAAGAGCTAAGCCATGACTCAAAATTACCCAGCCTGGTCCAAACCATCCCAGAGTACACCAAAATTAAGGGAGGGAAAGGTGATACCCACACACAAGGCAGAGTGGGCCAGAGAAAGTCCCCAGGAGCTTTGGTGGGTCTGCCTGGTGGGAGTCTACTCATCACCATTCTCACTCCTGTAACCACATCATGTTTTCACTATTACACTTCCCAAAATAACATAGCGGTCTTCACACTGAGTTGGCTGGCCTTTCATTCCCTATTCCAGAGACAGAAGTGTATTGTTAGAATCTTCAAGTAAGCCTTCCCAAATGCAAAATAACTCATTTGAATATGATTTTCATTTTTAAGACAAATATTTTGTGTCTTATGAAACTGATGATGTCTTTAGATGTTTCTGATGTTTTTCAAGATAATTCTCATTACACATTTAATCTAATTTTGCTTCACCCTGACATTTCAATATTAAAAATATATTCTATTAATTATTATGCTCTTTCTGAGCATAGTTTATTTTAATTCTATAAAATTTGCATTAGTCTCCTTTTATTAAACGTGTTTTTTTCTCTCCTGATAAATTTGGCTCTGTAAGAACCGATACTTACTGATAATAGCACTTTTAAATAACTTCTTTTTCACATATCCATCTTGTAGAGGAAGAAAGATAATTTTCCTTCTGCTTCTCAATGTTCTCAGCTGAGAACCATGTAACAAATGCTGGATTAATCAGACAAAAACAAATAGAAGTTTATGAACACATATTTCTCATATACAGATGAGAAGAAATGAAAAAAAAATTAACCCTCAAACAACTCTAGCATCCTCAACAAAGGACAATAAATTTACAAAGTAATGACAAGACAAAGGGAAAGGACCTGGAGTCTCCAGGGGCTGAAAATTAGGGGGGAGGCATATTTGGGAAACTAGTGGTGAATAAAGGCTAGATGGTCATGCTTGTTAGGTAGACTTTTCTGGTGCTGTCTGCCACTGACTGATCAGTGTCTAATGTCACCTCTAGTGATCAACCTTTGTCCTTCTAGGAGAGAGGGGAGGAGGCATATCTCTGCAAGTGTATGCCCTGCTTTTCGGCACGTGAAGGAGTGCAGACAGCTCTGTTTACATCTGCTTCTTCCCATTTGCCTCAAAGTAATCCTTATGCCAAAGTGGCGTATTTTGGGACATCATATTCCACCTTAAAAAGAGTATGAGGACCTGAATTTAATCTAAATAATAAAAAGAAAATTATGTCAGCAAATCAGAAGTCAGTACCAAACCCCATGACAATTTGCTGATAATTATAGGATTAGTTTAATTAAGAAAAAGAAAGCTCTGAAAGTCCATTTATATCATTTTAATATAAGAATTGAAAATGGTATTATAGCTTTTAATATTCATTTTTTCAAAACTTTAGGAAATTCTTTACTTCTATTTCTTATTCTGAAAACAAATTGAATGCCATTTTCACTGACTGTTACCTAAATATCAGTCTAGAGAATTTAACATTTAGACTATATTTGATTTTTTAAGATTTGACATATTTCCTTTTGTTATTATGGTCTTCATGTAACTTATTGGATTTGGCTAATTACCATTATTAATGAGATCAATTTGGCTTCATGCATTTAATTACATGGGTCATTATGAAAGTTTTGAGGTACACAAATCAAGAAACGTAAAATTCCTGTGAATGGAAACAAAGGAAGCCCTTCTAGCAACACCGCTAACTTGAGCAAGTTGAAACTTGCAAGGCTGAATCAGAAAGGACTGTAGGGCTGTGCTTCTTGGAAATGAAATAATGGATCACAACGTCTTTCAAAGTGACCCTTGAAATATTCCTCCAAGTAAACTGTTTTGCACAAGTAACACTTTTTGTATAAAATATGATAGCATAAAAATTAAAAATGTACAAATCAAGGTTGGGCATGGAGGCTCAAACCTGTAATCCCAGCACTCTGGAATGCCAAGGTGGATGGATTGTTCAGTTCAGGAGTTGGAGACCAAAATGAGCAAGAGCAAGACTCCATCTCCATTAAAAACAGAAAAACTAGCTGGGTACCTGTAATCCCAGCTACTTGGGAGGCTGGGACAGGAGGATGGCTTGAGCCCAAAAGTTTGAGGTTGCTGTGAGCTATGATGCCCACTCTGACTCAAAAAAAAAATGCATAAATTACTAATACTACTAACACCAAAAAACAATTACTACTATTTAACAGTATGCAAATGTATCCTACACATGTGTCTATAATACCTGTATATGTGGGGTTGTATATGTATCACAAAAATGAGCTTAAACTCTCCATGCAGCCTTTTCATCTCCTTTTGAAATTTCATTTTTAATTCATTTTTATTACCCCCAAAGAGAGAATTAAGCAAATGTGTGACTCTTCTCAATTGTAAGCAATATTTGGTACTTGTAATGAAATCCCTGAAAATGTAATCCAATTACCGTTGTGCAATAACAGAACATGTACATTAAAAATGTTCATGAAGTATAAGTTATATAACAATAGTAAACAGTTTTCAAAAACTATAAAGGTATTAAACAACTTCAGTGAAATTATTGACAGCCAAGTTGGAGAACTTGAAGAATCTCAACCAGTGCTGCGTAACTAAGAGGCTTCTCCACCAGTATCTTGGAATTCATGGGACTGAATTCAGAGTTCAACTCCAGGCTCTATAACACTACCTGTAATGTTAATGTTTCATTTTAGGCATCCTTCTTCTAATATGACTGAACTTGCTAAAACAACTGATTTTTGCCACTACTCCAGAAGTGGTTTGGCCAGTTTTACAGGACAGCTCCAATAAGAGTCCTGCAGAGAGGGTGGCGCCTGTGGCTCAGTGGGTAGGGTGCCAGCCCCATATACCGAGGATGGCAGGTTCAAACCCAGCCCCGGCCAAACTGCAACAAAAAAATAGCCAGGCGTTGTGTCGGGCGCCTGTAGTCCCAGCTACTCGGGAGGCTGAGGTAGGAGAATCGCCTAAGCCCAACAGCTGGAGGTTGCTGTGAGCTGTGATGCCACAGCACTCTACTGAGGGCAACAGAGTGAGACTCTGTCTCCAAAAAAAAAAAAAAAAAGAGTCCTGCAGAGACTTATTTGTTAGACTCTGGTTTAATCCACATAAAGGTCTCTGATCATCAGAGCAGCAAGTGATATTTAAGTTAAATGAAAGGGGAGACTGAAAAATTTGCATTTTATCAGAGCTTCTCACTGGAAGAAATCAGGGACTATTGAAACCACCCCACCTTCAAAACTTTGGTGTTCCAGGAAATGCTAAGGAGCTAAAATATTGCCCTGCCCAAAACAGACCTGGATAAGGCCCACTCCCACCCTTCCTCAGTGACTCACATAAGACCTAGCTCTGCATTTTCTCAAGATTCCCTGGTTTACTTGCCTATATAAGACTTTTTCCTTGGGATGCTTGTCATTTTAAAAGTTAACCTTATTGTGCCAGATTGAATAAAATCATCTCCTTAGTCATCCATTTCATTGCATATGATTCCTGGTTACAAGGCTAACATCAAAGTCCGGTTCTGTGTGCTGTTCGTATGATTCCAAAGCTACTCTAGGTACCAGACGCAAAACTGTTTCCTCAAATAAATTGTTTTGTTCTAGAACTCACTTGCCTCACAATCCCAATTGTGGAAATGTCCTCTTTTTCAAGTATAACATTTAACAATGACGACAAAGGGGAAGAGCTTGGTCTAATGTCTCCCTGCCAATAACCAGATCCTCTTCAGTCCTGAATAGTAGAAGTGTCTATTTATCAAATGTAAACTAAATTCCCAACAGTTCAGAGTATTTTCTACTGATCGTTTTTAATAGGCATTACTATGTACTTTTTATAAAATTGAAAGAAATAAATCTTTTTTTCTCTATTCCTACACCTTTTCATAACATGATAGAAACATGTTCTGTCTCACCAAGAGCTAGTTTAGAACAAAGCTCAGATTAACAAAAGGGCAATTGGCACTAAGACTCCAGTGAAGGGAGAAGACTAATCCCCTGCAGTGCATTACCCCCAAATTCTTTAGCAGGATAGTGCACGGGAAACATCCCGGGAAGGTTAAATGTAAAATCATCTTGCAAGTGAGCCAAAGCCAAAACTAAACTATTCTAAGTATTCTCAACTTTCCCCTCCATTCAGGGCCCCTGCAGGCTGGAAACAGTCAGACATAAATGAGGGCTAGAGATTGAAGAGCAGAGCAGAGGGACTAAAGGAAACACAAGAGAAGGTCACGGGAGGGAGCTGCTCTGACGTGTGTGAGGGGTGGCGCCACGTTTGCAGCCTGAGGGGCTCGTGAGGAATGGAGATGGAGAACTGAGTGGACTAGAAAAGCCACATGGGGAGCCCAGGTGCCCTGAGCACTCCCCAAACCAGAGAAAGGCCCGCACTGTGCGTTCCTCTGGATTCTCTGCGTGTGCTTTGCCGGCTAATATCAGAGTGTTTCGTAGTGCAATGACCACTACTCCCTCCTGCTAGTAGAAGCAGCCCAAGATGTGCAACCCACGCATGTCTGCTTCTAACACACGGTTCTTCCTTTTTTTTCTTCCTTCCTTCTTTTCTTGCTTCTTTCTTTCCTTCCTTCCCCAGTTCCTTTTCTTTTTACATTATTTTGCTGCTCATCACGGATTACTCTCTTTTGTCTCAGGAAACCAAGAGTTACCACATAACCTGGTTTTAGTTACGAATAAGAGAACTCAGTTTTTGCGTAAGTAAAGCCACTGGATAAATTCTATTAGTTCTCTTCTGAGAGAGCCCTGCAGTCCTTGAGATGCACATTTCATAGAGTGGTTTTCTGCACAGATGCTTGCGATGTGTCAGCATCCAGTCATTTATTTACAGTCGCATTTCCTTGCTAAGGTAAAAGGTAAGCAAGGAAGGAAAGCAATTATCAGAGTTTTTTTCCCAGTGGGGCTGTCAATGCAACATGCCCCTTTGACACAGCCCTAGACGTCTAATGAATTCCCAGGGTTATGCTACAACACTACTAACACCCACATCTGTCATTCAGAGATAGGAAGTCCCCTTCCATTCCTGAGCTGGGACAGTGACAGTCTTTGTTACAGCTAATGAGGATCTGACTTTTTATTCTGGAACAGGGCACTTTAATAATGTGCCTCCACAGATCACATTGAACGAACCCTACAGTGTGATTCAGTCCGAGCTGATTCCAAATACAAGGTTTAATAAAATACAGTGGAACACGCTTGGAGGCTTTTTTTCCTTGTCTGTAGAGATAGCTGCATATATTGAGGAGTCAAAAGGCCCTTAGTTAAATTTGCCACTTTCTCTTTGCAATCATACTGCTTTGCCGTTAAGTCCACGTCTCTCCCTAAGACCATTTTTCTCTGTGAGCTTGCTTACTTCTTTACTGACAGAGATTTCTGAAAAATTGTTTTGTTGAACTCTGGCAGAAATGCTTGGCTGCCCAGCATTGTTTAACTCTCTGTGTGAGGAGGAGAAAGCTGGTCTCCAGAACTCACAGGCTCTTGCCTCTCTCCCTGTTAACACCTGATTTTAAAGAGTCTCTACTCACCCTGCTTTGTTTTACGAAAGGCAAAAAATGTAATGAACAGGATTTAAGGTGTGAGCAAACAGGAAAACAGTCTTCTGTGACTGAAGTTATAGCATAGACACCTACCATTAACTTAAGCATGGGTTATATTACCAATACAATTTCAGAAACTGAGGAAGAAACAGCTCAGCTGGGGGAGAGACCTCCCTGTCAGGCTTCCTGGGGTGGGGAGTTAAGTAGAAAGTAGGATGCTGACTGCACTTGGAAGAGGTGCGACAAATGCAGCCTTGACTTAGAACAGCAGTTCTCAACCTGTAGGTCGCCACCCCTTTTTAACAATGAAAATGCACTGCGGCATTAGGAAGGCTGAGAACCACAGGCTTAGACAATTCAGAAGATCCGCAGCAGTGAGTAGCATCAGGAAAAGTCCACGTAGTGGGTGACACAGCATCAGATGTGTGGCTCTGGCCGAATTTCAAATTCCCAGTCCATTCGGAGGATAGTGGCCAAAAGCTAGGAGAACCCGGAAGATAAAATCCAGCTAGAAAAGCCATGGAGAGTGCCTAAACCCGGTAAGTGGACTCAGGACAAGAAAGGGGCTTCAGTACCAAAATATAGGTGCTGCATTCCAGAACCAAACTGGACGCCCAATGACACCTTGACAAAGAAGGAACAAGACAGGAAAGGGCAAAAGAGAATTGGCAAAGTGGATTAAATTTTAAATAAACTGCTCATTAAGCAAATTGATCCATAAGCAAACAGGTGTGAGGTTAAACGACTTTGGCAAAGTGTACTTTTCCCAGGTGCAGAAAGAGACAAAAGTCAGACTTCAGTCTGAAGAGCCTCCAGGTGCCTGGGACAGAATCAGGTCAAATGCACCACAGTTAGTTCCACGTCCTAAGGTTGAGGTGCCTATGATCCTAACAGATAGCTTTCCACGGTCAATATTGTTCAGAAAATAAGTGAAGCCCAGGATATGGAAGGCAACAGAGGCAGAGAATGGCTGGAGGAAAGGCAGGGGCAGACTGGGAAGGGAAGTCGTCCTTCGAAGTTTAGAAATGAATTCTGTTAATTAGTTCAGTTTAAGGCAAGCATCTTAAAGATACTGGCTCTGTAGCCACTGACTTTAACACACACACACAAGACAAAGAGTCCAAAACTTCCTGATGTATACACATGTTAACATATCAATCAGCTAGGAAAATCCATGGGCAGAAAATTATTGTGACTTTGTGAAGATCCCACAGGTGAGCCATGAATTATCATCAGGTATTCTCACCTCTGAAAGGCAGTCTACAAATTTGTGTGTTGTGTGTGTTGCAGTTGTGATCTCCACCACCACTCCAAATCCCAGGTTAACTGCAGAGTTGCCAACAGATGCAACGGGAATGTCCCACAGACTCCACCACAGTGTGGATGGTGGTGAATGATCCTTTCTCCCAATGGGTCCTGGGTACGGTAGTGGAGGTTAGAAAACACTGGCATATTAGCCAATGCAAGATTTTTCTAACACGGAAAAGGTGGTACTTTGTACTTCCAAGGAAGTTAAGAATGGATATAGGATACATATTGAATTGAACTATTCTTTCTCAGCCTTTTGCCACCTACACTTCTTAAGAACTTGTGTGTTATTACAGAATTTTGTCATTGAAAGTCTTTAGCTTTGTAATAGCCAGTCTTGGGCTCATATCCTGGGAACATCATTTGTACTTTCAAGCCTTAGTTTCCCCATCCTTATAATAAATAAAATTTACCATCAGAGTTTTAGTAGAAGGACTAAATGAGACATTATAAAGTATTAAGGACTGTATCTAATAACCAGCAGCTGGGCCTTCAATGCATGTGAATTGTCTTTCCTTGCCCAACATCCGTCTTATGAAACTCTCCTGAGATTTCAGCAGCCTATAGAAAGCAGAGAAGTTCTAAGAGACATAAAGCTTGGTGCACACTAGCATCCCTTTCTAACGGGTGAATTTTCTGAGAAAGTTTGGTCCCACTCAGGGTTATCCCATATGGTTGGATAGTTGATGCCCTACAGACAAGAGCATCTGAAAAGGAACCATTCCCAGTGTGGATCTCATTCATTTGTTTATTTATAGCACCAATTTTCTGCCAGCTGCCAGTGTCTGGGTCCAGAAAAGTTAGTTGATCACAGTGAATTTCCAATAGATGGAAGTAAAGATGTTATTATGCTAAACGGGGTCTTGGACACTGCTTTGCCTGAATATTTCTAATTTCATTTTCCACATATTCTGAAATTCCACAAATTAGATATTCATTTGGCTTGAAATGCCTGTATCAATGATATATTTCAAATTGCATAATTGTTAAAATATTACTTAAACTAATTTATTTAAAATGATTGACTCTAAGCCATTCATATCTACTACATTCAGGCTTCATAGTAACTACCCTGGGATGTAATAGGAGAGGTACATCTCTGAATCTCTCTGGAGGGCTAAACTATCTCTAGCTTCCAAAACTGATTTCTATTCAAACATACAAGAAGGCCAAGACCATGAAGAAATGTGAGAAATATATGGAGAATTATTTTTCAACACTATCCCCCAGATTCATGCAGTGTAATACTACTCTAACAGGACACCATCGCCCATGGAGTCATGCAGTGTAATAATACTATAACAGGACACCATCCCCCACGGAGTCATGCAGTGTAATACTACTCTAACAGGACACCATCACCCATGGAGTCATGCAGTGTAATAATACTATAACAGGACACCATCACCCACGGAGTCATGCAGTATAATACTACTCTAACAGGACACCATCACCCATGGAGTCATGCAGTGTAATAATACTATAACAAATAGTAATAGGAGAGTGAACAAATGGAATCAGTACTTTGCTATACCACACCATACCTATTATCTCTATTAGGTTTAAAGTACTACGTTTAAAATCCCAAAGTAAAAATGTTAAGGGATGCTGTGCTATGCTAAATTAGAGTTCAAGTACACAATGGGTTTCAACCTGCCACTTATCAAAACCATAATTAAACAAAAGTTATATGCATTATCTATGAAGCTCTATAATAGTGTTATTTTAATGAGTATATAAATTACTTACATATATGTTACAAACTTTAATGAAATAATTAAAGAGACTTTTAAAAATAAATATAATGGAGAACCTAGGAGAGTTGGTGGCACATTGCTATAGACTTAGGAGGCTGAGTCAAGAGGATTATTTGAGCCCAGGAGTTAAGAGTTCAGTCTGGGAATAAAAGTAAAAAGTTCTCTCTAAAGAAGAAGATGAAGGAGGAGGAATATGCTAAGAGAAAATGGACTCATATAAAATAAAACCGAAGGAAACATAAAAAGAAAGGAAGTCAGGAAAAGAAACAAGAAAAAAGGATCAGAAATAAACAGCTGTCATAAATAAGGTATTCAATAAACTATATCAATAATCACTTTAAATATAAATGGTCAAAATATACTAACTGAAAGACAGAGGCTGACCAAGTGGATAGGAAAGCAAGGCCCCACAATATATTGTCTAGAAAATAACCCCTACCACAAACATGCTTCCTGATAGAAGATTTATATCCAAACTATGCAAAGAACTCTTAAAACTCAACAATGAGAAAACAATGTGATAAAAAAATGGGAAAAACATCTGAAAAAATATTTCACAATTGAAAATATATGGATGATACTTAGTTGATTTGAATTGATAAGCAGATGGTCTATGAGGTACATGGTTAATAGCATGTTAGAATTCTGATAGCAAACAAAAAGAAAATATATGGATGATTAATAAGAAAAATAAAAATATAAAAAGATGTTCAACATCACATGTCATCAGGAAATTGTAGGGAGGAAAGAAGAGCACAAAACACTTATTAGAGAAGTGAACGCTGACGAGATTATGAGGAAACAAGAATTCCCATGTGTAGGGGGATGTAAAATGGTGCAACCACTTGGAAGATAGTTTATTAGTTTTTCACACAAATATAGACTTAGGTTCTGATCCAGAGATAGTGCTCCCCAGTATTTATCCAAGTGAAAATTTATGATCACACAAAAATTGCATAAAAAATTTTCTATTAGCTTTATAATTGTCAGAATTGGAAAGCAGCCAAGATATTCTTTAACAGGTGATACACGGTGGTACATCCAGTTGATGAAATATTCAGCACTAAAATAAATTGGCTAGCAAATCACAAAAAGAGCTGGAGGAAGCTGAAGCACATATTGCTAAGTGAAGGAGCCATGGGATCCACACTGCATGTTACAATGATAGAACATTCCGGAAAAGACAAAGCCATAGACACAGTGAAAAGATTTGTGGGTATAAAGGACCTGGGGAGGGGAGGGAGAAGTGCAATATAGGCAAGCCCAGGACATATTCGGAAGATTGAAATTATTCCATGTGATGCCATAATGTTGGAAACACGGTATCATGTATCTTTAAAACCCAAAGATCTACATGACATAGGGTTAACCCCATGTAGACTATAGACTTTAGTTAAACAGTGCCTCAGTATTGGTTCGTTAATTGTGACAAATGTATCACACTAATGCAGGATTTAGAGACAGAGGAAATTCTAGGGAGGAGAAAAGGAAAAAGGAGTATATGAGAATCCGCTGTACTTCCTGCACAATTTTCCTATAAACCTGAAACTACTCTAAAAATAAAGATTACTTATAGTTATAATAAATATATATACCAATGATTATTTGTTTAATGTCTCTCTCCCTTTCTTGACAGTAAGCTTCACAAGGATTAGAAGTCACTAGTTCCTAAATATCTGTGAATAAATTAACAAAACTACAAAATATAATATCAATATAATGTATCCCACCCATGAAACTCTATGTAGGAATTCATAATATACATTTTTTTTTGCTGGTGCTCTGATCTGAATATTTGCATGGCCCGCCTTCCAAATTTACATGTTGCTACCTAATTCCCAGTGCAAGTCTATTAAGAGTGGTGGACTTTGGGAGGTTACTAGCTTGTGAGGGCTCTACCTTCATGAGTGGGACTTCAGTCCCTATAAGAACAGACCCTTTTCGAACTTGTCTACTTGTCCACTATGTGAAGACTGAGCAAGAAGTTGCCATCTTTGAAGCAGAGTATAAACCTTCTCTAGAGTCCAAATTTGCTTGCACCTTCATCTGGAATTTCATAGCCTCCAGAATTGTGAGCAATAAACTTGTGTTGCTTGTAAATTACCCAAAGTTTTTGGATATGGCAATCTGAACAGACTAAGACAAATGGCATGCTCACGCTTACTGTTTTTGAATCCTTGGGGAAGTGTCTGACACACAGAAAGATATAATCTTGCCAAACTATTTGCTATGTCTTATTTCAAGTAGCCAATAAAGAAATTTAACAAAAAAAAGTTATGTGATGACCATTAAGTCAACGTTTGAGAGCATATTAAAGATGAAAAATTCATAAATTAATAATTTTGTTCATCCTACTTTTTTTTTAAAGGAGCATCGAGCTCCTACTTTGTGCAAAGAGCTTTACAAATATTAATATTAGCTTTACAAATGTTACTGTTTGTAAGTATTAACCAATTTTTTAATAAAGTAAACTCCATTAATACTAAATGTAATGACGTAGACATCATCCTACTTTTGATGGCTGGAGAGACCGGGAGACTTCACAGCACAGCTTGCCCTCTAGGCTCTTCTAAGAGTCTTTTGGCATGGTTCTCTCACTGACCACAGCACAATATCTAGGAGAATTTCCTCTAAATCGTTACCATCATGATTTAGTCAACTCCATTCAGCTATGGATAGCAACCAATTTCTGCCACTCACACATGTATCCTAAAAAAAAAAAAGAAAGAAAAGAAAAAAAAATGCTAGGGATTCTTCCACTGTGGCTTTCTTTCACTTCACTGAATATCCTGTTCTTTTTATTAACAATTCTTGAATTATTTGGACTAGTTTATTTCTATTTTTGTCCTCTTCAAGGACTTTCTGCTTCATCAATCAAGAATTTGTTCCTCCCTGCCTCCACAGCAACCTGTATCCCATAATAGCATCCCGCCCTAGTGTGCAACTACAGTCAAGCCAGAATAACCTCCAGTTGTTTTATTTTATTTCCGTATGTGTTATATCTATGTGTTTCATGTGCGTACCTGTAAATAGCGACATGCAGATGAAAAACGTCCTGAATTTCTGTTGGAGTGAACACTGGACATTAAAGGATACAACCTTTTCCAAAATTGAAGTTCTGACTAAAATCATATGAACTTTTAACAAAAGATCTTGGATTATACTCATGGATTTTTGATTACCAATATAATGTTCCTTCTATAAACCACTCTGGAATTAGACTCTGTCTATACCTTCGTGTAATGTAACCATTGCCTGTGCCATACAGAATCAGAGATGATTTTCATTGCCATTTTGCCTGAGGGATTTCAAACGGAAGTCAGAGTCCCTTGAGTCTTTAAATTTTTTGTACTCAATCTTAGTAACAATTGGAAATTTTGCTTTGGCATGATGCCATTTCCTAGGCAGGGAGACGCTAAGTCCCACACTGGTGTAGTTTGCATTTTAGTGTATTTTGTAAATAAATTCTTAACAGATGGACAGAGCAGCAGGAAGCTCACACCAGGGAGTCAGCAGGTGGACAGGAAAGCCAGAAATGGACTGGCAGTGTTCAGATTAACAAAACTAAAATATCTTGGGATTCACACATGCTGCCCACAGAATAAGTTGGCACTGACCAGATAGGCAAACTCAAATCAACCCTGAGCATGGAAAATTTCCATTACTCTGTTGCCTATGGGGCACCAAGTTCCCACCCAGATGGTGACGCCAAAGCTATGAATCCTTCCGAAAAATCAGTCTGTCTTCTTTCTCTTCTCTTGAAGTTGACATCCAGTGAGAAGGTGAGATGCAATTTGTAATTTTACAGGGTATCAAACTGTTCTTTATATAATTGTTGTAGCCACAGAAGAAAGGAAGGGGGAGAGGCTACCCCTGAAGTCCGTAAATTATTGGTGCAATTTCCCAAAGGACTTGAAATATTTCATTGCCGCTATACGCACTTCCCTTTCTATGCTGACCCAGAGCATCATCCCCACAATGTACAACTCCAGTACTTTTATTTTAATGTCCTCTGCCCTGCTTATGTTACTCCTGCATTAAAAGCCTTCTTCCTACACTAAAATGTGTCTCCCCGAGGACCTCTGCCCTTTACCTTGCATCGGCGGTGTGATCGGATGGGATAATGGCTGGCAATACAAGCCGAATGCTGGCAGGACATCCAGAACAGGGCACTTGCACTTGTCCTGGCCTGGCCCAGGGATTTCTAAATGTGCCAGGCTTTCCCCAATCTCCATGAACTTACAATTTTCACTTGGAAATTCTTAAATGCTTAATCACATTGCTTAAATTTTTATGAGTTTTTTAATAGGTGTAGCGAATCCCTGGGGTCAAGATAGTCTCAGATTTAAATCCTGGCTTTGCCATTATCTAGCTGCTTGATCATGAAAAAGTTGCCTTGGATCACGGAGCCTACCTTTTCTTATTTCTGAAATCAGAATTTAAAGGGTTACCTGAGAACAGGTGCATGAAGAACGTAGCAGCGCGACGGGAACACTGATGAATTAATAATCGTGCCTTTTAGTACCTTTCATCATGATGATCATTTTCATTGTTATTAGAAATTAAAGTAAGGCTCTGACTTAAAAATAATTCTTATGGATTTTTGACTCGCTTGGCATAGGAGATTTCAAAACCAGTCACAGTATATGATAAGACCTCAGAAGCATAGGGATATGGGGAGGTAATGTTGAATAAAATTATACTTGGAGGCCCATCGTGCCTGGAAAAGGATCATTAAATCCACAAGTTTACAAGAAATGTGATAAAACCCAATTTTAATCCAAATCAGTAACAATAAGAAACTGGATTAAACTAATATTCCAAGTTTAGTCCAACATGGATGAACTTAAAATAGAAAGCTCTCCATTTAAGAATAATCTTGTCCAGAACCCACATAGTAACCAGGACAATGGGGACAACATATAACTGGTGAAGTCCCAGAATAAAAGCTAATGTCCTGCATTATAAGAGCTAAAGTTCATGTGCTGCCTTGACATCTTTAAGCCTCAAGATGTCTTATAGACTAACTGCTTGAGTTCCCCTGTTTTCTCCAGATGTGCCCTTCACAGAGTGGGAAAGGCTACCAAATCCTGGTGGTGGTTTCCCCGTTGGCTGGACCAGCTATACTCTAGCTGACCCTAAGCCTGATTCACTTCCCTGTTGTCCCCTAAAATTATTGATTGAAAACAAATATCATGTTCCCACAGGAATCAGAATTGCTGTGCCCTCACCCTCTTGTCACCGCACATCCTATCTCCCACAAACCATGTTTGTTCACTCTCCAATTGAGTGAAATGCGGTCCCCACATTGCGTGTATTTGGTGGTGTCCGACTCCCCCAAGCTGTGAGCACCTGTGCATCACAGCCTATCAATCTCATGTACGGGGTGTTGTATATCTGGCCATCTCCCTATGCGTAAGGTGGGAAAATCTCCCTAGCCAGTGGAATGAAGAGGAGATAGATAAAATATAGATAAAATATCTACCATTGTAGTGATGAGTAAAGATCAGGTACCCTGTCCTGTTGGAAAATGAGAACGTAGTCAGAAAACTACTTCAAATTGGCTACTAATCCCCAGGGAGAGTTTGAGAAAAAAGCATCAATAGACAAGCTTGAGAAAATAATGGGGAGAAATGCTACCAGTTTTCTGGAGCCCATAATCCTTCTACTGTCCTACTAGAAGTAGACTAAATAGAGCGGCCTTCAAGGACTCACTTTGTTTCGATCCCAACCAAAATCGGGCTGTCAGAGCTAAGGAAAAGCCCCCGTGCCAGTGGCCTACCAAGACACCTTTAATCACTCAAAGAAGAATTCAATTTTATTGCACATTCACTATTCCTATAAAGTAATGAAAAGGAAAAAGAGATTAGAAGGAGAAAATTTAGAATTTTATCATTTATATTTACTTTCTCCAAAGACTTACCCATCTGTTCTTAGGAAGGCAGTGACAGCATATTGTTTATGATGACCAATTGGATGACTTTCATCGACCCTTTAAAATGTTTCCTATGACCGTTGGAGCACAAGATGGAGAGTAGAAGTGGAGAGCAGGCTTATATGGCCCCTGTGTATGCCATGTACAAGTTTATTCAACATGGTCTTGTTTCTAAATGACATTTTGAGCTGTCAACAGCACTAGATTCATGTTAACCTCAATAAGCTAAGCTTTAAAAAGTGACGTTTTAGACTTCTGTACATTTACTGAAACAAAATATAGTTCTAACAGATTTAGGTAAGGTGCTTTTTCCCAACCTATATTTATCCACATCTGTGAAATATAAGAGTCAAATGAGACTCCCAACTCTTTTTTTTCACAGACATACTAACAGGTTCCCTTTAAAGCTTTTCAACACCCCCTAAATATTAAAAGTATTGAGTTCTATCTATTCCTGGATTAAATAACTGTGTTGTGCAGAATAGTGAAAATGCATAATTATTGATTTGGACCATTATCATTATGAAAGTGAAACAATAAGTAGGTGAGGATTTAGAATCAGCAGTAGTAAGAATGCAGGAAAAACATCTATTATGTGAATCTATTTGGTCACCGAGTTGTTAGTAACAACATACTAATCAGGAGAGTCTATTTACATTAATGTTAACGTAACTGATCTAATATTTTCTTTATTTAATTGATAACTTCTGTCCTCATTAAGGGTTATAAGCAGAGTGTCTTAAATGAGTTCCCCTAAAGTGGACCCCAAAACAAGACTAGAGTTCAAGTGGCTTATTTAGAAGCTGATCCCAGGAAAGGTGGGAAGGAGACAGGGAAGAGGAGAAAGTCAACATGGACCTTGGGATCAAGCGAGTTGATCATTTTGAGCTGTCAACCACTGTGGATAATTGGAGCTCAGAGCCCAGGGATCCTTTGCTTTAAATATATCACAGAAGAGGGTAGAGAATCACTTTCCACAGCGATTTCAGTGCTGTCCAGACTGGAATGGGAGGGCGAGCCATGCGCCCTCTCAAGGTCTCTTCCAATCTTATGATTATATGATTGCTCATTATCAAAAATTGGTCTATAATTGGTTTGACTCAGAGAGGTCGGGATACGAAGGGGACTGCACAACCTTTTCATTTTATAGTAAAGAACAATGTAGTTCTCCCAGTCACGTTTCAGAAGGACATTTAAAAATTTTTCATAAATGTGCCATGATAATTTTCGTGACTGCTAATTAAGAGAGATCACCTAGGAGGAAGCTACTAGTCTGACAGGTAGAAATGGGGGTTCGGTAATGATGGAAATGTGAGGGATTCATAAAAAACTCCAAATACCATACATGCATGTTTGGCATGGATTTTTTTTCTCAGTCTGTTTTTGAACTATCTACATAGTGGATATATAATCAAATACTGGTTTTAGAAATGACTTAAGTAAGAGGAAAGGAAAAAAAAGACTTTACACTTCACTTTGCTTGGTTTTAATTGGGAAAAAATCATCCTTTTACAAACAAATGGGGATCTGATTTTAATTATATGGCTCTTTGTACATAATTTTACGTAAAATTAGTCACCCAAATGCATATTTTAAATGGACTTTCTGTAGCTAGCAGTGAATTTTCAAAGCGATCAGTCCAATTACTTTCTGCCAAGATGCAGAGATCAAACATAGTTTTCTCTTTTTCATAATCCTAAGGTTTGTAGGAACAGAGCATTTATACTAAGAATAACATTTCCTTTAATGCAGCTCTCATTTTAACTGAGATGAGTGAAAAGAACATGAAGGAATATAGAAAGACATATAAAGATTGAGAAAGATATGTGTGCATATAAAGATAGAAAAGTACAGTAAAAATCTGGTGTAAAAGATAAAAACAATACACCTGTATAAGGCACTTACCATGAATAGAGCTTGCAGGACTGGAAGTTGCTCTGGGTGAGTTAAAGAGCAAGTGGTGAGTCAACGTAGGATATCACTGTACACTACGATAGACTTAGAAGTGTATAGTACTATTGTACACTTAGGCTACACTACATTTGTTGTTTGAAAAAGTAATTGTACTATGACCACTACACCGGTCATCCTAAGGTCATAGAAGAATTTTCCAGCTCCATTATAACCGCATGGGAACACCGTCCTATGTCTATACAGTTGGTCACTGAGTCAAACTCCTTTATGTGGTACATGGTTGTATTTGACTTTTTTGAATTCAAATTTAGGTGTGCCGTGTGTTAGTGTTTGTTCTACAAGACTAACCAGGGAATAAAATTGTATATTAAGCTATTTCAGGAACATGTCTTAAACATATTTAAATTTGAAAAATAAGAACATGTGTAAGATGTGGTTAAAAAAATAACACTTTCAGATCACATCGGTCTTTGACCTTCACTTGTAAATATCACACTGCGACTCTCCTATAAATGAGCTTTGAGGAAGACAAAGTTAAAATCAGGGTTTTCATTACTGAGCCTGATATCTAACCTTTCAGTTTGAAACTAAAGCAACATTTGTTTTCCTGGAAATCTGATTCAAGATTACCTTATAAACTGGTTAAAACATTAATCGTTTCTACCGAACATAGTAAAAGTTTGCAATATCAAAGATGTTAGTAAGTTTTCTCTTCCCTGGGATTTTCTCTGGCATCTGCTCTGAATGAAAAGAAACCTGTAAGTATAATATTAACATTTGCTTCAGAAAGAGAGGTTTGAGGAAAGAGAAGGAAAGAAGGAACCCACTAATGTGCTGTAGGCAAAAATGATTTTCTCTCACCACCCATATGAAAGAGTAAAGAACTGAAAGTTATGGTTTTGTTTTTATTTCCCTTGCCATAATTGTTTAAATACTCCAAGTACACATTCATTAAGCTATGAGCTGGGTGAGCATGTTTGCTTGTCTTATTAAATCTCTGAATCATTACTATATGTTTAAAAGCCTATAATGTAAAAGATAATAAACATCAGACAGGTAAATGAGTGAGAATTTGAGGTAGCTAGCAGTAACAATAAAATCCAGAACCATGAATATACGAGTAAAAATGAATGATTCAAATGCTAAAGTAGAGGTAAGAGAAATGTTATATCAGAAGCAAAGGCTAAGAGATGGTGTTACAAATGAATGGAAAACTGCTCAGAACTTCTTGAGAACCAACGTGAAAAGGATAGCTAAATAGTATGCTTGAGATACTTTACTAAGAAGAATATGTTCTAGCTCCATCCAGGTAAACATAAAGATGTGAAGTCTCCATCTTTTTGATGGATGCATAATATTCCGTGGTGTACATATACCACAATTTGTTAATCCATTCATGGGTTGATGGCACTTGGGCTGCTTCCATGACTTGGCAATTATTAATTGGGCTGCAATAAACATTCTGGTACAAACGTCTTTGTTGTAAGATGATTTTTTATCATCTGGGTATATACCTAGTAGAGGAATTGCAGGATCAAACAGTAGGTCTACTTTTAATTCCTTGAGTGTTCTCCGAACTTCTTTCCAAAGGGGCTATATTAGCTTGCATTCCCACCAGCAGCGTAAAAGTACACAATAATACTATGAAATCAATATATAATCATCTACACATTCACACGAATAGTAAAACATTACTATAGTCCAGAAAGAAGGAGGGCACGGGGGGAAGGCAAGGGGAGGAAGGAAGCTTGGAAGAGGGAGGGTATTTGGTGGGACTTCACCTAATGTGCATAATGCAATAGTACATTTCAAAACTATTAAGAATAGAGTATAAATGTCTTATCACAACAATTAAGTGAGAAGACAGTTATGTCAATCAGTTTGATGTAAGCATTCCACATTGTATATCAAATCAACACATTGTACCTCATAAATGCATTAATATACAAAGCTATGATTTAATAAAGGAAAAACATTTAAAAATAAATAAGATCTAAAAAAATAGATAGATAGTATAGTCTCAACTTTTAAATAGAGGGAAATTATGTATATAGATACACATATATAAATATATTTTAAGTTTCAAGAAATGAAAAAAATAAATCTAATAAACATCCATTAACTACCTATCCCTTTTAAAACACTCCATCAGGGAAAATGGGGCTAAACAGAAGTAAAAAAAAGAGAATCATCTACTTGACGAAGGTCACCCAGGGATGACACACAAACACGATCTAGGGCAAGGTGTAATAGAGCCCTGACACGTATGATGTGATTCAGAGAAGGGAGGAATCAAACGCAATTGCAAGGATTGTGAACATGTTCTCTAAGTTTGCTTGAGCTGGTCCCTGACATTAGGTCAGTTTTTGAAAGTTGGACACATGGGAGTGAAGGAAAGGGTTTTCAGACATAAGGACAGCATGTGAAAGGCATCCCAGTTAAGAGAGTACATCTCATGCTCCTAGGAAGTGAAAAGTCCTCTTCATACAAGTTTAGCTCTAACTAAGGCATTATGTCAGGAAGCAATAAGAGATAAAGCTGAATTAGTACTTCTAATACTAGTAGAAACCCAGTACCTCCTGAAGAGAAGTAATTTCATACGAATCAAATTCCGCATCCTTATCTTGATTCAAAGCCCATCTTTAATTTCCACTCAGGTTGGAATCCTTTGGCATATCTACTTTTAATAATTAAAGGACTCTTTGGACCACATAGCATCTCGTGTTCTTTCATAATTCATGAACTTGGAAAAGTTTTAATATTGTATGGCTATGAATGAGCTTACTAAAACAGGCTAACAAGCCATCTGCTTCGTGACACACACTTCCATAAATGTCATGAAACTTTATGTCACCGTAAAATGCAGCAACAAGGAAAAACCTATCTGTGGAAGGGAAGTTCTCTAACAGGCATTTGCAGGGTACTCTGGTCTTTGCTTGATCTGGAACATAGAAGCTATAACCATAAATGCCCCGAATAGAAACCAAAGAAAAATGGGCTATAAACTTTCATAGGAGGAAGCCTAACACTTTGACCACAGTTTCTGTATTCCTACTCCAACAAAAACAAAACACCAACAAAAAAATGCCATTATTATCCAAGTAGCTATGCTGTTATTTAGAAGATCTCACAGCTCTTAAATCCTCTTGCTTAGAAGACTAAGATACTAAGCCAGAGAAGAGGTTTCATTTCTTTTCTTAGTAAAGCATAAACAGTACATGCTTACTATGCTGTTTTAAGGGCAAATGTAACTTTGTAATGCTTTTCCACAAATCCTGCTTCTATGGTTAAGCTACTTTCTGAAAGAGTTAATCCAGTTCCCAAGGAGCGATACTTTATTTTCTACTTGAAGGAAGGGGCACCCAGTGGATTCTCCTTCCTACATTCGATGTATTCATCAAAACCACACAGTGAGGTTGCACCCTGTTTCTGTCTTTCATGTCGTCCATGTCTTCAGAATAAATTACATTTCTGTAGTTACCAATGGGTTGCTGCAGCCAGTTCCACCACTATATATGGCTTACATGCACTCATCAAAAATTTTTCAAACTCCACAAAGCCTGTGAATTCCTTTTCCTGTGATCTCAATGTCTTCCCCACTTACACAAACACACGACACAGAAGTAACCAGAGAACAACCAATACGCCAGAAAACAGCAATTCTGCAATGGTTTGGGTTTTATGTTCTAATAATACTCCAATCCTGGCTTCCAGGATTCAGTGTACTGTATCAGCCATAATGAGTAGAACTACTGAAACTCATTAAGGAATTTGCTAATCAGTACATTAATTGAGGCTATCTGCTTCCCATCATACAGACACAAGTGAAGCAGGTTACAATGGTTCTCAGAAAACATCTGTGGAAGTATGTCAAAATTAATGATAAATAAAATAGAGAGCCCTTTGTGGTTGATTTTCGGCTGGTGAAAACCCAGCTGAATCTTAAAAAGTGCTACCATACTAGTCATTGTCAAATTAGAATAAAACCCCAAACCACTAATAAGATTTTTCTTAAAACCTTTTAATTAGAGGTGATCAAACCTTAAAATAGCCACCTACTTGAACCACATAGTGTAAGATGGAATAAAAAAAGTTTTTGTAAAAAGCCATGTACCAAATCTATGCGAAATCTGTAGAGACAGTTAATAACCTTCAAAATAATGTGTCTTACATCATAAATCAAAATTATCTTTCAAGTAGAATTGACCTGGTGATTAGGAACAGGCCTTTCATCAAGGTTCTGCTCTTTCTTGGAGGAGACAATCTTTTTGGGGCTACATAGTAGAACATGGCAGAACAATATCAAACAAAGTGGGAAAGAATTTAAGTTATTAAATTACTGTGCGTGTGCATAGAAAAAAATGACACCATGAAAGCAGCTATTTATCACTACACAGATACTATTTGACATATAAACGAGCAAGGTCACCCTGCTCAGAACCCACTGATAGCTTTCCTTTATTCTTAACCTGGACTTTAAAATTCTTAATAGAAGATACAAAGTCTTGCACAAATTAACTTTAACTTTCCCTATCAGCTTTATCTTGCTCCATCCTCTCCACCACCTTGGTACATTCTGGATACTTGGTTCTCTAGTCTTTAACTTTGCCTTGGTCTTCTCAGATTCCAATGTTTTTGTACATGCTATTCCTTTCTCCTAGAGGACTCTCCATCCCATTGCCACCTTCACTGTCCACATCTGGATAATTCTCAGTCACTCTTTAGTAATCAACTTGAATGCCATTTCTCTCTATGAACTCTAAAATATAAATTAGATCTCCCTGAAATATACTCTTATTGAACACTGCCTCTTTTGCAAACTTGTTACAGAATCGTAGATGGATGTAATGCATGGATGTTGGAAGAAAGTTGGTGCATTCACATGGTTAGGGAAGAGTAGGAAGAAAACAGAATTACAGAGAAAAGAAATAATGAATCAATTTGCAGCATATTTAGATTTAAGTGTCTCCAAGTCCTCCACATGTCTAGCTCATAGTGGCATACAAGGTGGGATGCAAAAGTGTAAGATACAGATTGGATATTGATTTGGAAGTTTTTTGTATAGATGATATATACACTGATTGAGATCTACATAAAAGGCTGTTTCCACATTTTAGTGATTGTAAATTGAGCTGCGACAGTCTAGTACAGTGTCTTTATAATAAAAGGTTTTTTTTTTTTTCCTCCTGGATAGATGCCCAGTAATGGGATCACAGGATCAAATGGGAGGTCTAGGTTGAGTTCTTTGAGGTTCCTCCATATTTCCTTCCGAAAAGGTCGTATTAGTTTGCAGTCCCACCAGCAGTGTAAAAGTGTTCCCTTCTCTCCACATCCGCGCCAGCATCTATAGTTTTGAGATTTTGTGATATGGGCCATTCTTGCTGGGGTAAGATAATATCTCAGGGTGGTTTTAATTTGCATTTCTCTAATAGTTAGGGAGGATGATCATAAAAGACTACAGAGGAAGAAGAAAAGAGATTATGGAGTATAACACTAAAGCTACAATTTAACAGGTAGGTACAGAGCAGTGCTTTTCAACCTGTGTGCCTCAGTGCTGTGAGAGCATTTTACATGTGCTGTGAAAATTTTTAAAGATCATTAATTAAATTATTCTAAAAAATTTTAAAGCACAATAAGTATATTTCTATTTTTACTCCTTTTTTTTTTTTTTGATCAGCATACTTCAAGTGTGCTGGGAAGTTTAACTATAGGTTCAAGTGTGCCATGAGATAAATCAGGCTGAAAAACACTGGTACAGAGAAAAAAATGAAAAGAAGAAGTACCCACAATAGTAAGAAAAAAACCAAGAAAATTGGTGTAAGAAAAAACTCCTCTAAGAACAGGGAGTTCAACAGTGCCAAATGTGGCTAAAAAGTCCAGGAAGAAGTGGACTGAAGCTGCTCAATGTCATCAACAGTGATAACCTTGGCACTAACCGTAAGACCATGGTGCTGGGGGAGGAGTGAACTACAAGGAAGCAGAGAAAGTACAGTCGTCTTCATCAAGAGCTTTGTGAATGGGTGGAGACACTACGGCATCTAGGGGAACATGGGACAGAGAGGGTCTGTGTGCAAGTGTGTTTTGTTGAGTAGCAATAAGAGAATGTTCCATTGGTTACGGAAAGGAATTACTAAGAAAGCAGTGGTGAAGCTGCATGAGGCAAGAAAAAAATCAGTTAATAGGGCTTTTGAGAGGTGTAAAATGGAAGAGAAAAATTAGGAAAAAATGCTTAGAAACACATGGAAAGATCAAGAAACAGTTTTAAGTGCACAGTGGAACCAAGCTGCACCATCCTGTGAATTCCTCAGCTGTGTTAAGCACCTCAGATGTAAAGGCAAGATTATTAAATTAATGAAGATGTGGTCCTGATGCAAGTTCAACAATAAAAACAAGTAATGGAGTTGAAAATATTTCTAACTTGAAGTCCAACATGAATTGAGAAATGGAATAAAGATGGGGGTGAGGTGAGAAGTCTGATAGAGGAAAAGTAGGGGGCCTGAAGGATTGAGCGTCTACAGAAAAAGGAGGATGAGCAGTAACTTACTTCGACTACGTGAACATGAGGGGCAGAGGGTGGAATGTTCAAATGTATGATTTTAAGCTTCTCGTCATTTCCAGATGATGAGAAGGATGGGGCGTGGACGTGTGAAGGACTGGAAGAAGTGGTGTGGAAGAAAGAGAATATAAAAATTAGGAAGTCGGGGACAACATTCTTCAAAGCCAGTATTTTTACCATGCTTTTTGAAGTTACTTGGGATGATCACAGGACTTTTCGATGGAAATGCACATATTAACTGGGTGTCCAGGTCTTCCATCAATGGAGTGGTATCATCAGAGAGTCAGCACACGGCACGGAGGGAAATCGTGGAAGAGCCAGTACCCAAATGTGGAGCTAATGTTCTAGATTTTCCATTAACAAGGAAGAGGGTGCACATCTAAACTCGTAACTCCGAAGCAAGACCAGCAAGCCCGGTGTCCATCCTGTCCATCTGTCTCTGTGCAAAGTCAAACACTCCTTACTAAACTTAGGAAAGGAATAAAGAAGCGGGCAGTGAGTATTGAGATCAGAGAGTAGAAACTCCAGTCTAATTATAGCTCAAAAATGCATTTTGTGTTGTTAGCATATTTCTTACAAAAATAGACTTTGAAGATCTTTTGTTAGGATGTGCACTTTTTATTTTACCTTAGCACTGACCACTCCCTATTTTCCTATAAGTGACTTAATTTCCATATGGACACTACACAGGGTTCTCCAGCCATGGACATTTGAATATTCAACAGCTGCTCCAGATTCTTTTTTTTTCCCAGAAAGAGAAGTTCTCCTGTTTGCTGCATTCTCAGTATTCCAGAAAGTTTTAAATATAGTCTTTGGTGAGTGACTAAACTCAAGCATAGTGACAGGATGGACAGTGACCTTTAACTGTGTTATTGAAAAATGAAATCAAGGGGAACTAGTATCCAAATTAGAAATCTAATGGAAGCTAAGTAAGCAATAGGCTAAAAATTGTGCAGTTAAATATAGGACTTTCAGCTTAAAAGTGTTGAACTATGGGGCGGCGCCTGTGGCTCAGTCGGTAGGGCGCCAGCCCCATATACCGAGGGTGGCGGGTTCAAACCCACCCCGGCTGAACTGCAACCAAAAAATAGCCGGGCGTTGTGGCGGGCGCCTGTAGTCGCAGCTACTTGGGAGGCTGAGGCAAGAGAATCGCTTAAACCCAGGAGTTGGAGGTTGCTGTGAGCTGTGTGAGGCCATGGCACTCTACCGAGGGCCATAAAGTGAGACTCTGTCTCTACAAAAAAAAAAAAAAAGTGTTGACGTATGCCCCATGCTGACATGGGCTCCCCATGGCTAACCAAAGCACTCAAAGTTAGAGTGAACCAGACAGCCGTGGCTCAGGTGAGAGGACTCTCACATAGTCCTCACTCTAAGAAAGATGTACAAGTGTCACAGAACCTCCCTTTCTTCAATCAAGATAAATGACTTCCTGTTGTCAATGCCAAGATAGACAGAAGCTGGGAATTCCCCAGCTGACCATGCATGGACCACCTGAGGCCAGCCAATACAGTGAGACCTGTGCTGTCTTGCTGACAGGCATCCAGTCCAGACCTGAGACATGATCCCCCGCATCCTGACCCCAGGCCCTCCTCAGGGCACACACTGAAGCCTTTGTCTCTTCAATCTGAAGATTGCTTTTAGAATGGGGGCAAGACATGATTGCAAGAGGGACTTTGCCTAACAGTTGCAATCAGTGTAACCTGGCTTATTGTACCCTCAATGAATCCCCAACAATAAAAAAAAAAAAAAAGAAAAGAAAATACAGTTTTCCTTTTGCTGCTGTAGATGTCATCTCACTGGTCTTTTGTTAACAAAAAGCAGCGGGGTGGCTTTCCTGTGTAAAATAACTTGCAACTGTTAGTCCCAGGACAAACTATCTACTGAGAAATGGGAAAAGGCACCAAGATGCAACGATGTCCCTAGAAAGAGCCGGGAGCAGCACCCAGTTGCCATTCCCAGGTAATTTTCCAGACCAGATGTGAACACTGACCACTGCTTGGTGATGAAATGTGACATTCAAAAGAGCAGGTACGGAGGTAAGTTTAGCAACTGCTGAGACCTCAGGGCATATCATGTCTTCTTCAAATACAACTACATTGCCTATGACTTGTAAGTACGAAAAAAGGAAGCCTACTTTTAAATAAAAGGCAAGAAATAGAGACGAAAGAAAGGGTTAAAAAGCAAGAGAATCATATGCAGTCCAGACAATTATGGAAAGGGTTATAAGAAAAATCATTTCTATAGCATCTATATATTTATTCATTCAATAAATATTTGCTGAGCATTATTATGCTAGACACAGCAATATGCTAAGCCTGGAGTCCCGATGAGCAAAACAAGGAGCTCCTGATCTCATGGGGCTTATGATCTTGCAAAGTATTGGACAACTTTCCAGCAATCTAATGCTTTCACCATTTAGGAGTTAGATAACAGCAATAGTTCAATGAGGAAAAAAAGAATACAGTGCACATGTGGGTACCCAGACATACACGTACACACACTTAGAGAAGCAGGCAGAGTGGAAATGTTAATATATCATGTGTCTCATGCTCTTTCAAAGCCCTAAGGTGGCAAGCAAACGAAAGCATGTACAGGATGTAAACATATATATATAGATATAGATTTGACAGCAATACAGAAGCTAGAAAATAGAATTGAAATCTTACACAAGTTTAATGTTTAAACAGGGGATTAGCGTGGAGTTTCAGAATTCAAATAGGCTGAGATTACACACCTAAATTTAGATGCTATATTTAATTGAGAAGGCTTTTGTATGGTTTGTGGTGAAGGCTGCAAAAGAGCCCAGAGAAATAATCCTTTCCGGCTTCCTACAGAGCCCCTAGCAGGTTCTTAAACAGAGAAAAATGGCCTTAGGTCACGCCCTGAGATGATCAGCCTTTTGAGAAAAGAAAAAAGTTCCTGGAGCATCAAAGAGTGTGCCATTTCCTCTCACCTCCTGCCTCTGATCCTGCTGCAGGATTTTCCCACCTAGACAGACGGTAGATGGCAAAGGGCCAGTCTATTCATGTGCTTGATGGCCTACTAAATTGTTCACTAATATTTTTGAGGCTGGCTCTATGAGGCTGTCATGCTTGTCATTTCTGTTACAGATTCTCTCCTTGCACAGCATCCCCTTTGACAGTGAGTAACATAAAAGGGCATTGAAATCAAGACTCACAAACCCTTTCTGCCAAGGATAAAGGAACTTCCTAGGGGTACCGCAAGCACTCTGTTACATATCTGAAAGAGATAAAAGGAAGCAAATCCTGTTGATGGTCATTCAGAAGCAGCCAGGTTGCTCTGCTACGAGCCTTCCCTGCAGATCGCCAATTTACCGTTATTGTTTAATTTTCACAAAGCATCTTGACAGCACACAGTGTGGTGTCCAGGGCCCTGTGGGCAGTTTGAGTCTTTGTGAAGAGCTGATATGCAAAAGAGATATGTGACTCTGATGGCCGAGCCCTTCCTAGGAAGTAAGGCTCATATTTGTCTAACCATTTGTTTTTGTTCTTTGGTTAGGTTTATTTTATTTATAAAGAAATCTGGGAAAATGAAGGACTCCCATCTGAATGCCACCAGCACCCCAGAAATCCGAGTGACTCATGCTCAAAGGCAGGAGCCTATTTGAAAGACAGGACTTACAATTAAAGCTTAATGACTAGAGTGAGTGCTTCTTTCAATCAACTGCTTACATATTTATTAGGCATAATAAAGAAACTGACTCTGTTTTTATATTTGCTTACTGATGATGTCAAGCCCAACACCTCTCCCATCCCCTTCTGCCCCACATTTGGGCAAGCTGTTAAGACGTCAGGAGTTCTTTCCTTTGGTGCTAATGAGAAGTTGAACTCTCACCCCAGGCCCTGCTCTAACCTCCATAAAACCCAAGCTGGTTGCTATTCCCTGCTCTCTATAGCCATTTTTGGACCAGCATAGGAGCTTTTCCTGCTTGGCCCAGAAGGTCTCATTATTTATATAGTGAATGTTTTCACCCTTCTTGTATGTGTGTGTCCTCAGTCTCAACGTTCAACCAAATTTCAGGTGGAAGGTCAATCCCAATCCTATACAGTAACTACCACATTAACATTTATCAACAGGATTATATTAATTCTAGGATGGTGACCAAAACCCAGAAATTATAGCTGGCCTCTCTCAGTTTCCTATTTTCCAAATCCAAGTCTTATGTATTCGACATCTAGTCAAAAGAGGACAGACGAGTGTTGAGAGAGGGCCCAGATGACTCCAGGGCCGTATGGGGAGATGGAAGCTGTCTTGTTGCCATTTGTAAGTAGAGTTGCCTCTGAGACTCTATGGCCTCAGGTTTTCCTTTGAATTTTTACAAAGAGACCTAGAAGGTTGATAACAAACTATGACAAAGAATGTCAGTGAAACCAACAAACCATTTTGCCCGCAGAGGGAGAACAGGAATTGAGGTATACCTGAGTGAAACCCTTCTCAGATTGGCTAGTAGATTTCTATTTGGCCTTTCCTTATTTGAATAAGAAACAATTCACCTGGTGGCATCTGTGGCTCAGTGGGTAGGGTGCCAGCCCCATATACTGAGTGTGGTGGGTTCAAACCCGGCCCCAGCCAAACTGCAACAAAAAAATAGCCAGGCATTGTGGTGGGCACTTGTAGTCCCAGCTACTCGGGAGGCTCAGACCAGAGAATCACCTAAGTCCAAGAGCTGGAGGTTGCTGTGAGCTGTGATGCCACAGTACTCTATCGAGGGTGACAAAGTGAGACTATGTCAAGAAAGAAAGAAAGAAAAAAGAAAGAAAGAAAGAAAGAAAGAAAGAAAGAAAGAAAGAAAGAAAGAAAGAAAGAAAGAAAGAAAGAAAGAAAGAAAGAAAGAAAGAAAGAAAGAAAGAAAGAAAAAGAATTCACCTAGCTAGAATTTAAATATGAGGTACTTCACATCCCCAGAACACTGACCACAGCAGCTAGTAATAGAAGTAATAGCAGATGAAGAATAAGAAGACAATTTTTCATTCCAGCTCTGCCAGGGACCACCTTTTTGACTGACTTTGGCCAATTTATTTAAACTTTAGTTTTTTCTCCTTAACGTGGTGATAATATTTCTTTCCTGGCTACCTTACAAATTTTTTCTTTTGAGTACAACATAGCACACTGTACGAGACACAGAAGTTCTTTGTGTGGGTCACAGGATGTACAAACATAACCCATTACGTTTTCTCAGCCTTTCAGGCCACTGTACAACAAAACACCACAAACTGTGTATCTCACACACAGCAGAAACTTACGTCCCATGGTTCTGGAGGCTGGGGATTTGAAGATCAAGGTGCTGGTAGACAGTGTCTGGTGAAGGCTCACTTTCTGGTTCATTTACGTTGTCTTCCAGCTGAGTCCTCGCATGATGGAAGGGATAAGGTAGCTCTGGGGATTCCTTCATACGGGTCCTAATACCTTTCATGAGGGCTCTGTCCTCATCACCTAGTTACCTCTCAAATGTCCCACCTACTAGTACTATCACAAGGGTTATTATGTTTTCAATGTATGAAGTTTTGAGAGACACAAGCATTCAGACCATACCACTCATACATCCTAACCTTGAGAGAGGCTCTCATTCATGATTCCATAGAATTTAACGTACAGGTTACTAATTATAATTTACAAGCAATGATAACAAACTTGCTAATCTGATGTTGAAGTCTTTAGTACTTTAAAAATGACAAATTGGAATAAGGAAAGGCTGTCTGGCTTCTAGAACATTCACGATCGTTAGTATTTATTCAGTACTTACTATGTGTTTTGAATGTAACGTGATTTTGCAGAAGCATACAGGCAGTGGAACAAAGGGATAGCAAAGGCAGAAACACCTGTAATTATTAGTGGCAACAATTCAAGCAGGCCAGAGGTCTGCGAAATGAGCTGTAAGTATGTGTATTGGCCGTGGCAATCACAGCGAGTTGTAGATGACTGTGGGCAAAAGACAAAAGTGTTTTTCTTTTGTTTTGTTTTTTTGTTCAGCATATTTATTTAAGAATATTTAAGCAGGTATAAAGTACAGTGGACATTTGAATAGCATGGGGTTGGGGCATTGACCCCTGCAGAGTCAAAACTTCACATATAACTGTCGACTCCCTAAAAACTTAACTATTAATAGCTTACTGTTGACCAGAAAGAAGCCTTGCTGAAATATGAAAAGTCAATTAACATACACTTTTATGTTTTGTGTATTATGTGATATATTTTTACAATAAAGTAAGGTAGAGAAAATAAAATTTCATTAAGTAAATCCTAAAAAAGAGAAGCTATATTTGCCATTCCGTAAGTGGAGGCAGTTAGGTCCTCCATGTTGCCTTCATGCTGACGGAGGAGGGGGATGGAGAGGACGGTGAGGCAGAGGCAGGCACAGAAGACGATCCATGTATCAGGACATCCATACGGTTTAAACTTGTGTTGGTCAAGGGTAAATTGTATTATGATATTGATTTTGAAAAGCTGCCGTTTAAAAAATTGTCAAATAAATGTTTTGGTGCTTAAAGGAATTAAAAATAAAACAATGCAACTAGAAATCTCAGGAAGAGCACAACATATACTCAAATAGCCTCAATAACATAAAATGCCTGATTGCCGTGTTTTTTTGTATCGTATTCAATTTCACAAGAGATTCTATCTCTAGTAGTTCCATAGTGAGACATCAAATCATTTTATATTACCCATACACGTATTTGTGACAACTCCCTTACACCCACTTGTCCTGTCTTGTAACAATCACAGTATAAAATGAAGAAATAAAAAATATTAATGCTTCTCTGAAATGATAGCTACTATTTCAAATAGCCGTCATACTTTTGTTCATATCTTCCCCTGCTCATTGCTCTCTCTACTTTTATATAAAGCCACCATCTTCATAATTCCTTTCTAGAGCAAAAGTCTAGAGCAAAAAAATCTTGTCCTCTCTCCCACTTTTCTCTTCTCTCCGCCCCACTTCCTCCTGCTCTCTCCACACACACACACACACACACACACACACACACACACACACACACACACAAAAGAATAAGAGGAATATTTATTGTACCAGTGTAAGGATGAGTCAGGAATTGCCTCTTGTTGCAGATGCTGTTTGAGACATCTTTATGAAGATGAGCATGAGCTATACAGCCAGGTTGATGGGAAGGGAAATGCTATGACTATAACGCTTAATAATCCCTGAATACATAGTCACACGTATGCTGTGATTATTTTACTAATTGCCTACAGGAGATTAGCTCATCTTCAGATAGCAAGGCTGAAATCACAACATCAATCACATCAGTTTGCCTGGCAACAGGCATGAGCCAGGAAAGAGTGCCTAAAAAAAAAAAAAAAAAATATATATATATATATGCCCTTTATGGGAAGCTAAGACACAACACTATTTTCTTCTTACAGGGAACCAGGACCATAAGGACCATATTCTTAATTACAATGTTACAATGACAGGTCCGACGTGCCATCTGCATTGTTACTGGAGTATTTCATTCTACAATTTTTATCTGCCCTGCCTGGCACTCAGAATCCTCTCAAGTGTGAAAAGCACCCTGGTTTCTCTCTGAAGAATCCCTCTCAGCTCCTCTTCACCCATATGTTTTGGCAATGTTAACCCTCTAGTGATCTAGGCTGAAGTATGTGGTCTAAGGCTTTCCACTGACACCTCATTCTCTGGAACAGTGATACCACTTCCTGGGATTTTTCACAAAAGTATGTGAAAAAAAGAAGCTCTCTTTTTCCTGGTAAGTCTAAAGCTTTTAGAGGCCATCTTGCCCTAATGAAATCAAAATCTTCCTAAATCAGATAAACAAGCCCGCACAGAAGGAACTCAAGCTGAGACTTGGAGAAAGATTAATTCCTGGCTGCATAATTATTAGTCCTCTCTGAAGATGGACTTGGACTATTAGTTTTGTGAACCAACTCATTTCCTTTGATTTGTAAGCCATTGGAGCTGAAAGCTGGGTTGTGGTCATAAAAAGCCAAAAAATTTCTCTTTATTCTCTTTGTTTTTCTCTGTTTCCCTGTAGACTGTAAATAATTCAAAGTCAGGATTGTATTTTACTAAGATTTCTATATTAAATATTCAGTAAAGCATTCAAAAATGTTCTTAAATTAATAATTGGAGGGAAAATTAGGAAAATACACAGTAATTCATCTTTGATTGAAAGGCTTACATGGTAGCAGATATATGAGTCTTAAACTATATGGACTTATCAAAAAATTATTATATCTATTCCATTTTTATTTAACCTTTGGTAATAAGGGAAGGATTGTTTTAAATGTCAAGTTGTATGTAACCAACAGAATATTGTTATTTTCTATATTTCAAAATACAGTGAACTTCTGTAAGTTGACCACCCAAGAAGCTGTAACAAGCTGGTCAATGTAAAGAACTAGGCCTACTGTACTGCTATGTAAATTTACTGTACTTTTTGTACAGCTTTTATTAGGGAGTATCACACAAAATCAAACATAATTAAAACAGGAAAATCATGCCTCAAGTGTTATATAAAATCAATACATTTACTGTTTTATCCTAGTTTAATCATTTTTTTCTGAAATAAGAATCAGCCTTGATCTGTTTCTAATTTTTGTTACAAGAATAAGTCTAGAAAGCACTCTCAAAGCTGGCTTCACTAACTCAGCACACCTGAACATTTTTCCCCAGCAAATGACTTCAACTGCATTATCAGGTGCCTGATATCCTCTGCTTTTGGAGTCTCTGTAATTTCTGTGTCATCCTCACTTGTTCCTCCCACTTCTTCAGCTGCTTCATGCACTGGTCTGTTTGGACCATTATCACTTGGACAATTACTTCTGGGTCAGGTTCATTACAGGTTGACCATGGCAACCTCATCTTCCATTGCAACAAAGCCTTCAGAATCTTCTCCTTTGAATTCTGCCATGAGAGATGGACTGTCTGATGGGGACAAAACGTTGTGGCTCTTGGATTGTGACAATGTGACAAATCCCATATTCCTGAAACACTTCCATATCATTTATGATTTAACTTCATTCCAAGAAGAACTGATCCAGAGGACAGCAGCCAGTTAAGTGATGGAGCAGATGAAGTGTCTTCTAGTAATGATCCACTACAGGAGCTGGGCTTGGTAGTGTACTTTAAAGGTCTTGATAATGCCTTGGTCAAAAGAATGGGTTTTTGAGGTCATGTTTAGAGGCAGAAATTTCATTGATACTTTTGTGAGATGATTCACTTGGGGGGCGGGACAGTTGTCTACTCTCACTAGAATAAACTGAGACTTTCTCAACCACTTGATGCTTGGAAATCTGACACCCTGAATTCATGTGTGAATTTTTTAGTGACTTCTTGGATCATCAGCCCAGAGATCCAGGCATTAACTCCCCTTGTTTGTTTGAATGTGGCTTCATTGAGAGAAGTTTTTCTCCTTTTCCACTGTAGGTCTCTGCTTTCCTTACCATATCCCTCCAAGCCCTCATGTGTACATTTTTGGGTGTTGCTATCTGTGGTCTTGATAACAACAAAATGTTCTGCCATCTTTTTTTGGATGCTGCTTTTCAGAAAAATGTGTAATGTCAGCTCTTTGAGTTTTTTCCTTTGAGCCATCATTATCTCCATTAACTGTAATTTTTTTTCAGCAATTGTAGGATGTACCTACCAGTCAGACCACTCCTTCATGTTGAAAAAAGCTTCCACAGCACAGGATAAACAATAGGATGTTAGGCCTAATACAATATGTGGTAATAATAAAACGTGCAAAAAAGAACTAAAGGAAAAATACTCAGTGGCTCACGCCTGTAATCCCTGGGAGGCTGAGGCACGTGGATTGCCTGAACTCGTGAGTTCAAGACCAACCTGAGCAAGAGAAAGACCCCGTCTGTAAAAATTAGCAAGGCACTGTGGCAGGTGCCTGCAGTTCCAGGTACCTGGGAGGCTGAGGCAAGAGAATCACTTTAACTCAAGAGTTTGAGGTTGCTGTGAGCTATGACACTACAGCACTCTACCAAGTGTGACCAAGTGAGACTCTGTCTCAAAAAAAAAAAAAACTAATGACACTAAAGAAAGAATAATACAACCAAGGGGTAAAGCCCACAGCTTCTACCCCTTAGTGTAGTGTGGACTCATCTAGTCAACTAATAGATCATAAATTAATATTGTATGTCACAGTCCAAGTGGTCAAGAGGTGGTCAATGTGTAGAGATCAGTCTTCCATTAAGTATATATGGTGCATGTCTGGTTTATAAAAACTAGGTCAATGGTCAATATAAAGAGGTGGTCAACTATGAAGGTTCTATGGTATTGAGGAGACACATCTGTTTTTGTTACCTGGGTACATCTTATGATGCGTAATTCAGGCTTTCAGTGTGTTTGTCACCCACCCAGTGTTCACTGTGTCCAATAAGTAGATTTTTACCCCTCCCTTATACCCCCTATCTCCTTGATTCCCAATGAACTTTACATCTCTTTGTGCTTGTGTGTGTGCATTGATTACTCCTAATTATTAAAGTGTACGTGTGGTGTTTAGTTTCCATTCCAAAGATACTTCACTTTGGGTAATGGTCTCTATAGTTCTATTCAAGTTGCAACAAAAGACATTATCCCATTCCTCTTCATGTTTGAGTAGCACTCCCCCTGCCTAGGTCCCATGTGGGTGTCCCTGCACACCTTCTCAGCTGGCCTCGGTGGCATCTGTGTTGCTGTTCTGCTCACATCCCCTATTGAAGGATCGGGTTCTTGGCTCCCAGTCACAAGGCACAGTAGAGCATCCAGTCTGCTGTTTCCTTGCCCAGCAGGGGCAATGCAGAGGTGGCTGCAGGAAAGTTGGGTCCTAGATAAACCTGGCACCCTGTACCTGAGAGCTCAGAATGGCATCTGTTGCAGTAAATTAGGAGGTGCTCACCAGGTCCCTACTGCACCTGTCCCTAGTGCAATTCCACTGCACGGTCTCCAGGCAGCTATGTGATCAGACCAATTCTGTGATGGTGTTGAGGCAGACATCATAGCTCAGGCTACAGAGTGTGAGAAAGAGAGTGTGGAGCCCCAGGACTTTCTCCTTCTGACCTTCCCCAGGTACCTTCCGATCTTGCAAAGTGACTCACTTGTCACCTCCTCCTTTTCTGAGTATGCGTCCCATTGCTTCTTGGTGTTTTGCTTGCTGTTTCCAAGAAGGTCCACCTTAGGTGGCCATCCACCTGCAACTTTTGATCCTTTACTGAGAGCGGCATTTATGGGCTCTTTATAATCTGCTTCATGCCCCTCCTTTCCACTTTTCAAATTTGATGTTAAAAATTCTCAGAGATAAAAGTATATTCTTAAGGAATTCAACAAACATCATTAGCAATTCCTGGAATAGGAAGTTATTTAAGTTTCTCTTTTTCTCCTTCCCTTCCTTCCATCTTTTTTTTCTCCTTTCTTTGTTTTATTTTTTTCTTTTTCATTCCTTTTGAGCCTTTTGAAAGTATACATAACATTTTAATTGTTATTACATTTCTTATATAAAAAAATTAATGCTAGACAAATTAATTGGGCAGAGGTACACATTAACAAAAAGTACTTGGGTCTGATACGCTCCATTTACTTAGAGAATACAGTCCAATTATATCAAAATATATTATATAACATTCAGAACTGAAGAAAAAAACTTTTCAACTACACTTATTAAAATTTCATTACAAGTTACTTGTTTACATGTTTGTTTTGTTCCCTCCCAAACCAACCATATTTTAGTAATAAAATCGTGCCATTTGGGAGCATCCTTTTATAGTAAAACACTCAGAATGACCTCAATTTTATCTGCTGTCACCACTAGCTCAACAAATCAGTTTCAAATATATTGATAAAACGTGAAAATGAATTAAATTAAAAAATATTTACTGAAGTCTATATTTACATCCTCTTATTTATGTATAGAAAATTAAATGTTTCCTTAGTCACTTATTTACCTCAAAACACAACTTCTTTCCATATCGTTTTCTTGAGTCTCACAAGAAGCTGGATCATTTCAGAGCCTACAACACTGAGAATTTCTGGGAAAAAGGAAAAAGTGGATGGTACTGACTTAAGATCTTTTTAGAACAAAGAGTTATGTAACCAAACCATAATTCTCTCATAATGTTTCCCCTTATATTTTCTGAGTCTAGGCAGTGAAAGAAGATGACTATTATTAAATCATTTGTTCACCACATTTCCCTGTAAAACATATGGCTGTAGACATTGCAAGAGCACCTTCCACTATTTCTCAGTAGAGAGAGGGAAAAGATACGTTACGATAAGAATGAAGTCAAGGAGCTTCTTGTGGGGAAGAATTTTATGATTTATTTTATGAGACAGTGCAATTATTGTATTAAGAACATCAATAGATTATGGAGCGTGAACCCTTGTGACTAGATATTTATACCCTGAAATCTCAAGACATTGTATAATATTGAAAATAATTAAGCACTAAAACTTTAATACATTAAATTTTATGAGTAAGTCTAAAATTAAAGTAGGGTTGAGAGAGTAATTTATGTTGTTTTTCTTTGTCTATTTTTTTCTTTCTCCTTTTTTTTTTTTTCTTTTTTTCCAAAAAGGAGACCATTCAAAGTTGCTTTTCTTCTGTTTACTTGAAAGTTGTCTTGGGAATTCTGTTATGCAAGATTTATTACACAATCTCTGCTCTCTCCACTCTACATGTGGTGAAGAAATAAGAAATAAGAATACATCACAACACAAATAAAACTTTAATGTTGTCAAATTGTGAAATCTCTCCAGAGTTTACAAAACGATAAAGTACATTAAATAATATCCTCTTTCTCTGTGTCCTTGAGATTTCTTAATCAGTGAGAAAGCTAACTGAGCCCTTGTCAGAACTCGTGTAGGGACCCCAAGAAGGAGCATTTCTTGTCTTGAAACAAAAAGAAAGTGAAGCTCAACCATAGAATAAATGAACAGCATTCCCAAGGTTGCAAAGACAGGAGGCAGCTGACTAGGGACTTAAACCTAGTTCTGTCTAACTTCAAACCTATTGCTTAAGAGTTTTGCCTTTTGGTTGACTGATATCTCAAGTAGGTAATGAAAATAGTACCTCTACATGGGAGAAACTGGAACTCTGCTGTCAGAAGCTTCTTCCAAAAGAAAAATGGCATCATTCTTTTCTTTCCTCTTTTAATAGGCTATTTAATTGATCTAATATCTATTTATCTCAAATTTATATGTAGTATATTTATGCAAAATAAAAAATACTTCCATCATGTTTCCAGAAATAATTATTCATATTCTTTAACTATCCCTCTAATTTTTCTTCTAGTAATATTACGTGTTATTATTTTCTAGATCATGTTTCAACCAGAGAAATAAGATGAATTTGGGTTGCAAATCAATACATTTTATTTAAGTGCACACCAGGGTCCCTGAAAGAAGCTCAAGTTTTTAAGGGCATTGGAATAAACATATATACTACTAAAATATAAATGTGTAATCTAGTGGTAAAACATGTGTTATGAATTATAAAACCTTTAGGAAGTTAGAGGGGAGATTGACGAATAAACTTCAGCAGTATAAAAGCATGGAGGTAGAGCATCCCTGTTAGATTTAAAAGTCTAAATATGTGTACTATGAAGAGATATTTTCTAGAATTCAATAGAATTTCTCTTTTAAGGAAAACAAAATTTTTAGCAGGGAGAAAATTAGAAAGAAGAGAATATTATTGGAATGATCCTGTTAAAATAAGCAGGAAGTCATAAATTGAAATATAGAAACCACTAATTCCCTTTATTAAAATTTTTTTTCAGGCAATATCTCTGCTGGTCTCCTGTGCTCACACTAGATCAAATATAGTAAGAACACCATATGAAAAATATCTTCCAACTATTTAATTGCCCTTTTTAATTACTCAGAGATCTGTGAAGCAAGAGTATCTCACCTGGGTCCATTTTATTTCTGCTTCATGATGGAGTATCAACCAGATTTTCTTTAGACAGAAAACAAATGAGCAGAGCTGTAAACGAAAGTCACTAACAAACAACAAAGCTGGTTACTTCTATGGGTCAAAGCCTTGTAACTGGACATTTTTTTTTTTTTTTTTTTTTTTACAAAAGGCCGTTCCAGAATTTCATGTTCATAAGAAGTTCTCCATCATGTTCTTGGAATTAATCACATGTGTGGTCTTTGAGAAACTAGGGAGTCTCTTCTCCACCCCTTCAATTGTAATCAGTTGGATCCAATACTGGTGCTATTTGGCACCAAGGATAAGTTAATTTCAATCTTTGAAGTAATGTGGCATTTTGTTCTGTGTCCATGAATCATTCTCTATCTGGTCTAGTCTCCTGGGACTCATTTTCATAGTAAACTAATTTTTAGAGTGTCAGACTGTGATTAGCAAGAGTGACACATTTTACAGATTGGATCCTCAGAGCTGAGCCTACCATATTGCTATAGAAAGTTTGGTAGAGATCTTGGTGATAATAATCTTGGCATGAGGGGAATTGGCATAAAAATTAAATATGTATCTCCTTACAAAATAAAATTGAACCACGATTACACATCTAGAATAGCTAAAATTATTATGAACAACCTATATGATTACATCTATTCTAATACGTGGAAATGTCTCTGCTTAGCAGGTTAATTTATATTTGCATATTTGTCAATTAATCACATTACCAATTTAAGGTAGTATTTGAAAGGTCACCATGTAAGGAGAGGTTCTTGTCCTTTAAATATCAAAAGGTTCTGAATATTCTTGAAATGTTTTTAATTTTAAAAAAATGCAACATATTTTCCTAAGGATATTATTTACCAAAAAGTGTTACAGACAGAAGAGGAATGTGAGGACGAATTTGGAAGATATTAGATGTCAGGAAGGACGTGTGCGTAGACCAAGGCAGGTGCATCTTAGGAATGTTTGTGGATTGTATGATTGACTGTGTCTCTCTATAATTCAGTGGTGTGGTATCTAGATTTTACTCTGCTACAACGCACAAGAACCTATGGAGATTAAGTGCATTGGGTCTTCCTTTAGCCATCAACTTTTGTTTCTCAGACCTGAAAGAGAACTTTTACAATTGAGCAAGGAAAATGAGGGAAGGACACTTGAAAGAGGACTTTCTCTCTTTTGCATCAAACAGGTAGACAAAGCCATGAGATGAGTGAATTTATTCTCAAGTCCACAGTCAGTGTACTGTGGTTTAATGTGTGCAGGACAGAAATAGTTGTATTAACTGCTAATTACAAATGCGTGTTATCAGGATAAAGTCTATCTGTTAAAATTGGCTGTTGACAGTTTTTTGTATTAAAAATGGGAAACTTGGCCAGGTGCAGTGGCTCACACCTATAGTTACACCCTGAATGTCTGAGTTGGGTGGATCCCTTGAGCTCAGGAGTTCAAGACCAACCTGAGCAAAAGTGAGACCCCGTCTCGCAGGGTGTTGTGACAGGTGCCTGTGGTCCCAGTTATGTGGGAGGCTGAGGCAGGAGAATCACCAGAACCCAGGATTTTGAGGTTGCTGTGAGCTGTGACATCATGGCACTCTACCCAAGGTGACAGAGTAAAAAATAAAAATAAATAAAATAGGAAACTCCTAAAGAGCTCTTTCTATTAATCTTTATAAACACAACTCGGACCAAGCGTAGCAGCTCACAATGAAGACTCAGAGTTGGAATCTGTGAATTAACCACTTGAGTCTCTTGCCAGGCATTAACATTTAAAATATAAAACACAGGAATTTCAACGCATAAAAGAAAACTGTCTGTGCCATTTGAAGATAGCTGGGTCTTTATGTAGCATTGCTTAAATTTCATGCAAAAGAAGTCAATTTTGTGTTGCTGACACCACTCTTCTGCAGAACCTGCCAATATAAAAGTTGAGGAATAAATTATAGCACTAATAAAGTTAACCTGGTAGAGTCCAAAATGGCATATGCAGCAGAGAAGAAAAAGAAACAGAAACAGTTCATGCTGTTATAATTGCTACAATTTCACTGGCAATTTAAATAAAATAATTCAAATTGCTGCAATTAATACAGGTGTGGAATTCAAAGGCTAGTGAGTGACCTCACACAAAACGCACTGTGGGATCAGCCCTCCTCCTAAGAATTAACCTTCGTGAATCAATTGCATCCAGAGGACACCTGGCTTCATGCTCTGCAAAGATTATCAGCACAGGAAAAGCAAGGCCCTAATGAGAATGCTCACCAGCAGCAATGTCTCCCGGTGTATTTCACTGCACAGAGACTGGCTGTGTCACATGCACAGACTCCCTGACTGCCAGGTGAGATTTTTACTTTTTCTGCCTGGGTGCCCCCATGTGGCTTAGAAAGAGCCCGTCAGCGAGGATGGAATGAGGCTGCCGTAGGGCTTAGGAGTGAGCCTGATGCAGGTTGACGGGAGATTCCACTTTCACTTGACCGCTGGGACACAAGACCATCTTGTCTGTGCTTGAGGTCTGGATAAAGGGCTCGCTCCTCCACTGGGTTAGAGCGCCAAAATCACGAATTGTTATTTGCAATGCGGGGGAAAGTGTGTTCAATGTTTCTCCAGTCACCTGAAACCAAATTTAAGACATATCATCCGGGACATATTTGAAGCTTTTTCTCTTATTAGGTCTGACTTATGCAAGCGCAGAACTGACAGTAGCAAAAATAATGATTCATGGTCAAAAATCAAAAAAGTAACAGTTGAATGAGTCTAATGTGGGTGAGAGATGATATCTGCGATCCCTCGTTCTGAGGTCAAGATGTGGGGAGCAAGGCAAACCATCAGAGCAACTGTCTAACAGAAAGGGCTCAAAACCACTTTTAACATCTAGAATGCGTGATTTATTTTTAACCCCTTAATAATAATCTTGACCCTAGATGATGCTATTTCAGTATCATGAAAACCCTTTCTCTGCCAATTTTGAGGTAGATGTTTCACAACACAAAGGCAGATTAAGTATTGAATTACTATTTGCCACTCATATTTTCCCTTAAATTTTTTGTCCTACTATTTCTCTGTGTGTGGCCTTGTCAGCTTAATTTATAACAATGCTTTTTTTAGTCAAAATAATATTTATTATTAAGAACTAAGTTAAATTAAATATACATACTTTATGTTAAATTTAATTGGTGTGATAGTTATAATATTAAATCATTAGTAATAGGAAAACAAAAGAATTGTTGGTAATGGAAATAAGTTGAGTCAATTCGAAGGAGAAAGTAGCAGCTATGGAAATGGTGAACGTGAACTGGGAGGGAAATGGACCTCTTTGCAAATTGTATGTATGACTGATAGTCTCTCAAACAGGGGCAGTAATAAATAAAAGTATCTATTTAAATTAGCAGCTCCCCTCCAAGTAGAGTGGGGAGCAGCACATTAGGGAAATTCCATGAACAGCCAAGACTGAAACCAGAAGTGTCTAGCAGAACAGACAGTGGGAGCTATAAAATAAAATCAAAGATCTGCAGAAACATGTACCTAGCTTGTGAAAAGTTCAAGTCCAATTAGTCAGGGTGAAATAAAAAGAATGTTAGCAAACTGGAAAAAAAAAAATAAACAGGATTCAAAATTAGAAAAAGAAAACAGAATTCTTGAAACATTTGTATGCAAATAAGTAAAAATTAAAGAATATTCTTTTTGAAATAAGTACTTCTTCAAAACCTGCCAAAATCAGATTCTTAAATGGTTATCTGAACGTTAATTGAAACTGCTTAAGTGGTGCATGCTCAGGAATAATAAATTTTGGTAATTTATTCCCAGAGTAACCTTTTCCAAGCCATAATAAATCATCCATACAGAGTTTCTTTTTCCATGAACCTTCCATTAAAAGAAGGAAAAACTGGAAGGGGAGTATATGAGGCTGTTGCTGCTCCAATAGGAAGACTGAAATTGGAGCAGGAAAGCACAAATCCGAGACTTGGCTAAGATTCATCTCTGAGGACAGTGGCTACACCCCTGAAATCACTCCTTCCTAAAGCCCCAAATTTCTTTCACTGTTGTAGCTAGTCAGTGAAATAAGAGGAGTAATTACTCTTGCTGTCTGGATTCAAATGTTAAATAAAAAAAGAGTTTAAATAAATGAAAAAATGAGTATTGAGGATTGTATTTGTCCTATTGATACAGAAGTCCAAGGAACCAAGTTTTGAATTTAAGGAAGTATTACTCTTATTTGAAAAGAACCATTTAAATCAAAGTTATTTTACTGGTAATAATAATGATGACTTTTCTTTTTTTTTTTTTTTTTTTTGTAGAGACAGAGTCTCACTGTACCGCCCCCGGTAGAGTGCCGTGGCATCACACGGCTCACAGCAACCTCCAACTCCTGGGCTTACGCGATTCTCTTGCCTCAGCCTCCCGAGCAGCTGGGACTACAGGCGCCCGCCACAACGCCTGGCTATTTTTTGGTTGCAGTTTGGCCGGGGCTGGGTTTGAACCCGCCACCCTCGGCATATAGGGCCGGCTCCCTACTCACTGAGCCACAGGCTTCATAACCTTCCTCTTTTTAACCAAAATTTGAACCTAATTATCTTCAAGTTCTGTGCAAATTCAAGGCTTAAATGTTAAAGAAACCTTTGGAAAAGGTTTGGAAAAATCTGGAGCAATGTTTTGCAATATTTTTTTATCTCATGGCACACTTGAACCTATAGTTGAACGTCCGTGGCACACTCAAATTATGTTGATCGAAAAAAAAAGAGCAAAGAAAAGAATATACTTACTGTGCTTTGAGTGTCTTTCAGAAATAATTAATGATCTTTAAAATTTTTCACATCACACCTAAGATGCTCTCACCCCCACAGTTGAAAGTCTTTGAGCTTCATGATAACAGTTACTGTAGTTCAATGTGGCTCCTTGTGCATTGGTGTTTACAAATTACATGATTTTCATTTATAAGACTGAATAGTTCACCTTAAAATGAAGAACAAAAATGGGAGTGGGAGAGCTACATGCTCGATATAAATTCATATTTAAAAATTGGCTCACATATACGAATACACAACATGTAAAATGCACACTTATGGAACTACAGTTGTAGAGAAGAAAGGAAAAAGAAAAGAAAACATATCCGTGTAGCTATTGTCACACTTAACAGAAAGTGTCAGCAAATGATAAAGCCATACTTCACATTTTTTATGAATGACTGAATTTTAAATATCAAGTGAATGATACTTAAAATTCCCCAGATAGAAATAGGCTTCCCATAAGCTGTCCTTGGCTATAGTTCTGTCGTCACAACACAGTGCCACAAAGTAAATAACGTTGATTATTTGTTATAGGTTTATAGCATCCTAAGTCGAATGACAATTGAATGTTACACCCTGCATTAAAAGTCCGTAGATACATTATGGAAAGTCTGAACAGATTTCAAACAAGCTTGGGTGTAATATTCAGCTTTGAAGGATGCTTTTGCTAAAGAAATTATATATACAAAACACTCTTAAAATAACAAGATAAGTTAATATACAATACAAATGATTAGAAATATTGAGATAAAATATAGATTTGAATTTAAATACAGATTTAGATGATCTGTATAATGCACTGAGGATTTTAAACTGTCCTGTGGAGAGAAATGCCCAGATCACAAAGGATTGCATAGCCCTGGGAAGCCAATAATGAACAATTTATTGACATGTGTTTCTCTGCTCCTGTGCATTACTGGAAAGGAAGGAACGAGCTACGCTCCATGCTTCTTACTGGAAGCAGGTCTTTGCCTTGATCAGGCACATTATGTGCAGTCAACCAAAGCAGAAAAATATTTCTCAAAATGCATTTATGATAACTAGAATATAGAGGGAAAGGGGGGAAAAATCCAAGATCTATGCGAACTAGCTGCACTAGGAAAACAGAAAGTGAAGAGGACGTTTTTCAAGTTGACCAGGGATCTATTGCTCATAGAGAATGGTTAAAAACACTAGAAGAACAAAGATGTCGAAGTGTTAAAAAGTGAGCCTTAAATAGAATAAAAGTATTCAGTAACCCTCTCTACTTCTTGTTAATATTTTATTGTCTTTAAAAAATAGGTTTCAGAAATCTCTTACATGAAATGAAAAAAGTAAGTCTGCTCTTTTTGAACAATGCACCTCTCCAGGCATTACTTATGAATTATTTAACCTTTCCTTATTTGTTCATCTACTGAGTAATGATTAGGCAATAACTTGAAAGAAAGAGTTAGAGTTCAATACATTGGTGCTTCGTACATTAACATATATCTTAAGAACAAATAGCTAACTTCACTTCAAAAAAATAGTGTGAGATGTGGATATCAAACCAGCAGGATTTTGTTCCTGTTGGAGGAATATATTTTCAGTGCTAAATTACCTTAATAGAACCACTTTAATCGGATTCCTTTTACTTTGGGCAACAAACAAATGCTTTTTTATGCAAATGATCAAGAGAACACTGTGATAAACTGTTTGCAGTTAAGAATTAGAATCCAGTAAAACCTTTACTGACTTGCTTTTATGTGGCTGATGAATCAACTGAAATTGCTAAGCATCACTTTCTTCACTTGTGCCACGATGGCATGCTGCTCCAGATAAGGGGGATTTATAGTAATCAAGTCTTAAGCTCAGGAAGCATTTACATCGCATAATATGTCTCCATTGTACAATCTTTTCCGAGGTGTCGATCACTATACCCTACGCCGTGTAAAGGATGAAAGGAGTGAGAACTGAGTGAAAGGAAAATGAAATGAATCATCCCCGCTCTACCCAACAGGGGAACTGTATTGCTGAAAGTGGAACACAAAACATTTGACTTCCAGACAACTCCTGAGCCTACTTCGCCCCAAAGGTAATAATTTTTTAAGAGAAATTTCACTAGCTAATGAGGAGGTGGCATCAGTCATTGTGTGGTACAATGAGCGATTGATTAAGTAGACCCTTTGGTATGTAGCAGATGTTTGGTGACTTAGGAAGGAAATGGAAAAGGAGGTAGGAATCAGGCAAGTGCCAAGTGCAAAGTTACATGCGTTATGTAGCAAAAAATGTCTATTTACCACAGGCACATTGGGGAAATTATGACCACATTGCATTCACCAACAAGAAATTGGTTTGCTTGATGTGGCCTAGGGAGTGAACTCTCCAGCCTCTAAGATCTAATCTGAACCAGGCAGGAGGAGGGAGATGGGTACGGTACTACGGTACTGCTTTTTTCTAAATGACGGACATGCAACAGGCCATTAGCAGTATTTTTCTTTCTTTCACTGAAGCTTGTGATCCCTGAAAGAAAATGGAAAATGGTGCTGTAACAGCCATCATTTTGCCAACAGAATAACGGAGTTATAATTAGCTTTTTATCATTGGTCTCCAAGTTCAGAAATCCCACATATCTATTTTCCCATTCCCGCTGTTGCCAATATCCCATCAATATCCACCTGAATGAACTGCTTCAGTAGCTTCCTGACAGGGCCTGAAATGCACTCTGCGGCCTTTCTCGCCATTCTCCACGAGCAACTGGAGTTTACTTTTTCAAATGCAGATCTGTTTGCCTCATGCCCCTCAAAAACCCTACTCTATACCTGTGGATAACCACCCTTGCTCCTAACAGTAACTTAAGTTTATCTATGAACCTCACTACATTCTGCTCTACCTCCAGTGGCGTATCTCGACTCCTCTCCGTGCTCTGGGCACACTCAGCTTCATTCAGCTCCTTGAAAACTCTTGTTCTCTCTCACCACCGGCCTTCCCATGGCTCTTCCTACCCTGGAATGTTCCTCCATTCTTCCCACTCTCCACCGGCTCACTTATCTCCTACCCTACCCCATTCAAAGCTCAGTTCAATCTTTGCTCCCTTCAGTTGTTAAATTCTGCCATTGCTTCCTTTCAAAGCACCAATCTCTGAATATGTGATTAATTCACACAGTGGAAGAATAAAACATTATTGTAGGTCTTAATGTAAATAAAATGATAAGTAAGATAAAAAGGTTTTTCCTGAATGGTTAATTTTTTTGTGATTTCATATGCAATCAAAAGGAATGTGCATTAGAAAGTTCTTAGGTACTTTGCACTGTATATACCACTGAAGACAAGTTTGTTAATTGTGTCATTCAGATCTTCTACTACATTCATAGTGTTCATTCTATTAGCTACAGAAAGTATTAAAATATCATACCATAATTGTGGGTTTACCTCTTTTTCCATTATAAAAATTTGTGTGCCTAAAAATTTTTATCTTACATATTTTAAATAGCCATTAGATTTTAAATCTATAGAAATATAGATTTTTTTAGATTAATCAGACCTTTTATTATTGTTTTCCTTTTTGCATCCAGTGAGGCATTTTACTTGTCTCCAAATCTATTTTTGTTTGCTTTTCTTTTTGTTTCTAATGGTGTATATTTACAGGGTACACATGATATATTGGTATAGACTTATAACATGTACTAATCAAAACAGGGTAAGTGGGGTATCCATTATCTCTGGCATTTATTATTTCTTTGTGTTACGAATATTCCATTTCTACTCTTTTAGTTAAAGTACACTTTTAATTATCATTGATTATAGTCACTTTATTGTGCTATCAAATATTGTTCATTATATATAACTCTCTAACTATGTTTTTTCCACCAGTTAACCATCCCCACTTTATATACCCCTGCTAGCTTCTGGTAACCATCTCTCTCCTCTCTGTCTCCCTGAGATTGCTTTTTATTGATATTTAGCTCCCCTGCATGAATGAGAATATTAGAGATTTTTTCTTCCTATGCTTAGCTTATTTCACTTAACACAATGTTCTTCGGTTTCATTCACATTGGTGCAAATAACAGGATCTTGTTCTTCTTCGTGGCTACATAATATTCCATTGTGAATATATACCCCCCCAACTTCTTTATCCATTCATCTGTTGATGGACACTTACGTTCATTCCAAATCTAGGCTATTGTGAATAGTGCTACAATAAACAAGGGAATAAAGATACCTGTAGGGGAAACTGGGCCCTGATCTTTAGCATAAAACTCGCTTCCTGCCTGGGAGACCTGGAGAATCACAAGAATGGCATGTGAGTTGTGTGTGTGCAGGAGATCAGAAAACTGGCCTCCAAGGGAGAACATGAGGTGTGGCAAGACCAGGCCTAATGTTATGGTAAAGATGCTCTGAATTCCAAAGGTCTCTTTATGCCAGAGGCAGGGGTTGTGCTCAAGGTCTACGGTTTGGAAAAACAAAGGTGGAGTCCTTGTATCTGACTTTCTTTCTCCTCCCTAATCAGTGCTAAGGTCAGGCCAGCAGCTTTTGTCTACTTCTTCCTGTTTTATGATAATGAACAGGGAACCGAGGTTTACTCAGGAGGGCTCCTCCCGGACTTTCTCAGTCCCCCCACACGGACTTTGTGTCAAGCCTTTTCATTCCTCTCCCTAAGACCCCCCTCACTGGTGACCCCAACCCCCTTCAGATATTCTTCCAAAATACTGAATTACTTTATTTTTGGTATATATACCTAGCAGTGGGGTTGCTGGTCATATGGTGGTTCTATTTTTATGATTTTGAGTAACCGCCATACTGTCTACTATTACATTCCCACCAGCAGTGTGTGAGGGTACCCCTCACTCCACATCCTTGCCAGCATTCATTATTGCTGGTCTTTGGATTCACTGCTGAATTTTATTAAGCATTCCAAGAAGAATTACTACACATCCTACTTAAACTATTACAAAAAATTAAGGAGGAAGGAATACATCAAAACTCACTTTGTGAGGTTGGTATCACCCTGATACCGAAACCCAGAAAAGACACAACAAAACAGAAATGGCAGGCCAGTATCTCTGATGAAATGGATGCAAAAACCCTCAGCAAAACACAGGAAACTAAATTCAAAAACACATTATAAAGATACACTCAGCATGACCAAGTGGGATTCATTCTAGGGATATAAGGATGGTACAACATACGCAAATAGATCAATGTGACACATTGTATCAACAAAATGAAGGACAAAAACCATATGGTCATTTCAATTGATGCTGAAAAAGCATTTGATAACATTCTTACATTACCTGTATTCAAATTAACCTATAGAGCTGTAGGAGCCAAAACAGCATGGTACTGTCATAAAAACAGACACATAGACCAATGGAACCGAAAAGAGAACCCAGAAACAAATTCACACATTTATAGTATATTTATCTTCAGCAAAGGTGCTAAGAAGATACATTAAGGAAATAGCAGTCTCTTTAATAAATGGTGCAAGAAAAACTGGATATCCATATGCAGAAGAAAGAAATTAGAGCCCTTTCTCTCAAGTCAAACCAAAATGGATAAAAAACTTAAATATAAGATTTGGAACTATGAAACTACTAAAAAAAATTGGGAAAATGCTTTAGGACATTGATCTGGGCAAGGCCTTCTTGAGAAATACTTGGAAAGCAAAGTAAAATTCAACAAATGGGATCACAACAAGCTAAAAAGCTTATGCACAGCAAAGGAAAAAAATCCAGAATATAAAGAGACAAACTACAGAATGGGAGAAAATTTTTTGCAAATTACCCATCTGCCCAAGGATTAATAACTAGAATATATCAGTAGCAACAACAACTATTTAGGAAAAAATAATTCAATTATTTAAGCAATTTCCACTTAATATAATTACTGATACATTCATGTTTAAATCTAACCCCCATCTTACTGGTGGTACCTGTGGCTCAATGGAGTAGGATGCCAGCCCCATATACCAGAGGTGCTGGGTTCAAACCCCACTCTTTCCAAAAAAAAAAAAAAAAATCTACCATCTTACTAAGGGTTTTCTGTTTGATATACCTATTCTATATTCTTTTTCCTCTTCTTTCTTGCTTTTTTGCTTGACTTAGCATTATCTTACTCTTACATTTTTCTCTTCTAGTTCTTGAAAGTTATACATTTCTTTACTATTCTCTTAGCAATGACTCTGGAGATTAAAACATATTTTTTCCCCCATCAAATACTAATGTTAATTAGCATTTACCTTTTATCCAGGCAATGTGTGGATTTAAAAATGTTAATATTACTACTTTCCTGTCACTTTTTCCATTGGTGTCATATATTTTAATTCTGTTAAGTAAATTTTAGAACATTCAAGTTATTATACTATTACTGTCATGTTATGAGGTCAAGATACATAGGTAGTATCTTTAAATTTTTCACAATTCCTCATTATCACCTTTCTTTCTAGTCTTTCATCTTGTTAGGGACTGTGTTCATCACAAAACTCACATGCTGAAGAACATGGTACAATGGAATTGGAAGGCAGGGCCTTTGGGAGCTAAGGAGGGTTAGATCAGGTCATGAGGATAGGGGCCTCATGAGAAAATTTGTGTTCTTTTAAAAAGAAACACCTGGGAGCTTGTTACACCTTTATTATCCCCTTCCTCTTGTCTCTATTGTTATATCAGTTCTTAGTCTAATTACTGATTCTATGATGATAATATGTCTTTTTGTTTTCTTCTGGCTATTTTAAAATTTTCTCTTAATTTTCTTGTTTTAGCTGATGTACTATGGTTTATCCAGGTGAGGATTTATTTTTCTGACTTTTTCTTAGAGTTAATAGGACTTCTCCAGTGAATGACCTGATGTCTTTCATCATTAAAATATATATATATACATATATTTTATATATAAATACATAAATATATGTGTATTTGCCAATTTCTTTTGTTTCCCTTGATAGATTATAAACCTTGTGAGAAGATTTATACTGGTTTTACCATCATGGTTATACTCCAGCACACAGTATTGGATGACATATTAATTTATAAACAGTTCTTCTGGAAAACCTATCGCTATCTCCTTCCTTCTTCTTTCCTACTTTGATTTAATATCTGCCCTCTGGGCCTCTCGATGTTCTGTCCTTAACACTTTCAGTTCCATTCTTGTTGCACTGAACCAGTATTTCTCAGTCCAGACACACACCTGTGGGTGTATTTGGTTACGCTACATGGGTAAACAAAGCAATGAAAGAATTGTGGCCCAAACGCCTGGCATATTTGGATAGATCTTTTAAAAAACAATGCTAAAGCAATCTAAACAAATATTTGACATATTTTTATACATAAAAATTGTATGTGGGGTAGAGCCCTGGTTTTCAAGACCAGACTAAGAAGCCTCAGTCCACAGTAGCAGAGTCATTTCTGGGAAGAATATGGGTGCACATTCCCATGTGTTTGTGGGTTTTACCTGTCAGGGTTGTGGGATTTTTAAATCTGTGTCTACTGGAGATTCATTTATCAACTTTGGACTGAATTTTCTTTTGGAATAAAAAGAACAAGAAGCACAATTAAGAGGAATGTAAAAAGTATTGGAGGAGAAGGCAAATTATATTCTTTTTTAAAAAAAAAGTCATAGGCACCTAACCCCAATGAGAAGAGCCGACATCACAAAATCCCAAAGCTGAGGATGCTGGTGTGGATGTGGAGAGGAGGGAACACTCTCACGTTGCTAGTGGGACTGCAAACTCGCCCAGCCCCTACGGAAAGAAATATGGAGAATCCTCAACAAACTAAAAGCAGACCTCCCATTTGATCCCACAATCTCATTACTAGGTGTCTGCCCAGAAGAAAAACAATCATTTTATCACAAGGACATTTGCACTCAAATGTTTACAGAAATTTAATTCATAATCACAAAGATGTAGAAACAACGCAAGAGCCCATCAACCCATGAATGTGTTAAGAAATTTTGGGATATGTATGCCAAGAAATACTACTCAGTCGAAAGAAAAGATGGGAACTTTATATCTTTTTTTTATTTACCTGGAGGATAAAGTTCAAGAACTTTCTCCTTAGTAAGGAATGGAAAAGAAAGAATGGAAAAGCAACATCCCATGTTCTCTTTTTTTTTTTTTTTTATTAAATCATAGCTGTGTACATTGATATGATCATGGGGCTTCACACACTATACAAATTTGAAACTAGCAGCTGAACAGGCCCACATGAGAAAAAAAAAAACAAAATTAAAGGAAGTAGAGGGAGGCTCCCACCTACCTACCAGGTACAATGTAGGGGTACAGGGCATAGCTCCCGGGGGAAGGAAGGACTCAACTACATTTGGGACTATACAAACACAGACAGTGGAGCCTAATTGTGTGTGTACCTTGTGTTAATTCAAAATAAAAAAAAAATTAAAATGTTATAAATGCCAGGCATTCAGGTTACAGTCCCAGGGCCCCATTCTCTCTTCATTAGGGAATATTTCAGAAGCTCTGTGTGCACTTTAACTCAGCATTTACTTGTAAATATGCAATGCTTTCCACATTGGGATGGCATGACTTTCACTCTTAATCATCTTTATATTCCGCAGCCTAGCACAGTTCATAAAAACAACATATAAGGGAAGCATGAATGGGTAAATACGTCAATTCATGAATCATATTGTGTAGTTATTTGTATCTTTCAGGATCACTTCTTCAGAATAAAGCAGTTACTGGGTGGCAGCACAGACACTGGGAAAGTCTCAGGAAAAATTAAAATAATTAAAATCAGTGAAAGGACATAAAACCTTCACCCACAAAAGTTAAAAACTTCTGATATAACCTGTTTCCTGCAATATTAGTAAAGCTAAACTGGAAAGTTGGCATTCGATATAATCATCTGAGTCGCTATATTCACCCCAACCTTTTTTGCATCTATTTTTTATCTCTTCGTAAACAGTATGAAAGATCTACTGTTTGCTAGATGCTTAACGTTTGTGAGTATAGAATAAAAACAGCAAATGAATTGATAAGTAATGAAAACATTAAGTCTTGTGTAAAGATTATGATTCCAGTGCCTAGTAGGGCAATTAAATCAGATGTCTGTTACTCTGTCTCCCAGCAAATACTGATATGGTCTCCCCAGTGACTATGTAAATTGCTGACTGATGAAAACAGAGAAGTGGTTACGAAGGCCAAGTCTACTCATTATCAAATACGTGACTAAGCAATTCATTTTATAATTAAGATGATTGGTAGCAAACATTTTAATACAGCGCAGATGAGATCAATGTCGGACCCTAATGAGTGTAATGTGGTGAAAGCTTTTTATTTTTTTTTTAATTTACCGAGTTGTGAAAGGAATGAAAAATGAACAGTGTTGAGTATTACTATTTGTAAGCTGTGACTTGATTGCCAATACATTTGCCTGCAACCAAAAACAAATAATAATATGAAATAGAGCCACCTTTTGCAGAATGTAAAATTATATAAGGTCCAGTACATTGCCACAAAGTATTGATTCAATACATACATCTTATCAGATTGTTTTGGGTTTTTGTTTGTTTATTTGTTCTTTATTTTCTTTGTAGCAATAAATAGTTGACAGATGAATAGTTCCTTTTAAATACATGATTTCCAATATGTTCAAATCTAAAGTCTTCTTTTAGTTTTACATTTGACTCAGAGTGAGTACGGGTCAATCAGTAAAGGATCCAAGAATGAACCAAACAGACCAGGATCAGTCAGAGTCCTCTGGTCACATCTGGATCGCCCACTAGGTGGCCAAGCATCTGCCAAGGAAATGAGCAAGGCAGATCATTTTTTAAAAGATCTCATATTTTATAAAAGGCATAAAATTTATTGTAACAAGAAATAATTAAAACTGTGTTGGACTTTCCTAAATTTATTTAATGATTTTGCATTGTTTTATTTTTAATTACACCAAGCTGGCTAGAGGGTGGGAGGTAACATAAGTTAGCGGGCACTTTAACAGTCTTGATAAGGTCCTGCCTTTAGATAAACATAAAAAGTTTCCCTGGACTCTGAAGAATAAATGAAATTATACACAATGGAATGATAAAATAGTATCTGAAGCACGTAGTCTTTTTTTTTATAAGGTTAATAGAAGTGTCTATTGGGACTTGGACATACGCTGACTCCGACTTACAGCCTGAGGCTTAAGAGTAAAGACTAGAAGACAAAGCTGAGAAGCAGCCTGAGGGATTCCTATTACGTCATCTTGCTCCTTGGAACAAAATTTGGCTAACATTGTAAAGAAAGGCTTTAAATCACATCACATCGGTCATTTTATCAGAGCCGAGGCATTTTTAAATCATCATCCACTCTCTGCATTTTAGAATAAAGTTGCAAGGTGAAAATTAGCATTCTAAGAGGTAAATTAATAATTTTGGAAAATGTTTTACTATAAAAAGGAAATGTTTGCAATACCTTGAAATCTTATTTTATTTATTATTATTTTTTTTTTGCTTGCCACCATTAGCCATCTGGCAAATGAGATATAATTAGGTCATCACTTGGCAATGTGATTTCAACAGACAAAGAGGATGCTAATAACACAGGGAGCCAAATTTCATCATCTAATATAATTCATTATCATTTCCCCAGCACTTCAGTTTTGTTTTAAAAGACTCTATTTGTTAATCCTTCAATGTCTCTTTGGTGAATATGAATAATAAAACACATTCCCAATTGATAGACCTGGAAACTGAAAATGAACGCCAAGTAATTAATCTTTGATCTCACTGCCAATTTCTAAAGAGGTCATATTATTTATTCAGCCTCTGATACCTTATAACACAATTCACTCAACAAACATCCCTGGATATCAACCATATATAGGTGCTGTATTGACCCAAGACAGCATTTTAAACTGATATAAATTAGTATAAAAAGAAGTGAGAGAAAATTATAAATGCAAGTTTTAAAGTTAAGTTCAGAATCACCAAATTTTCTGGAGAAAAGGCACAGCAAGGAAACTCCATTAAGAGGTTTAGCTGGTAACCAACAGGCTCTAGGGATTCAAGAGAAAATAAGAGTCTATAAGAATTTTCTTTTCTTTTTTTAGTTTTTACTTTTTGAAATCAAATTGACATTGTAGGTGATCACCTTACCCATACGGGCTACGTGTGAGGGGTTGCAGACTGGGAAGAGAAAGCAAGGGGCTCATTTCTACACAACTGAATTTGAGTCTTAAAGCACTTTCAGGTATAAAGTTTAAGGACTTGTTGTCTTAAGTTCTAGAGATAAAGACTTAAACACAGTTGGTACAGTTGAGGGGAATTGAAAAGGCTAGCCAAGAAGAGTTTATTGAGTAGGAACAAACATTACTGAGGATGGAGTTCTGGGGCAACCTTTATATTGAAATAGTGAGAGGTACAACAGAGGCCAGCAAAGGACCCGAAGTAGCAACAGTCAGAAGTGTAGAAAATGGGAGATTATAGTGTCTTAGAAATCCACAACCTCCAACATCAAAACCCCAAAATCTAAAGAAGGCTCTGTCAGTCAGGTGTTTTCTGCACTGATGTTATATAACAAAACCCACAAAATATTAGTGCTTACAAAACAGAATTTATTTTTTTTTTTTCCGTATCAGCCTGTGGATCAGCAAGACCAGCTCTGCTTCAAGCTTTTGGTGATCAGGACTCAGCCGCAGCTGCAGGTTGAGGAGTCCTAAGTGTCTGTCTTTATTCTCCCTAGACCACCACAAACTGGAAATGTCCTCACCACACACAAAAAAGGCATGAAATTCTAAGCAGATTGAAAGCTCTCGTTCATTCACCTTCACTAGTGTTCTACTGGTCAAAGCAAGTCACAAAGAATTAGAGGCGAACAGTCCACCTGTGCTATAATGGAGGTTTTCCAAAGTCATCTTGAAAAGTGTAATCCCATTCAATCTATGATGGGAAAATGTGGTCTACTGACAGGGACCAAGTAAGAAAATAGCTGGATGGAGCAAAGTGTGTTATTATTGGTATACCAACTGAATCATTGCCAAGTACAAAGATTTGGGGGAAAGGGTAATTTCCTGTAGTGTAGATTCTCTACTCTATTTTGTAGAGAAATGGAAATATCTGGGGATATTTAAAAAAAAAAAAAACCTATGCATAAAACCAGATCAATGAAATCAACATTTCTAAGGCTGAAAGCAGACTTTTTTGAAAAACGTGTTCACAGCTCTTCAAGTGATTTTGATATACAGGAAGGGTTTTATAGAAGTCAACGTTTCCCACTTTACAGGAGATCTTAAAGCAAAATATGAAAAACCTCAAGGATACTTACTTTACAGAATAGTTCCCGTTTTGTAGAAAGGTGCATGGTGATACAAGTACAATGTGTCATATTTATGTCTACAACATACGTGTGTGTGTATATATAGGCATAATAGGAGAGAGAGACACTAACATTGTGGCCATTTCTGCATGGTATGGGATTATAAACTCTTATTGTTTTATTTTTTATATACTCTTTATGTATTTTCCAAATTTTCTGCATGACACTTACTACTTCTAAAATCTGATATAATAAATCAACATAACTAAATAGAAATTCAGACTAACGTAGATGCCCAGAGAGGAAACTGTAAAATATTAGAGAGTCATGGAAACAGAGAATAGTCTTCTAGAAAGAAGGTGAAAATTATGTGTTTTGGAAAACTGAAGGGAAAGAAGAGACCAAGAGCCAACTATTTTCTGTAAGTGGTCAGCATGTTCTAAGAGATCATGATGTGAGCTGAAAGGTAGTGAAATAACTTCCTTTGAATCTAAACTATTTCCACCCAGACTTCTGTCATAAAAGTCTGACTACAGTCTGAAATATCAGGTGAAAATAAGATGGAGAATAAGTTAGTGACAGTTCAGTGTCCAATATGCATTTATCTCCTCTGCCTTTCATGAAACTTGATGGGTTAAAATTGATCCTTTCATACTATGAAATGGCATAATTTTTCATCTCAGCTTGATCTTATCAGGCATCCTGTACCTCTCCATCTGATGAAAAAAAAAATATCACTCCAATGGGGGGAAAGAGTGTAGAAAACTGGAATATGATGGAGATGAGGGAAAAGTAGCACTTGCCAAAAGTTTGGCTACATAAATATGCAAATGTAATATATCCCGGGCTTTAACTCAGTTGATTTGCGGGCCCTTCACAAAAGATAGGGGCAAATTTATGGCCCATTTTCTCCCATCTTTCTAAAAAAAGATTTTGTTTTCTGAGTAGTCAAAGGGGAAGATCGTCTGCATTTTTGTAAATAAATGTGCCTATGCTTTGTGAGATCTAGGCACATATATTTCAAGCATAAATGTTTCTGCTGGGAACTCTATAGAAAACCTATTATCAAGAATTAGATGATTTCATGCCTCATAAGTTTATACTAACTGGCAGAAGTCAAAAGGATTAACTTTTTTGTAAATGTGTCACAACTTCAAACATTTTGTGAAACATCCCAGTTCTTACAAATTGACTGGGAGGGGAGGCCATTCGTGGTTTCAGATGTGCATTGGACTCCTAATAACCACTGTTGTTGCTTTTATTATTGATGTAGTTACTGTTCTTATTAAATGCAATGCTAATATATGGCCCTTTGACTACAAAATATAAGCTACACTTCTAAAATTACTGTGGTGATTTTACATAAAACTGGTTTTGTCACCATGACTTTTTAACACTATCCTGTGATTTCTTTCACGTAAATATTAACATCACCAGAGAAAATAGAAAGCTTATGAATAAAGACACAAAGACACCAAAAAAATATATACTAAACAATGCATATTTTCTTTCCTAAGAAACTCTGAATGTTTACAGTCTAATTAAGCAAATTTTAGTAGCTGGCCCATTCATGTTAATGGCAAAGATGAAGTATGTGAAATCCCAGCCCCACATTCTGATCATTTAACCCCTTTCCTTTATACACATCTGAGATTCGGGGACCATATGAATTCCCCCAACACTCCTAACGACACTGCTTAGCAGAGATAATGACCTTTCTCTTATAGAAAACCCATCAACCTGAAGCCATCCAAAGACCTCCATACCCAAATTGAGGTTTAAGATTCTGCCCTAATATCTTATCAGCCACTGTTGTCAAGGGAGGAAAGTATAGCAAATGTGCTCAGCATGCAGTGATCCTGGAGTGGTCAGGAAGCCGGAGAAATAACCCTTCTCACAGCTGAAAACTCAAAGGGAGGCTAAGCTCGTGTTATATTAGTACCGGGAGAGCATAGAGCGGGGTAGCAACAGCCCCTGGAAAGGAGGAATAACGTTTTCATGACCCCAGGAACGTAGCTGCTGACTTCATCCTCACTCCTAAGAAACAATAAACTTAAGAGTTGTTCCCTTTAGCATAGGAGGATTCTTTCACCCTATCTTTACATTAGTACCACCTATTGAGCTGGGCTATTTTTACCCAGACTACAGGTTATAGTTATATTTCATTTTCTAGAAGAAGAGTAAACAGCAAAACAATTCGATTCAGAATAAAGTGGTGTCTATGCGCTTTATTTAGAATGAAGAAAAACAGAAAACTTTAAGTGTCAACCAGATATGACTTCAGACAATGGATCTGCTGCTTCTCTCTCCCTTCGCCATAACCAGGCGTCCTCAAACTGCGGCCCGCGGGCCACATGAAGCGGTGTGAACTGTATTTGTTCCCGTTTTGTTTTTTATTTCAAAATAAGATATGTGCAGTGTGCATAGGAATTTGTTCATAGTTTATTTTTTTTTAAAACTATAGTCCGGCCCTCCAATGGTCTGAGGGACAGTGAATTGGCCCCCTGTTTAAAAAGTTGGAGGACACCTGGTCGTGACCATGGGAACTGCTTTTGCTCATTAACCACACTGGGAAAGATCAGTTACAACCTGTCGCTCTGATAGAAGAAGTAACTGTTCATTGCACTCAAGCAAGTCTTCTTTTTAAAAAATTCTGAATAGATAATGTCATAAACATGTATGGCATTTAAAATACTGTATTTATTTTTAGTACATTGATTTTGACAACAGCTATTCAATGATACCTAACGAATAGTAATCATTACTATAGATATAATCTCATAAAATAGCATTTTGGGGGCTTTGGAGTAAAAGGGAGTGTTTGTACAAATGCTTATTTTTTTCTTGTAATTGAAATGTTATTTACCTCTTCCTAACAGAGCCAGCTGTCTGTGTGGAGTGGTATTTAAAGGTAATGATGGATTCTCATCTGCTCTATTCTGGCTGTGAATATCTCCTGATGCCCCTCCCCGCCATCTTTTCTTAGATGTCAGAAAAGGGCAAACTCAAATATCCAGTGTTTTCATATAAAATGTCATTCATCACATGGTTATATCCATCCATTTATTGTAAATCATTACTAGAAGAGGTCTTAGAAGGAAAACCTGGAGATGTCTCATATGTGGCCTGAAGTTTAAAAGAAACGTGATACGCAGCGTACACACAGGCGGGACACAACTGGTACTGAGAGTGATTTATAATACTTTATTCGTGTTTCTCTTTCTCTAAATTTGTGCTTAGCTTCTTAAATGAATTAGAACATTTGCTTTTAAACATCTATTTCTTTAAATGTCTATGGCAAAAAATAAAGACTATTGACAGCTTTCTATGAGGCAATAGACCATATTTAGAAAGTCCGATTTGATGCTACCCATTTGATCTCTGAGTGGCATATATTCCAGAAGGAAATTTAATTATACATCTGACTCCCACTCACCCATTTGGCAGAGTTTCATTTGATTTTTATTAAACATAGACATGAAAACATGAGATATAGCTTTATCTTTCATTCTTTTTTATCCACAAGAAAAAAAAGTAGAGTTTAGAAGCTAAAGTTCAAACTTTTTAGATATAATTTCTTATTCCTTCTTGCTTTGGAACTGATTCATTCACTCCAAAAGGGAAAATGTTTCCTTTTGAATATTTTGTAAGTAACTTTACTGGGAGTCTGGTCTCCCCCACTCCACACCCCAGGTTACAGAGGGGGATGACAGCCTTCTAACTGGCTTTATGAGCAAATTTAAATGACCCCTATGTTTATTTAGTATCCTTTCCCTTCTTTGGTTGAGATTCTCAGGCTAATAGGTCATATTGATCAGAACCCAGAAACCTTTATTTGATTATTAATACTTAACTTCCCTAAATTGTTTCCCAGAAATGGCATAATATCTTCAAGACAAGAATTTGAGATGCTGATGGCCCTAGACAGAATTCCTGACGCCCCTGATGCCAAGACTCATCACTCCCCATCCCGCCCCAACACATGTAGCCACTTATTAATTGCTCCACAACCTGCCCCGATGCCCATAGCCCATCCTTAAAAAGCCTATAATATCCATTAGTCAGGGAGATGGATTTGAGGCCCAGCTTCCTGTTCTCCCAACAGGACATCTTTCACATTGAAAAAAAACTCTTTCTTCTCATGAAATCTTTGAGTGGTAACCCAGTGCACCTACACAGATCTGCCCCCATGAGGTTTCAATAACAGCCCAATTGGTGGCTTCATTGTTACTCAGAACCCTGCTAACAGTCCCCATTAAATGGACAACTTAAGTACATTTTTAGGAAGTGGTAATCCTAGAATTAAAGATACAGGGAATCCATAGAGTTCATGTACAATTTAAATTTAAATTGTGAGGGTGGAATAGAATTTGGACCTATGGACTATAGATCTTATGCCCATACAGGGTATCCATAGAGTTCATGTGCAATTTATAAATTTAAATTTACATGGATAATTATATTTAACTCTATGGATACCCTATATGGGCATAAGATCTATAGTCCATAGGCCCAAACTGTCTCCCACCCTCAGAACTGAATCATCTATTCAATACATATTTGAGTATGACAAACCGGTTAAGAACTTCCTACAACTTTCTGAAATACTTCAAATCCAATGTTTCCTTTGTTACTGTATGTGTGTGACATTTAGCAAGTCACTCAACCTCTTCACTTCTCACTTTTCCTATCTTTAAAATGAAGTAATAGTAATTTACTCCCAAGGTTGCTGTGAGAATGAAAATAAGTAATCCGTGTGAAGTTCTTAGCCCAGCACCAGGCCACTCACACGGTGGAAGGAGGCTAAGTGTTCCCTCTACAACAATTCAGGTGCTTCTCCCAAGGAATCCAAAAGTGAATATGTTGGTGTCTTAAGAGATTCAGATCAGAAAACATACTAAACATACTTGTACAGTGTGGAAAGTGATGAGGGATAGGAAAGTTTCTGTGGGGCAGAGATGGGGGAAAACTCCAGTCCAGAGAAGAAGAGGAAAGAAACAGAGGATATCTAAGTAGATGACGGACTGTTTTAGACAAGTCAAAAAATAAAATAAAATAGAAAAATAAAAGAAGGTGCGAAAGGTAGAAGAAAGAAAGGTGCTCCTGTGATAAGGCGCCACAAGGATCCCTGTTTATTTACGAGCCCTTGATAAGCTGCAGCCTGGTCATTAGCCATTTTCCTTGCATGCTCCTCCCTTCAGGAACAAAGAACAGGTCTTTTCTTCCTCTCTGAACCAAGCACAAAGATCTCCAAGAATGCCAGAAAAGAGGGAGACAAGTACCTATTTTATTATCCTTGAGTAATACAATAATTTGAAATTATTATCAATTAGTAAACTATAACAAATTAACTAGCAAAACTATTAGTTTGCAGCTATTTATGGTTATCTGAATATAACTTACCACCATGAAGGCTTTGTGGTGCCCATTGTCCTGTTAAGAGACTACATATTAAATCTGCCTCATTATTCCTTGGTTCCCACAAACCCCACTCATCCTTAGGTAAACTTTGGGTTGGTTTTGGAATGTATCAACTCTCATGTCTACCTATATTTTATCTCTCTTCCTCCCATCAGTCACAATTGCTTTATTAATAGCAGTTTATTCTTCATTCAAGTTTTATAGTGGATTAGACAATATTGAAGAAATTCATCTCTCCTTTTATGAAGTATATCCATTTTCTTACTTGTCATTCAGACCCAGTCTGGGTAGTACATTTTCCATTAGCAATCACTATTCAGATCCTAGAAGTCTAGCCTTAGCTATCACTCCTGCGTCTAGAAAAGACATATATTTGACATCAAAGGATCCCTTTCTTTTCACCCTCGCTATGCTCACACACACATATACATGCACCAGAAGAGATCATTCACAGTTAAAATTAATTATACCAATATTCAATTAAAATGTGAATCAATGTGAATCAGAGTATATATTATATCTTACATAGGCTTTATAAGCATAGATCATATGCACACAAATCAAAATTAAATTATATGCTAGAGTTTCTTGGGACTGTCTCTGAAAGGTTGTGATGAGAACAGACCCTTGGAACTGCCCCCACATATATCTTACTTCTAGGTATAAAGAGCCTTTAAATCTTTTTTATCCCATCGACTTCCAAAGAAACTTCAAATTTCTTCTCAACTATCTCCACTCTGAACTCCCTGGCAAAGACAGCTAATAATATTTGTAATGTTAACACCTTAACAATCGCATGATTTCTATCAGTCTGCAGAATCACAGGCTACCAATTTTATGTAAATATAAAAGGACCATAAGTTATTTTACAGTCTACCTTGAATCAAAACAGTTAAGAATAAAACAGAGCTCACAAAAGGCAGGATTCTGTTCTGACACCAGTTTCTAGTGTATCTCCAGTCTGTTCACTCAATTAGTGACCAAACATTTACGGAGGTGCTGGGAGAAATCTGCAGGAAAACAACACCCCACACTGATAACACAGATGTTATAAGTAGAGGGGAAAATCTTAGATATGTAAAAGAGGTGAAAAGTATGCAATGTGTTAGATAGAAATGGGGAAAAGAAGTGTGGAGGGAGTCTCTTCATTGTAGAAGTGACATTTGAGTATAGAGCTGAAGCAGATGAATAGAGAATGGCCTGGGTACCTGGAGGAAGAGATTTCTAGGCAGAAGGAACAAAACGCAAAGGAGAAGAACAAAGGTGGCTGAGAGAGCAGGAGGAGAGGACTGATAAAAAACAGAGGGTGAGAAGCCTCTGTGAAGACTCTTAATGTGATGGGAAGCTGCTATGGTTTCAATGTTTGTCCCCTTCAAAATACATATTGAAATTTAATTGCCATTTTAATAGTATGAGATGTGAGCACTTCTATTCCTTATGAATTACCCCATCTCTGGTGTGTGTGACAGCAACACAAAACAAACTAAGGTAGATGCCAACTGGAGTGTTCTACTTAGAGAGGTAACACAACATTGCAGTTGGATAGGATTGCTCTGGCATCTCTGAATATGATGAATTGGGATGAGATTGTACAGGAAGCTGTAATTATAAAACCCTATAACACACAGATGCTTAGAGCTGTGACATCACTAAAGACTTAGTCTAGATGGAAAAAAGTTTCAAGGACTGAAACTTCCACTGTAAAGAGGAGACGGAAAGTAGACAGCAAAGAAGACCAAGAGGAACCACCAGGGAAGCTAGTCGTGTATGTGATCCTGGAAGCTGTGCTTTTAGTGGAGAAGTGGGTGATTGGTTGTGAGGAATGTTGCTAATGAGTTAAGTGATAAAGACTGGTGATTGACGGCTGGGTTTATGAGGAGACCATTGGTGACCTTGACAACAGCAGTTTTAGTGGAGAAACAGAAGTAAAAGACTTATTAAATAGGTGCAAGGAAAACTGCTGGAAAGTAATCCAGGAGAATGAATATACATCTATCTTATGTTATAAAGGGAAGAAAAGAAATAGAGAAGTGCATGGATGGAGCCAGACATATTCTTCTTAGCAAAGTATCTCAAGAATGGAAGAAAAAGTACCCAATGTACTCAGCCCTACTATGAAACTAATTTATAGCTTTCATATGAAAGCTATAACCCAGTTATAACCTAAGAATATGGGGAACGGGGAGAGGGAGGGGAGGGGAGGGGGTGGATGGGTGAAGGAAGAGTGATCGGTGGGACCACACCTACGGTGCATCTTACAAGGGTAAATGTGAAATTTATTAAATGTAGCATATAAATGTCTTAACGCAATAACTAAGAAAATGCCGTGAAGGCTATGTTAACCAGTGTGACAAAAATATTTCAAATTGCATATAAAACTAGCACATTGTACCCCATGATTGCATTGATGCACACAGCTATGATTCAAAAATAAAAAAAAGGAAATAGAGAGGTAATTTGAAATTAAATTAGAATTTTAAAAAAGTCTTTTTAAGATCAAAGAAATAACAGCATGTAAGAAAGATCCAGTGAAGTGGAGCAGGGGAAGTGAAAGAGAATGAATATTCAGGTGACAGGGAAAATGCTGGAGCAATCTCCTTAATGATCTGAAAGAGAGGAGAGGAAACTTACCCAACAGAGAGAAGGCCTGGCCTTTGCTCAGGGCACAGACAGTTCAATCATAGGAACGAAGTTTTATACAAAGAGAAGGTTAGATGTGGTAGTAGGAATTTATTGAAGTTATTTTCTGATTGACTAAATTTTCACAGTAAAATAAGAAGAAAGATATTGAGCTGAGATTGAAAACCATATCCTTAACATATACTAAGGAGTATATGTTAACAGTTTGAGAAGGGAGGAAATTGTATAAAATTATTATTTAAGATAGCTGAAGGGCAAATAAGCTAAAAAAAAAAATAGTGTGATTATTATGCAGCATTAAGGGCTCACGTTAGGTTAGTGATCCTGAATGTAAAGTGAAACCCTTCAGCGTGGTTGTGTGCTCCCTCCAGCAACATTCAGTTATAGAGCAGCAATTTGCAATTAAGGAAGGTTATAATTTTGATAAGTGAATATAATGAAGCAGGAAAGGGCCAAGGGCTTTAGAAGTATATGCAAGAGAATGATTATAGTAATTTTTCATGATATTTAAACTTGAAACAGAGGGTAGTCAAGACACAAGGGGACAAGGGACAGGAAAAGATGATAAAAATCAGGAAATTGCCCGCCCTAGTGCTACAATATGACGGCTAGAGTTAGGGTACTGGAATAATTAGTTGAAAAGATAAAAGATGATGAGTAGAGGGTCAAAGTCTTGAAATTAAGGTCATATTCTGACAAGATCTAGGTTCTCCCCATTGGAGCAAACAGCTAAGGTAAGTGGAAATTAGGATAATTAGAGGATAAAAATTCAAAGAAACGAAAGTCCAAAGTATCAGAAAGAAAATATCTTGTAGAGAGATTAGGGTATAATGATACACCCAAAATTAAGTGGTGATATTAAAGAAAGCCCCAAATACCAAATGGATACACCCTGAATTGTATTGGTGATGTTGAAGAAAGTAACAGCCAATCTGTGGATAACGTCTTCAAGGAAGGGGATTGATAAAATGACACAACGGAAAGTTTTATAGTTGGGATAGTGTTATGGAATGAGATTCAAAGTTGGAGGACTTGGGTGAGAGGTAATGAGAATGAAATGGAAGCAGCCATTCTCCAGCCCCAGCTGTAGAAGGAGAGTGGCAAAGAAAATACCCAGGACTTAAAAACGTTGTCAGGGAAAGCGTGTCCTCGGGACAAAGAAGCGAAAGTCCAAAGTATCAAAAGGAAAATCTCTCGTAGAGAGATTAGGGCATAATGATGCACCCCAAATTAGGTGGTGATATTAAAGAAAGCCCAAAATACCAAATGGATACATTTAAAATGTTTCTCCTAGTCCCTATTGCTTCTTAAGCCCATCTTCTATTGCAAAGACCTATGAGTCTCCCCATAACAACATACAGCTTAGAATCACAGAGCCTTCTATTTACGTTGCACATTTCAAATAATTTGCACTTTCCCTGAGTAATTTTTCTTCCACACAACAGCCCTGAATTAGATAGTACATAAATTAGTAAAATTAAACTTTTACTACTTTGGAAAAGTTAAGGAACCAATGAAGAATCAAGCAGCTAAGTAGTGATGGAATCAAAAACAAGAATTCATAGTTTATTTTGTGGGCACGGTGGTGTGATGGGAATGCTCTATATCTTTATTGTGGCGGCAGTTTTACAAGTATGTAGATTTGTCAAAACTCATCACATTGTGTACTTTAAATGGAGACACTTCATCCAGCATAAATTATACATAAGCTATACTTCAGTAAATTTGGTTTTAAAATGCAGATCCATGTTTCTTAACCTTAATATGAAGATATTTGAATTAAAATCTAATCTATTCCATTTTAAATTTTATTAAAAATGAGACAAAGTAGGAAATACTTTGAAAATTCTGCATTTTCTACATTGTTAAACTCCAAAGTTCTTCACAATCCAGCCCTATAGTATTTTTTAGTCTAACTCTGCCTCTTGCGTCTGCTTCCCCTCCTGGTTCCACCTCCCTCACTCCCCGGCGTGAGTGCTCTGCTGCATTCATGCTGTTCCCTTAGACTTTGTCTGAATCAAAGGAGGTCTCTGAGCTTTGGCTGATGTCAGACTCGGCCTGGAAGAACCTCCTTTCACACACACCCCAATTTTTTGATATCCTGCTTCTCATTCTTATCTTCAACATTTGTTGTGGTGGCCTGGCCTGGATGATTATTCTTTTGCCTTAATTCACATACTGTGTATTTGCTTTTAGTTACCTGGACACTTAATTCTTTCCTATAGTCACACATTTATTGAGCATAACCTATAAGGTAAGGATTTTGTAAACACATGTACTTGTTATCCATTTTTCTAATTAGATGATAAATTATTAAATGAAAACTTACATATATGCACATTTATATACACACACACACACACATATATATATATATACACACACACTTTTTTTTGAGACAGAGTCTCACTCTGTCACCATGGGTAGAGGTAGAGTGCCAGGATATTATAGCTCAGAGCAATCTCAAACTATTGGACTTGAGCAATCCTCTTGCCTCAGTCTCCCAAGTAGCTGGGACTGCAGGTATCCACCACTATGCCAGCTAATGTTTCTATTTTTTGTTTGTTTTTAGTAGAGACAGGTCTCACTTTTGTTCAGGCTGCTCTCAAACATCTGAGCTCAAGCGATCCACCCAGCTTGGCCTCCCAGGGTGCTAGGATTATAGACGTGAGCCACTGTGCCTAGCCGAAAAATTATATTCTTCGTATCCCCACTGTACACTAAATAATGGACACCCACTTAAGATTGTATGCTATAGTTTAAAGAAACATGGGAGAGGGAACTAATAAACCTATGTCTGGGCACAGGCTCACTAGATAAGCAAATTGGACTGTAGACAACGCTTTTAAACTTGAAATTCCACATTTTTTAATAAGAAAACTATTAAAGTTCTTTCTTTTAATTTACTTTTATAAAAATCAAGTTTATTGTGTATATTGTATTTATTGTCAATGTGTACTTATTATATTTATTGTCAATGTGTGCTAATGTGCTACACAACCTTGGAACTATGTAACTGGATTCCTGCTTTCAACCTATATCTGCTAATGTTTCTCCTTTAAAATTATAGCATTTTTATTAGAATTTACTATTTAGTTAGTTATGCAACTCCTCACAAGACTACAGTATGTATTAACTCTAAGTTTAGCATGTCCTTCAACAAATTCAGTACTCATTTGAGCCAGGTGACCCAGCCAAACAAGTGATCACTTACATACTAAGATTGAAGTGTCTTTGAGCTGAGCTATTTATTTACAAAGATTCAAGTGACGTGAATCAAGTGAAGTGAGCCATTGACCCATTTTCACTCTCTACCTGGCAGCCCGTGTATACTGGCATGCAAGTCATAGTCCCATGTCTGTGCTTTCTATAGCAGGTACATGCTACCAAGCAGTCTGTGAGAAAGGAGCCTCCCTCTGCATCCACAGAGCCTCCCCTGCAGACACAGATTCTCCCCTGCAGACACAGAGACTCCCCTGCAGCCACAGAGCTTTCCCTGCAGAGAACCTCCTTCTTTAGTCACAGATCCTCCCCTGTAGACACAGAGGCTTCCCTGCATACATAGAACCTCCCTCTGCAGCCACAGAGCCTCCCCTGCAGACACAGAACCTCCCCCTGCAGCCACAGAGCCTTCCCTGCAGACACAGAACCTCCCTGTGCAGTCACAGAGCCTCCCCTACAGACACAGAACCTCCCTCTGCAGCCGCAGAGCCTCCCCTGCAGACACAGAACCTCCCTCTGCAGCCACAGAGCCTCCCCTGCAGACACAGATCAGATGCAGCAGGGCAATTCACTCTGCACAAATCTGTGTACGCTTGAGAGGGCCTTCTTGGGCTGGGGATGTGCTAGACCTGCAAGGAATTCTTGTAGGAGAAAGAAGTGTGATAAAAGAAAGAGTAAAATACACCACTCCACTGAGATTTGAGCCCTGGCGTGGCTGTTGACTAGCAGTGAGAGCATGAGTGGGCCATTTCCCTAGTTTTTCCATCTCACTTCTAGGAGCAGTAACTTTTGTCCTGCCCATCTCAACAGTCTACTCTGAGCATCAAAAGGGATCATTATATGAGAATATATTGATGAGTATACAATGTCAGACACGTACAGAAATTGGTTTTCTGCTTCCATCTCCTCACATAAACTTCTGCATGATTTTAAGGAAGAAGGACGTTTTGAGGTAACTTAGGTCCTGATTCCTTAGATTGGGGATTTTTTTGTGTGGGAAAATAAACTTACAATTTTCTGATTTCTCCACTTGGATTTAATGCACATTTGTTGAGAATCCATGTGTATGCATAGAACATTATAATGATTCTTATAGAGAATACCAGGTGATTAAGTGAACCTCTCACATGGCACAACTGGAAAGGTGTAAGCAAATTCTCCGAGACATTAGCACAAGCAAGGAGAAGGGGGAATGTTTGTGTCTGGAAGATGAATAAGAGCTTGAGAAGAGGAAACAGAGCAGAAGAAACAGTCATACCAGATAACAGCATGAGCAGAGGGATCCATGTGTGAGTGATAGTTTCCAGGGAGGAGGAAGAAGAAAAGTGCTGAGACCTTGGATGCCGGGGGGATTTAGCGAGTTTAGTACCTTAGTACTGGAGGCCCAAGAGCACTTTTTTGGGTGCACTCACTAATCATACCCGTCAAATGCCAGTACCTGGGTCCAAAATATTTGAATTTTAGAGCCTAGTGTTTCCACATTAGATCCTTTTTTACCAAACTTTACATTTGAGCGGCTCTGGGGATGTTTGGCACTTATCCACTGTCTACATAATGTTCAGAGTCAAGGCATCCAAATTAGATATTACTTTGATCAAACTGCTGCTGAGCTCAGTCAAAGATTCCCATTGTGCTCTGTCATCCATCAAAATGAGTAAGTATCAACAACAACATCAAAATTACTTGTGAAGAGAATATTCAAGAACTGAAGTTGAAAACATTTTCCAAAAGCCTACTGCTTGAAAGCCATTGAAGGGTTCCTTGGAAATTGTCTGAGAGGGCAGTATGTTTATACAGTTGTGATTGAAATTCATGTGTATGCTGAAATTATAGACTGTGTACATGCAACTGAGATGTAAACCTGAAATGCTCACGATCAATACCGGTTTCTGAGGGTCTTAAATGTACATGGATGAGCAACTTCTGATCCTTGCTAGTAACCAGATTTAGTCCAAGTTGGACTAAATAAATGATCCAATTAAATTAACAATCAGTGCTACTTTTTTTGTTTGGTTGGTTTTTTGAGATTTTTTTTAATTTTTTCAAATTAATATGAGGGTACAATTTTTAGGTTACACTTAAAGTGTTCTCACTTTCAGGGTAAAGCTCCATTTGTAGAAGAGCCCCTCACCCAGGGGGCTTGTTATACACCCTCACAAGGTGCACATTAGGTGAGATGCCACCTCAAGCCCTCCCTCCTTCTGCCAAACATCCTCCCCTGTCGAACAGTGCTAGACTATGTGTATAAATTACATTTATATAATATATTTAATATAGATTCTTAATCTTTGACCAAAAAGAGCATAGTTTTAGAATAAATAAAAATGGGAGAACAATAGTAACGTCAGAAATTTCATAATGGTGAGCTGAATTAATAGTCAACTAGGGTGTGATTAGTACTCAGTAAAAAAAAAAAATCAATCTGAAAATATTTTTCTGACATGCTCAAAAATTTATTTTTAAAACTTTATTATGTGCCTTCTTTTATATTAGATTTTTGGATAAAGAAACACATAAGATATGGTTATTACTTCAAGGAATATATTCGCTAGGATGCGATGAGTGGCAGATTCATTAATAAACATATCAAGCTGTGTGGCAGAAGTGATGAGGGGAAAGCAAGCTTCAGGGATGGTGGGAACAGAGAAGGAATGGAAATTGAACTTGTGTGGTCAGGAAAACCTTTACAGGAAGGCAATGCTAGAAAAGCCTTAAAAGATGAACAGACATTCACTCTTTTAAAACTTCAGAAATAAGACTAACCACGAGTTATTCCTTTCTAAAAAGGTACTTGTTTATATTTTGCTTATGTAATTAAAATGGAATTCCATAAGGATCTCAGCTCATGTGTATTTCACCACCCCACACTTCGAATGTAATTACCTCGTTCTGCTCAAAAATGTGTACACAAATTTGAACATATTGATTCGTATGTCAAGCTGTTTTGAGTATATTGGGAGAAACTGGGAAAGTGATATCAAGAATCTAAATCACAAACTATACTATTTAATTGTTAACACTTTACTATTACCTGAGCAATTCATCCAGATCCTAACTATGGAGAACCAGAGTTGATAACCATAAATTTCTCCAACCAAAGCAGAAAAATAGTAGGAGTAATTGATCCAACAAAAGACAGGTAGAGTCATAATAGTGAGTCAGCACTAAAGCCCCCCAGAGTGTGAGGATCAAGCCAGAAGGGCAGAATCAGTCAACAAGTCCAAAGGACAGTGTGAAGGTGAAAAACAGGAGACTGAGCCAAGAGAAAGTTCCCAGGTATAGTAAGAAAGAAGAGGAATTAGAAAAAATCTAGGAAACAACCTAGAATCTCTTTGATGGAAATAGAATATCATTGTTGAGATTATTTAAGGTTAGAAAATGTGAACAACTTCTATAATATCTATTATCTAGTAATTATTATTCTGCCTTCAAGAAAAAAAAAAAACTCTCTAAAAAAAGTATTACTAGAATAGGGTAGAGTGTCCATAGTTGACCACCTCCATACATTAACCACCTCCTTAAGTTGACCACATTTTCATAGACGAGACATGCCCCACACATACATGTCAGTACAGTAGGCCTAACTCCTTACGCTGGCCACCTCTATTATACTGCCCAGTTTGTTACAGTTCCTTGGGGGGTCAACTTACAGAGGTTCTACTGTACTGATATAGGTAATACAATCAAAGTCAATGCTAAATAACTGCAGTTCAAGATAAGGAGGCAGCAGGCAGGTCCAGAGACCACAGTAGCAAAGAATCAGAGGCCATCTGGAGCACCACAATTACATTGACACAGCTCAGTGGGTCAGCTGTATTCCCGGAGACCACTAAACTATAGTCAATAAGGCAGGGTCATGTAGTCTGAAAGAAATAGAATAGTGTGAGTTAAATTACCCAGGACTCGGTTGCTCTATTTTCCAACAGTTACTGATTAAACTCTGATGTGACCGTAACATTCTGTTGCAGGCAGCAGCCATATCCAAGCTCAAATCAAGCAAATAAACTAACCATTGTTATCAGCTCAGAACCTGCTGAATGATCAAAGTTAAGCCAGGTTTCCCTTCTCCTCTTGTCTTTTTGAAGTTAGTGTTTGCTGTGATAAATTTCCAAATAAAACAAGTCTATAGCTTAAGTTTAAGCTGTTTGTGTAGTTGTGTTTTGAGGTCAGAAAATGGCATTGAAAGATACTTAGCTTCTCCTGAGTTCGAACACCTAGAAAAATGCTCTACGCAACACATGGGACGTAGTAAATACATGTTGAATTATTAAAAAATGAATAAATGTTTTATTTGGTTAACTCAACTTCCAGAGTTACCTAGAACACAGCAGTCAACCTGACTGGACATTATAGGTGGTAAATACAACTATCCCAAGACAGCCTCCTAATCGCTCACACAAAATCAAATGAAGCTCAAAATTACATACAGGAATCTCAAGTTCCTGGATGAGAAAGCAAATCAACTAAGGGGAAGTCAGGGTATCTTCCAAGATCCAATAGGACTCCTGAGTCATAGGCTAAGATGCTGATCTATAGAGCGAGCAATCTTCGTAAAGTCAATTGCACGACAGTTTTATTCCTTATTATTATATTTCCTTTTGCCTAAGGCTTTATTCTAAAAAGAATTATTTTTGAGACTCCAATAAGATTATGGGATCTTTTTATTTCCTTTATATGGCCGTAGTACATACTTGGCTTTGTTCCTGTCATTTATCAGCAGCTGGCCCTCAGGCACATGAACTTTGTAGCATAACACAATAAATAGCGACCAGAATAAGTCAGGGCCTGTAGGGCACAGCCAGTACAAATTTAATAAATGTTGAGTTTTTGCTTCTGCACAGCCTCTTATGATGCCACAGTTTAATTCTCAACACATCTAAAAGAGAGAACAATTTTTACTATTCACACAGCAAATTTAGTAGGGACACTTCAGAACGTTAAGAGATTAAGTCATGCTAAGAGAATAGCATGGTGAAATCAAAGCAACCGTAGTCAGAGTAAGCCTTGTCTTCACTCAGGGTCAAAGTTTTCCATTTGGGGAAACCCGTCTTGTTATACTTCTTTCAAAAATTGATGTAAGTGACAGAATGTAAGTCTAGGGAGACACTTTCTTTTTGGCCTCACTGTGCCTATCTGCAGTGGAGACAGCAGTCAGTTGACTAAGCTGTTTCTATTGCCCTCACTACTGCTCCTTTGAGTGCCCTCAAAATTAGTTCTTCCATAAGATCTGGGAAGCTCAATAACTGTGGAACAGCAGGGCATAGAATACTTTCCCTATGAGATATTTCTTAAAGGGATTTCATGGTCATCTTCCTTGTAATATGAGGATCTAAAAACTTGAAAATTGTAGATGTGTGTTAGCTTATTGAAAGTTTTGATAAAGAAACTCATTTAATTCAGGATTTCTCAAATACTTTGACCGTAGAATCCCTTCTTATAGAACATGTCTTGAGGAACATACTGTAATATTAATATACACTTTGGAAAATATTACCAGGAAGATTAGGAATGCAGATGGCACTATTTATCAAAGATATTGGGTGTCTGGTAATCAGTGAGACACCTTTTAGGTGACACCCTCCTCCAATGGCAACCTACTAGCACATCATGACCAGAAACAAGCAGAATCCCAATTGACCAGGTGGAGATACAAGGGGCGCTCAATGCTTTGAACACCTGTCTCAGAGCCTGAGCGAAACATACAGCTTCTTCTGAGAACAGAAATGTATGATTTGCTCATAGGAAAGTGAGACGCCAAAAGATGTGTGATCAATTTAAGTGCCATGTCTCACAGCTGGGCCACATCTGGGGTCTGTTGAGCTCACTGACAGAGAGTAAGTCAGAAAAAAAAAAAAAGAAAGAGGAACAGGAGGTGGAGAAAGAAGAAGAAGGGGATGAGAAGGAGATAAAGAAGTAGTTAGAAGAAAAGAAAAGAGAGAACTTAAAATAAGCCTGCTGAGAAATCTCTTATTAGCTTGAACTTAGAGAAATAAGTGCAGATGTTTTGGTAATTAAGCATTTGGAACATTAAAAAAAAAGTATTTATTTCCAAGGATTGTTATGGGTCCTTTCACCCTGGGAGAGCTCAGCCCTGAAGTTCATTCACACTATGGGGGTTTTGGAAGACTATGGATGCTAAAGGAAGCACTTCAGCCCTGTAGTGATAATTATCCAGTAAAAAGGTTAATTTATAAGTGTGAACAGACTAACAAGGATAGTATGAAAAAAGTACTTTCAGTCAGAATCATACATTTCTAACAATGTACAGATGCTTCTGGATTGCCCATCTAAGGAGTTAGAGGTCCTGTCTACAGCTGAATAACACTAAAACTTTATACAGCTATTCTAAATTACTTTGCACTGAATACGATCCTGCCCACTTCTACAGCCGACATTCCGTATGGTAATCAGCTAAAAAGACACATTGGGAGTCAAATAATATAGCACATGATCTGAGAAATGATTTCTGTAGTGACTTACATTGTTCTTTTTCCATTCAGGGATGCTGACCCTGACTCAGGCACTTGGGACACACTCCATGGGGATTCTCCAGGCAAGACCATAAACTATTAGATTCCTGCAAGCTTTTTCTGACAGCACCCACCAAACTGTCTTTTTCATGAATATACTCTCCCTTACTACACCCATAATTTCTCTCAATTCTTGGTCTGATCTCTTAGAAACTTCTGTTAGTTTTATCATCGTGTATCTAATGCCACGGTTGCCTCTTCCTATCTCCCCTGGGTATATCTCGAATCCAAGTCACCATGTGTCTCCTGAGTTTCTGCAATAACTTCTGAATTATTTCTCTCATTCCATGTTTTCTTTTTTTAACCAACCTTATTCCTAAAATCCATTCTCTATAAAATGAAACTAAATTGAGTTTATAACATCAAGTCCAATTTCTTCACTTTCTTTCAATAGCTTTCCACTGAAATTAGAGGAACATAAAACTCATTGTCATAGCCTAGAATGTCTTACATTACCTGGCTCTGCCTATTTCTTTAATTCCACTCCTACACTGTCTTGTTTCTTCACTACACTCTAGCCGCACTGGTTTTCACTTTGTCCCCGGAAGACACCAAGTCAAGTCTCCTCCAAAGCACTGTTCTCCTCGGCCTCCCTGCATAGGCTGCTGTCACGTGGATGTCCCTTTATGGCCGCCGTCTTCTCTTTGAGGTCTTAGTTCAGAACTCATCTCTGCAGACTTTCTCTGATCCTTACCACACCCATCCCTACCCAACAGTCTGATCTTATCTGCTTTGTTCATGTTTTGTTGTCAGACTACTGAACTGGAACACAGCTCCGTGAGTCCAGGGACCTTGTCTGCTTTAGATGCTGGTGGATTTTCAGTACTTAGAACAATGAGTGACATGAAGTAAGTACTCATAAAATGTTTCTCAGATGAATGAATGAAAAAAGAATGATTCGTACCGAGGCTTGCTGTGGTCAAATCTTAACAAGAGGAATTCTAAACCAGCCCTGACCTTCTAAAATGACTGTGGCTACATTTCTGCCCCTTGTCTCCACCTTGTACATGAGTGGAAGGGTGATTGGCAAGATTGGACACTCCATGGAAGCCGGCATGCCAATGATATGCTCTTAGGTATTGCAAACTAGCTGTTTCTGGGAGCAAATGGAATTGTTACAAATCCATCCTTCCTTTGGAAGGAAGTTACAAAAAGGATTCCAGGGATGCTTTAGATCACATACAGATTTATAATTGCCACACAGCCAGCTCGACTGTGATGAGTCCTATTCTGCTAACCACTCTGCAGGCACCGTCACTTGCAACTAATACCCACCACTAGCGTTTATACAAATAATGCCATGTCTACTATTGTTATTATTTATTCACTAATATAATACTATGTGTGGGATACTATGCCAAGGGAATCAGGTATAAGTTTTATTTCATACTCACAACTTTATAAAACAGGCACTAGTGTTGTCAATGTTTTACAGACAAGGATACTTAGACTGAGACTTAAGTAATTTGTGTGAGGTCATGTCATTTAGGAATTAAAGACAGGTTTTCTTGACTCCAGAACCTGAGCTTTTAATTGTTATCCTCATTTCCTTCACTGTAATAAAAGATCATTTAAGTAAATCTTAAAGGATCATTTGAATAAAGATTTGATGCAAAGAATAAAATAAGGTTTTATTATTAAAATAAGCTGGGTTCCTTCTTCATGCCTATTACTGAGCTAGGTGGGACAGATAATGAATGAGATAAATTGACATGGTTCTTCTTTCAAGTTACTTGTGGTTTTAATAGATCTGTACACAAGAAGTATGACATACTGAGTGGCCAGCACTGGTGAGACAACTGCAATCAAATTACAGTAGTACAGACACAAACAATGTTAGGGGAGTGATTCATCCCAGGCTAAGAGTTCTTGGCGGACTTATCATAAACTTGAACCAGTTTCACCTTTAAAATTACCCCAGGAATCAATTATGCCAAAGCAAAGGGAATAAGACATATCTGGATTACGTTACCCAAATGCCAGCCACTTAAAATCTAATGACAAATATGCTTAACACCACAAGTGAACCACAGACACAAGTGTGCAACAGAATTTCTACTGAAGGTGTATGAATCATGGTGAAGAGGTCACACCACCGCACCACAGAGAAAACAAATTTAAATACTAAACAGTTGATTTTTGAAATTCACAGTACTTATGTTCTATACAAGCTGCCGAAACACTGAATTACCAATATTCAGCCATCGTTCCTAGGGGCGATAAAGGTCAGGTTCCTGCAAACATCTTGTGATAACACGTCATCATCTGAAATAAGCTTTTTTTCTGTGTGTTTCTTTTTGAAGACATCTTATTTTATATATTTAGTTGATTCATTAATGGTACTATAACTCAGGACTGATTTAAATTTATCTAACATCTATTTTCTTTGTAAGACATATCACCCAGTGACTCAATGCCTTTTCCATTCTGCACATTTATACAAAAGATTGCAAAACATCATTAGTATTTATTTGGGGGTTACAAGTAGATTTTAGCCAATAGGCAAGTTTATGAATACAGAGTCCCCCCTTACTAAAGAAAAGCCCGTGTTAGACGCTGCCTGAGTACAGTCATGACCAGCACTCTCTTGCCAGCTGCCCCCATCCCGCCCCCACCTGCCTGAACCTCAAACCATCTTGCAGGTTTACATCGCCCCTTTCAATTTCCCATCTTATCTTCTCATCTCCGCTTTCCACATTGCCATCTCTGATCTAAATGCTCATCATTAACTATGAGAAGTAATATGTCCAAAGCCACCCTTCAAGATACACATCTAACAAATGATTATACAGAGTCGGAAATGACTTGGGGCTCACAGTCTCTTCTATACCACACTGCATTGGTTTCCTAGGGCTACAGAAACGAAGCCCCCCACACGCGGTTGCTGAGAGCGATAGGAACATACTCTCTTGTCAATCTGGAGGCGAGAAGGCTGCGATCACAGGGTCGGCAGGGCCATACTCCTCTGAAGCCTCAGAGGACAATCCTTCCCTGCACCATCCTCCTTTCTGGGGGGTTGCTGGCAATCGCTGTTCCTTGGCTTGGCATCAAGGCATCTCACTCTCAGCTCCATCCTCACCTGGCATTCTCCCCACGTGTGTCTGACTTCTGTCTCTCTTCTCTACTTCTTATAAGAAAAGCAGTTACGTTGGAGTAAGGGCACAACCTCCTCCAGTGGGATTTCATCTTAACTAACTATATTTGTAACAACCCTATTTCCAAAGGAAGTGACATTTTGAGGCACTAAGGGCTAAGACTTCAAAAATCCTGGGGGCATGATTCATCTCACAACTCCTATTGTAGTCATGACTACAGTAACACACACAGCAGCAGCAGCAGCTGTAGTAATATTGCAAATTATGCCACCACACCCAACACATGGGATGCAGGGATGGTTTTAAATAGAGACTTTTCTCTGTCTAATCACAATTGTGCAGTGTGAGTCAGGTTCAATCTTTCTCAGCTATAATAATCTCATCTTTAAAACCAGCTTTGAGGGTCACACTAGGTGCATGTGCCTCTTGAAATAACACCTGACGTTTAGTTAAAAGCTAACCAATGGCTGTTATATTTACAAACGTAACAGGAATTTGCACTTATAAATCCATTTGGGTGTGTGTGTATGTTCACGTGTGTCTGTATATGTATGTATGCATTTTGGCTACTGTTTAACTAAAAAAAGAGAAAGTAAAAAATTAATCAGGATGTAATGCAAGGAAAAGGAAGGGTGTTCTCTAACAATTCAAGGGAGAATTGTTATAACATCATTGTTTATATTTCACATTATTTTAATATTTTCTCCTAGATGTTTCAAGAGAAGTCAAAAAGTTTGGCTTTTCATTTTCATAGTTAAAATGTGAAAAATTGGTTATTCTACTGTGGCTAAGTAGGCATTGATTCATCTATCAAGGAGAGCTTATGGCCCGTGTCTGAGAGACACTGTCGTCAGGGGAGGAAAGAGACTCCTGATTACGACTCAGTAGGCACCTGAAGAAATAAAGAGAAACAAAGTTTTTATGACTGGGTGGTGAATTTATGGCGGTTTAGGGGATGGAGAAGGAAAATTATCACCTACTCTATCATCTTTCTGTCCCTGAGAGGCCCTCAGTTATACTTTGAGTCTCAGTATCTTGGCAACTTCCTCTGGAGCACGTTTTCCCTGAGTGAGGAGAGACCGGTGAGACTGGGAGACTTTGCAAAGTGGGAATATCTTATTACATTCATATCAAACATTCTACCAAACAGCTGACACCAGTACTCTAACTGTGTTTGACTGGACACGGTGTACACAAAGCTGTCTCATTAACATTCTCCCACCCAGAACTTTGAGACAATTAGAAATAAATGTTGATTTTTACTGTTTAAGTCCAATTGATCTAAATTTGGCAGCTGTAAGGAAACTGTCATACATCATATGCCAAGAAAAGAAGAGAAAAATTCAAGCGGAGTTGAAGAAGCCAAGATGAAAAACCATGAATTACACACACACGGACAGACATACACAGAGACACATGGAGACACACATGCACAAAGACACATATACACACAGAGAGACACACACAGAGAGACACCTGCACACACAGAATCCATGATCAGGGCAGTGGTCTCCCCAGATCCTGACAGCTCGTGCCCCTTTCCTCTGGAGTCCCGAGTATACTTTCTCTCATTGGGTTCCATGAGACATATCTGTGTCCAGGTTAACAAGCACCCCCACCTCTTTTTATATTAGTTTGATTTATTTCTGCTTTAGCAACTAACTAGCCTTCACTGAGATAAAACCAAAACCTTTCCACCGTTTGCTAGTCTCCCGGTAAAGAGAGCTGAGCTCCTGCAATGGGGCTGGCAGGAGAGAATTTCTTCAACCCTCCTATAAGAATTATCTGACCAGTAATGGTGATATGTAAATGACTGGACCACGACATTTTAATCACATGAGGAGTAAGATTATCCCTGACCATAAATGATCAAACTGACCTAGGCACTTTATCTCCTCTCCTTCTTAATGGAAATATATACCCTTTGTAAAACCACATGAATACATCTGTCAACCCTTTGTTTCAGTGCAAACAGAACTACACACCCCCCAGTGCCTGAGATACATCGTTTTTTGTTGTGTTTTTATTATTATTATTATTGTTGGGGATTCATTGAGGGTACAAAGAACCAGGTTACATGGTTTGCATTTGTTAGGCAAAGTCCCTCTTATAATTGCGTCCCACCTCCAAAAGGTGTGTCATATACCCTGACCCCCTCCACCTTCCCTCCTTCTATCTGCTCCCCTTTTCCCCCAACCTCACTGTGTACTAGGTCATTAATTCTCCTCATGTCAGAATTGAGTACCTTCTTGTGATGTTTCACAAGAATCTTGTGATTCTTCCTTCTCCATTCTTGTGATGTTTTACTAAGAAGAGTAAAGCATCTTTACTTCCATCCGGGTAAATACAAAGGATGCAATTTCTATGCTCTTTCCTGTGGTCTGTCTACATGGCGCTACCTCCTGCCCGAGGCCATAATATCTTAAATCCTTAACAAAAGACCATCCCAAGTTGTGTCATTTCACACTGATGATGAGTTTAATGAGTTTCGGTTGTCATCATATTTTTGTTAGAACATAAACCTTATGTTCTATTTATCATTTTTTCAGTGACATTTTTACTATTTTCTAAAATTTTATGTCAGCTGTGACAGACCTGCCCTGGGGCACCTTTTCTTCATGGCGCTCAGGAGCTGGTGAGTAAAATGCTAAGATCATATTTCACAACAGACATGTATTCCTTCATTTGTACGTTAAACTTCTCTGGAAAATGCTCTGAAGGCAAGGTTTTGGAGAGGCACTCTCCCTACCTTCAAGAATCTTACAATTTAGTAGGAAAGCTACGTTCAGAAATTAATCTAATTAAGCCACAAGATATAAGTACCTTAACAGAGAGTATTCAGAGGAGCAAGTTATTATTATTTTTGGATGAGCAGATTAAGAAATATTTTCAGCAAAAATAAAATTGGAATCATGTTAGACAAGATAAAGATAAGAACTGAAAAATGGTATATAGGGTACTTGTTTTCTTGGAATTGTAAAATTAAAATTACAAATATTTTATTCAGCTAAAATATACTGTCTATTCCTCTGGTTTTCACTGATTGCTTCACTTCTTTTAGCAATTCTGCACTTACCAGAATATCCGTGTTGTTTTACCCCTCTTTACCAGCATATACATGTTGTTTTACTTTCTTTGTTAATGGCTTTCCCAAATCTAATTAAAAGCCTTTGTATAGTTTGTTACAGGGCAACAGTTCATAAATATCCTCTCCTTTCCAGGATTGTAGGGCTTTGGGCTGGGCCTCACATTTTCTTGATAATTTTGCAGAGTAAACAACTATCTGTTCTTCATGTAGCCTGGCTATGAGTAGCCCCAGTCAATAGACCCCCAGGATGAATCAAAATGTATTCAGTAGCAGAGGGGTTCAAGAGAGAAGGGCATGTTGTCCATTGAGGGACATTTGTTTGTTTATTAAGGACTATAAGTTTAGGGGGAAAATCATTTAAGCACAAGTATGAATTCAACTAACCTGTCATTTCATATGTATATTATTTCCAAGTGATAAAAATACTCCACTTGATATTTTATAAGTTTGCATTCAATACCAACAGGAAATCCAAGGAAGAGGATGGCTGACTCTCCAAGTTTTAATTTAAATATCTTCTGCCTCATGAAATCTGTGACATTTGAGAGGGACCAAAAGAAAGGGTAGTTTCCTCTAAGTGAAAGAAAATTCTGCCTCGGTTAATGTGTAAACTGTGCAATAGATGGTGCAGGATTAAGCTATTCAATTCTCTATCCAAGAAAGAGAAATATGAGAAAATTATATTTAGTCCACATTTTTCCTTTTCTTCTGTCATCCTGTCTGAAGGAGAACATCTCATGCATATGGATGTACATTCTTGTGAACTAGAAACTCTTTTCTCACAAACACCCGGTCCCCATCCCTTCCACCTCAGACAGAAATATAAAAGATCCTCCCTCAACAATGTGCACTTCCAGTGGAGATGCTGATGGAGACCCACAAACCAGAAACACAGACAGGAAATGAAGGGAATAGATCCGATCACCAGAAAGAAGCAAAGACTGTCCTCTCTGAAATAGGCGAGACCACACTGACCTCAGCAGATCAGTTCACAAACTCTGAGATGCACTGGAACACAAACGCCTTCATTTCTGCAGAACTGGAGCTGTGATCCCGACCTCCAGCTAACGGCCTTTCTGGCTGTTTACCACACAAAGAAACCAGCCAATAGCATAAGAGAATGACATTCAGCCCACAAGCCAGCTGCCAGGATCTGCTTTTGGAATAAGAAACACTTTTTTTCAAATTCATACAAAAGCATACCCAGACACATAAACCATGGGCTTGAAGGACTATACCTCCTGCAATGAGTTGTTTTTACTAATTCCCTTAGCAACACAGTATGGGCTTGTGTTGACCTAGAAACAAGTACAACAGACAGATTGTTAATCTCTTCTATTAAGAGATAAATGATACTAAATATGAACTGAAAATAATGTCTTTAAAATTTATTTAATCAAGCTGAATGCAATCTCATTAAATTGTTCCATAAACATTATAAGGTAGATGTTGTTACCAAGAACCCAGTTAGACATATTTTACCTAGAGGATTCTGTATATTAATAGATATCCTCCACTCCTCAGTGAAACAGAATGAGAATGTTCATCACACACTGAGCACTTAATACCATTAAGCTACTTTCTAACACTGAAGTGCTGAAGAGTGTTAGCTTCTCTATCGAAAGGTTGAGTTCAGTTTACTGAAGAATCAGTTTACTTACACCCCAAACCTTTTAAGTTCAGGTTAAACCGTAACTGTAAAAACAGCTAAAAACTTAACTTGATTGTTTGAAATTATATAATTAATTTAACTTATAATACAAAAAGATGGACATTCCTATAGAAAGTTGTTTTCTAAAGTTATTCTACATTAAGTAGAATATTTGAGAGCAGAAATTAATAAAGATGGGTCAATAAAAAGCATTTCTTTGAATGTTATATTTTTGTGCACTGACTCTAAAGTACTGAGAATCATAATAAAGATTAACAAAAATAAATAAGAAAGATTGTGCAGACAGATTGCTTCACAAATGTCTAATTTCTCACTCAGTTTAAATAAACTAAGATGGAAAATTGTCGGTGATACATAATGGGTGTGGTTTGAGCAAGACTACAGAAAAGTCCTATTACCAAACTTACACTAAAAGAGATGTTTTTCATTCTTCATCAAAACATTGAATTTAAACCATAACCAAAGGCTAAGGTACATACATCACTATTTTATGATTGCTAACTTTAACTTACTTCATAAGAGGGCTTCTACTGTAATAATGCTAGAGATGATGAAAATGAGTTAGGTCAGCTACAAAAATTACAGCCAACAGATGACAGAGCCAGGATCGGAACCTTTGTCTATACATTTACCCATGGTGTATCCATCCCTGAGATATATCCTAAGATCGTAGTGATTTTGTCTCTGCTCAGAGCTGCAGCCTCAACTATTGCCAAAACCGCTCTCATACCCTAAACTATAGCCATGTTAAGCTACTCTAAGTTTTTCAAATGTTTCCAATTCTTTCCTTTGCTCTGACTTCTAAGCCTTTGAGCCTTGAACCTATTGAAAATATTCTTCCTCTTCTATTTTACCTGGAAAACATTTATTCTATAGAGTTCAAAACAGTTGTCATTTGTTTGAGGAAGATGTCTGTGACTTTCCTCTCCCTCAGTCAGAAACCCCTCTAATAGCACCTTTGTGTAGGTCTTTTGTACTTTTCCTAACACTAGTCATTGGCTGTTCACTTGTCCTTCTGTTTAATCTCAAGCATGTATTCTGTAAGCTCAGGGATTGTTTAGCGCATATTACACGTACAGCACCAAACATAGGGGCTGGCACAAAATTGGTCATCAACACATGTGGGTGGAAAGAAACCATGAAGGAAGAAACTCTTAGAGGATTTTAATAAATCTTTTAGAGATAAGAGAATTATTGCATACCAAAAGATTATGAAGTTAAAGAACACCATGCTGGTACCAAACATATATCTATGTCCATATCTTAAGGACTCACCTTATTTTAAGATCAATGGATATTTGCCTTTTAAAAATCAATTTTTATTATCCCATGATTAATAGGTTTAAATTTTTAAGAGACATATGCTGGAAAATGAGTTAAAACTTTCACAGTATAATTTTTATATACTGAGGATTTGAAAATGTTGGTTTCACTACCTGAATCACATTATTTCAAACTCCACTCATTAAAAATGTATAATTATTCAGTCATAGACTAGGGCAAAATTTACCTTTTGAATTTCGAAGATAAAAAAGTCAAGCTTTTAAAGCTAAAGAAGAGTATTAAAAGAATTGCAGGGAAAATGTTTAAGTGATTTAAAAGACTTATTTAAAGCTCTTAGAATCATTTTTATACATGAAAGTAGTCAATAGAATAATTGTAATTTACTATCTTCTGTTTCTTAAAGCAGCATCTTAGCAGGTTTCCTATCAACATTTTTGTTAACTTAGATTAGGTTACCTGAAAGTAATAAAGTTAACTTTTAAAAGGTATTTTTTAACTTTTAATTACAGATATACCTTGTATTATTATTACTTTATGGCAACTTCACAGATACTACATTTTTTACAAATTGAATATTTGTGACAACCCTGCATCAAATAAATCTGTCATCCTATGGTGCACAAAAACATGCAATGATAATGATGAATGACACTCAGCAAGACACCACACACATTGACATAAACACAGGTGTAAGACACTGATACACCAAGGCTATTAAACCTTACTGAGTTGTTTTTACAGTGCTTCCAAAGTAAGCCCACAGCATCAAGTTTGTGAACTTAATAGGCAAACCTCATAAGCTGACAACTTTGATGGTTATGCCAGAAAAAGTGTTAAAAATTTAATCTGAAGAGTGAATTAGGCACTGGCATTGCTGTGTAGCTTCTCAAGGGGAGCACTTCAAAGGTGATGATGGTGATATTCAGCAATGAGGCATGCAGCACTTTTTCTAGGATGAGTTTGTGAACTTATTTGTCTGACGGAGGACACAATTGCAAAAGAACAAATTCTAACATACTTAAGAAAAGAGACAGACAACAGTGAAATAATAGTTGTTAGGGAGTTCAACACCCTACTGACAATTTTAGAAATTTCATTCAGACAGAAAAGCAATAAAACACTGAACACACACTGGACTTTAGACCAAATGGACCTAACAAATGTTCACAGAACATCTTACCCAACAACCACAGAATATACATTCTTCTCCTCAGTGCATAGAACATTCTCCATGATAGACCACAGGTCAGAACAAGCACAAATCTCAATAAATCATTAAAAATTAAAATAATATCAAGTACCTTCTCAAATCACAATGGAATAAAATTGGAAATAAATTCCAAGAGGAACGCTCAAAATCATACAAATACGTACAGACTAAACTACTTTTTATTAATAATCTTTGGGTCAATGACAAAATTAAGGCAGAAATCAAAAAGTTCCTTGAAATGAAAAGAAAGATGCAACATCCCAGAACCTCTGGGATACAGCAAGAAACCAGGAGGAATAATGAGAGAATTATTTACAGCATTACATTCCTATATAAAAAATTGAAAAAAAATAGAAATTAATAGCTTAATGTCACAAGTTAAAGAACTAGAAAACAAAAACAAACAAACCCAAAGCTAGTAGAAGAAAGGATGAAACAAATATCAAAGCAGAACTAAACAAATTGGAGAACAAACATATAAAAGATCAACAAAAGAAAAAGTCAGTTCTTTGATACGAGAATAGATTAATAGACCACTTGCTTGGCTAACCAACAAAAAAATGAGAGAAGATACAAATGAACAAAATTATAAATGAAAAAAGACATAACAAGTGATACCACAAAAGGTCATCAGAGAACAATGTGAACAATTCCACACTCACAAGCTAGAAAAGCTAGAGGAAAAGGATAAATTCCTGAAACATACAACCTCCCAAGATTGACCCAGGAGCAAATAGAATCCTGAACAGACCAATACAAAGTAAGGAGATTAAATCAGTAATAAAAAATCTCCCAACAAGGCTTGGCACCCGTACCACAGTGGTTACAGTGCAGGCCACATCCACTCAAGGTGGCAAGTTTGAACCCAGCCCAGGCCAGTGAAACAACAACAACTGCAACAAAAAATAGCTGGGCATTGTGGCTGGTGACTGTAGTCCCAGCTTCTTGGGAGACTGAGGCAAGAGAATTGCTTAAGCCCAAGAGTTTGTGGTTGCTGTGAGCTGTGACACCATAGCACTCTACCAAAGGTGATAAAATAAGACTCTGTCTAAAAAAAAAAAAAAAAAAAAACTCCCAACAAAAAAAGCCCAGGACCAGCTGAATTAACAGATGGATTCTACCAGACATACAAAGAAAAATTGGCACTAATTCTATTGAAATTGTTACAAAAAACTCAAGGAGGAGGGAATCTTCCTATCTTATTCTACGAAGCCAGTATCACCCTGATAACAAAGCCAGGCAAGCACAGAACAGAAAAGACAACTACAGACCAATATCCTTGATGAACCTAGACACAAAAATCCTCATTAAAATATTAGCAGACTGAATCCAACACCATATCAAAAATACAATTTACCACAATTAAGTGGCTTTTATTCCAGGAATGCAAGGATGGTGCAACATGTGCAAATCAGTAAATGTGATCTACCAATGAAACAGAACTAAAAACAAAATCAATATGATCATTTCAATAGATGCAGAAAATATATCCAATGAATTTCAGTACCCCTTCATGATTAAAAAACCCTCAACAAGCTAGGCGTGGAAGGAACATAATTCAAAATAATAAAGTCCATAGAAGACAAAATCCTGAATAGGAGAAAACTGAAAGGATTAGTCCTGAGAATTTGAACAAAACAAGGATGCACATTTTCATCATTCCTATTCAACATAGTAGTAGAAGTCTCAGCCAGAGCAATCAGGCAAAAGGAATATAGAAATCTTTCTTGGGAACTAGGAAGTCGTATTATCTCTGTTCATTGACAATATGAACTTATACACAGAAAACCCTAAAGACTCCTCCATAAAACTCTTAGATTTGATAAATGAATTCAGTAAAGTTTCAAGATACAAAATCTATATTAAAAACTTCAGTAGCATTCCTATACACCAATGAAGATGAAGCTGAAAACAAAAATCAGGAAATCAATCACTGGCCCAGGACTGCTAAAAAAAAAAAAAAAAAATACCCAATTGTTGTGATGGGCACCTATAGTCCCAGCTAAGAGGGAAGCTGAGGCAAGAGCTGGAGGTTGCTATGAGCTGTGATGCCATGGCACTCTACTAAGGGGACAAAGTGAGACTTTGTCTCCATAAAAAAAGTGACTTGAGGTAAGGAGAAAATGTGAGGAATACAGAGTACTTAAATGGATAATGCTTTCAAGAAATTTTGCTATAAGAAATGAGGAGAAAGATGACAGGACATAGCTGAAGTGGGATGCACTCTTAAAGAAGAATGATTTTACGATGAACGATTAAAAAGGCATATTTGCATGTCAATGGTGATGTTGCAGTTGATACTGGGTTTGGCAACAGAAGAGAAAGGGGTTAATTTAAAGACTGGGAATCTTTAACAAGTTAGGGGCAACCAGATCTAGGGTGCATGAGGAAAGAGTGGCCTGGGTTAGAGCAGGGTCCCTTAATCCATTGCCACAAAAGAGAAGGAAAGAATATGAAGCAGACAGAGAGAAGCTGGTAACAATGGTATTGACAGCATGTCCTCCAATCCGGATGGCTTCTGTTATCTCTCCCATGAACTATAAGGAAGAATCACTCCTCAAGACAGAGAGTGAAGGAAGGGTATGATATGTTTGGGGGAAGAGCCCAAGCTATGCAGTAGTCACCTAGAGAAAGGAAAGGGAACATGTTATGACTACCAAGCAACATTGGGAGTCTACTTACATTCTGTGAGCATGAATTTAAAGTGAACTAGTCATGGTTCTTTATCTTTTTTCAGCAAAGTTCAGTTCTTCTGGAGCAGGCACCCAATAGACAGATGATTTAAGCAGGCTTGGGTGTACTGAAGCCATTTGTGAGGGAGTGTCAGTTTTGGAGAATCAATACAAAATATAAAGAATTTTGATTAACAAGAGAGTATACGCAGTTTTAACTTACAGACATTTGAATTTTACCAATAGCATTTTCTTTTCCAGATTGGAGACTTACAAAAGGTTCTGTCTTCTCTCTTTCTAAGTCAAGACCCTTTAAAAAATAAGCTGAATTTATTATCATTGTCATTTCGTGACTCAAAATAAAGAGCAGAAATAAAGAGTAGAAAAGACAGTTTCAGAATAAAAAGGCAGCCCTTCAAATTAAATTGAATTAAATAAATATAGTTTCCTAGAAAAATGAAAACAAACATTGCTCTTACTTTCTAATTTTATTACTAATGAGTGGAAATTTATTTATGGACCAGCATGGAGTCATTTACAAGCATGACTTGGCAAACACTGGTGTACATCATAGACACAGAGTCAAAAGGAGTGAACCCTGATTTCTGGTTCTGATAGCCATTAACCATGTGAGCTTGGGAAAATGGTATAATTTTTTTGAACCACCATGAAATAAAGTATCTTATCCATACTTCACAATAATAACCATTACTTCACAGGCCTTCTATGAATATCAAGTTGGATCACATATGTAAAGTGCTTTGTATAATACCAGGAATATATTAAGCCCTCATTTATGGTAATATTTGTTATTGTCCTTTGTACCTTCTGTGAAACTGCCATTAAAGAACCTTTTATCCTGGCCTTTAGTGCCCTTATAAAAGAAATCATACTAAGAATTCTACTGAGGTACTTATCAATTCTGTGAAGCATGGCAGGTAGCTTATTGTTCTGTTTTTATTTATTTATTTATTTATTTTATTAAATCATAGCTGTGTACATCAATGCGATCATGGGGCACCATACACTGGTTTTATAGACCATTTGACACATTTTCATCACACTGGTTAACATAGCCTTCCTGGCATTTTCTTAGTTATTGTGTTAAGATATTTACATTCTACATTTACTAAGTTTTACATATACCCTTGTAAGATGCACCACAGGTGTAATCCCACCAATCACCTTCCCTCTGCCCACCTCCTCCCTACCTCCCCTCCCTCACACCCTTCCCCATATGCTTAGGTTATAACTGGGTTATAGCTTTCATGTTAAATCCATACATCAGTTTCATAGTAGGGCTGAGTACATTGGATACTTTTTCTTCCATTCTTGAGATACTTTACTAAGAAGAATATGTTCCAGCTCCATCCATGTACACATGAAAGAGGTAAAGTCTCCATCTTTCTTTAAGGCTGCATAATATTTCATGGTGTACATATACCACAATTTATTCATCCATTCATGGATCGATGGGCACTTGGGCTTTTCTCATGACTTAACAATTATGAATTGGGCTGCAATAAACCCTCTGGTACAAATATCTTTGTTATGATGTGATTTTAGGTCTTCTGGCTCTGTAAGCACTGGCTACCTGTTCAACCTATTTAGCATTACTTAGAAAGGAAATGTAGGTGGAGGCAGAGCAGCTCTGTGAGCTCCTCTCCGCTTTCCCATAGAGAAACCCTGACTGGCCACTGAGGGCGAGCCACACACATGCCCTCACGCCTGGCAAGCCCGCGAGGTCACTGTCATATGACAAAGGTTTTGCCGCAGTTCATCTTCCTCCCTGTGTACTTTCCATTTGCCTTCCTGGGGGGTGGAGACAAGATGGCTGACTGAAGAAAGCTTTCCACAGAGGCTCCCATCCAGAAGGAGAGTTAAAGGACAGAAATTTAGCAAGTAACTTCGTGGATTAGAGCTGCACCAAGAGAGAAGGTTGAAGAATGCACTTCAACCCCCCTGAGGCAAGCTGCGACCCCAAGGATAAAAACAAAAGGTAAAAAATCCATCACCAAGCAGATGGGAGTCCCCTCCCCCATGAGAATGGCTCAGAGTGCCCCACAATCAAACAAGCAGAGTTCAAAGGTCCTCCCACTACACTCCACGGGAGATACCCCCTAAAAACTGGAACTACCTCCCTACTAGGGTGCCATGGCGTTCTCCTGCCAGGCATAAAACTGTATAAAACTGTATATATTCTCTACCTGCAATTCTGAGCTCTCAGCACTCCCCTCCACTCTAACTCTGAGGTCTGGAGGCCTGTCCCCCAGGAGTCCAGATTCTTGGGTTATTTCTCAAGGGGTGTGGACAGGGCCTAGACTTCAGCTGGTCAGTGCTGATTCTGTGGCACGGGAGTGAGGAGAGGACAGTCCTTGAGAGGGAACAATGCCTGAGCGGCGGTGTCCCGAGGCACAGAGCAGCAGCCGTTTTAGGCAACAATAGGGCTCACTCCAAGATATTCCAAAGCCACAACCCCTGTCTCCCTGGGCAACCAGATGAGGCCAGGCATCTTCTCAGGTGTCAACCACCGTGGAACAGATCTGGGACTGAACGCAGGCCCCATGAGTAAGGGGTTTGCCTGAGGTGGTACTGGCCTAGGTGGAGCACGGGGACTAGAAACGCAGGTGCAGAGCCGGGAAATACCCAGGGTGGGGCTGACCCAGAGGACCGCTTTACTGAGCCTAAGATGCACCCGGCCCTCAGGGGATCATCAGCCTATAGACAAAGGAAGGCAGGAGGCTAGAACTGATACCTAACCATTCTGCGAATACAAACCTGCAGGAACAAAGATAGGGCCTGAGGCTCAGGTTCTGTAAACTCAAAACAGCTTCTCTTCTGCAGGGGAATTTAGCAGGGACAGAAACAAATTCCCGCAAAGTTGTTCTGTTCTATCAGTATCATCAATCAGGGGCAGGGCTAGAACTGAGTGAACACCCCCCAGCCTCCATCAAGCACCCGAGGTAGTCAGGCCTAATCTCCCCCTGCTTAATAGAGGCAGAGAGCAGCAGTCTGGCTGAGCAGATGTAGATTTCCTTGTGATTCAGGCAGGTGCAAATCCCTGGAGTATCTGCTCACTGGAGACAAGTGGGTCATAGCCCTGCAGGGCTATCAGTGATTGGGTGTGACAGAGGGGCAAGGTGGGGAAGGAGGCATCAAACTTCCCAGACTAATCTATTTGCTGGGTGGGTCCTCCTGACTTCACGGAACACTAGAGCAAGTCATATTTGAGTTGTCATCAGACCTCTGCAATCCAGTTGCCAGAGACCTTTTAAACTCTCCCACCTGAGACAGGTTCTGACTAAGACAATAAATTTGGACCTTTTGAACTGAGCCAATCACCCCAGGACTATTCAAGTGGTTCCCATGGTGTGTGATTGTAGGAAGGTTTGATTTTCCTTCTCCAATTGTTGCCTGTGGGGGGCGGGGTGACTTAATTGCTGGTATATCTCCACAGCTGAGACTTCAACCCAGAGTAACTGTTTCACTAGGATCAGACAGAGACCAGCTGAAAATAAGACAAAACAACTTAGCCCCACCACACCAAACAGGTCCCCAGGTTCTCAGGACGTAGCACTGTATAGGTCCCTGACAAAGCTCCAGGGGAAAAGCCAAACAGTGTAAAATAATCGTGGGGTAGAATAAGCGGGAAAACTCCAGTAACATAAATAACCAGAATAGATCAACCCCCCGCCCCGAAGGAAAGATATAGCAGATGTAACTGAAGACCCCATTCATAAACAGCTGCCCGAGATATCAGAAATCAAATTCAGAATTGGGATTGCAAACAAGATTAATAGAATGGAGGAAAATTTGGAATTAGAAATTCAAGGAGCAATTCAAAAGTCGGAATTAGATATTTGAGGAGAAATTCAAAAGTTGTCTCAAGAATTTAACGAATTTAAAGACAAAACCACCAAAGCAAGAATTTGCAGCCCTCAAAGATCTGAAAAATACAGTACAATCCCTCAGTAACAGAGTGGAGCAAACAGAAGAAAGGATTTCTGACATTGAAGACAAAGATTTTGAATGCTCCCAAACTCTCAAAGAAGAAGAGAAATGGAGAGCAAAACAAATCATTCCCTCAGAGAGCTCTAGGATAATTCAAAGAAGGCAAATATCTGCCTCATTGGAATCCCTGAAAGTGATGAAGTGGCCTTGAAAAGCACAGAGACCCTTCTCCATGAAATTATGAAAGAGAATATTCCAGACATGCCAAGAGATTCTGAAATTCAGATAGCAGACAGTTTCAGAACCCCAGCACAACTCAATCCAAATAAGACATCCCCCAGGCATATCATAATTAACTTCACTAAAGTTAATATGAAAGAGAAATTCTGAAACCATCCAGACATAAGAAATCCATTACCTACAAAGGGAAGAATATTAGAATGACTGCAGAGCTTGCTGCTGAAGCTTTTCAGCCAGAAGAGGGTGGTCATCGACTTTTAATCTCTTAAAGCAAAATAACTTTCAACCCCGGATCCTGCATCCAGCTAAACTGAGTTTCATTTATGATGAAAAAAATAAATAATTTAATGACATTCATATGTTGAAGAAATTTGCCATAACCAAACCAGCTCTTCAGGATATTCTCAGACCTATCCTCCATAATGACCAGCCCAATCCTCTACAACAAAAGTAAACTCACTCAGAAACTTTTGATCAAACTCCAACTTCCACAGGGCGAAAGTATTAAAAATGTCCACTGGACCTTCAAAAAACTCGATATCCAAAATTTTACCAGACTTATCAATATTCTCCATTAATGTGAACGGCTTAAACTGTCCTCTAAAAAGGCAAAGGTTAGCTGACTGGATACAAAAACTCAGACCAGATATTTGCTGCATATAAGAATCACATCTTACCTTAAAAGATATATAGACTCAGGGTGAAAGGATGGTCATCCATCTTTCAGGCAAATGGTAATCAGAAAAAAGTAGGTGTTGCAATTCTATTTGCAGACACAATAGTCTTTAAACCAACAAAAGTAAGGAAGGATAAGAATGGTCACTTCATATTTGTTAAGGGTAAAATTCAATATGATGAGATTTCAATTATTAATATTTATGCACCCAACCACAATGTGCCTCAATTTATAAGAGAAACTCTAACAGACATGAGCAACTTGATTTCCTCTAGCTCCACAATAGTCGGAGATTTCAACACTCCTCTTGAAGTGTTGGATAGATTCTCCAAGAAGAAGCTGGGGAACAAAGAAATTTTAGATTTAAACCTTACCATCCAACATTTTGATTTAGCAGACATCTATAGAACATTTCATCCCAACAAAACTGAATACACGTACTTCTCTTCAGCCCACGGAACATACTCCAAAATCGATCACAACTTAGGTCACAAGTCTAACCTCAGTAAATTTATTTATTTTTATTTTTAAAGATATAATTTTATTTATTTTTTATTAAATCATAGCTGTGTACATTAGTATGATCATGGGGCACCATACACTTGGTTCATAGACCGTTTGACACATTTTCATCACACTAGTTAACATAGCTTTCCTGGCATTTTCTTAGTTATTTTGATAAGACCTTTACATTTAACCTCAGTAAATTTAAAGGAATAGAATTTATTCCTTGCATCTTCTTGGACCACCATGGAATAAAAGTTGAACTCAGTAACAACAGGAATCTGCATACTCAAACAAAAACATGGAAGTTAAATAACCTTATGCTGAATGATAGCTGGGTCAGAGATGAGATTAAGAAGGAAATTGCCACATTTTTGGAACAAAATGACAATGAAAACATGAATTATCAGAACCTCTGGGATATCACAAAGGCAGTCCTAGGAGGGAAATTTATATCACTGCAAGCCTTCCTCAAGAGAACGGAAATAGAGGAGGATAACAACTTAATGGGACATCTCCAGCAACTGTAAAAGGAAGAACATTCCAACCCCAAACCTAGTAGAAGAAAAGAAATAACCAAAATTAGAGCAGAATTAAAAGTTGGTTTTTTGAAAAGGTCAATGAAATAGATAAACCTTTGGCTAACCTAACCAGGAAAAAAAGAGTAAAATCTCTAATCTCACCAATCAGAAATGACAAAGGCAAAATAACAACAGATTCCTCAGAAATTCAAAAAATCCTTAATGAACATTATAAGAAACTTTATTCTCCGAAATATGAAAATCTGAAGGAAATTGGCCAATACTGGGGAGCACATCACCTTCCAAGATTTAGCCAGAATCAAATGGAAATGTTGAACAGGCCAATATCAAGTTCTGAAATAGCATCAACCATACAAAATCTCCCTAAAAAGAAAAGCCCAGGACCAGATGGCTTCACGTCAGAATTCTACCAAACCTTTAAAGAGGAACTAGTACCTATATTACTCAACCTGTTCCAAAATGTACAAAAAGAAGGAAGATTATCCAACACGTTCTATGAAGCAAACATCACCCTGATCCCCAAACCAGGAAAAGACCCAACAAGAAAAGAAAATTATAGACCAATATCACTAATGAATATAGATTCGAAAATATTCAACAAGATCCTAATAAACAGAATCCTAATCAAACAAATTATACATCATGACCAAGTTGGTTTTATCCCAAGGTCCCAACGCTGGTTCAGTATATGTAAATCTATAAGTATAATTCGGCACATAAACAAATACCATAAGATTCTCTCAATTGATGCAGAAAAAGCTTTTGATAACATCCAGCATCCCCTCATGATCAGAACACTTAAGAAAATTGGTATAGAAGGGACATTTCTTAAACTGATAGAGGCCATCTACAGCAAACCCACAGCCAATATCACATTGAATGGAGTTAAATTGAAATCATTTCCACTCACATCAGGAACCAGACAAGGCTGCCCATTGTCTCCACTACTCTTTAACATTGTAATGGAAGTTTTAGCCATTGCAATTAGGGAGGAAAAGACGATCAAGGGTATCCATATAGGGTCAGAAGAGATCAAACTTTTGCTCTTCGCAGATGATATGATTGCATATCTGGAAAACACCAGGGATTCTACTACAAAACTCTTAGAAGTGATCAAGGAATACAGCAGCATCTCAGGTTACAAAATCAACATTCATAAATCGGTAGCCTTTATATATATCAACAATAGTGAAGCTGAAAAAACAGTTAGGACTTTATTCCATTCACAGTAGTGCCAAAGAAGATGAAATATTTGGGAGTTTATCTAACAAAGCATGTGAAAGACCTCTATAAAGAGAACTATGAAACTCTAAGAAAAGAAATAGCTGAAAACATTAACAAATGGAAAAACATACCATGCTCATGGCTGGGAAGAGTCAACATTGTTAAAATATCCATACTACCCAAAGCAATATACAATTTTAATGCAATCCCTATTAAAGCTCCACTGTCATACTTTAAAGGTCTTGAAAAAATTATACTTCGTTTTATATGGAATCAGAATAAAACCTCGAATAGCCAACACATTACTCAGAAATAAAAACAAAGCAGGAGGAATCACACTACCAGACCTCAGAATATACTATGAATCAATAGTGATCAAAACAGCATGGTACTGGCACAAAAACAGAGAATTAGATGTCTGGAACAGAATAGAGAACCAAGAGATGAACCCAGCTACTTACCATTATTTGATCTTTGACAAGCCAATTAAAATCATTCAGTGGGGAAAAGATTCCCTATTTAACAAATGGTGCTGTGTGAACCGGCTGGCGACCTGTAGAAGACTGAAACTGGACCCACACCTTTCAGCATTAACTAAGATAGACTCTCACTGGATTAAAGATTTAAACTTAAGACATGAAACTATAAAAATACAAGAAGAGATTACAGGGAAAACCATTGAAGAAATCAGTCTGGGCGAGTATTTTATAAGGAGGATCCCCTGGGCAATTGAAGCAGCTTCAAAAATACACTACTGAGACCTGATCAAACTAAAAAGCTTCTGCACAGCCAAGAACACAGTAAGTAAAGCAAGCAAACAGCCCTCAGAATGGGAGAAGATATTTGCAGGTTATGTCTCCAACAAAGGTTTAATAACCAGAATCCACAGAGAACTCAAACGTATAAGCAAGAAAAGAACAAGTGATCCCATCGCAGGCTGGGCAAGGGACTTGAAGAGAAACTTCTCTGAAGAAGACAGGTGATGGCCTATAGACATATGAAAAAATGCTCATCACCTTTAATCATCAGAGAAATGCAAATAAAAACTACTTTGAGATATGATCTAACTCCAGTAAGATTAGCTCGTATCACAAAATCCCAAGACCAGAGATGTTAGTGTAGATGTGGAGAAAAGGGAACACTTCTACACTGCTGGTGGGAATGCAAATTAATACATTCCTTTTGGAAAGATGTTTGGAGAACACTTAGAGACCTAAAAGTAGATCTGCCATTCAATCCTATAATTCCTCTACTAGGTATATACCCAGAAGACCAAAAATCACATCATAACAAAGATATTTGTACGAGAATGTTTATTGCAGCGCCATTCATAATTGTTAAGTCATGGAAAAAGCCCAAGTGCCCATCTATCCACGAATGGATTAATAAATTGTGGTATATGTACACCATGGAATATTATGCAACCTTAAAGAAAGATGGAGACTTTACCTCTGTCATGTTTACATGGATGGAGCTGGAATATTTTCTTCTTAGTAAAGTATCTCAAGAATGGAAGAAAATGTATCCAATGTACTCAGCCCTACTATGAAACTAATTTTTGGCTTTCATATGAAAGCTACAACCCAGTTATAACCTAAGAATAGGGGGAGGGGGAAAGGGAGCAAAGGGAGGGGCGGAGGGAAGGTGATTGGTGGGATTACACCTGCTTTGCATCTTACAAGGGTACATGTGAAACTTAGTAAATGTAGAATATAAATGTCTTAAGACAATAACTAAGAAAATGCCAGGAAGGCTATGTTAACCAGTGTGATGAAAATGTGTCAAACGGTCTATAAAACCAGTGTATGTTACCCTATGATCGTATTGATGTACACAGCTATGATTTAATAATAAAAAAAAAGAAGAAGAAAAGGAAAACAATAAGTTTGAACAGTTATTTGCTCATTTCAGGGAGAAGACTGGAATCTTTTCCATTGCTTTAGAATTGCAGATGAAACCTCAAAGTTCACTCAAAATAAAGTAATCTAAACCATACACCCAGGATTTACTCAACCGTCTTTCCGACACAACCACTCAGTCTGACACGTTCAAGTGCAAGTCCAGGGGAGATTCTGAGAAATTTCTTCAAGTAGGAGTTGCCCAATCAGGAAAGGAGTGCAGGGGAAAGAGTGTTTCTACAGGCAGGGGAGAGGTGCTCTGAGGGGAGTCCCAGAGACAGGGGCTGCCTGCACGTGTGGCTTTTTCTGACAACAGATGCAATATCTTTTTTCATTCTCCAATCTTCCATAACCAAATTCCAGCTGAATTCAACAACTGCGTTGAGGTCTGACTAACTATCCAGAATTAGCACAGAATTCACGGGCTCCAGGGGCCATCTCTTCAGATGCCAGCTATCAATGGGGCACCCAGGACACACACACCTCTGGCCTAGCCAACTACAAATTTGGGAGTTCCCACAACTCCCTCCTCAGATTCATTCAATAATTTGCAAAAACAACATACAGAGTTCGGGAAAGCATTTTATTTACAAGCTTTATCATAAAGAATACAACTCAGGAACAACCAAACACAAGAGATGCGTAGGGTGCAGAGCATACATGCCCCCTCCAGACACACCAGCCTCCAGGCACAATGATACGTTCATGATCCTGGAAGGTCCCTGACTCCATTATTCATTATAAATAAAGGTTGCATTACTTAGGCAGGATTAATTAAATCATTGGCCATTGGTGATTGAACTCAATCTCCACCCTTCTCCCATTCCCTGAAATAGGGTACCAGGCTGAAGAGTTCTCACCCTTCAATCACATGCTTGGTTTTGAGACCAACCCCTATCCTGACATTATCTAGGAGCCCCCAAGAGTCACTTTGTTAGCATCAAAAAGACAGTAAATTGCAAAGGTTTTAGGAGCTCTGGGCCAGAAACCTGAGACAAAGATGAAATATTTACTTTTTGATCTGTCACTCTGCAAGAAAGGAAAACTGGTACCTTATCCCCCTTGGGTATTTGCTAGGCAGTGACCTGATGATTTGCCTTCTGGGAAGGGGCGGCTTCTGGCAAGACAGGGCGGATGCACTGAGCTTTTGTTCTTTTAATACTTATAACTTCCTTAGGGAAGGAAAAGTGACAATTAACATAGCTCATTTGAGGCCATCAAATAGAGTTTATTCTTCAGTAAACTGGTTATTTATTCACTCTTTATATATTTTCTTGAATGTCTGTTAAGCCAAACTTTTAGTCATGCTGGACACAGGTGCAAACAGAACAAAGACCCTGCTTTGTTCATGGAATGGACTGTGTGGTGGAGGAGACAGTAACAGGAAAGCACATGAATGTCGTCGTGTAAGAGGTATGCAATATATGAGGGAAAAACTATGGTCGGGGATAGATTCCCAGGGTGGGGGGAATTGTTTCAGAGAAACGCCCACTGCGGAGCTGATATTTGGGTAGGGTTTGAGGGGAATGTGGAAGTAAGCCACATAATAACACAATCGACTTCTTTTGCTATTTCTCAAAGTAGGAATGTACAAGGGCTTTCAGATAATCAAAAAACAAATCCAGGCTACAGTAATGATATTGGAGAAAGTAGAAAAGAAAAGTAGGAAAGGAGACTTTGGATGGTCTGACTATCTGACAGGCAGGTGTTGCTTACATTTTACTGACAATGCTTCCTCATGTAACGATCAGAGCAAAAATTAAGGAAACTCATTCAACTTTCCGACTTTCACACAGACTAATGGTTTACAAGCAGTTATTTTTAAAATTATGTGGACTATATATCGTCTTCTAATCAATATGTGGAAATCAATGATCCAGTGATGTCTAATGAAATTTGAGGGATGTAGTACTTCTAGTTCTTCAAGTGAGAAAGTTTGAATTACACAAATCAATAGACAGTGATCCCAACTGCCCTTGCTGGCCAGCAGCCTGGCTGGGCAGGAAGATACATCCACTAAAGAACTAAGTCATGCAGACGCTTGGTAGAATTACTTTCTCCCTTTAAGTCCACAAAGTAGATTTTATCATTTGCTTATTTTTCTGTTATGACATTTCTCATATTTGAATTATAGTCAATGTTGGATTTGGCTCTCCCACTCTCTGCTACTTTAGAACAGGAGCTGGACTCTAATCGTTGTTTTAGTCCCTATTCAGCAGGGAACTACACATATTAAGTGTAAAAAAAATTGCCTCATTCAATATTTCTTAAATTCCAGTTTTAGTGGATGATATAATTTAATTGTTTAATAATTAAGATACTAAATGCAGCACACCTTGAGAGCTCTGACTCCCACCTTTTTCTCCGTCCATCCATCCCTTGCCCACCCACCCCTAATTATGTCCAGTCATTAACCACTCTCTTGGATATCCACTCCATCTTGCAAATTTAAACTGTAAATTTAAATTTCACATGAACTTTATGGCCTCCCTATAAATGCACATGTAAAAAAACTCAAACCCTTATTTTTTACAAGTCTTTATACAAAGGTAGGAAGCCTATATGCTCTTTTGCTCCTGCATTTTTCTTCATTTAATAAAGTGTCTTTCTCCATCAGCACATAGAGAAGGCTTTATACTTCTTATTGTAGTTCCACAGTGCTCCATTGTGAGGCTGCATTTCTGCCATCCTGAACTGCATTGCAATAAATGCCTGTGTTCCAGGGGTAGGGTGAAGTCTAAGATGACCGTTGATGACCCTGCCTTTGTATAATTCCCTAGCCTTTGACTGTATAATTTCATCAGTGTTACGCTGGAATATTACTCCCTGATTAGGTTACATCATAAGGCACATTTGACCCTTAAGGACAAGATTATCCTGGGTAAGTTTGATCTAAACAGATGAGGCCTTATACAGAATGAGGCTCCTTCTGAAGAAAAAGATTCAAAGCAAGACAAGTTTCCTTACGACTGGCTTTAAAGATAGGAGATTCATGATAAAGAACATAGTCAAACTTGAGTCGCTGAGCGCAACCTGCAGCCCACAGCCAGCACGAAAATGTAGGACTCAATCCTACAATTGCAAAAAAACAGATTCTGCCAACAACCTGAAAGATCTTGGATGAGGACCCCAAGCTCAGGATGACAAGACCGCCTAGCCCAGCCAACATGTTGATTTTAATTTTTTGACACCTGAGCAGAGAACCCAGCTATGCAAGGCCTGGAACTCTGTTCTACAAAAACTATGAGATAATAAATTGATGCTGTTTTAAGCTCTTTTCATTTCTGGTAATTTGAATGTATGGCTCTTCTTTTCAGAATTTCCCTGGGTATTCTTGCTTGCTTACTTTTTATTTTCCATTTAAACTTTTTAGAATTAACTTTTATAATTCCAGAAAAACAAAGATGTGGTGTATTTTTTAATTAACTTAGAGACAACCGAGGTCTTATTTTGAGCATTTAGGCTCAAGAACATACTATTTTCAATTTTATGTCTATTTTTATTGAACAGAGGAAAATATCAGTAAGTTGGATTCCCAGTTACTTAACATAAGCTTCTTTATAGGACACTGTTGAGCTGTCAACACCACATGAGGAGACGGGCAAAAGCACTGTCTTCTTCCAGTGAAACACAATTCCTGCTGATGCTTCTGTGTGTGAAAATGAATGGGGGAAACATGGAGGGAGTAGGGAAGGGTGGAGGAAGGAGAGTGAGGAGTCCAGCAATTCACAGCAGGCTCTTCAGACAGGACTTACCAACAATGGGCAGATGCCGATACAGTGTTGTGTGCAGAACTTCACCAGGGGTCTCTGGGGCATCGGGAGTAAAGCTTTTCCACAATATTGAAAAGTCTGTGGAAAGGGTGACAAACCAATTACTAGCCACAAGTTGCTTTGGGTTGTGTCTTCATTTTCCAGGGCTTTCTTAATAAATTACTACCACAAACTGGGTGTCTGAACCAACAGAAAGTTACTGCTTCACAGTCTGGGAGACTGAAAGTCCAAAATAAAGATGCAATAGGGTTGGTTTCTACTGAGAACTTTAAGAGTGTTTTGACCAGGGGCAGTGGCTCACGCCTATAATCCCAGAACTCTGGGAGGCTGAGGCAGCAGGATCACTTGAGCCCTAACGTTTGACATTGATGTGAGCTATGACACCACAGCACACTAGCCTGGACAACAGAGTGAGACTCTGTCTCAAAATAATGATGATGATGATGATGATGTAATATTGAACTCTCCCAAACCTGAGGATCTTCACAATTCCTGAACGATGAGTTCACCTTAAAAATATAAAGGGCCAGGGCAGTGCCTGTGGCTCAGAGGAGTGGGGTACTGGCCCCAGGTACCGGAGGTGACAGGTTCAAACGCAGCCCCGGCCAAAAACTGCAATATATATATGAGAGAGAGAAAAAAAGAGAGAGAGACAGAGAGCGAGCCAAGTTTTATTAAGGAAATTTCTGATTCATTGGTTTCTTGGAGAGAAAAATCAAACAAACAAACAAAACAAACTTGACAGTGAACCTGTCAATTACCAAGATACTTGAAAATTTAAAAAAGCTTAATTTTACTTTATTGCATTACTTGAAATGTAGTTAGTACTTCAGAGGGAAGGTATACTTGAATTTTTATGAGTTCTTTAGAGCTTAATGAGTTTTGTTTCTTAAGTAAACCTTTATCAGAGAAAATTAAGATCTTACAAGATTTTAAATGGAACAAGAACAAAATCAAACCCTAGTAGGGAAGGTCATAACCTTAGACATTATCACTTAATCATCTGTTACCATATGTTGGAGATTCGTTATACCACTGAGTGAAGCTTTTGAGAGAAGACTTACTTGGTCCTGAAAATAATCAATGACTTTTATGCCTTGGAGTCAAACATAAATTTGCATCAGATCTAATGAGAAATTTACTGTATGTTACCTTCTTTTAATTTCTTTCCTTCCTCCCCCCCCCCCCTCCTTTATTCCTTCTTTCCTTCTCCTACTCGTCCTCCTCCTCTTTCTTCTTTTTTTTTTTTGGTGTCATGTATAGAAATGAACATTTTAATCGTAGCCTTGGCTTGAGGAGAAAAGTAATTAAAAAGAAGAAATAGGGTGGTGCCTGTGTCTCAGAGGAGTAGGGCACCGGCCCCATATGCCGGAGGTGGCAGGCTCAAAACCCACCCTGGCCAAAAACTGCAAAAACAAAAAAAGAAAGAAGCTTGATCCTATTTTTTATTTTGATAACAGTAATTCTACTCTTCTGTATGCTTGGGAAACATTGCCTCTTTTACCTTGTATTGGTGAAATGCATAATTAGCTGAAAGCTTAAATCAACTTCTTTTCTTTTCTTGCTCCCTTCTCTGGCTTTGCCTTCCTCTTCCATTGCTATTTCCAGTGACCCTGCCATAGCAGCTTCCAATCAGCCATGAAGATTAGACCTACTGGAATCACTTCTATATTTAAAATAGCACTCTGAATTTCACCTTCATCTTTGGAAATGGAGCACCCCTAGGTCTATAGACATCATGCCAACTCATGCCGCTCAGGAAATGCATCTTATTGTTTTCGTTATTATTACTGGTGTTTTTCTCTTCTTGTCACTTAACCACATTTGTGGCACGGTGAAGCAAAGAGAGACAAAGAATAAAGCTGACCAGGGTAAGCAGGCATCTCCATGTGGTAAAAAGAAGATGAAATGACTGCTCAGATATTCTACGCAGAACAGTGATGTACAAAAACAGCCCAAACTATAACATCATTATACCCTTAGTGTACTGATAATATCAGATCACAGGAAAAGGAGCCATAAGATCCCCTGGTTAGATCAAACTTCCACAGATGAGTAACCTGAGGCCACAATTTTGCAAACACTGACCTCTGAAGAGCCCGCTGCTTAGCCCCAGTGCACCTTCTCTTCTGCTTCCTTTTAATGATAGAACCTTCTGGATTCTGGTTTGGTATTTGGCATCATCGCTAAAATGTCTTTAATTAATTTTCTATTGCTGCCACAACAAATGATCCCAAACAGATAAACTTAAAAGCGTACCCATTTGTTATCTCACGGCTATCTTCTTATACATAAGAAGTGCAGGTGGAAATTAGACTATTGGCTCAGGCCCTCACAGAACCTAAACCACAGTGGTGGCTGGGCTGAGCTCTACCTGGAGGCTCTGGGGAAGGATGTGCCGTCTTATTCAGGTTGTTGCATAGTTTATTTCCTTGTGACTGTTAAAACTGCGGTCTCCATTTCCTTTCTAAGTCGCTCTTGTAGCTGCAAGATGACAATGGTGCATCAAATCCTTTCCATGCTTTAGGCCTCTGACTTCACTCCTGCTACCTCAAGGGAAAAGGCCCTGCTCTAAGAACTCTATGGTAACATCAGGACCAACCAGACAATCTAGAACAATTCTAAAGTCACTGGATGAGTGACATTAATTATAGCTTTCTTTCTATATAATGAAACATACTCATTGGCATACATTAAGGACAGAAGTCACGGAGGGAGCTCTCGTGCACTGGAAGATGTCAGGCCAGGACCTCCAGTCTGCACAAGGCCAGGGAGCATCATCAAGCAAAAACACAACTAAAGGCAGCCCTGGGGGATACATGGTGTGGGAGAACTGTACTACATAAACAGGTTTTAGCAAATAAGAGTTAAATGGAAGTAATGTGTACAACTTCAGAGTATTTTCTGAAACACAAAATCTCTCCATCTGCTTCTTTTCCTTCTCCCTTTCAGCTAACTCGGAAATAGTAATAATATAAGGAATCTAAGAAAGCATATGTTGAAAATGACAAAGCCACCCTGCCAACCCAAACCATTCGTTTGTTATCTATAAGGAGCAGAAGAAACAAATTCTACCTAGTTGAAGTCACGGTATTTTGTGGTTTCTTTGTTAAGGTAGCTTAGCTTGTTCATGCTGCTGCAGAGTCAGGACAAAATCCAGGGTCACGGCGTCCTGTTACCATGTTGTCTCTCCCACATGGACACTGACCATGGCACCTGTTACTTCGAGTTCCGTCTCACATGCTGGCTCTAGCATCCTCTGCTCTCTGGTCCAGTATCCTCCTCTTGGGTTGTCCAAAAGTTCTTTGAGAGTCTGAGATCGGGGATAGATGGCAAGCCTGGGGTTGACGAGTTGACTTCTATATTACCCAATTTCGTCTTCTTTTTTTTTGAGACAAGAGTCTCAAGTTGTCTCCCTTGGTAGAATGCCATGGCATCACTGCTCATAGTAACCTCAAACTCTTGGGCTTAAGTGATCCTCTTGCCTCAGCCTCCCAAGTAGCTGTGACTACAGATGCCTAACACAACACCCAGCTATTTTTTGGTTATAGTTGTCCTTGTTGTTTGGCGGGTGCAGCTGGCCGATTCGAACCCTCCATCTCCAGTGTATGTGGCTGGCGCCTTAGCTGCTTGAGCTACTGACAATGAGCCTACCTGACTTTTATTTAATGTAAAAAATATGGAGTTACAAAAGGAGTATAATTATTTATACAAGTCCCTGAAAAGTGTTGGAATTCTAGCACAAAATAAAATAGGTCACAATAAAGAAAAATGCAAAAGGTATGTTCTGATAGATTACAAAAAATAAATGGGGTTTGTCCATTTCACGGACAACATCAATACGAAGAGTAACTATATAATTTATTCTTATGTAAAAGTGTATGTTCATAAAGTAGAAAATTACTGACAGTGTCCAGTCTAACATCAGGTAGCATTTGTCTACAATCCAATAACTACGTTTCTCTCCATCCTCTTCATTAAATGGCATTCAGAGTCTTTATCGTGTTACAGACCTAGCAGCTTCATTGGTCTTGGCAGCAGTGTGGGCATTACCCTGATGAGCCTTCTCTAAGGAAATAACCCAGCCTGTGTCTCTGCCCCTTTGCCTTTTTTCATTCTAGCTGATAACTTTTGACTTGACTTCAATTGCTTCTATGGCTCTGAGCGTCCTTGAAATGTTAACTAGCATTATTTTTAAAATATTTTAAATTACCTTAAAAAAATTAGCCCTCAGAAAATACATAAGTTCACAGAGTACAATTTAAGACAACTCGGTCAGTACAATATCCCAAGGCAACCAACCGGGAACACAGATGACGGCTGAGAAAACACCTTGCATCATGCCGTGACGATATTCTTTCATACTTTCATATGTCAACGTTGTACCTTTGACATGGAAAAGTACATTTGAACCAACTAAAAGTATAACTACTTTGGTTCCCCACCCTGAACAATTAAATCAAATATAAAATATATAATTACACAAATTATCTCTGCATATTAATAAAGGTGTTAACTTTTTACTTTATTCTCAAAAATAACTGCGAACAAATTAGGTTGCCAGTTTAAATGCCACAAACAGATATTTGTTATTTGTTCTAGAGATAGCAGAGGAATTGGAGACGTGGTGGTAAATTAACAAGCAGAGCGAGGGCAACAGAAGGCACAGCACGGGGCGAGTGAGCCCTTTGCTGCCTACACCACATTTACAAGTTAGTTGATGTCTCTGACCCTGTTTCTTCATCTAAGAAATGGAGATCTACCTCTGCATATGTTTTTGAGAAGTGAGAAAAAAGTAGACATAGCTGGGACTATAGGCACCTGCCAGATAGCTGTAGAAACCCAGAGGGCACCCAGTCGTGGTTTTCTTTTCATTCCTTCTACGCACTCTCAGCCCTTACAGGAAGAAATGTGCATGGACAATATTCAGGGAGTGAGATATTCTTTGGGTACAAGTTTTATTGCCATCTTCAACAATCTTAAACTACAGAGGTGGAATCAGACTCAGGCTAAGCCACCTCCAGGTAGGAGTCCTCCTTGTTAAAGGAGGCTGTGTACAGCATGTCTTAGTCTTTCCTTCCTGAACAACAAATGACTGCAAATTAAATGGTTTAAAATAACACAGACGTAAGATGTTATTGTTTTCTTGGGTCAAAGACTGATGTCTGTTTTAACTTAATTCTCTGCTCAGGGTCTCATCAGCTTATAATGGAGGTGCCAGCGAGGGTTGTGGTCTCATTGGTAGCTCACGGTTTCCTTGTGGCTTGTTGGGAAAATTCCATCTCCTGCAGTTGTAGGACTGAGACAACCATTTCTTGCTGGTCGTTGGCTGGGAGTGTAACACATTGACGTCCCCCCCCCCGTTATTTTAGAGAAAAGGTGGTGATGTTTCTTCTGATATGACATTCTCAAAAATCTTGTGAGTCTTCTGTGTGTGTTATGAGATTCATTCCATCAGACGAGAGGCTTTGCTATATGTCTTTTCTGGTTTATTCCATCTGTAATTTTGTTTTTTCCCATGAGTCAGACATTTAATCTCAGAAACCCCTCCGTGACTGCATACTGTGACCTTTTGTTCCTTTAGAGGATCTCATACAGGGTGGGGGGTGAGAGGGTACATAAGTGGAGAGGAGGAAGGAGGGACATGGGGGGGTGGTCACAGTGGATGGCAACCGCTTGGGGCCGGAGCACAACGATAAGAAGGAGTTGCCTGGCAATTGCAATTAGTGTAAACTGGTTCTTTGTTACCTCAATGAATCGCCATTAATACTACTACTACTAATAAAAAGAACAGTGGAAGAATTCAAAGTTAGGAGAAAGTAGGTGGAAATATAATCAGAATCAAGACACATATTTGCACCCAGTGATTTAAAATGAGAGGATATCAGAAAAGACATCAGGAGGGAAAACGAAAGAAGACCAGATGCAGTAGGTCGTAGAGCAGACAGACCCCACCTTACCATGGCTCAACTCACGATGTCTTGACTTTATGATGGTTCGAAAGTGATCTGCATTAGTGGAAACCGTCACTCCGAATCTAGATCTTTTCTGGATCTAGCTGATATGTGCCCTGCACTCTCTATGCTGGGTGGTGGCAGTGCGCTCAGCTCCTGGTCAGGGATGTGATCACGGGGCAAACAAGTAATGCTTTACTGAGGACAGTGTTGCCAGATGATTGTAGCCGATTGTAGGCTGATGTGAATATTATGAGAGCATTTAAGGTAGCCAATCCTAAGCTATAATAAGTAGTTAGGCATATTAAATTCATTTTCAACTTAGCATTATATTCAACAATAGATTCATCTGGACTTATCCCATGATAAGTCAAAGAACATCTGTAGCTCATTAACTGAGCACATGTGTAAGCTGTGTAATGATCTCTAAGAACAAATAATGAGCAAGGCACTAGATTTGGTAAAAAAAAAAAAAAAAAAAGGAAAAGTCAAGAAAGGGCCTGAAATAATCTTCTTTCCTTTTTCAGCTCTTGGGCCCTTCTTACACACATAATATTGCATTGTTGAAAGCCAATATTTCTACCAATAACAATAGCTTTTTTCATAACAGTTTTTTTTTTAGTAAATGTTTAGAATCATCCAATCACAAATTGTTGGAGCTGGTTGACAATTTAGAGACTTCCTAGTTTGCCCTCCTCATTTAAAAAATAAAGAAGTTAAGCTCCAGCTAGTCTGAGTTAAGCTCTAATTAGGCAAAATTATTTTCTCTGTGATTTCCCTTTTTCCATTAATGCCTTCAGGATTCATCCAAGCCATAAATCTAAGCCAGTTTAAAATTGCTCTCTTCTTTTTACCCCGTATCCAATCAGTAACCCAAGTGCTATTTTTTTTTATATATGGGTCATTACGAAAATATTGAGATACCCCCAAATCAAAACATAAACTCCACATGGACGGAAACAAATGAAGCCTTCCTGCAACCCTGATGATCTGAGCAAGCTGAAGCTTCCCTGGGTGAACCAGAAAGGACGCTGTCACCTGTGCTCCTCGGAAGTGAAATACTGGGCCATAACACAGTCTGTCTCAAAACTTTCATAGTGACCCACGTATCACAAACAGCTCACTAACCCACAGGCACTGAGGTAGTTCAGGTCCTCGTCATTGCCTCCAACCTTTCATTCCACAAATATTCCTACGCAACTTCTGCCAGCCACATACTGCACCAGCTGCTGGAGTCTGCACTGAATTCCCACTTCCTTCTTACTTACTTATCCACCTTACTTACTTTCTTATCCACCTTCAACACATTTACTAGAGACTGCTTTACACAACACAAATCGTATCATGATTTCCCTTGTTGAAATTCCCCAGTAGTTTTCTATTAACATGTGGGGTTGATTAGCTTTTTTTAATGTGGGCCTTCTCTACATTTTAGGCCCCTGTCCTGCTCATGTCCAGGATTCACCACCCCACAGACCCTGTACGACAGCCACTCAACAGTACTAACTTTCATCTAAAGATGACAGCATTTTTTAGACTGTAAATGCAGAACGTGGGCAGTATGCTACATTTCTCTAGTATATTTGGGGGAAAGCGAGCATGTCCTATGTTTGATTCTGAGTCATCCCCTGGCTGTTGCTGCCACATGAGGTATGACTCTTCTCACGGCTCTCAGCTCTGACTCTGGCCATCATTGACTTTATATTTGGACACCACGAAGATGCTTAGATCCTCTACTGGGGGCTGCTACTGCAGTGCCAGGAAGGTGAGATGTGGACAACCATTCCTTCCTTTATGCACCAACCCCTAATTCTCCATAAGAATTGCTGCAAGAACATCCTGGGTACATTACACACTCTATTGCAGTGTTAACAACTCGAAGAATTAAAATAAACGTAAAAATACCTAGACTGTATACATAAGTGTTACTAGTGTCCAAGGGGCAAAAACCACCAATGCATTTGTTTTGGGGCTTTCTATCCCATCAGAAAATTTCAAAAAATGCTGTGGCACATTCAAAGGAGTAGGGCCCCGGCCCCATATGCTGGAGGTGGCAGGTTCAAACCCAGCCCCTGCCAAAATCCACAAAAAAAAAAAAAAAAAATGCTGTGCACATGGTGTACGCTCTTCCTTAAGGCACCAATATGCCTCCTAATTTTCTATGCAGTTTGCTGTTAATTGTTGGAAACCACTCACCCCCCCCACCCCCACCCCCACACACAAGCCTTTTATGCAGACATTTGAAATTAGTAGTCTAAACCTACCTCAACACATCTGTTTTTCTTTATGCCCAAAGCCTGTACTACTATCCCTGGACACAATATAGGCAGGGCCAGATATTTTAACGAATAGCGAATTTACCTTCTTTTTCTAAGTCCCGCATAATGCCCAAAAGATTATTGGATTTTTTTAAAGTGGGCCATTAAGAGACCTTGCCAAACATCAGACTAGCCGTAGCTTGCTCCTGTCCAGAAATTACTCAGCATTTGGACATATGAGAGTTAGAGAGAAAAGAAAGGAAATTTCTCTTTAAAAACATTTTTTCCAAATATTTTCACTTATTCTTTCTCCTTAAAAAGGTCATTTGCTCTAATAAAAAGGTTCAAGCTCAAATGTCTTCTCTGTGATCCTTCTCTCTTTCCACTGTGTTCTCCAAGCTTCTCATAAAAATCTGCACTCACCCCGACGGTAACTCCTCACACTCTACCATATTCATTTCCATGCCACCTTTGGGCTTCTATGAGGCAAGAACTATCTTTACTCGTCTATATCTAGGACTTATCATAGTGGTGCCAAACAAATGCTTTGTGAATGAGTTAGAGAAGGAATAAATTCCCAAAGTTATACAAATTAGTGGCCAGGCAGACGGAACAACTCAGACTTATGACTCTTAGTCTAGTATTTGCCACAATCACTATATAATTTAGTCTCCAAGCAGCAGTTAATTTTCAAATTGCAGACTTGACATCTAAGAAATGTAATGAATTTTTCAAGATCACACTGATAATGTCAGAAGTGCCATTATTTCCATCAGGATGGAATAGATTCTGCCAGGGTAATGATCCCAAAATTCCTATGGCCTGAAACAACACTGATTGTCTTTATTGCTCCCGCTGTAGGTGCTCTATGGGTTACAAGGGAGGTCAGCATTGCAGTCACAGTCTTGAACATTGCTTATATCTCTGACAGAAGAAAGAATGCTCAGAGGTGTCTACCAGCAACTGATTGCTCTGGCCTGGAAGTAACACCTGTTGTTTCCACTCACAACCCACTGAATACAGCTAGTCACCCGGGGCCCGCCCAACACCAACATCAGGAAGTACAGCTCTACTCTGTTGTGAGAAGGGGGATGAATTGGAGGTCATATTTGATTATTAACTATTTTTTTATAAAGATGCAGGTTGTTCAAGACCAGTACAAAGTTTTACATATAATAGGCACATCATAGGTGTTTGCTAAGTTGAATATACTTTTCATTTAAAGCCCAGTATTCCTTCTACTAGGCAGTTCTGAGATTACCTCATTTTAGAAAAGGTACTGTAGATGGGGAGGTATATTTTTAAGATAATTCAGATCAAATAAAGTTAAGTGTGAAACTGTTCAAGGAATTATACTACTTAGGCTTAAGACCAAGAGTTGTGAATGAAAATAGTTGTCATCCTGTCATTGATGCTCACCCCGACTGTACTCGTCCATACGATCCTGTAATGGAGAAGGTGATTATACATCTACTCTGATCATTGCATTCAGAGAAATAAGTGTAAGGTCAATAAAATGTTAAATGGGGTGATTTTTATAACTGCTTTAAAAGCAGCATGATAACCTTCTCCCCCAAAAGGACATTGGGGCAGGAAAGCCCAGGATCTAGTCCTAAGTTCATCACTAATTAGCTATCCCTGAGTCTTCTATAGACATATCTCTTGCTATATAAAATGGGAAACTAGAACAGTGGTTCTCAACCTGTGGGTCTCGACCCACAGGAACTGTATTAAAGGGCCGAGGCATTAGGAAGGTTGAGAACCACTGAACTAGAATAATGTATAATATTCCTTGTAATTTGAAATTATGTAATCCGTGTAAATCAACTTGTTATAGCTCGGTTTGGTAATAACTTCTATAGTAGGTAGGGCAGCAGTAACTGCTAGAACAAGTGCACTCCAAAATGTCAATGCCTTAAGATAACAGAATTTTATTTTTTCACCCACGTAACAATGTTCCCATGTAGCAGGAGGACTTTTTTCCATGTGGCAATTCAGGGACCCAGGCTTCTACATTCAGTGGCTTGACCATTCACTGTGGCCTCAGGGTCCTCTGCTTCTAGTCAGAAAAAGGAACCAGGGTGGAGAAGCCCAGACAAGTGGCACGCAGCATTTCCCTCACCTTCTGTAGGAAGAACTTCCCTTTCCTGAGACCTCACTGCTCACTTGGACACAAAGGAGGCTGGGAAATGCAGTCCCTGGCCGGAGATTCCTCTCTCAGCCCCTACTTCATTCACACTGTGGAAGGAGAGACTCAAATTTCTGGAGAACACCAAGCCCTCTGATACAGTCCCTCAAGTCTTTCTTGATAACCACTCTCTTCTGTGGAAGACCCACCCACTCCTCTCTGCGGCTTCCCCTATGCCTAGACAGGACAGCACCATTGGACCCACATCAGTTAGTCTCTTCAAGTAATAAACATTCAAGGGCAGAGACCACATTCCTTTCAGCCTTGTACCAGCACACAGCCTGGATGCAGAAAAAGAGCAATTATTTCATAAAATCTTTTCACTATTTACCCAAAGCCCTCTCTGCCACTTTTTGTTTTATTTCATAGTTTTATGTACTTGGAAAAGTATCTTAATCCAAAAGAACCTATTACAACATGTACCCTGAAAGCATTAGGTAAACAAGAGCCCATATATATGTATTTCTATAAATATATGTGTATATAAAATATTTAGATAGAAATGTTTCCCAGACCTCGTTCTGCACCTGAAATCACAGTCCTTGGATAGATAGTAGTTGGAGGGAAAGCTTCTTTCTGAAATTTTGATCCTTGAGATAGGACTTAAAATTTGCCTTCATTCCCGCAGTTGATGCCCATAAACCTTTTTTGTTTCTTAAGTCGTAAAGGTGTAAGTCATCACAGTACTTCTGAAATAGATTCTATAAATATACAAAATAATAGATTCTATAAATATACAAAAAAATACATATATCCACCCTGAAAACAGCATTCAGACTTTATAGAAGACACGCCAGATGATTTTGCGCACGAGCAGCAAAGAAACATTTTGAGAAATTTAACTCTTCCGTCAGTTCTTCTTTAGTCTAATATGCACCGATGTATCTAATGCAGAATATGTGCTCATTCACTTATCAAACAAATATTAATAAGCTTCTCCACTGGCTCATTAACTTAGATTATTTGGGGCAAATAAAACCATTTATTTTAAGTTACCTGGATTACTGTAAGTGCTCTGCATTCGGAAGCTACCGGATCCTTGGGGAGTATTTTATACCTATAATGTGTGGATTCTTTAATAACCAAAGACCACACCATCTCAGCACTAAAATTCCCAGTAAGTATTTATAGAATAAATGCAAGAATCACTACAAAAATTCTTGTCAATACTTTATTTAAACTTTTTAGCTATAAAATACAGAATTTTGCCAGAATTCTGTGATCCTGGAGAACAGAGATGTTAAAGAAATCTCATTCTCTTATTTATACCTTACGACAAAGAAACAGCCTTCACTGTGTAAGTGAAGATTCGGATGCTGTCCTTGGTTTGCCTATGACAGACCAGACAAAACCTTCCAAATTCCCATTCTTTGCCTCATTGAAAGTTAGCTGAAGCACTTGTTGCCCTAATCAAATGCTTATTAGTTAACTTTCCTTAAGGTTCTCCCCTTCCCCAGGTCCATGAACTCTAACCCACCTTCAGGCTGAGCCAGCACCTCCAGAGAGCAGGCTTGTGTGCGTAAGACACTCTCTGATTTACTGTCCAATCTCCTGGACACTCTTGCATCCCACTTCCATACACTTACTTTTCTGTAGCCTTGGTCACTCCTTACTGTAAGAGAAAACCCTTCTTGGTTTAACCTGTGCATGGTGGCAGACGCTACAGTCCGTTACAGTAGTTCCCCTCCCTGCATCACAACACACTTTGCCACTTTTGCAATAATCCTTTCAATTTTCGTTATCCCAATTCCAGATTTGTGTCTCATTTCATACCTACTTTGAAAAAGAAATACTCCCCTGCCCACACACCCAATGTACAAATGTAAACTAAGTTTCTACTAGAACCTGACTTTAATTTTTTTCATTTGCTCTCATAGAATGTGTTTGATTGGCCGAAATGACAATATTTATTAGCATTCTAGTTGAACAAAAACAGATATTTAAAACCAATATAAAATTAAAGTGCTCTGCAAATAAGAGCTCCAGGACCCTGTGAGAGTAAGAGAAAGACCATCTTCCTGAACATTAGGGTTTGCTCTGCCTCAGTCATGCAAACTTTCTGGAAGCTTGAATGTGCACTGCCATCTACTGGTAGGTACTGAAGAATCAAATTAAAAGCAAATCTTACTCCCTTCTGCAAAATGTGAGAACATATTTGCTGAAAAGATAACCTTCAGAGAGGGAAGGTGGGAGGGGGGTGGGGCCTTGGTGTGTGCCACACCTTCTGGGGGCAAGACATGATTGCAAGAGGGACTTTACCTAACAAATGCAATCAGTGTAACCTGGCTTATTGTACCCTCAATGAATCCCCAACAATAAAAAAAAATAATAAAAAATTTTTAAAAAAAGGAATCAAACAGTATTATCATCCAGCCCTCAGCCCCTAAGGGAGCCACTCTCCTGGTTTATTACCATACATTCATTTTGTCTGTGAACTTTATATAAATGTAATCACAACTTAAAAAAAAAAATAACCTTCTTACAAGAGAACTAACAAGTGTTTATTTTCTATATATATAATTTATTTATTAAGTGACTATGTGTCACTATACTTTTGTCTCATATTTTCTCAAACACATTTTTTTAGTTGCTGAGATATTTTTAACTGATTTAGGATTAAATACCTGAACAAGTCTGATTATTCTATGTTGAGAGGATAGTGCAGTCACTTCAGTGGAGTGCAGAGCCTTGATGCAAACAGCCTGGTCTCCTGACCAGCAGTGCCAGTGTTGCCTGGGAGCTTGTTAGAAATTCAGAATCTTTCCGTGTCTGGGAAAATGAAAAGATGAGTGATGGTCAGTGATGAGGACCCACAAAAATGTGAATGTGCTTAAAGCTACTCAACTCCACACTTACAAATAACTCAAATGGTAAATACCTTGCCACAAAAGAATAATGATTAAAAAAATGAAGGCAGTGAAACAGAAAGAAAAGAAAAAGAAAAAAAGAAGAAATGCAAAATCTCAGACCTCTTCCCAGACCCACTTAAAAAGAATCCATATGTTAAAAACATCGTTAGGTGATAGGTTCGCACATTAAAGTTTGAGAAGCACTGGTAGAAAGTATTGTTAGTATCATAGAGATTAAAAATATATATATATACTAGTCAGAAAAGAAAGAGAAAAGGAAGGAAGGGAGGGAGGGAGGAAAGAAGGGAGGAAGGGGGCGGCACCTGTGGCTTAAGGAGTAGGGCGTCAGCTCCATATACCAGAGGTGGTGGGTTCAAACACAGCCCTGGCCAAAACTGCAAAAAAAAAAAAAAAAGAGAGAGGGAGAGAAAGCTCTTAACATTTTTCAGAAACATTTTTCATTTTTCAATCTTTAAATGGACTTCATCCTGCAATTAAAATATTTTGAATCACTGTAAGATCAATTGAAGCAGTTACGAAACAAATTATACCTCTCTTAATGAAAGACAATTAAGAACAATACCCTCGAGCTAAATGTTAATATTATACATTTGTGCATATTGGGATTCATTTTTCCATTCAGCATCATTGATGAGACTTTCCATAACATTAATTACTGAGATAGTTATGACAGCAGCCTCCTAAGGAAGTCAAGGGATAGTCAGCGGAAAAATACAAACGATTTGGAGTTGGGAGCCCTACAACTAAACTCCCGGCACATACACAGACACAGGCACACACCCACGCTGATGAGGATTCCCGGGTATCAAGCTGACAGGCCACCAGAGCCAAATGTAAAGGCGCCTTCCCTCTCTACAGATCCTTCAATCAACCTGTATGAAAAGCAGGGTCTCTGCCTCAAGCAATTTTACTTAGCGTGCCAGATGCCTCTTACTTGAAAAAAAGGAACACAGATAAAAATGTACACTGTGCACAAAAAATGGCATAATCACCATTTTCCCTAAGTTGCATATAATAACTTTTTTTAATTTATTGAGAATTTGATTAGCACACAATTCTTAAATGTTTCATGTCTGCTTAAGAATGTGCATTTTCTAGTGATTCGGTGCTAAGTAGATAGATAAATCAAACATGTTACTTGATAATTACATTGTACATATTGTCTATATTATTATTAATTTTTTCTTTCCCTGACTGATATATTAATAAATGTGCATTCATGTCTCCAACTCTAATGATGAATTAAAATTTTCTTCTTGTTCTAAAAGATTTTGCTTCCTATATTTGGAGACTGTTTTACTAAACTATTAACATTTCCCTAAGAAATTTATTATTTTATAAATCGTGGTCCAAACATGAACTCCCATCATTTTCTATGTATCCAAGTGTTATAATACACAGAGTAGTGCCAACCAAGGAAAACTCACCACCCCGCTCCAGTGTCCAAAGGAGCTTTCTTGTGTTTGTTTTTTTTTTTGTTGTTGTTGTTTGTTTGTTTGTTTTTGGCCAGGGCTGGGTTTGAACCCGCCACTCCGCATATGGGGCCAGCGCCCTACTCCTTTGAGCCATAGACGCCACCCACTTTCTTTTTTTTTTATTTATTTATTTTTGTTTAAATCAGGGTTTAACTGTAGAAGCATGATTGATTGAACCTTTGTCCATGTGACTTAATCTCCAGCTGCTCCTCCCTCCACAGAGATCAGGCTAATATCAAAATATAAAGCTTGTCTTTCTAGTATAGCCAAACCCACTCTGAGTCAATTCATTAGCATAAGCTTCTTAAACCCCACTATTAGTCACCTTATTAGCATAACCACCAGGTTTCTTCTAAGGGACCTGCCAAAACAAAGACATTCCAATTCCCTGGACAAGTCTAGGAGTATGGAGGTCACTTCCCAGTACCCAGGAAAAAGGTCCAGCTTCTGTTTGGGTAAAATTAATTCTTCAGTACACAAGCACTAATATTGCTATTCAAGCATTCTTTTTGTTACTATTTATCTACAAAACATAAAATAAGATGATAGAAATATTTACCTAATTTAATAATCATAACAAATGTAAATGGATAAAACTCAGTATTATAGAAAATTTTCTTAGGAATAAAAGAATTCTTACTATTGACAAGAACTAAACGTAAATCATATGGTCATGCCATCAGCTAAGCACAAATTAAAAACCTCATTGAAACTACTCAACCCCTAGAAGGCAAAACTGAAAAAAACTACAATACCTAGAGTGTAAGTAATACCACAACTTGAGCTCTCCTACATTTCTGGAGTGTACATTGATTCAATTACTTTGGGTAAATGTCCCTCAACTGGTACTTAAACTAGACACAGGTATAACTTATATTTTTAGGTTTATACCCAACAATAATGTTTAGCAAAAGGCAGGCATAAAAACATTGACGGCAGCTTTAATCATAATAACCAAAAAACTGGAACTACCTGATGCCCACACGTGGGTAATGGTGAACAAGGGTTTTCAAGGTCCAGCAGGTGGGGTTCAGGACACTCCCTTTCAAGGGTTGGACATGTGTTGTAAGGGTGAGGCTTAGTCCCTTTACTTTTCCAGGTGGGACATCCAGTGGGGTAGGGCAGGGGGTTGACCCATTCACCTTTCTTAGGTGGGACATCCCGTGGGAGAGGGTAGAGGGTTGATTCTTTCAGGTGGGTCCACTCTATTGGGCAGGGTTTAACCCTATCATTTGTTACCATCCAAATAGGTTAGTTGCTAATGTCTCAAAGCCCTTCATTATAAGGTGAAGGCTCTTAAAAAGGTTGGACACACAGAAAACGCCTGACTAATGCAGGTGTCTGTCCCCCAAGGGTAAGCTTTCTCTGCACCAGAAATTCTTTCCTACTCTTCTTCAGAACACAGAAACACATGGCAAGGTAGAAAAATGTGTGCAACACAACAGGTATTTTGAGATATTAAAAAAGTATACAAGGGAGGTTTTATTTCTTTTGTACACCAGGTTGTGTTCACACAAAAATATCCTCTACTCACTGGACAGAAAAGCTTGAACCTTTTTTTTTTTAAAGAAAGAAAAATATTGTAAAGAATCTTATTACTCTGCCTTACAAACCTAAAGTTATGAAGCTGCACAGCTCTCCAGAACACTTTATATCACCTTTCAAAAAGGAAACAAAACAAAGAAAAAACCTAGCACTTTTTTTTGTAAAATAAAGTATAAATATGATGATTTCATGTATTTCTGCAAACAAAGTACAATTTTGAAGGCTCCAGAGAAACAAAATATTGTTACAAGCTAACAGGTTCCTTCCCGTAGCTTTATGCTGGATTTCAGGGTGAGGCCTTTGATCTGGTGATAGCTCTCCATTCAGCTAATTCTGCCAATCATGTTGTTGGAGAAACGAAGTATCAGAGGGAAAGTGGGACACTCGTTTATGATCATTATGGACTAATTACAACGTGATTGCTTAGGGAAAAGCTGATTGTTTGCATCCTGTAGGAAGACAACAAAAATAAAGAAACTCCAGTTTGGAGAAATGCAGCTTTCTTTTTTTTTTTTTTTTTTGGCCAGGGCTGGGTTTGAACCCACCATCTCTGGCATATGGGGCTGATGCCCTACTCCATTGAGCCACAGGCACCACCCAGACATGCAGCTTTCTAAGGGGTACATTTCTCTTACCGACTCCCCACAGGAGTTAGGGAGGACAAGATGCTGTTCTTCCCTGTGGGAGGTGGGAGGAAAATTAATTGAAAATAACATAATTGTTATAGCACGATTTTATTTTATGAATAAACTGTATTTAAATTTCAATAGAATTCTGAAAACTTATTTTCTAGTATTTCCACTTTGTATACTACAGAAGTAAAATATTGATCCACCAAAATATAAAGTTCTTTTTTTTACATTTTAATTTCCAAATAACAAATATGACCACAGCAGACAAAAATATTGATCGAATTAAATAAAGCAAATATATGTTATGACTGCCTTTACCATATTTTTAATTTAACGTGAGTTTGCCATCAGAAAGTGTGATGAGATTTATTTGGTAATGTTCTCCCGTCTACATACTCAAACGTCGATTATCTACCAGAGCAGTGTGTAGGAAACGGCAGAGATAACTGAATCTACAAATCACTCCCTTGTCTAAACCTCTTCTAACAAATTTCACAAAACAACTTCACCTCAAGTTGACATGTTAACGAACTGGAAAATGACCAAAAGGTGAGTAGCAAGAAAAAAAAGAAGCAGAAATAAGGACTCTGGAAAATGTGTTCACTACATTATTGACTCGAAAATACTCCTTTATGAGGTGGGTGGGAAGGTGGGGGAGGTTCATTTCATTGAACAAAATGCAGCCAGAGGTTTGTGTTTTGGGGGTGTAAGTCACACATAGATGTCCAACATATTGTGAGAAATACACTCTAACACATTATGGAAGATATGAGAGAATAGAGGAATAGGTCTTATGGAACAGTGGAATAAAAATCCAGGTGTGCAGCTGTGAAGGCAGGCAAGAATTACTGAATCATTGTCAGCCATTTATAAAGTATTTCCCGAGTGCCTACCGGTATTATGTTAGGGACAGTGTCATTAAGATAGGTACAGTTATTGCCTTCAAGATTTTATTAGGAAAACAGATATGAAGTGTAGAGGAATGGACACCATGCTTGCAAGGATAGTTACTGATTTTTATCACATTAAAAGGAAACACTGAGAACAGGACAGTCTCCTGGCGAGCCTAGATGTGACTTAGGCGCACAAGTACCTCAGTGTTCCGGAATGAGATAAGCTCGGGCACTCGTCAGTAAGCAGGTATTAAACACTGATGCTTGGCGCTCCTTCATGGGGGTTGTGGGGAAAGAACACATGAGGAAAGACCAAGTGGCAGTCCTTACACGCGCAGCCCTCGTTGTCATTACGTTAACGCTCCACCCCTGTTGCGTATCACCTTCATAAACAGCCCTTGAAGAGGGGGCTCGGGGCTCTCCTGCACCTCTGGTTAGCCCACCTCTTGCAGGCTAGCACTTCAATCCGTGCCCTGTCTGGTTCTTTTGTGCGGCACCAGGAGGTGTAGTGTCCCTGGCAGTGACAATTAAGTAAAGGATTATAACTAATTAATCAATTAGTTAATATTAGGAAAAGTCTATGAGGAAATAAGACTTTAAAACAGACAAAAGAAGGATCTGAGTTGGAGAGGCAAGTATCCTCTGGGGAGATACGATTTAAAGATCACCAGGGGATAATTCAATTTAATAAAACTTTATTGAGTGTTTGTTGTATGTAAGGTACAATCCCACAGTTAGTACATCCTTCTGCATGTGTGTAATATGATACTTTTTGATAATAAGATGTGGCCGTAGCATCAAGGATGGTGTGTGATTCACCAGTAACTATACTAGGAAGCAGAAGAGAGGTCCTGATGACGTGCTACAGATGTCTGAGGAGGAGAAATTGCTACTGCTTCATTTTCTTGATAAGTTACGTAAATCAAATTGAAAGTACACACAGTCAAAGAATCTAAGGAACGACAGTAAGAGGCATGCCTTTCAATGGCTTTCCAAGAACCGGCAAGAGAGACAGACTCTGAGTAACTTTCATTCTGCGCAGCAGGGGTGCCCAACCTGGGCTTCTCTGGGCCACACTGGAAGGAAATAGTTGTCTTGGGCCATATATTAATACACAATCACTACCAAAAACTGCTAAGCAACAACAACAAAAAGGCCCTGCTGAGCGACAACAACAAAAAGGCCCATGCATAATTTTCATGATATCTACCACCATAGATAAGCAGAAAAGTTCGCACAGTAATCCTAATTATGCATCAGCCCTTCCAGACAGTCTTTTAGAATCATTGAGCAGGTCCCAAGTTTGCGATCACTAATATAGAAAAGGTACATATCCGAGTACTAGAATGTCTTTGGGGTTTTTTAATATCTTTTTTTATTAAAAAAGTAAAAGAAAAGTAGGCAGCGTAAAACTAATGGGATATTTGACCTTGTATTTGAGAAATTAATGCATCAGTACCTGGTTTGATGGAAGCAGCTGCAGTTCTCAGCGAGTTCTCAAGAAAATCACCAGGTATGTGGTTCTAATTTCAAGGCTTCATTCTTGAAGATAGTGGCTCATAAATGTAGGTGCCGTTAAATAACAGTGACGTGAACAAGGCATCATTGTGAAAGGATGGATATTTGGACCTATAAAATTCCAGTCAAGAGACGTGGTCAAATTTTTCTTTAAGTTGGGTAGTGCAGCTCCACACATTCGATTTGAAAATTGTCAGATAACATATTTATGTTACCTGCAAATGCAGTCATAAATTCACCAAAATATTGGTTATTTCCCTGTAAATCTTAAAATCTCTTTTCAAATTCTTGTATCAAATTGAAAAGTAAGGACACATATATTTTACTATTCATAAGACTGTGTTTTGCCAATGTGTCAAAATGCATAAAATTGTTTGCTTTAATTTGAGTTTGCCATAATTTCAATTTCATTTCAAGTGCTGTTAAGCTTTGAAACATTGTATCGATAAACTGGCTTTTACCTTGAAGATTCGTGTTTAACTCATTTAAATCCACTAAAAAAGGCAAAATTTGTAAACAAGTTTTCTTTTCTTTTTCTTTCTTTTTTTTTTTTTTTGAGACAGAGTCTCAGTATATTGCCCTCAGTAGAGTGCTGTGGTGTCACTGCTCACAGCAACCTCAAACTCTTGGGCTTAAGCAATTCTCTTGCTTCAGCCTCCCATGTAGCTGGGCCAACAGGTACATGCCACAGTGCCTGGCTATTTTTTGTTTTTTGTTGGGCGGGGCTGGGTTTGAACCTGCCACTTCCATATGGGGATATGGGCCTGGCTCCTTTGAGCCACAGGCACCGCCCCCTGGCTATTTTGTTATTGTTGTCGTTGTTGTTGTAGTTGTCATTGTTGTTTAACAGGCCTGGGCCGGGTTCAAACCCACCAGCCCCAGTGTACGTGCGTGTCTGGTGCCCTAAACACTGAGACACAGGCACTGAGCCTGTAAGCCACTGTTCATCATCAAAGTTCTGGGGCATGAATTTGGTTTTTGATACCATAAATGACTTGATAACATGTCGCACATCATAACATCTTTTCAATATTTGGCCTCCATGTAGGCATTTTACTTCTGAAAGGTAAATGATGTTACCATAGTTACCATCAATACTTTTAAGGAATTCCTGGAATTGGTGATGATTCAATCCCTTGGTCCTTCTGAAATTCATAGTCTTGGTGATAATTTGCATGATGTTATCCATTTTTAAAGGTTTTGGGAATAAATTTTATTGATGTACATCAACAAACATGAGCTTGGGGCAGCAGTTACATTGTCTTCTATTAATTTTACAAGCCCCTCTCTGTTACCTACCATGACCAGGACAACATCAATAATGAACACAGATAAAGAAAATCCCTTTAACATATACTTTATTGTATAAATCTCTTGATTTAGTTTTGTCTTTTTTTTTTTTTGTAAGAGACAGAGTCTCACTTTGTCGCCCTCAGTAGAGTGCTGTGACATCAAAGTTCCCCACAACCTCCAGCTCTTGGGCTTAGGCGATTCTCTTGTTTCAGCCTCCCAAGTAGCTGGGACTACCTGAGTCTGCTACAACAGTCAGCTATTTTTTTTTTTTTTTTTTTTGCAGTTTGGCCAGAGTTGGTTCCGAACCCGCCACCCTGGGTTTATGGGGCTGGCGCCCTACTCACCGAGCCACAGCCACCGCCCTTAGTTGTGTCTTCTAAGGGCACTAAAGAAGCCATGTCTTCAGTGACACTGTCTTCATCATCAGAACCTCTAATAAAAATGGCAATTTGAAAGAAAGATTGCATTTTAACTTCTGTTAAAAAATAATGCAATTAGGGCCGTGCCTGTGGCTCAGTGAGTAGGGCGCCGGCCCCATATGCCGAGGGTGGCAGGTTCAAACCCAGCCCCGGCCAAACTGCAATAAAAAAAAAAAAAATAGCCGGGCGTTGTGGCGGGCGCCTGTAGTCCCAGCTGCTCGGGAGGCTGAGGCAAGAGAATCGCTTAAGCCCAAGAGCTGGAGGTTGCTGTGAGCCGTGTGACGTCACAGCACTCTACTGAGGGTGGTACAGTGAGACTCTGTCTCTACAAAAAAAAAAAAAAATGGCAATTTGAACGGTGTTTGTAGCATCAGGTCTGTCAACCATCGCCAAAGCATAACATTTAAAATCAGCAGCTTCACTCTCCAAACTTTTTTCAATATATTTTCTAATTTCTTTAATTCTCTTGGCTATAGTCTAGGGAGACAAACTGATCTTAGAAATATTTCATTTTTTCTCAAGGCAAATTGTATCTGCTGTCCTCTCCGGACATTGCTTAACTCCCTCTCAGTAAGTGGTTGTGCTTATTTGTAAATAACTTTTACAATAGAATCCATATGACTCCATCATAACTTTAACATAAATTTTGTTGATAAAACAGATTTTTTTTTCAGTTCTGCTATTTTGTCCTTATAACACAATCCTTCATACTCAACAAATTTGTCAGCATGTTTTTATATATAATGCCTTTTCAAATTATTAATCTTTGAAAACTTGCAAAAAATCCTTACATATTAAGCAGAGTGCTTTACTGTTTGTCTCAATAAAAAAATATCCATCCATCCACTTTTCAGTAAACAATTTTCCTTCATCTGTAATTTTTTTGTGGAGGGGGGTTTAGTTTTCTTTTGAGATGTTGTAGAAGCAATGCTGGGATTAAAAAAGTAATACTAAATATGGGACTAAATTTTCTTTTATTGTGAAAATTAAGTTATGAGAAAATAAAAGGCAAGGTTTGGGCTCTTCCACATCTCAGCTGCCAATGAACAATTGGTGGAGGCCAATTATACAGCAGGTGATGTGGGAGGTGCTTCGAAGGCGTGGGAGTACTTGACAATCACATGAGGATGCTTACCTGACTTCTAAAGGATGCTAAACATCTAACATTGTGATTGAATGTAGATTGACATGTTGTAGATTGAAATATTATTGACAATCACCGCCTGGCCAAGCCACACAAGTATGTGTAACACCTGATGGTGTCAATTCTGCTGTGCTGAGATAACGCACTGCAAGCCATACCCCACCATAAAACTGAAGCCAGAATGTTTCCAAATAGCGAGAACATAGGCAGGTTTATTTTATGTGATATTGCAACATGATGTTGCTGTCAACAAAAGTCTCACTGGAGAGCCAAACAATCTATTTCCACCAATAAATCACTAAAATACTCATGATGTTTTAAGTAAGTTTACGATTTCATGTTGGGTCAGTCACCTTCATAGCCTTCCTGGGCTGCCTGCAGCCTGTGGGCGGCAGGTTGGACACTTCTGCTGCGCAGAATAAGACTGCAGACAGACCTGTCACCACTCTCTTTTAGCATCAGATCCTACAATGAAATGAAAACAATAGTCCCAAGGATCCTTCTGACATAGGCTTTTTAGTGGGCCACCGATAATCCCCAGACTGCTAATCTAGGACACCAAGCTCAAGGTCTACTTGTTCTAAAAGTTTCCATTTTATGTCTCCTTTTATTTCATGTGACTAGGCTGAGTGAGTGACACCCTTAGGAAAGGGAAACTGGTAGAAACATAAAAGTCTGAAACCTGCCAGACTTTTATAAATCTTTATATCAATAGAAATCTGGAGCTCCCTGAACCCAGCAATATTCAATGTATGGGCAGAACTTCAGCGAATGGACCGACTAGTAATGGGAATCCACATAAAGCAGAGTTTGTAGTTGGCCAAATGTTTCTCCATGGACACATTACAGTTTGATGATTCTTTTTGTAAAAGAAGAGATACGGAATCTTTCCTAGGTGATGAAGATCATCACCCTCATCACAACAATAACAACGATCACTGGTTAAGCAGACACTGAATATTGTATTATTTCACTTAACTGTCCCAAGAACCCTATGAGGAATGCAACTGTCAACTTACAAATAAGCAAGCTAGTCCACATTTACCAACTGCCATTCATGTCTTAAAACATACTGTATACCAAGGGTATTTCCCACATTCTGCAAATGCTGCTCAGAACAGTTATTGAAACTGCTGGAGGCTACACTTAGCAAGTGCTGGGCTAGGATTTGAACCCATACTCATGTATCTACCATGTTATTTACCAGTAGTTTGAACCCATCCTCATAGCTACTATGTTATTTTCCAGGAGATTCATCTTCAAAGATTTAATGAGATTTCACTTGTAATTAAACTCCAAGTTGCAATGATCAGAGATCAAGAGAGAAATTAGGACTTTGAGGAGGAATGCGTGTATGTTTTTTTCTTTCCAAATTACATTCCTCACAGCTATCAGGAACCTCACCTCCCCTGTGGGGGCCCCTCTATCCACCACCTGCCCTGCAGAACAGATCCGTGAAAGCTATGGTCTGCATGTGTTGTTTTATTCTATTTCACACAAGATTTTTAAAGCGGCTAAATATTAAAAGTCAAATTTGGAAGTATTTTTAGGGATCCTTTTTAAACTACTTCATCTCATTCAGTGGACTTTTTTTGATATTTTTATGTTGTGTGTCCATTTTGCTGCTTTGTTGGCAAGTAATTCTATGCCTTCTTTATTTCCCAGCCTCTGATATAGATGGCCCTATCCATTTAAGAAGTCAATTACATCTATAGGAGCTACTGGCATACGGTTGAATGATAATGTGGCAAGGTTAAAGTAAGTGAACTACAGCTCAAGAGAGTAGAAATGGACATAGCTGAATCTTTAGTACATATCCGTACTTATTCATTTACTAAAGGAATAAAAAGCTACCCCATGGCTCATGCAGCACATTGTGCCTGATCTTAGTTTTAGTCACTTAATGATAGCTCCAGAGTTCTATCTTTTCCATATTTTGCACGATTTTCAAATAAATCAATTCTTTGTTCATAGAAAACTTTTCGCATATCATTAAACTTAAGAAAAATCTTAAGCCTGTGTATCACTGTGTTGTTGGTTTTCCATTTTAAATATGACTTCACATTTTCATTCAGAAATCACTTTAATTCTGAACTAATGTCTCTGCGGACAGTTAGCCAATTATGTCAAACACTCAAGACAAATGTGACCTCCCTGGATCATCTAGCTTTGTATACAACAGGGAGAAAACAACTGATCAGAAAATAGATAATTATCCACTGATTCCAGATTCACTTTTAACAAGAAGGTTGTAATTTTTAAATGTATGAAAAAATTACTGCTGTGATCTTTAGAAATTAAAATTTCCACACATAGTTTTACAATTTCAAGTAGGACAAGGCATCTGAAAAATGTGGTTGTGATCATTTTTAGCCTGCCCATTTAGCTAAGGTTAAAAGAAAACAATACAAGTTATTTTTCTGTTTATTCAAGTGTTTCTTTTTCACACTTGAATTGATACAATTTATTTCATGTTGTTTACCTGTTTTAGCTGTTTTTTCATAGTTGGTCAATTCATTTCAGATACAGAAAATGCTTTCCTCACTCCATTTTTTTTTTTTTTTTTTTGAAATTTCCTCATTTCCAGCTTGGCAAACCAACTGGTAGGGAACAGAAATCGATACAGTTGTTGCTGTTGACAGCATTCGTCAGTTGTCAACTGTGTGCATAGCATCAGATTGCATTAGGCCCGGGAAAGTGTAAGATGGACCCCTTGCTTCTGCCCTCTGATGAAATTTACATAATGTGCCATCACGGAAACATGTGACACACCAGAGATCCACACTACAAATCTTCAAAGAGCTTAAGTGTCAAATTATTTACTATAGAGCAATGTCTCCACATCTTTGTTTGAAAAACATCCATTAGGATTCCATTGCTAATAATCTTAGGGACAATAAACTTCAAGAGGACAGTGAAAGACCCAAGCATCTCTGAAGATAACATGGTAGTTAACATTATAGATCGCCTAATGCAAGCCATGCCCTGCACTGTGCAGGGATTAGCACTCAGTCCTCCAAACAGCCCCGCCTGCAGGGTTACTCTTCATTTTCCGCATGAGGTAACCCTGGTGTATAAAAACTAATCAGGTTATTAGTTGGGTTATATAACTAATAACAACTGTCAGACCTTTCCTCCTCAACTCCTCAAATATTCTTTAAACACCAAGTCTTACAAAAAACTGGTTTTATTCCTAAAACACTTTCCCAAGCTGAGACTGATACACTCCCCCATCTATAAAGCTCCCCACATTTATGTAAGTGCAATTGATTTTAGGAGGACACTCAAGGGAAAGGGAACGAGGTTTACAAGCAGGAGCAGTTTCCGCGGCTGACTGTGGGCGCTGGGTCATTGGTATCTCACCGGGTTTGCATCCAGTCTTTGTATCTAAGCTCATTTTTCACTCTCCAGACAGCCTATGATTTGTACTGACTCAATTCAACACATGTCACTACATTTTCATTATTTATCAGGTACCATGTGGGTTACTGATGGGAAAATAAGAAGGCAGATCTCCACCCTCAAAATCACTACGGTCTGTGGGAAGGAAGTCAATGCACAGATATGTTATTATGTGATGAAAATAATGACCAATGTGCATAAGGCCTTATATACTTAGGAGAGGGACACCAGGCTCAGATACAGGCAGGAAGGATGGACAGAGAGAGAAATTTTCAGGGAGGTGTATGGAGGCAGTGTCTTCATTATGAAGATGGGTACATGGAGACAAGGAGGTGGGAGGGGCAGAAACTCCAGACCCAGGGGGCACCATGTTCACAGGGGCTGTGTGTGACCAGATCTCAGAGCAGCAAACTCCAGGAAGATGAGGCTGAGGGCAGAGAGACCTGAGTTCTGAAGGACATTCCATCCCACGCTGAGTTGCTTGCATTTGAATCTGAAGGCAAAGGGGTGGCCCTGAAGGTTTGGCTTTTCACTGTGGAGTGGCGGGAACAGATTCCTCCTTCAGAAAGAAGGATATACTTACAGGGTAGAAGCAGAAAATGAGGGCTGAGAGGCTGTGCCATAGCACAACCCATGGAAAGATGATGAGGGTCTGAATTAATGACAAGAAAGTGTGAGAAATGGATTTCACCCACTTTAAATCGACATAGAGTATGGGGGGAACAGTGGAACGACGGGGTTAGAACTATGCTGTGGTGTCTGGATGGGGTGGTGGCCCCTGGGACAGAGCCGCCTAGGGGAGGTGGAGGAGCATGTGGGGGTGTTTGGTTAGAGCCCCAGGTGCCTGCTAATGGCCCCCACTGCCATTGCTTTTGACATATGTTTTAATCTGAGTTATTTTTTCTTTTCTAATTCCTTGCGAGAAGAAGGTATATTGACTTACAATCCGTCACATTTGTCACAGGCCAAGCACAATGTATTGCCCACAGTGGGTGCTCAGTAATACATTTGTGGCAAATGTATTGATCAATTGATTGATCCCCATAGATTGGCCCTGACCCTAATTGGATTATGTTTACCTGAGAGGGCTTCACAGAGATTTTACATGTGGAAAGTGAAAGGACAGCAGAATATTGTGTTTATGAAAACCCTTCCACCCTAAGAACTTCTAACATGGACCCTAAACATTTGGTATCTTAGAAATACTCTGCATATATATTTTTTGAGAACAAGGAATATGTCTTATCTTACCCTCATTTTTCACAAGCTATTTTCATGGCACGTAGTAGGTATTCAATTGACATATGTTGACTGAATGTACGTATGAACCACTATCCATCACTTAGCTATGGTTTATGCATCAAATAAAATTGTAAAAGCCCATTTTAATAACAGCTACATGAAATGATGATGGGATTTATGTAATTTTTACTGTCCAATAATCACCAAGTATCTTTGTTTACTATCTTTGTGATATATTTGTAGCTAGAGTCTGTCCCTTTATATCTGAGCAATTCTGCCTCCATCTGCTCATGACGGCAGATGGAGGAGGGACGGGGAGACCAGGAGATTAATGAAGCAACTCATCAAGTTGTTCGAAAGGCAAAAAATACATAAGAAAATCAAATCTGTTGAAATGCCCTTTCCAAAGAGTGATGGCTGCATATTGTATAATTTTAAAGTTTCTAGAGCCAAAAAGAAAAAAAGGAAAAAGGAACAACACAAGAAAGAAAAACTGAAAGAAAATGAAAAGAATAAAACTAAGAGAAAACTTGTGGGAGATAAATGCAAACGACTTTTAAGATATCCATGTTGCAAAATCACAGGATATTATCTTGTCCTCAGTGTCTGTATTAACATCCTGGTAGCAAAGGACATTAACTCTTTCTGACCACAAGGGTGAAATTAACTCCACTGGGGAGTATGGAGCCCATTAGTGGAAATGGGTCCCCAGGGCTCTTATTTAGCAATGGGCTCAGACACCATGAAATAAGGGTACAAGCCTGTCCCTTTTCACAGAAAAGCCAGTACTTGAAAACAAAGGTGCTGCCTGCCATTAATAGGGGAAATGGAAAAGCAACAAATGGTAAACTCTACTGGATCTTGCAATTCTTTGGAAAGCACTGGTGAAAAAGAAGGCGGGAAAAGCCACAGGCAGCATTTGAGGACAAGGCAAGACCTTAGCCAGTGAGAGAGCAAAGATAAAAAGGACAGTGCCCAATCTCAGGGCTGCTAAAAGATTTAAATTTAAGACACAAAACAATACAAATCCTAGAAGCAAGTGTAGGGAGAACTCTTGATGCTATCAGCCTGGGAAAAGAATTTATGAAGAAGACAGACCCCTGTACCAATGGCAGTAGTGCCAAAAACAAATAAATGAGATGTGATCAAGCTAAAACACTTTTTTACAGCCAAAGGTACAACAGCTAAAGCAAACGATCTGCAGAATGGGAGAAGATTGTTGCATATTATGATTCCAACAAAGGACTGATAACTAGAATCTACAGAGAACTCAAGTTAATCAGTAAGAAAAGAACAAACAATCCCATTTGTAAATGGGCAAGAGACATGAATAAAAAAACTTCTCTGAAAAAGACAGATGGATGGCCAACACACACATGAAAAAACCGCTTGTCTTCCCTAATTATCCGAGAAATGCAAATCAAAACCACTCTGAGATATCACCTAACCCCAGTTAGAATGGCCCACATCACAAAATCCCAAAGCTGCAAATGCTGGCAAGGATGTGAAGAGAAGAGAACACTTTTACATGGCTAGTGGGATTGCAAACTAATAACAGCCTCTATGGAAAGAAGTATGGAGAATTCTCAAAGAGTTAAACGTAGACATTCCATTTGATCTTATAATCCCATTATTAGGTATCTACCAGCAAGAAAAAAATAAATCATTTTATCACAAGGACATTTGCACTAGAATGTTTGTTGCAGCTCAATTCACAATTGCCAAGACATGGACGCAGCCCAAGTGCCCATGAGTAGATTAATAAACTGGGGTCTATGTATACCATGGAATACTATTTACCTGGATGGCATTGAAGCACACTCTTCTGAGTAACATTATCACAAGAATAGAAAACTTCAGGCACAGGTGGGAGCCAACCCTGCAGAGGCCACCATTCGATTGCAGGCTCAGTTAACTCACACCCACACTCACACTGGGACCATGAAGATGTACCAGGGAGTCCAACGTGCCTATCTGCGAGATGGGAGAGGAAACAAAAGTACCCAGAGAAAATGCTCACAGATACGGGGAACCACAGGAACTGTGCCCAGACAGTTGCCCTGTCAAAAACTGATCTTTCTAAGAACCTGCCGTCTGTGGTATGTGTGCATAAAACATATATGCCTGTATGTTTAATATATAGTATAGTGTATATAGTATATCTAATTTAATATATAGTGTATTATATCCATATAATCCATATAGTATCCATGTAATATATAGTGTATATATTACGTCCGTATAATATGAACACACACAAACACACCATATCTGGAATGAAGTCTCCTTGGGATGACTGGTCCAAGACAATGCTCAGATGTTCTCTACACAACAGCTGCATTTTATTGTGCATGCACCTTGAAATATCTTATCTGTTGCCCAGCATTTCCCAGAGTCCTCGTGTTAGGTGAAGCCTCGTGAAAAGTTCCACTCAAAGGGCCCTGAGCAAACGTGACTTATGTCATTTTGAAGCCAAGGCACTGAAGGGCTATCAGCTCTCTTCTTTCCCTACAGCACTATTAGGGGCCGGGTGCAGCAGCAGATAGACTCTCCGAGGCTGTAAAGCGTGGTACTTTCTCAGTCACACTGGACATGGAATATCAATGTGAAACGACCAAGTTGGGTTATGTTACTTAGATCTGAAGGTCTGTTACCTTAGCCTGACGCTTGGTAGGCTGTTGAGCATGATGGAATTACCCTGACCTGACATGAAGGATTGTTATGAACTGTGGCGGTTATACATGTAATACATCAGTTCAACATTTCTAGACTTTTAAAACCTACATATCAATTCAGAAATACTGCATACTATAGAAGTAACCCTTTCGCTCTTTTTCTGTTTGGTGGCTGTCTCTATTTATGAGAAGAAAAAAGGAAGCTTCCACAACTCTGACAATTGATTTTTTTCTGCTTTCTCTCCTTCCCTTCAGGAGGTTTCCAGGTATTGAGGCTGTACAAGCAGATTTATAGTGAAGATAATGAGGCTTCAGCTTTAGCACCCCTCATGGTATGTGCCCTTCCAAGGTCCTCTGCCTAACTTCATATTTATCATTTCATAAATGATATGAAGTTTCATTTCAAAAGGAGATGTCTTTAAGTTGAATAACCTTTAGCTCACACAAAAATCTGGATCCAACTGTAACTGGCTTTTTACATTATTGTATCTTCCCTGGCACTACGCCTTATTTTTCTGTTTTTACCTACCATTTACTTTGCTCTCCAAAAGTAAAATATAAAAAAGTCCCTCTCTCCTTGTGTTCTAAGCAATGGTCATGCATAGTTTTCTGCTTTAGGTTGTTAGACCCACACGATGTTGCCTTTGTCTGAACGTTTAACCCACTGCTTTCGTTAGCTTCAGTCAATTTTAGAAGCTCTCATTTGCACACACAGGCAGGCACCTGCATATTCATGTGTACGTGGAAACACACGCAGATACCCACAGACTTATAAGCACACACAGAGCATATTTTATGCTCAGATATTTTTTATATAATAAGAGGACTCTTTAAGAGACCTTTACCACATACAGGGTGAACAAGGTCAGTGTCTTAAAGATTTCGGCTGCAGGTCAGCCATCCTCACAAGGTCCAGGGAACTGCAAAGGCCACATATTATATTCTTAGGTACCCCAGCTAAACAAATTCCATGCTCACTGATTTTTGGACCTGGAACTCCCTGGCCCCTCAAATGGAAGAAAAAACAATACCTGTATGATTACCAGGTGACTTTCCTCTTCAAAGTACTTTACTTTGTAAACCATGAGAGTTGAGGCATGAGAAGGGCTGGCGGATCCTGACTGCACTCTGTACTCCGGCCATGAGGACAGCCCAGGAGGGGAGAGAAGAGGAAGAACAATTACACATGCAGGTAGCGGGTTAGAGACTCCTTCCAAAGCGATGATAAAGTGCTCCATCCTTTATTTAACTCTCAGAATCATTCTTATTCTTTATCTAAAGAACCCCATTTTTAGAAGAAAAATTCTTTTTAGAAAGCCAGCTTTCAAGTTTTTTTTTTTTTTCACGCTATAAATGTGGGAAAGAGGGAAGAGTAGGAGGTTTTTGAAATTACTATAAATGGGGCTTTTAACCTAAAAGTTGATTCCTCAGCAGAATAGCTGAGATAGTTCATTGAAACAAGACAACAGAGGGGAGTTTTTCTCTTGAAATTGTCATGGCACTGAATGCTTATATCCCAATTTTACCAGTCTAGAAAATATATTCATCAATAGGTTGCCTCTGCACAGGACATTTTAATGAAAGCAATTAAATATTTTAAATTCTAAGGGATAAACAGTATACCCAGGAAATTAAAAATAACCTCCTTTCTTAACTTATTAAGCATGGAGGTTTAAAAGAAAAGATTAAAAACTCCGCAGAGAATCCATCGTCAAATGGATAGAAAAGTATGTAATCAATTTGTTGTAATGCCTTGCAATAAAGATTGTAATAGAGGCATGCCCAGAAATGCTGTGATGAAAAACAGAGCATGCCCCTTGATTCTAGAAGATCAATCAGAAGTTGTCTAATCAGACATAGGATAAGAGCACTCCAGATAGTGGAATTAGAGAACTGAATAGTTTAATGACTGGAATATGGGGCTTGAAAATTCTGATGACAAGAACTGAAAAGGTAGGGACTGGCAAGACTGTTAAACCTTTTTTTTTTTTTTTCCTGCTAAGTGAAAAAGGTTTTGACTTCATTCTATCCCAGTGAGGATACACCCAAAGAGTGGATTTGCATTTTAGGATATGCAGGTTAAGGATAGATTTAAGGATTAAAGTAGCAGGTGTTAAATCAGACATTCTCATTGGAGATTTGGAGAAGGAGATTTTTAAGGGCCATGAGGTAAGAGGATGGGAAAGATGTGGTCACAGGCAGTGTTAGGGACGACCCACAGGATCCAATCTAGTTGTAGCATGTGGAAGTTCGATTGCCATGTGGAACAGCCAAGGGAATGTGTGCAGAAAATAATTAGAAATATATCTGGAGCCAAGGACAGATGTTACAAGGACCTGTTCAGAATACGGGTGAAGTCAAAAACAATGGCCCTAACTACTATGAACCAGGGACACACAGATTGAGAATGATGTAGTGGTCTGTTCAGGATGCTATAACAAAGAACCATCGATTTGGTGACGTATGAACAACAGAAATTCATTTCTCACAGTTCTGCAGGCTGGGAAGTCCATGATCAAGGCTCTGACTGGGAGATGCCCTGTCTGGGGAAAGCCTGCTTCCTGGTTCACAGATGGCATCTTCTCGTTATGGTCTCACATGACAGGAAGGGTGAGGGAATGTTCTGGAGCCTTTTCGATAAGGGCATTAATCCCATTTGTGAGGGGTTTGCCCACATGTCCTAATCACCTTTTGATATGATCACTTGGGAGAGTAAGTTTCCATGTTTAAATGTTGGGAAGATAAAAACCTTTAGTTTTCAAAGATGTTAGCACCTGAAAGGATAGGAAGAACGGCACGTGTCAGAGAAGCTGAGAGGCAAAGACCTGTGCCAAAGAGGTAAAAATAAATAGTATCCAAAGCTGCTGCCAATTCCATAAAAATAAGGCAGGAAGAGATTGATTTGACTAGAAAATAGGAAGTTATTTGTTGAAGATATTTTCATTACAGTGTGAAAAGGACAGGGAATGAAAGTCTGATTTCATAGGATTGATGTGAAACATAGTTCAGAATGTTTATATATTTATATAAGATTTGAATGGCCTGAGAATGTGTATTGTTACAAGAGCAGACATCAATAAAGGTGAAAAATCAGACAGAAAACTATAGCAAAGAGGGAAGAATTACGCAATCGTGTCAATATACACATTTTTAATAAAAATTAAGATAAACATATAGAGAGCTTCTCTATTTTTTTTGGATGCAGACTATATGAATATAGTGAGTATCTCACTACTCTCTAAATCACAGCCAAGAAATACATCAGAATGCTTACAGATAATTCCAGAGAAAGCTGTGAAAAGAAATATGATACTATGCATTTCCTGACCATAAATATTTTATAATCTAAATCAGACAATTAAATAAAGGTAGAGTAAGATGAGCACCACAGCACTGTAGACTCAGCATCCATGAGGAGCCTCTGACGTATCCCCTTCCAATTTCCCCCAAAGCTGAAAATCCCCCCAAAATGATTAATAACAATACCAAACACCCATCTAACACTTACGATGGCCCAGGCACTGTTCCCGTGTATTACATTCACTATCCTTCAAAAATTTTATGCTAGATAACTGTTATTCTATCAATTTGACAGAGAACTAAGAAAAAAGCCTTCTGTGCGAACTGTAGAAAAACTACTTACCTTTGAAAATTATTGTCTATTGAGATGAACTAAATATATTTGAGTTATTCTTATTCTTGTGTGCAACTCAGATGATTAACGGTGAGAACTCACTGGAAGGATAGTCAGTAACTTGCGAATCTGAATGAAGATGCCTGAAGGCAAGTCCCTGAAAGGGCTCACACCAGGAGGCTGCAGAGCAGGACCCAGGCTGTAGAGCGCTGTGGACATGGCCCTCTTTTGCCTTTCTATGATTAGAAATTTTCTGCTTCCCCTTTAGGACTCAACACCACTGTTAACAACATCTTAATTGCCTTTGGTCTTAGTATTACTCTTTTATTTTTATTTTTTATTAAATCATAGCTGTGTACATTAATGCAATCATGGGGTACAATGTGCTGGTTTTATTTACAATTCAAAATATTTTCATCTAACTGGTTAGCATAGCCTTCAAGGCATTTTCTTAGTTACTGTGTTCAGACATTTATATTCTGCATTTAGTAGTTTCACCTGTACCCTTCTAAGATGCACCGTAGGTGTGGTCCCACCAATCACCTTCCCTCCACCCATCCTCCCCACTCCCCTCACCTCCCTTGCCCCTTCCCCCCCCACATTCTTGTGCTGTAATAGGGTTTCATAGTAGGGCTGAGTACATTGAATACTTTCTCTTCCATTCTTGAGATACTTGCTAAGAAGAATATTTTCCAGCTCCATCCATGTAAACATGAAAGAGGGAAAAGTTCTGGCCTGAACCTTGAATGGCTAACTATGTGTCAGAGTTTTGGGTAGAAATTATTTGATCCCTTTAAACTTGTGTTAGGCCGTGATCCACACCTCAAAACATGACTTGGTCAAAGGATATTTCCCCCAAACAGGACATTCCCGTGACTTAAAGATAAAAGCAAAGAGCCTATGTTTTTTTTTTTTTTTAATTTATTTCTTTTTTTATAAAATCATATATACATATATCATGAATACATTTATGACTTTATGGGATTCAATGTGTTGATTATTTGTACAAATTGGAGTGCTTACATCCTACTAATTAACATAGCTTTCACCTCATTTACTTAATCACAGTGTTTAGACACTTGTATTCTATACTTGATAGATTTGACAAGTTCAACCTATGTTTTTCTTCTGACATGTCTCTCTACTCTCAAAAGGTGGCTTAATCCTGATACAGGTCTGTTTTATACAACACAAAGAGCAAACATACACTTATTAAGGGGAATAACTCAAAGTCCCATTACTGACTACATCCCACCTGGAGTCCAGGATCGCCGTACAATGTCCATTATGCTTTAGTCCTATTAATATATCACATTGATATCATATATATAAGAAAAAGGGAAAATAGAAAGAAAACTATGCAGACATATTTATGAGACAACTTGAAGGTAACATGAGTAAAGGTTATGACCTTTATTTCTCTATGTATTGGTGAGGCCGTCGTCACGCATAGTTGAAATGCATGACTTCCCTCCTCTACCATACATCCAATGGGTGGCCTTCCAACAACAATTCACTGGGACAAATGGCTTTACCTGGTGGGTTTACTCAAATATTCATTCCTGAGAAACATGAGTTCTGGCTTGTAAGCGTTGTAGCTCCAGATATGGGAATACAATATATGGAGATAGTCTAGGGAACGGTCAGACCTCTGTGCATATTTCCCCAGCTGGGAGGAGAAATAACTAGAGTCAAGAGGAAGGCAAGTAATCACGGCATTTTCTAACACCTTGAGTGTTCTACTTTGAGGGGAACACAGGTAACACTGAACATTAGTGGAGGTTAGACATCCCTAATCCAAAACTTGAAATTCAAAGTGCTCCAAAATTTGAAACTTTTGAATTCTGACATGATGTGACAGTGGAAAATTCCATACTTGATCTCATGTGATGGGTTGTAGTCAAAACACAGTCAAAACTTTGTTTCATGTGCGAAATTATTAAAAATATTATATAAAATTACCTTCAGACTATGTGTATCTGAAATATAAACGAATTTTGTGTTTAGATTTGGTTCCCATTCCCAAGATATCTCATTATTTATGTGCATATATTAAAAAAATCCAAAATCTGACAATTCTGGTACCAAGTATTTCATGTAAGTGATACTCAACCTGTAGAAGATAAATACTAGAAACAATCAAGAAATGGAGCATTCTATAGGGCGACACCTGTGGCTCAAAGGATTAGGGCACTGGCCCCATATGCTGGAGGTGGCAGGTTCAAACCCAGCCCTGGCCAAAAAAAAAAAAAAAAAAAAAAGAAGTAGAGCATTCTAAAAGGAAATCTGAGGTAGTTATCAGAAATTGTCCTTTAGACCCCTTTTATTGTATATGTTCCTGTATATATGTGATCTATGTTTGTGTGGGTAAGTGAAATTAAAAAAAAAGTCATTCATCTTAAGTCTAGAATTTGTGTCTAAGGCAAGAGTTATTCTATTATACAGTCTAACGGAATTCTAAGAGTTTTTTTTTGTTGTTGTTGTTTTTTTTTTTTTGCAGTTTTTGGCCGGGGCTAGGTTTGAACCCCCCACCTCCGGCATTTGGGGCCGGCGCCCTACTCCTTTGAGCCACGGGAGCCGTTCCTAAGATCCTAAGAGATCTTTTTAAAGGTGCTGGCTAACAGAGTGGGAGCAGGAAAACAAATTAACCAAAAATACACGTATTGCTTTTTAAATTTAGCTTAAGAAAACCATCAGGTGTTGATTTTAGACATAAGCAATGTGAAAATACTGATGTTCAAGGCAGTGTAGGAGGTGAACTCATAATGCCAATAACATTTGAAACCATGCTCAGTAGTCAAATGTAAAACACGCATTTGTTATAAATGCTCCATTTCTCAATATTCTGTCACCTTGAATATTATACCCAGATGAGAGGATCTCAGATATTTCCCAGTATGATCTAGTTTAGGCGATTTCTGATTTCTCTTGTCTTCAAGTTTGCTAATTCTTTCTTATTCTCTGTTCAGTCTGCTGTTAAGCCCATTCAACACATTCTTAATTTATGATACAACATTTTCCACTTCTAGACTATTGATTTGGTTCTTTTTCAGAGATTTTATATCCCTTTTGAAGTTCTCTATTTTTTAAGTCTGGCACGTTTTTTATCTAAATTTTTTGAAAGTATTTATAAAACTTATTTTACAGTTTATATACTCTGTGGTCAATTCAAAATTTTATAAGCGGGTAGATCTTCTTCTAAGTATTCTTACCACAGATGACAATAATAATATTAGGAGGAAGAAGGAATTTGGGCTGGTGATGGACGTGTCTGTGGCCTTGATGGTGGTGATGGCTTTATGGGTCTATACCTACCCCAAACTCATTGAGTTGCACACATTAAATATGTACATCTTTCTCTTTGTTAATTATAGCTCAATAAAGCAGTTTAAAATTTTAAAAGGCAAATGGAAAAGACTATCCATTGGTGAAATATCTGAGATCCATCAAAGTTTTCAAATCCAGGTTTTCCTTAGTGCCTAATACTAACATCATCCTTTCTGCTTCTCCCTTCTAACACCCAATATTTCTACTGATTCTAACATCTGCGGTATGTGTGGGAATAACCCTACTATATTTCCTATTGATGATGGGTCATATTTTCCACCTTATTCATATTCTTTATAGCATTCTTTATTTTATATAAGACATTGTGTTTGAAATTACTGCAGATTTTTTTTTTTTTTAAAGAAGATAAGATGTTTTTCAGGATGCTATAATAAGGAATCGATCACATCTAATCAGGGGTTGAGTTGGACTGGGGTTGTGTTGCAGCTTCGGTAGTTTTCTTTTGTGTTTTGAGGGTGAAATCTATCCTATCTCTGTTACCAATCCCTCTTCCAGCAGGTGTTCAGAATCTAAACACTAAAGGATTACAGAGACCTCGCCCCCACCTCACCTGCTCTTTCTCCATTACCGCAGAGCCTTCCAGCTCCCTGCCTTACTGGAAACTCAATACAAGTTTCATTGGAGAAATTCGATCAGCAGAACTAGCTCTACATCTGGTGTTTCTATAGATTTTAACCCATCATATCAGCCCCAAAATCTTTATAAGTTTTTAAATTATAAGACTATTATGACACTACTTACAAATTTTAAATTTTAAATTAACTCAGCAAAATCTTTTTGCCTGACAGGTCCAAGTCTCAGTTCACCCACAGCCAGATATAACATCTTTGCATCCCCAGAAAGGGCTCCTTCCTATCAGAAATGTAGTTTCTTTAGTTTTCCTGTGTTTACAGTTTTCAATTGAGAGAGAGAGATTAATTCATTGTGGCTAGTTGTTATGAAGAAAATGTGATTTATGCATTTTAAGTGAAAGTGAAACTGACCTCAACTGTTTCTGAAAAGAATGAAAGGTAGAATTTTTAAAGTTAACAAAAAAAATATATATATATATTGTGGAGAAAATACAATTTTACCTGGATTGGATTTGGGGGCCTAGAGTCATCCATTCTGTGGACAAATTATAAATGCTGAGATCTGATAGTAAATACTACATGGTAAGGTAATAGACTGAAAACTTTTGTCTGGGAACATTTTTAGAGACTCTAAGTTTGTCCTTGTGTGATCACCTGAAGGACTGTCCAGTGGCACGGTGGTCCCTTTCTCTAGCTATTGTCCGTCCCCTGCCAAATAGGTAGGTCTTATTATCTTCTGCAGTTCCAAGACTGCTGACAAATAAACAGGACGAAGTTATCAAAAAGACACCAGACACCAGATGAATTTCGAGAAAAATGTCATTTCTCAAGAGTTCATGCTACCTCTATGGGCTTTGAGCATAAGTACCCCTGGCATGAACTGCGTACCTGTGACATCACGTGTCCTAAATGCTTTATATGTATTCTCTCATTTACAAATGAAGAAACTGAAATTTATACAAAGCTTCCATAACTTTCTCAATGCTAAGCAAGTAATAAAATGGCAAAGGATTCAAACCCAGGTCTTTCTGATTCCAAAGCCTTTCAATCATTGCTCTTTATTATCACACAATTTGGACTAGTAAATTGATCACTGAACACAAACTCCACATATACTCCTGGTTCAAAGAAAGAAAGTTATAATTAACTTATTTTAGTTCCCTTCTAAGATGAGATGCCCCTGCTGTAATCTCTGGATGCCGCCTCAAGACTGCGGTGGCCATTGTTTGTTTTGAGGGCACTCTAGAAAGAAAAGAAAGGGAAGCTTTTTTTTTTTTTTTCTATCACTATCTCACTCTTCAAATAAAAAGGGTCACGGTGTATCATCTCTCCAGTTCTAAGCTTTTTTTTTGTCCCCCCAATTATTTCCTTTCTTAGTGGAACCTGCTGTTATTTCTTCCTGTTACATTGGGCTTCAGAATGGCACTTTACCTTTTAAGCCAATTTTGTTATGGTATTTATATATTGTTTTCATGATGTTTCATTTAGAAATACTTCAGTACTATTATTATGTGTACACAAGTTTAATCTGCAACCATACTTTAGAGTGGCTCTATTATTAAAAGTACAAAACATGTTATGGTAGTTGTGTGAGAAATTTGTTATTTTTAAGATTTTTATTAGTTTGGAAGGGATGAGCTAGCACTTTTGTGTGTTTAAGATCTGAAAAATTGCAAGTCAAATTATCCATGTCAAAGTTCAGAAAACTGTGACCCATGGGCTAAATCTGGTTGGCCTTGTGTTTTTATAAATAAAGTTTGCTCTTTTGTTTTTGTTTTTTCTTTTCGGGGGGCGGGGAGAGAGAGTCTTAAGCTTTTGCCCTCGGTAGAGTGCCATGGCATCACAGCTCACAGCAGCCTCAAACTCTTTGGTCTTAAGCAATTCTCTTGCCTCAGCCTCCCGAGTAGCTGGGACTACAGGTGCCCACCACAACACCCAGCTATTTTTGGTTGTAGTTGTCATTATTGTTTGGCCGACCAGGGCTGGATTTGAACCCACCAGCTCCAGGGCATGTGGCTGGTGCCTTAGCCACTGAGCTACAGGCACTGAGCTTATAAATAAAACTTTATTGCTAGCTCAGCACCCATAGCTTCATGGTTAGGGCACTGGCCACATACACCAAGGCAGGATGGTTTGAACCTGTCCCAGGCCTGCTAAACAATGACAACTACAACAAAAAGAAAATAACCGGGCATTGTGATGGGTGCCTATAGTCTCAGCTACTTGGGAAGCTGAGGCAAGAGAATCTCTTAAGCCCAAGAGTTAGAGGTTGCTGTGAGCTGTGACACAATGGCACTCTACCGAGGGTGACATAGTGAGACTCTGTCTCAAAAAATAATAAATAAATAAATAAATAAAACAAAGTTTTGTTGCAACATATTCACACTCATTTGTTTACTTTTTTCCTGTGGCTGCTACAAAAGCAGAGTTGAGTAGTTACCACAAAGATCTTGTGGTTTACAAAGCCTGAAATATTTATGATCTGGTCCTTGGAGAAAAAGCTTGCCAACCCTTGAGCTACACTTCCCATAGACCTGGGTCTATTTATTTCTATTTTCAATAGCTATTTCCTTACCTGGAAAGCCAACACCACTATGTTAGGTTCTGTGACGGTGGCACCCTTACTTTGAGTAGCGAGGTCTCTACTGATTAAGTAATTGTTATCTACTGGCCTAATGTAATCGATGGGGTTGGAAAACCCTTAACATAAGTGAATTTTCTTTTAGGGTATATAAAGTATAAAACAGGCATTCTTGATTCTACTATAAGCAGTGATTTAGGGGCCCATGCTCTTTCCAATTAGTGGTTCAATCTTCTGAGACCAGATGTTCCAAGGTGGTCAAAGCAGAGAAAAAGTCATGGAGATTAGTACATGCCATAAATGGGAGGGCTGCTTATCACTTTTACCCAGATGCCCTTGGTCAGAACTAAATCATATGCCTCAGTTAATCCTATGCCTCAAATAACTACAAAGGAAGCTAGTGATTATAGAATAGTTGTGTCATAGAGAAAAAACTGGATTTGTTGAAAAGCTACCTAGTCTCTATAATAAAGATCTGCAGCTAGAATATATAGTGCATGATATTTAATAAAATGTGGCGAGGTCAAAGAAAGGAGTCAGAAGTATCTTCCAAGTTTCTACTATGGGAAAACATGTAAATGGTTTTGAAGCCATGAGTGCTGGGGAAAAAAGAAGGAGAAGCAAAATGTTGGGGAGTGGAGAATAGTAAGAAAGTAAAAATGAATTTCATTTTAGGTATGATTTTAAACATTTTTCAGGCCGGGCTGGGTAGCTCGCCTCTGTAATCCTAGCACTCTGGGAGGCCAAGGCGTGTGGCTTGCTTGAGCTCAGGAGTTAGAGACCAGTCTCAGCAAGAGCAAAACCCTGTCTCTATTAAAAAATAGAAAAATAGGAAGAGGGGGGCTATAAACAGGAAAAAAACCTTATGCATAACACATCTTCCTTTGTAAAAAGGATTAGAGACATAGATATGAGTAAAATATTCTTTGCCTTCAAGCTCAGAGTGGAGCAAAAATAGTCAAGGAAATTATTGGTTACCTACTGTGTGATAAAAGCTATAAAAGTTTCACAGAATGAGCTGGGAGCTTAAAGGAAAAGGCAAAAAAGCATGCGATAGACGTACCGGCCTTGAGAATGACTTATATCCAAATGTCACATGAACAGGTTCACTGTGCCTTGATGGTGCCTTTCAATCTTCTCACACAGTTGACACATACTTTCCTAACTACAGAGAGAAGACGTCCTCTTCCACTGCACACTTACGCTTATTAAATACATGCTTTCTGGAAAGTAACTCTCCAAAGTACAAATATTATTTCTAAGCATAGAACAGAAAACCGGGGTAACAGAGGTTTGCTAACTTGCCATGGGAAACCTAAGTCAGTTGTGCTTTTTCCACCACATAATATCAAATGGTTTATGAAGTGAGTGTATGATGCCCCATAATCATATCATTGTATACACTTATGATTTAATAAAAAAATTAAAAAAAAAAAAAAAAAAAAAAAAAAAAAAAAAATATCTCCCTTTGTTCTTTTTGCAGAATAATTATAAATATCAATATGACTTTCTCATTAATTATCTGCTAATGAACAGAAAAGTGAGAACTGGAGGCGTGGACATAAATAGACAGCTATTATTTTATAGAAAATTAGAAAAATCTGACCAGCGTTTGTTAGCAGTCAAGCTTAGAATAATCACTGTTGTAAACGATTTAATTTGGGGAACTTTACCATAAACTGATGAAATTAGAGAATTTTTAAAGCCATGGCTTGAAAAGCTTACATATATAACCGATGAGCCTTAAAGAGACATTTTGCAGGGCATCAGTCACACTGTATTCAGAGATGATGAACTAATTGCAGTAAGACATTTATCTTCCCAGATATAGTAAAACAGTGGCTCCCAACTTTTCTGGCACCAGGCACCAGTTTCAAGAAAATCAATTTTATCATGGACCAGGGGTGAGGGTGGGGGATGGTTTGGGCATGATTCAAGAGCTTTACAACTCCATCTCAGCGCAATGGCTTTAGAGTCTCATCAGCAGCACGCGACCTAGACCCTCGCAAGTGCCACTTGCAGGAGGGCTCGCTCTCCCATGAGAATCTAATGCGGCCACTTCTCTGGCAGGAGTCAGAGCTCAGGCAGTGATGAGAGTGATGGGGAGCAGTTGGAAAAACAAATGAAGCTTCATTTGCTTACCTGCCTCTCCTCCCTCTGCTGTGCACCCCAGTTCCTAACTGGGGAGGAACCAATACCAGTCTGTGGCCTACGGGGTGGAGACCACAGTATCAAAATACTACTGAAAATTGATTCATGTGTAAATTTTACAAAGAATTTTTATATCATTTGACATTTTTCTTTATATTTAAAATTTTCTACCAATAGTATGTACCAAGTAGAAACAAAGTTAATATATCTGATTTCTCTATCTTCATGAACACAATGGTATAATTATATGGGTTCTCACTAGCTTCTTTCCCTCCACTCTCTTCTTCACCTCCAAATATACGCAAAAGAACAAACACATTAAAAGTAAATATATAGAGATCTACAAACTTCAAAAAAGGTGGTAAGAATGTTTCACTTTTTATAGTTTATATTTTTATAATTTTTATAGCAGCACAAATCACTGCTACAATGACAAAAGTTTTCTTTTGGAAAAAAATTCAAAAATGGTTTATTTATTTATTTATACGAAATATAATGAAATATATTTAATCAGGTAATGAAAGTACAGCATCCTATAAAAAAAAAGCAGTGCAGGTACAAAGTACTATGTGAAGGTAGGGAGAGAATTCCTAAGGTAGCTTCGGAATTACTATACACAGAGAGGACAAGACACAGCGCACAAGCAGCTGGAATTACTATACTCAGAGAGGACAAGGCACAGCGCACAAGCAGCCGGAATCACTCTACTCAGAGAGGACAAGGCACAGCGCACAAGCAGCCGGAATCACTCTACTCAGAGAGGACAAGGCACAGCGCACAAGCAGCCAGAATCACTATACTCAGAGAGGACAAGGCACAGCGCACAAGCAGCCGGAATCACTACTCAGAGAGGACAAGGCACAGCGCACAAGCAGCCGGAATCACTCTACTCAGAGAGGACAAGGCACAGCGCACAAGCAGCCGGAATCACTCTACTCAGAGAGGACAAGGCACAGCGCACAAGCAGCCGGAATCACTCTACTCAGAGAGGACAAGGCACAGCGCACAAGCAGCCGGAATCACTCTACTCAGAGAGGACAAGGCACAGGGCACAAGCAGCCAGAATTACTATACTCAGAGAGGACACGGCACAACACACAAGCAGCCGGAATTAGTATACTCAGAGAGGACAAGACACAGCGCACAAGCAGCGTCTTTTCAGTACTTCCCGCAATAAATAAAATCCGTATTATTTATTCCTTGGGCACCTGAATATGTAAGAATACCTTTTGGAGGTGCGAAGTCAACTTGATTTAAGGTGAATTATGACCAATAAGAGAAACATTCAAACTAAATGTTATATTTTTATAAGATTTATATACAAATCCATACTGTAGCATAGGCTATTTCTTATTTTCAGAGTATTAGTTCAAATTCCTTCAACTAAAAATAATAGCTATCATTTAAGATGATTGTAGGATGTGATCTGGCATTGGGTCATTCTCTCATTTCACTGGGAATTGGATAGGCTAAACCAGTTTTCACAACTGTAACTCTTGTTTTAATCTCTTGAGATCTTTCACAGGCTTTTTGAAAGGCAATCATATTATTAACAAATTCTTCTTCACAGTGTGTTTTATATATTTTTTTAGCCCTAAGAGGAAAAAAAAGTAATAGAATTAGAAGCTTTTCAATTTCTAACATTAATTCATGATAATAATTAGATATCTTGAAAATGAACATATACAATTGGGAAAAATTACTCTATTTGTACAATATTATTATTATCAGTAAATGATATTCCTTTGGGCTTGATATTTATGAGATTTCTATTGACAAGAACTGAGAAAACACATAAACCATGATTTAGATTCCTAAAGAAGCAACTAAAATCAAATCATTGTCAGGATTTGCGTAACTTCTACTGAAAACTAACTAAATCCAAGCTTCTTCTAGGACGCTGTATAGGTTGAATTTATTCACCCAAAATTCATATGTTAAAGTCCTAGCACTGGTGACTATATTTGGTTACAGGGCCTTTAAAAGGTTCTCAGGGCTAAGTCAGGTCATAGGGGTAGGTCCTAATGCAGTATGATTAGCATCAGGGTCCATAGAAGAGGAACAGACACAGGAATGGGACTGGACAGAAGAGCCTAAAAGCCAGCCCGAAATCACACTTCAGTAAGCCTGGGGACACAAAGGGAAGCCACGGAGCAAAGCCTCAGAGAAAGCAGAGTGGCTGATATTTTTTGCTCTTAAACTTCCAACCTCCAGCTCCTGGAGAGCAAGGAGAAGGAAAACAAGAAAGGCTGCAGAGTCAAAGTAAGTTTTGAGTTGACTTTCTAAAAATGTTGATTTTCCAGCCAGAATGTGGGAAGAACATTGTATTGAAGCTGTTTTACACAGCACAAACAGCCAAAACAAAGGCAGAGCGGATGGCACAGCTCGGCACACCCCAAGAACTGATATCACTGTAACTGTTTGAATTACATGGCTTTGGAAGCGAGAACAGAGGAGCAGATAAGCCTGGAGAAACCAGCTAAGCGCAGATCACGGAGGGCTTTATTTACTTTTTGGTACACTCAGATCTGGACTTGAGGAATGGAAGAGAGGCTTAGATCAAAGAAGTCTGCAACTTCCTGACTGTGTGATTTTGGACGAGTTATATATGTTCTATTTCATTTTCTTCATCTTTAAGGAGAAAATTCAATCTATAGGGCTTAATAAAGGACTAAATCAGTTAATACATTTAAATTCTTAGAAAAATGCCTGACATTTAATCATTCCTTTTACTGGATGGATAATAGAGGCATTCATCAGAAGAGAAAATGTACAGAGAGCAAGCAGGTGGGAAGGGAGATCAGAGCTCTGTTTGGATAATGCTGGGCTTGGAAGGTCTGGTTTCTGTGTGGTGATGCTCGACTATGGGAGGTAGAGAAGTGCCCGCTGATAGGAGGGAGCGCAGGTGCTAGAGACATTCTGCTTGTGTTTAAAACGCAGCTTTTGATTTTGGACAAGCTATTTAAGCTCTTCTGCATCATTTTCTACATCTTTATAAGAGGACAATTCAATTCATAAGGTTTATTAAGAAGTAAATAAACTAATACATTTAAAATTCTTAAAGAAGTGCCTGGCACTTAAAAATTACTCAGTGAAAGTCCCTAGTACCTTGAGCTTAGGGGAGCAGCCATGTGTGGACATGGAGCATAGTATAAACCATGGGAAAAGGGATTTTGCACATATAATTAAGGATACTAATTAAGTCTAATAAGTATATTTAAATAACCTCTCTAAAAATTTTATACTGAGGGCAAACTATAATGAGAATTATTATTTAAAAGAATTGGAGGAGACTAGGTGAGGGAAACAGAGGCTGTCTCTGTCCTAGCTTATTAACATTAGGTGGAATAAAGGTTGCCAGGATCCAAAACTGTTGGTGTTAGGTTGTTGGGAGGGTTGTTCTGATGAATTTGGGAGTATCGTGAGTATGGCAAAGTTCAATGAAGAAAAAAGTTTATTAAATCAGGATAAAGACTATAGTGAATAAAGAAGGTAGTACAGGTCAATCAACGACCAAAATGGACAAACAGAAAATGATGTAATTGGTTAAGCACCTCATTTTCTAGATATTCCACGCTGACACTCAACTTTAACATGGACGCCCTGTTCCGACTCCAGCAGTAATATCACCTTCTCAGAGTGCAGAAAGGAATGTCTCAGGGAATCCCTGGCCAACTTTTGTCTGATATATTGATTCTTTCATTCCAAAGACTCTCTTACATTCATGCTTCAATATTACTGTTGGTATTTTATCAACTTTTTAATTAGAGTTTAATGGCTCCCCTTTCTTCCTCATTCTACAGAGCAGGATCAGGGAACTGTGTTCTCAACGATGACTTCATTAGTTATTGAAATTCTTCAGAGTGCTTTTAGGGCAAGTGAATGAAGGTTCAACAGCAGAGAAAGTATCAAAATGGAAAAACTTCTGAAGTCTCTGGAAAGGCTATTTTTTTTTTTCTTTTGGTCACATCTCCTTTCTGTATGTCAATACTCAACGTTTATTTGAAAAAATTTATACTAAAACTCAAAAATGTTTTTTGTGATATACTGCTGGATAAAACCAAAACAGTGCCTTACTACTCCATGCTTCAAGGATAGTATCTTTTCAGGCGCTTATAAAATAATATAATTCAGCTGGCTTATATGAGGATGCTCATTCGACTCTGCATCCTTTACAAGTGATTTATGGCCAGACATTCAATTTACTGTGATGAAAACTAAGCTGATTAAATTACATTGATTTGGACTAGATTTGTATTTTAATATACTAAAATACAACTTTTTCAAAATATATTTTTATTAAAATAAATTATAGGAAATTATGATCAAAAATCTCACACACATTACACAGTCTATATTAAGGAAAATAATTTTAAATTTAGGGAGCTAAAATATGAAATACTTTTTATACTGAAGGAGGTGTTATGTAAAGCACCTCAATACATATATAGCTTAAAATAGCTTATAACTAGAAAAAGGCAAATGATTTTTTCTTATTTCAACTCCTTTCCAGTACAAACTGTTTTTGAAATGATACTATTTAAATAAAAGTGTAGTTATAAAGATCTCTAAGTGTCTCTGTACATGCCTTAAACATATGTATAGACATAATTTGGCCACTTAAAATATCACTAGGATAAAACTTTGGCTAATAAGCTTCAATCTAATATTAGGGGGAAAAAGTGTGAAAAGCTTTCCAATTTTTTTCTCTTTTTGCAGTTTTTGGCCAGGGCTGGGTTTGAACCCGCTACCCCTGGCATATGGAGCCGTTGCTCTACCCCTTTGAGCCACAGGTGCTGCCCCCAAAATCTTTTTTGAGGATGACCGACTGGGGGTTCTGGCTCGTGCACTCTGCAGAGTTATCTGTGCTTCTCAGTCTCTTCAAGCAATTTCCCCAATGTGTAAATTAAGGAACAGGTAAATAATGCAAATGAGTCTTGTATATAGAAATACAAATAAATTTTGTCCAGTTACATTAAAATTGGTTACTTATAAGTAGAGATTGACTGGTTTTGAATCTATTTGTAAATGTATTTTTGCATTCCAGATCACCCAGATATACACACATAGATACAGCGCCATAGTTTATAGGTGCATGTTCTTTGAATTCTCATTTAAACTGCCTATAATATCTCATGGGTTTCTTCATTACTGAGTTAAATAAAATCTTTGGCATGTGCTACTTGTGTATTTATATGGGTCATGGTTTTATGTTATTAAAAATATCCTTGGACAACAAATGAAATTTCAATTTGCTAAATGTTGGTTAAAATATTTTGAGTCCACATTAATTTTCAAAGCTCCCATCTCATCTAGTTTTGTTTAAAATAAAAATAAAAACTTCATCATAGAACAATTTAGAAATGTATGCACTTGTTTGTCCAAAGTGTGTCCATATGATTCTTTTCTGAGATATTTACTTAAAAGAAGCTTTTGTTGTACAACGTATGATTAAAGTGCAGTGTTTCTTACTGATAAGAGTCCAAATGGTCCTTACCATGCAACAAGCTGGTAATCGTGTTCTTATTTCCAAAGCATTTGCCCCTGCAGAGACTCTCCTTCACAAACCTTCTGCTACTGGTACAGCAGAATTTACGATTTCCTTCTCTCCCACCACTCTACCTATTCCAAACTTATCAGCTTCTCTTTCCCTACCTGTAATGGTCTTCCCTCATCTCTCTGCTTTTCCAAATTCTAATCAGCGATTGTACTGATTTATACAATTCAAGTTTTCTTAATAATTCAAATGTACACTTATGTTTCCCACTGTACTGTGTGTTCTTCAAGGATTGAGAATATCTTATTCATCTTCGTATGACAGGGCAGGAGAGAATTGCAACAAATTACAACTTAATGTGTAGTTAAGACTTCTCTCTGTCTCCCTGTGACCCAGAGAGGCCCAGAAGAATCGGAACAAGCAAGCCTTGCTGTGAGGTCATGCCCCCTGTGTCCAATCATGTGTCAACACAAATGTGCCCTCCTAAGCAAACCTAAGCATGAAATGTACAGTTTTCCCTGGGTCTTCGGGTCTTCATCTCTAAAGACTCCAGCATCATGTGCAATTTTTATTAAATTAATCCACTATGCTTTTTCTTGTTAGTCTGTCTTTTACTGCAGGGGTGTCAGCCATGAACCATGCAATGGGTGAGAAAAGAAATCTTGTCCTCCCTCTAGTGTCCCGGCTTACTCTCCCTTATTCATCTGATCTTGTCTCTCGATAGGTCTTGGATTATCGTTGGAGTGCTGTGACTCTGCTGTCTTACTGTCTTATGTCTTATTTCCCACCTAGACTTTCAGTTTCTTGAGCCAAATGATCTTTATTCACTACATCACCTGTGACAGGAATCGTCAAGAAGTAAAAGTGAATTACTACTAGAATGATTTGAATGGAAGGTAAATACTTCTTAGTGGAAATACCAGTGATCACAGAGGGACAAAGAAAAATGTGGGAGACAAATTTATAGCTATGAAATAAGCCCTTGGGCTGTTCTAAGGACGAGTGAAACTATTTTAATAGCTTGGTTAATTATAGTTTTGCTATGAATTTATCGATTCTAATTATCTTCATTGTACCAACATTTATAAAAATATGCATTATTTCTGATTCTAATGGCTTTAGCATTAAGTAAAAATTCCTCAAAAAAAGCTCTTCTCAGTGGCTGTTATCTGACATAAGTGGGCTTATATACAACTATTGCAAATTAAGACGTTTATCTATTTTACTCAGTAATAATTGTTGAATACATTTGTTTACTAAGTACTACGATGGGTATTGACATAAAAATGGACCAAATAATGTTACAAATTCTCCACAAGCTAAGCGTGATGTGATAGGTTTTCTTGTGGTAAGTGTAAGAATTGAGATTTAAATAAAGTGGTATGGAATCACCACAAAATTAAAGGGACTAATTCTGCCTGGAAGAACAGTGGGGATAAATTAAAAGTGAAAATGCCTTTTGATTTTGTTATTAAAGGATGGGTAATAAAAGGATAAATTTTGCCAGTGGTTGGGTAGTTCTTGCACTTGCACTTGCTGGGGGCAAACGCTGTGAAACACAGCCACGTTATCAGGTGTTAGCTGCTTGTGATAAAGGAAAGAGTGTCTTTTCCTTTATATAGGAGCACTACCCTCTCACCAGTTGGAATACCCCCAAGCATTCTGAGTTGCATGGCAACAGAGAGGCTTGTGTTGCACAGTGATACTCAGACAACAGTAAGCTCGTGGGACTGTACTTTCCTTGAGGAGCACATGTTTCAGGGAAAAGTGGGATTATATCATTAGAACCACTGGGATAAGGGGGCACAAAGTAGAGAGTCCTTTCGCCTGTTTGGAGCAGAAAGCGCTGTTAGGGGAGCGCCAAGGAGGCTATAGCAGAGCCCTCAGTGAGACGTGAGATAAATTTAGACTAGATAGAATGGAGCATGGTATCTAAAGGTTAGGAAAGCATTACACGCTGGTAAGGTGGGGGGACTGAGTCGTGAAAGACTAAAGACTGATGGCGAAGCCCTTTATAACAACAACTAGTAATTAGGAAGCAGACTTTGTTGGTTGAGGGAAGGAGGTGGGGAAAGATAGAAGTTAATTGGTCTAATCTTTGGAAATGTATTAGTATATAATTTGTCCTTTAGTTTGTTTGCATTTTTCACAGTAGAATGTGTTATGTTATAAACAAAATAACATTTATTAGATCTCGGTATTCAGCATGCACCATCCATGTAAAATTGACTTAAAACTTACTATTCCATCTAAACTGTACTCACCTGTATTCCTTCATTTGTTTAAGTAAATTCTTTCGATATTTTTCTGCTTTTCGTTTTTGCTGAACAGCCAGTGTTTTCTCTTTCTGGACAGCTTCAATTTCCTTCAATCTGTCACCCGCACGCATTCTTTTGGCCAAAAGAGTGCGCCCATTATTTAAGCTTTGAACTAAGAACCGTTGTGCAGCCTTCTCGGTGTTTTCTTTCAGAAACAGAGCTCTTCTCTCCGTAACTTTTTCAAGGTAGTTCAATTTATCCTTCTGAAGTTGTTGCAAACCATTCCGAACAGTCTCCTTATGTTTTTCAGTTCGTTTTTGTACAGCATATTTTTTATTACTCAAATTTTCTTGAACAGATACGTTATTCCTTTCTTGGGCAATTTGTGCCACAGTTACAGCAATTCCTTTTTGATGACAGAGCCTCTGATTCTTTTGTTCTGTGTAGTATTTATCAATATCCCTCAGTGTTTGGAGTCTCATACCAACTCTGTGTGTTGCAAAAAACTCTTTTCTTCTCGTCTCCAACAGTGTGTCTTTTTTAATAATTGGTTTGGGATGAATCACAGGAGGGGACCGAGCATATGCAGGAAAAAAGTCTTTTTTTTTCTCTTTCACTATTTCAGCATACTTTAATGGACTTGAAGTGTATATAGGTAGTTTGACCACTGATATCCTAAAACTGGTGTCCACTTCTTGATCTTTAATTTCACTTTTAGACTCCTTCTCACCTACATCATATAGCAGACAAATATTACATATTTTACAAGATTGAAACACATTTTATTTCTTGTCCAAATTGTTTTGAAAACTGTATTAATAAAGTTGGTAAGAGCCTGTTATTTATTTTACCAAGAATCATTTTCCAAAGTTCCTTTTCAGCTTGTAATTTAATAGTGATTTTAGAGAAGAAAATCACTATTAAAACATTTTAACACAGAAACACAATGATAAAAGAAAAACTTCAAACTAAAGTTAACGCAGTTAAATTAAGCAAAGAATGATTCATAAAATGGGTAGTGTCCAGAACCAGTGGAGATTAAGAGAGCTCTGCTCCCAAATGTGGATAAGGCGTATTTATAGACAGAAAACAAAAGCAGCTTGATCGGTTACAGTTCAATGCTTGCCTTATTTTGAGTTGGGACAATCAGTGGGCGACTTGTGATTGGTGGAAGTTATGTGTCTATGATGGACTAGGACTCATCTATTTGTTACAAAACTGTAGTCCTGAATCAGAATTTCGTTTTGTTCATATACTAAGTTAAATTACAATTCATTATATAAGGACTCAAAGTACAGAGGTGGCCTTAGGCCAAATTTAAATTAATTTAACAAGTTACTATTAACTCATATTTTCAAAGGGTATTGGAATCAGTTTTACCTTGTATTTCTTTATTCTGGTAGAAATTAACAGTTCCTACAAAAATTGTTTTTCCCTTTTTTGGGCCAAAAAACTAACACTCTCAGCTTCCTTTCTATTATGTGTGACTCTAAGCTAAGTCCTCTCTAGCGGAGGGTGAGCAAAGCGCTTGTGTCATTTCTTATCCACGGCTTTTTAGAAACAATGTGCCTCTTCTTTCTTTTTTGGATCATTACAAACAGGCAAGTATGAAGTCTTTGAAGATGGTGGAACCACAAGATAGAAGGAGCCTGGCTCCCTGAGTCACTGGTTGAAGAATAACTCACAGAACAGAATTATCCATCTTGGACTCTTAGAGAGGCAGAAATATTAAAAATGGCAGTTATGGTTGAGTCAATATATATTTCTGGGTCTACTTCCTACCATAGCCACCCTAATAACTTAACTTGAATCATATGGTTGTTCATATATATATATATATAGAGAGAGAGAGAGAGAGAGAGAGACAAATATAGACAAACTATTGATGAATTCAGGATCATTAGGCAAATAGTGATATAAAATTTATGCTTATCAATCTTAGGGGAAAAAAAGATTCCTAATTCCCTCTACTAATAAAATTACATTCCCACTAGCTCCAGCCTACGTGCATTTTTATCTTCTCTAGTAGAAAAGTCCCTTAATGTTTTTGTGTGCCACACTTGGTGTGAAGGAAGTTAAGATGGGCGTGAAGGGGCTGGGGAGTCCTGTGTCCTAAACAAGCAAGAAGAAAGAAGTAGATAGGCAGGATTTTCATCAGAGGTCATGGGACTATGAATGATAGAAAGTGAGGAAAGTGTGTAGTTAAGCAGGAGATCAAGCCTACCAAGTACAAGGGTATGAAGCTATACTGTCCAGAAGTAAATATGAAAAGTTTGAGTGCAAAGCCAGGTCCCACAAACCCAGAGGGGCAGAAGCCAGTGTCTCAGTGGTTGACTGAACATCATCTCTTTAGCACTTTTAAAAGTCTCCTAATTTCCTTCTCTGCTTTCGGAATCTGTTACAAGACTCACTCACTGCTGTAATACTCATCTTCCTAAATTAAGATTCTAATCATGTCCTGTCTTATACTCAAAGGAAAACAGGGCCTTCATGGTTGCAGGAAAATGTCAACATTTAGTCTAATATATATTACAGAAAAAGAGTGTTATTTTCTTTCCCTGTACATAAATCATATCTTACCACCTTTCATATTTTGCTTATGTTTTCATGTTTTGTCCAGTATGTTTAAATTCTCTCCATTCATTTCTTGGAATGTTATTTTCCTTGATTTTTTAAATTCTCATAATCAGTTTTGTCTTATGGAATTTATCAAATTCCATTTATGTTGAAGCTCTGTGAAGTAGTTCTTAGCTATAGTATTAAGCTAGACATCAATTCCTTAGGAATAGGGGATCTACTGTTTTGGTTATTGATCCTACATTCCTAGATCCTAACCTAGTATTTTGTACAGAGTTGGATTTTAAATGGGGATGAAGTAATTAAATATCATACGCTTAACAAGTTTCTGTGTTGGATGAATGAATGATGATAGAGTTAGAGACATTTATTTTAGGTATCATTATTTTTTTTCTATATTTTGCTTGGAAAATAAGGGGTTGCATAATATCTCCTTAATTCTATTCATACATAAAGTTCAAATAGCTGCATAATTTAGTAATGAGTGAGGAAAATATAGCAAAGTCCTATAAGTCACAACACTCAACATTTGCTGTAAATTAAAACACAGAATAGGCAGGAGGAGTTTTCGACAAACCATTGATGAATTGGGAATCAGGAAGCTTTGCTGCAGCCCTTTTACCTTCCCTACTGCAGTTATCTTGACTTTCTCTTTCGACAGCCTTTCTCTACAGAGTTTAAACAGCCGTAACCACCAAGCCCACCACCAGCACAAGCACCGCCTTTCGCTCTCATTGCTTTTACGTTAATAGATGCAAGGGGCAATCTTTTCTATTCCAATGCTTTCTTAAATTATCAACACCATTTAACACTATCATGTCTTCTTCTTGAACCTTTTTTTTTTTTTTTGGTTCTGTAATGCGACCCTCTCCTGTGTTTTCCTTCACTTTCCTAATTGCTTCTCCTTAATTTTCTTCATACTGTTCTACTTGTAAGTCTTAGGTATTTTTTAAGTATGGTATTTTCAAAGCCAAGCTCTTCTTTGTTGCCAGAAATCTATTTTCTCTAAAATCAGTCCTCCCTGTTTCAGTAAACGACACACATGAGCTCAGTTTTTCCACAGATGTTTTCTCAATAAATCTTTTATATTTTACCTGCAATATGTATTTCTCATCAATTAATCTTTCTTATCTCCTAGTCACCTCTCTAATTCAGGGCTCTGCCAGCTCTTACTTGGGCTACTGCTATGTCTTCTGAGCAAGGATTTCCATTTCTCAGCATACAGATGCTTCACTGCTCACATAGAGATTAAGCCACAGTGTGCTCTTAAAGTTGTGCTCTTAAAGGTCTTATAGATGCCTTTAGGATAAAATTCAAACTCTTTGCCATGGCCTATGAAGACTTGCTTACTTTTTAATTTGTTTTCTACTAGATACAATCTTCCAGCTTCTTATAACCACATTACTATGCTATAGCCATGATGAATGAATTGTGGGGTAATTCTCAGTTTATTCCCAAAATTATTGGGTGCCAGGACCACAAATGATGATAAGACAGCCAAATCCTTTGACAACAGTTTTAAAAATAAAAACTTCAATTTGACTAAGTTGAATATATATATGAGTATTTACCGGGCGGCGCCTGTGGCTCAGTGAGTAGGGCGCCGGCCCCATATGCCGAGGGTGGCGGGTTCGGACCCAGCCCCGGCCAAACTGCAACAGAAAAATAGCCGGGCGTTGTGGCGTGCGCCTGTAGTCCCAGCTGCTCGGGAGGCTGAGGCAAGAGAATCGCGTAAGCCCAGGAGCTGGAGGTTGCTGTGAGCTGTGTGAGGCCACGGCACTCTACCCGAGGGCGGTACAGTGAGACTCTATCTCTACCAAAAAAAAAAAAAAAAAATGAGTATTTACCATTAAAAGGGGTCTTTGGAAAATAAAAACAGTCCTAGCTCTCAAGAATCTTATAGTCAAGTGGAGGAGGAAAATGAGTAAAGCCAATAACTTCAAAGTATTGTGGCAAATGTTAAGATGTAAGTATATACAAGGAACACTGGGACCATTAAGAAAAGACATTTAATACCACCTAGGTCAGGGTGGGAGGTCTTTCGCAAAAATGTTCTGGGGAAGATTCTCTTTGACTGACCTTGAGTCAGGATCCTGAGTGTTCTCCCTAGTTAATCCCTGACCTTAAACTCCATCTGTAGTCTATTTGGCCCAGTTTTACCAAGAAGCCCGTTGGTTAAGCTTGGCAAAAATTTCATACCCTTGATGTTTTGTCAAATTTATCACCCACCACTTGCACATCTTATTATCCTGGCTTGCCTCGATCAAGAATTCTATTGAGTCAGCCTCACAAGAATCCCAGATGTGGGTCAGGAGGACATTGCAGCTATGTTAACAGAACACATGAAGTTTAAGAGCACATTAGGGAAATAAAATGGTTCTCTTGATTGCCTTTACTCTGAAGTGATAATTTTCATTTTTCCTCCCAGTTCCATGGGAAGCCTGAGCACATCCCTCCCACATAGCTGCACGGGAAGCAGGGCAGCCCAGGGGGACACACGGAATACACGGTACCAGTGCTGAGAATTACAAAGTACATGCAAGTAGACGAGACTTAAATGTTGCCTTCTCTCTGCTCTTGGTAGTGAAAATATTTTAAATATTCTAAAAAGCCATTTGAACTATTATATAGCTATAAAAACAAAAGAAATTTTGGGTTGTTTGCATGTTTGCTTTCCATTTTAAGTCTGGTAGCCAATATTTCTACTTCTGTATGCATGAGTATGCGCTAATTGCTCAGCCAAAGTAATTTAGCTGATACTATTTTATATCCCAGACTAAAATTCAGTCATTTTAGCAAACAATTTAGGAGAATAGAAGGAAAAAGAGCACTGTTAAAATTGTGTAAAGCACAAGTGGCTTGAAATCAGCAAGATATGATAAATTGGATGAATTTGGAAGAAAATGTTGGAGGCAGAAAATGTAATGTGTTTCAGAGGAAACCATAAAATCTCCTCCGGAGTCTTCATTTCAGACATAAGTGGATTTGGAGCAAGAAAAAGTATATAATGGAGGTAAAATAACTAAAGATTGTATAAATCTGATCACAGGCACTTTGATATAATGACCCTCAAATAATTAACCCTCTGACCTTATATTCTGAATAGGAAGTAGCAGTTTTGTTCTCAGAAGTGTCTTTTATGTAACAACGGCTCTTTCTATAAAGGATTTGAATTTACTTCTTCATAACTATTTGAAATATAAATGGCATTCTAGAATAACTACAGAAGATTGGCCCATCCTATGGCTATACTTACTATAAATGGTTAAAATGATTAACATAACATACACTTTTAGGGTGCCAGTGTCAATCTGGTATGCTATAGCCTTTCAGTGTAAAATAAAAAATGTGTGTGCTTAATTTCTAACGCCAGTACAACCTCTTAAATGCTAATATGGAATAGATATTCATGAAGTCTGGTGTTACTTTAAAGTGTCTGAATTGCAGTGTCATTCTCATAGAGAAAAATAAAATATTTGTTTAGGAAGTATAGAATAAAAACAAAAAAGAATAATAGCTTTAACTTACATTAGAGAGGATAAAGTATCTGTTATTATAAGATAGCTAATTAGCAAAATAGGATTTTGATAATATTTACAACAAAGCAATCAGCATCTCATCGCATAAAATTCAGCTGATTTGATAATGTAAATGAGGCAATATGATACCTATCCTTACTCACAAGTTATTAGCAGATGCTTAAGAATTTTAAATTTCATATTCTTACAGAAGTTCCACTGAAACATATAATATCGTCATTACACTAATATGCAAGTTCTGTGAGGCTTTGTATGCCCTGTGTAATTGAATTTTGAGTGCCTGGAGTGCCTAAAAATATATACAGTAATAACTTAAAATGTGATAAAAATAAATCTTAGTATAATAAAATACTCTCTGAATTTCAAAATCTGTTGGAGGGGTGCAAGAAGTTACAGTATCTGCCCAGTAATCCATTCATTTTGCAAATGAGTTGATAGCCCTGGGGAAAAGAAAGCAGGAAGGTGAACTAATCTAATCTCCTTGTCAACTGGAATGCCAGAAAAAAAATGAACAAGTGATATGTTCTAGAAGGAAGAGACCTTACCTATTGAATACCTTTAGTAGAATAGTCGCTGGCTAAAGGATCACTTACATAAAATAAACCCAGAGTCTATGAGGTGTACTCTCTGGAGAATGCCATATGAAGTACATAATCCTCCAGAATATAAAATGAAAGTGCACTGTCTCATCATAATGTAAACTCTTGCTTTTTGGTGATGCAAACTCATAAACCTTCCTAGAGACTCGCTTGATTTTCTGGGCTAGAAGCGCACATCCTTCAAGGAAAGAGAAGATGTAGAGAACCACTCTTGATGTCCTAGATCTCTCCCCGCTTCACTTGAGTCTCTTAATTGCATCCTTTAAATTATTGTGTGCATCTAACATGGAAATACAATTATTTAAAAGTGGCCTGTAGATGAGAAAAAGTGAATCTGTACATAATTGTGTAAGCATGTATCATTTAGGTTGGGACATGTTCAAGACCAAGGCACTATCATACAACGGGATAACAGGCATTAACTGATGTTAAAGTTGAGACTTTGCTGGGCAAAACTGGGACATAGAGTCACGGCACACAAGACATCGGTCTCCTTCATTAGTATATTTGCTTATCTATTTTAAAAGTTTTGCCAAATTTGAATGTCTAGGTGAGAAAATGAGTGGGAAAAGATGGTCCCATATAGGAGTTGCAATACTCAGAAATACAGTAATTATTCTGGCAGACTTTATATTTATAATATAAGGATTATAAAATATATAACATAATTATGTTATTTATAATGAAATATTATTAAATTATACATTAATCTTGTGGATATTTGGACTATTTATATTTAGCTACACAAATGTTAGTATTTAAGAATGATATCTTAAAGTTGGAATTATTTTAACAGGTGGTATGAATAGCATTCAGATTAACTCTAGCTGTCAGAAACATTAAACATGTCATATTTCTCAAATGCATCTTATACAATGCCTAATGTTTGAGAGTTCCTCAAGGGATAAAGATATGATATCATCAATATGTAATTGATGATATTAAAACTTCTTTCTTGGAGATTTTAAAGGTATCATAAAATCTTGTATATTATGGGATTATGTTATCCCTGTTTCTATCAAATACTTTCAGGACTGTGGATAGAGATTATGTGGTTCCATGAACCCCTTAAAATTTATAATTAAAATTCATTTGGGCTCAGCGCCCAGACCTTAGTGAGTAGGGTGCTGGCCACATACACCAAGGCTGGTAGGTTCGAGCCCGGCCCGGGCCTACTGAACAACAATGACAATGCAACCAAAAAACAGACGGGTGTTGTGGCAGGTGCCTATAGTCCCAGCTACTTGGAAAGCTGAGGCAATAGTATTGCTTAAGCCCAAAAGTTTCAGGTTGCTGTGAGCTGTGATGCCACAGCACTCTACCGAGGGTGACATAGTGAGACTCTGTCGCAAAAAAAAAAAAAAAAAAAACTTAATTTGTGTTCATATATGCATTTTTTGAAATGCAAAGAGGTTAATATTTTTTATTAGATTCTTAAATTTCTTCAGATTTGGATTTGTGACCAATGGAAAAAAAAATTAACAGTCAGTATTCAAGAGGAACAGTATCTAGGGGATAGGTCTGCAGGGAGATGACCCATATCGTGAGGCAGTAATTATTCACATTTGTGCTCTGATTAATGAAGAAATTCCTGGCCTAGTTTGAACTAGTTGTGTATTAGCAGACTATAATATAAAGAAGAAATATTAGCTTATAGACATCTACTCAAATTTCCTGCACCGTGAAGGGAGGAGTAATTGCCTACCCAACTTTATCACTCTCCCTCCCTTTTTTACCAAAGATATATTGTAAATTTTAGAATATCCATATTTAATTTGTGTATAAAGTATTGTTTATTCCAAAATCCTGACCATAATGTTCTTTTATACTTTATATGTAGCTAATTAATTTTCAAAGTAAAAATATAATAAAATATTTATAACACTAAAAATATCTTTGGATGATAGTGTAGGATTTCTTTACTCAGAAAGTTGATGTCTTCTTTTCATTGCTTAAAATTATTTTAAATATAGAGATTTTATACTTTAAAATGAATCCCATGAGTTAAATATTGGCAGTGTTTTCACTTCTCCAATATGGTTCCCATCTCTGTCACTTTGTTGAATTTGCCCGTCAGGGTCAGCTTCTATAGAATGTTCCACATTCTATAAATAGTATTTTTTTTTATCATATATCAAGATATTTTAGCCACTATTCAACAGAGTTTAACAGTCCACTATTTTAAAAAATTAAATTAGTTTTAGAAAATTAGTACATGAATTTATTTTTAAAAGTCAAGCAGCATTATGAATCATAAAATTAAAAATAAAAAAATTTCTCATACTAAAATAAAAACAAGAGATCAATGCTAAGAAGTCTTGATCAAAAATAATACACACACACACACACATATATATATGTATTTTTTTTTTTTTTTTTGCAGTTTTTGGCCAGGGCTGGGTTTGAACCCACCATCTCCGGTATATGGGGCCGGTACCCTACTCCTATGAGCCACAGGCGCCGCCTCAAAATAGCATACATATTTTTAACCATACAACTAGATGTAAAAATTTACAACACTGAAAATAGATATTTTATTAAAAATATTGGCAAATCTTATTTGGAAGACATGTATTTTTCACACACACATATATATTCATTAATATATTTATTTTCTTTATAATAATTATTTAATTAAAAAAGAATATATTTACTTCCTATGTATCTCCACATAGATGCACCCCAAACCACCTCGTATACCTCAATGTGCCATACAAACTTTATCATCTTTATACATACCCTCATTTGACAAGGGTAGAGAACATTGATTTATAAGCTTGCTGAACAGCTGTCTGTCCTGTTCATTACTGTATCCTTGGTGCATACAGGTGAGCAATAAATACTTTTTGGAAAAATCAATGAATAAAACTCTGAAAGTTTATCAAATAAGCTGGTAAGATTTCCTTAAATTTTTCTTAAAATGTAAGAACAAAAGATGGCTCATGCCTGTAATCTCAGCACTTTGGGAGGCCAAGGTGGGAAGATAACTTGAGTCTGAGACTTTAAGACCAGCCTGGGCATAATAGTAAGACTCCCTTCTCTACAAAAAAAGAAAAATATAATAGGAAAATTTTAACACCAATACAGCTGATATAGTTACAATAATATCAGAAAAATAGAATATAGTGAGAAAGCATTGCTAGGGATTAAGATGATAAATATTAATGATAAAAGTATTAATTCAACAAGGATATGAAACAATTACAATCATTTAAGCCCTTAAAATCACATCAAATGTAGAAAACAAAATCTGATAGACTTGGAGAGAAACAAACAAATCCACAGTTTATATAGTGAAATTTTCAACATATCAGGCTCATTTCTTAACCAACAATTAGAGAATTCATCTGTTTGAAAATGTGAAGACAAAATTAAAAATGATTCTTCTTATGCAAATTAAGAAATTTGAAAGAGGCTATTTCTTATGGGACTCTTGCCTCTTTTTCTTCCCAATCCTACCAGTATTGATCACCTTTGAATTTAGTGGAAATAGGTAAGGAATCCAGAAACGGTTTGTATGTCTAACACACTATTATTTAGTACGAACACCTAAACGGTAGAAGAAAGACTGCCAAACCTCCAAATCTTCCAAACTAAAGTTTCTTGAGCCCATAACTAGGAGCAGTCAAAGAAAAGAAATTATACTGAACATTCTGAAAGGTAAAATTTTTTGTTGAAGGAAAGAGAGTTACATCCAAGAGTAAAAGGCATTTTTCACTCTATATAATTTTGAATATGTGCAACTATGCAAAAATTGGTAAAAATAATTAATCTTAAATAGAAAAATGAGAGAATTAAAAAGTAACAAAAGATGTAAGAAGGGCTCAACTACAACTTGAACTTTACCTAAGAAATACAAACAATGCAACCTAATCATTTGTACCCTCATATTTATCTGAAATGTTAAAAAAGAAAAAAAGGGAAAAAAAGCAAAAAGTAACAGACCTTATTAATCAGGGAAAGATAAAAAAGTGACTCTCAATACTGAATTCACAAAAACTCATGCCAAATGAAAGTAATCTGTTCAAGTAATATAAGTACAGCTTTTGGCTGCTATTAAAATAATCACTTTGTTAAAATGTGTATAAGTTAATTGGCTACGATTTAAATTAAAGAAGTACAGAAAAATGGTAAGCCAATTTTATTATAATTATTCTAATTATGATGACTTTGGATAAGTAAAATACCCTGCACTTCCCATGGCTTTTTAAATTTAATATAGGAAATTTAAAATTAAACTCAGGAAAGAGTATAATTTTATATAAAATGTGTGGTTCCACTATTTTGTAGACAGACAAAGGGAATGGAAGGTTTATTAAATTTTATGAATTTAGGTATCTTAACCTAACATAACCATATTCCCATTCACAAGCCTTGATTATTACCAAGTAATGCATTTCTAGTCCTCTGGAGATGTGCTGCTGAAGTAGAAAGGCCACCACTTGACTGTGAGTCAAGAAACACATCCAGAAAATGGTGCCAGCTTTGGCACTTTTGGATTAGGTGACCTTGGATAAATTGGCTATCTAAATTCATTTTTCTCATCTTAAAACAAAAATAGTAAATTAATGTTACAACAGGGCATTATTTAGCACTGGGATGGCCAACACCTTTTAATTTCCATTACCCATTTGATGTTGAGGGGTGGAGGAAAGTCAGTCAGCACTCAGCACAGCTACAAGTGACATTTTCCAAGGGTCTCGGCATCCCTCACTTGGAAGAGGAGGTACCTCAAAACTCCCTACTGTCCCCTTCTCTATTTCTCTTTTCCTTACACTTGTCCTGTGCCCACATATGTAAAACAAATTGTGGGCACACGTTAATTCAATTTAAAAGATCAATAGAGAGGTCAAGTAATATATGTTTTTTTTCTTCTGCTCCCTACTCATACCCCAATACCATTATCAAAAACATTTTTTTAATTTCAATAGACAATAAAAAAGAAAGTCGGAACATAGCAGTGACATCAAAAACACATTTGGAAGCTTTAAGTAGGTGAATGAAAAGTAATTAAGAACAGACATAGAAATTTAACATTTAAGATTTGCTGTGGGCCAGCAGAGAAGAAAGCTATGCTCAATGTAAATGCAAAAGTAGGAATTGGAAGCTGGTTGAAACCGTTGTTTGAAAAGCATAATTAAATGAACTGATCCTCTGAGCAACCTCACACACAGAAGACTCTTCCACCCTTTTGCCATGACAGGAAACTAATGTCTCACCCTCCTCAAAGGTCAAACCAGACCAGTTCTAAATCCAGGGAATTTAGACTCATCTGAAGATAAAAGAGGGCAAAGTATCTGACTACAATTAGGAAAGCAAAATTAAAGCCTTTTCTATCAAATTTTGCTGAGAATGTTGGCTGTTTCTTAAATCTCACAGGCAAGAACATTAGAGAAATCTTTTTTTGGAAAGAAACCTCAGATTTCATCAAAATACATTTATAAATACAATTTTTAAAAGTATATGTGTATATATATGTATGTATACTAACCTTTTTGAATGAGATGTCTTGATTTTGGGGATTTCATGCCAATATCCTTGGTTTTTAATTCATATAAAATAGAGGGTACATGTTTTATGTACTCACTATAATTTTTGAAGTCAACAGGAGGATATACATTCTGCAAAGACAAAATACAAGCAATGACAATGATAATATCTCACATATTTTAGAGTTCTCAAGGAGCTCTCACATGCATCATACATTTTCAAGACTGATTTTGAACAAAAACCTGTAAGGCAAGCAGAGTTAAAAACAAAATTGAAAGAGCTCCACCATGTATAATTTTGATAAACTGTCCTTCTATCAACAGTTCATCACGTACCTCGGCCAATACTACAAGGAAGATTGAAAGGAAGTGGACCTGCCAGGTGTGCACCGCGACAAAGGGAGCAAGGGAGGAGGAGAAAGAAGAAATAAAAAAAAAATTTTAAAAAAGCAGGAGAGTGTTGCCCAGAGAGTCTGAAGGAAGATTCAGGTAAGAAAGGAAGAAATACAATTATTTCACAGACCACTAAAAGGCAGTAATAAAAGAAAAAAAAAAAAAAAAAAAAAAACAAGAGGGGCAGTAACATAACATGAAAAGGGAGGGAGAAAAGCGACCAGAATGATCACAGACCTTAGAAGTACAAACGGATCAGACACGTGTGGGAGGAGTAACAGGTTAAATCCTAAAGAGGAGCTTCACGGAGAATGGGGGCACCAGCAAATGGAAATCGTGATGTCCGTAAACTGGCTGGGATGCTTTAACAATACAGTGTTATCTGTCTTCTCCTCACAGTCCCTCCAGAACCTTTACAGAGGCATCACCAGATTGCCAGGGATCTGGACTCTTTCAAAAGTCTTTTATCATCCCCATCTTTCTTTTTCTAATCATTTTTTAATTAAATCATAGCTGTGTACATTAATGACATCATGGGGCACCATACACTGGTTTTATAGACCGTTTGACACATTTTCATCACACTGGTTAACATAGCCTTCCTAGCATTTTCTTAGTTATTGTGTTAAGACATTTACATTCTACATTTACTAAGTTTCACATATACCCTTGTAAGATGCACTGCAGGTGTAATTCCACCAATCACCCTCCCGCCGCCCCCCTCCCACCTATTCTTAGGTTATAACTGGGTTAAAGCTTTCATGTGAAAGCCATAAATTAATTTCATAGTAGGGCTGAGTACATCGGATACTTTTTCTTCCATTCTTGAAATACTTTACTAAGAAGAATATGTTCCAGCTCCATCCATGTAAACATGAAAGAGGTAAAGTCTCCATCTTTCTTTAAGGCTGCATAATATTCCACGGTGTACATATACCACAATTTATTGATCCATTTGTGGATCGATGAGCACTTGGGCGTTTTCCATAACTTAGCAATTATGAATTGGGCTGCAATAAACATTCTGGTACAAATATCTTGTTATGATGTGATTTTTGGTTTTCTGGGGATATGCCTAGTAGAGTAATTATAGGATTGAATGGCAGGTCTATTTTTAGATCTCTAAGTGTTCATCCCCATCTTATCGCATCTAGATTCTGCTCTTGAACTCTTCTAATGAGTCAACTTAAGTCCTAGAGCTCCAAACACAGTATCTGCATTTCCATGAGGAAGATGGAGGGAAGGTGAAATGGCAAAAGGGCACAAACCATGTGTCCTTAGGAGCCTTCACTGAGGTTCTTCAAATGACTTTTCTTTATATCTCATTGGCCTCCCAAAGCTACAAAGGGGAGCAGTGGAAATGTGGCCTTTTTCTTGGTATTTTGCTGCCTGGCATAAAATTGGAGGCCTATTACCAATAAAGAAGAAAAGGTTAGATATTTGTAGGCCACCAATAGTCTCTGGCACAGAAAAAAATCAGAACCTTAGAAGGGGATATGTGTTTGGATATTGAAAAAAAATTCTAGGATATTGTGCTTTCCTTGGTGAGAAACACTGATCTAAATTCTGAAGACTCACAAATATTTATCTATTTAGATAGATATTCATCTATTTAATAAATAAATATTTATTTATTAGATAGATATTCTTTCTGAGATGTTTGCTTTTATATGTTTGTTTATGGGACACTGAGATAATGTTTTCCATTATTTTTAACTCATGAAAGATTTAACTCATTTAATAATCATAACAACTGTTCTTTCACCTTAGAAAATCTCACAAACATCTCACACTCAAGAAAATTAAAGTCCTATTTCCCCCTCTAAATCGACAAGTATTTAATTCCTAGTTTTGGTGAATGGCATCACCTTCATGCAAGGAGAGAAAATTCAGATAAACTCTCTGGAACATGACAACTGATAGAATTTTGAAATAGAGAATTCATCCGCACATTCCCCCTACTATTTTGACCAGTCCATTTGTTCAAACCTCCATTATTCTATGGTAGAGAAAAGACATTGGATTTTGTGTGCTGGTTCCCTGTATTTACAATGTTCATCCCAAATTCATCACACGACACAGATATATTTAATTAAATATCCTAAAGTTTCTAACTTTTAAATTTCATATGTAATATTTTCTACTTCACTTACTGAAAACAAGTTGTTTCTATGCTTTAACTCATAGTGCAAGGAGTTTTTAGAGCTTATTACATGTATGAGGTATGATTAGGTCCTGGAAAGAATCTCAGCTTTCATTCTTTACTTAAAGAATCCTTCACTCATTAACTCTTACATTGACTATTTCTTTTCCATTTGTTATTTGACGAAACACTAAATTTTGCTATAAATTCAAATAAGTAGGTACTTTTGAACTCATATATTCTCTTTATATTTAGAAAGTCTCTTACTTTTGCCAAGAAGAATTATAATTTAATAACTCACAGTATCAAAGCATATTATCAAAATATGACATAATTTTAAATAATGTCTCTATTTTCATTTAAACTCAATTCCTTCTATTGAACAAATATGACAAAAATAATGCAGAACGCTATTTTGTAATCAAATTCATAACAACTCCAATGCTTTTTCAACTTCAAATTCTTCTGTCAATTCTTTTATCTTCCTACTAGTAAGAATTTTGCTCTGTTTGGGTAACTTCCTTCTGTCTCTCCAACAATGTAATTTTTCACACGTTAAAAATCACTTCTAACTTCATTTGAACCATAGAAATGGACCATTTCATTCTTCTATATGTCACACATTTATCCTACTCATGATAATCACTATACACTCAGTGATCTTGTTTCAACTAGTACTTATTCCTTTACATTGACTTGAAAGAATAAGAAAACCAAAAGAAGTATATAGGTCAAATACAAGATTTCCAATTATTATCACAAATGAAGTTAATTGACAGAATCATGAAATTAAGTGGATAGCTAGCTAGTTTCTTTCAGAAGTTTTGTTAGCACTTTCATTTATTTTTCTCCATGCATCCACCTATAATTGTGTGTCAGCTTTTACAACAATTTTTCCATCCTTGACTTTATAAAAGAAGAATCCATGACGAGGGGTACGTATGTGGCAGTGGAAAAGATTGATAGGAAGATGACCAAAAAGTCTAAAAAAGCTCTAAAGGTTGTGTGTATTTTTTGACTGATTTTGAAAGATCATGAAAAAGGAAACATTATCAAAAGACAGGGAGTGATCTAGTAAAGATCTTGTTTCCTGTAACAGAAAGTATGTTCCATTCACTATAGTATCTTACACTTAACACTGGTCCAATCTTCAATACTTGTCGAAAAAATTTTAAGGGTGTTTGGTAGCATTTAGCAAAGGAAAAATTGATCAAGGAACAGTATAACTTGACAACAAACTTATTACATTAGATACAATTTCATTTTTAACAAGGTCAAATTAATTGAATTTCAGATATCCTTGGTATGATAAATCTCCATTCAGGAATATGTCTGATAAAATCTGATAGCACAGAAATACAAAAAGATCACCAGAGACTACTATGAACAATTCAACATAGCAACAATAAGTATTGAGATTGAATTAGTAATAAAAGTCTTTCAATAAAAAATCCCATGCGTAGACAGATTGACTAGACATACATAAAGGAACTTGACCAATCCCACTGAAACTGTTTCCAAAAATAGAGAAGCAGGGATCCCTTTCTAACCCATTCTATGAAGCCCTGATAACAAAGTCAGGCAAGAAGGCAACAAAAAAACACAACAATATCGCTGATAAATACACATGCAAAAAGCCTCAACCAAAGACTAGTAAACTGAATTCAATGGCTCCTAAAATAGATAACACCCCATCATCACATGAGTTTTATTCCAGGGATACAAGGCTGGTTCAGTGTGTGAAAATCAATAAACATAATCCACCACATAAAGAGAATTAAAAAAACAAAAACAACATGATCATCTCAATAAATGCAAAAAAAAAAAAAAAGTATTTGATAAAATTCAGGATCCCATCTTAAGAAGAAAATTTCCACAAATAGACATGCAAAGGATATAGCTCAAAGTAATAAAGCCATATAAAACAAACCCGTGACCAACATCCCACTTCACAGGGAAAACTGACAGCACTGCTATGAAGAACCGGAACATGCCAGGATGCTCACTTTCCTCATGCCCGGTCAGTATGCTGGAAAGGAAGGAAGGAAGGAAGGAAGGGAGGGAGGGAGGGAAAGAAAGAAAGGACATCCACATTGGCAAAGGTGAAGTCAGACATTGCTCTGTTCACTGATACATGATCGTACACCAAGAAAACTCTGAATACACCTAAAAAAACCCTCTCGGATTTGATAAATGAATTCAGTAAAGTTTCAGGATACAAAATTAATGTAGAAAGTCAGTAGCATTTATATACACTAATAATACTAATAATGATCAGGCCAAAAACCAAATCAAGAAGTCAATCTCAGTTACAATAGCTACAGAAAAACAAAGCAAAACAAAACAAAAAACAACTAGGGATACAAGAAAAACTATGAGAAATTGTTGCAAAAAGTATAGATAACACATATGGTAAAACATCCCATGCTTATGGATTAGAAAAATTAAAATTGTTGAAATGACCATACTGCCCAAAGTAATCTACAGATTGAATGCAATTTCTATCATAACATTTATACAGTTAGAAAAAAAAATCCTAAATTTCATATGGAATGAAAAAATAAAAAGCTGAAATGGACAAATCAATCCCAAGGAAAAAGAACAAATCTGAAAGTGCCTCATCGCCTGATCTCAAATTACAGCATAATGTTATGGTAGCCAAATGAGTGTGAATTTGGTATAAAAATAGACACATAGATCAATGTAACAGAATAGAGAGCTATGAATAAACTCACATACCCACAGCCAACCAATTCAACAAAGTCAACAAAAACATACGTTAGGAAAATAACTTCTTTTTTTCCCGAACAAATGATGTTTGGAAAACTGGATAGCCATATGCAGAAGAATAAAACTGGACCCTATCCCTCACCATATAAAAAAATTAACTCAAGATGGATTAAAGTTACCCAAAATTATAAAAACTCTGAGAATAAAAAACCTAGGAAAATCTCTTCTGGACATTGACCCAGGAAAAGAATGCGTAACTAAGACCCCCAAAGCAAATGCAACAAAAGCAAACAAACTGGACTTAATTAAATTAAAACGTTTCTGCACAGAAAAAAAAAGTGAATCGTAAGAGAACCTCAGCATTGTGCACGATAAGAGAATGTGTCCGTATTTCAGGGTTCTACATTTTATCTGTAAAATGTGACTTTTTTTTTTTATCACAACAAAAGTAAAATGTTGCTTTGTACCTGGTGTCTTTTATTAAGAATTTACTCCCCCCATTTCTCACAAAGAATAACAGTTGGGAGTCATTGTCACAATATGATAGAAATGTTAGCAACCAGATTCACGTAAGGACTAAGTGGTCCTCATGAATTGCTCAAGACTCTGTACTGCTCACGTTACACCCCATCCTCTCTGTAGTTTGCCGGGTAGCAGAGGGGGTTAAGCCGAATAGTTTCTGACAATAGCTGGGAAGGCTTTTTTCTTGAGTAACAGTGGAATTCACATAATTGGGAATGAAGATTTAAAAGTTGGAACTAAGATTGAGAAGATGGAGAGTCTGTAGAAGGGCTGTTAAAAATGTAAATCTTGCTTACATTATTTGTGGAGGCTCAAACTTGTGAAGGTTAAATACCATAATTTTTCCATGTGTTCTGCATTTTGATTCTGAAAAGAAAGCTGGCTTTGCCCATTTCTTATTTCTTATAAAAAAAACTTGTAAACCCAAAAATATAAAAAATAAAAAAAATTAAAAAATAATTGAAAAATAATTAACAACGTAGACAACCTATAGAATGAGAGAAAATGTCACAAACAATTCATTTAAAAAAGGCCTAATATCCAATCTATAAGGATCTCAAACAACAAGAAAACAACAAATAATTCATTAAAAACCGGGCAAAGGACATAACCAGACATTTTTCAAAATTAGACATTAAAATTGCCACCCTATGGAAAAAAATCACTAAACACCAGAGAAGTGCAAATTAGAACTACAGGGAGATACCTTCTTACTCCTTTCGGACATTATTATTAAAAAGTAAAAAATAACAGATGTTGTTGAGAATGTAGAGAAAAGGGAATGATTCTATAGTGTTGGTGAGATTCTATAGTGTTAAAACCAGTACAATGACTCTGGAAAACAGTATGGAGATGTCTCCTGGAACCAAAAATAGAATTACCATTGATCCAGTAATTCTACTACTGGATATCTGCCCAAAGAAAATAAAAATGATTGTATCAAAAGATATCTGCACATGTGTACTTTTGGCACCACTGTTTACAACAGCAAAGATACGCAGTCAACCTAGTGTCCATCCACAGATGCCTAGATAAAGAAAATGTGGTACGTGTACACACACAGGAATACTACTGAGCCACACACACATGCACTAGAACACAACTCAGCCATGCACACACACACACAGGAATACAACTCAGCTATAAACACACACACACACACAGGAATACAACTTAGCTATAAACACACACACTAGAACACAACTCAGCCATACACACACACACAGAGAGGAATACTACTCAGTTATACACACACACACACAGGAATACTACTCAGTTATACACACACACACACACACAGGAATACAATTCAGCTATAAACACACATACTAGAATACTACTCAGCCACACACACACACACACACACAACCTGGTTCACACGACCTGGTACACACACGTACACACGACTGTTTCACACACACACACACATACACACATATACATGACCTGGTACACAGACACACACACATACTGGAATACAACTCAGCCATACACACACACACACACAGGAATACTACTCAGCCATTAAAAACAATGAAATCAGGTCATTTCAGCAACATGAATAAAATCGGAGGCCATAATCTTATGTAAAATGACTCAGACACAGGAAGCCCTATGCCTCACATTCTCACGCATAGTGAGAGCTAAATAACGTAGAGGGGATGCAGAAGGGGGGAGGAGGAGAGTGGGTTGAGGGTTGAGAATTTACTTGACAGGTGCAAGGTTGTCGAATATTTGGGTAATGGCTACACTCAAAGCCAAGATGTCACTGCTATGCAATATATCCATTTAACAAAAGTGCACTTGTACCCCCTCTCTATTAAAAAATACATGGAAAAACCGAAAAATAAAAAAATGCTTATTTTAATTTATTTAATTAATTAATATAAAACAACCAAAGAAAATACTATAAACCCTTATTTAGACAGGAATAATGTTACTGAAAAGCAAAATAAATAGAAACATGACTAAAAATACCCTATTTTGGGCTGAATATCCCGTAGCCTGTATTTCATACAGAACTTTATCTCAATAACACTTTCAATACCCCCTCTTCTCCTACATTCATGAGCACCTCACTCCAAAGCTTCTCACTCGGCTACTCTCCGCAGCTCTCCCAGCCTCTCCTAACCTCTCTCATGGACATTATCTTAGACTCCCTGAATTTTCCAGGTTCTCTTCTACTTTATCATTTTCTAATTTTGTCACATACACAAAAAGTATCAACATAACTGTCTGGTAGGAATAATTATATCTTTATATAAAACGCATCTATCTACCCATTCTATTGATTCTACATCACAAAAAGCCAAATAACCAAAATAGCAAGGAGAGAGCTCTCCTTAGATGGTGTAGAGAGGAAAAGCAAAGAAAAAATAACCTGTAATAAGTATGAAAGCTGGGGAGATATCCATTATTAATAAACCTCATCCAATCAAAAAAAGAAAAACGTCTCAGGGCATGACTGAAATTTTCAATAGATTAACTGAGGAGCTATGGAGCTCCCTGTAGCTGGCAAATTAAATAAGTGCCTGGTTAGAAAAAGTATCTGATGAATGACTGCATCAGATATTAACTTTTCTCAAGACAGACAATGTTTTATCATTCAAAACTTCAGGATGGGTTGCAGTGATAAAAATCTTATTTCCGAACCAAAAGTAAATAATTTACGCTGGACTCTTCTGTCCTTCTCTGCATTTTTAGTTTTCTTGGTTTGCATTCTCAGCTTAGCATAGTATAGTTAGTGATCTCTAAGATGGTGACTTTGTTTTCACATTTCACATGATGCAAACCAGAGCATTTTGTTTTATAGGAAATTATAAGTTTTTGATCAAAGCAGGTTGTTAAAAAAACCTGACTGTTATGCCGCCTATTCTTACACTGTCTATACTACCCGACACCTTACAAGCATTTGTGTTGTTGACATTGTACTTTGTTCATTGTAAGAAGGCTGCGGTTCAAGGATCGACTCAGAAACCTCTTTAGAATCATAGCAATTCACCAACCCTTGCTGTCCTACCCTATTTGCTTTTCTCTCTCCTCTTTCTTTAAAAGTGCTAATCTGAATTTTAGGTTTTTCAGATAATACTCTAAGGAATATATTAAAACACAAACAAAAAGAGTTGACTTTGTTTGTCTGAGTGGAAACTGTTAGCTCTAGTGTCTGGTCACAGAGTCTCTCATTAACTTAATGAGGAAAGTCTTCAACACAGCAATGAACAGCAATTCATGTATAGTAAGTAAATAGGGTGTTCCACAACAGGCAATCCATAGGGTAGCACTTTGAACTCTGCTTTCAAAGAATAGCTAGTTATTAAGAAAGGCAAAAGCTGGGCCAGGCACAGTGGTTCATGCTTGTAATACTAGCACTCTGGGAGGTCAAGGCTGGTGGATTGCCTGGGCTTACAGGTGGGAGAGTAGCCTGAGCAACATCCAGACCTCATATCTAAAAATAACCAGGTGTTGTAGGGGCCCCTGTAGTCCCAGCAACTCGGGAGGCTGAGGCAAGAGAATCGCTTAAGCCCAAGAGTTTGAGGTTGCTGTGAGCTATGATGCCACAACACTCTACCAAGGGTGACAAAGTGAGACTCTGTCTCAAAAAAAACAAACAAACCAAAAAGCAAAAGCTATAAAGAAAGGCGCATTGTTTAAAATAAAGTTTTACAAGAAATAGCTACTTTTGAAGGTGTTTCTCTTCAAGGGACCAGCAGGTTTAACTGCTATTTTAAAAATTGCTACAACCTTGTATTTGATAATAATATTACTTCATCTTAATAAAAAGGAGTGTAAGTGACAATATCCTTGATACACAGGGAAGAGAATTCACAAACAGTGACGTGGACAAATAGACACAGGAGTTACCTGCTAGACACACTAGGAATTCACAAACAGTGACCTGGACAAATAGACACAGGAGTCACCCAGTAGACTCACTAGGAAAGATGACATTTTCTTATATACAAAAAGGAGCCAAGGGAAATGAGAATGCCTCAGTATTTTATTTATTTATTTTTGTTTGTTTTGTTGTGTTTTTACAGTTTTTGGCCAGGGCTGGGTTTGAATCTGCCACCTCCGGTATATGGGGCCAGTGCCCTACTCCTTTGAGCCACAGGCTCCGCCCCTCAATATTTTATTTTGCTCAAATGTTCAATCTAAGAACACATGGGAAAAAAATGAATAACAGAGAGCTTACACTCCTGAAAATCAAGAATGGTTAAAGCCTAAGATGTATCATGACTGGGATAAAGGCCCCGAGGTGGAAGCCGAGGGGCCCACTCTGGGCACTGCAGGGCCATTTGGCAGCAGTGCTCTCAAAAGCCACAATGCTCCACTGGATTTTAGAGCAGGTGGTAATTTCAAGTTGAGAAAAAGCAATGCTGGTTTGTAAGCAGTACGAATTGATACTAGGTACAATAATTAAAGGAAAAGACCTGGGGAAACTTCAGAGTGTGCAGTCTCAATTTCTTCGAAAATATCTCCAGAAATGTATTTGATGAATTTGTATGAATATAATATTACATGGCAAAGTGATTCTATTCACAACCCATTTTTCTAGTACACTGATTACATTATCTAATAGCTAATCATTAGTGATGACTGAGAATAATTCTGTACCTAAAGGTCACATTTTAAACAGAATAGAGCTTTCTTCCCTTATTTAATCAGTATCATTTTGTTTAGAACTTTCAAAGCCTTTACTGTATCACACCATTCGCCAGAGCAATGAGCATTTATGCTCCTAGTGGAAATGGCTCTCTCCGAGGTCTGGGGCTGGGGATTACTTGTCACAATATCCCTGCACCACTGAGTTTGGATTCTTGGATTTCTGTTGCAGGATCAACTCACAAAAAAGGATGAGAAACCTGATCAATTTATTCAACAAATATGTATTAAATGCCAACTATATGGAACAATTATAGACATAGGTACAAAGTTATTATTGACAAATATTTAAAATCCATTCTCCTCGAAATATTTTATAATTTAATGATCAATTCCTTGTGTAGATGTTGAAAACACGAGAAACAAGATAAAAGCATTGAAAATGAGAAAAACATAGTAGAAAGGATAGCTGAAAGCTAAAAAAGCTCCTGATAAGAACTTACATCTCATTAAAACTCATTTTTAGCTCAATTGGTTACAATGATATTTTCAATTAATAAGTCTAATAATTTGAAATGAAAGAGACATATTATCTGTGAGTACTATGAGTTAATATGCTTAAATAATCTGTAAATGAGACAAGTTCATAGAGTCATATAAAATTTCATGACAGGCAATAAAATAAATGTTCATGGGGGCTCCTTTTTAATTAACAATAAAATATATAGTCAAAGAGTCTAAGTTTTTAGGTATATCTGAACAATATCTGTATTTAGGAAAAGAAGAGAGAAGAGCAACAGTTATGGAACTGCCAACATTTTGCTGATGATTAGTTTGTTCTTTCAAAACCAGAATTTTAGAGTCTCTATATTTTAAATTGGTGGTTGAATCTGAGGAGGGGATTATATTTCCATAGGAAAACATGTCAATAAATTAACATGGCAGCTACGCACATAATTATGTTTCTAAAGTAAATTTTGTTACGACCTACTTCACTGTGTCTTATAAATGCCTATTGATACATGAGCAAATTGACCCAATACAATTAGTTGGATAACATTATCTAAAATTGGAGTTTTAGCCTCTGCTACTTGGAATAATAAATTCATTTAGGGAATTCAAAATATTATAAATATCATTTCACATAAGTTTTAATCACAATACTAAGGCCTAAAATGACTGTTTCAAATGCAGTATAATTATCTTTCTTTACCCGAATGCCAAACTCTGGAATTTTAGGACTCTTTTGATCAAAAGGTAGATTATACAATAAGTGGAAAAAATATATATACACATATGTATACACTTGTATGTGCATATATACGTGTATGTAACGTGTGTACATGCCTAGGTACCAATATCTACCTATCCATCTGTATCTATAACTATACATGACCTAAGGCTGAGTAAAGTGTTACCACTGACCCAAGGCAGGCAGCCCGCAAGTTCTACAGCCTCACTGAAAATCTTAGTCTGTTCAACTTCACACAGTATTCAGCACAGCGCCCTTAACAACCTCAGGCCTGGTCTCATCAGAAATATTCCAGTCACTTCCTAAAAGCAAATTCTTTACACAAACTGAATATTCCTGCAATTGGATAAGATGACTCAAAACAGGAGTTGCCAAAGCTACTGCTACAGATAGGCTATTTTAGGTTCCTAAGCAATTAAAGTCTATATTGTCAAATCCCATAAATTTTATTTTTAAAAGATGTAAATACATGGAAATGCCTGTTATTAACTATTAGTTTCCCCAGGCTTTTTAGGTGAACATTGTCAGCTAAACATAGGCTTAGAGGGAGTATCTCAAAACTATTTGAGGCAGACCAGAGAACAGCAGTGCAATTCAATAGTTAATATTTTCCTTCTAAGTCATGCTGCCTATGTTTGTTTTGAGAAAATTCAGTGCTGTTAATGTACAGACGAGTCACAAAACACAAATCTTTGTCATTCAAGGCTTAGTCAATATTGAAATACATTGAAATAGTCAACTTCTGTTATCATGAACAAATAAAAAATCATTCTAAGTAAGTGGTTATGAAAGATCCTTTTATTGATTATGTTGTCTTTTTTATTATAAAAGGATGGACAGCTTAAAAAGTTTGCATTCGCAGCCTCTGCAAAGCCCTTTTTAGTGATGGTATGTTTCATTGGATATAAAAATGGCAATATTAGCTTTCGTGTATAAGGAAGTAAATAATTTCATGAACACTTTCATGCAAGTTTCAGTTTGTTAAAATATGCTGGCTTGGGTGAATTATGGGCAAGTGCATTTCTTTTTTCAGTTTTACACTTATCTTGTGTGTACAGCTGACATCCCTAGTGTCCAGTCAGAGACAGGTGTCATCCTGGTGTCCAGGGAAGGATGTGCACAATTCCTTTTGACACAATTCCTTTTGACACTGATGAGAGGAGAGCACACATATCCAGCCTACGTCAGTGAAAATTGACCCATAATTTTTTTTTACCCTGAAGAAAAATACAGTAATAAAGTTTAAAGACGGAAAAAATACAGTTAAACTCTTGCGGTGTACCATTAGTTAACACTAATCACAAAACATTACATTCTGCCCTGCACACACTGAGTTCAAGACCTGCTTTTAGGTGCTCATGAATTCTAATAATTACATTAATAGCTTTCTGAATAACAGCAAGAACCCTAAAAGTGTTATTTTCTACATTTCTATGAGCTCAAAGATCAAAATTGAAAGGAAAGGCATGCTTTTCAATTATTTTCTTCTATCTCTGCTGCCCACTAAGATTTTTCTTGTGAAATAAGCGTATGCATTTTCTATAAATATTTGGTAGTTGAGAATATATACTTTATCTTCACATAAAGACTGTGCACCAGTTTAAAAATAAATGTGGATCATTTTGAAAACCTTAAGGGTGTCTCTGAACCAGCTTTATCAAAATGATATCAGAATCCTAAGAATTGCATGGGAGGATGACTCAGCATGCTGAGTCAGATTAATGGCCGCACCCTGAGTATTTTATGTCTAATACTATGAAAAGTCAAGGCCATTCACAAAAACATTTGAATTTTCTTTAATGACATTTAAAGTTCCACTATTATTTAATTTTCCTATATAATTTATTTTCAGTCTCATAATATTATGTGCCTGTATAGCATTTCCAGAATAACGAATATTATTATAATGACCATAGTATACTTGGGTCATTACAAAAGTTTTGAGATACACAAAAATCAAGAAACATAAAATCTGCATAGATGGAAACAAATGAAGCCTTCCCAGCAAAACTGATAAGCTGGGCAAGTTGAACCTTGCAGGGGAATCAGAAAGGACACTGTCAACTGTGTTTCTTAGAAGTGAAATAATGGACCATAACACAGACTTGTCTCAAAACTTTCATAGTGACCTGTGTATAGTATCCCCTTTACTTTCTCTGAATTTGAAGGATATTCTCAGCTCTAGTGTAACTGACAAGAAAATCACTTTTATTTACACAGTCCATAATTTTGTTTTACTCTTGATTTGCATCTTACAATTTTATTTAATCAAAAATATTTTTTATTTATTTATTTTTTATTATTAAATCATAGCTGTGTACATTAGTGCAGTCAAGGGATACAATGTGCTGTTTTCATATACAATCTGAAATATTTTCATCAAACTGTTTAACATAGCCTTCATGGCATTTTATTAGTTACTGTATGAAGATATTTGTATTCTGCATTTAGTAAGTTTTGCCTGTACCCATTCTAAGATGTGAATAGGTGTGGCCCCACCCATTACCCTCCCTCCACCTCAACCTCCCCCCTCCCCTCCCCTCCCTTGACCCTTTCCCCATATTCTTGTGCTATAGTTGCATTATAGCCTTCATATGAAAGCTATAAATTGGCTTCATAGTAGGGCTGAGTACATTGGATACTTTTTCTTACAATTTTAATCGGTCTTCTTTCAACGATCCCCTTCATTCTTTCCATCCACATGCTAACATTTCAATGATAAGGAGATTCTTTAGCTACTATTTATATTTTTATAGCAGCATGGAGGATTAATTTTTTTAAAAAAGTACTAAAATTACTGTGTGAGTTAAACTTAATGTAAATAGAGTGGAGAATATATTTATTTTAATTACGACAGACAGTATTTGAAATAAATAAATGTCCTTTGAGTGCCTCCTATGTGCATATCACGGTGCTAGGTGCAGGGTGGCAAAACAAACAAAACACAACCGGCCTTAAAATGACTTCTATTCTTAGAACAAAGACATTCACAGAGAACAGGCCCTGAAAGAAGGGTTGCAAATAAATTTAAATGGAGACACACCCAAGGTAAACATAAGTGATAATATTACAATTAAGTGAGACAAACTAATTTCCCCTAATTATACAAAAGGACTTTCCTAAAAGAGGGCAAATCTTTGTTCTGAATGTCAGAGACTTTACTCTTCCTATAGCTTCAAAGTAAAGTGAAGAGGGAAACAGATAAAAGGCACAAACTAGGAAGAATCATGTTCTTAAAGGCATGAAAGTAAAGATTAGGTCCTGGGAAGGAGATTTTGGCCTTCGAGCCAAGAACTTAATTTAAGGTGAATTCACAAAAGCATTTTAGTTCCTACTTTGAGATGGAGACTGTCTCATGAGCATAAGTGTAGAAAGAGGGCAACGTTCTAGAATGGGAGGGAACTGGAGGAGAATAGTTAGTGAGACTTTTATCTGTTAAGTCTGTCTGTGAAAGGGATGTTTTGCGCTCAATATTATTGTTCAATTGATTCATAGAAGCTAAGATTAAATACCATTCATTCTTAAAGCCTTAATTCTAAACTGGTATCTCACAGTTATCTTCAAAAGAAAAGCTGCTGATGGAAATAGTGCTCCATTCCTAGAACCATTTGCTGTCTCCTTCAGAGTCACTAAATCAACACCCTCCACTCTCCTGCCCACTTAAGATTCCAGGGCTTGGGACTGGGCAGCACTTAGTCTCCAGACTAATACTCGAAACTCTCTATCAATTTACGTTTGCAGATAGCCTAACCAATACCACTGATAATTAGGTTTTTATCTCATTCTGAGACTTTATCATCCCTTTCTGTCTTTCAAATGTTTCCCAGTTTCTTCAAACTTAACATTCTAGCAAACTGGTCTGTAGCCCTAATTTTCTTTTTCAGACACTTCTTTAGAATAGTGTCTGGGCTTTGACACCTGGTGACAGGCTTCATTAGTAGCCACTTTCAACTTAACCTGATCCAATTCCAATACAGTTGCTAGCCATGTGGACAACGAATAATACACTCCTCATTGGATATTGTTCTGCCCAGCAGACTAGTGCTATAGTTCCTAGCACTATAATCATCATGTCTCCTTTTCTTCCCTAGTAGCCAAGTCCAAATTCTGTCAGAGGTGTCCAGCCTTTTTTCTCCTCCACTGAACATTGGAAGAAGAGGAGTTGCCTTGGGCCACACATTAAATATGCAAACATTAATGAAAACTGATGAGCAAAAAAAAAAAATTCTACACATCATTTTCATGATATTGTCCACCACAGATAAGCAAAACAATCCTCACATGATCACACGCAGCCCGCAGGCCACAGCTTGGGCACCTCTGGACCTATTTTGCTTTAATTAATATTAATCCCAAGACAAGGACAATGTTTATGTTCCAGTGTGTGGGATCTGTTAAAAGCTCTAAAAACTTTCAGAATGTTGAGCTTATTGCAAGGCATCTTGAAGAACCTGGGAACATGAGGTAGGTAGGTATGAAAAGCTGATGATGCTTAATTCACATGTGGAAAACACAAGGTAGGCAGGTTAGAATGAACAGAGAATGAAGTGGAGGGGTGCAGCTGTAATGTACTAAGATTGAAACAGTAAACTGAGACGACTCCTGATCTCTACAATCTCTGTTACGCTCTTTGTATCTAGACTCTAGAAATCTCTCTATATTTTTTGGTCAACTGTGACATTTCATTACCTAGAAAACTTTCGGTTGATGGGTATGAGACTTCACTTTTAACTTTTTCCTTCATATCTTAGTTAAGGCAATTATATACTGATACTAACATTTAGTTACCTAAACAAATGTTTGTGTAACAAATGTAACTTGTTACTTTTAAGAAATATTCACATAGCTGCACATGTGGTATTAAATTATAGAGACCTTTTCTTACCAACTAATCATTCCAAGTGCTCATGTGAAAATGAAAATGTCCATCAACAGCCCTGTCTGCCCTCTTCACATTTTGTCTCACAGAGCTCTTAACTACACTTAGGGCAGCTTCCCAGCCTTTCACACTTTTTGCCGAGCTAATTCTCACTTCTGCAGCTTTGTTCATATCGCTTTCTTAGTTAGCACATCTTTTCCTCTCTCTTCTTTATGAAATTTTTTTAAAGTTTACTCTTGATTTTCTAATATAGAACTTGAAAATTTAAATTAACTTTTACTACTCATGTAAAAACATCTATGTTGTATTGTTAGATCTATGTGTATGTAAAAATATCTTTATTGATAATTATATCCTTAAATTTGTGTAATGATAATCATATCTATAAATTTGTCTTAAGTATGTGAGCAAAAAATATTTTTTTAATTATCAAGACCTTGATATTTGCACTATTCTATGAGACATAGCAATAGGATCAATCGGTATTTCTCTGAATGGAAAAATCATCAATTGTCTTTTAGGGCTTTGAATATTCTTTCCATTTGTCAATTCTTTTTATCCACAATAGATGTCCTAGCCATGGTGAGTTTAAAAATCAAACCTTTTAATAAATTGGAAGAAAATAACATAATATTCATACACATGGGAGGGGTGTGTTTGAATGTTAATTTCTGAATTTGGTTAAATATAAAATATTTAATTTTATGAAACTAAATTTAATCTTAAGAAAAAGAAAATATTCAAACTATGTATTAAAGATCCTTAACATAATTGTGTTTTTTTTTCCTTTAGCAGCAGATTTTTAAATAATACAAATTCTATAATGCCAAAATTATTTTGGGGATAGATATTTTTGTATACCTTAGTGAAATAGAAATTAGAATCCAGGAATAAATCCTCGCATATGGTCAAGTGAATTCTGACAAGAAATTCAACAGATGAAAAACGATTTTTTCAAGAAATTGTTCAGGGACAACTGGAAATCCACATGTAAAAGAGCTAAGTCCAACACTTACCATGTACAGTTAGCACCAAATGAATCATAGATCTAAATGTAAAAGCTAAAACTATAATATAAATTCTTAGAAGAAAACATAGAAAGACATTTTTGAGATCTTGGTTGAGAGAAGGATTTCTTAGTTTTTTTTTTTTCTTAGTTTTTTTTTTTACAAAAATCAACAAGAAAGAAAATAATTTCACCAAAATAAAAAAAAAAAGTTTGTACTTCAAAGGATACCATAAGGAAAGTAAAAAGAAAACCCACATAAGAAAAATAATCTGCAAATCATACATGCAGTAAGATTTTTGTATCAAAAATATATAAGAACTATTACAACTCAACAATAAACAGATTGTCCATTATAAAATAGTCATAAGATATGAACAGATAGTTCTTAAAGAAGATATACGAAGGGCCAATAAATATATGAAAAGATACTGAGTATCATTAGTCATAGGGAAATGCAAATGAAAACCACAATGAAATATAACTTGTACACACCAGGATGGTTATAATCATAAAGACATAAGATAACAAGTTTTGGTCAGAATTTGGAAAAAATTCTAACTCTCACGCATTGGTGTTTGAATGTAAAATAGTCCAGCTGATAAGAAAACCAGTTTTTCTTCCTCAGAAAGTTAAACATACAGTGAGTATATCAGCTACTAGGTATATACCCCAGAAAACTGAACACAAGTGTGTACTCTAAAATTTGTACATGAATGTTTATAGCAGTGTTATTGACAATAACAAGAAATTAGAATAAATCTAAGGAATGAATGGATAAGCAAAATATGCATATCCACACCAGGGAATATTCAGCTCTAAAAACACATGAAGCTCTGATACGTGTGACAAGAGGGTGATTCTTGAAGACACTCGCAATACGTAATCGTCAAAGTTTTTCAGGTAATGTAGGACTCACTTTTCAAAACTGTAACATTCTGTTTTTAATTATCTTGTAATGACAATTCAACGATGTAAAACAGAAGCCAAGTAAACATGCGTTTTACTAAACTATTTGTTAGTTTAGTAATAAATAAGCTAAAAGCTTTATTAAACTTTTTAAAATTATCTTGTAATGATAATTCAACATTGTAAAACAGAAGCCAAGTAAACATGTATTTTACTAAACTATTTGTTTACCATTTAATTAAGCTGAAGCTAAATAATAGCTAAAATGTAAAAACAACATATGTATCAATAACTATTAATCTGTAATATTTCCATAACCTTTACTTAAACTCAGTAGGTTTTACTTAAACCTTTAGTAGGTTTTCTTTTTTGAATTCAAATATAAATTATTTCCTGGCACTTATGAAGCCATAATAAATTAGGTTTCAAGCTAGATTAATGAGAAATAGAAGCAGAAACCTAACCTATGTAAACATTTTTAAAAATGATATAAAATGATTTTATAATTCACCTTCAAAAAAAGGAATCCTAAATTAGTAGGATCATACATCCAAAATATAAGTAAGTGAATGTTCAGATCTCAAGAAGTAACATTTAGCATGTAGACTGCTCATTGCAGTGAGCGGGAGAGAATCTAACCATGAGGTAACATGAAGACTCAAAAATACATTATGGGGTGGCACCTGTGGCTCAGAGGAGTAGGGTGCCGGCCACATATGCCAGAGGTGGCAGGTTCAAACCCAGTCCCAGCCAAAAACTGCAAAATAAATAAATAAATAAATAAAATAATAATAATACATTGTGAAATCAGCACAAATTACATCGTATATTGGATATAAATCATTCTAAGGAAAGAGGATGGCTATCAGGTCAACAAAAACCTTCACCAGAGCTATTTAATAAGCAACAGAAAAATTGTAGAGCTAGCTCACTCAGGATTGGTAAAATATAAATTTGGAACAATTCCCAAGTTTTACAAAAGGGGTGAAAGATTTTTTTTTTTAAGTTTTTTGACAATTAGGAAAGAACTGCCAAGAAGGTTAAGAAGGTTAATCTTGTCAAGATTTGTCAAATCAAAATTTAAGAAAAGATAAGATCCTAGAGAGGTTACATGAAGACACAACTTAAAACCCGAACGGAAACTTTGTTTGCTCAGAGGTCGGCCGTCAAAAATCAAACCCTTATCCACCCAAGAGAAGATTCTGCCAACATTCAGCCTGTAGCTCAGAGGGCTATGCCATGATAAAAGCAAAAATAGAGTAAAACCAGCTCTAAACCAAAAGAAAACCAGGATAATCCACAAAACCTCCATAAATAAACGAGCATCCTATAGAAAGACTTTGTCATCAATGCCACTTAGCTTTGCTTTAACTATAGTAGGTAAATATAGGAACAATTCATATAGGAAGTTGCATGTCATCTGACAACTAAGTATTTTATTTTGTAATACACATATTCGATCATGACATTATATCTCTATTAAACACTGTCTTCACTTCTTGATGATTTTCAACCTCCTTTTCTATTTGCTTTCTATATCTACGCTGCAGCAAATACTTCTATTTGTTCCTCAATGATGGTTTATCTTCACTTTCATATTAGAATCCCAGATTAGTGTTTGGGATTCCTGCCAAAAATAAAATCTATCTCTCCCAGCCTCCCTCGTAGCTGAATATGACAGTGTAACTAAATTCTAGCCAAAGATAAATTGTGCGGCATCACTGGTTACTGTACTGAAAACACACTGCAAGCGCCCTCATTCGCTTCTCCTTTATCTCTCCCTCTGTCCTGATGGCTGGAGTAAGTGCAGTTACATTGGGGGTTGCAATGTGACCTTTGAATGGAGGCTATTCACAGAGGAGTAGGTGATAAAAGGAGTCTCAGTCACTAATATATAATGAAACAGTTCCATATCAGTCCTAGACTGTATACCTCTGGAGTTTTACATGAGAGATGAACGAATTTCCACCTTGTTAGTATCATTTCTGATCTTTATTACACATAGTTGAACCTAATTCAAACTAGCATCTATATGGTAGCTGGAAGTGAGATGGAAGGGATTGGGTGACATAGGATGAAGACTCAAGGTCATGCGGATGGAAGGACCCGTGACCCTTGTTAGTACGGCCTCAAAACAGTTTTACTTTGGAAAGTAGACTACATGCTGACTGAGTCTGCTATCTCAGAGAAACTGTAAAACAAGTCTCATATTTGAGCATCTGTTAGCTGTTACCTGTTGCTTTTATTTAAGTCTTATGAGAGAAATAAATCTGGGCTATAGCTTGCTAGCCTGAAATAAGAGATGGTAATAGAATACAACATTGATAAAGCAGGTACTGTCTGCAACCTGCCATTTAAGCCTATTGAGATTCTATTAATTTGTAGCTTTTCATGGATGCCATTGTGCCTCAAATTGAAGTCATTACAATAGGCAGCTTCAACCCAGAAGGAAGACTGATACACTAATGTATAATTGTCTGCAGAAAAGACAAGATTAAGGCCTTGCCTTCCCTCCAAAGCCCATTGTTTCAGAGAGCTCACCTGAGGTAGCCATTCTTTATTCAAAAGAGAGGACAATGGGTAGAGAACAAAAACCAGTAAGTAAAAACCCAGAGTCTTCAGAATTACAAACCCTGTCTAGACAAGATCTTTGTACTTACTTAACCATGGAACCTACTATAACTAAGTAAATCAGAACAGTACTGAGTTTCTGAAAAAAATGTATGGCAAAAGAAATTAAATTCTATACTGAAAATACTTGCAGCTCTTCAATTTCTAAAGCAACCTCCAGGCCCCCAAATCAATTATCAAGACTATGAAACTGCAGCCCTCAAGAAGAACAAGTCCTCTAATGTCCAATTCTGGTGTGGCCATAAATAATGACAGACAGGGAAGGTAATTTCAAAGGGAGGATGTAGGTGAGTTTCCAGATGTTCTTACACTTTTTTTGAAAGAAGGGAATGTTCACTATTACTATAAGATGGGTTTGGTAATTCCTACGGGGGGCAGGAACAACTTTATTTTCCATTCTATCCTCTGTAAATGAGAGGTTTTAAATGTTTCTATGCCACCTTCTATGCTGGGTGTGCAGAGGGTAGATACTTTGAATATTCGTTTATAGGATGTTAGACCATGAGGAATTCTAAGTGAGGTAATGTAAGTGAAGAAGATTAGACTACCATGAGGTATTCTAAGTGAGGTAATCTAAGTGAAGAAGATTAGACTACCATGAGGTATTCTAAGTGAGGTAATCTAAGGTAAGAAGATTAGCATCTACCATGGTAGCAATTTGCTTGGACTTTGGCTGCACGTAGTGACTTACTCCACACAGGAGTTTATTTCCACAAACATTCAAAGGTAGGAAGTCCCAGGCTAATATGAAGACAGTTTTCCACAATCCACGGTACTTACAAGCTTTCGTTATCGTACTCTAGAGTTCCAGCCATGATATATATAGATATCATATATAGATCTCATGACCTATCATATATAGAGATATCATATATATGATACCTATATATATAATTATATTATATATATTATGGTAGAATAATGAATCTACCACCCTATTAATATATATATTATATTATATATGATACCTATATATAATATAATTATATTAATTACATATGATAATTAATATATGATACCTATATAATATATATTGTGCTATATTATTATTATATTAATATATTATACTAGTAATATATTATTGTATTATATAATCATATATAATATTATGTATATTTATATATAGATATATATGATACGTATATATAATATATATCAATATATATATATGAGGTCTGAGAATTAAGTTCACAAACTTGTCCTAGAAAACGTTATACACTCACCATTGCTGAATGCCACTATGGCACACAAAAGCATATAGCAAAAATAAATGAGCACCACTCAGCAAGACATTACCACATGTTGACACAAACACAGCTATGACACACTGATATACTAAGGTTGTGAAACCTTACTAAGTTGCCTCTCTAGTGCTCCCAATGTAAGTGCATGGTGGTGAGTTCTTGAACTTAATTGTGAGACCCTTGTACAATGTGGGCCGTTTTCAAAAAAATACAAATATATATATACTCTCACCCTAAACTCCAGCAATTGTATTCCTGGTTTTTACCCAAATGAAGTTACAGTTTATTCCCACGCAAAAACCTGCAGACAGGTTTACAGCAGCTTTATTCCTGATTGCTAAAACTTGGAAGCAATCAAGATGTTCTTCAGTGGGTGAATGGATAAACTTCTAGACAATGGAATATTATTCCATGCTAAAAATAAAAGCAGCTATCAAAGCCATGACAATGAATAGAGCAAACAAAAATGCATATTACTTAAGTGAGCGAAGCCAGTCTGAAAAACTGCGTACCGTGTGAAAAACTGCGTACCAAGAATATGCCAGTCTGGGAAAGGCAAAACTATGGAGAGAGTAAAAAAAGGTCATTTGTTGCTGGGGTCAGGTAGGGAGGACAGAATGAACAGCCAGAGCACAGAGGAGTCCCAGAGCAGTGAGCAGCACTGTGCCACGGGCCGTGCTGGCCCATCTGCCGTGACAAATGCACCTCTGTGGTGCCGGCGTCCGGAGTCAGCAGTGCGCCATAGAGACAGGTGGCGGCACTCTGCACTTTGCTGTCAACTTTGCTGTGAACCTAAAACTGCTTTCATAAATAAAGTTTATTAAATTAAATAAGAGACTCAATGATGTGGCATCTGATATAAAACAGAAGGTAACATTTCTATCTTTATCTTATCAAAAATGTAGGTAAAACCTTTTTACTCATAATAAAATATTTTTAATTTTTTTTAAATTTTTTACTGCCTGTACTGGCTGTGAGTGAAAATAAAATCTTTTTAATTTTTATTTTGTAAATAAAACATATTTGGTTTTTTAAAAGTTTATAAACTGCAAGAAAGTAATAATTACCCAAATTCTACCACTTTAATAACCATTATTAACATCTTGATGATTATAACTTGATGTTTTTCCATACATAAGTAGCATGATTAAAAAGTTAATTGTTTTATATTTTTGTGCCCTGATGAAAATTATAACAAAGTGCAAAGAGTGTCTCAGATTTAAAATATATATAAACCTTTAGAAGAAAATATTGAATAATAATTAATGGAAAGGACTCACAAGAATAATGGTATTGAGAATATTTTATCTTATTTTATTTCAAAGTGGCACTCAACATAGCATTTATATAGTTCCACCAGTCTTATTTATGGGAAAAACTAATCTTTGGAAGCAAGATAGAAATCAATAATAATTTAACCAATTTAGCAATTCTAAAACAAATCTTACTTTAGTATAGCTCAATGCTGCATGGGATTATGTCAAGTGCTTCCTGGAATTATTCAATGCCATGAAGGAGCACCAGACGTGAACATGCGGTAAGTTGTAAATGGTTCCGAGCAAGAGGCGCCTTCCAGAGAAGTTGTATCAGGTTACGCTACAGATCATTTTCCTCTTTCTGTTGAGGACCAAGCACCTTCTCCAGTAGAGGAGTGAAGGTAGAGACTGTGAAATTCCAGACTTCTGCACACTTCAAAGAGGGAGGGTATTACTCAAGTACAAAGAAAAAGCTTAGACCCTGATTCTAGGAAGTGGATTGTAAAAGAAGCGGGTAATAACACCACGTGGACTGGATCTTTCTTTTCTTTCCATGAGGCTGAAGCAGCAAAGGTTCTTGGTCATCATGTTTTGAGCTCACACATGCTATCTGTCCATCACACCAATCTATTGCCTAAATCAGCTTAAGAAGCCTCAGGGTACTAGGACAGGGGGTGTCAGTAGAGGTTCAGTTAGAAGGGGTGTTAGGCTGCCTCTGGCTTAAATATTAAGGTAATCTCTCTCCCCCAAATCTCACTGCTTTGGGTTGACTCTCTCACCCTATATCCCTTCTAAAATTTATGTCTGAAATATAGGAAATACATGAAAGAAGACAATTCATGCAAAAAAAAAAAAAGCATAGGTAATGTAGAAATTATCTCTTAGTCCAGCTTAGACTACTACAAATTTACAAGAAATTTGAGGTCAAAGCCCAGGGAGGAACTGCTGTTCCTGCCATTACTCCTGTACATGGATTTCCTCAGCACAGTAACCTCCGAGGAAAAGCTATACCCATGCAGATTTTAAATATTCTTGCGTGTCCTAGAGTACCTGAATTTCCCTAAAATCTATCATGATAGTATATATTACCCTAAACTTGACCTCATTGACCACCATAATTCTGTATTTTTTACAGCCTAATCTGCAGGGGAGGAAACCACTCTCTAACATTGTAAGCAGTCAGTAATGTCCTTGGCAATGGTTCCTGTCCCACATCTTCAGTTCTGCTCTGACCCTGTTTCCTTTATCAGATTTCTTTCTTAAGGCTACTGACTTATGGTACCTAATGTACAGTTTATTCCTGCTCCATAAACTTTAGATGTTTATTTTTAACTTCGGGTTTAGCAACATGGCATTTCCTAGTGAGTGTAACTTGAACTCACTCTTCGGGCTCTTTCAGATTTAGGTTGCCCTGAATATGGGGGATGTGAAGCCCTTTGGACGAAGTACGTCTCCTCCCCAAACAGGAACAGATTCCGACACTGATTATACGTCATCTAATTATGGAACCTGGAATTCCATTCTTAGTTAACATTTTCCCGTTCCTTTGCTCACAGCATGTTTTTATTGTGCTCGTTGTTTTAGTTTGTTTTACAATAAATCATCAATATGAAATGCTGATGCTTTCTCGCCCTCACCCCTTTCCCTACTCCCCGACCCGTTCACTGTCCTTGGAATGTAAGTTTTCTCGGATCTTCTGGTAAGAATCGTCCTTACTACAGTTTCTAAATCCCAAACTCCAAAGCATAAGAAAATAAGTAGGTGAGTGGTAAGAATAATAAGAGAAAAACACATCTGGGGCGGTGCCTGTGGCTCAGTGAGTAGGGCGCCGGCAGGTCTGTAACCCCAGCTACTAGGGAAGCTGAGGTAAGAGAATTGCAGGTCTGTAACCCCAGCTACTAGGGAAGCTGAGGTAAGAGAATTGCCTAAACCAAGAGTTTGAGGTTGCTGTGAGCTGTGACACAGCACTCTACTGAGAGTGACAAAGTGAGACTCTGTCTCTTAAAAAAAAAATCTGTCAATTAGGTGAGCTGAAGAGGAGACTACAAATGAAGCTCTCATAAGACTGAAGGCTAATTTATACAGAAAAACAAAGGGCTCATCAAAAAGTGAATGTTACCGTTAAAAATAACTTTAGTTACTTTAAGATAACTGAGTTGAAGACAACTTCTATAGGATTCTGTGAATGGTAGCTAGCAACAATGGAAAAGCATAGGACAATGTGAATATTTAAAGTCTATGGAAGGATAATTCTTTAAAAAGTAACATTAGTAGTAATGTGGTTAGCAGAATTATTAAAAAATAGAAAAGAGATCTAGAAAAGTCTTTGTAATAAATATATTTTGGAAACCCCTGGCGAAGGTATGTTCTGTGTAGCCTCATATTATTAAACTTGGTAAAATGAATATTTTATTTGTATTGATGCACATACGATAGTCATTTGCCTTAACACTATGTACATATCAATATGTGTAAATTTATACACGCACACTAGTATATTCAAATTAATTATCAGTATACAACAAATTGGTTATCAATGCATAACATTTATTGAAAGTATTCGCTTATGTATGTATAAAACATATAAAAAAGCAGGTGGTGTGCTCTGAAATCACTGAGTTTACCTTGTACATAGGGAGCCAAAGATACTTCACCTGGATTTTATAATTGTATAGTGTTTGCATCATCTGGAGCAAATTAATCCAGTTGGCACTGAGTGCTGATGAGGGGAGAGTTTCAAGCAGGATGCAAGTGCCTTTTACACCTATGTTTCACACAGTGGATAACTTTTGTGGGATTTATAGACTTGAGGACATTCCTGTGCTCACTCTAGATACACGTCCTCCTTCACCCTGAAATCAGCCTGACAACAGTCTGGATACTGTGGTCCCTTCTCATCATGCTAATGTAAACACTTGTAGCTTAGGCCACTCTAATGGGGTCCCCACAGGAAGTTTGTTTATCACAAACACAGTGCTTTAGAAATTATCAAGAGATCACTCTAGTTGATTCTTCCATAATGCCAAGTCTTCATTTCTGCTTTACATAGTGCCCAAATCAAAAGAAAACTCCAAAGACAGAAACAGCAAACTTTGGGGTTAGCAGATTTGAAGTCAACTCCGAGCTATTACATGGCTTTTGGTAAGTTAACCTCTTGAGCCTTAGTTTCTTTATTATAAAAATGAGATAAAAATATCTATCTTATGGTGTTACAGAGGATAAATGACATACCACATGCAAATATCTAGCACAGTGCCTGGTACATAGTAGGCACTCAATAAATGTAAGTACATTTCTTTCTATTTCCATTGTGTCCTCAAAGAAATTTATGATTTAGCATAAAACATCGAATAAATGTTATACATAATTGTATAACAATATACAATTTATAACAATAAATTGTTATACGGAAGTCTTTAATAACCTACTTTTTTATATTTTCAAGTACTAAGTAATTTTACTTCATTACTACCACTTGCAATAACTAAGATAACATTTTATATCTATATATCTATATATTCACATGTAGAATATAAATCACAAAGTACACATATAAAATGGTTGTGGTATATTATTAAAGTGCCAGAAAATTATACTTGCACCACATCGTTATATGACTTTTCTCACATCAAAAAATATAATGAAGGCTATTTTAGATAAATTGAATAAATTCAGACTAATGCTACAGAAATTATAATTCTAGTATCTTAAAAAAATATTTCAAAGAGAAGTACTAAATTATTTATGCTTACATGTTTCCAACGTGCAAGCTTTCCTTTTATATGAGTTTCAGACTTGGAAAAGATATCTTTAAGGAGCATATCTTCATATCCTCTGGTGACGAAAATCCATTTTGTTTCAAATTCTCTAACAGTTTTTTCCTCACGTTTTTTATACACAAAAAAGGGGCTGAATACAAAGGGGGGAAAACTATTTATTAGTATTTTGCAACAAAAAGGAAAATGTGAAAATTACTCATAATGCACCATTTATAAGTCTTTTAAAAAGCATGAAAAGCAAAACTTATAAAGACCCATGATCCAAATAGTCATTATTTTAAGAGAATACAATCTCTCGTTACGTATTAATATTTTGTTCTTAGGTCTATTTGTCCCCAAAAGAAATAATGATAAGTTACAACGTAGTGCCACATTTCAGTCCTTTTCTACTGTTAAAGAAAGGTATAACAAATTATGGAAAAAATAAACATTGTAATCAGTAAAAATAAAAAAAAATTATCTTTAGAACATTTGAAACTGAAAATATTTGAAATTGGAGTTAACTCAGAATCAATGATAAAAGGTAGCTTTCTGGGTAACTTCGACCGTGGTTGAAAGTAAAAATACAGATAGATGTAAAAGGTATATGTATTTTAATAAAATTTGAAATGTTCATTTTAACATAGCCCTTAAGTGCCGCCAGGAACTACATTCTTTCATGTGGCTCATTTCATTAAATAAAGACTTAATAACAAGAGACTCATGAAGAAAGTATGAAAGGAAAGATAAGCAAATTTTCATTAGACTTTGTTTTATTATATGTATTAGTAGTACAATTACTATCAGACATAATGGAAAAACAGATATTGTCTTCATAATAATATATAGTATCATTATAATTTATACTATTATCAGTAATATGATAATAAAAATATAACCATTGACCTGGCAAATCAAATTCCAGATACTATTTCTAATGACATCATAATGTACACACATAAATATATGAATTTATTGGGTTTTCTACCTAGTTTTTTAATAATTTAGAGAAAATAAATACAACATTAGTATCCAACAAGAGAGAGCTTACCTAAGTAGAATATATCCATTCAAAGGAACAAAGGCAGCTATGAAAAATTATGGAATAATATTTACTGCAGAAAATGTAAACAAGCCTATTAGCAAATAGTAGGCAATTTTTTGGTAAAAAAAAAAAAAACCCTCATAAACACACATATGTACATATATACATATATGTATGCATTTATAAAAAGTGTACAAACTCATACAATTATCAATCTTTACTATTCCTTCTCTTTTACAGACCATTGCCCAACTCCTCACTCTTACCTTTGGTTCCATATTTTTCCCTTACTCAGATGGATATAAACATTTGCTCTTCTTTTCTATAAACATGGAAGTTTGTTAAATGTATACTTTTGTAACTTATTATTCTAACTCAATACATTACTGAAATTTCCAAGTTAAATGGATTTTAGAACTAACTGATTCTTTTGTTTGTTTGTTTGTTTGTTTTTTGCCAGGGCTGGGTTTGAACCCACCACCACCTCCAGCATATGGGGCTGGTGCCCTACTCCATTGAGCCACAGGCGCCACCCTCATTTTTTTTTTTTTTTAAATAACTGCATAGCATCATATACTTTTCTCTGTATCCATTTCAACGAAGGAAATGTAAGCTTTTTGAACTTTTTGCCACTACAAATAATATAATGTCTGTCTCTGTCTCACACACACACACACACACACCGTTTTATTTTGTAATATAAGTTCCAAGAAGTGTTATTGCTGGTGTAAGAGTGTATTAAGTGTGATTCTCCAGAGAAATAGAACCATATAAACACACACATACATACATATGTACGTACGTACGTACATACAAACATATATATAGAGAGAGACAGATTTATTTTAGGGAATTGTGTCACACAATTGTGACACAATTGGATATTTTCAGCAGGTCTGAAATCTGTAGAGCAGGCCAGTAGGGGAGAGTTGATGTTGCAGTCTAGAGGACAAATTTGCAGTTTGAAAATTCAGGCAGGGTTTTGATATTGCGGTCTTGAGGGAGAAATGCTTTTGAAAAGCTCAGTCTTTATGCTTAAGACCTTCCACTGCTTGAATGAGGCCCAGATGCTATGGATACTCAAAGCATATGGATTTAAATGTTAATCACATCTAAACAATTAACTTAACAGCAACGTCCGGACAAACATTGGCCGAACAACTGAGCGCTGCACCTTAGCCAAACTGGCATGCCCACGTAACCATTACAAATAGTATGATATGTCTTCTATTAACTTTAATGAAAATTGCCATTTGCTTTCTAGAATGAGTATTATACGTGTAGCAATATTCAATAGTAATAAAATCCTCCTATCCTCAAATCCTCATAAAAACTATTATTCCACTTTTAAATTGTCTACTGGGGGAAAATGGTATCTCATTGCTGTTTCAAATCGCATATTCTTGAGTATTAATGAAGTTAAAAATCATTTCATATGAATGTTGGAAATTCATGTTTCTTCGTCAGTGAGTTAGTTATCTATTCACATCATTTGCTCATTTTATTTCTAGTTGTGTTTTCCTTTATTTGAGCTCTGTACACATGCTTTGATTTGTACAGACAGATTCCTTTAAATGTAGCTAAATATATTGTCTATGTTTATACCTTAGTTACAGGAACTCTCTCCCACATCCAGGTAACAAAAATATTCAACTGAATTATCTTGTAAAGTTTTACATTTAATGCCTTAACTTATTTGAAATATATTTTTGTATGTAATATGCAGTAGGGAAACAATGGTGGTTTTGTTCAGAAAGATAACCAATTTTGCCACCATTATTTATTTCATAAATCATCCATTTCCTAACAAATTAATATGATGCTCCTATCATACTCTGAGATTCCCTAAAACCTAGTGCACAGAGATCTTTTAAGGGGCTCATTATTCTTGACCTCTGATTTTTCTATCCCTGTGTCAACACAGACTTTGCTTACTGTCAGTTGATAGTAATTTTTAATATTTGAAAAGGCATACTTCTTCAGTTGTTTCTTGCCTGTTCTAAAGCATTTATTTCCCCCCACCAGGAAATTTAAAAGGCTATTGCCCAATATCTCTACAAAACCAAGATTCTAGTCGAAATCACTTTAAGTGAAAATATGAATTTTTAAAGAATAGTTATTTGTATTATACACAATTCCCACCCAGAAATATGGTCCGTATGTATTTGTTCAGAGTTCATTCACTGATAAGAAGTTATTATGTTCTTCACAGAAACCATTTATCTTTTGTATGTTGTTTCTTAAATGTTTTCCTGTTTTATTGCTATGTTAAATAGGACTTTTTTTTCCATTTCTATGAAATTGTGATTTTGTTAATATAAAGAAAAACCATCCACTCTTAGAGAAGCATTTTGTATTCAGCCACCACCCAAATATATTAACTTTATTAATATATTTGGTTTACCATGTATACGAGTACATCACACACAAATACCATTTCATGCTTATTTTTTAAATGGTGGGCAGCTTTATCTAATTTTTAATAGCAATAACTTCCTATAAATTCCAAAATAATGTCAAAATTTGGTGTGTATATTGTATTAAAATTTCAAAATATAGGGTGTTCGTATTCAATAAATAGACCAGTATTATTTTTATTATAAATGCCTGCTGATTTTATTAAGTAAATGTTCAGGTACTCACTAATGTGATCACAGTTTTTCCATTAATTAATTGTGTTAAGTATCTGCTTATTACCCCTATATCCTGGAATAACCTTTATTTAATCATGATTAAACTTTTCATACATTGCTGGAGGTTATAATTCATCAGTGATAAATTTTTGTCTACACATATTCCTGATGCTGGAAAAGAATTTTCATTTTTATTACCTTGTCATATGCTAGAATTAAAATTATATCAGTCTTATAAAATGAACTGTTGTTTTAAAAACATTTCCTACATGCGAAGTAATTTAAATAATCTTTTTTTGCTAAAGATTAGATAGATTGCAGCAATAAAATCATCTGGGAATAGTGGAGTTTTTTTCCAATAGTAGTTCTGTGTTTTATTGTTTGCGTATTGGTCTATAGAGACACTATATTTATGTTGGGCAGTTTGACAGTTTGTGTTTACTTAGATATAATTCTTGTTCTGATAGGAAAGTGACATCCAACATTCTTCATGTCATGGCAAACAAATAAAATAATATTGTTTGTTTACTAGTGAAAACAAACTAAGCTGCTGTGGCTGGAAGTGACCTGTACAAAGATGTAGGGGATGGCGGCTGACCCAGGCTCACTCTGACTGCTACGTCATAACCCCTTATTGATATGTCAGTATGGCCCAGAAAACTCATTAGAAGTTTTACCCTAATTTTAAAATTTCATAGTTCCACATACTAGTCATTGTAAGTTTCAACCTTATTTGTATATGTGGTTATAACTTTCTTATTATTTTTCTCAAATATCGTGTCCAGATTTTGCCTATCTTATTCATTAGTCTTTTCCGATAACATACACTTGTTTTTTTTTTTTTTATTGCAGGAAAACATCTCAATGATAATTTTGTAGCATAAAAGAATTAAACTGAGGAAGGTGGAGGAAAGTAAGAGAATCTACTCAGTTTTATCCAATCATTATTTCCTAGTTCCAATATTTTGTTCAGCTGCAAAACTGTATTCCCTTTCCAACTTTTAAAATGTATTTTAGTTATTTTAAATTTAAAAAACACTAAGCCTTCTAATAAATGCCAGCAGTGCCAAATAATGTTTAAACATTTTAAGAGGCGTTATCTATGTGTTAGTTTTCTTTTCTTTTTTTTTTTTTTTTTGTGGTTTTTGGCTGGGGCTGGGTTTGAACCTGCCACCTCCGGCATATGGGACCGGTGCCCTACTCCTTGAGCCACAGAGCCGCCCTTTCTTTTTTCTTTTTTTAATTGTTGGGGATTCATTGAGGGTACAATAAGCCAAGTTACACTGATTGCATTTGTTAGGTAAAGTCCCACTTGCAATCATGTCTTGCCCCCAGAAGGTGTGGAACGCACCAAAAGTTGAATGGAATTATGGTTGCAATGTGTAGCATGACGTTCATGCAAAAGATGGCATTAACCAAATGAATGCTAATGCCTCCAGGAGACAGGCACGGATAGGAAGGCCTTTTCTCTTAGAATGTGTGTACATTTTTGTGGCATCCTCTGTCTGTAATTTCATCCATATTCTATTTGTCTTATATGAAAATGATACAGTACTTTTTGATTACTTTCAATTTTAGACCTGAATTTTTGATACAAGAATTAGTATTTCTGAATTTCCAGGGAAATTCTGGCACCTCTTTATGACTTGTTTCTTCTTTTATTGGAGGAAGAGTATTTGAACTGCAAAAGTCCCTTTATACAACATACAAGACTCAAGACTTCTGTAAAGGCTGAGTGAGGAATTCAGCAACTCCTCTCTCTACAGAGTAATTGTAAGACTGGACACAATTGTCAATAATTACAGTTTTAAAAATAGAAATTAACTGAAGGCAAACAACACAGTGAAAGGTATTTCTTGAAGAAAATGTATTAAATGCCAGTAAGGATGCTGGGGATTTGTAGCATTTTAGTCTGGTGCTATTCCTGCCACAAAAAGCCACCCCAGCTAGTGATTTAATGCAAAAGCATCACCACGGCATAGCAGACTGGGAGGATGGGCACCTTCCTAGCTGTAGGAAGATAACTTCATCTGGAGCAGAGAAAAGAGTGTTGTCAAAAACAAGGACTATCTCAGTGGAAGGCAAACAGGGAAGTCCACTAACAATCTCTTTCTGGAGTGGAGCAAACAATAGATGATACAGAAGTGAGATGATAAACAGGGAGGTCCCCCGAGCTTCCTGCTGTGTAATGCTGATGGTCTTTTTGTTTTATTATTTTTTTTTCTTTGTTCCACTGACCCATGCCCAGCATCACAATGTTAAAGAACAATGTTAACCATTGACATCTTTGTTTTGTTCCTGATCTCAGAAGGAATAATTCCAAAATTTCACTTTTAAAGTATGAATAGATGTGTTAAAAGATACTTAATTTAAGATTAGAGATGTCTCCTTCTAATGTTATTTTGTTTCCTTCTAATGTTTCCTTCTAATGTTATTTTGTTAAAAATTTTTTAATCTTAAATAGGTACTGAATTTTGACAACTGATTCATGTGCAAAGAGTGAGATACCTCTACAGGGATTCTTACAGTTGTCACTTTACAAAGCACTGTGTTAAGGAGACCGTGTGTACATAAGAATGATATCTTCCTTTTGCACAGTTCTGTGGCATATTGTTTTTCTAGTGCTGAGTAACAAATTCCACAAACTTAGTGGCTAGACTGGGCTCTTACATGGAGGCTCAGGGGAAAATCCACCTCCAGGCTAATTGCAGGGGTATCACATTCTTGCTGGTCATGGTCAGGCGGCACCCTCAGCCAGTGGGCTGGTCCCCGGCACCAGCTATAAGGATAGTAGGCTGGATAAATTAGTACTCAGGCCCATGGGTGGCAGTGGTGGTGAGTCTGGGTCCTTGGTCCTCCAGGCTGTTGTGATCACAAAAGATACAGAAGGAGAGATTCATAGGGCAAGGTATAGGTGAAGGACACGAAGCTGCCAAACAAAAACTCTATTTTTCTAAAGAGCTAAAGAGGACAAAATATGTGCGAGTTTCAGTCACTTTGATTCTGGGCCAAGTGAGGAAAGCCTGTAGCATTGTGTGTTAATGTAACTGACTTACTAAGGTGAAACTAACTTGATATTCCTGAAATAAACATATTGATTATGAGATACTACTTTTATCTATGCCCCTGTATCTTCTTTTTAAATATTTTATTCAAGATTCTCACATCTAGATTCAGGAGACTGACCTGCAATTTTCTTATGCAATGTTTGCGTCAGGTTTTGCTATCATAGTTTTATTGACATCTTAAAACATTTGTGTGAAATGATGCTAGATCTTCCTTAACTGTACATGAGCAAAGTCGTCTAGGTTCAAAGTCTCTTTGTGGAAAGAATTCCATTGAGAGATTTAATTTTTAAACCATATATAGGACTACTTGTCATTTTTACTTTTTATCAGCTTTAAATTTATTTTCCTTCAAAGAATTTTTCCACTTAATATAAAAATCATCAAAAATTGTGGTATACATTTGCTTACTGTATTCTTCTAATGTCTGTGGACCTGTAGCAATGCCAGTGTTTTTCACTCTTTATTTTAATAATTTGTGTTTTGTTTTTTTTTCTCTCTCTTTGCTTTGTTGGTCTTGCTGGAGCTTTATCCTCTTATTTCTCTTTGAAAAGAACCAATTGTTAACTGTAATCATTTTTTTCATGTTCATTTTCTTCTGTTCATTGGACATTTGTATTCCTATTTCACCAATTTCTAATACTGTTTTTCTTATACTATTTTTTTAACTTTCTGGTTACAATTTTTATTTTCATGAAATAGATGCTTAGATCTCTGAAATGCCAGCCCTCTCATTTTTTCCTATATGCATTTATATTTGCTAGGCAATAAGTATAATTTTATCTTTTACTTTCAAATATTTTGTGGCAGAGACTGCTGGACACCCTCCAATTCCAATTGTCCCTTTTGTTCTTAGAAACAGCAGCCAGATTTCATCCAGGTGGCAAAGCACCCAGATTAAAAAAACCCTATTACTTAGTTGCCAGTGTGCCAAAATGATTCAGTTCTAGCCAAGGAAATTAAGAAAGGAGAAGCATGGTATTCCCAATTAAGCTATTAAAGTGGCTGATTTAGCAGGGAAATGTACCCTTTCTGCCATTCAGAACTGCCCACATCTATGACTGCACACTGGCAAGCCATTCTGAACCACAGGTGACCTTAGGGATAGAATACACAAAAATAGGAAGATAGATAGATTGAGAAGTTAAAGGAAGCACACTGATTTTGTGTAGAGTCCAACTAGACTGCTTGAACTACAGGGAGGGAGGGAAGGAGGGAAGGAGGGAGGGAGGGAAGGAGGGAAGGAGAGAAGGAGGGAAGGAGGGAAGGAAGGAAGGAAGGAAGGAAGGAAGGACTCTAGTTTAAGCCAAGGTATTGGGGGGTTTCTGTTACATAGAAGTGAATCAAAAGACTAAAACATACAAATATACTATTTCTTCTTTTTAAACAAATTATCAAATTCACTAAAGCTTTCAGAAAAGTGTAACGTAATAGTGGTGACTAAAGGCCTCTTTATCTTGTTCCCAGCTCTGAATAGGATCACATATTATGCTCTTATTTTCTTCCGACACATATATCATCATATTTAATCATGTTTAATAGGAAATAGAGCCTAATTGTCATAAACTTTACCAATAATAAACTCTTAAAACTGCTAAAACCTAGTTTATTAAAATACTGGCATTCAGATAGCTCCTATATTAATAGTATCTATATAAAGAAAGTTACAATCTTATAATTCAAACAATAACATAGTAAGAAATTCTTCTTGGAAAATAAGGTAAATAGGTCTTTTTAAAACTTCCACTCACTATACTTAACTCTTTTGACTGTTATGTGCACGAAATATTCAACTATTTGAAGTCAACTATTTGAATTTACCTAAAGTAATTATTTTGGTATTTAAATATCCAAGTTCCCCTAAGGCATACCTCTTGTGACATGACTAAGAGATTTTATTTTGGCCCCTCATAATTTTTAAAAATAAATGTATTTAATAAATATCATCTAAAATGTTAAAGCCCCAGAAGTTTTGTTTGTCAGAAATAGTTGGTAAATGGTTTACATGTTTTCAACACGTAAACACTATAGGATCATACTTGTGATAGTGACATAGTCTCTAAATCTAAACAGTTGGTAAATAGTTTACATGCTTTCAACATGTAAACCCTATAGGATCATCCTTGTGGTAGTGACATAGTTTCTAAATCTCTCCAGATCGCTTCATAAAAATAGAGATGACAACTAGATGGCCAAATTTTTGAAATATCTATAACCATACTATGTGAAAAGATATCCTCAGGAAATCCAAAATGCAGATAAATCAGGAAAAAAACACCGACACTGGTAAGCCCAGTAAGGGGTTAGCAATTATGCCAGAGGAAACAGATGGAAGCAATGAGGCATTTGATTAAAAAGAAAAAGAAAAAAAAAGAAAATTTTCTAGTTTAAGCCAAGATATTGGGGGATTTCTGTTACACAGAACTGAATCAAAAGACTAAAACATAGAAATATGCTATTTCTTCTTTTTAAACAAATTATCAAATTAATCAAAGTTAGACACTCCCAGGAAAGCATGGAGAGCCTATTGAAGAACAGAAGCTAAATCCTAGAGAGGTTTAGTGTGTGAATACAAGAGATCTCTGGTAAGATCTGAAGAGTCTGGGGTATTCTGGAATCATGAACCCACAAAACTAACCAGCCAAAACCCCTATGGTCAAAGCACAGACTGAGGCCAGTCTGGGGATACAAACCAAATTATACAGCACGCAGAAATAGCGAAAGAGAGAGAGAAAAAAGATCCACAACAAAAAGGGAGGGCACCTTGGAAAGAAAGCCACAATATTTTTTGGACACTACACAAAAACAACAAATGAAGCAGTTTTAAATCCTGAGATAAGAAAACCTTCTCCTTAAAGTTCATGAAAATTAACTTCATAAGAAGGGCAATAGAGAAGGACCACCATCTAACCCTAGACAGAGTTACTGCAGAGGAAGAGGGGAGTAAGGAGCAGAATGACATCACCGCAGACCAGGAGAGCAGCCAGAAAGGAAGCATAAAACTGCAACACATTCTTCAAAAATGAGCTAAAAGATACCAAGAGGTTATGAACAAATTAGAAATGTAGTGTTTTTATTTATTTATTTATTTATTTTTTGTAGAGACAGAGTCTCACTTTATCGCCCTTGGTAGAGTGCCGTGGCGTCACACAGCTCACAGCAACCTCCAACTCCTGGGCTTACGCGATTCTCTTAACTCAGCCTCCCGAAAAGCTAGGACTACAGGCGCCCACCACAACACCCAGCTATTTTTTTGTTGCAGTTTGGCCGGGGCTGGGTTTAAACCCGCCACCCTCAGTATATGGGGCCTGTGCCCTACCCACTGAGCCACAGGTGCCAGCTCAGAAAAAGAATCACTATTCAAAAACTCAGTTTAGATATAAAGACTAAACTGAAAGGAATGTAATTACAAATGAACAAGTAGAAAATGCCCTAAGAGAAAGAAAAGATTAAAATAAGAAATATTTTTAAATTAAAAAGAAAATTAGATAACTAATATCACTCATAAATAAATCTAATTATTCAACAAAGTATTTTAACTAAATATGTACAGTCTAGCAACAAAAACTTTCAAAAAAATCTTGAATTTTATTAAATATGCTGATTATAATATATACAACAGTCCTGAAAGTATTTTATCTGTATTACAGGATTAAGCTAATAAGTACAATTATTAATAATATTGGTCAACAGAATTCTCATGGCAGAAGGGAGGTATCATGTTGAATGAAGGCAGTAAAGAACCTTCTGTATTGTATTAGCATTCAAGGTATTAATAAGAAATCATGATAGAAAAAAAGAGTCTATTTTGTACTGTATTTGCTGAAAGGGCCTAGGAACCATCACACCCCAGTAACAATGAACACATCTAGTTTCCAGATCTTCATTTCCAAATACCATTCTCTACTGAAAGAACTGATCTCTCTGGAAAAGCTGATTCCAGAGCTGTGGCTGGGAAAGCAAAAGGAGAATAGAATTTAGAGTATGTTACACAACAGCAGCTGACATCCACACATTTAACATGCAAACTTTCGTCTTTGCATAAGTGACCACAATGGCCAATGCATAAAAACTGTCTCACAGCGGACACATTTCCTAACCTATCCATGCAGTTTACATTATTAATGCTACATCTGAAAAAAGAAAAACACAGGAAAAACTGAAAAGGTCTGTCTCATCAAATGATATAAAGTGCATTAAACTATCTAATATGATGCTTCACACATACTGCACATTGAATAAATGTTTGTTTCCTGAATTGTTTTGCATTCCTTTACTGTTTTTACCACCCACTAACCCAACCAGTAATCCCCACTGGGAACTCAACATAGCTACTTTTACTTACGTTTTGAAGATAGACAATCTGATGAAAATATTTCATCCTAAAACAAAATGTACTTCTATTTCTTCTTATCATTCATACGAGAAATAGTACCACATGGCATTAATCATAACTTTTAAATTTTAGCCTGTATGTAATATTTCAGTTTAAGTGAAGATTTTCAAGCAAGATGCAAAACAAGATAGTGTGGAAAGACATTTGTCATGGCTAGAAACAGACACCTAGGAGGACTCATCATTTCATCTGGGGTAAGTCTAGGGAGAGGGTGTGATTCCAAATATTGATTCATTTCCTTCACATTGTCAAATTTCTGGGCACAGAGTTTCTGGTAGTATTCAGAGATGATCTTTTGTATCTCTGTGGCATCAGTTGTTATTTCCCCTTTATCATTTCTGATTGAGGTTACTAGAGATTTTACTTTTTTATTTCTAGTTAGTCTATCCAAAGGTTTATCTATTTTATTTATTTTTTCAAAAAACCAACTCCTTGTTTCATTAATTTTGTGAATGATTCTTTTGTTTTCAATTTCATTAATCTCTGATTTAATTTTGGATATTTCTTTTCTTCTGCTGGGTTTAGGCTTAGATTGTTCTTCTTTTTCCAATTCCATTAGATGGCTTGTGAGTTTGTTGATGTGTTCTCTTTCTGTTTTTGGAATGTAGGCTTCTAAGGAGATACATTTTCCTCTCAGGACTGCTTTTGCTGTATCCCATAGGTTTGGTAACTTCTGACTTCATTGTTGTTATACTCAAGGAAGTTAATGATTTCCTTTTTTATTTCTTACCACACCCAACTGTCATTCACCATAAGGTTGTTTAACTTCCATGCCTTTGTGTGAGGTTGAGCATTTTTGTTGGAGTTGAGTTCCACTTTTAGTCCTTTGTGGTCTGAGAAGATGCACGGTAGAATTTCAATTCTTTTGATTCTGTTGAGTTTTTTTTGTGTCCTAGGATATGATCAATTTTGTAGAATGTTCCATAGGACAATGAGAAGAACGTATATTCTTTATTTCTAGGATGGACTGTTCTATACACGTCTATCAAGTACAGTTGTTCTAGGGTCTCATTTAAATCTCTTAACATCTTTGTTTAATTTCTGTTTAGAGGATCTGTCCAGCTCTGAGAGAGGGGTGTTGAAGTCTCCTGTTATTATGATGTTATAGGATGTCATATTGCTCAAACTAAGCAAGGCCTGTTTCAAGAATCTGGGAGCATTTAAATTGGGTGCATAAATATTTAGAATTGAAATGCCTTCTTGTATTTTTCCCTTGACCAATATGAAGTGACCATCATTATTTTTTTTTGACTTTAGTTACTTTAAATTCACATGTATCTGAAAATAAGATTGCAACCCTTCTTTTCCTCTGAATTCCGTTTGCTTGAAAAATTGACTTTCAACCTTTAACTCTGAGTTTTAATTTGACTTTTGATGTGAGGTGTATTTCCTGCAGACAGCAAATAGATGGCTTGTATTTTTTGATCCAATCAGCCAATCTATGCCTCTTCGGTGGGGAATTCAAGCCATTGACATTTATTGAGATAATTGATAAGGTAGTAGCATTCTATTCATCTTATTTTGTGAAAGTCCATTGATTAGTTTTGTCTTTTGCATCATTGTGGAAACTAGGTTCTGTCCCTTAATTTCTGGGTGTTTACTTTGTTGAAGGTCCATTGTGATGGTCAGTGTGTAGAAAAGGTTGAAATATTTCCTATAAAACTGGTTTTGTTGTGGCAAATTTCCTCAATGTTTGCGTATCAATAAAAGATTTGATTGCTCCATCAATTTTAAAACTTAGCTTAGCGGGATATAGAATTCTGGGCTGGAAGTTGTTCTGTTTAAGGAGATTAAAGACAGATGGCCATTGTCTTCTGGCTTGAAAAGTTTCATTAGAGAAGCCTGAGGTCACCCTGATGGATTTTCCCCTGGAGGTCAGTTGGTGCTTATTCCTGGCAGCTTGCAAAATCTTTACTTTTGTCTTGACTTTAGATTCATCACAATGTGCCTTGGAGAAGCTCTATTTGAATTGAGGCGACCAGGGGACTGATATACCTCTGAAAGGAGTATGTCAGAATCTTTGGTGACATTTGGGAAGTTTTCATTTATAATATTCTCTAGAATGCCTTCCATTCCTCTGAGGCATTCTTTTTCCCCTTCCGGGATACCTATAACTCATATGTTTGAACGCTTCATAGAGTCCCATAATTCTGACAGTGAACAATCTGCTTTCTCTCTCTTTTCTGCCTCTTTAACTATCTGAGTTATCTCAAGAGCTTTATCCTCTATCTCTGAGATTCTTTCTTCTGCATGATCTAATCTGTTGCTGATACTTCTATTGCATCCTTAAGTTCCCTAAATGACTGCTTCAGTTCCTTCAACTCTGCTATATTCTTCATATCGTTCAACTCTTATTTGATTCTGTTTTTGGATTTCCTTTTGGTTATTTTCCACTTTCTCAGCAATTTCCTTCATTTTTTTTTTATTGTTTTCCACTTTCTAGGCAATTTCCTTCATTGTTTTCATTATCTGTTATTTTAAATTCCCCTTCTGTCATTTCTAACATTTCTTTTTAGGAGGAGTCCTCTGCTGTAGCTACCTCACAATCCCTAGAAGGGGTTACTCTGGACTGGTATTTCATGTTACCAGGATTTTTCTGCTGATTCTTCTTCATGAGTGCTTTCTTGTATCTGTTTCCTTACCCTAATTATCCTTTCATTTCTTCTTGCTCTTTGAAGTTTTATCTTTTATCAAAATTATCTTTTACTTTTATTTATAAATATTAGCTGTCTATTTCTTGAGACTTAAAAAAATAATAAGTTAACTGATGACTCCATACTGAATCTCAGAGTCAAAGCATTGTATAATAGACATACTCTTATTTGACAATGTGAATGTTAGAATGTTATCTTCTTTGCATCATTATTATTGCTTAATATTTTGATGCAGCAATTTTCTGATTCCTTTTCTGATTGTATTTATGTTTGTTCATTCTTTATGAAGTTTTTGTTTCTAGTCCTTATCTTAAACATTGTTATTGTTAACAAATTTTAAGCCTTTTTAATTTTCGTGAAGGCAAAAAAATGGAAACCTAATAAATACATGTATATGTAAAAATAGAAAGACGGGGGGGGGGAGAGAGAGAGAGAGAGAGAGAAAAAAGAGGACTAATCATTTGGACTCCAGGGTTGTGGGAGTTCATAGGTGCCTGCCCGGGAAGTTTTTTCTTATTTCCTGGCTGTTGCTTGCACTTTCTCAAAGATGACTCCAGAAATACTTTTTCTGATTTTGTCTCCCCTAGCCTCTCCATTTATGAATTCAACAATTTCTGAGCACCCAACACATGTCAGGCATTCTGTTAAGTGCTGGAGATGTGAGTGGAAAAAAGAACTATAGTCTCTGTGTCTCACAGAACTTACGGTGCATCTGGAGAGACAGATAATTACACAGATAACCACAATATAGTGACTAAGTACTCGTGACAACAAAAGGGTTTGATGAACATGGTAGAGGCAAATGACACAGATATTTGTCCTAAGCAATTGCAAGGACATTGGAAGATTTTAAATTGGTGAATAAATTATTAGATTTTATATTTTAAAAAAATTACTCTGTGCATGCTATGGAAAGTATAATATGAAGGGAGTAAAACTTTCAAGGAAAGTTTCCCCTGGAGCCAAATAACAGAAAGCACATTATACATGTAACAACAATAATGATATTTTTAAAAAACTCTAATAAGAATGCAATATCTACTTTCGATAGATGCTATGTGTTTTATATTCAAAATCTCAGTTAGTACAAGCAAACAGAGAAATGAGTACCGCTAATAGCCCCTGCTCTTAACAATTTTACAGATGAGGAAATTCAGGTTTGGAGTAGTTAAGTCATGTGCCTAATGGCAAAGAGATTTAAAGAAGGAATGAATTCAAATCAGTCTGCCTCAAACCACTGTGATACATGACTCTGACATCTCGTCCTCACAAAAGTCATCCAAACTCAACTCAGACATGCTGAGTTCTCAGAGAATCTTCCCAGGAACAAAGTTTTTTATCTCATGTTATGTGAAGATCAGACTGAGCCTTGATTTTAAGAGAGAAAAACTAAATCCCAAGGACATAAACCCAAGACAAGTCTCTTCGGTTAGATGATTATACACAGTATATACTTAATTTACTTACACAAGACAGAAATAATATTTTAAATAAGTGTTTGTCAGCAACTGTCTGATCCTTTTCCCTATTCTTTATTCCAGACGACTTGACTTGTCCCCACTTATGAGAGCATTCTCTCTCATGCTTTGACCTCAGTTTGAAAAGTATATAAACTACTTCCTCAGAGGTTGCAGGTGCTTTGATACGGTCAGTTCTGCTACTTGTCCCTCACACTTGTTTCTCTTTATCTTGAATATTGTCACCGAGGAGTTAGCACATACAGGCTAACGTAGGAGGCCATTATCTCTGCTTTCCCACAGAATGCTGAATCTCATTTCAGAGAAACTTACTTGTTTGTTTGTTTTTGTTTTGTTTTGCTTTGCTTCAGAAAATGTTTATTGCCCTATTCTAGACCTATTACAATCCTACCTGTATTTCAGGCATTTCCATATTAAGAAATTTACCATTTACAACTGAGAATAAGATATATGAAAATGTTCATTTATTTTTTCATATATTTGATGTTGCTATGACTAACACATATAAATTGATGACAGAATATCCTGTCTTATATCAATAAGTATGATATTGAGATCTTCTAGCAAAAAAAGTTTTCCTGTATTTGCAAAGATTAGGTACTGCAAATTGTGCAAGAAACAAGGACAAAGTAAAAAACAACTAAGGAAAGAATAATATAGATTGATATGGTAGCAGGTACTTCAGCAAATATACCTAACAAAATATAGAATCTCCATATATATGTTTCCTGGTTTGTATTTCTATTCTATCTCATTGTATAGCTCATGGCTTATATTTCTACTAGATTCCATTTCGGGAGAGAAATTCAGTATATGTTTTTGATATCTTTAAGTTTAATAAAGTCTTTCAGAATTATTCTCACAATTTACTAATAAAAACTTTATTAACTGGTTATCACATGGTCAATTAAAAAAAAAGTCTACCTTCCAGGGATGAAGAACCTGTGGACCTAAGGAAACTTATGGCCTTCCTGGTCCTTAAATGGAATCTTTTCACTGAATCTAAATTTTACATAACAAATCCTTTCGTTAAATAAATGAAATGAATGCAGCAGAGAAAGATGAAGTTTTTCCTGCCTTCCTTCTTCAGTGCTTAAAAAATATCAACCTTGAATCAAAAGGTTAGAACTTCCCCGCTGTCACAATACAAAAATGCAAATTATTGGAGAATTGATTTTATCAATTATTTTCTTATTTCTTATTTCAATATTCAAATAGCAAAGAAGACAAAACATACCTCAGTTTTCTTCTAACTAAGAAACCACGTATCCATCTTTGAACAATCAAAACTGGTGAATTATGAGCGAGAATTTTATTAATCTTTGAAATAACATATGTAACATTATTAATTTCATCCTCATAGGTTGCTCCCTGTATGAAGAAAATATGTTCAAACATTTTTATCTTTCATCAAAATATTTTCAAAAAATATTTTAAACGTGATAATCTAATGGTATGAAGAAACTAAAATAATTCTTAGGGTCTCATAATGAGTTAAATAATAAATTAATTTTCATATTAACTTCATTAGAGTAAAAGAACAAAAGTTACTAGCATCAAATAATATCAATTCTCTACACAAATGCAGGATTCTTGATAGTAACTTTTTCCATTATGGATTCTTCTTCCAGTGTGATAACATACGTATAAAATTTTGACTATAATCATTCCTGATCTCTGAAAGATAGTGGCATGAACACATGTTCCAGGGAACTCCAGAAGTATCCTGTGGATATCCATAAAGAACAATAATATATGTTGGATTCATATAATAATTTACATTAGTTTAAAATTTTGTTGTAGCTTAACTAGATTTTGGATACTTTTTGGGGAACATATCACATTTCCATGGAAATGATATCTTATATTGCCCTTAAGAAAGATCTTTCCTGAAAATTCTTAAGTGTCAGATTATAAACTCATTATGTCTCATTGAGCTATATTTTGAATGTGGGATAATGCATCGAAAAGTTAATATTTACATTCTCTTCTGCATCTCTCCTAAAGATCACCAATCCTGTAACATTCAAAACACAAATCAAGGACTCATTGCTGATTAGTAAATTTTTTGCTAACAACAATACTAACTTCAAACCCTTGATATTATTCAGTACTCTTTTAAGTTCTTTCCCTAAAGCTTCCTAACATCCCATTTTCTTTGTCACAGAGAAAAACAGGGCCATCAAGTCTGAACTTCATCCACCAATTCCCCTCTATTCCCTACAAATTTAACTATATTCCTATTTATTCTTAGTAGAATATTCCTCTACTCAATTTCATATTAAAAATATGTAATATCTTCAAGTCCAAGACTGGTTATGAGTCCCATCCCTCTATTTTTTTTTTTTTTTTTTTTTTGGAGACAGAGTTTCAAGCTGTTATCCTTAGTAGAGTGCCATGGCGTCACAGCTCACAACAACCTCCAACTCATGGGCTTAAGCAATTCTCTCAGCCTCCCAAGTAGCTGGGACTACAGGCACCTGCCACAACATCCAATTAGTTTCTTGGTTGTAGTTGTTATTTTTTGGCAGGCCCGTGCTGAATTTGAACCCACCAGCTCTGGGGTAGGTGTTGGCGCCTTAGCCGCTTGAGCTACAGGCACCACCCACCCATCCCTCTATTTTTAATTACTTTCCTTCTACTGGCATTATCCTGTCATCTGTGTATAAATATGATAAAACTTCACTTGTGCTTAAATGCATACATAACAATAAGCACACATACCCCAACTCTACATCCTTTATATTTAGTTTTCATTAAGAGACCAAATTCTTGAAACAGAAATTCCAAATATGCTTCTCCTACCTTCTCCCTTCCTATATTTGGTCCACTGGCTTGTATCTTTATTATCCCAGGATAACTTTTTTTTTTACCTAGTTAACATTGAACGTTCCCTCCCTGAAACACTTCACTTCAATTCTATACACCACTCCTCTCTGTTTTCCATTAACTCTTATTCAATTCTGGAATGTTAATGCCATGTTCATCATTTAAATGGTATGTTGACAAGAGTTTTCTTTTTAATATACACAAACTCTCCAAATCCATAGATGTAATACTCACCTTTCTGTTGCTAGACATGACATCTCTCTTGAGCTACCTAACAGTCAAACTCACAGCTAGTTACATTTAACTAGCTCCGACAAGAACCTTCTCTCCCCACTTGCTTTCTCGTATCTTCTATCTTAGTGAATAGCATTACTAATTATCTAATCCAGGAACCCCGGAATCATTCTAGGCTCGCTTTTCATGTCTCTGTATATAAATGTTACTAGATCCAGAATAGTCAATATCCCACATATTTATCTAGACTTCCTTTTTCTTCTATTTTCTGCCATTGCTTTACCCCATGTCTTTATCACTGTTTTCTTAACTTACTAAAATATTCTTAATTGGTATCTGAATTAATTTCTATTCCATCTACTCTCTCTAAACCATAATATGCTCTATTGTTAGAGTGAACATTCTAAAATGCAAATCTGATCATATGCTATTCCTGCTCAGCGCATGTCATTGATGTACCACTGAAAGGCCAATTACACATTTCCAGACCTGGCACACAAGGTCCTTGGTCTAGTCCCTTCCAACCTCCTCAGTCTCATCTCCCTTCATCCTGCACAGGAATACCCTCAACTTTGGCAATCTCCAACAACTTACACTCCTGAAAATTGCCTGATAATCAAATTTCAATGCTTTTTACAGATGCCATTTCTGTTCCTTGAACTGTCTTTCTCAATTATTTGTCTCACTAACTTAGCATCTCAGTTCCTTCTTTCAAGAAGTCTTTCTTGACATTGGTCTGAGTTCGGCATTTTCCTACAGCATTATCCTGTGCAATAACTTGCCACATTCAACATTCATTTTAAATTTTGCATGAACCCTGTTTTCCTGAAAAACACTGGGCAGTTATGAAGTCTCCTCATCACTTTCTTTCAAGACATGGCTTATTGCAATGCCTTCCCCTATGCCTGACTGAGATGCTAGTCATGGACGCCCTGCTTGTTTACCTAGAAGGCCTGACACAGACTTTCAAATGTCCATTCTTTATGTGTTAATTATTAGCTGAAAAGTTCTGTCCCCACTGATCAATTAGGAAAAAAAAATTCCCTAAGGCCAACAATTGTTTTTTTCTTCATCCCCTAGGACCCTGATCATCAGCCTACTCTCATCCTAAACCAACACAGCACCTCTGCTCAACAGCTCCTGAGAACAGGTTAGTCTCAGGATAAAACATTTTCTGCTCTACGGTCAGGTCATGCCACTTCTCTTCATTTCACATCCCGATACCTAGTTATTTCTAGCCTTCTTTATTCCTGCCCACACTTAAAAAGAATTTAAAAATATAAAAAAACTTTAAAAGCATTTGCAGATCCTATGCCAGAACGTTTTGCCACAGTCCCTTTCTCTCATTTGCAATAAGCCTTTTGAATATTCTCTCTTTACTAAGTCATGTATTTTTTTTTAATTTAACAAGCCTATCCTGTAATACAATTATTGGTCTATTATCTCCACACATGTTTAAGAACTCTTCATCCTATCTATCTGAAACTAAGTAAGCTTTCTGAACTATAACAGGCTTATGATTATCAGTTGACTATTAAATCACTAAGTCATTATCACTACTGGCCTCTAAGCTTGATCTGACAATGTCAAACAGTTTATTCTTGTAACTCAGTTCTATTTGGCTATAGTGACATCATACTGTCAATTTTTCTACCTTATTTTTATTTCTCAGTCTGTTTTGCTGATTCATCTTTCTTTGTGAACCATTTAAACATCTGGATAACTTAGAATTTCTTCCTTTCCTTCTTTTGCCAACTCTCCTCAAATGATCACTTTCCTTGCAAAATCTTACCATCTCACATATACAGATTATCCAAATAGCTGTATCTCCTGTCAGGAATTCTTTCTTAAATTATACACATATAAAATGGATTTCCAATTCTGTTTCTCTACTTACGTGTCAAAAAACAAAAACAATTATCTCTCCCATTTGAATCAGTCCACACCTCTCATTGGATTAGCTATGCAGTCATTAAAACTAATCTCTTACTGGAGTTAGATGATATCTCAAAGTAGTTTTGATTTGCATTTCTCTAATGATTAAGGATGATGAGCATTTTTTCTTATGTCTGTAGGCCGTATGCCTGTCTACTTCAGAGAAGTTTCTCTTCAAGTCCCTTGCCCAGCCTGAGATGGGATCTCTTGTTATTTTCTTGCTAAAACATTTGAGTTCTCTGTGGATTCTGGTTATTAAACCTTTGTCAGAGACATAACCTGCAATTATCTTGAGATATCATCTAACTCCAGTAAGATTAGCCCATATCACAAAATCCCAAGACCAGAGATGTTGGAGTGGATGTGGAGAAAAGGGAACACTTCTACACTGCAGGTGGGAATGCAAATTTATACATTCCTTTTGGAAAGATGTTTGGAGAACACTTAGAAATCTAAAAATAGACCTGCTATTCAATCGTATAATTCCTCTACTAGGCATACACCCAGAAGACCAAAAATCACATCATAACAAAGATATTTGTACCAGAATGTTTATTGCAGCCCAATTCATAATTGCTAAGTCATGGAAAAAGCCCAAGTGCCCATCGATCCACAAGTGGATTAATAAATTGTGGTATATATACACCATGGAATATTATGCAGCCTTAAAGAAAGATGGAGACTTTACCTCTTTCATGTTTACATGGATGGAGCTGGAACATATTCTTCTTAGTAAAGTATCTCAAGAATGGAAGAAAAAATATCCAATGTACTCAGCCCTACTATGAAACTAATTTATGGCTTTCACATGAAAGCTATAACCCAGTTACAACCTAAGAATAGGGGGAAGGGGGAAAGGGAGGGGAGGGAGGGGGGAGGTGGGCAGAGGGAAGGGGATTGGTGGGATTACACCAGCGGTGCATCTTACAAGGGTATATGTGAAACTTGGTAAATGTAGAATGTAAATGTCTTAACACAATAACTAAGAGAATGCCAGGAAAGCTAAGTTAACCAGTGTGATGAAAATGTGTCCAACGGTCTGTAAAACCAGTGTATGGTGCCCCATGATCGCATTAATGTACACAGCTATGATTTAATAAAAAAAAAAAAAAAGAAACTGAACTTGTAGAGATAGAAAGTAGAACGGTGGTTATCAGAGGCTGGGAAGGGTAGTGGCAACAGGGAAATAAAGTGAAGATTGTTGATGGATACAAAAATACATGTTGATAGGATGAATAAGATCTAGTGCCACAACAGGGTGACTCATTAACAATAATTTATTGTATATTTTAAAATAACTAAAAGAGTAGAATTGGAATGTTCTGAATACAAAGAAATGATAAATGCTTTTTGTGACGGATGCCCCAGTTACTCTGATTTGATCATTATACATTATATGCCTGTATCAAAACATCACATGTACCCTAAACACATACAATTATGTACCCATATCAATTAGAACAATAAAAACTTTTCCATGTACTTACATCTCAGGTCTAATTTTCCTTGAACCTTTAAACATTCTTCATTTTAAAATCACTCTACTCCCTTAATATAAATGATAATAATAGCTAAGCTCCTTTTTGGTCTTACCCCCAAGATCAATTTTCTGTTATCCTTGCTGAATCCACAGCTTGCTACCCACAAACTGAAACCATGCCCCAAGGTTCTGTCTTTAGTTCTCAGCATTCATCCATCTCTGTATTTTCCCGAGAAAGCTTGGCTTCAACCATGACCTCAAGCAATGACTACTGGATTTATATCTCAAGCCCAAAATACCATTTCTGAATTTCAGTTCTCTATTTCCAAACTGTAGCTGATATCTCTCCATCAATACCTTGCTCAAATAAACATGACCAAACTCACCTTTCTACTAAAATCCTTTAAACGCTGAAATTTCTCTTAAATAGGTTAATAACCCAATTACCCATATATAAAATATCAGAGGAGTCTTTCCTTACTTCTCCTGGTATATGCAATCAGTTAACAAAATCTAGTCAAATCTTTGCACAGCCTGCCATCTATGATGCAATGTTGATTGCAGGACTGTAGAATCACAACAGACTTGCTGAAACCCTACCTTCTTGACTCACTATCTGTCTAATACTGGGTAAGTTCCTAACCTCACCAAGTTTAATTTTCCTCTGTGAAATGAGAGTGATACTTTTTCACACCAAAGGAAATGAGGAAGAGTAAATCTGACATTTTTCAGAACGGCTTGGTCCATCTACCTTATCCCAAAACCCCACCCTTTTCCTCCTGTGTCAGTGCCTGATTTTAGCAACTAACCCTAATACTCAATGGCTGCTCTTTCTTTTTCTTTTCAACTTATTAGTTTATCTTCTGTGTCTTTCCATTGGTTTTAATGAGGGCAAGAACTTTGTCAGCATAATTAAGTGCTGAATGTTGAAGATCTAGAATAATTCCTTTCATATGTTAGGGACTCAGTTGGTGAAATAATGTGATATAGAATATATAAAGTGCCACAATGGCTTTCACCAAACAAGAGTCTGTCCTCCAAACTGTTGTCTTTCTTCTTTGGCATTGCTGTTTGCCTAATCTCATCATTTTTGACCTATAGTGATTGATCTGCCTACCCCCATTTTTCTTCTAACCTCCATTAATAGCCTAGCAAAATTTTGGACTGATTGCTTTCTAAAAACTTTATCAACAGAACTGATTCTGTGAGAGAACCATTCTAATTTTCCTACTCAAGTAACTTTAATAAACCTTCACTGTATTTATTAAGAAGCCCAAATTCCTTAGCAATTCTTTCTCGATACCCACCCCTCAACTTTCATTACTTCAGGCATGAACTTCAATGAACTTCAGGCATTTTGATAGCCCTTCAAGTGGTCATGCATGTTCCCACCTTTGATTACACATCACACAATGGGAATGCCTAAATGAAATTCTTACTTTAGAACACAGTTTAAGACATCAGACTTAAAGTTGAGTTCTTAAAAAAAATTAAAACTATTACTACAAAATTATCACCAAAAAACTACTATAAAATCACTATGGTGTCATCATTTTTAAGGAATTGTGTGCAATAATAAAATTCTCCCAACTTTGTAAGTTTCAGCCTTTCCATGCACAATCACTGTTTACAAGTTCTATCATACGTAATCGCTGTTCAAAATGATTTTCTCTTCTTCCTTCAATTTTTAAACATATTTAAACTTGTATAATATACACATGTGAATTTATATATATTTAAAACATATTATAAATAATATTCTGCAATTATTTTATTTATGATATTGTTCACCTATTTTTTTTCTAACAGCTGCAGAGTTAACACACTCTTGTGAATTCTTATTTGATTCATTTGTTCAAACAAATAAATTGATATTACATCATAAAGAAAGTTTTCCTTATATTTTACCTACTGTTTCAGTATTCTATAACCTCTAACTAGGTATTGAGTTTTCTCAATCACTTCTTCCAATATTTATAAATCAACAGATAATGATGGTTTTTCCCTAAGTCACCAAATTAGTAAGAATTGAATATTTTGTCCTCTTCCAACAACAATCTGAATGACCTTTTAAGGTATTTGAAAAATTATCAAATATTTCCTCTAGGAATTATTCATATGCCCAAGCCTGAATAAATTAGAGATCGACTTTCAATATGAAAAAGAAACATTTGCTTCGCTACAATTTTATCATTTTGGGCTTAATTTTTTTGTGCAATAGCCATATGAACTTTTATAAATTTTAAGATATAGAACTATTACTAATAATTTACTGCTTTGTAATTTTTATGTCAGTGATGCAAAAATATTCAAGAGTTCAATAATTTATAGATCTTATAAACTAAAGTTTTACTTCTATAAAGTTATTTAATATGAAATCCTATTGAAGCCAATTACCTTTCTTAAAGCAGGGCAGAAATTAAAGAAAAGTCGGTGGTTACATGTTTTAAATCTTTCAGGAAGATGCCAGTTCTGAATGATTTCTTCATCAGAAATCACATGACAATCCAGTGCTTTCAGAGACCACACACTGTTAACAAGAACATGTCTATATCCTTTTTTAAGACTTACTGGACAATCAAACATAGTGAGAGCAATGAGGTTTGAACAAGCAGATAATACACATATATTTTTTAACTTTGAAAATCCATTGTCATGAAGATAGAGGAGTTTCAGGTTCTTCAATCCACTCCAAAATTTAGTATTTGGTAGAAGCTTTATCTGAAATGTTATTAAAAATACTTTGAATTCCACTATTACTTTTCTATAAACAGCATGGAAAATATTCAACATTACACATCATTTAAAATTCAATATTTCCTATGTGGCAATTAATAAGCAAAAAGAGGATTACTAATTATCCAAATGATGAGGGGAAAAAAACATGCATATACTGGGCATCTGGAACAGGTTACAATCATTAGAGTAATGAAATACATCATCGTATGTATTTTCTTCAGTGGAAATTCCTTTGTATTAGGTTGACTGTTTAAACATTTCTAAAATACTGTCCTTAAATGAAGAATTAAAGAGTAAAATGTTTTTGTTTTGTTTTGTTTTGTCTTTGAGACAAAGTTTATCCCTGTCATCAGTCTACAGTGCAGTGGTGTGATCACGGCTTACTGCACCCCTGAACCCTTGGGCTCACACAATCCCACTGCCTCAACCCTCCAAGTAGCTGGAACTATAGCCACATACCACCATGGCCAGCTGAAGAAGTATCCTTAATCCAGACTACAGATTTAAACAGTAAAATATACCAAATCATGTATTATATGCTTTTATTTAAAAATTTTTTTTGTTTACACTTAAAATTTTGCATTTATATACTTTTTTGTATTTTTCATTTATTTTTAAATTTTGTTTATATTTTAGTTAAAAGACTGAGAAAATTATTATAGTTAGATAACATGCTTATTCTACTTAAATTTCATTTATATGCAATTATCTGAAATAGCTACTGTTACCTGATTTCCATGGAGATCAAGTTTGATTAATTTGGTACAACTCTGAAGTGGATGAATATCTGTGATAAAATTGTTTGAGAAGATGCACACTCTAAGAGATATACAAGACTGAAAACTTTCCATAGATTTTAAGTGAAGGCCACTGAACTTCACAAAGACAAAATCTTTTTGATCTTCTATTATGTTTTCGTTATAATGACTCCATTCTTCATGACTGATCAACTCTTCTCTGATTGTTCCATGAAACATCTAGGAATGATGAGAAACAGTTTTTAAAGATTTTTTTTTTCAACTTTACAAAATATTAGAATGAACAAAAAATTGGCAAGAGATAGGTAGAATAAAAATGGATAGAAAAGTTGAAATTAAAAAATACATATATCTAAATCCCATAGAACTTTTATCCCAAAATATCTTAAATACATAACATATCTAAAACTACTACTTGGAATGTTACCACTGCCTTCACCAATTAACAAATCAGTAAGAGAAGAAAAATTTAATTTTTCATAGGATACTTAACATGAAAATTAGTGAAGTAACTGATATGAAACATCACTTTCAGGCAAGGTAAGTAACGACAAACTATACCTTGCATAGATGGTAAAATGATTTTGCTTAAAAGACATCATTCAATAAAGGAATGCTTTGAATTTTGAACAAGTCAGGAGAGGGATAGTCTCTGTCATAATCAAGACTATGTCAAAGATGCTAAAAAACTACAGATTAAATGAAATGAAAGTGCAATTCGGACCTTCAGCTATTATCGACAATATTTCTTAAAGAGACAATTTATTATCACATTACTTTTTATGTTCAATTCAGTTAGCCAATTAGAATACAAAATTCTAAGCTTTAACATTTGACTAATTATCTAAAACTTTTAGATCAAAACATTTTGATATAATTTTATAGTACTCTCATACATATAACTTTTCCCATGTTACGGGTAATTTCAGGTTTCATGAAAGGAAGTCACTGATAGCTGTGAAGAGAATTATGAGCTCAAGTGGTCTATTTAAAAGCATTTTGTGAGATTAACCACCTTCTCCATTGGAAGTATCAATTTTTACCATGTGCAAGAAAATTAAATGAGTATAATTCAAATGAGAATAAATGTGAAAATCCAGATAAACTCTTGTATTTTTTCAAAACACTGTCTACTGTTTACAATATACCCTGGCCAAGGGCATAAAACTAAAATCCTCAAACTCTGAAGTATCACCTAAGGAATTTAGTTAAAGGGTCCCATCTTAAGACCCCAGAATCTGTAATTTAACACACAATTCATAAACACTTTCAGAAAGATTAGCCTAAACTACAGGTAAATAAGTCTTCCACATATGAAGAGCAGGATGTATGAAAAACCTTCAGGAACCAAATCCATCCAGCACAGCCTAGAATGCAGGATGGTATCCACGTGTACCCTATCATGCGTATGCCCAAAATAGAAAATATCTTAATACTCAGGCTCTTCTTTCAAAGAACTACTTTTAGATTTTGGCAAATAAAGACAGGCTAACTCCAGCAACAGTGTATAGCAGGGCTGTGAGAGACCACATGTGGGGCACATTAGGGTATTTCAAGACGGACAATGCTCGAAAGTTTAGAATAGAATCGAAAGAATAGAAAACATTTTTTGAAATCAATAACTATTCTGCAAGAAATCTATAAGGTGAGAGTCACACCAAAGAAATGCATCATTTATTTTTTGCGTATGTAATTTTTAAAATTAGTAAACAATCTGGAGAGCAGGGGCTGTTAACAGAAAAACTGAGTGAAAAATACAGAGTTCCCCTATATTCCCTCATGCCTCTCCAACCCCCATGGGTCTCCTCCATTATTAAAATCCTGCATAATTGTGGTACATATGATACAACTGATGAACCTATACTAATACTTTATTAACTAAAGTCCATAGTTTACACTGGGGTTCACTTGTTATGTTATGGATTCTACATGTATTTTGAAAAATACATGACATATCCATCATTATTGCGTCATTCCCTTAAAGTCCCCTGTGCTTCACTTATCCCTCCCTCCCCCTCTCTCAAGTCCCTGACAACCACTGATTTTTAAATGTCCCCATAGTTCCATCTTTTCTAGAATGTCATATAGTTGAAAGCACGCAACACATCAGCTTTTCAGATTGGCTTCTTTCTCTTAGAAATATGCATTTAAATTTCCTCTACATCTTTAAAAAAATAAGCTACATCATATGGATGTAACAGTCTAATTCATCCATTCATCAAGTGAAGATATCTTAACTATCTCCGATTTTGCACAATTATGAATGAAGCTGCTATAAAAATCTGTGTACAGGTTTTTCTGTGGCCGTAAGTTTTCTATTCATTTGAGTAAACACCAAGGAGCTTTTTTGCTGGATCATATGGTAAGGTTATGCTTCATCTTGTAAGAAAGCTGCACTGTCTTCCAGTTTCTGTACCATTTGTGCTCCCACCAGCAATGAATGAGAGGCTCTATTGCTCCACAACCTCTCCTGCATTTGGTGGTGTCAAGATTTGGATTTTGGCCATCCTTACTAAGTACCGCCACCTTATTGTTTTAATTGGCAATTGCCTAATGATATTATGATATTGAGCATCTTTTCATAAGCTTTCATGCCAAAGTGCATCTCCTTTTGTAAACTTCCTATTCAGATCTTTTGTCTGTTTTTTTGATTGGGTTGTCTTCTTATTGTCAAGTTTGAGAGTTATGTGTATTATTTTGGATACCAGTTATTTATCAGGTATGTGTTTTGTAAAGATTTTATCTCAGTGTGTGGCTCGATTTTTCATTATCTTAATTTTCTTTTCTTTTTTTTCTTTTAGCTGATAAACTCACAACAAAAGCTTTGGATAACCAAAACTCATCAAAATGGAACATCGAGGGGCCATTTCTTCACATAACACTAGAAGTGTCTTCCTACATTTCATCACTGCAGCAGTACTCAAATTGTATATAGATTTTTGTTTATATATACACACACACACAATACACAAAGTTATATGTAATTATAGATAGCTATATGAACATACAAAATTTTTTTATTTTGAACTATTTCTCACACTGACAATTACATCTCTAATAGTCTATTCTGAAACTTCTTTATAGAAAATAGTATTTTCTTTCAGACTTAATTTAAGGGACAGTGCCTTTCAATCATAAAGATATGGAGTCCACCTAAGTGCTTATCAACTGAAGAGTAGATTAAGAAAATGTAGTTTATATACATATGAGGGAGTGTTACTCAACTATAAGAGAAAGAAATAACGCTTTCTGCAGTAACTTGGACGGAATTAGAGGCCATTGTCCTACATCAAGTAATTCATGTTCTCACTTATAAGTGGGAGCTAAACTATGGCTCCACAAGGGCGCACAGAGTATCATAATGGACATTGTAAAGAATGAAAATTATCTGTGGGGAATAATGTACATTACCTGGGTGGTGGGCTACACCATAAGCCCTGAGTCCACCATTATACAATACATATGTAATGAAATTCAAGGTATACCCTCTAAATCTATTAAAATAAGAAAAAAATCAAGCAATGTTTTTAATTAAAAATAATTATTAATGTCTGTAGGTTCACCAATCAGCAATAAGTTTTTATTAAATTTTCTGGATTAATGTCTATATGTCATCTGAACATGTTAATGATCTACTAATGGTATCATTCAAAAATAAGACCTTTTGTCTGTTAACTTTATAAAATGAGAGGTTCTGCACTTCTGTGAAGCATTCAAACTTTTCCTAGTAGATGAATAACCTTGTTAGAAGTTTTGTGACATTAATACTGTTGTAACCAATGTCATAAAATAACATCTCCTGTACACAGAATTTTTAAACATGTTCAAATTTTTTCATATGAAATGAGTAATGTACAATTGAGGGAGAATTACATGTTTCCCACCACACAAAGGGGAGCACTATGTTGTGCTAGCTTGGGGTGCTCAACAGAATTGTTGCCAAATAGATTAAGCAAATGCCTAAAAATAGTTATAAGAGAAAAGAGATGTGATTCATCACTTTTAAGGGAGAGGCAACCCGTGTAAACCAGCCTTGACTGCTTAGAACTGTTTTAGCTGACCCATAATACCCTTTAGCTAATTCTAACTTCTCTTTTTTTTTTTTTTTTTTTTGTGGTTTTTGGCCAGGGCTAGGTTTGAACCCACCACCTCCAGCATATGGAACCGGTGCCCTACTCCTTGAGCCACAGGCACCGCCCACCCTTTAGCTAATTCTAATACTAAATCTCTGCCTAGTGGAAAATTATAACAACCTTAACATAGGTTATATGAAGGCACATGGTTGTACTGTGTATGCGGGATTTCTTTCCATATGAAGATGTGATGATACAGTGTGAGAGCTCTGTGTACTCGCTGGAAAGAACTTCAGGCAAAGAACAGTAACTCCTGCCTGCCCACGAATGAATGTCCAGGGAAGCCCTGTGCAAAGAGTAAAGGGCCAGAGAATCCCTGTGCAAGGAGTGAAGAGCTGGAGAACTGAATGTCTGGGAAGTGCCTGGGCAAGGAGTGAATAGCCAACAAAAGCCTCCTGCACAGGGCGGCATGGACACCTGTGTGAGTGATCGCTGATAAACCATCTAACTCACCACACTGGACTTACATGGCTCCATCTCAGTTTGGGGAGCAGTTTTTCTACCCTGTCCTGAGATTTTCTAAAGACAATAATTAGGGAATTAGTTTGACTGACATTCTTGCCTTAAGTGAAAACATCTTATAAAGAGACATATAGTCTGAGGAAGAAAAGGATTATTGGGTCACATAAATCCAAATTTGAGATAATTTTCATGACGTTACTTAATTCAATGCCTTTTTTTCTCCATTTTTACCAACAGTGTATACTGTAGCTTTAATCAAAAAGATGTCTACTTTAAGTAAAAAATGTGTAAGAATTAAATATTAGTGTGATTAAATCTAAATTATTCAAGGTAATATTCATATCACTTAGTACAATGCATTTTCCCATGATGAACAATTGACTATTTTTAGCTTTAATTAAAAATATAACTATTATGATAAAAAACATCTGTAAGAATTAAACACTAAAGTCTTTAAGGGGACTCCCAGGCTTCATGGCTTCAGAAATTAAACAACAACAACAAAACGGTTTCCTAATTCTTAAAAGTTTTAAAGAAAATCCAATACAAAAAAATGGAATTAACCATGATAAAGAAAAATAGGCAGCACTGAAATATTAATTTATATTTAATTCAACAAGTAAAATTCTAAGCCATTCAGATATTTGGCTTCTTAATTAATGAAATATCCTAAACTCTATCTTAGGATGTCACGCTCCTCTCTCAGTATAATCCCACTTGTCAAATAATTGCTTAGTCATCATTTAGATTTTGGTCCTTTGTCCACATTCCCAATTTAGAGATTATATATTTACTTGTGTTATTATTAATGATCCTCTTTCTTACTAAATTACATGTATGTTGAGAATAGAAAACTTGTTTTACAGTTATTTATTTTCATATTCTAGCATGGGACTAAGAACTGAGTTAGATCTCAATACACATCTAATTAACACTGGCTAAAGGTTCTGTCCTATGGGCCTTAAGTGAACTGGTCCATCTAAAATGGTTCATTGCCATGTCTGATGCTATGGCAAAGATAGTCAGAAGGTCAAGTTCACCTGGAATGCTGAAATGACTGGGCCTTTGGCTCTGTACTGTTTCAAGGCCTTGATCAGGACTCTCCATGTCATCCATCTACCTGTATCTGCAATGGAAGCCAGACTCTCCACATGCTTAACTCAGAAACTGTTGGCTTTCTTAAGACTCAGGCCCAATTTGTAAAAAATCCCCTCACCCTCAGTTATATTATATTGGTCAGAACAAATTCTGATTTTTCAAGCAGTTCATAAGCTACATAGAGAGAAAAGGAACTGAAATATTTAGGTTATATTAAACATGAAATGTCCAATTTCCTTACGTACTAAGTATGACAGTTGTTATCTCTGACATTTCATTTTGGTGCTTCTTGTTTTATTTATATTGTGAAGATGCATCCTCATTCTTTCAAATGTGCATTTTGGCTTGTGATTATCTTTTAAAAAACATTTTAGAGCAATTTTTTGCAAAACCACAGGTAAGTCAAAAATTCATGTTATTTTTGAATATGAGTTCCATCATGGACCAATGTAACCCAGTCAGCCTGAAGTGTCAATGAAGTGTTTGGGAAGGATGTGGCTGATATAACAAACAGTACGTCACCTTTCTGTAGTAGAGGGGAAAACACCCGCTGAGCCCTAAACTTCTATTTTATTCTCTTCTTTAGTTTTCTGTATTTTTTTCTCTCCGACTGCTCTTCTTTCAAGAGGAACAAAAAGCCCAAATGCCTATACAGAATATTATTTTTCAATTTATTATACATCAATTAGTTTGGTGGCCTTATTAAAATGTGGAATCCCAAAGCAAACATTATTATTTTTGCACAACTAATGGGTTTACTACTTAGCTGAATTGGTGTATTTTACTTGGGTAAAATAATACTCATAAATACCTGCAAATACAGTGTAGCAAATACACTGATGTAGTAATAACACTCAGGTAACTTAAGACTATTTAAACAACCATCATCACAGTTTTATTATCTAGAATACAAACAAATAAAATGCCTAGACTTTTTCACCCCAACAGTCTACTGTCAAGCAAATTTACTCCCACTCAGATTGTACTTTTTCAAATTTTTACTTAAAAATTAATACTAATGAAAATTAGACAGAAAAGGAGGAGAACAAAAACTATTGGTCTTCGGGCATATTTACTTCCAGCATATTTTATGTGAGTAATATAATTATATTGGGAAAAACTAATATCTATTTCTATGGTCATCATTCCCATATCCAACAAATACTCCATTTAATACTCTATGTGACAGAGTCTATTACATCACTCTTTTTTAGTCCCCTCAGTTATTATCATTATCTGATTATTTTAAATTTGGTTATTTTTTCATTGTTTACCTAATTGGAATGTAGCCCCCTATATACAGGCTCTGTTAACTTTCACTCCCTTGGGTGCTTACCTAGTCGCGCATTTTAAAATTAATTCCACCTATATGCTGACATTCTCAAAATTATGCCACATATCTCTAACATAGACTTTGCAAACTCCTGGCCTCAAGTGATCTTCTAGCCTCGGACTCCCAAAGGGTTGGAATTACAGACATAAGCCACCATTCCTTGTCATTCTAACCCGGACTTCTGTCCTGAACTCCAGACTCAGGAGAGTCTAATTATATACACAGACACATACACACACAAACTCCCATTACATATGCATTGCACATACATAGACATATATATATTCTGTTTATTCTACATGTCTAAAACAAATACCTGGATTATATCTATTACTTCACCAACTTACCCATTCAAACCTTTTCCCCCCACAGATGATGGCAAGTCCATCTTTAGACACTCATCTTTGACTCCTTTCTCTCACACTGTGACCCATTCCTATTCCATCAGCACATTTTAATAATTTTTGTCTTCAAAATATATCCAGAATCTTCTCTTTATCCCCACTGTTAGCATCTTGGTCAAGCCTTCAATACCTCTCACCTGGATTATTACAGTAACCTCCAAACAAGTTTCCCTTCTTATATCATCCCCCATCTATTTTCATATATCTGAATGATCTCTTATACCTATTTAAATATTTATCTTTAAATATACGTATTTAAACATTTATATTTAAATATACCTATAGGCAAGTCAGTCCAAACCCCTGCAATGGCTTTGCTTCACTCAAGAGTAAAAACCAAAATCATTTCTATGGCCTTTTGCTACCCCTCTGACCTTCTCTCTTGCTGCTTCCACTTTTGCTTACTCTCAAGTCTTCTGTATTTACTAATAAGAATGTTCATCAACAAAAACAGTTTTAAATGATAAAATTATGAATAATTCATCTGCCTTTTTTCCCGAATGCTTAGTGCACAATTAAGTAACAGGGTCAGGTCTTTAGAAGAAAAACTAAGTTTGTGACGAGCTTATAGTTCTTATATGCCTGATGAAGATCTTAAGAAATGCAGGGTTCTCAAATAAATGTTAAGGTGTGGTAGAAGGAGCTCTGGGTTTGAGACTGAAATAGATTCCTTAAACCTTGTACTACTTACTAATTGCTATAGCCTGACTAAGTCATTATTCTCTCTGATTCTCAGCTTTCTTATAAGTATAGAAGAATTCAATCTGTAAAACTCATTATAAACTCGGTGCTCTACAAGAGAAATACCTATACATAGCTACCAAAAATACATCTAAGAAGACAGATTTATTCCTAAATGTTCTAACATTTAGGATTAACCTGTATATACAACAGGATGACAGAGAAGCGCCCAACATACTACAAATGTTTGGAACCTGGGAGCAGACTCAATTTTATTCATTGACCAAACAAAACACCGGGAGGCTGGTCTGTGTAGCCTACGAAGCAAACGCAGAACAGAGCTGGGGTGGCTCACGCTCTAGGAGCAGCAAGGGTAAAGAAGCCCAAAACCTAAAGTTCCTCAAAAGAATAGATTTCAAGTATTCAGGCTGCGCGTCTAGCTCCAACCAAGAGAGAGGTCACAAGGCAACAGGTGACTCGGGGGTAGAAATCCGTCAAGACAGCCTTGAGAACCGCTCCTGGCTGATACAAACCACCTATTAGGACGGGTCGCCTAAGGAGAGAAAGTGGGACCCTGCTGCAGTTTCGTCTATCTCCTTACTGGGGCGGTTCTAACAATTTTGCCGCCCAGACTGAACCACTCACCAGGGCAATCGGGCTGGAAGGCCTCGGGAGCTGAGAATAGGAGGCCCAGACCCTGCACTGTCCGACAAATCGCTAGATGTTCATCTGCTCCACAGGCCGTTACTAAGGAAACGAGGCAAAGATCACGGCTCACCCCATCCCGGCTTTTCGGGTGTTGGTCTGGGCGCTCTGGGGGCGTGGCTACGTGAGTGACGCACGGAAAGGGCGGGGCAGAGAGGCCCGGACGGACGGCCGCGTTACGGCCCAGGGCGCATGCGTGCTGTGCGGCGCGGGCTAGGGCTGGTGGGGCTATGGCTGCTGCGGGGTCCCTGTCTGGAGTGTCTCTGCGAGAAGCCACTCAACGAAAATTGCGAAGGTTTTCAGAGCTGAGAGGTACCGAAGAAGGAACCCGAGTTCTCTGGGTTAATGGAGGGGGGAGTGTTTTACGTCCGAGGAGATTTGCTGGACTGTCACTTCCTGTCTGCTTCTCACCTGCGGGCTTGGGACACTGGCCCCGGAAGAACCCGCTGATAATTCCTTTTGAATTTTTAATTCTGTTATTGTCCCTTATTACATTATGTCAGTTTCTTTAACTTTATTTCTAGTAGTTTAGGTATCAAAATAACTGAGGAGGAAGGAGAAGAAAGAAAACTAACTTGGGAGAAGTTATGCATTGTTTAGATCGTTAATAAAAGATGTTTTAAATAAATCTAAAAGATCTGAAGCGTTTTGACCCGTAGAAATGATCTGATATTATCCTTCTACCTACCCATCTACTTCACCAATTTGTTCTGTATTTGCTTACTGGGGGGGGCGGGGAGACATAACATGAAGAAGTTACGGATTAAAAACTTAAAAGAGAAACTTTGACATCAAAAAACAGGCTCTGTCATTTGTCATTCCCAATACAATTATCTAATAAAAGTGGTCGTATATTTCATGCAATGAATGCTTAAAAAAAACAGGCACTAAAACTTGGAAAACAGCAGAATGTTTAGCGCTATTAGATTCTAGCTGATAAGTCCTGTTAACTAATAAAAAAAAAAACTTATTCATCTTTTTTGTCAATAAAGAAGAGCTTTCAGCTGTCTACCAAAAGTGCAGTCTATCTTTTAATAAATTCATCAGGGAATTGGGACTTTATTATAAAAAAATTTGTGCAATTCTAATAGCTCCCATGAGCTTGCATGGCTCGTCTAAAGTGGTAAAAAATAAAAGTACCTACATTTTAAACAGCAGTGCTGAACAAACTGATCCTTGGATGTTTTTTAGCCAGTAAACATGAAGTGGCCCCGAAATAAGAGAAATGATTTTCAAAATTGGAGATTCATTTATTTCTTTGTCTCCTTTTCTTAATTAAGAATTGAGGTAATAATCTTTGACAGGTTAAAATTACCTATCTTAATCAAGAAACATTATATCTTTCAAAAGTAAATCTGAAATTTCTAAATAAATGCTATTATAGACCATAAAAAGAGGGAGTAATCAAAAGGGGATGGGGAACCAAAACTTGGAAGCAATCTTCATTAGCTCTATTTTGGAAATACTAATGTGCTATTAGTTATTCCCTAATTCTCAAATCCAGAAAATAACATTTTTGAAGATGATAATAAATGTTAACCTTCCCCCTTTTTCCAAATAGTCAAACCTATAACAGCTAGAAAATTCTGACAGTTTTTGTTACCATTTCCTTTTTCCATATAGGGAAATTTGTGGCAGCTGGAGAATTCTGGGACATAGTTGCAATAACAGCAGCTGATGAAAAACAAGAACTTGCTTATAAGCAACAGTTGTCAGAAAAGCTGAAAAGAAAGGAGTTACCTCTTGGAGTTCAGTATCATGTGTTTGTTGATCCTGCTGGAGCCAAAATTGGTATGCATTTTATGGTCAGGTTTATAACATTGGTCCTGGGCACAGTAATCATTGAAGAAAAGTTTTATGTGGCTTACAGTTTATAAGCTGCATACCCCTCCCAGCGCTTTTATACACTTTAAAATTTGAAAGTAAATTGACTTATTTTTTAAGAAAAATAAAGAAACTGTACCCATTGTGACTTAGCTTCAATATTTCCAGAATGTTACTTAAAATAGAATTTTATTAGTCTTATTAAAATTTAGTCACATGGTGAATATTATTGTGGACCTTATCAGTAGAGCCAGTAAGGTCCCTCCCCACTCCACAGTTTCTTCAGAAATCTATATGAAGAAAGCAAATTTGGAAAAAAAATAAACAGCCTTTTGGGACCACAACACAGAATCCAAAACAGTACAGACTGATGGCATAACTATTATAAAGTATTGATTTTAAAACTCTAGTTGGTCAATTTTGTTCTTTGACTATCTTTTGCAAATAAAAATAAATGCTATTTTCCTCAAAGCTTTTTTCATTGTAATACTTAAAATTGAAGCCACTTTATAAGAGATAAAGTGTCTGAATGTCACATTAGCATTGTTGTAATTAGCCAATGCTGTTCTAATACTCAAAACTATAAGGTCGGGCGGCGCCTGTGGCTCAGTGAGTAGGGCGCCGGCCCCATATGCCGAGGGTGGCGGGTTCAAACCCAGCCCCGGCCAAACTGCAACAAAAAAATAGCCGGGCGTTGTGGCGGGCGCCTGTAGTCCCAGCTGCTCGGGAGGCTGAGGCAAGAGAATCGCGTAAGCCCAAGAGTTAGAGGTTGCTGTGAGCCGTGTGACGCCACGGCACTCTACCCAAGGGCGGTACAGTGAGACTCTGTCTCTACAAAAAAAAAAAAAACTATAAGGTCAATACTTTTGTTATTCCCAATATATAGGTGAGATCTGAGACACTGAGACTTAATTTGCCCAAGGTAACTAGTGTGGTGGTTATATTTAAGATATTTTTTAGGAAACCAGGTTCTAAAACTCTTTTTAGAAAGGAGATCTAACTTGTATATTTAATTATGTCTTATAGGATAATTATTTAAGGGAGCATTGTAATTCCCTATGAATGTTTGTACTTGAGTCTTGTAGTGTTTCACAGTGTGTAATTTATCATTTTTTTCTGATTTTATTACTGTTCTGTGAGAATATTAACTCATCATTTATTACTGAGGGTTTCATTACCAATTGTTTGTTTGCTATGAGATATATTTAAGTTTATCATTTTGTCAATATGTTTAGTGAGCCTTGAAATTACATCTCCTAAATTTACCATCATTAGAAAGTTTTAGTAGGTTTCTATGAAATAAACTGTACTTTTTAACTTTACTTTTAAGGAAATGGAGGATCAACACTTTGTGCCCTTCGATGTTTGGAAAAGCTATATGGAGATAAATGGAATTCTTTTACCATCCTATTAATTCACTCTGGTAAAGTTATACTTTACTATTTTACATTTTATTTTCAGTATTCTACCTTTGATACCTTAGGGACTTTTCTCCCATACTCTCCTTTTTTTTTTTTTTTTTTTTTTTTTAATTTTGTTATTCTGCTTTGAAAGCAAATATTTTGTGCTTTTATTGGTATCATTAGGTAACAAGTTGGCATGGACATTTTCACAAAGTTTATCGTTAAAATTGTAGATCACATACATCATCACCTTTGCACAAATATTGTTTTGCATGCATATAGAAAATGATTTTTTTTTTTTTTTTTATTGTTGGGGATTCATTGAGGGTACAATAAGCCAGGTTACACTGATTGCAATTGTTAGGTAAAGTCCCTCTTGCAATCATGTCTTGCCCCCATAAAGTGTGACACACACCAAGGCCCCACCCACCTCCCTCCTTCCCTCTTTCTGTTTCCCCCCCATAACCATAATTGTCATTAATTGTCCTCATATCAAAATTGAGTACATAGGATTCATGCTTCTCCATTCTTGTGATGCTTTACTAAGAATAATATCTTCCACGTCCATCCAGGTTAATACGAAGGATGTAAAGTCTCCGTTTTTTTTAATGGCTGAATAGTATTCCATGGTATACATATACCACAGCTTGTTAATCCATTCCTGCGTTGGTGGGCATTTAGGCTGTTTCCACATTTTGGCGACTGTAAATTGAGCTGCAATAAACAGTCTAGTACAAGTGTCCTTATGATAAAAGGATTTCTTTCCTTCTGGGTAGATGCCCAGTAATGGGATTGCAGGATCAAATGGGAGGTCTAGCTTGAGTGCTTTGAGGATTCTCCATACTTCCTTCCAGAAAGGTTGTACTAGTTTGCAGTCCCACCAGCAGTGTAAAAGTGTTCCCTTCTCTCCACATCCACGCCGCTTCATCCCAGGGATGCAAGGCTAGTTTAACATACGCAAGTCTATAAACGTTATCCACCATATTAACAGAGGCAAAAATAAAGATCACATGATCCTCTCAATAGATGCAGAAAAAGCATTTGATAAAATCCAGCATCCTTTTCTAATTAGAAAATGATTTTTCTAGGACAGGACTCATTCAAATGTGAGCACTTCTCAGGAAGGCACTAACAAAGATTCTTGCTTTGGGGAGAGGCTAGTTTAGCACTATTATTACTACACTTCTGCCTAAACTTGCTGTCTTACATTTTTGTCTGATTATTGGTAGCCAAGGGCTAGAATGCTTAAAAGAATTTTAAAAGTAAATGGAAATAGTGGCAAGGCACAGAGTTGACAAGTGAGTGTGTGAGGGGGAAGCATACAGAAAAAGGAAGACATTCTAAAACAGAACAGTAGGAAGATTCTGAACAATCTTAGAATAAAGGATAATTATTTAAATCAAATACCTTTAGTTATATGAAACTTTTGGTTACTTGCAAACCTCTGTTATTTTTTCTCTATATGCTAGAAAAGTTTTAGTTTAGTTTTAATTTCTCTAAAACTTTGTCATGGACTGACAACTAGTTTGGGGACAGGTATTTTAGAACCACTCATCTACACGGCTTCCAAGGCGTTTTCCAGTTCTTATGAATCATATACAAAGACTGATTTTTTTTTATAAAGGTGATATCAAATTAAAGATAAGTTTTTTGTAATTTTTTCCCTAAGAAGTGAATTCTTAACATAGGAGTCTGACGTGATTAAAATATACTGTTTAAAATGTAGATGTACAATCATGTTTTAGCCCATGGTGCTTTTTATTTGTTATACATGTGATTCAAAATAATTCACAGGCACCGCATTGTATTGGAAATTGTTCTTAACCCAGAATTTTTAAAACTGCATTGAATCAAATGGCTGCAGGAAAATTGCTCTCTGAATTTTTAATCTGAATTGTATTATTCTTAACACAGTCATAGTTAACACATTATATGCATTAAATACCTTTAGAAAGATTTTGATTTTTGTAATCGATGCCCTTGGGTTTTAAAAAAAAAAATCACAATAACACTTTTTTAAATGACTGTTTTGTTTAATTTTATAGGTGGCTACAGTCAACGCCTTCCAAATGCAAGTGCTCTGGGGAAAATTTTTACTGCTTTGCCTCTTGGTAACCCCATTTATCAGATGTTGGAATTAAAATTAGCCATATACATTGATTTTCCCTTACATATGAATCCTGGGATTCTGGTTACCTGTGCAGATGATATTGAACTTTATAGTATTGGAAAATCTGAGTTTATAAGATTTGACAAACCTGGCTTTACTGCTTTAGCTCATCCTTCTGGTTTGACTGTAGGTACCACACATGGAGTATTTGTCTTAGAGCCTTTTGATTATTTAGAACATAGAGACCTTGAATACAGGTCCTGCCATCGTTTCCTTCATAAGCCCAGCATAGAAAAGATGTACCAGCTTAATGCTGTGTGTAGACGTGGGGGATTTTGTCTGCAGGACTCTGCTGGGGGTGACAGTGCCTATTTGAAATTAGGCTCTGATTATGTGTACACAGATAGCCTGTTTTACATGGATCACAAATCAGCAAAGAAATTGCTCGCTTTTTATGAAGAAATAGGTACACTGAACTGTGAAATAGATGCCTATGGTGACTTTCTTCAGGCTTTAGGACCTGGAGCAACTGTGGAATACACCAGAAACACATCAAACGTTACTAAAGAAGAGTCAGAGTTGGTGGATATGAGGCAGAGAATCTTCCATCTTCTTAAAGGGACCTCACTAAATGTTGTTGTTCTTAACAACTCCAAATTTTATCACATTGGGACCACTGAAGAATATTTGTTTCATTTTACTTCAGATAGCAGTTTAAAGTCAGAGCTGGACTTACAGTCTGTAACTTTTAGCATCTTTCCACAAATACCAGAACATTCTGGTAAAATCTGTATCATCCAAAGTATACTGGATTCAGGATGTTCTCTGGCACCTGGCTCGGTTGTGGAGTATTCCAGATTGGGGCCTGATGTTTCACTTGGGGAAAACTGCATTATTAGTGGTTCTTACATCCCAGCAGAAGCTGTCCTGCCTGCACGTTCTTTTGTGTGTTCCTTAAGCTTGAAGATGAATGGATGCCTAAAATATTCAACTATGGCATTTGGAGTGCAAGACGACTTGAAAAAGAGTGTTAAAACACTGTCAAATATAAAGTTACTTCAATTCTTTGGAGTCTGTCTTCTGTCGTGCTTAGATATTTGGAATCTTAAAGTTACAGAGGAACTGTTCTCAGGAAACAAGACACATCTGAGTTTGTGGACTGCTCGCATTTTCCCAGTTTGTTCTTCTTTGAGTGATTCAGTTACAACATCTTTAAACATGTTACATGCTGTTCAGAACAAGTCAGCGTTCAGCCTGAATAGTTATAAGCTATTGTCCATTGAAGAAATGCTTATCTACAAAGATGTAGAAGACATGATAACTTACAGGGAGCAAATTTTTCTAGAAATTAGTTTAAATAAAAAGCAATTTGATTTGGAGATACCTTAAATTTTATATACTTATCTTTTCTTTGAGCAAGATTCCTAATTTAGTAGTTTTCTGTAGGAATTTTTTTGAAAAGAAGTGAATTAATGAAAACTGTATAATTAACTGTAGTGCAACATTAATAATACAAAAGAGCCATTTTTTGATGGAAGAATATTTCCAGACTAAATTCTTAAAAGGTACTTTTTGGATGTTTATCACATTCCATATCCATTAAAAATGATAGCTTTATAGAACATTGTTTTGTTCATATAGTAAAGTAGTTTAAGAGGAAATTTTCTAAGTATTTTTGAAGAATTTTTCCATCTTCTTTGGATTTTGGTTCCAAATAGGTTTTAAATATTTATTAGCGATCATCTCCTCAGATGTCGTTCTATTTTGATAAATTAATAAAAATGGCATGTCTAGGGTTCAGAATGCTATACAAATGTTATAGAAATAGTGCTTTAGAAATTTATAGCTGACAAGTTGAGAGTGAATCAATGCTTAATACATTTTGATTATTCTAGATAAATCATTAAATACAAAGAATTCTAAAATTTATGGTAGAGATTTATCTCTCATTAATTGATCTTACCTAAATAAAATATGAATACACGTGAATATGTGTTTGTATATCTCATAAATTTTCTCCAAATCTATTCCATGGGAAAATACAAACATATACACACAAAAAAAACTCAAGTTATATGTGAGGAAGGTGGTAGGAATAATTGAGATTCATTGATACTCACTTCATTTTACTGTGGACCTTTATTTCATCATTTCCTATTAATCCCTCTAACACAAAACTTAAATTTGACTGATTTAACTTCAGTTCTTATTATCTGCCCACTCACTGGTGACATTGACAAGCAATGATTGGCCAAAAGGTAGACAACTGGAGCATGGCAGAATAGAAAAACTGAGGTAATACATACATGATTAACAATTTCAAGAAAATAAACACTGTCTGCAATCCCAAATTAAGTGTTTCTACTTTGTTATACGCATGTAAGTGAAATGTCTTCATATCAAAATCTAACAATTAGGAGATTTGCAAAGAGTTTCCTGTTTTAAGTTAACATGAACAAATTGAGATAACTGATCTGTGCCACTTTTATTTATATATTAGCATGTCAATGTAAAAATAATTTGTAAATTGGAAGTAATTTGTCTTGCAATCCTTCAATTATGGGGTGTATGTGTGTTTCAAGTTTCTTTCCAAGGAAAAATAAAAATATAATTGTTACTGTTTAACATTTATTGATTTACTTACAGAGCTTTCACAGGACGTTATATATTTGTCATTCATTAACTGTTCAATATGTAATTTTATCTAAAGTGCCGTCAGTTATAAGAATCACCATTATTTTGTGTTCCAGAGTAAAAGAAAACACTGCAAATAAAATATACAGTGCTTTGTTACTTGAAATATGTATATTAATTGGAGATCTTTTTAGATTCATTTAAACGTAGATTTGTATCATTTAACCCTGTTTCATATTCATATAAGTCAACAAAAAAGTGTAATATTTAGATATCATCAAGATATTTCTGCAACTTTATATTCAGAGTAAAACTCTTTGGAAGCGCTTTCAACTCAAGACTTGTTGATTTCCTTAGGTCCACCCAGTACCATCTTCTGTGCTATCAAAGTTATTGGTAAGGCTGCCTTTCCTAAGAGCACCATACCACACTGCCATCTGAGTCTTTCACCAAGTCACAGACCCAGATGCCGGTTCTACAAGTCTTGCTGCTGCTGATTGACTATTACATTTGACAAATCTCAATTTCTTTTATGCCTCAGTTTAATCATATGTCCCTACAAGGTAAGTAGCTTCTATTCAAAGTCAGCAGGAGATTTCTGGCTAATTGATGTCTTATTAAGATGTCAGTATGAAAATAATTGTTTGGTAAATCAGAAGTGACTTGTCTGCAGCCCTCAATTACAGTATTGTTGTGCATATGGTTTCTCTTTGAGATTCTTCCCAGGAGGAAAATCAGTGGTAGCCATTGTTTAGCATTTATTTACTTGGCAGAGTGTTCAGAGGATGTTATGTGTTTGTCATTCATTAAATGCTCAATACTGTATTTCACCTAGTCATAATCCTTCACAATGCCTAGAATGTAGTTGCTTTGAAATAGTATCTGTTGAAAAGATTTATCAGTTTGCTTGAGGTGTTCTGTTTGGTGTGCAGTAGCACATAGGTACTACCAACTGTGTGTAACTGTAATGACCCGGCTATGACCAAGTTCACATGTTAGGAGATAAGTCTGTGACTGTTGAAGTCTGGCCAGTAAGTATTAGAAAACACAATCAATTTTAAGATACTTTCTATTGTCAGTGATGTTGAAACGTGGAGAAAAAGTGAATTAGGAAACGATCTCTCTTCAGTGTTGTCGTTTCATCAAAAAGGTCTAGGAAAAACAAAAATGCAAGTCATTCTTTAATCCCTGAGAGTTCCGGGTGTCCTAAAAAGTTATCCATAAAGTTGCCATACAGAGAGAAAATGGGAAATTGTAGCTAAATGCACCTTTATTTACAAAATATCATATTACAAAATTGTACAAAGGCATGTTCAACAATTAGAAATATTTTATAAACATTTTGTAAAATTTATAAGAAGTATTTTGTATATAAAGGTGTTTTGAACTATAATTTCCCCTTTTCCCTTGTATGGTACCTTTATGGGCAACCCCCTGTAGTTTATATGTTGATAAAGGGAACAGTATTTTTTTTTTTTTTTTTGTAGAGACAGAGTCTCACTTTATGGCCCTCTGTAGAGTGCTGTGGCCTCACAGCTCACAGCAACCTCCAACTCCTGGGCTTTAAGCGATTCTCTTGCCTCAGCCTCCCAAGTAGCTGGGACTACAGGCGCCCGCCACAACGCCCGGCTATTTTTTGGTTGCAGTTTGGCCGGGGCCGGGTTTGAACCCTCCACCCTCGGCATATGGGGCCGGCACCCTACCGACTGAGCCACAGGTGCCGCCCGGGGAACGGTATTTTTTATAATAAATGACTAAATTCTGTGATAGTCACAATTTTTTGACCTTTGAACTTAGTCACCCAACAAAAATTCTGGGTTTTTAGTTTTCTGAATTTTATCAGCAATAAAAAGTAAGGCCTGCATGTATGCCTTTGAAATTAAACAAGTCCTCTTAATTTACAATTTTGTATTCTATAAAACCATGCCACTTAAATCTTATACTCATGTTTATAAAGACTTTGTATTGTAACTATAGAAACTTATTGATAATTATTGTTAAGAAGAGCATGGAAAAAAATCCAGCATTTGGTAATAGTCTTACATCCTTTATTCTTTTAAGTAAAACAGAAAAAAAAGTACACTGAGTTGAAATAAAGCTTTAAAACCTCAAGTGATACCCTGGAAATGGTAAAAATTTGATGGCCTGAATCTAGCATTAACTTGAAGAACCTGGGGTGATCTCTTCATCTTCTGTGGTTAACCAGTACTCCAGTGATATAAAAAGATTACCAAATTCAGCAATAGCGCCCAAATCAAAACTTTGCTGGCTAAAAAACATAGGCACAGCTTATACTTGGCTGTTCAGTCTACACAAAAATCAGAGATACCCTCCTTATGCCCCAGGACTCCCTCTAGAGTTGGACAACTTGAAGGATCAGAATTAAGACTCTCCAATCTAATCTAGTCAATGTCCAAGATGGAAAAAAGTAGAAAAGTGTTAATAATATGCACAAAACTGAAGGATTTCAGGTGCTCTCTGTGTTGTCCAAACCAAATCTTCTGTGTCAAGAACTAAATTGTTCTTATTAAAGGAAGGCCTTTTAAATTTAGCACAAAAGAAATAATTGAAGCACCCATTGTCTACTTAGTTTAACTTGAATCTTCCATGCCTGTAAAAATTTTTGTGCCAATTTCTGTTGAGGTTGAGGAAAATCAACTTCTATTGTTTATACTTTGTGAAATTGTATTATTAATGTTGCTTCTATTGAACTTTGTCATGGATAGTTTTATGTTTTCCTCCCATTACTAATGTGCCAAACTGTACATAACATACTGGTGTTCTTTGCAGGCAGAATGGGGACCGAAGACCCCATTCTTGCCAGGGGAGGGCACCCCCAGAAAAAGGAAAAGTTATAAAGTAAGATGAAGGAGTGAGAACAAAGAAAAGTCAGCTTATTTACCTGTAAGCCAGCCATTGCTAAATTTATCTTAATGAGTTTCTAGTCTTTCCTGAAATTCTGGCCTGTTGTGGATACAGCTTACACAAATACCCTTGCTGAGTCTATGAACACTCTGAGGAAGATAATGGCCATAAAAGAGATTATGGCAGGACCTGGAAAAGATACATCTTTTAGGTCATTTCCTGCCCTTTAAACAGAGGAAGCAGATACCCATTGTGGTGATTTGCATTTGTCTAGGTCAGAGACCAAGGGAGCAAGCTCAAGCCCTGAAATAGGAAGAGGAGGGTGTACATTCCTTATGGCAGAGGAAAATCCTCTGTGGTGGTGAGAGGAAAATGCCTCTCTCCCACCAATTCCTCAGGGGAGATTAATGCCAGTGACATTTTATTCCACAGTGAACTAGCAGAGTTTAACACCTCCCTAGGAATCTGTGTGTGTGACTCCATACAGGAGGCATCCCACCACAAGGCTCAAGTTTAAGATTCCTTAAAACTGCTCAAATCCTTAAAGTTAATAATAATAACAATGGGAGCTGATATGCTCACTCAGAGAAACTGCTGGTGTTTTGTTCCCTCCCTCATCTTACCACCTGTGCAAAGAGATTTCAATAAAACCTGAGTGGTACAGAGACTCCAGGCCACTTGCTAGAGCCCACAAACTGGCAGTGGTCACCTTAGTTCCCACCTTTGAAAATTCTATTCTGTGTCTCCTGCCTCTTTCTTTATTGTTGTTCCTAACTTTGTATTTCTTCAGTCAATCATGCCAGTTCCACAGGTCTTAACAGACCCTACCCCCAAGGCAGGACTCCAACATTCTTTATGCTCCCATTTGTTGGTATACACAGACATTTTTGATTAGGTTTTTTATATGTCATGTAGGACCAGTTATACCAGTCTGGCTGGAGAATGACCCTATGTCCCTGAGATGTGAACCACAGCAAACTTGCCATGTCGTTTAGACTTGCCAATTTGTCTAATATATTTAGTAGACCACTATTTTGGGTCAGGTTAAAATAATGAAAGCTGCCAATTTTCTACCACATTTATATTGGGAAGGTGGGGAGGGTGGCTGCCTGTAAATTAGTCATATTGTTAACCTGGCAACTTGATAATTGACAAGATGTTATCCTAAGGGTATTACTGCCAATGTAAGTTAAGTGATTGAAACTAACAGTTAATGTTTTTTTCTGGGCTGGTTGGACAAATAGTCTATCTTTCTGAAGCCTCTGGTTTCAGGATGTCTTAGCCCTCCAATGTATAAATTTCAGCCATTCAAGCAGAGCGGTTCATTTCTGATTGCTGCAGACTGGTGTGATCCATCTGCTAGTGTCATTTCCCAGCTACCTGCGCTGGTACCATACCCCTTCAATTGTGCTTCAGTGCATTGCTGGAATAATCTAAACTATAATGTCTGTATTCTTTGGGTACTGTTTTATGATGTGTTACTCATCTGCTTGTTGAATCTACGGCCTCCTTAAAAGCTTTTAAAATCTTTGCTATGAACAACATGTTGTGACTAAATAATCTTCATATGTGAATTATTTTTTCAATATTTCTATTAATAGTACTACTGGTGAATAAAGGAAATATTGAAAAAATTTCTTTCAAAGCACATTCAGACAGTTCAGATAGTTCAAGTTAGTTTTAATTTACCACTGCCTTGTAGGAGAGTATTACATTGCCCACGACAGAATGAAAAGCATTTACATCTTGGGGCAAAAGTCTTTTAAAACACAACTCTATTAAAATCAAGTAAGTGTTCATTTCATTTACAGGTGGAGAAGTGTTGCATTGCTCAATGAAGTTTTACGTGATTGGTTTCCTTCTGTTATTTTTAGCCTTCAGCTTTTAAAAAGTAAATTATAAACACTAATATACTGTTCTACAGACAAGTTCAAACCTTTTGGGATAAAAGCTAGAAAACTCTTGACTATACAAGGAAATAATTATGATCTTAACAAGCCATGCAGGTGCAATTTTAAACGCACAGGCACACTGACAAGGTTATAACTTACAAAATTCTCTATATATCACTGGAGTAATTTTTAAATAAAATTTAATAAGAACATTACTCAGAATTGGTTAAAGTTGATAGAGCTTCTAATTAGTCAATATCCAGTCAAACAAAACCTATGGGTAGGAGGGAGAAAGTGGAGTTTTAGAGAAATTTGTTTTTCCTTGTTACAACTGCTGATGCTTAAAGCAAGTATTTGCCATACTTTCAGTAAAAGAAAAAGCAGTTTATGAAATTACCCACGTTTTCGGTATCTACAATCTATATATCTCTAGACTAAAAGTCATTTTAACCATGTTGGTTCTGCTGATCCACAAGCATGATGTGTTTTTCCATCTGTTTACATCCTCTGTGATTTCCTTCCTCAGTGTTTCATAGTTCTCCCTACAGAGGTTTTTCACCTCTTTAGTTAAATACTTTCCTAGGTATTTTAATTTCTTCGTTGCTCCATGAAAGGTATTGTGTATTTGATTTGTTTCTCAGCTTGCTGGTGTTTTCTAGTTACACGAGCGTATCATCAGCAAAGAGTGATAGTTTGATCTCTTCTTTCCCCATTTGAGCCCCCTTGATTTTCTTCTCTTGCCTGATTGCTCTGGCAAGGACTTCAAGTACTATGTTGAAGAAAGGGTTGGAAGTGGGTAGCCATGTCTGGTTCCAGTTCTAAGTGGGAACGCTTTCAGTTTTTCCCACTGATGTCATGTTGGCTGTAGATTTGCCCTTCTGGGAGGGGACACACAACATTGACTTAAAATATAGAGATGCAAGTTAACCAAAATGTGTGTGCCCTGTAATTTCCTGAAATAAAAAAATAAATTTAAAAAAAGATTTAACATATAGGATTAATTATGAAGATTAAATGAGATAATGTTTGTAAAGTTTAAAAAAAAGGTTTAATTTTCCATAACTTATAAAGGAAACAACAAAAAAACCTCTCTTAGTCATATTATTTCACCCGAATATATGCTTTTTATATATTTAATTTACAATGTTTTGAAGTTGTCTCTATTAGCCTTCATAATATATAAAACACTGCTGCCTGCTTCATATTCCCCCCTTACAGAAAAAGTAAGTAGGCATCTCCATTTTTAGAGAGACCTAATATTCCCTCCTTTTATCTAGAGCAGCAGTTCTCAACATGTGAGTTGTGACCCCTTTTTAACAATGAAAATACATTGTGGCCTTAGGAAGGTTGAGAACCACTGATCTAGATGACCTTTTCCATGTAGGTAAATAACCCAACCCTCACCAAATTGCTCAAGGCGAAAACCTAGAAATTCATCATGTCTTCTAGGGTACTTCCCTTTATTCCTTTTATCCAATTCTTCAAGAAATGTAGTCTACACATTAAAAAGACAACCCAAATTCACCTATTAGATTGTATGAGGTATCGAATGTCTGATTTCCTTAAGTATTAAATTTGGTTGTTGATATTTCTAATATTTCATTTCTTTTTTTTATCGTGAAGGTAAATCCTCTTTCTATCAAACACACATTTTGCCTTGTGATTACCTTTCAAATTTGTTTTTAGAGTAATTTTGTGAAACCATGGATAAGTCAAAATTTTTTGCTATTTTTGAATATGAGTTCTACCCTGGAACCAATGCCATGAAGGCAGCTCAAAATATTGATGAAGTGTTGAGAAAGATGTGGCTAATGAATGAGCAGTGTGTGAGGGTGTTTTGAGAAGTTCCATTTTGGTAGTTTTAATATTGAAAGTGAACCATGTGGGTGACCTGAGACCAACGTAGATAAGGATAAACTAAAAGTGGTAATGGAAGCAAATTCATCTCAATCTATGTGTGAATTAGCAGAAAAGTTTGGCATTACTATTCCAATAATATAGAACCATTTGAAACAAATATGCAAGGTAAAGAAGCTGGACAAATGGGTTCCACATCTATCCAGTGTCAGACATATCATCTTGATTTCTCAGAATTAAACGAGCGTCAGAAGGGAAATAATCTTGAAGCTTGTCTTTCTTTGCTGTCATGACATAAAGACAAACCATTTTTACAGTGTATTGTTACTTGTGATGAAAAATGTATTTTTGACAATTGCATGTGTTTGGCACATGTTTATCCAAATGGTTGGATAAAGATGCAGTGCAGAAACACAGTCCAAATATTCTTCAAAATAGATAATTCTGTCTGTTTGGTGGCATTATTCACTATAGCTTCATGAAACCTAGTCAATCAATTATAGCAGATGTCTGCTGCAATTGGATGGAATGACGAGAATGCTTGCAATCAAGCTGCCAAGATTGGTCAATAGATGCAGCCTAATTCTCTTGCAAGACAACACTCGACCACATGTCGCACAAACAGCGCTGCTTAAACTACAAAAGCTGACTTGAAAACTTTCATCCACCGAATATTCACCAGACCTTGTGCCAACTGACTACCACCTCTTCCAGGCTTTGGCCCACATCTTGCAAGGAAAATTATTCAGTTCTTAACAAGCTGTGGAAAATTCTTTTTGGGAATTCATCCGCATTCACTGTCCAGGCTGCTTTGCTGCTGATATAAACAAGCTACCCTTAAGAGGGCAAAACTGTGTCAAGAGTTTAGGCTCTTACTTTGATTACCAGTACTGCTTCTAATTTGAGATACAATAAACTAAACTTTGGATATGAAATAGGACGTTTCATATTTAATAAAATGTCAACTCTTAGCTACATTCTAAGCTAATGCGATAGGCTTTATATTTTTCAATCATATAACCCTTTATATTCAGTAATATCAAACTATTATCTGATACATGTATTTCTAATTATGCATGAAGGCAAAGTTGGAGAAAGACCGCAAAAGAAGTATATTTTAAAACAATGGCATTGGCTGGGCACCTGTATCTCAATGGTTAGAGCACTGGCCCTGTGAACCAGGGATGGCAGGTTTGCAGCCAGCCAGGGCCTGCAAAACCAAAAAAAAAAAAAAAAAAAAACCCAATGACAATGGCACTGCATTTTATTGAGTATTGAGAGGAAAAGCAATGTCAATACCATTTCAACCTTGCTTCAATTATTTGCTCTGTTTTTATACCCTATTTTGCTCCCCTAAAGATAGCCTTTTAGTGTGATGCTTCACTCTACTTCATAATATTCTATACTTTTATTTTTTTCTGTATGTTTTGCTTGGGGCTTTTTCTTTGGTTGGTTGGTTGATTGGTTTTGTTGTTGTTGTTGTTGTTTTGAGACAAGAGTCTCACTCTGTCAGCCTGCATAGATTGCTATGGTGTCATAGCTCACAGCAACCTAAAACTCTTGAGCTCAAGCAATCCTCTTGCCTCAGCTTCCCAACTAAGTGGGACTACAGGCACCTGCCACAACACCTGGCTAGTTTTTCTATTTTTAGTGGAGATGGGGTCTCACTCTTCCTCAGTTCTAGTCTAGAACTCCTGAGGGCAAGCAATCCACCTGCCTTGTCCTCCCAAAGTGCTAGCATTATAGGTATGAGCTACCATGCTCTGCTTTGTTTGTTTTTCCTTTTTCATATTTGTTATGTGCAATCAGATATCATCTGGAATTTTGCTTCCCGTTTAGGTGTAGAAAACATTAGTTTAAGCTCTATTCCAAGTGCCTTAAATGTCAAAAACTCTTCCCAAATATCTGTGAAATTTCTGGAGATCCTGTATCTTCACAGTTGTCTTTAGCTATAAGTATCCATTTCTGGTGAGTCAGTTTTGTTCAGGCATGTATGTGATTTTCTCACAAATTTTATGAGCTAAATGCCTATTTTTCACTCAATGAGCCTCAACTTATTTTCTTACACCTACCACATCACCTCACCCCCTCCAAAAGAAAGACGCCCTTCTGTATATAATTTCCATGTGTATCACATTTCTCTGAATATTTGGGGCTATAGAGGAAAGGACAGAAGGAAAGAGAAGAATGTAAAAGCAATGAGAATACAATACTGAATAATAGTTGTTCTTAGAAATTCTTGGACATTCTGATCACCAAGTGTTTCTTCACTCACTATTTTGTTGTAATCCAGAATTATCTCTGACAAGCCTTTTCCTCTTTCCCTGACCAACACCTCTCCTCGCACTATAAAGGCACCAACCATCTAGATTATCTCTGGGAGCTTTCGTGCTTCTCATTCTAATCGGTTGCACAGGTCTCTTCTCTCAAGACCCTATTTCAAACAGTGAGCTGATCTTTGCATATCCAGACACACCAGGGTCTGGACAGAATCAAAGGGTCTTTCATTACCAAGATCCACTTTCATTGGAAGGTTTTAGTGCCCTGTTATACGGCTCCTTCCTTTAACTTTGAAAGTTGGATAGAAGAGAGACAAGCACAACCAAAAACTACTTGTAATCAGTGACAGGCGTTTGTCACATATCAATCATTGCGATCCTTTTCTCTTCAGTGTCCTCTTCTGCTTACTGTTGAATGATGATTCCTATGGTAATGGCTGGACCTCGAGCTGAACTTAACACTATGAATAATACCATATGAAAATAATTTTTGTCATCAGAAACTATCAAAGCTTACTCCTATCTGAGTTTGAGACGTGTTGTTGCCTGCTCCTGTGATGTAAGAATATGCTATAAACTTTGTAGTCTTGTCTCTGTCTTTGCTGAAATATACCAGTGGCTCCAAGAAGGTCATAATTTCTAAAATGGGTTCTGCTGAATACACTAAATGATTCCCGAGTTGACTTATTTTCAAACAAGCATACATATTTTTTGAGTTTTCCAAAGCACTGTAATTTCATAATAATGGCTATTGCAATGCAGCAATTTCTTTGTAGCTTTACATTCTTATAAAGAAAGATATCACTTCAGCAATTCTCTCTTCTTTGTCTTGTATCATTAGTTTCCCTCCTTTAGTGGGTAATTCTCAGCAGCAGACAAATACTCTGTTATTTTCCTATTTCAAAAAACTCTTGACGCCACTTCCTTCAACTATTGCTTTATTTCTTTGATTTTTTTTTTTTTAAAAGGCAGAGTCTCAATTTATCACCCTTGGTAGAGTGCTGTGGCATCTCAGCTCACAGCAACCTCCAACTCCTAAGCTTAGGCGATTCTCTTGCCTCAGCCTCCTGAGCAGCTGGGACTACAGGTGCCCGCCACAATGCCCGGCTATTTTGTTGTTGTTGTTGTTGTTGCAGTTTGGCTGGGGCTGGGTTTGAACCCACCACCCTCAGTATATGGGGGTGGCGCCCTACTCACTGAGCCACAGGCGCCGCCCTATTTCTTTGCTTTTTATACACTAAAGTTCTTATAATATATTGTCTGTTCTTCTCTCCAGTTGCTATCCTATCATTCATTCTCCAACCCAATTCAGGCTTTAAGCCCGCCTCTCCCACACCTCACTCGACTTGTTCTTCTAAAGATTCATCTTGCTGAAATCTAGTTGTCATTCTCATTTTCATCTTTAGCCTCTTTCTGATTAATCATTTGCCTCCACAAATCACTACTTTGACAAGCATTTTTTCCTTGGCTTTAAGGAGCCCCACATTACTGGTTCTTTTCCTAACTCTTTAGTTATTCTTTTTATGTTTTCTTAAATGATTCCTCCTCATCATCCTTACCTCTTACCATTAGAAGGTCACAGGCCTTTATGTTTAGAATTCTCTATTCACGTTCACTCCTTTGGGATATCAACCATTATTATAGCATCTATGTGTTATCAGATCTCAACTATGTATTTCTAATTATCAAAGGATAACTCTAAAAAATGTTAAAAATATAACTGTCCTATAAATTATGAACATGTGTCTAAATGTTAATTAATTAATGAAGAAACTAACAGAATAATGAAATTGGTTATATGTTGTTCCAGATCTTACAGGGATGAAAATTTACATACATTATAAAGAACTTTGTTCAATAATAGAGTAATACCAAAATGTTTAAGCAAAGAGACTTAAAGACCATTTACCAAGAGTTTTTCCAAGAAGTTCTTGTTTTAGTAAGAGGTAGGCTATGGGTGGGATTTCCTGGAATGTGGACTCTTAGATGCATTTTAGAATGAAAATTATTTCTTAATGTGTACCTTTGAGATTAATATTTGTACAAGAACAGGGACAGAGCAAGATTGAGCAGAAGAGAGTTCAAGATGCAAGGCCAGTGACAGCTTTAACTGTGGTCCCAAGAGGACCTCTGTTATTAGAATGTCACTTCATTGTTATCCTGGGTCGGACATCAGTGGACAGGATTTATACAGTCCATCAGTCATCTTTTCTCAGGTGTAAAATTGATATGGAAAGCTGGGAAAGTAGTACCATGGGTAAGATAGTTCTCTGTGATTAAACAAATCTGTGAAAGGGGCTGACAGCTAAAGGCTATCTAGTGACAGCACACCCAGTAGCTAAAGTAGCAAGCTTTTCATTGAAGAAGGATCTGAATACATCACACTGTCTACCATAGTAATCTATAAAGTCCAACCCAATGTCAAGATTCACTTTTTATAGGAAACTATTTTATTAAAACATTGTTCTAATTTAGTTTGAATGTGGCTTCCAAAATGATAATTTCTCCAAACTAATCATGCAATATTACATGTATTTTAAGTAGACTCAATTTATTGAGAAAAAAACTATAGTAAGTGTGTCAATCATTGATTTACAGAAGCAGATTTTTTTATAATACTATCACAAATCTGAAAGATAATCCCTAGTGCCAGAATTTACTTTCGACTAGCTGAGCAAGCTAAAATATTCATAAATTCACATGAAACCAGATGGCTTCCCACAGAATATGAATTTGGATGATTCCTGTACATTATTTATTCCACGAAGTGCATAAATATACCGTCATCATAGCAAAGACTCCTAATAAGTTTGTTTTATAGAGTCAAGTAATAAAAAGTGTCCAATGCTAGTCTTATTTTGCATATAGCTTTGATTCCTGATTCCGTGGGTATTTGAGAATTACTAACAGCAAAATCAATTTAGTTATTTTCTGTTAGTCTCTGAAATATCAGGAATATGAAAGAAAATTCACCAAGAAGGGCTAGTGTTTGGAGAAGAAGAGAGTTTAAATTTGAAACAGGATTTTTTTAATAATTTGCTTGCATCTCTAAAAATTCAAAGGTATAACTCAAAGTGTTAATTATTTTTATATTAAGTTGATCAGTATATTTTAAAGCTACATACTATTTTCCTTTCAGGTTGAAATCACAGATGTGAATTTGAAATAAAAGCATAACTTTATAATTGAATGTTTTTTCTCCAATGTATTTTGGGAGAAAAGAAATGATAATTTTTTTCTTATTTTTTTGATTCACAGAGTTTTCCTTTATATTTTCTGTTTCATTTTAGTTTCCTATTTTCTGAACATATACTTATTATTTGCATCTTTCTTTTTCCTTTTCCTTTCTTCATATGTGCTAAGTAAACACTGTTTTGTAAATCCTATCTGATAATTCCACTACCTGAAGCCAGTGTAGGTCTGTTTCTGATGCTTATTTTTCAGCTCATGTTGCTACACTTTCTAGTATAGCTGACTAATTGTTCATTGATCATTGTCTGTGGCAAAGTATCTGTAAAAGTTGTCCACAGTCTACAATGAATGAACTTTCCTAAGAGGTTTGGCATTTACTTCTATCATGAGACCAAAGAGACATCACTGCCTAAGATTAACCTCAGACTAAGTTCAAAACTGAAATTCTCTGGACCACGAACTTCTGTAAATGAGGGGAATATCCTTAGTAAGCATATTTTAGGTCATACTTATGCAAGGATCTAATTTTACTTTATTTTGTTTTAGTATTTTATTTTAATTTAATTTAATTTATTTTTCCTTTTGTTCTGCTCATCACCAAGGCAAGTTGCTTCACAATTCATTTGGTTTGGAATAAAGGATGATAGGTTTACTTCTAACTGATGCTTAGCAAAGGCATATTTTTTAAAGTGCGGGGGGGTTCAGCTTAATGTGTCAAAGATCCATCCCCTGTAAGAATTCCCAACCTGAAGAGGGGCCCTGGCCCACTCTCTGATTCCTTAGAACCTAAGTCCAAATGTGTGTATTTGTCAGATGCCTCCAAGAAAACATTTATTCCATATACCACTTATATTTGGGGGCTCAAGCATTTTTTCTGAATTGTCTTATGTATAGAAATAAGTTGTTTTTAATTCTTCAATGTCTTTGTGATCATGATTTTTATATTTAGCATTTAAAAATAAGTCTACTATTCTTGTTCATGTGAAACATCAACTGTAATTTTGTATTGTTTTGTTGACTTACTATTCAACATTTTCCCTAGTGATGGTGCATTTTTATTAGTAGAGGGGATGGCATATTGTGAAGAGGGTAGTACTACTAGACGATATATTTTTACAATGATTATTATAGAATGTAATGACCATGGAAATTCTTAACATTGGAAGGGAATAAAGAAAAAGGGCAGAGAAGGTAAACATCTTGATCCTCAACCCTTGTCGTCCATATCACATAAACCACATCACAGAGTGGACCACTCAGCCTCTAGCCTGACGCCTGCTCTAGAGATAATAAACAACTTTAAATCTGTCACTGGGGAAGTCAGAGTAACCATAAGTAGACAAAGGTATGGTAGATGTATATTTTTAAAATTAGGAAGTGAATCTAATTCCCTCAAAATAAAGTCGTCATTTAGGATGGGTAAATCAGATAGGCCACTGTTATACCCTCTCTGAGTTAAATTATGAGATATATGTTGAGTGTTAATTATGTGCCAGGGTCTCTGATGGGCACTAGGGATATTTTATTCTTTGTTCTCAGGGTTCTTCCAGTTTACTTTGATGATAAGATAGACATTGTTAATGATTTGTGACTAGAGCTGCAGCAGGGGAAGTGTGGTGTGTCCTTGGAGCAGTCAGCAGAAGGGACTATAAAAAGCTCCAGGCTCAGGCAAGGCCTCCAGGGAAAGGGCCATTTACACAGAGATTGAAGGAAGAGTTGATAAGGGCCTGTATTTTCAGAAGGTGGGATGCCTGTAATCCCAGCACTCCGGGAGGCTGAGGTGGGTGAATAGCTTGAGCTCATGAGTTTGAGACCAGCCTGAGCAAAAGCGAGACCCTGTCTCTATTAAAAATAGAAAAACTGAGGCAAAAGGATCACTTGAACCTTTTTGTACCCAGGGTGACAGATTGAGACTAGGTCTCAAAAGATGGGTAGGCCAGAGTGCCTGGTGCACAAGAGGGGCTAACACAGCCCAGTCTCAAGTGCCGTGTTTGAAGTAAGAGCGGCTTGGAGAAAGGTCTAAAGTTCAGATGAATTTGCAGCCTTTTTATAAATGTGGAGGTACCTTCTTAGAAATTAAAACTGATCAAATTCGGATCAATAATAATTTTCAAAGAAGAGGAGAGGAAGTGGTGTGTGTGTGTGTGTGTGTGTGTGTGTGTGTGTGTGTGTGAGAGAGAGAGAGAGAGAGAGAGAGATGGGAGGAAACAGTCCAGTATTTGGTTACCAAGTGACAAGTTGACTCAAGATTTTGCTGAACAGTTAGGAGTAAGGAAACAATCAAAAGAGTCAGTGTCTCCTCACAGACGGTTTCCTAGTAAAACGCTGTAGGAGAACGGCGATTCATATAACAGCTTTGCCTAACCATAACAGTGCGCATTAAACTGTAGAACTGAAGCAAGAAAGAACTGTGAAGGAGAAACTTCACAAATGAATTAAAATAGTACAAATATTGCACAGAAGCTTATCTACTCTGAACCTGAAAAAAAACAATGACTAGATTTCAAAACTTTAGTGTTTTATTCTACATTTTATATTCTCTTTAGAACACATATCTCTGGGAAGTGGTTTTATTTTGACATGAGTAGTTACCTTCTGTTTTTCCAAGGGTTTATCATCATCTGTGCTGAACTAAAAATTCAGTATGAAGTTGGCTTTTTTACTGATAGGATATAGAAATGGCACTACTATGATATTCCAATATCAGTCTGATTTAAAGAGCCACATGAATGTGTTTATGGAGTTAGCTACACTGCTTAAACCTTTTCTTTCATGGCTCTTAGTAGAAAAATAACATCAGCAATAAGCAAAGCTCATACAAATGTATATTTTATTGCCCATAATCAGACATTAGCTAAAAGAGTAAGACATTGTTCAAAGTTTTTTAGTGAATGCAAACAAATTACAATTTCTAGTTAAGTATAAGGCTTAACAAAGCGCCAAGTACAAAAATCTAACAGCATTTGATCTATTTTTTCAGTACCATCATTAACTCATCTGTGGTCTGCATTAAATCAAAAGCCAGGATATATGGACACCAAAAGCCACTAGGCCATGTGAGTCTGAAATGGTTTCATAAAATTTGTGACACAGCCTTAGGAATAATTCTTCCAAATGGTTACAGATATGATGCTTATTCACTTGTGATCTCTAAGAAAATGTAATGGAATAATTAAGGGAACATTTAGAAAATAAGTACCATTACTCTCTTGAGCTGGGACAAATATATTTCATAATCTATAAATATTCCTTCATTTCTTTAGACAAGTTTTCTGTCTTTCGTCTTTCTTTCATAATGAAGTGTCCAGCATTGAACATTACATTTCAAATCTTGATAGATTTGCACTTAATAAAAATGTTGTTATTTTTATAAAATGGTGCCCCTGTTTAAACCACTCACTCTCCTCACTGCACTGTGAGTTCATGTGTAATGTGCGTATTTCTCTCACTTGGGGAACACTGGCTTATGCTCCTTCCCAGGTGGGAGTTTTAGCTTTTTTTTTTTTTTTTCGTTTGAGACTCTTTTTTTTTTTTTCCCATTTGAGACTCTTTTTATCTTTCCTGTCCATAGTTTCTGCCATTGCTGCCACCACTTTATGTAACTTACCTGTCATTTGGTATTTATGACTTTGCCTAACTTAGCCTCATCAATTTTTAGTGCAAAAAAAAAAATCCAAAATGAAGACTTGGTGCCCATAACTCAGTGGTTAGGGCTCTGGCCACATGCACAGGGGCCAGTATGTTCAATCCAGTCAGGGCCTGCTACACAATGACAACAACCAAAAAATAGCTTGGCGTTGTGGGGGGCACTTGTAGTCCCAGCTACTTGGGAGACTGAGGCAAGAGAATCACTTAAGCCCAAGAGTTTGAGGTTGCTGTAAGCTGTGACACCAGGACATTCTACCAAGGGCAACATAGTGAGACTGTGTCTCAAAAAAATAATAATAATAATAAATAAATAATAACAATAATAATAATAATTTCAAAATGAACTTAAAATTGCTTTGGTCCCATCATTTTTGTTTAATTTGTTTTACTATGTGAAGCAATGAGAGATTTTAATGAACATAATCTTAACATTTTCTCTGAACCCTCTAAATGATGTAATCATCTAAATTATATCCACACTCTCAATTTATCATATGCAAGAAATTAAATAATTATTTACTTTCCCTCTGACTAAGATTCTAAAAATTCTGTAAGTAGCAAGACCTGTTGCAAGTCATTCAAAATCCTTTTATGCCAGCCTGATACAATCCTTTCCTGCTCTTAAATTATATAGCATTTTTTTTGACCAGTCATTTAACACTCATCAAAAAGTACTTCATAGAGTAATTCCTATTTTTCAACATCAAATTAGGCTATAAACTCGGCAGGCACAGACTCTACCTTATACTTTTATGGATAATTTGTATTCAGATTACGTTGGGGAATTTTATTTTATTTATTTGTAATTTCATGACCCTAACTCCAGCAGATTCTGACTTTGTTTATTGTGAGTAGGTTCTGGTAATTGTAGTTTTTAAAAGCTCCCTAGAAAGTCTTATTTGTAAATTATTGCTAAAACATCAACGACCTTGTTATAAATGACTAATGCTGGTAATTCCAAATAATGAAAAAACCTCTTACAGGTTTGGTATATGATGAGAAAAATAAAGACAATAATATTTGTTTGAAATATCCCTGTGTGGAATTTCAAAGGGCTATAGTATTTAGTCTGCAGAATTGGCAATGGCTTCTTTTATATTCATTTCACTTCTTTTCTAGACTTTAGCAATATTTCTCTTACTGAAAGGATTGATTCCATTCAATTCAATTGGTTCAATCCAATTCAGTTTGATTCAGTTTGGTTCAATTCAATTCAATACAAAAAAAATTTAATTTATATCTATATCTGTCAGGCACTGTGCTATGCTGTTTTGAATGCAAAGATTCCTGCTTTCAAGTTGCTTATGGCCTCACGTTAGTTCTATCTTCTTGATAGATGCCATAACAGAAGCAGATGTTGCATGTATAAAAAAAGGACGTAAGAGTTTTTGTTTTATTTCTGGCCTGCTCTTCAACTGTATTTGTGTATATATAATATATGTGTATGTATACATATGAACAGATGTATAAATTACAGTACAATATTAGTTGCCAAATAAAAATGTATTTAGTTATCAAAAAGAACAGTTAATAACAGCTACCCTTAGTAACTCTATGGGATGTAGTCCTAATATATTATCTCAAGACAATTTTGTAGATTAGAACATTTCCAGAGTACAGAGAAGAAATGAGTTTTATGTAATACTTCAAAGAAAGGTAGTGTGATTTTTAAAGTCTCTATAGCCAACTGTTGTGGTCAGTGAATAAGTTAGCTGTTACATAGCTACGTGGGGCGGGTGCCTGAGAATCACAGGCAAAGAGTTTTAGAAAGACATCAATGGAAGCAATTGATGAAACCCTCAGTGTGATGATCTGCATTTATCTCTCATTCTGTTGTGCCCAAGGCCTGCACGATTTCCTAATGCCTAGAAGCCCTGTACCCCAAGCTCCACCATTTATTGCCTTGCTGCATCTATGAAGTAGGGAAATATGGGGATAGTTTTAGGTAGCTATTTATGAATGAAACCTAGACTTCAACTTGAGAGAAGGAAGATAGGAAATGGCATCACCTAGTGAGCCAGTTTAAACAATTAGACTCAAGACTTGGAATCAAAGTTGTTTGGGGCCATAGAACATAAAGTTCAGTATGTTCTACTGTGATTACTAAACTTAGGCAACAGAAATGCCCAAGTAGAAGGTATCTTTGTGTCCTTTGCTCTGCACCTCAGGAGGGGGTGAGCTTAAATGATAAGGTTAATGCTATGGGAAGAGTGGGGTCCTTGGGCAGTACAGGGGTGCTTTAACATCTCTAGGTGTGCAGTTTCCTCTACTCTGTAATTGAGAACCGACCTCTTCAGTACTGGTGACAATGTTGTTTTTAAGGTTTTAGCTTGTGCTTTCATCCATTAATTCACGTCTTTTCTTCTATACGGCTGTGGATTTCAAGTGATGGCATTGTGAGTTCAAGAGACAAAGCCGGGTACTAGATAGAGAGAGAGCAACAGGTGAGCAAAGTGGTTTGCGAGGTTGGTAAAGACTCCTCAGAAGTGCTGCCCTCTACACTGGATCCTGAAGCAGGGATGCCACTTTCCCAGAGAGAAGCGCAAGAATACTACAACAGTCCCTCTCCGCATTGCCAGGTTGGGAAAGTACAATGTAACTGTATTTCCAGATGCAGTAGGAACTTCTAAAGTGGCTTTACATGAAAACAAATGGTTGTGAAATTCATAGTTACAGTCTACTCTGAATAAGTCAAATTAAAGAAGGGGAGCAAAGTAAGAAAAAAATGTAACTCGTTTATAAATTGTAATTAAAATCTAAATTTTTTGTATATTTAGACATTAAACTTAAATTTGGGGTGGGAAGGGTATGATATTTGGATGACAATAAAGTGAGATATAAATCTATTAGGCAAGATTGTGAATTTGAAGCACTTGATTACCCAAAATCTGCCTGGCATTAAAAATGCACTCCAACACTCCTTTTAAAAACAAGCACTCTAAATAATTGTCTTCAGAGACAATCTTTGCAAAAAAGAAGTCGGAATGCTGTGTGATCCTACAAACTTCCACTCTCTGTTGATTCACCCAACCAAATGTATGGCCCTACTAATGGGGCTGTAAGTGAAAGCTGACTTTTTAACGTTTTTATCCAGGATATTAAAGATTATATACCTGCAATTTGAACTGTGGAGGGAGCCAATCTAATTTCACAACTAAAGTATAAAAGTGATAGAAACAGTAACAGTTGAGTCAAAGTCAAAGTCAGTTCTAGTTGGTGGAGTGCTGAGCTGTACGATGTGAATGGAAAGATCTGAGTACAACAAAAGGCCGATGTCATTTCTGCCACTGACATAAAGGGTGGGAGGGAGGCAAGACAGTAGATAGCATGACACCCTGGATCATCATGCTGACAGTGAGGAGACTGCAGGGAAACTGACTTCACAGACAGTAGGATGTCTCTATCATACCATTCATTTTAACAGTAATTTCTTCGACAAAATGCTTACGAAGACTCTCGGCTTGGGGGGACTAAGAAAAGAATTGGTCCTGTGGTATCTCTCAGCAGGCCAACTCAAGGATCATACAAATAAACGCAGATACATGATGCTTTGGCAATGCTCTTCTATCTCAGGGCCTTCAAATTTTCAAAAAAAAAAAAATCAGGCTTGGAATTTGCCCCCAAGTTAAGGAACTGATAGAACCGGTTTTGTAGTTGTTGGGGCCACAGAACACTTAAGCACATCCAGAAGATTGTGGTTTTCTGTAGCACTGGACTCCAGTGCATCAAGCAACAGGAAAATAGTCATCTAATCAGTAAGGAGATCCAAACGAAAACTGTCTAGTTTAGCTGCATAATAGTTAGCGACATGCATGTCTGTGGATTCTCTAACCATCTTATGTAGTCTTCTCTTTGAACCCTTAAATACTTTGTCTTAGTTGTATTAAATTAGTTTTCTTTTCACTCTGGGGAACAGCCATGGGTAGGTAATTGGTAAATGAAAAGAAAACTGACTCCATATAAGCAGAACTAATTATTTTTGTATTCCTACCTTTTTTTTCTGATTTGATTATTTGTTTGTTTTATTAATTAGAAACTTCAGGCATGGAAATTTTTATCTGCTCGATACATTAATTTGTTTTACCTGAACTGTAATTATAGCACAATGTCATTTTCTTAGCAGGTCAACTGACTCTTAGGTGGGGAGAAAGAAGAATGGAATGGCCCAAGGTTTAAAATGTATTCTGATTAATGCCTCAAAGAAACATTTTTTGATTGGAATCTAGACTGTATTAGATAGACCTTCTTGTCACCAATCACGTGTGTCTCTATCACTGGACAAATACTGTATTGGCATTTCCTGTTGACTTGTCTATACCCAGCCTCATGGGATCTTTGGAGTGCTTGGTACAGTAAATGCTTCTTGAATGGACAAATCAATCAGTCAATCAAGGAAGAAATGGATTGACAATTAAAAGGGCTCATTAAGTTTGAAACGTAGTTTTGGCCAATGTTAACCCACCAATAAAAAGAGGCACAAAAGAGATTAAGGTCTGTGCATTTGCTGTTGTACTATATTGAAAACAAAAATAGCAATATTATTTTTTTCTTTAATATACTTTGACAGCTAGCAATACTGAGAACACCTGTTTAAATTACTGTGTGTGATATTGATTTCTTCACATTTATTTTCATTATGATACCTTCTCAAGTCCTATGCAATTTTGAGGATTACTCTGAATATTACATCTACAATGTTCAGACTCATGATGGTGATTTATAGTTTCATCTACTGTAAATTTAGGTGTTCTAGTGGAAAAAGGACCCTTCTTTGATAAATAAGAATCTTACAAGTTGTGCTTGTTTAAATGCGGAAATACCTTGTTTAAAAGGAAATTAGTCAAATTATTTTGTAAATTTGAATAATTGTAGGCATCCTTGGCAAGGCTTAATTTCTCTTATAAATGACTTTATTTTAATATGAGTCATTTAATACTTATTAAAAATAGGTGACAAAACCTAAAAATAAATGAACTGGTAATTCTGGCTTTTTTATTGTTAAAGCAATGATTCTCTTAATTTATTGTCATCTAGATGCAACATATCAAAAATATAGTCTTACCCTAACTTCAAGGTATATTAATAAGGACTATATATAATGAAAGAATGATCTATGGTTCAAGTATAAATTAACTCATACTTCTAAATGTGAGTTCTAGCTGCATCACTTTGCTTTTATGGGAGACATGCCCTTTGTAAGTTCTCTGTTGAAACCATAGAGGTAGCGGTGCCAAGATCAATTTTTGTCTTTCTATCTTGAAAGTATCCTTTTAAATACTTATGAAGAAACCATTCTAAAATTTAAATTAGCTGATGCATAAATATATATTGGGATAAGGAAATCGTATGAATCTCAAACAAAGTAACTTAGAAACAACATAAATAGGCTCATTGAAGGAGAATCAGAACATAGCTATGTGTGTGCAGAAGCGGTCTAATGAATCAGCTAAAATGATGGTAGTAATACTAGATATAGGTTTAATTCAATAGAACATGGAGCTTAGTTGAGAAGGAATAGTTGAAGAAATAAGGTATTTGCCAAATATATCCTGACATTTTTGAGTAAAACAAACAAGTTTAAAAGAAAAAAGTATATTTACTTTTCTTAGAGTAGGTTTTTCCTTATAATGTATCAGCTTTTTTGAAAATTTCAATGATCCTGTAAGGAATTACTAATTGGGGGCCTTGTTTATATTTCATACTTTTCCTTAACTTTTAAAAATTAATTGACTTTTTTGTTAACATATTTTTTGGTTAACAGAAAAATTAATCAGTTAAGCACAGGGTATTATCCTGAATCATTTACATATCCCAATCTTTTCCTCATCTTGCTGAAGGTACCCCAAAGAATTACTTCATTGCCCTTAACCCATTATGTAGATTCACATTCCTAAAAGGGGTTTACAATGGTACACTATTTCTTTAAAAATGCGGAATTGTTCTAGCTCGATAATGGTTAATATTTTAGGTAATTATTGAGATTAACATTTCCTGCACATTTTATATTCCTCTCACCTCCCACCCCCTTTTTTCAGCAGAATGTACTACCTCAGGGTGTGGGAGAATGCAACTGGACTGCTGCCTGGATTTTCACATTCATAGCAGACGTTATTCCATGGAATGCCAAAGCATTCATTTGTAAAAGCCAAGCTTTGGGGGAGAATAAAATCAAAAGGAAAAATTCTAAAAAGCGGTGTGTCAGATTTGTGTTCCAAATAGGAAATTGGAAACACAATGCAAGATGATAGAAGAGCTAACTTTTATTTGTATAATACTCCATTTACTATGAGAGAGTTTTTCACTACATAATGCTCCATGGCTCTGTCAGCTCAAATATACAACCTTCCGGGTATTGTTTATACCCACCACATAATCCTTTCTTCTAGAATTCGGACTAATGTTGCTGAGAAAAAGGCATAGAGAATCTTAAATTTGTCTAAATAGTCACTTCAAAAAGAGAGTGTTTTTGGAAGATTCAACTCTAGTAAATATGAAATCCATACCTACTAAATGAAAACCGTGTCCTCTGAATGGAAATTTAAAGATGTAAAAGTATACTTTCGAGGTATACTAGGATTATCTAAAAGAAATACACAGTTACAAATTTGATAACTTTTTCCCCTATATTTTCCATTTATCCTACATCATACCCTGAGTTTGTTATACTAATAAAAATATTAGTATAACAATATGTTAGTATATGTATACTAATATTAGTATACATATAATAGAAATATTAGTATAACAATATGTTAGTATATACTAATACTAACAATATGTTAGTATATACTAATACTAACAATATGTTAGTATTAGTATAACAATTTCTATAACATAGAAATATGTATGTACAAAAGGAAATGTTCCCAAGAAGTAACCTGAAGAGGAATGAAGGAGAAAATACAGGAGACACAGCAGTGGTCATGTGTGGCTGGGATGTTTGAGTCACATAGTCAGAACCGATCCCAGACTCCACCACCTACCAGCAGCAATAGGCTTTCTCATCAGTCATATGTAAACAGCAGTCACCTTGCTGGATTGTGTGAGGCGTAAGTGACCAAATACAGATATATAGTACTTAGACTAAAGTCCAACCCACAACATTTGATCTTTTTATTCTTAATGTTACTGTTTCTATAATTTATTATTTTATGAATTGTAATATGTAGAACTTAATGTCTTAGGTTCTTCTCTATGATTGTTAGGATCAGAATCATCAAGCAATGTAAATTAATGATGGTCTATGTTGAGACTTTCACTACAAACATAATTTCATGACTCTTATGTGGACAAAATTTACATTCATTTCACAGGCTATGATTTCCATTATTTATTTATATAGACAAATTCTATCACCAGTCACTCTTTCCGATTACCATTGTTTGGGCTCAGTAGAAAATGATCCCAGAAGATCTAAGTAGTTTTAATAGCTCTTTTGTGAACTTCTGATGGAATTGGTTCATGTTTTCGATTGATCTATTAAATAAATGGCCTGTGACAATAAGTATGGGTACATAATCAATTGTTGAAAGCAAACAATCTATTGAAACATTTCTTATTTATTTTTTTTATACTTCTCTTTTAAACAGACTGATTAGTTCCCTTTCTGACTTTATCCTTCAAAGCACACGCTAGTCTGTTCTTTGTCATTGTTGCATGACATTCCATTTGGCAGTTAGCTTATTTTTAGCCAGACTATCAAAATATTTCAACTAGACTGTCACTGCACTTAAACTTGGAATCCTGTAACCTGAAGAACTGAACTGGAGAAAAGAAGAAACTTCTAACAAATGGGAAATTATAAATCTAGGCCAACCCAAACTTGTACTGGTAATTATTCTTATTTTCTTACTAATGATAAATGATTCATTGGAATATGTGTTAATTTGTATACAGAGGATAAGGAGCATATTATATGAAAGTGTTAGGAAGATTCTTTGAACTAAATTTTCCTCTTTAAGATCTTTATAGGAAACAGAACATTTCCTACAAGAATATTGTTTTTGTACCTTGGTATGATTCTATAGAAAAAAGAAAAGAAAACTGGAATTTTTCTGAATATAGAGATTTTAGAATTATACATCAAGCATTTATTATTTAAAAACTAAACACTGCTCTGTGGCTAGAGATTGCTATAATTAAAATGCAATAGAATCAAATTAAATAAGTCAAATATATTTTTTCTTGTGGTTATATTATGCAATATCTAATGGGTTCTTAATTACTGCAATACAGTTGCATTTTAAACTCACAATCAGTAATTTAACTTATAGAATCCAGAATAAGAAACAGAGATTTGATTACTTGTATGATCCGTGTCTAAATTTTTCAGAACACAACTATGAATCAATCCCATTTGTTTTTCTTTGCTAGATGAATGGAAGAAGAAAGTCAGTGAATCTTATGTTCTTATAATAGAAAGATTAGAAGATGACCTACAGGTCAAGGGGAAAGAACTGACAGAACTAAGACACATATTTGGGTAAAGTTATCAGAGTTACTGCTTGCTTATATATATGTCTTTCTTATCTTATTTTTAGATGTATCTCTATATCTTAAAAAAAAAAAAAGTCATGTTCTAAGCTTCAGAATGTCAGATTATCTCTTCTTGATCACACTGACAGCCCTCAAAATGCAATTATCTTACTTTTTAAGAATATGACTTGTGTTCTCTCATTGGTAAAATTTAAAAACAGAGGAACCTAGAGGCTACTAGCCTTTTAATGTAAGCTGTTGCTTACTTAAATAATCTTCTCTGGAATTGGATTATTCATATAATAATGTCAGCAACACCCAGCAAGTCTTCTCTTCCCAAATGGTGGTGGCAAACTGGCCATATTGTTCTCTTTGAATTTCTAGGGTAAATCTAATTTTAACAAACCCTCTGGTCTCTTGACATTGAAAGGCTGTCCCTTAATGGAACTGAGTGTGATTCTGCCCCCTGAACAATCATATAACAACACATAATATTGGCTTCAGGCTGTTAGTGGATTTCATTCCATGATAACAAGAGAAAAATTGTCTGGGATAGTGTCACAACCTTGGAAGACACAAAATGCTCAGAAAAGAAGAGCAGGACCCTTGTATACACAAACAACCTTCTGAAGAAATTGAATCTAACACTGAAAAACTATGTTCACTTTGAGGGTCGGTGAAGTTAGCTGCCTAAGGAAAAGTTCTCTAGAAGCCAATTAGCCATGTTCACTTCCAGCTGTGTTATTCTTGTAACACACTCATGGCGATGAACTGCCTCTGTTTTAGAACCAAATGTAAATCGGGGACCAAATGACATTATATTTTTCAAAATTAATTTTAGATAAAGTAAACATAAATCTCACATGACTGGCAAATAAAATCGTCAATGTATCATGTAGTTTATATGAAATTTGTCAAAGGTTTTAATAAGGTTTTCACAAGTGTCCAATTTAAGGTTTGTGAAATAGGTGATTCTCTCTGTTGCTTGGCCCAAAATGATGAACTCAGCACTGGCATGGTGAGACACCGCTGGGCTGGCTTTCACAAGTACCTATCACATGCTCACCTATGGGAAAACATCTAAAATTCCTGTAGAGATGTGACTGGCACTTTAGTATTGCAGATATATGCACACATACTTGTTTTGTTGGGAAAGAGATACAAATGAAGAACTTAGTCATAAACTCTCGAACTCTTACTGATTCAAATAAATATGCTGAATGAAATGTAACTAAATTGAAGAGATTTTCCTCAACTTTGTAAAGTCAAAGCTTCATTTATTATTTTTTTTAATTTGTAAAGTATTGTGTGGGTATGTCAAGCATAGATTAAACTAGACATATGTAGTCCTAAGATTTCGCTTAACAATGGATTTACGATGTAGCGTTTTTCTCACACCACATCAACAACTACCTACTGTTTGACAATCCTTGTGATTTCTGACTTTCTAAATTTCTACTAATTACAAAAAACACGGCCTTCCTTTTGCTGATTGGCACTGGAGGTGGGAAGCAGGGATCAGTGTCAGAGAGCTTACAGTCCAGGATTTGTCACATTCTGGCTATGATATTCAAGATATTATATAGGAGATTATTTAAGTATCACCATAATTCCATGTTGTGGATAATATTAATTTTTGTGGATAATAACTATTAGAAACAAGACATTGTGAACTGTCTAGCTCATATGGTCAGTAAATGCTGGGATGGGATTTGCAGCAACACCTCCCTGACTTTATAGATAGAGCTCTTCCTACGATAGCCTGCTTCTTGCTCCAAAAGTTCACAATTTTGTTTCAGAGAACTCATCTATATAAATAACACTCACTGAAGACATGTGATGAGTGGGAGGAAAACCAAGGTAGTTTCTAAATTCAAAAAGAAGATTTGGGCCTTGATTTATTCATTGATTTTGTAAAGAACTTTAGATCACAGCATTGTTAAGCAAAGGCGAGAATGTAGGCAAGAATGAATGAGTACCATGCAAAGTCTAGAAGAGGCAAGAAAATAATGTACTTGATGATATTATCTAAGTAGAATAAGAAAGCTTGTTGGTCAGTGGAAGAGTTTTGGAGTCATATAAATAGGGTTTTAAAATGAGATTATCCTATTTATAACCTGTATGTCCTTGGATATGTTTCTTAACATCTTTAAGCCTCATATGTATCTGTAAAATAAAGTGAATGTTAACTACCTCACAGGATATATGCAAAATATTATAAATTAAATGCTGAGTATAGTGCCCAACACATGGTAGGCCTTGAATAATTAGAAATTTCTATTATGTTTCATCATGATTGCTGGATAAACAAGGGTAATTTGAAAGACAGAAGAGTTTACTATAAAATGGGAGTAACAAATGGTTTAATGATTTTAGTTGAAAATAAATTTGAACAATTTTGAGGTTAGAATATTATCAGCGTCATCGAAATAGATGCCAAATTCTCTGAGAATAATGATAGGGCATTTTTGGTGGTGTGGGGGGTCGGGGAGATCAGTAACCTTGTGCTAAAACCATAAAGGAGGCTACCGAAATGTCTTAGCAACCAGAAGTGATGTTAAGGAAACTTAGGAGAGGATTACCCACTGTTTTGAATCTTGTTTTTCCAAGGGCTAAGGACTTCCTGTGGGAAAGTAGCCTGCAGGACTTGCTAAAATTTTAGATTCCATAACTCCACCCCCTATCAAATCAATCCCAATCTCTGGGGATATCTTCCAGAAACTTGAATTTTTAACAAGCTCCTAAGATAATACTTACACGTAATAAAAATGATAACTGCTAAAGTTTGAAAATTATTATTAGAGAAATATATTCAAGTTGCACTGAGAACTCTTTGCCTGAGGTGATGTTGGTGAAGGGATGAGAAACATGGGAGCAGAAAATAATCAGCTAGTATGGTCTATAGAGAGTCAAGAAAGAAAAAAGCAAACAAACAGAAATAGAGCACTCTGTTTTGTGATTCCATCAAGGCACATAGCATCATGTGGAAAGAAAGTCAGTTGTTTTTAGGGAAGACTTGTAAGTATTTACTGTCTTTGGAATAAAATGATGAATGACAGGAGAGAAAAGAACAGCATGCCGAGAAACATGAATTGCCTTCCTCATTGGTCCAGCCACCAAAATGTGAAAGGTAATTGGGAAGATGAAACCTGATATCGTATCACATCACATTTAATTGAGTCTCTATACCATTTTAAGTGCTAAATAAATGTGAGAATCTCTTTATTTCTCATTTTCATTTGCTTATAGAATCTGAGGAGTATTTCTTTGGTGAACAATTATGTTATGCTGCCTAACATCAACCTTTCTCTAAACATTTAAATAGCAAGAAAATGGTATGAAATGCCCCAAAAGGAACATTTAACACTAAAGTTACAGGTAAAGGATTGCTGTTGTGAACACAGGTTTGTTTCTTTTTATTTTTTCAATTGCTGACAAATGTCTGGATAGCATCCCTAATAGATAGTAATTTCATTTATCAGAAGAGATTTTCCTCTACATAATGCACCATTACTCTGTCAATTCAAATACACAATCTTCCTGGCATAATTTCATCCACAATATTATACAGAGTAATATAATAGTAAACTTAAATAAGACAAAAAGAGCTAACTCATAATCTCACTTACGCCAATTAATGGCAGCTTTGAAATAGGGGATTAATGTGGGAAGGAGAAGAATGGAAGTGTCAGTTTCTTTCATCTTTAAAATTGGCTTTGCTCATTACTCTAGGAAATTGTTGAGTAGTAGATGGGAGACATGGAGAAATGAAGAAAAAAAGAAGGGAAAACAGAAGTGACGTGTTAGAGTACCATTGTCTGAATGTTTCCTCCTGTGCACTCCTCTAATCTTTATTTTTGTCAGTGTGATAGCACTTTGTATACGCTGTTGTTCTTATCCATTTGCAGCTCTGTCTCCCTGCTATTGTATGTGTCCACTAAATGCAGATTTTTCTATTTTTTAGCCTTATTTATATTTGTATGTATTTGTATCGCCTATATGTACAGCACTGGAAAGGAAACCAAGCTAAATACTCAATACCTACCAGATGCCAGGCATGCTAGCAAGTATTTTTATGTGCTTTAGCCCAGATGATCCCATATAATAATCCCAACGGGATATGTTGTAAAATGCTAGAGCACAGTGTCTGGCACATGGTAAAAACTTAAAAATGATAGTTAAAAACTAATCATTATAGTTTATGTTAACAACCCTCTAAAGTAGGCATCATAATTACCATTTTATACCTGAAGAAAATGAGGCTAATCAAATTACACTGACTTGAGCTAAGTTGCTCAACTTGTATAGTTGAGCTAGGATTGTACTTATGTTTATTTGGCTTCAAAATGATTAAACTCTATTATCTTGGTTCTCCACCTTGGGAGGGTGAAAAGACATTAATGAGAACCATCTTTGGAAATTTCTCTTTCCTCATGCAACTGAACAATTTTTCTGTCTTTTATGTGAAATGCCCCTGGAGATGGGAATAGAAGAATATCCTTTCACAAAGCCACCCCCCAGGCAATATATATTACTCTTCCATAATCTTTCAAAACCAATTACATGATGATTGTCTATGTGTGACTTTTAAAAGGCTTCCAATTGAATTATTTTGTTTCAATATATTTTTTAAGTCATAAGAAATTTTAGAGCTATATTTTGCTAGTTGTCAAACTATTTATATACTTAAACTATAATATGAAATTTGAAACATTCTGAGATGATTCCAGAGAAGTTTATAATCTTCAAATTTCATGATTTATAATAAAATCCCCCCAAACCTCATTTTTAATCTATTTTTGGCATTGGGTAGACATATCTTGATCAATAATGATAATAGCTCACTTTGAAATTGGTAAGGTTTAATACATGTACAAAAATGGTCAGAGGATGCTCTTTTCCTGAGAAAGCAGTCACAGTATTTAGAGGAAATGAAAAAAAGGAGAGAGAAAAGCATCGAGGGAGGCCTTCTGAGATGCACCTTTTTTTTTTCTTTTTGCACTTTTATTTTGTCTGGGGCTGGGTTTGAACCCGCCACCTCTGGCATATGGGGCTGGCACCCTACTCCTTTGAGCCATAGGCGCCGCTGTAAGATGTACCTTTTTGTTTACATTCTTTCTGAATAGTTCCTCTGAGTCCAAGTGCATTCTACCATATTCATCCTCCAAATGAAATATTTTGTAAAAATGTTTTTCAGAACTATAACCAACTATGAAATTTAGTTATTTCAAAATGATTCACCCCAGAAACATTGCAGATAATCTTATTTAAGAAGAATATGCATTTTCTATCAGGGTACTAAGTAGAATATTGAAAGTGGTGAGGTCATCTTATAATTAAAATAGAATGAAAGTATTATTTGGTATGTTTGGGTAGGGTATTATGCCAATTAACAAGAAAACTGAACAGAAAACAAGAATTAACAAGAAAAAGGACTCAATCCAAAAAGAAAGCAAAGAATTTATATTGCCCTAAGTCAATCTACTTCTCTAATTTTCCTATTTGTCCAGCTATAAATAATAAGTCTACCAAATTGTGTAAGAACCTTGTGAAATAATTGGTCCTCAACCACCTCTTTCTCTCTCTCTGTCCACCCCGTCTGTCTCTAGGGTAGTATCTTACTCTCATTCTTTCTCCCCTTTTTACCCTTCCACTTTTCCTCCCTCCCATCCCATACTGCCTTCATCATTACTTTCTACTTTCCTATCTCTCTTCTTGAAAGCAAAACAAAATATGTAAAAAATGAAAGTAACATATCAATGCTTTAGTCAAAAAATTATTGTAGCATCTAACATTTGTAAAAGTCTTATAAGCTCTTACCCATTCAAGTCTCAGAAAGCACTGGGATTACTATCCCCATTCCATACAATTTATCTACTCTTGCTCTGCCTGCCATTACATCGCAAGAATTGTTTATTGTATGAATGAATGAATATTTTTCACATTGTTAATTTTCAGATCGGATCTGGGAAATATTGAACAGACATGTTTCTGGACATTTCTTGGGAATGAATATTGGGAAAAGATCTGATTGATGATTTTTCTGCTTCTGCTGCTGGGTGAGCAGGAATAATCTATAAGAAACTCTGAAAGAAGTTATGACCAACCATTTGAAACTTAAATAATCAATTTGTAAAGCTAGACAGTCCATAACAAATCCTTATTTTCTGCTTCTTGGCTTTCCTCTAGATTTTAGCCAATGAATTAATTTTAAAGATGTACCTCGCTGAATATCTTAAACAGTAATGGGTTATTTTGTGGCCAGCTGTTCAGATATTACATTTTAATAAGTTCCCACTTGTTTTTGTGTCAGATGTCTTCTGGAGAAGATGAGTCATGAGAAAGAAGTTTAATTAGATCACAAAACTGCATACTTCTCTGGGTAAAAGGTAAAGGCTGAGAAAAGAATTCATTATGCTACAAGAAAGAAAGTAACCTTTGGGTTCAGAACTACCATTTTTAATGATTAAGGAGAGAATTTACTATTAGAAATTTATTCATAATAGTGACTTTATTAATTAGGAACTTCATTCCTGCCCCAGCATGCACTATAAACTCATTAGGGTATGTTAAGTTACGGTATAGCATGGCAGGTGATGAAAAATGTAAGGGAAAATTAAAAAACAAATTGAGCTTAGGATATTAGAATACATAAGTGATGCTCTATTGGCAGCGAATTGGACATACACAGTTACTTTAGAAGAGGCAAAATAAGAGAAAATGAAATTTCTCTCCTAGGAATTATTGCTTTAAAATCTTGAATATCTTAATCACACATATCAAAACAGAAACATTTTACTGGAAGTTGATGGGAAGTGAGAATTAGGATTTAAATATAGCCCCAAAGTAACTCTCATTTTAAAAATTTACATTCCAGTTATTAAAGTTAAGCGAAAAAAGTTGTACTATTAAAATTACACTTGACTGTCAAATATTACAGGAGTCTATTCTCTGTTGATTCATTTTTTTTGACATTAATAGAAGTTGCAGGAGTATGAGGCGGATCTAATTAAAGATGAGAACAAAAGCAACAAGCAGCAGCTTCATTTAAGGCAGAGAAACTCTTTACACCAAGTCTGTTACAGATGGTGAAGTGCAGTTCAAGAGCCAGTGAGCTAAGGAGTCATTGCTGAGTAAAAAGTCACTAATCTCACCATGCTTTCCATTTTATTTATGTGAACAATAAACGTTCATTTGTTGTTATCTTTATAAAAATAATCATTAGACTTAGGCATCTTGTATTTTCTGTTTAGTCAGTGTTTACGTTTTTTGCAAAACTGATAGGTCAAAATCAGAACTAATACTACTGTCAGCCTCAGGGTCTGTCTACTCATGTGTATTTCTAGGACTAATGCATTTAAAGGATCCAGGACTATGCAAGTAGTTCCTATCAAGAAGTCTGTTCAGGCCAAGTGCGGAGGCTCACACCTGTAATCCTGGCACTTTGGAGGGTCGAGGCAGGTGGATTGCCTGAGCTCACAAGGTTCAAGACCAGCCTGAGCCAGAATGAGACACCATCTCCAAAAATAGCTGAGTGTTGTGGTGGGAACCTGAGTCCCAGGTACTTGGGAGGCTGAGACAAGAGAATTGCTTGAGCCCAGGAATCTGACGTTGCTGTGACCTATGATGCCACAGCACTCTACCAAGCGCAAGGAAGTTAGACTCAGTCTCAAAAAAAAAAAAAAAATCAAGACTGCTCAAAGCAACCTGAAGTCAGCCTTAGAGCAGACGTGGGCACAGGGCAGTTCTCAGTAGGTGTCATGCCAGACTTCCTGCATGTATCACCAAAGTTAGATCACGGAATAAGAAAGTACTTGACCCTATCTTCTCAGAAAAAGAGATTTTCACCTCAGCCTTCCTTCCATCCTTTGGATTTTTTGCTGTTTAAATGTCTCTGGTGTTGAAAATGTAGTAATATTAAAAGTTTGAAAGATCAAGTTCAAATTAAAGACTCTCATGCACAGTTTGGGTTCTATAATAATTTGAAATTTTCAGGGCACTTCAATGAATAAAAATATGTATAAATAATAGACATATGAAAGTAAACTCAGTTCTCTCACACCCCAGATTTCATATTATCTCTATGGAGACATTCAGGAATCAGAAATCTCTCCAAATTCAGGTATCTCCCCAAAAAGAAAGAGAGAAAGAATAAAAAGGTAGCTTTTGATAGGAGATTGGAGAAAGGAATATAATCCCGATGTATTACAATTTCTGCCTAAAGCAAAGTTCTCTCATACTCTGATTGAGTCAGATTTCACGCACAAAGGTCTCAACTCTGGCAGGGCACCATGACACAGTCCCAGGTGAGAAGCTGAGTGATTCTATTAATGAAATCCTTGCCTTTGTCTGAACAAAGAACATTGCCCCAGGAGGGCCCTGGAGAGCCACAGGTAGCCTTTGAAAAGAAATGTAAAGCTAAAATTCTCGACCTCTTGAGATCCCTGGTACTCTCAGGACATTTTTCAGTAGAAATGAGATCATATCCTTGGCTTCCCAGGTCAATTTCAAGCTGCCTACTGCCTATTTAAATCTCCAGCAGCCTTGGCAAGTGGGCCAAAGACTCATATCACTTGTAAAGTACTTAGACTTGAAAGGTACTATAAATTCAGAACATTATCTTCAAGGCACCCAGTTAAGAAAATCAAAAGCTATTGGAATTTTAAAATAAGGAAAGAAAAGGTGCTATTCTCCAAGTGCTGCTAAAAAGAGGAAGCCTCTAAATCCAGAGTCATAGAAGGAACTCAGTGAAATGCTTTGATTAGTAAGGCAAGCTCAGTGTTTTGTTTTTATAGCCATGGGAATACAATATTCCTGAACTTTTCCATCTTCCTACCCATCTTGTTTTCTGTGTTCAATTTCCCAGCAGCAAAGTCCATACACATGCTTACAACATTGAGAAACACACGCCAACTTGCTCTGGAATGCCTTACATAGAAGTACTGTAAACTCTGATGTTTTAAAATGTTGATAATATAATTAGTATAGCAGGGTGTTTACCATTTCACGAAAGATACTAAGAATATAACTCACTTCTAGCAGCACTTTCCCTCAGCTCAAAGAATGGAGGAAACAAAATTATCTTTGATGAAAATGTCACTGTTTTGACCATCTATTAAAATGAGTCTAATTATCAATGATAAAGCCATTTTACGGAAGGTGCAGTAACTTCACAAAAGAACATGGTTCTTAGAAATGTGTAGTGTTTGCCCAAGTCAGGCTTTTAAACCCTCAAAGCCAATTGTTTTATAGATGTCTTGGAAAAAAGTAAACTAGGTACTTGGATCACACTTGGAAATGCATTCACAGGTTACAGGGTCTGCCTCGTGGTTATGACTTCAAATAGTACACGCATTCTGCAGAGCTAACCTCTGGTTTTGTAAATACCTAGATTGGATTTTTCACTTAAAGTCTGTAGAAAATCTGTGGGTCCATAAATAAAAAGGGAAAGAAAACTGGAAACTAGGATGTTGATGGACAACAATTAGGAAGTTCTGAGCAGCTGTGGCTCTTCTTCCTTAATCCTTCTACTATCCAACAAATAAAACACACCTTAGGACAAGGCAGAAAACAAAGTGACATGGCAGAGGAGGGAGGAGAGCCCTTCTGTTTTTGTAAAGAACTATATACCTTGCAGCCCAAGAGGGAAGCAGGAAAGGAAGTATGTTCTTTGGCACTAATCATAATGAACTTTAGGGAAAATAATGCAAAAAGAGAAAACATCATAGCTAGCTCTTATAGAGCAAAAATAAGCTTCTGAGAAAATTAGTTTTTTCAATGTGTATCTCCATATTACATAGCAATACCTGCCATAATGATGTTTAAGAGGGGAAAAGTCATTTCAGCAATGCAGGTAATCCTTAAGATTTTACAGTTACACAAGGATTCAAAATTCTGCTTTTGAACTAGAAAACTAGTTTTCTTTTCTATTTTTGCAACTTGGGAAAATTCTTTAACCTCTTTAAGCTATAATTTGTTCTAGTAGGTCAAATAATATATACGACATTGTATTGTTGTGAGGAATAAAAGAGGTTAGTTCTTTCTATAGTATCTGGCACCTGTTATGGGATCAAAAAATGGTTAAGATATTGTTATTACTGTTATTACCAACTTCACTGTGAGTGTACTACTTACTTTTTGAAGTGTAAATATTGGGAGATTTTAGAATACTGTTTTGAGAGGCTCAGAGAATGATCCGCCCGAAGGTTTCGTTTGAGGCAGAAGCAGAAGTTCCTCTCCGGTCTGTTTCCTCATTCTCTCCCAAGGCAAACCATAGAAACTGCAGTCCCTCTTCCCCAGAGTAGGTCATAGAAACCAGAATTTCTTTTCCTCAAAGGTAATGGAAACCTAAAAAACATTACTTTACCTTCCCCCAAACACACACACTTCCCTGGGTAAGAACTGGCCGTAAAGAAATGACGTGGTATACATTATTTGATTGTCCATCACAAGACCCCCATTCCAGAGAGAGCCCTGCCCCACACCCACAAGGAAGGAATGTTGCTCCGAGAGGCTGAGAAGAATCTAGACAGGCGGGCCTGGCTGGGTTTCCCCGCTTAGTCTATTAGCATTAAGTCCTATTTGTTTTGTGCAATCAAATTTTTACACCACTGTCCACACTTCATTGAACTTTAGCATAAAAATGGGCACTTTCCCTTGTATCTTTGGTCTGCATTCTGAAGGCTCTTATCTCACTAAAACTATAATCTAGCAAATTTGCATGTCTCTTCCCCTATTAATCTGCGTTTTTGTCAGTTTATTTTTCAGGAACCTTCAGAGGAACAAAGAGGAAGTTTTCCCTTGGCCCTTAACAGATTCAAATTAAGTTTCAACTTCTTTGACTTTTTGCACTGGACAACTTGTAAACTTTTCTGATTTTCACAATTAACTTTATACATATTAAATAGTGTGTGCTCACACTTATTGTATTGACATCTGACCTTGTCTTCACATGTTTTCAAAAATAACCACCAGTTTGCTTTTGTGGCTCATAGCACCTGCCAGTGATTCAGGAACAACTGCTGGGATCAGTATTCCCATCAAGTCTGGCATCATCATTACACTGTAAAACTATAGTATTTTCTCTTAATTTTAATTCTTCATCATATAAAGTATTAAACATTTTTCTCAAGGTGTAAAAAATCACTAAAAAAATACATTTCAAAGTAACAAGATTTGCTTTTATAATTTTAAAATGAAGGACATTATACAAAAAGATGAATTTTATGATCATCTGTAAAATATTTTTCAGCTCTGATGAAGCCTTCGGTAAAGTCAGTTTAAATTACCGTACCGAAAATGGGCTGTCTCTACTTCATTTATGTTGCATTTGTGGAGGTGAGTACATTATAAACTAGTTACATACGTATATCTGGTCAGGGATTTTAGCTGCTTAATAGCACATAAGATAATTTGATTCATACTCAATTGTTTTCTTTTGCTTTGCCTCCCCCAGCCCTGGAGGTCTTCAGCTGAAGCTGTATCTACCTGGTAGGGTAGACGTTCCAATGGATTTAGCTCTGAGTATGTTTCCTTGTGCTCCCATTCTAAACCAAGTCACTCAGTTTGCTTAGAAATCAAAAGGCACAATGTTTTTATTACATGGTTAGGTTTTAGAATGTTTAAGTCAGAGCTATTAGTGTGCCCATCACCCAAATAGTGTTCACTGTACCCGAAAGGTAGGTTGTCATCTGTTCCCTCTTCCCCCTTATTCTTGATTTCCAGTAACTTTTATATGTCTTTATGCCCGTATGTGCCCATCAATTAGTTTCAAAATATTGCAGAGTACATGTGGTATTTGTTTTTCCATTCCTAAGATACTTCACTTGGGATATTGGTCTCCAGTTCCATCTAAGTTGCTGCAAAGGCGTAAATTTCTCCTTCTTTATGACTGACTCGTACTCCATCATATACATATACCATATTTTTAAAATCCATTCATAAATTAATGGACATTTAGGTTGATTCCACATCTTTGCAATTGTGAATTGTGCTGCAATAAACATTTGAGTATAGGAGTCTTTTTGATAAAATGACTTCTTATCCTTTGGGTAAATACCCAGTAGTGGGATTGCTGGATGGAATAGTAGGTCTATTTTAGTTCTTTGAGGAATCTCCATACTGTTTTCCATAGAGATTGAATTTTCAGTTCTACTGAAAATGTTTAAGTGTTGTTCTCTCTTTCTACATGAACACCAGTATGTATATTTTTTGGACTTCTCAACAAAGGGCATTCTGACTGGGTAAGATGGTATCTCATTGTGGTTTTATTTGCGTTTCTCTGATGAGTAGTGATACTGAGCATTTTTTCATGTTTTTTGGCCATCTTTCCTTCTTCTGAAAAGCATCTGTTAATGTCTTTTTCCAACCCTTTAATGGGGTTGTTTGTTTCTTGCTGATTTGTTTGAATTCCTTGTAGATAGTAGCTATTAGCCTTTTATCAGATATGCAGTTTGCAAATATTCCCCCCCCACACCGTTCTGGAGGTTGGATATTTACTCTGTGAATTATTTCCTTTGATGCACAAAAGTGTTTTAATCAAGTCAATTTATTTATTTTTATTGTTGGTGTAATTGCCTTTGGGATCTTAGTCATAAATTCTTTTCCTAGGCCAATGTCTAGAAGAGTTTTTCATATGTTTTCTTCTAGAATTTTTATGGTTTCATGCCTTATGTTTAAGTTTTTCATCCATCTTGAATTCATTTTTGTATGTGCTGAGACAGAGGGGTCCTACTTTATTCTTCTGCATGTGGCTATCTAGTTTTCCCAGCACCATTTATTGAATAGGGCTTCTTTTCTCCAGCATGTGTTGTTGTCTGCTTTGTCAAAGATCAGTTGATTATACATAGATAGTTTTATGTCTGGGATCTCTGTTCTGTTCCAGTGGTCTCTGTCTCTACTTTTAAACCAGTACCATGCTGTCTTGGTTACTATAGACTTGTAGTATAATTTGAAATCTAGTAATGTGACGCCTCCAGATTTGTTCTTTTAACTTAAGATCACTTTGCCTATTTGGGCTCATTTTTGGTTCCAAATGCAGCATAGATTTATTTTTTCTAGATCTTTGAGATATAACTTTGGTATTTTTTTTTCTTTTGAGACAGAGTATCACTGTGTCACCCAAGTGGAGTCCAGTATTGTCATCATAGCTCACTGCAACCTCAAACTCCTGGACCACAAGCAATCCTCCTCCCTCAGCCTCCAGAGTAGATGGGACTACAGGAGCACACCACCACACCTGGCTAATTTTTTTCTATTTTTAGTATAGACAGGGTCTCTTTCTCAGGTTTTTTTGATATCCTGACATCAAGTTATCCTCTTGCCTCAGCTTTCCAAAGTGTTAGGATTACATGCCTGGCCCAATGTTGCTATATTGTTGGGGACTGTGTTGAATCTGTAAATCACTTTAGTGAACATTCATCACTTTAGTATGAACATTTTAACAATGTTGATTCTACCAAGCTATGAGCATAAGATGTTTTTTGGTTTACTCGTGTCTTTGTTAAGTATAGTCATAGGTATTTTATTTTCTTTGTAGTTATTCTGAATGATATTGAGTCTTTATTTTGACTCCTGACTTGATTGATGTTAATATCCGGAAATGCTACTGATTTCTGTGTGTTGATCTTTTAACCTGAGACTTTGCTGAATTTATTTATCAATTCCAAGAGTCTTCTGGTGAAGTCTTTGGGATGCTTTTCTATATAAGATTATATCCTCAGTGAAAAGGGACAGTTCAGTTGAGGGTTTTTATCATGAAAGGGTGCTGGACTTCTCAAATATATTTTCTGCATCCCTTGAGATGATCATATGGTCTTTTTGTTTCCATATATGTGATGAATCATGTTTATAGATTATGTACATTGAACCATCCTTGTATCGCTGAGATGAAACCCTCTTGAATTTTTTTTTTTTTTGCTGTGTCGTTGAATTTGATTTGCTGGTATTTTGCTGAGCGTTATTGCATCTATATTCATAAGGGATATTGGTCTGGAGTTTCTATTTTTCATTGTGGCCTTTTCTGGGTCTGGCATCAAGGTACAGTGGATCATAGAATGAGTTAGGAGAGGATTTCCTCCTTCTTCATGTTATGGAATAATGTCTGTACAATGGGTACCAGGTTTTTGTAGCCCTGGTATAATTCTTCTGTGGCTCTGTCTGGTCTGGGGCATTTTTTGTTGTTAGGAGATGTTTTTATTACTGTTCATTATTGATCTATTCAGGATTTCTATTTCTTCCTGATTAAGTCTTAGGAAGTTGTTCATATATTTTATTTTGTTTAGTTTATTACCATATCCCAAGCACATTGATTAGTGCTGGATATATAGCAACCACTCAATAAACGTAGTGAATGTATTAGTTAATGGTTAATATTTATTTCGATAATCCAAACTAAATTAATTGTACTTAACTTTTTATGAAACAATAATGTATAAATATCAACTCTAACCATACGCTAACCACTTCTCCTAAACAAACGGAACAGACTGTGTTTAACAGGTCATCCCCCAAAATTTTAATATGCCTTTCTAACCTTGGTTATATCTTCCTTATTTCTCTGATCTAATAAGCTCTACTGCTAATGATGTTCTGAGGAATACCTGTAACTAGATTTTTTAAATTTAAGATTTTCATCAATAGTTAACTAGGATGAATTCTTTCATGCTTTTATATTATATCTGATGATGACAGTATTAAACCAAAAAAATCTAAGAAAAATGCATCCAGATACACATTATTATAAAGATCTATAAATGTAGTAAAAATACTGTTAAGCAAGGAGGTCAATTAACAGCAAACTTTACAAATGGACTGCAGAATGGCAGCTTGACATTATGCTACAGCAGTATGGCATTTATCACTAAGTGAAAGAGAGATCTAAAAGTCACTTAGTTCACACCCAAAAAATTTCACCTTATTTTATTTTTCTTTCTAAGGGAACAAGTCACATGTTCGAACCCTTATGTTAAAAGGGCTCCGCCCATCTAGACTGACAAGAAATGGATTTACAGCCTTGCATTTAGCAGTTTACAAGGTATGACATTTCCATTCCCATAGACTGTATTAGAATCAAGGACAGTGTGTATTCTGGGGCTTTATTCTACTTTATTTATTATTTTTTTGTGAACCAGTAATAATGGAAAACTTTCAGAATGTCTGGAACTTTACAGAAATGGTCTTCTTTCTCTTCATTTAGCAGGTATCTCCTATATAGCAGACACTTTCTTTGTTTAATGCTTTCCATGTTTAATTCATTTAATTCTCAAGAACCCTGCAACTGCATATGGGTTATGTATTTAGCCAGACTTAAGACCAGGTAGTCTATTTCCCTTGGAAGAACTCTACCTCAGAATATTAAGCTTCCTCTGTATTTGAGAGCAAAAGAAGCACATTGAAGCGGCATTTCTTTTCTGCAAATTTTCCCTAATTTTTTTTTTTTTTTTTTTTTGCTTTAGTTGTTTGTTTCCTTACATTAGGCCCTGGATCCAACCTGATGAAAGAGTCAATAAAATAGTGGATTGGACAAAGTAGGATACTCCATGTTGGGTTTGATATTGAGATTGTCATAAATATAAATTGTTTATTCTCTATTTTTAATGATAGAAATTTCTATACTCTGTAATTATTATGAGCTAAATATCTTACTAAGTTTAATATACATTATTTCTTTAACCAGTAGCATAAAAGGCAGTTGAAGATTAAAGTTAGATATCTAGTTAGAATATTGATTAAAATCAAGTGCAGTTGGCTCATAATTCCAATAATCTCACTGTTACATTGCATATTTATTTTTTTTCTATATGTGTGAGTCTGTGACAGGACTTTATTTCAGCTTTTGGGTGCAGGTGTGTGTTGGTGAGGACAGTAGTTTGCTTATATCAGGATCCGTCTGCACTACATCCTCTCTCTAACGTCCAGAAAGTTTATCGTTGTGAGGGAAGTGAGCCATATTTTCCCATGTTTCAGATTCACATATTTCTGTTATTCAAGGTGCAAATACTCTAACGCTCCATGTCTTTTTGTGTCTAGTCAATGCCTAGTCGATTCTTCTAATTCCTTCTGGGAGAAAGCCTCAATGAAGTGTTAATTGTCTTTAACATTATACCTGCTAATCATCCTGCTAGACTCTAATAGAGGCTGAGTTCAAGGTGTAGTAAACAACATCTGATGTTGACCTTTCTGCTGAAAGGCAGACAGTGAAAGTAAAAGAGGTGTGAGGAATAGAAAGCTGATGATAGATAGCCAAGGCAGTGTGTGAAACTATGAATTCTGAATCTGACTGGGAGATTCTTTCTGTATTAGTTCATTTTGCTGGGATTTTGCTAGTGCACAAGTGCATTCTGAATGATTTAGTACTACAATCTTTAGAGAATATTTCTTACCCCTCTGTTTATCAAAACTAAATTTCCATTTTTAGAGGTCTTTTTACAATATTTCTTATGTTTTCTTGTATTTTACAGAAGGATATATATAGACTATAACTCTTTTGTAACAAGTTTAAATGCATTTAGATTTCTAGGAAACAAAATAGGCAAAAATTCTCAAAAGACCATAATAGAAGCATGATTACTCTGTGTATTCCTTAACAAATGTTAAAAAAATAAAATAAAAAACAAATTAAGACTATAGTTCCACTTTGAATACAAACACAATATAGAGCAGTTATTCAACTACTAGGAATTAAATCTAGTACTAATTATCCCTTCATAGAACTACTCCCCAAAGTATCTCATTCATTTTCTGTTCCAGTTCCCACACTCTATATATTTTTTAATAAATTTGTATTTTAATATTATTTCAGGCTTTTAAAAATTCAATATAGTACAAGGAACTCCTGTATACAATTTATCCAGATCTACTAGCCTTTTCATTTTGTGCCATTTCCATCATTCTGCTTTTTCTTAACCATTTGAAAGAAAATTGGACAAAGGGTTCCTGGTTGGTATGTCAATCTTTATCTCCTAAAAATGGTGACATTCGTTTATAAAATCAGAAAATTTAACATCAATGTGATGTTATAATCTACAATCCCCAAATCAAATTCGATCAATTGTTTCAATTACATGAGATATTCTTTCTGGCCTAAGATTTCATCCAGAATAATGCATTTTCAGTTTTCTTATTTTTATAATCTGCTTTAATCTGAAGGAGCCCATCAGTCTATCCTTGCCTTTTTGTATCTGAATTTTTTGTTTGTTTGTTTTTTGAGACAGGGTCTCACTTTGTCGCTGCTGGTAGAGCGAAGTGGTGTCATAGCTCACAGCAGCCTCAAACTCTTGGGCTCAAGCAATTCTCTTGCCTCAGCCTCCCAAGTAGCTGGGATTACAGGCAGCCACCACAATAACGGGGTCTTGCTCTGGCTCAGGCTGGTATCAAACCTGTGAGCTCAGGCAATCCACCTGCCTCAGCCTCCCAGAGTGCTAGGATTACAGGTCTGAGCCACGGCCCCAGGCAGATCTTAATATTTTTGATGCATATGGAACACTTATTTATACAGACTTTTTTTCAGATTGTAATTGAACTTAATTTTGTTCATAACACACAAAATAAACATTATAGTTCTCATATCTTTCTGTTGGCACATCAATAGCTCTTTCAATTATGCACACATTCACTGACATGGTCAGCCTGCCTCATGACTGGCTATTTTTTTAGCCAATATTTTTATCTCTGATTTCATTACTAAGAATCTAGATGTTTAATGACTTGTGGGTAGTTAACTCTCATATATTTTGTTTTGCTTGTTGATTTTTTCACAGGGGTCAGTTTTATTGAGGTATACTATATACACAATAAAGTTCACAATTTTAAATGTCAAATTAATAACTTTTGAAAGTGAATGTAGTAGCATAACCATAATCACAATCATGTGTTGGACATTCCTACTATCCCTAAAAGTACCATCATGCCCTTCTGCATTTAATCTTCTCTTCTATCCCACGTGGTCTCTGGAAACTATTAATATGTTTTCTGTCACTATAGATTTCCCTTTTCTAGAATTTTAAATAAATGTATTCCATCCAATTTTTTCTTCTTCATATGATTTCTTGCATTTGGCACAAAGCTGCTGGGATTTACTCATGTTGTTGTATATTCAGCAATTTCTTTTATTGTGGATTTGTATTCCCTTGTAATGGATATACCATAATCTGTTTAACTGTTCATCTGTTGATAGATACATGAGTTGTTCCTGGATTTTGACTATTACAAATAAAGCTTCTATGCATGTTCACAAATAGATCCTTGGGCATATATTTTTATTTTTTCTGGAAAATACTTAGAAGTGAAATTGTAGCTTCACATGGTAAATACATGTTCAATCATATAAGAAACTGCCAAACTATACCAGTCTGGCAATTTCTTTTGATATTCTCATCGACAATGTGTAGTTTGTTCCCACATTCTTGCCAAGACAGGTATTGTCATTTTTTTTTAGCCATCCTATTGGAGACATTTTAGTATTTCATTTTGATTTTGATTTGCATCTCCCTGATAACCAATGTGGTTAAATGGGTTTTTATGTGCTTATTAGGCACCAATTTTTTTATGTAGTTTCTATTCAAATCTTTTCCCCATTTTTAAAATTTGGTTATTGTTTTCTTAAATTATAATGGATCTGCATCTATTCTGGATATAGTTCCTTTGTTGAACATACATTTTGCAAAAATTTCTCCCAGTCTATGGCTTACCTTATCATTTTCTTACAAATGTCATTTAAAGAGCAAAAGCTTTTGTGCATTACTTTTAAACTGATAGCTCTAGTGATTGCAATGCAGATCTTCAACATATCACTGCCACTGCCTGTTAAGACTTTACTTAAAGCATGAGAAGCTTACAGTTTCATTTTATCTTCTTATGTTACATTCATACAGGATACAAACCCTAATACATTGTTAGAGTTTTGTGTGAAATATTTATGTCTTTTAAAGAAAATAATAGAAGAGAACATACCTTTGCTTTTCAGCAGTTTGGTGAAATAGGTAATAATCCTATGTATCCATACAGGATACAAACCCTAATACATTGTTAGAGTTTTGTGTGAAATATTTATGTCTTTTAAAGAAAATAATAGAAGAGAACATACCTTTGCTTTTCAGCAGTTTGGTGAAATAGGTAATAATCCTATGTATGGCTTTTTTTGGATAATGTTTGTGGGCTTATCAGGGTTTTTAAACCTGATAAGTTTATGTTTTCATCAAATTTAGAAGTTTTGACCAGTGCTTTTTCAAATACTTATGTGATAAGGTTTGATAATCTTCCACATATCACTATCTTCTCTTTACTTTCTTCCATATTCTTTCTCTCTCTGTTCTCCAAATTTGGTTACATTTACATATTTGAATTCCAGTTCACAGCCATTATTTTTGCCATTCTGTCATCTGATACTGACTCAACAGTGAATTTACTCATGTCAGATGTCTACTTTTCAGTTGTAAGATTTCCATTTGTTAAGATGAATTAGAATATAATTTAAATTTCTTTGCTATGATGACACATTTGTTCTTTCTTTTTTCTTCTTGGGTAGACATAATGGTTCAGCTACTAGTTTTATATTAGCATTGAGTACATTGGATGCTTGTTTTTCCATTCTTGTGATCAAAACAATCTTCATACTATTTTCCATAATGTCAGTACTGACTTATAGTCTACACCAATACCATGCAAGCATTTTCCTTTCTCCACACTTTTTCCAACAGTTACTATCTTTTATCTTTTTAATACCCTGTTGCCCCGAAAATAAGACATCCTCTGAAAATAAGACCTACTTACAGGAAAGATAAGACGTCTCCTGAAAATAAGACCTAGCGTATCTTTGGGAGCACACTTTAAAATAAGACACTGTCTTATTTTGGGGGGTACAGGGTAGTAGCCATTCCACTAGACTGAATTGATACAGTTGTGTCCTTTTCTGATGATTGTTGATATTAAGGATTTTGTCATATATGCTGGCTATTTGTATGTCTCCCATCATTTAAAGGAAGACCATATTTAATGCTTTTGCCTATTTTTAAATAGTTATTAGATTTATATTTTACACTTGGATTTCTCATATATTTTGGGTAGCAATGCCTTGTCAGGTACATAATTTACAAATATTTTCTTCTGTTTCTAAGTTGTCTCATCATTCTGTTGATATATCTGTAGATATATTTTAGTTTAAATTAATGTCATATGTTTATTTTTACTTTTGTTGTCTAGAATTTTGAGGTTAAATAAAAAAAAAAAATTATTATCCAGATCAGTGTCATGAAGCTATTGCCTCATGTTTTCTTATAGTAGCTTTAGAATTTCAGGTTTCAGTTGAGTGCAGTGGAACTCTGGGAGGCTGAGGCAGGTGGATTGTGTGAGCACATAGGTTCGAGAACAACCTGAGCCAGAGCAAGTTGGGCATTATGGTGAGCGCCTGTCGTCCCAGCTACTCAGGAGGCTAGGGCAAGCCAATCGCTTTAGCCCATGAGTTTGAGGTTGCTGTGAACTGTGATGCCATGGCACTTTACCAAGGGCAACAAAGTGAGGCTCTGTTTCTAAAGGGGGGGTGGGGGGGAGATGTCAGGTTTCACATTTAAGGTTTCACATTTTGAGTCAACTTTTATATCTGTATGAGATGAGGGGCTCATTTCATTGTTCTGAATGTGGCTATTCAGTTTTCCCTATGCCATTTATTGAAGAAACTATCTCTTCTCCACTGTGTTTTCTTGTCAACTCTGTCAGTTATCTTTAAATGCATAAATTTTGGGGCTCTCTGTTCTGCTCCATTGGTCTATGTGCATGTTTTTATACCAGTTTGGGTTATTTTCTAATTAAAGACTATATTTTCTCCAAATGGGAATTTATCTAGATAATACTAAAAAAAAATACTTTGAAAAAAAAAAAACTCTCAAAAAGAAAATGGGTGGTCAGCACCTGTGGCTCAAAGGAGTAGGGCACTGGTCCCATATGATAGAGGTAGTGGGTTCAAGCCCAGCCCTGGCCAAAAACTGCAAAAAAAAAAAGAAAATGGCTTCCACTTTTTGCATACTTGACCAAATTCTCTAGTTAATGGTGACTTAAAAGATTATTTAATACTAGGTCCTATCTTTAAGAAACTACAGAACATTTTACAGCCAAAACTAAATCAGTCATTAAGATTGTTTTTGTAATACTCACATTTCCTCTTAGTAATCCAATATTTCATGATGTTTCTAAATTAACATATTCTCAATCAAAAGTTATAAGATACTAATTGAAGATGTTTAATTTATCCTTCAATTTCTTGGAGAACCTTCCCTGACCCCTGCCATGTCAGGGTTAGGTGTCTCTGCAAGGCACTTGTTTTACCACCCAGTATTTACCTTATCAGTATACGTTTGACATTGTAGTTTATTACCTGCTTATAACTCTATATCTCATTCTAGATTAAGGGTCACAATCTAATGTATTTTCAGGAATGAGGCAGGTAACATGAATGAAGATGTTAGATAATCTGGCAGACAATGATAAATGGCAACTCAGACTCACTATTTTTGAGTTACAAGAAGAATTGGTATAGACTGTGACAAGTTTGACAATTTATGTCCAGTGTCAAGGGAACAGTCCCTATTTAGCTCCAGCTAATCATTTTCACACATGAATGGAGGTCACTATTGCCCCAAATTTTAGAGAATCATAAATTTTTGAAGTTTCCTAATATTTAAATGTTGACCCCTAATTCAAAATTTTAGTTAGAAATACTGTGCAGGCAAAGCCATATACAGCTGTTGCCCCTGTGCTCTGTTTGTAATGGCTGATAATAATTACGTGCACCATCAAGGCAAGGACCAGATCTAATTGCTTATCATCTGAGTCTTTAGGACGTTCTCGAGGTATGTAAATTAATAAATATGTGTTGCATCATTTCCTTAAATAGGTTTCCTAAATTGAGGAGAATGCTATCCACCTGTATCTCAAGCTCGCAGGAGCCCAAGGCGGGGGGTAGAAGTTATCCCAAGTATGGGCGGCGCCTGTGGCTCAGTCGGTGGGGTGCCGGCCCCGTATACTGAGGGTGGCGGGTTCGAACCCGGCCCCGGACAAACTGCAACCAAAAAATAGCCGGGCATTGTGGCGGGCGCCTGTAGTCCCAGCTGCTCGGGGGGCTGAGGCAAGAGAATCGCTTGAGCCCAGGAGTTGGAGGTTGCTGTGAGCTGTGTGAGGCCACGGCACTCTACCGAGGGCCATAAAGTGAGACTCTGTCTCTACAAAAAAAAAAAAAAAAAGAAGTTATCCCAAGTATATGTGGGGGAGCTTGGTCTCCCTGTTTCTTCTCAGCAGCAGCTTTGTCATTCTGAACCCAGCCTGAGTGCAGAGTGCTGTCCAGCTTTAAAATTACAAAATGGCATCTTTAACCAACATCCTTCAGTGTAGGCAAGATCCTGGGGCAGGGCCATCCTCTCACATCCGGGGGAAGTTCCATCCTCTCACATCTGGGGAAGTGCCGTCCTCTCACATCCTGGGGAGTGCCGTCCTCTCACATCCTGGGGAGTGCCGTCCTCTCACATCTGGGGAATGCTGTCCTCTCACATCTTGGGGAGGGCAGTCCTCTCACATCCCGGGGAGGGCCGTCCTCTCAAATCCCAGGGAGGGCCATCCTCTCACATCCTGAGGAGGGCCATCCTCTCACATCTGGGGGGAGTGCCGTCCTCTCACATCCGGGGGAGAGCCATCCTCTCACATCTGGGGGAGTGCCATCCTCTCAAATCCCAGGGAGAGCTATCCTCTCACATCCTGGGGAGGGCCATCCTCTCACATCTGGGGGGAGTGCCATCCTCTCACATCTGGGGGAGGGCCATCCTCTCACATCCCGGGGAGGGCCGTCCTCTCAAATCCCAGGGAGGGCTATCCTCTCACATCCCGGGGAGGGCCATCCTCTCACATCTGGGGGGAATGCCGTCCTCTCACATCCGGGGGAGGGACATCCTCTCACATCCGGGGGAGGGCCGTCCTCTCAAATCCCAGGGAGGGCTATCCTCTCACATCCCGGGGAGGGCCATCCTCTCACATCTGGGGGGAGTGCCGTCCTCTCACATCAGGGGGAGGGACATCCTCTCACATCCGGGGGAGGGACATCCTCTCAAATCCCAGGAAGTGCCTTCCTCTCACATCCGGGGGAGGGCTGTCCTCTCAAATCTCGGCCTCACCTCAGCCTGTGAGGCAGTATGTGCAAAGAGGTAGGGCTCCCCTCTCTGCTCACCTGGGAAGGGCTATGGTTGTTTCAGCCCAAATTTAGGCCAAGGATGGTGTGCTGCCTGGTTTTAAATTCCCAAAATGGCACTTTGGGCCTATGACCAGAGAGGGTAGGGATAAGTACCATTTTTTTAAAGCATTGTTACTATTGTAGATACTAGTTATATATCCCATAGTGCAAGCCATAAATTAGATCAGTTGTATAATATTCAAATTTTGCCTGATGTTTGCATTTAATAATTTTTTTTTCCAGGAGGTATATACCATACTGCTGACTTTTGAAATTATTCATTAGGCCAAAATACACCTATAGAGAGGAAATGCATAATACTGGGGGCTCATTAATTAAATAAAACACAAGTACATCCTCTTGAGTTTTTCCTTGAGACTGATGTCAAGGGAAGATTAGCAAACTCATATAGAAAATCAGAAGTAAGGTATAGGTTTCAAAAGTCCAATAGACATGGGTTTTCAGTCTACCTACAACTATTTAAAATTCAACAAGTAAGTTAAATTATTTCAACTAGTGTTACACCCGAGAATCGGAATCCCCAATGATCATGCAAGAGAGCCAGACACGGATACAAATCACACGAGGGCTGGAGACAGGGCTGCTGGCATTCCCAGATAACTGGGGCAGAGAGCGCTGTGCTCGTTGCCTGCGGAGTTTTTATGCAGTGGTTATGGGGGGAGGGGCGTGGGAAACAAAGCATAGCCTTTGGGTTGGTTATCTCTTATGCTGACACTAGAATTTAAGGCTGATAGGGTCCCCGCCAATCTCAGTGGGGGGGTGGTGGAGGAAGGGGTGCTGACACACTCCAGGAGATAGGGACGCATCCCAGGAGATAGGGAGGGGTGTGGTTTACTAAGAAACAAAACAAAGGATTTTCAGTTTGCTTTTAAAATGAAGGGCAAAAGCCTGAAATGATGAAAAGCCCAAAATGGCATCACTGGGTCCTTCACTAGAATGTCAAAAACTAGTAAATAGGTATTTTTTGTTTGTTTCTCATTATTAAGCTTAACATTTTATATGTGATTTGGTTCAAGTTAACAATTTATACATAGCAATTATATTGTTTTGTTATTCTATTTATCATAACTGGGTAATATTAAAATTCTATTTTGATGATAGTCAGTAAAAAGCATTTAGATTCAGGGGTGTCTTCTCTGCTGCACATTGGAAAAGTAAGCCTTGTCTTAGGCCATTTAAATACACAAACACTAATGAAAGGTCACTAGCAAGAAAAGGTCCATGCATACTTTTCATGATATGTGACACCACAGATAAGCAAACACTGTTCTACAAAATCAGCATATGGCCTGCAGGCCTCAAGTTGCACACCTGTCATTAGATCAACCAGAGGTCAAACTTGTGAAATCCAACCAAGATATGAAAGGATAATTTATTACTTTTGAATTTTAATTTTGCCATTTGCCTATTCTGAGGGACTACTTAGATACTTTCTCTTAAACTCCATAATTGTTGACTAAATAAGGAGAAACGGAAAGAACACTTGAGGAAAGGATGAATGTGTGTGTACTAGAATCTGTCTGCTAGATAAATATTTCATATGCTCCATGATTTACATATAATTTATTTTAATTTAGCCCAGTTGAGTACTTGTCATAACATAGACATTCATTAATAAATATTTGTTGGATAAGAGTATCCATCTTTCTACTGTTCATACAAGTTATTTATATATTAAATATATGAACATTTGTCAGTTTTATATGTTGTGAATATTTCTCCAATTTGTCACTTACCTTATGATATTGTGTATTTTAACATTATAATTTGCTCAAGTCTATCATATTTTCCCCTCACTTTTAAAAATGATTTTATCCTTAAAAAGACCTTCCCCACTTCTCTGCATTTAAATTCCCAAGTATCTGCATGGAAAAATGTTTTAAGGTGATGTATTTCTTTTCCATTTAGATCAGAGACCATTCATGCTTTTAGTACTCCCCAGTCAAAATTAAAAGTTATTAGCGAAGTGATCATTAATTCCTGGGATTCTTTTCTCTGAAGGAGGAGCACTCCATGCCTGGTAGTTCATCCATGGCTAAATTGGTAGACATTTCCTTACTTTTGGTACTGGTACAGCATTTTTTAATGTTTTACTCATTTTTACTAACCAGTAAAACCCTAGTTAGGAAATGAAGTTATGAGGAAAAGGTAATGGGGGAGGGGGGAAAAAGGAGCTAAATGATAGAATAAGAAAAAAAAAATTCACTATTCTATTTAGGAGGCCAACTGAGGCTATTCTGAGCCCCAGACTTTCACGTCCAACAGGAGTGAGTTTTTTGAGGATCTTTGTGCTGGTCATTGTACAAGTGCTTTGTGTATTTTGTCACAACAATCGTAAGGTGTAACCTGTCCTCTTTTTATATACCCAAGGAGATTAACACAAAGATTATAGAACTTGCCTTCTTTCACAGAGTTATTCTTGGAATTGGGATTCTAATAATGGAGACTAATACCAGGACCTGTGTCTTAACCCTGCATTTTAACATATGAAAACAAAATATTTTATGTTTGCTTTACAATCTGCTTTTCCCTAACTTTTCACAACTGATTATGACATTTCTCTGCTATATTACATTTGGGAAAAAAGTCCAAATACCTATATCATGGCCTATAAGACTCTACAAGATAGGACATCTTTGATCTCATCTTGAAAACTACTTTTCCTTTCATTTTTGTTTATCTACTCAACACTGGCATTTTTCTGGACTTCAAGTACGCCAGGTTTATTCCCATCTTATGAATTTTGCACTATTGCTTGTCCTTTAATGCTTGTCCTTGAAATTGTGGAGTGGATTTCTTTTTGTCATTTTTATTTAATTCAAAGGTCACCTCCTCAGTGAGGCTTTCCTTGATTACCCAATTTAAAGTAGTCACCTAATTATTTGCCTGTTTTATCATATAGTCATTGTACTTTATGCTACTTTATAACATTTTCCTGCTTGCTTATTTTATGCTGTTCTATTTACATAGACACAGTAAAGTATAAGCTCCATCAGAGTAGAAGTTTGACTGTCTTACTCACTGAGGTGCCCCAGTGCTCAGAGCAGAGTTTGACCTAACTTTTTTGCCCCCAAAATATTTGTGAACAATTTATTGACAATGGAAATGGTACGCTCAAGACTAAATCTATTGGTTATTTAACTCGTAGCAATGTAGAGGGTGATCTTCAGTGAGAAGAGGCATTAGTCAGGTTTACTGGTTAGGAAGCCTTGTAATATAAAGGATGGTGTTGGAAATAAAGAGAAGTCTGAGAAGGATAAGTGAGTTAAAACCAGTTGAATTCTAAAACTGGTAGAGTTTAAGGCACTCGAGCTTATTTGGAATAAAAAGTGCCATTAATATAAACATGGAATGCTAGAAGATGTCAGGCTGGATTGGGGAAATGATGAATGGTAGTTACAAGAGCAATTTTGAATTTGAGATGCTCTTGGTAGGCAAAGTATATGGCACTCAGCCTTGTCAGAGAAGTCAGGGCCAAAGATGAAGTTATCAGGTTGTGTAAGAGTTACTGAAGCTGGTGCATTGAGGGTCTGAAAGCGGCTTGGGGATGAACTCCCAAATCACACTCTTTTAGGACAGAGACAGAAACGAAGAAGAGGCAACAAAAGGCAATCGGCAATATATGGTTTTAGGACATCAAGTATGTATTTCCAGAAGAAAGAGCTGCAACTATAGAGAGAATGATGACAAAATATTAGTTTAGATAAACAGGAGTTTATCTTCTGGAACTGGGAAGGTGATTTCAGGAGAGTGGCTGAGGTCCTCAGTGCTCCAGGTGGGAGAAATAGTCACTATGACTTTTCTTGGTAATGCCAGGCAAAGACAAGAAGGGAAGAGATCTGCATTGGTGAGGAGCAGTCAGACAAGGGCAAGGTTATAAAGAGCGTGGAGAGCTTAGCTGAGACGTAGGTGAGGCTCGGGTGTATCTAGCTGAAGATTACTAAAGAAATGAGATCACAACTGTCAGCAGAATCAATAACTCTTTTCAGAAGGCTGTAAAATGAAGAGAAGGATAGAGATAAAATTAGCTTTGCTTCAGTGAAAAAAGAAAAAAACACGTTTGGTTTTTTAGAATGGAGGAAACGTAAGTTTATAATTTGAGCAGAAGGAGCTAGAGTTAATGATGCAACTTTCATTTAACCTTCTTGGTGGGACAGGAACCCTTGTGTCCAGGGCTGACTTTCAGTGGATCACAGCGAGGGAGCTTCTCTCTTACTTACTAAACCCTGACCCAGAAGCAGGTCATCTAGGAATGACTTGGCACCAGGTTCCCCATGATTGTACATTGCGTGCTGGCCGAAGGGGCAGCCACCTGTCCAGTCTCATGTTTGAAGCTCTTCACCAAAGTTGTTTATAACTTCTCTTAGACCTTCATGTGTGTGTGACAGCATTAAGAAATCAAATTTGTTCTTTAAAGGGAGAATTTTCTTAACCAACAATATTTGATATTGTGTGTATGTAATTCCTAAATGCAGTGGCCTGACCTGCAAAAAAGTGAAGATTTTACTTTCTACTTGATGTACTGATGGACCAAGTATTATAGAAGTGTGCCTTGGCAGTTAATACTTGGAAATATTTGCATGTCCTTCCAAAGCAAGACTTTTGTGAATATGCAACTTTCTTGTTGCTCTTTTGAGCATTCTGGCTTATAAAAGGTAGTTTATAATAGTAATTTTTATACAATTGTTACAAAAATCATTTTATTTTTTAATTTGGTTTTATCAACAACTATTGATTAAAGTTACACCTTGTGCCAGAATTAAATAAATTAATTACAAAATTAAAATTCAATGAATGTTAATTGATATTAATATTATAAATATTTTATGTCTCTCCAAAAGCAGAGATACAGTAAAAATAATAGTATGAAAAAAAGTGAGGGTTACTTTGATTGCTGCATAAATTATCCAAGCTTGAAGGCTCAAAGAATGTTTCCAGCATATTCACTGGTAAAATGAGTCAAGTTAAAAAGACGCTGTGGATTAATCATGTACATGGCCCGTGGTATTATGAATAGAGAAGCAGCCACTACTGGACTTCCCTGGAATAGTCCACTTGGTTCAATACCACCTTCTTAGATGACATAGTTAATCTTTACTTGTAATAGAAAAAAAAAAATTAAACCTCTGAACTCTTTCTGTAAATTTCTTATCTCTTCTGGGGTTAATTTTAGTTGTTGGAGAAAGCACATTTATTGGAGTGCCTTATATGTAAGATTGGATTGAGTTTGCAAGAGCCTCATCATGGGGAAATGTCCTCAGTACCCTTTGTGGTCAAGAGGTAGAGGATTGGCTGGCAGTAAACATCTCTGTCATTTGGTCATACTTTCCATCCATCTGAGAGTGGCTCTCTGCTGCCTACCGTGCTCTGTGCTCTGACACCAGAAAGCCCTCTTAAATTTTCTTTGAGAACCTAAACTGGCTGACAGGCAAGGAATCAATGCATCTTGTTTCACAGCTTTCAAACCTGCTATTTGTAGAAAAGTAACACTAAAGATGTGTTTCTCCGCAGGATAGTGCAGAATTGATCACTTCCCTCCTTCATAGTGGAGCTGATATCCAGCAGGTCGGGTACGGTGGCCTCACTGCCCTCCATATTGCTACAATAGCTGGTCACCTGGAGGTAAGTTGTGCTTTTGTTACCTGTGAAAACAAAGGTTATCTACCTCTTTGGAAACTTGTTCTCAACTGTTTTCAAATGGTGACTTTTAAGACTTCAGAGGGTTTATTTTTTGGCCAATGAACACATCCTTTTCTTCTGGGGGTAAAATTTAGCTATGTCAATATGCTTTTGTTAGTCATTTCAGTCTGTTTTGTGACAATGTAATCAAAATTTCAATTAACATCAAGATGGCTTTCTGGTAGAGGCGAGGTATGCTCTTAGGTTTGGGATCAAGCAGATCAGTCTTCACAACTTGCTATGGTAACTGTGGGAAGTTACTAAATCTCGTGACATCTGTTTTCTTCATGTATAAAATAGAAATAATAATAGGTCTATTTTAATGATTAAATTAGATAGTCCCTGTAGAGTGCTTTGCAGATTACTTCATGCACAGTAAGGACCAGATGAAAGATCGTTCACTTACCCGTCCACTGATCTATTCACTAGTTGCATAAATATTTATTAGGCACCTGTTATGCAGCACATACCAGGTGCTGGGCAACAGTAGCAAGAAAGACGGCGAAACTTTCCCTTTTCATAGAGTTAGTTATAAAGAATGAAACAGACAATTAAGAAAAGAAAATATATAATGTTAATTAGTAGTGAGTACTGTGAAGCAGAGTAAAATAAAGACAGAACAATGGAGAAATAAGCAGCATTTTTAGTAAGCTATCCAGTGAAGGCCTCTGAAAGAAGTTGATACGGAAAAAGCTCTGAATGAAAGTAGAATTCCAGCCATGTCCAAGCAGAGAGAGCATCTTAGGGTTAAGGAGCAGCACCTGCAAAAGCCCCAAGGCATAAAACTCTGTGAATGTTTGAGGGATATGAGTGATCTCGAGTTATTAGAGCAGAGTGAGCTGGGGGTAGAGAGAGGAAGACAAAGCCAGGTGGATGGTGACAAGCCAGACACACACCATATTTTTAAGGCCACAAAAAGGGCTTTCAATTTTGCCTTAAATTTCTTTGTCAAAGTATATATTCTTCTCTGCAAACCACTTCTATTTGCATTATTTGGTAACTTCACAAATTCTCATGGGATAGTTTGTGTTGTTTCTGCCGTTTAATAGATATAAAACTAAGGCTTTTATATAGTAATTGTCTTTACAAATTACAAAGCCGTGGAGAAAAAGAGCCATGTCTGAAATCCTGAACATTTTATTCATCATTTTTTAATGACTTTTACATTCTATCAATTACGGCAACAACATGTAACTCAACAATGTAATAAGTCTTACATCCTCATATAGTCTTCCTTCTGGTCATATTGCAAATTAAATCATACATTCTTCACTAATACACACGTGCACAAGAACCATCCGTGAATGAATGGAGATGTGTGGGCATTCATACAGGAAGCCTACTAAACAGGTGTGCGCCATCTCTCTCAACAGTGTCACTTCCAAAGGCTCTTACATTCGATAAATATTAAAATATCACATTGAGAGAGAACTAGTTTCCTTCATGTTGAATTTTCTCCCTTACTTTATCAGTTATTTCTCAGAAAATAAATATTTTTATGAGATTCATTGTAAATATTAGTGAATTTTTGTTACTTGTAAGAAAAAGGAAATGTTAAATATAAATGTTCATCAAAAAGAAATTAATGCCACTGATAAAGTAAACGAAGTGGTAAATGCTAAGAAATTTGGGTGAAAGAATTTGTGAATTTACATTTCAGTGAAACATGTTTGATCTTTTAATGACAGAACAATGATACAATATGTTTTTAAAACAAAATCCTTCTTCATTTAGTGCAGAACTGATTACTTTTGTGAATGATAGTATTGCAACAGTATCAAAAGCAAAGTGATTACGAGCTTTTTTTTTTCTTATCTCCTATTCAAATATCTCTGTTTTCTTCGTTTGCAAATAATATGGGGAAAGGTATGATATTGACTAGCAACATCAGGGAAAACTTTATCAAAGTAATTCCAAATATGTTTCCCCTATGTCTTACAATTCTGCCTGCGTTCTCTGACTTCCTTCATTAGCTGATGCATAACATTTAATGACTTTTATAGTCAATCACCGGCACTACATAAAACAGGTGTAGATACATTAGCCTTTAGTCTCATCTTACATAATGGACTAATTAAGTTGCTGATCAGATAATAAAAGAAAATGGTGTCCAAAATAAACTATCTAAAAGCATCATATTCAAAATGCAGATTTTTTCCAGTATATTATTTTCAAAACTATTACAGTCTTAAAAGACATGGTGGTTAGGGGTGCCAACCCCCTGCCCAGTTGAAAATCCTCATATCACTTTTGCTGCCCCCCTATACTTAACCACTAATAACCTACTGGTGATCAGAAGCTTTACTGGGAATATAAACATTTGATTAATGTGTATTTTGTTTATGTGTTTTGTACTGTCTTATTACAAAAAGTAAGGAAGAGAAAAGAAGATGATATTAAGAAAATAATAAAGAAGAGAAAATACATTAAATAAAAGTGGATCATGATAATGGTCTTCCTCTTTGTTATCTTCACTGTGAGTAGGCTGAGAATGGGAAGGAAGAAGACTGGTTGGTTTTACTTTTTCAGGAGTAGCAGAGGTGGAAGAAAGTCCATGTGTAAGTGACCCACGCAGTTGAAGTTCATGTTTAGGGCTCAGCTCTAATTGTAATAAATACTTGTCATCAATATCATTTTCTTTTCTCCATATTGACTCATTTAGCAAATATTTTTAAGACTCTACTTTATCCATAACACAGAGCAAGAGTATGGGAATGATACAAAAATATTGCATATCTATCCTCCTGAAGATTTTATAATGTGTCTGGGAACACAAAATGAATGTGCAGGAAAAATATGTAAGCAATTCAAAAGTAAAACATCTATATAGCTGTAAGTAAAGAATAAGGAAGAGTCAAAGACAAGAGCAGCTTTGATAACAAGAAATAACAGATGCTCCTCAATTTACAATTAAGTTACATCCCAATAAGCCCATCATAAATTTAAAATGTCATAAGTGGAAACTTCCTTTAATACATAAAACCTACTAAACAGCACAGCTAGGGCTGGCCTACCTTAAATGTGACCAGAACTCTTACATTGGCCTGATGTTAGGCATAATCTCTAACACTAAGCCTGTTTTACAATAAAGTATTGAATATCTCATGCAATTTATTGAATATTATACTGAGTAAAAAGCAGAATGATTGAATGGGCATTTGAAGTATGGTTTCTACCAAATGCACATCACTTTTACACACCATGATAATGTCAAACATTGTAAGTTACACACCATCTATAATTAGAAAAATGATAATTACATAGCAAGAAAGAAAGCTCAAAGAACACAAAATTAGAAGAGTTAAAGAGTTCACTGGGGACAAGTTGAATGTGAATAGAGATTGATGTGTACTAGGAGAGTTAAAGATGGAGGAATGAGGGGGACTTGAAAATGGACTGGACTTTAAAGAATGGACAACAAAAACGTAAAAGTAATCAACCCACCCCCACCCCTCCAAAAAATGGGAAAGAAAGAATAATCTGAGCACATTTAGGAGAGTGACCAGAACGATAGCATGAAACAGATTGAGAAGAGTCTGTGTAGGTAAATTTGAGTGTTAGGAATGAACCAGGCTAAGGAAACTGAGGGTAGAAATCTAAGGAGTATAATTCAGAATGGTAAACAATTAACTGTAGCTTACAGCACACAACACAAAAACCCAGGTGCTGTGCGGAAGGGATTGACAGAACACAGAACTTCTCACTTGCAACCAAATAGGATGTTTTCCCCATAGGAGATGGGTAGCCATTGAGAGTTTATGAGCAAGAGAAAGATTGGAGATTTGATAAGTAATCTGCTAAAGAGGAATTCTTTGACTGCACTATTTAGCATAAATTGTAGTGTGAACATTATGATTAAATAAACAATTGGGTAAAGAATTCAAATTGGAGGAAAAACCAGTTAACTCCAGGCATGCTGATTTTCCAATGACAACCAAATTTTCAAACACAAGTGTTCATTAATCATTTAGAAGTTTATAAATGACGTTCAAAGGGAAAGTTTGTGCTTAATTAAGTTTTCAGAAATTATATGTATAGAGATGATATTTGAAACCATAACAATAGCTGAAAGTTGTCTGTTGGTTGTAATGGATGGCTCGAGGGCTGAGCCTGAGAGAATATCCACAGAGACTTGACAGATTATAGAATATCCATTGAGGGAACCAAGGAAGATTCGTCAGCATGATGCCAGGAAAACTAGGATATTATACTATCACAGCCATTAGCAGAGTTTCAAGAGTTAAAGTATTCTGGGTATCAAATAGTGCAGAAAGATTGAATACAATGGGATACGATATGCATAGAATAGTTCCTTACTATACCTAAAATTTAGATGTGCTTTCTACTGGTATTTTTTACTATCCTGATTAGCAGGGATAGTGGCGATAGATCAGTGGGAGTTCCCTTTCTTCGGAGTCGCTATCTCTGATCACTCACCTTTCTCTGTGAAACAATAGCTGATGCTAAGTTTGACAGGACTCTTTGTCTGCACATTCGAATGCAGACCCTCCATTAGTGTCTCCAGCGTGTTCGTCCTCCCGTAATTGTGAATCCTATTAAGCAGTTTTACAATAAAGTTGACATCGACTAGGCAGCTGCCTTCTTCAATAATAGAACAGAACATGCTCTGCAGATTCCCAGACCTGCTGACTACAATCTGAGACCCAGATTTAAATGCACTGTGCTTTGAAAAGCGGGTGAATATTGGCTGTCTCAGGTCTCAGTACTTCCCTCGGACTGATTTATCCAGCTACTAATACATATGGATGTGCTGCGCGCATAAGGCCTTACATCCTCTCAGTGATCAATACACATGTATTCAACCCTCTGCTCCCCTTTGAGTCTGGGGGAACACGAGCCATATGCTCTCTTAGGCATGGAATTGAAAAATGTTGGCTAACACTTGGCATCACTTTATCATTTTGTTATCCTGTGAGATAACTACTGTTAGACTGAGCTTAGCTGTGAGAAAACCAGGGGCTGAAGCGGTTAAAAGACGTCTGCCCGGACATCCAGACAGTGAGTACCTGAGGTGAGAGGGACTCAAATCTGGCCATGTAACTTCAGATCTGTGGCCACAAACATGAAAGAGCAATTACTCCCCAGAGGCTTTTGTATTTAGTGTTCAAAGGGGTTTAGACCAAAGGTTCTCAACCTGTGGGTTGCAACCCACAGGAACTATATTAAAGGGCCACAGCATTAGGAAGGTTGAGAACCACTGGTTTAGAGTCATGACGGCACAATAGTGAATAAGCAAAAAAAAAAAATTAAAATAAAACGCAGCGTATGGTAAAAGTTTGGGTCTATCTAACATGCATTTACTATATATACAAACAAAGCAGCGTTAATTGATTCAAAATGACTTTCTAAGACACTTGGTATATGGGCACCAGAACTCACGGACATGGTGCACGCATGTGAGCACAGTACACACACAAACACCCCAAGTGTCAAACCCTTCATACTCAATCAAATGACCCTTCACGTGTGTTACTCTTTGGGGTTTCATGCAGTAGTTTTTGCAGTTATCGGAAGTCAAACAAATTATCTGCAGCTATAGACCACTGTTAGGGCAGCAAACAGGAACGCATTAGCAAACAAATGATTCAATATTTAATGTTTGTGTTTGTGGAGTGTTTTATTTTGTACATAAAGGCAGAATTTCATACACACCTTGTGCAAGTGAGGGCATTATTTTTATAGTTGAATTTATTCTATTTTACCTTATCCCATTTTCACATTGTAAACACTTACATAGCACTGCTTCAGAAAGGCTTCCCAGTTATTTCAGAATTTATTTCTGATTTCAAGGAAATGGAATTGATGCTGTTTCAGTTCATTCTTAACTAAATCATCTAAATGTTTCAGTAGAGAGTTTTGTTTACCAAGAAGCCTCTGACTCTAAGTTATTTCTTTTATAATGGCTTTAGTTTTCTCCCCAAAGGCACAAACAAGAGAATGCTTAGAATTATAAAATGTGGTTTCTCTCGCTCTCTTTTTTTTTAAGAGCTTGTAAAGTACTTAGAAGTTTTATAACTAAAAGTATCAAATCTGCCTCTAGCCTTGTGAATAGGCAATAGTTCCTGTGAACTCCATTTGGAATCAGAACAGTAAACAATAATAGTTAGCATGTTGAGATGATAACTTTGTACCAATCATATTAATTGACTTAATCCTCAAGGTTACACAGTTGTTCAAACAGTATTTATTGAATATTCTATATTTTCCCCGCTCTATTCCATTTAAATATGTCTGTGTATTCTTTTTTATTTATTTATTTTATTTTTATTTATTATTTATTTATTTATTTTATTATTTTTATTTTTTTATTAAATCATAGCTGTGTACATTGATATGTTTGTATTCTTATGCTAGTACTAAACACAACTCTTTTATTTAGTTTAAATTTAGGTTATGTTTTGGTATAGAAAAGTGGAAGCACCTCTCTTTGACATTTTTTTTTTTTTTTTTTGGGAATTTTCCTGGCTATTCTTCCATTTTTCTGTATGAACTTTCGCTGTGGAGAGGCACGCAAGCACAAAGTAAGGAGCAGGGACACTGAAGCCAGACTCTGCATTTACGTACCAGCAAATATGTATCATTTAGTGGCTGTGTGTCTTTGAAAAAGTAATTTATCCTCTCTCAGCCTCAAATTTCTAATTTTAGAGAATGGATTCTAATATTACCCATTTTATTGGTTGCATATGTTTGTATGCTGTGTGTTAAATGACTTAATATGTGTCAAATGCTTCAGCACCATCTAGCATATAAGACATTCTAACAAAATTAGCTAGCATTATTTTTATATTTTTCTGTTTTTTTTTTTTTCTAATTTTGCCATTTTTCCTAAAGGAAAAAGTGTGGTACCCTACATAGAATAAATCTTAATGTACAAATTAATTTTAGGGAAAGCTAATATTCCCAACGTGCTGAGCCTGCCTGTGTGAGAACAATAGAACTCTTTCCAGACATTCACGTTTCCTTTCAGGTCTTCCAGCAGAATAGTCCCCTCACAGATTTATTAAAGTTTACTCCTAGGTATTTTTTCTCTTCCTTGTAGTGTAAAATGATAGATGTGTGCATTTTTGAATTGTTATAGTTTGTATATAGAAAAGGTTGATTCTTCATGTTTAAATTTGTAATCATTCAACTTGTTTATCTTACTTTTGTTTTAATAGATTCTTTGTGGTATGTCTTTTGGATCTTTCCAGTTTACAAGTAAATTCCCTATATATGGTGGGTTTTTTGCTTCCCTTCCAATGGATTGCCTATATGTGCTGAATATTTTGCTTCCTTTCCAATAATTAAACATCTTGTTTTTCTCTTTCCTAATTGCATTGGCTAATAGTTTCAGAACAATTGCCATTTTTTAGTTGAATCATCATTGTCCTTCTGGAATGAAGCACAGTTGGTCATGGTACGTTATTCTCTTACTTATAGCTGAACTCGTTTTGCTAATATTCATAAGTGAGATCAGTCTATTTTTTTTTTCTTTTTTATTACGGTATTAGTTTGCAAGGCTGTTGTAACAAACTACTGTAGGCTGGGTGACTTAAATAGCAGAAATTTATTTTCTCACAGTTCTGGAAGCTACAAGTTCAAGATTAAGATATTAGAAAATGCGGTTTTCTCTGAGACCACTCTTCTTAGTTTCTAGGGGGCCACTTTCTCTCTGTGCGTTCACTTGGTCTCATGCCTGTGTGTGCACATGGCTGGTGTCTCTGTTTCTTTGTCCTAACCTCTTCTTTGTACCAGGACCCTGGTCACGTTGATTAGGGCCCACTCTAATGATTCTGATTTGACCTAACTACTCCAATGTGGAGTCACATTGTGAGGTGGTGGGGATTAGGGAACACAATTCAGCCCATAATAATTATCCTTGTCATATTTTGGAATAAATAGTATGCTGTATTTCTTTCTTTTTTATTTTGATTTTTTTTATTAAATCATATGCACATAGATCATGTATACATTAATACATTTATGGGGTACAATGTGCTGATTTCATACAGAATTAGGAACACTTACATTGCACTCATCTCGTTTACTTAATTATTCTGTTAAGACATTTATACTCTATACTTAATACATCTGACATGTATTATTTTTAAGTTCAATACACAAATATCCATTGTATACCATTAACAATAAGAGAATAAAAATTAACATGACAACACAAAATATGAAATACATGGAAATAATTCTTCAGAAATATATAGTATTTCTACATGGAAAACTTCTAATTATTATTAAAAATATAAATAGACACGTCTGTATATATTGCAAAATTGTTATTAATGATTTTTTTAATTGTTTAGGTATTTCTACTGTTATAACTCAGGTTATTGTCTTTCTAGGGATATCAGATCAGACATAGCAAATTCAATTTGCTCTGGAGGTTCAGAAGGATTGAAGCAAGCAGCAGGTCCCCTGGGGGGCACACATATCTGATATTGGGTGTTATTATATATGCAAGTACCTTCAGGCTTTCCTGTACATTCATAATAAGAGTAAACCAATAACACAGTTTTGACAGTTTGTCTAGTTTGGGTTGCCTTTTAGATACATTTTTCACAATCTTCATTGTATCTTATACCTAAGATTAAAGACGGAAGGTGAAAAAGTCCAAAGCAAATAGTTAATATGCTGTATTTCTAAAAAGCATTTGGAAACCTCTCTTTCTCTCCTGCTCTGAGACTCTGGTGTGTAATAACTTCATATCATTCCTATTTCTTAGTATTTAAAAATTTTCTTCTAAAATTTTGGAAGCTGAGAATCAAATCCTGTATTTTTTGTAGGAGTCCACCAATATGAACATCTTGGACTATTATAACTCAGAGACAGAAAGCATAGTAAGGGCCAAATATACTAGTCAATCTACATTATTATAAATTATTATTTAGTGGATGTCATTAATGAGTGATAGGTATAAGCATCACACATTGGCATTAACTTCACAAGTTTCCATACTTGGGTTTGAGTTTTCATTTGTAGTTCCCTGATGCCAAAGTTTGATATACCTTTGCGTAAGACATTTAACATTCTGTAACTAAATCTTTTTGTTTTTGAGACAGAGTTTCACTTTGTCACCCTCGGTGGAGGGCCATGGCATCACAGCTCACAGCAACCTCCAACTCCTAGGCTTAGGCAATTCTCTTGCCTCAGCCTCCAGAGTATCTGGGACTCAGGCGCCTGCCACAATGCCCGGCTATATAGCTTTTAAGACTAGACCCTATTTAAGAAAGCTACATTTTCTGTGCCATTAAAAAATGAGTTTATCATAAGTTGAAACTAGAAACTCTGTACCCATTGCTAAATGTGTGCTATGTTGCAGAATACTCTTTATTAAAGGCTAGGAGGTGGTTTCTTACTGTTTATACTTTTGGTCTGAAGTAAGATCATAGATCATGTATCGTATCGGGTGTTTTATAGTCTCAGAGCAATGCCTTAAGCATGTATCAATTGTAAGGGGTGATATGAGAGGACACTAGCTTGTCACCTTTATTTATCTATTTACTTACTTGCTTTTGGCACTGAGGCCTTCACTATGAGCTCTATTAGCTATTATTAAACATTAGGGTTGCTTTCAGGTATGATAAAAGACCATACACAGGAAAAGCTTTATAGATAATGAAAATGTAAATGAGATGTTCATCATCTTGTTGCCCCGTAAAATGATGGAAGAAACATTACCTGATAAATTAGACCCAAAGATTACTGCTAATCAAATAAACGCGAAATGAGAAATCCCTTCCTAATAATGCAACATTTTGTGTGTCTTTTCCTCTCTGTGACAAGCCTTCTTTGCCATGAAATTTGATTCCTACATCCTAGGTCCTTTGAGTATGTGTTTATATGTATGTGTATGTTAAAGATATTTATGTATATATTTTTTATAAACACACAAACATATGTATATATTCAGTATAGATATCTATTTAGGAACAGAAGTATATGTGTATATGTAGGCATATAAATTGTGATATGACTTAGTACATCATCAGCTAAGTAGAAATAATCTGTTATGTATTTGTAGCAGTTGATAAGAAACAGCTATATATTTTAATTCATCTGCACTTATGCTTCCTTTCCTTATGCCATACTCCCTACTAGGAATTCAAAGGCTGAGTTTTGAATCAGGGTTTCTAGAGCTTGCTCAACTCGCTTGCTCAGAGTTTCAGAGCCTTGCAGCTCCCTGTCTCAGGAAGGCACAAAACTGTTATTCTTCTGCCCTCAATTAGGAATGCACTGGAAGATGGAAATTCTCTACCATACCTTCAAATACAGTAGTAAAATCACAGGTGGGAGCTGCCTTTTTTCTCTCAGGGATGGTTTCTTCTTGAATGGAGCCCTTTGAGTATTTCATCTTCTGTGAACAGTGTGTGAGTTGTGCTCCTCACTGGCCCCTTTTGGTGACTCTCCAAAGACCCATTAGAAACTTGCTGAAGTTGACATAGAAGAATGAAGAAACTAGAGGCTCCAGGACCAACTCTCTGCACCTGTCTTCTCTTCCCACATCTCTCTTTTGAGGTGTCCCTCAAAGGCACTTGGCACCTCTGCTTCTCAGCACTTGCTCATGCACAACTAACTGTACATTAGAACAATACAGTTATTATAAAGCAGGAGACGTTCAAGAGAGGTGCATAAAGCCTTCTAGAGTTACTCTGAAAAGTAATTTAGTAGAACCCCTTGCAACATCTTTAACCTGGCTGCCCTTTTACTTTTTTCTGTGCCCTGAAGCAGATCACAGGTTACTAATTCTCTCCACTCTGAGCTGAGCTGTCTCAGAATCACAGCAGGTCTCCATATCTGGGTAGGTCCTGCTAGGAGTTGAAGAATTGTTCTCACAGCTGCCTCCTTAAAAGATAGTGTGTATATATATATATATATATATATATATATATATATATATATAGAGAGAGAGAGAGAGAGAGAGAGAGAGAGAGAGAGAGAGTTATCCAGGAGACTTGGAAAAAGATTTAAATTAAATAGGGCGAGGGGCAATTGATACAAATCTTTTGTCCAGAGATACCAAGGGTAGCTAGTCAGTGACCAGTATGCTCCCTCATTTTCTCTGAATTCATTCTATCATTATCCTCCTGGACTTCCTGCAGTAATGCCTTCATTTATAAGACCTATGTACAGGTCTTTTACAGTCCATTTCATTGAAAACACTCCTGAAAATTTACTAGACTCGTTAAAGCATGACTTTGATAAAGTCACTCCTCTGACCAGGAACCATGCTGACTCCAAAACGCACCTTGTAAGGGACAAAGTGGTAATGATCCAGATTGCCTGCCTCTTAATCCATGGATCTTCAAGCTCTTCATCTTGCAAAACTTGCCCTAAATAATATTTACTGCTGCCCATTTATATGCCCTGTGCTTTTATAACAATATAATCTTTATGATTTGCCTTTTGTATTCATCCGCAAAGCCTGCTGCAATGCACTTTAATAGAATGGTGAATCCTTGTATTTCAAAGTATTTTCTTGTATTTAACACTGCCTGTTTTATAAGTATGCTTACATTTCATTATTTTATTGTATGTGTTTTCTTGAGGACAGGAACTGCATGTTAGAAATCTTCAGTCCCCTCATTTTCCTCTAGGTGATTTTGCATATAGTAAGTTTTTAAATAAGTGTTTGCTAAATGACTAAACTAATGATTATTCAAGTGTTACAGAAATTATACAGAATGAGGAAAATTATTTCTCCTCTCCATAAGGCAGAGGAGATTATAATGATACCTTTCATGAGGAAAGCAGCTTACTAAATCACAAGCAATTTTCATGAATTGCTTCATACAAATTAGTCCTATAAAACCTATAAAATGAAAGGATCACAGCCTATATAAAAGAGAAGGATAATTGAGTGATGTCAACAAGGTAGTGGAATAAGAATTTCCAGTGCTCATTCTCTCACAGAAACATCAATTTGAACAAGTATCCACATACAAAAATTCCTTCACAAGAGCTAAGAAATCCAGGTCAGAAATTACACTGAGTGGAATACCTAAATAATGAGATACACAGGTAGAGAAGAAAGTTTTGTATTATCCATGTCTCTCCTCCCCAAAGCCCAGGCAGTGCAGCACAGAGAGAGATACCCTCCTTTTGGAGGTGGAAAATAAAGTGAGCCCTTTGACCCCAGAACCAGGCCTACCCAAATAAATCCCAGCACCAAACCGGTCCCCACAATCCCAGACTCCAGCATGACCCCCATGGGTCCAGGCTCCACCACTGCTAAATCAGTGCCCATGGACTTAGCCACTGAGGCCCACCCCAACATCAGGCCTGCCCCATTGCCAGAAAGGCCTTTATGAACCAGGTCTAGGTCAACCCAGTCAGATGCAGATTCCAGGCCCACCCCAGAGCTAGGCTGACCCCATGGACACTAACTCTAGGCCAATTTCCAGGACCCCAGGCTCTAGGCAAGCCCCTGTAGACCTGCATCCAAGCCTCCTCCATGGACTCAAGCATGAGGCCCACTCATGCAGACTCAGGTTCTTGAAACTTCTCAGTGGGCCCAGGCTCCAGGCTTGCTCCCGCATGACCACACACTAGGCTGACCTCTGTGAACTTAGGCACCAGGCCCATCAACAAACACCCTGATCTAGGCAGCAAGCCCACCTTCCTGAGGACTCCAGCAAGAATCTTGTCATGGCCCCCACCAGAAAACCTGCTTAGAAACTTAGGCCAGGCTGACTGATGAAAGGCTTTCCTTGCTAAAGTCAGTCTGTGAAGATTGGAAGAGGTCCTCACTTTTTCAAATGCAAAGATACAATTACAAGGCTACAAGGATCACAAATAATTAAGGAAACATGACAGCACCCAAGGAGCAGAATGAAGCACCCTACCTGGCCCTAAAGAAATACAGATCTATGAACTGCATGACTAATAATTAAAAATAATCACTTTAAAAGAAGCTCAGTGAGCCTCACAGATAGATGACTAAGCAAAATCAGGAAAACGATAAATGAACAAAACTAGAAGCTCAACAGAGGAAAATTCCATTAAAAAAAAAAAAGATAAATTCAAAAGGTAAAGAACACAGTGATTAAACTGAAAAACTTCCCAGAGATCTTCAACAGCAAACTTGATCAAGCAGAAAGAGAATCAGTGATCTCAAAAACAACGAGGCCATTTGAAATTAACTAGTCAAGGGGACAAAAATGAAAAAAATGAATAAAAAGAAGTAAATAAAGTTCATATAATTTATGGGACACCATCCAGCAAACCAATATATGCATTATGGAGGTCCAAGAAGGAGCAGAGAAAGTGGAAGAACGTTTATTTAAAGAAGTAATGACAGGAAAGTGTTCAGATCTGGAGAGGGAAATAAACATCCTGATTCATAAGCCCAAAGAACCCTAAACAGATTAAATATAAAAAGATATTCACTGATACCCATTAAAATTGAATTCTCAAAAGTCAAAACAGAGAAGATAATTTGAGAACAGCAAAAGAAAAGCAACTCATCGCATACAAGGAAAACGTATGTTATCCTATAAAAGTGTATTTCCTCAACAAAGGTGCTAAGATCATGCAGTGGGGAAGAACAGTCTCTTTGACAAATGATATTGGGAAAACTGGATATTCACATGCAGAAGAATAAAACTGGGCTCTTATCTCACACTATGTACAAAAATAAACCCCAAATGGAGGAAATGCTTAAACATTAAGGGTTAAAACCACAAAACTTTTATAAGAAAACACAGGAGAAAACATTTTTGACATAGGTCTGGGTAGTGATTTCTTGGATATCACCCCCAAATCACAGGAAACAAGAGCAAACATAGAAGGATGGTTTGCATTGACTAAAAAGCTGTACACAGCAAAGGAAACAATCATGAGAGTGAAGAAACAGTCAACAAAAAGGGAGAAAATATTTTCAAAACATACATCTGATAAGGGATTAGTATCAAAAATGTATAAAGATTATAAACAACTGAATAAAAAGACAACAAATACCCCAGTCTAAAAATGTACAAAAGACCCAAATAGACATTTCTCAAAAGGAGAAATACAAATAGCCAACAGGGATGTGAAAAAACTTCTCAATATCATTAGTCATCAGGGAAATGCCAATTAAAACTATAATGTCTGTTAGAATGGTACTTTAAAAAGACAAAAAAATGTGTTGACAAGAATATGGAGAAGGCTGGGTGCAGTAGCTCATGCCTGTATTCCTAGCACTCTGGGAGGCTAAGGTGTGTAGAGCACTTGCGCTCAGGAATTTGAGACCAGCCTGAGCAAGAGCGAGACCCCATCTCTAAAAAACAGTCAGGCATTGTGGCAGGCACCTGTAATCCCAGCGACTTGGGAGACTGAGGCAAGAGGATCACTTGCCCCAAGAGTTTGAGACTGCTGTGAGCTATAACACCATGGCACTCTACCCAGGGGGACTCTGTCTTAAAAAAAAAAAAAAAGATGTGGAGAACAATAAACACTTGGATATTGTTGTTTGTGGGGGCATCAATTGGTATAGCTATTATGGAAAATAACATGGGAGTCCTGAAAACTTTCAAAATAGGGCTGTAGTATGATCCAGCAATCTCACTTCTGGATATAGCTAAAAAAATTAAAATCAATATGTTGAAAAAATATCTACTGATATGGGTGTCTACTGATGACTAGATAAGAAACATGTGACATATAAAGAACTCGTGTGGATATATGTATATACAAATACATATTATTCAACATACGTACGCACTCACGTGTATAATGGAATATTATTTATTCCTAAAATGAAGGAAATTCTGTCATTGTAACAACATGAATGAGCCTTTCCCCCGCTACTAACCTCATACTTAGTGAATTACTGCCCTAGGCCCTGTCCAACTTGATTTTATATTTTTAACCTACTGGATTCCCAAACTGAATACACAGCCTCTTTGTCCTTATACTAAGAGGCATAAGCCAGCCCTAGAAAGACAAATATTGCATGATCTCACTTATAGGTGAAATCTAAAAATGTTGAACTCACAGAAGCAGACTCGAATGGGGTTGCCAGGGTCTGAGGTACAAAGAAATAGTGTTGGTCAAAGGTATACATTTTTTGTTGTGCAAAATGAATAAGTTCTAGAGATCTGGGGCACAACACAGTGGTGACTGCAATTATGTTTTATGTTTAAATTTGCTAAGAGAATAGATTTTAAAGGCTCTAAGCACATTATGTAAATTATCTTGTTTTATCTAGGAAATGGATATTGTTATTATTTTCATTTTACAAATTAGGAAACTGAGTTTCAGAATGGTTAAATAACTTGATGTACATCACACAACTAGTCAGTGGTATAGGTGATATTTTTTTCACAGTTATCTGACTTTACAGACCCATGGAATCTCCGGTAGATTCTGGCACTCTTCCCTTGGAATTATACCCAATCTATGTATTTTTGTTTGTTTGTTTCTTTTTCATCTAAAACTTTTCCTTTTCTTTGAGACAATCTGGCAACTGATGTCTCTGCTCAGCCATCTTGTCTCCCATCTCCCAATTCCTTGTTGAACATTAAAACTTTCTGTGTTCTAAATATAATATGTGTTTCTTGTAAGCAAAATTAAACTGCATTTTTCATTAAGATTAACAGTATTGCCTCGGCGCCTGTAGCTCAAGCGGCTAGGGTGCCAGCCACATATACCGGAGCTGGCAGGTTCGAATCCAGCCCTGGCCCGCCAAACAACAATGACAACTACAACCAAAAAATAGCCAGGCATTGTGGTGTGCACCTGTAGTTCCAGCTACTTGGGAGGCTGAAGCAAGAGAATTGTTTAAGCCTAAGAGTTTGAGGTTGCTGAGAGCTGTGATGCCACAGCACTCTACCAAGGATGACAGCGTGAGACTCTGTCTCAAAAAAATATATATATATTTACAGTATTTAGTCTTTGATGTAATACTTAATTTTAGGTACATATTTGAGTTTAAATATGCTGCTTTATTATTTGATTTTACTTGCTCTACCTATTCAGTTTTCTTTCTTTTTTGTCTTATTTTTGATTAAGTATTTTTGCTATTCTCTGTGTGGTTACCCTAGAGAATATACTCTATTATTTACTCAATAATCAGATGTAAAATTACTTATCAAGTAAAATTAAAGTTTATACTTCCCAATGAAATGGCTTTAGAATACATTAATTATAAACCTCTCTCTTTTATTGTTATCATAACTTAATTTATGTATTTGAAATTATTACTATTTTTAATATAATCAATTTATTTAACTTGAAATATATGCTCATCATTTTCATAGCTACCAATTTCATTCTGTGGGTCTTTAATTCTCTGTGGGGTCATTGTGCTTCTGCCTAAGAAATTTCTTTGAATATGTTCTTAAATATTTCCTTAGTGCACAAATACTGGAAATGTAATATCTCTTCTTGCAAGTTAGAAAAAATGAATTTTTCACTGTTAATTTTGAAGACTGTATCTAGTGGTCATTGAACTCTGCTTGGACAGGGGTTTTGTTTTCAAACTTTTAAGGACCTTTTCATTATCTTCTGGCATCTATTATTTGTGTCACCCCGTCAGTCATCAGTTTTATTGTTGCTCCGTTGGTAATAATGTGTCTTTAAGAACAGTTTTGGTACTTTAATTTTTTGTTTTACCAGTTTTGATATAATATGCCTAGGGATGATTATTTTGTATTTGAAATCCTTCAGATTTTTGAGCGTTAACTGAATATGTGAAATCTCTCAGGCACTAGTTCTATCAAATATTCCTTTATGCTCTATTCATTTTGTTATTTTCTCTTGGGGGCTGAGTTACAAAAATGTTAGAATTTTCTTTACATTAATGTATTTCTTGTTTTTTTGTTTCTTTTCCTTTTTATCACTGTACTTCAGAGATAGATCAACACCATTTAATGGAAATTTCTGTGACAGTGGAAATTGTGCCCTGTTTAGTTGTTAACCATTGTCAAATATCGAGCTGTAGACAGCTCATGGGGCTGGAGCTCTCATGATGGTATTCAGATGGGACAGGAAACAGCGGGCTGCCTCTCTCAATTGAGCAAGGAATTGAGGAAGCAAGGAATTAAGGAAACCAGAATGACAGGTCTTAAAAGAACCCGATCATGCCCGTACCCTGACATTGGACTCATGTTTGTGTGTGGAGGTGTGTGTGTGTATAAGTATCCTATATTTTCTATTCATCCATTGATGGACACTTAGGTTGTTTTCATATCTTGCTATTATGAATAGTACTGAAATGAACATGGAGGTTTGGACAGCTCTCTGAGATACTGATTTCATTTCTTTGGTTTGAGTTTTCTCACAGCTTATCAGGGTATTTATTTTTCATAATGTGCCTCAAGGCTATCAGTTTTCGTGTTCCAGAAAATAAGGCAGGTGCTGCATGGCCTATTGTGACCCATCCTGGAAAGTCACACGACATCACTTTCACTGTTCTCTACTGGTTAAAACTATCATAAGTGGGCAGCGCCTGTGGCTCAGTGAGTAGGGCGCCGGCCCCATATGCCGAGGGTGGCGGGTTCAAGTCCAGCCCCGGCCAAACTGCAACAAAAAATAGCTGGGCGTTGTGGCGGGCGCCTGTAGTCCCAGCTGCTTGGGAGGCTGAGGCAAGAGAATCGCGTAAGCCCAAGAGTTAGAGGTTGCTGTGAGCCGTGTGACGCCATGGCACTCTACCCGAGGGCGGTACAGTGAGACTCTGTCTCTACAAAAAAAAAAAAAAAAAAAAAAACTATCATAAGCCACCTGGTTTCAAACAGAAGAGAAATTGACTCTGTTTCTCAACAGTGATTGTCAAAGAAGTCATTACTGTGGTATAAAGCCTCCACAGTCTTTTATTTGGCTATAAATTATTTAATTTAATCCTATATGCAAAATACACTGACCTCTGTCAATTTCCCTCATAGAGCTTCATTCCATTATCATTCAGATTCCAGGATCTCATCAAATAAATCAGGTCCAGGTATGGATAAGGATCCTAGAGTTCACTTTCTCTACTCCAGTTTGTCTGAGTCTGAATCTCTATGAACAAAAAAGAACAGAAACTTCTCTGAAGATGACAGGTGAATGGCCAAAAAACAAATGAAAAAATGCTCAACATCTTTAATCATCAGAGAAATGTAAATCTGAACCACTTTGAGATATCCCCTAACTCCAATAAGAGTAGCCCGCAGCACACAATCCCAGAGTTACAGATGTTGGCATGTATGTGGGGAGAAGGGAACATTTCTACACTGCTGGGTGGGAATGCAAACTAATACGGTTATTTGGAGAATGCTAAAGAAACTAAAAGTGGGCCTACCATTTGATTCTACAATTCTTATACAAGGTATCTACCCAGATGATCCAAAATTATTTTACAACAAAGACGTTTGCACCAGAATGTTTATTGTAACCTAATTCATAATTGCCAAGTCATGGAAGCAGCCCAAATGCCTGTCAACCCATGAATGGAATAACAAATTGTGGTATATGTATACCATGGAATGCTATGCAGCCATCAAAAAGGATGATGACTTTACAACTTTTATGTTTACATGGATGGAACTGAAACATATTCTTTTTAGTAAAGTATCTCAAGAATGGAAACAAGAGTATCCAATGTACTCAATACTATTATGAAACCAATATATAGTCACCTACACATTCCTGTGAATGATAAAACAAACTATAGTCCAGAAAGAAGGAGGGTAGAGGAGGAAGACAGGAGTGGGGAGGCAGGAGAAGGGAGAGTATTTGGTGGGACCTCACCTACTGTGCACAATACAATGGTACATTTCAGAACCATTAAGAGTAGAGTATAAATGTCTTACCATGACAAATGAGGAAGTGAGGTGATGGTTATGTTAATCAGTTTGATGTAAGTATTCCACATTGTGTATAAAATCAGCACACTGTACCTCATAAATGTAAACAGTTATGATTTAATAAAAAAAGAGACAATTGATTTGCTTCCCACACTCCCAGCAGACAATAGTTGAGTAGATGTAGATAACCGTAATGGACATATCTGTAGATGCTCGCAGCAGGCAAAGACTCAAACACCCCAAATATAGCCAGGTGAGGCAAATAGTAAGGAGTGATTGCAGTGAGCTCCAAGGGCTCTTGGTCACTTATACAAATTTATAGGTAAGAACTTTTTTTGTTTGTTTGTTTTATTTATTTATTTTTTTTATTGTTGGGGATTCATTGAGGGTACAATAAGCCAGGTTACACTGATTGCAATTGTTAGGTAAAGTCCCTCTTGCAATCATGTCTTGCCCCCATAAAGTGTGACACACACCAAGGCCCCACCCCCCTCCCTCCGTCCCTCTTTCTGCTATTTTCAAAGTTGTGTAGGTATGTGTATGTTACATTTATGTATAAATGTTTGCATAACTACAAATGGATGTTTAAAAATTTTATCATGATCTACATTATGCTAATGTTTTGATCACTCAATTTGGGGAGTTAAATCATATAAATTTTAGAGGTATCATAAATCTGCAGTCCTACTATTTGGCGACACCATCTTCTACTGTAGCTTTCTCTCTCCTTAAATCCTCAAATCGTATCATTATTTCATCCTTACCAAGTTTTGGCCATGAAAACTGAGGCCTTTCTCCTACACATTGTTCAGAACATTTCTCTCTGCACCTTACACGGGAGATGTATCAAGGGATAACACCTACGATCATCAAGATAGTAGACATTTATGGCTAATAAAATTCTATCAAATATTTAATTGCTTTAATTTTAATTCTGAAGGAATCAAGAAAATTTCCATCTTCATTTATAAAAGACCATCAATGTCTTTTCCAGCAGTGCCATAAATAATATACCAATTGGCAGATTTATTGTTGATCTATGTTTAATTTAAACTTGTTTTTGGAATGTGGGAACAGTGTGAACAGAAACTGACAGGTTTAAAGAGATATATGGTCTGAAACTCTGTACTATATCACTCATTTTAAATTGACTTGATATTCTTCCTGAATTATATCAGAGGTGGAAAGAGAAAGAATGAGGTCCTATTCTTCAGAGGGAGAAAAACAGAAATAAAAAACCTCCTGAATCATTGATTTCCTGAAACATGTCAGATTATTTGCCACTGTACGTGTAGCAGCCTCCAGCTTGAGGAGTGCTGGCTGGTGATGACTTTATGTGCTGAACTGCTCTTAGTTACTGGCTTTTACATCCTGTGACAGAACATTAAGGTTTATTTTTTATTTAGATAATTTATCTATATATAAGTGTAATCCTATTAATCCTGTTATTTTACCATGTTGCTACTGAGCTTAATACTTTGCAAACGTTATGTCAAATAAATGGACGTTAGCAATTTTTAGACATTTTTGATACAGTAGCTTTCCGCACCAGCATGTATCATTGACTAAACTATTGTGATGTAAATATAACACAGATTGTAAAGTCCAAAACAAACTTTGATGAAGTGTTTAAAAAAATACCCCAGGCATTTTCTAAGCACTTTACATTGATTCTGTCTTTATATCCTCATAATTTCAAAAGATATTATTGCCCGTATTTTAGATGAGGAAATTAAGTCACCCTGTTGAATGTGAGACATTTCAGGTAGAGATACCAGCCCAAATAAATTCACAGAGGAAAGAAATGTCATGAGTGTATATGGAGAAATGCAAGCAGTTTTGTGTGGCTGGACCTCCAAGAAATTTAGAGTAACAGGGATTGGCGAGGTAATACTGAAGAACAGCAGCTCTTCTATGGAGAGACTGGTATGTTACCTTCTGGAGCAAGAAGCCCTTATTTGTTATATTTTATTAACTGAAAATTGAATTACTTGCTGATACTTCAATGTCAACAAATATATTGCATTAACAAAGTCACAAATAGCATATAAATTAAAATTTCATTCTTTTTCTTTATATTCATTACATTTTCCAAATTCCTAGCTGATTTTATAATTTAGAATTCTTTATGTTTGCTTTCATTTTGAATTTACTCTTTTGGCTGTAGAATCAGTTTAGCTGACAAGATTAAATGGAATCTGTCATAATTTTCAAGAAATAACAATCTCAGAAACACTTCAGATATTTAGGGTCAAAGAGAAAAAGAGAAATATTCCCGAAAAGACCTACTTGGTCAGAGATGCATTGGATTGTGGACCACCAGACTTGTGTTTCCTGTGTAAGATATAGACTTCAAACAGACCAAAATACATGACTCAGAAAGTCATATGTATCATTGTGTATTTAAACCATTATACACTACCACAGAATCTCTGCTTTCTCAGGGTTTTCTTTAAACATAACTCAAAACTCAACTGACTGACTCCAGCCAATGTTACTGATGCCGACAGAAACTACCTGAGTTAAAATACAGAATTAACATTTCAGTATTAGAGCAAAAGATTGGAGCACATAGAAATGATTTGCCCAAGGGCAAAGTGGAAGTCAGGGAAAGCTGGAGAGGAAGGTGGAGAGCTAAGATCTCACGTCTTGGCACTGGAGCTTAGGAAAGACTGTTGTCCCACTGAGGCGTTGGTATGGGACTTGGTGTGGTTGTTCACAGTCCCAATCTCATGTTCTAGATTTTCCAGCTTGTGCTTCTGTCACATTGTATTTGGTACATAGACACCATGAACCAAAGGCCGGGTACCTGTGGTTAGAAGTGTAGGTATGCTCTGGAGGCAAATAAATTTAGATTTAAATGCCAATTTTGTTGTTTGCTGTTTAGCAAGCTTTGATTGGGGATTAAGTGATTTCTTTAACCCTAAATTTATTTCACTCTAATGTGATCATAATTTCAGGATTTACTTTTTGTGTTGTTGTGGACAATAAATGTAACTAAAAAGTCCTAGAGAAATGACTGGTATTGGTCTTAGGGCTTCTGTTTTCTTTATTAAGCATCAATATTCCACTAAAGTGTGGATGTGCATTTTTTTTTTTTTTTTTTGAGACAGAGTCTCAAGCTGTCACCCTGGGTAGAGTGTTGTAGCATCACATCTCACAGCAGCCTCAAACTCTTGGGCTGAAGTGATTCTCCTGCCTCACCCTTCCAAGTATCTGGGACTACAGGTGCTCACCACAATGCCTGGCTATTTTTTTGTTGCAGTTGTCATTGTTGTTTTAGCTGACCCGAGCCAGGTTCGAACCTGCCAGCCTTGGTGTATGTGGCTGGTGCCCTACGAACTAAGCTACAGGCACCCCACTGGATGTGCATTTCTAAGGATGTATGGAAGAATTCTGTTAAGAATATGTATTTATATATATATACTAACACAGATATATATATACTAACACAGATATATATATATATATATATATATATATATGTGGAAACATAGAAAATTAGAAATAGCCTGGATAATTCTAAAAACAGGACAGAGATTAAGAGCAACGATGAAATTAAAAATTTACATGGAGAAAGAGCATAACAAAAGTAAGGTTCAAAAAAAAAAAAAAAAGTAAGGTTCAAGTTTAAAGATTACTCACAAGTTCCCAAAAGAGACTTAATTGCAGGGAACTGATCTACTGTGTCCTGGAAGATAAAGGCTCTGGATGACTGCAGTGGAGCAGAGTATTTCCCAAAAATTCTGTGTTCTTTTTTTCCCTTCTGGACATTCAGGAAGACTGGATTTTTGTGTCTCACTTGCAGCTGGATGCGGACTTGTTTCTGAATAGTTAATGAAAGAGAGATACATGGTCTCCAGGTGTGACCTCCAAAAAAACCTCCATACCTACTTCTTCACATACCTTTGTCCTTTGGTTGACTAGAATGAAATCAACACCCAGAAAAACCTTGGAAACAATTCATTAGAGGTAGCAGAGACTCTTAAGTGACCGTGGAAGAGGATCGTCATGTCCACCTGTTTACCTAGTGCCAATTGGTTAATGTACAAGAATGAAGCTCTGAAGGCACATCTTGTGTTGTTATACTTCACTTTGTTGTGCTTGGCTGATAGTGCATGTTTCACAAATGGAAGGGTTGTTGCAATTCTGTGTCAAACAAATCTATCAGCACTGTTTTTTTCCAACAACTGTGTGTCATATTTTGGTAACTCTTAACAAGATTCCAAACTTTATTATTATCATCATCTGTTATGGTGATCTGTGATTTTTGTTTTTACTATTGTAATTGTTTTGAGGCACCACAAACCACACCCATATAAGATGGAAAATTAATGTTGTGCAGATTCTGACTATGTACTGACTGGCCATTTTCTCTCTCTCTCCCTCTCCTCAGGTCCCCCTGTGATCTAAGCCATAATCATCTTGAAATTATAGCCAATTAATAACTATACAATGGACTCCAATTGTTCAAGTGAAAATTGGAGTCATGGGTATCTCACTTTAAATCAGCTGGAAATGATTAAGCTTAGTGATAAAAGCATCTCAAAAGCCAAGACAGGCCAAAAGCAGATAGCCAAGTTTTAAATGGAAAGCAAACCTTCCTGAAGGAAATTAAAAGTACTGGTCCAGTGAACATACGAACAATAAGAAAGTGAAACCACATTATTGCTAATATGGAGAGAGGTTTGTTTGTTTGTTTGTTTTTTATGGAGAGAGTTTTAGTGGTCTGGAGAGACAATCAAACCAGTCACAGCATTCCCGTAAACCAAAGCCTAATCCAGAGCAAGGCTCCAACCTTCTTCAGTTCTTTGAAGTGTAGGAGAGATGGGGAAGTTGCAGAGGAAAAAAATTTTTTATTATTATTATTATTATTTTTTTTATTTCAGGTGATCGTGAGGGTACAAACAAGGTCACAATATTTGAATCTGTTAGGTCGAGTCCCTCTTATAGCTGTGTAACAGAGGAAAAATTTGAAGCTAACAGAGATGGGTTCATGAGACGTAAAGAAAGAAGAAGCCATCTCCATAATGTGAGTGTGCAAGAAAAAGCAGCAGATGCTGATGGAGAAGCTGCAGCAAGTTATCCAGAAGACAGAGTTATGATAAGTGGTAAAGGGTGGCTACACAAAAGAGCACAGTTTTTAAATGTAGGCAAAATAGCCTAATATTGGGATAAGACACCATCTAAGACTTTCATAGCTAGAGAGGAGAAGTCCATGCCTGGCTTCAAAGCTTCAGAGACAAGACGACGCTCTTGACTTTATGTTGAAGCCAGTGCTCATTTACCCTTCTAAAAATCCTGGGCACTAAAGAATTATGCTAAATCTACTTTGTGTTCTATAAATGAAACAACAATGTCTGGATGACAGCACATCTATTTATAGAATGATTTTACTGAAAATTTTAAGCCCAATCTTTAGAAAAAAAGATTTCTTTCAAAACATTACTGCTCACTGATAATACATTTCCTCGCCTGAAAGCATTAGTGTATAAAGAGATAAATGGTGCTTTCATGTCTCCTAACACAACATCCATTCTGCAGCCTATGGATCAAGGAGTAATTCTGACTTTCAGATTCCCTTATTTAAGAAATACATTTTGTTAGGTTATAGCTGCCACACCTAGCGAATCCTCTTATAGATATTTTCGACTGGTTTCATCGTTCCAGGTCTTAGATTCAAGTCTTTAATCCATTTTTACTTGATTTTTGTATATGGTCTAGTTTCATTCTTCTGTATTAGTGTCCAGTTTTCCATCACCATTTATTGGAGAGACTGTCCTTTCTCCAGTGTACAGTCTTGGCACCATTGTTGAAAATGAGATCACTATCGGTGTGTGGATTTATTTTTGTGTTCTCAGTTTCTTTATCTTGTGTGATTGCTTTAGCTACAACTTCCAGTACTATGTTGAATAACGGGGGTAAAAGTGACTATCCTTGTCTTACTCTGTATCTTAAAGGAAAGACTAATTCAGTTTCTCCCTGATCAGTGTCATAGTTTGGGTATATCATAAGCACCTTTGATCATATTGAGTTATGTCTCCTCTAGACCCAGTATTTTGAGAGTTTTCATCATGAAGGGGAGTTGAATTTTATCAAATGTTTTTTTCAGCATCAGTTGAAATGATCATGTGGTTTTTGTTCTTTGTTCTGTTGATATGATGAATCACATTTAAGTTGTGTATGCTGAACTATCCTTGCATCCCTAGGATGAATCCCACTTGATCATAATGAGTAATTTTTTCAGTGTGTTGGTGAATTTCCTAGATATTTTGTTGAGGATCTATATTCATCAGAGATTTTGGCCTACAGTTCTCTCTCTCTCTTTTTTTTTTTTTGTACTGTCTTTGTATAATTTTGGTATCAGGGTGATACTGGCCTTATAGATTGAGTTTGAAAGTTTTCCTTTCTCCTCAATTTTATGAATATGTTTGAGCGGCATTGGTATTAGTTCTTTAGAAATTTGGTAGAACACATAAGTGAAGCCACTGAGTCCTGGGCTTTTCTTTGATAGGAGACTTTTTAGTATTGCTTACATCTCCTTACTTTTTAATTGTTTATTCCTGGTTCTATCTTGGTAGGATATATGTATCTTGGAATTTACCCATTTCCTCTAGGTTTTAAATACCTCTTTGTTCACTTTGCTTAAGTGAAAGGGCATCTCATCTGCACAGAGGAGCCAAGTGCAGTGACCTCCACCACCTGACTGCACTCTTCTCTTGCTATTTACTAGAAAAGTAAGGCTAACTTCTAGTCATTTCTAATTTGGTCCCTGGTTAAACACTATTTCTTTTTGGGATAGTAATTTCAAATTGTAGATCAGATTATTATAAAGTAAATTTATTTGAGGAAGTTGTTCTTAAAATTAATCCCTAAGTGCACATATCATCTCCTTTAACCTATATGTAGTATACACTATGTACTAAATTTAGAGATGTTTGATATTTGACAATATACCTTTTAATCATTGTTCTTCTTTCACAAGTCTGGAACAAATAGGAGCTAGAGTGAATTATACTAGTAAACTCTCAGTTCTCATAACCTAAAACTTGTAGGTTTCTGGCTATTAGGGAAAAAAAATCTGTCATATACAATAAGGGTCTTTAAAATTATTGTTTTGTTAGTTTCCTATTCATTGAAAAAAGTCATGATTCCAATTATAAGTCCCCCTGGTTCTAGTGGACTAAGATTAGATGTAACTAATGTTACATTTCTTATTTTTTCTATGAAAAGAACTGGACGTACATTAACACAAAAGAATATAATACCTGCAATATAACAAAGGTAGATTCATACAATGAATCTTCTTTATACAATGAACCCCCAGGGCACATTTTATGAAAGTATCAAGTAAATTGTTTATAGTGTACTTAGGAAATGTCTGTTATTTGTACTACATTTGAGGTGTCTTTGTTCTTGGGGACCAGGGCAGTGACTTTTGCCACGGGACTGAAAATGAAATTTTAGTCTCTTTGAGCGTGTTTTCAGAATACTATAATTTTTTTTGCACAGAAAAATTTTTGCTTCTTATATAAGGATCTTTGCTAAATGACTAATGCATATTTGTGTAGGTGTGTATTGTGAAGGAATTAACAAATTTCACAGAACTCTGGTGTAATCATCAGTATTTTAATGCTATACTATGAATCTTTGTATTGTATCTCTTTAATTTTATAAAACTAATAGCTTTTTAATATTGATAACCTCTATGATTTCTATTCCATATCATGTATATTTAGATTCTATGAGTTCTGTTTTCCCAGCTATTCATGGTATACCAGATCATTATACTCTTTGGGTTGAAGATTATATGTTTACTCATTTATTTTTTTAAAAATTTATGAAATATATGGCTATAGAAAGAAAGTCTACAAAAGTCTGCAAATACAGAGAAATTATGGAAGCTCTCTCCCAGAGATTATTAAAATTAGGATAAATCACCAACAGTCATACTTGTTGAAAACAGTCACCTGCAAAAGAGGCCAATTGCTATAGGTCCTTTTAGCTTCTCAGTGACGCTGTGTTTTGAGACGTGTCTAACAGTGTTTGAATCTCAGTTTTGTCATCAATAAAAGGTAAGGATTAAACGAGGTGGTGTAATAATAAAATAAGCCCTGTGCAGTGCATTTTGTGACCCAAGCAGTGCGTTTTCCCTGTTAATATGCTAAGAACAAACAAAATGTAAGAGAAAAAGAAATAGGGCATTTTCTATGGGGGTTCTTTATGACTGCTCTTGCCTTTGCAGGCTTGCTGGAAGATGATGACGAGGTCTTGCATGTTTTCAATCCAAATAAACACAAGAGAAAAAGGAATTTTATTTATTTGTTAAGGATAGATGAGATCAAGAGTTTGTTGATTATTCTAGACTACCTTTTGATTGGCAAACTGTTCAAGTTGATTCTTGGCCATTTCTGTCTTCATCATCACCTTGATGGGATGATTAGGAAAGGAAGAAACCCTGACATCCAGCCTTTTCACTAGTTACCAGTTAAAAATTCCAAATTAGAGGGCTATGCCTGTGGCTCAAAGGGGTGGGGCACCGGCCCCATGTGCGGAGGTGTCAGGTTCAAACCCAGCCCCTGCCAAAAACTGGAAAAAAAAAAAAATTCAAATTAGAGAAGAGGGAAATCTTAAAGCAAGAGCTGAGGATTATTGTGTACTTTCTACAACCCTTCTACTCTCTCTGTTCAAACAGTCTCAACCACATTTTATTCAGTCTTTTCTTGTGACATTGAAAACAGTTCTCTATCTTGGGACCTGCAACCTGATTCCTCTAATCTTTATATGTTTGGAACTTTTCTCACCGTCTTCCTGGGCAGGTCCTACACATCCTTCTAAGGTGAAAGATTCAATATAGGTATTGTCCCTTCTGGAAACTCACCTCCCACCCTTCACCCAGCCCTCCTTTTTGTTCCATAGTGCCATGTTTATCTTTAGCATACCGCAGCAAGGAGGTACATAGCACTTTTTCTGATAAATCTTTTGAGATTTTCTACTTTCTGTTATCTTTTTCATCTGTCTTTGGTGAAAATCTTGAATGTTAGGTCAAGGGTGTGTGTCAGAGGAACTACAAAAGCAACAACAAAAACAAAGAGGAAAAATCTTGCGTTTCAAAACTTTCTGATATTTGCATTTTCTTGATTGATTCTGATTATCAGTGAAAATGTTTTTTGGAACTCAGTAACATAAAAGTTTTTTGTTTTTTTTTAACATATTTGCAATAAAGAAAGTCGCTTCCTTCATCATTTTTCCCCTGTCACTTGCATATTATTTATCTCCTTAAAAATTTGAGCAATCAAATTACTTCTTACCAGGACTAGATACAACATTTTCATATGTCAACGAAAAAATAGAAGTATGTTAAAAAAAAGTTGTTAAAAAAAGTATGTTAAAAAAAAAAAAAAAAGAAAAGAATGGCATTGGAAACCACCTGTGGCTCAAAGGAGTTGGGTGCCGGCCCCATATACTGGAGGTGGTGGGTTCATACCCGGCCCCGGCCAAAAACAGCAAAAAGAAAAAAAAGAAAAAGAAAAAGAATGGCATCTCATGCTGCTGGATAGGTAGAACACCATAATGTCATATACACCTCCATAAACATTCCTGAGTAAGTTTTTAACACAGAGATGATCAAAATCATAATAAAATGAAAGACTAAGTATATGTATTATATATGTGTGTGTGTGTGTGTGTGTATAAAAAATAGAGACATCATTTCCCCTAATTTGATGAGATTTTGGGGAAAGTATATTTAATTAAATAATAATGATAAGACTCTACATGCTCTTAAGCTGTATTTTATGTTTTGCTAGAACTTAGAAGAATGATTTGAGTCATTCATAGTTTATACTTGGGAAACAGGTCAAAGGAAGAAAAGCAATTTGAAATTTTTGTTTTAAGTTTCTACCTCACTCCTTGCTTGTCTTATCATGAAAATATCACAGAACGTCTTGTATTAAACCTCTATTAATTATGACCAAAATACAAGCATGTGGAAGAACAGTACCACACAGAAGCCACAAGAACTCATTGGAACATCTCTATTATGTGATGGCTGCAAAGACTGCATAATTTGCATACAAATTGTTCATGGAAAGAAATTAAATTTTGTTTGGAATTAGTAATGGGAATTTGTCATATAGTGAAAGACAGCTCATACTAGCAATTTTACAGGTAGAGGTGTCTTTAGAGGAGAACAAGCAATCAGGAACAATGAGCAGTGCGCTATTGGTCTAGTTTAAATACTATTCATATGATGAGTGTTTAAAACATCACATGTTTTCAGCCTAAAAAAGAACCACTAGAAAATGAATAATGCATTTATTATGTATTTAAAATTTATCAAATATTTCCAAGCAGTAAACTGTATTATTATTGTGTTTTTCAGTCAATTCAGTCAACCAATTAATGGGTACATCTATGCATTACAATGCCCAGGGAGCTATAAACTGCACTAAGATTTGATTTGGGAAATGCTATAGGTTTGGTTCCCTCCGTGTGTTTTTGACAAATTTAACTGAGTTTTGGGCTTTTTAAATTGGATTTATAAGAAAACAAGATAGCTTGCCCTATTATTGTTGCTTTCCTAGAGGCAATTTTGCAGCTATGATTATAAATAAACTTCTATTATCAAGTCTTATTTCCCAAAAGATGGGTGGAAAAAAAATCCATCATTGATTCTCCTTTCTGTGAGTTTTATAGTTTCTGGCAATATGTAAACCTTCAGAGTTCATGTTCCCTGTTTAGACTTTTTAAAGCTTATCTTGACTTTCTAGAAGATTTCTATTGTATTCTACATATTTTTCTTCAAGGAAATGTGTATTGTAGAAGATGCAAAAAATAGACTAGGAAACAGCAAATCAAGTCAGCAAATATTTATTGAGCATTTGTACACGTGGACATAAGAGAGTTGTAGAAATTGAAAGAAGCATACAATATAGCTTTCCATGTCATCTAGGAGCTCACGATCTGTGAAATAAATCAGAAGTTTAAGTATAATAATATATTCCTTCTGTCTTTCATTAATTTCTTAAAGAAATGTCTGTTGAGGCAGCGCCTGTGGCTCAGTGAGTAGGGCGCGGGACCCAAATGCCGAGAGTGGAGGGTTCAAACCCAGCCCCGGCCAAACCGCAACAAAAAAATAGCCGGGCGTTGTGGCGGGCGCCTGTAGTCCCAGCTGCTCGGGAGGCTGAGGCAGGAGAATCACATAAGCCCAAGAGTTAGAGGTTGCTGTGAGCCGTGTGATGCCACGGCACTCTACCCGAGGGCGGCACAGTGAGACTCTGTCTCTACAAAAAAGAAAAAAGAAATGTCTGTTGAGCAACTAATAAGTTCTAAGATCTATGCTCAATGCTGGTAATTAATAGTGAGTAAAATTATGTACATTTCCAGCCTCACTGAGCTTATGGTCTAATGGAAAAGAATGATGATCAAATATACACACAAATATAACTCACCACTGTGATAAAAGCTTGGACAGAGATCACCATGATGCTATACGTTAAAGCAGGGGACTTGATCGCCTGTCTTTTGCCCTTTCTCCCTTAGTCTATTCTGATATGGTAGCCAGAGTGAGACTTTAAAAAAAAAAAATCATGTCACTCTGCTGTTCATAAGGCTCCCCGTTTTTTTCCTAATCTTAATCCCACTGTTTTGCATTCATGCCTCTTCAGCCTTAAGGCATGTTCCCACCTTAGAACCTTTGCACTGCTCTCCTCTCTACCAGGACACTTCCTTCTCAGTTACTGAACGTCTTACTCCCTTCCCTTCTTAAGGTTGTAGTTCAATTGCATTTTTTCTCTGGGAGGCCATCCCAGATCACCCTACTTTACAGTGAAGAGTTACACATGTCTGGTGCTCTCTAATTTCTTCATTCCTTTCTTTTTCTCCAGTACTAATCACAATATAGCACAGCCTATCTTTTATCTGCTTGGCTTTACTGTCTGTCTTCTGGCTAAAATAAAAGCTCAGCAAGGACACAGATTTTGTTTTTGTTTTTCTCTCCATTATCCCTGTTTATAGCACCAGACTTGCCTTGTACACTATATATACACGGTCACAGAGGATGGAGGGATTCTCTGATGAGTAATCTCTTTGAACCTAAGCAGATGTTAATCAAGTAAAGAGAGAAAAAAAAAATGATAGTAGCACTGGTAGTGGTTACATTTATCATTAGTGCTTACTATGGACTATGTGGTTTACATATATTAACTTTTTTTTTTTTTTTTTTTTTTTTGAGACAGAGCCTCTCCCTGTTGCCCCAGGCTGGAGTACTGTGGCATCAGCCTAGCTCGCAGCAACCTCAAACTCCTGGGGTCAAGTGATCCTCCTGCCTCAGCCTTCCAAGTAGCTGGGACTATAGGCACCTGCCTGCCTCACTGCATGGCTAATTTTTTTGTCTATTTTTCGTACAGACGGGATCTCACTCTTACTCAGGCTGGTCTTGAACTCCTGAGCTCAAGGGATCCTCCTGCCTCTGCCTCCCAGAGTGCTGAGATTACAGGTGTGAGCCACTGCACCTGGCCTATATATTAACTCTTAATCCTTAAAATCACTCTGCCAAGTTAGATACAATTATTATCTTCACTTTATAGTAAGAAGCTGAGGTACAGAGAGAGCTTTCTAGACAGAAGAAATAGTATGTGTAAAGCTTTCTGGTTACAGGAAATAGAATGAGGAGATAGGAAAGGAGGATCTGTGGCTAGAGCTGAGAGGTAAGGGATATGGTAAAAAGAAAGACTGGAGAGTCTCCAGACTTACTTATAGAGTGACCATATATATTTTTTGTTTCTGAGAGAAGTCCTGCTTTATCCTATTTCTCTGAAGTAATTAAGTTAACCCTCTACTAATTTCAAAATTTCCCTGGATTAGATATTAAACTGATTTAAGGAGTTCTATCTTTCTGCAAGATCAAAAAGAAGACATTAAAAAGTGGTGATCAGATTTCATTCTTAGAAAATTACTCTGGCTACCTTGTTAAAAATAAACTAAATTAGAGGGATTATTCAGGAAGATAGAGAACATAATCTATTATGTAATAGTTTTCTGCTCATCAATTGCAGTAGTAAAAATGAAGAAATGAGAACAGATTTACAAAATATTTAGAGGCTGAAATCAAATTAAACTGGTGCCATGCTGCATGTGAGAGGCCGTGGGAGAACATGACTCCCAGCCTTCTGGCTTCTGCACTGTATAAAGGATTCCCCTGAGATGGGGAATAGTGGAAGAAGACCACGTATGTATGTGTGTGTAGAATTAGGGAGGGGAGGTTGAAGAGTATTGAAGGAAAACATTTTAAATGTTAGCTACATGATAAATTATCAGATGAATTGTCGAGTCCGTCAGGAGTGATCCATTGTTGGAATATGCTGTCTTGTCTACTTGTCCACTTGCCTACAGAAGTCAGATTGTTTCCAGGTTTTAGCAATTACACATGAAGCTACAATAAAGACTTCGGTACCAGTCTTTGTATGGATATGTGAGTATGCCAAGGGTAAAGTGGCTGTATCAGTTAGTAAGTTTGCATACAACGTTTTGTAAAATTGATGAACTGTTTCCAAAGTGGTTGTACTGTTTTACATTCCCATCACGAGTGTGTGAGAATTCCAGTTTCAACACTGCTCACCATTGCTTAGTATGGTAAATCTTTTAAGTTTTAACCATTCTGATAGGTATGCAGGGGTGTGTCATTGTGGTTTCAATTTTTATTTCCCTAAGGGCCAATGAGTTCAGCATCTTTTCATGTGCTTATTTATCATCTATAGCTCTTCTTTATCTCCTTTGATAGAATTTCTGTTCAAATCTTTTGCTCATAATATGTGATTGGAAAAGACTTCATTTCATCATTGTGTTTTGGAGATATTTTTGTTAAGTGCAGAATTCTAAATTACGTATTTTGTAGCATTTTAAAGTTATCATTCCACTGCCTTCTCAACTTGCATTTTTCTGATAAGAAATCTGCCATCCTTTTAATTATTATCCTTCAATACCTACATTATTATCATCACTTTTAAAATCTCATCATTATCACTGATTTTGAGCTTTAATGAGTGGGTGTCTTCGTGTAGTTTTCTTCATATTTCTTATGTTCAGGATTTATTGAGTTTCTTTCATCAGTAAATTTATATTTTTCATTAACTTTGGGAAATTTTCTGCCTTCATTTTAAATATTGTTTTCCTTTCTCCTATCCAATTACACACATGTTATGCTGTTTGGTGTTGTCCAAACTCAGTGAAATGCTTCATTTTTAAAAAATTCTTTTTGCTCCATAATTCATTTTATATAGTTATCTATTGCTATTATTTTCAAGCTTATTAATTTTTTCTTCTGTAATGTCTAGTAGGCTATTAATCCTATTTACTATATTTTTATTTTACATATTAGATAGCATTCATCTGTAGAAATTTGATCTTAGTTTTTATTATATTTTCTTACCTCTCCTTACATTAAATATATAGAATATTATTATAATAACTATTTTTTTGCCCTGTTGTCTAATATATCAATTCTGGGTCATCTCTGATTGCTTTTTCTCTTTATGTATAAGCCATATTTTCTTGCCTCTTTGCATTCCTGGTAATTTCTGATGGGACTGACTGCATATATCGTTGATTTTTTGTTGTTATGTATAGTTTTGAATTCCTATAAATATTCTTAAGCAATCCCTATCCCTAACCCTACTGAGATGAAGTTAATTTACTTTATTTTAGGCCCAGATTTTAAGATTTGTTTGTTGGAAATGAAACAGGGCTCAGTGTAGAGCTAATTACCTACAATTTAGGGGCGTCTCTTGTGCATACTTTACCAAATTCCAGGTTTTGGAGATATTTTTGTTAAGTGCAGAATTCTAAATTACATGTTTTGCAGCATTTTAAAGCTATCATTCCACTGCCTTCTGGAATGGGTGGTGGGAATAGGGATTATCCCTGGCCACACTCTTGCCATTAATCCTCTCAGATGCTTCATTTCCGAGTTAGTTTCTTCACCTGGACATGCTGATAAATGCCCAGCCAAATACTCCAGGGGACGCTCAGCATTTATTTGTAGTTCTTTCTTTGTGAAGGTTCCTTGTCTTTGGTAATTTGTCTTATGAATTCTAGCCACCTTGGTTTCCACTCTCAAGTAGGTCTTCCCAAATGAGTTAATACTCTAGGGTCTAGCTAAATTTCTTCTGCCTTTATCATGGCCTAGAAACTGTCTCCAAATAACAAACTGGGGCATTGTAGGGCTCATATTTTTGTTCCAATCTCTGAGGGACTATTGTCCTTCATTGCTGACATCCAATTTAATTTGTTGAAAATTGTTTCTTTGTATGTTTGGCCATTTTTGGAATTGTGTCAGGCAAGGGTAATCTCTTCCTTGGCATTTCATATTGGATGCAAGAGGAAGTCTATAGGGGCTTTTTTTAAAGGTAGATTTATGGTTTCTAGAGATTCTGATTCTGTAATTCTGAATATCTGTAAATTATTTTTTAAAGTGCAGTGTGACTCTTGGGTTATCAGGATTTTTAATCACTTGTCTGGTTAATTAGTCCAATAAACCTCAAAGTTTAAAAGTTTTCATGAGGCAAGGAGAGTTTGACCTAGATTTTGAGAAATTGAATAATTTGGCAAGCATATCCTCTGTGCCACGTACTAGTGAACGATCAAATATTTTTGATAGATGAGTGAACTGTTGATCTTCTCCTGTATGTTTTAAAAACTCCCACATTAAGACCCAGGTGTACACCACCTCCACAGCTCTCTCCATCTTCCCCAGAATTAAAAACCTATATCCTCTCTCTTTTGTTATGATACCCATATATTATTACCATGAAATTCATATGTACTTTACAGGATACTTATTTTGCTTTTTCTTTCACTAACCTGTTTATTGCTTTTGAGAAATTAATTTATCTTTGACCCTAAGAACCTAGCACTGTGCTTAGAATACCTAGGTATTCAAAATTATTTGTTGATTTAAACTGTTGCTCCTCTTATTTACAAGTTGGAAGTAGGTAATTATTCCAATCTAAAAGTCAGTTCTGGTCTGGATGCTTTCAGTAATGGATTGAGAGGCATAATATGATATTACCTATCTATTGCTATCTATAATGTAAACATTACCTCAGAACTTCATGACTTAAAACCAAACATGTATTATGTTGTAATTTCTGTAGGTTAAGAATCTCAAGGTGGCTTATCTGGGTCCCCAGGCTCTCTCCCAAGACTGAAAAGTGTTCAGTAGAGCTGTGGTCATATCAATGAGAGCTAGGAAAAGAATATACTTCCATGCTCACTCATACAGACTTTATCAGACTTTGAGTCCAAAGGCGTGTGTTACCATGCGGTTCTCCTATCCATGGGGACTCGTTACAATAAGACATCTGAGGGAGAGATCAAGAGATTCATGTAAGACAGAGTCAGTCTTTTTGGAACTTAATCTTGGAAGTGATATTCCACAACTTTTGCCGTATTTTGGTTATTAGGAATGAGTTATTATGTCAAGCTTATACTTAAGGGTACTATAATACTTAGCTTCATGTATAACTAATATCACCTATGTGTTATTAAAGATAATAGCAAATATATATAGATGAATTCATAGAAAGATTATTTGTTATTTCTGTATGATATGGACTTAGATGCCCCAAGAAATTGAGCATGATGTTAGTCTCATGTTTTTGGCCTCATATTCTCCTAGGAGCAAAGACAGACTAGCAGATAGATGTGGTGGCAATTCTATTCTCCAAAACACGTGGAATGATGTTTTCTAGTATGCATTCTCTGATGTCTCAGGTTTCGGTGGAACCTTGAAGGTCATGCAGGGAACTTGGGCATAGCACCCCTTCCTCTACCACCAGGTTCCACCCAACTCAATTTTGTCATAATAATTATGCTGAGTTCTGAGTTAATTGAATAAAAATTTGAAAAATCTGTTTAATATTGGAAAACTGAAACCCTGTAGCAATGTTTTTCGACCCTAGCACAACATAGAGGTAAGCATGTGGATCTAGAACAAGCCTGCCAGAGTTGGTTTGTATACAGCCTCGGCCATGTCCTAGTTGTGCTGGGATTTAAAAGTTTGGGCTTGTCCCTTTATGATTCTGAAGCCAAAACTACTGGTCAGATTTGATAATGTGCTTCTTTTAATTTTTATTGTAGGCTTCTATTATTAGCTCCCTGTATTTACCTTAACACGGTTTAACACCAATGGAATGGTGTTAGCATCATTCTGCCTACTGTTTTCTGTCCTGATAATAGATTTCTGACAAGATGATATTCGTTCTTCATCTTGATGAACTTCCTCTCTAGAAAGAATAATATCTAAAATTGATTTCTATTGTCTGTAAAGGATAGCGTGTTATAATTAGTTAAACATTTTCACAACTGTGGTTGTACCAGTTTCAATGAATCATGAATTCATTCAAAATTCTTTTTTTTTTTTTTTTTTTTTTTTTTTTTTTTGTAGAGACAGAGTCTCACTGTACCGCCCTCGGGTAGAGTGCCGTGGCGTCACACGGCTCACAGCAACCTCTTAACCCTTGGGCTTACGCGATTCTCTTGCCTCAGCCTCCCGAGCAGCTGGGACTACAGGCGCCCGCCACAACGCCCAGCTATTTTTTGGTTGCAGTTTTGGCCGGGGCTGGGTTTGAACCCGCCACCCTCGGCATATGGGGCTGGCGCCCTACTCACTGAGCCACAGGCGCCGCCCCATTCAAAATTCTTACAAATATTTTCAATTTTATTGTTAAATAAACATTGCTGTAGTGCACAATGGATTATCTATGTCTGCTATCCTAAAAATGAATTAAAGTAGTATACTTCAGTTCATGAAATAGTTTTATGGCTTAACTAATGAGGAAGCTCAAAAAAGGGAATGCTAATTATTATCACATACTTATAAAGGGCTAACACTTGAGCCCCCAAGACTGTTGGTGTTACCTTTTTTTTGCTTTTAAATTCTAGCTCCTAGGAAGTCATTAGTGATTGATATAATTTTTATGAGTCTTTTATTACTTAGCCTTGTCTAAAAGGCAAAGCCTTTATGTTTTCCTTTATATTTTCTCTTTGTTGACTCCAATTCACCTTCTGTGTATCATTGCCTTTCAGTGGAGGTAAATCACTTTTGTTTTCAAAATGCTTTGCCGGAAGAGCTTTTCAGAGAAGACAGAGAGGCACAGGTGACTTGGGCTGGGAAAGGAAAGTCAGGAGAAACCTGGTCATCAGGTGCTTCTCCCCTTGAGGGTGTCTAGAGTTTGGGAAAGGGTCTATAAATTAAAAACTACAATTTTCAAGTCTCAGTAATTGCAATATACTGGTAAACTATAGAAATAAATCCATAAGAAAAAAACTAAGATTTATGAAATGCAGAGAAGATGACGTAGTCATCATATCATCAGCATTGGAAGCCTGCTTTCTCAGCCAGGAGTTTTAAAATAAGACCTTCACATAAGGAAATGATGAGGAAAAAGTGTCTATCTAAGGAAGCAAATAGCACAGCAAAATGATGATTAACTAAAGGGCTCTGGAAATTTTGTCCCCCTTTTCTTAAAAATATCTCTTTTGTGGGCTTCCTTGATAGGAATTCATCTGTGCTCTTCTTCCTTCCTGGATAACTCTTCTTTTTCTGGCTAACCTTCCCTTCCATTTTTAACCTTAAATATTCCACAAATATGTCTTTTTACATTGGAGAAATGAGGTAACTTGATGGTTTCAATTACTACTTCTATAAAATGGTATCTCTTACATCTCCAGCCTTGCCCCATCCTGCTTTTCTTCACAACTTTTCTGCTTATTTCCTCATCTCCTGAGAAGTGACATTAAATTTATGTAATCCATGAAGTTATTTTTATTATATGTATGTAAGTTAATGTGTCTCTAAATTTTATTCCTACAACCTAAGAGAATAGAGCATACTTTTAATTTTGTTGATAATATTATCTTACAGAATCATTTTCTGAGTAATTTTAAGATTCAATTTAATTTTAACCTATGATAATAAGGGAAATATTATGTGAGAGAACTTCATTTCTGTGACAGACTGAAGAAACTATTTTGCAATAGGTTTTTTATTCAAATATTTAATTAGAGGAAGAAAACAAATTCTTACAAAAATATCCAGTCAACTTTATAAGTGAAAAACTCTGTAACCATATCATATAAGCAGTGAGTGGTCCACAACCTTTTCAGCACCAGGAACCAGTTTTATGGAAGATAATTTTTACACAAACAGAATGGGGGGGTTTTGAGATGATTTAGGTACGTTACATTTTTTGTGTACTGTATGTTATTATTACCTTGTAATATATAATGAAATAACTACACAAATCACCATAATGCAGAATCAGTGGTAGCCTTGAGCTCTTGAGCTTGTTTTTTAGCAACTAGACTGTCCCATCTGGGGGTGATGGGAGACAGTGACACCAAGGTGTGTTGCTATGTCCAGTGTATACAGTAATCTCCTTTTGGCTCCTGTCACTGCAGAAAACTTTGCTTCACAAAGAAAGGATGTTGCAAATGGAAGCAGACTTTCAGTGCTTTTATGGTAATCTCAGAATATTCCGCCTTGCCTTTAATCCAGAACATATGGAGATTTGAAATTGTCACAAGCATCCTTTTAAGGCCACCATGTTTTGTGATCTCAAGCAGCTGATCCTCATCCAGCACGAACACAGTTAATTCACCTGGCTTATGCACAGATGGGTCACAGGTCCATTTCTGCTCAGTTCAGGGGCCTCTGTGGTCGGGAAGTGACGCTCAAACATGCTCAAACACTTTGAAAGCTGTGATAAGTGATCATGCAGCAGTGGGGAGAAAAAGTGTCTGTCTCTTTCAAAATCTCTGCTAATGTTTGCAACATGTCAGAAATCCCAGGGTTCACTCATTGCCCCATAATTCCAGTTTGGCTTTGAATGCAGCCACTTTATCTGCCAGCTTGAGCACAGGTGTTGTTCTCCCCTGAAGTGACAGATTGAGTTCATTGAGCAGGTTGAATATGCCACACAAATATGCACATTTTATGACCAATTCTGTCACTGAAATATGCTGCCAGTGGTGACTATTTCTCTAAAAGAAAACTCTAGGGCGGCTCTTGTAATTCAAAAACTCTGGCCAGTGACACACCTTTAGACAGCCATCTCCCTTCTGTGCATGAGGGAAGACGTGTGTGCTCTGCATCATCTCCTCACAGAGCTGCATGAAGAGATGTGAGTTCAGGCCGTTTACTTAATGTAGTTGAGAATTTTAATCACATCCTGCAAAACTTTGTTTAGTTCAGGTGACATTTTCCACCTAGCCAGGATTTCTCTATGGATGACACAGTGAGTAGAATCATAGTCAGAGGTGTCCTCCTGGACCTGAGTCGTAAAACCAGAGAGCCATCTGGCCACGGCAGCTGCTCCATCCATGAATATACCAACACAGAATGACCAGCTACTTCTTCCTGATGTATAATCATTCCAAGACTTTAATAGTTCTGCAGCTGTGGTGTTGGTTGGCAACAAAAGCATGTGTGACATATCCTCGTGCACATCCTCCTGAAAAATATATCACAAAAAACAAGCATGGTGGCCTTGTTGTCAACATCAGTAGACTCTTCAACCTTGACTGTGTTGTACCACAGTGACTCAAATCCTCTCCAACAATTGTCGTCAGTGTCCTCTGCGGTTCCATCAGTTTGTCTAGTTATGGTGCTACACAAAGTAGGAACATGTGCCACCTTTTGGACTGCATCCTCTTGGAAAAGTTCACTTAGGAGAGTGTCCTTAGCCACAGGAAGGATCAGCTCTTCACCATAGTAAAGGGCTTCTTAGCTTTAGCCATGTGCTCAGCCATTAAGAGTGACACTGTCAGTGCAGACAGAGTCGATGAAATGTTGGCCTTCGATGACTGCTTCTGTCCTTTGTGTTCAGCTTCCTTCCTTTCCCTTCCCTTCCCTCCCCTCCCCTCCCCTCCCCTCCCCTTCCCTTCCCTTCCTTCCTTTCTTTTCTTTTCCTCTTCTCTTCTTTTCTTTTCTTTCTTTTCTTTTCAAAAACTCTGAGGGCTTGTCTTTCAATGTAGGGTGCTTGGTAAACATGTGGCAAAGCCATTTTGAAGGTTTCATGGGTAGCCGGTCTCCACAAAACAGGCTTAGAGAATGTAAATCACCTATTGCAAGGAATCCGTAATTTAAGTAGGACTCTGGGTATTTTATAATTTTTTACAGTAATTTTTAAAGCAAGCTCAGAAAATAGTTTATTAAGGAAGAGAAAGGTGGGTTTATAGAATAAGAGCAAGATACAAGCTTACAGAGCAAGATACATTTGCCATAGACAGCAAATGGGCCTCCTTTGCCAGGGCAGGCAGGCAAGGAGGGACAGAGGCGACTCTGTATTTCAGATGCAGCTTTCTTTTTGTTGGCTATGTTGGAGTTTTCTGTCTCATCAATGAGTCTTTCTCACTTTTCTTTCTTTCTTTCTTGTCTTTTTTTTTTTTTGAGACAGTCTCACTAAGTCATCCTTGGTAGAGTGCTGTGGCGTCACAGATCACAGCAACCTCTAACTCTTGGGCTTAAGCACTTCTGTTGCCTCAGCCTCCCAAGGACCTGGGACTGTAGTCTTTCTCCCTTTTCAAAGAAGCTCTCCAGCAGCTTTTTTCCTCATTTTTACTAAGAAGAGCTTGCAGGCATACAAAAACTGTGGCTGAGGTAAGGATGCAGAGTGGGAAAGAGGCAGGGACAGAAGTGGCAAAGTAAACTAAAGGATGGGCCATGCATGGACTAAAATAAGTTTCAGGTTTTGACTTAAAGCCTGCCGCCAGATGCAGCTCAATTGTTGCTGGCCATATAGCATTGATACGAGTCTGCAAGCAATTGATGTATCATGGTCTTTGTCCAGTCCAACCTCACCACTAGGCAGAATCTGTAATTGCAGCTGTTCCCCAGCACAAGTATCACTGCCTCAGCTCCACCTCAGATCATCAGGCATTAGATTCCCATCAGGAGTTTACAAACTAGATCCTTGGGTGCAATGTACACTAGGGTTAACGCTGCTATGGGAATTTAAAGGCCCACTGATATGACAGGAGGCAGAGCTCAGGTGGTGATGCTAGCTCTGGGGAGTGGCTATAAACACAGAGGAAGCTTTGCCCCCAGGTCTGACATTCACCTCCTCTGTGCAGCCTGTTTCCTAACAGGCACAGCCTGTATCGCTCCATAGCCCAGGGATCGGGGATTACATATATAGCAACGTTGTACTTTGTAATGGGTTCCAGGGAGTAAATACATAATTAAAAATAAATAAAAAGCCTATAGAAAATAGAGCACAGAAGAAGGGCTTAGTAACTCTAAAGTAAATGCTACCATCTAAAATGCTTTCTGAGTACTGTAAATCTTTCATACAAATAGATAAGCAATTATTAACTTTAATTAATATTGCTTTTGGTTCATTTGTTTGAAACTTGAGAATTATGTCCAAATCTTGACTGACAGATTGGCCCAATGCAAACAGCTTGTGGGGCTGGATTGCAAAGGGCATTTGGAAGAAACTAGCTTGTATAAGTGGTTATTCTGAGAGACAGAAACTGTATTTTTCTCTCTACTACTCTCTACATAAATTTATGAAGTAGAGAGTTTTATCATCATGTTAATCCTCCTTTTTGGGCTTCCTCTTTTCTGGTTATCATTTGTTGACAATTTACCCTCATCCTTCCTCATTCCAGTCCTCCCATGTGCTGTCATACCGATTCTCCTGCCGTAATACATACCTGTCTCTAAATCTATTCTCCATCTACCGGCCACCACTACTACCACGGCATATTTTATCCTTATCTCTCCTTATTTTAACTTACTGCAGGATCCTGCTAACCAATTACCTTCTTCCAGTCTTGCCCTCTTTCAATCCACTTGCTATGCTATTACTAGACAGATCCTTCTGAGATGCAAATCAAACGTTTTACTCTTTTTTATGGTAATTTGGTACATCCCTATAAGAAAAACTGTTAGGAAAAATGCTCAGCTTCTTATTATATTAACTAAGACTTTTCAAGACCCTTACTATACAACTTAGAATAACTTTAACCTTTTTTTAGTCAATTGCAAACAATTTATGTAGTCATGATCCTTCTTAATAATCTGCTGCCTATATGATCAACACTGGAAAGCCCTTGAAAATTAAGACCAACCCAGAGCTATCGTCTCTATCAGGCTGTCCGCAATGGCTAGGAGTTACTAGCTGCCCTGTAGAATATGTAAGACACAAAGCAGAGTGAGGCCAGTATGGTACTTTGGGAGCCCATAAATCCGCATCTAAACTTTGATGCTTTTCCTTACAAGCTGTATGACTATGAGCTTTGGTGTCCTTATTTCATGAACAGTGCTATTAATAACAATTCTATAAGATTGTTGTAAGAATTAGATAAGGTAGATTTTCCTGATCCATAGCACGCATTCCTGTACCTTCTAATCTTTCAAAATTATAAAAATCAAAGGGAAAGTGACAAAGATGAGATCAATGCAGGGGATGGCATCTACCCAGGGTAGGTAAGGGCTGAGAAATAGAGTGGAGATACATGATGGCCTTTCAGTTGCCAAGAAACGTAGAGCCTATGTTGGAGAAAGTTGGGGGAAACGCGTGTGTGTATGTGGGCATATATGTGTGTGTGTGCGCGCGTGTGTGCATGTGTGTGTGCAGAGGAGAGGAGGAGGAGTGATAGTCATAGCAATGGATGGAATCGACCAAGACAAGTGTAGAACAAAACAGCTAATAGCTGCCACTTACGGAACATTTGCTCTTATTTCCAAACATTGTGCTAAATGCTTTACATGCCATTAATTAACATAAGGGAATTAAAAGAGACAAAAGAGAACAAAGGAAACAAAACGTGTCAGTGAGGAAAAAGCAACACTAAGGACATTAAACAGAAAGACCCATCTCTGTGGAGGAATAATAAGAAGTAGGAAGAAAATTCAAACATTGTAGCATCAAGCGATCTAAGGGAGGTTAGAATCCTAAAGAGGAAGCAAGCAATAGTGACAATGTTGGATTTGTTGTATCTTTATCTTTTTAATTTTACCTTGTGGTCGCTCTCATATGAATGGCTGTGAGCTTTAGACCTGCTCTAATAGGGCCTCATGATTTGGTCATGGGTGTTTACAGTGTCACTTCTGGGGGACATCTCTCTATCTTGGTGGATAGCCTACTGCCTAAGGGTCCAACCTGTAACTAGGTGCTCCTCTCACAGGAAAGTTGTGGATATTGGCTCCTATCTGACCTATTTGTCCCAAAATAGACTCTTTCTAGGAGAAATGAACAGAAAAGAAATTAATTGGGTGAGACACAGGGGAGGCAACTGAACAAGCATGAGAAATAACAGGATCAGTTTATTACCTATAAGATCCCAGAGAAAAGAGGGAAGCACACATCATAGGCCCAACGGGAGCTGTTTAAGACACACAAAGGAGAGAGAGACAGAGACAGAGGGATACGGAGATGCATGGCAAATCCTTTCTTTGGACATGGGGCGTTACCCAAATAGGTTTCCAAGGGAAGTTCTAATTGGTGAGTTTGGAGTAAGACTTTAGTTCCTTTGAAAAATGCTGTGGGTGAGAGAGGGTCCCCACTGAGTGCCTGCTGCCCAGTTCATGCTGGTGTGGGCATCAAAGGATCACGTCAAGTGGATTGCATCCAGCTCTCTGGAGGGGGTTGTATACAGTAGGTATCTTAGTCAACCATGTTGAGGAATGGGGAGGCTGAGAATTAAAAACCATCTCAAGGGTGACTAATCCTTGCTTGGGGTATAAAAAAAAGTTCAGTTTATATCAAAAATGAATCCTGCACCATAAAATTATAGGAATTGACTACAGACTAAATCATCAATTAGATGTTTTTTTTCTTCTGGATAGATACCTATTAATGGGATTGTGGGATCGAATGGAGGGTCTATATTTAGCTCTTTGAGGATTCTCCATACTTCTTTACAAAAAGGCTGCCCCCCCAAAACAACAAAAACAAAAAAAAATTTTTACCATAAGGACATTTGCTCTCAAATGTTTATAACAACTCAATTCACTATCTCCCAAAGATGTGGAAACAACTCAAGGGCACATAAACCCATGAATTGATTAATAAACTGTGGTGTGTGTATACCACAGAACACTTACTATTCAGCCATAAATGAAGATGGAGACTTCATATCTTTCCTATTTACCTGTGAGGATTTGGAGAACACCTTCTAAGTCAAGTATCACAAGAATGGAAAAGCAGGCACCCAACGTGCTCAGTATGAAACTAATAGATGAACCACTACACGTGAGAGAAAAACTTTTAAATTCAAGAAGTGGGGAGGTGGGAAGGGGGAGGTGAGCTCTCCTATCAGCTGTGAGGTAGGGATATATGGCTCACCTCCTGGGTGAAGGGCTCAGCTGCTACTTGGACTTTACCTAATTGTATGTACCTGATGGTACAATGTACAATGCAAACAATATAACCTAATTGCATGTACCCTTATATTAATCCAAAATAAAAATAGAAGAATGGGCAATTAGGAGCCCTTTGATGTCATTTTCCAGAGAAATTTCCCTGGAGTTGCGAGGTCTGAAGACAGATTAAGGTAGACAGAGGTATGACTAGGAGGTTAGAAAATGTGGACAAAAAAATGTAGATTACTCTGTAAAGAAAACTATCCATGATGTTTAGGAAAGAGGGCAATAGTTTGAAAAGACAACAGCTAAAAACTGATCATCAAATGTGAGAACTGGTGATAACTGGCAAGATCTCAAAACTAGGTCAACTTCCTTACTGCCTTTGGGATAATTTTGAATTGATGAGTCCCAGACTTTTTCCTATGAAGCTTTTCTAATACGGACCTTCCATTAAATGGAAATGAGTGTCATTCTAGCACAGCCTTATTGTTCTGCTCTCTATAAAGCTCAATAATAAAGCTTAGATAGTCGCAGAAAGAAGAGAAAGTTGTGGCTTTACATAAACTGTAAATCTTAAGTAAAATACTGGTATAAGTGTGAATTTGAAGAAGACCCCAAAGAAGAAACCGGAAGAAATGCCACTTAAAGAAAGAAAAATTTAATTTCCAAGTGTAGATATTTATTGAAAGTCTACTAAGTATAAGAGACTATATTAGATTTTGGCGATTTAAACTGAGATTGATCACCATTTTATTTCATCTAGAATTTACTATATTCTACTCTCTCCTCCATGGAACATTGGTTCCTCTTTATATGGCCATTTTTTTTCTCCTTCATCCTTGACCAATGACTTTCAAAAGATAAAGAGGAACCTAAATAGGACCAAGTCAAATATGTTAAAATCATACTGTAGTAAAACATTTAACAGTCCAGAACTGTGAGGGCCTTTGCTCTTACAGGTATTACCTTTAAAAATCTCTGAGATTTTGAACAATAATGTCTGGCTATTTTAGTTAGAATGATTAAATTCCAGGGCCTCAGATAAGAATCCTTTTACCTGGAGTTAAAACTTCTTTTACTTTATAGAGACACGTTTAGAATATTAAAAAAAGTTAACAATTTTATATTTTATGTAATAGTAGTTTATCCACCATGATAATTACTAGGAAGATTACATAGGGAACATAATTTTTTTTTTCTTTTTTTTTTGAGAGAGAGAGAAAAGTCATGGCCATGTACTTGGTCAAAAAATCGTAAAACAATAGAATATATAAGGTCTGACAATCAACTTCCGAATTTGCCACTAGGCACTTACATTTGCAGCCCTGTACAAACAGCTTGGTAATGTTTCCTAACGTTGGCATAGACGTACATATCGGTGTCTCACACCTGTGTTCATGTTGACATGTGGTGGTGTCTTGCTGAGTGGCATTCATTATTGTTGTGTTTTTGTTTGCCTTTGCAAGAATATCAGAGCTTGAATTAGAACAATGAGCAAACATTACATTTCTTGCTAAACATGGCAAGAGTTGAAGTGAAATAAAGGACATACTAGTCCAAGTTCGTGGGGATAATGCTATGAAGAAAATGACATTGTACATATGGATTAAACCTTTTGCTGAGAGGAAGGAAAGGGAGCATCAATGATGTACAGAGGTCAGAGAGGCCAGTAATGAACAAAACTGATGAAAACACTGCAAAAATTCATTGAATTGTACACCAAAGTCACCATCATTTCACTGTGAGAAGCATAGAAGACCAAGAAAAAAGCAATAGAGAAACAATTAGGAAAATATTAAATGAAAATCTTGGCATGATAAAGGTGTGTGCAAAAATAGTCCTAAAGGAGATCATTGAAGAACAAAAGCAAAGAAAAGTCAAAGTTTTCCAAGACCTTTTAGAGAGGCAAGACAGTGTTTTGGGCTGTGTTATAACTAGTTATGAAATAAGGGTGTACCAATACAACCCTGAAACAAAGCATCAAAGTCCACAGTGAATGTCAGCCAGTTCTCCATAACCAAAAATGTTCTGTCTGTCCAAATAAAATTTCAAAGTGATATCGCTAACCTATTTTGAAATTAGACAGTTTGCTTATTATGAGTTTGTACCAACTGGACAGTTAACCAAATTTCCTATTTGGAAGTACTGAAAAGGCTGTGTGGAAGAGTTAAACAAAAAACAACCTGAACTTTTCACCAGCAACTCATGGCTTTTGCATCACAACAAGGCACCAACTCACAGGGCACCGTCTGTGAGGGAGTTTTTACCCAGTAAACAAATAACTGTACTGGAACACCCTCCCTACTCACCTGATCGGCCCCCAGTGACATTTTCCTTTACCTGAAGATAAAGGAAATATTGAAAGGAAGACATTTTGATGATGTTCAGGACAACAAGGATAATATGAGCTCTGATGGCCCTTCTAGAAAAAAGGTTCCAAAATCGCTTTCAAGGATGGACTAGGTGCCGGCATCAGGGCAGAGCTTCCCAGAAGGTGTATCTTGAAGGTGACTGTAGTGATATTCAGCAATGAGATGTGTAGCAGTTTCTCTATGTTGAGTTTGTGAACTCTACTGTTAGACATTGCATACCAAGCAAAATCTTAATGAGATCATGCATTTAAAATTCAAATCACAGTTTTTGGCACAAAAGAAATACTTGGTGTTTTCTGAAGCTTAATTTGAAATAAATGATCAATAAACATTTGTTGAAAAATTTAGCATTTCTATCATGTAATTGAGTCCTAATTATGAATGTGTAAATTCCCTAATGCCTATTGGTAAATATATCTTCCAAATTTTTATTTTTATTTTTTGGTGGTATAAATACAGTCCAATTCAATAATTACTGGTATTTAATACCTCTGATGTATCTACCACTTATATATACCCCTGGTCTATCACAATGGTAAATAAAGTAGATTCAATCTGTGACTTCACATTGCTTTATGTAATGCAAGATTTTGAAGTGGGTTTACCAATTTTGGGGGGTTTGGGAGTAGAGGAAGCATGTGTAATATGATTTGATATATGTTTTTCTAGCTCTGTTTATAAGAGGACACCTGTCTTAGCCCACAGGCCAGGGACATAAGATATTTTCCCCAATGTGACTTGAAAAATCATAAAAATAATAAATGCATTCTCCTCATATAAATAAAATCATATAATTCTACTCTATTATACCTTGCTCTCAATGGTTAAATATGTCCTTGAATTTTAAAACAAACTAAATAAAGCCTACAGTTCAGTGATGACTCTGTATGGTTTCATTAAAACTTACATTTTGACAGTTTCTCAGAAGACCAACACTTCATAATTAATGAATGTTCAGCCAAAAGGTTGACCTTCTTAGTGACTGAATAAGTGCAAACTTACTAAGAGAAAAAATTGCTTTTGACTATTTATTGAAGCCTCAGAGCCATTATCTTTTAGAATGAAAGTAAGTTCTGGAACATACCTAAGAAATTGGCTCTATATGGTAACATTTGAAAGTCCTTTTTATAATAAAAATTGGTGCTATCTACTTTATTTTATGCTATATTTAAAATAAGAGAAATTGTGAAAAGCTTCATCTAGTTCAATCCCTTGTGGCCTTCCTGAGATTGAACTCCCAGGCGTGTAAAGCCTAAGATACCCAGCTCTTGTTATAAATGGCTCTGGCATTCATTTCCAATCTGAACTTTCAGAGCCTCTGCTAACAGATTGCTTCCTAATATCTGGGATTGAGTCAGTTCATTTACTTAAAGGTTAGCATTAATGAGATCAAGGTCACAGGAGCAGCCTGGAGGGAATAAATGTTGAAGTCAAACAGACCTGAATTTGAATTCCAGTTCTATCCCTCACCAGCTGAGTGATCTCAAACATGTTATCTAGTCTCTTGGAAGCTCAGTTTCTTCCTCTTTAAAATGGGAGAGTAGCACCTGTCTTTCGTGTTTTGACATGAAACCGATTAAACTTTAAATACCATTGATACACTAGGTTTAGGACCTGATACATAATATTCCTTCAACAAATGTTAGTTGTGATTTTATTATTTTGTATTAGAAATACAACTCATTGTACAGATTGTGTATTCTACTTTATTTTGTAATCGTCTTATAATTTAAATAGATTTAGGGGATACAAGTATTTTTTTTGTTACATGGTTGAACCGCATCATGAGAAATACAGTCGTTTAATATACCTGTCACCTGAATAGTGTTCATGGTACCAACAGGTAATCTCTCACCCCGCATCCCCCTTCTGCTCTCCCCCAACTGAGTCTCTAGCGCCTGTATGACCGTGTATGATCACACATACCCATTGCTTATCTCCCACTTTCAAAAGCATGTGGTATTGGGGGGTTTTGTTGTTGTCATTCCTGGGTGACTTCACTTAGAATAATGGACTCCAATTTCTTCCAAGTTGCTGCAAAAGACATTATTGTATTCTTGTTGGTGGCTGAGTAGTATTATCGTATGTATGTATATGTGTTTATGTGTACGTACACATGCATTTTTTAGTCTACTCCTCTGTTATTAGGCACTTAGGTTGGTTCCACATATTTGCAGTTGTGAATTGTGCTGCAACAAACATGAGTGCAGGTGATATTTTTATGAAGTAGTAAGAACTTCCTTTCCTTTGGAAAGACTGACAGTAGTGGGACTGACAGTAGTGGGACTGATGATGGTAGCTATACTCTATTTCTTTGAAAAATCTCCATACTGTTTTCCATAGAGGTTTCACTAATTTACATTCCCACAAAGAGTGTATAAATATTCCCTTCTCACTGTATCAATGCCAGCACCTGTTGTTCTTTGACTTTTTGATAATGACCATTCTGAAAGAGATAAGGAATATCTCACTGTGCTTTTAATTTGCATTTCCCAAATGATTAGTGATATTGATCATATTCTCATGTGTTTGTTGGTCATTTGTTTCTCTCCTTTTGAGTAATGTCTGTTCATGTCTTTTGTCCACCTTTTAACGAGGTTATTTGTTTTTGTTTTTCTTGCTGATCTGAGTTCCTTATAAATGCAGGATGTTATTAAACCTTTGTCAGTTTGTAGCTTGCAAATATTTTTTCCCATCCAGTAAGTCGTCTGTTTCCTCTGTGGATTATGTCTTTTGCTGTGCAGACAGATTTTAGTTTAATTAAGTCTCATTTATTTAATTTTGTTTTTGTTGTATTTGCTTTTGAGGTCTTAGCCATAAATTCTTTACCTAGGCCAATGTCAAGCAAATTCTCCCTACGTTTCCTTCTATTATTTTTATGGTGTTAGGTCTTATATTTAAGACTGTAATCCATCCTGAGTGAATTTTTGTGTAAGTGAGAAATAGGAATCTAATTCATTCTTCTACATGAAGGTACTCAATTTTCCAGGGACCATTTACTAAGTAGGGTGTCCTTTCCCCATTGTAAACTTTCGTCTATTTTGTAAAATATCTGCTGGTTGTGGGTATTTGGTTTTGTTTCTGGGTTCCTGTTCTGTTCCACTGGTCTGTGTGTCTACTTTTTACACCAACAGTACCATGCTATTTGGGTTACTATTGCCTTATAGTATAATTCGAAGTCAGGCAATGTGATGACACCATCTTTTTCCTTTTTTTTTTTTTAGAATTATTTGGCTTTCTGTTCTCTTTTTTGGTTCTATATCAATTTTAGAATTGTTTTTTTCTGATTTTATAAAAAATTATATTTATATTTTGATAAGAATTGCATTGAATCTGCAGAATCAACAGTATTGATTCTTCCACTCCATAAACGTGGGATGCTTTTCCATTTGCTGATGTCGTCTATAATTTTTTAAACTATAGTTTGCTTTGTATAAATCTTCTAACTCTTTTGTTAAATATATTCTTAGGGTTTTTTTTTTTTGGGGGGGGTGGGCAGCTATTACACATAAGATTGAGTCCTTGATTTGATTCTCAGTTTGGTTGTTATTACCATATAAAAATGCTACTAGTTTTTTATGTTAATTTTGTAACCTGGACTTTACTGAATTAATTTATCAATTCTTTAGGGTTTTCTAGGTTTAAGATCATATTATTAGCAAGCAAGTGTAGTTTTACTTTCTCTTGTCTAATTTGGATGCCCTTTGTTTCTTTCTCCCGCCTGATTGTCCTGGCCAGGACTTCCACTGCTGTGTTAAATAGGAGTGATGCAAGTGAGAGTCCTTGCCTTGTTTCAGCTCGTAGGGCAAATGATTTCAACTTTACCCCATTAAATTGAAACTTGAATTGTTGTCGTAAGAGAGCTTCTCAGCCCCTGAGCTTATTTCCAGATCTTCTAAGCCAGTTCACAGACCCAAATCCCTAAGTGAGCAGGAGACCAGGTTCTTTACAGAAGGACCTGCGTCACTTCCAGATCCACATACTGTGTAAGAAAGGGAAAATGAGAACTTTCTGGAATTACTGGACCCTAGCTTTAAACTAATGCTAACCCAACATTTACATGTCCAAACTAAACTACTAATCTATCCTTCTCCTCCACAAATCTGCTTTGCCTTTGTCTTTTTTTTTGAGTTGATCCTCCCCCAAATCAGCACCCTTCCATTTGCTCAGTCTAAAAGCTGGGGATAATCTTTGACGTGTCTCCTTCTCTCATTCCACATCTTATCCATCAGCAACATCTGTTGACTGCATGGAATACATCCCGATTTGGAGCACTCTCTCCTGTTTCACACCTACCATGCTGGTCCATGTCACTGTCATCCTCTCACCTGGATTACTGGAATAGATTCTAATAACACGTCTCCCCTCTTCTAACCATACCCCCATAGTCTATTCTCAACACAACAGCTAGATCAATCCTTTTAAAACATGTCACCTGACACTTCTCTGCCTGAAACCCTGAAAAAGGCGCCTAATTCACGTGTGGAAAAAATTATTCATCAAGGGCAACTCAACATTATGATCCTTATCTTCCCAAGAAGTTGCAAAACAAAATAATCTACATAACCAACTTTGCTAAACCTAGTCATTATCTTCCCTTAGTTTTCCCCATATATATGCCCTCCCCCAATTTGCTTTTCCTAGAAGCTCAAAGTCCTTTTCCATTGTCTTATTACTTCTCTACAAAATTTATAATACATTTTTTGTCAATATACTATTATTTATAATACATTTTTATCAAGATACTATTGAGATATAAACTCAATTTCTAACCATCACTTAGAATTACTCATCATTGAGTATTCCCAAGTGTGTGTGCTATGTACACATTAATAGACTTCTGTTTTATTCAGGTTCATCTGTCTTTTGTTGCTTAGATTTGCAGGGCCATAGCTACTGAACCTAGAATGAGTAAATGAAAAATCATTATTTTCCACCCCTACAATTTCCAGATTATGGTTTTCCATGAAGACAATTGGCTGTTTATGGCAGTGTTTTCACTTGCTCAGTAATTCATTCATTTATTTAACTAATGTTTAATGAATGACTACTATTTGCATGATAACCTGACAGGGTAAAATTATGAAGATGAATTCACCATCCACTTTTTCCTTAAAGCGTTTTCTCCTTTGTACAGAAGACAAAGCATGTGTGTAAATAGAAAAATGACCTAAGTTACATGAATGAGAGTTACATGAGATCTAAGAGGAGGGAAGATTTCATTTCAGCCAGGCAGATGGCAATGAAGGAAGGGAAATCAAGAAAATCTGGGAGGAGCTGGCAAGATTTAGCCGGAGTTTAAACACCTATATATTGGACAGAAGGGAATTCTGGCTAAAGAAATGGTACTATATATGAATACAGTTTCAAAAAAAGCAAGAAACTTGATACAATTTGAATGTACAATTCGTTTTATGAAAGAGACAAATGGGAAATGTATTATGAAAATGAGACTATCAGACTGAAGGGACCCTGGATATCCTACTAAGAGATTGTGGTCTTTATTTTCTAGGCCAGTGGTTCTCAACCTGTGGGTCGTGATCCCTTTTTAACAATGAAAATACATTGAAGCATTAGAAAGGTTGAGAACCACTGTTCTAAGCAAAAGCAAAATATTGGGTGTTTTGGATAAAAGAGATGAAAGAAGATTGTGCTTCAGGATGATTCCTGATGATATGGACAAGGGGAGCATGAACTGAATTTTGATGGGCAGAGGCACCCAGTGAAGTCTCTAACCAAGAGCTCTCTCTTTTTCTCCCAGGCTGCTGATGTACTGTTGCAACATGGAGCTAATGTCAACATGCAGGATGCAGTTTTCTTTACTCCACTGCACATCTCAGCATTCTACGGGCATGAACAGGTAGGTCTGGGGGGCCACTTAAGTGTGCCAGGCTTTTGTTGAACTGCCCTACCTTTGGAGAAAGCACATTTAAGATATCTTTTGAATTATTTTCACCATATTCTCATCAACTCCCTCCTTGGGGAGCTTGTAGATCCATGTAAGTATTACAGCTGCCATACACTTCATTTTTACTGACTATCTTAGTGCACAACGGAGAGAGCAGAGCGCTCTGGTGAGTGTGTGGCTGCAGGAATCGGTCAGCGTGGCTGTGAAAACTTCCTAGCTTTGTGACCATGGGCAGGCTATGCAACCCCTCTGATTTTCATTTCTTCATCTGTAAAATGGGAGAAACTATTGATAGTTCCCATAGCATGGGCTGCTGTTAGGATGAAATCTATTGTTTAGCAAATGCTCAGTAAAGGTCGCTGTTTATGCCAGTAACAGTAACAATAAAACAACTCATAAAGGTTCTATAAAAAACAAATGCTGAATGTGTTTTCATTATATAATTAATTTTAAATATATAATTATTTAACTGGAACATTTTTATAAAGTTCAATATTCTGTAATAAAGGAAAAGTATGTAGAGAATCTAAGTTTTTGAAGTATTTTCATTTGATATATAATTTTGTTTAAAATTAATCAGTTTCCACGCAAGTAAGCTCATACAACAGGCAAGCATTATGCTAAAACCCTTATTTTGTTTTTCTAATTTTGCCCAACTCTAAATTAGCTGTTATTTTCTCCCGCTTACCAGTGATACACACATGAAGATCAGTAATATCATGTAGCTAATAAATAGAAGAGCTGGAATATGTATTCAGAAATGTCTTATCCCCAAGCCCATATTTATTTCGTTAAACCAAATGCCTCATCTTATTCCTCTTTAATTAGCGAGACAAACCATGACGTCTTTGCACTTTGTCTAAGTGGAGAAGCCAGAATTCTAGGCACCACATTCTAACCCCAAAGTCCTTTGATTTCAAACGTAACATATTGAAAGAAAAAAATTGTCTGTGTTACTTGCCCTTTGGCTATTCTCAAAGATCTGAAGAGAATCAAATAAAACAGAAATACCGATGTAATTGGAAACCTAAGCTCACCTGTCCTATGCCTGCCTCCATGTTTGCTCTTGCTCATTTTCTCACTCCAGCGTCATTCCACTTAGGAAGTAGAATTATACTATTTTTACCTGGCTGGAGCTCATGCCATGGAACCACCTGAGGGTCTCGAGTTGAAAATCAAACTTACTTGTTCCCCTCCGCTATTCCAGTCACTGTGCCTTTATTTCTGTGCTAGCTGACATATGCTCAGACGCTCTCAGACCTGTGAAGCGTGACCCTAGGTAGGAAAGAGTGCTTATATTATTGATGTGTTGCCCAGAGTGCCCTAGAGAGCTAGGCACTGAAAATGCTTTTGAAAGCATAAGCCCCAAAGCACAGGAGATGGGAAAATTCCACACTCTTCTGCCTTCAGGCACAAACAGGATATGTACAACGCATGTTATTTGTAGAGTCATCCTCTTTGGCGATTAACCCCATCACTCAGCAGAAACATAAAGAGCCTCTATGCGTGTTGGATGAAGAACTAAATTGTTTACTTTCCCTGAAAATATAGTCACAATCTTATAAAATTATGCTAAAATGTGGATGGTCCTTTTATGATAAGGGACTCACTTTCTGTGTGTGAAGGAAGCACATAAGTAATTTATGGAAGCTATTGTCATTTGCTAAAATATGCTGACAAGGGGAATGGTATATTCGATATATGAATGTGCCTAATGTGCCATGTTCCCTGCCATTTGTTTATTTAGTTATTTTTAAGTAGGAGAGTAGATGTTTTGTACCCAGAGCAATATTTCCCAGGTATGTCATAATAGTGCTTAATAGACAATCGATTTCAGAGATAGTTTAAATCTGTCTACTATAAAGTCACATAATCAGAATTTATGGAGTCTGTGTAAGTGGAAATATCTGCTTAGGAGTGCAAGGTTCTTGAGAGTAAACTTCTGCTGTTCTTGTTTCTCCTGAATTAAGTGTTGATCTGCCCATTAGCCAATGTGGTGCTACCACTTTACTAACAGTTACTGAGTGGGAGGCCCTTTTCTAAGTGCTTTACACGTAATGACTTATTTAATCCTACAATAACTCTACGAGGTAGAGCTATTATTATTACCATCTTAGCAAGGAAGAAAATGAATTACCAAAAGGTTAAATAATTTGTTCAAGGTGACATAGCTAGTAAGCAGAGCCTGATTCCAACCTTTTGCTTTTGTCTCCTGTACTCTTTAGGAAATCAAATTCCCCATATCCCATCTGGCTGATATTTTGCCTGGAATTCCTATAAAATATCTATCATATTCCTAAAGGGTTTCTACCCAAGACATATTTGTTTGATCACTCATAGGAAGTAAAAATAATTTTGGAGCTTGAATTCACTGTTGTGTTGAGACCTGCGGTCAGGACAAATGAAGGGAGTCCTCCTCTAACCATCATTTTAATCACTCAGCGGCATCCTAACATACCTCTTAGGATCAGTGGGGTGACGTTTGAAGTTCTCAGGTTAGGCATCATCAAGTTTAGAGAAATTATGTGGAAAGTTCCTGAGTATATATGTAAGTGAGTTGAAGGAATCCCATAAATTACTGGAAATAATACTAGGAAGACTTCTAAGTGCTCATCACTTCATCCCCCTCTATCCCTTTGGATGTGAGGCTCAGCTAATCAGGGAAGTGCCAGAGCTACTGCAGCCATCTCCCATTCACTCGCACATTCAGAAAAGGACTGCCAACTCCAGTAGAAAAATGACCACTGGTGGCTGATGTTGGGAACAGCCATGAAAATCAAAAATCAAGTAAATGATTGCTGGGTCAGGACATAGGAAACTTTGGGAAAAGTGTTCAGAGAAGATTATGTGTGACTTTAGATAGAATTATTTATGTATAATACAGACCTACGTTATGAAATTGATAAGAGAGTTGGTATAAAAGAAAGGAAAGGCAAAAGTAGGTTTTCAAAGCCAAAACATGTATAGATAATTTTTTTTATAACTTTTTCAAAGCTCCCTCATCTCTCATCTAGTCTTCACAATAATGCTGAAACAGAAATGGTGAACAATATTATTTTATCTCACCAATAAAAATGAAAAATAACATAAATAACATTAACCAAACATATATGACAGCCATTGTACTATGCACTTCATCAAGTTATTATTTTATTTGATCTTCACAAAAAAACATGAGTTAAATCACATAATATGATTCCCCACTAAAAATATGAAGAAACTTAAGTTTATAGAGGTTAACTAATAATTTTCTCAAGGCCATGCTGCTGATAGAAATCAGATTCTAGAATCAAACCTAGTCCTATCTCACTCTGGATCTTAATTCTTAATCAGTATACTATATATAGCCCTTCAAAGTAAAATATTGATCACTGATTATAAGTTCAGTGGCAGGCACATTGGTTACACAGGCAAAGCTGTCATTCCAATGCTACCCATTTATCCCATACATTTCTCCTTGCTTGAAGACTTGTGGTTTTGTTCCATTGTTCAGCCTTCTTCTAGAAGTTGTACTTTGAAAATGTCTCCACATCCCCAGCCCCTGTGTATTAGACCTTGACTAGTTGAAGCCACTCACAGTAATTCCTTCTCCCTGCCCAAGGACTGCTTTAGAAAGCTGCAAATGACCTAGTCCAGGCCAAAGAGATATGGGAGGATGATTTCTAGAGATAGTTTAGGAAGGAGTTCCTACATTTAGAAACAAACAAAATAACAAATAGTACTTTTCCCAAAAGTTAGAAGTAGTCCTTTACTCTGTGGACTTTGGTTTGAAATGCCTGGAGCAGCTGCTTCCATCTTGCTACCATGAGGAAAATTATCTTACTGAGCATGACAGAACAGAATAATGGAGAGGACTTGAGTTCTGAGAATGTTATTAGTCTATTGTATTAGTAAACCCTGAAATCTCTCCAGTTTTAGACTTCTTGTTAGGTTACATATCAATAGTTCCTTATTGGTTAGACCCATTGAAATTATGATGGTCTGTTATTTTCAGATGAAAATAACCTGAAAGCAGGCCACTTAAATAAATGTTCTTCTATACTGCTAAAAGCTTCATATTATTGTTTGCCTTTTTATGCTAATTTCAAATGAATGGATTCATTAGGTGACCCGCCTTCTCTTGAAATTCGGTGCTGATGTAAATGTCAGTGGTGAAGTTGGAGATAGGCCCCTCCACCTGGCATCTGCAAAAGGATTCTTTACTATTGCAAAACTCTTGATGGAAGAAGGCAACAAAGCGGATGGTAAGATTGCATACTGAAAAGACCTTTGCTATCGTGTGCTGTATGTGTACTCTTTGCTAATACTTCCCTTACTTACTAAAGGATAATCTTCAAGTTGATTAATTCTGTGGTGATGTACTAATTTGGTACACGAGTTATAATTTATTATTTTTGATGTATTTATCTAACCTGTGAGTGAATCCTTCTTTATGTACATTAGCTCAATTCCAGGGGTCCTCAAACTTTTTAAACAGGGGGCCAGTTCACTGTCCCTCAGACCGTTGGAGAGCCAGACTATAGTTAAAAAAAAAAAAAAACTATGAACAAATTCCTATGCATACTTGCACATATCTTATTTTGAAGTAAAAAAACAAAATGGGAGCAAATACAATCACACAGCCTCATGTGGCCCGTGGGCCGTAGTTTGAGGACCTCTGCTACATTTGGTGCTTTAGTGAGCATAAGAAATTTTCTTAGATAAGTAGTTCTAGATGTTGTTATTCATTAATATTTATCTTTAAATTAAGATATAATTTCCAAATAGCAAATTCTTAAATCTTAAGTATACAGCCTGATGAATATTTTTATACATATGTTCCATATAAAAACCACCCAAGTCAAAATTTGTAATATTTCATCACTCTGGAATGCTCCTTCCGGCCCCATTTCAGTCAACAGCCTTTGCCATCAAAGAGAATCAGTATTCTGGCTTCTGTTGGCATAGATTGGTTTTGTTTGTTTTTGAAGTTCACAAAATTTTGTGACTGGCATCTTTTTCTAACAAGATGATTTTAGCATTGTTTGCTCTTGTATAATACTGTTGATTGCATGGATATACTGAAATTTGTATGTCCATTCTCCCCCAATGGACACTTCAATATTTCCAGTGTTGCTCTATTAATAAATATAATTCCCAGCAGCATTCTCACTCAAGTCTTTTGGTGGACATTTCTCTTATGTGTGTATATATGAGTGAAATTGCTGGATCAAAGGGTAATACACATATTTAACTTTTTTGGGATTTTCCGGTTTTCCAAAGTAATGTGAAAGCAACATAAGAGAGTTTCAGTTGCTCCCACAGCATCCCCAACATTTGATAATGTATTACTATATTTTTAAATAGAGTGTCATCAATTTAGAAAAAAAAAAGCTTTAAGATACATGGAAAGACTTTAAAATCCATTAATAAAATATAATTTCCCATACATTTTTAAATTATAGAATGAATTTTGGGAAGTTTGTTTAAAAATAGAATATAGAAAAATTTCATTCTTCCACTTTTCTTCAAAAACTTTATTTTTTGACACATATTCACTCAGAGTTACAACTTGCCATTAAATTTTCTCAGGCATATCCAACATTCTTCCGTTGACCCCCAAGAGACCTAATTAAAAGTCCAGCTGTAAGAGCTGCTGGCCTTTGTAGCAGAAACAATACACATTTCCAAAAGGACATGGTTGTCAAATCTCTGGAACTACCAGTTCCTTGGTCCAAAATTCACACTGATATTTAGTTAATAAAGCTAATCAATGTTTTCATCTGCTCATAAGGAGAATACAAAGGATCCTAGAGACAGCTGTGACAAGAGGCTAGGGCAATTTCCAGTTTCCAAGTCAGAAAGAGGGGCTGCTTTACTTTGTAAAATCTCAGAAACACAGTTTGCATTGTTTCCTATAAGCCAAGGTGCAATGACTCATGTGTCTCTTTTCTGGCATTATTATAAACAACCCGTGCTGTCAGGGTGTAAGGAACTCAGCTCCTTGCACTTTATTTAAGCAGTCTCTTTTTTTTTTTTTATTGTTGGAGATTCATTGAGGGTACAATAAGGCAGGTTACACTGATTGCATTTGTAAGGTAAAGTCCCTCTTGCAATCGTGTCTTGCCCCCAAAAGGTATGGAACACACCAAGGCCCCACCCCCTCCCTCTCTCTGCTCTTCCTTTCTCTACCCCTCCCTTAGTTTAAAATAGATAGAGGTGCACGTGTGTAAACCACCAAACACATAATTGTGTTTCTGAAACCGCCTCGCTTTTCCAAGGGGTCAGGAAACCACATCACTTTTCTTTTCATTATTGATGCCAACCTTAGCTTTTTATTTCTGTGCACTACTCCAAAGCTCTGTAGTGTCAAAATGAGTGTCATTTATGATCAGCATGTCTCTAGGATCAAAAGATTCCTCTGCAAGAAGCATTGAAATGTGTCCTACTTCCATATCCCCTTACCAGCATCAGAGGATATAATTTTTAATATTTTCTTTCTGACTCACATGAGTTCTTCATGCCTCCTACTCAATCATTTAAAAAAAATCAAGAGACAGCATGAGTCATATTTTTAAGTATTTTTATTTCCTTCTAGTACATGCTTGATATTTAAGTCCCATTTGCGCTTCAACCATTTGCAAAATATAAACCAGAAGATCTGCTTTGCTGACAAACTCCGCACAGGCCTTGTTAGCAGTTAGTTCCCTTATTTCTGAATGCGACTAAGGCTGTAGATGATTTATTTTAGATGTAGACCCCGCCTGTGGTAAATGGACATAAGGGGAGGATTAAATGAATGAGCCCCAAAGGAGTACAATTACAGTATGTTTCCATGGTAACAGAATGTCAGAAATGAAAATAAATTCAGGTGACGGAATTACCCAAATTGTAATTCTGAAGGCAGTCTTTCCACTTTAGGGTGTTTGGGAGGCTGACCTATTCAGTCAGATATGTTTTAAGTCTCTGGTCTCTTCTTTGTTATCTCTTAGGACAATGAAAAGGGAGAAATGTATTGAACGAGATTGAACAGGTTAAAATATTGCTGGACCACATAAGAAAAAATAGCAATCCAGTCCTCAAAATATATAATTTGATAGTGTTAAAAATGGAAAGTTTAAATTCAGAATTTATTAATTTTATCACCTGTTTCTTTAATGCTATAATTCTTTTAAATAACACTATCTTTTAACATGAATGTGGACCTTACGGAAACCCACAAAAATTTCCTACAGCCTGCCAAGTCACCGGAAGTGTTTTAATTGTTAAAATGCATCTTGTTGAAGCTACTGCACAGATTTGTCATTGAAAGTTATTTAAGACATGTTTGGGAGTTATTTTAAAGATCCCTGCGATCTTCTGACATTACTCAGTTAGCCTGGAAATTTTTATTTTATAATTAAGGTCAGTAATAGAAATACAGAAACAACAGCATCCTCCCACTCACCCATTCATCCGATCTTTCTTTCAAAGACATTACTGAACACTCACTCTTTTCAAAGTAGATGACGAGGCACTAAATATTTTTCTAATAATCTAAATGTATCTCTTTGTTTGAAATTCTCTTTTGTAAGTCTCTCAGTAAGAAATTAAGTCAGAGCAAATAGAATATTTTTCATGCCTTCAATTTTCCTAAAATAAGATATAATAATATACATTATTTTATCTTTGAAAATTGGTCCCAAAAACTACGCAGATCACAATGACTGAAATAAAAACAGGGATATACACTAAACTCTTCTTCTGATCCCAGAAGTCTTTTGGCTTGTCCCTTCCATTGCTATTTGTGTCTTTTTTGGTGGGGGTAATGCCTAGGCCACTGCAGGTAATTCACCCAGGAGATAACCTATCCTGAAGTTCACTGATTCAATTGGAGAAGAATAGTGTTGGGTGGGGCCCTAGATGACCAAAGGCAAGTTATTAATTAATGACTATTGCTCTGCATGCTGCTTTATGATTTACCTTCTGAAACTTAAGATCTCCACTGTGACTTTATCTATGCCCCAGACTCCCAACAATTCTCCAGCATTGACATGTGGCATTGACTTTTCCTGGCTTAAAAAAGAATAGGAACAAAGGGGAAGTTTTACAAAAAGGGAGATAATCAAAAGAACCAGGCACATTCTTCTGAATGGAGGGTGTCTTTCTGAGCTGCTGATTAATATAAAAGATTCAAAGATTTATTTTTCATTTTTCATTAACAGCCTTGAGAGGAGAAACTTAATGACTTTATTAAAGATTTTCCTTTGGCTTAAAATCATGAAGCACAAAAAATGAGAATGGGTATCTACAGACACAACAACTACAGGTCCGAAATCCACATTCCCTGGTTGCTAAATGATGATTAGTGAATTTTTCCTATTCTTCATCATTTAAAAAAAAAAAAAAAACTGTTCCTTTCCTTCAGTTCTTTTTGTTCTACAGAGGATTTCTATGATATGTGTGTGTGTGTGAGAATGACTAGGGTTTATTAATGTCTACTATTTTCCATTTTGAATAAAGTACCCTGTACAGAATGGCAAATGGCCATAAAACAAATGGCTGTAGAGCACTTCATCCAATTATTTTAGTTTAAAAATCGAGTTAAAGTCAGATTCAAAATTAATCAGTTTGGCTTTCAGTTGTTATTACTTTATGTTTATAATTAGTGACTATTAACCACATTATAAGAAATTTGAGGGTATGGAATCTATGCATTTATAGATTATTGGTCTTAGGACTTAGGAAATGTGTAAAATGGAAATTAGTAAAAAGGTAGAGTAACTTTAAAAAAATGTCTAATATGTGTTTGGTCTCGTGCTACCACTGGAAATCGCTTTGCCATTATATCTCCTTTAATCCTTTCAGCATCCTTGTGACAATGGTGTTATTATGTCCACTGTCAATGAAAAGACATCAGGACCTCCAACATTAGCTTAGTGTCTAGAGTCTATAGTCTCATTTCACAAATCGTTTCAGTCAAGTCATCTTACTTTCAAGAATTGGAAACTAACTCTTGCTAATGTAAGAATAAAAGAAATATATCAGAGGACATCAATTAGCACACAGAATCTTCCTCACAACGGTTTAGAAAGCCAGGTTTAGAATACTCACGACGAGGAACAACATCCAATGTGATGGCCTGGGTGTGGTTCCCGGAAGACGTGCTGTTTCCCTGCTGGGAACATGTCCGCGCCGTGCTTCTGCTGCCCATAGCACCGAGTCTGTGGCTGGAATTGCTACCACTGGAAATTGGGCAGAGCTGCTGCCACCCTGCCATGTTGCCAAGAGAGATTAAGCCCTACTTTTTGTGTTATCAGTTCTTAAGTCAAAGTCCAACGTGGTATGTTAAAAGAGGAGTCTATAGATTGGTGTCCAAACTAAGGAACTGTTGAAAATGAACATGTCACCATTAAGAATTATCCCAGAAAAACAAGCCTAACAAGACTTATGGTTACATTTGCTAATCCTGTGCCCTGACTGCAAAGAGATCATGGAAAGTACATTTTCAGCTTCTATGACAAAATACGGTCTTGGCTTCTCATCAGTACTTGCAGTATAGGGAATTACCCAGAAGAGGTCATAAGGCTGGATAGTCCAAAGAGAAGAACAAATGTCTACTACTGAGTGAATAATTGAATTTTAAAGAACCTGTAATACAATTAATGAGATCTTCCTAAGGCTAAAGTGCTTTTCCTTGTCATCACAGCATGCTTTGCAGACTGCAGTACAGCAGTGCTCACTAAGGGCCTACATCAGAACTTCCTACACAGGGTCACAAAGTTAGTGATTTCAGGGGCCCACTAATATACTGAACCAAAATCTCTAGGAATGGTGCTCTGACCAGGATCTGTGATTATGAACATCTTTCAGAGAGAAAAAAAAAGTCATTTTGAAAGGAGATACTTGTATAATAATCTTTTGGATGCTTATTAGTTTCCTGAACTATTCCATTGTGCAAGGTAGATTTGATTAGCTGGGTTCCATATAATTTATAGGAGCTAGAAACAAAGCTAATAGGGAATGGAATAGAACTATAATTTTTTTAATTGGTTGCACCTAATTTCTTTTATTATTATAATTAATGGGCAATCTCCAGGAGTCTCTCAGGCACTTAAAAATGTCTGTGGTGCTATGCAAATGAAGGACGAGAAACAGAAGATTCCAGAGAACATCTTTTTTTTTTTTTTCTCTTGCTGTTGACAGTGAATGCTCAGGATAATGAAGATCACGTCCCACTCCATTTCTGTTCTCGATTTGGACACCACGATATTGTGAAATACTTGCTCCAAAGTGATTTGGAAGTTCATCCCCATGTAGTTAATATCTATGGAGACACACCTTTGCACCTGTGAGTATGATGTAGCATTCCGTAGATCCTCTGGATACACTGCATTTACCCTCTTACAATTAACAAACATATTTTCTTCAAATCTAGGGCATGCTACAATGGTAAATTTGAAGTTGCCAAGGAAATAATCCAAATTTCAGGAACAGAAAGTCTGACCAAGGAAAACATCTTCAGTGAAACAGCTTTTCACAGGTAAAAGAATATTTAAGTGCAATAGCCACTAATGTAGCTGACACCTTACGGCACCTGAAGTTGTGTACATAAAGCAGAACAAATAGTGGCAGATGCTGCCATCAGAGCTCAATAGCAGACACAGAGCAAAGGACAGGAGCCCACGCTAGACACACAGAAGAAAAGGCGGAGGCAGTTGCTGCAGGCAGCACAACAGCTGGGGCCAGAGCCAGATGCTGCGTTCCTGGCAGCAGCCACAAAGACAGGACTGATGTTGCCACAGCAACAGGCATCTCAACATCTGTAAGCACATTGCTTCTATTCCTCCTCGCTCTGTGGAAAGCTGCCAAGAAAGGCTGTGCCCATAATCCTCCTCCAACAAGAATCTCATTACTAGAATTCATCAGCATCAAATGTGACACTTTTTTCCTTACCACTTAAACCTTATGTGCAAATGTGTCTACCTACCTAAGACATCCATCTGTCAGCCTGTAAAAGCCTAGCCAGGGCGGCCATTCAGGTACTTAGGAAGGCTTTAGGTCTTTTCTAAGAATCCAGGAGGGCCTTTTGCAGTGTGCTGTAGGAAAACACGTCAAAGGAGCATCTGGGATTGGAAATGTTGCAATTAAAGAAAAAAAAGTAAAGCAAAGCAAAAAGAAAAAGAAAAGAAAAAGCTTGCTAATAACTCAAAGCCATAGTTTTTTTTAAATGTCCAAAAGCAAAGGGAATGATTTATAAAATTTAAACCCCTCATTTTTGATGGGTTGCTATTTTCTTGTAGATATGAAAGCATATTAACTAAATTTGGTAAATCTTGAATACAGGATCATTTAGCCATACATTACATTTCTTAGCTATTTGAAACCTCTACAAAGTGTGTTTGAGACTAATTTGGTGTTTATATGGTGTTAATATTGCATGGGTGAATAAGAGAAATGAGGAGATTCTTTTTCATACTGAACTAAAATTAAGCTTATACTTCTGCATTAGGCACAAACGTGTCAAATGTCACATTGATTTCCAGATTTTTCTTATCAACCACAAAGGGCAGCCAAAAGGCAGGTGAAGAAAAAAAACACCTTTTATGAAATGGTGACTATATGCCATTGATTTTCATTCATTATCTCATTTAATCCTTATAACCATTTTATAAAGCTGGATTTATTATCTCTATTTACAGATGAGAAAGTGGAGGCTCAGGGTAGCCAAGGAACTTGCCAAAGTTTCTTATAGCAGAAAATAATGTAGTAAATTCCTGCCTAATACCAAGTCGTGTGCTTTTCATATATTTTCATATTCTACTCCCAAAATATTTTGTCTGTTTTCCATACACTCAGCACCAGAACAAATACAAGAACTCTCCAGATCAAACCTTCGCCCAAGCACAGTCTGTCCCTGGAGGGCCAGTTGGCAGAAATGCATGTTCTGGTTGCTGGCATGCTCTTTCTTTGTTAGGTCATGCCTGTTGCTGATCCCTCAGGCTAGTTTTCAAACCATTTTTGCTACTTTGTGCAATAAAGTCAGAACCATTTGCAATCAGAAGGTGACCATCACCTCCAGAAGAATGTCTACATGAGAAGTGTTGTGAAGTGAGTTAACAGTATATACTGAATTGTTTTATTTTATGTACGCCTTTGGCCACTAGGAATAACATATTAACATTTTTATTTATCCGTTTTAAGTACTTACATATAAAAGAAATTCCCTCTGCAGGAGGAATTCATCTGAATAAAAATTTTTGTGTGTGCAAATTACACTTACCACTTTGCACATAGTAAGTGCTCAATGCATTTCTGTTATTGTTTTCATGTGTATAAGACATATACAAGTACATGTATATATTTGTACACACATATTACACACATGCCTGTATATATACATGCCTGCACAAGTGTACACATATTATGCATATATTTTAAATTCATCATTTTCTATAGTAGTTGCTTTTAAAATAAACAATGGAATATTAAATATGTACTTTTATGGGCCTTACCTACAATGCAAATGGTGATATATTGCACTGAGCTGGTAGTTTTTTAATCTCCCAATTATTCAAGAAAAGAGTTATTAAAAACCTACCTTTTGGTACTGGGAGGAACATTAAGATGACAAGATCCTTTTTCTCCTTAAAGGGCTGCGTCCTTGTTACCCTTGTTCCCCTTTAAGGGGTAAACAGAAGTGTATCCATTATCATGATGCAATGTTATAAGGAATTGAAATAGCAAAGAATCAGAGGAGACAGCAATGAATTCTTCCTTTGCCTCATAAGAATGCTTCATAGAGGGAGTAACAGTTTAGCTGGAAGGATAAATGGTATTTCATTAAAGAAAAATTATTTGGGTCTCTAGAACTAAGTCCCTGAGCCCTTCCTTTAGCCATGGTTTGGAGGGGGTTTGCATGAAGCCAGCTCCTTCCAGTTGCCTGTCATAGCTCTCTGGGGCTTGGAAATAAAGTATTGCTGGTGCACAAGTGGTGGCAAAGTGGAGGTATTTACTGTGAAGCTATGGGTGGAAAATATTGATGGGAATTACCAGTCAAAAAATTAAATCTAGTAGACATTTCTGGGTGTTATTTACCTTAAACACAATGGTGTCCTCTGTGTATCTTAGCTTTCCTAGTAAACAGTAGAAATCAGAATTTCAGTTAAGTTCCTCAGTAAATCTAGTCGTAAAATTCATCCGTAAAAAATCTTACTTTCTTTGGTTCCTGGAACACGTCCATTTTCCACAACAACTTTCTCAGAACTGAGAAGAGCTCACGATGGTCACTTCTGTGCAGTTTGTTGGGGGATTCCATAGCACTGATTCAGGGGAAATTCAGCAGTAATTTGCTAAAAAGGAAGATACCCCCTGTCAATATTTTGTAAATGCTAAAAATAAATTCCGAAGAGGTCAGAGGACTTGCCCAGGGGCCTCTGGCCAGTGTGTGACAGAGCTCTGAATTTTGAGTCTACAACCCTCAATAAAATGACAGGGTTGAGATGTCATTTCTGGTCAAGGAAGTCTCTGAAGAGACAGTGGATGATTTTTCCAGGAAATAATTTCAGACTGCACTCTAAACTTGACTAAAATCCCAAGAGCCTTCTGGATTCCTCACTCAAGTTTCTTACAGAGTCACTCCCAGGTCCTACAGCTAAATAGACATGGAAATCTTACAATACAATGTCTTTCCTCTTTTATTATAAAGAGCTAAAATCAACAAATACTTGACATAAAACACTGGATACTTTATACCTCTTTTCTTGAAGGTCCCCATGTGAGAAGCTTCAGGATTTTATCGCTGTGGCCCTTGATGTACAGCGCTTGCTTGCATTTTATCACTTTCTCCTCTCCTTTTCCTTCCTTCTTACGTACACATGAGCAACTGGTTCAGCACTGCGTTCATTGCCAGGGCTGCCATAAACAAAGCACCACAGATGGGGGGGCTTAAACAACAGAAATGTATCATTTAACAGTTTTGGATGGTAAAAAGTCCAAGATCAAGGTGTCAGCAGGTTTGGCTTATTCTGAGGCTTCTCCTCTTTGCTCAAAGATGGTTACTTGGTTGTGTTTTCACTTGTCCCTTCTCTGTACCATACATCTAATCCCCTCTACTTTTGAAGCACATCAATCATATGGCAGTGAACCCACCCAAATGATGCCATTTACACTCATTAAAGACTATCCCTAAATACAGTCACACTGTGAAGTTATGGAGATTAGGGCTTTAGCATACAAATTTTAGGGGTGGGCCACAATTTAGACTATAAGGCCCTTGCAAGGGCCTTATAGTCTCCTTATTTTGTATTTTTGCAGTGCTTGTACCTATGGTAAGAACATTGACCTGGTTAAATTTCTTCTTAATCAAAATGTCATAAACATCAACCACCAAGGAAGAGATGGACACACAGGTAAGATGATGAGAACATTGCTAGTTCCAGCTTTTTATCAATGCTCAAGTGCTATGCCAAGGGATAAGGGCACACTGGGAGAGGTAAACCCTAATGGAGAGAGGTATTCTATCAGCTGAGATCACTGAAAATTGATGGTGACTGGTGATAATGAAAAACAGACTGACTTTTGGTCAGTTTCATTATTGTGCTAAATTATCTACAGACTGTGAACCCACTTAAAGCCCATACCAGGGACAGACTGACCACACCGCCCTGCCCTTGGTTTGGTGGTCAAGAAAAAATACCTGCTTGATGTCTTTGTTGTTTTACTTGCGTAGAGATGCTAACATTTTTTTCTTGGTAATTACAGTAGATGTAGAAATACTAGAAAATGTACTGAGCCAAAGCCAGTTTGTATAGAAAATTGAGGGGAAAAAATACTTCGTTTGTTTAAAGCATTGTCTTTTTTGCTCAATAGTAAAGTTAATTCTTCACCAAAGAAATCATTCATTGCATCCTATCTTGGAAACAATGCTGTTATGTGGTGATAACTTTATTTTGAAAATAGAAGTACAGTTTTTCTCTATTCTCCTTTGATTCTTTCCGTTCTTTTCCATTATAGGGTTACACTCTGCTTGCTACCATGGTCACATTCGCCTGGTTCAGTTCCTACTGGATAATGGAGCTGATATGAATCTAGTAGCTTGTGATCCCAGCAGATCTAGTGGTGACAAAGACGAGCAGACATGTCTGATGTGGGCATATGAAAAGGGTATAATTTTAATCATTGCATCTCTATAGTGATGCTGTGCATAGATGATGGCAATTCATTAATAATTTCTTTGCTGTGGTGACTTGTCCATCCTCTTTTCTTCTATAGATTTTTATCTGAGTCTCTGGGGCCTTGGTCAGAGTGCCCAGTAGACCATCATTAGAGAAGGCAACTCTTGGGGTGCAGATGAGCTAAAGACATTCTCAGGATTTGTACTTTAGAAAGGAACGGTCACATTTCTAAGTATTAGAGAAACAAGATTTTGCTATGTAATGACGGCAGAGTGGACTTAGAGCTAGACATTATCTTTATTTAGGGCTATTTTGATGTGCTTTTGAATTTTGTAAAAAGGGAATAAAAGCAAGGAGGAAAAAAGGAACATTTGTCAGATTTAATCACGACGGCAATGAGCTAGATAATGTGAGGGTTCCATTGATGCGTGCCTAAGGATAAACGTTCTTGAACTCTGAGTGGTGAAAGGTTAGACTCTGGAGTGAGAACACGTGGGTTTAAATCAGCCATGTCCTCTGAACTCATGGAAGTTATCTAATCTTGCTGAGATCCACTGTCCTCATCTGAACAATAAGTAAAACAGCAACTTCTACTTCATAAGATTATAAAATTAAATATTATATACAAATTGCTTAGGACAGTGGCTGGCACAAATAAAATAACATGTAAGTGGCAATTTAGGTAATATAGAACAGCATATATTATCATTGAAATTGTGGAGTTATAACTGAATATTTAAAATATGCCAAACTAAAAAACAATTGTTTTAATGGTAACATTTGACGACTGCATTGTCTTTTTAAGATGTTTAAAATATACAAAGAAATGTATATCTTTTTGAGTGCTTGAATCCTAAAAGATCATCCTGAAAAAGGCAGTTGCTAAGCTGCAAGATTTCTTACTCTACCAAATAGATTTAAGCAGTTTTCTACATAAAGGGGAAATGAAAGTCCATCAGTGTGAGGGGAGAGGGAGTTGGATGGATGGAATTGGAGTGCTATTATGAGCATAGTAAGCACACAGACAAGGTGAAGGGAAAGCACCCACGTCTGAAGACTGCTAGTGGAAAAGTGATAGGGAATTGCTTTAAAATAGACAAGTGAATAGACGTAGGATATTAGACAATGAGTTAGATGTGGGCCTGCTGTGTTTTTTACTTTTTATTTGGTATTATGTTAATACAGATACATGCACCTTTGCACATAAGGCACTTGGTCTCAGCCAAAAGGTCAAGAAGCGATACCTTTGTCCATATGATAATGAATTTTCACAAACTCATCAACACCCAGATGAGGAAAACGCACACAACTAGGACCCTAGAAATCCCGTTTCCACTCTCTTCCAATCACTTCCCCAAGGAGGGCACCATTGCCTTCTTGTAGCATGGTTAGTTTTTCGTCTTTCTGTACTTTGTATCAGTGGAATGATGTGGTGTGTCTGATTTCTTTGTGTCTGGCTGTCTTTGGCCAACAACTTATGAGATCATCCTAATCACCGTAGCAGTCGTAGACCACTCACTCTTATTGTTGTATAATATTATGTGATTATATCACAATTTACTCATTCATTCTCTTCTTCATGGGCATTTCTATAATTTTCAGTTTGGGGCTATTAAGAATATTTTGCGTGGCCAGACATGGCAGGTCACACTTGTAATCCCAGCACTCCGGGAGGCTGCAGGGAGTAGATCACTTAAGCCCAGGAGTTCGAGACCAGCCTGAGCAAGAGTGAGAACCTGTCTCTACTAAAAATAGAAAAAATAGCTGGGCATAGTGGCACAGGCCTGTAATCCCAGTTACTCCAGAGGCTGAGGCAAAAGGATCACTTGAGCCCAGGAGTTTGAGGTTGCTGTGAGCTATGATACCACAGCACTCTACCCAAGGCAACAGAGTGAAATTCTGTTTCAAAAAAATTGAAAAATATTGTGTCATGAACAATCACATACACAAGTGCATGTTTTTGTTTGTTTGTTTTTTGGAGACAGAGTCTCATTTGGTCGCCCTTGGTAGAGTGCTGTGGCGTCACAGCTCACAGCACCTCCAACTCTAGGGCTTAGGCAATTCTCTTGCCTCAGTCTCCCAAGTAGCTGGGATGATAGGCTCCCGCCACAACACCTGGCTATTTTTTTACCCTTGGTATATGGGGCCAGTGCCCTACTCACTGAGCCACAGGTACCCCCTACAAGTACATATTTTTAAATAAACGTATAATTATATTTCTGTTTGGTGAAAGGTCCCCTATTTTGTATTTTAAAAATTCTAGATGGGTCTATTTTTGAGTATAGAAAAATAGACTATATTGGGGAATATTAAATATTCTGAAGTCTTGGGAGGCCCTACTAAATTCTGTCTATTCAATACGTTGCATTTATTCAAATGATTTTCAGACAGTGTTCTCTTAAGAATGTAAGTGTCAGGGTGTGACTGTGTACAAAGCATTAGTCTTCCAGAAGGCGACTCTGAAATTGCTGCTACAGCTATCTCTTCATGGGGGTTGGCTTTGTTTGTTTCAGTTGATTGAGAGCGATAGTTGAAAACTGGCTTTCCCTTTATTTTTTTGTGGCATCCCACACTTTTATGAAACAGTTATTCAACATGTAAGCTCCTAAGATTCTCTACCAAATGACAACAAAGATCTTTCTGTTTACAGGAATTGCCCACTGGCCTCTGCAACATATGCCATATTTGTCACCCTTATTTGTTCAAACTAGCGTGCCAGGCATCAGCGCTGCCTTCCATTATTACTATGAATTTTAACAAATTGAATCTTAGTGCTCAGGAGACAGATGGATGTTTTGCATATGTTCTGGGGCAAAGCAAGTCAAACAACAGAATGAAATTGTTGCTATTTTCTCTCACTAGAGAAACGTTGTGTTGTTTTCATGTGTTCAGAGAATATCAAAGTGGCCTTGTGATAGAGAAGTGCTTCCCTTTCTCCCTGAAACAGTTGCCACGTGAATACTAAGGGTGATAGTACAATATGCCATACCAAGGGTTTTCCTGAGCAATTTCAAGAAGTTGAGGAAGCACTAAAACCGCCCTTTGAGTTCTCTTTTTATCGAAGAGATAACACAAGAATGGCCCCATCGTGATTTATCATGTACTTTATCCTATCATGAATTTCCCAACCAGGCCCTGCCTATTTGAAAGGGAGTACATTTGCTCAATTTGAGGAGCTCGGCCTACTCCAGCCTCTTAATACAAAACCGTGCAGTGTTTTTCCATGCCACTTGTTTCTCAATGGTTCTAAGCCAATTTTATCACCTGACTCAAACTAAATTTTACCTGACCTTTCTGCTATTTTGTTACAGCACATAGAGGGGCGCTTTGGAGTTCTGTAAGAGTTATCTACTCTTTCATGGAATACTTTCAGAAAGAGTACTCACCAGGTTCCCAGGGGGATCAGATATGAAGAATGCTTGCTATTTGCATAGCCCTTTTAACCTAAAGGTATAAAAATCAATCTTGGAAATAGTTTTCCTGGTGCGTGTGATTCTATACAGGTTAAATTTCAATATTTCTCTGACAGACTACTTAGAGCTCCAATTTTACAGTATTTAGACTACTTCTCCTCCCCAAGTCTCCCCCCACCCTTCTTTTGTACTACTCCTTCTGAAAGGTAGAAATAGCTGTTTCTCTCACTTGGATTTGTTCAGCCCTTTCCCTGTGGTATAAAGGACTTGTATGAATCAATTTAAATTGGCCAGAGAAATAGCCAGCAGCCTGCTTATGCTCAAATCCTCAGCCCTAATCACCAGTACAGAAAACCATTGAAAAGACCTGCACGTAATCTTACATCCATTGCATTAAAGATGAAACTGCCGGATTGAAAAGATCTCAGCCAATTAGGATTGAACACATAGCTCAATAGTGTGTCTGGCAGTTAGATTTGAAAAGGCCGCCTTTGACAAAGGAAAGCACCCCTTTATGTCATGCTGTTTAGGGTCAGAAAATAACCCAAACTAGAAACAGAACTAAAAACTCTTTGTTTGCTTCTGTACCGATGCCAGTTAAAGTAATTTACAGAGGCTCCTATCCCAACATCTAATTACCGAGAATACAATATTTGTATACAGCAGAAACATCCTAATTCACAGTGACAGGGAACTGGAGTTAGAGAATTAGTGAGTAAGTAAGCAAAAACAATAAAAATCAAGGCCCCTGGACCAAGATATATACTTTGTTCATTCCTTCTGACAAGTGTAGTACGGTGTGAATTATTTATAGTAAATGTACTATAGCGTATTTTCTAAAAGTAATGAAGTCTTACATTTGTGAGTTTCTATAGTTTTTAGCCAATAAAAAGTAACTGAGAGATGAGGATGGCTGAGAAGCAGAAGTAAGAAGAGATAGATTCGTTAAATTATTCGATACATTTTCACCGATGGATTAGAAGTTCTCAGGGTTCTTTGATATTGAATTCTTACCTATTTTGAGTTTATTTACTCAGTCACCTAAACCTGTTTAGTATGCAATAGGGTACTGTGGGTGGGACTGAGGAAGAAGGCTTAAACAAAAGATTCAAATGACATTTCAAAATCCATATGTGATTTTTTTCTCTGTATATTGGTCACATTCGTACATGTTTAGTTACTCTCTTTTAAAAATAAGTAAAATAACTCCAACTATCATTAGAATGGGAAGAACATTTTATTGTTTATGGAGATTATTCACAAAAATATTTTTGAAATATGATAAGTATCCAAGAATCCACATACTTAAAATGAATAGAAGAGAGCTTACATTCTCCTATCCCATATGTATATACATGTGTAATATAGTTTAATTATTAAATAACCCTTTAGTTGGTATTGTCTTTGTATTACAAATAAGGAGTTTGAGACTTAGAACTCTTAAGTCATATTTGCCTGACCTACACAGCTATTTAGAGAGCTGGTAGCACAGGGAGGCCTATCTTACTGCAGAGTGGAAGCTTTTACAAACGCACCGTAAAATCAGATCTGTGCTGAAATTCCAACCTCATTACTTAATGAACTTGGGCAAATTGTTTAACCTCTCGAAGATGTTATCCCTTAATTTAAAATAAATAAATTAATAACCTCTTTACAGAATTCTGATGAGGGTTAAGGATAAGATACCCATGCTTGGCACATAACAGATTCTCAACAAAAACGGTGGTGGGTATTGTTGCTGAGTGCAGAGAAGAGAGTCAGTAAAATCCACATACCTCCTGAATCCCACAGTCTTTCCTAATTCTCAGCATTCTTTACTGAATAGTAAGAAATCATGACATGGGCGGCGCCTGTGGCTCAAGGAGTAGGGCGCCGGTCCCATATGCCGGAGGTGGCGGGTTCAAACCCAGCCCTGGCCAAAAACCACGAAAAAAAAAAAAAAAAGAAATCATGACATATTAGGATGGTGGGCCTTCTCCATAAACCCTAATGAAAGGTTACATTCCTGCCAAACTCTACTGGACAACCCTGGCATATATGAAAGTATGTGTTATTTTGTTATATTGACATTTCTTATTTATGGCTCAAGTACCATTAATTTTAAAATCTCCTGACTGAAGCAAAATCAAGGAGGTTTTGAGAATCACTAATTAGAATATTACGAAAGCAATTCATAGTCACTGTTCCAATATGCCTAGTTGCCTGCCAATATATATAATATTTTAAAACTATAATGCAAATGTGCAAGCCTCTTTCCTACAGTAGGGTTTTCCCTTACAGTTGAGAAGGAATGTTAAAAATAATTTTTAATCATGTTTTCAAACCGCTATACCTACTGATGGCTAGATTTCTTTACTTGGGTATCTAAGGGATGTGAAATCTGAACAAGTCCAAAATTGTTTTTCTTCATCAGTCTATTCCTCCTACTGGGTATCGCTGTTTGAGTCTATCGTTTAATGATAGGACTATTAACTTTGTCACCTAAGTCATAAATCTTGACTGACACTTGACTACATTTTCTGCCTCAATTTCCCCCAACCCATATTCATGCAATTGAAAGTCTCCTTTACTTTACTTAATACGTACATGTTTAGTTACTCTCTTTTAAAAATAAGTAAAATAATAATAAGTTAATAAGTGCATTTAAATCCATCTTTTCTATTTTATTTTTATTATTATTTAACTTCAGATTCTTGCCATTTTTCTCCTGATCTATCTTAATAGCCTCATAAATGGTCTTTTTTTTTTTTTTGGTCTTCACTTTTGTTTTTTTTTAATCTGTTTCCCAGCTGTAGACTGAGAGACAGTAGACTTCAGGTGAAAATAAGGCCGTATTCTCCCATAGCTGAGAACCCTCCTCCAACACAACTGTCACCTAAAGGAAGGAAAACCTAGTTCTACTCTCCTTGTCTCTACTTCCAATTCAACATACATACATCTCTCGGGACATTAATAATGCTGATCAATGATCACCTTTACTACATAAAGGACACTTTTCTTATGAATTTAAAAATATAGAAATCACACCTCAGATTCCTGGACCTAGTGTCCTCATCAGTTCTAAGATGATTTTACAGAAGAAAACACATTAAGCATTCTGATAGCAACATAGAAATTGGAGGGTGTTTTTTAATAATTTGAAAAGAAAGTTTTTTAACAATTTGAAAATTCCTAGATAAGGGTGAGAGTTAGTACCTAAATGCCAGTGGAGTTTATATATCCAAGTTCTGACTCACACTGTTTGCTCTTTCCCGCGTCTCCTAGGTCCTGCTTCTCATCCATCACACTCCTGCCTTAACTGCTCTGTAGTATGAATTTGTTTTTAATTTTTATGTCAAACTGTTTATTTGACTTTAGAATCTCATGGGAATATGCACATGAAATTCTTTCTAAAATATTATGGCTTAGTGAAGCTCAGTTTCACAAAAAGTGTCTTGCTAATTTTCTGAGGTGTTTTATGGACAAAGAAAACTTTACAGATTTATATGTATTTTGCTGCATCAGTAAATGGACCATTAACTAAGGCCTACCTTTAACAGAGCACTCCTTTGAAAGTTTTATAGGTATGACATATATGTAGATATTTGTAAGGGGTTTTAATTTTTTTTTGATGGGGTGCTGTGTGAATCTTGTATTTATAAATGTAATGAAGGTGTTGACAGAAAAAATATATACAACTTTTATAAAGGATTGTGTACTGACTGAATACATTTAAAAGAAAATATATTTTGAAACCTGTCCTGCTATGAACAGAGATAACATATCTTTTTACTATGCTGTTGGTTTTTAGGTTAAGCTTCCTAATGGATAATAAATTTGCAATGGATAAAAAAAAAAAAAAAAGAAAACGTCCACTTGTTACAGGGTACAGAGACTTCTCTGCCTCATGTACTTCCTGCCTCTCGTGCCTCATCATATCCAGCCACTCCTGTCACATGGGCGATGCTACGGCCTCAGCCGTGGTCATGTTCACTAGCCGTCACCATCCACTGTGTTCACGCTCTGGCGTGCTAGCTCTGAACTCTTCATCTGTATCAACTTGTCCAGGCCACGAGAGCCCTGAGGGCCGTGTCTGTTCACAGGATAGTAACGTGATGCTGCCGTTCATCCCTACACAGACGTATTGTTCCATGTTCTCAAGACTTTCTCTCACGCCATTCTCTCTGCCTCTCCGTCCTTTCTGTCCCCTTCCCCTCGATTCACCCTTTAAATGTCAGGGTCTCATTTTATCTTCCAGACTCTCTTCCAGAAAGCCTCCCCTAATCTTGGAGCTTCACACATGCTTCCCTTCTTTATGTTTGTCGTATCACATGCACATCCTGATCTCTGTGTTTTTACCACTTCATGCTAACACTCTCTACCTTACCAAACTGTTAACGTCTTTTTTTTTTTTTTTTGCAGTTTTTGGCCAGGGCTGGGTTTGAACCGGCTACCTCTAGCATATGGGGCTGGCACCCTCCTCCTTTGAGCCATAGGCACCACCCCAAACTGTAAGCTTCTTGAGAGCAAGCATGTGAACATTAATCATTGTTTTATGAAAATTTGAATTCAATGGATAAGTCTTAAGAAATCCTTAATATATACTTATTGAAATAAAATAGAGAAAGAGAAGGGAGATATTTTAGACTGAGCATTTGATTCCATGGTCCACTAAATGATATCTGGTGAGTTCTCAAGACTGCTAATTACCACTGTTCTGTTGTCCCTGTGGCTATTTCTGTAAATATCATGGGTTTCTGACTAACTGCACGGTCTTAATAAGTGAACAGAAGATTGTAAAGAATGCTCTAATGTTCACCTTTCGGTGCATTGATAGTGCAAAGATTTTCCCTCTGGCTGGCTTATTTTTCCCCTCCCTTTTTGCTTAATTAACTCCTCCTTATCTTTCAAGCTCATCTTAAAAGACAGGTCCCAAGGCACTCCTTCCTGACTTCCCCAGACTGCTCTAAGATATCAGCATTATGTGTGTTCACATCCTCTATCTTTCCTTCCTAGAACTTGGCTAGATAATATTTGAATATAATTATTTTTTCCACTGCACAGCATTCATTGCAATAGCAAAGAACATAACTATTTCAGCAGTGTATCTTTCATGCCTAATACCATTCATTTATTCAGCAAAAATGTATTGCCAGCCCTCTGTGTGATAAATGTTGTATTAGACATTGAGGTAAAACAGTGAGTAAGACAGAGATTATCTCCCTGCTCGTAGGAAGTTTACATTTCTAGCTGGAAGAGATAGGCCACGAGAAAAAACAAACAGAAAATACTGAATAGCAGTAAGTTCTATGAATAAAATAAATAAAAGAAATAAATAAAAGAAAATAAAATAAATAAATAAAATAAAATAAATAAAAGGAAATAAAATGGTGAAGAAAAGTTTCAAAGATATTTTAGACACTGTTATGAAAGTTTTGAGATGCACAAAAATTAAGGAATGTAAAATCAGCATGGATGGAAACAAATGAAGGCCTCCCGGTAGCACCAAGCAGTGAGCAGGTTGAAACTTGCCCTGATGAATCTCAGACAGAACACTGTTGACTGTTGTTTTGTGAAAGTGAAATAATGGACCATAACACAGTCTGTCTCAAAACTTTCGTAGTGACTCACATATATAATAAAATTCAGCAGGATGGTGGCTGTGGCTCAAGGAGTAGGGTGCCAGCCCCATATACCAGAGATGGCAGGTTGAAACCCGGGCCTGGCCAAAAACTGTAAAATAGAGCAATCATGGCAGGCCTCCCTGGGAAGATGTTATTGGAGGTAGGCCCCGTATATGATACTCTCTTGGTGAAAGCGTTCATGTTTGTGGATTTTTATTTCAAGGTGTAGAACTAGTGGCATTCTGACAAGAATCATGGGTAAAAGGGAATATGAGTTCCTGCCTTGCGAAATAAACTGAAGACATCTTTCAGACTTCAGACCTGAGCAGATAAAGCAAGACAGAACTTTTTGTTGCCTCTGATCTAACTGGACAGTGTTTAGGACGAGGGCTGTCAGGAGGAAGCTGAACCCTGGAAAGCATCCCCGGAACCCACTCTTCAGTACTTCTGCAAAGGGAGTTGTTAACATGAAGGGAAGGGGAGATATCAAATACTGGGCAAAGTCTCATACACATCTCATTACTTTGAAGGTTTTACTCTTTCAATCAGGGGTAAAGCAAGGCCCAGACTGCTCTTATGGTGACCTGGGCACATGGGACACTGGAGATCAGTAAAAATTCCTTGTCTGCTGTAGTCGAGATCAGATGTCCACTTATCCTTGAACCTAAAGTGCCTCAGAGTCACAAAGTCAGGGGGATCTTAGTACTGATGTAATTTGACATTAATCTCCATATCTAGTTTCCAAAATAATTCTCTGGCCAGCGCCTGTGGCTCAAAGTAGAAGGGTGCTGGCCCCATAAGCCAGAGGTGGCGGGTTCCAACCCAGCCCTGGCCAAAAACTGCAAAAATAAATTAATTAATTAATAAAATAAAATAATTCTTACAGCCAGGAATTAATATCAGCATCCATTGTTTCTGAGTTGAACTTGGGCAGAGGAGGGCAGAGGAACAACCTCAGCAGGAAATATAAAAATTGTTCTTCTCCTTCTCAAATAATCGTGAAGCCTCTGTTCTGTACATGACTGTGCTGCAAATGTTGTTTTTGTACAGCCTTTGGGTTGATTTGTCATCTTAAACAAAACCTGGGTTTTAAAATGAATAACTATTCAGAAGGTTAAAAGCAAAGCGTTTTGAAAGGGAAAAGAAAATCACATCAAATGGAAGGATTAAAGGAGAACGAGTAGACAAATTCAAGGCAAAGTGTGGAACTTGGAGGATATACTCAGGACTGGACGAGTGGGGAGCAGGAAATGAAAGAGGTTCAAGCCTGCCAGGAGCATCACGTTTACCCAGACGGTCAGGTGCTGCGTGGAAAAATACTCTGAAAGTCCAAATCTTTATTATAACTGCATTAGGCTAATCACAAAGCAACCCCCTGTTCTGGTAAAGTACGTGGATGTAGATAGTAAACCATTAGATATAGGAAACATTTTATTTAATTAGTGGAAGTTTGATTATCTCTGGGCGTGTTCCATCGGCGCGTCTTGCTTGCCTGGTATATCCATTGTCAGGAATTTGGCTTCACACGTCCATTTAGTGAGCTCCATTAAGGTATTTCTCTGCTTAGCTCCTTGCGGCCAAGAGTCTGGAAGCCGGCTTTGGTGGGTTTTCAGGTTTCTTTGCATATACTTCTGTGGCTTGTCAGAGCATTTCTAGCAGTGGAGAATTTCCCATACGTGGGTGCCTTAGCTCACATTTAGCAGGAGGTGGGAAATCAGGCGGCGATGCCTTCCAGAGCTGAGGAGGCCTCTTGGCATTTCCCTGGCAGCCTCATGCTTATCATCAGCCAGAACCCAGGCACTCATTAGGCTGTTGATGAAAAGCATTCCAAAGAAAATGCCAGCAAATTGTGCCACTGTGCTGGCAGGGAATGAAAACTGCTCAAAGCGAGTAGAGCCCAGAGAGCTGTTGCAATGATAGGTAACATCAGGGTGTGATCACTGACTCACATTGGCGTCCGGAGTCAGGATGCAGCTTTCTGCTTCCCCGGAAAGCAGGAGGCCCTCCTGTCCATCAGCGCCTGGCCCCTGGGAGTCAGGCTTTGCCGGGCCTGGGTAAGGGTGAGGAACGTGGGCTTCTTTCTTTTCTCAGTGGAATCTCGCCTATGAAAATCAGAATTATTTTTAAGTTGTTGTTTTTTATTTTTTCCTGGCCCCAAACACTTAAGACCAAATTAAGTTAAAAAAAAAAAAAAAAAGATTCCAAAAGTCCTGTAAGTCCTATTAAAGCAGAGTCAGACAGCACAGAGGGCAGAAGACAAAACCTTAGAACCTACGAATCCAGCCAAAGACAGACGGAGGGTATTTTAATTCCAAGGGAATTTTTTGTTGGTAGCAATACTTGTATCCTGAGGTTAAAATAGCCAACAGAGGGAGCGGGGAAGAAGGACAACAGAAGCCAGGACCGTCATGCAGGCAGGGCGGGCTGAAGTCTTCACCCCGCCGGGTGTGGGAAGCAGAGGAACGTCCCCCAGAGATGTCAGGTCCTGTTCACAGAGACTCCTGACTATGCTGCCTTACCTGGCAAAGAAGAATAAAGGTTGCTAATTAGCTGGCTTTAAGACTGGAGATTGCCCTGTATTATTTCCATGAGCCACTTGTAATAACAGAGGTCCTTAAATATGGACATGAGAGGCAGAGGTGGAGGTCAGCATGAATACCATGTGAGGGCTCAGAAAGGCATTGCTGGCTTTGAAGTCGGAGGAAGGCAGCCTCAAGCCAAGGAATGTGGCTGGCCTCAAAAAGTTGGAAAAGGCAAGGAAATGGATTCTTCCCAAGGCCCTCTAGAAAGGAACGCCTTCCGGCTGACCCCTTGATTTTAGCCCAGAGAAAACTAGGTTAATTTTTGACCTCCAGAACTACATGACAATAAATTTGTATTTTTTACATCATTTTATTTGTGGTCATTAACAACAGCAGCAGTAGAAAATGAATACATTGGTATTTAGGAGATGTGTCTGAAGTTCCAAAAAGGCAATTTCCAAGTTTATGTACAATTCTTTGGGCAGGACAGTAAATGGTGAGCAGTGGCAAGATTTAAAAGGCACATTTATGTGTTAGAACTGTAAGACGCATTCCATACTTCATCTCTGCTAATCTTTACAACATTCTTACAAGGATGTATCATCGTTTCTAATGTGTAGTGGAGGATCTTTTTATAAAGTAAAACATCAGATTAAAATCTTCCATTGGTTCTGTCTTACCTAGATGAAAATCTGAACTTGTAATGCTAAGCTATGAAACTCTACTTCGGTAGGACTCAGGGTGTAGGCGGCTTTAGTGTTGTCTGGGACTTTGTTAGGTGAGCAGTGGCCAGGCCTGCTGCAGACTTTCTCAGTCAGAGGCTCTGGGGTAAAAGCTCAGGAATATGAGTCTTTGCTTGCACTCCCAGTGACTTTTATACATTCTAAAACATTTGAGAAGCACTATTGCACATGCTGGACACTCACACATCTGCTGCAGAAATGTGAGAAAGCCACTCACCAGCCAGAAATGCCCAACTTGCTGGGCCCAAGTGCTCTCTCCTTCCCTGAGCGTGTCATGTTCACACCCATCTTGGGACTTCTGCATAGTCTGGGCCCTTTATATATTAGTCTCATCCCTTAAAAATGTGCCTATTAGCTAATATCTTTATAGTCTGTTGAGGTTTCCCTGTCTGTGAGTTCACGAGAGCTGAAGAAAGAATGCTAATGGGACTGGCACCCCAAGATTTCCTCATAACTATGCCTATGATTTGAGATGATAAGAGACCCACTTTCATGAACAGAAAACTGTAGATGATAAGAAAATAGACATCAGTTCTTAACTATGTACATTTACATTTTGCTATCAGTTTTAGCAATTGTAATCACCATGCTTTTTTTTTTTAATCTGTGCCTTGAAGAATCTCACCTCTGTTACCATTGGGAAAACTTTTAGTGCTAGTAAATACCATAGTTTTTCCATCTTATGATCTTACTGGCGCTATTCATTAAAATCCTTTTTTGAAAAGAGGATTTAATAAGCAAATATTACTTTCAGAACATATTCTGTATGTTAGCTGGTGTATGCTGACCCCGTGTTCATGATGGATCCTTTTGCTGGAGAAGCACATATGTTGTTCCAGTGCCTGAAGTTTGCCGTGTTTACAATGAGTCCTGTTGTATTTCACAGGTCTCCTGTCAAGGTCGTTAAGGCTAACTGTTTTCCTCTTTTATAAATTAGCTTCAGTAGATTATTTATTATAGTGAAAGCATTGAAACAGTATCAAAGTTTAATTCTATTGAAAATCATAGCTTTCCTCTGAGGAATATTTAGCATTTTTTTAACCTTCACAATAAGCCCCTATGGCAATCAATACACCCAGGACATTGGCAATGTTATGTAATAGAGGAATGTTTCTTATGTAACAGCCCAGGTTGGGCATTTCTGGCTGGTGAGTGGCTTTCTCACAACTTTTAGGGCCTTGGAACCTTCTGCATTTAGCCACCAGGAGAGCATAGAGAAGGCTCACCATATGTCTTGGAGGGGAGGCGCTCATCTTCCCTTGGCTAGGATATGTCACGAGGCTACAACCGTCTGCAAGATGGATACAGAACTGTCATTCCTGGGTGGGCAGCCATTCCCAGTCACAAAATTGCTCAGTGAAAGGGAAGAACAACTACTGGTGGGATGCCAGCTATCTCAAAAACACCTGTGTAAATTATTTTAGTACCACATTAGCCTGCAGTTGTGAACGAAATGCAAATGAGTGATCACAGCCGGTACATCTCACTTTCTGGGTACCGCCTGTGCCTTTCTCCCATTCAGTGGTACTCTGCTTGTATACTCTCAGAGCACCTAATGTTTCCACATTTAGAATGTCTCATTATTCTTAAATTATTTATTTGTTCTACTGCATTGTAAGCTTGTTAAGGGTGGGACCATAAAGTTGTCACGGCATGCCCAGTACCCACCATGATGCCTAACCTAGTCCCTCACCTACAGTGGAGGCAGAATAGATCATTTTGAACCAATAAAATGAATGAAAGTACTAAATCCCTATTGCAATACATTATCTTTTAAATAATTTCTTAACTTGTAAGAACTACCTACAATCATTTTTTTTTTTTTTTTGGATTTGAGGGTAGGGTGAATAATTCAATCAAAAATTAAGACCCCTTTGTTCTTTTTCTCTTTTTATAAAGGACATGATTCCATTGTCACCCTCCTGAAGCATTATAAGAGACCACAGGATGAACTGCTCTGTAATGAATACTCTCAACCTGGAGGAGGTACCCTCCTTTTTAATTCAGCTTTCATTGTTGTACAATATTGTGTAAAGACAAACCTGTGTTTCTGTTGCCAGCATTCTGGGGCTGGAGAGAAGGACATAGCCTATGCCGATTAGCTCTATGTTAAGAGACCTTATGTTTGGGTAAGGCTGAACATAAAGAAGCTTTCATCTAGGCTATTTTCTATCTCACCAGTCTTCAGTTCCTCCCAGTTTAACATCTCCTGATCTGGGTGTTTATGAGGCTTGTTCACGACTAGGAAGGCCGGGGTAAGCTGAGAGCAGTCATTTTCCATTTCAGTAATCTATTACCGAATACTTATATCCAGACACAAATTAAATTTGCTGAAGTCTGCTACAACTTGGATTTTGTTTTCAATCTTTTTATGTACTTTCTAAATAAATACTTGCAGTACAGTTTCAGTATCCAGAGAAAGATTTGAGCCTTAATCTATAGCTTTACTTGGTTTCGTCACCTGATTCTTTTTATAATGTTGAACTTTTATGTAGAAAAAATGATTGCTATTTTCAACTGTCTTATATAATTTGACTTCTAGACGGCTCCTATGTGTCTGTTCCATCTCCCTTGGGGAAGATTAAAAGCATGACAAAAGGTATTTACAGGATGGGGCAATTGTTATATTTTATTACTTAAGCTAACTATTGCTACAAATATGATAACATTCAATTTTGTTTTACATATTACAAATGATGAGTATTTTACAGGCATAAACAATATCGCCAACAGACCATTCATTCCATAATTAGTTTTACCCTCCATGATTTTTCAGTAATAAAAATATAACAGTGAAAATCTCACATGTGTTAAAAATCAAATTGTCATAGTGCTATTTAGATATTTTTTTCATTAAAATGAATTAATGTTTCCTTAAGAAGAATTGGAAATAGGTTTGCCTTAGAAGAAATATTTGAAGAAATTAATTATTTTTCAAAATACCCTAAATAAGTAATACTTTGAGAACTTTTGTGAAAGTACGATACACATAGAAATTAACACCCTCGGACAAAAAGAGTGAAAAATGTGATTCCATTGTAAAGTTATATTTAACCGTTTGGAATTTGAAATGTTTTAAGATTACTTTTTGGTTTTGAATGTTTCCTCAGAATTTTTCATATGCTGATTTCTTGCCATTTAATTGACATCTCTTTAAGGATTATAGTTGTTTAGCTAAACCTATTGAGATAAGTTGACGGGCTTGACCAGATTAGAACGTTTATCATGATGTGATATGGACGACAGTCCAGGGTTCCCCTGTCATGTAGGCAAGTGGGCGCATCACCAGGTCAGGTATTAACCTTTACCTCTGGTAACCAAGAGCAAGTACTGAGAACTGGCCTGCCTTTATTGCAGTGGGACAGGCTAAGAAATAAGGTGTTAGTATCTTTTAGTGGTCAATTACAGTTGAAAATTAAACATTACTAGGAAATGATGTTTTCAGTTAGGTATATATGTGCGTGTGTGCTTTTTATCTTCAAATATAAAATAACAATTCCTTTTTGCAGAGAAGGCAGATGTGCTCCTCCTCAGGGCTGGATTGCCTTCACATTTCCATCTTCAGCTCTCGGAAATTGAGTTCCATGAGATTATTGGCTCAGGTAACCTAAAAAATTCAGGCCTGCTATAGTGTAATGAGTCCCAGATAATATGTGTTTAATTATTTCTCTTAAACAATTTTAGGTTCTTTTGGGAAAGTCTATAAAGGACGATGCAGAAACAAAATAGTGGCTATAAAACGGTAAGCAAGCCAACAGAAAAATTTAGCATCCAGATGGACTTGTGAACTTTGAAAAGCATACTCAGGGCAGCCCACCTGTTTAGAGCCACCTGCTGACCAAGGGTCTCCTGTTGCTGCCATTTCCAGTTACCGAGCCAACACCTACTGCTCCAAGTCAGACGTGGATATGTTTTGCCGAGAGGTGTCCATTCTCTGTCAGCTTGATCATCCCTGTGTCATTCAGTTCGTGGGCGCCTGCTTGAATGATCCCAGCCAGTTTGCCATTGTTACTCAGTACATCTCAGGGGGTTCTCTGTTCTCCCTCCTTCATGAACAGAAAAGGTACGTGACTCTTGTTTTGGTGCATCCTTGGGCGCATTGGTAGAGTTACTCACGCACCGCCACAAAGGCTTTCCGATTGGATGGATCTTTACCCTCTGAAGTCTCTGGGTGCTTCCAAGTGTAGCATTTTAAATATGGCTGCTAATTTATGCTTAATAATTATGTTTCATTGAATAGAAACACCCCATGCCTTCTTAACAAGAATTCGGTTGAAGGTAACAAATTCAAGAAATTTAAATTGGTAACTGAAGCTTAAAATAATTAGGCTAAATTTGACACACCAATAAAGCAGATATATGTGAGCTCAGAATAAAATAATTCCCAGGGGTTACAGTATTCATAAAAGAAACTTTTAGGAAAGAATGATCTTGACCAAATCTAATTTGAATCCACTTCCTAGGTGGATGCATATAATAATTAGGATGTGGTTTCACTCACTGATTAAAAATAGATTCCATTTTTTCATAGTTACAAAGAAATGATTATAATATTACCAATAAGTTATAAAGCCAAGTGTAATATTTTAAACAAGAGGTGCTATATATTTGAGTAGATCTATACTTAAACATTTTCTGATATATAAAAACTATTTTCCAGATTTGTTGAATTTTTAGCATAACATCAAGAAAGGAAAAGGACTGAAATTACACAGAATAACAAGTCTCGAACACCATTTATTTTAGAAAGATATGGTATTGCCTTTGACCATTTCCTTCCATTAAATCTATTTTTAAATTCTAGGATTCTTGATTTGCAGTCTAAACTAATTATTGCAGTAGATGTTGCCAAAGGCATGGAGTACCTTCACAACCTGACACAGCCAATTATACACCGTGACTTGAACAGGTATTTTTTTCCCTATATAATAAACTTATAATTGTATAACTGACTAGGCGTCTAAGACAGATTTCCATGAAGATACATTTTAGATTTATTGCAGATCAGGGTACTCTGTGGGTGAGAAGACAGGCAACCAGGAGCCTAAGTGACAGAGTTTTGCCATTGTCTTTTATGAGAATAGAAGGATGTATAATTGCTTATCATGGATCTTTCAAGTCTATGAAGAATTTCTAGACAGAGAGCGATGACTGTTACGATGCACCAGCTGACTAATTTTTGGGTGAGAATATCCACACTGAGACCATTTAACTGATTACATTGCAGTGCTCACGTAATAGACATCCTGCGTAACAGCCCCTTACGCAGAGATCCTTGACAACACTCTTCTTGTGATTCTCTAATATAATTCAGTCATCACAAGTACTTCAAATTTTCCAAACAATTATTTTTATTTATTCTCATTTTGAAAATAAATAAGTGGATGAATTAGTTAATATAAAATATTTGTTGATTGCTTGCTACGTCACAAGGAACCTGAGGCCTCAAGCCACGTGTGGCTCTCCAGATCCTCAAGTGTGGCCCCTCGACTGATTGCAAATTTTGCAGAACAAATCCTTTAAGTAAAGGGGATTCAGTCAAAAGACTCTGCTCAAAGATCCAGAAGACCACATTTGGCCCCAAGGCCATGGATACAGCTAATAATGACAGACCAAAGCATTTTGTGGAGCAGACTTTAGTGCAAAATAAAGTATTTCCCAAGTGTTCCTGCCCATACAAATCATCTAGTGGCCTTCATTAAAAACAAAATAAAACAAACAAACAAACAAAAAAAGATTCAAAGACTGCCAATTAATTGTAATGATCAATCAAGGAGAGAAAATTTGGCTCTCGGACAGTTGTTCTCAACCCTGGCTGCACAGAATCTGCAAGAGCACTTTGAGAAAATCTTGATGCTGATTAAATCAAAATCTTCAGGTGTGGGGCCCAGACACCACATTGTGAGAGCAAGCACTCCAGGTTATTCCAATTTGCAGCCAAGGTTGAGCACCACCTTCTAGCCTGATGCCAATTACCCTTTTTAACCATGTATTACACGTTCTCATCCCTTTCTGCTGCCAGAGTAAAGTTGAAATGTCAGGGAATCCAGTTGCAATGCAACCCAAAATGCTTTGAAAATCATTGCCGTAAATACAGTATAATCATTAATTCATTAATTTATTCACTCATTAATTCAATAATGGATGCACAAGATAGAGGTCCACAGACCCATAGAACTTATGGCACAGAGTAGGTCCCAAGATCTAGCAGGTTCCATGATATTAAGCTTTTGCAGAGCAAATAATTTATAAATCATAGAAGGTACTATAAAGTTCTCAGGCGTGTAGAATCTTTATAGGTGGCCAAAACAGAAATAAAAGTTTCATTATGAGACAGTTACAATGCGCACGTTCATGTGAATGCTGTACATCCATACATAATACAGAATCATATGTTATAAATAGATTACACATATAGAAAGATTCATGTAGTCTCTATTCTTCTAGTGTGTACAGCCTTGAATAGCCACAAAAATGAAAAGTTAGCTCATTATGGACAAAGGACGCCTTAGGGATTAGAGTCTCAGGCTTAAAGTTGCCTGTAATATTGCAATGTTTATGTTCAAAATTGTAATCTGACTTCAGATTTCCAAATTAACTTTTTTTAAAAAGCAATTAATTGCAATCACCATCAATTGTATTACCTTTGAGTAATGAGAACACTAAGCTATAGAATTTATTAATATTTCCAAGATGAATTTTAATTAGAATAGTTCATCTGCTGCAACAATAGGCTTGCTAGTGTACAATGGCTCAAACACAATTGAAGTTTGCATCTTGGTTGTGTGGACGGACAGGTTGTTGAGGTAGCCATTCTCAGGGAAGTTACTGAGGACTTGTCTTCAACATGTGACTTTGGGGATCTCCTTTGGGGTCATCCCAGCTCAACTGAACATTAATGAGGCAAAAATATATATGATGTCCATGTATTTTATGGGCCAGACATTGGATTGTCACATATCACTTCCAGTCACATTCCATTCTCTAGAGTCCAGTCACGGACCCATGCCTAGCCTTACAGGGTACTGGAAAATGTAGTCCAGCTGTGTGCCCCAAAGAAAAGGAAATGTATTTTGTCAGGAAGCCAGCAGTCTGTGCTCTATTCACCCTGTTTAGGCTGGTGATAACATAAAATAGGATCTGGATAATGGTTATAATTGAGAAGGCTGATCTGGATTTGTATGCCTCAGTTACACAAGGTAATGTAGTTGCCTACTAAATATCTTTTACTTTACAAAGACGTTTCCCACAATTTATGAACAGCACTAATTGTAAAATGTAGTGAAAACTACTTCATAAACGTATTACATATGAATTAATTTTGAAGTAATTCTTCTCTTTCACTTTTGTTAGTTAATTTAAAAGCATGAGGAGAGCGTTGGGAGTGTAGGCATATGTCCCCAGACCAAATTTGACTTAAGAGGACAAACATGGACTGTATGAGGTTAATTGTATAAATCCTAAAATGAAAGTCCCATGTGCCCTGTGTCAGACCCACACACACACAGACACGTTTTTCTCTAAGAGTGAAATTAAAGCAGAAAGACTGTGATCACTGTACTCAGAGAACCTTGTTGCACCACATCCAACAAACAAGCTCCTTCACCATTCAGTTCTACAAAGTTCTGCAATTCTATGTAGAGCTTCACTACAGTGTTGATGTTCAGACATAATTCCCATCTCTCTTTCTAATATGTTCAGTTTCCATTTGAAATTAGTCTGTGCTCACTCCCTAAACCTCCAGAAGAAACAATGAATTATCTCTGACTCTTAAGTTCCTGCACATTGTTTAATAAAAATCCCCATCCGACTTGTTCTGGTTTTCTCTCAGGGTAGATTTGCCTTTGTCTTCACCCAATTCTCAGTTTCCAGAGGGCCAGCTATGTTCCAAACATTCTCATCAGTTCCATTTTGGTCCCCCCCCACCCCACTCCGTACCTAGAATATCCCTTACTTCTAAGTCGTCCCCTCTTTGTAATTCTATGGAAATAGCTGAAGTTTCCTCCCAGGCCAGTTAAAATATTCTTCCTCACTTAGCTGCCTCCATTAGAATGTCTTATTTAGTTTTGGCTGCCTTCACCAATTCTAAAAATAGTTCTCTCACTTAATATCCTATTAAGTCAATTTCCTTACTCTCTTTAAATTAAATTAGGTATATTTAAGTCAGAGAGAAACTCACATGCTTTGCCCACACTATCATATTGCTTGTACAAACTCATTCAAACGTAGCATCTCTCATAGAAGCTACCATCAGAATCTTTGCTTCAGTCATCCCAGTCAGACAAATCCCTCAAGCTCATAGCTCAGAGGTGGTTCTCTGCAACTATATGTCATTTGAAATGCCACACAAGATTACATGTGTGTGCAAATACATGTGTGTGTATAACAGAGCACAGAAATTTGGGTAGTAATTTGGTCCAAGCCAGAAATTCTTTGATACCAAAATTTACTCTTCATTTGCTATAAGGGTATTTCCACTACATTCAGAAATTCTTATTCTGAATTCTGTGGTGAAGTGATTAACTTTTCTGTGTCCTCCCTTAACACAGTGGTCACACCCTGAGAATCCCCAAAGCCAGGATAGCAGAAGTGCCACCCCTACAACACCCAAGGACTGAGCTTGGGTGTAGAAGTGTTGCCTCCCATGTTCCTCTAGTCTAAAGCCTTTCAAATGCTCTCCTGTGACCCGTGGTGAACTTACTGGCCTGCAATTTTCTGGTGCTACTAGTCCCTGCATTGCCATTTTATACTCTTTAGGGATACGGCCTGTATAAAGTAAGCTTTTGGAAATGTCAACAAAGGCTCTTCTCTGTTTAGCCTGTTTCTTCTCTGCTCTCATTCCTTGCCGGGCACCCTGGATCTCCTCCTGGCACCTTGTTGATTTCTTAAGCAGCTAACCTTTCAATAATGACATTAATTTTGCCATGTGGAAATCTGTGCATTTCTCACTTCATTCTTTCATTTCAACCCTTGCTTGCTGAGAATCACTTGTTTTATTGTGTTCTTAAGATCGTGAAGTCTGATCGAATGCAACTGGACTTGGGACCTAGAGCCAGAATTTCTAGCTAATAAATGGGAAACACTCCTAATAAGTGGATTTTTCTTTCTTTTTTTTATTTATTTATTTATTTTTTTTTTTTTTGTAGAGACACAGTCTCACTTTATGGCCCTCGGTAGAGTGCCGTGGCCTCACACAGCTCACAGCAACCTCCAACTCCTGGGCTTAAGTGATTCTCTTGCCTCAGCCTCCCGAGTAGCTGGGACTACAGGCGCCCGCCACAACGCCCGGCTATTTTTTTGGTTGCAGTTTAGCCAGGGCCGGGTTTGAACCCGCCACCCTCGGCATATGGGGCCGGCGCCCTACCGACTGAGCCACAGGCGCCGCCCTGGATTTTTCTTTCTAATGGATTTAATTTCTAATAGCTAGCTATACCTTGAATTTGGCCTAGAAAAAGAGATACAGATAATTATAAAATTTATTTCCTTGTTTAATATTTTCTATTTCAATATTCTTCCTGGCTTCGTTGGAAGGAAGCAGCTTTTCAAATAATGTTAGTCTTTTCTGGTTGGGATCACAGGCTCTATCTTGGTGTGGTCTACTGCCCCACTGGAATGCCACAGGCTCTGGAGCCAGGCCATGCAAGTTCAAATCCCACATCCTACCTGTGTCCTTGGGCAACTTATTTAAAATATTGGTTTCCTAATTTCTATGATGGTAATAGCTAAAAATTATACCTACCTTACTGGGTTTAAATGAGCAAATACATTAGCTTGTACTTGTAAAATCATTATTTTTCTTCTTTATTTTTTTTTGAAAGAATATTTTCCCTACCTAATATTCTTGGATGCCTGATTTCTTTTTTACTGAATTAAATGGTTCTAAGGACCTATCTCTCCTCTTGATTGTATTACCAAAAGCTTTGCTTATAACATCTCAGATGAATAATATTTTCTTGATACAAAGATCTGAGAACTAACTAGATTATTTGACCATATATCTCTTTCTAAAAGAAGGGAAATGGGATTCAAATCATACAGTCATATTTCACTACCTTCACGGGGACCTCCTCAGTGATGATTCTTCACAAAATTTAAACATTCAGTTTAAATACCTGTTATTTAGTCTTTCAACTATCATTTGTTGGCAAACATATTGGTAGAGAAGGGGGAGGCACATCCCAATGCCAAGAGCTCCAAGTAGGAGAGGTCCTGTGTCGGCAGAGGAAGTGAGGAGCAGCTGTGGGTGAAGATGTTTGGAGTGTTCCCTCCCCACACCCAGCTGGCTCACTGGGAGACTCAACTCAGCAAGTGTCCTTCTTACTATGAAGAGCAGAGGGTGGTGTTTTCAAACACTGAGAAGGTCGCCCTTGTCCTTTCCTCAGTAGTCAGGGAAAAGGAAGAATTCCTTCCATCCATCACACTTTCTCCACTCCCCAGAGGCAAGCGTTTCCCTCATGTTTCTTTTCCTGTCCTTACTGTGTTCCTCTTGCCATGTCACTTGACCTCTTTTAGCCTCAGATTCATCATTCACAAAATAGATTTGATGATGTCTATATCTGCCTGTTCACAGAGATGCTCTCATGATGAGTCACAGTATCAGGACAATAGTAAATGAAGGACGTTAGAGAAAGCTTCTGTGAGGGAAACTTGTCCATAATTGATTACATAATTCATTGCATAATGCAGAGTTGCCAGAAAGTCTTGGACCAAGGTTCACTTTGTATCTGGCTGCTAGGTCAGTACTATTTGCAGAGTAGTCTGGGTCATCTTCTTTCAACTGAAGGTGAAAAGTTTCGTGGTTATTACACGATGTGGGGACAACATACTCCTTTTCTTGGCCGGCGTAGAGAAAAGAGCATTAGGGCTTCATGGAGTGATGAAAACTCTTTAATACTGAAGGCATGGTCTTGGTATCAATTATATCTCCAGCCTGGTATATGAGAGCTGGATTCTCAGTCACTATGCTCCCGTTAACGGCTGTCATACCCTCAAAAAAAGCTAGTGAAAAGCAAGCCTTTCAAATAGTGAAGCAGCATTTGGACATTGATGATGTCTGCCTTCTGTTCCCTTTGGGAGGGAAATCTCCCTTCTAAATTCTTAAAATAACAGCTTCCTTTCATTAAAACTATTCAGAGTTAAGGGTCTGAGGATCTTGAATGACCCCTTTCTTTGAGAATAGAGTACATTTTAATAGACTTTTTTCTGTCTGTGGTCTCTAAAAGGTTTAGCCTCTGGCAGGCCTTCTGAATTGCTGGGATTTATAAAAGGAAGGATTGATTACAGGCTTCTTTCTAATTCTATCTCTTTCTTCAATTTTTTTTTTTTTCACTTTAAACAAGGGACAGGACAAATACTGAGTCCCCTTCTGTTGAGATATGGGCACCTCACAGCAGGCATTTACCATTGAACATTTATTAACCTGCCTTGGCTATAATAAAATTCCTTCTTTCATGCTTCTGGAGTAGGACTGAGACTAAAGAGCCGTTATCTGCTGAGCTTATTCTTCAGCACTGTAAGCAACAGAGAAAACAAGAGTTTTGCTGCCATTGTTATTGTTTTGGGTTTTCAGTTCTGTCTTTTGAATTGCATCTGCAGCCTCTGCCTTACAAGGCCTGTTTAGTGTGAGCCTTCACTCCGGCTGTTCCCTCTGACGGAGCATCCACCTGACTCACCTCCTGTGCCCCTCCCACAGCGCTTTCTCCTGGCTGACTTTTTCCTTTGAGCAATCCATCCTTCTCTCGCAGTCTTGCTTGTTTTAAGATAGCACTACTCACTGTATTAAAGTTGTTTATGTACCTGAGCGTATTCCCTACCACACACTAAGCATAATCAGGACAGAGACTGTGGATCTTCCACTATTTTATTACCAACTAAGCGCTTACCACAGTGACTGGGCCCTAATAAAAATTCAATTAATATTTGTCACATGCATGAATGAATTAGTAAAATCTCAAGGAACATAAGACTAACATACATTAATGTTTCTTTATGCCAGGTATTAAACTCATTGCTTCACTGGAAATATCTAATTAAATCCCGAGAATTCTATATGACGGCGTTTTTAAACAGATAATGACCAAAAAAAAGCTTTAAAGAGACTAAGCAAATTACCAAGGTAATAAAGCGAGTAAGTGAAGACTAAGGCTGTTACCCAGGCTATATAGTCAGGTAGTTCAAAACATCAGGATACACAGGTATATAATAGCCCTGCAGGACTGGGCAGCTATGACTGAAGGGCAAGGCAATGCATTTGTTAGACCGCATTCCCAAAGGAGCCGCATTTTATAAAATCCATAGCAGAAAGGAGAAGGTGGTTATCACTTAGTATCAAACAATACTGTGTCATTTAATAGTAGGAGAAACATTCTTTTGCTCAATTAAGACTGCTATTCCACAAGTCACTTACCTGGATGTTTTGTGCTATGGATAATTATTTGCATGCTAGTCACTAAAGCCTGTCCCAAAAACAGTGAGGAAAGGAAAGTCAATCAGATGTTTGGCCGATCTGATTTTCTAATTTACTCAGGTGAAAAGTTAGTCAAACAAACTGATTTTGCAATGTAGACATAGCCCAGGACTATCTCAGAAAAACACAGCCCCCTGAAATTCTAGTGATTTCTAGTCACTTCTGACCATGTAAATTTGAACCAATACTTGATTTTTCTAAATCGATTGATTTTCCTTCTCACAGGCAACACTTTTATTTTCTAACCTGCAGCATTTCTATGCCTGACTGGAATATTTTTGCATTTGATTAATGTTTTCATTTGACTTTCAATGAGATCTCAAAACAGTTTGGCTTGTCACAGGCAAATTATTTAAATATTCCTCTGAAAAGAGTATGTGGGAACTAAAATCAGATTCATGTGAACCTGAAAAAAAACAGTGGCAGCATTCCCTGAACTTGTTATCTTTTTATGTCTAAATTAATTATTTCACAATTTTATTTTATATTGATATTCAACTTCTTAAATACAGTGAGTATTGACTTCATGGAAAACTTTTGATTTTTAGCTAACCCCAAAGTTGCTCTCTGATAGAGATTCGTGCTCCATTTTTGAATATTCCTTGTGGTTTTGATAGCAGTAATATATGATGGCTTCTACTTATAGTAATAAAAATTTTGCTTGACATTTTTTTTTTTTTTTTTTTTTTTTTTTTTTTTTTTTTTTTTGTGGAGACAGAGTCTCACTTTATGGCCCTCGGTAGAGTGCCGTGGCCTCACACAGCTCACAGCAACCTCCAACTCCTGGGCTTAAGCGATTCTCTTGCCTCAGCCTCCCGAGCAGCTGGGACTACAGGTTGCTTGACATTTTAACATAAGCTCCTAACCCATCCTTTTCACTCTTCAGTGACTATTCGCTCCCCTAATCAATCACAATGATTCCAACTATGGTTTCAAATACGGTCAGCATTCTCTGCCTGTGTTCAATTTATGCCCCATGAAAGAAGGCACATGTAACAGAGTTTATACGGTATTATTCTATACATATACACGATTTTAGAAAATGAATATTAACCTATAGCATCAAAAATATTAAGCATATCCTAGAGCTGAGGGATAAAAAAGGGACTGCAAGAGGGTAGAGGCATTTTGGGGGATGATGGAAATGTTTCATATTATGATTGAGATGAGGGTTTCTCAAGAGTATCCATCTGTTAGAACTCACCCAATTGTAGTATTTAAACAGATGCAGTTCTTTCTTCTAATGTGAATACAAGTAAATTGCCTAATATGGGTTGGTAAACACAAAAAGTGGAATTCTTCAAAAAAGATATGCAAAGTAATATGAATTAGCACTTTAAAAGTCATGAACAAAAGGTATTTGTTCTTTTAAAACCTTAAAAGGAAGAAGCAATCATTTGTCAAATAATCTCACTGAGGCTTCTAAAACCGATTCCAACTAAAGGCAAAAAATCAACATAACTGAATTTGAAGAAACAAGTTTCACTCTGATGCCATCAGCGATTATAAACCTGCGTCTTTGTAGGGTCAAGGAAGCCATTTGAGAATGCTAACTTTCAGCTCAGGAACTGTAGACGTGGACAGGAAGGGAGAGTAGAGAGAGTCTTTGAGACAGTACACATACACCCTGTTCATTCTTGCTGGTTCTAATCTGATGCAAATGATATTCAAGGCCAGAATCTACTACTCCTTAGCCAAATGTGAAAGTTCATGCATTGAATGGCAAGGAAAAGGCCCAGAGTGTTTATATGTCATCAAAAAACAAATGGACTAAACACAAAAGACCTCCTCAGTATTGCAACCTGGAAGATCCTCAAAAGTCTGAAAGGAAAAATATGTCTTCCCCAAATAATTCGTTTATTAAACACAATTTGTGATTATCTGTATATGTGACACTAAAATGTGGATTGTGGGGAGGCAGCTAGAATGACTTTTCCCTTTTACAAAATACTATTTATGAGAGAAGACATCCCTGGGACCTAGTGAAATTTGGTATCGCGACTAAGAAAAGATATAATTAATTAATTTACAATCAACACCATGAAAGTAAGATTAAATAAGCAGTGTAATTCATATGCAAGAAATATAAGATCAAATAGCCTCTTCAAAATTAGAATGCGAGGCATTTCTACATAATCTCAACAAGTGAAAATGCATAGATCAAATAACTAGTCTGTGGGAAATATGCCCATTTGCCCTCTCACCTAAGGTCAGTTTAGTCCTGACTTCAGAAAACTAGATTCAAAATTAATTAACAGAAAGAAATTAGTTAGCCATGTGAATATTAAAGATTGAAAATAAACACAGTGAAAGTATTTGTGATAACCTGAATCTTCCTTTGACGATGGCAAATGATTTAGAAAGATATAGCTCAGAGGGGTCCCATTTGGGTAGTAGTTTATTTACTTTACTAACCTTAGCTGGATGCAAGTGTCTCTACTCATTGTCAGGGCAAGGAAGGTTTAGTCTTCCTTGTTTAATGTTACAAATATTAAAAATTAGAAAAATTACAATTTCTATAGGCAGGCTACACAGACTGTGCATATTATTTATGCACATTCTTCTGATTTGGCAAATACATGTAACAGTTCATATTTGCCGCAAAGAAACTGGAATTCTCTGGCTTCTACTCTTCTCTTTGTTCAAAGGATTTAATAATTAGATATTACAAACTGCTTATTATATTATATGTGTTTTCTATTTTTATTCGTATTTTAAAGAATATTATAAAGAAAAATATGATATTTTGGTTTTCAAAACCTACCATTATGGGAATTAAGGAGAATATACTCTAGGTAAGAGGTACAAAAAAAAAAAAAATCAAATTTAAAATTCCTACTTTGAGCATTTGATTCATGCAGTGCTATGAAAGCCATAGTTTGTCAAGTAATTGTATAACCATCAAGAACATGCAACTTTCTACTCCAAAAGTTTCTGCTGTAGAGTCTAAGATTTAAAACTGGGATTTTTAGAAATTATTATTATTTTTAACATTTCAGAATGTATATATGTTTTGGTTACATGAATTGCTTTTGTACAGTTTGAGTCAAGGTTATAGTGTTACCATCACCTGGATAGGGTACAGTGTACCCCATAGGTGTTACGAAGTGGTAGAGCAGGGAATAAGCTTCAATCTGTCTTCAAAGTACATACTCCTTGTATTATACTTGGGCTACCCCTACTCTTAAAACTGCTGTCTTGATTCTTAGTCTGTGTATTATTGGCCAAAACTCATAACTTCCTTTATAAGAAGTATACTGAAAGCTTTTGTGGGCAAGTCAAACTCAGTTTTTCAGAGAAGGGCTTCAAGTTGAGAAGTTCCACCCTCAACTCTTTATAAAAAGTCCTGTCTTCAAAGCACCATGCCACAGAGGATACTTTGCTGGACTTACTGACCGTGCTCCATCTCACTATGAGCTGACAAGCAAAGGAACAGACCACAGGTCCAGATCACAATAAGATACATTTTTGAACGAACAAAAAAACCTCAGTGATGTTACAGGGAGTAGCTTAGTATAGGAGCATTTGCTATAAGTTAGGGTGAAGTTTAAAACAGCCTAGGCTAGAAGTAATGAGGGTCTGACCCGAGACAGTAGCAATGGGTAAGCAAAGAAACCTAAGATTATAGATGTCTGGTGGAGGTGATACAAAATGGGAATTAGAAGAAAGGATTGAAAGATAAAGGTTTCAGCCTACTTGGACAGGTAGGTGGTAATGCACACAGTAAAATGTACATTCAGTTATTGAAACTGATTTCAACCCTAGTGCTTGAAGTGGCAATGAAATAATGATTTTTATTTTGTAGAAAATTGTAAGGAATAGGGTATAGGGCACTTGGAAATTGCCTGAGTGTTACTTACCTAGAAGCTTTCTCTGAGCTGCCTCACTTCTTACACCAGGTTAGATGTGTCCTTTTTGTGCTCCTAGGCAACTGTTTTCTTCTTTATTTAGCACTTAATTTCTCTATTGGAATTTCCATTTTTATCCTGTCACCTCAGTTAGACTGTGTGCTTGGCAAGGCAAGACCCAGTATGGTTTAGTGCACCTTAGTCTCATTATAGGAAGAGTAGACTCCACCAAATAATAAGTGCTCAAAAGCTGCTGCAAGGTTAGTAGCGCCTCTGGAATCTTTAGAAGTTGTAAAGGGTGCAATATACCTTTCAAAGAGGTTATAGCTGTAGCTATGGGATTAATTGACTTCACTACATGTAGAATCTAATTAGAAATAGCAATACAAGTAAGAGCTGATACAGGATGAAGAGCAATTAGAGAAATTAGAGAAAGGATAAAGGAATGATCACACAGAGATAAGAAAAAGAGGAGAATTTTAGAAAGGAGATGTCAAAAGTGTCAAGGATCTCATAAAAAATCCTGGAGAAGACAGTGATACTAGATGCCTTTGAAAAGTGGTGGACAATGAACAGTATTGGCAGAGGAAAAAGGAAAGAATGTCCATTCTTATTTCAAAACTAGGGAGAATTGAGTTTGAGAAGAATGTAGAAAGCATCTTAGTGATTCCTACAGTCGCTGGATTCTTTAATTCACTGTTTTCCTAAACAATGAGCTTTGGAATTCTAGTCAAGTGAGATGTGCCATGAAAAACAGGCTTTCTGATGAAAGAGTGTGGGCAAGATTGAATATTACCTTCTACTTTTAGAGATTCAGAAAATTCATTAGAAATTCTGTAGAAATTGTTCATTTTTAATAAAGCATCTCACCAGCTTTTTTTTTTTTGACAACTTACATATTAAGAAGCAAAAGGACTTTTTAATGAAGCATACAGGTAAAAAGTGGGTAGGGGAGGTAGAGAGGAAGGAGACAGTGAAATAAAGGAGCAAAATCATATCTATTAATGTGTAGATGTGATAGAAAGTATGTGAAAGCGAAGGAACTAATCTTGGTAGTAGGTCATGGAAGACTTCTCTGAGAAGGTGTTAAGTTTGAGCTGGATCTAAATAATACAAAGGAGCTCTAGCCTGGTAAAGATATGAGTGGGAGGTAATTCTGGAGAAACAATAAGTCATCAAGTGAAAAATCCCTAGGGAGGAATAAAAAAATTATATACATATACTTAAAAAAAGCAATGTGTCTAAAGAATGCTAAATAATGAAGGAATAATTAGAAGTGATAGAAGAAGATAAAATTTAAATTTAGCAAAATCCAGATCATGGACGGCCTTTTGAGTCACTTGGGAGTTGAAATCTTATTTTGAACATAATATAATGCCATTACGATGTTTAAGCAGGAGACGAACATGATCTGCTTTATTTATTCATTCATTTAACAAGTATTTATTGAATGCATACCATACTCCAAATCTTATTGACGCTGAAGATACTGGGTTTACCAAAACAGAGCCTGCCTTTAATGGAGGTTACCTTTTAGTAGATTAAAACTTTATACAAAGAATGTTCTGAATGCATATGGGGCGTAATTCGAATCCAGGAGAGCAGTCAGGAATCTATGGTGATGTTCCAAGAGGAAAATGGAAGTGAACTGGACTATGATAGTGACAGTGGTTATGGAGAGAAATAAATAGACATGTGTGTTATTTATTTTTAGGTAGAGTCTACTAAATACATTCAGGAGGTGAGGGAAAGAGAAGAACTTGGCAGACACAGATGACATTTTGGAAATGTTAGGTGGGAAATAGCTTTCAGGAAACAGAAACCAATAGGTCTTTTGAGGCCATTTTAAATTTGAGATAATGCCTGTTATATACTTAAGGAGAGACCTGAAGAAGTTAGTTGAAAGTGTAAAAAGACAGAAACATGTGAAAAATATTTGAATGTGTCAGCAAATAGATGGCTTTTAAAGGCTATGGAGTGGATGAGACTGTCTATGGAAAGAGAAGAGAAGAATATCTGAGACAGAGGAGGTCTGCCCTCTGAAGGGCTGAGCAGTCCTGCCAAGGAAGAAAAGGAAAACCAAGGAAAGAAGGTGTCCCGGGAGCTCAGGGAAGGGCATGTTTCAGTCAGTAAGGAGTGCTCTGCTCTGGTGAATACATCTGAGAATGTCAGTAGGGTGAGAATTGATTTAGGGTTCAAATTAGAAGTTTTCAACTTTTAGATGAGTTTATCAGGGTCTTACATGTATTTGCAATTTAGGATATTTTCTATAATACTTAAGATGGGTTTATCATAACAGGATAACTGGATAATAACTGGAGGGAGCTGTGTGGATCAGGGAGTGATTTTAAGGATGTGAGCTGCTAGAGCGTGCATGCATGGTGAGGGAATAATCTAGTACTGGGGAGAAGTACTTGTTATAGGATAGAAAGGTCTAATTGTGTGAAAAAAGACCTTGCACTTGGCTCAGGGCCTACCAGAAATATGAGTCTGCTGAGTTACAATAAATTACTTACACCCCGCAAGTGACAGAACTGGGATTCAACTCATCATCTCTGAATCCTGATCACTGGACCATGCTGTCTCATAGCCCTTAGACCAGTCTACTCATCTAAAAAGTCATTTCTCCCAGGTTCCATCTGCAGCCCTACTGCTTTAGATGCAGAAGCCTCTGATTCAATTTCTTGGTGGAATGGATTCCTCACAAATAAGGATAATCCTCCATTTCATGTTTACTCACTTGGTTGACTTCCTGTTTTCCACACTCTTCCCACAACAAGCTTTGCAGTTTCTGTTTTCTGAGACATTCAAATAAATGTGAGTTGGTATTGTGACCGAGTATCTCTTGAAATGCATAATTTTCCCCCTTTATCATTTTTGAAACAAATGGATGAATTGCAAAGGAGCGACATTAAAGAGATGTTTAATTTGAGGTTTTAATTTTGCAAATGTTGGGAAGCATAATTAAGGTTCAGGCAGTACAAAAGTGTCTTGAGGAATACAAAATAACTTGTTTTTGCATCTAGAGTTTTGGGAACATTTTCTGCCTGAACACAAATCACTTATAGTTCTTTTCCTGTGTTTTAAAGCACCCTGGGCGCTGTAAAGACAGAGAACATGTAGTCATCATAGAGGTGGCAAATACATAACCAGCATGGTTGTCACTACAACAATTATCAGAAAACAATGTTCTGGGAGGAGAGGAGGTAGAGGTAGAAGGCAGTGGGCACTGGTTTTGTATTTCTTTGATTCTCTTAATTGCAGGGCAATTTTCTTCACTTTCATTCTAGATGAAATCTCAGACAGTTAAAACAAAGGTGAGAGAAAGGAATATTGAGTTAGATAGGGATGTGGATAGGATGGAAAAGGCTTCTGGACAAAATGTAAGCACAGAGGGGATTTTAAAAGCAAACCATTCACAAACCTTTTCTCTGAATCATTACACCATATAGTTAAATAGAAAAAAGAAAAACGTACATAGACCTTGTGTATCCATCAAGAAAGGGGGCTGAGCTTACTGCGGATGATGGAGAAAGGGCCACTTGTGCTCAAGCATCTGAAATGGCTATTTCTTTAGCAGAATAAAAATGACCTAGAAATGGAAATTAATCTTCCAGGCAATTTCTATCTTTTAGAAGATAACACACAGGCCAGTTGAACAAATAATAAGATGAGTCAAGTAACAAAAACTCAGAAAATTTCTGGTTCTACTTTGTTTGGAAGGGCGTTAAGCTCCAGGCTATAATACATAAAATACATAGTAAAAATATGGCTATAGTAAAAATACATAGATTTAATGATTGATTCATTCATCTTTCAGTAAATACTTATAGGGCATTGACCCACATGAAATTGCCTTTGGTCGTATATTGCTCAAAATGGTTTCAAATCAACAATATCACATGGTTCAAGATAATACTATATTTAAGCTAATGGAGAAATCTCCTTTTATGATTGAAATCAATAGATACGTATTTATGGAACACGAATTATAGATTCAAGACTGTACCAGTTGTTCCAAATCAGTAATAACAAAGATTTTGAGTGTAATAGTCTCTATTAATATTTAAAGTTGGGCCAACCTCAGGGAATGCTATTGCATTTGAGAGTCCATCTCTTTTAGAAAATGTTTAACTAACTGGTCTAAATTCTTATTCTTACTTGCTTATAACACTTAATAAGCAATTTTCCCTACTTTATTATAGTAGTACTGCATATATTTGAAAAATAACAGTATATTCATATATGTGGCATATACATATTTAATCTCGAATGTTGACAAAGGTCAATGTAAATGTGGATTGTTAGACTACAGTAAATGACCTTTTAAAGTGGCAAATGCATAAAACTCACTCAAACTGGCTTAAACAAAGGAGTAAATTATTTTCACACACATAACTGAAAAATCAGCAGTGGATGTTGTTTAAGGCATGACTAGACCTAGGATTTCAAATAATGTAATTAAAACGTCTTCTCCCTCCATCACTTTAGCTTTTTTTTTTTTTTTAAATTGTCTTATTAGTGTTGTCGTTATTCTTCCTTTCAACCTGTGGCTACTCTTGCAGTGGAGAGATGTCTTCTGTTCCCACATCAGTAGAACGTTTCCTAGGACTTTATATCTTTGGCTTTGATTGCCCTGGTTTTGGTCTCATAATTCTTCCTAAACTAACCACTAAAGAGAGGAGAATGTGATGTTTGATTAGACAGACAATTCATAAACTACTCTCAGGATTCTTGATCTACATGCACCTTGTGAACTAAAAGTAAGGAGTATAATTCCCCAAGGAAAAAAAATTGAGAACTTTGTGTGCTCAACAGGTAGAAATAACAGTTTGCCGACTGTGTAATCCCCAGGGAATGCCTTTATGACCAGCCAAGGGCCATGGCGCATGGGTTGGACCTCATTACTATAAAGACTTCATGATGAAAGAGGTGTTCCCATACCTTGTTCATGCCATCAATTGGCTTACTCATGTATTCATCAAGAATTAATTTAGGGGCCACGCCTGTGGCTCAGTGAGTAGGGCGCCGGCCCCATATGCCGAGGGTGGTGGGTTCAAACCCAGCCCCGGCCAAACTGCAACAACAACAAAAAAATAGCCGGGTGTTGTGGTGCGTGCCTGTAGTCCCAGCTGCTCAGGAGGCTGAGGCAAGAGAATCGCGTAAGCCCAAGAGTTAGAGGTTGCTGTGAGCCGTGTGATGCCACGGCACTCTACCCGAGGGCGGTACAGTGAGACTCTGTCTCTACAAAAAAAAAAAAGAATTAATTTAGAACATACTGGAGACTAAGTTTTGTACAACGGGATCCAAATTTAACTAAGACTTAGTTTCTGTCCTTAAAGAACTCTAACCCTGAGCTCCCATGTCTCAGTTAGCCCCCACCTAACAGGTGTAATGCAGAGGTAAATGGCACACCTCCTGGGTGAAGGACTCAAATACATGGGTGACTATGAAAGTTTTGAGACCAGCCTGTGTTGTAGTTCATGATTTCAATTCTAAGAAACACAGTTGACAGTGTCCTTTCTGATTCCCCTCTGCAAGTTTCAACTTGAGCAGCTTATTGGTGTTGCTGGGAGGGCTTCATTTGTTTCTGTTGGTGCAGATTTTGCCTTTCTTGAGTTTGCATATCTCAAAAATTTTGTAATGACCTATACAACTGGGACTTTTCCTAGAAAATGCAAACAATGTAACCTAATCTTATGTACCCTTATATTAATATGCAATTTAAAAAAGATCTCTAAACAGGAAGGCGATATTGCCAAATAATAAACCAGGTGTTGTAAATATACAGAATAATGGGGAAGAATTAATAGGCTGGGAATGCCAGAAAAATAAAGTAAAGTAAAATAAAATAAAATATAGCAGTGATTGAAGCAAGACAGGGTATTCTGGTGTTTAACTGGGACACCTAATCTATTACTGCTGTACGAGTTGAGAGAATAAGATACATGGGTGTCAAGAGGAAGTCTTTAAGTGCTCACACATTCAACAGACACAAATACTGTTGGGGAGAGGAAGGTCAGGAGCAGTGTAAAGCATTATGAGAATTTAGAGAAAAATCTAGCACAACAACCCCGACTCCTGTTTGTGCAAATTTTCTTAAGAGCATTTTAGCAGGAGTCAAGTCAATTTTTAAAAACTGGTTCGCTAATGCCTTGCAGGGAGAGTGGAAGGAATGGGAAGTAATTCAGATTATTGGATTGATATCTTTGGGAACAGAGAACTGAACAATTTCAATCTCTTGGTTTATAAGGAAAAGAGAAAAGGAAACAGCATAAGGGTTTGAGTGATTTTACAATCTAAGAGAAAGCTGACCTTGGTAGCACCTAGAAAAGGGATGTCAAGAATATTGAAAAGTTTAAAAGTCTTAATTTCAAGATTCACTTTCTTGTTCTTCAAAGTTGACAATGAGCCTAATACTAAAAGGCAGTTTTTAAGTAGCTATTCTCTGCTGGCAAAAAAGGATGAATAAATAAGGATAGTCTCTCTGGGTTTCCTAGATAGATACAGCTTTGATAGAAAGCTAGATGTCTTTCTATAAATCATTCAAATCCACGTGCATACATGCATGTGACACACAAAAGGCCATATCTGGTTGATTTTCAGGTCACAGAAATGTTGGCACTTAGTACAGCTCTCTGCAGTGAGCTAAAGGAGAGATATTTTAATGCATTCACAGTCAGAAGAAAGTGGGTTTTTTTTTTAACTTTTTATTTATTGGTTTTAAAACTTAACTATATAATTCAGCCCATTGTTATTCCCAAGTGGTATTGAATCTTTAATAAGACTATCAGTGAAAAGGCATGTACTTGTCTGCATTTTGTAACAAAAAAAGAAAATACATAAATAGCTTGCCATTGTTTGGTAAATTCTACTGTTCAGTTATTGGGAAGCTAAATAATCCATACTCCATGTGAACAAGTTAGAAAAGAACACTTAATGAGCTTCAGAGGGAAGTACTTTCAGAGTACTATACTCATTTTCATAAATGTTGTTGGAGAGGCAATTGCTCAAATATAATTCTCCCATTAGGAGGTTAAGAGAGATAATAACGGTTTAACACGGAGGAAATAACAAAAGAAATAAGATGTCAAATATGATCAGATTTGTCTTTGACATGTAAATTCAAACAATAAAATTGCTATGTAATTATTTCAAAACTCTGCTTATTTTACATTTCAGTATTAAATTCTTCAAGCCAGGATCTGCCATAACATCTAAGCTTTCGGTCACCCATAGCATTTGCATTTGGAAAGGAGTTGATTACTTTAAGAGGGAAGAAGGCAATGTCAAATCTATGCTTATTGCTAGCATCTTAAATGATATTCATAGAAATAATACAAAGTTTGGATTTGTACATATTAAATATTGCATTGTAAACTCAAGCTGGAATAATCTGAGACTTCTCATCCTTCGTATTTTTAGTTTATTTATTTTTGGATGGATGGCTAAATTTTATTCCTTTCTAAGGAATCATACAAGATTGGATAAACAGAAACACCACTGGGTTAAGTGATCTGACTTCTGAATTAGCTGTGGCAGTATTTACATGACTTTTGAGAATGACAGAAAGAGAAAACCTTATGTTAATATTTTGGTAGGCAACCTAAGAGGCCTGGGCCCTGCCCTGCTGGTGATCACACTGCTCATCCTTTAGAAGTCTCTGGGGAAAGTTGGCATACAGAGAACTATGACAAAGCAAGAAACAGCAAGGCATTACAAGCTGAGGATTTGCCTCACAAACCCACTGGAAAACTAGTGTCTGGTCTGGACTGAAAAATGGGAAAAACTCGTTTTTCTTTTATTCTGAAAGTACACTGGAGTCTTGAACCATAGCAGGTCAGATGCAAAATCAAATCTCTAGTCTTTACTCCTCCCCCCAATACTGACACATGACAACGTGGATTCGTCCTGCTTATTTTTAATTCTACCTATGCAGATTCGTATGTAAATTTTCATATCTGGCTTCTATTCACCAACATTTTTGGAAATTCATCATTTAAATAACTCTATAGTGTTATGAAAATACTTACTTTTTTAATTTATTGAATATTTACTATTCAAATATTCATTAATGATATTTGGGTTATTTCTATAAGTGAATGCTGCCTTGAATATTTTTTATAGGTCTCTTGGTGGTAATTTCCATGCTCCTCAGTTAGGTAGTTATCAAGGAATGAAATAGGAAGATTTCCAGTGGGAAAACGTGAGCCATAATTCTGGATTCACATCTCTGGGTTCCATTCTCACCTTGGATCTTAGCCCCTTAATTCTTTACCATTTTCGAGCTTTCAGGTAGATTTATTTTTCAAGAAACATTTTGTGCATCTCCTATCAGATGGAGTTTGTATCTGCTATTATCAAAAGTGGAGCTCTCAAGTCACATCTTTGCTTATCTTATTTTAACTCAGCAGTATTGAATTTTTAGGTACGATTCCATACGGTAAATAGGGTTATTTTTCATTCTCAATTTTCCAAGTTCTGAAGTAGCATTTGTTTCTTTCCTCTTCTGTATTACTGCCAAACTTTGGGCCTCCTATTACTAATAAAGTTACACATTGATGAGCACAAGGTGGGATTTAGTAAACATTTGATCTATGACTTTTTGTCTTTCATTGACATTAGGTTCAAAACAACAGCAAGTTATCAGAGGGGAAAAAGGTACACTGTATTGGCTGTAGCTGCCAAACTATCTACGTGGAAAACAAGAATAGATCAGTGGATTTATTTATACAATAGCAAACATTTGTGTTTGGGGAAACACTTAGATAATTTGTGGATTTCCGTTCTTGTACGAATCTTGGCATCGTATATGCAGCTGCATGAAAGTTGTGTTTCTTTTTAAGGTTTCTTGTACATAGTTAACAAGAAGCATGGTTGAAAGATGTGGCTGATGTCTCTGCCTATCACATGACGAGTAAGCTGAGTATCTGTTTTTAAATTTCTACTTCATGTGTTTCATTTGCCTGTATCCTGTTCTCGTTACCACCATTTGATTAAAGAACAGAAACTCCTGCAGTCCTCTTTATGTGCTATCTATTTAGTAGTATATATCTGCTAAGATCCTGGACTCCCATTTTAGCATCCCTTGATTTGAGCTAGACTGGCTACTTTATAAAGTCAGGTGATTTGGATGTAGATTATAATAAGAAAATGCATCTAGCTCAAGAAAAAAGGTAATGTGTATCTGCATCACCTGGGGAGCTTTCATTAAATATGAATTCTTACTCCTATCTCTTTCATCAGCACTAAAGATGTATGAAAATGCACATCTCCCCCTATCTCCAAACCTACTGAGACCCACACCTTGGAAAATACTGGATCAATATTGCAGTATCATTTGCTTTTATTTCTCCCTGTACCCATTGCTCTATTATGCCCTGTGCATTTAATTCCATCAAGCTTGATAACTTAACTTTTCATATCCAGTTTCTTTTAACTTGTTTCTTTCTTTCTAGGAACTTGATCTCTTAAATATTTGACTAACATGGATGGAAACCATAGCCAAGTGAAAATAGCCTATGCCATTTACCTTTGTCACTGCAGAATATCTCTGTTTCTGCTCCAAGATGACAAAGAACTTCCATAAACGGCCAACTGTCCAATTGTTTAAAGATAGCTTTTTATTTCTTTACTTTTCTTCCTCTTCTGTCACTCAATTTATCAAAGTCAGGGTCATTAGTATCAATAAAATACATTTCTAACAATGCATCCCAACAATAGATCCGTCGTCAATTTGAGCTGTTGTTAAGCTCATGAACACACAGTATTAGCAAGTATGTCTGACGATTCAGTGAAAGCCAAAGTTAACGGGAGAATCAGTGAAGATTATTCTCTTGTCTTTGCTATCCTTCCCCCGCTGAAAGTCATTATTACACAGAAAATAATTCAGCTATTGATGATGTGGTTAATATATACCAAAGTCCTTAAGGGGCTTCTACGACAGAGAAATATGCTATTAACTCAGAAATCCTTGGAAGATGTAATTGTATAAAATCCTCTATTATAGGAATTATGCTGCCCTGCCTTCCAGCAGGAATTTCTGCCACATCAGATACAGGAGATGTGATTCTGATGCCTAATGTGTAAAGGAAATGTTATGGCAGGTACAGATAGAAAATTAAATTAGCATTATGTTTTACAAAATTTGTATTCAGGGAACTGTTTTTTTAGATCTATGTTTAAAGATTTATAGTTTTGCATTCGGCATCAGCAGTTTTGTTTTCCTAAAACTACATATTGAGTAGAATTTAGACGTGGTTGTCTCTGTCGTCTCTTTCAGACTCGTGTTTTCCTCATTTTGAAGAACTTGGATTGTCATGTGTCAGTTTCTTTTTATGCTAAAGAAAAAAATGGAAAAACAGGCTATAATTCTCAGGGATTTGGAAGAATCCAGCAAGGCAAATAATTCTCCTTTCTATTTTGGTCATTTGATAGTTATTTTTGTTTTAATTTCTGGGAAAGGAGAAGTTTTTTTTTATAAGACTAAGTGCTCTGTGGTGTCAGACACTGATAGAAACATTTTTGATGCCAGGAAAGGTGAAAAACGACATAGTCAAAATAAAAAAGCAATGTGTTGTGATTTAGAAAATCTAATAATGCAGGTGAAGATGGTGCTGCTGATCCCTGACAGTTTCCAATACTTGACTTTCACTGAGGAGGGGATACCATGTCTCTGATCTCCATTTCTTTTTATATTATAAATTGTACAGGATGGTGCAAAACAGAATCACTATCAGAGAAAACAGTGTGGCTTTTAGCTTCCCTAGATTTTATACAAACTAACATAAGGAGACACTACGTATGATGCCTAAATACGCACAAATACAGAATGGTCACATCACTACTCGGTTTGCAGGCCCAGACGTATAGAGAAAAGTTACGGCCAAGTGTTCCTCTCTCAGTTCCATGATGTCACTCGTCCTCATACATTACCCTTATGAATTTGACCTCCTGCTGGTAGCATTTCCATCACCCCCATACAGTAGCCATCCTTCTGTAAGAAATCTCAAGGATCCTAGAAATCCCTTTTCAGGGAAGGAAATCCCTGGAAGGAAAAAAAATATGTTTTTCTCTAAACATCACAACACATTTAATGGCTAGATATGAGAACATTGTACATCATAAATTTGGCTAATCTTGCTTCCTACCACAGACCTCTACAGGATATAAGTGGGAACTTTGAATACCAGGCTGATAACAATTTTGAAGTAGGGATAGACTTTCTTACGAAGTAAGAAAGAACCTTAGTGGTCACTGAACCTCATTTACCTGCGCCACTTATTGGCTCACCAGATCATCTATTTTATTCACTCTGGTTTTCTTTTTCTAAAAAAAATTGAAATTAATGTTGCTGCCTTCACATTCCTATGAATAATAAATAAGGACGTGTCTCTATAATACCTTCCACATTGCCAGATGTAAAATAAATAGGTGAGAAAACATTAGTTTCCTTCCCTCAATTTCCTCTCTTTTGTTTTGGTCAAGTTTTAATTCTGATTTTACCAGTCATTCATTCTCTCTCAGCAATCTCAGTCTACGTGACACATTTCATCTTCCCGCAAAACAAGTTCAGAAAAGATAAACACCCTAACTCTGTATTCCCTATTGATCATCAATTATTCAAATTAGTCACAAGTCATAGGCCTAGATGTTAAATCCTTCTTTATTTAGTGTGCCTTTATAAAACAAAAGTCCTTGATTCCCATCCAAATACAACATGGTGGTGTATTTTTTAAGTCCTTCAGGCAAAGATTGTAGTTTGACACCCAGGACTGTCTTTGTTACCCAAGACATTTTGAGGTATTGTAATTTTTGTAGAAAATTTATTTAAACCCATCACATATACCATTTAATTAGAAAAAGTTTGTTTTCATAATATATAAATGTAGAAGACTTCAAAAATGATAACACTATACCCAGAAGAACAAAGAATCTTCTTAGTGCCGGAATTAGATACTCCATCAAATAAAATTGCACTGGAATAACACCTTGCAGTTGGTAAATATTTTCTATCTATTACTTACTTGATCTTCTCAACAGTTCTGTACAATAGTCAGGGAAGACACATCACTGATTTGCATCTGAGGAAACTGGGGTTAAGAGAAGTTAGAATCACTATCAGAGAAGATAGTGTGGCTTTTAGCTTCTCTAGATTTTATGCATTGCCTAAAATTCCACAACTAGAAGTGCTGCGAGCTGATATTCAAACTTAAGTCTGCCCAGAGGCAGATCCCAAGCTCCTCCCTACAATTAAAAATGCCAAAATGTCCTTATTTCCACAAGCTTTGCTCTAATTTGTTTCACTACTTTTCTTGTAATTATTTTTAAACATGAAAAGAAATTCTTAATTTCTTTGGTTTTGCTTGAGATTACACGCATAACACTTTGAACTACGTATTCTGCACCATGTAAACAACTTCATTTTATATTTCTGATTTCATTTGTGCAGCTCTTAAATTTAAATGCAGATTTTTACGTAGTGATTTGACAATTTTTTTAAATTTTTCTTTCATTTACATTTGGATGGTTTAGTGACTTTACTATAAAGTAAACAATAAATAAGGACGTGGCTGTACAATACCTTGGTGTAGGTTGTACCAAGATTTTTAACTGATCGAGTGATTACTCTTAGAAGTTATAAGAAACACAGGGTCTAAAAAAATGTGTCAAGCCCTGAGATCTGCTAACTATGCCAAGGCAAAAAATATAGCCGAGCAAGAATAATTTAAAGCATAAATTTGAGGATAAGTTTGTTTTTGGAATAATTCTTGATTTATGAAATATAATAATAGAGTTCTATGTCATGAATTAATTCTAATAAAATATATGTGAGGATACAAGCTCACATCAATAAAGGCAGTTTCTACTTTATAATTGTTTGTTTTTATTTATAGAATCTCACTTAAAATATAAAATTAAAATAACCATTAACTCCTAATTTCTTATTTAAAAATGTGGAGCTTAAGCCATCATGGAGAGGTTATATTAATTTCTCCAAAATCACATAGCTAGTTAATGGTAAACTGAAGTTAGAAGTCACGTTGACAAACTCTGACTCTTAATCCAGTGCTCTTTTCACTACTCCAGGCTCCAGGCTCCTTCAAAATTTCATGAAAAAATAAATGGGCATCTCTTGAGAAATAGTAGAGTGCATATATTTAATTTCTAACAGGGTAAGAAAATTCTCGTTTTATCTGCATTTTCCCAGTTACGTTATTACACTATAATTCTTTCATCAACTTGGTTTCAGATCCTTGTGTCATATTTCTCCAAGAGTTCACCCCTGGAAAATTGAGCCATGATAGACTGGAAATAAACTTGGCATCTAAAAAGAGAATAATAATAATAATTAATAATAATAAAACCTGGCATTCCTTCTAAGATACACCAAAATAATAGACAGGATGATGAGATAACTGTCAGAAGCCAACAGGGTCTTGAATTGAGATTTATTCTTTGAAGCCCTAACTATGCTTTTATGGTACTCTCAAAATCAGTGGTGTCTTATGAGTGATCACAGCCCGGGACTGGCCTTGCGTGATCTCACCAAGAGTTTCGAACATACTGATTTTTTTCTGTGTTCACTCATGTCCTGTGGTTATTAAGACATTGTTGAAAAGAAAAGGTTTCTCTCAATGACAAATGGTGGGTTATTGTGGAAGGAATTGTTTTGTCTTTGTGCAGACATACCTTAAAGCATAGATTGCATGCTGAGTTTGGGGACTGGAAAAGTAGTAATGGTCTTCCACATTCCAATTTCATGCCATAAAATTAAAGTTGCTGGCAAAATGCATAGCATCACTAACTCTATCAGCTCCTAGGCTTTTATGATCTCTTTATGCTATAGGTTTTTTACATTTGAAGATTTCTCAATAAAAGATAATAGTATGACCATTCCATTAAATAATAGGCATAGCTATAAGGTCCCTGAACAGGTAAAGTTCTATTTAAATGCTAATTATCATCATTATAAACCATTCAGGATGCAACTAAGTGTGGATACACTGAGATAAAACCTTTTTATCTAAAAGGGAGGATAATAACCATGGATAAAATGGCACCTATAGGTATTATCATGAGACAACCCTCCATTAGAAATTTTCTTAATACAAATGCAGCAAAGGTGTCTAATGAGTAGGTCAAATAGGTAAACAATATGATGCGCTTTGAAGGAGTCCTCCCCAAAAAAACACACATCCACAGCTCTTGTCCAAAAATAATGGCCTTAAAGACTTTCAACTTTTGTCTGAAATTCTGCCAATAGCCTTTATTCATTCGTTAAACCTTTTTAAATCACTCACTCTGTATTTTGCACTGAGGGGATAGAAAAATATATTAGAAACAATCACTTCTCTCTAGAAGGTACTGGGGTAGGCAAAGAATGGAAGCAAATAATTATTTGGAAGAAAAAAAGAGGAACACAAAAGATCAGACAAAATAAGGATATTAACAACTAAATGTTGGGGTGGGGGTAGACACTGTGGAAGAGGAAGAAGTTGAGAAGATGAATTGGAACCTGCTCTTGAATGATGGTTTTGATTTAGACACAGAGATGTGGAGGAACAAGAGAAAGGGATGAGGGAATTAGAAATATTAGCAAACTGTTCCTTATTAATGTCCAAATACTTCTTGAATGTACTTCTAACACTTTTAGCAGCTGACAAAGATTCATTTATCAGATTTAACAATAAGACAGATATAGGTAAGTTAGACAGGGCTAGTGTCTTCAATATATTTTTATTTTTAAGTTTTTGCCTTTGAGCATTTTTAATGCTCAGTTTTCCCCTGTCTTTAAAGAATAAGCAAGCAAGAGGGAAAAAATCCATTGATTCTATGCTTCCCTTCAGGTGTCCTGGTAGATCTCTATCATAGGCAAACTCCTGGCTCAAGTTGGAGATCTGGGCCATCTCTGTCTCTTCACGTCCATTCTCCATGCCATTCTCACCAGTCTGAATTTCCACCTTGATGATCTGTTTCAGTGGTTTTTGTAAAATAGTCTCATGACTTTAATTGTGATCTCACATTTTTATTTTCAACTCTGACCTCTTTTCCGAGCTCTAGACCCAAATATCCAACCACCTGTTGAACTTTGGACTCAAATGTCTAAAAGTTATCTTCAACTCAAAATATCCAGAAGCAGACTTGTGATTATAGCATTGTTCTCCTTTAATGTTTATTTTCCCAGAAATGGTACCACCATTCACCCAGGTGTACACACCGAAACACTCAATAATAATCTTTCTCTCTCACACCTGTATCCAATCATCCCAAGGCTTTTGATTTTAATGCATAAATAACTTTCAAATTTGCCCACCACCTTCTACCCCACTGCTACCTTTCTTTGTTAACACCACTCGTGTCTCCTCCTTGGTGGTTGAAATAGTCCCTGAATATACCTCCCAAATTCTGTCTTCTTCACATCTAATCAAATCTGTATTTTGCATCCAGCGTGACTTTTCCAGAATATGTAATTAATTCCATTATTCTTCAGTGGATTGTTATGTTAATCTCCACCCTTACCCGAAAGAGTCCTGCCCCCAGAGTAGTCATCTCCTTACATAGTCTGCTCTCACTTTGCCGAAGGCTGAGCACAGGGACTGAATTTGGCCAAAGAGACACCAGCAAACATTACACAAGCAGACACTTAATTTGTGCGTGTTCACTGGGATTTGTCCTCTGGAATGTTGCAATTATGTGAAGATGCTCAAGCCAGGAGGAGGGAGAAGAGTATAGATACAGCCATTGGAGGAGGTTGCAGAAGATTTGGAATATTCAAGATCCCTGCTAACTATTGTCTCACCTTGATTCAGTAACAGCTGGCCACATAAATTTGTATTGTTATTTGGTCACATTCAATCTCAATCCCTGTTCTACCAAGGCCTCAGGAGTCCAGACGAGAAAATGTAGACCATTCAAAGAAAGATAGTCATAGCTAGAAACAAATTCAATACAGGTGTAATTGCAGTGATCTCCGATGAGCAATGGCGCCTTAGTGAACTGATTGTTGGTAAGGCACTCTTTCTTTCGTCTCGGTGTCTATTCTTTCATTTGTATACATAGTAATCACTTATTTAAACATGGATTAAATGTTTACCATGTGCCAGGCACTATAGGAATAGGAAAAAGAATAAGACATGGTCTTATAAAAGCATATAAAATAAAGTGTATATATCAGTTACATTTGTAATTGTCTGAACCATAGAGAAATTTCTGGGTCTTAGCATAAAACAGTCATTAAGGAGGTATGATTTAATTTCTCTAGCCTCTTTCCAATACAGTCACATTTCACTATATAAAGTACCTTTAATACCTCATCCTAAACAATTTCAAACTATATTAAGGAAACTATAGTTTTTGAAATAGTGGTGATCAATTACAAAGGACTAGTTACAATAAAGCCACATTATTCCTGAATTTCAAGAGTATTGTAAAGTCTGACTTGTTAATGCTTAAGAAAATAACTGGTATACTCTGCGGAAATGTTTTTTTAATGCAAAGTATATGTGTCATTACGTTTAATGCAACTAGAAAATATCATCTTCCATGGAAGTTAACCGGAGACCCTTTAAGTTCTATATAACCAATATTGAGAGTACTGAATAATTCAATTGCTAGCAAGTTCCAAAACTTGTTTACGGTAGGGTTCTACATTCCTTTTGGTGTTTCAGTGTACATCCAAATTATTTTATTATTTTGAGTCATTTCCTAGTAATGCAGAGAATCTCTTTCAGGAAGAAAAGAAAATAATGTGTAAAGTTAGAAATATATAGATTTTCAGTGAAATCAGCTGCAATTACTTTTAGCAGCATGATTGCATGTGGTTTAACTTTGATGTATTTATTGTTGCATTTAGAATGATTTAAGATACATACCATGAATTGGATTTAACAATAAGCACATCCTTTTCAGTAGCTATTTGCTGCATAAGGAGCATTCTATAAGTTTTCACCTCATCAAAACGTACTGAAAAAAATGAATGGATCATCAAGTGCAGAGAGAGTAATGATTTTATAATGGAGCAGTTGTGTGTATCAGTGTTATACTTGTGGCATCTGAACTAATCATATTATTAAAGTTCTTTGAAGTTTTTACTTAAAAACATTCTAATCACATATAATAATCAATGCTGGTTATTTCACAATAACTTTGATTATAGAATAAAATATTTTCAGTTTCTCTAAAATTTATATTTTGACACTATGAGGTAAGAATCTAATGGCATTTCATTTTAAAGAATAACATATGCATGGAGTTTTGTATAAAAAAGTTACAACCATGGAAGAAACATGGGCCCATTTGTCTGTCACACTGATCTTAGCCTTTATTCAGTGACATTTTGGATTGTTATTCTCCTCATCAACTTATGGCAAGTAATGGCCTGAAAATTTCTGAGTGGTGTTGAGAACATTTTACATTATTCTCTTTCGATTATCATTCCCCTATACTCATTTTTACATATCTGTATATTAGCATATGGAAATTGAACTTAGTTTAAAAATGCTGATTTCTTGTCATAGGGCAAACAAAGGTATGAAGGATCTGGGCTGAATAATACATTTGTTCTATCATCATAGAACTTGAGGCTTATAAAAAAGACAAGCAAATCAGCAGCTACAAAAGACATCTAGCCAGGGGGGTGCCTGTGGCTCAAGGAGTAGGGCGCCAGCCCCATATGCCAAGGGTAGTGGGTTCAAGCCTGATTCTGGCCCAAACTGCAAAAAATAAAAGAAGAAAGAAAGATAAAAGAAAAAAGACATCTAGCCAATCAGGAAATTCTGTCAATTCTCTCTTGAATGTATGTCTCAAACTGGACCATTTCTGACCACCTTTGCAACTCCCATCCTGATCCAAACCATTCTTATCTCTCACCTGGACTATCACAGTAAATCCTTAATTCATCTCCCTCTTTCTATTCTGGTTCCACTCAACCCTTCATTCTAATCTCAAAAAAGCAACAAAGTCATTTAAAAAAGAAAAAGTCATATTGCATCACTCTTATGCTTAAAACCTTCCAGCGGTTCCCTAAATCATTTGCAATAAAAGTCAAAATACAATTGCCTAAAAGGCCCTACATCATCTGGTCTCTGTTAACACTCTGACATGAACTCCTACTATTCTCATTCTTGTTTACTCTATTCCAGTCATAAGGGCCTCTTTTTTGTTCCTGAACATTTAGTAAGCCCATTTCAGGCTTTTGCACCTGCTGTTTCCTCAGCTTGGAACATTCTTCCCTTACCCTCTATGTCAATCTCCTTAACTTCCTTCCCTACTCACATATGTCAAATAGAACCTTTTTAGTAAGGTCTTCCCTGATCCTTGTAGTTCAAATAAAAACCCTCATCCTTGAAGCTTTTCCTGTTTTCCTTTTACTCTGCTGTGTTTAACTATACATTCTCACAACTCTCTGGCTGTCATTTATTTATTTGTAAAATGTAACTTGTGTCTTTTCTTTTTCTAACTTTTATTATCCCTGCTTTCATTGTTTTTGCTTGTTATGTTTATCTGGTAAATCCATGCTTGCTTTTTTTAAAATCTTACTGTAAAAATCATTATCTTTTAATATTAATGTTTTATATAATCACATTTATTGTCATAATTAAGTTCTATTAATTTGGAGGTCTATATTCTTGCTAATTTGCTGATCTACTCTTGATACTTATTTTAATAAATGCTTATTTATAAAATGCTTACAAATACTTATAAAATGTAGTCTATGTTCAAAAAAGTATACTTGTTTATAAAATACTTATAAATACATATAAATTTTTCTGTTTTTATTTTCCCAGTTATTTGAAAAATATACATCTTGTTTTTCATTTTACTTTTTTTTCTTGAAGGTAACTTTATTTTTTATTAAGTCATATACACATAGATTATGCATACATTAATGCATTTATGGTGTACAATGTGCTGATTTTATATACAATTTGAAATGCTTAGATCAAATTAGGTAATACAGAGTTTCACCTCATATACTTAATTATTGTGTTAAGACGTTTATATTCTATTCTTAGTAGATTTGACATGTACCCTTGCAATATGCTCCATAGGTGTGGTCCCACTGTTTACCTCCCTCCATCAACCCTCCCCCTTTCCTCCCATCTCTCTCCTCTTCCCTCCTACCTCCTGGACTAGAGTTGTGATTTATCTTTCATATGAAAGTGTGAATGATTATAAATTGGTTTCATAAAAGTACTGAGTACATTGGATACTTTTTCTTCCATTCTTGAGATACTGTACTAAGAAGAATATGTTCCAGCTCCATCCATGTAAACATAAAGGAAGTAAAATCTCCATCTTTTTTAGGACTGCATAGTATTCCATCGTATACATATACCACAATTCATTAATCCATTCATGGATCAATGGGCACTTGGGCTTCTTCCATGACTTGGCAATTATGAATTGAGCTGCAATGAACAATCTGGTGCAAATATCTTTGTTACATAGTGATTTTTGGTCTTTTGGATATACACCTAGTACAGGAATTGCAGGGTCAAAATGGCAGGTCAATTTGTAGATACCTGAGTGTTCTCCAAACTTCTTTCCAAAAGGAACGTATTAGTTTGCAGTCCCACCAGCAGTGGAAAAGTGTTCTCTTTTCTCTACATCCACGCCAACATCTGTAGTTTGGGGATTTTGTTATGTGGGCTACTCTTACTGGAGTTAGATGATATCTCAAAGTGGTTTTGATTTGCATTTCTCTGATGACTAAAGATTATGAACATTTTTTCATGTGTCTGTAGGCCATGTGCCTGTCTTCATCAGAGAAACTTCTGTTCATGTCTCTTGCCCTCAATGAAATGGGATCATTTGTTCTTTTCTTACTAATAAGTTTGAGTTCTCAGTGGATTCTGGTTTGGCACTGCAGAGGCTTTTTAGTTTAATCAGATCCCAGAGATGTATTTTTGGTGTTGCTTCAATTGCCCGGGGGGGTCCTCGTCATAAAGAATTCTCCCAGGCCAATTTCTTCAAGTGTTTCCCCTGCACTCCAAGAATTTTTATAGTTTCATGTCATAAAGTTTAAGTCTTTCATCCAATTTAAATTATGGTAATCTTTATATTCTTATAACCATTATAAAACCTAGTTTTTCCAGTTAATATGAGTGAGATAGGAGTGCTAGCCTTTGGCTAGGCTATGGCTGCTACTGGTGCACAAGCATTTTGGTTTGCCTTCCAGAAGAGAGCAAGCTTTAGATGGTTGGCATGAGGAGTTTTGTGGACAGAAGCAACACACAGCATCATCAGCGTAGGAAACTGAGGTCTTCTAGGATGGCCAAGTCTAAGACAGGTCCCAGGTGCTGCTTCAAAGGTGCAGTTCTAAGGTCTTTGGGGCAAGTCACTGGAGTGGGGGGGAGTCAGGCTGTTCTTTTCACACCAGCATCTCTGGCTCTCAGGTGTCCAAAGGTGGCACATGACTAGAGAGAGAGATTTCTTCCTGCTTTGCCATGTAGCATAGCATAGCAGAGACATTTAAAGATCAGGAATTCAAAAAGCAGAGTCGATTTTTTGGTCAATAGATTTGCAACAATCTCTGGAGAAAATAAACTTGAATGTCACAGTGGGCACTACCAAAAGAGGCCTTAGTGTGGTGCCCTTGATGATAGGGATTAATGGAGCAGGCACTGTGGAAATGGCACAGAGCAACTGAGAAGAAGTGTTTGTTAGCAGGTAAGAAGTGGTTCTGAGCACCTAGAAATTATTGGAGTAGACTTTGCAAGAGATAGAGCCTTCACCTGAGTAGCTGTGACTGTGGGAAGATGGCTTATGGAGTTAAAACCAAGAACCATATTAGAACTTTACTCTCCTTTGAGTCAAAGTAAGGACCTCAATATGCTTTTATTTCCCCTGCCTAACCTGCTCAATATTTTCTAATGTAATTGAAATTGGATACATGAATTTTAACTCATAATTTTTTCCTTATTCTTAAATTAAATATATTTTCTTTCAACAGTAATTTCACTCTTGCAATTTATATTATTTTATTTACTGCAATCCTCTAGAAAAATGTCTGTCTGGTGGCAATGTTCTCTGGAATTCTCTTAGGCTATACTTTCTCCATTTCTGTATCTCTTCTGTCTTCTTATTTTGAAGTTATTTCTTCCAAAGCATATGTTCACGTAAGACCCCATGATATGTGTACACTGTGAGTCTTTGAATATCTGACAATTTCCTCCCTCCACTTCTAGATGGACTCCTCTTTGTTTAATTTAGTTTCTTTCTTTAATGTTTTCAGAATAGCATCAATCATTAAATGTTCTCTAATTCACTGAGATATATTTAGGTGTGGCTGACTCCTCCTACTTGAGAGATGAGTAATCATCATGGAGGGGCATTTGGGTGCCTTCTCATAGTTCCTTCTTGTTTCTGCTGTTTCAAAGTTCTGCGTTTGAGTTTGCAGGGGATTATTTTTATATCCAGTTCATCTGTGTTAGTTTTCCACAGCTGCCAAAACAAATTACCCTGAACTTGGTGGCTGAAAACAACAGAAATTTATTCTGTCACAGTCCTGATGGCCAGATCCCAAATTAAGGAGTCAGCAGGGCTGCTCTGTGTCCAGAGACTTTCTCTAGAGGAGGTTTTGCTTCTCGCCTCTGCTGGCTTGTGGCGGCAACCCCGAGCTCTGACGCTTCCTCACATCACCTTCCACTCTGTGTGTTTGTGTCTCCTCCTCTGTCTCCTATTAGGGCCCATGTCCTTGGATTCTGGACCTTACCCAGGTGGTCCAGAATGATATCATCTCAAGAGATTTAACTTTATTACTTATGTATCTATAAAGACCCTTTATCCAAATAATATTCACAGGATATTGGGAGTAGGAAGGGATTTATTGTAACTGGCTTAGGCTCTTGGGCTCTCTTTGTAATAGAAATTAACAAGAGATCTAATGGGAGTCATAAGCAAGCCCTTATTGGGGCTCTATGCAGCCAGACACCTTATTGGCCTACGTCAGTATCTTGCTCCAGTGGCCCTGAAAAACAACACTCCAGAGGCAGATGGTTAAGTCGCCTCTCCTTATATGGGTATGGGCTGAATTTCAATGGCTAAGAAGCCATTTGAATTCAGCTGGGTCATGCTGCCCCAAGGTCATCTCTCTTGGCCAGAAGAGAGGCCCAACTCCTGTCTCTGTGTTGCCTTATCTTTTGAGGATGTCATTCAAACTGCTGTTCTAGCCATGCTGAAACTAATAATGTTTCCTTTGAGAGCCCAGTTAATCATTAGTTTGTACAATTGTGAATTTGTCTGTATATCACAGTGCTACGGTGAATTTGTGTTTATGTGTGTTTGTTATGTGTGTGAATATGTATGTGTGTATTTTTTTTTTCTGTTCTTCTGGTATTTCAAAAGGATGAGTATTCCCAGTAACCTAGGTACTCAACCACATATACAAAATGATATAATTCATTATTTTGCAGTTTTCCCCCAGTGTTCTGCTTTCAGGTAGAAAATTTAGATAACCTATATAGGATATTACTAAAGTTACATAACAAATAAAAGCTGATGGCTTAAAGTAAATATTTTTTCATTTTATTCATGAAATACTATTTCTGGATATATATGATATATTACTACAATATATCAGGAATCATGTTAAATGTAGGATAATTAGGATGTATATAATATACACCAAGATTTTATAATATATTAGGAGAATATGACAATATAAATGGCTACACATCAAAATAGAAAGTTGTGACTATCTGAAGAATGACATCAAGTGGCCTGGGAGTCAGGAGGATGAAAGACAGAAACGGAGGGGAGATGGGCACTTCAATCCTGTAATACATAGATACGAAGTGAATGAACGGATTTTTATACATATGTAACTATCAGACAGGTAGAAAGTTGTGTAGGTATAAACTCTAACATATTTGAAGGGGTTAAACTGCAAATAAACCATTTGCTATGTTTAAAATTATACATTTATAAACATCTGTTTGAAAATAAGCATTTTAGATTTCACGTGGTCCACTCCATGCATCTAATTATTCAAACAAAGGAATGAAAAGAACAGTGTAGGATTCTAGATGGACTGCCAGAGGAAGCGGCTGGGATTTGCTTCCAATTCCAGCATTTTCTTCGATTTTCACTCTGCCTTTGAGGATAGGCACAGGGCTTGAGAAATACTTCAAAGAGCTTTTCTGGCCAGCGATGTTTTCCCAAGCTCTCATAGCTTTCTCCGAGCTCTCAAAATTATCAAATACCAGCATACATCTCCCACACTTTTACTTTATCAGGGAAGAACACTGGGAGCAGCACTGCAGCCTCCAGAGTTCTTTATCCCGTTGTAAAGCAGCTGCGAGCTCACTGTTCTGCCTCCACCCAGGCCAGGCCACGGCCACACAAGGCCGATGTTGGGATGCAGCCTCCCACAGATGCCAGTTTCAGCGGTGGCTGTAATAAATGTGTGAGAACGTTATCACTTGATAGCTTTTCCAAGTTGGGAATGTGACTTTTATCAATCTTAGAAAACAATTATTTGGCTTCAAATTTGCATGCCACCTTAAAGGGGGGGGGGGGAGTGGTTTGTTCTGTCTGGTTGTACTGTCAGGAATTTTAATTAGTTTTGCTCCTTTGCTTATATTGAGCATATTTTACCTCTATCCAAAGTTAGCATCAGTTACATCTATCTGCTTCTAGGTGGAAAAGAAATTACTGGGACTTTCTTTAGTTTCTATAAAGTTTAAAGTCTCTTCCTGATATTTGACACCCCCCATGACACTGCCAGCATGGACAATATTTACTGAATGTCCAGTGCATAAGAAACAAATAAAAAAACTTTACCAACTTCTAATACCTGAAAATTTAAAGACATAAAAAGGATGATTCATGCTTGTAAGGTGCTTGTAGCCAAATGAGGGGTGCTGGAAGACACAGAAGTGATGAATGATTACATTTATATCGTGCTTTGCAAATCCCCAAAGTCTCACCCACTTACTGTTTAATTCTTGTATTAGCCTGGCAAGATAGCTGTTAGAGAGAAGAGAAATTAAGGTAACATATTTAGAAACTTGTAAGCAATTGAGAGAATTTTTTTTTCTTTTAAGAAAGACTATTGACAGAACTGTACTAGAGTAAATAGTTTTCTACTATTGTATAGCACAAGGAAATGTCTTAAGAGTTCAAACCAAAAAGAAAAATGATTATAAAATGCAGAAATTGGTAGAGACATCACCAGGAGAAGCAGTTTGATCTGATTGCTGAGGATAAGAGGAATGACCTGAAAATGTGGTGGGAGGAAAGACGTGAGCTGTGTCCGTGGAGGGGCATGCGCTGGGCCCACCATGTGACGCACCACCCTGAGCGCTCTTACACGGAATGCCCTCCTCATCACCAAACTCTCTTTACCAACTTCTGAAACTTGGTAAACAGAGTTGGCAAAACTTGAGAACCCAAAGTAACATGTAGGCCAGGGAAGAACAAGAGCCCTGGACCGTTGTGCCTTTTGATTTATTCATCACCCTTGTCTCTCCCTAGGAACCTGCTCCTCGAGAGAAAGGACTTTTTAAAGGGGACTAAATTGACTCTTTTGAAATATGTAATCAACTTACAGCTTTTGCAGACTTAAAGTGTTTACATTGTCTAAAAGACCTAAAGCTATAAGGTGCTTTCTATCTAACGTCATTTATTCTCTTGCTCACTATTTCAGCTTGTTCCCACATGTCCCTTTACATGACACAGGGTGAAGGTCTAAGTATGTAGTAGGTATATTTTTCTCATTCTGGGAGGAATATCTCATTTGTTTGATTTGCCATCCTTGGCACTCCCGTATCTAATGAGGAACCAATTAATTCTTCAATACCAGCATTTTATTTCTGTTATTTATTTCTCCATTGAGTAAACATTAGACAGCAAGCTTATACTACATAACTTTTTTCATAAGTATCATTTAATTTAATCTTTTGTTTAAAAAAACTCACTTTACTAAAGAAGATAAACTTGAAACTCAGTAAATTGGTTTCTTCCCCCAGAGCACTCCCCCTAAATGGCAGAGTGGATATTTGAACCCAAGCCCTCCACTTGCCAACCCCTTACCCATTCCACAAGAGCTCTCTAACCAAACTTCAGGAGCCTAAGTTTAGGCCACTCTAACTCATCACCTCCTGGAAACCAGCCACTTAAATTAATATTTTCATTTGTTTCCCTGACTATATAGGGTACATGGATAATTTTGATAAGGCTGTTGTTTGTATTGCCATAGAGTTAAATAGAGCAGCTATACATAAATCAAAACCAAAACAAAATGTTCTGCCGTGGTTGAAAAGCACAGAATACAAAATATACAGAACTTGTAGACGTCTTTAGAATACTAATCATTTGTCACTTCCATGATGCATGCAAATTCTCAGGAGCTAATGGTAAACTTGAATATAATCACTGGTGTCTTCTGTCTTGTTTCAGCTCATGGATTAGTGAGTAACCTGATCACACAGAGATATCATCATGAAATATGCATGTGGTTGACTATTTAGTCACACATCACATTTTCTGTTAACACATTCTCATTAGATTTTCTAAACACTATCGAGGCAATTCATCTTTCCTGCTTCAGCTTAGCCCCTCCTTCACATCCCACAGGTCCCCTCTGCCACCATCTCCTTGCCTTCCCACGTGCACGCTCCTCATCTGTCCCCTTCCTGGGTCCCCTTTCCTTTCTCCTCGCCAACATCCAGCGTTTCCTCTTAGTCATCATGTTTTATGTCTTCTGTAGCACTTAAACTTTCTTTAACTTATAGACTTCACTATTCTAGCACACATCCTCTCTGCTGCAACTAAAAACAATATTCAAAACAGATGTTCCCAAATTAATTCAACAGATTAGAAATCTAGGCCATACTTTCTAATTTAACTTTACTTAAACCATTCTGTGTGACCCTGTGAAAGCATATGTGGAGGAAAATAAATGAATTTGAAAGCCAACTAAATGTGGATTCTAATCATAATTCTGACACATTTATCAAATACATGGCCTTGGGAAAATTATTTTAAGCTTCTCCGCCTCAATTCCTCGGCTATAATGGTGATATATTACTCCTACCATATAAGGCTACTGTGAAGACTAAATGAGATGAGGAATTCAAAGTACCTGGCTTTGTTACCTTGAGGAGGTAACTTAACCTTCCTGTGATTCTATTTCTTTATGTTTAAGATCATAGAATAAGTGTACCTACCTCACTGGGTAACAACTGAATTTGTTACCATAATTGCTTAGAACTATGCTTGGCATTGAGTGATATATGACTGTTACTTATTATTATTATCATTACATAATGCCCATCACCATGCTTACCATTGAAAGGAGATCTTCTGTAGACAGTTCTTTTCTACAAAAGAGATACTATGCAACAAATTATTATAATATTGGCTTGTAGACAAATTGTTAGATTATTGACTTGTAAGCACACATTATTGAATGAAGTAATTCTTAAAAAGCATAATGGATAGATTATACCATATTAGAAATTAGAATTGATATAATGTGGTGTCATTTTATGAAGAAGGTGAGGTAAAGAGAGGAATCAAGGATGATTTTTATTTGAGTAACTTGGTATATGGTTATGTCCTGCACTAAGTGAAGAGGAACAAACTTTGGTCAAAAAGAAGAATGGATCAAATTAAAAAATAAACAAAAAAATTTTAAAGTATTACATGGTACAAAAGTCTAAGTAAATTGGATTAGCAGTAGAGCATTTCACTGCTCCAAGAAAGTTCATTGGAGTTGTAGGGAAAAGATAAGACTGCAGTGGATTAAAGAGGGGATCGTTGGTAAAGGTGTAGAAGCAGAAACCATTTTAAGAATATTGGCTAGAAAGAAGAGATAAATAGGTTATTGTTCAGAAGGCTACTTTGAAAAGAAGCCAGATGAGATACCAGTTGCTATACTGGTTTTTCACACCACGAAGTGCTAGGATTTGCCATGCCATAGGGGCAATGGATAAAAGGTGGCTTAAGACTGACTCAACTCTGCCTGGGAAAGTAGTAGGTATATCTTGAAAGAAAAGACTTACAAGAGAACATAACATATGTAACGCACTAAATGTATGGAACTGAAAATAGTCTCAGAGCCTTCACAGGCTAGAATATTTGGGCAAGATCAAAAAGCAAACAAGATTTAAGCTTGTTATTAAAGCAGAGGGACAGTCAGTCGGGAAGGCACATGGAGGAAGTGAAACGTGTGAGCCCACAGCGTCAGGAGGAGGGACTGGCGTCCATGATCAGAGAACAGAGTGTGGCAGTCTCTTCAGCTCCCTTCCTTATCTTTACTGGAAAGGTGAGTTTCCCGGAAAGCTGTTTCCTGCACAACATCCAGCAACATAGTAGAAGCCAAACAGATACTACTGAAATATTTATCGGGTAACTTTTGAGGATATAGAAAAGCTACAGGTAAGAATTTGCCTGGAGTAAGACTAAAAAAGGGAAAATTAAGGTTTTAGGTCTCAGAGAGTTTACTCTGAGTCACAAATTTGGATCTTCAGATAAAATGAAGCAATGATTTGGTCTAATTATATAATTCAATTCTATGGAATTTAAGAAAATTAAGCGAATATAATCACCCCATAAAATTCTCCCATTATTCTCATTCTTTCTTGCCCTTTACTCTTTCAGTGTCGGGAAGAAATTATAATTCCATAAGACATTATTTGGTCACCTATAATTTCTCTGGCTTATTGTTCTTGCTTCTTTGGAGTTTATAATCTTAATAGGAACAAATACTGTGAGATAAATCACTGAGAAAGGGCTTGAGAAGTGGGGATGGATATGTATTTAGAGGAAAAGTTGGAAGTGAATTCAAACTTGGAGGAGATGACATGAACAAAAGGAAAGAGGGAAGCAAGAAGGAGCCGGGGGTGTTCTGGGGACAGTCACCACTGACAGAGGGTTAGAGCTAAAATAGCCCTAAACCGTCGTGGTTGATAACTTATATTCCTGTGACTAATATTGCTGACTCGCAGGGATAGACTATCCAGTGAAGAAAATAAACAGCTCCTCTTCTCCGCAAATGAAGAGATGCTGAGTGGTTCAGTGAGTTTAAAAAAAAAAAAAAAAGATTTGTTCATTTCTTTAGAATTTTCAAAATGTCCTTGATGGAAGGCATGTGGGATTAAGTGCATTTTTAACCTGCGTTTTTGCAGAGACGTAAGCATTTGGTCTTCCCCTGTTCCCTAAGGGGAGACGGTGATAGCAAAGTAAGAGCCAGAACTTCAGATTAGTCCAGTAGGTAAAAGTGGTTTCCTTTGCTGAGTCCCTACAAATCCCTGCTTCCCAAAGAGCAGCAGACAAATTCCCCTGAAGTCATACATTTTTAAACGCTCCTTTGTGGCTCCTGGCTAGAAGGAGAGACTCAGAGCTTTAGCTCTGCAGGCGCAAAGCCTCTGCTTGTCAGAGATAGAGCCGCTTCACCTGCTCTTTCAGAGTGGCCCACGTCTGAGGCTTCTCCATTTAATGCAGAAAACCTTATTTGTTGATAAGACCCAGGTCTTCTTCCTCTCACTTGTAGCTTTCAAGCTCAGCCCTCCTCTGCTCAACACACTACCTCAGGGTCTTTTTAATGCCAATTGTGTCTGCCATGCGGAACTCGCAAGAGATTTCTTCTCTCATTTGTCTTTCATACTTTTCTTATTGTCTCCTCTCTCTGGCCTTGTTTCTTTTCTCCCCAACTTCCACATTAGTGTCTAGGATGGATTTATTTTAGCACACACAAATCGAAAATTAGCAGACCTTTTAGGTCTGAGTGTTGAAGTAGGTGCTCCAAAGGTCCCTGGCATGTTGCCGAAGAGTTAGTCTTGGATCTGGTTTCTTAAATGTGGGTGACAGGAGTCCTGTGACACTTTTGATATAAGTGGATACCCCTCAGTTTGTGCCTTCAGCATCTGTAAGCTCTGCCCATGATATGGGCTGGGGGCATTCTGAGAGCCTCAGAGTTCTGGGAAAAGGATGTAGGTGATGTAGAAAGAGAAGGATGATTAGTCAAATGATCCATCAGGTGGCCTGGGGGAAAACACAGCTCTTCAACCCACTCTTCCTGTGATTTCTGATGTGACTATGTAATTGTCATTCTTCCTTTATAGAATAACAGATCATTTAATGACCTTCCATATCCCTTTCAACTCTAAGATGTTACTTGCTATAGCTCTTCTTTGTCTCAATCCCCCACATTTTTGCTACATGGATTTTCATATTATTTTCCAGCCCATCTGGTTTCAGACAACTTGTGTTCCCCAGTCACATGTCAATAATGCATTTCACTGCTTACATACAGAGGGGGATTACACAGACACCTTTAGGATTTTCAAATCTGAACATTCAGAAAACGGGCTAGGAAGTGGTGCTTAGGTTATAACAGCAAAAGTTAGAAGATATTTTGATTCTTTTGGTTTGATAACTTTATTTTAGTAATCAGACTAGCTAATTACTACTTTTCCACATATTTTTCCATTTTCTTAATTCTTTAAAGTTTTCACTATGTATCTTGTGGGAAAAAATATTTTCTAACACTTTTCACCTGTAACGCCCAAATCTAAATTTAACAACCAGTTAACTAAATTCAAAAACCTCTGCTCATTATGGTACTGATCCATTAGAAAAATGTTAGACCCTGTAAAGGGATATTGCCAGTTTGATATTTTCCAATATTCTTCCTCCCTTTCCTAATTTTAACTTAAAATAAAACAAATCATGTACTGAATGCATAGTTGCTGTCTCCTCTGCTATTACTTTGTCACTGCAGCATTCCAAAATGTTTGATTCTGCAGTTTGCATACCTAAGATTCCTCATAAGATTATGCCATGTTAAGGTGAACAAGAAACAGCTGTATCCACACAGAGAAATGGAAATTATACTTGCTCGTTGATTCTAAGGCACTTGCTCATAGAAACTTCACAATCAATAGCATGTGTACGTGTGATTAGATTTATTTAGTCATTATCACTCTTTCGCTTGCAGCTCATGGTACTGAGCAAATACTAAGTGAAGAGTTTGAGTTTTTTCACATTGCCCTCAATAAATGGGTTTAACCACAATACAAATCTTATAATCCACCTCTTCAATCCCACTAGCAATGGGACAAATCCAGTAGCTTTAGAGGTAAGCCTTCAAATATACTTCTACTGACAGACTGCAGTTGGTTTTAGGAAAAATCAAGGCTGTGCAATCCTTTGCATTCATTGATGTTTTCTGTTGCCATGGTTTCCAAGAGTTCACTGAAATTAGGCTTTCAGTGTTTAGAAGTTCATGATATGGAGCTTTGGTAAATTCCTTCTCGCTCACCTAGATTGTGTAAGATATGTGAATTGCTGTCCCTGAATGGGTTTTGGAGCTATCAGAGCATCAACATGACTCTTCCCCTGCATGCCACTTGTAAAGAACCAAGGGTAGACAGGAGGCCTCTCAAGGAAAGCGGCATGACGCCAAAGGAGGGTTGCCCTCTGCGTCATGAAACAATAAAATGACTATTTTTATGCTTATTAAAGAACTACCTTCAAAGGGATTAATAGGGAAAACTAGGTTTGGGGATTGAGGTCTCTGGCCCAAGAGGGGATGTCCTGGTGAGATAAAATCTGAAAGAATACAGACTTCCAGAAGCTTCACTTATCTTAAAGAAGAATAACCACCATGTATAATATATAATCTACATATATACAGACACCACCTGGATATATATAAATGTATACATACATTCTGAACATGGTAGGAGTCCTGAAGTAGTTTAAATTGAGCCCAAGTTACAAGGAGGTGTCAAGAATGCAGGCAGAGGTTTCACTGGGCTACCAAGTAAAACATGTGATTTCTGATGTGAATATGCAATTGTTATCAGGTTTCTCTCTGCACCCCAGTTGTTAGGGAACCTCAAGTAGTTGCTGAGGGTCCCATTACCACACAACATATATGTATTAAGGGTTAAATCAGTGGAAGCAATTAGGCTTCATTTTCAGTCTCATCACACTGTGAATGAAAATAAGATCCTTGAGCCCAAATGTACTATCATCACATTCCTGAGGCTCAAACCCAGGACTTTTGTCAGTTTTCCCTCTTAAAGATAGTGACTTTTTAAAATTATTTATTAAACCATAACTGTGTACATTAATGCATTTACGAGGTATGATGTGCTGATTTGATATACAATGTGGAACGCTTACATCTAACTGAATAACATAACCATGTCCTTGATGGTGACTTTTTGATCAGCAATTGTCACCTGAATATGTAAGAAGCGGAGATAGACTGATAAAGCCAGATACAAAGAGACCAAAACAGGAAGCATATGAAACTAAATCTGTGTCTACAAGGAACTGCTCTAGATGGCCCAGAAGCATCTTCTAGGAAATAGTACAGAGTTCCAAAGAAGTAGGTGTGAGTTGCCCTGCCCTTGAAAGGCACAGTCAACGCCCTTCAGAATACGGGGTCCTACACTTAGGGTCCCAGTGAGTTTGGCAACAGCAAAGTTTCAGGAGGGATTTCTCAAGGGAGGCTCAAGAGAAGAGAATGATGCAGTTGCTATGCTGACGGTCACCAAGGTGGGACTCCCAGAGAGGAGAGGTCCAGAGTCTCCGTGTAGCTCCGGGGGCAAATGGGGGCAGCGGCAGATTAGCAGAGGAGGACTCCTCAGCAGCAGGTCTGAGTGATTGCTTGTCAGGCAGATGTGTTTGTAAACTAATGACTTTCACAGTGTGGTGAGATTGAAAATGAAGCCTAATTGCTTCCACTGATTTAACCCTTGGAATGCTGCCAGGCATGCCAACAGCCATGTGTCTTTAATCATGGGGGTTAATCACCTTCAGAAATATACCAGAAAACAGTGGCTGATAGAAGTCTGGGAAGCATTGCAGTTGCAACATCAGGTTTAGATTTCTGGGGCTGTCATCTCTTCAGATAAGGGTACTGAGAAGTTGGCCATGGTGCCCTCACACTGGTGTTTGTTAGTAGCAGATAGCATAGGCTATTACATACCTCTGTAATTCAGAAAAAAATGGATTAATATTTATGCATTTTAAAGTAACTTAAAAAAGACTTCAAATGAAACTTATGTGAGAATTAGTCACTATTTTCTTTTCTTTTTTCTTTTCCTAGAGACTAATTCTCTCATATAAGTTGGATTTAATTTTGACCAAAGTACATTATTTGAACAATAATTTTTAATTCAACTTGTTAATATGTTGTTTAGGATATTGTATCCTCATTTATAAGTGAAATATGTTTGTAATTTCCCTTTATAATAATATATTTTTTCCAATTAAAAAGAAAGAACTTATTGAGACTGGATTTTACAAGGAGATTTCTCAGATAAATCTTCTCTTAAAAGTTTATAGGTTCTTTGTAGTTTATTACTTGAATAGAACTATTCTGTTTATATGATAACTGTAAAGACCTCTGTCTTTGACGTTATGACAAAAGATAAATTCTTATTGTCATTAAAAAAAAAAAGACTTCTAATGATAGTGAAGAATAGCGAGTCACCTTGATCCTTTTAAGGCCACTGTGAACTTTAGTTCTTGTAGCTCTGAAAAAAAATATTACAATCAGAAAATGGTCTAATAATCAGGCCAGTCTGATTAATAGTGACAATTAGTATTGGACTACAGTGCATAACCAACTGATTATGAATCATTTGAGCACTTCAGGTAAATTTTCAATACAGGCAATTAAAATGAAAAGACTCATGATCCTTACATAATGACTTCATTAAATTAATTCAGTTCTGAGGTTGGGGGGAAATTTTCTTTTATAGAAAGGAACCAGCAGAATTTAAGTTGCATTCACTTCTGGTGGGAAAGAAAGCTAGAGAAAATAGTTAAAAGATTTGAATGCAGACATACTCCTAGGGACACACACACACACACACCACATTGCAAACTGCTTATTCTTTTCTGAAAGTGAACTGTGTTACTGAAGGAGAAAAAAATTCAAGGTCAGAGCATGGATTCTGTTCACATCACTTCTTTGGATGAAGTAAATGTTGCCCTCAGTTATATTTTGTATTCGCTAAGTGCATGCATTGTTATGGTTAAGAGAACACCACTGTGGAGTAATCTGTGAGAGACAGACACTTCAAAGACAGAAATACTCACTTCCGTAACACAAATAATTGACTCAAATCATTTGCTTCATGGTGAAAGACAAAGCTGGGGCCAAGTCCAGATACTGTGGTATCAAAGCAGTCAGGGAACAAAGATTCCTTCAGGTGAAATACAGTCACTTAGTCAAAGCCGCAAGAGTTTTGTACAATTAGACAACAGGGATGGAAGGAGAAGAGACTCTCTAGAGCTAAGAGCGAGTTGAAATGTTCCACATGAAATTCAGTTTCTGTTGTGAGATTTGAGTTAGGAATTCACTTTGCTTCCAAGACTCATCACTCAATACCTAACGCATACGGCTTCATGGTTTACAAAGTGCATTTGCATTTAGATTGTACAAACAGTCCGTAAGCTAGGTCTTGTGTGTGTTAATAATAGTGAATACCTATTTAGCAATTCAGAACTTTAAAAGTTTCAAATATTATTTCTTTTAATTTCTGTCATTCCACTCACAATTAAGAGGACTCTCAAAGTTCAAGTATTAATCGGGACTCGTAGCAGCAAAAGCGAGGTGCTAAGCATTGTCTTCTGATGGCAGGGCCTGTCCCACACTCTGCTTCCTGACCATGCTATCTCTTAGAGACCATTTCCTCCTGTTAGCTAATAGTCTTTTTCATAACAAATGTTTACATTGGCTGTATTATTCTGCACGTCTCTCAAGGTGAAAGCCACTTTAAATTCTAGATTACATACCATGATCTTTCTTCCTTTCAGTTGACGTTGCATTCCCAGACTGCAGGCTCTCTGAAGGCATGTCCTGCGCTTTCTAGCAGAGAACGTGGCCTTCACAGCAGAGAAAGGAAACTAGGAGAGTTAATTGGCTGAGCTTCCATTTCAGCCCATCTGGGAGAAAAGAATCTTGAGTGAAGAAAGGCCTGCCAGACAATGCCAGAAATACCTGTTTTTAATAATGAATGTGAAGTAATGAGACAGAAGCCAACAAGCTAAAAAGAAATAAGTCTAATAATCTTTTTACCACCAAGACACAGCAGGCACAGACTGCCACTTCTCCCTTCAAGAGACTGCCCACGTGTGACATGCCGGTGAATGAGGCACACTCCCTGTGTGCAGAGAACTTGCGATCTGGCCTGCAGAATCGGCCGGGCACACAAAGTGCTTCACTGCCAGGGAAAATCTCATCAGGAGAGAGAAAAAGAAAGGTGACGGGGATTCTCAGACCTCTTTTTCCTCAAAAAGCCACCAGTGAAGTTTATTTGTATCTGTTTGCTTTTCTATAAAATCCAGGGAGACAGAGGCAGTCTTCTGCCACCAACAACGGCAGAGCACCTCTGTGCACGTGGTAACATTCTGCAGATGTAGCTCTGTGAATCAGACCCCTCAGATCTGAATTTGACAGGCCAGCAACCCTGTCAGTAGAGAGATGAGCTAGCCCTCCAGTCCAAGCAAGTCCTGCCACTTGGGAACAGGAATTGAGAAGTAAGAAGCTAGAGAGGAAAAGACAGACTTACTTCCATTAAGCTTGTTCACTGCTGCCTCATCGCTTTACTTTGTTATTGAAAACAGGTATTTTTGGCATTGTCTATCAGGGCTTTCTTCACCCAAGCAGAAGTCAGGTAATTTCTGTCCAGACCCCTAATTATAGCAATCCTGACTCCTCCTTGGGGTTTTGTTGCTTTGGGAAGCAGCTTCTCCTAAAAAGGGCAGGCTTTGGCTCCACCGATTACTAGTGATGACTCTATCCATCTGACCCTCAATTATCCATCAGTAAAATAGGCATCCTAATACCAACCACATACTGACTCCGCAAGGAAAGGAAAAGTGTGGAAAACACCAGTGCCTGCCCACCGGAGGCCCTCACCCTGTATTTACTCCGTATTTACTCCCTTTTCTCTACATCAGCACCCTCTCAACTGCCGCTTTCCCATCCCACAATTTTCACTGGTCTGAAACATGTAGCTCACAACATCTGGCAGTGGTAGACTCTTGAACTCATCACTCATACTAGTCACACCCCTTCTGGTGACTACAGCTCCGAGCTCTTCTCCTTCCAACTCTAACATTGATGACCCTTCAGAGGGCATCTCTGACTCCAGAGACTCTGACTCGGAATGTCATTCCCACCCAGGCCTTGGTGCTGCCCCTGCCTGATCAGCACAGATTCTGCCAGCATCGCCCCCACCTACACCTTTCATTTATTTCATTCAATGTAGGAAGCACGGCTTACTGAGCAAAATGAAGGAAGGATCTAGAGGAAGGTCTAAAACATGGTTCTCATTGTTACTAAGTATTTAGAGAAGGGGCAGACAAATCCAAAAGACCATCTTGCAGTGAGTACAGAATCCCATTTGTTCTAGACCTTTCTGAGGCGTCCTTATTATGCAACACCATGTTCATAACTGTGTTCCTGACTTGCTGACCTGTCCTTTGTTTGGATTTGTTATTGTTCATGAACTATAAGTGTTTGCTTTGTGATTTCAACTTGATAAATGTTATGGTTATTTATCTTATGAGTTTAATCTTGCCAAGCGTAACGCTGACTTTATTCGAGGTCCATACCCTACCAGTTCAGCCACTATCCTCTTCATAACAATCCCCAGGCTTTCTGATAAGATGGCGCTTTCTCGTTGTATATTATCATTTCTTTGTAGTTAGCAGGTCAAACTAAGATTTTAAAGGTTGTGCTTGTTCTGTTCTTTACATCCTCTCTATCTACGCTGTCTGCAGACCTAGTTCTCTTTCTCTCAGAGGTTCTGATGGGTCCCTCTGTTTCCTCTTATATACCCTGCCTTGCTTTTTAGTCATTTGGTAACCAGTGCCTAAAATTATTTTTTAATACCGGTCTCTCCACTTTCAGAGACCATAGTAACCAGTACTAGCCCCTTGGTACCTCCTGCATCAAGTCCAGACTTGCCCTCCAGCTTTCAAGTTCCCTAGAAATACACCCCTGTTCCCACCCCACAATCCCCGCATTCTTCGGGCTGGACTCTCCAGTTGGTAAGAACAGTTTCCTTATAATCCCATTATAACTCCTGTCACATACCACACACATTTTAACCTGGGCCTTTGCCAGGTTCTTCCCCAACCTGCACTTCTTTCCTCCTTTTTCTCTTCCTGCCTCCTCTCTTCTGCACGACGCTGTAAGTTCAGTCTTAGCCTGTTTTGTTCACCACTTTGTACCCAGCAGATAGGGAATTTCCTGTCACAAGGCAAAGCTCGGCGCAAATTTACACACTTACTAATTGACAGTCCTTCAATGCTCCCTCAAAGCTAATCCTTTTCCTAACTTATACTCTTTTCTTTGAAAACATTCATCTTTTCACCAGCATATCGAAAGTCCCTTGAAGACGAAATCAACAGCTTGTATTAGTTTGCATCTCCCAGAGTACTGTGATGATGTGAGGAAAGTAAATAGTATGCTCTGGAGAGAAGTACACAGGTATGAGCCAGGGATGAGTCATAGAACATATATGTAAAATAATACCGACTCTTTGTTAGGAATTGTTCTAACATCTGAGATGTTACCACTGGGGTGCTCTGAATTCCAGATCTGCAGTGCCATGGTCTGTGAGGCTCTGGTGATACCCTTGACTTCTCTGAGCTGTGGACATCTATAGAAACTAGGAGGGATAAACTAGATGACTTCGAATAGCTTTTCCAGTGTAGTGATCTCTGAATTTTAAATACTCCTTTATAGATTGATGAATGGTAGTCATTGAGTACTTGGTGATTAAACAATTCAATCTTTGTCCTTACAAGCCCTGATTGTTACCTGAAATAGTAGGATCTATTTTCAGTTTCTTTTCATGAATTTATTTGTTCAGAAAATGTTTATTGAATACTTCTATCTGAAAAGTGGTGTGCTAAAAATGCTAGAGGTACGTCAACGAACCAGATACGATCCCTGCATCCTGGCGCAGCCTGTCTCATGCCACATGCACCAACGGGCCTAGTGACCACGTTTACTTAAATATCTTTCATACAAGAGTAATTTTTGCTAATCATTCCATGTAGCTGATGTGATCATTCTTAGTAACACGTACTATTTACTTTGGAAGAAGTTCAAACAAAATAGGCCCTAGAAATACAACTTACTTGAGGCTTCTCCAGAACATGCTTTAGAGGCATTCCTTCATAGCTGCTGTATAAAAAAGGAAGACTTTTAAGTAGGGTCTTAAAAGTGAGCTTCTTCGATATTTAACTAGAGCAGATCTACCTGCAATTTTTTTTTTTTAATGTATTAAGGTCATACTGCTAAAAACGTTTTGATGTTCACTGCTATAGATAACTGATTGAAGTTAATAATAAAATAATGGAATTAACAAAACAATGCTATGTGTAAAGAACTTTAATATGATTGGTGAATCTGAGCTCAGAATGTGGATCAAGGAAATATGTGAAATATAACACTAATTATCCCCTGATAGGCTGAGGGAGTATAGTAATGAAATTCTTCCGAATCCCGTAGGGAATCCAGAGGCACAGCATTTAGATATACCTTTCTTGTTGCATTTGAATTTTCATAGAGCTCCTGATGCTGAAGTGTTCTCAGACATAACACTTTCTTTCTCATCACATGTATCAATTAGTAATTTGTGGTTAGAAAGAACATTTTTCAGATTCTTGTTTTGACATCCTGCAATCTTCCCGCACTGTGCTACTCCAAGAAAAGTGACTTTAACACGTTTTAGATTTTCCGTAATTGAACAGATTATACTCCAAAGATAAAATCATTAACAATCACAGTATAAGTTCAAAAGTAACTTTCTTATAAAGGCCATGTCAATGCCAAAAAGCAGTTATATAAATGATTCAATATCATACTGGACTCACTCAGTACTGAAAATTAATAGTATTCTTATTTGATCATAAGGCAAAGTGATTAAAGCTATGAGGACAGTGCATACTTTTTTACAAAATAAATGTAGTTTAGCCTATATGAATTTTAAAAAATCCAGTGGGATTCTCCTAATAATGAAATGGCTCATTTGCAACCAAAGGTGAAATGGGCATCAAAGACATTCAGCAAGAGGCATTTGGAGATGATGTTGGGGCATCAGATGCTTGTCTGTAAGATAGTCCACAACTCAGCTCACTAATTGGTGGGAAGAATGCCCTCTCTTTTGGATCATCCGGGCTTTGATTTACTTCTTTAAGAAATTACTCCCCCCTCCCAGTTGTAATGAGGTATAACTGACAAATAAAAAACTGCAAGTACTTATGGTTAAAAAGTGATATGATACATACAGACCCTGTGAAACGGTTACCCCTCGGGCTATTTAGCATTCACCTCATATATTGACCTTTATTTTGCCGCGGGAACCTGTAAGACCTCCTCCAACACTCTTCTTAATCTAGCAGGAATTCAGGATTAGAAAGGAGACTTTGATGACCTTTATACTTTATTCCTCAAAACCCTTAAAAGTGGTTTATCTGGCTTCATTCCACAGACCTAAAACACTCCCTTTAAGATTGTAGCTAGAGCGTATTGTTCAAGGCATTTTCCATACAGAGCCTTCTTGCTGTCTTCATTTCAAGCCTTGCCTTGAACCACCCTCCAGCAAACGGGCTCTCTTTCTCTGACTCGAAGAGGCTCCTGATGCCTTTGAGACACCTCTTACCCTATAACCACAATGGTTAGCAAATGAGCCTAAAAATCAGATCTTCAGCTATGGGTCTTCTTGACAAGTATAGAAGGTTTAGCTAAAGTAGGAATTCTTTATAATGTCAATGTCAGACCATGATAACATTTTATAAATACAGTATCTCTATTGAATTAACAAAATTAAGAAAATTACAGTCAGCCTTTGGGAGCCTGTTTTAGTCTCTGGGGTAAACAAATGATGTCTGTTGTCACCTTTCTCGGGAGGCCAAGTGAATGAGGAGATAGCAAAGCTTACTCCAAGTCTACTTTTCTTTTTTTTTTTTTACAGTCATAATATTCTTCTTTATGAGGATGGGCATGCGGTGGTGGCAGACTTTGGAGGTGAGATTTCCATGGGTAATACCCCAAGTGACATCCGTTTCTTCATTCTTAGCTGGTGCCTGATGCCTGTGCCATGAATCTGAAAGTGAATTTCACACCGACAGCTCTATGCCTCTCTGTTGTTCAGATTTCAGTGACCCTACATTTTGAAAATCTATTATTTCTGTCTTTTTTTTTCTTTTTTGATATCCCCAGCCAAGAGAAAGGAAGTGAGAATTTGAGTAAGACAGAGGTTTTATGAGGTCTCAAAGTTTTAGCTGCTTTCTCTGCCCTTAGTTTTGAGACATTTCCTTTGATATGAATTTGTTTTCTCTTTCCTTCAGAATCAAGATTTCTGCAGTCTCTGGATGAAGACAACATGACAAAACAACCAGGGGTTTGTGCTGCTTGTGTTTGCTATAATTACGAACCAATTAAAATGTGTAAACTCAGCATGAGTGGGAGAAAGATGGGAGTGGCTTTCATGCGAAGGAATGCCATTGTCGTGGTGGCAGGAGAATGTCTTATGTTTTCATATTTAGCAAGCACCCAAAATAACTACTTCAAGGCTTTGCTAGAGAAATATTATAGGTAAAATCTATGTGTGGAAAATGTTACAGATAAAATAATACAGAATATGTTTCCAATATAACTAAAAGTACATGGTGGGCACTTCATATTTAGATCCCCTCAGCACTTATAGGAACAGTTAATAGGTGACTAACTATAGAAGTAGTGGCTCATCAGTGTCTATTAACTATTCGTGGTCCCCTTTAATGTTATAAGGCAATGGGAAGTATAGTCAAGTATGAATGTTTCAGTAAAAATAAGTTATAACGTCTGAAGCAAGGGTAATTACGCTCAGAAACATCTGAAATCAAGTTCATTACCTGCCCCCCTCTTCCCTGCCTCATCCATTCTTCTACTCAATGAAAAGTGCACTCCTCCTTCTGCACTGCCGGTGATAACTAATTACCAGGCTTGGAGTAATTTTTCATTCTTTCCCTTTCTTGTTTCTGCTTACACTTTACTCAGCCACTTCTTCTGTTTTGTTTTGTTGAAGGTCATCCAAACCTCTCAAATCTCCTTTCCCCACTGTCTCAGTTGAGATCCTCATCATCTCTTTTCTAGACTGTGACACTAGATTTCTAATTCCAATCCTCTCTACCAGTACATTCTTTGTAAGATCAGTTAAGTAGTGTTGCTCAGACAATTCCTTTTCTCCTCTCTAATGCTCCACAGTCTACAGGCAGAGATCCATATTCCTTTGCCTAGAAGCCTCCTGCCCTCCCCAGTCTGGCCCCAGTGCTCGTGTGGAACCTCCTCTTTCACCACAAATTTCCTCAAGTCCCCTGTGCCCAGCACAAAAACTGTCTGGCTATCCCCAAACATGCCTTTTACTCTTGCATCCTGTGTCTTTGCGAGTGTGGTATCCTCGGCCCAAAAAGCCCTGCACTGCACCCCACTTGGGTGAAATTTACTCATTTCAGAAGGCACGGGCAAATTTTACCCATTTTAAGCAGTTTCCTTTCTGTAACCTGGCCCCCCAACACACATTTTTCTGTCTGTGCATTTGTATGACTTTGCACTATTAGCTTGCACTCAAATGTATATATTCAATAATATATACATTTATATATAACTAATTACCAGGCGATAACTAATTACCAGGCTTGGAGTAATTGTTTCTGTTTTGTTTTGTGGGGGTTGGGCATTATACAAAAGGACAGAAAGGCAACACCTGAATAAAAACTTAGTCCTTGACCTCAAGAAGTTCACTTTCTAGTGGAGAAAACCTAGTAGCAAGCAGATAGATTTAAAGCAGTGTGGAAATTCAGTGATGGAATTACCTAAGAGCACTATAATCAGAATAAAGAAATTCTTGAAAAGCTGAAATTTTGCATGATTTCAAAATAAGGTAGACATTTCAAAAGAATTATCAGCAGCCAGAACTATGCATGAAATTTTAGTACAAGTAATAAAAGAACAATGGTTTCTTTCTGTGTACACAAAGATGTTTGGCACAGTTGACTGATAAGATATGGAGCATGGGATTTCAGGGTGGAAAGGGGTTGTTACACCTCTGGTTCTTAAGGAATCTTAGGTCCAGGAAGCTTAAGAGAATTACCCGGAGTATCTCAGTCTGTGATAGAACCAGAACTAGAATTTTCATCTCCTAACTCAAAGTCTAGTATTGTGTACACTAAACTATAGAAACAAATTTTATGCATTTGAATTCAAGAATGGAAACTAATTTTTTAAGCTGCAGAATATATAATTGCAAATGAAAAGAATGTACATAGCATCATTCAGAGGCTAGACCTTTGTACAGAGAAGCTTGTGCCATTTTACAGGTTTTATTTCTGCAATATTGCACAAAATAGCATTCAAAAATAGCACATCTGGGCAAAGAAAATAAGACAGACCTGATCTTGCTGGTGATAAATCTACTTCATAAGAATATTCTGAACACTCCTCTCTAGCCCTTTCTCTCCTCAGCCATGAGAGCACTATTTATGGGCCTAATTTGTAGGTTGTAACTTCCTAAATTACAACCTGAAGACTTAAAGGAGGTGCCTCCCACAGTGTGTGATTCACTCCCAGGAAGGCACAGGATCCCTGGATGAATCCATGGTTGGTGATTCTGAAATTTATCAGGCTTCTAAGGAGAAAGACGCTCACAAATAACCCAAAACGTGCTGCTGCTGGGATAATCATTTCATAAGGGGCAGAGCTACTTGACTACAAACCCATAAAATATGTGTGTGATTTTGTGAAGAGTTAAGAATTTTATGATTTTCCAATGATCAAAAAAGATTCCCTTTGAGAAACTGAAAACCTCAATAAACACACCATGTGTGCATATAAGGGAATTTATTGCACACATTGAGGATGTCACTGTATATTTATGTTTGGAGCACACTGGGAGAACACTTAGGAAATCCTCACTGAGAACACTGTAGCGGAAGAACTAAGCACTGGGTAACGGGCTTGTGATGTCTGTTGCTGCACAGAACCTCCGCTGGATGGCCCCGGAGGTGTTCACGCAGTGCACTCGCTACACCATCAAGGCTGACGTCTTCAGCTACGCTCTGTGTCTGTGGGAACTTCTCACCGGCGAAATTCCATTCGCTCATCTCAAGCCAGGTAAGACGTGCTGCAATGAAAGTTCTCCTGTTTCCTAGAGTTCATTGCATTTCAGCAACCTCAAGAAATGTTTTTTTCCCCTAAAATGATTATTCTCAGTGGGATGACAAGGTAGGAGTTAAGTAAACAATCTTAGAGTGTTATAAGGCGTGTGCCTGAACTAGACCACGGAAGGACTTCATGCTGCCATTTCAGACACAGGCACACAGAAGGGTAGGCATATTTTGTTAAAGTTTAGGGCTTTTATTTATCTGCTGATAATAAAACAAGCAAATGACTATGACTGTAGCAGGTGGTGGCAAAGAGAGTGGAAAATGCAATATTTATTGAGATTAGATTTTAGAATTGTACTTTTAATACGTAAATAGGTGTTAAGGAAGTAGTAACAGAAAATCACCTGCTAGGGCTGCTCTCTCCTGGTCGCACAGTACACAAAAGAAAATTGTTTTTCTTAATAATCTTATGTTGCATACATGGATTTATTCCGCAGAATGGAGCATGGTGAGTAAGCCCAGTTTCCACTGATGACAAACATTATACTCTGCTTATACGTACAAAGTGAAGAAGAGGGATGTAATAACAGGCAAAGTGTGCACCTATTTTTGGTTTAAGGTGAATTTTATTTGCTATGTCTCAGTTTTATTCGGGTTGCTCTCACATCTTGTCAGAGTAGCCTGGACTGTCCCTAAGGACATTGCATCCTTAGAAGTCAGTATGCTTGGAAAGCAGTGGTTCGATGAAAACACGAGTATTATACATTTTAAGTGGATTATATTGTGAGCTCCTAATGGCCACCTATAACAATTTATCAAAAAGACAAAGTCAGAAGCAATGTCAGTTAAATATCCTTTTTAACAAATTAGAAGTCTTAACCAGCATCACAATATGTACTTTGTACTCATCTACAGACAAAAGCCACATCTTATATTCTCTTTTCAGGGTATTTTCCCCATGCTACTGTATGGTCTTCTAATTACACACTGCGGAGTATCTAACAGAGTGTTGTTTGTTTTTTGTTTTTTAACAAATTATGTGCTCTGTACGTATTTTATTAAGTAGAGTGATGATCCTCTTAATTTTTCTCTCTGTACTTTCTATAGTTGTAAATGATGATATTTAGCCCTTATTATAGAATGGATGTGCAGACTCTATTTTTAACTGAATGAACGCTGCCATTTCTAAGGTCTTGTTCTAATGTGCTGCTGTCTCTCTATCTCCTAAAGTTTGCATTCTGATAAGACTAATGGATAACTAAAAAAATCAATTATAATTCTAGATATACTTTGGTATTTTTAATAAAGGAGAAATACATCTCATTTCTGCTTATTCCCTATGTCAATCAACCAATTAACCTGATCCTATTGATCTTAGCTCCTAATACATCTTGAAATTATTTACCACTTATCATCATATACCACCATCCTATCCTTCACTTGAATTACTGCAATAGTATATTAATTTTTTAAAAATTAAAACTTTTTACAGAACAGGTTTACAGAAAAGGACACAATAATAACAATAAAGGAAACTATAGACCAACTAAATGCTATTTAACTAAATTCAACAGCACACCAAAATGATAATTCATTCCTATGAATGTGTAGGTGATTATATACTGATTTCATAGTAGTATTGAGTACATTGGACACCTTTTTTTCCATTTTTGAGATACTTTACTAAAAAGAATATGTTTCAGCTCCATCCATACAGGTAAACATAAAGATGAGAAGTCTCCATCATTTTTGTTTGTTTTTTGCAGTTTTGGGCCAGGGCTGGGTTTGAACCCGCCACCTCTGGTATATGGGGCCGGCACCCTACTCCTCTGAGTCACAGGTGCCACCCCCAGTCTCCATCTTTTTCGTAGCTGCATTATACTCCATGACATACATATACCATGATTTGTGAATCCATTCATGGGTTGAGGCAAATGTACATAATGCAATGATATGTTTTAAAACTATTAAGAATAGAGTATAAATGTCTATCCACAACAAATAAGTAAGCAAGGAGATGGTTATGTTAATCAGTTAGATGTTAGCATTCCACATTGTTTATCAAGTCAGCACATTGTACCCCATAAATGCATGAATGTACACAGTTATGATTTGATAAAGAAAAAAGTGATAATTCAGCATGATCAAGTTGGTTTCATACCAGTGGTGTAAAACTGGTTCAACATATGCAAATCAACTATTGTAATTTGCCATAAATGGAATTGAAAACAAAAACCATATCATCAACCTAATAAATAGACGTACAAGAAAAATTAATTAAAATCCACTACCCCTTTATGATAAAAATCCTCAAGAATCTAGGCATAAAAGGAACACATCTCAAAATAATAAAAGCCATCTATGACAAACCCATGGCCTAGATCATTCTGAATAAGGAAAAGTTGAAAGCATTCCTCCTTAGAAATGAAATAAAACAAGGATGCCCACTGTCACCACTTCCATTCAACATAGCACTGAGGGTCCTGGCCAGAGCAATCAGGAAAGAGAAAGAAATAAAGGACATCCAAATTGAAAAAGAGGATATCAAACTATCCTTGTTTGCCATGACATGATCTGATATCTAGCAAGTCCAAAGCGACTCTTCCAAAAGACCCCTATAATTGATAAATCCAGTGAAGTTTTAGGTTACAAAATTAATGTACACCAATCAGTAGCATCAGTAGCATTTTTCTACATGAATTACAGTCACATTGAGAGTCAAATCAAGAACTCAATGCCATTTACAATAACTTTAAGGAAAATAAAATACCTAGGAATATACTTAACCAAAGAGATGAAAGATCTTTACAAGGAGTACTAAAAAGCACTGATGAAAGAAACTGTAGAGGACATCAACAAATGGAGAAGCATCCCATGATCACGGAGTGGAAGAATCAATACTGCTGAAATGTCCATACTGCCCAAAGTGATTTACAGATTCAATGCAAATCCCATCAAAATGTCATTTTTCACAGAATTAAAATAAACAACCCTAAATCTCATATGGAATTTTTTTTTAAATCCAAATAACCAATGAAATTCTAAGTAAAAATTAGAAATGAAGAGGCATCACATTACCAGATCTCAAATTATACTACAAGGCACTATAGTAACTAAATCAGTATGTTACTGACAAAAATGTAGACACGTAGGTCAATGGAACAAAATAGAGAATCCAGAAATAAAACCAAATAGCTACAGCCAATTGATTTTTTACCAAGCAGACAAAAAAACATACACTGGGAAAGGACACCCTATCAATAAATGGCACTGGCAAAATTGTATAGCCTCATGCAGAAAGAATGAAACTGGATCCCTATCTCTCACCATATAAAAATTACCTCATTAATGGATTAAAGTCTCAAATGTAAGACCTGAAACCATAAAAATTCTGGAAGAAACATAGGAAGAACTCTTCTGGACATTTTCCTATGCAAAATTTATCACGATGATCCCCCAAACAAATACAGCAACAGCATGTTGCATTTATCAGTAATTCATTCTTTTTCACTGCTACATAATATTCTATTTTATAGCTGTGACTCAATTTGTGCACACAAAGTTGAGTATCATTTCAGTTAGTCTCACTTTGGGGCTATTATGAATAAACTTGCTAAAATAAGTTAAGTTTTTGTGTGGTCATTTTATCACTTTTGGATAAATGTATAACAGATGGATTACAATATCTTATGATGAGTTTTCTGAAGGTGCCTATACCATTGTGGATTTCTGTCAGTTATCTATGAGAATTTCACTTATTTTATATCATTGCCAACATTTACATTGTCTTTTAAAATGTGATATATCATTGTGCTATTATTTTACCTTTCTTCAACGACTGATGATAATATTTTCAAGTGCTTGTTTGCTATTCATGTATCTGTCAGGAAATATTTATACAAAATTGTCTTATAATTTAGTTGTAACAGTTCTTAGGACTTGGCACAGTTGGCTTACGCCTATAATCCTAGAACTCTGGGAGGCCAAGGCAGGAGGATTGCCTGAGCTCAAGAGTTTGAGATCAGCCTGAGCAAGAGTGAGACCCTATCTTTACTAAAAATTAGAAAAATTAGCCATGCATGGTGGTGCATTCCTGCAGTCCCAGCTGCTTGGGAGGATCACTTGACCCCAAGAGTTTGAGGTTGCTGTGAGCTATGAAGCCATGGCACTCTACCCAGGGTGACAGAGTAAAACTCTGCACCCCCCCCCCAAAAAAAAAAAGAATTCTTAGATTCTAGGTAGAAGTTTTTAATCTGCTATGTGTTTTGCAGGGATTTTAATATAATCTGTAATTTGCTTTTTCATGTTTCTGTTGTCTTTCAAAGAGTAGAGTCTTTAATTTCAGAGAGTTCCATCTTATAAAATTTTAGATCAATTTGTTTGCATCCTGTCTAAAATATTCTTGCCTCACCCAAGGTACAAAAAGATGCCTCACATGCTTTCTTAGGGAAGTTTTATAGGTTTCGGTTTTATATTTATAGGATCCATTTTGAGTTATTTTTTAAAGTACAAAGTATAGGTTGAATTTGCTATTCTTTTGTTTATTATTTATGTATTTTAATATGGTTGTCTAACTATTTCATCATGATTTGCTGAAAAAAATATTCTTTCTTCATTAAATCATTTGGTACCTTTGTTAAAAATCAGGTAACTATATATGTGTGCACTTATTTTTTACTCTGTTCTGTTCCTTGTATGTCTCCTTTACATCAATAATATATTATTTTAATAGCTTGTAGTAAGTATTGAAATCAGGTAACCAATTACTTCGTTTGTTTAGGTAGTTTTTTCTTTTCCATATAAAGTTTAGAATCAGCTTGTCTATTTCTACAAAAAAAGAAAAAGAAATTTTTTTAAAAGCCCTTGGAATTTTGACTGGATTGCATTGAGTCTGTAGTTCAGTTTGAGTAAAACGGATACCTTAAGAATGTTGAATCTTCTGCTCAGTAAACAATGTAGCTCTTTCTCTTCATTTAGGTCTTCTTTAATTTATGTCCTTAGATGTATTTTGTAATTTTTAATATTAACCTTTGCACATATTTTTAGAGTTATCCTCTATGTTTTATAGATTTTGATGATATTGTTATTTCTAAAAATGTCGATAGGGTTTTTGCTAGTACATTGAAACACAATTATTTTTTATGACAACAGGGTACCCTATATACTTGCTAAATCCACTTATTCTTTCTAGTTCCTTCTCCGAACATTCTCTGGGATTTTTACACAGATCTTTATTTATTTCCTGACTCTATGTCTTTTATTATTTTTTTCTCGCCTTCTTGCACAAGCAAGGACTTCTACTACAAGGGTGAGTAGAAGTGGTGAAATACATACCTCATATCTACTTCTCAAAGTTTCACCTTCCACTACCCTGGTTCGAATTGCTGGTTTTACAACTTGAACTTCTGAAATTGCCTTTGGCTGTTTTTTCTTTGTTTGTTTTTGTTCCCCCTCCCTTTCTAATCTCTACACACCTGCTGGAATGATATCTTTAGAGCATAAATCTAATTGAGGCATCATTGCTTAAGGTTATGCTATGGCTCTCCGTATTCTTAGGATTAAATTTCTAAGTTCTTGACACATCCTACAAGACTGCCTGATCCTGTTCCCTGGTCACACCCTTTTACTTTCTGTGTTCCAGACATTCTGGCCTTCTCTTGTTTCCTTCAATATGTTCCATTTCATCCAGACTCTAGGCCTTTTGATAAGTTCAGCTACCTCCATAAACGCTGTTAATGATGACTACCACAGAAATACTAGAGGACTAGATGAGATGAAGTTTGTGACTGAACTTCATAAATTGAAAACTCTCTGCAACTGTACAGAAAAAGCATAATACAAGGTCAAGGCTTCCTATGATTCTGTACTTGAGAGCCTTCTCATTTTCCAGGAAGCCCATAGAGAAATTTCAGAGACATCCTTGACTCTTTTCTCCTTCTTACCTTTCTGTTTGAGGGATAGGGTCTGGCTCTGTTCCCCCCAGACTGCAGTGTAGTGGCATGACCATAGTCCACTGCAGCCTGGAATTCCCAGGCTCAACCAACTCTCTCACCTCAGCCTCCCAAGTAACCAGATTATGGGCATAAGCCACCACACCAGGCTCCTACTTGCTGTCTCTCAAATACAACCACTTCTCTCCATCTCCACAGCTACTTCCTTGTTTCACATGTAGAATATTGCACACCATCTTAAATAGTGTCCTGTCTTCAGTTTGGCTTGTCATCTTTTTTCTACCAGTCACTACATTTAGCTTTCTAAAAATTCAATTTGATCATATGGCTTTCCTGACTTAAATCCCCAAATGTATTTTCTTTGCTCTTAGGATAAAAAAAAAAAAATTCTTAAGACAATCTACAAAGCCCCTCCTGAGTATGCCCCTGCCTTCCTCCCCACATCTGTGTCTCACCAGACACGGCCTGTCATCTATAGCCATCCCCACCACAGGGAGCTATTTCATTTCCTCAGCAGGCTTCCGCTCACCTCCATGCCTTTGTGCAGGTTAGTGTCTTTATCAGAGACATTCTGCCCCACTTTTCATCATACTAACTCCAATTTACTTTCAGATCTTAGCTTAGATGTAACATCTTTCTCTAAAAAAACTTTCTTAAAGCACCAATATCATGTTAACTACAGTTTCCTACATATCCCAAGGCACCATTTATCATAATATTTATCATGTTTTACTCACACAGTTTTGTAGTTTTCTATATTCCATTATACTTTGATAATCATAAAATTAATATTTCAAGGGGATAAGGACCCCCCTCCTTTCATGGGTGTTCATAAATATTTACCCCTTTTAGAAGGAGAATATTATTTAATAAAAAGTTAAAAATCTGGCCTATGAATAACCTGATCCCAACATCCCAGATATTAAAGTATATAATACTTTATTGGAAAGAAAGTTTATTTATGATAGATGCTGAATTTTTTAAAGTTGGACAGTTACCATGAATCAAGAAACAAGATGGCTAATATCATTGCAGTGGTTAGGCAATCTAGCATATGTTCAGCAATAAATTATGTGAAGCATCAGATTCAATATAAGCAACATATTAGCCATTTACAGTGAGGAGCAAACCCATGACTACACTGCAGGACAGCATTATCAATTATGGCAGTAGCATCATTACACGGGGCTCATCCTTCTAGATTTAGCATCAGACTACCTCCTGGGAGAAATATAAAAGAAGAAAACCAATATTAGCTTTGAATTCTATATAAGTGATAGGTAAACATTCAGAAGAACTTGAAGTTGTGGTCTCTTCAGTATAGCACAAGTTTATCTTTGCTCTATCAGTACCCTCAGGGGTTGGATGATACCCGCACACATTAAAGAGGAAAGTCTTCTTTACTCAGTCTACTGACTCAACTATTATCTCCTCCAGAAACACTCACACACATGCCCAGAAATAAGGATTTACTAGTTATCTGGGTATCCCCTAGCCCAGTCAAGTTGACATATAAGAATAACTACCACAGGACTCATGTGTGTCAACAATGTAAGTCACTGCAGAATTTTGGGGGATATAGTGCAAATCTATTACTATTCTAGAATGCTCACTCTTCTTAAAAGTAAAGGCTGGGAGGCATCTGTAGTTCAGTGGGTAGGGCGCTAGCCACATGGGCTAGCAGGTTTGAACCAGCCCATGCCAGCTAAAAAAACAACAATGACAACTGCAGCAAAAAAATAGCTGGGCCTTGTGGCGAGCACCTGTAGTCCCAGATACTTGGGAGGCTGAAGCAAGAGCAATTACTTAAGCCCAAGAATTTGAGGTTTCTGTGAGCTATGACACAACAGCACTCTACCGAGGGTGACAGCTTGAGACTCTGTCTCAAAAAAAAAAAAAAAAAAGAAAGGAAAAAAAAAGTAAAGGCTGGATTGGAGGAGTTTAAAACAAGAAGCAAGGAAGCCATTTCTAGGAAAAATGGCTGATTCCAACATCCCAGATATTAGGAAAAATTTCTAAGGAAAAATGTCTAAGACCTGAATTGGAATTATGGCTTTGAAAGATAAAGGAGATTGGTTTAGGGAAATTTTTCTTAGGACTTCCCAATGGATTGTGGTGGGAGCATAATGAAGAGGGGGAGTCAAGAATGGCTTTTCTGGCTTCTGGCTTAGCCAGCAGGAGAATGATGGATACGGGAAAAGGAGCAGATTTGTGAGAGAAATGATGAGATTAGGAGGAGAAGGAGCTAAGGTGTGAAGCCAAGCAGAGAGGGAGGATCCAGGCAAGATGAAAACAAGAGCTGGTACAACTTCACTCACTGGTACAAGGTGGATTTGGCCAAAAAGAGTTGATTTCAGAGTCAGCAAGGATGAGAATCCATCACATCTGCCATTTGGCAAACAAGAGGTGTCCTGGCTGCATTTTACGGAAAGAAATCAACACCTGCCTCCTAGATTTTATTCTTCTCCTGGACTTGTCTCCTCTGATATATCATGAGAAGCTAAAGAAGAAAGCTGGGATGAATTAATCCATCAGTATGTATTTATCCAATCTCTCTCACCTGTAATCAGGTATCCAATTCTGTGGGTCACTTGCAGTAAAGTCGGGGACCAAAAAAGAGAGCCTCTTTTTTTCCTTTTGTTTTGTGATGCCAGCTGGTTCCTAAGGAGATTTGCCTCTATGTTCTGGGATGCCTTAATGCCAGGATCAAACTACGTCTGGGGTGTAGCAGCAAATTGAATACATATGCTAGTTTATTCTAGCCAGGTTTGGTGAGACTTCATACTGAGATTTTATCTCTGAGTTGCAAACTAGAAGTCCAGGAGCCAAAAATGGCTTGCATACATTTTCTTTCCGCTATATATATATATATATAGTGTGTATGTGTGTACATATATATATGAATCAAAGCATATTTAGAGACAAAGCGATTTCACAGGTCTCATATTGATAAACATTTGCGTTGGTACTCCTCCTTAAATATTAGATGCTTATGTTTCTCATATAAGGTTAGGATCCTAAAGCATCCTGAATGCAATAATCACAAAGAGTATAACCTCACTGATAATGTGGACTGTGCTTTGACAAGGGGTAGGAAAACAGGAGTGAGCTGAAGTTCTGAAATCCCACATCTATTGTGCCAATCTTTATCAGTTTATCCCTAAAGAGAGTAGAGCCACCAATCACTATGCTACACGGATGCCTGGAAAGATCAAATCAGTCCAATACATGGTGATCTTTCCATGAATATAGCTGATATTAGCATTCCAATACTTCATTACACTGACAAGGATTGCAATGAGAACAGACAATGGAGCAAATTAATCTATTCTTTTGACAGTGTGTAATGAGAATGGGATGTGGTTTAAAAAAAATTAAGCCATTTTTAGTGTAGTCTCAAGATTACAATCTCATGGTCTCTCTCAGATGTTATAGACTCTGGTGATACATCATTGAAAAATGTCGGTTTAACAAAGAATGTGTCTTAGCACTTGCTGGGGTGGTGAACACATTTGCCATGTCTCACCACAGCCTTGCCAATTACAAACAATGAAGTAGATTCAATTGTGTTTTTTGGAACACATATACACACAATCAAAATTAGAAAGAAAAAAGCATTTTGTCAATTTTATCTAAGTCAAAACTTACTAATAAAACATTGGACTTTTTTTTGCTCTTTTATCTTTTTAATATGGGAATGCCCAGATTTCATTTTACAAACCAGAGGGGTTACTTCAGGAATTTAGAATCTGGTACCAATTTTTTCGTCATCCTCTCCACAATGACTGTATTGCACTATGGGCTGAGTCTTATGACCAGTGAGATAGCTTGTAGCCTTAAAGTTTAGAGTAACTCAAGGTAATATAGTGTTCAGAGCCAAAGAGAATCCCCAAATGACGTGAAGTTTCTGGTGTTCGAAACAGGACAGAAGACATGCGATGATGTTTTTGATGGTTAGTTCTGCAGGTTCAAACTAAAAGGAGTTAGTAAGACACTCAGGTCTGTAGGTGATCACAGTAACAGCAACAACATAGGGAACCATGCTAAGAGCCACCAGTATGCCACGTGGTCGATGTCTGTTATCTCCTGTGACTTAGGTTCTATCAGGATAAGGCATTTGCTCAATGTCACATCTAGCAAAAGACAGGGCCAAGGCTTAACACGCACAGCTCCTTGTCCCCAAAGCCTATGCTTGTCACCATTACACTGTGTCTTCCCTTCTTAATCTTACAGTTAGCAAAATTAATACTCACAGAGAAGATGTTGCTTAATGTTGATGTCCCAGAATTTAGAGGAAAGCCAGACTGAAAAGTCTGACCTCCTGATTTCCTTAGTAAGGGAATTTTTAATATTGCTGCAGTTTATTGAAGCAACCCCCCCAAAAAAATATTTTGAACAAATAATAATATTATTGACTAAATTTGCCACAGGGTCTCCATGATTTACTTAATTATGTTGTAACTTAACATTAAAGTAAACATTATGTTCTTTCTGCAAACTTTCTGGATGTCTAGGCATTGTGCTTTATTCTGAAAACATTACAATGAGTAAGATAGTCATTGGCATGAATCCATTATGTTCACTCATTCATTTATTCAATAAATGTCTGCTGAGTTCTGTATACCCAAATCTACACTATGTTCTAGTTAAATAATATTTTGAACTACCTCAATTACTGATTCATTCAGCGCATACTTTTTGAATACCTTTTAACTGCCAATAACGGTGTTAGGCACAAGAGTTTGAACGATGACAAGACCCAATCCCTGACCTCAAGGAGTTATGATGTATATGCAGAGGCAAGCAAGTAAAAGAAATTCAGTGTAACACATTCCATGATAGTACAGGGTGTTGGGGAGAACTCAGGAAAGGCACCCAGAGAGATTCCATCTAAGCTGAGACCTAAACGACAGTAGATGTTACAAAGGAAAGGAGGGTAGGGAACAACTTTTTCAGGCAAAATGAATCAAATTTAGAATTCACAACTGAGCCATAAAATGCAGTGAAAAATTCATTCATTTATTTATAATTATTTATTAATCTACCAAATTTTGTTGAAAAAAATAACACCAGATTTTTATCTGTTATCACATAAAACATTCAATACATTTTGATATGCAAATACATGAAGTTGGGTTCTCACACATTATATTGAATGTCTATTCTCTTAAGAGATAACACTGACAATCTCCATTTACATCTCTTCTTTTTTGATGAAGTATTAATAAGCAATGAAGAATTTGAATCCACAAATTGACACCACACTCACTCTGGCTCAGTCTGGTCTCGAGCCTATGAGCTCAGGCAATCCACCTGCCCCAGCCTCCTAAGTGCTAAGATTATAGGCAGGAGCCAGCATGCCCGGCCTGAGAGCTATGCTCTAGAATTGTGCTGTCTGGTATGAGAATCACTAAATGTGGCTATTTATATTTATATTTATATTCATTGAAATTAAACAAAGTAAAAACTAAACTTCTGTATGACACTAGCCATACTTGAAGTGCTCACTTATCTCATGCTACACACCATATTGAACAGTACATAAGATTTTTATCATGGCAGAAAGTTCGGCTAGTCCTATTCTAGAATTTAGAGTATACGTTTACTACATGATTGATAATTATCTCAGACTAGTGTTGAAAAAATAATAGCTGCTCATTAAATATCTCCTTATATTTTGTGAGTTAGCCTTACTCTCCTTTAATGGCAAATTTTTGTCTCCTTTGTGAAAATAGGAAACAATATTTATATAATCTTTTAACTTATTTTTGTAGCAATCCAGGTAAAAATTTAGTTAATGTTTAGTTAATGTGCTGACAGTCCCTTTCTTGAATCTCTTATACCAGAAAGTCTCCCAATTGTTGGTATAGCATGGTTGTTTGGAAAAGACTGATGAAACAGTCTAAAAGGTGACAAATGCCAATTTCATAACCCCGCAGGTGGTACTGCCCACTTCCGGGGGGAGGAGCTAATGAGACGCGTCACTGCCAAGAGTGCATGAAGCAAAGGGCCCAAGGAGATGCCAAGTCTCTGCAGAAACTACTTTGAATAATGAAAAGTTAAATATCACTCATCTTAAACTGATTTTCTCGGCACAGGGCCAAGGAGCAAATAAGTAACAATTACACCTGGCATAGGAATCTCAATAAGTCTCACAAGGAGATGACTGGCACCTTTAACTCATTTTATAGTCTCTCCTCCAACCACTAGAATATGTACGATTATTTCCAATGTGTCCACGATCCTGATTTATAGCTGTACCAGCTCAACAATAGCCACATGATCATAAGGTAAAAAAGTAGATCAATTATCACTAGGAATCAGTTTTTCTTTTTAATTCACCTCATTGTCAAAAGAATTGAAAATAGCCAAGAGTAACCAATGAGAGCAATCCAAAATGCCATTTAGTGATCCAAAAGACACATTTGATACATAGTGACTCATTTGACGAGTAAGAATACAATCTAAACAACAAAGGAGTGAATATATTTACCTCTCAAATTAGTAAAATCTTTTATAAAATAAGAAATTCTAATTGTTTCAGATTTAATGATAACATTTCACACAGTAGCTATTGAAAATATAAATTAGTGAACCTGTTAGGAAAATTGTTTGCCGGTATGTATGTATTATAATATTTGTGCTCTTTCACATACAACTTTCACCCCACTAAATATCAAAAATGAATAAATGATCTATGAATTAGGGAACTTGTACTGAAAACGATATTCTTTGAAGTGTTTACACCCCAATTTGGAACAACTTAAAAATTGGGAAATGACTTAAGTAAATTATGCTAAATGCAGAGTCATTAAAAATATGTTAACAGAAAAAAATATGTTAACAGAGTTTTAACAACATGGGGAAATGCTTAATTGCTTCCTTAAATTAAGGTTTTAATTTAAAAAAAGAAGAATTACATAATCGTATATTGACATAAGCTCAGTGATATAAAGACTATATCAGAAATATGCAAAATATGTTAACAAAGATTTTTCCCTAAATTATAACATCTTACACTTGCTAATATTTTTAATTTTCTACACTTTTACAAAGAATGTGTTAATTCTACAATTGGCAAAATTAGTCATTCAGAATAATTTATGAAGCAAAGTGTTAATTAAATTACATTGTATACATATATAATTTCACTAGATCTACTGGAAGTAGATGGATAAACAGAATTTAATGGGAGTGAATTTTCATAGAGGAGAAGAGTGGTTGTGGGTTACATCTCCGAAGTCATTCTGATACCGACGGATGCTTACAACCTCACAATCTAGAAGATGGAAAGCAGCAATGACCTGGAACTTTATCCTCCCACTGGTACAGAGCAATTTTTCTGAGAAATAACAGAGCACCATGTGTTGTTTACAGAATATATTTTCGTTACAATGTGTACTGAAGAGAGCATGGACTTTGGAACAAAAGATTCCATGAGCTACTAGTTATACATGAAATGTTTATAAATTAAAAACTACTTAAGGCACACATACCCCCACATACCACAATACCTACTTTGTGTAGTTGTTACAAGGACGGAAAGAATTTGTATAGGTACTTACCATGATACCCACTACAAAATGTGTTTAATAGAAACAACTAAGAGCTTGGCTTCTGAAGGGGTTCTAAAAATCACTGGATGCAGAATAGAAAAATATTTAGCAATCAAGAATATACAAGGAAGTCCCAAGAATCCCAACACAGTGATGTAGAATTTGAGAGGGGCAATATTCAGAATTCCGTGTAGGCAGGCGACACTAGGGAATCTGATCTATGAGTAATATTAGCTAAAATAATGGATTTGAAATGTCCGAGCTTAACAAGTAATAACTTACTTTATTAACAATTTAAATCCCAACATCCTTATAACCAGTAATAGGATTTAAGTTTTAAAAAATAATCCATTTTGAGCAAGTGATACAGGTGCTTTCAGATGTGCAAGCTTCAGTGGTATCCCACGTCTTGCTATAAGCTTACAGTATAAGCCCTACTGGACCAGACTGTACCATGTCGTGTATCTCAGGCTAAAAAGCTTACAAGCTTTTTAAAAACTTTTTAGCCTGAGATACACGACATGGTACAGTCTGGTCCAATAGGGCTTTCCCTTTTATGACATTATGTACATACTTTATACTTCAGACAGACCAAACGGCTTGCTTCATAAATACTCCTTTATAAATTCCCTCTGGTAATTATTATGTTACATCAAAACAAACAAATGAATGAACAACTAAAATGATAAACTTACAATATTAAATTAGCCACTATTGTTCTTAAAGCATTGGAAAGAAACAACACCCTAAATGTCTCAGAATCCCTGTTGATGTTGCATAGATGAATTCTTGATGACTTTTTTGGTCTGTTCTATGTTTCTTGAAATGAACATGTGAATTTCACACCTGTCCTGACCGTTTGCTTTGCAGCGGCCGCGGCTGCAGACATGGCTTACCACCACATCAGACCTCCCATTGGCTACTCCATCCCCAAGCCCATCTCCTCTCTGCTGACGCGAGGGTGGAATGCATGTCCTGAAGTGAGTAATTTTCATTTCCTCTTAGAAAACGTGTTATGGTCAAAATCTGTCACAAATAGTGTAACTCCCAAGTCTACATTCAGTGTGTATTTTAAGACTGTCAAGGCGGGAAGACTGATTTGCCTTCTGCTCTTTAGTCTCTAATTGCCTCAAGAAGTCTGAGTATCTCATATTTCTTTGCTGCTGCTCTCTGATTCTAAAATGTTTCTCTCAACTGATTAGTAAAAGAGAGACCAGGGTATGACAGATGACTCACAGTCTCATCTCAGCTGCAATTTTATTAACTATGCTTGAGCCACACTTAGTCATTTTCTGAAGAAGGAAACTTGGCACAAGATGGATTTGTGTTGGCAAAGACTTCAGGGCAAGTGGTCTTTCGTGGTCCTGGTTAAGGCAGGAGGGAGCAGACCTCCCTGCCTCTCTGAGTGACTGTGTGATGACATGGTTCACAACATTGGCTTATGGTGCGAATGGAGGAATCAAGGTTACAGGAGACGTAATTGAAGTCGGATATGTCAACAGTGCAAAAGACAGTTTTAAATATGATTATGAATCTAAAAAAAAATAGATGGGGGAACAATCATTTACTTGCAGAAAGCCTCAGACCATCTGTCTGCAAGGAAGAATTATTAAGTTTGTAGACAGGTCAAGGCTTTGATTTGTTCTCAAAGATGGCCAGAGGAGACCCCAACAACTTCTCTCGTGGTAACATAGGTCAGTCCATCGTCTAAGAATCCCTCTCCTGGTATAATTTGTTGTGTATTAGAATCCTTGTGTTTTAACATCAGTCCATGGATTCTTTTGCTCCGAGTGGAGGATATTAGTTTGCATTCTTCACACTGAAGATCCTCTTACTTAAAGGCCTAATGGTTCTTATTTGTCCAGTCAAATCTGCCTAGTTGTTTCTGTCCTTTTCTTCTACAACCTTGTTTCTGATCCTTCCGAGGCACTTTGTCTCTTTTCAATAAGAAGATAAAGTGAGGCTGTTATCATTTCAGTAAGTGTCTCACCAAAGGAGAAACAGAATAGGTCCCTGTCCAGATATCTGGAAGGAGAAAACAATTTTTCTATTCTGTTTGTAAGGGCAAAACCCAGACCCATTTCTACTTGTGTACACAAAAACTCCTGTAAAGAAAAATGAAGATTTTCCTGGGAGTGGTTTGAGTAACTCAGAAGATAACCTTTTCTTCTGATCATTCAATCTAACATATTATATGTTTATTTGTTTAGAAACTTTTTTCCCTACCAAAATGTTAGCTCCACAAGAGCAGAACATTTTTTGTTTGTTTTTTGTTTGCTGCTATAACCCCAGGACCTAGAACCATACATAATAGATGCTCAAAACTATTTGTTGAGTAAATGAATTAATACCACTTTGGCTCATCAGTGCCTCCAATCTCTACATCTGGATTTTTACATCCAAAAAGTTTCTTCTTGGAAATTGTGTAACTTCAAATAATCTGGGAAAATATTTCCTCATCTTTTAATATGAGCCTAGGTATATTTTCTGAGAATAAATTTATCAAACTTCTTTCCTTACTTCTATGGGATGTGAGATATGTTGAAGTTTAACGTAAAATAGTAATCAACAAATCCCTTTCACTTTCAATTAACCGACTCTTCCTGATTATAGATAAGGGACATGTGGATAAGTTTTACTCTGGAGATTAAAGCAAGTCATTGGCATGTTCTAAAAGCACTCTTTTGGGTAGAATAGACAAGTGTCTCAAAAGGTTGGAAAATGAAAAACAGAAACTAGAATAGGGCCAAAGGGAGGTACTATTAAAGAGAAAAATACATAATGAGAGCCCAAAGTCAATTGCTTAGTGGAAAAGTTACACTGCTAAAATGTATTAGCACAGAGTCTTTACTCTGGTGATGAGTTTCAGGAATAAAGATGCAGAAAAAGCATATTAAGAAAAAAAAAAAAAGGCTTCTCCTGGCCAGCAACATCTGAGTTTGTCTGGCAGTAGGGCTCTGTGTTGGCTGTGGCATCCACCTACTTCTACACGTGACGTGTCTGAGTTGTCATCACATTGCCCAGTAAAGTCTTCACCATGTCACGAGGCAAAGTAGTGAGGAAAAGGAGCAGTAAGCTACTTTTTATTCTGTTCCTTAACAGTGATTCATTGAATCTCTACTATGTTCTGTCCAGGGATAGGGACGGGAATTCAGAAGACATGTGCCTTCAATGGAGCTTAAGGCCTAGTAGTCACATGGAGTTTAATTACTTAAACACACTTATAGCCAAGATTAAGGAAGAGTAGATTTTATGAGAATGTGTACTAAAGGAATACAAACCAGCAAGCTGGAGGACAGTGTATTTCCCCAATGTGGTGATATATGGAGCTGAGATCCTAAGCATAAATAAGCATTTGCTGAATGAAGGATTGCTGGGAGAGAAAAACAGTCTTGGTAAAAAGCACATGTGAAAATTCATTGGGAGAAAAAACCCAAGGAGGAGACTTAGTAATCATTGGAATATTATAGCCACTGAGGGGTTAAATTTCTCTATAACTTGAAAAAGTTCATCTTTAGAGGGAAGATACTAACGTCATGTTATCCTGTTCAGGACTTTCTAGTTATCAATTTCACTGCTCAGTTTTTTCTTTTCTTTTCTTTTTTTTTTTTTTTTTTTATTGAGACAGAGTTTCACTTTGTCACTCTTGGTAGACTGGCAGTGGCGTCATAGCTCACGGCAACCTCACACTATTGGGCTTAAGAGATTCTCTTGCCTCAGCCTCCCAAGTAGCTGGGACTACAGGTGCCCACAATGCCCAGCTTTGTTTTGTTGTTGTTGTTGTTGTTGTTTGTTTAGCATGCCTGGGCTGGGTTCAAACCCACCAGCCCCAGAGCATGTGGCCAACACCCTAACCCCTGAGTACGAGAACCCAGGCTTCACTGCTTATTTTTTCTTTCATGTTTATCTTTACCTCATTTTTTGAATCTCAAGCACAGTATCTTCTCCAGTGTGTGTTTTCTTAGTCAAGACTCATAAAACTAGAACATAGAGGACAGTGAGACCACCAGCTCACTGAAGAAGTTGGGAAACAGCGAGAGGTGTAAAGAAGTCCTGATGGTCAGATGGAAAATTGCCTTGGAAACTGGAGCATGGAATTAGGGAATTTGGTCAAGAAATTATAGGCAATTATATGTTATGTTTATCTCTAAAGCTGGAAAAATATCTTTTTACAGCTTTAGAGATAAAGCTGTAAAAACATATTTTTTGGAATTTTTTTCTGTATTTGACATGAAGAATTTACTCATTTAACCCTTACAGTTGTTTGTTACGACTTACAGTAAAGCATGCACTAATTCTCTTCCAGCATTCATTGGAATAGCTGGACATCGCTTCTCCACATGTGGGCTGCAGACTTTGTGTTCCAGATTACCCTGGAATAGTCATTAAAATGAACATGCTGGGATCCTACCCTAAAGTCTACTGAATTAAAATTTCTGGGATGGAACCTGAGCCTGCATTGTAACAATCACCCCAGGTGATGTGTGCCCAGTAAACAGAGAACTAGTTGACTTCAACTGAGGCAAAGGAGCTCAAGTCAGAGCAGCTGGCTGGGCTGCTGTTGACAATAATCCAGTTGATTACAACACAGAGACTATAATGGTTACCATGGGGATTTATGGACAAAGGTAAACCTGAGAACTATTTCAAAGGAAACATCATAAGCCAGTGAAAGACTGGATTTCAGAAAGAGAAGAAAGAGCCCAGGAGAACTGTCATCTTGCCTTCTGAGAGTCAGCTAGTGCCCAAGAACTCATTAGCTATCAGGGATATTGTTGGCAGTGAAAGGAAAGAGAACAAAGCTAAGGGCCTCACAGTAAGGTGACAGTGCTTTTAAAAAATAGGACTAGGAAAAGAAAAGATATCTACCAAGAGAAAAAGTAACCTGGTCTGCAAAGATGAGTGTGCTGTCAATTAGAATAAACTCATCACGCAACAAGGTGCTACCCATGCCTTTCTCACTGCGAAGGTGTTGAGCGAAATGAAGAGAGATCAGGGAAGGCAAGCAGATGGCATCGGAGTTGAGCTCAAGCCGAGGCTGAACAAAAATAGACGGAAGATGGGTTGGACTTAAAAGCAAGAAAGTTTTCAATCATAGTGAGAAAAGGGGGCATAGAGGTATAGGTTAGGAACCTGCAGAATAAGAAAGTTCTGTCATCAATTCTGAATAGCAAGGGAAACGAAATAGAAGAGCATGTAAGCAATATTTATGTTGCTCTAATGAACTTTTAAGCTTTATAGAACTCATTATTATTATTAATATACCAAACATCGATGTAAAGATAGAGACCCAGGCAGATAGAAGAGGAAGATCCTTTCCTTTTTAAACTCCCCTCCCCCAAACCAGGAAATGTGAAATATTACAATATTCTATATGGTAAAGGTTTGCTTTAAACATCTTGTAGTGGTATCAATAATAAAATTGTTTGAGTGTACCTCTATTTTTAATGGAAGTGTGGCTTTGACTGGGAGATGTGTATTCTGCTAATATTGATAAGCCCATTTAATTCCTGCACACAAGGGGGGAGGGTACTTACAGGAACAATAGCGGCAGGCTAAATTCAAGAGATCAAAGCTTGAGAGCTACATGCTAATGGGTTCTTCAGTTTTCAAAATCTTAAATTAATAACAATTGGCAATAAAGCTCATTAAAATTCCTTTTGTTCAGGACCCATTGTGTTGATCTTGAAACCTGTTTGTTCTTCCATGATAGCTGAAGCTGAGATCTCCACCTAGTGGATTGATAGGATTTTGCAGATTTTACAGAAACAGCCTCCTATCCCGGGAAATTCTTAATTTTTTTTTCTCTTAGAGCAATAACAGGTTTTAAAGGCTTCTACTTAAGATCTAGGATAATTGTCAACAGAACAATTTCAAACGGATGAAATATACTAATATACACATCAGCGAGACTACAGTTAACAAACAAAGCTGAATTTCCATTTTCACACCATACTTAGGGAAATAGATCAGGCACGAATATGAATATACAATCATCTATGTGGAAAGCAATATTGTAATACCACTAATTGAGATGTGTATAATAATTTCCACAAAATAAACATCAAATGTAAGTCTGTTCAAATACTTTTTGCTTATTTAATCTTTCATTTGTTTGAGGGTTATTTGTTGGTGATGGTTGCAATCATTTTAAATGGTTGCTTTTCCATGGCCAGGCAAAACTTTGTTGTTGTTGTCATTTTCTTGTTTTCTTTTTTTAAATTTCAGATTCGTATGGAGATACGTACGATTAGGTTACATATTTTACTTTGGTAAAGTTAAAGTTCGTGTTATAAGTGTGTCCTTTTCATTTTCTCATTCCTTAAAAAAACATACTCAGACCCTGCCCCGGCCGAACTGCAAAAAGGAAAAAAAAAATAGCTGGGCATTGTGGCAGGTGCCTATAGTTCCAGCTACTTGGGAGGCTGAGGCAAGAGAACTGCCTAAGCCCAAGAGCTGGAGGTTGCTGTGAGTTGTGACGCCACAGCACTCTACCGAAGATGACAAAGTGAGACTCTGTCTCTACAAAAAAAAAAAAAAAAAAACATACTCAGTTAATTGTGTCAAACATATCTCAGGGCTCCATCTTTGATTGTGGATTATATTCAACTGTGTGCATTATTTTATTGATAACAAAGAGTGATACTCCAAAATATTTGCATTTGAAATGCACACAAAGGCTAGAAGGTGTGTGTCCTTTTGAAGAAAGCTAAAATAGAAAATGATTATTATTTGAGTTACTTTGTTCACTTTGTTCTGCTCCTAAATGTGACATATTAGCATATTCAGCAGACGGTGGGGACAGTGAAGGTTTCAGAGCAGAGTTTTCAGCTTCATTTATTCTGCTAGGAATTAGAGGCACCTCATTTTCTGCCTCAGAACCATCTTTCAACTCCCGTAAGAGGGAAAGCATTTCATGTGTCTCCACTGTCACTGCGCCTTCTTCCTCCGCACTGTGGTCTTCATCCGGCTGAATATTTTGAACTTCTCTCAAATTATGCACATTACTGTTAATTTGAAGATTTATTTCACTTTGAAGTATTTTATTTTTGGCTTCATGGGAACTTGTGATACTCAAATCTTTGGCTGCAACACTCTCCTCGGCAGAGCTTGAACTGTATAATGTGTTTTTTTCACTTTTCCCATTTTCCCAAGTTTGCCGCCTTTCCTTTGTGGTGCCTCTTAAGGCCCTTTGTGTGGTCTGAATTAACATACTAGAATCTGTCTCGCTTTCATAAAGCATATTTTTCTCTTCTTTCGCTACTATGTTTGCCTCCAGGGCTTCCGTGCCAACGTCCCTGGGCAATGCGTTTGTGCTGTCAATCCCGTTTTCACTACTATTGGGTAGATGCCAAGTGGCTTGACTACGAAGAGGAGAAATTCCAATGTCCTTGGGAAGCTCTATTCGATTTTGGTATGGAATTGAATTTGTTTTCATAAATGATAGGTTGTTCTTGGATTGAATCTGGACAATAAGAGAGGAATCATAAGTTTCTGTCTTAGGAAGATTTTTTCCTGTATCATTTCCTTCCTTATCTATAATACATTTTTCCACAATCTGATTTAACACTGGGGGGATTGTTATTAATGTTTTTCCTTCATTTCCAAGTAGTTCGTGACTTGAGTTTTGAACTTGGTGTTGTAAAGCTTGGTTCTGATCTAACCCGTATTCCTCGTTCAATGTGTCAGTCTGGTAGATGCCTAAAAGTTGTGTTTGGTTCCCCAGGGATAAAGAAAACTGATTTAGCTCACTGGTCTTTGATAGGTTCTGCCCCACGTGGTCAGTGGGCCCTTGGTCAGTCGCCCCCCTGGAATACTCGGATATTAAAACATCATTTGCTGTCTTTTCCCAAGTAGTTGGTAAATGACTAGGAACTCCCCTTCCTAGCTGAGTTGGGCCTTCCATTTGTTCGGGCTGAGGCAATGGTGATGGGTTCCCATCAGGAATGTGACCAGCTGGATGACAGTTACCTTCTACAGAGTCATGATTAATGACAGAAAAGTTGTTAGCACTGAGCACAGCGGCATTTTTAGTGTTTTGTTTGTAACATGGAGTCTGCTTTGGGGCGTGCTTGCGAAGCAGTCTCTTTGAAGTGAGTCTAACATGGCTACTGTCTAGCTGTTGAGGAACATCAATGGAAGATACAAGGTTTATTTTGGCTTTTTTCTTGGAAGTTTTGGATAATTTCTTGGGCGGTAACAACACTTGCTTACTTTTCTTCGAGAGTTCTGACAAGCATTTTTCTGGATGGACTCTGACTTTTCTAAATGGATGCAAATTTAATTTTATCTTTAAATTTTGTCCTTTAATTTTCCCTTTGAGTTCAGATTGACTGGTTCTCTTCTTTTTCAGAATCTGTGATTCGGTAAACCATTTTTCTCCTTTGCTTATTTCCCCAGGATTGCTACATTTTTTGAGATCTAACTTAGTCAGTTGGTTACTTAGATTTTTCTGCTGTTTCCAATGAGCTGATGTGTGGGGTAACATCATCAATCTATTTTTTTCAGCTAAATCAGAATCATGCACGCTAACCCTCTTTGGGGAATATGTTTTCTTGATTTTTGTTGATAACCCTGGTAAATCGAGGTTGTCCGTACTCATAAGGAATTTTTCTATCGCACTGTTAATTTGAATTTGTTCTTTCCCAGGATTTGGCTGTTCTCTACAATTCGGCTTCTTTTCTTTCACATAATCTTGAAACTGATCAAAGGGCACATATTTACAGATAAGAGAATTGTTTGGCTGAAAATACCTCGGTCTGCTCTGTTTTAACAGTCCACAGGGATCATCATATTTAAATCTATGTTTTTGTGAGATCTTTTGTATATAATGTTCCTCAGGCTCACAAGGCTTGGACGATGAGCACATAATAAAATGTCTCTGCCTGTGAGATTGTAAGCCATTGTCTTCTTTTCCTATTGGAGGTTGCCATGATTCATTTGTTAAATGCTTTTCAAGACTTTCTCTTGCCAAGGCTGCAGTGGTGGTTGCATATCTTCTTCTAAATGTGTCACTGCTGATATCTGCTGAACAATAAATGCAAGAATTTAGCACTGGGCAGATTTTTATTACCCCAACCAAACGGATGCTTAGAAACCTTAGGAAAAGCATAAATATGACTCCTTTGATGATGACGATTATTGAATGTTTTCTAATTTTTAACCAAACATACAAAGGGCATTTGGCACTTTGTTGTTTGCAATGGCACTCTTTATGGTCACATTTCAATCAGTTGCAAGGCTGACTTAAAAAAAAGTTGTGGTATTAGAAATAGAAATGTCATTCATAGTTGTACATCTTTAGCTTAGTTATTGGCTAGATTATCTTTACATATGAACAACACTTAAATTCTTTTCAAATGGCCATAGTAATATTTTTCTACATTCATTTTCCATTTGGACTTCCAATATTGGTAAGAACATGGATACAATATTGAGTAATGTTCAGGTTACAAACAGAGACTATCCTAGACAACAAAATAAAAACATTTGTGACACTACTGGGTAAATGAAAGCAGAGACCCTGTTTTATTACTTATAATTTAATATAATGTTCACCAAATATTTGTTAAATGAACAGGTATTTTTGAATATGGCCCGGTTTGTGTCATAGCAATGTTTTAGACTTTTAAATGATATATGTTAATATAATACTAATAAAATATACATTAAATCATGTTAATGATAAAAATAACAGTAATGCCATTAACTGAGCACATACTAAGAGCCACCATCATGTTAAATGTTGTACATTCAGCTCTTTTAATAGTCACGAGAGACATGATCCAACAGACAAGTACTATTATATTATCATTTTACAGATGAAGGAACAAGTTTAGAGGGCTTGAACATTTTCTCCAAGTCATATATCAGATAAATGATGTGGCCATGACTTGAACCCAGGTCTGTTTAACATTAAACCCTACCTATTCTTTTACCCACAATTTACATTAAATTTAAAATTCCATCCTACCAGTATACTTTCTATTGTTTTGTGACATTGCTTTATCCAGAGGAAGAAAGAAGCATTTCTATTCAGTGAAAAAAAAAGAAAGAGGTGTGCTGAGCCCCAGACTAGCATCTAATTCTAATCTAAGATCTGGCATCAATTTTCTGGGTGACTTTGGAGAAGATACTTACTCTCTCTGTATTAGAAGGCTGGACTAGATAGAAACTTCATGTGAGCATATAAATTATTCTATGGAAAGAATTTGTATCCTTTATCAGATTTTCAAAGAGTTCTGTGACTTCAAGATAAATATTAAGAACTGCTGGACTAGATTATCTCTAAAGTCTCCTCAACCCCTAAAATCTATTATTTGGTGTTTCCAAATTAGAAGGAATAATCGAAGTGGCATTGTCTTCTTACTAACTTCTATTCTGGAGCAGGTGTGACCTTGGCTATTTTCTCCTCAAATATCTACTTCAGTACAATGCCTGGAATGTTGCAGAATTTCAGGTATTTCTTTCATTTTACTTTTTTTTTCTTTTTTAGGTAAAGTATAATTTACTATCTTTACCATTTTTAAATGTACAGTTCAGTGATAATAAATACATTTATATTCCTATTTTCTCTTTCATCGCCCCCCCACCCTGGTTCCTGGTCTCTGGTCACCACCAGTCTACTCTCTATCTTCATGAGATCCACTTTTTCTGCTCCCACATCTTAGTGAGAACATGCAATATTTGTCTTTCTGTGCTGGGATTATTTTACTTAACATAGTAGCCTTTAGTTCCATCCATGTTGCTGTGAAAGATAGGATTTCATTCTTTTTTATGTCTGAATAACATTCTATCATGCATATACAAGGTCAGACAATTAAGTTCATGAACTCATCCTAAGAAACGTGCTCCATACCTCATTGTTGAAAATTACTATGATCACCTTCAAAATATTCCCTTTGGGTAGCCATGTATCAATGCTAGTGCCTAGTCCACCCATCAAAGCAATTTTGGAATTCTTTTTCTAGAATGGTCATAGGAGCTGTCCTCATGAAGTCTGATAATTAAGTTTGAAAACTCATCCTAGAAAAAGTGCTAATACCTCACTGCTGAATAAATATCCCTATAGTCACCTTCGAAGTACTCCCCTGGCTATCTGGTGACCATGTCATAGTCAGCAATGAGGTATGTAGCACTTTTTCTAGGATGAGTTCTTGAACTTAACTGTCAGACCTTGTATATCCATTTATCTGTTGGTGGGCATTTAAGCCGATTTCATATTTGGGCTGTTGTGAATAAACACAGGAGTGCAGATTATCTCTTCGATATATTGATTTCCTTTCTTTTGGATATATACCCAGTAGTGGAATTTCTGAATTACAATAGCAGTTTAAAAATAATCACATTTGATCTCACAAGCCACTGTTCTAGGTGTGAAATGGTGAAGAGACCATGTTTCCTTTAGGTAGGAGTTTCCTACAGAGAAATTAAGGAACTGGACAAAGCTGAAACCTGAAGTAAAGTATCTGCCTAAGGTGTAAGTCTATTTAAAGGGTAAGGACTTCTTTCTTTTTAAAATAAAGCCAATCTGATCTGATGTCTTTGGCAGATGTTTCTTTCCTTCACCATCCCTCTCTCGGTTGAATCATCAGCCCTTAGAAACCAGTAAGAATGGGAGTGTGGGGATGCAATGAAGCAAACTCACGTGCTTCTTTTTGCATACATGCGTGAGATAACATATGGTTTCGTTCTTATCCAATTGTCCCCAAACCGATCCTTTGGCCACATCCCCATAGTGAGAATTTCTTCGTACAGCACCTCTGTCATTCACATTCTAAGAGAAAGCTCTGCTTGTTGTAAACCAATTCAGATGAATGACAGGAGCCTCTTTACAAAGCAGCTGTCAAAGTTTTCACTGCCAAGCCTGAAAACATCACCTTGCTATTCAGGAAGAGAAAGGAAGACATTTAATTCATTGCTTCCACCTAAATATTGACACTGCCCATGTATAGTGGGTAGATGTCGCGGCCAGATTCACTTGGCTCCCAACATGGGACGATGAATTAAGTCCTGACTTTCCCTGAACTGGGAAGTTATCATCCCTGACAGCTCAGCAAGCAAAGTATGTTTCTTGACATCATTCCTGAAATGAATCACTAGCATTAGAAGGCCCATTACTCTAACATGTCATGCTCTGGGAAGGTTGCTTACTGCAGAATTGGCATTAGAGCTCAAAGGATGCCGGGATAAAAGCTGATACTCACTGTCCCATAAATCTTAACAGTGCTATTGCTATTTAAGAGGCTTCTTAAAAAAAAAAAAAAAGAAGAAGAAGAAGAAGAAAGAAAGAGAAAAAGAAAAAGAAACCATTGTTAGGTGTTAGGTCTCAACATTTACTTTTAGCAGCGAGGAGATGCTCTCTCAGCTTTTAGGGGTGGGGAATTTCCATATCTATCTTACCCCAAATGCCCCCCCGCCCCCCCCACACACACAAACATAAAACAGGCCCAGAATCTTTAGATCTTTAGAAGAGGAACAGACTGATGCTACAGTGATTTTTATAGCATTTCTTATTGAGAAAATGAAAGGAATCATCCCCTTTCAGAGGGAATTAAACACAACAGGATTTTCTAAAACAAGACAACCTCACCTATTGCTGTCATCACAGGCTGTGGCAGGATTTGAGGTTGGACTTCTCCATGCTCAAGATTCCTTAGCTTTTCAGCTCGTTTTGGACAATATCTTGCAAGTAAGTCTGCTTCATTAAAAGATGCCGTGTTCCCAGGAGGCTCTGAACATCCCGACTGTGGCAATCTGCCATCCAGGCAAAGGAAAGTGCTGTCCGCCCCACGCTCCTTCTCTTTCAGATTTCTAAATGATCTGTCAAGGGCTGTGGACTCAGAGGCCAATGTTGTTTGATGGCTGTTTTCCTGTAAAAGTGGCATTTCCTTTCTGGACCCCACAACGGACATGACCTTTATCTCATTTTCCTGAGTTAAGTGGCAGTTACAGTATTCCTTAGCCTGGTAATTTCGTGCCTCATGAGCACATGGGGGTTCATCAAAGGTTCTGCAACAAAGGTTTTCTGATGTGTGTTCATTTGTTTTGCCTTTTTGGAGTTTCCAGTTAAATACAACCAGACCCAGGCAAGTGAGACCAACAGCTCCTGTGACAAACAGGGATACCATTAAAAGATAACATCATAGGAAGAAACATAAATCACCAAATGTGAAAACCACAAAGAAAAAGGTTAATGGCTTAAAGGGTATCAGGACGGGTGAAAAGTCCATCACCATTTGGAAAAACATCAGTCCAGACAGAGGCTGTTTCACGGACATTGTTCTGCTTTCCAATGTGGATCTTTCGTTAACATATTAAAAATTAAGCAGAAAAAAAGGGGCTTTTTCATAAACTGAAATTCGTTCAAGTTAAAATAATTCCTGCAGCAAAATTATTTTTCTGCCTATGGAAAACCAGTTTCATTCTCAAATTTCCTATTTCTTAATCTCATAGTCAATAAAAATAGACTACACTTAGTATATACCCTAAAATTCTCAGATGCCCTACTCTCTTCCCTCTGGATTCTACATTGCCACATTTTTAATCATCCCTAAAGATTCACCACCCTTCTAGATCATGGGTTTCCCAATCCAAAAAAGGTCAAACTCCATGGCATTCGAGATTTGATGTAGTCTGGACATTACCTCCCTTCCTACCTTTATTTTTCATTCCTCTTCACATTCGAACACTATGTTTCAAACTGCAATTCATTGCGCTTAAAAAGCACTTCTTTGTCTTTGTGTATGCTCTTAGTGATACTTGTAATACCTTCTCCTGTCTCTGCTTATATGAATTTTATTTATCCTTTAAAACCTAAATAATTGCCTCTGGATTTCTTGATGTCTTGGCTATTTTTTTCCAATTGCAAAGATCCAAGGACGTACGTTTAATCTAAGACCTCCTGGCACTGTCATTTCATGTCATTTCATGTTCTGCATAAGTATCATTTGTCATCCAAAGAAAATTCTCAAATCCAGGTGCAGACTCTAACCGGTTTCTATATTACTTTTTTCCATCTTGATAAATGGCATCTTCAACCACCTACATGTTCATGCCTACATCTCTGAGTCACACTCTGATCTCTCTACCATAGGGCTTTTCTTTGTTTCTTAGAACTTACAACAGTGTGTTATTTTGTTTGTTCATTCATTTGCTTGTTCACTGTCTGTCGTTCCCTGCTAGAAATGAACACTGTGAGGCAAGAGAGCTTTCCAGTCTTGTGTAGCATTTTGTTTTTAGAAATAAAGGTCTTGCTGTATTGCCCAGGCTGATCTCAAATCCCTGGATGCAGGTGATAGTCTCACCTCAGCATCACAAGTAGCCAGTAGCCACCACACCTTGTTAGTCTTGTTCAACATTCTACCCCAGGACTTACAACTCTAGCACAAAGGAGATACTCCAGAAATGTTTATTAAATGTTTTTAAATAAACAGAATATAAATTCTGTCTGAATTGGGTGGTCTGATCTTGAAAATATCTAAAATGATGATTAGAAAGACATGATGTCAGTACGAGTTGAGTAAGGACATCTGAGTCCTAAGCCCAAGTCTTCCCTAGGGTTGTGTCCTCCTCTGAAAATCAGCACAGGGAACGAGATGGCCTCCACATTCTAGGCTCTTTGATTGACTGTTCTATGTCCAGTTCTCTCCACAGAAGATATCAGTGAAGACATGATTTTTTAAAACTTGAATGAGAAAGGAGAGTATTAGTCATGATTATTTAATTTTTTTTTCTACTAAAGATGAAGATTAAGCGGAGAATATCAGTTTCTGGTAAAAATCCTCCAATCTTTGTATAATTTCCAGATCTTATAATCCATTTAAACTTATTTGATAACAATATGTATATTACCCTTTTAGAAAGGGCTATAGCATATTGAAATAATTTGATCTCTAATAAGAGCATGACATTTTTTAAAGTTTTTGTGTAAGTTAGATTATAATCCTTTTATTTGCCAAATTCTAAAGTTTAGGTTGTTCCAAAGATTTTGATGTCAAAAATGTTAAAAACATATAAAAATGATAAAATTTAATGAACACTTATCTCGTATATGAAGTAAGAACACTCAGTATTCAAAACTATGTTTTGACTCTTTACTTGAGTGTTTTCTAATCTTGTTGAGCCTTATTTTTCCTCCTTTCTCAAATGAGGATAATTAATACTACCCACGGATTATGTGAGATAATTAATGTGACATATTTAGTATAGTGTTTTGATATGGTAAAGTTCAATGAATGGTCATTGTGCTTTGTGATTATCACTATGATTATTGCTGCTACTATTGTTTTTGTGCAACCCTAGTGGGTCCTGGAAGACTCGGGTACAGGGGAGGAAATGCAAAAATCAAATCACTAAGAGGATACTTTATACAACTGAGCAGTTACCAAACGAAGTAATAAAGGAAGGAAAGTTTTGGCTGGGCACAGTAGCTCATGCCTGTAATCTGAGGACTCTGGGAAACCAAGGCAGGAGGATCACTTGAGCTCAGGGTTGAAGACCAGCTTGAGCAAGAACGAGACCGCGTCTCTACTAAAAATAGAAAAATTAGTTGGACATCATAGTGGGAAGCTGAGGCAAGAGGATCACTTGAGCCCAAGCGTTTGAGGTTGCTATGAGCTAGGCTGATGCCAGGGCACTTTAGCCTGGGGCAACAGAGTGAGACTCCGATGGAAAGTCGGAGGAAGGAAAAAAGGAAGAAGGGAGGGAAGGAGGGAGGGAGGAAGGAAGAAAGAAACGGAGGGAGGGAGGGAAGGAAGGAAGGAAATAAAGAAAGGCTTCTTGAAAACATGCATCAGCCACTGAAATGAGAGTAAACCTAATCTGTAGAGTTTCTCCTCTAATTGTGTCTAAATGGCCAGGACCCACATGCTCTCCAGCTGTTGGTGCTAGAGATACATCTGTACCCTGTGACCTGTCAGGTACAGGCACTGTCCATTAGTGCAGAGAGCGAAAGCAGCAAATGAAGCTTGTAGGCAGGATGTACATGCTATTAAGGGGATGTTTGAATTTTTATTGCCATGGGCATCGTTTCTATTTTTAAAAAGTGTTCTAACAATCTTTACAAGTTGGCAAAGAAAAAAATGGCAAAATTAATGACAACTTCTTACTGAAACATTAGAAACACATAATAGCTTCATGAAAACTTTTTATCCACCAGGTCGCAGAGTAAGTGTAGAGATATTAGTGTTTGATGCCAAATAACCACTTATTAGTTTTAAAATTCATTGAATATAGCTATTTATATTCCTTTGAATTTTGATTAGTTAGCTATAGCTGAAGAAGAAAATGAAATCAAAGGCAAAATGATAGTTCTAAGTCCTTTTCCCACAATGTTGAGGTACAGATAACTCACTGCACTTTCACTTTGGAAGTGGCATTTTAAAGGAACAAATTAATATAAAAATCAGTCTTTATAAAGAAGAATCTCTTCTCAAAACAGTACATTTAATAATTACTCAATGAATCAATGAAAATACATTAATCAATTTCACCCATTCAAATCTAACATGTATGTAAACATTTATAATTTATTCATGCATATCGAGCTTCCTATTATTCTGATAAAACCTATGGAATCCTCCAGAATTTGTATCCATTGCTACACTAACAAGCTGTTAACTTCGCAAAATACCTTCATGAAAATATATTTCTGAAAATAGATGTAAAAGATACCTAAAAAATACTAAACATTATCATACAGTGATATTTCCAAAATGATGCCCTGTAGAACATGAATCAAATGAAATCCTCTATGAAAAAAGGGTTCACGATCCATTAAGTTCAAGGAACACTTGAGATTCATAATGCTCAGTAGAAAATGAAAGGTTATGAAAACTGCTGCATAAATAACCCCGTTTCACCTTTTTAAAGTAGCATTCCCCATACCTATTTGAACCCTACCACCTACTCCTTATACATGCACTTGTGTGTGTTTTTATTGGTATATCAATACCAATAAAACAGTTTTTAGTAAAACTGGAAGCACATTTAAGGAAAAATTATTTGCTGCCCTATCACTTTTGTCTTTTTTGGTAAATTATTTCTTAGTATATATAATTACGGATATGGTTACATTATTTTTTTTTAAACAATTTATCTTTCTTAGAAAATGTGAATTTCCTTTCAAGTGAATTTGATTACTGGTGGTAGTTCCATTGTTGAGACCTGATGCTGGTCTTTCTCTCTCCTGATTAAAAGTATAACTGTCAGGAGGTAGTTATGCTGAAAATAGTGTTCAGTTAATTCACTGCAACTCCGCTATGGAATAATGATTTATAGCACATATTCAAAATACATCAGTTCATTCCTGGATGCCATTTATCCGCCTCTGGTGTTCCAGCTTTAGAGCCCTACACACAACACACACATACACATCTCATCACCATGGTTACGCACAGGTGCAGAAGCTTCCACCTGCCTTTGAGAGCTTAGGGAGAAACATACACATCAAGCTAGATTACCAAGGAATCGCAGGCGTCTTTGGTATTGAACAAATGACACCAAGCACCGTTTTGTGTCACTCATACAGGGAGATGCAATGCTAGCTGATGCATAGTTTGATATATTTGAAATTACCATACAAAATTTAAATGTTGGATATTATCCTCCCCTCTTTGGCCTGGGAAGGTACAGGCCAAGTTGATGAAAGATTTAGACAATCAGAAATTGTACAAGAATTCAAAACTCCCAAACGAGAGAAAAATCCAGGCACAGAAAGGTTAGATAACTTGCCCAAAGTCACACAGAAAGTCAAAGCAGAGCCAAGATTCAAAGGTGGGCAGTTGAACTGCAGCACTCAGAGGCTATACCGCTGTGCTCTACAGACCCTGCTGACGACTACATGCCCCTGTCCCAGCACATCTCCTTGTGTCCCCGTGAAAGGCCACGCACTCCTACTGTCTACCACAGGGAGCCACAAACGTGAGCGCCTGGACCAAAGGGCCTGTGTCCCTTCAGCTTTTTAATATCTATCTCCTAGTGTCACAATAAATGCAGCAGTACTCTGGTAAATGAGTGATTGATGAAATACAGATTATATTTCTGCATTACACAAAAGAAAACTGAAGACTAAATAGCACATTACCTTAAAGTCACTAGTTATACCAACACTAGTTATTCCTAAATTTTGGTCCGGGGCTCTTTCCTCTGTATTAGACAGCTTGTCTGCAACAGAAATTCTTACAACCTATGTCAAATCTAGTATGTTCCCTCATCAACTGGCAACTTCTCCCTTCCACAGCCCTGGCCAAGTTCCCCAACTGCCTAAGAAAGGCGTCATTTAGCACACTTGAAGAATACGGACGAGAGCAGGGAGAAGAGACGGGCGCACTTTCCCGTGCCATACCTGCAAAGCCAAGGACTGTCAGCAGGGCCACATCCTGCCCTAGCAGGAGGAGACTTCTGTCCTTTGCAGCCAGTGAGAGGCTGGTTGCTTTGGAATCGCAGTTGCTCTTAGAAAGCCTCAGCAGGCTCTTGGCGGCTGCCCCGGCTGGACTGGGTGGCTGGCAACTCAGGCCCGGGGCGTTCCTGAGCGTGTGAGCAGAAGACTTCAGGTAGTTTCTTAAAAACCGAGCAAGTGGGTGGAGGTCACAAGTGCAGCTCCACAGGTTCTTATCTAAGCTCAGAAGGGTTAACTGCTTCAGCGGAGTAAAAACATCTGGCACATAGGCCAGCTGATTTCGGGAAAGGTCCACCTCCTGCAGTTGAGGCAGGGGCCGAAAGGCGTCTTTCCCAATGTAGGAAATGAAGTTGTTGGAGAGATCCAGATGCCTGAGACTGTGAAGACGCGCGCCCCGGAATGAAGCGGCTGTGACATTGGTGATCTGATTCCCGTCCAGCTGGAGCCGCGTGAGGCCGCGGGTGTTTCGGAACCAGGCCCCGCGCACGGTGCGCAGCGCGTTGTTGCTGAGCACGAGGACGCTCAGGCCACGGAGCCCCCAGAAGGTGCGCGCGGAGAGCGCCGCACTGGGCAGGCGGTTGTGCGCCAGCAGCAGCGTGCGCAACTGCGCAAGGCCGTGCAGGGCATCTTCCTGGACTGCCTCGATGCCATTTCTGCTCAGTGAGAGCAGGGCGAGATTAAACAGGAGAGACAGATTTGTGCTCTGGATCAAGGACAGGTTTCCATCCGTGATGATTAAAACCCTCGTAGTCACAGGGGCGGCTGTGGGGAAGAAGGACACAGACCGGAAGCGGGATATAGGTGAGCTGGAGGGCAGTGCAGAGGACCACAGGGAGAACCGCCCCACCCTCCAGCAATCACCCAGCTGCGGAAGAGCAATAAACAAAATGAAAACGATTCTCTGCCTTCTAAATTTAAGGGGAAGCTGGCTATTTATAAGAATGATGGATTTTTATATTCTTTGTTGCTGTGACAAGTTTGTTCGAGAAACATAAACCTATCTGTTCTTTCAGACGTCAAAGTTAATTCATTGTTTGCGATCATCTTTGCTGACGTTATTTCGAAGATGGCTCTTAAGGCCTCCCCGCTCTGAGGCCGTGTCCTGACCTGCTCTCACCAGCCAGGCAGCTCTAGTTCAGATTCACTTAAAGGCGAGCCTGGGTATGAGCCTCCTAATCGGTTTTGCACCAGCGATATATATTTATGCTGTGAAGTCAATCATCTTTTCTCCCAACATAAAGGTGTGGGTTGGGGCGGCAGGGGTGAGAAGGAGCATTGGTTTGCGCTTTTTAGCTCCAGGCTAAAAGTTGGCAACTTGGTAAGGATCTATATTCTCTCCCGACAAGCCGAGAATCTGTCAGTGGGGTTCTCATTATAGCCTGGGCCATCCTGGCCTCCTGTCTAATATCTGTGCCTGACAGGTGGTACTCGGGGCTTCCAACTGTTAAATCCCTTCACCATAATCACTTCGGAGCTATCACTGCTCTGTCATCAGAAATCAAAGCATTTTAACTCAATAAAGATGTATTATAATCAGGAGTTATTGTAACACATCTTTATCATGCTAAAATTGTTTTGACTGCAAATGACAGTGTCATAAGGATAGAAGAGTCCATTGTCACTGGGAGGTCTACAGGTGATATTAGAACAGTCAGCCATGGGAGAAGCAAATCATAATTCCCTTAGGAAATGCTGAAACAAAGAGATTAAAAAAAAAAAGGTAAAAGACAAAGCGTTCTCAGAGTGCCTTCTTTAGGAAGAATGGCTCCCATCCCCACAGCACACACAAGCTTAAATCACAGCAAATTTTTCAGCATTTATTGTTAACTATTTTAATTCTATTACTTCTGGCTAGTCTGTCATTTTGTTACACTCGTCATTGTTTGGGGTTAAGAATGAAGGAGTTTTGTTTTTATGGGTCTCAGTCCTTAGGGGATTTGTCACTCTGAAGGAACAGGCAGTTATTTCTGTCGATTGCTTCCTGTCTCGGAGCAGACAGACACTCCCCTCACAAGTCAGCCTTTTACTTCTCTGTGGGTTTGAAATCTGACTTTGCAAATATGCCGTTCTGTAAATGAGAAGGAGCATGTGGAGGTGCAGCAACCTAGATGAAAACTACCTGCTTCCTACAGACATCAGCCTTCTCTGATCAGAAAAAAAAATGTAGTAAATCCAGAAATTCACTTTAGAAGGTGTGAGTTTATGTTCAAGTATTTTCAATATTGATCAGAAACTGTGTACACAGCGACTAGCTTTGAAGCTGTCTCTCTCTTGTCAGGGAAGAGGGTACTATCCACCTCCTAATTCTCACAGAGTCATGAGATTTTTAGAAATGGAAGAAATTACCTTTTTCCACTCTACCTTAACTGAGGCATGTTTCTGGACATTTTTCATTGGCAGATCTTATAGCTTGTTTATCTCTTCTTGGCTATCAGGATGTAAATCACATTCTCCTCAAATTTGTTAATAAGGTGTCTTATTGTTGACTTAAGCAAGCAATATGTAAAAATACAGGCCGTGTATCTTGTTAGCATTTCTACAGCTCATTTACCACCAATAAAAAAAGACCAGACTTTCAAAATGAGATGCACTTTGATAATAATCTGTTTCGCTGGTACATCAGTTAATCTTACTAATGCTGAACAATTGCAGTTCAGGTTTCTGATTCATTTATATTTCTTGGTAGGGTTGGTAGGGCTCAAGTCCGCAGAAAGTATGGATGAAAATACAATGAAGGTGGTCTGTTTTTTAAGTATGTAGCTGCTTGAAATGATGGTATTCTTTGGCAATAGTGAAATATCTCAATTACCTCTGAAGGTCTTAGAATAGTTTTGATTGAGACCACCAGGAACAGGAAAATAAAATGTTACCGGTCTCTGTGGTCACTGTAAAAAGCCTGCTCTTTAAAAGGTTACCTTTTTCAGGCTGAGCCCAGAGAACAGTCAGCACAATGAAAGGCAAGTCAGTGAGTTTCCCAGGTATTCTGAACACTGCTTTTCAGAGTTATTAGTTGTATTACCTACTATATAGGTGAGCTGGTGACAGAGGGTTACATCTTTGGTACACACCACACATGACGCAGGGCAGGCGGCCCCCAATCGCAGCATGATGGCAAAAACTATAAGCCGTCCACCTGAAAGGAGAGGGCAAATCATATCACAGTGTTGGCTTTCTTACCTCTGATTGTAGTCCATACAACTCACAAAGTATTTTGGTAATTTCTGCTGTTCATTGAGCATCTAGTTATTCTCATAAAATGCCAGGTAAATGTCTACAATCCTTAATTTGTATAGAATTTAAACTGAATTGTTAAGGCATTTCACTATAAAGAGTTCACATCAAGGGCACACCCACTGGTGGAGAATACTAAAAAAAATTCAGGTACTTTGCAAAACACTTTTCCAATTTGTAGTTTTTTTACACAAACATTATCCTATTCAGACTTCTTAATTTTGCAACCCACTTTGAGGCTGAGGAAAATGAATCTCAGAATAGTTAACAAACCATCTAAAAGTCCCATAGCTTGTAGATATTTAACCAAGTCTTTTAACTTTCAATCCAGCATTCTTTTTTCTATGCAGAAGCTATTCTCAGGCACTAATTCTTACATAATTACAATGGAATTACCATTCCTTACAGATATAAATGTCACACTTAGGGAGAGAATATGAAGTCAAGATTAAGACCACAAGTTCTACCTAGCTGTGAATTCCCCTCTGTTTTTTTGCTGACTGTATTATCTTAGATAAATTGTTTCATTTTCCTATTTTCTGTGATTTTATGTATCAGGTAGAATTAATAATAAATGCATATAACATGGGATATTGTACATGTTAGATGGCATGCTCTAAGTGTTTAGTAAATGTTAACTTTTACCATTATTTCTATATTTTTTCAATTCCCCAATGAAATATGAACATTATATGAATTTTATGTTCAAAAAAGGCCATACATGTATAAAATGTTCCATGAATGATTAAGAATGCAAACATGAAGCAGATTATAGAAAATACCTCTAATATAATAATATATGCATATAATAATATAGTTTGAGAACAAAATAAAATGTAAATAAAACTTAAATTGTTAATTCTATCATTTGTTCTGCAAGTTTTTATTGAGCACCTGCTGCAGGCCAGGCACTACTCGTGGGACGAGGGACAGAGCTTCAGCCAGGAACCCCCCAGCCTCACAGCATGCACCTCCCTTGAAGGGATAGAAACAATGTACAAATAAATATGAGGATCTAGGCTAAGTCATATGTGACAAGTGCTATGGAGTAGATAAAACAAAAGGAGAAGACAGCCTTAATTAGGGGCTCCAAATACGGTGGCCAAGGAAAACTCTCTGGTAAAGCAACATTTGAACAAAAAGCTGGAGAAGGGAAGGGCACCAGTCAGTCCTGGCAGGGAATACCAGGTGAGGAAGGTGGGTCAGAGAATCCCAGACCAGGTTGTCATGTGCCTTCCAGAAGAATGCAAGAACTTCGGTTTTTTACCCAAATAGAATGGAGAGTAATTGGAGGCTTTCGTGAGTGGCATTACTTGATCCGAAGTATGTTTTTAGTGATTACTTTGGCTACTGTGTTGGAAATACACATTTCAATAGGCAAAGAAAAGAAACAGCAAAAATTGTAAAAAGGCAATTCTAATGATACAAGCAAGAGATGATGCAGCTTAGACAAAGAGGAAAGGTAAGCAGGTGCTGGATGATTTTTTATTATAAGGATGCAATTTAATTTAAAAAATTTGACGTCAAATAACCTATCTGGTGGACCACGCTAGGTGTGTAAGAGTAAATAAATGCTCGCTTACCTCAAAGCACCCTCTAGCTAGTGAGATAAATATTTAAAGACCTAACTGCACCCCAGGAGAAATGAAGTACATCTAAATACAAATGAATGACTATTCTGTGGAAGCCCTTGGATGCTTTAAGAAGGCTGTGGCTTGTGAGTCAGATTAAAAGTGAAGTGGATTAGAGTCAGATAATTCCAGTTGAGAAAATATTCAGAAAGATGCCCCATGTGAGATAGGTGATCCAATCTCAGTTCATTCCGTTTATCCCTACCAGCTGCTTAGCGTCAACCTCATGCATGTGTGGTCCAGAAGTGAACCTGAGATTTCATCAGAGTTTACACAGTCATTCCAGGGTTTCCTCTTCCAGGAAGTCCCCTCACTTTCTAGTGCCTGTTTGTGATAAGCAGGACTCTAAGGCAGACCCCAGTATTACTGTACCCTGGGTCACATGCCATGCAGAGCCCCTCTCCTTGAGTGTGGCACAACCTGAGAGATATTACTGAGATATTACTCCCATATTTATATTTCATCACACGGCAAAATGAAACTTCTCCTGAGTGGGCCTTATCTAATCAGGTGAGCTTTATAAAAACAGAGAATATTTTCCAGCTGGTCACAGAGGAAGACGTCAGAGACAGGAGCTTTTGCTGGCCAGGAAGAAAGCAAAAAGCCATGTTGTAAACTATAGGGGCCACGTGACAAGCAACTATCAGCAGGTTCTTGAAGCTGAGAGTCAGTTCTGGGCAATAGTTGGCAAAAAAATAGAGACATGAGTGATACAGCTACAACAAAATGAAGCCAGGCATGATGGCTCACACTTGTGATTTTGGCACTCTGTAAGGCAGGGGTCCTCAAACTGCGGCCCGCGGGCCACATGAAGCAGTGTGAATTGCATTTGTTTCTGTTTTGTTTTTTACTTCAAAATAAGATATGTGCAGTGTGCATAGGAATTTGTTCATAGTTTTTTGTTTGTTTTTTTTAAACTATAGTCCAGCCTTCTAACAGTCTGAGGGACAGTGAATTGGTCCTCTGTTTAAAAAGTTTGAGGACGACTGCTGTAAGGCTAAGGCAGGTGGATTGCTTGAGTTCAGGTGTTCAAGATCAGCCTGAGCAAGAACGAGACCCCCATCTCTACTAAAAATAGAAAAACTAGCCCGCCATTATTGTGGGCACCTGTAGTCCCAACTGCTCTGGAAGGTGGAGCAAGAGGATCCACTGAACCCAAGGATTTGACACTGATGTGAGCTATGATGACACTGCGGTACTCTACCCAGTGTAACAGAGTGAAACTCTGACTCAAAAACATACAAACAAACAAAAAGAAAATAATGTGAGTTCTGCCAGCAACCTGTGTTCCTGGAAAAGGCCTCTTAGCCAGAGAGCACAGCGCCAGCTGATGCCGTGATTTCAGTCTGCTGAAACCCTGAACAAAAGACCCAGCTTATCTCTACTGGGCTCTTGACCTGTAAGACTGTGACGTAATAAATGAGCATTATTTTAAACCACTGTGTTTATGTAAATTTGTCACAAAACAATAGCTAATACACTGTGGTTGTCTTGAACTGTCCTCTGGTTATTCTAACAAGCAAACCATCAGAATCTTACGGTCATTCTCCAGTGCCTCTGGGTAGCTCTCTTTTACATTTTGTCCAGAGTTGATAGTTGTTGCCTTTTGGAGGGTTGATCTAGTATAAGCTACTGGCCCACTCAGATTCTGAATGGCCGGATCAATGTAATTTGATGGTGGATTGGGGGCAAGTAGGACAAACAGAAAAGCCAAAGATTATCCCGTAGTTTTGAGTCTCTGCAAGTAGAAGGCTGAAGCTGCCGTTTACTGAAATAGAAAGACTATACGTGTGACCAATTGGACCCGTGAGCTTAGAGTTCAGAGGGGATGACTGATCTAGACATAGAAATTCTGGAAGTTGTTTTTTAAAGGCATGAGGTTGAGTTAACTTCTCAAAAAATTCACTTTAAACAGAGGAGGGAAGAGACCTGAAGACTGAGTCCAGGGAATATCTAAACTGTAACGATAAGGAAAAGTGATGGAACCAAGAGAGGGGACTAAGATGGAGCCAGTGGGAGTGGGAGAAAAACACAGAATATGACAGCCTCGAAGCCAATTGAAAAATAGTGTTTCAGCGACAAAGGAATGATTGCCTGTATTTAATTCTGTGCCAAGTGAAATGAACATTGAGACGTAAACGTTGAATTTAGCAATGAGGACGTCTTTGTAACCTTGACAAAAGCACTTTCAGCAGAGTGTTGTAGGAGAAAGCTTGATTAGAGTGGATGGCAAATGGGAGGAGGGCACCCAGAGACAGAAAATTCAGACAATTCCAGAGTGATTTTGCGATCAAGATGAACAGAGAAATGAAGCCATGGCTTGAAGAGGGGCTTTATTTTATTGTTTGTGTTTAAGATAGGAGAATGTGTATTATGTCTGTGTGCTGGTAGAGAGGGAACATCAACAACGTAAAAACCAGAAGGGATAATTACTGCTGGAGGGAGTGGGCCTGAGAATCAGGCCGAGGTCTTCACAGAAACCAAGGTGAAGGTAGATGATGTAGGTCTGCACTTAGGTGAGCAGGTCAGCGCAGCACTGGGAGTGAGCTCTTTGCAGACAGATGAGAAGGCACAAAATAGCCTTGAAAGCGTGACAGAGCGAGTGGGCTAGGAGTGAGTAATAGGTTCTCCGGGCAGTACCAAGGGTCCACTGGAGGTTAGAGGGTCATGATTTCAAAGTGAGACCAGACAGGATGGAATTAATCAAGGTTGGAATTTTTCAAGTGTACAAAATGCAAGATAAGGCAAGGGGGTTAAGGCTGTGTGGAAAGGATTGATAATTGAAAATGATTGTCAATGAAATCTAAGGTAGATAAGGGGGAAGGGAGAAAATGAAGTGAGTGACAGGGAGAAGATGGGATGAGCAAAACAGAGAAAAGGGAAATGGTTGATGATGGATGGTGGATAGAAAGAATAATGTCCACAGTGTATCTGAACATGTTAACAATAAGCAGGTTTTGGTTTTGCCTTTTTTTAAGTGGTAAAGTGGCTTGTAAACACCACTGAGGTCAGATATTGTTGCAGTCAGGTTTCTAGACGTGAGCTAGGTAGGAGGCAGAGCCCAAGGAGTGGTCAGAGGAAGACTCAGGGGCAGGAGAGCCTGGAGGAGCTGCAGGTGTCGGTAGTGACAGGGGCACAGCCCCAGAGCTGAGAGATAAGGGAGGGGGGAGGACAAGCCAATCATGGGACTGCAGTGCATGACAGTGAGCCAGTCTTAACCTTCAGGAAAGCAGGTCGTGTTGATTGGAGAAACAAGTAGCAGTGACAGCAAGGAAGACACAACCCTGGCTTGCCCGCTTAGACCTAGAAGTACGAGGGTGGACAAGATGAAACAGCTTCCCCTTGAGAGGGCTCAGGGGAAGCAGTGTCCTCAGGGCAGGCCTTGATATTAAGGGAGAAATCGTTCTTCTAAGAATCTAAATTAGCTGGTTACTGCGCCTGAATGTTAAATTCGGCCTTTCACCTCCTGGCAGTGCAAGTTTCATAAAGGGAGAAATGATAGGATGCATAGTTCTTGGGCTCTGACAAAAGGAGGCATATAATTTCTTCACAAGAGGCCAATATTTTCTGAAATTCCAAGAATTCTTCCCACAATCATTTTCGTATCTCTTGCATCTAGAACAAAACTTGAAATACATTTATAATCATAATACAATAAATGATTTTTTAAAACCAAACTCATCTGGCACGGAAGTTTATAGTGAACAATATTTCCAATGGCAGTTTTTGAAAATAAAAAGCTTATCTTAATCCCTAAAATATGGCACGGTCCTGAGGTTGCTATCTTGATCTTGGTTATGAATCTGCGATGATCTTTTCAAAAGTGAATCTAATGATAGAATTAGGTTCAGCAGTTCCTTCCCCGCAGATACACCATGCAGTAACTTATAAGGCACCGAGATAGTTAATCGTTTTTAGTATTCACTTTCATTCTTTCATTTTGAGGGGGAGAACCTGCCATTTAAAAACATGCAAAGCTAATTAAAGCTTTTCCACTATTTCATTATCTGAATGTAGTTGCAAATTCCGACTTAAAACTCTTATCAGAGAGAGACTCAACCTCCCTCTATGAACAGCAAATGAACATTCAATTAATACTTCAATACACGTGTATTTTAAATAAAAAAAATACTTTATTGTTAATCTCATTCTTTACAAATGCAAATACCCAATTTTAAAATCCAAAGAGAGTTTTCTTCCTTTTATTCTTACAGGGTGAAAAAAAGTTCTTTTTTCTATTTACAGGGAAGACCCGAGTTTTCTGAAGTTGTTATAAAATTAGAAGAGTGTCTCTGCAACATTGAGGTAAAAATCTTTACCTTCTGAAATGTGTCTGTGAAAAAAGCCCTGAATATCCAAGGATGTCAGGGATGTCGGTGAGATAGCACTTATGAAAAGTTGCTATGAAGGTTCATAACTCCATTCATCTTTATGTTATTCATTAAATTCCTAGGGTGGAGCTGAATTGGCTACAACCATGGGGGCAAAGGCAAATTTATAGTGAATTTGGGCCCTTTCAACAAATAATCAGGCAGGCAAATTGACACAGTCATGACCAGCTTCAAAAATGGAGAAGGAGCAATTTGAAAGTATAACAAATATGTTAGAAAGTAATTATTTAAATGTATTTTTTCTACACAGAAATTTCTACATACAGAAAAATGTAATCAAAAACATTAAGCCATTGTCTATTGACATTCAATAAGAAAAGGAAAAATCAGTGAAATGCACACATAAATTAATTGGGAGGCATTGTTTTCAGACCACACGTATGTTGAATGAAGTGATCTATGTTGGTAATCAGGCTAATAGAATTTTCTTCCCTTAATATCAAGGAGCTATTTGCTTTAATTTTCTTTATAATTGCCTTAATTTTCTATACACCTGGTCAGGAAATAGAATTTTAAAATAGGCAAAGGAGCTAAAACATGAGCACTAATTTAAAAATATTATATTCCCAAACGCAAATGCGTGTTACTGAAGGAGGCAGACAGGCAGGCACCTCACAGGGACCACGGGTGCACCTGCGTATTGAAGGAAGGGGTAACAGTCGGGAAAGGACGGCATCAACCTGAGATTGCACATCTAAAACATCAGAGTGGAAACATCCAAGGAAAGTGTCTTTCCTTAAAAAAAATAAAAAGTCTCAACTAAGAGTCACTGGATCTGAGTTTACGGAAGAAGAGGTGCAGTCTCCAGTTGCAGCCTTCAAGGAAGGTCCCTATCTCATGACTCTGTCCTAGAACTTTAAATAGGAGGTCTCCTTGTGTAGTAGAAAGCTTTAGTCTTTAGACAGCAAACTGTCTTTCCCTTTTCTTAGGTCCTGAAACTTACAGAAAGTGAGGAGACCCTGTAATAGAATGGTTTGTCCAGGTTTTAATACTCCCTGCAGACAAAAGCATCTGCTGGAGGCCATGGGTGGTATTAAGAGATGGCTTCAAGGCGTGAATTTAAAGCATCCCCTCACTTTGAATGTTTGTGTTTCACTGGACAAGACTGCTCCTAGCCTGGGGATATATCTCATTAGATCTAGCTGGGTATGCCAGAAACAGAGGAAATGGTAGGATCTCCTAAACTAGCTTATCTTGTTATAATGATCAAGCCTCTTACTATAGTCTTTGCCCAGGAGAGAAGATGAAGGGGCTATATATGCAAAGAGAGTTCACTGTATCAGTTGCACTAAATAATGGACCAGAGTCAGCCTAAAGGGGCTTGGCGTAGAGTCCAGTAATGCTTTCTCCTCTCTATTCTTCAATTTTTCAGTCAATAGCTTAGAGCAAGGTCAAGGGGAAGCTAGTCCTAACATACATAATAAAGTTGAGAGGGACAGGAAACATTTAAAGCAGGGTTCTCTAATATCTTGGAGGATGAAGTGATAACACATGTCTCGCAAGAATAACTTTAAGAGGAATAAATACAATGTCCTGCACCAGAGCCAAAGAATAATAAAAGTGGTATATAGCAGAGACGTGGTCCAGAAGCATCATGAACGTTAGTGGTTAACAGGCTCATTACCATTTAGAATATGAAGTGGCTGTTTTGTTACAGAGTGAAAGACATGGTCATTCCTCTCTGGAGATGGCCAAAGAAAATGGTAACCAGTTGTATCCGTAATCCTTTTAAAGGAAGAATTAAAACTGGAACACGCACTTTAGGGAAGACACACCAGAATGGTGAAGGGATTAAAAATCCTGTAAGAACCAACTGGAGGAACCAGAGATGCTTATCACAGAAATGAGAAAATTAAAATGAGTCAAACAGCTGCTTTTCAACATCTGAAAAACTATCATGGGGCAAAGGAATTGGCCTTGTTCTCTAGGGAGGGACACGTGGCAGCCATTGGAGCTTCCTTCATTGTGTTAAGTGGATGTGTTCTTGGAAAAGTGTGTAAATCCATTTTATGTGAAGGGAATTATTCCATATAAGGGGAATAATTTTAACTATGATTTAAAGGAACTCTGCCATGTATCTTATTGCTGTAGTAAAGAATGTGAAGAATCTTTTGATCATTGAATAATAACCCTCTAAATATATTTTATGAATCAGATTTGGGCCTACTGCATTTTTAGAAAAATGAGCATGTGTTTAACAGGCCAGCTCTCAGTATAGAACTGGGTCAAAAAAGGAAATCGAGCCTGTAGTCCCAGCTGCTCGGGAGGCTGAGGCAAGAGAATCGCTTAAGCCCAGGAGCTGGAGGTTGCTGTGAGCCGTGTGACGCCACGGCACTCTACCGAGGGCAGTAAGTGAGACTCTGTCTCTACAAAAAAAATAAAAAAGGAAATCGAGCTAGGCAGTGTTACCAGTAGAGGCTAGAAGGAAAAGCCAGAGCAAGCTGAAATGAATGGAAATTAAAATATGAAAAATCCTAGGATACAAAGTCAAAATAAATCTATCTTCTAGGATGGGCCTTTCTGCCTGTTGGATGCATTAAATGATTGAAACTGCCTCTCTTTCACTCAGCTGATGTCTCCTGCTTCCAGCAACAGCAGTGGGTCTCTCTCACCTTCCTCTTCTTCTGATTGCCTGGCAAGCCGGGGAGGGCCTGGCCGGAGCCACGTGGCAGCATTAAGGAGTCGTTTTGAATTGGAATATGCTCTAAATTCCAGGTCCTATGCAGCTTGGACCCAAAGGTAAGTGATAATTTCATTAACAATCTTACAGTAAACCCCTATTCCAGAATCTTATCAAGATAGCCACCAGATTTGAAGTTAATATAACGGGGGATTAACCACCCCTCTGGAAAACTAACAGGAGTTTTGAGCCCATTTTTTCTTATCATATCATGACCAAAATCTAGAAATTTTATTCTATATTAGTGTATGTCCTCAAAGTTGCAAGTAATGGCTATTATTAACTCTAGTTTAGTAAAAATGTCTATTCTGAAACAGCAAAGAAAATTTTCTGAATGTGTTCGGGGGGTATTTTGTGGAATCAAAGGAAGAATTCCCATGTGGGAATCAGAAAACAGGTTCTGAGGATCTCAGAAGCAAAGAATCAGAGTTTCAAGAATTGCTATATGACCCAGCAATTTCCCTCATAGGAGTGTACCCAAAGAATTGAAAACAAGTACTCAAACAAATACTGGGTGCTCACATTTTTATAGCAGCAATATCCACAATAGCCAAAAGGTAGAAACACCCCAGACTTCCATCCACAGATGAACTGATAAACAAAATGTGGTACCCATATAGTAGAATATTATTCAGCCATAAAAAGGAAGAAAGTACTGATGGATAAACCTGGAAACCCTGCTAGGTGGAAGAGGCCAGACACAAAGGTCGCAGAGCTTTGACCCTGTTGGAGTGACCATCCAGAGTAGGTATATTAACAGCCCAGGCTGCCATAGCGACATACCATAGACTGTGTGGCCTTAAACAACGGAAACGTATTTTCCGACAGTTCTAGAGGCCGGATCCAAGATCACGATGCCAGCATGGCTGGGTTCTGGGGCAGGTTCCTTTCCTGGCTTATGGATTTCACCACCTTCTCTCGGCATCTCGCTTGGCAGAAAGGGAAGCCGTAGTCTCTTCATCTTCTTATAAAGTAATCAGTTCTATTGAATGAGTGCTCTACCCTTATGACCTAATTTAACCTTAATGACCTCCTTAAAGACCCCTAATTACCTCCTTCAAGATCCTTAATTGCCTCCTTAAAGCCCTCCCTCCCAAAATACAATGGTGACCTTAAGGTTTTAACATCTGAATTTGAGGAAGAACACAATCTAGTTTATAGAAATAAGTAAATCCATAAAAAGCAAAAAGTGGATTGGTTTTGCCAGGGGCTGGGGCAGAGGAAGAAACAGGGTCCAGGTTTTATTTGGGGGTAATGAAAATATTTTGGAATTAGATAGAGCTGATGGTTGTAAAACGTGGTGAATATACTAAATGCCACTGAATTACTTGGTTGCAAATGATTCATTCTTTAAAAAGTAAAATGATTAAAAAGTACATTTTATGAACTTTACCTGAATGGAAAAACAGTACCAAAAAATTTAAGCAAAGGGATGAGTCAGAAAAAGAGGGGAAAAAATCAGCATTTTTCCATAGCAAGCTCTGCCATCTATCTACATGGCTGAGTTGCCAAGAGACTGTCTCTTTGTCTCAGATTAACTGTAAAGTTTCAATGAGAGATATGTCAGATACATACTGCTACAATGATCTTGTATAATAAGGCACCCCAAAATATAGGGATATACAAACATAAGCATTTACTTCTTGTTCATGTGCGCGTGGGCTGCCTTGGGGTGGGCTTGACACTGAGCTACAGGCTGCGTCCAGATCTGCCTTCCTCCAGGCCTCTTACCCTCTGTGGATGAGTGTGTAAAAGGGCGTACCGCCTGGGGCACATTATTCTTACAGACAAAGCTAGGAATTCCAGACTACAGGCCCAAAGCGTTTGCTCAAGTTGTTCCTCTGACATTCCACTGGCAAGTCACCTGGCTAAATCCAACCTCAATAAGGAGAAAAAGTATACCTGATCTCCTGTGGGAAGAACACGGAGTCACAGGGCAAAAAGCAAAAATACCTGAGGCGTAATGAATTAGGAATAAAAGTGCAGGCTACCGTGAGAAAGAAAGTGATTGGCCCTTTTCGGATTAAATGACCATCTCCATGTGGTTGGAGTCTGGGTGGGGTTATATTTCACTGACATAAACACAGCTGTCAGGGGCTTTTGTTCTGTATGGGAGGAGAGAAGGCAGCCACTGTGAGTCTGACAGATGACCCTATAAAGGATGCACCTTCCAGCCCTCGGGAAACCACAAACTCCCTCTCCTTCCGCATGAGCTCCAGAAGATTTGCACATGGGCCCAGTGACTCCTGGGCACTCACACACACTTGTACCTACATTGGCACACCCACTCACTCCATTAGCAACGTAAATGTTCTTAAAAGTGTGGAAAGATTATTTGAATTTATCAAGGTTTTAACACAATCTACAAATAGTTATGATTGCTTTTAAAGCTGTAGTTATAATTATATATTTCTGGTCTGAAGAAAGAAATGCAGCTGTAGCTATGAAGAGATGAGAATCTGAATCATGAATGCTTTAATCTATGGATTGTGATGAAATTAAGTATCAGCAGGTTTGATTGATAACCAGGCAAACTGGACACAATTCTTTATTGGATTTCAGTCTCTCATGTAATTTCATAAGGAGCCCATGGGCCAAAATTAGATTAGGTTTGGTCACATCGTCATCTTCCAGTTCCAGCTACTCATCTTCCCCTCTACTTGTGGTTTTTAAAATTATTTCTCTGCAAGTCAGATTTTGATATTCTTAAAGCACAGTCACCTGAGGTTTGTCCACTTGAGACAGGTCAAGAGAATGAGCTATAGAACCAGACAGACCTGAGGTTAAATCTTGGCTTTGACATTTACTACCTCAATGACCTTGGTGAGGTTATTGAAGTCTTATATGTAAAATTCCCATGTGCAGACAATAATACCAGCTTTTTGGATTGTAATAAGTAGAGACACTATTGTCATAGCAGTGACAGTTGATTGAAAGATGTCAGCACACTTCAGCAAAGAATACAGTTCCAATAATGTAGTTCAGTGCCAGAATTCATAATACGCAGAGAGCTACATAGGGTGGGATGCACAGCTGAACTCCCAGGTGGGTACCCCGGAGGTTCAGGGAACAGTGTCTCTGACCTTCCTGAACCTAGGCAGGTACTAGGTATGCCACTAATAATTTAAAAACAAAAACACCTCCCTAAACTGGGTGAATTAGCCCATCAGGTTTTCTGAGACCCTCTCTCTGATATTCTCATTAAGATTTTTATAGCCTTTTGGTTCTTCCTGACTGTTAGGGAACTCTGAGAAGTTCACCAGGTACAAGTTTCTCTCAGGAACCTGGCACAGCCCTGTGTGTTTGCTGCACAGGTGAACCAAAGGTCACTTTATTAGTTGTACCATCCCTTCAGCAAGCTTAGTCTTTGGGTGCTTAAAATCAACTCCAGGAATAAGCGAAGTATTTAGCTGTAATAACACACCAACATAGGAATTACGTCTGCTTTATTCACTACTACATTCCTAGTAGCTAGTAGTGTGATTGGCATAAAGTCGATAAGTAACAAATATTTGGCTAGTAGATATAAAATAAAGAATTAGGTAAATTGTTGTGACACTTTACTTAGGAGGATATTCTCCAAATCCTCCCAGGTAAATACAAAAGAGGTGATGGCTCCACCTTTTGGCTGAGTTGTATTCCATGGTATACATATACCACAGTTTATTTATCTAATAATGGGCTGATGAGCACTTTGGCTATTTCCACGTCTTTGTAGTTGTGAATTTAACTTCTATAAGCATTCAAGTGCAAATGTCCTCCCTGTAAATGATTTTTTTAATGTAGGGGTCTATGGCACATGTCCTGGGTGAAGGGTTCACCTGCACCTTGGACTCTGCCTAACAAATACAAACAATATAACCTGATTATATGTATTCTTATATTAACCAGAAATTGAAAGAACATTTACAGTTAACAGCAAAGTATTAATTAATAAATTGGCTCCATAATTATACTTATTATTGATTGGGAGCTCAATCCATGAATAGGCTGTAACTATTTTCTCTATTCTTTCTATTTTAGAAAGCTGTCACTACTGAACATACTGGACACTATTTTAAACACTTTCATTAGTCACGTAATTAAGGCTTAGGAAATCAGTATTTCAATTTTTGTAGATGAGGAAACTGGAGCTTAAAAAGAGTAAGCAACTTTCCCCTTTTTAGTGGAAAGCAAAGTAGGAGTCAGAGCTGTATTTCTTATCCGGGATTCTCCTGTGCTTTCAGAGTTTCTCTGGTACTGGAGGTGGCATGTTCCAGAAGCTTGATATATTTTGCAAATACTTGTATTTTCTGAGCTTATTCTGATTCTGGAAGTAAATCTTGGCATGAATTCAGCTACTCCTCCCAAACCTACTTTTCTATATTGTGTACATGAAGGCAGAGAATGGAAACCAGCCATCAATAGGTTCTTAAAGTCAAAGAACCCGAAGATACAGGAATTGATGGACTCAGTCCAGCAGCGAAAGGTTAACAGCCTCCAAAGACAGAGGTCTCTGCTGTGGCTGCACAGTGGGACAACCTGGGAGCTTTTACAAATACCAATTAACCCAAAATCCATAGGGGTGGCACTCAGGCTTCAGAATGAGTCAAAAGTTTCCCAGGTGATTCCAGTGCACATTCACATACATGAAGCATTAAGGGTAGGATACAATGCTTACCCAGCTGCCAGTCACTCTGCAGAAAGAGGATGCAACTGATGGGATCAGTGGATGAGGAAAGTGAAAGCCAAGGTGAAACAGCAGCTGTGACCAAAGGGGAACATTCTGAAGGCTGAGACCTGCACAGTCTCTCCCAAAGGCCTTGCAATGTACCAGTAACCTCTGATCTTTGAGCTTCCGAACTATCTCTCATTCACGTTTCACAAAGTATAACTTTTAGTGTGGCATTATGATTTTGAAAAATGGGTAGAAGATTTGCCCTGTAGTCTCTCCTAATCTATGGACATGGGGCCCTTTAGCAATGTCTTGGAAATGGTGCATATATTTTTAAATTTTTTGTTATAAAGTTCACAGCCTGTAGGTCAGAACTTTGTAATTTAATACTTGATTTGATATGGTTTTGGTTGTTTGCATGTTTCCTTCTAATGATTATTATTTCCTTCATAAAACATATTTAGAGGTGTCAGAAATTTTCTCTACAGATAATAGGAATCCACTATTTCCTACTAAAACCACTAAAGGATAAAATCCGAAATTGAGAAAGGCTCTCTTGAAGTTCTGCCTCTTTTAAAATATTTTGTCTCTAGATATATTTGGAAAACTAAGCATGTGGCACTTGCCCCTCCCACAGGGTCTGAAATCTCCCATCTTGTGCATGGATTACATCATGTAAATTTAGAAATGACAAAGTGATACACAACCTTTCAGATGTGAAAACCAATTAGTGTTTGTGCGGGGCTGGGCTCTGAGAATAGAATGCTCTGACCTAGTTAGCTGTCCAGGAGTAGAAAACCAGGGACCCAAGCTTTGGCACTGTGTAGAACAGATACACTTGGAATTAATCTTTCACTCAGCACAAGGGCCATCAAAGGGTTTCTTTAAATAGAAATCTTGCCTAGTGCACTTAGAATGGGAGTCAACTTATAAAAGTTGAATGTAACATAAAATTTTAATTTATACACAGTTTTTCTGGAATATAGAAATCATGTAAGATGATAACACTCTGAAACTGACTTTCGCAAGAGGAAGGAAGAAAGGAGAATGGCCAGGGGACTGTGTCCATTGGCTGCTGTTAGGCAGATCCCCTCCTCCTCCATTGGCTGCTGTGGAGCAGGTCCCCTCCTCCTCCATTGGCTGCTGTTGGGCAGATCCCCTCCTCCTCCATTGGCTGCTGTGGGGCAGGTCTCCTCCTCTTCTATTGGCTGCTGTGAGCAGGTCCCCTCCTCCTCCATTGGCTGCTGTGGGCAGGTCCCCTCCTCCTCCTTTGGCTGCTGGCTGCTGTGGGGCAGGCCCCCTCTCCTCCATTGGCTGCTGTTAGGCAGATCCCCTCCTCCTCCATTGGCTGCTGTGAGCAGGTCCCCTCTCCTCCATTGGCTGCTGTTGGGCGGATCCCCTCCTCCTCCATTGGCTGCTGTGGGGCAGGTCCCCTACTCCTCCATTGGCTGCTGTTGGGCAGATCCCCTACTCCTCCATTGGCTGCTGTTGGGCAGGTCCCCTCCTCCTCCATTGGCTGCTGTTGAGCAGGTCCCGTCCTCCTCCATTGGCTGCTGTTGGGCAGGTCCCGTCCTCCTCCATTGGCTGCTGTTGGGCAGATCCCCTCCTCCTCCTCACTGAAGGCCAAATAGTCCCTTCTTTAATCTGTCACCTTTCTTACATGCTCCATTGCACTGGTAATTCCCCCTCACACTCCCCTAACATTCCCTTTTCTTTCAATCCTTAACTTCCTCCTTCATTCCTATCATCTTGCCCTTGCCAGCTCAGGACAATCAGCAGTTTCAACACCACGCTTATGGTTGCCATAAATTCTCTCACACTTTGCTTCTGTCTTCACCGTGAGTTTTCTTGTGATTTCATAAATCCCATGGCTCCAACTCACACACGCCACACACACTCACACAGTTGACTCCCCGGCCTTATGTCCAACCTTGACCTCTCTGCTTCCTAGCCTTTGCAAAATCATTTACTTCTCTCCTGTTCCATCTCTACCAAGCCCTAACCTACCAAACCTTCACTGCCAGAATATTCTTCCTTATGTAGAACTATGGTTGTGTTATCTACATTAAAACCTTCAATACTTCTTTGTTGCTTCTAAAATTAAGTGAAGTTATTTCGTTCTGGAGTCTACACATGTCCATTGTATACCCTAGTGTTTCTAAGCATAGGGTGGTAACTGTCACTCTCCCTCTTTTCAAATGCTTTGTAGGGTTTTTGGAAATTTCTGAGGCATTATCATTATTATTACTATTATTATTATTTTGGTATTCCTAGTGACCAACGAGGTGCTACTGATATTTAGTGGGCTGGGGTTTGAATGTTGAACTTCCTATGACGTTTTGGAAAATTCCACAAAATAAAAAATTATCCTGCATAAAATGTTAATGACATTCCTTGTGGGGCACACTAAGGTCAAGCTGGATCTTCCACTATTTCTCATACAAAATCCATAGTTAAACCACTATCAACCTACAATGGGCAAACTTGTAACTTTGCCCCTTCCCATCTTCTCAAAATGTTAGTCAGCCCCATTAATTATCTAAGTTACTCCATCATGTCATGAAGACGTCTGTTCTGGAGTTAGTCCATCCTCACTCAGGCCTCACCAAAGGCCACAGTACTTTGTGTCATCTTAAGCATTTATGTTATTTCATCTTATAATCAAGTGTCTTAGTCCCCACTAGCTCATAAACACTTTAAGTGCAGAAATTTTTTCTCTTCTTGTTAGGTGTCTATAATATCTAATTTATAATTTAACTATATTTGTTGAATGTTAAATATTTTTATTTATAATAAATTAAGGGAACCATTAGTTGTACTATTAATACTACTCTTTGTGTTCCTGAAATTGAAGGAGGTAAAACTCTGGCATTCAGATATTTTAAGTCCTTCATTCCTGTCAAATTCAAATCTGTTCTTATCCAAAAATAGCAAAACCACTAGATATTTCAATTCATTTTCCTCCTACCCCTCATGATTAGGGCATTTAATGTCCACCACTTTATTTTTAATAAACAAAAGGATAGATTGTAGGAATTTGATGAATGTGAACAAGTGTTACTTTTCCTTCCTCCCTCCCTTCCTAAGAATAGGCACCCCTTTCCCAACTGATCTTCAATAGTAGTTCTTCCATATATTAAGGATCTATGTTTAGATAGGTCTTGTTTTGGTTTCTTTATCCTGTTCCACTGAGTTATTTGCCTATTCCTGTATCAACAGTACACATTAAAGTGTCATCATTAAAGTCTTCATATCTGGCAGGACATGTCCCATATTGGCTATTCTTGATGTTTCTTGGCTTTTCACCCTTCTGTATGTAGCAGCTTCCCCTTGTTCATGGTTTCTCTTTCCAGGACTTCAATTACCTGCGGTCACCCTCCATCCAAAAATAGGTGAGTTCAGTAGCCCCTAATAGAAGGAGGATACAGTCTAAGACCCCCAGTGAATACCTGAAACCATGGATAGTACAGAATCCTATAGACCAATAGATTGTGTTCTTTCACATAGATAACCTACCTATGATAATGTTAATGTATAAATTAGGCGCAGTAAGAGAATAACAGTAACTAATAATAAAATGGAACAGTTAGAAAAACATGCCAGGATCATCACTCCCATTTTCTGTGGCCACTGTGTCAAGCACTGCAATGACCCATCCAGAAGGCTGCTGAAGAGTGGGTGGCATACACAGCATGGAGGTGCTGGACACAGGGATGGTCATGTCCTAGGAAGGCATGGACACACTACTCAGAATGGCACTCTATTTAAAATGTATGAATTGTTTTTTCTGGAATTTTCCATTTAATATTTTCAGACCTCAGGTGACCACAGGTAACTGAGACTCATAGAAAGCAAAACCGCTGATAAGAGGGCATCTACCATATATTATAATAAGATCTTTTAAGAAATCTTACTAAGAGAGACACCACCTTTACATAAGTTTTATTATGGTGTATTGTTATAATTATCAATTTTATTATTGCTGTTATTAATTTTATACTATGCCTAAGTTATAAATTAAATTTTATCTTAGATGCATATGTATAGGATTGTTTTACACAGCTATGGTCTATTTAGGTTTGCCCCATTATTTTCTATTCCATTATTTATAATGCTCACATTTCAAACCATTTCCTAAAAATTATTTTTAAATTTTTCAAATGCACCTTTAAAAATTCCTTCAGCATGACTGTATTGGAAGTTAACATTTGAAAACATTCTTATTTCCTCTCTTTTTTGAAATATATTTAGTGGATATGAAATTTTAGGTGTTCAATTACTTTTCTCCCCTACACCACTGGGAGAAAAAAATGCTATGCCATGTTTCCGACTTCCCTTGTTGCTATTAAAATTTAATTCACGAACCATTTGTCATCACCCTTGTTTTCAATCTTCCCTTCCCAACTGCTGTTAGAACCTCTCTCTATTTTTGGTGTCTTACACTGCAACTATTTTGCATATAGTTTAAAATTTACTTCTATTTTATCTTGCATGTGATTTGTTGGTTTGCCGTAAACTAAGGATTGATGTATTTCATAAATTCTGGATAATTTTCAGGCACTGAGTCTTCTAATCTTTATCTCTTCTTCTTTACTCTTTCTAGAACTCTAATTAGAAGTATTTTAAATTATCCCTTTTTCTCAATTTTCTTTTTCTGTTTCTGACTCTTCTGCTTTTTGGATGATTTTTTCAGACCTATTAACAGCTTCCATTTCACTTCCTTTCTTAGAAGCTGGATCTCATAGTGCTGTTTATTTTATTTATTGAGTTTCTAATTCAATTCACTCCTACATTTGATCTTAGCCAAAAGGCTGAGAAGTGATAACACTTCTAATTTCTATTCAATTTCTAGAAGTTGTATGTTATTTACAACTTAACTGGACAGTTTTACAAATCTGTTTTTTCTATATACTTTTATTTTCTTTCTTCCAACACATTTATTTTATATTTAAATTGAATATTTGTAATCACAGCAATATTTATAATTCTGTGGTTTGTTGTTTTCACTAATCCTTGCTCCTAGCATCTGGTTATGTCAGGTATTTAGAAATGTTTGTCCTGTTGATAGCTCGTGTTCCTGAGTCCTTTATCTCTGGTGATTTTTTGACCCTTTTTTGGTTTAAGTTACTTCACAGATGATTTGCTTTTGTTATTCCTGGTTGTCTAGGGATGCTAATGCCTCCAGAACACTTTAAAACTTCAATTTGGAGTTATGTAATAATTCTACTTTAAAACCTGCTATGTATGTGGGCTTGTGAATGGGACTTCTATGGGTTATATTTTAATTTTTGTTTGTTTGTTTGTTTATTTTTCTCATTGTCCCTGGAGCCAAGAACGATACAGAACACTTGTTCTTTGCATCTCCCTACACAGAGTGGATTTTATTTTTTCTGATTCATCTAATCTCGGTGTTGTCCTTTGAGGGTTTTGACTTGATACAAGTGTTTCTTACCTGACCTCCCACGTTCGTTGGCAGGTACTTACTTACTTGGCCCACACTGTGTGTTTCCCATATGATTCATTGAAATAGAGGCTTTAGGCTAACAAGAATTAGTATGAATGCTTCATAACACTTGTATCCAAGTGGAATGATAGTCCTGGCCAACGTTTCGCTTTTGTATTGGTATCTACACTGGTTGTAAATGTCTCTCTTAATCATTGCTGTGTCTCCAGTACTTAGAACAGAGTCTGGTACAAAGTAGGTAATAATACCTTTATATGCAATGAATCCACAACAGAATGCCATTTAATTCTTCATCTTTTGAAGTGTGATTTATGGTTTCCATTTTTCATGTAAAACAGAGTTAAGTAATTGGAATGAACTTAAGTAATTTGTATGAAAGTATATACTGGGAAAATGATGGTTAATAGTTGAATCTGTAACACTACATTGTGTTAATATATCATGCTGTCTTCTGGAGACTACCCTTTGCTAACATGTTTGAATCACCTTTAAGAACCAGAAAGTTTTTATTTACTTATTTATTTATTTATTATTAAATCATAGCTGTGTACATTAATGAAATCATGGGGCACCATACACTGGTTTTATAGACCATTTGACATATTTTCATCACACTGGTTAACATAGCCTTCCTGGCATTTCCTTAGTTATTGTGTTAAGACATTTATATTCTACATTTAGTGAGTTTCACATGTACCTTTGTAAGATGCACCGTAGGTGGGGTCCCGCCAATCACCCTCCCTCCACCTATCCTCCCCCCTCCCCTCCCCTCCCTCTCCTCCTTCCCCATATTCTTAGGTTATAATTGGGTTATAGCTTTCATATGAAAGCCATAAGTTAGTTCCATAGTAGGGCTGAGTACATTGGATACTTTTTCTTCCATTCTTGAGATACTTTATAAGAAGAATATGTTCCAGCTCCATCCATGTAAACATGAAAGAGGTAAAGTCTCCATCTTTCTTTAAGGCTGCATAATATTGCATGGTGTACATATACCACAGTTTATTAATCCATTCGTGGATCGATGGGCACTTGGGCTTTTTCCATGACTTAGCAATTAAGAATAAGGCTGCAATAAACATTCTGGTAAAAATATCTTTGTTATAATGTGATTTTGGGTCTTCTGGGTATATACCTAGTAGAGGAATTTGGTGGGAATGCAAATTAGTACATTCCTTTTGGAAAGATGTTTGGAGAACACTTAGAGATCTAAAAATAGACCTGCCATTCAATCCTACAATTCCTCTACTAAGAACCAGAAAGTTGTAACTAAGGTTGGACTTTGCAGATCATCAGCAGGGAGCTATCCATAGCACTGAACTACGTCACCCCGAAACCCTGCCAGATTCAATGGAACATGACGATTCTCGGTCTACGGACAATGATATTTGATTGGCAGGGAATTCCCCTTGTCGCTCTAACTGATGCTAGCCACCTTGCTCAGTTTATGCCTTCTCGTGACAGACTATAATCATCTGCCTGTATTGATACAAACCCAACTTAGACACAACTCCTTATTGCTGCTTCATTCACCAGCATGCCTTGGACTAATTCTGCCCTATCTTCTTCAGTCATGTCTCTCAAAATCAGCCTGACTCCATGGCCACATTTCTAAAAGCAGTAACAACCAATCAGAACACATAAAAAGATGAATGTCTTTCTTCTAGGAATTTGACAAATGAAAGAACACTTGAGGACCAGTTCTGAGGATAACTTGACATTAATGTGATTTCCTTATTGAACTAAGTACATTGTGAAATAGAAATTTTTTTTCCTTTGCTCATTAAACATACTCTTCACTACAGTAGCCAATCTCATTCATTGTATTAAAAAATAAAAACAATCTTTTACCTGACATTTGGGGGCAAGATATAGCTTTCTGGTGATAGTTTCATGAGTTTTTTCAGTGCTAGAAATGAAGATAAACGCTGCCCTTTCTCACTCATAAATTCAATGAGGGCTCATAACAATGAGGGATCATAAAATTTTAGCAGATGCTACATAGAAATGAGTTTAAGATTTATAAATTTAAGGAAAAATGGAAAAGATTGGATCCGTGGCTTTCTAAACTTTTTTTGTTTTGCTTATTCAAAGATTGTTGATTTTAAATATGGTATCTATGAGATTTTAAAAGACCTCAGTGTTTATAAAAACATCACATTGGTATCTTGCTCCCACTTCAGTAATGTTTTCTGAGCTTGTTGTAAAAGTTACCTAATAACTCGGTGATTCTGGTCAAGTGATTTAAGTTCTGTGGTCCTTGCTTGTGTAATGAGAAGAGTAAGTTGTTGCTTACTTACAACTAGAGACAAGATACTTTTTTAAGGATAGTTATCATGTCTGGGGGGGTATAATTTTTATGACACTTGCTTGCTGAAGGTCAGTTATCAAGCTCATCAAGGGTCTCCAGTGGCAAAAATATAAAAGCCAGTGGAGAGAAGCTGGAATCTCAGCAATTGACATGATGCCTATCAGCTGCCTTTTATCTGTTTTTTTTTTGTTTTTTGTTTTTTTTTAAGCTCAAATCTTCTTGAGAAGCCAAGAAAATTTGTATAATTAACAAAAGCACGAAATCTCTTAACGGCATGGTGGTAGGGGGCTGCTGAGAAGGGAAATATCTGCACCTCAGTGTGAGAGTGTAAATGTATTTGCATTTGATACATGTTCTCATTATGTCCCTGAATGTCATCTAATATACAGGGACAATTAAAAAAAGTGGGGAGGGGTTTTGAAGGAAGTTCAAACTATTTCCACGAAGATCAAAAAATATATAAAAACAGCCATTTATTTATATTTGCATAACACTTCTTCACCACAGTCAGTGCCATATCCAGAAAGCATTATAGAGAAATATGCAAGTAAGTCCTTTATACACTTGTGTATTTACAGATACACGTAAAAAGCGTAAAGAAGGCTGTACATTGATTGCTAGTGCCCTCTGCATTTCATGCTTCTCCTATCTTCCGAATCTTCAGACTTGGACACAGTCTGTGTTGAAATCCATCAGGGCTCTGTGTAAGAACTCCCTTTCAGCCCATAGGGACCTAAAGCAACCACGTTGGCTGCTTTGAATTTGCCTTGCTCTCTAGCGCCATCTAGCAATCAGTCCCTAAACCGCGAGCCGGGCCTCCAGCCCTTCGGGGCTGTACTCAGCAAGCACAGAGGTTGGAGGTTTCAACCGAACAAAGGCCTCCTGCCTCCAAGTGGAAGAGCATGTGAAAAATGCTAATCTTTTCCTTGACTTTTAAAACCACCCTTAGTTTGAAACATCTTTTCTCCGTGAAAAATGTAAAAGAACATCAAACAAAATATTCTGTTCAGAAGAGGAAGTGATGAAATGGGAAATTAATAAAAGTGAAGCTAGGAGAGCCCTGTGCGTGTAAAATTGGCACCTTTAAAAAAAAAAAAGCTTTAAGGACCTGGATTTATTGTCTCACACAAAAGATTTGCATGAAAAGAGTGAGCGAGTGACATATTTAGGTTACAACACATCCACCTGGGAGAAGCTGCGCTCTCCACCCTGCGGCAGAGCCTGTCAGCAGGCTGAATGGGCTCCCTCCGAACCGGGAGGGCAGCCAGGGTGCGTCCCCCTCTCCCAGCGTTTTGTAATACTAATTAACTAATCCCCGCCGCACCCAGGCGACCTGCACAGATTGGCCAGAGGCAAACTGCTAAATAAACGGCGACAGATTCCTCAGTTTTCAATTAGATAAAATGACATATTGGGACAACGAATGGCCTGTCTAATGATGGAACTTTTATGAGTTTTTCTTTCCTGGAAAAGAAGAGAAACCATCTCTCGGTTCACACACAAAAGAAGGGCCACACCCACCCTGCTAGCAGGCATCAAAGCCAGGAACCTGCCTTTGGCCGTGACATTTGCATAGGACTGAAAGTGAGACTTGGTCCGAAAGTGCTGCTTTTGTGACTGCTTCTGCTCTCCTGCAAGGCGTGACAGGACACAGCACAGGGACCAAAGAGAACAACTGGCCTGGTGTACACAGGTGGCCCTGTGCTGCGTTCAACAGCCCCGATCCAGCTCCAGCCCGCCCGCTCGCTCCAACTCCGGGCTTTGTGCTGCGAATCTCTTGCCAGCATGGCAACTGTTGCTATGTTTGCAATGTTTGCAGTACTAAGAAGTGGGTGATGCTGGTGTCTTTGTAATGATTCAGATACAACAGCAATGATTTCTAAATAGATTTCTGAGGCTGCTCTTACAATGACACTGTACAATTTAACAGATTTAATTCCTCATGGTTTTTTTTTTTTTTTCACCTTTAGCATCTTCTGTGTGGGCAAACATCTAACCCTCATATGCAAAAATGGTAACATTCTTCCTTTTGCTTAGATTTTGAAGCAAGAAGTTTCTTGTTAAAAAATGCACTTAACCATTTGTTTCTTATTATCTCCTCAGAACCTATGAGATGGAGTAATTTTCTTTTTATTTAAGTAATGGCCACTCAGGCAACCTGAAAAAATCATGGAGCCAGGAAGAAAATAATTCCTGTATTAACACAAATGGAATGAAAAGCATTCACCATTACTATTTGATAGTAGCTGAGAATTTTCTATTAACGAGATGTTCAAAAGGCCTCAATTACACCCGAGTACAAAAAATGTACTAGTGAGAAAAATGAAATCCTTTTTGTTTTTTTGGCTTACCCAGGCACTTATTTGCCAGCCCGTGTTAACTGCACCCGTAAGTATCACTGCCAGCCAACACAGCCTAGGCCCAGGGGAGATCCGACCTGGATAAAGAACAGGTTCTCTGCCGGTACTACTAACAATGTCCAGAGAAGAAAAAGTGAGGACAGGGAAGGTTTGCTGACTGCCGGGTTCCAGACACTGTTGTGTACGTCAGTCATAATGTTGACTTATCACAACTCTTCTACAAGGTCAGAGTTATTTATCATTATTCTAAAAATGGGAAAACTGAAACACAGGAAGGATAACCGACCTGCCCAGGCTTTGCTGCTAGTAAACAGCAGGGCTCAAGATTTGAGTGTAGATCAGCCTGACTGCAAAGACTATGATCTTTTTCCTACTAGCTGAGCTGCTCCAGTGTGAGAAAAGGGAGCTGCTGTCGCACTGATCCGCTGTGTGACATGAGCAAATTCCTTCCAGCCCTGGGTTTCAGGATTCTCATCTATAATGAGGCTTTTGAACCTTATACTTGCTATTAAAGGTGTGCGCCACATTCCAGCGGCTTCCCATCTCCTAGCAGCTCATTAGAAATGCAGAATCTCAGGCCTACATCAGCCCTGCGGACTCTGCATTTTAACAAGACTTTAACAGATCATTTGTGAATGTAGATGAAAATTTAATAATCACAGGACTTATCAATTTCTGTGGACCCTTCTAGCTTTAGTGTACTATATTTAGAGTGTCCCCTCATCTTTATCTCTTTCTAGATCCCACCCCTTTTCTGAGAGTGGTTTACTTCTTCCTCTGAGCATCCTTACTCCCAGCCTTATGTTGAGTGGAAAGATGCTCTGTCTTCTCCTTCCTCGCAAAAGGAAGTTTAGCAAAGAGATACAGATGGAACTAGTACCAATCATACCAAGCCTACCTATATCGAGTTCTCATTTTGTACCAGATAACAGTCTATGGTACTTTAAATATGATATCTCATTTAATCTCTGTAACAATGAGGTAGTTTCTCTCATTTTTCCCCATTTTTATAACACAAAAAACAAGACACAAGAAATACAGAGTAGTAAATGCCCGATACTGGACTTAAACTTGGCCAGAGCAGTTCTAGAACTGTTGGGTCTAAGTATTAAACTCTACAAAAGGCAGAGAAAGGCATCCAAAAAAAATTTAAAAAAAAGAAAATTCCACAAGTGGTCTGCATTCAGAGGATAAGCAGTGACTGTGTGGGACGAAACGGTAGTGTGGGAGGCTGCAACAGATTGCGAGTACTGAAGGTGAGCTCCAGGTCAGAGCCTGGCCCAGGGCAGCAAGAGAAGGGAAGCTCAGAAGGAAGGGCAGGAAGGGCAGCTCAGAAGCTGGAGCTGCTGTGTTGTACTGGGAAGCCACGTGCATCTCGGGGTCAGAGACATCTCTGTTTTCTGATCCCACCTCTGACACCCAGAACAGCGTAAACTTGGAGCTTGGTTTACTGAAGTCTGAACCATGCTATTACCTTGTCTAGTTTTTTCCAAGGACTGGTGAAATACATATAAAGCACTTAATATCGTGCCTGGGAAATCTGGGTTGCTTTGTTGAAACTAAAGATAAATGCTTCCTGTCTCATGGTTCTTCCCAGAGATGGGCAAACACGTTTCTGAGGCTGAGAGCCGGAAGCCGCCTCTGTCTGGAATTCAGGATCCTTACCCAGACACTCCCTTCTCCTTTTTATCATGTATTCTCTTTGAGATAGGAGGACACTCCTTCTTCCTCATTAAATACCAGCTTTACCCATACATTTCTCAGAGCTTTTCCTCACTTATTTACACTACCTGATTGTCAAATTCCACAGGGCTGACCGCTCCTCAGCAAGTTGCCATTCGGATTAATTATAAGGTTCCTGGATGTTTTCTGCCCAGCAGCTATTTACATGATAATGACAGAAATCAGGGAAATGACTTTTAAGGATTTCAATTTTTCCTCTGTAATCCCTGAAAAGAAAACTGGTTAACAGTGAATGTGCCTGCTAAATGCTAGAGTGCTACATGAAAATGGAAAAACATGAAAATGCTTGGACAAATAGCAGATCTAAGTATACTGCTTTTAACCAAATGAATGATTTTTATTTTTTTAAATAGTCCTTGATTGTTCAAGGCAAGACGAGTCTTACACTCTCTCTTCAATAATATTTTATCAAATCAAAATAGAGGAAAATAAATTAAGGAAGAGTATTTGATTATGAAAGGTACATATGTACTACTTGCTGGTATTGAGTGATCTGAATTTCAATTTTATAAACAAGTTTTATGTTGTCTGTGTATTCTTTGGTTATTTTTCCTTCACCTGTAAAGGGTGGGCAAGTCTGAGTTTAAACACTACTTAGAAAAGTGGGAGCACATTATTCACCCACCCACACCCTGATTTTTACGTCTTGAGGTCTTTGGTACAAAGGGGAGTCACTGCAGTGGTGGGTCTGGGACTCAACTCATCCTTTTTAAAAATCTGAATAAAAGGAGAAAAAAAACAAATTATTGAATGATCAAGTTTGTTGAAATGTTTTAACATTATTGTCCATTAAATGAGTCTGGCACCTTGTACTATAATTGGTTGAAGTCTGCCAAGATCTATATGTTGCATCTGGTTAAATAAACTTCTGTTTATCTTAGGGAAAGACATATATAGGAACTTGAACCGTATCCAAAGTTCAATGAAATATGGCCAGAATTGGAAAGTTCATGGAATGAATGAACCAACTCACCAGTGTGTGTCGAGCCTCTTCAGGGTAAACAGCGCTGTGTCTGGGTCTGCTCAGAGAGCCCGGAATGTTGATGGCAAGTCTTGTATAAACACTTTTGGCAAACTGAACACATTATCAATTTTTCTTTTATCCCTCCTGTATTTCCCTTATTTTCTTTATTTAAGGAATTATCAATATGTAGCTTATAGGTAAGAAAAAGACAATTTATGTGCCGTTTTTCTTTATTATTCTAGCCCCACCATTTACCTGATTCCATCAGCCCTTCTTTAGCTTTCCCCCCGGATATGCATCCATCTATTATATGCCAGGTCCTGTGGAACATACCAGTGACAGAGTAGACATCTCTCAGTTCCTGGGATCCCTTGTCGAGGGACAGGTCAGAGAAGCAAATAGGAAGATCAGGACCCAGCCAGGGGCAGGATGCTCTGGGAGCCTGGGAAGGGCATTCTGAAGGCAATGCTATTTAACCTGAATTTGGCAAAATTAACCAGGCAGAAAAGGGAAGGAAGAGAGCCCTAGGGAAAAAAAGCAGCAGGACAAAGGCATGGAAGTGGGAACCCATGTGGTGTATTTGGGGGAACAGCAAAATTTGGATGTGGCCAAAGCAGAAGATGTGGTTGGGGACTTAAAGTGAACAGGAGTAGAAATAAGAGAGTATGGAGACAACCAAGTTCAGTGTCTAAGGAAAACTGGAAGGAAAAACCATCTTTCCTTTAGGCAGCTTCGCTTCCAGTCACTGACACCTCAGACTCAGGCCATGTCTGTGCAAGGATCTGAGTGGGCCTGGATAGAGCCACCAGTGGTCTCTGCTGAAATTGCACTGGACTGGTCTCAAAACTCTGAGTGACTCTGAATGAGCGTGATTTCTGCAGCTGTGTTTAGAATGAGTCATCGTAAGGACTCAGGTGGACGTGGGGATAGAGAAAATGTGGAAATCCAGATGAGACATGAGTGGCGAAGTCACAGCAGGACTCCACTTTGAATGGGAGATTGGCCCCTAAAACTGTGTACACCACACAGGCTCTCGGACTCAACGCATCCTCTGGCGATGATGCCATGCTCATGATCATCTGTGTATGAATCTGCCTCTTTAAATAGTGAGAAAAGCGGGGGGAGGAGAACAAAGAATCTAGTCATCAGGACAGAAGGAAAGAAAAAAAGAAACAGAAAAGCGATGAACTTCCCCAAAGATTTCACGGTTTATAGTTTGTTGATCTCTGCCTTGAAAGGTGGACGATGAGCCTAAGACCTACTGAGTTACCTGTCCAGCATCTCTTAGGCCGTATTCCTCTTTAACAGCATCTCCACTTGCAGACCACCCCACCTGCCTTCATCCTCCAGTGCCTGTGATAATGCCTGCACATGGCAGTTACTCATCAGAAGTTCACTGAGTGAAAGAATGAACAGCCCCACTGACGGCTGCTTTCCCTGCTCTGTCTTCACGGCTGGCAGACTCGTACTGTGTCCTTCAAAATAGGCACCCCCTGGAGCACGCCTCCCTCGACAGGAAACACTTCCTCACTAACAAGCCTCCTGGTGGGCAGACCGTGAGCACCTAGAGGTGGCCTTTTTGGCCTCTCACCCAGATAAATGGCTCACCATGGAAAACTGTAAATGAATTTCGCCATCTCACTAACATTTCACATGACCAGACACTCAAGAAGGGAAACATTTTGGCTCTTCAAAGGCAATGCCTGTCGTGTTAGCAAAGCCTCTGTGAGAGGATTTTGTTAGAATCAACCGAGCACACAGTTTGCTCCATCAGAACTGTTTGCCTGGCCTGAGATGGCAGCAGAGGTGACTGACTAACATGAGGAATTGGCAGTGGGGAGAGAGTTCCAATGACGCAGAGGTCCACCTGCGCTTTACTGATTCATTTATTCATCTGACATCTAGTGAACTGGGATTTGGAAATGTACCGAGGCCCAATCCCTTCACAATTTTAGTCCAGTGCATTAAGTGCTCTTATCAGAGTGAGTCCAGGGACACTGGTATAGGAGTTGACAACCGGTGGTGATTGTCTTTGCAGTGTTCCCACAGGAAGAAAAAGTGTGCAGTGAGGCACGTCCTTCTTCAGACCCCCCACTCCTGTGGAGAGCCCTGCACCCGCGTGGCCAGAGGGGCTCGTTTTCCTTGCTGCTTTCCTCTCCTTCCCCGGCCCCACACCTCGCAAATCTGCATTATCCAGAGGCAGCTGGTGCTACTATGTGGGAGTGTTAAATGTTTAACATCTTGTCACTTGCATAACTGATGGAGTCATCCTTTTTGTTTCCGAGTCTCACTTTTAGGGGTTGCAAAGCTAGATTGATGAGCATTATCAGAGAGAAGTATTTTTTTTTTTTTTTGGAAAGTAAGTGAAGCTGATGACACATTACTTTATAGTTTAGTGAAATTCAGCAAATCTAATTCTATTATCCTGTCAAAGTTTCACAAGAAAGAGACCTGAAAGCATATTTTAGATGAATCTTTAAAGATCTCGGAAGCCACAACCACATCTGCAAAACTCAGATGCATCTGGAACTGACAGACCTTTGTTTCTCTCTAGACTAAGGGGGAGTAAGTAAGATTCTAACAACTAATTAAGTGAAGTTATCTTTGGGGATGCAGTGCCTGCCTCTGCCCCTTGAAAAGATTGCCAGGCAGTAAACTGTAATGGCATTGTTCAATTCCCAGGCTTCTCAAAGTTTATACAGCCACATTTACCCAGGATCACCAAAATAGAAGCTTGCTTTATGAATCATGAACAGAAAACTGAAATGCAGAGTATACAGAGCATTGAAAGTCAGGTCATTTATGCCTTGGTTTATTTTCACAATCATGTGTGAGATATTGGCTAATAAATACATTCTGACCAAAATGCTAAGAGCCATGATTTTAAAGTATTTCCAGAATCTCCATTTATTTGTCAGAGGTTCACACGCTGACAAACTGAAAGGGCTTTTGGCTTCTTTCAGTGTTACTATGTATATACATGTGCATAGAAAGTTCATTATCAAGGGGAGAACTTAAGTAAAAGAGAAGCATTGACAGAATGGCTCATTTTTTTTCTGGTCTCTCCATCATTTATTAGAGAAAAAGTTTCTCACTTACTTCACAGAACTCTCACCTACTTCATAGAACTTACTATGTACTAGTATGTACACTATTTATAGCATATGCCAAACTACCTGAAAGGTAGATATCTCCATTTTTAAGATGGAAAAACTGATCAGTCAGGAAATATGCCCTGAAATAGTAAGTAAACAAGTGGGTTGACCCCAGGCCATCTAAACCCAAAGCCATGTGTGGCCTTTTCAGTACAGCAGAATAGGTTCTGTTTAGAACTCAGGGTAAAAATAAGGTCAAGATTATGGCAAAAATGTGAAGGGAGGGTACGGGTTCAACTGTGTCTCTGGAAAAGATATATTGAAGTCCTAAACCCTAATATCCCAAAATGTGATCTTATTTGGAAATAGGGTGTTTGCAGATGTGACTAGTTAATAAATGGTCACACTGGAGTCGGGCAGGCCCTTAACTCAACGTGATTTGTGTCCTTATAAAAAGAGGCGAGAGACACACAGGTGATGCCGTGTGGAGACAATGGAGGCAGAAAGTGCAGCGATGCAACTAGAGCCAAGGAAGGTCAAGAGCTGGCAGCCTGCACCTGCAGCTGGGGGCCAGGAGCAGGACAGATGGTTCCCTAGAACCTTCAGAAATAACCATCCCCACTGACACCAGAGGTTTAAACTTCTAGCCTCCAAAACCGTAAAAGAATACATTTCTGTTGTTTCGAGCCTCCTGGTTTTGGGAGCTGAAATGGCATCCCTAGGACACCGTTACAGGGGTTGACAGAGCTTCATAAAGGCTCAGGAAGAAGAGAAGCTCTCGGGACTCAATGTCAGGTTGGTGCCCTTCATGAGGATGACTGTCGTGTGTTATTTTTCCTTCAACATTGGAGATCGTAGAGAAAATCCGTAGCTCACTCAGTAGGGGATTTGAAGGATGTTTTTTGGTGCCTTCTCAGAAAATAAATACATGACTTGCCAAAGTTATGGTGAGATTGTAACATTTATAATTCCCATACATATCGCAAGGACCCTGGGAAAGGGCATGCTGTTTAACTGAAGTTTCTCTGATGGTTGCTGTTGGCAACCAGTCCTACAAGAGGCACAGGCCTAATTAGGGAAGAGCTTGCACGTAATTGAGGTCAGACATAACTCAGGTTTGGCAGGCGACTGACATCTGATGTAGGCAAACGAAGGGGACTCTGGTTTGAGGTGGGCAGACACACAGGTTGGAGGCTGAACACTGATGGGACCACTAAAGCTGGATCTGAGAAGGATTCAAGCAGGACAAAGAACAGAAATGCTAAAATCTAAGAAGTCTGAGGTTTTTATCTTCAGAAGCCTCATCCTCACTCAGCTTTCTTTAGACTGGAGAACATCATTGTTTAAAGAACTACCCTCACCCTCGCCAACCTCATGCCCCATGAGGCCAGTTTACCTCGCTTCTGCTCCCAAGAATTTGATATCTGACTCTGTTGAGAAGGAGAAATGTGCCTCAATAAAGAATGGGAATCGAGAGAGTGGTGCTGGTGTCTTCAGGAGCCTCCATAGAGGGGAAGGAAAAGATAAATATACGTACTGTCCTCGGAGGACCGTCAAACTGGGGGTTGGCAGAGAATGTGGATCTGAAGGGCAAGTCATCCATATTTTCATTGATAATAACTTTAGTTATACAACTTTATAATTTTAAAAGTTATAAAAATCTGGTCATTTCTCCTTTTTGGGAAATTTCTCATTAGCCAGAAAAAAAAATGCTATGTTGACTACTATAGAAGACTAGTCAGTGAACGTTACTACGCATTCTGTTCAACCACTCCTTAGTGGGATGGGGAGAGAGTTTCCATTCTGCTGGATGATGGAAATAAAGGGAAGAAACAAGACATGGTTCTGAATCGACGTGGTAACAGTTGAGTCGGGAAGGCCTTATCAAATCTGTATGCTATCATGCGTCAAGTGCCGGCATAGAGAGCACGTCCTTTTACTTTGTGTGTTGGTACCTGAGGAAACTATCAGAATGAAGTTCACTGGGGATACGTCCTACCCGTATGAGGCAGAGAACTATGGGTGACAAGGCTGGGGTGGGCCCTGGCCTGTTGCTCTGCTTGAGACCTGGACCGTGGGGCCCCAGCAGCAGGTGGCGTGGTCAGCCTTATTTGAAAGGAAGATCATCCCTGCAGCTTGGCTGAGGATGGCCTAGAGAGGGGAAAGAGCTGCCTAGTGGCAGAGAAAATCAGTGGTAATGTTGTAAGAATCCGACTTGAGCCAGTCTTGCTATGTTTAAAAGAGGAATGACAAGTTATTGGGGGGGGAGGGTACCACACATTACACACGGTGACATGGTGCCTTCATTATCCATATAGATGGTGTTACACATTCCCATCACTAATTCAAATAATTTATGTCTGCAGCAGTAGTAATGCAGCCACACTCCCCCGACCTTCGTTAGCACAGGTTAAGGCAGCTTACTTCTAGGATTTCCTATTGGATCTCCTTACTGGCAACTCACAAAAATGATCTTAGCAACTGTTAACCACATGATAGACAATATCTTCTTTAACAACCTCTTTCCAAATGTGGCAGAAGTCTAAAAGAAATGTTTACAGTGAGTGTTCCCATGAGCAGAATTGTGAGGAAACGCTGCTAGTACTCAAAACAGAACATAAACATTATTGTCCCCGGCTCTGCCGATAGAGCTTATTCAGAGCTGTCCCTCCCGCACCTCAGCAGGAGCTGTCCATTACCATGTATCACAGCACTCGCGCTCAGCACCTGCAGGCACTTTCTGTGTGGAGATGCCTGTAGGGGGAATTCTTGTAGAGAAGGTTAATGACATTAATCCCATTTTACAGATGGGAATAAAAGACAACTGGGTTATCATCCTTTCTGAGGTCAGATAGTAAATCAATGCCTCATTACCCCATTCATTAGAATTTTCCTTCTATCCAATTTTGAACTAAGCTCCTTCCCTAAGGTACTTAATTAGTATTAAGACTTTCCTGGCATTCGCTTTTTACTAATTCGTATGTCAAACATTAAGTGCCGGCATAGAGAGGCATTGTGCTAGTGGTACTGGCTGGCACAGGAAGTGGTAAGTGTGTCAACTGAGCCAGCCCGTGGAAAGCAGTTTATGCTCAGGGCAGGAGTGGATTTTAATGCGAATAGTCAGCCACATTGTTACTCATGGAGGGCTCCATATGTGCAGGAGCCCTGCCCTGCGTTTTATATGTGATCTGTAGCTCTGTAGTGACTGAGACAGGACTCTGTCTTAGGTCCCATCTCAAAGAAGAGAAAACTCAGGCTTAGAAGGTGACTCGTGCAAATAATACGGCCAATAGTAAGCAGAAAGAGAATTTGAAACTAGGTCCTCTAAAGCCAGAGTTCATTCTCTCAGTCCACAAAGGCAGTGGTTCTCAAAATTTAGAATGTATCAGAATCATCTGGAAGGCTTCTTAGAACACAAATTGCTTGGCCTGCTACCAGAGGGACTGGTACAGTAGGTGTGATGTAGGGTCAAAAATTCCCGTTTCTCATCAGCTCCCAAGGGATGCTGAGGCTGATGATCCAGGGATCACACTTTGAGAAACGCTGCTCTAGGCAGTGTTGTTATTCCTGTAACAAGCTCCAGCTGTGCTCAGCACACAGCGGAGAGCCATTCAAAGTTTTCAGCACATGGTGACCTGGCTGGAGCACAACTTTTAGAAGATTAATTTGGCAACTGTTTGCAGGGTCCTTGAGAACAGATGGTGGACCAGGAGGTTCCCAGCTAAGTCACGTAGAAGCAGAGAGGTGGTAATAGATGTTGAGAAGCATGGGCCTGTAAAGTGGATGGAGAGGGTTTGCAGACTGATTGAGGGGAAAGGAGCTGTCAGGGGTGACGGTCCGCTTCTCGATCTGGGTGGCTAGAAGAACTATTAGGTCATTAATAAAAACAGAGAGGACTGCTACTTTCTTGTGCTTTCCCATCTCCCGATTCCACATAGCCTCCTGCCATTCACTCCCTCAATGTATTGTTTTTATTTATAAGATTCCCACAGCATTTCCATTCTTCCTCTTCCTACGGAGACCAATGTAACTAACAGGTCACTGAAGAGCTCTTGCTCTCTTCTGAGACCCTGTTCTCCTCTGGAGGACCTCTGATTCTCCTCCTCCTTCTAAAAATGTTTCCTGTAGAGGGTGGCTGTGCCGCTCACGCTCTGCTAGGGGATCTTAGTGAATTCTACTAATCTTGACTAAGTTCGTGTTTTCTGTATTTTACCTGAAGCCTCTCTTACAAACATATTATGAAGATCAAAGACTTCATAATCCATCATTAATCATGGCGTGGGTGGGGGGCTCCTCTCTGTACTCTGGGGGCCATGATGGGCACAGTGTTCTTATAGACATTTCTCCTTTGGGCAACAGCTCAACACTCAGCTTTAAGTCCAGATCACTTTTAAATAACGTCCTGTCTCAGTCACTACAGAGGTTTGCAGAGCCAAAATGAGGATGTTCATGGAAATTGTGCACAGGAAAGGTTAAGAGCACACACTCCTAGTTAGCAATAGTGTGACTAACTGGGCCACATCCTGGCCGTGCCCCCTTCTCTGTGTGATCCTTGCCACACTTATTTCCTTATTTATGTTTGCATTCTCATCTATAAAGTGGGGACAATAATGGTACTGACTTCATGGTTATTGTGAGGATAAATGAGTCGATCTGTATAAGTCACTTAAAACAATGTCCGGCCTACAGTCACCACTTAGTAAATATTATCTGTTTTATTAAATATGTGTTCTAGTGCAATAAATCCTTACTTTATCTTACACATACACAAAACCACAAATGTACTGTGTATGTATATATATACACACATGTGTGTATACCCTTTACACATTCTTAATTTAAATGCTACTATATCCATAAAGGCTTCATTTCCTTTCTTCCTGCCTCTGTTTAGCAAATGATTGTCAAAGATCCATTTTATCCTAGGCACAGACCACACAGGAATCAGCAGGGAGGACCAGTCCTTACCCTTGAGAATTGGTGAACAGGCCATTTCAGCAAGTGTGAAAATTTTAGGATAAGAGGAACACAGGGACTAATAAATAACTATAAGAATGAATAAATGGGTGAGTGAATATTTCTAGCTATTTCTACATAAAGGTTAAGTGTTTCAATCCCTGAGAATAAGTCAAAACTTCTTTAAAACCTGTGCTCGGTGCTAGTCTATTCCTAAGGCTGTTTCTACTGTGAATCATAACTACTGCAGAGCCCAGAGTGAAGCCAGGTCTGCCTCCAGCTGCTGTTAATCTTCTAAACAGGAAGCCAGGATCCACGGAGAGCAAAAAATCCAGATGACGGGGATACAGCAACATCCCTCCAAAGACAGACGGCAGGAAGTAATTACTATCTGCCTTATCACTTTTCCAATGCTCTCATGCTGAGATTCACTGGCCAGGGATTGTTCTTTTTAAAAGAGAAAAAAAAATTCTAGTTCAGGCTCTACTGGAAACTTAATACAACAGGTGAAGCATTCAGGCCCGTGATGAATCAGGGCCAGACACAAATAGAAGGCTATGGACTCCGGGGCTTCAAAGAGAGGCATTTAGGGCAGTTCTGCTCTCGGAGCTATGGCCTGCTCTTACTAAGAGCCAGAGTTTAGAGGAGGCAGCTGCTGCAAATGTGCACAAATAAAGGGAGGCTGTGCCGAGCATCCCTGTGGGAGCCCTCAGCAGCTCAGATCCCCATTCCCTAGACAGGGTTTCCTTTCAGCTTGGCACCTCACATTAGAAGGTAGGGGTACACTTCCAGGATGGAGTGCGGGGAATATTTGTAGTAAGAGTTGCATGACTAATTCTCCCAACACGTATCGAAGACTTACTTCTGAAAGATTGTACATTTTAAAAGTAGTATGAAAGAAAGGAGGAACCTGTCTTTCTTCCACAAGTCTAAAAATGGAAGTACATCATTGTTTTTCTAGTTTCTAAAGCCTGTGTGTGTGTGTGAGAGAGAGAGAGAGAAATATCTGAGGAAACAATCCTAGGATGAGCATCATTTATTTTCTTATTGGAATATTGATTATGTAATTTAAATCTGGATCAAAATGGATGTTTTTCTTAGGTTCAAAATCTGTTGTCTTTTTACCTTAGCCTCTGGCTTTAGTGGAAACTTTGCCTGCAGAGAGAATTCCAGATTAGACTGTGACACGGAAAATCCAGCACTGCATGACCCAAAGCTTCAAGAGGTTCATGACCAGAAGCCCAGATGTCTAACTCCAAGCCCACTTGTCTAGTAGAAATGGAAAAATCCAAATTACTAAGGAGAAGGAAGAACCCCATGTGCTCAGGGCAGCAGATCACAGAGTTTGCTGCAGGATCGCAATGCCGTGCAGCAGAAAAGAGTGAGCTTCTGTGAGGGTCGTGTCTGACCCTCCCTCCCCTCCTACTGGCCAGATGACCTCAGGCAGATTGCCTGAACTGCCTGCCCTTCAGTTTCTTCATAGAAAATATAATAACAAAACCCTTACCACATCGTTTCTGGGAAGATTAAATATGTAATGGGAATGTGAAATAAATGTTCTAACACCTATGGTTTTAAAAAATATGTTTATAGGCATTATCCCAATTGACACTTACATGAAAATTACAGATTTGCAAAGACGTATATCATCATATTGTGAGGGTGACATTTGATTTTTGCTATGCATACGTCTTCAAGAACAAGACCAAGCCACAGTGGCAAAGGTGTAGCTGACTATGGAATTCTTGCTGTCACCAAAGAAGTGCTTTGCAAAGCATTGGTCTTTGGCAACAGCCTACCTGTGGCCCACAAACACAGTCAAGTAGTTTTTGTGGCCGTGTCCACAAAAGCTCCAGTGAATTCACCTATTTTCTATCTGAAAAGTCCTTAAGACACATAGCTCATGTCTGGTAATTGCCATCAGAGGCATTTGGAGGCATTCAGAAGAGTCTGTTGGGCATCTTAACAGCCTGATCTTTGCCCCATTTGGCTGGTTACAGAAACATGCGAAGGGGCCTCTGTGGGCCTGTCCAGAGTGGAGAGGGCTCCGCTCATTCAACAGGAAGGTGCAGGCCTCTGCATCTGACACCGTGTGATCCCCAGGGCTGCCGTGTAGCCCCACGGGCTGCGTCAGAGCTGGGCTAGGTAGGGCGAAATGGCGACTCACTATTGGACCTACACACAACCCCTTCCTATTCAAAAACAGTACAGAAATATGCATTAGGAAAAGGCCAGATAAATCTCTTTTGGAATGAAGCTTATGTAAGATTTTTCATTTTCTTAGTTCCAGGAGCTGTGGGGATTCTTTAATCTAATGAATTCATTCATTTAGGAAATATTTATACAGGGCTCACACTTCTAGGCTCTGAAGATAGAGCAGAAAATAAAACAAGAAAAATAATCCCTCCTCATAGAGCTTTTATTCTAACATATGGTGTGACAGGCAACTTTTTTAAAAGTAAATTATGTGTATTAGAGCAGGGATGGGAATAGCGAGTGGAGAAAGAGGTGTAGTTTACAGTTTTAAATAGGTGATCAGGGAAGGCATCAGTCAGGAGACGCACTTGGGCAAATGCATGAATGAGGTGAAGACGAACCCAGGACCCTGGGAAGAGTGTTCCAGGCTGTGGGAGGAGCAGCAGGTCGAAATCCCTGAGGTGGGGTCGTGTCTGTGATCCCAAGGCTGTAACCCGAGGCCAGAGGGAGGCGAGTGACCATGAGGCAGGGAAGGAGGAGGCAGTGTCACCAGGACGTGGGTGCTCACGGGGTCCAGATGCAGAAGGGGTGCGATGGGGCTCCTTTCTGGAAGGATCTCTCTGGCTGAGGTGCTTTGGGACTGGGAGAGAAGAACGGTCCATTAATTTGCTTTCTAAACTTACTTTCTGTTCACTCGATTATCTAATAAATATTTTACTTAGCGCGGGCTATGGGCTGGGTACTGGGGAGACAAACAAATAAGGAACTAGGATGAGACAGTGTGATGAAGAACAAACACCTAACCAAGAACTGAGAAGGGGGCGCTGAGGCCTGCAAGACAGTGTCGTCCATGGCGGCGCGGAGGGAAAGAGGTGCAGGCAGACATGGGAACAGGGACAGGGACAGCACCCACAGGAAGGAAGTGGCTGCATTTGTTGGGCACCAGCTCTGAAGTGGGGATTCTTCCCAGGATCCTAATTGTGTATCATCTGGTAAAATCATCACAAAGACTCTGTGGGTAGCAGGCGCTATTACTGTCCTCACAGGACAGGGGGGAGTGTGAGGCTCAGGAAGGCAAAGGAGCTCCGTCAAGGCCAGCAGCCAGGGAGTGGAGGTGCCGGGACTGGGGGCCCTGCCTTGTCTGACTCTCACCCCATGTTCCTAACCAGTTGTCCCGCCTGCACAGAGCACTGAGGCTGGGCAAAGAGGCTGAAGAAATGCTCAGGAGCTCAGTTCAACCCAATTCATATTTTAAAATAAGTGTTTTAAGGAAACTCTGTGCCAGGCCCCAAATGCCAGGACTACAGAGCTAAATAGTAAAGCCTGGCTCCTGTTCTAAGGGAGTGTGCTTCTGGGGTGCCACGCATCAAAACTTGATAAATACCAGTGGGAAAATGACCATGAGGGTCTGGCTGTGCAGGAGGCCACAGAGCACTTCTCACAGAATCCATGGCCGTGTTGCTGCCAACACAGAAGGAGGACCAGCAGTCGGCTCAGCAGGAAATGTCAAACCCTGGGCTGGCCCAGGATTCAAAGAGGCATCACAGTACATCACAGCCAAGTGGGGGAAGAGCCCCACGTTCCTGGCAGGAGAAAAGCTTTTCAGCGAGAACAAGGCACCCCAGCAACATAATCCCATTTTGTTATTCAGGGCCTGACAGCAGAGGATACACAGAGGGAAGAGGGAAGCTTCAGTGGAATGGGACAGACAGTGGGTCCCAGAGGTTCGCTATACATTCTCTTAAAACAAAACAAAACAACAGCAAAAAAACATTGCTTATAATTTTGTAACCTCCTTGGGGCAATTCAAATGGTGTGTAAAGATCAATGTTCTGCATGTTCAAAGAGTTTAGGGAGTTTTAAAACCTTCCCATTCACACTGGCCTGTCATAAAGAACAAAGGAACATGGAATTTCTTGCAGGGATCTGAATTCACACAAAAGAACCCAGAGATCTAAAATCAACAAAGATGGCCTTTGAACTTTCCTCAATCCAAAAGGGGAAAAGAATATGTATTGCTCTGCAGGCGTCTATCTAGTGACTGCTTTCATCTTTCATCAATGAAATTGTTTTTGATTTTTTATTTATGTAACAATCCAGTGGCCATTAGTATAAAGTATTGGTTAAGAGCTTGGGCTCAGGTGGACCTGAGTTCAAATTCAAGTTCAAGCAGCCAAGTGCAAGAGGCTGGAACTTGAGCAGGATGAGAGGGCCTTGCAAAGGGGCACACAGCCCAGTGCCAAGCGTGAGACCCCAAGGAGGGCGCCCACTTGGGGCAGGCAGATAAATATCAGAGCACATGAGGAGGAGGAAGGCTGAGGGTATTGGAGCCCACGTGGGGTAAAGGAGGACGTCTAGCAGGTGTTGGGAGTGTGGAAGACGGGACATAACAGCAACAGGACATCTGTACATTCAGGGCATTGAATACATATCAATAAATATATTAAGGCGAATGGAAGCTGGGATTCTCCCTGTCACAGGAAGGTGCTGTAAATATAAAGAGGCATAAACTAGCTGTGGTGTTGTCTTGGAAATGGAGATGTAGGCATAGAGTTCTGCTTTGACAAAGAGAAGTCAAAATAAGTCTGCACACACGTGTGCTCACACAGGCTCTCCAGCTCCTCCTGTTCAGCGAGAGGGCCTGAGAGCTGCAGGACTTCCACGCAAGGAGCACCCCAGCACCTCGGCCGGCAGGTCTCACCTCCACCAAAGTGACGCCAGAGACCTGGAGGAACGGTACACATCAGGGAGGAGACAAGCAACGTGCAAAATAAGAAAATAAGCCTGAAACATCTTGTGCCAGAAAGTAAAGAGGTACAAAGAAAGATGGTTACATGTCAAAGGGACAGCTCGAAGGCACTCCAGCGGGCCAATTATGAGATAATTTGTGCATCAAAATAAACAATGACAATAATATGAAAAAATAATAACCATAAATGCATATAGATATAAATACATGAAGAGATTAAAATTTGGCTGAGGTACAGGATATTTATATAGTCTCGAAGTAACTCCCCACAAAATCCTTATTAATTACGGAGAAAGAAAAAGAGTAATTTTATAATAGAGAAGCTTGTCAGACACCACCTTCATCAAGTAATCAAAATTAACAACACAATAATGGGGCAAATCAAAATGTGATGAGATACAATGAAAAGAACATAACATCACTTCTGCGATACTCCCGCCAAAGATGTATAATTTGAATCTAATCATTAGGAAACCTCATATAAATCCAAACTGAAGAGCATTCTGCAAAATTACTGGCTTGTCATCTTCAAAAATGTCAAGGTTATGAAATTCAAGTAAAGACTAAAACGATTCCAGGTCGAAAGAGTTTACAGAAACATGGCCCCTAAATTCAGTATGTGATTCTGAATTGGATCCTTTCTTACTGTAAAACACATTATTAAGATAACCGGCAATACGTCAGTGCTAGAATCAAGTGACTGTAGTGTGGTTGTATAGGAGAATGTCTTCATTTTAGATGCACTCAAGTATTTGGAAGATAATGGGTATTAGATTTTCAACTTTCATACCATTCAGGAAAACCCTGTGCAATTGCTGCAACTTTATATTTGAGATTGTTTCAAAATGAAAAGGTTTTTGTGAATGTTTATGTATTCACTCTTTCCATTTGATTTCCTAGGTCTTTCCATGTGTCCTTACCTTGACCTATTACAGGATGACCCCTCCCTTGGTAAACCCAGGCTTTCCCCCTCATTTCTCTTCCTAGGGAAAATGTCCCTCAGAGGGTGGACCTTTTTCTCCTGGGCTGAGGTTTCCCTGTACCTGACTCCCCTTCAGTTTACTCCATAGGGTGGGGCCTGTGTCCATCTTGCCGTGTCCATATCCCTAGGACACAGCACATTTCTTGTCCTTATGCTCAGTAAACAACCATGGAGAGAGACATAGTTATGAGCATAATTTGGGGAATCATTTCAAGATGAAGTGAGAAAAGAATGGCATTTGGATACTGCCTGGCTAGGTTTGAATTGAAACGGTGTGATCTGTGACTGGGCAGGTGGAATGGCCTGTAATCCCAGCACTCTGAGACGCCAAGGAGGCCTGGTCTCAAGAGTTTGAGACCTGAGCTCAGGAGTTTGAGACCAGCCTGAGCAAAAGCGGGACCCCATCCCTACTGCAAACAGAAAAGCTATCTGGGCATCATGGAGGTGACTGTAGTCCCACTTACTTGGGTGGCTAAGACAGGAGGATCCCTTAAGCTCAAGACTTTAAGGTTGCTATGAGTTACCATGACATCACAGCACTCTACCCAGGGCAACAGAGTGAGACTCTGTCTCAAAAAGTACAACACACAAAAACCATGTTCTTGGATGAGACTGAGACTCAGTGACCATTGGTTTCCTCATATGTAAAGAGGGTGTTAGGTAGGGGAAGATTGAATAACACTTCAAGTGGAGTGTCTGGCACTTAGCAAGTATGCAACAAATTTCAGTTTTCCTTTTCTCCTTAAAAGTAAGAATAAAAACCGCCTAGGAAGACTAGACATTTAGAATCCCAGGCTATATTCCTAACATTGCTACTTCCTTGACGTCTATGAACTTGGGTAGGTTAGTTTACTTCTCAAAGCCTCAGTTTCCTTCTTGGTAAAATGGGAGGTAAGAAAATAGGGCCATGAGGAGTGGGCTTCATGACAGTCATGCCACCGTGATCTTTAACTTCTAATGTTTAAAATGTTTTCCATTGTCTTGGGTGATAGTGAGCACAGAAGGTAAAGGAGGTGAAATATTTGGCTATAGAAAGGATAAGCCTCAGCTTGAGCAGCCCCAGCGTGCCGAGCCTACCTCTCAATGGTTTGCACAACTGCCTCATTGATACTTGCTTAAATTAGTAGGTAAATCGAGAGGGGGTGGTGTTGTCAGGTTACCGTGAGCACATTAATAATTTATGAGTCATTGAAGAATTAACACACACTTTAAATTCTCTCTGCATTTTTCCTTATTCATAATTCTTTGCCTAATTGCTTTTTCTTTTAAAAATGAGTGAGGTGAGACCTTGGATATTTGCCTAATGGCTCAAACAGAGCCATGACCAGGTTGCCAAGTCTTTCTGTCTTTTTATAGCTTGAGGACATTTGCCATTGAAAGAAAACTGATGGGTTTGATTTTCCTGAAAGAGATATTTTACACTGACCTCTGGCCCCTTAAATGCTGTGGTCGTTGTCTATTCACTGTGATGGCAGCAATAAATTTGTTTTAATTTAAGACATTGTCAAGTAGGAAATATTGATATAGACAAAATAATGCCTTGAAAACAGCCAGGATAAAATCATGAATAAATAAACATGTTGAACTTAACAGATAAATTACAAATGCTCATTCATAAGAATCTGACTCGACCATTTCAAAGTTAGGCCAGAGATATTCCCACTTCTAATAGAAATGTCGTCTGACTCTTTAGGCCAGAGGAAAGGTGGACTGCATGGAAAGACATTGTAAGGCATAGAGAGGCATTTATCCCTTATGACAGATCTGTTTTAAATAGACCTATTTGTTTTCAGCTAAATGCCAAAAGGATGAGCCAGATGACTCAAGTAGCCTTTTATATGGTGAGGCATTTATTTTCCAAGTGTAAACACCTTTATTAGGCATCTCAGAAAGCTGTTTCTTTGCTTTTTCTTTGTATTAGTTCCTTAGATTGGTGGCAAAAAACTGAAATTTTGGTTAGATGCTATCTGTGTGTATTTCCTTATGAGTGAAAGTAATGACTTATAACTTGGATATATTTGTCTTGAAGAAGGGGATAAGGTTGCATATGGCATTGATCCTTGTACTAATATTCCTACATAGGTAACATCATTAGGACAAGATGGCAATAAACCTGCAAACAGCCTTGCAAAGTTGTGAAGCCTTGGATGGTATTGCCTTATTCAGTGTCCAAATGGTGAAATCTTCCAGGGTACAGGTAGCCTGAGGGCATTGTTAACCAATAAAAACTAATTGGCACAATTCGGAGGGAAGAATTTTTTGCCTGAGGTCTTCAATCACACTAATACCTAATGGCTTCCTGTTCAACGTAGCCAGGGCTGTGTTTAGGAAGATGAATCCATGCATTCAGCTTGGAAAATCTTACATAAGATGAGAAGGTTGAGAGGGATCATACACATAGCATTTAGAAACTTCAGTGCATGTGTGTCTCATGTTTCAGCATCACTGCAAGGTAACAGGCAAGCAAATGTCAGGTAGGGGAAAGTATCAGTCTTAAAAGATCAAATAAAGCAAGACACCAGAAAGCTGATTCTAGTTTTGCTGTGCTGATAAGGGACGTTTCTCTATGAGGAATTTAGTGTTCATCTTTATATGCAAAGAATCCAAATCCTTGTAACTCATAGCTAATTCCGTGACCTCCCCAAACGACAATGCGATAATAGTTTGACCTGGACTGCTATCAAATGTAGTATGTTTTAGCAGAAAGAACATGGGCTGAAAGTCCAAAGACCTTCTGTTCAAGTGCTGGCTCTGACTCTTGCTAGCTCTATGAATTAATGCAAGTCATTCAAAATTTCCAAGCCTAATTTTCCATCCCCATAGAACACAGGTAACATTAATGCCTTCCCAGACATCTCATGAGGGTTTTGTATAAATGTTATAAACTAATCAATAGAAAAGTATGAGAAAGCTATAAAGCCCTCTGCAAGTGCAATAAATTAGCATGTTATATTAGAATGTCCCTGATGCTGTATGTCTCTTTTTTTATTCAGTTGTTTTCATTTCACTCTTACTTTCAAGGCATGTCAAACAGTATACACCTGCTATAATTACCAAATCAAATCTCTTAATTCTGCAAAAGCTACATTGGAAGAATGTGATTTTTTAAAAAAATGGTTTCTTTCAGACTATGTGCCCATCTGAAGTCTTCTTTGGAATGTACTTCATCAGAAGCAATTATGGCACTAGCAAATATTCTGAGGGTTCATGAAATCCCACAGCCAAAACCATGATTTATTCTTCCAATACCAAAAGCATTTGGCAGGCTGTAGTTTGGAAGACAAAATACTATCTGCTTAGAACCTCTAAATGAGGCCATCTGGATTCATTGTGACACTGACTGTCTTGTCTGGTCCTACCACTCTGGAGAGATGGCACCAGACTTCCTGTCTCTTCGGGCAAAATTTTTCTTATTTTTCTTGAGGCTAGCCTACCAATTTGCCTTTCTGGATTGAGATGACATAGAGTTTTATAGGTGCCCTCACCCCTGAAGCATGGCAATATGAACATTCTACAAATTAACCTTACACAAAAACTTTGTTATGCAGTTCTGGATTCCCTAGTACCAGCCTTACATGAGCTGTCATTCGAATTCTTAATGATGGGTTTATGTGAAAGTTGTTTCTCTACACTTTCCTCTGATTCATTACAGGCAGTGTGGTTCTGCCTTTGAAATTGAGCACTAAAGATGATGGCTCCTCCAGGCACACAGCAAGGTTCAGTACCATCTCTAATGAAATGCATTCAGACAAAAATCTACGAATACCACTGTGAGTAGTAGCGAGGACATGTAGCCAAGGACGCTGTGGCAAGTATGTGAAAACTGGGCATTCAGCCCTAGCCAAATGCCAACACTTCAGATAAGGAAGATAGAAATCTCATGCCTAAGTGGGAACTGTGCAATCTCACTCTGCCTTTCCAACATGGCAAAGCAAGGTTCTCAGAGTCTACATGACTCATGAATGACGTCTGACAAATCATAGAATGTAGGAACTAAAGGGACCTGGGGAGTCACATGTGTGACCGCCAGTTGTACCATTAGATGTCTCTTGAGGACCTTCAGGCTTGGCTTCATCTCTTCCAGGAAAGGATTGTGCCACCTTCCAGAACAACTCAATCTATTTGGAGACAATTCTAACCTTAGGAAATATGATGTTTTATTTTAATTATTGTCAATATCTAAGGTCTGTCCTTCCTGTCTTTGCCCGGGTTTTTGAGACCATTCACAGACCATGCGACCCTTTGCAAACAGGCTAACTTGTTCTGACAAGACATGGCCCCCACAAAAATACAGACTGCACACTACAGGTCTGAATGTGAACTGGACTCACTAGCAGATGCTTCCTAGGAAGTCTATATACCTAATGTGTGGATAAAGAAATACCAAATTTTTTTAAAATTTTGTTTCTACAGTTCATTTTGGATAAATTATTAATTTATTAGAGCACCTTTATAAGAGCCAATAGCTGATGATTATATTTATCTTTACACATATACACAAAGCTACTTTGAATTGTTTGGCCTACAAACATTTTAGAGCTAAAATAAGATACCAATATAATGTGGTGCATGCAAAAACTAACCTAAAGACTCTTTTATCCACTTTTTATAAGAGAAAATTTCATTCCAAACTCACAAAATGCATACATGAAAGTATCCATATGGTAAATTATATGTCATTCATATATGTGCCCATCTACGGTAGGAGGGCTGGTAATTAAGGTGATGAGTTCATCCTAGAAAAAGTGCTACATACCTTATCACTGAATATCACTACAGTTACCTTCAAAGTCCTCCCCTGGGGAAGCTGTGCACTGACACCAGTGTCCACTCCACCCTTCAAAGCAATTTTGGAACTCTTTATTTCTGGAATGACCATTAGAGCTATCATCATATAGCACAGAAAATACACAACAATCGCAAACACCCCTCAGCAAGACACCACCACATACGCACATGAACAAAGCTGTGAGACCAAGATTGTGAAACTTACCCCGTTGTTTGTAAAAGGCTGCCAACATAGGCACACAGTGGCCAGTTCATGATCTTATTGCCAGACCTCGTATGGGGAGGGACAGTTCTGACGGCTGCATGGACGCACAGCTTCCCAGGAGGAGCACTTCAAAGGTAACCAGAGTGCTATTCAGCAATAAGGCATGCAGCACTTTTTTTAGGACGAGTTTGTGAACTTAATTGTCATACTTCATACGTATCATCCTTTTCACAATGAAGAAACCTGACTAGTTGCCCAGTAATATTGAGTGAAATACAGCAAGTGCTTTCCTTACCTGCCATAGCTCACGCTTGCTTTCGTTGAACTCACGGGGCAGCTGCGTCCCTGGGAGTGCCTTGTGTTCAGCGACCACGACCTCAGCAAACACAGTCCTGACGTGCCTCTTAAACTCTGCACGTCTGTGAAACCCTTGCTGGATGCACGTGGGCTGAGAACAACTGGTTCCACTGCTCAGGGTCTGGTTTCTTCTGTGTTGTTTGACCGGGGCATGCTCAGCTTCCATCTGTCACCCTAGACCAGCATCTGGAGCCGGCCTGCGTCGTATCTCTTGGCCAAACAGGGTAAGTCCCCTGGCACGAATTATATTCAGTAACCGAACAGACAGAGCAGCTTGGAGATGGACTTCTATTCATGGGAAATCAGATAGCCATTTTGGTGATAAAATATTTATTCCCTATTGCTTTGTGTTGCCAAGACTACTGTGCACAGCACGTTTCTCAAGAACAGGGAGAGCCCTGAAGAGGATACATATTGATAAAGGAAATTATATTTTGACAAATATCTTGTGTAACATTCTATGGCCAATTAATGTTGACTGAGATCACATCGTGTCCCTCTCTAAGCAAAACTCTATCTTCTTTTTAATCATTGCTTTCCTCTAAGAAATAGCACCTCTACAGTTTGAGGAAGTGAGGCCAAAGATGCACTCATTTTTAAGGCAACTAAGTGAATTCATCAGTGTGAGCTAATGTTAGTTTTCAGAAAAAAAAAAATCTGTGTCTAAACGTGCATTTTGGAATCACTTAATTGTATTTCATTTAATACACTTTGATTTTAACTAGAGGTTTGTATAAAGTATTGACTAGACCCTACAGGAATCCAAAGATGTTAGACAGAGTGTCTGACCTCCAGGAGCTCACTGTTTAATAGAACTCGCTAGCAATAAAGATAATTCTACACCAAGGCAGACTCTGATAAGCACTGTGTTGGAGTACAGAGTTCTAGAGAGATACAGAAGAGGCAGAGGTTAATTCTGATGGGGGTTTTCAAGGGGGCTTCAAGGAAAATACTGTCTTTGAGCTGGACATTGAAGAATAGTAAAGGTAGGTAACACTGATTGGGCGCTTACTAAATGCGAGCACTCTTCAAAGTCCTTTAAATTTATTGACAGTTTAAATTAAGAATCTTACAGGCTAAGTATTACAGTAATTCCTGTTTTATAGTTGTATAACTGAGGCATAGAGCAGTTGGATAACTTGCCAGAGGTCACAAGTAGTAAGTGATGGAGTCAGGATTCAAATTCAAGTCCTCGGGCACTGGAATGCTCATTCTTGATCCTAACACCACAGTGCTTCTCGGCGGGGGTAAATAAGATGTCAACAAGTAGATCTCAGCAGTGGGAGCAGCTCAGCCACGGTCACAGGTAAGAAGAAATTCAGGAATATTTGGAAAATCCAGCGCCCATTACTGTAGGTTGAACTTGATTTTAAAAAGATCTATTGAGCTATTATAGAATACCAGATATGCGTGGAACAAGGGTTGGGGAGAGTGGTTCGTAGAGGGCTTGGAGCACAGGCTGGAAACACTGCAAGGGAAAGGAAGGAGTGTGGTGGTAAGATTGGTGTTACAGGGAGACCTTGTTTGGCGGTGAGAGGTGGTGTTTGAGTGACTGGAGGGAAGGACACTCTTTAGAGATCTATTAATTGATTAAAAACTTCTCCTCTGTGCCAGGCACCATTCTGAGTTTTGAGGATATAGCAGAGAACAAAGGATGAGTCCCCCCCCTCACTGTGTGGGAAAAATACGGAGGTAGACCAATAAGCAAGATAATTTTACATTGTTCTGAAAGGAAGAAATAGGGTGATCTAATGTGATAGAGAGCGACATGGACAAAGGAGGGATCACTTAGTGATGGTGGCTAGGGAAAGCCTCGTGGAGAAAGTGGCATTTGAACTGAGGCCTCAACGACAGAAGAGAGTCATTCAGAGGTGAAGAAAGACAGGGTTCTGCAAAACAGGACTTGCGCTGACAAAGAGCTTTGGAGGCAGAGTTAACAATGCAAAGGCTCTGAATTGGGAAAGCTTGGGGCATTCATGAGACAAAAAGAACAAATTCCAAAAAAATAGTACTCAGCCAAAGATGGGGAGGGGGACCCAGGGTGAGAACTGAGAGGCAGGCAGAGTCAGGACCTTGTGGGCAAGTGCAGGGCGTTTGTTTGCCTTTCATTCCGAATGAACTGGGGAATGAAAGGATCATGCTGGACAACATATGGAGAATGGACCATGAGGGCACAGAAGTGAAAGCAGGGAGATCAATGAGGTGGAAATTTGCAGAGGTCCAGACGAAGAAAAGGATTATGTGGCCTAGACCCAGAAGGAGGGGAGAGGGCTGCATGAGGGTTACATTTTGAAGGCAGAGCTGAAAACACTTGCATTGGGTGAGGTCATCCTAACCAGGATGACCCCAAGAATACTGGGGTAAGTCACTAACTAATGTAATATTACTGACTGTAATGGAGAGAGTTGGCATGGAGACGGGAGAGTTAAGTCTTCTATAGGCATAGTGAGGGCATTGCAACAGGAACTAGGGTAGCCACTTAGAGAATGGCAGAGTACAAATGCATGTGAGAAAGATTAAGATCTATAATCAACTAACAGATGCAATTAGACACTAGCAGAGGGTTTTTGATAATTTCAGGTTTTAGTCTGGTGAACAAAAAAAGGAAGTGACCCCATTAACCAAAATGGTAAGAGTGGTTAAAGACTGGACAAAACCATAAGACTTGGGATCTCAAAGACAAGGATTTCAATCCTAGATGAGCCATTTACCAAACCTGTGTGACAAGTTATTTTACTGTTCTGGCCACAATTTTCTTATTTGTAAATGAGAAAAATTATATCATAGTGATACAATAGTGATAAGAATTAAATGAGATGGTTATATGTAAGTGAATAAAACCCAGGAATCACGCACTACATTTTGTTATCACTACATCTTTTAACCATCCTTATAAAAATAGCAATATAATAATAATAATGCTTCTCTGAATGTGTTTTTTTATATCACTACTAAGATAATAATGTTCTTTGTCTTAGTTTCTTTTTAGTAAGGATTCAAAGCATATTAACCCAGATTTAGATTCAATACTCCTTTTTATTAATATTTAATCATTAAAACAAACTGGAAATTATTTATATTCTTTTCCTATTGTACAGAGAACTAACCTGAGGGTCAGAAAAGGTGACTTGCCTAAGATTATATTGCCAGGAATTGTAACCTATGTGAATAGCCAGGACTCACACCTAGATCTGATTTACACCAAAGAGTTCTGAACTCTTCCCCAGCTTGTCATTTAGAAGATAAAAATGTATTTGTGTCATGTGGCTATTTCTCTGAGATCTAGGCTGTTTTATATAAATGTTTTTAGCAAATGGCCACAGTGTGCAATTGTGTGTTTCATTAACTTTCCAGCGCTGGACATTGCTCCTCTCCAGGCTTGTCTCTGAAGGACATGAAAAGAGGCCTTCAGTACTCACCAGTTGACCAATATGGTAAGTACACAGATTCTTTAGATTTATTAAGGAAATTATTACTACCCCCCACGAAGGTGATTCTGCTTGATAAAAAGGGGGAAAACATTGTATCCTGTAATATCTAAAAATGAAAGATGCTTTAAAAATATTATATTACACAAGGGCAAAATCTGGCCTTCTTTGTCTTTTTTAACTCTACATTTACTGTTAAAATATATAAGGTGTGTGTGTGTGAGCACATGTGGGTTTGCAGGGGTGTGCGAGAGTATGTGTGAGTGCGTGTGCATGTCTGCCTCTCCCACTTTGTCTCCAAACACTTTCCAGGACCTGACTAAGCGCATTACTTCTGAGCTCCACATAAAGGGTGTGTAGGCAGGGAGAAGAAAAACAAGAGATGAGCTTCCTCAGTTACATAATATGCCGCAAGAGCTCTTTCCCCTCTAGTCAGGCACCCGGGGTAAAGTGTAAACCCAGCCCTTCTCTCAAACAGCAGGAGAGGAGGTGAGGAAAGAGTTGATGGGATCCATTTTTCACAAGCCTGCTTCAAAAAGAATTAATAAAGCTCTTTGAAATAATTAACAGTTCTTTGCAGGCCTCTGGAAGCCAGAGGATGGACAATTGATCTTATCATCGGCTGCCATATCAACGTGCTAGGCTGGGATGTCCTTTCTCCAACCCTTAAGCCTGAGAGGCTCTATACTTACTTGGAATTTTAGCACAATAGGCCCATTTATTCATTGCAACTTCCTTTGACTATATGGAGAACTAAAAAAATGTGTGTCAGTTAAATAGATCAGATTTATTACAAGTGCCGGGTTTGGGGAAGAATAAATTGGACGATGCTTGCCTGGTTCTCTGGTATAGATGGCCATAGACCCTGTAGATCTTTGGCTTTGGGATTCTCACCAATTTACCCCATCTGCCAAGGGTCATTACCTAAGGCCTCAGAAAGGTTTTAAGGAAGAAAAGAAGGAGAAATGTCCTGGATGGATGCAGACAAACTACTTGGGTACATTAAAGAAAAAAAAAAAAAAACTGTGTGCTTCTGCCTCCCAATACGTGTCTGGAATGCAGTTCTGTGCTTTTCATCATCAGCTTTACAACCTAATTGGCCAGTCCAGTAACAGACGCTTTTGAGGCGAAAATGTGTTCCAGTGTCAGATCATCACATTTTTATTAGATATAATATCATTTCCTCAAACCTTTACAGATGTGATTTCACAGCCTCAAAATATAGGGTGCCTTTTGAAACGTGTGCTTTGACCAGAAGTCTTTCCTTTCATGGTGAAGTTTCAAGATGAAGCATTTCTTTAACTGAAAGATTTATTTCTTAAAGAAATAGTGCTTTAAGATTCCTCAAGATGGAAAAATAAGACAGATGTGTTATAATAATGCAAAAGTTGAGTTTTCTTATGCAGATCTGTGCTAGGGAGAGAAGAAAACATTAGGGTGTCTGGATGGAGTGAGAGTCCCTACAGACAAAGAAGATGTATTCAATATCTCCCGCTCGGAACATCACATCATACGAGGAAGAGCCCTTTAATTGCCCTCAATTCTGTTTCATAAACCGATTGTGGTGTAATAGCAACTTTATGAGCTCTTTCTCTCTCCCTCCAAAGAGCTGAGCTAGAGAATGAACATAAAATAAGATAAAATTAAATACAGTACTGTTTTCTCTCTACCCAAGACTTTTCACCCTAAAGTAATAACACACGCAGGCCTGGTTCAGTCTTGCTAAAGCCTGTGGTCAAAATGTGCTGAGTCCCTCTCACTCTGAGTGGCTACCCAAGCCCAACACAGCTGGTCTTATGTTCTGGTAACAGTGGCCTCAGGAATGAATGCCAGCCTCAATGCCCTGCTGGTTTTGCCCCCCATCCTGAAGGACAGCCTGCCCACACTGGCGGGACGTGTGTCTGAGTCCACTGCAGTCCTGTGGTAGGAGAGGCGCTGGGCATCACAGGCCAGGAATATTACATGTGCTGCATTGGAAGTTTGATTACAGTCATAAAAAGATTACCAGCTTATTAAAGAATCTATTTATGTCTAGAGTGAAGTCACTGTTTTAGGCTGGATGAAAGGAAAAACTTTCTGCTCTAGGTCGCGGACTGTGCTTCTGACTATCCAGGCTTAAGATTCTGTGACGTGTGTCCTGCCTCCCCTCCCCCCGCCTCTCCCCACCAACAGCCCTTCTCATCTCTGAGCAGTGCCCGGCCCCCCGGGGTGAGCGGGAGGGGCCGGGCGGCAGCAGGAGCTGCAGCAGTGGGGCTTCCCCTGGGGAGAGTTCACGTGCTAAGATGTTCTGACAGAGAATTTTCTTATGAAAATAAATAAACCTATCCAAGTGCATTTTGTTGGACATCTTAATGAAAATGTAGATGGCTGAGTTGGTTCTGAAAACTCAGCTATCAAAGGGAGCACAAGCAGCAATCGCTGTTGACAAGCGTTTGCACAGAAGCCGCGCGCGGCCACCCCATTCAGAGTGAGCTGGCCACCAATGGCTGCCCTACACGTGCCCTTGCTGTTCCCTAGGACAGGGGCCTGATCCTGATCCACTAGGATCTGTCCTCTGGACACGCCCAGGGCTGCTGCTCCGAAGGGCACTCAAAGCCACTGGGATTTAGACCTAGGCATTGATGCACACTTATAAACCTGGCCTACCAGGGCGAAGAAGACAAACAGAGCCAACCGCTCTCCTTTTTCTACACTGCTGTCTCCACCTTCCCTTTTCAGCCATAATCTGTTCAGCACCCACTGTGTATCAGACACTGCTAACTGCCAAATGCACATTGCCAACCTTATGAATAAGCACAGTTATTTCTCCCCTTTACAGATGAAGACATTGAGCCTTAGAAAGTTAATTGACAAAGTCACAGAGCCAAGAAGTAGTGAACCCAGATTTTCCAGACAGAAAAGCCTATGTGCCTTTAGCCCATCATGACATACAGCATCCCTGAACTGTATCTCTCTTTAATTCAAACCCCCAAAGCTACCTGGCCAGCTTAGGTCCAAATCAGATATCCATCATTTATATTTGTCTGGTCTCAGCTTTCTGTTTTCATTATAAATTTTGTTTTTTCTTTACAACTACTCACCAGCAACCATTGTCCAGACTCTCTGCTCACATGATGGGGAAGACCTACCCTGGTGATCCATGGATTGTCCTGGGTCAGGCTGGTTGGAAAAAAAAAACAAAACTGGGGATGCAATGAAAGGTGAGTAAGTAATAACTGAACTTCCTTTCTGATGCAGGCTATGTATCTGATCCCATGAGCCTGATGCATTTTCATTCTTGCCAGAACAATGGCAGCTTTGAGGGCAGCAGCTGACATCATTCTGCAGATACCTAAGGAGAGTTTTCCTCCAGACTGACAGCAGCAATTCCGACCATGGCAAGCTTGCTTCCAATTATAGTATTTTGCCCTCTGAGGTCCCCTTAAATTGGCTTGTTTATACTGGTCCTATTTAATTCCCTGCTTCAAGCTGGGCTTTGGATGTGTGCCTGACAAGGGATATACAAGAGAACCAAGACAAAAGGTATATGAGAATAGTTTTTAATTTTGTAAATGAAAAAAAAAAAAGATTTTTATTATTACTAGAAGATAGGGCCTAAATCTATGGTGGAAGCTTGACAATTATTATGTTTTCTTAGATTGAATTATGTGGACTTGTGCATGAGAAACACAAACTCGATTTTTTAGAATATTGTGCACTTTGTTAACTCATTATATTACTTCTGGTGTTCATCTCAGTGATTAAAGAGTCTTTGGTGGCATAGACAATTGGTTCAGAAGTGTATTTCATTTCAATAAGACTTCCACTGAGTACACGTTCTTCCAGACATATTGGTAAAGAGGAGTAATGACCTTCAGATCAAGAAGCTTATAAAAATAAAGCACTTAATTATTTAGTCTCTTTTCCATGGCATATCAGGTGCTCTGTGCTCTGCTTAGAGTACCTGTTGCTGTCAACACCAAGATTTTACAAATGCTCTCAGGTCAGTTATGAAACCGGTCTTCTGATGCGAGCCTGCCATTTATACCAGTCTGGCACTATGTGGTGGGAGAAGGCCTAAGGCACCTGCTTCCTTCACCAAGTTAGAAATCTGCCCTCCATTCTAGATCCAACTAGGAAGACAGAAAGAATAGTTTTGCCATTGAAATACAGACTTGGAAAAAAGAGTCAGGAAACCAGAAAATTCCAACAAGAATCATTACTGTTGACTTCGGCAAGAGAAATAAAATTAGCAAAGAAAGATTAGGCATCGTCTAAATCAGGGGTTCTCAAACTTTTTAAACAGGGGGCCAGTTCACTGTCCCTCAGACTGTTGGAGGGCTGGACTACAGTTTAAAAAAAAAACAAAACTATGAACAAATTTCTATGCACACTGCACATATCTTATTTTGAAGTAAAAAACAAAACAGGAACAAATATAGTCACACCGCCTCATGTGGCCCGCAGGCCGTAGTTTGAGGACCCCTGGAAAGTTTCTCCACCTTGGCACTATGGGCACATTGGATGGGATAATTCTTTGTTATAGGGCCTTCCCTATGCACTATGGGATGCTTAGCAACTTTCTGACCCCTTCTTCCACCCCAGATGCCAGAAACAACCCCTGTGATATTTCTTTTTCTGTGTTAAATTGACTAGATCATGGGATGCTCAGATACCTGGTTAAACATTGGTTCTCAGTGTGTCTATGAAGGTGTTTCCAGAACAATCCAGTGGATTGGTTCTATTTGAACCAATAGACTGAGAAAAACTGCTGGCTGGCTCTCCCCAGTGTGGGTGGGCGTCATCCAATCCACTGAGGGGCTGGATGGAGAAGAAAGCTGGGAAAAAGGAGACTTTGCTTCCTCTCAGTCTGAATGCCTGAGCTGGAACTTCCATCTTCCATCTTTTCTTGCCCTTGGCACTACGGTTCTTAGGACTTCACACAAAAACTGTAATCCACACCATCAGCTCTCAAGTTCTGAGACTTGGAACTCTATCACCAGCTTCTCTGGGTCTCCCATTTGTGAGTAGATCATGGGACTTTCTCAGCTTTCATAATTTCATGACTCAATACCTTATAACACACACACGTATCCTGTTTTATCTGTAAAATTGTAATACACACACCTCCAAGTCATGATAATCAAAAATGTCTCCAAACATTTCCAAATGTGCCCTAGGGGGGAAAATTGCCCAGGTTGAGAACCACTGCTCTAAATTCAAAGAGGACACAACAAGGAGCCTAAAGAGCAAAGAAATGAACAAAGAATCTGACTCGGACTGGCTACATTTAGGCACATCTGCTTTCTGCTGTATGAGGGCTCCTATCAAGTGAGATTGGAGAGTAGAAGTGCTGATGGCTCCCTAGTTGTCGGTGGCAGCTCATCTCTCCTCCACTTTCCCTCTGCCTTTTAGAAATTATGTTTCTGTTACAAATTGTACAGAAAATAATATGGACATGCCTCTAAGAACTAAAAGTAAAACTATCATTTGATCAAACAATCCCATTATTGAGTATTTATCCAAAGTGGGGGGAGGCCATTTTATCAAAAAGCTTGTGCACTTGAATGTTTATTGCAGCACAATTCACAATCACAAATATTTGGAGTCAACGCAGGGGCCCATCAACACAGGAGGGAATTAGTAAAATGTAGTACATGTATACTATGGAGTCCTACTCAGCTATCAAAAAGGGTGAACTAATATTTTTTGTAACAACCTGAATGGAACTAGCAACGATTCTTCTAAGTGAGGCATTGCAATAATGGAAAGCAAACACCACAAGCTCTCACTATTAAATTGGAACTAAACTATCAACGAACATGCTCACATATGGTAGTAAAACTCAATGGAAACCAAGCTGGTAGTGGGGGGTGGAGGGAACAGGTAAATTCACACCTAATGGGTCCAAGCACACTATCTGGGTGATGAGCACACTTACAACTTTAGCTCAAATTCATGTAACCAAAACATACATACCCCCCTAATATTCTCAATTATTTTAAAATAATTACTATTCTTTAAATATCTCAAAATGATCTACACATTCAATGCAATACCCATCAAAATTCTAATGTAATCTTTAACAGAAAAAGAAAAAAAATGCTAAAATGTTTATGGAAGCATTAAATACCCCCAATAGCGAAAACAATCTGTATAAAAAGAACACAGTGGGCAGCACGTGTGGCTCAAAGAGTAGAGCACCAGTCCCATATAACAGAGGTGGCGTGTTCAAACCCAGCCCTGGCCAAAAACAACAACAACCAAACACACACACACACACACACACACACACAAAATGAACACAGCTGTAGGTGTCACATTCCATGATTTCAAAATATAAAGTTATAGTAATCAATAATGCAATATATAATGGCATAATGGGAAAAGCTAGAAAGCCCAGAAATAAATTTATACATTGTGGTCGATTAATTTTCAACAATGGGACCAGAAAAACATAACATGGAAAAGATAGCTTCTTCCATAAATGGTACTGTGAAAACTTCATATCCAAATGCAGAAGAATAAAATTGGATCTTTATCTCACACCATATAAAAAGCCAACTCCAAATTAGTTAGAGATTTAAATGTAAGACATGAAATTATAAAAGTACTAGAAGAAAACATAATGAAGTTTCATCACTTTGGTCTGAATAATGAACTTGTGAATGACCCTGAAATGCAGAAAATGGGATTGACACAAACAAAACCTTCTGCACAGTAAAGGAAACAGTCAGCAAAGTGAAGAGATGACCCAAAAAGTAGAGGAAAACATTAGCAAACCATACATCAAATAAGTTGTCAATATCCAGAATATATAAGAAACCCAAATAACTCAACAGCAAGAAAACAAATAACTGGATTTTTAAAATGGACAAAGAACGTCGGTAGGCGTTGCTGAATATAAAACGTACAAAAGGCCAACAGACACAAGAAAAATGGCTTGAAAATGGGTAAAAAAAAAAAAAAATGTTTTTCTGTCTGTCTAAAACCTCCCCAACTTTTCCTGGGAATAAAAACCTACTTGCCTGGCATCAGGTCAGTGGTCAGGAGAGGCAGGAGAGTGTTTTTTGTTCTTTGTATTACAGAAATGGCTCAAGGGAATTGTCCAGGCAGAGGTCACAATATTGTCTTCACCAAAGATGGCATTAATCAGAAGCTTCCCTTTTAAAGCTCTATATTTCTGCTTAGAAGAAGGACATTGATACTTTAAGACAGGAATCTGACAACCTCCTCATTTGCTGGCAAATAATTAAACTTCTCTTTCCTTTGTCTTAAGGAAAAAAAAAAAAGAAAAAAACAAACAAACAAAAAAACTTTCTAGAAGGCAATTTCTATCAGAACAGCAGCCTCGCCTCTAAAATTCCTTTCAGCCTTTCTTATCATCTACATTTCCAAAGTAGCAAGTTTCTACATGCTCTGATTAGTTCATGGACAGCCCAGTTCAGGTTCGGAGGCAGAAATTAGCACCAGTGTGCATCCAGCGTCCAACTAGATTTATCCTTTTGTAGCCTGTAGCCATTTCATGGTCTTACCCAATTATTGTGGAATCATAGATACTCTATCCCAAGCAACTTCCCAAAGAGCTTTATAATAAGTAGGTCCAAGGGCTAGAGGTGACATTTCAGGCATAAACTCTTTTGGCAAAGACAGAGATGGAGGGAACGGAGCTGATCCCAGAGCACCTGTCTCCATAGCTCTCCCTCTATCCCTTAACTCCAGCTACTGAAAGGACTGAGCCAGCACTGAGCCTGGTGTACTTTGGGCCTTAATCTTTTATGAGTTGAATTGAAGGGAATACCTTAGAGAGGTTTTGTTTTGTTTGTTTTGTTTATAAGAAAAGACAATTTTAACTATAAGAGTTACCAGATACATAACTGCAATCAGGACATTGGGGTAAGTGAGGTGTCCTCCCAAGTTTCCACTGCACGAGGTCACATCCATGGGGAGCTCTGTTTACCTCTGAAATGCTTTCTTTAAGAAAGGGATTTTCCTGAACAGATTTGTCAAGATCTCTTTCTTTGTTTCTCTAATTAGCCGCCTCCTCTCTGCACACTGCATTTCCTATATGGCTGCCTGGCTTGGCTCTTCTCTTGTCAAGTGTTTGCAAATAATGAGACTAATGCATCTTGATCCCTGAGAGGGAGCACCTTTTCACAGATGCCAACCTGTAGCTCACAAACCCTTTTCATTACTGTACTCTTAATGGGGCCCAGAGATCATCTTAGAGCTTGTCTCAAGACCATAGGTTTTTTATTTTTTATTTTTTTTTAGGTTGCTTTTTTTCCCCCATGCTTTCTGAAAAATGTCTCACTAATTGCTTTCTTTTTCTGCTGGTAAAAATGAACTTCTAAGATCATGTTTTGCATGCATAGCACATTAATTTTTTTTTCCACGTGCATGCAGTACTGAGCTTACTCTGAAGATGTTCAATTAACTATAATTGTAAGCCAAATTATAGCAGCACCAGGAGAAAGTTATTCCAACAGAGTGATTATTTGGGTTAAATTATTTCCAAAGCTGACATTTTACTAGGAAGGAGAGAAAAATGGATGCTATGATAGGAGAAAAGGCTGATGCTATACAATTCATTTAAAATAAAATGTCTGATCTCTCTCTCTCCCATTTCCTCCCTTCCTCCCTTCCTTCCTTCCTCCCTCCCTCCATTTCTTCTTCATTTTCTTCTTTCTCTCTCTCTCTTGAGCATTGGCTTTGGAGTCCCTCAGACCTTCCATAGTAGTTTCATGATCTCAGGAATGTTATTTAACTTCTCTGAGCTCCAGTTAATAAACTTTAAGGTAGTGATAATAAAATTTACCTTGTAGATTTGCGGTAAGGATTCTGAACATTATCAAGTGTGCAGTATAGCTCATGGCATACCATAGCAGGTGTTGTTCGTTGTTACTGTTGCAGCACCATGTATCCAAAGAATTATACCATAAAAGGAGAAAGGAGAGCATGGGAAAGGGGGAGGTTTGTCCTCCCTTGTAAAAGTAACTATCTCATTTACATCCCCAGAAACCTCATCTTTGCAGACAGCAAGGTACTGACCTTACACCTCTGAGATAGTTCGAGCCAAGACCCAGCAGCCTTTATTTATGCCTGAAATCAAATCAGAAGAGAAATGAAATCCTTTTAGCCAAATACAAGAACCAGAAAGAATTCCCCAAGCAAGGGAAATGCTAAGTGAGCATCACTTGGGGAATGCCTATGATGTGGCTGGACTAGTTTTATATTACTTAAAATATATTATTTGACTTACTTCTCTGCATAACCCTGGAAAAGGGGGATTTTTTTCTTTGTTTTTCAAGCAGGAAATTCACATGCAGGGAGTCACAGTAACAAATCCAACCTTGTATAGAACAGAGACAATTTTCCCCACTGGTTTTTCTTGCGCTGTGTCCATGATTCACTCACTACACAGCGCAGCGTCCACTACAGTAGAGGAAAAAGTTATCCAACTCCACATGCCATGATGCCAAAGTGTGGCCACAGTGAACAAATCCGCACTTTTATACTTCTGAGGAAAATTTGGAAAGGACCCACAGGAGAAGTTTCAGGGACCAAAAGACAAACCTTTTCCTAATTGCCATGGCTCACTATTGCAAAGTAAAATTCAAAAAAAAAAAAATACACCGTCAACATTCCCACTGTTATAATTACGGAAGAGAAGGGGCTGAGTAATCTCAAGTCTCAAAAGACATGCATGTTATTTTCTAGGCAGAAAGAACTAGAAACGATCGACAGAAACAAGACTCTTACCATGATAAGCAGGAACAAAAATGTTATGAGGGCCAGGCACAGCCATTAGGGAAGCCAAGGAGTTTCTCATTCTCCTTTCCTCATTAGCACACTGGGCAGGGAAAGTGAGGGGAGGATGTCGCCATTACCAGTAGGATTTGAATAGCTTATTTCTTCCTAGTTTGGTGTTGCTTGCGGTTACTCAAGCACGCAGACTGAGGAGCTACCCCTGATCAATTCCCTTCCATATTCCAAGAGCCACAAGGCAAAGATGAGCCACTTGACATTTGCAGTCCCTTCACTGGGTATCGGCTCAAGACTCAGCTGCAGCAATAATAGTGTGTGGTCAAAGACTGTCAGCTCAATTAGCACCGTATGCAAAACAGGATGGAGAAGCAAAGTTCTTCTCCCTCCTCAGACACCCTACCTTTTAAGAGGCTAACTGGAGATAAAAAGACCAGGGGTTGCACATTTCTCCTTAGGCCGAGATCCAAGGCAGCACAGCAACCACCCCAGTGGCAGGGCGCTAATTAAATTAGGCTTCCTGAATTAAAACACTGCCAAGGGTGCCAGGCCCTGCTGATGAGGACACGTCTCCAAAGCACTCTTAGCTAAAAAGCACTCTCAGATAAAAAGAATAGTATCTCAGGAATCTGTCTTTTAAGCAATGGACTTGTATGTGGAAAAAAGGTATCTTTACCATCTTTAAAAAAGGTTTTTAAGATCACTAATTTCACTGCCCTCCATCTCCTTTTTTATCTCAACTAATCAGGAAAGAGGAAGGTGAAAGCAGGACCACAAAATTTAATAAAAATAATGTGAAGGATGGTTTTCCCGTCAGCGTTTTATTTGTAATAATTTGTGGATCATTTAACACCACTTCAAAAGGTAGTCCACAGTGAGAAATTATCAGGCTTTTCTTTAAGAATTTTTTTTTAGGAAGAGCAGCGAGAGAGAAGGAGGGCGGGGTGGGGTTTCAGTGTGTGACACATCTTGTACCCTCAACGAATCCCCAACAATAAAAATTTTAAAAAAGAATGTTTTTGTCCTTTTCTGAAACTCACATTCATCTGAGAAATAAGAAGCAATGTTAATATTGAAAATATCTTGAGGTGATCCAAATAAAAATGAATGGAACACTGCATGACCCACGTTTATCCTACACACAGATGAAACTGGACGAAACGGAACAGGAAGTGCCTCCGTCTTGCTCAGTAGAGCTTCTTCCGTCCATCGCGATGTACCAAAGTGGACAAAGAGGGGACCCCCCCCGTTGGAGTTTAAAACATATGTTCTTACACATTCGCCTGTAATCAGAATCACTGCACAGCTTATTAAACGGATTGCAGGGCCTACCCTCCAAGTTGTAGAATCAGAAGCTCAAGAGTGGGCCCCAAGGATTTGTGTTTCTAACAAATTCCCTGAATTTGGACCCCAGCGGTAAAGCCCAGGCATAGTGGCCAACGGCACCAGCTTTAGAGTTAGGCTCGGTGAATGGCTCCCCCATCACAGTGTGACCTGTGTGACCACGGGCGAGTTACTTAGTCTCTCTGATCTTCAGATTCCCTGTTTGTAAAATGGAGATAATAATTCTTTCCTCACAGAGAGGATTAAATGAAATAATGTATGAAAATCTCTTATCACAGGCGCATAATAAATGTTCCATAACTATTAGCCATGCTTGATGGCCGAGAGACAGATCAACCAAGTACAGAGGCTGAACCATTGTTTTTCTGGATGCTAATGAAAGTATTATGGATTGAGAAAATTTGAGTGTGTGTAAGATAAACCCTTAATTGGGATTCTGCAATTGAGGCTATATAACAAAAAGAATACGAGAATAACACAGGAGCATAATTTTATCTGGACACAATTACAACCAGATTTGCCGTGCAGTTAGGTTAAACAATTACTACTACCTCCAAGGAATGTGTGTTACATAGCTTTGAGGTGCCACCTCAGATCTTCCTTACATCACTCTATGTCCTTGGCCATTGTGTCACTCACTAGCACCATAACGAGCTCCTTGTGCGCACAGCCTGACCACACGTCACCTCCCTGCAGGGCAGGCCACTGCTGCCTCCCGCTCTGCCCCTTAGCGCTGCCCTGTTGCCCTGAGTAGAGCTGTCCCAGGTCTTCCCTGCCTTGGAATCCAAGCTGGCAGTTAACACATGTTGGCCTGGGGAAGAAACCTTTGACCTCTAGGAAACCAACGTCAGGGAAAACATCTCCACAGAACCCCATCGTCCTGAGGCACAGTCATTCTCAGGGCCTCAGGAGACAATTCATGAGACCAACCATCAGTTGCCCTGGATCCCAAACAGTACCCAGCTCAGTAACGCACAGCAGGGTGTGCTCCACCCACCCCCTTCCGTTCTCACTGGACTTTCCTCTCACCCTGTCTCTGCACTGGGCCAGCACTCCCTGGCGTAGCAGCAGCACTGTGCCTCAGGCTCTGCCTCCTGGTGAGACTGAGCTTGGATAGATGGCATACCCGGAACTGGGTGCTGACCCTCGCTTAGTTAGGAACAGTTTGTGGAATGAAGAAGTGGCTCAATACTCAATGAGAACAAGAATCAATTAATATATGAATGAACAAGTGAGTTTAGTGAGCTGTTAGACTGAAATTATGATTTTAGCCTGATTTCTTTGAGCCCCTGCTGAGTCTCCCCATCTCTGTTTTTGCCCTGTTTTGTGTTTCTTGCGTACGGGATGCTGTGCTCAGCACCACTGTTCTTTTTTTGTTTTGTTTCGTTTTTTATTTTCGCAGTTTTTGGCTGGGGCTGGGTTTGAACCCACCACCTCCGGCATATGGGGCCGGCACCCTACCCCTTTGAGCCACAGGTGCCGCCACTGTTCTTGACCATCCCTTTGCACGTACCCTTATCACCAGCAAAACTACGGGGTGTTACTGTCATTGTCCTGTATTTCTATAAACTGAATTTTTTCCCTCTTTCTTCATTATTTTTATCTCATTTTACTGATCTAGTCAGTATTTACCAATTTTCCTATTTTATTAAAATATTAAAATCTAACGTTTACCCAATGATGTTTTTCTTTTTATTTTCTTAGTGTCTCTCCAGTACTACTCTTCAGGAAGTTCTGTCATTTTCATGCAATTTTCATGCAAATGACTGGCTTCCTGGCAGGGCCTGGAGAGCCTGGCCTTCCCCACTGACTGTCTTCATGGTGCTCCCCCTTCCTTCAGTTTAAGCATCCCTCACCCTTCGAAGGGCTAATGAATGAAATCCTCTCTTACTACCTTTTTTAAAACTCACTGATATTCATTAAATATGCGCTTTACCCACTTTTAAGAAGTGGGTAGTTTCAGAAGAACAAGAAAGCAAGTGCTCACGTCTTACTGTAGCAAGCTGCGCCCCCACCATTGCGTTACACTTCCTCCTTCCTTGCTGTAAGTGCCTGCCCATCCTTCCAGCCAGAGTTCTGCACAAAGAGAACAAGGAAGCTGAATACAAAATCAAGAACAAAGGACTGCCAGATTGGAAAGGCACCAAGGGAAAGGTCCATTCCAGGACGTGAAGTGACGAAACAGTGGCACGGGACTGTTACTCTGCCACTCCCTAGAACCCAAACTCAAAAGTTTTTGGCATCCACATAATCACCCAAACAAACCCTTCCATCTCTTGGAATACAAAGTGAAGGGATTCTTTGGGCAATTTCAACTGGTCAAATCTGAGCAAAGCAAGCACATTTTAAAAAAATCTAGTAATTAAAATAATTGGCTGGCTAGGAAAACACTGTCCCAGTTAATTGATCTTCACTGAAGAAACATTACGCTTTAGGGAAAATGCATGTTTAATAGAAGTAATAAGTTATTAATACAAATGGAAATTCTGCATAATGTAAAATAGCGAGTAGTGGAAACCATTCAAGTTGCTTGCTTAAGCTAAATTAGTTTGTTCCTTTCCCCCACCCTGTCCATTAAGCTGTTAATTGATTTAAAATATTAATAAGGCTCAAGGAAACATTCCTCCTTATTTGCAATTTTCTGTCAAATATTACTACTGTATCAAAAATGATTTTGTAGCTGGGCACAGTGGCTCATGCCTATAATCCTAGCACTCTGGGAGGCTGAGGCAGGTGGATTCCTGAGACCAGCCAGAGCTAGAGCGGGACCGTCTCTAAAAATAGCTAGGTGTTGTGGCTGATGCCCAGCTACTTGGAAGGTTGAGGCAAAAGGATGGCTTGAGCCCAGGAGTTTGAGGTTGCTGTAAGCTATGATGGTATAGCACTCTACAGAGGATGACAAAGTGAGACTCTGTTAGGAAGGAAGGAAGGAGGAAGGAAGGAAGGAAGGAAGGAAGGAAGGAAGGAAGGAAGGAAGGAAGGAAGGAAGGAAGGAAGGAAGGAAGGAAATGAAAGAAAGAAAATTATTTTGTAATATAAACATCTATTGCAATTAATCAGAGCCACATTGCACAACAAACAGGCGTATTTACAAATGTTTACTAATGTCCTTAACCTGGTTAAAAAAAATTCTACTTTATCCCTTTATAATTTTAAATGATTTGCCTTGAAAGTCATGTTTCCTCTTACTTTTATAGACTCCACAGAGTTCATTTTTTTCCTGTGGTGCTAATTGATGGTGTTTGCTTGCAAAGCATGGCATTAATAACTATCCAAATAGCACTGTACGTCGAAAAGGGGCTGTTAGCTCTGTCTCTAAGGAGAAGATGACTGTTTTTTTGCACCCTCATACAGGTGCCTGTCACCCTTCTGAGTCACTCAGGGATTTCATAACAGAGCCCACAGCAGGCAAAGGAGTGTTCCTTCTCGCTCCTTACAGCTTTGGCCCACCCCACCTGTGGAGAGCTAGAAGAAGTCAGGTGTACCCCTCAAACTTCCTTTTCCCTACTTGTTTAGGGCCTCTTCGGAGAGAGGTGAGGAATACCTTACAGTCCTCATCTGCCAACCCTTATCCTAGCTTCCTCTCTGATATTTTTTGAACTTTTTATTAAATAATGATCAAGTTACAAGAATATGCAGTGGAGAGGTCCTGGTATTCACCCCCGAGTTCCCCCCACCCCTATGGAACATCTTGTTTTACCGCAGTACAATATCAAAACCTTCAGTTTCCCCCTAAACCCATGGAAATTGACATTGGCTCATGCTTTGATATGAATGTGTGTGTCCCTCCAAAATTCCTACGCTAGAACTTACCCCTCAAGGTGATGAATTGAGAGATGGGGCCCTTAGGAGGCGAGGCATTAATGGCATTAATAACTATGCCATTATTAAGAGGCTTCAGGGAATCTCCCCTTCCATCCCTTCTGCCATGCGAGGACACCAAGAAATTGCCAAATGGGAGGAAGGGACCTTCCAGAGACCCAACCTGGTGGCTTTATCTTAGACTGCCCAGTCTCTAGAACTGTGAGAAATAAATTTCAGTCCCAGACAAAGCTGTGCATGGCATAAGGATGGCTGTCCGTGACAGACTGTATGTGTGATGCTGACCCCGTAGAATTATAATGAAGCCAAAAAGTGTCTTTCACCTGGTGCCGTCTTAATGCTCCTGACCCTTGTAGGCCTAGGCTAATGTCTATGTTGGTGTGCTAGTTTTTAAAAAAATATTTTCAAAATTCAAAGATTAAAAATAGAAAAAAAAACTCATGGGATAGAACATAAAGAATATTTTCACACAGCTATAGGATGTGTTTGTGTTTTAAGTAGTAGCATTACAAGAGAGCTCCCAAGTTAAAAATATATGAAATTGTATAAAGTGAAAAGTTACAGTAAGCTAAGGTTAGTTTATTATTGAAGAAATGACATTTGTTAGTGCAGCCCAAGTGCAAAGTGTTATCAAGGCTACAGTAGCACAGAAGACCTCGGCCTTCACATTCACTCACCGCTCACTTCACCGACTCACCCAGTGCGATGTCCAGCCTCACAAACTCCATTCACAGCAAGTGCCCTTTACATGTGGGCCATTTTTTTCAATTTTATTCAGCATTTTTACGGCATCTTTTCCATGTTTAGATATACGAATACTGACCACTGTGCCACAGTTGCCCACAGTATTCACTATGACGGCTGCTGTACAGGTCTGAGCCTCAGAGCAAAGGGCTGCGCATGGAGCCCGGCGTGAGGTGGGCTGTGCCCTCCAGGCTTGGGTGAGGCACACTATCTATCACTCTACCATGTCTGAGCAAGCATGAAATCACCTGAAAACACATTTCTCAGATCATATCCCTGTTGTTAAGGAACACAGGACCGCATTTTGTTGTAACGGCACAAGCAGGCTAAGATGACCCGCTCCCCTTTAGAAGATGCTTTTACTCACTGCTAACTGGGCAGAGACCCTGAGCTCATCTTATTTTACCATCTGCTCTAGACGAATTATAAGAGATTGAGAAAAATTGAAACGTGGCGTACTCACAATACTCCTTTCTTCTCTAAAATTTCACACAACCCAGTCGTTTCCTTGCCCTATTTGTGAACCCTTCCTTGGAGTTGAAATAAGGGAAGAAATACCACTAACAAGAGCATTGCAATTTTAAACGCCTCTAAAAAGAGTATTACAATGTTAAATGCCAGTAACAAAAGCATTGTAATTTTAAAATCTCCCTGCAACCATTTTAAGACAATTTTGTTAAACCATCATGTAAAGAAGGTTTAGTTCTGAAAAAATTAAATCTCAACTGCTAGCATCTTCATAATCAGTCTAAGCCTTATTTTGGGGAACTTGTACCTATGAATATGTTAGTACCTAGGAACATTGAAAAGATATGTGTGTGTGTGTGTATATACACGCATACACACATACACACAAACATAAATGTATATATATTCTCTTACTTTTCAATTAAATGATGTAATTATTTTAAAGACTAAGACGATGTCAAAAATCTACATTTTATAATGCAGGAACCTGATACTTTGAAGGACATTCCCATTGTAATTTAAGTAGATCCTGCATAACAATACTTTTAATTGCTGAACTTGCAGGAAACAAGGAAAGTCTTAAAAAAATAAAAGTGAGATAAAACCAGTAGCAGTTGGGTAAACACAAGGGAGCAATCAAGGTCGTCCTGAGCACATTATAATATAAATACTGAAGCTGAAGATCAAGCCTTGAGCCAACAATAAGGGAAGTTTTATTAAAAAATGGCACATTACATCAAAATAAAAAATGAAAGTTATTTAGACATATATGCAAATAAAACTTACGAAAGACCAAAGAAATTAAAATTAGCACATCAACTGGCACATTCAACTGTACCCTCGAAGAATTATCCACAAATTAAGATTAAATTGATACATACACAGCTAAGACACCAAGCACCACGAAGGAGAGAGGGCAGAAATTACAAACTACAGACCCACCACAGACGGCAAGGCTTACAGACAGTAGACCAATCAGTTTCAGAAGAGAAAATAATGACCTACACATTTTTTTTTTTAATTTTTAAAGTGAAATCACACAAAGTAGAAAAAATTAACAAGTAGCGTGTTACCATCAGAAATGAACAGGCAGATTTGGATTAAAGGCTACATAAAACCCTGAGAAATAAAAATAAAATCGTTGAAAGGGCACCTGTGGCTCATATATAATGGGCGGCACCTGTGGCTCAAGGAGTAGGGCGCCGGTCCCATATGCCGGAGGTGGCGGGTTCAAACCCAGCCCCGGCCAAAAAAAGAGACAAAAAAAAAAAAAAAAAAAAGAAAGAAAATTAGACACAGATAAATAGAAACAAAGAACTGGGAGACAGCTCTGAAAAAATTACACTGAAAGCAACATTTAAGAACAAAGAACAAGAGGATTTAGATACCTGCCTCGGTCTCGTGTTCGCTACCAGATTCTACTTCATGAGAACAATGTGTGATCATAACATGTGAGTGGAAAGCACTATTGAATAGTTACAGGAGAGACGCATGAGACTGCCTTGGTCCCTCTCCAACCCTTGTCCTCAGGCCACTCTTAGCTAATGTATTTCTCTCTTCAAGGCCTTTCTTGTTCATTATATCCTGATGTTCCATGAAATAAATGTGGGGTGGCATTATACACACCAATTCCACCTTTCCTTAAGGGTCAGTGGAGGCAGATCTTTTTCAGGTGTGTATTGGACAAGTGTAGAGCTATTTTATCATCCTGGGTAGAGGTGCTCAGTTTAAAGACCTTCGATTTGGGGGATCAGGGTGCACAACCATTTTACACTAAACCTTTAAGGTCACATTAGCTGGTGATTGCCGTTAACACAGGCTTTGCTACTTGTAGCAGCACGTAGCATGTGATGGCTGCTCAGAAGCAAAGTCAGGACTCAGTGTCACAGATCTTAGGTTTGCAAATGGAGATTAAAAACTGAAGAAAACAATAGAATCTGATTATAACCAGAGAAACATTTGACTCCGGAAGAGGCCTCGGTAGAGAAGGGAAGGCTATTTCTCAGCTTGCAGACAAATGTATGACTAAAGGGCTGCCTTTTGGGTAACTGGACAAGGAACCCAGCATCACTCTTGTAACTGGTAGTTCTGTGCTGTGGAAGTCCCCAGCTTAGTGGCATGGAGACAGTTTGGCTGTCCGTATCAATCACCTTGGGAGATCATGTTAAGTCCTGAGGCCCAACTTCTTTACCTAGAAATTTGAAAAGTCTCCTGCAAAAAATTCTACTGTATGACCAAAGTTGAAAACCAGTGATTTAGATTTGAGTTGTTGTGAATTTGTATACACTTAGATAGCCTCGTAATTTATTGAATTATACTGGAAGTTTATATGCTACCGAGTGCCATGAATATTAGGATTATTTCAGTGGGGAAAATTCTCCTTCATTCTTAGATTTTTCTTTTCTTTACATTTAATCAATGACAGGAGTGCGCATGCACGTATGTGTGTAAAATAAATTCTATGTGGGCCTTCTGCTGTCTCTCTTTAACCATTAACCTTGATAGTCTCTGTGGAGATTTTAGAGGGCAAACTTCAGGGACACCCAAACTGTTCACCCTTACACTACATTTGAAAGCACACATTTCCACGTTTGCAAGGCAAGGACTAAATCAGCTGTTAAAAAAAAAAAAAAAGAAAGAAAAGAAGCACTGAAAAGTTTGTATTTCTGAAAAGAAAATATGACTAATTAGAAACAGTATTTTGAAGTGAAATAAACTCTGGACTATAGATAGAAGTTCCAGTCCGGTTTCTGACCCTAACAAATGTGGAGCCCACTCCCCAGCGCCTTCAAGCCTCTGCTGTCTCCGTGGATACAGGAAGAGTGACAGGTGGAATCTGTCACAGCTAGTGTCCCTACCAACTCTAACATTTTATAAAAATAATTGCCTTTTTTCTTTAGTCAACAAATGTAGAGGTTCGCTCTATTCCTTCAACACCAGTCAAAAACTTTCAGAACAACATTTAGCAAAGCTGCCCCAATCTCTCGTTAATTCTTGCGTTCACTTATATACCAGGGACTTACTGAGCACATGCCCTGTGCCAGAAAATCATGCATGAACCGGGTCAGATCCCTTCTCTTCTCTAATGGAGCTAACGTTCTACTGAGGAACAAGTCAGCCTGTGTTAGCCTGAAATGTCACTGTCAGAATTCTACAGTCCTTTGCCCTTCTTCACGACATCTTACATTTGCATTCTAACAGATGTAACAGAGAAGATGAAGAAGGAGCGGAAGCAAAGATTAAAAACCTGACTAAAATAAAGATTTTTAATAATAGTCTCAAAAAGAGAGCAAGAGTCTAATAAATTATCCATGCCACTACACGGTTAAAGTCAATTAGATCCTTACTCTAGTTATTTCAAAACATTTGTGTTTAAGACATACTTTTGAAAACTAAAATTTCTGTGACATATTGGGGAGGGGAATTATTTACTTGATCATTCTTTAGCAAACCTACAGTCCCCAAGCCAAACTGGCATCTTGCCTTTTTTTGTAGATACAGTTCCTTTGGGATACACCCACACCCACACCACCTCTTTTAAGTATTGTCTACAGAGGCTTTCACCCTAGAATAGCAGCATTGAACAGTTGCAACTGTGTATCCCACAAAGACTAAAATACTTAAAATCTGATCCTTTGCAGAAAATGTCTGCAGAGCCCTGCTTTTTTAGCACTGAGATGCTGTTTGAATACAACTATTGACCTCCCTGACCGTGTGCTCAGACACACCAGAGGTGCCGGCTTCCTTCCTTAGAAACAGCTGCACATTACACCAGGAGTCTTCTTCCTTACAGCAGCACAGTGTCGCATAACCTGCTTCTTTGTTTTGCTGCTGACAGACATCATTTTAATAGTATGCAGCCCAAGTGCCCATCGATCCATGAATGGATTAATAAATTGTGGTATATGTACACTATAGAATATTACGCAGCCTTAAAGAAAGATGGAGACTTTACCTCTTTCATGTTTACATGGATGGAGCTGGAACATATTCTTCTTAGTAAAGTGTATCAAGAATGGAAGAAAAAGTACCCAATGTACTCACCCTTATTATGAAACTAATGTAGGACCTTCACATGAAAGCTATAACCCAGTTACAACCTAAGAATAGGGAGAAGGGGGAAAGGGAGGGGAGGGAGGGGGGAGGTAGGTGGAGGGAGGGGGATTAATGGGATTACACCTGCGGTGCATCTTACAAGGGTATATGTGAATCCTAGTAAATGTGGAATGTAAAGGTCTCAGCAAAATAACTAAGAAAATGCTACAAAAGCTATGTTAACTAATGTGATGAAAATGTGTCAAACGATCTATGAACCAAGTGTATGGTGCCCCACAATCATACTAATGTACACAGCTATGGTTTAATAAAAATAAATAAATAAATAAAATAAAAAAAAATAATAGTATGCAGCCAAAACAAACCTTGCACATTAATCAGACTTTTGACCACTTGGGACCTGCTAGGCCTTGTAGCTGAAGAAACGTGGCCCTGTGCTACTCACCTCACTGCTGGGTTCAGAATATCTTTGTTCACATACCTCTGAAAGAGTTTCGAAAGAAACTGGTGGCATCCCTTCACACTTCCTTTTTATTGACATCGAAAATTTTTCATAAGTTTAAACAGTAGTTACAGACGTCATTTCTAACATGTTATAAAACAGGACGTTTTCAGATAAAATGGTTAAATCTCTTTTCTACATGTGTCCAAGGGAATCAAAATACTGGTAGCAAAATGTAGCAATTTTATGTCAGCGTCGTCCATGTAGTGGCTTCTGTGGGGCACCACCTTGAACCCCCCTTCACAGTAAATGCTTCCTTTGCCCGGCAGCCTGTAGAAGGCTATAACATCCAAGTGTCTTCACAGGACTCAAGGGACCATCTACCAGGGGTCCTCAAACTTTTTAAACAGGGGACCAGTTCACCGTCCCTCAGACCGTTGGAGGGCCAGACTATAGTTTAAAAAAAACAACTATGAACAAATTCCTATGCACACTACGCATATCTTATTTTGAAGTAAAAAAAACAAAAAGGGAACAAATACAATATTTAAAATGAAGAGTAAGTAAAGTTAAATCAACAAACTTACCAGTATTTCAATGGGAACTATGGGCCTGCTTTTGGCTATTGAGATGGTCAATGTCCAGTTCCATATTTGTCACTGCTAGTCATAACAAGTGATGCAAATGTGCATCAGTTAGTCTAGCTCTTGTTGGAGGTTTCAGATGTTTCATTCTGGAAGAAGTCTGTTCACAGACGTAAATGCTACCAAAGATAGTTGCCATTTTGAGTGCATGGTTCCTGAGATTAGAATATGTCGCAGAGGGGAGAGGCATAGAAATTAGGAAGGCTGCTTGACTTGAATGCATCTTTCAAAGAGTCACAATTCTGCAGTTCAGCCAGTTCCATTTGGTAAATTGTATCCACATTTTCAATGTCAATAGAAAATGGGTTACAGAAAAGCTGTATGTCCTGTTCATGGAGATGAAGCTCTTTAAATCTAAATTGGGGGCAGTGCCTGTGGTTCACGGAGTAGGGCACCGGCCCCATATACCACGGGTGGTGGGTTCAAGCCCAGCCCCAGCCAAAACTGCAAAATAAATAAATAAATTAAATAAATAAATAAATCTAAATTGGAACTCCTTTTGCAACTTCTCCAGTGAATCCACATATGTTTTGTTTGGGAATGCAACCAATGATTTTTCTGCTAACAGATTTTTTTCTTTTTTGTCTTTACCTTTATAGTTTCCAGTGAAACACATTTTATAATCAAAATGTTTATACAGAAAAGGAGCCCACAAAAATTTTTTTTCAACCCTCCACACCCAAGCAGCAACCCTACTCTGTCTATTCCACTAATATCTTTTTTTTTTTTAATATTGTTGGGGATTCATTGAGGGTACAATAAGCCAGGTTACACTGATTGCATTTGTTAGATAAAGTCCCTCTTGCAATCATGCCTTGCCCCCAAAAGGTGTGGCACACACCAAGGCCCTGCCCCCCTCACTCCTTCCCTCTTCCGCTAACAGATTTTGAGTTGTGGGGAGACGGCAGAAATTTTCCTCCTTCACTTGTTTGATGAGGAGGCCTAATTTTACTTCAAGTGCTTTCACATGTGATTGCGTATCACAGATGAGCTTCCCCTTTCCTTGAAGTTGCACATTGAAACTGTTGAGTAGCTCTGTTACCTCTGTCAGAAAGGCAAGGTGCCATTTCCATTCTGCATCATTGAGCTCTGGTACTTCTTTGTTTTTTGAAAGCAGAAAAGCTGTAATCTGTGGAAGTAACTCATAGAAATGTTTCAAAACTCTCCCTCGACTCAGCCAATGGACTTGTGTGTGGTACAGAACATCTTCATAGGCAACATTTAGCTCAGACAGAAATTCCTGAAATTGTCTGTGGTTTAGTGTATTACCTCTAATGAAGTTAACACAAGATACCACAGTTTTCGTAACAAAGTCCCACTTCAGTGATTTACTACACAGCGCTTGTTGGTGGATGAGGCAGTGTATGGCTATTGGATGAGAATTGTTATGTTTGTCCATCTCTTAGTTAATGCGAGCAATTACTCCTTTCTTAGACTTCACCATGCTAGGAGCACCATCAGTTGTCACACTGGCTAGTTTAGCCCAGTCCAGCTCAAAACCAGTTTGGCAAAACTTTTCATAGATATCCTGTCCTGTAGTTGTTCCTTTGATGCTTTGCAGTACAGCAAGCTCTTCTGTGACTTCGAAATAGTCATTTGTCCCACGAATAAAAATTAGAAGTTGTGCAGAGTCACGAACATCATTACTTTTGTCTAGTGCCAAAGAAAAATAGGAAAATTTTTTTGCAGAATTTTGCAAATGCTGGTGCAAATTGTCTCCCATTTCTTCAATCCTTCATGTAATTCTGGGTCCTGAAAGACTCACTGTACTAAATAAATTGGCCTTCTCTGGGCACATCTATTTGGCAACAGAAAGAAGGCATTCTTTAACAAATTCTCCCTCCACAAATGGTCTGCCAGTGCATGCTATTAGCTTGGCAACTTGAAAAATTGCTCGCAGTAATGAAATATTTAGCTGCTTCTGCTTTACAAAAGTATTTTGCTGAGTTGTCAATGTATTTTTCAGTTTTAATATTTTATCTTTTCTCACTTCTCCGACCAAACAATCATATTTATCTTTATGTTGAGTTTGATAGTGTCAACGCAAATTGTATTCTTTGAACACAGACACCATATTCTGGCATATCAAACACACAGCTCTTTCCTTGTGCTGCATGAAAAAATAATCATAAATCCACTGTTTTTTGAATATCCTACACTCCCACTCAATTTTTTTCTTTCTTGATATCATTGTTTCCCAGGGATTCCAAATTGCTATTAGTGAAATACCAATATACATATACAGTGCTACAAAAACAATATACCAGCAAAAACTTTGCCCACACAGAGACATATAGACTGCACTGCCCATCAATGCAGTCTGATCAGTGCCCATCAATGCAGTCTGATCAGTGTCCACCAATGCAGCCTTGCCAGTCCACATCATTTCAGCCTCAACAGTGCCCTTATTGGTGGACATCCGCTTTTACCTCAGGCTCACACTGGTGTGGTGCGGGAACCAGCATGATTACAGAGCCGGTTCCTCCACCACCTTTCCAGTTCACACTACCCTGTGTGAGCTGCACTGCGATCTGTGAATTCACACAGGAATCTGATCACATGGGTGAGAAGAACCATGCAATCAGATTCCACTGCAGGAAAAAAGAAGGCATATATGCCTTTTTTCTTATGAATCTAATGCAAGTTCAGCTATACAAGCATGTGGCTGAACTCTCACTGCTCGGAGATGGCAACAGTGTGAACCGGGGCTTACACAGCACACAACATACAACATCATACACAACTGAATAGCAATCAGAATATAATAAATGCAGGGGAGTCGGAGAGTTCGGCTCACATTCCACACATGTGCACTGTGGGCCCGGGACTAGTCGGCTGCTAAGCAGGACAGGCAGCAGCCCTGGTGGGCCAGATAAATGTCCTTGGCGGGCCACATATGGCCTACGGGCCGTAGTTTGAGGACTTCTGACCTAGACCAAGGTTTTCCTCCCTGTCAAAGAGGCAGCCAGTGCTGAGCTCCTGGTCTATGGGGAGAACATAGAGGCCTGGCCCCTCACCTCCTGGCACCCCAGCTCCCCACAGATAGTTTGCTGTCTCTGGCAACGACTTTGCAGCCCATCTCATCTCTTAACCCATCTCTTCTTTCCATCTCCCACGGAGTTGTTCCCAGACCATGCCCCAATAAAGCTTCTGCCCACAAACATCTGTTCCAGAGCATTTTATAGGGGAACCTGACCTAAATCGTTCATTTTCAAAAGTATACGACCAAGCATTTCTTAGGGGTAGAAAAATCTCATGTCATTTTGACTTCTTAAGCTTACGTTTTCGTTCCACTTTACTCAAACATTTTAATGCTACTGTAGTATATTTTTATAGTTGAAAAATCTTTTACTGCTCGCCCTGTCATATTTCTCTGCCTCTGAATTATTATATAAATTAAAATTTAATTTTTAAAAATCCCTGATGGCCATAAGGCTGTATGTGTTAATATTTCTTCTGGACTGAGCTACCATTACAATTATTCCTAATGTACATTTAATCAAAACAACATGCGTATGTTATAAGTTTTGGTACATGTTACATGTAGGCAAAAGTAGAAAAGCATCTCTGAGGTTATTTCTATTTTTAATCAGCCTATCTGTGAATGAATATTATTTACTGCTGGAATACGAGTGTTAAACATCAGCTCTATTCCATTTTGCATTTTATCTTTATAGATGTAAAACCTAGGGTATTTACACATGCTCATCAATAAGAGGATGAGAAAGGAAAGAGATGTGCTATACTATGCAGCCGGGCTCTTCTTGAACTCCTGAGTGGTTTACCAAGATTCACAGACTGATGAAATACCAAAACATCTTTTAATGACTTATTCAACCAGAGCCTCATTTAACATCGCTGAACACAAAGCATTAGAAAGTACCTGACTGTGAGAAATATTTGCCACCCAATTGATTGTTACCCCATCATGAAAGTCGTTCCCTTCGTATCGCAGAGTTCCTTTGTCTCCTGTGTCATTTTAAGGGCCATTGTATCACAGTGACGTGGACAGGAGAGTGAAAGATTGGCCATTATTGTGAAGAAAGGTGGGGGGCTGGCAAAGGGGAAGACCTTGACTGTTTAAGGCTAGTTCTCAAGTCCATTTTTAGATAAAGTGCATAGGAGCTCAGGTACTGCCAACTTGCCAGCAAATCTCATGAAAAGCTTCATCTCCCTCAGGAGCACACTCAAGGTCTCCCTGTCACATTGGTACTGACCTCCCATACAATGACAAGATTTCTCTCATACTTCATGGGTCCTTAATAGAACCTTTAGTAAGAGGTAGATATTTAACAAAGAAGGCAGACATTGCAGCAGCTTCTCTGTCCCAAGAGTATTCTGTGAAATTGATTTTCCCAATAAAAATTTGGGGGTATTGCAGTATTCAAAAATATTGTAAAGAATGCACAGATATTGAACAGCCTGAATCTTATGGAAGACATTAAAGAAGTCCCATGTCTTCTCAAACATGTAACATTTTATCTTACAGAGTTAGTTTCCAGTTGTTTTGAAGAGCACAGTTTCCCTGTCATGGGCATGATATTAGAAAAAAGAAAAAAAAATCTTTAGAAAAAAAGAAGAGTGAGTTTGAAAGCAACTTTTAAAACATTCGAGTGGTATTTATTCCCTGTTCTTTTGTGCTTCTTGCTGCTGGCCGTGGTGACAGGGAATTTTTTTAATGACATAATGGGGTGTTATATCAGACTGGGAGGAAATATTACCCAAGGTCAGAAATGCCCTCTTCTGGACTGTCCTTGGGCCTGTTGGAATATTTCACTTACTAGATGAATCTTCCTTAAGGCTTTCATTTTTCTCAAACAATCATTTTTCCAAGGGAAATAATTGTGGCAAAATTATTGATCTTATAAGGGTTAAGGAACTTGATTGTACTTTAAATTTATAACACAAGAGTTTATAAAGCTATAGGAAAGGTTAAACTCAGGAAATCCAAGTAGAAAGCCTAGTTCGACCTATATTTCCTTTGATAGTCGGTTATTTTTCTCTTAAATTATTTAAATAATCTATTTTGCTCTTTGATACTGGCTGGAAATATAGTATAACTCCATTCTCATAGAGCATATAAATATTTAAAAGTGGTTTGATTTTTTTCTCCTTCTCAAATAAATGAAACCAGGTAGAGGTTCACATGTCTCTGATATCTATTTAAAATACTCCTTTCTAGAAATAGTGTATGTGATTTTAAAAAAAAGTCAGAGTCTGGGCGGCGCCTATGGCTCAAAGGAGTAGGGCGCTGGCCACATATGCCGGAGGTGGTGGGTTCAAACCCAGCCCTGGCCAAAAATTGCAAAAAAAAAGTCAGAGGCTGGAGTCAGATGACCTGTGAGTGACAGGAATTTTAAACAAGCCACTTAATTTTATTGAGCTTTTGGTTGCTTATCTCTATAATGATGATAGTACCTTTTCTCCCTGACATTACCCCATGTATGTGAAAGATGTGTATAAATGCAGTCAGTATAAACCCATATACACTACTCAAAATTAGAACTCAATGAAGCAAATTGTCTCTGCCCTTTGGAGTCAATTTTGTAAGGAAAGAATACAAAAAAAAAATGTTAAGTCTAGTCTTACTTACAAAGAACCATTCACAATTTGCAATCATATATGCAAATATATGATTTATTTATGCATTTAATAATGAAGAAACTAGGGAAAAAATCAATTCAGTTGAACATACAATAATTTTATCAACATAGTCTTTGAAGAGAAATAATTCACTTCATGAAAAAAATCACAATACTGAATTTTACAGTTAAACCCACATGCAGGTTGTAGAATTATGTTACAGAATGTTTTGATGGAGTATGTTAAATATAAAAATAATTCAATACAATTTCCATTTAGCACGTTGTACAAAACTCATTTTTCAATTGGATTAACAAGTTTACAATCTTTCTCATTAGGTGCTAAACACTCCAAGTGCTCAGTAGCATTGAGGCTGAAATCAGGAAAGCAATACTGTAGAACCCCACGGTAATACAGCTCAGTCATAAATGAAATTATAAGGTAGATGCAATCCACCATGCAAGTAATGTGAATTTATGACAGGCAAAGAGTAACACTCATCCTTTCATAAGGGGTGAAACAGAAGGAATTTATGTATGTATCAATGCCGTTATAATGAAAAGTTTAAGATTGACTTAACCACTTTTGTAGTGAATACCATTTCTTGGAGACAAAGTAAAAGAAACAGGTAAGTTGGAAAAGGGTAGAAAAAGCAGAGACAAGAGAGGCACAGACAGGAAGTTTACAACCCTGCTACAAGCCACCCTCTGAGACTAATCCTCCATACAATCAATGGTTCATGACAGCAGTTTTCAGATTTTAGTGTCCATCATAATTACCTGAATTAAACCAATTAAAACTTCAATTACTAGGACCCAACCACAGTTTCTAATTGAACAGGTGGGAGAAGAGGCCAGGAGGCAAGTTCCAGATGACACTGATGCTCCCCATGAAGGGACCAGTTCATCACATGGCTCATTGTCTCTAGTACAGTGTGTCTTTGGTCATTTAATGGCTCCATTATTCATTAAAATGAAAAACAAAACACTTCCAACAATTGTATGCCTGGTCCTTAGAGACAGCATAGATTGAGTGATGATATAGGCTGATGTGCAGACCTACATAAAACTAATGAAATAGGAATCTCTAGGGTGGGGCCAAAGGTTGAGTCATTTATGAAAGTCTGTACGTGTGGTCTGGCTTTAGGAAATTCTTTCACCTCCTCAGATAGAGAAAAGGTAGACAAATATGTGCCTGGGGGGCACTGGTATGTCTTCAAGGAAATCAAAACTCTTACAAGGCTGGCTGATGCACAACTAGAAAAAATATCTGGGTAATTTAGAAAGTATTTGTGACTGTTGCTTTACAGTGGACTGCAGGGTTAGTTCACAGGGTAGAAATATCAAAACTTGGGAATGGGATCAGCACACTAATTTCATCCCAGTTTCCTTCCCACTGAATGACATCAACGAAAGAGTCTAGAGTGTTGGCGTGCGTGCTGATGTGTTGTTTACCTGGTCTAATTATTATCCTCATGCCACTTAGCTAAATTATTTACTACCTTGATTCACATTTGAGTGGCCCTATAAATAAGGCCCCCAGGAACAAAATGCCAGAAGCTACCATTTCTCTAAGTCTACTTCAGAAAGCAGAACTACAGAAACATATACACCAAAGGGGGCATTTTGAAATAACATTTCTACTTTAAATTCCTTTTCTAGCATAATTAAAAAGAATGAATGTTTCTAAGTGTTAAGTGAAAATACCCACCATGGAATCCTTTTCCTGAGGGACTCAGAGCTCTACAGCAATGTTAATCTTGAGTGTACAGGAAAGGAACCTTACAACTCATTTTCACAGACCAAGCCACAGATTGTAAAGGAATCTCCCATGTATGAAATTGGGATTATGCAAAGGATCTGGGCTATGACATTACGACTATAGATTGTAAAATAAAAAAGAATTTAAACGAACTTGAGGCATCAAGACTGGGCCTTTTGGTGATCTTTGGTAAAACTCAAATACGTGAAAGCTATCATTTTTATTTGAATCTAGAAAAAGATAGTTGTATAGAATGTGGAACAGCCTGGCAGTTCTCCATTAGGAACCAGGGTCCCTGTGGAGGGTTCTGCGATCTCTGAGCTATTCTCAGAGAGCTCACTGAGCTATGAGCTGTTGGCCAGCCAGCACAGACAGACTGGGGACCATCTCAGACAACCACAGCGATTAAAACAAAATAAACAAACAAACAGCAAAAAAAGAAAATAAAATCTCAAGTCCCGGTGAGATGATTGGGTGAATCTTTCTCCACTCTTCATATCTTCCAGAAGACTTCTTTAAAATATCCTGAAAAATAATGAAAAGGATGGTTGTACTATGGATGTAATCACTCAAAATTCTAGAAACTAGGCACGAAGGATGCGAGGGTACCAAGGAAATACTGGAATATGTAAAAAACAAAACTTTGGTTTTTAGTTCCACTCTTCAGTATTAATACATTTAATATCGTATATTAAATCTATTTACGTCTCATTCATAAAAATATATAGAATAGATTAAGCTTTATAAAACTTTTTAAACTTTATAAAACTTCTCCGTCCTTCCTCTTAGGGCCCATTTAAAGGCAAATGGTCGCAGACAACCCATCCTTCCATACACTAAAACAGAAATGAGCTCTGGACTGAAGTTTGATTCTTTACTTCTGTGGGTTGTCCTTGGTGCACACCTTGTACTTCCTCTTCCCAGCCCTGTGGGGAGACAGGGATCTCATGGCCTCTGAGAATGACTTGGTCACACCTGGAACAGCAGGGAGTCCCTGCCCCTCCTCCATCTGCGGCCCCTCTCCTGCCAAAAGTGAACCCTCTGTGTGTATCTGTGTATCTGTGCTCAGGCACCAATACAGGGGCAGGCCACTCCAATACAGGGGCAGCCAGACCAATACAGGGGCAGCCAGACCAATAGAGGGGCAGCCAGACCCAATACAGGGGCAGGGCAGACCAAGACAGGGGCAGGGCAGACCAATACAGGGGCAGCCAGACCAATAGAGGGACAGGCCAGAACAATAGAGGGACAGGCCAGCCCAATACAGGGGCAGGGCAGACCAATACAGGGGCAGGCCAGACCAATACAGGGGCAGCCAACACAATACAGGGGCAGGGCAGACCAATACAGGGGTAGCCAGCCCAATACAGGGGCAGCCAGACCAATAGAGGGACAGGCCAGAACAATAGAGGGACAGGCCAGCCCAATACAGGGGCAGGGCAGACCAATACAGGGGCAGGCCAGACCAATACAGGGGCAGCCAACCCAATACAGGGGCAGGGCAGACCAATACAGGGGTAGCCAGCCCAATACAGGGGCAGCCAGACCAATAGAGGGACAGGCCAGAACAATAGAGGGACAGGTCAGCCCAATACAGGGGCAGGGCAGACCAATACAGGGGCAGGGCAGACCAATACAGGGGCAGGCCAGACCAATACAGGGGCAGCCAACACAATACAGGGGCAGGGCAGACCAATACAGGGGTAGCCAGCCCAATACAGGGGCAGCCAGACCAATAGAGGGACAGGCCAGAACAATAGAGGGACAGGCCAGCCCAATACAGGGGCAGGGCAGACCAATACAGGGGCAGCCAACCCAATACAGGGGCAGGGCAGACCAATACAGGGGCAGGTCAGCCCAATACAGTGGACCCACTGAGAAGCTTCTGTTCAGTCCTGCGACAAATCAGACCCAAACTCATGCTCACCGCCTGCCAGGAGTCGTCCTAGTGGTTCAGGGGGGCAGCCGCGCCCTCACTTTCTCGTTCCACCGTAGGCTCCTCCTGGCTTCCAGCGAAATCCGGCTTCCCGGGATGCGCCGCCGCCGCCGCCCGCGGGCCCTCTCTGCAGGCTGCCCTCTGCTGCCCCTGTAACTCTTCCCCTGCTCCTGACTCCTGACCCCCATGCTCCTGCGCTGTCCCTGCTTCTTGGCCCTTTCCTTGCCCTGGGGCCTTCCCTTCCAGGTCCCCAGGTTCTCCGGGAGCTGCCTCCCCACCCTCAGGTGCAGGCGTCACTGTCCCCTCCCGCACCGCTGACCCCTCCACCGCCACCCCCTCTGCAGTTGCGCGGGGTCCCTCATCCTCTCCACCGCAGCTTTCCTCCCCCGCAGCCTCTGACAGGGAGGCGGCTGTCTTTGCTGTTGCTTTCCCCTCAGCTGTCTTGGAACCTGCCAACACCTCCCTCTCCCCGGCAGGGGCTTGGGCAGCGGTTCCTCCTGGGCCTGGGTCTTCCCGGGCCTCGCCGGCTCGGGCCCTGTCCCCGGCCCCCTCTGTGCTCCTGTCCTGCACCACGCCTGTCCCCAGCGTGCCGGCGTTATCCAAGTCTTCATCCACGCTTTCTTCCCTCAACCGTCCTGCCGTCGGGGGACCCCGCCCAGGAGCGTCCTCCAGGGTCCCGAGGACCCTCGCTCCTTCTCCCGCTCCTCTCCCCTCTCCGTCTTCGGCCTCGGGCTCCTCTGCCTGGCCGGGGGTACGCGGGTCCCGGGGCCGCTGTCCCCCAAGCCCGCCCGCAGGTGCACCTGCTGCTCCGGGGCCCCGGCCAGGTCTCCTCTCGGCGGGGGCCGCCTCCTGCCCGCCCCGCGGCCCCGCGCCGCCTTCGGGCTGCGCGTCCCCCGCTGCCCTCAGTCTGCCCGTGCCTCCGGCCTTCCTCAGAGCTGTCACGTTTGACAGTGTCACATTTGCCGGTGACTTTTCAAATCCAGGTGTGGCTTCGAGCACACTCTCCCCTCCTCCCAGTGAATCTTCTAGAAGCCCTGGATCTTCCGACGCTGCAGACGCCGTCACCGGCGCTTGGTTCTCAGCCCCGGATCCCGCTTCCTCGGCTGTTTTCTCTTCTACCAGCCCCCGCTCTTCCTCTGCAGCGCCCGCCGGGGCCTCCTCTCCTCGCTCACGTCCACCTGCCCGCACAGCAGTCCTCGGCCCTCCGGCTTTCCTCCTCTCTCTGGCTGCGTCTAACTCCTCGGGTGGCCTTTCCTTCCCGTCGTATTCCGTCTTTGGTCCCGTCTCATTGACAGCGTCCTCCTCTTCGGCATCTTCCTTACAAAGGTCTTCCGGGCGGCCCCCTGGGCCCAGGATCCAGCCGGCCCCCGCCTCTGCCGCCGAGGGGCTCGGTGGCGCCCCTGTTCTCCCGACCCCCTTGCTCTCCCGCGCTGGCCGCTGCCCTCCGAGGGCCGCCTCTGCAGAGCCATTCCGAGCGCGGGTCGCTGAGTCTCCCCGGGGCCCCGCGTCCGCCGGCTCTGCAGGTGCTTCCTCCCCAGCGGCCCCCGCAGCCATCTCTCCGGGCGCCGCCTCACCCAGGGCCGCCGCTGTCCTGGCCCCTCTCCTGTCCGGGGTCCCCGCCTCTCTCGGGGGTGCTGCTTCCCGGAGATGCTTCCAGTCCAGGGCCGCCTGCTTGTTCGCAACTGCTGCCGTGTGGGGAGCCTGCTCCCCCTCCCAGGCCGCCTCTTCTGGCTCCAGCACAGTTAGCATCAAGGCCTGCTTTGCAGAAGCATCATCTTCGTTCCGACCCACAGGAGCTCCTGCTGCCGTTCCCAGCCTTCTCGCCCCGTCGGCTTCTGCCCCGGCCTGGGTCCCACCTGCGTTGCCTGGAGGAACGCCTCTTTCCCCTGGAGACTGTTCTGCCAGGGCTGGCGGCTCTGCGGTCGCCAGTCCCTCCCCAGGGTTAACCTCCTTCACTGCCCCTTCTCCCCGCAGCGCTGCGGCCCCCTGTTCCTCCAGCGCGGCATCCCTGCGCCCCGGAGCGTCCCCTTCCTCCGCTGCCTCGCTGTTCTCCAGGGCAGACATTTCCCGGGCAACTTGCGGGGGCTCTTCGCTTGAGCTGAGCGCCGGCCTTGCCTCCGCCACTCCATCTCTTTTGGTTGCTATAAAAGTAAGGTTAGAGAACAAGGTTACTTTACTCCAAATGGACAAGGGAAAAGACAGTATAATCTGTACATTGTATTTATAATATATTTACAATATTATATGTCATATCAAGAAGCCATTGACATACGTTTTCTCCACTGATTCTGTGATGCCATCAGTATACATCATGATTTAATAATGGCTTTTTATTATGAAAAGAAATAATTTCAAAATTAATAAAGGAAAGTTGAACATCAGAAATGTTCAAAATAGTAGGGTGCAGTGGTTCATGCCTGTAATCCTAGCTTTCACGGAGGCTAAGACAGGTGGATTGCTTGAGCTCAGGAGCTGGAGACCAGCCTAAGAAAGAGCAAGACCTTGTCTTTACTAAAAATAACCCAGTGCGGTGGCAGGAGCTTGCAGTCCCAGCTCCTTGGGAGGCTGAGGCAAGAGGATCTCTCCAGGAAGAGTTTGGGTGAGGTAGCTGTGAGCTATGATGCCACAGCACTACCCATGGAGGGAGAGAGAGGAATGGGAACGAATGTTCAAAATAAACTTATTTTAAACATCGTTCATGTCCACATGTCTTAGAATCAATCAAATCTCCCTCTTCTTCTCATTCTCATCTCCCTTTCTCTCCCTCACACACACACAAACCTCCTACTTTCAATTGAAACATGAAAACTTGCAGGAAATTTTTGTTTTAAGAAAAATTGAGTATTTCATCTTCTTAAAGATCATTATTCTCTATAACACTAAAATATGTCTGTCTTCTGACTCTGTTTCTGTTACTCACGTGCGAATTTAGCAACACAATCATCACACAGTGGGAGCTGAATTTTTTTTTTTTTTTGAGACAGAGTCTCACTCTGTCACCATTGGTAGAGTGCCCTGGCGTCACAGCTCACAGCAACCTCAAACTCCAGCTTAAGCTATTCTCTTGCCTCAGCCTCCCAAGGAGCTGGGACTAAAGGTGCCCGCCACAATGCCCAGCTATTTTTTGTTGTTGTTGTTGTCATTGTTGTTCAGCTGGCCAGCGCTGGGTTTGAACCCATCAGCCTGGGTATATGTGGCCAGCGCCCTGCCCACTGAGCTATGGGCGCTGAGCCTGTGAGCTGATTGTTACTCCTATATTATAAGCTACTGTTATCTAGATTTAGTCATCCAAAACTCAAGGTAAGACATTTTACTAAAGACACCAGTTTGGATTATGGGTCAAGATACCTCCTGTGCATGTTTAGAAACTGATTTACATCTGGCTAAACAGGATCACAGAGCAAGTCCAGACTTGTAGACTGGCCAATTTTCAACATAAATAATCTGCTTGAAGTATTTAATAAGTTTTCATACATAATTCCCTGGAAAATTTAGGTGCACTAGCCAGCAATCATACTTAAATAGCAAATATGAGTTTGAAATGTTTTTTAAAAGGCTTCAAATGTATTTCTCTTATTATTTAACAAAGATTTATATTTGTTTTTGTTTTTTTTTTCTGGACTGCTGTATGCAAAATAAGTAAAGAAAGGCATGGCATGCCAAATGCCCAAAGCATTTAAATTTGCCAAGTGCAGAATAGTAGTTCTTAGAAAGATAGGAGGTTTGAAACAGCCATCTTAATAATTTCTACCAATTTAATCTTCTTTTCTATTTTAAAAAGACACTAAACTATATGGTATAGAATAAATTATCAGCATGTTAACTTCTAAATTATGTAACTTTATGAAGTTAGCAAATAAATGTGCCTCTCTTGTTCTTACTTGCTTGCCTTTTTCACTCGCTGTCTTACCTCCAACACCCTCACCAAAAATCTCCCAGGTCCCTGAAGCCCTGATCTTCCTCCCTTCCTCCCTTTTCTTACACCCCATCCAGCACTGTCTTACCTCTCCTAGCACAAAACACGGCTATTCTTTGTTGCATTCCCTGAGTCTCTTGCCAACTACTATGAAAACCATTTTGAGGTAAGGCAATAATAGCTGATATAACATTTCCCTTGAGAATGTATCTGGAAAGGAATTTTATGATATCTTCTTTCAAAGGAGTAAAATAGAAATGTTAGGTCTATCCATGAGGCCAAGGTTGACTTTCATAGGTTAACCTCCAGGTATCACAGCAGTTATTTTCTAAATTTTACGTAATAAAAGCTCCTGAAGAGAAATGCAGAATCTAATGTTTACTCAGAGAACATGCAGCCAATTCACCTGAGAAAATAGGGTCCATTTTCTCACTATAGATTATTACTGGATTTAATACAAAATTAGATCGAAATCATGGGAAATAATAATGTGTGTCAAGCCTTTTTAATAGCATATTTGCTGCTCTCTTATTTCTTCATGAAGTATATTAAACAGTCAGTTATGACAAACATTTAAATACAGTCCTCCATTTTTCTAAGCCAGTCTCTAAATTTGTGGATTAATTTTTTAAAAAAAGCATTCAGGACAATAGGGGAATAAAATTGCCTGGCCACCATGTCATAACATACTGTGCCTAAATTCTAGGAAAGAAAGTGCCAGTAATATCCTGCTGAACTTTTATACACACACACACACACACACGCACACACACACATACACACACAGCTTAGGGGAGTCAGCTATGACATTCCTCAGGTATGAGGCGAAGAGTAATTGAAGCCTTCCTGAGAAATTTCAGTATGAAACATGACATGTTTTTTGATGGTGACTTCATGGGCTTCTGAAAAAAATATTTAATATAAGGGAGCAAATAATATTCACAAACAGCAGCAATTTTGATTTAGTGGAATGAGTATGTACTTGGGAATCAGACAGACTCGGAAATCAGACAGACTCAGAGAAAATGCCAGCTCTACCACTTACTGGTTGTAGGAACTTGGGAAATAACTCCTCTCTGAACCTTTATGTTCTTATCCATAAAGTAGGAACAGCAATGCTAGCCACACAGAATCGTAGTGACAGTAAACACGTTAGCTCACGGGAAATACCTAGCATCGGGCCTGGCAGGTAGAAAGCTTAACAAATCTTCTTTCCACACTCTCATTTTTTACAAGTAAATGGATTTTCTTTGCTTTAATTAGATTGGATCAATAATACAGTCTGCCTGCACTGAAGAATGAGTGTTGGGGTAGAGGCACTGGAATTCCTATAGTCGAATGCCCACTGTGGAAGGTTTGGGTGCTCCAAGTTCAAGGTCCCTCTGATGCAACTCAGCTCACTACAAATTTGAGTGTTATCTGGCCCTCTTCATGCTGCCCAGGGAGAACTGCAGCACAAAGTACCAGCATGAATACTACAGTCCTCTGACCACTGCTATTTGCTGTGAGTAATAATGTTCTTTTTCTCTGATCCAGGTGTCTTGTGTCTTCTGCCAGTATCCATAAAACTGTAGCTGGCTAAGTTGTTAGCTAGAAAGATATAGGTTAACCTCCACGTATCACAGCAGTTAGAAAGTTATAGGTTAACCTCCACGTATCACAGCAGTTAGAAAGTTATAGGTTAACCTCCACGTATCACAGCAGTTAGAAAGTTATAGGTTAACCTCCCTGTATCATGGCAGTTATTTTCTAAATTGCCTCGTAGTGCTTGATAGAAGGTGGGGGTAAGGTGACTGTAGGATTAATGAAATAAATATCTTCCCCTAATACAGAGACATATATTCAAATTAGGACACTTTCTTAAAAAGTCAATCACTAAATTTTGGAAAGCTAGTCACATGGGAAGTTTGGTCAGGAAGGTATGAGTCTTAGTCTACTGAATCACCCCAATGGGCACTCTTGCAGATGGAATACTTACCACCAACACAGGTCATATACTGGTGGCAATGAATTCTTTTCTAGTTGAAACACACACACACACACACACACAAAGTTCAAATGAATCACTGTGAAATGTGTCTTGGTTCTGAGGTCTCCAATGGGGTCAATTAGGGCAAATTCACCTGCCTGGCCAGCTAACTGGAAGACAGGCTTTGAAAGAAGTCTATTCTGAAAATCCCTACCAGTATTTATCATCTAGAGTCCTTTTTATAAATATCCTTGGCACCAGTGTATTCAAAAAGAATAATAACATTCATGCTTGATGTTAGTTTTAAAGCTCCCCTTAGGGCCTGTCAACCACTTCTGGTCGTCATATTCATTAATTGAAAAGAAAAAAAGTAGCAGAAGGAAGGAAGGATGAAAGATGGAACAGGCTGTCTTTCTGAAGATCTCTCCTAGGTGCTGATGTGCCCTTACCTCCACCCGTGTCCATCTCCAGCTTCCCCCAGGGCACCCACTCCTCATCTGCGCTGCTAACACCAGACTCGTCGTCATAACAGTGGCTGTGGCAGCCCGATGCCACGGCGTCCATTATTATCTGTCCAACTGATCGGAGATCATATAAAATATGAAAAGGTATAAAAACAGGTCACGGGAACATAGCTATTTGCATCCTTTAAACAGGTGGGGTCAGTTTAAAAGCATTCACATTAAAGCATAACTTTGTTTTTTTTAAATCCCTTAATATTAAACAACTCCCAAGCTGTGATTTCAAAAAAGAAAACAAAACACAGAAGAACGTGAATTAAAGAAATCCATGCAAAGAAATACTTGCATTAAAAAAAGACCCCAGCCAGCAGCAGTGACGGATTGGCCAAGTGCACATGCAATGAAATGATGGGAAGAAAACCGTGTTGTTGCCTTCTCCTTTCTGGAAACGTGTGTTATGGCTTTTAGGACACCAATCATCACCGCTCTTTTGAATGGCTAAAACTACTGGAGCTGACTCTACTGTGAACATTTCATCCATTAGTAGATTTTAGTGATTTGACCCCAATACTCACTCCATGTGGACAGAAGCAGAAAGCTATTACACGAGTCCTATAAATTTGACAGTAAAAGCTGTTGTAGAAATTCCTGTTATCTGCAGCTGATTACTAGCATAGACTTCAGGATCAGAGATCTAAGTTCAAGTCCCACATTTTGTACTAACTGTATCACCTTGGGCAAGTTCTCTGGCCCAAACCTATGCCTCAGTTTAACTATCTGCCAAAAATGTATCTACTCAGTGGCTCCTGGAGGGATTAAATGAAGTGATACACACAGAACATGCTCACCTTCCACTTATTAGCAAGGGCTACACACGTGGTAAATAGCAGGTATGAGGAGGAGGGGGGAGGAGAGCATGTCTGTTGTGTCATCACCCAGGTGCTGTGACCAGGCAACAGTGCAGTCGACTGAGTTTGTCTGCAGTTTCTGACTATGTCCTGTCTACATCCCTTGCTTCCCATCTGACGGTCCACATGTCTAAGTCCCTGACGTCTCCCAGAATGCCACCTCCTGGTAACAAAAGGTCAAGCAAATCACACTAAAACTAGATCTACCTTTTGAGGTAAGAACATATTTTAAAAATTTCCTTCCTTCCTTCCTTCCTTCCTTCCTTCCTCTTTCCTTCCTTCCTATCATCCCCCCTTACTCCCTTTCATTCTCTTCCCCTAATACTCTGATACAGCTGATCTAAATACTTTACTTTGAGAAAAACAGAGCTAGAATATAGTTTCTTGCTTTGTTTAAGGTGTGTTGCTAAGGGGCAACTACTTACCAAGAAAAATAGTAAAATATGAGCCTCAAATGGATTTTGAAGGGAAAATGGTTACTAAACTATATAAATCCTAAGAGGACAAACATGGAAATGAAAAGATAAGCATAATATATTATGTTAAAAATATATTTTCTGTAAAAAGTTTTTGAACATCAGCTTTTCTCATTCATCCAATGCACCAAATTAAAGTTTTTGAAAATCATATAGTTTAGAGATGACATCAACTCATGACAATTATGTAATATTTGGATTTGTTACCCAGTCGGTCTTAATTTTAGTATCTTTACATAGTATAAACATAGTACATATACGTTAAAATACCATCTTACCTATTATAATAATATTCATAGTATTTCTAGAGAGTTCAAATAAGGAATGGTCTGGATTTTGCCTAGACATTTGTTTGGCTGGCTGAGTAACAGAAATCTCAAGGCTGCTAGAACAAGGGTGCGGGAAGCAGTGTAACTCAGCAGCAATTACACGAAGCTTTGCTTCATCGCTGCTAAAAAGGCATCTAGGTTATTTTCAAATAGTCTATGATCTATAAAGAAATGTGGTTTACAATAATACTACTAATAAAAGAATAACTAAATCAATTAGCAGCTATTAAGCCAAAAGACTATTCTAAGAAGCAAAACTATACCAGCACAATCTATAAATTATCACTCACTCGGAAATGACAGTGAAGCTTCCAGTCCCTCTGTCTCGGGACTGTTATGACCACTTGCCCATGTCTGCTGGCCCCTGGAGGGTTCGGCTTTGGGAGCAGATGAGACTCTGGATAGTCAGTATTGCCTATTTCAGGTTCAGCAGGAATGGGACCTTGGCCTAAGTATGAAAGACTTAATAGGTGTCAGACTAGAAAAGTCTTCACTTGGTCATTTTTTCTCAGATATTTTTCTGAAACTGAAACTTAAAAGCAAGAACGTGGTTGGTGTCTAACCTCAGCTGTTTTCCACACATAGTAAGAGAGGACTGTGTCTGCTGAGACCCCATCTCAGCCGTGTGTGACACACACTTTGTTCCCTCTCTCTGTTTAGCTCTTCGCCCCTTAAGGTTCCTGTCCTTTACCTCTCTTTTTTTTTTAATTTTATTTATTTATTTATTTTTATTAAATCATAGCTGTGTACATTAATATGATCATGGGGCACCATACACTTGGTTCATAGATCGTTTGACACATTTTCATCACACTAGTGAACATAGCTTTTGTAGCATTTTCTTAGTTATTTTGCTAAGACCTTTACATTCCACATTTACTAGGATTCACATATTCCCTTGTAAAATGCACCGCAGGTATAATCCCATTAATCCCCCTCCCTCCACCTACCTCCCCCCTCCCTCCCCTCCCTTTCCCCCTTCTCCCTATTCTTAGGTTGTAACTGGGTTATAGCTTTCATGTGAAAACCTTAAATTAGTTTCATAGTAGGGCTGAGTACATTGGGTACTTTTTCTTCCATTCTTGAGACACTTTACTAAGAAGCATATGTTCCAGCTCCATCCATGTAAACACGAAAGAGGTAAAGTCTCCATCTTTCTTTAAGGCTGCATAATATTCCATGGTGTACATATACCACAATTTATTAATCCATTCGTGGATCGATGGGCACTTGGGCTTTTTCCATGACTTAGCAATTATGAATAGGGCTGCAATAAATATTCTGATACAAATATCTTTGTTATGGTGTGATTTTTGGTCTTCTGGGTATATGCCCAGTAGAGGGATTACAGGATTGAATGGCAGATCTATTTTTAGATCTCTAAGTGTTCTCCAAACATCTTTCCAAAAGGAATGTATTAATTTGCATTCCCACCAGCAGTGCAAAAGTGTTCCCTTTTCTCCACATCCACGCCAACATCTCTGGTCTTGGGATTTTGTGATATAGGCTAGTCTCACTGGCGTTAGATGATATCTCAAAGTAGTTTTGATTTGCATTTCTCTGATGATTAAAGGTGATGAGCATTTTTTCATATGTCTGAAGGCCATGCACCTGTCTTCTTCAGAGAAGTTTCTCTTCAAATCCCTTGCCCAGCCTGCAATGGGATCCCTTGTTCTTTTCTTGCTAATGCGTTTGAGGTCTCTGTGGATTCTGGTTATTAAATCTTTGTCGGAGACATAACCTGCAAATATCTTCTCCCATTCTGAGGGCTGTTTGCTTGCTTTACTTACTGTGTTCTTGGCTGTGCAGAAGCTTTTTAGTTTGATCAAGTCCCAATAGTGTATTTTTGAAGCAGCTTCAATTGCCCGGGGGGTCCTTCTCATAAAAAACTCGCCCAACCCAATTTCTTCAAGGGTTTTCCCTGCACTCTCTTCTAGTATTTTTATAGTTTCACGTCTGAAACACAGGCCCCGTGAGTAAAGGGTTTTCCTGAGACGGTACCGACCTGGGTGGAACACGGGGACTAGATAACGATCCTTTACTTCTCTATAAAGGTGACCACAGAGTCAGAGGTAATTCTTAGTTCTCACAGCATTACTACCAAAATGGTACAGAAAATTTCTTAGAAAAACATCCTTTAGATGATATAGGACACTTTAAAGTATTTTTTAAATACCTTTGATTTTAGGGAAAAAAATATTTAGGCTGCTGCTGCTGAGGGTTGTAATGGTGCAGGCTGGACATAGCTGCAGGGTAGTGTGTATTTCCACTTTCCTGAGTTTTTGGTAATTCTTCTGTTCTCATGTTGTTCCTTTCTTTCCTTTTCATTTCCCCCACAATTTTACAGATCTGCCAGGCCATTTTTCTCCTTAAAAATAATGCAAAATGGAAAAAAAAAAATAATGCAACATGGGACAGAATAAATTCACATTACTTTCTTTTTCTAATTGTTCACTGTGGTAAGGCTTTAGATGTCATCACTGGCCAGCTCAGATGAAAAGAAAAATATGCAGAGGAGTAAGAAGAAAAGTCAGAGAAATTACCCAAGAACTTCAATTTCTTGTATCATCCTTTCTTAGGGGTCTGTCGTTTCTTTCTTTTTAGAGCGCAGTCATTTCCCCTTATCTGTGGGGGATACATTCAAGACTCCTAGGAAGTGCTTGAAACCATAGAAAGTATTGAACTCTATTTATAATACTTTTTCCTGTATATACATACCTATAATAAAAATCTAATTTTTAGGCTTGGCGTCTGTGGCTCAAGGGGCTAAAGGCACCAGCCACATACACCTACGCTGGCGGGTTCAAATCCAGCCCGGGCCCGCCAAACAACGTCAGCTGCAACCAAAAAATAGCCGGGTGTTATGGTTGACGCCTGTAGTCCCAGCTATGTGAGAGGCAGAGGCAGGAAAATCGCTTGAGCCCAGGAGTCGGAGGTTGCTGTGAGCTGTAATGCCATGGTACTCTACCCAGAGCGGCAGTTTGAGACTCTGTCTCAAAAAAAATAATAATAATAATAATCTAATTTTTAAAGGACAGTAGACCATAATTGATAGTGGGTGACTGAAACCGGGGAATGCGAAGCCACAGGTAAGGGTGGGACAAATTCTTGAGTGTTTCTAGTCAATAGTGTCTATGGGACGTGGGCAGTAAGGTGAAGGGAAGTGGAAACACCAACACAGAACTTTAAAAAATGATTTAAACCATAAAAAAAAAAAAATACGAGTCTCTTTTATGTCATACTTACTTTATCCTCATTATCAGTTCTTTTCGCCTAACTCCCAAATGTCAAAACACCAGTGCTCTACTTTGGTATACGTTCCATCCTTTATACTCCCTCTACTGAAGTCTCAGTGACATCCACATCATTCCTTCCTTCTCCCATGCTACTTGCAAAACAAAACACACTGATCTCATCTTAGCACATGCTAGAATCCTGCACAATTTAATATTGGAAGAAAGTTTTGCTAAGAATTTTCACCCAAATTTTAAGAACGTAAGAGTAAAAATACACTCAAGTTTATGCCAAGTTCCCTGGTCACCTTGGAAAAAAAGCATTCTTGTGCTTTAAAAATTCCTCGTGTAGCCTGTTATTTATCTCCTCAACAAACTCAGCATGACAAAATTCATGACCAAGATCATCAGCCTACACCGTGAAGATGTTCTTGTGTTACCTTTGACATTGAAACATAGCCCACAAAAAACTAGGATTAATTATGAACTCAAGACAACAGCTGTTAAAAAGACAGGTACAGAAAGCTAGTCTATCCTCTTATGCATTAGCAAGAATCATCTTTCAAAGTTTTCAGTTCACGTCATTTGTCCGCTCAACTTTTTCCAGAGGAAAGGTTGCCTGTCTTTGTAAATTCCTCCTAATAACCTGCACTCATCTCGCGGCACTCCACCTTGTTCACGCCACCTCCGTCACATCAGCTACCTTTGAAAATCATTCAGCAGTTCTGCTCCCAACTTGGGGCCTCTGGACTTGCTGAACCCTCTGTTCCATGGGATGGTTCCTACAGAAGAGGGAGTGACCCTTTCCCTCCCACACTTCATTCAGATCTCTTTGCAAATTTACCATCATTAGAGAACATCCCTAAAATGCTATACCTTCCTCAAACCATCACTCTTGTCCTTTGTCTGATTTATTTTTCCTTCTAGCACTTATCCCGGATACCTCACAGCTCCCTCCTAAAATATAAACTCCAGATAGACAGGGAGTTGGCTGTGCTCACACTGAGAACAGTTATTTCTCAACAAATATTTATCAACAGAAAACAATCTATTGGAAAAAACAACCAAACACTTGCACAGTTTGTGTGACAATTGTATTTAGACCTCAGCTCATAACACATGATTTTCTTGGTCTTTCATCAGGACCATTTTATCCTGCCCTCATGATGACAAAATTGCATTTCATTGTAGTTATAAACATTACTTAGGTTTGGCTAAGCAGTGTGCTTTTTCCTGATTGACATATCAAAACATAAAATGCCTACTTCCATATACATTCCACACTCTAATTTACATTAAAATACACCACTCTTTATTTTATTTATATTCATAATGCATAAATAATATTAGCGTCGCAAATGCACACAAATTGTTCCACCCTTCGAACAGATTGCCAAGACTGTGTCACAGTGCATTATGACAACTTAAACTGAAAATAACAGGAAAAAACATATTAAAATAAAACTATGCCCTATAGTACTAAATTAACTTATAAGGAAGCTATCTCATTATAGCTAGAAATTAGTCTTTTTACTTCATTCACTTCACTATGTACAGCAAATTTTATACAATTAATCTGATTTGCTGATGGACTAGACAAAGCCCAATTAAAGGAAAGATTATAAAACAAAAAGAAGGATGATATCATTTTATGCTATCAACCTAAGAGGTGTGATTGGCAATGACTGGGCTTATTTATCCAGTGTTGCGATCTTAAGTAAAAACAATTCATATTAAATTGTTTTATCTTAGATGATATAAACCATTATGAATTATATATAACTTTTTTAGCCAATAAATCTATTGTTACCATAATACCAGTTTTTATTCTAAACTAATTGAAAAAATCATTCATTCAGTACCATACAAATATGCGAGTCTTTTAAACATCCTATCTGCCCTCATTTCATTTCAACCTAAGTTTCTAATTAGGAATCTAAGTAAAATATATCCAATTTCAATTTCATGACTTCACCAACTTTCTGGTCTAACTACATGAACTGTGTTTTTGCAGAGTAGCCACCTACATGGTCCTCATGTCAAAGATCTAAAGTTTGTTCTAACTCTCTCTTCCTGTACCATCTCACTGAAGACTCAAGAAAGTGGAATTTGCTGTAACATTTTTGCACTGATATTCTGATAATGAACCATTCAGTTGGAATCTGGATGGTTTAATCTGAAATTTTCTTAGAAGGTTTTATTCCTAGAAGAACACTGAGAATACAGAGTGGCCATAAAGTTTGTGTGCAATTAAATAATGTGAAATTTTTAATTGCACACAAACTTTATGGCCACCCTGTATTTATTTTTTTAAACCTTTCAAAAGAATTTTATGAAAGTAGACTCTCAGGTAACATCACAATGCAACATCTCTGCAATCTATTACCTAATTCTAACTTCCGTTACATGTATCCTACTAAAAAAAAAAAAAAAAAAGAGGAGGAAGAGCAAGATGGCGGCCGAGTACCAGCTTCCTTGCATCTGGGCACCGTGAGTCTGGGGAGATAGGACTCCAGGCATCTCTGGCTGGTGGGATCTACCTATCATCACCCCTGTGAGGATACAGGGAATCAGCGAGAGACTTCTGGACCCCAAGAGGAGGACTAAAACAGTGGAAAAACATCCACGGGCACGGGAACTTAAAGAGCAAGAGGAAGTGCAAGGAAAATTTGGGCAAGGAAACAGATAAAAGAAGTCACTCATGAGGAAGAATCAGCAGAAAACTCCAGGCAACATGAAGAATCAGTCCAGAACAACCCCGCCAAGGGACCATGAGGTAGCTACTGCAGAGGATTCCACCTATAAAGAAATGTTAGGAATGACAGAAAGGGAATTTAGAATACACGTGTTGAAAACAATGAATGAAATGATGGAAACAATGAAGGAAACTGCTAATAAAGTGGAAAATAACCAAAAGGAAATCAAAAAACAGAATCAAATAAGAGATGAATGATATGAAGAATATAAAAAGGATATAGCAGAGCTGAAGGATCTGAAACGGTCAATTAGGGAACTTAAAGATGCAATGGAAAGTATCAGCAATAGGTTAGACCATGCAGAAGAAAGAATTTCAGAGGTAGAAGACAAAGTTCTTGAGATAACTCAGATAGTAAAAGAGGCAGAAAAGAAGAGAGAGAAAGCAGAACATTCACTGTCAGAATTAAGGGACTTTATGAAGCATTCCAACATACGAGTTATAGGAATTCCAGAAGGGGAAGAAGAATGCCCCAGAGGAATGGAAGCCATACTAGAGAATATTATAAAAGAAAATTTCCCAAATATCACCAAAGATTCTGACACACTGCTTTCAGAGGGATATCGGACCCCATGTCACCTCAACTCTAACCGAGCTTCTCCAAGACACATTGTGATGAACCTGTCCAAAGTCAAGACAAAAGAAAAGATTCTGCAAGCTGCCAGGAGTAAGCACCAGTTGACCTATAGGGGCAAATCCATCAGAGTGACTGCAGACTTCTCTAATGAAACTTTCCAAGCAAGAAGACAATGGTCATCTACCTTTAATCTACTTAAACAGAACAACTTCCAGCCCAGAATTCTGTACCCTGCTAAGCTAAGCTTAAAAATTGACAGAGAAATCAAATCATTTACGGATATACAAACATTGAGGAAATTCGCCACAACAAGACCAGCTCTACAGGAAATACTTCAACCTGTCTGCACACTGACCACCACAATAGATCAGTAGCAATGTAAGAACTCAGAAATTAAAGGACAGAACCTAACCTCCACACTGATGCAAAAGATAAAACTAAGCAATGGACTCTCACCAAATAAGATGAATAGAATACTACCACACTTATCAATTATCTCAATAAATGTTAATGGCTTGAACTCCCCACTGAAGAGACACAGATTGGCTAACTGGATTAAAAAACACAAGCCATCCATTTGCTGTCTGCAAGAAACACACCTGGCTTCAAAAGACAAATTAAAGCTCCGAGTCAAGGGTTGGAAGACAATTTTTCAGGCAAATGGAATTCAGAAGAAAAGAGGAGTTGCAATCTTATTTTCAGATACATGTGGATTTAAAGCAACTAAAGTCAAAAAAGACAAAGACGGTCACTTTATATTGGTCAAGGGAAAAATACAACAAGAAGACATTTCAATTCTAAGTATTTATGCACCCAATTTAAATGCTCCCAGATTCTTGAAACAGACCTTACTCAGTCTGAGCAATATGATATCTGATAATACCATAATAACAGGGGACTTTAACACTCCTCTTACAGAACTGGACAGATCCTCTAAACAGAAATTAAACAAAGATATAAGAGATTTAAATGAGACCCTAGAACAACTGTGCTTGATAGACGCATATAGAACACTCCATCCCAAAGATAAAGAATATACATTCTTCTCATCACCCCATGGAACATTCTCCAAAATTGATCATATCCTGGGACACAAAACAAATATCAACAGAATCAAAAGAATTGAAATTTTGCCTTGTATCTTCTCAGACCATAAGGCACTAAAGGTGGAACTCAACTCTAACAAAAATGCTCGACCCCACCCAAAGGCATGGAAATTAAACAATCTTCTGCTGAATAACAGATGGGTGCAGGAAGAAATACAACAGGAAATCATTAACTTCCTTGAGCATAACAACAATGAAGACACAAGCTACCAAAACCTGTGGGATACTGCAAAAGCAGTTTTGAGAGGAAAATTCATCGCTTTAGATGCCTACATTCGAAAAACAGAAAGAGAGCGCATCAACAATCTCACAAGCCATCTTATGGAATTGGAAAATGAAGAACAATCTAAGCCTAAACTCAGTAGAAGAAAAGAAATATCGAAAATCAAATCAGAGATGAAAGAAATTGAAAACAAAAGAATCATTCAGAAAATTAATGAAACAAGGAGTTGGTTTTTTGAAAAAATAAATAAAATAGATAAACCATTGGCCGGACTAACGAGGAATAGAAAAGTAAAATCTCTAGTAACCTCAATCAGAAATGATAAAGGGGAAATAACAACTGATCCCACAGAGATACAAGAGATCATCTCTGAATACTACCAGAAACTCTATGCCCAGAAATTTGACAATGTGAAGGAAATGGGTAAATATTTGGAATCACACCCTCTCCCTAGACTTAGCCAGGAAGGAATAGAGCTCCTGAACAGACCAATTTCAAGCACTGAGATCAAAGAAACAATAAAAAATCTTCCAACCAAAAAATGCTCTGCTCCAAATGGCTTCACACCAGAATTCTATCAAACCTTCAAGGAAGAGCTTATTCCTGTACTGCAGAAATTATTCCAAAAAATTGAGGAAGAAGGAATCTTCCCCAACATATTCTATGAAGCAAACATCATCCTGAAACCAAAACCAGGAAAAGACCCAACCAAAAAGGAGAATTTCAGACCAATCTCACTCATGAATATAGATGCAAAAATTCTCAACAAAATCCTAGCCAATAGATTACAGCTTATCATCAAAAAAGTCATTCATCATGATCAAGTAGGCTTCATCTCAGGGATGCAGGGCTGGTTTAACAGACACAAGTCCATAAATGTTATCCACCATATTAACAGAGGCAAAAATAAAGATCACATGATCCTCTCAATAGATGCAGAAAAAGCATTGGATAAAATCCAGCATCCTTTTCTAATTAGAACACTGAAGATTATAGGCATAGGTGGCACATTTCTAAAACTGATTGAAGCTATCTATGACAAACCCACAGCTAATATTTTACTGAATGGAGTAAAACTGAAAGCTTTTCCTCTTAGAACTGGAACCAGACAAGGTTGTCCTCTGTCACCTTTACTATTCAATGTAGTGCTGGAAGTTCTAGCCAATACAATTAGGCAAGACAAGGAAATAAAGGGAATCCAAATGGGAGCAGAGGAGGTCAAACTCTCCCTCTTTGTTGACGACATGATCTTATACTTAGAGAACCCCAAAGACTCAACCACAAGACTCCTAGAAGTCATCAAAAAATACAGTAATGTTTCAGGATATAAAATCAATGTCCACAAGTCAGTAGCCTTTGTATACACCAATAACAGTCAAGATGAGAAGCTAATTAAGGACACAACTCCCTTCACCATAGTTTCAAAGAAAATGAAATACCTAGGAATTTACCTAACGAAGGAGGTGAAGGACCTCTATAAAGAAAACTATGAAATCCTCAGAAAGGAAATAGCAGAGGATATTAACAAATGGAAGAACATACCATGCTCATGGATGGGAAAAATCAACATTGTTAAAATGTCTATACTTCCCAAAGCAATCTACCTATTCAATGCCATTCCTATCAAAATACCAACATCGTACTTTCAAGATTTGGAGAAAATGATTCTGCATTTTGTATGGAACTGGAAAAAAACCCGTATAGCTAAGGCAGTTCTTAGTAATAAAAATAAAGCTGGGGGCATCAGCATACCAGATCTTAGTCTGTACTACAAAGCCATAGTGCTCAAGCCAGCATGGTACTGGCACAAAAACAGAGACATAGACACTTGGAATCGAATTGAAAACCAAGAAATGAAGCTAACAGCTTACAACCACCTAATCTTTGATAAACCAAACAAGAACATACCTTGGGGGAAAGACTCCCTATTCAATAAATGGTGTTGGGAGAAATGGATGTCTACATGTAAAAGACTGAAACTGGACCCACACCTTTCCCCTCTCACAAAAATTGACTCAAGATGGATAAAGGACTTAAATTTAAGGCATGAAACAATAAAAATCCTCAAGGAAAGCATAGGAAAAACACTGGAAGGTATTGGCCTGGGGAAAGACTTCATGAAGAAGACTGCCATGGCAATTGCAACAACAACAAAAATAAACAAATGGGACTTCATTAAACTGAAAAGCTTCTGTACAGCTAAGGAGACAATAACCAAAGCAAAGAGACAACCTACACAATGGGAAAGGATATTTGCATATGTTCAATCAGACAAAAGCTTGATAACTAGGATCTATAGAGAACTCAAATTAATCCACATGAAAAAAGCCAACAATCCCATTTATCAATGAGCAAGAGACATGAATAGAACCTTCTCTAAAGACGACAGACGAATGGCTAACAAACACATGAAAAAATGTTCCTCATCTCTATATATTAGAGAAATGCAAATCAAAACAACCCTGAGATATCATCTAACCCCAGTGAGAATGGCCCACATCACAAAATCTCAAAACTGCAGATGCTGGCGTGGATGTGGAGAGAAGGGAACACTTTTACACTGCTGGTGGGACTGCAAACTAGTACAACCTTTCTGGAAGGAAGTATGGAGAAACCTCAAAGCACTCAAGCTAGACCTCCCATTTGATCCTGCAATCCCATTACTGGGCACCTACCCAGAAGGAAAAAAATCCTTTTATCATAAGGACACTTGTACTAGACTGTTTATTGCAGCTCAATTTACAATCGCCAAAATGTGGAAACAGCCTAAATGCCGACCAACCCAGGAATGGATTAACAAGCTGTGGTATGTGTATACCATCAAATATTATTCAGCTATTTAAAAAAATGGAGACTTTACATCCTTCGTATTAACCTGGATGGAAGTGGAAGACATTATTCTTAGTAAAGCATCACAAGAATGGAGAAGCATGAATCCTATGTACTCCATTTTGATATGAGGACAATTAATGACAATTAAGGTTATGGGGGGGAGGAAAAGCAGAAAGAGGGATGGAGGGAGGGGGTGGGGCCTTGGTGTGTGTCACACTTTATGGGGGCAAGACATGATTGCAAGAGGGACTTTACCTAACAATTGCAATCAGTGTAACCTGGCTTATTGTACCCTCAATGAATCCCCAACAATAAAAAAAAAAAAAGAAAGAAAACAAAGATGTTTACTTAAATAAATCCAAGTAAACAATCTGTTTTTCTGAGGTGAAAACCCAAAACAAATAAAACCAATGTCAATGTTTCTACCGAACTTTAACACCTCTACCTTTTTTGATTAGCAGCTTGCTTTATTCTATAAATGTCCTAGATACACTTACACACACCAGAATTTAATAATGAGAGCACAGACTTGAATTATTTTATAAAAAGGTAATAAATATATTTTAACAAGAATCCTGATTCATACATGGCAAAATACCTTTGAAAATGTTGGGACTCTGTATTATGATTCTACGGTAGAAATTGACAAACTTTTCCTGCAAAGGCCCAGTTAGAACCTTTTAAGGGGTTTGTGGACCATTTAAAAATATAAAAACTATAGACAAAACAAAAAGATATAGAAAGACAGTGGTGGGTCAGATTTCGCCCATGGGCTAAAGTTTGTCAAACTCTGTTCTGAAGCAATTTTTGAAAACTTATTCAAAGGTCATATTCCTGGCTATGCCCCACTATCTGGAAGGGTTTCATATACCTGCATTCCACCTTCAAATTTTTATCTAACTTTTAAGGTCTCTCAAGCATGTTCTTCATGAAAACCTCCAAGCAAATGGGTTGGAGCCTCACAGAATTTTGTTCCTTCCCCGATTTTGTGATTTACTACTAATCTCCAATAGTGGTATGCCAAGCCTTCCTCTGACCATTTTCTGAGAGCAACCCTCTCTTACACATTTCTTACTGACTCTGGAGCCCTGCACACTTAGCGGAAGGTTTACAAGAATGGGCAATATGATAGGGAACTAGCCAACATCCTTAATTCCTAGAGGTAGGCCCTGCTGGTGTGATTAATAGCTTTAAAGGGCCTAAAAGAAACATAAGCATTAAAAATATTCATAATTTTTTTCTTAAAGATGGATTTTATTAATAATAAAATGCAAATTTTATCTTGGAATTAAGCATGCTCACTACACAGGCAGGGAAGACAAACGAGAGAGAACAGAAGGACCGTGGAACCATTTAATGGGCATCGGGTACTACCCAACATCCGGGGATCTGGGAGGCACAATTGCCGTCCACAGGACGCAGGCCAGGCCTTTCTCTGCCATCCTAATGTTGAGACGAGCATTGACCTTCCTCAGTCTAAGGTCCTATGTCCTGATGCTCTCACTCTTCCAACTTCACAGGGAACAAGCACACCCACTCAGCAGCCCCAGCAACCAGAAACCAACTCTGTTTCAAAGAAGAACTCGAAGCACCGAATTTCTTAGAAAACCTTTCTATGTTTTACCTATGTCTAAATACAGTAGAAAGCTTTATAAACTCCGGAACCATGCTGCCTGAATTCAAATCCTGGAAGAGCCCCTTATTAACTGTATAGTTTTGGGAGTCTTTTCCTCTTCAAGCCACAATTTTTTATCTAGAACCCAACTTTCATAGAGAGATTGGGCTGTTGTGAGGATGGTGAGGATGCGATGAGTTAATAATAGGGAAGTGTTTAGAACTGTGCCTGGAACTTGTGAAGCATTTATCCATGTCAGCTGAATCTCTATAAATCCACGTATAGCATAGAGCAAATGGCATTACTAGTATTCAATAATCTCTAAAAAGCCACACATACCTTGCCTTCAGACACACATTGTGCTTTATTTGATTCTTGAGATAGAATTACCATAGGAAGGAATTTACAGAAAATAGGAAACAAGCTATATATGAATTATCGAGTGATCTTTTAAATGCAATAGAAGGAAAACAGCAAGCTGAAAATACACGTATGATTATGTGACAAAGAGAAACAGGAAAATTATCAGATCCCTAAAGTATTGTCACAGCAGTGTTTCCCAAGCTTTGGCAGAATACAATGACCAGTTTCCATGCGTGCGGACAATGGCAGGTGAACTCAATGGCCGTACTTACCACCTGTCTCCACCCCAAGGAAACCTGCCTTTTTGTCCTTCACCTTAGAAGTGCTTCCTTCCTGCAGCTTACTCTTCTTTTCCTTTTCTCCTACAGACACCTGTTTCCTGGACTTCTCAGATGAACTCTCTGCCATCTCTGGAATTCCTCGCTCTATTTCTTCCTCAAGAATGTTCTCAAAGTCTTCCTGTCTTGGCGGAGATTTGGTCTCCACGTCTGCTTTTGTTACTTTTTGGTCTTCAGTTTCAGTTTCTAAGGATTCCTCAATCAGAAGGTGGGGTTGTCCCAGCTCATCATTTTCACTCAGCTCCTGGGGAGATGAACTTCTGGAACTTTCTTCTGTGCTGTTTTCAGTGTGGACTTCCCTGTCTCGCAGTGGAGACTCATCCTCGCTGCCACTCGAATAGTGATGACTTCTGAATGAGGCTAAGGATGTCATTTTTATACCTACAAACAATAAAAAAAATGACATCACTGTTGTTCCATAAAGCAATCAGTTTAATTGTAAGAATTATGTTAATAATCACGCTAAAATTTTAAAAATATAGCTTAGTACAGATATGATACCCTTTCCGCATAAGGTCTACATAATTGTCATGATAAAGAAAAACCTTTAATCTATGACTCTATAGATATTTACAACAGGAGATCAATTTAACAGAATCAACCCTGTTTTTATTTTTTCAAAGTCATTTTAAAGGAAAATCCTCTGTTTTATTTATTGGAATTTTATTTAATGGAAAAAACATCTGTTTTATTTATTGGAATTTTATTTAATGATAAAACATCTATTTTATTATAGAAAAACTCTAAAAAAGTGTTTGTACAGCAAGAACACTTATTTTCTTACATGTATATAGCCACAGTATTTTGTGTGCATGAAACTTAAATTAACTACTGCAATATCCTTAATCCCAGTACACCCTGGTCTCTGGGTATAGTGACTATGCATGAACGCAGCACCTAGACACTTAGTAAATATTCCTAGGTCCTACATGTGTGTGGGTGTGTGTAGGAGGAGGTTTTGTCTTATTTCACATTCCTCAGAAGCAGACACTGAGATGAAGTTCATGTGCAAGGGATGTATTAAGAATGTGTTCCAGGAGAATCTCTTAAGGGAGTGGGGGAAGCAAAGAAGGGATGAAATCAACCAAGGAAGCTATTTCGAGCAACATCTCAGCCTCAGCTTGAGCCCATGGGGACCTCTGAAGTGTAACACGGTAGAAGAATATTATTTATATTAGGAAGGAGCTAGTCTCTTGTACTTTGGACTAGTCAGACATTGGCTATGGGCAACCTCAGGACAACATAAAATCCCTGGAATTTCTGGGCTCTTTGTGCCAGAGAGGGAAGCATCTCCAGTAGACTAGGCAGTCCTTTGAAGGGGGCAGAGGGTGTTGGGCACACAGAGTCAGTAAAAACATTCTAGGGAATCTAGCAGTATACTGATGGGGTGCTAGAGATATGCAGTGTATGAACTTAGAGTAGCCCAAAATGGTGTCTGTACTACCCAAAACTTTTGAACAAACTCCAAGGAAGTGACACATGCCTGGGATCACTACAAGAAAGATGTAGCCTCGCTACTGTTGTGCGTAAGAGAAATACAAACTTGCTTCTGCCTTTTGAACCAATAGATCTGTGTTTATGTTTTATAGAATATATTTTCTTTTTTTTATTAAGTCAAATACACATAGATCATGAATAAATTTATACATATGTGGGGTACAATGTGTTGATTTTTTTATACCATCTGACGTGGTTACATCAAACCAATCAACACAGCTTTCGCCTCATTTATTTGATTATTGTGTCAAGACATTTATGTTCTACATTTGACAGATTTGACTTGTACCCCTGCAATATGCTCCATAGGTGTGGTCCCACCTTTTACCCTCCCTCCAACCAACCTTCCCCCACCTCTCCCTTCCCACTCCATTTCTCTCCTTCATCCTGGGCTACAGTTGTGTTCTATCTTTCATAACAAAGTGTGAGTAAATAGAAGTAGGTTTCATAGAAGTACTGAGCACATTGGATACTTTTTCCTCCATTCTTGAGATACTTCACTCAGGAGAATATGTTCCAGGTCCCTCCATGTAAACATAGTGAAATAGCCTACATTTCAATGCTGCCGAGCTCTCTTGTTTCTTCGCAGTCCCTACTCTTGCTTCTGTTTCTTTCATTTCTACATGGCAGCTACACAGACAGCTATAGCAGCTAACATGGAGCATAAGGGAAGAAATACCTGTCTTTACCCTTTTTCTCTTCTCCCCATCCCTCCAGCTCCACCAGCTCTCCAGGACAGGCCTTAGCCTTGTAAGTAGAGTCTCAAAGGTGTATCAGAGTTTCCACACAGATTTGAGAGGTGCTACACAGCAGTAACACACAAACTCAAAAAAGCCTTTAACTATGATTCCATTTGTTCTTATATCCCAATGTGTTGACAAACACCAGATGCCCTCTATTTTTCAAAGGAATCATATTCTAGCCACTCATTCTTTATTATCCATTTTGTAAAATCTGAATATGCTGTCTCTCTGTAGGGAACGGCAGATCCAGGAGGGTTGTTCCCCATCTTATCTGTATCAATTACAAAATGTAGGGTCCATTATTAGTAGCTCCCCCAACCTTAAGTGTCTTATGTTTATTTAAAAGAAATAAGTGGTTTGTTCAATAGTTTTCATTATTTGTGCTTTCATCAGTAACTTTCATTAATTGCACAGTTAGTGAGAACACAATGTTAAGTTGTTCTGAGCTTCCAAAAATACATCTACCATCTGAACACTAACATGATGACTCCCACTTTTGGCTCTGAGAGTTTTTCATATAATAATAAAAATTTCAGTGCTCCTCTATGTTTCTTTTTTTTTTTTTGTGGTTTTTGGCCGGGCTAGGTTTGAACCCGCCACCTCTGGCATATGGGACTGGCGCCCTACTCCTTGAGCCACAGGCGCCGCCCTCCTCTATGTTTCTTTAGTAGATTCTACTAATTGATTATTTTATTTCAAAGGGCTGAAACACACTCTGGTTCAATTTTGAGACATTCCTTTAAGAGAAGAAACACCCAGAAGAATGAATGGCCTCGAAGTAACAAGGGCACCTAACCTCCATATAAACTCATTTCAGTTTTCAAATTTCTCTCTAACTTCATAATATAATTAAGATTCACTCTCATTTCTTGCTCTCATTTCCATACAGACACTAGGCCAAGTAAGACTTTGCCTACAAAAAAACTCCAAAAGCTTCAGGGCCTTTGAATGATATTTTCAAAACTAATTTTATTTATTCATTTATTTATTCAAATGTTTATTAAAGGAACTTTGAGAAAACATATATGAACCTCCTTTATCATTAGGAGGGCAAAATTATCTTTAAATCACATGTTAAACACTCTGCTTCCTCTCCAATTTCACCTGTGTCTCCAGTGTTTGCTCCTGATACTGACGTTTTGGCAAAGAAGAGATTTGCACTCATGGCCAGAGGCCGTGGCCAAAGCCAGCAGATTTGGTGTCACTGTTCCATGTCTAAGAAGGATCTCTCTGCACTCAATAGTCACCAGATCCTTCTCCCCTCTTCGTATCCTTGGTAACTACTCATTGATAACTATTGCTCCTATCACATCACTGCAATTAAAATTGCATTTCACATAATGTAAGACTGAAAGAAAATAATATGCTCTTCAGTCAGACAAAGCTAAGTGCTTCCATCACAACTTGGCTACTTACTCACTTTGACTTCCATATGTAATTTCTCTAAGCCTTTGTTTTCTTGGCCATAAAAGGGAGATAATTTTACTTGCTTTCCATAAATCGTTGTAGAAATTACATTGGAAAAACTTTAACCTAATCAAATGGAACAATTATTTCTTTATAGGTTATAGTTTTTTCCTCTATGACATCACACATGAGGTATAGTCTAATAAATATTTTCTTATGATTTCCTTCTGATGTTGAGTGATATCACAGCCATCACTTACTGAGGAAAATTGACAAACCTTGATAATGATTGTGTGCCAACAATGTATCAAACAATGACATAAGCACTTTACGAACATCCCATTTAATCCTGTGATACAGGTCCAAAGAGGTTAAATAATACCCAGTGTCCATTAGCTCAAATGTAGCAAATTTTGTAAAAAAAAAAAAAAAAAAAACTCCTCCTAAAACCGTAACCTCTCTACTTGCTAAAGGGCCTTCAAATGGGAAGCATCCGCAGTCTTAGGCCACCATGGCCCACCTCAGCTAGCTCTCCACTGTTAGCACACAAGCATAACACATGGAACACAGCTCTCTCCTCGAGATCAAAACTCATGAAATACAGTTTGTCATCCTTTGTATCTCTCTCATGGCCATGTTTCATTTTGGCCACTAAACTAAAACGCATTGAAAACACTCTGATGTGTGAGATATGAATACATAGAAAGAAAAAGCAGTCAATCAATCCCTTCTCTGGTTTATTTATAACAATGATAAGGATGCTATTTGTATGAAAATATACATGCCACTCAGTTGTTTAACGAATATTATGGAACCCTGTGTAGGCATTCACAAAGATGGCACATGGGTGCATGTGCCTGCATGCCAGGAATCCCTGCTGTTTACCCCGCCTAATTGCTGGTTTGATACACTCGTGGTTGCCGGTTTGATACACACCCAGCCACACACATGTTCACAGTCAACACCAGCCCAGCCAATTCAGGATGCACATTGCTCTGTCCCCTCATAACTGAGGCTCTGTGCTGTCCACCACCTTCCTACCCACTTACAGAAATTCAGTTGTCCACTGAATGCACATTGAGAACTTTCTGGGTGTCAGGTGATGTGCTACAAGACCAAGGAATCGGGGGAGAGACAAGATGGCGGACTGAAGCCAGCTTTCCACAGAGGCTCCCATCCAGAAGGAGAGTTAAGGGACAGGACTTTAGTAAGTATCCTGGTGGATTTGAGCCACACCAAGAGAGAAGGTTGAAGAACGCACATCAACACTGCTGAGGCAAGCTGTGATCATAAGGACGCAAACAAAAGCAAAACGGCTCACTTCTGGATATTCTGAAGCCACACCCCCTGTCTCCCTGGACAACCAGAGGAGGCCACCAGTGAGCAAAGGATTTGCCTGATGCTGCTCACAAATCCGGGAAGCTTCCAGGGCAGGGCCGACTCAGAGAGGTAATCGGACACAAACCTCCAGCAGCAAAGACGTTTGAACTCAGAACAGCCCGTCTTCTGTAGGCGATTTCAGCAGAAACAGAGACAGAACCCTGCAAAATTGTCTGTTCTGTTCTGTTAGCAACATCAATCAGGGACGGGGCTAAGCCTGAGTGAACACCTCCCTCCCACCACCTGCATCAAGCACTCAAAGATGTCAGGCCCCATCTCCTCCTGCTAGATAGCGGCAGACTGCAGGGGCCTGGCAGACTTCCTTGCAATTCAGACAAGTGCAAACCCCTGGAGTATCTGTTCACTACAGGCAACTGGGTTAGCCATCTGCAGAGATACCAGTGATTGGGTCTGACGGAGGGGCAAAGTGGGGAAGGAGACATCAACCTTCCCAGACTGATCTATTTGCTAGGTGGCTCCTCCTGACTCCACACAGCACTGGAGTAAGCCATATCAGAGGAGTCACCAGACCCCTGTGATCCAGTTCCCAGAGATCTCTTGAACTCTCCCACCCGAGACAGGTGCCGATTGAGACAATCAATTTGGACCTTTTGAACTGAACTAATAGACTGAGGACATTTCAGGCGGTGCCCTGGGTATGCGGTTGTAGGAAGGTTTGATTTTCCTTTTCCTTTTCAAATTGGTGCCAGAGGTGGGCGGGCGGGGTGACTTAATTGCTGGTTTTTCCACACAGCTGAGACTTCAAGCCAGAGTAAATGTTACAATAGGATTGAACAGAAACCAGCTGAAAACAAGACAGAACCACTTCGCCCCACCACACAAGACAGGGCCCCAGTTTCTCAGGCCACACACTGTACGGGCCTCGATAAAGCCCTGCGGAAAAATCAAAGGGAGTAAAATAACCATGGAACGGAATCAGTGGAAAAACTCTGGTAACATGAATAACCAGAATAGACCAACCTCCCCAAGAAAAGATACGGCAGATGTAATTGAAGATCCCATTCATAAACAACTGGCTGAGATGTCAGAAGTCGAATTCAGAATTTGGATTGCAGACAAGATTAATAAAATGGAATTAGGAATTCGAGGAGAAATTCAAAAGTTGTCTCAAGAATTTAACGAATTTAAAGACAAAACCACCAAAGACTTAGACACACTGAAGCAAGAATTTACAGCCCTCAAAGATATGAAAAATACAGTAGAATCCCTCAGCAACAGAATGGAGCAAGCAGAAGAGAGGATTTCTGACATTGAAGATAAAGTCTTCGAACGCTCCAAATCTCTCAAAGAGGAAAATGAAGAGCAAAAACTGATCATTCACTCAGAGAACTATGGGATAATTCCAAGAAGATCAATATACGAATAATTGGGATTTCTGAGAATGATGATGTGGCCTCGATGGGCACAGAGGTCCTTCTGCATGAAATTATGACAGAAAATTTTCCAGACATGCCTAGAGAATCTGAAATACAGATAGCAGACAGCTTCAGAACCCCAGCTGGATTCAACTCCAATAAGTCATCCCCCAGGCATATCATAATTAGCTTCACTAAAGTTAATATGAAAGAGAAGATTCTCAAAGCATCCCAGTGAAAGAAAACCATTACATACAAAGGAAAGAATATTAGAATAACTGCAGATCTCTCTGCTGAAACTTTTCAAGCCAGAAGAGGGTGGTCATCGACTTTTAACCTCCTAAAGCAAAATAACTTTCAACCCAGGATCTTGTATCCAGCTAAACTGAGTTTCATTTAGGATGGAGAAAGTAAATACTTCAATGACATTCATACGTTGAAAACATTTGCCATAAGTAAACCAGCTCTTCAGGATATTCTCAGACCTATCCTCCACAATGACCAACTCAATCCTATACCACAAAAGTAAACTCACTCAGAAACTTCGGATCAAACTCCAACTTCCACACTGGCAAAAGGATTAAAAATGTCCACTGGACATTTGAAAAACTGTCCCAAAATTCCACCAGACTTACCAATACTCTCCATTAATTTGAACGGCTTAAACTGTTCTCTAAAGAGGCATAGGTTAGCTGACTGGATACAAAAACTCAAGCCAGATATTTGTTGCATACAAGAGTCACATCTTAACTTAAAAGATAAATACAGACTCAGGGTGAAAGGATGGTCATCCATATTTCAGGCAAATGGTAATCAGAAAAAAGCAGGTGTTGCAATTTTATTTGCAGATACAATAGGCTTTAAACCAACAAAACTAAGGAAGGACAAGAATGGTCACTTCATATTTGTTAAGGGTAATACTCAATATGATGAGATCTCAATTATTAATATCTATGCAAGCAACCAGAATGCACCTCAATTTATAAGAGAAACTCTAACAGACATGAGTAACTTGATCTCCTCCAGCTCCATAATTGTCGGAGATTTCAACACTCCTTTGGCAGTGTTGGATCGATCCTCCAGCAAGAAGCTGAGCAAAGAAATCTTAGATTTAAACCTAACCATCCAATATTTAGATTTAGCAGACATCTACAGAACATTTCATCCCAACAAAACTGAATACACATACTTCTCATCAGCTCATGGAACTTACTCCAAAATTGACCACATTTTAGGTCACAAGTCCAACCTCAGTAAATTTAAAGGAATAGAAATTATTCCTTGCATCTTCTTGGACCATCATGGAATAAAACTTGAACTGAGTAACAACAGGAATCTGCATACTATACAAAAACATGGAAGTTAAATTACCTTATGCTGAATGATAGCTGGGTCAGAGATGAGATTAAGAAAGAAATCGCCAATTTTTTGGAACAAAACGACAATGAAGACACAAACTATCAGAACCTCTGGGACACCGCAAAGGCAGTTGTAAGAGGGAAATTTATAGCACTGCAAGCCTTCCTCAAGAGAACGGAAAAAGAGGAAGTTAACAACTTAATGGGACATCTCAAGCAACTGGAAAAGGAAAAACATTCCAACCCCAAACCCAGTAGAAGAAAAGAAATAACCAAAATTAGAGCAGAATTAAATGAAATTGAAAACAAAAGAATAATACAACAGATCAATAAATCAAAAAGCTGGTTTTTTGAAAAGGTCAATAAAATAGATAAACCTTTGGCCAACCTGATCAGAAAAAAAAGAGTAAAATCTCTAATCTCATCAATCAGAAACAACAAAGACAAAATAAAAACAGACTTGTCAGAAATCCAAAAAATCCTTAATGAATATTACAAGAAACTTTATTCTCAGAAATATAAAAATCTGAAGGAAATTGACCGATACTTGGAAGCACGCCACCTTCCAAGACTTAGCCAGAATCAAGTGGAAATGTTGAACAGACCCATATCAAGTTCAGAAATAGCATCAACTATACAAAACCTCCCTAAAAAGAAAAGCCCAGGACCAGATGGTTTCACGTCAGAATTCTACCAAACCTTTAAAGAGGAATTAGTACCTATATTACTCAACCTATTCCAAAAGGTAGAAAAAGAAGGAAGACTACCCACACGTTCTATGAAGCAAACATCACCCTGATCCCAAACCAGGAAAAGACCCAACAAGAAAAGAAAATTATAGACCAATATCACTAATGAATATAGATGCAAAAATATTCAACAAGATCCTAACAAATAGAATCCAGCAACACATCAAACAAATTATACATCATGACCAAGTTGGTTTTATCCCAGGGTCTCAAGGCTGGTTCAATGTATGTAAATCTATAAATGTAATTCAGCACATAAACAAATTAAAAAACAAAGACCATATGATTCTCTCAATTGATGCAGAAAAAGCTTTTGATAATATCCAGCATCCCTTCATGATCAGAACACTCAAGAAAATTGGTCTAGAAGGGACTTTTCTTAAACTGATAGAGGCCATCTACAGCAAACCCACAGCCAATATCATATTGAATGGGGTTAAATTGGAATCATTTACACTCAGATCAGGAACCAGACAAGGCTGCCCATTGTCTCCATTGCTTTTCAACATTGTAATGGAAGTTTTAGCCACCGCAATTAGGGAAGAAAAGGCGATCAAGGGTATCCATATAGGGTCAGAAGAGATCAAACTTTCGCTCTTCGCAGATGATATGATTGTGTATCTGGAAAACACTAGGGACTCTACTACAAAACTCCTAGAAGTGATCAAGGAATACAGCAGTGTCTCAGGTTACAAAAACAACATCCATAAATCGGTAGCCTTTATATACACCAACAACAGTCAAGTTGAAAAAGCAGTTAAGGACTCTATCCCATTCACAGTAGTGCCAAAGAAGATGAAATATTTGGGAATTTACCTAACAAAAGACGTGAAAGATCTCTATAAAGAGAACTATGAAACTCTAAGAAAAGAAATAGCTGAAAATGTTAACAAATGGAAAAACATACCATGTTCATGGCTTGGAAGAATCAACATTATTAAAATGTCCACACTACCCAAAGCAATATATAATTTCAACGCACTTGCTATTAAAGCTCCGCTGTCATATTTTAAAGATCTTGAAAAAACAATACCTTGTTTTATATGGAATCAGAAAAAAACCTCGAATAGCCAAGACATTACTCAGAAATAAAAACAAAACAGGAGGAATAACACTACCAGACCTCAGACTTTACTACAAATCTATAGTGATCAAAACAGCATGGTATTGGCACAAAAACAGAGAAGTAGATATCTGGAACAGAATAGAGAACCAAGAGATGAATCCAGCTACTTACCGTTATTTGATCTTTGACAAGCCAATTAAAAACATTCAGTGGGGAAAAGATTCCCTATTTAACAAATGGTGCTGGGTGAACTGGCTGGCAACCTGCAGAAGACTGAAATTGGACCCACACCTTTCACCATTAACTAAGAAAGACTAGCATTGGATTAAAGATTTAAACTTAAGACATGAAACTATAAAAATACTAGAGGAGAGTGCAGGGAAAACCCTTGAAGAAATTGGTCTGGGCGAGTATTTTATGAGGAGGACCCCCTGGGCAATTGAAGCAGCTTCAAAAATACACTACTGGGACTTCATCAAACTAAAAAGCTTCTGCACAGCTAAGAATACAGTAAGTAAAGCAAGCAAACAGCCCTCACAATGGGAGAAGATATTTGCAGGGTATATCTCTGACAAAGGTTTAATAACCAGAATCCACAGAGAACTCAAATGCATCAGCAAGAAAAAAACAAGGGATCCCATCGCAGGCTGGGCAAGGGACTTGAAGAGAAACTTCTCTGAAGAAGATAGGCTCATGGCCTTCAGACATATGAAAAAATGCTCATCATCTTTAATCATCAGAGAAATGCAAATCAAAACTACTTTGAGATATCATCTAACTCCAGTGAGACTAGCCTATATCACAAAATCTCAAGAGCAGAGATGTTGGCGTGGATGCGGAGAAAAGGGAACACTTCTGCACTGCTGGTGGGAATGCAAATTAATACATTCCTTTTGGAAAGATATATGGAGAACACTCAGAGATCTAAAAATAGATCTGCCATTCAATCCTGTAATTCCTCTGCTGGGCATATACCTAGAAGACCAAAAATCACAACATAACAAAGATATTTGTACCAGAATGTTTATTGCAGCCCAATTTATAATTGCTAAGTCATGGAAAAAGCCCAAGTGCCCATCGATCCACGAATGGATTAATAAATTGTGGTATATGTACACCATGGAATATTATGCAGCCTTAAAGAAAGATGGAGACTTTACCTCTTTCGTGTTTACATGGATGGAGCTGGAACATATTCTTCTTAGTAAAGTAGCTCGAGAATGGAAGAAAAAGTACCCAATGTACTCAGCCCTACTATGAAACTAATTTGGGGCTCTCACATGAAAGCTATAACCCAGTTACAACCTAACAATAGGGGGAAGTGGGAAAGGGAGGGGAGGTGGGTAGAGGGAGGGGGATTGATGGGATCATACCTGTGGTGCATCTTACAGGGGTATTTGCGAAACTTGGTAAATGTAGAATGTAAATGTTTTGGCACAGTAACTGAGATAATGCCAGGAAGGCTATGTTAACCATTGTGATGAAAATGTGTCAAATGGTCTATGAAGCGAGTGTATGATGCCCCATGATCATATCAATGTATACAGTTATGGATTTAATAAAAAAAATAAAATAAATAAATAAATAAAAAGACCAAGGAATCCGGGTCCCTTTTTGCCCACAGATCACACACACGGGACAGAGCGTGACTAGCTCTGTGCCTCCTTTTGTATGAGGATGGTAGACCACCTGCACCTGCTCGTTAAGGTGTGGCTCATTGTTCCAGTAGTGCCTGCGTAAGTCTCTGAGAAGCTGTTGCCATTCTCTTGCCACAATAAGTAGCCAAATTGTCTGCTTTAAATCAAGGACATGTCCTGACCTTGGTTTTCAATCATTGTCTTACCCCCTAGCATGGAGCATGGTTGTATCACAGTTTAAATGTACCACTTCCTCAATTAATGTCTTGAGTTTAACTCTTTTGTTTTTGGTTTAAGTACACACACTAAAATGGTAAATTTCACTAAAACTTTAGACCACCCTGGTACCTTATGGGTTCCAACCCAATGATTCCAATACACTTCTCAACTCTAATACTAATCAAATGTCTCTTTCTTATTCCATAGTCCAAGGGGTCACAGTAAAAATCTACATAAACACTGCTCCTATTTCCTCCAAATTAGCCATAAAACATGAATTTATATTTCTCACTATTACCTGCATGAACAGTTGTGTCTTGATAATACTCACAAGTTCATGAAAATCTGTTTATATTTCATATCAGATACTGCAGCTCAGTCAAATCCTTCATGTACAATAACTGATTAGACAAGTGCTTTATGCTCAATTGTGTTGTAGAATGAATGCATGCTTCATGAAAATAAAAGTAGATGTCATTAAATTCCAGCTATAAAACATTAACTAGATTTTTGTCTTAAGAGAAAGTATATGCCTTCATACTAACAATAATTACCATGAATTAAAATGTCTCATTTATCAGTGACACAAATCAAAAAGTCAGTCATGTACATGACTCTGTAAGAATACATATCTACAGGCAAATGAAGTTACAGAAGGAGAACAAACATTAATAAAAGCTTAACATTTCCTCCATATTTTCCTTTAATTGCCCTTCCTAAACATTCAAACAGTTGAAATACCAAGAATGCAATCAAATCACGTGTCACTTTGGGCTGCATGTGTCTTTTTACATTTTTTCAATGATCTATTTAATCTACCCATTATTCACAAGACTTTACTGAGTGCCTAGTGACTTTGCTGTGTGCAAGGCAGATTCAAAACTGTAGAGAAATACCTCTCATAAAAGAATTGATGGTGCTGCATTTAAGTATTCCCCTAAAGTTGTGACTTCGTACTTCAACAATGGAAAGATGAGGATAGATTGAGGAATTCATACCATGAAGAAAATTAAAGTTTGGCTAGCCATGCAAAAGAATCACACATAAAGAGTGTCATTTCACAGCACATGTAATTTCAACACAGAAGGAGCACCCTTCATCCACAGACTTCTCTTCAACCCCATAGTTGGGCCCCAAAATAGTGAGAGTCAGAGAGTCAAGCAAGTAAATATACTGAGACTCTGGGATTTTAAGTCTATGAGGCCTATTCCTTCAACAGACTAGAAAATAACCCAAATGAAATCATCTTTCTTATGAGAAAAAAAATTGCTTCATCTTGCTTTCTTTCCTGTATATTCTAGAAAACATTTCTTCTCTCTCTCTCCCCCCCCACTCTTTCTTATAAGGAACTAATGAGTCTTTTTTCATTATTAATTATTTTTTAAATTTGCAATTAACAAATAATCACTGTACATATTTATGGAATATAGTATGTTGTTTCAATACATGTATACATTTCATAATGATCCAATTAAGGAACTACCATACCATCACTTTAAAGATATATTATTTCTTTCTGGCGATAACATTCAATATCTTCTCTTCTCACTATCTTGAAATACACACCCCGCCATCATTTGCTCTAGACACTCAGCTGTGTATTAGAACACCAGAACTTATTCTCCTGTCTAAACGTAAATGTGTCCCGCTGACCTCTTACTCATAGGCACTATCATCCAAACTGTTCATGAAAGTCTATCCTCCACAACATGATACTTTCCCCCTCAATCTTACAACATTCATCTATGACAATATATTTTCCACTGGAGAGTTAGCGCCTGGGGTTGCCAACACAAATGCAGAGAATAGGAAGCTGTCGTTCTTTTTAAATGATAGGACGTCTCACACATCATTCCTAAACCAGAGCCCTGTCTAGTCAGTGTTCCGCGGGTAGCGCTCCATCACTCCCCGGCTGCTCGGTACAGCGTGTTCATCAAGGCAGGCCCACGCAATTGTTAGCTGGCAGTTTAAATGGGGCCAACTTGTCACAAGAGTGACAGCCTGGGCAATTGTTTGCCCTCTGGGAACAGGTGCAGGCAAGTTCAAATGAAACACATCCAAATACTAACAGCAAGATTCTTAATCATGTCAGTACAAAGGACGGGCTGGTATCTGGGAGTCAGTGGCCACAAGGTGCCTCTCACACTTTTGAAAATGAAATGCTGTCTGGCTTTTCAACAGAGTGTTCCAAGGAATCTATCATGTCATTATCATTTTTAATACATGCCACTTGCCTGCCGGATGAAATCTCTAATTCTGATGCTCCACATGCTAAAAGGCTTGTTTTTAAATAACACAGCGGCAGGTTATCAAAAAGAAAAAAGAGATGGAAAATAAAAGAGATTGGATGCAGAGAAAAGAATCAGTAAGAAGCAATACGGTTTCATCATTTCAGAATGATGGTGCCGTTTTAACATAAACACCACGGATGCAAAAGAGCCCATAAAAGGACACTTGATAACATCATTATTGAGACATCCAAAAAAAAAAAAAAACCAGCTGGCTAATTTCAATTTTGCCTCTTAAACTTCTCAACATTTGCGGAAAATGCAACATTTGTATTTTCTAGCTATACATTCTTATAATTTTCATTGTATAATTTTTAATAAAAAATAATCATATAACCCAATTTGTAACTAGATCCTGGTACTAACCAAAGCACCTTGGTATTAATTTTTGGTGTTGACGTTGACGAGTAATTGACTATTATTTACAAAATACTTTTAGGAAACCAGCTCTGTGAGGGACAACAAACACAACATACAGTCCTTGCTCTCATAGTATAATTGGCATGTTATTAACTTGTGTCACTAATTTGAGAGGCAACATTTAGCACACATAAACACGATTGAAAAATAAACTCTTGAACGGTGAGTTATAAAATAAAGAGAAAATAAATTGCTCAGTGGGGCTGCTGAGGTGGAAGAGAATCGTGGAAGAGGAGGTGGATGAACTACAACAAGCCAAAGCCCTGGGAGTGGACAGGAAGCCCATACAGGGAGGAGAAAGGTGATTTGGGTAAAATGAGAAACTTTCTTTCTTTCTTTTTTTTTTTTTCTGAGACAGTCTCACTCTGTTACCCTGGATAGAGTAGCTGTCGCATCACAGCTCACAGCAACTTCAGACTCCTGGGCTTAAGTGATCTTCATGCTTCAGCCTCCCAAGTAGCTGGGACTACAGGCACCTGCCATAACACCTGGCTAAATGTTCTATTTTTAGTAGAGATGGGGTCTCGCTCTTGCTCAGGCTGGTCTTGAACTCCTGAGCTTGAGCAATCCTCCTGCCTCAGCCTTCTAGAATGCTGGGGTTACAAGTGTGAGCCACCACTTCCACCTTATTTTCTTCTTTTTAAGAACAAAATAAGACAAAAAGCAAAGGCTAGAGAATAGGATAAGATAAAGAACTCAAGATAAATGCCTCTAAAATATATTTTCTTAAGGAAAGAAATTCTCTTATTGGGGGGTTGCTTTAAGTGGATACTTTCCAACTTTGGAGAAATACTGTATTTTTCTATTTTTCTTTAAAAGGCAGCCTCTGAAGTTGGGTAGCATCTGAGTCTTGTTTCCACTATTTTCTGGCTTGTATGACTTTGGGAGTTACCTAATCTCGCTACTTCCAAGTTTATTTTTTTGTAAAATGGAGATAAAAAGGAAAAATATCTGCTTTTCTAGGATGTTCAAAATAAGTGAATTAATTCATCTGAAATACATTGTAATGGTCTTAGCACATAATAAAGTCTTAATAAATAGTGCCTATTATACACCTGTTGCACCATCAGTTGTAGGATACTTTCCAAACAATATTCTTATTAGTTTTAAGAAAAATGTTATTCAATGTTAGTTTACCTGCCACTGCCAATTATTCAATAATTACAGGTCTCAATGATTAAAGGTTTTCCTCCAAGGAAGACCCAAGGATTGCCTACAACCTCCTCAGCTTAAACATAAAAAAAAAATCATTCTGTCTTAGAAAAATATATTTGATCCCCAGAAAGCAAGGTGCTTATGCAACACAAAAATTATCCCCAAATGACTATACTGTATCTTTATAAAATCAACAACTTGATTATTTCCCACCATTACTAAAGAAATAAACAATTGAGAGTCCTTTGTGTTTTGAGCCAGTTATATTTATATGCTCATATTCCAGATTCAAGTTATTTGGATAGTTTTGTCAAAATTATTCACTTAGATGACATAATTTTCTATGGAATGCCTTGACTTTTTCCATGTCATATAGGATTATAAACCAAACTCTAAAATTCACATTCAAACTGAGAAAAGAATGTATATATTAGTCATGTCTTATCTAAGAAACATAAAATGTAAGTATTAAGAAAAACTATAGAAAAGGCTTGATTTGAGACTTCAAAAAAATTCCCTACCTGACCTTTAATCTTGAGTATTTCTTTCAACTATAATAAAAACAATGGCAAATATTATTTTCAAAGGTACTGGTTAATTAATTCTATTCTAACTTTTCATGTTGTTCTTTACTATTTACTTTGTTTATCAGAAAGCCCAGGATTAAATTTTTAGTTCAAGTAACATCAAGGTCCCCTCTCTGGCCAGTAAAATTATCTTCTCTGTTTTTTCTAAATAATTTTGTTGCTTTATGTATGTGTGCATGAAAGTTTAGAATAGGTTTGCCTGAATTTTTTTGAAGAGAGTGAAACCATAAACTAAATAATTTCTCTTGTGATTATTTGATTACTTAATTTACCCTTATCCTAATACACTTCTTGAATTTAAAGTTCTGAGGTTTCATACCCCAAAATATTTGAGAGATCTGAGGAACAATGAGGAAAGCAGCTACTCAAAAAGTCATCACAATGTAACCATTCTCTAGTTAAAAGCTAATTGTGAAGATATAAACCTACCTACAGATAAGCAAGGGTTATTGTTACAACTGATAAATTCCCAAGATGCACCAAGGGAAATCTTTGATTTAATGAGAGCACACAGCCATTCATACCCGCTTACAGGACAAAACAGAAAATGGATTCCTTATTTCACCGGACAGAATTTAAGTCAATTGAGGTCTTTAGAAAGATCTTAAAAATTTAAAGTATCCCTCAGATAATGAGACTTTCTTTCTCTACCTAAAAAGCTCTGTATTTTCCCTGTGAACAAAGATTATGAGGAAGCAACTAACTCTTCTTCCATAAAACTAATATGCCAGCATCTTATGTTCAAGGTAAATAAAAAAAAAAAAATTAAACTCCTAAGGCACAAAACTCTACATTTTCTTCATTGAGTAGGAACTGCGTTTTTATTTTTCCAAAGCCACAGAAAGGTGTGTGTGTGTGTGTGTGTGTGTGTAAGAAGAGAAGTTTGGGATTAAAAAAATTGTAACTTTCTGTGAGGCTGTTCAGCATGGCCTCTGGGTGAAGGGCTCAACCACAGCTTGAATTTTACCTTAAAATGGAAAACAATGTAATCTAAACATTTGTCCCCTCATATTAATCCAAAATAAAATTTTAAAAAATCTTTACACAAAACCCTTCCTCAACATAGTAACTTTTCTAAGTAAACAGAAGATGAGTCACGACAAGCTTTACCTGACACCCCTCATAAATAGCCCAGGGAAGAAATAAAAGAGAAAGAATTAAAGAATGACTCTAGAATTTGGATATCTATGGAAGATGGATCGACCGACAGCCTCTGATCAGGAAGTCGGGTTTTAAATAACATTCCCTTCGAAAAGGTTCATCTCATAAATAAAAAACAGAGAAAAGTAGTAAGCACACTCACTAGACAGGCTGTGTCATATGAGAAGCTAAACAACCTGCCTTGTTTATCCTCTTCTGAGTCATTGTCAGAGCACCCGTCATCCTCATCCTCCACCCTGTCCTGGGCGTCTGGTGCCTTCTGTGATGAGGTTTCACTCTCCTTTTCGGGGACTAAATTATCTTCTTCATCGTCTGAGGGTGACTTTGATGTTCCCTTCATTTGCTCCTCAGCCTGTCCTTCTTCATTGGCTTTCTCATCTTGTTTCTCCTCATCTACTTCAAAATCTTCTTCATAGTCTGAAAAAAAAAGAAAACCTCCGCTGTAAGAATGAAAATAGAACCCTGGATGTTTAACCAAATTCACTTTAATGAGAACTTGGAATCCATGATCCTTTCTTTTCTGAGCCTTTCTTTGCCTCTTCTTTTTCACCCAATTAGTGAACATGGAAAACTAATAGCAAATGATCAAAGATTGCAACCGGTTACATACACTAGAGCAAAAAAGGAAGGATGCGCCCAGTGACAAGGCTGAAACCTAATAAAAGTTCATTTGCAAATGGACATCACCATCCACAATGACCAGAATGGAAAGAGAAAAACTTGATCTAAAACAATAAATTAGAAATAAATTAAAAATGAAGAGAACAGGATTATAATAATGCAAGTTAATTTGGTGACTCAATGAGGTCATACTTCATACGAAAAATGTTCAAAATATTTGGATATCAAGTTAATGAATAGTGAAGTGGAAAAATTCAATTAATCAAGCCCAAAGGCCCTAAGAGGTAGCACTGTGAATAGCATATTCTTTGAGAACCAAAATGGACATTGAGAAAGGGCATTATGAAAGATTCTATACCTAGGCCAGACCTGAAATCAAATGCATTATTCATTCCTATAATAAATGAAATGATTACACTCCAAAGATAAAAATTCATACAAAATGGAATATTCATGTCACAGCCACAAATTTGTCTCATTCCCTACTGAGGTGCAACAGGAAAAGGAAATTGTCACATCAGATAAACCCCAGCTGTCCCTTGTGGTTATAATTTTTCACCTTTCATATCTAATTGTTCCCCTTTTTTTCTACCAAACCTAAAAATCTTCAAGTGACAACATGCCACAGAGAGAGCACAAGGATCTCATGCAGAACCAATTAAGCAAATAAACAATTATCTTTAAAATAAAAATTACAGGGAGAATAATGGTTTCCCAATTTTGTGTGTTTTAGTTATCAGATCATCTGGTTTCTCTTCCTGTGGTGGGGGCCTCTTGGGTAATTTAAGCTCTCCTCTTGAGAGCTGCCCATCCTGCTGCAATAAAGCAAACTTAATTTAGAAATGGAAGCTCTGTGCATCTGAAGAAATCTCTGCAAATGCAGAGAACAAAGGAGAGATGTGTACAAGGAAAAAGGAAATCAAAAACTGTAATAAAGTCAAAGAGAATTAATCACAGAAGTTTTTCTGCAGGAAATTTAATACATTTAAAGAAGAAATGTGAACATCAGTAAAGCAACATTGTAAAGTAAGGGAGAAGATGAAGAATTCGCTTTCTATTGCTTGACACAAACAGGAAATACGAACAAAAACAAATAAATGTTTTGATCCAAGTATTCCTGGCCAAGTTATAGGATAATTTCTCACTCGGCCCCTCGGCCCAGGTAACAATCAATCAGTAAGCTTTTATTGAGAGCCTTCTTTGAAGAAGTGGATAAAAATGCAAGATAAAAGACATTATAATGAGGCAACACCTGCCATAAGGAATCTCCCCTTTCTGTTGAGGAAATAACATGCAGGCACACAGAGATACTGTACTCAATTTATAGTAGTTTTTATGTCTGGTCCTCAGTAATGTTAGTTTCAACACTACTGGGCTTGGTTGATATGGATTTTTATATATAGAACTCATAATTAATTGTGTGAAGTTGTGTCAAAGAAGTGGAATGGACTCAGAGGATGGAAAGTCGTATACTGCATATATTTTATTTTACAGGTATTTGTTACTAGTCACAAGGTAAGTAGAGGGCCAGACAGAATAGGAGTATGCTGCTGCAATTCCTTCCATAATATTACATAGTGGTGAAATGTGAGGGTTTTGGAGTCAGCAGGTAATGTACCCAAGATGCAGTTAACACACATACTACCTATGTGACCTTGGGAAACATGTCTACCATCTTTAAGCTTAAGTTTCTTCATCCATAACATGGACAATAAAGAGCTGGGGTGAGTATTAAAAGGTGAAGTTCATAGAACATGCTTAACACCAGTGCCATGAAGAGCAGCAGGTGCCTGAGAAGTATTAGGGATTAGTAGAAGTAGTGGTTGAGATTGGTAGTACGGGGAGGCGACCACAGAGTGGCATCAACCACACACCCTGTGTGCTCCATTGGCACCAACGCACTTTGATGAAGTCACTTGATTAAAGTTGAAGCAGCTGATACAACTACAGTCAGAAGAAGAACAGAGAACAAAATTGAAGGAACATGTGGCGAACACAAGAACAGTCCCACATCCCATTTTGCAGGACCTTTGAGTTTTGTTTCACATATGAAATTCAAGGCTCCCCTTGCTTTGTTCTGCTCCTACCACCATCACATTTCAAGATCAGCCTTCTGTTACCCACCAGCCTGCCATTAGCATTGTGGACCAAAGCACATCACCATTGTGTCACTCACTCAAGCTTTCAGTGTGAATGGACAGGTGGCATGCTTCAGGAAACCTTTTTCATGATTCTGCACCCCCTCAATCTCATTTGCCTTCCTCTATAGAATTTAATTAGCTTGTTGTTGACCATCCCTGCTAATGAGGAATCGAGTCAACACCAGGTCAAAATCAACCCAGCTGCAGCATTCCCTTCCTGACCTCCCCTCGAGCATCTTGCTGCCCTTCCTGCTGGCGGATACAGTATTCTGCAGAGCTAACGGGTAGCTGCTGCTTTCCACTGATGGAAATGGACATTTAAAGTCCATTAACTAGCCACTACGGAAGAAAAGACGTCAGGAAAAGCTTTATCATGGGTATAAAGTATTCACACACAATACTACTAGCTATGTTGGTTTAAGGGGGAAAAAGTGAAGAAAATGCAAAGTTTTTATTAAACCTAACTTTAATGAATCTTCATTTAGTACTATTATGCAGCCTTAAAGAAAGATGGAGACTTTACCTCTTTCATGTTTACATGGATGGAGCTGGAACATATTCTTCTTAGTAAAGTATCTCAAGAATGGAAGAAAAAGTATCCAATGTACTCAGCCCTACTATGAAACTAATTTCTGGCTTTTATATGAAAGCTATAACCCAGTTATAACCCTAAGAATAGGGGGAAGGGGGGGAAAGGAGGGGAGGGAGAGGGAGGATGGGCAGAGGGAGGGTGATTGGTGGGATTACACCTGTGGTGCATCTTACAAGGGTACATGTGAAACTTAGTAAATGTAGAATATAACTGTCTTAACACAATAACTAAGAAAATGCCAGAAAGGCTATGTTAACCAGTGTGATGAAAATGTGTCAAACAATCTATAAAACCAGTGTATGGTGCCCCATGATCGCATTAATGTACACAGCTATGATTTAATAATAAAAAAATAAAAATAAAAATAAACCTTCATGTCTTAACTTTCATGTGAAACACATGAAAATGTGTCCCATTTGTCAATCTCTCTGCGATTGTCATTGTTATAGATATTTTGAAATTCTCAATCTAAAATAAGAATAAAGACTAGAAGGGATCTTGGAGAGACGCAAACTGGGTAAAAATGTTGTTAAGTGAAACCTTTTCAGAGTTAGACGTATTATTTGAGTAATAAACAAAGTCCAGTCCTCTAACAGGAGCTATAATTATTTTGTTAGATTTCTAAAATCCTTGGGGAGCAGCATTATGAGATGAGGAAGAAGATACTTAGGAGCTGGCCCTTTCCTGAAGCTAGCTCTCCCACAGGTCACCCCAAGTCTTGGCTACCAGGCTTTGTCTCCCGGGAGTAAGGACACTCAGGCAGCTCCCCCTCCTCCAAGGCTCTGGATACCTCATCCACAACCACGTAGTATCTAAGATGCCCTGTACAGAATAGAAGGTTGTACAGTGTTTGAATTTGAAGCTGGAAATTAGACCAGCCTGGGTATAAATTGCACTTCTGCTACTTTCTTTATTATTATGATTATTTCTAAACATTACAGGGGTAGAAATGTTTCATTACAGGGGTCACTTTTGTAATGCTTAACTCAGGGCCATCCGTGTGCCCATCACCCCAATACTGTTCATCGTACGCTTTCGGTAGGTTTTCACACATCCCTTCTCGACCCCAGGCTTCATTTCTATGGAGTTTTTACTTCCCTCTGTACTCATGTTTGTTGGTTGGTTATTTCCAATTTCACAGTATATGTGGCATTTGTTTTCCCATGTTTTAGAACAGTGATCTTCAACTGGTGTGCTGTGATAGAATCTTAGTTGTGCCACAAAAAATTTTCAGGATATTAAATTATTTTTGAAAGAAGGAGAAAGCATAGTAAGGGTTCTTTCTTAACCTTTTTTTTTTTTTTTGATCAACATAATTCAAGTGAGCTGCGGAAGTTTAATTATAGGTTCGAGCGTGTTGTGAGATAAAAATGGTTGAAGAACTCTGCTTTAGAATAATGGTTTCCAGTTCCATCCAAATTGTTGCAAAAGGCATTAATTCATCCTGTGTTGTGGCTGCGTAGTACTCCATGGTACACACAAACCACATTTTGTTAATCTACTCATGAATTGATGAGCACTTGGTTTGATTCCACATCTTTGCAGTTGTGAATTGTGCTGCAAAAAACATTTGTGTGCAGGTGTCTTTTTGAGAAAATGGCTTCTTTTCCTTTGGGTACATCCCCAGTGGTGGGCTTGCTGGATTTAATGGTAGGTCCACTTTTGGTTCTTTGCGGAATGTCCACACTGTTTTCTATAGATGTTGTACTAAATTTCAGCCCCACCAACAGTGTATAAGCATTTCTTTCTCCCTGCATTCACACCAGTATCTAGTGTATTCCCTTTCCCCTTTCCTTTCCTTTTTTTTTTTTTTTTTTTTTGACCGAGTCTTACTCCCTCCCCCAAGCTGGAGCGCCATGGCATCATAGCTCACAACAAACTCAAACTCTCTGTACTCAAGCAATGTCCTGCCTCAGCCCACCAAGAGCTGGCACCACCGGGACCTGCGGAAATGCCTGGCTAGATTTTCTATTTTTAGTAGAGGGGGGTTTCACCCTTGCTCAGGCTGATATATAACTCCTGAGCTCAGGAAATCTCCCCGCCTCAGACCCCCAGAGTGCTAGGATTATAGATGTGAGCCACCCCCAGTTGTCTTCAGAGTTTTTAATAAAAGCCATTCTCACTGGGTAAGGTGATACGTTATGGTCAGGTCACTATGCTTTCAATTTGCATTTCCCTGATGATTAGTGACATTGAACATTTTTCATAACCATTTGTCTATCTTCTTTAGAAAAGCTTCTGTTCTTTTGCACACTTTTTAATAGGGTCGTTTGTGTTGTTTTTTTAACTTTGTTCTCGTTGATTTGCTTGAGTTCTTTGTAAATTTTTTTTTTTTTTTTGTAGAGACAGAGTCTCACTTTACCACCTTCATAGAGTGCCATGATGTCACAGGACTCACAGCAACCTCCAGCTCTTGGGCTTCCGCGATTCTCCTGCCTCAGCCTCCCAAGCAGCTGGGATTACAGGCGCCCGCCACAACGCCTGGCTATTTTTTGGTTGCAGTTCAGCTGGGGCTGGGTTTGAACCCGCCACTCTCGGTATATGGGGCCGGCACCCTACTCACTGAGCCACAGGTGCCACCTTTGTAAATTATGGTTATTAGAACGTTATCAGATGTATAGCTCACAAATACTTTCTCCTATTCTATAGGTTGTCTATTTGCTCTCTTGATTATCTTCTTAGCTGTGTGCAGAGCCTTTTAATTTAATCAAGTCACATTTATTTATTGTTGTTGTTGCTGTAATGCCTCTCAGTGCTCAGTCACACATTCTTTGCTTGGGCTGAGATCGAGAAGAGTTTTTCCTATGTTTTCTTCTAGAATTCTATGGTCTTCGTGCTTTATACTTGGATGGCCACATACAGAAGAATGAAACAGGATCCATGTCTCTCACCACTCACAAAAATTAATTCCAGATGCAACCCTCCTTTTGTATGTTTGAGCCTCAGTTTTCCAGCTGCTAAAATGGAGGGAATAATAAAACCCACCTCACTGAATGGTGAGGATAAAATGAGATAGTGTGTAGAAAGTACCTGGGCCAGTTATCAGTGCCTGACTTTTTTTTTTGCAGTTTTTGGCCAGGGCTGGGTTTGAACCCAGCACCTCCAGCATATGGGGCTGGCGCCCTACTCCTTTGAGCCACAGGTGCCGCCCAGTGCCTAACACTTTTACTTTTCTGTTATTACTCTACTTTAGGTTTTCTACTTATTGGCAAACCTCAAAAGTATTGCAGTTATAATCCCAGAGCAATGCAATAAAGTAAATATCACAATAAGTGAGACACAATTTTTTTAGTTTACCAGAGCATATGGATGTCATGTTTAAACTATGCCATAGTCTATTATGTACACAATAGCATTAAGTCTAAATTACAATGTATATATCCTAATTTTAAAGTATTTCTAAAAATGCTAATGGTCATCCAAGCCTTAGCAATGTCATAATCTTTTTCACTGGTGGGGGGGTCTCGCCTAGATGCTGATGGTGCTGACTCCTCAGGGTGAGGGGTGCAGAAGACTGGGGCATCTTAGGCGATTTATTAAAACAACACAACAGTGGACTTTTCCTCTCATGAAAGATTTCTCTGTAGCATGTGACGCTGCTTGATAGCATCTTACCCCCAGTACGAATTCTTTCAAAATTGGAATCAGTCCTCTCAAACCCTCCTACTGCTTTATCAACCAAGTTTAGGTAAATATTTCGCATCTTTTGTTGTCATTTCAACAATGCTCAGGGCGTATTCACCAGGAGTAGTTTACACACCAAGAAACACATTCTTTGCTCATCCGTAAGAAGCAGCTCCTCCTCATCTGTTCAAGTTTTACCGTAATATTGGAGCAATTCAGTCACATCTTTCGGATCCACTTCTCATTCTAGTTCTCTTGCTATTTTTACCCCCTTTGCAGTTCCTTCCTCCACTGAAGTCTTGAACCCCTCAAAGTCATCCACGAAGGCTGGGATGAACCACTTCAAATCTCTTGTTCATGTTGATATTTTGACCTCTTCCCCTGCATAACAAGTGTTCTTAACTAATGGCATCTAGAATGGGGTGTGAATCCTTTAGAGGTTTCAGTTTACATTGTTAAATTCATCAGAGGAATCACTCTCTATGGTACCTCTCACTGTACAAAGTGTATTTCTTGAATAATAAGACTGGAAAGCTGAATTCGCCCCTTGAACCATGGGCTGAAGAAGAGATGTTGTGTTAGCAGCATGAAAACATTAATCTCCTTGTATATCTCCATCAGAGCTCTTGGTGACTTATCAATGAGAAGTAATATTCTGAAAGGAATCTTTTTTTTCTGAACAGTAGGTCTCAATAGTTGGCTTAAAATATTCATTATATCATGCTATAAACAGATGTGCTGCCATGCAGGCTTCATCGTTCCATTTACAGAACACAGGCAGAGTACATTTAATGTGATTGTTAAAGGCTCTGGGACTTTCAGAATGATAAATGAGCCTTGGCTTCGTTAAAGTCACCAGCTTCATTAGCCTCTAATAAGAGGGGCACCCTGCCTTCGATGCTTTGAGCCAGCCAATGACTTCTCATCTCTGACTATGAAAGTTCTAGACAGCATCTTTTCCCAATATAAACCTGTTTCATCTACATTGAAAATCTAACGTTTGATGCAGTCACCATTTAGTATCGTAGCTAAGATCTTCCGGATAACTTGCACATTCTACATCAGTTTTTTTCCTTAAACTTCATGAACCGACCTTTGCTAACCTCAAACTTCCCTTCTGCATCTTTCTTCCCTCTCCCAGCCTTTAGTTCACAGAATTAAAGAGAGTCAGGACCTTGCTCTGGGTTAGGTTTTGGTTTAAGGGAATTCTTTAATCTTCTATCCAGACCAATACACTTTCTGCATATCAACCATAATCCCATTTTGCCTTTTCATTGTTCATGTGTTCACTGGAATAGCACTTTTAATTTCCTTCAAGAGCTTTCCTTGTGGATTCACAGCTTGGCTAACTGTTTGGCAGAAGACCTCACTTTTAGTCTACCTTGGCTTTTGACATTCTTCCTCATTAAGTTTTATCAGTCCCACCTTTTGATTTAAAGTGAAAGACACACTACTCTTCCTTTCATGTAAACACAAGCCATCGCAGGGCCATTAATCAGCCTAATTTCAGCACTGCTGTGTCTCAGGAAATAGGGAGGCCCAAGGAGAGGGAGAGAGATGAAGGTACATCTGATTGGTGGAGGACTCAGGACCCACACAATATTAAGTGGGCTCTCTTATACAGGTGCAGTTCATGGCACCCTAAAACAATTACAGTAGTATCATCCATATGACCAGTCACAGATTACCATGGCAGATACAGTAACAACAATAAATCTTGAAATATAGTCACAATGTGACACAGAGACACAAAGTGAGCACACGTTTTGGAAAAATTACACCATTAGACTTACTCCATGTGGCTGCCACATCCCTCTATTTGTAAAAAATGTGGTATCTACCAAACACAATAGAGTGAAGCATGATAAAACAAGGTAGGCCTGTGTGTGTGCACGCGTGTGTGTGTGTGTGTGTGGGTGTGTGAGTACGTGTTTGTAAAGAGAGAGAGAAAGGGAGGGAAAGGCAGGAGAGAGGAGAGAATACAGAAAAGAAGAAAATGCCAAAAATTGCAGACAGGCTCCAGGACATTAAGCCTATGTCAACTGCCTTTAGCTGCATAATATCCTATCGCCATATAATCATGGCCGTACCTAACCTGATGTATAACAATGCATCAATTTCACCAAAGTACATCCAAAAACTAGAAACACAGGCAGAATTCTATTTGGTCAAAATGGCCTCTGCAGAAGAAGTCAACAGAACTCCCACAGATGTAGACTTTCCCTTCCTCGTTTCCACAACCAGCACCTCCAACCTTTCTGGCGTAAGGTGGACCCTGCTCTAGTGGCATGACGTGGCCTCCAGATCCAGCAGAGGAGTGTGATCAGGCATTCCCCACCATGTCACAGAATTCTCTAAAGCCCACAACTGAGGGACAACATTTAAGGAGTATTTTTGCAAATTTTGATAAACACATTTTAAAGACCTAAACAGAACAGCAGCAGCGAGAACAAAAGCACCCCGTGATACCGATTACCATATTTTAAAGCAGTGTCCTGGGCATTGTCCCAAACATCTGGTCTTGGTTTTTCTTTACGTTCCATTTCTTCCATAGCAGTTACCACTTCTCTGTTCCTTGTTTTTATTTCTTGAGTTGAAAAAACATCTGAGATGCAGGTTTTGTCCCCCTTGATCTCATTTCTTCTTGGTGTCATGTTCTCTCCGGCCTTCCTCACTGTCCCCTCACCCTTCCTCCCTTCCTCTCTTTTCTCAATGATCTTTTCTTTCTTAGATCTTGCTGAAGTTGGCTTTTTGTCAAGGCCCATTGCAATAATGCACCTATGAAAAATGTTAACATAAAACGTTTATTAAACTTTATGCGCAGCACCATGGAACTGCAAAGCTTTTTAAAACACTTGTCTCTTATTCTGTTAAGGGATGATACAAAAAAATTTATTACCGTACATAGAGGTTAATTTAAAAAATTATTTTTTCTTTATTGATACTAAAATCTTGTAAATGAACACAAAAAAACCTCAGTAAAATTTTACCCACAATAATAAACAGGAAGGAAAACAAGTCATTGACCAACAATTATTCTACCAAATTGAAATGTGTGCCAGAAAGCATATCTTTGTCTTATAGCAGCATATATAGATATATTAATAGCTATACAAATAATTTTATATATGTATGTATGTGAATATATACACAAACATATATATCTATTCTTAAGTGAGAATTACGTGACAAAATAATTCAAGTTTATAGGCACAGGGAAGCTGATATTAAAATAATCAGAGGATAAAAATGCCTTTCGGTGTTTGATAATTTATTATTCCAACAACAACAAAAATAAAAGACTTACATACAACATTGAGTAAATAAATAGGATTGATTTTTTAAGAAATGCATACAGTCAAATGCCGTTACGTCCTCTAAGTAACTCACGAGTCTGCACCCTTATTTTAATAGTATTACCATTATTGCTTTTAGAACGGCCTTTTGAAGATGGTATTACAATCTTATGGTGATTTTTACTGGCAGTAAGCTTTTGTTCTTTGAAAATGGCAATTATTTACAGAGGTTATAAAGCCATTCTAAGTCAAATCTGGTGAAACATGCAAAAAATTTGAATGCATTATGACATTAAAAAAATTAAATCAATTATAATAAAAGTAATGTGAACAAATTGTCTTCTATAACTTTTTTTGTCTATCTCTCAAGGTAACATCAAAATAAGAATTCCAGTAAACACACACACAAACACACACACACACACACACACACACACATATATATGTACCTGTTATGTGTAAACCTAAGTGAGGATTATGGTAGTGTTAAGATTATTGAGCACTCCCTTTGTGCCAAACTCTTTGCTGGGCACTCTGTATCTATTGTCTTAAGGAATTCATTACCTTGCAGATAATTATCATCATCACTTTACAAATGAGGAAACTGAGGCTTAAAGATGCCAGCAGCCCAAGGACACCAGCAGGTCAGTGATGGAGCTGAACCCCAGCTCAGCACCACCTCACACTGAAGCACAACCATGTTATTCCATGACTTACTAACTATGATTCGACCAGTAAAGATGACTAGTTACACTGACAAATGGAACCCTCTTGGGCTTACTACCAGAGCAAACATTTATGCTCTCTCTTGAGAAACACAATCTGAAGAAGTTTCTGGAAGGGCCTGGAGACAATCCATGACCTGGTATTTGGAAGCTGTCAGTCCCCACCTTCCTCTTCTCTAGAACTACACCTCCCACACCCACCCACTATATAACTACTGGATAACTGAATAATTTAACCTGGGTAAGTGAAAAGGAATCAGAATGCCGTCAAGACCTGTCAGTCCAGGAGGAATAGGAATAATCTATAAAATCAGAATCAAATCCAAGGGCAATTTCTTAAACTCTAGCTTTCACTGAATTTTAGCCATCTCCAGTCTAGAAATGGCATAGGAATTGATCTTTATAAATGCTTTCAAAAAGCAAATATGAGAACTGAGTTGTATCACTTAACTTTTCAATACCTCCTCATAAAATAAAGCTAACAGGATTTGCACTCAAGGTAGCTACCAGGCTGTAAAAAATGAGATGATAAGAATATATTTATTGTACCTGTGTTAAGCATGGTAAATATTTCCTGACGGTAATAACGATGTCTAGCACGTTGCTCTCCTTGAAAGAAAGGTGTCGTGAATCTTCCCAGAATCTGAGGACTAACAGGGCTTTCTGTTCTAACTGTTCTTCCTCATCAGAGACAACACCAAATCCATTGATTTGGAGTCTCTGATACACTGTTACTTTCAGCTTATGTTGTGGCTGTGTAAAGGCTTGGATGCTCCTCACCATATGTACAGACTTTTTATTGCCCATCTGCTGAGGCGAATTGGACGAAGAAAGTGGGTGACATGGGTGTTCTACTACGCACTGACAGCCTATTGGACTTCGATGCCTCTTCCAACAGTCCCCACGATTGAGGGGTGAGTACAATTGTGAAACCTTTACACTTTGGAAGTGACTACTGCTCCCCTTGTTTGTTTGTTTTCTGAGGTCTTTAAATGGGCAATTCCTAACCACTTCTAGATACAGACCCCCCTGTTGTCTTATTGCACCATGCCATCCATTCCCTCATTGCAAAATTTTCCAGGGAGCAGAATTTTTTAAAGAAATTCAGACTAATTTCAGTATGAGTAAACGGAAGGAAAGAATGTACATCCCTTAAAATAATGAAAAGTGAAAAGTATCATTGTGCACATAGCAAAAAAAAAGTGATCGTCTCCTGGGGGTAGCTCTCAACTCTCACTGGAGTTCTGCAGCGGAGCACCTCTGGGATAACCTCAGAAGCCTCCCCGGGAACGAGGCCAGACAAGGCTCCAGCACTGGCCCATCTACCCTGCCTCGTTTAAACCACAGCAACTGGACTATTAACCTGATCTACAACAAAAGTGAGTTAAATGACTCACCCACAAATATGAAGTTAGCCTACTTGAGGTGGACCTGGAAGACAGATGCAGGGGGCCCCAAGGACAGCTGGGCACAGGTTCTGCCTTGCCTTGAGCCATGTACCCTCCCACTCTCCGCACGATTCCTTCACACCCATCTCTCTCCTAAAACCTCCAGCCCCTCCTCCCTCAGTCTTATCCTCTGCTGATAAACTTATTTCTGGTTGGAGAAAATAGAAACAATCACCAGTGGGTCCCAGCACCCCTCCCCGCCCAGCGTACTCTCTGTAGCTCACACACCCACTTTCCTCCTATCCTGTGGGAGGAGCGCTTCTCCTCTTAAGGCTGACTCCTCCACGTGAGCCTGCGTCCCATCTTCTTTAGTCTCTTTAACCACTTTCCCCCTTTATGTTATACTTTATCAACTGCTTTTCTTCTCTAGGTTCTCGATCCTATTTACTGCCGTATGAACGTGATATCATCCATGTTAAAAAATAAAAAAGTCCCATGGTTCCCTACATTCTCTCTCCTGGCTACCATCCCATTGACCTTTTTTTCCTTACAACTAACCATTTTTAAAGGTTGTCCGTGGTCTCTGGCCTTAGTTCATCTCTATCTCTTAAACCGATGCCAATAAAACTTACTTCCTACTTCCCCACTCTAATAACTTGGCCAACATCATCACTAACCAACACGCTGCCAAGTCATTGCTGTATCCTCAGTTCGATTGACTGGATCTGTCTGTATGTTCAACCCAGTGAAGCCTGACCTGAATCCTTCAGTATTAATTCTGTGAAATTACTCTTTCGTTTCTGTGATATTACTCTTCCTAGGTCCTCTCCTCTTCTCTCCCCTCCCCTCTCCTCTCCTCCTCTTCTCTTCTCTTCTCTTCTCTTTTTCTTCCAGAACCAAGTCTCACTATGTCACCCTCAGTAGAGTGCTGTGGCTTTACAGCTCACAGCAACCTCAAACTCTTGGGCTTAAGTGATTCTCTTGCCTCAGCCTCCCAAGCAGCTGGGACTATAGGCACCCGCCACAACACCCAGCTATTTTTTGTTGCAGTTGTCATTGTTGTTTAGCTGGCCCAGGCTGGGCTCCAACCCACCAGCCTGGGTGTATGTGACCAGTGCCATAACCCCTGTGCTATGGGTGCCAAGCTGCTAGGTTCTCTTTCTAATCACTAGCTTTCCTTCCCAGGTTGGTTCCTCTTTATCTCCCTTACTTCTGGAGCAAAGTGACATGGAGCTCATTCCTCAGATATCTTCTCTATCTATATTCACTTCTTAAGTAATCACATCCCATCCTATGACTTTAAATGCCATATCTATATGCAAACCATTTTCAAATTTATCTCACCGGGCTGGACCTCTCAGTTGACCCCAGATTCTTGCATCTGACTTCTGTGCAACAGCTCTACTTGCGCCTCTCATAGATGTCTCAAACGTAATGTCTCCAAGCCCAAACGCCCTTTATTCCTAAAATGGCTTCATCTGCAGTCCTGTTAACTGGGCATTTTTCCAGTTGCTAAGACCATTAATTTTGAGGCACCTTTAATTCACCCCCTGCATCCCATACCCTGCATCTAATCCATCAGTAAAGTCTATAAGTTCTACTTTCAAAATATATATTGAACCTAATCACTTCTAGCTCAGTTCACCGTCATTTCTTCTCTAGACTAGAGCAGTTTCCACTCTTCCTCAAACCCCTCTAGTAGGTTTTTTCCATAGGAGTTACTGTCAAATAAGGCCAGGTCATTGCTCAAAACCGACTTAGAGGTTTTCCATCCTTCTCCGAATAAAAGCTGAAGTCCTTGCAGTGACCTCTGGACGGTGCAGGGCTTGGCCCCGCTTTCTCTGACCACCTCTGACCTTGCTGTTTTATTCCTTGCTCTTGCTCTGACCTTGCTTAGACACACCAGGCATGCTCCTGCCTCACACCCTCTGTGTGTGCCGGTTCTCTGCCTAAAATGCCTTATGGAGGAAGACACTGTTTGTGCGTGATTTCTACTCAAAGACCTTCTACCAGAGAGGCCTTTCCTGACTATTCTGCACAATGTAACTCACACCCTTCATCCCCTCATTCCGCCTCATTCTCTGTCTCTCCCTGACCTTGTTTTGTGTTCATCGTGCTCACTATATTACATATATTTACTGGTTTATTGATATGTTATTTGCCTTTCCCCATCAGAATAAGTTCCATGGAGACACTGTAGCTGGTTCACCCCTGTATTCTAGTTTGGTATCTAGTCAATTCTCTATGAGAACATTCAGAAAAAAAGTGAAAAAAAGTCCACAAGCAAGACTTCTAATTTCAAACCAGATGCCCAGTATGCAAGCTGCAGTCAAAACTGGACTTTTATCACGCTTCTTGTGCACCAGACTGAAACTAGGGGCCTTCAAATGACAACTGGGACACCCCATAGTACAGGCACACCTCTAAAACGCGTGACCTATCGTACCCAACGATAGGTAAGTCAGATGTTTGGCACGTGCTTCAGGGTTCAGTCCAAAATCAGTTACTCAGAGGAATGAGAAGAAACCAAAAAACACAAATCCCCATCTCCTTCCCTTCAGAAATAGGTCTTAAAGCAATATGAAGAAAGGGAGAGAGAGGAAGTGGAATAGTTTAAAATGCCACCAGCTTTTATCTCTGTTATGTAATATATCTGGGAAATCTTATTATGTCTTATAATTTAAAATACAACACTCAGGGTTATAATAAACCACCCTAAGTTATATACTTTAGGCTCTTATATATTGATTTCTCTTAGCAAATTGTGCAGACAAATGCATTAGAGAAGCATTAGAAGAAAAATGTATCAAAACTTGCCCTCCACCAAAGAACATTTGCTCACATACTTGTAGCAAGGAGATGATCTCTCAACACACACAAATCCAAAGTATCCTCGTTTGCCTCCGAGTCTGGAACCTTTTCGGTGCTTATATTCACAGCAGGAGCTTAACCTGTTCACCTGGATCCCATTGAGGAAAAAGGTGAGACTGAAGGGAAAACCATGGTGCCTTTTGGAAATAAACTGAAAGGTCTCTGGAATTTAAAAAAGAAATACATGAGTAGAATCAACTAACATCTTCTAAGTGACTTTTTCTATAAGTACAATATTATGATCTAGATCATCTTTTAATTTGAGAACAATTTTTAATCATAGAATATATTTTATTACTTTTTTAATAATAAATACTCTAAGTCTTTATAAAACCCTTTGATTTGTAATAAAATAATCATACATAACATTATATAAACACTTACCATGGCAGGCATTATATATGATTATCTAGGGTGTGTTACATAGGGAAGAGGGAATATTTCTATCACTAGTTTCTAGGTGAGAGGAAATTTTAAGGCTTAGATGAGTTTAATAATTTACCCAATATTATAAGTGGGACAGCTAGAATTTGAATCCAAACATCTCTCTAAATGTTATGTCTCTATCTTTCCATGCTATCTATTAATAATAAAGTGCTAATAACAAAAGGCTACTGTGGGCTCAGTAATGCCTTTTATTTATTTATTTATTTGGAGACAGAGTCTCACTATGTCACCCTTGGTAGAGTGCTGTGGCGTCATAGCTCACAGCAACCTCAAACTCTTGGACTACAGGCACCTGCCACAACGCCTGGCTATTTGTTGTTGTTGTTGTTGCAGTTGTCATTGTTGTTTAGCAGGCCCAGGCTGGGTTTGATATATGTGGCCGGCACCCTAACCCCTGAACTATGGGCTCCAAGCCAGTAATGCCTTTTTAAAATTTTTAATTTTTAGCTGTGACTTTAAATATCCTAAAACATATATGAATGAAGCACTTATTCATCTCCAAACCATATTCAATTGTGTTTGAATTTGAGATCTCTTCTTTCTCCCTGACCCATCCCAAAGTTCCATTAATAAATTAATAACACTGCCTAAAATTAATAGCTTATAATCATTCCAAGTCTTTATAATGCTCTTTGAAAAGGTCCCACCCTAGAGGCACTAATCCCAAGCCAGATAAACCCTGCTTTTTACAGAGTTACTCAAAATATTTCTTCTCATGAAAACTTATTAAAAAAGAAAAAAAGACCCTCCCTGGATTGTTTCGCTTCTAACAATAATAGAGTTAACAATTTTCACCTTTCTAATATGTACACATTTCCTATTGTTGTACTTACTACAATCTATTAAAATATGGCAAAGTTCAATGTGCATCAGAATCACCTGGAGGGTTTATTAAAACACAGACTGCTGGTCCCAGCTACTTGGAAGGCTGAGGCAGGAGAATGGCTTGAGACAAAGAGTTTGAGGTTGGTGTGAGCTATGATGCCTCAGCACTCTATTTAGGGCAATAAGAATGAGACTCTGTCTCAAAACAAAACAGATTTCTGGGCCTTATCCCAGAACTTTCCAGGTGATGCTGATGCTATCAGTCTAGGGACTGTGCTTTTAGAACCCTAATATAGATGTTTGGTGCCTTAAATATTTGTGAAATCCATGAGAGCTAAAGCTAGTCTTATTTTCCCCAGGTCCTGGGACAACGGCATTGAAGACTCCCCCCAAATAATGAAACACTGTGTGCATACCTCATTCTGCTGCCCGAAGTATTTCTAAGTCAGATCCAATTCATTCTAAAGAATAAAGTTATTAAAAAGGCAATTCTATCATTTATACCAGAGTATCTGTCATGTGAAAGTAAACACACTAGGAAAGTAAAAACTAAAAAAAAAAGCAAAGAAAAAAAAGCGTCTGGGGAAACTAAGACACAAAGTCCACTTGTCTTAATGATAAATGAACTCCCCAGGTGGTGACTAGGAAGCAAGTTGACTGCTCTCATTATCACGTACTGTGACCCATTCTACTGCACTATCATGCCCCATAACTCCCCAGGTACCCAGTCCAGGAGGGAGAACAGCCAAGGACATGTTGCAAATAGGTACAGGAAATCAACTTCCATAAGTGATACTTTGTTCAAGGTATTTGATGCCCACATAGCTGAAGAGCCTACCCAGCTATTATTCTATTTTGTTCTTTTTTCCAAGCATATAGAACAAGAATCGGCAACCTCTGCTGTTACTTCTTTGTTATTTATTTTTACAATTTTGTATTTTTAAAAACATAGTGACACCTGCCAACCTTGACTGCATGGTTTCCTCATGGAGCAGGGAGAAGAAGAGAGACCAGAAACCAGAAGGCCTTGTTCCTTGACCCAGCTGAGGGTCCCTTGGTGAGTCATTCAACATTGCTGCATTTCAGAATTCTCATCTTTAAGAGGGAGATGGGGATAGGAGACTGTGTCCCTGTCTATTCACTTCATAAAGCAGATTTGAAGACTACATAATGCACATATTAGAAAGCCTTTGTGTAGCACTTGTACAATGTACTCATTCATTGTTCACTGACAGTGGGTAGTGCTATTTTAGGCACAAAAGAGAAAAATACTGAGAAATATCAAATGTAGTGTCCTTTCTCAAGAAGTTATAATTGAGCAGGAGAGGCAAAAAATCAATAAACAAGACTTCTGGAGTGAGGTCATCAAATTCTAACCCCTTAAATTGTCATCTCTAGAATTGGACCAAAGACTGAACACAAACTGAGCAGCATTTATTTATAAAAAATGGCTGAACTATAGATAAACAGTAGAAATCTGTGGGATTCTTGCCTGGGACTACTCTCACCCCATCCACCTGCCACTACTTCCCCAGAGTAGTTCTAATAGGGTAGGACAGGCCGTGAATAACCAGCAGCTTCAGTGTCAGGAGCGGGTGGCTGGATTTGGAGCAGAAGATGAAAAGCCCTAGCCTGTGGCATTACCAGTAATAAGTAGCAATTTCAGAGGTAAGCTCACAGGAAAGGTCAGTCTCTAGTGCACATTAAGGCAAGCAACAGGCCAGTGGACAGACCAGAAGCTTAACAGGGGGATACAGGCAACTGGGGGTCACAGAGGCATTCAGTGAGTTCTCTCAATATCCCCAGTTAACGGGAAGCCTAGCAGACTCCCCAGGCCACGAGGAGCTTTCACCTGTGCATGGAGGAAACACAAGAGAGCCTGGTAGAAAACAAACACTGGAGCAGTCTTGAAAACTGCCAGAAATTTTGAATACATGCAACCCACTGTAGTGAATTGAATCATGTCCTCCAAAAATTCATGACCACTCAGAACCTCAGCATGTGACTTTATTGGAAATAGTGTCCTTCCAGATGTAATTAGGGAAGATAAAGAGAGGTCATCCTGGATTTAAGTTTTGCTCTAAATTCAATGACTTATGTTCTCATAACAAGAGGAGAGGAGTCACACAGAGATACCTGGAGAAGAATTCATGTGAAGACAGCAGCATTTGGGATGCTGGAGCTACAAGCCCAACAATACCTAGGATTGCCAGAAACCAGAGCCACCAGAAGGTGAAAGAGTTAAGGACGCTGCCTTCCCCAAAGCTTTTCAGGGAGTGTGTCTCCACCAACCACCTTGATTAGAAACTCTTGGCTTCCAAATATGTGTACATATAAATTTCTTTGTTTTAAGCCACAATTTGAGGAACATTTTTTATGTCATTCCCAGGAAACTAATACACTGCAAATATACCTGTTGCTAGATAATGGAGGCTTCACTGTCCCAAGGTGTCTAAGCCTGCCCAACTCTGAAAAACCACTGAATGATCAATAAACAATAAAAAAAAAAAAACAGAGACAACCTTGAAGACCAGCCTAAAAATAAAAAGGTTTTTTTTTTTTAAATTTAAAGGAAAAATCATTGACTATACAACAGGGTGATGGGAGATAAATTTCACAAGTGTATTCTAGGTCAGTTACTAAAAGGGTAAACAACAAAGCAAAAAAATGTTTTAAACCACCAACAATAATAACATCTGATAAGGAAAAGTCAGAATCCAGAATTCACAGTAGCTTTGGTAGCTTTACTACCCTGTCTACAACATCAAATTTTCCATAAAAAAAAAAACCTCAAAGACATGCAAAGAAACATGTGAGTATGAACAATACTCAAGGAAAAAATATCAAAATTACTTCTAATCAAAAGAAATGACAACGACGTACGTCTACATAAAAGCTTATATTCATATAAAATGAATATGTATAATAAGCCCAAACTGGAAACAATACAAATGCCTACCAACTGGGTAATAAATTTTAAAACTACTATAAATTCATGTCATGGGGTCTACTCAGCAGTATAGGGAGAGAGCAACCATGGCTAGTCAACAGGACTTTCAAGAACGCTGTGCTCAGTCAAAAAAGCAAGACACAGTACTACCCCCTGGAAGACTTCCTTTATGTGAAATGTCCAAAAGAGAAAATTGTAGAGTTAGAAAGCAGAACCATGGTTGCCCTGGGGCTAACAAGGAGAGCGGGAACTAACAACCAATGAGCACAAGGAAACTTTTCCTGTAGACGGAGATGTTCGAAAATTGGTTTGTGACAATGGCTGCCCAACTCCGTATAATCCCTAAAGGTCACTGAATTGTATACTTATAGCAGTTAAATTTATGTTATTAAATTTGTACAACAATAAAGCTTTTTTAAAAACTAAACATATATATGTAAAAAAAATTTAAAAACAGTTCATTTAAGTCAGAGTACAGTGACTGTTCCGGTTTTGAGCACAGACTGAAAGACATGAGCCCTTGGGGTAGAAAAGAATAGGAGTCAGCTGAGACAGATGTGCAGCCTTAATCTGAATCCTAAACGAAGCCATTATCCAATTTACTCAGTACTAATATGAAACCAGCAGGTGGTCTGATCCATGCCCACATAGGAGAAAAACTCATTTCAGTTCAAGTTCGGGGGAGAGGGGTTGAGGTGCTCTCACTGAATGGGCACAGGGTGGGGGTATCTGGCACACCTGTCATGTGTGGGACATAACCACAAGAGGGACTCCACCTGTGGCTCATTGAGTAGGGCACCAGCCCCATATACTGAGGGTGGCAGGTTCGAATCTGGCCCCAGACAAACTGCAACCAAAAAAGAGCTGGGCGTTGTGGTGGGCACCTGTAGTTCCAGCTACTCGGGAGGCTGAGGCAAGAGAATCGCCTAAGCCCAAGAGCTGGAGGTTGCTGTGAGCTGTGATGCCACAGCACACTACCAAGGGCTACAGAGTTAAGCGCTGTTGCTAAAAAAAAAAATCCAATGTTTTGACCTGGATTGTACTCTCGCACTAACCTGAAATAAATTTACTTTATAAAATAAAGAATAAAAACAAAAGGAGGGAAGAGAGAGAGCCTTCCAGACAAAAGGAAATACAACAACCAAAGGCAAGATAAGTGCAGTGTGGGGCAGTGAAGAAGGCGTGCTTGCCAGGGAGCCGGGAGGAGCGCAGACAGGCCCCCAGGACCAGGTGATGAAAATACTGGAATATGGGGCAGAAAAGGAAGAAATTAAAAGAGGGCAGAAAAACAATGTTACTTCATTCTTGACACCCACATGAACCCGAGAGGCCAGGTTTGTCTTGTTTGTAAGGATAAAAACAGCAAATGAAAATGCCTGTGAAGAAACAGTTCTCTTTACAACTAGCAGAAAATACTTGGGTAACTTCATAGGCATATGTAATAAACAATCAACTCGTAGCTTGACATCTAAAATCAAACTGTGAGACATCATGAATGACTGTGAGAATAAAAGATCTACTTGCTGCATTCCTAAATAATTGATTTTATTATTATGTCTAATATAGAAGCAAGACAAATTAACAAATGCCACATTTTAATGAGTTTAGTGCACCAAGAATAATGTTACACTCCATCTTTTTTCTTTGAATAGAAATCTTCTAAAAACCTCTTCACATTTCACTGAATCATGCACAGCTTTGATTTGTACAAAGGGCAGAGTCTTTTCAGTTCAACTAAACTACTAAGATTACTGAACCACAAGTCAGCTCCGCACCACACAACGTTTTAATTGTGAACAATTACTTTCCTGGCAATCAAGGGCAAGCTGAGACAAGATTATCATGTGGACAGGATTTAATTATTTAAGGTTCCATTGCATCCTATTAATCAAGACTGTTTGATGCCACAACACCAAGGTCCAGCATCAGTATGTGTGCAAAATAAAACTGAGCCAGTCACACCCTTCCCCCATCACCCTTGGCTCTGCACTCTTATCCCAAAATGTATCTTGTCTACCAGAGAATCATTCAGCTAAACCTCACTTTTTTCCATTTGTAGCTACCACTTTTCCCAGCAGTCAAACAGATATTATATATGCCTTTGGTCAAATAAAGTGTAATCTAAGACCCAGGATAATTTTATTAGGTCAGTTTCAATTTTAGCCGACAGCTAGTTTCATCATTCTCCCTAAATTAATAGCTAAAAGTTATGCTTAAAAAATGACAATATGTATTTTTGTCACTATTATTAGGGTTTCAAACTCATCTTATGAAAAAGGTAAGAAACCCTTTGCTATTGAGAATAGCTCACTGAGGCTGCAGAGAACTGAGTGGGGTCTTGCACCTAGTCAGGGGCCAGAATCTGCTCTCGACTCTGCCCACAGTGTAACCCTGGACAGCCATCCTACCCATGGATTCATTTTCCTCATCTACAGATGGAAGGCACAAGCTCTGCAGTGCTATGGCAAAATGAGAAAAAGTCAATTACATTTCCACCAAACATGTAAGATGGGAAAAATAATTTCTACCATGATTGAGCATCATAGTACGAGTACATTTTAAGTTAAAACTAACCTTCAAATGTTCATATTTTTTTATGTCAGGAAGTTTTAAATATGTAATTCCTACTTATGTAGTTACAGTTTCTCTTTAAGGACTTGAAAAGTTTTAAATTAAAACTCTGCTTCCCCAAGAATAAGACATCCTCCGAAAATAAGACCTACTTATTAGACAAGATAAGACGTCCCCTGAAAATAAGACCTAGTGCATCTTTAGGAGCACACCTTAAAATAAGACACTGTCTTATTTTCATGGAAACAGGGTAGTTGTTTTTGACTGACGAGGGAAATCAGAAAGACCAATAGTAAAAATCCCAAGTTTGCCCCCAAATCCTCCCTTAATTCTTCAGGCTATATTAACACTAACCAAACATAAATATTTCTTTTGATTAGTAAAAGCAGCATTACTTTCTAAACACAGTTTCTTAAGCAAGGAAATAACAAAAATAATCTTGTAAACACTCTTTTGTTTCACCACTGTTCCCCTGAGCTAAATGTTGGGGAAAAAAAACACTACAGGACAATTTGTGAAAATGTATATCGAATATAAAAATCATCTTATGCTGAAAAACAGGGACTTACAATCAAATGAAAGCAGAAATGTACTAAAAACTATTTAGCCAAATTCTGCACCAAGTTATTTAGATATGATTTCACCCCAAAGTTTATTAGATTTGTGATTTTATCTCAACATACCTCTGAAGAACAAATTGCCAATCTGGTATTTTTCTCTTAGAATAATGGATGGTATAATTCACTATGGCAAGCCAAATAGTTAACTTGTAATTTGGGGGACAGCTTATTCATGCAACATTTTAATGATCATATATCTCTACCCTCAAATTAATCTGTTACCAGGTTAAATCACTCTAAATCCTTTCTTCCACAATCTGCAAGAATAATTGCTGTTTCAGTTTCAATCACGAAGCAGTAAATCAAGATTTACTTTTAGGCAGTTGGTTTATAAGTCTCTGGATATGCATAATTTCATAAAGTGATTGAAGTCATTTTGATATTATATCAACAACAGCTTATCTATAATATCAACTCCAAGCAATTAAAACAAATTAACATTTTATGTGTACCTTTTTCAAGCAGTTTGCCTTTGTAGACACAAAGATTTTCCCCACCACAGTGCTGTTGGTAAACTTTTATTTCATCCCGGAAGTCTGGGTTATCATAAGCTAGGTGTACGTTTTTCCCCAAATAGATCATTGTAATAGCTGCATTACTATGTGGCGATGTTTTGTAAATACTTCTTGATTTCTAGTATAAACAAAAGAAAAATGAGGTTTATTAACTACTTTCTAATCAGAGTTCTCATTTTCACATGAAATTATAATATAAAGAATTTAAAAGGCTACTTTTACATACCTAGCAGTGAAACGTTTATAAAGTGGCAATTTACACAATGCACAAAAAGTGAAGGCCATTACAAAATAGATCCTTCTACATAACTGTAACATAGACATTTTGGCTTTCTATATGTAACGTAAGTATGTGTGTTTGTTACATCCTATAAAAATGTCTATAAGGGGCTAAGAGGAAATGCTTTTGGTTCTTTTAGCTGATTCTCAAATAAAAATTCAAATGAATGAAATAAATATTGGTGACATCATTTTATTCTTATTTCAATCGACAGTGATGTGATTTAGCAATAGCTTTTTCTTTCTTTTTTTTTTTTTTTTTGTAGATACAGAGTCTCACTGTACCGCCCTCAGGTAGAGTGCCGTGGCATCACACGGCTCACAGCAACCTCTAACTCTTGGGCTTATGCGATTCTCTTGCCTCAGCCCAAGCAGCTGGGACTACAGGCGCCTGCCACAACGCCCGGCTATTTTTTTGTTGCAGTTTTGGCCGGGCCTGGGTTTGAACCGGCCACCCTCGGCATATGGGGCCGGTGCCCTATTCAGTGAGCCACAGGTGCTGCCTGCAATAGCTTTTTCTAATTGACTGCTTTACCTGTACAATTAACATGGACAACATATCCTTCTCTGGGCTTATGCCATCTGAATGGAAGATGGGCACATCGACTCCTTCTATGGTCACTCTGAGGCTGAGTGATCATGTCTGTTATGAGGCTGGAATTATCCAGTATCTCAAGAGGCATTCAGTTCAATGAGAAAAAACTATATGGTTAATACCGTTTGTATCGACAACATACCCAACAATTTCTTAAAAATTACCATGTAAACCTATTTGATAATCTGTGGCATCACCCAGTTTAAATTATTTATTTATAAAAATGTTCATAAACTTATTTACCAAAAATTAAAAGAAAGATCCTAGGCATTGATCCTAGGCATCAAAGATCCTAATTGAGAGTCTAAAGTGTCTTTATTAATGTTAGCCTGATCTCTAAATGGAGAAGGAGAAAAGGGAAAAGAGGAAGAGGGCTGAGCAATATGAAAGTTTGGGAGGGTCAACAAACTTTAAGAAGGACAAATGAGAACATTGTAGGCCTCTAGCATTAAGAACCAGGCTTTGCTTCTCATCTATGTCACTTTCCTAAAAATCAATGTTTAGTGAAAAGAAAAATACGGAGAGTTCAATTTTCAGTGGGTCCAAGACAGTTGAGTTTGAAAGAATAATAAAGCTGCAACAAATTTTTTTGAACAAACTATTAAAATATTTCCATCCCCCAAACGATTCCCTTCCACCTGAGAGGTTTTTTTTTTTAATTCAATTCTTTTCAGAGAAAATAAATCTGATGAAATGAAATTCTCCAAACAGTCTGAAAAGTATAAATGGAGGAGAAAATTAAAGAGTTCAAATTCAAGCAAATTGTCCTGCCTGTTGGAAATAAGTGCTCCCAAACAGAGAGACACCCAACAGACATATTTTACGGGCATTGAAAGATGTGAAGGTAAATCAGCAAACCGGTGGCTTGTTCTTTGCAGATTAGAAAGAAACATCTCCCTGAATCACAGTTGAAGGAAAGGGATGATAGTAGGCTTGGCTCCCACTTGCAAAATCAAATCATAATCTTATGTTTCCCTTTGCCTGGGCAGTGTGGAGCTGTGACATGCATGTGTGCGGCCCACTGCACAAAGACTTAAGGCAAATCCAGCTCCAAGCTGCATCCTGCACATTTAATGAAGTGACTGATTGAATAAAAGCATCCCCCTTTTGTTAAGCAATGCTTTCTAAAGTGGCTGGATTTAGAGGTAGGCCTGGGAGCTTCCAGGAGATAAGCACTGTATAAATACAAGGTAATAGTGGGATTAGAGGGGGAGAAGGGCCTGCATCATATGTACGAAATGAGAGAGACTAGCAAGAGAAACATTAAAAAGTAAAATAAAGGCAACAGCAGCACTTCACCCTTTTCATTTCCTCTAATTCATTTTTTTTCCTGCTAAAGCATAACTCTTTTCTCTTGAGTCTAGTTATTTCATTCTCTTTTTAAAAAATATTCCTCAATTACTACCACCAAGTAATCGTTTCTGGGTTCTAATAGGAGGCTTACCCGACAGCTCATGATTAAATACTTGTGCTAGGAAACAAACGGTTGTTTTTCAGTTGACTAAATTGGCTCTGTACTTACCATCTTGCAAGGTTATAATGACCCCAGATGGATGAAACTTTAACAGAGTTTCACAGTCCTTTTCTGCAAGTCCCAAAACCTTCCATGAAAATTCAGTTTCATTTCAAGAACGGCAGCATGGCCTCATACCCCTGTACAACTACAGCTTATCTTTCTGACTTTTCATTTCTTTTCATATTTCTTAAGCAAGTACAATCAGAGCTGGTAAATAAACATCAAGCCCACTGAGTGGTTAACCAGGCAGCAGTTACATTTGGTTTTGTAATATTTGTATTCCATTATTGTGTTTGTAATATTTGGTTTTGATGCTAAGTTTTCACTGGAATTTCTTTTATCCCTGCCCCGGTCTGTGTGAGAGGTGGATAAATGTCTTACCACAAAAAATAAATAAGTGAAGTGATGGTTATGTGAATCAGTTTGATTTAAGCATTCCACATTGTATATCAGATCATCACATTGTATTTATACAGTTATGATTTAGTAAAAAATTAAATTTAAATTAATAAAAAAGACACAGTAAAGGTATCAATGTGCCTGCTCTTGTTCAAGTGTTGCGCAGCAACTCCTCTCCTTCCATTGAAGCCCCAGTGAATTTTGGACATCATAAAGTCCTACCTGGACCCCTGCAATAGTAACGTGACCACAGAATTTGCATCCAAATAGGATGCATAGAGAAAGAGATGTTACTAAGAATTATGGGAGAGGGAAAAGAGCAGAAATTTGGACTGTTTCAGAAAAACTGGGATGTAGCATCATCCTACAAATTGGTCTCTCCACTGCTCCTCTGATATTGCTCAAAATCTCCTTTGTCTAAGATATCAGAGTGTGTATTCCTCTCTCCCATTAGAAAAGAATGGTATCTAATTATTATATCCCAGAGTCTTGCCAGTGCTGACACTTAGCAAGGATCTAATAATGTTGATCCCACTGGACATGGAACACTAAGGCATTCCACATTTGTCCTCTGCTGAGACAGGAAGTACAGTACCGTAGGTTGGCCCTACCCTAAAGTGGAAGATTTGTACATTGATAGGAACTCAATAAAAACCAATTTATAGGCTAAATAAATCAAACAATTATTAAGCTTTGGTGATTATAATTTGATAAAGATTGATACAAATAGTAGGTTGACTTTTAATCTTAATTAGTCTGAGTTTAATCTCCACACTGTTTTCCATAGAGGGTGTACTAATTTGCACCTGTTTGTTTCTCTCTGCATTCACACCAACATCTAGCCTTTTTGGACTTCTTAATAAGGGACATTTTCACTGGGATGATGTGGTATCTCATCATGGTTTTAATTTGCATTTCCCTAATGATTAGTGACATTGAGCATTTTTTCATGTTTATTGGCCATTTTTCTATCTTCTTTTGAAAAGTTCCTGTTCATGTCTTTGGCCCACATTTTAATGAGGCAGGTTAGTGTTTTCTTGCTGATTTGTTTGAGTTCCTTGTGGATTTTTGTTATTAATTAGATTTTTATCCAATGTTTACTTGTGAGTATTTTTTCCCATCCCATAGGTTGTCTGTTTTCTTTGTTCATTATATCCTTGGTTACACAGATGCATTTTAATTTAATCAAGCCCCATGTATTTATTTTTCTTATTGCTGTTATTGCCATTGGGGTCTTCTTTATAAATTCTTTGCCTAGACCTATATCTAGAAGAATTTTCCAAGGAAAGAAGTCATATTATCAAAAAGTCACCTGCACTCAAATATGAATGACGCACAATTCACAATTGCAAAGATGTGGAATCAACCCAAATGTCCATCAGTTCATGAATCAATTAACAAAATATGGTACATTATGGAATACTACTCAGCCAAGAAGAAATGTGATTAGATGCCTTTTGCAATAATTTGAATGAAACTTGCAACAATTATCCCAAGTGAAGTGTCTAAAGAATGGAAAAAGCAAACATGTGTGCACTCACTATTAAACTGGAACTGACTGATGAACATATATGTGCACAGAGGGAAGTAAGACTGAAAGGAAGTCAAGCAAGGGCTAAGGGGAGGAGAGCCCACGCAAAAATCTACCTCAAGCGTGCAATGAACACTACCTGGGAGACAGGCACACTTGTAACCTTGAATCAAGCATTATAAAAGCAACCTGCATGACCAAAAACATTTGTGTGCCCATAATATTTTGAAATGTAAACACATTGACACAGAAGCCAGCCACCACCCCTGTGTTGACACTGGCAGCATCAGAGAAAAACTGATATAAACCAGAGAAGGAGTGTTCATATTCCAAAGGCTAGGAAAGCAGCTGGCTGTCCTGACAACTTCTCACTGTGCTCACTGGCTTCTTTCCTTTCTCTTCTTTTTCTTGCTGGATTTCTCTGCAGTCTCCTCCTCCTTCGTTTCTAGGATGCTTTCTCTTTTCATGTTCCTCTTGCTCCTTTTTCTTAACATTGTGTAACCCATGGCTCATGCTTATGCCCAGAAACTCTGTGATCCTCCCAGAGACCTCGAAGCTCTAGATTTTGAGGATCTGCTTCTCTTATTCCTTCTAAGGGAAATTGTGATAAAGGGTCTTGCCCACATTTTCCTCCCCACTCCCTCTGCCTCCTAACCTACCCTTGTGCTTCCCTGTGTAACTCTGCATGGTATGGTGTGATGGTTAATTTTATCTGTTAACATAGCTGGACCAGGATGCTAGATTAGTGGGCAAAAATTACTCTGGATGAAATTCTGACTAATGCATGTGGTATTCCCCCTCCTCTTGGGAACTGTAGCAATTTTTTCCATGGCAATTTTCCCCTAATCTATAGATCTCATCAAACCATAACAATAATAACATCCACATTTAAAATAGCCAGCCACAAGAATACACCTGTTTTATTAGGCAAAGGGCAGCTAATGAAAGTGTTAAGCAGTGGAGGAGAATGTTGGGAGCTTTTTTTTTCTTTACAAAGTTTAAGTTAGTATCATGCAGAATGTACCAAAACTGAGATGAGTTTTGTATATTCTTTTTTCCCCTTCTTATCTTTCACCCTCAGCAATATGGTTCTATATGGAAACTTTCTACTTATTGTCTAAAGTCCATTTCAAATGCCACTTTCTGCCGGAGGCATTCTCTAACCTACTCAGTCATAACTAATATTTCCTTCCTCTGTGTTCCCACTGAGCTTTATTTATATCCTAATGATAGTACTCATCACAATGTATCATGGTTAATTGCATATATTTCTGTCTTTCTTGCTAAACAACAATGTTTATGAGAACAAGGATTTGATTTTACCCCTCTTGGTAAACTTAGCACCAAGCACAGTGCTTGTTATAATCAATAAATGCTAAGATGAGCTATTTGTTCATTTCAAGGTAGAACATAAGTATATAGATGATTGCAATAGACCAACTAAAGTTAGTAAGCAAACTCTTAGAAGTGATCAAGGAATACAGCAGGTCTCAGGTTACAAAATCAACATTCATAAATTGGTAGCCTTTATATATACCAACAATAGTCAAGCTGAAAAAATAGTTAAGGACTCTATTCCATTCACAGTAATGCCAAAGAAGATTAAATATTTGGGAGTTTATCTAACAAAGGACGTGAAAGATCTCTATAAAGAGAACTATGAAACTCTAAGAAAATAAATAGCTGAAAATGTTAACAAATGGAAAAACATACCATGCTCATGGCTGGGAAGAATCAACATTGTTAAAATGTCCATACTACCCAAAGCAATATACAATTTTAATGTAATCCCTATTAAAACTCCACTGTCATACTTTAAAGATCTTGAAAAATTATACTTCGTTTTATATGGAATCAGAAAAAACCTTCAATAGCCAAGACATTACTCAGAAATAAAACCAAAGCAGGAGGAATCACGCTACCAGACCTCAAACTATATTATAAATCGATAGTGATAAAAACAGCATGGTACTGGCACAAAAACAGAGAAGTAGATATCTGGAACAGAATAGAGAACCAAGAGATGAATCCAGCTACTTACCGTTATTTGATCTTTGACAAGCCAATTAAAATCATTCAGTGGGGAAAAGATTCCCTATTTAACAAATGATGCTGGGTGAACTGGCTGGCAACCTGTAGAAGACTGAAACTGGACCCACACCTTTCACCATTAACTAAGATAGACTCTCACTGGATTAAAGATTTAAACTTAAGACATGAAACTATAAAAATACTAGAAGAGAGTGCAGGGAAAACCCTTGAAGAAATTGGTCTGGGCGAGTATTTTATGAGGAGGATCCCCCGGACAAATGAAGCAGCTTCAAAAATACACTATTGGGACTTGATCAAACTAAAAAGCTTCTGCACAGCCAAGAACACAGTAAGTAAAGCAAGCAGACAGCCCTCAGAATGGGAGAAGATATTTGCAGGTTGTCTCCGACAAAGGTTTAATAACCAGAATCCACAGAGAATTCAAACGTAAAGCAAGAAAAGAACAAGTGATCCCATCGCAGGCTGGGCAAGGGACTTAAAGAGAAACTTCTCTGAAGAAGACAGGCGCACAGCCTACAGACATATGAAAAAATGCTCATCATCTTTAATCATCAGAGAATGCAAATCAAAACTACCTTGAGATACCATCTAACTCCAGTAAGATTAGCCCATATCACAAAATCCCAAGACCAGAGATGTTGGCGTGGATGTGGAGAAAAGGGAACACTTCTACACTGCTGGTGGGAATGCAAATTAATACATTCCTTTTGGAAAGATGTTTGGAGAATACTTAGAGATCTAAAAATAGATCTGCCATTCAATCCTATAATTCCTCTACTAGATATATACCCAGAAGACAAAAAATCACATTATAACAAAGATATTTGTACCAGAATGTTTATTGCAGCCCATTTCACAATTGCTGAGTCATGGAAAAAGCCCAAGTGCCCATTGATCCACGAATGGATTAATAAATTGTGGTATATGTACACCATGGAATATTATGCAGCCTTAAAGAAAGATGGAGACTTTACCTCTTTCATGTTTACATGGATGGAGCTGGAACATATTCTTCTTAGTAAAGTATCTCAAGAGTGGAAGAAAAAGTATCCAATGTACTCAGCCCTACTATGAAACTAATTTATGGCTTTCACATGAAAGCTATAACCCAGTTATAACCTAAGACTATGGGGAAGGGGGAAAGGGAGGGAAGGGAGGGTAGGGGGGATGGGCAGAGGGAGGGTGATTGGTGGGATTACACCTGCGGTGCATCTTACAAGGGTACATGTGAAACTTAGTAAATGTAGAATGTAATTGTCTTAATACAATAACTAAGAAAATGCCAGGAAGGCCATGTTAACCAGTGTGATGAAAATGTGTCAAACTGTTTATAAAACCAGTGTATGGTGCCCCATGATCGCATTAATGTACACAGCTATGATTTAATATTAATAAAAAAATAATAAAATAAAGTTAGTAAGCAAGCCCTTGAACTAGAGATGTTCCAGTGACAGTGGAAAAGAATTATCAGGTACGTGAGCCTTGCCAAGTATTAGAAGATGTAAAAATTGACTGCATATGTGACTTGCTTTCTATTTCTGTTGGGCATCTCTGATCTAGAGGGCTTAGCAATTAACCAGATATGTGATGCAGAGGGAAGAAAAAATTTGAGATTTTGAGACCAAATTACTGGAGAAAAGATTGTGCTTTATGAAAAATAAAGCAATTGTATGGAGAATCTGGCTTAAGTTTTAATGATGTCAAATTTGAGGGGCAGCAGGACCTGATATTTAGGCATTTAAAATTGCACCAGGCTCATATGAATCCTAAGATGTGGATGTGGGGTTCTGATGGGACATGGGAGAAAGTCTCAGATTAGCATCATGTTTGAAGAAGCTTTTTGTCCACTCCTTCAAAACACATGTAAGAAACAAAAACAAGCTTTGTTTTTAATAGATAAAAATAACCATTATAGAAAGCCTATGTTTTGACATTTATGGGAGCTCTTTATGGGACTAGCCACAGTTTCAGTAGGCTGCCATGTAGTGGGGGGTGACTAGCAAGGTCAGGTTCTCTCAATCCTGATGGGGAACCTAAAAGTCTGGAGGTGGGTGTGGTAAACGTCAGTGCACAATCTAACTAAGCTCATAGATTCAGTAAATGCTGGTATAAGGCTCTGAAGGTGCTGGAACAAAATAGGAGAAAGCAACAGGGTCCAGAGGGGACTGTGAATCCCACCACCTTGTTGTTTGGCTCCACCAATCATCCCCAGAGACACAAATCACAGAAGCCAGATGCCATGATGTTCTACACATTCACAGAGGAGCAGGTGGTGGGCTGCTAGCAAGCCCTCTTTCATTGCCTTTTACCTCTTCCTCGTCTTTCTTTTAAGTGCTTTTGAAGGATGTTTTGGTGAGTAGTAGTCATAAATTCAAAGAACAAATTTAATTTGTAAATTAGTCACAATGGCCATCTCCCCATAAATGAATCTTTTCTATATCTAAATAAAATCAACTTGTGATAATGTAAAAGTGCATGACTCTCTACACTGAGCTGGTTTTACTCTATACTCCAGGACCCAGAGCTAGAGTCAAATCCAAGAGACATCTAGCGAAATACTGAAACCACATGGGAAGTTGACCACATCATGAACAGAAAAAAAGTGTCCAAGTTGACACCTGTGCTGGTGACTACATTTTGTGACAAAGGAGAGTCACAAAGAAGTAAGACAAGAGGTAAATGCAAGCAGCAAAGAACCGTAATAGTGGAATGTTGTGAAAGGCGAAGGGGGAAAGTTTTAAGAAAGAGAAAATTAATAGCAAAAAATACTGTTATCAAAGAAAAATCATGATGAACAGAAAACACAAACTAACATGGTAGAAGTCTAATGTACCACTATGTAAAATAAATGTAACTGGACAAAACTCAATTTATGAATGGAACAAAGATTCTCAGTTAAATTAAATGCAAATTACCCATCTCTTGCATAAACACATTTAAACTCTAAAGTTTAATCTTAAAGATACCAAAAGGCTGAAATAAAAGAAAAACATACACACATGCACACACACAAATGTATACGTGTAGTTCACCCTTGAACAGCATGGATTTGAACTGTCAGGGTCCACCTATATGCAGATTATTCTCAATAAATATATTGGAGAATATTTTGGCAATCTATAACAATTTGAAAAACTCAGAAAATGCATAGCCTATAAATCTCAAAAATTAAGAAAAGGTATATCATGAATGCAAAAATATATGTACATACTAGTGTATTCAATCATTTGTTATCATGAAAAACATGTAAATCTATTATTAAAAATTAAAATGTATCAAAACTTATGAATACAAACACTTAGAGACCATACATGGAACCACTTGCAGTCAAGAGATATGTTAACAGACACAAAGTGCAGGGTTAAATTACAACTGCATACAATTCACAATGGTATATACCGTCCTACTTGTAATAATTTTCTAGCTACCTCCTGGTGCTATTGTGGTGAGCTCAAGTGCTGTGAGCATCCGCTTAAGATGTCACGTGATACTAATCATCTCTGCCTAAAAATTCATCTGTCCAGGAGATTGCAGATCACGGTAAAAAGTGATCTCTGTGGTTCTTGCATATTTTTCATCTTGTTTAGTGCCGTGCCAATAAACCTTGAAAAACACCGTAAGAAGCAGAGAAAAGTTATGACGTTACAAGAATGAGTTGAGTTTCTTGGTATGTACTGTGGGTTGAGGTCTGCAGCTATCGCTACCCACCATTGCCGCAGACAACTCATCTCACAAAGAGATGACAAACTTAAATCATCAATAAATGCTCACAGCTCCATAAGTGTATTCTCCCTTTATGATTTTCATAATATTTTCAGTTAATATTTATTCAGATTAATCATTATGATTTATCATTGTTAGTCTAGTTTACTAAAGAATACAGTATATAACATGTGAAATATATATATATATAAAACATATAAAATATGTGTTAATCTACTGTTGATGTTATTGGTGAGACCTCCAATCAACAATAGGCTATTGGTGGTTGATGTTGATGTTAATCTACTGTTGATGTTATTGGTGAGACCTCCAATCAACAATAGGCTATTGGTGGTTAAGTTTGGGGGGAGTCAAAGTTACATGCAGATTTACAACCATGGAGGGCTTAGCACTCTGTACCTCAGTATTGTTGAACAGTCAACTACACTCACACACACACACACCAGTAAAACACTAATCTAAATAAGGAGAACTATTTTTTTAAAAAGCATATTTTAAGACAAAAATGTGGTGATAAAAAGGATCATTTTTAATGACAAAGGGTCACTTGAATTGTAAGATAAAATAATTCTAAATCTGAGAGCACATAACGAGATTTTTTACACATTTACCAAACAGAACTTGGCATAATTACAAAGAGAAATTGACAAGTCCATACTTACAGAGAATGAATTACCATTATAAACCAAGAGACTGTGTAGATGAAAAAAAACTAAAGATGTAAAAATACGAGTGACATAATTAACATTTATCTACTGTACATTCACACACCCTGTTCGCAACATTTAAAGAACTATATTCTTTCTAAAAATTGAACATCTATTAGCCCACAAAGCAAGTCTCCACAAATACCAAAGAATTAAAATCACACAAAACAAGAATAAGATGCTTTTTAAAAGTAGCATTCAGTGAACACAAAAAGAGTTCTTAGAATTGAATATAGCAGGAGAAAAAACTCAGTAGAATGCGTTGAAGATAAAATTGAAAAAAAAAAAATCTCTCAGCAAGTAGAACAAAAAGACAAAGAAGTAGAAAGTAGCAGAGAAAAGCGAAGAACGTCAGAGCATCAGTAGAGCAGCTCTAACCCTCCTAAAATAGGAATTCCAAAGAGAGAACAGAGGTTAGGGGCAAAAAGGCCAAGTTGGAATGCACCCCTGTGACTCCAGAGGCAGGTCTGAGAATGCCTGTCAAAGGCAGGAGGCCGCTGCCCCCGTGCTGTGCTTCCCACCGGAACACAGACTCCCAGGGGAATCTGCCTCAGACGCTCATTTGACCTCGGGATGAAACAGTCTCTGCTCTCTCCTCCGTCCCAGCTACAGAAGCCCTGCTGTCCTCCTTCCTGCTGGAGGTGCAGGGTCTGGCCCACACGAGCACCTCACCCCACACCCTGATTCTGGTGAGCCCCACATTTCCTGGCATACTCATTACCAGGCCTTTCTGAAAACTGTCAACAAACCAAACTCAGATTCTGACCCTAAGATTATTTACAGTTTTCTTGGAATTATCGTCCTTTCTTTATACTGCTAGGTTTGAGCTGATTTCTGAAGTTTTGTGCAGGTAAGTGACAGAACTCTAAAGAAAAGCAGGGACAACTTAACACAGAAGTCAGCGTGGGGGCTGGAAGGGGCAGGAAGTAGGGGGCTCTGCAAAATAGGACTGTGGAGTCTGCTTCAGGGCGCGGTCATGGGTGCCTCCTGGATCACTCTTGTTTAACTTGTATATTCAGATTTTACACATTCTTATAGTTTATGGGACGTTGAAACTATTTTTTAAAGAGTATGAATAAGCAGAGTATGTCCCAGTAACAAATTTTAACATCAGAAATTCAACTCATACCACCCAAGTGTCTGAGGATAACGAGAAAGTTATTGTTTTTACTAAGTGGGCGCCACACCTTTGAAAGCATGTTCAGTGGCCTGGTGGAAACCAAGGCCAGCATGCAAGAAATTCAAGAGGAAGTTAGGGAATGTGGTAGATTCTGCTGTTGCTCCAAATTTTCCCTGGCCCTCCCTGTGACAAACTGATACTTCATTGAGATCAATCTTGGTCACAGACTTGTTTTGCCACGAGGAATCCAAGTGTCAGTGATATGTGCGGCCCCTGAGCTGAACCTTAAAAGTATGGTTCTGCTGTGCCTGAGGCGCTCGCACCCTGCCAGGCCCCTCCATTCTGAGCTGCACTGCGGTCTGGATCCCAGAATCGCAGCTGCTCAACAGACAATAATGTGAGCAAGAGATAAACATTTGCTGTTGTAAGCTGAGTTGCCTGGGGTTGTTTGTTACACTAAGCTCCAGTAAACCATTCTTCAGAGAACTTTGCAGAGAAGAGAAGGAGAAAACCGAAGTCTGAGGTTGCAGCACGTGAGGGATGCGAGGCAGAGATATTAGAGGAGGCTGGAAACGCAGATTGGAGAGAAGGACAAGCAGTGAAGGGGGAAGAGGGTGATGAAAGACAGGAAAGCGTGGGCCTCAGGGAGGAGGGAGCGTGCGCTCTGCAAAGGCATCAAGGAAGGGAGAGAATTTGGTAAAACAGAGTTGAATGGAGGAAATTTGAGCAAGCTGGAGGAAGATGGTCCTAATCTTTTGAGAAGGCTAGATAGAGGTGTGGAGGGCTGGAGGGGATGAGACGGGGACACAGGGTGGATGAGGTCCCTGAGAGTGAGGCTGGATTAGTCCATACGAGTCTGCGTGGACATCGGAACTTCACTGAAATGTTCAGAGCAATGTTGACACAGCTATCTGCTAGTAATCACAAACATTACATATAATTACTATTTTTTTATATTAAATGATAAAAGAGAAGATCTTTTGCCTTCTTACTAGCCTGTATTTGTATAATGTCCAACTGGCCTCGAAATTATTTTTTGTCAGTATTTTGAGGAAATGAGTATAATAAACTACAATACTTTCAAAGAACACCAAAAGAAAAGTTTTTCTAGGTTTTATACAGCAATTTGCCATAAATCATTAAAAATAAACTTTAGTAAGACATGCTATGTTTTTTCAGATATATTGTTTCTGAATTTTTACAAACTTAAATGTGAAGATACTTCTGACAACATGGATTAAAGAAAAGCCATTTGGAAATGGGTGCAGTTCAAATTAAATTTGACTGTAAGATTTACGACGCTTTCGTTATTAACTGTGCTAAGTTTGTTACTCAACTGAACTACTCAAATCTTTGATTTTGGATTCATTCAAGCTTACGATTACACTTATAAAATTATTATATTTCTTTACAGAAGGCGTTCTGCATGGGATTTCCCCAAATTCTTTCACTGCAAATCTAGAAATTTAATACTGAAATGTAATCTGTGCTAAATTAATAAAAGAAAAATTTCATAATCACCCTGGCGAAGACGGGCTCGAAGCCGTTGGGAGCAGTGGTGGGACGGAAGGTTCTCCTCCACATTTCAGATCGATTTTCTCTGGTGCTTCTTCCATTGGCGGGAGGAGGTGGCGGGGGGATGGGCATCATGTAGCTGCTAATGTTTGGAAGTCGGTACGGGTCCATTCTCTGTGAATTGCCTACAGAGTTCCTGAACTTTGTCACCGCCTTCCTGCCCTGTAATCACATTTCATGACATAAAAACCAAAGGAGCAAAATCAGTGACCCAGGGTTATCCAAACTTCAAGACCAGCCCATGTGACTGACACTGCATGAGCAAGTGTTATCAACACACAGATTGGAAACACTTCAGTCTGTTGAAAAATGGCACTTTGCTGTATCCACAGCAAATTAGCTAGTTGTAAATGTATGACCTTATATAGTATATTTTTTAACAAATAAATGTTGAGGGCATTTTAACAGTACTTTCTGGATTTTTCCCAACAACTGGTTTAATCTCTGGGGACCCAGTACAATTAAATAATTAAATCAAAGAAGTTTGAAGGGTTATCCTTTAAAGCAGGTCTGAGTAGTCCATTTAGCAATGAGGAGTTAGGACTTCCTCATACTCTTTTTTCACCCATCTGATATTAGAATAGACAAGGCTATGAACAAAAAGGAAATATGATGTACTAATTAAATTATTACAACCTTTATAGAGACTAAATTGGAATATTTATCAAAATTTTAAGATGCATACTCTAAAGAAAGTCTACTGGTAGGAAGAAATTCTACACAGATAACTTTACAAGTTCACTACTACAACTGTGTATAAGAATAAGATATATATGCACAAATATATATACATAACATTAAGTAAAACATCAAAAAAAGTAACGTCTTAAAAGTCTATCAATAGGATATTTCCCTACATTTGTACTTGTTCAGATAATAGATCACCAAGTTCATAAAGAATGATGTGAATCTATTGATCCTAACATTAAAAGTCCATGAGACATCACCATGCATTCATTTCAAATAATTTTCATGTGAATTATGATTAAAATCAAGAATAATTGAGAGAATTTAAATGTGGGATGATCTTCAGGGGGATATATTCAAAAAAGTTCAATCAACATGTATTACCTTCCTCATTAAAGCACTTCAGAAGGGGTGGAAATGAGAAAAAAACTAACCCCGAAGGTATAATCAATAATTATATTACATTTGTCAAGTATGAGTCCCTAAATTTTTGCAAATTGGTAATTTGGTGGTATCTGAAGTAGTTTCCAAACGTTAAGAGATATTTAAGTGTTCGTAATCTGTTTTATGACAATTTATTTGCTTTTACATTTATTTATATTTATATGATATAAATGTGAACTGTATTTTTTTAATTTTCTAATTTAATTGTCAACTAAGTCCTTATTTTGAGATGCATATTAGTGAAGTTATTTTCAAGAGAGGGAAATTATCTTCTACACACTGAATTTCTCATTGCTAAACAAGTAAAATACAAATTAAATAAAATCATGTGTAGCTCAAATTTTGATTGAAAACATTTATATGAATAGAAAGGGATTTAAGCCGATAGTCACCAAAGCATTTACGATTGTTACAATGGTTAATACTACTTTGGGTCGTATTTTTATTTTCCTACATTTTTTAATTTTTTTCTGTAATGGAATATATTGATATTGTAATAACAAGTGAAAATATTATGAACAATAAAATAAATGAATCTAGAACTTTGGTGGTTTAGAAACTTTTTAAAAAATTACTTCTGAGCAGACATCAGTGAATTACATGCCTTATTTGGAAATGATTTAATAAATTTTTAAAAATTTACACTTTCTTCTTTACCTGTTTTTATTTAACCCAAAAGCATCAAAGACATGTTTCCATGCTACCACAAATAATTCTCTCTTATAATTTTAAATGTATTTTAATGTACTATAACATTTTTTAAATGTTTTATGACATATTTAAGTATCTTCAAATCATTCTGTATTGCAAATATGATAGTATAAAATATTCTTAAATTTATTTCTTCACACATACGTATGTATTCCTAGAATACATTTCTATATGTCAAAATGCTTGATTGTGTTCACGTAAAGTGGTGGCAGATGCTCCCACGTCGCTTTCATAAACACTCATACCGATTTCTATTCCTACCAATAGCAGGTGAGAAAACTTTCATTCCAAGGATATTCATTTCCAATCATGTCATTATTTTCACTCAATTGCATCTTAACAGGTCTATTTTTGACCAATTGCTTTTGTCTAGGTTAAAGACCCTCACCCTGCCAGTTAGCAAAGTTCAACCTGCTTATGTACCCTGCACTTTCAAATACTTCACATAGGCAGGTCCTTTACTCTTTAAAAAAGCAATAAGAACTTATTGGATGTACAGTCATCATCAGAGTAGTATTCTTCTTTTGGAGTTTCTGGTTTCATTTAATATTAAATTATTTTCATCATCAACGCCACTGAAAAATATTACACATAAGGATGTATGGTCACAGCCTATTTTGTCTATCTAAATTATGCTACAAGGTCCAGTAAGTTACTTTTTGTCTTTCTTGATGCCCAGAGCAGTGTCTGGTCCATAGTATACCCTGGTAAGTATTTACTGAATGAAAGTAGTTTTAATTACCATGGAAGTCCTCTCAATTTTGTCAGCACATCAAGTGCCTATCCTCCAAAATAATCCAATAATCCATATCTCCAAAATTTGGAAACAGGAAAACAAAAGACCCTGTCAAGATTCAGTTAGTAAATCCATACAAAGCTTGGAGTAAATTTGGAAAATCAACTAAAAGGAAAAAAAAGTGAATCCCAGCATGCAGAACCTGAATATTACCTGAATGACAGTGTTCACACATCTAACAGGAAAATATATCCATCAGAGTATAATTACTAGTTATAGGAACTTAGAAAGGAATATAATTACCTTGGTAAATGTGGAAAGTACCCATCTGAGTACTACCTAGGGGAGAAAAAATCCTACCCATTGGACATTGAGTATTTCCAGTCCTAATGGCAAAGGTAGCCTGGAGGATATAGGTTTCAGCCAAAGTCCTTTGAGATTTCCGGTACCTTTGGCAAGCCCATTCCTAGTGGATTCACTGGGGCGTCTCAGCCCAATGCCATCAACATTCCATGACACCACATCCCCACATTCGGATTCCAGGCTCACTAGGCAACATTCTCATTGTGACTTGGCTTCTCATGCAGGCCCCTGCCGGGGTACAATGCACATTTTATGGAAGCTGTGACAATTTGATATCACTATTCCTTGGGGAATGAATGGCCTCTTATAGTGGTTTAGTTCTCTGTTTTGGTTTATCATAGAGGCAAAAATGTGCTTGTTGTGAGTTATCTGAGTCCCCCTGATGCTCTCTTTCAGGCTGTGACCATTTCTGGACACTGGCTGAAGGAATCTTCGGGCCTTTGACGTGAAGACCAGATCTTTATAAGTGTCACAGTAACTGACAGGTGACCCAACAAGTTCCTGCCCAGCTCCAGGCCATCCTCCCTAGACAAAGTGCCGCCACTTTTCAATTAATGTCTCCCACTTTCTGGGAAACTGCTGTTAAATTAACTGAAATAAGGTTTGTGAAAAGTGGTTCACAGGCTGAAAAGCACATTGTGTTAAAGTATTAGTTATTGTTTTTAGAGTTATATGCATACTTTTATTATGAAATACAATCATTTATTTGTCTGAATTAATTTCTCAGTGTCAAGGTTATCTCTAAGTTAAAGATAAAATAATTCAATTTCCTATGCCTTGTTTCCTAATCAAACATGGAACATAATTCACTCCCTTTGAACATAATGACAGTTGTACTCATGACACAGACTCTTTCTTAAGCTGGCTAATGTTAATTCTTCCCTGTAGAAATACAAACAATACTCTCCCGAATTATTAAATGCACTAATTCTCCCTCCCGTTTTAAGTAACTCACTTTTCATAGTGACCATATCTCCTTCCTGTGCTCTATTAAAATAAGTGGAAATTACCCGAGACATGACCTTGAAAGGGAAGCAGAGTCGACCTCTTCCATGTGATTAACTCAGCATTTTTAAAAGATGGACATTCTTTTCCTTTCTGTATTCAACCTTCTAAAAGTCAAACTGGAAGCAATTTCATACACTGATGGGAAGGTGAGTCGGCATGCAAATGCAAACTGACTCTTGGAAAGTTTCATTTCTTAGGGTTCACACATTTAAAATTTGGAAGGCGTCGACACTTTCTTTTCTGAAAGAAGTCAGATCTGACTAAAGAAAAGTCTTTCTGCTTTGTTTTTCAATCAGCCTTTCAAAGAGATAAGAAATCACCCTGTATTGTTACATATTTCTTAATTTTTTGCTCAGTGACACAGAAACTATAGGCTTTGCAGTTTCAGTAAGATATAATTAATCAAAAGCACATAGTAAGTGCTTCATAAATGCACAATATACATTCCACGGTGCAGAATAATTGAATATAGCACCTTAAAAACTGTGATACCCTAAAATCCTAACGAAGAATCGAAATATATTTCTTGAAGAAAATAACATTTACCCCAATAGGAAACGGAGCTGTGTTTTCCATCAGTGAGGGTTTTGATCTGGACCCTGAAGTTATCTTGGGAACAGTTTCCACTGCAGGATTACGGGGAAGAGGCTGTAATCGAATTGGAGGCTGCATATTTCCTGGGGCAGTGTATGGGCGAGGGGCTGCCTAGACAATTAGGGGAAAAAAATTCCATTTAAATTAGTATCTTGACATGTTTCCAGAACCAGTTAATAACCCAATAAATTGCCTACAGTCATTAATGGTACCTTTTTACTGAACAGATTAAACTTTAATTATGTCTTTCCATTATACATACCCTTATGACCCAACATGTTTGTTAAAACATATGGTGTTGAAGTCCTCTACATCACTAACTGCCACAATTATGGGGGAGTATATTAGACAAAGGGGATGTCCTTTATGATGTTTCTGTATTTTTAGTCACACTGTGAACTCACAGATAATACTTAATTTATGCTGTGCATAGAATGAATGGCTTTACTCATTAAAGGGTAAGTTGAAAAATGTTTTCTATTTTAAGGGGTCTAAAGGGATATTATTGGAAGGGACTCATTTCTGTTTAAAAGTTTTCAACATAAACTCTACTCTGAATCCTGTTAGCCTTACCATTTGTCTGAAGTTAAAACAGACAACATGTTACAAACAGAAGAGGTGAGGCAGGTGGTTAACCGAAACACATTACCATTTACTTAATTCCTTCCTTAAAGCATTAAGAACATGAAAATAAAAAATCATGACTGTCACCTTTGGAACATACTACATAAGAATGGACATGTTTTCCATGCTGAGTATTTTCCCTTTGCCCCTTCAGATCTCCTGAACGTTCTCTGCCCTGCTCTGTGCCCTGGAAGTGATTCCTTTTGAGACTCTTCCAACGAATCTTAGCATTGCAGTTGGAGTCCCCCAGTGAAAGGCACTAGCAGGAGATGAAAGGACAGGAGCAGAATGAGAGTAGAGTGTTTATTTTTCCTTCAGGGCTGCAATGGGCCAGCTGCATCCCTCTACCAAAGTCAAGTTCACAGCTGCCACTGGGAAGCCCTCCCCTAATGACAGGTACTAGCTGAAGGTTCTGGTAACCAATCCCTCTCTTTCCCCAAGATGTGCTGACCCTGGCACACTTAACATCCCTAGTTGGTTTTCATTAACCCTGCCTGCTTCTTTGTAAATAGTTTCTTTATAAACACTTCCTAATCACTCTATTTTCATGAGCCATCTGTTTCCTGCTGAGACCCTCACCGATGCATTTCCAATCAGTCAGGGACAGGCTATAGCAAAGACCAAAAGTGCCAATATAAACACTCCACTCTGATGTAACTTCACTATATAGATTAGCAGTGTGTCAAAAAGTGGGGAGGGGTGGGGGGGCATGAGGCTTTTGGCCCAATTATTCTATTATAATAAGAGAGTAGAAAACCTGTCAAGGATAGTACACACATATTTGGGTAAGGGGGTTTGAGAAGGATGGTATAAAAATAACTCATGAATAAGGCTTTATACATTCATTGACTCTAAAGAATGGTGAATGAGAAATATTCAGCTCCGCAAAGTATATGTAAATACTCAAAAACATTATAGCAAGACAGCTCCCACTACCAAAGTTTAGTCTTAGTGCCATTTTGAGAGGCAGTCATATGTTGGCAAATCTCTGATTTTGTTTCATAACATTCATGGAATTCCCACTGAGAGAGATCCTGTGAAGAGATAAAAAGTAATTTTAACATCTAATAGCAACACAAGACAATTAGTATCAAATGAACAACACAAAACTGCCAAACAGAAAATAACAGCAAAATACCTGAGAATAGACCATAGAACTAAAAGTTTTTAGAAACTTTAGAGAAAGCCAATGAGGATGATACAAATGAAAGCAGTTAGATTTTATCCACGTGGTAAACAAGAAGCAAATGGATAAGCAGAGGGGAATGGTGAGTTTGAACATCCGATTGATAAGAGAGCTGGTGATGAGCATGCCATGGCAAGAACAGCAAAGATAACATTCCCGAATATCTGTTTTCTTCCCAATTTTTATTTGGGGACACAGTTGTCATAACTAAAGGTTATATTCCCCAGCATCCTTGTGACTCTGTATCAATGCAGGCCTCAGTTTTGGCCAATACTATGTGAGCAGAAGTGGTACAGGACACATCCAGATCATACCCTTAGAGAAAAGAAGTGTGCTCTCAACTTTCCCTTCCACTCCTTTCCTCGGGCTAAAATATCCGCCTGGTGATCCACCACCTTGGATTATGTGCATAAAGGTAATACCCTACGGCTGGAAGATGAATAACGCAACAGGAGCCTGAGCTTTTAATGACTTTATAGACCAGAGATGACATACCAGGTGAGATCATGTATGTGTTCTGGGATAGGCCCTAAGGTTTAGGGCTTAAGGTTTAAGCCATTGTTATTTGGGGGGGGGGGAGGGCGTCCTCTGTTCATAAACCTATAATACAAACAGCCAAGTAGATTGCCTAGAGAAGTATTTGATTTTAAGAAACAAGAGATAAGCCTGCGTAGACCAAAAAGTAAGGTCTTAAAACCCACACAGAGAAATTAAACTAGAGGCATCTGACCAAGGGAATCAGAATATTCAAAAGAATTCTCTGGAACTCTGTTAAACAACCATGCCTTAAGAAGTTTTGTAAACTGAAGACAAAAACATGAAACAACCTAATGTAGAAATTTAAGAACGTAGGTTACTGCAAACTAGAACATGATCTATTGGCTGTTATGCTCTAAGTTTTACTTTATGAATTTGCATGTGGATATCATTTAGTTAGATGAATGTGGCAGTGGAACGTTTAACTGATTATGTTTTTCTCTAAAAACAAATCTGCACCATTAACTAACAGCTGTGAGCTACAAACTGTTGTAGTTCACATCAGAAGCCACCTTAAATTTGCTATGTTTTAAATTGTTTGTAATATATTTTCTTGGAATAAATATGGCACTGTAGCTTAACAGTCTCGAAACTGCGCCAGAATATGAATTGAAATTGACTACCTGGTGATTACTCAGCTGAGCATTTCTAACTCTTCGTAGAAGATCTCTGAGGGTGAATTTTCCAAGCATCTGCAGAATTAGTTGAAATGACTTTCCACAGCTTTAATGGGAGCAGTGCAGCTAAAAGCCTGTGTGCTGTTTTGAAAGTTTGGGTGCAATCAGCGACCAAGTGCACTAGCATTGCACTGCATGCTTTTCTTACTTAAGAACGTTAAAAGTGGTGCCCTGGGTGTGTGGTTGTAGGAAGGTTTGATTTTTCCTTTTCCAATTGTTGCCTGTGGGGGGCGGGGTGACTTAATTGCTGGTATTTCTCCACAGCTGAGACTTCAACACAGAGTAACTGTTTTCACTAGGGTCGGACAGAGACCAGTTGAAAACAAGACAAGAAACACTTAGCCCCACCACACCAAACAGGTCCCCAGTTTCTCAGCTGTACGGGTCCTCAACAAAGCTCCAGAGGAAAAATCAAATGGTGTAAAACAATCATGGGGCAGAATCAGTGGAAAAACTCTGGTAACATGAATAACCAGAATAGATCAACCCCCCCAAGGAAAGATATGGCAGATGTAACTGAAGATCTCATTCATAAACAGCTGGCCGAGATGTCAGAAATTGAATTCAGAATTTGGATTGCAAACAAGATTAATAAAATGGAGGAAATTTTGGAATTAGAAATTTGAGCAGCAATTCAAAACTCAGAATTAGAAATTCGAGGAGAAATTCAAAAGTTGTCTCAAGAACTTAACGAATTTAAAGACAAGACCACCAAAGATTTTGACGCACTGAAGCAAGAATTTGCAGCCCTTAAGATCTGAAAAATACAGTAGAATCCCTCAGTAACAGAGTACAGCAAGCAGAAGAAAGGATTTCTGACCTTGAAGACAAAGCCTTTGAACGCTCCCAAACTCTCAAAGAGGAAGAGAAATGGAGAGCAAAAATGGATCATTCTCTCAGAGAGCTCTGGGATAATTTAAAGAAGGCCTCATTGGAATCACTGAAAGTGATGAAGTGGCCTCACTAGGCACAGAGGGCCTTCTCCATGAAATTATGAAAGAAAATTTTCCAGACATTCCAAGAGATTCTGAAATTCAGATAGCAGACAGTTTCAGAACCCCAGCATGACTCAATCCGAACAAGACATCCCCCAGGCATATCATAATTAACTTCACTGAAGTTAATATAAAGGAGAAAATTCTGAAAGCAGCCAGACGTAAAAAATCCATTACCTACAAAAGGAACAATATTAGAATGACTGCAGATCTCTCTGCTGAAACCTTTCAAGCAGAAGAGGGTGGTCATCGACTTTTAATCTCCTAAAGCAAAATAACTTTCAATCCTGGATCCTGTATCCAGCTAAACTGAGTTTCATTTATGATGGAGAAATTAAATACTTTAATGACATTCATATGTTGAAGAAATTTGCCATAACCAAACCAGCTCATCAGGATATTCTCAGACCTATCCTCCATAATGACCAGCCCAATCCTCTACCACAAAAGTAAACTCACTCAGAAACTTTTGATCAAACTCCAACTTCCACAGTGGCAAAAGGATTAAAAATGTCCACTGGACTTTTGAAAAACTCAATACCCAAAATTTTACCAGACTTATCAATATTCTCCATTAATGTGAAGGGCTAAAATAGTCCTCTAAAGAGGCACAGGTTAGCTGACTGGATACAAAAACTCAGGCCAGATATTTGCTACATACAAGAGTCATATCTTACCTTAAAAGACAAATATTGACTCAGGGTGAAAGGACAGTTGTCCACATTTCAGACAAATGGTAATCAGAAAAAAGCAGGTGTTGCAATTCCATTTGCAGACACAATAGGCTTTAAACCAACAAAAGTAAGGAAGGATAAGAATGGTCACTTCATATTTATTAAGGGTAATACCCAACACGATGAGATTTCAATTATTAATATTTATGCACCCAAACAGAATGCACCTCAATTTATAAGAGAAACTCTAACAGACATGAGCAACTTGATTTCCTCCAGCTCCATAACAGTCGGAGAATTCAACACTCCTTTGGCAATGTTGGATAGATCCTCCAATAAGAAGCTGAGCAAAGAAATTTTAGATTTAAACCTAACCATCCAACATTTCGATTTAGCAGACATCTACAGAACATGTCATCCCAACAAAACTGAATACACATACTTCGCATCAGCCCATGAAACATACTCCAAAATTGATCACATCTTAGGTCACAAGTCTAACCTCAGTAAATTTAAAGGAATAGAAATTATTCCTTGCATCTTCTCGGACCACCATGGAATAAAAGTTGAACTCAGTAACAACAGGAATCTGCATACTCATACAAAAACATGGAAGTTAAATAACCTTAGGCTGAATGACAGCTGGGTCAGACATGAGATTAAGAAGGAAATTGCCAAATTTTTGGAACAAAACGAAAATGAAGACACGAATTATCAGAACCTCTGGGATACCACAAAGGCAGTCCTAGGAGGGAAATTTATATTACTGCAAGCCTTCCTCAAGAGAATGGAAAGAGAGGAAGTTAACAACTTAATGGGACATCTCAAGCAACTAGAAAAGGAAGAACATTCCAGCCCCAAACCCAGTAGAAGAAAAGAAATAACCAAACATAGAGCAGAATTAAATGAAATTGAAAACAAAAGGATTATACAACAGATCAATAAATCAAAAAGTTGGTTTTTTGAAAAGATCAATAAAATAGATAAACCTTTGGCTAACCTAATCAGGAAAAAAAGAGTAAAATCTCTAATCTCATCAATCAGAAATGACAAAGACGAAATAACAACAGACTCCTCAGAAATTAAAAAAATCCTTAATGAATATTACAAGAAACTTTATTCTCAGAAATATGAAAATCTGAAGGAAATTGACCAATACTTGGAAGCACGTCACCTTCCAAGACTTAGCCAGAATCAAGTGGAAATGTTGAACAGGCCAATATCAAGTTCTGAAATAGCATCAACCATACAAAATCTCCCTAAAAAGAAAAGCCCAGGACCAGATGGCTTCATGTCAGAATTCTACCAAACCTTTAAAGAGGAATTAGTACCTATATTACTCAACCTGTTCCAAAATGTAGAAAAAGAAGGAAGACTACCCAACACACATTCTATGAAGCAAACATCACCCTGATCCCCAAACTAGGAAAAGACCCAACAAGAAAAGAAAATTATACACCAATATCACTAATGAATATAGATGTAAAAATACTCAATAAGATCCTAACAAACAGAATCCAGCAACACATCAAACAAATTATACATTATGACCAACTCGGTTTTGTCCCAGAGTCTCAAGGCTGGTTAAATATATGCAAATCTATAAGTATAATTCAACACATAAACATTAAAAAACAAAGACCATAATATTCTTTCGATTGATTCAGAAAAAGCTTTTGATAATATCCAGCATCCCTGCATGATCAGAACACTTAAGAAAACTGGTACAGAAGGGACATTTCTTAAACTGATAGAGGCCATCTATAGCAGACCCACAGCCAATATTGTATTGAATGGAGTTAAATTGAAATCATTTCCACTCAGATCAGGAACCAGACAAGGCTGCCCATTGTCTCCACTGCTCTTTAACATTGTAATGGAAGTTTTAGCCATTGCAATTAGGGAAGAAAAGGTGATCAAGGGTATCCATATAGGGTCAGAAGAGATTAAATTTTCGCTCTTCGCAGATGATGTGATTGCATATCTGGAAAACACCAGGGATTCTACTACAAAACTCTTAGAAGTGATCAAGGAATACAGCAGTGTCTCAGGTTACAAAATCAACATTCATAAATCGGTAGCCTTTATATATACCAACAACAGTTAAGCTGAAAAAACAGTTAAGGACTCTATTCCATTCACAGTAGTGCCAAAGAAGATGAAATATTTGGGAGTTTATCTAACAAAGGACATGAAAGATCTCTATAAAGAGAACTATGAAACTCTAAGAAAAGAAATAGCTGAAAACATTAACAAATGGAAAAACATACCATGCTCATGGCTGGGAAGAATCAACATTGTTAAAATGTCCATACTACCCAAAGCAATATACAATTTTAATGCAATCCCTATTAAAGCTCCACTGTCATACTTTAAAGATCTTGAAAAAATTATACTTCGTTTTATATGGAATCAGAAAAAACCTCGAATAGCCAAGACATTACTCTGAAATAAAAACAAAGCAGGAGGAATCATGCTACCAGACCTCAGACAATACTATAAATCAATAGTGATCAAAACAGCATGGTAGTGGCATAAAAATGGAGAAGTAGGTGTCTGGAACAGAATAGAAAACAAAGAGATGAATCCAGCTACTTACCATTATTTGATCTTTGACAAGCCAATTAAAAACATTCAGTGGGGAAAAGATTCCCTATTTAACAAATGGTGCTGGGTGAACTGGCTGGCAACCTGTAGAAGACTGAAACTGGACTATACTTTTCACATTAACTAAGATAGACTCTCACTGGATTAAAGATTTAAACTTAAGACATGAAACTATAAAAATACTAGAACAGAGTGCAGGGAAAATCCTTGAAGAAATCGGTCTAGGTGTGTATTTTATGAAGAGGACCTCCTGGGCAATTGAAGCAGCTTTAAAAATACACTACTGGGACCTGAACAAACTAAAAAGCTTCTGCACAGTCAAGATCACAGTAAGTAAAGCAAGAAAACAGCCCTCAGAATGGGAGAGGATATTTTCAGTCAATGTCTCTCACAAAGGTTTAATAACCAGAATCCACAGAGAACTCAAACATATAAGCAAGAAAAGAACAAGTGATCCCATTGCAGTTTGGGCAAGGGACTTGAAGAGAAACTTCTCTGATGAAGACAGGTGCACGGCCTACAGACATATGAAAAAACGCTCATCATCCTTAACCATCAGAGAAATGCAAATCAAAACTACTTTGAGATATCATCTAACTCCAGTAAGATTAGCCCATATCACAAAATCCCAAGACCAGAGATGTTGGCGTGGATGTGGAGAAAAGGGAACACTTCTACACTGCTGGTGGGAATGCAAATTAATACATTCCTTTTGGAAAGATGTTTGGAGAAACCTTAGAGATCTAAAAATAAATCTGCCATTCAACCCTATAATTCCTCTACTAGGTATATATACCCAGAAGATGAAAAATCACATTATAACAAAGATATTTGCACCAGAATGTTTATTGCAGCCCAATTCATAATTGCTAAGTCATGGAAAAATCCCAAGTGCCCATCAATCCACGAATGGATTAATAGATTGTGGTATATGTACACCATGGAATATTATACAGCCTTAAAGAAAGATGGAGACTTTACCTCTTTCATGTTTACATGGATGGAGCTGGAACATATTCTTCTTAGTAAAGTATCTCAAGAATGGAAGAAAAAGTATCTAATGTACTCAGCCCTACTATGAAACTAATTTATGGCTTTCACATGAAAGGTATAACCCAGTTATAACCTAAGACTATGGGGAAGGGGGAGAGGGAGGGGAAGGACCGGGGAGGAAGGGCGGAGAGATGGTGATTGGTGGGATTACACCTGTGGTGCATCTTACAAGGGTACATGTGAAACTTAGTAAATGTAGAATATAAACGTCTTAACACAATAACTAAGAAAATGCCAGGAAGGCTATGTTAACCAGTGTGATGAAAATGTGTCAAACGGTCTATAAAACCAGTATATGGTGCCCCATGATCGCATTAATGTACACAGCTATGATTTAATAATAAGAAAAAAGAAATTTAAAAAAGAAAAAGTGAACGGAAAAACCCCAAAAGGATTACTATCTTCATCTCAGTAGCACTCGGATATCAGGAGTCAAATTTAACAGAAATGTATCCAAGCTCACAAAACAAAAAAAAGGGGACTTGAATTTCTGTAAAATGGGAACTACAATTCCAAGATCACAGTAGGAATCCCGTAAGGTGTCAAAGAAGCATCAGGGTGACCAAGTGAGGGATCCCGGCTTACCAGGGAGAAAGGCTTTTCAAATGCTGGTGTCAGTGTTTCCCATAATTTTTAAATTACTTTCCCACTCCTGCCACATTAAAATTTCCAGGATAAATCATAAACGATTTAATGAAGGTGTTCAGCTGGAAAATTGAAAAGAAAGCCTTTTGAGAGCTTTTTCCTCTCTGAAACAGGTGGGAAGACAGAAAACAGCACCTGATGGTTTCTTTTGTTTCACCCGGGTTAAGCTTTTGAGTCTAGTGAATTCACCGTCCAATAAAGAATCTGTATATACACACACTCAAATCAAACCTGGAAATAAGCTAGCAACAAAGAGAAGACAGTTGCTTTTCATTCCTTGGAGCTGTTCATCAGGAAATGTCAAAACATATTTACCTTTTGAAAAATGTCAAAGCTAAATGTTATATGTGATGAACCAACTTCAACGAACTGCGAAAGCATTGCAATTTCTCCATAAATATTTTGCAGTTCAAAAAAATGTTCATGCTTACAAGGAAATATATTGATATTACACCGCACAAAGCAAGAATAAAGATGAAACCAAGCAATGTGGGTAGAACGTAAACCATCAACTTGCAAATATTTGACAAATCTTTTTCTGTATATTATTTCAAGGTACCTTCTCTTCCTTCAAGCAAATACCACCTCTAGGTGATACATGGATCAAGCTGGAATAAAATATCAGTGTGCCATTTCATCAGCTAGAATTTCTGTGCATCTAGTTATATTTATCTTAGAGACTGGCACATAATTTCGATGAAAGAAGCTCAGATATTAGGATCTAGCCCAACATTCCACACAGTACCACTGAATTTGTGCAGAGAAGGTAGAAGGAACAGCTAGAGCAAAATGCAGAGGTCAGGAAACAGAATGTGTGGTGTAGGGTTCTAAATGTCACGGGAAAGAGTCTGGACTTTTCAATAGGCAACACACAGCCAAGAAAGTTATGTAAGTAACATAAATGATCTGCCACATGAAGAAAACTATTCTAGCAGGAACAAGCAAAATGGATTTGCAGTATTGATATTGATTAGAGATGAGACATTCAGTAGAGACCATGTTTCATTCGGTAGGACTCGGAGGATTACGCAGACACGTTCCCAGACGGCATTCTTTCTGAGATTAATAAGCAATCATAAATTAATTAGCTGGGAAACTGCATGACAAACTGTTTACTATGACTCACCAGTGCTAATGGACTGGAATGTCCTTCATCAACCAGAACCTTTTGGCCACGATTAGTCCTTGGGCCAAGTGGGGGGCGGGGAGATAGGCTTGGCATGTTATCTTCAATAAACCGTCTTGTGTTTTCTCCCTAGAATAAGAAAGTGATTTAGCAAATAGATGCATAGTTAGTAATCTAAGTTTGATTAGTGCCTAGCTTATCAAAGATACTGCTACGTGTATGGCTTAGGAACTCCATTGTCACTTCTGTCAAGAATGTTACATTGGAGGACTGCCCTGGTATAGGGAGAAAGTTTCCACAGCTGGTAAGGAGCAGAGATGCCAGTCTGCTGTAGCTGTACTCAAAGAAATAGCTATATAAGGAGGGTGTCCTCAGTTTTAGCAATAATATTTGGGAACTTGCCTTAAGCAGATCATTACCAAAGAGGCCTGCTATTCTTCACTACTCTCTTCAGTAGACAATGAGAAAGTAGTAATTTTGTATTTTAGAAAAATAATGAAATAATACCAGCAAGCACAAAGAATTTCATATTAAATGAAAAGGAATCTAAAATATATCTTGCATTAATTGCAGCTATAAAGTTGAAATTGTTACAAATAAAAATCATCTGAGAAGGATCAGGAGGCTCTATAGCAACTCTCTGCCAGTGCCATAGTTTGTCCGTGTACCTAGCTCAGGGCATCTGGTGTGCTGGGCAGGCGTGAAGAAAGCATAGACCTAACAGCGGATGCAGCTTCAGGTAGTCTGAATCACTCTTTATTTCCAGGCACCATTTTTCTCCGTCAACATTTGAGCAGATAAATTTTAGAATCCATGATTCAGTCCTTGATGTGGGACAATATCAGCAAAGTTGAATTAACCACAAATGTCTACACACCCTTTGATCTTGAAAAACTGACCCATCTTCTGTCATTTAATAACACTTTTGTAACAAGATTATCTTTTGACCCTGATAAAACAGACTTGAGTCTATCAGGCAACCGGGAAAAAATCCTGTCTTTTATGGCAGGTTACTCTATAGAAACTTTACAAATATCCATCAATTTACAATCACAAAAATGTGGAAACAGCCTAAATGCCCACCAACCCAGGAATGAATTAACAAGCTGTGGTGTATGTATACCATGGAATACTATTCAGCCATTTAAAAATATGGAGACTTTACATCTTTTGTATTAACCTGGATGGAGGTGGAACACATTCTTCTTAGTAAAGCATCACAAGAATGGAGAAGCAAGCATCCAATGTACTCAATTCTAATATGAAGGCAGCAGATGAGCTAATACAAGGTGGGGGGTAGGAGAATAAGTGATTGGGAAGAGGGGAGAAGGAAGAGGGATGGGGGGGTCATGGTGTATGTCACACCTCTTGGGGGCGGGACACAATTACAAGAGGGACTTTACCTACAACTGCAATCAGTGTAACATAATTCTATGTACCCTCAATGAACCCAAAAAATAAAAAAAGAAAGTGTTTTTTCCTTCATTAAATCATAACTATGTACATTAATGCATTTATGGGGTACAATGTGCTGATTTGATATACAATGTGGAATGCTTACATCTAATTGATTAGCATAACCATCTTCTTACTGATTGGTTGTGGTAAGTCATTTATACTCTTAATAGTTTTGAAATGTATCATTGCGTCATGAACGTTAGGTAAGGTCCCCTTAATACCCTCTCTCCTCCTGATCTCCCCCCTCCCTCTCCCTCCCTCTTCCTTGTTCCTTCTTTCTGGACTATAATTATGTTTTTCCATTCATATAAATGTGCAGGGGATCATATACTGATTTCATAGTAGTATTGAGTACATTGGATTCATTTTTTTCCCATTCTTGAGATACTTTACTAAGAAGAATATGCACCAGCTCCATCCAGGTAAACATAAAAGATGTGAGGTCTCCATCTTTTTATGGTTGTATAGTATTCCATGGTGTACATATAACACAATTTGTTAATTCACTCATGGGTAGATGGGCATTCGGACTGCTTCCATGACGTGGCAATTATGAATTGGGCTACAGTAAACATTCTGGTGCAAATGTCTTTGCTGTGAAATGATTTTTGATCATCTGGGTATATACCTAATAGAGGAATTGCAGGATTAAACAGTAGGTCCACTTTTAGTTCTGTTAGTATTCTCCAAACTTCTTTCCAAAAAGGCTGCAATCCTCAAAAGAAAGTTTTGGGGAAAAAAATGATAAGCTAAGATTTCAGCTTGATGGAAGCATCATTTGACCTCAGCTACCCAAAAGTAAGGTACCCCAGGGAACTTGAATAGTATCATTGGCTTTTGAAATCATAAACTATTATTATGAATTAAAACAGTCACATGACACCTTACCTTAAATCTCTGAATTCTCTCCTTTTTTGTTAAAGTCTCCAATTTCTTTTTTACTTCCAGCTGATGGTAACGCTAAGCATACAGGAAGGAATGAAGAAGAGAATCATATCAGTTATAGCAAAGAATTTTTTAGAGGAAAATAAGCCCAATAGTTAGCTATTAATATATTCCCAATTACCCCCCTTATCATTAAAATGAAGAAGAATCACCTGTATCAGTGTTCCAATGGGACTATAAGTTGGTACAACTATTTGGAAATCCAATTCTGAACATATAGTAGGCAGTTGAAAGTGTTTATAATCTTTAGCCAGTAAGGCTGAGTAATAATTTTTAAAAAGTGTTTCATGCACCAAGATGATGTCTGAAAGTTTTTTTGTTTTTGTTTTTGTTTTTTCTCCACAGCAAATAATACAGATGCCATATAAACGATGAGGAGAAGGATCACAATTGGGCACACCCATAGATGAAATAAAATGCAATCAACCTTTAAAAAAAAAGGTTCCTAAAGATTGTCTTTAAAAATGGACAACGCACATAGTGCAGGAAAAGAGCAGGATCCGAACCATCACAGAAATACAATTTCATCGATCAAGCTCACAGTGTGCCTGTCCCTACGCTAGGAAACTTCTTCCCATATCTCATTTCTTCTTCAACAACTCTACTTGCCAAAGCAATCCCATGTTATAAACAAACCACCAAGGCAGAGAATCATAAACTTGCCGTGGGTCCTACGTCTGTCAGCTTTAGAGCCTGGAGTGTTCGCAGTTATCTCTGAAAGGAGGAATTCTATGTGGTTATTTCCCTTTGTTAGGCTTTTTGTATATTTACCAGATTTTCTATAATACACTACTCTATACTTTAAAAATGAACCTCACATGAAAACAACTTGCTTGCCGTTCAGTTTGAAATTATTCAGATAAATTTGCAAGTGTTTTATTGATTGGTCCTTTGAGAACACGCTTTTCTTCAGTTCTTGACTCACTTCTGCTGCCTTTGGGACCCCGAAGACTCAACCATTTCCCCACTAAGTAGCACTTCCCTTTCCTCTCTCCCTTCTTCCAGTCACTGATTTATCCCCAAACTATTAAATTCATGATCAACCACCTTCTATTTTCCATTGATATCCAACTCACTGCAGCCACCCCCGCCATACACACACACACCATTGAGCCCCCTCACTACCCCTGAACTCTTGCTGCCACCAACGCCTTTGTCTTCTGGGTCTGCCTGGATTTCCATTTTTCCTAGTGCTCTCCTTATGACCCCTGCAGCTTGTGACAGCCTCCTGGCTTCTAGGGCACTATTTTATCAAGGGTGTTTTTCACCCCTTCGAAGGTTCCTTTCCAGCTCAGTCTTTGTTCCTGATCTCCCATGGTGCACGCACACCCGGCCAGGCTAGAAGAGTTGTCCTGGGCCCCTTCTCCCCTCGACGCCCCCTTCAGCAGCTTCAGTTTTGCTCCCTCTCCACTCTCTCTGTAGACAGCTGCGTCTCCCAGCATCACCACTGCCGCCATTAGCCTCCACCCGTTGGCAACAGCTCCCTAATTGATCTCCCACCTCCAATCTTTTCCAGCTCATTAATCCATCTTCCACATTTTTAGCAACATCATCTTTCTAAAACAGCTCTGCTCATTTATTTCACTCCCCTGCTGACAGAATGTCTTATTGCCTCATCACCTACACTCCAAACTTAGTTGGGAATTGAAGGCTTTCCAGAAACTGGGCCCCAACCTATTTATTGGGTAATGTCACTTCCTGCCACTCCTTCTGGTCAACCCACTGTGCGGTCCACCCTGGGGAGTCTTCCTTTACATCCACAGTGTCCTCTCTCACCTCTGCAACCTCCTGCCTCTGGATGCCTTGTTCACGTTTTCATGGGAACTCTCAGTCTTCAAGGCGCCGTTCACAAAGCAGGACCTACTCACCTTCCTCCGACTCCCACAGGGGGAAGCCGTCCTTCCCTTATTTTCTGAACTTGCTCTGTCTGTTGCTCTCTTCTAGCACGCAATCACTTTCAACAGTATTTTTAAAAAATTATATTTCACAGCTACAACACACAGCCTCATATTGACACATGGTAAGCCTACAATTACCACGTGTTGCATGAGGAATATATGAGTACTAACACAACAATTAGTAAAAAGCATCAGCATAAACTAAATGTGAGACAAGTGTCACAAACTAAGAGAAATCGTTTGTTCTGTGGTATTATACTATGTACATCTTATAATTATAATGCATTCTGTTATATGCAAAGATTATATTATTTAGTATATTACGTATTAACATTTATCTAAGATATTTATCTCAAATTTTAAGAACACACAATGATTCTTAAATAATAGCATATTTTATAGTTATAATATCTCACAGTGTTTCACTTGTATTACATTCTGGAAAACTGGACTTCAAGGATCAAGGCTAACATTGAACTCAATGCCTGTTCATTATGTTTTAAACTAGGTCTAAATTAATTTTATGCTGCACTATTTGTTTCTTAGCAGAGTTGTTAAGTTGCAACTAACACTTATAACCTAGTGAATCTGGGGGCCATAAACAACGATTCTATGCTATTTGTACACCTGCGATAAAACACAAAATGAATTCCTAAATTAACAGATTATTCACACCTTCAGTGAGCATCCCACTGGCTCACTAGAATGGTAGCATAATAATAAATATTTTCAGTGGCGTTACACTTAGTATTGGTTTACTGATGATTCTATAGTTGTTCATAAATGTTTACTGCACTTATAGGTCAATGGTTTTAAGAGCCAAGTTTTCTGATTTATTGCTCTATAGTCAAGCCAAGAAGCGACACATTTTTTCACAGAGATTAAAATGGTGTTGATGCTTGAAACTACAAGTTCTATGGAGCAAGGCTGAAATAATTTATCAAATTAGCTAGATATCCCATAAAAAATGCCCGGTCTGATTTAAAAAAAATAAAAGAAGTTGTTGATGCTTGGGTTGTGAATCTCTGTTGACCAATGTGTCCTAGAGTAGGAGGGACAACAGATGTTAACATGCCTATTCCTTGAAACTTAACATACGGCTGAGCTTCAGAGCCTTCAAAGAATAACAGATTTGAAATAATTCATGGCAGTGGAATTACTGATATTTAAACAGATGTCACTTTTTTTTTTTTAGCAAATGAAAATTGAGGTACAGATGGTGAGGGCTGGTATGTTTTAGAGTGGCCATTGTGGATTAAAAATCTACATTTGGAAAATTAAATACCACAAAATATATAATGCTGTCCATATTTTTTCCCCCCACTGAAATGAGGAATAGCTTACACTCGCTTTCTGGCTCTTAGCTACCCAGAGATACACAGAGTGTTTCTTTATTCCACTTCCTTTTTAACAAAATATAGGAAAAATTCCTTGGCTTCTGGATATAAAAATGTTATTAGTTATTATATTAAAAAATATCAGTTATAAAGAAAATAGTAAATATCTGTACCTCCATATCAAGAACCTTATGGAAAATAGCCTGGGCTAAGCACTCCCGGATATATTTTTGGTGATCTCGCTTCATGATATTTAGTTTGTATTCTCTTTCAGAAAGTATTCTTCCACTTCTTGTGATCTGTCATGAGAAAATAAAAGAAATATAAAGTGGAAATGTGAGGCTACCAAAAAAAAGCGGCCGGTAGCCAGGGAGGGAGGAGAAAAGAGAGAAGGAAGGGAGAGCCCTGCAGGATCTCCTAAGCCTCCCAGAGGAGACCACTGTAGCTGATAAACTTGCCCTTTTAATGAATATTTCATACAGCAAAAAAGAGAAAGGCAGGCTCCTATAGCCATCGCTGTGAAAACACACGCGGGTGGTGCGCTTGACGTTTAAAGCAAGGTTTTCATTAGAGCAACACTTTTCCTTTGACGGAACCCAGGTATTCCTTTCATTTCCCTTTTTGAACACTTTCTGGGGAGAAGGGAGAGGGGTGCTTCCCTGAGACGATGGGCAGGAACGGTGACTCCAGGACTGGTGACGGCACAGGACACACCCTGAAGGGTGAACACACCAGCTGCAGGGGGCCTCGTCAGTTCACTGTAAAAATAATTGGTTTCCTTACTTTGTTTTCCCGCTGTTTTTTCTTCTTCTGCTCTCCAGCCCAGAATGTAATTTAATTTGTTGCGATTCAGAACTTTACATATTACGCGGTACTATAGATAGAAAGTATTCAATATTGGTTTCAATTGGTATCATTGTGAATCCTGGTAGGGGCCGTTTCTCTATTTTATTTACCTTTTTTTCCTTTACTTGTGGGCATTTTAGTTATATTTTTCTGTCTCCTATAAACAGAAGCTATTAACTTCCTGAATTGTTCATCTTCTTGTTTTCCATTTATTTAAACCTTGCTCTTCTCGTCAGGTTTAATTCCAGGCATATATTTCTTGATACTTTTATACTTAGGTTTGCTAACTGTACTTTTTAAAAAACACTATTGTTGCAATTTATTGGACTATTGATACCACCCAGACTTGTTCTACAAATGATGGGTTTTTTAATAAATACATATATTTCAGTGGAAGAAAGAGGCATGGTGATAGAAAGTGCCTGGAATTGCAAATAAGGCAGTTAGACTTTGTATGTGTTATCCATGGACTCTCATGTCCTATGTGTCAAGTTCGGGGAAAATGTTTTAACATCCTGACGGCCACTGCCTTGTCATTTCTATCTTTTCTCTGAGATTGTATCTGATCTCCCCCCAACAAGATTGGAAGCCGCTATAGGGCAGAGGTTCTTAAACTTGACCTGGCATTGGAATCACCTAGAGGGCTTGTTGGAAAACCGACAAACCCTACACTTGAGCTTCTGAGTCACTAGGTTTGGGGCAGGTCTCTCACATTTTGTGAACCTCTAACAAGTTCCCAGGTGATGCTGGTGGAGGGACTGTATCTGAAGCACCGCTCTAGACAAAAGACTGTATTTTCCTTATCTGAGTTTCCATGCACATCACCAGGATTCCATAAGTGCTTTTTAATGGTGCTGGTAAGTAAATACAAAGCCCTTCCCATTTCTACATGGAGCTTGCACCCTGTTGTCCAAAGCAGTGATGTTAACAGTAACAATAAATACAACACCCATTTATCACACTCCTCTAACTGCCACAACAACTCCAAGGGGCCAGACACAGGGCTCACACCTTGTAATCCCAGCATTTTTAGGAAGTTGGGGTCGGAGGATCACTTGAGGCCAGGAGTTGGAGACCAGCCTGAGCAAGAACAAAACAATCCCCCCACCCCGTCTCTACAAAAAATACAAAAATCAGCTTGGAGTGGCGGCACATGGCTATAGTCCCAGGTACTCGGGAGGCTAGGGCAAGAAGATCACCTGATCCCAAGAGTTAGAGGTTGCAGTGAGCTATGACAATGGCTCTGTGCTCCAGCCTGGGTGACGAGGCAACACCCTGTCCCCCCACCAAAAATAAAAGATTCTGAGGACTGGTTATCATTATCCTCATTTCACAGTTGAAGAAGTTGGGGCTGAAAAAGTTAAGAAAGTGATTTGGTCACGATTCTAAGTCTTATAAAAGGCACAGCCAAGTTTCAGCCAATTCTGTTCTGAGATCTATCAGCTAGAGTGCCAAGCACATAAACAACAATTAGAAACTCCGTGTATGTCCTTTCAACACCATGGCAACAATGGTTAAGGAAACCCACTGTGTTTTAAGAAGCTAAACAGCTAACAGACTTTCTATAACCACACCCCTTCCCTTCGGTGAAAAACTATGATGTTTTTAAAAGTTTTTCACATAATATACATTTAGGGGAATAGAAATTTTGAGAAAAGAACACTTTTTGAAGGTATATCTATAAACCATCACAGGAAATAAAAACTTTTAAATATTCATGGGGAAACGCTTAACCTGTTCACATCTGCCATGCCATATTCTGTGAACATAAAAAACAGTATTTTTTTTTCTGAAGACTGTAGTATTCTCTGTCTTCAATCCCTAACACTTTCTCGCTCACAGAACATGTTCAATATATATGCATTGAATGAATGAATAAAAATAATGAAATAATGCTGTTGAAAACTCAAAGGGACTTTTCCTCAATCACTTGCAAGTTTCCTCAGCGGTCAGGGTGAACTGTCTTCCCATCTTTTGAAACAGCCTCAAATAGATAACTTGGAACTTTAGAAAGGAAGTCATCTTTCTAAAATGGGGAGGGGAAGGAGGTCACTGATTAGTTCAAAGAAAAAAACCTGTAAAAGTAGGAAGTTACTGGACTTATTGAAACAAGAAGGTGAGTGGAAAGGGGCCAGCCCTGCACAAGTCTTACCAGCCCCGATCTCAAGAGATGCCGCCTTATCCTCATATTGTTGAAATATCCAGCTAGGTGTTTATCGGTAAGGCTATCATATGCTTCAAGTAATCTGAAATAGAAAAATAAAACCATGAGGTTTTAGGAATGGTGCTTGACAACCAAGGCAATTCTTAACTTTGTCATCCTCAAACTGTGCCTAATGATTCACTCATACATCCAGCCCGTCCTTCACGAAGGTGTTTAATTAACATGTATTGAGCGCTTACTGTTTTCAATTCCTTACAGTAAGAACTGGAGTATAGTTCCAGTATATAGTGTGGAAACAGACTATAAGATATAGTCTTACTATAACCCTGTAAGATCCTGAGTTACATTTTACATCCCACCATTAATTAAATTTAATTAAACAATTAAATCAGGAGGAAAAGATCTAATAATAGAAATATGCAAAAAGGCATGGGCGCACAGTGAGGCAGCTGCCAGCTCCACTTGTCAGAAAAGGCTTTGCAAGGGAGGATGAAAAACAGGGGCTCCTTCAGTGAGCTCTTCAGCCTCTCCTTCTATACACCAAACTCTGGTAACTCAAACTTACCCGCTCTCTCTCATGTCCAGAATGCAACTCAGTCGTCCCTCTCCTGTGAAGGGCCTTGATGCACCTGCCAGCCTGGGGATAACACCTGTGACGTACAAACATCTCTTCTCCCAGGAAGACTTTCCCACTATGTACTATGTTTTGTCATTTTCTACCCCTCCCTGTAAGATCCTGAGTTACATTTTACATCCCACCATATGTAATTGTTTATTTCTTAGGCTCTTCTACTAGATTTAAAGGCCAAAATACTGCATTATTCTTGGTATCCCCTCTGACAGTATTGGTTGTGTACCTGAATAAAAATGTATCCAATAAATAAAACAATTTTGTTTGGGAGTGGTCTGACATTCTAAGTTTAAGCTCAGCATTTTTGAAGTGTTAACTTTCTCATATTTATCTAGACAGTTTCATTAATTCCAGATCCAGAACCAAAAAATAAATTTATAGATCACTTTTTGTTTTTAGGGTCTTTTAAGAGATAAAAGAGGAGAAATTGGTTCCTTAATTGCATGCCATACCTTAGTAGATGGTCAATCTAAGTCTATAAATCAAGGTTGAGTGGTATTTTCTCCATTTTAATGTATTCTGCAGTGAATGTATGAAACCACAGCTGGTATGGAACCTGGTATTTTCTATGTTTTTTCAATATGATAAACCAAGACAGCTACTAAGTGACTAAAGGGTGGAGAGTGTGTACAGCGTGGATATGCTGGACAAAGTGAGAATTTACATCTGGGGCAGGACGGAACAGGAAGGCATGAGATTTCATCAGACGGCTCAGAATGGCGTGCCATTTAAAACTTACAAATAGTTTATTACTGGAATTTTCCATTTACTATTTTTGGGCTACAGTTGACCACAAGTAATTGAAAACAGAAAGTGAACCTTTAGATAAAGGGAGCTATTTTGTGTGTGGGGTGTGTGTGTGTAGACAGAGAGAGGAGGGGGAGAAAAAGAGAGAGACACAAAGAGACAGCCCACAGAAAGAGAGAACACGCAAACCTCCACATAGCCCTGCAGTAAAGCTGCCTTTTATCAAAATGCCTACCCTGCTAAACCTGCAACAAAGTTTTACAATCTGTACATTTTGTGAGCAGCTTATCTTTCACTTATTGCAAGACCAGAGCAAAGACTCATATTAGAGAATCAAGTAAATGTCATTAGCAACCATTTTATTTAGCTGTTTGCACGGCTTTAATTACATGGAGATGGTATTGGCAACCTCTTCCCATCACTTTTCTCCTTCACAACCCATTGCAGGGAAGTTCCATGCTGTCAAACGGTAAGAAAAGTTTAATTTTGTCCACAAAGGAGACTGGAAAGCAGTTACAAAGCTTAGAAGCCAAAGGGCCACATGAGGGTTGCAGACATATGAACGGCAGCGGAAACCATTATTTCTCTGGGTTTATGTAAAAAGACAACTCAAGAGCTTCAGTAAGGCACACAGAAAACCAGCCCTAGATAATGCTTTGAAACCATCTTTTAAATGAACTGTCTTGGTGTCCTATAGTTCATCAAAGGTTTCCTGTCTCCAAAAGGTCAACATTGTATACCTTACCCTTTCTAAATCTCAGAATATCTTTTCAGCTCCTCATTTCAGAAAGGTGAGCAGGTGTCTCTCAGTCCTAACAATCATGATTCCACAGTTCACAGATTCTTAGGATAAATCATTAGAGTGATATCATCTATACTCTTTTGTCTGTTTTTGAGGCTGAAGTTTAAAAAAGAATCAATAGTTTGGGGAATAGCTGGGAGTGCTAAACCCTGATTAAATGAAGTAGAGTCAAGAAGTTGGACCTCAGCTTCCCTAATGGTTGATAAATTATCCCATCTTCTTTTAATTCAGGCTTTGTAACTTCTTTAATATTGAGGTCCTAATGACAATGCTTAGCCGGGACTGGCAGCACCTCATTTTAATTCTGCTCTCTCTGGCTCTTACTAAATGCACATGTGTGCATGAAGCTCTTGAGGCTTGCTGAAAGGTCGAGTAGGTCCAGTTGGGTTGAAATCTTCGTACACATCTGTGGTCTCACCTTTTCCTATTTAGGAATAAATGCAAGTCCCTTGCTGGGATGCCATTTGTAAAGCAATCCTGTCCACAGCTATCATCATACAACTGGCATTGGCAGGACAGCCGAATAATAACCCTCAGCGTCCATCAAAGCTCAGCTATTTCTTTGCCAGACAATGACCAAACTTTTATAACTGAAACTTTAGATCAACAAATTGTTTAGATCAAAAAATTGTACTAGCATGAACTATATGCAGATTTGGTGACATGGTCAATACAAACATACATTCCTAATGTATACATATCCATGTCAGCCTCCTCTGACCATCAAGGCTCCATGACCAGGGAGGGGACTATATCCCGTGTGGGCCAGAATCTTAGCCACACCATGGCCGGCCTTGCTCAGAAGGATGCAGACAGGCCTGCAGCCTCTCTCCCCATGGACTCAGTTATGTGCTTCACTGACCAAGATGCAGACTTAGGTTAGGAGAGCTTTTCTGATGTGTCCACTGCATTCACTGCCACTTTTCCCTCCACTTTTCTTTTTCTTCTTGTACTTGGCATAACTCTTGGCCAGAGGAGGTCGTCTTGCTCTGGGCTGGGTGATCCTGCCACACCTTGAACACTCCATTCCTTCAGAATGTTCCTCTCTGCATCTGTAACCAAAGCTGGACTTCCCGGTAACACTGCCCCAGTCCTGTGGTCCTCCCCTGATCCCATCCATCAGCAACTCCCTTGGTCACAGGGACCACCAGGCCACTGTGACCATGTTACCCACAGGACGCATTGTTCACACCAAGCCCCACAAGTTGCTGGCCAGACCAGTCTAACGTGTTTGCTTCTTTATTTGATGGACAAGACTATTTACCCATTCCTTGGTCACTGGGTGGGGAAAGACCCACTTTCTGGCTCAACAGAGAGAGAAAAACAGTCCCCCAAGAAACAAAGCAGTCCTGTGTCTCTGCTGACTCCTGTTTCCTCCACTTCAGTGCAAAGCCCACATCTCTTCAGGGCCTGAGGACTAAGAGGAGCCAGCTGAGCTGCTGGGGATGTCACCTTCCCCCCTCCACTTTTCAGCTCTTAACCCTCAACCCCCCTACCTCCCACAGCGTAGACTGTATGTGCTTCATAGTAATAAGTTAATGATTCCTATCAATCCCTCCATCTGGCCCCAAAGAGAGAAAGTCTGTCCCATAGAAACCCCAACTAAAAGGAGAAGTGACATCATAGTTACTAACGCAAACACTTATTGAGTGACTATTTCAGGTCATTCTGCAAGGCACTAGGGGACAGAAATAGCCAGCACACTGCACTCACGGAGCTCACAAGTCTGTGGGGAGACACACGTGTTCAGACTGTGCATGTATGTGCTGGATTCCTTCCGTATCATGAGATTATTCATTCACAAACAGTTACCGAGTGTCTCCGTGTCAGACCCAGTGCCCTGGACTGGGGAAAAGTAGAGTATCATATCTCCTTCTGCAGATTGCAAAGCACTTCCACATACATAGTCCTATTTTGTTTCTTCTAGGCCCTTGGAATTTGCACAGTATCTACTATCACAGCTCTCCTGTCTTCCTATAGTAGAAAGGCTCCAAAACAGGGTTAGTGCTTAATGTGAGTCATCCTAGGAAAAGCTAAGGCAGGCACCATTTCTCCATGGGTCATGCTGGTAGCCCATTTCTTCTGTGCTGAAGCACCCTTTTGCTCTCCTTCCTTTCCCTGTTCTGCCCATCCCACACTGTCTGGCATGTTCCATTAATAAACTCAAATAAAAGACCTCAAAAAGAAGATTCCAGGATGTCACAGGAGTTCCCCTGGAATTGTACCTAGCCTTTCCCTAGTGTCCTCATCTCACTGCCTTTCACTGGAATTTCTTTCACCCATATTTAATCACCTCTTTAGGTGCGTATAATATTCTTCCCCGTATTTCTACTATAAGGTGTAGTATGAAGCTGGGCACCCAGTAAACTGTCAAAAACTCAGCCAATATTTGTTAAGTGAATGAATAAATCAGTTAATGGAAATAAAATACATTGACCCAATTGCTTGATACATAACATTTTTAAATATCCATGTGTGAGGACCCTAATCTTTATTTTCTTTTTTATTTTTTATTTTTTTATTAAATCATAGCTGTGTACATTGATATGATCATGGGGCATCATACACTAGCTTCATATATCATTTGACACATTTTCATCACATTAGGTGTATTCCCACCTAATCTTTCTTTACTTCTGGTTCAGAGTAATAGCTGGAAACAATCTATGACAAAAGAGATTCAAAAGCATTATTTATATGTATGTTAGATTTTTTTAATGCAGAATGTTCCATGTGGATGATCTTACTAACAATGTTAGTTTGGGGCTTTTTGGTTTTATTTATTTTTGTTTTTGTTTTTATGGCCAAATGGTGCTCTTGCATTGTGCTACAAATTGCATTTGAAAAAAAAAAGTTCCCGGGGAGGCAGCAAGATACCTTTTGAGGAAACTTGGAGAAAGACAGATAAAGAAAAATTGACAGAAGGGTCAATTATTTTCCATTCCCTTATAAGAAAACTCTTTGCCAACTAAAATTAGACCATGAGTCACTGTAGCCTGCCACTTTACAGGGGGTGATTGAACTGATAGCATATAAATGATTTTATATTACATTCTTCATTCTTTTTTATTTGCATCCAAACCTGCCAGATCGCAGCAATTATGCGAAATATTGATTTACAATTTCTCTCAGCTTATTCTAACAATGCAACCAGTTGAGAACCATAAGATTATTTTATTTATAGCCTTAATATGATGGTTTGAAGTGACGAGGAAAAACAAGACTGGCCTCCAACTGGGCTGATGGGTTTACAGTGTTCACAGACAAAGCAGCAGGAAATCAGGGCATGGGGGTAGAGGGGCGGTCAGTACATGGGGGACCCACTAAGTTCCATAATTTGCCTCTGGGACATGTTGCAAGCTTTCAAGCTCTGCTCTTTAGAATTATACATCTTTGAACAGAAAAAGAAAAAATGTGGCCACTTAAAAAATATGCATTGATAGAAAATAGTATCCAAATAAAGAGATAAATGACACTATTCAGAGGAAAGTCAACCAGAAGAGAAAGTGCTAGAGGCCAATAATTTTAATTGCTAACAAGACTGAACACTTACTCAAATGTCTGTAGTGTATAGGACGTTCCATCTATATAACATGCACAACGTATTTTAATTCTCACAGCAATCCTATGAAGTATCATTATTCTCTGTCTTCATAGATGAGTAAACTGAGGTGTGGATTAGTTAGATAACTAGTTCATAACTAGTTAAAGACAGATCCGGGACTCAGACTAGGACTATTCTGCTTTAACCACTGAACTGTGTCCTAGGAGGTATAGTGAAAAGCCCCACCAAGTTCAGCACGGAGGAAAAAATATAGCAGGGGCAAGATAAGCAAAGGGTTGGCCTGTGCAGGACGCTTAGAAGGGTAGGATCACAACACAAGGAGTCAGAGCACAGGGTGGACGTTTGGGCTTGATAAAAAGAAAGTTGCTTAAAAATCAAAGGAACGGCTTGACAGATGGGGTGTCCACCTGATCCTAGGACTGGTTTTGTTACAGCAATAGAGAAGTTTAGAGCACAAAATGGCCTGACCACATTATTCTAAGTCTCTGTAAAACCCAAATCTCCCCACTGTGTTTTGCAGAGGCAGGTGGAGTTAATACCCTGGTGGTAGATGAGTCTGATGTCTCAAGTGAGATTATCTGAATTTGAATCCTCACGAGATTATTTAGTTGAGTAGTGACCAAAGGCAAGCTATTAAACTTCAAGGATGTTAGAAATTATTACTGAGTATGGGTCTCTCTCCCATCACCACTTTATAAACGAACTGAAATAATACTCTACAGGTAAAACTATTCCTTAAAGATTTCTACCATGAGTGACTTCTCCCCATATTTAACGCCCTCCCAACCCCGGCAGAAAACTCTTCATCAGAAAGTTTACAAATAAAATCTGTTTCTCTCTCTTCATTCCTCAAAGAGTAACTAATGTGTTGTTCATTATCCTTTTAGTAAGAGGTTCAGATAAATCATGCCTTATCTTCTGGGGGTTAGAAAACCAACTTCCTTATTATCTTTTCTCTAGATTATGAACTCCTTGAGGGCATTAATTCAATCCTATTCACTAGTACCTAGTTTTCCAGGGACAGAGAACAATGCCTGGAATGTAATTTTTGAATGCACAAATAAATAATTATTATTCCTTTTGTAAATCCTCAAATTATTATATTTTTAACACCCATTTTGAGCTAAAAACTTAGAAAATAGTAGTATTTTTTTAGAAAGAACACAAAACGCCTCCATATTATTCTACTTATATAGTCCAAAATCCAGAACTGGCTTACGCAAAATTAATACGTAGGTGAAGATGGCTTTGCACATTCCCCAGCTCCCTTTCCTGTGTCCTTTCTCCGTCCTCATCCTCCTGACCACAGTAACCATCTAACATTGCCGGTCCTTCCTCCTCCATCCCTTCTTTTTTGCCTGCAATAGCTTCCTTATTTTCATTTTCCATCTTAGCTACTCCCAGGAAAGCCATTCTCAGAATTGTTCAGAACATATGTGGAAATGCAGTTTGGGGGGACAGGATGGTTGTTAGAGACCACACCTGTTAAAGGAACAGGGCAGAGCAGAACTGAGAAGACGAAGATGCCAAAGTGCACCCAGCCTGCTCAGAGCCTTGGCCAACCTGCCAGGGACCTCGGGAGCAAGCCCCGCTCCTCTCAGCGGCCCAGCATCAGTCTGAATGGCCAGGGCTTCAGCCCTGTCCATGTTGAGTCAGGAAGGACATGACCCTGGGTCATGGGGTACTCTTGAGCTGAGGCAAACTCTGAAGATGCTACTACCTGGAGCATCAGTAGATGAAATCTGCACTGATGGCAGCAAGTCCTTCCGGGATGGACGTTCTGGTGGCTCATCTCAGGGTCAACCACGGCAATGTGTCCCCTCTTGCAGGGATACTCGTATGTTGATGAAATTAAAACCTTAAGTCTAGAGCACAAGCTCTGATTATAAAATATCAAGACTCACAAACCACCTCAGAGAGGTACTTTTGGAGCAGGGAATGTTTTCTGAAGTCCAATATGGAGATAATAATCTCTATTTTATGAAGATCCCAACTGGTTTATCCACACTAGTCTAAGTTTTGGTAACCAATATCGCCAAGTAATACAGAGGATGGCTAAACTGTTCCGCTCTAGCTGATTTACATTTGAGAATTCTTGTTTTTTCCTTTCTCATAAAGCAGTCTGAACTTTTTTTTTTTTTTTTTTGTAGAGACAGAGTCTCACTTTATGGCCCTCGGTAGAGTGCCGTGGCCTCACACAGCTCACAGCAACCTCCAACTCCTGGGCTTAAGCGATTCTCTTGCCTCAGCCTCCCGAGTAGCTGGGACTACAGGCGTCCGCCACGACGCCCGGCTATTTTTTTTTTTTGGTTGCAGTTTGGCCAGGGCCGGGTTTGAACCTATCACCCTCGGTATATGGGGCCAGCGCCCTACCAACTGAGCCACAGGCGCCGCCCCTGAACTTTTCTTGATAACTCTCACTCTGTTTACTTCTTAATAAAATCCAAATTCACTAAAAGAATCTTGAACTTTGATCCTATGTGCTTCCAGATGTCCTTACCTCCCAAAGCTAGTTTTACCTTCATGTTTAGTATTCAGACCTGCTGCTGGGTTCAGCGAAGACTAACCCTGGAAGACAATGCCGGGCACATGGTCAAGCTGTCAACTAACAAGTGACAAATGCCTGATGGGCAGGTCCCACCAGAAACTGTGCAAAAAGTGGTGCTGTATAGGCCGCATTTTCTGAATGCATTATAGAGTGTATCATTTGGGGAAAAAAAAATAAAAATTGTACTAAAGAGGTTTGTTCAAATATCTGTCTTCTTTTTTCCACCTAAGTTTGAATTACTTTCCCGAGAGCTGGTTCTTTTAAAGTCTTGCTGACTCTCCCCATTTTTGAGATCATGTTGTCCCAATGTTCATTCACTTAACTCCACCTTCTGGAATCAGAAAGTGCCCCTGTAAATCTTCCATTGGTCCATCTACTCTATGAGTTTCACCAAGTCGTTTCATCCCTAGTAGCCTCGATTTCCTCTTCTGTAAAAAGGGGGAAAATAATAACATTTATGTCACAGAGCTTGGGTTAAGGATTCAGCGTGATGATATAAGAAGCTTAGCACAGGACGTGGCAGTGTTAGTTACAGCTTCACTATGGTGTTTTCCTCTTCAATGAACCACATATGCGTTTGCCTGTGCTGAAGGGGAAACGAGGCTGTGCTCCAGAATCACAGAGAAGACGCACCGTGGCGATACGGGAGCAGGGGGACGATTTAAACAGCTCAGGAATGAAATGAAATCTGACCTGATAGAAGGAAACTGAGTAAGTGCCCAGCCATGTCTGGGGGAGAAAAGGGAACTTTCATCAGGATTGTTCAAGGAAGAGGGAACAACAGACACGAGGGCCCAGGGGAGGGAGAGAGCCGCTGGTCCTTTCTTTACCCTGTCCTCTTCCTAGGGCCTCCTCCTGCCTCCGGGGGAGCTCTCCATCCCTGCAGCACACTGTGCCTGTGTGTGTCTGTGGAGGTGTGTGTCTCTGTGTGTCTGTCTGTGTGTGTCTGTGTGAGTGTCTGTGTGTGTCTGTGTGTGTGTACGCGCACAGAGCCCCCGCTGGAAGCCCCCCCTGAATTTCAGAGGCCCGATAGAGAGGAAAGTGGTCAGTCAGCTCATCTGCTGGCAAACACAAAGGAGGTGAGTACAGTTACTTTAGTTAACAAAGTCAGAGCGCTTCCTAGGGGCCTGGCTTTGTGCTGTCCCAAGATTACAAAGGGTACAAGCACAGTCACTGCCCTTCAGGAACTGACAACCCAACCAAAGAAATGGTGGCTGACAGTCTGACATGCCGGTAGCTTGTCTACAACCAACAACCACAACAGCTGCTGTTCAGCTGGCGCTGCGTGCACGAGCTCACCTAATCGTCAAAACATCCTATGTATCAGGTTGTTAACCCAGGTCACCAGTAAGGGAACTATGCCCACATGCCGGGGGGTGTCCAAGAAGAGCTGAGGTCTGGAGTAGGTTACAAATGACAAGCCAAGTGTGAAGGGGAGGAGTAGAATTGGGGTGGGTGACAATGGTGGCAGATGTCTCCCTGGACTCGTGTTTAGAAGCAGAAACCTCATACACGAAATCCCAGGGGAAGAGACTACAAATTCCTGGCACCCAGGTAGGAACTTGTTGACGATTTACCATAAAATTCATATAATAAAAGAAAGTCGAGTTTTAGAGGATTATTAAGTAGTCCATCTAGGCAGTTACACATTATATGTCAAATACACTTTAGAAGGCCTCTTGGCTTAGAAATCTGATCACTCTTTATGTACACTTGATCTTGGAATATAATCCCTTATAGATACAAATAGCCCACATAAACTTTTTAAACTACTATCCAATGATTACAAAAAGGCGGAATACCTATGTGTGTGTACACATTCACACAGAGCTATACGTATACACACTCATATACCTAACAACTCTGTGAGCTCCACTAATTTTCTATAACACAAGTTTTAGGGTCTGCCCATCTGAATAAAACTTGGCAAATTAGGGTGGTGCCTGTGGCTCAAAGGAGTAGGACGCCAGCCCCATATGAGGTGGCAGGTTCAAACTCAGCCTTGGCCAAAAACTGCAAAAAAAAAAATAAACTTAGCAAATTAAAAAAAAAAATCCCTCACATATTTTTTTAGTATAAATTAATAGTACTGTTCTCACGTCCAAGAGAAAATGTTCAGGAATGATCCCACAGAGTGATACACTGGGAAAAAGAAATAAAAAGAAGAAAGAGCAAAGAAAGGGGGGGGAGAAGAAAAACAGAATCAAAACACCAAGCTTCCAAAGAGGACAACACCAACAAAATTACTATGTATGTCATGAAGGGAGTCATAATCAACCATGTTTAAAACTTTCTCATTCCCCTAAAATGTAATTTGCGTGTGCAGTATTAAGATTTAAAATGGTCATGGCACATGGTCAAAGGTTAAAGAGGTTGACTAAATTTTAAATGCTCAACCATTTCAAAGAATACTCATATGATTTTCACCAGTCCCGCTACCATTTGTCAGTGTCAAAGTAATAATGCAGGTTCGTGAATTTGCCTTGAACTCTCAAACATAACAAGAGTAGGTGTGCCAGAGAGGAACAAATGCTCTGGGCCATAGTTCCCATTTTTATGAAACTCCACGGTTGTCCAAAGCATGGTTTCTTTAAACAGGAAACCTCATTTTAAGGGTCACGAATTGGTAGGTCAATGTTAATTTTCTTCCTAAAACTCCATGAGTCTAAGAACAGGTCGTCATTTAAAAGAGATTAGTTTAATTGAACAAGAACGTGATTATGGACTGCAAACATCTTCCCCAGTTCTCCTTCCCAGGTGGTGAGGGACATCTTTGCTTATTTCAAGCTGTATGTTTTATTTATTTTTGGTTGAGACACTTTAAGGGTTAAATCATAAAGACTAAATACATAATAGCTGCCATTATTGAGTTTATATAATGCAAAAATATTCCTGCAAGTAAGGTGTTTATTAGCTCCATATTTTGGAAGGAGGAAAACGAGGAACAGAGAAATTAACTTTCCTAAGTTCACATTATGCATAACTGGTACTCAAACCTGATCTTCACTGACTCCAAAAATAATATTATTTCTGCTACTGCATCTTTATGTGATTTTTTTATGAAACACTGATTTTCTTTTTTGGTATATGAGTCCTTTTAATTTAGGGGAAGAGTCAAAACTAAGAGAGATAGGTTTCAGAGAGTTCAAACCCTTGTTTGTGCCACCTTTGAAATGCCCCGGCCTCCTGTCCACATTCCTAACTACACGTTCTGAATTTCTACTGGCCCTGTCTCCCAATTGCCCTCTCCTGCTCCCTGTCACAGGATTCTTGAACTTAATTCCTATTCCATGCGGTTGCATTTGCCCTTGAGACTTTAGACCGTCCACTTATTTTTCTGAGCCACTCTCCTCGCTAAGGACTGACAATTCAATATTCCTCTTCACACACTGCAGCCTGATGCTGCTCTCACCAACTCCCTGAGATTCTGTTCTGGAAGACCACGCCCTGAGCTGAAGCTCCACGTCCCCACTTTGAAAGGAAAGAAAAAAATGTAGGAAAGAAGAATTCAAGAGCGATCATCTTTGGCACATCCCTGTGAGTTGCGGTAAAATAATCACTTGTTGCAGGTACAGAAAGAGGTTCCCAAGTATTAATTTCAGAAGAAAGAAAATATTCAAACCTGGTTTTATAAATGTTTAGGAGATAATCAGAAATAAATGTGAAATTAATTCCTGACTTAAAATGGAAGGCAGATATCATTTCATTAAAAAAGAAAAAAACCCTAATGCCCATAGTGAGTGTCCTATTCAAGGCTCCAAAAATTGACCAAGGCACAGTAAGTAGAATCTAAAAACAAAAGTGAATTAAAGGCCTCAACTGCCTGCTGCTAAGGACGTGTCACCTAAATAAACAAGTAATGCTGTGGTCTCCTCTCACTTTATTAAAGTCATAATGGGCCACTGCAGTGATGACTGAGTTATAATACCATGTTTTGAAAGAGTGCTTTTTACCATTTTGAAATGTTTCCAGATATATTTTTATGTCTTTCTCCTCCAAAATTACTCTCTCCAGGATGCCTTCTCCAATTAACCCAAAACTCTACATCTAGCTCAGGCCTTAGTTACACAAGTTTGACAGAAATCTGTGCCTACTTACGTCTCCTTAATGCTACCACATGCCAGGGCCTGTGCTAAATGTTTTAGAGTATCTCATTTAACACTAACAATAGCCCCAAAGCAGATAGATCTGAATTAAACTATTCAAATCTATTCAGAGATTATAAAATTTGCTTAAGGCTACACAGCAGCTATGTGTCAAATCCGACAACCTTAAACTCAGACTATCAAAGTCCAGGGCCAGTCAGTCACTAAGAAGGGCAGGAGACACTGGTGGGTGGCTGTAAGAAGCCATTCCCAAAGCCTTGCCCATCTCCTGGAGCAGAAGTTAGAAAGGTCAAATACATCCTTCCCCAGGCTCCTTTGTATCCAGGCTTTCCTTTCTGTTGGGGAGGTTTTATAATGATATAAGTCCTGGAACTAGGGTAGTGCAGAAGAACACGAAGAAAATTACAGAGATAAAAACCCAAGCCCTGATATTACCTGTATTCATAATAAAAAATTAATATTTTTACACTACTTACAAAATAATAAATGTCATCATGGTTTAAGCCACTGTGAGTTCAGTTTTTTGTTACTTGCCGCTGAATGTATTCCTAAATGATGCAGCCACCATGCTTCCCAAGTACAGGCTGATGACCTCTGAAACCTGTTTTAGGAACTCACTATTCATACTTTTTCTTGAACTCAAATGAATTCTTATTAAATGAATGTCTGGAACATAGTAATTGTTTAACACGGTAGCTTAGTAACCAGCACATAGTAGACAGCAAATATTAATTGAATGAATGAGCAAATAAAGTCTTGGGAGACACATGTCAACAATGACTGAGCTAAGTTTCTGGCATAGTTTCGGATACAATGAGGAAGTGAGAGATGCAGAGGTGTGGCCCCCATGCTATGGGGTTTGCAATTTATGTGGGAGCTATAATGACAATTCAGATGCTACCAGGGAAGCGTCTACATGGTGTGTGTTGGTATAACTTAAATAAAATAGTATAGTGAGAAGCAGCTTTTGAATAGCATAGCTTTTGTCAGAAAAACTAAAAATAGGAAGAATCAATAGGAATAATCCACAAAAGAATGCAAAGTAGAAAGAAAATGATACAAATGCCAACTATAATTATGTATAGATAAGATTTAAGGCAATTTTTATTTTCCTCTTTGTACTTTTTTGCTCAAAGTAGAAAATTTCCAAAATACAGATAAGTACAAAGAGGGAAATAAAAAGCCCACTTGTGGGTGGCACCTGTGGCTCAAGGAGTAGGGTGCCTGTCCCATATGCTGAAGGTGGTGGGTTCAAACCCAGCCCCGGGCAAAAAAAAAAAGCCCACTTGTATCTCTAGTACCCAGAGATTTGCGGTCTCTCTGAAGTCTATTATTCTAATTTACAACAGATCACTTTTTTTTGAATCTAAACAACAGAAACAATACTGCTGTAAATATCTTGGAGCAAGCTATGAAGAGAAACAACTTCTTTATATGAAAGCCAAATAACATTCACAAATATAAAATATTACAATCCATGGCATATAGAGAACGCCAAATTAACTGCTACTATAAAACACTATGATTCAATTCAATTTAAAATCCTTAGTTTTTAATGCTGTTTCATAAGTACCATGTGCAATTTATATTGTCTTTTTAGTTCCCTGCTGTTTCTTTCCTTGCTTCAATATTTTGCCCTGCAAATTTTCATTAATTTATAAATGTTTATGACTATTATAGAAAAATAATAACAGTCCCAGAAAAATGGATCACCAGCTAAAAACATTCCATTTTCCATCCCAACCACCATGAGGCACTGAGAGGTAGGGAGCAAATTGCTAACTAATCAAACTTAACAGTTCAATGCTTACCTGTAGAGATTATTGACTTATTATCTTAATTATTTCTCCTCACAGGGCCTTTATTCATATTTTCTTTTAGCTTTGACTTTTATCTCCCTTTTGAACTTTTGGCTCCAAATTTCCATTCCCATAATATGGACTTAATGACTGTGTCATCCTACAATTCATATGTTGAAATCCTAACCCCCAATGTGATACTGCTAGGGGGCGAGGCCTTTGGGAGGTGATTAGGCGAGGTTGGAATTCTCATGCATGAGATTAGCACCATCTAAAAAAAGAGACCCCAGAGAGCTCTCTAATCCCTTCTGCCATGTGAGAACATGGCAAAAAGATGGCCATCTATGAACCAGGAAGAGGCTCTCACTAAATACAATTTGATAGCACGTTGATCTTGGACTTTCCAGCTTCTAGAACTATAAGAAATAAATTGCTGTTGTTTATAAGCCACCTAGTCTATATTATTCTGTTAAAACAGCCAGAATGGGCTACGACACTGATGACTCCCACATGTTATAAATAAACAAAGAAATCCACCTGCTATCCACCTGCCTTAATTTTTGGGGATTTGAACTTCTTATAAAGACCACCTTCAGCACTGAGGTGGTCTTTGCGGGGCCATGTTATGAGGTGTGTGTATCAGAGTCACAAACAGGTGGTATCAGTTCACCGGGGCTGCTGTAACAAGGTGTGCCAGAACAGGCAAGCAGCTTCAACAACAGAAATCTATTTTCTCATAGCTCTGTAGGCTAGAAAGCTGAGCTCAAGAGATCAGTAGGGTGAAGTGGCATGCATCATCACAGCTCACGGCAACCTCAAACTCTTGAGCTCAAGTTATCCTTTAGCCTCATCCTCCCAAGTAGCTGAGACTGCAGGCATGCACCACCACGCCCAGCTAGTTTTTTCCTATTTTTAGTAGAGATGGGGTCTTGCTTTTGCTCAGGTTGGTCTCAAACTCCAGAGTTCAAGCTATCCACCTGCCATCACTTCTCAGAGTGTGGAGAGTGGGCCATGAGCTATCCACCTGCCATCACTTCTCAGAGTGTAGAGAGTGGGCCATGAGCTATCCACCTGCCATCACTTCTCAGAGTGTGGAGAGTGGGCCATGAGCTATCCACCTGCCTTCACTTCTCAGAGTGTGGAGAGTGGGCCATGAGCTATCCACCTGCCTTCACTTCTCAGAGTGTGGAGAGTGGGCCATGAGCTATCCACCTGCCTTCACTTCTCAGAGTGTGGAGAGTGGGCCATGAGCTATCCACCTGCCTTCACTTCTCAGAGTGTGGAGAGTGGGCCATGAGCTATCCACCTGCCTTCACTTCTCAGAGTGTGGAGAGTGGGCCATGAGCTATCCACCTGCCTTCACTTCTCAGAGTGTGGAGAGTGGGCCATGAGCTATCCACCTGCCTTCACTTCTCAAGAGTGTGGAGAGTGGGCCATGAGCTATCCACCTGCCTTCACTTCTCAGAGTGTGGAGAGTGGGCCATGAGCTATCCACCTGCCTTCACTTCTCAGAGTGTGGAGAGTGGGCCATGAGCTATCCACCTGCCTTCACTTCTCAGAGTGTGGAGAGTGGGCCATGAGCTATCCACCTGCCTTTACTTCTCAAGAGTGTGGAGAGTGGGCCATGAGCTATCCACCTGCCTTCACTTCTCAGAGTGTGGAGAGTGGGCCATGAGCTATCCACCTGCCTTCACTTCTCAGAGTGTGGAGAGTGGGCCATGAGCTATCCACCTGCCTTCACTTCTCAGAGTGTGGAGAGTGGGCCATGAGCTATCCACCTGCCTTCACTTCTCAAGAGTGTGGAGAGTGGGCCATGAGACAGCAGGACCCTTGTGGCCTGGAATATGTTCAGGGAACCACCTCCAGCTGCTTTCCCCATGCTGAGTCAACATGTTTTTCCTCCTCTTAAAACAATGTTTTTCTCCTTCTTAGATGTTTTGCCAGAAGTCATGTATCAGTTTCTTTACTTAGTTAATCTTTAGAAACCATGCAGAAAACTATGAGACCCTTCCCTTTTATTTCTCATCTTTAACATGTTAATGATGTTATGCAGTAGGAACCATCAACAGAATGAGTTGTTCTTGATAAAGTTATTTACATTTTCTAATCATATTGTAAGACCAAAAATATGTTTTTTGTCTATGCTACTTCCTCATAAACAGCCCTGCTGAGATACTATAAAATAAAGCTGATTTTGTATTCTGGCGGGGGCTGCAGTTGTGACTGCTCCAGACCTCCTCATCCCATCCTTGTCTCTTGTATCTTTTCTCTCATTCCCCACCATTTCCACTCTGGTTCATTCTCTTTCACACTGGTTTGTAATACCAGCATTACCAGAGTGCTAGGATTACACACGTGAACCACTGCACCCAGTTTCTTCTGAAGGACATGAAAGAAGCATTTGTCCAGGCCTCTCACTTTGGCTTATTGGTGATCATGATGTTATCTCCCTTCTTCAGATGGTCTTCTCTCTGTGTACATGACTTTGTCCTAATCACCTCTTCTTAAAAAGACACCAGGCACATTGGATTAGGGCCCAACCCATTGACCTGATTTAAACTTCATTATCCCAGGAAAGACCCTATCTCCAAATACAGTCACATTCTGAGGTACTGGGGGTTGAGACTTCAACATATAAATAAAAGTGGAGGTTACAATTCTGCCTATAACATTGGAATGTGCAGAAAGGTAACAAATTACATGGATTTCAGTAAAAGAAATGAGGACCCTCTTTTGTAGGCACCTAGAAACCCCAAACACCCAGAATCCTTGATTCTGAATTATCTGTGCTAGCAAATAGAGAAAGGTTCTTGATGACCATCAGGAAGGGGCACAGATACCTTCTGGATTTCAGCACATGCCTGTAGGTAGCTGAGATGAAGAGGATAAGGAAGATTTCCAGCTGTAATCCCCAAATCAAGGGGAAATTGTGCTTCCACTGGTAGAAGAAGAAACCACACTTCACAGTAATCTGCCTGTAGACTAAAAATCTGCCTGTAGACTAAAAAGAGTTGACCTTACAAAGGAGATGAGCAAACAAGAGGGAGAGCAAGTCGACCCACAAGAGAAGGAGAGCTTATTAAGGAATCCAGATTTATATCAGATCTATGTAGCTACACTTTTCCATGTTCTTCAATTCTAAAGTATGCTTCCTGTAGTTCGCTATAAAAGCAATGATTTTGCAACAATTCTCAAAAAACTTTTAATCCTAATACTGACAGAATCTCAGAAAGGCATGATTTTTCAAGCGGCATTATTCAACTAGTCATATCTTTTTCTCTTTTCTCCAGAAAAAACATTAATCCACAAAGGCAAGCTCTCAGGTGAATTTCCTTAATCCAAGTAAATTTCCTGATACAACAATTTGCAGCAATGATGTTATCCATGAAGGATGTTTCTTTACTGGGCTCATGCAAGAAGAGCGTGATTTAGGGCTTCCAAATGACTCTGCTCAGCTAGAATCCAGGGGCACAGTCAGTCCTGGCTTACATTTGGGTTGACTTTTTAGTCAGCATAAGATGTAAATATACCATGTGGTTAAAAAAAAAGTGTGTGCATATGTATATACGTGTGCGTATGTACACACACATATAGATACTCGAAAATCAATTATTTTTGTTTGTTTTGTTTTTTTGTAGAGACAGAGTTTCACTTTATTGCCCTCGGTAGAGTGCCGTGGCATCACACAGCTCACAGCAACCTCTAACTCTTGGGCTTAAGCGATTCTCCTGCCTCAGCCTCCCGAGCAGCCGGGACTACAGGCGCCCGCCACAACGCCCGGCTATTTTTCTGTTGCAGTTTGGCCGGGGCTGGGTTTGAACCCGCCACCCTCGGCATATGGGGCCGGCGCCCTGCTCACTGAGCCACAGGAAAATCAATTGTTAAACTCAAAGTACAATAAACACAAATTTGAATACGATGTGCTATTCTGTAATTTGTATATCAACATTTCAGGGCCATGGAACTAAGCCAAAAGCAGGAAGAAACAAGGAAAATGGAAAAGCAATGTCTACACATTCCCATAATTCTCCTTTGAAGGCTGCACAAGTCTTCTTATTTAATGCCATTATGACCAGCAGTTGGCCCTTTAAACAAAAAACTATATAAAGGAGATACCTGCACACCATTCTTTGTAGTGACAAAGATTATACTTTGAATATTAATCGGCTGATCGTCCTTTACCCTTTTTCTTAATAATCATGCACATAATATTTCATTTGAAACTGGCAATTTAGGCAAAGGTAACAAAGACAAGTACAGGCCAATATGAAATGTTAAATCTTAGATTGTTTTTTTCTGTTTTACAAATATCCCCACCAATATCCCCTCCAGAGGCTGATACTTCATTGACGATTGATAGTGCTAGAAATTCAAAGTCTTGAAAATACAAACGATACATCACATTCAAATTATTGGGGGCTGATTTTAGAGTTGAGAATTGTTTTATTTTCCTATCTCCCTGCAAAACTTCTATGTAGTTACTATCATGAAAATAAGTTGGGGAAATCTCCATCACTCCCCATTTGAGATGCTTTGTCTGGCTCATACCTGTAATCCTAGAATTCTGCAAGGCTGAGGCAGGTAGATGCTTGAGCTCAGGAGGAGACCAGCCTGAACAAGAGTGAGACCTCATCTCTAGAAATATCTGGGCATTGCAGCAGGCACCTCTAGTCCCAGCTACTGGGGAGGCTGAGGCAAGGGGATCGCTTGAGTCCAAGAGTTTGAGGTTGCTGTGAACTGTGATACCATGGCACTCTACCCAGGCATGACAGAGTGAGACTGTCTCAAAACAAAATAAAAAAGAAAGAAAAGAAGTGGAATGCTACAGTAGACCATCTCTGATAGCACTCTGCTGTCTAAATCTGAAGTTTACAAACTGGGATGTGCACACACCTGAAGATATCCAAAGACTTTTCATCCAAGGAAACTTGGCCAAGGTTAGGCTTTTGGGTTTTGTTTTGTTTTCAGATTAATATGAGGGTACAAAGGATAGCTTTAAGGAAATCAATTTCTATTCCTCAAGTTTCCTTTGTGTTCTCCTATAATCAATCTTCCTGAAAATGCCCTTCAGATCATGCCCATTCTCACCTCCCTTTTCTTTTTAAACAAAAGAAAGCCACACTTCTTACTACCTCCTGTCTTATGAGGGTACATTGAACTTAGAAAAACACCTGAGAAACAAAAGGACAATTTAAAATACCAATGTAGATGTTGATACAAGTAGATTTCGTGACTGGGCAACGAATGTGATTGCAAGTCAAATATGTAGTTTACAATTCTTTGCTTTCAATGCAACTGAAGGAAGACCTGATTCAGTCCTCATGGGAAAGACCGTCAAAAAACGTTTATTGGTGATAGATCATCTGTGTGATTTTTGGCTTCTACCTCTGTAGGAATTAAAAGAATTTAAAAGAATTCAGTGACAATGCCATAACAAATCCCTTCCCTTCCCATCTCCTTAAGTGAACAGGTTTGTCAAAGAAATAAGAGAAGAAATAGCATCTATTTAAAAAAAAAAAAAAGAAAGAAAGAAAAGAAAGAGAGCGCGCAGAAGCTATAAAACAAAACGATCCAAGAGGAAGGCCAGGACGAATGAGCCTGTCCAGTTATTGCTTAAGCATAATCAATTTAGACCTTTAAGTTAATTAAATATTTAACAGGAGGGTGAACAGAAACCAACAAATTTGGATTTAAATGGTGAATGACTTTAAGTCATAAATTCAGTGTGAAAGAGAAAATTTCAGGGGTGGGAGTGGGCAAAAAAAATGTCCCAGAATGTGATTGCCATCCAAGATGCCACACAGTTAACTCAGAAGGCAGAGACCTGGAATGCGGCTGAAGATTGCAGTGGACACTCCTGCAGTAAATACCCACTATTTAAAAATTGGCAATCTTGCTTATAGTAATTTTTACTCTACCCTTGATTAAAAAAAAAAAAAAAAGGAATTGAGTTATCAGGTAGGACTAAGGATATGATAATTCTTTCCCATACTTCAGTGTACCCTGTCACTACAGAAACAAATATTTGCATTAAAAAGGTGTAAACTAATAAGTCTATACAAGAAAATCCTTCTAAACCTTTGACAGTCTTTCAAAACATGTATCTTCTACATTTTTTTTTCTCATCATGAACTAAAACGCTTTCATTCTTCCTTCCTCAAAGAAAATTTACTGAAGAGTGTGACTATCACTACTCAGCGCTCAGTCCATCTCTCCCCCGGGGAGCCAACTTCACATGAATTCAGCCATGAGCCTTTGAAGGAGCCAGAAGAACCATATCATTTTATCCTCATGCTTGACCAAGAGCTATAACATCCCCATTCCACCTCTCAGTCTAGTGCACAACCACAAATACACACAAACAGCAACTCGGGTTAGATTTCGCAAACAAAAGAGACCATCAATTGAAATTTTCCACTCTCAAACAATTTCATTAGAGATGGCAATACCAGAAATGTCATTTTGTAGTTGACATCCACCAAATTACCATGTAGCTCATATTCAAAGTCTCTATTATCTCTGGAAGAAGTTTTTAAGACCATTTTTATTTACTCCAAATTGTATCTGAGCAAAGGGAACACAGCCCCTTACTTCAAGTGCTTCGTGCTGGAATGAACTCAGAAGAACTAAGAGAAACCATCGGCAGGAAGTATCAGGACATTGTTTACTAACGGTGAAATTTTAGGGATTTAGAATTTCTGTCTTAGAAAAAAAAAATTCTGTCGTAGTGCACAACTGCATTTTATGAACGTTCTGTCTTTAAAATGTAATAAGTACAAACTGCTTCGGTAATGATGAAAAAGCCTTCTCAGCTTTAATGGAAACTTTTATTTGCTATGGAGACTTTTATTATTTCCAAATGGTAACATAAGCAAGAAAAAGAATCACTACTTTTATTGGAATGAAAACTTTAACAATGTTAATAATTGTGTTCTTTGGTAAATTGTAAGGCACTTAGATTTATTATATTTATGATTATTCTTTTCATTTATTTGTGATGAAATAAACCAAAAATATAGGTTTACACACATATACATATATACAGTATTACAAAATTATTCTCAAATTGCATATTGAAATACTATATAGTTATGTTATCCACTGTGATATGTTGGTCTGATCTGAATAAGGGTTTCTTTTGTTGTTGTTGTTGTTGTTTTTAAGACAGTGTCTCACTCTGTCACCCTGGATAGAGTGCCATGGCATCAGAGCTCACATCAACCTCAAACTCTTGGGCTCAGCAATCCTCTTCCTCAGCCTCCCAAGTAGCTGAGACTACAGGTACCTGCCACAGTGCCCATCCAGTTTTGTTTCTATTTTTAGAACAAAACAACAGAGTATTTTGTTGACTTCATTATAGCATGAAGCACTTAAAGTAAAGGACTATGTTGCCTTTGCTCAGATACAACAGGGTTTTGCTTTTGCTTGGGCAGGTCTCGAATTCCTGAGCTCAGGTGATTGATCCTCCAGCCTCAGTCTCCCAGAGTGCTGGGGTCACAGGCATGAGCTAGCGCACCTGACCCTGTCTATCGTATATATTTAAGCTCCTACATATCTCAGTTGTTGGCCATGTAAGGCAACAGAAGGCAACAGTGAGAAGCACAGACCCTGAGTCTAGACATCCCGGCTTTGTGTTCCTGCCTTGATGCTTCCTAGCTATGCCACCCTTGGAAATTGAATCCTCAATTTCTTCTGTGAAAATTAGGGTGACTAAACCCTACCTTGTGGAGTGGGAAGATTCAGTAAGGTGTTACCTGTAAAACAGGATGGTGCTTGGTACATAGAAAGCACTTAATAAATGTTTTGCTTTAATATGGCCTCATCTCTGAGTACATGTATCTCCAGACTGGATGCAGTGTCAAGCAACACCATTCATTCAACCAGTATTTGTTGAGTTTCACTTTAATCTGAACACTGCTTTAGAGTTCCCGTCCAGGAACTTGCCACGAAGGTATAAAATGTCGGTTGCCATCGTAACGCCTTCTTTAACAGGGACCATGAAGCCTACTCTTCCATTAAATCATAAAATTCCTTTCCATGTGCTTGGAACTAATGTAGCTTCAGAAAAATTTGACTTCAGTTTTTGAAATCTTAATCATGCACAATTTAATAAGTGGCTACAGGTTTTTCCACATTTTAAAATAGATGATTAAATGGTCTAATCAGACCCTAACTTAGCCAAAAACTTGAAAAACATCGGAAGACAACCATGACTGACACATTCATTTTATCCAATGCAGACATACTGCAGACAGCAGCTGCAGAAAAATGGTGCTGTTTACATCTTAACATAACCTACAGCGATTATAAAACTGCACAGTAATTCAGCATTAAAACGGTAAAGTACATAAACCAAATTCAATTTGAAATAAAATAGGAAACTCCTTTAGTCAGAGCTGTATCTCTTTCCCCAAACTTCTGAAACTGCCTTCCACTAGGGCACTTTACAAGGCTTTAGGTTTCTCGAACATTTTTGTTTATGTCATTACACACAGATTTCATCAAAAAGTAAAAATCTTTTAAATTTGAGTACAAATCCCAAGCACAAAGACAAATGTATATTTCAGACGTCACAAACTCCAAATGATCTTAAATGCGTTGTCCTCTGCTAATCTGTGGCTCTTTTTAATGTGCAATAAACGCAATTAAAAAGAGAAACATCTTCAAGTTAGTTGCAAGATCAAGCAGGGTATTTATCTTACTAGATGTATCATAATAAAGAAACATCTGATATGCATTACATTGTCTAATTCAAAAGAAAATTGGATATTCTCCTAATAAAAGAACGGACGTCATTTTTTTTTTTTTTTTTGCAACACCCCATAATGACTGCGTTAACTTTCTACAAGAGACTGAATATTGCCAAAATAGGTCTTGGGAGGAGTCCCTCTCCCCCAAACAAGGGAAGATCACGTGTGAACACATTCAGGCACACACTCCTCTCTGGTCCTTTCCCGTGTCATATCACCTTTCTTGGTCAAAATACTTTTAAAAGACCCCTGTGATCATTTTAAGATTGGATCTATAAACACCCTGAAATTCGCGCGCGCACACACACCCTGGCCCAGTGAAACCTCCCTCAGCATTGAATCGACTCACACCTCCTTTATAGGAAAGCCTGTGGTGAGGGTGAGAATGCATCTCAAATCTCCAAACGAATGCATATTTTGGAAACCTCTACTTTTACATTTAAACACATATGTTCCACACAGAGTCTTCTTGAACCCAGCTAACATCCCTGCCTAATGTATGCGTTTTTCACATCCATTTTTTTCATCCTTCCAGGGTGAAAATTTCAAAAGGGGCGAATGTCGGTAAAAGAAGGAGAGGGAGGGAGGAGAGATGCGACGCCTGGGATTTCTGCCATCCTCGCTGCAACCCAGCGTAGTATTATACATATATTTTTTTCCCTTCTCCCAGCCCTCCCTCTCCAGCCCCTCTCGCCCCTTCCCTCCGCAGCAGGAAAGAGGAGGAGGGGCCAAGGGCTGAAGCCACCACCTGCCACAGCGTAGAAAAGCTCCAGTTGTCACTTACCCAGCGGGGTGAGAATGGCTCATTTTTGCAGGATCCTTTTTGGGCCCCGCGGCAGGTGCAGAGGGTGGGTGCGTGGGGCCCCCTGCGCGCTGGCGCTGCGACAGTCGCGCTCGCGTGGCGGCTTCGCACTGCGGTCACAGGTGCTCGGGGCACTTGGACACGGCTGGTGTCACTTGGCGCCTGGGCACCCCGCAGCCGCCCGGGCCCCCACCCGCCGGCTGTATCCACCGCTCCTGGTTGCTAAGGGAGGCGGATGGCAGCTCTCAGGGGCTACAGAAGCCAAGGCCCTGCTGAAACCGAGCCCGGGGAAGCTGGAAATAAAGCCACCTTCCACCCTTTTTTCCGGGCCCCAATGTAAGAGGAGACCCAGGCGGGGGCCCCTGCTCTGTTGCTGGGGACGCAGGTTCCCCAGATACCTGTTATCTGAAAACACAAACACGGGCGCGCACACGCGCGCGCGCGCGCACGCACACAGACACAGACACACACGCTTAGGCCGGTGTGTGCATCCTGCCAGGCCCTGGGGAAGGGAAGACTGAGTCCGGTTCAGGGGAATGGGACTGGGAGCAACCTGAACTACAAATTGAAGGTATAGAAAGAACTCTCCTTTCCCAATCCGCCTTGGGCTTTGGATGTGTTTCTGCATCTGCAAGGCATGGCCATAGACGCGTGCTTTCCTTGGAAAATCCCCATCCTGGTTCCCAGCTGAGGTCCCCACTTCCAGCACACAGGACCCAAGGACCTCCGAGTAGCACAGGGGACGGTACACAGAATGCCTGGCACCTGAATTTCAACCAGGCCTTGGTGTTGAGGAAGTTTAAGCATTGGATTATCTATTCCTAATAATATTATTGCTTTGTTAGATGTTTTTGCTAGGTGACTTGATCTCTGACCTTGCATTCCTCCAGTAAAGAGAAAAGTTGGACACAGGAGTGGTGGCTGAGCTATCTGTGGGTCTCTGTTCTGACTCAGCCACACTCAGAAGTCGGAGGGTCATCACCTCATTAATGTCATTCTGCTTTTCCACACATCATAAAGACTCATTGAGTATGGACAGAGTCCAATCTCCTTAGCCTGACACTTGAGATCCTTCCTCAGTTGGTCCCCAGCATCCTTCATCAGACTCTCTGTGACACTTTCTCCACCCTCACTATCTTAAACTCTAGCAAAACCAAACTCTCACGGGGCCTGTGGCTCAAAGGAGTAGGGCACCAGCCCTATATACTGGAGGTGGCAGGTTCAAACCCTCCCCGGCCAAAAACTGCGAAACAAAAAATACCAAAACAAAACTCTGACATTGTCCCCACAATGGGAATGTATTTGCAACCTTGACTACTTGAAAAACCTCTATTGATCCTTCACCACTGAACTTGAACCCTGCCTTCTTTGACATTCTCAAGTATGCAGATGACTCTGGCCTCCAGGGGCCACCCCGCCTGGACCTGCCTCTGCTTTGCGCTCACCCCACTGTGCTCCACTTACTGGTGCACAATACACGGATGCCTCTTCTACTCAGATGTGAGCTCCCGAATTTCATTTATACTCTTCATGTTACTTTTCTATATTCTCAGAAGCAAGCAACAATTTAACAAATGTTTGAAACATAAATGAAAGGAAAAGAGAAGGAAATCTCTTCTAAGTGGTAGCATTTTTATTTAGTACTAAATGCACTCCTCGGTTTTTTATTGAGCTCTTACTAACTGTTCATTATCTCACTTACTCCTCATCTCCACTTTATGAGATGGGTTTCCTTTCCTATTTCATAGCTAAGTTAAGATGTAAAGAAGTTATTTATGCCTGGCATCTACAATGGCTCCTACGTGAAAAACTAGGATTCGAATCCAGATCTGTCCAGTTTCAGGCATAGTTTTTTAACAGTTACAACTTGATTCCTTTCCCCCTGACCCTTATAAATTACTACAGCAGCCAAATTTCCTATATCTTTAGAATTTTTAGACCTGAGAGTTCATAACCAATTAGGATGCTAGCTCAAAAATTCAGACCCTGAGACTAAAGTATTCAAGGATCTTTGGGGGAACCAAATGGCTAGAGTTAGTCAGGGACAGAGGTCATTTCTCCCCAGCCCCCATATGTCCATCCCCACTAACTGTGCTTCTCACTTGAAGTTGCCCTTAATGCTCATTGTAAGTAGATTGTACCTGGATAAAAATGATGGGGATGGGGAGAGAGAGAGGGACTATTACAGGCATCCTCAAATTTTTAAACAGGGGGCCGATTCACTGTCCCTCAGACTGTTGGAGGGCTGGACTATAGTTTAAAAAAAAAAAAAAAACTATGAACAAATTCCTGTGCACACTGCACATACTTTATTTTGAAGTAAAAAAAAAAAAAAAAACGGGAACAAATACAATCACACTGCCTCATGTGGCCCACGGGCCGCAGCTTGAGGACCCCTGGACTAGAAAGAGGCCTTCTTATCAGCCACAGATGGCCCCAATCCTTAAGGATGGTGTAAATCAGTGGTTCTCAACCTTTCTAATGCCATGAGCCTTTAATATAGTTCTTGTGGGTCGCGACCCACAGGTTGAGAACTGCTGGTGTAAATAATGTGATCTTGCAGGGGTCCTCAAACTGCGGCCCATGGGCCACATGAGGCGGTGTGATTGTATTTATTCCCGTTTTGTTTTTTTTTACTTCAAAATAAGGTATGTGCAGTGTGCATAGAAATTTGTTCATAGTTTTTTTCTTAAACTGTAGTCTGGCCCTCCAACAGTCTGAGGGACAGTGAACTGGCCCCTGTTTAAAAAGTTTGAGGACTCTTGTTAGTTATTCCATGTTAATTTGTTTTTGCAAATAGAAAATGGTCTTCCCTCCCTGGTAGAATAAGAAAGAAGAATAAAATATACTATTTAGATACTCAGGATTCATGAAAGAGACTCCCTGGCCCTCAGCAGACGGCTAGATACCCTCAGCAGCGTGTATTAAATCATAAATGGGGTTTGAGTTCTCCACCCTGTGAGGGGCACGATTTCACATTCCTGATGAAAACTGCAAGGAAGCTACTCATTTTCACTTCAGAAAATGCTCACTGTGAAAATGTATTGGGAATTTAGCCAGAATGAATTTTTATGTTAATTTCTAGAATGGAGCTAGGGAAAGGGAAAAAGATAGAGGAAAAGAAAAAAGAAATCCTAAAACTGTTTTAAGAGCAAATAGTCACTGGAGTCATTTGCATTTTCTCAAAGGAGAAAAAAAAAGGGTTCCCAGATGTCCCCAGGAGTATCATAAATTTATAAAAAGATTTTGTTCTCTACAAAGACCCGTAGGGTGGGAGTTCGGGTCAGAAGCCTGAGGGAAGTGGATGGAGAGGAGTGACAAGGATGACATGGACCGTGTTCCTCAGATTTCCGTGGTGGGTGAAGAATTGCTGCTCCTGGGAATCACAGCTTTAAACTCTCAGTGGCTGTCTTAGTTGGTTTCTGTTGCTATAACACACTATCACAGACGAGGCAACTTAAACATCACTTCCCACCGACCACGGTATCATTATATTTCCTGAGACCCTGACAACTTGTCACCATCCCGTCCCAGGGATTCTACACCCGGAGAGAGAAGGACTGACTGGCAGTGATGAAAAAGACAAAGAGAAATACAGAAATACCTGTGGCTCAAAGGAGTCGGGCGCTGCCCCCATATGCCGGAGGTGGCAAGTTCAAACCCAGCCCCGGCCAGAAACTGCAAAAAAAAAAAAAAGAGAGAGAGAAACACAGAGGCTATCAGAGATCTGCAAGGAGAGTAAAGGACATTTATTTTCTTGTTTTCAAACAATTGTATTGCCAATAAATTTCCCACTCCCACCCCAAAAAGTTTTTTCTAAAGAAGTCAGAAGAGGACTCATAGAGGAGGAGAGGCTTCAGATGAGGCTTGGAAAGTGTGTAGGGCTTGGCTGGGCAGAGAGGACTTGAGAGGGAAGAGATGGGTCCTCCCCAAGGTCAGACCCCCCCGCCCTCCCCCCAGCCTCTCTAGTTGAGGGTGGGCTCAGCCAGTACCTACAGAACCTGTCCTAGCTCCCGTGACCCAAACATTCGTGGAGGTTGTGATTTGGAACAAAAGGCAGGAGAGGATTTCGTGGAGGAGGTGGCATTCAGCCGGGGCTCGGGTTGGTCTCTTCTGCTGCGTGTTGTCCGGCCCCCTCGGGCTGCACACGCACACGCCATGGTGTCTGTGTGTGCGCCTCTTTTGCTGTCTCTGTCCACGCCGGTCAAATCACCAACCACCATGAATTTAGAAGCACAATCTATATTTGTCTTTGTGCTCCCGTTGGGAGTAAGGACGTGAAGAATATAACATAATAAGAGTCATATATAAATATTTCTCTGGCCCAGGCCTCACCCATGGATAGGTGAATCAGTCACATGTTAAGGAGCTCAGCGTGTCTGTCATTGTCCACCACCAGCCAAAACTTCATTCTTATCCACAGGTGCTGAATTATGGGAGAGGAATTAGTAGAGACATCGTAATGGCCTGATGCGACAGAAGACTCAGTTTGCTTATTGAGCCAAGGTTTCCTCAGCGGCTGCCAATGGCTGACCCTGCTGTCGACTCTCAGAACTGGAGAGCATGCTGACCGTTGAGAGAGTTAAGGATCCACTTGGCCTAAGATCAGATGATACCCACTGACCCTCTGCCATGTATCAGCCACTCGTCTATCTAATCCTCACACTATGAGGCAGGTACTATTCTTATCCCTGTTTTACAGATAAGAAAGCCGGGGGGTCATATACCAGTTAGTGGCACAGCTGAGATTCGGCTCCCATTTTCCGTGATTCCAGAACTCTTAAATACTTGGCCGTATCCCTCCCTGCCTCCGAGAGGTAAGAAAACGTAACCACACAAGGGGAAGGCAATAACCGTGAGGTCGCAGATCTCCAATGAGAGCTGTTCTTGGTTGCATCAGGGCTCTCCCAGGCCTCCCTGCTCACAAAGATGTAATAATGGGATGGTGGAAAGAAATCTGAAGAGCAGGCATTTCATTTATTACCACACATCTGTTTCCTGACAGAGTATATAGAATACTCCACGCCCTCTCACCCTCAAGAGCAACCATCTCTAAAAAATTTTTATAACTTCATTTGGCTTAAATGACATGGGACGTGGCTCTTCCAAGGCGGCAGAACAGCCGTGGTCTTCAAGCACTCTGACATCGTAAACTGCTGTCTGAATTGTCTTGTTCTCCTCCTCTCTGCAGCTGGAAAAAAAGAGAAATTCAAGGTGCCCTTGAATTAGATTGTATAGACAAGAACATTGTGTTTCTTGAACTCAGGTTAGAATTAGATTCATGGCCTTGAGCAGAAGACTGGGATTGTTCTCCTGGGAGGTAGATGACAGTCCCACTCATGTAACAAACCACCTGAACTATAATATCCTTTTTATAGAAATATAACTTTATTTCTTATGTGTTCATATTGTAACTCCAACTTGATTAAGGAAGTGCGATCTGATAGGGATGTTCAGAAATAGATATTGACTAGATGAAGATACTTTTTGGTAATTACCACACTAGTTTCCTGTGAATCAGCACCCCTAAAGGAGTCTCTGGAGTTTTCTCATAGGACTTAACTATTCTCCCAGCAAACATGCTTTCGCTAGTAATTGCTTAGCCAACATCTTCTCCCTAAGGGCACCTGGGTTAAAAAGAAAAAAAAAAAAGTTTTGTAACTGCTGCAGTGATCACAAACTCTCCACTAATGAGACTTTCTTGTTCTGATAAAAGACAAGAATTCAATGGATAGTGTGGAACAAGCACCACAGAAAATATAATGGAGAAAACACGTTTCTGGAGTGGAAGATAGAGGGAGCGAATTTCAACTGGTCAATTGTAGGAAATCCCGAAGCGGTGAGAACAAAGTGGGAAACAGGCAGATTAAACAGAAAGCCGTGCTCCCGAAGCTGACGTGTCACCGGGGGAGAAACCCGGGGGATTCCTTGGGATGTGGACAGCTTTGTAAGCAGTGCTCCCAGCTGACTCCAGGTAAGCATTGTGGGGTTTCTTCTTTCCTTGAGGTTTATTTTTCAACAAGTTTTTCTCTGACTTAAAGGACACATCGGAATCTACCTTCTGGTTGATGAGGAGCAGTCATGACGGCAGGGTTTATTCTCTGCACCTGCGCTAAACGGTCACCCAGACGGGACAAAGGAGAAACATTCTCCACTATAATTTTATGGTTGGGGTGACCACAACATGAGGAACTGTATGAAAGGGTCACGGCATTAGGAAGGTTGAGAACCCCTGATTCTGACGAGCTGAGGTTCTGTAGCACCAGAAAGAGAAGCACAAGATTTCACGGTGCTCCTTGGTCCGATGTGTTCTGTGGTCACACACAGCAACAAGGCTGTTTCCTAAGCTGTAAGCCAAAGTGGAAAAAGCAAAATGGTTAATACTGATGTGTGCTATGGTGTGAACAAATATTTAGTAAGCAGGGAAAGGAAGTCAAGAGAACGGAATATATAACTTTACTGACTTCAAAAGGCAAATAAATGAAAAGAAAGAGGCAACATCTGAAAGGACAGGTACGTAGTTTCAATTTTCCCTAATCACAAAAGGTAGAAAACCTAAAAATCCCCAGCACTTTGCTGGGCATCCTGCCTTTGCACTTGGACTTGAGTGGTTACACATGTGCTATTGTAAGTTTTGAAAATTTTCTTCTTTTATAGGAATGCCATGTTATAAAGAACTGGTTTAAAAAGAGGTTAGCTGTTCCCACTCCCCCGTGCCACCCCCACCCCCACCTGTTTTGTGCACATATAAACCAGAGACCTGGGATGGAACGGGAATCCTGTCACTATACCGGTGTTTGTACTTTCGGTTATAGGAGATGCTTGCACATCTCCCCTCCCTGGATAGCAGGCATGCTCATGTGACTTGCTCTGGCCAGTGAAATATGAGTGAAAAGTAGTGTGTGTCAGTTCTGGGTACACTTTTTTTTTTTTGAAACAGAGTCTCACTGTGTGCCCTGGGTAAAGTGCTTGGGCATCAGAGCTCATAGCAACCTCAAATTCTTGGGTTGAGTGATCCTCTTGCTCCAGTCTCCCAAGTAGCTGGGACTACAGGCTCCTGCCACTATATCCAAGTAGTTTTTCTATTTGCAGTAGAGATGGGGTCTTGCTCTTGTTCAAAGTGGTCTGGAACTCCTGACTCAAGCAATCCACCCACCTGCTGGGATTATAGGCATGAGCCATGGCGCCCAGTTGGGTAGAATTTTTAAAGAGCTTCAGTGGTATTCTCCATCTTCTCTCCCGGGCCACATCCCAGATGGCAGCGTTCCCCTCAGCCCGTCCTCCTGAGTGAGGACAATATGGAGCCTCCACAAACCCATAGTAGACATGAATGCAAACAAGAAACAAATCTTTGCTGTTTAAAGCCTCTGAGATTTGAGGACTCTTGGTCATCACAGTAAATCTGGCCTACGGTGATCAATGCAGCCACATATTAGCAATGTGACTTTGAGAAAGCTACTTATAGCCCCTGCACCTCCATTTCTCATCAGAAAATGAGGAGGGCCTGGAATACAGTAAGCATTCCAAGAACAGTAGTTGAATGGTAGTTTTCCCATCCTCATGATAGTAACTATACTTTATGAGGCATTTAAGCCGTACCAGTCACCATCTTCCCTGTATATACATCATCTTTCATGCTCACACCAATCTTAAAAGGTAGGTGACAAAACCAAGCCTCAGAGAGGCTTACTAGATTAATGAAGGTCAACCATTTCTAGATAAAAGAATCAGATCTTTCTGGTCCAGAGTTCTCACTTTTTCTACCATGCTTCCTCCATTAAAAGAAAGCAGCTAACTCACCACTAAATAAGTACAAATTTGTGAATAACATAATCAAGACAAATATCTTAATATTAAAGAAGCAAAAAGGAAATTATTTAGAATTTTAAATCATCATTGTCTTCAACATATACAGCATCTTTCTCACTGAATGATTTGGTTTTAATGATTCCAGCTAAAGTCATACCCGTCCATTTTCAGTCTGATTGCCAATTCCTAAGGGATTATTAGGGTAGTAATATAGATTTGCAAGCTATTTTCAGAATTTCCACAGTCTAAAAGAAATAACTCTAAATAAAAATAATCAGAATTGATTTTTTTATAAAAATTTATAATGGGTCATTTCATTCTGGTGTGTTTGACTTCCTCATATGAAGATGTGATTTGTTGTCATTTCTGAATAAAAATAATAGTCTTTTTCAAAACACCATGTTCTTGATGATTAAAAAATAATAATTATACAAGGGGCTGTCAATTATACAAAGGTTGTTAAACACTATATCCCAGATCTCAAATTTTGTACAGGACAAGTCTACATGTGTCTTTTACTTTGTCTTTGCAACTTAGGTACTAATAATACAGGTTGTCCCTGCAGTCCAGGGAGGTCCCAGAAAGCAGGGAATGAAGGACAACCAAGCGAGGCTGGCCCAGAGGCAGTGTCAGTGGAGGGACCCGCAGGGGCCAGATTCTGAGGCACTAGCAGGAAACTATCCCCCCCAACTTGTCATTATGTAGAGCAGTGGTTCTCAACCTTCCTAATGCCACCTGATGCCGCGACCCTTTAATACAGCTCCTCATGTTCTGGTGACCCCCAACCATAAAATTATTTTTGTTGCCACTTCATAACTGTAATTTTGCTACTGTTATGAATTGTAATGTAAATATCTGATATGCAGGATGTATTTTCATTGTTACAAAGGGGTCGCGACCCACAGGTTGAGAACCGCTGATGGAGAAGAACTGATGGAGAAAATGAAAGGGACAGAATTGAGTCACCTTGTCATTTGGGGTGGGGGGAGACATAGACAGAACACCTAGAATTGTGGGGAGGATATCCCTGAGAAAAACCGGCAAGAAACTTCATGGGGAATGTGGGCGAAATGAACGAGCCCGTGGAAATGGGATTTTGTGGCCGTCCCTTCCTGTTCTCCCCCTGCTGGAAATCTACTATTTATTTTCAGACTAACTAAATTAAAGGCTCTTCAGTCCTCACTAGAACAGAGACATTGGTTACATGTGTTTCAAAGGCATTCTTTGTCCAGATTTCTGGAGGGTATCTATAGGCCTTGTCATCAAAGCAAATAAACTCTCCTCTGGTCCAGTTGCTGGGCTAGTAGTAATGACAATAAAAAAAAATGCCGAATGCATGCTGAGTGCCGGGCTCTGTGCTAAATACTTCAAATGTCATGTTTCATCTTATACTCAAACACTATTATTTCCCCCTTTTTACTGAGAGCAGTCCTGAGATGCGGGGAATAGAACTAATTTGCCTGAAGTCACAGGCTTGTAAGTGGTGACTCCTCCCTCCCAGCAGCTCTCAGCCCCTGGGTACACAGTCCCCTGCAGGGTGGTTAAGAATGAGCAAAATCATGAATTGCCATATCGTCAGAGAAGGCAGAAGGGAGCCAGTACTGACAGAGCACTTCCACCGTGCTAACCTCCCACACACATCATCTCATTTAATTCTCATAATTCCTGGGGAGGAGGTGTTATTATTCTCATGGGACAGATGAGAAAATTGAGGCTCAGAGGGATCAATCGCTGGCCGACTAAGTAGAAAAGGTGAGATGCAAACCGAGGCCTTGTCAATCCACATTTACAGGCGCTGTTTCTGTAGCAAATTGCTTTTGATGTAATCTCAGAGAATTACTTGCCCGTATAAAGTATCCACAGATCTGGCTAGATTTCAGTTCACATGGAAATACAGAGAAGTTTTAGTTGCTTGGAAACTCAACGCAAAGCAAGTTTGCGACATGGCAGCTTGAAACATCAATGGGATACTAGTGAGTGCTCTCAGCTGTTCAGGTCCGTCTGTATCTTGCATTTTGAATTGATTACATCAGGAATACTGTGCTTATCACAGAGTCATATCTCAAGGTACACATTTCCAAATTAAGAGACAAGACACATGTTCTGAGTTGTGTTCAGAAAACCCTCCTCACTGGGTTCAAGGTGAGGGGGGAGCATTCCCACGGGGGGGAGTCAACCCATTTTGTAGCTCTCCACAGTGAAATCCACACCACCAGCATGTTCCTCCTGACCATGAACTGGTCTCCTCCTCATTCCCTGGCAGTGAGTAATCAGCTGGTCCCTGGAAGCCATGTCATCAAATAGTTGAAAGGATTTTATGTAGAAGAGGAAAGAGATTGAGATGGTCTCTGGTAAATAAAAGTTACGAGATGATTTTTGGCTCAGCAAAAGAAAGAACTTTATATAAATAACTATCAGAAACCCTTTCATAACAACCCAGTGAGAAAGGGCACACTTTATACCAATTTTATAGAAGACATAGCCAAAAATGGAATGGACATTTATGGTAGGGAGGTTTATTTATTTCTAGAAATGATCAGAAAAGGAAATCAGAACTATTCCCCTTGCACAGAGCTTTATGGAACTAAATGGATTGCAAAGCTTCTTTTAGGAAACCAAATCTGTGTATATATGGTGGTATTGAAACTGTGTGACAATCCCCTATAAACCTCCACCAGTCCTGAAAGGAGGAACTCCCATCCCCTCCCTCCCAGAAGGATGCCAAGGCTGTGTGTAACCCACTAGATCTAACCCTGGTATGTGCACATTTCAAAGTTTGTATCAGATTACGTAGCTAACAAACAGCCACAGAAATGCTATGCTCCATTAAAGGATCTGCTTTATTTTTTCATTTCTGTAAAACTTAAGAATCACAATCTGAAAAGAGGGTGGGAGAAGAAAGAAGGAATCTAATTCTGTTCCGTATAATTCTGAGCTCTACCATGTCTGCTGTGAAAGAGATGTCTGATCTAGAATGTTTTTCTTTTTCTTTATGGTCTTAAACTAGGAGGCAAAACTCAAAGGAAGAAGATAAATGTAAGATCGTGGGAGTAGAAGTCCTGTTGTGTGGCCTGAATAAAAGTTGCTGGGCTCAGCCATTTGTCGCTTTCTAGAAATGCCTTCTAGGGTTGCCACATCTTCTGATGTTTCAAAGCTGAAAAGCCAGATGGCTTGGGTGAAATTTGCTAACTCTTAGAACACCTCGCAGGCCAAACAAAAAAACATCTGCAGTTAGAATTCTGCCCACTGGCTTCCAGTCTGTGAACACAGAGCAGGACTCTCCAGGAAAGGAAGGTTTCCCTTTGGAGAAGGGCAGGCAGGAGTCCACAGGAACCAGCAGGTAAATATGGGGCAACTGAGGGTAAAGAGAAGTGGGAAGGACTACATGGGAGTCAGTTAGGCTGACTCCCCACACGAGACGGCTCCCTGCGGGGGTCCAAGGGCCTGAGCTCACTCTGCGTGTCCCGCAGGAGCTCCTGGTGTTCCTCTTCGGAGTGAGTAACTCGGACTTGGGAAGGCCACTGGGTCTTCTGGCAAAGGACCCCATGGGCAGCGAGTAAAATATTTTAAAAGGGTAAATGAAAACCTGCAAGACCAAGTTTGAATTGAAAGCCATCATGAAGAAGGATCAGAGACCCAAGAAACCACAGCAAAGTTAAAAACCGGGGATGACTGCCAGGTGACACTATTGGAGATTTAATTCCTTGCATATTTTTTCTCAGACTGGATAGTCATATTTCCCATATCATTTAAAGTATCTGACAAGTATAACCCTTCAATATGTAGCATATTTGACATCAGTCCTGTTTTTAGATGTAACCTTTCACAGCCTGCTTATGTGGACTTTTTTTGTTTGTTTGTTTGAGAGAGAGTCTCAAGCTGTCTCCCTGAGTAGAGTGCTGTGACGTCACAGCTCACAGCAACCTCAAACTCTTGGACTTAGGTGATTCTCTTGCCTCAGCCTCCCAAGTAGCTGGGACTACAGGTGCCCACCACAACACCCGGCTATTTCTTGGTTGTAGTTGTCATTGTTGTTTGGCAGGCCTGGGCTGGATTTGAACCGGCCAGCTCTGATGTATCTGGCTGGCGCCCTAGCCGCTGAGCTACGGCACCGAGCCTCGATTTTAATTTTACTACAAGCCTGACTACACAGCTGAGAACCAGAAACACCAAAAAAAATGACAGGCACAGGATAATCCTGTTTCACCATGTGGGGAATGTGTTTAAAAAGAACACGGAAAGGACAGAGTTTGAGCTAGGTTTCCACTTTATAGGTGAAGGATGTAATATCTATGTTTTTCCTTTCTCCTTATTATCATTCCCTAAAATTATAGACGAGTCACAGAGAGACAGTCTTTATAATTTTCCAGAGTGAGAAAAAACGTGGTGAGCAACATCAGGGTATATACAATTTTTTTTTTTTATAGCACACTCAGCTAGTCAAAGAAATCCATCAACTTGGAAAAAGAGCAACATGACTCTATGGCTGGCCAACTCAGGACAGATGGCGTGTGGCCGGAACTGCTGCCACACACAAATGGGTAGCCACCAAGGTCATCAACAGCCCGTGGCCATCAGCTTCTCCTATACAGGGGTGGTCAGTGATGCAAGAAGAATTGTGAACACCTGGGTGGGAATGTGCTCCTCTCCTCCCGGAGCTCTTTGGACTCGGAAGATCTCTGGCCTCCACTAATGTCTTTGGGGCAGACCAGCCCTGAGTGGCTGAGTGCTAATGACTATGAACTGGAGGTTCATACATCTGAGAATACACATCCAGTTGTCAATCATTTCTCAGCGCTGGCACCACTGCACAGGCAGACAATTAGCCTGAATAAAACTAAGGTGATGTTTTCAGTTGCCCCAGGCAAATCAGGCAAGCAACCAAAAATTACCATCAATGGCATGGAGTTAAAAGCCAGATCTGATCCCTGCTGCCTACACAGTCTGCTACCTAATGACAGGTCCTCTGCTTTGCTTTTCTGTGGTGCTTTGAGCAGTCACCAGTAGTGGAGCTCATTACTGGAACAAGGAGTAACAATCCATATTAATAAATCTAGCTAATTGGGGGGAACTTGACAGACAGGATTTGTGGGAATAAGGCATCTGATTACAGATAAAGACTAAAGTGCAAGGTAGCCCTGCTGTCCAATGTCCCTTGTGGATATGAAATTTCATTCATTATCATTACCACCTGGAATAACATTAATTCCACTGGGTATAAAACATCAAATGGGAGCACCAGTAACCTTGTCAAGGACTAGAGCTACTGATCAGCGATTGACATAAGATTTGACCTGCTGTTTTAGTAACTGGGAATAGTTTCAGTTCAACAGCCATGGAAATAATGAAGTTTTGCAGAAATGCACCATAAAGTCTATGAAAGCTATAATCTGTTACAAATAAAGCTAGTATCCTAACAATGTTTATGTGATACAGATCCAAATCCCTGCAAATATTTTTTGTTGTTGTTGTTGTTATGGTTTTTGGCCGGGGCCAGGTTTGAACCTGCCACCTCTGGTATATGGAGCCAGCACCCTACTCCTTGAGCCACAGGTGCCACCTCCCTGCAAATATTTTAGGATGAAAAGTTTAATTTCCTATACTACTTGGCATCTTTTAGCAGCAAATACCTCAAGAATAATTTATTTAGAAACCAAAGATGAATAGAAGAAGAGCGTGTTAGGATGGGATTAAGGATGTGAACTTTCTGTACCTAGGCTGGACAAAATCTTAGAGTTTCCACTCTCTCTTTCACTATTTTGGGAGGGCTTCTTTTTTTTCACTCAACCCATATGAAATTCATTACTTTTGACTACAATGTACTGAAAAATACATACATACAAGACAATATATGCTATTTGCCTGTCCAAGTCCAATTATTTCTGATGTGGAAATCACAGACCAGTAAAGAAATTATAAAATTCTATGCATATGTTGAAATCAATACCCATAAAAATATAGATCCCTAGTATCGCCAGGTTAAATTTTAATTTTTTCAGTAAACATGTATTGAGAGTTCACCTAGGATAAGGATATTCCTATGATCTCAATGTGTTGGCTTCCAAAACTGGTTTTACCCTGCAATGGAAGAAACCTTTGAACTTGAAAGAAAAAAAAGTCTCAGCTATCTATATGAAAACGTCTAAGAGGTATATATGATTCTGATCTGATGATAAATTCTTTTACATCTTCAAAAGAAAGCTTCCACCAGGATTTGTTGGCAAATACACCCTGAGCTGCCTTAGAAGATCTAATTCTCACTCACCCCTACCATAAGGCTTCTGGAAGCTGAAAATGACCAGCTCTGAGAAAGCTCAACTCGCATTGAGATCCTTCAGTGTTTAGGGCTGGGCAGTCATAGCTGTCATTATTTATTTGGATGTGGTGGCAGGGCCAAGGAAGAAAAGGAGTGTAAGGAGGAGAGAGCTGTGGCTGTGGGTCATGGCTCTGAAAACCTGGGAGGTCTCACCCACGTGAAGACAATTGCATGTGGTTTTATTTGAAGACCCTTGGTGTGCACCTGCCACCAGATAGAAGTTCAATAGACGTCACCTTCGCTCTTCTCCTCCAATACTGCCTTATGCTAAGACAGCGCTTTAAGGAGCATGAAGCAGGCTTGCTTGCATTATCTTATTTGATCCTCGCAACACCCTTTTGGGATGGGTTTTATTTCATGTTTGAAAATATGCCTGATCTGAGAGGTCTAATCAATATAGCCCTATGTCGTACAACTAGTACCTTTTAGAATTCATGACTGGGATCTTCTCACTCCAAAACCTTCTTCTCGTTTACTACCCTGACCCACAAGTATTCAGTAAAATGTACCAGGTCACTACCTACCTTTTGTAAGGAATTAGTAGTATCTCCACTATTTTATCTCATACCTTTGGAGAGTAATCTTCTCCTATCATTTCTTTTTCCATTTGTTTCTGCGTTTTTCCCCAATTCTCAATTTGTAAAAGTGCTACATGTCTGATGTTCAGGTCCATGATTAAAAGTTCTTTATGCAGGCTTTGAGCTCTTCAAAGTTGAAGAAATCCCACAAATAGGTACATTTCATTGTGGGCCTTGAATTTCTTTTGAACACTCTTGCTCAGATACCAAACACAATTTGTGTTTTGCTTGTGAAATGGAAAGTAACTGGTGTGGCTGTAGCTATTATTGTGCCATTACCCCTCTGAGGTGTGGATTTTGTGCTTCACGTTTTTCCTGTGTTCTTAACTTGATACCCTATCTTGAATGTTTATTTCACTCTAATCGTATTTTTTTTTAAATTTGAAGTCTTTCTTTTACTTTGGCAATTTCAGTTGGAAGACTACATTTGAAAAAAAATGTTCACAGAGAAACTGAAGGTTAAATCAGCTTTATTCTGTAAACAGTGCCTAAATTATCATCTCCTTCTCATAACAGCCCAATTAATATGTTACAGCTGAACTGAAAAGCCAAGATCCTTGCTAAAAACATAGAGCTAGTGCGACACCTTCTGGTAAGAAACGGACTACATTTTGCCAACAATAGCAAAAACAAATTGAAACAATGGATCTCTTAGAATCTTCATTCTTCCAAACGTGTATTTTGCAAATACCTGGTATGTCCCAGGATCTGTGACAGGCACGGGAACTACTGATAAGGGAAAGCATAATCCTTACTTTCACAGCCTTCTGGGGAAGAAATGTCTCTCCACACATAGAGAGATTCTTGTTTATAAACCAGGCTGTCATGTTGGGTTGGGTACATATAAGGTACTGCAGGGCCCAAAGAGATGACTTCGTCTCATAGACCAGGATGAATTGCAGAGGAGGAGATGCTGACATCCTAAAGACAGAGCGTGTTGTGTGAAGCAACAAGGTAGGAAGTGGGTGTGCCAAGCAGAAAGTGCCGTATGTTGGGAACAAAAGGACCAGCCTCTGCTTAGGGCTGAGAGGCTCAGAGTGTGTGCTTACTCACCAGTCCTTACTTCAGGTTTGAGGTTCCAGGTCACAGGGACCCACTGGAAGATGTATCATGAAGTGACATGACATTTTCAGATTATAAAAATCACTTTGACTTCAGGGAGAAGGCAGGGAGTGAGACTAGTTAAGGTCAGGAAAGTAAATAGGAAGCTGCTGTGAAAGCTGAGACGGATGAGCACCTGAATCAAGGCTGGAAATGGGGAGTTGCCAAGCGGAACTTGGGGGTGTCAGGGAAGAGCATCCGCCATTGTTAGGAAGTGGCTCTGAGAAAAAAGAAGGATGAAAGACTCTTCATGTTTATATGGTTATAAATAAAAGGCAAATTTCTTTGTTTCTTAAACAAAGGAAGTCCAGGCTTTCAAGGTAGGAGATTTTTTTTTATTTTTTTTTAGTGTGATCTTAGGATAGAGTTAAAATGTTTCATAGGAGAGCATAATTGCTCCACAAATTCAAGCACACAATTTTATAAACTAAATGTTGAGTCTTTCAAAAAATATTGATCTCACCTGAAAACAACACTTAATGAGCGCAATTTGGAAACGAGGGCCCGGAGATAGCAATTTATATTAACAGTGGTAAGAGTCCTGGTAAAAACATGCCCGAAGTCCTTGAGAAAGTCAGATGACCATAAATGGATTTTTAAAGGAAATTTAGAAATTCTTAAGTGAACAGCTATAATTATAAGTTGAGAAATTAAATATAAGGAAAAAGAGGCCATGATTTCCCTTGCTGTCAAAATAACTCTAAGAAATACATTTTGCCAACTGAGTATCAGACAAGGGCATGCACTTATATTCATTTATTCAACAAATATTCTCCCAGTGTTTGTATGTACCAGCTACTACAAAAGACAAAAATATTAATATAAATCCTTCAGCTTTCAGGAACAGATAGTTCTATTTATTCAAGTATATATGTATACGTATCACACATGTATCTATAAATACATATGTGTGTGTATCTATATGTAATATATATACCAAATCCATTTTACAGATAGTATCCATTCATGAAGTGAGAGAAATAAATGACTAAATCCACAACTGAAAATCTTCAAAAACAAATATTTAATTCAGGTCATTTTTCTATTTAAGCAAACTTACAGCTTTAAAACATACTTATACCTTTAATCAGATATATCATTCTACCTAACAGTATAATACCACTTTTTAAATCAAGTACCTTAAAATATAACTTACAGGAACTTAAGAAAGGAAACAAAGAAATCAGAACATGGACAGACACGGCGGCTCACCCCTGTAATCCTAGCACTCTGGGAGGATAAGGTGGATGGATCACCCTGAGCTCACAAGTTCAAGATCAGCCTGAGCGAGAGCAAGACTCCGCCTCTAAAAATAGCCAGTCATTGTGGTAGGCACCTGTAGTCTGAACTACTCGGGAGGCTGAAGCAAGAGAATCACTTGAGTCCAAGAGTTTGAGGTTGCTGTGAGTTATGACGCTACATCACTCTACCAGGGTGACAAAGTGAGACTGTCTCAAAAAAAAAAAATTATCTTTATTATAAAATCTGTTTTTTAGGATTTTTTTCTTTTTCAATCACACTCATGTATGAGGAAGTCTATTTTTTAATATCCACAACATGTATTTTAGAGCTAACTTAAATTCTATCAGGTAATATTTATTTATATTTTGCAATTTTACAGCAGTCTGAAGGAATTTCAAGTATTGAAAATATAAGATGGTATAAAATAAAATTTCTTATAAGAATCAGCTTTGGTTACCAAATCTTGATTCCTTTATCAGAATGATTACCACACCCTGATCTAAAAAACAATGAGCTTTTATGAGGATCATATAAATGAGCAATAGTGCCAAATACATGTGTTGGCCCCATATCAAGTCTGCAAAGAGCAATTGTCCATAACTGGCCCTCCCATGAGCTTTGGCATGCTGTACATGAAGCCTAGTAGATTAAACTACAAGGTAAACTAATTTCTCTTGTGATATTAACAAATAAAAGAACACTACTTTAAATATCTTTAAATGTCTCAATATAGGTAACAATCGTTGGTAAGATGGTATAACATTAAGCTTTGATTAATATGGCCATACAAATTTCATTATTGGATTTCTAGAAATATTTAGTCAGTTTTGAATAAGATCACACAAATGTAGTTCCCAAGAATTACAGGTGCATTGTATTTCATTATAAAATAGATAAACTGTTGGATGAAAGAATGAATGAGTGAGTGAGTTGGGCTTGATTAAAATGTTTCTTCTAAACACAACATGACACCAAAATACTATCATTTCTCACTGGTTTATTACAATGGCCTCTTAAATGGTTTTCAATTGTCTGTTTTTTACACAGCAGCTGGAATGGCCTTGTTAAAAACTCACCTCCATTCCTTCCTATGGCTGCCAATGGCACAGTGAACTGTCAGTGATTGGGTCTCAGCATCTACCGGGGCATCCTGGCCTACCTCCCTGTATAGCAGACACCAGAAAGCCAAGTTCGGTGATGAAATTAATGTTTTCCCAATTTCAGGCACCCAACCAAGATTTAAAAGATAGAAGTAAAGGGGGCCATCTTCCTGCCCTTGCACAGGAAAGCCATTTGCTCCTGCTGCTGATGAGCAGAGTGATGGAGACCTTGGGTTTTCCTGCATCAGTGCTCTGATGTCGAGTCACTAACTCCATAGTTGGTCAGAAGTGGATGTGGTGTTGCTGGTGGTTACCAAATCTAGACTCCAGCTAAGGGGCCACCAAACTCCCCACCTTCAGGCTACTTTAAAGGCTCATTCCAGGAGTGGTTTCTGGAGAACCAGCCTAGACCCCATCGCTCTACCCCTTCCAGTGCTGTTCGAGTACCACATTATGTTACAAAGAGCAACATCTTTATTTCTGCATGCAAACTCTGGTGGAGCTATCTTCCATCTAACTCTGACTAAAATCCTGGATCTTTCCACTGATGCACAAAGCTCCCTGCTACCTCACTGGGTTCTGCTACCCCCTGCCATCCTCCCTCCACCCAGGCCAAACCAGCTCTCCACTCTTCCTGAAACACACCAACGAGTTCCTTTCTTGGGGTGTTTGTACTTCCTCTCCCCTCTGCCTAGAAAGCTCTGCATCCAGCTGTCTACTCAGAGGCCTCCCCCCTTATTTGCTTTAGTCTGCCTTCTCCATTATTAACTTCACGGGGCGACTTCACTAACTATGCTACATTAGCGAGCAGCTGCTCCCAACATTCTCTTGCCCCCGTACCCGGCTTTATGCTTCTGTATAGCTTTTACATGTCTACATGCTTATCATCAGTCTCTCGCCACTGAAATGCATGAAACCAGAGACTTCATCACTGAAGTATGACCTGCCTGACTTAGAAGTACTCAACAGATATTTGTTAAATGACTAATATTTATATGACATATTTATGAAAAGCTTTAGTCACATTGGAAAGCTACAGGTTTTCACAAAAGACTACACATCTAGCCCCGAATAAAGGAACAGAGCAGTGGGAGGTAGACAAACCAATACATCGTTGTAATCCATTCATTCATTCAACCTTTATATATTGAACCCTTAGTAGGAGAGGAGTAAATTTTGCAAAGGTTTTCTATGGGCCAAGTCTCATGCAAAAGCTTAAGGCTCATCTAATAGCTTTCATAACAATCAAATAAGTAACTATTATCCATGATTTACAACCAAGAAACCTGAGGCTCTCCAAGGCTATCCTGCGAGGCCCCATGGTTGCCATACTAGTAAAAGATAAAGACTACACATAGGATGTCAGACAATTAAGTTTGTGAACTGATCCTAGAAAAAGTGCTGCATACCTCATTGTGAATATCACTATGGTCACCCTTAGGAAGCTCTGCACTGATGCCAGTGCCTTGTCCATCCTTCAAAGCAATTTTAGAGCTCTTTTTCTGGAATGGCCAGCCATCAGAGCTGTTGTCATATAAGGTCTGGCAAGTAACTTTGAAAACTCATCCTAGAAAAAGTGGATTGAAGGGTGGATGAACTTAATTGTCCAGCCTCGTACCCCAGTTCTGTCTGACTCTATAGTGTTATGGTACCTAAAGGAACATAGAGAAAAGCCATACAACCATTAGTGAGGTTAGTAAAACCTTCTTAGTAGAAGTAACATCTAACATAAATCATCAAAAGTAATATGATGAAATTAGATGAAAAAGGAGGATAAGGCATGGTGGCCTGAACAATAGCATATGTGAATTATTGCGATATTACAATTTCCACAAAGAGAGAAATAGGTGTTTTATGTCTTTGTATTTATTAATAAAGTAGATGAAATTGGCTCTCTGAATTAGCCATTAAAATATAACAAAAAAACAATTTATACACACACGTTATAAACAATGACAAAATCATTTAATATGCGATATAACTCAATCATGTAAGGCAAATAATCAGCACGAAAGAATTACATATAAACACAAGATTGAGGAAGATCTAGTATTCTAGATTTTAACAAAAGAGATATGATTGCCTACAAACATTTTCCATTTATAGTATATAATTAAATAACTTATGTGGCAATTAAATTACATGGCAATTAAGTAGAATTGCAAGCTTTAATATAACAAGTTAAAACAAGTGGAAGTTATTACTGAAGCACATCAACTGCTTTTTTTCTACTAAGTTGAATCGACATTTTAAAAATTAATAATGACCTACACTGTGTACTTTCATTATATAGAATATAAGTTGAAGCGTTAGACTGTCAAAAGTTTTAAAGGCAATAATTAAATACTATTAAGAGAAGTAGATGCTTGTTTTACCCAAAGAAAGCAATAAAGGAATGTAAAATTTTAATAGATCTTTTACTTTTTTTTAATAATTCCATTTTTTTCTTAGCCATCCAGTGAGGTTTTCTTTGAAACAATACGGCAGGTACCCAAAGCTCTGCTTTGATAGCACAGTAAGCCAACTTTTCATACCTGACCCAAATGTCAAACTTCTACTTATAATTAATGTACAAACTTGCATACCTACCTCTGCGCGTTCTTCTGGGAATTAAATTTCAAATTAAATATATATACGTACATACATGTGCATACATACACACATATGTTAAGCTTGAAAGAAGAACTTTTAGAGGTAGAGAAACCTAACGCACCCTTACAATTTTCCACTCATCAAAATTTTGAGTTCCCTCCCTCTATTAGAACATGCTTGGTTTAATCCCTCACCTCAAATTGCTTAAGTTCTTACTGCAAAAATGTTAAACCAAAAGATGAAAATATTCCTCCTCCTGATTATCACTCCAGTTTCCCCCATTCCATCTTCTTTCCCATTGCAAGGTACATAGCAATGCACGTCCGCTCATGGCTTGAGGGACATCTGATGAACAGCTGCTCCCACGTTGCATTCACCTTCCCAGAGAAAAGACGCCCTCTCATCTTCTGAATATTGCACACAAAGATGTACACAGACCATCTGATAACTAACATAATGATTAATTTCCAAACTTACTTGAAGGGTAATACATGAAGAAATGGCGTGAGAGGAACAGAGGCAGGACGTGCTTAGTTTGAAGGGTAAATTGGAGGGGTAGGTGGGGCACACTCCACTGGATGGGCTCGAGCTTGGATGTAGTACTAAGTGGTGAAGAAGCTGGAAGTCGGAGGTAGAATACGGATTTCATCCAGGGTTAGATTTTCTTGGGTGCTTTTGTAGAAGAATGAGAATTCAAGATAATGGAGAGTATTCTAGTGACCAGCCTAGGCTTGGTAGGTTGCAAGGGCTGGTCAAGGGCTAGACTATTTTGCTGCTTCTCTATGGTCCAGACTGAGGGGTAATGAGGGACTGAATGGGTTAAAGAGTAGGTCTAATGAAAATGAGGGCAAATGATGGCTATGGTCTGAAGGTTTGTGCCACTCCCAAATTCATAAATAAAAGCACCTGACCAAGGTAATGGTACTGGGAGGGGGGGCGCTTTGGGAGGTGATTAGGTCTTGAGAGGTAGCACTGCCCTTCCCCTGCATGAGAACACAGCAAGGGAGCGCCCTTATGAACCAGAAAGCTCATCTTTACCAGACACTGAATCTGATGGCACCTTGATCTTGGAATTTCCAGCCTCCAGAACTGTAAAAAGTAAATTTCTGTTGTTTATAAGCCTCCCACTCTAAGGTATTTTGCTATAGCAGCCCAAATGGACCAAGGCAATGAGTTGAAACTACCTCTGTTCTGGAAACTGATTTCCTCCCACTCTAGTCACTTTAGAGAGATATGCAACCCAGACGTTCCCAATCCTTACGGCCTGGGACTTAGCAGGGAGGGCGAAGGAGAGCACAGCAACGGTAATAACACAAATTCTTTCAATGACCCCGGTGTGTGATTCAGGGCATATGGTTCCCTTAAACATCTTCCCCGGGTATCCCTGAGGGGTTCAGGGCTCTCTAGACCAAGCCTGCTTTTCCTTGTCTTATCCTCTGCTTCTCCTACAATCCGTGCGCCGCTGCCTTTCTTCTGCCTGAACTGGGGACTCAGGATGAGCTGGGAATGTCTGCTGGGCTTGGCTAACTTGGGACATGTCATCCTCATTCACTGAGGTAGGAGACACAGCCTGAGGAACAGGTTTGTTATTGGGGAGAATTTGATTTGGGACATGCTAATTTTGAAGTTTGTGGAATGTCTGAGTGATGATGACCAGCTGTCAGTCTAACGTATGAACCTTAGGACCCAGAACAGGTTGGAGATGAAGGTGTGAGGGCTGCCAACAGACAGATGATACTGCAGGTTGGTTTTGGACGCCAGCCAGGGAAAATGTATAGGAAAAAAATAAGTCTGAAAGCAAAGCACACCAACATGTAAAGGTGAGTGGAGGAAGACAGGTTTGCAAACGCAACTTTGAGGTTTGCAAAGTTCCAGGTACTAGGTACTAGGAGAATGATGTTACAGAAGCCAGGCTGGGAAATAAATTGAGATGTTTATGTTTTTAGGAAGAGGATGAAGACACAGGATTCAAGGGATAAATGATGCAACAGAGTTCATGAAAAGGCCAGAGCAATGAGATTCAGAGAAATGGTGCTTAGTGAGAAGAAGGGACATCACTTCCAATGAAGCAGGAGAATAGGCAAAAGGATGTAAATACATTTGTAAGTGTGGATAGGTTTATTACTTTCTTCATGGTAAAAAAAAAAAAAATCCAAATAAATTGTTTACCATTGTGTAGAACAAAACCCTGGAAAATAGTGTTCCTCATTTGGTTAACCGGCAGGCTGACAATAAAGAGGCAAAGAATTCCAGCAAGTTAAGAGCTTTCGTTTATGTGGAAACGTAGTTTGATAGACATAAAAGGGAACATAATCTGAGAAGCACTTAGAAGCCATAGCAATAGGCCTATAAACAAGACTAAGTGAAACCAGCTAATAAACTCAAAAGCGACTATAGGATGAAAGAAATGCCAGGACATGTAAAAACTCAAATTACATGGATAAACTGAAACAGAATCACAGTGGTAATTCCTAAGCACAATAATATTTCGCCAGATAATACATGAGTACTATTGTGTTAAAAGGCATTTTTCACACTACCAAAAGTGCTTTGATTAGAGGCGATGCTTACAATTGGATTTCGAGCGTGATGTTATAATCAAAACAAACACCCAAAACAAATTGATAAATCCAAGTTCATCGCAGGTTCTGTATTAACCGTGAGTTAAGTGTGATAGATAGTTCATTTCTAAAACTGTAAATACACAGTGTTTTTTCCCCCAAGATTAGATAGTTCTCATCCTTTGAAGAAAACTTTATCCTTTCAAAATAAAATAGAATATTTTCAAAGGACAATTTATTATTTCGAAAACAAGAATAAAAATAATTATGATCTACTTAGGGCAAATTAATACAAATGCAATATAATTTTTCAGAGAACTGTTTTAAGAATAACTATGAATTATCAGTAGAGGTAAGAACTACAGTTGACCCTTGAGTAGCACAGGTTTTTAACTCAGTGGTTCTCAACCTGTGGGTCACAACCCCTTTGTAACAATGAAAATACATCGCGGCATTTGGAGGATTGAGAACCACTGTTGAACTACATGAGTACACTTACATGCAGTTTTTTTTTTCAACCAAAGGAGGATAAAAACATAGTATTTGCAGGATCTGAAAACTGCTTACAGAGAGGGCTGACTTTTAGTATACTCAGGATGACCGTGGGACTTTAGTATGTGCAGATTTTAGTATACTTGGAGGGTTCAATCCTCTGCATATACTTAGGGACAACTATAATTATAAATGCACAAACATAAAGTTACAGATAATACGAGGTAAGATGAATATACATAGTCAGAGATTTAGAGTACGAAGGAAGAATCTTTACATGAATCTGACCAAGAATCTTTTCTTTTGAGTATACCTTTGTATCTCCTGGCAAAGTTTTATAGTTTCCTCTCTAAAGGTTTTATATATTTCTTGTAAACTTGGTCCCTTATATTTCACGGCTTTTTAAATTGGTAGTACTAGTAGTGATAGACTTGTGAAAGAGATCTTTTTCCATTATATCTTCTAACTGATCATTTCTAATTTATATTAATTTAATGTTTAATATGCAATTAGCCACCTGTCTGAATTCATTAAGTTTTTCTATGTGTTCTCTTGCATTTTCTAGGGTTTGAATAACATAACTGTAAATAATGATTCTTCTGCATGTTCTCTTTAAAATCAAATTATGTGAAATTTAAACATTTTAAAGGATATGTCTTATTACCCGTAGTCTTCATTAATTTTGCATGGAGATAATGAATACTGCCAGAGAATAAACTTAGCTTTTTGGCTTAGGTCAGGAAAATTTTCATTAATTATGACTTCTTTCATTTTCCTGGGGAATTTTTTGAGCTTGCCTATAATTCAATGGTTGGACTTGTTTTTTGTTTGTTCAATCATATTTTTTTCACTACCCCTTTTTTCTCTACATTTTTGGAGCATTCTAAGTTTGCCCACATGATTGAGTACTTTTTCTGTAATGTCATTTGAGCTCATGAGCAACCTCCTGTGGGAATTGGCATTTAGGGTTTCCTTTTTTGCATATTGCAGGATTTTCTCTTTTTCTTCCTCACCTATAAACATGTATCAGTTTAATCTTTCTTCATGGCTAATGAAAATAAGAGATTATCCACTCAGCATAGTACTGAAAGTCCTACCCAGAGAAAGAAATAAAGGTACTCAAACTGGGGAAAAGGAGGTCAAATGATTGCATTTTGCAGATGTTATGATCTTGTATCTGGAAAATCCCAAAGACTCCACCAAAAGACTTCCAGAATGGATAAATTTAGCAAAATCAATGCACAAAAAATTAGTTGCATTTCTATATACCAGTAACAGTCAAGCTGACAGCCAAATCAAAGACATATTAACATTTACAATAGCTACAAAGAAAATAAAATACTTAGGAATATACTTAACTGAGGAGTCGAAAAATCTCTATGAGGAGAACAAGGAAACGGTGATGAAAAAAAGACACAGGGAGAACAAGGAAACGGTGATGAAAAAAAGACACAGATGACACAATCAAAGGGGAAAACTGTTCATGCTTACAGATTGGTGGAATCAATGTTGTTAAAATGTCCATGCTACCCAAAGTGATTTACAGATTCTGCCAGGGTCTCATCCCAGGGGCAGAGTTCTTTAGACCTGTGGAACTGGCAGCAATTGATGGAAGAAAAGTAAAGTTAGAAGTGGTGAGAAATAAAGAGACAGGACATGCAGAATAACAGTTTTCAAAGGTGGGAAACACAGGGGGCCATCGCTAGTTTGTGGGGTTCCAATGAATGACCTTGAGAGTTTGTTTCACTCAGGTTTTATTGAAGGCTATTTTCTCATTTAGCCCAGAGGGTAAGCAGAGGAAGGGAACAAAAACATCAGCAGTTTCTCTAAGTAAGCATGTTAGTTCTTATTCTATCTCTAATCATTAACTTTAAGGGTCTGAGCAGCCTTGAGAAATCTGAACCCTGAGCCTTGTGTGGGGGAAGTCACCAGTTTGTGGTCACACACACAGATTCCTGGGAGGATGTGAATCCACACTAGTTCACTGTGGAGCTGTTCCCTTGATCTCTGCCCTGGCCATAATACAAATCCGCACAATGGGTATTTGCTTTGGCTGTTGCTGGGCAGGGGACAGCCTGGTTAATGTTCCTTCTCAGGTCTTGCCACAGCCTCTTTCTCTAGCCATTGTCTTCTTCAGAGTGTTTACAGACCCAGAAGGGGTGTTTAACAGCTATATCCCCTGCAGGCCAGGCTTCTAGAAAAAGCAAAAACTGCTCAGACAAGTAATTTAGTTGCTGGTTTAAAAGTAAACTAGATAAATTGTTTTTATCCCTCCTTGTTCAGCTTATTTTTCTGTTTTCCCCCCTTTTATCTGGGGGTGTTTTCCTTTGCAAAGACTATTAATGTTATATTTCATAGGTCAAAAAAATAATTCTATGCTTCATCTGAAATAAAAAAAGAAAGAGTCTAAACAGCCAAAGCAATCTTAAGCAAAAGGAACAAATTAGGAAGCATCACATTATCAGATTTCAAATTAACCTATAAGGCTATAGTAAGCAAAACATCATGGCATTGGTACAAAAATAAAGACATAGTCCAATGAAACAGAACAGACAACCCCAAGAGAAAACCATCTACCTACAACTAACTGATCTTCAACAAAGCAGACAATGACATAGAGTGGGGAAAAGAAGCCCTAGGCAATACATGGTGCTAAGGAAACTGAATAGCCACGTACAGAAGGATGAGACAGGATGCTTATCTCTGGCCACTCACAAAAATTAATTCAAACTAAGTGTAAAACTTGAAACTGTAAAATTTCTAAAAGAAAATACAGCAAGAACTCTTTTAAACATCAGCTTAGGCAAAAAATTTATGACTAAGAACCCAAAGGCAATTACAGCAATAACAAAAATAAATAAATGGGATTTAATTAAACTTAAAAGCTTCTGCACAGCCAAAGAAATAATCAGTACAGCAAAAAGATGACCTACAGAATGGGAGAAAGTATTTTCAAACTATCCAAACCATAAGGGCTACTATTCAGAATCTACAAAGAACAATTCAGCAACAAAAGAAGATAAATCTATTAAGAAGTGGGCAAAAGACATGAACGGAAATTGCTCAAAAGAAGATAAAAAAAAATGGCCAGTAATCATATAAAAAATACTCAATATCACTAATCATCAGGAAAATGAAAATTAAAACCACAATGAGCTATCACCATGCCCTATCAGAACAGCTATTATTAAAAAGTCAAAAAATAATAGACGCTGGCATGCATGCAGAGAGAAAGGAATGCCTAGGAGGTCAGTTAAGTTTGAGAACTCATCCTAGAAAAAGTGCTACATACCTCACTGCTGAACATCACGACAGTCATCTTTAAAGTCCTCCCCTGGGGAAGCAGCTGGGCATCAACACCAGCCCCTGGTCCAGCCTTCAAAGCACTTTTTCTCCAATGTGTTCACAAACTTAATTGTCAGACCTCCTATAATGACAGCAATGATAGCCATTCCAGAAAAAGAGTTGTAAAATTGCTTTGAAGGGTGGAGTAGGTGCTGGCATCAGCTTCCCAAGCAAGTACTTCAAAGGTACCGTAGTGATACTCAGCAATGAGGTATGTAGCACTTTTTCTAGGATGAGTTCCCGAACTTAATTGTCTGGCCTCATACACATGGAAAACTTATACAACCTCTATAGAAAACAGTTTGGAGATGCCTCATGAACTAAAAGTAGACCTACTATGTTATCCAGCAGTCCCACTGCTGGGTATCTACCCAAAGGGAAAGAAGTCACTTTATCAATAAGATAGCTAAAGCACAGTTCACAGTCACACTGAGGTGGAATCAATCTAATTGCCTGTCAATTCATGAGCAGACAAACAACCCTGGCCTGTGTACCATGGAGTACTACTCAGCCATAAAGGGAAATGAATGAATGTCCTCTCCAGCAATATGGATGGAACTGTAGACCATTTACCTCAAATGAAGCTTCTCAGGCATGGAAAAACAAATGTCACACGTACTCTTTAATACGTTGGAACTAACCGAGGGCACACAGGGAAGCAAAGGATGCTGGGAATCAAGACGTGGGGCGGGGAGAAGAGGGGGAGGTATAAACCTGCCATCAAGTGCAGTGAGCACAAGGTGGGTGACGGCACACTAATAGCTCTGACTTGAGCATTATGAAAGTTATCTGTGCAACAAAAACCTTTTTACCCTCTAATATTTTGAAATGTAAAAAGTGAAAGACTATCTAAACACTCCTTTGTGCCAGACAGAGCACCAAGTGCTATATGGCTCTTCTCTGATTCATTCTTCACAATTCTCATCCCTCTTTCCCCATCTTACATTATGAGAAAACTGAGGCTTCCAATGATTAAGTAATTTGCCTTAGATTCCAAGGCTGTTCGGCAATAGACCTAGGATTTAAAGCCAGCTTTCTTCTCCATAACCCATGTTCTGAACAGCTCTTGACAAAGTTTCATAAGCCTATGATCCTCCTCCCTGCCCCTAAGGGAGTTCAGTTCCATTCAGATGGGTAGTTTGTCGTTGTCCTCAGAACTAGATGCTCGGAGACTCAGAGATAAGCACTGCACACAGAATGATTATTATGAGAGGAAGACCAAGGCTCGCTCAGGCTGCTCCCACATTTATTGGGTGTTTTTATACACAGCACTAGTCAAAAGAAAAAGAAAAAGGTATAGAAATAGAAAAGGAACATATAGTGGTGAAATCATAAAGACTGCTAAGAAATTCTGTGTTCAGCACACGCTGCTGGACACACACACAGCTAGTTCTAAATCGAGACCCTTTGCTCAACACTTTGCTGAAGGCTTAACCACAACGGCCTCTAGCTGTCTTGTTCTTGATTGATTAGTTCCCTAAAACTTAAGAAAGAATAGTTTGCTGAAAGGAGAATAGAGCAGAGCACATTTTCCCGCAACCTCCGCAGGTGCCCAGCCCCCAGCTGCAACCGTGTGAAGCCCTCCGGTAACTTTCCTTTCTGTGAACATTTAACTGATTGTTCTCACTAGCCCGGGCATGTCCACAAAGAAAGAAGTTTTTCCATCTTAGGGCAACGTTCCTCAGGCAGCACATGAGGCTATGTCACTTGCTTTGGTTGGGGGGGGGGGGCCAGTACCTCTCCAGTAGCTTAAGTGATGTGGCCTCTTAAATACCTTGTGTCAATTCTAACGCCTGCTGGACTAAGACCTGGGCATCTTCTGCTCCAATTTTTAGAGTATCTGTCTTTGCTAGAGTCAGACAAATACTCCTGGTACAAGTGCTGTGTACTCTCCAGTATTTGTTACAACCCAGGGACCCGGCCATATGCAAGGCTTTCTCTGCAGTGACTGTATATCCAAGGGTGAAAAGCCCCTCTCCCTCCCTAATCTGCAGCAGCACTGAAAAGGAAAATCTCAGTCTCTAAAATGCACGTAAATGCAAGGAGCTGAAGGATACTGTGGGGTGGACACAGACCTCAACTCCAGCTAGCTCAAATGACTTCTGGGCCAAAGGGAGCTGGTTTTCCAGGCAGTGTAGCTCCTGTGTCCCATGTTAGAGGCAGTGACTAAGTTGAGGCTCTTCCCCAGCAACTGTGGTTCAGTGAATCAAATGATGGATGCTGGCAATAGAAATTCCAAATGGACTTTGACACTGCATTTCTTCTTCAGTTTCTTGTGGTATTGCTCTCTTCCTAGGTGTTTTCACATGAAGTTAATCTGTGGTTATGTTTAGCACATTTAACAAATATCTGTATCATGCAGTGGTTCCAAGATCAATGATAGACTTATTCTTTTTTTTAATTTTATTTTTTTAATTAAGTCTTTTGTACATAGATCATAAATACATTTATGCCCTTTTCAGTGTGTTGATTGTACAGATTGGAGCGCTTAAATCATACTAATCAGCATAGCTTTCATCTCATTTATCCATTTATAGCATTAGGACATTTGTGTTCTAGTAGACATGATAGAACCAACTTGTACATGCAATGTGCTCCATAGTTGTGGTCCCCCTACTATCCTCTACTATCCATCCCTCTCCCTCCCCTTCCCTCCTTCATCATAGCCTAAAGTTGTGTTTCATTTTTCATATGCAAGTGTGAGTTATTATACATTTTTTTTCACAGTAGTGCTGAATACATTGGATACTTTTTTTTCCATTCCTGAGATACTTTGCTAAGAAGAATAGTTCCCAGCTCCATCCATGTAAACATAAAGGAGGTAAAGTCTCCATTTTTTTACTGCTGCATAATATTCCATGGTATACATATACCACAATTTATTAATCCATTCATGGGTAAATGGGCACTTGGGCTTCTTCCATGACTTGGCAATTATGAATTGAGCTGCAATGAACAGCCTGGTGCAAATATTTTTATTGCCAAATGATTTTTGGTCCTTTGGGTATACACCTAGTAGAGGAATTGCAGGATCACACGGCAGGTCTACATTTAGATCCCTGAGAGTTCTCCAAACTTCCTTCCAGAAGGAACATACTAGCTTGCATTCCCACCAGCAGTGCAGATGTGTTCCCTTTTCTCCACATCCACACCAACATTGTAGTTTTGGGATTTTGTGATGTGGGCTACTCTTACTGGAGTTATATGGTATCTCAGAGTAGTTTTGGTTTGCATTTCTCTGATGATTAAAGATGATGGGCATTTTTTCATGTGTCTGTAGGCCATGCACCTGTCTTCTTCAGAGAAGCTTCTGTTCATGCCTCTTGCCCACAATGAAATGGGATCACTTGTTTTTTGCTTAGTAATAAGTTTGAGTTCTCTGTGGATTCTGGTTATTAGACCTTTGTCAGTAGCGTAACTTGCAAAAATCCTCTCCCATTCTGAGGGCTGTCTATTTGCTCTACTTAGTGTGTTCTTGGCAGTGCAGAACCTTTTTAATTTGATCAGATCTCAGTAATGTATTTTTGATGTTGCTTCAATTGCCCAGGGTGTCTTCCTCATGAAGTATTCTCCAAGACCAATTTTCTCAAGTGTTTCCCCTGCACTCTCTCTAAGAATATTTATAGTTTCATGTCTTAAGTTTAAATCCTTTAACCAGTGAGAGTCAATTTTTGTTAGAGGAGAAAGGTGTGGGTCCAGTTTCAGTCTCCTACAAGTTGCCAGCCAATTCATCCAGCACCATTTATTGAATAGGGAATCTTTCTCCCAATTTATATTTTTAATAGGCTTATCGAGAATCAAATGACGATAAGTGTCTGGGTTTACCTCTTGGTCTTCAATTCTGTTCCATACGTCTACCTCTCTGTTTTTGTGCCAGTACCATGCTGTTTTGATCACTATCGATTTATAATAAAGTCTGAAGTCTGGAAGCGTGATTCCTCCCGATTTGTTTTTATTTCCGAGTAATGTCTTGGCTATTTGAGGTTTTTTCTGTTTCCATATAAAACGAAGTACTATTTTTTTCCAGGTCTTTAAAATATGGGAGAGGTGCTTTAATAGGGATCGCATCAAATCTGTAAATTGCTTTAGGTAGTATAGACATTTTAACAATGTTGATTCTTTCCAGCCATGAACATGGTATATTTTTCCATTTGTTAATATCTTCAGCTATTTCTTTTCTCAGTTTCATAGTTCTCTTTATGGAGATCTTTCACATACTTAGTTATATACACTCCAAGATATTTCATCTTCTTTGACACTGTTAAGAAGTGAAGGGAATAGAATCTTTGATTGCTTTTTCCCCTTGACTATTGTTGGTGTATATAAAGGCTTCAGATTTATGAGTGTTAATTTTGTATCCTGAGACGTTACTATATTCCTTGATCACTTCCAGGAGTTTTGTAGTTGATTCCCTGGGGTTTTCCAGATATAATCATATCGTCTGCAAAAAGTGACAGTTTGGTCTCCTCTGGTCCTCTTTGGATTCCCCTTGATTGCCTTCTCTTGCCTGATTGCGGTGGCTAAGACTTCCATTACAATGTTAAAAAGCAGTGGAGACAGTGGGCATCCTTGCCTGGTTCCTGATCTAAGTGGAAATGTTTTCAATTTTACTCCATTCACTATGATATTGGTTGTGGGTTTGCTGTAGATGGCCTCTATCAGTTTAAAAAATGTTCCTTCTATACCTATTTTCTTAAGTGTTCTGATCAAGAAAGGATGCTGGATATTGTCAAAAGCTTTTTCTCCATCAATTGAGAGAATTATATGGTCTTTGTTTTTTAATTTGTTTATGTGATGTATTGTATTTATGGATTTACGTATATTAAACCATCCTTGGGACCATGGTATGAAACCCACCTGATGGTGGTGTATAATTTGTTTGATGTGTTGTTGGATTCTGTTTGTTAGGATCTTATTGAATATTTTTGCATCAGTATTCATTAGAGATATTGGTCTATAATTTTCTTTTCTTGTTGGGTCTTTTCCTGGTTTGGGTATCAGGGTGATATTTGCTTCATAGAATGAATTGGGAAGTATTCCTTCTTTTTCTATGTTTTAGAAAAGATTAAGTAATATAGGTACTAGTTCCTCTTTAAAGGTTTGGTAGAATTCTGATGTGAAGCCATCTGGTCCCGGGCTTTTCTTTTGGGGGAGATTTTTTATAGTTGATGCTATTTCAGAGCTTGTTATAGGCTTGTTCAACATTTCCACTTCTTTCTGGCTAAGTCTGGGAGGGTGACATGTTTCCAAGTATTGATCTATTTCCTTCAGATTTTCATACTTCTGAGAATGGAGTTTTATGTAGTATTCATTAAGGATTTGCTAAATTTCTGAGGAGTCCATTGTTATTTGGCCTTTATCATTTCTGATTGATGAAATTAGGGATTTTACTCTTCTACCTCTGGTTAGGTTAGATAATGGTTTATCTATTTTATTGACCTTTTCAAAAAACCAACTCTTTGATTGGTTGATCTGTTGTATGACTCTTTTGCTTTCAATTTCATTAAGTTCTGCTCTAATTTTAGTTATTTCTTTTCTTCTGCTGGGTTTAGGGTTGGAAAGTTCTTCCTTTTCCAGTTGCTTGAGATGACTCATTAAGTTGTTGACTTCCTCTCTTTCTGTTCTCTTGAGGAAGGCTTGCAATGCTATAAGTTTTCCTCTTAGGACTGCCTTTGCTATATCCCAGAGGTTCTGATAGTTCATTTCTTCATTATTGTTTTGTTCCCAAAATTTGGCAATTTCCTTCTTGATCTCACCTATGAACCAGCTATCATTTAGCATGAGGTTTTAGTTTCCATGTTTTTGTATGCGTATAGAGATTCTGTTGTTACTGAATTCAACTTTTATTCTGTGGTGGTCCGAGAAAATACAAGGAATGATTTCTATTCTTTTAAATTTGCTGAGGTTAGACTTGTGACCTAAAATGTGATCAATTTTGGAGGATGATCCATGGGCTGATGAGAAGAATGTGTATTTGGTTTTGTTAGGATGAAATGTTCTATAGATGTCTATTAGATGCAAATGTTGAATAGTTAAGTTTAATTCTAAAATTTCTTTGCTGAGCTTCTTTTTGGAGGATCTATCCAACACTGCCAAAAAAGGAGTGTTAAAGTCTCCAACAATTATGGTGCTGGGGGGAATCAAATTGCTCATGTCAGTTAGAGTTTCTCTTATAAATTGAGGCACATTCTGGTTGGGTGCATAGATGTTGATAATTGAAATCTCATCATGTTGAGTGTTGCCCTTAACAAATAAGAAGTGACCATCGTTGTCTTTTCTTACTTTGATTGGCTTAAGGCCTATTGTATCTGTGAATAAAATTGCAACAGCTGCTTTTTTCTGATTTCCATTTGCCTGAATTATAGATGACCATCCCTTCACCCTGCATCTATATTTATCTTTTAACGTAAGGTGCAATTCTTGAATGCAGCAGATGGCTGGCTTGAATTTTTGTATCCAGTCAGCCAACCTGTATCTCTTTAGAGGGCAATTTAAGCCATTCACATTAATTGAGAGTAATGATAAACCCAACAGAGTTTTGAGTATTGAGTTTTTCAAAAGTCCAGTGGACATTTTTAATCCTTTTGCCACTATGGAAGTTAGAATTTGATCAAAGGTTTATGAGTGATTTTACTTTGGCGGTGGAGGATTGTGTTGTTCATTGTGGAGGATAGGTCTGAGAATTTCCTGAAGAGCTGGTTTAGTTATGGCAAATTTCTTCAACATGTGAATGTCATTAAAGTATTTAATTTCTCCATCATAGACGAAACTCAGTTTAGCTGGATACAGGATCCTGGGTTGAAAGTTATTTTGTTTAAAGAGATTAAAGGTCGATGACCACCCTCTTCTAGGATTTCAGCGGACAGATCTGCAGTCATTCTAATGTTCTTCCCCTTGTATGTAATGGTTTTCTTACTTCTTACACCTTTCATAATTTTCTCCTTCATATTAACTTTAGCTAAATTAATTCTAATATGTCTATGAGAATTTTTATTTGGGTTGAGTTGTGCCAGTGTTCTGAAACTGTCTGCTATCTGAATTTCTGAATTTCTGGGCATGTCTGGAAAATTCTCTTTAATTATTTCATGAAGCAAAACATCTGTATTCTTTGCATCAAGCTCATCACTTTCAGGTATTCCTATAAGGCAAATATTAGACCTCTTCAAATTATCTCAGAGCTCTCTGAGAGAATGATCCATTTTTGCTCTCCACCTTTTTTCCTCTTTGAGTGTTTTGGAGCATTCAAAAGCTTTGTCTTCAATATCGGAGATTCTTTCTTCTGTCTGCTCCATTCTGTTATTGAGGGATTCTACTATATTTTTTAGATCTTTGAGGGCTGCAAATTCTTGCTTTAATGAGTCAAAATCTTTGGTCATTTTGTCTTTAAATTCGTTAAATTCTTAAGACATCTTTTGAATTTCTGCTTTAAATTCTAATTTCATCAATTCCTCCATTTTGTTGATCCTATTTGCTATCCAAATTCTGAACTCGATTTCTGCCATCTCAGCCATTTGTTTGTGACTAGGATCTTGTACTGTGTCTGCTTTATCGTTTCTTGGGGAAATTGATCTTTTCTGATTGTTCATGTTGCCACAGTTTTTCTGCTGATTCCGCCTCATGATTGTTTTTCACTGTTGGCTAGGTGGTCTGGTAAAGTGAGATTGGATTGGGGTTTCCTGGGGTTGTGGGTTAACCAGCCCTTTGTTAAGGATCTGAGACTGATGACTGCAGCTTTTTTCCCTTTAGCCTTGCAAAGGACCTGTACAGTATTACAGTCTGAGGCTGGGGAAACCTGCTTGGTGCGGTGGGGTTAAGTGGCTCAATCTTGTGTTCAACTGGTTCTTGTTCTATCCTGGTGGATCAGTGACTCTGGAGAAGTTTTAGCTGTGAAGAAATACAAGCAATTAAGGAACCCCACCTCCCCAGACAACAACTGGAATGGGAAAAATTGACCCTTCCTGTTACTACACAACCAGGGTATCTCCCTTGAGGGTCCTTGGGTAATTGTCCCAAGTTAGGGGTTCCAAACCAATTGACTCTGTCAGTACGAACTCTCAGGTGGGAGAGTTTGAAAAGTCTCCAGTAACTAGATAGCAGAGGTCTACTGGCTACTCAGATTTGGCTGTCTCTGTGCTTTACAGAGTCAGAAAGGCCCACCTGGTAGCACAGTAGGACCAGGGGGCTGAGTCTCTTTCTCCACTTTGTTCCTTTTTCACGCCTAATCACTGGTAACCCCACAGGGCTGCAGTCCTGTTTCCTTCAATAATGCGAAGTGCCAGGGCTTAGTGCCTGTCAGAATCTAAGGAAGGTCAATGCCCCCAAGGCCCGGCCACTGCCCTCAGCTACCAGCCAGCTGTGGGAGCTGAGGCCTGCCTTCCTCAGGTGTTCAATTTCCACTGGCGAGTGTTCCACTTGGGCTCAGTCTAATCCTGGGGCTACCAGGCCTGCAAATGCTTATCTCCCTCAGCCACCACACCTTTGTCCTGTATCCCGATAGAGTGACTTCTAGTTTCCTCTGGCAGTGCACAGAGTTGGTGGGGGGTGGGGTGTTTCTCCAAGATTGGACCTTGGTGTGATCACTCTATAGTTGCTGGATCTTTGTGGGAAGTGTCCCTGCACAGTTCCACTACCGCTGTGAAAGTCAGAGAATTCTGGCTGTAGGAGCAGCTCTAGGAGTGTGCTGCACATGGATCTGGCAGCAGGGTGGGGTACACTGCACGGATTCTGGCAGTATCTAGCACCTGGTGACTTCAGCAAGATCACTACTTCACTGGTGATTCTGGTAGGGCAGGGGGCCTGGCATGGAGGCAGGGCAGGCTCAGTGCTCAGCTTCAGTGGTCTCTGGATGGGTGGGGCATGGCGCCCTCCTGGGAGAACTCCAGGTGGGCAGGGTGCTGCATGCAGCCTTGGCAGTTAGGGTGGGTGGGGCGGGGCACAGCAGCAGTCTCGGTGGTCTTCAGTGGTCTCCAGGCTCAGCAGGAGGCCTCGGTAGTCTCCAGCGGGCAGGGTGCAGCGCTGGCCTAGGGGGTCTCCAGGCAGGCAGGGCTCTGCGCAGAGGCAGGGAGGGAGCGGGGAACCGACCAGGCAGGGGGCAGGTTACTCGTTCAGACAGGCTGGAGGGGCACTGCTCATGAGCCTCCTCCCTCAGTCTCTGCAGCGGTTAGGAATCTGGTTTATCTGGTTAGTGGGGAAGGGTGGACTAAAAGTTCAGAATGGCAGGGAAAATGTAAGTTCAGTTTTTCTGCCTGTTAAGAGAATGATCAGTCACCGCAGGGTCCCTCTGGAGGAAGAAGTTCCCACTTCTTAATGCTCTCACCCATGGGTTGAGACAAGAGGTTCTCAGTTCACTACTTGCCTGAAGAAATCCCACAGGAGCAAACAAAGAGCAAAAGGATAAGGAAAAAAAGAAAAGAACCCGCAGCTTTCTTGGGGGAGGGGTCGGGTATTTTTCCTTTCAGTTGTTTTGTACCTGGAGATTGTTGTCTTGGAATTGCAGCTTGCCTCCACAAGGGTGACCTGTAGATATCTCTCTTCTCTCTCAGTTGGGCTTCCTGTCTTCAGCTCAATTGGATACCCTCTGGACATTATCCTTCTCTCTGGACAGGAGCCTATGTCGGAGGCTGCATTCAGTCGGCCATCTTGCCCCTCCCATCCGATAGATTCATTCTTAAAGTACGTAGAATACAGACTCTCCACTCATAGGACTTAGGGATTGAAACTTATCGACGTAAACCTGGGTTTCTTTCTATAATCTAACACTTCCTATGACCTTTTCTTGGATGTAGGGAAATTGTCATAATTTCTAAATGCCTTTTTTTTTTAAAGCCCTGTGTTAAAAAATGGTAGTACTCAAAAGAGATGATTAAGGATTGAGTGAGGTTATTTTTCTGTTTGTGAAATGTGGTTGACAGGCCCAAAGAACCAGGTCAAAGTGACCCAACAGGTTTTGCCATTCTTGGGAATTAACTTGTGCAGAAAAAAAGCTCTTTACACACTGTGAATTGTGGAATTACATCATTTCTTGCCTCAATAAAGCTAAGTTAAAGACATTATAAAATGCTATTTTAATTTTTTTTTCCTTTCAGAAGCATCCAAGTTATTTTTTTTATCTCTATGGCAAAAGCTACTACGGATGGAGAGAGCTAACAAATTTATCAAAAACACTAAATGCTAAATTGCAAATCCCAACTTATATTAAGTGCCTTTTTGTGTCTTCATGTCACCATTTGGGATGGTAAGTTTCATGTGTCAACATAAAATCATCATGTTCTGTTCATGTGTTTGTGTAACATTATCAACTGACTTTAAGTAAACGTGAGTTTCCTCAATAATGCAGGTGGGCCTCATCCAATCAGCTGAAAGCCTTAAGAGCAAAAACTGATGTTTTCAAAGAAAGAATTCTGCCTCAAGACTGCAACAACAGGAACCCTATCTGTATTTCCAGCCTGCCCTAAAGATTCCTGATTTGCCAGCCTCACCATTAAAATGAGTAAATTCATTCTAATAAGTCTCTTAATGTATGTATTTCCTATTAATTCTGCCTTTCTGGAGAACTCTGTATGATACACTCCCTATACACTATACTTGGGTCAGGTCCCTACTTACCCTGAGCGGTACACTTAAGGATGTGGACTATGTTTATGGATCGTGTATCCTCAATTTCCAGCAGGGTACTTTCTCAGACTACAGGTATTCAATGTTTGTTGAACTAATGAGTGAACAGAACAATCTCCTTCATGAAGGACTGAGGCAGGGATGATTATTAAGGCCAGGAACCAGGCACCCCAGGCCAAACAGAGCTGGAAAGCAGGTGGCTCATCTCCCACAAAAGCCAGAAATACAGTGGGCAAGGAAACCCAATGCCCTAGAAATTAAAATCAGGAGTTTGTGGTTTTATACCAACAGCCTACTTAAAAACAAACAGTACAAAGTCAGCCAAATTTGAATCTCTCAGTCATGTGACCACTGAAATGTTGTTTCCCAATGGGGAACGGCTGATTGATTTGGCCTCCAACACATCATATGACTCTAGGTCACAGAAGTCAAAGCAACAGGGACAGAAATCCAGAAGGTAGAGGGGAGAAATAATGCCTGGTTATTATACAGGTCATTCTCTACATTACTTTAGGGACAGGCACTAGTGACTGAGGAGTGGGCTACGGCACCAAACACGTTAGGACGAGAGTAGAACTGAATTACAAGGAAATTCCTGAAGGAAAACATCAAATGCGACATAATCATAAATATGGTAGCAAGTGCATACAGTTTGGCTAATTTGGCCTTCGAAATTAACTGAACCATATTAATAAATTCCGAAGTCTGAGTCATCTGTACGCTTTAGTTCACTCTATGGATGAGGCAAATGTGTGAACAGATTAGATTAACTTTTCTCGGGGGGGGGGGGATAATTATTCCTTTGTCCGTTTGCATAGAAGGAACTCTGCATTTTAGGACACATATAAAATGCTAGCGTATGGACTGATGACACGGATTTAATGCTTTTTTCAAAAATGTTATATTACAGGACAGTTGACCTGTAAAAGAAATAATCAATGAATTTGAAAAATGCTAATAGCAAAAACACTTTAGCCATGGCACCAGAAGCCAATGATACCTCTCAATTCTAGAAATTAGGACTTGCTGTTCACTATTGAAGCAGGATGCCGTGTTCAAAGCAGAAATTGTCATTCCACAGAACAAATCAGGTTGAAACAATTAACCATAAAATGCAACATGAGATAAGAGGATGTTTTCATACGAAGAAAAATGAAAATAACCAAACCTTATTTCCTTAAACACAATATTGATGGCAAGATTTCTAGGAGCTCATCCCTTTACTGAGTCTAGATAAAGATTTCCAGCACAGAGTACTGTTGGGAAGTAACTGTTAGGAGCTGTACAGAAATGATGCGAGGCAAGAACCATACAAAGAGAGACACACGAGATAAACACAGGCTTTTAATTTTCTTCAGAATTTATTGCAGGTCACCATGATGTGAAAACGAAAGCAGACCATTCTAAATGTGTCAAATTTGTGAGCTTATTAATTTAAATATATGATCCCCGTCTCACAAATAGATAACACTAAATCTACTCTGAAAATCTAATCAGTCAAAAACTATTATCTATTTGGAGACTGCGTGCCTAGTATCACATTATAACAAAGACGAGGCTGCCGTCCTTACAAGACATACGGGGTCATTGGCAATCAAACAAAAATGTACTGAATATTCTAATATTTTTGAAATTACTGGGAAAACTAACAAATTTCTCCAAACATAGTTTATTCTTGCCTTTCCAAGAGTCTTATAGATCCAGATACAATTAATTTTTAAAAAGGGGTTTTTAGTCCAGAAATCTCTGAGGTCCAATACGGCTAAGGCTCATCAGAGACTAATGAGCCTTTATAAAGGTAAGCTTAGAAATCCATGGAAATCAACCAGTCTTATTTTGAATTAGCATGTTTTAATGAAAGGTATGGAATCAGTCAAGTATCAGAATTTCTGAATGCACCCCAACGCCAAATGACCACTAACAGGCTGTTTCCTACTATGCTGACTCCCTGCTTTGAGACAGAAGGCATGAAGAAATACTGCCAATTGGCTCGGAGCCTATAGCTCAAGTGGCTAAGGCACCAGCCACATACACCTGGTGGGTTCGAATCCAGCCCGGGCCTGCCAAAACAACAATAACAAATACAACCAAAAAATAGCCAGGTACTGTGAAGGGCGCCTGTAGTCCCAGCTACTTGGGAGACTGAGGCAAGAGAATCTCTTAAGCCCAAGAGTTGGAGGTTGCTGTGAGCTGTGATGCCACAGCACTCTACCCAGGGTGACAGCTTGAGGCTCTGTCTCCAAAAAAAAGGAATACTGCCAGCTATAAAATAAACATTATTCCTCTCAATAAACTGCCTCTGCTCGCTAAAGAAAAATCTTGTTTTTTCACATAAGAAATTCACTGAATCAAAGGAAGGTTAATTAAAGAAACAAGAGCATAAGTAAAACTGGAGGGGGAAGATAACCTCTAATTACACAGGAAATCCACGAAAGAACTGATCATCATAAGACAAGAATCATTTTCCCAGTGGCCCCACTGCTCTGAATGATACTTTCATGAGCTTGGGCCACCTTCTCCAATGGATACTGAGGGCCTATGACAGGTTTCAACCAGCCAACTTCCATTCCAGCTTGAAGAGCTGCTGCAAATTGTTGAAATTCCCCCTAGGGAAAAGAAAAGACCATTTTTTGTAGTGCATCATATGACTTCATTTTCAGAAGCATAAAAAACTTCAGAATCTATGAGTTATTCCAAAAAGGGTCTCTTACAAATGTGCCAATTTGGTCCAAATGTGTCACTTGTCCATAACTATGGAAAAAGTAGTGCTCTTTAGAGTAACCATAAATTATATTTGCCTGAGATAGTGTTACTTTCTAAAACTCTATTGTCCTGAAATAATTACTAGTAGTATCCCCTTTCTCTCTCGAAAGTCCTGACTTGGATAATAAATTATACTATCACCTTAGTTATCCTTTTGGTGACTAATCCTTATTAAGACCTCTAGTCATATAAGAAAGTTTAACATCGATGTAGACTTTCAGTCTGCTTGACGAGGCAAATTGTACCAATGTTTTAGTGAAACCACTCTTACTTCTTTTCCTACCTTGGTTGAGGAAAAGACGGTAACTCCTATGATACTAGACTCCTTTGCCATGGTGTCCCGGGGGTTTATTTCAATGGTTCCCCTGCTGCCAACAACCTATTATGAAAAACAACACGTCTACTGTTAAAAGATTGCTGCAAAACAGTGTTAAATCGTGATGAAACTTTAAAGTGGTAAAGAGGAAAAAAGAAAGACTTACCATTATTCTTCCCCCATGAGACAGAAGATTCAAATCCTTGCTAAGATTTACATTAGCCAACATTTCGATAATCACATCAATTCCTTTCTCACTGACAGATTTCTACATAATAAAAGAGAAAGTAGAGAAAGAATACAGGTGAAGAACTATAAAATAGCTCTTACATGTGCTCCAGAAATGTGTTTAAAATGACATAGAAAATGCTGTATTTTTAAGATGAACAATGCAAATTTTAAAATGATCTAATTACATAATGATGATATACACCTAAGACACTAGCCCTAACATCTATGATGATAAGGATTTGTAAAAATTGCTATAATAAAAGAAAACTTGCTTGGAATTTTCAGGTGCTAGAGTCAACTGGAGGATAAAAACACTTTTCCTTAGCTGAAAATTTTCTGTCTTCAAAATGAACTTTCATAAAGAAACAAATAACAAATCAAAAATCCAAAACCCCCAGGGATACTCCTTTTTATTACAAAACAAAAGCAAAGAAAGCATTATATAATTCATCCATGCAACCAAAACACTTGTGACCCTTTAATATTCTGAAATAAAAGTTTTTTAAAGAATCATTGCTATTTGGTTTTACAATGGTTATTATTTTGGGGGGGGGTAAGGGGGGCTGGTTTTGTTCTAAATGGCTCAGGAATTTGCCTGAAGCACTAGTTCCCTTCTTCTGGGCTCTTAGATGTGGGTTTCCATCACCCAACACTTGCTCTTCAAAAAGCATACACATATGATATCAAAATGAATCTATATATATTCATTTTATTTTAACCGGAAAAAAAAAAAGAATACCCATGCTGAGGATTGCACCTGGGTACCAGGAATGCAAAGATAAACACACGGACCTCAAAACAAAGCTGGAAAGACAAAGAATGTGAAAATCTGATGGACAGCAAGGGTCAGACCAAGTCCTACAGAGGTGATAACCTGGACCCTGAAGGATGATTAATAGTTTCCTAAGTGAAAAGGGAAGGAACATGAGGCTGGACACAAGGCAGCCAGTGGAGAAGGAGGCAACAGAAAAGTATGGCTGTGAGAAGAACCCCAGGGTGGGAACGGGAGCAGGAGTGAAACCCGGCGAGGAGGAGCTGCAGGGTGGTGGGCGAAGGAGAATGGTCAGGTCGTGAGAGTACAGCGATGCAGGAACGCAGGGCTGAAGGACCTGGCCTTTTTCTTTGCATTCCCCATCTTCTTTAATTCTTGTGCCAGGCGCTGTTTCCGGAGGAGGCAAAAGAGGCAAAAACTGCTCTCCTCATTGAGCTTCCTTTTAATTACTTCTCAAGAGACTTTTTTCTTTTTCTTTTCTTTCTTTCTTTTTTTTTAAGAGAGGAACCAAACAACTTTGGACACAGTAGAAAGGATAGAAAGAGATATTAGCCAGGTTATGAGTAATGGTCAAGGCTGGAAAAATTCAGGCCTAAATGAAGTCCCAGTGGTGAAAGGAGTGGAAGAGGCACATCTGAAGGAAGCGTCCAGATGACACTGAGGGAATGGAGCGCCCAGCGTGCCCGCAGGAGAGAACTCCGACAAAGGACAGGAACAGAAAATGAAACAAGGGTGTCTGTCCTACGGAAACAGCGGGCGGCAACGTCTAATGAGCTGATGGCATGAAGAAACTCAGCTCAACATTAGGTTTAGAAACCAACACACAGGAGACTTGACCGGAGGAAGGTCTAGTGCCAGGGAAGATGAGGGACCTTAGGGAGAAGGGGGGATGAGTGACCACGGGGAGAATGACAAGGAACATCAGCTATGGACAATGTGGAGAGGAAGCAGACAGAAACTGAATAGTCAGGGATCAGAGAGCAAGTTTCAAGATGTGGTCAGAATCAGTTGCTCCTGGAAAAGCCATCAGGATGGAGACTGGGTGAAGACCGCAGGTAATAACGAGAGGCCACCCCGACCCCTGAGGAGTAGGATAAGTGGTCGACATGTAAGAAAACTGTGCTGGGGGGTGAGAAGGAAAAGCCTAAGTACTCACCCCTTTTTAAAGAAGTTTTGGTGGTAAAAGGAGAACGCTAAAGGAGTGAGATAGAGGTTAAGAGAAGGTCTTCTGAGAATGAGAAAGACTTCGCAGAAGGAATCAGTGAGAAGGATGGAAGAGATAAGACCTCAGGGCCTTACAATTAGACTATTGCTAAACAAAAACCACAGTCTTAAAATAACTGCCCATTTTTAATCTTTGTATACATTCTTAGATAATGGGGGTTAGGGGCTTTTTTTAAATTTCAGATTAATATGAGGGGGCAAATGGTTAGGTGACCATTTGTTAGGTAAGGTCCCTGAACGGATTAATAAACTGGTATATGTATAGCATGGACTGCTATTCAGCCATGAAAAAGACAGAGCCTTTACATCTTTTGTAGTAACTGGATAGAGTGGGAGAGGATTCTCTTTAGTAAAAAAGTATCACAAGAAAGGAAAAGCAAGTATCCAGTGTACTCAATACTACTGTGAAGTCAGTAGATGAACTAATACATGTCCACAAAAGAGAACAGCTCAGTTTAATTCAAGCTGGGGGGAAGGGACGGAGGAGGGGAGAGAAAAGAGAAAGGAGGGAAAGAGAACGGATTGGGGGGGATTGGTGGGCTCCCGCCTATAGGTACAATGTAAGGGGATATCTGGGTGCCGGTCACAACTACTCTCGGATGATGGTATTAGGAGTCAGTACTGCATCTGAGATTCCCTGGACATATAACAAAGTGCCTTTGTTCAGGTTTTTTGGCAAGACCATTTAGTGGTAACATAAACTCTCTCTTGTATTTTATCTTTGTTTGTCATGACTTAGTTCACACAGCACTTAGCACCAGACAAGTTCTAACTCTTTCTACCATGAGGAAATTGGTGGAGGATCAGTGTTTAATAAACTGATCTATCAGTGTTTAATAAACTGCTCCTATAGCACAAATGGAGAACTTCAGAATCTGCTGGAATTGTGTTTTATCAATCAACCTGCAACAACTAAACATCACCTCTCCACTTTGGATATGGGAATGAATATTCCCCCAAAGCATCATGTTAACAAACTTTATTCACTGGGCTAGAATATGTAGATACCTCACCTTCCATGGAAAATTCACATCAGTAGAAATTATATTGAGAATACAAAGCTGTGGATTTATCTAAAATGTGATTTGTATTAAAAATCACCAATTTTTCTAGCTATAAGATTCTAGAGAGGCTACATTTTATTCAATACACACAAATAATAAGAATGCTAATGAAGGCTTAAAAATTAGACATCTCTGCTTTTTAAATGAATTAAAACTTTAAGACACACATAGGCATAAAAATACAGGTGCTGAAGAAAGGAAGCAAAGGACTTTAAAATAGCAGTTGGTAAAAGAACTGAAAAAAAAAAAAAAATCACATAAGTCTCCAGGGAATAAAATTTGATTTTTGTGAAACTGTTGAAAATTGTACCTTAATTTTATCAACATAATTAACTTCTCTGTGATTAAACACTTCATGGGCTCCATTTTGTAGAACAATCTTTTGTCCCTCCTCGGTACCAGCTGTGCCCAAAACCTTCAAGCCATAAGCTCGTGCAATTTGGCATGCTGCTATTCCAACCTGAAAAAGAAAATATAACCCAGTAGTAACATATTCTCTGCATCCCTGCAAACACTTACTAGGACCTCCTTAAGGAACTTACAGTGTAAATGAAGAAATATGAAAAATAGCTAGCTTTTATTGAGCAGTTATTTCAGGAACCATACTAAATACTTTCTACACACTGCTTAAGTCCATCCTTACAATAACCCTACAAAGTAGATACTATTATTGTCCCTGTTTTACCAGATAAGGACACTGAACCTTCAACCTACAGTCGAACCTCTATAGTGTAGGCCACTTCCCTACACTGACCACCTCCTTAAGTTGACCTAATTTTCATAGACTGGACATGGACCCACGTACTGAGGCGTAGTTCCTTATGTTGACCACCTTCATAACCAGTTTGTTACTATCCCTTGGGTGGTCAATTTACAGAGGTTCTACTGTAGTATAACTTCCCCAAGTCACATAACGAAGATGGAAACAAGAGCTAGATCAAGGTAAGACTGCACAATGTGAGTTTTTAAGCACTGGCTCAAAACCCTTCCTCAGCATCTGCTTTGTACAAAAGGTAGAGGATTGAAAGACAGATGATATACTAAAGATCAAATGCACGGCTTCCATCAATGAGGTGGAAGAGACAGACACACAGGCAAATTAATCAACTCACCCTTATGCTGAGCACTGAGTGTTTACTATGCGGCCGACTCAATACTTAATGCAACATTCTAAGGAGGGGGAAAATAAACACACTAATAAATTAGTAAAATGAATTCCAAAAATAGTAATCACTAAAAAAAAAAAATAATAATAATACTGGCTATTGGCTCTGAAATGAATGGGGCTATTTATGTCACTAGGAAAGGCTACTTGCCCTGTGAAGTCTGGGCAGCCCGTGGGGGATGCAGCAGGCACAGGGCACAGCCAGAGATGGTGAAGGGGGAATGCTCTTGAGGCATCTGAAGGGCAAAGGAGGATTAACATGGCTCAGGGATGAGGCACGTGTGAGAAAGTGGACATGCTGAGCAGAGAGGCCGAGTCACACAGGAAGGTCACAGAAGGTGAAGCTAAAGGCTTTGGACAACATTAAAAACCAGGCAGAACCACTGGAGAGCTCAGGCAAGGGAATGAGCTGTGCGATTCAGGCTTTAGAAAGGACACGCCTATTAGTTGGGAGGCGCAAAGAAGAGTGAAGGGGAAATGGGAACATGAAGATCAAGTGCAGCCAGTAGGACACATCGTCCAAGAGGTGAAGCTGCCTTGGACGGAAATAGTGGCATTGGAAAAAATAAAAACAGATTCTGATGTAGTACTCTAACTGAACATAGGTGAGTACAACAGAGAAATCAAGCATGTCTCCAAGCTCTTTGGCCAGATTAACCAGGCAGAATCAAGACTGTGAAAGCACCCAGGATTCCCTGGGAACCCGCTGAGTCACACGGTGCTGGCAATGTGAGGATGTCTGGTCATCACTTACACACGGGCACGGGTTCAAGAGGGTTCGGGGACAGAAATGTAAGATTGAGACTCACCATCTTACAGACGGTGCTTAAAGCCATGAGATCAGATGACATCACTAGTAACGCCAGATAAATGTGCTTAGCAAGTAATTTAGGAATGTAAATAAAAGAACAAATATTTAAATAAAAATACGAAAAAATATACTAGTGATCACATGCCAAATGAACGGTGCAGGTAAGTGTCATGTATGATGAGGTGTGCCAATTAAGTTCGCGAATTCACCTTAGATAAAGTGCTATATACCTCACTGCGGAATATCACTGCTGTCACCTCTGAAGTGCTCCCCTAGGGAAGCTCTGCACTCACACAGGTTTAGTCCACCCTTCACAGCAATTTTGGAACTCTTTTTTCTGGAATGGCCATAAGAGCTGTTGTTATATTATCTTTGATGTCCTGAATGCCATCAAAATGTCTTCCTTTCAATATTCCCTTTGTATGGGTGGCACCTATGGCTCGGTGGGTAGGGTGCTGGCCCCATATACAGAGGGTGGTGGGTTCGAACCCAGCCCTGGCCAAACTGCAACAAAAAAATAGCCGGGCATTATGGTGGGCACCTGTGGTCCCAGCTACTTGGGAGGCTGAGGCAAGAGAATCGCCTAAGCCCAGGAGTTGGAGGTTGCTGTGAGCTGTGACGCCACAGCACTCTACTGAGGGTGATAAAGTAAGATTCTGTCTCTAAAAAAAAAAAAATATATATATATATATATAAAATTATATATATATATTTTTAGAGACAGAATAAATATATATATATTTTTATACGTATGTATAAATATATATATTCCCTTTATATTCAAGTTAAGGAAAAAGTCCCTGGATCCCGAGCAGGTGAGCCGGGAGGCTGTTCCAAACAGTTATTTGTTTACTGGCTAAAAACTCCCTCACGGGCAGTGCCGGGAGAGCTGGTGCATTGTTGTGATATAAGAGCCCACTCTTGCACACCTCTCTCATGCCAAGATTTTCAGTTAAGACTTTCTTGCTTCTCTATCCATGTTTACTTGGTCTGCTCTGCTTCTCACAGTCAGCCAGCGATTTTGACTCACAATCTGATGGATTTCTGCAATATTTTCATCAGTTCTGCTTGTTCCTGGCCTCCCTGACCCCTCTTCATCAGTGACACTTTCTCTCCTCTCAGAAAACGTTTAATCCATTCGTGCACTGTAATTTTCTTCATGGCATTACCGCCATAAACCTGGACTAACATGTCCCTGACTTCACTTCCATTCTTGCCAAGTTTAACAGGAAATTTGTGAATGTTCATTGTTCTAATGCAAGCTTCATCTTTCTCACAACAGCACAAAAAAACCCCACAACAACAACAGGGAATGCTGCTCAGCAAGCATTCACATGAACACAAATGTGACACAACGACACGCCCAGGTGATAAACCCTGAGTTGTGTGCTGCCAACCTAAGTGTGTGGTGGCAAATTCAGAACTTAATTGTCAGACATCGTACGATGAAAGCAGAGTTTCCCAAACTTGGCTCTCGTGGCATTTTGGACCAGGTAATTCTTGGCTTTGGGGACTATGCTGTGCATTGAGAAATGCCTACCCATGAGATACTAGAACTTCCTTCCCCAGTTGCGATAGTCAAAAATGTCTCTAGACATCACCAAATGTCCCTGAAGGGGAGGTGTGAAACCACTCCCCATAGATCACCAGTGATTTAGAAGGAAGATTGGGTTGGGCACAACAAAAAGAATTAAAATGAAAATGAAGATAGAAACTAATTAAAATTACAGCAGAATCACAGACTCCCAAGCCTGAAATGGACCTTAAAGAGTGTATGGCATTTGGTGACAATGAGCCTGAACTCAGTAGGGCTATGGTGGGGTTTGACTTAACCAAAGCAAAAAACACACGCAAGTCACTCTGCAGTGAAGGAGAGAGACATCCGATTAGATAAAACACAACACACTAGGAGGTGGACACTTCGAGTTTCTGCTTTCATTTTCAGATTTAAAAAAAAATAAGGCACAGCCTAATAAAACCCCAATTTAAACTAAAGACTTAAGGTAAATATATCTCCTTATGCTTGAAAAGGACACTCAAGAGCTCTTTGAAAGGCACTGTTTATTCTATTCTTGTCAACAGTTATCCTAGCAATCCTCCTCCAACAGATTATGGCCCATTACCTATCCTTGTTTTTCTTGGGCTGATTTTGCTAACACTAAATAGGGCACACCCCACCAACATAGCTGGATGATAGCTGTGTTCAGAAATTCCATACCATTTTAAAGACACAACATAATCCCAGAGGAATATGAATTACAAAATGAGGACAGAAAGTACAAACGTGGCATTCTGTTCCCCTCGGATGGGTAGGATCAGAAGCACTTCACACACCAGGTCCTCAGCCTATCCCCAGCCAGCCGGAGATTTAACAAACTCAGCCTGCTCAGAGAACAGTGTGGATTTTACCTCTAAAAAAGAAAATCATGGTGAAGCAACTAGGCTTTTTTACAAGAGGGTAAAAGGAATATAAAGAGCTTTTTTAAAAGTCTCCTCTCCTCCTGCTACTGAAATTTTCCCCTTCTATATAGATCACAAGGCTAGCTCTCGGAAAGCTAGGGCAATTTAAATAAATGCATGTTTCTGTCTGACCCTTTAGTTAATCAAAGGTTAAACTTAATCTAACCCCAAAATAGCCTCTCCAGTGAATTTAAACAATGGGAGTTTTAGACAAGGTATCTGTCCTATGTTCTCAAGCCCCCTAAAGACAATCTTGGTGTTTTACATAAATAGTCTGATCTGTGAAATCTTTTAGAATTATCTGTTTGAGGTACATGGGGAGCTAGTTCTAAAACCTCGGGGATTCATCTATCTAAAGAAACAGAGGGACAAAACGAACTGAATTCTCTGTACTTCCTGGCCACCGTTAGAGGTCAATTCTCATTTGGGGGATATCATTCACTCATTATTCAGGGATTCATGTACCACTTAATAGGTTATTTCTTTCAGTCGACTCCCTAGCTCTGAAGGGGTTACATAGCTTCTTCAAGGTGGGCCTCTAGCCCCAGGCCCTTTATTTTTAAAATTCCAGATCCTGTCTCCAAAATTTCTAAAGCCTCTACTTGCAGGATGGAGGTCATGTGGATTTCTTGTTAAATTCCAGCAGCCGAGCTCTCACTTTCCCTCTAAGCTCCTCAGAGGGAGACTGGCAGCCAGTTTCTTGAAGAGATTTCTGATAGCCCACACTCTGAGTCCTCCTTCCCCTCCCCCCTCCCATTAGCATTTTAAGCCACGGGGTGCGGGGTGTGGTGTTCAGGACAAGCTGTAAACCCTCCGTGAATGTCATCAAATCACAGTAGGCAGGCAGGAGAAAGGACAGAGAACTCACGGTGTGGCTTTGCCATGCTGTCTGGGGCAACACAGGTAAAGCTTTAATGAGCCTTAGCTTCCTTATCTAAGGGAATGTGGAATTAATATCAACCTTAAAGAACTGTTTAAAATTCTAAATAAATATTCTTATAACATATGCTACTTGAAGGCAAAAACAAAGGCCGGTTTATCTTGGTCCACACCCAGTACAGGTGGGAAACCTCATGCATACATTATTGATGGGGTGGCCGGTGAAATTACTAACCAAAAAAGGTTACAAAGAATAACCTTTGGAAGATCAAATTTTATAAAGCTTTATTACACAAAGAAAAAAAAATAGCATTCTTGACTATATTTATAAATTTGGCTATTGAAAAAATGACTTAAAGAACTATAACATGAAACCCACAAAGCCAAGCTTAATTAAACATAAATTATTAAAAAAAAAATACATATATATATATATAAACTTACTCCTCCACTAGCCCCATGAACCAGAACAGTCTCTCCAGCTTTCGCACGGGCACTGCAAAAGAAAGCAAAGATTACATCACCTTATTTTTGAAGTTTATTAAGCTAAAGTGTTTTTATTACCTTTAAGAAATATTCTTCCCTTGCTCCAGCTAACATGTACCCAAAGAGCAAACACATCCTGATATACCACTCCAAACATTCTCCAGACTACAATGCCTTTTAGAGCCTCAGATAAAAGAAAACCTTCAATTCATTGATCTCTTCCAAAAAATGTTTACATGGAGTCCTTACATGCAGGGACAGTGCTGGATGCTGGGATCACAATGCGGTGGTACTTCTGAGAGGCTGCAGCTGGGCAGGTAAGTTAAGTGAAACTGTTGAGCCTAGAGTCTCTCACTCCCACTTTTCCACAGAAAGTGTCTCAAAGCACATCTGTTACATAGCTCAGTCTTTATTCTGTGGTCCAGAGTAATGTCCACGCAAATGCAGCTGCTAGACTCTATTTTGCCAGGGGTAAGAAATATGTATTTGTTTACATTCTAGGCCTTTGAACATGAGGTTGCACCAGCTGCTAACTTCCCATTCAGAAAGCAATGCTGAGTCAACAGTGGTAACAGAGTAAGAAATACAACCCATCCTGTCACAAAGGTTCCCATGTCTCTCCCTAAAACATCCAGATCCTCTGAGGAAATGTGAGTGAAAGCCAGAGTAAGCTGGTGACCCTGAGAACTCGTGTAGGTTATGGCCTCGAGTCTCTGTCCCTCCACTGTGATGCGCGCTTAAGGTGGTCAGAGGGGGCTGGACTGTCCAGCAGAATGGATAAGAAACTAGTGTGGAAAATATCTAGATAGAGATCAGCAGCTTAGAGAAAGGATATAAATAAAGCTAGAAAACAACTGATAACTACCGCCCAGCTGCAGCTATCTAACTTGGGGACTGTAACTTTCCCTAATTAAATTCTACCCCAAGTATTCTTTGATCTGTAGTTCAACCCTCCTCTGTTCTTCAGCCTGATAGCTTTCTCAGTCTTTTGGACAAAAGATGCCTGTTTAATTGAAACATATAACTGTTACCTTCTCACTTTTTTCCTCTGTATCTGCATGCCCCCAAATCCCCAATAAAAGGCCTTGAATAGTCTGCTTGAGAGGCACCCATTAGCCTTGGGAGGGGCTGATACGGTGTTGTCTCTCCTGGGTCAGAATTTACACTGTGTGTGTATGTGTAAATTTCTCAGGGCCTTCTCCCTTTGTCTGCCAGACCCCAAGCGGTTGGTTAAAGTCCCTGCACAGAGGAACTTCCAATCCTCTGTGCTATGGCTTAGTTCCAAGGTCACAATAAAATGACACATTCTTTTTCCTTCCGGTTCATGCTACTACTTTTCTATTATATTCTGAAAACAAGGGACATGCAACAAGACCATGGGGGACGCTTTGCTATTGCAGGTGGAGGGGTGCTCGTGTCACAGCCAGCAGATGCTGTGTGATCCCAGGCTCACTCCTGGGGCGTCTCTTACTTCCTAGAGCCACACCCGCAGACCTACGCCAGCCCAGGAACAAGGACACAGTACCCCGGAGCCCTGCTCCCGGCTGTGTGCCAACAGCTGACAAAGGGCAGCAGTGAGAGGCACGCAAAGCATCTGCTGATATGCTCGGAGCTAAGGGGATTGAGGAGAAGGAGTTAAATTGATGGTTTGAATGATAAACTGAGATAACTATTATCAAAAACTTTGATATTTTAAAAAGTAAAGTATAAATGTTAAAGGGACAGGATTGGGCGGTACCTGTGGCTCAGTGAGTAGGGCACCAGCCCCATATGCCGAGGGTGGCGGGTTCAAACCCAGCCCCAGCCGAACTGCAATAAAAAAATAGCCGGGCGTTGTGGCGGGCACCTGTAGTCCCAGCTGCTTGGGAGGCTGAGGCAAAAGAATCGAGTAAGCCCAAGAGTTAGAGGTTGCTGTGAGCCGTGTGACCTCACGGCACTCTACCCGAGGGCGGTACAGTGAGACTCTGTCTCTACAAAAAAAAAAAAAAAAAAAAGGGACAGGATTAATAATGTTAAACTATGAGACCTGAAATATTTCCCAGTGAATTTTTTAAAAACATCTTACAGTGCTGCGCCTATGGCTCAAAGGAGTAGGGTGCCAGCCTCATATGCCGGAGGTGGCGGGTTCTCACCCAGCCCCAGCCAAAAACTGCAAAAAAAATTTACAAACAACCTCCAAATACTAAGAACACATCATCCTAACCGCCCAGACCTGGAGTAAGTGCGGAACACCAGGCCCGCCCTTGTCTGAATCCCCATTGCTGTAACCCTTCCATCCTTACTCAGAGTTATCGTCATGACTAATTTATGTCTCAACTTGACTGGGCCAAGGTATCTGATAGTTGTTCAAACATCATTCTAGATGTTTCTGTGATGGTACTTTTTGAATGAGATTAACTTTTTTTTTGAGAGAGAGAGTCTCACTCTGTCACCCTGGATAGAGTGCCATGGCATCATCAGAGTTCACAGTAGTTTCAAACTCTTGTGCTCAATGATCCTCTTGCCTCAGCCTCCCGAGTAGCTGGGACCACAAGCACCTGCCACTATGCCTGGCTAATGTTTCTATTTTTAGCATAGACAGGAGTCTTGCTATTGCTTAGACTGGTCTCAAACTCCTGAGCTCAAGCCATCCACCTGCCGAGGCCTCCCAGTGTCCTGGAATTACAGGCATGAGCCTCTGTGCCCAGCCAAGATTAACATCTAAATTGGTGGATTCTGCGTAAGGCACATGACCCTCTCCAGTGGGGTGGGCCTTGTCCAATCAGTCAAAGGCCTGCACAGAACAAAGACCGACTGACCCCCGACTAAACAAGAGGAAATGCTGTAGCAGACTATCTTTGGACTCACCTACACCTCCTCCTTTTCTTTGTCACAGTTAGACAGGATTCAAGGTAGAAGGCCGTGAGTCAGTAGTTCTCAACCTTCCTAATGCTGCAATATATTTTCATTGTTAAAAAGGGGTTACAACCCACAGGTTGAGAACTGCTGCCTAAAATCCTCTCAAACTCTCCTCACCCTCAATCTCCACCTGCACACAATCACCAAATGCTCATTTACCTGCACTAAATACCGGTCCTTTCCTCTTGAGCTCTGCCATCCCATGACCCTTGCTCTGGCTTGTGAGTATTTTATCTAGAGCCGACTCTTCTAAGACCTCCTCTTTCCCCATTCCTTCTTCAAATCTACACTCCAGATAGGTTAAACTTGAAAAAATACAAATATGACAATACTCTGCTGAATAAAACATTTCATGACCCCCAACCCCTTACAGAACAAGGAGTAAGCTTTTTACAACCTCAATCCTACCTATTTATGAAGACAGCTAACATTTATTGAGAAATTACTATGCTTCAATCCTATTCTTTAGCATGAAATCTTCTATCCAACAAAATCAAACTGCTCTCGCTAATCACCAGGGTGTTTTCCCATGCACCATGCTATTCCCATTGTCCAGAACGTCCTCTCCCCTCCCAGCTATCCTTCCCTGGGGGAGTTTTCTCTAAGCCTTTTCAAATACTTTGTGGATTTGACTAAAATGAAAATGTAGATTGTTGGGTACCAGTCATGAAAACTAACCAGTGGGTTTGAGTGTAGGAACCTCACATTATACTTTTAACTGGCTGCCCTCAAAGTTTTTGACTGATTCAAGTCTTACAGCTCATTAGCACAGGGATCACCCTTGCGATCCCATAAATCCCTTTGCACATGTCTGCCACCAGACATCTACCTGCTGTATACACATTATTCCTTCTCCGTCTATTCCCCTCACTACACTGGAAGCATCTTGAAGACAGTGTTTGCTCTTCTGTGTATCCTCGGTGATTAGCACGTTCCCCCAAATTAGCACAGTTTCCATTTCATAAATATTTCATGGTGAGTAACAGGTAACCAAAAATAATAGATGGATGAATGGGTGACAGTAGAAAGGAAAGCAGTTAGCGCCTTCTTTGGTGTTGGCTATGAAACTGACAGAGTGTGGTTACCTGTGGATCAGAGCTCGGTAAGCTGTAAAATACGGGATTCCGATGGCAGCTCCTTGTCTGAAGTCCAGTTTTTCAGGCAGTTTGTAGACAGTGTGATCTGCAGCAAGCGCATACTCTGCGTAGCCCCCCGAAATCGTGCTGGTCGTGAAAACTCTGTCACCTTTCTAGGGGAACAGATAGATTAATAAATCAGGGCTTCAAAATAATGGCAAGATAAGTACAATCCTTTATAACGCAACCCTTATAACAAGAAATAAGTATAGATAAACAGCTTTCTGCATCGTAGGGTCCCATAAAAATGACTTGAAAATACTGAACACTTTTTATGTTTTATTAATGGGAAGCAATGAGAAGAAAAATTAAAGGAAACAGGAAAAAATAAAAGGAGAAAAGCACTTAAAGGGCATAATAAATGCTGATAACCTACCTTTGATAGCTACGATGCCAGCCACGGCAGTAAGTGTCTCTAGACTGTTATCAAATTTGACCTTCACGGTAGCCTGTGAGAGGGGCACTTTTATTATCTCCATTTTAGATTATTCCACTCCACAGATGTGGAAAATCAGGGACAAAGAAGTTCAGTAATTTCCCCAGATCAAGCAGTTAGTAAATAGCAGTCAATACAAACTATTCTCTTCTGCTCAAAATATTAGGAAGAAGAAACTTGCCAAACCCTTGCTGTGGACAACTTCCTGTGGGTTTTCCTCACCCCTGCAGAGCCATCATTTCTCATGCATACACCCATAAGCAAGAAACCACACCAGGATCCTGACACAGGAGGAGGGCAGACAGGCTTCTTCACTGGTTGTAGCACCAGCAACACAGCAAACTCTCAACAAACATCCATCTAATACATGATTTGCATGCTACGGGAAATCAGAGTGCCCACTGCCACTGCCTGCCCTAACTCCTCATTCTTGAAAACAAGTGAATATTCCCTAGAATAGGCAAAACATTAAGGCAATGACTGTCCAGTATACTTCGATTAGTACTATAATAAGGAAAACTCAAAATGTACAGGGGGATAGACAAAAAATTTGCAAAAGATACCTAAGAGTCCAAAACAAGCACCACCCCTTCATGGGTGCCTACAGATGGTCGCATCCAACTAGTTAAGGTTAATCTTATTTTTACAACCTAAAAACATGTTGAATTGATTTCAAGACACCTTAAACATTTGAATTATAGAATGAAGATTAATAGCAAGGCACTGTCCTTAGTCTCAAGCGTGCTAAACTAGAGGGGGAGAGAAAAGGATAGAAATAATTATAAAGTAAAACAGACATGATGAGCCACCAAAGACAGGTGCAAGAAAAAGAAAGGAATTGTCTAAGTTGGGGAAATTTTCTTTTTTTTTTTTTTTTTAAGAGACAGAGTCTCAACCGTGTAGTCCTTGGTAGAGTGCTATGGCGTCACAGCTCACAGCAACCTCAAACTCTTGGGTTTAAGCAATTCTCTTGCCTCAGCCTCCCAGGGAGCTGGGACTACAGGTACTTGCCACAACACCCGGCTATTTTTTTTTTTTTTTTTTTTTTGTAGTTGACTTGTTGTTTGGCAGGCCCAGGCCAGGTTTGGGCCCATCAGCCCCAGTGTACATGGCTGGTGCCCTAGCCACTGAGCTACAGGTGCTGAGCCTAAGTTGGGGAAATTAAGAATAGCTTCAGGCTCGGTGCCAGTGCTGCACACTGGTGTGCCCTGAGACCCACAGCTTGGCAGAAAATTAAGGCATCCCATTTGCTCACAGAGGGCACGAAGGGAGCGCAGAGCTCAGGTACAGAACACAAAGAGCACAAGTCCAAACAGGGACGGAGCCCCGGGGAGACCGACACTGGAGGACACCAGAGAAAAAGAGGCCTGAAAACGGAAGCTCGGAGAGGAAGCAGAGAGGAGAATGGGAGAAAGCGATGCCACGGAAGCTGAAGTTTTGTTTTTTTGTGTTTTGTTTTTTTCAAGAAAAAGTTAAGTGGCTGAGAGTGTCAAATGTCACAAAGAAGTCAAGAAAGATAATGACATAAAAAGGCCCATTAACTCCAGCAATATAGAGGCCATTAGTGACATTAGCAAGAATCGTTTCAGTGCAGAGACTGGGGGCAGAAGCCAGGTTGCCACCGGCTAGGGAGTGGAAAGGTGGAGAAACGTCCCCGTCTTCCTGCACAGGGGCACATTAATCTTCTCTGTCTCATCCCAATTTTGGTAAATGTGCTGGCAAAGTTGAGCAGGTCAAGGAATTATGAGGAGCGAAGCTGGGACATGAGTGGGCTATGAATACACTTCGTGTTGTACATCTCTTGGTCTAAAGATCACAAGGTCGGATCATAACACTTTCCTTGACCTTGGTCTCAATCAGAGCTCCAGAACTGTAAGGGACTTTGCATTTTTTCATATTTTACTTACACTTCAAAATAATTAATTTTCCCTTTATTTTATGAAGCCAAATTTACAAAAGGAATTAAAAATTATGTTGGCGTATATGTTATTAAGAGTTAGGAAGTAGTGTAATTTCCTTGTTTGGTCTCTTTCCTTATACAGCTGTATTAAATCAAAAAGATCACAGTTCATTCTGTGGCGATGTGAAGGCACAGAAATTACCCTTCTCTATTCCCTCAATGCAAACAAATAAGGCTTCTGGAAAAGACCAACTTCTTTTTTGACTAGAGGAGTCCCCCAAGTGGCAGGAATTGTGCAGCAAGTCCTTTTAAAGCTTTAAATACAGAGACATTTGAAAGCTGTGTTCAAATAATAAAAGAAAAAGTTAATATTATTAATGGAAATAATTAAAGATGTCATACCTTGAAAGCAGACACATTATCTCCAACAGTTTCTATTACCCCAGCCACATCTGAGCCAGGAGTGTAGGGTAAGAGTGGTTTTCTACTGTAAGTTCCAGAGCGAATGTATGTCTCCACAGGGTTGACACCACAGGCGTGGACCTTGATTAGAACCTGTGATGACAACATGTTTTAGTTCACACAGAGCATTTGGGTATTCATTCAGGATTATGCCACCACTGTGCTGATTATGGGAGCTATGGAAAATGGGGTAAAAACAAAGTCCTTGCCATCAACAAGTCCACATTCTAGTTTTGCAAACCCACATATAAGTAAATAAGACAGAATGCCTTATGTGCTGTATTAAAAACATTCTGGGAAAACAGTGGAAGAATGATTTTAAGCAATGTGTGGCAGAGCCCTCTGTGTGTTCATCAAACCCATCTCCTCCTCCTGGGTACACGGGGAGAGCAGTACTTCCTGGCCTCCTTCACATGACCACGAGGAGCCAAGGATGAGTTCTAGACACTGGAATGTCAGCAAAAGTGATGACAGCCACCCGCAGGTGGGGCCCATAGAAACCTTCCCAGGCCATTGCACTGTGCTCGTCCTCTTCCATGGAGACCTCAGAAGATGGGGGTGGGAGGTGGTAGAGCCACATGATGACAGAAGCGTGGGTCCCTAAGTTACTGCTGGAGGACAGCTACCTATCAACATTTCATAAGTTTTGAATTTAGCGAATAAGAAATAATTTATTGGGCAGCGCCTGTGGCTCAGTGAGTAGGGTGCTGGCCCATATACTAAGGGTGGCGGGTTCAAACCCAGCCCCGGCCAAACTGCAACAAAAAATATCCAGGCATTGTGGCAGGCGCCTGTAGTCTCAGCTACTTGGGAGGCTGAGGGAAGAGAATCACTAAGCCCAAGAGCTGGAGGTTGCTGTGAGCTGTGATGCCACAGCACTTTATCGAGGGCGACAAAGTGAGACTCTGTCTCTAAAAAAAAAAAAAAAAAGAGAGAGAAAAGAAATAATTTATTTTCTGTTGTTGAACCATTATTATTTTGATGAGATTACAGACTACCACAGGGACAATGTTACCTTAATTAACACAGAATGATTACTTCGGGTACCCATGTAAGAATAAGAGAAGGCCTTTGAGCTAGGCCTTCAAAGATGAGAAATAATTCTTTAGGAATGGAGAAAAGGGACATTTCAGGTAAAAGAAATCGTATGTGGAAAGATAGAGGAATGAAAGAGCCTCTTGGGGAATAGGTGGATGAAGTTTGATGTGGTTACAGCATTCAATCTCTATGTGGAGAGACAGTGATAACACATCAATCTGTAAAGACAGGTTAGAGCCAAATTGTAAAAACTCTCATAAGGCTTGCTAAGAAATGAGACTTGGGAGTCATAGAAGGTGCAGTATAAAAAGGCATAATTTTAAATCTAAAGTATATCGTTAAAGTCATGGGAGATGATTACACTCTACACTTAAATTCTCACATATAAAAAAGTATAAATGCAGAAGAAATTTGTTTTCCCACCACACACAAAATAATGATCATGACAGTTTATTTCGGAAGAACTTATTAAAAACTACTTATGACTCCATTCAGAAAAATTCATTGTACTATATAAATGATTCTCTACTTCAGAAATTTTTCTTAAAACTAGAAGTTACGCTTTTCATATGTCTGCTTCACTAATGATCAGAGGTATGTTAACTTTGTCAGAATTCATACAATAGTGTAAATTTTGTCCTAATTCAATGCCTTTAAAAACCACTCAGAGTCTGTTTCTTTTGAACATTGACTTGATGTGTGAAAGACTCACTTTCAGTGTAATTACTGCCTGAGAAAAGTAATTATTTCCACCTGAAAGTCTTTTGGACTTGGTACTGCAACGTCCGAGTGGAGTTTCAGCACTTCTGGTCCACCGAATTCAAAAACTCTAATAGCTCTCATCAACTTCTGTCCAGTCGTCATGGTGATCTAGATACCAAGAAAAAAAATTAATGGTATTGTCATAGTATCTGGGCTATCACTGTGTTACTTCCCTTGGAGGGAAGAGATCAAACAATTTTTCAAACAACAACTTAAATCATGAGCTTACCACTGATCTCATTTCATGTTTAAGGACCTTTCATCTCAAAAATCCTTCATCTGCAAAGCAAAATACTTCACCCTACTTCCTGTAGGGATTCAATGCCTTGGACAAGGGAATCAAACAGGAAAACAAAAACATCTGGACAGACATAGCATGATACCACACCTCAGGTTTTCTTCTGTGCGAGCTTGGGTTAGAATATCTTGGGAAAGTGAGGAGCTAATTTCTATTAACATTAGAAGAAAAGCCCTTTTTTTGCTTGATTATGAAATATTCCAAACATAGAAATAGAAACACATTTATCTACTACACAGTTTTAATAAATCTTAATAGTTTAAATACCTACTACTAATTATGTAGTGAAAGGGTTTTGACTGTATCCCCATAATTTAACTGGTAGTTTACTACAATTTGTTGAATTAACCAAATCAAATATAGTTAGATTCTGCCTCCATCTAAAAAACTTCTTCCTCAACCACAAGCAGTTTAAACATCAGAAAGAGCTATAGAAACTAGCACCTGAGATAAAAGAATTCAGGCTTCTACTGTCCCAGAGCTCAGCAAAGGACCACTCAGAACACTGGCCATAAAATGTCATTCAACAGACAAGGGAAAAATCAAAAGCATTTTGGTAGTTGTATTGATGGAAAGTTCCTGATATAATTAATCAAAAGTTTATGCCATTTTAAAACCCTTAAAGTTAAAATGTTTTAATGCAGTGGCTAGCACAAAAAGGAAAGTGACATTTCCAAAGGTTGTTTAGCAATGATATATCCAGAAGGGCAGTCTGCAGGAAGAAAGGGGGGGAGGGCCGAGAAGCAGGTAAGGGCTTAAAACTGCACTGCCCTATGGAACAGGCCAGGCCGTCTCGGAGCAGATGCTCCGTCAGAGTGACAGGAAAGGCAGCCCAGTCCCACCCAGCACTGTATTTCTATTCAGGTCTTCACTTAAGCTGGGAATTTCTTAGATGAGAAAATAAAAGTACAAAGAAAATTTAAAAAGAGAAAGAAAAGTTTGCCCAGATGAGAGTTTTCTACAGTGGAAATAAGAACACAGAGCTTTTTTTCCTTTTTATTTTCAACGTGGTGTTACGGAAAGAGTATGGGTTTGGGAATATGTCAGCTCTAGGTGTGATTCCCAGCTAATCATGTAACCTTGTGCAAGGCAGTCAACTTTCAGAGGGTTCCTACTCATAGTTATTGGCAAGCAACAAGCACAGAAAGAACTTGACAAAGGTCTGCTCCTAGATACAGCAGGTAGCACTGTTTCTTCCCTTCTATTCTTCCCAATGTCTTATTCATAAAAATACCTTTCATTCTATAATTCTATAATCATCTTTAATTTAATGTGATTATTTACAGGACTCAAGTTATAAAAACAAGCTCCTACCCTGAAAGAATTCTGTCTAGATAATCATTTAAAAAAAATGTTAATATCAAACGTTGGTTGTTATTCATTCTGCATGTTTTTTTTGAACATTAACTGTATTTGAGGCATCGTATTAAACCCAGAGGACACAAAGGTCAAAGAGAAAATGTCCCACCCCAGCCCCAGCTCTCACTTACTGTCACACACACCCCGGGTAAGGTGCTCAGCTCTTTTTCCACTTTCAATATCTACTCATTTCCTCCTTCTTACTTTCAAACACGGGCATCTATCTTTCTACCAACAGACATCACTATTATCCTCAAAAACTACAGCACTAATAAAAGCAAAACTCCTCTGATAGAATCTGTATCTTGTGTCCAACACATGTATCTTCCTCCAACATTTTGGCTAAGCTGGGAGAAAGCAACAAAGGAACAAAAAGATTCATCTTTAACACTTGGAAGACACACTTGCCTTGCCCAGAACTGCCGTATTACCCTAGCCAGCTTGTACCTTGCTTCTGTTGATTTTACCTCCCATTGAACTTTGCCATTCTGGATGATCAGGCTCCAATCTGCACTCAATACCTTTGAACTCACCTACCTGCTGAATCATCACCTGTTTCATAATGCAAGTGCTATGTCAAAGGGAATTATAAAAAGGATAAAACACTAATAGCAATTAAGATAAACCCCCCAAATACCTGATTTCTTCTAAAAAACCATAAGTCTTTCACCTTCACCCTCACAACAGGTAAAGAAGAGTTATTCAAACTGTTATGTTAAGCAAAAGTAAAAATAAAAGTATTATCCATCTTAAACATGACAGAGGTTAAGAGAGTAGGCCAAGGTCACACAGAAGCTAAGTTGTATCCCAAGTCATGCACTTAAATGTTGTTAGCTGATTTAAAAAAATATTTTTTTAAACTTTCTGTACAATTGTTTTTATCTCATCCTTTGAATGTTGTTTGAGAGGTTTCTTAGCAAGACATTTTATAATAATGGTAGTGGGGTGGATTGAGCTAGAAATGTAAAATCAAACTGTAGGCAGAATCACATATCTTATAATAAAGGCATTTGCTTAGGGTTTGAAATTTCTCTAATGCTCATAAGTCTGAGAAGGCAGTAAAAAAGCAAAGGACATGATTCTATGGTGCAAATTAATATTTTCTTACCTATCAAATGGGGACTGCACTCCCTAGCCCAGGATTCTTCTGGAGATTAACTGGAAGAACATGGGGAGTCCTTCCCAGTAGGCCTATTATCTAATAAGCTGACCATTAACCAGACTAAATCACGTGTGGTCTCAAAATGGACAAGGCAGACCTGTCCATTGCTTGCATATTTTAATTAAGCTGTGCTTTCTACTTATAAAATATCAACTTTTAAAAATTATTTGGAGTACCTGGGGTTAATTTTGGGTTTTACCTTTTACTTCCAAAATATTAACAACTACACTTTATGAATTCTAGGATATATAAAGTCTAAAATACATCCTCAGTCATCTTTGCCAGGCTATGCTTGAAAATTAAAGGGATGGGGAAAATGTTATTAATATATTTTAACATAGAATGAGCAGATCAGTTCACAGAACCAGAGCAAAACCACATTATAAAAGAAGTAAAATGAAGAATTTCTGGCCAAAAAAAAAAAAAAAATCTCTCAATGAAAACTTGAAAAGAAAATCAATCATTGCAAAATGTACTGCTGGGGTTGGTTGATCAAGAATGTTGATCAAGAATGACTCAAGTAAGAATATGGTTTAAAAAAAAAAAGGAAAAAAATTAAAATGGTCAAAGAAAGTCTCTTACTCTCTTCTGGCTGTGGGACCTTTTTTTGGTGGTTTTTTTTTTTTTTTTTTTTTTTGGCGGGGGCTGGGTTTGAACCCGCCACCTCCGGCATATGGAACTGGCGTCCTACTCCTTGAGCCACAGATGCCGCCCTGGCTGTGGGATCTTGTCAGGCAACTTAACAGACTGAATCTTAGCGCCCACTTCTGCTAAGGAAGGGCTTGCAGGAGGAGGAGAATTCTGGATCCCTCCAGGTTCTGTATGGAACAGGGCAGGATGCTCTCCTGCGCTGGGGGAGTAGACTGCTAGGGCGACCAGACACGGAAAGCCCCAGTGGCTTCAGCTGGACTCCCACAGCTATTTTCTTTATCTGTGAACAAGCAGTCGAAACTTTAGCCATTAAATGGTTCCCTCATTAATTAGCACGCCTTCTCTGGTCACCGAGACTATACTCCTCTGGAAACTCCATAAACATCCGACGATATGCTAACAGGGCGTTTTGTAATTTTTTTCTTTTTAAGATTATTCTAGGTGGGGGCCACCGGGCCAATAAAACTATGCATTTCTCTCCAAAATGAAGACTGCGATCCTGACCGCGAAGCTGGAGGAAGTGGGGCGGGAAGAGCCCCGGGAACCTTGCAGGTGTAAGGATCTCAGGGGAGAAATCTCCCTCAGCGGAGCTGTGGGCAGGGCCCCGCAATCCGGGGCGCGCTGCTGCAGGAGTCCCCAAAGCCAGGCGCCGGCCGCAGGGAAAATCGAGCGGATGGCGCGGGCTGGGCCGGGGAGGGGACAACCAGCGTCCCGCGGAGCGCTAGCCTGGGAGCCCAGGACCAGCAGGTGGTTTACGGGTGGGAACTTGCAGCCCCTAGAGGGGAGAGACTCGGGTGGCGAGTCCCTAGGCGCTGGCTGTGGCAGGGAAGGAGGGCAACCAAAATCAAGCTCGGCCCTACTGGAACCAGCGGCGGGGACGTTTTCTGCCTGAACAACTCAAGAGAGTTTTTAAAATCACTTACCGCGCTCTGGCGTGGGAGCAAAATTTGCAGGGACTCTTACGATGACCCAGAAAAACTCCCCAACTTCTGCAGGCTCCGCCTCGCTTACGCCCCCTAGGGCAGGACACAATAATCTCTCAAATTCTCAACGAATAAGTTTGGACCTCTTCGGCCACCGCTCGCGCCAATATGGCTGCCCCCAGGGAGCGGCGAGGCGAACGTGAAAGTGGAGAAAACAGAACCTAAATTTCTCACGTATGGATCGCAGCGCAGAATTTCGGAGGTGGAAGGCTCAGTGTTTGAGCAAAGCGGACCTCAGCCGCAAGGGAAGTGTGGACGAGGATGTGGTAGAGCTTGTGCAGCTCCTGAACGCGCAAGAACAGTTTTTCACCACCAGCTCCTGCGCTGGCCGCATCCTCCTCCTCGACGCGGTGAGGGCCCTTTGTACCTTTCCGGCGCCTCCCTCTGGTCCAAAGCTTTAGAAGCCTTGATCAGTGCTGTACTCGAGACAGCCTATCCGTTAGTCCCTCCAGTGAGTGGTTTGTTTGGTTATTCATGAAAATTAGAGAGGGAATTAGACCAGTACTTCTAGAAGTTTAACGTCTGTTCACCTGGGATCTTTGAAAATACAGATTTTGGGCCGGGCGCCACGGCTGCCCCTGTAATCCTAGCATTCTGGGAGGCCCAGCGGGAGGATTACTTGAACTCAGGAATTGGAGATCAGCCTGAGCAAAAGCAAGAGCCCGTCTCTATTGAAAATAGAAAAATTAGAGAGCCTTGTGGCAGGCGCCTGTAGTCTCAGCTACTAGGGAGGCTGAGGCAGGATTGCTTGAACAGGAATTTAAAGTTGCTGTGGACTAGGTTTATGCACTCTATCCTGAGTGAGACTCTGTCTCAAAAAAGAAAAAAAATACAGATTCTGATTCTTCACGTCTAGGGTGGGGCCTGATACTGGGTATTTATAACATGTCCCCAAGTGATGTCGAGACTGCTGGCCAGAGAACCATCTTGTGTGGCAATGATTAGAGAATTGGAGTTTGTGAATGCTAAAGGAATTTCAAGACTTTCTACCCTAGCATCATCCCGGCTAAGGAGTTTACTGCCTCCTTGTGGGTCACATTAATACAGCTCTGGAAGTTTTTACACAATGCTAAGAACAATGAATATAACTATGGTGGCTAGAATCATGATTTTCAAGTCTATGATGGGTTTATAGGGGTAGTAATTGCACTTTATTATGGTAGTTTTTTACTTACAATGAATGTGTCTGGATGTGGCCCCATCTTAAGTTCAGGAGCATTAGTACAAGCAGCACCCCCTTATTTCAGTTATCCAAAATCAGTGGCAGTCAGAAAATGTTATATGGGACGTTCCAGAAATAACAATTCATAAGTTTTAAATTATGCACTCTTCTGAGTAATGTGATATAATCTAGTATCATCCTCCTTCCTGCCCTGAACATGAATCATCCCTTTGTAGACTGTCCCACAGGGGTGTCCAGTCTTTTTTTTTTTGCTGCTGCACATTGGAAGAATCAGAGTTGTCTTGGGCAATACACAAGAAAGGTGATTAGCAAAAAAAAAAAAAAACGGTCCATGCATACTTTTCATGGTATCTGACACTAGAAATAAGCAAAAAAAAGTACTCACAAAATCAGCCCTGGAGCGCAGGTTGGACACTTGTGGTAGAGCATCCAGGCTGTCTATACTTCCCACCCTTTAGTCACTTTGTAGCCATACCAGTTATTAGATCCACTCTTTTGGTATTAAAGTATTTTTATTTTAAGTAATTCTAATTTAACCTTATCATGGCCCAAAATTGCAAGAGTAGTGAGCTGGCAATTCAAATATGCCAAATAGAAGCCATGTAATGATTCCTTTAAATGAAAAGGTGAAAGTTCTTGACTTAAGAAAAGAAATTGTATGCTGAAGTTGCTAAGATCTACAGTAAGAACAGATCTACAGTAAGAAATTAGTGTCAAATAAGAGTATGTCTATTATAGAATGCTTTGACTCTGAGATTCAGTACTCTTATTTGACAATGTGAATGTTACTTTCTTTGCATTATTATTATTATTGCTTAATATTTCAATGTAGCAATTGTCTGATTCCTTTTCTGAATGTATTTATGTTTGTTCATTCTTTACGAGGTTTTTGTTTCTAGTCCTTATCTTAAACATTGTTATTATTCAATTTTAAGCCTTTTTAATTTTGTGAAGGCAAAAAAATGGAAACCTAATAAACACATGTATATGTAAAAATAAAAAAAAAAAAAAAGAAATTAGTGCATCCAAGTTTTCAGGTATCCACTGGGGGTCTTGGAAAATATCACCTGAGGATAAGAGGGGGATACTCATACTCTAGTGTGATATAGCGATCAAGTCTTAGACTTGGGAGTGAAGTCTACTTAGGTTTGAAATCACTTATCAGAATTATTGACTGTCTGAGCTTAAGAAAGTTACCTAAACTCAGCCCCTTCCTGTTTCATGAACTGAGAATTATCAAGAATATCTGCTTCACAGAGATTTTTGTGTGGAGAAAATGGGATAATTTATTTAAAATACTTAATATTATTTTAAATGCCCCATGTTAACTATGTTGTAAATGTTGGCTGTGTATTATTGACTTTAATAGTAATATTGGATTCAGAGCATGGAAAGATAGCTCATTCCTAGGATCATTCTTTAGGTCCATTGTAAATTGATAATTTGCTGGTCTCTCAAGTTATTCCCTCCATTACTCCCTAAATACTGGCATCTTAGCTCACACACTCTTGCTTGCCTGGTTTTCCACTACCCTATTTCACCTGGGTTTTTGCAGTGATTTCCTAAGATGTCCCTTAACTACCAATCTCTCTTGTCCAAACCATGTTACATACTGTTAATGGAATCACTTTTCTAAATGCTTGTCACTCATCTAGGCTGAAATCCTTTATTACACATTTTTCAACATCATAAAAGCCAAATCTCTACTCTAGAACCTATGCCTTTCAACCAGATTTTTCACTACGTTATCTTTAGCTGGTTACCAAAACTGAACTATTCTCTTATATTTACCTGTCTTTGCTCTTTTTTTTTTCACCCGAGGTATTTCCTCCATCTCTGCATGTCTGAGACCTGACTCCCAAAATTCCTCTCCTACCCAAACACAAGCACACACACACGCACTCACATATACACACAACCCACTTGGAAGTGATGACTGCTTCTGAACTGATTTAGGAGGACCTTATCTGAACCACTCTAAATTCTTTACTTGGTACTGACACTAGATACTTTACTTATTATCTTGTACCTTGTATTTATTTTTACTCTGTACCTTGTATTTATTTTTACTCTGTCTTATTTCAGTATGGACTTTGGAGCAACTTACAAAAAGGCAATGTTGGAAAAAATAAAAGGTGCAAAAATCAGGAGACAGGGAATATAGATAAGATGGAAGTTAGTGATGATACTAGTTCACAAACCATATCATTAGATCCTATAAACTTGTTAGAGGTGGGCTACACATTTGGCTCTGGGATTTAGAGCAGCCAGCATAAGATCAGATCCATAAGTCACAGAGGTCATATAATGAAAACAAAGTTACTCAGGCCATGTACATGATTTCCTAGTTCTAAAGGCAGACAGCGGAGTCTCCTTTGGACCCACTGTATAAATAGTTACTTTGTGGAAGTATAGTGATTTCTGTCCCTGTGGTTTCCTGCATCCTGTTTCCAGTGTCCTTGAGGGTGGGAGCTGTGTATACCCAACGTACCTAATAGAACTTTGCAAATAAACACTTGTCCAGTTTAAATCAATGGTAAAATGTTTGTCTCCTTGAAACTTTGACTTTTCAGTCCTAGCGCCACCCTTTGGGACTATATAAAATCTAATCCAGAGGTCACAAATTTATGCCCATAGAGAACAGGGAGGATTATAAGGGTGTGGAGAGCACAGGTAGCAATAAAGATTAGTAGGCCTTGTGTAGGATTGGGTCACTGCTGTCCTACAAAAGAATTTAATTTTTTTTAATAACGTTAGCCAAATAAGACAGCTGGAGAGCATCTTACATGCTGCCGGACTTACCACTGGTAGTAATCCCCAATCACAAAATGATGACCATATTTCAGAAAATATTAAAAATGTTTACCTTTCAAATAATTTGTTTTCTATCTTAAGTTATTTGGGTTCATTTTTATTTGGGGCCTCAAAACATACTGAATTGTTTTCCATAATACGTAAAATCACAATTTGTTTGTATAAAGAAATCTCACAATAGGCCTTGTATTGTGCTTACCATTTCTGTAAACAGTATATGTTTAAATTGAATTATATTATTTGTTATTTTAGGGTATAAATGGTTTCGAGGTTCAGAAACAAAACTGTTGCTGGCTACTGGTTACACACAAACCTTGTGTGAAAGATGATGTGGTAAGTTTTTATATACACATTTAGAAATAAGCTTTTAAATTCACAGTTATCTTAATAATATTAAAAGGATAGAAAATTCAAGGTGATTTATGTGCATAATTTAAATGGCTGAAGATTATAAAACCTAGCAAGCTTTCATTACGGTGGCTTCTTTGGGTTGTAGGAGATAAAAGTGTGGAAACATAAATATGTATGCAAGCATTACTTCTGCTCAACAAAACGCTTCTTGAACATAGCAGAGAGTTCATGGACATTGGGACATTGCACTGGATGCAAATTTTGAATTTCAGCTCTGCATTTGATAACCCTGTAACCTGGAACAAATTATAAAAGATGAAGGGGATTAGCACTATCTATGTGTTACCAGCCTTTACTAATGTAAATAAACTACACATCACTTACCTGGATTGCTTCTTGAAAATCCTCACATCTGTGCTGGGTTATTTAGTTTCCTAAATTAAAGTATTTAGATGAGTTCATGTAATTTTGTATTAGCTAGGCATTTTTCATACCTAGTGAATTTAAAAATTCATTACCATCTTATGCAAAAAAGGCAGTTCCTTTAACCAGAAAGTACAGCGGAGAGCTAGAATCAGGTATTGCCTAGTCAGGTGCTCAAATGTTGTCTTCGGCGTACTCAGTCTGTCTCCACCTCGGGGTACTGGTTCCCTCTGCAGTTTGCCCTTTTCCTCTTCTGCTGAAGATGTCCTTCTTTGTGGCAGGAATGGCAGCTGCCAGCAACTCCAGCAGAAAAAGACTTCCCTTTCCAAAGATTCATATACCCAGAGAAGGACTCTGGAGTTGTCTTGTTTGACTTACTTTGGCTCTCTTTCATAGGTCAATTATTTTTGCTAGTGGAATAGGAGGACACTTGCAGTCAGACATATGTACTTGGTACCTCTCATATTCTGTTAGGTAGAGTGATGAGTGACAGGGTCATGATTGACAGTCCTTCCAGAATTCATTGGTATGAAGGAGAGAGGATGCCAGGCAGACAGAAATAATAACTGTCTTTTGTAAATTCTAGCTCAGACATAATATTACGTGTTTCACTGGGTGGTCAGACTGCCACAGGATAGACTATATAACGTGAGTGCAGCTGGGGTCACAAGACAGGTAAGTGCCGTCCAGGGTGGAGACCAGTAGGTGACTCAAGGTCACCAAGAACAGACAGTTTGCACACGAGGCTCAGGTGGAGTGATGTTTAACTGCAGCTGGAGGAGAGAGACTGTATACAAGATCCAGTCCTTTGCAATGTTCAGTCCCCATGGCTCAGATCCATTCTGCCGCTGACAAGGCCAGAACGGTTGCAGACACCCCACTTGGAGCTGCAATAGAAGGACCCCATTGCTCCATGAAATATGCAAAGCTGGGGACATGCCCAAGGACTCCCTATAGCTAAGCAGTTCCAAGGAAAGTTAATATGTGCCCAGTGCACACATTAAAGGGGAAATACCCTGGGTGTGCTCTGAGCTCTTTGCCTGCACTGTGATTTGTGAACTTTCCAGGGATCTGGCACTCAGTCCAAGGCCTGCTTGCAAACCCGGGGAGGTGTCAGGCTGTGCTTGGACCCTTTTCTCACATTACTTGTGTCTCTATTTCAGTCTAACAACAAAGAATCTAAACAGTCCACCAGGGCAGTTTTTACATACTACATCCCTTAGTGAAAAGTCTGTTATGGAATTAAGTACAGTAATAGTTTACTTTTTCAGGGCACATTTATGGTGGGGAAAAAAGGTATAGAAGGTTAATGGAAGAACTGGAAATTCATTCTTTTAAGAAAATAATAAAATTAATAAGTTGTTGGTGAAAAGAGAGCCAGGAAAGCAGAGGGGAAAGTTATTGTTGAGTCTGAAAGTTTCTAGGAAAAACTGGAGTTATATATGGGATAAAAGGTCGCCAAAGGACAGGGTCATCCGGTTGTGTCTGACGTTATCCCATCCTGTGTTTAGATCGGAGCTCTGAAGAAAGCGAATGGTGACACAGTGTTGAAATTTGAGCCATTCGTTCTTCATGTGCAGTGTCGCCAATTGCAGGATGCCCAAATTCTGGTAAAATTTTGTACCCTATACTTGCATTTATAGGTATATGAGAAGATTTAATTTTAAGCTTTTAACCTATAAAAATCAGTGAAATATTAGTTTATTCAACTAGTTTTTATTTAATGATTTAAGTATGTATAGATTACTCAAATCTGTTTATTTCTTTTTAGTATTAGGAAAAAGGGGTACTTAAGTATCACGAGCAAAATACAACTCTCAAATTATGGTTCCTGTTTTTTTCCTTAACCTTTATGTTTACAAATTTTACTTTGGTATTCTATATTTTATTCTTGCTTGCTGAGCTTTTGGGGGGGAGAATGGAACTACATGGAACTAAGTGTTTGAGAATATTTCATTGTTAGGTAATCATCTGTTAAATCTTAATTCTCTGCTTATTCATTTGTGTAACTTTTCTGTGTGTATATATATCACATTAAATTGCATTATATGCAGTTGTTCAAGAAAAATGCATTGAGTCCCAATGTGTCAGGCACTAGGGTGCAGTGAAGAACAAGATTAGAGACTGTTGGGCAGCGCCTGTGGCTCAAAGGAGTAGGGCGCCAGCCCCATATGCCGGAGGTGGCGGGTTCAAACCCGGCCCCGGCAAAAAAAGATTAGAGACTGTTGGCTTCTCCCTCAAGGTTTCGAGATAGCAGAAACAAACAAATGAATAGGCAAATAAAGAAAATAACTAGAGGTTGCCAAATGTTCTAGAAAACAATCAAACAAGCCGGCAAAGAGAACAGCTTGAAGGGCAGCCAGGACAGGCTTCTTTGAAGAGGTTTCTTTAAGCTAAGAATTAAAGGAATAGAAAGAGCTGGGTGTGTAATTGGGAAAATAAACAGTCCAGGCAGATGGAAAAATGCATACAAAGTTTCTGATGGAAGAAAGAGCTTGATGTGTTCACAGAACAGAAAAAAAAGCAGCGATCCAGAGAGGGAGGAGCAGAAAGAGAAGGTGAGAGGGGAAGCTGGGGCTGGTTAGGGCCTTGGAGAGTAAATATTTGGATCGCTTTTAAAGTGCAAGGAAAAGTTATTGAAGGGATAGTTACACATTTTGCTCCAGGAGGGAGACGGGTCACAGCAGGAAAAAGGAGATTGGTCACAAGTAGGTGGTGATGGTCCATCTGGAAAATGGTAGTGGTTTGGCCAAAGGAGATTGCACTGAAGAAGGTGAGGAGGGGACAGATTCAAAATATGTTTTAGCATTTCCATCACCAGTCACAGGTTCCCTGGGGCAGGATGTCCAAAGGCAGGAGGAGAGGGAATGGCGGGTGACTCCACAGGCCTGGCTGGAGGCCCTGGGTGTCATTGACTCACTCTTTACTCAGTAAAGCATCCTGTATGAGAGGGGGCGTACCACAGTCGATGAGATGGAAATCAAGAATTTGAGTCGTGTGTGAAGAGTCAGATGTCTCTAATACACCTGGATTAGTCTCCTGTGGCTGCCGTAACGAAGTACCACAGACTAGATGGCTTATGCAGCAGAAATTTATTTTTTCGCAATTCCGGTGCCATGGGTTGGTTTCTTCTGATGCCTCTGTCCTTGGCTTGCTGGCAGCCACCTCTGCCTATTTGCTCTCGTGGCCTCTTCATGCACATCCTGGAATCTCCCGCTTATGCGGATGTCAGCCCTGCTGGATTAGAGCTCTACCCTCATGACTTCATTGGCCTATTACCACCTGAAAGGCCCCAGATCCAAACATAGTTACCTTGGGGTTTTTTACTTTGGAGTCAACATATGAATTTTGAGGTCCTGTACACATAATTCGGTCGATAATAACACCCACTGACAACTTCATGTAGGCATTTGGGTAGCAGTCTGAAAGTCAGGGGAGCCATCTAGACTATAGATAAACATTGGCAAGACACCAATATGTGATTAGCATTTAAAGTCAGGAGCCTAGATAAAATCACCTGTGAAAAAAAGCACCAAAGGAAAGGGGGAGAGGCCTGAGGAACACAAGCATTTAAAGATCCTCCTTAAGACATGGTGTTTTATGAATTCAGTGCTTCCCCACGTTAGTCCTTCCCATCGTCTCTGAATTTGGATCTGACCTTATTTTATTACAGTCTCTCATTGTACCAGACCACATTGCCGATGCAGCTGAAACCATTAACTCTCTCATGTTTCTATGCCCGTGACCTGTTCTCTGTGTGGTTCTGATCAAGCCCCGCCATGGTCATCTCTGGGCCAAATCCTCATAGAAGTTTAACATTTCAGGGAGCTAAGCGCAGTGGAACTAGAGAGACTGAGAAATTCACACATTCATAACCCTTTTCTGAGCACGTACAGTGTGCCAGGCAGATCTACCAGGTATTATTGTAAAGTAGACAAAGACAGATAATATCCCTCCCAAAGACAGATAATATCCCTCCCCTACGGAGATTGTATTTTCATTGTGAGAAAGGGAAACACACAGTAAGTAGGTAAAAGTAGCAAAATTTCGCATTGTGAGAAGTGCTGTGAAGGTGATCAGGGGGGCACTCTGCTGGAGCATCAGGGGAGGGGGGCATTTAGAGAGAGTGGTCACGAGACACCAGACGTGGAGAGACCAGTCCAGGCAGAGGAACAGCAAAAGTAAATAGTTTGATGCAGGAAAGTGTTGGTGTATTTAAAGAAGAGAAGAGAAGCCAGTTGAGGTTGGAAACAAAGGCAGGGGCCAGGTCAAACAGAACATTGTAAGTAAGGGTTAGGATTTGGGAGTCTGTCCCTGGTGGTCTGTAAGAATGATTTGTAGGGTCAAGACTGAAAGCTGAGAGGGACTGGGAGATACCTCCAGGAGATGAAGAGAGGGGTGCCGAGAACTTGGGCTGGAGTGGGCAGTGGAGATGGCGAGAGCTGGAGGAATTCAAGGTGTATTTTGGAGGTAAAATCAACAGGAATTGGGTGTATGGGATGAAGGAGTAAAAGCTTCACGTATCCAGGTTTGGGGTTCAGGTATGTGGATGGGTCGTGTTATCATTTACTGAAATTAGAAACACTGGATGTGAGATAGGTTTATTTAAGAATCAGTTTCTATAGAATTGATTTCAGGGTAAAGATCTGAACTAGAAATGGGATTGGTCAACTTATATGTGGTATTTAAAACAGGGAACCACATAGAATCTCAAAAGAAGAGCAAGGCCTTAGAGCAGGGTTTCTGAACACCTCAGCACTGCTGGCATTTAAGGCCAAATAATTCTTTGTGCAGAAAAAAAAGGACCTACGTCTGGTCCCCAGGGCTGATATGATAAAATAACACAGTCACTCCCAATCGGTTCAGAATGCTCTGCTTTATATGCCTTTCTTATATTATTTCAGCAGTTTTCTTTAAAGAGAGAAAGGGCACTAAGGTAATCTCTGTTCTCTCTTACATAGAAAAAAGATTCACTCATTTAAAAGAGAGATTTTGTTTGTTTTATTTACTTTCATATAGCACAATTACAAGAACGACTTTTTAAATGTATATTTGATGCAAATCATCACTAGTCAGATATCTCTGTGATGAAAGTCTAGCTTTACTCTTTCTCCGTGGTGTTTCCACAGTTCATACTTACGTATTTCTAATAGGAATTTGATCACAGTTACTTTTAAGCATAGTCTCTGCTGGTTGGTCAGAAACCTTAATAGGTTTTGGTTTATGTATGTTTCTGCAGTGTGGAGAGCTGAGCAGATGGTCCCATTACCCAGAGTGTCAATATTTAAGAAGTTTTGTTTTCTTACAGCATTCAGTGGCAATAGACTCTGGTTTCAGGAACTCTGGCATAACGGTGGGAAAGAGAGGAAAGACCATGTTGGTAAGACACCTTTTGGGAAAAGCAGTTCTGAGTATGACGTGATCCCGAGTGCCGAGTAACCTGATGAGCTTCACATGAGACTCCTGCCTTTGGTGTCTTCCTGCCATCCTCTAACTCAGTGACTTCTTCCATCAGGGCCAAGTCCAGGGTTTAGATTTACACTTGCAGTCTTATTTTACAGTTCTCTTCCCTACTTAACTTTTACGTGATTCTCAACTCTGTGCCCTGTTCACCCTAAGTAACCGCGGCCCAATTTTGTAAGCACCATGATGTCATGGAGTGAGTCTCAAACAGGGGGTGTAAAGTCCTCTGTGTGGTTACTGGCTGGTCCATAGCTATGCTGCGTGAACTCAGGCAAGCTCCTTCATCCCTTAGGGTCTGAATTTTCTCAGCCATGTCCAGGGCCCAGCAAACTGTTGTCCCAGAGCCACATCCAGCCAACACTATGCAGATCCCTACCCCCATTTGATTAATTGTCTGAGGTTACTGTTGTGAGGCAGTGGCAAAATTGAGTAGCTGTGACAGACACTGTCTGAGTAACAAGTCAGAAATATTCACCATTTGTCTTTTTACAGAAAAAATTTGCTGACCCCAGTGCTGGATGATCTTTAAGGCTCTTCATAAGTTCCGCATCTTTTCTAAGGCCCTTCTGCTCAAGCTGACCCCTAGTAAATGTGTCCTATTCCTATCTCCTGTGGTGTTTACTGCTTGGCATGACACCTGTTATTTGTTTGTGAACTATTTCAAATTACCCTCTCTTCCAGTTCCCTGGACTCTTCTATTTTCTGTCACCCCACACGGGGTGAATTATGAAACCAGCCTATAAAGCCTGCTAAATAGAAAAGCAAAGTCCACTGTGCTGGTCTGTGTCCCCATCTTACTCCAGGTGCTGCCCGAGTGGGAGCAGAGCCTCTCTCACCTTCCTCTCCTTACAGGTGCATCTTGCGGCCTTGCACCTCACAGCTGCCTCCACCCCAGGTCCTCTGCCACTTCCCCTGCTTCACCCCTCATCCTCCCTCAGCCCAGTCTTTCTCCTGTAGGTCTCCTGAAGTGCCTCCAATTAGTGCTGGCAGAATCTCCCTTTTAAGAAATCAAGGTCTCCAAATATTTTCCCTGATATTCAAGGTCTTACCCGTACTATTTTGTATCTGCTCATATATGATCATCTCCCACTGGCACATTCATAGCCTAGCCAAATAAAACTGTCAGTTGCTTCCCAACTGTATCGCATGCTTTCATGTCTCCACACCCACAGGTAAGCTGTTCCTCAGCCAGAATGCTCCCTCCCATTTTTATGTCTGGTGACTTGCACTTAGCTTTTAAAATCTCAATTCAAATGCTTCCTCTCCCCTAATGCTGAGTTCTCAGACTCAATAGCTGCTTGTCTTCCGCATTTTCTTAGCACCTTGTATGTGTGTATTTCTTCTAACACCGATCCTAACTCTGTTCACCTTTGTATTTCCTGTTCTAAAGTGTGAGCTCCTGAAGTCAGGGACCGTGTTATGTATGTTAATTCTGTGTGTTTGCACCTCACGAGGGCCTGGAACACCACAGATGCTCAGTGGAGGTTTTTATTCTTCATAATGGTTTCTGTAGTGTTTTACTTGTTGTTGTCCAGTGTTCAGATCTACTTGGGACCTGTTGATGGTTTCATCAACAGGATTGCTAAGATCGTCACCCCTGAAGTGGGGAGAAGTAGCCATCGTGGCGGGAGGCGTGGCTCACTCCCAGGACAGAACTTGGTTCGGGCGGCACTAAGACTTTAGCATCCAGTCCCTTTTGACTTTCCCTGAAGGTTTCTGTGAAGGTTTCACTCACTGCTTTTCTTTAAACTGTGTATTAAAGCTTTCTAAGCTATAGCGAGATTGAACTTGTTAAAAGTTATTGGCTTGTTTGATATTGTCTACTTCTCCGAAAAACAATGTGTAGCAGGCCTTTCTTTAGAACTGATGGTATATATTGGGAAAATCTATTTAATCTCCTTTGATTGTACTGTGTCCAGCTCAATTATATAAAAACACAAACTGAAACGCTGAAATGGAACTGAATCATGTTCAACTGGGACTGGGACTTTTCCTGTCTTATCTTCAGTGGCCATTACATAAGTCTTTGTATCTAAATTGTTTTTTCCTTGTAGGCTGTCCGAAGTACACATGGCTTAGAAGTTCCATTAAGCCACAAGGGACAATTGATGGTGACAGAGGAATATATCGACTTCCTATCAAATGTGGCAAATCAAAAAATGGAGGAAAACAAGAAAAGAATTGAAAGGTATATTAATTGTGTATTTCTAGTTAATTCATTACGTACAAGGATATCATGGGGCATTAGAGCCTAATTTTCTAGCTGAATCCAGGACCACAAAAACCTGGTCTTGAAACACTTCGAGCGAGTATTCTGATTAAGGTAATAATTTCAAGTACGCACCTGAGGAGCACCGAGCCACTCCACTGAACTTCAGAGTTTGAACTGTCCGTCTGCCCTTCTTGGTACCGCATGAGAAGTTTCTACACTTGTTGGGTGGTAAGAAGACTGTTTGCTAAGTCACGAGAGGTAGCGAATCAGTTTTCTCTGTTTTCGTACTTGAATTTCGATAAGCTTATAAATATAGCCCAAGATCAACTAACTATACACCTGGTGAAGTTAATTGAGCCACGTTCACCAACTATAAAATCAAATTATGCTTTAAATCCATTGACTCAAAAATATGTTTTGAAATTATAACGTGCATGCTGCCATCAAGAGCCGCTCATCAGATAAAATCAGGGAAAAATTAAAGAAGGGTAAAAAGTGTCTTAAGATACTGATTAGAAGATTACATGTGAATTCAGAAAATGTGAACAAATTAGGGAGCTCCTTTGGCAGCAGCTGTACCTTCAGCCACATGCAAAGAAAGAGTTACTCTTCTGAGGTTGAAAAGGGAAAAAATAAACACGGGGCATGATGAGTTACGCAATCAGGCACTGAGTACTAAAATTGGTCTGTCAGGGGACCAAAGTTTCAGAATCCAAATGTCTGTAGTCACAGAATCTTTAAAACAAAAAATCCTAATGAGTAACATTTCAACAACAAGAAGTATTCTGGAAAATTGAAAATCAAAGAGGTTATATACACACACTATATATATTATTTCTTTTTTTTTTAATTTTTTTTTTTATATATATTATTTCAAGTTAATTTGAGGGTACAAACAACTAGGAGGTAAAATATCTTTAATAGAAAAAAGTTTTTTATGAAAAGTATTTCCCAGGCCCACTTAGTAAGAAGAGATTTATTACACAGGGACAGTTAAGTAACTTATGTTGTGGTCTGGGCGAGACAAGATCAGCTGATGTGGAGACCGAGAGAGACGGGGACTGACCCCAGACGTTGTAAGATAATTCCACACATAATGACTTCCAGGCGAAAAATATGTGAGGTTTCGAGACTGGAGAAGGCTACGGAGAACTTTGTGTCTTAGAATATGAGGTCAGGACATCGGTCAGATGAAACAACCCTTTGGCTATGAGTAGAGTGAAATTAGCCATTTTTTCCCACAACAGTGTAATAAAAAATGTTAAATAAAATACAGAATAAAAGGGCTGAATGTATTGATGCATTGTTAAGAATAAAGTAGGGAATTGCATTAGGTGTTAACACAGGTATAGAAAAGAAATGAAGCCTTATTTTTAGAGAGCTTATGGTTTATCATATCACAAAATTAACACGAAAACTGCAGTCGAAAAATGAACGGGGGAAAGAACAACTTATATTTTAGAAAATTTCAAACAGCTAATAAACAAAGGAAAAGCATTCAATTTCACTTGCAAACAAAGAAATGAAAATTAAAATAATGGGATGCCATTTTCACCCATCAAAGGGTAGTTTGTGTGTTGGTGGTAATAGTCAGTGCGTGAGTGAAGTGGTCTCTCTCAAGTGCTTCAGTTAGAAGCATGTTTTTTTTAAAACATTCATTCTGGAAAACAGGCAGTATTTATTAAGAGCCATAAAATGTATATACCCTTTAACCATTAATTACATTTCTAGGTGTCTGTTCTAAAGAAATGGTTAGAAAGATCATATAATTTTCAAAAATGTTTATCACATTTTTATTAGTGAAAATTTTAAAATCCGTAAAGGGCAATCTAGATGACATAGTGTTATATTACCATTAAAAAGTATTATTTTGTAGTTCATTTGATACTGAGAAAATGTTCAATAAATATTAAACATGAAAAAATGTAAAGCATGTAATATTCTAATTGTGTGAAAAACAATGGACATATGTGTGCATCTGTAAGTTTATTAACACAGACACATTAACAAACTGGAAAGAAGCAAAAATATTGACAGTAGTTCTCTAGGTAGTTATTTGGAGTGAGCTCCAAATTGCAAATTGTATTTACAATTTCATCTTTTCCAAATTCTCTAAAATGGGCCTCTGTTACATTTATGATATTTTTATAAAGAAATAACCATTTTCATTCTTTTTTACCCTCTTATATTTAACCCCTGCATCTGGGATGGAAACTGAGGTAGGTAGAGGTTGTTAAGAGGTAATTCCACCCCAATTTTCAGGACAGTTCTTAAAGAACTAAAAACATTTCTTTTCCTAACTAAATAATGATAAAGGTGAGAGACATACCATTTCTTAGATATATTTTATATTTATAAGGATAATAAGAGACTTTGTCAGACTTACATAATGGTTAAGGTCAGGGTACATTTGAGTCATTCAGTCTGGGGACACACAGGTGTAACAGGAGTGCTTGTTTCTTCATAGGTTTTACAGCTGCCTACAGCATGCTTTGGAAAGGGAAGCTCTGAGTAACTTGCACCCCAAGATCAAGGAGAAAAGTCACCCATCATATACTCATAAGAAGAAAAGAAACCCAGAAACAGGACGTGGCAAAGGTGTCATGGAAGAAAATGATGAAGAACTTGAAAATGAAGGCGACCATCCAGGAATCGATGTGAGCCTCTTTCCTGAAGACTGCTAAGATTTGGCTCTGAAGGGTCTTGATAGGTTTTATAACACTGCTCTTTATAAGAGTATTTTAGTTTGCTGAGTGTATTAGTTATTCAGAAAAGCAAAATTTCTTTATATTTTAGAGAAATCTATCTTACAAATATAGATGGCTTTTAAAAATGGATTTGTATAATGTTTGTTCCTTAACTACTTCTTTTTAAGTCAAGTATTCATTGAAAAACTAAAATTATTTTTTTTAAGCCCTCTCTCTTTGTTTATTTCTTTCAATTTCTTCTGCATAACAAGAAAACTAAGCATCATACCCTGTCAAAAGACCTTTAACATCAGGGATATTTAAGTAAAAATCACAGTAACATTTTTCTTATTTTTAACTTTGAAACCACCAGTTTTGAAGGAGTCAGGCTTTACTTCTGTTGGCCTGGAATCTAATGACAAGTTTTTTCCGCTTTTGACTTTGTGTTTAGAACAACTGGTACTCTTTTTGTTCAGGACAAAATACCTGAGTCCTCTTGCCACTGGCACACTCTTTATGAAGCACATGGGCATAGGTTTATGCCTGAGCAGAGACGATAACTAAGGGCATGGTGGTGGGCACCTATAGTCCCCGCTCCTTGGGAGGCTGAAGTCAATGATTGCTTGAGCCCAGGACTTCAAATCCAGCCTGGGCAACACAGGGAAAACCCTTCCTTAAAAAAGACACTATTTAACCCACAGGCAACCTGATACAACAAATGTGCTATGGAAAACTGCAAGGATCAGAAGTTTGGGATCTAAATTCTGACTGCCTCACGGAAGCTGGAGGTTGTTGAGCAGGTGGCCTAACTTCAGGGGCTTTCCCGTCTGCTGCATAACAGCAATTCTAATATATGCCTGATCTGTACAATGGGAGTGTTGACTATGTAAAGTTACAAATGTGAAAGCATTTACTAAGACTTATGCATGTATATTAATATTTTCATTATAAAATTAGAATGATTTCATACCGTATTTCACAATGCACCAAATCATAAAAATTGTATACCTAAGGGGAAATTACCAGTCAGTCTTATAAAGTATGAGAATGTGAAATAAGAATTACTATTAGTAAACATTCGGTATTGGGATTTGGGCATTTCCTAATATTTTTATCATTTATCTTAGTTTTAATTTTATATAAATCATATTTTTATCTGCACCCAAGATGCTTGCCTTCTGACAGGCAGCATTTTGTGCTTAAAAGAGATGGACTTGATAGACATCTGCTATCCTCTACTTAAAATCATCAGGGATGGTATCCAGGCAGTTCTACATTTATTGTAAGGTTTTTTTCCTTTAGTCCTTTTTCCTATCATTGCCCTGAACTGCTCTCTTACAGACCTACAGAGTAAGATACTGATAATTATTGACTTAATTTATTTTAGTATTTCTACAACATTTGGGAAGTCTTCAGTCTTCACAGACTTTGTTTCATTTTCCAGAAAGAACCTCCCTGGAGTCCTTAATCTCCTTACTACCCTCCAGGGTTCTGGTGCTTTCGGCAACTCCCGTGGCTGTGAATCTGCCCCTTCCCTGGCTTCCTGAATGCTGCCTTCTGAATCACTTCCCTCTTTTTTTTTTATGGCAAATCCATCTTGGTTCTTTTTCCCTCCAGTGACTTCACTGTTTACAACATTTATTGCACCTTAAAATTACCTGCAAAACTTTGAAAAAATACAGAAAGCACTCAAGGATCTCCACAGTGGGATACTGAGTATTGTATTTCTTTTTAAAGCTCCTGCTTTGTTTTAATTGTCAACTAAAGGTTAATAACTCCGGAGGCATTCCAAAACTTGTGTCTTTGGCTTTCATTTGCATTGCTGTCTTCACCCCAGCCGTCTCATCCATTCCACAGTTATTTATTTCTTTATTATTAAATCATAGCTGTGTACATTAGTGCAATCATGGGGCACCATACATTGGTTTTATAGGCCATTTGACATATTTTCATCGCCTTCCTGGCATTTTCTTAGTTATTATGTTGAGACATTTACATTTTTTTTTTTTTTTTTTTGTAGAGACAGAGTCTCACTTTATGGCCCTCGGTAGAGTGCCATGGCCTCACACAGCTCACAGCAACCTCCAACTCCTGGGCTTAAGGCCATTCTCTTGCCTCAGCCTCCCGAGTAGCTGGGACTACAGGTACCCACCACAACGCCCGGCTATTTTTTGGTTGCAGTATGGCCGGGGCCAGGTTTGAACCAGCCACCCTTGGTATATGGGGCCGGCGCCTTACCGACTGAGCCATAGGTGCCGCCCGAGACATTTACATTCTACATTTAGTAAGTTTCACATGTACCCTTGTAAGATGCACCGTAGGTGTGGTCCCACCAATCACCTTCCCTCCACCCATCCTCCCCCCTCCCTCCCCTCCCTCTCGCCCTTCCCCATATTCTTAGGTTTTAACTGGGTTATAGCTTTTTTAACTGGGTGAAAGCCATAAATTAGTTTCATAGTAGGGCTGAGTACATTGGATACTTTTTCTTCCATTCTTGAGATACTTTACTAAGAAGAATATGTTCCAGCTCCATCCATGTAAACATGAAAGAGGTAAAGTCTCCATCTTTCTTTAAGGCTGTATAATATTCCATGGTGTACATATACCACAATTTATTAACCCATTCGTGGATTTAATCTATCAGATGGTGATTCCCAACTTGCTTGCCCTGACTTGTCTACCAAGCATTGGCCAACTGCTGCACCTTGGCAGTACAGCTGTTAACTTACAAAGGTTTGCTCTATTACTAGCCTTCTCCTGTCCTGATTCTTTGGCAGAGAGAGCAGGTTTTTGTTGGGGCATTTTCTTATCTAAGCTCATCGGCACTTGGGTTGCTGACTTTCATGGGGCTCCGTCTTGGATATATGGGGACTTTTTTGGTTTTGCCATTGTGGCATTCTTCAGATCCCAAGATTACTGTCTGTTCATTTTCTCTGCCTTTCAGAGATACCTTACATTTGTTTTATATGTAATGTTCAGAATTTTAATTGCACTTAGTGGAAGGAATAGGGAAAAATATATCCACTCCCTTTTCCCAGAATGAGAAGTCTAATGTATTTTTTTAAATTGGTAGGATGATATCAAATTGTTGGTGTGTTGTTCAGGACACCTTTGTAACCCCATCCAGATAACCAGGGATCCCCTGTACAATGCTGTGCTCCACCTTCCAGCTTGTGAGCTTTGCTGCTTTTACTTCAGATCACTGGAGCTTTTTCACCCCAAAGGATCAAAGGAGAAGCCTGGAAGTCTCTTTCATGTACCCCCAGTGCCACCATACATACACACACTCACAGTCTCATAGCCAATGAAGACAAGTACAGAGCTAATCAAAGGTGACTCTGTTGCCCAGAAATGGATAAACATAGATGCACCGTTGCCATCTGAGCTCCCAGCAGGACCAGGCTGATGTCAGGACTTTGCCTGAAATCCTACAGCTCTGTCTCCACTTCCTTACCTGTTTTTCTGGAAAGCAGCTGCTTAATAAATCACCTGTGTTCAAGTGATTTCTTCTGCAAGAATCTGACTAAGACAAGTATTGGGGTTATTTTGGATATGTTTTAAAAAGTGATGGCATAAATCTATTTTAAGTAATAGTTGACATTTTAATGTTGGCAATTATAAAGGCTGAAATGCTAGATACTACATCCTCGGTTGTGATTCAAACTCATGCATAATACCAACTAAATTCATGAAGTTAAATACATAGTTCTACAAATTCCTTTAAGGGCAGGTAACTATTCATTTCTATGTGTCACTTCTATGATACATACTGTTACAGGAGCCAAGACATGGAAATACCTGATTACAGGTGAGGGGATACTCGAAGTTCAATTCAAGGATAAAACATTTTGTTTACGTCGTAAAGAACAAGGTAAAGATCAACTTGAAAAAAAAATCCAAGAAAAGTTCTTGAGGGCTGGGAGGATGTGTAATGGAGTTGAGGCACTAAAAACTATGTGATATTGGGTGGCGCCTGTGGCTCAGAGGAGTAGGGTGCTGGCCCCATATACCGGAGGTGACGGGTTCAAACCTGGCCCCGGCCAAAAACTGCCAAAAAAAAAAAAAAGTATGTGATATTCAGTGATGGCAAATATTCCAGAAAAACAGAAATACAGCACACAATAGGAAATGAGTTGATCTGACTGAAGCCCAACAAGGAAGAGCCTTCTGCTCTGGCAGGAAGTGGATCAGTGTTCCCTGAACATGGCTGTCAGAGTGCCCTGGGCCAGGATGGAGCACGAGGGTGCTGCTTACTGAGGCCCTTCAAACCTAGACCTTCAGCCTGCAGCCTAGGAATCTGTTCTAGGAATCTATTTTTTTAAACGACTCATCCAAGTGATTCTGGTAAAACCAACCCAGCACACATTTAGAATCTACTGGTAGCAAATGTATCCCCAAGGATGCCATTAGAGAGGAATTGGAGATTTTCTAATAAAAAAGCAAAGTAACATGATCAGATGGTGCAATGTACTTGTGCCATAGACTTTGTGTTTACACTTTATAGAAGGGTCATCAAGACCTTAGGTGAGTTAAGGGACTGTTCTTGCCATTGGTTCCATAAACTGAGTATATGGATGAGAATATGGAAGAGAGAGGCTGCCTCCAAATTCCTTTATCTAAGGTAATACATGTACAACTACTTTAGACCTCTGAAGTTAGTGGAGAGAAAAGACTAGGTGCCAGCCATAAACCTAAAGAGACATTGAAATCTATTCACTCCTAACAACCCTTAATATACATGTGACACATGGTATTTCAGTCAACAATAGACCATATACAGGGCAGTTGTCCATCCCATGCAGCTCCCATAATGGAGCTGAAAAATTCTCATCGCTCAGTGAGGCAGTCATCGTGAAAGTCACGGCACAAGGCATTACTCACGGGTTTGTGGTCCCAGTTGGAAGTGTAACTCCTATAAGTATGTATAGTACATAACACTTGAAAATAAATGACCGTGTTACTGGGCTATGTATGTACCATGCTATATTTTCTATCATTATTTTATTCCTTCTATATTTATCAGTTGGCATCCAACTTCAAAGAAATACTTCACCTGCACCCCATACACACACACACACACACACTCTCATATGAACTCATGGATTCTTATTTTTTTAAGGAATTATAATCTACTGCTATCATTTTTTATTTTAGTGTTTATATTTTTCTTTTTTTAATAGGTTACAAATAGGTTACATTGTTTGCACTTGTAAGATAAAGTCCAAGTTGTACTTTTGTCCTTCACCCAGAAAGTGTGCCACACACCCACACTTCATTCCTGCTGGGTAGGAACCCACCACCCCACCTTCTTGAATTTCATTGAGTTTTTCTTTCATGTGAGCATGTTGCTGTTAATGCTTATATTTTTCCAGATTTGGCCAGTGGGAGTCCCTTCAAATTGGCCCCTTTGTATTTTTGACATGTCTTCTTCAGCTTTTGAGCATTTTCTTATTACCTTGCACAAGAAAATGCTCCAGGCTCATCTTACACATTCACTGTCCCCAGCCACACAATGGACCAAAGAGCTGGTTTCCTTTTGGAGGGTGTTAGCATTTAGAAACTTCTGAGCACTAGGTGTGTTCATGACAGCAATTTCTTTCTTTCTTTCTTTTTCTCTCTCTCTCTTTTTCTCTCCCTCCCTCCCTTCCTTTCTTTTCCTCCCCCCTCCTCTTCATCATTACGGAATGTTCCATCAGTGTACAATAATCAGTAAATGATCATTATTCAAAGGTTGTAGTTTATAGTTTACATAATCCGTGAGATGTGTCGATAGAAATGACGCCTAAAACTGTCTACTAAGTTCATTTACCTGTAATGTAGCAGCAGAAATAGTGATGCAGTAAAATGCTCTCTCCTCAGATTTTCATGACTTAATACCCACCCCTATGGAAGGTAGTTTTGTAACATGGTAAGACTTAAATAAACTATTCTTCACTCCCAGAAGGAAAGAGCTATGCACAGATTAAGAAATGTTGGCTAATTTTATCCTTCTTAACAATTGCCAGTAACTTAGCCAAGCCTCCTGTTAATCTTTGTGGCTGATTTTTACCAATGCTTTGAAGTGAGGCAAACGCAAGTTGAGTTAGTCACATAAACTAGCCAGTGTTTCCCACAGTACAGGCATATTATCAATTTCATCAGTTCTATAAAAGAGAGGGTAAGAAAGGAAAGAGGGAAAAGTAATGTCCAAACATGTTAATTTTTCACAGCTAGCCACCAGGTGGCAGAGTACTACACACAGTGGGCGCAGAGCCGCCTGAGTGTCACTCAAGACCGGGGCTTCGGTTTGTTTGATTTTCTTTATAAGACCAATTCCAGAATATTTTCAAAGTTCTTATTTTTAAGAAGAAATCATACTAAGAAAACACATCTTACACTTACCCTTCTAATAAATTAAATTATCTAATGCCAAATGACGTTTTAGTAATATAGTATTTTAATAGCAGAAGCGATTTATCCAGAAGTTTTCACCTTTGTTATTAAAGTATTCCATAAAAATGTATCTGAAGAGTAAAAGAAAAGAAATTTTTTGGAACAAAATTTACTTCAAATTTTAGTCTGAGTCTAAAAGGTGCATTTAGTTAGACTTGTTAAGATCATCTTCATACCCTCAAATACATTTCACGTATCAAGTGTAAATATAAGGAATTCATAATCAACATCGTTTTATACAAATTCAAAAATGAATCTATATTTTTTTTATGCAGAGGCTACTAAGTAAATTTCTCTCTCACCTGTATTACATTTACAGGTGTCCTAGAAAAAGGGTAGGGCTATTATAGTTAAATTTATCAGGATTGTAGATTTCCATGTCAAATTGTGTGCTTTTGTGCTTTTAATGTTTCTCTTCCTCATGCAGACCTCTTTACTCTTTATGTAAGCTATAATGTTCAATTCTTAGCAAATAGCCACAAAATTTAACTATCTACATTTCATCGCAAAGTCCACAAATAATCCATTCCTGTTCTTTTAAATAATTATTCTAATATTTTGATGGTCATTGATTCCTGATGACAATTTATTTCAGATTTCATACGACCATTGATAGCTTATTTTTGACCCCTTGATTTTGAGGGACTTCATGACACTGCTTTTCTTTGTGACATGGGTAAAATGTAAACATTTTACCTACATTTTCAATTTAGAGTGCAGTGCTGAGGAGTTCAAAATACAGCATAGGTGAGTACTTAGGACTATAAATATGGTTTGGTGGTAGAAAAGTAGAAGTAAATTAAGCAAATCTAAATGTAAAAGCTGGTAAGAGATACCTTCCTTAATAAAAGGACAATGGTAATCAAATGCTGGGCCCCTTCAGCGATTCATTTTCTTGCTGCTGCTATAGAGTATTAAACACAGTCACAGCAACACTGGTTTGTCCTTGCCATCTCAAGTTCACACTTTTCATTTAAAAAACAAAGAAGCATTTTTCTTAAATATCACATTTGTATTATCACTTAAAAACTTAAGGAGGCATTTGGAATGTGTTCCTCCAAGAAGCTAAGGATTTGGCTTTCTTGCCTGGATCTCCTGTTTGGATCCTAAACTTAACTGTTTCCCCAGACTCTTCTATACTGCCCTGTAAGTAAATCAGTCCCCTAGAGGGGAAAAGACTATTCATGGGGACATTCTTTCACTCAAGGGATGAAGAATAGATCTCGAAAAGGGTTATATTTCAACAGCCATTTCTATAATCACTTCTGTTTTCTTCCTTTCCACATTTTTAAAATTGAAAGGCTACATACGATCCTTTAAGTCGGTTGGCCGGCCGGCCTGCCGTCCTGTTGACGTGGAGCAATCTAAATACAGAAATGAGCATATAGCTTGCATCCGTTCCAGTATCATGCCTTCTTTCTATGGAAAACACAATGCCATTTAATTACATAATCTGTCGTTCTCTAAGACAGGGCTTCCAACAGGGCCAAACGATCCTGAAGCGGGTTTTCTCTTTTTTTAAGAGGACTAATCAGAAGGGATTTGTGATATTGAAATCACTAAGAGGTAATTATGAATGATTTTGTGCAATTCAGAAATAAAAAATTCTTCCCCAAAGCCCCAAATCTTTCAGCTATTTTGTTTTAAAATAATGGAAATGCGTCGCTTCACTTACGTATCACATGAGTGTTGTGTGTGAATTTCTCAAATGCCAAAAATGAAAATATGCTTCTATAAGAAAACATGAATGGATCCCAAGTGACAGCAAGAAATTACATATAAATAATTCGGGATGCAGGAAATTTCAATGATAAAAGGGAATTGATTCCACGAAAATAATATTCATATGAGTTTCAACATGGAAATTTTTTATTGTCTCTTTACAATCAGAGAAGAAAAGCCTTTTCCAGAAAACTTTCCATAGTCTGTTGATATGAACACCAATTTTTGTTATTAAAGTAGAAACTAGTAATTACACTTAAAGAAAAGACACAGTGGTAATTATATATTTAAAATATGAATCCCAATGTTTAATTAGGTCATATGACTGTAATATCAGCTTGCATTAGCAACAGATTATCAAATTCTAGCAATTCATTCCATAGAGAAATACGAGTAGAAAAGACTGCTGTAATTGTGAGATTTAAATAGAATAAACCATAATGCAGTACAGTATTCTTTAAATATTTTAATGTTTACTAATGTCATTGAGTAATGAAGTTTATCATCATGGCATATTCTTCTTCAGTAATTACTCTGGTAGCAGTAAACACACAGGAAGCTTGGTGTGCTTTCTCTCCCAGAAAAGCTTTCAAATTAGGCTGAAAGCAGAATTCAAAGCATGTATTTGACAGTGGTTGTGTATATTTTTAATATTCATATGTATGTACCATTTTTTTTTCTGAAATTAATTGCATTATGCTCGGATGTTAGGTGAGTAATTTTTATTTTTAACCTATATCATAAATTGACATTTCACGACTCCTTACTTTCACTTTTCTCTATTTTTTTCCATTATTAATAATGTCATGCAAATAAAACGTCTTATTTTAACATAAATATCTGTCTTTATGACTGGTAATTTCTAAAAAGCTTAAAGCTTAAAACATATGCCTGCATTTTGTACTTTGAAACAAAGAATTGGTTATAATCAGTGGAGGTTATAGCAAAAATAATTTTTTGCTAATTTTTATTTCAATCTCCCGTTGCATCTCTAAACCACAGCACCTGGTATATATAGTTTATTCTGTGCAACAGATATAAAAATATCATAGTATTGTTTAGTTATTAATTATTGAATCATAAGGCAACCCCTTTTCCATGGTGTTTTCTTAGTAAAGTTGTCCCTTTACAACGTTCTTCTTTGATCCTTCTGGGAACTCCGTGTCTTGCTACTTTCTCTCAGAATCTACTCCTGGACTTACAAAAGTGAAGTGGCTACTACAGAGTTCATTTGTGTAGGTTTAAAGCTACAAGTCCTTTTAAATACATTTAAAATTTGGAGTCCCCTTTAATACAGCTAATGATTTGCACAGCTCCAACAGCTTGAGTGTTTTCCCATTTAGTCTGCAAAAGCTGCAATCTCCCATATGTAGGTTTCACTACTCAAGAAACTTGCCTTGAAATTCTTCCACGCATGGTGCTTGGCAATGCTGCCAGAATTTTCATTAAAATATCCTGTCTCCCCCCACCTTGTGGCTACATCTGCTATAATTCATGGCTATAAACATATATTGTGTGATGAGAGAAAAATCCTTTCCGGATGACAGAAATCTAAAATCCCTGGAGTGGACTTGAGGATTATATATTCTTTTATTTAATGGACAGGAGAAAGGCGATTTCCTTTATCATACACTTTGGTCTTTTTGTATTGACTAACCCAGCCTATTGTTACAGGAAGTGACAAAATGTGTGTGTTCACACTCCTAACACTATAGATGATACTCGGCACCTAGGACTGACCAGTTTTCCTGACGCTAGGGGTCATTTTAGTTTGCGTCAATAGCATACCATGTTTAGTTTTAATAAAAGAAAAAGGTTAGGGACATGACATTTCCTAGAAAAGAGCTATACTGGAAAAACATTTTTCTGGGCTCGGGTTTCTGATTTTTTTCCTAGTTGAGCTGTGAATATATTCCATTTCCTTGTTTAATTTTCAAAATGTAAAACAAAAGTGTGCTCTGAGTTTCTTATCTCAAGTTCGTTTTTTGTTAATTTAACTAAATGTTGGTGCCCCAGTCCTCAGGGCAGGATGTCCTATCTCACGTTTGGGCCTGTGCTTGCCACTTAATATTGGTCAGCTTTAGAGTTTGCTGGCTCCTCTCTTGAGCCTTTATATTCTGATCCACCTAAACCACAGTGAAACCTTATTTTTCTCTCATTTTCAAACTGCTGTGAAGCATGCATCTGTTAGAACAAAGCTGTTTTCTTCCCGTAACAAAATTAATACTTTCCATTACAATAACTATACTTTTCTCCTCTTAAAAGTTTTAAAATTTCAAACTCCTCCCTAAAATTATTTTCTTTTTCTTCTCTGAGACATAATAACATAAACTATTTATTTTTTAAAATTCACTGTAAGGTCATCATGCTGAACACGATGTAAGGAAAATATATTTTTTTTTTTTCAGAACAGCATTATGTATTTGTGGATGTACTCTAGATAATGCGATCTGAATTATGATCCTGTTTATATTGAATGGAGTGGGTAATTGCAAGCTATAAATCATTTCTGGGTATCTGAAGAATGTAGCCTTCTTACTTTGGTTACACACATAAATAAAGATAGTTATATTTGTTTTCTTAAATCTAATTTTTTTAGATCTGCTTAAAATCTGATGTGCTTCAGAACACATTGTGTACCACATTGTGTATCAAAATATTTCCTTTGATTCAAAAACTAGATAGATTTCCTAGTATTTCCTAACATATGGAAGATATGGAAAGGAAGTTATTTTGTTTGCTAAAAATGAATAAATGATAGGAACGTTTATTAAGCCTGCATTGATGCAAATGACAGGGACCTCCCCTTGGCCTAACTTAGACTCAGAATTGTGGCCTGTTTTTCCAGACACGCCAACTGCCTATGTTCTGCCCACAGAATTCTTCGACTGTTAGCTGCCTACTGGGAAAAAGAAAGGAAAGGACAATATTGCATTTTGGGTTCTGTTACTAGTTGTCTATTCTGTTTTAAGTAACTGGTCTTAAATCAGGAAATAAAAAAGAACGGGATGTATTTTCAATAGAAGACATTTTAACATTCTCAAATCTGAGGACAAATGGGTTCTAAACTAGAGAAAAGTTTTGTTACAAATACAAAGGAAAGTGGCAAAACGTGCAGAAACAGTATTATTATTGCTCACGCGTCAGGTTTAAAGTTGCATGTTGATGTCAAGCAGATCCTATTACCACAAATCGCTGATATCGGCATTACATAGGGCTGAGGTGCCACATTCCTAAAAATGCATATTTTAAAGCTGTTTGGAAAAATGCTGATGAAAGAGCAGACACCAGGCTAAAGGTGTGATGGTTGGGGTAAAAAGACCAAGTGTTAGTTGAATCTCTGTGTGACCCTTAGGCATTCACCACCCCTTCCTGGCTTCTGTTTCCTCATTTGTATAAGAATTAAGCGTGGAGAGAGTGGCCTCTATCATCTTTCCTGGATCTGTGTGTCCATGTAGTATGTCTCTGCCCTCTGCTCTTACAGACCATGTTCTTTTTCATACAATATTACATTTGCTCTGTAGGCTTAGCTGCTTTGTAAAGAGAACATCACACTTGTGTACTGTGCTTATTGGAAAACAATTAGTTTAATCTCCATAACAATACCTACGTTGAAGGTAACTCATTTCAAGGATTAAAATGTTGATGAAATGATTAGCTATCTGCACATCCTAACAGAGAAGTTAGAAAATAAAAATGTAGAAGGTGACTACATAGCAGTATTTCTGTTAAGAGGAACCTTACCTGAGCAACCCAAATGCATCCACACTGGAAGAAAGCCCTAGGGGAACACTCAAAGGTATTATGTTTGTTATGAAGTCAACATCTCTGAAAGGTCAACATGCTTTCCAAGCAATGATACTCAAAGCTGGGGATAATCGCCCCCACTTATTTGGGAATATTATAGGTAAATGTGTGCAGAAGAATTTTCAGCACCTCTTCCTCCTTTGTTCTTTGGAGACCTACAACTTCAACCATATTAAAACATGACATACAATATCACTTTTCTTTCTTCATTCTTTTTATTTAGAAAAAATGTTTTCAGTGTATCTTAGTTACTTTTCTGGCATGGCAGCAAAGGGATTTGGTGTCATGAAAATGGTAGCCCACAAGAGAAATACGTTACAAAGGCAACTCCTTTCCACCCTCCCCTCCCCTGAAATAATAACAATTTGCTAAATTGTTGGGAAGTTGTTATAATTCCTTTTCCAAATTATTACTCGCCCTTTAGATTAGAAATGAGGCCAGGGTTAGCAATCAGCTATAAATGGTAGGATTTTTCAAGTAAGAAGCACTTGTCTGATTGTGAAGTGGAGGCCATTACTGCCTTGATTGGGCCTCTTTTTTTTTTTTTTTTTTTCCCCCAGCTTGCTTGATTTGTGGTTGAGAGCACATATTCACTCCTGTGCTGTGAGCAATCACAGCCTCCCCTCTCTCATTTTTGCTCAGCGATTTAGGGTCCACTACTTTGGCACAGCTGCCACCTTTTAGCTTCCATCATGCAGAATATATCTTAAAAAAATAAATAAATAAAGAGTGGGGGATGGGAGCAGGTAGCCAATGTGCCTGTGGCTTAATGTGCCGACTTCAGATGTTCAGAGAGAAGTTTTTCACTCGAAATAACAATCACATTGGGACTTGGACTTCTGCGCTCAGTAAGTTAGGAAAGAGACTTGGAACTTGTTAGAGCATTTTCCCATTTCTTTTTCTTTTCAGGAATAAAAAAAAACAGGTATGGGGTGAAAAGCTGGGACAGAGGCATCTGAGGGCACACTTAGCTTTAATACCAGCATCGTCTTTGTTCTCTGGGAAATAATAGAGAAACAAGGGCTTTTTGTTGGCTTTGTTTTAGAGGGCACATCATGAGGTTTTCACCAGATTTAAAATCTATAGGAAGAAGATATTACAATTTCTTGAAATTGGAGTCTTATTTATTAGGTTTAAAAATTACTTAATATCTCCTACAATTTAAGAAGACCTGTTCTTGTCAACAGGAAGGGATTTTTTTTTTTTCCCCCCAGATTAGTATAAAGTACATACAACTAGGTTACATTGTTTGGGTTGGTTGGGTAAAATCCAACTTGCAGTTGAGCTCTTCACCCAGGAGGTGGGCCCTGTACCCCCACATTGTGCCCCATAGGTAAGCATTTACCACCACCGCACCCCCTCCTTGAATTTAACTGTGTTTTTCTCTCGTGTGGGCGTGTCATTGTTCATCTACTAGTTTCCTGTTAGTATTGAGTACATTGGATGCTTGCTTTCCCATTCTTGTGATAATCAAGAGGATGGTCTCTAGATATTTCTGTGAGAAGTAACACCTTTTGCTCCTTGAAATTCATTAAAGAATCCCTGAAGAAACTTTCGGAATGACTTATTGAACACCCTGCCTATGTTTGCCTTTTCTTGGACTTATCCTGTAAATGGAATAATACAATATGTGTTCTTTTATAACAGGCTCTTTACTAAGATGTTTTGAGGTGTGCAGGTTCATCCCTACATAACATGCCTGCACCCCTTTCATGGATGAACAGGGTCCCGTCGTATGTGTTATCCATTCATCCAATGATAGATGGTTGAATTTGAGGTTGTTTCTCCTTTTTGGATATTGTTACAAATATTCCTGTACCAGTGTGTGAGTGGACTTTGTTTTCATTGGTGGGGGGGATAGATACCTTGGGGAAAAATTGCTGAACCTGTGCTTTTTACTTTTAAAAAAACTGCTAACCTATTTTCAAAATGGCTACATCATTATACGTTCCCACCAGTAATGAAGGGTTCTAGTTTCACCAATACTTGTTATTGTTCATTTTTTATTATAGCCATTTTAGTTGGTAAGAAATTGATTTAGTGGTTTGGTCTAAATTTAGTGGTTAGTTATTATTTTTTTTCTTTCTTTTCTTTTTCTTTTTTTTTTTTTTTGCAGTTTTTGGCTGGGGCTGGGTTTGAACCCACCACCTCCGGCATATGGGGCTGGTGGGTGCCTACCCCTTTGAGCCACAGGTGCTGCCTGGTTAGTTATTTCTTAATAACTAACAATGATGACAATCTTTTCATGTTCTTATTGGCTATTTGTGCATTTCTTTGAGTATTCTTTCAAATCCTTTGCCTATTTTTTAGTTTTTTTTTTCTTATTAATAAGTTGTAAAGTTTCTTTATATATTCTGGATATAAATCCCTTATTGGGTATATGATTTGTAAATATTTTCTCCCAGTCTGGGGGTTGACTTTTCACTTTCTTGATGGTAGCTCTAAAGCGTAAAAGTTTTCTATTTTGAACAAATACCTTTTAGACTCCTAAGGGAGCACAATATTCCATCAGTTCTGCTTATAATTGTTTAAAGAAAGAAAGAGAAATAAAAGGCTAGAAACAAAATCAACAATTGTACTTGGGCCAGTGTAGGAAAGTATTCCACTTCCTTTAAAACAATCTAGAGGTTTTCACTAGAACAAGTTTTTGGTGGTTGTTTCATTTTGTTATTTAACTCTTCATTTCTAACTGTATGTTCATCATAATGAATCTCTTCTTGATCAGGGTGCAGAATTTCAAAAGTTAACCTTGCCCAGGGTCACAAATGCTCTTAAACAGTGCATATGTAAATGAGCCTGAAACTATAAAACCTACTCTTAGGTTACTCTACGGAGCAGTAATTGATTAAAGAAGAATCAGGATACAAGGAAGCTCATCAGGCAGGGGGCCCTGGGCTTTGCCATGGCAGGCCCACTGCAGTACACTGTGTGTGAAATGACTTCTACTCAGGTAAACCCACACAAGTCATCAAGTCATCAGTGGCAGCAGCAACTGGGCTGCCACTGCTGAATACCAAGCTAATCAGAAACAATTTGATAGAAACATGGATGAAATGTTACAAATAATTACATTTTTTTAACCTTGGTGGGGTTTGTGGGTGGGGGGAGCCTGCCTATAAAGAAGACACAGAACTTATTTGTAAGAGCCCGGGTTCAGCTCTCAGGGAGGAGAGGTACTTGTATCTTGGTTTCAGCAATAAAAGTGGCAAGTGTTTCGCTATGTTTTAGAGCATGCATTTTAAAAGCACTCAGTAGTGAATCCTTTTGAAAATGAAATTATTAGCTCTTAACGGGTTGACGTTGTAGTGAATCCTTTGAAAATGAAATTATTAGCTCTTAACGGGTTGGATTTCCATCTGGCATTTGTTGTATATTGCAAACAAGAAATACTGATAATGCAGTCTGGTTTCCAAAGACACCTCTCATGTCTTTTCCACCTTTGTGCCCTTATGAATTTAGCCACCTATACCCCCATAGCACGTATTATTGCGAACAAAATCAAGGAATACCGTTTTCTGACTTAGTAAACTGGAGTGTTTTGATCTGTTTGTTTATTTTTACAAAAACTGGATATAACTAAGAATTCAGTGGTTACCATTGCTGTATTTATTCTCACAATACAAATGCTGTTGCAAATACAATGTTAAAAACACCAAGTGTTGTATGACTTGAATGTTTCCATTCAATATTGTTGTGTGCAAGTAGGAAGTCATTATCTATCTATCTATCTATCATCTATCTATACGCACACGTGTATATATATATAGAGAGAGATTTTTTGTTTTACTCAATTGTCCAGGCCGAAGTACAGTAGCATGATCACAGCTCACTGAAACCTTGAACTCCTGGGTTCAAGAGATACTCCTACCTCACACTCTCCAAGTATCAACCATGCTCAGCTAATATTTTTTTTCTTTTTGTAGAGATTCAGTACCGCTGTGTTGCCCAGGCTGGTCTCAAACTCATGGCCTCAAGTGATCTTGCAGCTTTGGTCTCCCAAAGAGCTGGTGTTATAAGCATGAGCCACTGTGTCTGGCTTATGTTATTTTTACACTTGAATTGGTACTATGAGTAACCTGGATTACTTTTTTTTTTTTTAAGTGACTTTCAGCTGAGGCTCTGCTAAGACTATAACTCTGTAGAACACAGTAAATCATTTTTTTGTCAGATTTGCGTTATTTATTCAAATTGATACACTGAAACCTAAGGGGAAGGATGGTGAAGTTAAAACTGTGATTGTAATCCACCTTGTGAAGTGAAGACACAGTGCTAATATTAATTAAAATAGGAAGCCCTACGTAGTCAAGTTTCACCAGAAATAAAGCCAAGTGAGTTAAGAAGAAATTGTTGAAATACATGTCCGGTAATGGAAGCCTTTCCCAGTAGTCCTTACAAATGAAGCCTTCCACAGTAAGCTGAGCTCTGGAGAGAAAGGAATGCCAAGGGGAAGGAGAAAAAGTCCGTTGATGTCACTCAGAAACAAAGGGAATCATTAGTAGAGCATCACCTTGGTTCGGATCAAAAAGACTTTCTAATACACGATAAAGATTCTTTGATTTCTTAAGTGATTGTCATATCAACTAGCAACTTTACACGCAGGAAGGAAATAAGACACTTTTCTCCGTCATGAAAGTTCTGCAAGAAGGGAAATAGATTTAATTTATCAAAATCTGAGTTGAAGCAGGCCTCAGCAGCCTGTTACAGACCTGGAATAACATTAACAGTAACAACCCAGGTGATAAGCGCCATTGTCCTTTGACCCCACATTCTAGGAAAGACCACAGAGCCTCCCACAGTCCTCAGTACTCTTTCCTGGGAGTCTCCAGAAGATAATCAGGTCTAAACAGAGTGAGCTGTCTTGAGATACCAGCTGTACTGCCGACCCCACTGGGGGTCTAGAATACTTACTGGCCTTCACTTCTGCAGTGTACACCAGGTTTCACTGCCCTTGTCAGAAACTGCCTCTGCCTCCTTTCAGGAACCCAAGGTTCCCTCTTCACCCCATCCTGCTCTGCCAGGTGCTGGCTGTCTCCTGTGCAATTGAACCTCTTAATGGGCCAAAGAATCCCGTAAAGGGACACACCTCTTGAACTATTTGCACTGCACTCTGTTTGATGCAACTGCATCTATCAGCACCTCCTAATTGCTTTAATCTCTTTTTCATCTGTAGTTTTTTGTAATCTTAAACAATTTCATTGTGTTAGCAATTTAATTTTCGGCAATAACTATTCTGTCCATTATCCTCACCAATTTATTTCTTAATTTCTTAGTGATGTTTTAATTATTTGTTTATTTAGGCAATTAGTGTCTCTCTTTTCCCACACTTCTTTGAATTCATGACAAACTCATCCAGTCCTATCACACACACACACATCTGACACCTCGCAAATTTATGTCTCTACCTAGGATTTCTCAGAAGTTCACACTTACGTATGCAATTGTGACTTACACATGGACTTGAACATCCAGTAGATGTTTCAGCTGGAACATGTTCAAAACTAAGCTCCATATTTCTCCCACACACCTTCCTAGACCTACCTTCCTACAATCTTAATGGCAATTCCTGGCTTTCAGTTCTCCAAGCAAAGAGCTTGTGATCCTTTTGACTCCATTATTTCTCTCATACCCAAATCCAATCTTGAAGGTTCTACCTTCAAATCATATCCAGATCCTGATCATTTTTCACCATTACCACTGCTACCATCCACCATCCTGTTCAAAGTCACCATTATCTCTTGCTCTCTTATCTACATTTTCTGTAATAACCTCTTTATTTCCATTTTTTCTTTCTATTTTATTGGGGTTTTTTTTTCTTCTTTCTTTTCTTCTCTTTCTCTCCTCGTGCCTCCCCTCCCCCTTCAGACAGACTCTTGCTATCTTGCCCAGGCTGGCCTTGACCTCATTGGCCTCAAGCTATTCTCCTGCCTCAGCTTCCCTGCATAGCTGGGACTATAGGCACATGCCACTGCACCTGGCTAATGATGTTTATCTGAGTCTATTTGGGATGTTACAACCAAATACCATAAACTAGGTAGATTATAAACAATAGAAAGTTATTTCTCACAGTTCTGGAGGCTAGGAAGTCCAAGATACAGCTGCAGGCAGATTTAGTGTCTGGTGAGAGTCCACTTTCTGGTTCACAGAAGGAAACTTCTCCCTGTGTCCTCACACGGGGGACAGGGCAAAGCAGCCCTCTGGGCCCTCTTTATAAGGGCACTAATCCCACTCTCAAAGCTTCTGTGTTCATAAACTCTTCTCACCACCCCACAAGGCACTTATCTCTTTGGTGATTAAGTTTTAATGTGAATTTGGGTGGTACTCAAATATTCAGACGATAGCAACCTCTTAATATCTCTGTCTTTTCCTCTCCCCTCCCCTCCCCTCGCCTCTCCTTTCCTGTCATGTTTGGGCATTAGATTTTTTCTGAGACCTTGTTAAATGCCTCCATTTAAGCTTCACCTCAATTAGTTGGGGGTGAGGGGGAGATTATGCTATTCCTGCGTGGGAAACATTCTCAGTCTTTGGGCCATTTTAGTTGATTTATCAGACTGGTCTTTGGGCAAGGCAGGAGGTGGAGGGTGCTTGTTCGGGACCCATGACTTTTCACACCGTGCAGTTCCTGCTCATGACTGCTGTAGTTTGAAGTTCATTGATCACATTCTCATCTGGTTTCAGTAGTGTTCTCCTTTTTCTTAAGGGACACATTCCTCTGGCAAAGTTTCAGTCGGCTATCTTACACTAAGGAGCTCCCTGTGCTAGATATTTGCATGCATTAGTTATCTTTTGAATTTTCACAACAACCTTGTAAAATGAGTAGTATCTTTTTTAAGTATCTTAATTTACCTAATTAAGAAAATTAGGCTAAGAGCAGTCACATAGCAAGTAAGCAGTAGATCCAGGACTCGAACTCAGTTCTTCTGACCCTCCACAAGAAGGTTTTTTTCTTTTGCCATCTCCCCATACTGCATGATACTTAAACCTTTCTTTAAGGGGCTAATGTCTTGAGTGTAATAAAATACCTGGTGTATAGGAACAGATTCCATGGTCCTTGGTTAGACCAGGATAGGACAGTATCGTCACTTGTGGAAAAAGTGCAAAATCAAAGAGGTCAGCTCTTCAGAATGTTAGAAGCTGAATTCAGATGGAAGGCGAGGTGAGGGGGAGAGTGATCCCCCCAGTGGAATATTTTGTCATTCCCAGAGAAGCAAAAAATGAAATTGGCAGGAGTATGGTGGAACCCGAAATGTGATATTGCATGAAATCGGTGATGTAACTTGCAAGCCATTGCTCCAAGTTAAAAAATGGTGGATTAAACATACACATTTGTATTTAATTCTTCTCTGAAACCCATTGATTTTTCTTTAATGGACATAAATCACAAAAACAGGGAGTGAGAGAAGAGGTAGCAGCAACTTTGAAAGCTGGAAAGCATGAGAATGAGGCATAATTGACCTTACAGAGTTGAGGAAACAGCATTTTATACAGTCGGTGGGAACAGCTGAGAGGCAACACTGGGTATACCCAGGAACTCCGAGAGTTTCAGGAATGGGTATCACTAGTTGCCTTGGAAATGGAGGTAAAGATGGGGCCAAAAACAGGGATGCAAAGGCATTTAGTTTATCAGATTTCTTCTCCCACTCCACTTGGCTGACAGACTAGAAGTTTAGTCTTTGAACTGGGGACACCAGGTATGATTGAGGAGTTAAGTATATGCTTACTCACTTGAAGTCTTCAGTTTCACCTCTCAGTTCCCCAAATGCTGACAGTCAGGCCTATCCCTCCAAACATGTAACCATAAAAATCTTTTCCAGGGGAGCTAAGTAATGCAAGAGAATGCACCCCAAAATGTGAACAATGTAGGTTGCACAAAAGGACCCAATGAGGTCACCTTTGAGAGAAGAATACAGTGGACAAACCTGACCCAAAGTCACAGAGTTGTCACCCAGATTTTTCATTCTAAATCTGTAAATATAAGCATGTAGTTGATAATCACTAGGTCTTTCAGGCAAGTGCTTTATATGAAAGATTGAGATCTAAGAAAAGCAAAAGATACAAGAAACTGAGAAGAAACAAATCTATGCAGAAAGGGGAAATATCCAAAAATACAATGATTACTAAAATTCTGAGACAAAATGAAATATTACATCCATAATACATACACAAGAGCTCTATAAAGAGAAGGGACATTAAACAAAATTAAATGAGACTTTGGAAATTAAAAATACAATGGCAGAAATAATACTCAACCATATTTTAATATTCAAGAGCCTTTTTTGTTCTTTTAGTGTCTTTTCCTCTCTTACAGAATCCTATGCATTCATTATTTAAAACATGGTGGCTATCTTCCATTGGCCCTTCTACCGTCAGTCTCCTTTTGCGACCTACATTGGTCAGATTTTAGGATGGCTACTCCCATTGGTTCATACCCTGTACAATCCCTTCCCCTTGAGTGTGGATGAGATGTTGACTTGCTTTTAACCAACAGAATATGACAAAAGTAATGGGATGACACTCCCATAGTGGGGAAGAAACCTGGTGAAGGCAATCAGATGCACTCCTGTGATTACATTATGAAATATATGCTATAGATGTGCACATATAAATATATTATATATACGCATGTCTTCGTCTTGCCAACATGGACAAGCAAGTAATTTTCTACCTAAATACCTCCGATGATGTCTGTCTGCATTTCCTCATGATCAAATTCTGGCTGTGCACCCAGGGCAGGACCATCACAAGAAGAATCAATGCATCTTCTCATGGTGCCCTGCCAAGTAGCTCATGGTTTTGGTTTGCCAGTATTTCAGGTAATATTCACTTGGAGCACTTTATAGAAGTTGCATCCTCATGTAAACTTTACTTTTCTCATTCGTAGTTAAGAAGTATTTCTACAGGGAGATACTTGGCCACTATGCTACTATCCCATCTCTCTTCATGTTTCAATCTATTCATTGATATTATTATAGACACGTGGCTCCATGTTTTGTTCTATTATAATCTATTAATGACATTATTTTGATGCTCAGTTTGATTGAAGCAGCAGAAGCTTATTCAAATTCAAGTCAGTTTCTGTGTGTCTTTGGCAAACCCCCAACACTCACCACTCACCACTCACTCACTAAGGACTTTGTTACCTCATGTCACAGTAAGAGATTCTGGGCCTAAGTCCTAGAATGAGTCACTTCCTGAAAGATTCCTGATTTCTTTTGGTTAAAGATGATGTTTATTTATTTATTTAGAGACAGAGTCTCAGCCCTGGCATCCTCATAGCTCACAGAACCTCAAACTCCTGGGTTCAAGTGATCCTCCTGCCTCAGCCTCCCTAGTAGCAGGAACTACCGCTGAACACCTACAGACTTCATTAAGATATCTACTTAATATGGCACTACATATAAAAATAAGGAAGTTGGTCTCAGTCTTTTGATAAATTACTTGCTAGAGATCTAGAAAGCCTGCTCACCCTGGAGGATGTCCTTCCTGGTGATAATTTTCCCCATTGTTTGTCTAACTTAACATATTTTTGAAATCCAAAGCTCTTTAGCATCCTTGGTCCATGATACTATCTTGTTCATGAGAAATTGCTCAAGAAGAAAGGTTTGCATTAACCATTTTAGATATTTTGAACATTGCCACAAATTCCCAAAAAACCTAGAATTGGACTAGGAATTTTTTGGCTTATCAAAAAGACTGTTGTTCTGGCAATGGCATGATTTGGTTTGTCAGAAAAGACATTGGTTTTGGATCTCTGTAAAGACAATTATAATAATGCAAAGGGATAATAATTTGAAAAACAAATTGTATGCTCTTTCTTCTTCTCCATAGCTATTACCTATCCTGCCCTGAGAAGATGGCCACCATTTTGCTCCACGGCTGAGTTTTCAATCTTTCTTATTTTACGGCACACTTGAACCTATCGTTAAACTTCCACAGGGCACTTAAATTACGTTGATCAAAACAGAGGATAAAAAAAGAATATACTTAATATATAATTAAATATACTTAATTAAGAATACTTAATATATACTTAATATATAAATAAATATAATATAATAATATATTATGTAATATATAAATAATATATAAAATAATATATAAATTATAATATTATAATATAAATATAATATATATTAAGTATATATTAAATACTTAATATATACTTAATATATAGTTAAATATACTTAATTAAGAATATACTTAATATATACTTAAATATACTTAAACTGTACTTTAAACTACTTTCATAAAAATTTAATTAATGATCTTTAAAACTTTTCACGGCATATCTAAGGTCTTCTCATGGCACACCAGTCAAAAATCACTGTTCCAAAAAATAAAAAATAATTTAAAAAAAGATTAAAAAACAAAGAAAATCACTCCCCCATGGGGTTGTCAAAATAAAACCAATTACAACACAAAATTCTTTTGATGCTCGAAAACAGTGGATTCAAATGTGAGGGAAAAAATTAGGAAATAAAAATAGAAACCATTTTTGGGGTTTTTTTTTTCTTTTGCCACTAAATTTCTAGTCATGGCTCTGCCCCCTTTTCTAGACAAGAACTCTTATGTTATTCCTGTTCTAGTATAAACATAAAGTACTGTGCCCAGTGAAGTAGATGCTCAATAAATGAATCAATATAAGACCTTGGGTAAGACCTTAGTATCATTTACCCTATTGGGTCCAATTCTTTAATGTCTAAATAATATTCTTACTCGAATTTAATATGAAGAGTTAGAATGGACTCTACCCATGTTAAGTGAACAGTAGCTGTGATGATGATGGTGATGATAAGAAGGAAATGGTCTTGCTAAGTCTCGAGATTTCTCGGACATTTTATTTTACTCAAGACAATCTGGACCCTTTGTATATCCAATGGAAATAATATAGGAAATGCTAATAAAAATCTAGAAGCAAATATTTTTCTGTAACTTAGAGAAAGGATGATGTTCAGGTCCCAAGATAATCCCAGACTCAATATTCTTCTAGACAAAGGAAAAATGAGGGCTACATTACCTTAAGTAAGGGGTTCGATCATGTGACAGACAAGGCCACCACATTAGTTCAGAAAAGATAGGAACGAGCATGCTAACAGACTGAGCCAGTGAACTCACTCAGACGCCTTCTTTGATGCTTGGACATAAGAAGGAAGACAGCCCGAGTTACCTGATTCCCACCCCATGCGTTTGTCAGTTATTACACATATTTCCTCTTTCATAAAGTTCTAATTCAAGGGCCCATGTCAGATGGGGATGATTTGGAAACATTTTAGGAACCCAAGGCTTATCAAAGCACTTAAATGGCCATGAAATGATTAAAAGGAATGTGTGTGTTCAAATAGAAATAAAGAATGATTTGAAGCTTGGGCACAAGGAATAGCAGATGGTAACTATTAATTATTAGCCTATTACCAAGGCTTGAGTCTAGTAAGAACGAAGGGATTCTATGTCTGACTCATCATCGTCTAACCCTCATAGTGCTTTGATTTCTCACAAGAACACTAAATGAAGACATTTCCTCCCTCTGTTGGCGTGTTCCGGAGGGAAGAATCATGTGGCCATTGATGGAATAATTTTGCCTTAAATTCCTGAACATGTATGTCAGGGGATCAATGGACCAGACAAAGCCAGAGACATTATTATTAATGAACAGTTCTTGAGAAATTATTCTGTATCTCTTGTTCTTAATTAAAACAAGTTTTACAACACCACTGTGGGCACAGGGAGATTTGAGACCTCCCTCTCAGCCTTGTCTGCGTTGAGGTAGCACATAATAAGCGTACAGTCAGTCTGTGCCCTAGTCAAATGGTTTTAATAAATCCCTACAAGCATTACAGATCTGAAGCCAGCAGGGGTGTGTGGAGGGTAATGTTAGACATGAGTGGAACCCAACTTCATGAATGAAGTGCCTACATGTCATTAACGTCTCAATAGGTTCCCCAGCAAGGGTCATGGGACCTCCAGGGAGCCTCATCATGACTCCAAGTTAAATCCGCCCATGGTAAGGATGCTCAGGTCTTGAAGGTAAGCGGAACCATTCCTGTTTTACCTTGAACCTAAGGGTCAAACAGGCCTAAGGGAAATAGTTTGGAACTGTCATTTAACATTATCACCGACAAGTACTGTATTTCCAAGCAGTCTGCACAGAGCCAGAGGCATGCGGCGTGGCCCCGAGCTGCAGGGTGGTAGCGTGTCACACGTCTGGTAACAGAAGGGGATAACCATCCCAGTACAAACTTGACATATATAAATTGATTACATAAGTGGGCAGTGGTGGTCCTTTCAAGTACACTCCTTTTGTTTGAGCTTTACAGTAAAATTACCAGCAGCAGTTTACAATTAAGGGGAATAATAATAACTGAATATGCTTTCATCTGCACATACAATTGCAATGAACTGCATGCCTTAATAGGATTGTGAAAAATCTGCGTTTGACCCATACAAAAAAGTAAACATTCTTGTTCTGGATACTATATCATTATCACAACAAAGAGAAACTCCTGAAATCTGATGATTTAAACATCTGGAGAATGTTAATCACTTCAAAATGACGGATGTTTTTTATTCCAGCTTTTGACAGACACACTCCTTTCATAGATAGATGATTATTTACATAAATTACATCATCAATATGAAAAAAATCAGAATAACTTCAAAGGACAAAATGCTTAATTAAAAAGAGACATGTATTTCCATTTTTCTCTTTCTCTGTTTTTCCTTTAAAGGAGGAGCAAATGGCACGCCTACCATTCCAGGGTAGGTGACCCCGGAATGAAGAAGTTGTCTATTTTAATTTCCTTATGGGGAAGATGTTTACTTTAAGAATAAACTATTCTGTTGCTGTGACCCCCAAACCTATTAATTACTTTAATTCTACTTCTTATTTCTAAAGTCCTCCCCTTGGTAAAAATGACAGGGCTCCCCCCATCTCTCCAGTGGACAAAACAGAACAGATTCAAGCTCGTGTGCAGTCAGAGCCGTGTCCTCTCTTTCAGCTCGGACTCTCAAATTAGCCTTGGTAGAGGGAAGGTAACAGAGAAACGTTTAAAGCAACTCAGCAGTGAACCGAGAGTTGACAGAGGAGTTTTGGGTGAGGGTGAGGAAAGAAAAAGATCTGAAAACTCTTCCAGCGAGCTCTGGCTGCAGTCCCGCAGGGCGGGCCTCTGACTGGCGGCGTGCTGCCTGATGCCGGTTGGTAGAGCTGGTGCAATTTGGCTGATCCACTACAATTTCCTCCTACACTCGGAGCTGATCTACAGGCTGACCTTAGACAATTTGTCTTCTTTCAGGGAGAAATGTCACCCAAAAGGAAGCTATTAAGGCAAGAAGGTAATTCTCTCAGAACAGTCCACTGTATAAACAGAACTTGACCTCAAGTAATTTATTGCTGGTCTCTAACAAAGAGACTTCAGATATATGCCTGATGGAGTTGAGATCTGAATCCGTCAATAAAGAGGGCAAGTTGGAGTGGCCATATTTAGAGTAGAAGCCAGATCGATAATCTTCAAACAAGAAGAGTGGCATTTGGTTATTTGGAATGAAACTTCTTTTTATTAACAAATCAGAAGTTTACACTTGTCCACTTTAGCCACCGATTGTCTTGTTCGTTAACATTCCCTAATTTTTGTTAAGCTAACACCTAAACACGATACAAAGACTACGTTTTCTTGAAAATAACAGATTGGATTCAGTGTGCAAGACCCACGTATGTCCCAATTGCTGAGAAGTTTATTTTCCTTTTAACAGAAGGTAGAAAGTAAAAAGTTAAATTTCTTAATTGAGTGGAATTAATCATGTTGTTTGGGGTCTCAGGGAACAATCAACGAGAACGTCTCATGATTCAGGATCTGAGGTCAAACGGCTGAGCTGTGTTATGACAGTATCCCAAGGACCATGTGTGATAGATACTAGAAAGACTTTGGGGGGAAAAAGAGGAAAGAAAGAAAGAAAAAGGAGAGGAAGGGGCGGGCGTACACGGAAGAACAGATGAGCTCACGTTTAAACACTTTGTTTCACGGTTACTAAGGTGACAGTCCCCATATCCTACTTACACATAAGGATTTTTTCTCACCTTTTATAGTTCAGCCTTACATCCCAGCTCTTTTAATTAACTCAGAGCCAGGTTTACACTTCCTTGCTGCAGTCCAGGTTTTCTGTTCTGATGGCTAGTTTCACTGGCAAGAGCCTCCCCTGCCTTTGGCCACCATCCTCAGCCGGCTCCTTCTTAGGCCCCGCCCAATTCACTAGCCAGCTCTGCCAAGGGTCTAAGCCTGGAGACCACCCACATCCTCTAAGTGGAAAAGTGCTGAAAATCCATCAGCTACAGTCCACGCACTGTCCTCCAGGTGGGATTTTAATGCTGTGAACCTTTCTCTAGAATTTTTACTGTGGAGTATTGCCTGGTGTTGACATTTTAGGTTCCAGAGTCCCAACATACACTTTACTTCTTGACCGCCACTAACAAACTTTCAAAGTGATAGTTAGAAAGCACTAGAACTTTTGAAATCTCCATTTATCCAGTCCATAAAATGGGGCGAATGCCACAACTGGGTCCCCAGGACGAAGTGCAGTGCCTCCCTCAGGCGGGTGAAGTCCTTTGAGATCCTCACAGGAAAATTCTAAAGGAGGAATTGGGGAGTATAATGATGTTTTCCTAAATTAAAAGTGACAACCAGTATTTAGTAGGGGGATCAGAAGACAGAGTTGAACGCAGGAAGCCTTATATTCATTACAACAGATGGTTTAGTTTTCAGTGAATGATGAGGAAGGAGCTGGGGGATGTACTTAAAACATTCAGCAACCATCCAGTGACACAGGAACACCCTAGCAGTTCCTAAAGCCATGGACTTGACTGTGCTATACAAAATAAAACCTCCCTACTGGGTTTGACTTCCGCTGGTTGACATCATAAGGCACTCCACGATTAAATAGCACCTTTGTACATACAGCCTTGAGCTCATTATAATGGCTACTGGCACACCTTTTAAAAAATACGATTGGGTTCAAATTCTTCACACAGAGATAACTCACATGGCAAATCTGTAAAAATGTCTGTTAAAAAAATATTGAATGATTTTCAGTTCAAGGAAAATGCTTTCTTTCTCTGCCTGACCTTTCTCTCAGGTTTTGCCCACCTCTGCTTTTCTTTCCTTGAAAAAAATTATAAAGCAATAATTATAAATTATTTTGTTTGAAATATAAAACACTCAGAAGAATATGCAATGTCATATAATAGACCTATGTTTTCCACCACTAAGATGAAGCAGAGGTTGACATTTTTCCATATAGGCTTGATAGCTCCCTCTGCTATAGACATAAAGTGCCACCTACCTATAGCCTTGCCCCATCCACCTTCCCCCTCAGCCCTCGTCAGGGCGGAAACTTCCCTGGCGTTGGTTTGTGGCATTCCTGTGCGTGCGTTTTTGTGTTTACTGTGTCAGTATGTGTCCCGGAGAGCTAGCATTTCATCTAATAATTTTAGTACCATATCCTTTTATCCTTTGGCAACTTTCTAATTAGCATGTTTTGAAGACCCATAGATGTGGCCTTCACAGCAGGATACTGTTTCTTTACCCCTGTATGTGTCCAACCATCCCTTCCCGAAGGTACAGCCCAAGCCTCAGGAACAGGACGGCAGGATATTTCACTTGTTTCTTACTATTACAGACAATGCTGAAATAAACACCTTTGTACGTATAGCCTTGAGCTCATATATGAGAGTTTTTCTAGAGGAAAAGTCCAGTAGGCAAATCACCAGATCCTATGGAATGATTATCTTCAGCCTCATTATGTGTTGCCAAATTCCTCTCCAGAATAACATCAACAACAAAAGAGACTGCATTTTCCTCCTATTGTCACCGACGCTTGACGGATTCCCCACGGGGTGATTTTTATCAATTTAATGGTTATGAAATTTTATCTGATGAAGGTTTTAATTTTAACTTCTCTGATTATGAATAATATTGAGCATATTTTTGTATTTGTATTGATGACATTTTTGTGAATTGCTTGTCCATATCCTTTGTGCATTTCCCTTCTGGCTTATATGTCTTCCGTTTCCTTGATCTTTATGATATCGTTTGCAAAACATGACTATGTTGGTTTTTTCACTTTATATCTTTTGTATAAAATTGCTTTATTTTAAGTAACTTAAACTTACTGATTTTTTCCTTTGTAATTTTTCTCTTTCATGGCATGTTAAAGAAAGGCTTCCTTAAATAATGTCATAGACGTGTTCTCTAACTTTTTATTTTAAAAGATTTATAGCTTCTCTTTTCATATTATTTTTAAACTCATTTTATATAAAATATAATAAGGGGATCTGTATTTATCTTGCGTCTGTGCCAAGAACTGAGTAATTTATCCTTCACTCTATTATTCTCAAGTCTCCTTTGTCATAGGGCAAATTCCCAAATATATATGGTGGTTCCTTCTGAGTGTCTATTCTTGTAAGTTTGATGAGTGGCATGGTAGGCAGAAAAATGGCTCCTCAAAGATGTCTATATCCTAAAATCTGGGGTATCTTACCTTGCATGGTAAAAAGAATTTTGCAGATATGATTACATTAAGGACCTCGAGAGGGAGAGATTGAGATTATCCAGGTGAGCCCATGATAACCCCTGAGTCCTTAAAAGGACTTTCCCTGCTGAAGTCAGAGTTAGAAGAAGACGTAACTGCAGAAAAATGGTAAAAAACAAACAAGCAACAACAAAAAACAAGCATGCAATGTTGGCAACCTTAAGATGGAAAGAGGAATGAGCCAGGAATGCTGGCAGCCTCTAGCAGCTGAAAAAGGCAAGGAGACAGCTCTCCTAGAGCCTCTAGAAATGAAACAGCCTTTCTGATACCTTGAATTTTATCCCAGTAAAAACAGTGCTGGAATTCAAATCTACGGAACCCTAAAATAATATATTTGAATTATTTTAACCCACTAATGTTATGGTAATTTGCTACTGCATTCATACACAACTAATAGAAATAAATGTAAGGAAAGCTTTCTCTTACTGTTTTTCTTCTTAAAATTTATTTTGATTATTTTGGGCCCTTCCCTTTTTTTATTTGAATTTTAGAATGAAGTTCTCAAATCTTATGAAAAAATGGAATTTTGATTACAATTGCATTAAATTCCAACCAATTTGGTAAGAATGACTATTTCTTAATATTGACTTCCTATCCATAAAATTGTTGTAATGGTTAATTTCATGTGTCAATTTGACTTGGCCATAGGGTCCTCAGATATTTGGTGAAATATTATTCTGGATGTTTCTGCAATAGTGTTTTTGGATAAGGTGAATGTTTAAGTTGGTGGACTGTGTAAAGCAGACCTCCCTCCTCTTCCCAGTGTGTGTGGGCCTTATCAATTATGTGAAGGCTTGAAGGGAACAGAAAAACTAATGCCTTTCCTCCAATCTGAGAGAATTCTTTCCTTACTGACTGCCTGCAAACTGGGACATTGGCTTTTTCCTGCCTTCAGACTGGAACCGAAACATTGGCTCTTCCTGAGCCTCAAACCATCCAGCCTTTCGACCAGAATTAAACCACTGTCTCTCCTGAGTCTCCAGCCTGATGACTCACTACTCTGCACATCTTGGGATCTGCAATCTCCATAATCCTATAAACTAATTGTTTTTGTTACATGTCTTTGGTCCCTAATCCCATAAGTGATCTCTTTTAGTTACATGTCTTTATGTACCAGTATATTTTTTTTCAGTTTTTTTCTAACTTTTCTTAGAAATATAAGTATTTCACTTCTACTAAATTTATTCTTAAGCACCATATAGGTTTTACTGGTATAACAAACAGTATGTTTGTTATAATATTTTATAGCTTGATGCTTGAGTATAGGTATTAAATAAATAGATTTTGAATATTTTTGTTTCTAGAAACATAATAACTAAACTCTTTCAGTGTTTTTATTACTTTGTTTTCTCTTGGGCATTCTGTGCAAACTATCAGATCAGCAAATACTAACCATTTTGTTTCTACTTTTTAAACTTCATCTTCTCAATCTTCTAAAGTCTTGATAGCTCTTGATAGCCTGTATGTTTGTGAACGTAGGCTAAGTGTCCTGAAAAATAAATAAAAAATTTCAGTGGCTTAATTGCACTGACTTCTCAATCATGTAGCCCAATGGGGGTTGTCAAGGGAACTCTCCTCCATGCAGGCAGACCCAGACCCGAGCACCTTCTTGATGTGGCTGAGCCATCTCTGGGATTTTATTCTCTGCAACAGTCAGTCACACAGATAAAGGGAGAGAACCTGGAGAGATGAATGGAAGGTTTCTTTATAGGTCAGGCCTTGAAGCAATGCACATCACATCTCCCCCATTTCATTAGTCAAAACTCAGCCCCCCGATTCTACCTCACTGCAAAGTAGATTGATATATAGGAAGAAAGAGAAATAGGATTGGTAAACACACAGCAATTATTAGTGCTATCCCTGTTTTCTTTAGGTAGGTATTTGGAATCAGAATGGTTGGGCCAAAGCATCTGTATGTTTTAAGATTTCATGTTATTTTTAAACATTATTTTTGCATACAATGTGATTTGGGAATATTGGTGCAATTTTAAATTGTCTTCAGAAATGGTAGTAATATACAATTAGTACTCACTTAAAAATTAATCTAGCTCTGACCAAGACTGGTATCTTCTAAGAAGTTATAGTAAGTGTATAAAATTTCTTTCACTTAAAACCAGACCCATTCCTTGGGGGCTGTTAAGGAGGCCATGTTTGGGAGAAAAAACTACTTTATCTGCCCCATTCCACTGGAAGCGTCTTTATCTTTATCAAATCAGGGAACAGTAAAGATGACATGAATATTCATGAAAAAAATGTCTTGACAGAGGGAGGAGGGGGCAGGGGATGACTTTCCAGCCACGGAGCTGGTGAGGGTGAGAGTGCAGTGTGGACCATGACCTGGTGATTTATATGTTAGGATTCCAACTAGAGTAACTGTCTATAACTGCCCTCTTATATTTTTCCCTTTTTCCTTGCCTATTAAGCCCTACGAGCTACTCAGAATAGGAAATCTCCAGGAGAATCAGATCTGGGTGTAATTTAGCCACCCTGTGGCAAAAAGCATTGTGGGAAAACACCTTCCCTGGGAGGCCTGGAGGATTTGCTGGAGTTAGTCAACACATTGCTGGATGAAATTCCTAACTGTGAAAAGAGCAGCAGATTTGCTAATCAGAATTGCAAAGAAGCTGGAAATAATGTGATAATGTATTCTGAAGGCTAAATTAGAAAGCAGGCTATGCTAATTCTAACCCTGAGTCTACTTAGGCCTTTGTCATATTTTTTAATCCTTAAATTTCTTCCTGTGTACACCTCTTTCCCTTTCCAATTCCAAATGCGTCCCTCTTGTATCTCTCTTACTCGCCTGCAAAATTTCTCTTCTGTCCACGTTTTTCTCTTCCCACACTATCTCTAACTTCCTTATCTTCTTATCATTCCAGTTTTGTTCTCTTCCTGCACATCGTTAACTAGCCTGTCTCACAGTATCAATTATATTTTTATTATTAACCATGATGTTAAAGACAGTTTTTATTCTTTTTTTTTTTTGAGACAGAGTCTCACTATGTCACCATCAGTAGAGTGCTGTGGCATCACAGCTCACAGCAATCTCAAACTCTTGGGCTTCAGTGATTCTCTTGCCTCAGCCTCCCAAGTAGCTGGGACTACAGGTGCCCGCCACAACACCCGGCTATTTTTTTTTTATTGCTGTTGTCATTGTTGTTTAGCTGACCTGGGCCAGGTTTGAACCCGCCAGTGAGGGAGAGTCAGTGCCTTAAACACTGGCCATGCTGTTCTAGGATTCTTCCTCATGGAAACAGACTAACTTTTAGATACTGGCTTCATGGTCTAAAAATTACTTGTTTCAGGCACACATCATAACAATGTGGTTTTATTTTTAAATTATTTTCAGGGACAGTGTCTTGCTCTGTTGCCCCAGCTGGAGTGCTATGGCATCAAAGCTCACAGCAACCTCAAACTCCAGAGCTCAAGCCATCCTCCTGCCCCAGCCTCCCAAATAACTGGGAGTACAGATATTCACCACCACACTTGGCTAATTTTTCTTCTTCTTTTTTTTTAATAGATGGAGTTTTGCTATGTTAGCCAGGCTTATCTTGAACTCGTAGCCACAAGCAATTCACCCTCCTTTGCCTCCCAAAGTGTCGGGATTACAGGTATGAGTTACAGCACCTGGCCGCAAATCATGACTTCTTAATTGGGGCAAGAACTGCCAGCCTTCTAATCATCCATCCTCAATTTCTTTTGGTTAAATAACTTAGGCATACTCCTGTTGACTGTAGGAACACCACATTCTTCAGATCTATGAAGGTTAGACACCTTGGCTGTCACTCTGAACTTGGTACCTAATAATATAATTCTGTCCATTTTCCTTCTCATGGTTATGCGTTGCAACATTGAGTCTATTATTTCAGAATCTTTTTTATTTTCATTGCTACTAAGAAGCCTATTTCTGGAACAGCTCTAGATTATAGGGGACAGCCACTATGCTCTTGTAATGATCTCGATGACTCTTCGGACTCTGGCACGCTCACCTGATGCTTTTCATCCCCTCTTCCACCATCTTCCGTGGCGTTCTGCATTTTTACTTCACTTAGTGTGCAGTTTCACTTTTTCCCAAGCTTTCAACAGCCATTCTAGAAGATTCCAGTGTTGTCATCTGGGGTTCTTTGCCAGGGCACTGAATCCTGCATCCTGGGAAATTCTCTCATATTAGTTTCATATTTTATCTTTATATAAACTCTCTTTATATTAGTTTCATATTTTATCTTGTTCATTCAATACCTTCAGGATCCAGTCCCATGTAAACATTCCTGGCTCTTGGATGGAGACTCCCTTGGCAGAGGACAGCCTTGGGCCACGCAGCTCCCTTCAGTAAAGGGCAATTATATAATAGCATCTGCTGATGCTTCTTGTCGGAAACACTCATTATTATTATGCTTCCCCTGGACTGATTTTCTAATTTCTTCATTCCTTGGTTTATATTATCTCTAAGACCTCAATATGACAAAACAGAGACAATATAGTGACACGTAATATTTGAAAGAGAAAATATAAATTATCCCAAAATGAAAAACGTGATTACTTCTGAGAAAATATAAATTATCCCAAAATGAAAAACACGAATCAAGAAATGCAAATTAAGACAAAACACAATATTTCACTGGAAAAATGCAATTTTTTAAAAATATCATACTCGTTTTAGAAAAGGATGTATTGAAAACGTGAATTCTTATTTCCTTGGGAAGAGAGTGTGAGTTTGTACAAAAAATTTAAGTATCAAAAATCTGAAAGTCTCTCCTCTGGGAATATTCAATAATTCCTTTATGTCTCACTTTGCTTTCTTTCTTTTTTTTCCCTCTAAATTCAGATAAAATTAAATGTATACTTTGAATTAAAAATTTTCTTCATCTCGTCCCATCTTTCTTACCTGTGAATAACAAATACCATACAGTAGGTGGTCTTAACCAACAGAAATTTATTTTCTCAAAACTCTGGAGGCTGGGAAGGTGAAGATCAGAGAGCCAGCATGGTTGCCTGGTTGGGGTTTGGTGAGGACTCTATTCCAGGCTTCCATATGGCCATCCCGTGTCCTCATAGGGTACAGAGACAGATGTAAGGCCACCTGATTAGGGCCCCACTCTTTTTTTTTTTTGTGGTTTTTGGCCGGGGCTGGGTTTGAACCCGCCACCTCCAGCATATGGGACCGGCGCCCTACTCACTGAGCCACAGGCGCCGCCCAGGGCCCCACTCTTATTACCAACTACAGACCTATCTCCAGATACATTGAGTATTGACCTTCAAGAGATGAATTCTGGGGAACACAATTTAGTCCATGGAAGCACTTAAAATAATTGCCTTAAATTTTTATCCTACCAATGGTATATTTGCAAAGGGAATCATCATGTATATGTATAAGGTTACCTTTGGTGATTTATGAGTGATAAGAATTTTTTGTTTAGCTTTCCTCCTGGCACATGTATACCTACTGCTTAAATGTTTGTCTACAATGAGTTTTTAAGCTTATAAATGAAAAGGACCATTGTTTTTCAAAAGTATCCTTTTTTTTTTTTTTTTTTTTTTTTTTTGCAGTTTTTAGCCGGGGCAGGGTTTGAACCCACCACCTCTGGGTATATGGGGCCAGTGCCCTACTCCTCGAGCCACAGGTGCCACCCTTAAAAGAATCCTTGTTTGCTACTTTGTTGTTTAAAAGTGAGGGAAGAGTTTTTCGTCACCAAGAGAACTCTTTGACAGAGTTTAAACGCCCCTAGTGTTTCTCAAACATCCTCACAAAACGCTACTGTGAACACAAGAGTGAGGGAAAGAGAAAGGCAGGGGAAGGAATTTCTAGCGGTATAACTGGATGTATCCCATCTCAAGTATGAAATTTCTTTGAAGTCTTTCTTATATTATAATCTTTTAAGTTGACTTAATTTTTCCTCTTTACTCCATAATAGATCTCTGTTTGTTTCCATATAAAAATAATATTTAAAATACTTACCCTTGAATAAAATTCATGTTCAAAGAAAATGTATCACTATTTATCCTGGGATTCTAAGAGCTCCTCGATTCAATCAGATTACATCTGGGGGCTCTCACATGTACATTTGAGAAGCACAGGCTTAATTTAACTATTAAAACTATCATTTGCCTCTACAAATTGTAAAATACTTTCCTATAAATTATCGTGTTGGGCCACTCAGCAGCCTCTTTTTCAGGCTCCGCGTACTTCACCCACTCTGTTAGTGCTGGAATCCCTCCAAGTCTCAGCTTAGGCTTCCTTCTCTTATAACTCTATAGTCACCACCTAGATGACTTTTTGTTATGATTGCAATCACCTTGTACGTACAAGAGATACCTGAATCTCCAAAGCCACCTATACAACTTCCCTCAGGCTCAGACTGGTACTGGTGTGTGACATCTTAGGAACCAGGTCACACAGCAGGATGTAGGTGGTGAGTGAGTGATTAGAGTTTCACCTAGCACTGTCTCCCTTTCCCCCTCAGACGGGAGCATCACATTGCTGGACCACAAGCTCAGGGCTCCCACTGATTCCTCGTTCAGGTGAGTTATTGATTATTTCATGATATATTATAATTCAATATTAATAGAAATGAAGTGGACAGTAGACGTAATGCGTGTGAATCATCCAGAAACCATGCTTCCCACCCCCCGTCCACAGAAAAATCATATTCCATGGAACTGGTCCCTGGTGCCAAAAAGGTTGGGGACCACTGATCTATGGCATCTCAGGATTCACATCCCCACCCAATATGCCACCAAGGTGTGTAAACTCCTAAAAAGGCCTCTGTTTAGTTTATGTCTCACAAATTCATCACTGCTATCACCATCACAATCCCTGTCCAAGCTCCTGTAATCTTTTCCTGAAATATTCAAATTTTTACCTCAATGTCTAGTAAGTATCTCAAGATAAGGCTGTCCAAACAGTTGTTTTTCTCCAACTTCTTTGTAGGAAAAAGTGTCACCATAAACCCAGTTTCTCAGGTGAAAAAATGAAGAAAGAATTGTAGCTTGTTCACTTTCTCTTATATAGGGCACCACACAGATATCGGACATATCACAGAAAATTCTATTTATCAGTGTTGTAGCAAGTCCTCAAATCAGATGAAACCTTATTTTTATTTTTTAACTGCTTTGGCTATCCTAAATTCTTTGTATTTTTGTATGAATTTTAGAATTAGTAGGCAATTTCTACAAAAAAGCTGCTAGATTTCTGATTGGTATCGCACTTATCTATGGACCAGTTTGGAGAGGAGTGAGAGCAAAATGGAATATTTGAAATCTAATATTTCCATTGCCTTAGTTCGTCATCAATATCATCAGTGTTTGGTAATTTTCAGTTTATAGGACTTTTACTAATATATCTATCTAAGTATGTTTATTGCTTATGCTATTATATTTTTATTGTAAAATTTTGATCTCCAGTTGTTTTTTGCTTGCATATAAGAATCAGACTGTTTTTTTGTATGTTGACTTACATCCTGTAACCTGGCTAAACTCGTTACTTGCATATAAGAATCCAACTGGCTTTTGTATGTTGACTTACATCCTGTAACCTGGCTAAACTCATTTCTTGCATATAAGAATCCGACTGGTTTTTTGTATGTTGACTTACTTCCTGTAACCTGGCTAAACTCATTACTTGCATATAAGAATCCGACTGGCTTTTGCATGTTGACTTACATCCTGTAACCTGGCTAAACTCATTGCTTGCATATAAGAATCCGACTGGCTTTTGTATGTTGACTTACATCCTGTAACCTGGCTAAACTCATTTCTTGCATATAAGAATCCGACTGGTTTTTTGTATGTTGACTTACTTCCTGTAACCTGGCTAAACTCATTACTTGCATATAAGAATCCGACTGGTTTTTTGTATGTTGACTTACTTCCTGTAACCTGGCTAAACTCATTGCTTGCATATAAGAATCCGACTGGCTTTTGTATGTTGACTTACATCCTGTAACCTGGCTAAACTCATTTCTTGCATATAAGAATCTGACTGGTTTTTTGTATGTTGACTTACATCCTGTAACCTGGCTAAACTCATTGCTTGCATATAAGAATCCGACTGGCTTTTGCATGTTGACTTACATCCTGTAACCTGGCTTAACTCATTGCTTGCATATAAGAATCTGACTGGTTTTTTGCATGTTGACTTATATCCTGTAACCTGACTAAACGCATACGTTTCAGCAGATTTTCTGTAGGTTTCTTGGAACAAGCCATCGTGTCTGCTAACAAAGACAGTTTCGTTTTCTTTCTTTTCCAATCTGCCTGCCTTTCCTTTCTCTTACTGGCCTATTGTACTGTATAGGAATTCAAGTACTACATTGTATAGAATCTCAAGAAACACATTTAGTCCTTTTTTTTTGGTATGGTATTAGCTATACTAAAACACATTTAGTATTTTTTATAGAGTATTAACTGTAGTTTTTCTGTAGTTATTAGCTGTAGATATATCCTGTTAAGTTGCAAAGTTCCTTTCTGTACCTAGTTTGATGATGCTATTTTTTTAATCAGTTATGGGAATTGGATCTTTTCAAATGCTTTTTCTACCTCTATCAAAATAATAACATTTTTTAAAAGTTCAGTTAATATGATAAATTATGTAAACTTTCAAATGTTAAATCAATTTTACTAATTAAGATAAATCACTCAATTATGATCTTTTTGAGTATTGCTATATTTAATTTACTAATTTTTTTAATAAATTTTTGAGTCTTTTCATAAGAGAGGTTTTATACAGTAATCTCCCTTATCCATTGGGGATAGTCCCAAGACCCCCCCTGGATGCCTTCCACCTCAGAGAGTACTGAACTCTAGATGTACTGTTTTTTCCTATGGCATCAGAGGAATGTATCCTACATACATACCTATAATAAAGTTTAATTTATAAATTAGATACAGCAAGAGATTACTAACACTAACTAATGATAAAAAGCAATTATAATGGGTGGTGCCTGTGGCTCAAAGGAGTAGGGCACAGGCCCCATATACCAGAGGTGACAGGTTGAAACCCGGCCCCAGACAAAAACTGCAAAACAAACAAACAAAAATTATAACAATATACTATAATAAAATATATGTGTATGTGATAGCTGTCCTTCCCACCCCTTTTTTTCCTCAAAATATCGTATTGTACACTACTCATCTATTTTCAGACTGCAGTTGGACATAAGTATCTGAAACCCCAGGAAGCGAAATCATGGATAAGGGGAGGACTGTTATACTTTTATTTTCTTTTAATGTCTTTGTCTGCTTTGGGGAGATTAATGTGAACCTTGAATGAGGTGAGAAATATTGTTTCCTTTTTGGTTTACTGACTTTGTGTTAAGACTGGTATTATTTCTTCCTGAAATATTTGTAGAGGGTGTATTTGTTTTTAATAGACATCAGATACCAACATAATGAAACACATATGCTTTAAACCTATCAATGAAAATTAATGTTCCAGCCATAGAAGAGAACAATATGAATTTTTATATTTTCTAATATATTAAAATAATTCATATTCTCATCTAACATTTTCTTAGACCATCATGTAACTTAATCCTATTTCTCTAGATCAGACAGGTGGCCAATCCACTAATAACAGGAACCCTTAGAGAATTATTGAGAGAGGAAGAGAAGGAAAGGTGACAGATTTCACATTTACTATATTTTATCAAATATATACATATTATGTATACATATTTTTAGAGACGAGGTCTCAATCTCTCACCCAGACTGGAATATTGGCACAGTCATAGCTTACTGCAATTTCCAAACACTGGGCTCAAGCAATCCTCCTGCTTCAGCCTCCCAAAGCACTGGGATTATAGGTGTGAATTGCCACGCACAACCATGAAAATTTTTTACATATTTAATACTTCTAAATATAAGTGTCTATACATATGTACATAAAATATAAAATATATACATAATCTAATTTATATTTAAAATTGTATTCAATTTTTTTTAATTAAACATTGAACCTCTAACAAATTAGGTTCAAATAATTGAGGCTACCATTAATGGAGAATCATAATGTGCTCTTAAAAGACAGTTTGAAATTTCAAACACTAAGAAGACTGGCCAATATTATTAGCTTTACTATCTTCCCTCCCTAATATCTGTAGTAAATAAAACATTTTTGAATGTATTTTTGGTAAAAGTGAGGCAAAGATAACTTTTATTTAAAAAAAAAAAACAGAGACCATAAACCCAACTTCAAAGCCTCCTGCCAATCTTGAGTTTTCCAGTGAGCTTCAGAAAGTTTGTTTTCAGGGAGCTGAAAAGAGCTGGTTTTCAGAGCTTTCAAGTGAGCGCAGTGCTTGGATAGCAAATTTCCTGTAGGAAACTCACATCCAATTTGCGCCTGGTGTCCAGTCCCTCACGATATATTGAGGCCATACTCCATGAAAACACACTTTTCATACAAGTAAACGGGCCAGCAGCTCTGGGAGGCAAATACAACATTACAGAACAGTGCCGCCTGAAGGCTTAGATTGCCCTTCATTTATGGTCTCCAGGAAGAGTGACGTTTCCAGCTGATGCAAAGCTGAAAGCAGATTCTGCACAAAACCCTTTCCTGGGCTGCACCTGGCTTCCCCTTCAGCCCCCGCCCCCCCTCCAGCCCCTCCGCAGCCCAGCTCCAGGCCTGGTTCCTGTCACCAGCCAGGCTATGGTTTCCAATGCCGGCTGTGTTCTGCTTTCCCTCTGGGTATTGCTAGAGGCTTATCGACAAAACGCAGGCTCCTCATAATCCGCTTGAAAAGCCCCCTGTGTTCAGCAGGAAGCATGATCATCCTTTAGTGGTGAAGGCTGTGCTGCGTGTTGTCACGGGGAGAACACGTCTCCAAGTGTGTTTAGGAAGGGACACGCCCTGGGGAGTGAGGAGTGGGAGAGGTTTGTTTCCACTCTACGGGTGAAAACACCTCCTCTCTGCCAAAAATCCAGACCCAGTGTCCTTTGGGAACTCTCTTTCTAGGTTTTACTTTGGAAACCTTCTCTCTCTCCCTGTGAATATTGGTGCCCCAGGGAAATCCTGGCCTCTCAAAGTCTGGGCTTCACATCCAGGGGAATTCCATACCCAAGTCAGCCAAGACTGAGATGTCCTTGGAGAGAACGCTTTGTGGCTCTAGAATTTTTTGCATGTGTTTATCCTTTGGCCCAAACATTACTCAGAAAAGAAACTAAGCTTTCTAATAAGAACCAAATATTCTCCTTTTTAAGGAAAATCGTTATCATATCGTGTAAACAGTACTTGAATTTTAATTTCCAATCTGCCAATGACATGACCTTAGATAAGTTGTAGATGAAGCCTGGACATTGAAGAGTCTCAACCTGATAGAGTACAAAAATCAAAAACAAAACAAAGAAACAAAAAACGAAAATAAAACAACAAAAACTTTTTTTCATGATGTTTCTTCAGATTTACTCCGTGAGCTATTTCTTCTTCATGCTACAAACATCTTTCAATTGATCTCAGATGATAAAAGTGTTCCAGTCCTTTTATGAGTCACCATAGTCTCATTAGAGGAATAAAACTATCATAACCACTGCTTCTGATCTGCGCCTCCCCCACCTCTATGCTGCCCGCAGCCCTGCTTGGTCTGACTTCAGGTCTGGATTCCAGAATGGCAGAGGGAACGCTCCACCTCACCTTTCCGTACCTGTGTTTTTCATCTTCTCCCTGTTTTTAGGATTTTGCCGGGTTCCCTCAGGCCTGGAGCTGGGGAGTGAGGGAGGACAGGTAAGCAGCAGGAAACCTCTTATCTGGGTGGCCTGGGTGGCATCTGGGTGGGCATCTGGTGGGTGCGTTTGTGAATTTCTCCATGATCCCCCGCCCGCTGGATCCCTCCAACCGCGGCTTCCGTGATACCATCCTGTTTGCTATAAGCCTATGATCCTTCCAGCTCTGAGCTTGTCAGCCGGTTCCCTCATGGGGGATGAAAATTATAAAAAGAATTTCTATATATTTTTTTGCCCAGATTCTTCCAATGTTTAAAATAAGCATTCTATCACACACACACGTTTTTCTGAACAAGTTGAGAGCAAATGACAGACATAATGGCTACTAAATACTTTAGTATGCCATAATGGCTACTAAATACTTTAGTATGTACAAAATAATATCTCTTCTATAACCACAATACAGGGTTGCCATAAAGTTTGTGTGCAATTTAAAATAATTTAAATAATTTATTTAAAATAAATTGCACACAAACTTTATGCAATTTTAAATAATTTAAAAATTATCATTTAAATAATTTAAAATAACTTAAATAATTTAAATAACCCAATAATAATTTAAATAACCTAACAAATCCACCAAACAACTATTAATAGAGCAGGAAGGGGGGGTTGTACTACACTGATGCAGGCAACCTTGCCGTACCCATTTAACTACCCAGGTTACTTTTCATTTCTTGATTTTGTATATTTAAGATGTGGTGTGTGAGAGTAACTTGAGTAGCAAAGGCTGAATTCCAACTTTTTAAAACTCTGATGCCTTTTGTGGGAAGAACTACGCAGATCATGCTGTTTTTGTTCTGTGGGGAACAGGACCTCATTACTCATCACGTGCTGACGACCGATATTCACTTAGATCTACAAAGCTTGTCCAGCACTCAAACATCGCAGCCCTGCACATATATGCACTTAATAAATATTTCTGCATGGTGCTTCAAGCTCTTAAAATAAAGTGCTAAATAAAAGTAATTGCAGAACTGGGCAGTGTACCCTCCTAGGACATCTTCAACTGTTACATGAGTAGCTGCACAAATTAGCCCATGGGGACCCTGTAAATACTTTGCTAAAAATAAGCTTCATCACCTCTCATTTCAATGTTCATGAGGTCAAAGCATCTTATACTCATCACATCTGTACATTTGAGCTCAGGAATTTGGCATCTAAAAAGCAAAATGTCAACTATATAGATCCCAAGAACCTAAAAGATTCCAGGGAACAGGTCATTCTCTTCAAGACTGAAAAACACATGAAGCTGTCAGACTGATTTTGTGAAATCCAGGTATAAATTAATATATTATGGGGTGTTCAGAAAAATTTTTTTCTCCTCATTTTTTCTAACTGCTTGCCTAACACCTGCTCCAAAAATTAAGATGGAGCCTCGCGTCCTACAGAGGCTTAACACGTATTTTCATTATTGCTGTGCATGCAAGACAGAGTCCGTAACCAAAAATCAGAAAGAAGCTAAGACTCTCCTATATCAAAATACCATGTGGAGTCTTGAGATTTAAATGAGGTAAAATACGGTACAAAGTACAGTACACTGTAAAGTGCCCAGTGTTAGCTGCTCGCACTGCTGTGCCTGTTCTGCCTGAACAACTGCTTAGCCATCTTTTTGTCGTATTTCGACTTCTCATAATTTGGATTTTTTTTTCCTCAGCAGCGAATTATACAACCTTCTCCAAAGTAGAACATTTTAGCTTCACTCTAACGTCTGACTATGCCTGAATTAAACATCTTTTCCTTTCCTTTTTTCTTTTTTTTTTTGTATATTTTTTTGTAGAGACAGAGTTTCACTTTATTGCCCTCGGTAGAGTGCCGTGGCGTCACACAGCTCACAGCAACCTCCAACTCCTGGGCTTAGGCGATTCTCCTGCCTCAGCCTCCCGAGTAGCTGGGACCACAGGCGCCGGCCACAACGCCCGGCTATTTTTTTGTTGCAGTTTGGCCGGGGTCGGGTTTGAACCCGCCACCCTCGGTATATGGGGCCGGCGCCCTGCTCACTGAGCCACAGGCGCTGCCCCTCCTTTCCTTTTTTCTTAAAACATGCCTCCAGCTCTGGGAAAGCTTGTAACCTCAGCCCTCTCCTCTGGTCCTGAGCAACCTCTGCCAAATGCTAACCGGATCCTTTGGATGAAAAATAGGCATCATTGGCACATCAGAACTCATGTACTGTCCCAGGTCAGCTTAAAGTTCGGTGTTCAAATGCCAAAGGCTTCCCTAATGCCTCAACTTACTCATTCCAAGCATGTCACCTTCTTCCACTAAAATGTCCTCAGTATTAAGCTCCCCCTTTTTTCATGATTCATGACCCATAATTTGTCAGTTTCCAGGACTCCTTACTAAATTGATCTGAATTAAGTAAGTTTGATACCCTAATTGAACAGATCCCACAAGTCCAGAGCTAGTTGGAGAAAAAGTAAAATATCCATTCCACAGTCTTATAAATATTCAGGCTCACATATTTTTTCCACAGTTCATCTTGTTAATGTCATCCTCCATAATTTACTGGCCATGTAAATATATTTTAGCATGGAAAGTGGAGAAAATGAGTGAGAATAAATCATTCCATTCTCTTCCGCAGGCCACAGTGCAGTCCAAAAGACCTTCATTTTTAATTTTGTATTCATGTACCAGTTGAGACAAGTTGGTTAGCAGTTCATCACGGGAGTAATTCCAGAGCTCATTCATTTAGACTCTAAGGACTTTTCACTGTAACCAAAGGCAGCCAACACATACTTGGTGACCGCAGGAAGAACACAATAATTGGCGATTTGGAAAAACTACAGCGTATGCTTTAGTCCTTAAAATTCATCATCTAATTTTCTCTATCTTCTTTCACTGGGCAAGAAATATCTGTCAACACATGTGCCATTGGCCTATTCATCTTCCTAATGTAGTTATTGAGCTTGACTGTCTGTGCCTAGACCCAGGAAAAGTGTTCTGGCACATATGCAGGCAGCAGAGGGTGATGCAAATTAGGCAAGGGTTAAAATCCCTACTTAGCACCCCCACCCCATGAGTCTACCTTGAGGGAAATCTACACATCATTTTAAACAACATGACTCTTTCCCACAGGCCTGTGTATTCGGAATTTACATTGTAAAAGTTCACTTTATTTATTTATTTTCCTAACAGAACAACATGTGTTAAGCTTGCGTTTGAAAGCAATCTCAGAGAAAGGGTCTGCATGTGAATGCACGTGGCCAAAAGTTCAGGTTTCCCTTAGACAAAATTGCGAGCACAACACACATGTTTTTCCATCTAAGTTGGAAGATGGAAAATCATGCATTATTTTTCAGGGTTTGTGGCATGTCATTTAAAATCAATGCATATTTTTGTTCATGCACATTTTCATGAACGTCAGTGTTGATACATCCATCAGATGTGATGTGTTCAATCCCTTCAGCACCTGGGGAACTTGTACTCTTGAAAATATTCTCCCCCTAACTTTTCAATTTGCTTCGGCAAATGGTAATTCTTTTTGACTAGTGATAAGTGAGAAACAGAACCCTCCATCTCTGTGTCCTGCTGAAGGCATGGGAACATTTTCTCTACTTATTTTCAGGTAGGCCAAAGAATAGCTGTTCCACTCCCCGCTCTGCCACAGGGGTCTCACCTGGTCTTCTCAAAACTCAAGAGGGAAAGAGAAGCCAACCAGCAAGTAAGACATTATAGATGACGCGAGATAATCTGGTACAAGAGAGAATGCTAAACGCAGGAACTCCTGAAGCACAAATACATTTCAAATGAATCAGAAGGGATTATTATTTGCCGGAAGAATACTCTTCAATCCTTCTGTTTTGAAGAACGTAAGCTTTGCCTAAAACTGTTGTTTTTACAAATAAAATTTGGCTAGAAGAAGGGAATTTTAGGCCTTCATTTTAGTTATACCCACACGAGAATAAGGTTACCGGGAAGCCAATCAGACACTGATTGGAAAGGAGAGAGGAAAGGACCTGTCCCATGAGTAAAGTCATATAGTTAATATAAGGAATGGCAGGGTGCCAGCAAGGGATGTATACGCAGAGTGACTTTCCTCAACTCGGGAAGAAGGGGCAGAGGTAAGCAGGCTATTTACTGTTGGCTACAAGTACCTGGAGTAGAAAGTTTTATCTTTGTTTCTTTCCAACATACGATTGATTTTGAAATGGGATGAGCAGAAAAAAAAAATCCACTGAAATGAAAAAAATATTAAATGAATTGGAACATATTATGTGGTTATTCGACACCTGAGTAATTTAAGAAGCAGTGGCTTTTAAAATCAAGAGCAAAATTTTATTTTGTAATGTGGTGTCAGAATCAATGTCCCCTTTATTCACTTCTTCCTGCATATCAGTTCTCAAGCCTTTGGCTAAGACCAAATGTAATATTTCTAAGTTAAATGACTTTATACACATATATATTATGTATATACCAAATGATTTACTTTAGAGATGTTAAGTATTATCTTAGAAATATAGTCTTAAGGGTAAAGTCTTTTGACCTATAAAACTTACGCCTTGGTAAAAAGATAAATACACTTTCTTTTAACTACAAAATAGTATGATGCATATAAAATAGGTAAATAAATTAAACTTTATTTTCTAATCTATTACAACCAAAGGCCCCTAAAAGAATTAAATTTCAGTAGTAAACAGAAATAAATCAGTTGCAGAGATATAAATATTTATATCCGAGACATTCAGTTATCAGTATGTATTCCAGAATTGTCAGAGCACAGAGTAAAACAAAGTTGGTTGTGAACTGTATTTCAAATTATAAAATTAATGTTAGTCTCTATTTAGATAGAGACCACAAATTTCAAGGAGGAATAATTACCTGTTTTTAATTCCAAAGGGGGTTCTTTTAACTTAAAAATATATAAAAACAATAAAAAGATTAATTCAAATGACTTGAATTCTTCCCATGGAATTTGCAGTATATAGTTCACAAAAAGTTAACGTAAGTATAAACAGCCATAATAACTTATAAGGCATGCCCAGCCACGCAGTCTGTGTGCCTATCTGTAGGTCTCTGGGATCAGCTGGGAAGGCGCCATGCTAGGGTGAGCATACGTTATCATTTGGAGCCTGAGAAAGTTTTATTGTAGCGTTTCCCCTTTTCATTTTCCAAAGGGTCCTAGTTAGGATAATAAATTTTATAGCCACATCATCTAACCCCCACGTGGATGATAAAGTATCTCAGTGTGAATTCTCCCATTTTCTTATTTCTGCACGTTGCGTCTCTGGCCTATGCTAGTCCAGCTCCCCTGGGTAACCAAATGAATATATTTGATACAGAGAATAAAGAACTTTATAAGTTCCTCTGTCTGTACTTAGTCAAAGTTCAATCCTTCATAAAGTCTTTACTCCTCGAAAGAGATCAACAAGTGGATGTCTAGTGCTCTTACTGTTTCTGTTAGTTCCTAACTGCTGTCACTTACAGGTAGAATACAGAACCCAAAGTCTTCCAGACATGAAGCTTTGTTCAATGCATTCTAAGGCTCCATGATTGGGAGCTGCATTCACCTGCCTGGAGCCTCTCCATCTTCCCTCAAGATAACCTGTGTTCTATTTTTGCCTGTATTCACAATTGTTTCCTAACCTGGGACATTAGTAGCTATATAGTTAATTATAATGATTATAAAAATCAACTCTAAGCTAGAGTACAAAGTTTTCCCACTCAAGCTAAGTTGCTGCCTGGTTGAGGACTTTGCTGCTTATGCCGTTATACCCACGATGGGGTAGTTATAGTTGGGAGTCAGAGAAGATATTTGGAGACAGAACTGACACCAGGGGAAAAATGTTTTAATAGAAAGAGGTTGAATTTGAGATGCTCAAGCCTAATTTTTGGAACTGCACTCACTGTTCAGGGATACTGAATATGTCTGTCCCGTGACCTGGGCAGTTTCTCTCGTCCAGGATGAGTCCAGCCTCTTTAACCTGTGTGTGTCAAGTTCCCCAACAGAGCCCTAAGGCATGCAGACAGCCTTGGACCCTGGTCATTGTAAGGAGAGAGGCTTTCCTGACCAAGAAAAGCCTGGCAGGAATGCCAGGACTCTTTGAGATAAAGGCAGTGGCAGAAATGCCATCTGCAAAGCCGAGAGCCGCAGTGCCCAGGGCACCAATGCTGGTCTTTCTGACAGGCTCTGATGGCAGTGGCAACTGCCACAGAACCCAGTAGCCCAGTGGGTACAGAACGGAGACTGTACCAGCAAAAGCAGCCAGAAATCAGCTTTCACCAGCGTTGGGACGATGGCAGGGGATGGCGACTGAGGAGGATAGAATTTGGAGTTGAAAACAATTGCGTAAGGTCTACACTTGATGTGGTGTGGCTGGTGTGACCTATAGAGATGAGTAAATTTGGGACGATGACCAGTTGCCTGTCTGGCTGCAGTTCTCAGGCACATGCCAGCTCCCCGACACTTCAGTAGCTAGGAAATCACGTGCCGGGAAGCCAAGAGAGTGGCTATCTATCTCAGGATGGCTGGGCAACAGTTGGAGGGAAAAAGAACCCCTGCCTTTCCATAATTACATAATTTGGTCCTAATACCAATACTGCCAGTTCTGAATTCATGAAACCCATTTTATAGATGAATTACTCAGAAAAACTAAGTAATTGGCCCAAGTACACGCACATCAGCGTCATAGCTGAGATGTGAACACAGATCTGACTAACTCCAAAGCCAAGGCTGTGTCCAATAGAGCCTGTTGCCCCCCGGGAGCCTGAGCCAAACACTGGAAACAGTCACCACAGACACCAAGATCCCTCCGGGCCTGCCCCTGTAGAGGAAGCAGATGTTGAGCAAACTATCCCCACTTTCAGGCTCTGAAAACTTCCATTTCTGAAACTGAAGTACAACAACCAAGAAGCTGCTGATGTAGCTGTGAGCCCTGCCAAGTCCCCCGCTCGGAGGGCAGCTCGGTGTAAAGAATGTTGAGAATCACCATAAACAGAGGGGTAGGACTCTCAGCCCAGATAGAGAGGCGCGTGCATAAGTATTTCTGGCGACAGCATTGACACTGTGTACTGGAAGGTACATGCTTTTCACACAGAAAATAAAAAATAAACAGATTGTCTGGAACTCCTCCAGTGGCCCCCATCCCCACCCCTAGGGCTTAGACCCAGTACTCTCAGCCCCAGATGTGGTTTTCCTGCTAAATGTTTGCAGAAGCCAGGTGAGCTGTTTGTTGTATGGGTGGACAGGGATTGTAGCTCCAGAGTAGTAGTGCACCAGGGAGTGGGGTGATTTTGGTTCCTGCAGGCCCAAAGGGGATAAATGACGTTCTTTCTGAGACAAACAGCATCAGAGGTTTCATACAGAAGACGGATATCTTGTATTCACAGAAAGGGAGATATGGCAAAGATGTCCAAGAATGAAGAAGAATTTAAAAGAATCATGAGATTGGGGGTCGGGGGGCAGCAGTTTTCGTAGTTAGCTGGTAGGTTAATTCTTTACATGATTGAATTGACATCAGGATGGTTTTCTCTAATGTCAACACGCACAAAGACTGATTTGGCTTTAAAATATCAGCACATTAAGGTACAAAGAATATTTCTAAAAAGCAAGAATACATTTCTATTATTGGTTATTCATAAGTTTTCATAGTTAAGTCTGGGAAAAAGAAAATATTTCCATGTTGGCACTAACATATGTTGAGAATCTTTTCTGTTCTGGTCTCAATGCTGGACTTTAAATGTCTTCTTTCAATAACTCTTCACAAAATATTTGCAAATTAATATTTTACAGATAAGAGTTGACATTTATTGAGTATCTACTCTGTACCATTTTTAGTGGTAAATTTATACATACATATAATATGCATATTTTAACTTAATCTTCCAGAAAGTCATACAATTTTATTCCCTATAAACAGTCATAGAAATAATAAAGAAGTAGTGATTATTTAAATGTAATAACAACTTCCACAGATTGACAAATTACTATATGACAGGCACTGTTCTAAATACTTTTCATGCTATTAGACAATTCTATGAAAAGAGTACTGTTTTTACAACCATTTCTCTCATGAAGCATTTGGCTAAGAGAGTTTACGTAATTTCCCCCCAAATTACATAGTTAATGTAGATTAAAATCCCCTCACTTGGATTTCCGTGTCTACCATTTTAACCACCGCATATTTCCTCACAACTTAGCAAAGATTCAGACCAGTTTAATAACCCACCTAAGATCACACAGTAACGCATGTATAAAGAATAGACTGAATTAGAAACCAAGCTCCAGGGTTTATTTGTTGCTTTTTTATTTTATTTTTTTTTTTACTTCAAACTCATGTTCTTTCCACTTCCTCACCAGGCTGGTTTTCTAAGAAGTATTTCTTTAGCAATGAGATTCTACCATAAGGCCCACAATACAGATTCATAATTATTAACACCCATTGAATTATTCTTAGGTGTGCAACATGAAAAAGAGACATTTCTTGACTTTGTCTTCTAGGTACATTGAAATGTTGAGGGTTATGTCTTGAAGTTAAACAACAAAACTTTAAAAGGTGTTATGAAGAGTGAAAATAAAATCGACACTCTGGGCCTAGGTAAAAGGAATACAACTTGAAATATTTCTTTTTTAATCTAAATTTCACCAGTTGGCTATGAAAATGAAATTGCATTTCCTCTAATAAATACCATTTTATAAGTCTGATAAACAATTGAATGTCCATCAAATTTAATCCATCCTATAGTGAATTTCCAAATGATTTATTCCAGATATGTAAGAATAATTTCCTAATGATGGCAAAACAAGCAAATCACCCCTGCGTGTTCATATTCATCAGTTCTAGTCCTGATACAGCGTCAGAAAAATATATCCATTTATATTTCTTTAGAGACATTCTTAAGTGGACTTTTAAACCAACCTAGGCAACATACCATATCGTACACATTCATTGTGTGTTGGCATGAATTCATAAGTCATCTTTTATTAGTGGAAGCTTATTCTGAAATTTGATTGATTATTTACATCTCTTAAAACTGTGATGAGTATGTTTTCTATGTAACTTGTATACCTTTATCAATTTCTTTTCACTCCTGTCATGTTATAATCTGTGATAAATTGTAAGGAGTAATTTCATATTGAATATACAAGCCCTGTTCCCACCTAATCGCTAAGTAGAAACAACGCCAACCCTCAAAGTCTAAATTAAGCTGATTTAAATGCACAGAGCTCAAATTCAGTCTAGGATAGACTCAACTGTGAAATATAATTTTATAGATGTATGTTATCAGAACTCTATCATACTATCTATAATTTACATTATTACATTATTATGGTTCAGGAGAAAATCAGTGTGTGCATGTGTGTGTGTGTGTGTGTGTGCGTGTGAGAGAGAGACAGAGAAAGATAGAGAGAAATACCAAGAGGATAAATCCCATCTTTTTTTTATTATTAAATCATAGCCGTGCACATTAATGCAATCATGGGGTACAATGTGCTAGTTTTATATACAATTTGAAATATTTTCATCGAACTGGTTAACATAGCCTTCATGGCATTTTCTTAGTTATTGTGTTAAGACATTTATATTCTACATTTAGTAAATTTCCCATGTATCCTTGTAAGATGCACCGTAGGTGTGGGCCCACCAATTACCCTCCCCTCCCCTCCCTTTCCTCTTTCCCCATATTCTTGGCCTATAATTGGGTTATAGCTTTCACATGAAAGCTATAAATTGGTTTCATAGTAGGGCTGAGTACATTGGACACTTTTTCTTCCATTCTTGGGATACTTTGCTAAGAAGAATATGTTCCAGCTCCATCCGTGTAAACATGAAAGAGGTAAAGTCTCCATCTTTCTTTAAGGCTGCATAACATTCCATTATAATGTAATTATTATATTTGTCTATATACTTATATTTTTTATTAATTATAAGATCATGAAGGATAAAGATGAACACCTTAAATAACTTTGTATCCTATGTAGTATCTAGTCCAGCACTTTGTACACAGTAGGTTTTGAAATATATATTAAATAACTGGATAGCAGTTTGTTCTTTGGCTGTATATAATAGAAAATTCCAAATTAACAGTGGCTTAAACAAGAGAGAAACATATATCTTTCTTCTGATAAAAAAGATTACTCAGGTAGGCAGTCCAGGACTGATACAGCAGCTTCATAATATATTCCTTCCTCTGTCTTTCTGCCCTGTCAATTTCAGTGTGTTGCCTCAAGGTCCAAATAGTTGCCTAAAGTCCAGCCATCACCTGTGTATTCCAGGATGCAGGAATAAAGAAGAGAAAAAATTCATAGGCCCTCCTTTTAAAAAGGCTTTCAACTAAACAGCACTTGGGCACATTGACACATCTGTATATAAAAGAAGCTGATCAATGTAATTGTACAGCTAGATGTATCCATGTATAAAATAAAAATTAATTTATAAAATTGCTAAGAAGGAATATTAGGGAAGGTATGTTGCAGTCAGTTGCATTCATTAAAGATAAATAAAGCTGAATATTTATAATTGAATATTTGATAATATATTTTAAAAATTAATACTAAATTTAACTTCTAGTTTTTTCAGTTTATTGTATTTTAGCACCAACTTATTAACTTCATACTGTATGTCAAGAACTCTTCTAAACATTGTAGATATTTCCTTTGGGATGCAGTCAGGACATTTTCTATTTACCATGATAGGAATCTTGTTTGAACTAATGTTTGATGCTCATAATCAATTTGCTTTAATTGACATAGACGTTGGTACCAGTTTCCCTTTTTTGCTTTAAGGATAGATAAACAGATAGATAGATATTTACACATGATATTTAGATGGATAGATTTTGTAATTTTTTAACTTATTTTTATATTTTGAAGTATTACATGAGTGTACATATTTTGATAACATAATTTTCTTTTGCACATTTTTAGTCAATTTATAAGTGTGCCCTTCACCCAGAATATGTGCATTGCACCTGCTAAGTGTGAATTTGCCCTGCCTGTCCTCTTCACTCCCTCCTATTTGAATTCTGTCTATGTGAGGGAGAAATACAGACTTTCCTAAACAAGCAATCACTGGGGGACTCTGCAAAGACCAGACCTGCCTGGAGGAAGTGCTCACACTTCCATGGTACAGTCATCTGCACGACAGGCACCCACCAATATAAAATCACCCAAAAGCCAAAGTTCAGAGCCATACTGCAATGGCTCTAGGGGAAAAACAAACCAATAGGGGTCTGCCCATGAGAATGAAGAGAAACCCACCATATGTATTTGGTAGATTTCAATAAATGTGAGTGGTTTGAATTCTTGCTAGAACAAATGGACCTAATAGATATTTACAGAACATTCTATCCCAAAATGACTGAATATACATTCTTCTCATCAGAACATAGAATATTCTCTAAGACTGATAACATTCTAGGCCAAAAAACATATCTTAACAAATTAAAAAAAAATAGAAATTATACTATGTATCTTCTCAGACCACAGTGGAATAAAACTAGAAATCAATTCCAACAGAAACATTCATCCCCACACAAACATCGTGAAAACTAATGTTACCTAATTACTGACCTAATGCTGAATGACTGTTCGGTCAACAAAGGGATAAAGATGGAAAACAAATGATTCTTTGAACAAAATGACAAGGGGGACACAAGTCATCAAAATCTGTGGGATCCAGCAAAAACCGTCCTAAGAGGAAAAGTCATAGCCTCACATGCCTGCTTCCAAAAAACAGAAAGATCACACATCAACAATTGAATGAATTATCCTGAGGACCTGGAAATGGATGAGCAAAGCAATCCCAAATCCAGCAGAAGGAGAGAAATAATCAAGATCAAAGCAAAACTAAATGAAATTGAGAATAAAAGAAATATCCAAAAGATTAGTGAAGCAAAAAATTGGTTCTTTGAAAACAACATTGACAAGCCTCTTGACAGATTAACTAGAAAAGAAAGGATTTTAATAAGCCAAATTAAAAAGGAAAAAGGAGAAGTCACAACTGATATCATTGAAATACAAAATATCATCTCAGAATGCTGTAAAATAATATTTTTTACCAGGGGTTGTAAACTGGTTGGCATATTTGAGGAATAGCAATGTGGGCAGTGTGGCTGGAGCAGAGTGAACAAAAAGCAGGATGGCAGGGAATGGGCTGGGAAAGGAGCAGGGAGAGGCTGGTGTAGGGCATTAAAATCTTTGGTTTTTACCCCAGTGAAATGGGAAGCCATTAAGAAGTTTTGAGCAAAGGAGTAACATGATCTGCTGTAAGTGTGAAACTAATCCTTCTGGCTGTCATGGTATAAATAAACTAGGCATTGAACAGGAATCACAGAGACTAGTTAATCCAAGGGAAAGATGATAGTGGCCGGGGTGGTAACAATGGCTGTGTTGAAGAGAACAGGGTTGTGGTGTTGAGCTGACAGGTGTGCTCTGAGGGATGGGATGTGACCTAGGAGCAAGGAGAGAAAAGCCAAGGGTTTCGGCCTGAGCAAGTGTAAGGAGGTGATGTCATTTACTGAGATAACAGTAACTCTATGAGGAAGAGGCATTTTTTTTTTTTTTTTGATATAGGTGGATTCTTTCAGAGCTTCCTCAATGGTGTGTCAAAAGTCCAAAATTGGACTGGGCTTGGTGTGGCTCACACCTGTAATCCTAGCATTCTGGGAGGTTAAGATGGGAGGATCCCTTGTGCTCAGGAGTTAGAGACCAGCCTGAGTAACAGCAAGACTCCATCTCTACTAAAAGTAGAAAAAAAATTAGCCAGATTTTGTGGTGGGTGCCTGTTGTCCCAGCTACTCAGGAGGTTGAGGCAAGAGGATCACTTGAACCCAAGTGTTCGTTACTGAGAGCTAGGCTCAGGCCATGGCACTCTAGCCTGGGCAACAGAGTGAGACTCTCAAAAAGAACAAAAAAGAAAGAAAAAGCCAAAAATTGCTACTGATAAGCAGTCTCACTCCTCACATCTACATTGCCTTATAGGTTAAGTACCTCTTTTAAAAAATTTACGGGAGCATAAAGAAGTTATTGAAATTTCTAATGTAACTAGTATAGAAATTAAACTTGCCATAGAAATTCTTTATGTTTAAGTATAAAGCTGCAGAATTTTCAAAATGCTTCCACATTATTTCATGTTTATCTCACTGTAATCTCATACAGGAGGTAGCCGTGTGCCCTTGATCCCATTTTATAGCTGGAGAAACAAAGTCAGAGGCTTTCAATGATGTATCCAAGCAGGAAAATCAGATGTGGAGTCCAGGTGTCCTGGCTTCTTGTCCATTTTCCTTCAATAACCACATCCATGGCCGCTGACCCATGACAGGAAGACATGGCAGTGAAGCCACATAAGTGACGACAGAGGCCACAACAGGTGAATTTACCAGCTGTCTGCCTATTTTAAAACTTGGTTCAGAGGGCTGTCACTCTATAAAATGATTATTATTCTTGGACCTCAACTGTATCCCTCTTCCATTTCTTATGGTCTTCGTGAACACACCAAATTATCTTAATCCGCGTTTCCAAATTTGACTTAACTTTTAACTTTGTAGGGTCTAATTCCTCTTCTGATTGTGAACCGGGAGTGACCTGAAAAACTGGCAGAAAATGATGTGAATGATGATAACAATGACAATAACAAACCCAAGGCCAGTCTTCTGTAGGATTAGAGTTTCTTTTGAAACTGAGGAATGGCATAAAAAATTTTGAAGACAAATGTTAAATATCTGCCACTAGATGAAAGAATTCCTTATTGGGTGATTGATAGGAACCTAAGGAACGAACTCCATGTGTTTAAGCAGAGGGGAAACTTGTGTACAAAAGTATTATGCAAACAAAGAACAGTATTTCCATATGTCCAAGTTTAACTGGGCCTGGCTGGAGTGAGCTCTGGGGCACCTTCCCAAATACAGACATGTGAATCTGGGGTTTGTATCTAAAACATTCTGCATGGTTAAATCACTGTTTACATAAAGGCAAGGTGGTAGTTTCTGGTGGGTATCCTGAATGAGAATTTGCTAGTGTAGAGAACATGAGCACAGATTTTACAAGTTCCCGAGAAATGCATACACACCGTGTTAACACAACGGCGACACAGCATCAGGCCATCTGTAGCAGAGCAGATACCATCTCCTGAGTGTTCTTCCACCTAGACTTGTGCCCTTACAAACACTGGAGATCAAATTTCGAAGAAATGAGTGTAACTTATAAACTTAAAACAGAAAACATATGGCCCCTAAGCCCATCCTAAAAAGAAAACTGACTGTAGGATTTTAATTCAAATGGAAACTAAAATTGATCCTATTCACTGAAATGTTCCTTAGCACACCTCTAATTGGCCACTGTTAGTTGGATATGCTTTTTGTGCTTTTAATACAATGACTACTACCTTGATTAATATCAATTATTATGTCAATAGTTAAGAAAAAAATAAAAAGTAATGTCTCCTGTCTGAGGACTGAGCATTCCTATAGCAACTGCTTGCCTTTCTGGCATTTTTTTCCCTACTCTTTCTTTTTTCTTATTTTTTAAAATTTTTTATTAAATCATAACTGTATGGGGGTACAATGTGCTGATTTGATATACAATGTGGAATGCTTACATCAAATTGATTAACATAACTGTTACCTCACTTACTTATTTGTTGTAGTAAGACATTTACTCTACTCTTAATGGTTTTGAAATGTACTCTTGCATTGTGTACAATAGGTTAGGTCCCATCAAATACCCTCCCTCCTCACATGCTCCACCCTCTCCTCCCCTCTCCCTCTTCTTCCCTCCTTCTTTCTGGACTTTAGTTTATTTTATCATTCATATGAATGTGTAGGTGATTGTATATTGGTTTCATAATAGTATTGAGTACATTGGATACTTTTTCTTTCCGTTCTTGAGATACTTTACTAAAATTAATATGTTTCAGTTCCATCCATGCAAACATAAAAGATGTAAAGTCTCCATCCTTTTTATGGCTGCATAGTATTCCATGGTATACATATACCATAATTTGTTAATCCATTCATGGGCTGATGGGTATTTGGCCTGCTTCCATGACTTGACAATTATGAATTGGGCTGCAATAAACATTCTGATGCAAATGTCTTTGTTGTAAAATGATTTTTGATGATATGGGTAGATACCTAGTAGAGGAATTACAGCATTGAATGGTAGGTCTACTTTTAATTCCTTGAGTATTCTCCAAACTTCTTTCCAAAAACGCCATATTAGTTTGCATTACCACCAGCAGTGTAGAAGTGTTCCTTCTGTTCACATCCACACCAACATCAGTAGTTTGGGGATTTTGTGATGTGGCCTAATCTTACTGGAATTAGCTGATATCTCAAAATGGTTTTGATTTATATTTCTCTGATGAGTAAAGATGTTGAGCACTTTTTCTTGTGTTTGTTGGCTATTAGCCTATCATCTTTTTTTTTTTTTTGAGACAAAGAGTCTCACTATGTTGCCCTCAATAGAGTGCTGTGGCATCACAGCTCACAGCAACCTCAAACTCTTGGGCTTAAGTGATTTTCTTGCCTCAGCCTCCCAAGTAGCTGGGACTACAGGCGCCCACGGCAACGCCTGGCTATTTTTGTTGTTGTTGTTGTCATCGTTGTGGTTTGGCAGACCCAGGCTGGGTTCAAACCCACCTGCCTCAGTGTATGTGGCTGGCGCCCTTACCACTGAGCAAGAGGCACTGAGCCTCACCTGTCATCTTCAGAGAAGTTTCTGTTCAAGTCTCTTGCCCACAAAGAAATGGGGTTATTTGTTCTTTTCGTATTGATTAGTTTGAGCTCTCTGGGAATTCTAGTTATCAGACCTTTGCCTTCCTGGCATTTAAAGCCTCTCCTTTCACTCAGTAGGAACAACTCGCCCTCTGGATCATCATCTCACTACTTCTCTGTTTCTCCATGGTCTCCCCTCCCTGGGCTACCACTCTGCATTGGGAATGATGGGAAGCAGCAGAAGAAACAATGAAACCAAGACTGAAGTATAACTTAACATGAGGATCAAGGGAAAATACTGGACAACAGAAACCCAGTCCTAGAAGCTTGAAGCCTCAGAGTTTAGAATTTGGAAAGAAATGACAGAAGAAAGGCCGAGTCCTAGGGAAGAAAGCAATGAAAGCAATGAATCCGGCAGATGAGTGGCAGTGGAAACACATGTTCCCATGTAAGGATCTATCTATTTCATTCCTCCTACATATCTCAATTCTCTCCAACAGTAACCAGGTGAAACCAAGTCACTTCATTTCTTTGAAAATCAGTTTCTTAATCTGCAGCAAAGGAAGGAATTAACTACCTAGTCAGAGTGTTGTTAAAGAAACTGAAAAGAAAAGTGATTTCAGAATTTATTTTACTCTATAAAGCATCATATAAATGGGCGGCGCCTGTGGCTCAGTGAGTAGGGCGCCGGCCCCATATGCTGAGGGTGGCGGGTTCGGACCCATCCCCGGCCAAACGGCAACAAAAAAATAGCCGGGCGTTGTGGCGGGCGCCTGTAGTCCCAGCTGCTCGGGAGGCTGAGGCAAGAGAATCGCGTAAGCCCAGGAGTTGGAGGTTGCTGTGAGCCGTGTGACGCCACGGCACTCTACCCGAGGGCGGTACAGTGAGACTCTGTCTCTACAAAAAAAAAAAAAAAAGCATTATATAAATATAAGTTACCCTTTTTAATCTCCTATTCTACCGCACTTTTAAAATATTCAATCTTCTATTTTCTTCTAACTTCTCATTAACCCCTTTTCCTCTTTCTTTGGTCTGCATTTAACTTTAAAATGTGAAAGACTTTCATCACAATTCCCATATAGCTGAAAACCCATTTGGCCCCAGGTGGTACTTAGCTCAGGAGAGCAGTCAACTGACCTCTGCAGTAGGCACAGGATGACCTCTTATTGACCACATAGGGTCTACGTGGCCACTGAAAGGCGGATGGAGTCTCAAAGCTCCTTCTCTTCTGGGTTTGGCTGATACTCCAAATCAACTTAAGAAAAATAATTCTCTGTTACTGCATAAGGTACAATTCAATCTGGAAAAAATGGAAATAATTATGGTTTGTGGGGTCACTTTCAAAATAAAAGCATCTTTTCTATTTTCTTGCAAATAACCCAAAAGCAATGAGACTTCCCAAGGATTAACTTGCTCATCTGACCAATTCTGGCTCAACATCCTGACAGAGTCTGGTTAAAAGATGTGACTACCACAAACATAGCTTCTCATCCCCTACACCATGTTTTACTCATTACCTGGCAAAGGTACAAGCCAAAATTCTCATAAACCTCCTGATTTCCCGTTCATAATTTGGGGAAGTAAACCATGGCCGAGAAACCACATGAAACTCCATTAAATGAATCTAAATAAATGATACCTCTCCAAATGAATCACCATTTACCCAAATTCCATGCACTACAGAGAGACAGGAATGGTCAATAAATACCAGACTCCCAATAACCACAATGCACAGACTGGATCGCAGGGGCAGTGCCATCTGAACTCCATGTACAGAGACAGCAATTTCTACAATGCCCTGATCACAGCTAGAAATGTGCAGATTAAACAGCCTTCATGTGTCAGTGTAACAACTGCCTCACCAGGCAAAATGCAAATGAGGAAAACTGAGTCAGACCATTACAGTAGATGCTAGATTTAGATTTATGCTTGCTTTGAAGGAATGCACATAAAGTAACTTTTAAATTGCATAACACATTCTATGATCATAATGAGGCTATTTTCTGGGAAAGGTTGTGCCAGAAGGTCCTTTATTCCTTAAACAAATGTTTGTGGAGGTTTTGTTGTATTTTAAGGAATGTGATAGGTGCTGGGAATAAAACAGTCAAAATACACTTCTTGCCTTCTTGGGCCATGTCCAGTGCATTGACATTTTTTTGTAAATAAAGTTTTATTGGAATATAGTTATTTGGCTACATGTTATCTCCAGGTGCTTTCATGCTACAGTGACAGAGCTGAGTCATTGTGACAGAGAATGACTGACTTTCAAAGCCTAAAATATTTAGTATCTGGTCAGAGAAAAAGTTTTCCAACCCTTAGTCTAGAGGGAGAAATGGACAAGTACATCGAAAATTACAAAACTCTCTAATAACAGCAAAAGGATGTGGGAATTTTGCAGTATTATGAGACAACAGAGAAAAGTATACAATCCTGATTTGGAGGATCAAGGAAGATGGAGGTAACATCTAAGCTGAGACCTAAAATTTAACAAGTAGCTCACCAACTAATGGGTAGAAATAGTGTTCCAGGGTCTGTCATGTGCAAAGAAATGGTGGTGTTAAGGGATGTAAAAGTACAGCATGTCAACTTGCTGGAACAAGGCAAGTGATGAGAGAGGATGGCAGATAAAATCAGGATCAGGTAAAATCAGATCAAAGATGTTCCTCAATGTCATTCTAAGAAATTTAGAAATTATTCTGAGAATTGCAGGGTAAAATAATCAAGCTGTATGAGTCTGTGATTTGGTGTTCATGTGATATTTATGATAAAGATCTTTTCTGACACAGCCATCAGGAAAACAAAAGCAACGAGCTTTGAGACTCATCAGGAAATGCTAACATTCCAATTAATCTATCTCCCCAATACCCATCAGCCCATGCCTGTGGGGAGTACATTGCTAAGATACCATGATACTAAATTTTCTGTAACTCTTAAGCCAATGCTTCCACGCTAGTTGGTGCTGCCAGCCAACCAAAGCACATCTGAAAAGACAGTCAGTTATGGGTGCTGGAGACCAACCTGCCTGGCCTGAAAGTTGGCGCAACTGAGACCAGTTCGCTTGACTTCTGCCTCTTCAGTACAAAGCCCATACAACGGCCCACGCCTGTGTCATTGGCTGCTCTAGCTTAATCTTATTTCCTGTTCTTCTTCTTCCAGACCTCATAATGTTGGAGTTCCCCAGTACTCAAGGCTTAAACCTATTCTGTATCTACACTACCACTCCCTTAGTGAACAGAATCAGTCTTATTGTTTAAATGCCATTCACAAGCCAGTGATTCCTAAAGGTGCATCTTTACACCTGAACTTCAGTCTTATGAATTCACTTGCCTCTTGGTCACCTCCTCTTGAACGTGTAATAAACACCACAAACTCAGTATGTCCCTCATCAAACTTCTTCCTCTCAAAGCTCTACCACCTACTGGCTTTCCGTCTCATTTAATGATGACTCCATCACATCTGCTGTTCAGGACAAATATGTTGGAGTCATCCTTGACCTCTCTTTTTATCCCACACCCCTCACCAAACTGTCAGGATATTGTCTTAGTTCCAACATCAGAATACATAGAAAATCTAACCTTTCTCACCATCTCACCACTATCTTCCTCTTGGACTACTGAAATAGCTTCCTGTTCCCCTGGATTCTACCCTTATGCTGTCAAGTCTATTCTCAATACAGGAGTTGGGGTTAGAGTGATTTATTTGGAATATAAGTCAAATTGTGCCAATTTTTGCTCAAAACTCTGTATTGACTTCTCATCTCACGCAAGTGGCTGTGTTCACCCCATGCATATCCACCATTGCTTCTCCACAACCATCTTGTACAACCCTCCCCCCACCACCACTCACTGCATTCTATGCCTGGACTTGCCCTTGTTGTTTCTCAAATACACCAGAGATCCTCCTCCTTTAGGGTTTTTCTACTGGCTGTTTATCCCACCTGAGATTCTTTCCCTCCAGACAATCTCATAGTCTATTATCTTACTGATGCTAGTAAATCGAACTACTGACCTCCATTCTTCATCCTTGCCTATATCCACACCCTTGCTTTGAATTCATGACCAGGTTCAGTGTTTTTCCTGCCCCTTGACTTTAGCCTTGGCCATTTGGATTCCTTTGGCCAAAGGTATATGGGCAGAAGTAGTAGATGGCCAGGGGAGAAGGGGTTGTTGTTATTTATTTATTGTTGTTGTCTAACACAGAGTCTTACTCTGTTGCCCCAGCTACAGTGCAGTGGAGTTAGCATAGCTCACGGCAACTTCAAACTCCTGGCTCAAGTGATCCTCCTGCATCAGCCTCCCAAGTAACTGGGACTATAGCTATGCACCTCCATGTCCAGCTAATATTTTCTATTTTTAGTAGAGACGGTTTTTGCTTTTGTACAGGCTGGTCTCAAACTCCTGACTTTAAGAGATCCTCCTAATTTGGCTTTCCAGTCAGCTAGAATAACAGATGTGAGCCACTGTGCCTGGCTAGTTTTTAATCTATCCCCAAAGAGCCTTGTTTTTGAACTTTCTTCACCATGGAAAGTCTTCCCCCTTATTGATTGTACCAGTCAGTCTATTCCTTAACTTTGCATTTTTATCTATGAACTCATTGATAGCACTCAAGAGCCTCATTTCTTACTATAGCTCCTCTTGTTCTGGTCCAGCCTTAGATCATATATGAGTCCACAACATCTCAACATTTTATGAGTGTTTACTCCTACAAATTAGGATTAATAACATAGCTAATCAGTATTAGTTTCCATACCCTTCTCTTTTGTAGTAAACTAGTGACTTTAGCTTTCAGAAAACAGAATTCTGGCATCACATTTCTTTTCCCTGTAGGAATCCAGGTGGATCTTATAGAAGCCTATTGATATAATTTATGACCAGAAGCTATCAATGCCTTTCAATGAAAGCTCATACTATAAAGCCAGACAGATCTGCTTTTAGGTACTGGTTTCACTAGTAAATAGGCATATGTATTTGGACAAATAACTCAATGTTCTCAGCTTCAGGTCCTATCTCTAAAATGTTTTAATGATATGTCATAGGGTTTTTCTTGAAGATTAAACGTGATAATAAGTACCTAGATAACAGTTTTTAAGAGGTTAAGTTTATATATGCAATATTTTTTTCCCCTTTGCTTTTCCTCTTTAATTCTCATTCCTATTGCTACATGGAATGTTTTTGCTGTAGGGTAAACCAGAAAGACTTGGTTGATGATCACTAGCTTCTGCTTTATAAAAGAAATAACTTTCAGTGGAAGGGATCGTGCACATAGGAGTACAGGTGAAATAACTTTGTGTGTGTGTGTGCGCTATAGCAACATATCTCACAGCAACCTCAAATGCTTTTTCAGCATAGAATAAAAAGGACTGCCATGTGCTAATGAAATGAAGATAAAGCCTCTGGATCTCAAAGCAAAGGGGGCCTCATATGCTTCTAGCGGTGACACCAGAATTGGCAAGATCCTAAGAAATTATATTTGGCAAGTATGTCAGGATCATGGAAGAATATAATGAAAGAAAAGTTTATGCAGGTAGGTTGAGATCTGATTATGCCACCTTATAGAGTTTATACTTTAAAAGAAAGAAACTTGAGGTGGTGCCTGTGGCTCAAGGAGTAGGATGCTGGCCCCATATACCAAGGATGGTGGGTTCAAGCCCGGCCCTGGCCAAAACTGAAAAAAGAACAACAACAACAAAAAAAAACTTGAGAGCTATTTTAGAGAAATTAATCTGAGGGCAGTCAGAATTGGAGTAAAAAGGTGTTGGTAAAGAGAGGTTAGACAGAAAGATTGGGGTTAGGATTTATTGTGATAGCCAGAGGCTGAAGTGATAAAAGTCTCAAACTTGTATAATTTGAACTCCCAGACTTTAAGGTGAGGTGAAGAAAGAAAGCCCTTGGACCAAGAGTCTAAGATGCTCTTGGCCTTTCCAGGTAGAATCACAGGCACTTGTGAGCTAAACCAGAGCCTGGAACACAAAGGTGTTAGAATCCATTCAACCTGGCCTTGGCATGGTAAGTATATTATGGGATGGACTTTTGTCCTCTCTTCAGCAATTCACTTAAGATAACCTCAGGACTAAGAGGTAGAAAATTGGATGGTACTGAAAAGAGCTGGCTGAGAGGGTCTTGAGTAGCACACTGATTGTAATGGCTCCCAAATCAAGCAAGATGCCCTCTTACAGGCAAAGGGTGCATGTGGTGTTTTTCTTTTACACAGCACTCCAGAATCTCTTTACCTAGGTCAAAGATAATTATTGCCATTAAAATACAAACTGACTTTCATTCAGCAATATATATATAACAAAGGTTTAGGGGATGCCAGTTAGGCTCTGGAAGCTTTTTTACTGCTGCTGGAGCTGTTTTCTCTCTCACAAATGAGTAAATCAGAATTCTCCTGGTTACCATAAAGCATTAACAAAATACTTACTGCCTCTGCCTAAAAATCTAGCCACTGTTGAATACAGAAATAAATACCACATAACCAGTGGTCCAGGTAATATTGGCTGAAAGATTACTTACCTAACCTTCATGTTTCCTTGGAAGGAAATGTGCAGAGAATTATAGTTCAACAAAATTTTACTTAACGAATAAAAGAAAAGAGAATTGAACTTTTTGAGAATCTGCTATGTTCCAGGTCTTCTGCAAAGACTTAGGCATGCATTATTTTATTCAAACCTTACAACTACCCTACAAGCTAAATATTACTACAAATGAGAAAATAGAGCCTCAGAGTAGTAAGATCACATGAAAAAATATGTAAAAATGCATTGAAGCTGAGATTCTATTCCAGATTCAACTTTCATATTTTAAAAGAGATGGCATAGGGAAGTATATGTTAATTTCCAAATGAAATATGTAACAACTGTTGATCAGCATTATCAGGAAAGGACACTACCTACTACTTCATTAATATTGGTCTTTTTTTATAGATATGGAAATTTAAGACCTAGAATTGAACTCTGACTTTTTGAGTTCAAAACTCCTAGTGTCTCTCACCACATAGAATCATACAACAGAATACTAGACTAGAAAGGTGCCCAGTCCCTTCCCACATCTTTATTTAACTAACAGATGGGTGAGTAGAGACTAAGTGACTTAGTTCAAAGGCAAAAAAGGTGTCAATATACACAAGTTCTTGAAGCTATTTCTGAGTTTCTCACCAATGCACCTCAGTCCCCTGTTCTCCTAACTGGAGAGAATTGTCACTCCTCAGTCCGTGCCCACTGAGCTTTCGTTACGGGTGCTGTCATCTTCAGCATTGCTCCTGTGCCACCCCAAATGTCTGTCTTTCACTGCATCTTCCCTCTTGACCTCTTTGGAACTATGATTCCTCACTCTGAGTTTTGAATCATCATTTTTCTTAAATCTGTTCCGGTTCCACCATTCTTTATCCTGTACATGGTACCTCCAGGTATTAAGTTCCTTATGATTAAAAAAACGCAAGCCATTCTTGATAACTCCTTCCATCTCACTGGGCTTATCCAATTCACCCCATAACGACGTTATGCTGCCACCATAATGTATGTGCACGTCATTCGTCCCCTCTGCCTGCCACTAATCTAGCCTAAATCTTGATCGCCTCTCACCCACCCCACTGCAGTAACCTCTTAGTTGATATCCCCCACTGAATAGTTCATCTCTATCTTTGTTCTCTTCCAATCCATGTTCTATGAAACCAGCAGTGAAAGACCTTCTAAAGATTATTAACCTTATTTTTTAAGTCTCTTAGAAAACCCTTCACTAACTGCCAACATACTTACAATCAATGTACTTTAAAATCAACAAGTGCTGATACCATCGAGCCTGAATCTACCTCTTGCTTTTGCTTTGTATTACTGTCTTTCCATCTCTACACTTCAAACTTGTTGACCGCGTTTCATTCTTCATAACCTTTCAGCCCATCATCTGACATTTTACCAGCTTAACTATAATTTCCAGAGAAGCACTCCCTGTTCTCAGTCTAAACTAGGTATCCCTTTAATTGTCAGTCACAGAACCTCAGATTTTTCCTTCATGGTCCCTTCACTCAGCTGCTAAATACATGCCTACTTTTGCAGTTAATTGTTTCCTGTTACGTTCTGAGCTATAAGGACTATAAAGGGAGGGACTGGGTCTGTTTCCTTCCCTGCTAAATCTTCTGCTTTCCCAAAGCGCTTGATATATCTAGAAGCTCATGAATGTTTGATGAAAAGATGAATAAACACTCAAGAATAGCCTACTTGTTTTAAGTTTGTAATGGAATTCTCTCAACACAACATTTATCTAAACTTAATTTGCTTCAATTAAAAACAATCAAAGTTGTTACACTGTACTTGATAGTAGTAAGAGAATAAAATAAGATTAGGTTGAAATGAAAATATATTCCCCATAGGTTGAAAAATTGACTTTAAATATGTTCTACTTCCCCAAAAGTGCATAATGAATACATTATAATGTATTAAGTGACTAACTTTCTCTGCCTATTTCAGTTTAGTTTGTTTTAAAATAATGAAAAGTAAAGAATGATCTGAGCTTAATCAACTTTTCTCTCAATTTTACTGCTCCTGAATGAAAGCTAGTCCTGGTGATGATAAAATGTCTAAGGAATAAGTGTAAAAGGATTCCTCGCTTACATGAATAAGGGCCGGTGGGTGACCTACTTACAGATGTGACATCGGAGGGGTGTTGGATATAAAAAAGCAGCATGTATTGGTCATCAAAAGACAATTGCCTAAGAAATACAAGACAATAAGGACATCAGAAGTTCTGATCATGAATTTATTGACTGACAAACCTCATAATTCAGCTACGTGCTGAGGAATATTCCTGACAAAATTTGGTGTTTGCTAGTTTCCTGTCAAGAAAGTGTTCACGCTGAGCAAAGTAGACAGGATAATGATGAAATTCAGGTAATTCCAGTAAAATTAGATCTATGTGCACATACACACATATACACACATTGTATATATACACACACATACACACATGAAAACATACACATATACGCCAGTGCTGCCAAAACAAAAGTTTTCCAAAACATCTTGAATTATACTGAAATTCTTCACTTTAATCAACACTTAGAACCAATTTCACTGCAGTTCCAATAGGTTTCTAAGTAATAAACTAGTTCTCAAACCACTCTCTTACCTAATTTTCTGAGTTTTTTTGTGAAATAAGACAGAGCAGAGGCATTTAAAACGTAAAATGCCACGCTGATATCTCGCTTTGTGAATGTGATAAATGGGGCCTTCACTAAAATGCATAAATCATTCTCCCTCGTGAGTCCCAACTGGGCTTCTGTTTACCAGATGGGAGGGTAAGGTGTAAATGCAGGCGGCATGCGCTCCAAATCCCGCTGTCGAGACTTTCATGAAGTGGTGTGCAACCCACCATAGTCCAGATGTGTTGGGCCCAATCAAAAACAACAAAACAGCTGACTGCAGGTACAAGCAGGAATCTGTTCTAGCTTCCTTATGAAGACTGCTTCAAACTTTTCATAATGACACTTAGAAGAAAAAGCTCTAGGGCCTCCCAGATCACAGAACTAGAGGCCAGTAGGACCCGCCCCATGCTCAAGAAGGACAGGTTACTTCTAAGCCTCAACCTTTGCTGCAGCTGGGTTAGAAAAATCACCCGCGTTACGTTATGGCCCAGCAGAAGGCAAGACAAGAGCACCAGACTAAGATCCCTTTACATGGATTGTTTACAAAGCACTGCTCTCCCAAATGTTGTCAAACTTAGTTTCTATGGCAACCCTGTGGTATATATATTATTGCTCCTGTTTTTCAGATGAGGGAAATAAAATCCTGAAAACTAAGATAGCTTGCCCGGTGTCATCACTGTCGCTAACTGATACAGGCGCCTTTTGAATCTAGTTATTTTTTTGCCCACATCACCAGCAAGTTGTATCTACCAAGCTTATGCTCGTAAGGGCCTTTTAATTTCACCTTTGCTCATGCAGATCACATTTCAACACTCCTATCAGGTAAGGCTACATGGCAGGTTAAGTATGAGAGGTACACAGCATAGTAGTTGACAACTAATTGAGCTGTCCCTTCTAACAACTCAGGCCTTGAGACATACTGCCAAGATAAGAATATGGTCTTAAAAGAATAAACGTCATCTCCTAAACCTCTTCAGGCAGATGCAAAAGAATGCTTGTTTCATTTTACTGAATCATCTGTTTTTCTTTTCGTTTCATGGTTCTTTTTCCTTTCAGCTCTTTTTTTTTTCTATTTCATGTTAATGTGAGGGTACAAACAATTAGGTCACAATATTTGCATTTGATAGGTAGAGTCCCAAGAGGTGTGCCATACACCTTTACCTTGTGCCCCTTAAGTGGGAGCACCCCAATCCCCTCTCCCCCTTCCGCTCCCTGCTCCCTCCTAGACCCTCCTCCAAACTTGAATTGAATTGAGTTTTTCTCTTATGTGGACAGGTATTAGATCATCTACTGGCTTCATATTAGTATTGAGCACATTGGAGATTTGCTTTCCATTCTGTGATGCTTAACTAGGAAGAATGTATTGCAACTCCAGGTTAATACAAAAGATATAAAGTCATCATCTTTTTACGGCTGAATAGTATTCCATGGTATTCATATACCACAGTTTGTTAATACATCAAATGGCTACTAATTGCTAACTGCAATTAAAGTTCCTATTAAGAAAAAATAATAGCTGCAAGAAGTTAAAACTTCAAAACCTTACTTGTGTTCTTCTCAATTGTATCCACACTTTTTGCGGCATGCCTTGATTATAAATTTCTAAAAACTGGAATAATGTCTAAAATTCCTTGAGAGCATTTCCTGAACCAGGCTTTGTCCTAAGATCTTGTAATGAATTGGGTAATTCTTACAGAAAACTACTACAAATAATAGTAGCTACCTCATAGTACCTACAATAGTACCTCATAGCTACTATTATTTTGACTACTTAACAGATGAGGTACTACTATTATTTTGACTACTTAACAGATGAGGAAAGTGAGGTACAGAAAGGATGAGTAAGTTTCTTGGGGTCTCCGAGCTGGCAAGAAACCATCTAACCCAAGCATTCTGGCTTCATATCCTTAATCACTAAATGTGTACTTGTTAATTATTATGAAAAATTGCAGCTGTAGACATACCTAAGTTTGCAGAATTTCTTTCAAATATCATCAAGGCCATTCATAGAAAACTTATGGAGCATCATATATATTTTCTTGCCTAAATAAATTCCATGGAGAATTTTGTGTCTAAATTCTCTTTTTCAAGAAACCCTCTATTTTCCAACATGGAAAAATAAAGGTGAGGGGACACGATGAAATCTCTTAGACCGTGACTCTCAGGAGCTGTGGCAAGAAGAGAAAGATTTGTTGTTCTTATAGCCAGAAGCAACCTTAAAGAGTGAGTTTAGTGACGGGATTTCTACCTCTATCTCTGTTTTCTTGACCACCAAGGTGTCCTGGACCACCTCCCTCTTCACTTGACCTAAAGTATCTTTCCAGTCCTACGGCAGCTCTGATCTTCTTCAAGAGAAGAAGAATCTAATCTACTCAGCTATCCTGTGTATTAGCTAATGAGCCAGTAATCACTTATATACTTCTGTAATGCCACAATGAAAGCATTAGATTTGGATTCAGAAGCTTCTATCTGCCACTAATTTTATGACCCTGGGCAGGTTATATAACTTCTCTGAGCCTCAGTTCCTCATTGCTAATAGGAAAATAATGCTAGCTTACACAAGTATCATAAAGGTCTTTACAGGTTCTGAGGAACTGAAAAAACATGAAATTATTGACATGTCAGTTAGAAACTCTTTAAGGAAGTCTTGTTTCTGGAGATAATGCCTTAACCCATAAGGTAAATTTTTATGACAGCAATGTCAGGCAACAAAGGTAATTGCTACAGGAATTGTTTGGTGGCCAAGATGATTTTTATTTTATTTAGTTATTGTGAAACAGAGTCTCACTCTGTCACCCTGGGTAGAGCATGGTGGTGTCACAGTGTCATAGCTCCCAGTAAACTCCTGGGCTCAAGCAAGAGTTCAGGAGACATGATTTTTTTTGTCCTTTGAAACGCACAACAAAATAATGTTCTCTTATTCCCACATGGTCCTCCACAGTAATCAGATACACAACTTAAATTATATGTATCTTCCATAGTGAGCATTTGTTTTCCAATTTATTAGCAAATACAAAGTCTGAACTTTGGGGGTGTTGAGAAGGCTAGGTTACTACTGATGGCTTTGGTTTTGTACTACATCAGCCCTCGGAACAGGACAATTGTTCTGCATACACATCCTAGTGAACACCATGCCTCCGAGAGGTTCCACAGACAGGCCAGGAGCCTTCTGTGGTACCAACCCCAGATTACTGCTGGAAGGCAGTGTCGTGTTTTTGAATAGCTAAAAAATACACAACCTTGTAAAATTGTAATTAACTGTTGCTTTCTTAAGCATGAGTCATTAAATTTGGACATATGCCACCTCTGGATTGATTGATGTATGTTTGAATTTGGAAATATTAATAGCAGAATATAATCTATAATTCTTGTTTGTACAAATTGCAGTAAATTGCAGTTCACCAAATTACTCTTAAGGAGAAAACAAAAATGGTCATAGACTTCATAAAGTAAACACAGTATTCCTAAAATAATTACACAGTTGTCATGATAAAATTCCAGTTGTTTCTCACCAGTAATCAGTGTTAAGTAAAGATACTTTCATCTTATATTATGTCATTCGCTTTTATAGTTGCCAAATCCCTGGAGTTTTATTTTTTGGGGAAGGGGTATTTACCTTAGAAAAAGTGGTCCATTTTCTTTTTCTTAAAAAGAAATAAGTAATGCATTAAAAAGACCATTAAAGCATTTTTATGGATACACAAATTAATTTGTAGAAAATTATATGCCACTGATGTTATATGATTATTATGTAATAATTCTTGTTATAGAAATAAAAATACATCTTATTTACATTAGAAAATTTGATGTATTTTAAAACTGTGGCAAATAATATCAGTGTTTTTATTTATTTTGAACCAATATCCTTTTGAACCAATATCCTCTTGAAAAAGCCAAGGTTATCAGGAAAGAGACTTTTTTGTGTGTGTGTGTTTTTTGGCCAGGGCTGGGTTTGAACCTGCCATCTCCGGCATACAAGACCAGCACCTTACTCACTGAGCCACAAGTGCTGCCCAGGAAAGAGACTTTTTGAACAAGGTTTTCATCGTCCTGTGCTAATGTTAGTTTTAAATAAATTATACATACACAAAGCATAGGTAAAAGCTCTCACAATATACAAGGTTATTATATATGGAGTTTCCATCAGAAAAGACAGAGAACATGTTCATATCTCAATAGAAGACTAAAAAAAGAGAGACCTTAAACGCCACGCTTAGTCCCGAATAACTGAAGAAATGATGTCTGTTAAGATTTTCCTGGAAGCCAACAAGAACATAAAAATGGAAATTAAGTGAAATAAAAGTATAATCAAAATGTTTATCAATTAACGTATATGGACTTCTCTCTGTTTTAAGACTTTCTGAGCTAACTAGAAATGAACCAAGTTTGATTCCAAAATTTTTTACTTGCCACATTGCACAGTCAAAAGTTCATTAAAAAAACTGATGAATCCCATAGTGCATTCAGTTGTTTTATGGAAGCCCAATGCATAAGGAGAAAGTCAGAATGGGCTGATTTTTAATGCTAATTTTGATTTCTAATGCTTACAATAAATCAGATTCAACCACTTTCTAAGTTCTATCCTGCCACACATGATCTAAACTTCTCTGTGGGAATAAAACACTTTAGAAGCTTATAATTCCTGCAGAGAGTTTTGATTATTTTATACAAACTAAACTCAAACAGCAAAAAATTTCACAAGGGAAATTGTTGTGTGGTTTAAGGCCACATAATCTGGTTTCCACCCTCATCTTTGCCTTAAGTGAAAGGCTTACTCATTAACTTGAAACAGTAAACTCAAACCTTCACATTTCTGGAGAGAATTCAATTCAGGACTTTGGCAGTATCGATGGTAAAATATTACACACAGGCTCAGGATGACCTTACACAGATAGACAGGACACATAGGTAATGCAGCCCATGCCAAATTTTTAAATGAGCAACAGGTACATTGCACATCATTGCCTTACATGTATATATGGACCACTCCCTCACACGCACTGAAAGTGTTCTAGTTTTTACAGTTTCTAGTTTTCTCAGTGCTGAATTATAAGCTGTGGTTGTAACTTAAACATTTATTTAGACTAGAAATGTGAAATAGGATTGGAATGGTATTAATTAGCCACCACATTAAGGAAAGCTTGGGCCATGCAAAAGTACACTTGAAAAATAGCTATTCATCTGGGGTTTGTGGTCTAAAAGGGACTAGCACAAGCTAGTAAGCAACCTCCCAGCCTCTTCGGAGAATTAGATAAGGCGTTAACACAAAGAAAAAAATGGAATTTTTTGTGGGAAACAGTTTCTTTTTTTGTTTTTACAAAACTGAGGCGAGTTAAATTTTGTGAACGAAGTAGTGGGCTACAACATACTGAAAAGAAGAGAACCAGGTATACATGAGAGAGAAAAAACAGAAAAGAGAAGGCAATGAGGCTCGGGAAGGAAAAATGTTCCCACGTGAAGAGCAGAGCAGCTCAGCCTGATCTGATTAGGTTTGAGACGTTCACTCAGGTGCACCCCCAACCTAGCCAGATTGTTTAACTCAGGAACACCCAAACTAAGACTGTAAACAAGCAAGAAAGTAATGAGACTTGGTGATGCCAAACTATTTTTTGAAATTATAACTTTGCCATACTAACTGCACATTTTTCGTTGTAATAGCAAGGTTGGAAATTACTAATTCATACTGAACAAGTCATTGTATATTTTTTTGAGAAGAAAAATGTGACATATTCCGTCTTTTGCATGAAGTTAGACTACCATAACGAAATAAAGACATGATCATAGAAAATGCTATTTAATTGAAAATAGTTTTGCCAAATAGAAACCTATCATTTCAAACCAATCTCCCCCAACAGAGACTATTTCCAAAATGTTGCTGGATGGTAAACAAAACATTCACCGCCGCCCCCTTTCCCCTGGGGCAGCTTCCAGGGCTGAACGCTGAGACGTGTATCTGAGAACATTCATTGATTCGGCCCTAGTCCTACCTCTACCATCTAAACCTCACAGAGAGATCCTGCATGGTGCCGGACACCCGGCTAGGTCCATTCTCATAGACCTACTTTATCACCACATTGCTTAGTATTAAGGAGTATAGTGTTGTGTAACTGCAAGCATAGTTTATTACGCAGCATATATGTAGCATATAGGCACTACTAACTCAAAGATTTCCACCCACTATTTCTCAACTGTATTCCCATTTACTCATTAATTTGATTAACATTTATTCAAGTGCCTGTTAGGTGCCAGGCGGTGGCACTGTGAATACCATATTCATGGATCCTGACCTTGAAGAACCTGGAGCCTAGCAGGTCATCCTGGCAAATTTCAATATATTATGGTAAATGCTGGGGTGTGGGAAGTATAGATCATCATAGGATCACATATGGGGAACCAATTAATGGGGTTCAAAATGAGGAGTCAATCTTCCTGAGAACCTGGAAGCTCTCATTGTGCAGGAGACAGGTGAAAATTAACTTCTAAGCCAAGAGCAATGGCTCACACCTATATTCCCAGCACTTTGGGAGACCAAGACAGGAGGACCCCTTGAGACCAGGAATTTGAGAACAGACTGGGCAACATAGCAAGACCTGTCACTATTAAAAGATTTTAAAAAATTAGCCAGGTGAGATGGTACACACCTGTAGTCCCTGCTACTCAGGAAGCTAAAGTAGGAGGATTGCTGAAGCTCAGGAATTTGAGGTTCAGGCTATGCAGCCTATGATCAGGCTATTGCAGTCCATCCTGGGTGACAGAGTAAGACCTAGTCTATGAAAAAAAAAAAACTTCAAAGTTATCATCTATACCCCTGAAATATCTTATTATTTACTCAGAGACTCTTTATATATTCCCTTAGTTTAATTAAAATCCTTTAGGACACATTCTGCTTTTTAAACTCTGGTCACTTTTCCCAATAATCATTCAACGAAACCAGTTTACCAGTGCAGGTTACAATTTATGTCCATGCAGAAAGCTGCACACAGATGATTATAGAAGCTTTAGTCATAATTGCCCAAACTTGGAAGCCATCAACTTATCCTTCAATAGGTGAATGGATAAACAAGCTGTGGTATATGCATACAATGAAGTATTATTCAGTAGAAAAAGACACGAGCTATCAGGTCATGAAAAGACGTGGCTAAAGCTTAAATGCATATTGCTAAGTGAATAAAAGGCACAGTGTGTGATTGCAACTATGACATTCTGGACAAAGCAAGGCAGTGAAGACAAGAAAGCTCTGTGGGAAGTGGGAGCAGAAAAGATAGATGTGTGGGCAGAAACACAGGGGGTGGGGGCTGAAATTACTCTTTCTGATACTGTAATGGTGGATCCGCATCCATGCTCACAGGATGTATTAATACTAAGAGTGCACTCATGCAAACTATGGACTTTGGATGATATTGATTCATCAATTTTAACAAATGTATCACTCTGGTATCCAGTGTTAGCAGTGGGGGAGGCTGTCCATGGTGGGGGGCAGAGAGTATATGGGAATTCTGCGCTTTCTGCTCAATTTTGCTGTGAGCCTGAATGAAACTATCATAAAAAAATAAAATCTATTTCAAAAGCATTACCATCGCCTCAAGACAACGAAAACAGGAAAAGACATTTAACTCTGGAAGGTGAAAAATCATCAAGACATGAATGGTAACTGACACAGCAATGCAAAGATAGTTGAAACCCAACAGCCTGGACAGGGAGATAGAAATTAAAAACACAAATTTGTGGTGCCAAACCCCAGGAAGGTTCAGAATTACAGGTACCAGGGACAAGGTAGGGTGAGGGCAAGAGGATCAATTTTCAACTCTACAAAGGAACCTTTAAATTTCGGGTGCCCTGTTGCTGCCTGCACTGTCAGTCAACCACACTCCTCCCTGCCTGAAAAAAAACAGGATGTAGCTATAGGTAGAGATTGGTTCAGAGAGGCTCTAGTCTTGGGAACACTATGAGAAAAACACGTAATCCAGGAGATGAAAAATCTAAAAGAAAAAAAATGATGAAGGGAACAATGTGGGAAACGAAGAATAATTTTCCCAAGAAAACTATGATTTATGGAGTCAGAGAGCAATCTATCATTTGGATCAGGAAGATGAAGAATCCATGAGGGTAATTTCCAAGGAAAAAAGTCAGAACTTATCAATTACCTAGGAGACTTGACAGTAATAAGAGGAGCTTCAGAGCTGATAGAAAGTTTAAGATTGAATAGAAAACAGGTACATAGAAAACTAAGCAAAAGCCAACACACAGTTAACTTCAGGGAAGAAAAGTAAGTAGATCAAGAAAAAAATATATAATAGATTATTACAGGTGGATCAACTGTAATCAAAGTTATACATAGTATGATCCTATTAATAAAAACACTGAATTATTTAACCAAAAACAAAACAAACAAACAAAAATATGAGTATGAAGATAGAAAAAGTTTGGTCAGAAAGAATAAAAAAGCTAAGGGCTTGTGCTCTATAGTAAAAATCAATACATGATTTTGAAAATTGAAAATCAAGAATTAACAGTATGACATGTTATTTGAATAGTTTTGAATATCATTTATGAAAAAGGCAATCCAAAAATATGAATGAAAAACTACAAATGAAAATATCAGCAAAAAGTATTAAGAGTAGTTGTCTCAGAGGGAGTGGGGAGGTGGGCAGAGGGAGGGGGATTGGTGGGATTTCACCTGCGGTGCATATTATAAGGGTGTATGTGAAACTTAGTAAATGTGGAATGTAAATGTCTTAGCACAGTAATTAAGAAAATGACAGGAAGGCTATGTTAACCAGTGTGATGAAAATGTGTCAAATGGTCTATAAAACCAGTGTAGGGTGCCTCATGATCGCATTAATGCACACGGCTATGATTTAATAATAATAATAAAAAAAAGAGTAGTTGTCTCAGAAAGGCAGGGATTAGGCAGCAAGGGACGCTGTACACAGAGACTGCTATTTTTCCATCAATGGTCAAGTGGCTTAATATCCCACTTTTCTCAGGAACATCATGTCGTTTCTTTACTGTCCTATCCAGTTAGTCAGCTCCTTTTATTCTCAGAAGTACATGACAAATTAAGTGTTCAGCCTGATAAGGTATTTTATTTTACTTCTAAATCATGGAAATTTATTACTTATTAAAATAAAAGGTTTTTTTAATGGAAGTGGTCCTCTGGAGTAAAAATAACTGGGTTTCATGTCCTTTAATACTTAGTGATATGGGGCTAATTTTCTGATCTCTCTGTGTCTCATTTTTTTTCTCATCTATAAAATAAGGATGATAACAGTTCCCACCTCATAGCTGTGTTTGGAGGACCAAATAGACCATTTTCCACAGTATTGCACACTTGACGGATGCTCGGTAAATATAATTTATTATTATATTAAATGCCCACTTTGACTTCTGAAATTTGTGTATTAATTGCTGTTACAACAGTATTGGGAGATGGGGTCTTTAATAGGTGATTAGGTGATGAAGACTCTTCCCTCATGAATGTATTTATGCCATTATTGAAGAAGTTGGCATTCTAATGAAGGGATAACTATGATCCCCATTTATTCTGTGTCTTTCACATTCACTTGCCCTTCTCATTCTGCCATGGATGACACACCCCAGACACCAGCGCCATGCTGTTTGACTTCCCAGCCTCCATAACCAAGTGTAGAAAGAATCTCTTTTCTTGCTAAATTAAGTCCATGGTTTTCTATTGTAGCAGCAGAAAATAGATCAAGCTACCCACTACATTTGACTGAATTCATAATGAATCAATCTCTTCCTAGTGGATTTTCATCTAAATTTTTAATTTTATAATTAGGAATCAGTACAAATTTAAACTTGTATTTCATTTTTTTTAAATCTGTAAAATGTATAGACTAGGCTGTTTGCATGATTGCTTAAAGAAAAAGCCAAATTTGAAACTTGGTTAAAAAAAGCAAAGATCCAGTAAAAATAAAGATATTTATTCATTTGGAATTTTTAAACCTTAAATCATAGTTAGAAAAATAAGCATGTTTCTTGTTTTCAAATCTTATTTTCCCGGTATATTTTTCTATTAACTTTCATTTACCACTGGGAAATACTTTCTGGCTAAATGCCCACATGTAATCACAGATTGGTGGCTGTCATGAGAGACTGCCTCCTTTTCTAGCTGTGACTGTAAGACTTTTTAGTCATTATACTTTGTAGGATTCTGGGAATATACCTTTGTAAGGGATTTAAATAGTGTGGGTTAGTCAGACATGTAAATAGACACAATAAAATGTGTCTAAATATAATAGACACTATTTCCTACATTATTTCATAACCTCTCCAGAGTTAGTACTATTTTATAGATCAAATAAAGAATAAGTAGATAATCTTTGCAACAGCCATTAGAAGACTTTTAAAGCATCATACAGCATCCTTACTGTTATTATTCCAATAAATTGTTTTATTTAAAGATGATATTTAATTCAGTTGCTCCTGTGTTTTACACTTTTATGTTCCAGGTTTCCAAATTTTGTTTCTTTAAGGTCAAGGTTTCTCTATGGTCTTTTGCAAGAATTCCAGACTACGTGATTTCCCTTCCTTGAACTCAACTGCCATTTTGACAATGTTTTTATTTTGCTTTCAATTATTCTTTAAAGTCATATGTGTATAAGTCTCACAAAATTTTTAACTATTTACATTAGGGACATTGTGGGCATAGCATAACCATAAAATAGCTCAACTACATTGCTACTTTCAAGTGAATGTTAATCTCTTCAAAATAGTCACTTTGGTATTCAGATCCTGTTTAATAGTCCTAACATTTTATTTATTTATTTGTTTGTTTGTTTGTTTTTGAGACAGAGTCTCACTCTATAGCTCTGTGTGCATGTGCCATGGTGTAGCTCACAGCAACCTCAAACTCTTGGGCTCAAATGATCGATGCTCTTTCTTCAGCCTCCCAGGTAGCTGAGACTACAGATAACTGCTGCAATGCCCAGTTTACTTTTCTTTTCTTTTTTTTTTTAGTAGAGACAGGGGTCTCTCTCTTGCTGGGCTGGTTTTGACCTCCTCAGCTCAGGCAATCCATCCTCCTCGGCCTCCCAGAGTGTTAGGATTACAGGTGTGAGTCCCCACAACCTGGCCACTGCTACCATTTTTAGTACTATGAAACTTACAGTACAATCTTCTGTATTTCTTTCTTTGGACATGAAATTACTGTGCAAAACAATCAGTAGTTATTTGTCCCCAAATCTAGCGCCAAGGTAAATGAGTAAACAAGGGGGGTAGTGTTCAGACTTACTGTTTTGTAGCTCAAATAATTCTGAATAGAATTCCTGAAAAAGCAGCTTCCCCAACTGTTAGTAGTAACTTTGAGCCTCCTCTTACTTTAACGTTGTTACAGATTATATTTATTTTTAAATATCATTTTAGGAATATTTGTTAGTTTTTAGTCTCCCCCCCATACACACACTTCTCCTCCATAAAGTGTATAATGAAGACACATTATGGGCACTCAACCGATGTCTACAATAGTAAAACCTCCCTGCCCTTCCTTTTGTAGGAGGAAACTGGTAATCAGAAAGAAATGTAATAAAAACCACCTGGGCAATTCCAACCAATTCAGCATTGCTGTATTAAAATTAGCAATTCAATTTCCATCAGAAATTGTGTTTTCTGTTTGTTTCTTATTTTCCATTTTTAGAAACAAAGATACCCATTCTGATACCTAGTAAAAAATTCTAGGGCGGCACCTGTGGCTCAAAGGGGTGGGGTGCTGGCCCCATATGCTGGAGGTGGTGGGCTCAAACCCAGCCCCAGCCAAAAACTGCAAAAAAAAAAAAAAAAGAAAGAAAAAAATTATAGACAAGTCTGAGTCTCAAGTTCTAGAAGAATAAGGTAGAGCTGCGGAAATGCTATGCCCAGATTCTCTTGGCTTTACCTCCACAATAAATATATCTATTGCTGTGCTCGGCGAGGTGGCAAAAATAACGTCTCTCTAAAGGCCTACAGAAGGTGCACCACCTACGCTGGCCAGGCTCTCTCACAGGCTGACTCTGTCTGTTAAGGATGCTCATCATTTTGAGCTTGCTAGACTGACAGGCAAAGGCAGGCATGTGGACGGAGGGAGAGAGAGTCAAGCTCACTGACCCTGGGTTGAGCTCTGCTCCCAGCTGCCTTCAACTTTGCAATTTGGTAAACTTTCCCACTCTTGCTCTGCAGATTCCTATGGGAATGGTGGAGTTTCTGAACCACAGCCCTACAAATGGGAAGAAAATATTACAGCTCAAACAACCCAAAGATGGGAGGGAAGAAGAGAAAGAAAGAGGAGAAAAAGAGAAAACCAAAAGGAAAGAAATTTAAAAAGAAGAGCAAAAAGGAAAAGACCAAAGCAAAAGTACAGAAAATATAACAAAGTGAGAACACAGAAAATAAATCTAAAAAGGATTCAAAAAAGGAAACAGAACAGAGATAAAAGAAGAATTAAAAAGAAAGACAGGGCTGGCTCAGAGCCTGTGGCTCAAGTGGCTAAGGTGCCAGCCACATACACCTGAGCTGGCGGGTTCGAATCCAGCCTAAGCCCGCCAAACCACAATCATGGCTGCAACCAAAAAATAGCTGGGCGTGTGGCAGGCGCCTGTAGTCCCAGCTACTTGGGAGGCAGAGGCAAGAGAATCACTTGAGCGCAGGAGTTGGAGGTTGCTGTGAGCTGTGATGGCACAGTACTCTACCCAGGGCGGCAGCTTGAGGCTCTCAAAAAAAAAAAAAAAAAGGAAGACAGGGGAAAGAAGATGTAGCAAGAACCTTTCCTATGTGACATAAAGATCATTGGCAGGGCAATTAAGAATCCAGGTCCTACGGCCTTCTAAGTACAGAATAGTATTAGGGAGAATACTAAAGAAATTTTGCTTCCTTTGTCTTTAGTTGTAAAATGAACACAATAGACTCCATTTTATTATAATATTGCAAGCTTTACCCTGAGTAAAAATGCCATATTACATTCTATTGATAGTGTGATTTGGCTAGAAATTTTTCCTGAGTAAACGCAATGTTATAAAAATGTACAATTGGCATTCCTTCCAAGTTTTGCTGATATGTTCTAATCCTGCTTCCACCACTTTCTATTCTTTTTATATTCTCATTGTATATTATTCTTGCCACACTGTCTGACCTCCCTGTCTTTGCTCACCACTGATCCAGTTCATCCTGCTTAACACTGACAAATTAATCTTGCTGAAACAGTCCCTCAATACATCGGGCCTTTACTCCAAATTCCTCGGTGGGCTCTACTGCCCACTAAATGAAGTCCAAAGTCACATCCTGGATCCGATCCCTATACACACATTATAGTCATAACCCTCTCGCTTCTCTCCTAAGCAGGCTTGCTGGTTAAGCCTTCACAATTTTTTTTTTCTCTGAGTCCCTCTGTCTAAATGTCAGAGCTATACACAATTTTATTTGTCAACTAAAAACAAATTCTATTTGCTCTTCGAAAAAAATCAATAAAATAAAATGGAAAACACACAGCTTTGCAGATGGAAGAGAATGAAAAATGTTCTGTGAACACACTGCAGAGATCCATAGATAACCCACAAGAGGAGGGCTTCTGGAACAACACCCAGGACATTTCTCTTCCAGCAGGTATCACAATAGATTTATCTGTGCACTTCCTTATTTATCATCTATTTCATTCGGTATAACATCGATCCATGAGGCCAGACATATGATGTCTGTATTGCTGTATCCTCAGTACAACTGGCAGAAAGCTAATCACTCAGTAAATTCTCACTGACAGAACAGATAGGACAAGGGAAGAATGGAATCAGCGTGGCCTGTGCCGACCGTCCTACCACAAGTCTTCTTGGATTTTTACCCTTTGACATTTCATATTCCCAGATCACCTACGATCAACGTTCCTATAGCCCTTGGTTGGTTTTTAAGTTTCTGCTTCTCCATCAACAAGAACTTCTTGTTTCACTAGCTTGACTCCCTTTTCTTCAAGACTTTTATCTCATGAGACACTAAATCTCTACTCCATCCTCAGTTTTCCAGAGAACTTGAAGTGTAATTGATGACCTGCCCTTTATGCAAGCTAGAGTTTAATGCACTCTGTGGTGTAATCTACTTGTTACTGCTGTCTAGCTACCGTTCACCATCAGCAGGCCCATCGGATTTCCCCAAATTCTAGTTCCACTTGTAGGGCTTGCGTCCGAATGGTGTCTCAGCAGTGGTGAGGAATGGTTTTAGAGCCCTCCAAAAGTAACAGATCATGGAATACCTTGTTCATGTATTCCGAATAAACATATTCTTTGGGGTATGAAACTATCTAACAATGAAGAAAAATGGATTTTCATTCATATAGGTGAGGATTTGTTTTAAATGGCTTGGCAAGAAAATACTTTCTCTTGTGTGCCGCTCCCTTAAAAATTAACCACTGTGCCTATAAACCACCCATGACCATTCCTATCAAGTAATTATAGTTTTAAAAACCAATACCTCAAATGTCATAAAGAAGAGGCCAGATTAAAAACTCAGGGCAGAGATTGGCTAGTGTTTGACATTCTTATCCATGTATTTGGAAGGATCTAGTGACCTTATTTTCAAAATAATTTATTTAATTGTACTTCTATTTGGAAGGATAAGTTATATTTGATAAATGATGCTTTTGTGTAAAAGCACATACAGGATAGGTAGGCCTATACAGCAACCTCTTAGCATTCACTCTTTAGGTAGACTAAGAATCTAGAACAATTCCTCATCATGGTGGAGAGAGATTTTTAAGACCGTTACTAGACAGAGAAAATCTCTACATTCCCAACAAACTCATGTTTTGGCATTCATCTATGAGATAAACATTAAAAGTAGAAAAAATAATAAGGTACATGTCCTTTAAGTACATAGACTCTTGGTTTTTATTTAAGAATATTTATGGTGATAATCAGTGTTGCATATTTTCCTCCACTTTGCTATGAAGATTTCAAATTCTGTCTTTCTAAAGCATCCCTCTCCTTGATCTAGCTACTCTAAAACACACATCAACATATGCCTAATCCCAAGACTAAAAATCCATTAAGATTTTTGTTCTCCAGTGCCCCCATATCCCTGATTATGCCCTGGCTGCTTTATCTTCAAGTCCAGTTACATTCAAGGTCAGTGTGTGTGTCCGTGTGTGTGTGCACGTGTGTGTGTGTGCTGGTGTCTGGCTGGACAATGACAAGCTCTGCTTAATTGCATCATTAGGTGAGAGACCACAGATCTCCTGCTGCCTTCAGGGCTGATTGGAATTTTAAAATATTATTTTCACTTAGTGGGATCTAAATTAAATAACTAAATTGCATTAAAACATAACTATGGTACATTTACTATTAGCTTTTGCCTATTTACAATTGTCCTAGACACTGGTGTGCCCAAAGAGGCATATGGTTATATTCTGGAAAACACTTCATTTTACCATTTGAATTATGACAGGACGTTTGCTACTACGCAAGAATACAGTATACTTATTTTTTTACAACATCTTCCATTTTTCCCATCTCTGATAGACTTCTCTCACATTATTCTGTCCCTCCCAAATTGCTAGTTAATAAATCATCACCATAAGATCAATGGGCTTACATCTTTGTTCACACTTTTGTGTATTTATATCAGGGTAACCTTGATGGTTCTGCCCAGGGAGGTGGAGAGCTGACTTAGCCTGCTCTGAGTTATTCCTAAGAGAGTGTGAGAGAAAGAAAAGAGAGAAGAATGGAGTAATCCAGGGTTCGGTCCTGAAAGGCCGAAATCATTATAAAAAGTCCTTGAAATTCCTGTACAGAGTCAGACTACTCCTTGTTCATGTAAGCAAGTTATAAAATTGTCTCTATCCTTCCTAATTAAAGACCTGATCGTGAATTTCAGGTTACTTAGAGAGTCGGGGTCGGGTTTGAGGCACCACAGGCCACCCAGGGAAACACCAGCTGCATCACATTTCTAACTGTCCTGTCCTAGTCTGGAAAAAATGTTCCAATCTTAAAAATATGTCTAGACCATGTTATTTGACTACTCTGTGATTCTTCCATGTGGGGACCTAGAGCTGGATGGGTAAGATGGGGCTGGTGAATGAGCATTCTATGTGAAAAGGTTTTTCTGCAAGTCAGCCATTAGAAGTAAAGACGCTGCCTTACAGCTAACATCAAACTATGGCATGCTCTCTCTAGCAGCCTGTGGAAGGGCGTTTCCTGCACTGCCTGTTTAAGCAGAGGGCAGACAGGAGGTCCTCTTCTGGCTCAGGGACTCAGGCATGATCTGGACAGCAGGGCGTCTTTACAATGGCCTCACTGTCTTGTAGGTATGCTCCTCCTTTTAAATCCCAATGCCTCCACAACCCCCAGATCTCCAGATTCTAGTGTGCAGGAGCCTGAGTATGTTCTCCACTGCAGAAACACCCCCAATTTGGATATATCCATTCTCCATCATCTTTGGTCAAAAAGATAACCTATATTATTTTATGAACCTGCTAGAGGAATTTTTAACTATTCTATTTGGGAACAAAAGTGGTGTTATAAAAATATTTTAGGATCTTATAACCATAGAATCTTGGATTTTGAGGGATGAGGCCATAAAATTATATTATAGATAAGGAAGTGGATTTCCTAGAGAAGCTGTCTAATTTCTTCAAGATCACATGACTACTTACTAATTTACCTTAGACTAATATCTAAATTTCTCAGTTCCTAATCTATTGTTTTTATCCATGATACCTTACCACTCAATGTTTCAGCCTTTCGAAGAAACATTATTATTTAGATGTAGGATCTCTAACGCCATAAATGAATAATAACATAGGAGATTTAGGACCTGGCACACACTTGCAGGATGTAGTATCACCAATCCTCTGAGAATTCTTTCTACAACAGACCTCTAAACCTCACAACTTATTTAGTTGAATTGAATTGCATGCCTGTTCATTTGTGGCTGGTAGTAACATCCCTTAATCTCAGGAGAGGAAGGATGATGGAGTTTCTTCTGGAAATACTGCCAAGAGCCATTTCCCTGAAAAGCAGCAAAGAAGCACTAACTCTGGTCTTTGGTTATTTGGGTCCTCCAAAGGAAGAGGAAGGGATAGGCCAAATTTGCCCCTGTGCTGTCGCATCAACATGAGTGTATGCAGGAGAGATTAGGGGAAGTGAGCAGGATTGGGGGATTAATAACATTGACATTGATGCCTGGTGATAGCAGAAGAAGGTAAATCTTGATCTGTTAAATAGCTGACCGCCTGGGAAGTTGAGCTGCCCACAACTGGCAGAAACTGGCATGGTATAAAGAATAAACACCCACACGAAACGAGAAAAGAACAATCCTAAGCCACAGGGGTGTCTAAGAGGAAAGGATGAAGAGAAATACTTAAAGCGATAAAGAAAAATGGGAAAAATAACCAAATTAATATGGTAAACTATTACTATGGCAACCATCTTGCTCCTAAAGAGGGTACTGGGTACCAGTCTGAGGCATTTGGGCTTTTTTAACGGTTTCTGTATGAGATTGCCAAGATCCCTTCCTTTGGAGTTCTGGAGAAGTTTTCATTTTTTTCAAAGTATCTCTGTACATCCACTCTTATATCGTAAAATATACCTGTGGCTTCCTAATAAGAAGGTGTGGGTCCCCTTTCCCAAAACCACCCCTGGAGAAACTATTGACTTAAGAGAGAAGCATGGGTCTGAACATCTCATATGAAAGTAATAAGCAAACTCCTAGGAAGAAAGTTTATGGAGTCATTGTGTAGGGTGGCAGCATCCTGGGCAAAGGACCACTGAATCACAGGATTAAGGACTGGTTTAGAGAGAGCTTTAAATTATGTTCTTATCCTTTCTTTTTATTAAATCGTAACTGTGTACATTGATGCATTTATGGGGTTCAGTGTACTGACTTGATATACCACATGAAATGCTTACATGGAACTGATTAACACATCCATCACCTCGCTTACTTATCTATTGTGGCAAGACAATTATATTCTTTTCTTAATAGTTTTGAAATGTACTATTGCATTATGCACATTAAGTGAGGTTCCCCCCAAATATCCTCCCTTCTCCCACTTCCCCCTCTCCTCCCCTCTCTCTCTTCTTCCTTTATACTTTCTGGACTATAGTTATGTTTTACCATTCATATGAATGTGTGATTATATATTGATTTAATAGTAGTATTGAATACATTGGATGATTTTTTTTTCCATTCTTGAGATACTTTACTAAGAAGAATACGTTCCAGCTCCATCCAGGTAAACATAAAAGATGTGAAATCTCCTTTTTTATGGCTTCATAGTATTCCATGGTGTACATATACCACAACTTGTTAATCCACTCATGGGTCAATGGGCACTCGGGCTGTTGCCACGTCTTGGCAATTATGAATTGGGCTGCAATAAACATTCTGGTGCAAATGTCTTTGTTGTAAAATGATTTTTTGATCAGCTGGGCATATACCCAGTAGAGGAATTTCAGGATCGAATGGCATTACTCAGAAAAAAAAAAAAAAATGAGGAGATAGTACATTGCCAGACTGTTCTGATCCTTTCTCCCAGATCACCTTAGGATGGTCACGGTCTGCCCCATCAGCAATAAATCCATAGCAACATCCCAGGTCACCACCAGGGGGCAATACAAGGGCAGAATGATAGTCCGTTGGAGTGAAAAGATGTCCCATCAACTTGTCACAAGCAATGATTGGTTCCTCTACTTCGTCTCTATATAAAGTCCCTAAGGTGACAGATGGTAAATCAAGGGGATTGCCTTTGCCCAGAAATATATAAGAGATGGCTTGTCCGGTAGACGATCTAATACACGCTCACATAATAGAAAAACTCAATCTAATTCAAGTTGGGGGGAAGGGAAATGAGGGGGAGGGAGGGGGAGGAGGGGGATTTGGGGTGCTCCCACTTAATGAGCACAATGTAAGGGCGTGTGGCACAACTTTTGGGTGCAAGACACAGCTATACAAGAGGGACTCTACCTAACAAAGGCAAATATTGTTACCTAGTTGTTTGTACCCTCACAGTCACCTGAAATTAAAAAGAGAGAGAGGGAGAGAGAGAGATTGTTTGTGGAAGGCCAGTTAACCAGCACTTTATATGAAAATTTAAGTGTACTTAATATACGTAAAGGCAATGATCCCATACTATAGTTTAAATTAAAAAAAAAAAAATCAGTAACATGCTGTATACAAGAAGCATTATTCAAACAAGAGGACACAGGGCACAAAAGGGTAAATTCGCAATTATTCAAAAATTCAGTGAAAACTAGAATTGCACTCTTACATGGGACAGAATAAAAATTTATAGATAAAATATTATAAAGTACAAAGAGGGACGTGAAACCCTGGTAAAGGGAACAATGGAGCATAAAGGTTTAGTCGCCATCAACATAAACGCACCTAAAAACAGCACCATGGAGAAAAAACATAAATCGGAAATGGTAGGTCAAGACAAACCCACTGCCTGAAACTGATCAATCAAGAAAACAAAATTAAGTTCTAGATTCATAACTGTATTGTAATAGAATTAGAAGTTAATAAATGTTAGGTCCAATATGTCTGAAAGCTATAAAATATTGAATGGCCTTTGGAAATTATAAGAAAAATAACAAAATATTTAGAATTTAACAATGCGCTTCATACTACATGTCAAAATTTGTGGATCACACCTGTAAACAATATTTATCTATTTATCATTCATAACATTGAATATATTTGTCAGCGAAGAGAAAGATTAAAAAAAAAAAATACAGCTAAGCATTCCACACAAGAAAATGAAAAAAGTCAGACAGACCCTACCTTCTAAAAGCAAGGAAACAATTATGGAAAAATAAGAGCTGAAATCAACTCAATATAAAATTTAAATGGAAATAGAGAAGCATAACACCAAAAGTTCATTATATGAAGCATCAATACATTAAACAAATCTCAGATAGGACTGATCACAAAAGATAAATAAATCAAATATAAGAGATAAAGATAAAATATCCTGACGAAAAGAGAAATAACTATAAGCACAACATAGATGTTAATAATAAAATAATATTATAAAAAATTATAGTCAAGAAAATTTGAAACCTCAATAAAATGGATACATTTCTGAAAACAATAAAATTCAAGAGTATATGCAATAAAAATCAGAAGCTTAGACTAAATAAATTGGCATCAAAGAAATTTAATTTACAAAGTAGTCTCAGGCCCATATGGTTTTGTTAGGTCTGATGGAGGCTGCGCAGGTGGGGAAGAAGTGGCAAGGAAGTGGCTCAGGGTGAAGAGAGGGAACTGAATTATAGTTAGGGACCAGGTTGCCACACGGAACTGTTCCCTGCACATGGTAAAAAGTTCCTAGCGACCTGTAACTGACCTAGAGCATCTCTATATAACCCCAAACTGTCAATCACCCCAAAGGCAAGAAAAAGCACCAGTCCTGCCAGGGGAAAGGCAGCGTAAAGGAGTTACTTAATTAGCTTATAAGAGGTGGTATGTGCTCAGATTTGGGGGTCTCTTCTTCACTGGGGTCACAGAGAGGGAATTCAGCTAAAGGGACCTCAGCTAAAGCTAAAACTGGGATATCCCTCATAAAAATAACAAAAACTATACAAATTTCTAGGAATTAAAGAGTACCCACAGTTTTATGGAGAAACACCTAAACACCTTTTGAGCTATATTTTCCTTGTAGTGTAGCCTTGTTCTCCAATAAAGGTATGTTGACTGTGATTGCTTCCTGTTTGTGATCAGTCTGTCACCAGCGAGGCACGTGGGCTCATTCTTGGCACTGGCATCCAAAACCCAGAGCATCAACTTCCAGAGGGTCCTAGCAATTTTACAATTGATTTCTAGTTTTGTAAGAAGAAAGAAGAAAAGGCCTGGCATTGTCCCTCACACCTGTACTACCAGCCCTTTAGGAGGGGGAAAGGGGAGGATCTCTGGGGGCCAGGAGTATGAGACCAGCCTGGGCAACATAGCAAAGCCCTGTCTCAAAAAAAAAAACAGTCAGGAATGAATAGTGAAATGTGCCCATAGTCCCAGCTTTTTAGGAGGCTAATGCAGGAGGATCCCCAGAGATCAGCAGTTTGAGCTGCAGTAAGCTATGATTATGCCACCGCACTCTACCCTGGGTGATAAAGTGTGACTCTGTCTCTTAAAAACAAACAGAACAATAGAGAAAGGAGACTGAGCAGTTCATTTTGTGAGACAGGTATAATCTTTATTCAAAAACTGGGTAAATATAACATAAGAAAAGGAAATTATATATTTTACTTATAAGCGTAGATATAAATATTCAAAATAATATTAGCTATATAATCCCAACATTTTCTTTAAAGTTTACCAGATGGAGGAATGCAATGATGTTTGAATATGGGAATAATTTATCAGTGATGTGTACCACATTAATAGGCTAAAGAAAAAATTATATATTTTTACTAAATACAGAAAAATGATAAAGTTTAATCCACATATTACAATAAAACCTTTTTCAAACTAATTAGCAGAACTTCCTTAACTGGGTGAAGCGTATGTACCTAAACACTTCAGCTTTTAACACATTCCCTTTAACTTTCAGAATAATACCAAGATACCCACTGTGTCTGCTATTGCTTAATGTAGTACAGTGAAGTATTAAAAAGGAATTATTTGAAGACCTGCTACATGGGGAGTAGAGGAAAATCAGCATATAAACTATTAAGAGAGCTCAGCAAGGTTGCAAGTTCCAAAATCAACCTACATAAAATCAATAGCATTTGTCTGCATCAACAATAAGCAACTAGATAATACGCTAAAACTGAGACATCACTCACACAGATAACAAAAAGTATAAAAATGTCTAGGGATTTAAGAGTACCCAAGGTTTTATGGAGAAACACCAAAAACCTTATTAAAAGCAAGAAGAGAATACAAAAACATTCTAGACTCTTAGAAAAGATAATAACAGTGTAAAGACCCAGGTGTTGTTTCCATGAATTTATAAATTCAAGGAAAATTCCCATCAAAATTCCAAGTAGCTTTTTAAAGGCAAAACTTATTCTACAATTGGTTTAAAGGAATGAAAATCTATGATTGGTTTAAATCACCTATGGGAAAGTAGAGCAAATAATAAAAAAGAATAAAGAGCAGACAAATGAAGAACGAGCAGGCACGCAAATGTGAGAGCGTTATAGATGATAAAATTGGCCTCCCAAACTGGGGTGGCCGTCAAAATGTACAGCTTGGAGTTCCTCGGGGGGAAGCAGCATTGACCGTGGCCTCCGACGCTACCCCTTTGCATCCACTTCACATGGAGGCCACACTTCCTTCTGGGTGTTCACAGTCACCACTGAGCACAGGGGAGGCACAGATTCAACACAGTTCCCATGATAATACTACTCTGGCAGGCAGAAGTCGGTTTGAGAAAATCCTGGCCAAAACTCTCCAAGAATTGCATTTCAGTCTGAGATTCTTCCTACCCAATTCTTCTTCATAGGTCTTGGATACTCATAGGGGCCATTTGGGGCCCCTTCCCCTTCATCCATCACAAATGTTCCCCCCTGTTGTTAATCTCATAAACAGGTGAATTCATTTGGCATCTGCTTCCAGGAGGACTTAGACTAACATATAAAAAATGATGCCTGGACGGATTACTCAATAGATGTTATTGGAAAAACTGCCTCCCATATAAATAAAAATATTATTGCATCCCTCTCTAAAATCAAAATTATAAGTGAATCCCAGATGCATTAAAAATTAAATAAGACAAGTATAAGTAAAAAGTTAAAAGAAGATAATGCCGTCTAGTAAAAAGACCCCTTAAACAAAGCACAAGGCAAAAATTTTGATTAGAGGATGTCAAAATTATGGATTCCTGTTCGGTGATACACTTTCACAAACACTTTCTTCCCTATCTCTACACCTAACAGAATTTCTGATTTGTAGGTGGGAACATGGCCACCTGAATAACTAACTACATTTTCCCAGTCTTCCTTATAGCTAGATATGGCCCTGTGACTACTTTCTACCCGTGGAATGTGAGTAAACTTCCGACACATGTATGTATCTTTCATATTGTGCCCTTAAAATGAAGGGACACGCCCTCCTCCCTCTCTCCTCTCCTTCCCAATGGCTGCCCAGAGCCCCTTACACCACGTTAAGAAATGCAATGTCCAGCATAACAGGACAGCAATACAGAAAGACCACTTCCTCCCGGAGTGTGATTTGGGAGAGAAAGGAACCTCTTTCTTATTTGAACCACTGCAAACTCAGAGCTCTACTACAAATATCACAGTCACCAGTTCACATTGGCTGGAAGAGGCTTCAATTCCCAACCCCAGCCACCTTCATCCTTGCCCCTCACAGGTCCCTGGGTGCAGGGAGGTTCCAGATTGGGTGGGTCTCTGGGTGGCAGAACAGCAGTGCATTCAGGGGGTGAGTCTGTGGGGTCTCTCTAGGCATCAAGTGGGGCCTGGCCCTGGACACCCCCATCTTCTGTAAACTGGCCAACAGCCCCATGCGAAGGGCGCCCTGACTTCCCTGCCCCTAGTGACAGCTCCAGACTGCCATTTTGCCCTGGGCCATGCAAATTACGTAGCTAGCTCAGCCTGAATCCTTTTAGGATCATTACAGAAAGAAAACTTTTCTGGTTTGAGGGAGAAGGGTAGCCAGTAACCTAGCTCTGTCCCTTGGAATCTGATCTTCTGGAGGTTCTCTCACTCGGTCCTGGTGCCAACCGTCACACTGGCCTCTGGGGGACGCTCCTCCCTTACTACCGTGTACATCCAAGTAGCCCTCTTTATGCCCCTTGGTGCAATGGAGCCTAGCCAGAGATTTCAGAAAGGATTTGCCAAATGTTAAAGAAAACAAAAGAAAGAATAAGCACAAAATGCACAAGGCCTAGACGGTCCCCCTGACAAAGCAGGGCTTGTGGTCCTGGGAGGGAGGCTGGTTCTTAGGAAGCCCATGACAGCCACGGCACACCCAGCCCTTCCATGCCTCCCACTTCCTCACAGATGCTCCCTTTCAATTATTTACTAATTCCTTCAGATGATGTAGTTTCCCCTCAGAATGGCTCACCTCTTCTCGATGACTTATACCAAAAATGAAGTGAGGAGGAGAAAGAGAAGGAGATGAAGAAGAATAAAGGTGGGGGGTGGGGGGTAGGAGCTGTTTCAGCTGTAACAGACCTACCATTTGGGACAGTCATATTAACATAAAGTACAAAATTATTTCATTTATATGTTGGGAAATAAGTGATTTAGTAACAAAAGCATTACCATTCCCTAACAGTGGAAATGTTAGGGTATCTTTGTTATTTCAAATCCTCTACATTCAATGATGTGCTCTACAGAACCCACTTCAAAAAAAATAAAATTTAGTGGTGATGCGAAGAAAATAACATTCAAGCTTATCCGTAGAACTCTGACATCAAGTTGTGTTTCTAAAAGCTTTACACTGCTTTGTCCTATTGGGGTTGTTTGTTTTTTTGAGACAGGATCTCACTTTGTTTACCATAGTGTTGACCTCAAACTCCTGGACTCAAGCGATCCTCCTGGCTGAGCCTCCAAGTACCAGGGTTTACAGGCATGCACCACCATAGCGGTTATCCTATTACTTTAATGCCTGATTGATTTTTCTGACAAATATGACCTAAATGTAATAGTATTGTATTATTTTATTTTTAAATATTATAGCAGGCTAATTTCTTTTCATATTTTTTCTCATATGATTGGTCGACCTATGGCGATGACAGACTTTTTGTACAAGCTTATATAATAAAATACAAAGCCCTGACAACTAATTTATAAATTTTCTTAGGCTAGAAGATTTATAACCTTCAAATTTCATACGATGGTAAATATTTTTAAAGTGAAAGTGAAAGCCATAAGTGATTGCCAACTTTTTATTTTATCAACACACTGAAAACCAAAAGATAATAATGGTATTTTTCCTAAAGGAAAAAATATTCTAATTCTGAAGGAAGCCCTTTAACGGAACAAATTAAGCAATGAATTTACTACATTCTCATTTCTCTGGGGAGCACTGAAGAATACCTAAGATCATTACCGGGCAATCTCCTGAATCAGAGGCTGGCAAAATATTTTAATTCTTAGTATTTCCCTCCAAACTTTTCAACTACTTTAATTTCTGTAATTTTTAATGAACCTTTAGCTACAACAATACAAGAGATTCAACAGGATGGACTCTGCTGCTTTTCAAAGCCACCCTGAATTTAAACCCCTTTGAAGTAAGTGTTCCATTACGCTCTTTTTTTACTACAAAGAACACTAAACAGAAAACTCTTATGAAGTGCTACTACCCTTCTCCTGAATTCACCCAGAATTTTTTTCCTATGTTGTGCTCTTTGCATCCCAAACTTTTATTTATAAAGCAATAGAATGTCACATTATTACATCCTTGAAATACACACCATGGGTTATTTTTTAATACATATGACGTTACTTTATAAGTAATGATCTAATCTGATAAAGTCTCATCACTTGATATCAGTATAAATGTCTTCACTCTTCACAAGGCTCTCTTATACATCTAATTCCTCTTGGAAAGTATACTTTTTATGCACATACTTATATGTAGGTAACAAGGTGCTAGACATTTTTAAAATTCTGATGAATATTCTATACTTACAAAGTTCTGTTCTTATACGTATTTTAAACATGGCTGTCTAGAATGTTGTTGTTACCTGTGCAGAAAAGAGACACTGTGTAGAATTAATGAGAAACTCAAACTTGACCTTCACCTTTCATTGCATAATAATCAGTGTAAGACGTTATAAGGAAGTATTTATATATTATTTTAAAACAAAGGACATTATTCTGATAGCTGTTGGGCCTAAAATGTAACATTTGACTTTCAAAGCAAGTAAATGTGCAACACTCAGAATAAGGAACTCAACCAACAAAGGATCATGAAGTTAAAAAGTCTCTGTTAATCAATGACAAATTTAGTACTTGTTGCTACAATTACAAAGATAATAGTTCCTTTATGTCAGTGCCTTTGGTTTTGCAGCTGTAAAATAGCTTTGAAATTCAGCATTTCAAGGAATAGAAATTAATAGGAGGTCATTTCTACCAGAGAAATTTTAGGGGCCCATCCTCTCTAATCATCATTAAAAACTAAATCCGTAGGAGAAGAGGCACTTTACTGATTGTCAAGTGGAAGCTATTATTCATTTGATGAAGCTCTTGGCACCGTGCCACTGATTCTGCGCTCCAGCCCGCTGGTTGCTCCCCTCCACCGCCTGCAATCAGGGCTGTTTCTGCCTGCCAGGAGCTATTTATAGAGCGAGGGGGGAGAAAAGCTGATATGTTCTCCTTCTTGAAAAACAACTTTCAAACTTTGTAAGTACAAATCTATTTTTCCTGTCACCAGGCCGTATCTGCTTTTTCTGCCTGTGCAGAAGATAAGGAAGCTGACTTCAAGACAATTGCCTTTCCTAACACTGATGGAGTCTCGGGCTCGGTCACATGGCCTCTGATCCGCCCCAGGATTAATACTCACTGAAACTACACACACTGTCAAATGTCTGTGGTATAATTGTGGCCTATCTACACTTCTGTGTCAGGCCCAGTTCTGTATCTTAAAAATTTCCAAAAGGCCCCCTGCTTTCTTATACCTATACCCAATGTATTTGGCAAAAAATAAAAATAAAAAAAATTAAAACCCCCAAAATAGGAGTATAAGAAAACATTTGGGAACTTGATTTTTTAAGAGTTGCTTTAAACCAAATTAGTAGGTATACCTTATACCTACACCAAACGTATTTGGCAAAAAATAAAAATTAAAAAAATTAAAACCCCCAAAATAGGAGTTAAGAAAACATTTGGGAACTTGATTTTTTAAGAGTTGCTTTAAACCAAATTAGTAGGTAACCGTTGTGCTTCCTCCAGTTGCAAAAGACCGCTGATTTTCATAAATTTGCCTAAAATATTAGTCATCTCAAGGTGATATAAAACTCTATTATTTAAAAATTTACCCACATGACGTGGACATCATATTCTCAAACTTAGCTTTCATCATTTTCTTTGTGTTGAGTTGCCGTTGTAAACATATTCTAAAACAAGCTATTCAGAGTCTTTATTTTAGGAAACTTTGGTACTCTAATCTCAGCAGCTGCAAGCACAATTTTCAATATTTCATATTCTGAAAGAATAGAGAAAATAAAAATAATAGCATGCCTTCAAAATACTTATCATACCAATACTCGTATTTCTGATTGCTAAAACTTAATGGGAAGGAGTTGTACAAGGTTTGACAAGTTCATGAACTCATCCTAGAAAAAGTGCTGCATGCCTCGTTGCTGAATGTCACTATGGTCACATTTGAAATACTCCCCTTGGGAAGCTGTGTGCTCATGCCAGAGCCTAGTCCACCCGTCAGAGGACTTCCTCTAGGGTGAATTCACGAACTTAATTGTCAGACCTTGGACCATGCCAGCTCTAATGGCCATTCCAGAAAAAGAGTTTCAAAATTGCTTTGAAGAGTGGAGTAGACGCTGGTATTAGTGCAGAGCTTCCCCAGGGGAGCACTTTGAAGGTGACTGTAGTAATATTCAGCAATGAGGGCAGCACCTGAGGCTCACCGGGTAAGGCACCGGCCCCGTATACCGAGGGTGGCGGGTTCAAACCCAGCCCCAGCCAAACTGCAACCAAAAAATAGCCAGGCGTTGTGGCGGGTGCCTGTGGTCCCAGCTACTCGGGAGGCTGAGGCAGGAGAATCACCTAAGCCCAGGACTTGGAGTTTGCTGTGAGCCCTGTGACGCCACGGCACTCTACCGAGGGCGATAAAATGCAACTGTCTCTACAAAAAAATAAAAGTAATATTCAGCAATGAGGTATGCAGCATTTTGTCTAGGATATGTTCATAAACTTAATTGTCCAACCTTATATATAAAAATCCTAAAAAGTACATGAAAATGTCAAAATTATATGGGTGTGAATTGCCTGATACATATATCTTTTGAGAAATTTAGTTGATGATCCCATCAAATGTTGTTTTAATAAAATACATTTTTTTTTTTTTTTTTTTTTTGTAGAGACAGAGTCTCACTGTACCGCCCTGGGTAGAGTGCCGTGGCATCACACAGCTCACAGCAACCTCTAACTCTTGGGCTTCCGCGATTCTCTTGCCTCAGCCTCCCGAGCAGCTGGGACTACAGGCGCCCGCCACAACGCCCGGCTATGTTTTTGTTGCAGTTTGGCCGGGGCTGGGTTTGAACCCTCCACCCTCGGCATATGGGGCCGGCGCCCTACTCACTGAGCCACAGGCACCGCACCAATAAAATACATTTTTAAAAGTAGCCATAGAGGGCCTCCAATAAATGATTGTCTATAATCAAATTAACATCAAAGCTCCCTTAATCACTGAAAAATACAATAGAGGATTAGTCAGAAGAGTCACAGGGCAGAATAGCTAGCAGGGTGGGAACAGAATTTTTGTTTGGTTTGGTTTGAACTGTGTAGACACCACATTTCAGCATCCCCATTGGACTGCGGTGTTTTCAGAGCCCAGGATTGCCGAAAGAGACAGCACAGGTGTGTTTACCTGTGAGTCTGTAGTACTTTTGTCCTGAAACCTACATACTCACTACTGAGACATTTTTCTAGAAGCCAATATTAAATGAAATGCTCTGTTTGGGCACAAGCTGTAGAATTTAAAGTGAAATTATATATTGCAGATCCATGTTTTTCAGACATCAATTGGGATAATAAGAAAATAAAAAGTCTGGCTAGGAGCCTGTGGCTCAAGCTGCTAGGTGCCAGCCACATACACCTGAGCTGGCGGGTTGTAATCCAGCCCAGTGCCCGCCAAACAACAGTGATGGCTGCAACCAAAAAACTAGCCAGGTGTTGTGGCGGGCACCTGTAGTCCCAGCTACTTGGGAGGCTGAGGCAGGAGAATCGCTTGAGCCCAGGAGTTGGAGGTTGCTGTGAGCTGTGACGCCACTGCACTCTACCCAGGGTGACAGCTTGAGGCTCTGTCTCAAAAAAAAAGAAAAAGAAAAAGAAAAAGTCCATTTGACTTTGAATTGTTTAAAATAACTGTGCGTGGCCTGAACTTCTAGAAAATTTTGAGCCCTCTTCCTACTTCACTTTTAGTTCTCATAACCTCTCTCTGTGGTCTTTGATTCCACACAATGAAGAAATGTAGGCATTTTCTAGTGTCAAGAAATCTCTGCCGCTAACCCAACTGGGGCTCAGAGTGTTGGGATGAGGGAGCTGGTCACCGCCTCAAACATTTCACATCCACTCCTCTCATAGTTGCTGAGTACCTGTTATGTTCCCCAAATCATTGTAGTTGTTGAGCTAGATCAGGGAAGAAAAAACACACAAAATTCCTATCCTCGTTGAATTTATATTCCAATGGAGAATCGACTAAAACAAAACAAAGATTAACATAAAAGAAACCTTCTGTCTTTTGTGAACATATTCCTACATTTCTCACAAATGCACAGCATTAAACTGAAGTGAGACAACTCGATACAAGTTACAATTTCCTGAGCACTAACCATCTGTGCTCTAGCACTTTTTCATGCATCATTTTATTCCAGTAATCCCATTTTTTTAATGGTAGGCATCTTTTTATTGTTCATGCAATTTTTTCTTAATCTTGAAAATTCCCCACAATACTGACAAAAGGGTGTTTAGAAATAATATTAAAATAAAATATTTGCTAAGATAACGGAGATTAAAAAGTAGCACATTTAACACAGGTCTCTCCCATCTGTAAGAATAGTAATTTCAGGTAAATCTACTGAAGACTTAGTAGCCTTCACTTGGCATTTATTCAACAAGTATTCAGAGTGTCTACTGTGCCCCAAGCACCATTTAAAAAACACAGACACATCCATGAATCAAAGAGGTAAATCCTCATGGAGTTTAACTTCTACTTGGGGCAGAGAGACAATAAAAATAATCACAATAAGTAAACAAATGCATATCATGTGAGAAGGGTAACATTCATTCATTAGGAAAAATTAAGCCCAACTTCTTTCCTAACAACATGGGTCCTTAAGTTGGAAGGAAAGAAAACTTTTTACCTCAAATTTTACAGTTAAGAAAGGAAGAGGCTCCAGGACCTACATGTGAGTAAAGCACTCCAAAGATGAACGTTTGGAGGAGAAAGTGTGGCAAAGAGGTGACTTCATGTTCAGGGTGACTGACACCTGTTTTCCACCACTGTGGTGAAGTGGATTTGTTTTAAGGTCTTTATTATTTTTGATCATGAGAAACTTGCAAATAAAGGGCAGAGCAGGGCGTCTGTCATCGCCCATCTGGGGTACAACACACACGTAAATCACTGGCAAATCACGGGCGGTTGAATGACATTTATCCACTCTGGGTTCCACCGACTGGCATGCCAAACCCCAGACACCAAAATGACTAAGGCTGCAGAGTAAATACCCATCATTAAATTTCCAGTGGTTTAATAATGATCCCTCTTCCTGGGGCTATGATTAAACCCCACACAAAGGCAAAACTCCAACCAAGTTGCTGGGTATCAGAAGTAAAGAGAAAGTAGATGTGAAGAAAAGAAAGAAGGAGAAAGTAGCAGAGGAGAGGGAAGAAGAAAAGGAGAGACGGCGCCCGAGGGGTCTCCTAGGGGGCATTCTCCGTCAGCTTTTGGCTGAACACAATCAACCCTGGCACAAAACAAATGGAATAAGTGACAACTGGCTGTGGACCTCATTCTCATCCCTCCAGGGGATGGGACCAGCTCACTCCAGGGAGAGCACAGGAAACAAAATCCCACCCGTAAGCCAAGCCCTCTCCTTGGGGTGGGGACGAGGTGCCTCGCTCTGTCTCTTACGGTCTTTGGTCAATATTCCTTTCCCAAGAGGTGAAAAAAAGTGGGATCTTACTCTTAATATTACGTTAAGTGGTCCCAGAATTATAATTGGCCTAAGCCTCAGAATTCCTTATAATGGTCAAAAAAACCTCAAAATACCTTCATACCAGTGGAGCTCTCAGGCATAGCCTAAGGGAAAAAAAATCTTAATTACTGACTGGAACTAAAAGAAGAAAATTGGCTACAAAATCACAATAAATCCCATTTGGGGTATGACACGAGGGGTTGCATATTAACTAAGCTCAATGTGGATGTTCCGTAGTGGTTTTCATCTTAATTTTCCCTATTTATAAATTGGAACTCTCCTAGCAGGTTAATTAGAGAAACTGTGTCTATATTCCCTACCACTGTAGCTATAGGACCTAGAACAGTGCCTAACAGATAATAATACTCAATCTTTGAACAAAAAAGCACAAATAAATGATTTTTAGCATAATTTTTCTCTCTCATAGGACTATGTTAGCATTTATATATAGTTACAGGTTTCTCTAAGTTTATTAGTAACTATGATTCTTAAATGATTCTTAAATGATATGCTCCATCATTTACTTTTATATATTTATTTTTTAAGCAACAAATGCTACTTTACTGTCTGACCAATATATAACAGGAAGGAAAAGTAACTAATATTTATTGAGGACTCACTGGGAGTCCTCACGGCCTCATGTGCACCCTCTCATTTCTCGGGGCACGCTGATGCAGTAAGGCATTATTATTAATCTCCTTTTTACAGAGTGAGGAAAGTAAACTTAGAGAGATTCACTGATTGCTCTAAGGTTATGAAGCAAGAAAGCAGCAGAATTCAGATCCAAACCTAGGCCCTTTTGACCTCTCCATTCCTAATCTTTGCTTCTACTATATAAAAACTGTCAACAGAAAACAGACTCAAATTGAAAAATGAAGAATTCATCTGTCAGGCAAAGAAACTTCTCTTCCAGCTTGGGGTGCATCAGAGCTGCCCTATATGTATTTTCATTATGATAAATAATTTCAGCAAAGGAGAAATATATAAACTGAGTCCAAACGACAAAATATCCTTTAGAGAATTTTATAATACTGTGCTAAGAAATTGTTCAAAGGGGTCATTTCGTTTTAAATGTTTCTTACCCTCTTGTGTTTTAGCTTGACTTACCTTGAGTCAAATCAATCAGAGGGAAACATGCAATTCAAAGAAAGTCACAGATTGAAGCAAAATATACAGAGAGAAGGGAATTAGAGGGACGCAGAGCAGCATCCTGACCAATCCACTGATGTCCACCAGGGAAGACATGAAAAACCATTCTTGATGAATACCAGTTTCCTGGAAGAAAGCAATTACGCTCTTCTCTTCCAGAAAGTTACTTAGAAAAGCCAGCATGACCTCTGCTTAAGTCTCCTGTGACTGTGCTCTGGAAGAAGTTCCTGAAAGCGTAATCCTATATGGAACTGAACAATCCTGCAGCAATTATATTGATTATGAATTTAAGTCTTAGGGGAAAGGGTCTACCTTGCTAAGTGAAGTAAACTTTGTTGGTGCTTTCAGCACTCATACCGACTGCACAGAGATGGTACACACGTAACTGGATTAAAAATTACAAGCCCCAAACTACAAACTTCTGTGGGTGTCTGAGTGTCTCTCTCAGAAAGAAAAAGAAATCCCCAGGGGTTAAAACAAAATGACTCATTTTTAACCCGTCTGATATGAAACACTCCCTACAATAATCACATGTTGAGTTAAAGAGTAAATAATTAGTAAAATTTATAGAGCAAATTGTGTTGATAAACTTCTGGTAGCCTCAAATTCAAAGTTCTTTATTTTCTGATTCAAAGTTGCAGCATTGAAATTGGAACTCTCCATACATGAGACTGTGGAACATGCCATCAGCACGATCAGAATCAGAATCTATTTAATTTTTTTTTTTTTTTTTGCAGTTTTTGGCCAGGGCTGGGTTTGAACCTGCCACCTCCGGCATGTGGGGCCAGTGCCCTACTCCTTTGGGCCACAGGCACCGCCTATTTAAAAGTGATTTATGTTTTATTTTCCTGTTACCAGTTTGTCCTGTGCCTCAGTTCCACTCACCCTAAAATTCAGTTTGCAATAAAAATTCCTGCCTAAAACAAGATTTTATAAGCAGCATTAGTTCTATAAATAGGCAAATACCTTGTGGCTTATTTCGAGGAATTAAAAAGGTCCGCATGTCTCAAAATACGTCATCATTGGGCGGCGCCTGTGGCTCCAAGGAGCAGGGCACCAGCCCCATATACCAGAGGTGATAGATTCAAACCCAGCCCTGGCCAAATACAGAAAAAAAAAATTAAATAAAGTCATCATTTCTTACACACATACTGCTCTCAAAGTAGTTTTTACCACTACTGGCACTTGTTTGGTGTAAGAGATAATATATGTTCATTGTTCATACAAATATATATCCTTTCCTTTCCTTTAAAAATAGAATTTGAGGAAATAGGCAGAAATTTGGTCTATTTCACTATGGGAAGGAGAAAAAAATCAGGTCAGTAAATACCGATTCAAAAAGTAAATATGCCAAAGATAGGACAATAGAAAGTTTTGGAGTAAATATACATTTTAAATATAGTAACATAATTCATGTAGCTCACTTTGCTTAAGAACATTAAATAATGCATACAAGCTCTCTGAACTCCTTGAAAAAGAAGCCACGGAAATATAGTTGGTAATTACAGGTACATCTCCTGGTGTCTAAACAAGTCTTGGCTGAAAGTCCCATTGGCTCCTTCGGATCACCAGACTACCATTTAGTCAGCCAAAAACTCCCGCATGCCAGACAAGAAGCCAGAGTAGCATGCAGCCTGCAAGGCCTCTGCTTCCAGCCAGGATTCGACTTGGGCAGGGCAGCAAATGAATCTGATTCACATATTTTTTTTTCTTAGTAGATATTAAAATTTAATATAAAATCATGTAATAAAAATAGTATAGCATTAGCATGGGAATAGTTAAATAGATGAGTCAAACAGATAAGTAGAACAACCACCAATAAACCTAATTCACTGGGACCTTAACATAGTCACAGTCTTCATTAGATTCTTAGAAGATTCCATGACCCCAAAAAGGTCACAATTTCATGACCTATTTAAGAATTGTGGGTTGTCCAATTTTCTTTTCTTTTCTTTTTTTTTAATATTTTGTTTTTATTTGAGAGGAGAGAGCAGAAGTCCTGCTTGAAGGACAGGCTAGAGGTTGGGGATGGACTAAAGGTCGGGGAGGGGGCAACCTGGCCTGTCTTATAATGCTACCTGCTTTCTAACCCTGAAACTCTTTTCTCTTTGATCTTCTGGGCTTTCTGCCTTGCTTTCCCATCCCACTCTTTTATCTTCACCCAGTCCAGGTTGCTCTATTTAATGGGTCTTTCAGACATTTAAGGGAGAAAGAGATGGATAAATTATCCCCAAGCCCCTATCCCCAACATGTAAGGAATAAAAAGGCTGTCACCTGTCGAGGACTTAAGTTTCATATGCCTGGTCACTAGATCAAAGCATTAAGGGACAGACTTTGAGGGAAGGCAGACAAGATCAGGAGACTTACACATTTTAAATGAGACACAAAAAAGTAAAAAAAGATCGGAACTCTGTTCATTCATAATTGTGAGGGCCCTTAGTGGGTTAGTTTACTGTAGTTTACCCGGAAAAGGTCCCTTGTGTAAAGGCAAATTTAAGGGGAAACAAATGTATTTCATGGGGTTTTATAAATCAATAGAAGTATTCTGCAAGGTGCTTTAAGATGCAGAGATTAAAGGCAACTGTGTAGCCACATAAAGTATTCCCATTCCCTAATCCTGTGAGAATAGGAGTGACTTCCCCAGCTGTTGTCAAAGATTTTTTTTCCCTGTATTTGTTCTTTCCTGGTGCTGTCTGTACCAACCAGAGCAATAACATGTCGCACTGAGTTAAGCTTTAAAGATTACAAAGGGACAAACATGTTACTGGTTTTGATCCTTCTATATGTTATGGAGGTACCTATTTTTTATCTGAATACTGCTAAAACAATTAAGATTTTAACAATTTAGTGATTTTGCTCAAGGTTACACACAGGTAAGTAGAACTAAAGGTCAAGCCCATGTCCTTAGACTCTACATCCAGGACATTTGTCCTAATCAATCTAGATTTACCCACCACGTAATGATACAGACAACTGGGTTTTCATCCACTGCTGATTTCACAAGGAAGACATTCAGAACTGTTAAAATACAGTACTTGATTTTTTTTTTAAGGCAAATTATAACAATTTTCATCGCTGATAACACTGTGAAGGCTCAGACGACAAGTCTTTTACGTGATCCCCACTAAGCAAATCGATTAGAAGCTTCAGGTGGTTCCTGGATCTTCCTTAATATGACCATTTTGCTTACACAGTTTGGGGGTTCTTTTTTCCTTCAGTTCTGGACCAAACTCATGAAACCAAGTCTCACCAAAGCTCAGCCGTGTGTTTATGTAATCCACATGGCCTAAAACGTGCATGAAAGTCAGCCTAGGCCGCAGCCCAGGGGGCAGGTGGCTCTCTTGATCTTTACAGTTAGCTATAAAGGAAGCATTTGGTAATCAGACTAAAAAAGTAGCCCGCAGAAAAACCGGAAGATATTTCTACAATGACGTGAGACTCTTCTTTTTAGGCCTAAATCTCATTCTTCCAGCAGTAAAAGAGTCTGAAGGAGAATCCTGAGAGGATAGACGGGGGTGGGGAATTTTTCATGTTGAAAGATCACATTAGTTTAGCTGTAATCCAACCAGGCCACATTCTAAGAAACTGCAATTAGATATACTTTAAAATGTACATTATTTTGTAAAAATCTAACTACTATGTATGTAGTAATTTCAAAAAATGAAAACTATTATTAATTTTAAAGTTAATGAATCTTTCGATAACTTTGTGTCTGCTTTTTGTTGGGAAGTGTTAGGTATCTGGTTGCAGCATGGACGTAGTGGATCCTCTACGTTGGTGTCAGTCATTTGGGACCTTAAGGGCCTCTTGAGTTGGGTTAGGTAGGAGAAGGTAAGGTCGTGGCAATAAGTAGTTGAAAAGCAAGAAGGCATTTCTCAGCATGTGGCCAAAGACGTGGATAGTCCGCAGCATTTTTCCATATTTCATTTGGATCTTTCTTAGCGTCAAATCTCCTGAGAGCATGTCAGTTCCATCTGTAGTTCTGGGTGTAGTGCCAATTGTAGAGGTGGAAAAGGCTGGCACTGGATTTGGACAAACTGAAAAAGAACCGAGGAGCTGAAGGTAGCTTTGACACGTTCTCTACTCAGTTCTCGGTGGCCAGTGAGCAGGTGTGGGACCATCCGCCTCATGCAGCTTGTAGAAGCAAGTGAGCAGCGCAGAAACTTCTTTACCGCACAGGTGGAAAGCCTGTGGCCTTATAGAGTGGCCAGAACAACAGTGGCTCCAAATTAAACACGAATGACCCTTACTTAGGAATATAGGGCACCTGCCAGCTTAATCATAGTTTCTCAGAACAATTGGGCACCTTGTGGGATTCAGGGGAAAAAGACTAATTGACGCATCTTACCCACACTGTGTGAGGCCTAAATGCTAATTTGAGTGTGAAGTCATGATTCTTCGTTAACTGGGGGAATGTCCCTCAAAATTTCCTTTTGAAGAAGTGTTTTGAAAAAAGATAACTTTGGGGTGACGCCTGTGGCTCAGTCGGTAGGGCGCCGGCCCCATATACCGAGGGTGACGGGTTCGAACCTGGCCCCAGACAAACTGCAACCAAAAAATAGCCGGGCGTTGTGGCGGGCGCCTGTAGTCCCAGCTACTCGGGAGGCTGAGGCAAGAGAATCGCTTAAGCCAAGGAGCTGGAGGTTGCTGTGAGCTGTGTGAGGCCACGGCACTCTACCGAGGGCCATAAAGTGAGACTCTGTCTCTACAAAAAAAAAAAAAAAAGAAAAAAGATAACTTTGAAATGCTTGGATTTTTTGGCCAACATCACATATAGACTAAGTTTTACCTTGCAAAGAAGTATTTGTTTTGATTTGACATGATATCACACAGAAATGATGCATTCCTATAGAAATCTTCTTTCAACAATTCACACTGCTGATTCTATTCTTCATAAAATTCAATTTCTTGTTTTCACACAGATAAAATCTTGGCTAACACTTGTCTGTACCACAGTCAGCACATTTTAGAATTATATGGCAAATCCACAGCGAACACTTTATCATTCAAGTTTAACATGTTATGAAACTGAAGCTTCCATGTTGCATTTACATGAATTCAGTTAACAGTATTTATAACTTATTTCAAAGTGTCACTTAAAATAGTAACTTTAGCACAGAGATTTTTCTGGTGCAAGATATATGTCCAATAGGCAGGTGGATTGGGTGGATCAGGAGTTTGGGACCAGCCTGAGCAAGAGCAAGGCTTTATCTCTACTTAAAATAGAAAAAACTAGCCAGGTGTTGTGGAAGGTGGGTACCTATAGTCCCAGCCACTTGGGAGGCTGAGGCGAGAGGATAGCTTGAGCCCAGGAGTTTGAGGTTGCTGTGAGCTATGACATCACAGCACTCTGGCACTCTACCCAGGACGACAGACTGAGACTCAAAAGACAAAAAAAAAAAAAAAAAAGAAAAGAAAAAGAAAAGAAAAGAGAGCATCTGGATCTATTAATATTATTTTTTATGTGTGCAATAAACTCTTCATGTTATTCTGTCATGGAAGGTACACTGTCTGTCTGTACATATACTCATATACATTTACAAATTCAGTCCAATTTCACATTTATCTTAAACGATGTTGAAGATACCTATTCCCTATGTTCTGTTCACAATGGTGTCAAAGTGTGTAACTCTTTGTAGCAAGAAAAATCTTCTGTATGACCAGAATGAAGTATAAAGCCTGTACTGAGTCAGCATTATTGGTTAGTTTATCCAAAGCAATTGATATTTGCTTTTGAAGTATTGCATGAAGTTGTTTCATTACATTGAAGCCTAATTCATATTGCCAATCAATTACTGTTCTCCAGTTTCTCCATCACTGAATGGCTTCTCTTTGTCCCCGAGTGTAAAAGCTACTTTATAAGCTGCTACAGTGATATTGTTTCCAGATCTTATTGCTGCTTGAAAGAATTGTCTTTGCTTTTCATCTTTTAATTCCTTCAATACAACCCTTTATACCTCTCCCTCTAATTTAAGATATTTGTGGTCCTTGTAAGTGTTACAATGCTGATGAACATTAAATTTCTTTAATGTTGATATTGCAGGTCACAAAGCAAGGAAATCATCTTATCTTTAGCAGAAACAAGACAATATTGCAATTCTCAATCCTCATTAAAAATCTGTTTATTCCTTTAATGATCTTTTGGTTTTCTTTCATATGATCAGCTGTTAAGGAGACAGAATTAAAAAACTACTGTTGAACTGTGCAACTACACACGAATTCCACTTCAAATATAACACAGTGCACCATTGCCATAAACTCTCACCAACCAGCCTCACGCAGCAGCAGTGACAGTCAGGTGGGGGACGACACAACTAAATCATGAGCGTAGCCCTTACAGTTTACTAATTTCTAACTGTGCCAGTCAATCTGGGAGGATTATTTTCCTGAAACTTATGTTATTCTTTGGTATTTTAAACATATTCATTTGAAAAAGATAAAAATATAAATTATGAATAAAAATGTATTAATAGATATAAAAGGAATTGTTTTATAAAATTTGGATTTAGTCAAAAGGCTGCACTTTAGAACCGAGGAGGCCACATGTGGCCTTAAAGCAGCAGATTCCCCATCCCTAGGATTATTGCTGTTGCAATAAACACTCTAACGGCTCAGAGACAATTGTTAGAGTGATTATTGCAACAGCAATGAGAATAGAGATAATGCTCACTATCCCAAATTTAAAGACAAGTAAATTGAAAATTTACTTAAATTGAAAAGAGATTATATTATTTTTTTTCTTTTTCTCTCTCTTGATAGTCTCGGAAGAGCGGATGGGAGGTACTGGTGAGAGGGATGGATTAGAGACTGACTGGTGAAATTAGAAAAATATGGAGAACTATCAAATATAAACAAAGGCTGGGGAGCTCCATTCTGAATTTGGTAAGCTAGTCAAAGCCCTAGGATATTTCTGCACCTTGGGAATGTTTTTGATAAGGTAGAGTGAATTTTGACATAGTATATTTTACAATATCTCAGGCAAGAAAAGCTGAGGGTGTTACAATAAAACTTCATATAATTTTTGGCTGAGCTGTAACGAATTCCAGAAATCTTCCTGAGCCCTCAAGCTACAGAAAAGTGGATAGAATACAAGTTACCCAGACCAAAAATTTTAGGGGAGAAAAGATCCAAAATAAGAAAGATTCAACCATAGTATATCAAAGCAAACAGAATGTCTAGAAAAGTGATGCCCATGTTAAGCATAAACTATATTTTGGGGTTGGGGAAATGACATAACAACTATAGATATTATACTACAGAAATAAAACAGTGAAGAAACAATAATCGTGAAGAAAGAATAATAACAAAGTGAAGTTCAATAGCCTTTTCTGGAACAAAATAACACAAAGGGTAGGAAAAAATTCGAGTTTTACAGAAGAACATAATAAAATAAGATGAATAAAATAAGTTCTTCACTGACATAAAAGAAGAGATGAAACGGGAGGTTGCAGAATAAGGGAAAATAGCATTTTAAAAGAACTAAGAAAATAAATTAGAGACAAAAACAAAACAGAATTACTGGCATTGGGGAAAGCTTGAAGCAATCAAGCAAATGCAAAGAAAAGAGCCAGATCAGGGGAGACAAGATGGCTGACTGAAACCAGCTTTCCACAGAGGCTCCCATCCAGAAGGAGAGTTAAAGGACAGAAATTTAGCAAGTAACCTGGTGGATTTGAGCTTCACAAAGAGAGAAGGTTGAAGAACACATATCAACCCCGCTGAGGAGAGCTGCAACCCCAAGGAGAGCTGCAACCCCAAACAAAAGGTACAAAATCCATCACCAAGTGGATGGGAGTCCGCTCCCCCATGAGAACAGCTCATAGTGCCCCACAAACGAACAAGCAGAGTTCAAAGTTCCTCCCACTACACTCCACGGGAGAGACCCTCTAAAACCTGAACCTACCTCCACTACTAGGGTGCCACGGCATTCTCCTGCCAGGCATAAAACTGTATAAAACTGTATATATTCTCTACCTGCAACTCTGAGCTCCCAGAACTCCCCTCCATTCTCACTCTGAGGTCTGGAGGCCTGTCCCCCAGGAGTCCAGATTCTTGGGTGATTTCTCGAGGGGTGTGGAAAGGCCTAAACTGCAGCTGGTCAGTGCTGGGGAACAGAAGTGAGGAGAGGACGGTTGGCTAGGAGAGAACCACACCAGAGCGGCGGTGCCCAGAGGCACAGAGCAGCAGCCGTCTTTTAGCAATAATAGGGCATTTCCTATTATTGCTATTATATTCTGAAGCCACACCTCCTGTCTCACTGGGCAACCAGAGGAGGCTGGGCATCTACTCAGGTGGCAACCACCATGGAACAGATCTGGGATGGAAACACAAGCCCCGTGAGTAAAGGGTTTGCCTGAGGCGGTACTGGCCTGGGTGGAGCGCAGGGACTAAAAACACATGTGCAGAGCCGGGAAGTTCCCAGGGTGGGGCTGACCCAGAGGACAGCTTTACTGAGCATAAGATGCACCTGGCCCTCAGGGGATCATCAGCCTATAGACAAAGGAAGACAGGAGGCTAGAACTGACAGGTAAATGAATACAAACCTGCAGGAGCAAAGACAGGGCCTGAGGTGCAGGCTCTGGGAACTCAAAACAGCTTCTCTTCTGCAGGGGAATTTAGCAGGGACAGAAAAAAATTCCCGTAGTTGTTCTGTTCTGTCAGTGACATCAATCAGGGACGGGGCTGGAACCGAGTGAACACCCCCAGCCTCCATCAAGCACCCAAGGTTGTGAGGCCTCACCTCCCCCTGCTAGATAGAGGCAGAGCACAGCGGCCTGGCTGAGCAGAAATAGATTTCCTTGTGATTCAGGCAGGTGCAAACTCCTGGAGTATCTATTCACTACGGCAACTGGGTCAAAGCCCCATGGGACTATCAGTGACTGGATGTGACAGAGGTGTAAGGTGGGGAAGGAGGCATCAACTTTCCCAGAATAATCTATTTGCTGGGTGGGTCCTCCTGACTTCACGGAGCACTGGAGCAAGCCATATCAGAGTAGTCACCAGACCCCTGTGATCCAGTTGCCAGAGACCTTTTAAACTCTCCCACCTGAGACAGGTGCTGACTGAGATGATTGATTTGGATGTTTTGAACTGAGCCAAATGCCCGAGTACTATTCAGGTGGTGCTCTGGGTGTGTGGTTGTAGGAAGGTTTGATTTTCCTTTACCAATTGTTTCCTGTGGGGGGCGCGGTGACTTAATTGCTGGTATTTCTCCACAGCTGAGACTTCAACCCAGAGTAAATGTTCACTAGGGTCAAACAGAGACCAGCTGAAAACAAGACAGAACCACTTAGCCCCACCACACAAAACAGGTCCCCAGTTTTTCAGGCCATAGCACCGTATAGGTCCTCGACAAAGCTCTAGGGGAAAAATCAAAGGGGGTAAAACAATCATGGGAAGGAATCAGTGGAAAAACTCTGGTAACATGAATAACCAGAATAGATCAACCCCCCGCCCCCACAAGGAAAGATATGGCAGATGTAACTGAAGATCCCATTCATAAACAGCTGGCCGAGATATCAGAAATCGAATTCAAAATTTGGATTGCAAACAAGATTAATAAAATGGAGGAAAATTTGGAATTAGAAATTCAAGCAGCAATTCAAAAGTCAGAATTAGAAATTCGAGGAGAAATTCAAAAGTTGTCTCAAGAATTTCACGAATTTAAAGACAAAACCAAAGATTATGACACACTGAAGCAAGAATTTGCAGCCCTCAAAAATCTGAAAAATATAGTAGAATCCCTCAGTAACAGAGTAGAGCAAGCAAAAGAAAGGATTTCTGACATTGAAGACAAAGCCTTTGAACACTCCCAAACTCTCAAAGAGGAAGAGAAATGGAGAGATCATTCTCTCAGAGAGCTCTGTGATAATTCGAAGAAGGCTAATATCTGCCCCATTGGAATCCCTAAAAGTGATGAAGTGGCCTCGCTAGGCACAGAAGCCCTTCTCCATGAAATTATGAAAGAGAATTTTCCAGACATGCCAAGAGATTCTGAAATTCAGATAGCAGACAGTTTCAGAACCCCAGCACGACTCAATCTCAAGACATCCCCCAGGCATATCATAATTAACTTCACTAAAGTTAATATGAAGGAGAAAATTCTGAAAGCAGCCAGACGTAAGAAATCCATTACCTACAAAGGGAAGACTATTGAATGACTGCAGATCTCTCTGCTGAAACCTTTCAAGTCAGAAGAGGGTGGTCATTGACTTTTAATCTCCTAAAGCAAAATAACTTTCAACCCCGGATGCTGTATCCAGCTAAACTGAGTTTCATTTATGACAGAGAAATTAAATACTCTAATGACATTCATATGTTTAAGAAATTTGCCACAACCAAATCAGCTCTTCAGGATATTTTCAGACCTACCCTCCATAATGACCAGACCAATCCTCTACCACAAAAGTAAACTCACTCAGAAACTTTTGATCAAACTCCAACTTCCACAGTGGCTAAAGGATTAAAAATGTCCACTGGGAAATTTTACCAGACTTATCAATATTCTCCATTAATGTGAATGGCTTAAACTGTCCTCTAAAGAGGCACAGGATAGCTGACTGGATACAAAAACTCAGGCCTGATATTTGCTGCATACAAGAGTCACATCTTACCTTAAAAGACAAATATAGACTCAGGGTGAAAGGATGGTCATCCATATTTCAGGCAAATGGTAATCAGAAAAAAGCAGGTGTTGCAATTCTATTAGCAGACACAATAGGCTTTAAACCAACAAAAGTAAGGAAGGATAAGAATGGTCACTTCATATTTGTTAAGGGTAATACTCAATATGATGAGATTTCAATTATAAATATTTATGCACCCAACCAGAATGCACCTCAATTTGTAAGAGAAACTCTAACAGACATGAGCAACTTAATTTCCTCCAGCTCCATAATAGTTGGAGATTTCAACACTCCTTTGGCAGTGTTGGATCAATCCTCCAATAAGAAGCTGAGCAAAGAAATTTTAGATTTAAACCTAACCATCCAACATTTGGATTTAGCAGACATCTACAGAACATTTCATCCCAACAAAACTGAATACACATACTTCTCATCAGCCCACGGAACATACTCCAAAATCAATCACATCCTAGGTCACAAGTCTAAACTTAGTATATTTAAAGGAATAGAAATTATTCCTTGCATCCTCTCGGACCACCATGGAATAAAAGTTGAGCTCAGTAACAACAGGAATGTGCGTAAGTCATACAAAAACATGGAAGTTCAATAACCTTATGCTGAATGATAGCTGGGTCAGAGATGAGATTAAGAAGGAAACTGCCAAACTTTTGGAACAAAACGACAATGAAGGCACGAATTATCAGAACCTCTGGGATACTGCATAGGCAGTCCTAAGAGGGAAATTTATAGCACTGCAAGCCTTCCTCAAGAGAACAGAAAGAGAGGAAGTTAACGACTTACTGGGACATCTCAAGCAACTGGAAAAGGAAGAACATTCCAACCCCAAACCCAGTAAAAGAAAAGAAATAACCAAACTTAGAGCAGAATGAAATGAAATTGAAAACAAAAGAATTATACAACAGATCAATAAATCAAAAAGTTGGTTTTTTTGAAAAGGTCAATAAAATAGATAAACCTTTGGCTAACCTAACCAGGAAAGAAAGAGTAAAATCTCTAATCTCATCAATCAGAAACGACAAAGGTGAAATAACAACAGACTCCTCAGAAATTAAAAAAATCCTTAATGAATATTACAAGAAACTTTAGTCTCAGAAATATGAAAATCTGAAGGAAATTGACCAATACTTGGAAACACGTCACCTTCCAAGACTTAGTCAGAATCAAGTGAAAATGTTGAACAGGCCCATATCAAGTTCTGAAATAGCATCAACTATACAAAACCTCCCAAAAAAGAAAAGCCCAGAACCAGATGGCTTCACATCAGAATTCTACCAAACCTTTAAAGACGAATTAGTACCTATATTACTCAACCTGTTCCAAAATGTAGAAAAAGAAGGAAGACTACCCAACACGTTCTATGAAGTAAACATCACCCTGATCCCCAAACCAGGAAAGGACCCAACAAGAAAAGAAAATTATAGATCAGTATCACTAATGAATATAGATGCAAAAATAATCAACAAGATCCTAACAAACAGAATCCAGCAGCACATCAAACAAATTATACATCATGACCAAGTCGGTTTTATCCCAGGGTCTCAAGGCTGGTTCAATATACGTAAATCTATAAGTATAATTCAGCACATAAATTAAAAAACAAAGACCATAGGATTCTCTCAATTGATTCAGAAAAAGCTTTTGATAATATCCAGCATCCCTTCATAATCAGAACACTTAAGAAAATTGGTATAGAAGGGACATTTCTTAAACTGATAGAGGCCATCTACAGCAAACCCACAGCCAATATTGTATTGAATGGAGTTAAATTGAAATCATTTCCACTCAGATCAGGAACCAGACAAAGGCTGCCCATTGTCTCCACTGTCTTTAACATTGTAATGGAAGTTTTAGCCATTGCAATTAGGGAAGAAAAGGCGATCAAGAGTATCCATATAGGGTCAGAAGAGATCAAACTTCCATTCTTCACAGATGATATGATTGTATATCTGGAAAACACCAGGGATTCTACTACAAAACTCTTAGAAGTGATCAAGGAATACAGCAGTGTCTCAGGTTACAAAATCAACATTCATAAATCGGTAGCCTTTATATATACCAACAATAGTCAAGCTGAAAAAACAGTTAAGAACTCTATTCCATTCACAGTAGGGCCAAAAAAGATGAAATATTTAGGAGTTTATCTAACAAAGGACATGAAAGATCTCTATATAGAGAACTATGAAACTCTAAGAAAAGAAATAGCTGAAAAGGTTAACAAATGGAAAAACATACCATGCTCATGGCTGGGAAGAATCAACATTGTTAAAATGTCCATACTACACAAAGCAATATACAATTTTAATGCAATCCCTATTAAAGCTCCACTGTCATACTTTAAAGATCTTGAGAAAATAATTTCGTTTTATATGGAATTCGAAAAAACCTCGAATAGCCAGAACGTTACTCAGAAATAAAAACAAAGCAGGAGGCATCACGCTACCAGACCTCAGATTATACTATAAATCAATAGTGATGAAAACAGCATGGTATTGGCACAAAAACAGAGAAGTAGATGTCTGGAACAGAATAGAGAACCAAGAGATGAATCCAGCTAGTTACCGTTATTTAATCTTTGACAAGCTAATTAAAAATATTTAGGGTGGAAAAGATTCCTTATTTAACAAATGGTGCTGGGTGAACTGGCTGGCGATCTGTAAAAGACGGAAATTGGACCCACACCTTTCACCATTAACTAAGATAGACTCTCACTGGATTAAAGATTTAAACTTAAGACATGAAACTATAAAAATCCTAGAAGAGAGTTCAGGGAAAACCCTTGAAGAAATTGGTCTGGGCAAGTATTTTATGAGGAGGAACCCCCAGGCAATTGAAGCAGCCTCAAAAATACACTACTGGGACCTGATCGTACTAAAAAGCTTCTGCACAGCCAAGAACACAGTAAGTAAAGCAAGCAAACAGCTATCAGAATGGAAGAAGATATTTGCAGGTTATGTCTCCGACAAAGGTTTAATAATGAGAATCCACAGAGAACTCAAACGTATAAGCAAGAAAAGAACAAGTGATCCCATTGCAGGCTGGGCAAGGGACTTGAAGAGAAACTTCTCTGAAGAAGACAGGCGCATGGCCTACAGACATATGAGAAAATGCTCATCATCCTTAATCATCAGAGAAATGCAAATCAAAACTACTTTGAGATACCATCTAACTCCAGTAAGATTAGCCCAAATCACAAAATCCCAAGACCAGAGATGTTGGCGTGGATGTGGAGAAAAGGGAACACTTTTGCACTGCTGGTGGGAATGCAAATTAATACATTTCTTTTGGAAAGATGTTTGTAGAACACTTAGAGATCTAAAAATAGATCTGCCATTCAATCCTATAATTCCTCTACTAGCATATACCCAGAAGACCAAAAATCACATCATAACAAAGATATTTGTACCAGAATGTTTATTGCAGCCCAATTCATAATTGCTAAGACATGGAAAAAGCTCATCGATCCATGCATGGATTAATAGATTGTGGAATATGTACACCATGGAATATTATGCAGCCTTAAAGAAAGATGGAGACTTTACCTCTTTCATGTTTATGTGGATGGAGCTGGAACATATTCTTTTTAGTAAAGTATCTCAAAAATGGAATAAAATGTATCCGGTGTACTAGCCCTACTATGAAACTAATTTATGGCTTTCACATGAAAGCTATAACCCAGTTATAACGTAAGAATAGGGGGAAGGAGGAAAGGGAGGGGAGGGAGGGGGATGTGGGCAGAGGGAGGATGACTGGTGGGATTACACCTACAGTGCATCTTACAAGGGTACATGTGAAACTTAGTAAATGTAAATGTCTTAGCACAATAATTAAGAAAATGCCAGGAAGGCTATGTTAACCAGTGTGATGAAAATGTGTCAAACGGTCTATAAAACCAGTGTATGGTGCCCCATGATCACACTAATGTACCCAGCTATGATTTAATAAAAAATAAAAACTCAGAATGAAAAAAAAAGAGCCAGATCAAATAAAGTAATTAAAAAAATAGAATAGTCAGAGACAACAATAAAGATGTAATAAATGATTTTGAATTATGTAACTCCAAATACGAAAAAATACATCCAAAAATATAATACAAGACAACATCCTAGAAATAAAGGAAATCCTAAATCCACATATCAAAAAGGCATTCTTTGTTTCAGGAGGAAAATCAGCAACAAAACATCTACCCTAGTTGTTACTGAATTTCAAAAACAGAAAAAACTTATTTTCTCCCACTCAAAGGAGAAAAAAAATCACATTGCCTTCAGATTTCTCCACAACATTAGTTGACAAAAAGCTTTGGAGCAATATCCACCAAGTTCTGAGAGACAGAAGGTAGTACCTAAGAATATTGTACCTAGCTAAATTATCCTTCAAGAATTAATAAAATAGATATTTTCAAAAATGAAAAAAATCAGGACAGCAACCGTGAGTTACTTGGAAAGTCCCACTGAATACCTAGATCATGAGAACTCAGAAATGAAGAAACCAGAGTAAAAGGCTAAAGGTTGCTTTAAAAGTTGTTAACCTTAATGGTGAACAAATAGTATAACACACACACAAAGTGAGAACAGAGAGAACGTGAGAGCAAGCATAATTTGTAGTATAAAAGCAGGCCATTTAAAACAGTGAAGCCTAAAGCCATGACCACAGCTTGTGAGACAAGGATGGACACCAGGTCTGTGTCCGATTCTGTGGTTAGCTGTGAATGAATGAAAAATTTGAATCAAGAAGAAATCGAGACTGTAGTAATTGGTGATAGGACTTGAAGTGGGTATCAGGCTAAGACAGCCGTGTTGAGCCATGTGAAAGACCAGAACATACTAGTTAAGGTTTTTCCTTTCTTTTTTTTTTCCTTTTGCTTCATTGCTCTCTTGAAAGCAAGATCGTTCACCAGCACCTCCTCTAGAGCCACCAATGAGAATTCTGCCAGGGATCTTGCTCTTGTGGCATCTACTCAAACAGGCAAGGTCTGATCTCTAAGTACAGCCCAGATGTGTGTGGCCAACGTTTCCCTGGAGGGCTTCGGTTCATTCAATTGGACTAAACGATCTTCCTTGAATGGATTATCCAGGGGGCCGATGCAGTGAAGAAACCATGCCAGTTGTTTGTATATAAAGTTAAAAAAAATACTAGTTGTTAAAGAAGGGAGAGTATCAGACAACTTTACAGAAGCAAAAATAAATTGATCTTGAAGAATGTGCATGTGCAGAGATTAAAACAAAGCATTTTTTCCAACACTGAGACATGAAAGCAGATGGTCTCTCATTTTCTGGTCTTAGATGTCCATAAGATTATCTGCTGTGTCGTCCTAACCACTGTCCATTTCTTGAGCTATTTTAAATTTGCTTCTATTCTTTATACACAAAAGAGATTTGATTGGACAAGAAAGCATCAATCCAGACAGCCTGTGGTGGTGTTTGGGTTCTAGAAATGCCTGTGCCGGTTGCGATTACTACTGAAGGATATGAGGGATGGGAAGAACAGAGGCACAGATCCAAACCAAAGTCCTCAGAAACTGTGAAGATGAAACCACAGGAAGCTAAGGACACAAGGTTGAAGTAATTCAGAGATAGGACGAAAGTTAACTAGAGAGTTAAAGGCTGGGATTATGGCTCGGCAGAACTGAATTATACTGACAAGCAATGGCTGGGTACGTGGTTTAAGCCAGACTTAACCCTCAGAACTATAAAAGAAACAATTTTAAAATATCTATTAGACAGTATTAGACACTTAAGACAATAAGAATTTGTGGGGCCAAATCAAGAAGAGAGAAACCCAGAAGGGTGGCTAAAATTGAAGCTATTTTTGCCTTGAGGTGAATACTATTAATACCAAGTGAAGGCACAGTGGCTGAGAGGCTAAGAATTTATGAAGCTAAGCAAAGCTTTCAGCAGTCTCCTGACTCAGGGCACAAGATGTTAAGAGCTCAAGGAATTCTAAGGAAGTAAAGCAATTAAAAACCTCCAGCATTTGGTTAGGAATCTGAGGGCTACTCTTATGCAAAAGTGTAAGAAACACGTGTAGGAGACCCTCCAAAGAACTGGAGCCCAGCTTTGAATCACCTCAATCTTTATAAGAACATGATGATTTTCCCCTAATTTGATTGTCTGCCAGAGTAAAAGTAAATATTTTCTGGAAGAAGAAAACATCATTTAGAGCTTAAAATAAAAACGCCCAGCACCTAAATAAAATTATCCAAGTATATAAAAAAGCAAGTTTTAACTAAAAAGTAAATGAAACAGATAAACAGAAAATAGGAACACACCTACAGTCTACCTAGATATTGGAGTTTTAGATACAGGCTATAAATCACCGATTAATATGGTCAAGCAATTTATGGACAAGGTAGATGATTCCACAAGATATGTAGATTTATGAAATCACATGAAACTTCTAGAACAAAAAATATTATTGAAATATAAAACTCAATGATGGGTTTAAAACAGACCAGATATATGTAAAGAAAGTATTTGAATGAAACAATATATATGCAAATCTCTAGTCTGAAGCTAGGAGAGGGAAAAAAAAAGATGGTATGGTATAAGAGTAAATTGGCCAGGCGTGAGGCCTCACGCCTGTAGTCCCAGCGCTGTGGGAGGCCAAGGCGGGTGGATTTTCTGAGCTTGGAGTTTCATGACCAGTATGAGCAGAAGTGAGCCAGAGTGAAACCCTGTCTCTACCGAAAAAAATAATAAATAAAAAATAAAGCCAGGCATTGCGGCGGGCACCTGTAATCCCAGATACTTGGGAGGCAAAGGGCAACAGAATCGCTAAAGGAAGGACAGAAAAAAAAGAAAAAAAATCCTTCAAACTAAGAAGAGTAAAAGCAGGCTGAAATTGAAAGCAAAAATTAAAAAAAAAGAAATTGTCAGACCCTTTTATTGAGCTAAGTGCTACCTGAAAGCCCCTCTCCCCACAACTTAAAATTCCTTTCTTCCATTGTGGCTTTGTGTCTCTTCTTTTCAAAAGTTTTTCTTAACCGCATCATCCCCAACTCTTTCATTAGCAAGGAAGACTTTTCTGTATAATCATGACATTCTCATCACATGTAGTTTACGGTGTTAAGGCTGAGAAAGAAGACCAAAAAAAAAAGAAGAAGGAAAAATGGGGGGAGAGAAAGAGGAGAGAGAGAAGAAAGGAGGAAGGAAGGAAGGAAGGAAGGAAGGAAGGAAGGAAGGAAGGAAGGAAGGAAGGAAGGAAGGAAGGAAGGAAGGAAGGAAGGAAGGAAGGAAGGAAGGAAGGAAGGAAGGAAGGAAGGAAGGAAGGAAGGAAGGAAGGAAGGAAGGAAGGAAGGAAAGAAAAACTGAGCAAACTCTAAGCAGAATACAAGTTGAATACTGCCCAAAGTGAAACAAAGTGATTAGCCCTCAGAATAAGACAGAAAAGGAAATAGCCAGTGAGCACGGGGTGATTGGGGTATGAAAACCCGGGCTACAAAAAGTTGACAGACACCTGAGCTATCAGCACATGTCATAAGCTCTAAGAATTGAGCAACTGATGGTTTATTTTGGAAGAATTATGAGGAAGGGAAAACTATGTGAAAGTTGGCCACATTTGCACCAGGAAGCCTAAGAACCCAAACTTTCACACACTATTTAGAAATCCATGGCTATGTGGTTGGACAAATCTTAAAATGCTATGTGTCACTCATGTGAAGTCTTGAACAGACTTTTATCATGGGTAGCACATTTAAATTCAAGTTGAACTTTTATGAGAAGAAATTGGCTAGAATTCTCTGCCCTGGAGCCAAGAGAGGAACTTCAGAAACGCTAGTCAAATACTGAGGTATTTGTCAAAAATATGAATCTAAGGAATTTTGGCCTCTCTTCATGTACTAAAGGCACAGATGGGGCTTAGCTTGAGCAAAAAGCATACGCTGAAGAGTTTGTGTTTTCTAACCTCCAGTGTCTTCTCATATGTCTGTAGCAAATTTCCCATTACTTTTCTCCTCTGTCCTGGTGGCTCTCTACCTCAGTCTGAAGTGGAGTTCCAGAACGGCCTACATCCCTTCAACACGGCCTACACCCCTTCAACACGGCCTACACCCCTGCCGCACCCCCGGCATCAAGCCGTGGCGGGATGGCTCTGTCCGCGTTGTAAAAACTGTGGTAAGGCGGTGAGTGCTCCCCGGAGCGTTGCCCCCGGTCCCCCTGGCCTGCAACAGCAGCGCATAAGTTGCCTAGCATGCCTTTTAGTGAACGTAAGAATTCATGAGGTGCGGCATAAAGGCCTAAATAACCTTTACCCTGAAACCTGTTTGAAACTTGTTTGTTGAGTTGAATGGTTAATTGTTGCTTGAATGTCCTCAGAAACTAAGAATAAACATAATGACTTACTAATCCATGACTTCATCTATACAATGGAGACTAAATGTCTCCAAGGGAACACGTTCCCACCATAAAGGTCAGTTAATTGAAACAATGTATCAAGAGAATGCAGGGATGATAAGTTAAGATGTTCCTACCAGATACCTGCTCCCTCCGGTCTCTTATCTCTACCTTATGTCCCTTTGAAACTGTTTCTTTAAAATAAGTTTTCTATAAAATTGCTTTCTCTATAATTTTGTCACTATACACTTAAAACATATACATAATTCACTATCAATTCACTAACAACATAAAAATCATAATCAAATATAAAAATATAAAAATACAAAATGTGAACAAAGCAGTTTTACAAAGAAAGAAGGTTTAAACATAGATAAAGAGAAGTAAAAGAGTAACTGCTGATAAGCAGCAGTCCTTTGTTCCCCCTTACGGGCAGAAACATTGTCTAAGAAAAGACAGTTGACTACTCCCATCTACAAAACTCGATAAGAACTTTGTAAGCATCAGCAAGTCATAAAAATATCTTTTGTAGTTTGTAAGACATTGTCAAAAATGTATAAATACCATGCCTAAAAATCAGTAAAGTACAACTGCTTTCTTCATCATCCTTGGTGTGTGGCAGTTTGTCATTTTCCTGCGTCGCCCTTTCAATCAACCTGAGCCGTTCTCGCCCTGAAAGCCCTCGGACTGAGACTCATTCGACTGGCGGTCCGCGGCACACCCCTAACTTATCTCTGCTTTGCCGGTGAAAAGGGACACTCAGAGTGGAAAAATCACCAGCTCAAGATAATACAGACTGAAAGTGGTAGAGCTCATTTCTGGGTATTTTTATTTCTTTCCTACCCTTGTGCATGCACTAATTAATTTATTCATTTCCTTAACATATACTACAAAGAGCTTGCTATGCACAAAACATCAAACTTTTGCATAGAACCTTATAACTTTTTCACCTATTCATTTAATCTCCCAGCAACTCTCTAAGACAGGTGGATTCCAACTGTGTTTTACAAATGAAATTCTTAAGTTCAAATAGGTCAAGGACTTTGTTTTAGGCCACTGGGTTTATTAAGTGTCAGCACAGGGACTTGAATCTGGGCCCTCTGATGAGAATTTGGAAGAACTTTCCCTTAAAGGGCATTAAGGATGCAAAAAAGATAACAATGTAATGTTCCTAGTTTCACAAATTTTTCCTTGTTAAAAAGCACAGCCAGATTAAATAACAACAGAAAGCAATATATGCACTATCAAAACACAGTGTCAATTGAATGATGTAACTGAAAAATCAAGGCAAGTTTCATAGGAGGGGCAGACACTGAGATGGTCTTTAAAAATGAAAAATATTTAGATAGAAAAGAAGTAAGGACTTTACTTGCATAGTGGATTATGATCTAATAAGCAGGGGGTAGAGTTGTGTAAAGCTTGGAATGACCACACAACTCATAATAACAACTTCCTATTTGGTTAAGATTCTGGAGTGTTCCTGTAAGTTCCCTGCACTTACACTTGAACACAGCCCCTAAATCCACAACCTATCTTCTCCAGATAAAGTATCTTTTGAGCAGAGATGTGAATGAAGTGAAGAAGCTTATAGATAGTAGAGAGATGATATTCCAGGCAGAATGGAGAAAAAGTTAAGGACACTGAGCAGGGCACCTGCTGGCTGTGGAGGTGGGGGGAATCAGCATAGAAGCTCAGATAGTATAAAGAAGGACAGAGGGGTCATGCAACTGTGCTCTGAGTTTCTCTAGGCAAATGTTCTGCCCTTTAAAACAAATTCTAAAGTAATTAAGAATAATTAAACCCCCTTTTCTCCTCTAACCCTCTTGGTTTTTTAAACAAATTGATTTGCCTAGTTTCCGTAGGTCTACTGTTGCTTCACGCATTCTCTGCGAACACAGGTGAAATATAATGTTCACATCTCATTTGAAGTCCTGCGTAGTTTTACTAGAGATCAGGGACTTTTCATTTATTTAAAGAAAATATAAAATAATGATGAAGAAAAGAAAGAAAAAAGAGAACCAGAAGAAAGTTTATCATGCATGAAATATCTAAAAAAAAAAAAATAATAATAATAAGTAGCCAAGTTAGTTTACCTATTAGGAAAGCTGAAAACAAAAATAATGTTACAAAATTAAAACCAGGTAGATTCCAAGCATCAGGACTCAAAATCTACCCCTCGGAACAGCCCCGCATCAATTGAAGTGGATGTCCAGTCCAAATATACAGTAAAAGATAAGTGCATTAAATAGCATTTAAGCTAAAGCATTTAAATAGTATTAAATGCTATTTAATGCACTAACTATTTAATAGCATTTAGTTTAAATGCTATTTAATTCATTCATTTGCCAAGCAGAAAGTCCATTAAAAACCTGTAGTTTTGGGTGCTTTCAATTGAACCTGAATTTTCAGATGTATAAATTAGTTTACCTCCTTGGAAAGACATGATTTCCTGTTTTCAAGAGAAATTCAGTCTTCTAAAATCTTATTTAAAAGGTTCAAAAGGCTACTTGGGCATCAAATAACTATTAAAAACAATATTTTGACTATTTAAGTGTAAACGAATCAGAAACATATGGATTAAATTTCCCTCAAATTGCACATGCTCCAAACTTAAGAGTAAAAGCCTGGGTGAAACCTGGTTTGGATTTCAATGGATGCAAAACATTTGAAAAATCATCTGAGATGATCAGTGAACTCGAAAGCACAGCTGGATTCGCCCTGGCCTAACTCATCCCTATCCTATGCTTCTGGTCTTAATATATAAGGAAGGGTGTGAGGATACAAATAATTTATAGGTAAAAATGTCTGGACCTAAATTTAGAGATTTTAGAAAAAGAGAGAGAGAAGAAATTTTTAAAAATCTTTAATATCTATGTTTAAATAGAAAGTTTTTCCATTTTGAAGAAAATCTGAAATATTCCCTAGACTATACAATTCTCCTTGAGTCTCTTTCTTACCAAAGATTGGATTATATGATCCTAGGATGAACACCAAAGTAAACTAACATTTCTTGAGCTTCTGCTATGTTCCAGGGACTGTGTTTGCTTTCACATTCACTATTTTACCAATCTCCCTAAAAAACAGCTGTAGGTCCCTGCCATACACAGAGGGGACAAGGCATTTGTATATTACTCAGTTTTACTCTCTTTACCTGGAGAGAGTTTAAAATACATCACCCTGTTTAAAATAAACAACCTGAGTCCAGAAGGCTAACTAAAATAATATTATAATTTCCTCATCAAACTAAACTGATAATATTAAGAAAGTTCTAAACTATTGAGCAAAACTACCTAGAATGGGGAGATAAGATGGCATAAAAATAGTTAAGAGCACAAGTTTTGGGTATTTAGTCTTTTTGTATCTGTCATTTGTATCCCCTCTGTATAATTAGGGCAATACCTCATAAGATCATTATGAACATAAAATGGGAAGTTAAATGTAATATGCCTGAGAGTAGCTTCCCAATAAAGCTATTACATAAGAAATATATGTGGGGAAGCTCTCACGCTGGAGGATAAGAAGATCTGATCAGAGGGGCCTTGGGCAAATGCTTCAGCAAGACCTGAGTAGGGGGTGGAGAGGAAGGCCTGCTGGCACACCTTACCTGGCATGTGTGGGACCCTATACCTTTACCATCATATTATGACCATCTTTGTTTTCTTTACTTTTGTTGATTTGAATTCTATATTATCTTATATGAGAATCAGCTTTTTTGGGGGGTTCCATTTGCATGAAATATTACTTTCCATGCCTTCACCTTGAGTCTGAATGAGTCCTTATGTGTTAGATATGTTTCCTGGAGACAACATATAACGGCTTATTTTTATATCCATTCAGTCAGCCTATGTGTCTTGAGTGGGGATTTTAAGCCATTCGTGTTTATTGATAGAATTGATGAGCAGGATGGATTTTTGTTCTTCCTGTTAAGTAGAATTTTATTGCTCTGTTTTACCTCTTGAGGCATTGGGATGACTGGGCTCTGGCCTTTAGCTTTTGGGGGGGTTTACACTGGGAGGCATCAGTTTTACTGATCCACGAATAGTATAGTGCAGATCTCAGTACTTCCTGCAAGGCAGGTCTGGACTTGGCAAATTCTCTTAACATTTGCTTGTCTGGAAAAGACAATTTCACCATCAAATGTGAAATAGTTTCATAGGATACAAAATTCTAGGTCTGCAGTTGTTCTGTTTAAAAAGTTTGAAGATGGGTGCCCAGTCCCTTCTGTCTTATAAGGTTTTTACTGGGAAGTCTACTGGTCAGCTGTTATCCTTATGGTTTTCTTGTATACTCAGTTGTTGCTTACATCTAGTGGCTTGTGAAATTTTCTCTTTCATTTTGACTTCAGCCAGGTTGAATACTGTGTGTTCTGGAGATATCTATCCTATTTGCTATGAATCTTCCTAAAGTTTAGTGACCATGTTGTATCTGAATGTCTGGATCTACAGTGTTACTGGGGAAGTTTTTCCAATACTTTCCTCAAATAGAGAACTGGATAATCACATGTAAGAGATTGAAATTGGACCCACATCTTTCACCATTTACAAAAAATTGACTCACGATAGATAAAAGATTTAAATGTAAGACATGAAATGATAAAAAAAAAAAAAAATTCTAGAAGAAAGTGTGGGAAAAGCTCTTGAGGATGTTGGCCTGGGGAAAGATTTTATAAGAAGACTTCAGCAGTAATTACAACAACAAAAAAAAAAACAAATTTTAAACAATAATAAAAGCATATATACAACTAAGGACACAATAGTTAAAGCAAATAGACAAACTTCAGAATAGGAAAAGATGTTTGCATGTTATGAATCTGATGAAATTTGATAACTTTGATATACATAGAACTCAAGTTAATCAACAAAAAAAGAGCAAATAATCCCATCTATCCTTGGGCAAGAGACATGAATAAAACTTTCTCTGAGGAAGACAGATGAATGGCTAACAAACATATGAAAAAATGCTCATCATTCCTAAGAATCAGAGAAATGCAAATCAAAACCACCTAGAGATACCACATAACTCCAGTGAGAACAGCCCACAGAACCGAGTCCCAGAGTTGCAGATGCTGGCATGGATGTGGAATGAGGGAAACACTTTTATACTGTTGGTGGGACTGCAAACTAACACAGTCTCTTTGGAAAGAAATGGAGAATCCTCAAAGAACTCAAATTAGACCTCCAATTTGACCCCACAATCCCACTACTAGGCATCTACCCAGAAGAAAAAAAATTATTTTATCATAAAGACATTTGCACTAGAATGTTTATCACAGCTCAATTTACAATCACCAAGTTTCCACAACCTAAATTCCCATCAACTCAGGAATGGATTAACAAACTGTGGTATATGTATAACATGGAATACTATTCACCCGTAAAAAGATGGTGACTTTTCATCTCTTGTATTAAAGTGGATTAAGTTGAAACACAATTTTCTTAGTAAAGTATCACAAAAATGGAAATGCAAGTATTCAATGTACTCAATTTTATTATAATGCCAGTAGATGATCTAACACACACCCACATAGGAGAAAAATTAAATCTATTCAAGTTGGGGGTAGGGGCAATGAAGAGGGGGAGAGGAGTGGAGGACAAAAGTGCTCCCCTTAAAGAACACAAGGTAGAGGTGTATGGTACAGCTTTGGGGTGTGGGACACAACTACAAGAGGGACTCTACTTAAAATATTCAAAAATTGTGACCTGGTCATTTGTACTCTCACAATAACTTGAAATGAAATAATAATAATGATAATAATAATAATAATTTCTTCAAATATCTTTTCCATGCTTTTAGCACTTTCTTCTCCCTCAGGAATGCCTCTAATTCATGTTTTTTCACTTTGCATAGTCCCATATCTCTCTGAGTGATTGCTCTGTCCTTGTCTCTCTCTTCTTTGTTTCTTTAAATGACAAGGTCAGCTCAAGAGCCTTGTGTTCAAGCTCTGAGATTCGTTTTGGTTTAATCTGTTGCTGGAACTTTCTGCTGTGTTTTGAAAATCCTGAAGGAGATGAAAATGTCTTTAAAGTTCTATTATATACGTCGTAATTTTCTCAAGCTCTTCGGTGACTTTCTCATTGATTTCCAGAAATAGTTTTGGGGCTTCCTTTGGTTGGTTTTCAACTTTCTCTTTGATTCCACTCAATTTTTTTTTTTTTTTTTGCCATCCATATTCTGAATTCCATTTCTGTTACTTCAACAGTTTCCTCGTGTGTGGAGTTCACTACTATAGCACCATTGTGATCCCTTGGATTTGTTGCTCTGTTTTAAGTTTTCATCTTGTCCAGGTTCTTCTGCTCATGTATTCTCATTTGAAACAACTTTTCTCAATTCAGGGTTAATAGGTTTTCAGGACTCCCTCTCCTTGTTGTAGTAAGTTCAGGCTGAGCACTGGATGAGACTCTCTTCACTGAAGCTGGGTCATGTGGCTTGCTCTCCCCAGTGTTTCCCCTCAGAGGTAACCACAGTAGCTAGGTGAGGTTGTCATGGTTCCAGGCTCTGAGCATTTGCTCAAAGCTGGCCACAGTATGCTGGTGGCATGAGGCTAGGGGTTCCCTAGCAGAGCATTGAACTTTGGAGCAGCTCTGGATGTGTGTATCTCTGGGCAAAAGACATGAACAGCTTTTCAAAGGAAGATAGTCTAATGGACACCAAACACATGAAAACATGCTTAACATCTCTAATACTTAGGGAAATGTAAATCAAAACCATGAAATATTACCTAACTCCAGTGAGAATGGCTCTTATCAAAAAGTCTCAAAACAGACACGTGCTGACATAGATGCAGAGAGAAGGCAACACTCATACACTGTTGATGGGACTGCAAACTAGTACAACTTCTGTGGAAAGTAGTATGGAGATGTCTCAAAGAACTAAAAGTAGACCTACCATTTGATCCCACAGTCCCACTACTAGGTATTTACCCAAAGGAACAAAAAACATTTTGTCAAGAAGACACTTGCACATTAATGTTTATAGCCTCACAATTCACTATTGTGAAGATGTGGAAACAACCCAAGTGCCCATCAATATATAAATGAATTAATAAAATGCAGTAGATGTATACCACAGAGTACTACTTTGTCATAAAAAATAGTGAAGTACTATCTCTTGTATTAATCTGCATGGAACTGGAGACCATTCTTCTACATGAAGTGTCACAAGAATGGAAAAACAAACATCACTTGTACTCAGCTTTAATTTAATCAATACTTTACTTGCATATATGGAAATTACTGAAATAAAACACAGTTGGGGAGATAGTTAAATTCATAACTACTGGGTACAGTGCACACTATCTGGGTGATAGGCACACTTATAATTTTGACTTATACAATTCAAAAGGAATTTTCGTAACTTAAATATTTGTACCCCCATAATAATCTGAAATTTAAAAAAATCCAACATACCAATATGGTTGAAGCACAACCATTATTCATTCTGAAATGTGAATAAAATTTACATTGTTTTTTCAAAAAGAAATACGTGTATATTCATGTCATCAATAATTATTCCTTCTGGAAAATAACCCACTTAGCACCAGAATATGTCATTTCCTATAACCATTCCCAACATGAGCACCTCTCTTCTCTCTCTTCTCTTTCCAGGCTCTCTAGAATGAAGTCTTCACCAAGCACAGGGTAGGTAATAAATGGCATATATACATCCTGAAGAAGTTGCCTGGAACACTTCCTCATAAGTTACAACCATCTGCCTACTAGGCTGTGCTCTGGGGGGTAGAGGGTGTGCAATGCTGGCTCCGTGAAGACTGAGGCTATTGCAGAACATATTAGATCAGAAGTTATCTGTGGCAACCAGCAGCACCTGCCATGACCCATCTCCTGCTAATAGAAGGAAAGCACTACTGTTTAGAAGCTTCCCTTTTCCCATTATGATCTAGCTGGCTCCTGTACCATCAGTTTAAGGAGCTTACTGACCTCCAAAAATTTACAGCTCTTTCTCTGATATTTCTCAGCCTCTTCACTATACTCATCTACTCACCATGTCTGGAGGAGCTAGCACAGCCCAATGTGCACGTGTATTCGGGGTAGCTCCAGCTCAGATCTGTTATCTCTGAAAAATGACAAGAGAACATACACATCTCCTCCAAACCAGTTACTCATGCTTTCTTACCTCTCTACCTCCCACTGACATCCAACTTTTGCTCTAAGAAGGAGATAGAAAGGGGATGGCTGGGAAGAACTCCCAATACCATACAGTTACCTTCAGGTAAATGACCACAGGACAACTTCCCTCGAATTCCTCCTTTCCCAAAACACCTCCCTTTTTTCCCTTTTTTCTTAGAAAATGTCTGATTTCCCAGCATGGCAGCCCATGAGGCTTTCATAAAGTTCCTGTGCAGTTTTTAAACTTCTAATTATATCTTGTCAAATTGCTAGCTAGTCAACTTTCCATTGCCTGTCAGCAGTGAAAAGCTGACCAGTAGAGGTGTTCTAGACAGCAGGAATCTGTGAGTTACTTATCTCCATGAGGTTTTAATGAGGCATGTTAACTCAACCACTCTAGCAAATCTGTTTGTGAAGTAATTGGTTATGAATGCTTAGTGGAAGGCTGCACACGGAGCGAAGGTGTTGAATGCTGTGTACTCACCACAGGTAAGAATTTTAAGAGGCAACCTAATGGTTTGAGAGCCATCTAATTATCATCAGGTTGCTCTTTGGCTGGGTTGCTCTTTGTTTTAATTTTGCAGGACCAGGAAATAGTTTCAAACCACAGCTTAAGAAAGTGGTCCATAACAGAGAGCCCACCCTTCAGAGATGTGCTCTTTGGAAGTGGGAGGAAGGAAAGAAACGATGCAATCAATGCCCCTCCTACAGCTCTAGGGATGTTCAATTTTGCTTCACTTGTCAAAGGCCAGGTTAAAGCTCAAAAAGTAGAATTTGGGGTGCTGCATGAGCTTCCATACCACAGGAGTCACAGTCTTACCATTCAGGTCAGCCTTGGAAAAGCTGCAGGGTTGATGGGTCACCATGAGAGAAGAAAAGTCACTCTTGGAGCCACTGGCCTGGTAATAGAAGGTGACTAAATGAAGACATGGATCTCATAGATCAAAGTAGTTCCCTGATCCGTGAGACCTCAAGCATGACACAATTGTTAGTACCAGGAGTATATTTGCCAGACCACGCATTCCAGAGGGGGTTCTAGGTAAGAATTTATAATGGGTGTCCTGATGCATTGTAAAAGTGACCCAGGGAATTCTATCCACATCTGCAAGATCTCCAGCCAGGGGAGGTGGTAACTATGGGTTTGTTTCTAAGGAAGCAAGTTCTCCAGGATACCTGACTGGAATATTAGGATGGACTCTGAGCAGACGATCAAGGAGGAAATTAAGTCCTCCCAAGATTCCTCTTTTTCCACATGTCTTCCCCCTCAATTGCCACACATCACTCTCAGTTGCTGAAGTGAGAAACACAGGGACGAAAGTGTTACTACTTCCCTCTCCCACACCCCTCACATCAAGTCAGCAACACTTGGCAGAGTTGAATGGCCTATCCTCTTTTTTTTTTCAGGCTAACTCTAACTTCTGGGCTCAAGTGAGCCTCCAGCCTCCCAAGTAGCTAGGACTACAGTCACACACCATCTCTTCCAGCCCTTTCCCTTTGCGATCCTTTTCTTTATTGTAGCATCGTATTTACTCCTTATCTCTGGTGCCTAACGCAAAGCTCCTAAAACTCTTGGAATTTCCTGAGTGATGGAAGCAACTTTTCTTCTAATATGATTACTCTTGGTAGGCCTCTAGATCTGGAATGAGTCTTCTGCAACATAAAGATCAAGGCATGACTAGAGAAGCTTTCAGCCCCCTCCCTCCCAACCTCAGGAGATGGAAGAGGGGCTGGAGATCAACTCAATAACAGACAACCAAGGCTAAAATCAATCATACCTAATGACACCTGCACCTACCAGGATTCAAAGAGCTTCCAGCAAGGTGCTGGAAGGGTGATGAGTCAGGAGTGGGCATGGAAGCCCCTCACCAATCCCCCATATATGGTCCTATGCGTCTCCTCCATTTGCTGTTCCTGAGAGTTATGTCCTTCATCAGAGCAAATGTGAGTAAAGCGTTTCCCTGAGTTCTGTGAGCCATTCTTGCAAACTGCACCCGAGTAGGGAGTCTTTGGAAGCCCCAATTTGTTTTGAGTTATTCGGAAGTACAGTAGGCCCGCGACTTGTGGCTGGCATCTGAAGGGTGAGGGTCAGGGGTCAGTCTTTTGGGAGTTAATGGATAATCCTTAGAGTCTGCATTCATTCTGAGTAGTTAGTGGTAGAATTGAACGGAACTGTTAACACCCAGTTGGTGGTGAGAATTGGTTGGTATGAGAAAAAATGTCCACATATTTGGTGTCAGAAGTGCTGTGACTAAAAGCAATTCTCTGCGAACATGACAGCACTCTCTCATTCTCCAGTGGCCCCTCAGTAGTCTTCCTTTTCAATCTTCTCTTCTGGTTTCTACTCACCCTCAAGAACTCTTTTACTCAAATGCCCTAGACCTCAAATTTCTGTGTCCTACAGCTGTACTCAGTCTCCAGAGGATAGCCAGTCTGACCTTTAAATTCAACATACAAACCTAGATGTTCATCCTCCTAGATGTTCATCCTCGACCCCAACCTCTCCTTTGGATCTAGAATTGTATATCCAGTTGACTAAAGGGCAGGTCCATCTGGATGGACAGGCTTCCCAACATGAAGGTAATGACCTGAACTCCTGCTTTCCTATTTCTGCTTCCTCCCTGTCTACCCTTATTCATCTCTACAAATGGCAAGTATGTTTTTTTCAGTTACTCAGGTCAAAAATTTTTTTGACCCTCTTTTCACCACTCCCAGCCACATTGAATCCATAAGCAAGTCGTCTACATTCTACTCCAATCTGGCTTCAGCCTAGCAATTTTTACCCTACAATCTAGTAAGAAGCCAGAGGATCCCTGATTTTAAAATTTACATCAGATAGTCTCATGTAAAAATCCTTAAAAATCCTATAAGAGCTTCCCATCTTATTCCAAATGAAATCCTAGTAGTTTTCCCCTTGGTCATTTCACTCTAGCCAGACAAAACTGTTTTTTGTTGTTGTTGTTGTTTGTTTGTTTGCTTGTTGTTGTTATTGAGACTCAGTAGAATGCCATGGCCACAGCTCACAGCAACTTCCAACTCTTGGGCGTAAGCAATTCTCTTGCCTCAGCCTCCCAAGTAGCTGGCACTACAGGCACCAGCCAAATGCCCAGCTATTTTTTGTTGTTGTTGTTGTTGTTGTTGTCATTGTTGTTTGGCAGGCCTGGGCCAAGTTCGAAACAGCTAGCCCCTGTGTATGTGACTGGTGCACTAGCCGCTGAGCTACAGGCGCCGAGCCCAGACAAAGCTTCTCAATGTTCCTAGAATACTCCAAAGCTTTACACTTATTTGTCTTTCTGATTGAAACATTCTTTCTACGTATTTGTACGTAACTTGTCAGGTGTCTGTTCAAATGTCACTTAATCAGAGAAACTATGACCCAGTCATCTACCTTCATTGATCTCTATTTCCTCTGCTGCCTTATTTTTCTTCATAGCCGTCATCACTACTTGGAATACTGAATTTTTTTTTAAATTATCTGCTTTCCTCATTGTAATGTAAGTTTCACAAGTACATGTCCTTTTTATTATTCATTGCTATCTATAGTTGAAAGCACAGAACGTTACATGCCACATGGTATAAGCATTTATAAATAATTGATTGAACGACTACATCATTTCTTAAGCCCCTACTATCTAGCCATTATCTTAGTCAATCCTTACACATTGGGGTTAAATATTTGGGCATTTGTGTCAGCATGACATGAGTAGGATGCTAACTCTTTTACTAGTTTTATCGAGTTAGGAAAGATTACTTAACCTCTCTAAACCTGTTTCCTCATCAGTATAATAGGAAATGATATCCATTTCATGGCATTATCATGAAAATTAAAAGGGATAATGTATAAAGAACTTTGCATAATACCTGAAAGTGTCATATTAATATAGACAATAAAACCAAGAATCAGAAAGGTTAAACACTCAAATTTAGACAGATAAATTACAAAAATAAGAGATTATAATATAGAATTCTAACACTGGAAGATTTTCTTATTTGTGTGTGTTTATTTTTGAAACTAAATCTAGACAAGTAGATTTTTCCCTTGTGAAAACAAAGTGAATTCTTTGTTTTCAAGTTTTGTAAGAGCCTGTTGAGGTGTCTCGTTTTCTGGAATGGGTACTATCATTTTTGTGTTTTCATTTATTCACACAACAAACTTATGACTAGGAACTTACAGTCTATTTAGGAACATAGGTCACATACGTGGATAACAAAAAAGCTAAAAGAATGGAGAGAGTGCCAAGGACATTCAGAGAAGAGTGTCTGTCATACCTTTATTTCTGTGCAGATAAGAAAACTCTCCTGTCCTTCCCCCAACCCTAACCCATGTGGCGTTTCTTTGAAACATGGAAACACACGCACATAGTAACTGGTGTAGGCTAACTTTTCTTCTAAGCGTTAACTGTTCTTGCTTAAGTTTCTAACTTCAATTTCTCAAAACAAAAATGCATAGATAATCTTTGGGGTAGTCAACCAGAGTACTTACAATTCATCTCATCTGGTTTGCACACTCTTAAGTGGTGCCTCTGGGTACACCACAAAAAGAGCTTTAATTAAGAGCAAACACGCTTGGGTTTTACTTATCTTGGGTCTAATAATCAGAATAAAGAGTTCATGAAAGAGGGAAAAAGCAGATGCTTTTTTTCCCCAAAAGCTTTTCGTCTACTTGTGCAGTTATAAAAAAAAGCCACATATATCATATATTGTGTAAGATTATTTACAACCTCTGGAGAGAACTAATATGCAACATTGGCGTGCATGGATACTGTCATGTGTTAAAGAAACACACTTGCGGTGGGCCTGGAACTACAGAATTTTGAGGTTGAATTTCAGAGTTTATTGGGGTAAGGGAGTGATTCATAGGGATGTTGATATTTTAGCATTTTCTATTCCACAGGGGAATTCATGGATTATCCTAGGAGAAATGAAGGGGAAAGCTGTATGTCTCAACTTTTATTTTTAATGAGGGTAAATTTGCAGGGATGTCAAGAATTGGATGGTCCCTTTGCCAAATCTCTGTTTTACATATGCACTTTTTTTTTTTTTTTTTTTTTTTTGCCATTTTATTCCTCTTAAAAGGTATTGCCAAGAGTCATTCCTGTCAGGGCCTTTAGTGCCAGCACTGTCCAAATAAGAAGCTGTACATTGTTAGAAAGGTTTCAGAGGCACAGATGCTACGTTAGTGTTGGAAATATTCTTGTTTGGAAGGCTCCATGTTTCACACTGAATCAAACTGCATGATATTTACCACTACCTAATCCAGAAACCCCTCCTCTTTCTATTTATGGTAACTTCAATGTGCTTTTTTCACTACATCTGGACTGCAAATATAAACAATGCAGTAGTTATAAGCAGGGTTAGGAGACTAAGACAAAATCCTCGCCCTCACTGCTTTCACTCAAAGGCCTGGAACTCTTGCTTACGATTGTCTGCCGAAATGATTCTCCCTTGGCAAACCTCTCTAAGCCTAAGCCTCAGTATCCACACTGGAAAATTGGAGATTATACTATCTACCACCAAAAAAAAAAAAAAAAGTCACGATTTAAAGCTGTAACCTCGTATACCATTTAGTGCACTCAGCACTGGGAATAACCACCCTTAGTGTGAGCCAGAAGGGAAGCAGAGGGCTAGCTCTATCCCATTCTTCCATTTATAGACAGAGACATTTGGTCAACTTAATGTCCCAGGTTCTTTCTTTTTAAATTGAAATGCTTGCTACCTATCTCATGGATATGGGATCATTAAATGTGCTAATACATCTAACGCGCTCACCACAGCTCTGGACACATTGTACCTGCCATATAGATTCACCTATTATTTCTAATTCATTATTTCTTGAATGCTTATAAAAATAACCTATTTTAGCATATTTCAGAAAATCTTCTTGAAAGAAGTTTTTTTTTTCCTATATGAATAAAAATCGGGATAGCAACTTCTATAAACAGGTAGAGAATGACAGAGCCGTAAAGTAGATTGGATACATCCCTGAGCTGATCAGACGATTTTAAGGTCTTCCCGTCTAAACACATGAATCCTACCAAGGATGTAGATGGGGATTCCCAATGCAAGTCCTGCTGAGCAGCCCAAAGGCTCTCTGAGGTTCCAGCTGCATATGCCCACGGAACAGGCTGGCCAGGCAAAAAAGAAGCAGCCTTTGTACTTCCCTCTCCCTCTTCAGGCTCCGCCTCAGCAGGATCAAGCTCCTGAGTCTGTCCCTTCAGCTCTCTGGATCCTTGTCTCCTTCTGCTGGAGACATCTAGTTCCCCTGCAGTTCAGAATTATTTGATCTTGTAGCTATTGCTTGTTTTTCTATGTCCAGTGAAGTCTGAATAAAAACTTACAGATATGCACACACAAGAACCATAATTAATGCAAATACACAGAAGCTACATCCCTCCAATAGACCTGATGGGTGCAATGAAGGCAATTGGAGAGAAGTTAGTGAGAAGATGTAGGGAAGATCACAAACCTTTTAGCACCAAAAGGGCTTCTGGCTGTTGATGAGTTCTGAAAGCCAAAAACTAGTCTACCTGGTGGTAGATCATGTCTAAGAATCTATTCAGACATTTCAGAAATTTTTAAGACTGAAAATAGAGAAAGTACAGGCCCTTGACTAATTCATTCCTTTTTTGTTTGGTTTTGGACAAGATCTTGCTCTGTTACCACCAGCGGCATGATCACAGCTCACTGCAACTGCCAACTCCTGGGCTCAAGCAATCCCCCTGCCTTAGTCTCCAGTGTAGCTGAGACTGGAGGCGTGCACCACCATTCCCAGATCAGTTGTATATTTTTGGCTGAGAATGTTCTAGCGATGTTGTTTAGGCTGGTCTCAAACTCCTGACCTTAACCAATCCTCCCTCCTAAGATTCCCAAAGCGTTGGATCACAGGCCTGGGCCACAGCACACAGCCTAATTCATTCCTGGTTTTCAACAAATGGGTGGGGAAGTAGAAATAATGGCTAACATTTATTGAACATTTTCTATGTGTCAGACACTTTTCTAAGAATTGAAAAATGATCATTATAATAGGAAAGGAATGTTCTTAAGGTTTCTACTAAGTAAACTGAGGAAAAAACAGATTAGATAATTTTCCCAAAGTTGCATTGGTAGTAACAAAACCATGTACTCTTCATATACAACACACTTCCCCAGAGGGTAAGGATACAAAAGTAATCAGATCTAGTCTCTGCCTTTCCAAAGTTCACTTCAAATCAGAGAGCCAGGCAAAAGGAGCAAACAATAAATTAATTTGAAATAAGTACTACAGAGTTTTCCAACATTTTTTATCTCACGGCACACTTGAATCTATTGTTAAACTTCCTCAGTATACTTAAATTATGTTGATCAAAAAAAAAAGAATATACTTACTGTGCTTTGAACTTCTTTCAAAAATAACTTAATTAATGACTTTTAAAAACTTCCATTTTAAAATTAAATTTAAGAATGGAACACCTAAGATCCTCTTACAGAACACTGGTTGAAAATCACTGAAGTACGAGGCGGAGCAAGATGGCAGCCGAGTAACAGCTTCCTTGCATCTGGGCACCGTGAGTCTGGGGAGATAGGACTCCAGGCGTCTCTGGCTGGTGGGAACTGCCTATCATCACTCCTATGAGGATACAGGGAGTCAGCGAGAGACTTCTGGACCCCAAGAGGAGGACTAAATCCGTGGAAAACCGGCAAGTGGTCGCGTGTGTTCAATCCGTCTAAACCCGCCCACAACTGTAAGTTCAGTAGCAGCGAGACTGCAAACCAGAAAGGCCTTACCTGTGAACTGTTTTGATGTCCTTGGACTTGGCACTGAGTTGAACTGCCTTGGGGAAGGCCTGAGCGGGAGTGCGAGAACTTTGGCCGTTGTCTAGGGCCCCAGTCTGAGCCGCTGAGCCAGACGGAGCTAATAGTGTTTGGCGGTGGGTCACACGGATCCATTGTCAGCGATCTGCCCCGCAAGCTCCGCCCTCAGGGTCGCAGAGCTAGAAACGGGTGGGAGCTGGTAACCCAGCAACCAAGTAGCCTAAGGGTGGGGTCTGAGCCGCCTTGCAGCCCTAACCCTCAGGGGCAGAGTGAGACCGGTTTTGGCACACTGAGTAAGTGGATAGCCACTTCAGCAGCGATTCCAGCAAGAAAGCTGGGAAAGCTTCTGCTCAACAAGTTTACAACTTCGAAGTGCCTTTTAAGTAGGCTGAAGAGAGATTCAGGGTGTCTACCTGCTGGGGTTTGAGTAATCAGCAGCCTCCAGTCGTATCTGAACTGTGACTAACATCTCATACCCCAGAAGACCACGTGTTGCCCAGACAATATTCAATAACATATACAAACTGCTTTGTTTTTGGTTGTGTATTTTTTTCTTTCTTTTTTTGCTTGGTTGTTTTTTTTGTTTGTTTATTTTGACGTTGCTGATATTCTTTTGTTTTTTTAATTTCAATCTTTTCCACACAGATCCCTTTTTCTTTCTCAATTTTCCTAGTTTAATTATAATTTCCCATTGCTGCTTTTTTTAATAACTTCAACTTCATTTTTCCTAGTGTTTCTACCGATATAATTTGGTTTTTCACCCAATTTTATCCCTGTAAAGTTTTCTGTTTACTTCTTTTGGTTTGATTTATAGCATTTTTGTCTTTCCTCTCTACTTGGTGGAGGTGGGGTACTGTGTCTGATCAGGTTAGCAAAGAGCTGCTGACCTCAAGGGAACCACGCAACTGGGCACCCCCAGAAGGTGGGGTTTTTTAAGGTTGTGTCAAAGTACCCTACTGTACACCTATATTGCCCTGTCTCCCTCTTTCTGTGCCTCTCTTCTTTTTGTCAATATTCCTTATACCCACCCCCTCTCCTTTCTCTATCTTTCTTTTTTTCTTATCACTCGGTCATCCTTTCTTTCATCCCCTTTTTTTTTGCTCTTCAACCTTCTCACCCTTCTGGTCCTGTAACCTTTAGTCTACAGGCACAAGAACTTAAAGAGCAAGAGGAAGTGAAAGGAAAATTAGGGCAAGCAAACAGATAAAAGAAATCACTCATGAGGAAGAATCAGCAGAAAACTCCAGGCAACATGAAGAACCAGTCTAGAACAACCCCACCAAGGGACCATGAGGTAGCTACTGCAGATGATTCCACCAGTATAGAAATGTTAGGAATGACAGAAAGGGAATTTAGAATACACATGTTGAAAACAATGAAAGAAATGATGGAAACAATGAAGGAAATTGCTAATAAAGTGGAAAATAACCAAAAGGAAATCCAAAAACAGAATCAAATAAGAGATGAACGATATGAAGAATATAAAAAGGATATAGCAGACCTGAAGGAACTGAAACAGTCAATTAGGGAACTTAAAGATGCAATGGAAAGTATCAGCAACAGGTTAGACCATGCAGAAGAAAGAATTTCAGAGGTAGAAGACAAAGTTCTTGAGATAACTCAGACAGTAAAAGAGGCAGAAAAGAAGAGAGAGAAAGCAGAACGTTCACTGTCAGAATTATGGGACTTTATGAAGCGTTCCAACATACGAGTTATAGGAATTCCAGAAGGGGAAGAAGAATGCCCCAGAGGAATGGAAGCCATACTAGAGAATATTATAAAAGAAAATTTCCCAAACATCACCAAAGATTCTGACACACTGCTTTCAGAGGGATATCGGACCCCGGGTCGCCTCAACTCTAACCGAGCTTCTCCAAGACACATTGTGATGAACCTGTCCAAAGTCAAGACAAAAGAAAAGATTCTGCAAGCTGCCAGGAGTAAGCGCCAGTTGACCTACAGGGGCAAATCCATCAGAGTTACCACAGACTTCTCTAATGAAACTTTCCAAGCAAGAAGACAATGGTCATCTACCTTTAATCTACTTAAACAGAACAATTTTCAGCCCAGAATTCTGTACCCTGCTAAGCTAAGCTTCAAAATTGACGGAGAAATCAAATCATTTACGGATATACAAACATTGAGGAAATTTGCCACAACAAGACCAGCTCTACAGGAAATACTTCAACCTGTTCTGCACACTGACCACCACAATGGATCAGCAGCAAAGTAAGAACTCAGAAATTAAAGGACAGAACCTAACCTCCACACTGATGCAAAAGATAAAACTAAGCAACGGACTCTCACCAAATAAGACGAATAGAATACTACCACACTTATCCATTATCTCAATAAATGTTAATGGCTTGAATTCCCCACTGAAGAGACATAGATTGGCTGACTGGATTAAAAAACACAAGCCATCCATTTGCTGTCTGCAAGAAACACACCTGGCTTCAAAAGACAAATTAAAGCTCCGAGTCAAGGGTTGGAAGACAATTTTTCAGGCAAATGGAATTCAGAAGAAAAGAGGAGTTGCAATCTTATTTTCAGATACATGTGGATTTAAAGCAACTAAAGTCAAAAAAGACAAAGATGGTCACTTTATATTGGTCAAGGGAAAACTACAACAAGAAGACATTTCATTCTAAATATTTATGCACTCAATTTAAATGCTCCCAGATTCTTGAAGCAGACCTTACTGAGTCTGAGCAATATGATATCTGATAATATTATCATAACAGGGGACTTTAACACACCTCTTACAGAGCTGGACAGATCCTCTAAACAGAAGTTAAACAAAGATGTAAGAGATTTAAATGAGACCCTAGACCAACTATGCTTGATAGACGTATATAGAACACTCCACCCCAAAGATAAAGAATATACATTCTTCTCATCACCCCATGGAACATTCTCCAAAATTGATCATATCCTGGGACACAAAACAAATATCAACAGAATCAAAAGAATTGAAATTTTACCTTGTATCTTTTCAGACCATAAGGCACTAAAGATGGAACTCAACTCTAACAAAAATGCTCAACCCCACCCAAAGGCATGGAAATTAAACAATCTTCTGTTGAATAACAGATGGGTGAAGGAAGAAATAAAACAGGAAATCATTAACTTCCTTGAGCATAACAACAATGAAGACACAAGCTACCAAAACCTGTGGGATACTGCAAAAGCAGTTTTGAGAGGAAAATTCATCGCTTTAGATACCTACATTCGAAAAACAGAAAGAGAGCACATCAACAATCTCACAAGAGATCTTATGGAATTGGAAAAAGAAGAACAATCTAAGCCTAAACCCAGTAGAAGAAAAGAAATACCCAAAATCAAATCAGAGATCAATGAAATTGAAAACAAAAGAATCATTCAGAAAATTAATGAAACAAGGAGTTGGTTTTTTGAAAAAATAAATAAAATAGATAAACCATTGGCCAGACTAACTAGAAATAGAAAAGTAAAATCTCTAATAACCTCAATCAGAAACGATAAAGGGGAAATAACAACTGATCCCACAGAGATACAAGAGATCATCTCTGAATGCTACCAGAAACTCTATGCCCAGAAATTTGACAATGTGAAGGAAATGGATCAATATTTGGAATCACACCCTCTCCCTAGACTTAGCCAGGAAGAAATAGACCTCCTGAACAGACCAATTTCAAGCACTGAGATCAAAGAAACAATAAAAAAGCTTCCAACTAAAAAATGCCCTGGTCCAGATGGCTTCACTCCAGAATTCTATCAAACCTTCAAGGAAGAGCTTATTCCTGTACTGCAGAAATTATTCCAAAAAATTGAGGAAGAGGGAATCTTCCCCAACACATTCTATGAAGCAAACATCACCCTGATACCAAAACCAGGAAAAGACCCAAGCAAAAAGGAGAATTTCAGACCAATCTCACTCATGAATATAGATGGAAAAATTCTCAACAAAATCCTAGCCAATAGATTACAGCTTATCATCAAAAAAGTCATTCATCATGATCAAGTAGGCTTCATCCCAGGGATGCAAGGCTGGTTTAACATACGCAAGTCCATAAACGTTATCCACCATATTAACAGAGGCAAAAATAAAGATCACATGATCCTCTCAATAGATGCAGAAAAAGCATTTGATAAAATCCAGCATCCTTTTCTAATTAGAACTCTGAAGAGTATAGGCATAGGTGGCACATTTCTAAAACTGATTGAAGCTATCTATGACAAACCCACAGCCAATATTTTACTGAATGGAGTAAAACTGAAAGCTTTTCCTCTTAGAACTGGAACCAGACAAGGTTGTCCTCTGTCACCTTTACTATTCAACATAGTGCTGGAAGTTCTAGCCAATACAATTAGGCAAGACAAGGAAATAAAGGGAATCCAAATGGGAGCAGAGGAGGTCAAACTCTCCCTCTTTGCTGACGACATGATCTTATACTTAGAGAACCCCAAAGACTCAACCACAAGACTCCTAGAAGTCATCAGAAAATACAGTAATGTTTCAGGATATAAAATCAATGTCCACAAGTCAGTAGCCTTTGTATACACCAATAACAGTCAAGATGAGAAGCTAATTAAGGACACAACTCCCTTCACCATAGTTTCAAAGAAAATGAAATACCTAGGAATATACCTAACGAAGGATGTGAAGGACCTCTATAAAGAAAACTATGAAATCCTCAGAAAGGAAATAGCAGAGGATATTAACAAATGGAAGAACATACCATGCTCATGGATGGGAAGAATCAACATTGTTAAAATGTCTATACTTCCCAAAGCAATCTACCTATTCAATGCCATTCCTATCAAAGTACCTACATCGTACTTTCAAGATTTGGGAAAAAATGATTCTGCGTTTTGTATGGAACTGGAAAAAACCCCGTATAGCTAAGGCAGTTCTTAGTAACAAAAATAAAGCTGGGGGCATCAGCATACCAGATTTTAGTCTGTACTACAAAGCCATAGTGCTCAAGACAGCATGGTACTGGCACAAAAACAGAGACATAGACACTTGGAATCGAATTGAACACCAAGAAATGAAACTAACATCTTACAACCACCTAATCTTTGATAAACCAAACAAGAACTTACCTTGGGGGAAAGACTCCCTATTCAATAAATGGTGTTGGGAGAACTGGATGTCTACATGTAAAAGACTGAAACTGGACCCACACCTTTCCCCACTCACAAAAATTGATTCAAGATGGATAAAGGACTTAAATTTAAGGCATGAAACAATAAAAATCCTCAGAGAAAGCATAGGAAAAACACTGGAAGATATTGGCCTGGGGGAAGACTTCATGAAGAAGACTGCCATGACAATGGCAACAACAACAAAAATAAACAAATGGGACTTCATTAAACTGAAAAGCTTTTGTACAGCTAAGGAGACAATAACCAAAGCAAAGAGACAACCTATACAATGGGAAAGGATATTTGCATATTTTCAATCAGACAAAAGCTTGATAACCAGGATCTATAGAGAACTCAAATTAATCCACATGAAAAAAGCCAACAATCCCTTATATCAATGGGCAAGAGACATGAATAGAACTTTCTCTAAAGACTACAGACGAATGGCTAACAAACACATGAAAAAATGTTCATCATCTCTATATATTAGAGAAATGCAAATCAAAACAACCCTGAGATATCATCTAACCCCAGTGAGAATGGCCCACATCACAAAATCTCAAAACTGCAGATGCTGGCGTGGATGTGGAGAGAAGGGAACACTTTTACACTGCTGGTGGGACTGCAAACTAGTACAACCTTTCTGGAAGGAAGTATGGAGAAACCTCAAAGCACTCAACCTAGACCTCCCATTCGATCCTGCAATCCCATTACTGGGCATCTACCCAGAAGGAAAAAAATCCTTTTATCATAAGGACACTTGTACTAGACTGTTTATTGCAGCTCAATTTACCATTGCCAAAATGTGGAAACAGCCTAAATGCCCACCAACCCAGGAATGGATTAACAAGCTGTGGTATATGTATACCATGGAATACTATTCAGCCATTAAAAACAATGGAGACTTTACATCCTTCGTATTAACCTGGATGGAAATGGAAGACATTATTCTTAGTAAAGCATCACAAAAATGGAGAAGCATGAATCCTATGTACTCAATCTTGATATGAGGACAATTAATGACAATTAAGGTTATGGGGGGGGGAAGCAGAAAGAAGGATGGAGGGAGGAGGGTGGGGCCTTAGTGTGTGTCACATTTTATGGGGGCAAGACATGATTGCAAGAGGGACTTTACCTAACAATTGCAATCAGTGTAACTGGCTTATTGTACCCTCAATGAATCCCCAACAATAAAAAAAAAAAAAAAAGGGGTCATGACCCACAGGTTGAGAAAAAAAAAAAAAAAAAAAAAGAAAATCACTGAAGTACTATAAGAGAAAGAGAAAGTTAGATGAAGAATATTAGAGGAAATGGCTTTCAGTGAGGTGGCTGTTCCAGGCTGAATTGTTCCCTTCCAACCCCCAGTTCCTGGGAATGGGACTGCATTTGAAGGTAGGGCCTTTAAAGTCGTATGTTAGGTGAATTAAGGCTCTATGATTAGGGCCCTGATCAAGCAGGACCAACAGCCTTACGAGGAGAGGAGATAAGGACACAGACATGGAGGGGCTCCTGTGAAGGCACCTGAGGAAGCCGACCACCTGTGAGCCGGCGGGCAGGGGAGAGCTCTCAGAGACACCAGCCTGGCCGTGACCTCACACTTGCAGCCTCCACAACTGGGACAAACTAGATTCTGTTGTTTAAGCCACCCAGTCTGCTACTGCTGCCCTAGAAAACTAATCTAATGGTCAAGGGAGGTCTTTCTCTAAAGTGAAGTCATTTATAGTTAGGACTTGTAGAATAAAAAGAGTAGACAAGAGTTACAGGCAGAGCAAAAAGCAGAAGCAGAGTCCCTCCGGTAAGAATGAAAGGCTCTAGGGCGGCACCTGTGGCTCAGTGAGTAGGGCGCCGGCCCCATATACCGAGGGTGGCGGGTTCAAACCCAGCCCCAGCTGAACTGCAGCCAAAAAATAGCCAGGTGTTGTGGTAGGTGCTTGTAGTCCCAGCTGCTTGAGAGGCTGAGGCAGGAGAATCGCGGAGGCCCAAGAGCTGGAGCTTGCTGTGAGTCCTGTGACATCATGGCACTCTACCAAGGGCGGTAAAGTGAGACTCTGTCTCTACAAAAAAAAAAAAAAAAAAAGAATGAAAGGCTCTGAGCATCTTCTGGTTTCAGGAGTCGTCATAGCCCATTCCCTGAGTGATTACTGACAGAACACTTCATAATTGGGGAATTGTTTTACAGCATTATTCTCAGTTAATCATCTGAACAACCAGTGGGGAGCATATTAATAGTTTCATTTTACAAATTAAAACAAAGGCATAAGGGTGATTCATCTACATTCCCAGGATGACACACGAGCCAGAACTTACACCTAGTTTGCCAAAGCCAACATTCTTTTTATTATATCGAATTTTCCTCCTAGCCAAGAACATTCCAATTTTGTATAAAGGGCTCTAGGAATCTCATAATATATTATACAAGAATATGATAAGGAAAATCTTGTATCATTAGATTAAATCTTATAGAATATTATGACCATAAAATAAAATCCTTTATGCAGACAAGGCTGAGGAGGAGTTGAGAAATCATCATCAGGGTAAGAGGTCTTTGTGATAGCTCAGTTTCTAAATCTCTTCATACACTTCACATCCTTACCCCCACAACCTCCTCTTCTTGTCCTCGGTAATGATGGTGTTATGGATTTTATTGGCTTTTGAAAATTCGTTTTCATGAATAAAATATTTCAATTGCTTTAATTTCCCCTTTTACTTTAACTAGACAGCCCAATCCGCATTTCTCCTTGACACGACTTTGAGTTTAACTACAGCCTTTGCAAAATGGAACCTCAACAACTGCCTGCAGGACCGGCCAGCAGGGCGTGGAGAAACAGTGTAGGCAAGAGAGATTTCCATAGAACACATGTGTCATAAGTACGAAATTACAATAATTGGAGATGGCAAAGAGTGAGCAGTGCATCTCCAGGAGGGTCGATGAAAGATTATGATAATGTTTAGTCTAGGCCTGGTTTCATCGTCCGAATGCTGCATAACTGAATAAACCTTCTATGCCTTTTTAGCAGACAATACATATCTAATCAATGTAGTTTTAGCACATGTGTACAATGTAATGACCCACAACTCTATGACATTTCACAACCCATTCTTCCCTCTGACGCACTTAGAAATTGGAATATATAAACAAAACACTGATTATCTATTAAACTATTCAATAAATATTTTTGAGGGTCTATTAGCACTCTATTAGCACTGTGAAGTTAATAAAAACACATTAGGACTTCTTTAAGTTGACCACCCAAGGGACTATAACAAACTGGTCGACATACCAAGATGGTCAACATAAGGAACTAGGCCTACCGTACCGATTCGTACAGGTGGTGCATGTCTGGCCCATGAAAATAAGATCAACTTAGGGAGGTGGTCAACGTAAGGAGGTGTTCAAACTGTGGAGGTTCTACTGTAGTGAACAATAAAGCCAGCCTTCAAAATGAATGGAAAACTTGCTTCTAGATGAATAGTGGAAGAAAAAAGAAAATAATAAAAAGAAAATGAATGGAAAACTTGTAGAGAAAGCTGTCATCTACATTTATACCTACAGTTCAAGGCAGAATTTGGTAAGTTGTGGAGAAAAAAATTGAAAAGTAAAAGGGAGAAGTAACATCTAATTGTGAGTACTAGGGAGGCTTTCATGGACGAGAAAGAACTTGAGCTGAGCCGTGAAAGGTGGGTAGGGGTCAGCAGGCAAGACTGGCAGAGATGAGGTGGGGCTGACTTTCAGATAGAGAGAAAAAAGGGCAAGCGAAAATAAGAAAACGTGAGGCATTTGCAGGAGATAATTTGATGACATGCCTGGCTGGGAAGGACCTAATTTATTCCACATACAATATAGTGCCAGTGGAGGTGTTTAAATAGGGGGGATTCTAACAATGAATGCTCACTATATTGGCAGGGGTGGGGGGAGTTTCTCAAAAACTGATTATGATTCTCACGTACTTTACCCTTCTTTATTCTCTTCTAGAATCCTGGAATTTTAAAGCTACAAAGGGCCACAGAGATCCCAATCCTAATTTATAAGTGAGAAAAGTCAAAATCCAGAGCAGACTGGTTTTATATATATATATATATTTTTTTTTTTTTTTTTTTTTTGGTTTTTGGCAGGGGCCGGGTTTGAACCCGCCACCTCCAGCATATGGGACCAGCACCCTACCCCTTTGAGCCACAGGTGCCGCCCTGGTTTTATATTTTTATTCATGACTGCACTGATAGCATAGCTGGGCCAAAACTAAAGCCTCTTATCTCTGTTCCAAAACCCCATAACCACACACCAAAAAAGCCCTTGAGCAATGTTTTTTGTTGCAGAGTGATAATTACCTTTAGAGATAACACCCCTCCTCTTCATCCAGGGGTAGGCCAGGTCTTGGTCTTTGTTTTATTATAATCTTTCTATAGGCCACTCACAATGACTTATCCTCTTCTCTGAAATCTTTCTTTCCCCGATAACTTGTCCCTCAGTTTCCTGAAAAACTGAGTTAAATAATACTGACAGCGAACAAATTACCAATCTCTGTTAATACTGATAATTATCGTCTTCAGATGATTTTACATTTTTTATGTACATTAAACATGTTCCAAGCAGGTTAGCAAATGGCAAAAATAATATGTAGCCCTGTAACTGACATCACACAGCTGGTAATGAAAGCACTTTCCCAGCAATGTTTGGACATTTTTAAACTACAGAAAAGAGCAGGAGCCATTTGGATTTTGAAGCCTGACCGGTGATGAAAGGAGACCCGTTCTGTCAATCATTTGATCTCTGAGATATCTATCACATTAAAACCTAGGCTTCTTTGATGATCACACTGGCTGACTGAATGAAAACATACCCAGGGTACTTTTAGGAAATTATCAAGAGCGATGGATGTTTTTTACTTTGTCTTTAAATTTCCCTTTTGGATATGAAAATATCCTTTAAATCTTCTTACTTTCATGATCTTCTTTAAGCACAGTCTGCAATGAGACTAGGAAAAGGCTTATTTCAATTTTGTAAAAAAAAAAAAAAAAAAAAACTTGGTGGGGGAAGGGGAGAACAGAGAGAGGAAAGAAGGGAAGAGGTGGGGAAGGGAAGAAAAGAGAGCGGGAAAGAGGGGGTGCGGGGGGTGAGTGAAGGTATATGAACACACCTTTTGGGGGTGGGACACAATTAATTATAAGGGGAACTTTACCTAACAAATGCAATCAATGTAACCTGGTTCTTTGTACTCTCAAAGAATCCCCAACAATAAAAAAACGAACAAACAAACAAACAAATCCTGAGAAAATCAGATACAAGAACTCTAGAATTTTAAGTTATTTAAAGCTAAGCTAAGCATGTGATTTTTTTTGCTTATTTGAATGGCTGTTTTATTTGTATTTTTTGATCTTGGCCTACAGCAATTTTGGTTGTATCTGCAAAGCCCGAATTTAATAGATATTTGTTAACTTTAATTAGCTCTATATCAGAAGTTCTTCACTAAAAGCATACACATAAGTCCTCTGATTTTGTTATCATAAATTTATTTAAGGACATTGTAGATGGTTAGAAATAAAAGAAAGAAAGGAAAAATCTTGGGTTCAAATTGGTCAACCACTCTCCTTTCATCTCTCTACAAAGGAGGCCTGAAAGCTTGAACATGTACTTTTTACTTATCTAAAGATTTATTTTAGAACAACTATTTACAGATTCTCTAGAACAAGGAGTATACGAATTTGTCTAATTTTCAAAAGGAATATAAAATATCAAAAAAAAATTTTGTTCTTCTCTTACCTTTTCGTGACTGCTCCTTCACAATTTCATAGGTCACACAATATTCAAGAGGTGCCCCTGATTTATTTTATAGGAAATGAGAGCTGCTCCCCACATCCCAGTTGTCACCACACATCCTACCAGTTGGCTATACAGTTATGCATATAAAAGAACTAAATAAGGTTAAAAGAATTGTTGTTCGATTGTTTAAAATAAAAGGTACATACATTATTGGGAATGATGAAAGATAGCAATGGAAAGTGAAGCTTGAAAGTATCCTCTATCAGTACAAAGGAAAAAGAACATGTACTTCCCCAAAAGAGGCCTGTCAGTTGCCCCCAATAGTGTCTAATCCAAGGATATCAACAACTTTTTGGTTGTTTTTCCTCCTCCCATCCTACTTCTGGAAAAGGATCTATTCATAGTGGAGGATAAAGGTTACTGAATAAAGACTATTATAGAAGGCATGTAATTTACAGTCATTATATACCCCATCTATATAATTTCTATAACTGTTTAGTATAAATAATAGAAAACACTTCAGGATGTTGGCTCTGTGTGTTTCCCCATTATACCATTTGTAACTTACAATCATTCATTTTTAGCCTAAACTTTTCTTTGTATATGGTATTAAAAGCCACAGTCAAGTTAGATCAAGTTGGGATGTACTTTATGCAAGGGTCATCTAGAAGCCTGAGTATACAAAAACAGCCATGCCTGAGAAGCCAGCTCGTAATTATCTCCTTTGCAGCTTCCACAACTTGGTACCGGCATCATATCTGTTTCTTATCTTAAAACTCCTGCTAAACATCATTTGTTTAGGGGGAAAAAAATTCTAACAGATGTTTTGTGTTCTGTCAGTATATTTTTCACATTACCATTTCTCAAAAAGAGATCTACGGCAGATGAAGACTAAGTATAAAGTAGAAGGTCTAACAATGTGAAATCCGATTTGCCACCATTACATTTCCACGTGGCTGGCAAGTTGGCTTCATCCTTAATGTTTTCATCAACCAAGCAAAAGACTAATTGAGAGAGTAGTTCAAGTTTTAAAAGTTTGCTTGCTATTAATGCATGTATTTATCAGTCATTGAGTGACACCTAACTTACAGAGCTGACCTGTCCATTAGACTTTATCGGGTTATAAAATGCAGAGTGCTGTACCTGCAGCTAAAATAATTAGGTTTGAGTCCTTCCTCCTTGATGTGCTGTGTGGCCTCAAGCAAGTCCCTTAACCTCATTGTGCCTCCATTTTCCATGTTTTTTAAAATTATCAAATGAAAGTCATTTACAAATAAGGTGAGGTAGGTGAAAAGCATTTGGAAAATTTGGGAGCTCCATATAAACACAGACAATTGCTATTGTTGTTATCCAGGAATTTTATTATCCAGCTTGTGTTGTACCTATTGGTTATACAAATATTTGTACATAATTCAGTAATTTGCTCAATTTGGAATTGGGGACTAGAATCATATGAATAATTGCAGATCTGGCCTCTTCTGAGACCAGTCTACACAGCACAAAATGTGGTAGAGCATTTGTACATGGGAATCACTAGATGGTGAGACTTTTTCAAATTTCCTATTGGTTTGGGAAACCCAGAGAAATATTTAACATATTGTTTCCTTGTCTTCCTAATTCTAACATCATGCATTAGCCAATTTTAAAAAACTGTATCTGTTCATATTCCATCATTCAACCTACCCAGCAGGGAAAGCAACTATAAAGGCTTTAGAAATACAATAGGAAAAAAGAATAAGAGATTGTCATTAGGCAGAATGTTTTATTAGAAACAGGAAATGTTTTTATATACCAGAAGATACTTTAGTGCTTTTCACCGTGGAATAAACCACAGTGATATTCCCATAGGTAGGTGTCTGTAGAGAATTAGTGGTAGAGCATCAATAGAATCTCTGTATATGATTAAAATCCCAAGGAAAGTGTGATGCCTCAAATCCAGTATAACATCAATGTATTGTTCCAAATTCTAAGACCAAAAGAATGACAGAAGTGAGCTAACCAGCTTTTCACACAAAGCTAAAAAGAGAATGTAGTTTCTTCTAGGACAGAAACAAAATTTTGTGTTTCTTTTGTGTGCCTCCTAATACCTATGTGAAGATGTGGTAGGAACTTACTAAAGGGTTGTTGTTCACATAAAAGATACAATAGCAAGATTATAAAAACTGGAATTTGTATATTAAAATTAACATCATCTGAAATAGATTATTCTGATTAATCAATGACCTGGATAAAAAGTGATTTGTATCCCATATAGTTAATATCATTTCTCAAATCATTAGACTATATTAGAACTTTCCAGAACTAAATAGAATTTTTTTCTTTTTTTCAATGCTTCATTAAGCTCACCAAGATCAAGAATCTTAAAATTGAAGAAATATTTACTATTTGCCAAGCACTGTTAAATCGTTTATGAAGGATTTAATTGGCATGCATACCCATGTTATTAACTAGCTTAAAGCTTTTTACAATCTGTGAGGAAGATGTTATTTTTCCCATTTTACAGATGAAAAAACTAGTCACACAGTTTATCAATGTTGAAACCAGAACTCCAATCCAGATTGGCCTACTTCCAAATATGGTATAGGATTTTTTTACGCACTGTACTGTAGCGTCACCCTCCCCACTTTTGGGGGCAATGGTTCTGCTTAATAGTTATTGTGGCTAGAGGGGCAGGGGGTGGGCCAGAAAAAAAAACAAAACAGTTATTGTGGCTTAAAATGCACAACAGAAAAATCACAGCAATTGACAGAACGTTTCCAAAGTCCACATCCCCGGGATACAAAGACTAGTGGGGACATCCAGAGAAAAAGATCTCTGGTTAAATCTAACTAAACGAGGCAAAGCTCAAGGTACTGCAAGGCTGCATGTCAGAACATGTTGATCCAATAACCAGCCTGTCTATGGCATCTCACCCTCCAGCTGGATTAGGTAACTCAACTCTGGTGGGAGGCAGCTGTGTGAAGTTGCTTCTCGACAGCCAGATTTCTGCTACCTCTCCTTTATGGGGAGGAGATCATAAACCACTCTGTGCTCTAACGTCAGGAGCTCTTTGGCATTTGTAGCCACTTCCAGACCAACTGGCTAGAAACCCATGACCAAGGTAGCAAGCTAAGCAATTTGAGCACATGTAAGTTTAAGACCTGGAGTTTGATAAAAAAAAAAAAAAGACTTGAAGTTTGTTGCTTGCAAGAAGGTACATCCACCAGACTTCAAAACAGACATGCTAATGCAAAGCCAGACTACCCAGATTGCTTTGCTCTGCTCTGGGTAGTGGTTGGGCAGAAGAGTGTAGTTGCCAACAGCAAACCAGCTATGGTAGGTGGAATGTCCAGCAACTGAGGAAGTATTTCAGACCATTTATTGCCTATTTGGTCCTCTCACATAGGTTATTCAGGAGCTTCTTAGCTATACCCCAACAGAGATCTTAAAGAAAATGTTATTAATATCATCATCTACGATAAACTGAAAGTGACCTTCGTCTCTATAGAATGAATGTTGCTTTTCCTTCAAGTAAAAGGAAAATCAAGAGCATAAGAAGGAGAAAAAATCCAATTCAGAACACCACTTTTTAAAATACTAAATACCCCTACATAACATCAGTGCACTCATTATTGAAGAAAATATGTTTGTTTTATGTCTAAATCATATCAGTGTATGCACATTACATAATTAGGAATAAACTTGCATGCTTATCCTTTATTTTCTTGAGCTTGGCAATCAAATAGATGTTAATTCACTGTTTCTCTGAGCTTTATAGATTAGTTTTATTTCCTTAAATGAATGAAAAGAATATCATGTGTACACAAGCATTTGTACATGGCTATTGGAGTGCAGCACTTTTACCTTAAAAAATTTAAATATGGTTGCATTGAACACTATAATTCTAAATTGAGAAATTTGCAATTATAATATCTCTAAAAATCATACCTTGCTTAGGAAAGATAAATTACTTTTTTATAACTCTTATATGGCAAAATCAAGAAAAATACACTTACACTGATTTTTTAATTGCCTACGAACATTACCTATAAATTTCCTAGAAAACAATTTTCATTCATTTATTTAGGATATCAACTATCTTGTAAAAGCACATTACTGACATATAATTCTCTCTATTTAAAAATTATTATAATGAATTCTGTCCAATAGAAATACAATTGGGGCGGCGCCTATGGCTCCAAGGAGTAAGGCACCAGCCCCATATGCTGGAGGTGGTGGTTTCAAACCCAGCCCTGGCCAAAAACTGCAATAGAAATACAATTGACCCTTAACAAATGTGGGGGTTAGGGATGCCAACACCCCAATGATCAAAAATCCATATATGAATTTTTAGTTCCCCAAAACTTAACTACTAGTAGCCTACTGTTGACTGGAAGTCTTACCGGTAACATAAATGGTCAACACATATTCTATATATTATATAGAATATATATAATATTACATATTATATGTATTACATACTATATTCTTACAACAAGTTAACCTAGAGAAAAAAGTATTTTAAGAATCATAAGTAAGGGAAAATACATTTAGTACTGATTTTATAAAGTAGACTATAAAGGTCCTCACCCTCATGGTCTTCACATTGACTAGGCTGAGGGGGGTAAAGAATAAATATTTAAGGGTGGCACCTGTGGCTCAGTGAGTAAGGCACTGGTCCCACATACTGAGGGTGGTGAGTTCAAAAAGGCCCTGGCCAAAATGCTACAAAAAAAAACCCCAAAAGAATAAATATTTGTACTACCAAGAATTTCCCTACCAGGACAGCCTTTTGACCTTAATTAGGTCTGCTTCCATGTTCCAGACCCTTTTATTTCTCCCATGTCTCTGTGAGGTATAGGGCACAGCTTCCTGGGTGTGAATAGTAGTATTGCTACTTAACAGCTAGGTGACCTTGAACAAGGTCCTTGACTTTTCCAACTTTAGTTTCCTTTGCTTTAAAATGTGGCTAATAAACATACCTACCAAATAAAGTTATTAAAAAGATCGAATGAGATAATGTATGTAAAGCACTTAATAAATTATTGACAAACAGCAAATAGTCAATACATTCAGATTTTATTATGACTCTAAGGTGACCCAGGACAGTTGAGAAAGGCATATTTACATCAGTGAAAAGTAGAACAGATGGGCGGAATAGGATTCGGTTACCAGGTAAGGTTGTTTCTAATGGCAGACATTGAATTGATATATGTTAGTATACGTTATTTTGATAAAAATGAATTCAACACAAAATTCTCAGCTCACGAGATGACAACTTAAGGTTCAACTTCATCACTGGAAAAAGTTGTGTGAGGCAAGTAGTGCTCGGGATCCCCAGAGGAGTGCATTTTTCATCAGTCTTGGCAAAAGTCAATAGGGAATAATCCAAGAAGAAACACTTCTGGAAAGGCAAAATAAAGACCTCGGATAATGATAAAGACCTCAGAAAATCCACTGTTTCATAAAAACAACAGGAACACTGAAAATAATTGTCAAAACCAACATTTTCAGGCTTACAACCATCCAAGGAGTGTCTATTTAAAAAAGAATAAAAAGACTTAATCTCAATGACCACTAAGCCAGCAAAACAAATGCCCAACTGACTGTATACAACAAGAAAACAGACTTCATAAAATTAATCCTGGAAAGTCACTTAACAAACAGAAACAATAGCGAACCCTGCAGAGGGAAGGATCTGATATCAAGACTGGCATATTGCATTGTCTCAGATGTCTAGTTTGTGCAAAAATAGATAAGACATGCAATGAAACAAAAAAGCATGGCCCATACACAGGGAGGAAAAAAAGCAATCAACTGTGACCAGGGAGATCTGGATACTGAACTTGCTGAACAAAGATCTCAAATAAGACCTATGACAAGGACTTTGAATACAAATATGTTCAACAAAATAAAGAAAAAGGAGAAGAATACTTCACCAAATAGATAATATCAGCAAAAAGATTGTGGAGGGTTTTTTGGCTTAACACAATACAAATATTATCTGAAAGTTCTGTAGGTCAGAAGTCAAACGTGGTTCTCACTGGGCTCCAGTCAAATTGTCAGCAGGCTGTGTTGCTTTGAGAAGTGCCAGGAGAGAATTCATTTGCTCAATTCTCCAGCTTCTGGAGGCTGCCCATATTCCTTGGCTCTTGGCCTCCCTCTACTTCAAACCCAGAGTAAATGCATGATGCTGTCAAGTGGGGGAGGAGGTCCAATGGAAAAAATAAAAATAAAAGCCCAAATAAGTGCTGTGTAGAAGAGATGCCTTTTAAATTCACAGACACAAATAAGTCACATGTAAAAATAATGAAAATAATACCAAGCAAATAATAAACAAAAGAGCAGAAGTGACTAAACCAACATCAGACAAAACAGACATTAAGATAAAAATGTGCACTAGACACAAAGAACATTTTATGATGATAAAAGGATAAATCCATCAAGAAGATTCAGCAATTATAAACACATATGTACCTAACACTAGAGCTGCAAAATACATGCAGGAAAAACTCACAGAATTGAAGAGAGAAATGGAACGTCCACAACAATAACAACGATTCTTTAATATCCCACTTTCAATAATAGATTTTTAAAAAAAAACTAGAAAGAAGATCAAAGAATAAACTATTTGAACAACACTAGAGCTAAAAATCATTGATAGGACACACCATGGAGTAGCAGCAGAATGCACATTCTTGTCAAGTGCACATGGGACGTCCTGCAGAACAGACTGTATGTTAGGCAATTAGATAAGTTTTAATGAATTTTAGATAACTAAATGTATACAGAGGATGTTTTCTGACCACAGTAGCCAAAGGCAATTTGGGAAATTCACAAATACATGGAATTTAAATATACAATACTAAATATCCAATGGAACAAAAGGGAAATCAGGAGGGGAATCATGAAACATTTTTTTGTAACCTGAGCACTTTGGGAGGCCAGAGCAGGAGGCTCACTTCCCAGGCCAGGAATTTGAGATCAGCCCGGGCAACATAAAGAGACTTTCACTACAGGGAAAAGACAATCTCCTCAATAAATAATGCTGGAAAAACCAGCTATGCACATGCAGAAGAATAAAATTGGGTTCTTATGTTACACCATCTACCAAAAAATCAAGGTAAAATGTATTAGAATTAAACATAAGACCTGAAACTATAAAACTACTAGAAGAAAACATAGGGGGGAAGCATCTTGATATTAGTTTGGTCAATGATTCTTTAGATATGAACCTAAAAACACAAGTAACAAAAGAAAAAATAAATAAGTAGCATTATGTTAAACTAAAAACTTTTACAAGGAAAAAAACCAATCAACAAAATGAAAAGGCAACCTATGGGGTAGGAGAAAAATAGTTGTAAACTATATATCTGATAAAGAGTTAATATTTAAAGTATATAAGGATCTCAACTCAATAAATGACCTAATTAAAACATGGGCAAAGGACTGGATAGACGCTTCTCAAAAGAAAACATAGAAATAGTTAACAGTACACCAAAACAAATCTTTAATATCACTAATAATTAAAGAACTGCAAATAAAAGCCACAAGGAGTTCTCATATGTTACATTGGTTAGAATGACAATTATTAAAAAACAAAAGATGATAAATGTTAGCAAGGATATGGAGCAATGGGAAACTTTTTACCAGGGGTCCTCAAACTACAGCCCGCGGGCCACATGAGGCGGTGTAATTGTATTTGTTCCTGTTTTGTGTTTTTACTTCAAAATAAGATATGTGTAGTGTGCATAGGAATTTGTTCATAGTTTTGTGTTTTTTTTTTAAACTACAGTCCGGCCCTCCAACGGTCTGAGGAACAGTGAACTGGCCCCCTGTTTAAAAAGTTTGAGGACCTCTGCTTTATACACTATTGGTGGGCATGTAAATTGTTACAGCCATTGTGGAAAACAGTATGTATATTCTCCAAAAATTTAAAAATAGGGGCCAGGTGCTATTGGGTCCCACCCTGGAAACAGGGTCTGCTGAGACCTGTGGAAACTGGCAGGGATTGACTGAAGAAATATAGAGTTAGAAACAGTGGTAAAGAAAGAGGCATGAGACATAGAGTAGAATTAAAAGTGGGAGCTCAGGGATCCATTGCCCATTTGTGGGATTCTGGTAACGGCCCAGAGTGTTTGCTCCACTCTGATTTTATTGCAGTCTATTTGCCCAGAGGGTAAGATGAGAGAGGGAACAAAGATGCCAGCAGTTTCTCTGATTGAGCTTACTAGCTCCTATTATTATTAACCTTCAGGGTAGCCTTCAGAAATCTGAAATCTGAGCCTTATATTGGGAGAGCCTCCTGCTTGAGATCACACAGACAGATTTCTAGGGATGTGTTAAACTCCTCTAGTTCTCTGTGGAGAAAAATGCCACCAGTGCTAATCTCCTCTGAGAGATGGGTGGGAGGGAGGCATTTTCCTCCCATCATTACCACAGAGGATTTTCCTCTGCAATAAGGGATATAAGCTCTTCTACACATATCTCAGAGCTCGAGCTACCCCCTTGATCTCTGCCCCAGGCAAATGCAAATCTCTACAAGGGGTATCTGCTTTGCCTATTTAATAGGCAGGAAATGCCCTAGAAGATGTATCTTTTGCTAGGACTTGCCCTTAGCCTCTTCTATGACCATTTTTCTTCAGAGTGCTCACAGACCTAGCAGGGGTGTGTGTAAGCTGTATCCCCAACAGGATAGAATTTCAGAAAAGGCCGGAAGCTTGCTAGCAATGGCTAGTTTAAATGTAAACTAGCTGACTTTTCTTTGTTCCAACTCACTCAGTTCACTTTTTAATTTTCCTCTTTTTCTGGGGGTGCTTTCCTTTGCCAAGAATGGGGTCTTCAGTCCCCATTCTCCCAGCAAGGTGCAGCGGCTAACACCTGTAATTTCAGCACTTTGGGAGGCCAAAGTACTGGAACACTTGGGGCCAAGAGTTTGAGACCAACCTGGGTAACTTTGCAAGACCCCATCTGTAAAAAATACATTTTTTAAAGTAGCTCCACATGGTGGCATATGCCATAGCTATGCCAGCTTAGGAGGCTGAGGCTTGAGGATCTCTTCAGTGCAGTGAGCTATGGCTGAGCCACTGCATTGTAGCCTAGGTGACAAAGTGTGACCCTCTCTCAAATTAAAAAATAGAATTACTATTTGGTCCAATAATCTCACTGCTGGGTATAGATCCAAAGGAAAGGAAATTAGTATCTCTAAGAGATAGCTGCAACCCCATGTTCATTGCAGCATTATTCATAACACCCAACATATGGAATCAACTAAGTGCTTGACAAGTGAATGGAGAGAGATAATGTGGTATATGGATGCAATGGAATGTTATTCATCATTAAAAAAGAAGAAAATCTCATCATTTGTAACACACATCTACAGGACATTATGTTAAGTGACATGAGCCAGGCACAGAAAAACAAATACTTCATGTTCTAACTTTCACGTGAAATCTAAAAACCTTGAACTCACAGCAGCAGAGAGCAGAATGGTGTTGGCCAAGAACTGGGAGATGGGGAATTGGGAGATGTGAAGTTCTAGTTATTCAGGACGAATAAGTTCTGGAGACCTAATGTACACTACGGTGACTATAGTTAGTAATACTGTTTTGTGTCCTTGAAATTTGCCAAAAGAGTAGGGCTTAAATTCCCTCACTACATGCAATGAAAAAGTAGTAACTATGTGAGGCGATGAACACGCTCGTTAGCTCCATCGTGAAAATCATTTCACGATGTATATGTTTATGAAAACGTCATGCTGGATACAGCAGTATGCTGTATATAGTAAATACATACAATTTTTGTTTGTCAGCTATGCCTCAATACAGCTAAGGAGAAAAAAGGGGGATAGAGTATGGCTTGTCTCTGAACGTGTAAAGAGATGCCACTTTTTGTCTTCATTCCTGGACTCTTCAACAAATAGTCAGACCTATCTGAGTTGGGCCCTGACTTGTCAAAACATGCAAAGAGAGGGAAAGTAAGAGGCTTATACTTAAAAGAACTGCCAAAAACATCTCCAGCCAAAATCTCAATCATCAGAAGCACTTGACAGATTCAGAAAACAATTTATGAATTCATCCAAAATCCTGGAACTCTTGTAAGAACAATTTATCCCCTTCACCTTTCTTAAGAGAAGTTGTGAACACAAGTAAAGAAAACCAGATTGCTCTTCACCAGAATAGGTAAACAGACTGTCCTAAAAAGCAAGATTGAAGGTAGCTCTAAAAACAGATCCACGTTGTCCTGAAAGGCCTCAGAGCTTCTGAAACTACAAAAATCACCTTAGAATTTATTTTCCCATTTATATCTGTTGGGCTCTCTTCTCTCAGATCCGTTGAATTTTCAACCTTTTTCTACTAGTGGGGGGCAGAAAAGCTGATGGCAGAAAACCTGGATCAATTGACTGTCTTTCAACCACTCTGGACCTCAAGTTTTTCATTTCTAAAATAAGAATAAATAAGGTCTGGTCTGTATACCAAATAGGAATATGAAACCAAGGGCTTTAAGAGAGACAAATTTATGTAAAACAAAAGACTAGTAATATCAGCGGTATTTTTGGACTAAATTATCAAATATCTTCTCATGCATTCTATTTCTCCTTCCAGCACAATACAAAACATCTTCAGCATGGAAACTTGTCATTTATTTACTGTGCAAACACACAGTAAGCATTGTATGCAACATACATTCCTTTATAGAAAATGGAAACAGTAAGTTTTGGGTGAAGGCACCTGAGTTGGAAGCATGCCACGGTGTGACTTTGTATGAATTACAGAATGTCTCTCACTGTCATTTCCTTCTATGACAAAATGAAAGTAACACTACCCATTTTACAAGACTGCTGTGGCATCTTACAGGAGATCTACATATAAAATTAACTATCAGAGCACGGGCCCATAGATCTGTTCAGTGAATACAGCTCCTATTATTATTTAAGGTATATTTTTCCCACCTCCTCCAATTCAAGAATTCTCGGTCTACATTCCATAAGCCCCTTGCAATTTCATGCAAAATTTTACACACATATGCATTCTTCTGGGAAGGTATATAACTTTCATCACGTTCTAAAAACAAGTAAAAATGGTTACGTCGATGTAATTTTTAAATGTGATGCCTGACATAGAACACTGCACACACATACTCCAGAAACCGACCCATCAGACGGCAAGGTGGAAGCCATTGCCTCCCTTAACACTGCTGCCTCCCACATTGACACACATCCAGTCACTAAACTAATTTCCACCAGCATACAGACAATCACCCTCAAAGGATAGCTCTAGCCAGACACAGTACTATGTTGCTACCAACAGAGCACGTGACAGTAAAACTCACTTGACATCTGGATGTAGATCGTGATTTTTTTCTTTTCTTTCATTTAGTTCATTCTGAGCTCATCGTCACCCAGAACCCTCTGTGTTTTTAAATAATTGCTATGTGTTATGCTATATAAACTTCCTACACCCCTCCCTCCATCCCATTACTTCATAAAATATCAAAAGTTGGCCTCAGTCCCTTGTTAAAGATAATAAAGTTATAATAAAAATAACACAGTTACCCAGTCATTTACCCATTTGTCTAACAAATATTTATTGGAATGCCTAATGTGTGATTATTATCCACCATGAGACTGTCAGCCAGTTCTTCCAGCCTTGAGTCATACATTTTAGTTGGCATGCCTCTGGCTCATGGATAAAAATAGTGTTAAAATATTTGTTGCAATTAATAGGCAGATGGGAAGCAAGATGCCCACAAAATTTCTCACTTAGGATATTTCCCAAATATAGAATTAGTAAATACAATACCTGCTGGCACAGCGTCAAAGTTTATCAGCAGAGGTCACCAGAGGAGGCTGGAGGAGGAAGATTCCTGCACCCAGTTCAGTAAACTCCTCTCAGAAGGCTCTTGCAGTGTGAGCAGCTTCAGCAATACCCAAGGCCAGCAGCATGTGACACATGCCTGTGAATGGCTTCTCTACGTGTGCTCCAAGGTAACTTCTTCAGTGCTCAGCTCCTGAAGCACCTGAAGTTCAGTGATGTCTGGCACCACCCATGAATAGCTTTGCAATGGTTCTGAAGTATGGCACCTCCCCTTGGAAGCCTTCCTGTGTCCTTCCTTGGCAAACTTTGCAGCAGGTTCTGAGATGCACCACCTCTCCATGGCAGCTTTCTCGGCACCCAGAAAGTATATTTCTACCACAACACCTCAGCCAACGCCTCCAGGAAACTGTATCCTCTCCAACAAGATCTGGATCTCAGCCCAGAGTAGTAGAAGGGCTTTTCCTTGGATGTCCCTTCTCCCCTGAGAGGGGGAATCTTCTCCATCTACCTGCTATTCCTGTATTCTTGAGAAATCTATGTGCCCAACTGTAACCAGACCTCATTACTCCAGTCCCCAGTTACAGCTAATAACTCATTATATTAAATTTTCCAGGTACAAACTACCATATGATTTCTGTCTCCTGATGGGACTCTGACTGATATAAAATTAAAACCACGACTGACCCAGGAGACTGACCCACAATGCTGGAGTTTTAGGTCTGGTTTGGTCATGTCCTCAGTCTTCAGCACAGGCTGAGCTCCCTGCTAACGGTAAAAATGATGCTAGAATTCGTGCACCTTCGGTGGCGTCATAACTACTCCAGCTGTCACCTGTGGCTGATTGTAATGAAAAACCAACTGGAGAAAATGCTTCGGAAGCCCCAGTGGCTCCTGAACTTGAATATTATGGCAATAATAATAACCTTAAAGATGGTGATAAGAGATGGAGTCTTATGTGTGACTTGAGTGCCACATGCTAAAATGATTATGCAGAAGGTAAAGGGAATTATTTTGGCCTTATGACTGTTTTTTAGTTGATCTAAATTGATACTCCAACACCACAGTGGTTTATTAGTTAAAGCAGAGATGTCAGTTAGATGGTAAATAGAGTCTCGCCCTAAATATGTCTCATAGTGCATCCAAAGAGCCCACAGATATATCTGTGGTGATTTCCTCAGTTCACAAATGCTTTGTTAGAACAGATACGCTGATCAACTCAGGGAATTCTCATCTTGGGCCCCTGACCCAGGAGGAAGAGTTAATGTGGTAAGAAAGGCCCATGGGATCCAACCTCCCAAAACTGTAAACACAAAATGACATTGCATCCCTTGGAGATGTTTTATAGGGATTAAATCCACCAGCAAATTCTCGAAAGATGTAGGAGTGACTATTTTTATCACCTGTCCTATTGACTCACCACCTCTTGGCGAGTGCCAATGAATTACTGAAAACTTACGGGAGTGGTGAAGCCAATTGTAATTTCTGTTCCAAAAGTGTTTCACTTACTGGGTATAACTCTCAACTTCTGATCTCACAAATGCTATTTCATCAATTCCAATTGCTAAAAACAATCAGAATCAGTTTGTCTGATGGCCTTAACAGCAAGGACGTCAACTCTCTTGCTACCGTGTAATCAAAAGAAAACTAAATCTTTGCCAGGCACTGTCTGGAAGACACCGTTTATCTGATCTTATCTTTCATTGTCTTTCAGCTATTTTACAACTCTGTAAAATGTAGGTAGTTGAGAAAGATGCAAATCCTATCCTTCCAGGTAAAGATTTAATAGACTTCCTTCCCTACCTGGGGAACAAACCTCTTTGTCTGCATATACATGTTTGTTTCAATGTTCCTGAGCTATAAATCAGCCTGTCTGACAGGTTATTTTGGCTGCTTATAACATCTACCTGGCTTCCTCACTTAATGAGTCAAATGAAATCTCTAATGCATGTTCATTTTTATACCTAGATGAGAATTATGATTTTACTTTTTTTTAAGGATCTTTAGCATGTTATCTGGTAAAAGAAAAAATTGTGATGTGTCAAAAGGGGAGGAGAGATACCTCCATTAGGGCAATCTTGACTTACTTTAGCATTTCACTTTATAGAAAGATTCCCTGTCCCACTACTGAAAAGAATATTCTGGCAACAAATGTAGAAAACTCGGGTGAACAGATTCAGGACTTTTTTACTTAAAGTATATCAACATCTGAGTAGCTGTTTGGAGAATGATCAAAATGGGATTCAAAATCTTGACTTTTCTCTTGTCTTCAGGGGCACTGGCCAAATATTAGTCATATAATATTCGCAGACACAATCTAAAAGTGATTTCCCCCAAAGCATTTGTTTTCTTTTAAGATTTCTGGAAAGTTGGCTTATTTTAGCGGATTCCTGCACAGCCAAAACTGGTTTCCTTCCAAATCAGCTTTTGCTGTGCGGCTTTGTTAAGTCCATTCACAGGATTCGGAAGGCAGGCTGAGAATACCAGATTTTCCACCTGGGAAATTTTATAGAAGCCATCAAATATCTTCCCCCTCCCCAACCCCTACGTCCAAGCCCCCACCCTCATCTAATTCAAGAACCTTGACTCTATACCAAATAACAAAGGCATGGTTTTCTTTGGTTTTATACCAGAATGGCAGTGTGATAAACAACTCCAGCTTCTATAAGCAACATTAACTAAGCCACAATTTCACTTAACACTGACCTAGCTGCTTCAGGTAAGAGAGTAAAAGATATCTCAATTTTTAAAAGAACTCCACAAACAATGCCAGTTCCTGATTTTTACAAAGTAGGGATATCATTAAAGCTTTTTGAGACTCTATTCCACACACACACACACACACACACACCCCCAGACCTGCTTCCTAGAGTTACTTATAGCTGCACAGCTTTTGGGCAAATAGAAAAAAGAAAGGAAGAAATGATTTATAAATACACAAGAGACTAAACTTATCCTCGGTGATTCCTGGGCACACTCTTGGAGAGGGCTGGGCCAATTAAGGTGATTGTGGAGGTCATAATCACTGTGAGCTTGCTGTGAAGTTCATGTGAATATTTGAATATCAATGCACATAATATATGCAGAATTCATTTTCAGAAGCCGGGATACATTGTTTACATAGCCTTGGAAATCTCGCTGCCTAGCTTGTGTGCATGCAGTTTTGAATACAGAAACAAAAGGAATGGTTAGGACCATGGTTAATAGGGTCTAAAAGCAAATTTTCAAAACAGCACAAACATGATTTAAAAAATAGCCATTTCATTTTTGATGACAATACATTTTTTCTCCAGTTTCTCTCTTTTGTCTCCCTTTTAGCTACCCATACTCCATGACCGATCGGTTGTTGCTGAAGTTGTTTATTATTCTTAAAACTAAACAAAATGTACTTGGTACCAGGAGTATCAAGTGCTTTCACATTTTATCACCTTCATTTTTTAGATAAGAAAATGGTCCCCAAGAGGGTAAATTTCTGGTTGGCTTAGGGTCATGAATGGCAGGGTTAAGGTCTGAACTCACGTATCCTGACTTCACGTTGTCTGTCAGATGCCCCTCGAGTTATTTTCTTGAAATATCTCTGTATTTGGAGAATCATCTCCACTGAAAGTGGCATTTCTCCAGGCCTGCACATGGGCAGTTGCGTATTGCTTCAAAATGGGTCTCAAGTTTATATATACTAATCTTTCTTTTCATGACTCTCTCCCTAGTTCAAAACATCATCCCGTCTTTTCAACTTCTGCAAAGGATTGCTAACTAGTCTCCACATTTCAGTTCTTACCTTCCCTATGTCTATTTCCTCCCTAAAATAGATTGGATCATGTAATGCTACTGCTAAATTGTTTTAATGACTTTCTGAGAATAAAATTCAAATTCCTTACCAGGACCTATATGACCCGATTCCTGGCCCATTTCTCCCGTGTCCCATCCTGCTTTGGACTCCTCTCCCCCCAGCTAATTATATGGCGCCACTCTGGTTCTCCACTCTGGCTTTGTGAGTTTCTTGCCATCAAAGCTTTAGCTCAAGAACACCTCCTCGGAAAAGCCCTCCTTTCTATAAGACTCTCATTTTATAGTGCTTACTCTTATAAAATCTCATTCATTTATTTGTTGCTTATTTATTTTCTCTTTTCTCCTTTTAAAAGTCCATTTTCTCTCTTTTTACCACTGTATCTCTGATTTATGAAAAATTCAATAAATACGTGAACATGCAAATGTGTGAATGAAATTAGTCAAAATCCAGATAACATTTCACAAATAGAGACTATCTTTGTTGGGAACGGGCATTAAAGAGGAAACTTTTGTTCTCAACAAGGACAGTGGTTCATCACAAGAATTTCAGAATTTGTTTATGCATAAAATCTTCACAGTCAACTCCCTCAAGCTCATCGTGACTCCCGAGAAGGCCACGGAACCCAGGGTAAAGTCCCTTGTTTTAGGAGTTGGTCCAAGTACACTATTTTGGCTTATTTAATGCCAAATAATCTGACTTTCATCTGACTTTTTCTCCTTCCTCCACCACTTCCATCTCTTTGCAGTCTAAACTCAAGCCTCCTGGCTTATTTTCATTTCTAAACTTTTTCTAGGAATTCACTGGCCTCCAGACTATTCTTTCGTTCCCCACTACCTGGAATCTTCTACTAACATCTATCTAACCCTCACTCATTTTTTAGATTGCTACATAAATCTTATTTTCTCTTGGAAACCTTCTTTTCTCTAAGAAGGCCTTTCTAATAATGAACATAGATACAAACTATCAATGATTGTTATTTCATATAGAAAACATATATGAATATCAATTATATTTTATAGGACCTTCAAATTAGAGATTCTAAATGTGACAAATTCTGTGTCTGACTTTAAGGAAAAGTTTTTCAGAGGCCAATACAGATTGTGTCAAAGTTTAAATTGTGTTTTTCAAAAGTTTTGAAACAGTAAAATAAAAGGTAGTAAAACCTTTAGTTAATTGTATAATTGCAACTAAAAATAAAAAATTCTCCACTGTCACATTCATATTAATACTGAGTTTGCTGTCTGTGGCACGCTTTTAGGTATTTAACAAAAAACAGAGAGGTTCTGGGAATCACTCCATCTGTTTCTAAACTAAGTCAGTTTAAAAATTATGAAGGGCAAGGAAAAATAAAACAATAATATCGTATGAATGTACACTGAGGAAATTAATGAACTTGATGATCAGAAGGCAAATCTAACAAGGAATTCAGAGTAAGAATAAATGTTGGCATTAACTCCTTGACTTGGAGTCCTCTGTGTTTTTATAGTAGAAAAAGACACTTAATAAAGGCAACAGCTTTAAATACTCTACTAAGCAAAGCTCCAGGTGATAGTCTATTTTCCTCGCACCATTCATCAACAGCAGGCCGTAAATATACACCCCTTTTTCTCATTTCACATATATATAAGGGGACCCCAACCAAGAAGTGGCTGTGTACTCAGAATTCCCAATGGACGGTTCTAATTCCATGCAAGAGAACCATCACTTTGGGAAAACATGTGTGCCTCCCAAAACAGCTCACTTTTTAGTTTATATGAGAACCAGAGATGAAATATGAATATGAGCAAAATAAGCAGAATCACAACTCAGAGATATGTCTTGGAAAAACAAAATAAAAGGATGTGTTTACATAAATTATAAGCATCCCAGGGCTGGGGTATTATTCTTTCTCCATGACTGTCAACTATTTATATAGTATTGTGTACATTTGTGGCAATACAGAATGAATAATAATAATTAATACAGTATGTTTGCTCTGAATCCCATGAATTTCTTATCGGACTCTTGCAGCCTCCTTTTTTTTTTAAAAAAAAAAAAAAGTTAATTCATAATTGACCATCTGTATTTCCCAGTCCTCGCCTGTTAGGTATCTTTCTTTCTCATAAACCCACTAGTGATTATTTTGGACAAATATCTACTATATCATTACTAGCAAAGCCGTGACTTCAAAGAGTTCAACTTGGATAGTGTTGAAATGATTGGAATGCTGGCCAAAAGCTTTAACCTCAAAGGGGTGTGATTTCAATGATTTCAGGTTCGGATAGCTCAGAAATGGTGAAAAGAAAGTGGGGAAGGGGTAGAGGACTAAGAATGAAGAGGGAACAGAGAAATTAACCATGAAACCATACCCGTATTATTTAAAATACCAAGACATCAAAATTCAAAGTGATCTTCTTTGACCTTGTAAGACATTATTTATTCAAGGAATCAGCAAATGAACCTGGAAAGTCCCTGTTGAAACAGCTTTCTAACTGGCTTCCCGACAAGGATTCTTCTCCAATCTATGCTATACATTTCTGCCAGAACAATCTTATGCAAATATGTTTCAGCAATAATTTTTTTTTAATTTAAAAAATAATCAAACTGGCCTCTGCCTGTATGATGACTCTTTAGCATGGCTCCCAAAGCCTCCTACGCTCCACCTCTGCCTAACTTTCTTGTCCCCTCTCCTTCCACTCATCCACATATTCTAAGTGTCTATGATATTAATCCCCAAACACTCTCACCGAGTTCTCTGACTCTTCCCTACCTTAGTACCTTGTTTTTGTTACTCACTCTACAGGACTCATCCTCACTTTATAAACCTAGAAAACTTACTCATCGCTCCAGATGCAGACCAAATGTCACCTCCATGCTCTCGTTCCTGAATCTTGCCTTATTATTAAATTCATTGCTCTCTCCTTTTCACTTCTTAATGTGGTAAGCCACTAGCCAGACTCCTTCAATAGACCACATGCCTGGGCAGAGATGACCTCCTTCATCCCTGGTCAAGAATAGCAGGTACCCAATAAATATTTGTTTAATAAAGACACAATGGCTACCGCTTTAAAACACTGAAATAAAATCTGGAAATTACATTTTCCTAGCAGGTAACACAATGAACCCCTAACAGCACAAATCATTCATTTTCTTAGTCTTTGCCTCCAAACAGAACAATAAACAATAAATGTCTGAGAGAAACAGCCTGTAAAGCTGGCGCTGGCTCAGCCCCTCCACGCTGTCTCTATGGAGATTATATTCTGGGTTTCTTTTAGTTTTTGAAGCTCACAAAGGGTCCCCTCACCCCACCCCAGCAGTAAGCATTAACAACACTGAGAGCTGAATCCAGCAGCCTCCAAGTGCACTCAAGTCTCGTTCAAGGCGCATTATGCGTACATGAGAGGGGAAGGGGAGGGTGGATAAGAGAGATGGCCCACTGCTTCTCGGAAAACAGTTGGGGAAAAAGACCACAAAGATTCCATTCCCGAGAAAATTGTCACCCATTTGCTGTTACTTTTTCATCTTCATAGGAATTTATTGGATTAAGAAAGACCTTTGCTACTTCACGTTATCCCAAGCTCCCAGTTGCCTTTGCATTAGTTAATGTCTGGGCTCCCCGGTTAATTGTGGCAGGCTGGCAGTGGCTGCACAGATGTCAGATGTCACGCTCCATCAGATGAAGAGGTTCCTGCCTCAGGCTGTTTATATATGACCTACCAGGATTTCCTGCTGCATGATGAAATAATTAGGGGGCCTCCAAGCGGGAATAATGTTGCAAGTAAGTTGTAACAGCATTACATTAAAAAACAAAATTGAAACAGTTGGCTTTATCTTTATCAGAATCTCTCTTGGGTTTATTGTGAAGATTCTGTTCCTTATTTTTATAATATATACATGGGTGCTAATTTTGATTTTCACTGGAGAACACAATGAGTTGAATAAAACTTTCTTTAAAGCTACTCTGCAATTTGAGTCACAAGTAAACAAGGTGGGGAGACGTCCTTTTTTGTGTGTTTAATTTTCCAAATAAAGTTTGTCTTTTGCATCTTATAACAAACCAATGTACAGACTCAACAAAATCTGGTTAGTCTTTTACAAAAATTGTAATATTTTCTAAATCAATTACTTGTTAAGTTTTACTGAACTCTAACATCTGCCTTTCTGACAGAAAATAAGTATGCATCCTATTTATAATGTTGTAATATTTTTTAAATATTTTTATCCATAAAAGCAGAGCCTATGATGACAGGCTCTTAGCCACATACAGTTTCCATGATTCAAAGGAGTCATCTAATACACCATCATGATTCAAAATTAAGAAGGAAAATCCTAAGCAACTATAATTATGAAAATCAAAGGCTTAAGCAATGATTCCACAAATGCTAGCAACACGGCTAATTAGTTATATTATTAATAGTGTGTTTCCCACTGTCATCTTGTGTCCCCCTAACTTAGTCCTCAACACCTGTTCACCTTCTGTACTTAGCATCCACCTTCCCTAATCAGATTGTAAACTCCCTGAGGCCCGTCTGACATGCAGTGTGTGTGTGTGTATGTGTGTGTGTGTGTTTAGGAGTTTTTTCCCAGAATATTATAGTGTTACACACATTTTGGTGACATAGTTTGTTTTGTACCTTTCAGGTCAATGTTAAAAATGTGCCCTTCACCCAGAATTGTGCATTACACCTGTCGGGTGTGAATTAACCCAATCCTTCCTTCTCCTCCCTCCCACCTACATGATGCCCACTGAGTTTTACTGTCCTGTGTGGGTTGACCAGTTCCTATTTAGCACTGAGTGCATACATGCAGTGTTTATTTTTCTGAGTACATGTGGTGTTTGTTTTTCTATTCTTGCAATACGTCACTTAAAAAAAATTCTCTCCAGGTCCATCCAGGCTATTTAAAAAAGAAGATACTAGATCACTATTATTTTTTGTGGCTGAGTAGTACTCCATGGTATACAAATATCACGTTTTGTTAATTCACTCATGTACTGATGGCACTTGGGTTGTTTCCACATCCTTACAATGGTGAATTGTGCTGCTATAAACATTTGAGTGAAAGCGTCTTTATGATACAATGTCTTCTTTTCCTTTGGGTAAATACCAAGTGGTATTTGTATAATGGTATAGTGGGATTGCTGGATCAAATGGTAGGTCTACTTTTAGTTATTTGAGTATCTCCATACTGGTTTCCGTAGGGGTTGTACGAGTCTGCAGTCCTATCAACAGCGTGTGCGTTCTCCTTTCTCTCTGCATCCACCAGCACTTGTTGTTTTGGGACTTTTTGATAAAAGACATTCTCACTGGAGTTAGGTGATCTCTCAGTTTTGATTTGCATTTCCCTAATGACTAGAGATGTTGAGCATTTTTTCACATGTTTGTTGGCCGTTAGACTATCTTCCTTTGTAAAGCTTCTGTTCATGTCTTTTGCCTACTTTTTAAAGGGGTTATTTGAACTTTTCTAGCCGATTTGCTGAGTTCTCTGTACATTCTGGTGATCAGCCCTTTATTGAATGTATAGCATGCAGATATCTCCTCTCATTCCCTGGGTTGTCTATCTTCTCTGCTGCTCATGTCCTTGGCTGTACAGAAACTTTTTAATTTGATCAGGTCCCACTTGCTTATTCTTGTTATTGCTATGATTGCTTTTGAGGCCCTCTTCATAAATTCCTTTCCGAGGCTTGTAAGAGTATTTCCAACATTTTCTTGCAGAATCCTTAAGTTTCATGCCTTAGGCTTTTATCTTCTGTCCATCAGGAATTAATTTTTGTAAGTGGTGAGAGGGGTGGATCCTGGTTCAATCTTCCACATGTGGCTGACCGGTTTCCCCAGCACCACTTATTGAATAGGGATTCTTTTCCCAGGGTTATGTTTCTATCCGCTTTGTCAAAAATCAGTTGGGAATATGAGGATGGTTTCACCTCCGGGTTCTCTATTCTGATCCATAGGCCTATGTTTCTGTTTTTGTGCCTATACCATGCTGTTTTCATTACTATAACCCGGCAGTATAGCTTGAAGTCTGCTAAGGTGGTGCCGCCTACTTTATTCTTATTATGTAAAGTTGCCTTGGCTATTCAGGCTCTTTTCTGATTTCACACAAAGTATAGAACTATTTTTTCTAGATAGTGTTGGCCTTTTAATGGGGATTGCATTGAATCTGTAAATCACTTTGGATAGTCAAGCTATTTTAGCAAAGTTAATTCTGCTGATCCATAAGCACAATACATTTTTCCATCTCTTTACATCCTCTGTAATTTCCTTCCTCGATGCTTCATAGTTTTCCCTACTAAGGTCTTTCACTTCTTTTTTTTTTTTTTTTTTTGCAGTTTTGGCCAGGGCTGGGTTTGAACCTGCCACCTCCAGCATATGGGGCCAGCGCCCTACTCCTTTGAGCCATAGGTACCGGCCAAGGTCTTTCACTTCTTTAGATATTTGTGTTGTTGTTGTTGTTGGTACTGAGAAAGGTATTATGTCTTTTATTTTATTCCCAAGTTGAATGTTGCTGGTATATTAGCATACATTTTTTTGGAATCTCTTGTCCTTAATACAGTACTTAGTACAAGTAATCACTCAATAAATTTTGATAAATTGAACTGTATACTGTAGAGTGAGAAAGGGTTGCAGGGATTAAGGAAAAGATAATTATTAGGTTGAATTCCTTACTTACCCATATCTTTTTCTGTGTGGGTGTATAACGTAATCTTTCTGTGTATAAACAGCATGATCTTCTTCTCCCTTGATATTCCTCAGGCCATAATTCTTCTAAAAATGTTAACGCTTCCCAGTCCCCTCATCTGAATCATGAGGCTCCATTTGTTATCTGTGTATATGATTCCTATCAGAAATTACCACAAAAAAATATGAGTTTTGTAGTTTGACAATCTTACATACATTAAAGAGGCTGGGTGGATGCCTGGAAGCCAAGGGAACACAGTTTCAGAGCAGAAGAGAGGTTTCATATTGTAATTCTAGGAAAAGTTTTTAAAAAGCAAGAGACTATGAGATATTTAAGAATAGCAAATGATTTTCATCCCAAGTGGCAAACCACATCTATCCATAATGGCTATCATGTAAGGAGGCAGCATCCGAGTTCTCCAAGAAAGTGCAAAGATCAACCTACTTTTGCCTACTTTTGCCCTAGAGAAAGTGACGGTGTGAGAACCGATTGTCTGCATTCCAGTAGCTCTTCCTAATGACACAAAGGTTGTGGTTATTTTAGGGAGATCTGGATACCCAGGAGATTCTCAAGCAAATGGGGATCTTTGAAGCAAAATTAAATTTGGCTTCATTATACCTGATTAGGGATGAAAGGAGGTTAAAGGGGCTGAGGGAGGTAGGAGGTGGGGGAGGATTATGGCCTTCTGAAGCCGAAAGTTGGAAAAGACCTTGAAGTGAAATGGGAAATTTTAGGTAGGTGTGACCTAGTTAACCAATATGTGCTGTCCCTATAAAATATAACTTCTGGCCTGTGAACCGTGACCTCTAGCCCATGAATTATGCCCCCCCCAACCCATAAAGCAAAGATAAGGATTCCATCAGAGAACAATGCATGATTCCACAAGATTAACTAATACCGCCATGCCCTCACTAGTAAAATAGCAGCTAATAATTACTGATACAGAGTAAAGAAGATTGGATTTATGTGACAAGTGAGGCAATCTACAATCAATGAAACCAGAAGAGCAGGCCTTAAGGCCTGAGGGGAACCAGTGGGAATTCTCACGGGTGAACGCAGGAGGAGCTGGGATCTAAGTGCTTGTACTGGTGTGCTGGTTTATGTGGGGTCTCCTCTCATTCTAAAGGGGGACCTTTTCCACTCATCTCTGTTTTTTCTTTAAATAAAAACTATACTTCTTTCTTTACTTTAAATAAATTTTGCTTCTATGTTGTTATTGTGAAGTCCCAGCTGCCTCGTTTTCCATTACCCCAGCTTATTGCTCTCCCTTTGACTCAGCCGACCTTGTTAGTTCTGCTAGGAAAACTGAACCAGATCTACTGACCAGCTCACAGGTGAATTCTCCCCTCTAACCACACCCAGGTGTTGCCCTGTCACTAACGTAATTTCTTTAATAAACATTTATTGAACACTTATCTCTTGAATAATGCTTTCTGATCTCAAGTAATTAATGATCACCTACAGGAGGCAGACAAAAAAGTAGAAAATGTTAATATCACATGGTTGACAGCATTAAAGCCTATAAAAAATGGTGAAGGAGTTCAAAATGAAGTGACCACCCTGCTGGGAGGGTGAGGGGTGTTATGAACTATTTCCCAGAGAATGAGATCATCTGAAAACTACCCAGGCCACAAAACAAAAATAAAGGACAGGAATGTCTTCCTTTAGGAAGGGCACTTGAGGAAATGTCTTTAGTTCAGTTACACTGCACTGAAGTCATAACTGCATGGAAATCAACTGTGTGTAGAGGGTGTTAGAGATGAAGTTTGAGAAGTGGAAAACAGAATTCAAAGGATTTCATATGTTGAGCCAAAGAGACTAGAGAATTTTAAGCAGGACAGTGGCTTGCAACTTCTTCTTGCCCTACATTGACTTTCCTTCTATACTCTCTTTTCTAAATGCATTAGTGTCTCTTCTTTAAGAAGAAAACCTCAGGCGGTGCCTGTGGCTCAGAGGGTGGTGGGTTCGAACCCAGCCCCAGCCAGCTAAAAACACAAGTGGTAACTGCAACAAAAAATAGCCAGACATTGTGCCTGTAGTCCCAGCTACACAGGAGGCTGAGGCAACAGGAATCGCCTAAGCCCAAGAGCTGGAGGTTGCTGTGAGCTGTGACACCACAGCACTCTACTGAGGATGACAGCTTGAGACTCTGTCAGAAAAAAAACCCACCTATACAAAAGGAAAGAAAATTAATCAGATGTTCATGCCTATAGAGTCAGCTACTCGGGAGGCTAAGAACAGTAGTTTGAATTTACAGTGAGCTATGATTATGACACTGAACTCCAGCCTCAGTGACACTATAAGAACCTGTTCTTAAAAAAAAAAAAAAGAAAAGAAAAAATCTTTGATCCTCCAATCTCATTGCCTCTATCTTGCCTTCTCCCCTGCCATCAAGTGGCCAAGTTTGTGAAAATAATCGTCTAGAACCGGCACAGTGGCTCATGCTTGTAATCCCTGCACTTGAGAGGCCGAGGTGGGTGGACTACCTGAGCTCACAGGTTCAAAACCAGCCTGATCTAGAGTGAGACCCCCATCTCTACAAATAGCCAGGTGTTGTGGTGGGTACCTGCTGTCCCAACTACTCGGAAGGCTGAGGTGCTTAAGCCCAAGAGTTTGAAGTTGCTGTGAGCTGTGACACCACAGCACTCTGCCAGTGGTGAAAAAGTGAGACTGTTCCCCCCCAAAAAAGAAAAGAATCATCTAGTTTTAGTATCCACATTTACTGGTGAACCCACTACAGTCCATCTTCTGTCCCATTGCTCCACCTGAATCCATGAGAAACAGTCAACATAGTCTCTGTGGCTCAACAGAGTAGGGCGCTGGCCCCATATGCTGGAGGTAGCAGGTTCAAACACCTCCAAAAAAAAAAATCAAAGTCTCCAGTGAACAGTGTTGTCAGCTCTAACAGGCATGGGCTTTACATGGGTGCGTAATGACATCTGACCAGCACTTCTTTGAATCCTTCTGCCTTGGCTCCAGGACATGGTCTCTGGTTGGTTTCCTCTTACCGCTGTGGCCTGGAGTCTTCACTGTGAGCTCTGCTTCCTCAACACAGACCGTCCATGCTGATAAACCCAGACTCCATACTCCCCACTCTCTCAATATATGCTCAATTCATGAGTGAATTTCTTTCATTCTGTAAGATTCAACCAAAACACCACCTCCAAAGTAAAGCTTCTGAAATACCTTGTTGCCCCACCAGATTGCACTTATCTGAATGTCAGCCTATCATACACGGCCTTTGCCTTCAAAGACCACGTATCACTGATCTTTGTATTATAGACATGTTCTGACTCTTGGTAGATACACAATCTCTCCTTGCTGCAGAAAGGAAAGACAGTCGGTTGTATCCTTGGCATAGATTTTTCTTATTGCTATAAAGGGTAGTCCCTTCCCTCATGTCACAAAAGGAAACCAAAGCTCCAAATGGCAAGGTGGTTGATCCACAACACAGAGGATATCAAGGACAAGTTTTCGGAATTCCAGTTTCCTGCTGTTTCATGGACTAGCATTTTAAGTAAGACATTCAAACAGACTATGAAAATCAGGAACTAGTATGGACTCAACAGTTCTGGGTTATGACTAACTAAATCACAGAAGAAATGAGAGCAATTGTTTCATTCAAATTCAGGTATCTTCTGTTTTTCTGGAGTGTGAAAAACAGAAGCTCATCCTATGCTAAGCTCATCCTATGCTAAGATGGGGTGAATGAGAAGTACCAGTCCTGGGAGCTGGACAAGCCTTGTTAAACTGTGTTCAGTCTGGCTGGGAGATGCTCAGAAACGTGAATTGCCCACCTGAAATAAAAGCACCCACTGTTCACCTGGACAGCCTCTGCAGGCCTCCAGACAGGGGGAAACCTTTGAAGGAGAGGAGGGTCTACGTAATTTCACAAGTTGAAAAATAAAAATCTCAAAGTCAAATTCCAACAGGGCTTCCATTTTTCATCTACTAAGTGGAGAGGGGAATTACAGAGCAAGAACCATTTATGATTCTGAATTCTTTTAACTTTCTGCGTTCCTTTTTATTGTCCCCTATTTTCTCACAGATGTTGATAAATACGAATACATATTACAGCATCCCCCTCACCACCTCCTTATCAGTGGGAGACACTTCCAAGACACTATTGGGTGCCTGAAATCATGGATAGTGCCCAACCCAGTTGTCATCAGTCAGAGCACATTTCTGTTCCTGTCTTCCGCCAAATTCAATGACTGTTTCATCCTGACTGAGCACTTACCATGTGCCAGAGCCAACTGCAAAACCAGGATGGACTTCATTTTCTTTCTTCATAATTTCACAGACAGCAGATTTGCCTTCAACGTAGATCTTATCATCTTGGGCATACAATTTTTTTCTTCTTAATTTGAGAACTTTCTCCATTTCATTTAAAGGAAGCAAATGATGGCATCTCTTGGGCTTATCCAAATTGCCAACATTACGTCTCTTGTGCTTGGGGGCCATTGGCAAGTTAAAAAAGGGTTACTTTGAGCACTGTGATACAACTGGGATCTGATAACCTAGACAGCTACTCAATGAATAAGGGGTGGGGAGCACAGACACAGTGAAGGTGATGGACAAAGGGATATTGCAGGGCGGCGCCTGTGGCTCAAAGGAGTAGGGCGCCAGCCCCATATGCTGGTGGTGGTGGGTTCAAACCCAGCCCCAGCCAAAAACTGCAAAAAAAAAAAAAAAAAAAAAAAAGGATATTGCACCACCAGGCAGGTGATCAGAATGGAGAACAATTTAAAACATTACTTACTTTTGGAATTTCCCATTTAAAATTTGAGACCATAGTTGACCACAGGTAGCTAAAAATTCAGAAAGGGAAACTGTAGATAAGGAGAGATTACCACATTATATTACATTTGTACTTTGGAGCCCTATCTCACCACAAATGAATGTGTACAGTGACAAAACTTGGAGATGTTTCATTAATATAAAATACTTTACACCAACAGTATAGACTTACAGCAAATAGGAGAAATAGAAGCTTCTACTTTTTTCCTTCATTTAGACATGCCCTTCATTTAGATTTTTGTTTCTATCTTAAGCAAACTCTTATTCTTTTCCTTGGAAGAAAATATACTGATATTTTATTTTGTTCCTAACTCAAGTTCCCTTTGCAAGAAAAGACTTAGTGACAAAAAAAGAAAGTACTAAAACTTACAAAGTCTGAGTTTAGAACATGATGAATCCTTCAGGAGAAAATAAACAGGGTGCTATTTTTTTCCAAAATAATTCTCATCTAACCTGTTTACCAGCTGAGAAATAGAGATGTTGGTATTTAAACTTGAGGCTTCCTTCATCTTTCTCCCATCTCCTTTTCATCTTTCTAAACAGAAGAAAATCTATAATTACTATACTAACAAAGGATGCAGCTGAACTACACACAGGTTAAACCCTTCCAAATAGAGTGGAGAATAATAAATAATAGCATAGTCGAGGGAGTTAGGATAATAAACACACATCCTACAATCTGAGATACTGCCCATTTTTAAGTATTTTAACCTTCCTGAATGAAAATATAGCTTTAAATGCACACATTAACTTTTTTTTTTTTCTGAGACAGAGTCTCACTTTGTCACCCAGAGTACTGAGGCATCATAGCTCACAAACCTCAAACTCTTAGGCTCAAGTGATCCACTTGCTCCAGCCTCCCAAATAGCTGGGACTACAGGTGCCCAGCACAAGACCCAGGTATTTTTAAAGACAGGGGTTATTCTTGCTCAGAGTGGTCTTGAACCTGTGAGCTCAGGCAATCCATCCACCTCGGCTTCCCAGAGTAGTAGGATTACAGGTGTGAGCCACAGTGGTGGGCCAAAAATCACAAATTAACATTTTATTTTCATCAAAACCAGAGAGATCTTACAGCCCTGCCTCTTAGTTAATTCTAAAATCTGCACTAATAATAATAATGACAGCCGGCCTGGTGGAGTAGCGAGGCGGCCGTGGGAGTGATAGTATCTACAGTTACCATTCATCATTCTTTGCATGTATGGCACTTGCAAGGTGTCTGTTAATCACTACGTCAACAGCGCCGCTGGGTAATTATCTCCACTCCACAGATGAACATGCGAGTCTATGTATTTCTGATTACTGGTGGGCTTATTTCTGCTGGAACACTCTCAGGGCTTAAAAACTCATTATGTCATAGGGCAGCCCTCTCTATTTTAAAATCATTGTGGTGACATGAAATCTCCACTTGTTCCTCCTAATTCTGCCTTTTAGAAATAAAACAGGTCCAATATTTCTCCTGACATCCTTTCAAATCTTTTAAGGCTGCCATCATTATGTCACTCGGGCAAACAAACCTGGTTCTGTGTCACTGCAGTTAGTTCAATTGTCGAAGCTAGGCCACCCAACTTAATTCTCACCTGAAAAGAGTTTTCAGCCAAAATTAGGTTCTACCCAGAATGATAGAGAATGCTACAGCCCACAGCCGGTCCCACAGCACGTCAGCCCTAACGCTGCCCTTTCTCCAGTCTATGGCTCGGGTTCCTGTGATAGATCTCCTGCCTTAATTGGTTCAACTCTGAATCCTTGAACGATTTCTAATAGGCAACGTTAAGTCCTTAGCAGACTCTACTGGGCAAATAATTTGAGGTATCACTCTTTTACCCTTTAGTATTATTTACTGTTTAGTAGTATTTTTCTGCTGATACGTATTATATTTTTAAAGAATTAAAAATAAAGATGCGAATAATTAGCACTTGTTAGTGATTACTACAAGCCAGGCACTGGTCTGAGCACTTTAGGAATACTAACTCACTTAACCCTGACCATCCTATGGTGACTGGTACTGTCATCATCACCATTTCAACCAGGAGGAACTGAGGGACAGAAAGAAGTTGACTTATTTGCTTGTAAGTCCAACAGTCCTTTGGGATCTGGAATAAAAGTCCAGGGAACTTCTGCCTTCAGAACTTTTAATCACTATATTATGCTTCCTGCCAGTAAAAATAAACCCTCCTCAGGCTGGGAGCTCAGGAATTATTTCCTTTAGTCTGGTTCAGCAGTTTTGCAGAGAGAAGAGCTATCTAGATCACCGCTTTCCCTCGGCCATACCACTTCCTCTTTTGTGAGTTAACACATCTTTCTACTTACAGAGTGGCCATGGAGGAAGAGCATTGTCACTGTGTCAAGTGGTACCGAAGATATAGTTTGTAAAATATATTAACATGGGTCTTGGCATGGTGGCTCATGCCTATAATCCCTGCACTTTGGGAGGCTGAGGTGGGTGGATTGCTTGAGTTTAGGAGTTCTAGACCAGCCTGAGCAAAAGCAGGACCCCGTCATCTCTGCTTACAACAGAAAAAACAGCCAGGTGTTGTGGCTGATTCCTGTAGTCCCAGCTATTTAGAAGGCCGAGGCAAGAAGATCTCTTGAACCCAAGAGTTTGAAGTTGCTGTGAGCTATGACACCATAGCACTCTAACCGGGGCAAGAAAGTGAGATTCTGTCTCAAAAAAAAAACAAAAACAGAACAAAACTCAATAATACTAATATGGTCACCACTGCCGAATGAAGCTATGCTCTGATATGAACACTCATTGGTCAACTACACCTGTATTCAGTCTACGTCTGTCCACTGTCAGACACCGTCAGAAGTTTGAGTCTACTTTGCAAACTCATTTTCCTGGATTTGAAGATAGAAAAAGCCAGAGTTTTGCTTAGAATGGAGCCCACGTGAGTTCTGCAGCCATGTTCCAAGGCCACAGCTAGAGACAGTACAGTTCTTTAAAGTAAAAACTTTTAACCTGGTCTTTTTAAAATCCTAACTTGGAGCATATTATGTAAGAAAATATCTGCTTTTCATATTCAACAGTGATGAAAAGTAAAGAAAAGAAAAATGATTCTTTACAGGGATTTTTCTGTTCATTGCAGGCTGATTTTCAAGATACTTCACCTTCTGTTCCAGAGTAATTTTTATCGATTTCAAACGGACACACAAAGCAATAACATTATCTGTTAGAACGCATAAAAGGGCTTTGTCTATTTGGATCAACCTAGTTATGACTGAAAGGTTCACTATTTTCAAGAGAAGGTTTCAGTGTGCTGTCCCCGTACAGGCAGTCTTAACATAGACCATTCTCTCACATTAGCTAAGCGGTGGGGATACTTTACGGTGGAATGAATCTTCCAGACCTTGGCGATCTTTCTCTCCTGGTTCCCTCCTAACTACTTGCAGCCTGGTGTTGGTTACTTTTCTCCTTTCACATCTTTTCCTAAGTTCCTACTCCAACCCCTAAAATATTCACCTCCACCTGACAAACTAGGTTACTAACTCGAGCACTTTTCTGCTAATTTAAAATATCATTTATCAGTTATCTTTCTCTCCCTCAATCCCTATACCATGACAGAGAACTATGAGGAAATCTTAATTTCTCATTATCTTTTCTTAAAGTAAAACCTGCCTATTTATTGCATGCATATAAGCCCAAACCCCACAACCTTCTCAGCTCTCCAATGAATAATACTTTTTGAAACAATACAAGTATATCTTGTATTGAACAATTTGTCCACATGTATTTTTGCTGTGGGGAGGAGAAGACACAGTATTCTGAGAATTCAAGAACTTTCTCCATCCTTGTCAAGTGATCATTTTGATTAGTCCCCACATGTGCACTGTGGCTCTGGGCACAGGCATTCTTGTAATCGTGTTTCACTCAGTATGCTGCCCTCCTAGATAGCTTCTCACAGCCTGTTAGCTCCACAGATTTTAGCAGCCCACGGAACAGCTCCAAACATCACAGTGTTGGTTTCTTACCCAAAGTATACAAAACTAATTCTTCAGCAGTCTTCCGGAAAACACAGGAGGGAACAAATTTTCTTGACTTGTGGAGTAAGAATTAGGTTCATAAAAACCTGTCAAGGAGGCTCAGCACCCATCGCCCAGTGGTTAGGGTGCTGGTGACATACACTGAAGCCGGTGGGTTCGAGCCCAGCCCAGTCCTGCTATAACAACTGTGACAACTGCAACCAAAAAAATAGTCAGGCATTGTGGCAAGTACCTGTAGTCCCACCTACTTGGGGGCTGAGGCAAGAGAATCACTTGAGCTTGAGGTTGAGGTTGCTGTGAGCTATGATGCCAGGGCACTCTACCAAGGGTGACATAGTAAGACTCTGTCTCAAAAAACAAAAACAAAAAAACAGTCAAGGAAAAACACCAGCTTCCGTGGGAGAAAGTACACAATGGTGGAAAGTATTAATGTTCACTTTCTCAGCTTCTCTGTTCTCTGGTGTTTACAACCTTAAGAGAGCCTGCTCTACTCAGGAAAATAGTCCCCCTTATCTAGGATTTCATTTTCTGTGATTTCAGGTACCCACAGTCAACTCCTGGCTAAAATATTACAGTATTCTGAGAGAGAGGAGAGAAACCACATTCGTGTAAGTTTTATTACATGAGTTTTAGGAGTTCTAGACCAGCCTGAGCAAGAGCAAGACCCCCGTCTCTGCTTACAACAGAAAACCCAGCCAGGTGTTGTGTATAGTATATGGCTATAACTTTTGTATTTTATTTTACAATTTTTAGTTATTGTTGTTAATCTCTCATTATACTTAATTTACACATTCAACTTCATCATAGGTTTGTATATATAAGAAAAACCGTAGTCCGCACAGCGCTCAGTATCGCCCGTTGTTTCAGACATCCCTTGTGGGGAGTCTGGGAACATACCCCCTACAGATAACCCCAGAGCCAGTTTTATTACTTTTTCAAAGAAAAAAATGAATAAAAGGAACAAAGTTGGGGCTAAAGTCCAGGCTTAACTCACCTGGACAACCTCCCACCCTGAGGATATGACTGCTAAAAAGAGGCGTCTTTTATTAATTTGTGCAAAGGCCGTTATGGGCTCCTGGTAACCTGAACACAAGGACCACAAGTGCCTCATCTGCTGCTCGGTCCCCAGGTCCCCGGCACCCAACATCCTCTTAACAAACGTGTGGGGGATGAAGGGAGAGCAAGGAAGGAGAGGCATCTGCATGTGCAGACTTAGTAAGTGCAAAACTTCGGCAGGAGTCTGAGGGGAGCGCTCCTTTCTTGGCTGCAGAACGTGCACTGTTCACCCTGGCAAACCACAGAAAACAAAAACGAGCATCATAGGTGGTCATTGTGTTTTCATTAACATGTTTTAAAAAGTCATGACAAGCATAAACCACAACCTAATTTTTATCATCCTGACACCTTGCTAGTCTAGCTAAATATTTTTAGTGCCAACAATAGCTAAGAATCTTACATTAAAAAATGAAGAACATTCTTATGTAGCAAAATGTTAACCATATAAACCTATAATGCATTTCATCAAGATGCAACTGTGTACTTTCTATCTGTAACCCAATATTGAAAGAAGTAGCATGATTTTTAAGTTGGAGAGAGAAACAAAACTTCTGCAAACCTGTACTCAACCGTATTAGTTTACTGCGGCTGCTACAACTAATTACCACAAAATTAAATGGCTTAAAACAACAGAAGTCTATTCTCTCACACTTCCAGAAGTCAGAAGGCCAACATCAAGGTGTCAGAGGATCATCTGAGGAGAGTCCATTCCTGCCTCTTCCAGCTTCTGGTGGCTGTCAGCATTCCTGGGCTTGTGGCCACATCTTTGTCTGCCCTGCGTTTACATCACCTTGTCTTCAGCATACCTCCTCCTCTTCCATATGTCTAGTCTTCCTTTGTCTCACCTTAAAGAACATGTGATTGCATTTAGAACCCACTAGGTAATTTAAGAAAAGATCCTCCTTTCAAGATCTTTAACTTAATGGCATCTTTGCCATATAATGCAATATTCACAAATTCTTGGGATGAGGAAGTAAATATATCTTTGGGGGTTCCCTTTATTCTGCCTGCTACACTCAGATATTATATTATCCAAATAAATATTTATCTTCTCAGTTCTCATAGTTCTGTAAATAGATTACAACAGTTGTAGAGACTCTTTTGAAACAGCAAAGAGTTCTTACTTAAAACACCAGAAGTTTTCATTCAAAGTCTAATGAAATTAGATCACAAATTTGATCACAACACTTAATGAACATATTTCACCTTTTACAGAGTGGATCTCAGATACATATTTTGAATGCATGATTTTATGCAATTCTGAAATAGTTTCTTTACAGATGTTATTAACAAACTTGATACATAGTTACTGTCAAAGTGAGGGTAATAAAATGCCAGACAAATAAACTTGACAGACTTTGCCCCTTTGTCAAATTCAGCTTATATATTAGAAAAGGTTAATGAGCTGAACCAATTGGTACTTTGCCAAAACTGTGTGACCAAACTAGACTTTTATCACATAATGGTGATGGCAGTATTTTCTGCTCACTATACAGACAGCTATACTGTAAGGCTTTAAAATGTTTAGGATAAACGAGACATTAGGAATAACATAAAAGAAGAGATGTTAGTTGTCCATGGAGATTTAAAAAGGGCTATTTGGATTCATGACTAGATCTTAAATAAATAAGCATGTAGAGTTAATAATATAATATCTGTGTCTTTATGCCCAGGGAGGTTAATGTCTGTTGTTTCCAGTGCACCCAGAAGGACCCAGGCCCCTGAAGACTGATTTAGACTCACTAAATCCATCAGAGGTCAATTCACAAAGGAACATGTACATTTACAATGAGTAATTTTTTTCAATGACCACGGACCTAGGCCTATCTATTATTGTTCAGGGAGTCTCCTTCAGATCAAAATATCCAGAAGGCTGACTTACTAATCAGAAAGTAGCTTTGTAAGCAAAGAATCTTGAAAAAATGAGTTTGAAAGTGTATTTTGTATGAGCTTTGAACAGCCTCACACACATATTAATTAACACATTGTTGACTGGCAATTTTATGCTGGAAACTAAGCATGTTACTTTGTTGTTGTTTTTTTTTTTTTTTTTTTTTTTTTTGCAGTTTCTGGCCAGGGCCAGGTTTGAACCCACCACCTCTGGCATATGGGGCCGGTGCCCTACTCCTTTGAGCCTAACTCATGACTGGGCAACAGGGTGTGAAGTTTCTACGGATGGCCAATCTCATCTAAAACTTAGTAATTCTTATTTGCCTTACATTTAGAAAGTAGGCTTATTTCCAAGGTTTAGGACTCCACACTTTTCTCCAATGTACTGACTACAACGTGGTTAATTGAGTTATAATCAAATAGATGAGTTGGGACTTTTTAACGCCAGGATTTTGGCAGCTTTAATAATTCTTGAATGACGGGGGGAAGTAAGTAGAGTCCACTTAAGAGCGACAGGACAGCTAAGATCACTGCAGATAACTACAATGAACAGTTTTGATATAAAGTAAATCTCTCACCTTTGACAGTGATTCTATAAACTATAAAGCTATAAACTAAAAACAAATAATTTTAGTAAATCCTAGAAAGTGCATAGATAATATAGTAAGGAGCTCTTATCCCAAACCAGATCTAAATCCAATGATTCCCAAATGGAAAAAAGGGGTGGAGTGGGGTTTTTTTCAAAAGGAATTATAAAATGCCTTGGTTGACTTTTATCAGAATAATGAGGCTATCTTTGTCATACGGTCTCTTTTCAGTTCACAGAATCATTCTTGTTCCTTTTCCACTGCATGTAATATGCTTTTTTCCTCTCTGGGTGTGGGAGCTCACTCCTATAATCCCAGCATTTTGGGAGGCTGAGGCAGGAGAGCTGCTTAAAGCCAGCAGTTCGAGGCAATAGTGACTTTACACTGGGTCACTGCACTCCAACCTGGATGACAGAGTGAGACTCTGTCTTAAAAAAAAAAAATGCCTTTAGGACATTAGGTTGGTGCTAGCTCAGTGACAGGTAGACATTGTCCAGTGATATAGGAATAGTTCAATAATTGCTTGCAAAATATTTTAAAATATTGCGGTAAACTTTAAAAGAAATACAAAGTATTATTTTCCACTGGTAATGCAACCTTGGATCAAACCTAGGACCTTGCAAAAAGCCATGCATGCTACTTGGAAGCACACTCACTCATTTATTCCACAAATACAAGGCGCTAGGTGCTTTGTTAAATACCAGGAATAAAATGCTAAGTAAAAATACTCCTGCCTTCATGGAGTTTACAGTCCAGTGAAGTATTAAATTCAAAGTCCATCAGATCAATGCTTATTTCCTACTAGGTTTTGAGACTACTTTTACATTAGGACAGTGAGGCAAATGAAGCTGTAAAGGACGGTGACAGTGAATACTGTGCCTGAGCAGCCTACACCACGGTGTGTGTGTGGTCTGGCACAGCGAAGGCAGAGTGAAGGCAGACAGCTGAAGGACCGCCACGTAATCAAAGAGTAGAGTAAGTATGCGCTACTCTCCAGGTAGAAATAGATAAAACATAAAATGCTACATTTTGACTCAACATTAAAAAAAAGAAAATGTAAAAAACTAAAATCATCCGACAGCAGAGATATCCAAGCAAAAAACAGACATCACAAAGGAAGAATAATAGAAAGAATATTTGATAATAGGCTACAGGAAGAATCATTGTATTAGATGGAAGATGGTCTTGCTGATGCCAAAATACCTTCTAGTTTTACTCCACTGGGATTCCATGAATCAATTTAGGGTTTGTGGATTAATTGCTTTTCAGGCTGTTTTCTTCATAAATTAATCTTCAACATAGAATTTTTAACCCAAGACTAAATAATTTTTTAACATACAAATTTCATTAACATACTAAAGTCCAACTTAATCTATTTCCTTTACTTATCATAAAACGATTCTTCGCCATTTAGGATTCTTAGTAACAAAGAGGAATTTTTCTTCTGAAAAGAATGTATAAACCTTGTTTTTCACAGCTTCCTAATCCTTATGTCTTGAATCCTAAAGTTCTACTTTTTAGTGAAACTATTTTCACTCTATGGCCGTTTCTCACTATCTAGTCAGATTCCATGACTGTCAATGTATTTCCAATGGTCACTTTTGTTGTTCTGTATTTCAGGAAAGGTGACTTACATCACTGAATAAGGCTGGCCTGCGTGATCCATGTGAAATTACAAAAGTGACAATTTGTGATTTCTGAGGGTAGGTCCTAAAAGACATTGTGGTTTCCACCGTGGTTTCTTAGATCACTTACTCTGGGAGAAACCAGCCAGCCTGTTATTAGAACATTCAGCTAGCCCTGTGAGCAGCCTAGGATGGGAGCAACTAAGGCTTCCCGCCAACACCAGGAAATCAAGAACCAACTTGCCAGTCCCTGAAGTAAGCCAGGTGATACGTAAACATCACAGTCACGGTAAAGACTTTGGATGACCATAGCCAGGCCAATATCTTGACTACAATCTCATAACAGAGCCTGAGCCAGACCACCATGTTAAGCCCCTCTCAAATTCTTATCCAAGGGAAACTACAAAAGACAATAAATGTTTACTGCTATTTTAAGTGATAACTTTTGGTGTGATCTGTTTCATAGCAAGAGGTAAGTAATATACAACGTGGTCTCTTGGGCTCAAGAGATTTTCCTTCCTCAGCCTCCTGAGTAGCTGAGACTGCAGGTACCCACATATATTTATACTATCATTAACACACACAGAAGCAGATATTGCTCACTTTTTAAAGTCTATTTTTTGGTGTTATTCTTTTGGTGGTTTATTTTTTTGTCTTTGTTCCTTATAAAATCTAAATATTTTTTGAAAATTAATTACATAGAAAATATTCATGATACACTGTTTAATGAAAAAAACCAAGTAACAAACTCTCTATACAATATGAATTACTCCAAATTGTTAACTTATTTCTAAGTGGTGGAATTATATAGAATTTGCTTATATATAATGTGATAGTTAATTATTTCTGCATAACAAACCATCCCCAAATGTAGTGCTTAAGACAAGACAACCATGTATTGGCTGACATACCCACAACATGGGTTGAATCCAGTTGGGCAACTTACCTCTGCTCCACGTGGTGATTTTTTTGTTTTGTTTTGAGACACAATCTCACTCTGTCACCCTATGTAGAGTGCCATGGCATCATCATAGCTCACACCAACCTCACACTCTTGGGCTCAAGAGATTTTCCTTCCTCAGCCTCCTGAGTAGCTGAGACTGCAGGTACCCACCACCACACCCAGCTAGTTTTTAGTTTTTCTATTTGTAATAGAGACAAGATCTCACTCTTCCTCAGGCTGGCCCCAAACTCCTGAGCTCAAGCAGTCCTCCCACCTCATCCTCCCAGAGTGCTATAATTACAGCCATGAGCTACCACACTCAGCCCATTTAATTGAAATGTATCAAATGAATGCCTAAATTTTATCTTGGGAATTTTAGTAAGTCGTGTCAACATAGAGTACCTAAAAATTATTGGTGCTTATTACAATTACCATGATTAAAAAGTACCAAAAGAAATAAGGCGGTTTGGTGAACTCCTAAAGAATTGTTTTTCAGGCCTAGAGATTTTTTAAACTTAATGTTGAGTCTGTTATAAATATGTTTAAGTTGCATATTATAGGGATGTATCTATACACTATTGTTTTGCCTTTATGCAGAATCTCTTAAAATTATAAGACTTTTAAATGTAGTTAACCACCAAGGACACTTGAAATTCTCAGGCCCTAATAGTTTCTTTTTGGATTTAAATGATGTTTTTTTCTTAAAATTCCTTACACTACAGATTTGCATGTTATATTGACTGAATCTGAGTTAACAGTGAGTCCAAGAGAGAAACGTTGGAGAAATTATTCAAAACTATTAAAACAGTGGTAAAAGAGTAACAACACAAGTGAATTTCGAAGTCATAGAGTCAATTTTACTAAAATGTTAGAGGAAATCTATTCCTCGTTGTCCAATTAATTAAATAGACTTAAAGACTAATACTTGCTATGTCAAGGGCAGAAAAAAAAAATAAAAAAACCTAGCCCAGGGGGATTAAGTCCTTCTTCCGGCTGCCTTTAAGTTATTTCTGGGAGTTCATTCTCCCCTCAATTTTGAGTTGGTCTCCGTTTGCTTCATTCAATACATTTCCAGTCTTTACTTGATAATAATTTTATTCCCCTGTCTGCCTTCTCTTGGCAACAGCTAACCTGGCTACAAGCCCAAAACATGGTAAGTGACAAATCACTACCAGATGAAGCTGCAAGTTTTACACGGAGTGTTTCCTCCAGGCTCAGAACACTTAGAGGCTCAATAAAATTACTAGAGTGATTCAGAATCACAGGAAGGTCTATTTTTGTGTGTGTGGAAATCCTCACTCGGGTTCTGCTCAATGACAAAGCACCAGTGAAGAACCCCATTAATTTTCAAGATCAGAAAATAGAAAATAAGTTGGCAAGGCCCAGGAAAAATTATAGCAGTGGCAGGAAAGAATGTTATTAAACAAATGTCTTGATAAACTCTCTGCTTTTAAATTATCTTCCTAAGAGTTTGTTCTTAATTTTAAAAAATTTTATAAAAATTAGGTAACTTTTATTGAAATATTAGACACCAGACTCTTCAAAGGAAAAAAAAAAACAAAACATAATCTCATCATTAAAATATCTGACTATATCCCCTTTTATATCCCCTTTTCTCAAAAATGTTTGTTTTGTTTTGTTACATGATTATTTGGGTTTATAGATGGGTTTTCAAGACTATATGTATAATAATTTTACTAGGACCTAACGGATTAAAAAACAAAGGGAAATAGAAAATTCAGTCCCATAACTAAGTCCACAATGAAAACAAACTGACCCATTGGAATCATAACTAATTAGGTACCCCTGCCCAATATTTATAATGTGTAATTTTTTTACCTTGTAACAATCTTAAGAATCTACCTTTCTTAATTTTCAAATGTAAATATTAGATTTTTAAAATCTTACTTTATCCCACATACGCTATAGTTCATTTTGAAAAATAGTTGGAAAACCACCTCCTAAAAACTGTATACGTGGTATAATTTTGCAGAAATATTTATGGCATATCAAATGGTTATGTATACAAGTGGAAAATGTACAGGGTCTATGAAATTAAAACTGAACATCTGTAAAATCTTTGTAAAAGAATGCAAAAGAGTTATAAATCAGGGTGGTGCCTGTGGTTCAAAGGAGTAGGGCGCTGGTCCCATATACCGGAGGTGGCAGATTCAAACCTGGCCCCAGCCAAAAACTGCAAAAAAAAAAAAAGAGTTATAAATCAATTTATAGACATTTAAAACAATATGTATTTGCCCTGTGCTTTGCAGATTTAATTTATTCTGAGGCTTAATGATGCCTAAGTGTGTTTAGAGTCAGCAGATTTCAAGAAGCCATGTTCCTCCACAATACTCTTCTTACCAAAGTCACTTCATTAAATTTTGGAACAGTGGCAAGATCTTGTGATCAGAAGACCCAGTTTTTAATACGAGGGTTTTGCCCCTTACTAGTTACGCACATTTCAGCATGCTACTAATCATAAATCTCAGTTTCTATACCTTGAAAAAAGGAAATTTGGTAATGGTTCTTTAGTGGTGGCTACTTACGAGAATTACTTTTACTACTAAAATCAAAGTGAGGTCATGTTTGGGTAAGCTGCCTTTTTACGTGATGGAGCACTCCATAGGACAAGAAAATCTATTCCTGAAACTGCCCTCTCTGGCCAATACTTGTGCTACACCATCTCCTTCATGTTCACTCCCCCGTGATATAAATATATCCAAAATACTAGTCACCAAGATCATAGAGCTCAATTCAATTGTTTGATAGTGAGAGACCTGCAGCACTTGGGAAATACAAGTGTATTTCTTAGGGCTTCCTAAGAACCCTATTCCCACCATGTTGTCTAACTTATTAGTAAATTTCCTCCTGGGAGGGCAGTGCCTGTGGCTCAGGGAGTAGGGCTCCCGCCCCGTATAGCTAAAGGTGGCAGGTTCAAACCTGGCCCCCGGCCAAAAACTGCAAAAAAAACTCCCCCCTGGGAATTAAGACCTTGGCAGAGGTTTTGGCAAAGTGACCACTTCCACATTTTCCCTGAGAATTCAACTCAGACAAAGTAGAGGTGAATGTGAAGGGAATAAACTTTTTTCCTACAGTAAAAGGCAAGGGAGTTGCTGCCATTACAAAGAGGGAAGGAAGTACATAAAATGAAACACAAACGCGTAGCCTTTTATGAGGAAAAGGGAAAAATCTACACATGCTATAAAACTCCTGCCCCTACTCTTTTCCCTACCCCCCCCCCCCAAAAAAAAGAATTGTTAGCTGTGAGACCAGCTTCTGGAACTTCTTTGGTTTTTTTCCCCTAAGTAAAAATCTGAAGGAGTTTCAGGGTTTATAAAGTTCTTTCTTTTTTTTTTTCTTTTGAGACAGAGCCTCAAGCTCTTGCCCTGGGTAGAGTGCTGTGGCATCACAGCTCACAGCAACCTCCAATTCCTGGGCTCAAGCAATTCTCCTGACTCAGCCTCCCAGGTATCTGGGACTACAGGTGCTGGCCACAACGCCTGGCTTTTTTGGTTGCAGCCATCATTGTTGTTTGGCAGGCCCAGGCTGGATTCGAACCCACCAGTTCAGGTGTATGTGGCTGGCGCCTTCGTCGCGTGAGCCACATGTGCTGAGCCTATGAAGTTATTTTTTAAATGTTGAATTCAAGATGAACAAGTTAAGGACTGTCCAACCCCTGTTCTGCTGGGTCCATCGGAGGCGTGAGGCACATTGGCAGGGGAGATAAGCATCGTCTGGAAGGGACACATTTTTTTCTCTTTTGAAATGTTGCCCAATGTAGTAGTATCGAGAGAATTTACTACGTTGCTTTATGAAGGTAACGTAAAAAGAATAAAATGAAAACAATGCAAACATCTAACATTAGTGAAGATAACGGCTGGGGCACCACTCTTTTCTGTCCCTGTTAATTATTACTCATTTAAACTACAGATCTGCAGTGAATTTTTCCCTACCTCAGAAAAACAAAACAAACAAAACATTACTATCCCATGACTGAGATAAATTCCCTTAATGCGCACTTGCCAGTTTGCAACGTCCTCTTCCCAGCTTCTTTCCGCCTTTCTCCCTGGCCTGAAACCACTGCCTGGGCTGGGGCCACCCAAGGCTGACACTGAATGAATTCCAGGCAGATCCCATAGCAAGCCGGACTTGCCTTCCGGCCCAGAGCAGTACAGTAAATAGTTATAATCACCAAAGCGGCATCATCCGCAGACTGTTTCAGGCTGATGACCCTCAAAAATGAAATTTCAGTCAGCTGAAGATGGAAGTAAAAGGAACTTCAAAGGGTCGTGTCTAGACGACACTTTCCTGTCTCAGGGAATTGCTTGCAACCTCCACTCAGATACAGAGGGCGAGTAGGAAACCCTGTCAGACCTCATTGACCATAGGTAACGACACAGGGTAATTTCTTCTGATAATGTCACCCAAGGAGGAAATCCTACAGACGAAACCGATTAAGACCTCAAGGGAAATGTCATATGAACAAAATTGGTTTTTGTTTTCTGCTTCTGGGGGTTGTAAGAAAGAGAATGGGGTTCTGGATGGGATTTTTTTAAATTGATGTGGGTCTTGTAGAGGGAAAGAAAACAAAACTAAATGAGAAAAAAATGGTTGTGATATTTAACAGATAGGGCCTTTACAAGTTTCCTTTATTAGATATTTATGAACTCATAAATCTTTGGTTCCCCAAACTCAGAATCGTGTGCCTTTTCAGGAGGAACACAGTCATTGCTGAAATGAGATAGAAAGATGTGGTTTGTGATTAGCTGAAGTGATTTTATGTGATGATATATATTTAGTATGAATGCGTATATTTATCTCATACATTTATTCATCTGTCAATAGTGTGGCGAAAGAAAAAATGAAAGCAGAAATGTAGTCCTCATACTTCCAAGTTAAGAGCTCTTAAATGAGTAGATGTCCTATGCTGATGGTGCTGTATTTATGTTTTTATTTGAAATGAATTTCTAAATGAAGACAAAAACTTTGTTTTGTGGTTTGAATTTTTTTATTTTCTCTTTTTGTCCAAATCTCTCTCTTAAATCACCTTTTAAAATGTAAAAATGGTCTAGTTCTTTATAATGACATTCATGGCCTGATTTACTTTACCTCCCTGTGTACACCAACCCAGGGTGCTTGATGGTTCAAGACAGTGCATCTCATCATTTATAGTCTTATGAGTGTGAACAGCTAGTGAAAGGCTGATCTTGCCAGTCATACTTAGCAGGTTAGTTGGGTGAAAGTAACTGTTCTTTGTTAAGAACACTAAATTTTCCAGATCCTGCAGTTAGCTGCAACATACAGGTGGTAAGTAAGGAGGTCAATGTGTCTACCTATGTACCAGGTTAGGGCCCAGGTATCCCGCATTATTTGAAAACAGGCTTTGCTGTTCCCTTTTTCTCACTTTGTCCATCATGTGAATAGGTTCCTTACTGACACCTCCACGTGTCATCCTGGAATAGTGAAACAGCCTCCTTGTCCCTCTTCTCCCAAGAGACTGCAACCTGCTTCTGTGCACTTTCCTGCAAAATAAGACTCATACGTGAGTGGTCATGACTGTTTTTAAAAGTTGTCCATGACACCCTGGCACTTAGATGTGATAAGAAGCGTGTAACCATGCTGCCAGCCACATTTGCTGACCTTCTTGATTTGGTTTTCTGTTTTGCTCAGTACGTAATTGAACAGTGTGGCTCTGGTGCCAAAACTCTTGATAACCATCAGTTATTTATTACTAATGAAATTATACACTTATCCAAGGAAACCCCTTAAATTAGATGAAAAGAGAAAAGAGCAATTGCCATGGGTAAAAGTCTCACTTAAAACTTAAAAATTATTAATGGCTTTTCAAGTTATTACTTAAGTGATAAGTAATAAATGTTACATATAACTTTTAAGTTACATATATCTTATAAGTTGCTTTTGAGACTAACAAATTCTGCTCAGGAGAAATCTCTAGAAAACTTGCTCATTAAAAATTTCAATTTATGGGCTTGGCACCTGTTGCTCCAGCGGGTAAGGTGCAAGCCACATACACCAGAACTGGCGGGTTCGAATCTAGCCCGGGCCTGCCAAACAACAACGTCAATTAAAACCAAAAAATAGCTGGTTGTTGTGGTGGGCACCTGTAGTCCAAGCTACTTGAGAAGCTGAGGCAAGAGAATCACTTAAGCCCAGGAGTTGGAGGTGCTGTGAGCTGTGATGTCACAAAAAGTGTGACAGCTTGAGGCTCTGTCTCAAAAAAAAAAAAAAATTCAACTATTCAACTTATACTTTTCTGATTATAAAAGTAATTAGGGAGGCATTGTGAAAATGTTAGCAAAAACATTTTAAAAGAAAATGAACTTTCTTAAAAATTAAATCTTAATAATTCACTTATTTTGGGTATTTTATTTGCTCCAAATAATTTGCTTTTGACAACAAAAAAATGTGTATATTCCTTTTGCACAATATTTGAGGCAATGAGCACAAACTTTAAGGTCCCTCCACTGTGATTTAAAAATAATATAATGCTGTCTGGTTAGTAGTAATAAACAAAGAAAGCATCAGGAAAAAAATTCCCTTAACCTTCCTCCTTGCAAAACCACATTCTGTCATGTTTCCTTCCAGTCTTTTTTCTTTCATTTTAACTTATTTGAAACTATTTAGTATGTATAATTTTGCATCCAGCTTCTCTTGTCTAACTACCAGAAAAACCTTATTGCCATATGACATTAAATTTATATATACTATTTATTATTATTTTAGTGAATCATCAATAGTTATTAATGACTGCATTAAGTTCCACCATTTGAGTAAAGTGTAATTTACTTAGTCACAGCTCTAGGTATTTCGGTGGTTTACAATTTCTCTTTGTTATAATAAGACTGTGCCAAGAGGCTTTGAGTATAAACCTTAGTGAACATTTCATATTATTTTCTCTGCACAGATTATTAAAACAGAAAATACTATATTATAAACGCCTTAAAATTTGCTAGATTGTTAAAAGCTATAACAATTTTTACTCCCAGAAAGAACGTAAATTACCTTCACCCTCACCAGTAGTACATATCTTTCAGGCTTTGCTAATCTAATTTGTGGAGGGAAAGTCTTGTATTTATTTGTATTTTGTACTTATTTGTATTTGTACTTATTTATATTTTTTTCAGATACTGTTGAAGCTAACAATTTTTTCTTAAATTTCTTACCATTCATAATCCCTCTTTGATGGAATGGTCATGCTGTTTGCCCATTTATTTATCAGATTTGGTGTCTTTCTTAAATCAGTTGTATGAGCTTTATCTAGGAGAAGGTAATCCATTCTTTCTCGTATTTATTGCAAATTTATTTCATTAGAAGATGTACTGTTGCTGGGCACGTGGTAGGTCACACATGTAATACTTGCACTCTGGGAAACCGAGGCAACCAGAAGGCTTGAGTTCAGGAGTTTGAGACCAGCCTATGCAAGAGTGAGACCCCATCTCTAAAAAAAAAAAAAAAAACATAGCCGGGCGTTCTGGCAGGCACCTGTAGTCCCAGCAAGGGAGGCTGAGGCAAGAGGATTGCTTGACCCCAAGAGTTTGAGTTTGCTCTGAACTGTGACAACATGGCACCCTACAAGGAGACAAAGTGAGACTCTGTCTCAAAAAGAAAAATAAAAAAGAAGAAAGGATTTATTGTTTAAGTAATGTACACAGCTGATTTTATTTAATATATCCTAACTGACATACAAATGAAATATCAAAAACAGTTCCTTGAATATTTTAAATATTGCTAAAATAATATTGCATAAATTCATGAATTTCTCTCTAAAGAAAACACTATTTAAATGGTAACTAACTTTAAATTAGCAAAGATTAAGTTAATAATGATTTTCTGAAAGAAGATTAGATGTACCACTTACTTTTAGTCTTTCACTTTAAAGATTGAGGATTGCTATAAAATGATAATTCTAATTTACATTTTGTTCACACAGGAAAAGATATGTATATACAGAGGTGTTGGCACCCCTGTAGGGATTTTAATAGTTTTACAGCCTATTGAGGATCAAAATATTTCCAGAAGATAAGTAACAACATGTAGCATCCATTTCAGATCCCCTATAGCAACTTAATTATGAAAGAGGACAATAAACAAAAAAGTTTTCATATAATAAACTTATTTTTAAAGTGAAAAATCTAAACCAATTTGGCAAGATTCTTTCCAACATGTCAATATAGAAATAGATTTCATAAAAATACTGTTATACTTGAATTCACTTAAAATTCTAAAAGGAAGTTGTTATTTTAATCATAGATCTAGATATTAGGTAAATATAAGTATTTATCATGAGCAAAGAAAATTCTTAAATCATAAATTGTCTTGCTAGCTCCACGAAGCCTTTTGAATACTGTAGATTTACTTATCTGATATATTTAAAAAATTATTTTATAAATTATACAAAGTTAAAAAATTATGATTCATGCCCTCTTATTTTGATGTTTTGAAGGATTAGCAAATTTTGAATTAATAAATACAGAAAAATATTTGGGGAAAGATTTTGAATCATTTGTAGGTAAAATATATTCATTTCAATTTACTATCAATCAAGCTGGCCAATATATAATAATTTCTACATGAGCAGCACTACCACAGATAAATGTTCACTCTCACAGAAGTTTAATCAAGCATATGTAATAGAATATAGGAGATAAAATCTTGCCAAAACAATTAAGATTATTTTCAGAAATAAGTCAATTCCGAATTATTTAGATCTTTTTTTGATTGAAAAATATATGATGCAAATTAAAGCCAATCCAGATATTCTCTGTCAGTGATGGAGAAATAAATTAGAGGTGAGGAAATGGTAAAAGTTCAGTTCATTCGTAACCTAACTTCAAGATATGACTTTTCCTAATTTTTTCATGTAAGATTAGAAAACTTTCATGTTCTTCCTTCACAAATATACCCTATATTAATAGTTTGCTGGCTGAATGCAGGGCCATTTTTCTCATTAACCATGAAATCAACAATATGCACTTTAAGAACCTACATTTTTTCCATGGAATCCAAAAAAATGAAGAAATAGTCTTTTGTTTTTAAAAATGTAACCCATTCCGCAGGAGATTTTTATTTGTATTTTTAATATTTTAATTTTATAATAAGCATTATACAATATTTATAGTTATAAAATATAAAACAGAATAATCTTTAACTGGCCTCAAAACATTTTTTCTGATTTATCTTTCTGAAAAAAATGAAGTTTGTTTAACACAGTACCACATTTCTATCTGTTAGGGGAAAAATGTTAGTACTCCTAAAAATGAAACCATGAATTCATCATATCTTCCATTACAATTAATTAAATCAAATAGTTCACAGATAACAACTATTTCTGGCTCAAAAATGATACTTTTCGTAAATAATTGATGTAACTAGGGATCTGTGTATAGCTTTCTTTTCAAACATCTTGAACTAAGCAGCTCATGGCCTTTTCTGTCCTTTACTCCATTCAAAGTCAGTCAAACATAACACAAATCCACCTTGATCCACATACAAGGGCCTTGTGCCTGATGATCAGAACATCGTGATGCTGCTGGCACCAGGCCTTTGAGGAAACAGATGGAATGCAGCTAAGAAAATAAATCTTCCAACTCTGAATGTACTATGACTTTGTGTAAACATAACTCATCATTTCAAATTATAAAATGTAAAAATATATCTAGTGCTGGCATATCTTATAAAATGCAAAATAAAAATAATCTAGGCTCTTCATTCTAGCATCTTGATTGATCTTGATTTAATCCAGTTTGATTAAATGCACCAATTATTTCAAAATGCTTTTCCTAATTTTTTTTCCCCTTTTGGCCTTGACATTGGTTTTAAACATTTTAGAACATATTTATTTTCTTATTTGTGATCATACAGAGGAATTCATATAAAATTAATGCCTCAACTGTAATCCTAAACTTTAATGCCCAAATATTTATAATGACCTATATTCCTAATAAATATGTATGATAATATTCTGTTAGGCAGATATTGGTATAATTAACAGTTAGAAATGTTAACTGTATTTATTATTCCCCCATACGTTAAATATTATCTAATACTATCAAACTTAATTATGATAATGTGTACTTAGTTGAGAGGAATAAAACTACATATTCTAATGCCTTTTAAAAAATAAACTAGTATTTCAATTTTTATTACTTTAAAAAAGCTTAAATTTAAAAGCATGATTTTCTTAATACAAAGACTGTGTGTAGCTTATCAGGAGAGAGAAACTCTTATAATATTGACAGTCTCTATTTCTTTTTTTCCTTTTTTGCAATTTCACTTTAGTAATGAAAATATCCAAAGAAATAAGTCACAATTTTTAAAAAGTAGTTATTTTCCCCAGAAAATATTTTAACTTTTTTATCTCAATAACAGAAATTAACCTTGCTGCCTAAGTGCAGTTTTTGCCTCCATCATAATCCCGGGAGAACCAAGATGTTGGGAGACAACAAAAACCATTGAAACCCCTTGCTATTTTACCCTGAATAAAAGTTTATCTTATAAATACTTCATCAAAAATAAAGAATAAAAATGTATTTGGGATAAAGAGTCTATTGCAAACCTACCTTATTTATACTTTAATTCTAATCAATTACTTTTTAAACTCATAGATAACAAATTCAAGATATATATGTATTACTGACCAATCTTCTAAAAACATTCTAATAACATATGTTCCATAATACAGGTATTCTTTTATTTTATTTTGCCCTGGGTAGAGTGCCATGGCATGATAGCTCACAGCAACCTCAAACTCTTGGGCTCAAGCAATCCTCTTGCCTCAGCCTCCTAAGTAGCTGAGACTATAGGCTCCCGCCACAGTGCCCGGCTATTTTTATTTTATTTATTTTTTTTTTGTAGAGACAGAGTCTCACTTTATGGCTCTCGGTAGAGTGCCGTGGCGTCACACGGCTCACAGCAACCTCCAACTCCTGGGCTTAAGCGATTCTCCTGCCTCAGCCTCCCGAGCAGCTGGGACTACAGGCACCCGCCACAACGCCCGGCTAGTTTTTTGTTGCAGTTTGGCCGGGGCTGGGTTTGAACCCGCCACCCTCGGCATATGGGGCCGGCGCCCTACTCACTGAGCCACAGGCGCCGCCCGTGCCCGGCTATTTTTAGAGACAAGGTCTCACTCTTGCTCAGGTTTGTCTTGAACTCCTGAGCTCAGGCGATCCACGAGCCTTGGCCTCCCAAAGCGCTAGGATTATAGGCATGAGCCACCGCTCCTAGCCACAGGTATTCCTTTAAAATTTTTCCAAATGGAATAAATATCGACCCTTCATTTGTGTAACTTAAATGAAATTTTGGATACTTTCACTATAATTTTAATAATTCATAAATCTGTACTTAGCATTTCTCTTTGATAATCTAAAACAAGACATTTTGTCAACAGTATTATTTTGAACATTTTCTTGTTTTCCAAAGAGAAGAATAGGTGGGAAAATGCTCTAAAATTAGAGATATTTTACTTATAATTTAAGTCTTGCTGAGACTTTTGGCTTGGTTTTTTCCCTTAAAATAAGAAAAAGTCCCCTTCAACAATAAATGCAATAGCAAGGCAGCCAAAATAAGTTATACTTGAGTATTAAAGGGGTTTTAACTTTATTTCCCCTTTACTCAGATTAACAGAAATCCTTCCCAAAGGCAAAATGCTAATGAAGTATAATATCTTAGGTAGAGCTAACAGTAGGTCTAATAGGCTGAAAGAAAAATAAGAATGGCTCTTGACCCATTATGTTTTCATTGAACTTTAAGGATATGAACTAATTCATTACCTGTGAATATTTTAAATAAATCAAATACAATATTTACATATAATTGCTTGATTTGAAATAGAGTATTTTCCTAAGCTGAAAGTTTATGGGAGGGAAAAACAATAGAGTTCTATCTTAAAAAAAAAATCTCTAGTGATCATGTTTAAAAGTGCATGTACTGGCTAGTAACAGCCTACTTCAGAAACCACTAGTACTCTGGAAAGTCTCTAGAATTACTAATACATATGCTTTTGGACAGTTACCCATGGCTACAACAACTGTTGACCAGCAGAGAGTCTAGGCAAAAGAAGTTCCCCACTGGTAAACTTGAGATGAGCAAATTGTGAAAAGAACCTAAGTCAAAAAATGGTGCCAGGTCAGTCCAGGAAAGTCTCCCCCCCTGCAACTGTGTGTCCTAGAGCCCACTTCCCATTTTAAGGGAGAACTATGGACTTTTCTATTTAACCTTCCCATTAAGATTTTTCAAAACCAGAGTCCAAGCCAAAAGGAAGCAAACACTTAAAGATATGAAACCATTTATTATAAGGTTTTTTAAATGCACCCTCCACCTCCGCCAACAATCAAAATAGTGAAAAATCTCTAGATAAATGGCTTACATAAAAGAAAGTCCCAGGCATGACTACCTCTGAATTTCTGGCTGGAAAATATCCCTCAGGTTTCATCATTTGCTACAGCTTGCAAGTTGAAGTTCTAATTTCCTCTTGGTTCCATTTAGGGTAGATGAACATGATAAGAGACGTCACAAAAATAAAAGATAACCATGCTTTATTTTAAAACACAAATTTCCATAATTTTTCTCTTTACAATATCAAAATGTATTACCATGTCAGTATTTATTTTTAAATATTCTTTATTTCTTAAGAACCCAGAAAAAAGTAATCTCTAAGGACTACGTGTCCCATGTAAATCCACAAATTGGAAAATATCATGAGAAAAACAAGTGAACAGTAATACGATTTTGAGAAAAAAGTATCCAAAGGCAAATTCTCAAAAATATTTAAAAGACAGTTTGAAGTTTAGCAAAAATGAAAATCTAACTCCTTTATCACCCTGCATTAATAATTCAGTAACATATTCACTTGCCCAAAAGTATTTTGAAAAGTAAATAAATGGTGGAGTTAGTGATTTGAAGTATAACTTAGAAGTATAAAATACTTTTCTAAAAATAAAAGGTTCAACTACATCATGACAAGTAAGCCAGTTTGATTATTTTTTCTCTAATCTAAACTATAAGATTGGCTAGTAGCTAGAAATAATTGATGGATATAGAAAACCTCTTTATAAAACAGTTTTCTAAACAGCATATTTGTGCTGAATGTTGGATAGGTAATAAATATTTAAGCACAGGCGTACTCAAGATGTACAACTGACTCTGAAGCCAGCAACTTTGAAATAGTGTTTATTTGCATTTGAGTTTTTTAATTCTTTCTGTCCTATAGGTGATCAGATTTTTTATGTTTTTGTTTTTTAAATTAAAACTACAATAATCCTAGGCTCGGCACCTGTAGCACAGTGGTTACAATGCCAGCCACATACACCAAAGTTGGCGGGTTTGAAACCAGCCTAGGCCAGCTAACCAACAAAGACAATTGCAACAACAACAACAAACAAAATAGCCAGGCATTGTGGCAGGTGCCTGTAATCCCAGCTATTTGGGAGGCTGAGGTAAAAGAATCGCTTGAGCCCAAGAGTTTGAGGTTGCTGTGAGCTGTGACGTCACAGCACTCTACCCAAGGTGACAGAGTGAGACTTCGTCTCAAAAAAACAAAAAAAACTACAATCATGCACTCTACAGAATTGTATCCTATAGGAGAAACGTTAAATATCTTTTTTTACTCCCTCTGTATTTTTCTCATCCATTAGAATCTGCAATGAATTTACATAATTATAGAAAAGAATTTATTGAGCACCTACAAGAAATAAGAGATAAGTAAAAATATGCTTTAGTAGACTTTCACCTTATAGAAAACCACCAAGATTTATTTAAATTAAAAAATTTAGAAGAGGATATATAGTAAAAACTATTTATTCTATCTTGGTTTTGTTCTTGTTTCTTTTGCTTTTTCATTACTTGCTTTATTTGAGATTTTGGAGAATTTACCTATGTCTGTATTCAGAGCTGCATTCCGTTCTATAAACATCCTTAAGCAATCAGACTTAAGAGTAATCTTGAGGAAGAGAAACAAAGAAGCATTCTAAAATTCATTTGGAAGAATGTAAGACATTAGTTTGGAGAGAAAAGAAGAAAAATAGTACTGTTCTACATTAGATAACTGGTTTGTAAATTGTTTTGTATTATCATCTCTTCCCAGTAGGAAAAAACTAATTATAGAGTAAGTGCTTAATGTCTGTCTCCGCCAACTGGCTGTGAGCATGGAGGGACGTGGAAGGACATGTCTGCTCTGTTCGTCAGAGAGCCTGGTACCTATCAGGTACTCCATAAATGAATATTCACAGGCCGTCTTCTCCGTTCTCTTGATGTCAGAGAAGTGTCTATAGCTACTCTTCTCATCACTCAGGTCAAACTGTACTTTTGGAATTTTTTAAAACCATTATGTCTATATAATCCCCGTCTCCGGGAAAGAAGAACACTGGAGCCATGGTTTGTCCCTTCCCCACAAGAGGGTTGTAGGCTTCCTTTTCCTAAAGACATAGCTGTGAAGAGCAGACCAACAACCAGCACAATTTGTTGGGAGATACACAGTTAACCTCTGTAGCACATAACCTTGTCATTTGCCATTCCATCAGGACTTCCCAGTGTGTTTTCTCTATGTAGGAAGTCTTTATGAACCTCATCTTATAAAGTCTTTAGAAAGTCCCAAACAGTTTTAACCTCTGGGTTCCACCCTATCTACCAAAATCAAACCACTTAGATAGTGTTATACTGACCACAGACACCACTGCCAGACGTCCTCCGTATGTCCCCAAGTGATAACGAGCCCGTAATACTCTGGCAGTTTTGTTTGCATTTAGAACGTCCTCCACAACTCATGCTCTAGAGATTTGTAACTTATCTCACATTTGTTTATTATTTTATATTTTTTAAAACATAATGATACACTACGTCATTTGAAGTTATTATTATCTACATTTTCCAAATAAATGATAGGCACAGAAAGATCAAAGGGGAGTAAATAGCAGAGCTGACTGAGTATTTCATCTTTAAATTCATAATATTTTTAAAGATGAGCTCATAGGTTCGAGACCAGCCTGAGCCAGAGTGAGACATCCATCCCCGTCTCTAAAAAAAATAGCCAGCTGTTGCGGTGGGGGGGGGGAGCACCTGTAGTCCCAGCTGCTTGGGAGGCTGAGGCAAGAGGATCACTTGAACCCAAGAGTTTGAGGTTGCTGTGAGCTAAGATGCCATGACACTCTACCATGGCTGACCAAGTGCAACGCTGTCTCAAAAAAAAAAAAAAAAATTATTTCATGAAAGGATCATCTTCCTAAGTGCCTTGATACTTAGCCTTCTAAAACCACAATTACACAATTAACTTAAATGTGCACAAGCAAGGATGTCAGAGGTACATCATCCTCTATTGTATTTTATTAGGGCCCCTCCTACATCTTTATTACTATCTGATCATTAAAATTATTTGCATTGAGGGTGGTGCCTGTGGTTCAAAGGAGTAGGGCGCTGGCCCCCTAAACCAGAGGTGGTAGGTTCAAACCTAGCCCTGGCCAAAAACTGCAAAAAAAAAAAAAAAAATTACTTTCATTGAGATCCTATCAACTGGAACATTTATTCCAAATACAATACAGTCACTATTTGAGGCACTGAGAATCTCAAGATCCATAAAGCATGGTTGATATGATCACTGCCCTTATAAAGTTTTTAAGGTAGTGAGGGAATCAAAATCCAACAAGCTGGGCCACAAGGTAGATAGGGGACACACAAAGTGCTATCCAAGCACAAAGGTCAGATATTTACATCATAATATGGGGATCAGATCCTGGAAGGCTGAGTATGTGGCCAGTGGAAGTCTGATAACTATAGACTTGGCTACTTAGCTTCAGGTTAAGCTCAATCCATTACATAATTGTGTTAAACATTGAACATTTTGGGAGGAGAACCTAGGGCTATGATTCCACCACAAATTTATGAATTTTTAAAATAGATCTTCAATATATAACAAAAAGGTAGGTAAGAGAGATACCTTATTTTTCATCAACAAAACAAAAATCATATGCTATTTTGTAGCTAGATTAAAAATCCCTTGAATTCTTTATTTAGCATTATGTTACCTTTGGTTGGTTCTACATACGTAAGCTTTTTTTTACAATTCAACAAATGTGAAAAACCACATAATTTTCATGATAAAACCATAATAGAGCCCAAGAATGTCCAAAACTGCCAGAAACAAAACTGCAGTAGCTTTGTATTTAAGTCTTTAAATTCTTGGCCTCAAGAATTGGTATGTATAGAAAAAGAGCTAATATAGAGCTAATTGTTCCTTGCTGTACACCTTGGACCATTCTCCGTATAGCATTTAAGATGCTCTTGGCAGAACAATAAAAAAAAAAAAAATTAATTCAATCAGGGGTCCTCAAACTTTTTAAACAGGGAGCCAGTTCACTGTCCCTCAGACCTTTGGAGGGCCAGACTATAGTTTAAAAAAAAAAAAACAGAAAACTATGAACAAATTGCTATGCACACTGCACATATCTTATTTTGAAGTAAAAAAACAAAACGGGAACAAATACAATCATACTGCCGCATATGGCCCGCGGGCCGCAGTTTGAGGCCTGCTGGTTTAGATCATAGAGGTACCAGAGGCTCTGTTCCTCACTGGTTTGCTCAGCCCTGCCCTCCTTACTCCCTGGGTCAGTTCACCCATGCGGATTTCCTCCCTGGCCACAAGATGGCTACATTTGCTACATTCTCCCTCATTTACATTGAGGGAAAATAGAGTCTCTCCAACATCCTGAGGATCAAAGTTCCTGAAGTTCACTTTGACCAGTCAATCCTGCTCCATTCATTCTTTCAATAAATAATTATTGATCACCTATGATAGGATAGGTATTATTCTTGGCACTGGGAATACAGCCGTGAACAAAAGAGTCCCAATCCTTTAGTTTCTGTAACCATCCTTGAATCAACTGCAGTGAGACACCAGATTGATTTATCTCCACTGGTTTATCTCCTGGACCCAGGGTTAGAGTCATTCCCAGTTAAACCACGTGGCTACTACACAGTGGTGCGAGGAAAAGAACGGATGTTGTTGCCACAACTGCAAAACTTATTACTCTCATCTATTCATATTTTGGTGATGGGTGTTGATAATCATTAGATTCATTTATATATGACTCTATATGAGTTTTTAAAAGATATATACATGCATACAGAAGTGTTTTGCCTGGCAACAGACTGTATCTTGAGGAGAACCCATGTGATCCCCTACAACTGTAAAATGGGCCACAGATGCTGGCCACAGATACAATGAGCAGACTTCTGTTTCTACCCAGATTCTGCCAATCACATAAAATAAAAAATTAGCCATGCCAATGTTGTTACCCCATAATCAATATAAGGAAATATGTTGGAAACACTTTTAAAAACCATATATATATTTTTTTTTTGGAAAGTAAAATATCATCACATTCTAGACCAAGTCTATAAAATATTCCTGTTCCCCCTAGTTTCTTCTATGGCCACAGCCTTCACCTGTGATTTTAATACCATTGCTTGGCAAATAATCACTAAAGAGGCCTGAAAAGAGAACGACCCTTTCCGTCCAAATCCATTATGACTTCCAGAAAACAAACAAACAAAATGCACATCATGTTCATCACGAGTGAGACACCTCCTTGAACACAAATGACCCGTGGATCATGTTACCAGTTTCTAGCTCTGCTACATCAGCATGAGATGAATCACAAAAAATAAGACAGGGATAGAGTATTAGAATCACGCTCAGCGTGCCTGTGCTGGGCATGAACTTAATAGCCGAGCAATTGTCCAATTTGATAAATATGAATTCTCAAAGAAAAATAGCCTCCAGCTTAGGTGAAAATGCTCATGGATAAGGCAGCATTTAAGGTAGACTTTAAAAGTTGAAGGATGAGAAGTGGCAGAATTGAGGAGGCCTGTTTGGGAAATCACACATTTTGATTGGTCGAAGTAAGCAGATTATCAACAGCAGAAATTAGCCAACTGCAACAAACGTTTGAAAAATTCAGAACCACAAGATTTAAATATAAAAACACTTAATCTTTGTAATTTCAATGATTTTGTGGAGTAGTTTTGTTTAAGGAGATGAGGGTCATTGTGCTGCTCTGATTTTCAAAGCTTTGAAGAATAACATTAAGTATACTTCTCCTTTTGTGAATCCTGGATTCAGATTCTGAGCTGGAGTCAGTTAACTTCTCTTCAGACAATTTTGATTAGCTTTCAGGGAGACACTCCTACAAGTCTAGAGACCAGAATTCAAACTCAACATCATTTCAGAAAATAAACTACCACATGATGGTACTCTACAGAGACAGAAAAGCTGAGGAAAGCTTTCTCTCTTGATGACCAGATTTGAGAAAAGCTCTTGAAACTCTGTGAACAGTGGTTTATCCCTAAAAGCTAGAAAAAATTTCAAGGGGTAATGAAAACTTACAGTTATGATCCTTATCTTCCAAAATGATGGGAAAACTTGTTCTCAGAAGTAAGCGAGCGATTTCCCCCAAGGTCATCACACAGCTAAAAACTTAAGAGACTGAAACTGAAACCCAGGTCAGCAGAATCCAGCCCTAAGAGGTTTCACTTCAGCATTCCCCCTTTCTGAGAAACAAGGAGTTGAGGAAAATAGAATCAGAAAGGAGATGAGGGACAATAGCTAGTAGGAATCTGTTGATCACATAGACAGATCCGTGATTATAGTGACACAAAACAAGATTCAATACTCTCTAAAAGCAAAGCACACACTCCAAAAAACATGATTAAACGGAAGACAATTAAAAGGGCAATGTTTCTTCAAGAGCAAAACAAAATATATATATTATATATATATATATATCCAATTAATTCAATCAAATGATTGCTTCTTTCTCTTGTGATATTTTCCATCAATGTGAAAAGAAGAAAGTAATACTTTGATCTCTAAAATTATTACATAGTAACTAAATTTAACTTGCTATGATAGGAATTACTTTTAGATTATGTACAAAAAGATTTTAACATTTAAATTTTTTACTCTAAATTTCTAAAACTTTCCATAAACAACAACTTCTAACTTTAATAGTCCATGGTTATAAATGGACTACAAATCAGCCAAGCAGGCTATTCTCAATTTGTTTGTGGAAGAAATAAACTCAGCCTTGCAGTTTTAGGATAATTAATCCCCAAAGCTAGCAAATATATGATGGAAAAAACAGCAATATCAACTTCAGTCATCCATTGCCTTGAATAATAGCTTCTGTAGAATCTTCTCTCCACCAACCATCTACAAAAGTTTTCTGAAATAAAAGTATAAAGTTATTTTATAGAAGAGTGAGAGGGAAAAAGTGAGAGAAAGCTATTTCAAGTTTTACAATTTAACAAATCAAAAAATTATCTTGCTCCAGTACAGCAACCAACCATTACTCTTTCAACAGATTCTACAACAGACTAAATAACTTTGATACAAGACTCAAAACAACTGAACAGATGTTCCAGGAACAAGTTAATGCTGTCCCCTTTTTATACATGAAAAAAAGACAAAAAATGTAGGTTATCTCAAAATTGCCTTCAAAGGTATAGTTTGCTGTTGTCCCATACAAATGACAACCTTTAAAAATTATAAAATATATATAAAGTTGAGATGAGATCATCTGATACTTTACTAATTCAAAGCTCAGGGAGAGATAAATATCATTAAAGAAGTATTGGGATGAGCTAGTTGTATTTTTTTCCTTCTCCTCAGTGGACTGGGAATTTTTTAAGAGCAAGGACCACCCATCTTCTTTGTATCTCCAGCATCTGTCTGGTTCACTGTGGGTGCTCAGCACATGTCTGATGGATTGAACTTAGGAAGATGTATATAGTTTTCTTTCAATAACCACTGACCTTCATTTTGAGACTCTCTTTTGTAATGATATCGCTGAATTCTTTTTTTTTCTCAGAAAATGGATCTACTCAATTATTCTCCCAATTCCAGGTTTTATAAGAATATAACCATGGACTAACTATGTGTAGGAAAAGGCATTAGACCTTAAAAAGGTACACAGAAAATTGGTTTAGAACTCCAGATTGGCTAAATAAGGTTTGTTATTTTACCCATTAAATAGTCTAAGCAGATTAATTGGAACCAGACTGGTAAAAATCCATGAGGTCTGCTTTATAGTAACATTAGTCATTTAAAAAGAAAGTTATAAGTTACATTTCAACACATCCAAATTAACAATTTAAGAAAAATGAACATCTTGATAAATATATTTCTTTAATGTTTATATAGGCAGAAATTGTGTAAGACTCATTTCCTTTCTATAACCAGAATTATCACACAGTAACAAGGTATCTAATCCCAAATGCTTTGCATAAATAATGTCAATTACCCACATCCTTATGCATACATTTTATTTACAAGTTAAATACAAGAAAATAAAGATTTTCCCCCTAAATAAAGAGAAAGAATGACTGTATATCCCTAAATAGTTACTTAAGGGGCACACCTTTAATCACAGCATCTGATTTAAAAAAAAAAAAAAAAGCAATCCATCCAGGTAACAACTAAAAGAATATGACTTTGTTTTATGTAGACCTCAAAAGACACTTCTTTGTTAATTGAAGAATACTGATCTCTAGAAACAGATGTCAGAAGCTTATTAATCTAAGTTATTAAGGTTGACGCTTCAGGGCTTAAAACTAAAATATCACAAGAAATCATCATTTTTAAAGCCTTACACAATGACTGTATACAAAATAGGTCATTGTATTAACCAGAATGTTGCACTTTAGAAAACATGTTTGGAAACACACAGCCAATATGCACTTTTTTGAGCCAAGTCCAGCTTGTACTTATTACCCCACTATTACGTATATAGGATGGCTGTAAAGTGTGTGTGCAGTTTTAAACTGCACATGAACTTTATGGCCACTCTCAGTCATCAAAAAATAGATACTTGAGTATTTTTTTGAACTGTTACAAACAGCTCTACTTTTAAAGGGTTCAGAAGTGTGAGACACTGTTTCAGCTTTTAATAATGGAAGGAAAATGTTTATGAGTGGGCACAAGATTAAAAATACACTATTTTAGACAGGCTCACTGATTCAGTGTTACATTGAATATATATTTGAACAATCACATTACACCGTTATTCTACTTTGTTATTTTTTAAATCCATTATACCCTTGGGATAATGTTGAAAATATAAATTCTTAAATTTAACCACTATAAAGAAGAAACACACAAGTCATCAGAACTATACATTAACTCCCAGTAGCCACATCCAAATTCTATGACTCTGTGTGTGTGAGTGCACAGCAGTTGTTTATTTGGGTGATTATTTGATTTTAATTTAATAGTTTTGTTTCCAAATATTTTGCTCTTTCAACATCTTTACTATTTTAATATTGTTCCTCCCACCCAACACTTAGCTCAACTGCTGTTGACCTGAGCAAATGTGTTTCCGATGTCTGTCAGCAAGTACAAAGCCTAATTTCATTAAAATGTATTATATATGCTCAGGACTAAGAGAACATTATAAAATGAAGTTTGGCTAAAGTTCAAGTGGGCATCAAATAGCACTGGCAAGAATTTTTTAAAGCAGATGGTGCAAAATCTTGCTAACACAATAGTGTGTGCCTAACACAGGAACAGTATCAGAAACAGATGTGCTACAAATGACCAAAAATACCAAACAGAAATGATAAACATCGGATGTACATTAAAGAGGCTGCCTCTGCCATCTGGGAAGAAAATGAAAAAGTTCGTGTCTTTGGGAAATAAGAAATACTACTGATATTTTTCTAGACTGAAGTTGGTATACAAATATTTTTCCTTTGGCTTTTTCTTTTGCATTGGTATTAAACCTCTATTAGGGTGGCCAAAATTAATAACATAATTTTTAATGGACATTTAAAGAAACTAATCATTACGGGAGGCGCCTGTGGCTCAGTGAGTACGGCGCGGGCCCCATATGCCGAGGGTGGCGGGTTCAAACCCAGCCCCGGCCAAACTGCAACAAAAAATAAAATAGCCAGGCGATGTGGCGGGCGCCTGTAGTCCCAGCTGCTCTGGAGGCTGAGGCAAGACAATCGCATAAGCCCAAGAGTTAGAGGTTGCTATGAGCCGTGTGACATCATGGCACTCTACCCAAGGGCAGGCGGTACAGTGAGACTCTGTCTCAAAAAAAAAAAAAAAAAGGAAAATACATCCTTGGTTTAACCTCAGAAATTTAGGGGCTCTTAAGGGCCTCTATCTGCCATTTGGAATGGAAAAATATCACATATACACACAGCCCTTTACAAAAAAACTGTACACACATACTTGATTAGTCACAAGTATTTGCCCAAGCATTGCACAATGGTATTAAAAGTTGCAAGGACCAAGGGGCTATAAGCTGGCTCAAGAACCAAAACCAAGTGGAAGGAACTCCAATCCCTGGAGAGCCCTCCGCGCTCCTGAAACCGCGCCCCTGGGGAGTGATGGGCAGGCCCCACGCTCCTAGCTCCTCCCAGGACAGGGCCTCTGCCTGCCAGCGTAGAGGCTGCACGCGGAGGCCGGCGAGCCTGTGATGCTTCTCCCACTCTGCTGCGGGTCTCTCCCGTGGTATCCGCCCACTCCAGCCCCCATTCCCTGTTCGGGCATCAGGAGCCGCCCACTTCATGGACAGTCAGGCACAGTTGTTCTGTTCTACTCAAGGCCTCATGCCCTAAGGCCTTGTTGCTTTGCTGCCAGATTGGGTTCTTGGCTTTCCTCTTCTTTTAATCGCTGTCCTGGGAGGGCTAGGGATGTACCTGTGGGCTGTGCCGACTTGAGCTGGAATTACTTACCTGTGTGCGGGCAGAGGGCGGCTTCAGGCGAAGAAGGGGAAGAAGGGCCCGGGCCTGGGGTCTTTTCCAGGCGCTCTTTCTCAGGAAAGAAAGGTTTTAACATCCTCTGGAAGATGGGTCTGATTGGGGAAGAATGTTTCCCATTTGAAACCCAAGCCTCCGCCTTGGGGTTGCCCGCGGAAAAGGGCGGCAGGAGGGCGGCCACCCAAGCTAGCAGGGCGCTGTCTGGAGCCTGACTGAGAGCCTGGCCGGGAAAGGCGTCCGCGTGGGCGCCCGGACCTGTGACCTCTCACTCCGAATTTGGATTCGTGATGAGGTTGGGGTTGCATATCACACAGGGTCCCCCACTTGCTTTCATGTCAGAGCGTGTCTGAGGGCGCTAGCGGTCGCCAATAGGCCTTGGCGCCTCCATTGGGGAGGAGGCTGGAGACCTGGGGCCTGAGAACCCAGGGGGCTTGCGTGGCTGGGGCATTTCTCTCAAGGCCACCACGAAAGGCAGGCGCTGGCTAAGGAACCCTAGGCCGCCTGGGATCCTGGGGTCAAAGAAGAGCCCCAACACCCCGCCCCGCGTGGGGGTTACCAAGGAAATGCAACAATATTTATCACCAGCAGCGCCGAGAAAGTGTTCGCACAGCGCATTCTACACTTCTCCCCGGCAATTTGCTATCCGCAGCCTGTCCTCCCCAAGCCAAGGCTCCAGCAAGCAGAAACTCCATTCCTACATCTCCGACTATGCAGCCGCTCAGCCATCAGGACCTCGCCCCCCAACCCCCGCCCGGATTCCCAGTCCCGCCACCGGCAGAATCTCCTTAGAGAACTCCCCCTTGCATTGCTCCAGGAGAAAGGGAGGAGACTGCTTGCTGCCCTGCAAGGCTCAAAAACCATTCTTTATATGTAGTACAATGGTTAAGAGCTGGGAATGGGTCTGTGTCCAGCCTGTGTGCTTAATTTGTCCTGAGAATTTGTGCTGCCTCTAAGAGCTTCAGATAACTCCTCTGTGAATTGGGCATAATAATATCCACCTGCCAGATGACTATGAGGAGTTTATGCAGGATATACAGGAATGTGTGAAAGTTAGGTAATGCTAAATAATCAATAGTAGTTTTGTTGTTGTTGTTGTTAAGGTGTACCTTTTTCTCTAGAAATATGAAGTCTCTTTGGAAAGAAAGTTACCTGGAGGTGGGGAAGATGGATTAAAGAAGCAGAAATTCTGACTTAGTTTACTATTTTTTTCTCTATCCTGACCTTTTCAAGACAGATTTACATAGATAATCCAGATTTGTTTTTAATGCACAAGGGTTTACTTCCCCCCACCTATTCCTAAAATTACTGAAGGCAGAAGTAGTCTGAAGGGGGATAGGAGGAAGAAAAAGCCTTGAAAAGGCACTGCATATATTAAAAGCCTGGGAAGAAACTGGCTTTTATTGCTTTCCCTGATATCGAGATGCAAAAGCAATAAAATGGAAAAGCTCTGAGACAGGACCAGGTGGTAAAGGTGGTGTCATGTAAAAAAGCCCTTTACAAAAATGACTGTCAGACCCTTTCTGAGGAATGGGTGGCTGTTTGACAGAACTGAGTGGGATTAACTCAGTTCTTACCTAAAACGAGTTTGGCCACGTTTGGAAGCCTTTAGCAGCTATATCTGAGTTTGCTGATTTCGTCTCCCCAAGTCGACAATAAAGAAGAAACCCAAGTTTTCACAATAAAGCTCTAGTGCTGTCTTTCTTACGGTTGGGTAAATTCACACCTCTGAAGCTGGTTCAATCACTCCAAGTCTCCAGGACTTTAGGACCCTGGCCATCAAGTTGTGTGGTGACATGCACCTGTTCTGGGCACAGATGCTCTGAGTCTGCGGAAAGGACAGGCCAAACCCCCCTGACACCCAGCACACGTGACTGGGACCTGGTGTGGGGCAGGGACCTGTGGGCTCAGGAATTAAGACTTTACTGCCCGTGAGTTCCTCAGCATTCTTTCTCTGACTTGTGGATCATGAACTGCAAAGGAAGGTGAGGGAGAGGTCACATCCACTTTCCAGGTCGGGAAGGATGGAGTACAACAGCACTGGGCTCCCAATGAGCCAATGAGCTCAGCTTCCATCCTATGAACTCAGGGTCCCCTTCTTATCTCAGAGCAAGCTAAACTTAGGCGAACACCTGGCCAGCATGCACAGATTTCCCCCGTGTGCATTTGGAATGGGTCCACGGAGACCTGCCCCGGGCTTCTGCTGATCCAGCACCAGCACCTAGTCCCATTTCTCAATTTCTGATAACCTGCTTTATAAAATAAGACTCAGGCTGGGATGGTCTCTTAGGCACTGCCAACAGGTTTCCTAAATTCATTGCAAAGCTGAAGTCTAAAGGACTCAGTGGGAGGGACCAAGATACCTGTCCATCTTGGAGGTTACAAGCCCCTCCTCCTAGGTGAGAAGTGGAGCCCGGAAGTCCCTCCGTTATGTCAGAGCTTTTGCACCCTCCCTTGCTGAGGCTCTTCATGGGATTAAAAAGTGCAGGAACTGGTCCAGAAGGAGACCAAGCAAAGGAGGAAGCACTAGCCACTACATACTTCTTTTCTGTCATTCAGGAAGCAAACCTTGTATTTTCTGATGCCAGGTTCTGAACTAGGTTTCAGACAGTAGGAACAGCTGCAGGCTCCAGGGCACTGCCAGAAAACCTGCTGAGGCCGATTTTATTCACCTGCTTGTGTTGGACAAAGTATTTCTAAAGACGTCTCCCAAGTGGTGACAGAGGATGAGATAGGATGACTTTTGCACAATCTGAACCAAGCACCACAATCTTTTTGTACTCCACACAATAACAGGAGGAGTTTGGTTCAGGCTCAAAGAAAGTGAGCATAGGCCTTCTGATCTCAGCTGGTTCATTTCAATCCAGGTTTTGATCCTTTCACGGATAATTAGATATTGGATTCTGTAATCTGCAAAGAAAAGGAGAGAGAAAGATTTTACCGCTACTGATTTAAATGTTCCCCATTGTGACTGTTCAACGTGGGCTTCACGTCCTTCTGTGCTGTGTAGCCTGGGCTCAGTGAGCGTAGAGGTGGGAAGGGGGCTGCTGAAGGCCGACAGCTCCACCAGAAGTGCTGAAGCGAGGGGCTGGCGGCTGGACCACCTGTGCTGGAGCCACTGCCCAGGTCCCCTGAATGCTGTAGAGAACCCCGCCAGGAACCATTATCTAAAAGTATCCATTTCTGAACTCAATGTAAAAAGACAGTAGAGAATTGGTTAAGAATCTAAAAGTTGAGCTTCCACATTGGGCATCTGGATTCGAATTCTGACCCGACCTGGTAAAATGTGGCCTTGAGCAGGTTAAAGAAGGAGGGTTGTGCCCCACAGCACCAGTGGGACATTTGGTAAGTAATGAGCAACAGCTAAAGTCACTGCTACTTTTCACAATATTCAGATGGTTGCACAAACTGACAGAAGTCAGCATACCAAGCACTTACATGAGCCAGATTAACTCTCCAATAAACCAGTGAAAAAGGAGCAGGAAATTTTTTTTTGAGCATCCTTGAGCTAAGATGCTGTGATAGAGGTGGCCATAGGCTGTATCCTTTTCTCCAGTCTCTTCAGCCCGGAAAGGTGCTTCTGGCATCATGACTGGATCTGGTGACCCGGCACATAGTCACTTGGACTGGAGATTGATCAGAGCAAAGAGCATCAGGGAAGCCTCTTTACTTGGGGGAACTAGGCTCTTGCCCACTCCTCTGCACCCAGACCTCTCTAGGGAAGGGAACAAGGATGCCATTGCAGCAGCAGAGGAGTGCAGTCATTGAGAATCCCCTGTGCTGAGCAACACGGTGTTTCAACATCATTGTGATTTTCATGGCAATTTCTAAGTGACCTCATCTCCGTTGTACAAATGAGAAAACTGATGTGTTAAAAAATCGAATTGCTCAAAATTCCTTTACAGGTCTGATTAATTTCAAATCTCATGCCTTACTATAATAAATAACAGGTTGACTAGGTCTTAAACCTTAAACTCCCCTGAAAGAAGGAAAAAGGAAGGAAGGAAGGCAAGGAAAGAGGAGGAAGGGGAAGGAGTGGAAAGATCGGAAAGGAGGAGACGCTGCACAGTTGCAGGAGCCAATGTCCTGTTGCACAAATCCATATGAAGTTATTAAACTTTTTTTAAAAAATAACTTTTGTCTTGTTTTTTATTTTTTGTAAAAGCATCATTCTACAAAAATACTGAAATACTGTACATCGGATAAACAGTAACAGGAAGGGGAAGTGGACGTATTGCAGGGAAGAACCAAAAGTGGACACCAGAACTTGTGGGCGGGTTGGCCCACCCCTGTGCAGCGTAAGGACCAGCAAGGCTGGTCGTGAAGGGAGCGCGTGAAGAAGAGGCTCCCCCACCCCACCGCCTGCTGCGGGCGTTCTCGCACTGTGATTAAATTTGGCTTTCCTGGCACCCTGGCCTGGTTTAGGTTCAGTCTTCAGAGATCCCTGGGGAAGGGGCTTTGGGGGGTGCGGGGTTGAGGGATGCAGAGAGGAGGAGTCTACAGGGACTGGGGTTCTTCCTCCTTCCAGATTAGGCAGCTCCGGGATCCCCCTGATGGGAGTAGGACGTGTAGGGAAACGGGGTGTACTGGGAAGTGGTTAGACAGAAGTTTCTTTCCTCTCCGCCTTGTACTTTGACACTTCTGTAGACGCGGGTTTAGATTTCTGTTGGTGCTGCTTTGTTGCTTGCTCTAAACAAGGGAAAATGCAAGTAAAACCGGCAGCTTCAACCTACAGGCGTGCTTAAAGCGAGATTGTCCGCTTGGAAACGTCGCGATGAGTAAACGTTGCAATGGCCTTTTGCGTTCGCGCCCCAGCGTTTAGCCCAGAGGGCTCCCCAGACTGCCCCGCCCCCCACCCACCCGGCTCCCAATGTCTTCTCTGGGCTCCGCTTTCCTACCGGGCGGAAAACGCGTTCCTTCCTCCCGCCTCCGCTGCAGACGGAGCACCCGCGCTCCAGAAGGAGAGCGCTCGCACAGGCTCTGAAGCACTCAGCTCGGTTTTCGGTTGTTGGGTCTGCAGAACCACGGAAACAACTAGCCCCAGCTGGCGTGTGTCAGGCAGTTAGCTAGGCGGGCGCCCTGCGGGGCGGATGGCAGGCGGATGGCAGGCGGATGGACTCTCCGGGTCCGCTCGGAGACGCCTTCCTGGGTGGCCCACGTGCAGCGCGCTCGCCTGGCCGAAATGCCCACCAAGCGTCTCTCTAGGTCCTCAGAGGGAGAGAGATCAGTGGGTCCCAGACAGATGCCCTCACCACCGTCAGACGACCTCCCTGGCGTGAATAAACAGGGAATGACAAGGTCTAAGGAGGAGTTTGGGACAGTCGGGTCCCTGGGTGAGCGCAATCCATCTCGTGAGAGGTTACGCGGTTGCTGAGCAGCACGAATTCGTGGAAAGACCCTACAAGCTATCTCCTTCAGTCGCTTTCCAGACAAATATTAAATATGGTTAGAAAGAGTGGGCAAAAATCCAAAGCCACCCTTTCCTAATCTTGAACCAAGTGGAACATCCGCAGTTGCAGAGTAGTTTTGTCTGTTTTCGCCTCCAAGGCTCTAAGTAGTCGCCACAGAATCAACCAGACCTGCACCTTCTAACCAGCGTCGAGATCCCCTCGACCACCCCCCATCTCCACCCCGCCATCGCCTCCTGCAGTTCTGGGCTCCCTGTGCGTCCCTGGCCGCGGAAAGCGAGGGCAGAACGCCGGCTCGGCGGCGCCCGCAGGCCCAAGTCCTGGATGCGCCTCACTTGACCTCATTTTCTCCCCGTCGCTGCTGTGCTGCGCCCAGGTCTCCATAGGCCTGACCCCGACAAGTCCTTGCAGGCGATGGGAGCGCTGGGAGCCGGAGCGAGAGGCCATTCAGGGAGCCGGGGTGCGGAGATTGCCCGAGAGCCGCAGAACCTCCGGGTTAAGTTTCCCCCAACACGTGGTTTACTCACCGCAAAGAGCTCTGTGGCAAAGGGTACAACAGTCAAGTTGGTGGGGACTTTCCCTACTTCAAGTTATAATTTGCTAATTCGGATCTATTGCTTTTAAATATCGAGTTCCTGAGACCTCTGTCAATGCAGGCTTAATTTCGTCCCACTGATGAAGGATGTTTATCAAGGCGCCTGTGGTGAGAACTGAGTGTGAAAATGTCAGTTTTATGCCTTTTGATAAGAATTACCGAGGTGGAAGGCTTATTAGGCGATTACAAATTTTGCAGCTGCTCACAGCCCAATTAGGCAGCTCCGCGCGGTGAGTGGAAGCTGTGGGGGTCGGGGCGGGTGGGTGTTCCCCTCTCCAGAACTGGACCTCCAATCAAGGCCGGGCACCGTGGGATCCAGACCCCTTCCCTGCCTCCTTCGGGTTTTAGAGATAGCTACTGTGCAAGTCCCGACTTGCTCAGGGGCGGCTGCTGCCCAAGATAGGTTTCACTCCAAAGTGTCTAAGGCTCTCTTCCCTCTCCCTCTCTTTCCGCCCTCCCTTACAAAAAGCCCTGTGATCCAGAGGTGTGGGTAGTTGCCCTGGGTGGACATGTCTCTCTGATTCTCATTTCAGTTTAGTAGGTAGGAACCGTCAAACGCTTTCCCACCTGCAGACAAACTAGACGGTTTTTTTGGTCTGTCTCGCTACGTCCAAAATCGGTATCATTGGAGTTAGGGCTAAAACACTCCTGGTGCCCCATGATCATATTAATGTACACAGCTATGATTTAATAAAAATAAAAAAAGGAAAAAAAATAAAACAGTCCTTATAAATAAGGAGGAAAAAAACAAAAACCTTTCTGATTTTAGACCAAGCGCCTAAAGTGGGAAGTGGTAGTCTGCAAACAACGGTGAACTTTCCCTTACCGGGCGGCGCTCAGCCTGCACTTTCACAGCAAATACTTGTTCATCCCCCTCCTCCCACCTACACACGCGAACTTCAGCCAAAGGCTTACGTGGCCCAAGACACGGAAATCGACTCACCGCCTAGAGGCCTGTAAGGCAAGGCTGGGTGCGAGCGGCTGCGCCGCGGACAGTCTGCGTCCCGCCACGCGCCCGCAGCGAAGCGACGCCAGACCAGGGTTTCAGGTCTTCCGCTCTTGTCTGACGACCATTCTTCCCCCAGCCCAGAAGCCTCTAAAAATGTACCATTTCCCCCCACTTATGCAGAGATAGGAGCTCTTAGATCAAGATTAGTATTTTGAAAACCTGATTGAGAGTCGCCTGATTAGGCGCGGGTGGGAGGGAAGGCCCCATGCACGCCCGGGCTCCCGCCCTGCTTCCCCAAACAGCGCTAGCCGCTCTCGGGATCTCCAAATGACCTAGAGATAAATTCTCCTGGATGATAGCCAAGTAGTATCCCAGATTCACTTTGCAAACTCTAACACAAACAACTGTAATTAAACCTCCAAACTGGACCTTTATTTTTTAGTCCCCTTTCTATGAAATACGGCTCTACCCACCGCCTGATGGCTCCAACCCTCTGCAAGACTCTCGCTTTCCATTCGGAAGAGCCATCTCGAGAACGAAGCTATTTCATGGAAAACGCATTATGTGAATTTTCCCGTCAAATACTGAGTTTTGCACTTGATGAAAAACACAAGTCTCTCTAGTTCCCACGCACGTTAGCTTTTTGAAAAGTCAGCTCACCCCAAGGTTTCCATTTTCTCAGAGAGCACAGATGAATCATTGCGTCCCCCTTCCTCCACTCGGTGAATTTAAACGAGTCTCTCGGAGAGGACGTAAGGGGGGGATGGCTAATATTAACACGTGCACAGCTCCAGGAAAAGGAAAACAATGGCCATAGGAAAATATTCTGAGGACCTAGTGTTTATGGGAGAAAAATGCAATTGAAGAAAAACTAAATAAGCACTAGTTACTCTGCCCAGCCCTTTACACGGCACAGTCTATGCATTTCCCCTGCTAGCCCACCGGGCACTGGCCCGCTGCACTGGTCTGGGACATCCCCTGGACCTTCCTCTCCTAAACCAACATGACGGGAGATAAGGTTATGTGTGTGTGTATAGACGTGTTTGCATACATACATTTTCATCTAACTGAAGCAACATTACATGATTTTGTTACAGGCCTTTAAGAGATAGAGACACCCCGATCTTCTTGTATTACTTATGCTTCAAAATTTTTCAAAAACATTGGAAATAAAAATTATGAAAAAATAAACATCAAATTCCTCTTCAAATACGAACCAAGTAAAATTTATACCATAAAGAAGCTTTTGAAACAAACACACCCTCAAAGTTAGGGGGTGAGTACCTCCCTCTCCCCCAACCCCCCAACCTGCAGTCAGAACTTGAGACAGCAGAAGGCTGAGTCCAGGACTCAGTGGTTCTCAACCTTCCTAATGCCGCCAAGTATTTTCATTGTTAAAAAGGGCCATGCTCATTAGCAACATACTTTTTGTCTTTCTTGCAGCCTTGATTTCAAATCTAGTCCCAAATCATAAGCGTTTGTGCTCCTCAGATGTTCCTTCTTTATCTTAATGAGAAAACTTTTCGCAAAGGGAGGAGAACCCGTAGATAAGTCAGCCCCCAGGCTGCAGCCAGCGGTCACGTTCCTCTGCTAGACTGGAGAGCTGCGTCTCAAGAGATGACTAAAACGTTCAAGGCACCCAGACCTCGGCTTCCCCTCCTGCTTGCTGCAGAAAGAGATGTAACCTGAATCTTTGTTTAGGTTTTGGTTGGGGAGCGAGAATTTAAAAGTCATGGCAAATGCAGAGAGCAGACTTTTTAAAAAGTCAAGTTAACAGGCCATCCCCCATTTTTTTTTTCTTTTCCCTCTAATAATAAACCTGGAGTTGGCCGTCCTGATAAAATCTGAACATGTAGAGAAGGCGGGCTTTCCTTAAGGAGGTGAAGCTGTTCCTCCAGGAAAACACTTTCCCCCAGCCCCCCTCCCTTGGTGTAAGGTCCCACCCTCTGGAAAACAAAACTTTTTTTTTTTTTTTCTTTTCCTGAAAGGACAGACCTGAGTGAAGGTGGGGAAGAACAGAGCCCATCAGAGAATGGTCAGGGCCACCGTGGCCTCTCTGGTCGAAGACACGCTTGTAGCACCCTCGTCCATCTCGGTGTCAGCTCCTATTAGTGCCTTGGGGCGGAGGAGGGGGGGAGATCGGCAGATACGGACAGCCTCTGACCCTCCGGAGCTGGTATGTGATCCGCAGCCCTAACAGTGCCATGTATTGGAAGAGCGATCAGATGTTTGTGTGTAGACTAGAAGACACGGACGTGCCGGAGCTGGCAGTGCCTCCTGAGAAGGTGAGCGAGCCCATGGCCTGGCCAGACCAGCTGAATCATAGTGTACTTGAAATTCGAGTTGTTTGGGCTTCAAAACGAGGTTCAGAAACTACCTGTAGCGGCCTCATCTTTCGACCTGGCAATTTTTTTTTATTACGTAGTAGCTTTAGTCAGTAATCACTGCCCTCCCTCCCCAAAGCTCACTTAACCTGAGGCATGGAGCCTGTAATTTGGGAGAGGAAGCCTCGAGCCTAAGGCGCTCGTACGTCCATGTGAGTCGCGCTTTTGTTTATCTCCCGTGGCGATCGTGGCGGTCGGTAGAGGGGGTCGGGAGGACTGGGCGACTGTCGGGTGGAGCCAGAGACCCCGCTCCCCGCGCGGACACTTGCCGGCCCCAAGGCGCACGTCTGGGCGCAGGACACAGCGCGCTGCCGCGGGCCCTCCGCAAAGTACAGGGAGACTGGACTGCGGAAAGGCCTCGCGGATCACAGCGCGAGGCAGCAGAGCCTTTTTACTTAAAATACCCAAAGAAGCAACCCTTAGGGTACAAAACGAATTACACGGTTTTGGGAACCTGACAAGCTCGCCCCTCACGCGGGAGGCAGGGCTCTTGGGTGCCCCGCGTTGTTAGTTTGAAAATCATTTGCAGCATGTTGGGAGGCCCCGGTGGGACCCGCACCGGCGCCGCTGACTTTTGCTCCGACGCTGGCTGGGGACGACCCAGCGCGCCGGGAGCTTTCCTGCTAAACTCTGTGCGCGAGAGGGCGCGGCGGCGGGGAAACAGCTCGACTTCGCTCCTAGAGAGCGACCGGAAGGGCAGGGTCCGGCAGAGGGTCCCGGTGACCCCCAGGCTGGGCTGGTATCTCTCCGGGTACTCCCCGGGGCTTGGGGGGGAGGGAGGGAGCTGAAGTTAGAAATGGCGAGGTGCGGGCCGCGCGCGTTCGGTTTGGCCGCCTGCCCCCAAGCTAGAGTTCTCAGACGCCAAGGCCGAAAAAGCCCAGAAAGGCTGCGTTTTCGTTTAGGAACAAAACTCCGGCAAAGACTTGGAAACACTTAAGTAACGCGTGATGTTGCTTAAAACATTTTGACCGAGACTGGGTGAGTCCTTTTAATGGCACAAATTAAATTCAGCTGGATATTTCCTATTATTCGACCCGCTTTTTGCGCTGGCTAAAAATAATCCTTTAGGAGCTCAAATGTTGACTTACTGAGCAATAAGTGGCAATTTACACCTTAAAGAAACGAGTGTAAATCACTTGCGACTCTAATTGCTGTAAGTTTACGAAAGAGCTGCTGGCTCGGTTAAATCTGAAGCATTTTCATTCAAATTGTCATCGGAACAAACCCCAGGCTTCTTAAATCCCGTTGTAATTAGCTTTCAAGTATCCTATTAAACCTCTTCACCTTTCGGGCTATCCTATTCAAAAAGCCCCCTTTTAAAAATATATGTGTGTCTTGCTCTTTTAATTGAGGTTATTAAAGAAATCAAGTTTCTTCCCCCACCCCCTCCTGAAGCCTTTTCTTCTCTCCCCTTCCACCTCCCTCCCGCCCCGCACCCCCTCTCGCCCGGTGTTCCCCGCTCCGCCGTGATTGACGTCTGGAAAGAAAACGCTTTGTGCCGAGATGATTGTTATTAACTTCTTGTCCCCGGCGGGGGGGCGGGTAACCGCAGTGCTCGGATGAGCGCCGGGGACCCGAGCCCCGAGCGCGGCCGCCGCGCGCCCCGCGATCCCCCGGCGCTCGGGCGGCGGGCGAGGGAGGCTGCGCGCCCTCACGCCCCGGCGCCCGCGCCGGCGCCCCCGCGGCTGCACGCGCCGCCCGGCGCGCCGGGGGCCTCCATTAAAGCGCCCCGGGGCCGGCTCGGACCGCGCCGCCCGCCCTGAACTTCCGCTGTCTGTGTCTGTCTCCCCGCCGTGTCTGCTGTCGCCGCGCAGTGCTGGGGGCTCATGTCGGAGGAGTGCGGACGGACCGCAGCCCTGGCGACCCGGAGGACTCGGAAAGGCGCAGGGGAAGAGGGACTGGTGAGTGCGGAGGGACCGGGGCGCCGCCGGACGGGCCGTGGGGAGGTGGCGCACGACACCGGACCGCTGTCCCGCCGCTCCGTCCCGGGCCCGACTGGCCCCTCGGGGAGCGGGTGGAGAACTCGGCTGGCCCGCGTGGCGGGCAGGGCCTCGGGGCTCCCGGGTCCCCGCAGTCAGGGTCCGCAGCCCAAGGGGGTGCGTGGCCAAAGATTGGACACGAAGGAGAGCGAGAGAGGCGACACCTTAAGAAGTACGCAGGGGGAGGAGGGTGCCAGGAGGAAGGGAGGGGAGGAGGAGGGGGCGCCCCCGTGGGTGGGGGGAATGCGAAGAAGAGGAGGGGTCTAGAACCGTCAGCGCCTTGCGGCTTCCTGCAGGTGAGCCCCGAGGGAGCGGGGGACGAGGACTCCTGTTCCTCCTCGGCCCCTCTGTCCCCGTCGTCCTCGCCCCAGTCCATGGCCTCGGGCTCCGGCTGTCCCCCTGGCAAGTGTGTGTGCAACAGCTGCGGTCTGGAGATCGTGGACAAATACCTTCTCAAGGTAGGACGGGGCCGCGGGCGCAGAGTCAGCGAGGAAGCGCTGGTGCAGGGAGAGGTCCCCCACCGCCTCCCTGCCCACCGAGTTTTGGATGGAGTTTGTAGGCTTTCTCTGCCAGTCATCCCAGTCTAGGGCAACTCATGCGGTGGGATAAAGTGCGAGAAGAAATCTTAGCCTCTTCCATCTTATTTGTGACACATAGCGGTCTGGAAGTGCTGATTCCACGAGTGGGGTACTTGTATTACAGTCACCTGCCAACTTGGGGAGGAAGCGAAGTGGAGAAACCCTTACCTATTTTAAGACAGGACCTTGGTTACTTATTCTTACTTTTTAAAAAACTGAGCCTCGGATTATTACCTTCTTAAAAGTCTTTGTTCCCTCCAAGTGGACAGAGGTCCCTCCACGCTAATAACCCCCTGCTTAGAGAATTTTAGTTCAGTTTGTTCTGATCCCCCTTTGCTAGTGTCTCTTTCGGTGAGAGCCATCATCGTAAAGCGTGTTAAAGGGTCTTTTATGGATATTTTAAAATTTAGTCTTATACTTATTTACACTTACCTGAGAGTTTTCCTAAGTAAAAGTTCATAGGAGCATATAAATAAAACATTTCAATGTCTCTCTGCTCTGGGGCCACCCAACACAGTTATGTCTTGTCTAGTGCTTGGGCAAAAAATGGAAATTGATGCAAAGTTAGACACACAACCCTGGAATGAAGTGTTTCAAGTGGTGGTTTGAGAATTGACTGTCTGTCTTAATTTGTTTTATTTTCATTTAAAATACGATGGAGGAATTTTGGAGTACAAATTCTGGCAGGCCACAGTTACTCATGTCGTTACAGACAGGATCATGGTCCCATGTATCTTAACTTTAATACCATAGGTCTTCAACTTAAATCGTGTTTTAAAACCACTATTTAAAATAGAAGTCCCCCCTACACTGAATTAGTAGCAAATCAGTTCACTGTTTATTCTCTCTCCACACCACTTAGGTTCTCAGAAGGATTAATTAGAGTATGTGGTCAAAATACAATTAGGTAAAAAAACCTTTCTTCAAGGTTTTACCTCAATGTGCAAAGCTGCTTCATCTGTTAAATGGGAATAATACTTTATAGATGACATCCAATGGTGAAAACACTAAAAAATGACTGTTACTCAGTGATTGATTCTTAAAGCTGGCAAATTAGCACAGCTTTATTTATAAATCTTCATGCCCGAGATTTCACTTTCAATGTTGCTAATCCTGAGCCTTTTTGGATAACTGAAAAGTCTTTTGGATTAAAACTAGCTTCTTATTTTTAATGAGTCCTCTCAACAATTAGCATAATCCTTAAGAATGTTTCTGAGTAGATCAATGGAGGCTGTAACAGTTCATAACAGAAGATACAGAAAAGTTTACGATGAAGTAACACTTAACACACTCGCAATGCATAATAGTTTCTATCTTGTACATAATAAAATACATTTACATATTACATATCTTTGTATTGTATGAAATATCTAAGTTATTTTAGTGAGTCACATAAAGCTTTCCTCTGTAATAGGGCAGAAGGCCCCCGAGAAGTCTTCCAAGTACAGTCTTAATTGCACTATTTCTTATACATATCAGTGTATGAATTCTAACTAAAGGTTGATATTATGATTATATAAAAAGCCTGAGTTCTCAATTTTTTTTCATTTTAGTACTTATTCTTTCAGATAATTTTAAATTCAATTTGAATCAATGATAGAATATAGTTAGACCCAGTACCTAGTACAGAAATAGTATTGGAAGATTTAACTAAAGTAGAAAAACACCTTGTGGGGCAGGTCAATGGAGACAGAATGAAAGTATGAGAGGAGTTAGAAACATCTGTTGCCTCATCTAACACTTCAGAGCCCTGTTCTTCTGGTAGTTGTGCGGGCTTGGTCTGATTTATATGTTTAGGAATATGCAGATTGGGTCATACCAGCCAATACCAGGTTTGTAGTCTCCAGAATCTTTTCTTCATCTTACTTTACTTCTTGGCAAATAAATGGAAGAGAGAGCAGCTTGGGGGAGGTTTGGGGGGGGGGGCAAAGTAAACTTGGAGGAAAGGTGGCAAACCAGGCATTAAGTTTGGCTTTAAAATAGAGTGTGGGGCCTGCCCTAAAGCTTTGCTTTTAAAAACAAAACAAAACAAAAACCTGGGTAAGATTGAGATGCAGCAGCAATGGAATTCTAAAGGAAGCCTCTACTTCTGAACTTTATCTAGTTGGGCCCCTTTTAGGGAAAAAATAAAAACACATCTTTATTTCTGGGACGTAGTTGATATTTTTATTACAGTTTTCTCAGATTTCCTTCTATTATTTCTTTGCTGTTTCCAGTATTTTCTATAGTGAGCTTGTAAGTTATTTTAAAGAAAAGCCAAAAACTTTTAAATTCAAAAAAGAAGAGACTCTGATTAGAGTTTCAGAAAGAGGCGCATAACTGTAATTAGAGGCCAGAAAAACTTCTTCTCAGCTTTAAGGTACTAACATATCTCCTCTCATAGGAAAACATGTTGAATAGCAGTTCTGATATGAGGAATTGTTGGGGAGATAGTCTTTGCTGTGAAATGCTGTAGCAAAAGTCTTATCTCACGGTCATTTATTTTCCTGTTTTAGTCATCAGATCCATTTGTAGGATGTAACTGGTGTTTTCATGTACTGCTAATCTTTTACATGGGGTTTAAGCATAAACCTAGTTCCTGTGTCAGTTTAACAAGGGAAAACTTTAGTAGCCTGCATTGCAGGCAGGCCAGTTCGTCTAACACATATCTTCAAATTCTAAAGCTAAAGTTATGGTACTTAGAGGTTATAGGACGATGGCAGCAGTGAAAGTGAGAGTAATTATGATTTATTTGTTCCCTGAATTGGCAGTATTTAACGCTCTTATTCAGAAAGTATGACGTGCTGTGCCTTACTAAACACCATCTTAGGCTTTACTACTTGGAGTATAAATAGACAATAATGCTTGGGTACTTTTTTAGAACTAATTATAATCAGATTTATTTTTTTTCTCCTGTAGCCAAATGAGAAAGTAGGTTTACCAGTATGCTCTACTTCTGCTTCTATTGTTTCTGTACAGCTGTTTAACGTTAGGAGGGAGCCTGGGCTTTTGTCATATCAACGTTTAAATCTACCTTAGCAATTTGTTTTGTAAGGGAAATGGATTGCCTAGCTTCCTCATGAGGGTAAGTATCTTACAATGATGCTTTCCACTTTTTTTTTTTTTTTTTTTTTTTTGCTTTCTTCACTGAGTATACAGTTTAGAATTATTTAGCCAAAAGGTAGGGTGAGAAGTTGTCTTGATTTCTTAAACTACCAGGTTTTATAGTGGAAAGAATTTGGCTCAAAACAAAACCAAACTTGCACATACAACTTCTAAGTGACTAAAATTGTCCCTGTATTCATAAAGATTCAATTTAGGAAAGAAAGAAAAAACATTGTGAAACATTCAAAGGAATTAAAAAAAATATAAGCACAAAAGGTGGTATATACCAGTGTGTTTCTTCTGAGTGAGATCTAAAAGACACTATATCCAGATGCTATTTATATGAATGACACCTTTTTGATGAAAATATTCAGAACATGTATTAAGTTATTAAGAGGGCAGCATCTTAAATTGCCTGATATGCAAAACCAATGAGTGCTGTTGTTAAGCGTGGTGTTAGGATGGCGTCTCATCCTGCCCCTGTCCCTTCACAGGTGAATGACCTGTGCTGGCATGTCCGGTGTCTATCCTGCAGTGTTTGCAGAACCTCCTTAGGAAGGCACACCAGCTGTTATATTAAAGACAAGGACATTTTCTGCAAACTTGATTATTTCAGGTATGCATGAAGCTTTTGCTTAGTAGACATATCAAGATACTACGCATAAAGAATTTGGGGATAGGCTTTCTCTTGCTTGATTTTGTTTATTGAAGCTCAGTTTTTCTTACATAACAGATTTCAAAATGAGTATGCGTCCATATTTATTGAGATATAATTAGTATTAAAACAAAAAATGCATGTTTAACTCCTTTATGAATTCGGTATACAAAAATTAATTTTAAATAGTGTTTTCTCTTTGGGAATGAAAATGGTAGGCATGAAAACAGGGAACCTTCTTTGCTGTGCCTAGGTGTAAAGTATCAAATACACAGTGACTAATTATAACAAAGTCCCTGTTTAGGGGAGTGGTTAGATGAAATAAAATCATTATAGGGGGGAAAAAAAATCAAGATTTTGTCATGCATTTACCAATGTACCATAGAATTATTTGTAGTCATACACCAATAAAATAAAATGCTAGGGGGTTGGCATTCGTATAATATGCTAAACAATATTATATGGAGAAGGATCGATCATCCTGGTATCAGAAATACACCAAATCTAATTATTCTGTTCCCCAAACCATGTCTGTTGTATGTTCAATCTTTAGTTTGTGAAATTATATTTGCATTAGATATGAAATACAAAATTGTCTCTGTGAGATCTCTTTATCATTGTTTAAATGTACGATTGCTTCTAGAATATAATTCTTAAATAACTACCTATAAATTGAAATAATTCTTAAACATGACTTAAAAAAATTATACCATTTTTACTTGAAACAAAAAGTCCATTTTAAAAATGGGGAGATTGATTTTATACAATGAAGTTTGTGATATTCTGTTGTTTATGCTTCTTTTCTAAATACGATTTCAGACAATTTAGTGATTGACTTGAAAAAAACTGGTAGGTAATTTAAAGTAGTTCATGAAACCCCGAGTCCTTTATTTTATAAAATCACAGAATTTTATAACTGCCCAAAATGTCTGTTTCTCATGATATTTACAATCTATTTCTTCAACAATAGTAAAAGTTTGCTCCCCCTTTACATAGACTAGGCTAATCTTAGTCTTGTATGGTAACTTAAAGGTTTGGTTTTAAAGATTTATTGAAAGTTCTTTAGAATTTTTGAAAAATACCATCCTCTATTATAGTTCTGAAATTCTGAATTTATTATCTATTATAATTCCGAAATTTATTTTTAGGCTTCAGTTTTTCAGAGTTAGAACCGACTGGCAGTACCTTTAAAGATGTCTGTATCAGTGAACGGATACAGACATGTACACTTATCCAGCGTGACTTGGGCATGCCAAGTGAGGACTGCGATTGCTCCGCAGGAGACATAACAAACAGTGTCTCATCACTCAGGCTGGAATAAAAAAGAAACACTTAGATCTTGCTTTGGTATTTTTTAAGGCTGGCCTGCATTTAAAGTCAAGATATGTGTCTGAAAGTTTTTGGTACTCTTTTATTCCCTCCTGTGGATACTAACGCAATAGCTTCTTCATCAAAGGAAACATTTCTGAGTTTTCCTTCCTTCCTTGACTAGGGTGAAGAATGTCCATTCTACTCTTTCTTTGATAATTTCAATCTTACCTATTAAAATGTTTTACCACTCTAAAAAATATTTAAATATTTTCTAATCAGCTCCCTTTGAAGAAGGCATGACTTCTCTCTTGTGTTGGTTTCCTTTTGTACTTGTGTGCTCTCAATCCAGAGACCACGTGTTTGTCCTGAGTCTCTAGGTAAATGTATAAAGCCACTGATAATTCAATACAACAAAAGGGAGATTGAAATCTTTCACTCATTTTAAAACAAAAACTCACTAGTCTTTCTGGGGAAGAATGAGACGTTTTTATAAACAGGGTCGCAGCTCAAACCTATCTCAAGTCGTGGTTGCTTATTATATTGACTTTTAGGCAAATAATAGATTCATGTTTCATTGTGAAGATATTTAAGTACTCAAGTTATTTCAATGGAGTAACATAATGTGTCAGTTTGATCTTAGACTGATGATTATCTCACCAAGCGTCAACATTTCCCCTCCTACCCTTCTGTTTACCGTAGACGGTATGGTACTCGCTGCTCTCGATGTGGGAGGCATATCCATTCTACTGACTGGGTCCGGAGAGCCAAGGGCAATGTCTACCACTTGGCCTGCTTTGCTTGCTTTTCCTGCAAAAGGCAACTTTCCACAGGAGAAGAGTTTGCTTTGGTGGAAGAGAAAGTCCTCTGCAGAGTGCATTACGACTGCATGCTGGATAATTTAAAAAGAGAAGTAGAAAATGGTAAATACATACTTTAATACTTTTGAGTCTTTCAGGAAATGAATACAGGCATAAAAATGACTTTCTCCGAGCTCGTCTTAATGCATTATTCTATGTAACATGTAATCGTGGTAAAACCCATCGTGCCCTTCACTGTGAGCGATAGTCTCCATCTGTTCACAGGGAGAGCTCTGGTGTATAATTGTTTTCCTGTACTTGCCTTCTTAAGGATGGGCCTTGGATGTACACTGCTAACTTTTTATACTTTTCACTAAATATACAAGCCTATGAGGAGAACATGGTGGAGTATATTTGTAGTATGTTTTAAAATTTAAGGGATTTTGCAATCCGGAAGTCGTATATCATTTCACAACAAGGCAAGAGATGCAAGCAGCCTATTACTGTGAGATGGGTAGACTCGTGTGAGTTACCAATGTGGATAATATGTTTTCTAAATGCAGGTAATGGGATTAGCGTGGAAGGTGCCCTCCTCACAGAGCAAGATGTCAATCATCCAAAACCAGCAAAAAGGGCTCGGACCAGCTTCACAGCAGATCAGCTGCAGGTAGACATGACGCTGAATTCATGAATTTGAAGTTTTCCCACCAAAACAAACAGATGTGTAAACAAAACCCTAAAGCAAAAAGCAATATCTATGCTGCCTGGAAAGATTTTTATGTTTTCTAAAAAGTTACGTCTGTTTTTATGAAAACTAACTTGGTGAATTTATGAAAACATACTTACTGCCCTAAAGTGTTTGTCAGTATTTCCAATACTGTGATATGATGTAAGACAGTCATTCAAACTTGGTTTCCCTGGGATCTGTTGGTATCAGCATCAAAGTGGAAACTAAATATTGTTCTGTGCTAATTTCATGATAATATTTTAACCTAGGCCTTTGTATTATTATATGTGGTTACAGTGGAAGGCAAAATATTTCAACACACTGAAAAGAAAGACACCTGAGTCTGTGAAACACTAATGTGTTAGTTTTTTTTAATCAAACCGCCACAGGTTTTTAATGGACAGGGATATATGGTTTTTGAGTAGAAAATAATTAAAAATGCCTAATGTAAACAAGAAACTACTGGTTGACTATAACTCAGCAGACCCTTTCTTGTTTATAAAGGGAGTAGTAGGAGTCATTCCATAATTTGATGCTAAAGATTATATCCCTGAAAAGGAAGGGATTCTTTTCAGCTTAGTCACCTTAAATATAATTGCCATAAATTTAATTTATGCACATTGACAAGAAAATAATTATTCCTTGCTTTATATTTAAGTCTATGCATGTAATGATTGTTACATTTTTGCAAATTGTGAAATCACATTTTCTAAAAGATTCGTGTTGGGGAGGTATTTGTTATATATTAAGGTAAAGTAACATTTATGGAACATCTACCTTGTGATGGTGGGTGCTGTACACATAGTATCTATTTTAGCTCAGACTTTAAAGGTTATAGTGTTAGCAGTGTTAACAAACGAATGAAGGAAACTTTTGAAAAATAACATGCATCCTGAAATCTGCCAGTATTTAAAATGGATACAATAAAATGGTTCAAGAGAGAATTTTTATTTTGAGAATGACTAGGAAATAAAACGTGATGTGACACAAATCTTCCAAGGGAAGTTAGTATTGGAAAATACTCTAGCATTAACATCTAGATTCATTCTAAATGTTTTTCCAAATAGATGATTGTTTTGGATTTCTTCATTTAGGTATAAAGAATATGGTCAATAAGTAATAAATGAAGTATAAGGCAATTGAGAGAAATATGTATTTCTGTTTGAACCTTGTTTTCTGGGTGCTTCACTGGGTTATAATAAACATCACACAATGCCCCAAGTTAGAAGGTGTGAGTACTTGTGGGAGACCTGGAAAATTGCTCAGCCACTAACAGGTGTCTGGGTAAGAATAGAATCTCTAATAGAAATACAGGGTGGACGTGAATTTTGTGTGCAGTTTAAAATAGTCATAACTTGAAATTGTGCACAAAATTTATGTCCACCCTGCATATTCTATTTTTAAAATAGGCTGGTGGTAATAATTACAAGGTTGATAAATGACATTTGCTGTAAAAATTATTAAAATTCTAATTGAAAATTAGGAACCAAAAGTTGTTATGCTGCCTATGAAAAGATGATTATAGATAGATTAAAAAGGAATGATATTTGGGGTGGGGGGAAGGCTCTCTGTGTGCTAAGTCCTATCTATGTCAGGCATTTTATATTATCTCCTTTACTGTATAGAATAATTTCTAGATGTAAATTAGCCACATCCAACAGGTACAGGGACTCCCCTCAAGGCAGACCACCCAGGGAATGGCAGAGAAGAGACTTGGACCCTTCTTCCCAAACCTCTGGTTTTCGGTTTGCTTGGACTTCTAGGAGACCATGAGTGGAATTATGCCTTAACAAAACTCCACTTAATGGAAGCAGCAGTAGTTAAAAGGAAAGAGCGAAATTCTGTATCTTGTAAATAGCATTATGATTTTAAATTGAAAGCATGCATGAAATATTGAAGCTGTGCATTATGGTGTGGAAAGGTGATCTGAACCATTAAGTTTTTAACAGTGTATATCAGAATCTTAAGTTTAACAAAAAATAAAAGGATTAAGTAATGTGCTTTCAAGGCATATTCTCATTTATTCAATATTTGTTAACATTTATCTTATGCCACAGATGGCTGAAACAAATAAGCTATGATGATTATCCTTAGCGGTTCTTTAAGAATTGGGGAGAGTATAGATATATTTTTTAATGAATTCTTTTATTTTAGCCAGACCCACTATTAAGTGAGACAATGCACTCTTTTTCTCAAACTGTCCCATCTTTTAGAATGCCAGATATATTCAAGTGGACCTTGAATTCAGGAAAATAAGAATATATTCTGGAAAATATTCTGGGTGAGCAGTGAGTAAGTCAAGACTGACTCTTCAGTACCTGCTTCGAACAGAGGAGAATTCAAATAGGACAAATAAATAACTTCCCAAAATTCTTTAGGAACAAATTGAAAGAAAAAATAATTTAAGACTCGGAGGATGTGTTAGCAGATATCATTTCTATAAATGTGACAAATTTGAAATATATTTATGAAATGCCTGTCAATATCATGGTTTGCTTATTATAGTTGGGAGCTCTTGCTCAACGATGATTAATATTAAACATGCCAAAGTTAACTCCTACTTCAGTCTATTTTCAGACTGAGTTGGTCAGCTACTGCTATGCAAACTCCTGACATTTCTGGTAGACTTCCTGTCCTTAAAATGAGTGTCTGCAGCATTTCACTCCTCGGTCGTATTAGAAGAACATGGAAAAGGAGTGGGGTGGGTTTCAGTGCTAGTGACTGGAGAAAAGTGAAGCTAAGTAGAAATTAAAAGGGTCTTGTTGTGTGTGTGTGTGTGAGAGAGAGAGAGAGAGAGAGACTAAACAAGGTGCTATTAATAGGAAGATCAGTAAACACATTTTACTTTTCCTTTACAATATCCCTATTCTAAATGATCAGTATTGATTTAAGTTTTGCTTTTTTCCTCAATTAGAAGTTGCTTTATTAAATGTAACTTTCTTCCATTATTCAACTTGTGAACTATAAATGCATTTATGAAAGCATGCTATTTCTGTTTTACAAATTATCGATAATGCCCTGACAAATTCCCAAATACCTGTTCAGCTTTTTCTATTTCAAACATTAAAAACAAAGATATCATTAGTTTGCTTATTCTTTTTTCTCTTGGGATGTTATGTGTCCAGCTACATGTAAACACAGCTCTATTTATACAGGAAGATGTTAACATATCACATCTGGGGTAAGAAAGGAAGAATGAAGTGAATTGAGCGATAAACTTTTAGGCCAGTTCTGCCTTTTTAAAGAAAAAAAATCCATATTCTATTTAGTGAGTATAGAGATTACAGTGTAGCTGGATAGGAAACTGAGAATACTTGATTCTAGAAGAGTCCCTAATCAGAAAGAATTTAAGAGAAAATATAATTTGTAAGCCTCAGAGGTTCCCTTGAAACATGTTGGCCATTTTCTCCCCACTGTCTTCAGATCTTCATTGAAATGGATTTTTAAAAAAACTCTCACCATAGCAGCTTGTTTGTTCTCTTACAAATGCTTAATTATGTCCCACACGGTTTAACTTCTAGGGATAAGAAGGATAAGACATATTTCTGTTGACCTCAAGGAACTCTCATTCTGCTATGGCGAGTAGATTTGTAAACAAATTATGTAGCTCCCCCGTGAATAGCGCGGTGAGAGGAGACCAAGCTGGGAGAGGACTGTCATGGAGAAAGCCCTCAGTTTTGCCTGCTGGGAAAGGTGTTGAGGCCGCAGACCTTGGGGTCTTTAGGAAGGTTGGTGTCACACATCCCACACTTGAAGCACCATCACAGTGGATGTCAAACTTTTCTCCCTCAACCTTTACGATAGCATTCCTTAAATATTATAATATTTCCCCTGTTGACTCTCAGTAATAAAGTTCACGTTTCTGACTCGATTCCCATGATGATTCTCTTTTTCGAGAGAATTCAAGGCTTTTGGCTTGTGCTTTTATTCTGCACCCTCACTTCCTTCCTTTACATTTCATTATATAGGGTGTCCCAAAACTCGCCTCTGAAGTCTCCATACATAGAGAAAATCAGAAATTATATCTAAGTGTACCTTTATTTACAAAATAGTCCTGACCAAATTTTACAAAATATTTTCTATCTGTTGGCCACGTCTTTGTAAAATGTTGTCAGGAATGTTTGGTAAAGTACATTGAGCTATCATTTCCCATTTTCCCTATGTATGGCAACTGTCAGGGTGAGTTTAGGGTAACCTTTAGGTAGTTATTGGCATGTCTGCATCTTTCTCCCAAGAAATTAAGACCAGGGACAGTTGATTCATATATTGCTATATCATCGCACTTGGCTTAGTGGTTCTAATCCAAATATTTACATCAGAGCTGTGATGTAAATCCTGTGAGCTTTTTTTATATTGCATATAAAAGTTTAGACCCTGTGAATTCTTATCCAGTGAGTTGGTGGGTTTCTCTTGATGAGACACCAGATATTTTGTATAGAGCAAGTGCTCCAAACCATGGTGGAGTCTGTACAGTCAAGTGGAATCCATCTGTTGAGCTGTGTGAGATTTGCAGATTAATGAAAATTGTACTAGGGGCTTTGAGCCTGTTTACCTCAGCAAAGGTTGGGAATACACGTGGTATTATTATTATTATTTTATTATTAAATCAGTTGTGTACATTAATGCGATCATGGGGCACCATACACTGGTTTTATAAACAGTATGACACATTTTTCATCACACTGGTTAAAATAGCCTTCCTGGCATTTTTGGTATTACTTTGCATTACATTTTCTAGTGCTGGCAATTTTTAACAAAACAGAAAAAAAATTGTAAATGAGACTCATACTATTTGTGCATTTCAGTTTTAAGAATGAAAAAAAGGTGAGCTTAGTTTTAACAGCATTAGTTGAGAGAGATGGTTTTATGTTGAAATGGATTTTTTAAAGCTCTTAGCATAGCAATGTGTGTAAATTTACAAATTATTCATTATTTTTCACTCAGACATGTTTTCCCATACTGGATTTCAAGTAAGAAAATACAACTGTATCGTGTTCACATCATGTCTTATCTCTTTCAATCAAAATGCAAAAAGACAACTAAGCTGCTTATTTTTAGCTGTTTACTATTATATATATATTTATATATATATTTTTTAAAAACAGGTTATGCAAGCACAATTTGCTCAGGACAACAATCCAGATGCACAGACCCTCCAGAAACTGGCAGAAAGGACAGGCTTGAGCAGACGTGTGATACAGGTGATTATTTTTTTTTTATTAAATCATAGCTGTGTACATTGATATAATCATGGGGCATCATTCACTAGTTTCACAGACCGTTTGCCAAGTTTCACATATACCCTTGTAAGATGCACCGCTGGTGTAATCCCACCAATCCCCTTCCCTCTACCCACCTCTCCCCTCCCTCTCCCCCTTCCCCCTATTCTTAGGTTGTAACTGGGTTATAGCTTTCATGTGAGAACCCTAAATTAGTTTCATAGTAGGGCTGAGTACATTGGGTACTTTTTCTTCCATTCTTGAGATACTTTACTAAGAAGAATATGTTCCAGCTCCATCCATGTAAACATGAAAGAGGTAAAGTCTCCATCTTTCTTTAAGGCTGCATAATATTCCTTGGTGTACATATACCACAATTTATTAATCCATTCGTGATTGATGGGCACTTGGGCTTCTTCCATGACTTAGCAATTATGAATTGGGCTGCAATAAACATTCTGGTACAAATATCTTTGTTATGATGTGATTTTTGGTCTTCTGGGTATATGCCCAGTAGAGGGATTACAGGATTGAATGGCAGATCTATTTTTAGATCTGTAAGTGTTCTCCATCCACTGTCATACTTTAAAGATCTTGAAAAAACAATACTTCGTTTTATATGGAATCAGAAAAAACCTCAAATAGCCAAGACATTACTCAGACATAAAAACAAAGCAGGAGGAATTATGCTACCAGACCTCAGACTATACTACAAATCGATAGTGATCAAAACAGCATGGTATTGGCACAAAAACAGAGAAGTAGATGTCTGGAACAGAATAGAGAACCAAGAGATGAATCCAGCTACTTACCATTATTTAATCTTTGACAAGCCAATTAAAAACATTCAGTGGGGGAAAGATTCCCTATTTAACAAATGGTGCTGGGTGAACTGGCTGGCAACCTGTAGAAGACTGAAACTGGACCCACACCTTTCACCATTAACTAAGATAGACTCTCACTGGATCAAATATTTAACTTAAGACATGAAACTATAAAGATACTAGAGGAGAGTGCAGGGAAAACCCTTGAAGAAATCGGTCTGGGCGAGTATTTTATGAGGAGGACCCCCCTGGGCAATTGAAGCAGCTTCAAAAATACACTGCTGGGACTTGATCAAACTAAAAAGCTTCTGCACAGCCAAGAACACAGTAAGTAAAGCAAGCAGACATCCCTCAGAATGGGAGAAGATATTTGCAGGTTATATCTCCGACAAAGGTTTAATAACCAGAATCCACAGAGAACTCAAATGCATTAGCAAGAAAAAAACAAAGGATCCCATCGCAGACTGGGCAAGGGATTTGAAAAGAAACTTCTCTGAAGAAGACAGGCGCGTGGCCTTCAGACATATGAAAAAATGCTCATCATCTTTAACATCAGAGAAATGCAAATCAAAACTACTTTGAGATATCATCTAATTCCAGTGAGACTAGCCTACATCACAAAATCCCAAGACCGAAGATGTTGGCGTGGATGTGGAGAAAAGGGAACACTTTTGCACTGCTGGTGGGAATGCAAATTAATATAGGTGATTATTTTAAAGGCATAGTAAGAGATACTAGAATTTCTAATTCTGGGTCTTATGAGTGTTCATTTTTTTCTGTGTGCAGAAATGTCAAAGCATGAGTTTCCCAGGTTAAGTCTCCTCATACTCTAAATCAGTGTTTTAAAACCTGATATTAATAGTCTGCTTGGGCTGGGCTGTCATTTGCCAGCTGCTGCTGTGCACACCTTACTTCATTCAATGCTCACAGCAACCCAAAGATCTTCAGGCTAAAAAGATGACTTCCAGGCTAAATCTGGCTCTGGGGCCAGGAGCTTTTTCAGCATTTTCTGTGACTGTGTATATAGGGAGGTGCTGGTGGCCTTTGCCAAATATCCAGGATGAGGGAGAGGTGTGAGCAAAGCTAAGAAGTGATGAATTAAAGCAAATTTATTGCACTATAGCATTTGTGTTTGGGAATTACAGGAAATGAAATTGTTGAAGTGGACTATAAATGCAGAGATCTCTCCTAAGGAAGGCACTATTTGTGGTTTTAGGAAAAAAGAGTTGAGTAGCGCCTGTGGCTCAGTGGGTAGGGTGCTGGCCCCATATACCGAGGGTGGCAGCTTCAAACCCGGCCCTGGCCCAACTGCAACAAAAAATAGCAGGGCGTTGCAGCGGGCGCCTATAATCCCAGCTACTCAGGAGCCTGAGGCAAGAGAATCGCCTAAGCCCAAGAGCTGGAGGCTGCTGTGAACTGTGACACCACGGCACTCTACCAAGGGTGGTAGTGTGAGACTCTGAAACTCTGTCTCTAAAAAAAAAAAAAAGTTTGTGCTGATACATTGAAAGAATTAGAGTTGAGAGAGGTTAGAGGTAGACAGCATGGTTGGGATGCCCAGCAAAGTGATTTTTTTTTTTTTTTAAGAGACTTGACTGGGGTAGTGACCCTAGAATTCATTTGAGAGACATTTTATTGACTGGGGACTAATGGCAGGTGACAGGTGAGAAAGATAAGAAAAGGGATTGGAGGCTATAATGGGGAAACCAAGAGGAGTCAGAGAATTATTGAGTTTAAATTTTGGAGTCAAAGTGTCCATGGGAATGGTGCCATTGACAGAAATATGAAGGTCAAAAAAGAGCTGGACTGGTAGTTGCTTAGCAGACAGTGATAGTGACAGTGGGCAGGTGAACAGGTATTTGAAAGGATGAACATGACTAGAGCAAAGAGACCTAATACCATAAAATGGAATAAGATCCTTTGTTTTCTCATTTAGATGAGGTGTTACTATGTTGCTCAAGCTGGTCTTGAACACTTGGCCTCAAGCGATCCTCCCATCTCAGCCTCCCAAAGTGACGGTGAGGAGGCACAAGGCCCCCCACCTGGCTAGGATAGAATCTTTAAAAAGAAATCATAGAGTGGGGGCGGTGCCTGTGGCTCAGTCGGTAAGGCGCCAGCCCCATATACCGAGGGTGATGGGTTCAAACCTGGCCCCGGCCAAAATGCAACCAAAAAATAGCTGGGCATTGTGGCGGGTGCCTGTAGTCCCAGCTACTCGGGAGGCTGAGGCAAGAGAATCGCTTAAGCCCAGGAGTTGGAGGTTGCTGTGAGCTGTGTGAGGCCAGGGCACTCTACCGAGGGCCATAAAGTGAGACTCTGTCTCTACAAAAAAAAAAAAAGAAATCATAGAGTGTAAAAAGCGAGGAATGGACTTTAGGGAGAGAGTAGAGTGAGAGACTGTTCAAATGGACGTAGAAACATCCTGAGGCAAGGATGTAATTGGTGGAGAAGTAGCAGGCAGGCTGAAAAGGTGGAGTGAGTTGAGGAAGGAGGTGACCAAGAGCATCAGATGTTAGAGCAAGATCAGGAAAATGGGAAATGATTCTAGTTAATGCTCAAAGTTCAAACAAGTTTAAGGAATGAAAGCAAATAACCATAAAAGGCATAGATCAAACTCAGTAGGCAGAAAAGGTAAATTTCTGCATTGGGCATATATTTTCTTCCTTAAGTTGGGTGGCTGATCCGTAGGTGTTTATTCTTCTGCAGACTTGAAGTGTTTGTATATATGTATATATGTAGCTTGTATAATTCAAATAGCCGTTCACTATATGTTTGAAAAATTAATTATTGTGATCTTAGTGATCATTACCTCTTTGCACAACACTTTAGAAAGGTGAAAGAAATGAGTTCTGATGACTAGGCCTCAATTCTAGTATGGAAATTAGGTCATGCCAATATTGAGGGAAAACAATGAAATGATATAGCCACCTTCCCTGGCTATAAATTTGCTTAGTAAGACATTTGTAAAAAAATGGAAAGATAGATAGTATTTGGGCTTTTCATTGTTTTACAGCTAAGTAGATTCCATTCAGTATATATGTTATTGGAGATAAAACGATACTTTAAAGAAACTCTGGGAATCATAGTGCAATATCTACAACATTATGAGGTTACCTAGAGCTCTCTGGGGTGTGGGTGTGTGTGTTCCGTTCATCATAAGAGGGAAAGGCAGGTGGCAGCAGTTCCTGGTACAAGTTGAGAAATGTCTGAATGTGTCTTCTTGGTTGGGTGAGGCTGCTGATAGTAGTAGCACGCATTACAGAGCCTGTGGGCAGAGCTACGCCTGGATGGCGAGTGTGGTCTCTGAATAGGTATCTCAGAGTCTAATTCCCTGAGAATGGGGACTGGAGGCACCTCTCACTCCTTCTCCTTGATACTTACCTAAGTCCATTCCAGAAAATTCTTTAGGTGCCGTCTTTCAGCCACCTGCTCAGCGCTGCGTACCCCATTAAATTATTGACTTTCATTCCTTAGTATTCATCCCTGAGTTTACTTTGCCATCCCTCTATTTTTGAGTCCTAGTAACTGAGTGTTGTCCTTACAATCAAGCCAACTTTTTCTTATAAATTCTTCGCAGCTTCTTTCTGTTTCAGGTTATTCAGCCTTGAAGCCTTTGTGCTATTATTACCGCCCACCAGCCTGGAACAGAGAGTTACCCCTGACCTTCCCTGGCCTTTCCCTGGCCTTCTGTCCCAGTTCCAACATGTTCTTAACTTAATTCCCTAAAGTATTTATCCCTTCACTTTTCTTTCTTCTCATGGTAGAACTGTTTGGAGTGATGACAAATAAGTGCTGTGTTATTTTAATAGAGGAACGTCTATGGTTAAGTTTTGTCCCATGGCAGAGAACTCTGGCACAGGCAGCTGAGTCCCTGGAAGCATCCTGGGCAGTCTGGCCTCACGAGTGCCTGAGTCCAGTGCCTTTATCTCTGTGGGAGAGAGAGGGCAGCATGGTGGTCATGGGGTCAGTGCTTTACACTTGGTGAACACTTTCACCAGTGGATATTACAGTGTTTTCCTTATTACAGACCGGACCCTAACATGCGTCTTAGGGACTAGCCTACATTCATAGAAATTCAGCAGGTGAAAATGTCACTGGAATAACCGCATCAAGAGGGCTATAGAAAGCTCTGAATTCCCAGTAGGGATTTGAGTTGGGAACAAGAATTTGAAGTCAGTCCAGCAGGTGTCTGTGAACCTGCTTAGTAGATTTTGGGTTTATTTCAAGATTTCTCATTAAAAGGGATTTTTCTGTTTTTCTTCGTTTGTATTCTGAATACCGGTGGTAAAACGAAGGAGAATTCTGTGTAAGTCTTGACTCTTCCTTCTCTTTGTTCTTTTTTTTGAAGATCCAGATTTAGTATAGAATCAGTGTTTAAACAAGTCACCAGAGAACTATTAGCTGAGCAAGAATAGTGACCACTGTTATCTGAACTAAAATGTTTGCTGTCTGCAGAACTTTTTAAAGGCATGTTTACATTGATACTGTGCTGGTGTGGTAGAGTGATAGGGGTGGCGTCCATTTTTAAACTGTGTTGGTAACAAGCTCAGAGCTGACCAGTCCCCTTGCTTTTCTCCCCACGCAGGTGTGGTTTCAGAATTGTAGAGCACGTCACAAGAAACACGTCAGTCCTAATCACTCCTCCTCTGCCCCCGTCACAGCAGTCCCACCCTCCAGGCTGTCTCCTCCCATGTTAGAAGAAATGGCTTATTCTGCCTACGTGCCCCCCGACGGGACGATGCTGACCGCGCTACACAGTTACATGGATGGTAGGTATCCCAGCGTCCAGCAGCTGTCACCTCACCAATCAGCAACTGGCAACTTTTAACATTAGACTATCGATCCAATCACATTTTGAAATATTACCCCCGTAGTAGCTAGAAAACATCGTGGTGGGGGGTGGGGGAGTATGGCAGAGAGCCAAACCATCCACACAGTCTTCTTCCTGTGATTGCATTTTAAGAGACAGGTTTAATTCCAAATTTGCAGCTAAAATACAATTATTATAATGATGACTCTTAGTGCTTCATATTTATTTAGGAATTTTTTGTTTTCACCTGGTAAATATTTAAATAATTTATCTTCCTATGATCAAATTGTCCACACTCAGATCTTTAGATTGGGGTTTACTAAATTTTTGTCAAAGAAACTTTTTCATCGAAGCAAATCATACCTGTGGGAAAGTGTATGCATAATAACGACACAGCATGATGCATTAATAAAGTAAACGTTTCCCTGTGTGCACGGTCCAGATGGAGCAGTGGGACGCAGTTGACACCTTGCAGCCTCTCGTCTCTCTTCACTCACTTTCCTTCTCATCCAGAGTAACTAGCCCTGGCTTCCAAAACCACGCTTTAGTTTTTCCCTTTCTTTGGACCATGCAGGAAGTATTTTTGTCTCGCTTCTTTCAGTGAGAGAGTCTTACATGACGAGATTCATCTGTATTGTTGGAAGAATCAGCGGTTGGTTTGTTTTCATTGTTACGCAGAATTCCACTGTAGAAATATACCACCAATTTATCCATTTCATGTCTGGTGAACCTGTGTTTTCCCCAGTTTGGGCTTTCATGAATATGCTGCCATGGGCCTTATTATACATGCCTTTTGGTGCACACTGATTCACACTTTTATTTGGTATGTACTTAGAGGTGAAGGCTTTGCACATGTTCAACTTTTAATCAGTTCTGCCAGACAGTTTTCCATAGTGATCAGACCAGTTTACTCTTGGACCATCAGCACGACAGATAGTTTAAGGGGCTTCACATGCTCACCGACACTTGGGGTGAAGCAGTTTTTTAATTTTAGTGAGTTTAATGATTGTATAGTGCTAGTGCATCGTAACTGGCTTTTCCCTCATGACTGAAGTTGAGCGTGTTTTCCATTGGGCATTTGTGTATCATTTTTGGCTGTTGGTCTACTGGCTTGTCTTTTTTTTTTTTTTTTTTTAAGTTGATTTTATTTCTGAACATAAGCTGCTTATTAAGCTTTTTGATAATCACATGTGTTGAAAATGTCTTCCCAGTGGCTTGGCTTTTTTTAATTTCTTAATGGAATGCTTCGTTGAATACAGGTCCTGAATTTTTAATGTAATTTATTTCCTGAGTTTTTCTTTCGTGAGCAGAGATTTTGTTGGTGACCTGTTTAAGAAATTATTTCTACTCAAGATAGTCAACATATTACTCCTATGTTATCTTCTGGAAAGTTCATTTTACCTTTGACATTTGAGTGTGGTGTGAAATAGGAAATGAAGCTTTTTGTTATATTGATGACAATAAAAATTTCCTAGCTCCTCTGTAGAGCTACAGTTTCTATATGTTGTGTGTGTTAGTTGCTATGCTCTCCATTCTGTTTTATTATTTTGTTTATTTTTGTGTTTATACCTACCACGTTAGTCATGCTAGGTCTATAATTCTTAATATGCAGTAGTACCAATATTTCTGTTTTTTGGTTGTTTTAGTTTGTATCACCTATTTGTGACCTGTAGTATTTCCATAAGTTTTACCAAATTGTCAATTTCCATAAAAAAGGCAAAACAATTAAGATTTTGATAAAAGCCTATTATAGTTAATATAGAGAGCAATTTTAGAAAAATGCCATCTTAATAATGTTGTCTTCCATTCCATGAATGTATCTCTTTCTGTTTATCTAGGTCATCTTTAAAGTATCTCATTTTAGAATTTTCTGTTTAGTAATCTTGCACATCTTTTATTACATTTATTGCTAAGTATTTCTTTTGATGCAGTTGTAAATGGTATTTCCTCTATATGTAGAACCCTAGGTTGGCAGGTAATTTTTTCCCCACCCTTTGAGGATATGATCGCATTGTCTTCTGACGTCCATTACTTCTGTTGTTTTGCATATGGATAGCTAATGACCTGGCGCCACTGATTTTTTATTTTATCTGTATAATTTTGAAGGGCCATAAGTGCAGTTTGTTAGATGGATACATCGTGTAGTGGTGAGAGCTGGGCTTTTAGCGTAACTATCACCCAAATAATGTACGTTGTACCCGCTAAGTAATTTCTTGTCCCTCCGGCTTTCTCCTCCTGCCCTTCTGAGTTCCTGATGTCTGTTATTCTCCCCTCAGTGTTCACGTGTATGTTATTTAGCTTGCACGTACAGGTGAGAATATGCAATAGTAGACTTTTTATTTCTGAATTGCTTCACACTTAAGATAATGGCCTCGAGTTCCATGCAAGTTACTGCAAAACACAAAATTTCATTTTTTATAGCTGAGTAGTATTCCATTGTACATACATATAACACATTTTCATTACCCATTCAACTGCTGATGGACGCCTAGGTTAAGCTGATTCCTAATCTTTGTCATGGTTGAATAGTGCTGTGATGAATCTCTGAGGCGCTGGTGTTTTTTGATATAATAATTTATTTTCCTTTGGGTTGATACCCTGTGGTGGGACTGCTGCATCAAGTGATGGTTCTATTTTTAGTTCCTTTTGTTGAAGTCAGTGGTTGATCTTCTTGATCCTTTGGAAGTAAATGTCCTTTTTTCCCCTCAGCTCTTGTTCATATTTGGCTTTTACAAATTTTATTACTATGTTCCTACTGTGCTTCTTGAGTATGGAATGTATTATCTTTCATTAGGGAAAATTCTCAGCTTTTGTCTCTTTGACTGTTATTTGTGCCCCTATGAAAAAAAATTTAAATTTCAAATTTTTCAGCTTTTTGACCTTCTATGTTTGTCTCTGAACCATCTTCTAGTTCCATCTACTCATTTCACATCTAATATTCTGTAAAACTCACCCATTAAGTTCTTACGTTCAGTTATTTTTCAGTTTTCAAATTTCCATTTATATGCTGAAATCATATACTATATTGTCACTTTCTTATTTAAATTGTTGTTATAATGGGTAAGTCCTGGTCTGATGAAGTCAGTATCTGCATCTTTTTGAGTCTGTCCCACTTTATATTTTCTTCTTTGTTTTCAGTCAAGTCATGTCATCCTTATTTGCCTTGTTATTTGTTATTGAATTTTAGATGTTGGGTATGAAAAACTAAAAATAATTTTAGGTTCTGGATTATGTCATCTTCCACCGGAGAGAATTCATTTTACCCATCTAGCAGAGGAAGTTAGGCAAGGGAAAGATCAACTTAATCCAATTAACCACCAGTCCTCAGGAAAGCTGTTGAATTTCTGTTCTACTCTTCGTTGGATTCAGCCCTTTGGGATCACGAACGAAAGCCTGTTTTTTTTTTTGTTGTTGTTGTTGTTGTTGTCGTTGTATTTAACTAGAGCTTCTCCTCTTCCCTGGGCCCACAGCTTTGATTTTTGCTCTCTACCATCTAGCCAAAGTTTAACTTCTGAAGGCTGTGCTCCCATCAGCCTGTCAGAATTTCGTTTCCTTGTGGGATGCAAAGCGTTCTCATCTTCCCTCCCAGGTCTGTGGGACTTGACTTTGCAAGTTCTCATGACTTCAGTGTCTTTCAGTGCCCTCAAACATGTTTTTAAAAATTCTTTCCAGCTTTTCTAGTTGCTATCAGAGGGAGATTTGGTTTGAAGCAACATAGCCCATGGTGAAAGCAGACACTTCATTTTAGGATTCAGTGAAATAAAAATCAGAGTGTGTACCATTGTTGCTATTTACTTGCACTGACATTAAAATAGTGTGTGTTCACATGAGATACTGTAGGGTTGCCTGAGTCAAGTGTGTGTTGACGTATGTTTAGGGAGGGGGTAAACATTCTTAAAGGTGAGGCATCTTACACAGACACCTTCATGGGAATGCTGGCAACACTTCCCCAGAGCTCCCATCTTTCTAGCTGCAGGGTAAACTGTGGAGAATGGGGCATGGATGGAGGAAAATTCAAGTGGCAAAGTCTTGTGACCCCAAACAAAGATGAGGGCATAAAATCATTACTGGATTTTTGTTTAATACTATACTCTCTATCTTAAATAATTATTCCTCTTGCTGAGGTCAGTGACATGATGGTCACTTGGCACCCTCAGTGATAATGATGAACGCACATTGCCTTAGATTGGTTATGTTTGTTTTAAGTCTGTTTTATTCACCCTACAAAACTGATCCACAAATTTCTTTCTATTTTATAGCTCATTCACCAACAACTCTTGGACTCCAGCCCTTGTTACCCCATTCAATGACACAACTGCCAATAAGTCATACCTAATTCCTTTTTTCAGGGATAGAAATGATGAAGGATATAAACTTGTCATTTATTATGTATAAAATACCATGAAAGATATTAATGTTAATTTTTTATTTAACACCTAAAGCATTTCCGACATCACTTTGCTGCCCAGGTATGTATCTATAGTTGGCCTGCAAGACACTTTTATTAATTCTTCATTTTTTATAAAACTTATGTTTACAAGAAGAAAACAAATCAATCTTTTTTTTTTGTTGTCGACATAGTTCACTCTAGTGTGTATCTGTTAATTTATTTGTCATCAAAAGAGCACTTTGCCTAAAAGAAAGGACTGACAAGTGTGCAAAATGTTTACAATCTTTTGTGAAACTGTAGTTTATCATTAGTTTGTATCTGTAAGTTATTGGTATAAATATTACCTGTTTTTTTGTTATATACAACTTTATACTTCAAAGCTTGTATCTGTGAATTTGCAACTGAAATTTATTTTGCCAATGTTTTCTGAATGAACTGAATAAAGCTTCTGTTGTAGCCTGCCATGCAAACACATTATTGTGTTTGTGGTTGATGAATTATGTCTGTAAATAACACTATAGTTTAATAAGCCTACCATTCTAAGTTTATTAAACATTTTCCATTCTTGTGAAGGTTTCAACCCATTTGTTCTTTTTGTGTGTTTTCAGCAGTAAGTTGACTTTGTTCTCTTTAGGCTATACCAACTCTTAATTTTAAAGAATCATTTTGTTCTGAGCTGTATTGTGTGTACCTTTGAGTAGGAAACTTACCTGTAGATGATTGTGCTTACTCAACAGAACACCTGGGGGGAAAAAATCTAACTTGGCAAATAATCTCTTTTAAATCAGCAAATAAAATTAATGTGAAAGAGAAGACTGGACACTGTTCAAAGTGCCTTTTGGAGTATTATAACCTATAAGTCTGAGCCATAAGAATATATTTCTTCAGGGGTGAAAAAGGAGGATTCTCCATGTCGAGTTTGTATGTGAAGTTTCTAGAGCAAGGAGTCTTTGAGTGTTCTTCCTAGTGAATACTATTTAGGGATTATGATTCTGAGAGCTGCAGTCTGCATCTCAGGACTTCATTCTACATGGCAGTGAAATTATAATAGTGGTGCCACACCCACTAATGTTTACATTTAAAGAACTTATCAATGTCTTTCTTACACCATTGCAGGATAAAAAAGGTAATGAGAAAAAAAAACAAAGCATCGTAATTTTGTCTTTCACTTAGCAGATTCACATCTGGCTGAGGACTGGAAGTAATAGTGAAGCGTTCGTAACTTTATTCTGGTAATCACAAATGGAACTAGAAAGCAGTCACTTGGACATAAGTAACTTCTGCCTCAAACCAGAAGCAACAAACCTGCTTTGCTAAGGGAGAAAAGAGGAAAGAAATTTTTTTGTTTTTTCTTTTAAAGCTGTTACTCTGGTTAGAATTCTCATAGACCAGACACAAAGAACGTAGCCAACAGTCACTCCATCTGATCCTGTGAGCTTGATATTAATCTCCTTGGGTTTGTGTCTACCTGCCCCAGACATGGAGTGGTGAGGTCAGTTTTTACCTTTGCCAGATGTCAAGGAAAGCTCTTGTAGTCCGGCCAAGCTCTGCGCTGAGAGCAGCTTGCAGCATTTCCCAGCTGGATGTAATTGGCATCCGTGAGCTGGAAGACACCCGGTTATGAGCCTCGGTCTTCTCTGCTGTCTTCCTCCTGTGCTCACCACTCTGACTCTGTACACAGGGTCTTTACAAACCACATCACTACCCTTTTTAACTCCAAAGTTGAACACCCCAACTTGAAAGTAAATATTCCAAAACAGAAAGGTTCAAAGATACCAGAGTCGATGAGACTTAGATATTCTCCATATAAAATTCTTAATGAAAGGAGGTAAATATGAAATTACTTAGAAAAGTTGTGTGAGATAGAAGCATCTGGCTGTGCTCTCTTGTGCTGGTAGAAGTCCAAAGGTCCTAATTTCAAGGATCTTTTCATGTGAAGCAATTCCACGCTAGTAGTAGTCAGTGAAAGCAGGTAGCATAGTACTTCCTTGCTTGAAATGGGGGATGATCAGTTTTTGTGAAGATTGGAGGAAGAAAACTTTTCATTATTGGAATGGCAGAGACTTAGGTAAGCAGCAATTATCTCTTAGGTGTTGAGAGATTCAAGAGCCATAAGAGGGTAGAATATCTTTTTCTAATTCACCTCTACTCAAACATGAAACTGAATTCACACTCAATTAATATTTCTTAGGTGATTCTATTTAGTAGAAAAAGGTAGCATTAACATGGTAATTTTATAAATGTCATTCTTAAAATTCCACATTATTATAAATTATGAGTACATCTGTTTTGAATACCCCATAATAAACATCATTAGAATCATAGCTCATGCTTTTAAAAATTGTTGCAGGCGTTCGAATGCTGAGAACTGTAGCATTTCTTGACTTGGTAGGTTATACATGTATGTAATTACTCTAGTAGTATTACTAGACTACGTGGGATCTTGGGACCTTGGTTACGGCATGGAAGACTCTCTAGTAAGAGTAGCCCTTTGATCTTGTTATTTAGAACAGAAGTCATTCTGTTTATATTGCAGTGTACTCAGTACCAAAAGAACATTAGCACAGGAAAAATTCTCAGCGGCTCCTCCCCCAGGAAGTGAAAACGTGGATATTGGCACCATATGACATTTGCACTTTTGAAAACAGCTAGAGTTTTGGGGAAATGAATGTGAATCCCAAACCAGGTCAGATGCACTGGCTAACACCTGATAAACACCTGCCTGGGCTCACGAAGTAACCACCATTGAATAGCCCAATTTTCCCTTTTAATATCTTTCTGAGTCAAATGTTCATCTACAACATTATTTTGTTATATGGTCCTATGGTCTGAATATGTCTCCCCCAAAATTCATGTATCAAAATACAATTGTCATTGTGGTAGTATAAAGAGGGGAGGTTTTGGGAAGGTGACTAGGGTCAGGAGAGAAGAACCCTTGTGAATGGATTTGGTGCCCTTTCAGAAGAGGTCTCCGGGACATTTGCTCCTTTGTCCTCGCATGTGAGAACACATGGAAGGTGCCATCTGTAAGGGACAGGACCTCCTCACACTGAATCTGCTGCCATGATCTTGGGTTTCTCACCCTCCACAACCATGAGCAATAAATTTCTGTTTATCAATTACCCAATACAAGGTGTTTTGTTACAGCAGCCTGCAAACACCGCAGTATTATTGCTTGGATGAAACAACTTGCTAGATGTGTAGGTCGTATCTAACTTTTCATTATGATGAGCATAGTGTAACGTGAGCACTTTCATATGCCCTGAGTGCTTCAGATGTTTTCGTTAGATATTCCCCACAACCTCATCAAAGAGATTCTATTATTAATCACCCTATTTTACAAATGTGAACATTAGAAAGTTAGTATTTTCAGTATCTTGGTGACAAGGAACAATGCTGTAATTTGAAGATAGCAGCTCGGTGACTCCATATACCGCCTTCTTACCCACTATGCTCTACTTTCCATTCTTTTTCTTTTTTGAGACAAAGTCTCACTATATTGTCCTTGGTAGAGTGCTGTGGCATCATAGCTTACAGCAACCTCAAACTCCTGGGCTCAAGCGATCCTCTTGCCTCAGCCTCCTCAGTAGCTGGGACTACTGGCACCCGCCACAACGCCCCACTAGTTTTAGAGATGGGATCTCACTCTAGCTCAGGCTGGTCTAGAACTCCTGACCTCCAACAATCCACCCGTCTCAGACTCCCAAAGTGCTAGGATTACAGGTGTGAGCTACCGGGCCCGGCCTTTACTTTCTGTAGTAAACAGCACTGGAATGAGCATCTGCATAGCTATATTTTTAAGCACAGCTTACTTCCCTAGTATGAATTCTCAGAAGTGGAATAGATGTGCAAGCACAGTTTTAAAGCAATCTATCGATTGCCCCCAGAATGTTGCGCTAAACTACATCCCACGGCAGTGTTTGGGCTTCCAGAGCCCTGTCTGTTCTGCCTACTGGTGCAATTAACATCTTAATTTTTTTTTCTAATCTTATAGACAAAAGGGATTTTAAAAAACTTTGTAATTCATTTTTTTTTCTTTTTCTTCCTTTTTCTTTTTTCTTTTCTTTTCTTTCTTTTTTTTTTGCAGTTTTTGGCCAGGGCTGGGTTTGAACCCACCATGTCCAGCATATGGGGCCGGCGCCTTCCTCCTTTGAGCCACAGGTGCCACCCTGTAATTCATTTTTTACTTGTTAGGAAATTGTAGTTTGCATTTCAGAGAACTAGTATCTTATGAAGGGAGTAAAGTTAAGCTGCTGCTTTTGAGACTTTTTCTCCTTCAGTTCTGCATCTATGGCGAAAATGATCATTCTTTAGGAAGTTTTGAGCTATTTCATCCACTTGATGTTAAATATAGTAGAACCTCTGTAGTTGACCATATCCCCACCTTGACCACCTACCTCTTTAAGTTGACCCAGTTTTCAAAGACCAGACGTGCACCAGATGTGCTCATTGAAAGTTCCTTATTTGATCAACTGGGGTGTTGACCAGTTTGTTACAGTCCCTTGGTGGTCAGGGTGTTGAGTTTCTACTGTTCCCTTCTTACTCTGGCACTTGGCACTATTTGTACCCTGATATTCTATTGGCATTTTTGACGATTATAGCGATACTTTTATTACATGATCCTTCACACTTCCAAAGGCTTTTCTGGACATTATCACATCCTGATCCAACAGATGGGAGAAATGAAATTTAGGGAACTTTGATGAACCCAATTCAGCTTTTGTTTTGAATAGGAAGAATTCTCCAGATTATTTTTATAGCAATCTGAGAATAAATTCATATTGCCTGCATGTCATAAGAAATTCTGAAGAAAACAGACTTCCATCTGCTCAGAGAATGTGAAAACCACTGCAGGAAACACTTTCCTCCCTTCCCAGATTGTCATCAGGTACAGAACGTGTTGAGTAGCTGCCAGGGACCTGAACTTGATGGGGGCCGAGAGTGCAGTTAGGGGTGAAGAGTGTGTGTGCAGGAGGAAGCGTAGTGGGGTATCAGAGGAAGAAAGGTTTTAAGAAATGAGAAGGGTAGTGAGTCCTGAGAAGGTCCACACTTCTGTCTTGCTGTCCATTGCATTCCACTGTTGCTGCCACCGAGTAGGTAGCAAGTGAGTGCTCACCCATCTCAGTGCTCGGTAGCAAAGCAATCAGGATAATGCTCCACACGTGAGCATACTAGGATAACTTCAAATTCCTAAAAGAGCTCTTCTGCAATCCTTAAGGGAAATATTAACATTCCCTTTCTTTAGCAAATATGCCTGTGGAATGGATACTCTTTTTACATAGCTTAGCACAGGATCCGAGACCCCTGGATTTTAGCACAGTCCCTGACATCAATTGGTTGTATTACAGGGTGCTTAGCCTCCCTGGGTGCAGGTTCCCTCAACAGGAAAAGGAAGATTTTGACGAGGCGAGAATGAGATGATAAACGGAAAGTACATGATACAAACATGATCTGTTAATTTAGAGGGGTGGAGCTAGTGGCAGGAGACCAGGCAAACTGAGGCTGGGCTGGTGGAGCTGAGGGTGCCGCCAGGAGCTTGGCAGGCACTGCCCTGCCCCAGGCAGCCCCAGGAGCTCAGCGCTTCCCTCACAGCTTTCAGGAGGTGGGGCGTCTATGTTGGTAATGAGTTCCAGGCTCTCAAATGAACTGCTCTTCTACTCCAGCCTCAGTACAAATAGGAAACATCCATTCACTGTCTACAATAACTCCCTTCTTGATCTTACAAAATAATTCAGTCCAGTAGAGGTGTCACCTTCTGTGATCTGGATGTAGAAAGTCTTTATACAATTTAGCTTGCAGAGGTGATTTGAATGTTTGCAAAAATATTCTTTTAAACTCAAAGGACTTGTGATGCCACATTTGAACATGGAAACCATTGTTACAAATTCTATTTCAAAATATTTACTTCCTGGAACCCGGGTGAAGTCTCCAGAGAACCTCTACTAGTTATTAGCTCACTTCTTTCAGATGCGCTGGAATGAGTCTACTACTTTGCCAGCGTGGTTCTGAACCACAAATTTCATCTTTGGTTGAAACTCCTCCAAGCGAGACCATGTGTAATTTTTCTAGTTCATCATTTATCTTCTGTAACACAGCCTGCTGCATTTGTGACGATGGTAAAAACATGTGTCAGGAGTTTTAGTGGGCAATGCCAGCCTCACAGGTTTCTCTGCAGAGCCTGGCACTCTCAAGAGATCAGTAAAGGGCGCCAGGTGAGAGAGGGAGCAGGGAAATATTAACAGACGCGGATTCAGCCCCTGTGATGGGCGTTCATTCCGGTTAGGATGGAGAGAGCCCAACCTAAGTCATGGCAGCCAGAGTCTGCGGGGAGATCACAGGCTCCGAGGTATGCGCTGAGCTCAGGTATGGCAGGAGATGTGGTGTCAAGAACCAGGCAGACTGGAGTGTCAAGGTGGACCAGCTGACACAGGTGCAGGAGGATAAGGAAGGGTTGCAGGCTCTCCGTGCCCCTCGCCTGCCAGGGCTCCCTTCTGACAGCACACTGGCCTTTGGGAAACTGTATTCTGATCTGTCAGGGACACCTGTGGGAACTGCGTGGCTGGAACTGTTTACAGACAAACCAGGTCAGGGAGCAGAGTCGCAGAAATGCTGATGTCACACAGTCTGCAGGCCTGGTTTTGCCACATCTCTCTGATGGGGCAAGTCATTCCATTCTGTGCCTCATTTTTCTCATACGTAAAACCAAATGACAGTAGCGCCTTTGACAATGCAACAGGATGGTGCAGGTAAAATGCACAGGAAGGGGGTTGGCAATTAATAAACCCTGAGTGTTATCTATTTTTATACTCTGGTAAATTAACTCATATCAAAGATAAAAAAGAAATGCCACCAAAGTTTCAGCCAAAGTGAAGGAAAAAACTACCATCCTTCATCGTCTTCCCTTTTCTTTCCCCAGTTCTCTCTCCCGGGCTACTCATCATCCAGGACCAACCCCCGATGTCATCTCCTCCAGGAAGCCAGTCCTGATTGTTCCCCATTCTAGTGTGTTTCCATGATTTCCTCAAAGGATATTTCTACACTTAACACATTTTATTATAATTTCCTCTTTCAAGTTTGTTTCAAGACTAGACTCTGAGAAACATCAGAATAGGGATTGTTGGTCTTTGCCATGAGCAGCCTCTTCACCATGGTTAACCACTTGGTGCCAGCTTGCTGGCTGAGTCCTACAGATGGCCCTTCCCCCACCAGCTCCTCAGCCAGCCAGGGCTGCACAACACCCATGGAAGGCTCTCTGCCTCAGATGGACCTGTTTCTTGTTCTCTTCAACTAAGCAAAACAGACAGTTGGGCCATTATCGAGTAATTTCAGCGAGAGAAGGAGCCAAATACATGTTTTTATCTGCATTACCCAAATTGGCTGACTCCCTGGCCTGGAGTTACTGGGTAATTGCTCAATCTTTCACTTGGCTTTTGCTGTGCAAATGTGGCCAGAGGGTCTTTTCACTTCTCTCGAGTGGCTCCTCCCATTTTCTAAAACGTAAAATCACTTTTCAACATGCCCACAGGTAGCAGTTCGAGGTCACACACTCAACCTTGCTCCATTGGTCTTCAAAGTAGGCTGGGCTGTTTGGACAGAGGGTTAGTAACTGTTTTCCATCTGTATTCTGAGAAGTCTGCTGTGGACTCCTCCTTTTGGTATGCAGATGTCATGCCCTCTAAACACACACAGTGCCATCTTCATAAGTTTTGCATACTGGGAACTTTTTATGTTTTGGCCTCAAATACAAGAAATCTGAAATCCCTTTCTCAGTAATCTGGGACCATGGCTCATTGTGGTTCATTAGAGCCTGGTTCCGATTCCTGCCCAGTCTCTTACTATCTATGTGACCTCGGGCTTATTTCTTACCAGTTCACTATAGGTTGCTTGTTTTACCCTTGAAAAGTCTCTAAACTCCACCTACTTTCCCACATCTTTACCACTAAGACCTAGGACAAAACACCATCTCTCATCTCCATTATTAAAATAGCTACACAACTATTTTCCTGTCTGTGCCTTTTCCCCTATGATAATGTGTTTAAAATCTAAATTAGAGCATCTCTACTGACTCCCATCCCCCCAGCGGCTCCCCTCCATATTCAGAAGAAAATGCAACACCCTACATGGCCTTGGAGGGCACCTGTCCTGGGGTGGCCACCTCACACCCACACCGTCCTCTCTGACCTCACCTCTACTCTCCTCGCCCCCCACCCCCCCACTTCTCACTGGCTTCCAGCCACATTGGCTTCCTGGGCTGCATGAGAGTGGGCAGGATGAAATGGTGTTGATGGGATTTGGAATAAGGCAGATTGGCCCTGCCCTTCTCTGGCTGTTGACTTTGTTGCTTAATCTCCCTGAGCCTGTTTTCTTTCCTACAAATGAGCACAGCACTACCAACTTTGCAGGGTTCCCCTGAGCATAAGACAAGATGGTGGACACAGCAGGTTCTGGAGTATCATCCACCCTCCCTCAGGACTCACAGCTACTGGAGTGAGCGGTGGGGAGGAAGATCAGAGGTGGAGGGAGCTGGGTGCTCCGGGGTGGAAGAGCAGCACCAGACCTTTCTCTAACACAGAAAAGCCTCTTCCTTATGACCAGGGCTCCAATGTCAAGCCCAATTTCTGCTGAAGTTCAGCCCAAACTCTTTCTTTTGATGAACTTAGTGGAAATATTTAAAGTCCTAGCACTGAGCCATCGTAAGCCTCTGTTGATTTTCCCTGCACACCACTCTGGGTCGCAGCCCGATGGCGCTGTCTAAGGGAGGCCAGTCCCTCCCAGACTTCATTCCTCTGCAGTCTGATTGATCTTGGTTGCCTTGGTGGCCTCTCTCCAAGTTCTCTGTATCACCACTCGGCTGTGGGTCCCATTTAGGGAAGGCTCTGCTAATGCTGAAGGGGAGACCCCAAGTCTTGGCTAGTGAATTTGGCTCCATTTGGGGGCTTCATGCTGCTTGCCTGGTTTCTCTGTCAGAGGAGCACTCTGGTAGCCTGACAGCTCTGCCAACTCCATTTTTGCTTTTTCAGCAGATACCACTGGGCTATATTGCCAAGGAAATGGCCGGTGTTTGCTGTTTGGATCCTCATCTTTGTGCTAAGGTGCATCCGCCTAGCGCAGTGTGTTTTGCTGCTCTGGCCTTTCTCTGTGCTCAGCTGAACTCTCAAGACTTCTATGCTCCTGGGTGAAGGGCTCTTTTGGACCATCAAGTACAAGAATGAGTGGATTGTAGACCAGACATCTTCTGTGGTAATTGGGGTTTTTCCCAAGCTAAATGAGTAAGTAATATAAAATTCAGCTCAGGGGATTGGGTAAGCACCATCCATTACGCTTAAATAATAGCACAAAATTATTCAGTTGGCCAGCAGGTCAAATGAAAAACAACCTCCCCTTCTCCCAGAAGATACCCAGCTTTCTTGTAAACTACCTTGATTGGCTTTTTAAACTTCCAGACTGACCGTCTTTTCTAATCGTTCAGGAGATCAATGGACCTCAGGACTCAGGAACAGCAGGGAGAGTGTTTATAAAAATCGTTGAAATAGAGGAGCTATTTCTTTACAAACCCATGACTAAAAAGGGTAACAATTTGTACATAATGCTTTCATTCATTGGTTCTCAAATTTTAACATACTCAAGATTCATCAGAAGATTGAGGAGATGTTAGATATGTTGATTCTCAGAGATTCTGATTCATCACATCTGGGTGAGGACCAGAAATCTCTCTGGTAAGCTCCCTGGAGGAAGTCTACAGCAGATGGTCAAGAGACCACACCTTGAGAAACCCTGAGATGGCAGGAGGGAGTTAGAAGAGCAGCTTTGTGATCCTGCCTGGTCAGGTTCTAACTCACACTGGGTCTGACCCCAGGGCTCTGCTGTTTAACTGTCCAGGGTCTTCTGTGAGCTGCATCTTAAAGTACATTATATTTATTCCTCCCAACATCGCTGCTGGGTATATTATTGTCATTCCCACTTTATGGATGATACAATAGAGGTTCTGTGTGGCTAAATAGCTTTCCTAGTGGTCTGGGATTTAAACCCAGGTCTTTGCATTTTTTTTTTTTTCATTGCATATGTTACAGTGAAGGCTGAGAAAGAGGGAGGCAGGTGGCCTGGGTGTAAGCCAGCAAAGGCTCACTCAGAGCTTCACTAGCCCTGGGGGGTTCAAAATACTGTAACAAACAACTAGATCTATTTTGTTTACACCACAATTCTTTCTGCTGTTTCCTTTTTTTTTTTTTTTTATAATTTCATGAAATTTTTGACCAAAATGCTATTGAGCAATACACAGTTGCCAAAATGTGAGTCAGTCGTTTGGAAGAGTGAACTTGGTACCCAGCATCCCCCTATTTTAAAATATTCAGACATTTTGGCTATTCACAGAGACATTGACTTGAGCCTAGTTTTCTGTTTTTCAGGTAGTAAATCTGAGGCCAACTTTTTCTGCTTGTTTGTTTTGGTGTATTTTCTCAACCTGGAGTGCTACTCTGCAAGGATACAACCACTTCTTCCAAAATGGGAGGGACCTGGATCCTCTGGGTTGTTAGAGATTTTTCTCAAACCAGAATCCCTTTTCCAAAGAGCTTGACAGCTGGGGATAAAGGTAATCAGTGATAACAGATGTGTCCTCTGCCTCATGAGATGATTGCCCAGGCTGGAACCATAACAGGAATGCTACTGAATTGTGCTATGCATTTAAGATGGTGAAGCCTTTTTCTTATTAATCAGTTAGAGTTCTCTGTGGATTCTGGTTATCAAACCTTTGTCAGAAGCATAACCTGAAAATATCCTCTCCCATTCTGAGGACTGTCTGCTTGCTTCACTTACTATGTTCTTGGCTGTGCAGAAGCTTTTTAGTTTGATCAGATCCCAGTAATGTATTTTTGGTATTCCTTCAATTGCCCGGGGGGTCCTCCTCATAAAGTATTCTCCCAGGCCAATTTCTTCAAGTGTTTCCCCAGCACTCTCTCCAAGAATCTTTATAGTTTCATGTCTTAAGTTTAAATCTTTTATCTAGTGAGAGTCCATTTTTGTTAATGGTGAAAGGTGTGGGACCAGTTTCAGTCTTCTACAAGTTGCCAGCCAATTCTCCCAGCACTATTTGTTAAATAGGGAATCTTTCCCCTAATTTATATTTTTGATGGGCTTATCAAAGATCAAATGATGATAAGTGTCTGGGTTCATGTCTTGGTTCTCAATTCTGTTTCATACATCTACCTCTCTATTTTTGTGCCAATACCATGCTGTTTTGATCACTATAGATTTATAGTATAGTTTGAAGTCTGGAAGCATGATTTCTCCTGATTTGTTTTTATTTCTGAGTAATTGCATTGTGTGCAAGGGACTTAAACAGAAGCTTCTCTGAAAAAGATAGGCACATGGCCTACAGACAAATAAAAAAATGCTCATCATCTTTAATTATCAGAGAAATGAAAATCGAAACCACTTTGAGATATCATTTAACCCCAGTAAGAGTGGCTCACATAACAAAATCCCAAAACTACAAATGTTGGCATGGATGTGGAGAGAAGGGAACACTTCTGCACTGCTGGTGGGAGTGCAAGCTAATACGTCCCTTTTGGAAAGAAGTATGGAAAATACTCAGGGATTTAAAAGTAGACCTACCATTGGATCCTGCAATTCCTCTACTAGGTGTATATCCAAAAGACCAAAAATCACTTTATAACAAAGATATTTGCATCAGATTGTTCATTGCAGCTCAATTCATAATAGCCAAGTCATGGAAGAAGCCCAAGTGCCCATCGACCCATGAATGGATTAATAAATTGTGATATATGTATAACATGGAATATTATGCAGCCTTAAAAAAGATGCAGACTTTACCTCTTTTACGTTTATATGGATGGAGCGGGAACATATCCTATATAGCAAAGTATCTCAAGAATGGAAGAAAAAATATCCAATGTACTCAGTACTATTATGAAACCAATTTATAATCACTCACACTTTCATATGTCAGTGATTATAGCCTTATAACCCTATATCTTCTAGCCATCTATCTTTCATATGAAAAATAGATCACAACTATGGCCCAGGATGAAGGAGGGAAGGTGGGGATGGGACCGGAGGGGGGAGGTCAGATCGAGGGAGGGTGAATGGTGGGATCACACCTATAGTGCATAATGCAAGGGTACATGTCGGATCTATTGAGTATGGAGTATAAATGTCTTAACACAATAAGTAAATGAGATGAGGTATATATTAACCAGTGTGATGTAAGTGTTCCTAATTCTATATGAAAGCATCACATTGTACCCCATAAAAATGTATACATGATCTATGTGTTTATGATTTAATAAAAAAAATACATAAATAAATAAAATGGTGAAGCGTCTTTCTCTGGTGTAGAGAGAGAAAGCCTGGTGAGTCTGAGGCTGTGCTGATGGACAGAGTGGCTCAGCTCCTATACTGAATGCTGAGCCACATCTTGGCAGAGTGATTGGTGTTTTTGTATAGCAAAGAAATCCTGGCCGGGAAACTTCAGGGATGCTCTGGTGTAATAATTACAGAGATTTGCACAATAGCTTGTGTGTCATCCCTGGCTGTGGGCAAAAGTTCTCCCATCTTTCTTTTTTTTTTTTTTTTTATTGTTGGGGATTCATTGAGGGTACAATAAGCCAGGTTACACTGATTGCAATTGTTAGGTAAAGTCACTCTTTTTTTTTTTTTTTTTTTCCATTTTTTTTTTTTTTTTTTTATTGTTGGGAATCATTGAGGGTACAATAAGCCAGGTTACACTGATTGCAATTGTTAGGTAAAGTCCCTCTTGCAATCATGTCTTGCCCCCATAAAGTGTAACACACACCAAGGCCCCACCCACCTCCCTCCTTCCCTCTTTCTGTTCCCCCCCCATAACCTTAATTGTCATTAATTGTCCTCATATCAAAATTGAGTACATAGGATTCATGCTTCTCCATTCTTGTGATGCTTTACTAAGAATAATGTCTTCCACGTCCATCCAGGTTAATATGAAGGATGTAAAGTCTCCATTTTTTTTAATGGCTGAATAGTATTCCATGGTATACATATACCACAGCTTGTTAATCCATTCCTGGGTTGGTGGGCATTTAGGCTGTTTCCACATTTTGGCAATTGTAAATTGAGCTGCAGTAAACAGTCTAGTACAAGTGTCCTTATGATAAAAGGATTTCTTTCCTTCTGGGTAGATGCCCAGTAATGGGATTGCAGGATCAAATGGGAGGTCTAGCTTGAGTGCTTTGAGGTTTCTCCATACTTCCTTCCAGAAAGGTTGTACTAGTTTGCAGTCCCACCAGCAGTGTAAAAGTGTTCCCTTCTCTCCACATCCACGCCAGCATCTGCAGTTTTGAGATTTTGTGATGTGGGCCATTCTCACTGGGGTTAGATGATATCTCAGGGTTGTTTTGATTTGCATTTCTCTAATATATAGAGATGATGAACATTTTTTCATGTGTTTGTTAGCCATTCGTCTGTCGTCTTTAGAGAAAGTTCTATTCATGTCTCTTGCCCATTGATATAAGGGATTGTTGGCTTTTTTCATGTGGATTAATTTGAGTTCTCTATAGATCCTAGTTATCAAGCTTTCGTCTGATTGAAAATATGCAAATATCCTTTCCCATTGTGTAGGTTGTCTCTTTGCTTTGGTTATTGTCTCCTTAGCTGTACAGAAGCTTTTCAGTTTAATGAAGTCCCACTTGTTTATTTTTGTTGTTGTTGCAATTGCCATGGCAGTCTTCTTCATGAAGTCTTTCCCCAGGCCAATATCTTCCAGTGTTTTTCCTATGCTTTCTTGGAGGATTTTTATTGTTTCATGCCTTAATTTTAAGTCCTTTATCCATCTTGAATCAATTTTTGTGAGTGGGGAAAGGTGTGGGTCCAGTTTCAGTCTTTTACATGTAGACATCCAGTTCTCCCAACACCATTTATTGAATAGGGAGTCTTTCCCCCAAGGTATGTTCTTGTTTGGTTTATCAAAGATTAGGTGGTTGTAAAATGTTAGTTTCATTTCTTGGTTTTCAATTCGATTCCAAGTGTCTATGTCTCTGTTTTTGTGCCAGTACCATGCTGTCTTGAGCACTATGGCTTTGTAGTACAGACTAAAATCTGGTATGCTGATGCCCCCAGCTTTATTTTTGTTACAGAGAACTGCCTTAGCTATACGGGGTGCCGCACCCTCGGCACCAAGCCGCAGCGAGGTGGCGCTGTCCGCGTTGTAAAACGACGGTAAGGAGGTCTGTGCTCCCCGGAGCGAAGCCCCCAGCACCCCCAGTGTGCACAGCAACAGAAATGTTGCCTAGCATGCTGTTTTTGTCGGGGTTTTTTCCGGTTCCATACAAAATGCAGAATCATTTTTTCCAAATCTTGAAAGTACGATGTTGGTATTTTGATAGGAATGGCATTGAATAGGTAGATTGCTTTGGGAAGTATAGACATTTTAACAATGTTGATTCTTCCCATCCATGAGCATGGTATGTTCTTCCATTTGTTAATATCCTCTGCTATTTCCTTTCTGAGGAGTTCATAGTTTTCTTTATAGAGGTCCCTCACCTCCTTCATTAGGTATATTCCTAGGTATTTCATTTTCTTTGAGACTATGGTGAAGGGAGTTGTGTCCTTAATTAGCTTCTCATCTTGACTGTTATTGGCGTAAACAAAGGCTACTGACTTGTGGACATTGATTTTATATCCTGAAACATTACTGTATTTTTTGATGACTTCTAGGAGTCTTGTGGTTGAGTCTTTGGGGTTCTCTAAGTATAAGATCATGTCATCAGCAAAGAGGGAGAGTTTGACCTCCTCTGCTCCCATTTGGATTCCCTTTATTTCCTTGTCTTGCCTAATTGTATTGGCTAGAACTTCCAGCACTATGTTGAATAGTAAAGGTGACAGAGGACAACCTTGTCTGGTTCCAGTTCTAAGAGGAAAAGTTTTCAGTTTTACTCCATTCAGTAAAATATTGGCTGTGGGTTTGTCATAGATAGCTTCAATCAGTTTTAGAAATGTGCCACCTATGCCTATACTCTTCAGTGTTCTAATTAGAAAAGGATGCTGGATTTTATCAAATGCTTTTTCTGCATCTATTGAGAGGATCATGTGATCTTTATTTTTGCCTCTGTTAATATGGTGGATAACGTTTATAGACTTGCGTATGTTAAACCAGCCTTGCATCCCTGGGATGAAGCCTACTTGATCATGATGAATGACTTTTTTGATGATAAGCTGTAATCTATTGGCTAGGATTTTGTTGAGAATTTTTGCGTCTATGTTCATGAGTGAGATTGGTCTGAAATTCTCCTTTTTGTTTGGGTCTTTTCCTGGTTTTGGTATCAGGGTGATGTTTGCTTCATAGAATGTGTTGGGGAAGATTCCTTCTTCCTCAGTTTTTTGGAATAATTTCTGCAGTACAGGAATAAGCTCTTCCTTGAAGGTTTGATAGAATTCTGGAGTGAAGCCATCTGGACCAGGGCATTTTTTGGTTGGAAGCTTTTTTATTGTTTCTTTGATCTCAGTGCTTGAAATTGGTCTGTTCAGGAGCTCTATTTCTTCCTGGTTGAGTCTAGGGAGAGGGTGTGATTCCAAATTTTGATCCATTTCTTTCACATTGTCAAATTTCTGGGCATAGAGTTTCTGGTAGTATTCAGAGATGATCTCTTGTATCTCTGTGGGATCAGTTGTTATTTCCCCTTTATCATTTCTGATTGAGGTTACTAGAGATTTTACTTTTCTATTCCTCGTTAGTCTGGCCAATGGTTTATCTATTTTATTTATTTTTTCAAAAAACCAACTCCTTGTTTCATTAATTTTCTGAATGATTCTTTTGTTTTCAATTTCATTGATCTCTGATTTGATTTTGGATATTTCTTTTCTTCTAATGAGTTTAGGCTTAGATTGTTCTTCTTTTTCCAATTCCATAAGATCTCTTGTGAGATTGTTGATGTGCTCTCTTTCTGTTTTTTGAATGTAGGCATCTAAAGCGATGAATTTTCCTCTCAAAACTGCTTTTGCAGTATCCCACAGGTTTTGGTAGCTTGTGTCTTCATTGTTGTTATGCTCAGGAAGTTAATGATTTCCTGTTTTATTTCTTCCTTCACCCATCTGTTATTCAACAGAAGATTGTTTAGTTTCCATGCCTTTGGGCTGGGTCGAGCATTTTTGTTAGAGTTGAGTTCCACCTTTAGTGCCTTATGGTCTGAGAAGATACAAGGTAAATTTTCAATTCTTTTGATTCTGTTGATATTTGTTTTGTGTCCCAGGATATGATCAATTTTGGAGAATGTTCCATGGGATGATGAGAAGAATGTATATTCTTTATCTTTGGGATGGAGTGTTCTATATGCGTCTATCAAGCACAGTTGTTCTAGGGTCTCATTTAAGTCTCTTATATCCTTGTTTAATTTCTGTTTAGAGGATCTGTCCAGCTCTGTAAGAGGAGTGTTAAGGTCCCCTGTTATTATGGTATTATCAGATATCATATTGCTCAGCCTGAGTAAGGTCTGTTTCAAGAATCTGGGAGCATTTAAATTGGGTGCATAGATATTTAGAATTGAAATGTCTTCTTGTTGTATTTTTCCCTTGACCAATATAAAGTGACCATCTTTGTCTTTTTTGACTTTAGTTGCTTGAAATCCACATGTATCTGAAAATAAGATTGCAACTCCTCTTTTCTTCTGAATTCCATTTGCCTGAAAAATTGTCTTCCAACCCTTGACTCGGAGCTTTAATTTGTCTTTTGAAGCCAGGTGTGTTTCTTGCAGACAGCAAATGGATGGCTTGTGTTTTTTAATCCAGTCAACCAATCTGTGTCTCTTCAGTGGGGAATTCAAGCCATTAACATTTATTGAGATAATTGATAAGTGTGGTAGTATTCTATTCGTCTTATTTGGTGAGAGTCCATTGCTTAGTTTTATCTTTTGCATCAGTGTGGAGGTTTGGTTCTGTCCTTTAATTTCTGAGTTCTTACTTTGCTGCTGATCCATTGTGGTGGTCAGTGTGCAGACAGGTTGAAGTATTTCCTGTAGAGCTGGTCTTGTTGTGGCGAATTTCCTCAATGTTTGTATATCTGTAAATGATTTGATTTCTCCATCAATTTTGAAGCTTAGCTTAGCAGGGTACAGAATTCTGGGCTGGAAATTGTTCTGTTTAAGTAGATTAAAGGTAGATGACCATTGTCTTCTTGCGTTGAAAGTTTCATTAGAGAAGTCTGCAGTCACTCTGATGGATTTGCCCCTGTAGGTCAACTGGCGCTTACTCCTGGCAGCTTGCAGAATCTTTTCTTTTGTCTTGACTTTGGACAGGTTCATCACAATGTGTCTTGGAGAAGCTCGGTTAGAGTTGAGGCCACCTGGGGTCCGATAGCCCTCTGAAAGCAGTGTGTCAGAATCTTTGGTGATATTTGGGAAATTTTCTTTGATAATATTCTCTAGTATGGCTTCCATTCCTCTGGGGCATTCTTCTTCCCCTTCTGGAATTCTTATAACTCGTATGTTGGAACGCTTCATAAAGTCCCATAATTCTGACAGTGAACGTTCTGCTTTCTCTCTCTTCTTTTCTGCCTCTTTTACTATCTGAGTTATCTCAAAAACTTTGTCTTCTACCTCTGAAATTCTTTCTTCTGCATGGTCTAACCTGTTGCTGATACTTTCCATTGCATCTTTAAGTTCCCTGATTGACTGTTTCATTTCCTTCAGCTCTGCTATATCCTTTTTATATTCTTCATATCGTTCATCTCTGATTCGATTCTGTTTTTGGATTTCCCTGTGGTTATTTTCCACTTTATTAGCAGTTTCCTTCATTGTTTCCATCATTTCTTTCATTGTTTTCAACATGTGTATTCTAAATTCCCTTTCTGTCATTCCTAACATTTCTGTATAGGTGGAATCCTCTGCAGTAGCTACCTCATGGTCCCTTGGCGGGGTTGTTCTGGACTGGTTCTTCATGTTGCCTGGAGTTTTCTGCTGATTCCTCCTCATGGGTGATTTCTTTTATCTATTTCCTTGCCCTAATTTTCCTTTCACTTCCTCTTGCTCTTTAAGTTCTCGTGCCCGTGGACTAAGGGTTATGGGACCAGAAGGGTGAGAAGGTTTAAGAGCAAAAAAGGGATGAAAGAAAGGAAGACCGAGTGATAAGGAAAAAAAAAGAAAAATAGAGAAAGGAGAGGGGGTGGGTAAAAGGAATATTGACAAAAAGAAGAGAGGCACAGAAAGAGGGAGACAGAGCAATATAGGTGTACAGTAGGGTACTTTGATACAACCTTAAAAAAAAAAAAAAACACCTTCTGGGGGTGCCCAGTTGGGTGGTTCCCTTGAGGTCAGCAGCTCTTTGCTAACCTGATCAGACACAGTACCCCACCTCCACCAAGTAAAGAGGAAAGGCAAAAATGCTATAAATCAAACCAAAACAAGCAAACAGAAAACTTTATGGGATAAAATTGGCTGGAAAAACCAAATAATAGCGGTAGAAACACTAACAAAAATGAAGTTCTAATTATTGAAATAGGCAGCAATGGGAAATTATAATTAAACTAGAAAAATTGAGAAAGAAAAAGGATCTGTATGGAAAAGGTTGAACTTAAAAAACAAAACAACAATCCACAACATCAAAATAAACAAAAAAAACAACCAAACCAAAAAAAAAAAAAAAACACAACCAAAAACAAAGCAGTATGTATATGTTATTGAATACTGTCTGGGCAATACTGGGCAATACTGGTCTTCTGGGGTATGAGATGTTAATCACCGTTCTGATAGGACTGGAGGCTGCTAGTTTCTCAAACCCCAGCAGGTAGACACCCTAAATCTCTCTTCAGCCCACTTAAAAGGCACTTTGAACTGTTCACTTACTGAGCAGAAGCTTTCTCAGGGAAGTGCTTGTCACTGGAATCACTGCTGAAGTGGCTATCCACTTATCCTGTGTGTCAAAACTGGTCTCCCTCTGCCCCTGAGGGTTAGGGCTGCAAGGCGGCTCAGACCCCGCCCTTAGGCTACTTGGTCACTGGGTTACCAGCTCCCACCCAATTCCAGCTCTGCGACCCTGAGGGCGGAGCTTGCCGGGGCAGATCGCTCACAATGTCTGCCTGTGACCCAGAGCCAAACACTATTAGCTCCGTCTGGCTCAGCGGCTCAGACTGGGGCCCTAGACAAAGGCCAAAGTTCTCCGCACTCCCACTCAGGCTCTCCCCAAGGCAGTTCAGCTGAGTGCCAAGTCCAAAGACACCAAAACAGTTCACAGGTAAGGCCTTTCTGGTTTGCAGTCTCGCTGCTACTGAACTTACAGTTGCGGGCGGGTTTAGACGGATTGAACACATGCGACCACTTGCCGGTTTTCCACTGTTTTAGTCCTCCTCTTGGGGTCCAGAAGTCTCTCGCTGACTCCCTGTATCCTCTCAGGGGTGATGATAGGCAGATCCCACCAGCCAGAGATGCCTGGAGTCCTATATCCCCAGACTCACAGTGCCCAGATGCAAGGAAGCTGTTACTTGGCTGCCATCTTGCTCCGCCTCCAAGTTCTCCCATCTTTCGTCCCCTGAAGCATAAAACTTCCTCCCTTGCAATAATACTTTAATTCCTTATTCAACAAATGAAGGCTTACCAGCTAGTTTTATAACCTGGTAACACACAAACTCTACTGTGTGTTGAAACTATTTGGACTGCTGCTTAGAGAAATGTGTGGTTGTTACAGGAGTCCTGAGATCCTCAGACACTCACCCTTAGATATAATTCATGAATTATTTTTCCCTTGTGAACCTGGGCCTAAAAAATGTTGCTCAGATAGGAGGTTTCAAAAGAGAAAGGGGTGGTGGGAAACCTGTGGCTCAGTGGGTAGGGCACTGGCCCCATATACCAAGGGTGGCGGGTTCAAATACAGCCCTGGCCAAACCGCAACCAAAAAATAGTCGGGCGTTGTGGCGGGTGCCTGTAGTCCCAGCTACTCGGGAGGCTGAGGCAAGAGAATTGCCTAAGTCCAGGAGTTGGAGGTTGCTGTGAGCTGTGACACCAAAGCACTCTACTGAGGGCGATAGAGTAAGACTCTGTCTCAAAAAGAAAAGGATAGGGGCAGTGCCTGTGGCTCAAAGGGGTAGGAGGTAGTGGGTTCATACCCAGCCATACGCTGGAGGTAGTGGGTTCAAACGCTGGAGGTAGTGGGTTCAAACCCAGCCCTGGCCAAAGACTGAAAAAAAAAGGGTAATTTGATTGTCCCTCCAAATTCTTTTGAAGCTTCTTTTGACAAAGCCTATCTTCTAGTTATGGTGAAATGAGGAAAGACTCAATGAATAAAGGAGCTTATGTCTCTGCCAGGGTAAGACTTTCCCCCAACCTTCCAAGCTTCATCTCTTATTTTCTGTGACTATGAGTATGAAATTCGCGTCATTTCCCTCACCGGCGTACTCTAAGGTTCGGCAGGAATTTGTTGGGACACAGTTTCCTGAGCATCTGGCTGGCTTCTCCTGCCTTCAACAGCTTCTAATCTCTCATCTTTTAGTCATGCTCCCAGACTGAGTCAGCACCTTGCAGGTTGCTGGAACAGTCTATAGAGATCATCTCATCCAATCCTCTCATTTTACTCTCTGAATCCAAATCGCCCTCCTTTCCAACTTCTCCTTAGAAATGGAAACAAAAACAATGGGGTTTGGCCTCCGAGGAACCCCATGCTCAGCTCTGCTGGCCAGCGGAGTCTCTCTTTGGGATTACTGGGGTCCTCCCACATCGCCATGAGGTTACCTGCTTTACCTTAAAATAACTCTCAGCTGGAAATGCTCAGGCTCATTCAGGCCTCTGCTGAATTCGGGCCTCTGCTTCTTTTCAGCTCAGTCTCTTTCTTCTGAAGAAAGGTTCTGTCAGTGAGCACTAACTGTTAGTGTCCTGGGAGCCTTTGGGAGCATTTCAGGGAGGAAGGCAAGATCTCTAGGGGAGAAAACCAAGGCAATTTAATATGAATATTGGACATTTAGTAAAGTCTTAGTATGTGCCAGGCAGGGTGCAAGTGCTTACACGTCAGTCTCCCTTAATCCTCCCCACCTCCCATGAGTTAGTTATTATCATCTCAATTTCATTCATTTAAGGAGAACAAAGCACAGCCACAAAGCTTGTAAGTGACAGAGCTGGGATTTAAATCTAGGCAATTTAGCTCCAGAACATACACTCCTAATTATCATGCTATCTTTTTTTGTGTGTGGGGGGCAGGGTCCCACTTTGTCACCCTCAGTCGAGTGCGTGGCATCACAGCTCACAGCAACCTCATACTCTTGGGCTCAAGTGATACTCTTACCTCAGCTTGTTGGGACTACAAGCGCCCACCGCAACACCTGGCTGGATCTTTTAGAGATGGGGGTGTCACTCTTGCTCAGGCTGGTCTCCAAGTCCTAAGCTCAAGCAATCCACCCGCCTCAGCCTCCCAGAGTGCTCGGATTACAGATGTGAGCCACCACACCCGGCCCATCATGCTATCTTCACTCCAAAAATCTAGGATGTAAGCAAGAAAACACTGTAATTTACCAATGCCACGAATAAAAAAGGGATATGTTCTTTTAAATATTCTAATAAAATAACTCTTAGCCCTCTTCCCAACCGTAAGCGTGTTCTTCTTCTTTCTGTCCTAGTAGCTTCTAGGATCCCAGTTATACAGATTTAGCATATCAAAGCTGAAAATTCAAATTCTAAAATGCTGCAAAATCTGAAACTTTATGTCAGCTCACAGGAAATGCTCACTGGAACATTTTGGACTTCAGATATTCAGATTTGGGATGCTCAACCAGTTTGTAATGCAAATATGCCCAAATCTAACAAGATCCAAACCCAGAGACATGGCTGGCAACAAGCACTTAGGATAAGGGGCCCTCGACCTGTACTTCCTTGTTCTTTATTACCATGGTCCTGGAGAGACACGTTTTGTTCTGTTAGAGACTCTTAGTGTTCTTCCGCTACCTGTGCCACATGGTGTCACTGAAACATTGGCAGCCTAGAGGCTGGGTCATCCAGCCCACCCCTTCCCTGGCAGTCCTGGAGTCTGGTCCATCCTCTGCCCACTGAAAAAGCTCCTTACCTGCCCTGGCCCAGCCAGGAGCTCCCCAGGTGTAGAGCAGGAGTCCCTCCGACTCCCCTAGCCTGGGTCTATTCAGCCATAGTCCCTCCCGACTGCAATAAATCCAATTGTCTGTAATTTCCATGCTTGGTTCTGTAGCCTGTGTGTTTTATACACACACACCCACAGTCGTGTGCTCCAAGACAGGTCTGCAAGGACCAGGACCTAGAACTGACTCCTTTTCTTAACTCTGCCCCCTCGCCCTGACATCTCAGCCTCGCAGACAATCCTATTTCCTGTTTCAGGATGAATGACAATTCCTCTAGAGCAGTATTTTTAAAATCATGACACACTTGAACTTAAATGTCTATGGCACACTTAAACTGTGTTGGTCAAAAATAAAGAGTAAAAAATAGAATATACTTATCATGCTTTAAACGTCTTTTGAAAATAATTTAATTAATGGTCTTTAAAACTTTTCACAGCATACCTAAGATCCTCTCTTGGGACATGGGTTGAAAATCACTGCAGTAGTGGATAGTTTCCTAAAACTTTACTTGTTAACCTCTGCGGTCACTGGGAAAGACCACGTGGCTAGGTGGCTATGATTTCCTGAGTGCCGATGTGATCACAAGACCATGAAAGGTATGTGACCTACACAACTCAAAACAATACCACCAGGCAGGTGTTTAACAGGTGAGAAAACTGAAGTACAGAAAGTTTCAGTACTTCTGGGAGGAAGTGGCTACCCTATGCAGCAGTTAGTTTAATAAAATTGTCATTGGAACCCCTGCTAATTTGTTGCAGTAGAAGTTCTGGCTCCTATGATCAGAGTAAAACTGCTTAGATAGACTGCGCCTTGCACAGAGTAGCCAAATGGGTTGAATGGATCAATAGTCAAGATGAGCCTCCGAGGCAAGCAGCCATGGTAGTAGGGCATCCTCGCTTTCTCCCAGAAAGATCTCACATTAAAACTCTACAATAAAAATCACCAGTTGACAGCAGGAAGGTGGAAGAGCCAGAGCTCCCTGGGGGCTCCCTCTTGTTCCCACCTCTGGCCCCCAAAGCACTGCCACAAAATTCCAAAACTTGAAAGTTACCAAATAAGTCTGGTCTCCAGCTCATCATGTAACTAGTATGCGATTTATCTAAAAAATTGTCTCTTGAGTAGTAGGGCATTAATATGGAGCTTTTATTGCTACTTTCCAGAATGAACGGTGAGACAGGCCCACTATGGCTGAGAAATTGGTACCAGACTTGTCTGCAACATCGAAGGTATAAAAGGTTCAAGTTGCTGGAGATTGGAAAGGACCTTATAGAGAAAGCATTGGAGGCCCCTCCCTTCCCTTCATCTCAATTCAGGGAAGGCCCCTGTGGGTCCACGTGTAGAGCTGGACACTGGTTTCTTGTAATTGGCAAGCACAGGGCATCAGGAGACACAAGAGGAAGGTCTGGCTACTGTGCCAAAGTCACAGAGGAGAGACTCTGCTATGCTGGGAGGGTCTGCACTTCCAGACTGTGCATGCTGGGAGGCCAGCCGGCCTGGGGTCTTGTTCAGTGGGGCCACCCAAAGGGTGCTAACCCCCAGCAGAAGAGAAGCTGGAGGAAAGTTCCTAAGGACAAAGGGGAAGGGAAAGGAGCAATAGTCAGTCTGGATGGCATTCACCTGCTCAAGGGTGACACCTCCAGGAATAAGGGGAGACCCCTGTGGAGGACACGATCAGCTTAAACACATGCCAACCCAGGGGGTGTGATGCCCGTGTGACAGGCCGAGCACTGCAGCTTCATGTCCCCTCAGCTCTTGTCCATCCCTGGCTTCTACCTGGAGTGCTCAGAGGTCACACTGAGTGAGGCGCAGGAGGAGGGAAAGCATGAAGCAGAGAAACAGAGATGTATCTGCCTCCTTGACTTTTGCCATTTTTAATTACTGAGTGGAGACTGGTGTTTTTTTTTTTTTTTTTGTTGTTGTTGTTGTTACTTTAACTAGCTGTAGAAACTTCCTTTTACTTAAAAGAGAACATCAGGCTTACTCACACCATCTCCCTCCTGCACCTGTGAGTAGGTTTAAAGTGCAGGAGTTGAAAGTTGGCCTTCATTTTTATTAATCCCCCCACATTTTGCTTATCCAACATTCTGGTTGTCCTTATGTTCAGATGAAATATACACTTTGTAACTTCTTCCTGTGGATTCTTAGTGCAGCCTTCTAGAATTCACAGATCAAGACTTTATTTTTTAAATTTCAGAGTATGCCAAGGTAAACATGTTTTGGTTACACAACTCTTGCACATTTTAAGTCAAAGTTATAAGTGTGCCCTTCGCTCAGAATATGTGCCTTGCACCAGTTAGGTGTGAATTTACCCAGCCCCTCCTCCCTCCAAGACTTTTCATGACAGCTCTTGAACCATTTGAGGAAGTCCCCCCGCCCGTGATAAGACTTTTTTCCATGCTCATTTTTCATGGGCCGTGGCTTCAAGCAAGATTCCCTGTCCTCTAGAACTTCTGCCTCTTATCCAAATGGAGCCCATGCCTGGAGCCAGTGCTCCATATGCGGAGAATTCCTTCATGCTATTCATGGAAAGAACTCCAAGCACACGCCGTCTTCTGAGCTTTGCTTTCTCTCTCTGTCATCACACTTAGATCCCGAGGACCTCCGCTATGGAAGCGTCTGCTAAGACTTGAGCACCAGTGCCTGTGCCCACAGCTTTGAGCCTTCACCCCCACCATCTGACTGGTTTACCAATTCCTCTCTCAACCCATTCTGTGGATACTGCTTTTAACCATCTTCTGAACCTTTCCTTCTTCCCTCAAAGAGGATTTTATTTTCCTCTTTACTTACTTTACATTGACTTTGGCATATATCAGCCCTAACCATTCTTGACATCTCAGCCTGTTCTTTAGAAAACCCTCCTACAATGTTTCAACAGAAACTACCCCCTAGAAATGGTATCAGATGGCATCTGCCATTGTAGACAGCCCTGTTGCTATTTCCCAAGATAACTTTATGGGAAACAGCTGGCTCTGCCTGCACCATCGGACAAACAGCATTATCAAAACATAAGTGGCTGCTTCTTTCTTGGGATAAAGGGAAACGAGACACTGGCAAGTAAACAGAAAATTATGATCCTTTCTTTCCCCCTGTCTTCTTGGATTTAATAAAACCATTTTCAAGAGAGAAAGTTTGCCATCAAAATTAGGACACAAGTTACTGTATCATCATAAATATAGCTCAAGCCTTCCAGTGAAGAAAAAGGAGCTAGCACCCCATTCTCTTGATTTCAGCACAAGCAACACATGTGGCTGGAGTGTACAACATAATTTGTGAATAGGGCAGGAAAATGCAATTTGTAGCATTATCCTCTAGTAACTGAAACAAGAAAACTTAAGAAATAAAAGCAGTCATATATTTTCTCATTACATTGAAGTCAAATCTAATATAGCCTTTTTTTCTGAAGCTAAAATCTCATCATAGTATATCAAATGTTTGGGACATCATAAAGTTATAATGAACAATATATCAACCTGATTTGATTAAAATGCATGCAATCAATTGAGAAAAAGGCACCATCTCTAACATTGATAATATCTCTAGCCATGCTGTGATTGAGACCAGCCAGCCACCTTGCTGTGCCTCAGTAACACTTGTAATGGAATGAATGTGAATATTACCTATTTAATCAACTATTGAATGGTATTTACTCATTCACTTTTTATTCACTATCAAGCGGTTTCTTTGCTAAGGCCTCTGACAAAACAAGCATGAATAAAAATATGGCTCTTTTCTCAAGGTGCTCACAGACCAAGGAGGTAAACAGATTTAAAAGTAGATGATTCTGATACAAAATGTTCAGTGCTTCTGGAGATATTTGAGCTGAACACAGGTGAAAGAATAGCTAACTTCACCATGAGGAAAGAAAAAAATGTTTAAGGGAAGGATAGTTTTTAGGTAGGTTTGAAGAACGAGAAAGTAAACAAGGGATGGAGTGTGAAGACTCCGATAAAACATTCTGAGAAAAAAGTTGTTTTCTTTAGAACTTACGGGTAAAGACCATCTACACATTGACATTTTGGGGGCTTTTGTTTTGCCATTCAAAACCATGAAGGTTGTTCTCCATTAATCAATGTTTTTTTTCTCTCTATATTTTTGGTTTTAAAGACAAAGCCTCAGACAGATTGTTTCACTTAGTCACATTCCCACGTGATGATCACTTCCTCCCAAAGCTGGACATTGTGATTTAAAGTGACAGTCAAACTTGACATTTGTCTCTCTCTGCTTATTTTGTTTTCACAACATTGTTTTATAGATTATGAGATGCAAATACGATTTCTCAACCAGATAGCATTTATGTTGTCCCAAATAAATAACTGCTCAAAGTAATACAATCGAGATTCTTTAAAACAGACCCTGGAAGCATCACTCATAGTAGATGAAAGGGAAAAAAGGAAATTTAAAGGAAGCCGTGGTAGAATCAGTTGTATTAGAGCATGAAAATGTTGATCTTATCTATTTATATTTGCGTATCCAAGAACTGGAAGTTTTTCTTAGAGGTAAACAAAGCATTACAATGTTTAAAATGTCTTAATGAACAACATAATCCTCTTTGGAGGAAAAACACAACTGTGGCTAGTACTAATAATAGTTCCATTATGTCATGTGAGATATTAGCATATTTACTTAATATTTTGTTCAAAGAATCAGAGTTTTTTTTTTTTAAGGCAGAGTTGATTATGGTACTATATATTTGTTAAAATGCGCAGGATTGTACTTACTGCGTGTCAACTTGAAAAAAATAAAATTTAAAAAAGTTTTTAGAAAGGAGATGAGAGGTGGGAAAGGAAGAAAACACACTTCCAGTTTTATCATTTGGAAGATATTAGACTTTGGGTTCTTCCCCTGACACTACTCCGGAGTCTTTTCCAAAAGGCAAAGGCTTGGTACATATTACGCAGAAAAATTAAAATCGATCACCCACGCAGCCAGGACAAGAAGGAAGAACAGAAAATTTGGGATTTGACAAGAAAGAAAGGGATCCAAGACAGGAAATTGACTTGGTCAGACGTGTGGAAAAGGCAACCCACAAGGCCATTAATGAGGTCCCCCTAAGACGGCCTTGCTGGGGCACCCCACCCGTGGCCCTGCTCTCTCCAGCTGGGAGGATTTATTTCAGAGGAGCAGTGCCAGAGCCTCGCAAGGGAAACACTGTTGGAGCACGTTTTACCAAGCCAGGCTACAAAAGAGGCACAGGTGGCTTGCTGGACGCTCCTCCTCAGGATGGAGAGAGGAGCCAGCCACAGCCAATGCCCTTGATCCTGGGTGAAGGAAACTCAACTCCACCAAACAGAAAACTCTGCTCTAGAGCCAAAAAAGGGAAAACACAGTGAAGAAGGCTTTTATCCTTCGAAAACAATTGAGGCTGTCTTTTCCTGTCTCCTGTTACCAAAACATGCTGAGAGACAATGTTTATTAAGAAGATGGTCATTAGAAATGACCTACAGATGACGGGACTGAAAGTGTTAAAAGGGGTCTGTAAGCGGATTACCATCATTGGATGGAAGCCAGGGTCAGATCAAAACTGCATGAGGATTAGCTAAAGAGGGTATAGACTAATGCGCCACCGAAAACTGCCCCAAGCCGGCACGTATGTTAGTGCGACCATCCATTCAGGCTGAGAATTGATTCTTACAGGAAGTTTTACAGTTTTACATGAAAAGGAGGAAAACTAAGTTTAGCCAATCTTCCAAAAAGAAAATGATGAATTGTGGCATATTTGAATCCTAGCTCTACCACCTATGAGCCCTGTGACAGTGGGTAGGTTACACACTTGTGCCTTAGTTTCTCCATCTGTAAAATGGGTGGACATGGTAGGACCTATTTCACAGACTTGTATTATATGAGTTAAATACAGGCAAGGCATTTGGAATAGTGAGAGGCACACGGTAACTGGTGCATAACTGTTAGTCAACCAGACTAGAGCTGGTTTTGGGATGCCGACACCAAGTATACACTGAAATAAGCCTGCAACTCTGAACCCAAGTCTGTGCACCATGCAAAGAAGCTCTTTCATAAAATTCTTCAAGTTTTCCTGTTAAGCCATTTGCTACAACTTTGCTACAACATTGATTCTTTCTGGGTTACTAGGTACGTTTTCCTTGACCCCCAAGCCAGTTTTCCTAGTTCCCAAGGCCCATATTATTAGAATAACAGTGAAGTGGAGTGAACCCTTGTTGGTAGCTGGGCAACTTAGAATGCCGTCATTTCTTTATTGATTCACCTGTCAAAGTCTCCTCCTCTTCCTCGACTTGGTATTCCTCTCATCACAGAAGAAGACTGGGCCGGAGGACATCCGTGGTGGTTCCTTTGAATAATAACAATGATGATATTTCATTATTCCATTATATTTTAGGTGATTTGTTATATTCTTCATTCGAATGTCTTGGTTGCTGAGATAAAATGCTGGAGGACTTTCACGATCTGTTATGCTTCTCCAAAGGCCTTGGGTGGTCTGCGCCTAGATATTCCCTTCTGGCTCCTCCATCCCTACCTGGGAAGGCAAACTCTCACCTGCTCTATCCTCCCTCAGGCTCTACAGTGATTTCCTCCTGAGAGTGAATGACCCCTCTCCTTCCCTGGGTCTTAGCTCAAACTCTCAGCTGCTGTCATGGCCCTGGTGTATTGCCTCCTCACTTGTCCGTCTCCTCCCTGGCGTCTTTCAGCGGCCACCTGTGTTTAGGCTCTTCTTGGCTCTCCTTTGACTGATGTTTCTTAAATCTTAATGTAGCTGTTTGAATGTAGCCTCTGATTCTTTCCATGTTTCTAAGAAGCTCTCAGGTAATGCAAAAGCTGCTGGTCCCCATCACACTTTTGTTTATGAGACAGTCTCACTCCCTTACCTGTGGTAGAGTGCCCTGGAATCATCATAGCTCGCAGCAACCTCAAGCTTCTGGGTTCAAGTGATCCTCCTGCCTCAGCCTCCCAAGAAGCTGGGACTACAGGCGCCAGCCACTACACTCAGTCGTTTTTCTATTTTTAGTAGTGACAAGGTCTCACTCTTGCTCAGGCTGGTCTCCAACTCCTGAGCTCAAATGATCCACCTGCCATCCAGAGTGCTGTGATAACAGGCGTGAGCAAGACCTGTAGTCTTCTAAAGAAAGCCTGGGACTCCAGATGTTTTTCTTTTTAACCCAATTTTCAGATTCATGTTCCTGAGCTCTGCTTCTGTCCTTCCTTGCTAAAATATCATGGCTTACTTAATTCAGCAGTAAATTAAATCTCTTCACAATATAACCCTACATTTTGTTTTGCCTTAACTCTCACAATCCCTAGCCTACACTCAATCTAACTTACCTACCCAGGCTACATTTAATGTAATTAGTTACTATCAAGATGCATTTTTCACATTCTTTTTTTAAATTATGATTTCAGATTAATATGAAGGCACATACAATTATGTTGCATTGTTTGCTTTTGTTAGGAAAAGTCCGGATTGTATTTGAGTCCTTCACCCAGGCGGTGTGCCATTGAGCCCTACATCATGTCCCTTAGGTTGGAATTTACTACAGCCCTTCCCCAACTGCTCCCCCCTTCTTGAATTTAATTGTGGGCCTGCAGTTATTCGTCTACTGGTTTCAAATAGTCCTGATTACGTAGAACGCTTCTTTTTTTTTTTTTTTTTCAGTGTCTTACTTTATCACCCTCAGTAGAGTGCCATGGCATCATAGCTCACAGCAACCTCAAACTGTTGGGCTCCAGTGATTGTCTTGCCTCAGCCTCCCTAGTAGCTGGGACTACAGGTTGTTTTCCCATTCTTGAGATACTTTACTTAAGGAGATTGTTCTTCAACTTTCTGCCTTCATGCTTTGCTTGAAATGCCATCTCTCCCCTTTTTATTTCTGTTACTTAAAATCTCATAAATCTGTAAAGACCTAACATAAATACCACTTAATCTGCAAAACATTTCTATTTCCTTGAAATTCATCCTCTCCCTTAAGTAAGGTGCTCTGTTTACACAATGGTGACACTCTGCCTTGTACTTTATAAATCTGCCATCTCTTCCATAAGACCAAGGGCCCTTCGAGAGGATGCTTCAAAGCAGTAAAGAATTGGGGTACCACAGCAAAGTGGAAGCTTTCCACTAATTATTCAAACTCATACAGGCTGAAAATACGAAACAAATTTGAAAAAGTCTTTGATAGCTTCACCTAGCATCAAACTATTAGCCATTGAGCGGCACCTGTGGCTCAAAGAAGTAAGGTGCTGGCTCCATATGCTGAAGGTGGTGGGTTCACACCTATCCCTGGCCCAAAACTGCAAAAAAACCCACAAAAAACAAAAAATCAAAAAAACTATTAGCCATTAGTGACAGTGATGAGGGCTTTTGGGACACACCTCTCAGTTTTCATTCATTTGCCCTGCACTCACTGAATGCTGCCTCTGGGTATGAGCCCGTGCTGAGGGCTGCGGCAGGGCCCAAAGAATATGGCCAGCAGCCCAAAGGTCCTCCCCATCTGGTTGGGGAGATGGCGGGGGAGCCACTGCAGGCTTCCACCACCAGTCACAGGGTCCTGAAGTGGAGGAGTCTTGAGTCTGTTCCGTGACATAATTGTCAAGTTCTGAAAGCTTATGGCTCTGGGGAGAACATGCTTATTAAACAAACACCATGAGGATTTGTCTAGAAATGTGCTTTCAGCGTAATTCCAGTCTCTGCACTTGATAGCCTCCCTTCCAACGTTTACGGCAGCCGCCTGTGCTTCCGTTATCCACTCTAGTGTCTGTGTCTGAAGCTGACACCATTTCAAAGTGCTTCAAAGGAAAACAGGGAGTTTCTCTCATGACTTACGCTCTCCATTCATTCACGAATGATTCTAATTCATAAGAATCAAGGCCCTTAGATACATTCGTTGCTTGCGTGAGGAGGAAAATCCTTAGCTTCTGGAATCAGAAAGTGTCAGCAGTGTCCTTAAAGCTTATTGATGAGACTAAATGCCAATTAGTCAGATCTACCTCTCCTAAGAAATTTCTTCCGAGAAATAATGTTGTCAAAAAGCCCCAAAATATGTGATTCCAAAACATTCTTTTTTATAATCTGAAATTTAGAGAACTTTAGAATTTGAAAGTTTTAGAGGCTGCCCAGTCTAATTTTCTTCAGAGCAAATTGTCATCTATGATCACACAGTTGCTTAGAGGCAGAGCAAAGCCTTGAACTTCAGTCTTCTGAGTGTGAGGCTACGTGGCTAAGTGAAAACTCTGTGTCTCCACCTCTGAGACCATAGCCATTCTTTCCTCTGCAAGGTGCCAGCTACTATCCGTCTGGGGCTTTCGATGTCTTATCACATTAAATGTTCATGACATGAAAGAGGTAAAGTCTCCATCTTTCTTTAAGGCTGCATAGTATTCCATGGTATACATATACCACAATTTATTAATCCATTCGTGGATCGATGGGCACTTGGGCTTTTTCCATGACTTAGCTATTATGAATTGGGCTGCAATAAACATTCTGGTACAAATATCTTTGTTATGTTGTGATTTTTGGTCTTCTGGGTATATGCCCAGCAGAGGAATTACAGGATTGAAGAAAGGGGGGAGTGAGTAGAGGGAGGGGAATCGGTGGGATCACACCTGTGGTGCATATTACAGGGGTATTTGCGAAACTTGGTAAATGTAGAATGTAAATGTTTTGGCACAGTAACTGAGATAACGCCGGAAAGGCTATGTTAACCACTGTGATAAAAATGTGTCAAATGGTTTATGAAGTGAGTGTATGATACCCCATAATCATATCATTGTATACAGTTATGATTTAATAAAAAAAAAATGTTCATGACATTATCCCAATTACAGGAGGCAGGTGTCATCCCACTTTTCTAGGTGAGAAATCTTGAGTCTGAGTGGTGAAGTCACTTGTCTAAGAGTGGGTTCCAAGTGTGTAGATCATGCTTCAAGCCCCTGAATCCTTTCTCAAGGAAAGACTTTACCTGCTGGCCAACAGCAGGCAGCCCTGCCAGTTGGGAGGGAGAACAGGAAACAGTCCTTATCCTCAGGTGAAAAGGAAAAAGATATCTTTGTTCTACCATGTGGTTACCAGCTCTTTCTCTGTTCTTGTATCTGAATCTCATTGCTTAGTTAGCCTGGACTCCACACCACAAAGCTTCCCCAGCCCTGAGGCCTCCTGTCTTACACCCTCTCTCTGGGGTGGCATCCACTCTGGGGGTTTCATTGTCCTCCAACCTCAAGCGTGTGTTAAGCTGTCTTCCAGTCCCAGCCCATCTCTCCAGTTTTACTCACTCATCGACAATTGTCTGCTAGGCCCGCACCAACAGTACACGTTTCAAGGTTCAAAAAATGGGACTTTGCAGGAGCTGTACAGAAGTAGCCAAGCATGGTTACTTAGGACTGTTGTGAACGGAACTTCAGGTAGATACATTCAAGTCCTCTGCACTGCCTTCCACCCAGAAGGAATTTAACAACCCTCCAATTTTTTCCTGGGCTGGGGCCGTCAGGGTTTGTTAACATACATTCACATCTTCTCCTGTGAGTACCACTGTCAGTATTCTGGGGTCTTTGCTGCCTGAGACACTTCTTAGGTTACAAACAACCAAGTGGCCAATTCTGGGTAGGAAGAGTTCTTGGAGAAGTTCTGCGTGGATGTCAAGCACAGCCTGGACTGAGAACCAAGCAGCTGCTTCTTTGGGGGCTGACTGGGTGGTACTGGCAGGAATTCCATTTCCCTGGAGCTTAAAAGAAATACACACAATGCTCTTTAATGTGAATCCAGCTAAAAGCTGGCTGGGGACAAGTGACAGCCAGATAGCTTGCACGACCATAGTTGTACATCTTCCCTTTGAAGACTGTGTTCGTAGCTATTCCCCCCAAAACACCTTATTATAAACCTATTGAGGGCGTTCCATGGTTTGGGGGTGTATAGGAGAGCATGATAGAAACATTTTAGATCGGCTATTCCTGTTCTTAATATTAAGGTAATTTTGATATCTGTCTAAGCTTCTTATTAAAGGAACATGATTGCCTTTTAGCATTTCTGAGAGCGGCAATAGCTGAGAGTTACGTACTTTACTGTGCACTAATTCCATCTTCCTAACACACTCCTTTGCACAGCTTTCCCTGTGTACATACAGGCACACACACTCGGGCACCGTCCTCCAAGGCAATCAAGGCCCATCAAGGGTCCTCCCTACTGCGATTTATTTTCTGCTTTTAAGTTCCATTAAGGACCATTTGAGAGTGACTATTTCATAATGGCTCACACTTGATAAAACCAGTTCAAGAGCAATTTACATGCCTAAAACTAACGTACAAGAAAAAAAAAAAACAAAACAAGGAAAAAGGTTATGTGAGGAGCAAACCAAAATAGTTTAAAAAGAAGTTTCTAATAACAGTAGAAATTAAACAACTTCGTTGCTTTTAAAGTTAAATTTAAAAATTTATGAAATGTAATTTTCAAATAACAAATTAGGAAAATACGGCAACATTATTTCTTAACATTTAATGTCTTTTCTGTCATATTTTTTTGTTCCTTTATGTTAACATTTACTTTTTGTCTGAGCTGGGAAAAAGATTTTGTGTTCAGATAATTTATACTTTCCTCTATCACTTCATGCTAAAATTAGTATTCTTAAAATACTCTGATGCACCAAGAAAGTATACGAAAAAGAACATAATTATACAGTTTCAAAAATCTCTAACTTTCCTCTTGATTTGGTTTGATAAAAATAAAATTTTTAGATTTGATTTCTCTAATTTGATTTGAGATTTGACCCCACCTTCTAGAAACACAGTGATCTTTTGGGTTTCATGTTATAGATTGCAAATGATTTTCCTATTCTTCCATTTACATGGTGAGTTGAAATAAACACTATAGTTATGTAACTGACATGGTATAAAATGATTTCTAGACATCTTTTTATCTCTCTTTTATGGCCACCGAAAGCTAGTTGAGGACTCACCATAAGAAAAGGAATTTTGCTTTTAAACATAGTTTCTTCTGCTACTTTTATTTAAGACTGGTAAGGCTTTCTTGTTCTGCCTCAGAAAAACCAGAGCCCTGTCTATAAGGCCAGAAATAGTCCATCCTCAGACAGAGTGAAGCCTGCAGTTGCCCAGAAGCTTCCTGCCTAGTGCCCTCCTGTAGGGAAGCAGAATGAAGTGGTCTTTCCACCAACCTCCACAAACTCGTGGAGCCGGGGCTGCAGGGAAAAACCACCTCCATTCTGAAGGCCCCATCCAGCCAGTTATGCAAGGTTAAATGTGCTTCCATTTCCAGAATTATTTAGAGAACCAGTAAAGGTTAAGGGACCATAGAAACGCCATCTAATCTGGCAACTTCACAAGTGTGGTTTCTTATTAAAATTTAAAAGATCACAGTGAGGAAACTTCAGGAGAACTGGACTGTTGGTGAAATTCCTGTCGGATACTTGAAGAAGGTCTATCGTCAGGGACCCAAGAATTCAATCCAAGCAGGAGAAGGCTCCTGTGGGATTTGGAATGAGGAGCCAGTGAAGGGGAGAGTGTCCCCTACATCTTTCTCACTGACTGTGGCCCCGGGGCCAGGTGGACGTGGGAGGAGTCTCCCACTAATGTGATACCCTTCACTAGCCTCTCAGAGAGACTAAATAAGCCCCCTAGTGCGACAGGAGGCGGGTGGTAAAGCAAAATCATCCAGGGTCCCTAAATCCTCAGTCAAGAGAGTCTCACCGTTAACGACTGCCAGGCATTGCCCGTCGGTGTCTCTAGGCCAGGCCCTCAGTAAGGAGGGTGATGCTCCTGGCGTTATCCCCGCATCTCTGTGAGCAGCAGAGCAGTTTCCACGTTCAGTTACAAAGCCTCTGAGCACTTAAACACCTTGCTCAGCGTCACAGCGTAACAGGTGGCTTTGCAACCGCAGCTCGCCTGGGCGGCTTCTACACCCCGACGCTCTGCTGCTGGGTCTGCCATTTGCCAACATTTCCTGATGCCCTAGAATTGTTCCGAACTCACACCTGGACCTGTCACTCTTAGCACAGCCCCAGCTGCTGGGTGAAGTCTTCATTTTTATTCGTCCACCCCTATGTCCTCCCAAAGACTTTCTTAATGCTTCAGTTTTATATACATAAGGAAAAATGATTTTTTTTTTTTAAAAGAGAAAGTTGGAATGAAGCAAACAAGAGGGAATTCCTGACAAAGAACCCATCCTAGGGGAGAGAAGAAAGAAGAGAAAAATCCCAGCTCGTCGTGACAGCAGAGCTTTGGCTGACGTGCAAAAGTCTGTGGAGGAGGCAGGCAGATGGTTTGTAATCCCTTCGTCAGAAATCATGTTGGGACCTCGTTCCTTTATGTTTGTTTGTTTGGGATAAATACGTCTACGGGACTGGTTTCGTTGTAGCACAGTTGCCTTCAATGCTGTTTATTTGCTTGTTTACAGTCTTCAGTCTTCTGACTGGTGATTGAACATTTAAAACTGAATGTATTGCTTGCATTCAGAAGGTACCCCACTTCCTGTAACATTATCCTCTCGGCTCCCACTAGAAATTTCTTTCTCTCCGTCCTTAGGTTTTTTTGTTCTCACCTCGAATACCAAGGCTTTTCCCAACATCTTACCTTTATTTTCTCCTTTCTGTGCAAACACATGCTTAGGAGAGCACATTCACCTGGCTGGAAGAACGGAGGGAGTCCAAGATTATTTTAACAACGAATCAAGTTCCGGCTCCACTGCGTGTGTAGAACTCGACCAGCTTTCTCACCTGAGAAGCCTCTCCCACTGTGCTCCTTCACAACAAAGGGGCAGAGATGAAGACGTACCCAAGTCTTTGAGCCAGTGGTGTAAGGGCATTTCACACGCATGCACAATGCCCCTCACGCCTAAATTATTCTGACACATACAATAAATGCAAAGGACCGGAGAAAAAGCCAAGAGTTACATTTAAAGCAGAGAAAAAGCTAATGACTTCAAAGAGTAAAATACAATCAATTGCTTTTAAATGTGTCACATAACAGAGCTCCTGTTCTCCCAGCACAGAAGCCCTGAGAGGAGGTAAGAGCAGGTTCCACACTGGTTTGAACACCTTTCATTTCAAGCAATTAGAAAGCTGTAAATGGGGGAGCTGGCAATTCCGTTTGGACCGACACATTTTAAGAGGGCCCATGATTGTGACTTCATCCTGATGTCTAAGCCTTTCATAAACAAGGTGGTTCCCAATTTTCATAAATTCATATTTGTTTTAACAGAAGTTGTCCCTGCTCTCTGGATGGCGATAGATTGACTTAAACCAGACTTAACTCAGCTAGGTCCTGAGAGAAAAAGTCTTCAATACTCATTTTAGCCCTAAGACTAAACATGTGGTATATGGGAAGTAACTTCGAAGAATTTTTTCTTGTTCTATGTATTTTTTTGTTTTTCTATCCACTTTATTTATTAGACCTAGATAATAACAATTAGATTATAAGACATGAAGCAGTTGATTTCAATGGAGCATGCACCTGCTATATTGATATTTTTCAATAATGATTTATTAAATTATATTCTTAGATAGGTATATGTTTAAAACTTGCAAACATCTAAGGATAACATCTGCAAGAAACTGGAAAAAACTTTAAGATGCCATTTCATACACTATGGTCTGCAATAATGATTTTAGTTCAATTTTGTCCCCGCTCATGTGCCAACAAAGACTGATTTATAAAGCATGTTCCCCACTCCAGAAGCAGATAATACTGGAGATAATTACTATGCCTGGTTACAGTTTAAGAGCAATTTCCTGAGGCGCCACTTGTAAAAGTGAAAGAACATACATTGGAATGAGCGCTGGTCAGCCAGCTACAAAAAGAAAACTAAGAAGCTGGGCCACAGCCTGTTTTCCAAAGGTAGTTTAATAATCACGTCATCACTGATGAACCTGAGACTCTTCCACGATATTACTTTGCTATATGGAGACACAAACTCTTTGTAAGCTTTTCAGGCACATAGAAAAACCAAATGAATCACACTACAATTTTACACAATTTATTTACAATTGTGATAAGTGTTTTATCATCTAAAAGCGGGAGTTATTAAAATCTAAACTAAAATTCGGACTTCTTCTGGAAATCAAACTATATTTTTATTTTACCTAAGAAAAGAATCAGTAGCTATATTGACAAGTCTCTTATTATATTTATATCGAAAACTACAAGAACATTGTTTTATGTTTCCTTTAAAGGAAACCCACAATTTGTTACAGAATATTTGAACCTAAGAAAAAATTAGCCTAAGATAAAATGGTGATAGGTACAATTAATCTTGCTTTAAAAAACTATTGTTGCTCAGTGTTTACATTTTTTAGGTTCTCTAAATTTATGCTTACTATAAAAATGATGTTTTTTTTCTTATGAATTTTGACAAAATCAATGAAAGACTGAGCACACCTTTGGCAAATTAAAAAAAGACGTAGGGCTAAAAAAATGTGTTTGTGTAAACCATCAGTTTTAGTTATTTCACAATACACACCTACAGAAAATGGAAATTTTAAAAGCTAGATGTTTTAGAAACCCCTAGGTATTTGGTACAGAGAAGGTACTACCTTAATACAGTGGGTTTTAAAAACAAAAGTTTTTCCCCCACTATAGCTTTAAGAAATAAAAGAGGGAGACAGTTTTTTCTTATCTAAATCTTTATTAAAAGAAAAAACAAACAGGTTTAAAAGAAAGGTAACCACAAATTTCATTAAATATTAAACATTTTAATTATCAAAGATATTTAGACAATATTTGCTGAAATTTCTGCACAGCAGAAGCACCTTGATTACAGAGCTCAGAGTGTCACGTGCTCATGTGAGTTTATTTTTGGCATTAAAAGTATCTAAAGTCATATTTAAACAAATGTGGTAATAGATAAACTGACAATAAGTTATTTTTGATTGATTCTCAAATGTTTACAAATTATCATTATGCAATCGACACTCCCTTAGGGGGAAGACTTTTACAGACTCTTTCTGTAATGCTTAGCATTGCACTGAAGTAATTTCCTTAAAAGTTAATAGTCAGTAAAATTATTTAAAACTGAATTATAAATTGTTTCTATTAGCATGATAAAATTAAAACGTTATACGTAAACTGATTATTTAATAACAAAAGTTTAAAAGTGAAATGGCATAGATGTTAGCGAAAATAAAAGATCATTTAAAATGTGGCTGTGCAGTACGTGCGTGACACCTGCCAGCACCCTTTTGAGGGGTGACCTTTCCCTTTGTAAGTCTTGGAAGTTTCCCTTTGCAATCTGAGAAGTGCAGTATCATATTTACTGTATTTTTCAAAGGTCTACTATAGAAAAGATTACATATTTAAAGTTCCCGTTTAGTAAAACAAAACAAAACAAACAAAAAAAAAAAACAAGGAAATCCTACAAGTGTCTTTTTTTTTTCTTGCGTATAGTACACATTCATGAATGTCCACTAGGCGCAAGGGAGATTGTTCAGCTGCACAACATTCTCGGCAGCAGTGAGGACGTCAGACACTGACGTGACAAATGGTTTCCAGCCAGTGAGCTAAGAGGAAAACAAATGCAAGACTCGTTTTATCACTAAACATTGCAGGTTTTCAACTTTCTTAGAAAAACAATGTTTGTAAACTTGCCCACAAAAGTTGGGTCATATTAAACAGCCCGTAAGGCACTTTGTCAGAGGACGAAGCAGTGGAGGCTGCTTGACTGGCAATTTGTCTAGCAGGAAACATTCTGTCTTTAAAGAGAGCAAACTAGAGCGGGGTGGTCCTTCCAATGATTTACGGTCACACAAGAGTGCTAAAAGCTTTAACATTTTTAATCTCACTGTGTTTGCCAAATTTCCCTGCAGAAGACGTCTTTTCCTTGTAATTTAAAAAATATATTAGGAGCTATCAATTTTAATAACGTATCGTTTTTCAATCTAATATTTCAAAGAACATGAACACATTGATTAGTATTTGCAAAACATCCAAGCCACTCTATTAACAATGAATTACAAAACAAAAGATCTTAGTATAAAAATGTTTCATGTTATTAACAATTCCCTTGCGACTTCCGATGGCTTCACATATTACAGTATAAGCTTTGGTATAAAACATGCAAATACAAGCCAATAAGGTCGTGAATACAGGGCTGCTAACACCAAGCACTTGTCAGATGGGGAGTTGCACAGACACAGCAGGTGGGGAGAGAGTGACACACCGCTGTAGGGTGACTAGTTTGCTCTTCTACTTGTTCTTAGTTTGTGTGTTTTGCTCCTGGAAAATCTTCAGCAGAGATTGATCCACGTAATAGGGTCTTGCGGTAGAACCATCGTTTCTTTCTAAATCGTCCACTAGGAGGAAGAATGGCACAGAATAAATATTAAAGCAAAACTGTAGGAGAAGTAACAGCGCCATCTGCTGCTTACTTGCTTTACAGCAGTTCAGAATATTTTCTTAAACAGCATAGTTTGGCATCAACATTATTGTAAACATAGTCATGAGAAAACAGCCCTTGTGATTTTTAACAGAAAGATATTATCTCATTTCTGTGTATCAGGTCAGAGTCTGCCAACATCGCATGTTCCTCAGTTCTGTGAGTGAGAAAATAACTTTTACCTTCTTTTTCTCCATGGAGTAAATTAGCGTATTTGTTCAAAATGGATTTTATTTTGCTGTCAACAATTTAGATAGGACAGCCTTGAAAAATAAGACTTGTAAAATGTTATAGTATTTCAGATCCACGAACTGCAAGTTTTGAGGATCACTCCCCTGCCTTTTCACAGCTATTAGTTTAATTGCTTTGTAAGAAAATGGCTTCTATATCTCTTCTCGAAAACAATGCTCAATTTTGCTTTGCGTATTTCAATTACACAAAGAAGTAATAATGGAGAATATTTTTCTTACTAGAAATGCCATAATATAAATAGGCAATTAGTTTCTTACATTGTTGGTTTACATTTTATTCAAGTGATTTTCCAACTTATATGTGCATCAGAATGAAATAGAGAAATTTATAGTAATTCACATGGTGGCCCAAACCCAAACACAATATATCATGATCTCTTGGTTGGGGGATGCCATAGGCATCTATTAAATATATTTATTACAAGTTCTCAGGTAGAGGTCACTATTTTACTAGTTGTGATCCCTGTATTGATGAATAAAATAATAATAATAATATTGTTGGAAAAAAGATGTCATCATTCTTCCCCGCTTTGTGCTTCAAGAAGAATGAATAAGAAGAAGACTCTTTGCCAAGATGTGAATCCAAGTGACACCTTTGACTGCAAAAATCTCAAGAAAGTAATCTAAGAACAAATTGGTCATCACTACAAGAACCAATATTTTGAATATCTTTTCTGTTCATTGGCTTATAAACCCGCCACGGAGTTAGTCTAAATCTAGGTTTCCACACTTCAAGATAGTTAAATAAATTAGCATATATATATTACTTTGCAATATGATAATACATTTCTAACTTTTCTTGGATGAATGGATCATATTCAGATCAACATGCTAGATCAACATGTCCCTTTCTGTTAATACATAAATAATCCTTACACGCAAGTTTAGTGTAAAAGCTGAAAGGATGGGCATTGACTCAATGCTGCTTTCAGGCTGCGATTTTACACCATCAGACATATCAGACACATTTGTACACAGGGATAGGCAAGGTCTGTGAGTGTCTGATTCACGCTTTGCTCCACCCCTGTGGCCAGCAGGAGTGGAGGGTGGTGACAACTTTCCTGCCAAGACCTATGCCCTCGAGGGAGATATTTTATAACCCCAAATATGCCCCTTGTAAAGATACCAGATGAGGTACCTAATGGAGGGCCAACAGAATTTTTTTTTTTTTGGGTAAAATCTGAAAATCTCTTTTCCTTTTCCTCACTGTAAGTTGAGCTAAAATTAGAACAAAGTCACATAATCTCTTTAGTCTAGAAATACAAATATGCCCAGGAAAAGATTTAATCACTTGTCTGAAACAAATTCATACCCATCTTTTAAATGGTAGAAAAAGGAAATTTGGGTTAAAGACAAAAGGCATGAATCATGTGGCAATTCAAATTTTTTGTTCAGAATATTTGTGTGGCGGCCAGAGGTTCATATTATTGGAAATGACATTCTAGAACTCACATTTGACTTCAATATAAATATTATCTCACTGAAACAGTAATTTTTACCCAGTAATGCTCTCTGTAGAACTTGTGTGACATTAACATCTGTTTCTTATCCACTTGACTCATTGAAATATACTTACTAAAGAACCATTAATACAAGTTTAATCACAGTTTAGAGGGTTGTCCACCAGCTTCAACAGTATAAATAGAACCATAGCACCATATTTACAAATGCAGTACCATATGCTGGCTAACTATAAATCAGTATTTTTATGGCTAATTGATTACACATTTGTAGTGTTTTCAAAAATTGCCTGAATATCCTTTACAAATATACAGTTATAAAAAGAAAGGCTATCAAAGAGCTGTGACACAAACAGCACACTGAGTTATAAAAGTTATTAAAACATTTCGGCTATAGAGTTAAAAAAATGTTTGACATTAACACTTTGCGCTTCAGCTGGGACCACAGTCTAAAAATCAACAGAAGCTCCTGTCATCAAATTCTGACACTGCGGGTGGCACCAGGTGCTGACATTTTAGAAATAAGCACAGAAATTTCACATCACACAAAAGCAACAGTTACAATGGACCTAATTTACAAAACTTCTACTTAAAAGCGAGCGATACTGTGAGGAACTTTTTCTAGTCTTTCTGCTTCTGGGGCACTAGTCGCTTCTTGATGAGAATTCCATGGAGTTTAGGGGCTATGAAGTAGGGTTTTTCTGTAGATCCATCATTTCTTTCCAGATCTTCACCTGTGTGTGTAGCAGCCAAAGTGGGCAAAGGCGGCAAGCGGCGGCGGAACAATTATACATGTTTTTATAAATTGGAGTGTCGACAGGGAAAAATCAGAGAAATCAGCGTTAGAAAGTCATATATAACAGCAATCTGAGCAGTGAAGGTGCAGATGCTGGACAAAGGCAAGAAGACTTACCTCTGTCAGGAGGCACTGGAACTTCCCAAATCCCTCCCAGCATTATTTTGATAGTGTAAAAATTAACCATCACGTACCAATAGGGGTCAGGGCAACCCCACCAATGTTTCCTCTCTTTTTTTTCCTTTTTAAATGTTAGGTTGTTGAAAAACCCACGGGTGGGGTTGGTCTCTCACCCCTTTCCTTACCTGGGGACGTGATTAATAATCTCTTCCTGCCCTTTTAAAGGGGTTATCATTAAATCCTGTGACTATTCATTTCAGAAAGATATAAATTGCCATGTCCTTGGGAATGAAGCTGCATCAAGAGGGTATTAATCCCTTGGAAAATGTGGAATAACATTTGAATTTCAGAGTTTCAACTCGTTTTTAACGGCAGTCCACACCCTAATGTCACAGACGAAGAATTTGAGCCCAGAGATGTAAAATGACTCAGCTCATGTCAGAAGCTCCAAGGCAATCAGGATGAGCCTGTCGACACCGAGTCCAGTTTTTGTCTTTCTTAACCATAAGACGTCCTGTCCTAAATCCCTACCATCTGCTTCAGACCATATGCAAAAGTTAATATCAGAATATCCGTGTTTTCTGACTTCTGTAATATGTGGATTTCCCTCCTGCTTTGCGGGGGCTTTTATTCAAACAATGGCATGTTCCCTGAGCACCTGCCTGCTGGGAGAGCCCCAGACTTATGCTGAGAGCAAGACACTTACATGGAATTCAGTTTCCTGCAGTTACACATTATTCATGGTAGACAGATAGTATCTACTCTCCTTTGGGAACGGCTGGTCATCGGTTTAGTAGATTTTTATATCCGACCTCACAGTTCCTCATACACAACATGAATAGCTAAGAAGGGATGTGATAGACACCAAACATGTTTGTTCTTTTGTCCTTAACCCTATTTCTGCACAGTAACGCCCCCCCCCACCATCTTTGTCTGCAGATTTGCTTTCTACGGTTTCACTTTCCATGGCTTCAGTAAGCTGAGGCCAACCGCAGTTCGTAAATATGAAATAAAATACTCCAGAACTAAAACAATTCCTAAGCTTGAAATTGTGCACTGTTCCTAGTACATGGTGAAATGTCCTGCCGTCCCCAGCATCCCAGCCAGGCCATGAGTTGTCCCTGTGTTCCTCCATGTTACCTGCCCCTTATTCACTTAGTAGCCATCCCAGGAGGACTGTCTTGGAATTGCAGGACCCGTGTTCAAGGAACCCTAATTTTACTTCATAATGACCCCAAAGCACAAGAGTAGGGATGCTGGCAATTTGGATATACCAGGAAAAGCTTTAAAGTGTCTCCTTTAAGTAAAAAGGTGAACATTCTTGAATTAATAAGGAAAATGGGCTAATATTAAAATGATGTTTTATACAGTAAGAATGAATCTATTAATCTGTGAAACTGTGAGGAAGGAAAAGGAAATCTGTGCTAGTTTTGCTGTTACACCTCACACTGCTGAAGTTTAGACTGCAGGGTGTGATAAGTGCTCAGCTAAGATGGAAAAGGTATTATGTTTGTAGGTGGAAGCTACGGACAGAAACATGTTCCAGTTGATGGCAATGGGGTTTGGTACTATGTGAGGTTCCATGCATGCCTTGGGGGGCTTGGAATGACCCTCCCACAAATAAGGGGGGTCTCCCGGATCATGTCTGTATCATTGTTACCATGAAGGTACTAGTAGGAAGCCTGGTCTGGAGCACATTAATAATCATCTATAACTATCATTTTTCCCACCCCGGGGAAACATTTGTGCACTGTTTATATCAATGAACTGTTTACTAATAATTGGCATTTTAACAAGCACCAGTTTTCTGGCAGCCAAGATAATAGGTATAAAAAGATATATAAACACAATTAAAAGTATAGTTTTGCACAATCGGAATTTGGCTTGGGGTGTCATTTAAGAATATTTTCTGAAGTACAATGTTGCCTCAAGTAACATCTGGGGAGGGAAGAGAAATAAAATGTCATTTCCCTTGTTCTTTATTATCGAAGACAAGAGTTTCTGAAAGGGAACTATTCATGTCAACACGCAATGTATTGGATAAAGCTGATATTATATCCTGCTTTCAAGGAGATGGCAAAGGGTTAATAAATGTGGGAAATGTTTCTCACTGCTTCAATGCAAAATCCACTGCCAAACTTAAAATCTACACAATTAGCCTCCAAAGACTGCAAACCAGTAGACATTTCCTGAGACAAACTTTAAGGTGTGTTTTCAGTGACAAGAGTTGGGAAGGCCACAGAGGGACTTTCCAGTATTGCTTCCATCGTCAGCGTTTGAGATGAGAGCAGAGATCCCTCACCATGCCAGAGCCAGTCCCCACCAAGTCTCCTCACTACCTTCCTCCCAACTCCAGGACTCCTCACTACCCCCCTCCCACCTCCAGGTCTCCTCACTACCCCCCTCCCACCTCCAGGTCTCCTCACTACCCCCCTCCCACCTCCACGTCTCCTCACTACCTTCCTCTCACCACCAGGTCTCCTCACTACCTTCCCCCCACCTCCAGGTCTCCTCACTACCTTCCTCCCACCTCCAGGTCTCCTCACTACCTTCCTCCCACCTCCAGGTCTCCTCACTACCTTCCTCCCACCTCCAGGTCTCCTCACTACCTTCCCCCCACCTCCAGGTCTCCTCACTACCTTCCTCTCACAACCAGGTCTCCTCACTACCTTCCCCCCACCTCCAGGTCTCCTCACTACCTTCCTCCCACCTCCAGGTCTCCTCACTACCTTCCTCTCACCACCAGGTCTCCTCACTACCTTCCCCCCACCTCCAGGTCTCCTCACTACCTTCCTCCCACCTCCAGGTCTCCTCACTACCTTCCTCCCACCTCCAGGTCTCCTCACTACCTTCCCCCCACCTCCAGGTCTCCTCACTACCTTCCTCTCACAACCAGGTCTCCTCACTACCTTCCCCCCACCTCCAGGTCTCCTCACTACCTTCCTCCCACCTCCAGGTCTCCTCACTACCTTCCTCCCACCTCCAGGTCTCCTCACTACCTTCCTCCCACCTCCAGGTCTCCTCACTACCTTCCCCCCACCTCCAGGTCTCCTCACTACCTTCCTCTCACAACCAGGTCTCCTCACTACCTTCCCCCCACCTCCAGGTCTCCTCACTACCTTCCTCCCACCTCCAGGTCTCCTCACTACCTTCCTCTCACCACCAGGTCTCCTCACTACCTTCCCCCCACCTCCAGGTCTCCTCACTACCTTCCTCCCACCTCCAGGTCTCCTCACTACCCCCCTCCCACCTCCAGATCTCCTCACTACCTTCCTCCCACCTCCAGGTCTCCTCACTACCTTCCTCCCACCTCCAGGTCTCCTCACTACCTTCCTCCCACCTCCAGGTCTCCTCACTACCTTCCTCCCACCTCCAGGTCTCCTCACTACCTTCCTCCCACCTCCAGGTCTCCTCACTACCTTCCCCCCACCTCCAGGTCTCCTCACTACCTTCCCCTCACCACCAGGTCTCCTCACTACCCCCCTCCCACCTCCAGGTCTCCTCACTACCTTCCTCTCACCACCAGGTCTCCTCACTACCCCCCTCCCACCGCTAGGTCATCTCACTACCTTCCCCCCACCTCCAGGTCTCCTCACTACCTTCCTCTCACACCAGTTCTCCTCACTACCCCCCTCCCACCACCAGGTCTCCTCACTACCTTCCCCCCACCTCCAGGTCTCCTCACTTTCGCTCCTAACACCAGGTCTCCTCACTACCCCCCTCCCACCTCCAGGTCTCCTCACTACCTTCCTCCCACCTCCAGGTCTCCTCACTACCCCCCTCCCACCGCCAGGTCTCCTCACTACCTTCCCCCCACATCCAGGTCTCCTCACTACCTTCCTCCCACCTCCAAGTCTCCTCACTACCCACCTCCCACCACCAGGTCTCCTCACTACCTTCCCCCCATGTCCAGGTCTCCTCACTACCTTCCCCCCATCTCCAGGTCTCCTCACTACCTTCCTCTCACCACCAGGTCTCCTCACTACCCCCCTCCCACCTCCAGGTCTCCTCACTACCCCCCTCCCACCACCAGGTCTCCTCACTACCTTCCCCCCAAGTCCAGGTCTCCTCACTACCTTCCCCCCATCTCCAGGTCTCCTCACTACCTTCCTCTCACGACCAGGTCTCCTCACTACCCCCCTCCCACCTCCAGGTCTCCTCACTACCCCCCTCCCACCTCCAGGTCTCCTCACTACCCCCCTCCCACCGCCAGGTCTCCTCACTACCCTCCCCCCACCTCCAGGTCTCCTCACTACCTTCCCCTCACCACCAGGTCTCCTCACTACCTTCCTCCCACCTCCAGGTCTCCTCACTACCCCCCTCCCACCACCAGGTCTCCTCACTACATTCCCCCCACCTCCAGGTCTCCTCACTACCCCCCTCCCACCACCAGGTCTCCTCACTACCTTCCTCCCACCTCCAGGTCTCCTCACTACCCCCCTCCCACCACCAGGTCTCCTCACTACATTCCCCCCACCTCCAGGTCTCCTCACTAACTTCCTCTCACCACCAGGTCTCCTCACTACCTTCCTCCCACCTCCAGGTCTCCTCACTAACTTCCTCTCACCTCCAGGTCTCCTCACTACCTTCCCCCCACCTCCAGGTCTCCTCACTACCTTCCCCCCACCTCCAGGTCTCCTCACTACCTTCCCCCCACCTCCAGGTCTCCTCACTACCTTCCTCCCACCTCCAGGTCTCCTCACTACCTTCCTCTCACCACCAGGTCTCCTCACTACCTTCCCCCCACCTCCAGGTCTCCTCACTACCTTCCTCCCACCTCCAGGTCTCCTCACTACCTTCCTCCCACCTCCAGGTCTCCTCACTACCTTCCTCCCACCTCCAGGTCTCCTCACTACCTTCCTCCCACCTCCAGGTCTCCTCACTACCCCCCTCCCACCACCAGGTCTTCTCACTACCTTCCCCCCACCTCCAGGTCTCCTCACTTTCGCTCCTAACACCAGGTCTCCTCACTACCCCCCTCCCACCTCCAGGTCTCCTCACTACCTTCCTCCCACCTCCAGGTCTCCTCACTACCTTCCTCTCACCACCAGGTCTCCTCACTACCTTCCTCTCATCTCCAGGTCTCCTCACTACCTTCCTCGCACCACCAGGTCTCCTCACTACCTTCCCCCCACATCCAGGTCTCCTCACTACCTTCCTCCCACCTCCAGGTCTCCTCATTACCCCCCTCCCACCACCAGGTCTCCTCACTACCTTCCCCCCACCTCCAGGTCTCCTCACTACCTTCCTCTCACCACCAGGTCTCCTCACTACCTTCCCCCCACCTCCAGGTCTCCTCACTACCTTCCCCCCACCTCCAGGTCTCCTCACTACCTTCCTCTCACCACCAGTTCTCCTCACTACCCCCCTCCCACTACCAGGTCTTCTCACTACCTTCCCCCAACTCCAGGTCTCCTCACTTTCGCTCCTAACACCAGGTCTCCTCACTACCCCCCTCCCACCGCCAGGTCTCCTCACTACCTTCCTCCCACCTCCAGGTCTCCTCACTACCTTCACCCCACCTCCAGGTCTCCTCACTACCTTCCCCCCACCTCCAGGTCTCCTCACTACCTTCCTCCCACCTCCAGGTCTCCTCACTACCTTCCTCTCACCACCAGGTCTCCTCACTACCCCCCTCCCACCTCCAGGTCTCCTCACTACCCCCCTCCCACCACCAGGTCACCTCACTACCCTCCCCCCACCTCCAGGTCTCCTCACTACCTTCCCCTCACCGCCAGGTCTCCTCACTACCTTCCTGCCACCTCCATGTCTCCTCACTACCTTCCCCTCACCACCAGGTCTCCTCACTACCTTCCTCCCACCTCCAGGTCTCCTCACTACCCCCCTCCCACCACCAGGTCTCCTCACTACATTCCCCCCACCTCCAGGTCTCCTCACTACCTTCCCCCCACCTTCAGGTCTCCTCACTACCTTCCTCTCACCACCAGGTCTCCTCACTACCTTCCCCCCACCTCCAGGTCTCCTCACTACCTTCCTCTCACCACCAGGTCTCCTCACTACCTTCCCCCCACCTCCAGGTCTCCTCACTACCTTCCCCCCACCTCCAGGTCTCCTCACTACCTTCGTCTCATCACCAGGTCTCCTCACTACCCCCCTCCCACCTCCAGGTCTCCTCACTACCTTCCCCCCACCTCCAAGTCTCCTCACTACCTTCCCCCCACCTCCAGGTCTCCTCACTACCTTCCTCCCACCTCCAGGTCTCCTCACTACCCCCCTCCCACCTCCAGGTCTCCTCACTACCCCCCTCCCACCTCCAGGTCTCCTCACTACCTTCCTCCCACCTCCAGGTCTCCTCACTACCCCCCTCCCACCTCCAGGTCTCCTCACTACCCCCCTCCCACCTCCAGGTCTCCTCACTACCCCCCTCCCACCTCCAGGTCTCCTCACTACCCCCCTCCCACCTCCAGGTCTCCTCACTAGCCCCCTCCCACCTCCAGGTCTCCTCACTACCCCCCTCCCACCTCCAGGTCACCTCACTACCCCCCTCCCACCTCCAGGTCTCCTCACTACCCCCCTCCCACCTCCAGGTCACCTCACTACCCCCCTCCCACCTCCAGGTCTCCTCACTACATTCCTCCCACCTCCAGGTCTCCTCACTACCCCCCTCCCACCTCCAGGTCTCCTCACTACGCCCCTCCCACCTCCAGGTCTCCTCACTACCCCCCTCCCACCTCCAGGTCACCTCACTACCCCCCTCCCACCTCCAGGTCTCCTCACTACCTTCCTCCCACCTCCAGGTCACCTCACTACCCCCCTCCCACCTCCAGGTCTCCTCACTACCTTCCTCCCACCTCCAGGTCTCCTCACTACCCCCCTCCCACCTCCAGGTCTCCTCACTACCCCCCTCCCACCTCCAGGTCTCCTCACTACCCCCCTCCCACCTCCAGGTCACCTCACTACCCCCCTCCCACCTCCAGGTCTCCTCACTACATTCCTCCCACCTCCAGGTCTCCTCACTACCCCCCTCCCACCTCCAGGTCTCCTCACTACGCCCCTCCCACCTCCAGGTCTCCTCACTACCCCCCTCCCACCTCCAGGTCACCTCACTACCCCCCTCCCACCTCCAGGTCTCCTCACTACCTTCCTCCCACCTCCAGGTCACCTCACTACCCCCCTCCCACCTCCAGGTCTCCTCACTACCTTCCTCCCACCTCCAGGTCTCCTCACTACCCCCCTCCCACCTCCAGGTCTCCTCACTACCCCCCTCCCACCTCCAGGTCTCCTCACTACCCCCCTCCCACCTCCAGGTCTCCTCACTACCCCCCTCCCACCTCCAGGTCACCTCACTACCCCCCTCCCACCTCCAGGTCTCCTCACTACCTTCCTCCCACCTCCAGGTCACCTCACTACCCCCCTCCCACCTCCAGGTCACCTCACTACCCCCCTCCCACCTCCAGGTCTCCTCACTACCTTCCCCCCACCTCCAGGTCTCCTCACTACCTTCCTCCCACCTCCAGGTCTCCTCACTACCCCCCTCCCACCTCCAGGTCTCCTCACTACTTCCCTCCCACCTCCAGGTCTCCTCACTACCCCCCTCCCACCTCCAGGTCTCCTCACTACCTTCCTCCCACCTCCAGGTCTCCTCACTACCTTCCTCCCACCTCCAGGTCTCCTCACTAACCTCCCTCCCAGGATTCTTCCTCCATCCCACACCGGAACTGAAGTTTGTTCATGCGGCATTTTGTAGATGACTTTTCCTAACAAACCATCGAGTCACTGGGAATGGATTAAACCTCCCTGTTCCATTTATAGCCAGAGGAAGAGCTAACTAGCACAGAAACTGATTTTTTTTGGTCCCGTTATCAAAAGTTGATTTTAATGTGTTGAGAAAAGAAAGAAAAATAAGATCAGATTATTGTCCAGGAACTTTTTCTTTGAAACTATCTCCCTGTAGTTACTATCTCCTTTCCTGACCCCACTGTGAAGTTAGCATTATGGGTTAGTCTAGAAAATAAACGGTCAGTTTTATAGAAGAAGATTGCTCAGTAATGCCCTGCAAGAGAATAAGATTTCTTTCTTTCTCTTAAAGATGTGCCAGAGAAATCATCTGCCAGGCTGTGCAGTCATACAGCTAACAAGTGATGTTCTTTTATCTGTTCTTTTATCTCTAACTTTGTTCAGTTTGCTACAGAGATGGCAGTGAAGGGGAGGGCCAAACGGAGCCCTACGGGGCCCTGAGTTCTCCAGGACTTCTCTGAGGCTCTACTGCAAAACTTCCTGCGAGCATGTGAGCAGTGTGTGCCACATGGGGCGTAGCACACAAGTCAGGGACGAAAGCCCTGAAGACGTACCTCTGCTCTGTGCATCTAAATGGGTCCAGCCACTTCCTAGACATGCACTTGTCTGAATCCTACCCATTGTCATTATCATGTCACATAGTATAAATGGGCCCCGTATGTCTTTGAAACCATTGCCAACTTTGCTTTATCAGAATCTATAAGTTCTGTCCTCAAAGAACTCTAAAACTTGGATTCTAAGGTTCAGTGACATCCTCAATTCTATTAACAAAGCACAAAAGGAGCCAATTATTATTATACATTTGAAAACATTAAGAAATGAAAAAAATAATTCCATGCCAGCACCATGCTGGGAAGTCTGAGGTTCATTTCAATAGTGGACTCTTCAGAGCGTTGTGAACTCCATTCTCTCGGTTATTAAGGGTTTTGTTGCTGCTGTTGTTTCTTTGTTTTCTTGGTACTTTTGTATTTTTCCCTAAGCTTTTTTGAAGTATAATGTTTTTCTTCAACTTTATTGAGGAATAATTAACAAGTAAAAATTACATATATTTACGGTGTACAATTTTTGATCTATGCAGATGATATGAAATGACTAAAATCGAGCTATTTAACATTCTCATGCCTTTAAAGAGTTGTCTTTGTGTGTGTGGTAAGAATACTTAAGACTTACTGTCTTTGCAGATGTCAGGTAAATAATACAATATTAACCATAGTCACCACGCTGTGAATTAGGTTTCCATAGTTTATTTATCCTGTATAATTGAAAGCTGACACCCTTTGACTACCGTCTCCTCATTTCTCTCGCCCCTCAATCCCTGGTTGCCTCCTTCTGCTGACTGTTTCTATGAGTTCGACTTTATAGGTTCCACATATGAGTGAGATTGTGAAGTGTTTCCCTCTCTTTGTGTGTCTTATTTCTCAGTGGTTAAGGTTTAAAGAGCATCTACCAAGCAATGTCTCCTTTCTAATAAACACTGTGTTGTGGTTGAGGCCGAGGAGGGGAGGATGCTGGTCTCCCCCATCTCATCTTTCAGTTACCCACGGAGGGGGACACACACGCACTGAATACTCACAGAAGCAGACAAAAATGGTCTCAACACACATTGCATAGACACTGAAGAACCCATGTGCGATCAGGTAAGATCCCAGAACGACAGTCTGGAAACGGATAAAGAAGAGAGACAACATGTCATTTTGACCAGAATGATAACGCAGCTATAAATGAAAACCACCATGAGGAAGTTTCGAATGCTCGATGTTGGAACAGATTTCAATACAGAGACCAAAATTTTCAATGGTAGTGCTTTTGTGTGCTTTGTACTGAGATTTAAACAAAATGCATTAAATTACTTGACCATTTTCTTAACTCCAACCCCACTGCCCAAAACAAATCCCACTTTTAAGCTGCTGTACACATAGAGAGTAAAGCATTCGGGGTTAAGAGCACATATACCCTGAATTTTAATCCCAGCTCAGGCACTCAGCAAGCTAATTGACCTCCCTGTGCCATTTATGTAAAACTGGCATAAGGGAGGTCAGGGTGTGAGAATGAAGGTTTTCTGACACCTGCACTCAGCGAGTTAATACAGATACCACAGGGCTCCACCCAGATCTCACCCAGCGGCCTCATCCATCCCCAGCTGCTGGAAATGTAGGCAGCTGCTTCCCTCACTAGGCATTGCCCTCCCTGCAGGACACTGTCTCACCCAAAGTTACAGCCCCATCCAGGGGTTGCTCATAGCCGGCAGCTGCCTGATGCAGTATCCAAAGGCCCCGCCTCTTTGCCAGAACTTTCTGTAATCCTGAGCCCTCTGCTGCAATTGCAGCACAGACCAGCTTCTCCTGCCGCCCTGACCTGGCCTCCTCACTTCCTTACAAGTGTATCTTGGAGGGAACTTCCTGACAAACCTTCTGCACGAAGTCCTCTGCTGGATTGTTTCCAAGGAACCCAATCTCTAAAGTGAAATGGCCTCAGGTAAGACCAATAATGTTAGTTATCATTATCATTTCTCCTGTTCCTTTTTGTTTTATATTTTGCTATCTCTGAGAAATCATAGAATCAACAATACTCAGCTGCTATGGACTGAGTTGTGTACCCCCCCAAAATTCTTAAATTGAACACATTCTAGTCCCTGATGTGACTTGAAGGTGGGGCCCTTGGGAGGTAATTACGTCCCAACTGTGAAAGAATTGCCCTTACATCTGTGAGTACAGGAAGGTGTCCCTCTGCACACCGGGAGGAGGCACCTCATCGGGAACCCAATTGGTCAGTGCCTTGACCTTGGACTTCTCAGCCTTCAGAACTGTGGGGGAATAAATTTCTGTTGTTTAAGCCTCCCGGTCTATGGTCTCTCTAGAGCAGCCCAAACCGTCTGGGATATCAGTTCTTACCAGCAAAGGTACCCAGTAGTAATTTAAAGATCTCGGTCCCTCTACAATCATTGGCATTCTCTGTGTGAAGAACAGGAAGCCCAGAACACCTGTTCACACATTGAAAAGGCAGAACATGCATATCACACACTTGCAGAGGAATGTCACTTTCTGTAGCAAAGCAGTTTCCCCACCACCTTTTAAACGACGTGTTATTGTCATCATTATTACTCACCTATACTCCCAGCAACTAGAATCTTCCCCAGGAACAGTACAAAGAATGTCACTTCATCCGTGACCGCAACTCTGAATATCAGAAAGAAAAGAAAGTGTCATCTTATGTTTAAAACACATTTGTTACTTGAAATTTACAGCAATCGATATCAAAGGGTTCATTCTGATGTGTTTTTGCTGAAATTTTATTTGGCAACTGTTTTGCAAGAAAGGAAGGTAGGAACCCAGGCAGGGAGTTTTGACTTATTGTTAGCAAAGTACACAGATGGTGTTGCAGGGCTGTTGGTGCCCTGCAACGGTGGGGTCAGCCCATCTTTCTTTAATTTGAAGCTTAAAGACACCCTGAACCCCAAGGATGCTATATTTGTTCTTTGTTTTTATTCACTGAGGTTCCATCAATTTGGAAGGAGGAAATGGCCAGAGGCAAGACGATAATGTGGTTCATCTGGGGAGTTTCTTAACCAGAGGGAATAATAAAAATGAATAAATGTCAGTGGATATCAAGATATGAATGAAGAAAGCAAAAATTCTAAGCTATGAAAATAAATTAATGGTGTGAGAGAGATTTAAGTCTATCATATTAAAAGACAAATATTCACATCCAATAATGCCACCAACACTTCAAGTAACACATGAAGGATGTAATACCCCAGGTTCACCAAATTATTCATTGCATTTTTCAACCTGATTACTTACTTTAAAATGTTTCTCATCAGCAGATTGAAAGCATCTCTTGTTGACATACAGAAGTTTTTGCCATATACTGCAATCTAAGGATGACAATCAATATTATTCTGATATCAATCACATTCCTTAACAAGACCAATGGGCAATCCAATGATAGGAAAATAATCAGCTAAATTCCTATTATTCACACAGCTACCCCATTTCTCTTTCTGGCATTTGGGTTTGTAGGAGGCCTGGGTACTAATGTGTCCTCAACTCCGCACAACTCTCAGGGTCATTGACAGGAAGGTCCTCGGGTGCCCACAAACCCTGGGGGGTAAGATGGCCATGAACAGAGGCAAGTCTTGTTCTCAAATCCCAGGTAACGGCTTCTGTCTGTGAAAAGTTTTGGCTAGAGTTTGTCGCTGAATGGGTTAAACATCATAGTCCCTACATCACAAATTACTCTTAAGGAAACCCAATGCTTTTCCCTATGCTTGACTGATTAAAAGATTCAATGTCATACTTTCACCAGAAGCAAATTCATGACTGTTTCAATCACTTTGCAGACCCTATGTCACTGTGATAATAAGCAATTGTCAAAAGGTTGTTCTTTATCTTCTAAATTTTATAAGAATTATCTTTTTTGATTCCTTATTTTTAAAAAATCTATTTAGAAGTCTCTATATTCCCACAGGAAATATGTGAAAATGTTGTCCAGCATATCCAGTGCCCATGTTTCAACACAAGATTTATAAAAAGAATCAGACCCTTACTTAAAATTATGTAACTTTCAGAATTAGAAAGATATTTTCTTCACAGAGGGAAACAGACTGTGTAAGCTTTCCTCCTGCTAAACCATATCGAAGGCGCACATTTTCAATGTAGCGTACTTTCAGATTTCCAATACCAATCTTTTCCCTCTCAAAAAAGATATTGAAGGTAACAATGGAGTATAGTCAAGATACCACGGCAATTGGAGGAGCATAGCCCTAAATCTTGCACTGGAGTCACAAGTCTTCATATCAACACGGTGATAAATTCAACTGCATGATATAAAAGTGCTTTACAGAAGGCGATAAAGACATGGCATTTGGGTTTGCAAAGGAGCAGCTCGATAGACAAAAATATCATCTACTCACCATAATATAGGCATTTTTGTTTAAAAACTTTACAACTTTATCCAAACACCAGAAACAGCATTTCAGGCAACGTTGTAGAAATTTAAAAAACTTGTTGTGAGCATCTATATAAAAGAGAGATTAAAATCTATTAAAATTTTACAGCCGAACCCTATGAATCAAAAGAACTATAACAAAATGTTTAAAATGGGCTTTAAATTTTTTTAATCCTGGTAAAATAGACCTAATATAAAATTTACCATTTTAACCGTTCATAAGCATACAATTCAATGGTATTGAGGACATTTTCAAGGTAGTGTAACCATCACCAATGTTTCCAGAATTTTTTGTAATGTCACACAGAAATTCTGTACCCTTTCAACAATAATTCCTCATCCCCCTTTCCCCTGAACTCCTGGTAATCTCTACTATACACTCTGTATGAATTTGCCTCACGTATAAGAGGAATCACACATATTTGCCCTTTTGTTTCTTGTTTATTTAACTTAACATACAAGTAATGTTCAACATTCACCATCTCGTCCCTTTTTAAGGTTGAATTTATTCCATTATATGTAAATATATAATCTTACTTATCCATTTATTTATGAGAATTTGGGTTGCTTCCACATTCTGGCTATTGTGAATAATGCTGCTGTGAACATTGGTGGGCAAATATCTGCATCCCTGCCCTCATTCCTCAAAATAGAAGTGAAATTTCTGAATCACATGGAAATTCCATTTTTAACTTTTTAAGGAACTGCCATCCTGCTTTCCACAGTGCCTACACTATTTTACATTCCCACCAGCAATACAGAAGAGGTACAATTTCTCAATATCCTCACCATCACTTGTTCTTTTCTTTTCTTTCTGTTTTTGTATTTCATTTGTGGTTTTGATTTGCATTTCCCTAGTAACTAGTGACATTGAGCTTCTTTACATGTTCTTATTGGCTATTTGTATATCATATTTGAATAAATGTCTATTCAAGTTCTGTGCTTATTTCTGAACTGGGTTACTTATTTTTTTGCTCTTGACTTGTAGAAGTTCTTCATATACTCTGAATAGTAATCTCTTATTGGTATATGATTTGCAAATATTTCCTTCCATTATGTGGGCCATGTTTTTACTCTTTTGATAGTGTCCTTTGAAACACAAATGTTTTTCATTTTGATGAAGTCTAATTTATTCTTTCTATTGTTACCTATGCTGTTCATGTGATATCCAAGAAGTCATCACCAAATACAATGTCATGAAAATTTCCTCCTTTGTTTCTACTAAGAGTTTTATGGCCTTAGCTCTTGTGTTTAGGTATTTGGTCCATTTTGACTTAATTTTTTCTGTATGGTATAACATAAGAATCCAACTTCATTATTTTGCATGTGGATATCTAGTTTTCCAGCACCATCCATTGAGAAGACTGACCTTTCCCCAATTGAATAGTCTCATATAAGAGGTTTTATTTCTTGGATATTATTCTTTTCCAGGTCTATGTCTTGCCTTATGCCAGTACCACACTGTTTTGATTGCTGTAACTTTGTGATAAGTTCTGAAATCAAGATGTATGAATACTCCAACTTTGTTGTTCCTTCTCAAGGTTGTTTTGCCTATTAATCAAAATCTTTTAAGGTACACCTTAAGCAGAGTTTATATGTTTGTAAAATATATGTGTCATCCATTGATGAAGACTTCTGCCAGTAACACCACGTTTATATTTTAAGCATATCTTGACCTGTGTTCTGGACATAGGGCTGCCCACCTGACATCTCCATAATTGTTTCTCAATAACAACATGGTCAAAACAGATTCTCAATCTCCTTTTCGAAATTCGTTTCTCTTGCCTTCCACATTTTATAAGTAGGATCATACACATTTTCTCTCTTTTCCTCACCACCATTTCCACTCTTTCAGCAAGTTCTGCTGAAGTTTTCTTCAGAACAGATCCCAAACCTGTCCCCTTCCATCCTTGCTGCCCTAGTCCCAGGTACAGCCATCGGGTCTCTCCCACCCCGCTGCCCCAATCTATCCTCTTTACAGAAGTCAGCATATCTGAGATAAATTTTGGAATCTTACGTTTAAGACGGCGGTCCAAATATTCTAGGAACATTTTAAATATTTGAATTGTTGCAAGAATTAAAGAACCAAATGCTAGGGATCCTGTGTGATACCTGGGCAAAAATGAAATGAGAATAAAAGTGAACATATCTTTACCATCACCTGAAAGGATGCTAGTTGAACAACTTTCACAAGTAAAAGGGATGTGAAGGAGGATTAAATGAGAAACAGCTTTTTGTACACTTTTACTCAGACTAATAAAGGGTCTCCATAGAGAGGATTTTAAACCATATACACTTGTCTTGCCTTTCATGAACATAAAGAATACCCAACAGCCCGTCATCATAAAATGTGATCTTTGAGCTGAGCACTGAGAATCCAGAGCCAAGTTAATCCTTGCTCTTTCATTCAGTGTCCTCTCCTTCCTCCCCTCTCCTGTCCCCTATATATTGTTTAGGAGGAGGTTGGCCTGGGTAGAGATTGTAAAACTGTGGCTGCAAAACCAGACAGAACCAGCGGGCATCCATAAATCTTGGATCATACCTTCAACCTCACTTGTATCTTGGCACTTGAATTAAGGGTCCAAGACTGGATTACAAGCACACTAAAGGTAACTGCGCAGACAGGGGTAGGGTACGACACAGAGCTTACCGTATGGCTCGTCCAAACGCAGTAAAAAGCGGATGAGGTGGGATGTCCTTGGGTTTGTTCATGGCCCAGTAGTAAGTGGCGAAGGCACCAGCGAGGGAACACTGACCCAATGCAATGACAAAGTTTGTGAGCCAGAGAAGGACAAATAGGTTGTATGCGTGGAAGGTGGGGATGTACCGATGGTACAAGCTCTTCCCACCATAGGATACAAAGTTACACAGAGCCCCAGGGCAGGCTTTGGCAATGTCAGATGTCTTAAAAATCTGTACTCAGAAAAAAAAAAAAAGAAAAAACACAAGAATATGATATTAAATATCATTCCAAGATAGTGCCTCCTTGCCTTTTCCTCCTTTTTTAGCCTCCCAGTTGCATGTCCTGTTTTTCCTAAGTTAACTTCTGCTGTTGCTCTATTTTCTATCATCTCACTGTATATAATTCTTCAATAGGCTTTTGAAAGTATCTTACTTTCCATTATAAGCTCATCACTCTTCACACACTAAAATTTCACACTTATTAGTGTTGTTGCTGACCATACCTACTTCTCGGGCTTACGATAGGACAAGCAAGCTCAAGAAATAACTACCGTGCTGTCTGTCCCTTCTGTCACTGTTTCCAGTGCCCTCCTGACCCACCTCCCCTACGGTACACAGGGACCCCCATCCGTGGTCAGTGCTGCAGTCTCTGCTTCAGGATTATTCACAACAACTGCAAGCAGAAACACAGTGGAATTCGGCACTGAAGTGTGTACACAGGAGAGTTTCTCTTACTTACATCTGGGTCACAGGTTTCATTTTCATGTTGACAGTGCCCCTCAGGGTCTACGACTTTGTACACAGGTATCCCTGAGGTGGCCAGGAAACTGGATGAGCTCCGTTAAGGACAAACTATTTGCTGCCAGGTTGAAAATAAATGGACAAGGAAATAATAGAGAGATTGACTTCAAAAAGCTTCTAATATTTTAATAATATTCATCCATTTTCAGGCCAAAATTAGTGCAATGTGGGCCAGCTGCACTGAGCGAGCCCTTTAAAACAGTATACACTGGAGCCTCCTTGCTAAAGAGAAGCATCGTAAGAGAAGAAAAACGAAACAGATCCACCCCAGGACCTATCAGAGGGCAAATGTAGTCAGTAGACTGAAACCTTTTTTAGGCCTTGGAAAAAAAAAATACCCATTTTTCTTTAAGATGTTCTTAATCTTTCCAGGGATGGAAAACACTGGACACAAACTCCTGGTTACTGAACAGTAATGTGACTCTGAGGTTTAAAGAGGTCAATTATGGAAGGATACATTGCCATCACCACCCAGTAGGAAATGCAGATTGAGAGCAAAGTGAAAGTTAAAAGTGGATAAATTAACGTGCTAGGGATGTATCCAATGGCTCTGGAATAAAAGAAATGGTTGAAATTCAAAATCATGTTCGAATCAGAGCTGTGCTTTCCCAATTAAATTTTTAACTTGTTAAAACTAGAAATAAGCCTTGGACTGAATTAATTCTAAGAGCAGTGGTAACAACCATTGAATCTTATTTTTTTTATTGAGATGATTCTGGCATATTTTTAGTTGGTTTTTTATTTTTATTTATTCATGTAAATTGGGGCATTTTTACAGTGCTCATGTTTGATTCCTGCTCAAAGTCCCCCAAATTCTCCTCTCTTTGGTTATTTCTATCTGACATATAAAAACCTGATACATCAGAATCATGAGATTGCTTCCTTTTGTTTCATTCTTAGACTTTTAAAATTGAAGACGACCTTAAAGATTGTGTGTTAACTGTTAAATGCCTCCCTGATTCGGGAATCCCTTCTTCCACTACCTTCAAAATGTGTTCACTAATCATGGGAACTTACTTTCACCTGACACAGCTTATTCCATTTTCTTAACGAAACGCCTGAACATTCTTCCTGATCTGTCTGCTTGCAACTTGTATCCGCTAAGTTCTGGGGAAGAGATGGCCATTTTACCATCTTTCCCACCTAGCAACCCTTCAGGGGTGGCTTTTTTCTTCCAGGATAATAATTTTTTTGATTATTTCCTCACAGGACAGGGCTTGTGAAAGACACACCACCCTAGCTGCACTATTCCTACATACTTCTTTTAAATGATCTCTTCAGCCTATGGCGCTGGATTAAGCAGTGTTTGCCGTAGCTTCTGAGAAATAAGAGAAAGCTTTGACCACTGCTGGTGCACAGACGCCCAGACTTGCTTTGCATGGGTTACCTTCCTCGCCTGGCTATTTGAGCTGTGCTGTTTCCCCCTTTCTCCACTCATCACTGTTCAGTGGATTATTGCGTGTCCTGGGGTTTACCCCGTATTCTCACACAGTTCACACTGTACCCTGAGCAAACTCTCAAGCTTCTGTAGTTGTACTGATTGGTCTTTTAACACACACACATGCACATTTAGGGGAGTAACAAGCAGCGCAAGTTACAGTGAGCTGCACAATATCATATATTTAAGAAATAAATCCAGCAAATCAGTCGTTTTCAGTGGCTAATGATAGGGCTTCAGTCATTGTAGGGATGAGAGAGAGTTTAACAAACTGCTTGTTAACCATTTAAACCACTGGCTTCAGGTGGCTCTATAGTAATAATATGGTAATTTTGTTAAAATAATCCTTAAATGCCATTAAAAGTAATTTGGGTCTTAGTCATTAACAACTTAATTTCCATCATTCTAAACAGAGTCTGGCTGTTGGCTTCATAACAAGAAGCTTTCCTTGTTTCTTCCAGGCATGGTTAAGAAGTTCAGGGTATTATCCTCAAGTAATCCTTTGGAATAGTTTGGAAACTATAGGTGTTATTACCTATCAGCATGAATTTTATGAGAGACTTGGTGTTTATTTTATAACGTTTTGAAAAGAAAAATGGCTCTGGGTATAAAATGTTCCAGAATTATGAGCTTTAGGTATAAAATATATAGTCCGATGCTGCAAAACAGATTGTCCCATTAGAAATTTTCTTCTCTCATACAAAAGTGGTAATAGCACATAATTTGACTTTATCGAATTATGGTGATTGAAAGTTATGTAAGTGATCATAACCATTAATAATAACACACGCCTCAATATAGAAATAACATAACCTATAATATAGTTAACTTACATAGCACTTTACCACTTACTTTAATGTATATAATTTTCCTAACATACATTTGATGTTTAAAAAAGGTAAATATACAAACCAGACAGGTTTTATCCTTATTTCACCCTATGATAATTGAGGCTGAGGTTATTAAAAGGCTTATGAGCAACTTGAACTTGAGTAAGTCTTCTTCAGTGGGACATAGTCTTAACAAGTCTTCTTTTTAAAAGAGAGAATAGTCTGGGGTGTCTATGCAATGGATGGTGATAGATTTTACGGATGGGTAGACAATATCCAAGTTTCTACATCAAGGGACTTACTTGCTCCCTTCCTTCAGCAGGAAAATGGCGACCCGAATTCGATTCCGGAGGGAGATCAGCAGGAGGATGACAATTGCTTCAATGATGGAGAGTGCTATCACTTTGAACAGGGGGGAAAAATCAGTCTATAATACCAGTCAATACATGAAAACAAACTTCCTGTGCAAAAGTTAGAACTGAGCTTTGTTATTATTTCTCTCCATTCTTACACTTCATAATTTAAGTAGGACTACCTCTTCAAAAATGCCAATTTTAGAAATTCATTTTCAAAACCTCCGAGAAACACTGAAAAGTACAGACTAAAACCTTTAGCGAGAGCTTGGACATCTCAACTGGACAGGCTTCATTTAATCTGTAAAAACATTTCACACCACGTACAGAAGTCAGACAATAGATATGGAAGGAAGAAAGGGCTGCCTGCCTGTGCGTGATGCCCCTCACCTGTCTTTTCTGATTAACAGGGCAAGCTCTTGGCTGCCCTATTTTAATTTTGTGACTCCACCCACCATGGTGGCCACCACTGATCATGCTATAAATCCAACCCAACTTAGCCAATAAAAGTCTTTAAAGGAATCTAATTTAGTTGTTTTTGTTTGTTTGTTTTCTGTTTTTTTTTTTTCTTTTTTTTTTGTATTTTTGAAAAAAGTTCTCCCTCTGATACCCAGCCTGGAGTGCGATAGCACCATCATAACTCACGCAACCTCAAACACCTGGGTTTAAGTGATCCTCTTGCCTCAGCCTCCCTGATAGCTGGAACTACAGGTGAACACCATACCTGGTTATTTTTTAAAAAATTTTTTTGTAGAGATGAGTCTCAATATTGTCCAGTCTGGTTTTAAATTCCTGGTCTCAGTGATCTTCACTCCTTGGCCTCCCAAAGTGCTAGGATTACAGGCACGAGCTACTGTGCCTAAGCCCTAGTTTAGTTTTGAATCAAAGTTTATAAGCCTTGAAATGATGGTTACACAGAGTATGTCAAAACCATGTTAAGGTGAAGTGAGTGAATCTACAAAGAAATAATAATAAAGTGTATGTGTATAAAGAAAGACTGCATGAGGAGGAAATCTTGGGTTCTTTTAGATCTTTTGTTTTCTGGATCCAGGTAAACTTGAAAGTCAAGTTGCCTTTCTCTTTCTTTGAAATTGATGAGACACCTCTCTCTCTCTCTCTCTCTCTTTTTTTTTTTTTTATTGCAGTTTTTGGTCGGGGCTGGGTTTGAAACCACCAGTTCTGGCATATGAGGCCAGTGCCCTACTCCTTTGAGCCACAGGCGCCGCCCAGAGACCCCTCTCTATTTTTATAGTAAACATCGCCTGCTCTGCCCTTAGCCTGCTCCGATTTCTTTTTTCTTCAACTAGCTTCAATTATTATTTTTTTTAATTTGAAGCCAAATAGTATCAATTGTTATATTGCCTCAATTTCTTTTATTTCAGATTAATATAAAGGTACATGTAATTAGCTTATATTGCTTGCATTTGTTAAGTAAAGTCCAAGTTGTAGCTGAGCCCTTTGCCAAGGAGGTTTGCACCATACCTACCCCTCCATCGTTGGAGTTAGGTGAGAGCTTCCCAAACCTCTTCCTTCCTCCCCGCCTCATTCCTTCTTTTCTTCTCTCCCTCCTCTCTTCCCTCCTTCCCCGTCCCCCCTTCTTGAGTTTAACTGTGTTTTTCCTTCACGTGGGCATGTAGTTGTTCATCTACTACCTTCATATTAATATTGAGCACACAGGATGCTTGGTTTTCCATTCTTGTGATACTTCACTTAGGAAGGTGTTCCCCAAATCCATCCAGGCAAATACAAGGGTATATGAACAAAGAAAGCATTTTTTTTGTACAGCTGGACAATATGTGTTTTAAGCTAAGTGTTATTGCAAAAGAGTTAGTTTAAAAAAATATAATGTTGGGTGGTGCCTGTGGCTCAGAGGGTAGGGTGCTGGCCCCATACATGGTGGGTGGTGGGTTCAAACCTGGCCCCAGTCAAACTGCAACCAAAAAATAGCCGTGTGTTGTGGTGGGCACCTGTAGTCCCAGCTACTCAGGAGGCTGAAGCAAGAGAATCGCCTAAGCCCAGGAGTTGGAGGTTGGAGGTTGTTGTGAGCTGTGTGATGCCACGGCCCTCTACTGAGGGTGATAAAGTGAAACTCTGTCTCTAAAAAAAAAAAAAAATTATAATGTTTATAAAGCAAAATGTTACAGTAAGCTAAGGTTAATTGATTATTGATGAAAGAAAAATCCTTTTTTTTTTTGCAGTTTTTGGCCAGGGCTGGGTTTGAACCCACCACCTCTGACATATGGGGCTGGTGCCCTACTCCGTTGAGCCACAGACACTGCCCAGAAAAATCTTTTTTATATAAATGTAATGTGCAGTGTTTATAAAGCCTACAGCAGTGCACAGCAGTGCCCCAGGCCTTCACGTCCACTCACGGCTCACTCACTCAGAGCACCTTCCAGGCCTGCCAGTTCTATTAACAATAAGGTCCTGTAGAGGTTTACCATTTTAAATCTTTTATATCTTTTATAACGTACTTTATGTTTTTTTCTATAAATACATTTAGGTGCACAAATACTATTGTGTTACAATTGTCCACAATATTCAGCCCAGTGGCGTGTTGTATAGGTTTGTAGCCTTGGAGCGATTGTTGTACGATGGAGGTTAGGGGCATAGACAGCTGTGCCATCGAGGTTTGGGTATACGCTATTATGTTCACATAAGAGCAACATTGCGTAACAGTTCATGATTGTGCTCTATTCCCCCATTTTGTTTGAATAAAAGCAAATCATAAAAATATGTCTGATGCTCTATACAGCAGGTAGCATAACTGTGACTTGACAGAGGAAGCGGTACTGGCAGCTGGGGACTAAAGAGATATACCCAAAGGTCATAAAGTCATAAAGAGATATACCCAAGGTCATAAAGTCATAAAGAGATATACCCAAGGTCATAAAGTTAGTTAATAGCAGAGATGGGAATAGAAACAACTTCTAACATAATCTAGATGCAAAAAATTATAATTTATGTATTTAAAACTCTGCTTAGTCTCCGTGTTTCTGTCAATGAGTATAATTTTACATACACTCCCTTACCTCTGACACCTCAAATTTTGTTCAAAGACAGAGCAGGTAATCAATTAACGTGTGATTAATATGTCATAAAAACGGAGGCTTATTTGAGGAATGACTGGTATTTTCAGACTTGAAAATTTTAATAAGTTTTATATTTTCCTAAAAGAACATCTCTTAACTGTTCCAATGACAGAGTCTGTCATCTCAATGGCTTTTGGGTAGAAGGGTCTTACAAGACGGTGAAAGGTGACCACAGAACCTGTCACTGAGATCCATTCAGGAGTAAAACCAGAAGTTTCAATACATAATGGGTGAATTTTGTCACCCTTAAAAACTATAAATAACAGTAAGTGAATCGCTAGAGATGTGGACTCACTCAAATTCGGGAAAAGTGATGAGGATGCAATTCCCAAGATGCCTGATTTTAGTAGTCAATTTTAACTATACATGAAATAGTTCTTCTGCGGCCAGTTTGAAAAAATATTGTAAGTGAAGTGTACCCGTCTGCACAAGGGCTAGGGAAGGGAAGCCAAAGAGAAAGACTTTAGCATTTTGAGCCAATATCATTCAAGGAAAAGAGAAAAACTAAATCTAGCAGACAAAAGGAGTCTGGTGGGGACATCTGTGCTGCACAGCTAGGTCATCAGGTTGGCATCAGCCTGAAGAAATCATCCCCAAGGCTGTGCAAGCCCCTTTGCTTAAAAAGCTTCTGATTGGTAATCTTGCTCCCTATACACTTGGACCTCACGACGGCAGTGTTCTAGAAGGGATTTGTCTACATTTGGTCACCAAGAGCATATCCTCATAGTATTAACAAATAAAATAATACCCTGGTGACATAACATGAACTTGTCTTTGAAAGTCTGAGGATTCTTGAATGAAGCAGCAAAATCAAGTTTTCAAATGTATGGGATGGGACCCATGTCTACCGTCATGGTGCCCCACCAGGATGTTGGCCCCACCTGAGGTTCTTTCTGAGCTCCTCCCAAGCTCCCTTGAACATGTCTCTCCTGGCTCTTTAACTTCAACAATATAAAGATGAATTTTTTTAAAGCAACGTGTAATTAAAGTTGACGTTTAAAATCTCGATTAAAGAACACAAATATGTCAAGTGTAAGGAATATTATTATGAAGCCATCTCTGAAATCATTTTGCTTTAAAAAATGTTAGTACTATCCCAACAGATATGAGGTCTGGGAGTTAAGTACATGCACTTGCGCTGCGTGCTTACATTGGCAGCACTGTGCAAACTCAGTAAGGTTTCATAAACTTGATATATCAGTGTCTCACAGCTGTGTCTGGGTGGATGTGTGGCAGCATCTTGCAGAGTGGCATTCATTATGGGTGTTCTGTGTTTTTGTGCGTCATCAGGAGAATGTCGGAGCTTGAATAAGACCAATGAACAAACATTAGATTTCTTGTTAAACCTGGTGATATAAGTGAAGTGTACTAGTCTGCATTAGGGCTAGACACAGCACGTGTCAGTCCAGGTCCATAGGGATAATGCCATGAAGAAGACAGCAGTGTACTAATGGATTAAACATCTTTCTGAGGGGAGAGAAAGTGTCACTGATGAAGACAGGTCAGGGTGGCCAGTGATGAGCAGAACTGATAAAAACATTGCAAAACTTTGTCAAATTGTCCATCAAAATCATCAGCTGACTATGAGAAGCACAGAAGACCAAGTAAATATTGATAGAGAAACAGGAAAATCTTAAGTAAAAATCTTGACATGAGAAAAGTGTGGCTCTTGCACCATGACAATGCGCCAGCTCACACAGCACTATCTGTGAGGGAGTTTTTACCCAGTAAACAAATGACTATATTGGAAGACCCTCCCTACTCACCTGATCTGGCCCCTATGACTCTTTTCTTTACCGAAACATAAAGGAAACATTGAAAGGAAAACGTTTTGATGACATTCAGGATACCAAGGGTAATATGATACTGGCTCTGATGGTCATTTCAGAAAAAGAGTTCTAAAACTGCTTTGAAGGGTGGACCAGCCCTGGTTCCCAAGGGGACCACTTAGAAGGTGACCGTAGTAATCTTCAGCAATGAGGTACATTTTTTCTAGGACAAGTTCGCAAACTTAACAGACTTCATACAATAATTTGAATAAACACTTCCAAAAATGTAAATTTATTTTAAGCTACTTATTGCTTATAATTTCTATAAGAGTTAAATGTTTTGTTAAGAAAAAAGTGTTGTTTCTACTTTTTTCTTTGTAAAAGACAAGTTTGAAAAATCGAGCATTTGTTTCTTTGTAAATTTCCTTCTTAGACATCACATTAAAGTCTATAATTTTTCAAAACCAAATCATTTTAGGTTGAAGGCAATTGGCTAGAGAGCCTTGTAAAATAATCTTTTCTTAGATTATACAATATATTTACTATAGTTAGAGGATTGTAGACATATTACCTTTGTGCCATATGATAATTAACAGGTTCCACCAATCTAAGCTTTCTTTCAAAAATCTACTTTCTTACTACTAAAATTTTAATAAAACCAGTTTTTAAAATCTACTCACTAAGTGTGAACCATGTTTGTTTCAGCTGAAAGTACATTGTTATATCAGTCTGAATCCCGATGTCATATATAGTTAACGCAGGATTTGGCTGTTTCTGAAGATTGTCGTATTCCTTATAACAGTGCCATATTCCTTGAAAAAAAAAGAAAGAAAACCAGACTAATACAAAATATTTTTTCTAAAATAGAAGCTATTTGCTTATCATACATGTCTACATGAAACTGATCAATATGGTCATTTCTACAAAGGCAAGGTACAGATTTACACTGTAAATATTTTGTTTGGACCTAATAGTCTAAATATGTTACTGTATTTGACATAATATTTTTCGTATTTGTCTGAATGACTGTGGCAACATCTGGCTTTAAAGTTCCTTTTGACCAGAAAGAATTTTAAGGTCCATCTGTAAGAACCTGTTAAATACATTATGGTATATTTAATATGGTAAACAAATGTGCTGAAATCTGGGGGATTTATACACAAAAGCAATTTTTATTTATTTATTTATTGAAACAGAGTCTCAAGATGTCACCACGGGTAGAGTGCTGTGGTGTCACAGCTCACAGCAACCTCCAACTCCTGGGCTTAAGCGAGTCTCTTGCCTCAGCCTCCCAAGTAGCTGGGACTACAGGCGCCCACCACAACACCTGGCTATTTTTTGGCTGTAGTTGTCATTGTTGTTTGGCAGGCCTGGGCTGGATTCGAACCCACCAGCTCCAGTGTACTTGGCTGTTGCCCTCACCACTGAGCTATAGGCACTGAGCCCCCAATAGCAATTTATTATCTACTGGCTTATTTCTTTATCCTTGCAGTTCTATAAATTTTGAGACTATTTTCATAGATGCATTCAAATTTAGGAATGGAATTCAATCCTTTCTATCCTGATTAACAATTTTTATTCTAAAATCTATTTTGTCTGATATTATGGCTTCTGGCAGTTTTCTTTTGTTAATGATTTCTAGTATATTTTTAACCATACCTTCATTTTTTTTTTCTTTTACTATTTTTAGAATTGTTTTATAGAGAGAGGGGGTCTCATCGTGTTGTCCAGGCTGGTCTTGAACTTCTGGCTTCAAGCGAATCTCTTGCCTCAGCCTCCGGAAGTGCTAGGATTGCAGGCATCGGCCACCATATCTGGCCCACTTCTCCACTTTTAAAGGTTCCATCTTATGAGTTGTTTAATTTTTATAAATAACATACAGTTCCAATGTGTATGGGTATATTTTAATCTGACTTGACATCTTTGTATTCTAATTGGTGAGTTTAAGTAATTATACTTAATGTTTTGACATATTTATATTTGTTTCTGTCTTTTTATTTTATTTTTTCCTGATCCATTTTGTGCCTACAGTTATTTTCTTCCAATTTCTATCCTTTAAAAATTGATAAGTTTTGTTTGTTTACTTATATTCCATTTTTTCTTTTCTACTAGTTTGGAGCTATGTACTCTGGTTTTGTAATGGATTACCCTGAAAATTTGCTATTTATGTACTTAATAATCAAGTTTTAAACAAAGAAATAGAAGGATTACTTTTTTTGATAGATAGAGAGAGAGAGAGAGAGTCTTGTTCTCTCATCCCAGCTGGCATCATCATGGTTCACTGTAACCTTCAACTCCTGAATTCAAGAGATCATCCTTCCTCAGCCTCCCTAGCACGAGGCCTCCTAGAGTGTGAGCCAGGTGTGAGCCACTGCACCTGGCCCGGGTTCACTCAATAATCACCCTACACTGATTACTGTTCAATAATTTAGTTAACGTACACTTTTAATCTAAAATTGGACATCGTTGTTATTATTTTATACAGGCAAAGTTGATTTAGCTTTACCTACGTGTCTACTAACTGATTTTCTTTCACCATTCTTTTCTTATATGTCATGTGTTTTTTTATGGAGTCACTTTCCTTCTGCGCCTCACTCTCTCTCCCAGCTGCGTTCAATCCATCAGGAGCTGCAGCTGGTTGTACACTAAAAACACGCATGGCCATCGTCATTGCCACAGCTTCAGTCTGCGCCTCCCTGCCTCCTCACGAGTCCTGGTCACCCCACCGTGGGCTACACAGACGGGAGAATCATCACATCACGGACCTCTTCTGCTCAAAATCCGCAGTACCTGCCCACATCACGCACAGTGAACGCCTGGGGTTTACAATGTTCCACAAGCCTCTGGAAAATTTCCATGACTTTGTCTGCTATTTTCTCCTTTCCTCAGTCTGCCCATCCACACCTGCCTCCTGTCCATTTCCTCAGCACACTCCCACCGTGTGGCCCTTGCTCTACAGCTGCACCTGCCGTCTGAACTTTCCCCTCATCTCCCTCGTCGTCTTCGTCAAGTTTTTTCTCAGATCTCTTCTCAAAAAGGCTCTGTCCTGCTAATACTACAATTCTCACGCCGTGCCCTGCCACGGCACTCTCAGCACCCCCTTTAACGGTTGTCATTCTCTTTTCCATAGCAATTATCATCTCTAACATATAATGTCCTTGGATGATAAGCAGGAAGAGAGTCAGAATCTTTGCCTGTTTGCTCACGGTTGCATGCCAAGACTCTACAAGAGCACCTGCACCCAATATTCGCCTGTTTGTTGAATGAATAAAAGAATGCATGACTATTGATGTCTTTCTTTTTTACTTCCTTTGGTCTAATGTGAGCTTCCTGTATCTAAGGACACAGGAAATGTATCCATATACAGGGTGTCCATAAAGTTCATGTGCAATTTAAAATAGACAGCTATGTTCAATTGCACCTGAACATTATGGATACCCTGTATTTCATCAGTTCTAGAAAATTCTCAGGCAATAATTTTCAAATACGGCTGATACATATCAGGCCCTTCTCAACCTATTCTCTCTTTCTCCCAAACACCTGACTCTATTTTTTTGTGCCCTGGTCACAGTGACCATATTGCAGATTCATATTTCAGTTCATTAATTCTGTATTTTGCCACCTCACTGATCAATTTTTAAAATATCAATTTTTATTTCATCCTGAAAAGTTCTTTTTTAAATTTTTTTCTGAAAACATGATGCCTCCAGATGTTTACTGAAGCTCAATGTATAATTGCCAAGGTGTGGAAGCAACCCAAAGTCCGTCAACCCATGAATGCATCAACAAACCCTGACAGATGTGTAACATGGAATACTATTCAGCCATAAGAAATGATGGCGACTTTACATCTTTAATGCCCACCAGGATGGAGTTGAAAGAAATTCTTCCTAGTAAAGTATCTAAAGAATGGAAAAAAAAGTTCTGTTTGGCTCATCTTCAGGTATGCCTGGACATTTATGTTGATTTTCTATTTTTGTGAAGAGTCACACACCTTTAATTCTTCACACATTTTATGCCTGGCGACTTCATGCTTATATCTGTTAATGTCCGTATCTGAATTCTCGGAGACCTCAGTCTGCGGCTGACAGTTTCCCTTGATTTGCACACAGGACTGTTCTTGCATGTCTGGTCATCTCAGATTTTGTAGATCTGAGTGTGTGGAAACCTGGTGACCTAAGCAGAGGAGGTTTTACCTAGAGGGGATTCACATTATTTCGGCTGGCCTTCAAAGGATTCTACCAAACTGGGATCGCTTCCAACCTTTTACGGGAGCCCAACTTACCCAGGAGTTTTAGGCGTGACCCGTGCTCTGCTGCTGACTCTGGTCTAAGGTTTCTGACTCCCACACTGCTCGGGGCCACCCCATGTTTCACGTGTCTCCTGCTGGATTCCCCACTTTCATTTCAGCTCATACATGGGAACATATTTTTTCCTTTGGGAAGATTTCCTTTATTTGCTAAAAACTATCAAAATATTGTGCTATATAAAACAATACTCTTGTTTATGATGTTATTTCATATCAAAAGGGCCCTTCAGACTGTTTAGTTTTCTCAGATAGGTGGAGGTGAATGTCTAGGCAATGTTTTCCAATTTCCTTCCTTCCTTCCTTCCTTCCCTCCCTCCCTTTCTTCCTTCCCTCCTTTCCTTCCTTCCTTCTTCTAATTTTTTTTAAAGTTATAATCTCTGGGCTATAAGTCCTCTTTCCTCAGTAATATCCCTGTGTAACAACAACAGTAACAACAACAGTGTACACTATTTCCTGGATATTGACTATCTGCTACCAGGCTACTAAGGACTTTATATACATTATTTTGTTTGGTGTTCACAGATTCCTACTACATAATTGAAGGAACTATGAATTAGGGAGACTCTGTACTTGTGGAGGACACGTGGTTAATGCGATAAGTCCAGGTTTGTACCCTTTTCATCCTTTAAATCCCTGCTCACAACCACAGTGTCATGTGGCCTCCCCTGGGTGCCTCATCACTTGTTCTGCTCACTGAGAGTTGTCCCACTGCAGCACATGAGTACTTGCCCAGGAGAAGCCTGACTTTTCTCTGCTCAGTATGACGTATGTGTCCTAGTAAATGGGCTGCTGTCAGTAGGAAATGGTTGGTTTCCAATGAAATGTAGAAAGTCACTTGTCCATGATAGTAGCAGAGGTCAGTACCTGACACTTCCAAGTCTAATTGCACATTTCCTCACCCAATAATAGCTTCAAGCTTACTTGTCACACCATTAATTTCTGTGTCAGCACTACCCAGGGAGCCAACAGCGAGTTGGAATTGATGGTTTTACCTGCCTGTTTTATATATTGACCATCTTTCTGCCTTTTCTGTTGTCAAATTGCACTGGAGCCAACCTCAGGTTTTTCCTGCTGCTTCAGGGAAGTCAGTACAGTCAATGGCCGACGTTACCGCCCTTCCCTTCCTGATAAACATAAAAGTGATTGAATCATATGCCCAGACTTCCCAGAGGCAAAGGGCAGGGCTTATTCTGAGCTCCAAGCAGGAACACCAAAAAAAGAAAAAAAGACATCTAAACAAAAAGATTTCTTTGGAGTTTCTGATTAGGTGATGGCAGGCTTGGGCCTCTCCATCACACTGCCCTAGGTCTGTCCCCTGGCTGTGCTCAGCAGGAAGTCTGAGTGCCATTCTGAGCAGCTATAGGCAAGAGCAGATGAGAAATGCCTGAGATCTGAGTGACTCATTAGAAACTCACAGTGGGTTAGGAGGAGGAGAAAAACAACACAACACAGCTACGCACTGATTGTTTGCTGTGTTCTAGGCACCGTTCTTAAAGCTTTATATTCCTGTCTCATTTACGCCTTACAGTCTTCTATGTCGGAAGAGGCTATTATTGTGCTGATGTTATAAATAAGGAAACTGGGACTAATCATCACCAAGATACTTCCAGCGTTACCCAGCTGTATATTATGGTGCTGGATTAGAACCCAGGCTAAGGACCCAACCTGGGGGTTCAATTGCATTCTTATCCTGATACATGTAAAGCTCTTCTTCTTTGAGTGATGGAAATAGGGGATTTTTATTTTTTGTGTCTATTATCATAAAACTGTTTTGTCAATTCAATGGCAATTCAAATGGCATTCATTATAGGGGAAATAATTCTTTTGGAAAAAAACCTTTCAAACATTCATTCATCTCTTGGCCCATACATTTTTTAGGAGACTGAAAGGAAGCTCCCATAAGTGATATTTCATGGAACACACTTGTACTCATTTAGTATTTACACTGTACCCAATATATACTGCTTTGGGGGAGTACCGAGTTAGGGGTTAGATTCTAACTGTGAAATAATACTGTAAGTCTCCATCCAAAGAGCGTAATTCAGAATGCTTGCCTCGAGAGGGCGATGCTTTACTATGGTGTACCAATTACTAATCCGTGTGACAGTACCTAGATTAAAAGTTCTACCTAAACCGATAGAGAAAAATAGATCACACTTAATGTAAGTTCTCAGACCTTTGATCACATAGAAAAGCTAAAGGAATAAAACAAGTTGCCTGAAATGTTTTTCATTAATCTAAAAAGTTTCTTTTTTCCTCCTTTTTAATACCCATGAGGCAGATCTGGTGGGGAAACAAGCAGAACATTCTGATAGCACTTTTTCTTTTCAAGATACAGAAAAACAAAATTATAGAGACAATATATTCAAAGTTAAATAATTTTTAGAAATTTAAAGCTTTTGTGCGGGTAAAGAATAATTAAACCCACTGCAAGTAAATACTTTCTGGCAACAGAAAAGAAAAAGTTTATTCTGACACTTAGCAATTTTAAGGGTAGTGATACCTACCATATCCTATAAGTCCAAGCACACCAAATGTGAAAATCCAGAAGAGGAGTCCGACCATGTACCTCATGAGTATCAAAATTATCCAACTAAGGACCATGGCGATAATCAGGCCGCTGGAGGAGAAAGCCCACAGTGAACACAGAGGTCAAGTGTGCTGAGCAGAGCACATTGAAAACATCAAGACAACACATTTTTTTATATTGAAAATGATTCTCAGACTGTTTTATTTTACTTGATTCTAAAAACATTTATAATGTTCAAAGTACAAATAATTTCCATTAAGATTTTGTATAAATGAGTAGACTGTCAGGGACCACCCTAGGCATCTATGGGTGCCTAGGGTAAATGGAAGTCCAGTGCCAGTCACTGTTGAAGGAAAAACACAACTCTCCAACCTGCTGTTTTGATCTATCTGCCCTGGTTGCCATGTCCTACTTTTTCCCTTCATACCTACCTACTAAATGATAAATCATAAAGTATATTCATGATGAATTTGATCTGTTCTATGCACCTGGTAACTAGTGGGAACCTTCTCTGATATGGCTGCATCAGAAAGACCTGGGAAATAACTGGCCAGTCCCTGAACCCATGACTTTGCAGTCATTTCACTGTAGTCCAATTCTCTCTAGCAGCCTGTGATGCCTGTCATTAGCAGATACCCATTTCACCTCCCCAGTGATCTGTGGGCTACTTTTTTTCCAGCCAGGGTAAGTCTTCTGAGTCTCCTGGGCCCTGTGATGTCATCAAGTAATTAATAGCATGACTATTTTCTCTCTGTTTTAATTTCTTTCTGGAGTTTGACTGAGGTGCTAGAGAAGCTTCTTACCACACACCCCCCCCCAAATGCCCAGGGTAAAGTCATATTAGAGTCTTCTGATATAATTTTCTCAAAGACAACTCATTAGGATTGAAAACTTGCCCAACTCTTTTATTAAGAACTAACACTTCTGGCGCTACCTATAAGTTTTCAAACATAGCAACAGACAGAGCCTGGTACAATTGTTGAGTTCATTATCTCAAGTGTTATTTTTAAAAAAAATTCAATAATTACTGTCACTAGACAGATAACAGCACAGTATCAAGGTTCACAGTCTTACAAGGCTAAAGCTTTTAACTTCAGAAGCCATTCTCTCTTAAAATCAGAAACAGTTTAATGCTTTAAACACTCAATATGGCTAAAAGATTATTCTACGGCATAATCCAAAGGGAATGAATATTCATAAAGATCAGAGAGGAGAAAAAAAAGGAAATAGAACTTTTTATTCTGTGTGTTCTAAATTCTTAACATAAAAATTCTTACAGAATAAACTAAGTCCCAGCATGTCAGTGCTTTGGCTTTATATTTATAAAATAGATCAGAGCAGAAGGGTGAAAATAAAGGGAGGCATTGATGAGCTGGGGGGGATGAGTGGTGTCCTGGGGGGGAGACTTCAGTGTGTGTTGGGAGTAGGGTGGTCAGGAGAGTCTATCATAATGTAGATTTGTGTAGGTCAGAGTGAAAAGCCAAATGAAGAAGAAACTTCAGAATTATCTAGAAATATTTGGGTCCGACAATAGGAGTATTAGTTGATTATTTATTTATTTGAGACAGAGTGTCATTCTTTGCCCTGGGTAGAGTATCATGACATCATAGCTCATAACAACCTCAAACTCTTGGGCTCCTGTGATCCTCTTGCCTCAGTGTCCCAAAGGGCTGGCACTATAAGTGTGCAACACATGCCTGGATAGTTTTTTTTTATTTTTAGTAGAGACAAGATCTCCCTCTTGCTCAGGCTGGTCTTGAACTCCTGACCTCAAGCATTCCACCTGCCTCAGCCTCCCAGAGTGTTAGGATTACAGGCTTGATCTACTATACCCAGCCAGGAGTATCGGTTTAAATACTGTCAAGTATAACCTACAACTTCTGCTGGAGATAAATCCTAACACACGAAAAGAATTATTGTAATTATTTAAGACAAAGCATCAGAAAGAATAAAATCTCTTAAGATCTAATTTTAAAGCTCTAAAAATTACTTTCTAATATTTCACACACAACTTTGACTTTATAAGCACCATATAAGCACATCCACCTTTTTCCTTAAGTGTATTTATAACTATTCTTTTTCTTTGTCTTTTTTTTTTTTTTTTTTTTTTTTTTTTAAGAAACAGGTTCTCACTCTGCTGGTTGGAATGATAGAATGTCATGGCACAGTCACAGTTCACTGCAGCTTCAAATTCCTGGGCTCAAGTGACCCTTCTCCCTCAACCTTCCAAATAGCCAGGATTATAGGCATGAGCCGCTCTGCCTGGCTCTATAAATGTTCCCTGAGCTCACATTTTCTGTGTGCCTCCTATGTTCAAAGAAACATACAGGAGTAAGGAAAATAAAGATGAGTTATACAGAGTTACCATCATAAAGAGTTAATAGTCTATCAGAGGGAAAGGGACAGCTAAATAAAATATAGAATGGTAGGTGCTATACAGAAGATGGGTGTGAATGCACAGGTGTGTAGAAATACAAACCCCCAATAGGTATGAAGAACGCAGAGGAAGAAGTGATCAGTTATCTCTGGGGACGATAAGAAAGGTTTCATAAGTGACACTAAAGGTGATTTCAAAGGAAGAGATGAAGTTGCCCACAACTCAGAAGAGGACACACCAGGGCAGGAAACAGGACATGCAAAAACATGAGATTTGGCAGTTTAAGGATGGGCACATATAATGTTTAAAATATAGGGTTATTCAAGAAACATGAGTGGAGAGAACGACTTAGGGACTTAGTTGGGGTCAGGTTATAAAGGGCCTTATTTTTTGATTACAAGGGGCCCACAGAAGCTTTTAAGCCCTCGGAGGTGACACATGAACAGTAAAACAGTAAAACTGTCTTAGATTCGTCAGATATATTTATGCACTCCAGTAGAGTGACTGCATTTCCTTAACTTTCTAGGATTATAAAACTTAACATCTGAAAATCTACATACATGTGTCTTCATATATGTCCATGTATTTATATATAACATACATGGTTACGTAGCTGCTAATAACTACCATGACTTCTGGTGATAATGATCACATTATTATGTGCAAGAGATGTGTTTAAAGGTACAATAATCTCTTGGAAATCAAAAGAGGGACAATTAAAAAAAAAAAGAACTAGTGAAATAACACCATGTCCATTGTAACATGTGATGAGAAGCACAGGTGTACTGCAGATACAGAAATCCTGCAGGTTCTCCCCCACATGACTTAAAGTGCTTCTGTAAGAATGCTTTTATTCATAATTTAATGACTAAAATAAAAATATACAATCTTATAAATTTTTGCCAATAGTGGGCATATTTTCAAACATCTTCTCCCCATCCTTATCCCAACGGAAAAAAGAAAATGGCAGGAACTGAGATCTGAATCAACCTTTTATTCTTGAATAAACACAGGGAATTTGGAGAAAGCATTCTACAGCGATAAAATAGGTATGGGGTTGGAGAAGAAACATCTTTTAGTTTTCACTTACATGAGAATCCAATACCATGTCGTTGAATAATCTTGAAACACTTTCAACCCAAGTTCCTTTGCATTAAGGATTTCATTCATTTGTCTGAATTTAAAGAAGGAAAAAAAAATCAATTATTTTTTGACCACCACGAACCAGAAATGTTCCTGTTGTGATAAAAGGAACTTTGAATCAAAGCATGTTTTTAGAAGCCACCGTCAGTAGTGACTCTTTCCCTAGCCACAATGCACAAAATGTCACTTGGGTAAAGTGGCAAAGGTAGTGGTAGCTGCACACACAGGGAACGTGGTTTTCAGGAATGGTGAACAGACCCTTTTCCACTGTATGCCACATGCCCTCAATATTGTAGAAGCCTTGCTGTATGAAATGAATGAAGTGATAAGATCAGCTTTTAACTTATAAAATCCATTAAGTCAAGAATGAACTTAATCTTGAACTTCTCTTCCTAACCTTCCTTGCCCTGTAGCAGGAAGGCACCATGGGACCCCTAATGAGAACACACAGCCTTAGTGTCCAAGCTGGTGAATTACTAGGATGGACGCGCTTTGCAATAGTGTCAGGCCCTCCTCCTGTACCCTGATTGCGACGGCTCTCTTTTCCCCAAAGTAGCCTCCATTCTGCCATTAGCAATAATAATTTCCTAAGTTTTCTTTTCAGTTTTGCCATTTATATCACATCACAGGGCAACTGTATATAATTCTGTGCGTATTTGAAGTTTCTATCAATGGGACTATATTTGTATTATTGCTTTGTGACTTCTTTCACAGTTTTACATTTCTGAAATTCACCCACATTACCATGACTATTCTAAACATGCAGGAGTTACACCATACGGCTTGTACTGCTACCATCTTTCAAGACAGAGACATTTTTAGAATATCTTTATTTATTTAATTTTTCATTCACCGACTTGAGCAATGCAGTGATCCTCTCGGTACATTTACGACTGTGCATAGACGTATGTGTGCATGTGCACACCCAAGGAGATAGACTTTTCTGTAACCTGGGTCACCACAGGGGTGCAGCCAGGGAAATGGTAAACTTACTGCTCTGTAGCTACTCCTGAGAAATTTGATAACAGCACTAAGACAATCCCTTACATCACATTTGTATACTGTCGATGATGAAAGCGTTAACCACTCTGAAAAGCATGGTTGTCCTTTTCAGTTGACTGTGGTTTCCTCTTCTTTACCTGCTTTTCTTAATATGTATGAAGTTCTCCCATCTATAGCGCCATGTATATTTCCTCAAAACATGTCATTTTCCTTCTGTAACCCTTAACCTAATGGGAGCTTTCGTCTTGGGTACGATAACGGAATGCATAAAAAATGAAAACAGGAACGGAAACAAACATACTTTACAGCGTCCTTGAGTTCTGCGACACTTCTTATCCTTCCATTTCCATCTTCAAACAGTATCTGATTTCCTATTGATAAGCTGCCATTTGTAAAAGAGAAGTCGGGGAAGCATCTCTGGAGAACTGTAAAGATAACGGGACAGCAGTCACTTTCTACTTCTTCTTTCAAGATGTCCTTCCTTTTTTAAGCTTTCCGATAAACTATAATCAAATTCTTGCTGGACATGCACATGGCTCAAGGTAGGCGGCTAATCACCCATCACCCGATGATCTGAAGATTTTCTGAGGGTTCTAAGACTAGAATAGAGAGAAGCTCCGATTGCAATCTGCCGCTACATTCTAAACTTCATTATGTTATATATGGTATGTTCACAGCATAGGTTTTGAGAGTAACCCTGATACATGTCACTCGTGGTAAACGCATTTTAAGGAGAAGGCCGCATTAATTGTATGAATGAATGAAAAAGAAAAAACCGTAGGGGCTCTTTAAGTGAAACCCTGGGAAATGGACATTAGTGAATAATTCCTTGGGGAAGAAGAACCAGCTCCAACTAAGGCTACTAAAACAACTGAGTTTATGTTTCTGAATTCTTTATAATTTAGCTCTCAGCTTTGCCATTTAGTGTTTACTTGGAGGGGCTGGAAAGAGAAATTCCAAGGCTATTAAATGAGCCCTACCCTTTGAGGACTAATATATGTTCTGAGTTTACTCCATTATTAAATGGAATCTTTGCCTCTTTACAAATCTATTACTAAAAACATTTTAAAACCACAAATCTATTACTAAAAATATTTTAAAACCGATTTCAAATGAAAACATAATGATAATTATAAATGGATCACTTTCGTATTTTTTCTTATAAGAAGCATTAGCGATTTGCATGAGCTCATATGGAGTTTAAACTCGAAAATATTAAAGTAGTCGATATAAGGTAAAGAGATACGTGTCTTTGTAAAGTTTTGTCTGACTTCCCTGGCTTGAAATTAACTCTTGCATGGCCCCCTCCCACTTCCGCTGCACTTGGCTTACAGATGATTCCTTGGTACCCACCCACCTTCCTCCTGCTCTCCCCTCCCCTCCTGCAGCAAATTTGACCATTAGCCAGTTGCTCAATCCAACCAGATATCTGCCCCTACCACTAATCACAGTGATCCCCCAAGTTGTCAAAACCTTCGGATAGTTTTTAATCTTCATCTTGCTCGAACTCATTGCCCAGCACAACACTTGGCAGACAGTAGAACGCTGTACTTCCTGTGCCATTGAACAAGTTCACTTTTCTGATCCTTTGGCATGTAGACACTGCCTGCCCTCTTGAAACTATCTTTCCTTGGCTCATATGGCCAGATGTTCTCCTGCCTTCCCTTCTGTCTCTCTGGGCACTCTTTTCCTCCCCCTTTAATGTCCCCGACCTTGTTCCACATATTATTTTTGCACAGTCTTATCCAATCTCTTTGCTTTTGTTACTAAATGTGTTCAGTACCTATTTGGCAAGTGGAGAAAATATGGAAGGAAATGTAAGACCATACATAGTCCTCCCACCACCCACAGCAAACTAACCTTTTGGTGAATTTCCTTCCAGTCTTTCTTTTATTTTATTTTTTCCATGTAGGACCTGAAGAGTTTTCCCTTGTGACTTTCTTTTAATGTTACTGATTTCTTTTTATAAACTTTTAATGAGTGAATTTTATTCGCTGCATACTATTCCAGTCAGTACTAAACTTAGTGTCCTACTAGGAGGAGCACAAATCGATTGCAAGGTTGACTTCCAGGCCTCTCTCACTGGAAGGTAAGAGACTATGCCTTATTCACTTTTACATCTGCAATGTGCATTTATTGTAAGGCTTAACAAGACCACACCTGTCAGGATAGGGACTATGTCTTGCACCTATCATGTCTTTGGTGACTAATGATCAATTTTCACACTTTTACATAAAACATGGGTGTTGCTACAGGCATTTACTAATTGAGGTGGGCTCTCTGAACATGCTGCTGCTTGTGGGACCTACATCTCTGCTTCAGGGTCTTTTATAACCTAGAGAAAAGTGATGAGAGCATTTAAGACATGTGTCTGATGGTGGCAATCTCAGTGGTATTTGACTTTCTACTCAAACTCATGACTATCGACTTTCTTCCATTTTAAAAGAAACCCATACATTGTAGAAAAAAATGAATAGAAAAAAAAAAAAAAGAAAGAAGAGGAGAAACTGCCCGCAGGTTGCCCGTTCCCCAAACTACCACTTAACATTTTCATATATTTCTTTCCAAGCTTTTTCTTTGAATACGTGTTTTTTCTATAGTATTTTAACTTATGCATGCTTACCATTATAAAGCTTATAAGAGTTTACACTTTATTTAACATTATAATATACACTGCTGCGTGTTACTCTAATACTTCTATTTAATAATTCTACAATTACAGTAGAACCCCATAATTGACCTCCTCCCTACATTGACCACCTCCTTAAGTTGACCCAATTTTCACAGGCCACACATGCACCACATGTGCTCAATGGAAGTTCCTTATTCTGGCCACCTCTGTATGTTGACCGGTTTGTTACAGTCCCCTGGGCGGCAAACTTACAGAGGCTCTTCTGTATTTCATATGAGCGCATTATAATTGCTTTAAGCATTCTCTTGCTATTGGATAGTTCTGTGTTTCCTTTCTCTTTTCTTTTTATTTAGAGGGGACTGGGGAGTTACTTTAAAATTTAAATAAACATCGTGATGGACATTTTTATGTAAAGTTTTTACTCTGTGGTAGATTTATAACCCTAAGACAGAAAATGAGCTATTACTTCATTTTCTTCTAAACAGTATCACCTTAAAATAACTTTATAACTTTAAAGAAATAAACAATTGATTTGTTCATGAGATATATAAACATTTAAAAGTTCAAGTGATAAGATAAGCATAGGTCCCACTCCTATCCCCCGGGCAATTTCTGAGGGAACTTTTTGGCTAAATTCAGGAATGGCTGCGTCTACTGTGTCTTTGTGTGTGATTAGGCATGCTCCTAAAGCACCAAACAATCCAACTGACCTTTTAAAAATCAGTTTTCAATCTGTGATTGTATAGTTACGTAGCAAAACCCCAAAACTCACAGAGCTCCTGGGGAGCCATCCCTGGCTGAAGCCAAGAGATAGACTTCACCTTCGACTCTCCCCCATCAACTCTGGGACCTGGGGCCAGTCACGGGACCATTCTTGGCCCTGGGTACAGCAACTGTGAATTGAGGCAACTTAATTAAAAAATTTCTCAATAGATTCTTTGTTTCTAACATCAAATATTCACCACTTACAAGGTTTGCTTGGGAAAACAGCTGCCGGACAATCATCATCCAGTATGAGTTGTGGGAGACTCTAAAATGGAAAGAAGAGAACGTCTGCATCATGAAGGCTGTTTGCTGACTACAGTTACGTGCGATAGGAAATGTCCTGGCTGGGTGCGCTGCTCACACCTGTCATCCCAACACCCTGGGAGCCAAGGCCGGTGGATCACTTGAGTTCAGGAATTTGAGACCAGCCTGCACAAGAGCCAGGTGCCAGTCTCTACTAAAAATAGGAAAACTAGCCAGGCATGGTGTCAGGCACATAGTGCCAGCTACATGGGAGGCTGATGTAAGAAGATCGCTTGAGCCCAGAGTTTGAGGTTGCTGTGAAGATTCCAGGGCTCTCTACCCAGGGTGACAGAGTGAGGCTCTGTCTCAAAGAAAAAAAGGAATTAAACAAACACAAAAAAAGAAAATGTTCTTTATAAATTTAACTCCAGAAGGATCTCATTATTCCAAATAATTTCCCCTAATGATAGTCATTATAAGATTAGTACATGCACATTTTCGCTTGACAAACACTCTTAAATATCATAGCCATAATTCAATCAAATCAGCAATAACAAGGCCAAACCCTTTGAAGCCACGGCATACCGTTGAAGGAGTGTGTCTTTGTTTTAGCCACATACCGACTCTCTAATCTTTCATTTTTTTTCCTGGAAAAAACAGCATCTTCTCAAATTTAGAAACTATTCAGATTATTTAACATAATGACAATTCAGAATTCCCTTCCAAATCTCAAACCCAGGTAGGAGTCTGGGGGTTTTAAATGTGTTCTTATCAAACTGGTTTGGAAGGAACATTGTACTTGTTATCAGAGAGCTGTGGGATTTTATTGCCACGTTAATGACATGATAGCTGCAAATGACGTTAACTCCTGGCTCTAGACAGCAAAAGACATACCCAAGCAGAGAATCTGTTGATGTCAGGGAAGAGTTGAAATTTAATTTACTAGAACTAACAGGCTTTCTGAATGCTCCACATGTGTAAAATGATGCTATGAGTGGTGTGCATGCTTTCGTGCATTTGTATTTGAATGGACTGGTGCCTTTATTAATCATTGCCTAGAAGATTTGGGAGTTTGTCCAGTAACAAGTGCTCATGTTACAATCGAGACTGAAATGTCCAAACCCCTCTCTGCTTTTAAGCATAAACACACAGACCTTCACAGGCTCGGCATCAGTCTTGCAGAACGGACGGTAGTCTTCCCAGAAGCTTTTGTCCTTCTTGTACAAAACTTGCATTTCCATATAGGTTAAAAATTTTTCCGGACACTTGGAGACACAGATCTGAACAGGAACACAGGGATGGGAATGGAATTGAGTAGAAGAAACCAAGTGAGAAGTCTGTATAAGACCAGACTTCTAAATTATCCACTGCAGTAAAGAGCAGAGCCTATTTCCATCTCAGAATCCCAAATCAGTTTTCTAGTTTTCCTGAGAAAAAGGAAATTTCATGTACTAGTTACTAGTCTCTACTCTTTGCCCTTGACATTAGCGTTGTGCTAAAACAAGATACGGCTTGGTGATAGATTTATTTTTAAGTTTTGATTTTGAGATAATTGTACATCCCCGTGCAGTCACAAGAAATGGTAGAAATTGCACACACCTTTCACTCAATTTCCCTCCATGGTAATAAATTCCGTAACTCTAAGACAGCATCACAACCAAGAAATTGATACCATTACCGCCATAGTTTAGAGGTCTGTCCCCAGAAACCTCATGTTGAAATTTGATCCCCAGTGTTGGAGGTGGGGCCCCGTGGGAGGTGTTGGGTCATGGGAGCAGATTCTTCATGGGGGCTTAGCGAGGGAGTCCTCAGTCCATCAGTGAAACTGCCCTTGCAAACTGGTGAGGGGGTGCCAGGTGAGAGCAGCAGTAAGGGCCCCAAAGCTCTGTGAAGGAACAGGTTAGCTAAGCTAATAATAATCAGCCACTATCCCCTGTTTGCTTCTCTATAATTGCCACACTAGAGGGTACACATGCTACCCATAAAGATTTTTAACTTTTCTCCATAAATAACATCATCTGTTCAGAACCTAGGGCTTGTTTTTGAAATCCCTTCCAGGTCCTGCATTCTGGTGGACTCACACACCCACCAGGCCAACACATTGACACAACTGGTCTTGGAGCCCCACTCAAGGAGCTGCATTCCAGGAACTGACCCTCCCCACACACCAGACAGTGGCCCACACCAAAGAACTGACGATGGTTCTGCCCTGCAACAGCCGTTTAGCACACCCCGACTGCTAACCACTGCCCACCTAACCCTCTGCCCGCCAAACTGTCTTTAAAAACTCTGTCTCCCCAGTTCTCAGGGAGGCGGATTTGAGAAATTTCTCCTGTCTTCATGCTTAGCGCTATGCAGAATAAACTCTTTCTCAGCTGTGAACCCTGAGTCTCTGGATACTGGCTTTCTCCTGGGCAGCAGGCAGATGCACCTGGTTGTGGGCAAGAGTAGTTGCCAAAAAAGCTGGTTGTTACAAAGAAGCCGGCACTGCCCGCCCCTCTCTCCTTCACTTTCTTGCCTGTGATCACTGCCCATGCCGGTTCCTCCTCACTTTCTTCCGTGAGTAGGAGCAGCCTGAGGCCTTCTCCAGAAGCAGAACAGCCCATGGAACCACAGGCCAAACAGACCTCTTTTCTTTATAAATTGCCCGGCTTCAGGTAATCCTTTACAGTGACACTAAAAGGACGGAGACAGTTCTAATCTACTAACTTTATTGGGATTGCATCAGTTTTACACCTGCTCATTTGTGAGTGCTTGTGTATGCACGCAGTTATATGCATTTATATCACAGGTATAGGGCTGTGTTACCATTGCCACAGGACTTTTGGACTTTTAATGAAATACTTTGTGATTTTCTGAATTGAAAAATAAGAGTATAATTCAAGATTATTTTTGCCTGTGTAGCTTCTACATATTCAGGGCTAGACTCTTGATTCCTTTCCTATATATGAATAAGAAGGTGATTTAAACTGCCCTGAATATTGACAATTCAATGCACTAATAATTATCAGGGAATACTCAACAACAATTCTCAAAATGTAATTGGGGTTTTATCACCATAAGAAATGAACACAATTAGGCCTATTTGCCACAGTTAATCATTATTATAGTCTTTTACCAATACCATCTAGACGTGGGAAGAGAGGTCGTCTCTGCAATTATTTTAATTAGTGAACTTTGGAGGCCTTTCAGTGCCAAACAGGATCGCTGTGCTAGCCCATGAAACCACTGCATAAGTGACTGAAATCCAATTAGCAACTCCACAGAGAGAAAGCAAATTTGGGGAAGATGTACTCTTACTGAATTTTCTTTTGTTTATATTAAAAAAAAAACACAGATTAAGCCACGTGAGCGTCAGTCAGCTTTGAAAGTTTCTATATCCTGTTCAGGTGATCCTCGTGAAGTCTTTTCTCATCCCGACTCACTTCACCTCTCTTTCACACTTTGGCAGGTGTCCTCACCAGCCCACCCTGGAGCCAGCCATACCCCATTGGCAGTTAGGTAAAAACACCAGTGCTGAACTGACAACTGGTTTCTATCTCCTGGGTCAGTTCCTGCTGCACACGAGGCATTGGGTGTTGACCCCACAGCCAACTGAGCAGGTGACTAACTAACTGGATGCCTCAAATCTCAAAATTAGTAATGTCTTGTAGCAGCAACGGTCCAATGCCTCTAAAAGTTTTGACAAGGTAAATAACCTAACTACACATTCACACCTCTGTATTTTCTCTGTCATCCACATGGGTACACACACACACACACACACACACACACACCCCGCTAAAAGAAATACTGAAGGTCTCACAGTATCTTTCTTAAAAAGCTGAAGAACTGTGTAGGATATTCACAGCAACCAACACACCCCCATTTTTTGGAAGAAAGTTGAGGTTATTATCAAAACAAATACCAAAAGTTTCACTCTGATAGTAGCCAAGCTGAATAAACCATGAAAAGATGAGGAGAGACTTCACAGACATTGACAGTTTACTCAGAGGACACTGACAGACAACTGCCTCCTCTGTCGGATGCCCTCAAGTGGATTTAGACAGGTGAGTAGGGAAAGTACCAAATCTTTTGTAGGCTTTAACTGATGGTAGGAGCTACTGAGTTGGGACCAACAGGGTTTCTGCATTTTTAAACACACACACACACACTGCATACCACATATATTAAAGTGCTGTACATGCAACACATAAAAGAAAGTAATTAACATGGTAAAAGGTGGTTTGTTAAAAAAAAAAAAATCACATTAAATTTCATCCCAGACACGAATGAGCTGTTAAAAAACAATATAGCAACCACTCTTTATCCCTCTATCAGACCAATTTGTTCACCGCAAATAGGGTGCTGATTAGTAGCAATCAACATAATAATTAGCCAAAATGAAGGTCACATTGAGGTTGGATATTCTAACTGATCACAGTCTGTCCTTTAAATACCTGTGACACATGTCTGGGCCATGCTGGCAGTTGACAAAAACATTATACATAAAAATACGGCTCAGATCAGGAGACAGCATCATTGCCTGGCAGATGAAATGCAATTCTGCCTTGTTGGAAGCTAAAATATATTCTGACTCAGTCCTGATTCTCTGTGCATGACAAAGGGCTGCTGCACACGAGTATAGTTCTGTATTACTATTTTTGTATCAGTTATTCGAATAGGTTTACTACTTTATTACAAATTGGAATTTGATGGCTGGGAGAGTGAGTTACATTAAGGTTAAAATACTACATTGGCTATGAAGAAAGGATGATCTAGTAAATCATTTATAAAACAATAAAAAACATAATGTGTAAGTATTTTTCTTTTTTGGTTTTATCATCGGGAATGATGGATTTGTATAGGATAGTGAAAAAAGTCTGGAAGTCAGAAGATATTCCTTTTCTCATTCACCTGTTCATTCATTTAGTAAATATTTACTGATCACCTATTCCAGGCACTAGGGACACAGCAGAAAAACAAAATGAAAAATCCTTGTTCTCCAGCAGTTCATCTTCTAGTAGGGGGACTCAGATAACAAATAATAAGAAAATGTTTGTTATAAAATGGTAATGAATGGCAATGAATAAGACGGTATACAGTGTTAAAAAAAAAAAAAAAAGACTAGAAAAGAGGCTGGGGATAGAGCAGTGGCCAGGTGGGATTTCAATTTTAAATAGGCAGCAGGCAGGCTACACTAGGAAGGAAACATTTGCAGAAAGACTTGAAAAGGATTACCCAGATGTACAGTCATCTGGAGGAGGAGCTTCAAAACAATATGGCCCTCAAGAGGACATGCTTTCCAGTGATCAGGGAATGTGTGGCCTGAAGGCTAATGGGCAGAAAACAGCCTCCTCCCGGGTGGCTGAGTGAAGGGTCACAGGATGAGATGGATTAGGGAGCTCCTCTCAGAGAACACAGTTCAGGCTGAATGAAGTACTACCCTGCATGGGCATGCCCCGGACACTGCCAGGTATTTATCACGCCTCCCTTTCTGAATGGGAGCTTGTATTCTAATTCCCCTACCCCTGCTTCCCAATGTACAGTTAGTTAGCATCAAGACCCAATGAAGAGGACTGTGCATCATCCACAGATCCAAGACTTTGAATTAAAAACAGCAGTCCTTGGGCCTCAGGGCTCTCCTTTGGGAGGACAGTGCTCTGTTCTGGAGGCCAGAGCAGAAGACATAATGAACTGTCATTGGGGGTTGTGCATCTTGTTCCATTTGTCGCATGGTATAGAAAAGGCTGCTCAGCTTGATTCCTTCTCTTTGCACCCAGGTGTGATCATCTAAAACTAGCTGGTGTCTAAGGCATTTGAACAGAAATGTGATGTGTGACACTTCTGATGCAAAAAAGAAGAGCAGGAGTGCCTCATTCATCCTCCCCGTCTCCTTCTGGTAGCTGGATGCAGGTGGCAAAGAGAACTTAAGGGATGGCAGAGCCCCTACAGCGGTGGTTCTCAACCTTCCTAACACAGTTCCTGTGGGTCGCGACCGCTGCACTAGAGCAAAGGCGTCTGGGGCAGAGCAGCCACTGACCACAGACACCTGCTGTGAGCTATGAGTGGTCAAAAAATAAACGATATGTATCAAGTCACTGAAACACTGGGGCTTATTAGCTATAGCATCCAGCTTTACTCTGCCTCATATAATGCTGATCTAGAGGAAAATAACTCCATTTCTCTGGGCTGCAGGTATTTATTTGTATGAGGAGGCGTTGGACAAGGTAATCACTGAGGTTATTTAGTGATTCAAAAATAATTAGTCTCTGCTCTGTTTATAAACAAACACAAACTCATACATATGTCTTCCACCACTTATAAATTCCTAATTAACCATGCATGCTGAACTCCAGTGGAATTTCTGAATTATTTTATCCAAGAATGTCCAGAACGGCGGACACCACCAGCGAGGCATCTTTTGCCTTACCTGTGTGGTAGGGCACTGAAGGGTTATCATCACAGAAGGATTGGTACAGCTTAGCAGATTGAAGTAAAACAAAATAGTCTTGTTCCTGATAAGAAAGAAAACAACACAAAATAATCTTTTTAATGACCATGGAATTGTTTCATATCATTTCCGACACCAAACACTTTGATATATGACCTTTAAAAATAGGCTTCTTTTCCTCTAGATAGCTGCAGCGCATTCTCCAGGTTCCCTTTAAGATTTCTAACTTTCAAAGCATCACTTTGTAGTAGTAAAAAGTTGAAATAATCAAATTGTTCATCAACAGAGGATTAATTAAACATAGAATTATATATCCTTAAAGTGGAAGATTATGTTGCCATTAAAAATAATGTTAAAGAACATTTTTTAATGGACAGAGAAATTCACAATACATTAATTTTAGGAGGCACAATACTGAAGAGTATTAAAATGTAATTTGATTATTTTATAAAAACAGGTATAACCAGGCAGCACCTATGGCTCGAAGGCATAGGGTGTCGGCCCCATATGCTGGAGGTGGTGGGTTCAAAATCCAGCCCCAGCCAAAAACTGCAAAAAATAACCCACAACAATAACAACAACAACAAAAGCAGGTATAACCTATAGAAACAAATTATATCTAAATGTTGGGATATTTGCTTAATTTTGTGTATTTTTATGGATTTCCTCATAAAATAGGTATTACTTTGGTAATGTAAAAAGAATAAACTGAGCGATATTTTCTCTCTCTTAATAATTCTAGACAGTGGCAGAGTAAGGGGACAGGTTGGTATTCATTCTCACTAGTTTTAAATGGGATTTTACTCTGCCATTTAGCAAGTCATGGTTCTCTTTTGAATCTCAATTTCCTTCTCAGTAAAATGAAGATCATACTATCACAGAGGTGTTAGTGCTCAAGACAACTGGTTGTCCAACATTAGTATGCATAAGCAGAACCTGAAGTGTTTTTCTTTTAATTTCAAAATATTAGGGGAAGGGTTTTTATAGTACTTAAGACCTGGCTATGGGTATGCCCATCACCCAAATAGTGTTCCCAGGATATTAAGTTGATTTATTCCCCTCCACTCCTATCCACTCTCCCCTAGCTGCAGTCTATTGAATTTTATTTCTCTTTATGCACTGTGTGCACATCGGTTAGTTCCAATTTAATAGAGACTACACATGGTCATATGGTATTGGTTTTTCCATTCTTGTGACACTTCACTTAGAATAATGGTCTCCAGTTTCATCCAGACTATTGCAAAAGGTATTAATTCATCTTTATTATGGCTGAGTAATATTCTGCGGTATACATATACCATATTTTATTAATCCATTCCTGAATTGAAGCGTGTGTGGGTTGATTCTACATCTTTGCAATTGTGAACTGTGCTGCTGACATTTGAGTGCAAGTGTCTTCTTGACACAATGACTTCTTTTCCTCTGGGTAAATACTCAGTACTAGAACTGCTGGATTGAGTGTTAGGTCTACTCTGAGTGCTTCCTTTCCATAAAGATTTTACTAATTTGCCGTCCTGCCAACAGAGTATAAGCATTCCTTTTTTCTCTTCATCCATGCCAGTGCTTATTGTTGGTGGACTTTTTTTTTTTTAAACTCATAAGAAATTTATTAATCAGGCACAGTTCATCATGTCCATTATCATATCAAGTTCCACAGTTAATAGGCACGAGGATGAGGAATTCACATTAGGAGATTTAATTGGGATTGCTTTTACACAGGTAAATCTCCTTTTTTCTTATTATATATATCCTTTTTTGTTTTTTCTCATTTTGTTAATTCTCCAGCATCTGAAATAATGGGTAAAGTTCCTGGGTTGTGGGAGAAGAAAACTCAATGCCCACTTGGCATGTTTCACTACTTCTTTGGGGAAAGTCATTTTTTTTTTCTTTTCTTTTTTTTTTTTTTTAATTGTTGGGGATTCATTGAGGGTACAGTAAGCCAGGTTACACTGATTGCATTTGTTAAGTAAAGTCCCTCTTGCAATCATGTCTTGCCTCCAGAAGGTGTGGCACACACCAAGGCCCACCCCCTCCCTCCTTCCCTCTCTCTGCTTTTTCTTCCCCCACCCATGACCCACCACCCTCAGCATGTGGGGCCAGTGCCCTACTCCTTGAGCCACAGGAGCTGCCTATGTTGGTGGACTTTTAATAAAAGCCATTGTAACTGTAAAATGATATTTCATTGTGGTTTTAGTTTGCATTTCCCAAGTGATTAGTGACATTGAGCATTTTTTTCTATGTTTCGTGGCCATCTTTCTTCTTTTGAGAATCTTCTGTTCATGTCTTTTGCCCACATTTTAATAGGATTGTTTTGTTTTTTTCTTGCTTATTTGCTTGAGTTCTTTATAAATTTGGGTTATGAGCCCTTTCTCGGATATGTAGCTTACAAATATTTTCACCCATTCTGTAGGTTGTCCATTTACTCTGTTGATTGTTTCTTTACCTATGCAGAAGCTTTTTAATTTAGTCAAAGCCCATTTATTGATATTTATTGTTGCCATAATTGTCATTGGGCACTTTTTCATAAATTCTTTGCTTAGGCTAATATCTAGAGGAATTTTTTCAATATTTTCCTCTAGAAGTCTATGGTTTCATGTCTTAGCTCTAAGCCTTTTAAAACCTGAATGTAAGCTTTTATATATGAATTAATTTTGTGAGACATGGTGTCCTGTTTCATTATTCTGCATGTGGCTATCCAATTTCCCCAGCACCATTTACTGAATAGGGCTTTTGGTTTTCTGCTTTGTCATAGACCAATTGGTTGTAGGTAGATGCTTTCAACTTTGGGTTCTCTGTTCTGTTTCATTGCTCTATATCTCTCTTTTTGTACCAATACCATGCTTTTTTGGTTATTATAGCCCTATAGTTTAATTTGAAGTTTGGTAATGTGATGCCTCTAGTTTTGTTCTTTTTGCTTAAGATTGCTTTGGCTATGCAGGTTCTTTTCTGGTTTCAAATAAAGCATCAAAGTATAACTTTGGTAAATTGATGGGGATTGCAATGAATTTATAAATCACTTTGTGCATTACGGACATTTTAACAACGTTGATCTACTATCCATGAACATAATATGTTTTCCATTTGGTTGTATCTTCTGTGATTTCTTCCCTTAGAGTTTCATTGTTCTCTTTGTAGACATCTTTAACCTTCTTGGTTATACATATTCCTAGGTATTTTGTTTCTTTTGTAGCTATTGTGAATGGTATTGAGTTTTTGAGTTGACTCTCAGCTTGACTGTTTTTAGTATAGAGAAATGCTATTGATTTATGTACATTGATTTTTGTATCCTGAAACTTTGCTAACTTTATTTAACAATCCAAGGAGACTCTTAGTTTTTCTAGACACAGGATCATATCATCAGCAAAAAGCAATAGTTTGATTTCCTCTTTCTAAATCTGGATACCCTTATTCTTCTTCTTTTGTCTGATTGCTCTGGCTAGGACTTCCAACACTAGGAGTGTGACAGTGGGGGCATCCCTGTATTCTACCATTTCTTAGGAGACATGTTCTCAACTTTTCTCATTCAGTTTGATGTTGGCTGTAGGTTTGTCATATATAGTTTCTATAATTCTGATATATGTCTCTTCCGTGCATAGTTTTTAAGAGTTTTTATCATGAAAAAGGATGCTGGATTTTGTGAAACATTTTGCATCATCTAGGGAGGTATAAATTGCAACCTTCTGTCACACCTTAAGGAACTAGAAAAGGAAGAACAAACCAAATGTAAAGCCAGCAGAAGAAAATAAATAACAAAAGCTAGAGCAGAACTAAATGAATTGGAGAACAGAAAAATGACGAATATAAAGGATTAACAAACAAAGGTGGTTCTTTGAAAAGATAAACAAAATGATAGGCCTCTTGCTAGATCAACCAAGGACAGAAGAGAAAGGACCCACATAAGCTCAATTAAAAATGAAAAAGATTAGCCAGGTGCTGTGGAGGGTGCCTGAGAGAATCGCTTAGGCCTAAGAGTTTGAGATTGCAGTAACCTGTGATGCCACAACACCCTACTAAGGACAACATACTAAAATTCTGTCTCAAAATAAAAAAAATAAAAATGAAAAAGATGACATTAAAACTTATACTGCAGAAATACAAAACATTATCCATGAATACTACATTAATCCCTGTGCAGAAAAACTAGAGAATGTGGAGGAAATAGATGAGTTCCTGGAAAGACACAACTTCCTAAACTCAAGAAGGAAGATATATAACTCCTGAACAGATGAGTGATGATCTATGAAATAAATCAGTAACAAAAAACCTCCTGACAAAACAAACAAACAACCAAAACCAAACTCAACCTTAGACCAGATGGATTCACAGCTGAAATCTAATAGACCAAAAAAGAAGATCTGGTATCTGGCTTGGCGCCCGTATCTCAGTGGTTAGGACGCCAACGACATACACCAGGGTTGGTGGATTCGAACCCAGCCCAGACCTGCTAAACAACAATGACAACTACAACAACAACAACAACAAAAAGTTGGGTGTTGTGGTGGCTGTAGTCCCAGCTCCATGGGAAGCTGAGGCAAGAGAATCGCTTCAGCTCAAGAGTTTGAGGTTGTTGTGAGCTGTGACACCACGACACTTTACTGAGGGCAACATAGTGAGACTCTGACTCAAAAAAAAAAAAAAGATCTGGTATCCATAATACAGAAATTATTCCATAATATTGAGAAGGAGGGAGTCTTTTACAACTTATTCTATGAAGCCAGTATCACCTTGATACCAAAGCAAGGAAAGAACATAACAATAAAAGAAAACTGTGAACCAATATTTCTTGTGAATGTAGATGGAAAAACCCTCAGTAAAATACTAGCAAACCAAATTCAACAGCACATCAAAAAATAATCCACCAGGACCAAGTGGGCTTCATCCTAGGCATGCAAGGATGGTTTGACATATATAAATCAATAAATATGATTTAATAGATAAATAAAAGCAAAAACAAAAACCTGAAGTGCTTGTTGAAAAGCCTTATTCCTGACTCTTAACCCTCAAAACCCCAAATATCTAGATATGGGGCCCAGAAATTAGCATCTCTTCTCCTAAGCTCCCCAGTGGACTCACATAGAGAAAGTCTATAAGCCAAATTTTAAGAAACATAGCCCTAAATATTTAAGAAGAATGTTTCCCAGCACCTTGTCAAGTCCCCAATTAATGCATGCTAATTAATGTGACTACCTGCATAGCATAAAATGTATGATGGGCCATTGAGTAGTTGTGCTTTTCCTACTAATTCTGAATCAGTATGTAAGATACAAATCTAAGGGTAAAGAAAGCCCTTCACAGAATATTTGTGCTATGTCCTTCCATTGTTTCTACCCCCTTCCTGCCCTGCCTACACAAGCAAAAGCTGGGGCAGGAAGATGAATTAGAGGCAGGGAAGTTGGCAGGATGCAATGATCCCCATTAAAGAGAATCTCTCATAGAGATGGAAAGTGCCAGTAAGAAGAGAGACCAACATCTTATTTTCTAATTGGATACTTCTCTCATAGCAGACCAGCTAGCTAGTCAGACCCCTGTGCCCAACACAGCAAGGAGAAACAAGAGAGTTGAAAAGTCTCCGGCAAGGGGGTGGAAAGAGGGTAGAGGCAGAGCAGCCTGGGATGGAAGGATGCGTAGTCCATAAATGGACTTGGCAGTAAAAGGCTGCAGAGATGAATTGCCAGGGATGGAGCTGGAAGAGTTTGGAAGAGAGCACACCAACACTGATCTCTCACATCAAAGAACCATCTGGTGAGGACTCCCCACAAAATTTCCATGACAGCGTTAGCCTTTGGCTGGAATAAGCGTGATGAGGGCTCGTCAGTTATGGTCTCAGCCACAGTAACAATAGCAGCAGCACAGCAAATTACATAAGTAACCCAGCCCTCCCTTCTTAAGTAAGAATGGGCAGTGGCCAGGAAAGGAACAGACACCATCCCTTTCCTTCTCCTTCCATCCCTTACAACATGACAAAAGAGTTAGAATCAGAAAGGGAGAGAGGAGAAGGGAAATAAGGCTAAAACTTTAAGTTGGACAACACTGAACTTTTTAACAACATAAACTCTCTGAAATCTATGTGATCTATCTGAAAGATCAAAGCAAAAAGGGAGAGTTGAAAGAGTACTGTTAAACACAACGATAAGAAAAATAAACCTATTGTATATTGGTATCCCGTTGAGTCAAGTGGCTCAGGAAGCTGGTTGTAAAGTCCTATACGGTATGCACAAGCTACTTCGAGATCCACAAAGTCACTTTCAGCAACCAAGCAACTACGTCATCTACAGTCTCGCACGTGAGTCGAATGTGTTCCTGGGAAAATGAATAAGTTATGACATGTCATGGATCACTCGGGTCCCCGAGGAATAGTTAAAATTGTGAATGGTAAATCAGCAAGTGTCAAGAGTCCATTATGGGTAAAACTGATTTATAAACTGCAAAATGCTATATAAACCCAAGTTATTGGGTTATGTTATCCTCAAGGTTTATACCCTATTCATCTTTATATCTCTACCTTCCCAGAACTTAGCCTTGTGCTGCTGCATTCTAGTGACTTATCAAATATTATAGTATGAATAAGACCAATTCCAAAATAAGTCTTTTAAAAGTTTTAGAATCCTCCTTAGTTGTTTAGCACACATCTATTATCATTTTACCACAGTCTCGTTGATAGCTTCAAATTTCAGTGGACCTCAGATTTTTTAGGTACAAAGTAGCTGGTGGTCGTTGCAGCTGAGAAACTCTGGGAGAGTCATTGAGGAGGCAATCCATTATTTAATTTGAATTATATTTTCACTTTCCACCAAGAAATAAGAAAAAATAGAAGTGACAGCAAATTACCAGCCCAGGATGATGTACTGAACGCTTAAGTCCATCTCTCTTCCTTCTTGAGACTCTTTGAAATAGAATAATAAAAGTACCAAAAAGGAATAATCCTCACCACACTAGCCAAGAACATAGAGGATAGGCTTTGCTTAGAATTTCACAAGCGAATTCAACACTTTTTTTTTTTTTTTTGTAGTTTTTGGCCAGGGCTGGGTTTGAACCCGCCACCTCCGGCATATGGGGCCAGTGCCCTACTCCTTTGAGCCACAGGCGCCGCCCCAAATTCAACACTTTTTGGAAGATAGAATATGTATAAAAGTGTGTGTGGACTAGTGAGTGTACCATAGAGGGCCATAGAGAAGGTGAGATAGGATTTTCCTATGAGAAATCGTGAAATATACTGGAATCAAAGTCAAGGGTGATAATGTGGCCCAAAGCAGGGAGATTAATTGAAGGTTTATATACAGATTTCCAGTGGGAATCAGCACCTCTGTCCTTCCCCCACGTCCCCTACACTTAGAATTTCTGAGGACTCCCCAGAAAAACATACAAAAATAGAGAACCTTTTGCTGAATGAACCTTCTGAGGATAGCACAGGCTTTTGTGGGATTTTATACCTCAGTCTACAACCTTTCATCATCCGGCATTTTGAAAGCCAGCCCCTGACGTCCAGCTTCCCATTACTTCTTGCTGCAGTGAAATCTGACGGTCACCACTACCCCATCATCGCTCACGGTGCAGAGACCTCTCTGCTAAGATAACCTGCTAGTGAAGCAGTAAAGCAAATCCACCTAATGTAACTAGTCCTTCTTTCTTTTGTAAGTATGAGTAATCAAATGACCTCAGACATATAAGAAGATTCAGAGCATAAAAGAAAGAGATTAAGGCAAATAAACCAAAACTAATGCTGGCTGAAATTAAAACAACTGAGGCATGAGAGGGACCTTTAAAAATCCTCCCATATATAAAGAGTAATTCAAGCAGATTATCTACAGAATGAAAAATGTGATGTGATTGTACAGTCATAGCTGGAAAATAAGAAAGGCTTATGGAGATTAAGAATATCATTGCTAAAATAAAAACTTCAAAAGAAGAGCTTAAAAAATGTAAAACTCTATCATATAGAACAAAAAGTCAGAAAGGAAAAATAAAAGGAAAAAATAGTATTGAGACTAATCCAGGAGATTCAAGCTCTGACTAATAGTTCCAAAGAGACAACCAATAAAATGGAAAGCGTGAAAACAAAGAAGAAATAACAGAAAAAAATTTCCAGAGCTGATGAGGGTCAAAGTTCTTAAGAATTAAAGGACCCACTAAAAATTAAACAAAAATAATTTTTTAAAATGATCTCTGTTAAATCGTGAGATTTCAGAATATGAAGAATGAAGAAATGATTCAAAACATTTTATGAGAGGAAAAAAATGTGTCACCACAAGGTGTACAAGTCGGATTGGCATTAGACATCCTGGATGCCAGAAACAACCAAACAAGTCTTCAGATTTCTGAGAGGAATTGTTTTCTTTCAAGCTACAATTCTATAGCTAGAACATCAACTGAATGTAAAAAGTGAAAAGAAAATGGGAGGAAAAAGACATTTTCAGGGCTTCCGCAAGTTCACCTGCAGTCCCCTGTTAGGAAGGGAATCAAGAATATTCTCTATCGAAACAAAGTGGTTGTCAAGGAAGGAGGAAGCCTCAGGAGACAAGCAACAGTGATGTGTACTTACACACTAAAAATTGTTTACCCGCAATTTAAATTTAACTTAGCATTCCGTGTTTTTATTCCCTAAGTCTAGCAACTCTAGAAAAAGTCTATCTAACGAGGTAGAGAAGCCCCAGAATTGAAACCAGGCAGCAAGCCCACAGTTCATCAGGTCCTGAGTGGAGCCAACAGACAGAGCCCCTGGTGAGGCTTCAGAGAGGAAGGGGCCTCTGAAAGCTATGTCATTGGGAGAGCAGAAAAACACATATTCTTGAAGGCTATTCAAGACAAGAACTTAGTGGAAAAATAAAAAATATTTTACAAGAGTGTCATTGCCTTGTCTTAAAGCCAACTGAATGTGAGACAACCTTATGATGGTGACAGAGTGTCATGATTGGCTTTCATTAGGGACACGGGACAAGTGAAAATGTCATGCATGGCCTGGCAGTGAATACAATTTGCATAGTTAGGACCAAGTAAAGGTCTGTTGTTGTTTCCAACTTATGAACCTACCAAAAGTACATGCAAGATTCTGTTGAAGAACATAAATGGTAACAAATTTGGCCACACAAGAGAGCAAGTATTAGAAGGGAGGGAAAGGAAAGGTGAAGAGGAGGTTGGGGGATAATATGATAATATTCTCTTAAACAAAGAGCTGTCAAGTCACTGAGAAAAGTTGGCAGAATAAGAAGTCTCTTTAAATAAAGACTTACTCTACTAATGTTAAAGAGTAGAATAAGACTCTCTGTTTAAAGTCACAAAAGTAATGGTAAGAAAATCCAGAAAAAGTAATTTAACTGTCAAATGTAGCAGAAGGGGGATCAAGGAACAGATGATGTAAATGAGTTAAAATCTTTATTTTTCACAACAGCTGCCAATGGATACTATCTAAACTTCGTAAGCACAGAATGAAAGAATGAGCATATTATTAAAAGTTTTGTCAAAAACTTCCAGAAGAACTAAAACCAGAGAGAGAAGAAATTGTCTCAGCAACAAGAGATTGCTTGAAGGCGTCCTGGGCTGGGAGGCTTATCATCTATCAGCGCTTCACTTCTGTCTGATTCATGTTCACACACACGTATTATTTGGATACAAATTTCTTAAATTACACCGAGTGGTATGTCTAGTGCTTGTAATGTGTTTGGTCAGACAGATTTGTGGGATACCTTTGCTATTTTGTCAGCAGTGCTGCAGAGAATTGAAAACAAAATTATTACTGCTTCTTGTGGACAAATTGAATGCAGAACACAAATGCGAGGGGGCTAGAGATGGCTGGCTAGAGACCTGTACTGTGCCCCTCCTATGTAAAGAGCCAACATAGCGAGTAGATTGTCACACTTTGAATAGAGAACCTAAGAGAGAATGCTGGGAGTCACCAGAGAAGGGACAGGAAGACCTAAGGCCTGGAAAGAGGCGGGCAGTCTGCTCAGCCAGCACTGGCTGAGAGCCCTACATGGAAGGGGTGAGCGAGAGGCCCCAGCAGTCCACACTCCCACTGCAAAACTCCCGTAATCCTGGCTGTGGGGGAGCCTGAGACCCTGGTGGGCCCAGAGACTGCATGAGGAACTGCCTGGAGACTGCCTGATACTCTGTACCTAGGGCCCCGTGCACGTTTCCCACCTGCTACTGAGCACTGCAGCTGGCTGCTGCCTGCAGGACCCACCCAGGAGCCCCGGGCAGCTGCCTCACCTCCGGCTGCAGCAGTGAGAGCACAGGTAGTGAGAATAAGATGGAGCCAATCAGGCTGGGCCAACCCAACACAGCTGGTCACCTTCACTCCTGTTTCCCATTCTTGTTTCTTAAATTTATCTCCCACCCTAAAGATGCCCATCTTGAATAGTTTAGGAAGATTGACTTGTGAATGGGAAATGTTTAACAGGTCACTGCATTATGCTGATTATTGTCTGAAGTAAGAGTTAATGTGGTCTTTGCTTTGAACCTTTATGTCTAAAACTGTGATTTTGGAAATGGAAGAACAGAAGAGGCTACTCTCACTCTAGAATCACTGGCCTTCTGACAAAGTCTAGTGGAGCTGTCCCCATCTCTGCATATTGGCCGACAGTGGCAGGTGGCCGAACCCTCCTAGTCTGATAACAGTTGGCCCACTGCACATTTATGTGCACCCTGAGGAAAGGCTGTTCCCCTTGCAGCAGCCGCCTGGATTTGAAGCACGTGCTCCCCGGCCGGCTGCTTGTGAATGGCTCTGCCTCTGAAAGCAGCCCTGCACCACCACCCCCAACAGCTTCTGCCAGGGCTCTGGGGGTCACCCTGTCTCTGCCTGCCACACACACACCGCTGGGGCATATCATTCAGGGACCTGCAGACTTTTCAGCCCAGTCCACCGACATCAATGGTACCAAAGGCCTTAGGACAGGGCCACCCAACTGACCAGTACCACGACAGCTGGCACCCGCCCACATGTACCACCTGTCAGCCTGGGAACTAGCTCACCCAGCTTGCTGCAGTCACCACCAACACATTTCCTGCCTTCGATAAGGCCATCACCTATGTCACACCTGCTGTCCCAGGGCCCAAGAACCTACCCAAGGCAGAATGAAGAGAGTTTAGTTACTGGGTACGAACACAAGGAAGGAGTAAATTCTGAAGGTGACCGCGGTTAGCAACTACGTAGTGTGTGAGGACTGTTAGTGCAGGGCTGTTCGGAAAGTGTCCAGCCATGCGCACTTCAAATTTTCCTATTACCTGGCTGAATACTTTCCATATCGTTCAGTTGGCCACGCTAACTCCATCTTGAACTGAAAAGCCGTTCTGTGAGACTGTGTTACAGGTGGTCACAACTCAGATAAGAGAGGCCTGCTGCATGTTGGTCAAGTCCTTGCACCGGCCCAGCTGCAGACCGGTGAGGAATACCCTGACACTGCAAGCTTCTGACAGTGACAAGAAGACGGGGCCAGGAGAATCCCAGTGAGGACAAAACATCTCTGACATCCCGGGGAGAACAACTGGTGGTCTGGTGGTTCTTGATGGAAACCAGCTCCCCCTCAGCCTGCTATAAAAGACTGGCCTCTCTCCCTGAGCCCTGCTAATATCCAGCAGATCACAGCCCACTCGCTCTCAAGGGTCAAAATAAACATTACCGCTTTTGTCACACTTTGGTCTTGAGTTTTCTGATTCACTCCTTTTCAGTTTTTACCTATCACATATATTTACAAATAGCTGCAAGAGAGGATTAAAATGTTCTCCCCACATAGAAATCACAAACACTTTGGTGGTGGACACCCAAATACCCTGATTTGATCATTACACGTTTTATACATGTAATAAAATATATACCCTGTAAAGTATATACTAATACTAGATATCAATAGAAAAAAACTCAAAAGAAGAGCTTTGTCCTCTTAATCTTTCCTGTTTCCTTATCTGAACCCCGTGGGGAGCAGGTAATTCAGTCTGCCCAATTTGGTAAGGGTGCTGCTTCAGACAATGTTCAAAGTTGCTTTAACATAACCTTCACAAAGCTGAAGTTTTTGTAGTAGCCAGAAGGTGGCATCAAAAAAATCAATCAGCTACTTGCTTTGTAGTGGCAAGCTCAAAGAAAAGGTCTGTACCCAAGTGTCATGAACAACTTTCCTGGAACTCAAGAGTCAGAGAAAGTTACACAAACAGCAGAGCACTCCGCGTTCCTTTGAAGTTTCTGTTTTGTCTGTTTTGACACTTCAGAAAACTCCTGGCGTTTCTCTGGAGTTCTTTCAATCATAGACAAAGCACAAAAGGCCAAACCCGTGCCTCAAATATTATCACTCCACCTCTAGACATAGAATTTAAACTCAGTCATAAGATGTCTTCCAGAGTTAGGAATCTAAGGATTGCTTTAAGCACATCCTGACACAAACAAGTGTATTGTTTCAATCGAAGCTGCCTAACTTGCTTACATAAATACACCTGACATGAACGGATTTCATTTGGCAAAGAAATATACATACACGTACAAAAAAATTTATTTGTGTTCTTAAAAAATATTAATGATACTTTTTACCAGCCCGGTTCAAGATTCTTTTTTTTCCTTTTTTTTTTTTATTGTTGGGGATTCATTGAGAGTACAATAAGCCAGGTTACATTGATTGCATTTGTTAGGTAAAGTCCCTCTTGCAATCGTGTCTTGCCCCCAGAAGGTCTGACACACACCAAGGCCCCACCTCTCTCCCTCCTTCCCTCTCTCTGCTTTTCCTCCCCCCCAATGACCTTAACTGTCATTAATTGTCCTCATATCAAAATTGAGTACATAGGATTCATGCTTCTCCATTCTTGTGATGCTTTACTAAGAATAATGTCTTCCATTTCCATCCAGGTTAATACGAAGATGTAAAGTCTCCATTTTTTTTAATAGCTGAATAGTATTCCATGGTATACATATACCACAGTTTGTTCAAGATTTTCAGGCCAGGTTAAACATACAATGTGTAAGACCAATTTCACTGCCAGTCTGTCAGTGCGCAGCCTAAAGGGTGCAGTATTTGGAGTTGGGACAGGCTACCTTTGCCACTTAATAGACAGTTGGATCTTAAGTAATTTAGTATTTCTCAATTTCAGCTTCCTAATTTTCCAAATGCTAGTAATAATAATGAGAAGCACTTAGCAGTGGTGTAAGGAATCTCTGATAAGATCTTTACAGTGATCTCCACCTTGGAAGCAAATCACTCTTGCGGTGTTATCCTTTTATTCTCATTCATTTAACAGAGAATTCACTGAGCACCTACTACCATGCCTGACATGTTATAGGGGTGAGGACACCATAGTGAAAATGACAGACAATGTCCCTGGTCCTAAAGAACTTTGGGCCCAGTGGTGGAATTGGAGGGGGGGGCGGTAAACAAAGTCAGCAACTTAATAATCAGGATAAATCCAGGTGGTGATAAGTACTCCAGGCAGTAAGTCAGGGTCTTGTTCCCGAGACTGACTTGGTGGGGGGAATTGCTAGGACTGCTTCTGATGGTATTGTCAGCCCTAGACTGTAGTCCTAAGATAGCACACTGCATTGAACACACCAGATTGAAGTCCTCGTCCATTGCTTTCCTAACTCTATCCCTAAAGACCAAGAGATCCTTGAGGAAGAAATCTGTGTCTTTTGAACTGGAGTATCTCTAGCATAAGGCACAGGGACTGGCCTTTGGAGGACCTCAACAAATGGTGTAGCATGGAACATGGAAGTGGTCTGTAAATGGAAGGGACACCACACATTTCTCCTGAATGACTGTTCTCTCATTTAATTTTTGCATCGTTATCAGAAAATTAAGGATGAGGTAGGTTGTATTTCATGCCCCAGGGTTGATGCTGTAAGGAGGTAAAATCAGAATTTGACTCCAGGGAACATACAGGGGGTGCCAAAAAATGTACACACATTTCAAGAAAGGAAAAAGCTATATTAATACTGTAAAACTCAAGTCATTTATGTCTGCAATTATAAGACGTGCTTAATATGACTTATATTTATCTTTTGTTACCAGTACATATAGAGTATTACAATTTTAATACTTTTTTCTTTCTTAAAATGAGTATACATTTTTGGTACCCTCTGTATTCATTTGAAAAAATTTTTGTTTTTTTCTGTTTTTTTTTTAAAGGGCTTTAATAACTACGTTAATCCATTGCCTCAACTTATGTTCTTTTCTTTTCCTATATTTTTATAAAATTAGAGAGAACTACAAAATATATATGATATATGGTATATTTTATATTTATATATTATTATATCATTTTTATAAAATAAAATATATTTCATATTATATATTATACTTTAAATTATAAAATATAAACATATATATTTTTGTAGAAATTTATGATGCATAGAAGCAGATGAATAAAATAAAAATTACTCAAAATTTATGTCATATTCTATAACAAAATGTGCCATTAAGTTTTTTCAAAATGAGAAAAGCTTACCATTTTTCTGCATACATGCTCACAAGTGAAACAGCCCAAGAAAGTATAAAAGCAAGAAGAGTGGGTCTATGAAGATGTAAAGTAGACTGGATCACTCTTGCTGAACACCTTTCACAGGCTTCCCTGTACTCATAAATAATGCAATCACTTTATTAGAGCCCGTGGAACTCCCCAAATCGAACTCTGACCTGCGTCTCAGACACACATCTGCACACTCCACTGTCCTCTCGGTTCACTACATTCCAGCCTCCCGGACTTCCTTCTGTGCCGGGAGTATCATAAGGTCACTCCTGCCCCAGGACCTTTGCACTGGTTGCCTCTGGTTTGCCTCAGGGCTTTTGTAAGGTTGGCCTCTGCCTTGTCTTTATAGCTCAGTTCAAAAGTCACCTCCTCATGAAAGCACCCCTCTACCCATGCAGCCGGGAGGTGAATGCCTCCCACTGCACAGCAGTCACCTTCCACCTGGCCTCCTGTCCTTGTCCTTTCCTTCAGAGTGTTTGTCACTATTCGAAACCATCCTGTTTATTTACATCTTTGTTGCGTATTTCCCTTTCATCTTCAGCTTTTTGAGGGCCAGCAGTTTACCCCTTTGTTTGCACTATAATCACAGCCTTTGGAATGCTGTCTGTGACATAATAGGGGCTAAAAAGTATGTGAATAACAATAAAAATATAATCCTATCACCAAGGAATAATTACTGTTGGCATATGTATATCTTTTCAGATGTTTATCCTTGAAAATATAGATTTTTTTATGTAAGTGAATATAAAGTATACAGATTTATAAACATACCCCAAAATGGAATTATACTATACATGCCATTTTTAGTAACCTGACTTCTTGAATTAACAATATATCATAAATGACTTTTAATGATTAAGTGGTATTTTATTGTATGACTGTACTATAATCCATTTAGAATCTCCTACTGATAGACACACAGGCCCTTCTCATCTTGTTATCACAATTTCACAGGACCCATCACAATGGAAATACGTGCAAATTTCCATTAGATAAGATTTTGGAAGAAAATTGCTGAATCAAAAAGAATATACAAGTCTGATAAATATTTTATAAAATATGACAAATATTATCACAGAACCCTGAGTATAAAATGAGGTGCTTATTTCTGTTTACTCAGGTCAACACTAGACATTTTAATTTCAAAAATTTCTTTGACAACCTAATAGACAAAAATAATATCTTGATTTGCATTTCCTGCTTTAATTGGGGTTGAACAACATTTTCTATTGTTATTGGCCAACATTTTATTCTTTCCTGTTTCTGACTTTTATCTACTTTGCTATGGAATGATCAACTCTTTCTTTTTGATTTTGTAAAAACAGTTTAAATAATAAAGCTCTTGATACATTTTGTCAGATATATATGTTGATATATGCGATCTGCCTTTTTTGGCCTCCCAGAGTGCTGGGGTTACAGGCATGAGCCACTCTGCCCGGCCCTACAAAAATTTTTTATAGTGATTCAAATTTTATTGTTTCATAAATATTTTTACTTACTACTAAAATGCTAAGCAAAATTTAAAGTAATTTATTAAAATTTTAAATCAACACACATTTGTTATAAAATTTAAATAATTGAGAGGCTTAAAAATATATATTGGAATAGGTTGGATGGTTCAGAAACAAAAATACATAAATTTATTATATGATAATTCTGTTAGAAATCAGAAGGAGAAAGTGCATATCATTAAACTATTCTGAAATAATTGGCTCTGCATTTGGAAAAAAATTGATTCCTACTTCTGTTCACATACAAAAATAAATTTCCACACAGATTAGAAATTGAAAAGGAAATTTAAATATTAAAAATCCTAGAGAAATATAGGAGAATGTTATCATAAGGAGGAATAAAGGAATTGTTAATATAATCATGACACAAAATCCAAAAACTATAAAGAAAAATCAACAGAATTGACTATTGAAGATATTAACATAATTTTCAATGGCTCTATTATATTTAATGCATAATCGATGGGCCATAACTTGCTATTATCCACATATTATTGGGTCTCTGCATAGACCCAATACAACATATTGTTATTATAAATAATAACTTTATTGATTATATAAATAATGTTTATATAAAGAATGAACATGTCTGCCTATTAAGTGAGGATTGTCTTTGAATGATTTTTATATACTGAAATTTGTAGTGGCACATTTTTTGTTTGAAATATATGGGTCATTGGCTTAGGTCTGGGAAACTTATTGCCACAACATCTTGTTTAAAAATAGCCCTTTTTAAAGAACTCAAGATTTGGAGATTTGTACAACTTCCTTCACCACTGGGGTTTTCTTTGTTCTTCAGAGTGTGAAGTTTTATTGGGATGTTGGCAACGTAGCACTTTCTGAGTTACTGAAGTTAAAATAAAATCACCATTCTAAATTAGAATCTAGTCCAGCTTTTGCTAATAGGTAATGAGGACCTTTTGTAGGAGTCAATCTGTCCCCAACCAACTCACCAAGACATGCATGATTAAGAATTTTCCTCCCCTGCTATGAAACTGATTTATGGCTTTCGTATGAAAGCTATAACCCAGTTATAACCTAAGAATATGGGGAAGGGGGAGAGGGAGGGGAGGGAGGGGGTAGGGTGGGCCGAGGGAGGGTGATTCGTGGGATTACACCTGCGGTGCATCTTACAAGGGTACATGTGAAACTTAGTAAATGTAGAATATAATTGTCTTAACACAATAACTAAGAAAATGCCAGGAAGGCTTTGTCAACCACTGTGATGAAAATGTGTCAAACTCTGTATAAAACCGGTGTATGGTGCCCCATGATCACATTAATGTACACAGCTATGATTTAATAATAATTAAAAAAAAAAGAATTTTCCTCCCCACCTAAAATTTTTGCATTTTCTTGATTGTAATAATTCCATCACATGAATTTTGTGAACTTTTCCCAAGATCTACTTTTTTGTTAAATCTGTATATCTCACAGAATAGTAAGATCTACATTACAAGTGGGCAGCATAGAGAACTTACCTGATGCACCACCAACCATGGTTTTTATTGTTGGGTTTGCAGGGAGGGAGCCCTGCTGCTCTGTTTTCTTACTAACCATCCCAAACCAGCCTATCTAAAAACTGAATTGGCTTTGAAGAGCCAGGAGATTCAGCAACAACCCCAGAAAAGAAATGGATAAGTGAGAAAGAAGGGAAAGTTTTGTTAAAAAATGTGAGATTAGTGGGGGCTTGCTGGTTTGTTTTTTAGGTTAAAAAAGAAAAAAACAAAAAACAGAAAACTTGCTTTCAGAAATGGAAACTTCTGATTAACATGAGAAAGGAATCTGATGGAACTTTCTTCCTTGTTAGTTTTAACTACTCCTGGGCCTTGTCCACAATAGCAGAGTTTCCTTGAAAAGCTGACCCTTCATGGAAGACTTTCTGGTGTGATTCTCACTTTGAAACGTTATCAGTAGGCAATGTGACAAAAATAATTCTAACAATCGTACTGTCAGCTTCTCAGCAGCTACTCACAATTCAGTCTTCTGATAGCTCATTTTACAAGGCATTTTAAAAATACGACTTGGGATAAAACCGCTGGTCCAACTCATTCATTATAATTATATTTTTATTAAGCAGAGTCACCAAGCATGGCTAATAAAATGCTGCATAATAATGACATCCTGTCTTAGGTCATATCCATGACAGCTATCTGTAGGAACAGGAGGAGAGAAAGCCTTCCTTATGAATTTCGGTCTTCATAAGAAATTCAGTAGGATTGAAGTAAAAGTGATATCTAGGTTCAAATTTAGACAATAAAGTCACACAAAGCAAAAGTGGCCATACTCACTCATTAGGGGTGCCCTTCTGGCCACAGAAGTGGCCCTGGCTGTCTGTAGGATAGGCCACTCTCCTGGGGTCGCCATGTACCCAGGCTGCAGGAACAAAGAAGGGTAAAAACTATCAGCAACAGCCGGCTGCAGGCAGTTAGATCTGAGCTATGAAAACACACCCTTGACCTCTCCCCTCAGTCACAGAAGATTATTGATTTCCTTTACAGAGTAATTTCTTAATGAAAAGTAAAATAAAATATGCATGAACCAGTCAGAAAGCACATTTCTCTTATTCTCTCAAGATGCAGCTGGGTTGTAGCCAAACATGAGGTAATGCACTTAGAAAATGACATTTGTTAAAATGTGAATTACTGGATGCCCTATAAAAGCTTTGTTGGCTACAAGTCACTTTTCTTAGGGTTCAGAACTAAATGGCTTTATAGCAGCACTAATAAATTTACATTAAGTAACATGATGTAAGACTTTCGGGTTTCATAAATGAAAACCATTAAAAAATTCAAAGGACTCCAACTATGATGCTTAACTCGAATTGACTAGTTCTTCATAATTTTATGTGACATTATAAAGGCAAATAATGTCAACTACGGAGGCAATACATAACAAATACAGAATACTTTTGGTCTGATTATCTCAAAGCTTAAAAGAAATATCAAATATTCTCAAACTTTATGAAAACTGAAGATACAATTCTATTTTTTATGAAGATGCTGGGCTTCACCTCGTATAAATGCCTCACTTTCATTTTCCAAGAATTGTAGACTTGATTTGACAGCTAGACCACAGAGAGCCACTTCATTAGTTCAATTGGGTAATACATCTGCTCCCTAATCTAGCTGAATATTTCTAACTTCTCCAATTGGATTAATATAGTGCCTAAAACTCTAGGAAATGCATTGGCCATCCAACGCTTGCCTCTGCACATGGAAAACATATCTCTTTGTCCTCTGCCTCCTTTAACATTTCCCCAGCTATCTCCTTCCCCATATTTACTGGATTTGACATTTCACATTATAATTCAATCACCCTTATGTATATGGCCTGTGTGACTTGGGAAGATTAAAAAAAAACACACACACACACCACAATTCTGAATGAGAAAATTTTAACATGAAAGAGAAATCTTTCTCAGTAATATTTTCATCAACCCAAGCCTTTTCTTTTCAGTATCTAAGCACGCATAAAATCCCCTTTGTCTAATTCTTTCTCCAACGTCGTAGAGGCCAAATTGGTTTCATCTTTTAATACCTTGTTATGAAATCTGACTCATTCGGTTAGCTATTCACTGCCTTATCTTCCTGTCTCTACTTCCCAGAATTTAAAAAAAAAAAAGGATTATAAATAAGGCATTTAAATGACATCTAAGACAATGTATATCTAATGTCCAATGTCTCAAGATACTATTTCATTACATTCTTTTTCTATATCTTAGTTTTTCACATTTTGGCTGAACCTAAGAAAGAGATATAATTTTACCTGACTCTATTTTCTGTAGTGTGTTTCTTTCAGCTTTACCCTGAAATGTTTTATTCTTTTTCTACACAATTATTAATTCAGAAATGAGCCTTTTAAGAAGTATTTGGATCACCAGGTTTGCTACTTAGTATTATCCATAACCCTGAACGAGTCAATTATTTTGGGTCTTGGCTTTCTAAATTCTTACTACAAAGTGAGCGTAATAACCACCAACCTTCTAAATGCATCAGATCAAACTGGTTCAACTCTCATGTAACAAAGCTGCCAGTTGCTTTTCAGTTGCCATCAACCCCTAGGCTGAAGAGCGTGTGACCTGAGTGTGCGCAGATGAACCAAGCATGCACCAACCGGGCGTGGGACCTAAATTCTGGGACCAGGGACTGCGGAACCAACTGAGACATGGACACTACACAGCAGGATCCAGGATCCAATCAGATCAAGCCCTAGCGTCACCCCATGGCAGGATCCAGTCAGAGCACGTCCCCTGGCTCCAGTCCCTGCATGGGAAGGTCCAACCATATCACACAATATTATCCCCGGACTAGAAAATAATCCCAAACCCCAGCTCAAGGAGACAGATTTGGGTCTGACTCCTGTCTCCTTGTTTTGGCTACTGGACAATAACCTTTCTAGCTTCAAAAACCTTATGCTTTGGTGTTAGGCTAAGGGTGCACAGTTTGGTTTGGCTACAAGCCCACAAGAACATTTAGGATATGAAAGCTATAATGAGAGTAGAATGCCCGCCATGTGCTTGGCATTCAATATGGACTCATGACATTATTTCTTATTTTATAAAAGCAAAATTTGAGACAAGAACTCTGTTGCACGCTGGTTGTTCAGGAGGTGATTCCAGATAGATTAATGGGTAAGAGGAAAGAAAGTAAGACAGAGAAGGGGCATGTTAATGAGCAGGACGTTGCTGTGGGCAGCTGGGCTCCATCCTACCGGAAAACTTCTGCAGAAGGACCGTAACATGCCTGGAGGGGGCATGGTACAATTGTCCACCATAACTGCAAACACTCAGGTGGGTCGAGAAAAGTGGGTTGGGTCCCAGCAGCATCTGCTGTAGGTTTCTTTTTCATCATCAATTGATAATTAAAGAATTTACTAGATGACTGTTATTCATCCTGGACTAGAAGTCAATGCCAGTGTAAGTCATAGTTCTCAAGAAACACATGAAAAGGAGAGACTAAAATTTGTAGAAGGCTTAGAAAAGAGGTGGGACTTGAGAAGGACTTTGAAACGTGATTAGGGTTTGGACGTGTGGCTGGAAGTAGGGAAGGTATTATAGATTGAGGAATAGTATAATAATAAGAGCTTCTGTTTATTAGTTGCTTGCCACCTGTCAGGGGCTGTGCCAAGTTGATCATGCCCATTGCCTTAGCTGAGTCTCGCAACAAAGTGTGGTATATTTTCACCTTAATTTTATGGATAGCTGTAGCTCCGAATTTACCCTACTTCTGGAGATCACACAGCTCCCACATCACATAAACAGGGTGTGAACTCAGGCGTGTTGCTCTCTACGGCCTGTGGCTGTAACATCAGACTATGATCATGATAATACTTCCTTCTGACCATTAGATCAAGAATGAGCTTGTTAGTAGTGGGCAGCAACAAGGAATCAGCTGAACAAGGGTCAGGAAAACGCTGGATATGTGAAGTGGGAAAGGAGACAGCAAGGCAAGCTCAGAGCCTTTGTCATTTGAGGAAAAGAGCTTTGTACTTGGCAGCTAGGGAGGGAGAGTGTCTGGTGTATAGGGATCTGAGAGTCTGGGGCCAGCCAAGAGGGAGACTGCGACAGACATGTCAGAAGAATCCTTTCTTTCTAGTTTTGGATTGTGGCAGGTGGCTGTGCCTGCGGAGCTGCTGCCCACCTCTCCTTGCAGCCTCTGGCACAGAGCGGGGCTGCAGATGGGCTGCGTTTGAGCTGGATCAGCAAGACTTTGAGCTGAAAGCTGCAAAAAAGAGAAGAACGGCACATGCAGCAGCTGTCATTTTGCCCCTGCTAATAAAGGAAGGGACGGCTGACAACTTCCTCCCTCTCTTGGATTTTCTCTGTTTGTGGAACCTCCAGACCTATGTTGTCCAGGATGACAGCTATTAGCCACGTGTCTGTTGAGGGCTTGGAGGAGTGGCTAATCCAAATTGAGACATGTTATAGGAGCAACATACACACTGTGCAATCACGAACACGACAAAAAAACAATGATTTTTCTGTTGATCGTTTTGAAATGATAGCTAGTTAAATTAAATAAATAAAATACATTATCAAACCTTTAAAATTAATTTCACCAATTTCTTTTTACATTCTTAAATATAGCTCCTAGGAAATTCAGCATTATACATGTGACTCACGTTGTATTTCTCCTGGACAGATCTGTTCTGAAATACGTCTTTACAAATATCAAGGCCTTCTTATACAAGGTGATTAACAGAGCCATAGCATTACCTGTTGGTGTGACAGTCTTTCCTAAGCCCATCATACCCAATGCATCCTTTTTGTAACAAATATTTTACAAAACCTCTTATACAATCTTAAAATAATAGTCGCAGATGATAGAACTTAATCACACATGTAATTTCTTTTTAAAATTCAACGAAAGGTCTTATGTACATTTCACAAAATATTTACAAAATACTTTTTACATGTTGGCCACCTCTTTGTAAAATTTGTAATGAATATTTTGTAAATAAAGGTGCTAAAAAGCTACATTTTTCCCTTTTGGGACACCCTGCAAATGAGAAATTAGAAGAAACAATCTAAAAATAAATAATATGCACACTAATATGCAAATGTTCAATTGTGACTAAACTATAAGACACAGTAAAGTAGACAGATGTTTACACCTGTCTGGAGAATCTCTGTGAATGTAATAGCCACAATCGCAGGAGGATATAGGTATAGTGCATAGAAAACTCAAATACTATAAGTGGTGTTATGAATGATATGATTTTCCCAAAGGAACAAAGTTTACTCAATTCTAAACAAAAAGTAAAATCTTCTTTTAAATTCTTTCAAAATTTATGAAAAGTGTGCAAAAATAACTTTTATGACTTTATTTTATTTTATATTTTGTATTTTTATAGATATATCATTGGTGTACATATTTGGGGGGTACATGTGATATTTTGATATATATTTGTATGTATATAAATATGTATATAGAATGTGTAATGATCAAATCTGGGCAATTGGGGTATCCGTAACCTCAAACACTTTTCTTTGTGTTAGAAACTCTGTAATTTTTTTCTAGGTATTTTGAAATACACAATAAACTGTTGTTAACTATAATTTTCCTACTGCAGTACCAAATAAAACTTATTGTGTCTATCTAACTGTATTTTTATGCCCATTAATCAGCTTCCCTTTCTCCTTCCCCTCCCAGCCTCTGGTAACCACCATTCTACTCTCTTTGTGAAACCCACTTTTTTAGCTTTGTAATTTTATTTTATTTTATTTTATTTTATTTGTTTGTTTGTTCATTTATTTATTTATTTGAAACAGTCTCCCTTTGTTGCTCTGGGTAGAATTACACGGCATCATAGCTCACAGCAACCTCAAACTACTGAGCTCAAGCAATCCTCTTGCCTCAGCCTCCCAAGTAGCTGGGACTACTGGTGCCCACTACATGCCAGGCTGTTTTCAGAGAGGGGTCTCCCTCTTGCTCAGGCTGGCGTCAAACTCCTAGGCTCAAGTGATCCTTCTGCCTTGGCCTCCTATAGTGTTAGGATTGCAGATGTGAGCCACCCTGCCTGGCCTATTCCTACTTTTAAAATTGAAAATTTTATTTTAAAACATCCTGTACTGTAATTTCCTTCCTATATTTCCTTAATTAATTTTTTCTTTTTTTCTTTTTTTGGAGACAGAGTCTTACTCTGTTGCCCTGGGTAGAGTGCGCTGGTGTCATAGCTCACAGCAACCTCAAACTCTTGGGTTCAAAATATCCTCTTGCCTCAGCCCCTGCAGTAGCTGGGACTACAGGTGCCCACCACAATACCCAGCTGCTTTTTTTTGTTTGCTTGTTTTGTTTTTTATTTTTTAGTAGAGACAGGGTCTCACTCTTGCTCAGGTTGGACTCGAACTCCTGAGCTAAGGCAATCCACCCGCCTCAGCTTCTGAAAGTGCTATGATTATAGGTGTGAGCCACCGCACCCGGCCTAACTTTTGTAAATTTTAAAGAGAAGCTCGAGACTCAAACATTTACAAGAAAGTTTTTACTACTGTCAGTGGAACATAGGAAAGTCAGGGAGGACGTGGGGTGGAGAGGTAAGCCATCTGGAATGCGGATCGTCCATCCTCATCAAGCCTTTGGTTGACGGTAGCTTTAGTTAATAGCTTGGCCACAACTTCACAGAGGACCTGGAGCTACAACCACCCAGCCAAGCAGTCCCCAAATTCTTGACCACAGAAACTATACTTCTGACAACTAGTCTTACTATTCAACTTACTTACTAAATCAACTAGACTTACTATTCGATTCTGCAATTCCTCTACTTGGTATATACCCAGATGATCAAAAATCATTTTACAACAAAGACATTTGCACCAGAATGTTTATTGTAGTCCAGTTCATAACTGCCAAGACATGGAAACAGCCCAAGTGTCCGTCGACCCATGAATGGATTAACAAATTGTGGTATATGTACACCATGGAATACACTGCAGCCATAAAAAGAGGAAGATTTCACATGTTTTATATTTACCTGGATGGAGCTGGAACATATTCTTCTCAGTAAAGTATCTCAAGAATGAACAAAAAATTATCCAATGCACTCAATACTACTATGAAATCAATTTATAACCACCTACACATTCATATGAATGGTAAAACATAACTATGTCAAGAAAGTAGAAGGGAAGAGGAGAGAGGGGGGAAGGGTGGGAGGAGGGAAGATACTTCACCTAATGTGCATAATGCAGTGGTACATTTCAAAACTATTAAGAAAAGTGTATAATTGTCTTACCACAAAAAATAAGTAGGTGAGGTGATGGATCTGCAGTTCAATGTAAGCATTTCACATTGTATATCAAATCAGTACACTGAACCCCATAGATGCATCAATGTACACAGTTATGATTTAATAATAATAATAAAAGAAAACATCAGACAGATCCAAACTGAGGCTATTACTACAAAATGGCCAATATTTTTCAAAAGTGTCAGGATCATGTGAGACAGAGACAGAGGAACTGTTTCAGGTTCGAGGAGACTAAGTTGATGCAGCAACTTAATGCAATGTGGGATCCTGGGTGAGATCCTGGAATAGTAAAAGAACTATTTTACAAACAGTTTATAAATTTTGAATAGTGGTTTAACAATGTTAATTTCCTGTGCTTTGATAATTTTACTATAGATTATATAAAATGTCAGCCTTATGGGATACTAGTTGAAGGGTATATATAAACCCTCTGAACTATTTTTGCAATTTTGTTGTAAGCCTAAAATTATTTGAAAATAAAAACCTAAAAGAAATTACAAAAAAAAAAAAGAAACTATGAGATAAGAAATATTTGTTATTTTAATCTGCCACATTTGGGGGCAATTTACAATGCACCAATAGGTAACTAATCACTATATTGATTTGAAAAATCTTTTATATACTTCAAGGAGGTAGTTATATCATGTTTCTCTTTTTCAAATTAAATATTCATAATAATTAGGAAAAAATCCTCTTTTCATTTGATTTGTTTTATGAGGTTTTAAATTTATAGCTATAATTTCCAGGATTTTAGCATTTTTTATTCTCACCACATGATTTAATAAATGAGAACCTTGACTTAAAATATTCCTTCATGCCTAAGCAATTATGCATTATCTAATATCTATATTTACCTTAGACCTTAAAAGAAAGTGACTGTGAAAAGCTTTATCTTAAAATTCTAGTCTAGAATACAGTCGAACTTCCTTCCATTTATTCATTAATATATTAAATTGTCAATGATCACATTCCTATCCATTTAATCACTTATTTGTTGTGCCTTACTATGTGACAGGCACATGTAGGCTCTGTGGATACAGAGATGAGCACTTCTCTCATTTAGCACCATACTACTTCTTAACACATCTACACAGTATCCAAGAGCTGTCCATAAAGCATTCAGCCAGTTAATATGAGAAATAGAGACATACATGGCTGGACACTTTCCAGACAGCTGTCATACAGAAAACTATTAATATACAAGGTCTGACAATTAAGTTTGCAAACTTGCCACTGTGTGCTTACTTACATTGGCAACACTGTACAAACAACTCGGTAGGGTTTCGTACACTTCTTAAATCAGGGTCTACAGCTGTGTTCTTTTTGAAGTGTGGCAGTGTTTTGCTGAGTGGCGTTTATTGTTGTTGCATGTTTCTGTGTGTCATCACAAGAATGTCAGAGTTTGAATTAGAGCAATGAACAAACATTAAATTTCTTGTTAAAGTTGGCAAGAGTAGAAGTGAAATCAGGGACATGTTAGTCCAAGTTTATGGGACCGATGCCATGAAAAATAGCAGTGCACAAATGGATTAAATATTTTTCTGAGAGGAAAGAAAGCGTCATTAATGAAAGAGATCAGGGTGGCCAGTCATAAGCAGAACTGATGAAAACACTGCAGAAATTTGTCAAAGTGTGCTTCAAAATTATCAGCTGACTGTGAGAAGCATAGCAGACCAAGTAAACACTGATAGAGAATAGTTAGGAAAACTTTAACTGAAAATCTTGGCATGAGAAAGGTGTGCAAAAATGGTCCTAAAAATGAACAAAAGCAAAGGAGATTTGAAGTTTGCCCACACCTTTCGGAGAGGCAAGATGATGTGTTGGGCCCTGTTATCACTTGTGATGAAACAAAGCATCAAGTGTACAATGGAAGTCAGCCAGTTCTCCATGACTGAAAAAGTTCCATCAGTCCAAATCAATAGTTAAAATGATATTGCTAATCTTTTTTTTATATCAGAGGGTTTGTTCATTCTGAATTTTTATTAACTGTGCAAACGGCTAACCAAGTTTACTGTTTGGATGTGATGAAAAAGTTAGCCAAGGGGAGGCGGAGCAAGATGGCAGCTGAGTAACAGCTTCCTTGCATCTGGGCACCGTGAGTCGGGGGAGATAGGACTCCAGGCATCTCTGGCTGGTGGGATCTGCCTATCATCACTCCTATGAGGCTACAGGGAGTCAGCGAGAGACTTCTGGACCCCAAGAGGAGGACTAAAACAGTGGAAAACCGGCAAGTGGTCGCGTGTGTTCAATCCGTCTAAACCCGCCCACAACTGTAAGTTCAGTAGCAGCGAGACTGCAAACCAGAAAGGCCTTACCTGTGAACTGTTTTGATGTCCTTGGACTTGGCACTGAGTTGAACTGCCTTGGGGAAGGCCTGAGCGGGAGTGCGGAGAACTTTGGCCGTTGTCTAGGGCCCCAGTCTGAGCTGCTGAGCCAGACGGAGCTAATAGTGTTTGGCGGTGGGTCACACGGATCCATTGTCAGTGATCTGCCCCGGCAAGCTCCGCCCTCAGGGTCGCAGAGCTAGAAACGGGTGGGAGCTGGTAACCCAGCAACCAAGTAGCCTAAGGGTGGGGTCTGAGCCGCCTTGCAGCCCTAACCCTCAGGGGCAGAGTGAGACCGGTTTTGGCACCCTGGGTAAGTGGATAGCCACTTCAGCAGTGATTCCAGCAAGAAAGCTGGGAAAGCTTCTGCTCAGCAAGTTTACAAGTTCAAAGTGCCTTTTAAGTGGGCTGAAGAGAGATTTAGGGTGTCTACCTGCTGGGGTTTGAGAAATCAGCTGCCTCCAGTCGTATCAGAACTGTGACTAACATCTCATACCCCATAAGACCACGTGTTGCCCAGACAATATTCAATAACATATACAAACTGCTTTGTTTTTGGTTGTGTATTTTTTCTTTTTTTTTTTTTTGTTTGTTTGTTTATTTTGACATTGTTGATGTTCTTTTGTTTTTTAATTTCAATCTTTTCCATACAGATCCCTTTTTCTTTCTCAATTTTTCTAGTTTAATTATAATTTCCCATTGCTGCCTTTTTTAGTAACTACAACTTCATTTTTGCTAGTGTTTCTACCGCTATCATTTGGTTTTTCACCCCATTGTATCCCCGTAAAGTTTTCTGTTTGCTTGTTTTGGTTTGATTTATAGCATTTTTGTCTTTCCTCTCTACTTGGTGGAGGTGGGGTACTGTGTCTGATCAGGTTAGCAAAGAGCTGCTGACCTCAAGGGAACCACCCAACTGGGGCACCCCCAGAAGGTGGGTTTTTTTAAGGTTGTGTCAAAGTACCCTACTGTACACCTATATTGCCCTGTCTCCCTCTTTCTGAGCCTCTCTTCTTTTTGTCAATATTCCTTATCCCCACCCCCTCTCCTTTCTCTATCTTTCTTTTTTTTTTTTTTTTCTTATCACTCGGTCCTCCTTTCTTTCATCCCTTTTTTGCTCTTCAATCTTCTCACCCTTCTAGTCCTGTAACCCTTAGTCCACAGGCACAAGATCTTAAAGAGCAAGAGGAAGTGAAAGGAAAATTAGGGCAAGGAAACAGATAAAAGAAATCACCCATGAGGAAGAATCAGCAGAAAACTCCAGGCAACATGAAGAACCAGTCCAGAACGACCCCGCCAAGGGTCCATGAGGTAGCTAATGCAGAGGATTCCACCTATACAGAAATGTTAGGAATGACAGAAAGGGAATTTAGAATACACATGTTGAAAACAATGAAAGAAATGATGGAAACAATGAAGGAAACTGCTAATAAAGTGGAAAATAACCAAAAGGAAATCCAAAAACAGAATCAAATCAGAGATGAACGATATGAAGAATATAAAAAGGATATAGCAGAGCTGAAGGAAATGAAACAGTCAATCAGGGAACTTAAAGATGCAATGGAAAGTATCAGCAACAGGTTAGACCATGCAGGAGAAAGAATTTCAGAGGTAGAAGACAAAGTTTTTGAGATAACTCAGATAGTAAAAGAGGCAGAAAAGAAGAGAGAGAAAGCAGAACGTTCACTGTCAGAATTATGGGACTTTATGAAGCGTTCCAACATATGAGTTATAGGAATTCCAGAAGGGGAAGAAGAATGCCCCAGAGGAATGGAAGCCATACTAGAGAATATTATAAAAGAAAATTTCCCAAACATCACCAAAGATTCTGACACACTGCTTTCAGAGGGATATCGGACCCCAGGTCGCCTCAACTCTAACCGAGCTTCTCCAAGACACATTGTGATGAACCTGTCCAAAGTCAAGACAAAAGAAAAGATTCTGCAAGCTGCCAGGAGTAAGCGCCAGTTGACCTACAGGGGCAAATCCATCAGAGTGACCGCAGACTTCTCTAATGAAACTTTCCAAGCAAGAAGACAATGGTCATCTACCTTTAATCTACTTAAACAGAACAATTTTCAGCCCAGAATTCTGTACCCTGCTAAGCTAAGCTTCAAAATTGATGGAGAAATCAAATCATTTACGGATATACAAACATTGAGGAAATTCGCCACAACAAGACCAGCTCTACAGGAAATACTTCAACCTGTTCTGCACACTGACCACCACAATGGATCAGCAGCAAAGTAAGAACTCAGAAATCAAAGGACAGAGCCTAACCTCCACACTGATGCAAAAGATAAAACTAAGCAATGGACTCTCACCAAATAAGACGAATAGAATACTACCACACTTATCAATTATCTCAATAAATGTTAATGGCTTGAATTCCCCACTGAAGAGACATAGATTGGCTGACTGGATTAAAAAACACAAGCCATCCATTTGCTGTCTGCAAGAAACACACCTGGCTTCAAAAGACAAATTAAAGCTCCGAGTCAAGGGATGGAAGACAATTTTTCAGGCAAATGGAATTCAGAAGAAAAGAGGAGTTGCAATCTTATTTTCAGATACATGTGGATTTCAAGCAACTAAAGTCAAAAAAGACAAAGATGGTCACTTTATATTGGTCAAGGGAAAACTACAACAAGAAGACATTTCAATTCTAAATATTTATGCACCCAATTTAAATGCTCCCAGATTCTTGAAGCAGACCTTACTCAGTCTGAGCAATATGATATCTGATAATACCATCATAACAGGGGACTTTAACACACCTCTTACAGAGTTGGACAGATCCTCTAAACAGAAATTAAACAAAGATATAAGAGATTTAAATGAGACCCTAGAACAACTATGCTTGATAGACGCATATAGAACACTCCATCCCAAAGATAAAGAATATACATTCTTCTCATCACCCCATGGAACATTCTCCAAAATTGATCATATCCTGGGACACAAAACAAATATCAACAGAATCAAAAGAATTGAAATTTTACCTTGTATCTTTTCAGACCATAAGGCACTAAAGGTGGAACTCAACTCTAACAAAAATGCTCGACCCCACCCAAAGGCATGGAAATTAAACAATCTTCTGTTGAATAACAGATGGGTGCGGGAAGAAATAAAACAGGAAATCATTAACTTCCTTGAGCATAACAACAATGAAGACACAAGCTACCAAAACCTGTGGGATACTGCAAAAGCAGTTTTGAGAGGAAAATTCATCGCTTTAGATGCCTACATTCGAAAAACAGAAAGAGAGCACATCAACAGTCTCACAAGAGATCTTATGGAATTGGAAAAAGAAGAACAATCTAAGCCTAAACTCAGTAGAAGAAAAGAAATATCCAAAATCAAATCAGAGATCAATGAAATTGAAAACAAAAGAATCATTCAGAAAATTAATGAAACAAGGAGTTGGTTTTTTGAAAAAATAAATAAAATAGATAAAGCATTGGCCAGACTTACTAGAAATAGAAAAGTAAAATCTCTAGTAACCTCAATCAGAAACGATAAAGGGGAAATAACAACTGATCCCACAGAGATACAAGAGATCATCTCTGAATACTACCAGAAACTCTATGCCCAGAAATTTTACAATGTGAAGGAAATGGATCAATATTTGGAATCACACCCTCTCCCTAGACTTAGCCAGGAAGAAATAGACCTCCTGAACAGACCAATTTCAAGCACTGAGATCAAAGAAACAATAAAAAATCTTCCAACCAAAAAATGCCCTGGTCCAGATGGCTTCACTCCAGAATTCTATCAAACCTTCAAGGAAGAGCTTATTCCTGTACTGCAGAAATTATTCCAAAAAATTGAGGAAGAAGGAATCTTCCCCAACACATTCTATGAAGCAAACATCACCCTGATACCAAAACCAGGAAAAGACCCAAACAAAAAGGAGAATTTCAGACCAATCTCACTCATGAACATAGACGCAAAAATTCTCAACAAAATCCTAGCCAATAGATTACAGCTTATCATCAAAAAAGTCATTCATCATGATCAAGTAGGCTTCATCCCAGGGATGCAAGGCTGGTTTAACATATGCAAGTCCATAAACGTTATCCACCATATTAACAGAGGCAAAAATAAAGATCACATGATCCTCTCAATCGATGCAGAAAAAGCATTTGATAAAATCCAGCATCCTTTTCTAATTAGAACACTGAAGAGTATAGGCATAGGTGGCACATTTCTAAAACTGATTGAAGCTATCTATGACAAACCCACAGCCAATATTTTACTGAATGGAGTTAAACTGAAAGCTTTTCCTCTTAGAACTGGAACCAGACAAGGTTGTCCTCTGTCACCTTTACTATTCAACATAGTGCTGGAAGTTCTAGCCAATACAATTAGGCAAGACAAGGAAATAAAGGGAATCCAAATGGGAGCAGAGGAGGTCAAACTCTCCCTCTTTGCTGACGACATTATCTTATACTTAGAGAACCCCAAAAACTCAACCACAAGACTCCTAGAAGTCATCAAAAAATACAGTAATGTTTCTGGATATAAAATCAATGTCCACAAGTCAGTAGCCTTTGTATACACCAATAACAGTCAAGATGAGAAGCTAATTAAGGACACAACTCCCTTCACCATAGTTTCAAAGAAAATGAAATACCTAGGAATATACCTAACGAAGGAGGTGAAGGACCTCTATAAAGAAAACTATGAACTCCTCAGAAAGGAAATAGCAGAGGATATTAACAAATGGAAGAACATACCATGCTCATGGATGGGAAAAATCAACATTGTTAAAATGTCTATACTTCCCAAAGCAATCTACCTATTCAATGCCATTCCTATCAAAGTACCTACATCGTACTTTCAAGATTTGGAAAAAATGATTCTGCGTTTTGTATGGAACCAGAAAAAACCCCGTATAGCTAAAGCAGTTCTTAGTAACAAAAATAAAGCTGGGGGCATCAGCATACCAGATTTTAGTCTGTACTACAAAGCCATAGTGCTCAAGACAGCATGGTACTGGCACAAAAACAGAGACATAGACACTTGGAATCGAATTGAAAACCAAGAAATGAAACTAACATCTTACAACCACCTAATCTTCGATAAACCAAACAAGAACTTACCTTGGGGGAAAAACTCCCTATTCAATAAATGGTGTTGGGAGAACTGGATGTCTACATGTAAAAGACTGAAACTGGACCCACACCTTTCCCCACTCACAAAAATTGATTCAAGATGGATAAAGGACTTAAATTTAAGGCATGAAACAATAAAAATCCTCAAAGAAAGCATAGGCAAAACACTGGAAGATATTGGCCTGGGGGAAGACTTCATGAAGAGGACTGCCATGGCAATTGCAACAACAACAAAAATAAACAAATGGGACTTCATTAAACTGAAAAGCTTCTGTACAGCTAAGGAGACAATAACCAAAGCAAAGAGACAACCCACACAATGGGAAAGGATATTTGCATATTTTCAATCAGACAAAAGCTTGATAACCAGGATCTATAGAGAACTCAAATTAATCCACATGAAAAAAGCCAACAATCCCTTATATCAATGGGCAAGAGACATGAATAGAACTTTCTCTAAAGACGACAGACGAATGGCTAACAAACACATGAAAAAATGTTCATCATCTCTATATATTAGAGAAATGCAAATCAAAACATCCCTGAGATATCATCTAACCCCAGTGAGAATGGCCCATATCACAAAATCTCAAAACTGCAGATGCTGGCGTGGATGTGGAGAGAAGGGAACACTTTTACATTGCTGGTGGGACTGCAAACTAGTACAACCTTTCTGGAAGGAAGTATGGAGAAACCTCAAAGCACTCAACCTAGACCTCCCATTCGATCCTGCAATCCCATTACTGGGCATCTACCCAGAAGGAAAGAAATCCTTTTATCATAAGGACACTTGTACTAGACTGTTTATTGCAGCTCAATTTACAATCGCCAAAATGTGGAAACAGCCTAAATGCCCACCAACCCAGGAATGGATTAACAAGCTGTGGTATATGTATACCATGGAATACTATTCAGCCATTAAAAAAATGGAGACTTTACATCCTTTGTATTAACCTGGATGGAAGTGGAAGACATTATTCTTAGTAAAGCATCACAAGAATGGAGAAGCATGAATCCTATGTACTCAATCTTGATATGAGGACAATTAATGACAATTAAGGTCATGGGGGGGAAGCAGAAAGAGGGATGGAGGGAGGGGGGTGGGGCCTTAGTGTGTGTCACACTTTATGGGGGCAAGACATGATTGCAAGAGGGACTTTACCTAACAATTGTAATCAGTGTAACTGGCTTATTGTACCCTCAATGAATCCCCAACAATAAAAAAAAAAAAAAAAAAAAAGAAAAAGTTAGCCAAAAAGGATTTAAACTTTTCACCAATAACTCATGGCTCTTGCATCACAACAATGCACCAGCTTACCCGGCACTGTCTGTAAGGGAGCTTTTAGCCAGTAAACAAATAACTGTATTGGAACACCCACCTTACTCGCCTGATCTGGCACCAATGAATTTTTTCTTTACCTGAAGATAAAGGAAATATTGAAAGGAAGACATTTTGATGACATTCAGGACATCAGGAGTAATATAATGACAGCTCTGAAGAGTAATACAATTCCAGAAAAAGAGTTCCAAAATTGCTTTGAAGGGTGGACTTGGCACTGGCATCAATGCATAGCTTCCCATGGGGAGCATTTTGAAGGTGATGATAGTGATATTCAGCAATTAGGTATCTAGCACTTTTCCTAGGAAGAGTTCGAGAACTTAATTGTCAGACCTAGTATATCCTACAGAAGGAAGATGGACTCTAAAGAACAGTGGTGGATTCTCACAAGTTCAACCAAATCATTACTTTAATCTCAACTGCTGTTCAAGTTGTTATCTCTGCTAGAACAAAATTAGAACAGCCTCTGTCACCTTGGATGCAGCATGGAATTAACAATGAGCAGAAAGCATCAGAGGCATTTGCTTTCACCTGGTATGGACAGTTCTGCATCTTCACTTTCTTGCCTCAAGGCTCTATAACCTCCTCCTTCTTTGACAGAATTCAATATACAGGGTTCTGATACTATCCTTATTCCACAGGGTATCACACAGATTCCTTGCATGGATAGCATGGTGCTGATAAAATCTGGAGAATATTATTTAACATTTCATCTTGATGCCTTATAAAGGGTGCTACTGGATAGGAGGTAAATTTTATAAAAAAACAAGGTCTTCTAACTCAGTTCCTGAGGGTCTAGTAGTTGTATCTCCTTCCAAAGAGATAGGTAAGTTATTACACCTTTCATTTTCTGCTAGGTCATGTAAAGGCACAATACTTACTGGTTGCCAGTTTTGAGTAGGGCCCAGAAAAATAAAATACTCTTCAGATAATCCAGCCTACTGTATACGCAGGTTTGCCACCATGTCTGTATGACAGAATAAACTCACTTAACATGCCTGTCAGAGAGAAATATGCTTTCTGGGGCCTGTGGCAAATGCCTATTAGAGAATCACAGTGACGGTCCCTAGGGTTTTGGAGAAAATTCATGTTTTTTCATAAAATAACTCTTCTTCTTTTGGGAAATGGCTTCTGGGCTCTGAATGATGACCCAATGGCATAGGCTGCCCATCCTGATGTTTAATGGGTGTTATCTGATCCATCAAGCCTGGAGTTGATTGTGCCCAGCAGCACGCCATTACCAAGTGGAAATGATATATTCCTACAATGCTTGAGAAGGTCATGAAGACTCAAGAAAGTTATATCAGATTTCTTATAAAAATTATGTGTTGTCTCCTGATGCATTGCTTTAACATACACCTGTGATTCATGGAAAGGTCCCTTTGATCAGATAACTGAGAAGTAAAAAAATAAAATCAGATTTATTAGATGGCTAAGGAGGATCTGTTGGCATTTTCCAGGGGAAATTTTTCTGGTTATCTACTTTGAATGGAAAAATAGATGATCTGCATTATTTATCTATTTATAGATAGAGGACATTGATTTGGCCAACTTGTCATGGACTAGGAAAGAAAAATATTAGACAATCAATGGCAAGGAAGTTTGAGAAATAGTGAGAACAGTGACCTCTAAACAGACCCAGAATATAGAAATATTTATGTATCATGTGGCTGCTTAGTAAAGACCCTTCTGCAGAGGTAGTTTTCAGTGATCAGAATGGAAAAGAACTTGTTCAATAATTTTGTGAAAAAGTAATCATGACAACAGGGATGAAGATTCTGTATTCCTTTTGATAGCATGAACTTTTACTTATAAAGGTTGACCTGGCTTCTAGAAATGCTTAGGTGACAAATTTGTCAGAATGCATGGCCAAAATTAAACCCCATCACCCCGAAGCATCTGAGCCAAGGGAACAGTAGACTATCCAGTTAAACTACCTCTCAGGAAAGAAGACCCTTCAAGGTTGGAGAGCTGTTTTGTAGAGTACAGTAGGGTCTGGGGAGGAAACACATGTTATTTTCATGTAAGATACTTAAAGAGAGTTTAATTAAAAAAAAGATGTATAAAAGTATGGGGAAAACTGAGGAGGAGAACCAGAGGGTGGCATGAACGGAGCTATTTTCACCCCTGGGCCTGTAGGGGCACTGGAGGAGATAGAAACTGGACAGACTGAGTTCACCGACAGGAGGAGGGGCCTTCAGTAGAGAGGCATATATGCCCCACCTGTAGTGACCCGCCTGCAAGACAGCCAGAGGAGTAAGGTCATCAGCTCATTCTCCTGCCCTCTGGTCTTCCACCAGTCGCTCCCATAGACCGAACTACATTGGAAGCCAGAGGACAAGAGAGCCTGTTGACATAACCTATCAATGCCAGCTTCCCCAGGGGAAGAGCAGAATGAGAAGGACAGAAAATAGATCCAGAGAACAAATGAAAAATACCAACTCCCATTCTGAACAAGTGACCAGCCTATTCAAGGATGTTATTTTCAGAAAGACATTCATCATTAAAAAAACAAAACAAAACACAACAGATATGTAAGGTTTTTGGACTTTTCTGTTGTCAGAATTCACTGCCACATGGAACAGCAAAAGAACAGAAAGATACCTTTTCTAAATTTCGGAGTCCTTGAATCGGAAGGGGTGAGAGTAAGAGGTAATAATGGCATAGAGCATATTCCTAAACAGATTTATAAAAAGTAGACAAGGAACTGAAAGAAAATAGAAGAACAACCAAATAAGCAATAAAACCAGGCTTTCCATGACACCTTGCTTATTTTCTTTTTTAGCAAGTCTAACTCCTTACTCATTGCTTTAATACACTTATTTTTCTAGTTATTCTGAATAGTTAGTCCACCACTACTCACAACCTGCTCACAATTTTGATTCACATTAGAAGGTAGGTTTTTTGTTTTCCTGTCTTAGAAAACAGTGAGAATGATGAGGAGAGAGTTTATATTTTCTTTATTGCACAAATATTTTTTTCCTTCATTTATTCTACAAATATGTTTTGAGTGCTTCCTATGTATCAGCAGCATCCTAGATCCTGGGTATATGATGGTCCTTTCTCTCCAAGGGCCTGTGGTCGATTGGGGGAGACAGATCAGGACGAATTAATTGCATAAGTCAATGTGAACTTTCAATTCGGCCAAGTGCTACACAGGAGCAATACATGCATGACCAGAAGGATTCATAAAGGCCAGTGACCTGAGGTCAGGAGCAATGTCCTTGACCTGGCAGGAGTTGAGACCTGAAAATGAACAGAGGCTCAGAGGCTTCCCGGAGATGTGTGACTCTGACAGAGCCCTGTGAGGGCTGGGAGTGTGATGGACACTGTAGACTGAAGGGTGACCAGTTGCCGCTTACACTGGAAGCAGGATGATGGAGCAGGGTTCTAGACATGGAGGGAGAGGGAGAGAGAGAAGAGAGGGAGAGAGAAAAGAGAGTGGGAGAGCAAGAGCGAGAGCTAGAGCGAGAGAGAGATATGGGTGGTGTTCTAGGTTATTTTCCATACTGAACTACAGGGAGATTTTTAACCATACTATATTTGTCATTGCTAGCCATGTACTCCACAGCTCTGTTCAGGTGGGTCTCTTCCTATTCAAATTTTCTTTGCAGAGGTCAAGGCCACTCTATTCAGAGTCCTTAGTCCTGGTTAACTGAAGTTCCATAATTCCACACCTTCTTGCTTTGTATGAAAGAAGAGTTCTCCTTGTTCCTAAACATTTATGCAACATATTATATCTGAAGATACTATGTGTAATATTATTTATTAACATTTAGTACTAAATAACACTTTTCTGAAAGATCTATGAAATCCTTTAAGTTCTTCCTGGCCAAAAAAAAGTTGACATAATTTTACTTACATAGTATAAGCATTAACTGAAGGGAAACTCTGTTTAGGGGTGCATTATGATAAAGAATGCCCTCCTCTAATTAGTCTATACATAATAGAGATTATTTTTTACTTTATTTATTTTTTTAGAGATGATGTCTTGCTCTGTTGCCCAGGCTGGAGTACAGTGGTGCCATCGTGATTCACTGCAGCCTCGCACTTCGTAGGCTCAAAGGATCCTCCTGCCGCAGCATCCTGAGCAGCTGGGACTATAGGAGTGAACCACCACATCTGCCTAACTTTTTTGTAGAGGTGGGGTCTCACTACATTGCCCTTGCTATTCTCAAACTACTGGCCCCACGTGATGCTCCCACCTGGAGCCTCACAAAATACTGTGATAATCACTAAAAGTTAACAATGACACAGCAGCAAAGTGAATCCATAGCCATCTCAGAGTGGCAAGATTGCAGATAACAGATTGTTTATGATCTTTGATTGCAAAACAATATCTACCTTTTACTTATTTCCCCAAACTGTTCTCCAACACTCACCTATTGTCAACCCAGCCCAGAGTGGACCTAGAGGGGGTGGGAGATGAAGAAGGCAGGGAAAACCATTAGGAGAGTATCCTGGGGCTCTGTTTTGCCCTCTCTCTCTTCATTATTCTTCTTCATTCACCCTCTTTATTAAATAAAAGGCAATCTAGTGTGCAGGGTGCTGGGTGCGAGCACCAGCTCCAGAATCTCACTGCTTGGGTTATGTCGGTAAATAAAACCAAATGACCAAGTCACACAGCAGTCAGCACAGATCTGGATCGCTCATGTTTTTTTTGTTTGTTTGTTTGTTTTTATCTTATCTGTATTAGAAATAACTTTTAAAGACTTTAAGTGAAGCCGAGGCATATTCGGGCCTGTGAGTGCATCTATATGTGTGTGTAAGAGAAAAAGAGAAGAAAAATTATGTGTAAAAGAATAGCATTAGAGGAATTCACAGCAGATAACCAAAGACGGGGAAGAGACGGTGAAAATTTTATTCAGGCAAATTATCCTTTCACTCATAGCAAGGAATCGCATGTTACTGAAGTACCAGGAGCTGTATTATTATCCAACATTATGTCTCACTTTCTTTTTTTTTTTTTTTATTGTTGGGGATTCATTGAGGGTACAATAAGCCAGGTTACACTGATTGCAATTGTTAGGTAAAGTCCCTCTTGCAATCATGTCTTGCCCCCATAAAGTGTGACACACACCAAGGCCCCACCCCGCCTCCCATGTCTCACTTTCTTTTTTTTTTTTTTTCCAAGGTGAAAGCCAATTTATTAAAACAATGTTTCAAACTATAACAGAGTGTTCCAAAACAAAACTAAAATTATGGCAAGCTCAAATTGAGGCAAAGAATTTTACAGACGAATGGCTAACAAACACATGAAAAAATGTTCATCATCTCTATATATTAGAGAAATGCAAATCAAAACAACCCTGAGATATCATCTAACCCCAGTGAGAATGGCCCACATCACAAAATCTCAAAACTGCAGATGCTGGCGTGGATGTGGAGAGAAGGGAACACTTTTACACTGCTGGTGGGACTGCAAACTAGTACAACCTTTCTGGAAGGAAGTATGGAGAAACCTCAAAGCACTCAAGCTAGACCTCCCATTTGATCCTGCAATCCCATTACTGGGCATCTACCCAGAATGAAAAAAATCCTTTTATCATAAGGACACTTGTATTAGACTGTTTATTGCAGCTCACTTTCAAACATTTGCAAAGCATGTTCCTATTGTGCTCTAGGGTTGAGTCAGAAGTTGCAGCCGTTAAAAAGCCCTCTGTCAAGGAGAAAATGTGATTAGACCAACTGCTTTCACTGACACTTAAAAATTAACTGCAAATCTGTTTGGGGCAGCAAAGGCAGTCCCTAAATACTTGCTGGTTGGGAATGTTGGTTTTCAAATCATTATTTCTCATCCCTTTAAGGTACATTTTAACTGTTTTAATATGTGAGGAACAGGCCTGCCAAATTGTGCTTATGGCTTTTTAACACAAGCAATTTACAAATGCAATGAAGCAGATAATAGGACACTTGATACCCAATCTGAAAATCTGTGTTGATGACACTGCTGCCATAGGAACATTTTTGGAAGCAGCCTGTATCCAGTTGCCCACATAAGAAAAATGTTGTTCATTATTTCACAGGTGGCTGTTCTACCCAATGGTGAGTTTGGGGTTGTGACCTTGAGCCCGGGTCAGCCCCTCTCATGCTAAGAGTATTCCATTTAAAATAGTCTAGAGTGCATGCATTCAGCAAAATACAACAAATACTAAAAAATCTTCTCAAGTGACAATCAAACCTAAATGCTTTCTTTATAAGCTAAAGACTTCCAAAACAAAAGGAAGTATAAGTTTATAATTTAATTTGTAATTTTTTAATATTTGCAAAAGGACACTCAGTGCTGGTTCTGGTTAACTATAAATATAATAATTTTTAATTAAGAAAAGTTTATTAGAACAATTTTTAAAATAATGGGAACAGAATTTTTAAAACTTTTTTACTTTTTTTGGAAGATAAGATTTTATTTCACTAAAACAATGTTCCCAAGATGTGATATCATAGGATGGTTTAGTTCCAAACAAGGCTAAGTTCCCCTTACTATGAACATTGGGGTAACATCGCCAAGCTCCCAAATTAAAATAACAAAAGCCTTGTGATGTATGATGGTAATATTTAAAAAGATAAGTGTTGAGGAGGGTGTGGAAAAAAGGGAACCCATGTACATTGTTGGTGGGGATGTAAACCAGTATAGCCATTATGGAAGACAGTATGGAGATTCCTCAAATAAAATTATAGCTACCATATGATCCAACAATCCCAAGTCCCGGTATATATACAAGATAAATAAAATGGGCATGTCAAAGAGATACCTGAACTTCCATGTTTATTACAGCATTATTCACAATAGCTAAGATGTGAAAACAATTTAAATGTGCATTCACAGGTGAACAGATAAAAAATCATGGGCTCGGCACCTGTAGCTCAGTGGTTAGGGTGCTGACCACATACATGGGGGCGGGCAGGTTTGAACCCAGCCCAGGTCTGCTAAACAACAATGACAACTACAACAAAAAATATAAACGGGCATTATGGCTTAGTCCCAGCTACTTGGGAAGCTGAGGCAAGAGAATTGCTTAAGACCAAGAGTATGAGGTTGCTGTGAGGTGTGATGCCACGGCACTGTACTGAGGGGTGACATAGTGAGACTCTGTCTGGAAAAAAAGAAAATTATGGTGTGTGTGTGTGTGCATATGTACATATACCCCCACACACACACAATGGAATATTACTCAACATCAAAAAAGAAGGAAATTCTGCTATTTGCCAGACACGGATGAACCTAGAGGACATTATTATACTAAGTAAAATAAGCCAGCCACAGAAAGAAACATACTGCCCAATCTCACTCCTACGTGAAATGTAAAATATTCAAATTCATAGAAGCAGAGCGTAGAACTGTGGTTGCCAGGGGGAAATAAGAAGGTAATGGTTGAAGGGTCCAAACCTTCAGTTATGACAGATTAAGTCCTAAAGAGCTAATGTGCAGCATGCTAACTGTAGCTAATAATTTAATGTCTACTTGAAATTTGCTAGACAGTGGATCTCAAGTGTTCTTACCAACACACACGTCCACACCCAGGAGTAACTATCAGGTGATGGACATGTTAATTAGCTTGATTGTGGGAATCATTACACAAGATATATGTATATCAAAACACCATGTTGAATGCCTTAAATATAGATCATTTTCTGTCGGTCATGCCTCAAATATGGAAGACATAAATTAAAAATTCACATTGATGTGTCTATCTATTGGTAAGAGAAACGGTTCACTGCTTCTTTGCAAAGGCAGAATCAGAAAGTCATCTTGAAATTATCTTTGTTTTTCGAAAGTTCACTTGAGTGACCTCTCTTAGTTAATGAAAATGCGGTTTCTTCCTTCCTCATATCCCTTGGGATGAAGAAAGACCAATTTGCTTTCAGGGATGAGACTTCAAACTTTTCTCCTTCTGATTTTAATTTAGGATAGAACAGATAAACCTTGAAATAAATATGCTGGCCCAAAGGGAGAAGATTACTCCAAAATGGAATTTGCCATGAGGAAGGAGACTGGGCTGGTGTCTTAGGGGATTACCAGCAGGGCCTGAGACTAAAGGCAGGTTCTGATAAAGCAAGAAGTCACCATGGATATAACGACGCTGACCTTGCTCATGCTTTGGGAACAAGGGCTGAGCACTTAAACACTTAAAAAGCTGTAGCCTTGTATCCTCATGTAGAAAGCCACCACAGTAGTGGGAAGATTCAGGTGAGCAACAGACTGTGAAATGACACCAAATGGTACAACCAAAACATCAGAGCTCCAGGACACTAGTAGCTCTCTCTCTACCCACAGACCAGAAGTAAGACTGCTCCCTGCTCCGTGTCGAGGTGGGGAAGGAGTGCGCTCGGCTGGATTCCCTTAAGCAATGACATGTGACTGTATTAATGCATTAAGACAACATATACGTTAATACTAGAAATGATGGGTCAAGTTTGTTCACTTAATTATTAACTATTTTGTTTACTCTCTACTTTATTTCAACAAAGGATTTAAGGATGAATGACATAAGCCTCTTTCCTTCTGTACTTAGTACTTTCAGATTTCCTGTCTCCAGTTGAAGGCGGGCACATTCTTTTGATCCTCCATACTGACCTACACATTACCTGCTTGTCAAAGCCCTATATGGTCTGCTTGGGTTGGTTCATTTCTCAATTAGGGAAGCCATCATGAGCCTGATTGGGGGAAGACACTCTGAGAACAGGAAAGGTGAGGAAATCTTTCTTCCTTGGATAAAGTGTGTTCTAGAATAACAGAGAGAAGCAGTGTGCAGTTGAGACTGGTCTCTTTACTTTCTCAGTAAACTATCTAAATAATTCAGCAACGTATTTTCTTGCTTGATGCAAAGGACACAGAAAGTGCCAAACACATACAGAGAAAGGAACGCTTATCCGCTATTGGTGGGATTGCAAATGAGTACAGTCTCTACTGAAAACAGCAGGAAGATTCCTCAAAGACATAAGCATAGAATTAGCATTCGGCCCAGTATTTCCACTACTGGGTATCTACCCAAAGGAAAAGTAATCCTTTCATTGGAAGGACACCTGCTCGTGAATGTTTATCCCAACACAATTCACAATTCCAAAGAGGTGGAATCAACCTAAGTGCTCATTAATTCATGAGTGCATTAAGAAAATGTGGTATACAAGGGCTGACAGTTAAGTTTGGGAACTCATCTTAGAAAAAGTACTACATACCTCATTGCTGAATATCACTACCATCACCTTGGAAATATTCCCTTTGGGAAGCTATGTACTGACAGTAGAGTCTAGTCCACCCTTCAAAGCCATTTTGGAACTCTTTTTCTGCAATGACCTTCAGAGCTTTCATCATACGAGTTCTGACAATGAAGTTCGCAAACTTGCCCTGGTAAGATTTCATAACCTTGGTATAACAGTGTCTCACAGCTGTATTCTTGTCAATGTGTGAGCAGTGTCTTGCTGAGTGGTGTTCATTATTGTTTTGTGCTTTTGTGTGCGGTATGATGACAGCTCTGATGGTCATTCTACAAAAAGAGTTCTAAAATTGCTTTGAAGGGTAGGCTAGGTGCTGGTGTTGGTACATAGCTTCCAAAGGGGAATACTTTTTCTAAGATGTGGCACTTTCTACAATGAGTTGGCAAACTTAATTGTCAGAACCATATATACCATGGAATGCTAGCCATAAAAAGGAATGACATATTTTCTTTTGTAGCAACTTAGAAGAAATTGGCGACTGTTACGCTAAGTATCTTAGGAATGGAAAAACAAACACCACATGTACTGTCTAATAATTGGAAGCTAATCAATGAGCACTCAGGGGCATAAGGAAGGGCGAAGGTCACAGGGAATTAAGAAGAGAAATGGGTGTGGAGGAAAGGGGTAAAATTCCATCTAACAGATACAATGAACACTGTTCGAGTGATGGGCACACTAAAAACCCCGACTCAAGCACTGTAATATGTAACAAAGGCATTTGCGTCCCCTTAAATATTTTGAAATTAAAAAAAAAGAACTAAATCGCTCAACTGGAAATCCACTTAGAAAGAAAATGAAATAAAAATGTAGCTAAAATTATGCTATTATTGTATACATAATGTTAGCAAAAAGATAGCAAAGAATAATTTGCATAATAAATATTCCTACTCTTTTTTCTTGTTAGTATCATAATTGAATGGCAACCCTCAATGAATTAGGACAAAAGAGGGCTATTAGCATAAAAGTTAGTTTGATCTTGCGAGAAGATTTGATTAGCTTTTACCCTGATTCTACTTCATCAGTTTGAACAGAGTTTCTGCCTTTCATCAGTCTAATGTGTCTTTGTTGCTTTTGAGAATTACCCTAGCTGGCCATATTCCACATAAAGGGCAAAGCATGGTTTCTTTTCAGTGGATTTTGTGAGAATCGTGACTCTTCCCTGGTCTTGATGGTCATAATACATGAGTGAAACTGACTTAGCGTCATCTTTCTCAAATCAAAAGTATGTATTATTTTATGTTAAAAATTCCTAGCACTTCTAATAACCTCTGCCAATTGTTTTCCTTTGTGCTTCTTTTAGTCCAACATTGGGTATAATTGAAGACGTAAGTTTACCTTGGAGACGAGCTAGTGAGGACATCTGGAGTCAGGGATGAGGAGAATACACTTAGTAAATTTTGTGAGTGACTTCACTCATTTTAAGCAACGGCAATGGAATTGATTTGGGGGTATCACTGAGTTAAGCTCACGTTGAACATAGTCATTCACTGAGGAATATTTAAGCCCCATTTTCCGTATGTGAATTTACATACTGAACATGGAGATCGTGAACAAAAAGGTGAGTTTCCATCTTGCCAGAGGAAACGGTGAATGCACTTTACTGTGTCTACGGGACAGTGGCAGTGGCTTTTCCCCACTCTGTGTAAGGACAAAAAGCATTTCTCTGTGGAGTAACCAGACTAGCTCTGAGATATGAAGGACAGACTTATTCAATTATAGAATAAGGCCTCCCAGTGAAAAGATTCTGGTCACAGGATGAGATCTTTGTGAAGTTCAGTGCACATTCGAACTTTAATAACCCAAAGTCTGGGTTGCCATAGAAACAATGTAGTAAATTACATTTAAAAGAAATGTATTTAATTCAGAAAAACTAAATTACAACAATGGTAACAAACAAAATACTTCAGAGGGCTGTTGTTTAGCATTACTGGTGCAGCTATTATAAATAATACAGGTATTATTCCATTTACTCTTCATAACAGCCCTGACAGGTGAGTAGTGCTTCTACATGTCCCAGGTGAGAAACTGAAGTTAAGTCACTAGCCCATGCCCACCAAATAAAGAGAGAAAACTCTGGATCTACCCAATTTCAAATATTCTTTCTCTTATGCAACACATTTCAATTCTATGGCAAAAAGTAAAAACAAGGAAAACCTACCGGGTACCGTGTATGTTATTCAGGTTGTAAGTACATTAAAAACCCAGATTTACCACTGCACACTCTATCCAGGGAACAAAACTGCACTTGTTCCTCCTAAATCTATAAAAATAAAAAAAGGAAGATGTGTCCCAAAGATACAGGAGCTCAAATTTCATTTGTTGTATAAACATTCATTTTATATTAATATTCAATGTACAGATTGTGCATTGTGCTACAACTACATTAATGTTTCCAAGTTAAAATACTATTCAGCCAAAAAAATGATGGAGCCTGTACATCTTTTGTAGTAACCTGGATGGAGTTGAAGCACATTCTTGTTAGTAAAGTATCACAAGAATGGAAAAGCAAGTATCCAATGCACTCAGTACTGATATGAAGCTAGTGGATGATCGACTGCCAATCCACATAAGAGAAAAACTGAATTTAATTCAACCTGTGGGGAGGGGATACAGGGAGGAGAAAGGGGAATCAGTGTGCTCCTACCTAACGGGGACATGGTAAGGATGTCCCCAGGCACGCCTCTCAGGTGCAGGACACAACTACAAGAGGGACTCTCGCTGACAGATGCAAACACTGTAATCTAGTTGTTTGTACCCTCACATTAACCTGAAATAAAAAAAAAAGAATGTTCTGAAGGCCTTAGAAAAGTATATTATTGAGTTTAGTGGTTTATGTTCCTTTATTTTTTTCTCTCTCTTCTTATTTTCCTGTATGAATTTTTTGAATTCTCCAATTCTGTGTAATTTGCAGTGCAATGTTGAGATCGTTTTTTTGGAAATGACTATCAATTACTTACTATTCTCAGAGTATTTCTCCTACTGGAAGATAAAGCTGAAGAACAGAGAAAAGTATTTTCCATTGTTCCCTAGCCAGGGCACAGCTTTCTTTCTGCTAATACATTCTGTTCACATTAATGCCGTGCCATTAATTATTGGCACTGGAAGCTAATATATGGCTTTCACAACCTTCATTTTAATAACGACATGTAAAAGTTTCCTAAGGCAACAATAAAGAGTGCAACTCATGTGTCTGGGGGAAGACGTATGCTATGTTCACATACAATTGTGAAATATTTTTACAGAAAATGTTCACACTAGTTCTTTGATGGTCTTTGAAAATCCAAATAAACAATCTCTAGATTTCTCATCTTTTACTTTCATAGAAAAATCCTTTGCCTAACAATAAATAAAAGGATATCTCTTTCTGATAGACCAGAGAATAGGAATTCTTATATGTCAATAAATTATCTAGTAAAATTCTTAATTGTCCCTTCTTTTTTTAATGTCCTTGTAAAAAGAAAAGTTTATACATTACTTAGACTGATCTAGGTCCTAAAACATAACGGGAAATGGCAACATGCACATAATCAACTGCTTGATAGAATTTCAAAAGTAAAAATGATTAAAAGGGAAATGCTAATATTTTTTTTCTTTCTTCTTTACACTTGCGTTTACCTTAGTAATGTGGGCTTGCCTTTGACATAAGTATTCTGTGTTTATTTTTTTTTTACTGTGTCTGGTATCTAATATATCCTGGTGAGATGCATGCCCTCCAGAAAAGACAATGATAGAAGGCTTTTTGGGGAAAAAAATAATTAATTTTAAACATGTGACACTGACTTAGTTATTTCATCAGCAAATGCTAAATATTATCTCTACCTGTATTTACTCACCCACAAGTCCTAAAAGAATGTAGCCAACGATGACCAGGACGAAGACCACGCAACAGAGAACATCCGTACAACTCCTAAAGACAGAGAGGAATGAAGAATTAAAAGAGGTCCAGATGACTTCTTATTTATGGAACAGAAAAAAGAAGGAGGAAATAGACAATAACAGTGATGTGCCATTTTATAGCCAATAATTCTGAAAGGTAGACCAGATGTATTTTTGTAATCAATGACTAGCATCCACAGACATGTGACCGTTTCATGATTAAAGAATCTCTCTCAGAATTCTTAGTATTTATTTATTTAGTAATAAATAAATTTATTTAGTAATAAATTTATTAGTAAATAGAATAATAAATTCTTAGTATTTAGTATTAGTATTTATTTTTCTTGGTTCTTTATTTGTAAAATATTTTTAGAGACTAAAGTACGTCTATATCAAGTAGCTATTTTTTAAATTTAAAACTGTAATTTAATCCATTGGATTTTATGATTTTCCTCTTCATGTCTCTCCAACACATGGTATAAAATAATTAGCCATTTCCCAGCCTCCCTTCTCCATTTTCTCTCTGCGTACATATTGTAAGAGTAATATTATGAAATAAAGGATTGACTATATTGAACTTTCTGTGGGGAGTTGAATTACAACTATTCAGGGACAATGTACATAAAGTATTAAAAATGTAAAATGCCTTAACACTGTGATTTTTCCAGCTATCCTAGAAGCTAGACAATGTTAAATTAGGCTTGGAGAAAATTTAACTGAGAGACTCATGGGTTCCTGGAAGTCACAAACCAACCCAGGATTCAGCAGGAATAGTCCAGGATTTCAAGTACAGTATTTCCTATTCCCAATATTTTATCTCGTTCAGTTTATAAGTGATCTGGAAGGTCTTAAAAGTGAGCATCAATATCATCATTCTTTATTTTAAACTTAATAAAGCATCTATTAGTAAAGAAAAAAATCAACCCACTCAACAAAATTAAAGCTTGCACATAAGAATTTTTTAAGAGAAAGTTCTTGATCTTGAGGGTGCACAGGACACTCTAATCTTTAGTACAGGCAGGTTGACGTTAGACACACTTTTTTTAGTGGTGGTAGTTGTAATAGTAATCAATAATAATTGTGTGGTAACAGACACAGAAACACCTTACCTTGATAACACCCTAATACAGCTTCATGGCTTTCATTTACATAATTTTGTGAGTTTCCCAAGGACACCTTTAGGTTCTTAGGGGTAGTAAGTTGAGCTGACTTACTTAAGATGCATGAGAGAGGTGGTAACAGAGACAGGTGAATATCCAGGAATCCAACACTTAACCTTTTTCATTTAGTCATGTTAATATGATTACAATTTTCTGTAAAATTCCAACATAGCTATATCTAAAATGAACACACACATTCCTATAGTTCTTTAAATCACTGCAGAAAATGGACCTTTCAGAGAGAAAGTTAATTGTGGTCAATCCAGAAACAAACTATCATATGTTCAAATTCAGTTTCAAACTAAGAATTTTTAATTTAATTTGAATTTAAGAATTACGGGAATAATAACAGCAAGAGAAGAAAGTGGCCATTGTAGTTCTCTTTGGTTAAGGGAAGATAACTGTTGAAAGTGGCACCTGCTGGGCGGTGGGGTGTGTGTCTGTTCCACATGCCTTCTGACACGGGCTGCTCAGGATCAGGTTCCAGCCTGCCACAGCAGTTTTTAATAGCCGAACGCCTAACAGGGAATGCCTGCGGCTAAGAAACTGAAGGAGAGAAAACTAAAGCATTGGTGTGGTTTAATTAGAGATCTCGCAGTTGTCAAAGTCCTTGTGTGTAATTAGAGCTACCAAGAAGAGGAAGAGAGGGATGTGATCAGAAGCACCGTCAGGTTGGCTGCCAACCTGTCATTACACATCTGTAACGCCGTGTATCTGTGTCTGAGGTCTGAATACTTACATCTCATACATACCGTAAGGCACACAGTCATCTCCCCTTATTCCTGGGGGATACACTCCAAGACCCCAGTGGATGACTAAACCCCCAGATAGTACTGAACCCTATAGACACTATATTTTTTCTGTATACATGCATATCTATGATAAAGTTTAACCTATACAGTAAGCACAGAAAGAGACTAACATCAATAGCTAACACTAAAATGGAACAATTATAACAAGATACTGGCATCACTAGTCTTCACTTTGGGGCTTATCAAGTAAAAGAAATGTAACTTGAATACAAGCACCGAAATACTACAATAGTTGATCCAATAACGGAGACGAGGACTAAGTGATGGAGGGCCTGTTAGAACAGATGGCAGGGGGATGCTGGGCAGGGGATGACTGACGTCCTGTCTGAAACTTATGAACTGCTTACTTCTGGAATATTCCGTTTCATATTTTTGGACCTCAGATGACCTTGGGTAACTGAAGCTACAGAAAACAAAGCCACAGATAGAGAACTACTGTACTTATCATGACTTAATGTTAACTATTGTTATGATGTTACCTATATAGTCGGCATGATGAAAGGTAAACATCTAGAAAGATAAATGAAAGAAATTTACCAATTTTAAAGGACAGAGCCTAAGAAAATAGCAGAGCCCAAATAGAAATTTTTTAAAAAGTAAAACTCATATTCCTTGACTACCGGTGCTGATGAAGGAGCATCACTTTGAGTTTTGCTGCTACGTGGGGTTTTACACTATAATTTCTCTTTCTCTTTTGGTGCCAAGGTCCTAGTAAAGCATCAGAGTCCACACTGTGCCCACACAACCAGTCTCTCACCACAGCGGGATGGCATTTCCCAATAATTCACAACTTCAGGCGTTTGGGGATTCTCTTATGGGACCAAGGAGAATAATATATTCAAGTCTACCTTGTTTTTCTGGCAAACTGCTTTAGAGAAATAGCAGACCATACCTCATGGCCAGTTTGGTCAATTCTATCTTATTTAAACATGGAAGGATGTTGAACAAATCAAAAATTATGAATGGAGAACTCACAAATCTCAAGTAGAAGGAACATTAGCATTTTTAAATTCATTTCTGCAGTAATTTGATTTCCTTTATTGTATTAAAATTTATCTTTTGAAAATAGGTGTGTGTGTACTTTCAAGTAATTACAAGTAGCTGCTATGTTTTCCATTAATTTATCTGTTTCTCTGACTTTCCTCAGATACATTCTCTCCATAAAAAAATAAAATAAAATTCATGTGCTGAAAGTTACTGGAAGGTTGGATTTGAACAAAATATAAAAAAATGCTTGCACACCATTCTGTGTGCCAAGGAACATAGCAGAAACTCAATTCAAATTTTTATAGGAGTTGTAGCACCTTATCGTTTTTTTCCTTTTGATTTCAGGGCATCTGTCACAATCCTAAATGTTCTCTAGAAAATAAGTTATTTTTTAAGAACCAAGGATTTAATGTAGATAAGTTTTCATACTCTCAAGACAGCTATTGAGATACTGAAGGACACAAGTCCATGGCCAGAAATCATTCTGGAGGGTTTTGAGGGTGGAGTCCTGTCGGGACTTGTCCTCTGGTGGATCCCTCTGTACAGCAAGCAACTGGGCCGCTGTCCTAAGCTGAAGATGGGTTGCGTCCCACTGGGTCCCCAAAAGAAATAAGCCTAATTTTCTCTCTCACTGTCCCTCCAAATCAAAGTCCCAATTCTGCAAAACAAGCTGCTCACGCCCACATCTATTAGAGAGCCACACAATTCAGATTGAGCTGCCCTGGCAGGAAAGTGTCTTCATTTCTTTTTTAATTTTTTTATTAAATCATAAGTGTATACAATGATATGATTATGGGGCATCATACACTCACTTCATAAACCATTTGACACATTTTTATCCCAGTGGTTAACATAGCCTTTCCGGCGTTATCTCAGTTACTGTGCCAAAACATTTATATTCTACATTTACCAAGTTTCGCAAATACCCCTGTAATATGCACCACAGGTGTGATCCCACCGATTCCCCTCCCTCTACCCACCCCCCCCTTTCCCACTTCCCCCTATTGTTAAGTTGTAGCTGGGTTATAGCTTTCATGTGAGAGTCCCAAATTAGTTTCATAATAGGGCTGTGTACATTGGTCAAAAGTTAAACTACAGAAGTGCTATTGCTGCCTCGTATACATTTTCTGATTTGTAATAAGAATAGGAGTCCAATTACATGTGCACTTGCAGGCTTCCCTTTTCTCCTCTCTCTAATCCACACACACAGTATGCCCAGACTTAAAATATGGGGAGTTTCCTTTGACTTTCCCTTTTTCTGAGCTTATCTTTTGTGTTCGATCCACAAGTACTCTTGGCTTGTCTCTACTGTGTCTTTCATCCACCCTTTCCTTTTCACTCTTGTTGCCTGGACCCAGTCCAGGTTTTCTTATGCTCTCTTGCCATAGAGTCTTAATTGGACTTCTGCTGCTGTCTGCACCTGATCCAATGCATTCTGCGCTTCACTGATCCCACCAACATGTGATGATGCTACTTTGTAGTTTAAGAATTATAGCACCTGTCCATTGCCTATTTGTTAATAATGATTTCCAAATGTCTTAGCTTCATGTTTAAGAACCTACAAGTTCAAGCCCCAGACTACCTTGCTAGCTTTGTCACTGCTATTCCTTTTCAATGTTCTTTAACCACTTTGGACTCTCTCACTTATTGACACACACACACACACACACACACACACTCTTTCTTGATCACATTTGGAGCTCTCTACTCATGGCTCCTCCAGACTTCCCCTCCTGGGGTACCTGATTGTCCTAATTGCATGGGGCAGGCACAGTACACACCTACTATCCTGGAGTGACTGTTAACAATTGCTGCTCCCTTTTACTCTCAGAAGGGCCTAAGGGTGGATTTCCACCCCATCTAGTAAGTCCCAATCTTCAAATCCCTTAAATGTCAGCTCCTTCACGAAGTTTTCCACTAGAAGAGCTCCCTGTCATCTCTGTAGACCTACAGAACATTTGTGCATATATATTTAAGGCACCTACATTTAGTAGCTGCATTAGAAGCCATCTGGCCTGCTAAACCTGAAATATTTATCGCCTGAATCTTTATAGAAAAAGTTTGATAACCTCTGACCTACACCACAAAGTCCTCTCTGGCCATATTAACAGGGCCTTGCCTGCCAGGCATAGCCATCTCCGTGGCATGAATGATTAGGGAGACACACCTGTAACTCACAGGCTAATACATCATAAGTGGGCTCGGGTGAAAATGGTTTTTCAAATTTCAGAATTTTTTTTGCCCAGTATAGTGAATGTGTTCTTTACAGATTCAATTTTTCGGTCAAGATTAAGCATGCCACCTGATCACTGCTGTCTTTTTGTAAAATAAATCACTAAAAAACAAATAGAAAAGCCACTGAATTTAATGTAGAGGTGATAAGAGAGTTTCGTTTGATAAGTGCATTTTTCAGTTCCACACTAGTTCTTATTCTCCAGAAACTGTCATTTTGCTTCCTGCTCAGGGACAGCTATCTACCTTATCCAGAAACTGATGCATTTACTGGTTTTCTTTCCTTGTGGCAGATGGAATTCCAATGGGATCACCTGTCCTGAAAGGTCATTAATATCAAGCATTAGAGCAAGAACAGAAGTCCTAAAAGTCATTATGCTCCAACAGATCACTCATTCCTGCCTAATGAGTCAGGTTAGGAACTGCCCGTCATTCCAGTTGGACGCTCACTTCTCATTTTAAAGTTCTTGATGTCACCTGGGTGCATCTGTCTATAGCATGGCTGCATTTATAGCCTAAAGTCCAGAAGCATTTGGTCCTCTGTGGCTTTGCTGCCACCTGAATGATGTCATTAAGTCACCAGTTACTGTTCCGATTCCTTCTGCAAAAGTCTTTTGCAGGAAAGAGAATGAATGTTTCACTTCCTGGAGGACAATGCACTTTGGGGCCATCTTTTTTTTGGCAGTTTTTGGCTGGGGCTGGGTTTGAACCTGCTACCTCCTGCATATGGGCCGGTGCCTACTCCTTTGAGCCACAGGCGCCGCCCTGGGGCCATCTTTCAAACTGCATTGAGCTACACCAGGCAAACCACAGAACGTACCTTGAATTCAACAGATGGTCAGTGTTGATAACTATTTAGTCAGCTGGTTCAAAATATTTTGAGCTATTTAAGGGCAGAGTTCCCTGTAAGCTAAAATATACTTTACTTCCCCACTCTTCATCAATAATGGAGAATCTGGGGGCTTTTTAAGAGGAGCGTCCTCTAGGAGCTTGAGTTTGAAGATGTTAATCACGCACTTATCTCTTGCTTCCAGCTTTTCTTCTCCTTCCCAGACACATTTTCTACACGTTTTCTACTGCTCTGCTCCCCAGCATTCAGATCATGGATGGCACCATTTTTGTGTGCCTGTGAGCTGAGGTTTTAGTAGTAGGCAAATTACACTGGCTGTTTCTGTAACAAGAGGTTAAAGATTATCTTGAAGAATTTCACTCTGTTATTGAAATCAGGAATATAATAGGAGGGCATAAATGAGCTTTTAATTTCATGAATGTGTATTTTCATGTATTTAATATTAGTGCATGTTTTTCAAGTCCCCTAAGAATTTTTTAAAGATGTCTTGAAGTCTACATTTACCTTTGAAGATAATTCTGGTATCCAATGATTGAGAAAAGAATTAGTTTGGCAGAAATATTCTTAATACATTTTAAACTATTGCTGAAAACTGAAATATACCAAATAACTCCATACCCTAAGGAAAAACACAGGATGAGATTGATAATGCCTTTCCAATTTATAGATCATATAAAATGATATTTGAGTACTTATGTGTTTCAGTTATTCTGAAGAATTGGATCATACAACCTTCTATATCCTCTATGATTAATCTTTTATTCTATACCGCTTGCATTTGCTTTTGAGAAAGTAGCTTTAATTGGCTTCCATGGCCTTGAGAGAATAGATTTATCTGGTTTTGATTTATATTTTCTATTTGTAAATGAAAATAAAACCTCACTTTTTACATAGAGGAGTTTAAATGATGCCTATATAAATATGTATTTTGTTTAAAATGGGGAAAGATTAGACAAAATTGGCCTTATTGTGTTATTCATCCTCTTTGTAAAACCTGCATAATATTCAAGGCTCTGTCAGTAGGTAGAAAATACTCTGCAAATTGCTGGCAAATGAGAGCCGGATCAGAGTTATTGCTCATGTTATAGCTGGCACTGAAGACCAAAGGTACTACAGAGCAGACCACAAGGAAAGCCAGCTCTTGATAGCCTTGGGACATTAGTCCAAACTCATCAACAAAGTACACAGAGAATTCACACTGGTTTGGAACACTCAATAATCTTGTTGGCATAGGTTAATGTCTACATACGGGCTACGTGCTCAAAAAATAGTTGTTGAAAGAATGAATGAACACGTGTTTTTTCCTTAAAAGAGTATTTTTTTCAGTGCTGACTTCAGAAGTTAGCTTCTGCTTAGAATACTTTTTTTTTAATCCCCATACTAACATTTCACGGGGTATTCCTTTAATCATAATAGTGCTTTTAGAACACGAGACAAAAAATTTAGTCTTGGAAGTTAATTTGGCAATCCAGTCACCTCAATTATAAAACATTTTTCTACTTATAACTGTTTAGAAGTCCATTAAGTGACAGAGTACATTTTAAATAATATTGGGTAAAATTACAGAAGGAGCTAGAAATAGCGGTTGTTTCAAGGGAACTCTGTGACTGGAAAGAGGTAAGGAACACCTACTTTTACTGCACAGGATTTTCTATCTTTTAAATTGAATAATAATCACATATATTATCTAATCAAAAATAATTAATTTTTGAAACAGAAAGTCATGTGAGTATTGATTCGTCATCCCTTAGCAACAGTAGTAGCCTCAGAAATAATGTCAACATTAACCATTACAACAAGTGCAGTGGGGAAAGAAAGTAACTCAATTTAATAGAAGTTAAACTACAGGATAGAAAAGCACTAGGGATACATTCCAAGTAAAATTCCCTATTGGAATTACAGACCTACCTACTCATCTTGATTGAAAAATTAAATTTTGGCCATTAATGATTTAAATCACACAGATACAAAACAAGACTTCTCTATCAAAACTTTTTTATTTATTTGTTTTGGCATTTATTACAGTTTTCAGAGAAAAACAAATATAACAGGACATATTTTGCATAAGTAACATCCAGCTTTTACTGCATGCTATTGGTAACCCTTTATTTTAAAAGGGAGATTATTACTCATTTTGGAAAGAAAACTAACAGATTTGTGAGATTGTACACAGAATAGTGAGTTTTCATGGCTTATCCATAGCAAAGAAGCATAGCATCAATAAAAATGTTAGAACATTATATATCCACATCTTACATTTCATATATAAAATTCACATATACATGTTCAAAAATGTAGAAAAAGACTATATCTTTCTGTTCTTAAATTTTTCACCAAAGTGGAAAATTCCAGCGATTGTGAGGGGAAATTCTAATCATTGATTAGAGCCTGCAGTAGTACACAAATTCTTTTATGTAAATATTACCAATTTATTTTATCTACAAGCTGGCTACAATATAGAATCACTAGTAACAATAGGGTCATTATTAGTAACAAAAATAAAGGACTTAACCTTTGTAAGGATTTTAAGATAAAACTAAACATTTTCTAAATATTTATTGATATGAAATTACTTGATATAGTCTCTATGTAATCCATTTTAAATTTAAACCTAAGAGATGTATCTGTTAAGAATACTTTTGTCTGAAAATACCAGGAAACTCAAAATCAGAAATAGTGGCTTAAATTCCAAGGAATTTATGTGTTTCATGAAACAAGAAGTGAGCAGTTGGCCGTCCTGAGTGGGTTTGGCGCATTATTCAGTGATGTCATTGGGTCTACAACACATTTCATCTTTCTGTCCCTATATCCTTAGCTTATAGATAATTATTTTCATGTTTATGCCTCATGTTACAAGTTGACTCAAGACACCTTTAATCAGGCTTTGTCTTTTTATTTAGAAAACAAAGTCCCTCTTGCAGACTTTCCTTTTAGCTCATTGGTTATCACTATGTTTCATGGCCATTCCCACCCGGAAACTGGTTAGAAAAAGTACTTAACTTTTCAGCTTCTATAACACAGGGAGCAAAAGAGAAGATGGTTTGGAATGGATGTTGACTGGAATAAATTACAGAATATATCACAGCTACTAGTGAGACTTATTTCAAAAAATTGTTAAAAAGAATAAAATTTTCCCATTCTATTAATTTATAACAACCCAAGTGGATTATGGAAAAAGAAATATATGTTCTTCTCTTTGAAACTATTACTAACTATTAAACATATTTTATATGACTAAATTAGAAAAACCAAATGCTCTATATTCTCACAGAATTCAAGTAAGTCAAACTTAGATTCATTATCCAGTAAAGCATATTCTAGAGCTGGGTGGTATCCGTCACAGCTAAATAGCAAGTTGCTGGATTTTATTTCTGAATAATTTTACACACATTCAAATATTTATACAATTCTTAAAAATCATGTTCAATGGAATGCAATTTGCAATTTAAATCCTGCATTGTAAATATATATGATCACAGTTGTCATTAGCTGAATTTAAGTTCATATGTGTGTGTGTGTCTGTATGTGTGTGTGTGTGTCTGTGTGTGTGTGTCTGTCTGTGTGTGTGTCTGTCTGTGTCTATGTGTCTGTGTGTGTCTGTCTGTGTGTCTGTCTGTGTGTGTGTCTGTGTGTGTGTCTGTCTGTGTGTGTGTCTGTGTGTGTGTGTGTCTGTCTGTGTGTGTGTCTGTGTGTGTGTGTCTGTCTCTGTGTGTGTGTCTGTCTGTGTGTGTGTGTCTGTCTGTTTGTGTGTGTGTGTGTCTGTCTGTGTGTATGTCTGTGTGTGTGTGTCTGCCTGTGTCTGTGTGTGTGTGTCTGTCTGTCTGTGTGTCTGTGTGTGTGTGTCTGTGTGTGTGTGTCTATTTGTGTGTGTCTGTGTGTGTCTGTGTGTGTGTGTCTGTCTGTTTGTGTGTGTGTCTGTCTGTGTGTCTCTGTGTGTGTGTCTGTCTGTTTGCGTGTGTGTCTATGTGTGTGTGTGTGTCTCTGTGTGTCTGTCTGTGTGTGTGTGTCTGTGTGTGTCTGTATGTGTGTGTCTGTCTGTGTGTGTGTCTGTGTGTGTGTGTCTGTGTGTGTCTGTATGTGTGTGTCTGTGTGTGTCTCTGTGTGTGTCTGTGTGTGTGTGTCTGTCTGTGTGTGTGTGTCTGTGTGTGTATCTGTCTGTGTGTGTGTCTGTGTGTGTGTATCTGTCTGTGTGTGTCTCTGTGTGTGTCTCTGTGTGTGTGTCTGTCTATTTGTGTGTGTGTCTGTCTGTGTGTGTCTGTCTGTGTGTGTGTCCGTGTGTGTGTGTCTGTCTCTGTGTGTGTACACATATGCAGTATGTGTTTCTTTAATCACTAGACATAAAATATATCACAAACTAATCTGGTAAGTCTCTCTCGTCTCAACATAAGATACTCAGAATAGCATCAAAATAGTAAGTCTGGGAGTCATTAGGGAATCTCATATTTAATTTTGTCCAAGAACAGTCCCAGTTGCATGACAATGAAACACTGCAACTCAACATACATAGGAGGTCTCAGTTCCCATCACCATCCTCTTTCCTGCCACAAGATCATGGAGGATCCATATTTTCTAAACCTCCCAAGATGTTAAGTTCTTCCACCTCAGGGTTTAATAAAACCTCTCTAGTAATTTTTTTCCAGTGGCTACTTGTTAAGTGTCTACCGTTTGTTTCTGTGTGTGTGTATGCACGGGTGGGTTATGTGTATGGCGCATTATTCAGTGATGTCATTGGGTCTACAACACATTCATCTTTCTGTCCCCATATGAAAGGGATGAAAGGGAGTTAGGCCTAGACTGTCAAGGAGAAAGAGAAACACAATGGGAAAAAATATAATTCTAACCCCTTAAGGACTCTAATTTTATGATTTTTAAAAAGAGAGAAACACACCTAAAAGTCTAACATTAAAAATAAATACAGTTTAAAATGTAGACGTAAAAATAAGTACTACACATAGAAATAGTTGGTTTGATTGAAAAAAGAACAGTGTGAGTTCCATTATGTGAATTACTTTAATTACAAGGGATGGGCTAAAGACTTGAATTACAGAGAACATTTGACTGGTGTAAAAAGGAGGTCCATTCTAGGCAAAGGGAAGTATAAGAATAATATAAGGGAATAATAATATAATAGGGATGAATAGGAGAGCCAGATGGGTAGAATTCTCATTAAACAAAAATGATGAAATATGAATATGGAACCAATATGTAAATAATGACATGCTCGTATGAACAATAAAACACAAATATAGCCTAGTACAGGGGTAGAGGTAGGTGGGAAGGGAGAGGCAGGAAGGAGGAGGATTATTGGCAGGAGGGAGGACAGGAGGTGGGATGTCACCTAATGTGCACATTGTGAGGGTATAGAACACGCCCCCTGTGTGAGGGGCTCTTTTAAAACTGGAACTTTACCCTGGAAGTGAGAACAATGTAACCTAAAAATTTGTACTCACATATTAATTTGAAATAAAATAAATAAGTAAAAATGAAAAAATAGATTAGTCTCACGGGACTAAAAAAATTCAAATTATTCTTTAATTCACATAACATTCATTGGGAACCTGTTCTGTGCCAGATACTATGGTAGGTGCTATGAATATCTGGATGAACCAGACAGGCAAGATGCCTTCTCCCATGGAGCTCATAGTTTAGTGTGGAAAACAGGTAATAAGTAAGTAAAGATCAACCAATAAGATGACAACAGACTGTGTGACAGGGGCTAGGAAGAAAACAAACACTGTGCTACTTACAGGGGGTTCATAAGGAGGGGATCTCTGAAGAGATTGTGTGACTTTTATTTCATGCAGAAGAAAGAGCAGGTGCAAAGGCCCTGAGAGGTAGGTAAGACCAGGTTAGGTCCTGATTGCTGACAGATGAACAGTGGGAACCAAAATTGAAGAGAAAGGCAGTGAGGAGCTGCAGTGGTTTGACTATATGCCCAAAGGTCATGTGTTGGAAACTTAATCGTCAATAGTTTTGGAAGGTGAGATCTTTAAAGAGGTGACTAAGGAATAATGTTGCCATCATGGGACTGGGTTTGTTATAAAAGTGGGTTTGGTTCTCTCCTGCTGTCCCTCTCTCTTGCACGAGATGCCTTCTACCATTTTATGACACGGCAAGAAGGCAGTTCCTTAATCTTGGACTTCCCAGCCCCCAGAACTGTGTGCTAAATAAATTTCCATTCACTATAAATTATCCAGTCTGTGGTTTTCTGTGACAGCAGGACAAAGACAGCCATGCAGGAGGAGGGTGGTGCAATTAAATGACTGAATAGTTCTTGGTGTGGAGGAATGTGGGCTTGTCTATCAGGGGAGGCCATAGTTACAATATTTTATATGTTGAAAAGCCTGGCAAGTCATGACTCACTTTGACATGTATTAACTCATTTGGATCATTACAACAACCCTGTACGCTGAATATGAGGACTACTAACACATCATTTTATAAATTAAGTCGTTCCTGACTACAATTTTAGTTCATTTTCTATTGGAAGTTTTTGAAGAGGGGTATGATACAACAAAAGTGATATTTCAGTGAGATTTCTGAGGCACCAGCGTGCAGACTGAATTGGGATGGAGTGTGTGGGACAGGGTGGCAGCAACGCAGAAGAGAATGAGACCAGGGCCAGGTCTGCTCCACGATCAGCATCACCAGCCTCCCAGGCACGCCTGTTTCCCTGGGTCACCAGGGCAGCGTGAAGATCAACACCACAGCGTGGGGAGAGTTTACAGCTTCACAGATGCCTCACAGGATGAAACGGGTATGAATGGACTTCTCTCTAATGGACTCAGCACAGAGGGGAAAAAAAGGGCTGCTTACCTATATTCATTCTCCTACAGTTTTCAAAGTACTCCATTCCATTTTTTAAAAAATTACATCAATTTGACAAAAGCATATTTTCTCTGAGCCTTTGGCGATCAAAGATCCTACTTTTCAGTTTTCTTCTGTGATTGTGGCTGGCCGGCGCCTGTCTTTTTCTGTAATGGACATAGGGCTTGCTCTGTTGTTGGCTTTCGTCCCCAAGGACCACATCAAAAGAGAGCTGGCCTGAAGGCTGCCAGAGGTAGACTGTCCGTTGTTAACAACACACGTGACAAGTTATTGAACTGTGTTGTTCGGAGCTCTTGTCAACTGCACATAAGTGGTCAAAGATGGAGTAAAGGAGGGAAAGCAAAAAATGACATCTAAAGGCAGGACAAAACCAAAAAATGAGATTTAAGGGATAAAAAAAGTGAAAGGGAGCAGCAGGGCTCCTGATGAAAATCCACAGTATTAAAGATTGAGAAGGAAAAAGGAAAAGGAGAAGAAATCAGAAAAACAAGATCTAGAAAAATACAGAAGAGAATAATTTATGATATTAAAAAAGAAAAAAAATAGAAGCTATACAATTAAGGATTTGGGTTTGGAGAAAATCTGAAAGCAGATACACATCCTATTACAAAAGCAGTAGTTTGTGTGTGTGGAAGGAGGCAATGAGGTGAGTAATGATATTCATTTATCTTAAATTTATTTAATTTCTCCATATTTATAGTTTAAATAATTCTAATACTCAACTAATAAAAGTTATACACTAGAGCAAAGTTCAAGGGCATCTTGTCTTTGTATCCACTGCTGCCCTCTCTAAAACATTCATTTCCTTTCCAGTACAAGTTTGTCAGCTATCAAAAAGCCACTCAACATGGGGCGGCGCCTGTGGCTCAAGGAGCAGGGCGCCGGTACCATATGCCGGAGGTGGCGGGTTCAAACCCAGCCCCGGCCAAAAAACCACACACACACACAAAAAGCCACTCAACAGACTCACACATCTCTTTGTCTCCCTCATCACTACACTTAGAGAATCTGCCTAAACTTAGCACCTGTGCAGCCTGGCCCAGAAGGATCACAGTTAGAACCACAGTTGAATTTACTCCCTATTGCTCTCAGAGGTCCCAGACTTTCTCTCCTCCCTTTGTCTTCCCCACCACCCACTCTTTCACTTAAGCTAAAAATGCTACCATTCTTGACTCTTCCCTGTCCCCCACATCTAGTTGATTAGCAAGTCCCACCCATCCTCCTCCCTACAATGTTCTGTTTCTTCCTCTCCAAGCCCATGGCCACTGTCTAGGTTGAAACCTTATCATCTCTTATCTGGACCAATACCACAGCCTCCAAACAGCCTGTTAGCCTCTGTGACTCATCATCCACATTTAATAAAATATAGAACTTGACATATAAATACCGTGGTCCAAACCTTTTAAGACTTTCCATTGCTTACAGAATATCTTAGATGTCCCTTTACTAAGCTCCTCAAAATTACTTACTTTTTTTTTTTTTTGCAGTTTTGGCAGGGGCTGGGTTAGAACCTACCACCTCCCGTCTATGGGGCCTGTGTCCTACTCCTTTGAGCCACAGGAGCCGCCCCTCAAAATTACTTTCTTATCTTCCGTCCACTCTCACATATGACCTATGCACTCTCAAAATCTGGGTGACTTTTTATTTTGCTGAACCACATGGAATTGTTGATATAAAGCTTTCCCCTCTACCTTTAATGCCCTTTTACCCTTAAAACTGTCAAAACATCAAGACCCAGCTTGCACGTTCCTGCCTCTGTGGAGCACCACTGGCCACTGGGTTAAAGAGCAGCTCCCGCTCTCTGCTCCCTTACTTTTGCTACCACTCTGTGTTTTCGTTATTTGTTCCTAGTTGTCTTTATCACTTGACTGTGGGAAGTTGGAGAGTAGAGGCTAGGACTTAATTATCTCTGTATCTTTTTTTCTTTTTTTTTATTGTTGGGGATTCATTGAGGGTACAATAAGCCAGGTTATATCTTTATTTCTACAACTAGTAGTTGATAACTAGTATTTGTTGAATGAATGAGTGAACTTACTTGTTCACAAAGAAGCTGGCAAATTTTTTGGTTAAAAGCAGGAGGAGGGTTAGTATTCTGATTTTATATATCATAGAACGCCTTTTTTCATTTTTTATATCTCCTCCCGTATTTTGCTACTTATACAGTACTATATTTGTTCATCAGATGGATTTAATGTAGCTATGAAAGAAATGATTATACACTACCAGGGCATATGGTCACAATTATAGATGCTTGTAATACATATATACACCACACAAGAGCAGATGGAGAAGGTTCAACCAGCAAAACTCCAGCAGGCAGCAAGCAGACTTAGGTAGCAGCCCAAAGGCAAGTAATTCTTAAGCAATCCTAAGATTGTTTCTGGTAACATTCAGGCCAAGATTATTTTCAAAAGAAAACCCCAAGAGAACTCCAAAATAAATATAAGAGATTAAATCTGTATTTTGAAGACTGGACTTCACATATCACTAAAATAATATACTTGCATGCTAGAACTTAGAATATTGCATATTTTAAAAGGTGGCACCTGTGGCTCAGTCGATAAGGCGCCAGCCCCATATACTGAGGGTGGCGGGTTCAAACCCGGCCCCGGCCGAACTGCAACAAAAGAATAGCCAAGCACTGTGGCGGGCGCCTGTAGTCCCAGCTGCTTGGGAGGCTGAGGCAAAAGAATTGCTTAAGCCCAGGAGTTGGAGAGCTGGAGGTTGCTGTGAGCTGTGTGATGCCACTGCACTCTACCAAGGGCTATAAAGTGAGACTCTGTCTCTACAAAAAAAAAAAAAAAAAAGTATGTTTTTAGACCAAGAGACTACACATGTGCTAAGTTTTCAATCATCTCTGAGACCAAGAAAATGTCGACTTGGCTTAGACTGACCAAGTGTTCACAGGATGTGCAGGAACACAGCAGATGAATGGAAGACCCAGGACAAGGGCCACAGCAGGATGTAGGAAGGATGGAAAAGCAGAACTAGGACAGAGATCCTGCCCCAACCGGTTTCCCCACACATTTGTGAAAAAGGAATGGGGATTAATGCCAGAATCAGAGGGTTCTGGCACCTACATATTACTAGTTGCTGAAATTGATAAAAGTAATTAGAGAATTTAATGTAGCAAATTTCTTAGTTGGGTTCAGTCACTCATTCTCAATGTTTCTGTGGTTTCCTATAACCCTTTTCACATGCAATTAAGGATAGATTCTTAAACAAGATGTACTCATTTATTCACAATATCCTGGTGGGTCGAGTGAACATTCCAGCTACCTTAGTCAATTCAAGTTGCCATAACAAAATAGTTTAAACAATACACATTTATTTATTACTATTCTAGAAGCTGAGAAGTCAGAAAAATGAACCAGCATGGTCAAGTTCTGATGGGGTCCCTCTTCCTGCTTTACAGCTGGCTGTCTTCTTGGTCTTCCCCACAGGGCAGAGAAAGAGAGAACTTTTCTCTGGTTTCTTCTTATAAGCGGGGAACTCATCCTGATGTTAAGACCCCACCCTCATGATCTTCTCTAAACCTAGTTATCCCCAAAGGTCCCACCTCCAAATATCGTCACATTGAGAGCTGAGGCTTCAACATGCAGATTATGGGGGATGCCAACATTCGGCCACAACACAGGCACGTAGCCTTCCTCACAGTGTCACACCAGAACACAGCCTATTCCAGCGTGTTCTGTCCATTTTGCACACAGTAAAATCTCTTTCAAAACATGTAGTTAAAGATGGTCATTTAAATCTGCTTTAGAGACTAAAAGTAAAATATGTATTTGAACATTTTACCTTTGTGAATATATGTCTAATTTTAATTAAGATAATTGGGTTTATTTTATTCAAAATTATAGATGAATAACTCCTATGAAAATGGAGTTCTGAAACCCTAGAAGAAACAAACAAAAAATGACAGGAATGTCCTATTAACCCACATTGTCCTCTGCCTTTCAGGAATATTTCCCTTGGTTAGCTCTTGAATATTCTCCTGTAAGCTTCATTTTTGGCCAGCATCTGTCTTTGTCCCTTGTCACATAACCTCCTTGATATTCTTGGCAGCTGTCTTTTAGGGAGAGGTGAGCTGAATAAAATAAAGAGAAAAGCCCACCTTTCTATCCTTCAGCACCAACCTTCCAAGTTAACCTAGCATTCCAAATATCGCCTTCAACCTTCACTGCCAACACACATCTCCTCACCCCATATTTTCAAGGTCTTTCTGGATCTGCAAATATGTAAATCTTCAGAGATGTGTGCTCCGTTCTCCATATCACATCAAGACAATCAAATAAGGGGGAGCCTCCAAAAATCTAGCCAACCTGACATTTAGATGCCAGGCCTGTAAACAGCGCATTGTGTTGATTTTTGTTTAGCTCCATATGATTCTGTAGAGACTTCTGTGTGCTTCAAGATACATAAATATTTGCACAGAAAGGAGGTACAATCTTTCCTTCCTTTGCCTACCCCCAATCCCTGGGCAAGTACATTATTTCTAAGTATATGAGCACCATACAGGAAACAGCATTTTTCATAGGTGCTATATTAGATGGTTAAAAAAATAAGCGTCATCCCAAGCTGATGGGTTTCTTAAATTTTTTTATAAAGCTTTTTTGTAGTTTGATTTTGTTTGCAGCATGGTATGCCATAATAGTTCTCAATCTGTTCTCCCCAGAGGGGATACTGGAAGTTGAAGAAAATTGTTATCTTTATAGAAATTTTTTTTATTACAGATTTATTTAAATTATTGTCAACTGTCATAAAAGCAGTGAATGAAAAGGATCTTAGGTCCAAGACCCAAGATCTGCCTTTTTATTCTCCTGTACTATATTCTGTACACCCCAAAAGAGGCAAGTCTACAATGGCATTCCTGCTTCCCTGCTATCGTCCTTCTGGTGAGGACAGCAAAGGGGTATGTGTGTATCTACTAGTGGGCTACAATTTGGACCTCCTTAGCATGGATTATAGGCAATAGAGTGTAAACTGATTACATATCATGAGAAGGTCAGAAGGCTTCCAAAATATAACAGGTAAGATAACAGTGTACCCTAGAAGAAGAAAGAAAAGGAACTTAAAGGAAACAGAGGATAAAATAAATTACTTAAATGTAGAAAACCCTCTGAAGTTTTCTCATTTCACCCTCCTAGTAAGTTTGTTCAATGCTGGCCTTTCATACCCATTCTCCTCCTCTTCCCAAATCCCCTCCCCTGTATCGCTTTAACTCTGATTCTGTCCACACATTACAGACCTCTCCTGATTGAAGAAGAGATACTCAGAAACAGAAAAAAAAAAAAGTGGGTTCAACATATGCAATTCAAATATTCTGGAAAATTCAAGAACGTATGGCATTGAAATCTCAAGTAGAATAGGACTCACAAAGAAGTTTATAGTTAAACTTAGTAAAAGCCGCCTACCAACAGTCTCAGAGAGAAATAGACCTTTGAAAAAATAATAGAGAATGCTATCAAACTAGATCTGGCTAGGACGAGAGATCCCTAAGAGCAATCCAAGAACTTCATAGACAGAAAAATGAACAATAAAAGACGAGGGAGCTCTTTACAGGAAACCTGGAAATGAGAAATATTTTAAAAGGATGGTTTTATAATTAATTTTCCCTGTAGTAAATATCAGAATTATGTTATAGGTCTTTAGAGACTAAATACAGCATGTCATTAATTTATAAGGAAATAAATACCCATGTATCATGCTACAAATGATTTAGTATAACCAAAGGGAAAAAACCAAAGATGGGTACATATTTTGTCTTACAAGACAAAATGCAAGATCATTCTATGTATCTAAAGATTTAAGTTTTCTTTAAGTTATAGTCCAAATGGTTGAATATTAATACATGCATAATTTCCACCTTTCCCTAATGAGAATAATATTTTGAATGACATATATTCATGAAATACTAAAGATCACTTAATTGTATGTGTCTTCCTAACTGTTTAACATTAAAGAGGCATGTGACCTCAATAATGCATTTGGTTAGGTAACCTTGTACTTAAGGGTCACTTTCTGCCAAATTACCAAGCAAGCTTATCACACGCACTGGAAGATTTAATTCACAAATCCCTAAAGAGCCTTCTGGAAAAAGGTTTAAGCAGCACAAATAAGCTAATGATACATGACCTTGTTTCAGAAAATCATTCTGGGATGCTGAGAAATTGTGCTTATTTATCATTGTTAAATTGCTATAGTAATGCAAGAGACAGAGGGATAAGAATCTATTTATTATAAATATGAAGGAGAAAATTTAAGTTACAGTTTACTATCATAGTATGAAGATCCTTATTCATACCTTTATGATAGCAGAGAAAGCATTTGTGTCTCAGAAATCTCTCTATATGTAATTACACGTATCTCAATTTTAATGGAGATATGTTATTTACCTGTGTTTACTGTCAGTGCTGAGGAGGCTTCCGTGTTTTAGTTAGCTCAGCTGCTATAACGAATACCACTGCCTGAGTAGGTTAAGCAATTGAAATTTATTTCTCACAGTTGTGGAGGCTGGTGAGTCCAAGATCAAGGTGCCAGACAATTCAGTTCCTTGTGTCGGCCCTCTTTCTGGTTTACATGGCTACCACTGTATTGTTTTGTACTGAATTGTAATAAGGGAGGTGAAAAGACCATCTTTTTTATATCTCATTCATGAGGTCACCATCCTTGTGACCTGATTACCTCCCAAAGGCTCCACTTCCAATCACTACCACACTGGGGATTAGAACATCGACTTACAAATTTGAGGGGACATAAACATTCAGTCCATAGCAGGGACCCATCAAAATATACCATGAAGTGGCTAAAATACTCAATGATCTATTTATAGAACATAAATCAAATATTACTTACAGCATCTGATTATAAGTTTATGTACTCATGGAGTTTTAAATCATGCATTATACATGATGGTTATTTAGTTTTAGTGATTTTTTTCCTCTTTAAATTTTACAAAAACATCATTTATCTTTAACACACTTATCTTTGTCATCATTATATTTCTTAGTTACACAGTCCAATTGACCAGAATATCTATCTTCATTTCTACGTCTGAGATACAAACTGTCATGAATCTAATTTTAAAATTGATCTTGAAAAGGATTTTTTTTTTCATTTTGACCTTTTTTTTTTATTTCCAAGTATTATAGGAGAACAAACTTTTTTGGTTACACAGATCTCTTTTATAATGCTTGAGTCATGGTTATAAGTGCGCCTGTCACCCAGATATTAGGTAGGTTTTCATCCACCCCCCCTCTGACCTCTCCCCTCATGGTTGATTTCCATTAAGTTTTATTTCCCTCTAAGCACATACATGCTCTTCAAAGGGATTTCTTACAATAACATCCAATATTTCATGCAGCCAAGAGTAAAAATAAATCTGTATTACTTGCCCACTCTCTTTCTAAAATCCCATTTCCTCAGATGAACTTCATAATGACCCCAGGTTAGCACTGAGACTGTTACATGCTGGTATGTCTCTCCCCCTAGATACTACTGAATTCTTCTAAATAGAGTAATTGAATGAAAACTCGACTCCAGAAGTACTCAGCAACCAAATAAATTTAAAAATTTAAGGTATTTTTGAGGCAAATCTAGATTTAGAACCAGTCTGAACTCTCCTCCATCCATTGCATAGAGATGGATTTTTCTCTTACCCTCAGCCCACTTTTGTTTTCAGGAAAAACAAAGCCAGCAAAATACTGCACCAATAATAAAGTTGACATATTTACTAGGAAATGGCTTTGGAGAAACACAGAAGGGAGATCTACACTTATAACCTACATACCTTAATTTAAACCTTGACTTTGCCACCAAGTCACTGGATATTCCTTTTTTTTGAGACAGAGTCTCAACTATGTTCCCTAACTAGAATGCCATAGTTTCATAGCTCACAGCAACCTCAAACTCTTGGGCTCAGTGATCCTCTTGCCTCAGCCTCCAGAATAGCTACAGGCACCTGTCATAACACCCGGCTAATTTTCTATTCTTAGTAGAGACAGGGTCTCGCTCTTTCTCAGGCTGGTCTTGAACTCTTGAGCTCTGGTGATCCACCTGTCTTGGCCCCCCAGAGTGGTAAGATTACAGGCCTGAGCCATCATGCCTGGCAAACCAGGTAATCTTGACTAAGCCTTTCTCCTCTCTAAGCCTCTGTTTCCTATCCCCGAACAGGAGGCTTCACCAAATAACTAGAATGTTCTTTGCACAGTAAATGGATAATTATTATGATTCTGCTTCAACAAAAGTATGAAATGATACAATTCTTTTAACATCTATGGTTGAATGTAACAAGTAATGAAATATGGTTGGATAATTCTTCTTGTTCCTGCTAACTTAAGATTTGTCTACAAGGGGCAAAGTTGCTTGACATGTTAAAATCTATGTTCATCTATAAAGTTCAGACTTTTGGATAAAAGTCAACTAAGCTTCTTTTGCATTAAAAACTGGCTGTTGAGGAGGCAGAGCAAGATGGCGGCCGAGTAACAGCTTCCTTGCATCTGGGCACCATGAGTCTAGGGAGATAGGACTCCAGGCATCTCTGGCTGGTGGAATCTGCCTATCATCACCCCTGTGAGGATACAGGGAGTCAGCGAGAGACTTCTGGACCCCAAGAGGAGGACTAAAACAGTGGAAAAACGTCCACAGGCACAAGAACTTAAAGAGCAAGAGGAAGTGAAAGGAAAATTAGGGCAAGGAAATAGATAAAAGAAATCACTGATGAGGAAGAATCAGCAGAAAACTCCAGGCAACATGAAGAACCAGTCCAGAACAACCCCGCCAAGGGACCATGAGGTAGCTACTGCAGAGGATTCCACCTATACAGAAATGTTAGGAATAACAGAAAGGGAATTTAGAATACACATGTTGAAAACAATGAAAGAAATGATGGAAACAATGAAGGAAACTGCTAATAAAGTGGAAAATAACCAAAAGGAAATTCAAAAACAGAATCAAATAAGAGATGAACGATATGAAGAATATAAAAAGGATATAGCAGAGCTGAAGGAACTGAAACAGTAAATTAGGGAACTTAAGGGTGCAATGGAAAGTATCAGCAACAGGTTAGACCATGCAGAAGAAAGAATTTCAGAGGTAGAAGACAAAGTTTTTGAGATAACTCAGATAGTAAAAGAGGCAGAAAAGAAGAGAGAGAAAGCAGAATGTTCACTGTCAGAATTATGGGACTTTATGAAGCATTCCAACATACGAGTTATAGGAATTCCAGAAGGGGAAGAAGAATGCCCCAGAGGAATTGAAGCCATACTAGAGAATATTATAAAAGAAAATTTCCCAAATATCACCAAAGATTCTGACACACTGCTTTCAGAGGGATATCAGACCCCAGGTCACCTCAACTCTAACCGAGCTTCTCCAAGACACATTGTGATGAACCTGTCCAAAGTCAAGACAAAAGAAAAGATTCTGCAAGCTGCCAGGAGTAAGCGCCAGTTGACCTACAGGGGCAAATCCATCAGAGTGACCGCAGACTTCTCTAATGAAACTTTCGAAGCAAGAATACAATGGTCATCTACCTTTAATCTACTTAAACAGAACAATTTTCAGCCCAGAATTCTGTATCCTGCTAAGCTAAGCTTCAAAATTGACGGAGAAATCAAACCATTTACGGATATACAAACATTGAGGAAATTCGCCACAACAAGACCAGCTCTACAGGAAATACTTCAACCTGTTCTGCACACTGACCACACCACAATGGATCAGCAGCAAAGTAAGAACCCAGAAATTAAAGGACAGAACCTAACCTCCACACTGATGCAAAAGATAAAACTAAGCAATGGACTCTCACAAAATAAGACAAATAGAATACTACCACACTTATCAATTATCTCAATAAATGTTAATGGCTTGAATTCCCCATTGAAGAGACATAGATTGGCTGACTGGATTAAAAAACACAAGCCATCCATTTGCTGTCTGCAAGAAACACACCTGGCTTCAAAAGACAAATTAAAGCTCCGAGTCAAGGGTTGGAAGACAATTTTTCAAGCAAATGGAATTCAGAAGAAAAGAGGAGTTGCAATCTTATTTTCAGATACATGTGGATTTAAAGCAACTAAAGTCAAAAAAGACAAAGATGGTCACTTTATATTGGTCAAGGGAAAAATATAACAAGAAGACATTTCAATTCTAAATATCTATGCACCCAATTTAAATGCTCCCAGATTCTTGAAACAGACCTTACTCAGTCTGAGCAATATGATATCTGATAATACCATAATCACAGGGGACTTTAACACTCCTCTTACAGAGCTGGACAGATCCTCTAAACAGAAATTAAACAAAGATATAAGAGACTTAAATGAGACCCTAGAACAACTGTGCTTGATAGACGCATACAGAACACTCCACCCCAAAGATAAAGAATATACATTCTTCTCATCACCCCATGGAACATTCTCCAAAATTGATCATATCCTGGGACACAAAACAAATATCAACAGAATCAAAAGAATTGAAATTTTACCTTGTATCTTCTCAGACCATAAGGCACTAAAGGTGGAACTCAACTCTAACAAAAATGCTCGACCCCACCCAAAGGCATGGAAACTAAACAATCTTCTGTTGAATAACAGATGGGTGAAGGAAGAAATAAAACAGGAAATCATTAACTTCCTTGAGCATAACAACAATGAAGACACAAGCTACCAAAACCTGTGGGATACTGCAAAAGCAGTTTTGAGAGGAAAATTCATCGCTTTAGATGCCTACATTCGAAAAACAGAAAGAGAGCGCATCAACAATCTCACAAGAGATCTTATGGAATTGGAAAAAGAAGAACAATCTAAGCCTAAACTCAGTAGAAGAAAAGAAATATCCAAAATCAATTCAGAGATCAATGAAATTGAAAACAAAAGAAGCATTCAGAAAATTAATGAAACAAGGAGTTGGTTTTTTGAAAAAATAAATAAAATAGATAAACCATTGGCCAGAATAACGAGGAATAGAAAAGTAAAATCTCTAGTAACCTCAATCAGAAATGATAAAGGGGAAATAACAACTGATCCCACAGAAATACAAGAGATCATCTCTGAATACTACCAGAAACTCTATGCCCAGAAATTTGACAATGTGAAGGAAATGGAGAAATATTTGGAATCACACCCTCTCCCTAGACTCAGCCAGGAAGAAATAGAGCTCCTGAACAGACCAAATTCAAGCACTGAGATCAAAGAAACAATAAAAAAGCTTCCAACCAAAAAATGCCCTGGTCCAGATGGCTTCACTCCAGAATTCTATCAAACCTTCAAGGAAGAGCTTATTCCTGTACTGCAGAAATTATTCCAAAAAATTGAGGAAGAAGGAAATCTTCCCCAACACATTCTATGAAGCAAACATCAACCTGATACCAAAACCAGGAAAAGACCCAAACAAAAAGGAGAATTTCAGACCAATCTCACTCATGAATATTGATGCAAAAATTCTCAACAAAATCCTAGCCAATAGATTACAGCTTATCATCAAAAAAGTCATTCATCATGATCAAGTAGGCTTCATCCCAGGGATGCAATGCTGGTTTAACATACGCAAGTCCATAAACGTCATCCACCATATTAACACAGGCAAAAATAAAGATCACATGATCCTCTCAATAGATGCAGAAAAAGCATTGGATAAAATCCAGCATCCTTTTCTAATTAGAATACTGAAGAGTACAGGCATAGGTGGCACATTTCTAAAACTGATTGATGCTATCTATGACAAACCCACAGCCAATATTTTACTGAATGGAGTAAAACTGAAAGCTTTTCCTCTTAGAACTGGAACCAGACAAGGTTGTCCTCTGTCTCCTTTACTGTTCAACATAGTGCTGGAAGTTCTAGCCAATACAATTAGGCAAGACAAGGAAACAAAGGGAATCCAAATGGGAGCAGAGGAGGTCAAACTCTCCCTCTTTGCTGATGATATGGTCTTATACTTAGAGAACCCCAAAGACTCAACCACAAGACTCCTAGAAGTCATCAAAAAATACAGTAATGTTTCAGGATATAAAATCAATGTCCACAAGTCAGTAGCCTTTGTATACACCAATAACAGTCAAGATGAGAAGCTAATTAAGGACACAACTCCCTTCACCATGGTTTCAAAGAAAATGAAATACCTAGGAATACACCTAACGAAGGAGGTGAAGGACCTCTATAAAGAAAACTATGAAATCCTCAGAAAGGAAATAGCAGAGGATATTAACAAATGGAAGAACATACCATGCTCATGGATGGGAAGAATCAACATTGTTAAAATGTCTATACTTCCCAAAGCAATCTACCTATTCAATGCCATTCCTATCAAAATACCAACATCGTACTTTCAAGATTTGGAAAAAATGATTCTGCGTTTTGTATGGAACCAGAAAAACCCCGTATAGCTAAGGCAGTTCTTAGTAACAAAAATAAAGCTGGGGGCATCAGCATACCAGATTTTAGTCTGTACTACAAAGCCATAGTGCTCAAGACAGCATGGTACTGGCACAAAAATAGAGACATAGACACTTGGAATCGAATTGAAAACCAAAAAATGAAACTAACATCTTACAACCACCTAATCTTCGATAAACCAAACAAGAACATACCTTGGGGGAAAGACTCCCTATTCAATAAATGGTGTTGGGAGAACTGGATGTCTACATGTAAAAGACTGAAACTGGACCCACACCTTTCCCCACTCACAAAAATTGATTCAAGATGGATAAAGGACTTAAATTTAAGGCAATAAACAATAAAAATCCTCCAAGAAAGCATAGGAAAAACACTGGAAGATACTGGCCTGGGGAAAGACTTCATGAAGAAGACTGCCATGACAATTGCAACAACAACAAAAATAAACAAATGGGACCTCATTAAATTGAAAAGCTTCTGTACAGCTAAGGAGACAATAACCAAAGAAAAGAGACAACCTACACAATGGGAAAGGATATTTGCATATTTTCAATCAGACAAAAGCCTGATAACTAGGATCTATAGAGAACTCAAATTAATCCACAAGAAAAAAGCCAACAATCCCATATATCAATGGGCAAGTGACATGAATAGAACCTTCTCTAAAGATGACAGACGAATGGCTAACAAACACATGAAAAAATGTTCATCATCTCTATATATTAGAGAAATGCAAATCAAAACAACCCTGAGATATCATCCAACCCCAGTGAGAATGGCCCACATCACAAAATCTCAAAACTGCAGATGCTGGCATGGATGTGGAGAGAAGGGAACACTTTTACAATGCTGGTGGGACTGCAAACTAGTACAACCTTTCTGGAAGGAAGTATGGAGAAACCTCAAAGCACTCAAGCTAGACCTCCCATTTGATCCTGCAATCCCATTACTGGGCATCTACCCAGAAGGAAAAAAATCCTTTTATCGTAAGGACACTTGTACTAGACTGTTTACTGCAGCTCAATTTACAATCGCCAAAATGTGGAAACAGCCTAAATGCCCACCAACCCAGGAATGGATTAACAAGCTGTGGTATATGTATACCATGGAATACTATTCAGCCATTTAAAAAAATGGAGACTTTACATCCTTCGTATTAAACTGGATGGAAGTGGAAGACATTATTCTTAGTAAAGCATCACAAGAATGGAGAAGCATGAATCCTATGTACTCAATTTTGATATGAGGACAATTAATGACAATTAAGGTTATGGGGGGGAAGCAGAAAGAGTAACAGAGGAAGGGGTTGGGGACTTGGTGTGTGTCACACTTTAGGGGGGCAAGACATGATTGCAAGAGGGACTTCACCTAACAATTGCAATCAGTGTAACCTGGCTTATTGTACCCTCAATGAATCCCCAACAATAAAAAAAAAAAAAAAAGGCTGTTGAGTGCAGGGAAAACCCTTGAAGAAATCAGTCTGGGCGAGTATTTTATGAGGAGGACCCCCAGGGCAATTGAAGCAGCTTCAAAAATACACTCCTGGGACCTGATCAAACTAAAAAGCTTCTGTGCAGCCAAGAACACAGTAAGTAAAGCAAGCAGACAGCCCTCAGAATGGGAGAAGATAATTGCATGTTATGTCTCCAACAAAGGTTTAATAACCAGAAACCACAGAGAACTCAAACGTATAAGCAAGAAAAGAACAAGTGATCCCATCGCAGGCTGGACAAGGGACTTGAAGAAAAACTTCTCTGAAGAAGACAGGTGCGCGACCTACAGACATATGAAAAAATGCTCATCATCCTTAATCATCAGAGAAATGCAAATCAAAACTACTTTGAGGTATCATCTAACTCCAGTAAGATTAGCCCATATCACAAAATCCCAAGACCAGAGATGTTGATGTGGATATGGAGAAAAGGCAACACTTCTACACTGCTGGTGGGAATGCAAATTAATACATTCCTTTTGGAAAGATGTTTGGAGAACACTTAGAGATCTAAAAATAGATTTGCCATTTAATCCTATAATTCCTCTACTAGGTATATACCCACAAGACCAAAAATCACATTATAACAAAGATATTTGTACCAGAATATTTAGTGCAGCCCAATTCATAATTGCTAAGTCATGGAAAAAGCCCAAGTGCCCATCGATCCACGAATGGATTAATAAATTGTGGTACATGTACACCATGGAATATTATGCAGCCTTAAAGAAAGATGGAGACTTTACCTCTTTCATGTTTACATGGATGGAGCTGGAACATATTCTTCTTATTTTTTATTTTTTATTTTTTGTAGAGACAGAGTCTCACTTTATGGCCCTCGGTAGAGTGCCGTGGCCTCACACAGCTCACAGCAACCTCCAATTCCTGGGCTTAAGCGATTCTCTTGCCTCAGCCTCCCGAGTAGCTGGGACTACAGGCGCCTGCCACAATGCCCGGCTATTTCATATTCTTCTTATTAAAGTATCTCAAGAATGGAAGAAAAAGTATCCAATGTACTCAGCCCTACTATGAAACTAATTTGGTTTCACATGAAAGCTATAACCCAGTTATAACCTAAGAATATGGGGAAGGGTGAGAGGGAGGGAAGGGAGGGGGAGGATGGTGGAGGGAGGGTGATTGGTGGGACTATACCTGCGGTGCATCTTACAAGGGTACATGTGAAACTCAGTAAATGTAGAATATAAATGTCTTAACACAATAACTAAGAAAATGCCAGGAAGGCTATATTAACCAGTGTGATGAAAATGCGTCAAATGGTCTATAAAACCAGTCTATGGTGCCCCATGATCGCATTAATGTACACAGCTATGATTTAATAATAAAAAAATTAAATTAAAAAAAATGGCTGTTGAACCCGTTCAGCATGCTGGTATTTCAAAGCAACCAACAAGTGTCACTTCCATCACCTATTTTTCATGTTAGCCTAAGAAAAGTAAAATGCATGATATTTTCCTGAGCCAAGTTTCCCTACTGTGCAAAATGAACAGTTAAACAGAACGTTTGCAGAACATTTTCATTTCTCACTCTTTGCTGTGAAGATTTCTTACCACTGTGACACAGAAGGACGCGCACTTAAAGACAATGCATTTATTTAGTGGCTATGAACGTCTTTTGAGTAGAAAAAGAAATAACAATCATCTGCAGTACTTTAAATAGCAAACATCTGTTTCTCTCCATATACTTCAAACGCTCTGAATTTCCTGATTAGTTGATACATGAGAACTGTATTTCTGAAAGGCATAATGAGGCAGCTTAAAAATGAGTCTTAAATGATCTTCAAAGCAAAGGGAAGAAAAATGCACATGTTCTGGTTAAGGATGGTTAAACCAGATCCACCAGATCCATAATAGGAACAAATAAGAGATCATTCTTTCGACTATTTGCTTTTAAGCCAGCAGTTCTGTTAAAAGTTGCAAGCAAAGGAGGATGATACAAATGAGCTGGGCACAGAGAAATTCAAACGTAGCACCGCAGCCTTGTCATGGTAACAAAATCCACCATGCTGGGAAAGCAATCTTTGCTTGACTAAGCCAAACTGAAAATAGCTGAAGTAATAACATGAAGCATTTTTGTGAGTATCACACAAATGCCTGCAGACGTCACAAAGCAGGGACAGGAAGTGTGCATACCAGCGGTTCTCAACACGTGGGTCCCGACCCACAGGAACTGTATTGAAGGGTCACGGCATTAGGAAGGTTGAGAACCACGGGGGTATGCAAACACATCTGTGAGCAACTGCTCCAGTCTGAGACTGACAGATTTATTTTGGCCACATCAGCCTTTCCTTGGCGATTTGTAACACAAAATAGAGAGGATCATTTATTTTTCTTACAAAAGTTTATAAAAGGTACATTGTATAAATATTTCCAGGTGACATGTGTTTTATTTTTTTACCCATAATTCTTTTTTCTGTTCCATGGTTTTAAAAACTTAACATGGGGGAGATAAATATTTCAAGTCAAATACTAAAAAATAACAATAACAAGGGGAAAATATGGACCCTATGAACAGGGAGGGTTCAGGGGCTCTCACTTTTTTTAAATCAAGCACATATTATATACAGACCCTGTACTAGGAGATGTGGGTCTAGAGAAAAACAAAAGCTTTAAGGAACTCACAATATATTCATGGGTAAAAACAAAACCATGCACACAAAAATTTCTCAATATGATCAAGGTAACCGATGAGGTATGTATAAAGTATAAAGTATTTAAAGAATACTTAATACTTATATTAGGTATTATACTTATATATAAAGTATAAAGAATACTTTATATATAGCAAACATCTGTAATAAGCATATAAGTATTATAAACATTATATAAGTATTATACTTATATATAAAGTATAAAGAATACTGTAATAAAGTACAGTATTACTGTAATAAAGTATTATTTATACTTTATATATAGCAAACATCTGTAATAAACATCTTATGAAGTATAAGAATACTTTATATATAAAAGACAGAGAAGAATGGATTCTACCAGGGAACTACTGGGTTTAAGAGTCAGACAAAGGACATGTGAACTTGACCTTTATAAGTTAGTAGAAGTCAGAGAAGGGGATTGAGGACATCGTTTCTTCAAACTGTATAGATTATAGTAAAATTTTAACAATCCAATACATTTTTTTCAAGACCTCTCTGTAAACTTGGGGGTTATTCTGTATGTACTGATGAATTCATTGTCCAGATACACTGTTAGATTGAAAAAAAGTATAGAATAGTATTATAGCATGCTATTATTTCTATGAAGAAAGAAAGATTTATATATACATACATGTAGTAGACAGAAGTCTCCCCTTATCCGTGGTTTCAGTGACCTGTGGTCCACTGAGATCAGAAAAGAGGTGAGTACAATATAAGATACTTTGAGTGAGAAACAGACCCCACATTCACATAACTTTTATTACCGTATATTGTTATAATTTTTCTATTTTATTATTAATCATCATGTCTGATTTATAAATTAAACCTTACATAAGTATGTGTGCATAGAAAAAACCACAGTGTATATATAGGGTTCAGTATCAGCTGCGATTTTAGGCATCTACTAGAGGTTTTGAAACATAGACTCCAGCAAAGAGGGGAAGACTACAAATACGTACTTCTACATCAGCCGTCCTCAACCTGTGGGTCGCGACCCCTTTGTAACAATGAAAATACATCCTGCATATCAGATATTTCCATTACGATTCATAACAGTGGCAAAATTACAGTTATGAAATAGCTATGAAAATAATTTTATGGTTCCACAACATGAGGAACTGTACTAAAGGGTCGTGGCATTAGGAAGGTTGAAAACCACTGTATGCATACATTTATTTAAAAGGATACACAGGCATTGATAATTATGGCTATTTAAGGGCAGGATTCTGAGGCCCCAGGGCCCTTTCTGTACTGTTTGAATCATTTACTCCCGTGTATTACTTAATTAAATAAATGAACAAATTTCTTAACACAAAACACTTTCTACGGATGTTCTATTCTAACTAGTAAATAGCATATTTTACTCTGAACATTCCCAGGGGCATAAAAACCATTCAGCTCGTATAATCCTGGCTTCCTATTTTAAAAGGAACTCAAATTTGAGTCTCAGACCATAAGACTGAAGTCAAAAAATCCTCTCACATTTTGGCAACAACAGGAAACCAAAGCTCACTAGTGATATTGAAAAAAAAAATACAGCGTTTCTCACTACAGATACTACAACTATGTCAGCTTAGTATGAAGACAGTGAGTGGGATCATCTCATGACAGAACTGAGCCAGTTCAAAGGGGGTAGAACTGACTCCAGCAAGGTGTTTCGTCAGTAGTCGGGCTCAGCTCCAGCACAAACTGGGTTCAGTTTCTACATCCATCCTCATATACATGTACACACACAGGGAGACAGCGCCAGGGAGAGAGAGGAAACCTACAGAAGATGACACACTGGGCTTAGGATGGTGTTATACAGGCTGAATTAAGATGTGATTTTTATTCTTGGTGGGTTTTTTCCCACTTGGAATATTTTGTGCTTTTCCTGTAAAATATTCCTCTGACCCATACCCTTCAAGGTTCAGTTCAAAAGCTCTTCCCTAGAGAGGGGAACACTTATGCACTCTTGGTGGGACTGCAAACTAATATAGCCCTTTTGTAAAGAAGATTGGAGAGGGTGGCGCCTGTGGCTCAGTGGGTAGGATGCCGGCCCCACATACTGAGGGTGGCAGGTTCAAACCTGGCCCCGGCCGAACTGCAACAAAAAAATAGCCAGGTGTTGTGGCAGGTGCCTGTAGTCCCAGCTACTCAGGAGGCTGAGTCAAGAGAATCGCGTAAGCCCAAGAGCTGGAGGTTGCTATGAGCTGTGACGCCACAGCACTCTACCGGAGGCGACAAAGTGAGACTCTGTCTCTAAAAAAGAAGAAGAAGAAGAAGAAGAAGTATGGAGAATCTTCAAAGAGGTAAAAGTACATCTTCCATTTGATCCCACCATCTCATTACTAGGTATCTACCCAGAAGAAAAAGAATTCATTTTATCACAAGGACATTTGTACTTGAATGTTTATAGCAGCTCAATTCACAATCACAAAGATGTATAAACAACCCAAGGGCCTCTCAACCCATTAATGCATTAACAAACTGTGGTATACGTAGTCTATGGAATATTATATAGCCATAAAAAGACGAAGACTCTGCATCTTTTGTATTTACCTGAATGGATCTGGAGAACATTCTCCTAAGTATCTCAAGAATGGAAAAGCAAGCATCCCATGTTCTCAATACTATGTAAAACTAGTAGATGAACAACTACAGACCTACACAAGAGAAAAACACAATTGAATTCAAATGGGGGAGGGGGAAGGAGGGGAGGAGGTTTGCTAAGCTCCCACCTAATAGGCAAGATGTAGGGATATACGGCACACCTCCTGGGTGAAGGACTCAACTGCAACTTTGACTTTATCTAACAAATGCAAACAGTATGCAAATGATATGTACCCTCCTATTAATTTAGGAAAAAAGCTCTCTCCTACATTAAATCCTATCTTTAACATAGAACTGAACTCTCTCTTCTGTAACAGGAAGCACTATTTTTCTCTTCCAATCTCTACACAGTTGAGTACTTAACAACTCTCCTCTGAAGTTTTATGTGTTTGCTTTAACTCCCAAAATACATTGTAAATGACATAGACACTATATACAATTAGGAAAGCAGAAATGTTCTACTCACCCAAGGTACCTCCAGTCTCAATAATCAATACGTCAATAACCCAGTTTAGGGAAGCGGAGAGTATTGAATGAATTCATCACAAACGTCCGAGCTGGAGGTTTTGGAAGGAAGATGACAGTAGTGGGATGGGAAATCAAACTTCTCCCAGAAAAAAAGAGATGGAGTTTCATTTCCTCTTTCATTAAACAGGAGAAAATTAAAATTATAGATAATGCATGTGGAGAAAATGACTTATGTGATGGTCACTTTCATTCCCAAATCTGAGAAATCAAGTTGTGACATTAAATGCACAACGGTAGAAGAACAGCACTTTCTGCACTTATTTAGGGGTCAACTTGCCATCTGTGCAAGGAAGGGAACCCATTAAATGGTAATAAATCACAAGGAAGGGTTTCCAGGAAAGAAACATTAAGAAATAAGGTAGATGTAGAAGGTCATCAACTCTGGTGTAAATTTTTTTACTTTAAATTTTGAGTGAACGATACTCATTTACCTTCATTGTTCATCATTGTTTCTAAGATTTTTATTTTTTTCTATGTCTGGCATAAAGTATCCTGTGAAAAATAAATAAGAAATTATCAAAAACATAAGATAGATAACAATTCTGAAGAACACAACCTTGCCAACATGCAGGAATTGGTTCCAGAAGATGTCACGAAATACAAAGAAGGAGACTTCCAATTTGAAATTAACGCATAGTGATCTGAACTGGGAAGTCTGTATCACATCAAGTGATGTCTAGATGTGTAAATCACGAAACACAGATACAATTCAACATGTAACTGACATCCAAATGACAATATCATAAGTGTTAGGAAGTTTTACTCTCGTTGAAGTTTGTCTTCACTGTTAAAATTTGGGTTTATGAAAGTAACAATGAAAAGCTATTCCTTATCTTCTACAAACTATACAGGACACTATATAGATAACAATTTTAAATGGCACATGAACTTGATGGACACCCTGTGTATGAAATTAGGGTATGCTCATATCAAATAAAGGGTCATGCCTGAGTGATGGCTTCGTTACCCCAATAGAAAGGCAACTCAAGTAATGTTTAACTGACAGGTGCATACACGGTTTATAGAATAATCCCTTATTTAATGAACCAAACAAAACAATCATTTAAAAAGTAACACAAGTTAAAAAAAATCCAAATTAAATACTAATACCAAGATAAAATTTGATGTATTCTTCACTCCTTTTCCTCAGAGGTCTAACTAAATCATGATGTTGCATTACCTTAAACAAGGACATTACAGCACCATGTCAGCGAGTCAAGGAATTTTTCCAGGCCTTTTCTTTCTGCCTCCTGATACTCTCTTTCTACTCTCAGGTTCTCCGTGCTCCTACTGAGACTTGGTAACATTGCTAGTTTTTGAATGACTTTGAAATCCTGCCATGGGATGCTGGTCAAGAATGGACGCATGCCCCAGGGGCCAGCCCTCAGAGCTGCTGGCTGCCCTCCACCCCTGAGAGCTTCCTCCATCTGGACACAAACCATCTTTAGTTTTTAAGTAGAAAATTAGTCTTTTATCCCATTCCCTCGCCAAAGACCACACAGTTAAATACATGGAATGATTTAGAGCAAATGAAAACAAATCCATTCCGTAACTTAACAACCTGGGCACAACAATATATGGAAAACATATAAAAGCATATTCCAATATGAGCACGTTTAAGTACACAGGTATAAGTGACTCAAGATAATATTAGCATCTTTAAAAGGAAGAGATTTGGGTCAGTTACAAACATTTTAGTTGTAATCATAGTAAAGGTGAAGGGTCAACAAGAATTCTGTCACCCAAGAATAAGAGATACAAAAAAAAAAAAAAAGATGCAATGTATGTTCTTTCCCCTTATGTCCCCACCCACCAACTCATCAGGCAGCTCCATTCTTGGGCAACTATCAATATGACTTCTAAGAGGTTCTGGTGCCGCAGAAGAACTATCTGGAGTTAACTCCTGAAACAGATGACGCCACAGGGGGAAAAAGTCTCAGATCCTCAGTAGCCTTTCTTTCAAGCCTCTCCAGAATCCACAGGATCCGTTCAGCTTCAAGGCCAAGGTGTTTTTTAATCTTAATCTCTGTCCATCCCTTCTGGAGTATGAGGGGACATGCTGTGATCCAGGAGAAAATATCCCCCCTTCCCCGTTCCCTTTCAACCAAGTAAGTGGGGCATGTGGTCTGCCAACAGCCTCTAGCTGCCAGAGTCCTGGATATTCTTAGGGTTTCTTCCCCCAGGTCACACCTTCCAGGACAGCTGACAAAGCAGGGACTTGGCAGGCCTGTAATGACGCTGCCATTTGGAGTACTCCAGACCCCTTGGAAGAGCAGTCCTCACTCAGCTCCCCGGCAGGGGGCTGGAGGGGTGGCCGAGGCCTTGTCGGATCCAGCTGTGTGAAGACTCCCATCCTTCCCTTTCTTCTCCCAGTTGTTGCCTCCTCATGAAGAGCCTGCACCCAAGTTCCACCTCCGCATCTTCCAGAGATCCCGTGTGTAGAATGTGTGTCCGTGAGTCTAGTTTTCTTCTCTATTCTCTTATCTATCAAATCCTCCTCCTCGTCCAGGGTCCAGCTCAAACAGTGTCTCCAAGAAACATTTCTAGATCCCTCTAGTCAGTAGTAAGTATTCACCTTACTCATTTTCTGTGTCCCCTTGAATTAGGCTTGTCCCTCCATTTAGCAGGTCATACACTTTTCAATATATTAAATTGGTGGTTTAAATTTTAAGTTCATTGAGAGCATAGTCTGTGTCTTATTCAATTCTGTCTGCCCCACAGTGCATGACAGATAAGAGTTAGAGTGAAGGAATAAACTCATGCACAGTCCGGAATCCCTCTAAACCTCTTCTTTTTTCATTCTCCATAAAAACCTGCAATAAAATTCTGTCAATATTTCATCTCCAATATTTCATACGCGTGCACAGTCCCCTCCACTTTGCAGCCTTCTATTACATTATATCATGTTAGATTATGGCTCTACTTTCTGGGCTGGCCAAGCAGCCATGCTTCACATGACATGTGTCTACCCCTGTCTCTAAGTCATCACACAGCAGACGCCATCCGCTGGGCTCACTGTTATGTGCTTAGCTAATAGAGCATCTCCTACCCACCTGCACCATCTTCACTCACCCTGGCTCTCTTTCTGCTCCTTAATCATACTAAGCTTATTCCCACCTTAGAGACTGGACATGTTGCCTCCTCGGTCTGATACTCTTTGTCCTCAGCCTCTGCATGGCTGAATCCTCCTCACCATTCAAATCTCCTTTCAATTTTCACCTCCATACAGGTTGTTTTCCCTGATCACCAAATCCAAATTCAAACTCCCCCTACCCTAGTAAAGCAGGATCACATCACCCAGTTTACTTTCTTCCTCCTACTTTGTTCATTTCCCAGATGTTTTCTACTCTGTCCCTTCCCTGTGACAACAGGCACCTGATCTGTCGCACTCATCCCTATATATCTAAAGCCCAGAAGACGCCCGGCATAGGCCAGATGTTCACAAATCTACATGAAAGATGTTACGAGAGCTACACCTTCCTTATGACTTAAAACTTTCATTTACTGAGAATTGGTATGCTTTTCTTCTGTTAGGTAAGAATAACAGTACAATCCATGATGTTTTTCCTTTTTGTACTGAATTGCGGGAAGCCCACTGATAAATTTAATTTCGATGCCAGAAACTACAGTAGCCTTTCAGTCAAGAATTTCTTTTCAGGACTTCAAATTTCTATTTTAATCATTCTATTGCATCCAAGTATTTTAAGTCATTTCATTTAAGATCCTTTCTGGAAAGAGGCTGCATAGGGGTATATCGGTAAATAAAAATGAAAGCGTGCATGTTCCATAGTTGCCTTTTATTTCTTTATACACAAAATAGATGAAGAACATATCACTCAGCCTAAACAAATCAGTAGGCTTTACAATGACACCGCTATTATTACCGAAGGTGGAAAGTCCGTCTGAAATTTAGTCAGATGCATTTGTTTTGAGCTGAAGCATAGGAGGGGTGGTACATTCACTATCTGAAAGGGTTCAAGGACAGAATAAAGAGCCATATGTAGGGGTTGAAAAAGGGATTCATTCTTATAAAGGAAGTGGACTAAATGACCACTAAATTCTTTCCAGTCCTGAGATTCCATGACTCTGTGATTTAACCTTTAAGGCTAAAGCACGGAGGAAAGGGTTCAGCCTCAGATCTAAGTGATAAGCGCGAAAGCGCTGTGTTGACACACACCACAAGCTCTTTTGAATTCTAACGTGCTGTTATCCAGCAGACATCTCACATTGTGATAACACAGTGCTGTCTCCTAAATGTATGCAGTTCTCGTATTTGCTTCCTATTGAAATCATTTGTATTCTTCTTGTCAGTGTAGAGGGGACATACATGTCTGAAGGTGAAGTTCGTTATCATGGAGAAATATGAGGGAAAATTATAGGAGAAAAAAATACACAAAGTTCAAAGAAATGTAGATCCCATGTTGTAAAGATACTGGAGAAATGTTACCAACCATCTTGATTTGTGAAGTAAAGTGTGAAATAAAAAGTCTGTATCCATCGCACCTCCTGTGAAAACTTTTTAAAAGTCTCAAAACGTAGAAGGAAATTAAGAGAAATAAAAATAAATAATTATATTGAATGGTTAATTCTTCGGAATGCAAATGTAAGTTGAAGATTTACTCTGAACCTGCCTGGCATTTATCCTCCTCATTTGGAATGGAGCGAATGGCCTCATGTGATTAATTATTTATCAGCATGATGCCTTGCACGGAAATCAGAGACTAACACTCATCTTTAATATTTGCGGCCTGCCTCTTTCATTCCCCAATAGGCAAGCTTGTTCTTTTTTTATGCTTTTGTGCTTTAAAATGTCACTACCTACAAATTATCCCTGATAATATGAAAATAACCCAAATATTCTGCAAATCAAGCAGTTTTTTTTTTTAAGTCCTTATTATCTGTGTGCGTGTCAGAGACTGTGCTAAGAGCCAGTAATACAGAGACAAACGAAGCGAAGTCCCTGGCATCCAAGTTTGCTCTCTACTGGGGGAGGCAGATAATAAAGGGATCAGTGTGCTCAGAGCGACTAATAGTTACTGACAAGGGCTCTGAAAATGAAGGAGATTGTGTCCAGTGCACAGGAGCAGGGAAAGCGGAGTCTGAAAAACAAAAACATCAAAGCAGAGGTGACCCTTGAGCTTATACCTAAAGACATTCCAAGGACAGCCAAAAGCCGACCTTCGAGTACAGATGCCTAAGAACACTTTGTCTAGAAATGGTTTGGTGTGAGCAGGACCCCTGTGTGTGCCCATGAGTGAGCGGTTGGGGGCAGGTGGCTCAGGGCTGAGGCAGGGAGAGGTGAAGCTGCAGAGGTTAGAATGAGCAGCACTGACAAAGGTCTGTCTAACTCTTGTAGATATTTTCCTCTGCAGATGCTAAGCAGACACTGAAGAATTTTAAGTAAGAAATTGACAGAATCAAAAAAAAAGAAAATGGATTAAAAAAAAGAAAATGGAGAAATTGACAGAATGAGATTTGCATTTTAGAAATGCCTGTTTAGCAAGTGCTTAGACAACACTATTCTACACAAGATCCTGTGGCAAGGACCTCGGTGAGTACCGGGGACACAGACCTCCTGGACATGATCCACAGCTTCAGAATTAGTCCTTGTCCTGCTGAGTGTTTGCGTCAGGGGAGGAGAGGAGAAGAGGGTTGTGATCAAAGCTAACATTGCAAGGCAATGGCGTCCATGCCACCACAGAGGCACAGTCGCAAAGAAAGCTTCCAGGAGAGCAGACAGTGTGGCCAGGAGGTGGTGCCCTGAGACAGTGGTTCCTGGAGGGCACACAGGACTGGTCAGAATTCAGCTGCACGTATGAAAAGGCACAGAGTAACCCAGACAGAGCCAGAGTACTGCACGCACTCATGGTGGTGGGAGGGAGGGTCTGGGGGGTGAAATTACTTCGGTAGCAAGAGCCACCACAGTGCAGAGCGCTGTATCCCGAGGCAAGGAGGCCGCAGCTCCACTCTGGGAGGCATGAAATGAATCGTGAGTCTCCACTTGCTCTTCATCAGGAGTCGCAAGGCTAGATTGCTTCAGATGTCTCTGCTGGCTATTTCTCCTTTCCGCCTCACATTCTCTCCAGTAGACTTATCCCCTGCCGTCCTCCTCCGACTGGTCCTGAGAAGGCTGCCAATGAAGTCCACCCTGACGAGTGCAGCAGCTGACAGCCTCCCTCACTCCACCTGGCAGCAGCGTCAGACACAGGTGGCTGTGCTCTCCTTCTGGAGCACTCTGTTCTCTCGGTTTCTCTTGCACCTTCCTTCCCTGACGCTCCTTCCACCTTCACTGACCTCTCTTTTCATGGCTCCTCATGCTCTGCCTGATCTCCAGGGGCTGGAATGGCACAGGACTCGGTCCTCAACCTTCCGCTCCCCTCTGTCTATAGTCGACTTCTAGGTAATCCCATCTGTGCCAGTGACTACATATTATCCACATGTCAGTTATTCGTGGGCCTGTGTCACTACCGATGACCTTCCTATTAAACTCCATACTTCTGTGTTCAACTGCCTATTTGACATTTGTGGTTAAACTTAACCATATTTTTTCAAACTTAATTTGAGCAACGAGAACTCAGGATTCCTGCTTCTACCTCAAAACTCTAAAACCTCCTTCCCTGGTCTTCCAATCTCAGAAAACGGCACCATTATCCACTGTTTCAGCTCACAGATCCTCGGTTTCCTCCTTTTGTCTCATCTCCCACATTTAATCCATTAACAAGTCTTATTGGTTTTAGCTCCAAAATGCACGTGCAAACCACCTGTTCCTCCACCTTTGTGACACTATACATTTTCTCTATACTTTCGCGATGGACTCTAGAATGGTCTCCCTTCTCTCAGCCCTAGTTTTCTTAAATGCACTCTCCACATAATGCCTGAATGAGATTTCAGATCATAAATTAAATCATGCCACTCTTTCTCTCATGCTATATATAATAGCCTCCCCCCCGCACTTAAATTAAAACTCAAACTCCCCAACTCTCACATGAGTGCCCCCTGCTAACTCCCTCCCTCATCTTCCATCATTCTCTATCTTACCCTCTCTGCATGCCTTCTTTCCATTTATTGAGCTCTCCTTTCTGGGGTCCATCTTAGAGACTTTGCATTTGTTATCTTTTTCCTGAAATACTTTGCCCCCAAATCTTTGCCTGGATCATTCCCTCTTACCATGCCCAAGAGCCCTTTGTAACAACCCAGTCCCCCATTCACTCTTTAACACGTCATTTAATTATATTAAATTTTCACTAATAGAAATATTTTACAAAGTTATGGTTGTGGAGTATCCGTTACAACTACGTTTACTTTATGGTATGTTTCACTACTGAAAACTGCTTCATTCACTCCTTTGCTTACACAATTAACATCCTGTCAAGAATATTAGTCCTATTCTCCATCCATCCTGTCTGTCCTCCTCATTCTTTCTACAACACATTAGTTGTGGGGGCTGGTCCCTAATCGGAGTGAGGCATCAGCCCATCTGCCCCACAGGGAAAGGACACCTAAGCGTCCCCTGTTGGAAACTGTGGGTGTGGTCAAACCTGCCTCTACTTTCACATCCTACTTCAAAGTCTGGTTCCTTGTTCGCTAATCCCCATTCCATTTCCTTAGTGTATAATTAGAATAGAATGAAGTAGTAAGGATCATAAAAGTTGGTTAAAGAGTAGATTAGCTGAAATTATGAAATGCCAAAGAATGACAGCATGGGGAAGGAGTTTTTTATTTCCTTAATGATTATTCATGTGATTGATCTAAATTACCATGTATACAATAAATGTGAAGTGAACCCACAGTTCTGGGCCTTCCCCTTGTCTGTCCCATAGGTAGGGGTTGCCAGGGCCTGCTTTTACATCTTATTCTGTCTCTGTTGTCTTTATTTCTTTAATTCTCTCATCATTGCCAAACATTGGAATGATACCCACGGATTGTGTGGGGGCTGGCCCCCTACAATGAGTAAAATAAGAAATTAAAGGTGACATATAATCCTACCCCCAAAAGGTATTTAAGACTACAGCATTTCTTGGCCAATAGAAATAAAAAACTTAGTAATTTACTAGGCTGAACCACATAACACTGACATTCTAGCCATTAAGGATGGATACACCTCAATAATTTCATGTAGTTCTATGTAGCAGATAACCATGCGCTCATCCAGACGAAGACGTAAGCACCCAGAAGAGGATTTTGAGCATGTGCAAGGGCTGTGTCAGCTGTGTGTTCAGAAATGTTTAAGAACTGGGTCTCTAAAAGTGTTTTATAACTTTGTTATTCATTTTGTTTATTATACATACATTTATATATTAGGTTGATTGTAATGGTTACTTATAAAAAGACGATGGCAAATGATTTATAACTACTAGCAAAATATATAAACTCTTAAAAAAAAAAAACCCAGAATATCAAAGTAGGAGTCTTGTTTATTTTGCTTACCAGTGTATCCCCTAGACTTAGAAAAGCCCCTAACATATGATATGTGTTTGTTGAATGACTACTATCCCCCTAGCTTCAAAATTGAGGATAAATTCTGGAAAAGACAGAATTATGGCAGGACAGATGTTGTTTAAAATGAAAGCAAGGCACCAGTTGGAAGACTGTTCAGTAACTCAGCTGAGAAATGGTCCTGGGAGAGGAGAGATCTAAGAGGTAATGAGAAGGCAAAATCCGCAGGGCTCTGGGAGCAGCGGTGTGTCTGAGGTGGAAGAGAGAACGCAGCTTAACTGTGCCTAACAACTAGATGGACTGTGGTTTCACCTCATAGGTGGGGAACCATGAAGAAAAGCAGGAATGGGGATAACGGGCAAAGATACTCATGAGTTTAGGTTTTGATATATTGACTTTGGGTGGGCTGGGTGTGGTGGCTCACTACTATAATCCTAGTGCCCTGGGAGGCCAAGGTAGGTGGATCGCTTGAGTTCGGGAGTTTGAGAATAGCCTGAGCATGATCGAGATCCCGTCTTTACTAAAAATAGAAAAAGTAGCCAGGCATTGTGGCAGGCACCTATAGTCCCAGCTGCTCGGGACGCTGAGGTAAAGAGAGTTTCTCAAGCCCAAGACTTAGAGGTTGCTGTAAGCTAAGCTGCCGGGCACTCTACCCAAGGGAACAGAGTGAGATTCTGCCTCAAAAATTAATTAATTAAAAAAGAAATATTGACTTTGGGATGCCCCTGGCACATCCAGGCAGAACTATCTAGTAGAAATTTAGAAACATAAATATACCCTGAAGCTTTTAAAAATACAAATACAATTATTTTAAATCACCTAAGCAAAAGGGAATTTTTGAAAGAACATTAAAATCTAATAGAAAAACATGCAAATTCTCTGGAGAAGTATTCCCTGATCATTCCTGAAGTAAATTGCAGGTCCCCTTCCTCGGTGACCCCAGGGTAGTCTCTGCACACTTACAGTCCTATGTTGTAATTAGTTGCTTGCTTGACTAACTTCTCAATTAAACCATGGGGTCAGTTAAATGGAGCTGCACCTAGACGACCTGTTAGAAATAGTTTTGATCACATCACCGCCCCTCACACTTGAATTTCTCCAGCGAATTCCCACTGCTTAAGAATTAGCTCCAAATACCTTAGCGTGATATTCAAAGTCCTGCACAGTATTTTCTTAGCATATCTGCTAAACTTTCTCTCTCTGTAGTCCGCGAACCTTTGAATGAACTCTCTGTTGAGCCAAACCAGTCATATACATTTCTGCAGGGTCTGAAAATGGATTTTGGCAGTGCCCTAGACTTACTCCAACTCCGGGACGATGTCTGGTACTAGCAAGGCTCCAGAGACTGATGTATAAAGTCAGAATGCCAATGACGTGATTACATTGAGAAATGTAAGTGCTGCGCAGACCTGATATCCATGTCGGCTGGACCAGCACATTCCTCCTGCAGGCAGACTCCAGGAGAAACCTAATATCGAAAGGTTGCTGGACGAACATGTACTGTCAGAACAAGAGAGTTACAAGAGAGGTGTGCTGAACGCAGCAGGCTCTGCTGGCCTGTGGTCAAGAAGAAGGATCCTTACGTGGGATCTGCATGTCAGTTTGACTCGGTATTATAACCTGGAGAGTTCTCAGATGTACATCTCCTTAGATATGTTAATAGTAGGAATAAGTTAATAATCAAGACTTGTGGGACTGACAGCCTTACAGGTCTCATTGAGGTGTTGATACAATCTATGCTTTAATTTTGTTTTGATTTCATAGCGTAACTCTGGGAAAGTGGTGCTATTTTCTACATTCCCAAGTCCTGTTCCTTGGTGCTGCCCAGGAGCCACCTCCTATGACCCCTCAGCTGTAGGGTGTCTTTCCTCCCCCGAAACCCTGCAGCCTTTGCTGTGGGCCATGCGGTTGGTGCCTAGCATGAGCTGCTTGTGATTGCTTTTAGATTTTGTATGCTCCTGCTGTCTTGTCATCTGGTCTGCAATTTCCCTTAGAGGACAGAGGTGTGAGCAACCAGTATTTGTGTGAGTAATTAGTGAGGAAGGCAGGGTTTGTTTTTTTTTGATATTTTCTTCTCACTATACCACTGGTTAGAGCACCTCATGCTTGGCTAGAGTGTTCTGTTTGCTAAAAATATGATTATTTCTTCCATGGCTATGTTTGAAAATGTAAGGACTCTTTTACATTGCATACCCCCCTTTTTTCCAGGAGAGTTTTTCTATTTAAAACAGAACAGACACTATCTCCAAAACCTGAGGCGATAATATGTGGCCTTTATCACAAGATTGCAATTGTAGCGATTTGGACTTTATTTTTCTAAACTTGAATCCCAGATCAGGCAAATGGTTGTAACATTTTAATGACTTTGCCCTGACATGAAAAAGAAAGAGATTAAACAGAATAAGCTGAACTTTTTGCACCAGGACCTGTAAATCTTTGACCTGCCTTGACACGGCATAGTGGAATTCACACCATGTGTGGTATCATGCTCCCTGTGGACGCTTCATAAAATCTAATTGAATTGAAAAGTAGTCTGAGGTGTATTCATGTGTCCTAGTAATGCAAAGGGCTCCTATAACTCTGGAATGACTTTCCTGTTAGCTGAGCTGAGCTTTATTTTATTTATCTATTTTTTTGAGACAGAGTCTCACTATGTCATCCTCACTAGAGTGCTGTGGTGTCACAGCTCACAGCAACCTCCAACTCCTGGGCTTAAGCAATTCTCTTGCCTCAGCCTCCCAAGTAGCTGGGACTACAGGCAGCCGCCACAACACCTGGCTATTTTTTTTGTTGTTGCAGTTGTCATTGTTGTTTAGCAGGCCCGGGCCAGGTTCGAACCCACCAGCCTGGTTGTATGTGGCCCGCGCTCTACCCACTGAGCTATGGGCACTGCCATGAGCTAAGCATCTTATTTAGAAATTTGAACTCCTTATCACACCAGTGCCAGCTAAAAATGGAGTAGGATTTGGATGGCATCTTAATAAGAGCTTTAAATAAAGACTTTTAAGTCCTGGAGTTCAAACCTGTCACTGTTTTGTCTCAAATGTGATAATGCAATGGCCATTCCTTAGCCTCTTCTGAGGGTCGTTCTTGTGTTCACCCAGGGCTCTATGTCACACAGCTTCCTTCGCATGCTTGCTTTTCCTCCTTTCTTCCTTAAGCAAATATTTGGAGATGCCACTACCCTACTGCAGCTCTTTTTAGGAGAGTTGAGAGAATGATGGTCACACTGAAGGAGAGGTTCCCTCAGTGCCTCATTTATTCCCATCGGCTAAGCACTGAGCAAATGGGAGCTACTGTTCCAGAATATTGACCCCAGAAAAGGTGATTTTGGTCAACATTATGAGAGGATAGGATGTTTTTATCCTTAATGATAAGCAGTCTTCCCACAAAAGGGAAAACATAGCGGATTACAAGTTCTTATCTAACAGAAGAAAGCATACCAATTCTCCATTAGGTAATCATTTCTCTTAGCTTTTCATTAAAGCAGGAATTTCTCATGTAGCATCTTATGAAAGAGCTTTTATTTCTTTGTTGTCTGCGTGCGTTCATTCCCACTTTCTCGTGCACTGCCCAGGACAGGCTGAATACCCTCTCACTTCTGCAACCACAACCCAACACTAACCAACCTTTTTTTTTTTTTCAATTCTGTTGAATATAGGGAACAAATCATGGGCCTACAGCTAAACTGTTAAAAGGGGGCTAGGAAAATGCCTTAAATTATCAAAATCACCTCCTTTTGTTCAACATTATGGGACAACCACTGCTATCCACCTGATTCTCAGTAGCCAGGAACAGAGGCACGGAGCTAGCCCACCCTGCAGTGGTACAATCCTCCTCTCACCTCATCTCAAAGAAGCCACAGGTGGATGGTGATTAGGCACAAAATGCTGCCCCTGTGAACTAGGAGAGGTGGCATAATGTGGTGGATGACAAGCAGAGAGTACGGGAAGGTCTGCCTGAAAATCTGATAAGCCTTTGGCACTCTGAGAAGGAAAGCAGCATGATGTAAGTGCTGGGTATTGTTAAACCCAGGCCTACCACAAGGGGTAATGCAAAGAATTGGGGGTTTCCCACTTGCTCCTTAAACACCCCAATTATTTTCTCAGTAAGGGCACCATAGAACCCTGCTGTCTGAAAACATTACAAATGGGTCAACTATCTCTTCCTGTAGTTATGCCCCTGTGGTTTTATAATGCTTCCTTCTGTTCCTAGGTTAAAGCAGTGGGGAGTATGCCCACAGAATGACCATTTCACCTTTGAAGGTCTTTGTGGTGCCAGAGGCATCACAAAAGGCTGAGGTAAAAATAAATTACTTCCCTCACAGTGATTACCACAGTTGTTTAGACTCTACCTGAACTACAAGTTTCCATCATTAAAGCCTAACTGACCAAAGACAGGGAGCTCTAACCTCCTCCCCTAACTCTGCCTTCTTCTCTATGGCCCTCAAAGGCACACCCGTCATCTGTATTTCCTCTGGCCAAATCTGGCAGCCTATTTATTATAGTTATTACTACTGTTGAATCTGGATTACATCTACAGGTCCCTTGAGGGCAATAGGCTACATTTCATTCTCACAAATTAGTTATTGTAAAATGGATGCAATTACAATAAATGTAAAACCACCTTGAATGAGGTTGTTTGTACACTAGATAACAAAATGTATTCATAGGGTTACCGCGGTGAGAATAAGGCTTCAGACTCTTCTAAAGAAGGCTCCTTTATTCTAAATATACCTTTGAATGAGTAACCTGAAACAAATGCCCTGGCTTTTTGCACAACTAGAACAAACTGAATAAACACACATGCATGTTTAAAGCTGAGATGGCTGTAGGTTGGATGTCTGACCATCCAAACCTCCTGTTGAAATTTGCTTTCCAACGTTGGAGCTGGGGCCCAATGGGAGATGTGTGGATCAGGGGGCGGGTCCCTCACCAATGGGGTGGTGCCACCCTTGCAGTAATGAGTGAGTTCTCAGTCTATTAGTTCCTCTGAGAGTTTCCCCTAGAGCTGGTTATTAAAAAGAGCCTGGCCCCTCCCTCCCATCTGTCTTGCTCCCATCTGGCCACCAGCCCCCCTTGTCCTTCCTCTGTGACTAGAAGCAGTCTCGGCCCCCTTCTCCCCGCCCTCCCCAGGACCAGGCAGATGCTGGTGCCATGCTTCTTATACAGCCTACAGAGCCACGAGCCAACTCAACCTCTTTTCTTTATAAATCACCCAGCCTTGGCTATTCCTTTATAGCAACACAAAGAAACTAATAAACTGAGACATGGATGTTACAGGGACGTAACCAGTAATGCTAATGTACGTACTGATGCCTGGCAAGTGCAGGTGAGCATGACAATTGCTGTTCCACATCACGGTTTATTGTGACATACAAATGCCAGGAATCAAAGTCAAAGTTAAGCAGAAAACAGCTATGAACAGCATAATCTTCTCTTCATACTTAGCCATCTTACCCACCAACCCCCTTTTTGATTAGCAGGAAGCCTTGAAATACATGATAAAATAAATAATAAGAGGACTAGGAATTATTGGCTAATGTTGAAATGCCATAAAATCTTAGACGTGCGGGCTCAGCACCCGAAGACGTGGGGGCTCAGCACCCATAGCTCAGACGTGGGGGCTCAGCACCCGTAGCTCGAGCCTTGAGCCAGGCCCAAGCCTGCTAAACAAAAATGATAACTGCAACCAAAATAAAAAAAAAAAAGCCGAGTGTTGTGGTGGGCGCCTGTAGTCCCAGCTAGTTGGGAGGCTGAGGGAAGAGAAAAGCTTAAGCCCACGAGTTTGGGGTTGCTGTGAGCTGTGATACCACAGCACTCTACCGAGGGTGACACATTAAGACTCTATCTCAAAACAAAACAAAATAAGACAAAACAAAAATCTTGGGGATGGGGAGGGAAGTGCCAGTGGAGATGAGTGCATATGTCCCTAAAGCATTTTAAAGTGTCCTAAAAAAGTAGGACACGATGCATGTACTAAAAAGAAAAAGTACATGATGCATCAGTGAATGACTACCTCTAAGAAAGTGTTCTGCTTTTGGAAGCCAAGTGGCAAAAATACCTGACGTGGAAGACGTTGGCATAGCAACTCTGCATTGGCAGTGGTATCACAGAGTAAACAGGTGCACAAGACAACTGCTTGAACGTGTTTGCTTCTCTGCAAAGTGGTTAAAGCTCATAAAGCATTTTTTGGCTTCTCCTTTTGAGAAATACAAATTCTCAGTCTCATAACTTAAGGCAGTTCATTCACTGAACACTCATGACTCATAGGAAGATTTATTCTCTGTAGTTTTTCTGTGTAAATAAGTTGGCATTTAGGCAGAAATAAGTCATTTCCCTCTCACAGTAGATACAACTCTTCATTGGGTGGAAAATGGTTCCAGAAAATAATCTTCCTGCTAATTTTTTTGTTCGTTGGAAAAAAAATTTCCAAGAAAAGAATTGCTTACCTGTTGGCAACAGGCCCCTTGAATTCTGGGTCATATGTCCTTGCATCACCTGCATTTAAAACAGAGACCTTTTTAAGCATATAAGTCGTGGAATGGCAAAGAGATGAGTATAAAATATTAAAGAAGAAAAATCTATGTCTTGGCTTATCTGCTGCTCAGTGCTGTGGAAGACGGGGAAGGGTGGTTAAGGACCATATTCTACATGCCCTGTGAACTTACCCTCCCACCATAGTAAGCACTTGTATTATAGATTGTACCCAGGGTAGCAAAACTTGAAGCCCTTCTGATCCGCAAAACCATTTTACTATCTAGCATCAACAAAAGTTGCTGAGGGTGCCCCACAATCATACTAATGTACGCAGCTATGGTTTAATAAAAATAAATAAATAAATAAATAAAGTTGCTGAGGACTTGTGAGATGCCCCATATAATGTTAGACGCCTGCTGATCCCAGCTCTCCCTTTGCTCTTGGGAGGTTAGGCTTTCCCTTGAGAAGTTCAAATACTAGTCACTGTTGGTCTCTACCATGATGACTGTATAGTATATAAAAATTATTATTATATTACAGAAATGTTATTTTGTATTGATTTTTGAATATCTACCAGCAGACTTCGTGCCATCTGAGAAGATGCCCCAACCATTAATTGTTTCATCATGATTGTGCTATGTTACCCTTGGCTTTGAGCAGTGTAAGGTACACATGGAAGGGCTTCTTTCTCTCCACAGGTACTGTGTGGCAGGTCCAGTAATGGTGAGAAATAAATTCCTGGCCAAAGGTCTGTATTTTGCAGACTCTTTCCCTACAACCTGAATATTCCCACCCCTTCCTCTAGAGAATTATGCCTGTAAGAAGGCCTGGTCCTGAATTAAGGACAGAATTTTAAAAGGGATTGGACAAAAGACCTGTATGTTTTAAAAGCCTGGCCCTGCCTGTACTCAATGCAAAAATAAGGCTAGAGAACTCAGAGGCCACTTCAGTGTGATCAAGGTGAAGGGCAAAACAAGAGTAAAGGAAGGATTTGCAATGAAAATCCCATAAAGCACCTGCTCTATGGTGAGAGCTCTAAGGTGATCTGAAAGGAATATGAAGCATGGTTCCTATCCTAGAGCCCTTACGATTGGTAAACAAGATTGACAGTGATTCATTCAATGAATATCTCTCGAGAATCTTTATATCTCAGGCCCTGTGTACCAACACTTGAACAATAAATATGCCATATAAAACAATCAATAAAATACTAAATTGTGTGAAGTTAAGGTTTCAATATTCATGTCCCTCCAAAATTAATGCTAAAACTTAATCCCTAGTTTTCATAAGAATTTTTTTTTTTTTTTTGAGACAGAGTCTCGCTATATCACCCTCGGTGGAGTGCCGTGGCGCCACGGCTCTCAGCAGCCTCCAGCTCCTGAGCTTGAGCAGTTCTCTTGCTTCAGCCCCCCGTGTAGCTGGGACTACTGGTGCCTGCCACAACGCCCAGCTGTTTTTTGTTGCAGTGTGGCTGGGGCCGAGTTCAAACCCACCACCCTTTGTATATGGGGCCGGCGCCCTACCCACTGAGCCATGGGTGCCGCCCCTTAAGAATTTTTTAATGTAGAAATTATCTTTATTTTCCAGTTCTGTTATACAGATAGGAAAGACTGTGGTGAAGAACAGTAAAAATCATAACCGTGTTGATTCACAATATTTTGCCTATTTTTCCGCTAAAAGAATGAAGCACATTTTACCGGTGATGATATAAATGATCCTTTTTTATTTTGTAAATGACAAATTTATTTGAAATAAATTACTTTTAGGTAAAAAAATAAAAATAAAAAAATAAATCCTTAATTCCTAGTATTATAAAACTGAGAAGTAGGGTCTTTTAGAAAGTGACGAAGTCAGGAGGGCTCCACCACTGTGAGGGGGGTTAATGCTGTCATAAAAGATGCTTCAGAGAGTGGCCAGATCTTGCATCTCTTTGCCTACTGGGACATAGTGTTTCTCTGCTTTTGTCCCCTTCTGCCACCTGAAGACAAAACAAGAAAGCACCCGGATGCAGCAGCTTTCACCAGATACTGAATTGGCTGCCAGCATCTTGACCTTGGACTTCCCAGCCTCCAGAATGGCGAGAAATAAACTTCTGTTGTTTATAAATTACCCTGTCTAAAATAACAGGAGAAACATACTAAAATGTGTGGTATCAGCCTTACATGTTAAGAGAGTTCTGAGAAAGTAGTTTCATGAAGACTGGAGCAGTCAAGAGAGTTTCATTCAGGAACATACTTCCAAACGTAAGACCTAGAACTACCTAACTACGGGAAGAAGACACAGGAGAAAGTCTTTATTCTTGTGCTGGGCAAAGATTTCTTAGACATGACACGAAAAGCAAAACCTATAATTGAACTAATAGATAAACTGGACTTCATCAAAACTATAAACTTCTGCTCTTCAAAAGATACTATTAACAGAATGAAAATTCAAGCCAAAAACTGGGAAAAAGTCTTTCCGTAAAACATAGTTACTAAAGTAACAGTACCCAAAATACAGAAAGAACTCTTAAAATTCAACAAGTAAATGTTTTAAATGGCAAACATTTGAAAAGACAGTTCACAAAGAAGATACAAAGATGGCAAATAAGCTCCTGGAAAGATGCTCAAAATGTTTAGTCATTAGGTTAAAGCACATTAAAACCACAATGAAAAGTGTGATACATACCCACCAAAATGGATAAAAATAAAAGTAAAATTATACAAAAAAGAGAGTTTCATTTGAGAAGTCAGATTCCTGTGAAATACTGGAACAAAATGAAAGAGAAAAGAGAAGCATTCTGGCTGGATGAAACTAGAATTCTGTTACATCCCCAACAGATGATCAATAAGTAGATCTGCATTGTGGGAGGCAGTGCAGGGAAGCCCAGGAGCAGAGAAGCACATCCTCTGTCTTCCACAATAAGTTAACAAACAAGTACAACAGAGGGCAGAATAAGAAAAGCAAACAAATAACTGCAATACGGGTCAGGGTATCATCAGAGGGGGACAAAGATAACCTTATGAGACCCCAGAAAAGAAAAGGTCATATTCAGTTGAAGAGATTAAGAAAGGGTTCACGAAACCACGATATTCTGAGATGGGCAGGTCAAATTTAGATCTGCAGAGATGAAGAAGGTCAGAGAGGCAGGAATAAGCAGCATGTCTGTGGGGGTAGTAGAAAAATCATCCTGATGGATAACGGACTAGGGGGAGGTAAAAAAAAAAAATGTTGCATAGTGCGGGACAAAATTACATAATGTCTAAAAAATCAGGAAGGAATTTATTTCATACAACATAGGCCACTAGCAACCGTAGAAAGATTTTGAACAAAGCGATGACATGTAAGAAGCAGTGTTTAGGGCGGTGTGGTCTAGCAGGGTATGGTGTATTACCATAAGCAAAGTCCATCACTAGGAATCGAATGCAATTAACAGAGGTGTGAAGTGAGGTGAGTCTCTGCCCAAGTGGTGGTGGAAGTGATGGGCAGAGATTCAAGGTTCATCACGGAGCGGTGGTGTGCGGCTGAGGGCTCAGCAGCAAAGACTTTGCAGTCAGACTGTCTACTCTCAGGGAGACTGTAGGTAGTTCATTTCATTTCTGAAAACTCAGTTTTATTTATTTATTTTTTGAGGGGGGTAGATAGCCATGACGCCCGGCTAATTTTTTCTATTTTGAGTAGAGATGAGATTTTGCTCTTGCTCAGGCTGGTCTCAAACTCCTCAGCTCAAGGGACCCTCCCACCTTGGCATCCAGAGTGCTGGGATTACAGGAGTGAGCCACCACACCTGGCCAGTTTCCAGTTTATAAATGGAAATAATAATAGTAGCTATCATATAAAGTTTTATGAGAATTAAATTAATTCACATCTCTCAAAGTGCTTAGAACAGTATCTAACACTTACTTAGTAAGCATCCAGTAAGTTTTTATTATCAGTTACATAATTGCATGAAAAAAATAAATAGAACTTGATGGTTGGTAAGACATAAGGTGTGAAAGAAAGAAGTGAAAGATGGCTCCAAATCAAGTGATTCTAGATCTTCTAGAAGTCGTGATTCTCACTCACTCACCACTAGTCTCTTACTAGGATTAAGGAAAGACTGATGCTTTTAAAAGAGGAATATTAGTGGTAGAAGAATGTGTAAAGTGGTTATAAGAAAATGAACATGCGTTTGTTTTTTGGTCCATTTGAATCTGAAGTGACAACTATTGATTGTCCAATATTCACCTGGAGTTAGAAAACTGAAGTCTTTAAGAGAGAATCAAGTATTGAGGTATTTGGAAGTCTTAAAGTTTATATTGTGAATACAGCCGAACTCCATAAAGGAGAACACCAGGACCTGTGAGGTGGAGAATGGTGTTATCATGATGACTGTACTAAGTGACGTATATGCATTATTTTGCTCACTTTATCATAAGTTATCTTATTATGTAGGTAAACTGGAAATTATGATTAGCCTCTTTAACAGATATAAAATGAGGCACAGAGAGGCTAAGGAATTTTTCCAGAGTCACACAGTCAATAAATGATCTGGCATTCACGCCCTGCCCAGGCTTTGGAGCTGAACTGATCCTGCTGTGTGCCCTGCAACACTCACTCCAGAGGAAAGTGTGTAAGACACTTCCTGTTGGTGATTGACTGTGTGTCTCTGCCTTAGTGCGACCGATAATGTCAGAAGAGTGTAAGTCCTTCTTTATCTGGGAACTGAACACCCCCAGACCCCCAAAACCCACGGGTGGGTCTTTGTCAGTCACGTTTCCCCTTGTGCCTACTCCCTGGCCATGGTCAACTAGATCTGGTTTGAACACTGAACTTGGGCTGGGCCAGTCAGATTTTCTATCCCAGGAATTTAGAATTAGAATGGGCAGTGAATTACTCCCAGTGGGAGGTTGGAACTACAAAATATAAACCTTGAAGACCACAGAAACAGACAAATCTGACTGCAGGAAAAGGAACTCCAGAAGTACCTAAAGCTGAGTGACTGGCCATGAGATGAGAGGTCGGACACACCAGATGGCCTCTTCCCTTCTTGGAGCTACCCTTTGTAACTCACTAACAGGCCTGTGGCTATGTGAGGCAAAGCTTCCACCACACCTGCCGGTCCTCAATTTACCCAGCAGATCTCATGAGTCTGAGTACCTGGCTAGTGGCCTGTCTCTGATTAGCAGACTTCCTTAGGTTAAAACATTCTGAGTCTTTAAACAAAGTATCATTTCCCTAACCGGTTACAAATCAAAGAATCTTTAAATGTCCTTGCCTTTTCAGGTTGAACCAATGTACGCCGCCCACCCATTGCTTTATGACATTATGTGTCATTCCTGCCTAGAATTTATAAAACCAGACTGTAACTGCACCATGGCAAGACCATTTACTCAAGGTTTCTTGGACATGGCTCCAGAATATAGTCCTCAGACTTAAGTCAGAATGAACCTCTGTAAACTATTTAACAGAGTTTGGGTTCTTTTCTCTTGACCTCTCCAGTGCTGTACACATAGGTCTGCCATTTTGCATAATTCCACACAGAATGCAATGTGAATTATACTCTCTTGAGTTGTACAATAGCCCTGGCATATTTATTATGTTATTTAAATGTTTCCAATAATTCAATCCATTTCAATTCAAAGAAATGTACTATTATTATCATTCCACGTTGTAAATGAGAAAGGTGAGGCACAGAGAGGGAGCTAATTTTCCCCAGTTAACAAGAGACAGAGGTGGGATTGGAAGATAGTCTGACCCTAGTAAGTTGCTCACTGGTGATCTTAAATTCTACAGGTGAATAGAGAGAAAAGAGAGAGTGAAAGGGATTAACTATTTATATGGATCCTGTAATTATTTGCAGTTTACATTAAATGTAGGGAAAACTAGGGTGACGCCTGTGGCTCAGTGGGTAGAGCGTCGGCCCTATATACCGAGGGTAGCAGATTTGAACCCAGCCCCAGCCAGCTAAAACAGCAGTGGCAACTGCAACAAAAATAGCTGGGCATTGTGGTGGGTGCCTGTAGTCCCATCTACTCAGGAGGCTGAGGCAACAGAATCACTTAAACCCAAGAGTTTGAGGTTGCTGTGAGCTGTGACGCCACAGCACTCTGACAGCTTGAGATTCTGTCTCAAATAAAAAATAAAAATAAATAAATGTAGGGAAAACTAGTTTAAAGGTATCTAGGCTGGCTTCCTATTTTGATAGGATTTGTACCTCACCAAGTGAAAAAGTGGATTCTGGTATAAATGAAATGCATTGTCAGGTCTGCCAGAAAAGCTGACACTTTCTGATTATAAATCCCGGCTGGCTTACAATTCAGGTAAAAATACACTAAAACCACCATCAAATGATAAGATTGAGCTGATTCCGTATAGTAATGACAGCTAGAAAGTAATGACTTTGCTCTGCCCCCAACTGCAAGCAGAATTTTATTGTCATGCAAATTTGTTATTTTCTGCAAATCAATACAGGGCAGTGCTTTTTACTGGGGCCCTCATATGCTCTAATTGCCTCTCTGGAATAAATAGCACCTCACTGTCATAGGGCTTAGCTTTGTTAAATACAATTCCTAGTGTTTAAAGAAAAAGAAAACACTAAAATTAGGCAATACCCTATAAGCTTCTTGAGTTCATTTGGTTTTATGATCACCAAAATTATTGTCTTATGACAATAGAATCACCGAAAAGCATTTATTAGAGACAGCTCTCCATTTGTTATTATAGTTAACCATTTGTATTGCACCCATACGTTGCAATTTCATTACCAGAAATAATGCATGAAGATTAAGGAAATTGTTTGTAATTAATTCAATTCATAGGCACAGATTTCACATGACTCAATTGAAAGCAAATGACCAGATAACGCAGCCACTCATGCTTAGAAAGACTCCTTTCTTTAAAAGCAAAGCAAAGCAATCTGTTGTGCAAAGAAAATGATAACATAACTATCATGGATTAGCTATAAAAAGCCAAAATCCATAATATTTAACTTTCTTCCTTCAGGAATATTCTCCTTCAGAGAACCTAATATAATTCAGAGGTCCAAAGGGAACTAGGTGCTCTAAGACTTAAAAGAGACCTATTATGAGCAAACAAGTTAGATAACTTTCCAACAAGTATGGAAAAATTGAGCAGTACAAAATTAAGATTTGCTTTACTATGCAGAAGTAGACAGTAGAGAACTGTGAACATGTAAATACTTGTTTTACTTCATCTTTCAAATGTGGTTTATGGTGTTGTGTCTATAAAAGAAGCTTTGTTATTTCATCCAAAGAAAGGGTCCTCTTCCCCTCTAAGTCTCAGCAAAATATAAGGAACCATGTTCTTTGTCATTTTGTACAGAGTGATGTTCCCAATCTTGGCCCATCTGGCCCATCTCACCAGCCCTATCTCTTCCCATCACTTTCTTCAAACTTGTTCTTCCAGCAATTTTGCTTGCCTCTGGTTCCCCCTTTACATATTCTATGTCTTCTGAGTTATATGGCCTCGTTCTGCCCCTCACAAATTTCCAACTCACCCTCAAGAAGGAAAAGGCCCAAGCCATTCTCCTGGCCATTGGCCAGTGAGTGAAGTTCACCTTGACTGGAGATAAACAGTAAGATACTTCAAATAACCCCATCCCACAACAGCCAACTCCATTCATTTTAAGATACTGGTACTTCTATCTTTGCATGGTCGTGTATAGCACACTGTCTCACAAGCATTTGTTTACACGTGGTGGCAGATAGAATAATGGCCTCCCAAAGATGTCCACAACATAATCCCCAGAACCTGTGAGTATGTTCCCTTACATGGGGAAAGGGACTTTGCAGGTATGGTTACATTAAGGACAATGAGATGGGGAGATGCTCCTGGATTATCTGTCTGAGCCCAATGTAATCACAAGGGTCTTTCAATGGGGAAGAAGGATGCAGGTGAGTCACAAAAGGAAACATGACAACAGAAGCAGCACTGGGAGGATATGATGTGAGAAAAACTCAACTGGCCATTTCTGGTTTCGAAGATGGAAGAGAGTCATGAACCATGGAAGGCAGGCAAATGGATCTCCCCTGAGAGCCTCCAGGGAGGAACACGCCCTGCTGACACCTTGATTTTAGCTCATTCAGACCTGTTCTGGATTTCTGACCTCTAGAATCATAAGATAATATATATGTGTCACAGCAAGCCTCAAGTTTGGTGATTGATCACAACAGTCATAAGAAGCTAATACACATGACCATTTCTCCTACTAGATTAATAAATAGCTCCCTTGGGGCAGAAATTAGACCTTGGTTCTTGCTTTCTGCCTGTCACCTACATTAGTGCCTGGTTTATACATAGCTGGCACTCAATAAACATTCATACAGTAAATTTTAAAAGAATAGCAAATGCAATTATAATCTTTAATATTTTTAATTTAAGTTATAGAAATACAAATGGAGGATCAATCTTGACAATCACCAGATAAGCAGTTTAAATAGATTTCAACTTGGGTTCAAGGTAAGTTAACAGACTCCTAGAATTGCACTGATGTGAAAAATTGCTGTCCATTAACCAACATGAATTCAGTGTCCAATTTGTGGTGTCGAGATCCATAGAAGTTAAACGAAGTGAGGGAGGCAGCATCCCACATCGGTGAGTACAAATTGAGTTATCAAATTACCTGGTATAAAATGCCATCTCTACCACCTACAAGCAGTATGATCATGAGAGAAACACTTACTGCCACTCTGAACTTTCATGTGTCATCCAGAAAATGATAGCTGGTAGAGATTTTTTAAAGGTTGAAAAGAATTTATGTCTTCAGAAAAGACCAACTAACATGGGAGACAGTAAAATATGTATTAATTACCCTCATAACCAAAGTAGATCGAAGTGCAGAATCCATGTAACCCAAATTTTGCTGAATTGACATACGGGCTGAAAGTACTAGCAGGAATTCTAGAGAGGTTTCAAAGACTAAGCTAGGGGTGATATTTATAAATAAACTTTTAGAGGCGGGGAATTTAAAGCAGGCTTAGAGGAAAGAATGTCAAGTATGAAAACTAAATAAAAGCACGTGTTCAGTTACAAGAATTCAGCATACTGCCGAGAGTTGGAAAAGGACCCACAGAGCCCCTGAAGTCTTCCAAGAAAGTAACACAATGGTCATGTGTTTATGTATTGGTAGGACATAGAGGAAATAGATGAGTTAAGGCAGATGAACCACCAAGGAGATTGCTGTCATATTTCAGATATAAAATGGTAGGTGCCCAAGTGAGGCTGTAGCAGTGAGAGAGGATAAGGTGAGTCTAGAAGCATATCAGAAGAGTGCATTTGGTGGGGGTGAAAGAAAGGGCATGGTACCGCCCTTCATCACCTACTGATGACAATTCCTCATGCAGAAAATGATGCATGTTTCAGAAACTCATTTCAGGCAGAAACATGACCCCACAACGGACATGACAAGATTAATGGAAATGCAAATGAGAATCCTTCAGCACTGATTTCAAACCAAACAATACGAAGTATCATGACCTTATGATGGTTGCTTTTCTTCCAGTCTCAATAACTTCTTAAACATCTGGGATGGCTAATCACCCTATATTACATCAAGAATGTCACATCTCCAGTTTTAGGAAAGGTTTTCCTAATGACAAGGATGGTTTCTAAGCAGTTTGCATCATTTGAAATAATTTGTCTTTTATGAATACAAATTATAAACAATTCAGTTTTAACCTTGGAAGTAATGCTGAACAGAAGCAACCTTCACCTCCACAGAGCAGACAAAAGCAAACATACATAAAGCACTCAGCCTTCTGCTTAATGGAATGATTTTATAGGCAGTTCTGAAGGAAGCACATTTAGGGGGCATTGGAAATGCACTTTTAAAAAATGATTTTTCTTGACTACTGTGACAAAGCAGTGAATTTGTGCTATAGAACAGCCATGAATTATTGGATAATCACACATCTTCTCAGAATAAATAAAATTCTGAATCAATATTGATCCGAAAAGAAAGTCTGGAGGCAAACAAGAACATGAATTGAGTTTGAAGGTTATCACCTTGGGTTTTCTAATATTTCTTTCTAGCCATCTTTGTGTTTTATCGCTGAACATGAGTCATTAAAAAAGAAGACCCATGACATTCTCTAATTACACTGGAGCAGCTCCTTATTTCCTCTGGTTTCATAGGTTATGCATGTTATTATCTGTCTGGCCTTTCCCCCTACTTCTGAAAAAAAGACAATTTCACAACCAAAGATAGAAAATGAACAGCATATTTTTTCTCCTTAAATATAAAAATCAGTGACTTCACCTTGCCTTTTTCATATGTAGAGTTCAGGCAATAGCACAGTAAATGAACAAAGGTTGGAGAAAGTGATAATTTTCACCATTATATAAATACAAAAATTAACTTTTGTAGAGAAGGAGAAAATTGTCTTCAAAGTTACAGCTGAGTGAAACTTTCCATTAAACTTAAAGATAAATACTACTAAAGAAAAATAGCAAGACTTTGCTATTTATGTCACAAGTACATAAAGCTGCCTCGTGGCTAATGATAACATCGCTTTGGTTTCCTCATATAATCCATAGGTTATTGATGAGAATGAAATTAAACTACTTATCAACTCTGACTTTTGCCACAAATCAAGAAGATAGATGATCGGTGTAACCTGGCTTATTGTACCCTCAATGAATCCCCAACAATAAAAAAAAATAAATAAATAAAAGAAGATAGATGATAATAATCAATGGAAAGACATCCCTATTCCAGAGGTAAAGGAAAGAAAACATGTTCCACTGAATAATTTCTACCCATAATGCATCATGATCAAATCTTAAAAACTACAGGTGGAGTAAACGATTAGAATCTGTATCTCATGGATGCCTCTACTTACATAGTGATTGAGGAAAAACTGTGGCAAAGTATGGTCTCTCATGCATGGGTCAGGCTAGTCACTTTAGAATTACAAACAGGGGCAATAACAGACAGTGGGGACACACACAACACACAGTAGAACTAAGGGAGTGCAGGTGGGATATAAGTTTCAGACCGAGACAATCAGTCATTTGCAGAAGATGCCTGGGGGCTACCTCCTTCCCTTCTGGAATACTGTCTTCTTGGATGGAGTCAAAGATCCAAAGCTTGACTTTATACTTGTAAATTCTACGGAGTATACAAGAGGCAGAAATGCTCATGAATTTTTTTCTTTCCCAAAATGGATCATACTATGAACTAATTGTCAAAATTTTATATTCTGCGTAGACTTGGAAGAGAAAGTGAAAGATTAGAGAAGGGAAATCTAGTATTCAAGACAAGGATTTGCCTCATAGCCCACCATGATGTCAGGAGTACAAAACTGTGAAGATAAATCTGTAAGAGAAGACTATACGTGTTAGCTGCAATTCCAAAAGTATGGTAGATTAATATCTCTCTCTCTCTCTGTCAAAACAACTAAAAATTCTAGATAGCAAGCTTAAAGAACATAAATTGATTTTAGCACTGAAAAGCTGACAAAATAGTGAGAAAAAATCTAGCAAAACTGAGAATACAGAGAGAGGCAGATACTACTAAGCCACTATAGCCTCAAAGATATTCACAACTTCGCAAATTTCAACTAGCAAATTTGAAAATGAAGCAAATTGAATCTAAAAGTGAAAACCACAATGAGTGAAATGTAAACCTCCATGGATAAGTTTGACATCAGATTAGACAGAGCTGAAGAAGCAACTATCAAACTTGAAAGTAAATCAAAATATACATTATTCAGAATACAGCATAGAGAAACAAAAGTGTAGAAAATATTAAAGAATAGTTGCTACACTAAAGATGAAGTGAGAAGTTCTAACATACATCAAACCAGATTTCCAGAAAAAGAAAGGAGACTATAGGTGGCTCAAAGGGGTAGGGTGCCAGCCCCATATGCTGGAGGTGATGGGTTCAAACCCAGCCCCAGCCAAATACTGCAATAAATAAATAAATAAATAATGACTGTCAACATGGAATTCTATATCTGGTAGCAAAACGTTCAAGAGAGAGGGCAAAATAAAGACATTTTCAGAAAATAAACAAACAAAAAATAAGAGTTTGCCACCAGGAGTCCTTCAATAAAATATACTGAATACTGGCATTTCCAAGAGGTGAAAAAAGAATCAGCTGAAAGACTTCTGATGAATAAAGAAATGCAGAGCAAAGAACTACGGTGGAAGGAGATTGGTCACTAACTAAGTAAATAATAATGAAGCCTTGTGGGGCTACATAAAATAAGAGAAAATTATAGCAAAAATAGAATGTAATCCAAGAGTCAATGTATTGTAGATTTTTGCATTATGTAGCAGTAGGGTGAAATATTAATGAACTTTAAACTTTTACAACTGTGCGAGTTGCATAGTTATAAAGAATAATATCAGTATAACTTATTTTCTATATTAGTAGAGGAAAACGAAAATGAATTAAGAAATACTAGGCCATCCATAATTAGGTATGTAAGAAAAGAAAAATAAACAAAGCAGTCAAGGTAATGAGAAAGCACAAAATAAGATTATGTATATTTTTATGGACCAAATGTTCGTGTTCCCCTGACCCCACAAATTCACATGTTGAAGCTCTAACCTCCATGATGATGGTATTTGGAAGTGAAGGCCTTTAGGGGTGGTTAGGGTTAGATGGGGTCATGTGGGTGCGGCCCCTATGACGAAATTAGTATCCTCGTAAGGAGAGAAAAAAAAAAAACCTAATGTCTTCTCTTTGTAATGTGAGGACACAGAAAGTCGATAGCTACCTACAAGCCAAAAGAAGGCATTCACTGTCCCTTCTATACCGATTTTCTTAAGTGTTCTCATCATGAAGGGATGTTGGATGTTATCAAAAGCTTTTTCTGCATCGATTGAGAGAATCATATGATCTTTGTTTTTTACTTTGTTTATGTGCTGAATTACATTTATAGATTTACATATATTGAACCAGCCTTGAGACCCTGGGATAAAGCCAACTTGATCATGATGTATGATTTGTTTGATATGTTGCTGGATTCTGTTTGTTAGGATCTTGTTGAATATTTTTGCGTCTATATTCATTAGTGATATTGGTCTATAATTTTCTTTTCTTGTTGGGTCTTTTCCTGGTTTGGGGATCAGGGTGATGTTTGCTTCATAGAATGTGTTGGGGAATCGTCCTTCTTTTTCTACATTTTGGAACGGTTTGAGTAATATAGGTACTAATTCCTCTTTAAAGGTTTGGTAGAATTCTGATGTGAAACCATCTGGTCCCGGACTTTTCTTTTTGGGGAGGTTTTGTATGGTTGATGTTATTTCCGAACTTGAAATGGGCCTATTCAACATTTCCATTTGATTCTGGTTAAGTCTTGGAAGGTGACGACCTTCCAAGTATCGGTCCATTTCCATCAGATTTTCATATTTCTGAGAGTAAATTTTCTTGTAATATTCATTAAGGATTTTTTGGATTTCTGAGGAGTATGTTGTTATTTCGTCTTTGTCATTTCTGATTGATGAGATTAGAGATTTTACTCTTTTTTTCCTGATTAGGTTGGCCAAAGGTTTATCTATTTTGTTGACCTTTTCAAAAAACCAGCTTTTTGATTTATTGATCTGTTGTATTGTTCTTTTGTTTTCAATTTCATTTAGTTCTGCTCTGATTTTGGTTATTTCTTTTCTTCTACTGGGTTTGGGGTTGGAGTGTCCTTCCTTTTCCAGTTGCTTGAGATGTCCCATTAAGTTGCTAACTTCCTCTCTTTCCGTTCTCCTGAGGAAGGCTTGCAGCGCTATAAATTTCCCTCTTAGAACTGCCTTTGCGGTGTCCCAGAGGTTCTGATAGTTCATGTCTTCATTGTCGTTTTGTTCCAAAAATTTGGCAATTTCCTTCTTGATCTCATCTCTGACCCAGCTATCGTGCAGCATGAGGTTATTTAACTTCCATGTTTTTATATGAGTATGTAGATTCCTGTTGTTACTCAGCTCAAGTTTTATTCCATGATGGTCCTAGAAGATGCATGGAATAACTTCTATTCCTTTAAATTTACTGAGGTTGATTTGTGACCTAAGATGTGATCAATTTTGGAGTAAGTTCTGTGGGCTGATGAGAAGTATGTGTATTCAGTTTTGTTAGGATGAAATGTTCTGTAGATGTCTGCTAGATCTAAATGCTGGATGGTTAGATTTAAATCTAAAATTTCTTTACTCAGCTTTTTGTTGGAGGATTGATCCCTCACTGCCAAAGGAGTGTTAAAATCTCCGACTATTATGGAGCTGGAAGAAATCAAGTTGCTCATGTCTGTTAGAGTTTCTCTTATGAATTGAGGTGCATTCTGATTGGGTGCATAGATATTAATAATTGAAATCTCATCATATTGAGTATTACCCTTAACAAATATGAAGTGACCATTCTTGTCCTTCCTTACTTTTGTTGGTTTAAAGCCTAGTGTGTCTGCAAATAAAATTGCAACACCTGCTTTTTTCTGGTTACCATTTGCCTGAAATATGGATGACCATCCTTTCACCCTGAGTCTGTATTTGTCTTTTAAGTTAAGATGTGACTCTTGTGAACAACAGATATCTGGTCTGAATTTTTGTATCCAGTCAGCTAACCTATGCCTCTTTAGAGGACAGTTTAAGCCATTCACATTAATGGAGATTATTGATAAGTTTGGTGAAATTTTGGGTATCGAGTTTTTCAAAAGTCCAGTGGACAATTTTAATCTTTTCGCCATTGTAGAAGTTGGAGTTTGATCAGAAGTTTCTGAGTGAGTTTATGTTTGTAGTAGAGGATTGGTTTGGTCATTATGGAGGATAGGTCTGAGAATATCCTGAAGACCTCGTTTGGTTGTGGCAAATTTCTTCAACATATGAATGTCGTTAAAGTATTTAATTTCTCCATGATAGATGAAACTCAGTTTAGCTGGGTACAAGATCCGGGGTTGAAAGTTATTTTGCTTTAGGAGATTAAAAGTTGATGACCACCCTCTTCTGGCTTGAAAAGTTTCAGCAGAGAGATCTGCAGTCATTCTAATGTTCTTACCTTTGTAGGTAATGGCTTTCTTTCGCCTGATAACCTTGAGAATTTTCTCCTTCACGTTGACTTTAGTGAAGCTAATTATGATATGTCTGGGGGATGACTTATTGGGGTTGAATCATGCTGGTGTTCTGAAACTGTCTGCTATCTGAATTTCAGAATCTCTAGGCATGTCTGGAAAATTCTCTTCCATAATTTCATGCAGAAGGACCTCTGTGACCATCGATGCCACTTCATCGTTTTCCGGAACTCCTATTATTCGTATATTTGCCTTCTTCGAATTATCCCAGAGTTCTCTAAGAGAATGATCCGTTTTTGCTCTCCATTTCTCTTCCTCTTTGAGAGTTTGGGAGTGTTCGAAGGCTTTATCTTCGATGTCAGAAATCCTTTCTTCTGCTTGGTCCATTCTGTTGCTGAGGGATTCTACTGTATTTTTCATATCTTTAAGGGCTGCAAATTCTTGCTTCAGTGTGTCTAAGTCTTTGGTGGTTTTGTCTTTAAATTCGTTAAATTCTTGAGACAACTTTTGAATTTCTCCTCGGATTCCTAATTCCATTTTATCAATCTTGTATGCAATCCAAATTCTGAATTCGATTTCTGACATGTCTGCCAGTTGTTTATGAATGGGATCTTCAATTACATCTGCCATTTCTTTCCTTGGGGGTGGTTGATCTATTCTGGTTATTCATGTTACCGGAGATTTTCCGCTGATTCCGCCCCATGGTTGTTTTACTCCCTTTGATTTTTCCCCTAGGGTTTTGTTGAGGGCCTGTTCAGTGTTGTAGCCTGAGAGACTGGGGCCCTGTCTGGTGTGGTGGGGCTGAGTGGTTCTGACTTATTGTCAGCTGGCTTCTGTTTGACCCCAGTGAAGCACTTACTCTGGGTTGAAGTCTCAGTTCTCTGAGTCAGCCCTACCCTGGATGTTTCAGGGTCTGTGAGTCACCTCAGGCAAATCCTATACTCAGGGGTGGCCTCCTCTGGTTGCCCAGGGAGGCAGGGGGTATGGCTTCAGCCACCTCAGGGAACTGCCGCTCTGATGTGTGTCTCCCCCAGCCTCATTCCTGTGTCCCAGAGTCAGGACCAACCAGCCACAGTTTGGGCACTGTCCACACCCTGACAAATCCCTCAAGAATCTGGACTCCCAGGGGACAGGCCTCCAGATCCCAGAGTGAGGGTGGGGTGGGGTGCTGGGAGCTCAGAGCTGCCGGCAGCAAGCTCACTCAATTCCTCCCAATCTTTGGCTCCACCGCACCACCACAGCCCAAGCCTCCAGGCTTCAGAGTGAGGGCGGGGTGGAGGGAGCGGCTAGAGCCCAGAACCTCTGGGCAGCGAACTGACTCAGCTCCACCCAGTTCCTTGCCCAGCCACACGACATACGATCAGGTCTCCAGACCACAGAGCGAGGGCGGCGGGGAGCACCGGGAGCTCAGAGCCAGCAGGGGCTCTGAGCCGCAGGCAGCCCGGTCGACAGCAAGCAAATTCAGTTCTTCCCAGTCTCTCACCCAGTTGTACTACTGCAGCTCAAGCCTTCAGGCTTCAGAGTGGGAGTGGGGTGGGGGGAGCGGCTGGAGCCCAGAACCACCAGGCAGCGAACAGACTCGGCTCCCCCCAGTTCCCTGTCTGGCCACACGGCAGGCGCTCAGGTCTCCGGACCACAGAGCGAGGGCGGGGGGAGCGCCGGGAGCTCAGAGCCAGCAAGGGCTCAGAGCTGCAGGGAGCCCAGTTGGCAGTGAGCAAATTTATTTTCTCCCAGTCTCTTGCCCGGTTGTACGGCCGCAGCTCAAGCCTTCAGGCTTCAGAGTGGGGGCGGGGTGGGGGGAGCGGCTGGAGCCCAGAACCGCCAGGCAGCGAACAGACTCGGCTCCCCCCAGTTCCCTGCCCAGCCACACGGCAGGCGCTCAGGTCTCCAGAGCACAGAGTGAGGGTGGGGGGAGTGCCTGGAGCCCAGAGCCAGCAGGGGCTCCGAGCCATAGGGAGCCCGGTTGACAGCGAGCAAATTCAGTTCCTCCCAGTCTCTCGCCCGGTTGTACCATCGCAGCACAAACCTTCAGGCTTCAGAGTTGGGTGTGGGGTGGGGGGAGCAGCTGGAGCCCAGAACCACCAGGCAGCGAAAAACAGACTCAGCTCCACCCAGCTCCCTGCCCAGTCACACGGCAGGCACTCAGGTCTCCAGACCACAGAGCGAGGGCGGGGGGAGCGCCAGGAGCTCAGAGCAGCAGGGAGCTCAGAGCAGCTGGTAGCGAGGCCACACAGTTCGACTCAGTTATATGCCTGGTTGTATTGTTGCCCAAGGAGGGCTACTGCACCTCACCTCGGGGAAGCGCCGCCCTGGTGAGGGTCTCCCTCTGCTGACTGTCCTCACCTCTCTCCCATGCCCCAGAATCAGCGCTGACCAGCCGCAGCTCTGGGACTGTCCTCTCCCCTTTAGGAGTCACCCAAGAATCCTAACTCCTGGGGGACAGGCTTTCAGACCTCAGAGAGAGTGGACAGAAGTGCTGGGAGCTCAAAGTTGCCGGCAAAGGATATTTATAGATTTATACAGTTTTATGCCTGGCAGGAGAATGCCTAGGCATCCTAGTAAGGGAGGTAGGTCCAGTTTGTAGTCAGTCTCTCCCGTGAAGTGTAGTGGGAGGACCTTTGATTTGAAACTGGGCTCTAAAGTAACATTGGAATCCTATTTTGGACTCGACCAGGAGAACCTGCTATTATTTTGATTATAGCTGCAAAATCTATGTAAGTTTTGCAGTAACTTCACTAATTCAAAACATAACAATATTTTAACTTATGTAAGTCATTACAAAGGTTTTGTTCATTGCCTGTCATCTCTACTAGAATATAAACTCTAAGAGGGCAGAAATTTTGCTCACTACTGTACGCCCTTCCACTCAAAAGAGTCGTTCTAGATTACAGTTGATGCTGATTAAAAATTTGTCATGAGCAAATAATGCAATCTCCCTTAGAGTTGTCTTTCAAAAAGTATTTTTTCTGCTACTTTTTATTCATTCTCCAATGTTCCAATGTAGGCTGATGCCAGTTATGCTTTTCAGAATGCTGCTCATGCAACTATTGGCTATAATCCATCATAAAATTGACTTAAGCAGTGTTCTGCTTTCACATTTTAAAAGCCCGACATCTGGCCAGATTTCCAGATTGTTTGCTGCAGAAAGTTAGTGATGATAAAGTCACATGGCAGGATTACTATGTACATTTCCCAGGCACATTCCAGTCACTTGGGTTGCTTTGGTGATAATTCTGCTAATAGGCATTCCCTCCTGCTGAAGCAGCTAAGGATTCACAAAGAATAGATAATACGGAGCAAGATGGAACCTATTTGCAACACTTTTCTAAGGATATTTTTCTTCCATATTTTATTTGCCTCAATGGCCTTTACCTTTCTCTCACTACTGCTTTTCACAACGAGTAAAATATTTTAGAATCCAAATAAAAATAAGCAACGGGATTTTAAGTGAGGTTTCACTTCTAAAGAACATAGCATGGATTCTATTTGTACAATCACTTAGTTGTCTCTTTCTTTAGCCATACATTCCATGGACAATTCCAGAACCATAAAAAGTCTCTTGGAGGATTGGGATGGCCTCCTTTGGAAGGGCTTTCAGGAAGGTCAGTATAGCTTACAGTATAGCTGTATGCAGTTGCATGCTTTAGGCATTCTGAAAACAACTCAGGTCACTGCCCTTTCCCAGTCAATCCTGATCCTTCTTGATTGGTAGGATACTTGAATAATACTATATGTAGAAGAGCTTACAAAATCAAATGATCAGTCAGTGGCCCAACTAAAACCTCCTAGGTCTTCTTATTCTGCAGACTTTCTGAGATGGCTATTCTGACTCAAGACTCTGAGGCAGCCCTATGTCCTCAAGTACGAAGGAGCATTAGGCCTCTTTTCTGTGCCAAGATAATACCAGTCTAAGGAAAGCCCAACACGTTCTTCCACTTAGGCCAACATGAAAATCAGTAAAAGATCGAGAAATATTTCTCCTTTATGTCTGAAATGTATACCTATTTCTCAATGTCCACTTTTCCCCTACTATGTGTTGTGAGCTAGAATCATAAATAAAAGGTCGGTAGATGTGCTTGAATATTTAATAATATACATTCAGTCAAAACTCTTAAATTATGCTATTCTGTATGTTTAACCAGCAAAAATTTCTTCTACATATTCTGATTCATGAAAGTTTCACAACAAAATAAAACCAAGGTTGATATACATGATAAAAAGAAAGAGCTATTAACTGATTTAAAAGATATCTCTATAAAACAATTACAAACTGTACTGTTGGATATATAAACCATGTAGCAGATAAAGGGGTAAATAAGAAACAGAAAGTTTCTATTCTAGTTGTATGTTTCTGGTTCAATATATAACCTTGAAAGGATATAATCCCTATACTACTTATATCACAGCTGAAAAACTCAAATGAGATCAGAAGGTGAAATCATTTATAAAAAGTATGAGATAAATGTGAGAAAATTCACTTATTACTTCTACATGTTAAATAACATATGTAAAATGTCGGACACATTATAGGTCCTCAATAAAAATTATAGTCATGCATTGTATAACAATGTTTTAGTCTATGATAGAGCACAGTTCTGCTGATGGTCTCCTCAGATTACAAAGGAGCTAAAAAATTCCTCACCCAGTGCCAATGTAGCCATCCCAATGTCTACGTGTGACACACTATTCACACGTTTGTGGTGATGCTGGTGTAAATAAGCCTACTGTGCTCCATTCATACACAACTATCACACATACAATTCTGTGCAGTACATACTACTTGATGATGACAGAAACGACTATGTTGCTGACTTATGTATTTACTATATTTGTTATTATTTTAGATTGTACTCATTCTACTTGTAAAAGAAAATCTAACTGCACAATGGCCTCAGACAGGTCCTTTAAGAGGCATTCCAAAAAAGGCATTGCTACTATTGGAGATGACACCTCCAGGCATGTTACTGCCCTTGACAGCCCTGCAGTGGGACAAGATGTAGCAGTAGAAGTGACACTGATGATCCCAACCCTGTGGAGACCTGGGCTAATGTGTGTTTTTCGGAGGTTTTTTTTTTCTCATTCTAGGATCCAAAGGAGCTACTGAACTTGGAGGCTCAGGTAGCATATAATACAATTCACTGATAGAGAGGCCTTAAAAGATGAATGTGTCCTGACCGAAACCTTCCCTTTAAGTTCATTTCAATCTCTGAAAAGGGTTCTCTGAGTATTGCATAAAATTGATTCTATTTCACTGAATACTCTCTCTGTGAGGCTTTACCAGGGACACAAAGATAAACAACAAACAGCTCCTCTTGTAAAAGAAATTGAAGTGAAGAAGCAGGAATATAGAAACATACACATACTATAATACATAAGAATACAGGAACAGATTAGAAAGGTTTTGGAAAATGTGTTAGGAAGGACAATTTGAATTCAGCTGTGAAACCAGGAAAACCTTTAGATAAGGAGGTGAAGGGCCGGGTGTGGTGGCTCATGCCTGTAGTCCCAGTTTCTCAGGAGGCTGAGGCAGGTGGAACACTTGAGCCCAGGAGTTTGAGGTTACTGTGAGCTATGAAGACACCATGGTACTCTACCTAGAGTGACAGAATGAGACTGTAACTCAAAAAAAGAAAAAAAAAAAGTAAAGAGGTGGATGGCAAGCAAGCTAGACTTTGAAACATGGGTGAGAGATTGGGCCCAGTGGGAGAAGAAAGCAAAACTTGTGATGGAAAAATTCAGTATGTCAAGGAAGTAGAGAACTACAGAGGAGAAAAACAAGTAATCACGGTCATAGCTAGTTTCAGTTAAAGACTCGTACTCAACAGCTATTTGGCTGAAAGTATTATTCAAGTGAACTCCTATTCTGCCATCTTGCTGACTTCCAGAAAGTGACGAAGTGGAAAAATAGAATTTATACAAATGAAAACTACTTGAGAATAGAATGATTATACTTATATCAGTAAAATAGCCTTTTAGTTAAAATCGGCCATAAGACACATAGAAGGTCACTATGTAATGATAAAGGAATGAATTCATCATTAAGACATAAATATATTAGATACATTTGCACCCAACATTAGAATGCCTAAGGAAATAAAGGAAGAATTAGCAGAAATGAAAGGAGAAATAGACAATAATACAATTTAATTGTAGGGGACTTTAATATTCCACTTTCAATAAGGAACAGATCATTCAGACAGAAATCAATAAGAAAACAGGAGAGTTTAATAACTTCCATACTTTTATACAAAATAATCTGTTCTGTATCATATCAGAAATATTTGAAAATAATGTTATTTGTTGTATCTTTATTTTTAAGGATGATCAAAACATTTAGGAGTTTCTGAGGTAAGGAGAAGTAATTATCCTTTCTTTTTGAAGAAAAATTACTTGTTCTTTCAATGCAGTGATTAAAATTGAGAACACACCGATTCATAGAAAGAGTGATATACTCCATAGTACTGCCATGAAATAAATTTCATTTTGATGGTATATTAGTATTTTATTTGTGAGAAATTTAAATGTCTCCAAATAGAGGTTGATTCTTAATCTCATAATAGAAATTTTGGCACACAGTTGAATTATTTTTTAAAATAAAAATCAGAATTTATTAACTCTTTTCCCGTATTTCTAACTAAATAAAGTTTTGTTGTTTCTTAATATAAAGAACAAATAGCTTTCTTTTAAATAAATGAACATGTTAGCTAAGTTTGCAAAGAAATAGTTCAACTTCACCCCAAAAAATAAGAAGTAAAGATGAAAAGGGTTAATCAATTGTTTCTAGTTTAGGTTTTTTTGTTGCTTGGCCTTACTGCATTTAGGTCATTTTCTCAAGATTCAACCAAACATTTCCATGTAAGCAATCCAGTTTTCTCAGCAGGCTCTAAGACATTAAGATTTTATTTATCTATGTTCAAAAGTAAAAATATTTGATTAGGTTACTAACAACTAAGAGCTTAGCTTTCTTCAATAGATGAGAAAATTGCATTCCTCAATGCTCTACCTTCTGGTTTTAAGCCAGGTCTGGAAACTGGCCAAAAAAAAAAAAAAAGCTCCTGAAACTAATGTTAAAGGTTATCCTTTGATTCCAGAAAGTAAGACCTTCTGGGCCTTTTGTGCTTATAGCTTGTAACATAAACTTATACCTATATAATGATTTGAGAAAGAAAAGTATTACTTTAATGGTTTGTTTACTGAAATTTCTTCACTTAAAAAAAATTTGTTCCACTTAAAAATCTTTTGTTATTCTGTTCATCTTCTCAACTACTGGGACTATCTCAGGCTTAGGTAGCATATTGATCAGAGAATTCCCAAGCATGGTTCCTATTGCAAAGGATGTTCAATGGTGTGTTCATATAAATTCCTGGAGGTGATCTCTTTGTGTGATTTATATAGAATAAGTATTTCTAACTTCTTAATGTTGTACTAAAATCTTGGATGCTCTGCACCCATCCTATGAAAAAGCAAACCAAACTGTGATAAAGAGGTGGAGGCAAATGGATCAGGACTCTTAACATATAAGTATGTATCCTAAATCTCTGATTGGAAAAATAAGGCAGGGGTTGGGTTCTGTTTAGCATAATAAGCCATTCTTGTTATCTACTTATAAAAGGTAGAGGATGCTTGTTAACATTTTTAAGATTTTAGGGGAAATTTAAGAATATTATGAAAGCCTAGGTATAACTAAAAACTGCAAATTGAAAGTATAAGGGCAGACAATCATAACATTAAAAGAGCACAGATTCTAAGACCTGGGTCTAGTCCTGGCCCACCATTAACAATCTGATTGGGGCAAGTCCTCTAACCACCACCCCAAACCAACCACCCCTTGTATAAATTGAGGATTGATGATGATCCCGAGATTCCGTCTATCTCTAAACTTCTGGCATTTAATAAGTCCTACATAAATGCTTGTTAATAAAAACGCCTACAACAGGCAAAGTTGAAGAGATTACAATGATTTTGATTCAAAGTGGAGAGAGCAGAGAATAACCAATGAACCGCAGAGTTCTTAAAGGCAACAAAAAGGGGACAGAAATAATAAAATTCCTGGAGCAGAAAGCACAGTAATTCTAGTAAAGAGATTAGGTTGCATCCAGAACATTCAACCAAAATTCATAGGTATATGGTTTCCTGCAGGACCCCACAGGAGACTTTGATACAGGATCAGAGTGGGAGTGAGGTAGGCTAGTGAGAACTGGGGATGTCAGAGAGATGGAGAAAGGCAGGAATAGGAGGGGAAATGCAATTTTCTTGTTTAATAAGAAACAGAACATTTAGTAAATCTCTACTGACTGGTTTGTCCTCACAGACTTCTCAGCAGTATGATCGATCAGTTTAGATGGTTACAGGAAAACACCATGCACGTTCTACAGGGAAAAACTAAACCAAGAAGCGTGTTAAGAAAGAGGAGTGAGGGGAAGGATTGGGATTGTGGTCTCCATCTGACACAGAGAAATAATTTCAGTTTTCCTATTGGATTTGGTAGCCATGAAGGAAATAGAGGGGGCAGGACCCAGTTTTATCAAACACTTCAAATGCCATGCTTCATCTAGTTATGTGCAACAAGGATATGACGATGGGAAATTATCAGTTCACCCCACTTCCTAAGGCTGCGAATCAAAATTCATTTTTATTAAAGACAAGATATAAAGTCTTTCTTAAATACAAAACTTTATACAGTTTGTGTCAGATCATTACTGTGCTTTTTTGCACAAGTTACTTAACCCCTCTAAGCCTCAGTTTCCTCATTTATAAAATGGAAAAAAGACCCAGCCTGAAAGAGTTGGTGGGTAGATTAAGTGGGTGAGCACAGGCAAACATTATGAATAGTGTCCAACACAAGAGAGGGCTATAAAATAATTATTTTATTATTGTTCTTGTCATATCAACATACTCAAAAGACCCAGGTAGCTTCGTTCAGCACAAGACATTCAGTTTTCCTGGTTCCCAAGAAAATTCAAAAGCAAAAAACTTTTGAGCAATCACATCACATCCATTCCAGAGAAGCCACTTTACCTATTTTTAATAATTGTAAAGAGATAGACAGGCAGTCCAAACTATTTCAGGAATTAATCAGTGAGAGACATACACATTTCAATTACTGAACCCAATCTATCAAAGTTAAATGAAGGCATTGGTATTTAAAATGGGAGGAGAGCACATATTTTAATTAGTTCAGCCCTCTAAAAGCTATTTTTCACACACATAAGGAAGAAAGAGTTGACTGTCATATTTTGTGCCAAGAGGCAGTCCATCCAACCACAAAGAGAAAAGCAGATTGAACTGCCATGGGAAGTAAAGCTCCAGGGTAAGGAAAGAACTCTCTCCCCGTGAAACCCAAAGACACATTTACAGAACATGTTTTGCTGAAAGAAGAACTCTATTTCATAAATTTACATTTGATCCCCTAAGATGCCTTTAGGTTTTCTGGAATTTCTATTTGAAGTCAAACCTATTTGGGCAATAATTTTCAATTGTTCTACCAACACTGATATTCTGACTGAGAGGGGGGAAAGTAATTAAAATTATAGGAGAACATTTTAATTCTGGAATTTTGACACTAAAAACATTTAACACAAGATACAATTTAACTCAAGTAAAATTAGATTAAGTAGAAATTGTCATGGCAAATTCATGGCATAATTAAGAATGTTAAAGCATATATAGTATAGTGGAGTTTTTTTTTCCCCTTTTTTGAAGTGGGTTGAATAATGCTCAAAATGAGTTGAAGCATCACATATTGTTACCAACCCTGAAAATTGCAAAAAATTTACATTTAAAGACATTGAACTTTCTTTTTGTGGACATTTTAATATTGAAAACAAAAATAGAATCTGGAGAGACAATACAACAAGTATGCTTTAAACTCATGTACAGAATTGCTTTCCTACAATGAACTCTCCTTCATAAGGCCCCTCTCAACCCAAATGTTAAGATGTATTTACAAAAAGCAGATCAACAGTCTAGTTTAATTCTTCATTTACTAAACTCTTGGCTAGACATTAACTTTAAAGATACTATTTCCCCTTATTTAAAAGGTATATGATCATAACATGGCATGAGCCAAATAAAAGGTTCAAGGATTTTTATCCCCCATCCTTCCCCATCCCGTAACACCTCCTAGAGTTTTACTGAAAGGAAAGAAAGTCTTAAAGTGAAAGCAATTCCTCACATTCATTTTGGAAAGGCCCTAATGTCAAATGGAAAGTAATGACATGCCAAGCACAAAGTGGTAAAGATCCTTTCCAATGCACTAATGCTGAATTTAAAACGTAGTGCTTTTCTTAGTCAGTGAACTGTTCCCTGGCAAAATCCTAGGCACAGAATCAACTATAAGGATTAATGCATTTATATAATGCTTCTCTCAATTCCATAGAGACTGAGAATTCTTAAGAGATTCAGACCTATGGCCTATCCTGCTACTACACCAACAGGCGTGATAGGATATGGAATTCCTCCTCAAATGGGAAGTGTACCTGTAATGACACAGCCAACCTTAATATACAACCAGTCTGTTATGAGACCACCAAACCCCTTTCGGAGCACAGACATAATTTATGTAAGTAGATGGAAGAGAATGGAATTACTCCAAAAGACAAGTGCTCAAATAGTGAATCCTTACTTCCAGCAAAATCCAAACTGCTGTCTTAAACTCTTCTTCCATTAGAATGCTACAGCAACTCAGTGAAGGCCCATGAAGGAAAATGGAACAAGTTTCTAGGAGAACGTATCAATTCTGTTTATAAAGCCAAGAATTGTCGTGATTCAAGACCAAGACCTGTCTTTTTGGTGACTAACCCTTCAGTTCCTTCAACTCCTGTTAATACCCATAATCAGTGACAAAGAAAAGCCCTTGTTTGGAAAGTGTGAAATTTGTATTTGGAAAAGCTGCCTGGAGAGAAGAGCTGTGTCCTTTATACTAATTCAACAGGACTCACTGGGGGATCGAAATCATAATTATGTATTATCTTTCTTTTCTCTAGTCCTCAGAGATATAGAAATGGTAATTGAAATTTACTTTCATTTTTAAAAAATTATATTCAGTTTGCAGTAGACATTCCTTAAGTATTTGTATTTATTGGTGATTATCTATTTTACATAACATTAATATTGTATCAAACCTTCTTATGAAAATGCATATGGATGTACGCAGTATCCTTGATTTTTATCCACAAGAATGAATCTGATTCAGAATGCTTTTCTCAGCTGACATACAGAGCACTAAATAGTTCAAGGCAAGTCTAAGACATTCAACTTTTAAAGAAATAATTAACAAAAATACAATTTTTTGTATTTCACACTAGCTACAACTTCTGAAGGTAATATTTATTAACCAAAAATTGGTAGAAAAATTATTGAAAATTTCTTACAAAATTTGACATTGGGAAACTAGATTGGGGAGAAAAACATAACCATAAAAAATTTAATGAAATAGGTACCACTGTTGAAACTTGATGTAGATAAAGCATAATCAATGAGGCAAAACTTTATTGCAAAATTGACAGAGAAAATATTTTAATCCAATCAAAGTAAGTTTAGTAGGATAAAAAGGGATTAAAAACATAAATAGCTAACTATACAAAAAAAATTAAGGAAGCGAATTAATAGACTTTAAACACAAAACTAAAAACTCATGAATTCTTTGATGATGTTAAAAATCCAATCAAATATTGGTATTTAGAAACAGAGTCAAAATATCCTCAGGGTAAAAATGTCAGAATAAAATTGGTGGGTCAAAATAGCCAAATTCCAAAATGACACAATGTTCATTAGACAAATGTATTTGCTCTTGTGATTTACTAAAACTAAATTAGTAAGGTAGATAAAGTGTATAGTAAGGTAGATTAGTAAGGAAAAAAGTAATATGAGATCATTAGTCTTAGTGCTTTGAAAATTAAATAGCCATTTGTTATTTGTTGCTCAGTTCACTGCTTGATTTTGAGACTAGAAATTGCCCCAAAAGATTCCTCTGATTATTCGATGGCATATAGACCAGAGTAGGGTAACAGCTACAATATAAAAACCAATTAGGAGGCTATAGCAGGTGTCCAAGAAAGAAAGAACAGTGGCTTGGATGAGGACAGTAAGATGGGGCACGCTTATTAGAGCTGGGAAGACAAACACAGAATGGGTTTGGTGGGATATGAAGTTAGTAAGGAAGGCCAGAGCAACAGACATAAATCTAGAAGTTAACAGCATGTTCATGGAACCAAATAAAATCATTTAAGAAGTCAGAAAGAGAAAATGCATCCTGGGAGCTCTTCAACATTCAGACTCTAAAGGTGAGAGATTAGGCAGAGTTGGAGACTCAGAAATAAGAGGATACCCAGGACAACATGGTACTTTGGAAGCAGAAGAAAAAAGTGTTTCGAAAGAGAAAATAGCTGACTGTGCTAAATTCTGCTGAGAATAAGGCAAGGAGGAGAATCCTTCATTGGAGGAGCAAGATAGGAGTCTTTGGAAATGGATTAAAAAACATTTCATGAATGAGTGCAGCTACAGTTCCTGTTGGTGTGGGTTATTGAGAAAGAAGGAAAAAAGAAAATGAAAGCCTTCTATGTGGATGGGAATGGTACAAGAAGGAGATGGGTAATTGCAAGAGCAGGGTGGTGGCAGTCCTAGCCTTGGAAAAGATGAGGAGAGGAAGTGGAGCACGTGGGTGCAAGTCATTGGCCTCTCTGGGGCTCAGCTTCTTTTGAACAGAAGGCTGTTGAAGAATGGGCTAACCTCAACAATACTCCAATTCTCCCAAGCTTGTCCATGCTATTAGCACAGTTAAGCTTTCTTTAGTGCCAAGCTAGTTAAAAAAGTATAAATAACTGTTGAATGAATGGACCAAAAGAAAAAACAAAAATGGCAGCATTTGCCCAGTGCAGATGCAACACCTGCCACCCCTTTATTCCTTATATCCAAGTGCAACACTCTTAGGATCTGGGAGCATTTCCCCAGTCTAGATGCACTTTTAGTAAATGCAAAACCAGTAGTTCCTCCTGGCCATGATTCTGCAGTGAGTTCTCCCAATATACCTTTTCTGGGAGAATGGAAGTTGCATAGTCAGTAACCTACGTTGACTTTCCCCTGTTCTTTGACTCTGTACATCCAAGCAAAAGCAGCCCTCAGTGGTTTTTTGTTATGTAGGCTATTTTATATCAGAAGTGGAGTGTTTGTACCTCATTTGCTCATTTATCTCAACCACCTTATGAGAAAGATGAGGGTTTTATTATAGTCCTAATTACTTTATCCTAATTGAGAAGACAAGGTTTATGAATGAAAATATAATTCAGATCATACTGAGGAGTGAACATTATTTTGATTCATGGTATCTTTTGAGGCAGAACAACTTACTGACTTTGGACGGCTCAAGAAGGCTTGGCTTCTACTTTTTTCCAAGGTAGGAATAAAAACATCTGCTGATACATTTTTCACCTTTTTAAGCCAACCTCTAAGGTTAGAAAATTACACATGAACATTTAAAAAATAGCCACTGCACAAGACATGATTGCAAGAGGGACTTTACCTAACAATTGCAATCAGTGTTATTGGCTTATTGTACCCTCAACGAATCCCCAACAATAAAAAAAAAAAAAAATAGCCACTACAAAAGGTTACATTACCTACTGTTTTACCTTATAGGCCATATGTCATCAAATGACAAAATTTGTATGAAGGAAACTTGAAAGAATAAAATCTATGTCAGAGAACAAATAGTAGAATCTAAATAGGTAAAATAGAAAAATTAAAAATAAAAATAATCAGTAAAATTAAAGCACATGAGTCAATAAAGGGGCTTTGAGAACAGAGGTAGGAAAATACAAAAATAGCAATGATCATCTTTTCTTAAAAATGTGTTTTTTAATTGACAAAACTGTGCATAATTATAGGGTACAATGTGATATTTTGATCTATGTGTATATTGCAGAAAAATTAAGTTAAGCTAATTAACTTACCTATCACCACACCACACATTGACCACAGTTCATAATGGTGGACTACATATTTCAAAGTCACTAATAGAACAGACTTTTAAAGTTCTTACCACATGTATGCTAACCTTCATACTTAAGGATTAGGAGTCCCAGTAATGCTGGAAGTTACAGCATAGACGTAACCATCTGTATATCCCAGGGGCAAGGAGTGTGCACGAAAGAAGGGCAGTTCTTGAAGTCAGGGCTGCTCAAACTTTCATTTGTGCATAAGTCACCTGGGAAGCTTATGTAGGTTCTAATTCAGTAAGTGTGGGGTGGAGCCTGGGATGCTGCATTTCTAAATCCCAGGTGCTACCCATGCTGCTGGTTCAACTATACATAACTAAGGAGAGAGCCAACTGTCAGAAACAGGAGAGGACAAGGAAAATACTCTGAGTGTCATGGAAGCCAGATGGTGGAGGTCTTTATTAGAAAGAAAGATTTGCATAAGAAAGTCTTGATGTATGACTTGATGTATGACTTGATGGATGTCAAAGTCATACATCAAGATGGAAGTTTAGGAAGGGAATAAGACTTCGGAGGTGAACTAGTGTAATAAGGTGTCAGTAGTTGCATGATGCCCTTCAGGTGATTCTTCTACAACTCCATAAACATGGAGAAATCAGCCACTTGAAAGAAGGATCTAAAAAGCCTTAGTCAGCACCAATCCTTTACCAATCAAATGTGTAGGTGTTCTAGATTTTTAAAGAATTATGTAGTTGTCGAAGGATAGACTGCCATGAAAGACTTAAGGGTAACTTAGCACTTTATACTCAGGCCATGACTTACCAAAATCCTCTTCCTCAGAAGGAGTGTCTGGTGGGTCTTCTAGGAAAAAGCACAAAAGGCAGAGAAATATTTGTGGGGGTTGATGACTCAGGAGTTCCATACCCATCTCTCCCTGTCCTAAAAAATCCTAATCCTTAGACTTTAACACCCACAATAACAGATTGACTGGACAAATTTACACTTAACACCCAATACCACTGATAATGAGCATCGAATCTTGAGAAGTGACCAGAACAAAAAATTGCATGAAGGTGCTTGAGGTAAGAAGTTTGGGGTGGGGAAATGCAGCCATTGACTCTTTCATTTTCATCCATGTCTTGTACAGTGTATGTGATCTGGACAGAAGTGAATTGTACAGATGTGAATAATTCATCACCAAGAGATGAGGCATTTTCTTTATTTTCACTTTCTGTTACTGTTAAAACCTCCGAAGACACATTAGCCATAAGAAACTTATTATGCACTAAATACCTTTTAATTGTATGCACAATAGCCAGCATAGACTAGAGAGATGCAATTCAAAGTCAGCAGCCCACCTGAAATCCATCACAGGTGGCCCTTTAAGTTTAACAGAAGCTCCCCAATGATCGCTATGAACATAGCCTATTCAATTTGCAAGGTAAAAATTATTGTTATTTTGAGGAAGGGAGAAGTAGCATGTGCCATAATGAACAGTGATAGCATTCCAATTCTTTAAGCTTCATATATGTTAAGAAATAATAATACTATCTATAAACACCCTATTCCCTGGTGCTTTATCAGACTTAACAACTCATTAAAACCATTGAAAATTCCTGCTATAGACCTTTGAGCAGATACAACAGTTGGTCTTAGTATTGATGTTCCTTGTCAATCTAATGGTAGCAAATCATTGAGAGTCATAATAGGGATAAAGATTCCAGGGAGAGTGATCATTTGTGAATTGTGCTCACTTGAGAAAGATAATAATGATAATTAAAATAGCAACCGATTTTTGAATACTTACTAGGTACTAGGTGCCATGTTCCATTTACATCATCTCATTTGATATTCATGACAACCCCTTCAGTAGTTGGAATAATCAGGTCTCTTCTAAAATTGAAGAGCTGAGGTTCCCAGGAGCAATGTGAATCTTGGGGTTTAAGCTTCATTTAGAGTTACCCTGCTAGTAAGTGGGGAATCTGGAATGGAAGCTTAGATATAGGTGTGTCCAGAGTCCATTTATAATCAGCATAACTACTAGTCTCTGGCAGTATCAAATGTATCACAAAAATAAAGGTTATTCATAATATTTTCAGGACACCCTTCATCCAGATCTTAAAAACTAGCAGTGCTGGCTCACAATCACTAGCATGGTATCCATTATTAGGGACATATTGGTTTTCAAACATACTATTTGAAAAGCCAGATATAGTGCCAAAAATATCATTTAAAATGACCATTTCTTATTGATTTTATTAGAGTAGCATGTATGTGCAAGGTTTGATGCCTGAAAAGTGGAATGGAATGTCCACATCCAACCCTAATGGTGTTATTTCTGTTCCCGGGCCCTGATGGCTGGGCCTCCATGAGAGAGCAGAAGGAAACTGGGAAGTTACTATCATACAATGCTGGTGCTTCACAGACATACTTAAATTCTCAGAACAACCACATACTATCAGTGTTGTATGCCCTGTTTTATAGATGAGAACATTGAACTCAGAGTGTTGAAAGTACTTACCCAAGGTTGCAGTGTCATTGGTTAAAAATTAAAACAAAACAAAGCAAACAAACGAAGCAAGACCCGGGTGCTCATCTCCTGTCATCCAGACTAAATATTATGCAATATAGTTTTGACTTTTTCTTCCCGGATTTTGCATAATGAATAAAAAAAAATCAAAGTTCACTTTTAGTGTAATCAATTTACAAGATGGCTGAGCCAGCTTTCTCTGCTAGCTAATGTCTTTTTCAAAAGCTGTTTGGGAGAAAATTCATATCTTATGCACACCTTTTGGTGTGTACAGATACCGAAGCCAAGTTATTTTGACCCAGACAACAACTGGGAAGACTGAAATCTCCAGTAAGAGAAGTTGTTAGATATGCATCCTGCCTATTCTACCTAGTGCGGGACATTTAGTATGAGGGGATCTTATTAACAATAACCAGGACCCCGGTCCTGAACTCACGTACAGTAAATAGCACCTAGTGGTGGGTCTACTAGATATTATGTTTCTCTTGAAAGGATGCAATGAAAGTTACACAGCAAACCTAGAATGTATTCTAGTCCAAAATGTTTAACGGACCACCATTTATATTTAACCCAACATACACTTTATAAAAAATAAAGAAACACACTACACAACATCCCAGAGAAGAACCCACAAGACAGCAGGTGAGTGTCAGAGAAAGGGACTATGGTGCTCCGAAGAGACTCGAGGGGCACAACCACCAGAGGCAGGGTCTGGCCCTGGATGAAGTTGGGATTTGGACAGAGACATTTGGCTACAGAGACATTTGGCGGGGACTGTTGTAAAAATCGAAATATAGAAGAACACTAGACAAAATTAACATTTGTTGAACTGGAAAGATGGAAATTGTTAACAAAAAAAGCAGGTAGCAAAAAAGCATATAAAGCAAAGTCTCATTCTTGTAAAAAAAAAAAAATTACATTTCTGGAAGGAAGTACTAGAATATGCTGCTTTATTTACTTAAATTTACTTGGATTTATTTCCCAACTGTCTGCAATGTGCATAATGCTGCTTCTATAGTAACACAAAATACTTTAACAAATAAGGTCTGAAATGGAAGTGCCTGGTCCTTCCCACACAGCCCATGTTTTAGTACTCAGAACACGTAAGTAGGAGGTAGAATATTGGGTGCATGTCTCCTTATGGCCCTAACTTTTGTCCATTCCATGGCTTTTGGGTGCCAGGGATGAGCTCCTTTGGAGTGCTGTAGCATGCCTGCCACTGTCAGCTGCCTGCCCTCACCCAATGTGGGGGCCGAGCCCTGTGAGAATCTAGGATTCTGCCTTAGTTGCTTTGCCCAGGTCTCTAGGCTCCATTCCCCTTTTCTGAGCCCGTGTGCTTGGTTTTGGCCCTGAGCTCCTACTTCACTTCTGTCAGCCTCGGAAACTGAGTCCTGCTCTCAGAACTCCAGTTCTCTGGCTTAAATATGCCTGTGTGTGCATAGAGAGGATGGGATGCCCAGAGGTAGGACGCTGCCATTTACTTCAATTTCCAGGGCTCTCCTTGGCAGAATTGCCACTGCTGTACACTGCTGGCAGAATTGGACCCTTTCTGGTTGCTGCTCCCTGACCAAACTGTGCCGATCTTGATAAGCTCATTAGAATGCAGTGCACCAGGCAGGTGCCCCGAGGGTCAGCCGCTGCAGACTGCTTCATTTTCCATTCTGTCCTGACTTCCACCCTCACCCAACTCACTGCCTACGCTCTAGAGATGTGCAGTCTGCAAGCCCAGGGCCTGCATCAACTGACAAAGAGGCTTGTTTTAAAATCCTTACCTAGGGCAAGAACTCAACTCAGGGCATGGGCACAACTACATGCAGAGGCTCATCACTTTCTTCTTTTTAAAATTTATTTATTCATTTAGCAAACATTTATTGACCTGTTACTGGGCACTGAATACTACACAGAGAACTGGGACTACACAGGTGAACTGGGGAATCCCTGCCCCCCTGGAGTTGTGTGCAATGCATCAGGATGATGGGTCTAACAAATAACAGGTCAATAATTATTTACTTGCACATGCACTAGGAAGGAGAAGTACATGGTGTGGGGACAGCATTTACTATGGGATTTAAAGGATGAGCTCGCATGACATTTGGCAGTCTCAGCAAAGAACAGGCGGGGGTGGGGAGCCTGTGATGGGAATGAGCTTGGCAACCAGCCCGGAGGCCAGAGTGGCTGGAGGATGCTGCGCTGGGGCCTGAATCCTGTGAGTTAGGGCAGGAGAAGAGCGATGGGAAGGTGAATGGGCACATCCAACTGCCACGTAGAAGGCCCTAACTGCCCCCTCACTGAGATGCTGTTGTGAAAATGTACACCAGAGCACTGAGGTCTGAGCCGTAGGATGCAAGGTCCCTGAGTATCACCCGTAATCTCTTATGTTCCACAAAAAACAAAAACAAAAAAAAAAAAACTACTGAGTCCAAAGAGGTAACAGTATTCTGGGCATCATGGTACCAGAAACAAAACAAAATTTGTTATCCTAAGCATCAGTAACCTTTCTTGCAGATCTAGTAGACACAATTTAAATAAAAATTCAAATAAAAATTTAAATGAAAATTAAATAAAAAGTTCAATAGTAGTGGGGTTAGAGAAGGCCTAGAGACTTCAGCAGAGAAAGGGCCAGGAAACATGGTCCACACAAGAAATGTTTCACCCAGAGAGAGGAGATGATAGCAAAGATGGACATCTATAAAATCAGAGTTTCAGAACGGTTACAGGGAAGAGGAGCAAATGCCACATTTTAGCAACTAGAAATACTGTAAATTTTTATGGAATATAAAGGGTTTGAAAACTCATAGCCTGAAAAAATACATTTCAGACGGAGGATGTACAGTTCTGCCTTCTGCATGCCCACGGTGGTGTCCAAGAGGCCCAGCACAGGACTGCCTCTCACTCCCCGTAGGACTTCAGGCAACTCATCTGTAAAATGGGGTGGAGCTTCATCACAGGAGTAAATGATCACCAGTGTCTGCCACTACATGGGACCTTGGTGAATGCCAGTGTCTTTCCTTACTGAGCCCCCAAAGGTGGTGCCACATGAAAATAAAGTAAGTGGATGAAAATAAGTGGTAATTATTGATTTAGGAGAGAAGAAACAGGGTCTTCCTATTTCTCTGTAGCCCCACTCTTAGCAAGGAGCTACTGCTCAATGAGTTTTGGTTGAATGAATATAATATAAATCTATTTTAATTATTTATCATTCAAAATAATTTAAAATGATTAATTTTAATAAATGATTGATATTTCAGGAAAGAGCCTGAACTAGGAAGCAAACATGTGCACATCAAACTATACCCAATGATATCCCCTCCAAAAATACAATGCTATGATAAATCTTCTTTGATATTTATGGAGAGCAGAAAACTCCTGATGGCCCTTTAGTACTATACCACAGGAAGCTTTGGACCAAGGTTCTTGTCAGAGCTTAGACCAGTGGTTCTCAAGCAGTGGATTGTGACCCACAGGAACTATATCAAAGGGCCATGGCATTAGGAAGGTTGAGAACCACTGGTTAGACACTTGGCTGTCTAGGAACTTTTGCCACTATGCTTAATATCCTCTGTCACATAAATACATACATACACATATATGAGCATATATTTTCCACAATTCCTTAACTCATACTGTGTACCCACTTTTCCTTTTCAATTTTCTCAATTTGTTCTTATTCCAGAAGTTCAAATATCATGTCCCAGCCTTTTATCGGATGTCTTTAACACTAAAGTATAAATCATGGTGTGAGTATAATAAGCCACACATTTCAAAAGGAAATTGAGTAATTTACTGATAGTAGTGTTAACTACATTTTAAAAGATGTCCCGAAGGAGAGAAACATACAGTACAAATTTCTTGCAGAAATTATGGCATCTGGGTGATCAATAGCAGATAAGAGTAGCTAAAGAAAAGGATAGATTTCTACAGTAATCGCGCCATTTCTGAATTTTTCATGCAATTAATTACTTGCTATGCTTATTTATAAGGCAAGTCATATTTTTCAACATATACTACTGCCTGTTTTAATTTGCAATTTAAAAAAAAGCCAATCACTCTGCGTCCCCCCAAAGACCAAGGGTTCACTGAATGAAGACCCATGAGGTAGCATCTCCAGCAATGTCATCCTAATAGGCCCCTGCCCCCCAGGAGCCCAGCCCCTCTGTCCAGAATTGGCACTGCCTTTTGAGTAAGGAAAGGTTCAGTCTCTTTCCCTGTCAGCCTCTGTAAAATGACATAATGATGCACAGCAAGGGAGGTGAGAAAAGGGAGGTAGAAACTGCACAGAGCACAGAATCTAATAGCTGCCTAAATCACAACTCGAAAATGATTCTCAACGATTGGTAAAAATCTGACCTAATTGATTTTGCACTGTGTTCTGGAAGAGAGCATCTGTAGAAATTGTGCCTGTTACATTCATTTACTCTTTTAAATGAAAATAGATTTGTATTGTTTTTGCCCATTCACTCAAAAGTTCTTGAGTGCCCACTCTCTGTAACTCGGGTCATAAAGAAATAGCAAGACCCCACTTGGCCCTTGAATAGTCGACAGGCCAGTAAGGATGAGAATATTACCATATCTCTTGAGGCAGTGATAGCACATAGGGAAATTACTGTAATAAGACAGAAAAAATGAGGAAGTGTCATGATCCTCAAAAATGAAGAAGTATAGACCATGGAAGCAGCTTTGGAGATTCAGATTGGGCTACTGACGTGAGGCTGTATCCCATTTTCTGATTCAGAAGCATAGTCAATGTCACAGTTTTCTCCATGTCCATGGGACTGTAGAGCAGATTAGGTAAAGAAAGACATTCAGCATTTCTTACTCATTTCAATATATTACCTTAAACACACATGTTTAGAGAGTGGAAGAGGAAAAGAGGTCTCAAGTGCAAAGAGGCAGGAAGAGCAAAATATGGCCCATGAAGCAGGTTATGCAAATTTGTCCGATGCCAAGATACTCAACAATTTCTCAACCCCAAAGAGAAATCTGAAGGTTAATCTAAAGATCAGTTCACATATATTCATCCACCTTTGCAGAATGTCTAATTATGTTTCCACCTCTAAAGGTCAGACACAAAATAATAGCCACAGTCCAGTCCAGGTAGTGGGCAGAGAGAAGAAAGAGTGCAACTGGGATGAGCAACGGCTGCCAAGTATCTCCGTGATGGATACAGAGAAAGGATTAAATGGCCATGAAGGGACATTAAGGGGCTTCTTTCTTTCTAGGTCATTGACCCATAATAGAGTCCAATCACCACATACAAGGAGAACACAACCAGGATCCTCAATGAAAATCAAACTCCTCAAATAACAATGTTCTCTTTTGAATGACAATTCACTACAATCACTACAATTTATGAATTTGACCAGATTTTTCATCTTGCACTACAAATGAGTTAAGAATGACAGTTTTCAGCCTACCTTTAATATTTAATTAAAGCAGCAGATTTTGCTAAGATTTGATAAGGAAGAAAACAAGGGGAAAAAAAAGCAGCACCTCACAATACTGCTCACCCGGCGACATGGTATTCTTTTTTAAATATAATAACATTGTCATTTTATTTTACTGGACTGTAAGTTCTTTTAAGTGCAAGAACTATGTCTTTTTATCTTTGTATCTTCAGCCTATAACACAGTCCTAGACACATATATGCATTCAATAAATATTTATTGAATAAATTAATAAAGAATTGGATTTTAATGAATGGGGAGGGAGAGGAAATTCCATTGCTACACAGAACAAAGAGGACCAATCTGATTGACCAAGTGCTTCCATAAGTACATCCCATTTCAAGCATTTCAATTCTATTACTGTGTACTTTGAGCCTAGAAACAGCCTCAGAATCCTTTTCAATAAAAGCAGGCCAACATGTTGCTCTGGGGCATGTGGAGTAAAATCTTATTTCCCATTTCTACAATAGAGGATCCCATCAATAAGCTTACTGTAGTCCCTCCTCATCCACGGTTTCACTTTCTGCAGTTTCAGTTACCTGTGGTCAACTGAGTTCTGAAAATATTGAATGAAAAATTCCAGAAATAAATAACTTATAACTTTTAAATTGCATGCCATTCTGAGTAGCATGATGAAGTCTCAGGCATCCTGCTCTATCCTGCCCAGGATATAAGTTATCCCTTTGCCCAGTATATACATTCCCCACCTCTTAGTCATGGACATCCTCTACTCCTAACATACAACCATTGATACCATCACAGCTCAATGATCTAGAGTCACATGAAGGAGGTGATCCTCCCTCTGACACATTATAAGAAGGTCCATAGCAGCCTAAGAATACACCTCAATGGCTGTCGTTCACCTTGCTTCATCTCATCATGTAAAGATTGCATCATCTAACTTTATCACAGGAAGAGTGAGTACGGTACAACAAAAAATACTGAGAGAGGGAGAGGGACCACACTCATAACTTTTATTACATATCTTGGTATAATCTATTTTATTATGAATTATTGTTATTAATTTCTTATTGTATGTGATTTATAAATAAAATTTTGTTAGAGGTATGCACGTATAGGAAAATACATAGTACATGTAGAGTTTGGTACAATCTGCAGCTTCAGGAACATATGCCCCCCAAATAAGAGTAGAAATGTATTAACAATTCAAATAATTAGCATATCCACAAACATGCCCATGTTAGAGTTTGTTATTTTGCCTTTTTTCCTCTCTCGTAAGGCATTTGTGTCTATAAACCTTCGGCTGACTTCAAGCTCAGCACAAGACAACTTTTGTTGGTATCTTTCTTATAAATGGCGTTAATTCATAAACTTGGACTATTAAAATATTTGTGAAATTTGACACTGATTTTTCTGCTATCTGGGATATTGTATATCTATTTATGTCTGTCTAGAATTCTATTGAATCACTAATACCTGGCACACATTAGGTGCTCAATAAATAATTGTTGACTAATGGAACTATAAAATTTTCAAGTCCTACAACTTTTTTTCACCCGTTCTTAGATAATTACCTTGCTAAGCATGGTATCTGGGACAGTTTCTGCCTACACTGGCCTCCATAAAATAGCCTACAAAGATCTAGTACTCACAAATTTCACTCTTTGGGCTGATGTTACCCAAGTCTGGTGGCACATTTTTTTTTTTTTATTGTTGGGGATTCATTGAGGGTACAATAAGCCAGTTACACTGATTGCAGTTGTTAGGTAAAGTCCCTCTTGCAATCATGTCTTGCCCCCATAAAGTGTGACACACACTATGGTGGCACATTTTTAAGAAATCACTAGTAATTCTGAGAATATTCTGTGGCTCCATGCCAAAAAGGGATAAGCAAAGTCCCAGGCACCATCCTCGAACTGAACGCTACATTCTCCCAAGCTTTCCATTCTGTGGCCAGACTTGATTTTCTTCCACTGTCTGTTGTTTTAGTGTCTTTCTTGTGGTCAATCTCTAAAACCACCCATTTTGCACATGGATATGGAGCCCAGCAATCAGAACGGCAAGGCTTTTGCCTTTTTTCTGTCAGCTTCTTTTTTTCCAGAGCTAAATTGTGACTAGTCACTCACTCGCCCCCCTGGTTTTTGACCTAAACTTATGGAGTTGGCAAAAATTTCCTTTGTTCAAAATTTCCATGTTTTGCCTGAATGTCCTTGATCACTACTACTGTTTCCTAAATCAGATTCTTGTTGACCACCAACTTGGTCAAGTCAGGTTTGAATTGGTTATAACACCGTGAGGGTTTTTTTTTAAAATACATAGAACTTTTCCTCTGTGTGAGCACAGAGATGTACTAGCAAACCTTCCAAAAATTTCTTCAATCCAAAAATATTTATGGGTCATTTGCTTTATTCAGAACACTGTCCTAAGCACTGGCATTAACAAGGAATAACATAAACATAGGCCCTGCTCTTATGGAACTTAAGAGAAAGATATAACCAACTAATTACACAACTAATTATCGAATTATTATTGTGCTGAGATATCATAAAGGAGAGATATGCGGTGCTATAAAATTGTAAAACAAGAAAACATGACTTGGTTTCATGAGTCAAGGAAGGCTTGCACTAAGTGTTAGAAGACAGGCAGGAGGTTGGAGGATGAGGGTTCAAGGCAGAGGCAACATCAGATAAGAAGCCTACAAGAAAGCACAGAGCATTCAGGTCACAGGACCAATAAATGTCTAGCATGATTGGAAAGAAGCAAAAATGTAAAGAGCGGTAAGAAAAAAGGCAGAAACAATGGAGAACAGACCTTATGCAGGGGCTCGTAGGCTTGTGTTTTTGTCTTTCTCACAGTATCAGTGGAAAACCACTGAGGAGTTCTAGGCAGGGGAAGATGTATATTTCATCTGTGTGCATTGTGGATAATACTGGAAGGGAAATGAGGATGATGCCAGGAAACCAGGTCTGGGAAGCAGAGCAGAATTCTGGGTGAAAGACGATTGTATCTTGGATTAAGAAAACAACAGTGGAGAGGGGAGAAATAGATTGACACAAAAGGCATTAGACTGGTAAAAATGATAGACTTTGACCAAAGTTATGGGGAGGGGAAAGAGCAGTTGATGATGACTTCCGTGTTCCCAAACTGGACAACTACATCCAGTCGGCTGGTTGTACCAGCCATGGGGATGAAAAATGGAGGAATGGAAGACTGATGGTGAATGTGTTTCTGAACATAGGCCATATCCCTAGGTACAGGTGTCGTGTGTTATATTGGCATTGTATACTTGAGTCTGGAACCCAGAGAAAAATATCAAAGTCAATATACTAAGAAAAAAAATTTCACTGAGGCAATGGTGTTTTATGAGGTCAAGCAACATATCAGTTATATATATTTCATGAGGCCCCAGGCTCAAAACTAGCATAAATTAAAGACAACTCCCACGTCAGTTAATATGTTAAAAATGTACATTTGAAAGAAAAGCTATGGGCAAGGTTAAGAATGGGTAAAGAAAGAGTCCTAATGGGAAGAGCAGAGAGCCAAGGCCAAAATTGTGCTTTTACACAGAAAAGGAAGAGAGAAAAACAACATAACAAGAAAGTGACTGAGAGACATTAGGAAAACTTTCGAATTCTACAATTAGAATGTCTTCTAACTAAAAAGCAATCATCATTATTTTTAGCATGGGAAGATGGCAGATCTTCCATGCTGTGCTTCTTATAAGATTACAGCAACTAATGTGATAAGCACAAAACACTCCGGAAGTGACATTTCCTTTTGTCTTTACCTGTTATACCGATCTTCTTGTGGCCCCCCAAATACAGTAAAGCAGAGAAGCTATGACATTTAGGTATCTTTTCAGAATTATACAAATAATACTTTTTCCGTATTCCATGCCTTGCAAGGTGTAGAATTCACCATTACCCAGCTTACACAACATCAGTCAACACATATTTGTTAAATGTCTACTATCTGCCAGAGCCTAGGAATACAAAAAAGCATAAAACAGACACAATTCCTGCCCTTTTGGAGCTTACTGTCCACCAGACAGCTGGACAATTATAAATGAGCCTACAAAGAAAATAAGGCTAGAAATTATGGTCAGTGCTCATGGAAGAAAACTACAGGATGTTATGATAGAATGTAACAAGGAAATCCTAACTTTTTTTCACATGTGGGTAGTGAAAGGGTCAGGGGAAAAGTAACTCTGAGCAGGTGGCCTTCAAGCCTATGTATAAAAGGTGAGTAGAAGCAGCCCCAGCCAAAGGAGCACCTACAGAGCAAAGATAGGACCGGTCATGCAGGGCCGCTAAGCCAGGGAAAGGAGTCAGGATTTTATCCTAAATGTAATAATTTGCTCACCTATTCATACATTCTAGTTTGTATTTTGGAAAGATCAGTTATTTTTTTTTTTAATTATGAATTAATCAGAAATAAAGCAGGGAAATTTCCCCTTCTGCTCATGAAGGATTAATTGCTTCCCTCTTATAAATAGCTACAGAAAAAAATAAATAACAACTTTCAGAGTATGGGAATGTTATGTCTAAGGGAGGAGAAATAAACTAAGGTAGGGCTTCCAGCTGCCGCAGATTATAGCCCTGAAGCAGCATCAAGGAGATAGAGATCAGAATTTGAACAGGCAAAGAGAACTAAAATCTGTGGGTAAAATATCAAGAATATCACAATAGTAAGTAGTCTAATACAATCATAGTTAAAGTCCCAAAAGGAAAAGAGGGGCAGAAAAATATTCAAGAAAATAACGTATGAAATGTTTCCAAATTAGAGGAAATCTATAAACCCACAAAGCTAAGAATCTCATCAAACCACATGCAGAGTAAATGTGAAGAAAATCACACCAGAGAACACCATAATCAAATTGATGAAAAAAGAGCAAAACTGAAAACAAGATCTTAGAAGCAGCCAGAGAAAGCCATGTTTGTAGAGAGGAAGCATACTAAGATCAGATGACAGTGGGCTTCATCAGAGATCCACAAGGACGAGACTCAGATCTTTAAAGCCCAGAAGGAGAAAAAAAGCACTGCTCATACAAAATTCTATGTCTGGAGAAAAATCTTCTAAAAATGAAGATAAAATAAAGACATTTTCAGATCAGCAGAAGGTGAGAGGATTCATTACCAGAAAATCAGTATGGTGATGCTAAAGGAAGCTCTCCATGCAGAAAGAGAATGATATCAGATGTGAGGAGCAACCGAAATGGTAAATATACAGAAATATATATAAATAACTTCGTCATTTTAATTTATTTAAATGATAATAGGCTGTTTAAAGCAAAAATTATAGCAGTGTGGGATTTATAATACATGTTGAATTTAAACGTGCAACCATGATTAGACCAAGGACACGGGAAGAGTAGCAGAAGTACAGTGGTGTAAAATTCTTATAGCATGCGTGGAGTGGTACAATGCTATTGGGAGGAAGACTAGGGTGAATTAGAGATGTGTCTGCTGGGAACCCTAGAGCAACCATTGCTATGGGCTGCATGTTTGTGCCCCCCTCCGCCACATTCATATATTGAAATCTTAACTCCTACGGTGATGGATTAGGAGTAGGATCTAAGGGCTTTGGGGAGGGGACTAGGTTGTAGGGGCAGAACCTATAGCGCAGGCTTCCACTATATAAGAACACAGTGAGAAGGCACCATCTATTAACCTAATATGCCTTGACTTTGGACTTTCTAGCCTCTAGAGTTGTTGGAACTAAATTTCTGTTGTTTATAAGCTACCCAGTTTATGGTAGTTTGGTATAGCAGCTTGAATGGCCAAGACAATCACTAAAAAATGGGACAAAATATAGCAACTAAATTGTTGGTGAAGATAAAGTGGAATAATAAAAACAAACCTCATTCAAAGAGAAAGAAAAAGGAAAAAAAAAGAATACAGAACAGATAGGACAAATTTAAAAAATGAACAACAAGATGCTGGGTATTAGGCCCAACTGTGTTGATAATTAGATTATGAGTAAACTTTGACTAAAAGGCAGACCTTTTCAGTTTAGATAACTTTTGAAAAAGCAAATCCCAAGTACCTGCTGACCATAAATCACAAATCCTGGGTTTGAATAATTTTTCAATAGAGGTTCCTTAATTTCTTGGGTTTATGGTGCTTTTTAGATGATTGTGACACATTTTTCTTCACTCATTAAAAGAAAATGCTTTTTGTAGACTTTTAAGGGATTTTTTAAATAATAACTCTGTCTCAATAATTGTAGAGAATGAGTCATGAAGGAATTTTGCATGCTAAACATTAAAATCTCTATTCTTGTGCCTTCCTTCTAACTACCATTCTCTGACCTGTGAAAAAATGTGTGTCCCATAGTTGAAGTAACTCTCTCAAAATATTAAGGCCTTCGAAGTTTCTTTCCTGATACTGTGATAAATCTTACTTGATAATGGCTATGAAATAGATAGCCATTATTTATTCTAACATATAGAATATAGGTTTGACAAAAAATGAAAATAGAAAGCATTTGTAAATCTAAGAAAAGGCCTCTTTGGAATTTAATATAACTTAACTGCTTCAGAGGGAGAGATTGTTATGTTTTATTTCTCAGCAACATTTTCAAACATAGTACAATATGGTCCACTTCAAATATTGCCCTCTCAAAACACAACAATTACTTACATGAAATAGCTTGAAAAGTGAAAATCATATACCATGAGCATGTATGAAAATATACCTATGTCTTAAGAATCTTTTGTATCATTTTAATTAGCATTGATAGAATGTGACATCTATGATCTAGCCGTACAGGTGATAAATGAAGCCACCAATATCTTTAAGATATACACCTTGGCCTGAGGACTGCAAACTTGGAGGGGAAGAAAAGGAGTTGCTCCTTTTTTTGTCTAGAGAAGGATATTGACTGGTTAGCAATTTAAATGCCGACCATAAGCCATATGTGCAAAAATACAAATGGCTGATAGCCAGGTTAATCTTCTTATTTTAATTTTTCTTTCAACAGGAAGGTACTCCCAGCAACACGCTGCACTGTGGGGTGCTGTGGCTTATTTTGCTGAACACATAGAGACAGTTACAGAATTGTCCTCAATGGTGCCCTAGTGGTCTGGAAAATTTACTAAGGTTTTCCTCTTCTTTCATTAAGATTGCCATTTTGCATACAGCTCTTGAAGAGCTTCTGGCTATTCATTTTATATATGCTGTCAGCTCATTGGGGGATTACAACATAATACAGGAAAGAGAAAAACACATGTGGAAAAAAGCATTAGTTGTATTACACAGATTTTTGTCTACAATCCATAAAAGCTATGACAAGAAGGTAAAAACTTTATTCAACAGAAATCCTCTTGAGAAGAATAGCTATTTTCTTATTTAAAAAAGTATTTGGTGTACCAATTGATTGCTCTGGCTAGGACTTCCAGTACTATGTTAAATTATAGTAGTAATAGTGGGCATCCTTGTCAGGTTCCCGTTTTAAGCAGGAATGCTTTCAACTGTTTGCCATTCAATATGATGTTGGCTGTGGCTGTGGGGCTAAATCTCTATTATTTTGAGGTATGTCCCATCTATGCTTATTTTCTCAAGTGTTTTTATCAAAAAAAAGTGGAATTTTGTCAAATGGTTTTTCTACATCTATTGAAAAGATGATATAGTATTTCTTTTTACTTCTATGTATGTGGTGAATTATTTTTTTTTTTAATTTTTTTTTGTGGTGAATTATTTTTATAGATTTTATGTATGTTGAACCAACTTACATCTCAGACATTAAGCTCAACTGGTCATGAAGAATTATTTTTTTGCTGTGTAGCTGAATACTGTTTGCTAAGAGTTTATTGAGAATTTTTGCATGTATATTCATTAGAGATATTGGTCTGTGGTTTTCTTTCTTTGTTATGTCCTTTCCTGGATTTGGTATCAAGGTGATATTCGCTTTGTAGAATGAGTTGGGGAGGGTTCCTTCCTTCTCAATGTTGTGGAATAGTTTCTGCAATATTGGTACCAGTTCTTTGAAGGTTTGGTAGAATTCTCATGTAAAACCATCAGGTCTGGGACTTTTTTTGTTGTTAGAAGATTTCTTATTATTGTTTTATTTTTGGTGCTTCATATTGGTCTGTTCAGGAGTTATGTTTCTTCCTGGTTGAGTCTATGGAGGTAGTGTGATTCTAAGAATTTATCCATTTCCTCCACTTTTCAAATTTATGGGCATAAAAATTTTCATAGTATTCAGTTTTATTTTTGTTTAAACAAAACATAGTATTGATGTTTTATTTTTCATGATATCTGTTAAAAGACTGAAACAGACCCACATCTCTCATCACTCACAAAAATTAACTCATGATAGATAATATGCTTAAACCTAAGACATGAAACTATAAAAATTCTAGGAGAAAATGTTGGAAATACTCTTATAGATATCAGTCTAGGCAAGTAATTTGTAAAGAATACCCCAAAAGCAATCACAACAACAACAAAAATAAATAAATAAATGAGACCAGATCAAGTTAAAAAGTTTCCACATAGCTAAGGATACAATCAACAAAGCAAATAGATAACCTACAATGTGGGAGAAGATATTTCACACCACCTACCTAATAAAGGACAGATAACCAGAATCTTAAAAAAAAAACTTCATCAAATCAACATGAACAAATCAAACAATCAATAAATCAAACAACCCCATTAAAAGTTAGGCAAGTGACATGAACAGAAACTTTTCTAAAGAAGACAGACTAATGACCAAGAAACACATGGAAAAATGTGCATGTCTCTAATCATTAAGGAAATGCAAATCAAAACCACATTGAGATGTCACTTTACTCCAGTGTAAATGGCTCACACCACAAAGTCCCAAAGCAACAGATGCTGGCATAGATGTGCATAGAAACGAACACTCATAAACTATTGGTGGAACTAGTTTAAACTAGTTCAAACTCTATGGAAAATAGTATTGAGATTCCACAAAGAGCTTAAAGTGGACCTACCATGTGATTCTGCAGTTTCCCTCCTGGCATTTTACCCAAAGGTGGTGGGGGAGACATTCTACAAAAAAGACCCATGCACTTGAATGTTTATAGAAGCACAATTCACAATCACAAAGATGTGGAAACAACTCAAGTGCCCATCAGTACATGACTGGGTTAATAAATTGTGGCATATGTACTAGGTATACCATGGAATACTCTTCAGCTATTAAAAAGATGGGGATGTAGTATCTTTAGTAGCGACCTGGATGGAATTAAAGACCATTCTCCTAAATGAAGTACCACAAGAATGGAAAAACAAAAACCACATGTACTCAGTACCAAACTGGAACTAGTTGATCAACATCTATGTGCTCATATGGAAGCAAAACTAATGGAAATTTAAGTACGTGGGAGGGAATAAGTGGAAAGATAAATTCTCACCCAAACAATACATAACATGGGTGCACTGCATGCTTTCTGGGTAAAGGGCACACCTAAAACTCTGACTTAAAAAATACAATAGCAAATTATGTAACTAAAACGTATATACACCCATACATTCAGATTTTTTTTTTTAAAAAAAGAATGCATTTAAAATAGTTCCAAGAAATAAATCTAGGAATATATTTAACCAAGGAGGAAAAAGATCTCTATAGGAAAAACTACAAAACACAGATGAAAGATACTATAGAAGACACAAACAAATGGAAAAACATCCCATGTTAATGGACTGGAAACATCAATATTGTTAAAATTACCATACTGCTCAAAGCAATTTACAGATTCAGTGCAATCCATTATAAAATACTAGCATCATGGTATTTGTTTTTCACAGATTTAGAAACAAATAATTCAAAAGTCCATTTGGATCCAAATAGTCAGAATAACCAAAGCAATCCTAAGCATATCCATTACCTGACTTGAAATTATACCAAAAGGTTATGCAACTATTATAGCATGGTACTGGTATAAAACTAGACTGATCAATGCAGTAGAATAGAAAACCTAAAAATAAAAGTATATGCCTGCAACCAACTGATCTTTGACAAAGCAGACAAAACCATACACTGGGGAAAGGATATCCTACTTGATAATGGTGCTGGGAAAATTGTACAGCCATGTGCAAAAGAATAAAACTGGATCCTTACTGTTCACCATATTCAAAAATTAACTCCAGATGAATTACAATGATGGGGAGGACACTAACATCTCTGACTTCATCACTACACAATATATACATGTAATAGAATTGAATTTGTATCCCCTATGTATACATGTATTAAAAAAAAAACTTTAAATTAGATTAAAGACTTAAATATAAAACCTAAAACCGTGAAAATTTTAGAAGAAAACCTAGGAAAGACTCTTCTAGACACTGGCCAAGGCAAAGAATTTATGATTAAGAATCCCAAAAGCAAATAAAACAACAAAAATAAACAACAGGATTTAGTTAAACTAAAAAGCTTCTTCACAGCAAAATAAATATTTAAAAGAGAAACTATAGAAGGGGAGAAAATATTCATAAAGTATCTGACAAAGGACTAATATCCAGAATCTAGAAAGAACTTAAAAACTCAGCAATAAAAAACAACTGCATTAAAAAGTGAGTAAATGACTTAAACAAGTATTTTTCGCATAAGTACCACACGCTAAATGATTGTACCACTAGAGCTTCGTGAACAGGTATTTTTCAAATAGCCAACAAACACATGAACAAATACTTATCATCACTAATCATCAGAGAAACGCAATAAAACCACAGTGAGAGATAACATCTTACTTCAATCACAATGGCCATTACTAAAAAGTAAAACACAAAACAAACAAAAAAAAACTGCAGATGTTGGCACCCATGTAGTGAAAGGAGAACTCTTACACACTGTCAATAGGAATGCCGATTAATGCAGCCACTATGGAGATGAGTGGGAGATTTTGCAAAAAAATGATAGATTTGCCATTTGATAATGCAGTCCCACTACTGGGTTATCCACCCAAAGGAAAAGGAAACATTATATCCTCCAAAAATACCCATACTCATATCCTTATTGCAGCACAATTCATAATTGCAAAGATAGGGAATCATCCTAAGATTCTTCATCAGATGAGCAAATAAAATGTGGCATATATACACAATACCATAAAAAATGAAATAATGTCTTTTGAGGTGAATTGAATGAAACTGAAAGCCATATTATTCTAAGCGAAGCAACTCAGGAGTAAAAAACCAAATACCACATGTTCTCAGTTGCAGGTAGAGGCTAAGCTATGGCTTACACGAGGTCATACAGAGTGGTATAATGAACACTGCAGACTAAAAATGGAGGGCAGTGGTTCAGTGCCTATAGCTCAGCGGCTAGGGTGCCGGCCACATACACTGAGGTTGGCGGGTTCAAATCCATCCCAGGTCAGCTTAAACAACAATGACAAGTACAACAATAACAACATCAACAACAACAATAAAAATAGCTGGGCGTTGTGGCGGGCGCCTGAAGTTCCCAGCTCCTTGGGAGGCTGAGGCAAGAGAATCACTTAAGCCCAAGAGTTTGTGGTTGCTGTGAGCTGTGACACCATTGCACTCTACCCAGGGCAACAGCTTGAGACTGTATCTCAAAATAATAATAATTATAATAATAATATAAAAATAAAATAAAAATGGAGGACAGGAGGGAGATGAAAGATTACCCTTTGTGTAAAATATACACTACTCAGGTGATGGGTATATTAAAAGCCCAGACTTCACCACTCTAATACATACATGTAACAAAATTCAACTTGTATCCTCCCAGTCTACCGGGGGGAAAACGTCTTTTAGTTCAGTTACAGATCTATTAAATAAATTAATAGTAGGCTGAGCTTTTTACCCAGAGTGACATGGTATAAAATTTGGATCACATGCATGGAAAAGCAAATGCCCTTTCTTGGCATTGATTTGAGTTGATACTTCCAGGTTAGAGTGATGCTATAGTTCTTGTAAGAGTTAAGCTTCCTCTCAGGTTCTTTGACACCTCTGAACCTTTCACCAGGCTGCAAGCTCACAGGAGGCTAGCAGAGACTCTTATTCATGTCCTCATCCAGCCCCCAAGAAGACACAGCACAGTATCTTAGAAGGCCTTTGTGAATGGCTGTGCACCAAATAAATTAAAACACAATTGCCTTCTGACAAGATAGCATTGTTTCACTTCAAAATGTCTGTTTTGATGAAAATTTAGAAAGTAAACTTTATTTAGTTTAGGCAAATAATCTGTATCCTGAACCAAGTGATATAACATACAACAGTAATGACTACAGATGCTTTGACTAGGGTAAATGTTTACCTTATAAATAAAAATAGGAAAGTTAAAAATAGAGCCTTAGGCTTGGCACCCATAGCTCAGTGGTTAGGGCACCAGCCACATACGCTAGGGCTGGTGGGTTCAAACCCGGCCCAAGCCTGCTAAACAACAATGACAAGTACAACAACAACAAAAAATAGCTGGCATTGTGGGGGGCACCTGTAGTCCCAGCTACTTGGGAGTTGGAGGTAGGAGAATTAAGTAAGCCCAAGAGTTTGAGGTTGCTATGAGCTGTGACGCCACGACACTCTACCAAGGGTGACATAGCGAGACTCTGTCTCAAAAAATAAAATAAGAGGACTTGGTTGTGGAGTGAGTTTTATATGTTAAGGAACTACTAGAACACTTGGCAAGTGCATAAGCTTGAGCTATGAGGGAGCTTGAGCTATGAGGGAGGCCTTATTTGCTCCATTTGCTGACTCAGGGCTTACGCGAACCTCTCTAGGCAGCACAATGGTTAAATGGCCAAACTGGAACTTGCACCCAGATTCTAACTCTAGGTCTGTTGCTCTTTCCACTACCCACAACTGCTTTCTACTGGAGACTCAAACTTCACAGAAACCTGCTTTCTTCCATCCCCGCTGCCTGTACATGCTAATAAGAAACAAACCAGCAAACAAAGAAAGAGTAAATAAAGCCTCCTTCCATTTTCTATGTTCCCAGAATTTTAAAAGATTAAGCTATTTCCATTCACTGACATTAAATCCTGATTCTTCCTCCAATTGCATTTTTACAAAGATTGGGGGAAGTACAATCCAAGATGGCGGCCAAGTAACAGATTCCCTGCAACAGAGCACGGGGAGTGTGGGGAGATAAGACTCCAGGCATCTCTGGCTGGTGGGATCTGCCTAAAATCATCACTTTGAGGACACAGGGAGTCAGCAAGGGACTTCTGGACCCCAAGAGAAGGACAAAAACAGTGGGAAACTGGCAAGTGGTTGCATGTGTTCAATCAACCTAATCATGCCAGCAACCATAAGTATAAGCAGCAGTGAGACTGCAAACTGGAAAGGCCTTACCTGTGAACTGTTTTGGTGTTTTTGGATATGGCACTCAGTTGAACTACCTTGGGGAGAGATTGAGCAGGAGTACGGAGAATTTTGGGCATTGTCTAGGGCCCCAGACTGAGCCACTGAGCTGCACGGAGCTAATAGTGTTCGGCTGTGGGCCATAGGGAGCCATTGTGAGAGAACTGCCCTGGCAAGCTCTGCCCTCAGGGTCGCAGAGCAAGGATCGGGCGGGAGCTAGTAACCTAGTGACTGAGCAGCCTAAAGGCGGGGACTGAGTTGCCTTACAGCCTTAACCCTCAGGGGCAGAGTGAGACCGGTTTTGGCACACTGGAGCCTCGGGCTGTTGCCCTGGGTAGAGTGCCATGGCATCACAGCTCATAGCAACCTCAAACTCCTGGGCTTGGTGCTGTCCAGACCTTCATAAGAGCTGCGCTGCGACCCCCGACCCAAGACCCACACCTGCTAGGCCTCTGCATGCCCTGACCAGGAACTGCAGGAGCCACGCAACCCTGCGTCCTCCCTCCTGTACCCTCCCTGCCTCCACGCCAGCCCGCTCATCTGGCCAGGGACTCTGGTAGCCGCGTGCCCTCCGGAGCCCTCCCTGCCTCTGTGCAGAGCCCTTCTCCTGGCCAGAGACTGCTGGAGACTTGGGCTCTCTGTGCCAAAGTCACTGGGCACCAGGCATTCCCAGAACCGTGAGCAACACCTCCCGCCCTGTTGCTGGATCCAGGTGTGTCACACTCCGGAGTTGCTTCCACAACCAGAACTCCCTGGCTGGGGCAGCCCCAGAGGAACCACACAGGGTCACTCCCTACAAAGATCTAGAAACAATAGAGTGATCCCACTACGGTCTAATCTTGGAGAGACACCTCCAAAACTCGGAGGACGGCCAGAGGCAATGGGGAAAAACAATCATGAGGTGAAATCAACAGAAAAACTCTGGCAACATGAATAATCAGAGTAGATCAACACCCCCAAGGATCAATGGGGCAAACACAGCACAAGATCCTATGCACAAACAAATAGCTGAGATGTCAGAAATCGAATTCAGAATCTGAATAGCACATAAGATTAAATTAGAATTCCAAGCAGTAACCCAAAAGATATCTCAAGAATTCAACGAATTCAAAAACCAAATGACCAAAGATTTTGACACATTGAGACAAGAAGTTGCAGCCCTCAAAGATCTGAGAAACACAGTGGAATTCCTCAGTAACAGAGTGGAGCAAGCAGAAGAAAGGATTTCTGACATTGAAGACAAAGCTTTTGAACGCTCCCAAAATCTCAAAGAGGAAGATAAATGGAGGGCAAAAACAGATCACTCACTCAGAGAGCTCTGGGATAATTCAAAGAAAACCAATATTCATCATATAGGGATCCCTGACAGCATCAAAGTGGCTTCACAAGACACAGGGTCTCTTCTCCATAAGATTATGAAGGAGAATTTCCAGATATGCTGAAAGATTCTGAAATTCAGATAGCAGACAGTTTCAGAACTCCAGCATGACTCAACCCAAATAAGACATCCCCCAGACACATCATAATCAATTTCACTAAAGTTAATATGAAGGGGAAAATTCTGAAAGCAGCCAGACGAAAGAAAACCAACACCTACAAGGGCAAGAACATTAGAATAACTGCAGATCTCTCTGCTGAAATCTTTCAGGGTAGAATAGGATGGTCATTGACTTTTAATCTCCTAAAACAAAATAACTTTCAACCCAGGATCCTGTACCCAGCTAAACTGAGTTTCATTTATGATGGAGAAATTAAATACTTCAATGACATTCACATGTTGAAGAAATTTGCCATAACTAAACCAGCTCTCCAGGATATTCTCAGACCTATCCTCCATAAAGACCAGTGTAATCCTCCACCACAAAAGTAAACCCACCCAGAAAATTTTGATCAAATTCCAACTTCCACAGTCGCAAAAGGATTAAAAATGTCCACTGGACTCTCAAAAGGCTTATCAATATTCTCAATTAATGTGAATGGTTTAAATTGTCCTATAAAGAGGCTCAGGTTGGCTGACTGGATACAAAAACTCAAGCCAGATATCTGCTGCATACAAGAATCGCATCTTACATTAAAAGACAGATATAGACTCAAGGTGAAGGGATGGTTATCTATACTCCAGGCAAATGGAAAGCAGAAAAAAGCAGGCATTGCAATCCTATTCGCAGACACAATAGGCTTTAAACCAACCAAAATAAGGAAGGATAAGGATGGACACTTCATATTTGTTAAAGGTAATACTCAATATGATGAGATTTCAATTATTAATATTTATGGACCCAACCAGAACGCACCTCAATTTATAAGAGAAACTCTAACAAACATGAGCAACTTGATTTCCTCCAGTTCCATAGTAGCTGGAGATTTTAACACCCCTTTAGCAGTGCTGGATAGATCCTCCAAAAAGAAGCTAAGCAAAGAAATTTTAGATTTAAACTTAACCATTCATCATCTGGACTTAACAGACATCTACAGAACATTTCATCCCAACAAAACTGAATACACATTCTTCTCATCAGCCCATGGAACATACTCCAAAATCGACCACATCCTAGGCCACAAATCTAACCTCAGCAAATTAAAAAAAAATAGAAATTATTCCTTGCATCTTCTCAGATCATCATGGAATAAAAGTTGAGCTCAATAACAACCGGAACCTGCATACCCATACAAAAACATGGAAGCTAAACAACCTTATGCTGAAGGATAGATGGGTTATAAATGAGATTAAGAAGGAAATCACCAAATTTTTGGAACAAAACAACAATCAAGACATGCATTACCAGAACCTCTGGGATACTGCAAAGGCAGTCCTAAGAGGGAAATTTATAGCACTGCAAGCCTTCCTCAAGAAAATGGAAAGAGAGGAAGTTAATAACTTAATGGGACATCTCAAGCAACTGGAGAAGGAAGAACACTCCAACCCCAAACCCAGCAGAAGAAAAGAAATAAACAAAATCAGAACAGGAATTAAATGAAATTGAAAACAAAAGAATTATACAACAAATCAATAAATCCCAAAGTTGGTTTTTTGAAAAGATCAATAAAATAGATAAACGTTTGGCCAACCTAACCAGGAAAAAAAGAGTAAAATCTCTAATTTCATCAATCAGAAATGGTAACGATGAAATAACAACAGACTCTTAGAAATTGAAAAAATCCTTAACGAATACTACAAGAAACTCTACTCTCAGAAATATGAAAATCTGAAAGAAATTGACCAATACCTAGAAGTATGCCACTTACCAAGACTTAGCCAGAATAAAGTGGAAATGTTGAATAGGCCTATATCAAGTTCTGAAATAGCATCAACTATACAAAATCTCCCTGAAAAGAAAAGCCCAGGACCAGATGGCTTTACCTCAGAATTCTACCAAACCTTTAAAGAAGAACTAGTACCTATATTACTAAACCTCTTCCAAAATATAGAAAAAGAAGGAATATTACCCAACACATTCTACGAAGCAAACATCACCTTGATCCCCAAAACAGGGAAAGACCCAACAAGAAAAGAAAATTATAGACCAATATCACTAATGAATATTGATGCTAAAATATTCAATAAGATCCTAACAAACAGAATCCAACAACACATCAAAAAAATTATACACCATGACCAAGTGGAATTTATCCCAGGGTCTCAAGGCTGGTTCAATGTACGTAAATCTAAAAATGTAATTCAGCACATAAACAAACTAAAAATCAAGGACCATATGATTCTTTCAATTAATGCAGAAAAAGCTTTTGATAATATCCAACATCCCTTCATGATCAGAACACTTAAGAAAATTGGTATAGAAGGGACATTTCTTAAACTAATAGAGGCCATCTACAGCAAACCCACAGCCAATATCATATTGAATGGAGTTAAATTGAAATCATTTCCACTTAGATCAGAAACCAGGCAAGGTCGCCTATTGCCTCCATTGCTCGTTAACATTGTAATGGACGGTTTAGCCATTGCAATTAGGGAGGAAAAGGTGATCAAGGGTATCCACATAGGGTCAGAAGAGATCAAACTTTCACTCTTCGCAGATGATATGATCGTATACCTGGAAAACGCTAGGGATTCTACTACAAAACTTTTAGAAGTGATCAAGGAATACAGCAATGTCTCAGGCTACAAAATCAACATTCATAAATCTGTAGCCTTTATATATACCAACAATAACCAAGCCGAAAAACAGTCAAGGACTCTATTCCTTTCACAGTAGTGCCAAAGATGATGAAATATTTGGGAGTATACCTAACAAAGGACGTGAAAGATCTCTACAAAGAGAACTATGAAACTTTAAGAAAAGAAATAGCTGAACATGTTAACAAATGGAAAAACATACCATGCTCATGGCTGGGAAGAATCAACATTGTTAAAATGTCTATACTACCCAAAGCAATATATAATTTTAATGCAATTCCTATCAAAGCTCCATTATCATATTTTAAAGATCTTTTAAAAACAATACTTCATTTTATATGGAATCAGAAAAAACCTCAAATAGCTAAAACATTACTCAGCAATAAAAACACAGCAGGAGGAATCACGCTACCAGAAATGAGACTGTACCATAAATCCATAGTGATCAAAAGAGCATGGTATTGGCACAAAAACAGAGAAGTAGATGTCTGGAACTGAATAGAGAACCAAGAGATGAATCCAGCTACTTACCGTTATTGGATCTTTGACAAGCCAGTTAAAAACATTCAGTGGGGAAAAGATTCCCTATTTAACAAATGGTGCTGGGTAAACTGGCTGGCAACCTGCAGAAGATTGAAACTGGACCCACACCTTTCACCATTAACTAAGATAGACTCTCACTGGATAAAATATTTAAACTTAAGACATGAAACTATAAAAATACTTGAAGAAAGTGCAGGGAAAACTCTTGAAGGAATCGGCCTGGGTGAATATTTTATGAGGAGGACTCCCCAGGCAATTGAAGCAGTATCAAAAATACACTACTGGGACCTGATCAAACTAAAAAGCTTTTGCACAGCCAAGAACATAGTAAGTAAAGCAAGAAGACAGCCCTCAGAATGGGAGAAAATATTTGCAGATTATACCTCCAATAAAGGTCTAATAACCAGAATCCACAGAGAACTCAAACGTATTAGCAAGAAAAGAACACGTAATCCCATCTCAGGGTCGGGCAAGGGACTTGAAGAGAAACTTCTCTAAAAAAGACTGACATAAAATCTACAAACACATGAAAAAAAGCTCATCATCCTTAATCATCAGAGAAATGCAAATCAAAACTACTCTGAGATATCACCTAACCCCAGTAAGAGTAGCCCACATAACAAAATCCCAAAACCAGAGATGTTGGCGTGGATGTGGAGAAAAGGGCACACTTCTACACTGCTGGTGGGAATGCCCACTAATATGTTCCTTCTGGAAGGATGTTTGGAGAATGCTTAGAGACCTAAAAATAGACCTGCCATTCGATCCTATAATTCCGTTACTAAGTTTATACCCAGAAGACCAAAAATCACAATATAACAAAGACATCTGTACCAGAATGTTTATTGCAGCCCAATTCATAATTGCTAAGTCATGGAAGAAGCCCAAGTGCCCATCGACCCACGAATGGACTAGCAAATTGTGGTAAATGTATACCATGGAATATTATGCAGCCTTAAAGAAAGATGGAGACTTTACCTCTTTCATGTTTACATGGATGGAGCTGGAACATATTCTTCTTAGCAAAGTATCTCAGGAATGGAAGAAAAATTATCCAATGTACTCAGCCCTACTATGAAGCTAAATTATAGCTTTCACATGGAGGTTATAACACAACTATAGCACAAGACTATGAGGAAAAGGCCAAGGAAGGGGAAGGGAGGGGGGAGGTTTAGGTGGAGGGAGGGGCCACACCTATGGTGCATCTTAGAATGGGTACAGGCGAAACTTACTAAAGGCAGAATACAAATGTCTACATACAATAACTAAGAAAATGCCATGAAGGCTACATTGAACAGTTTGATGAGAATATTTCAAATTGTATATGAAACTAGCACATTGTACCCCTTGATTGCACTAATGTACACAGCTATGATTTAACAATAAAAAAAAAAAGAAAAGAAAAGAAATGCACTAGGGGGTGGCACCTGTGGCTCAGTGGGTAGGGTGCCAGCCCCATGTACTGAGGGTGGTGGGTTTGAACCTAGCCTCAGCCAAACTCCAACAAAAAATACCAGGTGCTGTGGCAGGCACCTATAGTCCCAGCTTCTCAGGAGGCTAATGCAAGAGAATCACCTGAGCTTAGGAGTGGGAGGTTGCTGTGAGCTGTGATGCCATAGCACTCTACCAAGGGTTATAAAGTGAGACTCTATCTCTGAAGAAAAGAAATGCACCAGGGCTGGTGCGGTGGCTCACCAAAAAAAAAAAAAAAAAAAAAAAAGATTGGGGTAAAGCACTCTCTAGGGTAGGCTGTATTATTCCGACTGCCTGGGAGAGATCAGAAAGCTACAGTGTTCTCTGTGGAATGAACGCAATTTCTCACGCACTTGGTCATCTCATTCATACACCGGAAAACAATGCTTAGCAATCTGCTTAGTAAGGTCAAGTTTCCTCAGGAAACAATGAAATATAAACATCTCCTACTGCAGTTTCCCATGGCTAGTGGAATTAAATTAGATGGTCATCTGCTTGTTATATGAATCTTCTACCAATTCAGCTGTAGCCAACAGAAATATTGATCTAACACAGGATGAGAAATCTAATATCTTCCAACTCCTGCTTGGCCCTTTCTCCTACAAGCATGTATTTTAATAACTTATTTCCAATCTTAAAATTCTAACTAGGGTCTCCGAGTTAAGGAGTTTTAAGAACTGAAGCCTTGGCATCATGTTTTGCTATTTTACTGTCATTCTATTAAGGATTGGGGAAGCAGGAAAGCTAAATGTTTACCATGTCAATATTGGCCCAGCTCTATTTGCCTTGTCTCTTTTGGAAATTGCTACCGGCTCCATACTACCTGTATGGCTCCCAGGACACACTTACCTGTTTACTAGCTGTCAAGGTAAATTTATAGCATCGAGTGACACCATTAGGAAGCTTGGAACAGGCCTTGCTGAGCACACACAGACACACTTGCATACCTATTAGGTTGAAATTTTGCCAAGAACCTATTAACCAATCCTAATGAACTGCTGTTTTCCATTTAAAACACCATTAGTTTCCTATGGTTTGTTGCTCAGGGTATAAGCCTCAAAGACACCATCCAGTGGTTAGAGAAGGTGTTGCTTTACTGGAAGCCTGTAGTATGTTTGGACAATTTGAAACTGTATCAGTAATCATGCATTCCAAATATGTAGGGCCACCTCCCAGAATACAGTTCATACATTCCATTGCTTTAAGATTCTGGATAATTTACTTTTGTTCTGCTGGTAGAGGACGGTTTTGTTTCTAAAGATTATTACATAATATAATTCTGACCATTTAGAATTTATGACTCTCAGTCAATAGCTATATACTACAAGATTAACAAACAGCTGCCCACACTCCCACCACCCCCATTTGGAGTTTTCAAAGTTGGTTAACTATATGATACATTATCAGACTTTAATTTTTTTTGAGAACTAGTTTTTTATTTGTTTAATTCTTTATTAAATCAGAGCTGCGTGCATTAATGCGTTTATGAGGTACAGTGCGCTGATTTGATACACAACGTGGAACGCGTACATCTACCTGATTAACCATCTCCTCGCTTACTTATTTGTTGTGGTAAGACATTCGACATTCATACTCTATTCTTAATAGTTTAGAAATGTATCATTGCATTATGCACATCGCCAGACTTTTAAATAGCAATGTCCCTTATAATAACAAGGGTCTGAGTCTAATGATATTAGAATGACAAGTCAGCAGAAAAATGGTGCCTGATTTTTCGAGGTCTGCTTTGGGTTTGAACATGTAAGAAGATGAAAACTGAAATATTAAAATATCAAGAATTTTTTGTTTCATATAATGCATTTTTGGCCATCAAATGTCAGAGAGCAAGATTTTAAGTTACACTATCACAATGTCATTTCTTGCTTGTAAAGAGCATGTTAAAGTGAAGAATTTAGTGAACTAACTGTATCCCCCAACTCAGTAGGCAACAAAAAATTTTATACAAGCAATTTTGAAAACTACAAGCAACTCAAAAAATACTAAATATATACCCTAACCATAGGAACCCTTTGGTGGTAGGAAACATTTAAAACAGTATTACTACTTCATTAAGTTCATTTTTAAAATACTATTTCATTTTCCTTTCCAGGTTGTTAACATTTTATGTTTATTTTTTGAAGCTCTTTGGGCATAACATCCAAAAGTTAAGACTAGATGGTGAATTGAATATGCCTACCAGGTGGAGGGTGAAACAAAAACACAGCAAAAAGGAGCCCAGCACTGTGAGAGTTCAGCCCAACAAGGAGGAATGGAGCCATGGTCTTCGCACGCCCTGCAGCTGCCCAGCGCCATGTTAGGCACATATTAGGAACTTAATCAAGCATTTGGTGGTTGACTCATTGAGTAATAAAAGACTTATGAATAGTAAAGAGCTTTGTAAAGTGGAACAATTAAAACCAGAGAGAAAGAGCAAAACTAGTTGTGTGAAAGTGGCAGATGGTCCATAAAGCTGCGGAGGCCTGAAGTCTAGAAACTTGCACAAGCATCTCATTGTAGAGGGACACTGTCAGCAGCCGCAGGATCAGAGCCTCATGGAAGAGAACGATGCTACAGAGACAATTATCTTCTCGGAACCCAAAAGCTGTCAAACAGACAGGCCAACTTAATTAAGAAACTTGTTTTAGATCCACGAAGTGTATCCCAGTTATTGCACGGGAGCAGCCCCCGACCAATCCCCCCGGAGCTGCAGTGCTACATTCTGAGCTGTTAAGGAAAGCAAGTGAGGTCTCCCTTCAACACTGCAAGGCGTGGGCCCTTCTCAGCTAGGGGACTCACAGTTCCACCAACACTGCAGAACATCGGCAGCACCTTGGACAGGTTTTCCCAGGACAGGTCTCACCATCTGCCCTCTCAGACGAGCCACCCCTCCTTCCTCCCTTTCCGCATCCCTTTCTGTTTCCCTGGGCTGAGTTTCCCCTGCTTTCACTCCACTTGACTTTACTAGTCTCCAGAGAAATGGCCCTTGCCGGTTCACAGGACGGGAAGGTGTCAGAGAGATATTACTGGCTTTACCCAGGGACATCCAACACAGCTAACCCCCAACTGACCACACCTCAGCAGAAATGCCCAAAGAGGGAAAATGAAGGATTGTGAGAGTCGGTTGGTTCAGACTGGGTTGAACCAGACCGAGGAGGAGAGGGACTAGGCGGGTTCTTACAAGCTTTAGCAGCCACACCACACTGTAGCAGTTTTTTGTTTTTTTAATTTTCAATTCTTTTTTTTTTTTTTGAAGCAGGTTTTAGTTAATTTAGGGCAGGAAAATCTGATACCAAAAGTCATCATATATGGATCTTGTTACTTAATAAATTTTATTTATTAATTTTCTTTTTACTTATTTACTTTTGTTAAAGTCTATTGAAGGCAGCATAAAGGGCAGACAGATACTTCTCTAATCCCTAGTTTCTTCATTTTTGATGTGATATCAATACTTACTTCTCCAGGCTGTGGAAAGGAGACTTGCAGAATGCTTGATAATATGATAAGCAGATAATAAATGGGAACTATTGTCACTATTTGGGGAAAAAAATCCCAATCTTATTTCAGAAGAATTAATGAAGAACGTCGTGTTTTATAGCTAGGTCAGGATATGAAGGGATATTGTCCTGAGGCTCAAGAAAAGGTTGGTCCAGTTCTGCTAACCTCTCCCTCTCCAGGGAGACTTACGGGAGCCGCTTTCTTGGGAAACATTTCTCATTATGGTGGCCAAATACGAAACATCCTTTCCTTAACTACAATATCTAATATTTCTTACATCTGTCTCCTTCTTTTTATTGCCAATGCTTATCTTAGCTCAAAACTTATTCTAGAATAAATTTCACCAATTTATCTTAGGGTCTTCATATCTTTGTCCTGGATTTCATGATCTCAAATCTCTATTATTATTTGATTGATTTTACTCAATTACTGTTGAATTTTTATCACTCTCTCTGCTCAAAAAACCTCCAATAGCTCTCTAATACCCATGAACTAAAACCCGAACTCCCTGGGTTAGCCAGCAATTCAGGAACATCCTAATTTACGTTTCCTGCCTTATCTCTCCCATTATCCGTTAAACAGCTTGTTGTTCCCTAAATACAACCACACTCTCTCCTTTCTTGTCTTTCCCCCCAGGTGAAATGTTTGTCCTCCCGTCTCTCCATATCTAATTTTCATCTCAAATGCTCTTTTTTCTTAAAGCCTTTCTTTGTTTGCTTCTATGAACACTCCATCTTCTGAATTTATTAATTTTTCTTACCCCTCTCTGACTGAATCCAAGCAACTGTAGAGGCAGGGACTATGTGTTTTTGATTGTGTAACAATAAAATCTTTGGATGCAAATCTTTATGAAGAAAGCAATCAAATAGGGCACCAGGATACATTTTCCCGGTCACTCATCCACAATGATAGTGCAGAAGGTCGCATCTAAGCCGTTACAGTGCACATTTGTCTTTTTCTAAAATGTTTTTTTATTGGCTGTTCAGTATCTGGACTCCCTTCCTACATTTGGACAATTCTTCACATGAGAAAAAGGAAAAATCTTCCTCCTGCTGTAAAACGTGCAAGGAGCCTCGAGTTGCTGGACTCTATGGTGATTACAGCAGGGGCTTCTGCCCGAGGCCTGGCCAAACGGCTGAAGCCATCATGACTCTGAACTTGGAGCCAGGGCACAGAGAAGCCGGAGGAGAAGAGAACTGGTTCTGTGGCCCTGATGGCAGCAGGTGCGGCAGCAGCATCCAGGCCGGCAGGATGAGCTGCAGCTCCACCTGTCAGCAGCCCCTCACCAGATGGGGTGCTCCTGGCGTTGGCTGTGTTTCTGGGAGCCCGGTTTCACTTCCTTCTGTGTCCTTTCTGGGGCTCGTCCTCCAATATCTCCAGCAGCTCTGTCAGCTGCGCAGATTCCAGCCAATAAATCCATTTCCTGCCTAAGTCAACCGGGGTCAGATCCTGCTGCTCCTCCCCTCTCACCTTGACAGATGCGCCAGCCTCGCAGAGTTGGTCAGGGGACCCTTCCACAGCACAGCAAGATCCTCTCAGTCCGCTTGCAGCCTCATCATTTCTTATCATTAAAAGTTAACAGCCCTACATGCCACCTTCATTAAATTTTAGGCAAACGTTTTAAAGTCAGAGTACATGGTGATCTCTATAAATAAGCTATCATTTATCTCTTCTAAACAAATCAGTCTAAATTAGAGCTTGCCATAGGGATGCCAGCCATGCATTGAAATTCCAAAGCACACCAAAATAGAAAAATGCCTGCTGCAATATTATCCTCAGGATCAGGCCACTTCTATTTTTATAGACTAACAAAATACTAGCAATGATTACATAATTATATTTTACACCTCTGATATGCCTGTAAACTCAGAATTTCCCTAGAAAATGTGCCATTAATTAATCATGTCTCAAGGAAATCATACTATTTATGAATAACCCACTGTAACAGTAAGACTTGTGATTAACAGCAAGGACTCTGCAGCCAGACTGCCTGGGATTAAATCCCAGGTTAAACTGAGATCTTGAATGAGTTACTCAAATCCTTCATGCCTCAGTTTTCTCGCCTTTAACATGAGAATAATAAAAAAGTTGTAGGGCTGGATGTGGTGGCTCATGCCTGTAATCCCAGCACTCTAGGAAGCGAAGTGGCAGATTGCCTAAGATCACAGGTTTGAGACCAGTTTGAGCTAAAGTGAGACCCTATCTTTAAAAACAGCCAGGCATTGTGGTGGGCACCTATAATCCCAGCTATGTGGGAGGCTGAGGCAAGAGGGTCACTTTAACCCAAAAGTTTGAAGTTACTGTCAGCTATGATGCCACAGCACTCTACCAAGGGTGACCAAATAAGACTCTATCTCAAAAAGAAAGAAAAGAAAGAAAAGAAAAGAAAAAGTTGTGAAAATTAAATTAGACTTCACGCATATTACAGATATTATGCACATAGAATTATTAAAACGGTACTTAACCCTTAGTAAAAACCATTGAAATGTCCACTTTTTTTATACTCTGGAATTGTACCTACTCAGGAAAACTACTAGAATGTACAACAGTTATGTGCACTATTAGATAGATACAGTTTTCTTTCCTTCTAGCACATGGTGCTCCCTACCTCCCTGGTGGTTGGGTGAGAACATCATTCTCTTTCTGGCCCAATGAACTAGTCACATGAATTAGATATTTAATTGGCAGTGTGTGATTCTCTAGGGCATTCTCTTCCCTCTGGCATGGCATGAAGGGATGATTGATATAGTAAATCATAGCTTAAGCTCTGGAGTGCTTGAAATTTGTAGAGTCTCGCTGCTACCCTGAAATGGATATGTTATACACAGAAGCAAGAAATAAACCTTTGTTGTTTTGAGACATTGGCATTTGGGGGAGTGTTTGTTACTACAACATAACCTAGCCTATCCTGACTAATGCAGAAAGCATGAAAATTATCTGGATATTTCAATTAAATAACATTTTCCAGCCAAGTGACTGACAGCCTCATAAACAGCAGTGGTATAATGCCAATGAAAAACAATTTGAAGAATGCTCGTTTGGCTAATGATGCCTGAAAACATCTGCCTTGTCCAAGCCTTTTCTTTGGTGTCTGAAATTTCATCCTGAAGAAACTCTGATAATCCTTCTCCAGTTTTTCCTCTAAATAAGGCATAAAATTCTGGGAGAAGTTACACATTAATCATCAAATCTTTACACTTTCAAAAGAATGTGCTTATCCAATCCCTTTTTGGGAAGAATCAGGGAAGCATAAGGACCATGTTGAAAGATAAACTTAGAAGGTTTGATAAATAATTCAGAGAAGAAATATACATTTTAGAGGGGAAGTTGGGGAGGCTCTGGAATTATGGAATTGTGGAAAGAATTTTCTGATATCTCGTATCTAGCCTCACTTTACATTAAAGAAGAACCAGACAGTTACAGGGACTACTCTAAGTACAGCCTCAGGGAGCTTCTCAAGGTCACCTGGTGTTCACGTCTTTATCAGACTTTAATCACCACACCATGCTGTTTACTTTGAAAATTCTAAGGCAAGGGTCCAAGAACAATCAAAGATAAAGAGACAACAAAGCAAAGCAGACACACAGAAAGAAAAAGGAGGACCAGAACAGTCAAAAGGGAATCCCTTCCAGAGATTCAATCTCATTTCTACCAATGGGTCACGTCAGAGTCATCAGAATGGTCCCAAGTAACCATGGGCTTGATTCCTCTGGCTGTTCAAATTAGGGCAATTTACTTAACGACTTTGTACCTTAAGTTTCTTCTTTGTAAAATTATGATAAGAGGGAATATTGTAAGAATGAGACAAGCCCAGCAACTCGCACACAGTATGCACACAACAAATGTCAGCCTCTACAATTTCATTCAACATATCATTGTTAACTCTAATGGGGACGTCTTGACAGAGCACTCCAAAAGCTATTTCTCAAAGTACATGACAATCAGTCATGCAGGTTTTTCCAAGTTAAGGAGAGCATTCTCCATGCGTGCTTCTTATAGTTCTGTTGGACATGCTCAGTTGCTCACTTGAGCAGCTGCTAATTTTAGATCTTCCATTTATCCTCACATTCTTCTCTGGAAATTGAACATTAGACTTGACTTGGAATACTTCATCATTTTGTCGGTGAAGTCTAGGAAACAGGGATTATTTCCTGCTTTGTACTAAAAGAAACCACTATAGAGTGTTTTTTCTTTGTTTGTTTTTTCCTGAGACAGAATCTCATTTTATTGCCCAGGCTAGAGTGCCATGGCATCAGCCTAGCTCACAGCAAACTCACACTCCTGAGTTCAAGTGATGCTACTGCCTCAGCCTCCAGAGTAGCTGGGACTACTGGTGTCTGCCTCAAGGTTTGGCTAAATTTTTCTATTTTTAGTAGAGATGGGGTCTCACTCTCACTCAGGCTGATCTCGAACTCCTGAGCTCAAGAATCCTCCTGTTTTGGTTTCCCAAGAGGGCTAGGATTACAGGTGTGAGCCCCTGTGCCCAGCCAATGTAAACCATTTTAATGCCTACTTAAAATAAATATCTGCTACTTCCAAACTGTGTTCTGCACACCCCATAGGTGTCCTAGTTCCTATGTCTCTAATTCCCAATTGTAAGGCACAATGAAATGCATGTTTTTCTAGTTCTTTCTTTTTTAAATTCTAAAACCACCTCCAGTCACAGCCACTCTTAATATCCAGTCTTTCCTGAAAAACACAGCTGACCTTTTATATTCTCTGTCCTTCAGATTCTAAATCCTGTGTTAGCGTAAGATCTGGCTGAACCTGAAAGAAAGTTCTAGAGATATAGTGACCTCGGATTAAAAACAAGAAAATTAAAATTAGTTTCTATTATGGGCAATCATCCTGCTTCCACCCTCCCTATTTGCCCATCTATTATCCTTGTTAGCAACTCGAGGACAAAAACTATATCATATTAATCTATCTCAAAATTTACTATAGTGCTTATATGCCAGTTGGAACTCAGAAAATGTTTGCTAACCCAAATTAAGCCTTAGAATGCAAAATGTGATCTGATCAGATGTTCTTTTTGTGAAAGTTGCTAATCCATGTGACTTTGGAAGCTAAATTAGCTTCATCCAAGAGGGCACCATTTAGCATAATAAACTCAACCTGACAGGCGTTCCCAGTGCAAGCACTAATTTAGAAAGATTTATTTAGGAAAAAGTAAATGATAGCTGCCACATGGTGTATACACCACCTGTGCAACTCTGCCTTTCCAGTGTCTGATTTTATTTTGGTTTCACTCATAAAAATATGGAAGAGAGAGATTACCCACCCAACATCCCATTTCCTTTTATCTCATTTTGTTACACATAACGAAAAGAGGCCCAGGAGCAATAAATAGCAACAGGCCCAAGATAGTTTGGGCCAGAAGTAATACTCTTGAGTTTTCTAGTCTTTCCACAATATGTAATAGTTTAAAGAACACATACTAATAAGTGGTCACTCAAGACATTATTTTGCACACAGTGTAAGCAGTGGTTCAACTTTGGTTAAATAGTATTTTCTCTGCAGCTTTTAAAGAGGACACATGACTGGGCTTCATCCTTAGGGATTCTGATTGTGGAGCTGGGACTTGGCAATGTTGGAGTCACTGACAATTTCAGTAATAACTCTGCAAACACGACAGCAATAACTTTATAAAAATATATATATATTTAAAAAAATGGCCACTTCTTTAAAGAACACCCAGAATTATTTTGTGATAGGAAAGGAACACAGGAATCATCACTGACCAAAAACTACTTTGATGTGTCCCACTATACACCTGTACACGACGTCTATTGTCTATTTGATGAGCCACTCAGGGAATTTTTATGTGCAGGTATTGTGCTAAGTACTAAGGATACAACTGTGAAAACAGACAAAGCCACAGTCCTGTCAGAGCTCTCTAATACAAAGGGATCTATAGGAATTATCAGGTGAGTGATTTTGGCAGTCATTGCTATGGTCTGAATGTGTCCCTCAAAATTTATGTGTTGGAAACTTGATCCCCAATGTGACCATGTTGGGAAGTGATGCCGTTTGGCTGGTGTTTGGGTCATGTGGAATCCCCTCTGATGGCTGCACTAATGCAATTGTGAAAGGGCTTAAGGAAGGGAGTTTGGTCCCTTTTCTTCCCTTCCATTCCTTTCACCAAACTCGCATACGGCATTCTACCCCTCTAGGGGATGAGCTACAACTTGCCGTCTTGGAAGTGGAGACCAGGCTTTCACCAGGTATCAAACCTGCTGGTGCCTTGATCTTAAGACTCTTAACTTCCAGAAATGTAAGAAATAAATTTCTATTGTTCATAAATTATTCAGCCTGTGTATTCTGTTATAGCAACATAAAGACAGTCACAAAGAATTCTGACCCTGAGACGGTATAATGTGGAGAGAAATGTACGTGTTTTCCCACAGATAACCATCAATGGCTGGGAATGGTGAGAGACAAGAGATACCAACCATTCAGGGACGTCTGTCAGTGCTGTGCCAGAAAGCTTGGACTTTATCCCGTGGGCCAGGTTCTCAGAGTTTAATGTGAAGCCCTGAGTCTTGGGCAAATATGTGGATAGTATCCTTACAGAATCTGATTCAAAGAGTTGGAATGGATGCCCTTTATAACCAGCACATCAGGAAATCTTGCACAACTGGTGGAAACTTTGCTGCAGATAAGCAAGATAGTCTCAAGGGTAGCCACGCATTTCAGAAAGATTACTGGTCTTGAGTTCAGGCCTCTAGGCCCCAGCCAGATACATTTCCCTCTCTGCTATTCCCCAGACCTCTTATAACTTTGAGCACACAATTCCATTCAAATATCCAAGACTCATTCCGACAACAGAATCAACAGCAGCAGCAGCAACAACAGAGAAATCAGATGAATCCCTGTCAGTGATTAAGAAGTTGTTGTGTCTAACACTATGCAGTTAAGAGAGGAAGGAGTGGGTGGAGACAAAATTGGAGAATTCCTGGGGAAAAAAATCCAAACCTTTTTTGTTGAATTGGAAAATCTCTCCAGTCACAAGAGCCAATCTAACAAGCTGAGGTAAACGTTGGTTTAAATAAAAGGAAATATTGCAGTTGAATACACTAGCTTCTGTGCCTCCAGGTACTATCAAGGAAGAAACAAAGCAAATACTTAGAGAGTCAATAAAGCTATTAAAAATTCTGGTCACTCCTATAAAACCTCTGTGGTTCCCCCCACCTATCACGATTACTATGCAGACCGATGAACTATGTTTCTGGCCCTTAGAAAACCGGCAGCTGACTGCAGCACGCTGTGTGTGGGAGTGATTGAGTTACACTGTTTTTAAAGAATGTGAGGTATGAAATCATTATTTCAATATTGTTTAAAAATTAATTAGACCTTTTCAGAACTGTTTCAGAATGTCAAGGTTTAATTAACTTATTTATTTAATAGACCCTTAATGTGACCTTCTTTGCAGAAAGCCTGTGGGTTTTCAGCATTTAATAGTCTAGTGGGGAGGAGGAGGAGTGGATTTTTGTTTTTTATTGGAGAGGTGAAATGTGCTCATTGTGCTCACTTTAATAGTTCTTTGTGTTGCAGGTAAAGCATTATTAATTCATGTCCAATGAGAAATAAACAAGATTTTTGATGATGTGGCAAAAACAGAGCAATAAAAAGGTTGTCTGAAGAGGAGGAAAGAGGTCAGGCCTGCAGATGCAATTCAAGTAAATGCTTAAAAGTACAGCTTGTTTATTTCCTAATAGAAAGGAATGCCTCTGTTTCAAATTTCATTTTTTTGTTTGGGGGGGAGGTAGGTATTATTTCATAGCCCAGAATTTTTAGAGCATTCTTCACTTCATTTTGTTCTTCTCTATATGGAGGCAGCCCCCACTTCCAGTCTGTGACTATCAAGCCATTTTTCGTCAATAATAAAAATAGGATTCCCTCTTGACTCCTCCCCCTTCATTTTTGTGAGTGATTTGCCTTAAATCAAGGTTAAGTTTTCTTGTCAGCTCTGATCTCTCCCCAGTTGCTCTCAACCCTCTAACAAATCTGTTTCCCATGCTGCCTGGTGAACCTCCCTCAAATGAATCTTTATTAACCTCCTGTGCAGACAAAGCATTTTCTACACAAACTGAATAGAAGTGACAATTGTCTTCAGGATAAACCCAGCTTCTTTTAGCCCGTGATGAGACTGTCTCCACTAGCCCCCTGCAAACCTTTTCTGCAACTCACACAGAGGGAAACAGTCACCTCTGCACCACAAAGTAAACAAGAGATCTCCTCTGCAGTGCTGTGATACGCTCCAAGCAAATAGCTAGTTCCTTAAGCTCTCAGAAAGGTTTAAATATTCTGCATATCATCGTATCCTCAGAGGCTGACACAGCTACTATTTTACACGCTCACCAACTGTCTCCAATAGGAGTCCCTTCCAAAGACTGACTGTTGTGATCTACATAGCAAGTAAATTACTGCTTGAGAGACACTTGTTCTGTGACCACACTACTGGAAATTATGCCCAGCTCCATTTTGCAATACTGTCTTGAATGATGAGGTGAAGTATTAGCACTACAGCCCACATACCCTTCAAATGGTGCCTGGAGAGCTTTATTCATCTGAAACAAACGTGAAGATCCATCGCCAAGAAAAATACTATGATTATGCTATTTCACAAACAATCATCACAGACAACAGCAAGCCATAAAGAAAGCCACTGGATGTAAATTAAAACTGAGCACTGGGAACACACAGTTCAGAGGAGCCCCATCCTTTTCCCCACCCGCTGAACACCTTGGGCCAAAGTAAACTCTCTCCACCTGTGCTCAACGTTCATCCTTCCCACATCTTGGGAATTTGTCTGTGTTCTTTCTTTCTCTGCACTGCCTCTTTTTTCTCTGCTAGAGGTTCATCCTTCTCATTGGAACTTTTTTGAGCCTGATTTCCCCTTTATATAACTACCCCCTCTGCTCTCCCCTCACTTCACAAATGAGAGGCAAGTGCTCAATAAATATTTACAGATTAAGTGAGCAAAAAGAAATCGATTTCCCCATTGCCTCTTCTCCCGTTACTCCTCATTCCACCACAATCTAAAGAAGCTACTGAGCCCCATTCTTCTACTAACGCAGGTCTCCAGAGGTAGCCAAACACTTTCTAATTTAAAAAATCCATGAGTTTCCTTACCCTTCATTCCAGATGACCTCTACACAACATCTGAGATTGCTAACCGGTTCTCCTAGTGATACTGCCTCTTTCTTAAGTATATTTTTACAATATCCTCCTTTTCCTGATACATCACCAGTTCTCCTAAACTCACAGCGTTACTCTGTACTGTTCCAACAGGAGAGCTCAACCATGGACCCAATTTCAACTGCCCTCTCTGTCAACTCTTCTGTATTTGCAATTCTAGTTCTCATTTTTCTTCTAGTCCTCAGAATCACTTTTCTAAATTCCTTCTGTACCTCTCCTGATAGATATCACGTTGGAACCTCAAACAGAAGAGATCCAAACCTAAGCTGAATCTGCCCTCCTTCCCATCTCTAAGTCCGCCCGCCCTTCTGTGTCCCCACCTTGGTGGTGAGCAGTACCACTCTCCTGGTTACACAGGTAGGAATTGGAGAGTGATTGTTGGGGAGGCTCTCATCTACCTCACCTGCAGTAGACTATTCCAGAACTGATCTTCCTCCAGTCTCATCCCTCTCCCATCCATTTTTTCCCTATTAATGGATATTAATGGTCATTAATGTCCTGCTCATCTTTGCATTCCTCTGCACCTCAAAACATGTTTGTGGAAATAATCTCCACTGTTAGCAATTATCTCCCTACAGCACAAATATGATTCTATAAATTCACTGCCCCCCAAACCTTCAACAACTCTTGCTATAGAATAATGGGAAATGTTGCAGTGTGACACTGAGAGTCTGGGATAGCCTGGTATCCCTAACCTACTGCTTGGCCTCACCACCCACCCCGTGCTGTCAGGCACCTGCTCTCCAGCCACACACCCTATCAATTCTTTCTGCTGACTCCTAGAAGACACTCTGTATTACCTACACTTGTGGTTTGGAATGCCTCTTTTTTCTCTGTCTATATACTTCCTCCATCTTTAAGGTCAAACTAAAATTCCACCTGCTAGCTTACAGAATAAGGATGTAAAAGAAAAGACATGAAAGATAGCAAGATACAAAAAGATATTAAGGGTATGAAAGAAAATATTTTTGTATATTTGTGTTTTAAATATCTATCATTACCAAAGAGTCAGAAAGTTAAAAAAAATTAAAGGTTTATAAAGTAAAAAAGTTACAGTACTGCAACATTAAGTTTTGAAGAAAAATCTTTAACATCAATTTAGTGTAGCCTAAGTGTAGGGGAATGGCCCAGGCCTTCACACTCACCCACCTCTCACTCACCAGCTCACCCACAGCAACTTCTAATCCCGCAAGCTGGGCTGATGAGTGCTTTCTATGGGTTGTACTATCTTTTTATCTTTTACATCGTGTTTTTACTAGCCTTTTTCTAGGTTTAGATATGTTTAGATACACAAATACCATTGAATTACAATTGCCCATGTGTTCAGTGCAGTAACATGCTGAACACGTCTGTAGTCCAGGGCAGATGGGCTACACCTCAGAGCCCGGCATGGAGTGGGCTGCACGCCCTGGTGCTGTCTAAGCGTGTTCCATGATACCCACACTGTGACGAAGGTGCCCATGGATGGATTTCTCAGAACATATCCCTGTTAAGCGACCCATCACTAAGCCACTTGTGATGGCAGCCACTGTCATCCTACATAACCCTAATGTGCAGGGCGGGGCTGGATGAGCCCTCAGGCTGCCATCCATCTGGACTTACTGATTCACATACAAGCCCTCTGTCCTAGGTGAAGTCACGACGCTCCAAGGGCCCAGTGTACGAAGAGCCCTTAGCAATGCACTTAAGTACAATAGTGACTCATTATAAATTTAATCTAAAGTAAAAATGCTTTGAAGATACAACCACTTTAAGATATGGAGATATTGTGTGACCTATGAAGAGGAATCTATTTAAGGTATGCTGTGGTAATAACATGACTCAAGCTTACTTTCACTGTGAAGAATACAAAAGTAACAGGGAAACAGGAGAGCAAAGCAGCTCTGTGAGGAGATAGCCCTGCTGTTCTCTGGAATCGCTGGCTTTTCTGTAAATAAAAGTGAAACTGTTGATCTCTCATCCCCTTCTCCGTTGTTTGGCTTGGGTTACGGGCAGACGGATTCCATGGTCCAGCAACATGTGTACCTCTTAATTTCTGGTGCTGCTTAACTCATTTATTCAAATTAGCTATATTGCTTTTTTATTTTGTAAGTAAAATTTGAGGTTAGCCTTATTCATGGACCATTTCAACTCTCCAATGTTAGTCTTGTGGGTCCGTATGATTTGGAACGTGCTAGGGCCTCTGGATACAAATGGAAGAACATCTGGATAATTGATTTCTCTTGTGGGTTTGACTTTGTTTCCCAAAACAGATTCAAAAGAAGCGAAGATTCTGCTTCTGATGAACCAATGTCTAATTCAAATATCTACTATAATAAAGAGCTTTTGGAGCTTGCATGCATCTGTGTGAGTTATTTGATTTGGATGGGGTAAAGACTGGAAACACAAACGATTAAGGTTCTTGAAGGAGAAATAAAACTTTAAGTAATCAGTGATAGAAAACGAATATTATAAAGATGAATGTACAGAAGTTGTGAAACCTGAAACGACTCCTGGGAAGTACAGAGGCAGCCACATTTTTCCTCTGTCACTTAGGTTCAGCATGACAATTTTGAACATTAGCTGCTAATCCCTTGGAATTAACCAAACTGTGAGTTTTTTACACAAATAATTAATTAAATATGGATAAGTTTACATTTTAAAAACCAATTTACACATGATCGCAAGAGGGACTTTACCTAACAATTGTAATCAGTGTAACCTGGCTTATTGTACCCTCAATGAATCCCCAACAATAAAAAAAAAAAATAAATAAATAAAATAAAAAAATAAAAAATAAAAACCAATTTACTCTTTTACCATGATAATTAGGTATTTTATAATCAGAAAATAAAATAGAAAGTTGTTAAACAGTATTGTTTTCAAATATAATTCTTTAAACTATTGTGTGACTGCATTTATGATTTTTTAATTCCTTTAAGATTGTGATGCATAATAAAAATCTTGTAGAAAATCCACTCTTTTCTTCTTGTAGGAAATAACAGGTAACAGAAGGCATGTGGTAGTCCTTTTAATTTTAAAAGCAACTCTTATTTGTGACTATAATTGCTTATTTAATCTCTCTGCATTTAAAAGGTGAATATTTCTGAGATTAGATCCAAGTCAGGTTGTGGTAGCTTTGAGCACGTGTGTGTGAGGGGAGGGTGGTGGTGGTGGCAGCTAATGGTGGTGACGGGAGATCTGGAGAGAAAGGACAAAGAGAAAGCTTTGAAAGATCTCTTCAGGGAGAATGCTGGGTAAAAATAATTGCTGATTATTTTATTATATTTTATTAAGTAAGCAACATAGAATCCAGTTATTCCAGTACTGAGTTTTATACTTCAGTTCTCATAAACCAATAAAAGGAAACCATTCATCTGTGAGTTTGTTCCAATGGGTATAAACCACCTTGAGCTGATATAGAGGTGTGAAGTGGGTTTCTTTCCCCACAGCTCCATACCCCAGCTCCAGAGGGATTTGAGGGCCACCACTGCAACACAGCTAACATGCAGATGGGCCATCTCCAGCTATGGCCTGTCTCACTTGTGCACAGGCCTCCTTAGCCTGTGTTTAGTATATAGATGTTGTAGTTAGATGCTGATATAAGCAGAGATTAAGGAGTAGAATTCTGAGAATTTTTATTTTTTTTTCAGTTTTTCCTGGCACGTAATCACCTTTTGCTGTGTAGGAAGAAACGAGGCCTTCCATGAGATGTGGGGAACAGCCGCCCTTGGGTATCCTGGTATACCAGAAACTGGAATGAGAGACTTCAGAATGGGCAATCTTAGGAAAGGAGGCTCCCTTTCTTTCCAAGAGCCACGAGTGATGCTAATGTAAAAGACTAATGCTTCAAAAACTGAAATTTCTTTCTTTTTTTTTTTTTTTTTGTAGAGACAGAGTCTCACTGTATGGCCCTCGGGTAGAGTGCTGTGGCGTCACACGGCTCATAGCAACCTCTAACTCTTGGACTTACGCGATTCTCCTGCCTCAGCCTCCCGAGCAGCTGGGACTACAGGCGCCCGCCACAATGCCGGCTATTTTTGTTGTTGTTGTTGTTGCAGTTTGGCCGGGGCTGGGTTTGAACCCACCACCCTTGGCATATGGGGCCAGCGCCCTACTCACTGAGCCATAGGCGCCGCCCCAAAAAACTGAAATTTCTTGACAACAATCTTAATTTCCATGGTAAAAACCACATCTATATCATTTATTTTACATATTTTACCATTAAAATGTTTCAGTTAATTGACATGTACATGGATTTCAATTAACTGAAACTCTAGGTCCTTGTACCCACAGTGTATTTTAGGATAGAGGTCGCGTGTGTGAATAGAATACATTTAAGAATTTGGGAACAAGTATCAGAAAGGATAGCCCTAACATTCTTAAACTGGTTCTTATAAAATGAGATGAAAGCAGAATTACCACATCACTCCAGTAGTCCTTTGGTTGAATTCTTCCTATTGTGAAGACCCCACTCGCCTAAGCATAGCAGGAGTTTCAAGTTGCCCTTAAGGAGCTCACTTGAGGCTAGTTAAGTAAACATACGTGTCCACATCTAACAGTGATGCAGGTACAGTGAAGTGTGTGATCTATGGAAATGCAAAGTGTCAGGGCACACAGAGCAGGAAGCAATTACTCCTTACAGGATAATCAACATGGCTGTCTTCCACCTCCACATCTTGTCTCACCGTGAGGTCTTCAGGGGCAATAACATGCATGCAGCTGTTATCTCCTATGAAAACAATGTCTGCTTCTAGAATTCCTCCTGAATGACCTGCCTGGGGCTGTTTTACAGTTAGTTTTTTTTTTTTGTTTTTTTTTAAGAAGAAAGAGTATACTCTAAAATAATGATTAAAAGTATAGTATAGTAATTACATAAGCCATTATCATAGCCATTATTATTATTATCAAGCATTATGTACTATATAAATTATATGTGCTATACTTCTGTACGACTGACAGTAAGTTTGTTTATACAGCATCACCACAAACACGTGAGTAATGTGTGGTAGTAAAACATTGTGATGGCTACGTCACCACATGACAGAAATGTTTTAGCCACATTATAATCTTATGGAATTACATGTATATGTGGTCAGTCCATCATTGACCAAAACTTCATTGTCATTGTACATAACATGACTGTATGTGTCATTTCTCCCCTTTGATTCACAATGAGCCAGTGACATAATCGAATCTCAAAATTGGTCTCCATCCTGTCTTAGAGGACTTCCAGGACAAACAAAATTTTTCCTGCATTGTGAAGTCTGTATTTAGTCTTTAATAGTATTACTACAAGAACTTGTCTTTGCAGGACTTATAGAATTCCATCAAGGGTGGCTTCAGTATTATTAATGAAGTAAAACTATCCACAGTGCAGAAGGGCCCATGGGACATCATGGCAGAAATAAAGCAGGACAGCGCAAAAACACCAGAATGATGAGCAGGGGTAATCACCTTCAACACCAGCTGGTATTGGTAGGTGAGCAATAGCTTTCTATGTTTCTGAAATTTTACCGGAATCAGCAAGAAAGCAATAAATTTTCTCTGACCCCTCTACTTCTGAGGAGAGATTGTCAAAAGAGTACCATCTTCTTTACTGAAAGTTCATGTTAGCTAAGTGGAGAGATAAATTGTGTGTGAGTGCAGGATAGGTTTTCAGTAATGCACTTTTTTTTTATTTATTGCTAGTCCTATATTCGTTCCTCTGGGTTCCTGAACTGCATGCGGCAGTAATTTTGAGTAGAATTAGCCCTCAGAGTAGGCTGCTGTTAAAGGTCTACCTAGCCACATTCTTATTTCCTCTTATACGAACGAAGCATCTCAGAAAATCAAGCAATTCAAAGCTCAGCTACTTAACAGGTGATGTTAGGAACATTAAAGTTGTCATTCAAGAGATGGAGATAAATCATGCTAAGAGATGGAGAGAGATGAAGACTAGTCATTGGATTTAACAATCTGTGAGTGACTGATGACCTTGACAAGCATAGTTTAATAAAGTAAAATGATGGAGAAGATTAGCCCGATTGAGTGGTTTTAAGACCAAAAGATGCCTTTCACAGAAGGGTAAACCATATTTTCTGAAAGGGCTTATCTGCTGTAAACCAAATAGATCATGAATAAAGCATACTCTTTTAAGGAACTGCTGGGTTGGCAGGAATGAAGAAAAGTATCCCAGCATCTCCATCATCACTACCAAAACACAAAAGAAACCCAAGAGCTGACACAGCAAGAAAGCCCTTGCCAGATGCCAGCCCCTCGATCTTGTATTTCCTAGCTTCTATAACCATGAGCCAAAAAATTTCTGCTCATTATAAATTACTTAGTTTTCAAAGACCATTGAGATATGAACAAAATAATAATAATAAGGATAATAATAATAAGCAAACAAAATTAGTCTGTGGTGTTACGTTATAGCAGAACAAAATAAACATAAAGGCAGCAAGAGGCCATAAAAACAATCAAGCAGCCTTGGTGTGTGCCACACCTTCTGGGGGCAAGACACGATTGCAAGAGGGACTTTACCTACAAAATGCAATCACTGTAATCCGGCTTATTGTACCCTCAATGAATCCTCTGCTAGGAACTCCAAACATAAATATCCAACTGCCTGTGTGACATCTATGCCTGGATGTCTAAGAGGCATCTCCACTTTAACATGTCCAATACAAGCTTTTGATTTTTCTGTCCTATTCTTCCTTTTGTTCAGTCTCTCATGGCTCAGTAAATGGAACCACTGTCCCTCAAGTTGCTCAGGACAAACACCTGGATTTTGCCTTGCTTAGTTCTTCTCTTGCACCCTACATACAATCCATCAGCAACTTATTTGAGCTCTACCTTCATACCTATATTGTTCTACATGTACCCTAAACCTATTCCCTCTCATCACCTCCACCTTATTACCCTGCTACTCATTAGCACCCCTCCAATCCCCCCCATCCCTTCTCCACATGCAGTCAGGTTAATCTTTCAAAAACACAGATCAGGTTATAACCTGTCATGCTCAAACCTTCCCGTGCTTTCTATCACATTTAGCACAAAATCCATAGTCCTCATTCTGATCTACCTGGCCCTACACAATCTGACCTTGGCTGCCTCTCTAACCACATCTCCCCTCACTCATTCTGCTTCAGCCACATCAGCATTCTTACTTTCCAAGCTCATTCTACCTTAGGGTCTTTGCATTCATTTTGAATGGTACCCCACAGATTTTGAGATTACCTCCTCCTTTCCTTAGAATATCTGCTTAAAAATCTCCTCTTCAGGCTGATATTTTCATTCAAAGACCCCTTCCCTCTTCCTCTCTCCCCATCTCTTTATTCTGCTTTATTTCTCTTCATTGCATGGATGACAGTCTGATTTATATATTTTTATGTATATCTCAACCATTAGCAATTATTCACTATTGTGGCAAAAAATACTTGATGGCTGAATGAATTCAAGCTCATTTCAAATAGCTTTGGAAATCACAACTAAATTCTTTCTTTCTTTTTTTTTTTTTTTTTTTTAGAGACAGAGTCTCACTTTATGGCCCTTGGTAGAGTGCCGTGGCCTCACACAGCTCACAGCAACCTCCAACTCCTGGGCTTAAGCGATTCTCTTGCCTCGGCCTCCCGAGTAGCTGGGACTACAGGCACCCGCCACAACGCCCGGCTATTTTTTGGTTGCAGTTTGGCTGGGGCCGGGTTTGAACCAGCCACCCTCGCTATATGGGGCCGGCGCCTTACCGACTGAGCCACAGGCGCCGCCCTAAATCTAATTGTCAAATCTGTCTTTTAAGTAATTTTGTTTGCATCAAGTTTATTGATTTATAGACCACTGTACACTCTAAAGTCTGTTGGCTTCCTAGTAGAAAAATAATCATTTCTTCAATTCACTTTCCAATGTTTAAAATAACACTGAAAGATCTGAGAATAGAGTACCTACAGAAATCACTATTTAGATGCAATTAGACCATTCATCAGCATCATTTTAAACAGACAGATTGCAATATTATCTAATTTGAGGATGAACTTCAATTTTTTTCAAAAAGAAAGCACAGGCCTCTGGAAGGTATACTGGACTAAATTTCAGAACTTTCAGAATAGGGTGCCTTATTTAGTTTCTCATTAATACATAAACCTAGAAAAATTTCTGTTACTCAATAATTCCACTGACTCATCCATTAATAGGAACACATTCCCTAAAATATGAAACAATACTTTCAATTAATTCTCTATGGATAAGTACAAAGGAGTTAAGTATAAAAATAGGAGCTATGAACTATTTTTTATTAAGATCATTGGGGAATTATGGAGGTCTTTCATTGATTCCTATCTTTTTAAACTTCTGGGAAAAATTCATAAAATTCCAAGTGGACTTTAATATAGATGTTGTAAAATATGAATAATTGTTTATATAATAACCATTTATTTTATCTACTTCTAGCTTCTAATACCTTGGCAATAATCAAGTTGCTGGATGAATAATACAGAAAGTGCTTGAACAGAAATATTTAAAAGAATCTGAGATACCATAGAAAACAAGAGATACTTAAAATTTGCATATGGTGGCTCTTCTGATTTTCGAAAGGAAAGAGGATTGATTCTGAATAGTGAGTTTAGCTCCTATTTCAAACGAAATCAACTGGATTAAGTGGAGAGCATGTAAACCTTTTGTAAAAGTGAAAGTGATGATTTCTAAAGACCCTTGTGGGTGAACCAAAAAATAAACTCAAGCTAAATAAACCTCATTTTCTCTTTACTTTCTCTCTTTCCTTTTATTAAATATTTTTTCTTGCCTTGTTTGCTCTTTGTTTAAATAGATTAATAGGCTAGTTCAGGGTTATAGAAATACTTATATTTAGGGTTCGGCAAGTCACATTTGTTTTTCATTATACTTTAATAGTTTGGTAAATATGAGCTGAGTGATAACACAATTAGGTGAAATTATAACTGACAAAGCTTAATTTTATAAAAACAATGAGTTTATGACAACCTAGTGAATGGAATGCAGTTTTGAGATTTTTATCAGTTACTCAAACTGAGACATAAAATAATATTTAGTCAAATATGTTAAAGCTGAAAAAGATAATGAATGGTTCCCATCTCAATAAATGACATCACCTCACTCAACCAGTTCAGTCCTCTGCCACCACCTGAAGTAATCTGATTAAATTGCTGGAATAGAAATCCAAAAATATAGTGGCTCAACCAGGACATGCTTAAATAAAAATTCAAAAGTGAGTAGAACTAAGCCAGTGGCAATGCTCGGCTCCACAAAGTCATCCAAGAATCTAGGTAACTTCTGTCTTGTTCTGCCAGCCCTTAAACTGATGCTCACGTCTTCCTAGATGGAAACTGCGTCCTTAGCACTCTGTCCATGCTGCAGCACAGGGGTAAAGGGCTTGGAGTCAAGTCAAGCAGTCTTGTATTTTCCAAAGATTCCTAGATGTTGACCCAAATTTAGTCCATGGCCACATCTAACTGAAGGACACCTAGCTGAAGGAACCATTCATTTAAAAAACACCTTAAAGTCTATTTAAATAGACTGTGTACATCACCAAGGTAGGCCTATTTGCCTCCTATGTGTTTCACAAAAGTGCCCATTTCCCACCATTTCCACTGTTAACAGCCGTTATCTGAGGTATCATCACCTCTCATTCATTTTCACCACAATAGTCTCCTAACCGGTCTCCCTACGTTCACACTAGCCTTTGCTCCCAAATAAATTGTCTCCATTACAGCCAAAAGCATCACTTTGAAATGCAAATCTAATCATGCCAAAACTCTGATTAAAATCTCTCAATTACATCTCATCGCTCTTAGGAATCCTTAACAGGAACTCTGAAGTCCTCTGTCTCTGACCCTCCTTTGCCTCGTGTCCTCTTCACCGGTCCCCTCTCCCTGCCCATGCCCGCGCTCTGTATGCCAGGCACGTTTGCCTTCAGCTTCCAACCCATAGTGTGCTCTCTTCTGCCTCAGAGACTGTGAACGTGCTCGTCCATCTGACAACGGGGTTCTTCTCCTCCATTTGCCTTACCCACTCCCACATCAGTTCTCCACTCAAACTGCTTACTCAGAGAAAGCTCCCCAAGTCGCAGACAATGTCGGATCCCATGTTATGTATTTTCAGAGCACCCTGCAATTTTGTCGCTGTTGGTAATTACACATTTATTTCTGTGATTATTTAAGCCAGGGAAATCTGCAGCTTCAATGAGGCTTGCTGCTTCCGGCAATCTCTTGGCGTGTCTGCTGTGTTCTTTTCCCTGGTGCTGTCTCCTTCCAGCTTTCAAGAGGCTCCTCTGGCTTACAGGGAAGAGCCTTGAATTGCAGACGCTGATAATTTAAGCTTCCCTTTTTTGTTCCTTTACCCACACTCTCTTCTAGCAATCTCCCCCAGCCAAGATCTAGGTTCCAGGTAACCAGAACAGCTGACCTAGGTGGCCGCCTTTTGGGGGGCACTCCCTTGGGGTCTTGGGTTTGGAAATCATGATTTCACCCAAGGTCTAAGATGATTTATTTTGGCTCTAGGTAGTCTCTCACATTTGAATCAAATTTCACTATAATTGTCCGTTATTCTCCATAATTGTGTTTCTTTTCTGTTTTCAGTTGAATATAGAGTTTTCTGCCCTGCTTTTTTTTATCCTTTTGGAATGTGGAAGAGGATGAGGCTTTTGTTTTATTGTTTTTACACATTTCTAGGAGGAAAGTAGCATTAACATGCCTTTATTCTACTCTATTTAACTAACAGTATCTGAAGCCAGGGGTAGATGTTAACACACCAGGAAGCTGTACCTGCTTACTCTGTGGCTTCACACTCCCTGGAGAAGTTTGTCCCAGTTTAAGAAGCACCTTACAGTCTATTTAAATGGAATTTCCTCTCAATAAAACAGAGCATATTACAAATAAACTATCTGTGGACTTCTCCAATAGTGCCACACATTTTCTAATGAGAAAAGCAGCCTGCTATTGCACACACGGGGAAAACAATGTGGATCCCCCATGCCTACAAGTAAGCACAGATCCAAGACAACTGAACTGCCCAGGCTTTCTGTTTGCTAAGCCCCTCGCTTTGGATTGCTTTTCTTCAAATGCTACATGAACACATAGTGACAGGTACATGCTAGGTTCTCAATATTTTAAATTTTCTTTCTCCTCTTAATGGAGGAAAGAAAAAAATGTCTTTTTTTTTTTTAAGAAAGCTTTATTAAGTGCCTACCATATGCTAGGCACAGTGACAGACACAGATGTCCCAGTCTAGTGAAGGAAAAAGATAAGTAAACCCAAAAGGATAATTAGCATAAACACTCCTGCAATAGCAAAGGATGCTTTAAGAAAACAAAAGTAGACCTTTCAATCTATCTTAAAATGGTGGGGAAGAAGAACAATGCCTTCCTAAAGGAAATGATGCCTAAATTAAGATGTTGTCAGAATCAAACCACACAGAAACACAAGGGAGAAAGCTATTCCAGGCTATGGAACAGCGTCATTCCACAAATGCCCTGCAAGCCATGTGTATGTGTGTAGATAGATGGTTTCTTCTTACCTGGCTGAGGAAAACCACTTTAACTGAAAAGCGCCCTCCATCTTATTTTGTATGACTATTAAGTCAAAAACCACATCTTCTGATTTAATTCACCAAATACTTACTGAGAACTCAGCATGTGCCAGACAGTGAGGATATAAAGACTAAGGCACGGCCCTCGCCCTCAGCAGGCTTACAACCTGGTACGTGAGCACAGCGCATGCGTACACACACACACACGCAGCACACACGAGGATTTCAGAGTCAGGTAACAGAAGAAATCACCGAGGATGTCACCCGCTCACCCCAGGAAAGTTAAGAAAGGTTCAGCTTAGCTGAGTTTTAAAGAATGAGAAAGAGATAATTAGAAAATTGACACAGGAGTTAAGAAAAAATACTTCCAGAGGAAGGAAAAAAACAAAAGTGCAAGCTGGTGGTACTAAACGGTGTGTTGTGTGGGAGATCACCCAAACCTAAGTAGTTCACGGCTTCTGGGGTATAAAGTGCAAATAAATGTTTGGTCATAAGACTAAAGTGAAAAGATGGGGCTGAATATTAGAGGGAAATTAATGTCATTATAAGAATCTTGAGCTTTATTGTATAAGTAATATAGAACTACCAAAGAATTTCAATCATGGAAAAATATACGATATAGGCTGATCACCCTAATAGCAGTATTGATGGTAGATTTGGAGAAAACAGGCCTGGAAGCTCAGAGGACAATCAGAAGGCTATTGTGATAGCCCAAACAGGAGACTCTGAGAGCTTGTACTAAGGTGGTTATGTATAGATTGACAGACTGAAGAAGATACACTTGGGAAAGAGTTAGGGGGATAAAATTAGTAAAATTTGTTCCTTGGGTGCAGGTAAGAATGAAAGAAAAATAAAAGATGATATCTAGCCTCCCTCAAATTGCAGATGTACCAAAATAAATTACATTTTGTTGAACGTATCATATATTTACTTATATTAGCCTGTAATCTTAGGAAGGAAGGGACCACATTATTTCCCTTTGCATTTCCAAAGGCTAGCCTAATGCCTTCATAAAGTGTACGTGCAATAAACACATGAGGAATTAACAAGAAAAAGCAAGGGACTGGTGGAAAAGAGTTTGGTATTGGAGATAATGAGTTTGAAGATTCCTATGGAATGTCCAAGTAGAAATTTCCAGATGAAAATATTGCAGTTCTAGAGTTCAAAAAAGATGTCTTAGTGAGAGATACAGAATAAGTGAAGCCAACAGAATGGAAGAGCTCAGAGGATGTCACTTCAATAAATGTTTGATTTTATTTGACCTAAGCATTAGGAAAGATTATTTATGTAGATCAAGATTCAAGAACCACCAGAACATCCATTCTAATTCAAGTGGGGAAGAACCATTTCTCCCCCAATAGTCACTATAAAACTATTGCCCGTCTTATGAAATTGACATTCTATGAAAAGAAAAAAAAAGTAATTTTCATTTGTTTCGTATTTAGCACTTACAAACTTCTTAAATTATGTGTTTCAGGTACAATTTCTATGCAGTAAAATCAGTCCTGCTTAGGATGTTTAGTTCTAGATATTGATACATTTATATAAAGCCACCACATAGGCAATATATCAATTATTTCCATCATCCCAAAACGTTTTTTTCTGCCCATCATTGCCAGCACCTGGCAACCACTTATCAACGTTTGTTCATTTTGTTAGGTGTGGGAAGGCTAAGGCAATTATTATGATCTTCTCTTTCCCAACAAGGAAACCCAGTACTTTTCAGAAGTTATACAGCTTGCCCAAGAAACACAGCCAGCACTCAACCCCCGGCATTCTGATTCCTAACGGAATACCTTTTCTTCTAACCCCAGGAAGCCATCTTTTTTTTTTTAATTAATATTAAATCATAGCTGTGTTCATTAATGTGATCATGGGGCACCATACACTGGTTTTATAAACAGTTTGACATATTTTCATCACACTGGTTAACATAGCCTTCCTGGCATTTTCTTAGTTATTGTATTAAGACAATTATATTCTACATTTACTAAGTTTCACATGTACCCTTGTAAGATGCACCGCAGGTGTAATCCCACCAATCACCCTCCCTCTGTCCATCCTCCCCCCTCCCTCCCCTCCCTCTCCTCCTTCCCCATATTCTTAGGTTATAACTGGGTTATAGCTTTCATATGAAAGCCATAAATTAGTTTCATAGTAGGGCTGAGTACATTGGATACACGAATGAATTAATAAATTGTGGTATATGTACACCTTGGAATATTATGCAGACTTAAAGAAAGATGGAGACTTTACCTCTTTCATGTTTACATGGAGGGAGCTGGAACATATTCTTCTTAGTAAAGTATCTCAAGAATGGAAGAAAAAGTATCCAATGTACCCCCAAAGCCATCTTTTCAGCACACCATCATCAGAATTCACAGAGCACGATGCAGGACGTATGTCCTGCTTTGTAAGACTTCTAGAATCTTTCCAATGTTCAACCAATCTCATGGTAAACATAAATTTAATTTTTTTTTTTTTTTTTTTAGTAAGAAACAGGCATATCACCATATTTCCCAAGTGGGTCTTGAGCTTTTAGACTTAAGCAATCTTCCTGCCTCAGCTTCTTGAGTAGCTGGGCCTGGAGGCATGTGATTCTTATAGACTAGCTGTGCTTAAGCATTGCTCTTAAAACCAAAAAATAGAATAGGAACTAACTCTTGAGAAAGCTGATTTGATAAATGGATTGTTTAGGTGGCAGGTGTTCCTGAGAATAAGGGCTACTATATTAAAATTAACACCTATATGTGCATAGAACATAAAGCACACAAATTGGCCTCCCTGAATATACATTCTCTGTGCTGTCCTGTGACTAAGCTGCAAGGGCTTTGAACATTTACTCTTGAACTCCAGAACCCTGTCTATAAATGAGGTTTGTAATGTTGTGATAATGAGAAGCCGTATTTTAAAGAGATTATTATTAAAGTACTCTGCTTTCATTTGGGGTTGCCTTCTTTTCTCTGAACAACTTTATTTGGAATGAGTTGAAATTTCTAACCCACTACCAGTATGGGTAGTGTAATTAAGATAATAAATATACTCACAAGATGTAAACTCAGCTTTAAACATCTGCTCTTAAAAAAAAAAAAAAACATGGTCATGGGCAAACTTTCTTCCAACACTTTTTTTTAATGGAACTGAAAGTTCTACCATTTACAAATACAAATGGTCTCTTCCCAAACTGACCATGCAGATTTAAACTAATTCATATATAATGTTGATTATTTATATGAAGTTTTATACAGTCTCAGGAGTGGCTCTCAGAGTCCATGCAACTGTTTCAGATAAAATTATTCAATTGGACTAAAACTCTATGTTCAAGATTCCAGTAATAAAGAGATCTAGATATTGAAATTGAAATACCCTCAAATTTTTACTGGTTTTATTACTGCTTTTTATTGCCAAAATTCTCAGTGGGAGCAATCTCATGTCAACATTAAGTAAACCTTTTCTCCTCTTATCATTTTGACCCTAGAAATGAAAGCCAGGTAAGGAAACAGCTTACATCCAGCTCCCTTCTAGTTGGGTAACTGTTTAGTTTCAGCCAGGAACGCGAATGGTTTTCCTCCTCTTACATAATCTATCTCCTTGAAAATCATTCTGATATCCTTGGAGAATTACCTAAACTATGGGAAAGGTTTTGCAGATATTTTTCCCTACAGCATTAATAATGGTGATACAAAATTAAAACAACCAATGTCTAATAATGAGAGAATGGTTGAATAAAGGCTGATATATTGATTAAACTAAACGTCATGCACCATTTAGAAGGATAGTTACACATATTATATAGCTACACGAAAAATGCTTCTGGCATAACAAGTTTTCACATAAACCAAAAGAGACTCCTCCTCTGATGCTTTAATTGAATCCACAGACAACAGAGTGCACTACCTCTGTACAGCAGGACGGAAAAGGGATCTTAAATTGTTCCCTGAGAATTTTCATCTCTGACAGTCTTTACTTGCACCCTTCTCCTCATAATATTCACACATACTATCTTAGTGAATACTCGTTAAATGTAAAAAGGTAAATAATATTATTAGTTCACTAGTGTGGTCATTGATGTTATTATGAGCAGTTTATCTCAGGACAGTACTGATATAGTACAGTCTCAGGATATACTGATTGCCTTTTGGAGATCTCATTCCTATAAGTCAACCAGTCACCAAGTTTTACTTCCCAGGATGACTAAATAACTCTTGTCCTCACAAAAGAAAAAAAAAGTCCTCATTATTTAGCTATTGTCCAGGCCAGCACTCAAGACAAATATAAAGAAAGCAAGCCATGGATGCAATTTTTAAATTTTCTAGTGGCTGCGTTAAAAAAGTAAAAAGAAACATATGAAATTAATTTTAATAATACCATTCATTTAACATGATATATTCGGATTACTCAGGTTATCATTTCGATACAAAATCAATATAAATGAAGATATTTTGAATTCCTTTTGTTTTCACTAAGTCCTTGAAGTTCAGCCTGTATTTTATACTTATTGTTCATCTCAACTCAGAATAGTCACATTCAGTTGGTACTTGAGATGAGGGGCCACTATCTCAGATAGCTGAGTTTAAGAGTAGGCAATTGATAAGGAAATTTTAAAAATACTTACATAAGATCAATTATGACATAACAAGCATTGATCTGTAACATGATGTGCCACTTAAGAAGACAATAATCTCATTTAGGTAATTTAGATGCAGATTTTTCTATTATTCTCAAATAAAAACATAGTGTGTTTCTTGTTTTCCTTTTTTCTTATGGTAAAATGTTCTGAAACTAGCATGTGTGAAGTTAGGGGGAAAAAGCAAAATATTATGGTGCATAATGGAATAAAAATATTATGTCATTGGGGTAAGGTGTGCTGGTTAGGAGACAAATAAAAAGGAGAGTCACTGAATCCTGACTCTCAGAATGAAAAATTATAATTCAAAGGGAAGAGGCCTTCAAGGATGACTTGTACATTTCATAAGCTCCAAAAACTTTCTTTAGAGACAAATATTTATGGCCAACCATTTCACCTGATGCCACATTAAAGGCATTCCTACAATTTAGGTTTTTCTGTAAGAGCAACTGGGGAATGACCCTAGAAAGTTAAGGGCTTTTGATAACAACCAAGCTTTCCAGCCAATCAATGCTCAAGAAGATACTTTAAATAAAAATAATAATATATATATTATATTTTATTATATTTATATTTATATGAAGCCCGGAGGCGAAGCTAAAATCTTTGAAAAAACCAGAGCTATCCTTTAAAACAACAGTTTTAAAAAAATACTTAAAGAGGGAAGAGAAAAATCACTGGAGAGAAACCAAATAAATGTATAGTTGGTGCACCTCGCCCTTATAAATGTTCCTCACACACTGCCACGGCTAAAATTAGGAGCCTATGTTTGAAATAATCCATTCCACAAAAGCTAGTTTGTTATAAAGACTCTTCTAGAACATAAAGGTAGAACTTATAGCCTAGTGAGGACCACTACCGCCAGGTAACTAGGCATCTGAGTTTATTCGGAGTGTGGTGACTGTCCAGAGAAGAAGGCGCAGTGGAAACGGCAGGCGGGGTGTCACCTGGACGTCAAGGTGGGGAGGTTCTGTGATGGAGCTGGGCTTTCTCAGTCTAAGCTAAGCCTCCCCCTTGAGTGGCCTAGTGAAGTGAGTTTGAAGCAAGGGGAATGAGAGGTCCCAAGGCCAGAAACAAAACAGGAACTGAGCGGAGTAAGGGGGCCAGGAGAAGTGAAGAAGAGAGAAGTAAAGGCTTCACCTTTCTGTGGTCCATTGTGAGGAGTCTAAACCATGCTGAGGAGTGAGGGCTGGATCCTCAGAGCCATGAAGAGCTACCAAAGGCTTTTGATTAAATGTTTCTGCTTTGATGTCCTTCCTTTTGGAGATTTCCAACTTTCGATTACTTAAAAACCCTAAAACTAAGGGTTTTTTCAAGTGTTTCCAAGGAAAATACAAAAACTAACAACATACAATTATTTTCAAATACAACACAGAAAAAAAAGGCCTCAGACAAATTCATTCACTGAATTTGGAAAAATATTATTTTCTGTGATTCCTAGAAAATCTGTTTTTCTTTTTCCTTTTTTATAGCCTGGCTGTGATTTCTTTGGAGTTTCATAAAATTAATGGCTTGTAACATCTCATTACAGGGCTAGTTCAAGGGCACCTTTCTCATCGTGGCTTAAATTCCTGCATTCAAGGGAATCCCCAAGAAGGGAATTTTCCTGAGGGATAGACTATTATTCCATTTGAAGCCTTTCTTTCAACCAGGAAAAGTTTCAAATCTCTCTATCCATCTATTACATGCATCTATTACACACGTGCACACACACACACACACATGCATGCACACACATGCACACAGACACACACACACATACCCTGAGCTAAATCAGAACAAGGGCAAAGGATGGAGGCAAGGGGAAATAGCATAAGTGCTCGCAGAAGGAGTGACTCCACCTCCCTCCAGCTTTCCGTTTTGTGCTATTTCTTATTATTATGGTTTTCTTGGCTGACAGTCTCAGACTGACAGCTTTTTCTTAGTCAGTCCTAACACTCTGTGTAGTTGCTTAAGACCATTTTACTTTTTTTCTACACATATCCCTAAGGGCGATCAAATAAGTCAGTTAACAAGAAACCCCAACCAAGGAACCACTAGGCCTTTTCTTCTCTGATCTGTATTTGTAATGCCACTTCCTAATCATTCTTAGTTTCCAGCCCCCAGTCTGTTTTGTGGCAATCCCTGGAAAGACCTCCCAGGTTCCTCCTGTCCCCACTAAGCAGGATGAGGTGATAGTGGCACTGTATTCTCATGGGGCTCTGGCTAGTGTTCAGGACAGCAGTTCTTAACCTGTGGATCATGGCCCCTTTATAACAATGAGAATATATCCTGCATATCAGATATTTACATTACAATTTATAACAGTAGCAAAATTACAGTTATGAAGTAGCAACAAAAATAATTTTATGGTTGGGGGTCACCACAACATGAGGAACTGTATTAAAGGGTCGCAGCAGTAGGAGGCATTAGGAAGGTTGAGAACCACTGGTTTAGGGCAATAAGAAGGGCACGTCTCCCTGGATTAAGGAAACGCTGTAGAACCTGGGCCTTTCTCCTTTCTCCTCCCATACCGTTGGGAAAGAACCAGGAAAAAAATACCAGACTAAAAAGGCTTTGTGAAAAAAATAAGGTGTCTTTAGGGCGAGATTGCAGGGAAAATGTGCCAAGCACCTCTCAGAGGTACCTTTCAGACTCAGTCATGAATAGCGCCTAAATTCTTTCTTTTTGAGAAGAAAGACTGGTATTTTAAAATGCAGAGCTGTTTAGATGTGGTACTCATCCTACAAAGTTAATATTTTGAGGGTTCATTAATCTTAACAGCCTGAGAAAAATACATTTTCATGTTCTTGCTCTCCTATTATCATCCTTACAGTATATTTTTACATAAATAATTGGTTACAGCTCAAATTAAAATAACTCTGACAATTATCAAGCAGGCTAGGGGGTTGTGAGCTTGTGCTGTGATGTGAGCTATCAGCACCCCAGGGTGCCTCAAGACCAATGTGTTATCTTGTGATAACATTCAACTCACTTCTTTATAGGCTCCTAAAATAACAAGTTTTTCATCTAGCCGCTGAAATGACTGTGTTCTGTTTAGATAATGTTCCCTCACTGAAAAGTTAGTCTCACTAGAATTTTTCTGATTAAAGTATAAATGTGGTCTTTATGAGGAGTAGGGCTCATGTTCCTGGAAAACAGAGTGTCCTCAGAAGCATTGCGATCCTGGTCTCATTTCGCAGGCCCTGTCCTGTTTTGCAGACCGCTGCATCCTCTATACGCAAATCCTGTTTTTCACAGACTAACACGTGGCGAGCTTCACTCTTACGCATATTATAATCTTTCTTTGTGGCATGTACTAAAGACCTGGGTGTGATGAATTGTCATCTCCCTCAACCTCAAAGGTAACTGGCTATAAAATTGTTTTATGCCCCCAGTACCGCTGGTCCCCATGTAAAAATACTAGCTGTAATTCAATGTTGGCAATGTGGTGTTATTCATAAAGCATTCCAACTGTACTTAACAGTTTTATAATGCCATAAGAACTTCCTGATTGAATTACAATCCAGCATTCAGTGGGGTGTCCTTTTGTCTGCATGAAAATTACTCTCAAGCATTTCCCAACATCCCCAGGCCCTACACAGAGTTCCAGAAGGAGCCACACTTCGCATAATCCTTCAGGAACATCTTCAGGGACATTCAAGAGGCCAGAATTGGACAAACCTTTCAAAATCAATGCTGATTTAAAGGGAGGTGGTGGTGGTGGGGGGAAGCTCCAAAGAGGAAGCATCCAAAAATATGACTCAACCTCACAGGTTGGTTTCCCAAGCAAAATAACTAAGCTGATGACAGGGACTTAACCCAACTGTGTCAGACAGGTGAGGTAGGAGAATGGAGTTTTGTTTACTTGTTTATTGGGGAGTTTGGGAGAACTTGTTTTGTGCTGTTCTTTGTTAAAAACACTTCCTATGTGCTCCAATTAAAATTTATTCACACACAGACGTTTTCTATCCACATCCTTTATTATCCTTATCCAAGATAATAATTTTACAGATGACTCTCTCTATCGTATTCAGCTTATCCAATTCTAGTACGTTAACCAGCATATTATTGTACAAGCTCTTTTTCTTGGCTATGGATTTTTTTCTCATGTGTTTCTCATAATTTTATACATTACCTTTCTTTTCTAATAAAAAGATAATTTTTTCATCTGTAGTAACCTCATTCACCTTCGTCCAATGGCAATTTGTCCAGCCCAGCTGGCAGTGGAATATTTAGTACTAAGTAATATAACCAGTTCTCTAAACATCAGCTTTACGCCTCAGTAGTGTGGCTGTGTCATAGAAAATAGAGAGGTCAACTATGTTAGTCCTGTTTCAGTCCGGTATGTATGTGGGCATAGACATGACCTTGCTTTAAACCTGTGTCTCCGTCTCTAAGTCCTTCCTTTAGACTTAAGCTTTCTTTCTTCAATGCCATATGCTAATAAAAATGTGAGCAGATTTCCTGTTTTGTTCAATATTTAACACTCCTTTTATAAATCAGTTCACTGTTAATAGCAGATTTTATTCTAGGATTCAGGGTAGAGGGTGGGGAATGGCAACAATCTGATAAACTAAAAAATCAAGAACCTCTAACAACATATTTTTTGTTTCATTATCATACATGCTGCACCTTCTGCCACTTCCTAGGCACTTACTGTTGATGGTAAATTTGTCTCATCTAAACTTTCTAAGTAGGGCGGCGCCTGTGGCTCAGTCGGTAAGGCGCCAGCCCCATATACCGAGGGTGGCGGGTTCAAACCCAGCCCCAGCTGAACTGCAACCAAAAAATAGCTGGGCGTTGTGGTGGGCGCCTGTAGTCCCAGCTACTTGGGAGGCTGAGGCAGGAGAATCGCTTAAGCCCAGGAGTTGGAGGTTGCTGTGAGCTGTGTGATGCCATGGCACTCTACCGAGGGCCATAAAGTGAGACTCTGTCTCTACGAAAAAAAAAAAAAAATTAAACTTTCTAAGTACATTTTGTGTTTTATTATTAAATAAAGTCATTTAATGCTGCATAATTAAGCTAAATTAAACATGCCCCTGGGATAATTATCTTTAGGAATACTTGAGTTCATCCACTAGTACACATTACTGTCAATCTTATCATACCACTGCTTTCAAATACATACCTAAATGCCAATATTCTCCTCTCATCTTAACGTTTCCTAGATTGACCATCACTATGCTGGAATTCTTGTCAGTGGCTAGAAGCAAGACACTGATGTGTAACTTCACACTAGGATTTTTCTTTCTGTTATTGCCAACTGGTAGACCAAGCTAATTGAAGTTTGCTTTGTGGGGAATAGAATTATGTGGCTCAAGCACATTTTCTAAATGGCAATAAAAGAATCATAATCAGTAGAATTTTCTACCTAGAATTTCTTTTATTTAAATTCTTAGAATTTCTCTTATTTAAATACTCATTTAATCTATGATATTAGTGGGTTTCCTTAAAAACAAATCCAGAAAATTCTGGTTGCCCTCGTTTTATGGTAAACAATATCACTTTTTCCTTCATATTATTTAATTCATAAGACATCCCTAGTAATTGGAATTTTCCAATCTGAATTTGTCCAAAGTGCCAGTTTCCTAAAATGGCCCTACTAAGACCTCCAATAAAAGATCACCAATAATTCAACTGCTTGAATGAAGTGCCACACAGCATCAAATAAAAATGTCCCGTGTCACCCCCAAGTTACGCACGCATCAGCAGGAAGCTAAGTGAGGAGACGGAGATCTGTGCTCTCTCCTCCTTGCCCTGCATGTAATTTATGAAACAACCCCTCTATGGCAAAAATAACATCAATAATGATGATTTTATGCCTCTTCTCTTAAATATCCACAGCTCAGCAAAAGCCAGATGAAGAGAGTGGTTTTATGTCCTCTGTCTAGGTGTCCTTTCAATATAATTTAAGAAGGCTTTCAAGAGACAAATAACAATTATGATAGCAAATTTATTTCAGAAGAGGAAAAGTTGCATGATGAGAAAGGTATTTAATAGACACTTCGGTGGATGAGCTTTGATACAATCTCTTCATTTGCTCTTCCCCTTGGGAAGCACCACCCCTCCAACAGTAATTGAGTCTAGTAATTGAGTCTCCTCTGCATAAATATTATTTCACTGTGTACTCAGAAAGATCTATTTGCTTCCCAGATTTTAGGATTACTTGTCCACCCAGAATTCCACACCACCAGGCCTTCTCATAAGACATCCCCTCTCACCTACTATTCTCCCAGCTTTACCAGCTTACTTTCATGATTGTCCCCACATTTTCACTACCACTCTAATACTTGTTTACCACTTAGAACACTCAGCCATTGGCAGGGCATGGTGGCTCACACCTGTAATCTTAGCACTCTGGGAGGCCAACGCAGGGGGATCACTTGAGTTCAGGAATTTGAGACTAGCTTGAGCAAGAGTGAGACCCATCTCTAAAAATAGCCAGGTGTTGTGGTAGGCTCCTGTAGTCCCAGCTTCTTGGGAGGCTGAGGCAAGAGGATCACTTGGGCCCAAGAGTTTGAGGTTGCTGTGAGCTGTGACTCCATGACACTCTACCCACAAGGAAATACTCTGTCACAAAAAAAAAAAAAAAAAAAACCTCAGCCAAAACTTTCAGAGAATATCCATAATAAAAAAAACATTACAGGACTAGTAATTAGGGCTCAGAAGATCTTGGAGGCTATACAGTATATGAGGTAGAAGTTCTCAAATAGGTTAAATAGCTCCAATTCCACGTTTAACCATTACTAGTTGTGTGATACTGGTGAGCTTATTTAAACTCCCAAAGCCTCTTTTATCTGTAAAATGGAGATAAAAACAATACGCATTTTAAAAGGGAGTTATCAGGATAAAAGGTAATACATGAAAAGCATTTAGAATTATACGTAGGTATTGAGTGCACATTGGCCATTATTATTAATGTCATCTCTCTATGTATAAATTATACACATACATACACACACACACACACATTGTTGTGCCCAGATCTCAAAATCCCCCACAAAGACCACCAGGGAGCTGAGTCTGATGCAAAAGCAAAAGAGCCTTTTATTGCAAGCTCGAGCTTGGGCTCCCAGGGGCTCCGCTGCAACGAATCTGAGCCAGGAGCCTCGAGCTCTGGAGCAGGGGTTCTTATAGTCTGCCGCAGTGGGTGGGCATGCACAGCTTGAAACAAAAGGGGCACTTCTGGATTGGTTATGTGGGGGTCCCTGATTGGTGGGCGGTTGTCTCATGAATTGGGGGAATTGCCTGGGCTTGCCCGGGATTGTCTGGAAAGTGAAACTTATTGAGTGAAATAGTGGAATGGCAGGGAAAGTGAAACTTAACTCCTAAGATGGCACTGGTCTGGTTCTTTCAACATTAAGTACATAGTACACACTATACTAGCTACAACAATCGCTCACATTTCAGTTTCTTTGTCTAAAAAAAGAGATGATTAGATCAGACCATCTCTAAAATTCCCTTTTGCCCTAAACCATTAGGAACTGGAGCCTAATACAAGTCCTTCTTTTTTTTAAGTTTAAGATTAATAAAAATCTGTTCTTTAACTTGTACTGGGGATAAAAATGGAAGATCATGAAAGAAACATATGGCACAGTCTGTGCTCTAAGAGTCTTGAAATCTTTTGCTTTAAAGAGTAACTATAAGTTTCAATTTTTTCCTCAGATACATGTTATTTTTTTCCTGTATTACTTGATCAGATTTTTTCAGGAAAATCTGAAACACTAATAAAGTTCATTTATAGAATAAATGACATGATGAACCATGAAATAATATAAAGTCACATGAGTATGTTAAGTTTGCCAGCTAGCTAAATTAAACAAACAACATCTATGGTAAAAATACAACAAATTATGTTCTTATTCCCATTGAAGTAATATATACTGAACATTTTATATTTGCTGAGCATAATAATAAATTTTAAAAGGTTTTAATGTAAACATTTAGAGGAGAAGAAGATATAAAATGGCTTGCCACCTCAGGACAAAAGGAAAACTACATGGGCCAAAACTGACCTCAGGGGGAAAGAGATGCTACTTCAGAGGGAGATTAATCAATCCGAAATTCAGAGATAAAGAGGATTCTTAGGGGTGACAAAGAGGTGAGCAAAGCTTTGGTCCCCAAATCAATAAATCACTTATTACTACTACTACTATTAATACCAAAGCCCTAAGTCTCAAAAAAGAAAGCTTAAAGAAACCTTGTTCCCTAAACCTACAAGCTACCTCCTCATACCACATAGGATAATTTATGTATTAAAACATCCTCATAAGTTGAAACCAGATAAAACAGGTATGCTTTAGCCAGGATTTAGAAAATACATTAAAAAAATATCCAAATGGTGGCAAAATAAGACCCCGGAATCAAAGAAATTAGGAAATTAAATTCTCTCTTCTGTCTTTAAGGGATAGATAATAAAAAATATATTATTAATTTAAAGACTTACTTATGTTTTTGATTGCAACTATATTTTAAAAAATGGCGTTATATAAATACAAGTTAATATGTTACTATGAAAAAAACATTTAAATAAGGATGTTGTTCTAGACTATCTCAAGGGAAATGTCCAGTTCAAAAGTTATATACATTTCATTACTAAGCAATAAAATAGAGTAATATAAAATGCTAAAATTGTAGTATGTAAGTATCTTCAAATATGGAATTTCCCCCACAATGGAAACTTCAAAAGGATACATTCATGATAGCAAATCAAATGCCTGATGCTAAGAGAATGTGAAAAATTTGACATTCTGGGCTTGGCACCTGTAGCTCAGCAGCTAGGCTGGCGGGTTCAAATCCGGCCAGGGCCTGCCAAACAATAATGACAACTACAACAGAAAATAGCCAGGCATTGTGGCGGGCACCTATAGCCCCAGCTACTTGGGAGGCTGAGACAAGAGAATCGCTTAAGGCCAAGAGTTTGAGGACATTCTGTCCCTCACTTAGATAAGAAATTATTTTATACCTAAGTGAATCAAGTAAGTTCCCAAGATAATTTGTGCTTTAAAAAAAATGTGGGATGGGAGTACTTCACAGGGGAACATAGTGTTATTTAGCAGTTAGGTCTACAGGACTTACTCTAGGGTGAGTTCATGAACTTAATTGTCAGACCCATGTATTGTGGTGGTTTGGTGTTTTTCCTAGTAAATATATATATATATATATTATTTAAAATGTTTAGGTATAAACATCTGCAGCTTCCACTTAAAGAGTTTCAAATAGTGATAATAATTTTACTTACATACACATTTTTATATCTTTGCTTCATAATCAAGAAAGAAAAAATGATAAGGCAAATGGTGATTGTGTATGAAGAGGACATTAAAATTCTCTGTACTATTTTTGGAAGCTTTCTGTAAACCTGAAATTCTTTAAAAATAAAAATCTTATTAAGACATAAGAAAAAGTGGGATGGGTATGTGTGTGTATAGAGGAAGTGATACTGAATAATCAGTTTTTATTTTGTTTCATTTTTAAAATGAAAATAACCTGTACTTAATGAGACTTACTTCCATAAGAATCACATAGTTTTACTATTTTTTAATTAATTTTCCAAAATTCAAGGGAAAGGAACACAAATAAAAGAACTAATTTGTCTTTAAATAAGGTAACTTTGGACTCAAAAGTTTTTATTGATTTACAGTCAGTCTTTTTGAAAAGCAGAAGCTTTTCAACTGTCAAACTGTCATTGCTGTTCAGAATCTGACTACTCTCACTATTGTATTACTGCAATAATATGCCTAAAGAGGAATTGCTTCTTTTATGATTCCCAAATATAACATGAAAATCAAACAGTGGTAAAATTTAGGCTAAGTGAAGCGCTTATTTTCTACTTGGGTTGAAGGTAGCAAACAATTCATTATATTTTGTTGTAAAGTTTGCAGTGGCTAAAAGTACATCAGTGGTAGTCTGGAGATGTGGGATTCAATTCTGGCCCTGATACCAGGATCATTCATCCAGTCACCAAATATTTAAAAAACACCTACTGTCTACTATGTTCCCTTGCTCCTGTGGAGTTTTCAATCTCTAAGAAGTGGGAATGGTGAGGGATAGACAACAAGTAAATATACAATTATAAGCTACAGCAAGTAACATCAAGGAAAGGACATGTATAATGAGAAAAAACTAAAAGAGGAACTTTGATGGAGTAGTTAAAAGATGACATGTCAGAAGTGATGATACTTGCAAATATGGGAATGAAACCAGCCATGCAAATAAGGCAAGGAAAATAGCCCCAGGCAGAGGAAACAGCATCTGCAGTGGCCCTGAGACAGGCTGAGCTTGGCTCTTTCTATCAATGGCAGGAAAGTGGGAATCACACATACTGGATAGAAAATAATGTCTGTCTAAGGCTAATAATTGTCCGGGGTCTAAACAGGTAATCCACAAAAGCTGCCTGCCGAGCTGATTCAGATGTCCCCGGATTGTGGTAGCTGTGAACACTCTGCGGGCAGGGTGCTCTGTGTTGAGCTGATATTTGGCCAAATCTAAAGACAGCATCACTGAACACTGAGATTTGTTCTGAAAAAGCGTACCATTAGGTGATTTCATAGTTATGCAAACATGCGTAACTAGGCCCCTGCCATACACTTGGGCTATCTGCATGGCCTGATGCTCCTAGGCTGTGCAGACCCGACAGCACAGTACTATGCTGCAGGCTGCAGGCAACCGAAACACCATGGTAAGTATTTGTGCATCTGAACATACCTAAACATCGGAAAGGTACAGTAAAAATATGGCATTATAAACCCATGGGACCACTGTCATCCACACAGTCCATCTATGACCAAAACGTCACTGTGTGATGAGTGACTGTAAAAGTAGCAAAGTACTGAGGAATTTCTACCTGAATATGGAAAGGGCTGTCCAAATAATCTGGATTTTTGAATATCAGTCTTATTTCTCATATTTAATCTTCCACATTTATTCTTATTCAGTTGTGCATTCAGGTGATGGCAGTACCCAGAAACACTTGAACTTTAATTTTTGAAAGAATGAAATTATTATTTTTTTCCATGTGGTAGATAATGAGATGTATTTGACATTTTCCTATAATGAGAGCACTAATTTATAGTTATTTGGTGAAATGATGTGATAACATACGTACACACAACTTGTTAAAAACATGTTTGAGTCTTTTGACTATGAGAGTGGAGTGAAGGCAGTTTTAAAGCTCTGATAGCTACTCTCTAGTCCATAATGAAAGCAGCCTTCATTTGGCAGGTAGAAGTTTCGAACTAAACGGCCTGCCTGTGTCAACATAAAGAACGTCTTCATCAATCTCATGTGATGAATAGGTTTTAAGATTCCAGAAGGAATATCTAAGAACCAAAAACTTAGGTCTCCCACTTTTTTACAGTAGATTTACTTGTTTTTAATAATATGCAAAATAAATAATTGGGTACCTACTGAATTAGGAACATTAGTTCTTTACTCAGCTTCATCATGTGCTAACTCACATGTAGAGTGCAGGAGTGAGCACAAGGCCGTCTACGTTATCACAGGCCGAATCCCCGCAAAGTGATTGATCTTCCGTAAGGAAGGACACTAACGTTTACATTCATTAGAACCTCAGCTCCACACAAAGATATTAAACTGTAAAGTATTTTTTTTTAAAGGGAACAACAAAGTTAGTAAAACAGGAAAAATAAACAGGAAAGCAACAATGCCTTTGTTTAATATGCATCCATTATCTTAATGAATAATCTATTCTTCCTATAAATCACTACATAAAACCAATAATAGCTCTAATTTTCTCATATCTCAGTCTAAGGAGGAATGAATAATGCATTGGCTATCTAGGAATAAGAAGACTCATTATCATTTATAGCAATTACTGACTTAAATAAACAGAATGCTATATTTAACCACTGCTAGATATTAATATGTTTGTTCGTTTAAAAGTGGCTATGTCCTTAATGAAGACATTTGGGATATCTTTGTGAATTATAGATTCTTTGAGTTCACCTACAAATAGCTTCTTTTTTTCTGGGCTTTCCACACACACAAAAAAAAATATATTGAGATAATGACTTTTTTTTAATCAGTTAAGACTTAGTGTCTCTCTATAGAAGAAATGTTTTACTATTTGTGAAAAGAAAAGTTTCTCTAAACTGTTTCATGTTCTATGGCAGATTAACAGCTAAAGAATAATTACAGAGACAGTTACTCAAAACCTGCTTCATTCCCGTTGTCTCTGTCCATCTAACCTGGCCACTAGTGCTCATCGAAGAAAGAACAATTTGTTAAGAGAAGCTTTAAAATATTGTTAGGGTTTTATTCTCTGCCAAAACTAAAATATATGTCAGATATGTATTCCAATACGCTCATTCAAGTTCGTATTTATGGAGAGCACAGGGTAGAAAGATTAATTCCATCTAGAGTGATTGGGGAGAGACATATTTGGGGCGAGTGCAGGAGATACCAAGTGTGGCCTGTTCAATGTACAATTCCCCTTTCTTCTTTGCCAAAAGAGTTTAGATTTTTTGCCCAGTACCTACCCATCTCTTTTATTACTCAGAAGTAAATCCTGTTACTTCAAGGCAATCATACTGATCCCACTCCCTTTCCCTCCATACTTATCCCACTCCCTTTCCCTCCTTTTAGTCAGGGCATGGAACCCAATCCTTGCAAATGACCCTGGGGAAAGTAAGGCTTCCCTACTATGAAGAAGAGGCACGAGGAAAAGACGGCCCTTCCAGCAGGACATCGTTATGATGCTATCTCGTGACCATGAGCTACATTAACTTGAAGTCAAAGTTGAGATGCTAAAGGTCAAAGGGATTTCAGATGATAAGAACCTGGGATCTTCGTGATGCCACTGAACTTTGACTTAACCAATCCTGAAAACTCCAGACTCCATAATACATTTCCTCATTGTGTGAGTCACGTAAGTTGAATATTTCCTGTTACTGAAAGTTGGGGGGAATGAATGTGTGTTGGACACGTGGAAAAGGGGGAGCAACTCAGGAATAAGAGGTAAGTTGTATAAAGTAAAAACCGTGAGAAAGAACTCTTCCATCAGATAAAATAAATGGATAGGTACACTTTTGACTTTGTAAGGAGTTTGCTGGCTCTATGACACTTCATTTCCCCCATACTCCACACAGCTGTCCTTGTAAAATGTGAGGTTTAGGGTAAGTCTCAGAGTTTAACTAACTCATGCACATGTGTGTGCATCACACACACACGCATGTGTACACACCCTGTGCTGAGCAGGTTTTTAGCAACATCACATGGGCTACAGGAAAATATAAAACTAGGTGAGAACATCAATTGCTTATTTCTAAGGAAAAGTTATGTTGTCTTAGAAAGAAAAACTCAAATATATTTCTAATGATTACAACAAGCGGTAGTCTAAGGATAGATCATGGGGTTTTAGTTTCTTCCACTTTTTAGTCTACCTTTTGTTCTATTTGGTTCTGTACCCTGAGAAGCACTGGAATTTATTTTAGTGACTTCAAGATATTAAAATGTCTCCTCAAAGAGCATGCAGTTCTTTTAACATAATGGGGTATTACGTATTTTAATGAAAACAAGGATGCACTGGGCCCCACAGTTTATCTCACTGTGGAGGGGATTTGGGGCCTGCTTTGCTCTTTTTCTCCCTGAAGCATTGAGTTTCAAAACATGGTGAGGAAGCTGGTACTCCAATCCAAATTTTTTCCCTTGAAACGTACATCATGTGTAACATTTCAAAGGTCATGCTCTAGACTTTGTGCGTTTAAACTACATTAACAAGAAAATGAAAAGAAAGCATCTAGCCTGTCAAAATCTTAGTAGCATAACAGAAATGTTTTCTGAGAATATTCAGAAAGCTTTATTCCAGAAGGCTTGCTGAATGAATGTCCACTATTTGTCCAGTGATTATCACAGTCTTTGGCACAAACTAAGTAATCAATAAATATTAGTCGAGTGAATGCATGATTGGATGAGTGAATAAATGAAGGTTATAAAATGAAAAGGACGTGGTCCCTTACTACAGAAATTACAGTCCAATAAGAAAGATATACTTTGCTATAAGCATAAGGCAAGGTGATAAATTCTATAAAGAAAATACAACACGCTGAAAAGCATATAAAAATTATTAAATACACAAGGAAGACCAAGGAAGGCCCCATAAAGGCAACACCAAAGATATATTGCTAGAACAAGGTTAGAATTAAGGAAGGGTCATGTTTCTAATCTCTGGAAAAGTAGGGGGAAAAGGTATAGTGGTTATTGTTTTTTATCTACTCAGTGCTTTTTTCCCCTTCTTTGGTAATAAACCCAATCCCACACTGCCTGACCACAGTGTCAGCATAATAAACAGACTGGGTTGATCACAGTAGCCCATCCAAGTGGGCACAGTGGATTGGACAAGGGATGGGCTAATGTTCAATGTTGGGAGGATCAGAAACTTTCCCTAGGAATTTTCTACCAGAATTTGGGAAGTACTCATTATCTGGTTACAAAGTCTTTCCTATGTAAGTGCAGAATTGACAAAACCCATGACCTGACTATATTAGAAGAAAAGATAAAATGCAGAGAAATACAAGTATTGCGGAATAATTTAGGTCCCTAGTTCCAGACACATCTACTTCATCTTGCCCCTTCACAGTTTGTTGAGCTAATAAAGTATCTTTTTTGTGTAAGCTATTTTGTAGATTTCTGACCCTTGAAACTAAAACACAAAGGGGTTTAAAAGAATGCCAGAGGATTCCAGTTAATGCTGGATGACGTTTAACTTTTACATGTCTGAGTCCATTGTTAAACAATACAAATGTATAATTTTTTTTATTATTTTGGTGTTTTTTATTTTTTTGGACAGAGTTGCTCACAGAAATCTCAAACTCTTGGGCTCAAGCAATTCTCTTGTTTCAGCCTCCTAAGTAGCTGGGACTACAGGCACACGCCACAATGCCTGGCTATTTTTAGAGGTGGGATCTTGCTCTTGCTCAGGGTGGTCTCAAACCTGTGAGCTCAGGCAATCCACCCGCCTTGGCCTCCCAGAATGCTAGGATTACTGGCATGAGCCACCATGCCGGGCCACAAATATGTAATTATATGCTAGTGAGTATAAATGTATCATCAATATATGCATAATCTAACAATATATCCTCAAAATACCATATGCAACAACCAAAGGAATTACAAAAATAGAAAAATCAGCAATGGACAGAAAAGCAATGAAAGAGGAAATAGGTTAACTATGGAAGAAGGGTAATTAGATTTACAGCAGAATCATCAGCCACAGTGGAGACAAGAAAAACCTTGGAAATCTTTTTTTTTGTGATCATGGGGCACCATACACTGGTTTTATAGATTGTTTGACACATTTTCATCACACTGGTTAACATAGCCTTCCTGGCATTTTCTTAGTTATTGTGTTAAGACATTTATATTCTACATTTACTAAGTTTCACATGTACCCTTGTAAGATGCACTGCAGGTGTAATCCCACCAATCACCCTCCCTCTGTCCATCCTCCCCCCTCCCTCCCCTCCCTCTCGCCCTTCCCCATATTCTTAGGTTATAACTGGGTTATAGCTTTCATATGAAAGCCATAAATTAGTTTCACAGTAGGGCTGAGTAATCTTGAGGGGAGAAAAAATAGTCTTTAAAAAATTTATTTGTGGGTTACATGTACAGATGTGTTACATAGATGTATGGCATAGTGGTGATGCCAGAACTTTTAGTGTAACCCTCACCCAATTGGTGTACATAAGACCCATCAAGGGATTTTGCATTGTACACCCCTCTCCCACCCTCCTACTCTTTTTAATCTCCAATGTCTACTATTCCTCTTTCTGTGTCTCTGTGTACTCTTATTTAGCTCCCACTTTTAAGTGGTAGCAAGAGACATTTGATGTTCTGAGTTATTTTACTTAAGATAATGGCGGCCAGGCTTTCAGGGGCGGAGGTGACAGCAGCCGAGGACGGGCGGCCGCAGCTGCCCGCTGCTCCAAGGGACTGCCGGGCGGCGGAGAGCAGTTGGTTATTGGTAGTTTAAGAGAAAGAGCATATTGAGAGGCGGAGCAAGATGGCAGCCGAGTAACAGCTTCATTGCATCTGGGCACCGTGAGTCTGGGGAGATAGGACTCCAGGCATCTCTGGCTGGTGGGAACTGCCTATCATCTCTCCTATGAAGATACAGGGAGTCAGCGAGAGACTTCTGGACCCCAAGAGGAGGACTAAAACAGTGGAAAACCGGCAAGTGGTCACGTGTTCAATCCGTCTAAACCCGCCCACAACTTCCACAGGCACAAGAACTTAAAGAACAAGAGGAAGTGAAAGGAAAATTAGGGCAAGGAAACAGATAAAAGAAATCACTCATGAGGAAGAATCAGCAGAAAACTCCAGGCAACATGAAGAACCAGTCTAGAACAACCCCGCCAAGGGACCATGAGGTAGCTACTGCAGATGATTCCACCAGTATAGAAATGTTAGGAATGACAGAAAGGGAATTTAGAATACACATGTTCAAAACAATGAAAGAAATGATGGAAACAATGAAGGAAACTGCTAATAAAGTGGAAAATAACCAAAAGGAAATCCAAAAACAGAATCAAATAAGAGATGAACGATATGAAGAATATAAAAAGGATATAGCAGACCTGAAGGAACTGAAACAGTCAATTAGGGAACTTAAAGATACAATGGAAAGTATCAGCAACAGGTTAGACCATGCAGAAGAAAGAATTTCAGAGGTAGAAGACAAAGTTCTTGAGATAACTCAGACAGTAAAAGAGGCAGAAAAGAAGAGAGAGAAAGCAGAACGTTCACTGTCAGAATTATGGGACTTTATGAAGCGTTCCAACATACGAGTTACAGGAATTCCAGAAGGGGAAGAAGAATGCCCCAGAGGAATGGAAGCCATAATAGAGAATATTATAAAAGAAAATTTCCCAAACATCACCAAAGAGTCTGACACACTGCTTTCAGAGGGATATCGGACCCCGGGTCGCCTCGACTCTAACCGAGCTTCTCCAAGACACATTGTGATGAACCTGTCCAAAGTCAAGACAAAAGAAAAGATTCTGGAAGCTGCCAGGAGTAAGCGCCAGTTGACCTACAGGGGCAAATCCATCAGAGTTACCGCAGACTTCTCTAATGAAACTTTCCAAGCAAGAAGACAATGGTCATCTACCTTTAATCTACTTAAACAGAACAATTTCCAGCCCAGAATTCTGTACCCTGCTAAGCTAAGCTTCAAAATTGAAGGAGAAATCAAATCATTTACGGATATACAAACATTGAGGAAATTTGCCACAACAAGACCAGCTCTACAGGAAATACTTCAACCTGTTCTGCACACTGACCACCACAATGGATCAGCAGCAAAGTAAGAACACAGAAATCAAAGGACAGAACCTAACCTCCACACTGATGCAAAAGATAAAACTAAGCAACGGACTCTCACCAAATAAGACGAATAGAATACTACCACACTTATCAATTATTTCAATAAATGTTAATGGCTTGAATTCCCCACTGAAGAGACATAGATTGGCTGACTGGATTAAAAAACACAGGCCATCCATTTGCTGTCTGCAAGAAACACACCTGGCTTCAAAAGACAAATTAAAGCTCCGAGTCAAGGGTTGGAAGACAATTTTTCAGGCAAATGGAATTCAGAAGAAAAGAGGAGTTGCAATCTTATTTTCAGATACATGTGGATTTAAAGCAACTAAAATCAAAAAAGACAAAGATGGTCACTTTATATTGGTCAAGGGAAAACTACAACAAGAAGATATTTCCATTCTAAATATTTATGCACCCAATTTAAATGCTCCCAGATTCTTGAAGCAGACCTTACTCAGTCTGAGCAATATGATATCTGATAATACCATCATAACAGGGGACTGTAACACACCTCTTACAGAGCTGGACAGATCCTCTAAACAGAAATTAAACAAAGATGTAAGAGATTTAAATGAGACCCTAGAACAACTATGCTTGCTAGACGCATATAGAACACTCCACCCCAAAGATAAAGAATATACATTCTTCTCATCACCCCATGGAACATTCTCCAAAATTGATCATATCCTGGGACACAAAACAAATATCAACAGAATCAAAAGAATTGAAATTTTACCTTGTATCTTTTCAGACCATAAGGCACTAAAGGTGGAACTCAACTCTAACAAAAATGCTCAAGCCCACCCAAAGGCATGGAAATTAAACAATCTTCTGTTGAATAACAGATGGGTGCAGGAAGAAATAAAACAGGAAATCATTAACTTCCTTGAGCATAACAACAATGAAGACACAAGCTACCAAAACCTGTGGGATACTGCAAAAGCAGTTTTGAGAGGAAAATTCATCGCTTTAGATGCCTATATTCGAAAAACAGAAAGAGAGCACATCAACAATCTCACAAGAGATCTTATGGAATTGGAAAAAGAAGAACAATCTAAGCCTAAACTCAGTAGAAGAAAAGAAATATCCAAAATCAAATCAGAGATCAATGAAATTGAAAACAAAAGAATCATTCAGAAAATTAATGAAACAAGGAGTTGGTTTTTTGAAAAAATTAATAAAATAGATAAACCATTGGCCAGACTAACTAGAAATAGAAAAGTAAAATCTCTAATAACCTCAATCAGAAACGATAAAGGGGAAATAACAACTGATCCCACAGAGATACAAGAGATCATCTCTGAATACTACCAGAAACTCTATGCCCAGAAATTTTACAATGTGAAGGAAATGGATCAATATTTGGAATCACACCCTCTCCCTAGACTTAGCCAGGATGAAATAGACCTCCTGAACAGACCAATTTCAAGCACTGAGATCAAAGAAACAATAAAAAAGCTTCCAACCAAAAAATGCCCTGGTCCAAATGGCTTCACTCCAGAATTCTATCAAACCTTCAAGGAAGAGCTTATTCCTGTACTGCAGAAATTATTCCAAAAAACTGAGGAAGAAGGAATCTTCCCCAACACATTCTATGAAGCAAACATCACCCTGATACCAAAACCAGGAAAAGACCCAAACAAAAAGGAGAATTTCAGACCAATCTCACTCATGAACATAGACGTAAAAATTCTCAACAAAATCCTAGCCAATAGATTACAGCTTATCATCAAAAAAGTCATTCATCATGATCAAGTAGGCTTCATCCCAGGGATGCAAGGCTGGTTTAACATACGCAAGTCTATAAACATTATCCACCATATTAACAGAGGCAAAAATAAAGATCACATGATCCTCTCAATAGATGCAGAAAAAGCATTTGATAAAATCCAGCATCCTTTTCTAATTAGAACTCTGAAGAGTATAGGCATAGGTGGCACATTTCTAAAACTGATTGAAGCTATCTATGACAAACCCACAGCCAATATTTTACTGAATGGAGTAAAACTGAAAGCTTTTCCTCTTAGAACTGGAACCAGACAAGGTTGTCCTCTGTCACCTTTACTATTCAACGTAGTGCTGGAAGTTCTAGCCAATACAATTAGGCAAGAGAAGGAAATAAAGGGAATCCAAATGGGAGCAGAGGAGGTCAAACTCTCCCTCTTTGCTGACGACATGATCTTATACTTAGAGAACCCCAAAGACTCAACCACAAGACTCCTAGAAGTCATCAAAAAATACCGTAATGTTTTAGGATATAAAATCAACGTCCACAAGTCAGTAGCCTTTGTATACACCAATAACAGTCAAGATGAGAAGCTAATTAAGGACACAACTCCCTTCACCATAGTTTCAAAGAAAATGAAATACCTAGGAATATACCTAAGGAAGGAGGTGAAGGACCTCTATAAAGAAAACTATGAAATCCTCAGAAAGGAAATAGCAGAGGATATTAACAAATGGAAGAACATACCATGCTCATGGATGGGAAGAATCAACATTGTTAAAATGTCTATACTTCCCAAAGCTATCTACCTATTCAATGCCATTCCTATCAAAGTACCTACATCGTACTTTCAAGATTTGGAAAAAATGATTCTGCGTTTTGTATGGAACCGGAAAAAACCCCGTATAGCTAAGGCAGTTCTTAGTAACAAAAATAAAGCTGGGGGCATCAGCATACCAGATTTTAGTCTGTAGTACAAAGCCATAGTGGTCAAGACAGCATGGTACTGGCACAAAAACAGAGACATAGACACTTGGAATCGAATTGAACACCAAGAAATGAAACTAACATCTTACAACCACCTAATCTTTGATAAACCAAACAAGAACTTACCTTGGGGGAAAGACTCCCTATTCAATAAATGGTGTTGGGAGAACTGGATGTCTACATGTAAAAGAGTGAAACTGGACCCACACCTTTCCCCACTCACAAAAATTGATTCAAGATGGATAAAGGACTTAAATTTAAGGCATGAAACAATAAAAATCCTCAAAGAAAGCATAGGAAAAACACTGGAAGATATTGGCCTGGGGGAAGACTTCATGAAGAAGACTGCCATGGCAATTGCAACAACAACAAAAATAAACAAATGGGACTTCATTAAACTGAAAAGCTTCTGTACAGCTAAGGACACAATAACCAAAGCAAAGAGACAACCTACACAATGGGAAAGGATATTTGCATATTTTCAATCAGACAAAAGCTTGATAACCAGGATCTATAGAGAACTCAAATTAATCCACATGAAAAAAGCCAACAATCCCTTAGATCAATGGGCAAGAGACATGAATAGAACTTTCTCTAAAGACGACAGACGAATGGCTAACAAACACATGAAAAAATGTTCATCATCTCTATATATTAGAGAAATGCAATATCCCTGAGATATCATCTAACCCCAGTGAGAATGGCCCACATCACAAAATCTCAAATCTGCAGATGCTGGCGTGGATGTGGAGAGAAGGGAACACTTTTACACTGCTGGTGGGACTGCAAACTAGTACAACCTTTCTGGAAGGAAGTATGGAGAAACCTCAAAGCACTCAACCTAGACCTCCCATTCGATCCTGCAATCCCATTACTGGGCATCTACCCAGAAGGAAAAAAATCCTTTTATCATAAGGACACTTGTACTAGACTGTTTATTGCAGCTCAATTTACAATCGCCAAAATGTGGAAAGAGCCTAAATGCCCACCAACCCAGGAATGGATTAACAAGCTGTGGTATATGTATACCATGGAATACTATCCAGCTATTAAAAAAAATGGACACTTTACATCCTTCGTATTAACCTGGATGGAAGTGGAAGACATTATTCTTAGTAAAGCATCACAAAAATGGAGAAGCATGAATCCTATGTACTCAATCTTGATAGGAGGACAATTAATGACAATTAAGTTTATGGGGGGGGAAGCAGAAAGAGGGATAGAGGGAGGAGCGTGGGGCCTTAGTGTGTGTCACACTTTATGTGGGCAAGACATGATTGCAAGAGGGACTTTACCTAACAATTGCAATCAGTGTAACTGGCTTATTGTACCCTCAATGAATCCCCAACAATAAAAAAAAAAAAAAGATAATGGCCGCCAGGGCGGCGCCTGTAGCTCAAAGGGTAGGGCGCCGGTTCCATATGCCGGAGGTGGCGGGTTCAAACCTGGCCCCGGCCAAAAACCAAAAAAAAAAAAAAAAAAAAAAAAGATAACGGCCTCCAGTTCCTTCCACATTGCTCTAAAGACATGATATAATTCTTATGACTGAGTGGTTGGCATGTATATATATATATATATATATATATATATATATATATATGTATATGTGTATATTATCACATTTTGTTTAGGCACTCATCAGTTGGTGCATAGGCTGGTTCCATATACTTGCTATTGTGAACAATGCTGAGATAAACACAATGCAGGCATTTTTTTAATACAATGATTTCTTTTCCTTTGGTAGAAACTCATCCAGATACTTGCTGGATCAAATGATAGATCTATTTTTAGTTCTTTTTCATAGAGGTTGTACTAATTTGCATTCCCACCAACAGTGAATAACCATTCCCTTTTCTTTTCTTTCTTTCTTTTTTTTTTTTAGAAAAAAAAAATGAAGGATGCTGGGTAGAGTCGCCCTTGGTACAGTGCTGTGGCATCACAGCTCACAACAACCTCCAGATCTTGGGCTTAGGTGATTCTCTTGCCTCAGCCACAACACCTGGCTACTGTTGTTGTTGTTGTTGTTGTTGCAGTTTGGCCAGGGCCGGGTTTGAACCTCCCACCCTCGGTATATGGGGCCGGTGCCCTACTCACTGAGCCACAGGAGCTGCCCAGCATTCCCTTTTCTTCACATCCTCACCATCATCTATTGTTTTTTGACTTTTTAATAATAGCCATTCTAACTAAAGTAAGGTGGTATCTTATGTAAGTTTAATTTGCATCTCTCTGATGATTAGTGATGTTGAGAATTTTTTCATACATTTGTTGGCCATTTGTATATCTTTTAAAAAATGTCTTTCATCCCTGATCATCAGAGAAATGCAAATCAAAACCACCCTGAGATATCACCTAATCCCAGTAAGATTAGCCTACATCACAAAATCCCAAAATTGCTGATGCCGGCATGGATGTGGAGAGAGGGGAATGCTTTTACACTGTTTGTGGGACTACAAACTAATACAGCCCTTTTTGAAGAAGTATGGAGAATCTTCAAAGATCTCAAATTAGAACTCCCATTTGACCCCACAATCCCAGTACCTGGCATCTACCCATAAGAAAAAAATAAATCATTTTATAATAAGGACATTTGCAGTAGATTGTTTATTATATCTCAATTTATAATCGGCAAGACATGGAAACAACCTAAATGCCCATGAACCCAAGAATGGATAAACGAACTGTGGTATAAGCATACCATGGAATCCTATTCAGACACAAGTAAAGATGGAGACTTCACATCTTTTGTATTAACCTGGACAGAGTTGAAGCACCTTCTTCTCAGCAAAGTATCACAAGAATGGAAAAGCAAATATCCAAGTACTTAGTACTAGTATGAAGCCAGTAGACTATCTAATTCACGCCCTCATATGAAAAACTTCATTCCAATTCAAGTTGGGGAAAGGAAGAATGAGGGAGCAGAAGAAGGGGGGAAGAGTTTGGGGTGCTCCCACTTAATGGGCACAATATAGGGGTGTATGGCATACATTCTGGGTGCAGGACATAGCTACAAAAGAGACTCTACCTAACAAATGCAAACATAATGATTTGATTGTTTTCACCCTCACTATTAACCTGAAATTAAAAAATATATAGCGCAACCCTCTAAAAAAAGTTTGTAGGAAAAAGAGGCCTGCACTGCTCTTAGGTATATTCTATTTGCTTATAAATTTCTGTCTATTAATAAGATAAAACTTTGCTAATTGCAAAAAAAAAAAAGTCTTTTCATGTCCTTTGGTCACTTTTTAATGGACTTATCCATTTTTTCCCCTGTTGAATTGTTCAAGTTCCTTACACACGTATCTGCTGGACAGTAGTTCCCTATCGTATGTATGGTCTGTGAATATTTTCTCCTATTCAGTAAGTTGTCTGTTTACTGTGTTGATAATCTCATCAGCGGTGCAGAGGATTTTTAGTTTAATTAAGTCTCATTTGTTTATTTCTTTTCTTGCTGTTGTTGCATTTGCTTTTGGGGTCTTAGTCATAAATTCTTTGCCTAGGCCAACATCCAAAAGAGATTTTCCTAGGTTTTATTCTGGAATTTTCATAGTTCCATGCCTGACAGTTTAAGTCTCTAAATCATCTTGAGAGATGGAAGTCCAGTCTCACTCTTCTGCACATGGCAATACAATCCTCCTTCTCAGCATCCTTCACTGAAAAGGGTATATAGAATGTCCTTTCCCCAGTATATGTTTTGTTTGCTTTGTTGAATTTCAGTTGGTCATTAAGTAAAAAGAGCTTTAATCCAAAAATTTATACCTAGCTAAACTGCCATACATGAATAAGTATAAAATACTAAAATGTTCAGATATATAATGACTAACAGAATATAAAACAAACCATCCCAGTGAATACTTCAACAAGATGGCAGGACAGGAGGCACAGGACTCTCACTCCAGCCATAGACATGCCAAATAAACACCTACACATGGACAAACTCCCTCTGAGAAAGATCCAGAAACTAGTTGATAGATGTATACATAACAAGCAACCAAGAAAATTCTCCTTTCAAAATAGATGCTGCCTGGAGGTGTTGCTGCTAACTAGCCTGCCCCTGAAAGCTGGCAGGGCAAGCAAGCCCAGCCCTCTGGGAGCTCACAGGGACATGGGGCATCTCCTGTGGCTTCTATCCCTGCTACATTTTGAGTGTTTTGCCCCTCCAAAACTCACGTTGAAATGTAACCACCATTCTAACAGTATTAAGGAGTCAGACCTGTGAAAGGTGACTGAGTCATGAAGGATATTCCCTCATGGATAGGATTAATGCCATTATAACAGCAAGTTGAGCTGCCTTCTGCCATATGATGACACTGCACCAAGAGCCCTTGATAGATGCCAGTGATTCTATCCTGGACTTCTTGGCCTCCAGAATTGTGAGAAAATAAATTTCTGTTCATTATAAATTACCTAGTCTCAATAGTCTCCTGTTATAGAGACACAAAACAGACCCAGACCTTCCCTCAGCCTGCTCCAACAATAAATAAAACCTCCAGCTTCACCCTGGAAGAACCTGGACCACACACTGAGCCCCTCACTTTCCACAGCTGCTGCCCAAGGAATTAGCTCCTCACTTCTTTATCTTCTGAAGCTGACAGGACCCAACACTCCCTGCAGGGCCATGGAGCTGGTTTGAATTGGCATGCATCTTCCCCGGCTCAGCATACACCAAGTAAGCAATAAAGCCCATCACCTGGCTTCTCTCAGGAATAGGTTGGGTTATATATCTGATGCCCTGACTTTTTCCAGCAGCTGCCCAAGAATCTGGCTTCTATCTAGTCAGTACCTGTGAGCTGACAGGGAAGGAAGTCAGTAGATCTCAGGAACTTGAACAGGTGTACAGGAACTTCCTGAGGTCAATCCAGTTGACAAATAAGCCTCCATCTTCTCCTTGAAAGGAGTCGGACTATCTACCTCGCACCTTGACCTCTCCAGCTGGTGCCTGTGGATTTAGCTACAAAGTCATCCATCTCTGAAAACTAAAAGGGCCTTGTATTTGTTAGCCCCATGGGGTCTACAGAAAAAATTGCAGTTCTGAATACTCTGCAGCCTTCCTTCATGACTCCTCTCCCACCTCCAGCTCACTCTAGTTACAAAACCTAGCTCCCAGCTTCTCCCTGGAAAGAGTGAGACTGCAAATTTATCACCTTGACTTTTTCAGCCCTACCCAAGGAACTAGCATGTAACTCACTTGTCTTTTGGAGCTGATAGGCAGAGAGTTTCAACAGGCATGTGGCATTCCCACAGCTCCTCCCCCAATTGCAACAGCAATAAAACAAAGCTCTAGCTTCTCCCTATCACTTGGACTACTCATCTAGCATCTCGATTTTTCTGAGTGATAACTGGTGGACTGGCTTCCGTCTGCCTTTACCTGAAAGCTGATGAGGCCCAGTACCATTAGATCCCCAGAGGCAACAGGAGCAAAGCAATGGTTTGAAGGAACAGTCAGTCTGAATGAGCACACAGGTCTCCTCTCTGGCCCAGTGTAGAGTGGCCCAACAATGAACTCCAGCTTACAGCTTCTCCCTGAAGAGAGAAGCACTTGAACTGCAACTCTAGGGCCCCTACTTTTCCAGCTGCTACTTGAGAGAATGCCTCCTATCTCACCTGCCTTAGAGCACATGTAGGACTTGGTAAACTGTAGTCTTCAGATTTTAACAAAGATGATGATATCAAGCACAAAAGATGGAGAGGCACTCAGAATCTCTGAAGGCTGAGAGAGGTGGCTGTTTCTCCTAAATCACAGAAACCAACTAAGAGAGTCAGGGAGAATAAAGAAATAGAGAAATGTTCCAAACAAAAGAACAAGATACCAACCCTAATGAAAGGGAGATTGACTTCATTCATGTGATTCAAAGGATGAAATTCAAGGTAACAGTCAAAAAGATGTTTATGGAGGCCAGGAGAGTAATGCATGAACAAAATCAGAGTTGCAACAGAGAAATCATAGAGCTGAAAAATACAAAAACTTCACCAAAAATGTCAATAAAAGGGGTTCAATGGCAGATAAAGTAGAAGGGATCAGCAAACTCAAGGACAGGACATTAGACATTCACCACTAACAAAAAGAATAAGCACAGCCCACCACCAGCACTCAGCCAGGTGGCCCACCACCAGTGCTCAGCTGGGCAGCTCAGTACCAGGGCTCAGCCGGGCGACCCACCAACCCGTGCTCAGCCGGGTAGCCCACCACCAGGGCTCAGCCAGGCAGCCCACCACCAAGCACTCAGCCACAGGTCTGTGCAGACCTGTAAACGTGGGTCTCTGTTCCAAAGCGTGGGGTTTGTAAAAGTTGTCAAGGAAAAGGCCTCCTTTAAGAAATACCAGGTGAAATATAAAAGATGGTAAAACCAATTATTATGCTCAAAAACACTTGGTGAGACAGAATCAACACAGTAAAGGGCAAAACCACAGGGTCATTTCGATTGATGCCAAAAATGCATTTGATAAAGTTCAATACCCTTTTATAAAACTCTTAACAGTAGGGGGGGGGGGAAACAGAAAGAGGGAAGGAGGGAGGGGGGTGGGGCCTTGGTGTGTGTCACACTTTATGGGGACAAGACATGATTGCAAGAGGGACTTTACCTAACAATTGCAATCAGTGTAACCTGGCTTATTGTACCCTCAATGAATCCCCAACAATAAAAAAAAAAAAAAAAACTCTTAACAGAATGGATACACAAGAAACATACCTCAGTAAGATAAAAACTACATGTAACAGACCCACAGCTAGTTCTCTGCTGAATGGGGAAAACTGAGAGTCATTCCTCTAAGATCTGGAACACGACAAGGATGCCCACTGTCACCACTATTATTCAACGTAGTAATATAGGGTATCCAAATTGGAAAGCAGGAAGTCAAAATATCCTTGTTTGCTAAAGATATGATCGTATATCTAGAAAAACCTAAAAACTTCACTGAAAAAATATTAGAACTGGTAAACAAATACAGTAAATTTACAGGCTGCAAAATCAACATACAAAGATCATTTGCTTTTCTATATGCCAATAGCAAACCATCTGAAAAAGAAACCAAGAGAATACTTTCATTTACAATAGCTGCAAATAAAATAAAATACTTAGGAATACACATAATCAAAAACATGAAAGATCGGGCGGCACCTGTGGCTCAGTGAGTAGGGCGCCGGCCCCATATGCCGAGGGTGGTGGGTTCAAACCCAGCTCCGGCCAAACTGCAACCAAAAAAATAGCTGGGCGTTGTGGCGGGCGCCTGTAGTCCCAGCTGCTCGGGAGGCTGAGGCAAGAGAATCGTGTAAGCCCAAGAGCTGGAGGTTGCTGTGAGCCGTGTGACGCCACGGCACTCTACTGAGGGTGGTACAGTGAGACTCTGTCTCTACAAAAAAAAAAAACATGAAAGATCTCTACAATGAAAACTATAAAACACTAATGAAAGAAATTAAGGAGGACACAGAAGCATGGAAATACATTCCATGTTCATAAATTTCAAGAATCAACATTGCTGGGGAGGCAGAGCAAGATGGCAGCTGAGTAACAGCTTCCTTGCATCTGGGCACCGTGAGTCTGGGGAGATAGGACTCCAGGCATCTCTGGCTGGTGGGAACTGCCTATCATCACTCCTATGAGGATACAGGGAGTCAGCGAGAGACTTCTGGACCCCAAGAGGAGGACTAAAACAGTGGAAAACCGGCAAGTGGTCGCGTGTGTTCCATCCCTCTAAACCCGCCCACAACTGTAAGTTCAGTAGCAGCGAGACTGCAAACCAGAAAGGCCTTACCTGTGAACTGTTTTGATGTCCTTGGACTTGGCACTGAGTTGAACTGCCTTGGGGAAGGCCTGAGCGGGAGTGCGGAGAACTTTGGCCATTGTCTAGGGCCCCAGTCTGAGCCGCTGAGCCAGACGGAGCTAATAGTGTTTGGCGGTGGGTCACACGGAACCATTGTCAGTGATCTGCCCCGGCAAGCTCCGCCCTCAGGGTCCCAGAGCTAGAAACGGGTGGGAGCTGGTAACCCAGCAACCAAGTAGCCTAAGGGTGGGGTCTGAGCCGCCTTGCAGCCCTATCCCTCAGGGCCAGAGTGAGACCGGTTTTGGCACACTGGGTAAGTGGATAGCCACTTCAGCAGTGATTCCAGCGAGAAAGCTGGGAAAGCTTCTGCTCAGCAAGTTTACAAGTTCAAAGTGCCTTTTAAGTGGGCTGAAGAGAGATTTAGGGTGTCTACCTGCTGGGGTTTGAGAAATCAGCAGTGTCCAGTCGTATCAGAACTGTGACTAACATCTCATACCCCAAAAGACCACATGTTGCCCAGACAATATTCAATAACATATACAAACTGCTTTGTTTTTGGTTGTGTATTTTTTTCTTTTTTTTGTGTGGTTGTTTTTTTTTGTTTGTTTGTTTATTTTGACGTTGTTGATGTTCTTTGGTTTTTTAATTTCAATCTTTTCCATACAGATCCCTTTTTCTTTCTCAATTTTTCGAGTTTAATTATAATTTCCCATTGCTGCCTTTTTTAATAACTACAACTTCATTTTTGCTAGTGTTTCTACTGCTATCATTTGGTTTTTCACCCAATTTTATCCCCGTAAAGTTTTCTGTTTGCTTGTTTTGGTTTGATTTATAGCATTTTTGTCTTCCCTCTCTACTTGGTGGAGGTGGGGTACTGTGTCTGATCAGGTTAGCAAAGAGCTGCTGACCTCAAGGGAACCATACAACTGGCCACCCTCAGAAGGTGGGTTTCTTAAGGTTGTGTCAAAGTACCCTACTGTACACCTATATTGCCCTGTCTCCCTCTTTCTGTGCCTCTCTTCTTTTTGTCAATATTCCTTATCCCCACCCCCTCTCCTTTCTCTATCTTTCTTTTTTTCTTATCACTCAGTCCTCCTTTCTTTCATCCCTTTTTTGCCCTTCAACCTTCTCACCCTTCTGGTCCTGTAATCCTTAGTCCACAGGCACAAGAACTTAAAGAGCAAGAGGAAGTGAAAAGAAAATTAGGGCAAGGAAACAGATAAAAGAAATCACTCATGAGGAAGAATCAGCAGAAAACTCCAGGAAACATGAAGAACCAGTCCAGAACAACCCCGCCAAGGGACCATGAGGTAGCTACTGCAGAGGATTCCACCTATACAGAAATGTTAGGAATGACAGAAAGGGAATTTAGAATACACATGTTGAAAACAATGAAAGAAATGATGGAAACAATGAAGGAAACTGCTAATAAAGTGGAAAATAACCGAAAGGAAATCCAAAAACAGAATCGAATCAGAGATGAACGATATGAAGAATATAAAAAGGATATAGAGGAGCTGAAGGAAATGAAACAGTCAATCAGGGAACTTAAAGATGCAATGGAAAGTATCAGCAACAGGTTAGACCATGCAGAAGAAAGAATTTCAGAGGTAGAAGACAAAGTTTTTGAGATAACTCAGATAGTAAAAGAGGCAGAAAAGAAAAGAGAGAAAGCAGAATGTTCACTGTCAGAATTATGGGACTTTATGAAGCGTTCCAACATACGAGTTATAGGAATTCCAGAAGGGGAAGAAGAATGCCCCAGAGGAATGGAAGCCATACTAGAGAATATTATAAAAGAAAATTTCCCAAACATCACCAAAGAGTCTGACACACTGCTTTCAGAGGGATATCGGACCCCAGGTCGCCTCAACTCTAACCGAGCTTCTCCAAGACACATTGTGATGAACCTGTCCAAAGTCAAGACAAAAGAAAAGATTCTGCAAGCTGCCAGGAGTAAGCGCCAGTTGACCTACAGGGGCAAATCCATCAGAGTGACCGCAGACTTCTCTAATGAAACTTTCCAAGCAAGAAGACAATGGTCATCTACCTTTAATCTATTTAAACAGAACAATTTCCAGCCCAGAATTCTGTACCCTGCTAAGCTAAGCTTCAAAATTGACGGAGAAATCAAATCATTTACGGATATACAAACATTGAGGAAATTCACCACAACAAGACCAGCTCTACAGGTAATACTTCAACCTGTTCTGCACACTGACCACCACAATGGATCAGCAGCAAAGTAAGAACTCAGAAATCAAAGGACAGAACCAAACCTCCACACTGATGCAAAAGATAAAACTAAGCAATGGACTCTCACCAAATAAGACGAATAGAATACTACCACACTTATCAATTATCTCCATAAATGTTAATGGCTTGAATTCCCCACTGAAGAGACATAGATTGGCTGACTGGATTGAAAAACACAAGCCATCCATTTGCTGTCTGCAAGAAACACACCTGGCTTCAAAAGACAAATTAAAGCTCCGAGTCAAGGGTTGGAAGACAATTTTTCAGGCAAATGGAATTCAGAAGAAAAGAGGAGTTGCAATCTTATTTTCAGATACATGTGCATTTAAAGCAACTAAAGTCAAAAAAGACAAAGATGGTCACTTTATATTGGTCAAGGGAAAACTACAACAAGAAGACATTTCCATTCTAAATATTTATGCACCCAATTTAAATGCTCCCAGATTCTTGAAGCAGACCTTACTCAGTCTGAGCAATATGATATCTGACAATACCATCATAACAGGGGACTTTAACACACCTCTTACAGAGCTAGACAGATCCTCTAAACAGAAATTAAACAAAGATATAAGAGATTTAAATGAGACCCTAGAACAACTATGCTTGATAGACGCATATAGAACACTCCACCCCAAAGATAAAGAATATACATTCTTCTCATCACCCCATGGAACATTCTCCAAAATTGATCATATCCTGGGACACAAAACAAATATCAACAGAATCAAAAGAATTGAAATTTTACCTTGTATCTTCTCAGACCATAAGGCACTAAAGGTGGAACTCAACTCTAACAAAAATGCTCAAGCCCACCCAAAGGCATGGAAATTAAACAATCTTCTGTTGAATAACAGATGGGTGCAGGAAGAAATAAAACAGGAAATCATTAACTTCCTTGAGCATAACAACAATGAAGACACAAGCTACCAAAACCTGTGGGATACTGCAAAAGCAGTTTTGAGAGGAAAATTCATCGCTTTAGATGCCTACATTCGAAAAACAGAAAGAGAGCACATCAACAATCTCACAAGAGATCTTATGGAATTGGAAAAAGAAGAACAATCTAAGCCTAAACTCAGTAGAAGAAAAGAAATATCCAAAATCAAATCAGAGATCAATGAAATTGAAAACAAAAGAATCATTCAGAAAATTAATGAAACAAGGAGTTGGTTTTTTGAAAAAATAAATAAAATAGATAAACCATTGGCCAGACTAACTAGAAATAGAAAAGTAAAATCTCTAGTAACCTCAATCAGAAACGATAAAGGGGAAATAACAACTGATCCCACAGAGATACAAGAGATCATCTCTGAATACTATCAGAAACTCTATGCCCAGAAATTTTACAATGTGAAGGAAATGGATCAATATTTGGAATCACACCCTCTCCCTAGACTTAGCCAGGAAGAAACAGACCTCCTGAACAGACCAATTTCAAGCACTGAGATCAAAGAAACAATAAAAAAGCTTCCAACTAAAAAATGCCCTGGTCCAGATGGCTTCACTCCAGAATTCTATCAAACCTTCAAGGAAGAGCTTATTCCTGTACTGCAGAAATTATTCCAAAAAACTGAGGAAGAAGGAATCTTCCCCAACACATTCTATGAAGCAAACATCACCCTGATACCAAAACCAGGAAAAGACCCAAACAAAAAGGAGAATTTCAGACCAATCTCACTCATGAATATAGATGCAAAAATTCTCAACAAAATCCTAGCCAATAGATTACAGCTTATCATCAAAAAAGTCATTCATCATGATCAAGTAGGCTTCATCCCAGGGATGCAAGGCTGGTTTAACATACGCAAGTCCATAAACGTTATCCACCATATTAATAGAGGCAAAAATAAAGATCACATGATCCTCTCAATAGATGCAGAAAAAACATTTGATAAAATCCAGCATCCTTTTCTAATTAGAACACTGAAGAGTATAGGCATAGGTGGCACATTTCTAAAACTGATTGAAGCTATCTATGACAAACCCACAGCCAATATTTTACCGAATGGAATAAAACTGAAAGCTTTTCCTCTTAGAACTGGAACCAGACAAGGTTGTCCTCTGTCACCTTTACTATTCAACATAGTGCTGTAAGTTCTAGCCAATACAATTAGGCAAGACAAGGAAATTAAGGGAATCCAAATGGGAGCAGAGGAAGTCAAACTCTCCCTCTTTGCTGACGACATGATCTTATACTTAGAGAACCCCAAAGACTCAACCACAAGACTCCCAGAAGTCATCAAAAAATACAGTAATGTTTCAGGATATAAAATCAATGTCCACAAGTCAGTAGCCTTTGTATACACCAATAACAGTCAAGATGAGAAGCTAATTAAGGACACAACTCCCTTCACCATAGTTTCAAAGAAAATGAAATACCTAGGAATATACCTAACGAAGGAGGTGAAGGACCTCTATAAAGAAAACTATGAAATCCTCAGAAAGGAAATAGCAGAGGATATTAACAAATGGAAGAACATACCATGCTCATGGATGGGAAGAATCAACATTGTTAAAATGTCTATACTTCCCAAAGCTATCTACCTATTCAATGCCATTCCTATCAAAGTACCTACATCGTACTTTCAAGATTTGGAAAAAATGATTCTGCGTTTTGTATGGAACCGGAAAAAACCCCGTATAGCTAAGGCAGTTCTTAGTAATAAAAATAAAGCTGGGGGTATCAGCATACCAGATTTTAGTCTGTAGTACAAAGCCATAGTGCTCAAGACAGCATGGTACTGGCACAAAAACAGAGACATAGACACTTGGAATCGAATTGAACACCAAGAAATGAAACTAACATCTTACAACCACCTAATCTTCGATAAACCAAACAAGAACTTACCTTGGGGGAAAGACTCCCTATTCAATAAATGGTGTTGGGAGAATTGGATATCTGCATGTAAAAGGCTGAAACTGGACCCACACCTTTCCCCACTCACAAAAATTGATTCAAGATGGATAAAGGACTTAAATTTAAGGCATGAAACAATAAAAATCCTCAAAGAAAGCATAGGAAAAACACTGGAAGATATTGGCCTGGGGGAAGACTTCATGAAGAAGACTGCCATGGCAATTGCAACAACAACAAAAATAAACAAATGGGACTTCATTAAACTGAAAAGCTTCTGTACAACTAAGGGCACAATAACCAAAGCAAAGAGACAACCCACACAATGGGAAAGGATATTTGCATATTTTCAATCAGACAAAAGCTTGATAACCAGGATCTATAGAGAACTCAAATTAATCCACATGAAAAAAGCCAACAATCCCTTAGATCAATGGGCAAGAGACATGAATAGAACTTTCTCTAAAGACGACAGACGAATGGCTAACAAACACATGAAAAAATGTTCATCATCTCTATATATTAGAGAAATGCAATATCCCTGAGATATCATCTAACCCCAGTGAGAATGGCCCACATCACAAAATCTCAAAACTGCAGATGCTGGCGTAGATGTGGAGAACACTTTTACACTGCTGGTGGGACTGCAAACTAGTACAACCTTTCTGGAAGGAAGTATGGAGAAACCTCAAAGCACTCAACCTAGACCTCCCATTCGATCCTGCAATCCTATTACTGGGCATCTACCCAGAAGGAAAAAAATCCTTTTATCATAAGGACACTTGTACTAGACTGTTTATTGCAGCTCAATTTACAATCGCCAAAATGTGGAAACAGCCTAAATGCCCACCAACCCAGGAATGGATTAACAAGCTGTGGTATATGTATACCATGGAATACTATTCAGCCATTAAAAAAAATGGAGACTTTACATCCTTCGTATTAATCTGGATGGAAGTGGAAGACATTATTCTTAGTAAAGCGTCACAAGAATGGAGAAGCATGAATCCTATGTACTCAATCTTGATATGAGGACAATTAATGACAATTAAGGTTATGGGGGGGGAGCAGAAAGAGGGATGGAGGGAGGGGGGTGGGGCCATAGTGTGTGTCACACTTTATGGGGGCAAGACATGATTGCAAGAGGGACTTTACCTAACAATTGCAATCAGCGTAACTGGCTTATTGTACCCTCAATGAATCCCCAACAATAAAAAAAAAAAAAAAGAATCAACATTGTTAAAATGTCCATACTACCCAAAGTAATCTACAGATTCAATGCAATCCTTATCAAAATACCAAATGATAGTCTTAATAGAAACAGAAAACATAATCCTAAAATGCATATGGAACCATAAAAGACCCAGAAAAGCTAAAGCCATCCTGAGCAAAAAGAACAAAACTGGAGGAATCATATCATCTGCTTAGTTTGTAGGGTCATCACAACAATATTATAATCTATACTATATGCATAGGATCAAGTCAGATGTTTAGTGAAGTGCTCAGTTGATTCTTTTTCCTCATCCTATTCTAATTTTAAAGGGTATTAAATGAACCTTAGACATCTAGTAGTTTGTATTGGTATATAACGTAACTTGAGAAGAGAATATTTAATTTAGTAAAAGACTCCAATCACTAACGCCAATAAACAAGAAAAAAGAAAACATAATACAAGTACAGATTAATAGGGCCAAGCAGAGACAAGAGCCAGTCTCCCCTCCACAACCCAGTGAAAGCCTCTCTGAGGATCATCTCCCTCAAATCTCTGATTTTTCTTCACCTCCTCAATCTCAGTCTCGTTTGTCAAGCCCCGAAAGCCTAAGAAGCAGTGACAACATAGATAATGGATCAGATATTGCTTTGTCAGCTGAGATTTTTTGTTACTATGTTCCCACAACTTGCACAAACTAAAGAGAGAAGATCTTGATACCTTTTCAAGCTAATCTCACATTATCAAGGTGAGCTTTCTGGTAGGCACAACCCATAAATGGCAGCAATACTTTAATATTTGGTAAGCATCCTATGAAGTTTGAAGCACTTGAAATCCATTTTCTCATTACAGTGATAGAAACATGACCAAGTAATGCCTACTAGAAATAAAACTTGCAGTAATGAATTTCATGGGCCAAGGATATGGCGGTTTTGTTAGCCACCTGTCAACCGCCATATAACTGCAGAAGACATCTGAAGTCGTTCACTCTGCAGCTTCTTCCACAGAGGCCTCTTGAATAATCGTGCTGCTCTGACAAATCATTATCTGAATCAAAAACCTGAGGCACAGAGAAACGGCAGATGCCAATGAATAATGAATGTCAAAGCCAAATGCTTAATAAAACAACATTACACAGCAAAGTAATTAACTTCTACCATTCTTTTTAAAAATCTGCTCTCTAGGCACACATGAGCTATAAATGGGACTCATAGCCTCAAGTCGCACATACAAAGTTGATCATTCAGATATGAGAATAAAATTACTTAAGCTCTTTGTGATGAAACGATAGATTCAAGCTCTAAAAGCAAATGTAAAAATCAGCACGTGGTACCCGGTGAAGTGCCAACAATAGTTTTTGTTAATGAAGGCAACAGAGGAAAGGCAGCAATTTTGATGTACCAAGAAAATGGCCAAATTCTGTAGGATGTGCACTCATGTGTGTACGTGCACCCACACGGAGCTGCTTCTTTCAAAAATCAGTGGCAGCTCTGTCCCTGCTATATGTCTTGCTTTCCTGGAGAGGAAAAAGAAAACATTTGACTGAATAACACTTAACACTAAACAAGGCTGCTCAAAGGACAGAAAAATATTGTCGACTGTGTATCCGATACCTTGTTTTTAACCAACAGCATTTTACTTTAACATGGGCTCGTGGGAAGTCTGAACTTACATGAAGCTAGTCATTTACAGTGCCCACCACACTGCAGACCTTCAATTAATACTCATCCATGGAGAAGATAAGGCTAAACGTCAAGATGCCTACTTTTTAAAATAGAAATTCAAATTCAAAATAATAAAAAAAATTTTAAAGACATTTAAATTCATTTTGGCCTCTAAATGGACTTAGAATGAATTACTATTTCAAAGGTGGCTCAAGTCGGACTTTGGCCTATTTTTTTCACAAGTCCAAGCACCGTAATGCAGGGAGCCCGGGAGTGGGAACCTAAGAGGAGGCTCTAATCTTATCTGAACCAGCCGCTTGCTCTGTTAGGCTTCAAGTCACTCAGTCCTTCCAGAACCATAATTTTCTTATCTGGCTCATATTTTTCTTGACTATGTCACAGAGTTACTTTGAGAATTAAACGAAATAAAAATTCTAAGTTACAATTAGAAGTGTTACATGAAGAAAACATGGTATTGTCGTTATGTTTTATTCAAAGCGACACAGACACAAAAATAGCTGCAAAAGCACAGGTGTTCCTGAAGAGTTCCACATTCTGTCCCTCTTTCTCACCAACTGCTCTCAAGTCACATCAATGAATGCTTCTTCTTGATAGTGTTAAGACATATAAATAATTTATATTTATGGAGTCAGTATCTCAGTATTTGAATCACATTCTCTTTAAAAAAAAATACAGTAATTTTCATATACCTCTGAGATAATAATTGCTCTATTCAAATTGTCCATTCGTATAATAAAACAAGTTCTCACATGCTGACAGCACTAGCCATAATATTTAGGTTGCAATGAAGTGAAGAGATGCATCTCCACAAATGGCCACAAAGCTCCTCTGACAATAATGTTAGTCCAGGCAGAGCCGCCAGGGACCACAGGCAGAGCAGCGCCCCACACATCACCAAAAGTAAAAGCTGGGAAAGGTCTGTGTTGTATCTTGACACTGGATGTGTAGGCTAGAGGTGCAAAGGCTTCAGAGAATGTAAGATATTTTACAAAGAGAGATTTTTTTTTTTAAATCTGTATTTTGTTCCTCGGTATCTTTTGTGTTTTTTCTTTCTAAATACACTGAGGGGAAATTTTTTGTTACAAGTTTTTGTCATTTTTTCTACTTTCAAAGATTCATTTTTATAACCTTTATGAAATAACCAAGCTATACAAGTTATTTTTATAACCCTAAATCATATTGGCAAAGTGATTTGATATATGGTTATATATAATAAAGAAGTTCTCCTGGAGGAAGTGGTAGTTATTGGGAAAGCGCATCCAAGGAAGGTGGGAGGAGGATAATGTGCATTTCTTTTTTTTTCTTTCTTCTTCTTCTTCTTCTCCTTCTCCTTCTTTTTTGTTTTTTTTGAGACAGCTCTCACTCTGTTATTCAAGCTAGTGTGCACTGGCCTGATCATAGCTCACAGCAACCTCAAACTTCTGGACTCAGGTGATCCTTCTGCCTCAGCCTCCCAAGTAGTGAGGACAACAGATATATATGACCATGCCCAGCTATATCTTTTAACATTTTCTATAGAAACAAGGTCTCACTATATTGCTCAGGGTGATCTCAAACTTCTGGGCTCAAGCAATCCTCTTGCCTTGGCCTCCCAAATTGCTAGGATTACAGGCATGAGCCGCCACACCTGGCCATGTGTATTTCTTCAGTGTTAATGGTAGTTACATGGATGTGTTCATTTTGTGATAATTCATCAGTGGCACTCTTTTCTTCATGTATATTACATGTAAATTTAAACCATTATTTAACACAATTACATAAAACTTAGGAATACTTAAAACTCCTTTTTCAATGTCTTTGCTAACATCATATTAATGAGATCTCCAAAGTTTTACAGAAGAAATGTGGAAACAACCACAAAAGTACATCCTTTGCTTTTGTTTTCACTAAAAACAATAGATATTCTATACAAAGTACCAAGTAAAGCACATCAATACTGGAAAGTAAATTGAAACTCATACATATAAAATCATTGAAGAAACTTGTCATCAAAATTCTAAATCAGTGCTAAATTATTCTCTTCTTTGCCTCAAACAGTAAAACAACATTTTCTACGACTATAAGAATTCCTCCTCTATATCTCCCAGTTTTTCAGAAAAGGAATACTTTCTTCTTCAGACGAAGAGTAGAAATAAAAATGAAGGAAAAAAATTCTTAGAATCCTCACCATTGTTGACAGAAGAGTTAATAAAAAGAATTAAGAAAGAGAGTAAAAATTTTGCTATTTGACTTACGCCATACCTTTGAGATTTTGACCCATAGATTTTGACCTGAGTAAATCATCCTTATAGTATTAAAATACACATCATAATGGCAAAGGCAAAGATGGGGACCAGGTGGAGGGCACAAAATTGAAATTTGGTTTGAGAAACTAAAATGACTGAGTAGACTGACAGGAACTCTCAGAAGCTGCTGATCTTGCTGGGACATGTCCACAGACCATGCCCCACACCTGGTGGTTCACCGTGAGATGAAAAACACTGCCAAGAAATATTTAGAAGCATCTTTGCTTATAGAAAATTCAAGACTTGGGAAATCCAGATTGTATTTTAATTCAAACTTTAGTTTGAGTTTGAGACAAGAAAAGAGTGAGGGATTAGAATTCGTGTTAGATTACACCAGGTAATGTAGATTTCTGAAATTGTTTAAGATACTAAAATGATGAATGCTTTAGTTAGGATATAACATTTCATGAATCAATATGTTTTCCCAGAAATGTACAACTTTAATCAAAAAGGCTTTAAATGGGAAATGAAAATGGTAAGGTAAAAAAGAGAATGATTCCTTTGGAAGACATGGTGATACTGGAAGAAAATTCACAGTGAAATAGACACCTAGTGATCTACATGTTGTATTTATTATAAAGGGGAGGCAGAAATAAGACCCTGAGTTGTCTATGCTCCAAGGTATGATGAGTCATAAACTAAAGATAACTAATATGAGGAAGTAAATAAAGTTTTATTTATTGAATCACTAAATATTTGTTAAATGTGGATTATATGCTAAGCCCTGGGTTACAGAGATGAAATACGGTGCCTGAGAACCTCAGTGCCTACGACCCACAGTCTAGGGGACAAGGCAGATTAGGGCACTGAGAATTATAGTCTAGTATTTTAATGCTGATAGAGATTCATATGGATTATTCTGAAATCAGAGATGAGAGACATCCAACTCACAGCAGATGTCGTGGAAATCTTGCCACAGTGGTAGCCCTTAAACAGAACTCTAAAGAGCAAGGAAGTTCCAGGAAAATATTCTATTTCTCAAGCTCAATAAGATAAATTTGCAATTTGAATTCAGAATAAAACTGTATATCTCAGTGAGAAGAAACCACGATTGAAAAAAACACGACAGTGATAGCAGAACAAAACTTGGAAGAGGACAAAAGGAGAAAGAAAGAGAGGTAGGACTTTTTAAGGTCATTCATTCTCCACCATTTGGCCAGATGGGGAATATGAATATTGCATTCCTGATACGATTTAAAAGGAAAAAGGAAGTGAAAACTTAGATTTACTGAACATCCTCTATGCAGCCAGCAGACTTCTGAACAAATTCACATACACTGACTCAAGATATGGTTATCACAGGAGACTTTAAATAGCTAGGCATTGCATGGAAGTCTACTTGCTGAAATCAGCGCATCTAATAAATTATCGATACACCTTGAGTTCCTGTTTAAGAAGTTAGAAGAAAGAATAAATATATTTGCTCTCTGAACTCAATTCTCATCAACAAAGAAAATTTGTTAACAAAGCAAACATGGCAGGAACCCTGTGAAAAATCCAAAATGTTATGTCAGATCCAGTTATAGTCAGGAAGAGGAGTGCTAAATGTAGCCAGACTTTTATTCTAAATATAGCCAGACTTGTAATTGGACAGTACTTGCTAAACTTTTCAAGCATGGAGACTTCTTTTTAACATCAAGCATACATTTTTCAAAAGTTTACATGTTAGTTACATAAGTGATTAAAATATATATATAAAGGCTACGGATTGAGCAAACATTATATATATATAATAAATATACAAATATATATAAAGGCAGCGGATTGAGCAAACATTGCTGTGATAAAGCATTGGTAATTTTTACAATGTGATAAAAACAAATTTATCCAAAAAGTTAACTATGAATGAAGAATAACATAAATAGTCTAGAAGAAGGTTTCTCATTTGTTTAAAAATCTATCTAAAAATCTATCTGTGAAATCTATTTTAATAAATTCTCAGTACAATCTCACTGGCATTATTTTTATAAAGTATTAAGAAAGTAGTATTACTAATAAGCGCATTTATGAAACCCACTATTGAAGAGTGATATACAAGACTGAATGCCTGCTCTTGCCAGCAAGAAGTGAATGATTTCCCACTTTTGGGACGTGCACTACATCACTGAGGCTATCCTGGAGTTACTTAGTAAATTATCTTTCTAAGTGCTAAATAGCTACTAGCTTCAAAGAGTTAATGAACCGCTTCAAAAGCAACGATTTACTTCTTTCTCACCATGAGGGTCAAACCAGTTTACTCATTAATTCTCTTACTCCTCAAGTGAGGCAGAGAAGAGACACGTATTATAGTCCCAATTACATGACTGGGACACTGAAGACCAGAAGTACTTACTGACTGGCAAAAGGCCACAGAGAAATTATGTCTGGAGCTGAGGTGGGAACTCACAGCCCCTGGCTCCTGGGCTAGGGCCATCGAGAAATGTTGATGTGCTACAACTTGGTCTCAGTAAATCTGAAAATGTGCTCCTGTCATAAGCAGAACTCAAGTAAAAAATAAAACCCTTAAAATGCAGATTTCTCTACAAAAATATAATCCCACTTTGAGGAATTATTTCACACATGAATAACAATTGACTCAAAATTTATTTACAGCCAGAAGACTTTCAATGTCTAAGGTGACTGACTGCTATTCAATAAATGGTACTAAAACCAGAAATCCTTTTCATGTAATATTAAAAGAATCAAATTTTCTTTGAAACTAGGACCCCCACGATGGCCATCTGCAGTGGGGCTGAAACCAGGCATAATTATCCAAGTTCAAGTAGAATGACTGACTATTCTCTCTTTTCTGCAGATTACTTTGTTGAGTGAGATTAAGTGAGTTTTTGAGCAGTCTTGAAACCAATTTTTGGTCAGTGACTCAAGTTGATTTAGATGAACACATTAACAGCTGCAACTTTTATCTAACAATCTGTCAACAATGATTTGGTGCCACATACAGTATGCTGGTGATAGGGTACAGGAGAAAAATAAACAAGTTCCTATGCTCATGAAGCTTATGACCTAATGGGAGAAACGATGTAATATGCACACAAGTAGACGTCACACGAAGTGTACAATTATCCACTGTGATGGGGTAGGGGTGGAGAAGGCAGTTGGGCAGGATTCTCTTTAAGGAAGACTGAGGCAAAGTTAACTAGGAAAAGAGGGGTGGGGAGGGAAATGGATGGCTCTAGAATCACATCTCATATTTATGTTTCCCATGTGATTAATTTCACTTTGTGTTATATATTTGGTAACATTGCCTGCCTTATTATTATCACTAATTTATTGGGGTGATTACAGCATTCAGGACTCTTTCATCCATTATCTTACTTAATTCTATTTGATTCTCGCAACAACTCCATCAATTGATTGAGTAGGTTTCTATGCTGTCTGTGCCGCATATGAGAACCTTGAGCCTGAGATAAAAAGATTAGCTCAATGTTTAATAAACAGTGAAGCCAGAATAGGAAATCAGATCTTCTGTCCAGTTCACATGGAGCGAGACTCGGATCTGAACTATACAGACATTAAACAGAAGGAGGAAGTTTTATAGTGACATGTACAGACAGCCAACATTTATAATGGAGGCAAAAGTCATTTGGAACCTCAATTAAATGAACTGGTTTAACACATTCCCCAAATGCACTTGCCAGTACATACCACTTCAATGGGGGAATCATGTGTATCAAATGCAATCATTTGGCTCTTCAAATTCAGATTGTTAGATATTTTATTCATAAAGCCAGCAATCAAAGCTCTCTGGAAAGTGTGCTTTGCCCATAGCTGTCCACATTGTATGAGATGATTGGAAAAAACAAACTTTTCTAAAACACAGAAGCTTAAAGAATAAAATAGGCTAGATTTGTAGAAGAATATATCAGAGTGCTAATACTAAATTTAAAGCTTATTTGAAATGACATATACAAACAAAAATATATGTACTCTCTTTTTTACATCTAAAATAATTCTAGTTAGGTCTAAATTCATAAAGCTTTCAAAAAATAAATAAATTCGTAAAGCTTGCCAACCACTCCCTTGTAAATAAATGCTATTCACCAATCTTGATTGGTGCATAGCCAGAGGTAGGAGATTTCTGATCCAACGTGCAAAAGGGAATCTTACTTAAAAGAGAAAATTATAACTGTTTCCTATTGGCTCTTCTCTTTATTCCATTCAGAGTACATTGAATCTTACTTTAATTTTTAAATCAATACTATAAAAGGACCACTTTTATATCATAGTCTATTTAAATTATACCTTGTCACTCTCTCTCTATATATAAAAAAAACCTGTATTGGTTTGCTCATACTTAATGTTTCTTCTTTACATTTACTAGAACCAAAAATTCCCAGAGAAGACTGACATGAAAGCTCTATGCTTGTAAAAATCTAACCTCTGAGTCTCTCAAAACTGACCTACATTCTTATATACTTACCTTTCAGCCAACATTTGTCTGTCACACCAAGATTCTGAGAGGGACACCAACTTGTGAAAATGTGTTACATTTCCAGACAAGTCACTGCACAATTCTCAATCATAAGAAGTATTCAGAAATTCTGCGTGTACCACAAGAAATGCTCGTGTGGGAGTCCAAGCAAAATGGAAACCTAACAGAATGCACGAGCTTCATTTCTTCCTGGCTCCTTCTCCTCTAATCTGAGATAATTATTTTAATCTCCTTTACCAAAATAAATGTTATCTGGAACAGGGTTATTATTTGGTAGTTAGTTAGGTGATCAGTATTTTTTAAACACGCATCATGGGAAATACTGATTGCACCAACTAAGCAATTTATTTCAGGCAACAGCAGACTTTTAAATTAAATATCCAATTCTGAATAAAGGTGAATTTCTTTGGTCCAAAGAACTACATTGAGCTATGTACCCCAGACCATATATATGTTTGGAGGCACTTGTAAGACTGTTCAGAAAATATAAAGTTTTGCTACACAAACTATAATTTTATATAAATGTTTTTCAGATAAATGGGAAACAAATGATAAAAATAGACATGAATAAAATCATAGAACAATTTTTTTAATCCAAGTAATTTTATCAGGACTACATAGTCACATCTGATGCACCATGCAACCCTCAGCGATAGTAATTTGCATCATGACTTAAACAAACCAACATGAATGCTGTTTAGCATATCACCCGCTTACTCCCCATTTTTTTGTGTGTTTTTTTGTACACTTTTGTGTTTACCATATACTTTTATATTGTAAATGGACAATTTATAATTATATAAATATAAATGAAATTTATTTTCTCTGCAATTTTGAAATGTACAATACCCTATAATTAACCATATTAGTCGTGGAGTGCTAAAAAAAAAAAAATTTCCTCCTGCCTGAGATTTTGTACCTTTATCATCATTTTCCATTCTCCTCACACACAGGCCTCAGTGACCCCCATTCTGCTCTCTGCTTCTATTAAGTTTGACTGTTGTAAATTTCATTATGTAAGAACATGAGACATTTGTCTTTCCATGATGTTCTTTGATCTTGATGACCACTTTGCATAATGTTCTCCAAATCCATCCCTGTCACAAATTAAAGAATTTCCTTCTTCTTTAAGGCTGAATAGGATTCCATAGTATTTTGATTTAACCGTTCACCTATTGATAGATCCTGAGGTTGATTCCATACGTGGCTATTGTTAACAGTTGGGAATGCAGACATCTCTTCAACAAACTGATTTCAAATCTCTTGGGCAAATATGCGGAAGTGGGACTGCTGGATTATACAGCAATTCTACTTTTAGTTTTTTGAGGAATCTCCATATGGTTTCCACAAGGGCTGCACCAACTCACATTTCAACCAACAGTATATGAGGGTCCCCTTTTCTCCATTCCCTTTCCAACACCGCTGTCTTTTTGATAATAGCCATTCTGACGGGGTGAGATTATACACATATCTCATTGTGTTTTAATTTACATTTCTCTAGTGATTGGCAGTGTTGAGCATAGAAAACAATTTTTTAATAATAGAAAGGGGCCTAAGAAATCATGCAGTCTAGGTTTTTAATTATAATAGTCAGAGCCACTGTGAAAAGTTCTTGGTTATTTCCAAAGTATTCTATGAATCTTGCAGAAATCTCATACTTTCTATATTGATGATATTGGTTTCCAAATCCTTTATCTAAGGCCTGAGTTCACACAGATAGAAGGAAGAGATAGGCTGTGGACTACTTGAAGTCAAGGGTTAAGATCTTGTTCTTTCGGGCGGCGCCTGTGGCTCAAGGAGTAGGGCGCCGGTCCCATATGCCAGAGGTGGCGGGTTCAAACCCAGCCCCGGCCAAAAACCACAAAAAAAAAAAAAAAAAAAAAAGATCTTGTTCTTTCATGTTGACTAAATAAATGAGTGAACTGATAACAAGCCTAAGTCCTGTGTAAGAAGACCGTGACCAGGGCAGCTGCTGAGCATCCCAAGTCACCTCTAAGTTCTCAGCACCCAGCACAGTGCCTGGCACACTATAGCTCACAAATTTTGTCAGTGGCTCTTTGCCAGCCCCTTCTCCCCTCCTTCTTGCAAGCTGGAGTAAAAGCTCTTGAAAAATAGTTTTGTGTCATACATAATGTTAAAACATATTGGGTGTGACACTTTTAAAAAATCTATTTCAAAGTGGCTTTTCACAAGCTTCTTCCTTGAATATCTCCTCCATTTCAAGCCCCCAAAATAAGTAATTATGTTGATGGGAAGAATTGGGTGTGGCTCTATAAATAACCATATTTGGAGAACCAGCCTATTTTTAGAGGTCTTTCAAAGCAATGATGAATCTCTGGACTTCAGCCAGAGAGGTTCTTAATAATAAAAGCAACTTGTGAGAGAAATTTCCTTCTTCAGTTTGTTCCCTTTTTAAGCAAATCTACATTTGGAGCTGTTGTTCCATCAGGGACCAACAGCTGGCTTTTTCTTTTCAATTCTTTCTTTTCTTTTCAATTTCAATCCCTTTCTTTCCATTTCTCAGCCCACTGTGAGACTACACAGAATGTGTGAAAAGTTACTGCAAAAACTCAGGCCCACAAATGAGCAGAGCAAGGGTGAAACGCACATGAAATAAGGGAACAGGGAGCACAGAATACAGAGAACAAGAGCATCAAAGGGGCAGCTGTGCTACGGAGGGAAAGGGAGACTTTATGGCCCAAAAAGACAGTGGGAAAAAAGAACGTATGACCCCAAAAAGGAGGGGGGGCAGAGTAAATATCCCCCAACAAAAGATGGAAAAAGTGAAGTGGGAGAATAGGGTGGGGAATGACAACACACAAGGGGAGGAGAAAAGCAAGAGGCCAAAAAACAAAAAGAGAGAGAGAATTTATGTGTGGGTGACTCTGACCTCAGGGAGATAGCTGACGATCAGGTCTGACCTGCACAAAACGGGCAGGATTTCAGATAAACTGAGAGCACGTCAGACATGAGAGAACACAGACGTAGACTAAAGGGAAGAGCAGCGAAAAGTTGGAAAAAGAAAAACTATAGAGCAAATAAAGACTGATTAAAAATAAATGAAAATGTATCTTTTTTCATTATTTAAGTTACATGGCATTTTATTATTTTTTATTTCAAATTAATATGTGTACAAATTTTTATGTTATATTGTTCTCATTTCCAAGGTAAAGCTCAAGTTGTAGTCGAGCCCTTCACCCAAGCATCTGGCAATTGCAGCAACACCAAAAATAAATAAACTAGAAAGTGTATTTCTTGAACATCAATGACTGTGGAATTGGCAACTCTGTGAGGGCTGACAATTAAGTTTGAGAACTTGCCACCATGTGCTTACATTGGCAGCACTGTACAAACAACTGGGAAAGGTTTTGCATCATTGGTATATCAGTGTCTCACAGCTGTGTTCAGGTTGATGTGTGACAGTGTCTTGCTGAACGGCATTCATTATTGTCATTAGTCTTTTTGTGTGCTATTGTGAGAATGTCAGAGCTTGAATTAGAGCAATGAACAAATATCAAATCTCTTGTTAAGCTTGGCAAGAGTATAAGTGACATCACGAACATCTTAGGCCAAGGTTATGAGGATAATGCCATAAAGAAAATAGCAGTGTATAAATGTATTAAATGCTTTTCTGAAGGGAGAGAAAGCATCACTGATGAAGAGAGGCCAGGGCAGCCAGTAACAGGCAGAATTGATGAAAACATTGCAAAAATGTGTTGAATTGCACATCAAAATCATCAGCTGACTGGGCAAAGCATACCAGACCAAGTAAACATCAATAAAGAAAAGGTTAGGAAAATCTTAACTGAAAATCTTGGCATGAGAAAGGTGTGTGCAAAAATGGTCCCAAAGGAGCTCACCAATGACCAAAGGCAAAGGAGAGTCAAAGTTTGCCAAGACCTTTTGGAGAGGCAAGATGATGTTTGGGGCCATTATCACTACTGATGAAATGTGGGTGAACCAACATGACCTGAAACAAAGCATCAAAGTGCACAATGGGAGTCAGCCAATTTTACATGACCAAAAATAGTTCTTTCAGTCCAAATCAAGAGTTGAAAGAATGTTATTAACTCTTTTTGGTATCAGATGGATTATTTCATTATGAATTTGTAGCAACTAGACAAACAGTCAACCAAGTTTACTATTTGGAAGTGCTGAAAAGGCCACATGAAAAAAATTAGACAAAAACTACCTTAACTTTTCACCAACTCATAACTCTTGTATCACAACAATGTACCAGCTCACACAGCAGTGTCTGTGAAGAAGTTTTAGCTGGTAAACAAATAACTGTATTGGAACACCCTCCCTACTCACCTGATCTGTCCCCCAGTGACTTTTTCCTTTACCTAAAGATAAAGGAAATATTGAAAGGAAGACACTTTAATGTCATTTGGGAGTTTCAAAATTGCTCTGAAACATACACTAGGCAATGGCGTCCATGCATAGCTTCTCAAAGGGATACTTTGAAGGTAACCATAGTGATATTCAGCAATGAGGTGTCTAGCACTTTTTCTAGGATGAGTTCACAAACTTAATCATCAGACCGCATATAAAGTTCATGTTCAACGGTATCTTTTCTTGGCCCTAATTTCCCAACAATTGCCCCAAATCTCCACAGTAGAAGTTGAAGAAGAGATCTCATTTTGGAGGCCCAGGGGGGCTTGAGAAATCTCCTCAGGAGTCATTTTTGCCATTTCTTCTATTGGATTTCTCTGACATTTTCCAAATATCTCAAAGGGCTGACAATGAGAGTGGTTATTAAAGCAAAGATTGTTGTGACCATCTTTACGTTCAAGAGCCATAAATCCTAAGTCCTGATTCTAGAGGGTCTTGCAGCTGCATATATTAACAGGAATTAATTGAGAGATCTTGACCATAAATTCACATGCTTCTACATATAAGCTTTTTGTCTTTTTGAACCTAAGGATGAATGTCACAGGTGAGCAGTTTAAATTCCAGGAAATGTTCAAATTTCTAATAAATTTGGTATAGCCATCCAGAAGAAAATTATGGAGTCATTAAAAATAGCACTCACAAAGAATAAAGAAATGGGAAAATATTCAAGATACAGGTCTAAGAAAAAAAATAGTCGTGTGGTTTCAATTATTTAAAATACATATAAATAGGTATATGTTCAATAACTACTTAAAGGAACATTACATCAAGTCTGCCATTGTTGACTATAAGCAGTCTGAACCGGTCATTTGCAGCACTCAATATAATGGTTGTTACTCATCCCCCACCAAACTTAAGCTGTAGTCTTGTGTATCCAGCATGCCCAAAGCCCAGCACCTTGATTGATTCATACCAAGTACTCAATAATTGCTGGTAAACAAATTAATGAGTGAAATAACAAGCAAAGAAAATAGAAAAAGGCTGAAAGAAAATGCGAAAGATAATTAAAGTTTTTTGGTGGGGTGGTGGTGATGTTATTAGAAGTGGTTTTAATTTTATTCTTTAAAAAATTCTATATGTTACAAAATTCTAAAGTGCAAATAACTTCTGTAATTACAAAAGGTTATTAGTAAAAGAAGCTAGTCCCAAAGAGCACACCCGGCATGATTCTATCTGTGTGAATGTGCAGACGAGGCAATCGATGGACACAGACGGATGAGCAGTTGCCTAGGGCTGGGGGCTGGGAGAGATGGGGAGAGGGAGAGCACGCTAATGAGGTTTCGCTTATGTGTGATGAAAATGTTCTAAAATTAGATTATGGTGATGGTTTCACAACTCTGTAAACACTAAAAACATTGCACTGTGTACTTTAATGGGAGAATTTTGTGAAATAATAATTATATCTCCATAAAGCTGTTTAATGTATCTTAAAAGTTATTAATAAAAAATATTTCATTGTAAGCTCTTTTTCCATTTGAACCTTCAGCATTATAGCTTTTGATATTCCCCTGAAAACATAATTTCTTTTTCTTATAGCATCTCAACAAAAGACAATAGAGCCCGGGTTAGCACAAAGCGTGAGCATCTTCATAACGAGTATTTCTTAGTCCATAACCTGGGTAACTTTAAGTAGAAATTTTTCTGTATTTGCTACATTAGTATTTGTATCACACACACACTTATCAATAACAAAACACCTGTATACCTGGGGACCAAAGCCGTTGTTTCTTCCTTCCTCATTTAATGTAATATCTCTAACCATCATTCCTAAATAATATATCCTACCATTTAATAACAACCCTCCAACAACTCAGCAGACTCATCTAAATTCCTCACGACATCCTTTGCCAGAGGGAAATGGAAGGTACGGTTCTCTCTGAGGAATTGAGACACATCTTTGCATTGCTCTAGGAAAGCTCACTGGCCAAGTGCCATTTTCCTTCAGGGACTACAGTGGGAATAATCTTAGACAGTTGATGAGGATGCCAAAGACTGAAGGTCATGATGCTGGCAGGATTGCCTCCATCATGGGGAGAAAAGGGGGAGGGCACTGAATGGCACAGTCCCAGAAATCATAAAGGTCAACTTGGACAGAGAGAGACATCTTTATTATACTCTGAATTGAATTTAAACTTCAATCTTTGATGCAAAGGCTTTCTTAGTTTTGGACATCATATCATGTCCCATAAATTATAAGCACTCAGTTAAATGATTATACTAAAAAAGATAATAATATAATATTGTTATGATGAAAAACTCTCAAATCTCAAGCTCACTTGAACTTGTTCAATTTCAGAAGACTTTTAAACTTCAAATTCTGAAATTACTGTACTTTAACTACCATGTGTGCTAAAAATGAGCTTCTATATTACTGAGAGACAGAAATGGATCGGCGGGTGCATGGATGGATGGACAGATGGATGGATGGGCAGACAGACAGATATAGGTGAGGGGATAATAAAAAGAAGGGAACAGAAAGAGGTGGAAGGAAGACATTCAAGGGGGGAGATAGAAAGTTCCGAGATTTTAAACTGGAAATGATAAACTACAAGAAGTCTAAGAAAAGAAAATAGTTTGGGTCTAAAAAATGCACAAAATCAAATAGGATCAAGAGACACAAGTTAAAATAGCACCATGATAGCTAAGGAAAAGTATTTCTTCCATTTTGTAGCATGCCTTAACATACTGTAAGAAAATAGAATACAGCAGGGAAGAGAGAGGGAATGTGATCGTGATGTTTTAACCCCACACTGCTCTTCAAATATCCACCATTTACTGAAAAAGAAATCCTAACTCTGTCCTATTTAACACAATGCTGTCACATGTGCAAGTTTGCTTTGACAGGGAAAAGAGTCAAGGGGGTTTTTAATGATGACTTAGCAATATATCCTGGCATTGAGTTGTCCTGACACAGGATGCTGGAGGGTAAAGCACAGTAACACCTAACCCATCAACGGAACAGCTGTAATAAACTCCAAAAGTGATGTATGCCCAGAAGTAAACTCTGCTCAGCCTACACAAACACACAAAAATGGAAAATAAAAACAGAATAGGGGTAGCTCCCAAATTTCAGACACCACGGTTAGCACACTCTGAAATGTTGCATTGAAGGTAGGGGAAGGCAACCACATAAAAGTACTGTTCACAGATGTAGGCAAAACAAGAAAAAGCCTAAAAGCGTAACTTTGGATACTGGGGTAAAGTGCAGACATCACTGAGGTGGGCATCAAGAATTCTATAAAAATCGCAGCTTCTCCACATTTCCTCTTCTGAAACATGGATGTCTGTCGGCCTCTCTTGAAGCTGTTTTGTAATCATCAGAGAGTTTATCCACGTATTTGTGAAAACACTTTAGAAACCACGGAGTACCACAAAACATAAAGCAGAATGTGAAGTTAAGAAAAATGGAGGCTGCTAGAGCCAAGAGGGCTCCACCAAAAGGATAGAGTCCAAATGTGAAAGGTCCTTCCAAACTGCAGTGGCCTGGGTGGACAGGCGCCTCTCCAGGTCACTATCGTTGCTCCTGCCTCCTGGACACTCCTCACTCCAAGGAGAGCACTGTGGTGGACACGGGACAGAGCCCAACCCTGGATGAACCGGGAAAGTGATGACCCCAGCACACTCGTCATCCAAGGCCTCATTTGGCCGGTAGCATCCTTTTGTTGGTCTTCGGGTCTGACAAATACGGTAACAGAGGAAAAGAACATACCCTGAAGAATTGCAAAATGGAAAGAGAAGGTACAGGAGAAAAGGAAGGACAATGACACCAACAGTGACGGGGCAAGTGTTAATGGTGACATTAATGTAAAGAGTTTATTTTATTTTGTTAAGTAGGCCTGGGCCAGGTTCCAACCCACCAGCCTGGTGCACAGGGCCTATGCTCTAACCACTTGGTCTCGGGCACCCAGATTATGAAAACCAAGAAATGTTCCCTGCAGAAGAGACTGCCCAGGCAGGCTGCAGAGAAGGGCTAGTCTGCAAGGTCCCTCCGACGCAGCAACATGTGATGAGGAGGACACCTGTGCCTTCAGCACACACCAGTACAGAACCTGATCCTTCTACAAGGGGTTTCGTAAGATTTGAAGCAAACTGCTCAACTTCTCTCCGTGTATAATGTACGTCTGTTATGATATGACATAAGCAGTATAAGTTTTGTGAATCTGAATCATAATGTATTCATGAAAAAAACAGGATTTTTTTTTATCTTAAGAATGGATTAAGAATAGGTGAGAAAGCCCTGTATTTCAGATCCAGGTCACTTTCTTTTTTCTTTCATGGTCTCCTATCTTCTGACACTAGTTCTAGTCTAGCCATGCTTCCTGAGATTACTGCGTTCAAGGCTTTTACCTGAGCCTCAGCCAAACCTCCTCCCGGTGTTAGGAGAGAAGGGTGCGCTGCCAAACTCTTTCACCTGCCATGCAACCACAACCCGCAGTGCTGGCAGAGGAGCTCCAGCAGAAGAACACGTGGAGGGTGCTCCCCAGCCTGGTTCTGTCTCCAGCCTCCAGTCCTGGGCTCCTGGAGCTAAGCCTGTGCCCAGACAGCCTGGGACTGCTCTAGCTACCCAGCAACCAACTTCCAGAGCTTGAACATGGCTTCCTTATTCTGAACAGACAGCTTTTGAAATGGAAGGAAAACAGGTGGATGGACATTTCTTTCCCTATTTACATTGTACTTCCTTCAATTTTGGATGCCTCGGGGTCTGTTTACCTCCAGCCTCTTCCTCCAAGTGAGAGTTACCAGCATAAGGAAGAGCAGGGAGGGCCGGGAAGGTAGAGAGAGGGGAGGATAATCAGTCCCCCCTGGTCTGGTTCCCCCTTGAGCCCTGTACAGACTTGTTAGCAGATAGTTATCAGAACCCACATTGTCATTCCACTCTCTGTGTCCCAGCGCAAGCACAGTTAGAAAAAATACATACTGAGCACTTGCCAGAACCTATAAGCTCCACGGTTCACTGACTGCACACGGCCACCCCCATTACAGGTGATAAAAAATAAGGAAGAACTACTGTGCTAACAATCAAACAGATCCCCAGTGACTGCCAATAATTCACTGAAAATACTTCTTTTCCTGTCTGGCTATTTAGAATGACCAGTGACTGACATTAGTACTCCAAGTGCCCTTCATGTAGCAAGGCATTGAGATAAGACTTTGTGGACAGACAAGCCCAGGTCCAAAGTGCTCCTCAGTCACTTTCAGTCATATAATCATAAACAAGTAATTTCTGCCATCTCCAGTGTCAAAAATTCACAGCTTAAGACAAACAAGCCAGGTAAAAAGGACGCTGTTATGATTATTCCTGTGTATTTCTGTAAACCAATGGCTCACACATGGGGCCAATTTTGCCACTCAGGAGACATCTGACAATATCTGGAGACACTGTTGATTGTGACAACTGGGGTTGAGGGTGTTCCTGGCATCTAAGGGGTAGAGGCTGAGTATGCTCCTAGATCATATGAAATGCACAGCACAGCCCTTTGCAAGAAAGGATTTTCTGGGCCAAAATGTTAACAGTTGCCAGTGTTGACAAATCCTTGTCTAAGAGAATAAAGCATTAAACCAGATCAATTTGTTGAATCCAGTTTAACATTATGGTATTTTGCTTATTTAACAAAAATACAGGCAGGACAATATGCAGACAGATCCTTAAAAATATTCCTATACTGGGACCTACTCACTTCACCTTTTCGAATTTGCCCTCATGAACACACCCAAAGAGGTAGAATAGAAAATTAAAAACAGAAAATTGTCAATTACAGGTTGGATAATTACAGAAAAGGTGATGGCATAATTTTTCTACCAAACTGGAATGATTTGGGGAATAAAATGGAGTGCTTTATAGTTTTGCGGGGACAATAGTCATATCAAGATTGTCCTGGGAAAATGAGGAAGTATGGTCCCCTGGTCATAAAACAAAAGGGAAATAAAATATGTCACATTGTTATTGTGGAATGGTATATAGTTAGCAAAAATATTTTAAAGAATATTTAACATCATACTAAAGTGATGATGATACATTATTAACTGTAAAAGGGTGGATATAAAATTTTTTACATTTTTTTTTCCAGTTTTTGGCTAGGGCTGGATTTGAACCTGCCACCTCCGGTATATGGGGCCAGCGTCCTACTCCTTTGAGCCATAGGCACCGCCTGATCTTTACATGTTTTAGAAAAAGAATAGAAAGAATTATTGTACTACATCTTTTTATTTATATAAATTTATGGGGATATAAGCATACCTTTATTACATGCATAGTATCAACTCTATACATGTTGATATTGTAATAGTCCTTCAATCTTTCTGTATATTTGAAAAATATTTAATATTAAGGAAAAAACAAAAAAAAAAACGTGTAATGTATTTAAAGCAATATAATTACCTTTAAAGCACTGTAATTTCTAGTTACAGCGTTTACCTTTGCCTTTCCAGGACCAATGTATGACAGTTACATGGAATTGGGGAACCCACAACCGTCTCCTACCAGGGTTCAGACCTCAGCCTGAACCTGACAGGGTTCAGGTTAACAGGAAGAAAGCATATATCGATCAGCAACTAACTTCCTTAATGTGGCAAAAACAGTCAGTACTGATTAGCTATTCCTAGGTGCGCCCCTACTTTTCCCAGCTGCCTCACAGTTAGGTTGGGGCCATGGAACTGGCCATTTCAGGACCAAGACAGCTAAGAACAATGCAGCCACCTCCATCCCTCTCCCTCTTTGTCACAGAAACCTTGTGGGTGCAGTGAGCCTACTACGGATGTGGCTGCAAAATGGATGAAGATGCCCCACTCGCGTTAGACCGTGGCATGAGCAAGTCCGTCTTCATTGTGTTAAAGCCACTGAGATTTCAGAGTTTGTCGCACCAGCTAGCTTGATTATCCTAACTAATACACTTAACGTCTAAGGTAAACCTGTAATAAACCTGTTTAAAAACATTTACTTCTGTTTTCTTTTATTTCACTTCTCATAATATCTAATATGTAGTGCGTTCCATGGGTTCTAAAATTTATAAATGTTTTCTCTTTTAGTCCTCTCAAAATGTAATGAGGGAGATACTATTATCATTCTTGTTTTGCCCAGGAGGAAACTGGAGCTCAGAGAAGTAACTTGCTCAGGATCACAGAGACTCACACTCAGTGTTTATCTGATTCTAGATCCCAAATGGCTAACTAATCTTGGCTAACTCCCCATGTTAATTATTCACTAGAAAAATATAGAAAACTAGGAAACCGGACCTAATCCCTTTAGGCTGAACCTCAGGGTACCTTTTCTCAAGCCCAGCCTTTTCCCGGCCTTCTTGCAGCCAGGCCCAGGCCCACAGCCAACTTTCTTCTGCTAGTGATAATGACCATTGTGCATTCTCCGTCCCTGGGGTTCCCTTTTTCAGAGACCTTTTCTGCCCAAGAAAATATGTTCAGGGACAACCTTCTTTGTTTGTTTGTTGTTTAAGGGATTAATTTCTCATCACAATGGGGAAACAGGTAAATGGAATAAATTTCTCGATTGTTCCAACTAGTAGAAAAACTATACTAAGTTTAATGTAGGGGTCCCTGATGTATATTAGGTCAAGCTATATGAAATTGCCAATATTCAATTGTATCTGACTTACAAAAACAGTAATTTCATATGGTTTAATTTAATAGTTTTTAAATCTTCTCTGAGAGACTAATAGAAAACTCCCCTACTTTTTCACCCAGCTTCCTTTTCTTGAATCTTGCCTTTAACATGCAATTAAGAAAGAACAATTGATGTTCCCCTGGGAAATTTTCATTCACTTTCTAGAGCAAGCAATGCCCTTTCCTCCAAATCTCTACCTCACACAACAACAAACAAATTTGAGCATTTTCTGAAGAAAAGAAAGAAAAAGGAAAAGGAGGAAAGGAAAGCAAAAGGAAAGGGAAGGGAAGGGAAAGGAAGGGAAGGGAAGTTAAGAGAGAAAGTAAAAAAAAAAAAAAAAAAAGGAAAGGAGAGGAGAAAAAAAGAAAAGTTTAATAGGTTGGGGAGTTCTTTTGCCAGGCTTCCACACATCCTCTTGATGTTTTCCTTTGCTTTATGCGGTAAGGGTTGGAGGTGTCATATTCTCACACTAGGAGCCAAAAAAGCATTAAATGACCTACAATTGGGTGACTTGAGAAGAAAATCCATAAAAACATAATACTTTTCAAAAAGAATTTCCAAGCCTAAGAATGAATCATTGACCTTGGACAGCATTAATCCCACAAGAAAACATGCCTGTCTGGCTTTGTATGAGAATTCAGATTTCTGCATTTCTTTACCACCTATTTATTGGCAACATTTTAAATAAAAAATTCTACTTCTTTCATTTTTAAATTTATTTCTCTTAAAGGCAAAACTGTGTTTTTGGAGAGCACCAATGCAAAATATTCACTTACTTTAACTTTGCTTAATCAATGTCTGCAAGACCCTCTCAGTCACTAAATTACCCTATCTATTAGACACTTGTCAAGACTGTTCTGACCCTTTGTGTCTCATGTAATGTAGCAATTTTAGTTAACCTTACATGCAATGTTTTTGTCATTTTCTACCTTTGCTCCTCTGTCATTGTTAAGCTCTGAACTTCACTCTGTAATTTCTTAGCTTCTCTTTTGAACTTGACACGTACTATGTGCCTTTTGTACCCTTAATTACATTTTGCAAGCTGGTGTTCATCCATGTTGGTCTTTTCTAATCCTACCATATTGATTGCTATGCAGAAAGTCTCCTCCTCCTGGGAACACTATTTATCTTTCAGCTATTTTCTTTCTCCTCCCAACGCTAATAACCACTGAATTTTTTTCTACTAGTACTTTCTAGGAACTCTCAGGCTCTCTAGGGAGTAGATCCACAGAACCAACATGTACTCACTAGAACCATAATGATTTCTCTGTCAACATTAACCCTCTGTATACAAGAGTGAACAATAAACCACAATGACCAAAGGAAGGAAAGATGTATATGTCAAAAGTAGACATGACACTGTCAGGAAAATATTCAGGAAACAACAGAAATATGGTATTTTTTTTAAATATGAGAAAGAAAAGAATAGATTTCATAAAGAAATATAAAATGGTAAATACTGAGTTAAGGAACTGTATTAACACTTGAATCTTAGGAATGTAGGAGTAAAGAACTTTAATGTCCAGTGTGCCAAACAAAACACCAGCTACGAAGAATGCCATCATTTGTCAAATACAGGCCACCATCTTGTCTTACACAAGCCTGTCTTCGTTAGCCTTTCTCCTCCTAGTATTACTTCCCTTGAGCCCTTCTCATATATACCACTTTACTGAAGAGTCACTTTACCCAGTAAATAGTATTCCCCACCATTGTTAGCCTGATGATAACCCCACCATTGATAGCCTGATGATAGGACATATCAAAGACCTTAGAACAGCAGTACCCAACCATAGTCCAGTGTATGGACTGTCAGGAACCTGGCCACACAGCAGGATGTCAGTGGCACAGCAAGGGAAACTTCATCTGAAATTTTTTTTATTTGTTTGTTTATTTTGGGACACAGAGTCACTCTGTCACCCTGGGTAGAGTGCCGTGGCATCACAACTCACAGCAACATCCAACTCTTGGGCTCAAGCAATCCTCTTGCCTCAGCCTCCCAAGTAGCTGGGACTACAGGTGCCCGCTATAATGCCCAGCTACTTTCTCTATTTTTTTTTTAATTTTTAAAATCCTTTTATTACTCTTTATGGGGCCTAGCTCTTGCTGAGGGTGGTCTTAAACTGCTGAGTTCAAGAAATCCACCTGCCTTGGCCTCCCAAATATGGTTCTTCTGTATTTACAGCTGTTCCCCATCACTCACATCATCACCTGAGATCTGCCTCCTGTCACATCAGCAATAGCCTTCTAATCTCATAGGAGTCCAATACCTATTGTAAACCTCAATGTGAGGGATCTAACTTGCATGCTCCTTTAAGAATATAATCTGATCTGAGGTGGAGCTGAGGACATAAGTAATGCACTTTGGGTGTCACCATCTCCTATCTCCCCCGGATAGGATGGTCTTGTTCAGAAGTGTCCAACACCTCTACAGGCCACATATAGCCCTAAATTTCATTTAAAACTTTATGAGCTTTTCTGTGATTTTTTTTTGGTAGAACCTGATTGCACAATTCTTGAGTGTTATAGACAACAAAGTCATGTCACAATGTCACATATAATAAACATCTGTATGCCCTCACTATTTGTACTCATGCGTCACTTCAGTTGTGTGATGGCTGTGTGGCTTCCAGTGTGCTGTCTTCCAAACACAATCAAACTGACACATCAGATGTTATATGGAGTCATGGTGACTTGGTGAGGCAGCGATTAGCAATAATATTTCAACCTACCATTGCAATATTAGGCATTTAATATTATTTAGAAGTCAGGTAAGCATTATCTGATCATTAATGGTACTCCCACACCTCATCAGTGACTCACACATCACCTGCTTTATAATCGGCCCTCCACCTCAACCCCCCTTGGCAGCTAAGATGTGGAAGTTCCCAAACCTTGCTGTTTTCCTATCATAAATTTTCATAATGAAAGTAAATACAGTCCCTAATCTATTACTATTTTTTTAATCCTAGCGTGATTCTGCAATATCTCAAAAGAAAACAGAACTCTAAAACAAGAGTTAAAGATGAAGGAAGATTGTTCAATGAAAAGTGAATAGATGTCAAAGCAAATAGTAAAGCACTCTGCTCAATTTTTAGGAAATTTCTGTAAGTTTTCAAAGACTAGAATTTGAAAAGGAAATAAATGCAAAAACATGCTGCCAAGTTCAATGCATAAGAAGGATTGTGTCATAAGGACAAAATAGCAGAACTGAAAAATATTTGTCTTCTCAACAAAAATTTTTTTTAAAGTTCCAACTCAGATGAATTCCATTTTAAAAACTATTTATATTGTAGTGTGGAAGGCTGACACCACAGCATCTATTTTGTAGGCCAAGTGCTATTTCCGGTACTAACAGACTTAAGTTTCTATTTCCCTGCAAATTCTAGGCCTAAGTTTCTATTTCCCTGCAAACGCCAGGCTTCTTCTCGTAAATCACGTGAGTGAAACTTGGAAGCTTGCCGTTTGGAACTTATCTCCACCAAGGCCAGGTTGCTTGGATACCCGGTGACACAAACCTCCTCCTTCACCCACCCTTATATACTCTGAGATAACATTGTAATAAACGAGACTTGATCAGACTCCTGTCTTGTCTCCATTCTTCACGCCCCTTGCCCCTTTTTCATTCTCACCCCCTCCTCCAGGTATCCCTGTCGACTGACCGCGGGCCGGGTCACGTGGCGCCCGAACAGGGACCTGGATACAAGGGGAAAAGGTGAAGAAGCTACTGGAGGCAGCCGGCCAGCTCAGAGAAACATCGGGACCTGGCCACGCAGTAGCCTGCTGCGCTGGAACGAGGATCTCAGTGAGTAGTAGCGATCATGGGGCAAGAAGTCAGTCAGCATGAGTTATTTGTGGAACAGTTAAGAGATGCACTCAGGATGCAAGGAGTAAAGGTCAAAATTAAACAGCTAGTTCAATTTTTTGACTTCTTAAAAGAAGTCTGTCCTTGGTTTCCTCAAGAAGGAACCATAGATGAGAAAAGATGGAAAAGAGTAGGTGATGCTTTAAATGATTTTTATCAGGTATTTGGACCTGAAAAAATACCAGTCACTGCTTTCTCGTACTGGAATCTCACTAATGATATTATTAGCTATCGCAGTGTTTGCCCCGCAGTTGTGGATGTCATAAAAAAGGGAGAAGAACTGTTATATCACCACAAAGAAAAGGATATTAAATCCCAAGATCTGTCCCAGGATTTTAGGGCTGCTGGAGGCACTCCTCCTAACTGTCAGCTTAATGAGCAAGAAGATCTTATCTCACTAGAGAGTGATGAGGAATCAAACAGAGAGGAATCAGGCATTCCCAGCCCTCTATAAATTACTGGAAAAACAGACAAAAAAGGGCTAGGAAATTTATCTTAAGGGCTATTGACATTCCTGCACGCCATGCAGATAAGATCACTTGGAAAAGTGACGAGCCTGTATGGGTTGATCAATGGCCCCTCTAAAAAGAAAAATTAGAAGGTGCTCAGCAGTTAGTGCAGGAACAATTAAAAGCTGGGCATATAGAGGAAAGCAACTCCCCATGGAACACTCCAATCTTTGTCATAAAAAAGAAATCAGGGCAATGGAGACTATTACAAGATTTAAGAGCTATAAACTCCAGTATGGTCCTCATGGGGGCGTTGCAACCAGTAGCCATCCCTCTTGGTTACTATAAAATTATCATTGATCTTAAAGACTGTTTTTTCACTATACCACTCCATCCATTAGATCAAAAAAGATTTGCATTCAGTCTCCCCTCTATTAACTTCAAGGAACCTATGAAAAGATTCCAATGGAAAGTTTTACCACAGGGCATGGCCTACAGCCCCACCTTATGCCAAAAATTTATTGCCACAGCTATTCAGGAAACTAGGCTTCTCTGGAACTCCATGTACATCATTCATTATATGGATAATATTCTTATTGCTGGACAGAATGCTCAGCAGGTTTTACTATGTTACAGTGATTTATCATCCTCCCTCACAAACCAGGGACTTCAAATAGCCCCGAAAAATGTTCAGCTAAAAGATCCCTACCTTTACCTTGGTTTCCACCTAACTGGACCCAGAATTACTAATACTCAAGCTGCCCTCAGATTGGACAAATTAAAAACACTAAATGATTTTCAAAAGCTCTTAGGGGATATAAACTGGCTTAGACCTTACTTAAAACTAACCACAGGGGATTTAAAACCTTTATTTGCTATTTTACAAGGCGATAGCAACCCCAATTCTCCTAGAACATTAACAGAAGAAGGCCGTCAGGCTTTAGCATTAGTACAACAAGCTATTTATTCACAATTTGTTACAACCATAGATTACACTCAGCCCCTAAGCTACATCATTTGTAAAACTTCTCTTACACCCACAGCAGTATTTTGGCAAACTGCCCCCATAATGTGGATCCACTTACCTGCTTCTCCCACGAAAGTTATTTATCCCTATTATCAGGCTGTCGCGGATATCATCATTATGGGAAGGGAAAATAGTAAAAAATACTTAGGTAAAGAACCAGATATCATTATACAGCCTTATTTTCAGGCACAAATTAATTGGTTATTTCAAACTACAGAACATTGGCCTATTGCTTGTGCTTCTTATTCAGGTAAACTTGACAATCATTATCCACCTAATAAATTATTACAATTTATTAGTACACATGACTTTGTATTTCCCACAAGAACCTCCAATTCCCCATTGCCCAATGCCTTATTAGTTTTCACAGATGGCTCCTCTTCTGGTCATGCAGCTTACACCTTTAATACAGAGATTGTGCAATTTCAGGTAAAATCAAATTCTGCACAAATTGTAGAACTTCAAGCAGTTATCGCAGTTTTCTCTGCATTCCCCAATCGAGCTTTGAATATTTATAGTGATAGTGCTTATTTAGCTCATTCAGTTCCCTTATTAGAGACAGCAGTGCAAATCAAACATGTATCAGAAACTGCTACCTTTTTCTTGCAACTCCAAAATCTTATACACAAAAGGACCCTCCCCTTTTTCATTGGACACCTTAGGGCTCATTCCAATTTACCTGGCCCCCTAACTGATGGTAACTGCAGAGTGGACAAAGCCACTCACTTAGTCTGTACTGCCCAAACTACCACAGAGCCTGATCGGATTGCATTAGCCTCCGCTGTTCACCAATTACATCATCTAAATGCTCACACCCTTAGACTCATGTTTCAAATTACCCGGGAATAAGCCTGCCACATCGTAAAGCAATGCCCTTCTTGTGTAATTCTACTCCCTACTCCCCATCTAGGAGTAAATCCTCGAGGTCTCATACCCAATGCCATCTGGCAAATGGATGTTACTCACCTACCTGAATTTGGAAAACTCAAGTATGTTCATGTAACCATAGATACCTTCAGTGGATTTATTTATGCCACTGGCCAGTCAGGTGAGGCCGGCAAACATGTCATTGCCCATGTACTAGCCACCATGGCTGTACTAGGCACCCCTAAACAAATTAAAACTGATAATGGTCCAGGATACACAGGACATGCATTTAACACCGTCTGTAAACCGTCTGTAAACACCTCGGTATCAAACATGTCACTGGTATACCATTTAACCCACAAGGGCAGGGCATAGTAGAATGTGCCCACTTATCTCTTAAAAACACTCTAGAAAAAATAAAGAAGGGGGAATGGTACCCCGTTAAGGGGTCCCCAAGAAATCTCTTATCCCATTCATTACTCATTTTAAATTTTTTCACACTGGACCAAGATGGCTGGTCTGCAGCAGACCGCTTCTGGCACCCAGATACTAAACAGGATTTTGCCACTGCCCTATGGAAAGATCCATTAGATAATAAATGGCACAGCCCCGATCCAGTTTTAATTTGGGGTAGAGGTGCCGTATGCATATATTCACAGAAGATAGAAGCAGCACGATGGTTACCTGAACGACTGGTCAAACAAGTAGATAACATCATCACCTCTAAATCCAGGGAGCAAGAGACCCCCTGAGAAGGCTTTCTTTCCTTTTCTTTGCAGGTAACTATGAGAACCTGGATGTGGCTACTGCTGGGAATCTCTCTCCTAATACGAAAAAACGAAGGTGGTTTCGGTAATCCCCATGAGGCTCAGGCACTCTTACAAAAATTAACTGGTACTCCTTGCAAGTGCCGTGGTGGCACCTGGAACGGTAAAACAACCCCTCTCCTAAATGTAGATTGTGGTGATAAAACAACATACTTAGTAATGAGACAAGGTGTTCGTGGAGCACAGGCATGGGTCTGTAGCAAAAAGGCTAAAATTATCCCCACCTTTAATAACGAGCCTGGACCATGCCCTTGTGATAGAATTCCATCCATCTGTACATAATACCTATTATGAGCAGGTTCAACTATGCACTGGTACAGATAATAATACCTATTTTTCAGCAATCTTGACCAGACATTTTTCGGGGACATTTGGAGGCGAGTGGGACACAGTCCCTCAGGTCCGGGGGACCTCAAATAAATATGCCCAATCTGGCTGTCCCGATACAGTAGGAAAAACAGTTTGCTAGAATAAGACTCCACCTGTGCACGTCTCTGATGAAGGTGGACCCCAAGATCAGGTGAGACAGAATATAGTCCAAAAGAAACTGGAAAACATTGTAAACCACATCTCCTAAATTTAACTACTATCCAATAGCTTTACCCAAAAATAGGGATGCGAATCTAAACCCCCAAACCCTGAAAATGCTAGACATCACACATAGATTACTTAATCAATCCAACCCTTCTTTGGCTCAAAATTGCTGGTTATGCCTTCATTTAGGACTATCTATGCCTATTTCTATCAATGTTAATTCCATTGAATTATCATCTAATAACTGCATGCCCATCATGCCTTTACCAGTACAACCTATCTTTTCTGAAGCACCCTGTATTGTCTCCCCTTATAGAGACGACAGTTATGCTATTGATATTGGCATACTCTCTTTGACTAATTGCACTGACATCATCAATATTACTTATTCCCCGTGTGCTCCCAATGATATGGTATTTACTTGTGGCAATAACTTGGCATATACCATTCTACTCACTAATTGGACAGGATTATTTACTATCGCCCTTTTACTAACCGATATAGATATAGTCAATGGAAATGAATCTTTACCTATACTATCCTTTGATTATATATCTGGCCATTCTAGAAAGGCCGTCCAATTTCTCCCTCTCTTGGCCACTCTGGGAATCACTGCTGGCATGGCCACTAGTACCGCCGGTATGGGCATTGCTGTGCATAAATATACTGAACTAGCTCAACTTATGGCAGAAGATATACAAACCCTATCAGGCACAGTTAAAGATCTTCAAGATCAATTAGATTCCTTAGCTGAAGTAGTACTACAGAATAGAAGAGGTTTAGATCTTCTAACGGCTAACCAAGGAGGCATCTGCTTAGCATTACAGGAAAAATGCTGCTTTTATGCAAATAAATCAGGAATGGTTGAAGACAAAATAAAGAAATTACAAGATAATCTAGAGGAAAGAAGAAGAAAAATTATGGACAACCCATTTTGGAGTGGACTAAACGGCTTTCTGCCTTATCTCCTTCCATTTTTAGGGCCCCTCCTTGGCTTACTAATATTACTGTCACTAGGACCTTTTCTTTTTAACAAAGTCATGGCCTTTATAAAACAACAAATTGATGCTATTAAAATGCAGCCCCTCCAGGTTCATTATCACAGACTTGCTATGGAAGATGAACGCATAACCATAACTACTTAGGGGACTGGCTAGTCAAGGATGGGTAACGAGGACCCTCATCTCAGACTTTGCTTATCCTACCAACCTAAGACAGGAGCCCGGTCAGATAGCTACCGTGTATCCCATGACGGGTAAGGAGGATCAGCTGAGATGGTAAGGCGGTCCCAACCTAAGACAGACACAGTCACCCCGCCCTCTCAGTTGAGAGCTGGCAAAACTTTAAAGGTAAAATGTACATTTAAAAATATTATAAAAAAGGGGGACCTGTGGAAGGCTGACACCACAGCATCTATTTTGTAGGCCAAGTGCTATTTCCGGTACTAACAGACTTAAGTTTCTATTTCCCTGCAAATTCTAGGCCTAAGTTTCTATTTCCCTGCAAACGCTAGGCCTCTTCTCGTAAATCACGTGAGCGAAACTTGGAAGCTTGCCGTTTGGAACTTATCTCCACCAAGGCCAGGTTGCTTGGATACCCAGTGACACAAACATCCTCCTTCACCCATCCTTATATACTCTGAGATAACATTGTAATAAACGAGACTTGATCAGACTCCTGTCTTGTCTCCATTCTTCGCGCCCCTTGCCCCTTTTTCATTCTCACCCCCTCCTCCAGGTATCCCTGTCGACTGACCCGCGGGCCGGGTCATTGTAGCATGTTTCATAGCAAAAAAAAAAAAGATGAAAACCATTTATTCATAGTGAGTTTAAGCAGTGTATGGAAAGCATGGCAGATATAATTTGCTCTGAAAAAAAAGGGGATATTTCTAAAATCAGTTTGTCTCACCAGACTATAGCCAGGTCAATTGAAGAAACTGGAAAATCTATCAAAAGAAGTTTACAGAATAAAGCTGCTAATTTTGAATTTTATGCTTTGACAATGAAGGACAGCATTGATGCTTCAAATACAGCTCAACTTGCCATTTTTATTAGTATTGATGACAAATATAATGTCACTGAAGAAGTGGCTTCTTTAGTGTCATTAAGAAATATAACTAAACCTAGACATTTATATGAAGCAGTAAAAAAATATGTTTTCTTTGTCCGTTGTCAGCATGTCTGGTATAGTTACTGACAGTGCCCTGGTGAGGGCAGTAGAAGAGAGTGTCTTGTAACATTAATAGAAGATGATGCAATTGTTGCCCAAAACTCACATCTATTGAGGTATCGTTGCCTAATACATCAAGAAAATTTATGCACAAAAAACTTTAAAAATGAATAACAACATGAAAATCATTATTAAGACTGTGAATTTCATGAGGACCGAGGGATTGAATCATTGCCAGTTCCAGGAATTCTTAATAGTATTGATGACATCAACATGGTGACGTGGTTTACTTTTCAGACGTAAGACGTCTAAGTCAAGACCAAAGGTTGAAAAGATTTTATGATTTGTGATATGTTATCAAGTTGTTTATGGTATCAAAAACCAAATTCATGCCAGAACTTGATGATGAAAACTGGTTTACAGATTTAGCATTTTTAATGTATTTAACTGTTCATTTAAATGAGTTAAACATTGGTCTTCAAAATGAAAACCAAGTTATCAATACAATGTTTCAAGCCATAGCAGCATTCCAAATGAAACTTAAATTACGGCAAGCTCAAATTAAGACAAACAATTTCATGCATTTCAACATGTTGGCTAAACATACTTCTGTAAACAGCAAAAAATATGCAGTCCTGCTTTTTGATTTGATGCAAAAATTTGAAAACAGATTTCCAGATTTCTAGGAAAATAATCAATATTTTAATGCATTCGCAACTCCATTTTCAGTTAATGTAAATATGTTACCCGCCAATTTCAAATGGAATGCATAGAGATGCAATATGACATTCAGCTTAAAGAAAAATTTGATACTGGACTTTTTATAGGTCCTGTCTTCCCAGAGACAAACATCCCTCACTTTACAATCACATTTATTCATGCCATCAATTTTTGGCAGCAAGTATTTTCTTTTGCTGTTGTTGTCATTGCAGTTCGAACCCACCACCCTCAATATATGGGGCCGGCGCCCTACCCACTGAGCCACAGGGGCCGCCTGGCAGCAAGTATTTTCAAGAACGAAGCACATTAAGAGTAAACTTTGAACCAAAATAGCTGATTAGCACCTTGAGAACTCCAACTGCTCCCATCGAGCCAGTTATTGATGCATTAGTTCCTCAAATATATTGTCAAATATCTCACTAGTTTTACATTGCCCACTTTTATTTTTATTAAAAAAAAAGTCAAAAAAGCACAGACATTTTATTACTTAGATATGTACATTTTCTCTGATAGTGTTTGCAAACTTGGAACCCGCTCAGTTATTTTAAAGACTCTGAAGGGGTTGCTAAGTAATTAGAATTATTCTGTGAGGACTTTTTTGCTTATCTGGGGTGATGGATATCACACAAATTATGCACAGACCTTTGTTTTTGTTTCATTTTGTTTTGTTTTGTCTTTCCTCATCAGCTTTCGTTAGTGTTTGCGTATTTAATGTGTGGCCCAAGAAAACTCTTCTTCCTCCAATGTGGCCCAGAGAAGCCAAAAAGTTGGACACCCTGGTCCAGTTGTAACAGAATAAGGTTCCCACTGATTCTGCATGATGGTAAGTTGTATAATTATTTTATTGTATGTTATAATGTATTATAATAATAATTGAAATAAAATACACAATAAATGTAATGTGCTTGAATCATTCCCAAACCGTATCCCACCCCAATCCACAGAAAATTTATCTTCTCTGAAACCAATCCCTGGTACCAAGACAGTTAGGTACCGCTATCTTAGGAGAAACACCCTTTCTACATGCTGTCGACCTCCATCTATTCTGTAATAAATCAGTCTACTTTTTTGCCTCAGTAAATCCAGTGCAAAAAAAAGTTGCATCTCTTTGGGATGACTAAGCAGCTTACAGAATCTTAGGGTCATCATTCTGGTGACAGTGTTCTGAGAACTGTAGATTTTAGAGATGGAAAAAAGTGGGTCAAAACTGTACTAATCTCTCAAGTTTCTGAAATCAAAGACTACTTAATTCAATATATTCTTCTTGATTTTTAAAAATTCATTCCCTTCTCTTCCAAATTTTCTCCTCCAAGGGCAGGAAATTCAATCAACAAAGGGTACAGTGAAGGGAAACTATATTGACTCAGATCTGAAATATTTACATATCCACATTTACCCATTAAAGCATTATCAAATTTAGTGACTCGAGAGAAAATGTCCTAAGAAAAACTATGTGGATATCATAAGTAGAAATAACATTGCTACCCTGATTTTACAAGAAATGACATTTTTTAAATGTCAAGAAAAGGTAATAAGAAATAAAGAAAGCCTTTGAGCACTTGAAGGGACGAATTCAAATAAAAAATACTTTTCATTGCTTTATTCTTATTAACAGAAAAGAAAAACAAAACCTGAAAACGATGTGGCTTACAGCCCAAAGTAAGGATTCAGTACCACTGAGAAAGTATTTTTATTTCTCTTATGTTACTAAGAGTAGTAAGTACCAAAAAATTTGAAACTTCATGTCAAGGAGAGCGGAGGTAAAACAAAATTTTACCCAAAATATTGGTAATTTGTCAGTAAGTGTAATTAAAAATCAAAGCTTTTTGAGTTATAAAATGTGGAATAAGCGAGCTGTCGGGATTAAAATGAGCTGTGGATTTTTTTTTAAGATATCAATGAAAATAAACTGTAGAAAAGCCATTGTGGACTGACTGACCTAAATCTAAAACAACCTTAGTTCCCAAATGTGCGTTCATTTGCTTGTGTGTTTGACGACAAATTTGCGGATTTGCGGGTGTGTCCATCAATTGTCAGTCCAATTTTGGTATTTCTCGTTGGTTTACCAAGTAATCATTCTCCGTCACATAACCAGACTCTGACCCCTACGAAACCTTGTTACCTTACCGGTGACTGACATTTTCCAGTGGCTCCTTCTCATTCCATTACACACCATAACCAGCAACTGATTCTTGAATGTTTTTTTCCAGATCAGCATTGACAGAGCCCGTGATCTCACCCTATGACTTTGTCCAAAGAGGGCTCAGCCTTGGAAGTGAGTCAAAAGTGAGGTCACATACTTAGACCAGTGATGGAAAGGCTAGGTGTTGGATCAGAACAGTAATGGATATTAAAGTTAGGAAGTGTAAGGAGTAGAGAAATGGGTGTGTCTGGAGCCCTAATAATCACAAACGGTCTATTTCAGCTTTATCAAGATGCCCTCTGCCGAAGAGCAAAATGGGAAGACACTCCTTAAACTGGCTTCCATGACCAATAAATACCAAAGTAGCTACATCACACAATTTTTCTCTTGGAGATTCAGAAAGTGCATTAGCACATTAAAAAAATTTTAAAGTCTGGCCATAGAGAAACATATTTAGCTTTGTTCAATCTAATCCTTAACCTAATATTTGCCAAACTTCTTAAACTTATGTTTTAATTGACAAATCAAAATTATATATATTAATTATGTACAATATGTTGTTGCCATGCCATTTTTTTCAGAAAATTATTTTATTCAAATTTAATTAAATGTTTTCAATTTCAGAATATGACAGGGGTACTAATGTGTGGGTTACATACATTGCTTTTGTGCTATTCAAAAGTTATAGGTGTGCCCATCATCCAGACAGTGTGCATGGTACCCACATGGCGTGAATTTACCCATCCCTTCTCCCCAAGCCCACCCACATGATTTTTGATTTGTGTTATTTCTATATGTGCACATAAATGTTGATTGATTTGTTCTAATTTATTAGTGAATACCCATGATGTTTGTTTTTCCATTTTTGTGATACTTCACCTAGAAGAATGATCTTCATTTCCTTCCAAGTTAATGTAAGAGGTATTAGTTGCCCATTTTCCATGGTACCCATATACCACATTTTATTAATCTACTGATGTGTTGATGGGCACTTGGGTTATTTACACATCTTTGCAATTGTGAATTGTGCTGCTATAAACATTTGAGTGCAAGTGTCTTTTTTATAAAATGTCTTTTTGTCTTTTGATTAAATAAATATTCAGTAGTAGGATTGATGGATCAAATGGAGGTCTACTTATATTTTTTAAGGTATCTCCACACTACTTTCCACAGAGACTGTACTAAGTGCCAATCCCCCCAATAGTGTGTGAGTATTCCTATCTCTCCACACCCACACCAGCATTTGTTGTTTAGGGACATTTTGGTAAAAGACATTCTTGACCACTCCATGTCTGTTAAGATCTCATAGAACTGTTATCCCAGAAAATACACTTGAGGGAAAGCTGACTTGCTCCCTCATTTATATTTGCTGCTGCTTATTGATCCCCTCAGCCTACCCCCTAAACCTAGGCACTGGTCATTTGACACCCTAAAGCAGTGCTTCTTAAAGTTCTAGATATATGTGTATCACTGAGAACCTAAGAAAAATGGAACGTCTGGTCCAGTCTGAGTAGGGCCTGAGACTGAATCTCGAAGGAGCCTCCAGGTAACACCAATGCTGCTGGTCCCTACAACACTTGGAGTAACAATGCTCTTACAGGAAAATCTTCATATCTCTGATCATTCATTTTACCCTTCAGAATAATGAATCTTCCTAAAATATTGTTTTCATTAAGTCACATTGCTGGTCAACATTACAGTAGTTCCCTCTTCCTTGCTACGTTTTTCATTCAACAATGGACATTTGTCGAAACTTTATTGTGTGGCACATAGATTAAGAGCCACTGTCTTTATACAGCAGGGAACTAAGCAGATAAAAAACAACATGTAGAATTCTAGGAACCAAGACAAGAAGAGACTTAGCTAATTTCTTGTTTCCTCATCTGTAAAATGAGGGTTAAAATAGACCAGTGGTGTTTAGCCATCCCTGCTCATTGTAGCCACAGATGCCACTCTGATTCAGTCCTATCCAGACCACCTGCACACAGGCTCACACTGCTCTGGGCCGTCAGGTGTGGCCAGGTCTTAAAAGCCTCCCAGGTAATTCTAATGTGCTGCAAGGTGCCATCAATCATTTCCAAAGTGTGCTGTCCATGTCATCAATGCCAGCACCACCAGGAAACTTGTGGGGATGAGAATTCTCAGGATTGACCCCAGACCTACCTAATCAAAAACTCCAGGGGTGGGGTCCAGAAATGTGGGTTTTAACAAGCTCTCCAGGTGATTCTGACAGACCCTCAAGTTTGAAAACCACTAGATTAGGCAATCAGTAAACTTCCCTCCCACTCTAAAATGCCATCAGTTTGACCTCCGACAGGCTTTTCAAGGGTTTTCGTTATCTGGACTCTAACAGACTAAGTGTGTAAGGTCTGGAGTTAGACTTCCTCAGTTTAAAACCCAGCTCTTACTCTTACTTAAAAAGGAACTCTTGACAAGTTGTTACTTCAGTCATCTGTGCTTCAGATTCACATCATGAGGACCAATAATTATACCTATTCTCACAGAGCTGTTTTGAAAATGAAGGGATTTAACATATGCAGTTCACTAAGCAGAATGGGCAGCACATGGTATTTGGGGTCATTATTCAACCCCTCTTAGTGAGGCTTTCATGGCTGCTCCACAAAATTGCTTTCTACCACTGGTTTAGTTTTTTCCTTGGCAATTATTCCTCTCTAACATACTACATATTTCAATTATTGTTGTTTTTTTTTTAAAAAAAAACAATGTCTAGCATAGGGCACATTACAAACACTTAAAAATATATTGTTTGGATGAATAAATGTTAGCTATGATCCACATTAATATTATATTAGCAATCCAAACTTTAATGAAAACCTAACAGTTTCTACTTCAGCTTATTGTCCCAAATGGCACCAATGTCTTATTCCATCCTTTACTCAAATTCTGCCCATACCTAAAATGCCCTTCTGTCTAATTTGGCCTCTTTTAGGCCGTGCTCAAGTGTCACCTCTTCCTTGACCATCTCCTGAAGGCCGAATGACTCTGACTCCAGCTCTCTGTCTGTCTACCTTGTCTACTGTCTGTTCCATACAATTTAGCACTTAATTACCCTAAATTTTAGTGTCAGTAGAATGAGTAATTTCTAAGAAATTTACTAAAAGAGGTTGTGTCATTCGTGCAAAAAGAATTTTAGGAAAAACTGGAGAGGAAAGAAGTCCTAAAAGCAACAATAGGAACGTGTACTCCTCATTACCCGTGTTGTCCTCAAATAACAAAAATAGCACTTTACGTATTACAGAGAATTTGTGAAAGTTGTTGAAACCACAATGGAGTTGTTTGTGTTAAAAACTCCTGACCACCCCCCCCAAAAAAAAATTCCTGAAAAACAGAGGCAGGGGTGGCTATGAAGAAAGGGTTTTCACACGTGCGTGACTGATTAAAAGCTATTACAGAAGACTGAAGAAAAAGCAACCTTACACAAAGGCCATCATGACCTTGCACAAAAAATACTTCTGCTTAGCAAACGCCTGCCTAACCTTGGATTATCATCACCTCATTATTGACCTTTATACCTATGATAATTACTTCAAAACAATTATGTAATCATGGTCCTCCTCTTTTTTCCTTTAAAAGCCCTTTGTCTTCACCTCCCTGAAAATGCCCATGGTTGACTAGAGCATGCATATGCCCTTGCCATGTCCTATTCCCAAGGAATCAGCATTTTCTTTCAGAGAGCCTCTCTCTGTTATTTTCAGAGGTGTCCAGCCTGCAGCCTGTTGGCTGCCTGCAGATTATTTGAGGGCTGTTTTCCTTATTTATGGTATTGAATATCTCAGAAAGTATGCACGGACCTATACTTTTTAGCTCATCAGCGTTCATAAATGTTTGTGTATTTACTGTGTGACCCAAGACCACTAACTCTCCTTAGTCCAATGTGTGGCAGAAAAGAAAAAATGTCAGCCACCTCTGACAGGCTGACACACTTTCATGCACATCAGCCTTGTATGGACTAGATGATCTGAAAAACTATGCCTCCTTGGTCTCACCTTTCCAAAATGTCCTTAAACAAACTACAGAGAGACCATTTGTTGAGATGAACAAGGATAAATCATGAAAGTCATAATGGATATAGATAACCACTCAAGAAGTTGTGGAGTTCAGGGATGGCAGGTAGTTGCCTATCTTGTTTTGAGCCATCTCGCCAGCTGGGTCCACAGGAGCCTTTACCACCATCCCTCACAGCACTCAAGGTAAGCATTACATCCGATCAGAGCTGGCAGAGAAGGGGACACCTATTTACCAACCTAACCTACTCTAACTACCTTGCTTCTAAAGGCAAAGGAAATCCTTACTGAGAACTCAGTGTAACTTGTCCAGGCACAAACATGGTGGCAGAACCCAGGCAAGAAACAGCCTCCTGACTGTGACTAGGACTTTCTGCCCCCTCATACCCCATTTCTGAAATTCAGTATCTAAATTTCCATTCTAAAGCAATCAAAACAAGAGAAGTGAATCTTTGACAGAGAGTGTTCATTTCAATGCACATGAATATAGTGTTGAAACGAAAAATGACAGCTTCAAGTCAAGTGATAGACAGGGTTGGATAGCCTGTTATTTTTTTTCAGTTTAGTTTATTTACCTAAACCTAGAATGTGTTATGACTGGAAATAGACAAAATTAATTATTTTAACTCCACTGTCCTAGAAAAAGAAATGGAAAATAGTCTTCATTAATAGGAACTAGTCTCAAATCCAGTCTTGAAATAACTTACATTACTGAATCAACTTCTTAAAGCTGACTTTTTTCTCATTAATGGTGAAGCATTATTTATTATTTTAAACAGCTTTAATCACTAAATCTAAGTCACAGAATAACAAATTTGAAGGAATATGAAAAAGAGGTAAAGGAGAGAAATAAATATCTGTTTGAATATAAATAGCAACCATTTTAGCTCACATTTTAGAATTATAATTTTTCCAAGGTTCCAAGGTTTCTCTCCAAATCTGCTTCCAAATGCTGCAATCACCTTCATAAGACAGTTGAAATGAGTATGACTTATCAAATTTTACCTAGTAGATTGAAAATTCTATCTTGATTAACTTTCAATTTTAGGCATACTATAATGGAAGCTGCTTTTTTTTTTTTTTTTTTTTTTTTTTTTTGAGAAAAACCATCATCTAACACAGTTAGAAATTGCCTCTGGCACTGTCTGCTTTATCCAAGAAAACCAGGATGACAATTGGCCGTTCTGTTACCTCGGGGAATTAATCCATTTTAGCAACTGTGTTACTTAGTTACCAGCAGCCAGTCCTGCAGTCTGTCCTTCCACGCTGAGAAGGTAAGCCTGACTTACATTTGAAAAAAGAAGGTGGGAAGCAGAAAGTACACAGAATCCCGTCTGTTCAGTACACAGCCTGTGACCACCCAGGGAGGAAGGCTGAGGCCATGAGGTAAAGCTCAGCATCCTATGCTACCCCTCTCCACACAAAAGGGCAGTCAGTTTTAGGGCTCTGCCCATCATCTGGACATACGTAAGAACAATCCCAATGGTCCTTGGAACAATCTAGCTACAGACTGTTGCTTACTAAGGCAGCTCCACAAGCCTGCAGTGATTCTCACCTTAGCCCCCTTAATCAGCCCAGAGGTCTCCACTGTGCCATGAATTGGGGTAAAGACAAGAAGGTAACCGAAAGCTCTGGTCTAACCCCACCCTGATGTCCCAGCCATGGCCCTTTAGACAAACAGCACGGCTAGGACAGATTTTGACCTCTGGAAAGTGGTCTGGTATTTCCTGAAGGGTCATTCATGAGACACTGGATGCTCGACTTCTGGTATCATTGTTCCAAGAAATCAGGGATCAACCCCTCCCCCCAATACCATATCACTGAATCTTTTTTTTTTTTCATTCAATACATTTACTCATCTGGAAAAGAATACAAATACCCCCAACTCACTTAGCAGAAATATTTTTAGTTAGCATCGGAGACACCATTTGCAACTATTGAAAATCCTTTAAAACACTACCATTTTTGTAATTAAAAACTCAAGTCCTTGAAAAATGACTATGTAAATACTACCTAGTAGGTAGAAAATAGGTTTAGAGTCAGAAAGACTTCATTTGGAATCGGTGTTATCACTTTTTCTGAGCCCAGGCCTTTCTCTCTTATAATCATAAAACGTATTTCACAGTATAGTCCTGGAGACTATATGAAAAACACAGGAAAAGTGTTCTCATGATAAAAAAGTAAATACATAATTTTCTTCCCTCATTTCCTTATTACTAGTGAAGAAAATATCTATGTCAAAATGATTTTGAATGTTGTAAATGCTTCAAAAATGTAAGTAACATGCCCATGTCCTATCTATGCAACTGTAGTTTATATTGCTGATTTAAAGCAACTACTATGCATACATTTAATCCTATTATTCAAGTATATATATGTAAAATTTGAGGGAATCATAGGTCTGTGCAATCATCTAGTGTTGAACAATTCAAATTTGTACCACAATCTGGATCTCTTTTTCCAGAAATGTGTTGCAACCTTATTTCTCTTTTAATCAATCTTGCTATGGTAAAAGAGGTAAAATCTGTCCCTTATCTAGTAATAACAGCAGCGTGCTATGGCCTCTTTTCCATGGAGTCCACTTCTTTTGTGTTAGATAGCATACAGCTTTCAGAATATTTTTGCTTACAGGTCTTCCAGAGCCCGATTACAGGCTCTGACATTTCAAATACAGTGATCTATGCAGTGCTAGGCGCAAGTGTGCGCAATCCTGAGAAAGGAAGAGGGAAAGAAAGGTATGTTTGATGTATGACCAAGCAGGCAGGAGTGGTGTTATGGTGTTACAGCAGCAGGCTTGTCCGTCCGTCTATCACCAAACTGAGTTGTGCCCCCTTGTTACCAACAGGAGGTGGCCAGTGGGCTTGACACTAAAATGGAATTTCTGCCACGAGAAGGACAAGGTGAAGAGGGAAGAAAATGAGTCATTGTTTCGGAACCATTTCTGCTTTAGCGTGCTGTCTACACGGACCCCTGGCTTGTTTCTCACACATAAGCGATACAACTTTCTCACTCTTTCACTCTTTATTCAACATTGTCTGGATGTCTTTTGGAATCCAGGTACTGCCCTGGCCACTATGGATAGAAAGAAGAATTTCTTTCTTTAAAAATACTTTTTCACAAGAGGGAAAGAGAAGTGAACAAATAACCATAACACAGTTGGATGACGGCTTAGGTACATACAACATGCCGTGAGAACCCAAAAAGAAGTAATTAACATGCAAAACTATGGCAACTTTACAAATTGGTGAGGCATCCTTTCAAGGGACTACGATAATCTTCTCTGACATCAACACGCTGCAGGAGTGAGGCCGACCACAGAAGTAAAATAGAAAATCCTCGAATGGGCAAATGGGTCTCGATCAGCTATATTGTCTGAAGGTTGGAGAAAAGTGTCCCTGTCTTTACCACCACGTATTGGCGTCTTTTTTTATGTGCGTGTATGTTTCATTTTTATATGATTTTTAACCTTATTAACTCCATTTAAACAAGTCAACTTCTGTATTCTGTAATAGCAGTATGTTTGAAGGTATGACCATTGGACAGTACGTAGATACAGAGAAGGAGAGATAGCAATAAATGTTGAAATAAATACAGATATCTTCTTATTTCAGTAAATACTTATAATACTTAAATTTTACAAGGAAACATTGTCTTTTTGGCAATTTCCTGACCAAAAAAGTAGACATAAGACATAGCATGTATTGGCTCTTAGCAAAATTAAGATGTTAGTACAAATAAATCCTCAGTGTTCTTGTCAACAAACTAGAACAACTTGCTTTAAATTGAAGGGAAGAGCAAGGAGCGAATTGAGGCCTTCTCATTCAAGCCAACGCAGGAAGTCTGGGCAAACTGTCAGCTTGAAAATCCTATTTAAATATGAGGTGTCTATTGGCTTCATTGCTAACGCACTTATCTGCAAACATAAAATTCACATCAGTCCCAGAAGAAATTTATTATTCCACTCTGAGGCAATTTTCAGTGCTAATTTGTCCAAGGCTCGTCTTGGACATCTTCAGCTTTGGCATTTCTCCTAGTTGTCCCTGAAACCATACATCGCCCTGGAACTATATGCATGAAAATATTAATGTTTTCCTCCGTGACTATCTACCCAGTCACAGGAGCCAGTGGCACATTCTGATAAGTAGCATTAGGCATGAGCCTGCCCCAGATACTCAGGGCATCAAGGTTCGAGGCACCAGGCTCAGCCAGGGTCTGGCTCTGCTTTAAAGAGCCCACTCCCAAGAGCAACAGCCGTCACTCTCCCTGACTCCGTCCTGTTGTCCTGTCCCAGTGGTCACCAAAACTAAAATGCTCTGTGCCCTGACAAAGTCAGGAGAACACAGTCACATTGTTATTACTACCATCAATCTGACAAGACATAAAAGTCCTAAACTTTATCTCTCATCTCCAGTTAGTCATATAATTAAACTTTTCTACAAAATTCATTTGTACCCATAATGAAAACCACAGTGCCCATGGTTATAGTCCAATGCTTTTATTCTTTCCATCTGTCAACTCTGTATACGTAATTTTTTATCACTGTTCTTGATGAGCTTCTCTTATTAAAATGCCTAGCGTACCTTCACAGGTAATTTTATCTCTAATGAATGTTTTCTGCTTATAGTAGTGCCAGATTTTCCGTTTTACTCTTACAAGTATCCCATTGTTATCCTACGAGTGGATAAGTTTTTGCCAAGATCTACTTTTTCTGCGATTTTTATTACAGACTTCTAACTAACAGTCTTTTCATTTCATTGCATGTGTAAAAACTGCAAAAGACAAAAAAGGTGAGAATTTAAAAAACAATAATAAAAAATGAGCTGAGCGATGATTTACTCATGGAATCATGAGTGAAAGTCATATTCATTAACTTAAGGTCAAAGGCATGCAAGCTAGTTGCTACTTAAATGGAGGCCATCCAGAATATTGATAAGGGAAATTTTTAAAAAGTGGATGCTACCATGAAAGAAATAGTTTATTTTTGATAGTGAAAGTTGCGATATCTCTCTAGGTTATCTAACAGCCAACATTCAGGAAAAAAAGAAATTATATGAACAATGTGGAAAAGGGTAACACTCAACTTTGACTGTATCACAGTTACCAAACTCCAAAAGCATGCCAAGTGTATAGTTTTGAGAAATTGTTTTCCCTTAAAATGTTATTATTAGCCATAGTAGCAATGCTTTGCTTCCAGCTAACAAAAGCCAGATCTAAACTACAGTGCAGTTGAAATATAATACAGCTCCAGTATTTCTAATTCAGATGCACTCAACCCTTTGTAACACACTTCCGAATTTCTATTGGTGAGCAAACATGAAAACCACTATTTATTGAGTACATAAACACTATATCTCTCTTATTTAATTAAGTCTGTGAGATAATCATTGTGATTCTCCTGGACAGAAGAGCAAACAGGCTTGAAATTCTAAAATGACCTGAGTATGTGAAAAGATCTTGTCAGTCAGTCCTTCCCTGGTTTTCATACAACACACCTCACAGGGCCGGGCCCAGGACATCGCGCCCCTGCGCCCCTGCGACATATTCACAGGATCAGGGAGATACCCGTCAGTGACCACCCGCCTAGTACCAGGTTTGCAGCCTTTGCAGGCACGTGTAGATTTACACATTTCTCGGGCCCTCTTTTAACAGTCTTGTTAGATCCCATTTTTAATAACTCTTTTAATTTTTTTAATCGACTCAGTCAAAGATCAAAGGTGGCTGCTTAACTTTAAGCTACACATTCTGTACTTTCTTCTTTAATTTGTAGTTATGTCACATTTCACTTTTTTTTTTCACAGCAAGGGCTAGATTTTCCTTCAGGAAGGAATAAAACTTGCCCTTAAGGAAATGGTATTCATTGTCAATATGCATTGACTGGCTACTCTTTTAAAAGTCAAAAGCTAAGTCTGAATAGGGTAAAAAGATGGATAAGAGCTGGTTTGTACCCGTAAGGGGCTTAAAACCAAGTTGTGCAAGCAGACATAAAGTAGAACCTCCACAGCTGACCACCTCCCTCCATTGACCACCTCTGTCAGTTGACCTAATTTTCATGGACAGCATGCACCACCTGTATTAGTACAGCAGGCTCAGTTTCCAATGCTGACCACCTCTGTATGTTGACCAGTTGGCTACAGTCCCTTGGGCAGTCAACTTATAGAGGTTGGAATCAGGGGCAAAGTCAGAAATGGAGCCTTATGTTCCTTTTCCAGGGAAAAACTTCTTACACCAGGTTGCTTCTTTGAGGAACGAGCTCTGGCTTTGCCAGGATGTGAGGAAGGGGCCTAAAACAATGATCCTCTATGATGAAATGTTACAACAAAAAGATTCTGGTTTTAGCAGCAGCCTCGCAGGTCCTTCTTGCCACCCTCCCCAGAATCACCTCTCTAGGGAGTCCCCAAGTGCGGTAGGGAAGATCCCTGGCATCTCAGAGACCTTGAGACGGGGAAAGATTGAAGGCCACAACGTCTAACAGGCCATAGTGTTCCAGATGCAGCTCCTAACAACACTTTAGTGTAATTCATTGTTCTATTCCCCTTATTTAATATTGAGCAAAGAAGAATATTTGACACAAAAGGCCAGATCAACAGGGACTTAATTCGCGTGAGTGATTACCTTCGTCAGTCATTATGATAAGGGGGTGACGCCTCAGCAATAAGGCCTCAATCACAGATGAGTTGTCTAGAGAGTAGTCTGATAAAAAAAAAAAAAAGAAGAAGAAGAATGAAGATGGTTACCTGAAGCAAATGGTTTTAACTCATTAAAAGTCAACATTTTGGGAATACTTACATAGCTTATTTTGATTTAATCTCCTAATAAAAAAAGCCAGGGAATTAGGCTAATTCTTTTCTAAACCTAAAATGCTGCAGATTTCTAAGCTTTTGAGAAGAAGACTTTCTCCTCTTTATTACTAAAAAAAAATCCTCAGTGGCACAGCCTCCTGAACCTGTGTCAGTCCTTTTTATTCTTTATCTCCTTTTGTACCTCACAATCCACCTGTAAAGGGCAACCCCAGCCAGGTGAGGTTTCCATCTTGTCTTCCACCCTTGTCCGCTCTTCGTTTAACACTTACATTTAGGTTTTCATGCTTTGTTGCCACATTGATTACCAACTTGTGATGACAATTTTGCCTTGAGTTTAGCAAATGTTTTTTGTCTTTTAATTATAGGAGGAGGATTTTTTTTAATGTTTATATAACACATAACTCTGTAAAAATTTAATAGAAAATCATAGAAACCACTGCTAAATTTTTGTTTTTTTAGAGACAGAGTCTCACTTTGTCGCCCTCGGTAGAGTGCCATAGCGTCATAGCTCACAGCAGCCTCCAACTCCTGGGCTTAGGGGATTCTTTTATCTCGGACCACAGGTACCCACCACAACCCCCAGTAATTTTTTGTTGCAGTTTGGCAGGGCCGGGTTCAAACCTGCCACCCTTGGTATATGGGGCCAGTGCCCTACCCACCGAGCCACAGGCACTGCCCCACCACTGCTAAATTTTTGGTATTTTTTCCTTTTAGGACTTTTTCTACATACGTTATTTAATTTTTATTTTGAAATAATTTCAGGCTTACAGAAAAGCTGCAACAATAGTGTAGAGAATTCACATACACTCTTCACCCAGCTCCTACTGTTAACTTGTCAACATCTTCCACAACCACAATATAATGATCTAGCTCTTCTGTGATTTTTTTTTTTTTTTTTTTAGATAGTCTCACTTTGTCACCCTAGGTAGAGGGCTGCGGCATCATTGTTCACAGCAACCTCAAACCCTTGAGCTCAAGAGATCCTCTTGCCTCACTCTCCCAAGTAGCTGGAACTATAGGCACCCGCCACAATGCCGAGCTATTTTTTAGAGATGGAATTTCACTCTTGCTCAGGCTGGTCTCAAACTCCAGTGCTACTTAATCAGTTCTGGAAAATGTCTAACTCCTCCCCAGGAATCTTGACATAGCTCAAACTTTATGCAGGCCAATTTTCATGTTTATTGTGTTTCATCACACAGTAGACAATAAGGAACATTTAACCCAATCCTTTAACTTAAGGACTAGTTACTTCCTGTTTCACTAGCCAATTTTGTGTTCAGACAAGAATCAAAATGAAATCCTCACGAAATAAACTGAACTTTAAGGGTTTTTAGAAATGTATTTACTATAAGCAACCACTACACTATACTAAATAATAATTTAGGTCATTTTGCTGCTAAATACGTGATAATATCCAAATTCTTTATTTCTGAATCTCTGTCTAAACATGCTCTGATTTTATATGCAGAGATTTTGTTTCGACTCAACCAAATTCCCTTCTTGAATACAGTTTGGATAAATAGACCATGAACTTGTCCGCTGTGCTTGAGTGCTAGTCTTGGTTACCTGCCTAGTAAAATATTAATAATAAGACTAGGACTACATGTTGTTCTTGCCAACCTCTACCTTTCTGTCCTACAGAGAGAAAAATCTAACCACACATCCCAGACCACTCTATCGGTTGAACACACACCTGCCTCAGTCTTCAAATATTGAAGAAACTAAACATTCTCCACCACCATGCTGTTCCTTCTTCTTATACACCTGTCACTATATATGGGATCACTGCTGCTCACTTCCAACACCTGTGAACAACATCTTTCTCATTTTATTCATTTACTCAGACAAGATCAGGCTTGTTTAGGGTGATATGGCCATAAGCTTACCTATTTATTCAACAAACATGTATGGGATGCCTTAGCCATGGTAAGTAGTGTGCTAAGGACAGGTGCCGATGGTAGTGAAGGAAAAAGAACAACTAGTTCCTCACTGAAAGGAACTTACAGTTTTGTGAGGGCAAGAGACTGTTAAGGAGTTTAAAAAACAAAAACAACACGTCCGTACAAGGTGAGAAAAGTGTCAGGAAAGAAATAGAGAAAAACAGAGTTCAGTCAGGTAAAACTTTGGAAAAAATAACATTATGAATGGAGATTTGAAAGACAAAAATAAACTAGCCTATGAAGTACGCAGAAAGTGTTTCAGACCAGAGAACAGCAGCTGTGAACATCCAACAAGGCTTGGGGAGTTGGAGGAATAAAACAGAGGCCAGTTTGGCTGGAGTCGACTGAGAAAGCAGAGAAAGATGTGTAAATCCTGTGGGCCCCGGGAAGGAGTTTGGATTATTTCACGATTATAATGAGTAGTCATCAAAGGCTGTTAAGTGGGGAAACAACATGATCTTTATCTTTGAAAGATGACTCTGGTGAGTTAAAAACAGGTGTTCACATAAAAAGATGCACACAAATGTTCATAGAAGCATTGTGCAAAATGGCCAGGACAGCTGCCCAAATGACCATCACCTGACGAATGGGTAAACGAAAGGTTAAATATCCACATGATGAAATACTAGTTGACCTCACACAGGAATGAAGTGCTGGAGCCTGCTAAGACATGGATGAACCTTGAAAACGTTATGCTAAGTCAAAGAAGCCAGACACAGGAGGCCACACATGTATGATGCCATTTGTATGAAAAGTCCAGAATAGACAAATTCGTAGCAACGAAAACGGACGGGGGGAGAGGTCCCGGGCCCTGGGGCAGGGGCGATGGACAATGATTGCTTAATGGATGAGAATTTCTCTGGGGAGTGATAAAAATGGCCTGGAATTAGATACTAGTGATTGCTGGAAAACATCACCAATGCACCTAATTAATTAATTAAGTGCACTTAATTGTATACTTTTTAAAGGGTTGAAATAATTTTATGTTGTGCAAAAGGGAAGGATCTAGAATTACTCAGACACTTCTGACTGAAAGAACATGTTTCAACAAAAAATGAAGGGCTCAACATTGGACATATTAACCTTCAGAAATCCGCAACCCGCTCGGAAATACACTATAAGAAATGTCTACTTTCTAGCTTGTTAGCTTAATTCTTCTAAATTTCACTTTCCTCATCTACAAAATAGGAATACTAATGTTATCTTATCTCCAATGGTTATTGTGAGAATGAAATTAGGTAACTGATGTAAAGTTCTTAGCACAGTTCCTAAGGCACAGCAGATCCTCAGTCCTTCTTAGGGATTGTTACTGTCATTATAATTTTGCCTTAATTACTATCCTTCCTCTATACGCTGCTTCTCTATCCCAATACCTACAGATCCTGGGCCTACACCAGAGAGCTGGGTTTTAAATAACATCTCAGCCCTTCAGCCATTGAGCCCACAAGCAGCCATCATCTGCTATAATTTGAAAGAGAGGGACCTGACTGGCTGAAAACAATATTCAGGTTCCTTAGCCAGGCCAGGGGAGACAAGGTGCATCGAGCTCTAGTAACTATGACAATTTCCTTTATTAAAAGCACCCAACTCGCTCTCTTCTAATTGTCTACTTTCCCAGCATCCTGCTGTCCTTAATTTCATTTCCCCAAGCTTTCCTTCCCACAGGGAATAAAAAGTGCTGACAAGCTGACAGGAGTATTCCAGTCTATTTGGCAGTTAATTTCCTTATAGAGACTTGTAAATTGATGTTCTGATGACTCTTGTAAGTTTGGCTAAAAAAGAATCAATTTGCCTGGGCTTGTTAACCTCTGAGTGACCACATAATAACCCAGTTTTGAACCTGTAAGCTCTGTTATCAGACCCTGGGCAGTGACAATCCTCTAAGGAATGGCGCATGGACTGTGGGCCAGGCTAGACACAGGCCCTCACATTGAACAACACAATATCTCACAGAGTTGTAGTGAATATTGAGTACCTATGTGTGTATGTGTATATGTAAAAGTACCTGACACGTGGTAGACCTTCAATAAACATTAGTTTTTAAACCATCCAACAGGAAAAATAATCCAACATGGAAGATTTCAGTAAACTAAAATGATCCTACATTTTTTTTGGCCCTCCATCTCAGCTTATCCCTAATCCTTCTTCCTCCAAAGAGTGTAAACTCTGTTTAGTGTTCTCATGTGTGTGGCTTTCTTTTGCAACTTCTGTCTTCATAGTTCTTTACTCAGTAAAGCTTAGAGAAAGTATTAGCGCAAATAAAAATGCTATCAGACAATCACCGTCTATATTCAGAGGAATGATTCACTGCAAACGCTATGATCTTGTTGGTCTGTGTCACTATTTTCAGTAACTGCATCTCGTCACCTCATCTTACCATGTCTCTCGGTGTCCTTCTCTAATACCTGTGAACTACATTCACTACTGAACCCTCAGCACTTACCCCGAGTAGGTGCTGGGCACAGTTATGGTGTAGGATTGGATGTACGTATTTTAAGACTACACTTTGCTCACAAATCTCTTAAGTAAGCTCAATTTTTATAATAAAGTAAATGAAAATCAGTCACTAACTTACTATACATAAATGTTTAAAGTTCTAGTTTAAAGAAATGTAACTGAAAGAAATTCACTAATGATTGAGAACAGCTTTTCACGTAGGCATTCTTTATGCCAACTTTAACACCATTGTGTTAAATGCTGTTTAACACAATGGTGTTAAAGTTGAGTGAATGGATGGATCAATCAATTGATCAATAAAAATACTTTGTTCAGACAAAAAATATACTTTGTTGGATTTAAGACATAAATTTCCTGGCTTTTTTTTTTTTTGCCATTGGAGCCTTTTCCCCACGTCTGAATTCTTGGAAAGCCTTGCTCACAGTGACTAATTTGATAAATCTATTCCTTTGGAGTTTCTGTTGCTTTTAAGAAAGGATAACACCCTTCCATATTGATTACAATCACAGTACAAAAGAGAAACTCCCATTTGCAGATGTTTTATTTTGTAGTGTCATATTTACTTTCTAGAAATTAGCTTTCAATCTCACTTATTCCATGTTTGTGACTATCAAATAATTATAAGTGATAACTTTCTTACTTGTTTAACTTTTGTATAATAAACAGTTTAAAGAATGTGGGAGATTTTTTAAATTCCATATTAAATCTATCACTATCGGCATTTAGCAGAAACCTGAACAACAGTGAGAAAATTAACATCATCGTAGAATCAACATTGCTAAAATGTTTATACTACCCAAAGTGATTTATAAATTCAATGCTATTCCCATTAAAATGCTAATGTCATATTTTACAGATCTTGAAAAAAATAGTTCTAGGCTTCATAGACCCCAAACAGGCAATGCAATCTTACAAAATAAGCACAGTTCTGGAGGCATCATTTTATCAGACTTCAGACTATACTACAAGGCTATATTAAAAAAAAAAAAAAAACAGCATGGTATTGGCATAAAAACAAAGACATGGACCTAGGGATCAGAGCAGAGAAGCTAAATCTGAAAGCATCCTCGTATTTCCATCTGATCTTTGACAAAGCAAATAAAAGTATAGACTGGGAAAAAAGAATCCCTCTTCAGTAAGTGACCCTGAGCAAAGTGGACAGTCATGTGTGAAAGACTCAAACAGGACCTGCTCCTCTCACAACTCACAAAAATTAACTAATGATAGATAAAAGTATTAAACCTAGGGCATAAAACTGTAAGAATTCTAGAAGAAAGTGCTGGAAAAACTCTTATGGATACCAGCCTAGGAAAAGAATTAATGAAGAAGACACAAAAGGCAATCACAGCGACAACAAAAATAAATAAACAAATGGGACCTGATCAAGTTTAAAAGTTTCTAGACAGCCAAGGACACAATCAACAGAGCAAACAGACAACCTAGAGAATGGGAGAAGACACTTGCATGTGACACATGGACAGCAGACTCATCACAGAATCTACAAAGAACTTAAATCAACAACAAAAAGATCAAACAACACCATTAAAAACTAGGCAAGAAACATGAACAGAAACTTTTCTAATGAAGATAAGCTAATCATGAAAAAATGCTCAATATTTCTAATGATCGGGGAAATGTGAATCAAACGCACAGTAAGTTATCATCTAACCCCAGTGGCAATGATTCACACTGGAAAGTGCCAAAGCAACAGATGCTGCTGTGGATTCAGAGAGAAAGAAACACTTGTAGATGGTAGGACTGCAAACTAGTTCAACCTCTGTGCAAGGCAGTGTGGAGATTCCTCAAAGAACTTGACGTAGATCTATCATTTCATCCAGCTACTTCAATCCCTCTTCTATGTATTTATTCAAAGAAAAAAAGACAGTTTATGATAAAGACACTTGCACTCAAATGTTCATAGCAGCACAATTCACAATTGCAAGGACATGGCAACAACCCACATGCCCATCAGCACACGAATGGATTAATAACATGTGGTATATTGTATTCGATGGACTACTACTCACATAAAAAAGATGGTGACCTAGTATCTTTTGTAACAACTTGGATGGAATTGGGGAACGAGTTGGGGAACGAAGCAAAATTTTTATTGAGTTGACTGGCGACCTAAACAGATAGTTGGATGTTCAGCCCTAGGGGACACCCTGAAAAAATTTCTCAGGGAAAGCAGCCAGGAGCATTTATCCACTACTACTGCCCCCTGTTGGTCAAAGGTGATCCTCCAGGACATCAGCTTCCCCATCATTTCTGGGCAGCACAAGAGTAAATGCTGAGCAAGTTAGGAATTAAGCAAGGGTGCCTCACACTGCTTCATCACCAGTAAAGAATGCATGGAAGGGGCCGGGCTCGGGGGCTCACACCGAGGCCGAGGCGGGTGGATGGCCTGAGCCCAGGAGTTTGAGACCAGCCTGAGCAAGAGTGAGACCCATCTCTACTAAAAAAAGAAAAAACAGCCAAGCATCATGGCGGGCACCTGTAGTCCCAGCTACTCCGGAGGCTGAGACAAGAGGATTGCTTAAGTCCAAGAGTTTGAGGTTGCTGTGAGAAATGACACCCTGGCACTCTAGCCTGGGCAACAGAGTGAAATTGTGTCTTGAAAAAAGAAAAAAGGGGGAGGAGCAAGAGATAAATGGCACAGGCCTGAAGCAGGGTGCTAGGAGATTGTGCCCATAAGAAACAGGACAGCGCCTGCATAGAAATGGTCCCTGCAGAAACAGAGGGAATAAGAGCCTAGACCAATAAAATCTGAATTGGTGAGAAGCACATGATCAAGCGTGTTAAGGCACAGAACTAGGACTGGGTAGAGAATGATTAACCGTCCCCCAGGGAGAACAACCAGGAGGTTTCACAGATAAACTAGTACTCAGAAAAAAAAAAATTGTAAATTAACTGAATCAAGTATCAGATGGCAAAAAGGGATGGGTAGTCCAGAGAGCAGGAATAACATGACACAGAAATTGGAAACAGCAATATGTATTTGAAGAATTGTAAGAAAATGTGCTGCACCTGCATTCCTTGGGTTAAAGTCACCGTAGATGGGACCAGAAATGTGGACGAGGCGCAAAACATCATGGATTTAACAATCGTGTTAGAAATTTTATTTTGTAACAGAAAAATGAAAAATCATTTGAGAGGTTTTAAACAAAAATATGAATTTAGGGGGGATGTGTAAATGGAATAATTAACATTATTATAATTGTGAAATAAGAAGTGCAATACGTGAAAAGAAGTAAGAAATACAAAATGGTGGGATATTGCCTCTTAATAGACTCTGTGTTAAGACAGAATCAGACATTTGTAAGCCCTGGAGCAGCTACCAAAAAAATAATTATAAAACTAATTTTAGAATTAAGTCACTAGAGAACATAAAATGGAACATTTAAAAACATTCAATCGGCCCAAAAGAAGGCAGAAAAAAAAGTAACAAAGGAAAAAACATAAAAGATAAACTGAAAACAAGTAGCAAGATGGTACCTTTAAACCCCAGACATTTCAACAATTATACTAAATGGATTAGACACTCTAATTCAAAGGACAAATCAACGCAACACGGCTGAACCTCGCAGGTACTATGCTGAGTGAAAGACAACGAGTACATAAGGAAAATTTTATTTATATGAAAGTTTAAATCAGTAAGACCCATTTCATATTGCCAGAAATCAAATCAGTGGTTGCCTGGAACAAAATGCCGACTTCAAACGTGTTAGGTATAATTTATATACAATAAATCTCAGACATTCTAAGTGTACAGGTCAATGACTGTGAGAAAAATATATGCCTGTATGTATATTTATGCCTGTATATGCCTATATAGCTATCAAACCAATTAAAATTTGGAATATTTTCACCTCCCCCCTTTGACCTTTAAATGTGTAAGGGTGAACTTTTGGGGGAGATGAAAATATTCTGTATTTTAATTGGTTTGATAGTTACACAGGCATATATTTTTCTCGAAGTCATTGACCTGTACATTTAAGATGTGTAAGTTTTATTGTATATAAATTATACCTAAACACAATTGTTGAGTAAAAACCAAGCAAATATCTCTCAAGCTTCTGCCTTGAATAAATCAGTAAGTGCTGATGACAGGGACAGTGTAAGAGAAAGAGAAAGTTTTGCTTTCACCTTCTACCTGATAGGGTTGTTTACATGGCATTTGGAGCCATGCCACTATGCCAGGGCTAGGAGAGCCAGGAGGAATAAGACCGAGGTGCTCAGCCTTTAAGGGTACTCACAGTGGAAGATACGTGAAACCAACTTAGCTTACTACACTACGAGAAATGTTCCATCCAAGTTATGAGCAAAATGTGGCAGCAGAAAGATGATTAATGTATTAAAATTCTAAACTTTCTCCATCAACAAGTGAAAAACAACTTGCATACATCTGCACAGTAGAATACTATTCAACAATAAACAGAAACAACTACAGGCCCACAAGAGAAGAATAACACAATTAAATGCAAGAAGTGGGGAGGTGCAGAATGGGGAAGAGGCTCTGTAAGCCCCCTCCCAACAGACATAATGCACGTGTCTAGGGCACACCTCCTGGGTGAAGGATGCTAACACAACCTGGACTTTTCCTAACACACACACACAATGTAGCCTAATCATACGTACCCTCATATTAATCTGAAATAAAAAGAAAAAGCAACATATTAAACATGACACAACATAGATGGCTCTCAAAAAAATTATGTAGAGTGAAAAAAGACAGGCTCATCACCTTCAAAACAGAGTACATATTATATGGGTCCATGTAAATAAAATTTTAGAAAACAAAAGCTAACATAGAGTGATGGGAAGCATATGAGTGATGGTGAGGAAGGACGGGGCCTGGAGAGTAATGAAAAAGAGAGGTTACCAAGAAGAAGGGAGAAGTCGTCCCAGGTGATGGATATATTCATTACCTGGATTGCGATGATGGTCTGGAGCTTTCTCTGACCCCTCTCCCTCCAGACAGAATTAATCACATTCCTTCTACTGCTGTGCCATATTCACAGGTAACACATGTGTCAAAACTTATCAAACCGATCACTTTAATTATGTGCAGTTTACTGCAGTTAACTATACTTCAACAAAACTGTTTTTAAAAGCGCTAAAAACAACCTTGGAAGATGAGGGAGAGCTGTCATGTCATAACTGCTCTGAGTAGCATATGATCTATATTAAAATCTAAATAATGTTAAATAGAATGTAGGAAATATTCATGTTAGAATAGGACATTGGCTAAACCTTGATGAGTATTTACACTGAGCCAGGCACTTTGGTAAGCCTCCCACTTGTGGTTTTTTCCTTTCATCCCTACACAAACCATATGAAGTATGTAGTATTAATATTCCCTAGTTATTGATGAGGAAACTAAGGACACAGTTAAAAGTGTGCTTGACTATAAGAGAATACTCAGCCTCACTGGCTTAAACAAATAATGGTTGTTATTCTAGTGTCAAAAAAAAAAAAATACAAAAAGAAGGGCTGGAAGTGGCCAGTTCAGGTCTGTTTTATCTGCTGAGCAGTGTGGACAGGACAGGAATGCTCCTTCTGCTTCATCACGCACAGAGGCTTCTTGCCTTGGGGTTCCATGATAGCTGCGGCATCTTCAACCATCGCAACACTCCACATGGGAAGAACAGAGGAAGCGTGAACAGAAAGAAGACAAAAGGGTCCTTCTAGCTGAATCTCTCTGGTTCCCCCGCCTAACAGGCTTCTGCTTATTTGTCCCTGGCAAGAATTGTGTCCCACGGACATGCGACACTGGAAGATGGCCAAGAAGAAGGGGGTTACAAATAGAGGCCAGAGGAGCAAATCAGTCATCTCTGCCACAGCTACTCAGAGATGGAGTCAAAATCTGATTTAGATTCACTCCCCCAGCCTGCGCCACTAACCTTGATGCCACATGAATAAAATTTCCCAAAAGGCATCTTAATATGCCAAACTAAGAAGAAAAATTTCATTCTGAGAAATACGGATTTGACACAGTGTGAGTGCTCAGGGAGCCTGTAGAGGATATTGTTAAGTGACACATTAGTGTCTTAGCTTTTGGAATAGGAAGTATGATTGGAAAAGTAGGAGAGAAGGGAAGGAGTGAATGCAGGGAATGAGAGAATAAGGACCGATAACTTCACATCTTTTCTATCCAATAGCTTTGTCTCTTGTATGGCTCTGTGATATGCATACTGAATGTCCATATCTAGAAAGTTCTCTAGTGTTCTGTCAGGATAATTTTCACATTCTACAAGTCTTATCTGGATGGGAAGAGGAGGCAAGATAGCCACAATATCATGTCGAAGAAAATGAATTTAAACAGGAAAGAATAAGACTATGGTTCACATTTATAAGGCTTCAATATTTCTAAAGCACTTGCTATTCAAGCCATTTCCAGCTATGAGATCAAGACCATATAAATTTAAACTTTTATGAACATAAAGTGTGTCCAGTATTCTGGTCAACTGAAATGCATGTCATTTATTTGCTCAAGAATTCAGCAGATATGAGAAGCATTTGTGAGTGTTAATTGCTATTTATGACTCTGTTAATATACAACTTTTGGTGAGTGAGTCAAATGATTAAGAATCTACTTTTTCAGTCTAAATTATTAAATTTCATTATATATTAGCCCACGCCAAAAACATACAGATAAATCACCAGCCACTTATTGAACACCTACTATGAATCAAACACCATGCTGGGTTCAGAAATAAAGTACAGTTGCTGCCCTCAAAAAAAATCACAATCTAATGATGACAATTTGGTAAGTTCTATAGTAAATCTATGTAATTGGCAGAATAAATGCCCTTCTTTCAGATTTATCTTCCCTTTATCTTTTTCATTTTTATTTCTTCTCTAAATGTAACTGCTAGATAATTGAATAAGATGATCAAGTAATTGTAAAGTTTAGAAACATACTATCTAAATTTTTTATCACTTAATAAAATGGAACACTAATTTTCATATTAATTAACTGGGATAACACATTTCCAAAGATCAAGTGTGTTGGTTCTGGAGATATGTCAATTATTTCCTGTTGGAGATTTCAAACTGCCACCTGGAAACCAGCACAGTCATCACACTACACTGAAACTGACAGAAGCAGGGACTGAGGGGAGCACAGGTCCTTCCCTGTTATCCACAAATGTGGCCATTCCACTCGGAGGAGAGGAAGAACTCCACACTGCCTTAATGTGGCTATTGGTTAGTTACCTGCTTCTTAAAAAGAAAAAAATGAAAAAGCATATTAAAAAAACTCCCCAAATTTTATATAGAACTACAGGATATGAAGTGTGCATAATTTTCTGCCACTATCCTCAATGATTTTGTGATATTTTGATGGGGACACTGAGACTTCAATATTGAGTCATTGTCATAAAACCAATGTCATCTCATCTGAGAAAAGCACATTTGCATGGAATGAAACTCATTCAAACAGACGGACAGCGAGTGTTAATGATCTTGGTCACATACTGTCTCCCAGAATCTATAAAAGATAAAATAACTGTTTATTATTATTATCATGTTAAATAAAAGTTATAATCTCACAGATAGAGACTCAAACAAGATTCCCAAAGGTCTCAGGGAGCAGCCAACACTAAATGTTTGTTGAACTTCTGCCACATTTCAGGCCCCGTGGTAATGTGCAGATATTCACTTGCTCACAAGAAGCCCGCTATCTACTGAGATAAAAGGTCTTATGAATATGAAACTAGGAGAAAAGAATAGTGCATATTCTCAAAGTGTTAAATTGAGCTGTAAAAACTATTAGAGGCTAGAGTAAATAAATAATTCTAATAAGTACTAACTGTCTGCCTCAGACGAGTATAACAGGAAATAGTGATGAGCAGTCAAGGAAAAGGAACCAGAAGTTGGAATAGGTGTTAAATGATGTGCAGAATACAAATAAGAGGAAAGCCTCGCAGTCCAAACGCTGTGACCTCACAAGCAAAAAGCACAGAGCTAGAAATGCACACAGCATGACAGAACTGGCTGGGTCACAGAAAGGACAACTCTGGCGGTCATAAAACTGGATAGTTCAGTTAGGAGCCGAGTAGAATGCCAAGAAGTTTGGGGGTTTTGTTTGTTTGTTTTTTGGGTTTTTTTTTTTTTTTTTTTCAGTTTTTTGGCCGGGGCTGGGTTTGAACCTGCCACTTGCAGCATATGGAGCCGGCACCCTACTCCATTGAGCCACAGGCACCACCCAAGAGAAGTTTGTTTTTTTATCTAGTGGGCAATAGATAGAGATAGTATCTGAACTGGGATATGCCCCAGCAGAAAATTTAATGCAATATTTTGGTATGGATCCTGTGCAGCACAACATAGATGCTTACTGAGTACACATTCAAATGTTTATCAGATGATGCCAAAACCATAAGCAATAAAACAAAAACTAGATACATTAGACTTCACCAAGATTTCGAAAAAGTTTATGCTGCAAACGCTACATCAAGAAAGTGAAATGACAACTCAGATAATGTGAAAAAAAATGTGCAAATCATATGTCTAATGAGGGACTTGTATCCCTTATTTAAAATATTTAAAGAGATTCATTACTTGACGATGAAAAAGACAAATAGCTAATAAAACCTGGGCAAAGGATTTGAAGAGACATTTCTCCAAAGAAGTTATATACATGACCAGCACTACATGAAAAAATGTTCATCATTAGTCATTAGGGAAAATCAAGACTGCAGTGAGCTAGCACATTACATCCACGGGGACGGCTGTACTAAAAAAGACAGCCACCAGCAAGTGTTGGAGAGGATATGGAGAAATTGGAACCCTTGTACATTGTTGATGAAAATGTAAAATGATTCACTGTTTAGTTTGACAGTTTCTCAAAAAGGTATGTGTAAAGTTGCCATATGACACAGAAATTCCACTCCTAGGTACATAACAGCCAAATGGTGTGAACAACCCAATATCTATCAACTAAACTGAAAAAACAAAATGTAGTAAATTTCCATACAATGGAATATTTCTTAGCCATTCAAAGTCTGAATGAAATATCCAGAGTAGGCAAATTTATAGAAACAGAAAATAGAAAAGTGGTTGCCTAGGATAAGCAGGGGTGGAGGCATAGGGAGTGACTGCAGGTGGGTTTAGAGTTTCTTTTAGGGGAGATAAAATGTTCTAAAATTAAGGTGTATCTATGGCTGCATCCTAAAAGAAATATCCTAAAAGAAAAATTGAATTGGACACTTTAAATAGTTGAATGGAACAGTATGTGAATTATATATTCAAAAGCAGTTTTTATTTAAAAAAAAAACTTTAAAATTTTTGGCTGGTTTCCAATTGTCTATGGCACATTGGGTCCTTCAGCCTCCTGTGCCACCAGCCTCACCAAGTGCCTCCAAGGATGGAGCAGTTCCAATTTCCACTCACTTAAACAGACTTGCCCTGAAACAAGTGTTTTACCTGCCACAGATCACCTACTCTACCAGCAAATGGACAGACTTCTTACTCAGATTCCTAACGCAGTGGTATTTTAAATGTATGTTTTCAGCAATCAACATTTAAACTATGTTGATAATAAATTATGTACTCAATCCTATTTAACTACACCTGATATAAAAATTTTAATAAGTTTTAAAACTACCTCTGTAAAACTGCTTCTCTTCAAGGCTCCCATTCATGTATCCGCAGGCTAATTCAACACTTTTGTAGGTATTTAGCTGTGGCTTCATACAGCAAACAAGACGTCAGTCTTTATTTCCATGGGTCATTTTTATCCAAAATCTTTTCTCCGCATGATCCATATTTCCTAGATTATGACCTGTTCTTGGTAATATGGGGAAAAGTGGAGAAATCAATTATGTATAATTATACTTGGAATCTCAAAGTATAATTCTAGAGTTTATTATTAGTAAATTTATTGACAAAAGGAATTCAAGAATAGACGTACTTTATTACAAAGAAGCTATGCTAAAGGTTATTATTGGTTCAAATTACTCTACCCTGCTTTGTTATTTTGAAAGCACTTAATACAGACAGGCAGACTTTAAATGCAGTTGTCCATGTGACTGCTGTCTGTCTCTTCCCAGGGGAATGTAAGAATGAGGAAGGTAAGGACTTCAGTATTTTTCACACTGTGTCTCCAGCACCTATAACATCCAATTCTTCAGGTGTTCAATATTCCAGTATCATAGATGTTCAATAAGTATTCAGTGGATTTAACATTTAGGAGGCATTAGAAGAGTCCTACAGTTGCTACCTGAATAAAATTAAAAACTGAAAGTCAAATGCTTTTAAATTTTAACTATGTTATATCACAAAATTCTTCCAATGTCCCAATGAGCCTATAGCTACTATGTGAAGAATAAAATTTGGCATTTTTCAACACAGTAAACAAAAATGCTTGACGTTATCATTGACTATAATACTATGGTTATTTTAAATTTGCTGCTTAGTATTATCATTATTATTTACCATAAAGTGATGGCTATAATCAGATTTGCATTCAGTAAGTGAGATGAGAAAATTTTATTTGGAGATGTAAGCACACTTCTTCCCAGGAGCCACATTAATGTAATATTGCTTATTATAACAAATACAATTTTAGGATCTTTTGATAGAATTCTGATGAAAACTTCATGGAGATAGTTGTATATGAGATACTAATATTTTCCACTTTGTTTTTGTTTGTTTTTTTTTTTAGAGAAAGAGTCTCACTCTGTCGCCCTTGGTAGAGTGGCACCACGGTTCACAGCAACCTCCAGCTCTTGGGCTTAGGCCATTCTCTTGCCTCAGCCTCCTGAGTAGCTGGGACTATAGGCACCTGCCACAACACCTGGCTATTTTTTTGTTGCAGTTTGGCTGTGGTTGGGTTCAAACCCACCACCCTCGGTATATGAGGTCAGAGCCCTACACCCTGAGCCACAGGGGCCACCCACCCACACTGTTTAAAATTCATATTTTCTTCCTTCTCTGTCCCAACCCCTTCTTCATGTCTCTATGGAGAATGTTTTTAATCCTTAGACTTCTTTCATTTTAGTTTCAGAAATAACCCCCCAAATTATATCACCTTTTTTGCATAATTTTATTTTCTTAATATTTTTATAAGGGAATTTTTAAATGATTGCTAAGATAATATTGTACTTTTCTCTCTCTAATTCTTGTAAATTTTTCCTCGATCTTTACCTTCTGCAAACTCAGAATCTGTGTCCTCTTACAGTCTTTCTTCATCAAGTGCGTGACTCATCTAGCAGTCTGTGATTTTTTTTGCTCTTACACTTTGTTCTAGCTGCCATGGTATTGTAACAATCCTCAGTGTGAGACTGGGCACAATGGCTCATGCCTATAATCCCAGCACTCTGGAAGGCCAAGGTGGGTGGATTGCCTGAGCTCACAGGTTCAAGACCAGACTGAGCAAGAGCAAGACCCCCATTTCTAAAAACAGCCAGGAGTTCTGACAGGTACCTATAGTCCTAGCTACTCAGGAGGCTGAGGCAAGAAAACCGGTTGAGCCCAAGAGTTTGAGTTTGCTGTGAGCACTGATGCCAGGGCACTCTACCGAGGGCGACAAAGTAAGACACTGTCTCAAAAAAAAAAAAAAAAATCCTCAGTGTGTGAAACACCTCAAGAAATAGTTGATGGGGAAAAAACTGACTTTGTTACAAATATACTTGTATATAATATTCAAAAGTTTTTGTCCAAGATTATTTAGTTTGGGTGGGTTCCTTTCAACTCCTGAAACTTTTGTTATTTTTGCTCTTTGATAGGTCATCACTGGAATTTTAAACATAGATTATATATATCTTAATATCATTATAATATAATTTTACACAAGAATACTTTTTAAAAGCAGGCAGATAAAAGAATCCTTTCCTAAGTAGGAAAATGAAAGAATTTGGGATGTAGATAGAGTTTTACAGTAGAACTGCAAAGATAATTTTTATGGGAAATGTAAAACTAAGTTAGGCAGGTGCCGAGATTAGCAGTTTAAGGCTCGTTGCCTTCCCAACTCATTAACCCTGAACAAATGTCAAAGATGACGATGCAAAGATAAATGCAGGTAGATTTTTTTTAATGAGTAAATGTGGCTCACATAAACAAGAATAGGCCTTATCAGAAAATGTTCTATAAAAGATCTAGTTTGTCTGTTCTATGTACCTTGAAAACAAAAATCTTAAATGAAATTTTCTACTGTGTCATCCCATTTCAGATACTATCTTTAATATTATTTAGAAAATTTATTTTTACATGCTATTTTAAATGATAGTCAAAAAAATTACTTCAGAATGATTAAACCAATACTTTAAAGTAAACCATGTAAAAGCCAAACCAATAATTTAGAGAATGGTCTTATACTGTTCTGAGAGAATTTATAAGTCTCTCCTATAAAACAAGCTACATCTATGGTCTTGGTATGAAATGTAAGAGAAATGGGTGTATTTACAAGAACTCATTATTCTGAACCATATAATAACTGAAAAATAACACAATTATTCCGCCACCTTCTATGTTGAGGCATTTGACTATTTCAGTTTTCATATGTCTGGAAATCAGGTGTCTGATTTCCAACTCTGTTTCAAAACCACATCATAAAACTATCTTCAGCAAATTTGAAGATTCGTATTAGTAATATAGAATATAAAGTAAAAACTAAATTATGCTGTTGAAGTTTAAAATATGCACCCTGTAAACATACAGGAAAAAGAGAAAAGACTGGTTTATTACCCATGTCTCTACATACAATTCTTTACCAAGAATCATGGTAAAGATCCTTGCCATCAAAGACATCAAAACATATTTCCACCTAATACATCAGAACACCATAATACACACTATCTCCTTGTTACAAGTTGTAATATACCAATCACTGTCAATGAACTATCTCAACCTGTAAACAACACAAGACCTACTTTAATCTATGAATGCTAAACCCCCAAAAGCACTTCACAGGAAAATTAGAATTGTTTCTCTTTCTGGGAGAATTAGTTTCAAAGTAAGCGTTCCAAACATAGGTTGAAGGGACTCACTGAAGTAAGGGGAAGAGCAAAGTTGACTTTGATGCATCAATAGGAACTATCAAAGGCTTATCAATTTGGCTATCGGGATTGTGTCAAGGAATCGCCTTCCTCACATAAGACCTCCAAAAGGTATTTCAGCATCTGCAAGTGACCTGGAACCATTAATTTTGAAAGTAAGACAATAAACAATTAGAAATGTTCTCTAAGTTGTTGCCCATTACAAACATCTTTCTCAAGCCCCTAACTCAGGTTAAACCTTACTGAGGTTGCCCCCCCACCAGCATCACTAACCCAGACTGTTTCCAGACCACAGCTGGTGAGAGAGTCTTTTCATCTATTTTCATCTGAATAGTCTCATATAAAATTATGCTGGAAAAAAAGCATTTATATTATTGAAAAGATGCAAAACACTGATTAGTTCATCCTCAAAATGTTTAACAAGATCTCAGCAGGAGATTAAGAGAAATCTAGAGAGAACAGTCAAGCTCTTGCCAAAGTGGAAAATTCCCCTCGCCTCACCACACTGCCATTAATGTACAAAGTTACTATGCCGCACCCCCGGCATCTGGCCGTGGTGGGATGGCTCTGTCCGCGTTGTAAAGTACGTGGTTAGGCGGTCTGTGCTCCCCGGAGCGTTACCCCCAGTCCCCCTGGCTTGCGACAGCAGCGCATAAGTTGCCTAGCATGCCTTTTAGTGAACGTAAGAAGTCATGAGGTGCGGCATAAAAGCCTAAGAAACCTTTACCCTGAAACCTGTCTGTTCAGTTGAATGACTGATTATTGCCTGATTGTTTTGAGAAACTAAGAATAAACACAGTGACTTACTGATCCACAATTAAACACAGCAAGAATGGCTGTGCCGAACTCAGTGGCTCCAAGTAAGCCTGGTCAACAGCACGTCCCTACCATAAATGTCAGTGACTTGAGACAATGCAGACACGGCAAACAAAATGTTCCATCACGATATGCACACCCACCATCCACGGTGCCTCTCACAGAAAAACTTTTCTCTAACACAACATGCATTATCACCATCTGCAATAAAACTTTACTTAGAAAAACATCTTACCTCACTAATTTTCATATGTAACACAAATCAATAGAGTAGTTTAATGTTTAATAAACAATTAACTATGAATCAAAATATAGTTACTAATTAGAGTAAAAATATATAGAAGTAGTCAAGCATTATACATAAAAGAATATGTTCAGCTGTTTTTAAAAGAGATCATAAGAAACTGAGAACAATTACAGAACTAAGAAAAGTTACAAGTCTTGACATTCCTAGATAAGGGGAAGCAACCAGGTGTTACTAATGAAACCACTTCCCTAGAACAAAAACCTTGAAAAAATAAACCACCTCCCTCCAAAGAGCAAAACCTTGAAAACATATAATGCATGATAAACCACATATGGAGACACAAAGATAATTGGAGACACAAAGATAATTTGTAAGCATAAGCAAAATAATGATTACATTGTTTTAACCCTGGAAAGAAAATGTATAAATACCAGACTTAAAAATCAATAAAGTGCAGCTACTTTTTTCATCACCCATGGTGTATAGTAGTCTGTCAATTCACCCTGCGTCGACCTTTCAATCCACCTGTAACGTTCACCCTGAACACCCTCGGACTGAGGCCCAACGACTGGCGGTCCGCGACAGCTGGCGCCCGAACAGGGACCTGAAGGACAGGTGATCTTTCTTTTTCTTTCTTTCTCTCTTTTCAGATTGAAGGCGACTCTCACCAGGGAGCTGCAGTCCCGCCGGTAAAGGCTGACCGGTTAAGTGTGAGTAATCAACAGGTACCATGAGGCACGCATTGATCAAAGAGGAACGTATATTCAGTGTCATGTTACAGCATTTGTTAGTTAAAAATGGGTTCAATGTGTCCCTCAAACGGTTGGAGGAGCTTATACATTTTCTTATTAAGCAAGGTGCGGAGGAGCCGTACCAAGACTTTATTTCAAGGCTGGAAGAAGCCATTAACAGAATGCTCCCCCCGTCTGAGGGCACATCACTGTTGCTCAAACAGTTAGAAGCATGTATGGATGCCTCACCAGCTATAGCCCAGGGTATGGCTTATGCTGCAGCAATGCAAGGTCAGAAATTCAGCGCCTATGTTAAAAATACCTTCAATAAAGAAGGTAAGGGGCCAACAGCTCCTACCAACACTTACTACAATTGTGGCAAGCCAGGACGCATGCAGAAGGACTGTAAACAGTCCCATGCCAATAAGCCGAGGGGGGACCCACCCGGCTTATGCCCTCGCTGTAAGAAGGGCAGACACTGGAAAAATGAATGTAAATCAAAATTTCATAAGGATGGAACCCCCTTGAATGACAAGGGTGACACTGATCCTGAGGATCAGAACGTACGGAAATCAAAAAACTAGTAAAAGGGGCATTCTCCCAGCCCAGGCCCCAAGGGAGAGCAGGCTGTAGCTTGTAAAACACAGCCCTCATCTACTTTAAATCCTCAAGCCCCTGAATTTACTATTCATAACCTTTCACGGGGCACTCCTGGGAGTGCAGGTTTAAATTTAGCAAGTGAAAGGAATGTCTTATTATCCAAATGGGACGGTGTTACTTTAATCCCCACTGCAGTAAAAGGGCAACTTTTGCCGGGGACAGTTGGAATTGTAATTGGTAAAAGTTCAAATTATACTAAAAACTTTGAAGTTATTCCAGGAGTAGTTAACTCAGATTCAGAAAAGACAACGCAGAAGGAGACGCCAGCGGCTGCTACAAGATCTCACCCGCCGCTTAGAGAAAATGAAAGTACACTCGCCGATAACAAACAAAACCACCGGCACCGGGCACATTTCCACTGACTCCAAGACGGCTGAAAAGGCCCAGCGGGGAAGGAAGCTGAGGGCCCCCCTGCCCTTCGTGGGGCGGGCCTGCCTCCCAAGTATTACAGCCCCCAGACAACAGCACTGGCGGAATCCCAAGGGTGAAGTTTAAAACCTTTATTATTGACCCTTTACCACTAGTAATTTATATAAATAAGAAAAATATTTTTACAAACTGAATCTTTGTCAACGGATAAAATTCTTGTCTTTTAAACCTTCTAATTATCAGTTTAGCTGAGTGAATAAGTAACTTCATGGTAAACTGGAATCCTGTTTGATGGAAAGTGAGTTTTTGAGAGTAAGAGAAATTAAGCAGAAAAGAGAATGACATTGTGTAAAGAAAAAATCTTGTGTGATAAATTTTGTCCTGAAACAGAATAGTTATGTAAGAAAGTAAAAGGCAGAACAAAAGTTCAAGAAAGTTTAGAATGTTTGTAGATGGTCTGTGCAAGTTAAATGAAACTCATAAAAGAGAATTTGTGAAAGAATTTACATGTGATCCAGTTAACTATGTATTTCCTTTAAAATCTTTTAACTTATAAAAATAACCAATTGTATTACTTCTTCTGATATATTTCATGTAAATAATAAATTGCTGAATGTTATGTTAATTGTAAAAAAACCTTCTTATGTAATGTTACCTGTTGATTTACAGAATGATCCATGGTATGATAATTCTGCTTTACAAATTTTACATACTGTTAATGAATTAATTAGACCTAAAAGATTTATAGCAGCATTAATTTTAGGAATTTTAGCTTTAATTTCTATAGTCACTACATTTGCGGTGGCTACTACTGCCTTGGTTCAGGAAGTACATACGACTCACTTTGTCAACTCTTTAAGCAGTAACATTACTCTAGCCTTAATGACTCAAGCCAGCATAGACAATAAACTTGAAGCAAAACTAAATATTTTAGAAGAAGTAGTATTAGCTTTAGGTCAAAATATTAAGTTCATACAACATAAACTTCAAACTAAATGTCACTCTGCCTTTCCAGCTATCTGTGTTACTCCTTTACCTTACAATCTTTCTACTCCTTGGGACAAAACAAAGGCACATTTACAAGGTGTGTGGAAGGATAATGACATTACACATGACTTACATACCCTTCAAAAGGATATCACTGCCATCAGTGAAGCCCATCTACCTGATACGTCTCTCGATGCACTGGCTCAGTCACTCTCTGACAATCTTAAATCTTTAAGTCCTTTATCCTAGGTTCAGTACATTGTGTTTATTGTCATTATTGAATGCCTGATATTCTGTGTTGTCTTACTGTTACCATGTCTCCTTCGTTGTGTCTTTTCCTCCTTAAAGGCTGTTCGCCAAGACCTCTTTGAACTACGTTTCATTAACAAAAAAGGGGGAAATGCCGCACCCCCGGCATCTGGCCGTGGTGGGATGGCTCTGTCCGCGTTGTAAAGTACGTGGTTAGGCGGTCTGTGCTCCCCGGAGCGTTACCCCCAGTCCCCCTGGCTTGCGACAGCAGCGCATAAGTTGCCTAGCATGCCTTTTAGTGAACGTAAGAAGTCATGAGGTGCGGCATAAAAGCCTAAGAAACCTTTACCCTGAAACCTGTCTGTTCAGTTGAATGACTGATTATTGCCTGATTGTTTTGAGAAACTAAGAATAAACACAGTGACTTACTGATCCACAATTAAACACAGCAAGAATGGCTGTGCCGAACTCAGTGGCTCCAAGTAAGCCTGGTCAACAGCACGTCCCTACCATAAATGTCAGTGACTTGAGACAATGCAGACACGGCAAACAAAATGTTCCATCACGATATGCACACCCACCATCCACGGTGCCTCTCACAGAAAAACTTTTCTCTAACACAACATGCATTATCACCATCTGCAATAAAACTTTACTTAGAAAAACATCTTACCTCACTAATTTTCATATGTAACACAAATCAATAGAGTAGTTTAATGTTTAATAAACAATTAACTATGAATCAAAATATAGTTACTAATTAGAGTAAAAATATATAGAAGTAGTCAAGCATTATACATAAAAGAATATGTTCAGCTGTTTTTAAAAGAGATCATAAGAAACTGAGAACAATTACAGAACTAAGAAAAGTTACAAGCCTTGACATTCCTAGATAAGGGGAAGCAACCAGGTGTTACTAATGAAACCACTTCCCTAGAACAAAAACCTTGAAAAAATAAACCACCTCCCTCCAAAGAGCAAAACCTTGAAAACATATAATGCATGATAAACCACATATGGAGACACAAAGATAATTGGAGACACAAAGATAATTTGTAAGCATAAGCAAAATAATGATTACATTGTTTTAACCCTGGAAAGAAAATGTATAAATACCAGACTTAAAAATCAATAAAGTGCAGCTACTTTTTTCATCACCCATGGTGTATAGTAGTCTGTCAATTCACCCTGCGTCGACCTTTCAATCCACCTGTAACGTTCACCCTGAACACCCTCGGACTGAGGCCCAACGACTGGCGGTCCGCGACATTACTACAACAGCAGTAATAATTACAGCCAATACTGTACCCTCGTGCATGGGAACAAAACTCAGAACTAAAATGTGTCTGCATCAGAATGTTTCATAGGAGTGTTTTATTCTGTGAAGAGGTTCAGCTTTATATTGATGTTTGGCTGTGACAAAGTCCATCACTTCTCATATTAGAACTTGGCAAAACTGTCCTTCCAGATGGTCATGGCCATTTCCATTTTCACGACACACATATCTCCCTCCTTCACTCCAGGCAGTAGAGTGGAAAAGTTGGGCAGTCTTGGGTATCCGAGCTAGGTTCAAATGTACTAGGTATGCAAATCATATGGCCGTTTGACTCTCACTTGCCGTCTCTAGAAAATGAGGGAAGTAATTCCTACTTGCAGAAGCTATTATGAAAATTAAATAGTACAATTTATGCAAAGTGCCTGACACTGAAAAGCTACCAAATAAATATGAAATCCTTTCCCTACCTCATATGGATATAACTTTATAGGCAATAAAGTAGCATTTGAGATAAAAACTTTTCAAAATTCTACTTGGTATGCAAAACTTATTAATCTTGAAGGTGCTATTTTTCACACTTATGTATTATTCAAATGTAAAAAAGGAAAGAAAAGAAAAACACTGCTGTCTTTAAATAGCATGCATTCCACTTCAGGCTATCTGTGGATGACAAGAAACCTGAAGTGATGCAGTAATGAGGCAGTTATTCTAAAATCAGTGCTGGAGTCCATGAGAACTGGGGGGAAACAGATGCCACAGCACCAGAGGTTATCGAGACTCAGTGCCTGAGGATTAAAGCACCAACTCATGCAAAATTCAAAGGAACAGAAAATATTCTAGTTCTAGTTATGTTACGATGAAAATACACAGGTGGCAGTCACCTTGGAACAGCTCGAGTTTTTCTATGAGGTCCAGAAATCATTTTGATAGAATCAAATGATCAATACTAATAAAAATATCCTTATTTTCCAAGATTTAAGACTGAGTCTACGAAGAAAATATGTTATTTTCTTAGAATCATGTTTAGAAGTCATGCAAAATAGTACCAGCCCAAAGCCCCAAAACCAATATGAAAATAAATCATACTGCTGAAAAGGAAATATTTCTGTCACCTTTAAAAACCATTTATTAAAACCTTTATGAAAGTACAACTAGAGTTTTAAGGATCATTCAAATGTATGTAGGTATTCAAATGATGTATGTATTATGTTATTAAGTTTGTTTGATACAATAACAGAGTGCAACAGAAAAAGAAAAAAAGACTTCACTCAAAATGTTGGACCAACAATGCATTTCTTTGATTATAGCCAATAAAAGTTTTCAGCGCAAACGTAGAAAAATTGTCTTTACCTTCTCTGAAAGTAATTAAAAAATAAAGTTTATATATATTTAACATTTAAGACACTCCAAGTCCATTACTTAATCTCAATATTCTACAGTGTAGGGGTTATTAACATATGCTTTACTTTTGAGAAGGTTAATACAAAAAAAGGGGGCATTAATTAACCTGTCAGAGATCACATAATTTTAAGTGGAAAACCTGGATTTCACTGGTTGACTCTACATGCCACACTTTCATTTACTACATAATGTTACACCATCTCTACCTCGTATTTGCATGGGATGTCAAGTGGAAGCAAGGGTGGGGGCTCAGTCTGTACGGTCAGGTGGCCTGCCCAGGCTGCCCACCTAATGACCATGTGATCTAAGACCCGAATGAGTTCAGACAGTTACACAACTTCTTCAGGTGTCTGAGTATCCCTGCTTTCCCCCAGGATAACCTGAACGTTTTTCCAAAACTAAATGTAGAACAGAAAAAGGCATTACCTTCCTACATACAACTCCACCCAGAGATGCAAATTCAGAAGTCATCCAGAAGATGTACCTCCCGCCCTGGCTCAAGAACCTTTTGCACAATTTGCTAAGCAGAAATGTCTGAGAGCAGCCAGACAGCACATAAAAATTAGGTTGCCGTAGATTATGAGCAAGGACATGATCATATTGACAAGTGACATATTTGCTAAAAGAATTTATGAGATTGGAAGAAGAAAGGCGAGATTAGAGTGTCAGGGGTTTTCAAGTCATGGTTAATTTAAAAAAAAAAAAAAAGACCACAATTCCTATAGAGCAGGCATCCTCAAACTTTTTAAACAGGGGCCAGTTCACTGTCCCTCAGACCACTGGAGGACCAGACTATAGTTTACAAAAAAAAAGAAAACTATGAACAAATTCCTATGCACACTGCACATATCTTATTTTGAAGTAAAAAACAAAACGGAACAAATACAGTCACACCACCTCATGTGGCACGCGGGCAGCAGTTTGAGGACCCCTGCTATAGAGTATCCTGTTTCTATGTTGTTGGATGACAAAAGGAAGCCAAGGAACTTCACGGTCAGTTACTAGTCTCAAATATAGATAAGTAGAAACATGTGATGCCACTTACACCAGGTGCTAAAAAAGAAGACAGTGAGAGATGACCTTGAAGGGATGCATGAAATGAAATAATTCTCAACATTAGGGTCTGAAGGAGACCTAGGGGTTAGTGGGGGTAAAAACCTACTAACAGTTACAAGGAACACTGTTCAAGTGATGTGCACACTAATAGCTCTAACTTAAGCATTTTAAAAGCTGTCCATGCAGCAAAAATCTTTGCAGCCCCCTATTATTATGAAATTAAAAAAAAAAAACCATTCAGAGTCTGAAAAATCAACTAATGTACTAGAGTAAGTCTAAACACTAATAAGTTTGAGAAGAGGGAAAAGGCTAGTTATGAAATGAATTATGCTTTCTTGCTTCCTGAGGTTGTTGTTTCCTGAATTAATTTTATTCCATACAGATTTCTAAGAGAGAAAAGGAACAGAACATAGACTATTTATTATTGGTAGAGCAATTTCTCCAAAATAGTAGCTCATAACTTATTAATGTGTAGTTACAACTACCCTATAGCTGCAGTAAAGAGAACAGTCTTCTGAGCACATAGTTAAACACATGTAACTAGACACAAGGTGTCTTTCCCCACTAGTAATGCTAATTTATGGGTTGGTGCCTAAGAAACTAACATTGCGGAGAGTAGTAGATTCTGTTCCATTCAAGACGACTTCACATGGAAACCAGCAAAATTGGATTACAGCAGTAAATAAATTTAAATAGAAACTCTAATCTATAATTTGAGGGTTACAAAAGTCTTTCAATCAAGCTCAAGACTTTATTATCAATGAAGCACTTATTACTTTCTATTTTTTTAATTATTCCCTTTGAAAACCCTTTAGGGAACTGGTACCAAAAGTGGTAAATAAACCCAAAGCATAACCTTCATCAGGTTTATACAATTCTTTACCAACTCTCTTGAAGGACATAGGTGGTTAGAAAGAGTGAGAGGGTAAACAGAAGTGGATGTCTTGCCCACAACCTACCCTGCGAACCACCTCAGTTCCAGCCGGCCCAGACCCAGGCCTTTTTCTTATTACACATTCGAGCATCCTTCCCACTTGGTGAGATTTCTAGAAGCTTAACCTCTTCTGAATTTTTCCCTACTTTTCCATTTTCTATACTTCTATTTTTTTCCCCTTGGCAATTCAGATTTTTCCTCCATATTTCTCAAAGTAGACCTTTGATTCTTAATCCCATGATCCACCACAATGACGCAGACTGAAAACTCACCACACCCCTACAATAGCTTCTTCCTCATCTCCATTCAACCTATACCTCATAAGAATAAAACACCCGAAGCCATGCCATTCTCCTATAAAAATGTTTTTAATTTCCCTTTGCAGAGGAATCTAATGGCTCCCATTTGCTTCCCACATCAAATCCAAACTCTTAATCATATGAATCACTATTTATCACTATTTATATGAACATCCATCAATATTTATATGAACATCTCCCTAGATTTTGATTAATTCTGTGTGTATGTCTGGAAGTTTACATGTATGTAATACTTGCTTTACACGATTTTGTCCTCCCACACTTAGGGATGGAAGACTGCTAATGAACCATTCCTCTTCAAATACCCCTGTATACTATGCTCACTCCCTCTTCTGCCCTAGGAATGCCCAGCCCCAGCATTCTATTTTCAAACTGACTTACCTGTCACAAACTCAAATGCCACCTCCTCCTGAAATCATCCCTAAGAACTTGGTCTACAAATAACTTCTCAAGCCTTCTAAGCCGCATGACACATACATCTCAACCTCTCTTAACAATACACAAAGCACTCCTACTGTGTAGATTATCTGCTCTCCTTATGGGTAGAATTCATGCCTCGTTTATTATTCTATGCCCCATGAATAATGCCTAGCTCATAGTAAATACTTGATATAATATATAGTTTAGTAAACAGGATTCAAATTTAATATAATAAAAAAGTACTCAAAGTTATCTGCTCTTCTACCAGAGATTTCATTAGAATTATAATAAATGAATAATTTAACCCATGATATTTCCATTTGGGCTCCCCAGACATCAAACCTTGAGATAAACATTCCAACACAGCAAGTTATAAGGAAGGCTGTCTTAGGAAACAGTAGTAGAGCAGGGGAAAGAGAAAGTGGGACATAAAATAGAAGAGATTCAAAAAAAGGGTTCAGGGGCAGTGCCTGTGGCTCAAGGAGTAGGGCCCCAGCCCCATATACCAGAGGTGGTGGGTTCAAACCCGGCCCTCACCAAAAACTGAAAAAAAAAAAAAGAGTTCAGTATCCAACAAGATGCCATTGTGCGCTTGGAGCTTCATCCAGGTAGGCAACTCTAAGCCAATATAGAACATAAAACTCAGAGTTATTCCAACAGAGGGGCAAGGGAGCTGGGATATTTCCTCACCAAGTCCTATTAGCCATTGCTTGAGGGTTGGTGGGAAGAGACATTCTCTGGCTCCACCAGTCTGCCCTGTGGACAGCTAGAGCGAGTGCCTACGGTCAGACAGAGCCCTCAGGCTAAGAGTTACAGGTGCTGGCACTTTTTAAAATGCGGTGGATGCTGGGAACAGGAGGCAATGAGAAGGAGCAGGTACCAACAGCATCTATTACACACAATAACAGACAGAATGGGAAGGGGAGCCACAAATGGACATGAATTTCTGACAGATTCTTGGAAGAATAGTGACTGAGAAATCAAAGAAACAGACCCAGCATATGCAGAAAGGCTGAAACCCATAAGGGGTGCTAGGAGAGGAGAGGGCTCAATCTTCAGATAGGATTGAGATTCAGAAGGTGACAGTGAAACATGAGGCTGGGAACAGAAGTCGATTTTGCAGAGCTTGGCAAACTACAGCCTGACACCTGTTTTCAAGTTTTTGCATTTTTAAAAGATTGTTTTAAAAAATATATATATATGACAATATATATATATGTGACAGAAACTATATGTGACCCACAGCAACTAAATTTTTATTCTCTGGCTTTTACAAAAACAAAAATTGCTCACCCTTGATTTATACAACAGTAAACACACATATAAGCTCTTTCCCAGCCCTGAAAGTAAGCCTGCCTGAAGCCAAGCACTTAGCCCTGCACAAAAACCTCAGCTATCTTCTCTGATTATACTAGAAAAAATAAGATAGCAAGTATAAATATTTGTGTTTAGTGGCCAGTTAAAGCCCTCATTGGCCTAGAAATTAAGGATTCTGAAGCTTAATGGCCAGTACCCTAGCCACGAAGCAAAATGCAGCAGATACTAGTAAAGAAACTGGCATCCTCTAGAATACCCGTAGATTAGAAAATGCTCTTAGATATAAAATATAACAGAGAGAAGTATTAGAAGATAAAACCAGGCAGGATCCTTCCCAATGGGAACAATATGTGGTATACAGTACACTTCCATGGTGAAGGATACAACTACAACTTAGACTTTACCTTATAAATGCAAACAATGTAACCTAATTAGACGTTGCTTCACATTAATGAACCCTCATATTAATCAGAAATAAATAGAATGTAAAAGCAGAGAAATCTTCCAGAATATAGAACAGTAGGACAAAAAAAAAAGAAACATAGAAGGTAAATCTAGAAATTCTTGATATGTGTTAAAATGTGTTTGAAAAAGACAAGAGACTATAGAAGGAGGTGATTATCAAAGAAATAAAGACGGTCTTTGACTTACAATGGTTTGACTTAATTTTTTGACTTTATAATGGTATGAAAGTCATATTCATTCAATAGAAATCATACTTCGAGGACCCACACAGCCATTCTGTTTTTTACTTTCAATATGATATTCAATAAATCATAGCATATTCAGTATTCATTCTAAAATAGGCTTCAATATGTAGATTATTTTTCCCAACTGTAGGTGAATGTGGGTGTTCTGAGCATGTTTAAGGTTGGCTAAACTAAGTGATGTTCAGTGGCTTAGCTGTATTAAATACATTTTCAACTTACTATATGTTTAACTTACGATGGGTTTATCAGGACATAGCCCCATCATAAGTGAAGGATCATCTGTGTAAGAGAAAAAAGTAAATAAAGAAGATCTATGAGTAAAGAAACAAGTAAGTAAATAAAGTTGTTCAGTTGAAACACAAAGATAAAGAAAAGATCCTAAAATCATCTAGAGATGTAAAAGAAACAAATAACCAACAAATGAATTAGAATTTGTCTGACATGAGTTTTTCATCATCAAAAGTGTTAGTAGAGAGGAAAGAAATGCTTTCAAACTTCTGAAAACAAATGATTTTCAACCAAGAATTCTATTTCCAGCCAAATGATTGGATCAATTAAATGTGAAAGTAGAATGAAGACCTTTCATCTTTGCAAGATCTCGTTCATTTTAACTCCTGTGTACCCTGTGTTAAAGGGTTAACTTGAAGATGTAAGCCATAAAGAAAACACAAAATTGAAAACAAAGCACCTTCTGGGAGAGAGTGAAAGGAAGTCTCACTACCCACGTTGGAATAACCTTAGAAGGTGATCAGTGCAGACTGGACCCGGTGGAGATAGGGTCCCAGGAGGGACGTCTCCAGAAAAGAAAAGGAACCTGCGTGAACTGAGAACTCTGAGAAAGAGGAGGATATGATAAAGTCTGTGGTAAAGGGTTCGAATAGATGATTCACTAGGAACAGTCTGCACGGAGTGACAGAAAAGTCCTCCGTTAAACTGAAGCAAATATAACTTCAACGGAGGCATAGAGAAGGGTGTGTCACACAAACACACTGTACCAAGCTCTGCAAATAAATTGCTCTGCAAATGGGAATGGCCTTTACTGACTTGCAAGACAACTATCAGGGTGAAAAGAGTTGAGAGTTCATCTTACAAAGTGGGGGGTTCAGAAGTGCCAACTACGGTTAATGGAATAAAAAAAGGAAGATTTAATTATATTTTTGAAGTACCAAAGTTAATCCATATGGAAACACACTACTGATATGATTGTATGTAGAAAAGGGGAATGGTGAGGTGAAGAGTAATATATATAAATTCACTCCTTATCTAGTATATCAAGAAGGAAATAGTATCTAAAGGTAATAAATCAAGAAATAGTTAGATATATATATATGTGTGTGTATATTCTAAGTAATACACGTGTGTGTATGTGTATTACTTAGAGATACAGACACAACTATCGTAAGAAAATAGAAACAGTTAAACCTTGGTCACCTCTGCAGGTAAGGAAGGGTGTAGATGGGGATTGTGGTTTTTCATAACAAATTCTTCTGTATTGTTTAATATTTTAACAACATGAATGTGTTATTTCAATAAATGAATGTTATTGAATAAAATGAATGAAAATATTCCTTATATGTCCCCTCTTAAGTAATATAAAACAAATGTGCTTAACTGCAGCTGAATACAATCCTGATTGTGAAGGGTGACAGTGATTATACAAAAAGTGATTGACGCCACCCCCACCAAAGCTGTACCACCACAACTGATGCAGATTTATTTTATGAGACAAATAGCAGCTCCTCCAGTAAGTGTCATGTAAATTGTCACAAGAATAGTTTATTTTATAGGGAGTACAACTCAAGTAAAAAAGCCATTAAGAAAGTCTTCTTTTCCCTTTAGAGATTTTGTTGTGCTGTGAGACATGTGCATGATGCTTTGAGCATTCTTAGTTTCAAAATCGTGCTTGCATCTCCTCCCCAGATACAACATAGATGGTAAAGATAATTATGCGCCCCATGCACTGGTGCACCCAAGGCGTCAGCAAATATGGCAAAGCTAGAGACTGTCAGCAAAAGTCTCAAGTCATTTCGGTCTCAGCTGAATACACTTCAGGAGGTAGCATTTGAGAAAAAAACAAAAAAAAATTTTTTTAAAGTGAAGAAAGCAAAATGCATCAGAGTCAGGAGCGGCGCCTGTGGCTCAGTGGGTAGGACGCCAGCCCCATTTACCAAGGGTGGTGGGGTTGAACCCGGCCATGGCCAAACTGCAAGAAAAAAATAGCCGGGTGTTGTGATGGGTGCCTGCAGTCCCAGCTACTCCAGAGGCTGAGGCAAGAGAATTGCCTATTCCCAAGAGCTGGAGGTTGCTGTGAGCTGTGACACTACAGCACTCTACTGAGGACAACAAAGTGAGATTCTGTCTCAAAAAAAAAAAAAAAATGCATCAAAGTCAACACCTTGAATTACACCTAGAAGTAAATTGTGGATCTAGAGGACAAAAATATAATGTTTTCCCTGTGGCTTATCCTATTAAGAAATCAGGACTCACTCATTTTGAGTTGGATTTTCAAAGGTTGTTGCAGGTAGACTACGTTGCAGTAATCTAATTTTAAGGGAGCCTAGACAGGAAATAAACATTCATATTGTTTCGTAAATGATCTAAGTAGTGTCTCTTGGCTTGGGTCTACCTGAATTAAACAAGAATTTCTTAATAGTAAATTATTGTCACTAAACTGAGTACCTTTTCTTCTACTTTCACCTGAAATTTGTATTTTTAAAGAACAGATAAATCTTGATGAAACATTGAAAATAATAAATATTCCTGATTTTAACTCTAACCCAACAGTGCTGATAAAGCAAACTGCTTAATAATATAAAAGAAGAAACCATTCTGGCCCTTAGGCAAAACTACGGAGGAAGGAACCCCAGCAACTCTAAGATCCGCCTCTTGCAGAGCTTGACTCCTACCAGCACCCTATAGTCCAACCCCTGCCCGCTACGAGGTCTGCTGGATGCTACCTCTGCCTTCCAACACACATCTCTCCTTGGTCCAGTCATTAGCAGAAGTAGTAAGGCCATATGGTGGGGAGCTAAGTAATACAGGAAAATCATTTAAACAGTAAGTGATATAAATAGAAGGGGAAACACTGATTATTTATAGGCAACCTATTATACTTGAGAACTAATAGGAGTAAAACACAAAAGAGGAGGCCGGGTTGGCCAGGTCTGCAAGGGAATGAGGAAAGCCCACTTTCTTCGGGGATAATAAACAAGGACATTGAAGAACAAGAAAAGACTTTGGCCTGGGGGTTCAGAAAATTGTAGTCCAATGAAAACGGATGCTATCATTCTTATATTTTCTCCGATAGAGAAAATATAACAAATTAAAATGCTTACTAAAGTTTAAACAGGCAGAAAATCCAAAAATCATTTTCTTTTCCTAAAATGCTCAATTTCTTTATGCTCCATAGTTTTAACACTTAATCAAGTTTCTTAACTCTAAGTCATATTTCTTTTAACACAGCATAATATTAAATTCCCTGAACAAATTATATTAAGAAATGCTTCCAGCCACATGTATGCTTATTTGTAAGTATGAAATATAACGAGTTCCGACTTCACCACTTAAATCAGGAAGTAGCACAGTGTACAATATAGAAAAGGGAAAAGTCAGCTTTTTATAACATACTTATTCTGATGGGACCAACCACCAAGTGACAAATGAATCATATTATTGACTATGCACTACATTTGTGTTGATTTGGTGAATGTATTGCTTAATGGTTGATGGCATGTCAGCCCTAAATTTACAAATACATATTTTCATGACTGTCATGCCAAGACATAAAACCTTTCCTATGAGCTAGTAAGACACTTAGTCCAGACCACACATCATTTTGTTAAACTGTTATATTTTTAAAATACTATAATTGTCTGAGCAAGTTATTTATAGCCGCCCACAATAATGCTACCCTACTTAATACAGAAGGTGTGTGTTTCAATTGCAGTCATTAGTTTTGCTGAGTTACATACAGCATGATGCAACACAGAAATCTGGGCTGAGCTTGTGTGGACGGATGAATTGGCAAAAGAGTATTTAAAGATGCTGCCTGGTGAGCTAACTATAAGCACATTGAGCAAAATGTAACTGTAAAGGCACGCTATCCCTGAACAATGCCATTAACTGCAGACTCCTGGGAAATAGAATGATGGGTTGGAATTAATCAAGAATGGCAGGAACTTCTTAGAAGCTGAGATGTTGGAGAGCTTGACACTGAGAGCCATAAACACAAACAGGGAGCCGGGCGCTGCGGCAGGCTGCATATGGTCCCAGCTTGTGGGAGGCTGAGGCAAGAGGATCACTTGAGCCCAAAGCCAGAGGTTGCTGTGAGCTATGATGCCGCAACACTCTACAGAGGGCAAGTGAGTAAGACTCTGTCTCAAAAAAAAAAAGAAAGAAAGAAAGAAATACAATGTCAAAACTGGGATCTTTAAGGTTTCGATGTCCATCATTAGCCAAATAATTACAATCCACAGTTTAAATTACTGAAGTAGGGATTTTAGTCAGGAAATAAAATGGATTCTGAATCATGAACATTAATTTACCAAGAAAAAGAGTTGGTTATCATCAGGAAAGTGTCCCACTTTGGATAACTACTGAAGGCAATTCAGAATGAAAGAAAATTCCTTGACTAATCAGCTGAATTTAGCCAGAGTATATAAGTTTAAGTCAGACGCTGTAGAATAAGAAATATTCTAGGGCCCTAAGCAAAATCTTTCAAAAGTACTCTCATTTACTCACTTCCCTACACTAATATATTTCTCTTCATCATGAATTCTAAATGCATACTCTTTTTTCAAGAACTCAGTGCATTTAAGAAAAGTCCTTCCTACTAATTATACCTCTTGTCAGAACTCATACATAGCAGGTTAAGACCCAGGAATGCTTCTGAATTGACACGATGAAAAAGAATTTTTCAATAGATAAAGTTTAGAAAAGACAGACAACATAAAAGAACAAATCTGAAATGATTCTACAGACTTTCCTTGAACACAGACAGAAAAATTTGAGAAGCCAAAATTCAACTGTCTACACTAAAAAAAAAAGTCAGTCTATCTCAACTTGCCAACTGGGAGGGGAAAAAATTTTCAGGGAGGTAACATAAATGGCTAGCAGCATATAGGATCTCCAGTCAAACTTTTTTGATATTTTTTAATATTTCAGCTTGTAAAAGTAAGTATAGCACTTGCATCTATATTTTTACTGGTTGAAATTGGTAACTCTCTAGGGTGGGAGGCTGATCTCTCCATGGGGCGCCTTGCAAAGGGCAAAGCACTTAGATGTGGCATCCCTGCGGGTTCATCAAGACCACCAAAAGGAAAAGAGCCCAGAGGCTCCCAAACAGGGCAAGACCTTCCTTGTGCTAAGAATCAGCAGGCTGGCGGGGCTAAACCCTTTGAACTCCTGATTAGCAGTTAAATTAGGGAGGCTGGCTTACTTGCCCTTGCAGAGGAGACTTGTTTTTCTCTCTCCCTTTCTTTTCTTTTCTTTTTTTTTTTGCAGTTTTTGGTGGGGCCAGCGCCCTACTCCTTTGAGCCACAGGCACCACCCTCTCTCCCCCTTTCTAAACCATTATTAGCCATTGCTGACAACTCACTACCCTACATTCCAGTTATCCAGACATTTCCTCTTTACCCAATCTTCCTGGGGGCTCGGGATTCTTTTAATCCTATCTTGGCACCTTTGCATTTTGCAAACACGCTTAATTAGCAGAGATCAATAAAAGGTTTCTGAGGGGTGGTGCCTGTGGTTTGACGGAGTAGGGCACCAGCCCCACATATTGGAGGTGGTGGGTTCAAACTCCAGTCCCAATTTAGAATCACTCACACTTGCATATGAAAAATGAAACACAACTATAGCCTAGGATGAAGGAGGGAAGGGGAGGGAAAGGGGAGGGGAGGGGGTGGGTTGATAGAGGGGGAGATAGTAGGGGGACCCCACCTATGGAGCACATTGCAAGTACAAGTTGGATCTATCAGGTGTAGAACACAAATGTCTTAACGCTGTAATTGGGTAAATGAGGTGAAGGCTATGTTGATTAGTAGGATGTAAGTGCTCCAATTTGTAGAAATAATCAACACATTGAATCCCATAATGGCATAAATGTATTTATGATCTATGTACAAATGACTAAATAAAAAATAAAAAGGAAAAAAAAACGTTTCTGAGAAGTCAGGAAGCTGCTACATCATCTCCTTCAGCCAAGGTCCTATGAGTCAGTGTACGTTCGCCTCCCCTCTTTCCAGGCTTCCTAGACTTTATGCATTAAGTTGATCTAGAGTCTCCTTATTTTCCCCAGTGTCAAGTCCTAACCCAGGTCGGAGCCCACAGTGAGAGCCCACCCTCTAGCGAGCATGTCTCTATGAGCGTACCCACATTGCATAAGCATCTATTGACATAAATACTAAAAGCAGAGTCTCCTATTCAGGCATTCCCCAAAACAGAACAAACAAAAACCAAAGACCAACTACAGCATAGAATTAAAAAGATTACTTTTCTAGGGTCAAAAAATGCAAATCTAGGTCTCAGCCATAATATTAGTATTGTAAGAGGCAAAACAAATAAAATAAAAAGGCAAAATTCTCAGTCATGATTTCATGAATATGTATAGACGATTGCAGGATCTTAACAATGTAGACAATCAAAAGTAAAACTAGCAGCACCCTGGACAATCTAACACAGAAAGGGTGAACTTCTTGTGTGATTATTTCAAAAACTTGTGGTTTGAGAGTTAGATGCAAACATTTGTGTTTTCCTATGTTTTCTCAACCATAAAGTCTACAGTCCCTTGTTCATGGTAAGGAAACTAACACTATATAACCAGGCCGGGTGCGGTGGCTCACTCCTATAATCCCAGCACGCTGGGAGGCTGAGGCAGGTGGATTGCTTGAGCTCAGGAGTCTAAAATTATCCTAGCATTGTGGCCAGCACCTGTAGGTCCAGCCACCTGGGAGGCTAAGGCAAGAGGATGGCTTGAGTCTAAGAGTTTGAGGTTGCTGTGAGCTATGACACCACGGCACCGCTACCAAGTACAATAAAGTGAGATTCTGTCTCAAAAGAGAAAAAACAAAACACTTTATAGCCAAGTTTATTAGCAGAAAAGGCCATGACACTCCAAAGTTAGTTCTGTTGAAAAATTTATATGGCTTAAAGAAAATAATAGTTAGGACTAGTACACTTAACATATTGCTCAGAGAATTGCTGGCTGCGGTCAAGAATACTTCCTTACTCAGATACCCATGACCCATGAAGCCTACCTATAAACACACATACACACATCAAAAAGTCAGAAACATCCTAAGCCAATCAAATTTTTCAAACCAAATGGTGTTATTCAATTTTATCCATCTAAAAAGCAGACAAGCCAGACCCAGAAGGCTGATGAAATCAGCCAAATTCAGCACTTAATGGAACCAATGATTTAACTTTTCATTACCAAGAGAGAATCACAGGACATTAGCATTAGTAGAAGCAGAGTTTAAAAAGAAACTGGAAGGGACCTAGCACCTACGTTACTCTGTATTTTGAAGCTTTTTCAAAAACCAAAGCTCATTGTCTAAAAACTCATCATGGAGCCTGTTAAAATCGCTTCTATGTCTTGGTTGGAAAGACATGATGGAGGTCGCCAAATGAACTGGCTTATATTCAAAAGGCTTAAGTCATTTTGGTCCACCGGTATAAAATAATAAAAGCACCAACTACTTAATGCTTCTATTAAAGCCAACAATTTAAAAGCTGCACTGTCAGCAACAGAGAATGTAATTTCAGAATTATAATGAAAAGGCTCCTGTAATAACTCATAAAAATAATGTACATGAGTTGAGATAGAGGGGGAAAGGTAGACAGTGCTCCAAAATAATATTTGATTCCCAATTACGTACAAAAGCATATCGAGATCTGACAAATTTTTCTTGTTCCAAGTGTATTTAAAAGTCATACTACTCCCCTCCATTTCCACTCCAAAAAATACAGATTTTTAAAGTACCTTGGAAGCTCTTGAATGCAGTCTCTTATTCAAATGAAGCATTCCTATTATAGTAATTTTTTAAGTTGCTTATAATTCAGTAAGCAGAATCCTTGCCCATCTTTTTCTCTTCCTTACAATCTGTTAAAGAAACTGAGCCTTTCATCAGTCATTATTGCATGAGCCGGACTCGGTAGTAATCAGGAAACAGTTTCCTTATTCTCCCATCACTGCATTCAAACATTCTGTCAGATCTCCCGCCTCTATCCTTGACATCTCTTTCAGATTTCTTTTCGTGATAACAATTTTGCTACCAGGTATTAAAAAGTTCAGTCCTGTCTACCTCAAAGCATGATTCTCATATTGCACTTGGAGCTTCTCCCCTCCCATCAGCTCAGGAATGACTCCTGGTGCAGGAGAAAAAAGTATGCAGAAAAGATGGGGGAGGAATCTGTTCCATCCTCCATGTTCCTTTCTTCTCTCCCCACCCCATCCTCAATGCCTTTCTATTTCTGAATCCTGAGAGAGGACAGGGATCCAAAAAGGAGCTATTATTTATAATACTCATTTGGCTATCAGCCCTCTGTCCTGATAGGCTTCCAAATACTGGATATCATGAGGCACGTATGTGGATTCCTGGGAAACCATCAGCCAGTTCCTGTTTCCTGCAGCGAACAGTGAGCTTGTTAGCAGTCTCCCTGGCATCATCACACTCCCTCAGCTCTGCCCCAGTAGGCAGCCTTCTTAGGAAGGGGCTCTTCCTGGGTTCACAGGAATAACAATGGATGCGCAACTTGACAAGCTGCTGGTGCCTACCTCCCTGCCTGAGGTCAAAGGCAGCTCTACTTACCTTCCTGTCCTTAGTCTTCCCCAGACGGAAGCAGAGACCTGTTATTATCATACCTTGATCCAAATTATGGGGAACCATAGGTCAGATTCTCTCAAGAAAATTCTCGCCCTGCTCAGGTAGAGGCATGGGGAAAGCCCACTTGTCTCTATAATTTGGCAAACATCAGCCAAGGATGGAGATGGCATTCTGCCCTCATATAAACAACCCTAAACTCTGGCTTCCCCGCTTTGAGAGAAAGATTTTCCTCCCCACCCTGCAGCAGAGGAGAAAGAGAGTGCCATATTGCTCTCTCCTCCTGTGAATTCTCTCTGAGAGTCTCTAATGAATCCCTCTTCTGAACAGACCACTGGCAGATGACAAGATGGGTGGTTTGGCCAACTTTCAGTAATTCCTCAGGGCTGGGTGAGAGAAACCTCACTCAATTCCTATGCTCTGAGGTCTCAAATTCTAAGAAAACAGAACAGCTCCTAGTCCTCCTGTGTTTTAGACGCAAAGTGACTTTCTAATAAAGCTCCTTGTTCTTTTTTGTTTGTTTTTTGTTTTGCATTTGCATTTATTTAAACACAGTTCTCAAACATTTAAGTGAAATTGGCCTTCCTTTGGTAAGCAAAGGACCTGAAAATAATATTTAAAAAATGAACGGGCAAAGTCTTCAGTTCATCCACGACACAGGTGTAGGGTTCCCTTCTCTTACCCCATGCTTTGAAGCACCCAGTTTTTTCATATGGTCTAAAGCTAGAAGAACAAGAGTACATTTGTGGTGGAATGTATTGTCACTTGCTGTTTGAAATACCATTATACCCTTTTAACGGTTTTAAGAAATAGCCTTTGAAGGCGTATATTGGGCAACTCGTCTTACTCCCTGCTATCTATATTATTACAGATTACATGGAGGCTGACAAATCCACACTAACATAAGCCATTAAGCATTTGTTGTACTGAAAGATTTTTAGTTCTAATACTAGCAGTACAGAGTTACAGAGCATGATTTTTAACACTTAGTTGCAGGTATATTAAGTATGGTGTGTTTCATGGACTGAAGAAAACGGCCATCTTGTCTTTAAATTTACTACTGACAACAAAAATCTGAACAGTTCTGCTAAGCACTGATATGTTAGAAAGAAAAGTAAAAATCAAACTGTTTATTGTTGCTTTTTGCCATTTGGTAGCATTTTATTCAGGCTTTGATCTTCACTATACCCTGGATTCAGTAAAAAGAAAATGCTTTTAGATGAAGTTTTGTACAATAGAAACTTCTCAGCAGTCAAAATTTACACAAAATACACGCAAAACATACTTTCCTGAAAACACTTAACTTTGAACAAAGCACGGAACTGCACAAATGCAGAATGAAAACAGCTTTTCAACTCCACCAAAAGTAGTCATCCTAACAGGTGTAAAAGTCACCTAACTTCACTAGGCACTGTTCACTTTTTAAAAGAGACAATAAAAAATATCGTCCACAAACAATATCCCAGCTGTAGGGTAGGTTTCAGAAAATCTTCACATGCCTCAATAGCGACGAGGTGAATACCATAGAGGTCTGGGACATGATCTGTATCCCCCACGACTGTAGTAAGGAGAAGGTGACCACCTTCTATAAATCTGGTCCCTGTCTGGAGCAGCTCTCCCTCCTCCTCCTCCACCTCCTTCCCTGTGTGACCTGCTGTTAGGAGTCTCCATCACCATAGCCTCCATCATACCCTCTGTCCTAATAATCCCCACGGCCTCAACTGCCATAGGTAGGTCTTCCCATGTAAATTCCTGGTGTTGGGGTGTGTGGCCTTTTTGTTCTAGAGAAATCAACTCTGATCCTACGACCATCAAGCTCCATTCCATTGGCACGTTCCTTAGCTTCCTTGGCATCATCTACATTTTCAAAATATACAAAGGCAAATCCTCTTGAACGCCTAGACTGCTGGTCGTATACTGCATAGACCGTATTTAGAGAACACGTCTCTTAGACCTCTTTCTGTGGTGTACAAGCTCAACCCAAATACTCCCAAGACAACAGCTGGGATCAGGATTCGCCCGATTCCCAACATGACGCCTGCGAGTAGACAGGGGAGAGTGGCTGTGGCCGTGACGTCTGCGACAATCTCGGCTGGAAGACGCGCTCCGAGATCGTCTAAGGAGCACGAACAAGACCGTGACCTTGCACAAGGCCTTCGAGAGCTTCTTGGGGATCTAGAGCTAGATTCAGATCTGGACCTGGACTTTGATCTGGAACGCCCGGAATCTTCCTTGGAGCCAGACATTGCAGGGGCATGCCTTGCAGATTTCCCCATCCGTGAGCACTTGACTTCTGGAAGTAGAACGGGACTCCCGCCACCGTAGTTCTGATCGCCGCTGTGGCTCGTGACTCCAGGCTGCTGTCGCCGCTCCACGTGCTTCAATGAAGCCGCCAACCTCTTGTGCCTTCTTACAGAGGCTCCGCTGCAGCCTCACACGACGCACCGGTTTCCGAGCTGCTCACCTAATAAAGCTCCTTAAATGAGAAGTTGTCTTTCATGAATTGCCACTGACTACCTGACAAGGAGAGACCCCAAACAACGGCTAAAGGGCCTCATTCTGAGTGGCTCTGTCCCTTGGCAATGAGCCCCTCCTTTTGAGATTCTATGATCTCGCCCACATGAAAAGGGCTAAGGCAAAGGCAATTCTAGGCGTCGTGGCAGCAAAAGAAGAGTGCAGCGTTATCCTAAATGGCATTCTTCTTGGGGTGAACAAATTAAGCTGTTTCAGTCCCCACACTGACTAATCCAGGTACCATATCACACTAGAATAAAAATAAAAACCCTTTCATCATAAAATTGGTAAACGTATTTTGAATTAGCAATAAATTAGGACACTGTCAGTATATCTACTAGCTAACTAGAAAAGCAGAGTCCTCAAGTTTAGGAGATGGATTAATTCACAGCTTTCTTTAAGATTTAGGAAAATAAAATCCAACCGTATATACTATGCTTGTTTTATTTTATTTATTTTGTTTGTTTGTTTGTGTTTTCTGGGGGGGTGTACAATTTCTACATAAATTTAATAACCAGAAAGGTGTTAATTCTATAAATTTCATATAACTTATCTTCCCTATTCTAATTTTATATGTAAATATACAATTAAGTATAATAGTGGTAGAGAAAAGCCGAAATCCAGGGTCAGAAAGCCTGCTTTCACACTCAGCCCTGGGACTTGCTTTTCAGACAGATCACTTTATCTCCCTCAACCTTAGATTCCTCATTTGTAAAATGACAATAATAACATTACAAGGTTGTTACACTTTGTAAAGGAACTGTAAGTCACTTTACAAATATTAGCTCTCACTCTTCTTAAATGCACACATTTTTTTTCCAGTACACATAAATTTACCTGAATGATTAGGACCAAAGTCCTTGAAGTCAGACAGATTCAATAATGATTCAAGGTCAGTATGTACTTGGTGAATAAATAAGTTCATGAAATACTTGCTCAGTTTCACCCTATATGTGAACCTATGGTCAAATAGTGTATCCCCCCGAGCCCTCAATTTTCATGAATGTAAAATATACAAATAAGAACATCTACTTCAGTGATTCTCAACCACCAGATGCATGAGAAACTCTGTAGTTTCTGATTCAGCAGGTCTAAGGTGGGACCTGAACAACTACATACAAGCTTCATGGGTATTTAGAAACTGATCCAGGGCTGAAAACCTCCAAGCTCACTCTGGGGGCTGTTGTGAGGATTAAATGATACAATGTACAAAACACTTTTACTACAGGCCTATGAGTAGATTATACTCTTCCTTTTTAAAACATCATTTTATACAACTTTCCGAATAAAGTATTTCTGTAATAAAGTATGCAACTTTATTATATATAACATTTTATATAACATTTAAAAATTAATCAGTGAATTACTAGAGCAGTGGTTCTAACTTCAGCAGGATTCTAAAAGGGTATTTTAAAAACATAGATGGCTGAGCCCCACCTCCAGAGTTTCTGACTTAGTAGCTGAGTAGAGCCCCCAAATTTTATTTCTAACAAGTTCACAGGGGATGCTAATGCTGCTGGTCCAAGGAGGATACTTTAAGAACCACTGCGTGAGAGACATTAATTATCTTTGTGATGGTTCATTTTATGGGCCAACTGGACTGGCCCACAGAGCGCCCAAGTATGTGGTTAAACATAATTCTGGATTGGTCTGTGAAGGTGATTCTGGATGAGATGAACATGTGAATCCACGGCTGAGTAAAGCAGTTTGCCCTGCCCAACGTGCAGAGGCATCAGCCAATCCATTGGAGGCCTGAACAGAAAAAGAGGAGGAATAAGGGAGAATTTTCCCCTCTGCCCAGCTGCTTTCGAGCTGGGAGGACAGTGTCTTAACACTCAAACTGGAACTACACTGCCAGCTCTGCTAGGTCCCCAGTTTGCAGACAGAAGATTGTGGGATTTCTCAATCATCATGTGAGTCAATTGCTTATAACAAATCTCTTTATATACAAACACCCACACAAACACACATTACACACACACCCATATCTCTACTTGGGCCTGTTTCTCTGTAAAATGCTAATATAATATATAAGAAATTATATGCATACAAAATTTAATAATAGGCAGAAAATATGGTATCAAGATGCTATATTTCTGATGTTAAAATGTTAATTTTGTTTTGTTCAGTGACTGTAAATAGAAACTCATATGGTAACCACCTTCTCAATGAAGCCTTAAGTGACAGCTTTCCCCCGGGGGAATGGGAAGATTACACATTAGCAGTTCCACTGTACCTTATATTTATGGACTGAGATACATGGTTGCACTTAACAGCTTTGTATTGAAATGAGCTGGTAAGGCATCTCTTCCTCTTTTTAGTAAGAAGCAAAGTCCTTGAAACTAGGGATCAGATTATACTTATCTATGTATCCCCAGGGTCTAGCGCAGTACTTTCAGGCTATCAAAAAAATACCTAACTCATTTTGGAATAGAGTGCAATCTATGATCAATCTTTTTTGAGTCTCATGCTTACTCCATGGGAAAGTCCAGAGGTAGGTGGACGACCACTCTCATTCATCTCTTTCATTAGAGCAGGGGCTCTCAAAGTGGCAGGGGATGGGGATGTACCTTCTAGAAAACATGTGGCTACGTCAGGAGATATTTTTGTCACAACTGAGGAGGGTCCTAATAGCATCTAGTGGGTTGAGGTTAAAGTGTTTGGTTGAGGTTGAGTGGATGTTGCTAAACATTCTACAATGCTGGAGACAGTTCCCCACAACAAAGAAGTATCCTGCCCAAAATATCAAAGTGCAGCCTAGGTGGGAAAACTCAGCATTAGAGGAACGCGACTGAGCTAATTAAGCAGGAGCCTTAACTTTCCTCATCACTCGTCTACACCAAAGTTTGGCTTTAAGCCACAAAAATAGAATATCAACAACAACAACTTCCAAGTGTATAACAATTTGCTCAGCATTTGGCAACCTGGGGGCTCAAAGTCCCAGCGGCTTGAGTTACTGGTAGAATAAAGAACAGTCTTACTCTCAGCAAACACTCTTGAACACTGTCTTGGTAACTCCTGGCCTGCCCAGTCAATCTGAACCTCACCAATAGACATCTGCTTACTGCTTCCTCATACTAATTCAGCTCTGTGCCTAACCAAGACCACCCATGTCAAGAGTTCCCTTTCCTGCAGAGTCGTTTTGGTAATAATTTTATCTTAACCATTTTCTTTCATTCATTTTTGTGGCTTAGCTCCTTTTTTGCATTTGTTGTGTTTTAATTGTTGGTTAAAATTGTTAGCCTGATTAAAAGATAATCAAAAAGCACCCTTAACAGTCAAAGCAGAAAAAACAAAGCTGTGACCTGGGCTCTCAATGACATTCCAAAGACCCTGCTTCTAGAAAAGGTTCTGCTAGCAACACAACCTCCCAGAGATTTTCCTGCCTCTGGCATTCCCAGGTTCCCTGATTCTCACTCTCTCTCCTTTCTGTTAACTTTGCTGGGAAACACATGTTGACCATCAGGCATATGGCAGAAAAATTGGATTTCAGGCAAGCCAGCATGAGAAACAGAAGGAAAACCTGGTCGGTTCTGGGTATAAATGCAAAGAAAAGAAATATGGGGAAAAAACAAAAACAGAGCTGACCTGGAGGCAGACTGAGGCTGGAGGTAATTTACTGGGTAGAGCATCTTTGTAAGAAAAAGCCACCATGAGTATGCTGCAGTTTTCTCATTTCCAAAACAGCAGAAGTAGGAGAAGAAAGGAAGGAAGGGAAGAAGGAAGAAAGGAAGGAAGGAGGGAGGGAGGGGAATTGAGCGTTCATGGAACACCCCTGCTGCACACAATAGAATGCTATATACTTTACCATTAGCTATGTCATTTCGTCCTCACAGTAGTTGCACAAAATAGGTAATATCAGCTCCATCTTTCAGATAAGAAAAGTGAAATTCAAAGACATTATGTAATTTGCCCAAAATTACACAGTTGGAATTTGAACTCATATCTGTCTGACCCCAAAAGATAGAAAAAAAGAAAAGGGATAGGCTCTGGGAAGATATTCTTTTTAATGTGTTAAGAAAAATTATTTTGGGAACATGGTACCAACACAATAGAAAACTGAACTGAGATATGACATAGTTCTTCCTAAAATATCTGATCTCTATACCTACTTGAAAATATTTCCCTTTAAAAATGTATATGTATTCATTTATTTCCTCCACAAATAATTGCAGAGCACTAACTGTGGGTAAGGCTCGGTGCTAGTGGACCTTGAAGGTACAAGTGTGTACAAAGCATAAAACTTTGAAGCAAGAATCCAATGTACTCAATTCTAATATGAAGGGGATGATGATGATCTAATACAAGGGGTGGGGTGGGGAATGAGGGATGGGGTGAGGGAGGGGAGGGATGGGGGTCATGGTGTCTGGTACACCTCTTGGGGGGCAGGACACAATTGTAAGAGGGACCTTACCTAACGATCGCAATCAGTGTAACCTAATTCTTTGTACCCTCAATGAATCCCAAACAATAAAAAAAAAAGAAGAAAAGTAAACATATAGTGCGGCACCTGTGGCTCAGTGAGTAGGGCGCTGGCCCCATATGCCGAGGGTGGCGGGTTCAAACCCAGCCCCGGCCAAACCGCAACCAAAAAATAGCCGGGCGTTGTGGCGGGTGCCTGTAGTCCCAGCTGCTCGGGAGGCTGAGGCAAGAGTAGAGGTTGCTGTGAGCCGTGTGACACCACGGCACTCTACCCAAGGGCGGTACAGTGAGACTCTGTCTCTACAAAAAAAAAAAAAAGAAAAAAAAAGAAAAGTAGACATATAATTATGATACAGTTTGATAATACTGTAACAACTCCTCAGAAACAGATGGGAACAAATAAACACTGACAAGGAATATCAGAGAGTCTCTAGTAGAAGCTTAAGGCATGGGTAAATGAAGTTAAAGCACCTGTCTTCCACTCTGCAAAGCTGCAAGTTAACACTGGGGCAGGAGAAGCTGCACGCAGGCACACACACACTCCAGCAATACTCTCTCCAGCCCACTAAAAGAAGACTTCTGTCACTCCAACCACCGGGACATCCACAGACAACAGAGAATTCTAGAGCTTGCGGTGAAAAGCAGCATTGCACTAAAAGCCAGATCTGAACTTTAATCTAAACTTGCCCAAGCACAGTCTATGTAACTTTGGAAAAGTCACTATAACTTCTTTGAGTCTAAATTGCCTCCCTCACCTGCAAAGGACATTAAGCTGAACCATTTCTGAGGTCTCCCCCACTTCCATCATTCTCTGTAGTTCTAATTCTAATGACTACTCAACTACATATCATAGGTTGCTAGTCAAAAATTTGGTTGATAACTGTCTGAGAACTTCAGATTGTATGTTAATAACCATTTCAAGTGGAATCCTTTAAAAATTATACTGAGCCCAAGTCACATGAATTTTCATAGTCGATATTAAAGAAAGTAAGAAAAACTTACATCATAAATGGAAATATTCCAGCTTTTGAAAAAACTCAAAATGAAGTTCTGAGGGAAAAAAAGAACATGTTTAAATATAGAACCACAGGCGCTGCCCTACAATAAAAATTTTTAATGAATTGGTAAGCCACATCCAAACGTCATTAGTTATCTCCAAATGAAAAGCACTGTTGAAAAGTAGAATTTTCTCATCTTCTATTATATTATCTGACTTCCTATAGAGCAGAAAAATAGTAAGACTAAAAGTTAGGAAAGCTGACTTTCCGTCTTAATAGTATTGCATTCATATGTCAACCTTTTAAAATGTATCAATATATGCCAGGTATGATGGCTTACACCTGTTATCCCAGCACCTTGGGAGGCTTGGGCAGAAGAATTGCCTGAGGTCAGGAGTTGAAGACCAGCCTTCTCAACATAGTCAGACCCCATCTCTGCAAAAAATCAAAAATCAGCTGAGCATGGTGGTGTGCCCTTAGTCCCAGCTAACAGGGAAGGCTAACAGGAGGATGGCTTGAGCCCAAGAGTTAGAGGTTATAGTAAGCTATGGTGGTCATACCACTGCACTCCAGCCAAGGGGACAGAGAGACATCAGTCTCCAGGTTTGTTTTTTTTTTTTTGAGAAAAAGTCTTGCTCTGTTATTCCAGCTAGAGTACAATGGCACCATCACAAAAACTCCTGGGTTCAAGCAGTCCTCCTGTCTAAACTCCTAAGTAGCAGGGATTACAGGAGTGGGCCACTAGACCCCAGCTAATTTTTCTGTGAATATGTCAAATGTAAAGTGACTTTCAAAATTATAATTAAATCATCAAATGATGTGTAAATTAATAGCAAGCAATAAAAATTATATGCTTTCTCATCTTTAGAAATAGATAAAATAACCTTTTCACATTTTCCCTGCCTTTTGAAGACTAATGAGCTAACATTTATATGTTTATACTTCAAAAGAAAAATAACAAAGCAATAGAAAAAGGCAGATGGAACATGATATATTTTTGTTATCATGCTACTAAAATAGAAAGATTATTAACTAACAATGTTAACTAACCTAAAAATAAAGTTGGTTTTCCAAGATATATTTTTCCCCTGATTTCAGTGAAACATATGTATGAGGCTAAACACAAATACACATTCATTGACAGTTCTTAAAAATGATACTTGGTATTACAGACCTGCAGTTTTTAAAGTAACCATTTTCTTTTTTCTTTTTTTTTTTTTTTTGAGACAGTCTCACTATGTCACCCTCAGTAGAGTGCTGTTGCGTCACAGCTGATAGCAACCTCCAACTCTTGGGCTTAAGAGAGTCTTTTGCCTTAGCCTCCCAAGTAGCTGGGACTACAGACGCCCTTCACAACACTGGCTATTTTTTTTTTCTTGTAGTTGTCATTGTTGTTTAGCAGGCCCAGGCTGGGTTCGAACCCTCCAGCTCCCACGTATGTGGCTGGCGCCCTAACCACTGGGTAATGGGTGCCTAGCCAGAAATGTAACCATTTTCAATAAACGATTATGTTAACTAAGACTAGCCCCAAACAAGAACCTAATTATATCAAAAGAAGAAATGAAGAGAGAGAGGGAGGTAAGAAAAAAGATGATCTCTTCCAGTATTTCAGATAAATGCAGAGTAATGCAACTTAAAGATTCCAAATGCAGAAAAGTCATTTAGGTACTAAAGACTAACAGGTCCACAGTGATGTATCCTCTAGAAAAGAATTTATCTAAATGCAGCCTTTCATACTTCATTCACACACATCCCCATCCTATAATCTGTAATTTTAAATCAGTTTTCCTGTCCAAAGCATACCAGATTTCAGTGTTTCAAAAACATTTCAAAGGCCTTGACCCAAAACATACTTATTCTCTGTGAATTATGAAACAAACTTTTTTTATTACAATAATTTTTTTTTTTTTTTTTTTTTTGGCCATGGCTGGGTTTGAACCCATCACCTCCAGCATATGGGGCCGATGCCCTATTCCTCTGAACCACAGGCGCTGCCCTACAATAAAAATTTTTAATGAATTGGACAGTTCTCTATTTGAAACCTTAAAGAAATAAAAACCATAATAGTTAATTTGATTATCCAGAAATAGATTCACATCATACATGTAGATTATTCAGACATGAATCCCATGGTCTGGGAACTCATAACTACAAGCAGGAGCAACACCTGCTCTGAGCTGTACCTGTGGATTTCAGCTCACTGAAACTCTTCCATCCATTTGCAAAATTTTGTAAAAACTGCATCATAAAGTTCATTCATATATTCATTTAACAAATAATTATTAGGCTTGGTGCCTGTAGCTCAATGGTTAGGGTGCCAGCCACATACACTGAGGCTGGAGAGGCTGGTGGGTTTGAACCCAGCCCGGGCCTCCTAAACAACAAAGACAACTGCAACAAAAAAAATAGCTAGGCATTGTGGCGGGCTCCTGTAGTCCCAGCTACTCGGGAGGCTGAGGCAAGAGAATTGCTTAAACCCAAGAGTTTGAGGTTGCTGTGAGCTGTGACGTCATAGCACTCTACCAAGGGTGATATAGTGAGACTCTGTCTCAAAAAAAAAAATTATTATTAAACACTTAACTGTTAGGCACTGATATAAAGATATAGTAGTCACCACTTTTGAGAAGTTTACAGCTTAATTTCATATTTATGTAGAAATGTATCATCAATAAAGGAAGACTGGAACAGAAAGAAAAAAAATGAATGATGCTTGAAATACAAGCCTTAGAAATTCTTATTAAAGGAAGATAATTTAGCATCACTTTCTTTTGTACCTTTTTTCTTAGAATCCAAGCTATGATTATATATCTGACCTATAGACCAACCTTCTGAAAATTTATAATATTTTTCCACGATGATACCTGTAAGATTTAGAGCTAACATCAAATCTACTCATATTCAATTGTTAAAAGTCCCTGGATATACTAATAGCAAATTCCCTCTCTCTTTTGTGGCCCACACTTAACTTGTAGACTCAGAGGCCACTAGTTCTCTTTAACTTAAAGAGATAGTTCAATACCCTTTCCACACACACATACACACTCATGGTTCATTAAACCACTGCATTTGCACAGAAATTTCAGTTAATTATGCCAGGTATGTTAAAGCAATGTAGTTGAATATTATCAAACCATTGCAATTAAAATTATGAACAATATATAAAAAATAGAGGAATACATGTGTTTGCTTCATTCAGTAAATATTCATTTGGTATCTTGATGTGTCCAGAATTATACTTGACATTTTGGATTAAAGGGTAGATATCACACAATAAAGACCCTCAAATTTCTGGAGTATCCAGGGAGGAACCTAAAGAAGTAGATGGAACAACAGATAATACGGCAAACTTTAGGCCTCAAGGTGGCAGCCCTTTTATTGCAATCCTGTAAAACTCAGGTCCAATTCCAGACATACAACAACCGCTGCAGAGCCAGGTTTGGTCTAGGAAAATGATTCCACGGCGCATAAAGACTGGAAGCAACCCTAGGAAAGAGATGAAGTCTAGCTAGCTGGCCTAGGGATAGGGGCCGTTCTCTCCGACATCAAAGCACAGGCTGATTGGCCTAAAACTAACTAATAGTGTCACCAGAACAATGGGAGACAGAGGTGAACTACTGTGACACTCTGACTCTGGGATGGTAAGCCACTGATTGCTTTGGGATCAGGTTGTTGGTTCTTTCTTTCTTTTTTTTTTTTGAGCCAGAGTCTCACTATGTCATCCTTGGTAGAGTGCCGTGGTGTCACAGCTCACAGCAACCTCAAACTCTTGGGCTTAAGTGATTCTCTTGACTCAGCCTCGCAAGTAGTTGGGACTACAGGCACCTGCCACAATGCCTAGCTATTTTTTCTTTCACAGTTGTCACTGTTTAGCTGGCCAGGGCTGGGTTCGAACCCACTAGCCCCGGTGTATATGTCTGGTGCTATAACCGCTGTGCTACAGGCACTGAGCCAGGTTATTGGTTCTTTCTGCTTCAAGATAAAGGTAGAGTTGAAGACCCACACAAAGACTAAGAGAGAAGATGGATGTGAAAACTCCACTTTTTAAATCAATATAAGTGCACTAATAGAGTTATATGCAAGATGTTACAGGAGCAATGAGGAGGAAGTCCTTAATTTAGTGATGGTGGTCAGGAAGAAGATGGGGGAAGTTTTACAGAAAAGCAGCATTTGTACTAAGTCTTTAAGAATATTACAGCCTAAGAATATGGGGAAAGGGTAAAGGGAGGAGATGGGAGTGGGGAGGAATGGTGGAGGGAGGGTAATTGGTGGGACCACACCTATGTTGCATCTTACAAGGGTACATGTGAAACTTACTAAATGTAGAACATAAATGTTTTAACACAGTAACCAAGAAAAATCCAGAAAGGCTATGTTAACCAGTGTGATGAAAATATTTCCAATTGTATATAAAACCAGCACATGGTACCCAATGCTTGCATTAATGTACACAGCTATAATTTAATTAAAAAAGAAAAAAATAGGAATTTTTGGAATTACACCCAAACACTCCTCCTAAAACACACACACACAACACTATGAAGGCAGAGAGTCATTAAAAACTGGGTGCAGCTCTGTTACTTAGTGCTATGGAATCATTGAGATGAGGGTGCTTTGAGGAGCAACGGGAGTAAAGCTGGGAAGGTAATCACGGGTCAGATCCTGACCTTGTACGCTCTGCTATGGAATTTCGATTTTGTCCTGTGTAGCTAATCGTGAGCCATTATTGAATTTTAAGGATGTGAAATGATCAAATTCGTTTTTTAGGAGTATCATATTGCTCTTAGTGTGAAAAATAACTTAGAAGAAACCTAAGGCTAAAACAAGGAGACCCACTAGTGCAAAAGTGATCTAACCCACACTAGAAATGATGAACACAGAATTTTAGCTGTGGCAGTGGAGACAGAGAACCGTAGGTACTTGGGATCAATAACAGTGACCAACCTCATTGTGCTGAGCAGAAGCATGGGAAGAAGAAATGAGGCAGAAGGTAGAACCAAGGATTCTCAGCTTGCAGAAAGCAAGCAGGTGGATAAAGATGCCGTGACATAAAATCAAACCATGGAAAATTGTACACAAACAGAAACTAGATGGTAACCTACAAAAGTGAGTTAGTTAAGGGGGACTTAGTTAAGATGGCAGGACCCATTTGTCTCCCAAAACTTCTTTGGCGTTTTTGTACAGAATTATTTGGGGCTACATCTAGTTTTAAATACTAACTCTTCAAATTACTAATTTATGACTTTGAGTAAATTATTTAACCTCTATGAATTGTCTCACCCAATATTTATTTGTTTATGATTTATCTTGTCTCAAACAGATTTAAAGTAGTTTATAAAAATGCATAGTCCAGCAAATCAAAGTAGTTACACACCAGGTAATGACCCTTTGGTCAACAACAAACCACATACACAATGGTGGTCTGATGATATTATAATACCATATTTTTACTGTACATTTTCTATGATTAGATATAAAAATACTCATCATCATTATAATTGCCTACACTATTTGGTATAGTAGCATACTATGCAAGTTTATAGCCTAGGAAAATTAGGTCCCTTGCACAATGAAATTGCCTAATGACACATGTCTCATAATGTAGTCCCATTGTTAAGTGATGCATGACTATATATAAAGAGAAACAATAGGGGGAAAATAAGAACATAAAAAATGAAATGAAATCAAGTGCATGACTTACAATGACACAGTCTTGAGCTCAAATTCAATCCCGAGCCTTAGTGTGAAAAATAAATTAGTCTACCCATAGTGTAATCCTTAAGTGAGCTCAAATTCAATCCTGAGCTCCCTGTCTATCCATAGTGGGAAACATGAGTTCCATGACCCACATTGTCCATTATTGGCTAGTGACATTTCAGATGTCACTAGCCAATTTCATAACAGATTCTTGGTAAAACAGTGATCAGTACAAGAAAATTCATCTTTGTTACAAGGTCAAGTTTCTCAATACCAGCCAGTGTTATAACAGCTAAGCACAGATCAGCAAAACCACTTCTACAGGGACCAAAATAACACAAGCCAGGCAAAGAACTATCTCAAGGTCTGGCTGACTCCAAGGAAAACATATCTAAAGCAATGAAAATATTGCATCTTTATTCAAGGAGATCTCTCATAAATAGGCCTCCCATAAACATCACTCAAGACACCCTCTAATCATTTTCCCAGCCTCACTGGTTTTCTGTTGGTTCCTGAGACACTGATCTGGAACTAGATACTAGATACTGCCTACTCTAAGGAACCTAAGGTCAACTCAGAATCAGATGGTGATTTGAAAGTTCTCAAAATTCTCAGCCTCAAAATACAAAAACTCTATTTCAGAAATACAAGATGCAGCATAAAACCTCATTAAATATGATCAATTAAAGGAAAAGAAGTCTGGACTCATGAAATTCTAAACATTCAAAAGGTATTCCAGTTTTTTAATATAACGCAAGCAATTAGCTAATGATATTAAGACTATTTCAAAGAATTGCTTTAGTAAATGATGATTTCTAAGTGGTATACTTTTCTACCATTTTATGCTCTCAAAAACTTGACAAATGTTTTGTTTTAACAAATAAGTTCAATAGGTTAAATGCCTCTCCTGACCCATATAAACTTACTTGCAATTAATTTGCCTACTCTAAGGAACCTAAAGTTAACTCAGAATCAGATGGTGAGAATTTATAGAAGTTAATAAGGAGTCTTGATCTTTATAATTAGTCAAGTGAAGGCTATGTCTTTCTTTTTCACCTTTGTGTTGTTTCTAGATTATGAAATACTAGTTTATGTGTGAGAAATGTGATAATTACTCAATGCAGCTGCCATAAAGCTTGAAAAAATAAAAACCATTTTAATGATTTTAATGTAAGACTTTCTTAGTGGTTAAAAAAGATGGGGGAGGGGTAGTTTCTAAAGCTATTTTTTATCATTTCAAGCCTATCATACCTCACACACAGAGCTAAGATAACCCAGGACCCATCTCTTATGATCTAACTACAACGTAAGGGTCCTCCTTCAGTCACCAATACACTCTAGCTGAAGGAAAGGTGTTAAATCACCAGAATCCATGTCATTGCCATTGGTAAAGAATATGATGACTTCTCCTGCAGCCAAAGGAACGTAATGTGAATAAACAGCTAACAAGAATAAGGGGAAAAAGAGCTTAATTCAAAGTGAAAGGTATTGTTGATACTAGAATTTATGAAGTATGAATGCCCAGTAAGTAGCGTTTACCTTTTTTTTAAATTTTATGACTTTTGATATTTTTACACTGATACCTACATAACATGTACAGTTAACATGTACAGTTAAAATAACTTCTGATTTTTTTTTGTAAGGCCAACCTGGAGACATAATACATTTTTAATAAAATGTCAATTTAACAATTTTGGGTTTGCCTTTTGATTTCAACACTGAAACACAATCTAAGGAGCTATGACATTTATATAAAGAATCTGTCCTTCAAGTTTTTAAAATGCATAGATTTAAATAAACAAATAAATAAATAAAATGCATAGATTTTAAATTGCTTTTATGTCTATTTTCATGTAGAGTATGTCTGAGGCTATTCTTGTAAAACTAGATTTTAAAATTTTGATCCTACGAGAACATTTTCACTCAATGAGCACTTAGGGCCAGTCTGAGTTTCCTCAGAGCCTTCTTCATCAGACAAAGCACACCTGGTACGCAGAGTCATTAAGAGGAGCAGCCGCCTCCAAAATCCTAATGGCCAAAAACCTTCGGAATAGATGCTCGGGAGGCTGCCCCTCCTTTCACGTTAAAGACTATAGGAAAGTCAGAGATTAACAAGTCACCCTATTCTTGATCCGTTCTCTCATGCAGTCCACCAGATACACGCAGATCAGAAATCAGCAAGGGGAAACTGGTTCCCCTACTGAACAGGGCACTTTTCCTTATGACTTTAATGCTCCTCTAACGCCATGGGCCCTAATTGGAAACTACTGAAGGTTACAAAACTATAATATGTATGGGAGCCCAGAGAAGCAAAGAGAAAGCAAAGGCAAAATATATATATATATATATATATATATATATATTTTTTTTTTTTTTTGTCAACCCTGAGTATTTATTTAAAAGCCTCATCTAAGCATAGAACAATGGGACAGATGAAGCTCACTCTCAGGATTCCTTTTTCAGAAACAGCTTCCTATCCCTCAGGAAGGATGGGGAAAGGACGAGGCTGGCTCACAGTTTCTCCACATCGACGGATTACGTGAACCAGGTAATCTCTGTTGTGAGGCTGTACTGTGCATTGCAGGGGCACATACATACCGCAGCCTCCCTGGTCCCTGCCCACTAGATGACACTAGCAACACGTCATGACAATCAAAACTGTCCCCAGACACTGCAAAACTGTCCCTAGTTGAGAACCACTAGGCTTGTCTCTACACAAAGTATTTTTTAATTTTTCTTTAGTTTTATAGGAGCTCTCCGGGTGAGAGAATGGACTGCTGCAGTCAGAAACAACAGGACTGGCGAAATTTTCTCTCCCGGCAACTTTCTCTGACCGTGTCATACTTTATTAACTCTTTTGTCACGAAGTCCCTTTCTCTGCCTCCTTTAATACTGTATCTAATGTTTGTTAAAGATAATGCATTTAAAGGCACAAAATAAGATAAAACAGAAACATCCCTGGAATTACATGGTATTATAGCATTCTACCCAAATTCATCCCTGCTTCTTCAGGAAACTGCCGTAAAAAGCAGCCAAAATTGGGCGGCACTTGTGGCTTAAAGGAGTAGGGCACCGGCCCCATATGCTGAAGGTGGCGGGTTCAAACCTAGCCCCGGCCAGAAACTGCAAAAAAAAAAAAAAAAAGCAGCCAAAATTTAAAATAGTGAAAGAGGGCTCAAAAACCACCTCGAAAATCAGACTGTAACAAACAAGGAACAAAACCTGCTATTATTTCTTCCATCTTTAAAAAAAAACTAATCTTTTTTCCACTCTTCAATCCCCATTCCCAGCCATAGCATCATTTCTTGGCTCTCTTTGCAGTAAACCTCCTCAATAGAGTTGGTGGCAATGTCTTTAATTCCCTGCTCCTCCTCCCCTTGCCATGCTCTCTTAACCTACCCCGTTCAAAGCATCACTGGGAACACTGCACCTAAATTACCTTTGTCAAGATCTTCAGTGACTTTAAGAAATGCAGTGGTCAGTCAGCCCTCATCTTACTTCAACTGTCCGCAGCATTTGATAAAGCTGACTATTCTCATTGTGATTTTTACTTGCATTGCTCTCATGATTACTGAGACTTGATCTGTTGTCCATTTGTAGGTCTTCTTTGGAAAAATAGTATTCCATGAATAGTATTCCATTTGGGTCTCTTAACCTACCCCATTGCAACCCAATAGCAAAAAGCAAGTAACCCAATTAAAAAAACGGGCAAAGGACCCGAGTTGCAGATGCTGATGCAGATGTGGAGGGAAGGAAACATTTTTACTCTGTTGGAGGGCCTGCAAACAAATGCAACCTCTTTGGAAAGAAGTATGGAGAATCCTCAAAGAATTCAAATTATACCTCACATTTGACCTCGCATTAGTAGGCATCTACCCAGCAGATAAAAAAATCATTTCATTATATTTGACCTCAGCATTAATAGGCATCTACCCAGAAGATAAAAAAAAAAACAACATTTCATTATAAGGACATTTTTACTGGATTCTTTATTGCAGCTCAATTTACAACCACCAAAATGTGGAAAGAACCTAAATGCCCATCAACCCATGAATGAATTTACAAACTGTTGTATATGTATCCCGTGGAATACTAAAAGATGGAGGCTTCACATCTTTTGTATTAACCTGGATGGAGTTGGTCTTAGTAAAGTATCACAAGAATGGAAAAGCAAATGTCCAATGTGCTCAATACTAATATGAGACACCAGCAGGTGATCTAATATACGCCCACATAGGAGTAAAACTCAATTCAAGTTGGGGAGAAGGGTCAGGGAAGAAGGGTGGAGGGGAGGGAGGGGATTGGCGTTCTCCCACTTAATGGACAGAATGGAGAGCATATGGCATACATTTGGGGTTTGGGACACAACTACAAGATGGACTCTACCTAACAAATTCAAATATTGTGACCTGGTTGTCCCTTCATATTAACCTGAAATTTAAAAAAAAAGTAATCAACCATTTCTGCACTCTTTTATTCATTACCTGTCTTCCCTACATAGAATATAAACTTCATAAAGAGATCATTTTGTTCTCTGATGTATCCCAAGTGTTATTTGAATAGTACCTAGCACAGAGTAAGTGAGCAACTAATATTTGTTGAATGAATGGAGGAATAAGTGAATGAATAAAATAAAGTAGACTGATATCCCACCCTCAAGAGAAGAGATGGCAGCCTTTTCCTTTTTTGTCTTTCTTTTTCTTTTCAATAGACTTAGAGAGCATGATGTGTTCTGTTACGTGCATGAACTGCGTAACAATGAATTGTACTCATCACCAGCACAGTGAACGTTGTTTCTGATAGGCTGATTTTTATCCCTCACCCTCCAGCACTCCCCCTTCTTGGTTTCCAGTGTTCATCGCACCACTTTATATCTACATATACCCATCATTTAGCTCCCACCTATAAAGGAGAAGATGTGGTGTTTGTTTTTCCATTCCTGAGATATTTAGTTTAGGATAATGATTTCCACATCCATCCAAGTTGCTGCAAAGACATTATTTCAGATGTCCTAGTAATCCAGGGTGTGTGTGCGTTTTCTTTATCCACTGGCAGCTGATGGGCTCTTAGGTTGACTCCCTATCTTTGCAATTGTGAATTGGGCTGCAATAAACATATGAGTGTGGGTGTCTCTTTTATAAAACTAATTCTTTTCCTTTGGGTACTCAGTAGTGGGACTGTGGGATGGACTGGTAGGTCTACTTTTGGTTCTTTGAGAACTGTCCAACTGTTTGCCATAGAGGCTCTACTAGTCTACATTTTGTCCTTTTTTCTTTATCTTCCTTCTCAGTCGTCTGTTCATACATCAGAGGACTAGCTGGGCTGTGAGGGGGAAGGGCTTCTTTGCTAAAGAAAAGTAGATAAATGCAGTTGGAGAGGTTTTTACTGGAATAGTTCAAGTTTTTTCTTCTTTTTTTAATAGACAAAAATTGTGTGTTTATGGTGTACAAAGTGATGTTTTGATATGTGTATACATTCTGGAATGGCTAATCAAGCTATTAACATGTTCATTACTTCACACACATCATTTCTTTGTGGTGAAAATGAAGGATTTTAGGTTTTAAAGAACATTCTATCTTTCCGGGTTGGGGACTGTGAAGTCTGGGGCTACAAGGGGATTTTAGGACTTTTGTGCTCCCTTTATCACTCTGATTTTTATAATACTTTTGTGACACTTCTATTTGAAAGGAATTTCTAAACTAAGTAAACCAGATGAGCTAAGAATGAGTACCAAAATAACAGGAGAAAACAAGATGCTACAAGTAAATTCAAGGGAAACAGGAAAAGAGAACTTCAACTTTTCAGCCTAAGTCACCAATTAGGAATGAGGGTTAAGAGTCAAGGTTACTGATGAGACTAGTAATAAAGATTGTGAACTAGAGTGTTCCTTTTTTTCTTAGGATCCTGGACACAGTAGGTGGGGTATAGGGGAGACCCTAGAACAACTGTATAAACAAGTAAATTAATTCCATTATAGCACAGGTTTTTTTTAAATATTCTTTCACACACACAGTGTCTCCCCTAATATCTAAATACCCATGAGGGCGTCCCTAACATCCAAGACAGAGGTACAAAAATAATGAACCATACATGTATTCATTATCTAATGCTATGTAAAAAAAATACCCTAAAATTTAGTGGCTTGAGACAACAGTAAGCATTTATTATTTCTCACAGTTACTGGGATTTAGGAATCCAGAAGCAGGGTAGTGGGATAATCACAATATTCTGACAGGTGTGTTGGCTGAAGCTATAGACATCCTCCTCTACAGCTGGAGGATCTGTTCCCAAGGTAGATCATTCACATGACTACGTGTTGGTGCTGGATGTTAGCAGAAGGCTTCAGTTCTTTCACAAGCCTCTCCAAGGGATGTGTGGGATGGGTATTTTCACAACATGGTAGCTGATTTTCCCCAAAATGAGTAACACAAAAGAGCAAAGGACACGCCCAAGCAAGGTAGAAGCTGCAACACTTTTATGTATGGCCTGGCTTTCTGCCATCCTCTACTAGGCATACAGATCAGCTGAGATTTAGTCTAGGAGGGGAGTAGGAAAGAGTATGAAGGCCAGTAGGCGAGGAACCTTGAGGGCCATCTCAAACGCTTACCGTATGAATGGCAAAATAATCTCAGTCCAACACTAAGTTAACCCAGACGCATCTTTCCCTGTTTATACAACTTCAAAAGAAAAGAACACTTGTTTCCTTTGTCTTGCCTTCCCGTCTCTAGAGAGCCCTAAAACCTCCAATATAACACCATCTGGGCATCTGCGAGCTGTTAGCCTAGTTTTTGTTAGCCGTGTATTTTTCATGTTAATGGTGGAACACAAACAATAAAGTTGTGACAGTTCTAGAGAAAAGTAAGACTACATAGCACCTTTTTGATTCAGCAGGAGAAGAAAGTTGATGATCTATCTACCTTTCTATGTTAGACTTGAGATACTTTGAGAAAAGGGAACAGATATTAAAATGCCAAATGAAGACAAAGGAAAAGAAGTCCCAGGGGCTGGGTTAGGCCTCTATCTACAGTACATAATTTATTGTCGGACCACAGGAAAGCATCTAACATCTTCATATCTTGATTTTCTCATATGCAAAATATAGATGATACCACCATACTCACATGTATGAAGAATGAAGTCTGCAAATAAAATGGGGGCAGAAATCTATTATGTATGTGTATGTGTGTACATGTGTATATGAAGAAAGAGACAGCTCAGTTCCCAATTTATATTCAGACTTCACGACATATATACATACACATATATGCATAGGTGTGTGTTTGTGTGTATATATTTCTTGACTTATATAGACTATGCATTTATAAACAATGAACTTGACCAAATTCCTTATAGACTTAAGACTATTCATATGTAGCAGAATCACTCACCTTTTACTGTATTATTGCTTCAATAACTCTATAAACACTGAGTCTTCCTTCTAATACTTAACATGCTATGGTTCCCTGTATGGTTAAAAAAGCTGATGTCATAAACACATTATGTTACAGTATCACTAAGAGCCAGAACCCCATTCTTAATTACATAATCCCTGAGGTACTACCAGCCTTGCTAACCTCCAAACAGTCACTCCAGTATAAAAAAAGAAGGGGAGGGGAAGGAAGAAAGGCCTGAAGCTACCAAAATCCTCAGTATATTTTTCATTATTAATCTTTGGCAAAGAAACAGTTTGGAGATGGGAGTAGGCAATGGATAGTATTAAAATAATCAATTATTATTTAAATCTTCCCAAATATCATGGCACCTTCTAATTACAAATGCTGGAGGTAAGAAAACATCAAACAGGCCCGGTTTCCCTTTCTCCAACATCTCCACGGTAAGATCTGACACCCAAGAGCACAATTTCCCTGCTAACTGTCAAGCAGCCACCTCTAACAAATGACAGTCATTGTTAATACTTTCATGCTGTTTTCACGGGTGAAGCCCTTAATCTATACGAACAACCTAATTATGATTAAGTAAAATCAAAGAGATCTTGTAAAAGCCTGTTTGCTTTTATTGTTACACATGCTTCACTAGTAAAAGATCTGTCAAAAGTACACAGGTACCCTGATTTGAACTTTTTCTGCGCTTGAATGAGAGCGTGTGTCTTGGAGCACTCACTCTCACATCGGGCTTCTGCTTCTTCCTGTTCATGGCACAATGGGTTGATGCTGCCTTACAGGCTTTCCTCTGTCCCTTTTTCTGCTGCTCTTCTCCTTCTTCCCCATGGAACCCTCTCTGTTACCCAGGAGCCCCGCAAGCTGCGTTCCACGTTCCATCTACTGTACAGTCATGTTCCAGATCCTTCACAACCCCCCCCTTCTACCACTACAATATGTTTTCCTAAGACTTACTTGATTGGAGAGGCTTGCCAGGTGGACGACTAATCTGGGCATCAGTACTAAATGTTGAGTGGTCCTCATTCTCCCCAGAATTATTTTTTTTAAGCAGAGATTCCCAGAGATGCTATCAACATCTCAGCCCGAAATATTGCAGGTATTTTGGTCCATAGTAAGAGAGGCTACATGAGAATAAGCAGACCTTTTAGAAAAGCGAAATCCATTGGGTCACCTTATGTGGGCTAGGGAGTGGATGTAGGTAAGCTACTCTTCCTGAAAACATCCTCCAGGATAGGAATATAGCCCCAAATGAGCATCCAGGGGCTTCTCATTGTACTTAAAATCTATACCTCTTTTTATGGCCAAAAAGATCTGGCCTCTTCACACTTCTAGCCATGACTCAAGTATTTCAAAATAGTGATTACATAGTGATCTATGTAACCAAAAACATTTGTACTCTCTTGAAATTTAAAAAAAAAAAAAAAAATCTGTCCTCTACCTGTCTCTACTTCACACAATACACTCCAGCCAAACTGGCCTTCCTACTCTCCTGAACAGGGCTAGCTGCAAACTCATTCCTGTCTTAAGGCCTACACTGCCATGTTACAGTTCTCAGCATGTAAATTACTTTTCATCACTAGTTTGCTGGTACAAATATCACCTCTTCAGACAATCTAAAGCAACCTCACAACCACTTTCTAGTGCATCTTATTTATTTCTTCATGGTATTAATCACTGCGGGAAATTCTCTAGTTTATGTGTTTGTTTACCTCCCCTTCCAGGCCCTTCTCTAATGTACTTTTCATCATCTATTATGTTCTGTTCGTCACTGCATCCCAGGTTCTAAGGCCTCTGCTCAGAACCTGGGATGTATCCAGGGTTCAATAAACATGAATGAATAGATGAAACCAATTCACCAATGGATAGATGAATAAATAAGTAAGAAGTCTTATAAGACTCTGCATAAGAAGCCCTTGTACTAACTAATATTAGAAAATCCTGGTGAGGTTAATATCACTATAAACAACGTAACTAACTTATATTAATAAGACTTTTATTGATCACAGACTACAGCAAAATATGAATATTGGATTCATAAAGATTTCATTTGCCTGTTTGAAAAACTGTCCTTTATGAAGGACACAGATGAAAGCTAGTATCCCTTGAGAAATCCTCCCAATATATCTCACTCTTTTGTCAATGTTAAGAAACTACATTTCTCTTTGGCCAATTTCTAGCTGTTATACATACACAGTCTCTATTACTAGGACCTCAGAAGCCAATGAGCAACTTGCTTGTCACAAGATCCAACGAGTGATCTCTCCTTTCATGCAGTGTAGCTAAGCAGAGAAGCAGCTCTCATAAAAGAAGAACCAACACAGCATGGAAATTGCTAAATCTAAAGTTTATTTATATAGCAAAGTCCTAGTACCTTGTCCCCCCCGCCCTACCAAAAAAGCCTAGAAATTTTGTTTTGTACCAGATCACCCAGTTTCGTTGCTTGCAGCAGACATCTGAGAGCAGTTCAGTAAGCCTGCAGTCAGATGCTTTGGTTGAGCTCAATTCTCAAAAGGCAAAATGGAGTCAAGTCAATGGATCACAACTTCCTGGGGTTGCTTCTGTCATCTGTCAAATACTACAATTCATCCTGCTTTGCTAAAGTGAAAGTTCAAAAATTGAAAAAAAAAAGTATCTTTTGTTCTAAGGAATACTAAATGAACTGGTTTTTAAAAATCAACACAAGCCAATACAAGCAACATAATACAACTTTCCCTATAAGAAAAATGTGTAGCATGAAAAAAAAATTATTTTTTCAAAAACTGCAATAAAATTTGAGACCAAATCTCCTAGGAAATCTTGGTTATAAACCCTTCCAGAGTGAGTATTAACACTCAAATGGCAATATTTTATTAGCTGTATACTTCAATTATTTCACCATTAAATTAAACTTATTTAAGAAAATACACATCATTCCACAATTTTGGCCCTACAAAATAAAAACTTCCGTTGTTTTGAGGGGAAGGGAGAGTAAAAGGAAAATGTCATTTTCATTAAATCCCTTACATCGCTCACCACTCATTAATTTGCTCTCACATGTATCTTTTTGTGCTTCTGCTGAGATTATTGGTCTCAAGGGTCAGACTGTCTCCAGCTACCATATACTGTAAAACAGTAAAATTTTTCCCACTTTTCATGGGCCATTTACAATCTGCAAGGTTTGGGATGGGTATGAAATGCATTCCTGCCAATGGGCAGCCGCATCAGCAGTGCTGAAAACCAATCCTTCTGTTTCCCTCACGGTGCCATATGGTTCCATAAGAAAGGAGCACACCAGAAGTGTAGCTAATGTCAATGTGGGTGCACACTAATCCTCGATGTCATGGTAAGGAGAGAAAACTATTTATAGATGAATATATTCTCTCATTCTTTCTTCCCATCTACCTCAATACCCATGTATTAATTCATGGGGAGAGGTTCAGGAATCAGAGGTTTAAGCCCCTCCTGTTTTACAGACGCTATAATATTTTAAGGAAATACTCTGCAATTAAATTATTATACATAGGTTATAGTTTCAACAAAAAATCCCGGATGCCTTGTAGTAATGTCTTCTACAGAATTGAGGATTATGATTGTAAACGCTCTCCAGTAAGTGGTCGAGTACTCCGGAGCAATTAAAAAGCAAGCTGAATCCCGGAGATCAAGTTGTGTCCCCCTAGTGACCTTTAGAGTGGAGCCAAGCTCCCACCAGCAAGACGGGGGGAGGGGAGTAAGAGCGTCCCAAACCGATCCATTCAGTAACACCCTTCGGCCCCCAGCTCCCAGCTCAGAGTTGCAGTCCTTTTTTACATAACCTCAAGGCACAGTAAGTCTCCGCCGATAGTGGTGAAATCCAACTTCAAAAGCGACCCCTTTCTCCTGGCCACCCTCAGTGTCCCGGCTCACCACCTTCCTCACCGCGCATGGTGTCGAGCCCACTTCCACCTCTCTGCAGCGCCGCAGACAACCCCTTCCACGCGGCTAGTTTCCCGGCCACAGCCAGGCAGCGGCGATCAGCGACCGCTGCGAGTCGGTCCAGGTGCACCTGCTCCCCGCGGCGCCCCGCGAGTCCCGTGGACGCCCCCCTCCCACGCCCCCGACAGGACGTCGCCTGTGAGGCTCCCTCCCGAGTCCCGCCCAGGAGCCCGCAGCGATGCTTCAAGTCACCCCAGCAACAAGCTCTTCCCTGTCCCGCGTCCCCCCCATCGCTTCCCACCCCCACCCCCAACTCTCCAACTTTGGAAGCCCTGGTTCCGAGGGAGCAACAGGGGGACCGCTGGGCCGCAGTCACTGCCCGCTTCGACAGGGTGGGAAGGGGAGTAGCCTGCAGGGACTCGGCCAGCTGCAGGTCCTCGTTACCCCTTGTGGGGAAGGAGAGAGCCAGACAGCGCCAGTCTCCTCCTGAGGATGGAGGTTGGACAAATGGACGCAGAACTTGTCACCGCAGGGAAGAGAGAGAGAGAGAGAAGGATGCGCCGCTGGGAGCCCAGAGTTGCTTCCCTGCCCACCGCCCTGAGGCGAGAAGGTGCAACAGTTAGATCTCAAGCTCGCGGAGTGGAAAGGGATGGGGTGACAGAAAAGAGTCTGCAGCTTTCTCTCGGTTACAAGAGGGACACAAACTCCTGTCAGAGTGTCCCCGGAGGCAGGGGCGGCGACGCGGCACCGGGGCTGTCCCCACCTCCCGGAGCGGGCAAACTCTTCCCCGACAGGCAGCCTCCCCGGCGGCGCGGGCGGCGGGCAGGCCGGAGGCGGCCGGCGGGCGCGGGCGGCGCGGGACTCACCCTTCGGGCCGAGGGGCTTTCTCTTCCTCGCCATCTTCTGCCCCCCGCCCTCCTCCGGGCTCCCCGGCGCTGGCTCGGGCGGCCCCCTCCGGGGAGCTGTCTCCGCGGCTCGCAGGCGCGCCCTGGCCGGCCCGGCAGCTCAGCCAGCTCTTTGTTGGCGCGATGGCATCGGCAGGCGGCGGCGGCGGCGGCCCGGCTGCGCTCGCCCGCTCGGCTCGGCTGGGAAGGGCGCCGCCGCCCCTCGGCCCCGGCCGCGCGGAGCCCCCGCTGGCGCTGGCGCGGACTCTGCGGCTGCGGCGGCGGCCGAGGTCGCTGCTGCGCGGCTCCTGCCGCTGGAGGGGGCAGCGCGGGTCCCCGGAGCGCCCGCCCAGCGCTGCCCCCTCCCCTCCCGCAGCCCCCCGCCCCCCGGTGTCCCGTCTGAGCAGCCAGCTCCAATCCAAACAGCGACGGCGCCGTCATCCTGCAGCCTCCACCGGGAAGGGCGACGGTGGCGGCGGCTGGAGCTGCTGGGGGAAGCGGGAGACCGCGGCCGACTGGGCCCGGGACGAGACCGCCGGGCAGCCCGCGTCTGGCGGAGCCCGCGTTCGGCCTGGCCGTCCCCGAGCCTCCGAAGCCCCCTCCCGGGCTGCAGGACGCCGCGGGCCGCGAAAGGCCCCTGTCTTCACAGGCCAGCCCGCCCCTGGGGCTCACCCAGCGGTCGGCACGGGGGCGGGCGGTCTCCTCCGAGCTTCCTCGGAGACAGCGAGCCAGAGTCCCGCACACCGAGGCGCGCGGTGGGCGCGGCCCCTCCCGAACCGAGAAGGGAATTGGAGAGCGGGAAACTGGGGGGGCTGGGGGGGTGGACGGGAGAGAAATTGCGCTGAAGAGGCAGCCCATCGCTGGACACCTGCAAGGGTCACTCAGTTCAGGCCCCAAAGCTCGTAATCGCTAGGGCTCAGGAGGGCTCGCTCGGGGGCAGCGGGAAAGGAGGCAGAAAGTTGGGGCTCTCGGGTGTGCTGATTCTTGGCCTGCAATGGAAACTTTGTTCCTGTGGCCGCGTACCATTCCCGGTTCTGCTTGGGAGTTTGCCTTTGGAAAGCTTTCTGTTTGCTTAGAGGAGCTGTCCTGCCCTCGGGGTGCTGGCAAGAATGGGAAGGAATCCCAGTCTAAGAAGGACCAGTTGGGCTTTAAAAGAGTGGCTTTAAGAGTAGGGTCGGGAAAGATGCGAAATGGGGTACCCACCAAAACTCACTTTCTAGTTCGCAGGGATCATTTTAGCACTTCCCATCTCCTTCTCCTAGGTGAGAATAGTCCCCAACCCAATATGATTATCTAAACATTTGGTGTTTTAATCAAAACCTCTAGCCAGAAGGTGCCCCAGCACCAATGTGGTGCAGCACATAGAACACTGGAGTCAGAAACCTGCTTTTGAGTCCTGACCCTGTAACTTAATAGCTCTGAGAATCTGGACAATTCATTCAACTTCTCTGCACTTACGTGTTCTGATGTGTATACACCATTACCTCAAAGATTCCTTCCAGCTCCTGAGATAGTCGGTCACAAAATCGTCACAGGTTATTTTTTGCTGCGTTTCTAAATTTAACTGTATATCATGTAATATATTAAAGCAAATAATCTGAAAAATGCATGAAATGTCCAGTTCTTCTCACAACAAAGGTGTATGTAGAAATTAAAATTTTAAAAGCAAGTTTATTTTAATAAGCAAAATAGGCCCATTCTTAGATTTATGGACAGAAATAAGACTCAGTCAAATTTTCTTTCTTCCAAAAAGCTGACTTCATTTCATTGAAAACTACTCTGCCAAGTCTTCAAATTTTTAAGGTGGGTAAATATTAGGCTTTGTACATATTCTTTTTTTTTTTTTTTTTTTGCAGTTTTTGGCCAGGGCTGGGTTTGAACCCACCACCTCCGGCATATGGGGCCAACTCCATACTCCTTTGAGCCACAGGCGCCCCTCCAAGTCTTGGTGCATATTCTTAATCTGTTTTATGTGCTCATATTTTAATCACTAAGTACTAATTATTTCTTAAATTAGAATAATGTTTTTTAGTTTATCACTTACTTTTGCATATTTTATTTCATTTGATCCTGACCACAGCTATGAGTCAGAAGGTCTTGTCTTCCAGGCTTTTTCTTTTTTATTTGAGACACAGTCTCGCTCTGTCATCCCAGCTAGAGCTCAGTGGGCATCATGGCAGCTCCCTGTGACCTCCAATTCCTAGGCTTAAGCCATCCTCTTACCTCAGCCTCTCAAGTAGCTGGGACTACAAGTGTGTGCCACCACACTGGGTTAAATTTTTTTGTTTTTAGTAGAGATGGGGTCTCCCTTATCACTTAGGCTCATCTTGAACTCCTGGCTTCAAGTGGTCCTCCCCCTGCAGCCTCCCACAGTGCTAGGATTACAGATAGGCCTGAGCCACTGCACCCAGCCTTCTGATTTTATGGATGATGAAATGGGATTCATGAAGGCTTGATGACTTATCCACAGCTTCTAGGACTTTAGCGCAGCTCTTCTAACTAAATGCCTGGCTCTTCTCATGACATCAACACTGCATAGGAAATAGAATATTTCTTCTTCACTGCACAGTGTGTACAGAGGATTCATTCTATTATTATTTATATGTTTGAAGTTTTCCATAATAAAAAAGACAATCTTAACAACAAAAAGAATATTTCTGCTTTGGAACAAGGGTAGTTTCCCTTTTTCCATGTATTCCATCCACCATGCCAATACTACTCTCAACAGAAGAAAGTCAAATGTTATTCTATTATTTACATATGATGTCATTAATATATTTTAATGAGCAGATGAGGAAACTGAGACCCAGAGACATTAAAATCACATCTGCCCAGGTTCTGGATTTCCAGGCCAAATGTTTCTATGTAGCTTCCTATATGATTTTGTCTAAGGGTTGCAACTAGAATGCCTGTAGGTATCAGGAAGGCAGGATCAATGGCGCAGGCAGTACAAATATGCAGTCGTGTGTCACTGAACGGCAGGGACACATTCCGAGGAATGCGTCCTAGGTGATTTCATCACTGTCCTCACGTCATAGAGTGGACTCACACAGACCTGAATGGTACCACCTCCTACACACCTAGGCCCTATGGTTATGGCTTATTGCTTCTAAGCTGCAAACCCGTACAGCATGTTGTGGTACTGAATATTGGAGGTAATTGTAACACAGTGGTAAGCATTTGTGTTAAACATATCTAAACATAGAAAAGGTTCAATAAAATACGGTATTATATCTTAAGGGACCACTGTTGTCTATTTGGTCTATCATTCACCAAAATGTGGTTATATGATGCCTGACTATTGGGCTTGAGTGAGCAGTGGGGGCTGTAGAGAACTGAGACCCTACTCAGCTATAGACGGATGCCTCGTGAAGATGGAAACCATGGGCTGACAGATTCTGATTTTTCAAAAGGAGTCAGGAATCCAGATTGTCTGGTGAAACATCCTTTGTGATGTTGATTAACACATGAACAAAACAGGTCAGTTCTAACAGTACAAATCTGCCAAGGAAATGCATCCTCTGGACTGCGTGTCTTACGTACCAGGGATTGATTTTTACTCCCAGAGACTGAACTGAAATCCCTGGGCATAGTCCTGACTCCAGTGGCATCTATATACCCTGAAAATTAGGGATTATCATGATGGATGCACTTCATCATGAATTATAAAGACGATTTGCAGGATTTGTGTTTCTAAATTTCTAGCTATTCTTGAAGCCATCAATGAGAATTATCACAATAAATCAAATAATTTCTAAGTCACATGTGATTCTGCTGGGCACAAAGACACATACTTTACTTGATGGTGATGACAGTTTTGACAATGATGATAATGACAAGGATAAAATCGTCCTTATCTCTATTTCCCTTCTAGAACAGCTCCGAATGAGCCTTTTTGAAAAACAGCCACAGTACAATAATGGCAATTTTAGTTATATGTAGTGTAATCATTCTTTTTCTTAGATTATGCTAGCCTTGTCAAGACTACCGACAGAGGAAGAGAGAGAAGGGGGAAAGTAATACATTGTCCTGTGAGGAAGTATTAAGTGAGCTCAATGGGGAAAAATAAACTTGTCATACAAATTATACTAAGGACCAAAATGAAAATATAATTCATACTACACAAAACATGATTGGCAGCTCCTATATGTTAATGCCACTGCAGTAAAAGGTTGAAAAATATAATGCTCAGAAGGGTACTTTCGACTGAAATCTTTTACATCCAATGCCTATCCATAAGTTAAGTACTGTAGTTTAAAGAAAATAAAAAGGAAAAACAAAAGTCACAGTGATTTTAATCATTTTATAACACTGAAAAATGTCAAAAGACGCTGAAATTCCTCCACTATGGAATAGTCACCTAGTATTTTAAAATTTGAAGTATGAAAAACCCATAGTACTTACCTCAGCAAAAGCTTGAAGAGACTCTACCGTTCTGTGACTAGAAAGGTAAAACTACAAAGACTGGTGGTAAGAGAATTAGATCAGAATTTTTTACTGGTGGTAAAAAAAAAAAAAAAAACGCTGTGGTATTTATATACTCAAAATCAACATGTGAAGGGAATGGGGAAACTGAGGCTGGCTTCCCACCCCATCCCCCATACCAGCATAGACATGTCAAATTTAAATAACACTTCATCCCTTTCTCACTGATAACCAGGCTGACACAAACACAGGCCATAATAAAAATCTCACCTGTATTAAACGAAGGGTCCTGGGTTGGAAGTCTTTCAGAGTCTTTGTCTCTTTACCCAACTCTGATTCCCCCACTGATGACCCTTAGCTCAGGGAACAATTTCATGTACACACGTTTGAATTGTGCAGAAAGACATGAAATTTGGAAAAATCTTTGAAAAGCTTAAAGATGAATTTTGGGTTTCTCAGATAAAAACTTCACAAGGATGCCCCCTCCAAACCCCCATACTCTGAACATTTTACTTTCACAGCACCCATAATAGTACATCACCAGTAGTAATTGAAAATATCATGCTGAATCTTTGCAGAGGAAAGTTTTATTTAATTTTGCCAAGTTCAATTCACCAACTGTCATCTGACCTCTAGAACTGCATCCTGCTAGAGAGAGTTAATTAACAGGGCACTTTTTTACACTCACAATGGAATGTATGCTTATTACAATTCAACCCACAGAAACAAAATAAATCAAAGAGAGCTCTTGAGGGGGCCAAGGAACCCTAAAGCTAAATCTGCAATTATGTTACCCAGAAATTTCACTGAGACTTGGACTGAGTAAGGCAGAGTATGGATGGAAAGGCGCAGTCAGACATTACACAGAGATAGCTGTGTATCTAAACTCAACGAAACTCTCAAGGTTTTCTTGAAGAGAAAATGAAACTATATAAACAACTAAAATTCTTTTCATTGAAATTCCAGCTGGCCTGCTCAAGGACAGAATGTTTAATCTGATCCCTGCTAGTTTCCAATTAATCAATTTACTCCCAAAATGTTTTCAGGTTATCCCGTTATAATTATAATTTTTGTTTAGAACTTTGTTCCTTGACTCAGTTTACCAACTGATTCCCTCAAGGTGAGCGAGCAATGGCATGAAACATAAATAGCACACAAAATACTTATCTAATGTTTCTGAGATATTTTTTGACAATGGGCCAACTTGTATTTTCCACATTATTTTATTTTCTTTTCTATTTCTTTTCATGCATCGACTAGCCAACATTTACTCAACAAATATGCACTAGTAAAACTATGTGCCTGTCACTCTTATAGGCGATCGGTTATACAAGAGAAAAATAAAACAGCACGGTATTCAGAGTATTTATAGTTTTTTTGAGAGAGATAGAATTAACCAAATAAATAGGTTAAGTATAAATTATTACAAGTTCTATGGGGGAAAAATATAGAGCTATGGGAGAAAGCATAGACAGCATAATTTAGATTAAGGAAGACCCCTCCAAGAACATGATGTTTAAAAAAAGAAAAGAAGGACAGATATAGTAATGATTATACTAAAACAAGTATTCTAAAAGGCGAGGATAGGAAATTCAGGATCATAGTAGGGGTTTCCAAATTGCAAACTAATCAGGTATCTCATCAATAAAAAAGTTTAAAAATTTGCTCACACATATCCAGCTATATGTATTTGGTTAGTTTTATACTGTGTGTACTATTTTATTAATATGTTTTGTACATTATAAAATATACACAAAAATCTGACTGTTCCAAAAGGCCGGGTTTTTAAAAATAGAATCCTCTTCTGGGGCAGTGCCTGTGGCTTAGTGAGTAGGGCACCGGCCCCATATACCGGAGGTGGCAGGTTCAAATCCAGCCAAAAACTGCAAAAAAAAAAAAAAAAAAATAGAAACCTCTTCAAAGACTGCTGCATAAGAGAATCTGAAGGAAAACCAATGTGGGCCCAGGTTTACAACATGATGATTTTAAACAGGGAAAGTAATATGATCTAATTTACCTTCTAAAATACCATCCTGATTGTTGTATGAGTAATAAATTAATTATATAGTTACAAGGCTGGGTGAGAGTTAAGTTTGCACTCCAAGGTTCAGATCTGCTCTGGAGCCCCTCCTTGAGTCAGGGAGTGATATTGAAACTTCTAAATTAAAAGTAATTCGAGGACCCCTGAAAGCAACATACTCAGCAAAGAGCACCACTGGTACCCAAATCTCAGTTTCTATTTACCATCGTCCACTACAAAGAAAAAGGGATCCTGAGAAATATAACTCCAGTTCTGTAGTAGGGAACATACTAGGTAAACCTGGAACATCTTGTGCTAGAAAATAAGGACGAAATCAGGACTGATGAGCTCATGATAAAAGGATAGAGGAGTCAGCTTCAAATGATTACCCATTGCTCAAACATGAAAATTTGACCCTCAAAGACAATAATTGTGACAATGGATTATCATGCCTTGAATAAAAAAATAAAATGTATGATTCCATAGTAATATTGAAAAGAGAGAAAATAGGAAGTGCTTTTTAGAAGAATATGGGCTAAAAAGTGTAGAAAATCATGATTTTGGAATGCCCAATGTAACAACCAAGAGCGTTGATGGATGCCAAAGCCAGTGGATAAAAGGTTGTTGGGAACATGATATTCACATGGCCTCAAAGTATCAATAATTAACTTAAGAGGCAAAGGCGTACCTTCACAATGGAGAGTTTGTGTGCTCACTACCTTAATCAACTAAGTAATCCAATGTAGCATCGCTGATAGTTAAACAATGTTCCATGAGCCTCGTAATATGACATCACCTGTGTATACATCACCTGCGTGGTATTCTTGACAAAAATGTTTAACCTAAATCTAGTCATGAGGAAATAAATCAGACAAATCCAAAATGTGAAATTCTGTAAGAAAATTGATTTCGGCTTTTCTAATGAAAAAAAAAAGTCGATGTCATGAAAACAGATAAGGGGAGTATTCTAGAGACTAAAGAGATATAAATATCTATCAAATGCAATCAATGCATGAACTTCCCCTGGATCCTAGATTAAAGTAGGGAAAGCGAGCATTTTAGACAACCGGCAAAAAGTCAAATATGGACTCTATACTGGATGCTATTGAATTAATATGAATTTTCCTTGGTGAGTTGGTAGTATTTGGGTTGTAAGAGAATGTCCTTAATTCTTAGGAGAGGTTCACTAAGATATTAGGTTAAGCATATAAAAATGGCTAATTATTGGAAATTTCACAGTTCCACCCATATTTAGACCTGAATGTCATGATGTCTGCCACTTCCTTCCAAATGGTTAAGAAAAACATTAATAGATGAGAGATAAATCGTTAAGTAGATAGGTAGAACAAATAAGGCAAAACGCTTAAGATGGGTGAATGGTGAAGGACACAGCGATGTTTGTGTAAAAATATTTCTCAACTTATTTTCTTGGTTTAAAAATTCTCAAAGTATGAGTGGAAGAAATTAGGAGGAAAAGTAAAATTTAAAGGTAAACTCAGTCTCTTAGGAGCTGAAAGCTGAGTTTCTCCCTTCTCATGCAAGGTGATTGCTCCCAGGAAGATCAGACATCTTCGCCGGCTGACCAGGAGGCCCACGCTGGTCTTCACTGAAGCTGCTGCTCCTGAGACCCGCAATATCTTCTCTCTGGACCTTACTTTGAGTTGCCCACTTGCAGCGTCCACTATGACATTCCCTGGAATAGAGACTTCTACTGAGACATACTCTGCTGTGACTTCTGGCAAGTGTAGTGATGCTTATTTCTTGATTACCCTTTATATCTGCTCAGCCTTCCTCAGGAGCCCTGGCTGTCTTCCACAGTATGCACCGGCCGAGGGCACTCGCTGCTGCTCTCCTGACCTGGTACTCCCCTATTTTTCTGCTACTGCAGCCACATCCCATGGCACCCGGCTTCTCTCAGCCACTGATGTTTCCAAATTCCCCAGAAACTGTGAAGCCACTGGGGGGCTCTGTCAGTAAACAGCCCTTCCATCTCTTGCTCGCTTGCCCCCCCCCCAGACCCCCACACTCTTCCTGAGCCACTTTCCCCTCTTCCTGTGGCGGCTCTTCTCTTGGGTCCCATCCTCCACGCCTCTTTCCACATGCCTCACTGTAAAACTCTATTTCCAAAGAACTAAACTTTCCTTTTGATTTGTAAAGGGTCACTTTTGGAACTTAAAAGATAGATACTTCTTTTCCCTTTCAAAAATCCTAGATTTCAAGACAATTGTCTCACAATAGGGCTCAGGAAAATTGGCTTTGAGGTTCAAAGCCGAGGAAAGATTCCTTTTCTCTAGGTGGATTATGGGTCTTCTCAGAAGTGATGAATGTCACTATTAAATGTGTAAGGAGCCACAGGGCAAAGAGTTTATGAGGAATTAAATATTCATTGATTTCAGGGCCAAAAATACTGTCTTCATTAGGGTTACCAAAGCATACTGAATGAGGAACTGTGAGTTTTGGTCACAACTTGCCTAATGATACACTTGGTGACTTTGAACAACTCCGCCAGTGAAAAATAATAGCAGCAGAAATTATTGAGCTCCTATTATATGGCCCAATTATAGCTGGCCTATCAGTGATGCTGGGCCTCTCATTCATTTTCTGGGACTCCTGTCTATTTGTTTCTGGTATTCTAGTCCCCTAATAACTATCCTAAATCTTCACTAGTCCACTCTAGTCTCTGACTCCTTCTACTGTGAGAAAACTTTAACTTCTACAGTGTAAACCGCCACTGTACTTTCTGACATTTGCGATCCCTTTCACAACTGATATGGGTGGTAACAAGTGAAAGTTCATTTATAGTTGTGGTGTCAAAATGTTGAGGTCATTTCTGTCTGATCATTTTATTTTCTCATTGAAGTAGGAAATGAAGTTATCTGCTGAGTTTGAGGGAGTACATTGTGGAGAAGAACTTCTGAAAAGAGTAAGAATGATTTTATATCCCTCCTGTGGGGAGCAGGGGAAAGGAGTAACTAATGAAACTGAAAAAATCCTGGTCACTGTTGAGGTCAAAATGATGCTAAAGGCAATGGATTAATTTGTCAAAGAACCAAGCTGGGAATTTTTTATTTTATTTAGTCAATGAATAGGACCAGAGGTGATTGATGTTAGGATTGAACCAGGTGTGTGTTCTACAGGAAAGATTTGAGAGAAAGGTAAGAAGGCATAAGAGTTAAAGAGATTAAGAAGAATCTAATCAGAAGTCGGAGGGATGTGAGGAAGGGGAAAGGCTGACCATCTCACCCTTCTGTCAACAGTCCTGCAACAGGGTTCCATTGCTTGTAGAACCATGTCCCAACTCCCCAACGTGCCTACATGGGAATGGTCTGACTCCTGACTATTTCCTTCCTCTCGTGTCACCCTTCCCCTTGTTCTCTGCCTTCAAGTCCATAGAGAGGGGGCTAGAAGAAAGTAATCCAACTCTGTAGTTTCTGATGAACGTTATTTGCTTATTTTCCATGTGTGTGCCCTCAGCCTGGCTTTTTTAGTCCAATCTTTTCTGCTTCCATAGGCTTATTCTTCATAAGCATGGCCCCTTTTCTCTTTTAAGTAGCAACACCACTGTTAATTTTTCTTCATTTCATTTCTTCTCCTTGAAACCTAATTTACCTCCCTGCTTCCATCCTCTCACCTCCATTCTGTCGCCTGCATGGAAGTTTTGGTTATCTTTCTCTCACATGGAGCAATGCTTATCATTCTTCTGCTCCAACAGCTTAGGTGAAGCACAAGTGCTCTGTCATGCACAGGTCTCCACGATCCGGCCTCAGTTCACCTCCCAGCATCTGTCATTTACTCTCTGCCCTCAATATTCTTATGTTCTGGCCACCCTGGACTCTTCACAGTCTGTTAAATATGTCATGTATGTTCATATGTTTTTGCTTCTGTTCACATTGTTTCTTCACTTCCCATCTCTACCTTGTAAAGTCCTAGTCGTCCCTTGAGTCACAAATGGTCCTCACCCTAATCTCCTTCTCCTCCTGTGAGCAGCCATAGCATGTTGCTTGCACTTTATCATTATGGCATTTAATTTACATTATATCTTGGTAATCCGCATGGATGTCTGTCTCCCCACTAAACTGGAAGGTCCATGTTGGTTGATATATTGTCCTGGTCATTATAATAGGAACTTAGCTCCTAGTTCAGTCATCAGTAACCCTTTTAGCAGGGGATAGGCCTGAAAGAGTGCTTTGAGATCAGGTTAGGGAGTTCTTGAACACCAAGTAATAAAGGAGAAAGGAAATTAATATATAATAGATATAAATGAATGCTTTTTCACTGAAGAACTGTTAATAGCCTCTTCATTTAATCTATTCTAACAAATTTTCCCACTGGCACAGAGAAGTAAACTCTTCTTTTACTCTTTTGAGCATCATTCAACTTTTCTTGAGTGTCTATCATGAGTTGAAAGGGAATATATCGTCCATCTAATTCAACTTCCTTAGCTTAAACAAGAAAACTGAGGCCAAGCAAGTGAAAATGATTTGATGTAAGCCTCACAGCTAATACATGGCAAGAGAGTGGCTACAAACTCGTCTTTAGAGGAAGCCTTGCTTCCTAACCCACTTGCCTGACTTAAAACAAAATCCTTACACATTTGAGTAGGTCATAGGCCCATTGATGGTACCCTATAAAGCCATGAGGAAAAAGACTCTTACCCTGATTACCAATTTCAAAACTTTAAGATATGAAAGAAGTTCTCCCTCTACCTCAGGTGTCATTTTTCTCATACCTGACTTCATGAAACTTTCCTAACTTCTTTTATTGCTGTCATAATTCCCTCTCTGCAAATTCATTTCACATCTCTCTATCAGACCACATGCCAGCTCCCAAATCTAAAATGAATGTTTCATTTCATTAGTCACCTATTTAAAAATCCTGCTGACTCTCCATTGATTACAGAATAGAATATTGATTACAGGATGAGAGACAGGTCTAGATTCAAAGCATAGCTCTGCCCTGTCACTAACTTCAGCAAGCTGTGTTTGTAGCAAATCTCTTAAACATTATGACCTTTAATTCCTATGTTTGACAAATGGGAATAGAGAGTTCAACATTTAGATACTGGAATTCAGCCAAATCTAAAAGTCTCCCTCCCACATAATTATATAAATAGCAAATGGGAAAAAAATTAAAGCAGCAAAAATATATCAGTAGTGTTCAAACAAGGGAAAGGATTATGTTATACATAAACTTTCAAAAATTGGTAGCCATCAAAAAGACAGACACAGAATTTCCAACTATTTGCAGAACAAAGTTCAGAAAAGGATGGCAAGCCTGTTAACAACATCCCCCAAACATGTACTCTATAGGGAAGGTAAGCAAACAAAATTCTGAAAAAATCTAACCACCCACCCCTATCCTTCCACATGGAAATAACAGATTCAGACAAGATTCGGTAACTCTTAGAGGAGACAAGGAATTGTCCGAGAGAGGCAAAGTCCTATCCCAACTCATGCTTTCAGGTCCTACCAGAAATTGGAGATATTGGGATACTCCATTTTAGTATCTTGAAGCTGGAAGGGGATAGTCAAATGGTTATAAACACTCAGAGTTGATTATCTCCAATAATAAATAATAATTTAGCAGAAAGGAACAAAAAAGAGAAAATAATTAGGACATGGGTCTCTGAGGGTAAGAAAGTGGAGAAGAAGCATGTTTAATGCCTGAAGGGAAGTGACCTGCACGTATATTATTGACACAGGGGCAAAGCTGTCCATTTGCTGTTTACCTTTTTCTCAGAGGAGGGGAAGGCAGGCATTAGGAGAAAGAGAAATTGCTTTGAAAAGTCATGGAGGATGTGAGAAGAGAGAGCAGGTCCTAGGCACATTGATGGTGCCTACGGAGGCACCTGACCCTGACCCTGATTACCAAATTCAAAAGAGAAACATTAAAAAAAAAATTAATGACATTGAAGCAGAGAGCCCAACAAACAGGACAAAATTCTAGATTACATTCTCTGAAGGAAGCAAAGGAACGTGGACTCCATGGTGATCAGAAGGAATTATCCGAAGCCCAACAGTATTTCTCAGTTTGACGAAGAAAAATCCCAATAGACAGAGTTTAGCACAGAAAACATTTACTAAAATCCCAGGAGATGGTAGAATACAGGTCCTCTTCCAACTGTACATAGCCACGGTTTTCTTCTGCTGTTTTCTCCTCCTTGAACCTAAGGTAATAGAAAAGCAAGTGGAATTCACCTGTACTGTACAGAACAAAAGGAACGTCAACGGAACTACTGTACCAAAAAAGATAAAAGGAAAGGATACAACTTTTCAAACCAATTGTCAGCAAAAATAAATACATATGAGAAAGAACACAGATGATGAAGAAATCATTCTGGAAGTAAGCAGACCACACACACACACACACACACACACCCTGCAAGTGCCTCATGATACAGAAGTTAATGAGAACATAAAATCAATTTTTAAAGAAATAAAGCATAAAGCAATATCCAAGATGGAAAGGGAGAAGAAGCTAAGCAAAGCTAAGAAAACAAACCAAGAACGATACAATGCCATTACAGAATGAGAAACAAATTAGAAAGTGCAGGGTATAGCTCTACTGAATATAATTTCAAACTCCAAAGCCATTAAGATTTAAATTTCTTCTATCCCTCTGCCTATGTGGGTAGGAGGTTAAATTAGCTTCTTTCTTTTCTCTTCCTGGCTGCATTCCCACAATTTGCTGTTCACCATTTCTGCTGTCTGGGGGATGAGGGTAGGTGTTGGTGTTGGGGGAATGAGGCGCAGCTCCTACGACGGGTGCAGATGTAACCCACCAACAGTGCCCTCTAGATGGCAGTAGCACACCTTCTGGCTCTGTGGAGTATCTTTGGGCCTTTTTCCAGAACCCCACGCGATTGCCTTGTCTGCCTCTTTTCTGGGTACCAGATTTCTGGGATCCACCCTTCTTTAGAATCATTTCCACAGGGTCCTTATCAAATCTCAAAACTATGCATCTTTAGCCACAGGAGGAATACAGCCCACTGCAGAAGTAAGCACCTATAGGATCTGTCGCCAGAGGGGGCAGTTCCAGCCAGAGCATCTGCCTTTAGAATATTCACCAGGGGGACGCTCAGGCTCCTGGGACAGGCACTAGGCTCCCCAAGGGGCCCTCTAGAAAAGCTGCACCTTGACAGAGGGGGCCGTGCATCCGCCCTGTTCTGATTTTCTCAGAGTACTTTTGTACACCCTTATTACTACTGAGCTATCTGGTCCAAGTTTGAGGACAGATGAAAAGAAAATCAGACCTCTATACCAGCCTGCTTTTACTTCTGTTTATCCCCAAAGCAGTAAATAAACTGCTTTGGATAAAAATAAAACAGAAGAGGTCAGTGAATGCAGCTCCCCAGGCATTACAGGTATCTCACAAAAGCCCATCTGTGGTTCTGGGAAATTGGCAACCTGCCAAGAAGAACATCGACTCGCTGTTTTTTCTGCCCTTGGCTTCATCAACACCTAGAAACGCCAAGGGAAGGCAGAAAGTCTGCTGTGCAGGAGGCTGTATCCTCCAGGCCCTGGAATTCCCGCTGGGGCAACCTCTTCTCTGGCATGCTCTGCAGTGGCTCACAGTTTCCATCTGTGTCTTAGGGATCTACCAGCAAAGATTACATCTTCTCCTTCTCCATCCAAGAGTGGCAGTTTGGGTGGGTATTCTGTCAATTCCTTACCAGAGAAATCCCTTCCTCTCCCGCCTCGGGTTTTCACATAGGCTGGAGGTGGGTGAACCACGACAGCTGGCAGAGCTGGGTTAGGACTGTGACCTTTCAGCATTCAACATGAAGTCTGGTGGTTCTTCGAATGAGAAATGGATGTCATTTTGTTAACTTTTGAGGCCTCCAATAGTGCACCTTGCTGTTTGTCCACCATATCCTGCCTTATATTATTACGGCAATATCATTATCCGTACACTGTATCACCCATTCTTATTTTCTCTGCAATGCCTGGGATGGCACCTTGCTCACTGAAAATACCCCAGAAGTGCCTGGGAAGTTAAATTTAATTTTAAGAGACACCAGCCTTTCCCTTCTCACGCACATGCCACCCACCCTTCAGTAGTGGAATGATACTTTTCCATTGCAGCTCCATTTTCTCCTTGTCTCTGAACTCCTTTAAAACTTTATTCATATGATCTTTATAACATTTAAATTTTTATTATCTTGCCTTTGCAGTGAGATCTTTAGTTCTTAACACGTACTTCTTTAAAGATGTTTTTAACATTCAATAAATATTGAAATAAATACATGTTAAATGAGATAAAAATCATCTTAGCTATATGTATTTCACAAGGGACTACCTTTTCTTTGCGTGTGTTTTACATGACATTGAACTAAGGAAATTCGAACAAGGATCATCTCAGAATGTTAGAGCAACCGAGGACTAGAGATTCTCCGTTCCAGTTTCCTCCGTGGGGATGTAGCAGCACTTCACAAATCCTGCCTCCCTTCGCCCTCTGCTGGCCATTCTAGTAACTGCACCTGGTAAAATCTCATTTCAGAATCAAGGATCTTTCCGTTTCCTCCAAGCTCCTGAAACTGTCTAAAACCAGTTTTAAATGAGCTGTACCTATATAAAAGATGTCCATAAAGTTCGTGTGCAAGTTAAAGTAGTGTGCAACTGCACACGAACTTTATCGACACGTGTTCACTCCACAAAAACTAAGAATATGTTACCCCTGGGTAATACTCGCTTAAGCACTTCAACTCTGAGGCCAGATTGCCTGTGTTCCTAAGTCCGTACTTCCATTTCATAAGTTGGACACATTACTAAACATCCTGACATCTCTGCCCCCAGGTTCCTGATCTGAAAAGTGGAAATAACAACAATAGTAGTAATAACAGTGGTAGTAGTAATGACCTTGCAAGGTTGTTGTGAGTCCAAATGAGTGGATGCCTGCAGAACACTTAGAAAACTGCCTGGAAAAGAGCAAGCCCTCATCATTATTGTTTGGTGATGGTGACAGCGGTGGCAGTTAATAACATTCGTACCAAGTACTTGTTTGTTCATCCTAGTAGAGTAAGTTCCTCGAGAGACACACCTACCCTTTCCTCTATTCATCTTTAAACCTTAGCACAGCGCCAGTGAAACCACCCTTACAAACTGATGAAGGGGTGCAAGGCGAGAATGAGAGTAAGGGCCCCAAAACTCTGAAAGGACAGGCTTAGGTAAAAATAATGACAGTAATCACCACTATCCCCTCATTTGCTTGGTAATAGTCACTAGCACCTATTTGCTTCCAGCTGGTGTTCATAAAGATTCTTAACTTTTTCCACATATGTGGTAGTAGTAAAAATTCTTAACTTTTCTTCATAGAAAACATCACCTTTTGGAACCCTAAAGGTAGTGTGTAAGATCTCTCCTAGGGCCTGCATTCCAGTGGACTGGTTGGTCCGCCCAGCACAACCACCCACACCAAGAAACCATCTTGACTGGAATCATGACCCAAGGAGATGAAGAAAAACAAGAAGATGATTTCCATACCCCTATAATGATGTCCACACTCCTATAATTTTGCCCCCAACTTAGGCAATTAGCAAATCTAATTACTTAATCCCCTGATCCCCTGTCAAATGATCCTTAAAACCCCTGTCTTAGCAATTCTTGGGGAGAAATTCTTCCCATCTCCTCACCTACCACTACGTGGAATATACTCTTTTTCTGTTGTAAGCCCTGCTATCTCTAGTTATTGGCTCCTCTTGGGCAGAGGGCAATAAAACTGGTTAGGTGGCAACACCTGCTTTGGTCAGTTCTTTGCAGGTCTTTGTATTTAAAGGGGGGAAAAAAGGTATTTCTCTTCCTTAGGAAATAAAGATCTATTATCTATTACTGTGTGACAAACCACTTGAAGCTTAGTAGCTTAAAACAACTACAAGTTATTATTTCTCCAAATTTTTATTTAGGCTCCTCTGCTGATCTTGCCAAGGCTCATGCATGCAATTGCAGTCACCTGGGAGTTCAACAGGGGCTGGATGACATGTGTATAAGACAACTTCTCTTCTATGTCTGAAGTCTCCACTGAGATGGCTGGACCAGCTCGGCCAGCTGGGTCTCCCTCCATGAGGTCTTTCATATCCTGGCTTTTTCACACGGAGGCAGAAATATTCTAACAGGGCAAGCCCCAGCACAAATGCTTATCAAGCCTACTGTTACCTTTATATTGCCTGGAGCAAATAATTGGCCGAGCTCAGAGCTGATGGGAAGAAGATTATATGGGGATATAAATACAGAGAAGTGTGATTCATTAGTGGGGACTGTTTGTCTTTTATAAAAGTCTGTTTATAATGGTGGCTTTTTCTGTACCCGGGACTGGTTCTCCCTCTTATCATCTCTCTCTCAAGTTTTCAAGATTAATTGATTAAAGAAGTCTATCATTTGTGCACACTATAGGAATATCCAATTCAAACAGATTTACTTTCTTTTTTTGGCCTGGGATGGGTTTGAACCCGCCACCTCCGGCATATGGGACAGGCGCCCTACTCCTTGAGCCACAGGCGCCGCCCTAAACAGATTTACTTTCAAAAGGAAGATGTACAAAAGTTAAAATCAGTTTTAGATGGATTATAAAGTAGAGAGCTGTGGTTTCTGGAAGAGCTTCACCTGGTTGTTTTACCCCTGTAGGACAGGCCCAGATGTCACTGCAATGACAGGAACAATGGCTTCTGGTGTGTCTGGAGCTTCATGGCTTTCTGAAGAAACTAAAGGTTTCAGAGTGCATGAATTTTTTGTTCCTTCTTGGAAAACAAATAAGAAAGTTTCATGGGAAATAGACACATACAAGCCGAGTGAAGATGCGAGGGAGAACTCTGTGTGCGCTATAACAAAGTATTATAAAATCCTATGGGAAATCTCATAGGTTGACCAAGTCTGGATAAGTCTGTCCCCAAAAGACATAATAAAATACAAAGAAATCAACTTTAAACTCTTCAAGAACTCTTTTCCTTGCCCAGGGATTTGATAAGATTTTGCTGCTGAGTATGAAACGTTTTCTAAACAAATGGCTCAGCAGAGGGGTACAGCGGAAATGCTCTGAGCCCATAAACAAATGACTCTATTTTGTCTATTTCTCAAAAAAATTTAAATTTAATTATAAAGTCACTTACATTTAAAGGAACTCCTGTTCTGATTGACTTATCAAGATGAACAAGAAATTCAATAATCTTTAGGAAGAGGAGAGAAAAATTTATATCCTAATGTTTTAAGTATGCTGACCATTTATAAAAGCTTCAGAAGCTTGCTAAAGCCATAACTCAATGAAAGAAGTATGAGGAGGAGGAATTTCACTATAAATTAAATTGATGGCCTTGGATGCAAAGTCTTAAGAGACAGAGAAAGACAAGTGGTTACCAGGCTGGAAAATAGTGGGGGGAGAGGAGACTCTAGGACAACAGTATTCTTAAGCAAAAATCATAAAGTTTTAATATTTGGCATATAAATACAGAAAAATTATATAAGAAAACATTTAGGTTATATTTCTATCAAAGTGAATCCTTGGATAAATTAAATTGGTTTGGTGATTTGACTTTCAAAATAGCTATATGTCTTTCCCCTGATTTTATCAGTTTGAAAAATGTTAGCATAATATTATTTTCTCATGGAAAAATCTAATTCTAACTTCCTAGATTTTCTAAACTGACTTCACTCCCATTAAATGTATAAAATTATAAAATTATGGCTTGATCATCCTTTGAAAGAATTTGCTCTTGTGAGCTTCAGACAACAGCACAAATCATACAGACCTGATACTTACACTGTTGGTATAAAATTTTAAATATCATTTTTCTCTGATGAATCATTATCAACATGGATTGTGTTTTTCTTTATAAACTTCCTCAGTTTACAAAACAGTTTACAAAATCCCTGGCTGACTTTGAGAACTAACACTAATGTTAAACAAATACCATTAAATTTAAATAGTTTTTTGGCTAAACAGACATTTTCTAGGTAGATTGCAATGTATAAAATAAAGGATAGGAAAGTAAGCAAACACAGTGTTATCATATATATTTATCTTATTTGTTTCCATTGTAGATTGGCCATTAGTTAAATCATTGAAAGGGATACCCACAAGCCTTTAGGTCATGTTAGTATACCTGGTCATTTTTGCTACTTTACAAAATATAAAAATATATAAAGGCGTTCACAGAACACAAGCAACCTTCACCAGAGTACTTACAGGGTTAACACACTTGTCTATGGTAAATAGTTCTCAGTTATCTATGTCCTAATTTCTCTGTGACTGTGAGAATTCACTAGTTAATTTGGATAAAAGATGTAGCTAAATTTGGTGATATACTATGTACAAAGAGATATGAATATACAAGATGGTGGAAGTGTTTTATCCAGCTGTCTATAATAGTTGGGAAATCTTGTCAGCTTTAATAATGACCTTCTATTACTTGTTCTCAGAATTCTGATGTCACTGTACGTTCTCCCCTATATCTCTCCTACCCCCAACACACATACATACACACACACACTACTACCCACTTTCCTGACAGTCAAACTTAAAATATTTGGGTAACTGGGTGGCACCTGTGGCTCAAAGGAGTAGGGCACTGGCCCTATATGCTGGAATTGGCAGGTTCAAACCCAGCTGCGGCCAAAAACTGCAAAAAAAAAAAAAAAATATATATATATATATTTGGGCAATTTAGTCACTGCTTCAAGGACAGAAATAGAATCTCAAACACAGATTTTACTTTACAGAAACTTAACTAAACTCTCTGTATAGTACCCACCACCCACCTTCACAGATGAATAAAAAGGTTTCTGCCAGAACCTTTGTGTATGATAAAAGTCAGATATCTCTGTATTGAGGGTTGAATTATAAGGGGAAAAACCATTATGGGACCTATTTTAAAATGTACAGCACAAGAGAAGGAGAACACTTTCTACACGAACATGAATTAGACCTAGTCCCCAGCCTGAAAGAGCTCATGGTTAAGCAAATCAAATTAATGATAGGAAATACAAGACTGTTTTAATAAGAAAAGAGATAACAGATTAAAATGACAGAAAATGTGGTAATGAATATAGAAGGAAGTCTTATTTCTAATTTGAACCTGTGAATAAAAGTCTAAAAGACAAAAGAAAATAAAGTAAGCAAAGGTAATGATACATAAAGAAAAGGCTTATGAAAACTTTATTTAATCCCACAATTAAGAGTTTTCTGCACTTCAGGAAAAATTAATAAATATATCCTGGTGACTTTTTAAAGGTCCAAAGAAAAGAAAGACTCCTTAAAAGCCCTAAAAAAAAAAGTGAAATTAAATAAAACAGTGTGAGAGGGTGTTTGTCTTCTGTTTTGCAATGCTAAATGCTAGAAAAAAGAAAAACAGAATAAAACCTAGATCTTCCATTAAAAAACAATCTATGGGCACCCCTCCCCCCAAACCCCTGCAGTGGCTGACACCTATAATCCTAGCACTGTGGGAGGCCAAGACCAGGGTATTGCCTGAGCTCACATGTTAGAAACCAGCCTGACTACTCGGGAGGCTGAGGCAAGAGAATCGCGTAAGCCCAAGAGTTAGAGGTTGCTGTGAGCCGTGAGACGCCACGGCACTCTACCCAAGGGCGGTACAGTGAGACTCTGTCTCTATAAAAAAAAAAAAAAAAAGAAACCAGCCTGAGCCAGAGGGAAACCTTGTCTCTAAAAATAGCTGGGCATTGTAGCAGGCTCCTATAGACCCAGCTACTTGGGACACTGAGGCAAAAGAATTGCTTAAGCCCAAGGGTTTGAGGTTGCTGTGAGCTATGACACCACAGCACTCTTACCAAGGGTGACAAAGTGAGACTCTGTCTCAAAAAAGAAAAGAAAAGAAAAAAAAGAATCTATGGCCAGTTGGGTGGCTCATGTTGGATTTGGAGACCAGGGCTCAGGTACCAAAGTCAGACCACATCTCCATGAAAAAAATTTTTTTTCTTTTTTTTAAGAAAGAGTCTCACGGGTGGCGCCTGTGGCTCAAGGAGTAGGGCACCGGTCCCACATGCCGGAGGTGGCAGGGTCAAACCCAGCCCCGGCCAAAAACAAAACAAAAACAAACAAACAAAAAAAAAAAAACAATAAAGATTTATTTAAAAAAAAAAAAAAAAGAAAGAGTCTCACTCAGTCGCCCTGGGCTTGAGTGCTGTGTTGTCATAGCTCACGGTAACCTCAAACTCTTGAGCTCAAGTGATTCTCTTGCCTCAGCCTCTCGAGTAATTGGGAGTACATGCTCCTGCCACAATACCCGCCTATATTTTAGAGATGGGGTCTCACTATAGCTCAGGCTGGTCTTGAACTCCTAAGCTCAAGCAATCCATCTGCCTCAGCCTCCTAGAATGCTGTGATTACAGGTGTGAGCCACCATGCCTGGCCCTGAAAAAAATTGTTTAAAAGAATCTAAAGTCATTTTGTTTTTGTATTTGATAATTACATAAATACATTTAATGTTTTGAAATTTTTAATGATTCAAAGTAGAATTTAAAATAGAATGGCTTAACTTGTAAATCACTGTAGAAGACACAGGTAGGCAAATCAGTAGATAAAGAGAAGAAAATCATGCGGGGGGTGGAGGGGAGGAAGAGTGTGCTGAGCAATCCAGACAGGGCACCCCCAATTACACTCTCCTGAGCAGTGGTTCACGCCTGTAATCCTAGGCACTCTGGGAGGCTGAGGCAGGAGGATTAACTCATTTTATAATGAAGCAGAAAAATTAGCTAGTGTGGTGGCACACTCCTATAGTCCCAGCTACGTAAGAGGCTGAAGCAGGAGGATTGCTTGAACCCAGGAGCTTGAAGTTGTTGTAAGCTGTGGTGACGCCACTGCACTCCTACTCAGGCAACAAGACTCTGTCTAAATTAATTAATTAATTAATTTTATAAAATATATGTGTTCTATTCATTCATTAAACTAATATTTATTAAATACCTATAAGTGCCGGGCTATGTGCAAGGTATAATGACACAGGCATGAATAAAACAGACACAAACTCTACCCTAACAATCAAAAGTATTGGTGAAGAAGATAGTTAAATAGACAATATCAATACAGAGGATAAATGAATGGTTAGAAGATATTCAGGGTGCTGTGTGTGCACACAGGCGAGAAAACCTCAGACAAGGAAAACTCAGTGGAGTGTTACCTAAGCAGATACTAACAGAAGGTTAGGAATTAGCTAAGCTAAAGTGGACTAGGAGTTGGTAATGTTCCTGGCGACTCACCAGATGACTAGATGGCAGAGTGTTGGATGCTGGATTCAAGGAGGTGGTAAATAGACTGGAGAGCTGATTATGAGACAGTTGGGGGTGACGAGGTGATCAACATTGGGATGTGGGGAGGAGGGTACCACTGTTTCTCCTTTTTACCAGGAAAGCAACAGCTTTCCCAAAACCTCCATGTAGAACCTGGCTTAAATCTCATTGGTCCCAAAAGAAGTTCGGCAAGCTGTAACTCCAAGGAAGAGCATTCAGAAAACGAATTTCAGGCAAATCTCATTGGCCGAAACTGTATCACATGCCTACCTCTAAGAGTAGAGGAGGCGAAGAAATGAGTATTCAGATTTTCCACCCTCTACAGCATAGGCAGGAAAAGAGACAGGGCTTGGAAGTCACAGCCAGTACAGCAGTGCGCAAAAGGCAATAGCATCTGGTCCCCGAAGGCATCCAAAGTTCCTCCACTGATAGTAAGAGGGTGGTAAGGTGGGTATGTAGCTATTTATCAAGTTTAGAAAGTTTCCTTTTAGTCTAACTTTTCTGAGCGTAAAATTATAAATGAGTGTTATAAATGCCTTTGCAGTATCTAGTAAGAGTGTGGATTTTTAGCCCATTAATGTAGTAAATTATATTGACACATTTTGTGTTACTATATCTTCCTTGTAGTCTTATATATATCCAATTTGATCAGAACATTTTACTTTTAAGCATTTCTCTTAGGACTTGTGCAACTATTTTCATCTGCAAATTGACCTACAGTTTTATTCTCTTGTAATATAGATATTGTGGGGGTGGAGCCATTTTACAGAGATGAACAAAATAATGCCTTTGGTAGGCTAGTGAGTATTGTGTGTGTGTGTGTGAATAATATTTCGAGGGTAAGAAATCCCACCAAAAAACTAAAGAAATAAATAAAATAGGAGCCGGGCGTGGTGGCTCATGCCTGTAATCCCAGCACTCCGGGATGCCAAGGCTGGTGAATTGCCTGAGTTCAGTAGTTTGAGCCAGCCTGAGCAAGAGCAAGACCCCATCTTTAAAAATAGCTAGCCATGATTGCGGGAGGGACTTTGCCTGACAATTGCAATCAGTGTAGCTGGCTTATTGTACCCTCAGTGAATCCCCAACAATAAAAAAAAAAAAAAAGAGAAAAAAAAAATAGCTAGCCATTGTGGCAGGTGCCTATAGTCCCAACTACTCAGGAGGCTGAGACAAGAGGATTGGTTGGCCCAAGAGTTTGAGGTTCCTATAAGCTATGACACCATGGCACTCTACCCTGGGGTAACAGAGTAAGACTCTGTGAAAGAAAGAAGGAAAGGAAGGAAAGAAAGAAAAGGAAAAAAGGGAAGGAAGGAAAGAAAAAAAAAGGAAGGAAAAGGGGCGGCGCCTGTGGCTCAGTCGGTAAGGCGCCGGCCCCATATACCGAGGGTGGCGGGTTCAAACCCGGCCCCGGCCAAATTGCAACCAAAAAATAGCCGGGCGTTGTGGCGGGCGCCTGTAGTCCCAGCTGCTCGGGAGGCTGAGGCAAGAGAATCGCTTAAGCCCAGGAATTGGAGGTTGCTGTGAGCTGTGTGAGGCCACGGCACTCTACCGAGGGCCATAAAGTGAGACTCTGTCTCTACAAAAAAAAAAAAAAAGGAAGGAAAAGAAGAAAAGGGAGGAAGAGGAGAAGAGAAGAATTTAGAAAATTGATACTGGTGGGAAAGGAGAAATGCTAAAAACCATAGACATGGAAGGCCCCTCTGCTAAAATGAGATCTTGACGAAGACCTGGATGAAATGAGAGAGTGAATTATTTCAGCATCTGGGGGTAGAGCCTTCTGGTGAGGGGCAGGAAGCACAGAAGCCCTAGAGCAGGAGTGTGTTTGGGAATATAAATGTCTTATATAACACAACGACTAAGAAAATGCCGTGAAGGCTATGTTAACCAGTTTGATGAAAACAGTTCAAATTGTATATAAAACCAGCACATTGTACCCCATGATTGCATTAACGTACATGGCTATGATTTAATAATAAAAAAAAAATCCTCGGTAGGTACAGTCAATAAACACTTGCTTAATAGTTAAAATGTTTTGTTTCAGACAATGAGAGAGGATATAAATAAAATGATCTTATTTCAACACAAAAAAAAAAAAATAGAAAAAAGAAACAGGAAGGAGGCTGCAAACGAGGTGGAAACTGGTAAGAAATGTGGGCAGACAGGTTGGACAGAGTCAGACCCTTAGGACCACAGAGAGACTGAAGGGACTTTGGCTTTTGTTTACAACACATCTCTGCAAGGAGAGAGAGAGAATGGTTGCTTGGAGAAGGGGTTGCTGTGGACTGCTAACATGTGGACAGATTCAGAATATACTCAGATGGTAGTGAAACTGCCCTTACAAACTGATGAAGGGATTCAAGGTGAGAATAAGAGTAAGGGCCCCAAAACCCAGTGAAGGAAGAGGGTCAGCTAAAATAATGATAATAATCAGTCACTGTCCCCTTGTTTGCTTCTCTGTAATTGCTATGCTACAGAGCACAGGTGATAGCCATGAAGATTTTTTTTTTTTTTAAGAGACAGAGTCTCACTTTATGGCCCTCAGTAGAGTGCTGTGGCCTCCCACAGCTCACAGCAACCTCCAACTCCTGGGCTTAAGCGATTCTCTTGCCTCAGCCTCCCGAGTAGCTGGGACTACAGGCGCCAGCCACAACGCCCGGCTGTTTTTTGGTTGCAGTTTGGCAGGGGCCGAGTTTGAACCTGCCACCCTCGGTATATGGGGCCGGCGCCCTACCGACTGAGCCACAGGCACCGCCCTAGCCATAAAGATTTTTAACTTTTCTCAGCAAATAACTTCCCCCATTCAGCACCTAAGGGTAGTTACTGAGAGATCGTCCAGGTCCTGCTTCCCTTGGGTTGGCTGACTCACCCGGACAGAGGCCCATACCAGGCTGATTCCACCCTGAAACCAGCCAATTAGCGGGCCCTGATTGCCTAATCCTCTGCCCACCAAACTGTCTCTAAAAATCCTGTCTCCTCAATGCTTGGGGAGGCAGATATGAGAAATTTCTCCTGTCTCCCCACTCAGTACTGTGCAGAATAAACTCTTTCTCTGCTGTAACCCTGCTGTCCCTGGATACTGGCTTTCTCCTGGGCAGTGGGCAGATCAACCTGGCTGGGCAGCAGTCAAGTCAACAGGATTTGCTGGGAGTGGATGTATTTGGAAAATAGAGTAAAATGGATTTGCTGATGTTTAGATTGAGGTATGAGGAAAAGGGAACAATCAAGCCTGATTCTAAGGTTGTTTAGCCTGAGCAACTTGGTCAACACAAATGCCTTTCACTAAGACGGAGAAATTCAATAGTATAGTTTAGTGCTTATTAAATCTGATGGGCCTTTCAGACATCTAAAAGGATATAGTGGCCATGAGATAAATTTTTGAGTCTAAAGTTCAGAGGAAAGGTGGAGGCTGGCAATATAAATTTTGGAGTTGTTAGTACAAGAAAAGGTATTTAATTCCATTGGACTAGATAAAATCACCTAGAGAATGAATAGAGATAATGAAAAGAAAATCTACAGAATTAGGTCACTTTCCCCAGAAGTAAAGTTTCTGTGACAATGATTGAAGGCACTTGATTCATTCAGAGGGCTCTCTCTCCTCAACAACAACCTGTAAGGTCATGAGGGAAATATAATAAAGAAGGGGGAGATTGGAGTTCTAATCCTTGGTTAGGGCATGGGGGGCTTAGAGCCCCTGGGGGTTAAACTGACCTACCCAGAGACAAGGAGGCTGGGCTTTCATACTCTTAAATTAGTCATTGGCTGCAAGAGAAAGAAGTGGGGAATATACCTCCAGACATCTCCCAGGAGGGGGATCCTATTAGACAAGAACAGTTTTTCAGCAGTTGCAAGTATAAACCTTTCACTGGGGCACTTAGGGCAGCAGAGGGATGAGTGAAACGTCTGATGAAAAAGTAAGACCTGTTAGAGGATCAGCACTGTCCAGGACCAAGGACTAAACCCTTTAGAAATCTGGATGACGAGGCAGAAAAATCAAAGGTACAGGCAGTGAGAGAGAGAGGAATGACCCAGAAGCTAAGTGAAAAAGGTATTTTGAGGAAAAGTTGCTAACAAAACACTACCCTGTTTCCCCGAAAATAAGACAGTGTCTTATTTTAAGTGTCTTTCGGGGAAAATAAGACAGTGTCTTATTTTAAGGTGTGCTCCCAAAGATGCGCTAGGTCTTATTTTCAGGGGACGTCTTATCTTTCCTGTAAGTAGGTCTTATTTTCGGAGGATGTCTTATTTTCAGGGAAACGGGGTAGTATAGGAATAAATCTAATTAAAAATGTGAAAGTCGGGTGGGGCGGGATGGCTCACGCTTGTAATCCTAGCACCTAGCAGGCCGAGGCAGGTGGATTGCCTGAGCTCACAGGTTTGAGACCAGGCTGAGCAAGATAAAGACTTCCTCTCTAAAAATAGCTGGGCACTGTGGCGGGTACCTGTAGTCCCAGCTACTTGGGAGGCTGAGGCAAGAGAATCGCTTGAGCCGAAGAGTTTGAGGTTGCTGTGAGCTAAAATGCCATGGCACTCCACTGAGGGCGACAAAGTAAGACTCTATCTCAAAAAAAAAAAAAAAAAACTGTGAAAATCTTTTAATTTGCACACTATAAAATATTATTGAATTAAATTAATGAAGACCTAAATAAACCAAAGGATCTACCATGCTCATGGTTTAAAATTTTAGTGTTGTAAAGATTTCAATTTCCCCCAAATTGATTGATAATCAAATCCAATCTCAGTCAAAATCCAAGTAGGAGTGCTGTGGGAACACATACGTAGATTAGCGTTCTGATTCTGAAATGTATGTGAAACACCAAAGGACCAAAAATAGCCAAGGACATTTCAAAGGATTTGTACAACCAGATAACATGATCTATTCTAAACCTATAGTAATTTAGAGAATACAGTATTGACCCACAGATAGCAAATTGACTAACAAACAGAATATTGAATACAGAAACAGATCCCTACACACAGAATATATATTCTAAATATATTTATGAAAATGGCAACATTTCAGTTTTCTAGCAAACCCTTTCAATAAATGATACTGGGCCAAATGGATATGCAAATGGGAAAAATTAATCATGACTCCTAGGTTTACTATAAAAACAAAATCATTTCTAGATGGATTATGCATTTAAAAGTAAAAGTAAAACTATAAATCTTTTTTTAAAAAATAGGAGAGTATTTTCATGCTTTGGGGGTAGACAAAGATACTGTAATAGGATTAAAATGTTAGTATAAAGAAAAAAATTGGTAAATTGGACCATGTTGAAATTAAGAACTTCTGTTTGCAAAGTTATGCCATTAAGGCAACAAAAAGGCAATCCACAAGTGGGAGAAATTGTTCTCATTATATCTAACAAAAGGAAATGTTCAAGAGTAGGCTGGGTACAGTGGCTCACACCTGTAATCCTAGCACTCTGGGCGGCCAAGGTGGGTGGATCCTTTGAGCTCAGGAGCTCAAGACCAGACTGAGCAAGAGCAAGACCGTCTCCACTAAAAACAGAAAAAATAGGGCAGCGACTGTGGCTCAGTCGGTAAGGCACCGGCCCCATATACCGAGGGTGGTGGGTTCAAACCCGGCCCCGGCCAAACTGCAACCAAAAAATAGCCGGGCATTGTGGCGGGCGCCTGTAGTCCCAGCTACTCGGGAGGCTGAGGCAAGAGAATCGCTTAAGCCCAGGAGTTGGAGGTTGCTGTGAGCTGTGTGAGGCCACAGCACTCTACCGAGGGCCATAAAAGTAAGACTCTGTCTCTACAAAAAAAAAAAAAAAAAGAAAGAAAAAATATCTGGGCATTGTGGAAGACTCCCATAGTCCCAGCTACTCAGGAGGCTTAGACAGGAGGATCACTTGGACCCAGGAGTTTGAGGTTGCTATGAACTAGGCTGATACCATGGCACTCTAGCCATGGGCAACAGAGTGAGACTCCATCTCAAAAAAAAAAAAAGTTCAGGAGTATGTAAAGAATTCCTGCAAATCAATATGAAAATGACAGGCAATTCAAGTGAAGTGACAAATGATTTCTAAAGACTCTTCACCAAAAAAGGATAGCTAAATGTCTGATTAATGTATAAAAGGAACCACAATGTGATAGAACTGTATGCCAACCACAGGACATGTGCACAAATATTCACAACAGAACTAGCTTAATAGCCAAAAACTGGAAATAGCCTGTTAACATTGCACGTGATGGACTTAAGTATATTTGTGCAATGAATTTCTTTTTTTTTTTTTTTTTGTAGAGACAGGGTCTCACTTTATGGCCCTCGGTAGAGTGCCGTGGCCTCACACAGCTCACAGCAACCTCCAACTCCTGGGCTTATGTGATTCTCTTGCCTCAGCCTCCCGAGTAGCTGGGACTACAGGCGCCCGCCACAACGCCCAGCTATTTTTTTTTTGGTTGCAGTTCAGCTGGGGCCGGGTTTGAACCCGCCACCCTCGGTATATGGGGCCGGTGCCTTACCGACTGAGCCACAGGCGCCGCCCTGTGCAATGAATCTCTGTACAGGAATGAGAGTGATAGAACTACAGCTATATGTAGCGGCATCCATGCGTCTCACAAACACGGCTGAGTGAAAGCACAAACAAATGGGTATCAAAGGAACTCAGTAAATTTCACCCTGAATATGACTTTTGGCATAAAGAATAATTTTAATTGAAGGCCATTCGAGGTCAAGAAACACTGGAGGAGGAGAGAAGGGGAGAAAGGGATGGGTGTGCTCCCACTTAAGGGGCACATGGTTACTGCATGGGACACCTCCTGGGGGCCAATACAATTAGAAGAGGGATTTTACCTACAAATGCAAACAGTGTAACCTAATTCTTTGTACCCTCAATTAATCTGAAACAATAAAATAAAAAAAATAAATAAAAATAATTAAACAAACAAAAAGAAACATTGGAAGAGGCCTTTCCTCTATCAGCATAAACTAGATGGAGAGGATCAGAAGATCAAAAGGGGCGATTAACTCCCCTCACCCCTTCCTCTTATCTCAATATAGTTCAGCAATGAAGGTCAAGAACGTAAGACCTTGTTGAAATCATTTAAGTCATAAATACTTGTCTCCCAGATTAATTTACAAGTCAGTCTATTTCTCTTCCATCTATTTGTTGTAGATGTCCTACAGTCCTCAATTGTCCTCAGCAGACATCCATTGTCCCATAGTCCTCAATGTCCCCCCCTCCTCTCTGACAGTGCTGTGTATATTAAGATATCCGAACTCCACTGGAGAATTGGGTTATCACTCTGATTCCTTCAAGTGTGCCTGGTAAATAATTTTTTAATCTTTCTCTTATTAATTATGAGTTGATCTTTCAGCGAACTTTCAAGGGAAAGGGCACGTTTCCCTTCACCCCTGTAGTTTGAGTAGCAGGCAGGGTCTCAAAGTCACTCTGCTCTGAAAGCCTCGGTGAGGAAAATTGGAACTCAGACCAGCTAGCAATGTGGTAACACGTGTTAACTACCAGTCAGACTCCTGGTTTTCCTCTCCGGGGGCTCCAGTTGAGAAGATGGTAAAAAATCATTGCCCTTTCCAAATTTAAGATTAATGAGAGAAATGATTTTTTTTTTTTTTTTTTGGTAGAGACAGAGTTTCACTTTATTGCCCTCGGTAGAGTGCCGTGGCGTCACACAGCTCACAGCAACCTCCAACTCCTGGGCTTAGGCGATTCTCCTGCCTCAGCCTCCCAAGTAGCTGGGACTACAGGCACCCCCCACAATGCCCGGCTATTTTTTTGTTGTTGTTGTTGCAGTTTGGCGAGGGCTGGGTTTGAACCTGCCACCCTTGGTATATGGGGCTGGCGCCCTGCTCACTGAGCCATAGGCGCCGCCCGAGAAATGATTTTTTTTATGATTGATGAGTCTGTCTTTTGAGCAACCATCTGAAGCGTGTGTTTTCTCGGGAACACTGTAGGCGGACAGGGCTGAAGTCTGGGAGTCTGAGACATGTAAGATTCTAAGCAGCACACTCCTGCCAAACATGACATGCTCCAGGGAAGTCGTTGTCTCAAAATGTCCTATCATGTCTGTTTCTGAGTGAATTTGGGGGAATCTTGGAAACTGCCTTTTATATGAAGAGGCATTGGCTTAAACTGTCTTCTCTATAAAGACACATTGGATTGAGTCACTTTTGGCCAAAAGAATGGATCCTTTAAATTTAAAAAAGAAAGGAAGAAAGAAAGAAAAGGAAAAAGCTTCTTTTAGAGATCTCTTATTTTAAATAATCACCTTATTTGTATTAATTGAGCAATTAGATTTATTTTTAAAAGACACAATGTCGTAGCTTGCCTTAAAATTCTCTTGATAAAATTGAAGAATGAATAGCTGATCTAAAACAAAAATAAAAATCCTTTGAACACTGTTCCTATGGGAATAATGACAGAGGCAATTTACCTCATTACCTAATGGCTAAAGCTCCGTATTTTCATCTCAGCAGCCTACGTGTGATTCCTGGGCAGGGAATGAGCTAGTTCTGGTTTGGTATTTATGTAACTTGTGCAGTTTTGTTGATTCTCTTCCTTCCAGCACACAGCTTTTGTTTTCCTATACTTTAAGGGACACAGGGGGCTTTTAGATATTATTTCCCTATAAATGTTCAGCTGAGAAGCTGAGACCCTAGAAAACAAGGCTGGACAGAAAAATGTGGGACAATTTTGGTTTATGGCCAGTGAAACTCTCCTTTCTTTGAGCTGTTTTCATCCTTTTGGATCTCATTACAGAAAACTGTCTTCCACCTACCTCGTGGTTCCTTGATTAAAGGAACCATTAAAGCCAGGTCATGGCTTATTGGCTTCTAATGAATCTTCTTTAACCATGTGACAACACTGGACTCTCTCTGAACTTGTTCTGATTCAGCTGCCCAATTCACGGATTATTCTTTGCTCAGTTAAACTCTGTTAAATGTAATTTGTCTGAATGGGTTCTGAAATAGAACTCTGAGAGATTCCAAAGAAGACCACATGGACAAGCAGGGTCCTTGACAGATTGTGCCCATTATTGGGGCTCACAGGTAAGTTCTCTCTTTCATCCTGGAGCTCCATAGATTTGGGTCTGAGCTGTCTGACTTTGAGCAAATTTTTGATCCTAACCGGTCCAAAAATTGTAAGAGACACTGAACTGAGTCTGGAATCAGATTAGATCTGGGTCTGGGATCAGATTGGATCTGATTATTAACCCATGTGGCAATCCTCCTGTCTCAGTCTCCCAAAATGCTGGGATTGCATGCATGAGTCACTTCTCCTGGCCCTTAATTGGCTATCTTAAAATGCTTCTGTGAAAGAAATCTGCATCCATAAAAGAAATTGTCGTTTATCAGAATGTCTGAGAGGCAGGACTGAGTCACTAAAAACTCTTACCATTGTTTAAATCTACATGACCAATCTTACTTTTGTTTAAGGTACTTTTCCTGACCATCTTGTCTTAAGTAGAGCTTTATGTTAAACCTCCCCTCCCCACCCCCCACCCCACCCCCACACCCTCTGGGATAAAACAATTGATAGGTTGGCTGGAGGAACTCTAAAAACAGACCAAGCATAGGCCACTCCATTGTGAGCATAAGGCACTCCATCTTGGCTGTTCAGTGACCTCTGCTGAAACCACCTTCCTTCTGGGACCCAGCCAGAAGGAGGAACTAGGGGACCCAATAGAAACTGCAAAGGAGCAGACAGGTCTCAGCGGGAAGCCAGCTGGAACTACTGTACCTGGCAATAGTCACTAGTTCACCAAAGTAACAATCCCCCCCACCCACCTAAAACCTTTACAAGATCAGCACTCTTGCTCTTCAGGGCTGATACCTATTGAGTCTTGGTTGCCTTCACCAAGGTACCAAATAAACTTTAGCTATTTCTCTACGTCCGGCTTTGCGACTTGATTGAGTAGACCACTACCTTACAAATGATGATACAATATTTAGGCCTCAAATTTTAGGTCTGTGCTTTTGAAATATAAATTTTCTGTCTTGTTTTAGCTAAGAATCATCTTTCTAAAAGGCAAATTACTACCTAGCTAATGATTTCTTCGGGCAATAAAATAGGTAATTAAAAGATTGATAGTCTGAATTTTTAAAAATAATAGCATTTAAGAGCTGGCAAAATAAATTCTTTAAATAAGAACTATTAAAACTACTCCTGGCTGGGTATGGTGGTTCATGTCTGTAATTCTAGCACTCTGGGAGGTGAAGGCAGGTGGATTGCTTGAGCTTGGGAGTTTAAGACCAGCCTCAGCAAGAGTGAGACCCTGTGAGACTCTAAAAATAGAAAAAGTAACCGGTCACTGTGGCAGATCTCAGCTGTTTGGGAGGCTATCTGGGAGGCTGGGAGGACGCTCATTTGATCCCAAGAGTTTGAAGTTGCTGTGAGCTATGATGACACCATAACACTCAGGATGACTAAGACTCTTGTCTTAAAAAAAACCCCTACTCCTGTCTGTATGACTATGTGCCATTTGTATGTGGTATTTACTAACAAATTATATTAAAAGAGCTCTAATTGACTTAAAATAATAAGCACTTAAATCAAATATTTTATTAAGAAAATAGAAAACTTAAATAGTTTTCTAGTTCACATGACTTTAAGAACATAGTAATTGACTTCTGCTCAACTTTCTTTTATATTCTATTACAGTCTGATTCACAATTTCTCTTTAACTATTATTTAGTGTCAATCTAATGAGAAGAAACTATGACTCACCTTCAGTATTCTTTCATTCTCTAAGCTGATTTAGACTTATAATCTTTACCCCAAATCCACTTTGTTCAGTATGTTAATAACTGACTTGTTTCTTTAAAGATTCTACCTGAATTGAAGCCATAGAGCCTCTAGGTGTGGACTCCAGTGGTTACAGACAAAGTATCTCAGGGCACTCAAAAGCTTACTCCAAAATGCCTCCAGTCAGATTCGTTATAGCTCTCAGCAAAACGTGCAGGTTGACATAAGGAAATGCTGCCACCATTCACACAGAATTCAAATATGCTTTTGGAGTCTGCCATGCAGTTGGCACAATTTGAAAATCTCATTTCATAATTTCTGTTGATCCTCCTATTGTTAATAGACCAGTAACATCAGATACATTGTATGTTGAGCCAAATAGACTTCTTTCTTTTAACTTCTGGACTTGATCTCCTAACACATTGAACATGTGCAAATGGGGATGATTAGAAAAAAGAAAAATATTAATATATTGTTGGCACTTCCCTGGGATCTACAATATATGTAACCAAATTATTCCCCAGGACACCATTTGTGAATCTCATCAAATCTCTGGAGGAAACTGCCCATGAAGGCCCAGACTATTCCTTCTTGATGCTCCAAGTTGATTTTATAGACTTACCTCCAGCTTTAGACTTTTCTCACAGTTTCATTCTCGTTTTCATGATTAGTGGCTAGACCAAATGCCACACAAGTAGATATGCTGGTGCTACAAAGTGGGAAAGAAATTAGTAAATAAGATTGTCTCCTGTTTTGGTATCTCTTTATGAATTGAGTTAGATCAAGGAACTTATTTTAAGCTACTTCTTGTAAATGTTCTGGGGTAGTTACTTAATTTTCGTACTGCATGTCTTTCCCAATCCTCAGGGACAGGTGAAATGTAAAAACTTAGAAATAAAAAAACAATTTTTTGAGACAGAGTCTCACTTTGTCACCCTTGGCAGAGTGCCTCAGTGTCATAGCTCACAGCAACCTCAAACTCTTGGGCTCAAGTGATCCTCTTGCCTCAGCCTCCCCAGTAGCTGGGACTATAGGCACCTACTACAACGCCTGGTTATTTTTAGAGATGGGGGTCTCCCTCTTGCTTAGGCTGGTCTTGAACTCCTGAGTTTAGGTAATCCCTATCTTGACCTGCCAGAGTACTAGGATTATAGGTGTAAGCCATTGTGCTTGGCCTCATTAAAAATGATTTTGAAAAAAAAAAAAAAAACTGCTGTAGCTCCTCTTCCACAATCGAAGCAAATGTGACTGGGGCTGCCATGGAGGGGGCCGTCACTGAGGAACACAGCCAGGGATCAGGACTGTCTAGAAGTGGAAACGCTGCCGTGAAATCAGGGGACTGCAGGTCTTGGGGACTCCCCAGGCCTGCACAGCTCTCTTCTGAGTCTGACGTCAATAGCTCTGAAGATGGTGAACTCTGAATAACATCAGAAAGATTATAGCCTCCGGAACTATCTGAACGTTTACGTGCCTTCTTTTTAGCTTTCGTTTTTGCCTTTTTGAAAACAGTTTCCAAATAATTTTGTTCTGTATTTATTTCTTCTTTTAAAAAGATGTCTCCAGGGCGGCGCCAGTGGCTCAGTCGGTAAGGCGCCGGCCCCATATACCGAGGGTGGCAGGTTCAAACCCGCCCCGGCCAAACTGCAACCAAAAAATAGCCGGGCATTGTGGCGGGCGCCTGTAGTCCCAGCTGCTCGGGAGGCTGAGGCAAGAGAATCGCTTAAGCCCAGGAGTTGGAGGTTGCTGTGAGCTGTGTGAGGTCACAGCACTCTACAGAGGGCCATAAAGTGAGACTCTGTCTCTACAAAAAAAAAAAAAAAAAAAAAAGATGTCTCCATTTTCTACTTCCAAATAGCTAATATCTGGTTCATCTTGATAAGATGTAATGAATCTTCTATCCATTGCTGGAATCATTTTTCGGTAGAACATAGAAAGATCCTTCAATACACCATCACTTAAAACATCAAGAGACCTTGCTTCAAGTAAAGCTGCCATGTTCAGTCCAATGAACTGTAAACAAGATAATTTCAATTGTTCAGCGTTATACATTACTGCAAATTCCAGGAGCATAGCAGCATTCTTAAGGGTTAATTAATACTACTTCACAAATCTCTTTCAATCGAGTTATGAGAAGCTGATCAGCCACCACAAGAACACTACAAATAAAATCCACATTTTGAGATTCTTTGACCCCTACAGCTTCGTCAGTGTAGAGGTAGTCCAAAATCACTTGCAGGAATCAGAATGTATCGGCATTTCCAGAGCTGCACAACTGGAAGCCTCAATCCAGGAGCTACTCAGCATTCTATGAAAATAATGGAGTCTGGCACAGAGAACACATTTGTGACAGGGGAATTCCTTTCCATCCACTGACTTCATGGTCACATCACACAGAAATGAGCATTTTTTCCGATTTAGTGATTTAGCTTCAGTTTATTAGCAGTTTTCTTGGCAATAACATTAATCTTTTCATTTTCAAATCTGATTCCATCCAACCTACTGCCCAAAGTACTGAAGCCAAATTTCTTTGCAACATTTTGCAGCATTCTTACAGGATCATCTTTCCCAACACTTTTTATAAGATTTAGGTTTACTTTTCTGCTTTTCACTAATTGTATGAGCTCGGTTACTCTTATAAACTTCAAATGTTGACTTCTGATTATCATCCTCACAGCAATTCACTTTATTCAAATGAGAATTCAGAGTGCTTTGATATTCTTCTGTTTTTTTTTTTTTGTTTGAGGGTATTCTTGGTTTGAAGCCATGAGTTAAGAAGTCACAAGTATCTGTGTATATAAACTGCAGAGGGTATTCAAACAAGTCAGGATGAACCTTCTCCACCACAAAGAGATGGCATCCTGCAGAATCTTCATCTTTCTGGTAAACATCTGTAAATTCTAAACTAGTATCATCTGAGAGAAAAAAAAAAAAAAAACCATCAAGACACTGAACTTAAATGGCCAGAAGCATTAACTTTGGCCCCTATAAAAATCTGGAATGTTTCAATTAGGAGACATAGTTTAGGAGTTTGAAGGGGTTTGAAACAGTGTTCTGCCTACTGACACCTATAAATCTTCTATTCTTGGAGTGGCTTAGCACTACGGTGATTTAGTGAACAATTCAGTACCATGACTTGATATATAGAGATGCTAACTAATATGGTTGGAACAAGTGAAAGGAACATGGCCTCCACCAACTGACAGGCTTTGTCATCCTGTTTGACCAAAAGACTGAGTGCACATCACTCAGAAGTGCTGTTTTAGAAGAAGACATACCCTGTCACTCCACTGGGAAGGTCCTTATGAAGTAGTGTTACCACTTACACTGCCATAAAAATAAAAGAAAGATCTTCCTGGATTTGTGTGAGCCATGAAAAAATACACTGAAATGATTGGGAAATGATCCCCACAGGTGATCTGAAAGTATAGGTGATCAAGGCCAGTTCTTGGGCCCCTGAAACAGATGACTTCATGAAGTAGACACTTTTTTCCAATATCACAGAGCAAGAAAATCCATTTTTCACTTATAAACTCTTTTTATATGAAATAGTCCTTTTTGGGCTCAGTGCCTGTAGCTCAGCGACTAGAGTACCAGCCACATACACCAGAGCCGGTGAGTTCAAATCCAGCCCAGGCCAGCCAAACAACAATGACAACTACAACCAAAAAATAGTGGGGCACTGTGGCGGGCATCTGTAGTCCCAGCTACTTGGGAGGCTGAAGCAAGAGAATCACTTATGCCTAAGAGTTTGAGGTTGCTGTGAGCTGTGACACAACAGCACTCTACCAACGGCGACAAAGTAAGACTCTGTTTCAAAAAAAAAGAAAGAAAAAAAAAAAGAAATAACAGAAATAGTCCTTTTTAAACACTTCTTTTAAGCCTCCACCTTTGAGAACTGTACATTGGAGGTTGAATGGAGATTGTCTCTACTCATCCCATTTTCTTTTTAATCTTCTACTATGACTATTTCAAACTGTACTTTGCTCTTACTTTTATTTGTCCAGCAGGTCAGGCACGGATCCAGCATCCCTTTATACTAGTTATTCAAACCCTGGCCACACTGACTCATCAATCTCATTGCTGATTATGCCAACACTGAGACCATCCATGCAAAAGAACCTGAAATCATTTTTGTTTCTGCCATTGTGAGGGCTTGGTGGAACCAGTCCAGAAGAGGAATATATGACAAGATGTGGTGTCCACAATCAGAGAAGAAACATCGTACTGTTTCTCCTGTTGGTGAGTCAACTGAAATAAGGTCATTAGAAAGAAATTTCCCCTTCTGCATGGCAAACCGGGATGATGCTGGATCTTTTCTGGGTGACATATTGAAGCAATATTGTAATCAAACCCTATGGTTTAATTCCACAGATGGAATTCTTGCATCTCTTAGATGTGCTGACACTAACCTTTATGACGTGAAAGACTGTCAGATCACCAGATGTCGTGAATGGCTTACAAGCCAGGCCTGTGCAACTTGGGATAGCTCACCTGTTCCTCTTGTTAAGTTGCCAGAAACCAAAGATCATATGTGGACAGAGCATAAGTGTGGACTGACTTGGTTAAGTGATAAAACCAAGCTCAGAACTGCTAGAACTGAACAAATGGCCTTCAATATCAAATATTTCATAATGGGTTCTATTCCCATAGACCAGTGCTTTTTGACCTTTTTTATTGCATGGCACATTTGAACCTATAGTTAAACTTCTACGGTACCCTTAAATTATGTTGATTAAAAAAATATTAAAGAAAGAATATACTTACTGTGCTTTGAACTTCTTTCAGAAGTAATTTAATTAATGATCTTTAAAAATTTTCATAGCACATTTAAGATTCTCTCAAGGCACATCAGTATGCTGCAGCACGGGGGTTGAAAGTCACTGTTATCGACTGATAGGGACACATGGACACTGGAGATGTGTAAGGGCCAACAAGGAAGAACTGCAAACTCCAGACTGGGAGGTCTCAGGTTCCAACCTGACCCCACCTATAAGTTACACTAGTAATTTTTGTATGGTGATAAAGTATACAAGTGGTTCCATTCTATGTAGTCAGGATATTATGAATTTGATCAACATCCTCTGTTATTCCACTTTAAAAGCTAGCCAAATTACAAACTTTGCCTCTTTCATTCATAAAGTGGTAAATATACTAGATATGATATTATAAAAAGATCCACTTGTATGTCACAATTTTAAGTTTTTTTGAGGCTCAAGACTCTTTACCCTCCATTTTGAATGCATGAGATTGAAAAGACAGTTTTGAATCTCTGCATGGTAATAGAATAAGAACTCAGTATCAGTATGCAAGCTTTGGAAGCACTTCAGGTAGCAATCAGTAGCAGCCTAGCCTCTGTTGTGTTTGAAAACTGCTAGGTCCTGGAAACCCTGACAGCCTAAAAGGGAAGAGCTTATGTGATTACTGATGAAATGCTTGCCACTTGGAGTAAGTACAGACTGTGATCTACCCTTCTTAGAAGACAAGAGAAATATCCTCCATTAGATTAAGACTAATTTTAGTCTTAAGAAGACTAATTTCCAGGCATGGAAATTTATTTTCCATTGATCCTTTTTCTTCCGCTGAAGAAAAGTGCTTAGATCTGTTCTTTTCTGTTTATTCATTCTGATTCAAATCTATGTTTTTGTTTCCCTTTACAGATTTCTTATTATTAGACTACAACTCAATCTCTCTCTTCACAGCTACTGTCTCAGCTTTGAAAGTATAAAACTTTTAGGGAAGTTTCAGATAAGCGAATGAAGGAACTCAAGAAATTTCACCCCAGACTATGACTCCCTGGTATAAAGAATATTTTGAATTGAAGGCCATTCAAAGTCAAGAAACACTGGAGGGGGCCTTTCCTTTATCTGCATAAACTGGACTGGCTGGATTGGAAGACTGAAGGGGACAATGGATTCCTTTTACTCCATCCTATTATCTCAATACATTTCAGAAGTGAAGGTCAAGAATGGAAGCAGACCTGGTTCAAATCATTGAAGTCATGAATACTTAACTTCCAAGTTAATTTACAAGTCAATCTATTTCTTTCCCATCAACTTATCCTCCCTAGCAACCATTTATTACCCTATAATTATCTAATCCTTAATTTCCCCCTACCCTCTAAAGGCCTATATAAAGATGTCCTAACTCCATTGGATAATTAGTTATCACTCTGTGATTTCTCCCTGTGTGCACAGTGGTAAATAAATCCTTTCTCTTATTAATCTGCATTAGTTGTGAGTTGATCTCTTAGTGAATATCAGGGGATTTTATTTTCATTTCTTGGCCAGAAACCACTGTATTCTGGAAGTCTTGTGAGACAACATGGCAAGAAATGGAGTTAATCACACACACCACAATGGCAGAAAAAGGAAAAGAGAGTTCTTTATTATTTCATCAGTTCCTAGGACCCAGAAAAGGCTTCCTTGCCCCTAACTTGTTTCTTTCTGTGTTTCAGTTTGAGGAATGTCCAATGAACAGTGAAGCCTAGTTTTACCCTTTGGTGAATCTTATTCCCTTCACCTATTATGGTACAAACTAGAATCTGAGTTTACTTTCTGATCTTACTTGAAAAAAAAAAAAAAAGAAATTTCAAATTTCTGAGCTTGCAAAGTTAAGTCCATCTTTGGTTCCAAGGTGATTACATTTCATGAGGCCCAACTAAAAATGAGTATCATTCACTTGTAAGAGAAAGGTCTTTCAGAGATAAAATTCTCACTAAATATTAGTTCCTAGAATCTAAGCCAAACAACTATGTCTAGCACTTAAAGTGAGATCAACCATTCGGAAATATAACCTTTGCTCTACAGAAATGTCTCTCAATGTGAAACTGGATTTCATTGGCAAGGCTGACAAAGGCTTAAATAACACCAGGGGCTTGGCAGAAGTATAATCATAAATTCCTTTCCTGTGAATAATTTTTCTTAATGTAGTATGCCCTGCTCTATTACTATTGCTACAGAAGACAGGAGTACTATTTTAAAAAGGAATGGAAAATAAAACAAAAAGTAATCAAAAGGTTAATGCTGTTATTTTTCACCAAACATATTAGCATTATTATTACAAAATTATTATTATAAATTTTTGTCTCATTTATCTGAGAAAGAAAAAAATAAGATGCTACCAAGAGTTTGGCATGGGTAGCAACTGTTTTAGGTTATCTCTGTGGCCATGAAGGGGTCCATTCAGTCAGCCAGTGGATGGACGCCTGAAGATTTTATTTCAGTTCACAATTCCCAACATCCATTCCCAGGGGCAGGATGTTTAGACAGGCTCATCTTGCGCCTTTTCCAAAGACACTCCCCACATTTGCCCACGTGGCAGTATTAAATTGTCTTGTTAATATTATGGAAAGGTGGAATTTACCTAAGCTATTAAATCCTGTTTGAATTTTACAAAGCTCATAGATCAACTTTAGGTCCACCATTTGAGAAGAAAGTATAGTGTGAATCTTCAAAGAAAAAATGATTTGTATTTCAAAGAGCTAAGGAAATTTTACCCTGGTATAAAGAATATCTTGAATTAAAAGCCATTCAAGGTTCAGAAACAATATCTGCATAAACTGGCCTGGCCTGATCAAAGGATCAAAGTGGTCAATTCACTGCCCATACCCCTTGCTACTATCTCAAAATATTTCAGGAAATGAGTGAAAGGTTACGGAGCCAAAGATGAAAGATTATTCTGAGGCATGAGTGGACAGAAAAATGGAGGCTCGGTTTGCGTAATTCAAATGGCTTTACTCCACCTGGGTGCAGGTGGGGTAAGATTTCCAAGAAATCCACAAGTGGATAATGGTGAAGTGGGGTTAAGGTCAGGAAGGTGAGAGTTGTGACTTTCCCCTTCCTGGGTTGGACATCTGTTGTAAGGGTGGGGGTTGGCCCATTTACCTTTCCCAGGTAGGACATCTGGTGAGGTAGGGTAGGGGTTGGATCCGTTTACCTTTCTTAGTTGGTACAGCGGTGGGAGAGGGTAGGGGGTTGATTCTTTTAAGCGGGTCTACCCTATTTGGGAGGAGTTTGACCCGATCAGACATGGGTTCTGATTTCTGAGCTCACCTGGGCCTAGAGGATGGGAGGGGGGTCCCTGTCCAGCTCTGAGTGAGGAAACCCTGTATCAACTACATCTGAACTCCTTAGGAAACGTAGTTATCACTATGATTTCCCCCTGTGAACAGGGTAAGTTAATCTGCCTTGTGAGTTGATCTTTCAGCAAACTTTTGGGGTAAAGGGTAAGTTTCCCCTGCCACTGCAGGTTTCATTCCTCACCAGGGTAAAGGTCCCTGCCGTGCCCTCTCGCCCAGATTCTAGTCCTGCCCCACGTGCCGCCTCTCAGCTGTCCCTTGGCGCCTCCCCTTGGCTCCCTCTCAGCACCGCAGTCAGCCTCAGCATCTGTGGGGGAGGGGCCGTGTTTGAACTCAGAGGAACAGAAGGCAACAGGCTTTTCCAAGGACCACACTCAAGGTCGCGCGGAGGGCGTGGGCTGGGTCACCCAGTGAGAGAGAGGGACATCCGCCCCGGGCCCCTCCCAGCCCCCTGCTCCTCCACCGCGCCCTGCACTTCGGAAGCCCCGCCCCGCCCCGCCCCGGCTCCGCCCCGCCCCTCCCCGGCTCCGCCCCTCCCCGGCCCGGCTCCCGAGCGCCTGGCGGGCGGAGCCTCGCCGTGTAGATGCTGCTGGTCGGCCCGGAGCCGCTGAAGCCGATCGGGGAGGCAGCATGGCAGCCGGGTTCAGACGGAGTGTCGGGGTGAGAAGAGACCAGGGCTGCGGTGGGGCAAGGGCGGAAAGTAGGTGCGGCCGGCGGGGAGGAAGCCGTGTGAGATAGGAGCCCGCCTTCTCTCGTTCCGGGGTGCCGGCGGGACTTGCTTTGCTTTCTCGCCTCCGCCCCCGCCCTCACCAGGGGACTTTCCCGTCCCCGCGTCCTGGCGGCAGCTGACCCGGGGTGCCAGCGCCCTCCCTTCCGAATACCCGTCCTCTGGCCCGGGCACTCTCGAAATACTTCCTCCAGGAGCCCCACTTTTTCGCAGTCTTTGAATAGGAGGTGTCTCGGAACCAGAGAGAAAGGAAAGCGGAGCGGCTACTCCTGAGGATACTTAATACGTTTAATGCGATTTGGTTTTGTAATATGGAGGAGGTCGCTTCCACGCTGCGTACGACTCAAAAGTAAAAGAGCCTACCCCAGAAGTTGCCGTGAAGCTTGTATTCTAGTATTGTATCTTGCATTTTCGTATCTTAAAGATTCTTTATGTTCACATAAGACTGCCGCTCCCTTGCCACTTATAATTGAATGATAGTGATTGTCTTTGACCAAAACAGTCTTTTGTTGTTGCTATATAAATTAGTGGGCGATGAATGCAGAATTGAGAATTTTAACAATTATTTTTAACTCTAACTCCAGGAAAAAAGATTTCTGAATCTCTCCGGAGAAGGATCCATTAAAATCCTATCCAGATATCCCTTATCTCTAATTGTACACGCCCATAAAACTAAGACTCTCATGTTTCTGAGAAATGGGAAGTGTTTTGTAGTGATGCCAATTATTGCAGAATCAATGCTTGAGTACTTTGCTACCTTTGGCTATTTTGTTCTGATCAGGTAATGTTTTGAAAGCCTAATGGTATATATATATACTCTTCTGTCTCTGAGCAAAGAGATTTTAATCATCCCAAAATACCTGGTGAAGATTAGTCCCATTTTTGGATTTTGAAGTGGCTGTTAAGAAGTTTGTATCATGTCCAGCATCACAGAGGCAATTGTGGTACCAAGATTCAAATTCAACAATTGTTAACGCCCAATCCTGTGCTATTTTTGTATTCATTTCTAAGCCACTTCTCTAACTAAATGGCTAACATTATTATGTAATCAACAGATTGGTGGATATTGCTCCTCAGCTGTAGCAGGGATCAGTGCATTTTGTTTTATGTAATACTATTCCTGAAGAAGGGTGCTGTATTCCTGAAGAAGCACATGGAAACTAATGTTTTTCTAAATTAGGTCCACAATATAATTCCCTGTTTAAAGTCTTTCAGTAGACCATTTGACCTGTTTAGTTAAGTTCTGATTTAAGTCACTTTTTGTGGTCTGATATTTGTGGAGTATTTTTCTTTGTTATGGAACCTAGTGACCCTTTAGGAGACTAATTGAAGGAGTCCACAGCTAGGTGGTTGATAGGTGGGCTGTTGATAGTAAATCCTGGTTGCATTAAGAGCAGAGTGACCTTGGCTAATTTTACTTGACCTTTCTGAGCCTCAGTTTCTTCATATGCAAAAATAGGAATAAAAATAGTGCTTTAATCCAAAGCTGACCTGGGATTCAGTGAATTAACATGTGACTGTAAGCAAGAGGAGGTTTGGTTTCGGTCACCTGGAAGATGAGACCAGGAAAACCATTTTCTACTTCTAAAATAAAATTAATGAAAATTGCAAAGAAAATGTGAGTTTTCATACTCTGTTTAATTATCTTTTCAAATTTGTAGTATGAGTTTTGTTATTTTGAGAGGGCTATTTTAATTACAGTATTTGACAGTCTAATTATATTGTCACCTTAAATGTAGGTAAATCTCTTTACAAGTTGAAATTGTCATCTACAAAGTGGACAGTTTCTTTTTACAGATTTTGAAAAACGTAAGTTAGGTTCTAGAAGCTTTTGTATATTTACCTTCTCTTCTCTTTTAGTATGGGACATAGTTCCATCAAATTAAAGTGTAAATTGTATATACTTTTGGCTGTCCTCAAACTCTACTTGGGAGCAACAGTATGGTTTCCTGTTTGATAACTTCAGTAAATGCAAGTGGTTATTTTGTGTCTGTTAAACTGTCATGCATATAAAAATGGTTCAGATTATACATTTTTGGTATATCCTTTTGAAGAAATGTGAGTATGTTCCAGATAATAAGACAAGGAGTATATTTTCTAGTTTAGAACAAGGTTGGCAAACTTTTTTTGTAAAGAGACAAACAGTAGGTATTTTTGGCCTTGTGGATCATATAGACTGTGTGGCAGCTGTGTAGAACTGTTGTGAAAGAAATTAGACAGTATGATGTGGCTGTGTTCCAGTGCAATGTTATTTACAAACTAGTGGCTACTATAGTTCGCTGACCCTTGGCTGTCTTATAACATTGTGTAAGACTGCTTCTAGATAACAGCAGAAAATGAAGGATGAGGTTTTATGCCAGTTTGTTTTGTTAGAATGAGGTATCTTAGAAAGTGGGATCCTCCAGTGGGAAAGTTCCCAGCAGCGTATGTGGGAGGCCCATAGGGACAAGCTGTCTAAGTGTGGACTGTGCACAGTCCAACAAAGTAGGTACAAGTCCATCCTGTTGTTCCCTGCCCACCACCAATCATCAATGTCCTAGGAACCTGTAGGTGAGATTCCAAAATAGCGGTCCTAAGTTGTCATCTACCACTGACTGTTGTTTGTCCTGGAAACCTTCACTTCAGCACTGCAGATGCCACTGATTTTATTTCATTACTTTCTAAAAAACATCTTCCCTATGGAAGGTGTTAAAATAACTGGCAATTGGCTTATTTAAACTAAATTATATTCGAAGGTACTTAAGCAACGATGACTTGTGAAACTGTGCTTATGAGTCTGGTCAGACAAGTTGCTGTGCTAACTTACAGTTGTCAATAATATTTTTTTTTTTTTTTTTTTTTTGTAGAGACAGAGTCTCACTGTACCGCCCTTGGGTAGAGTGCCGTGGCGTCACACGGCTCACAGCAACCTCCAACTCTTGGGCTTACGCGATTCTCTTGCCTCAGCCTCCCGAGCAGCTGGGATTACAGGCGCCCGCCACAACGCCCGGCTATTTTTTGGTTGCAGTTTGGCCGGGGCTGGGTCTGAACCCGCCACCCTCAGCATATGGGGCCGGCGCCCTACTCACTGAGCCACAGGCGCCGCCCTGTCAATAATATTTTAATAAATGTGTTCTTTACAGGTCCTAAGAAGTATTTCCCATTTTGGCTGGAGATCACAACATACAAAAGCTACGCCAAAACATGAACCAGGATTAGGATATAGTTTTGGTATGTGTTGATGTTGTCTTTTGACTTTAAACTTACATTTGTTGTACATACGAAGCTCTATGTTTGTATGTGTTTGGAGTATGTTTGTAAACAAACTTAATAATGTCTGTCAAAGAACAGAACCAGTCACCATGTACAGATTGTTCCTGGTCAGTCACACCCATTTTCCTGATCTTGTTCTCTTTTTCAGCATACTGTTGTAGACACTAGATCTGTGTCAGCAGCTTACATACATTTCTGTTCCTTCCCTTTTGGGCTAAGGGTGTAGTCCAAAATAAATGACAGATTTGTGTCAGATACATGTGAATAGTCTTCAGCTTACAAATTTGAATCAAGAAATACTTCTTAAAACATAGTATTAGGCCAGGCATGACTTACTTGGGAGGCCAAGGCCAAACTGATGGATTACCTGAGCTTACAGGTTCTAGACCAGCCTGAGCCAGAGGGAGACCTCGTCTCTTAAAAAAAAAAAATAGCTGGGCATTGTGGTGGGTGCCTGTATTCCCAGCTACTTGGGACACTGAGGCGAGAAAATTGCTTAAGTTCAGGAGTTTGAGGTTATTGTAAGCTTCGTGATGGCACAGCACTCTACCAAGGATGACAAAGTTAGACTCTGTCTCAAAAAACAAAACAAACAAAAAAAAACATTTATTAGCTACATAGTGCTAGGTACCTGGTAATAAGCTAAAGCTTGTTTTGGCCATAATCATCTTTCACTGCTCACTGAAGTTTTGGTGCTGTCTATTAAGTTCTTGGTCCTGGGACCAGGGCACCATGTGGTATTGAGGGAAAAGGAGTAAGATTTTCTTCTCCTTTCCTCTATAAATTGAAAACCTCAGGTTTAAAATATATATATATATATATATATAAAATAGTCTCTATCTTTGGCATTCTTTCCTCCTAAACTACCTGTCCTGTAGTTAAAAACCTGTTTACCAAGTTAATTTGATCTCAGAAAATATTAAAAAGACAACTGAGGTAATTAACTCAAACCCAAGTACAAAGGACAATCTCAAAACTCTCTGGGGTTATTTATTGTTTTTAATTTTTAACATTCTTTTTTTTTTTTTTTAAGCCAGAATAAATGAAAAATTTTGAGCAGTGCAAGAATAGCGTTGGGATGGGGCTCTTCTTGTTGAGATAATAGCGTTGATTTTGAATCTAGTTTAGGTTGTCACATGCAAATTCATACTTAGTAGTAAGAGAGACTTACAGTAAAAACAGGTGGTTTGCTGAGTTGACACAGTCTAAGTATTTGCGGGGGGTGGGGATTGGGAAGTTCAAAGGAATAGGGTTGACACCTATGACCAGTTGCATCTGGTTCTTTAAAAACTGGGGATAGTACCTATAACAGGATTTCTTTGAAGATTAAATTATGTGCTGTATGTAAAGTCCCTAGCACATACTGATGGGATCTAAGTCATTTCTCAATATACAATACATAATAGACCTGTCTTCCCTTTATCCACCCATGGTGTTTTTGTGGACTGGCCGCAATCTTAGAAGGAAAATTGTGATATAAAAAACACTGGATTGAAACTCCGTAGTACACTTGTGCTGCTCATACATCCTAGCACTCAAGGCTGCCATTTCCCCATGCAGATGGGTATTACAGTCTTAAACATTCTTGCTCATTCTTACCTCTGCTTTTGCTCTCATTCTTCTTTCCTGATATAGCCTATACCTCTTTTAAATTTTACCTATTTTTTTTAAGATGGGGATCACACTCTGTTGCCAGGCTGAAGTATAGTTGTATAGTCCTTGCTTACTGCAGCCTCAGACTGGTGGCTCAAGCAGGCCTCCCACCTGTCTACAGAGTAGCTGGGATTATAGTCACGAGCCACCCTGCCCAGCCCATATTTGATATTGTAGGCAACCATGTTAAAATACTAGGGTAGCTTGAATTAAAACAATACAATTAGTGATCAGCTCCTGTCTTTAGTTAAGTCACCATATCCACCTCATCAGTTTTATAACAACAATCCCTTATTTTATGTAAGTGAATTGTTTAGACACCACTTACTACATTACAGCAGGGTATCTTACGTTGCTATTATCTTTTAAGCAACCTTCCCACCTCTTTCACTGGTTGCTTTGTGCTAATTTATGTACTTGTCTGAGTTTAATGGAGGAGTAAAGTTTAAAATTAGGATACTGATATTTTTATGATGCTTCAAAACAAGTTGTACTGCTTTATGGTCATATGAGTCTTTATGGAAATGAGTCATCTCTGAGAGATTCTTGTAATCAAGAATGTCTTGATTACATGACATGTCTTATATATTAGTTTCACTTCAGTGTTAGTAAACCTTGCACAGATCAGCCTCAGAACTAGTCATAAGTAAACAAACAAAAAAGACTTTTTACCTCTTTAATAGGAAGAAAAAAAAAAACTCAAGCTATGTTAAGTTTATATCACTCATTCATTTGTAAAAGCCAGAAATATTATTTATTTCCTTCAGCATTTGTATTGGCATAGATTTATTTATACTGTGTAGTGAAGTCAATGATTAGTCAGAAAATATACTGTGATCTTTGACTTTTGGGATATTTTAATATTTTCTCAATAACTTTCTCTTAGATCTCACTGAACAACAGAAAGAATTTCAAGCTACTGCTCGTAAATTTGCCAGAGAGGAAATAATACCAGTTGCTGCAGAATATGATAAAACTGGTGAAGTAGGTATATATATTTTAGAGACAAAAAACTTTTACTCCTTTTCTTAAAGATTATATAATCAAACTATTTCAATTTTAAACAGTTTGTTTTTTCTTTTTAGTACCCTGTCCCCCTGATTAAAAGAGCTTGGGAACTCGGTTTAATGAATACACACATTCCAGAGAGTTGTGGTAAGCTTTCTTCACCTCTTTAGTCCTAGAAGGCGTATGAACAAGAAAAATTGTGAAACTCCACTTGGTGATTTTTTCAAATATTTGTTTTCACTAAATGGCTTTCTTTTGTATGTCCCTGTTCAGGCTATAATATTTTCCTGTTTTTAGAAGCCTTATATTCTACACTCAGAGCTAGAGATATTACTTATTTCCTTCAGCATTTGTACTAACATAGATTTATTTAGATCATATAGTGAAAATTTATTTTTCCTTCTAATTGGGTCTAACCTTAACTTGATCTTAAACTTTGGTTAACACCTCTCTCTAGAGTTGTTCAATTTGTTGCATTTTAATCCTACCTTCTATTTTATATTTTATTAAGACTTTTCGTGAAATGTCACTCTTTTCCTCCAACCCAGTTTTAACAAAGTTGAATCCAGTTTTTACAAAATCAAGTTGAAACAGGAACATAGGCCCAAATAACAAATACTAAATGAATTTTCAGAAGCCTATTTTGATAAGTGTAATTTGTTGTCGGGCCAGTCACAACACTTACACATGTTATCTTTGTAAATTTGCTTTTAAAACAAATTGAGTCATTATCGGAAATAATCGAAAGAGTTTACCTTTACTTCTATCAAAATGTACTACATCCACATGTTATAATGTGCTCTTAAAACATTTTAATACTGTAGGAGGACTCGGACTTGGAACTTTTGATGCTTGTTTAATAACTGAAGAATTGGCTTATGGATGTACTGGGGTTCAGACTGCTATTGAAGCAAATTCTTTGGGAGTAAGTAACTTAGACAATTAATTGCCTTCCCGAGCTGTTTCTGACACAGCTACTATGAAGTTGGGTTAGTTGGTGAAACAGTTTTCTTTAAAAAGGAACACAAGATTTGACAGTGAAGCTTGGAGTTTGGATTCCAAGGCTTGGTCACTGTGGCCCTGTTATCTCCAGTACTTAGAATTCTAACTGTCCTTGTACTGGTATACTGTGGCTTCACCTTCAGTGGCAATTCTTAGATAAATCCAACATTCAGGACCAGCTGTCACTAGCAGTGCTGAAATTCAGTGAGCACTTCTTAAGGAGGCCTGATAGTATATACCGTGTCATGTATCCTAAATTTATTTGTGCATTTTACAATGGTAGCTTTTCACATTATTAACATGTCTTACATATAACTTAATTTTATAAAAATATTTAGATTACCAGATATGTGTGGTATTTCCTCATGTTTTTAACTTTCTGACTTAAAGGCAGGCAAAGGTCAGTTCTTTGTACTTACCCCTTAGGGTAAAAAATTGTTCTTTTATTTAGAATATCTCTGAATTACATATCTAATAAAAATGACTTTTTTTAATGTCGATTTTCTTTGCTAGCAAATGCCTGTTATTATTGCTGGAAACGATCAGCAAAAAAAGAAGTATTTGGGGAGACTGACTGAAGAGCCATTGATGTGTGTGAGTATGTGCAGCTGTTGCTTCCTTTCACATTTAAGGAGGGAACAAAGGAGCTATTTCTCCTTTTCAACCTCTGTAAATGTTGGGTTTAATGTCATTGAGACAAGAGTTAACAACATAGTTAGGTGTGATGTTTCTGGGATGCCAAGAAATTGTCTTTATAATCAAATTCATTTCTAGAGGAGAGATCTGTTTATGATGTTTCTGGGGTGCCAGAAGTGTCATAAAAATCCCCTTACTTATAATCCAAGTGAGAGAGATCTACTTAATGGAGCATTCTACAGAACTGATTGTATCAGAAGTTGGGATCGAATGTAGGAGATGGTATGTGTTTTGGACAAGTAAAAAATTAACGTGAACCTGTGACTGAAAAGATAGCAGCTTAAGTTATTGAATGACTGAATCACATGGGGAGAATAGTTATGTAAAATGGCCTACTACAGTCGTCTCTAGCTATCAGTGGGTTTCGATCTGCAATTGGTTGAATCCACAGATGGGAAACGTGGGGATGCACAGGGCCAACTATCCAGTGGTAGAAATAGGGCTGACATGGTGGCTCATGCCTGTAATCTTAGCATTCTCGGAGGCCAAGGAGGAAAGATGGCTTGCGCTCAGGAGTTCCAGACCAACCTGAGTAAGAGTGAGATGCCCTCTCTACTAAAAATAGAAAAACTAACCAGGCATTGTTGCCGGCACCTGTAGTCCCAGCTACTTGGGAGGCTGAGGCAAGAGAATTCACTTAAGCCCAAGAGTTTAAGGTTGCTGTGAGTTGTGATCAGGCCACGGCACTCTGCCCAGGGTGACAGAGTGAGACTCTTGTCTTAAAGGAAAAAAAATAATCCCTTTTGCTTTGTGAGACCTTAATGTAAGTAAGCCTCATTTCCTCTGGTTTTTCAAGTGCCTTGTGTATGACTTTCAGACCTAAACATGTAACTACAATATAGTTATTCATCTCCACTGTTATGTGGTGAAAATCTTTAGGATATAAATGTCTTTTCATCTTTGGTTTCCTCATCTGCTGATTTATACTCTGGTATATAATAGATACTCAGTAAATGTTTGTACAAACGAGGACATGTGAAATTGAATTTAGTGAATTTATTTGAAGATACCTAACTTTAAAAATCGATATTTTTAATTAATATAGAGAAGGGGGTCTTATTATGGTGCTCAGGCTGGCCTTGAACTTCTTGCCTCAAGCAATCTCCCACCTTGGCCTCACAAAGGTCATTGGGATTACAAATGTGAGCCACCAAGCTCAGCTAACATTATCTAACATTTAAGTTTTTGATACAGTTTATTGGTACACTATGCCTAATTTTAATTTATATGCTAAATGTTTTACATTTGAGTGGTCTGTTTGGTTTTCTAAGAATTTTTAGGTACTTTTAAATGTTTAAAATAAACAATCTTTTTTCCTACCATTGAAAATTTAATAACATTTAAATTTTATTAACATTTAATTTTCTTGCTTTTGTTTCTATTTGTTCAAGGCCTACTGTGTAACAGAACCTGGAGCAGGCTCTGATGTAGCTGGTTTAAAGACCAAAGCAGAAAAGAAAGGAGATGAGTATATTATTAATGGTCAGAAGATGTGGATCACCAATGGAGGAAAAGCTAATTGGTATGTTGTTTAAAACATCTCTGTATATTCCTTCTTTCTTTATAAGAATTGTCCCTCACTTCTTCCTTCTATTTTTAAACCATTGTAATTAAGGTATGGACATGGAGAACGGGGAAGGTCCATAAGGGATTATTTCAGTGGTTTTCAGAAATTATTTTTAAGCCCCTGAACTATTTCTTCAAATTAAATCTCAGAAACTTAATTTGAAAATAAAGTAAAATACCTGTTCTGGCTGAATCTGATTAGGAAGGCTCTCCCTCCATCTACCTGGATTAACATCTCCATTTTGTATCGCCTAGACCACACCTCCTTGGAACGCCTAAAACCTGAGGGAAAAGGCAAAATCATTGATATAGGACATTTCTTGATTCTCACAAATAAACAGAGGTACTCTTAAAACTCAGGTTATCCATTAGAAAAGACAGAATTTGACTTCAATAAGATCTAAAAGGTCCAAATACATGGTTCAAAAATAATATAAACTCAACAAAGGATCAAAAAAACATAAATTTATTTATTACCACTGATCTGTACACTTAAAAATGGTAAAAATATTCACCTTGGTTATTTATGAAAAAATAGAAAAAGAACCATAAAGATGGTTAATTTTATACATATTTCAGCTCGATAAAAAAATTTAAAAGAAGAAAACATTATGAAGAGTTTAATAACTTTAAGGTCAATAGGAATCAATAGATGAGCCTTTAAATAGCTAATGTGATTTTAAGCTGAAGTAATAGAAGTATAGCATTTCTGGGCAATGCATTTTAAGGTATGTATTGAAAAAAATAGAATAAATCCAGAGGTGTTATATTTTCTGCATAGAAGGAGCCTGCAAAATAATGTTGTGGAAAGCAAAGAGATGAGGTTTGGTTATTTTGGAAGAATCCTAAAATTTCAGAAATAATACTGCACATAAAATAGCAGGATTTTATGTTTACTTCAGGAAGCCAGTTTAGAATTACTGCGTAAAAATTAGAAAAATGGTAGAATTTAGCTCAGTACAAGGACAAGTTTTCCAACAATAGTGCTGTTAGGTTGTCATGGGAAATAATATGTTTACCCATCACTAGAAGTCTATATGTAGAATCTTTCTAGAACTTTTTATCAGAATAACATACTAAATGTCTTGTCTCTCCTCATGTACAAGAAGCTATGATTCGGTGTTATTTGTGTACTCAGTAGTACATTTTTCTAGCAAGTAAAGCACCATTTTTGGTAAAGAGCCAACCAAGAACTGATTTATTTTAAACATAACTATAAATCCTGTGAGAGTGTTCTAAATATGCTCAGCGTTGTATCATTATTTGTAAGCAATTCATCATCATATCAGTAAGTGATGAAAAAGTGAAGAAACTATTAAAATTTGACCAGTTGAGAGAAATCTTACAATGTAACCAGAAGTTTTCAGAATTTTAAGAACTTCTTATAACTCTTCATAGAGTAAGGCAAATCAAGTAATACATGAAACTAGAAAATAATTTTACTATTTTGTTATTGTTACCATTAAAATCCCCAGAGTGAATGCTAATGTGTCAGTTTTAAGCATAAAAAATACACTTGTTATTTAAGGAAGAATATACCTTTATAAAAAAATTTCTTGTAATAGAGTCTATAGAATATGAGTTAGACGCATGTTTGGATGTTTTGCAATTTTTTTCCCTTATGTTTCCTTTAAAACCTTTCTGAGAAAAATCCTTCTGAAGGGAAAACCAAACATATAGTTACAATAATACAGCTATAACAAAAACACGGACTCTGCTGCCCCGAGGGAACAGGAGTCTGAACTCAGGCATCTCTGTCCCATATTATTCCTTTTTACAGGCAGCTGTGTTTGCTTTCCTTTAAAAAATCAACTTGTCCCTTAAAGAATAAAATTAGTTTTGGTGAAGAAAAAGTACCAGTTTGAACGTGCACATACTACATATTACATTATCTTTATATAAGAAATTTTTATGTTCAACTCAAAAAAAGTTAAATGCCATGTGTAGTTCCCCCCTTAACCTTGGGGGTTATGTTACAAGACCCCCAGCAGATGCCGAATTTTTTATATGCTGTGTTTTTTCTTATATTAAAATTTAGACACCAATAACTAATAATAGAACAACAATAAAACATACTGTAATAAAACTTAGGTAAATGTGTGGTCTTTCTCTGTTAAAATAACTTATCCTGTACTGTGGGTAACTGAAACAAAGTGAGATCCCACAGTGGGGAGGGAACTACTGTATTAGTTAAGAAGTAGACCTGCATTGAAATACTTAGTAGCTCTTTGATATATTAGGTACATGACTTGGGAAAGTTTGATTCTTCATTTACTCAGTAGTAAAATGGGGGTAATAATAATTGGAATTGTTGGGAAGGTCAACTGAGATAGCAATCACCATTAATTTTTTGCCCCATCATTATCATTAGGTATTTTTTATTGGCACGTTCTGATCCAGATCCTAAGGCTCCTGCTGGCAAAGCCTTTACTGGATTTATTGTGGAAGCAGATACCCCAGGAATACAGATTGGAAGAAAGGTAAAGTGTATGTCAGATTAAGGCATCAAATATTATTTTAAGTTTCAAAATCACTTTAATGAAAACATTCTTTTGTATTAAGTTGGCATGAAAACAACTATAATTTGATGATATAGGATCAAATAGTCTATTTGTTGCTGAAGATTTTAAGTTGAGAATAGTCACCTCAAGTCATTCTGAAAGAGTACCCATTTGGAAAATGTTAATAACAGTTAATAGAAATGTATATGTAGGAGGGCGCCGACCCCATATACCGAGGGTGGCGGGTTCAAATCTGGCCTCAGCCAAACTGCAACCAAAAAATAGCCGGGCATTGTGGCGGGCGCCTGTAGTCCCAGCTGCTCGGGAGGCTGAGGCAGGAGAATCGCCTAAGCCCAAGAGCTGGAGGTTGCTGTGAGCCGTGTGACGCCACGGCACTCTACTGAGGGCGGTACAGTGAGACTCTGTCTCTACAAAAAAAAAAAAAAAAAGGTTGAAGTTTTCTATATGTAAATTCTACCTCAATAAACCTAATTTTAAGAAAGAGTTGAAAGAAATATAAAACAATTTTTATTCAGTTTACTAACTCTATTAATTAAGCTAAAATTAATTTGCTAAATGCGTTCCCTGACACCCTTGGCAGAAAAAGATAGCTTTTGAATTTGTCCCAGAAAGAAACCAATATCCCTTTATTTTGTCTTTTTTTTTTTTTTTTTAAGAGACAAAGTCTTACTCTGCTACCCAGGCTGGAGTGCAGTAGTCATCATAGCTCACCACAGACTTGAACTCCTGGGCTCAAGCAATCCTCCATCCTCAGCCTCTTAAAGTGCTGGGATATTACAGGCATAAGCCACCAAGCCAGGTCTCTTTTGTCTTTATAAGTTAGTAAACTTTGGTATCATAGACTACCACTCAGTTATAGCAAAAACAACACTGTTAACCTGTTTTCCAGGCTAAGCGTGGTGGCTCACGCCTATAATCCTAGCACTCTGTGAGGTCGAGGCCAGTGGATAGCTTGAGCTAACGAGTTCAAGACCAGCCTGAGCAAAAAAAAAAAAAAAAAAAAGCAAGACCCCATCTCTATCTAAAAATAGAAAAATGGAGGCAAGAGGATCGTTTGAGCTCAAGAGTTGGAGGTTGTGGTAAGCTATGATTCGGGGCAACAGCTTGAGACTGTCTCAAAACAAACAAACAAAAACAACCTGTTTCCCAGACTCTCCAAAGTACTTTCTTGACAGCTTGCTTTGATGGTATGTACTTGTAGAGACAAGACATTTAGACTAGTGTTAGTTTCAAAGTTTGAGAAACAGGGGGGCTGGCAAACTGATTTTGTAAAGATCCAGATTGTAAAAATTTTAGGCTTTGGAAGTCATGTGATCTCTGTCGCAACTACTCAGTTGTGCTATTGTAGCAAGAAAGTAGCCCCAGATGATGTGTGAACAAATCAGTGTGACTGGATTCCAGTAAAGCTACATTTACAAAACAGGTGCTGCAGGCCATAGTTTGTAGGCAGCCTGTTTTAGATAATTGCCGAAAGTCATAAAACAACAGCAAAAATTGATGCTACCTCAAAATATGTTCCTTAACATATAGTAAATTTTTGTTAGGAATTGAACATGGGCCAGCGATGCTCAGATACTAGAGGAATTGTCTTTGAAGATGTGAAAGTGCCTAAGGAAAATGTCTTAATTGGTGAAGGAGCTGGTTTCAAAATTGCCATGGGAGCTTTTGATAAAACCAGACCTCCAGTAAGTATTATGAGTTGATAATCTTTATCAACTGATCACAGTAAGTAAGTAGTTTTATTTTAACATTGAATGCTTGGTGTGTTTTGCTTTTTAAATCTATTTAAATTGCCATGCCTCTTTTATTAAGGGTGGAAGAGAAATATTGTTACTTTTTAAAAAAATTCTTCAACTTTCTTGCATTACAGAAATTATTTTACCAAGTACAAAGTTACTGTAGTTGCTGCTAAATTTACCGAGAGTCAGTCCACACTTAATTTGATCATTCCTGTTGACTTGTACTCACTTTCCGTTGCTTCACTCATTAAGAATATTGGGTTTCAAAAGCAGAAAGAGGGAAGGAGGGAGAGGGGTGGGGCCCTGGTGTGTGCCACACCTTCTGGGGGCAAGACATGATTGCAAGAGGGACTTTACCTAACAAATGCAATCTGTGTAACCTGGATTATTATACCCTCAATGAATCCCCAACAATAAAAAAAAAAAAAAAAGAATATTGGGTTTCCTTGTTAAACAGAAGGAATGACTTTTCTCTACGCTATGATTCTATGCCTAACAAATGCCTCCCATTACCTTTAATTCACAAATAATATAAATTTAAGTGCCTGTCTCCTCAGTCTCCACTCACTTGTTGATATAGATCACCTTCTGTGTTTATAATCCTTAATTTAGAATCATAGGCAGATAGCCATATACTGTGTGTTTTAAAGACAACATGAACTTTTGCTTTATAAAATGTTAAAATACCAGGTAGCAGCTGGTGCCGTTGGATTAGCACAAAGAGCTTTGGATGAAGCTACCAAGTATGCCCTAGAAAGGAAAACTTTTGGAAGGCCAATTGCAGAGGTAATTTCAATACTGTGCTTGCTTTGTTACAATACATAGATATTTATTTTCATCCGAATATTTAGAAATTATTCTATTTATTTATTTATTTTTCTTTTTTTTTTGTAGAGACAGAGTCTCACTTTATTGCCCTCAGTAGAGTGCCGTGGCATTACACAGCTCACAGCAAGTTCCAGCTCTTGGGCTTATGTGATTCTCTTGCCTCAGCCTCCCGAGCAGCTGGGACTATAGGCACCTGCCACAATGCCCCGCTATTTTTTTTTTTTTGTGGCAGTTTGGCTGGGGTTGGGTTTGAACCCACCACCCTCGGTATATGGGGCCGGCGCCCTGCTCACTGAGCCACAGGCGCCGCCCTAGAAATTATTTTTAATGCATAAACTAATCTGTGTTTACTTCAGTAGCAGGAAGATAATGTAGTTTTAACAAGATGGGTTTCAGGAATTGATTTTTCTTTAAATCATGCCACTATTGGTCACTGTGCGTAACACTGCGCTGTCTAGTCTAAATATATTTTCCAGTTCTCTCAGTTACCCTTTTTTGGCTATTATTATCATCTCTGTTAAATCTCAGGAAACCAAGGTTCAGAGACATTAAGTAATTTGTCCAAGACCACAGTTTATAGGTCACAGATCGAGGGTTCAATTTAATGCTCCTAACCCAAGTTACTTCCTTCCACACCTTTATTTATTTGGAGACAAGGTCTCCCTCTGTTGCCCTGGGGTAGAGTACAGTGGTGTCATCATTGCTCCTGCTAACCTCAAACACCTGGGCATAAGTGATCCTTCTGCCTCGGCCTCCTGAGTAGCTGAGACCATGAGGGCATGTCACCGTGTCCACTAATTTTTCTACTTTTTGTTGAAGTCAGGCCCTGCTAGTTGCTCAGGCCATTCTCAATTTCCTGGGCTTATGCGATTCTCCCACCTTGGCCTGCCAAAAATGTTAGGATTATGGGCATGAGCCACCATGCCCAGCCTTTCTCATGTCTTCTTATCAAATAATTTTAATATTAAAGGGTCATATCTTCATGAATTTTTGGGGAAATTCTTATCTCTTCCAGTATTGATGCTCCCTCATTATCTCTTCTTTCCCCTCTAACTTACTCAGGGTGGTATAATCAGCCTTTTATTTCCACCCCCATGTATCTGTGGTTCTCAAACTATCTATGGTGAAAAAACAGTCTGTTTTTAAATTTCCAATGAATTGTAGACTGTTAATTTTATAAAATACTAGAAGGTCATAACAATATGAAATCGCTGTAAAAGCTTCCAAATGCTTCCTCTTGTCTTCTGTACAGTGAGCCAGTGATAGATTGTAGCCAGGCACTGTGGACAGACCAGTCTTGGGTTAGAACTGCTCCTATGTCCCTTAACCACAATCGCACAATTTCTCTCTCTCCGCTCTATTCTAGACAATTCTTTTTTGACCTGCTTTCCAGGTGTCTGATCAGTATACTGTCTCTTTTTCAGTTTGCCTCTTAAAATCATGTAAAAATTATTCACTTGCAGTAAATTTTAGATTTTTTTCTGTTATCTTAAGTTCATAGGATGCTAATCTTTGTTGCATCTGCTAACTCTGCTATGACCGATTATATCCTCTTTTAATTTCTGCATGTGAGCTTAGCTGCAAGAAGTATCACATTTTTTTTTTTTTTTTTTTGTAGAGACAGAGTCTCACTTTACTGCCTTCAGTAGAGTGCCATGATGTCACAGGACTCACAGCAACCTCTAGCTCTTGGGCTTCAGTGATTCTCCTGCCTCAGCCTCCCGAGCAGCTGGGACTACAGGCGCCGGCCACAACGCCCGGCTATTTTTTGGTTGCAGTTCAGCTGGGGCCGGGTTTGAACCCGTCACCCTTGGTATATGGGGCCGGCGCCCTACTCATTGAGCCACAGGCGCCCTGGCATTTCTCAGTGTATTGTGGAAGCATCCTAGACAGGGGCTTTTGTACTTCTTTGGCATTTTTGTTAGGTACCCTATAGATTTCACCATTCTAAGAGCTGTTATTTTATATTAATTTCTCTGCTAGGGGAATCTTGTACATATACATGGATTCTACACTTTAAAGGGATTTCTTTTCTTTCTTTCTTTTTTAACTTCCTGGACAGAGTCCTGAGCAAGAGATCAGCTTCTTTGGGGCCTTCTTAATGAGCAGAGACTTTCTAAAAAATTACTTAGTTTTTTTTTTAGCCAGTCTAGCTTTCTTTTGAGAGAGACTTTTAATTCCTTCTTTGGAAAGAGAAGTCCTTAAATGCAGGGAGTCTCAGTGTCAACTCCATATCACCTTCATGCTTAAGAGCTCCTCCTCTTGAGTGCATTAGTTTCTTCTTCTTTTTTTTTAAGTGAGACAGAGTCTTACTTTATCACCCTCGGTAGAGTGCCATGGCGTCACACAGCTCCAACTTCTGCACTTAGGTGATTCGCTTGCCTCAGCCTCCCGAGTAGCTGGGACTATAGGCGCCCACAACAACGCCCGGCTATTTTTTTGTTGTTGTTGCAGTTTGGCCAGGGCTGGGCTTGAACCTGCCACCCTTGGTATATGGGGCCGGTGCCCTACTCAGTGAGCCACAGGCGCTACTCTTTTTTTTTTTTAATAGTGTCTCACTCTGTTGCCCAGGCCTGGAGATCAGAGGCCTGGTCACAGATCTTTGCAAACTCAAACTCACAGTCCTCCTGTCTCAGCCTGCCAAGTAGCTGGGACTAGCAACCACCACATCTGGATAATTTTTTTATTTTTTGTAGATGGGGGTCTCACTATGTTTTCCAGGCTGGTTTTGAACTCCTGAGCTCAGGTGATCCTCCTGCTTTGCCTCGCACAAAGCTAGGAAACTTTTTTTAATCAAATATTTGTTAGCTCATTCATGTTGCATGTACATTCTACTAAATGTAAACTTAGCTTATTCATAAACAGATAATGACTATAATAGAGTATATCAGGAAGATCAGTATATCAGGTCATCTCCCAGGCCCTCCTTTCTGAGTACTGATAACTCTTTTATTTTGTCTGTTGTTCAACTTAATATGGAATCTTCTTTTAAAGTTCCCTTTCTTATGGGTTCTGAAGATTTTTTTCCTTATTCAGTAGATAAAAGTCTTTCCTTTGCTTATTACTTAAAAGTTTTCTATTATTTGATGTCTACTGAAGATTTTTCTCTTAATTGCTGACTGCCTCCATTTTTAATTAACAGGTATAGTGATTTAGTTCCAGGTAACCCCCAGCTCCAATCTGCCAGAATCTGTGTGCTCTGTGTATAGCAGTATGTACAAGAAGGGTCACTTTATCCTTGGAATCCACACTCAATTATTATTTTTTTATATATAATTTGAAATGTTTTCATCAAACTGGTTAACATGGCCTTCACAGCATTTTCTTAGTTATTATGTTAAGACATTATATTCTACACCTAGGAAATTTCACATGTACCCTTGTAAAATGCACTGTAGGTGTCCACACTTAATTATTTAGCCGTTTTGTGTCTGATATTAGGAAATACACAGTAAAATATCACCACATATTCTTTTGTTTTCATATATAAATTTGGAGACAAGAAATGTCAACTATGTGAATCTGATGTGTGGGTGAGTGTGGTATGAATGTGGGGAGGGAGGCAAGATGGTTAAGTGTATAGTATGCCTTCATTTATTTGTGGTAAAGCTTAGTTTAGCCTCATCTACATTGTTTTTCTGTCCATATCATTCCAGACTTCTTTATGACAGTGTATGTAGTCTGTTTTATTTGAAATTAAAATATTAAGTTAACATATTAGGACTTGATTACTTTCTAGAAGGGAACTGTTGCAGTACACATGGCTTTGTTGTTTTTTTTTTTGTTATTTCAGCATAACCAGATTTCATGTAATTCTTAGTTATTACTTACTTTGTTTTTACCATTTCTATCTTACTGTTACTTTTGAAGGAGATGATTTATGTATAGCTTGGATCCATTATCTATAAATAGAAATAATGAAAAAGTTTTTAAAATTTCTTATTTTTTTAAAGGACTACATAGAATGGTACTCTAACCAGAGCTGGCTCATAAGTGGATAGCTGTTTCTGCTGCTTATCCTCGTCTTGTTTGACCTGATGCAGCTAAAGAAAGCTGATGAGAACAGAAGGTGGTTTAGTAGAACCTCCATAGTTGGCCACCTCCCTACACTGTGCACCTCTTAAGTTGACCTGATTTTCATAGACCAGAGATGGACCACGTGTATGAGGCCTACAGTATAGGAGGCCTAGTTACTTATGTTGACACCTCTATGTTGAGCACTCTGTTACAGTCCCTTCTATGGTCAACTTAACAGAAGTTCTACTGTATTTTATTTTACTGATGATTAAAATCGGAAACCTTGATGACAGATTACTGGATGGTAAAATCCCTTAATGGCAATAATCGCCTACTTCTTTGTCTAGTCACATCCCTCTGGACGAAGTTGAAATGGGCTAGGATGGTATGAAAGAATTCAGTAAAAATAACTCCCATTTGTACTGATTATTATTGCTAATTAGAAATAACTTTTTCCCATGATGATCATTTCTTGATAGGAAAGTAGGTAGGGGGGCAACATGATGTGACTTGTGATTGAAATATTATAGACTTAGTAAGAAAAATATTGACATCTTTTACTTTCTTTGTTTTTCTAGTTTGCATTCTCCTCTGAGAGCAAGTCAGTGGCAGAGCAGTTAGGATGCATGGAACAGTAATTCACTCTGCCATTCCAAAAAATGAAGCAAAGGGGTGCCAGTGTTCTCTTTGAGAAGCAGTGTGGCCTAGTGGAAAGATCTTGGGCTGAAAGTCAGAACTAAATTTGAATCTTAACTCTGATAAAGTAAGGCCTTGAGCAATTCACTTAACTTCTCTGAGCCTCAGTTTCCTCATCTGTAAACGGGGAACTATGAAAGATTACTCCCTATGTGATCTTTCATGATTCTGTGGCTTTAATGACAAAAAAAGATGATAACTGTAAGTTTTATCTCCAGCCCTAACATCTTATCTGAGCATCCCTCTTGGATTTTCATACGTTTCCTCAACATCTCCACTCAGTGTCCAATAGGAATCTTAAATTCTTATTTCCTATTCCTTCCCTCTTAACTATTTTATGCTCAAAATTCTTCCAAACTCATCTCATCATACTTAAATTAAAATCCAAACTCCTTACAGTGGTCTTTTATCAACCGCAGTGGTCTTTCTGCTGTTCTCTTTACCTTTAGACCTTTAGTCTTGCTCCAGATATTCTTAAGGATAGCTCTTTCATATAATTCAGATTTCAGTGTGAAAATTAAAAAAGTATATTGAAAGGGCAGCGCCTGTGGCTCAAAAGAGTAGGGCGCTGGCCCCATATGCTGGAGGTGGCGGATTCAAACCCAGCCAAAAAAAACTGCAAAAAATAAAAAAGTATATTGAAAGAATTATTGGCTTAGGGCGGCGCCTGTGGCTCAGTGAGCACGGCACCGGCCCCATATGCTGAGGGTGGCGGGTTCAAACCCAGCCCCGGCCAAACTGCAACAAAAAAATAGCCGGGTGTTGTGGCCGGCGCCTGTAGTCACAGCTACTCGGGAGGCTGAGGCAGGAGAATCACCTAAGCCCAGGAGTTGGAAGTTGCTGTGAGCTGTGTGATGCCACAGCACTCTACCGAGGTCAATAAAGTGAAACTCTGTCTGTACAAAAAAAAAAAAAAAAAAATTATTGGCTTAGAATATTGGACACAATTAATTCAGGCAGGTAGAAATAAGGATGTCATTCTCCTTGTTCACGTGGGGGTTCCAGAAGTCTCTTATCTTTTAGATGTTTTAAGACTCCCAGTGGATGCCTGAAACCATGGACAATACCAAACCCTATCATATACATACATACCTAGAATAAAATTTAATTTATGCTAGGCACTCTTGTGTTTAGAGCCACTAAGTAAACTAAGGATTGCTTGAACACAAACACCGAGATACAGTAACAATTGATGAAATAACCAAGACAGCTGCAAAGTCAGATGGGCAGGTGGCATGTAGGGTGAGCATCTGCTGGACAATGGGAAAATACAGTGAACATTTCGCTATTTTTGTTCCATGAGCATATTTTTTGGAAGTTGCAGTCATAATACGTATTTGGAAATTTCACAAAACCACATATAGTGAACACAGTCCTATCCTGTAATGTTATCTTGGCCATATAATTCATAGAGCACTTACTGTCTCCCTTATTGAAAGTATTTGTCTTATGTCTCCTGTTTGATGATGAGCCTCTGGGATAAGAAGCATGTTTTATTCTTTCCTCTGCCAGTATTTGATGCATTGCCTCATTTTTTTTTCTTTTATCAATTTTCTTTAAAAAGTCCCAGCACTTAGAAGAACACATAAATTTTTGTTAAAATCGTGGCCAAAATGGCTAACCTCATTCTAGTCATGAGAAAGAAATACCAAACTGAAATTGAGGGAATTTTTGTATAAAATTAGTTAATGTTCTCCAAAAGCGGGAAGTCATGAAAGACATGGAAGGATTGAGGAATTGTATCAGCCCGGGCAAGACTAAGAAGAAATAACTAAATTCAGGGTGTGGTCCTGGACCAGAGAAAGAACATCAGTGGAAAACTTAGCTAAATTTGAGTAAGGTCTATAATTTAGTTGATAATATTGTATCATATTAATGCCCTGTCCTTGATCACTGTAATATAGTTTTGTAGTATGTTAGCATTATAGGAAGCTGGGTGTAACTTTGTTGTATGTTTGAAATTAGTTAATAAAAAATTTTAAAAACCAGCTAGGAAAAACCCTTTTAAGTTTTCTCAATAGCTATCCTTAAATTTTTTTCTTTTTAATTCTAGCACCAAGGGATAGCATTTCTGCTGGCTGAAATGGCAATGAAAGTTGAACTAGCTAGATTGAGTTACCAGCGAGCAGCCTGGGAGGTTGATGCTGGTCGCCGAAATACCTATTATGCTTCTATTGCAAAGGCATTTGCCGGAGATATTGCAAATCAGGTAGCTACTGATGCTGTGCAGATTTTTGGAGGCAACGGATTCAATACAGAATATCCTGTAGAGAAACTAATGAGGGATGCTAAGATCTATCAGGTAAGGTTAAAAATTACTTTTGTGGTTTGTGAGGGCATAGAATATTCATGAATAACAGAGTAGATTTCTAACTGTTTAGGGATTTTATGCCACTAGCAATAATACATACATAAATGGATGTTATCCAGTTTGGGGAACTAAATGATATGAATAATATTTTTGGTTAAGCATAGTTCTTAGAGTAGGCTCAGAAAGTAAATGGTACAGACACGTATAGTTTGTTTGCATCAGTCTGGTTTGAGTCTTTACATCCTATGTACTTGTAACCCATGCTTTTCTCTCCAAAAAAGTATCTGTCATTTAAAATTAATTAAATTATTTTGAATTTTGCCTGACAACTCTTGAATTAATTGAAACCCTTAGTTGGAGTCAAAAACAAGCACATGAAGACAGTGATGTAGGTAACTTCTAAATTGGTGGTTATAAAAACTTAGGAGTAATTAGTACATAAGATATAAGTAGGTATGTTCTCCATATGTGACTTAATTATAACCTATACTTTTCATTATCTCTTCCTGTGCTCCTCCCACCCCCAGCAAATTATTTGGCAAAACTAGTTATCTGAAGGCTTGTGGTAGAATCAGAATGCAAGTGTGACAGGAATGTTAGAAATAGCACAACCCCTCTATATGAGAGGTGAAAAAAATGAGGACCAGAATTTGTGTATTTTTCAACGTCACAAGTTTATATGATGGTATTCTTCCTCTCCTAGAGCCAGTGATTTTAATTATTACTATTATTATTGGTCATTTAACTTTTCTCTGCCATCTGAATAGAAAAGCTAACAAATGGCTAGGTTTAGAATGTTAGAATGGAAATGAGGGATGGCTATTGAAATCCTTCCAGCATTTATTTCTGTAGCAACTCTGTTCTTAGGGAGCAGGAGGCAAAATTCGGTTTAAGAGCAATAATAGGAAATGACTGGAGGTGACAACTAGTTAAGAATAGTTAAGAAAAACTGGACAGGTATTTTGGCAATATTAAACTTTATTTTTCTCACACTTTCTGAAATGTAAATATCCTTTTCTTTGATGTTTTGAAACTCTTCCCCAAAACTTTGGTAAATGGCTTTTTATACTAATTTAATTTTTAGAAAATTATGTAATTTCATGGTTTTACAAGATTAGGTTTTAGAATAGCTATAGGCTACAGACCCTATACATGGTTTCAGTTTAGTATTATACAATGTTGTGAATAAGTTAAGGTATTTATAGATTGAAGATACTTACCTGACATTTACATTTTTCTTTCAGATTTATGAAGGTACTACACAAATTCAAAGGCTTATTATAGCCCGTGAACATGTTGGCAAATATAAAAACTAAACAGACTGCTACAGAAACATGATTCATCATTAATAACTAGAACATGATCCACTTACTTAAGGTCCAGAAAAAAGAAAGGGCTTTAACATTTCTTCTGTGAAAATAAAAATAAGTACTCTAAGACTATATTTAAGCATCTGATTCCAAAAGTAGTTGGTACTTTATTCAACTTTATGATTTCCCTTTTCTGAAACAGATTTGTTTTTATTAAAATTATGTGTTGGCCTTATACTTAGTACCAGTGTATTTGTATTACTTAAGCTAGAAAAATACACTTGTTATTTTGATGTCTTAAAGAGGCAGAAGTCCCTGGAATGCCACTGTTTTTCCAGTGATAGAAAAGTGGGCTTATAAAATATTCAGAATGTTCCAAATCTACATTGAGAAATGTAGATTTGGAAACCATGGAAAAACTTACCAGTGACCATGTAGCCTTAACAGTATTATTTTTAGTGCTCATTTTACTGCAACTTGGAAAGCATTTGCTTTCAGTTTTGCAAAGGGGAGAACAGTCAAAATTTTGATATTCATATTCACCCACCATTACATACAAGTTCAAGAAGCTTCTTGAAATTCTTGTGTAATTTTGAGCCCACATTTCACTTCCTTTATTAAAATAAATCAAAGCTTGCCTTAAATTATTTTTACATGGCTCTGTTGGTCTCTAGGTAGCCTTTGGTCTATTGTACACAATTTCATGCGTATGCATTTTGAAAAGGAACTTAAATAAAATTGTTCAGTGTTTATTACTCTTTTTGTATTCTTTCCAAGTTTTATTAGTTCATGTAATAGTGTGTACTTCATGTATTTAACCGTGATGAAAAAAAGAGAGTCATGTTTTAATTTTGAATTGCATGAAAGTACCTGCCCATGTTAATCAAATTGTATTACTAGAGACCTTGGAAAATGTAAATATGAAATAAGAAGCAAAACTGGTGAATTTAGCATTTCTTTGTAATTCTAAATCTCAAATACTGCTAAAATGTGTTATAGTAAATAGTGTGATTTCTGACAGCCACTACTTCTGATTCTCCATTTCTCAGACATCAATGCTATATCCTCCATTTCAATTCTGTTCTGACGCTACCCAGGGTTAGGCTCAATCCCATAAGACTGTCCTCACTTCAGAAGCCGCTCTCAAGTCCTGGGTCCCCAAGCTACCCACACTCTGCCCAACAAGGCTACAAATTCAAGTATTCTCATAATCTCATTGTCAGGTTCAATTATTTGCTGAAATAGCTTACAGAACTCAGGAGAAACTCTTTATTTACATTTATCTGTTGACTTTAAAGGACAGAACTCAGGAACAGCCCATGGGAGACGTGCCTAGGGCAGGGTATGAAGGGAGGGCAGTGCGGAGCCTTGGTGTCCCCGTCCAGCGTCCAGCACACCACCTTCCCAGCACCTGCCTGTGTTCACCAACCTGGAAACTTCCTGAATCTCGGTTCCAGCTCCATCCTCCTCCTCTTTTCCTGAAATCTGGGTGAAAACTTGAAAAGTTCTCTCCTTTATTAGTCTTACAGAACTGCCATAAAAAATATGCTACAGACTGAACAGCTTGAACAGAAATTTAGTTTCTCACAGTTCTGAAGGCTAGAAGTTCAAGATGAAGGTGCCAGTAGGGTTGGTTTCTGGAGAGGCCTCTCTTCCGGGCCTGTGCACTGCTCCCTGCTTGCTGTGTTCTCACGCGTCCTCTTCTCTGTGCACGCGTAATGAGCGGTGGGGTTGGGGGAGCTTTGTCGTCTCTCTTCTTATAATGACACTGGTGCTACAGGGTTCAAGCCTTACCTTTGTGACTTTACCTCCCTAAAGGCCCCACCTCTTTTGTATAGTCACATTGGGAAGTAAGGGGCTCAACCTAAGAATTCCAGGGCGACACAATTCAGTCCATAGCACCACCCTCTACTTAGTCTATGTGGTAACCAGCATCCTCCCACCCTCATTCTCAACCTAGGTCATCTATAGGCTCTGCCATTAGTTACCTCATTACTATAAACTCAGGAGGGACTGAAAAGGGCTCATAATAAATAACACAAGATACTCCTATCATTCAGTAAATTCTGAGGGTTTTAGAAGCTCTGTGTTAGGAGCTTGGAATATAACACATTTCTTATGCCACACCAAATCACCAAAATAAAAACCAAATCTATTAGGGGACAGCAGAGAGAGAAAGGAGGAGGGAGTGGGTGGGGAAAGGAAGAGCAGAGAGAGGGAAGGAGGGAGGGGGTGGGGCCTTGGTGTGTGCCACACCTTTTGGAGGCAAGACAGGATTGCAAGAGGGACTTTGCCTAACAAATGCAATCAGTGTAACCTGGTCTATTATACCCTCAATGAATCCCCAACAATTTAAAAAAAAAAAAAGAAAAGTACAAAATATTTAAACAACTTTTTCTTCATCCTTAATAATGAAATTGTATTTTAATGGTAAGGAGAATTAGACATTTCTTAATTAAACTGGGTATTATATAGAAATTACAATTTAAATAGAACATACACATTTCAGGCTCAGCTCCCATAGCACAGTGGTTATGGCGCTGGCCACATGCACTGGGGCTGGCAGTTTCGAATGGCCCAGGCCAGCTAAACAACAACAACTGCAACAACAAAAAAAAAATAGCTGCGTGTTGTGGCAGGCACCTGTAGTTCCAGCTACTTGGGAGGCTGAGACAAGAGAACTGCTTAAGCCCAGGAGTTTGAGGTTGCTGTGAGCTGTGATGCCATAGCACTCTACCAAGGGTGATATAGTGATACTCTTGTCTCAAAAAAAAAAAAAAAAATATATATATATATATATTCATATATATATATATTTCAAATATATTCAAACGTTTCAGGCTTGAATTTGCGGTACAGAATCCAAAAATTTACCTTGCATTTCTAAATGTAACTATACTCAAAAGCCTTATGAGAATATTAAATATCCTTGATAATAAGTATTAAGCAACTATATAACTTTGTATTAAGCAAGCCTTTTTAGTCACAAGTAACAAATGAACTTAAGCTACTTTAGGCTAAAAAGCAAACATGTATTTTAAGTATATAGAGGTGCCTCCTGGAGTCTGAAGGCAGGAGTGGAATCAGTTTCAGGAAGGGACTAGCACCAGAATAGTCAGTTTTCAGTAATCCATGAAATACAGCCTTTTTCTACCTCTCAACTCTACTTTTCTGTCACGTTTTGTTCTTTACTGCTCTACAGCCTAACTTCTGTGCTTCTCTGATCCCACAGTAGAGCGTGACCTCACTAGTAGCATACTTGTGAATTAGATTGACCACCACATACATAGCTGGCTGGCTAGGGTTGTTACAGCCAGGAGAATTGGTAGAGGCATGTACTACAGACAAGATTGTTAGTTGGCAACATCTGTGGATTGATGGCTTCCAGAGAAATCATAGTTTTATACAAGATTTGGTATACTTATGGTGATTTTAATGAATGTTTAAGGAAATCTACTAGAGTCATCCATTTGCAAAAAGGGAGAAGAGATTAATCCAAGACTCCTGGATTAAAAAAAAGGCTGATGATATGACTAGAATTATAGGCATTAATTTGAATACATTACCTCTGATCAAATGGTACAAAAGGCCTTTAGATAATACCTAGCACTCTGCTAAAAGAATACCTAGTAATTTATTTTAACTAACTTCCAAATTGTTGACGTTTCCTAACAATGTTTTCCTTTTGATCCTGAAGCATCTGCCAAGATTATTCTTGATCGCAAAAGGCTGGCTTCATTAGCTATGGCCTGATTATTTACCTAGGTACTGCAAGAGTGTTAAGTAACCCTGTAGGCCTCCTCAAATTTGCCTTGCAAATCTAGAGCCATGCAATACTGAACAATTACTCAGGCCACAGGATTAATTCTATCTGAAAGTTTTCATAAAGGACCCTAAATTGGATTTTGAAAAGCCTCTCTTTAACTTGCTATCTCAAAGCTAGGGAACCAAGCCAGAGAAAACTCTACTATATTTTGTCTACAAAATCCAAGAATTTGGGTGAATTTTTCTCCTATGAATCTTTTTTTTTTTTTTGTAGAGACAGTTTTATTTTGTCACCCTCGGTAGAGTGCCTTGGCGTCACAGCTCATAGCAACCTCTAGCTCCAGCTCTTGGGCTTAGGTGATTCTCTTGCCTCAGCCTCCTGAGCAGCTGGGACTACAGGTGCCCGCCACAATGCCCCACTTTTTGTTGCAATTTGGCTGAGGCCAGGTTTGAACCGGCCACTCTCAGTATATGTGGCCGGCGCCCTACTCGCTGAGCCACAGGCGCCACCCTCTCCTATGCATCTTTAAAATTTGCCAGGGTTCCCGGTCTGCCAAGCAGTAGCCTTCTTTACTATCTGTAAGGCTGTGACCAGTGAAGCCACTGAGTAGACCCACCATTCTAGGTTTACTGAGACAGCTTTGTAGGCATTTAGTCTACAAATAGTTAACTTATTTTTTATAGTGGGCTAGTTAAAACTGATTAAATGAAAATTATTCTCAAATAAGATACTCTAGGTATGACTGGGTTACATAATCTTTGTTCAATTATATCCTGATAGAAAAGGAGTACGATTCCAATTGAATATTGCCATGAAATAATAACACAAGGAAAATAATACAAGTACATGTTTCTGAATTCTGAGAGCTTAGAATCATGCACCATTTTAAAATTTCAATCTACAAAAGCATAGTCTACTAAATTGAAGTCTAGAAATAGCTTAAGAAGAATTAAAAAGGGCTTCCTCATATTCCATGAAAACAGAACATTAGAACTACATCAGTATTCAAAAAAAATAAACAGGATTAAATTTCCCTTATCAGTGCAGTGAGTCCTACGTAACTGTTGTGCTGGAAATTGACTTGGAGAATTTTTTATGAAGAAGTCCATGTATAGACTAGAGAGAGCCCTAGGTGTACTGACTTAGTTTGCTCCTTTGTTTTGAAAGTTGTCTAAGCTAAGTCCATGCAGAAGTATATACCCAAGAGTCTATTTGAAGTGTTTCCCAATAGTTCAAAATATCAATAGTTGATCCTTACCTGGCAGAGGAGATAACATGATCATGAAGGTGGTTTTCCCAGGTAAGTTTTATCCATTGCACTCTGGTTGTGCTGACCCTACAATTTCCCCAAATGTGTAAACTTGACCATATAATTTGTGGTAGTGGGGCAACTGTGTTTATACTTTCCCCTGTGTTTTATGTATATCTCAATAGTTCAAAGTATCTGGTCCTCTCCACGAGCCTCTAAGACTGTCCCTTCCTGAAGACACAAACTTTTGCTTCTGGTTTACAGCAGAAACTTCAAACAAGCATCAGAGTAAAACAGAAACTATCTGTAGATGACCAAGGCTGAATGGTGGTAGTTAATTGCCTTATTCAATATCATAAAAGAAGAGAATAAGATTCTCTTCTATAGCATAACTACATTTCTTTGGAAGGGGGATAGTTTTATTCTTCAAATAAAAGTACTAGAATATTCAGTGAAAGTAAGGCTTTCTTAAATCCCCTCTCTCACCCATTTTCCTCCTTGTAGGCAGCAGCTTTTAGTAATTTTATGCATTTACAAATATATACACATTTTTCCTTTGTTTTCTACATAAATAATAGCATACTATACAGTTTGGTGCTTTTTTTTGTGCTTTTTATCGATGTATTTTGAAGATCTTTCATTTCTTTTTTTTTTGTAGTTTCTGGCTGTGGCTGGGTTTGAACCTGCCACCTCCAGCATATGGGGCCTGCGTCCTACTCCTTGATCTTTCATTTCTTTTTAATGGTTACATAATGTACCATAGTTTAACCTTTTCACAGAATTTTTACTACAATTTTTGTGATGTTTTGCTATTACAAAGACAGCTACTATGAATATCCTTTCTTGCACATAAGTCATTTCACGCCTGAGGGAGTGTATCTGTACAGATAGCTATAGATTATAGAATTGGTGAATGTAATTACAATTACATCTTTAGACATTTTTAATTGTACAAGGTAAATCTGAAAGTAGTTACTAAAACAATAGGAGTCTAACTTTGATACAGGGTGTCCCTGGTCAGAACTGGACATAGACACCACCACCCCCATTTTCTGGGCCCGGGTGAGCTCAGAAATCAGTCTCAGGCCCAGACCCCAATCTCTAGGCACAAACAGGTTCTTCCCAGGCTGCATTCCCTGGACCCAAAGCAAGGTCATGAAAAAAGCAGCCAGATCAGTGTCTCATCTGGGTTACCCCTTCTAAGAGCAGGGAACACACATCCTATTGCCTCACTTGGGGCAAAGAACAAAGGATGAACTCCCCTGCACTTTGCCAGTTTTAAAATTATTTTCTGCCTGTAGGCACCTGGCCAATTGTGACAGACCGTCTATCTCCCCCAAATCCCTTGCCTGCAGGTTAGGAAAAGCAGTATGTAAATAATCCCCTAGACAGAAGGCCTACAAGGGATTCACTTGGGTCCCTCCCTTTGCAGCCAGAGACTCTATTCCTCCTTTTTTGCTTATCAATCTTTCTAACAATAAACTCTTCTTTCACCTACTTGTGTGGTCCATGGATTCATTCTTGAGCCTCAAGACCTAGGACTCAGCAGAGAGGGAATTTCCAGCTACAACCTGTAAACAGAAGAACAGATACAAAATAAAATAAGGAAAAAGATTATTTATTTTATTTTATTTTTTGTAGAGACAGAGTTTCACTTTATGGCCCTCAGTAGAGTGCCATGGCATCACACAGCTCACAGCAACCTCCAACTCCTGGGCTTACGCGATTCTCTTGCCTCAGCCTCCCGAGTAGCTGGGACTACAGGCGCCCGCCACAATACCCGGCTATTTTTTTGTTGTAATTCGGCCGGGGCCGGGTTTGAACCCGCCACCCTCGGTATATGGGGTCGGGGCCTTACCGACTGAGCCACAGGTGCCGCCCCAGGAAAAAGATTATTAAAACAAATATTTTAAAGATAAAAAAGCCCAAAACAATAAGAAAAAACATAGAAAACGTGAAACAAATGAAAGCAAAAATATAGAAACTGATGTAAACAAATACATGTGACTGCGCTAATGTTACCAGCTAAAGCTGGACAAAAAGATCAGGCATATACTAATATTTACAAGACATAACAAAACCTAAGAACATAGAAAGGTTGAAAGTAAAAAGTTAAACAAAAATTTCTCTTACAAGTGACTATAAACCAAAAGAAAGGTGGGAAAATTACATTAACCTCTAACAAAGTAGACTTAAAGATAAAACACATGCACAGCTTTCCGAAAATATATAACAACTCTAAACTTACATACACTCCAAAATACAGCAACCCAAAATTATAAATAGGAAAATCAACAGAATTACAGGGAGAAATAATGAAATCTACCGGCATACACTCAACAGTGTCTCTCAATTATTGATAGCCAACATACGTCAGGGTCAGGAATCCTCTACATTGTTACTGAAAGCAATCAGTTTTAAAGGGAGATGGGTCACCACTATTTTCTAATGAGCGCACAAATGAAAATAGCTGAAATCCGAATTCTGTGGGAAGCTGTCAAAGGCACATGGATATTTCTTTTTTGAAACGAATTTTCAGTATTTTAACTAGTAGCGGTAGTGGGCCAGACTTAGAAAGGACAAAGCAAATGGGGTACGTGAACATTTCATTTACAGTCAGTAAAAAAATACTTATTGAACACTTAACGCGCAAGCAGGCGCTCTGTGAATTAATAGCCAGATGTTCGAAGTGCAAAGAGCCGCAAGAATAAGTGATTTCAATACTTGCCTCGGTTCCCTTTAAAAAATGATTTCTTAAAAGCAACTCAGATATTTACATATTATTTAAAACTGTTTTAGACAAATCGAACTGATAAGGGTAGAGAAAATGGGCGCCGAGAACTTTGGGTGCAGGCAGCGTAGACACCCATGAGCAGTCGGTGGGGTCCTAGGCTGGTGCGGACCGCGGCAGCCTTCAGGCAGGAGTGTGGACAGCTAAGTCCGTGCGCAGAGGGGGCCTGACAGGCGCTACTGCGCAGGCGTGGGGCTCTTAGGTCTACCCAGGAACTGGCCAGGTTCTGTCTTTTGGTTCATAGACATGGTGAGTGAAACTTTCGCGCTCTTACCGGGTGGGTCGGGAGCGGACCTGGTGGGTAGTTCCCAGCAGCCGAGTCATCGGAGCGTTGCAGTTCAAGTATGGGAGAATGGTACGACGTGGGTTTTGTACGCTTTCTTGATGTCTGAGAGGTTGATCTATTACTCAGCGTTTTTTATAGACCTCGGGGGCACAGTTGGCCACTTCTAATTTTATCCAGGCTTCTTCCTGTCGGGCAGGCCTCTTAGGAATCAGCACTCCCATTTTTTAATCTCTCTTAAAGAACTGGGGCAGATTAGTGGCTTTTGCTTAACGTATTTTTTCGACTCTAAAAATTGTTAAAGTCATTAGTGGCATAGTCTTGCTGGACATCACGAATTTAAATGGTATCTGTAGGAAATTCGCTACTTAAACATTTTTGGTAATCTTCGTGACCTACTTAGAGTAAAGCATTCTCAATCACCCGGATGTGGATAAGAAATTACCTGGGGACTTGTTGCAAATAGAGACTCAGATTAAAGGTGGAGCAGATGTAGTTAAAGGGACGCTAACTTGATAATTTGAATAACTTTTGGGGTACAGATAAGGTGCCTGGGAGCTTGCAAGAATATCCTGCAAATTAAGGGGTAGGATTTTTTTTGGGGGGGGTGCTTTTGGGCCAGGTGCAATGGCTCACGTCTGGGATTTCAGCACTTTGGGACCCCGAGACCAGAGTATCGCTTGAGGCCAAGGAATTGGGAGACCAGCTTGGGCCACTCTATAGAAAAAAAACATTAGAAGTTCTTGGGGCAAAGCAAGTCTTTTAGTACCATTTTATGAAGAGCATCACGTTTTGATTTGCACAATATTTTAAACATTTTGATGGTTGTGTCGGTTATGGTGATCTTTGATGGTACTACCGTAATTGTTTTTAGGTGTCGTGAGCTACACTGTCTATATTAGACAATAAATGTGTGTGTTGCGGGAAAAAAAATTGGTTGGGTGACGTTTTGTATGTCTGTAGTCCTAGCCACTGGGGAAGCTAAGGCGGGAGAAATTCAAGGTTACAGTGGACCATGATCCTATCACTGCTCTTCAACCTGGGCGACTGAGCGAGAGACATTGTCTCAAGATAAAAAGCTTCTGGGCCGGGCCTGGTGGCTCACGCCTGTAATTCCAGCACTCTGGGAGGCCGAGGCGGGCAGATCGCCTGAGCTCATGAGTTAGAGAGCAGCCTGAGCCAGAGCAAGACCCCGTCTCTAAAAATAGCCTGGCGTTGCGGCGTGAACCTGTAGTCCCAAGTTCCCGGGAGGCTGAGGCAACAGAATTGCTTAAGCCCAAGAGTTTGAGGTTGCTGTGAGCTCTGACCCTATGGCACTGTACCGAGGGTGACAACTTGTGACTCCGTCTCAAAAGCGCTTGTGGCTCAGTGAGTAGGGCGCCGGCCCCATACGCCGAGGGTGGCGGGTTCAAACCCAGCCCCTGCCAAACTGCAACAAAAAAAAAAGGAAGAAAGAAAGAGACTCATTTGAGCCCAGGAGTCTGAGGTTGCTGTGACCTGTGACATCATGGGTGACGAAGTGAGACCCCCCCCCAAAAAAAAAAAAAAATATATATATATATATAATGCTTTTGTATGCTTTTGCCACCTGTACAGGTAAGTTGCTCTGATACTCTTTGGTCATTTATTTTACTTTGAGTGAAAGATGGAAGCAACAGTGAATGCAGGTAGTAATTTTTTGGGTCAATGATGAGCCGGCATGTATTCTGAATCTAAAGTTGATTATTACTACTTTAGCTCTAGAATTACTCTGAGACCTGAAAATTACTTGAATCTTGACTAAGATAGAGCTTTAATGCTTTAAGTTTTTTTTGGTCAGATGCTTGTAAATTTTAAATTGAAGGTTTTTCTGTGCCAAGATGAAATCAAAAGTAAAATTCAAGTATTATTGAATATATGCTCTGGGGTAGAAAATTGAACATTAACTGTTAATGAGGTCACAACTTTTTTATTTTGAAAGGGCACTCCACAAAAGGATGTTATTATCAAATCAGATGCACCTGACACTCTGTTATTGGAGAAACACGCAGATTATATCGCTTCTTATGGCTCTAAGAAAGATGATTATGTATGTATGATTTTAAAGTTCTTAAGTATGCCTTGAGTATCTGAGATTGGGGGGTTACCAAATTCAGTCATGTTTCTTACCAATATTGAGAGTACTTTGCCAGATAAAATAGATTGGGGTTTTGGGGCACAAATGGGTTTCTACTTTTGTAGTTGGGGTAATAACTTTCAAGGTCAATGATGTTTTGGCATGTATTACCTGACTTTATTGCTGATGTGTAATAACACTTAGCTCTAGAATTACGCTGAGACCTTGAAAAAGTTTTACCTTACATTTTTAAGCTTCAAAGATTAATTTTCCTCTCTGGGACAGTCTTAGCAAAAAGTGATAAGCAATATATTACAGTTAATTTTTACCTGTAAACAACTGAATTGCCTACTGGTTCGGAGAACATGTGATGTTGATAATTTCTTTTACTTAAGTGTTTAGGATGTTTTCATACCCCTGTAGTTAAATACTTAATAGCAAGCATAAAGTTAAGACAGTATGTACGTAAGTACTTTTTCCATGTATGACTGATGTGAAGGGATGGGGCTTTTTTACCTTCTGGCTACTGCCGAACTTTAAAACTCTGCATTTGGGTTGATAGCTAACTACTACAGTAGGGCCTCCATAGTTGGACCACCTCATTAAGATGACCAAACTTTCATAGACTGGACATCCACCACAGGTGTTTATCAGTACCACAGGCCTAGTTCCTTATGATGAATAGTTTGTTACAGTCCCTTGGTTGGTCAGCTTGACAGAGGTTGTACTGTATTATCTGATAACGAAACTTAAGAAATGCGTTGTGGCTGCAGCACATACTAATGTTTATGTCTCATTAATGAGCTGCTGTTGAATCTGGACATAAACACCTATCATGCTGAGGTCATTTTGCTTTTCACGTGGCTATGTCATTTCCTGTTAGTAGGCTGTGTACAGAGTCCACATAAAGTAATGGTAGAAGAAACTAAAGCTCTATTTGTACTGTCAGCCATAGATGAATTTATCATCGTTTTCTAGGTAATTTTTTTCTTGTGTTAACAGTTGTATCTGAAGATGGCTTCTAACTTTGAGGGCCACAAATTTAACACATGAACTGCTGCTCTGACAGTTGTATTGCGTGCAGGGCCTCAGGAAGCTTACGCACTCAAACTTCTCTACCTGGGGAGCCTCGTGGGTGTGCAGGCAACTGACGCTGCCATGCTGTAGTATACATGTTATGTGACAGCTGGTTCCCTAGGCAAAACTGCAGTTTTTCATTACCTTAGAAAGGATCATTTTGTTTTCTTGGATTTTATTCTATTTTTGTAATAAAACACTGGCCCCAAGTATTAAACTCATTACTGGTTAATGATATTGTTAGGATCAGAAGTACGATATATAGTATGGCTATTGAGTTAGCTTTATATGTTTAATCTCTTTAACCTCCGTCAGTTCAGACTGACACATTTAAGAAATTGTGTATTTTAGGAATACTGCATGTCTGAGTATTTGAGAATGAGTGGCATCTATTGGGGTCTGACAGTAATGGATCTAATGGGACAGCTTCATCGCATGAACAGGGAAGAAATTCTGACATTTATTAAGTCATGCCAACATGAGTGTGGTGGAATAAGTGCTAGTATTGGACACGATCCTCATCTTTTGTACACTCTGAGTGCTGTCCAGGTAAATACTGCTTGATAGTGTGTTCTCACTTAAGAATTGGGGATTGAATTTACATACATGTGAGGAAGGTGATTAAAAAAAAGTATCTTAGGACAGAAAATTTCATTGCAAGTGAAGTAGTCCTACAAGGTCGGTGATTTACTGGCATGTATTAGCTGACTGCACAACTGATGTGAGCTCTAATATTACACTGAGACCTTGGAGGGTAAAGTTTGTATCCTCAGTTTATGTAAATATTTAAAAATCACTAAATAGAGTTATTTTGTTATTTGATCCATGAGGTGGTTTGAAGTCTATTTCTGTATATATGAGTTAGTTTATTTGAGAATCTTAGAATGCCAAATTACAATTTATCTCTAGAAAAATTATACTTTATGGTTGAAGTTTTTAGTTGATAATACAATATTTGTTAAGTAACATGGTGGCCTGCCTCCTTGAGATAAGGTTATAATATACATAGGCAAAAGGACATGCTTTGATAACTTAAAGGGAGTTGATAACAGCATTAGAATAAACTTGAAGCGGTGTTTACCTAATATTTGTCTTCATTGCAGATTCTTACTCTGTATGATAGTGTTAACGTTATCGACGTAAACAAAGTTGTGGAATATGTTCAAAGTCTACAGAAAGAAGATGGTTCTTTTGCTGGAGACATATGGGGTAATGTTAAATTTAGTCCTTGCTACCCAAAATACCAATATTTAAAATGCCTTGGCTTTGCTATTGACCTATTTATAAGGAGATTTTAAGTTTGTCATCTTTTCAGGTCCCACTAAGCAGCTGGTCTAACTGGAGTTAATGATCTGCTGGGAGTTCCAGCATGCACTGTGGTAGTTATGTCAGCATACAGGAGCACTGGAACAGAGGGGGCCAGTGAAGGTAGGTGAAATTTTTTTCCCCAATATTTGGTGGCTTTGTAAAGTTTTTAAACTACTTGCTGGAAAGGGAAACATCCTCAAAAAACTTTACAAACTTACTGAATATTTGAGTGGAGGGAGGGAATAGAATTTTATTTGATAAATGTAGCTAATCTCTGCTTTAGGGGTGAATACAGTGCAGGACAGAGACCAGCTGCTTCATGGGATATGAAAATCTGTGATAGAGTAAGTTGGTTTGCATTAGTAAAAATGAAGTAGTCTTTTGAGGTCTTTCATTTCTTTTTCTGGGAATTCTGTAAGCAACCTAAGAAAATTTGCTGTTAAATTTTGAGAAAACATTTCTAGTTGTTAGCTTCTTGAAGTAAAGGCATTTACTTCAGATTGAGCTTTCCTCCTAAGTAAAATAAACGTCAAGCTTGACCTCATTTAATGTGGTAGTTGTACAGATTGTGTTTTCAGGTAACAAACTGTTACAATGATCAGAAGCTTCCGGTAACAGGTGCATTGGTTTTATCTCTGTTTTAGGAGAAATTGATACAAGATTCTCTTTCTGTGCAGTGGCTACTTTGGCTCTTTTGGTAAGCTTTGTATGTTGTATTGAAATGATTACTTGGCCATGAATAGTATGGAATTGAATAAGCATATTTTTTTTCTGTTTATAGGGGAAGCTTGATGCTATTAATGTGGAAAAGGCAATTGAATTTGTTTTATCCTGTATGAACTTTGATGGTGGATTTGGTTGCAGACCAGGTTCCGAATCCCATGCTGGGCAGGTAATTTATTATATTAATGTAGTTTAAAATTTAGTGTCAGTTTAGAAGAATGTCAATAGAAATTTCAGTATCTGTTAATACAAATGAAATTAATTTGACATATAAGAATTGCTTAATTACTAATTAAGGGTGACATTTTGATAATAACTTGCTTTTATATACCTTCTCTTTAGTAGGTCTCTCTGACCCCAAGCAAATATAAGTTTTATAAGCACCAAAATACATTTTCTTCATTTTTAATTACCTATGCCTATGAAATTCTTCAGTCCCTACCCACCCTGAGCTCTTTTACTTGTGGCAGAGACAATTATATTTGTAAATAGTTGTGAAATACTTAGCCATAAAGAAAGTTTGAGAACATTTTGGATCCTGGTAATAGTACGCATGGATTACTAAGTGTTAAAAATATTAGAAAGGAAAACTTCAGGTATAAAGTGGAGTTTTAATAATTTGAGTAGTTTTTATCAGTTTTACTATCAAGAAATTACTATACACATGTACTTTATGTCTGTAATTTTAGATCTATTGTTGCACAGGATTCCTGGCTATTACTAGTCAGTTGCATCAAGTAAATTCTGATTTACTTGGTTGGTGGCTTTGTGAACGACAGTTACCCTCAGGTGGACTCAATGGAAGGCCAGAGAAGGTATTATGTCATAAGCTATGTTCTGTTAGCTTTATATATAAACTTGAGTGAATCTTGCTTCTTTGTTGTGCCCATTTCAATATTTATTGCTCTTGTAAATTGCCCATGAATTTTCTTTAACCTTCCTCTGTTGTAATTTTTCAGTAACACATCCTAAAAAGACTGCCTTTTGGGGAAAAAACTCCTCGGGTTGAAATACTCATTAATCCTGGTATCCATCAGACACACCTGTACAAGAATCACCATGTCCATTTATGGGTGTGAAAGTACAATTGATTCTGACAAAGAGGATTGTGTGGGTTGGAGTTTAGTCTTCTCTTACCCGTGGATTATCTTTAATTCTGAGCAAGCATTTTAAACACTGCATGCCTCTATATGTCCCTTGATTTCCTGCTTCCTGCCTCTCTACTAATTATTATATTACTTAAGAATGAGACTTAGTGATTGTTAAATTGTTTCTCAAAACTAAAGAAGTAGAATAAAATTGTGGCAACTTTTGTGACCTTTATTTTCTCCTTAGTTACCAGACGTATGCTATTCGTGGTGGGTGTTGGCATCTCTAAAGATAATTGGAAGGCTTCATTGGATTGATAGAGAGAAACTTCGTAGTTTTATCTTAGCATGTCAAGATGAAGAAACAGGGGGATTTGCAGACAGGCCAGGAGATATGGCAAGTATATTTTTGGCATTTTTGTATAAATTGTTTCAGTATTAGCTCGTGGCATTTCTAGGTCTAGAACTGTGTGTTGCTTTGAAAGCAATAATTCTTTTGGTAGGTAATGTATTTTAAAAGGTATGAAATATATTGGGCAAGCCTACAGAAATTTGTTAACTATTGCCAACAAAATTTGTATATGGTAAAGGTCATGTATTTAAAAACAATTTGAAGTCTCTATATTTCAGTAACTTAAGCATACATATACACAATTACTCTAATGTAAATGTTATAGAAGGTTATTTTAGAAGTTTTCATTTCGTAATTGTTAATGACTTATTTTTTTAATAGGTGGATCCTTTTCATACATTATTTGGAATTGCTGGATTGTCACTTTTAGGAGAAGAACAGATTAAGCCTGTTAGCCCTGTTTTTTGCATGCCTGAAGAAGTGCTTCAGAGGGTGAATGTTCAGCCTGAGCTAGTGAGCTAGAGTCATGGAATTTGATCTAGGTTCAAAAGTTGAATCATACAGTTTTGCCATCTCAACGTTTCTGTATTTGAAGTACTTGTTGAACTTAAAAACTATTGTTAAAACTTTGTATATTGTGTTAAATTAATTTTAATCATGTAATTATATATATTGTAAAATAAAGACCTGTATTTTATTTTCCTTTGTAGATTTTCTTCTGAAATGCTCTTATTCTGATAGAGTTCTTTTTTAATATAAATATACTTCAGTGTATCTGTTGTTCATATCTGCCTTATAGAGCAAAACTAAAAGAAAACCTCTTGGGCAGGTTCTACTTGATTTCTTGCTCATGTGTTCACATATTTTGTAACAATAGTTAAATTGTTTGTGTCAACAAGGATGTTAACTGACACCTGAATTAAAAAAGATGAATGAAACCAATGGCTTCTGCAACTTGGAAGTAATTTATAGGTTTCTGAGTATGGATTACTCCGAAGTGTTTACAGATTTAATTTAGGTAAATGACAATTCACCATCTTGGAATGGGGTTGCAATTTGAACTGTACTTATTTTTTAGCATTTTTAGAGTTTTATAGATCCAAAGATTGTTTTGTTTTATAGAGCCAAAGATTGTTTTGTTTTATAGAGCCAAGATTGTTGGCTTTTTCTCTCACTAAGGAAAAGCTTAACATGAGTTTGGTTATTTGAACCCCTATTTCAAAAAGCCTAAAATGAGCAGAACTGTGGAGTTTACATCTCTGGTGAAAATAAGGTATTTTAATGAACATTTTTCTTGGTGGAAATTCAGATTTCCTAAAATCGTTCTAAATAGGGTGTTCTTAAGGACCTCCAGTCATTGCCTGGGGTAGAACTGTGCCATGGATAACTTAGATACTTAAGTTGGATGAATTGGTAAGTGTAAGTGGATCTCTTCTAAAGGTACTTTTAGGGCATTATGCAGAGAATTTTATTTCCTCAATCCAAGCATCCCTAGGATGTTGGCACTATTGCTGTTCTTGTGAGAAAAGAAAAGTGCCTGTATACTTCTCTAAAGGTCAGTAGTTTGCTCTTAACTAATTTATATATGTATCATAAAACCATAGAATTAAAAATTGCAGAATTGGGAAATGTTCTTAAACTATCTGAGCGAGCTACCCAGGTTTTCCCCGAATCTGCCATATGCGCGTAGACGTGTGTGCTATCTTGTGAAAAAGCCTTGTGGATCGTCCCTGTAGTTGGTACTGAGGTTTAACCACTGTTTGCACTATGGTGATAGGCAAGTGTGAAGTGGTGGACTGCAGTTTTCACCAAACTTGATGTTTCTGTAAAAGAAAAATATCTCTTGTGCGGGAGCTGCAGCGTGAGGAACATAGAGAAGACTAGACTACAAAAAATAGAGTTAGCCAGGCTTAGCGGTGTGCACCTGTAGTTGGAGCTACCAGAGGCTGAAGCTGGAGGATCGCTTGAGCCCGGGAATTTGAGGTTCCAGTGAACTGACGATGCCACTGCATTGTACTGTGGGCCACGCGGCTCATTTTTTTTTTTCAAGCTAGTGTGCTTGGGTGTTTGGGAAATGCTTAATAAGCACGCTGCATCTTGCGGTAAAGGAAGTGGGGTGCCATCGGGACAATAAGGCTGCCAAATATCATCCAGGGGCTCTGACAATTCAGTTCAGCCTCCTAGCGGCGGGTTGAAGGTTATACCTCGAATTAGGGTCGGGTGGAAGGTGACGCAGCTGGAGGCCCCCGGGAGAAGGTGCGCGGGGCTGCGTGTGCGCGTCTGCGCCTGCGCGAGCGGCCGGCGCGTTCCCGGCGCCGATTCTTCCTCAGGGCTGAGCTGGGGCTGGGAAGGGCGGTGTGGGAGGATGCTGCGTCCCGTGGTGGCCTCGGCCTCGCCCCGCGCCCCTGCGGCTTCCCCGGCGTCGGGGGAGGTCCGCTCGCTCGGCCCTGGCTACTGTTTCGGACTGCAGGAGACCCCGCAGAGCCGCCCGCGCGCGCGGGCCTGGTCCTCGGCCACCCCCGCCAGCACGTCGGGCGCCGCGGGCGACCGGAGCGGCAGCAGCAGCGCCCCGCGCCCTGCGCCCGCCTCGCGGCCGCCTCCAGGCAAGGAGCGTCCCCGGCCGGCCTCGGCCGCTCTGGGGCTCAGGGACACGGGGAGGCGGTCGTCGCGGCCGAGTTCGGTCTGGTAGAGAGCAGGGAGTTTGGTGGGTCCGGGTGATGAGAAGTTTGACTCTTCAGATGAGTTTTATTACAAGACTGGCGCGGGGCGGCCAGGTTAGGAGGAAAGCTGAGTGACACGCAGCCCCCAGCGTGACGCCCACTCCGCCCCCAGGTGACAGGTCGTGCGTGAGCCGCTGACAGGAGAGGCGGCACGCCCTTGAGCTGCTGGATCCAAGTGTCCACGTCCTCCTAGGGTCGGATGGACATAGAGTAAATGGAACATTGCAACTAGCTCGGGTTTATAATAGCTTTACTATTAAAAGATGTGAGCAGGGCGGCCGTGATGGATCCCACCTGCGCTCCCGGCACTTCGGAGGCCCGTGCAGGAGGATCTGTGAAGCCAGGACTAGCCTGGGCAGCGCAGTGAGACCCCGTCTCTGTGAAAACAGTCAACAAGTGTTAGCGGAGCGTAGGGTGCTGCCTGCAGTCCCAGCTACGCCGGAGGCTGAGGCGGGAGGATGCCTGAGCTCGGGGTCCAGGCTGCAGGGGGCTGTGATCTGTCCTCTGTGCGCCAGCCTGGGCAACCAAGCCAGACCTTGCCTCAAAAAAAAACGTACGTCCTCCACGGCGAGTTCAAATCACTTACTGCACATGTTGCTCTTCGTTCATGGCAACGGCATCATCATTTTTTTCGCTCCATTACAACGCTAAGGGAAGGTAACAAATGCCAAATCTAGTGCTCACTTTCCAGGTTATCTCCTATGACTTTACTGCTGTATTTAATTTAATTTGGCTCCTTTGATTCTACTCCCCACCCCCCATTTTTCTGTTGTCTCCCAGACAATTGCTGTGCTCACCTTTGTTCCTAAATTACTGGGTTGTCATTTTTTTTTTTTAAGACAGTCTCATTTTGTCACCCTCGGTAGAGTGCTGTGGCATCATAGCTTGCAGCAACCTCGAACTATGGGCTCAAGCAATCCTTTTGCCTCAGTCTCCCCAGTAGCTGGACTACAGGCACCCACTACAATGCCCGGCTATTTTTAGAGACAGGGTCTGGCTCTGGCTCAGGCTGGTCTGGAACTCGTGAGCTCAGGTGATCCACCACCTTGGCCTCCATAAGACCCTTCTCTCTGGATGTGAATATCTCTACAGCTGGGATCTCATCTATATTCTATACTCCTATTTCATACAGTCTCCTGAAGTTTCTATTGACAGACCATAAATACCTCAGACTTGCTATATGATTACTTAAATTCATTTCTCTGCTTCTTATTTATCTCCATCATTTTGGTGCCTAATCTTAAACATAGAAGATATCAGTAATTCTAGTAGTCCCTCACTCCTAACATTCAGTCAGCTAACAAGTTCTGTCCTTATCTTTTAAATACTTCTGTCTTTTCTATCTGTGACATTGCAGACCCTCATAATTTTATGTCTAAATTATTATCAAACTTCTGAGTATTCTTCCTTCTTCCAAACTTAATGTACCATCAGTAAAATGAAAATCTTTATCGTGTCCCTGGCCATTTAAATCAGCGGCTTTGTATCGGCAGGTAAAACATCAAACTCTTTAGAGGCGTTTCCAAGGCCATTTGGGATCTGTTTCTAATGTTTATGGTTTTATCTCCCATCATTTCTTTGTATTTACCTTGTTTTCTAACAGCCAAACTACTTGTAATTTCTTCAAAGGAATGTGCTTGTTCATCTTGTCAATAGAATCCCCCTCTTCATCAAGTGCTTTGTCAGCTGCTTATTTTCATCTTACTGATAACATCCACTAATTAATGTGCACCTATTAATTACTTTGTTACTAGGCAAATGATATCTCTGAACCTAACAATAATTCTGCAAAGTAGATTCTTTTGTTCCTGTTTTTACAGAGGGAGATAGGGATAATAATTTATACTGTCAAGGAACTTATGGTTCAGTAGGGAAGACAGACCTAAAAATCAGCAAGTAAATGTTTAAGAAATTACTATGTTTGAGGTATTCACAGATTTTTGAAGTATCATTAAAGTGGGGGAACAAGTGGGAAAATAAATATTACAGAGCAAATGCAAATTGAGCTGCTCTTATAAGTAGGACAAAGAATGCCAGTTCCAAGGAAGGAGGAGAAAAGAGAAATGAGAGTATTCTTGAGCAAAATATGTGCAAAGGCACAGAAGGAGCACTTAGAACTGCAAATGATTTTGTTTGGCTAGAGCAAGAAGGTGATCTGATGACATGGATACACTTGGAGTACTCGTAGGAATTAGATCTGGGAGGCAAGTAAGTTTTTGTCCCACATGCCAACATCAAGTCTCTGGCTTTGGTTACTGGGTAGATGGTAGAACTGTTTCCTGGTGCAGGGACTTTTGTAGGGGAAGCACCTTTGAGAGGGAAGATGATTTCTAATGGGGATGTGTCAGAAGAGGCTGTGGGATAGAAGAGAAACTTGGAAGACATACAGATTTGAAAGTTATTTGAGACCAGAGGGAAGAATATGAAGGTAAAGGAAAAATAGAGGTTAAAGAATTTGAAGGAAAATTAAAACAAGGGCTTACAATCTAAAAGTAGCCTGAGAACAAGGAATAACCCATCTCTGTCCTCAGTTCCTGACAACCACTCTCTTTAGCTCCTTTAAACCCAGGAATGCTAATGGAACACATTTTTTCCTGGTTCTGTGTACTTCTTTATGGCACTCTATCTACACCTTCCTAAATATTTATCAAACTCCCCTCAAATTATCCTAGTTTGAATATGTCCTTGATTCCTGCTGCAACCCAAACAAGTTACATTTTACTCTATGATGAGTATGAGGAGACATTTAGGAATTGTAAGAAAGGGAGATAACATGTATATGATCACATTTGTTTTTCAGAAAGATCACAGGTGATGATATGAAAAATGGGATAGGGAGATATGTAATAGTGGAAGCAAAATTTGTTAAAGTCCCAGAGAAGATAAAGGCTTAAAATGGGATGGTAGGAGTGGGGAGGGATTAAAATTATAGTGATACTAAATTAAAAAGGATTATAGGAGTTGGTCCCTAATTGGGTGTTAGGATTGATGAAGGAGGAGTTAAGAATGACTCTTAAATCTTGCTGGGCACCTGTGGCTCAAGCGGCTAAGGCCCCAGCCCACATACACCTGAGCTGGTGGGTTCGAATTCAGCCTGGGCCCACCAAACAACAATGGCGGCTGCAGCCATAAAATAGCTGGGTGCTGTGGCAGGCGCCCATCGTTTTAGCTACTTGGGAGGCGGAGTCAGAAGAATCATTTGAGCCCAAGAGTTGGAGGTTGCCGTGAGCTGTGATGCCCCATGGCCCTCTACCCAGGGTGACAGCTTGAGGCTCTGTCTCAAAAAAAAAAAAAAGAATGACTCCTAAATTTATGACTTGAGCAACAGGGTACATGATAATACAATTGACTGTGACTAGTAATTAAGAAAGAATACATTTTGAGGGAGATATAATGAGTTCATTTTTGGACATTTAGAAATTCCAGGAAGATATCTAAAGGTTTGTGTCCAAGAGGTAGTTAGGTGTGGTGACCTAGGGCCACATTATCTGATAGAACATTCTGTGATGATAGAAATATTCCATGTATATGCAGTTCAGTTCGGTAACCAGTAACCAAATAATGACTATTGAGCATTTAAATGTGGCTAATGTAACTGAGGAATAAAATTTTTAATTCTAGGCTGGGCATGGTAGTTCATGCCTGTAATCCTAGTACTCTAGGAGGCAGAGGCGGGTGGTTTGCCTGAACTTAGGAGTTCTCCACCAGCCTGAGCAAAAGCGAGACCCAGTCTCTACTAAAAAAACAGACAAAATAGCTGGGTGTTGTGGCAGGTGCTTGTAGTCTCAGCTACTAGGGAGACTAAGGCAAGAGCCCAAGAGTTTGAGGTTGCTATGAGGTAGGGCACCACAGCACTCAATCCAGCACACAGAGTAAGACTGTCTAAAAAAAAAAAAAAAAAAATAGCAATGCAACAGCATGAATGCTTTGTTGTTTGGCTGTTCCTTTTTACCAGATACCCCAGTTCATGAAGCTTAATTTTTTTTTTTTCCACAGAGCTCCTGGGCATGGACACAGTTCAACCAAATTCTTTGGCAGTTTATTATAAGGATGACCTTTGCTTTAGGTTCTAATACCTTGTTCCTCAGTTCCATCTGAGACCTTGTCAGAATGACCTTTACTGTCCATATTTCTGTCAACATTCTGGTCACTGCCACAAATCTCCAAGGAGTTTCAAACTTTCACTAGTCTTCTTGTCTTCTCAGCCCTGACTCAAGTCAGCTTTTTCTAGCTTAGCTTCCTCCTCCAAATTCTTCTAGACTACCCATTGCCTACTCTCAAAACTGCTTCCACATTTTCGAATATCTTTTTTTTTTTTTTTCAGAGACAGAGTCTCACTTTGTCGCCCCTGGTAGAGTGCTGTGGCATCATAGTTCACAGCAACCTTTAGCTCTTGGGCTTAGGCGATTCTTTTGCCTCAGCCTCCTGAGTAGCTAAGACCACAGGTGCCTGCCACAACGGCTGGCTATTTTTTGTTTGCAGTTTGGCCGGGACCGGGTTTGAACCCGCTACCCTTGGCATATGGGGCCGGCGCCCCACTCACTGAGCCACAGGCGCCACCCCATTTTTGAATATCTTTATAGCAACATTCCTTGGTACCAATTTTCTGTATTAGTTTTTTTCTGCTGCTTATAACAGAATACCTGAAACAGTAATTTCTAAAGAAAAAATTTCTTTCTCACAGATCTGAAGGCTGGAAAGTCCAGGGTCAAGAGGGCCTTCTCGGTGATGGGTCCTTCGCAGACTCCCTAGGGGGTGCAGGCACCACATGGTGAAGGGGCTGAGCTGCTACTTGGAGTCTCTCTTCCTTTTCATACAAAGCCACAATTCTCACTTCCAATGACAAATCATTACTTCTTAAAGGCTTCACCTCTCCATATTGCCACATTGTGTATTAAATTTCAACTTGAGTTTTGTAGGGGACAGATATTCAAACTACAGCAATATATCTGGTATATTTGTGTTTTTTTTTTTTACACATTTCCCCTTTTTATTCAAAATGCTACCTTTATCATACCTTACACATTTTCTTTGAGTTTTTACATTTTCAATTAAGCTTTCATTTTTTAATCAAAGTTCTTCATACCCCATGATTGCATTAATGTACACAGCTATGATTTAATAATAAACACACACACAAAGTTCTTCATACAAATAGCTTAGATTTAAATGATTCTTCTTGCCATATTACAAAAAATGGTCCTTGGCTGGGCCCACTGGCTCAGGACTTTGGGGAAGCTGAGATGGGAAGATTGTTTGAGGCCAAGAGTATAAAACCAGCATGAGCAACATGCAATATCCCATCTCTACAAAAAAGAAATAAGAAAAATGAGCTGGACATGGTGGCATGTGCCTGTAGTTCCAAGTATTCAGGAGGCTGAGCCAGGATGATTGTTTGAACTCTGGAGTTCAAGGCTACAAGTGAGCTATGATTGCGTGTTTGTGCCCCTGCACTCCAGCCTGGGTGACAGAGCAAACCTCTGTCTCAAAAAACAAACAAAACCTCCAGAAAAACACCCCCTCCCCCACAAAGTGCCCCTATTCAGACTTCTCTTTACATTTTCCCACACCCAGCTTAACCAGTTTCTCTTCACAAGTCATTATTTTCGATTTTCCTCCAAGTCTTTAAGTGAAACATATTTATATTTCTTGCTTTTTAAACCTTACTAGTGCAGTTCTGTCCTGCTATGTAACATGAGAGTTTAGCTCTTGCTTTTTCCTCCCTCTATGCTACCACAAATTAAGACTCTTTTTAACATTCTTCTAATATAGTTACTATCTGGTATATTTGAAGATTAGAGAGTGATCTTATGATTTTAGCAAAAGTGATCTCCATGAACTTGTAGAAGCAAAAGACATATTAATGTATTTTAGTACATTTATCAAAATTTCATTAAATTTGTCAATTTTTTATATTAAAAAAATTATCAGATGAAGTTTTATAAAAAGTGAACATGGTATAAATTATAGATATTAATTGCATAATTGCATAATTCAAATCTTTAAGAATTGACACTTAATTTTTTAAATTTAGGTCTATCCTTAGGAAACAAAATCTCTTGTACAGAAAATGCAGGTCCATCAAATTTTACTTTTGGTACAAGTTCATCTTCTGAACGAGATACTAAATATCCTCAAACAGTTAAAACACCATTGTCTGCTGGAAATCCCCAGAGATCAAATTATAAAAGTTGGACACCACACATGGAATATTCAGGTAAAACGAGTGGAGGGTTAACCTACATGATCTTTTGAAACTTTTGAAGTTCTGTGTATTATAAATTAGAATGGTTGTGTTCATTTGAAGTTATTTATAACTGATAACGGATGATTGAAAGATAAATACATTGATTTGTCTAAATCCATAATTTGAGGCTAGGTTAATATATTGGGCAACATAGTTTCTGATATTATTTGTTAATAAATGCAAGTCTACATTATGTTCACAATTCTGACAAAAAATATACAAGAAAGAGAAAATTTCCCCTTTTATACATGAGGTTCATTTAAAAAAATCTAAAAGTTGATCCTGATAATACTATTGAATAGCTCTTTAAAATACTTTAATTTTTATCTAAATCTACTAGATTTTCTTGACATACCTTTCAAAAATGAAATATGAATGAAATAGGTTTTCATGTACATACAACAACATTTCTTGGTTACAGCATACGTGAATGTGTACATTTACAACAAAATAGCATTGTTGTTTAAAGTAGTTCTACCAATATGCACTCTTACTAACAATATGAGAGTCCTCTTCAATATTTGGTGTTTTCTCTCAATAGCTACCAAAGTAACAGTTGTAAAATACTAACTATAGTCTGAATTTTTATTTCCCTGGTTGCTAATGAGGTTGATTATGTATCTTTATTTCTCTGTGAAATGACTGTTTATGTCTTTTACTCATTTTTTTAGAGTTTTTTGGGACTTGTAGAAGTTTATAAATTCTGAATGCTAAATTCTTTGATAGTTTTTCTGTTTGTTTTTGTATCTCTAACTTTCATGGCTCATATGTCTATCTCTGTGCCAATGTCACACCATTTTCAGCTTGTTAATAAATCTTAATATTTATTAACTTCCCACCCTTACCATCTGTAAGATACTTTATTCTTCTTAGCTCTTTATGGCCCTTTGCTCTTATATATAAATTTAGGGCCAATTTAAATTTCCACCAAGAAACACATTGAGGTTCTGACTGAAACTGTTCTTGTTGCGAGTCAATAGATCCTTTTAGGGAGAATTGAAATAAGAAGCTAACTGATACCCACAGAGCAAATCATTTTGTCCACCTGATTATTACAAGTTTCCTCTACAGTGGATGTCCTTTGATGGACATTTATATAGGACACAGATATTTTCAAAGTTTATGCCCATTCTTAGAGTTCTATCCACATACTTCCTCAAATTAACTTGTCCCTGATCTTCCAATCCTGCTCTTTCCAAGTCTGTGCAGCCTGATAAAGCATTAGAAACTGCCTGTGAAAGGATCTAACCTCTACCTTGGTTATCTCTCATTCAAAACATAGTGGACAACCAATGTACTGCTCAAAGTTCCTCTCAATTCAAGATAAAAATATACAAAAAAACTCAAAACATTAGAGGAAAATAGCAATGGATATCAAATATTTCAATGAAGAAGGACTTTCTTTGCAGAAAAGCAATGGAAGAAATTATACAGGGATATACTGTTTATATAAAAATAGAATTTTTTTAGATATCTAAAAAAAATCAAGATTGGTAGCAACTTTAACTATTGTCATCGATTTATAAAAATCTCATTAAAACATAATGAAAAACATTAAGACCTAGTAAAAGTTGTATAAAAGGATATAAACAACTCTCAAAAGAAAAAATATGGATAACAAGCATGTATTAAATTATGTTCCATTTCAAAAAATACAGATTTAAGGGCCAATCCTTCAAATTAGCCAATAATAAAAATAATAAATTTTTGAAGTTGGTAATAGGTGGGATACAGTAAGATTGGCTTTTCTTGTATAATACTGACAGAATTAAAAATTAGTCTAATTCCCAAAATAAACCTGGCAGTATCCATGAGATTCTTAAAAAGTGATGATTTTCTTTATTAAGTAATTTGGCTTCTGAGGATGCATTTTAAGGAAATAATAAGAAATCCAGAAAAAGTTTTATGCACTGTTGTGCTCCTTATGATATTATTTGTAACAGAAATATTCTCTTAGAAATTTAAAGATGTCTTTTAGGATTTCCATTGGAACTTGCTATTTCTTTTCCAATTCAAAATAAGATCATACTCTATGGCATACCTTAACTGACTTCTATAGATCTAATATAAACTTAGTCAATGTTTCATAGCTTTAATGGGGAAAATATTCTTGAGATCTAAATACAATAGATTGTAAGTAAACCTTTAAGTTTACTCTTAACTCAGCATAAATGTTTAAGTATTTTTGAGGGCATTAAAATAGAAGAAAACAAAATCTAGGATCAGGAAGGAAAAGGAGGAGGGAGAGGAATACCATGTTTTGCCTTATGTAATGGGCTTTTATGCCCAAATTTTTTGAGGGAAAAATAAAGATGTGCATTATTCATAGGTAGTACTAATTCTATATCTATATACGTGTTTCAATTCTTTTATTTATGCTCTCGCATTGAAAGTGTCACTCTGGAAAGCAATAATAATATGCATATGCAAAAATAATACCCTGGAATATGGAAATGAATTTTGTTGAACTAATGGCAAACTTGCAACAAAAACATTTTTGTCTAACAAAGAATGATGTAATTTCTCTTCATACACCTTAGGAGGGAGCTAGCAATCTAGCTGATATTTTCACAAAATTCTCTTATGATGCAAAAAATAAGTACCTAAATGTAAATAAATAAAAATTTGAATTAAAAAAAGTGAAAAATTTTTTTCCTGAAAGTTTGAGTCAAAAATATCATTGCACATTATACATGGCAAAATACAGTAAGTTAAAGGGAATAAAAGACCAGTTTGCTTCTTTGAAAGTAAAATTTTAGACATTTTCAGTCTGACTTTTTTTGTACATGAATAATGTTCTATATTTAAGTGATTTCATATACTTTACAAAACTCTTCTGTGTTATCGCATTTAATTCTTGTACGTGTAACACCCTTGTGAAAAGTTTGGTATTTCTTTTCACAGATAAAGAAAAGGTAGATTTTAAAAGATTAAAAAATTTCTTGATCATTCATAGTTTGTAAAGGCACAGACCTCAACATCAGTAATGTGTATAATGGTGCAGAACATGAACTCTGGAACAAGCTGCGTGGGTACAAATTCTGTCTCTCCCAAGTCCAGCCGTGCCTTAATCTCTCTGTATGTAAAATGGAGAAAATAATAGTGTCTATTTGATAAAATTGATGTGAAAATTAAAGGAGTTAATCCAAATAAAGAATTTAGAATGTTCTTGGTACATAATAAGTACTTAATAAATGTTGGCTGTTTTATTATTATTTTTATTTACAGTTACAGATATTTCAAATTGGAGTTCATTGTTGTATAATGTTTAATCTTTATACAATACATTCATATATATAATCCCATTTGATCCTTTTAGCCAGCTCTTGAATTAGGCAGGACAGTTATTACTTTACATTTTATAGTTTATAATAATTTATTATTAAATAATTTATCCAAATTCATATGTATTTTAAATGATGGAGTCAGGTAAATAAACTAAGTTTTTTGATCCCAAGTTCAGTGTTCCTTTTATGATTCCATTCCAATAAAGTATAAAAGAAGACAATATACAAATTTGTTTTTATAAATGTGAAGTTAAGTTTTGGTAAAATATTTTGAAAGCTAAAATTTTTATTTGGTCTGGGTAATGAAAAGTTATTTTTTGCTGAGGAACAAAAGGTTATTTTCTTGGGTATTAATATAGCATTCATGTCTTAGATTAGGTACGTTAAGATCTTATGTGAAAGAATTAGAGATGATTATTATTAATATTTGTACATTTTCTTTATTTAAAAATTAACAGCTACATCCTCATCTGCAGTTTCTGTACTCTACCCATCAGTTATTATAGCTGTTGTAGAAGGGAGAGGACTTGCCAGAGGTGAAATAGGAATGGCAAGTATTGATTTAAAAAGTCCACAAATTATATTATCCCAGTTTGCAGACAACACAACATATGCAAAGGTAAGTGGTAATAATCCTAGAAAATGTTTGATCCAGTGGCAGTATGCAGATTAGTCAGTGCCTTCCTGATTAGTTTACTTTTTGATAGATAAAGGTTATTCATGATTACTTCAATATAAATATTGTGAATTCAAATAAAAATTTTTTTTTTTAGAGACAAAGTCTCACTTTATTACCCTTGGTAGAGAGTGCTATGACATCACAGCTCACAGCAATCTCCAAGTCCTGGGTTTAGGCGATTCTCTTGCCTCAGCCTCCCCAGTAGCTGGGACTACAGGCGCCTGCCACAATGTTCGGCTATTTTTTTTTGTTGTAGTTTGGCTGGGGCTGGGTTTGAATCCACCACCATCGGTATATGGGGCCGGCGCCCTGCTCACAAAATTATTTACATGTAATTTTCATTGTTTAAGTATATTTTGTTATGAAAAGAATATATTTTACTATTACTCGAATATTCTATAGTTACTGTTAATGTTGGTTTCTAAAACTAACATCTTCAAATTAATAATTTTTAGACTCATTCCAAAAGTAATATATGTGATAATGTGGTGCTAACCACAGTCCTAAAAGCCACAGTCCAGAAAACCATAATCCCAGTGTTGAAATCCTGAAAGATCTAAAGATCAAAATGCCTGAAATCTAAATCCCAAAAGTCTACATGTAATCTTGAAAATCACAATTCCAAAAGATAAAAATTCCCAACGTTGAAATCCTAATGGCTAAATTCTAGGGAAGGGATTACTACATTTTTGATTGGATATATGAGGTCTGACAATTAACTTTGAGAACTCATTCTAGAAAAAGTGCTACGTACCTCATTGCTGACTATCACTATGGTCATCTTTGAAGTATTCCCCTTGGAACACCATGCACCAATGCCAGCACCTAATCTATCCTTCAAAGAAGTTTTGGAACTCTTTTTCTGGAATCATCATCAAAGCTGTCATCATATTACCCTTGATATCCTGACTGTCACCAAAATACCTTCTTTTCAACATTTCTTTTATCTTCTGGTAAAGAAAAATGTCATTGGGAGCCCTATCAGCTGAATAGGGAGAGTTTCCAATACAGTTTGTTTCCTGGCTAAAAACTCCCTTTCAGATAGTGCTGTGAACTGGTGCATTGTCCTGATGCAAGAGCCGTGAGTTGTTGGCCAAGATTTTCAGTTAAGATTTTAACAGTTTCTCTATCAATGTTTACTTGGTCTGCTATGCTTCTCACAATCAACCAATGATTTTAGCGCACAATTTGATGAATTTTTGCAATGTTTTGTCAGTTCTGCTTGAAGTGTTTCTTCGAGAGTGACACTTTCTCTCTTAGAAAAACGTTTAATCCAGGGGTCCTCAAACTTTTTAAACAGGGGGCCAGTTCACTGTCCCTCAGACCGTTGGAGGGCCGGACTATAGTTAAAAAAAACTATGAACAAATTCCTATGCACACTGCACATATCTTATTTTGAAGTAAAAAAACAAAATGGGAATAAATACAATCACATTGTTGCATGTGGCCCACTGGCCATAGTTTGAGGACCTCTGATTTGTACACTACCATTTTCTTTATGGCATTATACCCATAAACGTAGACTAACATGTCCCCAGTTTCATTTCTACTCTTGCCAAGTTTAACCAGAAATTGTGAATGTTTGTTCATTCCTCTAATTCAAGCTCTGACATTCTCCTGATAACATACAGAGACACACAATAACAATAATGACTGCCAGTCAGCAAGACACTGCCACACGTCCACAGGACACAACCGTGAGACACTGAAACACCAAGGTTATGAAACCTTCCTGAGTTATTTTTTTAAAATTTTTTTAAAGACAGAGTTTCACTCCATCACCCTCCATAGAGTGCTGTGGCATCACAGCTCACAGCAACCTCCAGCTCTTGGGCTTAGGCGATTCTCTTGCCTCAGCCTGCTGAGTAGCTGGGACTACAGGCACCCGCCACAACACCTGACTATTTTTTTGTTACAATTTGGCCGGGGCCAGGTTCGAACCCACCACCCTTGGTATATGGGACCAGTGCCCTACTCACTGAGCCACAGGCACCACCCCATGATTAGGAATTCTAGCCCCAAGTGTTATCAGTCTCAGACAAAAGTTGGTTTTCCAAAAATATAAATCCTTGTAAGTCTTTTCATTACATACCATATAGAGAATGTTTCTCTAAGCAAGTTTACTAGTTTCCTACCATTTAGATTTACTAGTTCTATCAGGAACTTCAATACAACTTCCGGAGAAAAGTCCAGTTTAAGAGTTTTTCTCACTTCACTTTATATTTCCCATCCTAAGCCACCACCACCACCACCACCTTCCCACCACATTCACAAGTCAACACAGAAATCTCCAAGTGGGGTGAATTAAGAGGGAAAAGAGAAAAGAATAATTTGTTTTCCTCTGACAGAAAAAAATACTTTTCCTAATCATCCTAATCTGCAACTTTTCAGTTAATTTAGGATTTATATTTAGAAAAGAATAACATTTAATCCTTCTGTTCCTCTTTCTTTCCTTCTTTCATTTTTTTCTTTTCTTTTCTTTTCTTTTTTTTTTTTTTTTGCCGCCCCTTACTGAGTTATTTTTGCAGTGCTACTAGTGTAAGGGCACGGTGGCAAGTTCACAAATTTAATTGTGGGACAGTCGCATCATTTTAGTTGTATTATGTTAGGCAGAACTTACTAGCTTATTGTTGTCTTTATTTGGAAATAAAATACATCTTCAGGAGATGCATATGGGTGCCAAATTGACAAGGGATTGACCTGCATACTTAATTTTAGGTGCCAACTTGATTGGATTAAAAGATACTGAATAAAGCATTGTTTGGGGTGTATTTATGAAGGTGTTTCCAGAGGAGATTAGTAGGTGCATCTGAGTGGATGAGGTGGGGGAGATATGCCCTCAGTGTTGGTGGGCACCATCCAGTTGCTGGGAGCAAATACAGAAATAGAATTCATCTCTCTGACAGCCGAGACAGACTTTTCTTCTCCTGTTTTGGGCATCAGAAATTTGACTTCATAATAGTGTATTTTCACCCCCATTGACTTTGTGTTTGGACATTGTGCATACAGGTAAAATGTTGAAACTTTCTGAATAAATGAAGAGTTGTCCTTTTCATACATCTGTATTTGTGAATGATAGAATTTCACAAAATCTCAGATCTTTGGGCAACTGTATCTGTGGTGATTGTGACCAATTGCAGGTTTTCAATTGCTCTCATCAAAAGAGTTAGGTTGTCCTGCACGATATTTCTTTTTTGTTTTGTTGTTAATTCTTTTTAATCTTTTTTGAACCTTATGGTATTTTACACAATTACCAATGCTAGTGATATGCATGTATGCATTTTACTTTTTGATCAATGTCATTATGAATATAGTTTGTCTGCTATATGAATACGGTTTCACTATTACACCCATATGACTGTCATTACTATACCTGAGTGTTTATGCTTGCAAAAATATATATGTCATTATTTTATTGTGTAAAGTGGCCTTTGAGTGTTCTGTTGTGTTTGTATGTTTCTCAAAAAAACAATCACCTTTTACAAATGTAAATTAAGGTCTTTAAATATTATAAAATTAATTCTTCCAGAATTATATTTTTGTGATTTTGATCTTTTGGGGAATTTTAGAGTTTTGGGATTTTGCTCTTTCTGGATTTCAACATTTAGCATTATGGTGTTCAGGATTGTGTCTTTGTGTGGTCCAAACCTGGGATAATGCAATTTCCAGAGTGTTGTTCCCACTGAATTACATTTGAATTTTATGTTTCCAGGGTTAGGGAAACTGGTATCTTAGGTCTGCCATAATTGAGTTTTGTTTTTTTTTTTGAGACAGTTTCCCTCTGTTGCCCTGGCCTGGGGTACAATGGTGCATTCATAGCTCACTGCAGCCTTGAACTCCTAGGCTCAAAAGATCCTTCTGCCTAAGCTTCCTGAGGAGCTAGGACTACAGGCACACCATGCCCGGCTAATTTTTTTTTTTTTTTTTTTAAATATGTGAGGACTGGCTGTGTTGCCCAAGCTGTTCTCAAACTTCTGGCCTCAAGCTATTCTCCCATGTCGGCCTCCAGTAATGTTGGAATTATAGGCATGAGCTCCCTTGACTAGTCAATTGCCTTCCCTTCTTATTTTGCCTTCATCTTATAATTTGGGCCACTGGCCTGTTGTCATGGAAGTTTGTGGGATCTATCAGGTAGAAGTAGTCTACTCCTAATCTCTATATTTTAAAAGTTATTCAACCCACTTATTATTTTATTTTTAACTTTTTTTAAATTAAAAAAAATTTTTAAATTTTTAAATTTTAATTTTTTTAAATTAAAACTATGATCTATGTTATTTTTTAGTGTTTTATTATTCTTTATTCTTCATTTCCCTTTTACGGTTTCATAGTATAGAGGCTTCCTTTTATAACTAATAATTAAATTTTTATTATAACTAACAACATTAATGATACTAGTACATCATTAACCTCACCTGTAAATACTTTACATTTTTATATAAGTTTAAAAATGTACAAATAAAAATTATTTTTATCTGTACTATAATTTTTTTATTTTTATTTTATTTTTTTTGTAGAGACAGAGTCTTACTTTACCACCCTTGGTAGAGTGCCATGACGTCACAGGACTCACAGCAACTTTTAGCTCTTGGGCTTAGGTGATTCTCTTGCCTCAGCCTCCCGAGCAGCTGGGACTACAGGCGCCCGCCACAATGCCCAGCTATTTTTTGGTTGCAGTTTGGCCGGGGCTGGGTTTGAACCCGCCACCCTTGGTATATGGGGCCGGCACCCTTCTCATGGAGCCACGGGCACCACCCTGTACTATAATTTTTGATTTAATTTTTTTATTTCAGATCAATATGAAGGTACAAACAATTAGGTTACAGTGTCTGCGTTTGTTATGCTGTAGTTGTCCCACACCCAAGAGCTGTGTCATGTGCCCCCACATTGGGCCCTAGCTTGAATTGAGTTTTTCTCATGTGGGCATGTGTTAGTTTGTCTAGTGGCATCATATTAGTGTTGAGTACATTGATTACCTGCTTTTCCATTCTTGTGATACTTTACTAAGAAGAGTATGTTCAAATCTATTCAGGTTAATACAAAAGATGTAAAGTCTCCAACTTTTTTGTGGCTGAATAGTATTCCATGATATACATATACCACAGTTTAGCAATCTGTTCCTGGGTTGATGGGCAGTTAGGAATAAAATTTTTAAAAAACAGAAATGTTAGACAAATTAAGTATTTCTGTGTTTAGAATAGATTCAAGAAATGCACTGTGTATACATATGGCAGGTGTTTTTCATCTGTGTTTCTGTTCTTCTCAACTTTAAAGTATACCAGTGTGGCCATAGTGATTTTATTGCCATAGTTACCCTTTGAGATGTGTTTATATTTTTCATGGAGTTAGATAAAATACTGAGTAGAAGAATTTATTTTTAAAAACATTACTTGGAGGCTGGGCATGGTAGCTCATACCTGTAAACCCAGCACTCTGGGAGGACGAAGCTGGTGGATCTCATGAACTCATGAATTTGAGACCAGCCTAAGCAAGAGTAAGACTCTGTCTATAAAAAATAGCTGTGTGTTGTGTTGAGTGCCTATAGACCCAGCTACTTGGGAGGCTGAGGCAAGAGGATGGCTTGAGCCCAAGAGTTTGAGTTGCTGTGAGCTGTGACACATGGCACTGTACCAGGGGCAAGAAACTGAGACTCTGTCTCAAAAAAAAAAAAAAAAAGCCTTACTTGGGAAATAGTGATATGTTCAAATTAATTTTTGAGCGTAAGGCTGTTATAAACTATTGTGAGTAAAATATAGCTCATATTGATGATAGTATAACATTTGTATTTGTTATTATGTAGAGATAAATATTTAATGTGTAACCATTAGAAATATATTTTAATTTAAACATATAATAGAATAGTTATAGTTTTGTGTATCTGGGAATTAATTTTAAATATTTATTTTTCAGAAAAATAATAATACTTTTTTGTTCTAGAGACTGTCCTAAGCTTACATTTAAGAAATTGTTTATTCAAATAATTTTAGGTGATAACTAAACTCAAAATTTTATCGCCTTTGGAAATAATAATGTCAAATACTGCTTGTGCTGTGGGGAATTCAACAAAATTGTTTACTCTGATCACAGAAAATTTCAAGGTAAGTGACTTTTATTCTTAGTAGTAACATTCAAGATCTAATAACTTTAAAATTCGCTTTGTAGTATCATCATAAAGACAATAAATTTTTTTTTTTTTTTTTGGACACAGAATCTCACTATGTCATCCTCGGTAGAGTACTCTTGGGTTTAAGTGATTCTTTTGCCTCAGGCTCCCGAGTAGCTGGGACTACAGGCGCCCACCACAATACCTGGATATATTTTGGTTGCAGTTGTCATTGTTGTTTAGCAGGTCTGGGCCAGGTTAGAACCCACCAGCTTCCGTGTATGTGGCTGTTGCCCTAACCACTGACCTACTGGCACCAAGCCAAAGAACAATAATTTGAGTAACTTTATGTTTAGTGCTGTAAAGTAGTCACTAAATTAAGGGACTATTAATAAAAATAATGAAAATGGTAAGGAATTCACTTATTTGATCTGGCACCCTTTACTACTTTAATCAAAAGAAAAAGATGTGTTAGGCAATAGTTTCTCAGAGTACACAGGGGCAGATCCTTAGAGAAAGCAGGTTTCCTTATGCCATAGGGAACAGCAGCTATCAGCAAGTACTTTTTCCTTCAGGGAACTTAATGTGTGTTACAGAATTGTTTCTGCTTCCCCTTAGAACATTACTTCCTTACAATTAGCCTGTTATTCTAATCTCCATCTGTTGGACTGTGACAGGGAAGTGCTGTGGAATCTTATCCAAAATGTTCTCCCCTTCAGAAAGGGCTTTCCCACATTAGTTTATTTCTCCCTCTAGCAAATCTCCCTGTTTTGTCGAACGAGGCTTGATTCCAAATCAAACAGCACTGCTGTAGGAATCATTCCTTAAAAGTACAAATATTTTCAGAATATACTGTATTTTATTATGTTTATAGACTTTTAACACTTTTGGAACCAAACTGACATTTGGAGTCCAGTGTTCTTCATATATTCCTTCTTGTTCTTAATATAGTCAGCATTTGCAGTCATGTGAGGTTTGTTGTGGTGCTCTTGGAGAGCCCTTGTAACTCAGCTGTCTTTAACTTCTTTCCAGAAATGGTCACTATTGTAAATCTGTTGTCTCTAAGAGACAAGTTTCTTTTACTTTTTTCCTTTTTCAAACAAGTTTCTTGTCTGTTCTCTTTCATTTATTATTTCATACATCTTTTCATTGCCTTTATTTTCCAACTTTTTTGTTTTCATTGTTCTGATAAGGCCTTCTAAGTCTTTTCGTTGTAAATAGAGCCAATGTAACTAGCTTAAGCAGAAAAGGAAATTAATGGCTTATGTAACTGGGAAGTCAGTGGTTGGATAGATCCTGTATATATTGTCAAAGATAAACAAAGCCAAACACTCCTTACAGTGATCAGGACAGATTTTCATCTGTACTATTACAATAGGGAAAAGAGTTGAATGTGAACAAAACTCAACTTTAATTTGTGTAGAGGTGACTGGACATTTTAAGTGCAGAGTGAGGGAATAAGAAAGAGTAAGAGGGGCTCAGTAGAGTCCGTGAAGTAAAAAATTACAAAAAGTGAAAGGATAAGGTTGGTCCATGTGAAACCCATCTGGGTTTGCTAACCTACACTTAACCGAAATGAGGTCCTGCCCTTCCACAGAGGATGGGCAACAGGAACCCTATCTTTAGGTCTTGGATGGATAAACACGAAATTCTTTCCTTCCTCTTCTCTCCTCTTCTCTCATCTCTCCTCCTCTCCCCTCCTCTCCCCTCCCCTCCCCTCGCAGCTTTGAGTTTGATTAGGCAGGCACTTTAAGAGTGTTTTTGATTATCCTAGGGATGTGGCTTTGAACAGTTAGAAACAATGTTAGTATTTTGTTCAAGTCTTTATAGGCCAAGGTTAAAGCCTACTTGAGTAGAAGGCTCAGAGGAGCCTGGGTAGAGTTCGGTCAAGGAGAGAAACTTTGTCACTACCCTCATCCCCAGTACCATCTTCTTTCTACTACAAATAGATTTCTTCTTTTTTTTTTTACAGTTTTTGGCCAGGGCCAGGTTTGAACCTGCCACCTCCAGTATATGGGGCCAGCACCCTACTCCTTGAGCCACAAGCACTGCCTCAAATAGATTACTTCTATTGAGGTTTAAGAAGATAATTGCTGATGGCATCAGGCTGATGGCATCTTAGTTTAGCTAATCCAGAGGAAAAAGAACTTTTTCTGGGTCTCTCTGGGAATTCCAGGGAAAGAAGCTTTTTTCATCTTTTTATTACAAAATATTAAGGGGGTATAAATGTTATTGTTACATGGATACCTTATATAAGGCTTAAGTCAGGGATTCTTTCATTTTCTCACTGTAGATTCACTATTTCTGGGGGCAAAGGTACTATGATTAACCTTGGGTCATGTACTTTTTGCTGTGGGGCACAGAGCACTGTAAATTGACAGGCCTATCAGAATCACGTGGTTTTTATTCTCAATAGTAACATTCAAGATCTAATCACTTTAAAATATGCTTTGTAATATCATTATAAAGAACAGTAATTTGAGTAACTTTATGTTTAGTCCTCCACAGACAAAGACAACATAATTTCAGTACATTTGAATGAGGTAATATGGCACCGTGTTTAGTAATAGAGGAGACGGAAACAGACTGGCCTTCTTTCAAAACCTGACTCTACATCACCTTGTGAAAAGTACTTAACTGAGCTTCAGTTTTTTTATCAGTGAATTAGGGACAGTAATAGTACTTAGAGAATTATTATTTTACATAAAATAATCAAAGATGGCCTCATTGATAAAGTTAAATTTGGGCAAAGTCCTGAATGGAGTAGGGGAGCAAGCATAGAGGTTATTTCATCTTAAAAACAAAGGGGAAAATTAATATTATTATCATTGTTATTATTACCACACTTAACACAGTGGTATGTGTCTGTAGTCCCAGCTGCTTGGGAGGCTGAGGAAGAACACTTAAGCCCAGAAGTTCAAGACCAGCTTGGGCAATATAGGAAGACACTATGTCTAAAGAAAATCTTCACTAAATCAGAAGCAGTATGAAGTGGAAGGAATATGGACTTAGAGTCAAAGAAACCTAAATTTGAGTTTCATTTCTTTTACATAGCAAATGTATATTATTAGAAAAGTTACTTGCTTTTTCAGAATTTTATTTATAGGAAAATTAGATTAGTAAGATTTATATCATAGTATTATAGTATTATTGTAGATATTAAGCAAGATAAATTTTAAAACAATCTTGGCACATAAATTTTCTACTAATTTTTTTTTGTACTCACCTGATATTATATTACCTTTTTACCTATTACTTTTGTTCAAAGTAGGTAAACCTTTTATTCAACAACTTCATGGGTTTTTTAGCTCTTTTAAAAAAAGTTCTATTATCTATTTTCCTTTATCTAAATAAGTTAATTTCACCTTATGAAAATAGCATTTCTTAGATTTGATAGGTAGAATTGGTGTTTTCATCTTTTCAACTATTCATTATAAAGATCTCCCCTTTTTCAATTATGATAGACTATGGAAGGATGAATGTAAAACCTATAATGTTTTTTCTATAGAATAAAATTACTGGAGAGATAGACTATCCATGTTTATTTTTAATTACTATTACCTAACATATTCAGTTAAATTTCATGAGTGTAACCTCTAACAAGAGCTGTAGATTGTACTATAACTCACTTACGTAGATGGAAAATCATTCTTTTTTATAAATAACTAAGAAATGTTCTTATTTGAACATTGAAAACATTAATAAACTTTATACAATATTAAGCCACCTACCTATATACCAGCATGTGTTTAAGAAAGCAGTTTTGGGGCAGTGCCTGTAGCTCAACAGAGTAGGGTGCTGGCCCCATATGCTGGAGGTGGCGGGTTCAAACCAGCCCTGGCCAAAAACTGCAAAAAAAAAAAGAAAGCAGTTTTGAGTGGGCTCATGGCACCTAAACATTTATTTTGAAATCAAAACTTCTTTTCAGAATGTTAATTTCACTACTATCCAAAGGAAATACTTCAATGAAACAAAAGGATTAGAATACATTGAACAGTTATGCTTAGCAGAATTCAGCCCTGTCCTAATGGAGGTTCAGTGCAAGTAAGTTATAACTTAAGAAATGTAATAAATCTCTTGTGTGACTTTCATAAGGCCAGTATTTTTGTCGATTTTGTTCTCTGCTGTATCCCTACCACCCACAAAAGTGCCTGGCTCATACAAAGGATGCTGTGGACTGTGTTTCTTATGGGGAAATAATGGACCATAACACAGTCTGTCTCAAAACTTTTGTAGTGACCCACATAGTACACAGTTAGTAATTATTGAAATAGTAAAATAGTTAATTAAAATTAATACGTAAATCGTATATTGCTAATGTAATTTATATAGAATTCCTCCAATCTGTCATAATCGCTTGCTCCTCAGTTTGCTGCTCCCTTTACTGTGGTGTGAAAAGCTCAAGCGGTTACAGTGAACCCCCAAATGTAAAGTTATATAAGTGAAACACAGGTAAAGTTATGCTTCTGTTACTTCACATTTTTTTTCCTAAAAGATTTAGCATGAGACAGGGAATGCTATTTCTGGAACAGATGTTTCTTAGAACAGTATAAATAGATGTTTCTTTGAGCCACATTATATCACCTATTTACTCAGTTAATCGTAATAGTTATTCTCACCAAGATCATAACATGCTTTCTTAAATGTTGGAACCTCTTGATTCTACCTTTAAAGTCTCTGACTTGCCAAATATTATTTCAGTATTTAGAATGGTACATAAAAATTTGACACAAATCACCATTGAATGTTGTTTTCTAACATGGGATTTGGAGTCCATAAGTATTAGATTATAAAAAATTGTCTATTTGTATTAATTTTTATGATTTAGAGGTGATTTACCTAGTTTTTGAAGTAAGGAACACCTGGTGGACCTTTTCCCTTTGAATTTAACTAATGCTATGTAAATGTTTACAATTATCCTTATATTAAGGTGAAATAAATATTTCCTTTTATAGTAGTAATTTTTTTACTCTAAGGACTTGCAGTGATGTGTCATTGGTCACTTTACAGGTATTACTGCCTTGCAGCTGTTGCAGCTTTGTTAAAATATGTCGAATTTATTCAAAATTCAGTTTATGCACCAAAATCACTGAAGATTTGTTTCCAGGGTAGTGAACAGACAGCCATGATAGATTCATCATCAGCCCAAAACCTTGAATTGTTAATTAATAATCAAGACTGCAGGTAAGAGCATCTAAATTTTACTTACAAAATATATTGGTATATTTTATATCATTTTTCTATAAATACTTTAAAGTTCTTTGAATTATTTGAGAATATATGTATATATATATTTCAAATTGTTTGAGAATATATATGTATGTATTTTTTTTTTTTTTAAGAGATAGAGGGGGTCTTGTTATATTGCCCAGACTGGTCTTGAACTCCTGGGCTCAAGTGATCCTCCAGAGTAGGTGGAACTGTGGGCGCACACCACAAAACACAGCTAATGATGGAGAAATATAATGTTAAATAAACACTTTTTTTGAGACAGAGTCTTGCTCTATTCCCTGGGCTAGAGTGTAGCGGTGCAATCATAGCTCACAGCAGTCTTGAACTGCTGGGATCAAAAAGCAATCCTCCCACCTCAGCCTCCCAAGTAGCTGGGTCTACAGGCATGTGCCACGACACCCAGCTAATTTTTTATTTTTTTGTAGAGACAGAGTCTCACTATGTAGCCCAGGCTTGTTTCAAACTCCTGGCCTCAAGCATTTCTCCCACCTTGGCCTCCCAAAGTGCTAGGATTATAGCATGAGCTACTGCACTTGGCCTGAATAAACATATTTTTAGTTATTGTAGTATTGCAAAGCTTCACCATCCTTGATCTTCTTTCTGGTTCTAGAGTCAGACTTTCTGGGATTAAAGTGCTTCTTTGATACTTACTTGGAAACCATGGACAAGTTAGTTTCTTTGTGCATCAGTTTCTTCCTTTGTAAAATGCTGCAATAATATTAATATCTATCTCATGTCGTGGTTGTTTAGAATTAAACAAGTTGATACATGTAAAGTGCTTAGAACAATTCCTGGTCCATACTAAGAGTTTAGTACATATGACTTATCCTCATTATTATCATAATTGTGATTTCCCCTTCCATCATCTTTCCATTGCTGCCTGCTTCTTTCTCAGCCAGGTCTCAAATCAGCCGTCAAACACACAGAGTGGTGTTCATCAACCTGCCTAACTGAAGCAACCCACCACCCACTCTCTATGCATTCTAATTGTTGTTTTTAGCAGTTTCTGTGCCTGAAATTATTTTCTTTATGTGATTATGTGTTTATTGTCTGCCTCTCCCTACTCTTTTTATCTTGTCCTCAGTCGTGACCAGTAAAACTGATAAAAAATTATTGGTAGTTATCCACTAGACTGTAAGGTCCACGAAGGTAGGAATCATGTCTATTTTATATACACAGTGCTTAGTATAGAGTTTCAAATACCACAAAGGATCAACAAATATGTATTGAATATTAAAATGTACTGGCTTTTTTACATGTGTTGTAAATTGTCTAACAAATAGTCCAATGAAATGAACGCTTTTTTTTTTTGTTTGTTTGTTTTTGAGACAGAGTTTCACTACATTACTGTAGGTAGAGTGCTGTGGCATCACAGCTGACAGCAACCTCAAATTCCTGGGCTTAAGCAATTCTCTTGCCTCAGCCTCCTGAGTAGCTGTGACTACAGGCGCCCACCACAACACCCAGCTATTTTTTGTTGTTGTAACATTTGTCATTGTTGTTTAGCAGGCCTGGGCTGGGTTCAAACCCTCGGTGCATGTGGCCAGCGCCATAACCACTGTGCTGCGGGTGCTGAGCCAATGAAATGAATTTATAATAGCTCATTTCTTTATAGTAAACACTTAGAAATTATAAAATTCTCTTTTACTCATCATTCTCCTCTAACTTCTTAAATTAGTATAGGATGATTATATTAAATACTCATTTTTATCAATATAAAAATTTTACCCCTTTAGAATATATTATTGATATTTTGCTATTATTGATGCAATTTCACGGACTAGAAAAATTTATATTAGTTTAAATATAAATAAACTATCATTGTAACTGACCTACGGAGAAAAGTTATTAACTGAGTGCAAGGGGACACTGTCCATCATTGTTAGTCGAAGTGTGGTTCATTGACTAACAGTGTATAGAACTTGTTCAAAGTACGGATTCTCATGTCTCATCCCCAACCTACTGAATTAGAATCCCTTGTAATTTTTATACAAATTTGAGAATCATTGCTGTAGATTATAGGATTATTTAATTACAAAGTTAAAATGCAATTTCTTGGATTTTCCTTTGTATGCTTAATTTCCTAACTTGTGTTTTGTTTTCATAGGAACAGTCACACTCTCTTTGGTGTTCTAAATTATACAAAGACTCCTGGAGGGAGCAGAAGACTTCGTTCTAATATATTAGAGCCTCTAATTGATATTGAGACCATTAACATGAGGTTAGACTGTGTTCAAGAACTACTTCAAGATGAGGAACTTTTTTTTGGACTTCAGTCAGGTAAATGAACATCATCTAATTTTATAAATACAAAATTATTTTTAAAATACAATTGTTTTAGTTATCGTTTTCATGTTTCTGAAAGGCAGATGGTAAAGGTGTAAATTCAGTATTTTTTTGTATGGAAGCTATTTTCCTGAAATTTTCTGCTTAATCGTGTAGTAAATCATTTCAGAGGCATTTTGGTTTTCTGGTTGCTGTTCCTTTCTATTTTTCCTTTGAGTTTTTTAAAAAATAGATACCTTATAATTCTTCTCTTTCATGGTGATGTTCAAAGAAGGGAACTTTTGCCCAGACTAGGTATTTATCAACAAATAGAACACACTAGTTTCCCAGGGCTGCTGTAAAAAAGTGCCACGTACTCCATGGTTTAAAACAACAGAACATTTTTGTCTCAGTTTTGGAAGCTGAAAGCTGAAATTCAAGTATCTATAGGCCCTGAACACTCTTAAAACCTACAGAGGGAGATCCTCTTTGCCCCTTCCTAGCTTCTGCTGTGGCTGTCAGCCCACGGCATGCCTCGGCTTTCAGACCCATCACTCCAATCTCTGTCTCTGTTGTCATGTGGTGTTGGTAGAAAGAGTCCATTTTATCTGATTACCCTTTTTTTGTTGTTCACAGCAACATCTTGGCGGCCTACCTGTGCTAAGCATTTAGTGTCATATAAAAGTGCCAGGAATATGAGAAGTTTCTCTTTGTAAACTTGATTTTTCCCTCCTTTTGTTTATGCTGGAACTGCCTTCCTGCTCCTGTCTGTCGCTGATTCTTCCACCAGTGTGCTGGATCCCATCCTTGTACATCTTATCTACTGTATCCTCATTATCTTCTTCTCTCTGGGCTCCTTCCATGAAGATTTAAACTTCCTGTTGTCTGTCCTCTCTTTGGAAAAACCTCGTGGATTTTCATCCTTTCCATCTTTTCATCTTTCCAACGTATGAATCCTTGTCTCAGGGTCTTCTTTAAAAAATCCAGCCTAACACAGTCATTCTGATGTATTGTTACATTTAATGGACATGTGTTAGTTCTTATCCAATCCAAGAGGTTTTTCACCTTATCTCTCTTCTCCTATCCCCAAACTTGTTGAAGAACAGATTTTCTGCCCTTGCCAATGTCTCTTCATCACTACATCTCAGGCTACTGCAGTCTGGTTTCTGTGCCCACTGCGCACGGAGGCTGCTTTGTCAGGGTCACTGTGGTCATGCCAGCCACAGCAGCAAATGCTATAGTCCCAGCTGCTCAGGGGGCTGAGGTGGGAGGATCATGTTAGCCAAGGCGCTCATGTCCAGCCTGGGCAACATAGCTAGAACTTGTTCTCTAAAGACTTTTTTCAATGTTTTTTTTTTTTTTAAAAAAAGGTCACTGTAATAGATATTGTTAAGTTTTCTGTCTAGGTCCTCTTGGAGCCCTTTTACTTTTCTCTTGCCCCTTTCCCTGCTCTGTGTGCTTTTACATCTGATAGACCACCCCAGGATTCTTTCTGGAGATCTGCCTTGTGGCTGTTAGAGCCCTTTGCTTTTAAGCATAGAGTACCAAAAAGTACTTGATGGCCCTTAAATGACTGAGTGGTATGGGGTGTGAAAGCTCAGCTCTTTCACATAGATTTAGTGAAAACCTGAATATAACTTAACCTTCAGAATTCCTCTGCAGCAGGAGCAGCTGAAATTACCTTTCATCGGACTTTGCCTGAAATTATACTGTGGATTGGCTTGGATTCCCTTCCCTGTTCTTCTCTGGCCACTCTGGTGGTTTCTCCTGGAAGCACATTCATAATAAGTCACATGTGTATGAATCCTCATCTCAGGGTCTGTTCTAGAAAACCCAGCCTAACGCGGTCATTAACTGATGTGTTGTAAAATTGAACGGACGTGTGTTAGTTCTTCTCCAATTTGAGCTACAACATATTTGACACTGCTAAATGTCTCTCCTTATTGAATCACTGCCTTTCTTTGCTTCTGTAATGACATGATCTTCTGATTTTTTCTTCCTATTTTCTTGTGATTTCCTTCTGAGTCTTCTGTTTTATTTTTATTTTAACTGAATCTATTACACCCTTCTGAGTCTTCTTTATAGGCTTCTTCTCCTTTGCTCGTCAAATGCTATGAAGTTCTTCAAAGGTGTGTTATCGTGCATATTTTTATTATGTGACTTAATCACTTTCCTGATTTTGTAATTATTATTCATACATTCATGACTTCCAAATTTGTAGCTCTTGCCCAGGTATCTTTCCAAACTTTCAGATCAAAATGTCTTTTTTTTTTTTTTGAGATGGATCTCACTCTGTCACCCTGGGTAAAGTGCCGTGGTGTCATTATAGCTTACAGCAACCTCAAACTGTTGGACTTGAGCAATCTTCTTACCTTGTTGTGCACTTACCTTGCTATATAGCAAATTCATGTTTGTTGGATGACTCCCATGTAAGGTTAGGACATAACAGATATTTGTATTTGTTAAACCATTGATTCATTTGCTGAATATGTTGAAATTTATATTCTGTTCTTCCCAATATAATACTATTTTATATGATGAGATTTTGATGAAGAACTTGGATTTTCCTTGAAATTTTAATTTTTGATATATTTTAAGTTTTTAAATTCCTTAGAATGAAGTTTTAAATGGGCATCTACAAATGTTAAACATTTCTGTGTTTTCTATATCTAGATAGTTTATAACTTATGTGAATATGTAGATAAGTAGAGGAATAGGACATAAAGCAGAGTGGTGGGTAATTTTTATCATTTATTAAAATATGAGACTCTAAACCTTAGGAAAAAAATCCCCACTATCTACTTTATGTGTATTATGGGCATTCTATAGGTGTTAGGCATAAAAAGATGAGGACTATTAAACTGTAACTTTCTGTCCTCAAGGATCTTACACCTATGTTAGGGAAACAGAACTCTGAATAAATAATTATGATACAGTGTGATAAATGCAATAATAATTATTTTATGGGAACACAGAGGAGGAAGCCGGGATAAAAATAGAATCAAGGTGAGATTCACAGGGATACCATGTCAGTTTTGTTTTAAGGGAATGGGTAGGATTTTGGCAATAGGACAATCCTAGCAGTGGTATTTAAGACATAGAGAACATGCTTGTACATTCGATGCAGGGGTGTCCCAATGAAGGGAGGAAAGCCCCCTGAATTTATCAAGTGGGTTCTGGCTTAGTGCAGAAAGAATTCAAGTGAGAGCCAACTAGTGACATAAAGTTTATCAAGCAGAGACAGATAACAGATCAGACCCCACAGGCAGAGTAGAAATGCTCTCCTGGGCAGATGGGGGTCCCTTAGGGGTCAAAGGTAACATTTTTAGATACTCAAAAACTTGATTGAAAAATAGCCATATGTGACCAGCATTGTCTTGTGACCAGACCATGTAGGGTAATCATAAATGCTATCACAGAAGACAAGCAGAGTTTGTAAAGCATCTGGTTTAGTAATTCATCTACCTTTGGGTGGTCACAGGCTGGTGACTTGCTGGCAACTTCTTTTTTCAGAGTGATTAGGGTCAGGTGTCAGTCAAAATGACTGCACTCAAGCTCTCTCACCCTTCCTTTTCTGCCTTATGCCTGTATTATGTTGATGTCCACAGGAGTAACAGAAATGTTTTTTAGCTATAATGGCCAGGATAAAGATCTGGTATGCATGTCATTGGCTGTGATTTTGAACGGTCTTTACTTTCTAGGACATACTTGTTTTTCTGGGAAGGTTGGATTAGCATAAGGTTCTGTGATTGTCTTAGGTTGATATAAAGAGCACGTTGTATTTAAAACTTGGCAGTAGTTATTTACGATTTGAAGCCTTGGGAAGTGACAGGAAATGAAGATGGAGAAAAGATTATGAAAAGCCCTTATATAATACTAAGGAGTCTGAATTTTTTCCCTGTGGTAGTGTGTATTGAATGATTCTAAACTAAGAGTAATATGATCAAATTATTACTTTGGAAACACTATTCTGATTGCAATGATAGATTTGGGAAAAGGAAGAAGGAAGAGACTAAAAAAAGAAAAAGCAATAAAATTGAGAGCTTACAAGAGTCTAACTAGGGTGGCTCAGGGAGTAGGGCGCTGGCCCCATATACCAAGGGTGGTGGGGTCGAACCTGGCCCTGGCCAAACTGCAACAAAAAAATAGCCAGGCGTTGTGGTCGGTGCCTTTAGTCCCAGCTACTCAGGAGGCTGAGGCAAGAGAATCGCCTAAGCCCAAGAGCTGGAGGTTGCTGGAATGCCACAGCACTCTACTGAGGGCAACAAAGTGAGACTCTTGTCTCTCTAAAAAAAAAAAGAAAAGTCTAACTAGTAAACTCACATGTAAAATGTCATGATAGTATTATGTCCATATTAAGCATAATGAAGATTATAGCAGCAGTTACAGTGCCAAGGGGTGCTGGGGCCGAATTTGGGAGCAGAGTCTTGATATGATGCAGGGCAGTGAATGTGGATGTCCAGGGGCACCTCTCTGGAAGCTTTGCCCTCCAAGTCCTCGTTTACCTCAGTGGTCTCTGAAATGCCTATGTTATTATCATATTGTCATGATGAGTAAGTAGAACCTGGCTTCTTTCTGATTATATTAATCTCTTCACCAAACAGTCAGTAGGCCTTAGTACTCTTTCCCAAACATGTCTTTTTATTCTTTACATGGCCAGGCTAAGAGTTTTTTTCAAATCTTTTCATTCTTCTTCCCTTTTAATTATAAATTTCATCTTTAAATTATGTCTCTCTTCTCTTACTGTACTCCAAGTGGCCAGGAGAAGCCGTGCTGCACCTAGTGTGCTTTGCTGCTCAATATACTTCTACCAGAAGAATGCTAGAAATTCTGTCCTAGTTCATTGTCCTTAAGTTCTGTCTTCCACAAATTCCTAAGACTTGGAAATAATTCTGCCATATTCTTTGCAACTGTAAAACAAGGAGAGCCTTTACTGAGGCTCCCAATATTTTGTTTCTCAGTTCTATATGAGACCTCATCAGAATAGATTTACCTTTCATATTTTATCATGATCACTTAAGTAATCTCTAAAAAGTCCTAGACTTTCTCTATGTTTCTTCCCTTTTTCTGAGCCTTCTCTAGAATTGTCCTAAAGATCGTGCTCACAGCAGTCTAGACTTTTTCTAGCCTGCTCCTACAAGTTCTTCTAGTTTCTACCCATTACTCAGTTCCAGAACCATTCTACATTTTCAGGTATTGTTATAGCAACAGCCCCAGTCTCAGTACCAATTGTCTGTCTTTGTTTTGTACTGCTGTAAAAGAATATCTGAGATTGGACAATTTATTTTTAAAAAAGATGATGACAATTCTGGAGGCTGAGAAGTCCAACATTGAGGGTCTTGCACCTGGTGAGGCGGTTCTTGCTAGATCTTAACATGAAGGAGGGACGAGAGAGTATGTCTGCAGATGAGAGAGGAAAGGAGTCAAATTCACCCTTTAATCAAGAACCCACTCCCATGGTAACAGCACTAATTCACTCATGAGGGCAGAGCCTTCATGACCTGATTATCTCTTAAAGGTCCCAGCTCTCACATTGTTATAGTGAGGATTGAATTTCTAAAACATGAACTTTGGGGAATACATTTAAACCATAGCACACATATGACCTCCCTTAATTCTCAAAACAAACCTGATGTTATGCTGGTATATATTATCAGTATTTAAAAAATGAGAACAATTAGACTTTAGAGAAGTTAGGTGACTTAGAAAGGTTATGTGGTTAGTGGTTGAACTATTGTTTTAAACTAAGCATCTTTTAAATATCTTGGAGAAAAGTAGAGATGGAAAAGAATGAGAAGAAAAGTAAAACAGACAACATCTAAAAGCCAGAAGAGTAGAGTTTCAAGAAGGAAGATGTCTTCATCTATTTAGTATTGCTATACCGGAGTATCTAAGGTTGGGTGATTTATAATGAAAAGAGGTTTATTTGGCTCCCAACTCAGGTAGCTGGAAAGTCCAAGAGTGTGGTGCTAGTATCTGCTTGGCTTCTGGTGAAGGCTTTCACGTTATGTCATAACATGGTGGAAAGTCACAGGGGAAGGGGACATATGTGAAGGGGCAATTGAAGAGCATCCTTGCTTTCTAACAACCTATTCTAGTCCATTCCCTTAAGAACTATTCCCATTTTGTGAATGTGAGAGCTCACTCACCACACCAAGAATGGCACCAGGCTGTCCTTGAGAGCGGAGCCCCCATGAACCAGACATGGCCCATTAGGCCCTACCTCTTAAAGGTTCCACCTCCCAGCACTAGGAATTATGGTTCCAATGTGAGTTTTGGTAGGGGTGCTCAGCCATAGCAGAAAGGATGGTTAGCAGTGCCAAATTTTGTGGAGAAATTGTGAGTAATCAAAATTAAGAAAAGAATATAAAATTTATTATTTTATTCCTTTTACATGTAAGATAGATAAAGAAGACAATTAAAACAATATTTTCAGGCAGACTGCTTCATTTTATTGTTTGAAGATAATATTTTACATAGTCTGCATTTTCAACTGTATCATAAAGTTTAAATACTCAATTTTTTTGTTTCAGTTATATCCAGGTTTCTGGATACAGAACAGCTTCTTTCTGTTTTAGTCCAAATTCCAAAGCAAGACACGGTATGTTTAAATATTCATTATGTGTTATTATACATTATGTTATAGAACTTGTAACAATTGGAAAATATCAAAATGGCTTGAGTAAGTACTTCATTGTTGATATCTAGAGTATTTTTATGTCTTTTTAGAGGAAACTTTTTTCCTAATGGATAATCCTATGAATTATAGTAAAATAAAAAGTTTGAGATAGTCAAAGAGTGAGTATATTTTCACTAATTAAATATTTACTGAAGAGTTATATATAATTTTCAGAAAAATTGGGTTATAATAATGTTTGCCTAATAAATAAGTAAAAATTACATTGGACCTAAAGAGTATAGATTGTTCTTAAAAGTGATTATTATGTGAAGTTTGATTACTCTTCAAATATTCTTAACCTTTAATTATGAAACAACATCTCCTCTGGGTATTTTTCAGATTTAAGTAGTGCTTTTAGACACATCCAATAAGGAGAGTAATAGATGGTTTTCACTCTTCCTTTTAAGGTAGACTAAACACTATTACTTTATCTAAATGCAGATCTATTTTTACCCATATGTTTAACAAGGAAAGAAGTCTTGCACCTTGTTAAATTTGATTACATGTGCAAATCCATTGGGATTCCTAATTTATTGAATATCACTTGCTTTTTTTCCCCTCCCATCTCTGGAAGCATGTTAAGAACTTTTGTTGTCAACATTTTAAAAAAGTGAAAGTGAAAAATTAAATACAATTTGCATCCACTTTGAATATATACAATTTTTAGTTATCAATTAAATATTTTAAAATAAAAATAAATACATAAAGAAATCACAACATAAAAACAACACTAAGTGACTGACTAAAACACTAAGTGATGACGCTCTATCACTCCCAAATACATTGGTATTTCTTATAAATAAGGACAACCATGATAAACATTCAAGTACGTCAGCACTGATAGATTAGTGCCATTTAATCCTTGACCACATTCAAGTTTGCTAGTTGTGCCAGTAATGTTCTTTGTAGCAACAACAAATAAAGTCCATTAAGAGCCAAACTCTGCATTCAGTTTTTGTGTTCCTCCAAAATGGTTCCCTGGGGATCCTGGTGTTTCCTTGACTTTCATGACATTGATGCTTGAAATTTTCAGGTCTATTATTTTTCTTAAACTTATGTTTGTTTGATGTTTTCTCATTGCTAGATTCAGATTATGTATCTTTGGAAGGAATATCACAGAAGTCTCATTATGACGATAACTCTGTGCACTTGGTTGAGGTGGTTTAAAATTACTGTAAAGTTATTATTTCTCTTAAGTAATTATAGTTTGTGAGGAGGTACTTTAAAACCATGTACCAACTTCACATCCAGCTTTCAATGTAGTTATGTTTTTAATGCATATGGACTCATAGTTTCACATTTTATGTTGTGATTTCTTTATGCATTTATTTAAAAATGTTTAATAAATAAAAATTGCATATATTCAAAGTATATGCAAATTCCATTACATATTCCATTACTACCAATATTTATTTTGTTTCTCCATTTATGTCAGATTTGACCAATGCAAGTCCCTTTTAATTTTCTTCTGTGTCCTTTGGATACGTACCCACCATTCTTTAAGAATTTCATTACTTTCTGACTCAAGAAAATAAGCCACACTTTTCTTCTACTTTCCCTGCTCCAGCATTTGAACCAGCTATTTTATTTTAGTAGGGAATAGTATTTAAAAATTAAGATTTGGGCACTAGATATTGCTGTTGGGTTATTTACTTTTCTCAAACCCTCTCATGGCTAGGGAATAAGGGTATGCATATAAATAAATGGATAAATATACACATTTACCTCTTTGTTTCTGTATTCATCTATATGAATATAGAAACTATATGTTCACCTCAATACCTCTAATTTCCCTTCTTCAACAATAGGTTGATATAAGTTTTCTCCCTTTCTGTTAGTGACTCCATTCTCTGTCATTGAGAAACCTAATGAGAAACCCCATTATCCTCAGTAAACTGATCTGTTTCTCCTGTGGATGACCAATCTCCTACCACTCTTACTTCCTCCCCAATGCAGAGCCCATCCTCCCTCACTGTGCTCCGGTGCCCCCTGACAAACTGTCCCCTAGGCAGAAATATTTCCCCCCTCCTCAGGCTCTGGTATTCAGCATCCAGCTACCTTCTTAGGCAGAGACTTTCCTCACCCTACTTGGGATCCAAAACCTATGGCAGGGTGCCCCTCTCCCTGACCTCATTCAGGCTTGTTGGCTCTTGCCAGGCAGGACTCCCATTTGGATGTCCTCCTTGTCCTCCCGTGCAGTGCCACCTCTCTTCTTCCTCCTGCTCTGGCTTTGCCCCCTCCATACCCCTGATGCTCTCTTCTTGTTTATATTCTTACAAAGGCAACTAATATGAAAACTACATTGTTCATGTTAAAATGGTCTCGGAAAACGTATGAAGGGGTCTTCATTTTACTTTAGGATATGTTGTTGCTAGACCATGTCACTAGATTTTTTTTCGCTTTGCATTTGTTTAACAGTGTTTTGGGAGTTAGTAAATGTTTTAGGATTTTCGGAGACTTAAAAAAATCAATTATGATAAGCAAACAAAGTATCATCATTAGCCTTTATGACCTTTTGCCAAAGATCTCTACTTTGAATAATATTTCTGAATGGAAAAATATCTTAAATAACTTAAAGACAGTTTACTGACAAATGGTATGTTTTACATAGAAAAATGCAATATAATAGAACAGAAAATGGCTTCTCTATATTGATAATTAGTATTTGTTTTAGTTTCTTAAGGCTGCAGAACAAAATCATATAAACTATATATCTTAAAACAACAGTTTTGTCTCACAGCCATGGTAATGCATGCCTATAATCTCAGCCACTTGGGAAGCTGAGGTGGGAAGATTAATTGAATCAGAAGTTTGAGACCATCCTAGGCAATATAGTAAGACCTCATCTCTGAAAAAGAAAAGGAAACAAAACTATACATAGCCCCACAATGTTTTCAAGGGTCAGTGTTTTCATGTTTAAACTAAAGCAAATGGAGGATCAGTCATAGTGGTAAATATTTTCCTCACCAGCACATCTGTCCTTTCTAAAGGCCTTTTGTTAGACTTTTCAGATGAGATTTTTACTAACCTTTAAGGAAACTTAAGCAATTTATTAAACTTTATACATGATTCATGGCTTTCAATATTCCTTATACTGTTTCTTAGTTACTGTTTTTAAAACCATCTGGAAATATATTTAAATGAGGCTCTTTCCTTATTTAATAAAATCACATCTTAATTAAATGCAATATAAAATTAATTCAGACTTGTGCTGGTTAAATTGCATGATTTTGGTAAAACTTGTGAATGAACTAAATGTTCTGTTGACTGAATTAAAAGATTATCTTAAACTCGTGAATGAACTAACTGTTCTTGGAAAATTTACAGTATAGAATTTTTTTCTTAAGGTGAGTTTTTATACTTTCCCCTTAAGAATATTGATTTTTAGAAAATTCATGGCTTCTACTCATAAATATTCACTGAGAATAAAGCTTAAATTTCTTAATTTAATTGGCACAAATATATTTTCTCTCTGTGTAATATCTATAACCCTACCATTGGCTGGGTGGAGTGTTTCATGGCTGTAATCTTAGCAATCTGGAAGGCTGAGGTGGGTGGAGGATCCCTTGAGCTCACCAACCTAAACAAAAGTAAGACCCCATCTCAATTAAAAATTAAAAATAGAAAAAAAAACTAGCGAGGTGTGGTGGTGAATGCCTGTAGTCCTAGTTTCCTGGGAGGCTGAGGTCAGAGGATCACTTGAGCCCTAGAGTCTGAGGTTGCCGTGAGCTATGATGATGCCATTCTGCCATGAGACTCTGTTTCAAAAATAAATAAATAAACAAATAAATAAATAAAACCGTACCATTTAATGTATTACATTAAGAATTATTTTTTCCATTATAAATATCTAAAATGCTTCTTCCAAAATTTGAAAACATTGATACATATTATTAAACTTATTTTTCTAGTTTTTACCCAGCATTCTTGATTCATTTTTAATAACTTTTCATTTTTTTTGAATGATTTCAGACTGCTGTATAGAGTATCTACAGTACATGGCTCCTTCTTTTATTCATTTTACAAGTAATTTATTTTACCAAGCATTGCAGTAAGTGCTAGAGATACATCTGTGATCCAAAAGAACTTCAACGTGATATTTAGGTTAAAATAAAAAAAAAAAAAACAATTAGAGCATAGTATCATCAAGAACTGGGGCAGACCTGTTTGCAAACTAACTAGTCAGCCTCCCATAGTTTCAAGTCTCTGGGTTGCGAGGAAGGATATTAGCATTCACAGTGATAGCAGTAAGCGGAGTATCAACATTTTTTTGCATTGTTTATCCAGGCTCCATTTCCAATAGGTCGATGCGAAGAGGGCCAGGTACCATCTGCACATGCAATGTATTACAAGACAGAATTGCTGAGTTTAGGGACCAGAATCTTTTATAGTGGGCAATAGGTATGCCTGCCTGTTGCTCTGGAGAGAGACATCATCTTTATCTCCCAAGATTTTAGCAAACTGGAGCAGGTTATCTATGGAACACATAGAACTAGCAAAGGGCTCATATCTAAAAGAAGTTTTACAAATCACAGAAGAACATAAACCATATAGAAAAATGTAGAGGAGCCTTGAATTAAACTTTCACAAAATGAGATATACATATGGCCAATGGATATTCAAACTCATTAACAGAAAAATGGAAATTAAGACCACAATGAAATAGCCACATCTATATACAAATATCCTTTGTGCCCTTTGCAGTTCGTTTTAGTCTCTTGATGCTACTCAGGATTGAACTGTATCTCCTTTTGCTTTTGAAGTTTAAATTGGACCCAAGGGGCTGAAATAGATACAATGAGGTAAACTCTTTTCATTGCACTTTCAGGAGACCGGTGCACTGGGTTTATTATGGCTAGTCAGTAATTTTTCATCATTCTCTAGGCTGGCATCCTGGCTGGTTTGATATGTAAAAATATGGGGAATATGACAAGAGTAGAATGTTCAAGAGGAAAATCTGTTCTTTTTGTTTTTTGAGACAGATTCTTACTTTGTCGCCCTTGGTAGAGTGCAGTGACGTCATGGCTCACAGCAACCACCAACTCTTGGGCTCAAGTGATTCTCTTGCCTCAGCCTCCCAAGTAGCTGGGACTACAGGTGTCCACCACAATGCCCAGCTGTTTTTAGAGATAAGATCTAGCTCTGGCTCAGGCTGGTCTCAAACCTGTGAGCTCAGGCAATCCACCACCTCAGCCTCCCAGAGTGCTAGGATTACAGGCGTGAGCGACCAAGCCTGGCAGGAAAATCTATTCTTATGTTAAGTATTTATGGTGTCCACATTTGAATTTTTATCTTAACAGGTCAATGCAGCTGAATCAAAGATAACAAATTTAATATACCTAAAACATACCTTGGAACTCGTGGATCCTTTAAAGGTAATTTATACATGTTGGTATCATAAAAAACATGTCCAGCATCATTTTTTAAACTTTTTGTTTGGAAAAAATTTTGAGCTTAGAGATATTTGCAAAAAATAACATAATGAATTTTCTATATTTTTTTCTCTTTATATGTTCATACAACACACACATATACATTATTATCCTTGTTATTTTTCAGAATAAAAAAGAATAAGGATGTTATCTTATATAAACACAGTATTATCAAATTCAGAATATTTAATACTGATACAGTACTATTATTTGATATATATCCAATCATCTGAATAATGTTCTTAATGGCATTTTTTTTTTCTGGTACAAGGTCCAATCCAGGACCATGTATTGTACTTAATATGTTTATTTAAACTCCTTAAACTGGAAAGTTTCTTAGCCTTTTGATTTTGGCATTTTGAAGTGTAAGGGTCAGTTGTCTCAGAGGATATTCCTGAGTTTGTGTGATTGTCCTCATGATTAAATTCCTCTTATGCATGTTTAGCAGTAACACTCCATGGGCAATGTTGTATCCTTCCCAGGACATCATGTCAGGAGACACGTAACGTCATTTACCCATTCTTGGTGATGTTAATTTTAAATCAGTTTCTTCACTGTAAAGTTGTTACATTTTCTTTTGTAATTAATAAGTAATCTATGGAGAGAAACTTTGAGAATATGCAAGGAACCTTGTTCCTCATCAAATTTTCACCCATTGATTCTAGAATTCATATTTCCTAGAAGTAATTTTTGCTCTGATGGTTATAAAATGGTGATTTCCTTATCAGTTTTCAAGTACTGCATTGTGAAAAACATTTTTTATTGAAGTGACAAGAAGAAATTGCTTTTTAAAAATAAAAAATAAAAACTGTGAAAGAATCTTGTCATAGTGATCATTCTAATTCTAATAAATATAATGAGAATAATTTGACAAAAGATTTCAAAAATATTAGCACATTTCTTTTTTTTAATTTTAATTATTTTTTATTAAATCGTAACTTTGTACATAGATGCCTTCATGGGGTTCAGGGTACTGCTTCAGTGTACAATGTATCATGTTTCTTAGAGTGAAAGAGGTAGAATAAATCAACCAGAAAAATATTGGTAGATTTTATGAAATACAGATTTAAACTTTGGTTTGTCAAAAGCTAAGAGGTAAAGAAATTAAGGAAAAATTTATAACAAATGGCAGGCAAAATACTAATTTCTGTTCACAGATCTCATATAATTTCATAAGAAAATACTAGCATGCCAATAGAAATATGAAAAATGACTTAATGAAATATGAAAAATAAATTAACTCAGGTTGTATGTACAAGGTATATACAAACATAATGAATTTCATGTTTAGATTTGGGTTCCATCCCCAAGATATCTCATTATGTATGTGAAAATATTTCAAAATCCGAAGAAATCCAGAATCTGAAACACTTCTGACCCTTAACATTTTAGATAAGTGCTACTCACCAATATTAAATGGAGAGTAGGAGTGGGTAAGGAGTATACAGTGATATACATTTTTTAAATTTCATATAGTGACAGGAAATATACCATGACATTTAAACTATTCGTTTTTTGTAAAGGTAATAGAATTATGAGTGATTTCTTTTATCTTCTTTATGCTTCTATTAATTTTCTTGTTTTTAAAAGTATGTGCATATTATTTTCTATTCATAAGCTAAAAAATAATTTCCATTGCCTCATATCAAACTGAAGTAAGAGGTAAAAATCAGGTTAACTATGTTTTCTTCTCCTCTTTTCTGTTTGTTTAATTGTCACTCTTAGTTTTCATTAAGCAAAATAAAATTCCTACTTTCACCATATGAAGAATATAAAAATTACTTTTTTTATGAATATACAAAGCACTTTTTTTGTTCAATGTATATCTAACCCAAATTTTGGAATTATATGTAGACTACTCTAAAATGTACAATAGTAGTTGTTTAAATATCTACCTCTATAAGTAGTTAGATGTTAACAATTAGTTGAGGTATGCGAAAAACAAAAGTCAAAATGATGAAACAGCAGATGGCACTTATTAGTCATGTGCTTTTTGTGTGGAAAATTGGAAGAATAATGTCTGTCCTCATTTAAATACCTGTAATAATTTTCATAAGTTCATAAATTAGAAAATGAAGCAAGAAAGTACTTGGTAAACTGTAGAGTATTTAAACATATATAACATGCATGTTTGAATGATGCCATAACTGATTTACCTTAACTCTTTGTTATTTTATTTATTTTATTCTTTCATAGATTACGCTGAAGAACTGTAACACACCTCTATTAAGAGCTTACTATGGTTCCTTGGAAGACAACAGGTCTTTAACACAACTTAATAAAATATCAGTTTATTATTTCCTTTCTGATTATAGCTGATTTTAAAGACTCTTAATTATACTCTGTAGAATAATTACTTGAGTTTTGGTTGATATAATCAAGTATTCATCAAAATCCTAATTATAAGTAATTCCATAAGTACCACAAAGAATAACAACAACACACTGATTACTGTATTAATGGACAATTAGAATAACATGAAAAATTGAAATACATTTTTAATATTTCTGTTTTAATCATTATGGAAAAACTTGCAAAAAATAAAAATTATATTTTTCTCATTTGTTGAATCATGAAGGGTCTAATGTAACCGAAAATAGTAGATACTAAATATTGAATAATATCTAAATGCAGTTCAATTTTAATATTGTTAAATTATTAGCAGCGTCACCTTGGTCTTAGGCTGAAAATATTTGTGATAGTTAAGAACTGGTTATTTTATTGATTGAAAATTCATATCCTATGTGAGGCTACACATTGAAGTTAATAATAAACCAGTTTAATTATAAATTAAATACAGAACAGAATAAAGGAAGGATTAGGAAAATAGTTGTTGCCAGATTCCTGGTTTGCATAATCGCTGAACTTGATCACTGGTAATTGTGTGTTCCTGTTCACACAGTATGTGCTTAGTCTCCCTCACCTTTACTGAGGGCAGGGACCATACGTAATCCCTCTTTGATCCCTTGCACCTGGAATAGTGCTTGATACATGGTGTAAGCAAATATTTATTGAGTACATGAGCATGAAGCCAGAGTTTTATTACAGTTCTTTAAAGATATATTTTTTATTCACAGACGCAATGTTTATACTATATAGGTGTTTAATTTGGGAGATCTATTTATTAGCAAATGTAGAATTGTTCTTGGTGGCCTAATGCGGTTTTAGACTAGTCTTGACTAATGAAATAGTTTAAAATGACATAGTCATAGCTCTAACTTATGCAAATTTAAATGTTCATCACTAATTATTTAGTCCAGTATAACTTTTTACCAAAAATTTGCTATCATTAACTGTGATTTAAATTATAAATTAAAATATCTAGTTGCCTATAATGTTCTTTTTCTGACTTAATGTTAGGTTTGAAATCATACTTGAAAAGATTAAAAAAGTAATTAATGATGATGCGAGATACATGAAAGGATGCCTAAATATGAGGACTCAAAAGTGCTATGCAGTAAGGTCTGACATCAATGAATTTCTCGACATAGCTAGAAGAACGTACACTGAGATTGTGGATGACATAGCAGGTAATTTATCTACTTTATCATGGTTTTCTGTTTTTATAGTAATAAAACAAACATTTTAGGACATGCTGTGTTTTTTTCCTAATGACTAGTCATGCATATTTTAAATATACTTTTTGTTACAAAAACAGATAAGGTTAACACATATTTCTATTTAAAGAAAATTTTTTTAAATAGAGATATCAAAGTGTTACAGTGTGTCTCTTCTTTCCTTCAAACTTAAATATAGAGTTACCTACATTAAGCATTGTGCATACGCTTTATGGAAAATGTAGGCTGTCAAAACTAGAAGATTCCAGTGGCCAGAGAGATATAATTTTTATCTGGAAGAGTTGGGCATTTGAGCCAGTCCAATAATCCTTTTAACAAACATTTATTGAGCTCCTACTACATGTCGACACTGTTGTAGATACTGAGACTACATCGAAGAAGACAAAGTCCCTGTCCCCATGGAGCTTATGTATTTGGTAGGGAAGGCAGACAATAAAGAAACAAGCACATATGCATACATGTATTTGCGTGTATGTATGTGTACATCAGTATTGACATAATCATATATTCATGTAATTTCACATGGACATAAAATGTATGAAGAATACATGAAGAGGAGTTAGAGAGTGACTGAGTGTGGAAGCACAGAGAGTGGGAGGTTTTCAGTAGATGGAATGGCCTAAAGAGGAATTCTACCCACTTGCAGTGATACAAACAGGAGCACAGGGAGACGAGGGATGAGTGAGAAAATTTGTCAGCCTGGACTAGGGCATCCCCTTACAGAACAGGATATGAGATCAGAAGTGGAGAGCGGGGACCAGAATTTAGTCTCTGAAGGCCAAGAGTTTGGATTTTTTGCCCAAGGAGAATGAAGACCCTGAGATGTTTTTGTTCTGTGGGTGAAATTGATCAAGAAAATATTTTGAATGAATTTGAGTGGAGAAATGGAGACAAGTTTAAACTATTATAAGTTAATAAAGGATTATTTAGGTTGGTAGCAATATATGTGAGAAGAAGAAAAAATTGATAATAATTACTAATTAATTAGATACAGTTGTGGTAAACAAAAAAGTAACCATTAGTGCTAATTGAGATTTCTAGCCTGAGAATGGTGGTACTGTTGAGAAAAGCAGGAAATTCAGGAGGAAAGGACCAACAGTTTTGAAAAATGAATATGGAAATTTTTTCAAGTAATGTTCAAAGTATTAATGGATAGCTAGTTAGAAATATAAATTTAGAACTATGAAGTTAGCATGAAGTTGATAAGGAGATTTGGATTTTCTTTTTTTGAGACAGAGTTTCACTTTGATGCCCTTGGTAGAGTGCTGTGACATCATAGCTCACAGCAACCTCAAACTCTTGGGCTCAAGTGATCCTCTTGTCTCAGCCTCCCGAGTAGCTGGGACTGTAGGTACCTGCCACAACACCTGGCTGATTTTTCTATTTTTAGTAGATACAGGGTCTCTCTCCGGCTCAGGCTGGTCTTGAGCTCCTGAGCTCAAGCAATCCACCTGCCTCTGCTTCCCAGGGTGCTAGGATTACAGGCGTGAGCCACTGTACCTGGTTGCAATTTGGATTTTTTAAAGGAATTTTATTCAGTGAATCATTTGTGTGCTTTTTGGAATATTTTGTAAAATGTTTTATAGAGGAGCTTTCTAATTGTGAATTAATGATTACTATAATTTATATGACTATTCTTTTTTTAAAAGAATTTTATTCAATGAATCATTTGTGTGCTTTTGGGAATTTTATTCAATGAATCATTTGTGTGCTTTTTGGAATATTTTGTAAAATGTTTTATAGAGGAGGTTTCTAATTGTGAATTAATGATTACTATAATTTATATGACTATTCTTTTTTTAAAAAAGCAGAAGGCATGTTAAAAAACCTGATGTTCCTAAAACTGATACTGCACAATAGTCTTTTGTACTATTATTTCTAATTTAAATTTTTGCCATTTTTCTTTTCCTTTAAAAAAATACTTATCAGAATGAGTACCTTTGTATTGTTTTTGGTTTTTACTTTTTAAAAAAGAATACTTAACCACATCTTTTGGACATTAAAACTCATTAGCATTTAAAGTAGTAACAAGGTATTCATACTTAGATATAAAATAACAACAATTATATGACTCTAAACAGAAAAAATAATTCTCTCATTAATGTTCCTTCTTTTTTTGTTGTTTTATTTTTTGTTTCTGGTCACTAGGAATGATATCACAACTTGGAGAAAAATATAATCTTCCTTTAAGAACAAGTTTTAGCTCCACTCGAGGATTTTTCATCCAGATGACTACAGATTGTACAGCTCTACCCAGTGATCAGCTTCCTTCAGAATTCATCAAGGTTCATTCTAGAGTGCTTAGGAAATTATTGTTGCTGATTTTACAGAGTTACATTTACATATTTTCAGGTATTCTGTGAGTTTTACATGCCAGATTTCAGGATGTCTGTATTGCTGCTTCTACTCCTACCCACCTACCTAACCAACCTGATACTAATCCCAGAGTGATTTAGAAGCTTTTCCTGAGAAATACCAAACTCAGATTTTCCCACAATTCTGGAAGCTTGATGGGAGGGGGAAAAAAAGAAAAATAAAGTCCAAAAAGTACTTTTGATAAAAAAAAAATTAGGAAAACACTGTACCACCTCGTTTTAAGTAGTTCTCAAGGCATATTTGTCTATTACATGTTTACAAAATCCTGAGTGAACATCTAGTTAACTTTAAAAAGTCTACTATTTCTAAACTTTTAGATCATAGAAATACTTTTTCCTACATATAGATCATCACCTCCACAATATACCAGGTTAGGAAAGTCTAATCCACTCTAATCTTTGTTTTTCTGCTTCCAGGGACTACTTTTTGATGAAAACAAACCATTTGGCTTTTAGGTGCATATGTCTGTGTGTATATGTTATATGTATACACATACGCGCACACACACATATACACTGTATTATCAAGAAACCAGATGGATAGTTAAGAGTGGGTGGAAGCTCAAAGTCAGGAATGGGGTTAAACATTGAATGAGGTTCAGATAAGAGGCCAGGGCTGAGACGGGTATTAGAGATGGAGTAAGGATCACTGGAGTCCATCGTGCCTGTTACTTGGTAGCAAGATGCAGTGTTTTAACATTTCTGCAAAGCCATTTTAAGACCTAGCAAAAGCATCATTTCTGATGGAATAGATCAAAAATACCATACTTTACTCTTCAACGTGGTCTTCTTTTTATCTTTCACAAACATTAGTACTTTCTTTGTGATATTGCGTCTCGGTGATTAAAGTGATTAACTTAATTACCTATATTTCTGTTGTTTAAAATCCATGTTTAAAAAAATAAAATCTATGTTTTATTTCATAAGTATGTGCATGTATCTTAACATTTGTTTTTAATTTCCTGGTAGATTTCTAAAGTGAAAAATTCTTATAGCTTTACATCAGCAGATTTAATTAAAATGAATGAAAGATGCCAAGAGTCTTTGCGAGAAATCTATCACATGACTTACATGTAAGAAATATTTGAATGTTAAAGTGGTTTAATTTGAGGAACTGTGATAAATTTTATTAATTGACTTTCTGTGTGGTAATAGACCATTGTGGAATCATAAACGTTAGCAAAGAAGGTCTACTATTTTGGTTAGGATCACGAGTGTCACAGAAGCTTTGGGGCAAATGTCATTGCAGAAGGATACCATTATAACCCGTATTTGTGTATGCACATTCTACCATGATGTAGAATTTGCTCTTGGCACACCATGGGGTTCATTCAGTTTATTCTTTCTCTGTAAGCCCTTAGCTTGATACTTTCATAACAACCTCACAATAGTGTCAGCTCTTTTGCTGTTTAGGAAATAGTAGGAATACAGGTAAAAAGAAGAAATAGAACATTTAGAACATTCTTTAGGCTAAAATTATGTACAAATAAAAGTTAAACATTCAAAACAACTTCAGGGCATGGACCATGGACATTATAATATGTAGTAAGTTTTATGTACATATTTATCTTTCTATGGGAAAAACTTTTGCACTGTATCACAGTATAACTCTACTACATAAAAATCCTATTATTCAGATATTGTGTCTGTGTGTGTGTGAGAGAGAGAGACAGAGAGGAAAAATGGATAAGGGAGAAAATACATAATAGCTTTTGTGTTGAATTTAACATTTTCAAAAACACAAAATAATTAGCAGATGGGATCTGTCCAAATATAGTGAGGGCTTGATTTGACCATACAAAACATTTTTATTAATAAAAATTTATTTTATTACTATTTAATAAAGCAGTTGTTTCAAAAAGATGGTGTTAATACATCAGAAGATGGATTCTCTGCCATTAAGTAGTTGTGACCTTGAGCAAAATCTTCAATTCCCTTATCTCTAAAATGAGACTATTGAACAATACACTTTATCTGTAGTGTACAACTCAACTGTGAATATTGTTTTACCTCAGGCAATTAATTTAATATTATTTTGTGTTACATCTTGTGTCCCTTTTAAAAAGGCAGTATCACATATCTTACCACACATGTCCTTTCAGGATCGTGTGCAGACTGCTCAGTGAGGTTTATGAGCACATCCATTGCCTGTATAAACTGTCTGACACGGTGTCAATGCTGGACATGCTGCTGTCGTTTGCTCACGCCTGCACTCTCTCTGACTATGGTAAGTTACTCTCTTTGAAATAAACATATTGCTGACTAGAATCTGTATTCTGTTTAAACAATTTTATATGAAATTATGAATGTTTTAATTTTTTTACTTGAAATATAGTCTCTTTCTTATGGTCTTAGACCGAAAAGACTAAGACACAAAATTGAAAAAATGAAATTATCTTTAATATTTCTTCAAAGTCAAAAAATTATTCATTCAGAAATTAGTGAATCAAAAAGAAAAATCTGCAGGAAACTTTAAAGGTTTTCCCAAGACCGTACAGCCATATCTTGGTAAAATGACAGTGATCCAAATTTTAAAGTTCAAATCTGAATACTCAGTAGAAGCAATGTGATGAATACTAATAAAGAGAAATGAATCTCCAAAGTGAGCATCTTCATCTACTAGCTCCTTAGTTGTGAGCATCCCAACATCAGGAACTAGGTCATTTATTTTTGTATCCCAAGTCTACACACAAGCCTTGAATACAAATGTTTAGTAGTTTTCTTATGTTGAATGAGTATCTCAAGTTAGCCCCTTGAGATTTCTTATCCAACTTGTCAGTAACCATCCTCTAGTATGCAAATTTATAGGTCTAGTAGATAATTATGGTTGAATAATTATAGACTTAATAATATCAAGATATTAAAATTTCTAGTTAAAATCAGTAGTAACATTTCCCTAGTATTATGTTAATTTATTTTTATTGGGTGTGCCTTACATAGATTTATTTTCATATTTCTTATAAAAATGTTAATTTTTTCTATTGGTATTTTATAGGCAAAAATTTTTTAATATAAAGTTAAAGGTCAAAAACTTTCCTTAAGGGTCAGATACTCCAATAGTAGTTTTCTTAGATATCAAGAGATTTAATATTTTTCCATTTTAGTTTGAGAGGCACCATTCTGAAACTCTAAACCTATAAATGATGAGTTTTTGAAAGTACTTAAAAATTTTTCCCCTAACCAACCTCACCTTTAAAATGAATGTTTTCAAGTTTATCTATGAATTTTATTTAGAGATATGCAGCTTTCATTTGTCTTTCCACCTTCTCTTTTGGTTTTCCACCTCAGAGGGTATCCTTATAGTTACTAGTTTATATAAATATATATTATATATATATTACTAGTTTTTATAAATCAGCAAATCTTTTATGTCTGATTTACTCTATCCTCTGAAATTTCTTTTTAGACAAAATTTCTCCAAGAGCTTAGGCAGAAAATTAGTTTTGTATTTGGGTTTACTCTATATTTATATCCCATTTAAAAGCTAAGTATGATAAATTTGAAATAATGTTTAAAGTAGGAAAATAATATATAAGGTAGGGTAATGTTTGAAAGAATATTTCAGGTAGGATAAGTAAATGTACAATTCTGTAGTAGTGGTAACCAATTGTTATTTTAAAAATATTATCAATATCTACTTAGGGCGTTTCAATCTATACAAACCTAAAAACTTTATGAACTGTTTTGGAGCTCAGGACAATAACAAGGAACTAAATTCTAGAATTCTCTGGAAGTGAATAAAAGCTGTGATAGTGATTGGAATGTGTCCATTACAGTTTAGAGTGGATTTGGGTAAGGATTTGGATAAAAATAATACCTCAATTTTATTGTCCCAACTTAACTCTAGGAAAATCACTAATGTAAACTGCATTCACACCACAGAATCTTTAGATATAAATAAAACATATTAATCATTTTACTTTTTTTCTTCAGTTCGGCCAGAATTTACTGATACTTTAGCAATCAAACAGGGATGGCATCCCATTCTTGAAAAAATAGCTGTGGAAAAACCTGTTGCCAATAACACCTACATTACAGAAGGGAGTAATTTTTTGATCATAACTGGACCAAATATGAGTGGGAAATCCACGTATTTAAAACAGATTGCTCTTTGTCAGATTATGGCCCAGATTGGTAAGTTATGGCTTTACTTTATAGTTACCAATTCAGCTTTCCTTTCAAAGTGTTTTGTGCCTGGTACCTACTTAACCCAACAATAGGAAGTAGATTCTTTTACTTTAAAGTATAATAATGTATCTAGTATGTAGACTACAACTTTTACTATTGAATATTTATTAAGCTGTACTAATTTGGATTTCACTGGACTAACAATTTTGTGAACTGTTACAGAAATAGTAATGTCCTTACTATATTAATGTCATATAGTTTAAATTTAGTCCTGTAATTATTTCAGGTTAAGAAACAAACTTTGGCATGAGAAAAAAATGAAGTGAATAGGATAACCTGCTTGCATTTATAAACATATGAGATTTTTCGAAAATTATAACTTTGGGCAAAGAAACAAATCCCTTACTTGGAGGGGTACCAGTAACGTGGCTACAGCAATTGATACAGTATGTATATACATGTGCACACATGGGTGTAGATAGCTGTCGCTCATCTAGCATTGCCACGTATTTCTTGATATACAGGCACAACTTAATCCCTATCTCAGAAAACTGGGTTTCTTTGAGGACTATATGAATCATAGATGAGATGTGTGGCCCTAATGCAGTGGTTCTCAACCAGGAGTGGTTTTGGTCCTCCAATCCCCAAAATTTGATTGTCACAGCCATGGGGAGTTTAGAGTCCAGGGATGCTGCTGAACACCTGCAGTGCACAGGACAGACCTGCCTGTCCCTTCTTTCCTCATCAACACATAAGGAAGATTTATTGAGTCCACAATGTTAGTAGAGTCCTGGGCGAGAAACCCTGATCCAATAATTCAGTGAATTCTAAAAGGAGCACAGCAGTAATAATTGGTGGTACGGTACAAACTCAGTCTTGAAAATGTATTGTAAACTGGGTGGCGCCTGTGGCTCAGTGAGTAGGGTGCCGGCCCCATATACCGAGGGTGGCGGGTTCAAACCCGGACTCGGCCAAACTGCAACCAAAAAATTGCCGGGCGTTGAGGCTGGCGCCTGTAGTCCCAGCTGCTGGGGAGGCTGAGGCAGGAGAATCGCGTAAGCCCAAAAGCTGGAGGTTGCTGTGAGCCGTGTGATGTCATGTCACTCTACAGGTGGCAAAGTGAGACTATGTCTCTACAAAAAAAAAAAAGAAAAAGAAAATGTATTGTAAACGGAAATCAGAGATGAATAAATTAATAAGGAATAAATTTTTTTGAGGTTTGAGTTTTATTTGAATTGAAAGGACATCTTAGCAGATTTCCCTCCCCTCCCTTGTGTTCTCTTGTGACATAATACTACAATTATTTGAATAACTTTGAGGATCTCTTTCCTTTAAAAATAAACTGTCAAGTTGTTGGACAGCTCTTCTCATTGGAACATTCATTATACTGAACTGAAGTCTGAACTTTCTATAATTTTTATAGATTAGTCCTAATTCTTCTGTGTATCACAGAATTGTTTAATCTTTGTCCTGATAGTAACTCTTCAAGTATTCGATGATAATTACTCTATTTCTCGTATCACTGACCATCTTAAACCTTTGAAACACTTAAAAGTATATATAATATCTCATACGGTCTGAGCAAAAAGCAAAAGTGGGACTTGAAAAGCCTGAAAGTTAAGAACATAGACTTTGGAGTTAGATCTTGGTTACCCAGTTACTAGCTGTATAGTCTTTGGTAAGTTACTTTAAACTTTAGTTTTCTTTTCTTTTTTTTGGAGACTACTTTATCACCCTCGGTAGAGTGCCGTACTGTCACAGCTCACAGCAACCTCCAACTCCTGGGCCTAGGTGATTCACTTGTCTCAACCTCTCTTACCACAGCTCACAGCAACCTAAATTAGCAAAATGCCCCACCTTCTCCAGAATATTAAGCAGATAACAGGTCATTCCTAATATCTGAACAAGTTTCTTCTTGTTTTTGTTTTGAGCCAGACATTTCTTATTCAAATTCTGACTTCATAACTTCATTATTTATTTTTAGCAAATACTTATCTTGACATTATTGTGTTAGAAGCTGCTCTAGGTTTATGACCATGTATGAAAGAGGTACATCTAGCTAGTTTTGTGATCCTTAGCTCTCACTTTTTCATTGGTAAAATGAGAAAAATAATAGCTAGTTCAATGGAGTATCTTGAGAATTAGAGACAATGAAGATACCATGCCTAGTAGGGGAAGTAGCAGCTGCATCATTATCATTACTGTTGCCATCATTATCACTTTTACTTTTATTAATTTCAGCCTGATGTCTGTTTTCTTTTTCTGCCTTATTCCTCAGAGTTAGCCTTTTTTCTTTACCCTTTGTTTTAAATTATGGAATAATCTGGCTTGGTTTCTTCATTCCCACTATTTCACCATTTTATCTATCCAGAGTTCTGGATAGATGATAATTTTCCTATTCAACTACTTGGATATTTTATCTGTGTTATGATGTTAGATAACATCAGAATGCCTTTTATATCTCATTGTTTTATAGAGATGGGTGCATTCATTGGATTGATTTGTTTTAAAAAGATGAGTATTTTAGATTAGTTAACAATAACTAATAGGCAGATATAGTCTTGTGTATAAAAATTCACCTCTTCATTTTGTTAAATGTTTTGTTTTCATTATGCTTCTGGCTATTTCTGCATATTTGTGATAACAGGTATTACCTGATATCTTCCTGTAATTATCTTACCAACTTGAGTTTTATAAGCATTTACTTTATTACTTAATACTTGTATTTCATAAGGTTTATAAGCATTTCCTCCAAATTTTCATGTATTGAATATTCCATATCACTTAACTAAATTATTTAAAAATTTTTATCAAGTTTATAACAATGTCTTGCTAACAGACTTGAACATATAAATACTATCAACTTCCAAATAAGTTTGTACAGTAGGTGGGGCAACTATTTCCATTTTATATATGAGGAAGACAAGATTGGAAGAGTTTAAGTACTGTGCAAATTTATACAATAAGTGATAGAACTTGGAGCATGTCTTCTAACTCCATATCCAGTGCTCTTTCCACCACATAATTCTAGTAAATAATCTGAGAAATTAAAAATGTTGTTTGTACTTGTATTTTGTAAAAGCATTTCACCTTCACCTTGTTTTACAGGATCCTATGTCCCAGCAGAATATGCTTCCTTTAGAATCGCTAAACAGATTTTTACAAGAATCAGTAATGATGATGATATTGAAACAAATTCATCAACATTTATGAAGGAAATGAAAGAGGTACCCAAACAAAACTGTTCTTATGTTAAAAAGAAATTCTTCCACTAATGAACAGTTATCTTATGTGTGGGAAAGTACTGTTGTACTAAAGCATTCAGATGTGCTCATACCCCTTTCTAAGAGCCAGAGGGCAGTCAAAGACAGTTTCCTAATTTCTGTCTTATGTGGAAAGTGAAGTGAATTTTATACTGAAAATACAGTTTTAAAAGAAAAAACATAGGGCTATTGAGTGATGAAAGTGTACTTAGAAGTTTTTATATGGAATATAAAAGGCTTTTCAGAAAACGGTGACTTGTTCAGCAGTATTTTGCATGGTATTTATTGTTCCTCATAGGCTTGATTTTAAAATAAAAGATGATGATGTGAGAAGTCTTTCTAAAATCAACCTCTTCTTTGTCCTTATAAAACTTTTACTTTTGGTACCAATATATGTATTGTCACTTATTTCTTATCTGAGAAAAAGTCAAGTAGGCTTGAAGACTCAAGGAATTAAGTATATAGCTCTTGGGATAGCTAGATTAGGTAGCAATTACTAGATCACTATGCAGTTGGATAATTTTCTGCAAGTAAATAGGAAGTGAAAAAGTTATCATTTGTGCCATAATTTATGTATTTATTGTGTATTGAATATCTATAGGAGAATATGGCCATATACTAGGTACTTACTGTATGTTTTTAAATGGTCCTAACCCTTAAGAAGCTTAGTTTCACAGAAAGGTAAAATGTCTTAGGAAAGTTAGTAGTGTCATAAAATGATAAAGGGGGAATTCTGTTTTTTGAGGAAGAGGTTAATAATCCTCATAGAGGAACGGGTATTTCTGTTGATTTTTCTTGGTGCTTTCTTAGCCAAGGATTTAAATTTATTTGTTAAACCAAGAATCAAGACTTAAGTAGCTCTTCCTAAATTTTTTTTTTCATCTTTACTGGATAAAAAAAATAATAAAATAAAATTGAGACATGGTTTTTCGTATTTTAAGACAGCAATTGATCATTATTTGTAGAGAAGAAAATGACCATTTTTGTACTTTATTTAAACATTTAATACATTGCTTTATTTTATTTTACTATGTCTAAAAGACATTAGATAGTGGTTATTTATTCTGGATTATCTCATGCACATATGAATATGTCTGTTATAGACACATCAGCTATTTTTTTGAATTACTAGTCATGAAATTTTTAGAAAGAAATGAAATATGTTATTTTGTGCTCAGCAGGATTTCTCTTTAAAAATACATTTCAAATGAACTAATAAAGAGACTGGATTTCTCCTTATTTTTTTTCTTTGATAGTGGAAGCTGTTTGGTTACAATGAATAATATTAAAATTATATTTTTCAGATAGCATATATTCTACATAATGCTAATGACAAATCACTAATATTAATTGATGAACTTGGCAGAGGTACCAATACAGAAGAAGGTATTGGCATCTGTTATGCTGTTTGTGAATATCTACTGAGCTTAAAGGTATTTTTTCCCAGAGGTTTTAATAATATTTATTGTGAATCTCCAAAAGAATTCTATGATTTTTGCTCATATCTGACCACAAATTTGGGGACTTTACTCCTTAGGACTATATATTAAGAAATAGCAAAATTCAAGTGTCCTATTATCAAATGTGTTTCTGCTAACTTAGTAAGGATATATTCATTTAACTGTTACTTAGTTTATATATTTTTAATTCCAGTAGATAGAGAGGATAAAAATGTTTTTGTTTTTTTTTTGCAGTTTTTGGCCGGGGCTGGGTTTGAACCCGCCACCTCCAGCATATGGGGCCGGCACCCTACTCCTTTGAGCCACAGGCACTGCCTGATATAAATGTTTTTTTATTACATGGATGAACTGTAAGGTGGTGAAGTCTAGGCTTTTAGTGCATCTGTTACCTGAACAGTATGTGTTGTACCTGATGGGTAATTTTTCCTCCTTTAATCCCCCATCCTCTTCCTGACTCTCCATTTGTCTATCTTCTTTTGGAAAATGTGTATTCATGCTCTGCTGGCCTAGAAGTATTAGTTCCAAAAGGAGTAATGCTTCTAAGGAGATGCAGCAAGGACTTTTTCACCTGAATGTTAAACTCCTACCCAACCACTTTGGGCTCCTCATGCCTCTGAATTAACAGACATAGAAGGGAATGATTGATCCTGACTAGGAAATAGGAACTGGGCTACCACTACACAATGAAGGTAAGAATGAATATGTGTACCATACAGGAGGCCTTAGGGCAGAGTTGTCCAACCTGCTGCCCAGAGGTTGCTGTGGCCCAGGATGGCTATGAATGCGGCTCAACACAAAATCATAAGCTTATTTAAAACATTATGAGATTTTTTGGTGATTTTTTTGGTAGAGCTCGATTATCCTGTTCTCAAGCACGAACTTTGTAGAGGACAACATTTTGTCACAGTGTTATATGAAATAAACATAAATATGCTCTGCTATTTGTACGTGTGTGAGGCTTCGGTTGTATAGTGGTATGAGGCTTCAAGCGTGTTATCTTCTAAGTTCAGTTGAATCAACACCATCAGATATTACATGTGCTTGTAGTGACTTGGTGAGGCAGTGATTATCAGTATGTCAACCTACCACTGCAACATTAGTCATTTAATGTTATTTAGAAGCCTAGTGACCATTCTTATTTGATTATTAAGGTACTTCCACACCAAAAACGCCTCACACGTCACCTGCTGTGCTTTACAGCAGGCTTCTCTGCCCCACCCTTGCCTTCTATTTTCCTGTCAATTAATTTTCACAGTAAAAGTAAATATAGTCACTTATCAAGTATAATATTTTTAATCCAAGCATGGCTTCTATAACATCTCTAAAGAAAACAGAACTCCCAAAAAGCAAAATTACAGATGAAGGAAGATTGTTTAATGAAAAGTGGACAGATGATTACTTTTTTTGTTAAGGTAAATAGTAAGACCAGACCAGTAAGGCACTGTTTAATTGGTAGGGAATTTGTGCAAGTTTTCAGAGACTTTACTTCAAAAAGGCATTATATGTAAAAACATGCTGCCACATTTAATGCATATGAAGGATTGTGTTGTAAGAACAAAATTGCAAAACTAAAAAAAAGTTTGTCTTCTCAGCAAATTTTTTTTAAAAACTTATGGCTTACACTTGTAATCCTAGCATTCTGGGAGGCTGAGGCAGGTGGATCAGCTGAGCTCAGGAGTTCCAGACCAGCCTGAGTAAGAGTGAGACCCGGTCTCTAAAAATAGCCAGGTGTTATGGCTAGCACCTGTAATCCCAGCTACTGGGGAGGCTGAGGTGAAAGGATCGCTTGAGCCCAAGAGTTTGAGGTTGCTGTAAGTTATGATGGCACAGCACTCTACCTAGGACATCAGAGTGAGACTCTGTCCCCCTCCACAAAAAAAAGAAAAAAAATTAAAATAAAATAAGAACTAGTTATGTGATAGTATATTTAATAGCAAAAAAAGCCTTTTACTGATGGTAAGTTTATTAAGCAATGTTTGGAAAGCATGACGGATATAATTTTCCCTGGAAAAAAAAAAAAAAAAAACAGGTTTCTAAACTCAGTTTGTCTCACCAGACTATAGCCAAGCAAAGTGAAGAAATTGGAAAATCTATCTAAAGAAGTTTAGAGAGTAAAGCTGCTAATTTTAAATTTTATGCTTTGGTGAGGGAGGACAGCACCGATACTTCAAATATTGCTTAACTTGCCATTTTTATTAGAGGTATTGATGATGAATATAATGTCACTGAGGAAATGGCTTCTTCACTGCCATTAAAAGAAACAACTAAATCAAGAGATTTATACGAAGCAGTAAAAAATATGTTAAAGCAATTTTCTTTATCCATTGTCAACATACCTGGTATAGTTACTGATGGTGCCCTGATGATGGTAGGTTAAGGAGAGGGACTTGCAAAATTAATGGAAGAAGACGCTGTTGCCACCCAAAACTCAACATTTGTTGAAGTATCATTGCATAATACATCAAGAAAATTTATGCATAAAACTGTTAAAGATGGATAATGTCATGAAAATCATAATCAAGACTGTGAATTTCATAAGGGCCAAGGGATTGAATCATTGCCAATTCCAGGAATTCCTTAGAAGTATTGATGCTATGATGAAATCATTTACTTTTTGGAAGTAAGGTGACTAAGTCAAGGCCATATGTTGAAAAGATTTTATGATTTACAATTACATGAATTTTATCAAGTCATTCATGGTATCAAAAACCAAATTTGTGCCAGAACGTGATGATGAAAACTAGCTTACAGATTTAGCATTTTTAGCCTATTCGACCATTCATTCAAGTGGGTCAAACATAGGTCTTCAAGGTGAAAACTAACTTATCAGTATAATGTTTCCAATCATAATAGCATTCCAAATGAAACTGAAATTATGGCAAGCTTAAATTAAGGCAAACAATTTTATGGCTTTCAACACATTGGCTAAACACAGTCCTGTAAAGAGTGAAAAATATGCAGCCTTACTTTTCTATTTGATAAAAGAATTTGAAAACATTTTAAGATTTCTAGGGAAAATAAATATTTTGGTGCATTTATGACTCCATTTTCAGTCAACATAAACATGTTGCCTGCTAACTTTCAAATGGAATCCATAGAGCTGCAATCTGACATCCAGCCTCAAGAAAAATTGGAGCATGTCTCTTGACTGGACTTCATAGGTCCTGTCTTCCTAGACGCAAATATCCCTGGCTTCACAATTACGCCTTGCTCATGTCATTGCTTTGTGGCAGCACTTACATTTGTGAGTAACTATTTTTAATAATGAAGCATATTAAGAGTAAAATTAGAACCAAAATACACATATCTGATGAGCACCTTGAGAACTCACTGAGAATTGCAACTACTTTCATAGAACCAAGTATTGGCGCGTTAGTTTCTCAAATGCAATGTCAAATATCCCTAGTTTTATGTTACCAACTTTTCTTTTACTTTTATAATAAAACATATAAAAAGATGTTTAATACTTAGAAATTGTACATTTTCTATATTAATGATTGCAAACTTGAGGTCTACCCAATGATTTTAAAAGACTCCCTGAACAGGCTGCTGCGTAAATTGGATTGTTACATGATATTTCATGAGTCCACGACCATAGATATTTATGGCATATCTATGGTGGTGGAATCATGAAAATTATGCACAGACCTTTTTTCTACTCATCAGCTTTTGTTAATGTTTTGTGTTTAATGTGTGGCCTAAGACAACTCTTCTTACAGTGTAGCCCAAAGAAGCCAAAAGGTTGGATACTCCTGCCTTAGGATGTCTCTTTGTGTTGTTACATCCTGTGGTTAAGGTCAATGGAAAACTATAACAACCCAGTCCTGGCAGGACTGTGAATGGCCAAGATCCTTCAGGAATGAAGTTTTAGATCACCTTACTGGGTGAAGAACCCTGGCTAGCTAAGGGGTTGCCAAAGGCAAAAAATACAGCATAGGTAGTAGAAGGTGATTATAATTACCCACTGTCACTATGTTACAAAACTGAGGACTGTAATTATCATGATTATTTTCTCCTTATTTTGTATGAATGTGAGTATTAAGCAAATATCTTTATTTTTCTCTCTATTTCCTTATCATGTAACATAAGTAGTAACTTGATGTCATATTTACATATTGCTAAGTTTACATCATAATGTTTAAGTTGTGAGATATCAAAGTGAGGAATAAATATCACTCAAGGACTTCACCTCCTCTTCTGGGGAAGGAGTACTTTCTTTGTTGTTTTATCATAGTAGGTGGGGTCATGACCTTGTTTTCATTTAGAAATTAAGGATGGTGTAAGGAGATGTGAATTGGTGCCATATTGACAAGGAGTAGATACGTGATGTTTAATTTTTCAAACATTTATTCAGGTGTGTCTGTGAGGGTGTTTCAGGAGGAGATCAACAGTGGAATTGGTAGACTGAGTATAGCAGGTTGCCCTCCCAAGTATAAGTAGGTCTCATTCAATAAATCAAAAGCCCTTACAGAAAAAAGGACTGACCCTCCCAAGGGTAGGAGGAACTCCTCCTGCCTGACCGCTTTCTATCTGGAAGATTGGTTCTTTTCTGCTTTAGGACTCAAACTGAAACATTGGCTTTTTCTGTGTTTAGAGACTTGCGAGTATTTAGACAGAAATCCAGACCATTGACTCCCCTGGGTCTCCAGCCTGCTGCCTGTAGATCTTGGATCTTATCATCCTACACACATACACACACACACACACACGCACACACATCCTGTTGGTCTGTTTCTTTAGAAAACCCTAATACAATATTTGTCTTTTAAACATTCTGCAATAGGTAAGAATAGTACTTTTAATGTTAGGTTTGTATATCCTTTTCTAGTGTAAATAGTTTAGCAAAAATATGATGTTGCTACTTACTTTTAAGGAGCTTAAAGTTATTTATTATTTTTCTAACCTAATACCCTTAGTGCTTAGCACAATCCTTGAAACATATAGGCCCTGAACAATTTGCTAATTGAATTCTTATGATTTTATTTTTTGGCTTTATTCTCTTTCCCATAATGCAACATATATTTGTATGTGCAAATATAATGTACATACTTCCATCATTGAATATAAAGATATACATTTTCAAAACACTTAAAAATGTATTGATCATGTTAGGCTCCCGGTTATTAGTTTCATTCTTAAAATTCTTGCCAAGCTACTTGGAAAATTAAATTAAAATCTTATGTTTATGTAGTTAAAATAGAATTTTATAAATATAAAACTAGTTTATATAGTTAAAATAGAATTTCTAGTTAATTTAAAAAGTACTAATATTCATTGTCTATTATGTATTCTAGGCATTTACACTGTTTGCTACACATTTTCTGGAGCTGTGCCAGTTAGATGTCCTGTATCTTAATGTGGAAAACATGCATTTTGAAGTTCAGCATGTAAAGAACACTTCAAGAAATAAGGAAGCAATTTTGTATACCTATAAACTTTCCAAGGGACTAACTGAAGAAAAAAATTATGGTATTGTATGTAGAAATTGGGCCCCACATTGAAACACTACATCGTCTACTCAGATAAACTTTCATTTCTCCTTTACGTGGCTATCTATCTAAACTTTCCCCCTCATTCTTTTGAGTACTTATATTCTTAGACTTCATTTTCTATCTCAAACTCATATTACATATATATTTATATATATTCTTACTTTTAAACTTATAGGAACCAATAGCTATGTAGAAGTAAAATGACACATGAAAGCCTTAGAAATCCTAGTTTCTATCCTTGGAAAAATGTCAAAAGAGAAAAATGTCATTTAGTTTATGTTTGTGTATTGATTTTACAGTGAAAGTTGTATATTTTCTTGCACACTCTTTCAGTAGCAGACTTCTTTCTTCCTCTGTCTTCTTCAGCTTCAGTGTGCTTGATAATGAAATGTACAACCTGTCGAGATAATATATTACCAAACCATGTGATGTTCCTAAACTTGATTAGATGTATTATTCTGTTTAAATCAGTAAATCTTAGATTCAGAGAATTCTTAATTGATCTGTATATGTAAGTCCAAAAAATTATTTTAATTATGGATGTGACCTTTCAAGGGAAAAAAAGCACAGCAAGTATCTGTGCTTGCTCTTTGAAAAAGGAAATCACTTAGATAATTCCTTTGTATCAGATGTTTAATCAATTTCATTATCTATGAAATGGAAATAGCTTTTCATATATGTAAAGTGGTGAAGATTCAATGAATTATCAAAGGTAAACTTCCTGCCAGAGTACCTAGCAATAATCAATAATAACTTCTCAATAGCGTGGCACCTGTGGCTCAGTCGGTAAGGCGCCGGCCCCATATACTGAGGGTGGTGGGTTCAAACCCGGCCCCGGCCAAACTGCAACCAAAAAAAAAAAAAAATAGCTGGGCGTTGTGGCGGGCGCCTGTAGTCCCAGCTACTCGGGAGGCTGAGGCAAGAGAATCGCTTAAGCCCAGGAGTTGGAGGTTGCTGTGAGCTGTGTGAGGCCACGGCACTCTACGGAGGGCCATAAAGTGAGACTCTGTCTCTACAAAAAAAAAAAATAATAACTTCTCAATAAATGTTGGTATTGCTTCTAAAGCAATAAATACAGTAAACTCTTGGCACACAGGAGAAAGCCTATATGGCATTTATATAATAAAATTAATCCCTGGAAACATGAGAATAATATTTAGCTATTTGAATTTGCATATAGAGTATTCACCTACCATTATATCTTCTGAGAAACTTGTCTCATTACCATGCTAGGTAGATGGATGCTCTGCTGGACGAATGCCTCTGTGCTTAGATGTTCTCCTGCTCTGAAAACCCATGTGTCCTTTGACCTATTAACCAACTATACATGTAATTGGAATTTCAGTGCTATTATTTTCTAATTACTTATTTTTCTTTCTGCTGTCTCAGATGTTGAAAAGTAATTGATATTCTAATTTGCCTTACATACTTTAGACAATTAATTAAAACTAATAATTGGTAAGTTGTCATCTAGAACTTTGAAAAACTTAATTTGAGAATCGAGTTCTATTTGCCTATAGAAGGCAAGCTTCTCTGAGGCAAAAAAATAATACTAGTTCAAACATAAAAATACCAGCAATAATAATATCGAATCCAATTTTATTTTTGTAATTTTAGGATTAAAAGCTGCAGAGGCGTCATCACTTCCATCATCAATTATTTTGGATGCTAGAGAAATCACAACTCAAATTACAGGAAAAATTTTAGTAAGAAACTTTTTACCAGTAAGAATTATTTGTTCTGAGTTACAATGAGGCAAGGAAAAAAATATATATAGAAAAAAATTTTGATTGTTTAAAATTTATTTATTTTTGAGACAGAGTCTCACTCAGCACCCTTGATAGAGTGCCATGGTGTCATCATAGCTCACAGAAACTTCAAACTCCTGAGTTCAAGTGATCCTCTCACTTCAGCCTTCTGCATAGCAGGGATTATAGGTGCCTGCCACAATGCATGCACAGCTAATTTTTCAATTTTTTTTTTTTTTTTTTTTTTAGTAGAGGTGTTGTCTCCTCTTGCTCAGCCTGGTCTTGAACTCCTGAGATCAAACAATCCACCCACTTTGGCCTCCCAGAATGCTGGGATTACAGGTGTGAGCCACGGAACCCACTTCTCAGCCTGGTCTTGAACTTCCAAGCTCAAGCAGTCTTCCCACCTCGGCCTCCCAGAGTAGTAGGATCACAGGCGTGAGCCACCACGCCCCTTCAGAAAAAAAATTTTAAATATTTGTTTTTAAAATTAAAACAAATAATTATGGCTTTTAACCTATCTATATAATAGTATTAATAATTAAAAGAACATAATTTCTAAGTAGAGAAAATCCTTTTTTACTTCTTAAAACATTTTTGGTTTGAGGCCAGGTACAGTCATTATATCATTACAATTGTGAATTGTACTATGATAAACATACTGTTGCAAGGGTCTTTTCTTTTAAATGGTTTCTTTTCCTTTGGGCAGATACCCAGTAGTAGAATTGCTGAATCAAATGGTAGATCTACTTTTAGTTAATTCAGAAATCTCTGTATTGTTTCCAATAGAAGTTCTACTAATTTACATTCCCACCAACAGCGTACAAGCATTCCCATTTCACTGCATCCAGAACATTGTCTATTTTTTTCTTTTTTTAACTTTTTGACAGTGGCCATTCTGACAGGAGTAAGGTGGTTTCTCATAGTTTTAATTTGCATTTTCCTAATGATTTAGCATTTTTCATATGTTCATTGGCTATTTATATGTCTTCTTTTGAAAAATGTACCCACTTTTTCTTCTACCCACTTTTAGTAGGGTTTTTTTTTTTTTTTCTCTTGCTGATTTGAGTTCCTCATAGATTCTGGATTTAGGCATTTCTGAGATGTATGGCTCACAAGTATTTACTTTGTCGATTGTATCTTTTCCTATGCAGAAGCTTTTTAGTGTAATTGAAGGTCATTTATTTTTATTTTTGTGATGTTTGCTTTTGGGGGTCCTAGTCATAAATTCTTTACCTAGGCCAATGTTGAGGATAGTTTCTGCTAGGATTCCTTCTAATATTTTTAGGGTGTCAGGTCTTAACATTTAAGTCATTAATCTATCTCAAGTTAACTTTAATATGTTGTGGGAGATAGGCATTCACTTTCATTCTTCTGCATGTTGCTATCTAAGCTTCCCAGCACCATCTATTTCACATTCTCATTCTCACTTAAATACTATTTTTTGGTATCATTAAGTATAGTTTATTACAAATTAAGGCATAATTTCAAATAGCTATTTATATTGTTTGTTTTTAAAATGTAATTTACCCCCTCTTTTTAGGGGCAACCAGTTTTTGTTTTGTTTTGTTTGGGGTTTTTTTTTTTTTTTTGAGACAGAGTCTTACTTTGTCACCGTTGGTAGAGTGCCATTGTGTCACAGCTCACACGAACCTCAAACTCTTGGGCTCAAGCAATTCTCTTGCCTTTGCCTCCCAAGTAGCTGGCACTACAGGTGCCAACCACAAGGCCTGGATATTTTTAGAGATAGGGTCTTGCTCTGGCTCAGGCTGGTCTCGAACCTGTGAGCTCAGGCAGTCCACCTGCCTTGGCCTCCCAGAGTGCTGGGATTAAAGGCATGGGCCACCGCATCCAGCCGGGCAACCAGTTTTCTGATGACACATTCTGTTCTTCAGTTTTTCTGTTGGGGAATTAAAGTAGGAGAGAGTGGAGTAGTACTCATGGGCAACATTTGAAAGTATGATTACTGCATTTTAGTAAACAATACTGTTTTTCATACCTTTAAATGAGAAAGTGTTTGTGGAACCTGTCTCTGGTGGCTTTTCTATTACTCTTTGACATCATGTTGAGATGGAGTTCACTTATCCTAAGGAATTAGTTAACTCTTGAATTCCATATTTTCATAGAAGGAGGTAGAACATAGTTAAAGTATGGCTTACATCAAAATTAAAGTATTCATATTTTGATTTATATGTATATATATTTTCAATAACAGCAAACCCAAAGGAGAACCCCTCCTGAGATGGAAGGACAGAGAGCTGTGTACCATCTAGCCACTAGGCTTGTTCAGACTGCCAGAAATTCTCAACTGGATCCAGACAGTTTACGAACATATTTAAGTAATCTCAAGAAGAAGTATGAAGGTGATTTTCCCAGGGCTGAACAAGTTCCAGAAAAGACTGAAGAATAATAACAATCCAATCTTATCCTAATGAAATAATATATGTTAGTGTAAAGAATTTCATTGTGTTAATACAAGAACCTGTATTGTACATATATGTAGGTACATATGTGAAGTTGTGTTAGAACCTACATATATGTTAATGTGAAGAATTTCATTGTGTTGATACAAGAACCTGTTCTCACTTTTCTCTTGAGAGCGAAAGAAAATATTTGTTGAATTTGTGTTTTAATTGAAAATTACATTATACTAACCCCAAAATTCTCATCTATATAGTGTCCATAAAAATGTTTGTTATTGGAACTTAACAAATGAGAACTATTTAAAAGAATGGTTTTTATGTCAGAGAAAAATCAATATAATCCATTACTTTTTTCTCATTTATGATAATATATAATTATATCTTAAGTTAATTTATACTTAATAAGTTACAGTTTACAATATTATTATAAATGCCTTAGTTTCAAAAAAAAAAAAAACCTTTCCCTTTAGGTCTAAAAATGAACTTGAGCTTTTCTTTTACATTCTACTCTAGAGTAATAATAATACTCTATGACTCAGCAATTTCTTTATTAGTACCTCCAAATTCTAGCACTGGATGGGTCTGAAGTTCATTGGAATGATACTGCAGATTTTAAAATATTCTTTTTGATATGCGATATGGTTCTAAAGGGTGAAAATAAACAGATATGTCGCATGCAGGGAGGACTTCTAGATGGGAGAGGAGTCATCACCAAAGCTTTTAGTTGTTTAAGAATCCAGGAATCTTATTTTCTACTCATGTTCCTCCTTTTTTTTCCAGTTTTAGTTTTGGCCATCTTCAGTAGGTGATTAAAAAACAGCAGAAGGGTAATATTGGTTTATTTGCCTCAATTGTTGGTTCACAAAGGGGTATTTTAAAAAGCTTGTTTCACAAGGCACATGATTTACACCACCATGTCAGGATTTACCCATAGGTCATTCTTGTTTTTGTAAATGGACAAAAGAAAACAGAAGACCACCTGTTGTTTGGTAATTGGAAACATGTTATTTCTATAGTTCCCTCCCAGTAGATGACTTATGGACATAATCTCTGCCCAAAGCCCTGGCACAGGGAAGTTATTCTTTTCTGGGCAACTAAATGTCTGGAATTTAAGGTACACATCTGAAGCATTTATTTAATAAGCCACAGTATTCATAATAATTTGTCCCCCAAGATTATTTACAGATTGGTTTGGGTCATATTTTTGGTATGCATATTATATTTTATCGCATTTAATATCAATGTTTGTTGACTTTATTAAACTATTAGCATTCTAATAGATATATTGAAAAAGTAGTCTAAATAATATACATACTTTTTTGATAAGTAAATATAAGTTATTTTAAGTTTTACATTCAATATAATTAACTGTCTTATTAGATTACTTATATTCCGTATTGTCATGTCTTAGGAAAAGAGTATCACAGTGTTTGTATTTGAGTCACATTTTAATTCAGAGCCTTTGAAATAAACTATATTGTATGTGGTCAGTCTTAAAAGCAGTTGGGTAATTTAGAGTTGTGGCAAAGTTCAAGGAGGCATGGGAGAGGAAAAGTGCATAGCAGATTGTTTGGGATAGTGGTAAAGAAAAGGGAGGAAGCAATAAAAGACATTCAATATGGTCTTGTTGTGCCTGTGTGTGCCTGTTGATTACCTCCCAATTATTAGAGAGTACGTGTGGTGTTTGTGTTTACATTCCGGGGTACTTTGCTTAAGATAATGTCTTTTTTTTTTTTTTTTTAGTTTCTGGCTGGGGCTGGTTTTGAACCCACCACCTCTAGCATATGGGGCTGGCGCCCTACTCCTTTGAGCCACAGGTGCCACCCAAGATGATGTCTTTTTATTGCTAACAAGGGGAGTAGGCAGTGGGGAGAAAAAACAAGCAAGCAAGAACAGGTTGTATCAAATATGCTGAATATCATTTCCTCAATGAACACCTTAACTTCCCTTTAGATTTAACCCCAGTGTTGGATTCCACCCAAGTTTTAAGAGGGTAGAATGTCTCATCAACTACAGCTTTTGATGCAAAAACTGCAGCCAACTGATTAATGCCTTTTTAATAAAGATTGAGATTTGAGATGCTGAAATAAAAACAGGTTTATTTCTTCTTAAAATTAAATTACTTTTTCTGAAACCATTTTATATGTAGCAGAAATATATCAAAAAGTAAATCAAATGAAGATGTAATTATTATGCCATGGTTCTGTAGAATAGAGGTGAATACCGGGGAGACAATCCATTCTTTCATTTTATGATCTATTTGCTCTACTCATCAATTCTTCTTTGGCTTTCTCTGAAATCTTCTATAATCATCATCATCTCATAATCCACCCTTTCAAGATAAATGCCAGCAATGTTTTAGCAAACTCCTTTAATTTCCCCCTCTAAGCCATTCTTTTAGTCTGTTCTGCCTTTCTCTTCACAGGATAAAATCTTTGGTAAGATAGTCTTTTTCAAGTTTAGGGGTGAAGTACTTGGGAGTGGAGGAGAAAGGCAGCTAAATCCTCATGCCTGGGAAGTGATGCATTTATTTTGAAATTTATATTCAGTAAAATTAACTCTTATGATTTTAGTATATGTGTAGATTCATATAACTAGCAAAATTAGGATACAAAACAGTTTCATCACCCCAAAGACTTCCTTGGTGCTGTCCCTTTGGAATCAAATCCTCTCCCAACCCCTACATTTAAGCCAGTAATCACAGACCTCTTTTATTCCCCTATAGTTTCATTTTTTTCCAGAATGTCCAACAAGTGGAGTCCATACAATGTGTAACCTTTTGAGACTGACTTCTTTCACTTTGCATAATATATTTGAGATTTATCAATGTTGTGTCTTTTAAAATTTTATTTTAAAATAGTAAGGGTATATAAATCTTTTTGTTACATGGATACCTTTTATAATGCTTGGGTCAGGGCTTTTAGTGAGTGTGTGCTTCCTGTGAACAGTGTACATTGTACCTCACAGGATTTTGCCCACTTCTTGATTTCCTGTGACTTTTACATGTCTTTGTGCCCATCAATTAGTTCCCAATTATTAGAGAGTACATGTGGTGTTTGCGTTTCCTGAAACGCTTCCCTTAAGAGAATGTCTTTTTATTTTATTATTTTTTTTTTTTTGCAGTTTTTTTGGCCAGGGCTGGGTTTGAACCCACCACCTCTGGCATATGGGGCCGGCGCCCTACCCCTTTGAGCTACAGACGCCGCCCTAAGAGAATGTCTTTTTATTGCTAACAAGTCATCCCATCCCATCGAAGGTCTGTGCCACAGTTTGTCATCCATTCATTCATTGAAGGACATTGGGTTTGTAGTTTTCAGTGACTGTGAATAACGCTACTAGAAACCTTCCTGCACAGAACTTTGTAGGAGCATAAGCCTTCATTTGTCTAGATTAAACAGGAGTGAAAGAGGTATGTTATATTGTAAGTGTATGTTTAACTTCATAAGAAGCTAAGAACTGTTTTCAGAGTAACTGTAGCATTCCTCTTAGCCATGAAGGAGAGTTCCAGTTGCTCCTTGTGTTCACTAGGACCTGGCATTGTCAGTTTTGTTTTGTTTTTTTAATCTAGCAATTTTAATAGGTATTTAGTGTGTAATATTTTATTCTGATTAATTCTTTTGCTACCTGTTAATTCTTAATTAATTAATTAATTTAAAAAAAATTTCAAAATATTATAGGAGTACACACAATTTGGTTACATGGTTTGCTTTTGTACATGTTAAGTCAGAAGTTCTAAGTGTGCGTTTGACCCAGAATGTATGCCTTGTACCAGTGACATGTGAATTACTGGACTCCCATTGAGTTACTTTCATGTGTGGACATAAGTGTTGGACTAGATCTAATTGAGTATTGAGTACGTGCGGTATTTGTCTTTTCATTTTTATTATACCTCACTTAGAAGAATGGGCTCCACTTCCATCTAGACTGTTACAAAAGATACTAGATCACCACTGTTTTTTCTGGCTGAGTAGTACTCCATGGCATACTTACACCACATTTTATTAAGTCAGTCATGTATGCATGGACATTTGGGTTGTTTCCACATCTTGCGATTGTGAATTGTGCTGGTATAAACATTCAAGTGCAAGTGTCTTTTTGATAATTTTTTCCCCCTTTGGGTAAATACCTAGTAGTGGGATTGCAGGATCTCCTTGTAGGTCTACTCTTAGTTCTTTGAGGACTATCCATACCACTTTCCATAAAGATCGTACTGATTCCGCGTCCCACCAACACTGTGTGAGTGTTTCTCTCCTCATCCCCACCAGCTCTTGTTGTTTTAGGACTTTTTGATAAGAGACATTCCCATTAGAGTTAGGTGATATGTCATTGTTGTTTTGAATTGCATTTCCCTGATGATAGAGGTGATGAGCATTTTTTTCATGGGTGTGTTGGCCGTAGCTGCTTTTAGCTTACCTTCTCTGAGCATGTTCCTAAATCTGTCCCTTCAAGCAAAAGATTTCTAATAGGGCTTAGCTTTAGAAAACGGTAAAGTAAATCACATTCAGTAAATATTAATAATGGACCGGGCAACATATTAGTTGTTAGGAGAACAAAAGATAGGATGTCTGACTTTGAAGACCACAGATACTATATATATAGATAGATATATAGATAGATATAGATATATAGATATATATTAGGACTGGAACATATAATAAGTACAATAATAGAGAAGTGTATTAAGGTAATGGCATGAAGAGTATATAATTTTTGTGAATCAAATGATATTTAAAGGATAAAATACGTCAGTTGTTTAGGAAGGAAAAGGCATTTTATACAGAAGGATCAGCGTAGTGAGGAGATGTGAAACGGTAAGCAGTTTGGTTTAGCTGGAAGCGTCCATAGGAGAGAGGGACAAAGGGAAGCAAGGTTATTTATATCAATTTCTCTTATGAACGACTATGGAGTTTTAGGCTGTGTTTGTTGTTGGGGGCTGGAGGAAGAGTATTGGTAGTGGTTGTCTTGGTTGTGCTTGTGGTGCTTGTGGTGGTGATACAACGTGGTCACAGGCACCTTGAGATAACGTAGGTGGTAGCATGAATGATTCTGAGATGGGTGGCTGAAATCGTAGTCAAGGAGACTTAACAAGGGACTATTGCAGGGGAGTTGATGAGGGTTAAATGCAGGAACAATGAGAATGGGGCAGATGTGTGCAGGAGGAGAGGAGGCTGGAGTGGGTAGAACGGCTCATCAGGGAGAGAAGACAATGATTTGAAAGATACTAGTGAGATTTAGTGACTGACCTGATATTTTAGTGTTATGAGTTGAATTTTGTCCCCTGCAAAAAGGTACATTCAAGTCCTAACGCCCAGTATCTCACACTGTGACCTTGTTTGGAAACAGGATCATTGCAAGTGTAATTGGGTAGGATGGGGTCATCCTGTGGTGGGGGGCCACTAATCCAATCTGGCTGCTGTCCTTATAAGAAGAGGACTGGAGTGACGCATCTACAAGCCAAGGAACACCAAAGACTGCTGGAAATCCACTAAGAGCCAGAGAGGGGTGAGACGGATTCTCTTACTGGTTTACTTACTAATGACACCTTGATTTTGGACTTTTAGTTTCTGGAACTGTGAGTATGTTACTAGTAAGGGAAATAGTCAAAGGTTAAAACACTGTGTATGACATGAACTAACTTCCTCTATATTTTTGAACTTAAAATATGCTTAGTTATAATAAAATTGATTTTAATTCAGTGTGTTAATAAACATTTCTACAATTCAAGCCTATGATGCATTTTTAAAGCATGTGCATAAAGTGCATGTGCAATTGAGTGAGGGAAATGAATGAAGGAAAGAAAAAGCAAGTAATTTAGTTACATTGATTAGTTTGCTACTTTGTTACTTTCACTTCTTTACCTTCTATTCTTTAGAAACTTTAATACTATTCACACGGTTATCATGTTACTATAGGACTGAAATGAAAACTTTTTCTATGAATTGTCAAAATTTTGATAGTACCCAGAATGCAAATGATTGGTAGAAACTCCTACTAGCTGCCATAATTTACTAAGATTCTCCTAAAATATGTGGGAACAGATACTTACTGTCTAGAACTATTAAAAATTTGAGGTTTTCACCCTAATTACACACTCATATTTTAGCCTACCACAGTTTTATGTTTGCCATCTGAAGGCAAGAGACTTCAGGGTTGGAAACTAAGGATTTTCCCACCGCACGGCAAACAGCGTGAGCGTCATACTTCTGTTTGCTTCTTTTACACCCACCCTCAAAGACATAGAATGGTCCAAAGAGATGGGCACACAGTGGATTTGTGTCACAGCTGAGGAGCTCAATCTTTGCCCTGGAAGAAGATATTACCTTTATTGTACTAGACAGTAAGCAAACCTGCTTTCTGCTCCAGAGGGAGACATGATGTCTGTCTTCCAAGGCTGCTCACTATACAAACATCCTTGAAAAGCTAGTCCATAAAGAATGTAAATTAGTGCCTCTGATGCTAAACAGGTAGTAACATGAGAGATCCGTAGGGAACTGTCTTCCAATTCTCAGCTTTGTGTCGAAAGCTAGACCACATAGATACAAAGAGAAAAGTCAGATACCCTAGGTATTTAAAAGGAAAAGAGCTAAAACATTGTCTTTAAGTAAATTGTTTTTTAAAGATAAATTTTATTGTAACCAAAGAACATACAGATTTAAACTGATAACATTTTCTTTTTAATGTAACAGATCAAAATAGTTCTTTTCTCTATGAATCAAAATGCATATAATTTATGCTGAGTGCAGTGGACCCAGGTACTTGGGAAGTTGAGGCGAGAAGATTCATTGGGTACAGGAATTTGAAACCAGCCTGGACAACATAGTGAAACCTCATCTCAAAAAAAAAAAAAAAAAAAATGTGTCAGCACATTGTACCCCATATAAGCATGAATGTATTCATGATCTATGTGTATTTGACTTAATAAAAAAATTTTTTTAAGTGTATAATTTATTCCACTGCATAGAAGGCAGAGTCACATATTGATTAAAAAGCAATCTATTTAAGATACCACATGAAAATATATTTTCGAAATGAATGTGCAATAAAAACTTACATGAAGTTAATAGTTTATTAGCATCTAAGCTGCATATTGGTAAGCATCCTTAAGGAATTTAGGATGAGATGTGAATTAATTAGCTTTCTAAATTCAGGTAGTTCTGCAGACGAACAGGAATCAGAAGTGAAAATATTCCATTTGGGAGCATGTTGTTGGCTAATAGTTGAGTCCTGATGGTTATTCTGCAAAGATGTATTAGTTCACATGGATCTTTGTATCTTGTTGAAGGGATGTAATCCAACCAATTAGAAATAATTGGACGTCTTCCTAAACTCAGCTGTGTCTGAAGAAAAGGAAAATATTTTAACTTTTATAATGTTTCATAATTTGGATTAAGTCCAAAGTATTAACTCTTTTAGTTTTATTTAAATCAATAAAATAGATGTTAAATTTATATAAGCCTTAGTAATTTTTTTCCAAAGCATTTTCACTTGAGGCAGATATTTTATTCTCACATTATTTTCACAATGGTAAAGTTTAAACAATACATCTAAAGACACAAGGCAAAACTTTTCTACAATTATGTGTCTGGGCAAGTTTTAATTTTAGGTGGGTTATATTTATATTTTATTGTATTCTCCATCTAGAGCAGTTACTATAAACTTGGCTATACACCAGAATTATCTGGGAGATTATAAAAAATACCACTGATTCTGATTCAATTTGTATGGGCTTAGACAGCACAGACAACATAAAAACTAAAAGTTCCCCAGGTGATTCCAGTAGAGTAAAACTTCGTACACAGGAAGACCTGCCTGGAGGCCTGTCCAAATGAAAAGATGTCTTTTAAATGTTTAGGAAGGTATCTTTTTAGAGATTTAATCCCAGAAGACAAATGTCAATAGTTTGACTTGGGAGGAAAAGTCATTACTGTATTCCAAAGACATTTCCCCAGTAAAACCTATACACCACAGGCTACATGACACTTTTCTTACCTAATTATTACACATACATTATTCATTCATTCATTATTCCTTATTCATTATTTATTCAATCACCAACTATTTTAAAAATATCTAATACACGCTCAACACTGTGCTGGACCACGTGCTTGGGATATTTGCTAGGACTTGCAAAATAGACACACGCTTTGTGCTCACAAGAGTCGTGGTGTAGAGGTAGAGATCTCTAAACATCTGTTTACCATAAAATACATATTTGTGCTGTAACGGGGAAAAATAGTGGACAGTGTGGAAACGCAAAGCAGGGACAAAGTGTTCCATAAGAAGTTTTAATGCTATTCTTTAAGCTCAGTGCTATTTTAGTAAACTGCAATTAATTTAAACCCAACTATATAAATTCTCTGTTACTCAGGCAGGTTATTTTGGTCAACATACTCTATCCTAGGACTTTCCCACTAGGGTAGTACTTCAGGAACTGGTTGAGAACGGATAGATTCTGGAATAACTGTGTAGGACTAACACTGGACAAGGATGAACAAATTTTTCAAAATGCAAAAAAATTTAATTATTTTTTGTTTTAAAAATGGGTTGCCAAAATAATTTGACCAATTTATTTTCCTTACAGTTGGCCCAGGCATTGACACTCATTGTAGAGGCATTAAAGGAAAAACAAACAAACAACAATAACAAAAAAAAAAAAAACCAGCAGAGTTATAGAATTTCTTAGTGGGTTATTTCTGAAGTCACACCTTTAAAGATTAGGGGAACCACTGGAATCCTGGGTAGTTTGACTTTTTTAAATTTGTAGGAGTAGCTTCCTCTCCATTAAAGAAACTTATTTTTGCTACTAGTCCCATTATACATTTTAATGCTGAAACTTGCAGTTCATTTGGAAGGGTAAACATCAGTCAGTCTTTTCTAAATTTTATTTATTCAAAAAGCCTTATGAAAGAGAAGGTCTCCACATTTCAAAGGAATAGGTATTTTCAGTTGAACAAGTACTTTAAGCCTTTATTTATATATATATATATATTTTTTTTTAACAATTTTTTTTTATTGTTGGGGGATTCATTGAGGGTACAAGAAACCAGGTTACACTGATTGCATTTGTTAAGTAAAGTCCCTCTTACAATCTTGTCTTGCCCCCAAAAGGTGTGGCACGTACCAAGGCCCCACCCCCTCCCTCCTTCCCTCTCTCTGCTTTTCCTTTCCCCACCCCTCCCTCCTTCTTTCTCTCTCTGCTCTCCCTATTTATATTTTTATAATGTTTAAAATTTGCTATAGAATTTTGGATGGGAAAATGTGATTACATTTGTGGGGAAATATGTAACCTTCATTTTGAAATATTCTATTGGAAAGGAGGTCTGTTAAATTTTTTTAACTGATTTTGTTTTTAAGAGACAGAAATCTTAATAAACACAATTCATTATGTAATTAGAATGTAATAACATACATCTACTTAATAGCACTAAAACTGAAAATAGTTTAAAATTCATTCATATGAATATGAAACAAAATTATGAAGTGAAAGACTAATGTTTCAGATAATTTGGATTTTGCCTATTATTTTTAAGTGATAAGCATATATTCAATGACAAATGGATGTAATCTGTAGATGAAAATGTATTTTTCCTTTACAATATTATTTTAAGATTCATCAATGTTTGAGCTCAAATCTAAAAAAATGTTTTACTTACCTCTATTTCCCCAATCGAGATGACAGAAAGCACTCTGGAGCACAGCACTAAGCATGTTTTGGCATCTTCCTGGATGTCAACCAATTCGTGATCAACCATTATTCTCACTCTTGAAGGGTAGAGCAATATTGTTAAGACAATGTTGATAGGATTTTTTTCTCTTTCTAAGATTCCATATTGCAGGAGTATTTTTAAGATATTAGACTGTCTTGTCTGAGCTACATAAAGGAGTGGTGTGATGCCACTTAGTGGGCTTGGACAGTATACTGGCGTGAAGGTTCTGTGAATCAAACAAAAGAAAAGCTTGTTGAACATAGAGTTAAGAAATGTGATAAACACCGTCTTAATAGTAATGTGAAAATAATAGTATTATCTTAAATATTAAACACCTAAAATGTAACTTTACCTTTATGTATGTCTTAAAAGTTCAGTCTGTGACTTTAAACTGAAGGTTAAAAGAAAACTACTACTAAAGATTTAAACCTCACTTACGCATACACTTGTAAAAATAAAGAGATTTAGAATGTGTGGACAATGTTTACTTTCAGTGATAGGAATTCTATTTAACAAATCTATACTGATTAGGACACTATCATATAACTGATGTAGCTCTAGAATATCTAAAATGGAAGAGGACAGAGCTTTTCTATTTGACTTTATTAGCAGAACAGAATTATATGACCATTTTGATATTTTTGTTTTTGTTCTTCTTGATTGTATGTCAGACACGAGCTTGGATTGAGTTTGGAGATTAGATGAAAAAGGCATAAATGCAATTACCTTAATTCTATTTTTTTCCACTTAATAAAATTAAAATTGGTATTCCTGGGCTTAGGAAATGTAAATTGTAATGAGAGCCATATCAGTTTCCACAAGGGCAGAATATTTTTTTTTTCTTCAGTCAAGTTTTGTCTCTTATAAAATCTTTTATTTTTTTTTCCTCGAATTCCTTTCCTCTCATGACAGAAATGAAACTGTTTTTTTCCTAATGTTATATAGCATTTACAATTGTTTCACTTAATAGACCTTTTGCTTGCTATTGAGTTGGTCAACATAAATGTAGAGTAAACATGGTTGTGATGTCCTGGACCACAGGAGATTTTATATTAGCAAGCTTTAATTTTGTCAAGGAACGTGGTTTTTAGGATGAAGGAAAAAGAATTTTTATTGATTCTTGTCTTTGGAATTCTCTTGACAGGCCTAAAATACTAATATATTCTGCAGAACAGTATGCAGAGCAAGGAAAGTCTTATTTAAAAGGAGGAACTTTAAGATCACAGATGCAGTAATTAAGATGCGAGATAGCATGGTACAATGATACCAGCAGTGGACACCTACGTGTTCTAGGTTCTGTGGTTTGGTTTTCCTAAATAGCTGCGTGATCTTGGGTAAGTTGGCATTTTTGAGTCAGTTTCCTTATGCATTTATGTACTCATTCACCCATTCTTTTGTAACTAATTTAACACTTGTCCCGAATGTACTGAAGAGACAAAAGATGTAGTCCTTGACTTTTACACTCTAGTTAGTAAAACAAAGTGATAATGGTAATGATAGAAACCTGTTCAGGGTACTCTAGAAGTGCTGAGGAGGGGTACTTAACTTCACCCGGGCAGCCATTTCCTGGAGGTTATCCAGAAACTAAGATTTGAAGGATTAATAGGTGTTTTCCAGTTAAGTTAGAAAGAATGTTTTAGGCCCAAGTATAAATCAGCAATGGAGGATTGCTATACCTGAACTAGCTATATAAAATAAATGTTTTGCATTAGATGAACTGTTACCAAACTCTTATTATCTGAAGAATCCTATAAAACTAAGAAAAGAGACCTTCTCTGGTTGAAGTAGATTTGAGGGTTCTAGAGCCCTCTCCATATTGGGTCTCTTGTCAGAGACCCTAAAATATAGTTGGAAAATCATTATGATAAACACTAGTTTATCTCTAAAGTTTTATCAAGCTCTGAAATACAGGATATTGTAATTTTTTTTAAAGGGTGGTATAGTTCAAAGTATCATTCTAGAAATTAAGATGTGGATTTTTTTTCATAACTCTGCCACTGGCATAAATATGTGTGTATGTATGTGTGTGTTTATATATTTATATTATGTATATGTGTATATATATGTATGCATATGTAGATATGTATATATATACATGGAAAGAGAGAGCGAGAGGAATCATCTCCAGACCAGTAACGGGGACAGTTTTCCAAACCACCACTGTATCCAGCTATTGCACAATTCTTTGCTTTGTATATGTTCTCCTTTATTTCAATTCTAGGACAAGTCCAGCTCACCTAATAAGACATTGTCCAATACACTCTTCTATGAAGTCTTTGACATCCTGATCTTTCTCTTACTCCTCACGGCACTTTGCACATACATCTCCATTAAGCTGTTATTTTGGAAAACGTATTTAACATCTGTAAACTTTCATTTTCTCATCTTCAAAATAAATGTTTGAGCAAGATTATCTATAAAAATAAATGTAAACTCCTAAGGGGCAGTATTTTTAATCTTAGTTCGTTACTTTCCAAGTGCCTAGAACAATGCTGGGCTCATTAGTAGGCACTCAGATATTTCTTAAGGGAAATATTTCACTATCATCTTTTGTGTTTGTGTGTGTGTGCGTATGTGTGTGTGTGTGTGTGCGTGTGTGTATATTTCTTGAATTTATTCTGTAGCTTTCAGACCTAACAAGATTTTTGTTGATGTGCTATCATTTAAACTTTTCTAAGGCTATTTATTCACTTTGCTAGTTGTTAGGAAGATATTTGACTTAAGAGCCTTGTAAATACGGGGATTCAAGTGACTTAAGGGACAAAATATACCATAAGTTGTCATTATTAAGATTTAGAGATATTAGTTGATTCTAAAATATTAAGATTGGCATTGCCTTTATAAAATATTGAATGAATACTGAAAAATGTTAGAAACATGACTAAAACTCAAATAGGTTTAAAACGAGATTTGAAAGTCTAATCTGTACCCAAATGACATATGATTAATTCTTGTGTTTAAAGAGTATGTTACTGTAAACCAAAATTTGCTTAATCTGTACTGACAGTTAATTATAACAGTACTTATATGGATGGAGTGCAGCAAGCAAAGCAAGAATTAGTTTTTAAATGTGAGTTTAATGAACTGAATCCTCTGTATCTGAAAACCTGTCATATACGCTTATGAAATGGAGCATAATATTTTCATATAGACATGCAGAGAATGACTCAGTTTTGTAGCTATAATTATTTCTGAATTTTTCCTACTTCCCCTTTGGTTTCTAGCTGAAAAATTTAATCAGCGCTTCTCTATAATAATTCTATCTGTGTAATGTTTCAGTCAACTTTCTTGAAACCATGTTTTCCTTTAAATCCATCAGACCAGTCTTTCTGAGTTATTCATCTATCTCTTTGGTGATTCTTCCTTACCCTCTTTAACTGACTCCTTTTCCTTTGCCTTAACATCTAAGTAAATGTGCCTAGACTTTTGACCAATTTTCATCTAACCAGTTACTCTCAGGCAATTTTCATCCCTGACCATAACTTTAACTATAATCCATTCATTTAATGTATACTATGTGCCAGGAATTGTTTTAGGTACTTAGTGTATACAAGTGAACAAAATAACGACCTCTAATGTCTTGCTTACATTAAGGGATAACCAAAAATAGGATGAACATAGCAAATAAGAAAATTTTATAATATCTGAGAAGGTAAGAAGCACCATGGAACAAAGAAAAAGAGCAGGGTAAAAAGTTGGAATGTGCTGTGAATGGGTGCAATGAGGGTATTTTCTGATTTTAGATGGGATAATAGAAGAGGTTATTACTGAAAGGTGAAATTTGGGAATGGAGGAGATGGGCGAGTAGCCATTTAGATATATAATGGCCCTGAGGCAGGAGTGTGTGCCTGGAGTGATGAAGGAAGAATGAGGGAGACTATGGCCTGTGCTTGATGGGATAACACACCGTGCAGAGCCTATGCATCGCTGTAAGAACTTCACCTCTTACTCTAAATGGAGTGGATAACCCATTGGAGGTTTGTGTAGAAGAGCACCATGATCCACCCTTTGCTGAGAATTTGTTATAGGCTAGAAGGTGGAAACCACTTAGCTTGGAACAGGGTGATAGCAGTAGAGGTCACCAGATTTTGTATATTATTTGCAGATAGAACCAACAAATATCCCAACAGATTAGGTGTGAGATGTGAGAGAGGCATCAAGGATGCACCTGTGCACCTAGCCACCTGCTGCGCATCCTTACCTGGATACCTCGTAGGCAATGCAGACTCCTATGTCCAACACTGACTTTGCAGGTCTCTCATAATATCTAATATTTGTTGTGTGGCATGACCATTGGGGTAGGGTGAATAATGGCCCCTCAGGATAGGAAAAAAGGATTTTGCAGATATGATTAAGATAAGGATCTTGAGATGGGAGAATATCCAGGTGGGCCCAGCGTAATTGCAAGAGTAATTGTGAGAGAATGGTGGAAGAACAGCCAATGAAGGAGCTACTACAGTGCTGGCTTTGAAGATGGAGGATGAGGCATGAACCCTGGAACAGAGATGGCCTCTACTGCCTATGCTGGCAAAGGCAAGGATGGAGCTGCCCCTGAGAGATTCCATAAGAAACCAGACCTGCTGACCGCAAGTGTAGCTCTGTAATATTCAATCTGGTATTTTTCTCTTTTGAGAAAAGGTCTCACTCTGTTATCAGAGTACAGTGGTGTCATCACAGCTCACAGCAAACTCAAACTCCTGGGCTCAAGTGACCCTCCTGCCTCAGCCTCCCATGGATCTGAGGGCACCCTAGCTGCGACTACAGGCACCCGCCACAACGCCCAGCTAGTTTTTCTATTTTTAGTAGAGATAGGGTTTTGCTCTTGCTCATGCTGCTCTCAAACTCCTGAGCTCAAGCGATCCACCTGCCTGAGAATCCTAGAGTGCTAGGATTACAGGCGCGAGCCACCGCACCTGGCCTTGCCTCAAGAACTATCGAACTTCTAGTACTGCAGCTGTTCGGGGAGAGACTGATGCAGGCCACTGGGGATGTTCTGTGAGGGCTGCTGCCCAGGGGAAAGGCTTGCTGATGAATTCGGAGGCTCCATCCACATCTCAAATTCTGTGATTGTGAAAGATCCAAATGATTTTCTGGTAAGTAGAATTGGCCTGTAATGAGTTTTAGATTGTGGATGCAGCTAAGTCAAAATGTATTAATTTTAAAACTACCTCTGAGGACAGTTGTCAGTGGCGTTCTGTCACGTTCTGCTGTGTTTGTCTTCCTTTCACTTTCCTTCCAAGTTTTTTCCTCTCTGGCTCCATTTTTAATTCTTTTCATTGCCCTCTCTCCCCTGTTTCCCTTTAACTTCCTTTCCTCGTGGGCCTGCTGGAGCTGCCTAGAGGCTTTCCTAAGCCAGCTGGTGACACTCACCTTTAGAAACCACTGACCTCTGCTATAGTCACGAGTATAATGGCTACTTTAAATAGTGCCTTTCGGAAGTTTTATTTGCTGATATTCCCAAACCACAGCTATTGTTTCATGTACTTGAATAATCATTGAGGAATATAGTCTAGAAAACAATTCTGCTTTAGCCAGAACCTAAATTAGTGTTTGACTGATGTCATCTGTTTTTTCATTGCAGACATTCTCCTGTCAGTGTGCCTCATACAGTGTTGCCTGCATAGTAAGGTGATCCATAAATGTTTTATTAAATGAACAAACAAATGTACATCCATTCTAATAAGACTAATAAGACATTAAAAGCAAAGAATAAGTGGTAATAGTGCAGAATAGGTAACTTAGTCTTTAATCTATGTTACAGACTCCACAAAGAGGTCCTTCCTATTGGAGGATTTATCTTCAGAAGATCCTCACTAGTACCCATTAGGTAGGCTGACATGTTCAGGCTAAATTTGGGGTCTTTAATATGCTTGACTTTTATTGTGGTTATTTCTTGAGAATTTAGAGTCAAATTTATCGATGTTTAACACACAAATAGGGAACTATTGTATTTAATAAGTATGACTAAGGGAAGATATGTCTATATTCTCGATTGTACTATACACATACCGTAAATACATGGTCTCAGGATTCTCACTCTGGGAGGCTGAGACAGGTGGATTGCTTGAGCTCAGGAGTTCAAGACCAACCTGAGCAAAAGCAAGACTCCTATCTCTAAAAATAGCCAGGTATTGTGGCATTCACCTGTTAGTCCCAGCTATTTGGGAGGCTGAGTCAAGAGGAATGCTTGAGACCACGAATTTCAGGTTGCTGTGAGCTGTAATGCCACGAGACTTTACTGAGGGTCACAAAGTGGGACTCTCAAAAAAAAAAAAATCACAGTATTAACAAAAACAATGTCTTATTTAAAGAAACCTAAGTTTTCTAACATTATCCTTTGCACTAACATGAAAGGTGTATGGAGCAGAAACACTAATAATTTGTTGTTACTTAACAATGTGTGCATAGGTAAACACTGAATACATAATGAAAGAATAAAGAGGTGAACAAGTGAATGAGAAATTAAATCAGGATTCCTTATCAATATGTAGTCACTATACATATTAATTTTAGAAAAAGAAGTACTATAGTCCTCTAAAGATAAATATTCTCCTTCTATGATGAAAGCATATGAGATTATTACCTCCATATCAGTGCCAGGTTACAACTTCTGTCTTGAACATAGTCTTTTGTCTTCTTGAGAAGCAATTCCACAAAGTCAGGATTACCTTTTCTGGCAAAAACCCAGTACAGAATGGTATTCACACATATTTCAGTAAATTCAAGGTTAAAATTTAGTTCAAAATGATATCCTGATTTTTCCACAAATGTAATATAATCTGTAAGCAGTATGTCAAACCCATCCAAGTCAACGTACCTCAGAATTTTTGCCAGCGTTCTGTAAATCCTTGGTTCATAACAGTGATATCCCCACTGACCCAAAAACTGCAAGGAAGGTCTTTTAACAATTTTGTCAAGGAGATTGCAGAATATATTGCTTCTTGGACAAGAAGTCTTACGGCATAATTTAGAAGATTTACTCATTGCTACTAAAATAGCAATACAGAAACAAAATCAGAGGTTGGCATACTGTAATCCTTCAGTTACATATTTTGATAATGTGGTGGGCTGTACTCCACAAACAGGAAGTGTCTTTTTAACTGCAGCCAGAAAATACATGAAATACTACCATGAAGTACTGGATGACATCACAATACGTGGAGACCTGTCATCAGCATAGGTCAGCAAGTTGGGTATTGTGTGTAACTGGTGACATTTAAGAGAGGGACATATGGGACAGACGTGGCATCCATGAGGGCTGAGATATAATCTTTTTAACTTTCTAAAAATTCAGCTCAGTCTAGTTTTTATACCCACATCTTTCTTAAGTGCTAAAAACACAGTCCACATATACATTAGACTAAATGATACTAATAAATAGATTGATTATTCTTTTTAGGCTATCTTATTAACAGAAAACGACAGCTAGAATGGAAAGCTCTAGTGCTGCTGTTCTTAGGTTTTGCATAAATACTGTTTGTTCTCACTTAATCTTCATAGGTTATTTCCTGTAGTTTCTAGTTGAGGAAATCGAGACTTAGGTTAAATAACTTGCCAATGGGCACTATATTGATTCCCAGAGAGAAAGGACTTCGTACAATGTTAACATTTAGAAACTTTGTTTTAAAATTTTAAATTTTATATACATTATTCCTGTATAAACCAAGGCAGAATATATACAGTTTGGGCATTAAAAGTATTTCAAGCTTATATAACATCCTTGCTCCAGTAAAATAAAGAGCAAATGGGTTACAGTTGTTTTATCACTTTTTAGTATTTGATGTTTCAGATACCTTTCTATAGCATTCATAGAGATCAGTCTGAACAACTTTGAGAATATGTATTTAGCATTTTTAAAGGTACATAAATATTTTTGTTCTCCTTTTGCACATGTTCTTTAAATGATATGAATGGCATGTCTTCAGGAAGAGGAAATTATAACTTTAGATTTGCTACAATATATATCCACTAATATTGGATTTAATTCTGTAAGCTCTAAACCAGTGGTTCTCAACCTGCGGGTCATGACCCACAGGAACTATATTAAAGGGCTGCAGCATTAGGAAGGTTAAGAACCACTGCTCTAAACTCTCCTTCCCTAACGTATGACCTAATTATTATAAAATAAGCATTGTCATCTTTCTGAAAACCAAGAGTTTCATATTTTTCCCCTATTTTTCTTTTTAATTTTCTCCAGCTCAAAAAATATAATTTTTTAATGGAATAGTTTTCATCTACCCTCCCCTGATTCTCTAAGAAGAGAGAGCTACCTTTCCATTTTTGTGGGTAGCTTACTATAGGTCATAAAACAAGAGCTCTGCAACCAGTGTGATGAAAATGTGTCAATCGGTCTATAAAACCAGTGTATGGTGCCCCATGATCGCATTAATGTACACAGCTATGATTTAATAAAAAAAAAAAACCTGAAGGTAAGCAGATAGTAGGCTAATCTTGCTTTGGGAAAAAGGAGTGTTTCAGAATACACATTAAAGGTAATAAAACATAAATCTCTGGAGGTGAAAATTTGATTGATCTTTTTTCCTTTTTTATGCTTTTATTTATAATTTGATTTCGGTATATATCTTTTGTAATCATAAAAAAAAGTCATGTTCACTTTGAATATAATAACCAGAACATAAGTCAAAAATTGTTACTGAATTGGTTCTTTAATTTTTTAAGAAAAATGATAGCCATTACTAATAGTAAACATAGAACAACATATTACATAGACACTCTGCTGGCTAAAATATGGAGTTCTTGTGTACTTAGACGACACAGGCAAGTGTTTTACATGTTTTTTCTCATTTAATATTTATAATTCTCTATTATTATCCTCATTTAGTGGTTGAGGAACCTGAGATTTAGATTGGTGAAGCCAGTTGTCAGAGGTTGTACAGCTAGTTAGTAGTGATTCACCCTAAGGCTGAGTCCATAGTTACTGTTCTCTGCCTTTGCTCAGCTGCCTCAGGCTTTGGTACAGCTTGTAACATCTATGTCAAGTAGAGCTTAACATTTTAGCAAATAGCCTGTCTTTAAAAAAGTGTTATTATATTGTATATATTTATGTTTCGTGTACTATATGCTAGTGATAGAGATATAGGGAGTTTCAACTAAATATCTTACTTGTTCTTTTCAGTATTTAAGATTGAATAACTTAGGCACAGATGGCATTTGGCCTTTATGTTTTGGGAGTAAGCCAAACACTGCCTAAAATTGTCACTCAATTGTTCCTTTAGGTAAGGTCATTCCAAACCTAGGTGTTATCTGACCGGCTGACACTTGTAATCATTGTTACTAACTAATCCTTGAAGTAATTCATTTCTATCAGATGCCTAAGCCTATAACCTGGCGGGGCCCAGCTACACTTTGTTAAGTGGGGACCATATCAAGTGCATCTGAGAGCCATTGTTTAAGAACTGGGGAAGTTCCAAGGGTGCAGCACCACAGCATCGGACCCCTGAGAGGGAGCCCTTGCCTAAGGAAAGGCGGCAGGGCCAAGCTCAGTGGGCTAAATACGCTCTCCAGAGATGAGCTTGTACAGTGAGCCACACATTTGCATGCATCAGCAAACCACAAAACAGATGTCCATACATAAGAATGACCTCTTGGGTTCAGTAGTGTAGTTTTTACATAATTATATAAAATTAGTAAGTTTGAAAAATTCTATCTATTCTATAAAATTTATGCAGGTTGAGCATCCCTAATCTAAAAATTCAAAATTTGTAGGTGGAGGGAGCGGGATTAATGGGATTACACCTGCGGTCCATCTTACAAGGGTATATGTGAATCTTAGTAAATGTGGAATGTAAAGGTCTTTGCAAAATAACTAAGAAAATGCCACGAAAGCTATGTTAACTAGTGTGATGAAAATGTGTCAAATGGTCTATGAACCAAGTGTATGGTGCCCCATGATCATACTAATGATCACAGCTATGATTTAATATAAAAAATCACAGCTATGATTTAATAAAAATAAATAAATATAAAAAAAATTAAAAAAATAAAAATTCAAAATCTGAAATGCTCCCTAATCTGAAACTTCGTGAGCACTAATGTGATGTCACAAGTGGAATATTCCACACCTGACTAAAAGTGGTACCCAGAGATGAGGCTGCAGAGGAGACAGATGTTCAGGCTAGGCTTACTGAAAGGGGAGGCTGACCGCCTGGGCATTGCAGAGATGTTGTCTGCAAGGAGCGGGGGGAGGGGGAGCAGTTAGAGACCCCTTTTATAGGGGGTCAGCACGGTCCACAGCTTGCCTGTCAGACCTTAGGGTCTGTTGGTGCGAACTTCTGGGGGATGGCTAGCCAGATCCTTTGTGACTTTGTCTTAGGAAGAGAGGAGAGGGTGAGGAAGGGTTTGTGTCTGGCTGCATTAGACCCCTCAACACTGACACCTTTGCTTTCTGATGGTTCGATGGATACAACTTTGTTTCATGCACAAAACTATTACAAATATTGTATAAAATTAGGCTATGTGTGTAAGGTATATGTGAAACATTAGTGAATTTTGTATTTAGGCTCAGATCCTATAACTAAGTTATATCATTATGTATATGCATGCAAATATTCCAAAATAAAAAAATGCAAAATTCAAAACACTTCTGCTTCCAAGCATTTTGGATGAGGGATACTCAATGTGTATGAGCCCCTTCCCCAGGCTTTGCCCTTCTCAGTACTACCCATCTCTAGCACTGATTTATGTTTTTAAAAGAAGATACAGTAAAAAATTTCCTGAAGTTTTTTAGGTGTGGGTAGGATGAGTGTATATTTCCAGAAGCAAACTGGAAAGTACATGTATATATTGTACAATGTCTTCAATGTATTTTAATAGTTCTTAGTTTTAAAGAGTACTTTAAATGGACCTATGGCCGACTGAATTTTTCCAATCTGAATTTTTGCTTTTCTATTCATGAATTGAGAAAGTCCTCAGGAAACAGACTCATAATTTTGTCTCCCTCAGGACTCTGGCTTGCTCAGAGACACAGTTGGTTACCCTCTTCTCTACCTCACAGCGTCTACTCAAATTTGTAACACAATTTTTTAACTTAAACTCAAATTTTTTGAGCTAGGCTATTTTGAGTCACAGCCTCGGCCAACTTCTTTTTTTTTTTTTTTTTTAATTAAATCATAGCTGTACATCAATGCGATCATGGGGCACCATACACTCGTTCTATAGACCATTTGACACATTTTCATCACACTGGTTAACATGGTCTTCCTGGCATCTTCTTAGTTATTGTGCTAATACATTTATATTCCACATTTACTAAGTTTCACATATACCCTTGTAAGATGCACCGCAGGTGTAATCCCACCAATCGCCCTCCCTCTGCCTACCTCCCCCTCCCTCCCCTCCCTTTCCCCCTTCTCCCTATTCTTGGGTTATAACTGGGTTATAGCTTTCATGTGAAAGCCATAAATTAGTTTCATAGTAGAGCTGAGTACATTGGATATTTTTTTTTCTTCTTGGCCAACTTCTGTGTGAGTTTTCCTTGGGACCATGTCTACCCTCCAGGTTAGGCAGTTGTGGCTAGAAGATATGGAAATCACAAAATATCTAGTATTATGGATACATTTTTTAAATAAACACACAGATGGTTTATATTGAGCATACTGGAAATACTTACGGTTTCTCACCGAAGAATATAAGCACGTGAATATTTTAGCCTTTTAAATACCAAAATCTAAGGTCTAATGTCTTTACTTAATACCTTAAATGTTCCACCATGGTCGATGTTCTGGAATTATGAGGACATAAAGGCTGACAGATTCTTTCCCTAGCTTTATTGAGCTACGTAAGGCTTTATTACTAAGACTCTCTCATTAGCTTTAATCTTTTCTCATTTTTTTTATTGCTAGTTGTACAGTAGTATCATCTAAAAATACATATAATTTTGACTCTGTGTGTATAAGTTACAGATCATATTTTTGTTTCCTGCCTTGTTTGTTGTCTAGAAATTTCAAGCCAGTGTTAAATACTTGTTGCTGGGGGCTTCCTTGCTTCACTGTGCCTGTCAAGGAAATGCTTGCAGTGCACCAGAGCAACATCCATGGCAGATGTTGACCTTAGTACTGTTTCCAGCTGAGCCTAGAAGTCAGCTGAAGACAGGGAAAGGAAACAATCTTAACAACCAGAGGACATAGGTAAAGGGATCTCTATGCCTTCTACTCTTTTTCCTCTGTTACTATGAAGTATGATCTTAGCTATTTCTAAGTAGTGAATTATTTTTATCAGGAACATGTGCTAAATTTGATGAAATGTCCTATTTTGAACATCTGTTGATAGCGTATTATGGTTTTTCTCCACTGGCCTGTTGATGTTATAGTACTCTACTTAAATCTTCTACCCTTTTAGAATTCTTGAAATAAACCTTACTTTGCCAAGGTGACTTTAGTGTTTTTACTGCAATGTTGATGAATGAGACGGGTTTCTTAAGATTCCTTTTGTGCTATGTTTGCGGTATCTAGTTTATAAAGCTGTATATAGTAGGTTTGCAAAATTATATTTGTTCTTTGGAAGTTTGAAAGAAGTTTTATAGAGATTATATTTGAAAAACTTAAAAACTTTGTCCTGGTTGTTAACATTATCTTGTCCTTGTTTCATTTTTTATTATTTATATGTTTCCAGGAAATTATTGATTTAAGTGAGATTTTAAAATGTTTACATAGGGTTACACGTAGAGCTCTCTGACATTCTATAAAATCTCATTAGCATCTGTTATTTCCCTTTCCCCATTCTTAATTTTGTATTTTGGTTCTTTTTTATTTGTGGATTCATATTTCTGGAAAATTGTGTATTTGATTATATTTTCTCACACAAATTCTTCTCTACATGCTGAACTCATGTATTATTCACTTATTTATTCAACTAAAACTAATTATTTCTGCCCCCATTATATGCAGAACCCTCTCTTGGGCTCTAGAGGCTTTGTGGTAAAATAGTTAGACATGGCCCCTTTTGTTGCGGAACTTACAGTCTGTTGAGGGAGAAGGGCTGTCAACAAGTTATGTGTAGGAAGGGCTAGAGTGCTAGGATACATTTAAGAAAGATTAACTGAATGGGTGTCAAGGAAACTTATCTGAAGAACATTGTTTAAACTGCTAAAGAATTAGTATTAGATGAAAAGAAGAGAGAGGGATATGACTACAGACTGCAGAAATAGTTTATGAAAATGCCTTGACATTCCTTCTGGAAGGATGTTTGGAGAATACTTAGAGACCTAAAAATAGACCTGCCATTTGATCCTACAATTCCTTTACTAGGTTTATAGCCAGAAGACCAAAAATCACAATATAACAAAGACATCTGTACCAGAATGTTTATTGCAGCCCAATTCATAATTGTTAAGTCATGGAAGAAGCCCAAGTGCCCATCCACCCACGAATGGACTAGCAAATTGTGGTACATGTAAGATGGAGAACTTTACTTTTTCATGTTTACATGGATGGAGCTGGAACATATTCTTCTTAGCAAAGTATCTCAGGAATGGAAGATAAAGTATCCAATGTACTCAGCCCTACTATGAAGCTAAATTACAGCTTTCACATGAAAGCTATAACCCAACTATAGCACAAAGCTATGAGGAAAGGGCCAAGGAAGGGGAAGGGAGGGGGAGGTTAGGGTGGAGGGAGGGTAAGGGGTGGGGCCACACCTACCATGCATCTTAGAATGGCTACAGGTGAAACTTGCTAAATGCAGAATACAAATGTCTACATACAATAACTAAGAAAATGCCATGAAGGCTACGTTGAACAGTTTGATGAGAATATTTTAGATTGTATATGAAACCAGTGCATTGTACCCCTTGATTGCACTAATGTACACAGCTATGATTTAACAATAAAAAAAAAAAAGAAAAAGAAAATGCCTTGAGACAGAAAAAGGAAATGAAAAGAGATTAGTGAGGCTGGAGCATAAGAAAATTCTATTGTTTTCTTTCACTAATATTTTGTTTTCTGTTTTTATTGTTATCTTTCCTTTTCCTATTTTTTAGTTTTTTAATAGATTCATGACTACTAATTTTCTCTCCTTTTTGTCTCTTTAGTTCAGTTTAACAAAAAAATGTTTAAGATGATATATTTCCTTTTGAGTTTTACTAAGACTACAATCATAATTTATAATTTGACATATTTTTATGGTTTTCTAAATGTTCTTTATTTGTAGCCTTGAGCTCTGTTTTTGGACTAAGAAATATTCAGCAAATACTTTAAAATAGTATACATAGTTTAGGGGTGGAAAAGTATAATAGTATCTTTTTGTTACTCATAACAAGTTCTCATGGCTGACACCCTTATATAACAAAAGAGAGAGTACCAAGAGAAAAGCATGTAAAGTTATTTAATGTAAGTTTTATATAAAACAAGAGCCTTCAAATATAAAAAGCAAAGAAGCAGGAAAACCTGTATATTCTTATGGGCAGGTATGCAGAAGTGTGATGGACAGAGGGTATGGTCCAATGGCAGTGAACTAGGGGAACTTAGCAAGGCTGTTCAGATTCTGGGTGTTCCTGTGTGACACTCCTTCCCTCTGGGTTGGGCAGGACACTTGTCACACATGGAAGAGAAGAAGGAGAAGGCCAGAGAGTGACCTTCCTAGGTTGGGGAAGAAGAGAGAGAGAAGGGCAAGAATGGCCTTCCTGCTCTGCCATTTTCTCAAATGCCAAGCTGCTATATTTAGGGAACCTCCTCACTATTATAAAAAGTATGTGGTGAGAAAGTATCACTAACCCCATCAGTGTTATAAAAATGTCAGGTGAGAAGGCATTAGTGGCTTAAAAAGAATGTTTTGTGCATCTTTAGCTGGATCTACTAAACTTAGGCAAGATCCTCTTTTTAAAACTGTGTTTCTTCTGAGATGACTTTACTTGTTTTCACAGATTTGTATTTCTAGGCTTCAAAAAACTTTTGTCCCCTTTATAATCATGAACTACAAATTTTCATTGTTGAAACAGAAACAATTACCCAACTAATTTTTGGATTTTTAGAGGAAAACTGTTACACAAAGATAAAGTTAGTGGACTGTTATATATCCGGGAACCATTTTTCCAGTGCTAAATAATAATAGAATTATTTTTCCCTTTTCTGCTGTAGATGGAAAGTAATGACTTCAGAGACTTTTCTGTTATAATTCAGAGTGAAGCTATCTTGAAGCTATCTTTAAATACAACTGGGTGTGATGTGCCTGACTGAGGAAACTGACATTTCAAATTGTGATTCTTTTCACCCCCAAAGCAAGAAGGTCTGATGTTTCCTGTAGTTAGAGCTATTTAAATGAAGTTAATTTAAGAAGTCAGAATCCAACGGGTGTGACTTCTCAGAATCATTCATTTGCATTACAAATCATTTAAGGGAAAAAGGAACAACTGACTAAAAGATGTAAGAAAGATTAGAGTAAAACATTATTAATTTGAACTCTTTGTTTTTGAATACCTGATCTTCTATGCAGAGGTAGTGAACAAAATAATTTACAATGGAGATCAACAAATGTTCATGGGAGAGATTAAACTATTCATTAGAACAAACTTTTCAATCTCTATCAGTACCCAAGGATACAAGTTACATGATGCCCAAATCACCCTTCCTGTTTTCCAGGCCAGGGAGTACAAGAAGTGAAACTTGTGAGTCTTGATCACTTGGTCTCAAGTGTCTCGCTGTTGGTCAGCGTCACTGGTTGGACAGATAAAACCAAATAGGTGAGTCTTCACTTAATGTGGTAGAGAGGTTCTTGGAAATTGGGACTTCAAGCAAAATGGCTTATCAACAAAACCAATCTTACCCAAGTCTAATTGATGTAAACAGGAGTTGAGTTCCTATGACATACTTCTGGTCACAGAAACATCACCAAATTTCCAAAGGAAGATTCAAAACACTTCTATTATTAAACATTGAGACAAAATTGAGCTACGGGGCGGCACCTGTGGCTCAGTCGGTAGGGCGCCAGCCCCATATACCAAGGGTGGTGGGTTCAAACCCGGCCCCGGCCAAACTGCAACCAAAAAATAGCCGGGTGTTGTGGCGGGCGCCTGTAGTCCCAGCTACTCGGGAGGCTGAGGCAAGAGAATTGCTTAAGCCCAGGAGTTGGAGGTTGCTGTGAGCTGTGTGAGGCCATGGCACTCTACCAAGGGCCATAAAGTGAGACTCTGTCTCTACAAAAAAAAAAAAAAAAAAAAAAATTGAGCTACATATACATTAAGAAAGATTTTAGATAATTATTTACCAATTTTTGGTGAATCAGTGAATGATGGTGGTGGTGGTGCAAATTAATGGGAAAAAATGCCTGCAAAGTGAAAATTGTAAGGACCACCTCCTACCATCAATAGTTCAAAACCAACCAGAGATAGGCTGGGTTGTCTGAGTGCTTTTATGCCACATCATTTACTGTCTGTCGTTGGTCTGTATGATTATCACAGACTTTGTGAATTTTTATCTTACAATACTTTGTATCTATTCATTTATCCACTTTCCATCTGCTTATTCGAGTTGAGGGTTACAGGTAGCTGGAGTCCATCTCAGCAGCTCTAGGTGCAAGGTGGAAACCAACTCCAGAGTGTCAGGGTACGTTCACGTGCAGACACCCTCACCCTGTGACCACGTAGACAGGCCAGTTCACATTCACCTCACATGCACAACCCTGGGGTGTGGAAGGAAAGTGGAGAATCCTGAGAAAACCTGGGCAGATACAGAGAGAGTAGGCAAACTCCACACAGGGTGGCTTTGCTGGGAATTGATTTTTTTGCTCATCAATGTTATAAGAAAATGATATTGAATGAAATGACATTATTCAAGGACCTGCTGTACCAATATTTATTGACTAGGCAATATCTAGCATAGGCTGTAAACTAAAATCAGTATGTTTGGATGAATTCTTAAAACTAATTTTGTTTTAAAAATAAAATATTTGGTCCAAAGCATGTTGAAATGAAAAGATTATTTGGTTGTGGAACACCACTAAACTTTGTCAGTTCCTGTCATTTCAGTGCTCAAAAGGGAATTGGTCTTATACATGTATTTCTAACAACTTTTTATAAACAAATGAAAGAAAAAAAGCTTTCGCTTATTTTTCAAAAAAAGCAAGCAAAACAACAAGTCCATTACTGACAAACAAGCCTATCTACAGTTCTGGTCAGCTCCCTAGTAAGATGAAAAAGAGTTAGGGCTTTGTTAATTGTGGAAAGTTTTGTTTGTTTGTTTGCTTACCGATGGTTGAGTATGTCTGTTGTATTCTGGATATGCATGCATGGACAAATGACCCTTCTCTCTGTAACGAAAAAGACTGAATATCAGGTGTGGAGAGAGATAGGAAGACCATAATAGTCACAAGCCACAGAAGTTTTAAGTCTGTAGATGTTGTACATCTTTGTTCCTGTTCCAGAATTTCATTACATTCATATTTCTCTGGGAGGCAGCCTATAATTTTATAATTAAGAGGGATAAGATAGAATCCACTGTGCTTTCTGCTGTTGTTGCTCAGCTATAGTTTAATTGTTGGGCCAGTAGAAGAAAGACAACTTTTATTTTATTTTATTTATTTAATTTATTAATTTATTTTTTAAGACAGTCTCAAGCTGTCACCCTGGTACAGTGCTGTGGCTTCACAACTCGCAGCAACCTCAGACTCTTGGGCTTAAGCAATTCTCTTGCCCAGCTATTTTTTTTGTTGTTGTTGTTGTTGCAGTTACCATTGTTGTTAGGAGGCCCGGGCGGGGTTCGAACCTGCCAGCCTCGGGGTATGTGACCACACCCTACCCACTGAGCTATAGTAGCTGTTGACAACTTTTAATTTAATTTTAAATGATTGAGAAGACGTGAGCAATAATTGGATGCTAAAGTCTGGGCTGGAGATCTCACTAGGAGGAAAACAGGTCAGCCCTCACACTCCCATAGGTCAAGGATAATTTTATTTCCCCTCATAAGAGGCATGATTTATATAAATAGCAACTATGTCTAGTGGTAAAATGAGCATTCTGTAGGGAATGAGAAAGTCTGAGTTTTAGTATGGTGGTTTAATTAAATGTGTAATTTCAGGCAAGTAAATTGCAAACACCCTGGACCTTATTTTACTCCTGTGTAATATGATATAACTTCTACTTTCTACAGCTCAGCTACAATCATCTAAAATCTAGTCTACAAATTTCCCCAAGTTTCCTAAGATCTGTCTTTAGGGATTTTTAGAAAATATGAATCTGATAGAAATTCACTCCCTATATTTAATTTTTTGTCTTTTTGGACATTAAAATAATTTTGAACTGTTGGCTTCATCATGACCCACATTCTGGATTGGGTCTGATTGTTTCCTCATACTGAGAGTTAACTTGTTTCTCTATCATTTGTATTTTCTACAATTAACTTCATATGATGCCATATAAGCATTTTCTTAACAAACCTCCTTCAGAGATGGTATTGAAGTATGTTATGCCAGAAGGTGCATGCTATCTGCCTGTCCCACTATTAGTTTTTTTTTTTTTTTATCTAAATGTATAGTTTATTCCAAAGTGGCATATTCATTTTTCAAAGCATTTAGAACTCATGGCTAGACTGCTTTGAAATGTTCTTTCAACATAAGTAATCACATAATTAATTTTTTTCAGGTATACAGGTATTAATTTTAAGGGAATAAAGCATTATACTAATGTTCCTAGAAGAATATTAAATGATACATATTTATACTTGATCCAGTGTCAAACACACCTAGTAAAATTTTTCTTATCTATATGCAGAAAGCTTTATATATTTTAGTCAATTCTACAAATAAGTATTTTTGTATATGTAGGCATAGTCAATCAGAATATTAAGAAATGAAAACAGCTTAACAAACCACTGACAGAAAGTATCATTATAAATCTATTTGTATTTTATTTATTTTTTTTTATTAAATCATAGCTGTGTACATTAATGCAATGATGGGGCACCATACAATGGTTTTATAGACCATTTGACATATTTTCATCACACTGGTTAACATAGCCTCACGGCATTTTCTTAGTTATTGTGTTAAGACATTTATATTCTACATTTAGTGGGCGGCACCTGTGGCTCAAGGAGTAAGCTGCTGGCCCCATACACCGGAGGTGGTGGGTTCAAACCCAGCCCTGGCCAAAAACTGCAAAAACATACATTTAGTAAGTTTCACATGTACCCTTGTAAGATGCACGGTAGGTATAATCCCATAACCACCCTCCCTCCTCCCATCCTTCCCCCTCCCTCCCCTCCCTGTCCCATTATTTAGTGATGAGAAGTTTGATTCTTGATTATGATGGTAACTACCAGATAACTCATTTTTTCAACTCATATATTTTGTATTTCTTTGACTTTATATATTTACATATATTATTTGCACCTCATACTTTTGAATTTCCTAGGTATACATTCATCCTCCTGATAGCTGCCAGATCAGTGTTCTAATCATTTTCATTATCTCTGTGGAGCAGATACTCCTAGTTACCTATTAGCATCTGAAATGCTTATCCTGTTGTGGTAGTCTCAGATTACCTTATATTCTGTAGTCTTCCAGCAAGTCCCTCTGCTCCAACTAAATTAATCGGATTTTTGTCTTCTATAGATGATCTTGCCGTTCTCTCTGCCTTCCACTGTTTTATTCCCTTCCTTTCCATTCCAATACCTTGTCTGATTACCCCTGGCTTGTGTTTATCACCTCCTTTATGATTTATCCTATGCCACCAGAATTGTTCTCTGTATTCAATTTTTCTAGTGATCACATATTCAATTTATGGCATATGCTGTTCTTTTATAATTTTTAGTCCAATATTTCTTTTGCCTGGTAGTAATGGCTTTTCAATATGGGGATTATATTGATTCAAAGTTATAGTCGTTGAAAAAGTTGAAATAAGTTTAAAATGTGTGATGAAACTTTTTAAAGAATGCCTTTGTTCTTTTTACATTCATGGCCACCATCTGTTAGACGAGACTACGAGTTAGCATAACGCTGATGAATGAAAGTATTGCTCTTGATGAAGTCCGGGGAGCCACCTCGTGAGACTGGGCCATCACTCAGCAGGATTGTGAGTTTTCCTTTCTAATTTCAGGTTAGGTGTGATTTTTATGAGGCCTATATTTCTGGAATTGGGCAGTTTGTTCCAGATGGAGCTTTAACAGCTATGGTTTGCTAGAAAATACTGCTGCACTTGCAGATCCTTCCTTCACTGATAAACTGAGTTGACTTTCTCCTGTACTTAACTCAGTTTTTCTGTGTGATGTAAGCAGGAGAGGACCGATCTGAAGTCAGAAGACCAGCGTTTACATGTTGGCTATGCCACTTAGATTGTGTGACCTTGAGAAAATGCTTTAAAACTCTTTGAATTTTACCTTGTGATTCATAAAGCACCATCTAAAGGTTAGGGATTATTATTTACGTTTTTCAGCTAAATAAGGAGATTAATAACTTCTTTCTGGAAAAAATTTCTACCTCGAAATAGTAATTTAGGGCGGTGCCTGTGGCTCAAGGAGTAGGGCACCAGCCCCAGCCAAAAACTGCAAAAAAAAAAAAAAAAAAAAAAATAAGTAATTTATTTATGATTTTTAAAGTAGGAAAGATAGAGTTACTTGGATCAATAGGGTTGAAAATAGAGAAAAAGAGAATTCATTTTACATGTATCCCTTGCTATCAATATATTTTGCTTGTTTTCTCTGTTATCTTAATTCCTTCCACAATATGGGGAATTTGGGAGTTTTTTGCTTGTTTGTTTTGGTTATTTTTTTTTTTTTGGAAATGACCAATTACATTTTACTATTTCTTTTTTAAAATATCAATCCAGCTCCCAGTTTAGGGTTTGCTTTACCCAGTTGAACAAACATCTCTATCTTTCCAATCTTTATAAAAACACTTTTGCTGTAAATCATGTTCAATTAGTCAATCATGCGGTGAATATTTAGGCAGACTTTCTATATAAAAGTTACTCTTTTATTATTAATGTAAAATTTTAGCTCACATAAAGCTGACCTGGAATTCATTTATTTGATAACAAACTATATTAATCACCTATTATATGCATGCTCATATAAAAATGGCTGCTATTCTCAAGAACCCTATGTATTACTCTGGCAGACAAACATAAAAACACCTTAACAATAAAATTGTAAGTATGGAGAGGAAGAAATGAAGAATTTATAGAGAAAAGATTATTTATAAATTGTCTCAAATGCAGGGAGAGCTTATTTACTGTAAAATGTGTTAACTTTCACCTACACCAGGTGCTGATTTTTATTTAGAGAATATTTAGCAATAGCATTATGATACTGTTTGGGGGAGAGGACTCATTATTTATTGCTGTGTAACAAATTATCCCAATATGTAGTGGAAACCATACTTTATTTCTTCTGCCATATTCTGTTGAGTAGAAGTCATTAAGTTGAGCCCACACACAAAAGGAGAATTAGATAATCCAGTTCATTAGTACATTTTCTATTTTCCACATAACTGCATAATACATACATACATAAATTCTATGTATCACTAAAATTTCTGCCACTAACATAACAATAACAAAAAAAAACCTTTTCTCTAGTTTTCAGTAACATGTTAAGCCCTCACCAATAGCCTCGAAAGACATTAAGATTCTACAAACTCTCCTCCAAATCCTTACAGTTAGTTTCATCTAAGTTTTGGTTCCAAAACTTCTCCTCAACTTTAGTTTTCACTCCAGTATCATACCATTTTTAACACTAACATCCTCATTTGTTATCTATTGCCATGTGACAAATTGCCTTATATGTGGTACTTAAAATGAAAATAAACATTATTGTCACAATCGCTGTGGGTCTGGACTTCTGGAGTGGCTCAGCAAGGTATTTCTGGCTCAGGGTCTCTTATGAGGTGCAGTTAAGATGTTGGTCAGACCTACATTCGTGTGAGGGCTTGACTTTGGGCTGGAGAATCTATTTCTAAGGTTTCCCCCTCTCAGGGAAAGTTGATGCTAATTGTTGGTGGGAAGCTTTAGTTCCTTCCAATGTGGGCCCATCCACAGGCTGCTTAAGTGTCCGTGGGACAGGATGGCTGGCCTCGTCCAGGGAAGGCAATCCAAGAAAGCAAGGTGGATTCACCATTTGGAAGTAAGGAATGTTAAAGACTTTACAGATATATTCTAAAACCACCACATCCTAAATCCTGCCCTTGACCAATAATCCCTCCAAAAAGATCCCCAAGGGAATGCACACACACACACACACACACACACACACACGAGGAAACAAGGCAAGCAAAAGCAAAGCTGGAATTTGACTCCAACCTCCAACACTTAACCCTAGGTCTATAGAGAGATTTTTTAGATGGGTCTGAACAAACTAAAACAAAAGCAGGCTGGACATGGTGGCTCACACCTATGATCCTAGCACTCTGGGAGGCAAAGGCAGGAGAATAGCTTGAAGCTGAGTTTGAGACCAGCCTGAGTAAGAGCAAGACCCTATCTCTACAAAAACTTGTCCAGGCATCATAGGGCATGCCTGTAATCCCAGCTACTTGGGAGCTTAAGTGGGAATATCACTTGAGGCCAGGACTTTGAGGTTGCAGTGAGCTAAGATGAAGCCTCTGTATTCGAGGCAGGGTAAGATTCTGTCTCAAAAAAAAAGCAATCCAGAAGGCTCATAGGTGTGTTTCCCCTCCTAAGACTCATAGGCGTGCTTCCAAAACTAAGCTCATAGGTGTGCTTCCCCACCTAAGGCTCATAGGCGTGCTTCCAAAACTAAGCTCATAGGTGAGCTTCCCCACCTAAGGCTCATAGGCGTGCTTCCCCACCTAAGCTCATAGGTGAGCTTCCCCACCTAAGGCTCATAGGTGAGCTTCCCCACCTAAGGCTCATAGGTGAGCTTCCCCACCTAAGGCTCATAGGTGAGCTTCCTCACCTAAGCTCATAGGTGTGATTCCCCTCCTAAGACTCATAGGCGTGCTTCCAAAACTAAGCTCATAGGTGTGTTTCCCCACCTAAGGCTCATAGGCGTGCTTCCCCACCTAAGCTCATAGGTGTGTTTCCCCACCTAAGGCTCATTGGTGAGCTTCCCCACCTAAGCTCATAGGCGTGCTTCCCCACCTAAGCTCATAGGTGAGCTTCCCCACCTAAGGCTCATAGGCATGCTTCCCCACCTAAGCTCATAGGCATGCTTCCCCACCTAAGCTCATAGGCATGCTTCTCCACCTAAGCTCATAGGTGAGCTTCCCCACCCAAGGCTCATAGGTGAGCTTCCCCACCTAAGGCTCATAGGTGAGCTTCCCCACCTAAGGCTCATAGGTGAGCTTCCCCACCTAAGCTCATAGGCGAGCTTCCCCACCTAAGGCTCATAGGCGTGCTTCCCCACCTAAGCTCATAGGCATGCTTCCCCACCTAAGCTCATAGGCATGCTTCCCCACCTAAGCTCATAGGTGAGCTTCCCCACCTAAGGTCATAGGTGAGCTTCCCCACCTAAGGCTCATAGGCGTGCTTCCCCACCTAAGCTCATAGGCATGCTTCCCCACCTAAGCTCATAGGCATGCTTCCCCACCTAAGCTCATAGGTGAGCTTCCCCACCTAAGGCTCATAGGCATGCTTCCCCACCTAAGCTCATAGGCGTGCTTCCCCACCTAAGCTCATAGGTGAGCTTCCCCACCTAAGGCTCATAGGCATGCTTCCCCACCTAAGCTCATAGGCGTGCTTCCCCACCTAAGCTCATAGGTGAGCTTCCCCACCTAAGGCTCATAGGTGAGCTTCCCCACCTAAGCTCATAAGTGAGCTTCCCCACCTAAGCTCATAGGTGTGCTTCCCCACCTAAGCTCATCGGTGAGCTTCCCCACCTAACTAACCATTCCAGTGGAAGAGAATTGGCAGGAGCCCTGGGAAAGAAGATAGGGAAGGGAGTAGGGACAGCACGGAGCTCCGGGGCTTCTGCTGTGTTGGAGAAAAAGAAAATCAGAAAAAGGGGAAATATAGGTAATGGAGGTTTCTTAGGATAGCTGTGCTATTCTTTTCACTACATAAGGCCCATGAAAGAAAAGAAGAGAGAAATGGCCCAACATGTTTACCCTGGGATGTTTAATTAGCAAAGAGACTCTACCCAATAGTACAGTGGTCTGTATAACAGCCCCCAAACTGAGCAGATCACAGCAGCAGATGTCTCCCCTGTCAAAGTGCAATAATCTAGGGAGGTTTCCTAGGTTATTTCCCCATTTTTTCTTTCTTTTTTTTTTTTTGAAACAGCATTTCACTATGTCGCCCTCGGTAGAGTGCTATGGTGTCACAGCTCACAGCAACCTCCAACTCTTGGGCTTAAGCAATTCTCTTGCCTCAGCCTTCCAAGTATCTGGGACTACTGGTGCCCACCTCACCACCTGGCCAGTTTTTGGTTGTAGTTGGCCCGGGCTGGACTCAAACCCACCAGCTCTGGTGTATGTGGCTGGTCCCCTAGCTGTTGAGCTATAGGCACCAAGCCATCCTCCGCATTTCTTAATAAATAGGAGTATGGATGAGAGAGGGAGGAGTCTCTTAGGTGACTGCCTACAACTTGAAGACAAGAAGTGAAGAAGCCCTTTTCGTTGACTACTTTTGCTTTGCCATGAGAGGCTGGTGATATACAGCATAGCTCATGTTGGCAGATCGTCCTTCCACCTGGATACAGGGGGGAGCAGGCTCCCATAACCTGGTGGTCTGAGTAAAGGTGGCATGTACCCTTAGCCATGCCACTGTAGAGGAAGGTGCTCCCATCTCACAGAAGCCCCCCTTCAGGAGAATGTACCCCCTACTCTCTTGGGCATGTGGCTTCCAGCCAGGTGAGCAACTGTCCTGGGCAGTCCGATGCTTGTCTTAGCTCATTTCCAAATCCTCAGCACCAAGAAATGTGGAAACTTTAGATTTCCCTTTCTCACACTTTGTATCAGCTCTATAATGAGACACCTCGCAGTAACTCCAGGTAAAAAAAAAAAAAAACCCTGCCTGAAATTCAAGAATGGATCCCCAAATGCTGTGTGATGGTTCTCCTGAGACTTCAGACTCTTCCTAGGGTGAGAGAGGGAGACAGCTTTGCCTTTCACACACGCGCTCCTCCACCATTCAGAAGATGCTAAATGGAAGAAGACCAAGTATCAGGCTGTGATTCCTTCCCCAGCCCTCTTTCTCCCTCTCCCCATTTCTACCTCTCTTTATACAGATGAAAATGGAAGGGCTGCTGTCAAATAGATACTGCTGGAAGACCACAGCACAGCAAAACACCGGGCCAGGGGCCTGCCCTGACAGCAGTGAGCTCTGAAGGGTGAAGGAAATGTCTTGATCTTAGCAATGAGGTGTTATCACAGTACTTGACGCCATCCAGTTGCCTAAGCAAATGATTTATGTGACCATCTCAATCCCTGCCCATGTCATTGACAATCCTCCACAACGTGAGCACCGTCTACCATGCCCCGTGTGTCATGCTCTTCCCATGCTTTGCAGCCTGTTCACTCACTTTCCGGTACCCTGAAGCTGCTCCTCCTCCTCCCCCTCCTCTTGTCTCCATCATCATGACCATGGCGTTCTCCAGGTCATCCTTCTCTCCCACGTTGAGTAGATCACTTCTTCCTCACATTCCCATGAAACTCTGGACTCCACGATGAACGGCAACCAGTCTGTGACCCTTTGAGGGCAGAAAGCACTTCTGAGTCTTACTCACTTTTGTATGACTATAGCCAGGCACGAGATATTTTGTGCCTACCTGGCACAAAATAAGTATGCATTGCATCCTGAACTGAAGGGAGTTTCTGAAGGAGATTCACCATACCCAAGTTGTTTATCACTCTTGCAAGGACTTCTGCATCTATCCTTTTATTTTTATTTGGAAGATGCATTTTTGGGAACAGGTCATTTAAAACAGCTTCCATCCTGTTCTCTCTATACTCTCTGACTGCACACCTTTTGCAAGAATATTTTATAGATAGTGCTTCTTCTGTCACTCGTGATGTAGGTTAGTACCACTGTATTGATTGAAGAGCTTATATATTGACATGCTATTTTCCTCATAGACTCTTTTTCTTTCTTCTTTTTTTTTTTTTTTTGTAGAGACAGAGTCTCACTTTATGACCCTCGGTAGAGTGCTGTGGCCTCACACAGCTCACAGCAACCTCCAACTCCTGGGCTTAAGTGATTCTTTCGCCTCAGCCTCCCGAGTAGCTGGGACTACAGGCGCCCGCTACAACGCCCGGCTATTTTTTGGTTGCAGTTTGGCCGGGGCCGGGTTTGAACCCGCCACCCTCGGTATATGGGGTTGACGCCTTACCGACTGAGCCACAGGCACCGCCCCCTCATAGACTCTTTTTCTTTTTAAAAAAACATAACTTTGAAATATGAAGAACCTAAATATCTCTATGTAAGAAATGAGAAAAGATGTAGTTGTCCTCTAAATTTCTGATGCTATAAGAAGCCAACTTTGATAGCATTGATTTAATAACCAACCCAAGACAGATCTGAGAAGCACCCTATCTGTAGTTTCTTTAAAACAAATAATTCAGCCAACAAAGGCACATGAAAGGAATGATAAGCAAGGATGATCAATACTATGATATTCATTCTGCGTCTTGAGTCCGAGAGAACAATTCTGGGATATTTTCATTTCATAAAGAAACTGAAACAATTTATGTATTGAGGCTATTATGAGAAAGGCAATTGCATAACAGTTTGTGCTGCTGTGTACCAGGTGCTTACTCAGTAAATACTTTATTTCATCGCCTCATTTGGACTTTACTACCTTATTGTATTATTCTCAAAGGAAATGCAACCAATACAAAATATATATTACGTATATATATATATATATCTTTCCCTATATATTTATTTATATATTTTTAAAGAGATTTATTGTAAAGAATTAACTCATGTGATTATGAAGGCTGGAAAGTCCTGAGAGATCTGTAGGGTGAGTCAGAGGGCTGGAGACCAAGAGAGCCAATGGTTTCCTTTGAGCATTCAGTCTGACAAGGTTGAGATCCAGGAAGAGCCAATGTTTTAAGTTCAAAGGCGGCAGAAAAGCTGATACCTCCTTTCAAAAGCAGTCAGGCAGGAGAATTCTCTCTTGCTTGGAGGAGCGCCAGCCTTTTGTTCTACTTAGGCTTTCAACTGATCAGATGAAGCCAACCCACATCAGAGAGGACATCTGCCTTACTCAGTCTACCAATTCAGATGTTAATTTCATCACCCCCACACCTCACAAAAACACTCAGAACAATGTCGGACAGAATACCTGGGCACTCTATGAAATGATCATGTTGACACCTAAAATTAACTATTGCACACCTTTGTAGTAGGTCTGTGGCTGTCTCAGCTTTTTAGGTGAGGAAAAAGTGAGAGGGGATGGACCTTCCTGCCACACACAGCGGGTAAGTGGCAGAGACTACTTCAACCCAGGTCTGACTAAACAAAGCACAGTGCTTCAGAAGAGATCACCGTTTGAAATTTAGACAGACCCAGAGGGTTTTTTTTTTTTTTTTTGAGAATTAAAATCTTTAGAAATGAATGTAAAAGGAAGTACTTGGCACATAAACTCATTATAGCTAATATCATTATTAGTAGTAGTATTAAAAACATTATTACTAGTTTGTTAATATAAACTTTTGTCCCTTCAGAATACTTGGTAATGGGGATCCAAAATGGACTTTAACTGAAAATATATTAGACTAATATTAATCTCTATTCTGTTCCTTGTTTTGTGATATAAAGATAAAAAATTGTGAGTCACTAGACAATTAATTTCTCCAACATATCCCATATAATATTACCTCTGGCAGAGTTATACATTATTCCTGCTGATGTCATTAGAAAATGACAAGGTCAACCAAAATGAGAAATTGATAGTGTCCCTGTCTGTCCAGTTTTTAATCAGTATTGTCAAAAGAAATAATAATCAGATTTGAACTTGTTTATCCTCGAAGAGGTTTTCTTAAAGGCCTCCTAGCCAGTCTATTGTAAGATCAAAGGCAGTTGGGAAAAGTAAAATCATGTAAGTATACTTCCTTACTCCATTCTATGTGATAGAAACAAAATACTCATTCACTGCTGATGACTAGGCTTCGGGATATTTGCCTCCCTATTCACCTAGGGTGTGGGAGAATGTTGGTAAAGGGAGTGCTGATACATTAATGAGACATACATTCTAATGTGTAAATCAAATATAGCCTTCTAAGGGACAAATAGTCTGTCAAACAACCAGCCTCTTTCTAGGGCAGGACTCCAGGCAAAACTGGACACACATACGCACGTTTTATTTTTCTTCTTCTGCCATTGCATCTCCTTTCTTCCAACCCCCTCAAGGACCAAAATTCTTGTGTTCTTCCATCTTCACATTTTGTGTTCTTATCAAAGGATGTGGTACTTAAAGGCCTTAATGTCTAGGAAAAGCAGAGAGCAAACCTGGTGATTTCAGCACCTCCAGGAAGGCCTCTTTGATGGTAGCAGTTGCCTCTGCCATCCCACTAATGCCTAAAATTAAAGATTTTGGAATTATAAAGATTGTTAAACTATAGGGGGGAATGTACAATGACTTTACAAGAATGACTGTCTTCTTTCTACATGACTTTCATTCCCAGGCCTGGGAACAGGAATTGTTTGAATAGGTCCCTGTAATTTGACCAACTTGGTTTTTCTATTATGGAGTTTACCGGTGGGTCATATGCTGACAAACTAATCAGTTCCCCAAACTTCAAAGATGATCACTAATTTAGAAATTGAAACAGAAGTTGAGGGAGGTGCCTGTGGCTCAAGGAGTAGGGCGCTGGCCCCATATATTGGAGGTGGCGGGTTCAAACCCAGCCCTGGCCAAAAACTGGAAAAAAAAAAGAAAGAAAGAAAGAAAAAGAAGTTGAATCGAAAATGGTCTGAAAGCACATCAGTAATCTGTGCCAGCTTTCAGATAAGTGTGACTGTCCATGAGCTGTCCTGGTCACAGAGTGAAGCTGAGCTATTGCCCATGAAGCTTTTTGCGCAGGGTCTATGGGAGAAGAGAGCTGAAAGCTCTGTGTGGTTGAATGAGCTGAAGAGCAGAACGGCCATTGCTTGCATGGCCCAGGAGTATCAGCAATGTATAGTTTTCCACTCGAACACACACAAAAAATGGGTTGGCTATGAATTATTGTTTTAGTGTCAGCAAATAAAGTTATCATGGATCGTATTTTTTTCTTTTATACTGGAGAAAATTCTGTTTCTTTTTTAATCTTTGCATAGTATATTTCTTTGCTATTTTTTTAAGTGAATGCTGGTAGTTTAGAATTGAAATAGCCTCCTTCTATTTAGCCTCTTTTTTTTTTTTTTTAACATTTCCAATTTCCTGCTGCATTTCAGGAGTCCTAATATCCTAATCTAGTTCACAGTACAGTGATTTTCATTTATAGGATAAAATTGCACCTGCAGCACCAAATTAAACTCTCTTTTTAAATGAAGTCAGCAGTTAAAAAAATTAACCCTCTGGATAATAAAAATGTATACTTTATATTACATATGTAAACTAACATGTGTTTAACAAATTTTACTTTGCAATGTCCCTTCATGCATATTTTCATCAACCATTAGCACAATTCAGTGAAGCTGTTATTATTATCTTATTTTGCAGATTAGAATTGAGTCAGAGAAAGAGTAAGTGACTTACTTGCCCCGGATCACACACTAGTAAGTGGGGGAACGGGAACTAACACCGTTTCTTCCAGATCCGAAATCTCCTCAGAGGATGAAGCAGTATTGAGTCACTCACTGCTTATTCCTTTGAACATTCCACAAACATTGATAAAGTATTGGCACTGTGTTGGTTCTTGAAATACAAGGAACAATAGGACACAGTTCCTGCTTTGGTGACACTTTTAAGCTAATGGGGGAAGGTAGTCAAGTAAACAGGAAGTGATAACACAGGGTGGTCCCTGCTTTGTTAGAGTAAACACAGGGGGCAACGGAGCCCTAGAGAGTCCCTTAACCCAGTGAGGCACAGGGGTTGATGGTGTGGTCAGTAAAAGCTTCCTGGACGAAGTAGTGTCTAAGGTGGCACAGAAAAAATAAGAATTTGTGGACGCAACTCCCCCAAACAACTAAAGGTCCCTGCTAGCACAAATTCCACTCAGTTGGCTGGACAGTTCACTTGTGAAACCTTTGAACTGGTTTCCAGTTTGCCTTCTCCGAATACATAGAAACTCCCTCCTTGATGATTCTTTCCCCTGTTTAGTCAAAAGCTTGCTGGTGATAGGCAGTAGACATCATAGCCACCCCGACTGGCTTTATTTGACTGAGTTGTGGTTATCTGAGGATTAGACAGGTATTGAGTCACTCACTGCTTATTCCTTTGAACAAGGGGCTTATTCCTACCCCATGGCTTATATTCTCATCTAATCAAAACATGGCCAAAACATCATCTCCTAAATGTGAAATTACTCAGTGAATAAATCATTATGTGACTCTTTCAAGCAAGCAATGTTTAGGAAATGAAATTTAAGTAGGAAAAATTATGGAAGGGATGGAGCAAAGAATTGTTATTCTGAAAATCATTATCTATGCTCTCCTGATCTGTAGTGTTGGAATAGCAACGTGGCAAATAGAAGGGAGATACAGACTGAGGGAGTCCACTCAATTAAGCAGGATATACTTTCCTGCTGTTCAAAGAGGATAAAATCTAACCTCCTTGGCATTGGCAATACCAGGCCAGGGTCTTTCTTTGCCAGTCTGTTCAGTCTTGTGTTCCTCCTACACACACTTCCTTTTTCTTGAAATATTCTTTTATTCCTTGCCTCTGGGTCAAATCCCTTATATTTATTTCTCAAGTCTTTGCTTATGCATAACTTCCTCTCTGGTAGATTTTCTGCCTCCCCTGCACCTGCGCCCTCCACATTTTCAAGTTTTCTTCCCCTGCAGTTCTGCCGCACCCCGTTATGCTTCTGTGGCAACACATTATGGATGTACACAGTTGGACCTTGTTATTCACAGATTCCATATTTGCAAATTTGCCTACTTGATAATACGTATTTGTAATCCCTAATCAATACTTGTGGTGCTTTCACAGCCATTTGTGGATACTTGTGTCACCGGACACACACATTCCCAGTGGAGGTCAAATGGGCCAAATGAAGTGACGTTCTGCTTTCTTGTTTCAGCTCTCACACTGTCAACAAGTTGGTTTCAGGAGAAATTGTAGAAAATCATCAGTCAATTAATAAACACCACGAGGGAAAAGAAACTTTGTTAAGGACCTCGTCCTTTGAGCCTTCTGGATGTTGCTAACCACATCTCTTCCTTTATTTTCCTGAAGCAAGATTTCATAATAAGAAATGATGCCTAATTAATTCCTATGCACCAGTAGAAAAACATCCACCTGACTCTCATGCAGCACTGTGGAAACAGGCATTATACTTACCACTCAGAACATAAAAATGTATAAGATATAGTTCTTGTCCTTCAGGAATTCCCAGTCCAATGAGGAAAAGATGGATAGGTGAGCAGAAAATTCCATACAATGGATTAAATACTCCAACAGATGCAATGGGTTCTCAACCAAAGGAGCAACTTAAATTTCCCTGGGGTGTTAAGATTTAGTCTAGTTGCTGAATATATCATCAAAACACAGTTAGTATTTGCTTGCTGCGGTCTAAGGTGAATCAAATTATGTTCAACTTATTATCTTGGAATAATAGACAAATATAGACTAGCTAGAGTTTTGGCTCCTGTCAGATTTGCCTTGGCGTTATTACATTTTACAATAGCAGGATAGCCAGTTACGTTCATTTTGTTTGTTTTTTACCTCCTGGCTTTGTTTGTGAAGAACTGTATATAAAATAAAATAAAGGATCTGATATGAAACAGATAAAAAATAAATAAAATACTCAGTTGGTTTACACACTGGCAGCTAACTATCCCTGATCAAGACCATTCACAATTTCACATTTCTAGTATTGCTTCCTCAGGAACCTCAGAGATAACTTGGTTAATGTTATCAATCAATTTGCCTTTCTTTTCATTGGAAATGTATAAATACATATTATTTTGGCATGCTGAACTTGACCTTTTCCAGGCCAGTTGTTTCATCTTTCGGGGACGAAGGGAGTAAAACAGGCTGTAAAAAAAAGCAAGTCTGGGGAAGGTTTCTGATGAAAAGAAAGCTTGATTCAGAAGGGAGGTGATGGCATTCACCGTGTTTTTAAAGTACTTAAGATACTGTACTCTCTTAAGAGAATCTACCCTCGTCAAGCAAAGAAGTAAGTCAGGAAATTGTATGGCTCTTGAAAATAGCTCTCCATCAAAGAGTGTTAAGGGAACTCTCTGAAAGCATGAACTTTCCCAGTCGGGCCCTGGTAATACCAAGAATATCAACTAACAAACTTTCTGAGACTCTGGCCATTATCTGAAAGTGAAGAAAAGGTAGCTAAGTAAGGAATTAAAAGCAAATGTGGTTTTGAGTCCAACATAAAGTAAGCTATATCTGAGTCAGTTAGGCAAAAGCATAAACAAGGCCCAGCCAGTCCTAGGCAGAGTTGGCCACAGAGAGCTGGGCAGCCCCATGTTGGAGAGAACTTCATCCACATCGTAGGCCTGTGTATTTATTTTTATAGGGAAGATGACAGTGAAGTATCTTGTTCTGACAAATCCATAGACTCAGACAATTTTCTGATAGGTGGATACAAGTGTCTCCCTTTCTATATTTTTATGTTTCAGATTATTATAGAGGTACATACATTTTGGTTACATAGTTTGCTTTTGTAAGGTTAAGTTCAGAGTTGTGGGTGTACCCTTCACCTTGTAAGTGTGCAGTATTCATTGCGTTTTACTTCATATGAGCACAGAGGTGTTGATTAACAAGTTGCAGATTAGTATTGAGTACATGAGGTGTTTGTTCTTCTATTGCTGTGATTCTTCACTTAGGAAAATGGTCTCCAGTTGTTACAAAAGATACTAAAAGATTGTTACAAAAGATACTAAACCTCCATCTTTTTATGGCTGATTAATATTCCATGGTATACATATGCCAGAATTTATTAATCCATTCATGTATTGAAGAGTGCTTGGGTTGTTTCCACATCTTCGCAAATGTGAATTGTGCTGCTATAAACAAACATTAAAGTACAAATGTCTTTATGATAAAATGTCTTTTTTTCATTTGCATAAATACCCAGTAGTGATATTGCAGGATCAAACTGTAGTTATACTTTTAGTTCTTTGAGGAATACCCGAACCACTTTCCACAGTGGTTGTACTAGTTTGCAGTCCCACCACCACGGCACGAGTGCTCCTTTGTGCATCCACACCAGCATCTGTTGCTTTTGGACTTTGTGATAGAAGCGATTCTCAGGGGGGTTAGGTGGTATCTCAATGTGATTTTGATTAGTGTTTCCCTGATGATGAGAAACAATGAAAATTTTTCGTGGATTTGTTGGCCATTCATCCATCTTTGTAAGAAAAGTTTCTGTTCATGTCTCTTGCCCAATTTTTAATGGAGTTGTTTGATCTTTTCTTATTGATTTGCTTGAGTTTTCGTAGATTCTGATTATCAACACACTGTCCGATGTGTAGCATGCAAGTATCTTCTCCCACCCTGTAGGTTGTCTATCTTGTTGGTTGTGTCCTTGGGTGTGCAGAAAGTTTTTAGTTTGATCAGGTCTCATTTATTTATTTTTGTTGTTGCCTCGATTGGCTATTGGAGTCATCTTCATAAATTCTTCCATAGGCCACTATCTTTAAGAGTTTTTCCTACACTTTCTTCTGTGATTTTTATAGTTTCTCATCTTAGGTTTAAATCTTTTAGCCATCATGAATTAATTTTGGTGAGTGGTGAGAGGGGCATGTCCTATTTCAGTCTTTTACATGTAGTTATCTGGTTTTCCCAACACTATTGAATAGAGATTCTTTTCCCCAGTATATGCTTTTGTTTGCTTTGTTAAAGATCAGATGGCAATGTGAGAATGATTTTATCTCTAGATTCTCTGTTCTGTTCCATAGGTCTATGTCTCTATTTTTATGCCAATATCATTCTAATTTGCAGAAAAGTACCATATGACTAGCGGCAGCCTTGGCTCCTGCTCAAAAATAATGAGTTCAGACATTCCTCAGCGTTCTTTCTTGCTCGAGTCTTCTCTGACAAGACTGCATCACCAGAGCTCATTCATTCATTCAGCAAACAACTAACTGGACATCTCTCACATGCCAGCCACTGTTGTAGGCGTGAGGGCACGACAGAGAACGAAACAGGTAGAGCTCCTTGTCTTCAGGAATCTTTCCTTCCAAAGTAAACTTCGAACTGAGGAAGTAGATAGAATAGAGGACAGGGAGAGTGTGGAACCGGAGAACATGACCAGGCTTTGAGAAGAGGAAGAGCCTGCATTTCATCACTGCCCCAGAATGGTACAGTTTCAGGCAATTTGGCTCTTATCATGTTATTCCTCTATGAAAATGTGTCAAACGGTCTATGAACCAAGTGTATGGTGCCCCATGATCATACTAATGTACACAGCTATGATTTAATAAAAAAATAAATAATAAGAAAAAGTTAATAATATTTCTGTCATTGGGTTTGTTGGAAAAGTTAAAGATGATATACTAAAAAATATTTTAGTGTGGAGCTGACGAATATATGATTGATGGTAGTGACAGCCTTTATTATTGTAATTAATGTCTAAGTAGGGATAATAACACAGGCAATCCCTTCCTGAGTCTGCCCCTGGACAGCAGCACCTGGTGGCTGTGGCTGCCTGAGATGGAGGGAGGGTGTTAGAACTGGAAGTTTTCTTTTATTTCTTGTGGATTTACTTCTGCTCCCTACTATGTAAAATTTGTTCCCTAAATCTCACGAAGAACTCCAGACTACTGAGAACATGGGAGACATCATGACCTATGTGAAAAAAGATTTAGAAAGAATTAAGACTTTAATAACCTGCGTGGGAAATGGACGTTGAAATGAGATTCATTTAAGATGGCAAGGCCATGCTTAGTTGTTTCTGCATGTTTCCAGAGGGGATGAGTTTTATGGGAAAGAGAGATTCAATCAGGAGGTTGTCACAGGTCAGTTCTGGGAGGCCAACTCTGAGATGGAGATTTGCACGCAGGAGGATGCTGAATGTACTCCTGGGTTCAACACCTATAGGAAGCAAAGACAGCAGGCCTGAGCAGAAGGGAAACTAGACTGTGATGTGCTAAAGCAGAGGCCCCAACCCCACTTACAGAAGCTCTGGGTTTGAGGTGGCTCTTCATACTTGTCTACAACTGGGAAGAGCGGGCTGGGCATTTATTCTCATGCACCATCATTGAACAGTCGCTGCCTGTGGGCTGTCTTCCATGAGGAAGAGTGACCTTAAGTGAGGTAGCTCTCTTAAGAGGAAAGTAAGTCCCTTTAAGGAACTCAGCAGAGAGCCGTGAGCTGCCAACACTCCCAGCAGCTAGAGAAACAAGCGTGGCAGTCCGGAGGGTAAGAACTGAGCAGCACAGGTGATGACACAGGTGGAGGGCCCTGCAGACAGGTGAGTTAGCTGCGCTTTCTATTCTTGTCTGCATTGTGGCATATTAAAGATAGTAATATTTTTATGGTGCATTGGGGTAAACAGATTATGCTGCTAGTCAAAGGGTTCCAGCTGTCACAAGGCCACCAGACAGCCCTGTGGTATAAGAGGATTTGGGTTTTAGCAAACCCGTTTATGTAACTGAGCCTAAGCATGTTGCTTGGGAGGTGGTGAATAAAGTTCTTAAGGGCAGGTGTTGGTGGGTGCAAATATGACAGAAATCACTTGGGAAAGGAACGTGGTTAATCATCTCTATAAAGTAAATGCAATCCCTTCTGTCATATTTATGTAAGGCTCACTCTTTGGACCTTAATTGCTGCAAAACTAAAGCCGGGGCTCTGCCTCATAATGTCTTCACTTTAAGCCCCTCCCTGGCAACACAGATCTATGAAACCTCCCTGGGTCCACAAACATGAATTTAGTTTCTCGGGGGTGGCCTATTACTTTGGAACCACAGTTCTGCTCATGATTGTTTACCCTGATTCAGGTGTCCCTAAAATGCATTATCAATTGTTCTTCCCTTTCCTTTCCTACCTAACCAGGAGGAGAGGAACAAATAATACTGTGTACCCTGTATCCGTGCTGCTCATTACAAAATGATGAAAGCCACAGAACCATGCTGTGGCTCACCGTCCTCAGCTGCTGCTGCTGTCTGTCACAGATTGGCAGGCGAGTGTCCTACTGACACGTCTGTTATTAAGCAACACCTCAGACATCACAAACTAGGGTCACAGATGTGTTTTGTCAGTCCCCCATAGTGTTAGTTCATGCAGTATATTTTTAAATGTTAAATTAGTTTCAAGTATTAAAAAATAGAAGATTCATAAAAATCAAAGGATCTGGAACAGGTGGGCCTTGGTTTGTTTCTACATGGTGACAGTGAGTTCAAGATGAGTTTTAGCTACATCTTCTTGAGTTAGGGTGTGGACTTTCTGGTGCCTCTGTCCCCACCAGGCCCTTGTATGTCCCTTCCCAATTGCATCAATCAATCGTGTCACTTGGTTGGCCCCTGGAAGTGTGAGTTTCACACTTGATTTGTATAAGTTTGGGGGAGCCCCTTAAGACCTCTAACGATGGAAGAAAATGATCAAAATTTTGTCTTGGAGACACAGTAAGTATTAGAACTGAATGGTATGGCTTTGATTTGTCTGCTACTCTGGAACATGGCCAAGGTCATGGTGCCCAGCAGGGAAGAAAACAGCCGCACCGCACCTGCTGAAGGGAAATGGTTGTCAAAGTGGCAAGTTGGGGAACCCTCCAAGGAAGTTCAGCAATATAGGCCCATGTTCAGAAATAGGTTAGTAAGAGGCAGCTACTGATAAATAAGGGTCAGAGAGCTCAGGAGATGAGTCAAAGAATGGGTTCCAGGAACCTGTTGATAGAATAAGAGAGAGTGGAACTGGAAAGATGCCTGCTTGCTTCTGGTGGAAGGGTTCCCTGAGGCTGGTCCTGTGCCATTTGTATATCAGCTGTGCCCATGGTTTCTAAGAGGACTTAGACTCAGCCTCAGACACCAAGAGGGACTCAACCAGCTGATAAGCAGAAAAATATCTGGCTGAGAACAAATACATTTGCTCCAGGTAGTATTCTGTTTCATCCCAGTCCAGAATACTAACACGCTGACTCTTAGTGACCAAACATAGGTATTATTTATGCAAATAGTATAAGCACAGAAACAAGTGAAATTTAAAATCAGGTAATATATGTTGTCAGGTAACCATTCTAGACCAGCTGCCTGTGTGTGACTGAGGCTGTGTTAATATTAATCCCCCAAATTCACTGGTTCCACTCCTTCACTGTGCAAAGTCCTCCCTGCTCACCTGCCCTGTCCCCAAATATATAAGGAAGTGGCACGTCATACACAGGATGAGGACCACATATCAGCCTAGCTGCTGGCCTTGCTGAGGTGGCCGCTTTCAGGTTCCTGCCAAGTGTGACTGCCCCACGTGCAGCTGCCAGGGACATGTTTGTGAGCCACTGTCTCTCTGGGATCTGGGACAGTGTTGACACTGGTGGCAGATCCAGGTCTTTTATCCTGCCCTGGTTATTCTCAGTCCCCAGTGAGGGAAGAGGGAAGCAACTCCTGTCCTCTGTGATGGAATTGTCGTGAGTGTGTGTGTATCTTAGCATGTTCACAAAACAGATTCGCTCATGCCAAGAATGTTACAGGGTGTCATGAAACTACTCCTTCAGCTCACATGCCAGCAAACTCCCCACCTGGGACTGTGCCTGCCAGTGGCTGGGCTGAGTCCAGGCCTCCTTCTCTATCTCACTGAAGGCCAAGCCAAGTTCCTCACCATGGGAGAAAGTCCCGCTGAGGGACTTTGCCTTTCCTCTCAGCTCCTCCGCCCCAGAACCACGCAGCGTGCTATAGGTGTCAGGCTCTGACATTTCTCACCAAGGTCCTTAGCCTCTACAAAACTTAGTGGGGTGGACAGAGGGAGGGTGATTGGTGGGATTACACCTGCGGTGCATCTTACAAGGGTACATGTGAAACGTGGTAAATGTAGAATATAATTGACTTAACACAATAACTAAGAAAATGCCAGGAAGGCTATGTTAACCAGTGTGATGAAAATGTGTCAAACTGTCTATAAAACCAGTGTATGGTGTCCCATGATTGCATTAATGTACACAGCTATGATTTAATATTAATTTAAAAAAATTTCAAAAAAATACTTAGGGGGGTATGAACATAAGTTTGGAGGGATACCGATATATCCATCCTTGAATGAAAGGGCTGTGACCATCATATTTAACAGCCTTGAGGAGCAACTTGAGGCCATTTCAGACTATTTGCCCCCAAATGTTAATCTGCTTGCTCCTACCCCTTTATCCCTCCCTACCCAGAGGTCCAGATAAAGGTTATAAAATTGACTTCTCCTAGTTTGTCTCTTGACTACTTTGTCCTTTGGTTAGAATACGGTAGTATCCACAGGGAATAAAGTAGATTCTGCGTTTTAGCCTATTGCTTATTCTGTATGGGATAAAGAGATTTGCAGGAAAACCAGCCATCCTTCGTTACACTTTTCGGTTACAAAAACACAGTTGAATTTCTAAATGCACAAAAAAATATTTTGTAACTTAAGCCTTTGATAAGGAAACTTTTTTCATTTTTTCCCTTTAAAATGTTATTATAAATTGGCAATTTATAATTGTATGTATCTATGGTTTACAAAGCAATGTTACAATTTATGAATACAATGTGGAATAATTAAATCAAGTTAATTAACATATCCTTCATTTCAGATACTTATATTTTTGTAGTGAGAACATTTAAAATTTATTTTCAGCACTTTTGAAATGTTCAATACATTTATTAACTATATCCGGTTCCTGTGGCTCAGTGAGTAGGGCGCCAGCCCCATGTACCGAGGGTGGCAGGTTCAAACCCACCCCGGCCAAACTGTAACAAAAAAATAGCCAGGCATTGTGGCGGGTGCCTGTAGTCCCAGCTACTAGGGAGGCTGAGGCAAGAGAATCACCTAAACCCAAGAGCTAGAGGTTGCTGTGAGCTGTGATGCTATAGCACTCTACTGAGGGTGATAAAGTGAGACTGTGTCTCTAAAAAAAAAAAAAAAACACTATAGCCCTCATGCTGTGCAATAGATCTAAAAAAAAAAAAAAAAAAATCCAAACTTATTTCACCAATCTTAGACTTAGTGCTCTTTGACATCATCTCCGCACTTCCACACCCCCAGCCTCTGCAACCACCTTTCTACTGTCTATTTCTGTGAGTTCAGTTATTTTAGATTCCACATATAAGTGAAAATGTGCCTGTGCCTGGCTTATTTAACTTATCATAATGTTCTCCAATTGTATCTGTGTCATTGCAAATGACAGAATTGCCTTCTTTTTTTTTTTTTTTTATTGTTGGGGATTCATTGAGGGTACAATAAGCCAGTTACACTGATTGCAATTGTTAGGTAAAGTCCCTCTTGCAATCATGTCTTGCCCCCATAAAGTGTGACACACACTAAGGCCCCACCCTCCTCCCTCCATCCCTCTTTCTGCTTCCCCCCCCATAAACTTAATTGTCATTAATTGTCCTCATATCAAGATTGAGTACATAGGATTCATGCTTCTCCATTCTTGTGATGCTTTACTAAGAATAATGTCTTCCACTTCCATCCAGGTTAATACGAAGGATGTAAAGTCTCCATTTTTTTTAATAGCTGAATAGTATTCCATGGTATACATATACCACAGCTTGTTAATCCATTCCTGGGTTGGTGGGCATTTAGGCTGTTTCCACATTTTACAGAATTGCCTTCTTTTTTAAAAGCCCAAATAGTTTTCCACTGTATGGTATATACCACATTTTCTTTATCCATTTTCCTCTTGATGGACACTTAGGTTGATTCCATAACTTCACTCTAGTGAATGAACAAGGGAGTGCAGATATCACTTTGACAAACTGATTTCACATCTTTTGGATAAAAACCCAGAAGAACATTTGCTGGTTCACATGGTACATCTATTTTTAGTTTTTTGAGGAGTATCCATATAGTTTTTCATGATGGCTGCACTAATTTATATTCCTTTCAATAGTGTATAAGGGTTCCTTTTTCTCCACATCCTCGCCAATACTTGTTACCTTTGTCTCTCTTATCATAGCCATTTTGGGATGTGATATAATAACTTATTGTGGTTTCAATTTGCATTTCTCTAATGATTAGCAATGGTAAGCATTTTTTCATATATCTATAGAACATTTGTATGTCTTGAGAAATCTCTATTCAGATCCTGTGCCTGTCTTTTTAATTGAGTTTTTTGGTTTTTTACTATTGAGTTGTTTGAGTTATATATTCTGGATATTAACTTTGTAGCAGCCCGTATAACCTAAGGCTGGGAGGAGTGAGAGTTCTAAGAAATACCTCTATAGCTCAATAAGGGAACACCTTGGTGGAAAGGGCATGGAGAGAGGGATTTAGCTCTCCTAACAAGCATGAGAGCTCGCGAGATGAGAGCAGTGGTGAATTGGCAGTCTCTATACCTGTGGTGTTGGGAGGCACGAAATCAGCTTCATATTAGGCTGGAGGAGCAGGCAATCGGGAGCATGCATATTCTATCACGGACTCGCTTACTCTGACTCTGTCTCCTCTTCTGCCTGCAGAATGCAAGCACAGCGTCTCTCTGCTGAAGATTACCAAGCTCTGCTAAAGACTAAGATCTATCTATTCTAAGAAGACTGCTTCACTCTCTCTAAGACTCTCTCTCTCTCTTCAACTGAAGTAGATAGCCCTCAGGCACCTAACAGACCTGAGCAAGGTAACTTAGCATCCGTGTCCGAGACGACGCGAGACCTGGGCCCGAGACCTGGTCAGTCCTGGGCCCTGACAAGTGGTGTCAGGAATGAGATGTGACATAACCCCTTATTGAATGCATAGTTTACAAATATCTTCTCCCAAACCAGTCATTAATGGTTTTCTTTGCTGTGCAGAGCTTTTTAGTTTTATATTATCATCCTTGTCTACTTTTGCTTCCATTGCCTGCACTTTTGGGGTTAAATCCAAAAACTCATTGCCTAGACCAACTATTGTCTAGTGTTTCCCTTATTTTTTCTTCTAGTACATCTACAATTTCTGGTCTTATGTTCAAGTCTTAGTTAAGTGAGTTGATTTTGGTACATGCTTAAGATAAGGGTCCTATTTAATTCTTTGTCATTTTTATGCATGTGGATATCTAGTTTCCCAAATATCATTTATTGAAGAGACTATCTTTATCCCATCATGTACCCTTTGCTGTACTCCAGACATTTTCATATGTTGTGTTTCCATTTTTGTTTGTATCCATCCAAGTATTTTTAAATTTCCTTTATAATTTCTTCATTGGCCCATTGGTTGCTCAGGCACATGTTCCTTAATTTTCATGTATTTGTTAATTATTTTCTCATTGTTTGGTAGCTACTTTCTTTCTTTCTTCCTTTCTTGCTGTCTTTCTTGTGGTTTGATGGTTTCTTGTAGTGGTAGGTGTTGAATCCTTTCTATTTTTGTTTTGTGCTTCTAGTGAAGAATTTTGCTTGGTGGTTACCAAGAGGCTTACACAGAGTAACTTTTACTTGACAGAGCCTATTCCAAGCTATAACAACTTAACTTTGATCGTATACAATTCTACACTCTTACTCTCCCCAACCCACGTTTTATGTTTTGATGTCAGCATTTACATCATTTTATATGTGTATTCCTTGCCAATTTAGTTTTGTCTTTTAATCCTCATTTAAAATATTAAGAATAAAATTTCCTTATACACTGTCATTATAGTCCTAAAGTACATTAAATATGTCTGTTTTACTTATACCATTGAGTCTTGTGTTTTTGTACATTTCACATTACTAATTTGCAGGCTTTTATTTCAGATTAAGAACCCCCCTTTAGCCATTCCAGAATCACCAGATAGATTAATGAGTGAAGGTCTATCCCTGCCAAGAACACCTGAAAAGCCCAGAATAGAGGATTATCTTCTCAAATGTGAAAGTAACAGTGCAAGGACACAAGGATTATGAAGAATAAAGGAATTGTGACATTGTCAAAAGAAACAATAAAACTCAATGATGACCTAGCAAGTGTAGTGGTGATGAATTCCTTTAACTTTTGTTTATGTGGGAAAGTTTTTATTTCTCCTTTCTAAAAGACAGCTTTGCTGTGTAAAGTATTCTGGGTTGGCAGGGTTTTTTGTTTGCTTGTTTTGTTTCTTTAATACTTTAGTCATATCATCCCATTCTCTCCTTCAGTTCTGATGGGAGATCCACATTGCCACCTCTTCACATGTGATATGCTTCCCACCTCTTGCTCCTCTGGGAATTTATTCTTTGTCTTTCTTTTTTTCCAGAAAAAGGGGAAGGAAACTTTGTCTTTGATTTTGATAGTTTGTGTTTTTGTGAATTGCTCTTTGGGTTGAATTTTATTGGCGATGTCTGTGTTCCTGGACCTGGATTTTAGCATTATCCCCAAATTATCGATGTTTTTAGCCATTATTTCTTTATATATGTTCTCTGGCCCTTTTTCCTCTTCTCCTTCTGCAACTCCTATTATGGGAAAGTTTGGTCTCTTGATGATGTCCTATAATTCCCATAGGCTTTCTTCATTCTTTTGACTTTTTGCTCTTCTGACTAGATAATTTGAAATGTTCTGTATTCTAGCTCAATGATTCTTTCTTCTGCTTGATCTGCTGTTAAAGCTTTTTGTTACATTTTTTACTTCGGTCAATGTATTCTTTATCTCTAGGATTTCTATTAAGTTCTCTTAAGGTTTCCACTTCTTTGTAAAACTTCTCACTTTGTTCATGCATTATTTTCCAAATTTTGTTTAATTCTCTATCCATGCATTCTTGGAGTTCATTGGATTTCTTTAAGAGAATTATTTTGACTTATTATTGTCATTTTATATATCTCCATTTCTTGTGGGTTCATCATTGAGTTGTATTGGTTTCTTTTCTTTTTTTGTTGACAAGGTCATGGTTCTTTTATTCATAATCCTGTGTCCTTGCACTGTTATTTTCACATTTGAGAAGATAATTGTCTATTCTGGGCTTTTCAGATATTCTTGGCAGGGATAGACTTTCACTCTTTAATCTAGCTGGTGATTCTGGAAAGACAAGCTGGTGAAAATTTCCAGAAAATTTCAGTCAGGCAGAGCTTGATGTAGGCTCCCTTGTTGGCTGAGGTGGTGCCTTTGCTCTTTTTGTTAAGTGGGGCTGCCTGCTAAACTCTGGTGTCTGGCAAGAATTCTGACTAGGCTCTACTATCCAAGCTGTTGGCTAGGTATTGTGATGGTTTCTGGTTAGGCCAGTCACAGGATTTATCTTCTGGCTGAACAATTTATCTGAATTTTGGATTATTTGAGATCTCAGTTTGACTAAGGTGCCTGGCTAGGCCCTGAGGTTAGGCAAACTCACTGCTTGAGCTTGGGACCAGAAGGATCAGAGGCTATGTTCTTTGGAAATGCACAGTTAATGATTGCCTGCCTGTCAGGATGGAGCCAGGGAATGGGCTTTTGACTGAATTGAGCAGATATGTTTTTTCCTGCATTAAGCAGGTCTGGCAGCTTTGCTTCTTCAGAAAAGGTAGAGGTGGACATCTCTGTGCCTGGCCAGGGATTTTGGGAGTTGCTCATTGTGAAGACTAGCTGCTTAGACATGTAAGTTAGGTTCAACTCCCCATCATGCTTCTGAAGGTGACCAGCTCAGCTTTGTAGATGGCTGTTATCTCCAATTGGGTGCCCAGGGGTGTAGGAATGCAGAAATCTACATACTGGTTGTTATGACCTCTGCCTTCTTTCTTTGTTTCTACCTGACCCTGGATGGTCTAGCCTTGCTGCTAACACAGTGTTATTTCATGAGGTGAAACTGGAGTGGGTTTCCTGGGAAACATCTCCAAATGTTAAGGAAGCTGGATGACTGCCTCCAATTCTCTTTCCCCATTTCGAAACCATGAGCCCAGGGAAATCCCCTGTCTGGCATTGTGCCAACGTTAGGGAGTGAGGACGTGGTATAGTCAAAGTGAGACCTTATATTTTAGTTTTCATTAAGTTCTGCAAACCACATGCATATCTTAAGCTTGTATTCCTGTAATGGGGTTTTCAAAAAGATGTTCATATGCAGATAGTTGCTAGTTTAACTTTTTGTAGAGGGCAGTGGAGACTTGCTGATATACTAAGGAAATTTTAAATCACTTGCAACTATTATATATGACCTCGTCTCAGGACTTACATGAGACATGAGAGTAATTATCCCCAAAGAATGACAATGAAATTACATTTTTTTCTTTCCAATCTTTATTATTTCCCTTTCTACTATCAACTTTCAAATCCCTCCTTTGTTAAGAACAAAACAAACCAAAAAAGATTCTTACTGTCAACCATGACATTATTTGCAGCTACAATTCCTGTTCCACCTCTTTTTTTGTACTATTGAACTTCCAGACACTGGTGTCAACATTCATTGTTTCCACTTCATCGCTTCCTCTTCTCTCCTCAACCTCTTACAATCTGATTTCACCCTCACTGCTCTGTTGAAACTGCTCTTGGAAGGATCAAAATGATCTAATTAGAAGATCCACAAATCACTTCTTATCATCCTTAGCTTTCTTGCAGCACTATTGAACATTGTGTCCTACTTAAAATTCCTTTAAGAAAAATTTCTGATAATAGCTATCTTTGACCTTTTCTCCCTTTCTGAGTTATTTTCCACCTTTTTCTCCTTCCATATAGAGTTTTACAAAAATGAAATATTTTATATATATGAAAACGTAGAGAATATAAAGAATACTCATGTGCCCGTCACCCCAGACTAAGAAAGGAAATCATGTAGTTATAGCTGAAGTCCTCTTTGTATGCCACCTTCTTTCTCCACCAAAGAGGTAACAAGTGTCCTGAACTTTGAGGTTATCAGTCATGTAATGCCTTTATACTATTACTGAGAATATTATAATATTTTCTTGTCCATTTGAGCAGCTTGTGCTTGCATGAGTCTGGGAAGGCACTGTTTACAAAGGCTATGATACAGAAAGTTCTCCCTAAAATTGGGCAACATACAACTTGCACAAAGAGATTTAGGACCTTCATTGTTTTTCCTGGTTTGAGACTTTTATAAATGGTATCATGCTCTATGTATGTACATATGTTTGTACGTATGTGTGCATGTATGTAACTTGCTTCTTTCTCTGAACATTATTGCAAAGCTGGTGGGGAGGGGGGAGCACAATCCACAAGATTACCCTTATATTTGACGCTAATTGCAATTTCAGGGGGCTCTGAAAACCACTCTTACATTTGATAATTCACTAAGTTATTCACTTATCTCCTTGAAATCTGTTATAGTCACATTCAAGGTTTATTGTAGGGAAAGTATACAGATTAAAATCTGCCAAGGGGAGAGATGAATAAGGCAGAGTCAAAGAACCTATTGAATGTGGAGCTTCCAGTCATCTTTTCTCCATGGAGTTATAGATGGTATTACTTTCCCAGCAGCAATACATGACAATATGCATAAAATATTGCCAACTCTAGCTTTGGTGTCCAGAGTTTTTATTGTCACTCCATGGTTGACTGGTGTGTGACTGAACTCTATCCTCAGCTCTTCCAAAGATAGAGTGGGTACCAGCTGGCTGAAAGCCCCCACCATAATTCATACTGTTAGCCTGCTCAGTGGCTCGGACCCCTTGGCAAACAAAAATGCTCCTATGAGGCATAAAACTCCAAGGGCCTGGAGATCAACTCTCACTAGCTGAGGGCAAAGTCCAGACATCTGTTTGGGTAAGGTTAATCCTTCACTACACAATAGTGTTTGGGTTATGTATTCATATTTTGTAGGTATTTCAAATTCTTTTACTGTTAAAACACATTTGGATGATTTTTAAGTTTTGCCCTTAGAAACAGTGCTGCTATGGACATTGGATACACGTGTCCTGGGGCATGTTTGTAAGAGTTTTTTTTTTTTTTTTTTTTTTTGAGGTATACACACACACAACTGAAGAGAGAATTGCTGGAGTGTAGGTTATACGTTTCTTCAGATTTACTAGACAGTACCAAACTGTTTTCCAAAGAGGATTTATCAATTTACACTCTACCAGCAATGTATGAAATTTTATGGCTGCTTCCTGCCCTCACCCACATTTGCCATTGTCAGATTTTCTTATTTTTTATTAAGGATATGTAATGATGTCTCATCATTTACATTTTTATTTCCCTCACTACTAGTGAGTTTTAGTTCCTTTTTTGTTTAAGAGAAGGGAAACAGTTTTATTACTGAATAAATATTAAACCAGAATGTGATGCCCATCACAGGAAATTGACTAACAGATAGCAAAGGCAGAAAGAAATCTTACTCTTTATATACCTAAAAAGATACAATCCATTACATTCCTGTTTTCAAAACACAATTGCTAATTTTCTAGTATTAACTAGAGGTAAACTTTACAATTTGAAGTTAGATGATAGCTGAAAAATTTCCAGATGCACTTGGGAGCAATACTGTGCTCTCTGAGGTCCACATCTGGAAATCACACATGCTCACCTTAAGCTCTACTACGTAGAAGCAGTGGTGAGCCTTGATGTGGCCCTGCTGACCTACAGATCTGCTCTGAGTCCTTTCATGGGCCAGTTGCTCAACATCTATTCATATATGAGCGACATTTTATACTGTTATTTGCCACTGGGTTTCCTTTTCTAGAGTTACTTGTTTGTATCATTTGTTCATTTTTCATTTGAGTTGTCTTTTTCCTTATCAACTTGTTTGAGTCCTTTAATATTGTATCACGAACACTGCACTTTTGTAATTATATGCATTGCAAATACGTTTGCTTAGTCCATCTTTTTACTTTTATGATATGTAATGAACTGAAATTGGAAATTTTAATACCTTAAGTTTATGAGTATTTCCTTTCATGGTTTGTGATGTGTGAGAATGCCAAATACCCTTGGTCAATATATTTTAATTTTTAAAAGTTTGGTTTTTTGCATTCATGTTTCTAATCACCTGGAATTTATATTTGTTTACAGTGTAAGATTGGGGGTATATTTTTATTGTTTCCATGGGGAGAGAAATCTTTTGTTTGTAAATATTTATTGAATAGTTTACTTTTTACCCAATGACCTGCAATGCTACTTATATCCTGCGTTAGGTTTCTAGATTTGCCTGATCAGTTCAGGGATTTCTGTCTTGTCCTTTGTGTATCTCTGGTCAATATCACACTGTCTTGCTTATTACAGATAGATAATAAATATTTGTGTTATATAGGCCAAATCCCTCAACCTCATTTTTCTTCTTCAAATAGTTTACATCCATTATTGGTCTTTTGTTCTCCACTCTACATTTAGCAATCATACTGGGTTTTTTGGCTTTGTTTTGAGACAGTCTCACTTTGTCACCCTTGGTAGAATGCCCTGGAGTCATAGCTCACAGCAACCTCAAATTCCTGGGCTCATGTGATTCTCTTGCCTCAGCCTCCCGAGTAGCTGGGACTACAGACATCCACCACAATGCCTGGTTATTTTTAGAGACCAGGTCTTCCTCTTGCTCAGGCTGGTCTCAAACCTGTGAGCTCAGGCAATCCACCTGCCTTGGCCTCCCAGAGTGTTAGGATTACAGGCAGGAGCCCCCATGCCCAGCAAGCAATCATATTGTTAAATTCATGAAAACTTTTTGATTTTCAGTTAAAATTATATTGGATCAATGAGTGAATTTTAGGAAAATTGACATCTTTATAATACCAAGTCTTTTAATTCATAACATTATATATCTTTCCATTTATTTGGGATGTCTATATCTTTTAATATTAAACAAATTTTCTCTTTAAAAGTCTTTTGCATCTTTGATTTGAATTTATTACTGTTATCTTTTATATATTTGCTACTATTATAAATGATATCTTTTAAAATATACATTTCTCTTTTGATGTCATTTAGAAATGCATTTGAGTTTTATATATGATCCCATAGTCTGCAAATTTGCAGGGAAAATTATTATAAATTATTTATGATTTATTAATTTTGAATAATTTCTCTGTAGACCACATCATCTGGGAATAATATATTTTATTTATTGCTCTACTATCTTTTTATTGCTCTTTCTTTATAGGCTGAACATGTAGTGGAATATTGAATAGAAATGGTGATAGAGGGTGTTTTTTTCCAGTTTCTGGTTTTTAAAGAAATTCTTCTAATGTTAAATCATTGAGTATAAAATGTATTGTAAATTTTAGAAGACATTGCTTATTATGTTAAGCAATTTCTCTTTTATTCTTGTTAAGATTTTTTTTTAATTTAATGAATGGATGTTGAATTCTATCTTTTTTTCCTGCATCTGTTGACATGCATGTTTATTTTTTCTCATTTTAATTGGCAATATGGTAAATCATACTAATAGACTTTCTATTAAACATCCTTGAAGTCACAGAGTAAATCTTTATTGGTCAAGATATTTTATGTATCTATATCCATTTACCTTTAGATATATATACACATACTTTTTTTAAATAAGATTTGCTAATAGAACAAGTCCTCAGATAATGCCATTTCATTCAATATCGTTTTATTATAATCCTGACAAGAAAAATAATCAGTGCCACTGTGTGGGGTTTGTATGTTCTCTCCATGCCTGCATGTGTGTTCTCCCACCCCCCAAAGATGTGCAAGTGAGGTTCACTGGCACGTCCACACCACTCCACTGTGAGTGAGTGTGGAGGTGTGCATGAGTGCATCCTACAGTGGGATGGTCACCGTGAGTGTTGGGGTGTGCGTGAGTGGGTCCTAGAATGGGATGGTCACCATGTGTGAGTGTGGGGATGTGCGTGAGTGCGTCCTACAGTGGGATGGTCACCGTGAGTGTTGGGGTGTTCGTGAGTGCGTCCTACAGTGGGATGGTCACCGTGCATGAGTGTGGGGGTGTGCGTGTGTGAGTGCATCCTACAGTGGGATGGTCACCGTGCATGAGTGTGGAGGTGTGCGTGAGTATGTCCTACAGTGAGATTGTCACCGTGAGTGAGTGTGGAGGTGTGCATGAGTGCATCCTACAGTGGGATGGTCACCGTGAGTGCTGGGGTGTGTGTGAGTGGGTCCTACAGTGGGATGGTCACCATGCGTGAATGTGGAGATGTGCGTGAGTGCGTCCTACAGTGGGATGGTCACCATGTGTGAGTGTGGGGATGTGCGTGAGTGTGTCCTACAGTGGGATGGTCACCGTGCGTGAGTGTGGGGGTGTGCGTAAGTGTGTGAGTGCATCCTACAGTGGGATGGTCACCGTGCATGAGTGTGGAGGTGTGCGTGAGTATGTTCTACAGTGGGATTGTCACCGTGAGTGAGTGTGGAGGTGTGCATGAGTGTATCCTACAGTGGGATGGTCACCGTGAGTGTTGGGGTGTCCGTGAGTGGGTCCTACAGTGGGATGGTCACCATGCATGAATGTGGAGGTGTGTGTGAGTGCGTCCTACAGTGGGATGGTCACTGTGCGTGAGTGTGGGGGTGTGCGTGAGTCGTCCTACAATGGGATGGTCACCATGAGTGAGTGTGGAGGTGTGTATGAGTGCATCCTACAGTGGGGTAGTCACTGTGCATGAGTGTGGGGATGTGCGTGAGTGCGTCCTACGGTGGGATGGTCACCGTGAGTGATTGTGGAGGTGTGCGTGAGTGCGTCCTACAGTGGGATGATCACCGTGTGTGTGGAGGTGTGCATGAGTGCATCCCACAGTGGGATGGTCACCATGAGTGAGTGTGGAGGTGTGCGTGAGTGGGTCCTACAGTGGGATGGTCACCGTGCGTGAGTGTGGGGGTGTGTGTGAGTGCGTCCCACAGTGGGATGGTTACCGTGCGTGAGTGTGGAGGTGTGCATGAGTGCGTGAGTGCGTGAGTGCGTCCTACAGTGGGATGGTCACCGTGCACGAGTGTGGAGGTGTGCATGAGTGCGTCCTACAGTGGGATGGTCACCGTGAGTGAGTGCGGAGGTGTGTATGAGTGCGTCCTACAGTGGGGTAGTCACTGTGCGTGAGTGTGGGAATGTGCGTGAGTGCGTCCTACAGTGGGATGGTCACCGTGAGTGAGCGTGGAGGTGTGTGTGAGTGCGTCCCACAGTGGGATAGTCACCATGAGTGAGTGTGGAGGTGTACGTGAGTGGGTCCTACAGTGGGATGGTCACTGTGCGTGAGTCTGGGGGTGTGCCTGAGTGTTTCCTACAGTGGGATGGTCACTGTGCGTGAGTGTGGAGATGTGCGTGAGTGTGTCCTACAGTGGGATGGTCACCATGCGTGAGTGTGGAGGTGTGCGTGAGTACGTCCTACAGTGGGATGGGCACTGTGCGTGAGCCTGGGGTGCACCTGAGTGCATCCTATAGTGGGATGGTCAACGTGCGTGAGTGTGGAGGTGTGTATGAGTGCGTCCTACCGTGGGATGGTCACCGTGAGTGTTGGGGTGTGAGTGAGTGGGTCCTACAGTGGGATGGTCACCATGCATGAATGTGGAGGTGTGTGTGAGTGCGTCCTACAGTGGGATGGTCACTGTGCGTGAGTGTGGGGGTGTGCGTGAGTGCGTGAGTCGTCCTACAGTGGGATGGTCACTGTGAGTGAGTGTGGAGGTGTGTATGAGTGCATCCTACAGTGGGGTAGTCACTGTGCGTGAGTGTGGGGATGTGCGTGAGTGCGTCCTACAGTGGGATGGTCACCGTGAGTGTTGGGGTGTGCGTGAGTGCGTCCAACGGTGGGATGGTCACCGTGAGTGAGCGTGGAGGTGTGCGTGAGTGCGTCCTACAGTGGGATGGTCACCGTGTGTGTGGAGGTGTGCATGAGTGCGTCCCACAGTGGGATGGTCACCATGAGTGAGTGTGGGGGTGTGTGTGAGTGCGTCCCACAGTGGGATGGTCACCGTGCGTGAGTGTGGAGGTGTGCATGAGTGCGTGAGTGCATCCTACCGTGGGATGGTCACCGTGCACGAGTGTGGAGGTGTGCATGAGTGCGTCCTACAGTGGGATGGTCACCGTGAGTGAGTGTGGAGGTGTGTATGAGTGCGTCCTACAGTGGGGTAGTCACTGTGCGTGAGTGTGGGGATGTGCGTGAGTGCGTCCTACAGTGGGATGGTCACCGTGAGTGTTGGGGTGTGCGTGAGTGCGTCCTACAGTGGGATGGTCACCGTGAGTGAGCGTGGAGGTGTGCATGAGTGCGTCCCACAGTGGGATGGTCACCGTGAGTGAGCGTGGAGGTGTGCGTGAGTGCGTCCCACAGTGGGATGGTCACCATGAGTGAGTGTGGAGGTGTACGTGAGTGGGTCCTACGGTGGGATGGTCACTGTGCGTGAGTCTGGGGGTGTGCCTGAGTGTTTCCTACAGTGGGATGGTCACTGTGCGTGAGTGTGGAGATGTGCGTGAGTGTGTCCTACAGTGGGATGGTCACCGTGTGTGAGTGTGGAGGTGTGCGTGAGTACGTCCTACAGTGGGATGGGCACTGTGCGTGAGCCTGGGGTGGGCCTGAGTGCATCCTATAGTGGGATGGTCAACGTGCGTGAGTGTGGAGGTGTGCGTGAGTTAAGTCCTACAGTGGGACGGTCACCGTGCATGAGTGTGGAGATGTGTATGAGTGCGTCCTACAGTGGGATGGTCACTGTGAGTGAGTGTGGAGGTGTGTATGAGTGCATCCTTCAATGGGATGGTGTCTTTTCCTGGGCTGGTTTCTATCTCATGCCCTGAGTCACTGGGGTAGACTTCTGCTACCCTCAACTCTGAACTGGAATAATTGGTTAAATTATTATCTTACTTGTTTTTATTAATATTTCTAAAATAGACTTATGGCTCACATTTATTTCAATGTTTAATGTTAGACGTATTTGGGGTCTTTATTTGGAAGTTTGGTGATTTTTTTTTGGATCAGAAATATGCCATAGTCACATAACTCTTGTTTATGTCAATTAAACTATGGTAAAATTGGCCTCACTACAAGTTGTTTTGCTTAAAGCATATGCTCAAAAGTCATCTCCTACCAATGGGTAAACTCTTTTCTCTGACTTCCTTTACCTAAAAATCATCTTTGATCTCTCTTTATTATACCTCATGTCCAATTAATTTCCATAATCTATTAGTTCTGCCATGCGAGATATTTTACTTTGTCTCTTAGTTTCCATCCTGACTGTCATAATCTAGGTCCTTACTACTGTTTCCCAAAATTATTGCAGGAACTATCAAACTAGTCTTTCTCTCTGTAATTGGATCTCCACCCCCATCCTCCCACTGTGGTCTACAAACTGCCAGGTAACCTTTAAGAAGTCTATCTCTCATTACATCAGCCTCAAGGGCAGGCTGTGGCTGGGTATTGTTCCTATGATAGTCAAGTCTTTCCAAACATAGTTCCCCTCAGTCCCCCTCAGAACCATTCCTCTGGCTATACTGGCTGTTCTTCAATATGTTCTAGCATTTTCAACCTTTAAACCTTTTCCACATTGTCTTTACAATGAACAGTTATTATGTCATATTCCAACTGCTTGATGTCTACCTCTTTTAAATATTGCCATACTCCTTAGATGATGACGTTTGCTGTGTTTCCTGAGCGCTTACATGATCCAGGCACTGATCTAAGTGTCATCTCATTTAATTCTCACACTATAAGATAGGTGCTGTTATTATCCTTCCTTTTCAATTAAGGAGATGAGATATAGAGAGGTGAAGCCACTTGCCCAGGACTATACAGCATGGAAGAGGAGGATCCAGCATTTGCACTCAGGTAGTCAGGTTCTCACCATTACAAGGGAGGACCAAGCACTGTGGCGGGAAAACAACTTGTCCATTGGGGTCAGGGCTTTAGGTGTGTTGGCTAATGCTTCTTTTATTTCCCTTTCTAGACTTTCAGTTTCTCAGTTCCTCCCATGTTTACTGTAAAGTCTAATTCCTGCAGGAAATCCTTTCAGCCCATTCCACAGGGCCTTGATTTCCTGACTGAACCCTGACACACTCACAGTGCTTTCCAGCTTACATGCAACTTCCGTAGACAGGATCTCATTTACTTCAAAGCTCTCCTGGGATTCAAATTATTATTATTATTGTCTTTATGAGTCTCTGTAAACAAACCTTAGGCCTGTGAAGGATGAAAATGGTAAAAGAGAGAAATGCCCTTCCTGTGGTGCTGTGAAAAGTCTTAAGTGAGAAAATAGATACAAAATATAAGTGAAACAGATCATGCATTTGCCAGATGAAAGTAATTCTGAACTCACAGATATTTTTTGGAGAAGGTAGAGGTTGCAAGTCTGGAGGACAGCTCCTGGAGAGTGAAAATAAATTCCGCCGCTTTCCAGGAGGGTTTTGTTTCCTCCATATGTTTATGCATTTTCTTTCCTTTCATTTGTGATTCATCTCTGGCTCAAGAGATGTGTGGTGCTGGGGGTGGTGGGGAGGGCTGATGGCGGGGAGGGCTGCAGGGACCCTGTGACTGGCTGAAGAAATGTGATGCAATTATTGGCATTTGCACAAAGCTGGAGAGTGCAGACAGCCACAGGGTGGTGGAAATAGCTCTGGGAACCCTTACTTTTACTGGCAAATCACTTGATTTTAGGTGAGACCATGGGATCACAAAAGATAAAATTGGTAGCGGACTTTTACAACATTGCTGTTGCCGTGGCGAGAACACCCCCACTGCCCAGACGTGGATCTGAGCCTTGGATGAGGGCTTCCGTGGGGCTGTCTGGTGTTTTCTGCTTTCGTGCCCCTTTCCTAAGAGGATGAGCGAGGCCTTCCGTGGAGCTAAACTCCCGAGTTCTGCCCCAAATGCCACTTCCGGAATGCTGCAGGGCAGCAGCTTGGAGGGGCAGAAGTGCAGAGCTGTGACTCTGCTGTTTCAGGGCCCGGGAGCAGCGCGCACAGAGGTTGTGAGTGCTGACTCATAACTCATCTCCTGCAGGGATGCTAATCCAGCCGGGAGAGGTTGTATGCTGACCCTGGCATCAAGCAGACGCGGGTTTTCCTCCCTAAACAAACATTAATGGAGCCCGAACTGTGTAGCAGGCTCATGCCAAGTAAAACATTGTATTTCACTTCCTCCACTTATTACCTGTGTGACCTCAGGCGAGGTATTTAACCTCCTGAGTTTAGTTTCTGAATGGATTCTGATGTCTCCCTCTTAGGGTGGTGGAGATTTGATGGTATAATCTTCGCAGAGCATTCATAGCCAAATGTTAGGCTCAAATGCCTACCAGAGTGCCTGCCACAGAAAGGAAAGTCTGCTGATCAATGGCAAAACAAGAAATTATACCAAGGACATCGGACTTCTAATCTGATGCCCTTTACATGTTAACTTTTTAAAATCAGTTATATTGCATTATAACCACCCATCTCATGCCTTCCCTGTGTAACACCTCAGCTGGAGAGAGACCGCCTTCCTGATTCTATTCATTATTTTCCAATCTTGGGATATCCTTACATTTCCTTTGCGCTCCCCAAATCCTTTTCCATTCCCTCTCTTTCCTTCAACGGGGTGTCTACTTGTTGTGTTTGCTCGATGTGGACACCAGGTGGCGCCTGGCGTCGGATTTAGAGAGACCGTTGTCAAGGGAACCGGGCTCCGCGCCAGCCTGGGAGGCAGGAGGGCTTTTCTCCTGCAAGGATGCTAATCTAGCGGGGAGAGGTTGTGTGCTGTAAGCACTAACGTTCAGGAATTCTCCTCTCTTTCTAGTCATTTGGAAAGGAAAGGAATGTTTAATTTTTTTAAATAAAGTTAGATCTAATTTCACAAGAAAATCCACCCCTAAAAAAGGCCGCATTACACCCAGCTACCGAGTAATTCGAAATGCTAGTTTCCTAATGTTCCTGCGAGGCCTTCACTGAGAATGACATTTCCATTTTGTGTGGCAACAGGATAAAGAAGCAGAGCACAAACTCTAATGAGAAAGGTAGTTACTCAGACGGAGGTAAAGAGACCCCAGGGGGAACTACTGCGGCCTGGAAGGACAGCTATAACTATATTTCACAGAAGCGAAGATGTCATGGATTACAAGTCTCTCCATTGTTTTATTTGCACTAAAAAAGAAAAAAAAATAATTCCTGCCAATTAAATTAAATTGTTGATTGTAAGGCCCAACTTGATTTCAGAGATACTAAAAGGTGGGGAAAAAACACTTTGTGCTCTGTGTGTGTGTGTGTGTGTGTGTGCGCGCGCGCACGCGTGCTTGTGAGAGAGAGTTTTACTCTGTCGCCCTGGATAGAGTGCTGTAGTGTCATAGCTCACAGCAACCTCAAACTCTTAGGCTCAAGTGATTCTCTTGCCTCAGCCTCCTGAGTAGCTGGGACTACAGGCACCTGCCACAATGCCTGGCTATTTTTAGAGACCAGGTCTCTCTTGTGCTCAGGCTGGTCTCAAACTCAGGAGCTCAAACAATCCACCCACTTCGGCCTCCCAGAGTGCTAGGATTACAGGTGTGAGCCACCACGCCGGCCAAAACTTTGTGTCTTTGAATCAATAAAACATAACTTTGAGGATAGTATTCAGAAACATTGCCTCCTAGTTGATCTAACCTCCCCTGCAATTAGTCTCTACTCACAGTGCCTAAAAGATGGGCTTGGAAACAGTCAAGGCTACTGGACTTCCAGGAGATCAGTCCTTACCTCACAAAGAAAAGGAGTGAAAGTACATGCAAAGCCCTGTTTCCTCCACTTCTCCTTGGAGACTCAAATGATGACTCACTGCTAGACCAGGGGTTGGCCAACTATAGCCTAGGACCACATCTGCCCCAGCACCTGTTTTTGTATACCCCAGAAGAATGTTTTTCACAGGTGAACATTTACAATCAATTTGTTTATGGGAAACATTAACTAGGGCTCCAGTTAAGTGAAATGTTATCCCTCCTTAAACCATTTCTTTTGTTGTCGTAGACCTGTATTATAAAAAACATTATGCAATTATTAGGACTATAGTTTGAATTTTTATCAATCATTTATCTGTGGAAATTTGTTGTTTTCTTATTGTTACATAAATATCTACAATGTCCTCAATTTTACTACTTTGTTCTGCAAAGCCTAAAATATTTATCCTTAGGTCCATTTACAGAAAAGTTTCTGATCCCTACTCTAGACCAAAATGAAAATTACGAATTAGTCTGCTTCAATCATTAGCAGGAGTGCCAGGATATATGTATACAAAAGTTAGGGTGGATAAATCAGTTTATTGCAAATAGCCAGATCTAATCTGGCTATTTGGGTGTATAGACATAGTAGGAATGTAGCTTAAAGTAATGAGATTTTTTAAGCATTAGAATTTCCACATTATAAAATGAATGCTATTCTACCCAAAGTTGACACCTAGTGAGAGTCTGTGGTTATTCTAAAACTCTCAGAATGGTCTTTAGAACTAGTTTATGATCCATGAGATGAAAATCTATTATCCATAGGTTTTAGATTTTAGACACTTCGTTAAAATAAGAGTTAGCATTTATTAAGTATGTGCTACATAGGGTATTAGACAGTGAAAGGGATAAAATATGAGTATCACAACCTGGTTAGGACTTTATAGTCATATTTTGTTTTGACCTTAAATGATATTTACTCAAATTCCACCCACTAAGTTTAACTTCAAATGACTTTGAAAGGATATCAGAAATAAAATATACCCTCAATCGTATCTGATACAGACTTGCTAGGAATCACTGGACAAGTTAACTCTGACTAATTCAGACCATATTCGGAAAGGAGAGAGAGAAAGAGCTTGGGGGTGGAGAGAGGAAGTGAAGAAGAGACAGGGGATTGAGAGATAATGGGAGAGAGTAGGTAAGAAAACGACTCGCAGGACAGTCCAGGACGGTCTGCACGAGCTTGGATTAAAAAGTTGAACAAAGAAAAATGGGAAGGTCAATCCACATCCTCTTTAACCCATTTATGTAAATATAGATACAAATAGGGATATGATAGTTTATGTCCCTATTTATGTAACTTGACCTGACATACTAACTAAACTGATTTTTTTTTCAGTTTCTTTCAAAACTGTGTCTCTTTTAGAACAAGGGGACTTGTGCAGTCAGAAACCTCTGTAAGTTGACTTTTATTCATTATCAGGATCTCAGAGTCAGTGAACTTGGCTTATTGTGGCTGTAACTCAGATAGCAACATTCTTCTTGTTCTCAAATCTCTGTTTTGGGGTGTGGAGCCAGGGATGTCTCCTGAGGTTTTCTTCAGGGCCACATCCATGAGAAATATCAATATAGTTACCTCAAAATGTACAACTTTCTCAGGCAAATTTCAAAATAACATTTTATTATTTATGCTCTTAAGGATGCTTGTCTCAGTCCTTCCTTTCTTTTTTTTAAACAACTAGTACCAAGCATGTTCTTGCACTGCAAAAGCTAATGTTAATAGAGTAAAGGGCTTAGGAAAAGGGGAAGAGTTAGAGTATGGAGTCTTTGAACTAAAGAAGATTCCAGAAGGAGAGGTGAAGTGTTAGCCAGCCAGGCTTTTAATGTTTCAGGGACCATGACCAGATGATTTTTTTCAAGGCCGTGGACCCTTTGGGGCTTCCTTGGATTTTCAGCATGGCAGTGTAATCAGGATGGGGATACAACCGCGCTGAAGTCCTTGCTATCTGCTCCTCCAAACTGGCAAACGATCACCTTCAGCTTGCTTCTAGGGAAAGACCTGTGCTGAGATAACATTTGTGACAAATTAAGTCACGTGCATGGGTCTCTTTTTTTTTTTTGTCTTAAGTGCATACATACTTGTTAGGGTATAAAACCTCCCCAGAAGCAGATCTCATGTCATACAGCACCCCCCCCAAAAGAACATTCTGCTGGGAGGTAAAGCTGACTGTTTTATTTCTCTTTTGACTTGTGTTAAAAATGTTCTGTGCACAGAGCTGTCTGGAAATGATTATTCATTGGAGAAATTTTTTGTGTGTTTTTAATGTTCATCCAGAAGATTCAGCCACGGCTCAGTAGATAAGGAATTTCATACACTTTTGCATTCAAAATATTTTAATTATTGCAAAATGAAGAGGATGCCTTTTATTTATTTATGTGTTTATATTTGTCCAGATGACTATTTTTTCTAAAGTCTTGGATGCTTTCCTTTCTACTTCTGCACAGGATCTGTAGGGCGTATATGACAGGCCCCCTGAAAATACACTCAGGTATTGTTAAGTATAGACATGCCTGGGATTATCCCTTGAAACACCCCTCTCTAATAAAGTAAAGAAATACTACTTTAATGGATTTGAGACTTTTTAGATAAGATATTTATACTGAAATTGGCACACAAAAGCCTCAGGTGACACTCGCAGACGTTAACAGCTGGGGGAGGGAGAGTCTAGGTATACAATGGTAGTTATGGTTGCCTATCTAGAACAAGTAAGGTCTAAGGGTGTAATTTAGGGTGTAAGTTATTCTTCTAAACCTTTCCCTAGTATCACTGGGTAGGAGAGAGCTTCATAATGCTCTGGGTTTCTTCTTCCCTATGTTCTTTGGACTACAGAACCACCTTCTGTTCAACATGCATAACTATCATTGATACATATGTGGGTAAGTATATATAAAATTTACTGATGACACACAACCTGCAAGCACTATTCTAAGTACTTTCTGTGTATTAATTTTTCTGTGTATTAATTTTTGACTCTCACAACAGCCCAATGAGGTGCATATATTATTTTCTTTCCAAGAGGCCAGCTACTAATGCTTAGTCCTATACTGGCTAGTGCTATTAACTTGCTGATTTATTCCTGCCAGGTTTTGTATCAGTATTCTACTTTTAAGCAGAGCCATTCTAGGGAGGACTCTTTGGTCTCACAAAAGGCTAGCAGGGCAGACATGGCAGATGGTCATTCTGGCATCCCTGAAATTTCGTCCTCTTCCCTGTCATATTGGCTGCGCACGCTGGCACGCACGACAGTTCCTGGAAGACTTCACAGAGCCATGTGCCATGGCTAATGTGATTCAAGTCAAGCATAGCATTTTCTTTGGTTCTCAAGCATTTTCACCACATTGCCTATTATAGCAATAACACTAGATGTGGGAGATTGCCTAGTTTTGTAAATATTTTTATTATTGTTTGGATATGGGGCAGTATAGGTGGAAAGTATTAGAGTTTTTTGTGATACATTAACTCTACATTTTATTTGGCTTGTGTCAGCATTAATGTTTTGTGTTTTTGGAGTTAACTATTATTAGGGTGTCATTCAAAATTTTCTAAAGGTTGAAAACGGTCTTAATGGAGACCTCATCAGCAATCATGCCTATAAGGCAAAAGCAATCTCACTCTTTGAGGTCTCTTCATATATTTGAAAATTACATAGGTTGGCCTTAGAAATCAATTTAGAGTGTTATTATTGAATATGACATGTATTGAATTTTTCAAAGGAAATAAGCAATCTTTCTTCTCAAGTTCGTGGTGAATCAACACCCCAGTGTAACAGACGAGAAAAACTGAGTGGAAACCAAGCAACCAGTAATTTAACAAACTGCAATGGTAAGAGTAGAGATGGAAAATTCATACTCAAAAGAATTTTTCCTAAATGTATTTATATTGAAGTAAGCCAATCAAGTGGTTTTCTTTAGAGATCACAGTCATGAGCATAATTAACCCCTGTATGGTTCTTGGACATTGAGAATGTTTAGTGTTCTGGAAAAATAACTGCCTTGTTCTTCTATAAGACAGTGATGACCTTATTGTTAAAAGGAAACTCTGTAAGTATGCCTTTTGGTAATTATAAAAACCATGTGGTTATTAATGCATCTGAATACTTTGTAATTTTCCCTTAATATTTTTGTCTTTTAGTTTTAATTCTTCCCTCCAAATTTGCTTCATACCCTCTTGCCATTATCTTTGAAAAGGCAAATATTTATATCCTTCCAATATTAATGAGATCTTGCTTTCTCGATAACAAAATAGTGGCTTATTAGTAAGAATGAAAATGTGCAATTTTTTTTTCTTCAAGGTGTTTTAATTCACTTGCTTTCTCCTCTTTGAGGTTGTCAGTTCTGATGTTATTTTATCATAAATTAATAAAATATTTGGTGTATCATAAGAAGGGCCAAACTGCAGAACTTCGGAAGAACCCTGAGAGAATTCTGAGGTGGTATTTTCAGCTGTCTTTAGGAGACTGAACCCTCCTGGAAATAGCTATCTGGATGTCAATCTTTAGAGCTTTAATACCTTAATTTTCTTGTCTTTTTATTTCCAACTTTATTCTGCATTATTTTGCCTGGACAAAATTCACCCCTCAGTTAAGAAACATTTAAGATAATAGTTGTCAGAGAATTAACTTGTTTCCAGAAGGCTGTGATTTGATTTTGATTTCTTTAACTATTTTGATTTCTTTAACTATTCCAAATTGATGACAAATGGAGAGGTTTTTTTTCTCGAGCATGTAATTCCTTCAAATATTTTAAATTTGCCACAAAATGAGGAAGCTTTACCATCTGTGGTTTCTCAGCTAAACCTGACCATTGCTTATGGTGGTAGAGAAAAGTCTTAGGAAAGCCCATTGTATTGTAGTTGTTCACTTGATGGTAATTCTAATAGGAGATTGTGAGCGATTTGAGGACAAGGATTGTGTCTTATTCATTTTTATATTCCTATGCAGGGCTAGGCACATACTGGACACTCAACACAGGAGAACAAGTGAAAGCGTGTTGAGAGATGGTTCTGGGTCATGCTTCTAATTCACAATGAGACTGCACCAAAAGTGTCCAAGTGATATCATTGTAGTGTATCTTATATTCTAAAGAATAGTCAGCAAAATCATACGACATAGGTACCATATATATGCAGTGTCTGTCCTAAGGCACTCACACTATCACATTTATCTTAATAATTAGGAGAGGTAGTATGAATCCTCATTGCATATAATAGATACTCCATAATAATTACCAAATGAGGGAAAAACTAAAGCACCTAGCAAATAAGGGAATTGAAACAAAAATTCTCTCTTGACTGACTTAAGGCTACAGAGCAGGTTAACTGTAGAATTTGAACTAAAGCCCATCTCCTGAACTGGTAAATGTATCATGGATCGCTGACCTTACATAATAAAATGAACACTTTGTCCAGATACTTGTGAATTTTGTAAAGCTCCCAACCGTTTAATTTGGGTAAATGCCAATACATCCTAGTATAAGATTAGAAGTATGTAATACAGTGAAACCTCCATAGTTGACCCCCTCCCTACATTGACCATCACCTTAAGTTGACCTAATTTTCGTAGACCAGACATGCAGTACATGTACTCAATGGAAGACTGACTTCTACATATTACATATTAACCACCTCTATAAATAGTATCTTGACTACTTGGACTGTGAAATGCAATATCGGTTCACCCTCTATAACTTATCAGTTGAGTTTACCCTATACCAAGAGGTAGAAGGTGTGATCTTTGCCTCTTAGTTATATTATTTTTTTTAGTATACATTCTTTTTTCATGTTTTATTATTACAATGTGTTGGATTAGGCCTAACATCCTATTGTTATCATGTGTTGCTGAAGATTTCTTTGAGTGTGAAAGACTGGTCAGAATTGTAAGTACATCCTACAATTACTGAAAAATTTTACAGATAATCAAGACATGATGGCTCAAAGGAAAGAACTCAAAGAGCTGACATTGAAGGAAAAGGTTTATCTTCTGTATTTTCTGGGAAGCAGCAGCCAAAGAAAAACAGAAGAATATTTTGGTGTTAGCAAGACCACAGTTAGCGACATCCAAAAACATAAACATGAGTAATTAGAGAGACGGTAAAGAAAGCAGAGCCCTGTAGTGGAAAAGGAGGAAAACTGCCCTTGATGATGTCAATGTAGCCACATTAAGCTGGTTCAAACAAATAAGGGCAGTTAACATTCGAATCTCCACTCTGATGAACCAAGAAGTTGTTAAAAAATTTGCACAGGAATTGGGAGTGGCAGATTTCCAAGCATTGAGCTTGAGAAATGTAAACTGTGGCATGAGATCTCCAGAAAGTCTTGTGTAGTGACTCCACGGACATTCCAGGAGAAGGTGTGGAACGGTTAATCAGAAAGTGCCCAGACTGTGCTGGGGGCTTCTGGGCGCGTCCTTCCCTACCGGACCAAGAGTAAAGGCAGGCTTTGACAATAAGTCACTATCATTTTTCTCTTTCTCCAAATCGCCTGGGTCCAGATCCTTCCTATACTTTCGAAATGAGTCTCTGTTTAGGCCTGAGGTACAAACACCATGGGGCTGTGATGAGGTTCTCTCTTTTGATGTAAAATGAGTAGAAACATAGGGAGTTGTGTCCAATGACAAACTTAGAGCAAACTTCAAGTCTTGAATTTTTATTATTGAGTGACATGTCAGATTGACAGGTAAAATAGAAGGGAAGTTATGTTGATACAAGTAACAAGACATATCCATGTACTGTCCATTTTCTAAGTCAGTTTGGAAAACTATTGGCTCATCTGATTTCAAGACAACTCAGACGTCAATACCAATAGACAAATACTGATAGATGTTAATACCAACAGCTCAGTGATGATGCTGAATGATGTTTCTCCCTTTGGAATTGTCTGTGCTTGGAAAATGTCTCCAGCTCTAAGGATATGTCTTTTAATCCCCCTTTTGGCTAAACTTTACAAGTGGTAACTTAAGTTTATGGTACAAAAACTTTGATTCTGTCATCTTTAACAAATTTTCTAGCAAACAGAAAGAGCCTGAAAGACTGTCATGACCTTGAACAGGGCAATGACTTAAAAAAAAAATTCTCTGCATCCCTGATTTTGTCCCTAGAAGGCCTTCCTTCTGTTTTTACTAATGAACTTTACACGTGAAATAGGCAAGCAATAGCACCCAAAGGAATTGGGCCTGTTTCTCTTTATTAATGGAGATCTGGATGTCAAGCAAATGGGTCTCGCCTTCCTTCTATTTGTGGCTTTGCGTAGCCCAAAGCCATCATCTCGGATCTTCCCTAGGGCTACATCGTGGCTCACCCAGGATCCTGTACTTCCAAACTGCTGTCTGCGAGATTTCACAAGAGATGTTTACAGTGCTTATTCAGTTGATATTTAATAACATGGTCTGGTATCCAGTCACATGAGATGTTTACAGTGCCTTGAACAAATATTTGGATCAAAGAATGTCCAAAAAAGCAATCCTATAAAGTCTGTATTGTGAGGACCCAAGAGAACAGAACAGGCCATGGTCAGGACTATAAGCAAACATGTTCTCTCTTTTTTCTGAGTAGAAAATGATGTTGGTAATGTGCAAGCTAAAAGAGATATTTTATTGAAATTTGAACTAGTTGTTCCTTGTGTTAGAAAAGAATAGCGTGGGCTGGGCATGGTGGCTCCAAAGATAATAGTAGGCCAGGGGTGGGCAGGAGGATCACTTGAGGTCAGAAGTTCAAGACCAGCCTGAGCAAGAGGGAAACCTCACCTCTACAAAAATAGAAAAATTAGCTGGGTGTAGCTCCTGCCTATAGTCCCAGCTTCTTGGGAGGCTGAAGCCAGAGATTCACTTGAGCCCAGGAGTTTTTGTTTTGTTTTTATTTCAAATTAATATGGGGATGCAAATAATTAGGTTACATTGTTTGTTAGGTAATGTTCCTGTTGTAGCTGTGCCCCTCACCCAGGAGGTGTGCCATATACCCTTATATTGTGCCCCTCAGGTGGGAGTGCGCCATTCCGCCTCCTTCCTCCCCCCTCCCCAGACGTGAATTGAATCGAGTTTTTTCTTGTGCAGAGCCCAGGAGTTTGAGGCGCCAGTCAGACAACAGAGCAAGACTCTGTCTCAAAAAAAAACAAACAAAAAGGAGCAGCAAGCGAAGCAGACAGCTTGTATAAAATTCCGTGTCCAGGCGGCTCCTATGGCTCAGTGAGTATTTGCCTGAGGGTGGCAGGTTCAAAACCTAACCTGGACATACTGCAACAAAAAATAGCTGGGTGTTGTGGTGGGCGTCTGTAGTCCCAACTACTCAGGAGGCTGAGGCAAGAGAATCACCTAAGTCCAAGAGCTGGAGGTTGCTGTGAGCTGTGACACCACAGCACTCTAGTGAGGGGGACAAAGTGAGCTCTGTCTCTAAAAAAAAAAAAAAATCAAAAAATTAAAAAAAATTCCCTGTCCATATGAGGGTGACTATTATGGATTTGAAAGAATCATCATCCTTCCACAATAGGAAAGAGCAACAAAGACCCAAGTGGGAGATTGCAGCAGAGGTGGAGGAAGTCTGCACTGTGGCTGCAAGCCCGCTGAGAATGCTCTGAGATCCCTCGAAGTGTAGCTTCTCCTGGAGGTCTCACCTCAGCAAAAGGGCACCCTGCAAAATGCTCCCAAGCCATCTCAGACCTCCCAGGAGGTGGTTTTGTGTCCAGTGCTCCTTTAGCATCCTCAGAAGCTTTAAATTATTTGGATGAACCAAATAGATCCCTCCACGTGGCAAATATTCATTGAGTACACTCGTTATAGGTAGAATAACATGAATTGTGAATTGTAAAATCATGTCTGTGATGGAAGAAACTAACTGCAGTTTCAGCATGAAAGTGACAAAGAGAATTAAGTCCCAGAGTCACTTCTTGACTCCTCAAGATGTTCCATGGTCAGCAAAGGTCCCATAGGCAGAGGGAGGAGGAATCAATACCCCACCTGTCAGGGTCACTTCAGGAGCTGGTCGACTTCAATACACTAATTAATACCTTCTTTCAGGCAGCGGCAGAATTAAATGAAGATATTGCCTCTCTTTTCTAACACAAGAGCCAGAGGGGGCCTGGGTGGAGAGAGATGGTGAATCCAGACAAACTGCTGCAAATTAAGCAATTTAAGAATCTGGGAGTGTTTACCTATCTGCCATAGGAGACAGGAGTGCTCCTTCATCAAACGTTGTTTTGCTTTGCAGAGTTAAAGAGAATTGCAGTTAGGGATCCAGGTCTAGGAAAGAAGTCCCAGCACTGCCCTGACTGGTGTAAGACAATAGACTCCTTATTGAGGACACCATGGTGGTCACCCCAATTGCAGTCTCCCCATAGTACTACAGCCATGGTGAGCCCATCCTGCTTTCCCCAGTCATAGGTTCAGGAACAGACAGGTCTAAAGACAGTTTAGGACAATGAGATGCCATGAAAGATTTGCTAAAGGCAAATTTTCTGGGAAAGAATATTATTACCCTGGAGACAGTTTCTGGAAATGACTATCTTTCTGGATGTGAACAAAATGGTACATAGGACTGATGGCCACCAGCAGCCTCCCACGTCTATGAGGGGACCAGCTAAAGGAGTAAGCAGCCTCTGTGAAGAAGAGAATGAAGGCGAGGAGAAATAGCCTGAGTCCCTCATGGCATCACTGGGGGCCCAGGATGAACGATAGGGCAGGCATATGTCTGACCCTCTGATAGCTGGGCCAAGCCTGTCCTTCTCATTTTCAATTGGATTTTGAAGAATGGATCTTACTCTTGAAAGCATCATGATATACCCAATATTTTGGCAGGCACCGAGAGAAATGATGGCTGTCTCTGGCTATGGCCACTATTGCTAAACATTTTCAATTTACTCCCTTAATCTATCATGAAGCTTTCCTTGAACTGCCTTGCTGTAATAAATCATTTTATCCTTTTACACTCTCCCCCATGCTCCTTACCTGCACTTCCCTTCTAAGACTGACTTCATTCTGATTGACAGTGTAGGCTTTGGACTGTGTTTTATTCATTCAATATCCCAGTACCTGGTATAGAACTAGGTAGGACGTAGCATACTGTTAACACAGGACTACAAGGATGGAGAGGCGTTTGGCCTTACATCTGTTCTGTACCAAGCACTGTTCCAGGCACTGGACACACTGTGGTAAGTAGGACAGTCAAAGTCTCTGCCCACAGGGAAGTTTCACTCTATCTGGAGAGACAGATAAAGGAATTCAAGTGATATATAATATAATAGCAGGCAGTGAAATGTCAATGAGAAAATAAAGAGGGAGAAGAATGGGGTGGGATGGGGATGGGACACTATTTTAGGGGAACCCAGAGGAGATGACATGGGGGTGAATGAAGTCACACTGATATGCAAGGGAGGAGCACTACAGCAGGGGGAATGGCGTGACACAAGGCCACTGGGACCAGCAGGGGACAGCCAGAGAGGATGGGGAGACCAGCAGAGCCACATCAGGTGTGACCTTGCAGACCATGGTGGGAAACCAGTGGAAGGTTTAGACAAGGAGAGACAAGATAAGCAGTTCATTCTTAAAAGGACATCCTAATGGTGATGTCCAGAGTGGATGGCAGTGGGGTACAAGTGGGTGAAACAGACTTGGAGAAAAGGGCTCCAGAAAAGTGGACTGTGTGTAGGCAATGAAAGTGGTGAGCTGTGGTTAGATTAGGAGTTGAAATTATTAGGGCTTATCGTGACCTATTGAATCTCTCCTAGAAAATATGTACTTCACGGAAGTTACTCTTAACATGAAGGCTGACGCTTACTGCTCAGGCTATCATGTGACACAGTGGTTGTCGTCATAAACATTACTGAGGACCCCAGAGAGCTTTTGTTTATGTGGGTTAAATCTAATGATGAATTATTTTTAAATATTTTTTGATTGGTTTATTTAAAATGACAATAATAAACTTAATAAACCATAAGCTATTAACAGAAATCACATGTTTTATTCTTTTAGAAATGACATCTTTATAAAAACTAGCTGTATTTTCCAAAACAAAAGAAATCAGTGACTATAATGGGATTGGCTTTCTACTTTTGCTAATTCCTTTAATGTCAGTTAACAAAAGAGAGCTGATGTCTCCTATCTGGTGCTGCATTCAGTCTACAGTGGTATCGCACATCACGTAGCCTCTGGAAACCCCACCATACGCATGTAAGAGAAAGAGTGAAATAAGCGAGAGTGTATTAATATTACTATTCTTAAATGCTGCTCTCAGCCTCCCTGAAAGGATCTTGATAATCTCTAAGTTTCCTTAGACTGCACTTTTGAGAACTCCTGGTCTAAAGGGAAGATGACCCTGGTGGTAAGACACAACTCATCTAAAAGAGATAAAAACACAAGTCTCCTGTGTTAGCGTGATAAAATCATTGTAGAATTCCTTTATCACTTATAATCACCAGTTTGGAGGTCTGTAGAAAACTGGACCACCATTTAAAGATTGCTTTACATTCAAGGGTCCATAACCTATTAATCCTGGATAACATGAATAGGGATAAGGATGAAAAAGAAAATATTCTGACAGAGGAGGGCAAAGCAAAGGAAAAAAAAGAAACAGTCATAGGTCAATGAGAAGAAAGAGGCAAAAAAGGAGAAAGGGTCTCTGTTGCAGGAACAGGAGACCGATGATGAAAATTGCCTTCAGATGGCTCAGTGGCTCATTATCAATTACCTGTTCTGATCTGTTGTAGCAAGTCAGCTTTGCTTAGGCAGCGCAGTGGCAAATGGTATGCTCAGGGGGCTTCTCCCCAGAGGGGGCCCCAAGGAGGAGACACTCATGTCTAAAGCCGTATGTTGGTCTAACATTCTTCCCCAGGGTGCAAAAATAACCCCCACCTAAGCTTTTCCAGATCACGCGCCAACAGTTCATTCCTCCACGTGAAGCTCCGGCATTAATACTGTAACTGTCATAACATCTGCCATAGGTGGGTGTGAGTGAATGTAAAATAACCCAGCGCCTTCTTTGGCTGGATCAGAAATCCAAAGAGTGTGCTCAGATAACCCCAGGAGTAAAGGAGGAAGGAGAAACGTCATCCTCTCCAGAATGAGAATCAGCCCACAACCAGCTTTTCTTTCCAGGAAATATGATGAATTAGTAAATGACATTCAAGTTTTGATGAAAGGAGCCGTGGGAATCCACAACATCATTTCATGGCCTTAAACATCAAAGTGATGTGGGGGGTATCAGAACAGGTTTTAATGAACCAGGCACAAGTTTCCAAAGAAGTTCTACTGAGTTCCATTCAGTCTCATACAACACAAGCCCAGCTGCTGCTAAAATTAATGCAGCTTGAAGTTTCGGTGCTGGGTGAAAGGTGGCCCAAATTTCAGTGACTTGCTTACTCCTCTTGGGGGCATGGGATTTGGTATTCTGCCACACATGTGACACCATTGAGAAAGGTTATTTAAGCCCATTGGGGCTGGTGGCAGAAGTCTAAATGCTTATCTTCTTGCAGCTAGAGCATGTGTAACCCAATGGATTGTCTTGGGGTTGTGTGGAATTAATTAGTTTGAGGTTTTTTTTTAAAATCTAAAAACTTTCTTTTTCTTTTTTAAAATGCAAAGCCCTGGTGTTTCAGGGCTTTGAAAAGCAGCTGGCCTGTTGTGCAGCAGTGCATGGCTCAAAGCAAACAAAGAGGTTAGGGAACAAGGCTTCTCAAGAGCAAGGTGTGTTCCAGGGACTTTAAAAGGGCACAGCTCATTTACAACTTGGTATTTGCTACTGACATCATTTACATTTTTGTAGGTTTTAATAGTCATATATGCACATTGTTCTTTTTTGGAAAATAAGCACATCTGAACATTTCAAAGATTCTTGCAACAATGATCACTCTTTTATTTGCGGCTCTATTTAAGTAAAAAATACAATGTGGACTGTGTGACGATTTCACGTTGAGTTGGTCACTGGGTAAAATTTCCTTCTGTTTTGGCTGGAAGTCATTAGATCGAAGTCATTAGCCACTGGTGATATGTTATCAGTTCTTGCTGGTTTACTCTAATTGCAGTGGAGACACTAATAAAACGGGCTGCCAAGGCCACTTGCTGGCAAATTTGTAAAGCAGTAAGTAATTCTCTCTCTTATTTCCTCTCGAAGACAGTGGGTGTCGTAGTGACAGTAAAAAGAAGTTGATGTCATAGACTCTACAATCAGAGACATCTATGATTGGATTTCGTTCTTTCAGTTCTTGATTCAACAAGGATTTATTAAGTGCCTACTGTGTGCTGGACTCTGAGGCATTGGGATGCAAAACTGAGAACAAAACAAGCACAGGTGCCCACCTGCTAGTCCGGGAGGCAGCCACCGTCATCTAGGTGACAGGCTCAGAGCTCAGCCTTGCGCCGTGCCAGTTTCTATGCTGTTAACCTTTCAGCTATGAACCTCCCCTCTATACAGAGGTCTGTGGGGGTGATCTGGGACTCTGTGAACTTTCTCCTTTGCCAGCTGGCCTCCTATAAAGGCCTGCCAATAAGTATGCTAGAGGAAGTCTAGGGAGGTGGAGAAGGGTTTTTCTTCTCCCTGTTTTCTTGTTGATCCTCTCAGCTTCGTCCCTGCAGTGACCTTGGCCAGACAGTGGCAGTTGGGTCCACCTCCACCCTCTTTCAGAACCCTCACAGCCAGCCTGTTGGCACGTTCGCAGAAGTAATAGCAACAGCGGGGCGTGCTCCTCTTCAGAGGTCGGAGCCCTAGCTCTGCAGGGTTCTTCTCTGAGTTTCTCCGCTGTGATAATTTCAACCCCTTCCCTGGATCACAGCTGCTCCTGCTGTTGTATTTAGAGTTACCTCAGTGATCCCTTTTGCCCATTCAGCCCTCCGCCATCTGGGAAGTAGCTCCCTATAGTAAATTTCATGTTAAAATGCCTCAAGTGGCTCTTGTCTTCTTGACTGGCCCTGACGTTCCCAGACCATGCCAATTTATCTTGCGATGTTTAAGATTTGTAACAAGGATGCTGGGGAATACTAGTTGGTTATGAACCTTGTCATCTTGTTATATTCACCATTTCCAATAAGGAAAAAGAGCAAGTGAGTTCTTCTATTTAGTTGCATATTTTGCACTACTCAAAGAAGGGAAAATAAAAATATCCATGATGACTAGAAAGAGATCAACATCGCATCTTTGTGAAAGAGAGACATGTATCAGGACCGGCTTTTCTTAAACATGTGTTAGAGCTACTAGGAGAAATAATTTCAAGACCTTCTACCAAAAAATAACTGGATATTATGAATCCATAGTCTTTCCTTTTTTTGACTTGGGAACAGTCTTACTGTCATTCTCTGGCAAATTTCTGCAAATTCATTTTATTTCTATCATCTCCTTATAGAATACAGATTACTTTAACCAGAATATGTGTGGATTTTTTAAATAAAGAATGCACTTCACAATGCTCATTAACACATCTGAGCCCACTTTTAAGTCCTGTTCTTATTAGTCCTTCATGTGAATTTCTAAGTACAGAATAAATTTTTTCCGACGTGCAATCTAGCATATAATGAGCTGGACTTGGCAGAGACAAATTATAAACTGGATCAATGTTTCCCTCTCAAGTATTAATCTGCTATTCCAATGCTGTTAGATTCATAACACCTACGCACTTCGTAATCCACTATGAAATGAAAATAGTAATCTGGCTGAGTATCAAGTGTCTGTCCCTCCACTTGCCCTATCGAAGTTACTTTAATATGTTCTAACGGAAGTCTGGCAAGAAGATACAGGTCTCTGTTCACAGGTGATGGGGAAAAGCCTAAAATGCACAAGTTTAGTTTGACTTAACTTTAAAGAAGTGCAAACCAGGTGCTTTTAAGTGAAAGATTATATTGAGTTTAATTAATAATTAAATATCACTGGATAAGTCTTCGTAAAGATTTTCCAGATTGTGCAGTTGGCGACAGTTCTCAGAATCTGAAAATCACTCTCGTGACTTGGTAATGTGTCCCTTTGTGTCCCTTCTAATTCTTTGTTACTCATAGAATGGAGGAGGATCTCTTTAAATTGTCAGATGAAAGATTATGAAAACATAATTGTTGTTGATAGATTACTGTATAATTTTTGGCATTTAACTAAGTAGAGTAACTGCTACAACAGAACACTGTCCACTTCCTCAGCCCTTACATGCATTAAAAGGTAACAAGATTGACCTGGAGTTGAATCCTATTCCATGTCAGCATTAAATTATATTCTTCTGAGCCTGCATGAACTGAAAAATGAATCTATTACATTCAGAGGTGGATTCCCAGTAACATTTTACTTATTTTGTCCAATAATTACATTTCAAAATCTGAAATATAGTTACGTTCCTTTAATCAACCATCTGACAAATGGTGGCAAGGTTACCACAACACAGAGAAATAATTTAACACTTAGAGCTTCATATATATAAAATAAATACATTTTTCCTTATACTTTTTAGGTTCCAATATATTTATAGATGAGAAATTTAATGGGATGGTCCATAAAATATTTTCAAATGTAAGATTATATTACGTTACAAATTACACAAGAGAAGTAGTATGAAAAAACTTCACAAAGAGGCAAAGTGTTAAGTAAAATGTCCAGCCATCAAAGACCATTTTCATGTATGTTTTAAATAGGTGATGGTGGGTATCAAAATACTATGGCCTTTAGATTCTATTGCACTTATTAAAAATGTAACAAAATGTTTGATGTTTATAGATGTGAATATTTCTAATATGCTGAAATTATGTCCTGGCAACTATTTAAACTAATATTAAAATATTTTAGGTAACGGCCTAAAGGTACCTACTTTTCATACCTACTTTAGAGGGCAGATGAGTGAGAAAGTCTGAAGATCGCTGGTGTCCCGAGACCAGCAACCAGTGGGAACAGAGGGTTCAGGGATTTTGGTGCTGAATGCCGTCTCTGCGTTAACAAGCAGATCCTGCGTCCAGCAACAGAGAGTCTTTTACAGGACACTGGTGTTCTTGGGCACAGGACACTGTTTCTTAAATGAGGATCACTATAAATCATAACAATTATAAAACTGCACTTAATATTTTTCTGGCACATCCATTAAAACAATTTTTAGAATTAAAATATTGGCATTCACGTTTCAATGCCGTATAAAGTATTTCTTTCTGCTAGTATCCCTCGGATCATCATCTCAGCATGCTTAGCTCGGGCTTAACACCTGCTTATGTATCTTCGGCTTTGCTTGGCGTGCACAAGATATCTAATGTATGTGGAGTTTAATTAACATTAGACTTGTATGTTTGAAAAAATAGCCCTGTCTACGGCCGTACCACCCTAAACGTGCCCCATCTCGTCTGATCTCCGAAGCCAAGCAGGGTCGGGCCTGGTTAGTACTTGGATGGGAAAAAATAGCCCTTCAACCTCAATAAATAAATATAACTGTATAGAGGTAGAGAAAACTGTCGCTTCATTCCATAACTGCCACAGCTTAGATAACATCTCTGACCCAGCTGTGCAGGTCTGGCCAAGACTGGTTACCTGTCGCTCTTTGCTCTATGCTGGGATTGGAAGTTCTGAATGGGACTTTTCAAGTCTGCAGGAGTTGCAAGTTGTGGAACCCTATAGCTTACAAATCCTGAACCCTGTAGCTTCCCACCTGAATCTGTAGCCTCTAGATGTAACTACAGATTGTAAAAACCATAATTATTGGGGGCAGATGTAAAGCTCTTTGTATCGCATATGACATTGGAAAGTACAAAATTAATCTTGCAAATGTTACTGAAATGTAAATGTCAACACACTCTCAATTCTGGATGTGTCACAAACATCACCAGTGGCGCCTGGAGCGTTTCAAAAGCAAAATCTCAAGACTGAAAGACAAAAGCAAAAAATGCAAGCGGTTTTCTCCCGTTCCATTTGCAAACGTGCTTAGCACAGGCTCTGTCAGACCCTTGCTCACAGAACCAGTCACTCTGTTTAAATAATCTGTCCACATCATCCTCTCTCTTCTTTTCTGCAGGGAACCGACTGTATCCTTGAAACTGCTTTTATGTGAGATTTTCTCCATTTCCTGCCTCCAGCCTCACGTGATTTTGCCCTAAATTCTTGTTTCTAAGAAGCATACAAGTCCATAGACAGTGTAGTCTGTGCTAGCCCAGCCTTGCTACCAAGCAAGCTCTTTGTACAATTGTTCCTGATCACACCACAGAGAGCCTGCTGTCCCTGCGAGGGTGCCTTTGTTCACACTTTTACAAGGTTGGTGAGGCTACTGTGAAAATAATTTCACCACCAGGGAGTTCAGAGGTGATACATCAAGCTGTTTCTTAGTTGTGTACTTGGGTTAATTCTTTATTTTCTTAAAATAGCCAAGAAGGGAGTCAGAAGGTAGAGGAGGAGAAGCCAACAGCGTGAAGGCCTGAGGCATCTGGTGAGAAGGATGAGCCTAAGTCAAAACTCTGGATTTGTCTCTGCCCCTCTACGTGCTATCTGGAAAGAGTATCCTTAAAAGTATCATTGCAAACACATGGCCTTCCCAGTGTAGCTGAATGTAGAATTTAATAAATGGAACGGATCTAGTTTTACTTCCTGTACTGCTTGTACTTTCAATAACCTCGGTATCGGAGTAGCACGTTTCAGTGGACACGTTTATCAGCAGAGGCTTCGTTAGACTAAGAAAGGGCGGCATCTCCAGCCCTTAGAGGATTAGAACATTCACACATACCCGCAGGAAGGATGGATTTTAACACACTAACAGCCACATGAGTTGTATTTAACTTATGCTAGTTTTGAGCCCAAGGCCTTGTGAAGCATATAAAGTCACATGTCCCTTCACCTAATAAAACACTGTGGCCCCAGGGGAGAATTTTTTTTCCTAGTGTGGCAATCGGTGTGTTAAAGTCAGAAGTTCAGGATGGTTAATGAGTTTGCTTGCAATGCTGGAAAGTAGCAGAACCCCTTAGAAAGACTCGGCCAGCTCGGTCTTGTTTAGTGGGGAGAGATCAGTGCACTGCGACCCCCCTTCGGGTGACAGTAAGACACATCCTGAGGGTCTGAGTCACAGCGGCACCTGGATCCATCAGCAGACTTAATCACGACGGCAGCCCCTGGACACTCCCTGTCTGGACCACGTCAAGGCTCCAGGACTAAACAGTTCAAACTGCCCATCTGCCGTGATGAGTTCTGAGGTGCTTGAAACTTCTCAGAAAAACAAAAAAGATCTATTGTGGGCATTGATCACTGCCTCCGTGAAGAGGGGCACATGGCTGCACAGGTCAGGACTGTTAGTAGTCTGCTGTGTTAAGAGAGAAGGGATAATAAATTAGAGAGCACTTAATGTTGGCACCACTGACGGTGGGCTGGGAATTGATAGGTCTAGGGGTGAGGCCAAGTCCTGTGCCAGTGCTAACAAACCACCTAAATCCTCACACTCCCTTCAGAGAGCGCCGCTTCCCTGTTAGAGCTTGGCTGGACGCTGGCTCCACCCCCAGCACAAGCCTGTCCTTCCAGCCCTGTTCAGTGGGGCTGTTAGTTATCATTCTCCTATAGTGTTATGTGAAAGGTGGAAGGTTGGGGTGAGTCCGTGTCCCCAGCCACCCCACTTCCATGTCACATAGGCATGGATTTACTCTGTGTAAAACTCGGACCTGGGGAGAGTGATAGCACTAAGCTGTAGCACAGTGTACCTGGTACACTATTGCTATGGAAACCCGAGGTCATTTTCATCACAAATTTCCACTCCAAATACTGTCATAATTGTAGCGTACTTTAGGACCCTGGAGGATAGATAATGATCCAACCTCCGCTGGGGCCTTACAATCCCCTGGACCTTCTAAATCAATGTATTTCAACCACCTAGGTAGAAACCTGTGAGTTCTCTTTGACCCCTTCCTCTCTGTATCCAGCCCTACCTAATCGCCTCTGGACTCTTGAGTTCTGTTCCTACCACTGTTACCAAACTCACACTTCTTCATCCCCAATTAGTAGAAATTAGAACAAGACTGAAGAGGCATTTATACAGGCAAGGCTTATGGAGGGGAGTGCTTTGACTGAACAAAAGGGAGACAGTTCTGGGTAACTGGTTAAGGAGCAACCCGACTGGCTCTCCAACAAAGGGCTGGGTCGGGGGGAGGGAGGACTTCTAGAAAGAGAAGGTTTGATGCTCATATGAATTCATGGCATGTAGAGGTGGAGTTTTACTAGCAGCTCCGGATCCGGCAATCATGTTTCTTCATGTATCACATGTCTGATTAGCATATTTAAGCTCTATCCTTGGGCATGACTTTTAGCACTAAAATGAGTCAATAAGTTTGTGAGTGGTCAGCTTTGGTCAGCTTCGTCTTGGCAGTAGCAGTTTGCCGGGGCTTTGACTGAGCTGGGGGGGACACTGCTCCAAGGATTGCCAGGGGTCCTGTTAAAGAAAGCAGAACTACCTTCTGCTGAAACTGGGTGTTAATCATTTTCAAAGCTCTTGTTCAGTACTGCAAACAGACTTCAGCTTGACTCAAGGTGTAGGTAGGCAGCCGAAGTCCACCTCCTAGACCAGCTCACCACCATGCCCTCCTTTGAAATCTTAAATGTCTCTCTTCTTCCTGATATCTTCATCCAATCTCTTTTCTGCATGGCCACCAGAGTGATAATATTTTATTTAAACATAGCCATGTCCGTTCTGTATTTAAAATGCTTCAGTTGCATTTTTCTATCAATTTTCTACCAGGTAGTGTTTATGGTCCTTACCACGACAGAGCGCCGTGAGTTAACCCTGGGAGCGGCTTCCTCCTCCTCTCTGCAGCTCATCTTCCCATGTTCACCACTTTCCGCCTTGGACCTGTGGGCAGCAACACTGGATGGCTGTAACTCCCTCCACGAACCCTTCTGTGCCTTCCTTCCGTGCTTTAACTCACACTGTTCCATGTACCTGCTTTTCTGTTCTCCCCACACTTGAACTCCATTTACTTTCAGGACCTCCTCTGTGATATCCGCTGGGAAGACGTCTCATCCTGCATGTCGGGTAACCTGCCTCCAAGCCCCCAGACTACCCTGGGTACCTTTCCACCACTGAGCTCATTACTTTTTGTTCATTTACTACCCCGTTTCCCCGAAAATAAGACAGTGTCTTATTTTAAGGTGTGTTCCCAAGGATGCACTAGGTCTTATTTTCAGGGGACGTCTTATCTTTCCTGTAAGTAGGTCTTATTTTCGGAGGATGTCTTATTTTCGGGGAAACAGGGTCCTTGGAATTGTCTGCTTATGTTTCTCTCTCTCCACCTAGATTTAGACTCTGAGTTCCACGAAGTTGTGGAAGGGACGTTATTCAAATTCCTAGTTTAATGCTTAGCATAAAGCGATGACATCTGAAAAATAATGATAAAAATAGTGGCAATGAGAGCCTCCTATGCACAGGCATTAAATATGCATTTACTATATCTTATACCATTTCGTTCTCGCTGCAGCTCTAAAAGGTGGTGATTGTTATGCCCATTTTATAATGAGGAAACTCAAATTCAAACAGATATTGCACCTTGCCCAAGGGCACCTGGCTGGTGAGTGGCAGGATTAGAATTTGAATCTCCATTTGTTTTACTACAGAACACACATTCTGTTTACTATAACCACCTGCGAAGGTCATTCTGGAGGGGCACTCTGCTTTCTGAATCTTAATGAGATGGGAGGGAATGAAGCCCTGATGAAGTTAGCCCGAGTGTCTGCTTGGACACTACACCCCAGAGCAAGCGCAGCATTTCATCACTGCCTGTACTTGTACGTTCTTCACCCTTGATAGTCTCGTAGCTGTGGACACTCAGATATTTAATGGACTGACTTGCTAAAAATGTAACTATTAGTAGTTCATGGAGCCAACAATAGTACAAAGAACATGCCATTCAGATTTGGTTGTGTATGGAAATTGAAGACATTATAGAAAAGGAACGTCTATAGACATGATTGCACCTAGAGTTATTTTTCCCCATGATTTGTGGATTTACTTGTATGAAAAAGTATTAAATGTGAAATTAAAAGTATCAATATAGTTAACAAATTTAACATAGTTGCAAACTTTATTTGAAAAAGAAGAAAAAAATGAGGGTTCAGGACCGTTCCATAAGGTGGAGAAAATCTATAAAATGTATGTATATTTCAAAATGACATTTCTGTTACTTAAATTAGCATCAGTCACTGTGACAGCTGCAAACCATTCCTGAAGTTTCTGGTTTTTATGCGGCGTCCAAACCAGATCATGAGTCAGTATCATGTAGAAATTCCTCTCTGTGTTGCCAGCAAATGGAGCTCATTTAACTGATGAAATTCAACAAATATTTATTGACCATCTGTTGTAAGACCTGAGCAAGGCATTGTGGAAGATATAAAGATAGTACATTCCTCTCTTTACATTCTTAACAGAACAGGGACTGATTAAAAACGGAATGAGAATACGAGGTGTTATCTTGAAAGTGAGTGGCACAGACAGTGGATGTTACCAATCCCCCTTACCTTGGTTTATAGTTCCCCGCAGCATCATTTCCTATGGTCACAATATACAAATATAAACACATATCTGGAAGATGTGTGTGTGTGTGCATGGGTGCATGTGTACAGTCATGCAGCACTTAACGATGGAGGCACCGTCTGAGAAGCATGTCCTCAGGTGATTTCATCACGGACAGCACGTTCTTAGCATAAAGCTAGGTGGGGCAGCCTACTACACACCTAGGCTGGGGGGGACAACCTACTGCACAGACCTGTGCAACGTGATTGTAACATGATAGTATTTCTGTATTTAAACATTGAGAAGGTACAGTAAACATAGGATATTATAATTTTATGGGAGCACTGCTGTATATGTGGTCTATTGTTGGTCAAAACATTGTTATGCAGCAGCACATATGGTATTCTTATCTATCTATCTATCATCTATTACTGTCCCTCTCACTGCCTGTGCCTCTACCTGCACAGATTTCTTGCTATTGCCCTCCTGGTCTTCCCCACTAGAATTTTCAGTTTAATGAGGGCAGTGACTGTGTGTGTCTTGATCACCATTGTATTCATAGCAACTGTAATCATTTCTGGCACTAGTGGGAGCTCAATTTGTTGAATGAATGAGAAGATTTGAAGAAGAGTAAAATTACTATACACAGAACTGATTAAAGAGCAAGGGGGCACTTGAATTAGTTCTTGATGAATGAAGATAATCTTGGTAAAAACAGAAAGACGTTTCAGGAACGTGATTTAATGGGCAGAGGTTTTGGGGTGGTCATGAGATGTGGGGAGACCTGCCCAGCAGAAAGGTGTGTTTCCTGTTGTCAATTCAGCCACAGGATTGGTTGGAGCTGAGTTGACCAAAAGGAGCTTCCTCTGGAGCACAGGCGCTAGAACTGTTTGAGAGACTGAGTCAGTGACGCCAAAGCAATTTCTGCGTCCCCAGGTTTGTGGCAGTCTGTCTCCATGCGTCTATGCTTGTAACCCTGGTTTGCTGCAACTACCTGGGACGGCATGTTTACTGTCTTGCCTATAGCAAATGGCTAACAAGGCCCACATGAGCAGACTGTCAGCACTGACAGGCTAAAATGTCACACTCCACTGAAAATGACACTTCTCCACAATATATTTTGCAGGAAAAACCCTTGAGAGCAAGGACATTGGCTCTTCTCGTGTTTTAATTTTTGTAACCCATCCCCCCAACATACACACACACACTAGAAGATTTATCTATCTTGAACTTGCTCCTGAAGCTCCCACAAAGACTGATAATCAGTGATACAGAGTTCAAAACCCCAGTACAACCCTCATCAGTCATCCAGATACATCTGCATGAATGCTTAGCTGTGTGCCAGGCTGGGGGACTTTGCCAGTGAGATCATTTTCAATGAGGATTAACTTTGTATGTCTGTGTTTGAACTTCTGGGTCATCCAAGTATTCTCTGTCTCCACTTGGAACCTATTTAGAAGTTATATAATTATTAATTTGTTGAACTTGTTTACATTATTCTTTGCTTTTGGAGTTTCATCAGATCTGATTTTTGCCTCATCTGCTTTCCTGAGTTTCAAAAATGAACTGCGGGAAGCTTTTATATTTTACTAATGAAGATAATATTAAGATTGTTTAATTTTTTAAAACTGACTCTGTTGTTTGAATGGAATTCTCTAGGATCCCCAATATAAAAAATAGACCAGAACAGAATCACAGGTTGGGAGATGGGCCCCTCTCTTCTTTCTCCTGCCCCCGCCCCCATCCCCAAGGCAGGTGCCCTTCTTTTACTCCACTGAACAAAATTTGATAAGCACCGCATTCCAGTGACACAAGAGAACGTTGAATTGTGTCATCATGAAGACCATCACTCATCCAAGGTTTCCTCTGTAGTATATTTGCCCCAACTGGACCTTTCTCCTCCGGCAAGTTTTGCTACCAACAGTGTCCTTATTCTTTCTGCAAATTCTCCCTTCTGTGCTGGGAATTTAACGTGGGAAAGTATAACCTGCACTATGTTCTAACTAAATATAAAGCATCCTAGGAACACTATCAATGATTCTTGTGGGAGAAAAAGAGAAACTTTGACTCACCAAATTCTTTAGGTTTTGCCTAAACTCTTAACATTTCACTCATTTAGTACAAATGCACAGTCCACAGAACAGGTGAAAGGTGCGAGTTAAGTTGTATTAGCACGGCACTTGGATTGCCACCAGGAGCCTAAGGATTTATGCCCTTTTGTTAATCTTCAGGATCCCTCTCCACACACTCCCTGTCTGTTAGTGAGGCTGTTGCTACTTCACACACAGTGAGAGGTGGCTGCAGAGGCCATCAAGAGGAGGCAACTCTTATCACAGGTACCAGACAGGATTGAAATTAGGTTGGGCTTTTATCCTTCCATCCTTTCCAAGAGTCATGTCAATGACACCTATGGTTGAAAAGTGGCCAGTGTTGCCTGGTATTAATTATATTTGGAATCACAAACCCTCGTGCAAAATTACTAATTTAAAGTAATTGCGTAAGAATATACCAAGACAGCATATAATTAATTAAATTTGGCAGAGGACAGTCTCTACCTTGGGAGGAGGGCATAGTTTATAAGAATATACAGGGTGACCAAGTAGGTGGGGGAAAAAATATTAGAATAGGTTTAAATTTTTATAGAATTTTGCAATTTTTATATTTTTGTTTATTTCTAATATACATAGTGTGTTATTATAGTACCACACATATGTAATTTACAAATCTATACATCTGAAAGATTTTACTCTATATGGGATACAAGAACTACTTCGTGTGACACTCACTACAGAAAAATAACTTCCACATTTGATTGTTCGGTAGTTCAGATGAACACAAGCCAAGGGGAGGGGCATGAGGTTAGAAGGAAGACTGACATCCATCAGACCTGAGTTCAAATCTCAGCTTCCCCACTTACCAGCCTGGTCATCTGGAGTAACTTTACATTTCTTTGCATTACGTTTCTCATCTGTGAAAAAGGGATAATAATCCCATTATTTTAAATCTGGCAATTTATTTAAAGTGTATCCTAGAGTGTTGGGCACAGTAAATAGTATCTGTCATCCTTTGTTCAAATTGGGCTCCAGTTTGTCACATTTTTAGCTGTGTCACTATAATACAGTTGTCTTAAAACTTAGATAATATCTAGTCCCTTGGGCTAGAAAGAGATCCAGATTTTCTTGTCCTTTTTCAACTCTCGGATCATAAAATCTACATCCTGCACTTATGAGTTTGTGTTCCAAGGGAGGAGGACCCTTGATCTTCATCTGCAGTGGGCTCTGCCCTGCTCAGCTGTGGCCAGATTAATGCAAGTCCATGTCCACATCACAGGATTCATTAAGAAAAGAAAATTCAGCTCCCACTATGTGGTTAAAGATAATGGAAATTTGCTTATTAGATGTCTTCCAGAGAGAGAATTTCTTAATTACATGCTTTTGATTAAAATGAAGTTAAATAGAAGCAATTCGGAAGCAAGCCTTGTGATTTTGTTTTCCTGAACATAGTGTGGGGGTCTGAAGATTAAGAAGAAACTTCCTGAAGTTCTCTTACATTTGTCGAAGTTTCAGAGACTGCAATCAAACAAATAAGCAGACAGTCACTCCACACATTTTGGTAGGTGATATGTAAGTATAGAGTTCACAGAGAACAAATCACATGAGACTACCTTAATGTTTTAAAAGAATGAGTTACTAGTCCAGTTGGCAAATGGACTGCCACTGAAATCTGTTTGATTTCGGAAGAGCATCGTCAGGGTCTATTGTGTTAGCTTTGTGGTGAACGTGGGGAATGAGGCCCTGGCCATGCCAGGGCTTTAACCAGCTCGTCGCTGTTCTGTGCCATTCAGCACCAAGGCTACATGCAGCATGGAAACAGCCCACCATGGAGAACAGCACAGAACTCACGGTCAGTGAGTCCAGGCTCCCCCGGCTCCCTTTGCCCGCAGATTCTGACGTAGAAGAGCTTGCTGTGCTGTTCTTCCCAGTCTTTGGGACTTTTTGAAACTCAGCAGCCTGGACCTTTCTCACACTCCTTTCCATCAAACGAATTTCATTTTTGTGAAGGTTAAGTCTTACATTTACTATATCCATTTCATTTTAGGCATTTAACATTTTAAAAACCACCCTCATGTTTTTCTATTGTTACTGTTTTTGTTAGTCCCTTGGTACCAAGTTAAATGTGTTTCTGGTTGTCTGCCCTGTGCCCACTTTGCCCCTAACCCCAGGGAGTTTTAGTGTGTGATTTGGAGAAATAAATGGAAATAGGACAGAATCGTCTGTATTGGATGAGAGAAAGGACTTAGAAGAATGATTCCCAATCCTGATGGCGCATCATAACCTCCAAGGGAGCCATACAACCATCAAATTCCTAAGGCTCACCTTGGAATCTTCCAAAGGCCAGACCTATGACATTGTGTTTTTAACAAGCTCCTTTGCAGCCAGCCTAGAACCAGCTGTGAAGCTGTGATTTAGAATCAGTAGACAGATGACCTTTAGCTCCACAGTTTTAAGATGCCACCCATTTCCCTTGTTGGCTATTAGGATAAGACACAGACTTTCCTTGGAATAGTGAATCAGCAAAATAAGCATTTCAACATTGATGTTGGCAGCTGCCCCCACGGCAGTGAATTGTAGGTGTCAGGCGCAGAATGTTAGAACCAGGTACATTATGCAAGATAAGCATCCCCAGTGGAAATAGCCTTCAAGTCACAAAAGCCTTCATACCACTAAATTTCAGCTCTCGGGAACATCATGTTTATTGGGCAAATTTAAAAGGCAAGCTGATCTGTTAGCTGGGCAGTTAGAATTTAAACAGATAAGGAACATTCTTAAGCCAGAATGCAAATTGGGAATAGACCTACAATTTGTGACTATTTTCATCCCTGCAAACTCCCCATCAGCGTAAAAAAACACTTTTGCCATTATTGGAAATCTTTATTTGTGAGGGCTGGGGGGCCAGGATGGAAGTATGTTTATTCTGCAGCTGGTCATTAGCCTGGAACTTGCTCAAGTTGATTTTATGACCATTAATTTCAATGCCCTGATGATAAAATTTATTTCAAAGGACGTTTGGATAACATCTGCTCCCCATTTCCATCTTTTCTTCCTCCCTCAGTAAATATAATTTTTCTGGTCATGGCTTAACTGACAATTTTAAGCAGGCAAACCTTGAACTTTCCACATTAAATAGGGATCTAAGTTTTTAGAACATTGTCTATAGCAGTGGAATGTTTTCTTAGTCTTGTAGGAAAGCATAAACAGCCAGCTGAGCTAGGGGCCTACTGCTGTCGAATCTTGGTAAGAGAAATGCCAAGAGGTTTGAAGGAGAAGGAGGAAGAGAAGAACAACTTGATGTAAAGCTGTGCTTCAGCACTTTCAGCAAATTATGGGATATTTATAACCTGTTCTTGGTTGTTGACTGTGCAGGCTTATTGTAGCAGAATAGAGATTATACCCTCCCTTGCATACTTTGGGTATCTGGCAAAACATTTAAAAGAGAAAACTTAACTCACAAATCAAAGATGAAAAATTTTCTTTAAATATTTCCTTGAAATAACTAGGACTGTTCAACAACTGCTCTCACCTGCCAATGAATTAAAATCTTATAAGTATAGCAAATGATACCTTATTTGGCCAGGAACCTGACATTTTGTAGATGCTGGGTTCAGAATTGCTATCAACAAGGGTATATGTGAAACTTGGTAAACAATCTGTGAAGCTAGTGAATGATGCCCCATGAATATATCTTTTTTTTTTTTTTTTTTTTTTTTTGTGGTTTTTGGCCAGGGCTGGGTTTGAACCCGCACCTCCGGCATATGGGACCGGCGCCCTACTCCTTGAGCCACAGGGGCCGCCCGCCCCATGAATATATCAATGTACACAGCTATGATTTAATTTTAAAAAAATGAATAAATGAATGAATGATAAAAAAAACATAAAAAGAATTGCCATCACTTGTCTTGAGTTTTTGGCCTTGGTAGGTCTTGATGACAAAGAGTCAAACCAGAATTGCATTTCTCCAGTTCTTATCTGGAATAAATCATACTTTATTAAATATACTTTTGTAGGTAAGACAGAGAGCTAAAAATTTATCCAGATAATCTGAAATAATTAATAGGGAAAAGGTAAAAGGAGTGAAAACAAGTCCTAGAGGAAACAAGAATTTTTGCTGTTTTCTATCCTAAGAAAGAGGGTAAGATAAATGCAGAATTTTTACTGAACCCTGAATTATTTTAAATGGGCAAGGCTGAATTGAAACTTTGAGTAGTGTCTAGTCGGCTTTTTGAATGAGAAGCCCTAATCAGGCACAATCAAATTAATGATTTCACAGAAAAGTTACTGAAAATATAAGCAAGAAAAAAGAGGAGAGGAAGAATTGAGAAGGTAAAAAGAAATAAAAGAAGACAAAGATGGAAAAAAGAAGAGACTATTTAACACATTATGTACTATGCTTCATATATTGCATCTAGCAACATCTTAGAAACATCATGAGAAAATGACTGCTCATTTACTAGAAAATTAAAAGTCAAAATATTTTTATTGTTCTTTTCCTACTCTTTTGTGAGTTTCTTCATTGTGAGTATTTCTTCCAGAGTACCACTATACACCTTCCACATAGTAGACACTCAACAAATTAGGTGAGAAGGAGGGAGCAGCATACTGTTTTCTTTTTTCTTTCTAAATCTTTGAATAAGTATTATATTCACATGTGTTATGGACTGAATTTCTTCCTCCAAATCCATATTTTAAAGCCCTAATTTCCAGCATGATGGTACTTGGAATTAGGGCTTTTAAGGAGATAACTGAGGTCAAATGAGGTCATAAGGGTGGGCCCCTAATCCAATAGGGTAAGTGTCCTTCCAAAAAGAGAAGATATACCGGGAATGTGTGTGTGCAGAGGAACAGTCAGGTGAGACACAGTGAGAAAGAAGGCAGCCATCTGAAAGCCAGGAAGAGGGGCCTCACCCTCGCTGGAGACCAATCCCACTGGCACTTTTTATGTGTGTGAATTTCACCCTACAGAACTGAAAGAAAATACATTTCTTTTGTATAAGCTACCCACTTTTTGGCATTTGCTATGGCAACCCAAGTAGACTAAGACAACATGGCTCTAAGTCTAAAGGGCTCCAGTAAAGGTTCTTGCCCTTGCCTCTCTCTCAGATGATTATGTCCTTCCCTGCCTTTGAAACAACAGGCAGAATATTTTTGAATGATTTTCTTGTAGACTCATGACTGCCATGTCCATCAGTAACACAATGGAAGCTGACAGGCTACTGTCCTGTGATGTCCTTATGACTACAGGGTACACAGGGCTTTAAAATCTTATCCTTTTTTACTCTCACATTGTAGTAACTTTATTTTTCTTTCTTCTTTTTTAATGATTAGGATTTTTAATGTTATTTGAAAAATGTTTAAACAACACTTTTCCTTTTTACTAATTGTGAGGACTTTAAGACTCTTAAATCACATATATCAAGTAAAAAGTAAAGGCAAATTATCTTAATTACTATGTACGTTTGTGTTACGGTCCATGGTGTAGTAACTTTCAATTTTTGAATTTTTAAAAATATTTTCTCTTCTGGGTTACTAGCAATTATTGGGCCTATTCAAGTGTTTGCACTGGCATCTGCTCTATTTACTGATGACCAACTTTGTGAAAATTGTTTGTAAAGTAGGAGTCAGTAAGATCTAATCAAGGGCTGAGCTTAGTTTAGACAAGCATATGGGGTTTTATTTTCTTTTGCCTTTTTAGAAGCCCTTGTTTTCTGGGCTTCATAAGACATTGTTTTCTAATTTCTAGCTATGTTCTGTTAGTTGGGGTTGTCAAAGAAGTAATTTCCAGTTATCATTTTTATTCATAACTGACCAGTCATCTGTAATGTCACAGTGTAAATTTTACTGTTTTTTCCAGGAGATGACATCAGTTTGCTGCCAACTTAGAGTTAAGGGCCTTGCACCGTTTGCCCTTGAGAGTTTCACAATGTCCACTTATTTTCAATCCTTCAGTTTCAGATTATCTGCTCAGATGATTTGATACCCCAAACAGGATACTATTTAGAGCAATATATTAGAAATTAAACAAACAGCCCTGTTGAGGTGTGAGCTTTTCCACTGGCATGCTTGTGATACCTCTGCAAAGACTCCCAGGTAGGCTGTACATAGGCTGAAGACTAGACTTCTGCAGCCCCTCTGAACCACTGCACTGTTACTGTCCTGGATTAACACAAGACAGGAAACAGTCTTTTTTTTGAGAAGCTCTCATTCTTCATCCTGGGTAGAGTGCCCTGATTTCATAGCTCCAGTAATCTCACATGCCGTTGGGACTACAAGCATATCCGCCTGCCCAGCTAATTTTCTACCTTTAGTAGAGATGAGGTCTTATTCTTGCTCAAGCTGGTCTTGAACTCCTGAGCTCAAGCAATCCACCCACTTTGGCCTCCAAGAATGCTAGGATTACAGGTGTGAGCCACCAGGCCCAGCAAAGAAACCACCTTGTAATACTCTCCCCCAGACCAGAAAGGAAGCAGTGACTTTCTTGCTCCTTAGTTTAAACTAACCATATAATAAAATATGACTGTCTCCCATTTCCTTAGTCCATCTGGGAGAACCGTCTGGGTGTGCCTTTAGTTCTTGAGACACATGAGTCTGTAGTCTGACAGACCTGAGTTCAGATCTTCATTCCAGCACTTATTGGCCAAATGACTCTATTCAAATTCCTTCATGTTTCTAAGCCCCATTTTCCTCATACATAAAATTGGAATATTCTTAGCTTCTACCTTGGTAGGATGCGATGATATATGGGAAGAACTTTTTATAACCTTTGGCATAAAGAACATTTTATAATATATTAACTATTTATGGGCCACTTTAAAAATTGAAATTTAAAATACCTTAAGTCCCTTGGAAAGAATGAATATCCATACAAATTCAATTACCCACTTTATTTAATAGAAGAATGTCAGTGAGAAAATGGCGTGCTTACTATCCCCAGCAATTTTGCTATCAGGGAATAACTCTCTAATCTTTCATTGTGAAATTAGCTCACTAGTCAAAAGAGGTCCATAGACCATGGGCTGCTCTGTCCTGGAACACAACACTAGGGGCTGACAGGTAATCTGACTGACTAAACGACCCATCTCTTATCACCAATAAATCAACAACACATGGACCCCTGCTGCATACCTTGAATATTACCACTTCAACTCCCATTCTCCTCTCACAGCACAGAGCATTTTGCTTAACGAAAGCCAACTGAGAGTATAGACTCTGCTTGGGAATGGTCAGGAGGTTAAAATGCAGGTATCTGAGGCTGGGCCAGTTCTGGGATACAGATTATGAAGGCTGCAGAGGACAGCCAAGAGCACGGTTGCTGTGAAATACACAGAGGTAGGCTTTTCAGGCCTTTTTCATGGACTTTTCCACTTTTTCTTTATCTATTTTCCAGATAAGAAATAAGTTAATCTAGAATGGTGATCTCAAACCCCAGGCCCTGCCTGCTTCAGAATCCTGAAGTTAAGAAGTTAATCCTGAGTTAAGATGCTGATTCCAAAGGTGTGGAGCAAGTCTCAAATCATTCTGATGTCTCTCCGGAAATCACTATTCTGGAAATCCTGATTTTATCAAAGCTCTGTGGTCTTGCTAAATACTCTTTCTGACAAATATCTTAATTTTTTTAAGGTAGACTAAAATATGTTTTATCCTACTGTGATCTTAAAAGAAAACCTGGCCCATACCTGTATATGATGAAATAATTGACAGTATGAAAAATTATGAAACATCTGGAATCTTCAAGACCAATTTAGAAATTTCATTTTTGCAAAGTTCTCTTAATACGCTAGGATCCCAATAAATAGATTATATCTCCTATGCTGGGTTCAATTAGATTAATGGGACATTGTAGTTTTCCTAATGCAATAGTCCAGATTTAAAGTAATCTACGGCCCCACCCCACCTCCATAACTAATAGCCACATTCCACTTTGCCTCAGAAAAGCTGCCTTTTCCTCACCCTGATTATCACCTCAACTGGCTCCCTTATTGTTTAAGTTAATAATGACAATGTCTTTTTAGCTGCTGCAAATTGCTAAACCACTTAGTAAAATTTGAAGAGTAGATCATAAAACCAGAACATGTGACTACAAGTGCAACTTCATTACCGATTCTGCATCTGAGACAACTTACCAGAATCCTTTGCATAAATCACTAGTAAATGATTATTTTTAAGGTTCTCCAGTGATCTAATAGTGCTCCTTCTCTGGTTGTTGACTATGCATACGCATCAGTAGCCTCCATACAGACTAATACAGTCGTCCAGTTGATATGCTGAGAACCCTGGAACATCCAGGAATTTTCAGAAAAGCATTAGTTACTTGTAGAACTGTTATTTTTTCCTAGTTCCTTTTTCATGTCACCAAATACTTCCTCATTAACTCTAGAAAGAGGTAATCTATTTGCTCTATCAGGTCTTTCATCTGTGGCAAAATAATTCTGCTGACTTTGCTCTGAATAATTTCTGTGAGTTCACTTGGCACAGCCATAATTCTCTCCCCATCTGACTGAGGAATGCTCTTAAACACCTTTAATCATTCCACCCTTCAGTATAGCAACAGTGTGTCTGCAACTCTTGCATCCTCGAATTTGGATTCATCACGGGGGAATGAAACAATGACCTTGTTCCCTGGAGTGGACCATACTTAGTTTTTAACGCACACTACCTCATGATACACATTCTATATATATTAATACCTCATTACATATACAGTGGACAAGTACACCTCACACTACATAAAAGGTAGTGTTAAAACCACAGTTCAAGGCAATCACCTAAGGTCACTCAGTGAGTGAGGAGTAAGCATGAGATTTTAATCACAGTCTTTGATTTCCAAAGTCTATTTTGGTAAGACTTAAAATAATTACTTGGTAATAAATTACTTGGTAATTAGGCTTTTTCTTATTTCTATTAACCAATTTAAATTTATTAAGTATATTAGAAAAATTTCAATTATTAGTGACAAAAAATACTCCAACTTAAACTAGTTTAGTAAAAAAAAAAAAAAAAATGGGAGGACGTTATGGTCCTATTGTATATAGGAGAAAGGGAAGAGGCCAAATGTGACTCCATTTTGTAAGAAAGGCCCCATTTTGGAACCCAGCCCCATTATAGGAAAAAGACCACAGTGATGCCCCTTCTGGGCAGGACCAATCAGCCCAGGTGGGGCCAGCCTATCAGGAAGTGGACAGGCAGCCCTTCTTCCTAGAAAGTTTCTAATGCAAACTCACCCTATGGCACCTCCGATGTATCAGGTGGCGCCAAGCAACCCTCGATAACAGTCCAGCCAATGGCAACCCCCTCCTGACCAACGCCTGATAGAATTCCCCTATGCGTCTTTAAAAACCTTCCCCTGTGCCGTTTTTGGGTCACCCCTCCACAGCACGCTGAGGAGTGGAGTGACCCAGGCATATGCTTGAATAGACACTCCTTTGCTTTTACATGTGTGTTTGGTGGTCTCTCAGGGGCGATTTTGGTCCCAACAAAATCAGGATTGTGGCTGAGCACAGGCCCCCTGGAGCCAGAGCCTGCCAGGCCTTTTTCTCTGTCTAGCTCTAGCCTTTTCTCTTTGCATACCAGCTCCAATTTTTTTTTTTTTTCAGGCAAACTTCTTCATATAGCGGAAAATGAAAGCTCCAGTAGCAGCCCTGCCTGATTTGAATCACTTGTCCATCTCTAGACTCATCAATTGTGGCAAAAAGCGAGGGCTTACGATATGTACCCTTCTTAAAAATTCCACATGTTTGGAATTAGGGAGAGAGAGTTTTCCAAAAGAAGGGGGTTAGGATTCCTTCCAAAAGAAGGGGGTTAGGATTCCTTCCAAAAGAAGGGGGTTAGGATTCCTAAGAGGAAGGTAGCATGACCTTCCACACAGGGAGACTTTAATGAGATGATTAAACAGAAAGCTCCAACCACCTTGTCCCTGATTTTATAAGAGGATTTTATCCTTGTATGATTTTCTACTTAGATTTTTTGAGGGTGGCAATTCATTTGCCAAGTTTCTAATTCAAATGGGAATTTCTGAATTTCTTCTGCTTGAATTTCCTTGTGCTCTATTGTAGCTAGCACGTGCCTGGCACCCTGCAAGTGTTCAACCAGAATTCTTCAAGGTGTAAACACATTTCTCCCATTTTTACCCTCACTTCAGCATTTCATTACAGATGTTTTGCGCTTTTTCATATTTTCTGTAGAAGTCTGTAACTCAGTTTAAGTACTGTGTATAACATAGGATTTGGTACTCTACCCTTCTAAAATTATACAGGGGTATGTTGAAGCAATAAGAATCCTGTGGTCTTTTTTTTTTTGTTGTTGGGGTTTTTTTTGCAGTTTTTGGCTAGGGCTGGGTTTGAACCCACCACCTCTGGTATATGGGGCCAGCGCCCTAATCCTTTGAGCCGCAGGCACCACCTGAATTCTGTGGTTTTCTCTGGGAGATAGCTTTACATGTGAGAAGCAAATTCATCTCGTCATTGAGAGGCTCATCCACAATTGCAAACCCAATTCTACCTGCAATTCCGCTGTTCACTAAATGACATCAGCCTGGCAGATGACAGGGGAGGCATGAAACTGGAGTAAAAGCCAAGGCAAAGGGTCTCACAGGAAGGACTCCAACCCATCAAGCAAAAGTAATTAAAAGCAAATCAAATCTTTATGGGACTCAGATAATACACAAGGAGACCTCATTTGTAAATCTTACTATACTTAGGTTTTTCTCTACTTCTCTTGTTCTTCATCCGTTCATTCACTCAGTAATAGTCACTAAATGTCTCGTGTGTGTCAGGCATGCCTCCTGAGTGGACAAGGTTGCATGCCCACACCCCCTCTGCTCCTTCTTTTCAATTCTCAACCTCAACCTGACTCCCAGGCCCAGTCGGAGGGACCTCTGACTTCCATGGCCTCCTACTCCCTCCAAGGTCTTCAATCATGAATGTCTCTTTGGTTCTTTCTAGCAAGTACCCTGATCTCCAGATGTGAAACCTAGTGACCCATCGGCAGCTATCATCTTCCCTGGGAGTTGTTGGGGATGGGGGGTGTGGGGTGGAAGAGCTGATCTTCCCAAGAAGGGATTGTTTTTGGGGGGTGTTGGCGTTTTTAGTAGATATGGGAGGTGGGGGAGAGCAGGCTATAAACACTGTAACTAATACACTTATTATTTTTTCTGCTGAGTGACACAATATTTTAAAGTGTTTTTTTTTTTTGCAGGTTTCAGAGACCAAAGATGGGGGATAGAAGGGGGAAAAGATAAGAGAAAATAAGAAAATGAATTGCAGCTGAGGCAATGGGGGAACAAGCAGAGATTCCAGCCTGCACATAAACTCTCTCTGCCCCCTGCTTTTGCCCCCATCTCCCTAAGTGCCTCGTGCACCATTTGCCCTCTAACACAGGCGACGGTCACAAAGGCCACCTGGTGTGTGTTTCTCTGTCTGTCATTGAAGATACAGAATTTCATTTTGGAAAGGTAGGTGCTGGTGGGGAGCAGAAACAATGGCTCATGAAAAAGAATCATAGACATTAACCAATAATGGTTGGAATCATATCACAGGCCTTGAGCTCATGGGCAGTCTTTCTTAATCTGCTGGAGCCTCACCTAATAACTTTACTTGGCTTTCCCCAGTTAGGCAGCTCTGCCCCACCTAGTTTAGAAGAAAGCAAATGAACAACTCCCAAACAGCCATTTGCCACATTCAATGACAAAATCTACAGGTTTCATTTCTTGAAGTCTAAAGATATTTTTCCCATTGACACCAAAAATACTTTGGAGTTATTAAAGAGAGTAAATCTTTATTCTAAAGCAATACATGCTGAAGCTGTTGAAGGATGAAAGCAGAATGATCCTGGAGCTGATGCTAGCACAGCGTGAGAAGTCCATGTGTATTTTCAAATAAACTTTGAAAACCTCATGAGACCTGGGCAACAGTATAGGAGTGCTCCGCCTTGTGCTGAGCCTCACAGAAGCTTATCACACAGCTGAAATGAACAGAAACTCACACAGGCATCAGGAGTTTTCCTTTTGTTGGAAACTTTTGCAGTTTTGGAGACCCCTTAGAATTTAAAGACATGAGTTGTTAACAGGCATCTAAACCTCACAGTAGAAATAGTTAAGAAGATTTTACAATGTACCTGCCCAGACGCTGATCATTAGGTTTTCTGGGTCCCTTCTTACTTTTGACAGTTGCCACTCAAATTGAGGCAGTCTTTTAAATTCTGTCTAAGATGAACTGGCTGGCATCTTCAGGTATATTGGCATCATTTTAAAATCCACTTATTTTTAAGAACTTTTGAATGTGAAAAGAAGTGTGTATGCAAACTGTTGGATCAGGTGAGTTTCCTGAAGGGTGTCTGGCTGTGTCTATCTTTAGCATTTGGCAAATACCTAGCTGTCACTCAAAAGAGACAGCTAATTTTCAAATTAATCTAAACTACTTACTTGAAGTCTGATTTATTTTTTCTTAGTTGGCCTGGAAATGTACCAGTTCATACCTGGGAAATGGGCAGGGAGGGATATGAAAGGAAGTGTTTCCAGGGATTTAGCTGAAGTCCATATACTTCAAAATTTATTTTGTGCATTAGAGAGTGCCTCAGGCAAATGTCGACTATTAGTCTGTCATTTAACATTACATGTAGTGGGCTTAAGTCCTCAAACCAGACTGCAGCTAGACGAGATAGAAAACAGTTGTTCTTAATGTTAATTAACACTAGTGCCCAGGCTCAAATTCTTGTTTATTTTGGACTATCATTAAGCAAATATAGATAACCAGTTTTAGTGATTGAAGCTGAGGATCAGCAGTCTACGGGCTTTGAGGTATTAAAGTAGGGTAGTTTTCTGGGGTTTGGAACTGGAGTTGTAAGAATATGTCACGGTGATAAATCAGCTGGAATTCACTTCCTTGGCTATAAACTCTATCCCTAGTGTATGCCCTGGAATCTGGAGAGGATTGACCTGATAGACCCTGTTGGTTGCCTATCATGTCCTTTCCTCTTCTCCTTTTCTGCCAGAGCCCTGGTTTTGTTTAGGTATCTCCTCCTTTCTCAAGTGGTCAAATGCCTCAGGGGAAGCTGAGCCCAGTCCCAGCTGTGGGGGTGAGACTGACTGGCGGAAATATGAATCTCATCCCCTTGCTCATGTTTGACTCAGCGATGGTCCCGGGACACAGTGAAACTAGAGGTGAAGTCTGCTGGGGGAGGGTAGAAGAAAGGTGCTGAGTAACCTTTCTGAGAGAGGGAATTATAGAGATATATTTCTCTCATTACTCTAAATGTCGTTGTACCAGGGTGTGATGCCAGGAACTGCTGCAGCTATTTTGCGACCAGCCTGAGGATAACGTTGATGCTGAGGAAGGCATAGCAGAATTACAAAGAACCTGCCTCTTCTGTATTACCATGGAATCAACTAACTACCTCTAGACTTCATCCATTGTGAGATAATGAATTTCCCTATTGTTAACACCATTGAGTTGCTTTTACTGCCAGGCAAATGGACCATCACTGATAAAGCTGTCCGCGTGGATTTGGAGCCTTGGCCGATTCAGTGGCTGAAATAGATTTTCTTGTGCCACAGCTTACAATAGTATGGGCTTTACCTAGTCTATCAAAGACAAAAGCTGCTAGAGACAGGGTAGGTGAGTATATGCTTTTTTGAGCAAGAATCCAAGCAAGTCCGTGTGATTTAGGGATGATCCAACAAACTTTAGTGTCACTTATTAAATTGGGCTAAAAGCACCTCTATTCCTCAGGAGTCCTTTCAGGATAAATTCAATTATATAGTTTTAAAGTACTTTTAGAAGAAAGACAGGTCATGGATTTAAATAATAATAGCCTTTTCTGACTTGTCTTTCTAGCTGTATAGGAACAAAGGCTTCTAACATTTCCTCTCTCCTGAGTTTACAGAGTAATTATACTTGTATGTTATTGTAATTTCAGTGCAAAAAAGAAAAGATATTTAAGGATGTCATAGAGAAAATCATTATAGGTATGTACTTCACAGTTCCATTCCAATTACAGTCAGACCAAAAAAATCCACACAGAAGCAACAAATGAAGCATGCCTAATTTTAGAGCTAGACTTTGGATACACCAGTCAAGTGCTTATTCTGCGACACCATGAAAAAACCAACAGATGTTTTTGAAGTAAGTTTAAAGAAGAGTCAGTTATTTTAAAAGGAGAAACATACTAAGTTTTGGATAGACTGATTCAAATTGAAACATGCTAAAATTTATGAGCAAGGGAATAGATGTACATAATGGAATATTATACAGCAATGCCAATGAACATTTATGTACCTTTATATAAATGGATCACACCTGCATAAAAATGGACAGAAAAGGCAAGTTGTAGAAGAATATATACAATATGATGATGTTAGTATAAGTATAGAACCATATAAAACAAAGCTATTCTTTAGGGATATGTACATTTATAGTCAATAAAGAGAAACAGTATGATAATCACTGCATTTGGGGTAGTTGTTACCTCTGAGTGTTAAGAAAGGGAATGTGATCAGAGGGAGAGGTGAGTACTTTAAACTTTAAATTATATTGGAAATACTTTATTTCTTAAGCTAAATACTGAATACACACATCTTCACTCTATTATTTGTAAAGGATTTTATTTGTCTGAAATTTTATTTATGTTAAAAACAAAACAAAATTAGAATCAGAAGAATCTGGTTCTCCCTGGTGGGGAGATGACTTCCTCAGCCAGGAGAAGATAGGAGTCCCGCTTTTTATCTTTTCTCAGCAAGCTCACCTTCTGTTAGTCCTGAACCTTTCCCATTACTGTTTCTCTCCACAGCATCATTTTTGGGGCTTACTGAGTTCTCCCTACTCCAGGAGTGTGACATTTGTCATCATTCCCTATCCTCTCTCACCATCAGGCTTCAGTTACCAGCCAGATTTACATACCCAAAACCAAAATAAAACATCTGGGAGTTAGATAATAACTTGCCCGAGCCTCATATTTCCAAACTATAAATCTTATAGTGCATGTATTTTATTTGTGTATATTTATTTGAGACAGAGTCTCATTTTGTCGCCCTTGGTAGAGTGCTGTGGCATCATAGCTCACAGCAACCTCAAACTCTCAGGCTCAAGTGATTCTCTTGCCTCAGCCTCCTGGGTAGCGAGGGACTACAGGCACCTGCCAAAATACCTGGCTATTTTTAGACACGGGTCTCAGTCTTGCTCAGGCTGGTCTCGAACCTGTGAGGTCAGGCAATTCACGCATCTCCCAGAGTGCTGGGATGCTGAGATTACAGGCGTGAGCCACAGTGCCCAGCTTATTTGTGTATGTACGTATGTTCATATGTATTTATTTATTTCAGAGTATTACAGGGCTGCACACATTTTGGTCACATAATTTGCATTTGTACATTTTAAGTTGATGTTATAAGAGAAGGAAACACTCATGGATTGCTGGAGGGAGTCAAACTAGTACAGCCTTTACGGAAAGAAGTATGTAGAATCCTCAAAGAACTAAATGTAGACCTTCCATTTGATCCTGCAATCCCATTACTAGGGATCTATTCAAAAGAAAAAAGTCGTTTACCATAAGGACATTTGCACTTGAATGTCTACTGTGGCTCATTTCACAGTCACAAAGATGTGGAAACAACCCAAATGGCCTTCAGCCCAGAAGTGGATTAGTAAAACTCTGATATACACATATACAACATTAAAAAAGATGGAGATTTGTATCTTTTTTAACAACCTGGAAGGATTTGGAGAATTCTGTCCTAAGCAAAGTAACACAAGAAAGGAAAAACAAGCATCACATGTGCTCAGTACTAAATTGAAACTAGATTAACAACTACAGACCTGCATGAAAGGAAAACTCAATTCAGTTCAAGCATGGAGGATGGGGTGTTCAGTGGGTTCCCATCCAAGGGGTTCAATGCATGGGTATATGGCACACATCCTGGGTGAAGGACATAGTTACACCTTACAAATGTGAACAGTGTAACCCAATCATATGCACTCTCATATTGGAGTCAATAAAAGGGACATTAAACCATTATCCCTATCACAGAAATAAAAGAGAGTTAGATAAACATGCAAGTCTAACCGGAAACTCTGGCTGGTTTATTATAATTATTTTTCTTTTAATACGTGTCTCATGTACTAGACCATACTCTAGCAGGCAGGTCATGTTTCTTAGATGCTATTTCCCTTGCAAGGTTATTGTGATGACTCATTTTATGGGTTAGTTTGACTGAGTCAGCGAACACCCACATATCTGGTTAAATATTATCAAAGAGCACATCTGTGAGGGTGTTTCTCAGAGAGAAGATTTTGAATTGGGGGACTGAGTAAAGTAGATGGCTTTCCCCAATGTGGGTGGGTGTTGTGCTCCCTGCTGGGGGCCATAACAGAACAGAAAGGCAGAGAAAGTATCACTTTTCTCTCTTCCTAACTGCACCAATCTTCTGTCCTTGGACTGGGGTGTACACCATCGGCACTCCTGGACTCATACTGGAGATTACTGACTATCCTGGGTCTCTAGCTTGAGCAGATAGAGAGATTTCTTAGTTGTTGTAATGGTGTGAGCCAATAATTGATCTCATATCTGTCTATGTATCTGTCATCTGTCTGCATCTTCTGCTACTGTGGCCCACTGTTTAGTGTCACCTCGCAGTAGCTTCCCAAAACACCTCGCCTTCATCTATTTAGTACAGTTATATTTGTATTTATTTGAGTGATATTGGTTCAATGTCTGTCTTCCAGACAGGATTGCAATCTCCAAAAAGGTGGAGATTACCAATTTGGCTCACTAACATAGTTCCAGAAGTTAGTAAAGTGTCTGGTACAGTATAAGTGTTCCATTGATATTGGCTGAGAGGGTAGAATAGAATAAAATGTGATCACATCATTTTTTTCTTTGCCATAGGCCACTGACATCAAGGCCTTCTCAAATTTTCCCCAGTGACATGAGAAAAAGGTTTACTGTCTTCCTTTCCACCATATCTTTCTTTTTCATTTTTCTTGATTATTGTTATCACTACTAAACCGATTTATTTTAGGTTTCCCTGACTAAAGCCTAACTTGGGTACAGATGATATAGGAAATGTGAGGAAGGCGACAAGGAGAGGAAACCAGTGAAAAGAAATCCAGCAAAGGAGATTGCAGCAAGATCTAGACCCAAGAGAAAAGCACCTGCAGGTTCGTAGAAGAGCTGACGGGCTGCTCTTCATTCCCTGCCATAATGTGAAAGAGAGAACTGGCTAGGGCCTAGAAACCAAGAATCTTGAAGGAAGGCCATGCACTCTGCTCAGGTAGGACTTGGGGACGTGGTGTGGCAGAGGGGTTGAGCCCCAGACTGTGATGTCATAGTTCAGACAGATGTAGGTTTGGTATTTGCCTGTTACTGCACTTCTTGGGATGCTTTGGGCTGCAAGTAATGGAAAACCTGACTCAGACTTAGACAATAAGGAACTTTATTGACATACCTGGAAATTCAAAGTTGGGTGGTCCTTGGATGGTCCGTTGGCTTAACTCAATGTCTCTGGTTATTTCTGCTCCCACCCCCATGATTCCCTCCCTCAGAAAGTCCACGTGCTCTGTCCCTTGGCTGGTCACCCCTTGACAAAATCCTTCCATACCACCTCTCTAACAGCAGATATTTTTTTCTTTTCTAGGAGAGTTCAGAATTTTTGCTTTTTTTTTTCCTATTATAGAAACAAAATCTGCTCATCTTAAAAAACTGGAAAATACAGAGAATAATAAATAAAAATTAAAATGATCACTAGTATGTGTATCTTCCTAAATCTCTACTAAGTGTATGTATACACTTTTATGTATACTTATTGTACCTTTAAGTTACATTTCTCTGTGTGTGCATATGTGTATCTGGCTCATAAAGTATGTTAAAACAGTTTAGCTTTTATTTATATTCAGTTGAGTTAGCCAGATTTAATCTTTTCTTATTAGACATTTTATTAGGTTTAATAAAAATGACTCTGTTTTTCCAAAAAGAAATTAATTTGAACTTTATATAGTTGTTTAAATGTAAAGGACCAAATTATATCTTTTATGAAAATGTACTAAACTGAAGAAATTGCCTTGCTGTAGAGTTTCTATTTAGTGGATAGGACTTATTTTTACTTAGAATACTTACCTCCTTTGAAATCGAGTGTTATCCTTCTAGTTTTTCGTTTGTTGTTTGATGTTGGAGAATAGCTTGCCCTGGGGCCTTCCTGAACCTACACTGAAATCATTTCCTGGACTGGTGATTTTTATGTCAGAAAAGTTTCGTGAACTTGTATCATGCTTACTCCCTAGTGCAACATTACTGTACCATCTGGGGAGGTCGTGGGAATATACATTTATGAGCATGAGAATGGAAAATTGATCGTGAAGAATTCCCTTTATAAATAGAGAGGAATAATTTCTAACAATGTATACTTTCTAAGTCTAACACCACCAAGAATATAAAACCGCAAGTCTGTTGCCTGTGTAATGTGTAATTATCTGTGAAACTAGATTGCATGTGTGTGTAGGGGTGTGTTTGTGTGTGTGAGTCAAGACACAGATCTTGGTCCCCCTCACCTGTGAATAATTAGCTGGGATGGCAGGTTGCATCTGACTGTCCTTGTACACATCAGTCTCTGTTATGCAGAACCAATAAGGGCTTTTTAGTCTAGAAACAACCCCCTGCTAACCTTGGTGAAATAGCAGGAGCACTCACAGCAGTTCTGCTTTGATTAAAAATTAATGGTGATGTGGGCACTGGGAATTAATTATGAGCTGCGAAATCCATGTCTGATACATTTAAGAAAAAAATGAAAACTACGAATGCTCAAAATAGACTGTTTTTAATGCAGTTTGGATGTCCCATTAATACCAAAAAAATTGAATTTTTTAATAGCTTTTTTTTTGGCTGTTTTTAATTTAAGAGCACAAGGTATTAACTGCTTGTTTTGCTCTTCTAGGATTAAAATTTTCAAATGGTATTTCCTCCCCAATAATTCTTTCTAGTAACACTGGTAATGCAATCTTAATTTTGCTGGCAATTTGGGTACAGGAATGTTTATATCTTATTGAATGTTTAGAATAATGACAAGGAAATCAGAAGAGATTTGTTATTTGCTGCTCTTTGTTACTTGTTTAATATTTGTTTCTGTTAATTATCTGAATTACATGAAATACGTTTTGCATGAAATGTTTCAGCATGAAGGAACAGATGCTTAGGAAGATAGAAAAGGATCCTTTCGTCTTGGGAATTTTTTTCTCCCATTTTTCATTATTTGGAATTTGGTGCTTTTCCAAGGTATTCTAGATGTTTAATGAGGTCTGGTAAGGATGAGATGACAGGCTTATAGGAAGTGCTAATTTTTACAAATGGCTTCTTCTAGGATTTGCTCTCAAGAATTACTACCCTATTTTTTTTTTTTAAAGCTCAAGGTAAGGTACTTTTGTCCTGAAATAAATGTGAGGCACAGTTTTTCCTCCCTCTCTCCCTTCCTTCCTTCCTCCTCTCCCTCCTTCCTTCCTCCTTCCCATTAATTTATTCATTCAATCATTTATTCATCCCCATTACTGATTGATTACCTTCTCTGCTCACTACACATGGTTCTCTATGAGAGGTGAAGATTAAACAAAGCCCTAACTGAGCCCTTATTTACTCCTTATAACAACCATATGAGTCAAGATTAAATTATTATTATTACTTCCATTTAAGAAATCAAGGCTTAGAGATGTTAAGTCCTTGCTGCCCGAGGTGACTGAGATAGCAAATGATAGGGCAAGGTCTTTTTTCTGTCTTTGTCTCACTTGGAGCAAACCCTCTTCCTTACATGCCAGACATGGCTCTGAACCAGATGTGTTGGTTTCCAGAATGTAAGCTCCATGCCTTATAACATTCTGCAGTCACACACACAGATAGAAAAATGCGAGGAAGAGGAAACAGGATTTAAATAGACTCAATACAAATTTGGCTGAATCCATGGATGATAAAACCCTTGGGAAGTTAATGTAAGAATAGGTACCATCTATTGAACACCATATGGCCATTCTTACTGCAATTCTACGATCATTGCCCCATTTACAGATGGAAAACTAAGATCACAGGTCTGGTTGGAGATTTTAATCCAGATCTGTTTGATTTAGGCTCTTTCTACTACATGACATGATTTTTGTAGGATGAAGCCATAGAGAGCGTCCTGCCATCCCAGAGTGGAATCTGCTGGCGTTCTTTTCCATATTGTCTAATTGAGTGTTTAACATTCTCCAGGCTTTGTGCCAAGCACCTGAGCTGTCGTCATTGCGGACAGACAGATCCTCGCCTCATAAAACCTACCGTCTAGATCTTCTACCGTTGAAATCTATGCTGTCCGCTTATTACGTACTTCCCTATTGTGACTATGAATGGTACATACTAGGACTTTATTCTTTAAAATGTCAATTAGGGAATCATTTTTCTGTTTTCATTAAGGTCAAGTGTCTTTTGTGAGAAGAGGGAGAATAAAAGCCAGTATTTAATGAAATCTTGGGTCACACTAACCATCACAGGAACTGTGCCAAAAAGCCAGTTTGGGTGTTGGGTCATCAGGAGTTTAGATTCCTCTTTTTAAAAAAAAAAAAAGTCTGCTTGAAGTTGCTATGATTATATTTTATTCCCAAAGGTGAAACAATTGAGAAAGTGACCTACAAAAATAATAATAAAGATAAGAGCCAACATTTACCTAGTGCTCACTGCAGACCAGACACCACACCACGCACCTGCTGGTGGACGTCGGCGTAATCCTCCCAGCAACCCCAGCAGATACACTTGTAATCATAACTCCTGCTTTACAGAGGGGGAGATGGAGGCGCGGAGGAGTTAATTTGTTCAAGGTCAAACAGAAGAATGTGAATTTGAACCTCGGTAGTCTGGGGTCCAGGTTGCTGAAACTTACTTGACAGCTCCCATCGTCGCTTTATTTTGCTCATGTAAACACAGCAGAGTATTCATCTCGCTTAATTCAACAAATACTTTTGCCCCAAGCTTTTTAAATGTCATCATTATTTCATTGTTGTCACAAACATTTATTTAGCACCCACGACATGCCAGGCCTCCTTCTAGGTGGCCAATCTATATACCATGTTTGGCAGAAGCTGAAGTTATGTTTATCTTCCAAGGTTGTTTTTTATTTGGGTCCCTGCAACGTTGTGTCTCCTCATAATCTTTCTGCAGAAAATTACCAGGTGTCTGCAGAATACCAATGAGAATTTCTTTCTATTCTTTTGTGTGAGATGTGATTCAGGTTATGGCAAGGTCTGCTTTCATAAACCCACGTTTAGGTGAGGTAATGTGCAAACATGTGGGTTCATTCAGGTTCTAGTTTGTACAGCTTTCTACAAGGCATTTGAAAACTAAAGCAGTGTGTCTGCTTTACTTTTTTTTTCCCAAGACCATCTAGAGGTAAAAATTGAGGTCACAGGAAGCAGGGTCCATGACAATTCAGTGCTAGGCATCAGTTACTGGTCATTGGTCAGCTCACGGTGCAGCGTCCTTCCTCCAACAGCACAGGACCTGGGTCAGCACTGAGCTGTCTGTTTTCAGGTTGCTTCTTGTGGCTTTGATGTTCTGTGTCTGCCTATCACCCCCTCACTCTGATCCCCAGCTTCTCATTGTCAGCCACGGCCACGGCCCCCTGCTGCCTCTCACTTCCATCACGCGGCCAGCCCCAGGCAGACTGTTTTACAGAAATAAGCCCATCTTGCTCGTCTGCAGATGGAATGTTTTATTTGAGAAATAACCCAGCTGGGTCTTTGCTGCACAGTTTGCATACGAAGGACCTGGCCTGAGGTTTTGTAGGGATTCAGGTCAAGAATGCCTACGTTGTCAGAGCAGAGGAAGGTGATGGTGGGGATTTGTGAACTCCCAGTTTGGGGTTAACTCCCCGGGGTCTGGTAGAGTTAGGAGTGGATGTGAGAGCCAGATACAGTGTTAAGTCCCCTTCTCCTGTGCCTCAGTTTCCCCTCCTGTCAACTCCAAAGCTGATGGAAGAAATGAGAGAGACAGTGCACGTGTGGGGGTCGGCACATGGCCTGACTCGCGTGGAGAGCTCTGTTAATGTTGTTTATGATGTTTGTCATTTTGGTCTTTATTTCATAGGAAAGGGAAAAGCAGCCCACTCCGCTTTAAAATCTTCCACAGAATCCTGGTCACCAGTGTCCCACCATGTAGCTGACAGTGTTCACCCCCTGCATCCATCCCCTTTCCACTGATACTGTGTCTGGGGGGCACTATCGTGATCATGCTTTGATTTGCCAGGATGACGAAGCACGTGACAGTTAGTATTATAAGAGGCCCTCCAACTAACTGATGACTTCTCAGGGAAGCTTTCCCCCTACTGCAAATTCCGGCACTCTGTCCCTATCTTCTACGTCCTTATTCATTTTTGGCTGCCTGATCTACCCATTTCTGAGAGAAGTGCTTTTTAAAAGACTGTGCTATGACTGAATTTTTAAACTCATCTATGTGATTTTATCAGATTTCTTTGAAACGCTTTGTGGTTACATTGTTAGAAGCATGCAAATTCATACTTCCTCCACTCAGAGTAATTTGCTTCTGATCATGACGTACCAAGCCCTCTTTAACCCTAATTGTACTTGCTGACTTCAGTTTTCTTTCGTCTGAAATCAACACTGAAGCATCCATTTTCCTTCCTGTGCAGTGGAATCTTAGCAAGAAAAAAGGAGATATGTAACATGGATGAGATATGTAACATGGATGAATCTCCAAAAAACATCAAACAGAATGACAGAAGCCAGACACAAAGATTACCAACAGTATAAATTCATTAAAAAACCTCCTGGAAAAAATGAAATCTAATTTACACAGACAGAAAGCAGATCCGTACTTGCTTGGGGCCAAGGCTGGGGGTAGGGGGAGTGGGGAAATGGACCGTAGGATACAGAAAAGCTTTCATGGTGATGGAAGTACCCTGCCTCTTGTTTGTGGTGGTGGTTACAGGTTGTATTTTGTGTCAAAACTCATCAAATGGAACTTTTAAAACGGATGTATTTTATTATCTATAAAATGTGTGGATAAAGTCAAATAACCAAAAAACAATCTGATCTGATGGTTTCTGTGTTTTGCAGCATGAGTTTATTTTTCCTTCCTTATAAACTCAGTACCACAGATTTCTAAGTAGATCGGTGGTTATTTTCCCTTGATATTTTAAATATATTATTTATATGTCTATTGTTGCTGAGGAGGAGTTGGTCAGTCCCACTATTAATATGTCTTTAGAGATTTACTTCTTCCAGTAACTTTGAAGACTTATTTTTGTTTTGGATATTGTGTATTTTCAGTTAGACCAGTGGTTCTCAACCTTCCTAATGCAGGGGTCCTTTAATACAGTTCCTGTGGGTCACGACCCGCAGCTTGAGAACTGCTCAGTTAGACACACCTAGTTGTGGGTTTGTGTTTTATTCGTCCTGCTTAAGCTTTGGTGTGATTCATACATCCGATGACTCTCTGCAGTTCTGGAAAGCTCTCAGCCATTATCTCTTTGGATACTGGTTTTTCTTCACCCTTTCCATTCCTTCCCTTCAGAATTCCTAGTAAATGTTAGATTCTCTTACTTTAACCTACATTTTAATTACCCTTTTAATATTTCGTATTTTTAATATCTTTACTTGTGCTACACTTGTGCTGAAATACTTTCCTTAGGTCTGTCTTACCTGGATTTCCTTTTCACCTGAGTTGGGATTTTTATTTCAGTTACTGTATTTGTTGTCCCTATGATTTGAGTTTCATACTTTTTAACCATGCCAACTTTCTTTCTAGACTCTGCAGTTCTTACTTTAAGACTTCTGTTTCTATCTTTTTTCATACATTTTTAAATGGGTTTATTTCTAAGTCTCTTTCCTTTTGTTCCATTTTTCCAGGCCGTAGTGTGCTATCCTGGTCTCTCTGCTGTGTCTACATCCTGTTTTCTCATGCGGTTTGTGATTTTTTGATCACAAGGACATTTGCAGTGGTGAGGGGTGTGGGGGAGGGTTGCTGACCACATGACTCCCTATGGCCTGGGCTGTGGACGTGGTTTGGGGTCAGCCTCTACCCCAGAGGTTTCCTTGGTCTTTCCTTAATTTGTTTTAAACTTCTACAGTAGCTTGTGTTTCTAGAGAAGGTCAAAAACATTTCTCCCTAAAGTGCTTTTACAAGCTGATCTTGCAATTCCTTCATCGGAAGGTGGAGTGTGTGACTCCTTCCCCCAGTTGTGGGCTGCCAGTGACTGGCTTTGGTGGATAGAGTGTGGCAGGAGTGACGCTGTGTCACTTGCAAGCCTGTCCTTATGACAGTCCCAGCTTTCATGTTCATCACTTGGAATGCTCCCTCTTGGGGACCAGTCATCACGCAAGGAGTCTGACTAACCTGAGATCACCATGCCCGGGAGAAGCTCATCCAATCTGCACAGAGAGGGAGAGGCCACACCTGCAGGACCACACCAAAGCTCCGACGTGTGAGTGAGGACCTCTTGGCCCTTTCAGCCTCCCTCAGCCCAGGTCAGCCACCAGCTGAGTGCAGGGGAGCGACTGACCCTCCCCCACGTGGTGCAGAAGCACCACCTGGCCAAGGTCGGCCTGGGTTCCCGTCTAACAGATCCTGAGCAAACAATGTGAATCCACTGCCTATTCTTGTTCAGATGACCCTTTTGCGCTCATGGTGCAGGCAGATGGCAAAATGTCTCACTTCCATAGGGTAGTGGGTGACACCTTTTAGTGGGTGCTTGTGGGTTAGTTCACTACAATGACTGAAAATGCATCTTCTCTCAACCGTTGGCTCCTCTGGCACAATTGTCTCTGATCATCATGGGAAGCATAAAAAAATTAATTATTTCCTCTCTCGTACCACCCCTCTGTTCACAAACATATGCAAGTTTCCAATTTTCTATGCAATAAAGGTATTTTTTTCAGTCTAAGATATTTTTATGGAATGAAATCCCGCTTTTCTTATCCCACCTGTCTCTACGTATCTGCTCCTCAGTCAACCTGAACCATCTCCTCTTCCATATATAACACTCCACCTCCTGTCCCCAGAGTTTTGATAATGTTGTTCTCTCTGAGTGAAATATCCAACCCTCTGGCATTGACAGCTAGTGCTAACCCATCTTTTAGGCCCTGCTAAAGTGCTTCCTCTTTTTCTGATAGCCTTTTTTTCCTTTTTTGATAGCCTAAGCAATAACATCTGTCTTCCTTGAAGCCCAATATTTTTACCTGTCACTGTTTTGTGATTTCTACCTTCTCAGGATTTTAAAGCACAATAGTTTCAAGCCAAAGCTGACAAATTATAGCCCACTATCCACATCCAGCTCAGTATATGTTTGGGGAAATAAAGTTTTATTGGAACGCAGTCACACTTACTCATTAATATATGGTCTACAGTTACTTTCACACTACAACGTAGAGTTGATTAGTTGCAACGGCAACCGTATGGCCAGCAAAGCTTAAAATATTTACTATCGGGCCCTTTACCGAAAAAGTTTGGTGATCCCTGCATGAAAATTGGATTTTGCATCACCCCTTAACATTTTCCAGCTGTGTGATCCATAGCTTGCTGTGAAGGCCAAGTGACAGAATACGAATGGATTGTTTTGGAATCTATAAAGCATAAAAGCAGAGTGTTACTACTGCTGTTGCTTTTGCCCTAACTTAACATATGTTATGGTTTGCCTCTAACTAAATAAACAGTTCTCATAAGGAATGGAAATAAATTGGAAAACGGTGACGTTATGTCAGATACTCTGGCTTTCTTTTTATAACAGCGTATAGATATGTGTGCAGATGCAAGGGGATCTGGGTGTGAGCTTTGTCAAGCAAATACCTACACTACACACGGAGAAACCGAGAAAAACTTCCCTCTGTAAGCTCTGGTGTGGAGCCTGGTGACCACAGACTAGGCACAGGTTAGTACGTACCGGCACACTTTTGGTTGTTTGTGCAAAATGTCTAGAAAGTGAGGAAGTTTACACTGTCATTTCTATCATGAAATAATCTCTCAGCTTTTATGTTTTTGCAGAGGCAGATTTTGGAAAATGGAATGTCAAATACGGTTTATCAGTATGATAAGATGAATGCGGGGCCATTGTTACACACATGTCCACACGCCCAGAGAGCAAAACATGAGGCTACCTGCACCCAGACAGCTCAGAGATGGTGGTTAAGGAACCCCTCTTTCTTTTTTTTTTTTTTGGCCGGGGCTGGGTTTGAACCTGCCACCTCCGGCATATGAGACCGGCGCCCTACTCCTTGAGCCACAGGCGCCGCCCTGGGAACCCCTCTTTCTAACCAAATCCCCCAGCCAGTGGTAGTTTAAAAGAAGCAATGTATGAGCCATCAGGAAATTTAGCTTTTTAAAATCCCTTCTGTGATGTTATTAAATTTTCTTCTAGGAAGGAGACCAGTAAGCTACAAATTGTTTTCTCCACTGTTTGTGCAGTAAAAACAGCGGGTAGGAGGGGAGTGTGGAAGGAGCCTGGCCTCCTGCAAAGCATCAGGGCCTCTTTAATTAGAGAGAAGCTGTCAGGGAAGATGGACAATGTTCCCTTTGTTAGGGCAACACAGTGTCATTCAAACTCATATTTATTTTTAAACTCAACGTATTTGCATACAACCATGATGAAAAACCTAGTTTAGATAATGCCTAAGAATTCAGGTAGGAGATGTTTGCTTTCAAAAATATACCAGACAGTGTTACAGGCTTTTGAAAACCAGGAGTTCCAATGAGAGTGCTGGAAAAAGTTCACTTGAACTCTGAAATTTGCTGGTAAATGACTTACATTAGCTTAAGGGGAACTATAATGCACTTGAATACCTTCAATATGAAAATGGAATGAAAATTATTTTCTTTTGACAGTAGAAGTAAATTTTATGACAATGTATTATTTTAGCTGCTTTTTTGTTCTTTCTTAGGCATCTTTAATTTTAAGTACATTCATACAACACTAGAACGACAGAGATTGTGAAAAATTTTCAATTTCTAGGAATTTCATCCACTCACATTTATGCAGAAAGCATTCGTGTTATGGGGTAACTCGTGACTGGTCAGCAATGTGTGAAGAAGGTTGGCATCTCTCTGTCTTAGTGATGAAAGTCACAGCATTCAATAAATTTTATTTTCTGAGACAAATGGTCTGTTATGGCTACTCAATACTATACTATTACCTTAACGAGAATTTTCTTTAAGGAAAGTGATCCAGAGGCAGAACCTGGAAATTTGATGCAGGTCACTGTGCATATAAAGTGCTTTTGTTGTGTTTATCTTTTTCCATGTTGTTTTCTTATATGCCACTCTGGATTACCCAATAGGCAAACAGTGTGTATGCCAAAAGCATCAACAAAATAAGGGTGTCAAAAAGGATATGATTTCGGGTAGTCAAGACATTGATAGAAAAGCACACAGGTAATTTCCATGAAACAGAAAAATGAGACTCTGTTAGACTTTGTTATAGATAATCAACTCATGCTGAGCATAGTGACGTTTTTGTCAGTGACAGACCACGTAGACAGTGGTGGCTCTATAAGATTATAATGCAACTGACCTGTATAAGTGTGCCATTTTTACCTTTTATGCTATATTTTTCTGTGCCCTGTGGTTAGATATGTTTAGATGCACAAATATTTACCATTGTGTTGCCTGCAGGATTCAGCACAGTAACGTTCTGCTTAGGTGTGGAGCCCGGCTGGAACAGCGGGCCTAGGTGTGAGGCTGCATCATGTAGGTTTGTGCATTCACACAACCACGAAATTGCCTAATGACGAATTTCTCAGAAAATATCCCTGTCTTTAAAGAACTCATGACTGTATGTATTTTAGCAGGGCTTTTATGCTGAATTATACATTGGGGAAGGGGACACCATAATATTTGCAGTGCTTTAAAAGTCACAACAAAGCCTGATTATATGTCACATTATAGCTACGATGCATCATAGCAGGCCTTTCTTTTTTTTTTTTTTTTCAGTTTTTGGCCGTGGCCAGGTTTGAACCTGCCACCTCCAGTAAATGGGGCCAGTGCCCTACTCCTTGAGCCACAGGTGCCACCTATAGCAGGCCTTTTAAAGGAAATGAGTCAGTGAGGGAAAAGGCACAGCCCTTTCCTATAAGGCACTTATGACTTACACAGAATGAGACTCAGAAAACAATTAGAGACCTGACCAATACGTAATTTAGTTATAATTGTGTGTGTTTGATGTTTTATTTTGTTTGTCTGTGTCAGTGCTTATGTTGACAGAGTACTTTATTAAATTGTTAAGTGTCCATTAGTTCAAAACAGAAGTAATTCACAGTTACTGATTACATGCCGTGAGAGACGACCCACTCGCTGGAAGAAGATGGTCAGAGAGTGTCTCTCTGCAGTTGAGGTTTGCTTGGCTATCACCGATAGATTGATGACTGTGGGAATAAGTAAGCTACGTGGAACCCAGCTAACTGGAGCCTTCAAATAATTGGATTATTTCCCTTGTACTTTTGCGATGTTGTGTTCATAACCCATAAAAGAGATTTTTTTCAAGCAAGTTCCTGAACATGATTCTGGAATAGTATATTTAAGCTCAGTTTCCTGGCCCACTTCCGTCTACAGTTCTGCTCAGTGAGAACTATTATTGATAAATCCTACCCTGAGAACCTTAACCTTTAAAGAAGTATCCATATTGCTTTGTAATATTGTTGCCATAAATTGGACAAGCAGATTCAGAAAGATTTTTAACCATAAGAATTTAGCTAATGAATTTTCTATAACTCTTAGTTCATTTTACTGAAACTACAGTTTTACATATTCAACTCTTCCCCTTCCATCTGGGTAATTAAGTTTCTATGTGTCTGGCCTGACGTTTTTCTCAGGGTAACTACACCAGCATTTCTAAATAGGCTTACCGAAGGGATCCATTAATAAAGCCATGTGTGTGCCCAAAAGTGTTTTCCTAGGGGAAAATATTCACTCCCCATTTGGAACATCTCATTGAGTTCAAAAAGTCCAGAGGCTGGGTTGCTGGATTCTAGAAAAGAGTCATCAAGTGAGCATAGAGAAACCAACATTGGGTGGACACCCACGACTTGCCCTTTGGTTTACCTGTAGCACATCAGTGAACTTCTCACAAGAACATTCAGAAATACTTGCATTCTTATAATCTCTGTGTTCCAGATAATAGTGCTATCGCTGTACTTTTGCCAAAAATATTTAACCTGACTCTAATTATGAACAATAAATTGGACAAAGCATATTTGAGGGACATGCTGCAAACCAAGTTTTCAAACAACTGTTTAAAACAATTATTCAAAACTTTCAGTGTCTTGAAAGACAAATTGGGAGATCTAGATGAAAGGAGATGGTTGGCCTTGAATCAAGGCCAGGAGTTTGCTGAAGCTTTTGGTTTCAAGCAGGAGCCTAAGGCATTATCTTTCTATGGTCTGTTGGCCATTTCAGAATTTTGAAACGTAATGGTCAATGCATTAGAAAGAAACAGTATGAGCCATTGGCGATAGAGGTGGGCTAGTATTTATTTGTAGTCTTAATAGGAGTTCCAGAATATTCATAAATATTATTATATTATCTAAAGAGGATATTTAAGTTATTCATTAGAATTGTAATGCTGTTAACTCTTAATTACAGTGCCCCCAAATACTGTGGGTTTTCACCCAAAATAAAAAGATGATTCAAGGCGGCACCTGTGGCTCAGTGGGTAGGGCGCCAGCCCCATATGCCGAGGGTGGCAGGTTCAAACCCAGCCCTGGCCGAAACTGCAAAAAAAAAAAAAAAAAAAAAAAAAAAAAAAAAAGATGATTCTACAGTAAAAAAATAAATAAATAAAATAGAGGAAAGGAGATGAAATACAAGTGATAAAGCAAAAAATATATATATATGATCCTTTTTTGGATCTTCATTGAAAACAAGAGCAATAAAGAACATCATTTGTACAAAAGGGAACATTAAAGTATGCGTGTAAGTGGAGTAATGATATACGATCATGTAAGCAAATATTCTTCAAGCTAAAGTAGGGGTGAAGTGTCCTAATGTCTGCCACTCACTATCACATGTTGCAGAGGTGTGTGTGGGGGTGGGTTTGGGGTGGAAAGAGGGGCGGGGGACAGAGAGAGAGCAAATGAGGCCAAATCCTACCAGTTGGTGAATCTCTTCAGGTGTGTCTATGGTATTCCTTTGCATTCAAATTTGCTTCTGGTTTGAAATTTCTCTAAGTAGTAAGTCATGGAAATCCAAAAGAATACTGAGTTGCAGAGATGTAAAGAACAGCAAAGTTGAGATTTAAACCCAGGTATTTCTGCTTTACCTTTGGTCTCAACTTCCTGCATACAAGTTACCCACCACCTGGCTAAGAACATGAGAGATCACTTTTGATAAATTGGCTCACAGCCCAAAGAAATATATCCCAACTGACAAATGAGTCCATTATAGTCAAAACCATGGGAGTTTGGGAGAGGAATTGGATGCCACCCGTGCACTCAGGCCAGGACCTGGGTCTGCCTTCTGCAAGGGTCCCTGTGCAGGTCTTTGGGTGCGTTATAGCAGGCACTCCAGTAAATTTGTTGAGTAAGTATTTCCTATTAAGATGGTCATCATATACATTGGAAGGCAGTTTTTTTGGTTTTTGAGACAGAGTCTCACTTTGTCACCTTCAGTAGAGTGCCATGTGGGTCACCGCTCACAGCAAACTCAAACTCTTGTGCTTAAGTGATTGTCTTGCCTCAGCCTCCCCAGTAGCTGGGACTACAGGCGCCGTCCACAACGCCCGGCTCTTACATTGGAAGGCATTTAAATACGAGCTGAAGAGGAGAAGGGAGAACTATCTAGGAGGAGAAATAGCATGTAAAAAAAAAAATGCTGGGGTAGAACAAAAACTGGGAGTTGAGGGATGGGAGGGAAAATCTCCATCTGTTTGGGTAAAGGTATTCAGTAAATTATTCTGTGTCTTGTGGCTTGCACAGACTAGATGAAGGTCTTAGGGAGACGGCATTTCGTGTCTGTGCTTTTATTCTTCCACATATTGCTCTTGCCTCTGCTCCACTCACACCCACTTTGAAGCAGGAGAAAGGGGCACTGCTTATTGCTGGCATCAGTTTGGGTTTTAGCATGAAAGCATCATGAACCACAATGATACTGGGGCTTGTTCACTGTAAGGTGCAGGGCTAAAATAAAGCTAGGACTCCAGGAGTATTTCATTTGGCAGCATGCAGTCACTTCCATTCCAGATGAACCCTTGGCTAACTCTCATTATTTTGCTCTTCCTAGCCCATCAAGAAGACAACTGAGGTGTCCCGGAAGAACCCCAGCATGCCGATGGTTAGCATTGCTGGGTTGGTGTATGAAGTTCCTGCAGAAACGTCACCTCCAACGTGGCATTTTGCTAAGTAAGTGCCCTGCTCAATGCCAGTGTTGGCTCCATCTCCGTACACCGTTTTCCGACCCAACTGTACACCACACATTACATGTTCCAGTCCTTGACCACAGACAAGAGATGCCCGGAAAGACAAGGGAGTTTACCACTGAAGGGAAATAGAAAGTGTTTATGTCATGTCTCTCCTTGGGGCCTCGGTGCCAGACACACGTATTTTAGGATCCAGTGCACAGAATACACAGACATCCATGGACCCCATGGCAAATCCAAGTGGAATGCAGGACCAGAAAGAGATGGAAGACCAGTGTTATGTATAATGAAAGAGCTTTCACTTGTTGCAAGAAACATTTCAGGTTTCACACAAGGAAGGAGTTTGAAAAGATTAGAACAATTGATATGGGGGTTCCTAGAGAATGTTGTAAAATATCCTTTTCAAATATGATGAATTCTCTCCTTTCAAGAGGGATTGAGTTAGTACTAACTTGCCTGAAAACAGGATTAATTCAGATGTCTATCTACTTAAGATACCATTCACATTTGTGTATAGCCAGGTCTGTGTGAGTGGTTCATAGCGTTAAAACATAGACCAGTTTTGCAAATAAAGGGCCCTGCTGTGTTACCTTTCTCCACATTCTTCCTGGGCTTGACAAGTGGATTTGGGGTTTTTGGAATAAGCAAGAAAGAATATGCAGGATATTCTTATTCTCAGAATAAGCAGAAAATAATTTAGAAGGAAAAAACCATATTTGGGGGATATGAGGACCTTGAATATTTACCAGCGTAAGAGTTACTCACCACTAATTCAATCACTGTTCTCTATATTGTTAATTTAGTAATTTGTACAGTTGTATTTTATGTATTCTCTGGCCAAATGAATGGTGCGTGTGTGTGTGTGTGTGTGAGAGAGAGAGAGTTTTGCAGATGAAAATGGAAAGAAAATACAATAAAGGTTACGTTATATTTGGAGTCAATGAGTAAACATTTCATTTGAAAGCACAAAGTGGTTTAATGCAGTCTGCTGTCCAGGTCTGGAATATGATATCTAGAAGAAATGACAAATATTATGAACTGATGGTATACTTATTTAGAAGTACTTGTTATCATTATTGTTTTGACAAACTCTGCTTACTAAAACCGTATTTGAGGCAGCTTCATTTAATCAAATGCTACTGAATGCTTCTGTAATGCTTTGCTTAAGTTTGATAAGAGGAGCCATAGAGCAGCACGTCAGTCAAAATTCACAAGGGCTTGTACAATGAAGGTGATTGCTAGTAAGAGACAAATCTCTATGGTTTTCTTAAGGGTTTCTGATGGAGTTTTTTTCCTGTATGTTTTATGAACAGAGGTGTAGACACTTTTTAAAGATACCAGCTTTGGAAGAGGGAGAAAGAAAAAGAGAGACAGAGACAGAAAGAGAGAGAAGGAAGGAAGGAAGGAAGGAAGGAAGGAAGGAAGGAAGGAAGGAAGGAAGGAAGGAAGGAAAAAAGGAAGGAAGGAAAGAGAGAAAGAAAGAAAAAATATTTCCCTCAGAAGCAATGGGAATCTTTTAATTAATGGAAAATATTTAACTAAAATATATAAATAAATAACAAATAAATATCATATACATTCAAATAAATAAATATCAAATGCACCATGACTGATTAAAAATACTATGTACAGTGATTTTTCAAAAATAATATAAATAAGGTAGCTTCCACTTAAAAGAAAAGCATCTCTGAGTTCTCAGAGATGAGAATCCCCCACAGGGGTCATTATAGGCCACTCCTGCTAAACATGAACTAGAAAACCCGTCTAAATCGAGTCATCATCCTGCCAATTAAAAAATAAGACAGAGATACAGAGAAATATAAGATGATCTGAGAATACCAAATGTGGTAGAGGAACTAGTACTACCTTCAAAACTCCTTATTCATAATCTTTTAGTGGGATCCAGAATGGTAGAATGATCTTGTTTTCAGTGTTATAAATTTATGGTTGATAGCATCTTGTCACCTGGTGTTCTTAGTTATCTCTTCAGACTTGAATGAATCAAGTCAAATTAATCAGCATTTACTAAGCATGTAAAGCATTTTATTTCCTTGCTAGGGCACATAGAAGTGAACGTTGTAAAGAAGAAAGAAAAAAAAAACGCCAGTAAGTTTACAATCTATTTAGGAAGTAAGGCTAAAAATAAGACAAAATAAAGATGTAAATAATATAAATATAATTTTATAAGATAAATAGGTCAAGCTAACCTAGAAGAAATGCCCCAGATAGGACGCGATTTGTTGCTAAAAGAATTTTGCAAACAGTAATGGTTGGAACTCAAGGAGGGGAAACTACCCTAGATTAGGGTAGACTGAAAGGAATCAAGGGCCACGTGGGCTTTGATGCAGTCCTGAGGGACGGTGAGATCTAACTGAATACAGAACGCAGAGATCAAGACAGAGGTTGCAAAGGATTGCCCCCAGGCCAAACTGGGTCTGCAGATTGGTTACCAAGAGAAGAAAGAATGGAGTCTACATTTTTAAATGGTTGGAAAAAAATGATCACAGGAAAATAATGCTTTATAACACTGAAAAGTATATGAAATTTAAATTTCAGTGCTCATAAGTAAAGGTTTATTGGAACATGGCCACTGCCTGTTTGTCCACGTCTAGGCTGCCTTTGTACTGCAGTGACAGGGTTGAATAGTTGTGACAGAGACCAAATGGCTCCCAAAGCCTAAAACGTACTATGTGGCCTTTTCCTGGCAGAGCATGCCGAACCTTGGTGTGAGAGAACAATGGGCGATAGCGGTAGTAAGGAATGTTGGCAGGCCTGCAAATGTGCCAAATTCTGGAGCTAACGAGAGGCCACCCAAAGTTTTGACTATAGGAGGGCATTGGTTTGCAAATCCTCTCTGTTTTCTAAACCCATCACCTGGGCTTGCAAACGTTTGCTAAATCAACCCATGAGCAGGAATTCTCAGATTCCTAAGCTCACTGTGGCTTTCTGCAGTGTTGCTGTTGAAAACAAGGAGTGGCTTTCCTGCAGGAGACATGACCCTTTACCCTCAGGTTGTCCAGCCCAACCTCGCAGCTGGACTGTGACCAGCCTGACACATTGTGACATTGGTGGACACAATAGTATCATGTGTTTGGGCTTCTCTAAGAGATGTATTGAGTGACTTCTTTTTGGACTTTTCTTCTTTGGATCCCATGATACCATTTTTCTCTTACCTTTCCTACAACAGATCAGACATAGATACAAAACATGAGGGTTGGGGAAGATTTCTGGAAAGGGTTTGTATTCACACGAAGAATTAGTAAAAATCTTCGCTCTTTCCATCGGGTTCGTAAGGCCAGACCATTAGAGAAAAAGTGGTTCAGGCAAATGGAACTGCAGCAGGAGTCCAACTGTCAGATCCTCTCCTGTGGGTGCTCCCAGCAGGCTTACCATGGATGTGTTTCCAATGCCAAGTTTACACTCCAATATTTTAGAGCAGCGCGTAAGCCAGACTGTCTAAGAGGAGAAATCTAAGAAGGGTGTAGAGAAACACACGTGGGAAGAACCTCACAATAGAAAGAAAACAAACACTGGGAAATGTGGTTAGGAAATATCAGATGCAATTAATAACGGAGCCTTCAATGCCCTGGAGAAATCCAGTACTAACTAAATCCAAACTGCATGCCAGTGCTTCTAGCCATATTTACTTCCAATTGATTACGTTAAACAAAAGTCTTAGAAAAAAAAATCTTAGGAGGAAATTATTTCAGAAAAACAAGTCTCGCTAAAAGCTACATTCTTCTAGGTAATGAAAATTAGGTAAACAACATTAATTTCAGAGTTTTCCTTTTAATTTAAAACAGATTGTTTTTTTTTTCTTCATTGGTTCATTTGAAAAAAAAAAAACTTCTTTGAGAAAAGATGGAAACTGTCGGTCGGAAGGGTAGAGTTGAGATGAAGTTAAAGGAGAATGTTACTATATGGGCAAATATATAATATTTTAAAAAATGCAATTTTAAATCATGTATAACTTGTCTTGGAGTTCAGCCCAGATAAGTATCAGTATAGTCAGGGAAAATGACGAATTCTGGATTAGAACTATGTAAAGGTTTGAAATAGCATTAAGCTCAAGCCTTGGGAATGCAAACTGGATGACATTTTGGAATGATCTACTATTCAAAAGGAGGGAAATGAAGCTTAACCCCGTATGTGAGTATATTCACATAGATATCCACCTAAAAGGACGTAACCACAGATGTGCTCTGACACAGGTACAGACATACACTTGGACGTGGGCAGAGAGACACCTGCTTCAGGATATGTAAAAGCTCCTAGGGCAAAGCTGTAATAGTACAATGGTTTCTAGAAAAAACAATTCCTATTCTGGCTCAGAGTGTAAAAAAAATGACTTTGCCATAACATTTTCTAATGGATCTTCCAGTCACATTCTCCTATGGAAGCATAATTTATGTAGTGGTTGACAAGTAGAGTTTTATGATATCTGGAATTCATTTAAAATCTTTAGATTGGAAAAATGGAGATCCAATTAAAACTTTAATAAATGACTTTGTGTTGCATATAAATATATTAAATTAATATGTGTGCAGGATGAAATTGGAAAAGTTATGAGAGTCTGCATGCTAATTCTATTTCTATCAGGGAATTAACTGTATGTTATAAGAATTACTTGGAAAAGCGGCTGTTTACGATGAAGCAAAACTGAATTTAAATAGCAAATTTTAGGCCAGGACTTTTTATAACTCATGAGGCCTCAGCTTTAAGGCATGTTGAGGTCTTACTGGTGAGAGACAAGGCCAGTCTCTGAGGATCTTGCCACGAAAGGAAGCAAGGCTTCAGGAGGAGGACAGGTACGGCAGTGAAGTCTTTGATGGAAGCTCGTTCTCATGAGCATGGTACCTGCTTGCTTGAGTGGAAGACCTGAAAGGGATGTGGAGTGTCATTACTAAAGCATGACCAGAGGCTGGGGGGTTGAACATTATAGAGTGACTGTAACTTTCTTGTATGCTTGGATAGATTGTTATCTTTTCTCCACAAACTTAAACACTTACCCTACACTTTGTATTCTAGTGGGTATCCTAGGCAGGATGCATTGTTATCTTAGGTTTGCCTGTGACCACACTAAGACAACAGCCTCGAGGGAGCTGAATGACAGATATTGGGCTCCTAACATACTGGGCAGCTGCAGGTAGCAGATTAAAGAGAATTTTTTTTTTTTTTTGCAGTTTTTGGCCAGGGCTGGGTTTGAACCCACCACCTCTGGCATATGGGGCCGGCACCCTACTCCTCTGAGCCACAGGTGTCACCCCGGGTGAACAGATCCAGAAGTCCCTGGGTTCAAATCCCTTTTCCCCTAATTGCCAGCTGGGGATGATTAACATCTGTTTAGATGTTGCGAGGATCAAATGAGATATTGCATTTAATTTCAGGATGCCTCCGTTTGTTATTATTTTTGGAATCAGAAGCTCTTGGCTTTAAGTCACATAACTTTTGAGAGCTGGAGAATTATGTTATACCTATGGGATGTACTAAGCTATTCTTGTATATAAACATATTAAATTTTTAAAAACAGTTTTAAACAACAACAAAAAATCCTGGCCATAGTTTTCTACCCCCATCTCCTGCCCCCCACAAATCTGGCTATACCTTCATTTCCTGGCAGTTTCAGAACTTGTTTTTATTTCCATCCAAAAGTTATTTTTTCAAACATTGGGATTGGTCCATCTGAAACAGGGATTGTTAGTATTGTTCTGTAAAATTTCAGGTCCAGATTAATGCTAGTTTGTTAAGTTTGTTTTTAGATTGTTATAAATGTGTAGCTGTATTTAGATATAACTTCTAGGTGCTAATAAAAAAATAACATTTTGGGAAGTATGGTGGGAATTTAATTGAGAAAGCTATGCCCAAGTCGACTGAGGGAGTTAGTAAAACCTCTATCGTGACATACCCAAGACACAAGGTCACAAGATGCAGAATGGTGGATCCATCACTATTTGAGACGCTCAAAATTGACGGCAGCCATTCTATTCATCTTCTCCCACCAGCCATCTTTAGTGTACATTTTTGTTCTTTACAGGAAGAGCCACTACTTCCAAGTGCTCATAGGGCTGGGAATTGAGGTGAGTGCATGTACACACATTATTATCTCATTGAACTCTCATGAAGATAGATGCCAATGTGTAATGTAAGGACTACAGAAAGGTCAAGAGACTTGATCAAGTTTACCAGCAAAGAAGAGCTCAGCAGGGCTGTGCACGTGAGTCTGCTGTGTCACTTCCCAGAGGTGCAGACTTCTTGGAGGGAGAGTGATGGGCTCTGCCCACCCTTGCCCCTTAGCCTTGCTGCCCTGCCAGTCCCTCTATCCTGGTGGCTTTGTCTCCACTTTGGTTAAGGTCTTTACCACGTTATTATCATGTGTCTTTTATCTTTCCCACTTAACTGCGATCCTGTGATTGTATCAGCTGTCCCGGAAGTCATTCTTTCATCCCTGGAAGGTTCTATAGTACCTCAATGTTCCTTTAGTTAGTGGTAGTGCCATAAAAATGTGTTGAATTAACAAAGAAATGAATGACTGGATGGATGAAATACTGAGTTTTCCTGCTCTCTAAAGACCATGAGCTCCAGCAGCAGTTTAACATATATAGTCCTGTTCAAGGAGCTCTTACTGAAAATACAGTGGGTCTCTGAGGGAGGTGCTGAAGGAGAAGTGGGAGAGCAGAATGCGTGTGGTCCCCGTGGAGCCTGAAGGACTCGCCTCCCTTGGGAAGAGGCAGTTCAAGTTTCAGCCTCCATCATCTCCTTCCTGTGGTTCTTCCCGCTCTCTAAGGATTATGAATGTTCTCATCAAGATACCAAATTCCTTGAAAGCCTGGTTACTGCCTTGTGGTTTGTAAGTCAGTCTGATGACACCACAAGCCTGGTTACTGCCTTGTGGTTTGTAAGTCAGTCTGATGACACCACCAGGCCACAGCGCTTTTCCTGTCGATATGTAGACAAACTAAACAGGGCTTGCAGCAAGTGAAACTTCTTTGGGATAAAATATTTCAGGGCCGCTTTTAAGATTTCTCTGACAAAACAAATGGTAAAAATCTATGTATATACACAGAATGCTCTGCCTCTGTCTTCTGCTATGATTTGTGGTATTACTTCCCTCGTACAAATAACTTTGTCTTAGCCGAGTCTTGCTTGGGGGTCAGGGGTTCCCTTGTTAATTTTCACTCCCAGACAGGCCTGCATAGGAGGGGTGAGGGCCCCAACATCTTCCAGGCCTCCTGCCTCTCAGGCAGAGCTGTATGTCACCCTTTGTTTTAGCCTCAGAGAGAGTTCAGGTTGGATGGTTGAAAGACGACCTTTCAGGATTTCTTGTTAGAAAGCTTAGATCTAACCTTGTTACTAAAGTTGCAAGAAAGTTCTTTCAACTTCTAAGCTTGTAGCAGGGAAGAGCAAAGTCACGTGCACGTACACACACACACACACACACACACACTTTATATTCGTATATCATACAATCAGTATGTACGTATGTAATACAATGATACACACATACATTTCATGTCTGTACACTTTCCTAAACAATCTCGCATTGGCAAAGGGCAATTATATAAAAATATAATACACACACAGAGAGCGATGTGAGGTTCAGGTGTCCCGCTGATAAGTGTGTGCTCCCCCCTTATTAATGACAAAATATTACTTCTGTCCATGACGCGATGTTTAAGCAGAGTGAAGGCTCCATACTAAAGAGTCCAGGGAGATAGGTCTTCGTTGCTAGTTTTGAAGAATCCTTTGAGGCGCCCAAGGTCTGCGGAGGGGCGATGCCAAACCCATGAAACTTGTCAGAAAGTGGGACGTGTCTGCAAGGACTTCCCTGACGTGTGCCCGGAGCCCGGGAGGAGAGGAGGCTGCTCTCCCTCCCTAGGGGGCCCCGCATCCCTGCCTGCTGCGGAGCGAACCTCGCGCACGCCGAACCGCAGAACGTTCACAGTGAAAAGAAAAGCAGGACCACAGGGGTCGCCGCCGGCGTGGGCGCCCGGGACGGCACGTGACCTGGGGGCGGGGCCTCGCGGGCCGCCAGCCAGTGCCGGGGCGGGGGCGCGGCCGCGACCGCGGCTCGGGGGCGGGGCCTGCGGCCGCGCAGCCAGCGCCGCGGTCCCCCTGTCGGGATCTGCGGGAATGTGGGCTGGAGCTGTCCTGCCGCGGTACCAGCCTCCCGCCCGCCGCCGGGACTGCCCCTGACCCAGGCGCGCCCGCTGCTCGGTGCAGGAGGGCCGGCCGAGCGCCATGGCCTGCATCCTGAAGGTAACCGCGCGGTTCTGCGGCTCGGACACGCGGTTGGCCGGCCCCTCGCTGCCCAGAGGCGCGGAGTCAGCCGCGGTGCCACCGCATCCTCGGCTCAGTTGTCTTTTCCTGGCATTGATTTTCTTTTTTGTTCCTTTGGCAAATGCATATGGAGGGAGGTTCTGAAACATGCAGCTGGCACAGCTTCTTTTCCCACCATCCCTGCCTGCTCTCGCCTGCACCGCAGGAGCTGCAGACTGTGGGCTCCAGGGGAGAGCAGGGCTGTGGCAGGGAGAGGAGGGGGCCCCCGCAGGTCCCGCGGCTCGCCGGGCTCCAGGCCTTGCGGGGGACACTCGGGGAGGAGTGGCCAGGCGTGCTGTGGTCGGATTGGGGAGGGGGGGCATACTGCGTTGAATGGAGGGGAGACAGGGCGGAGTGGGTTCCACTGATCATGGGAAGACAGGAACTTCTGAGTTACAGGTAGTACTCAGCAATGAGTTTTCAATGGCATCTGCTGGCTCTATGTGCCATTAACTCTACTTCGGAAAAGTTCAGAGGAGGAAGCATTTATTAGTAGAAATCCTCAGACTCTCCTTATGCTCATAAATTTGAACAGACAAAATGACTTCACGCCCCATCGAAGTCCACTCAGCCGCCCCTTCTTTGTCGTGTTTTCTCTCCCTAAGTCTAGATCTTAGTCCGGGTTGCTCATCTTTCTGGGTTCACAGTCTGTGGTACTAGGTGGGAGGACTCCGTGTCATTTGAGAAGGGACTCGTTTGAGAACTTTTCTGTGCTACTGGGAGAGGGAGCCCTGCGCCCACCTGATTTCCGCACTACTGTTTCTACAAGTGCCCAACCTGACCGCATGAATCAAAAACATTCCCAGCAGAAAGGTTTCCTGGGCCTTGACTGCAGAACAAAGGCCTATTTGTTCCAAGTTTGGGGGCGGGGGGCAGTGTGTAACAGAGAAAAACACCAGAAAACAAGTTTTTGTCGTTGTGTTATTGTGAAATAGTATTTGTTCCTCTGGAGGATGGTCTGAAGTCATTGTAGTTACCTGAACCATCCTTCAACATACCTGGATTTAATGAAGCAAGTAAGAGACTGACCTACTCAAATTTGTTTCCTTTTCTTTGACTGAAGGACAGCAGACATTTCTTGTGACCTTTCTGAAGTTTCTGTTTTTCTTGCACACAATTTTCCAGGACATAACAAATGGTGGCAGAATCATACACAGGTATTCTAGTGTGGGGATTGAAACCTGAAGACCCTGTGATCGGGGACTGAGAGGCGACTGTGAGTCATCTCCACTATTTATTGTGATATTTGCAGCGAGGGACGTTGAGGAGCATGACATTTGTTGTTGGCTGACTTTTCCTTCTTGATTTCTGCCTTGCCTCATCCTGCCCTTGTTCCAGATATCTTTCGTGCACACCCCAACCTGCACTTGAATGCGACTCAGGCTTTCTTTTCCCTGGCACTTCACAAGGACCTCAGACACAGGGCATATCTGAGTCCTGCTTATCTTTTCTCCACTAGAACTAATCTGGGATGCAGACAGGTAGATTGCAAAGAGCACAGGCTTGGGGCTTTGAAGGACATCAGTCTGAATGCCGGCTCTGCCCATCGCCATCTAGGAGACTTGGGACGAGTTACTTAAATGTCTTTGATTCTTAGTTTTGTCACTCACTATCAGTTTCCTCAGTTATCAAAGTGTACAAGGTCACCGTGGGGGTGAAATAAGATAAGGTATGAAAAATACTTTGTGGTATGGGCATTTAATATATGCTGTTTTTTTTTTCCTGGCCTATAATACCTTTAGTTGATCCTTACTACATCCTCACTATGTTTTGTATAACTCTCTTAAATTCTTTTTTATTTTTAATAAAATATTTTTATTCTTTTAGTCTTGCATAAAAGTGTAATGGGCAAGCGTCTTTGTTCTAAAACCTTTTGTACAGATGAGGAAGCTGAAGCCCAAGGCTGCACAGGGTTAAGGACAGAGCAATCCTGGATTTAGACCCAGGTCTGCCAACCTTTCTTATCCTTTAAAACTGTTCTCTGTACTTTCCCAGGTGATAACTTTCTCAGATGTCCTAATACCATTCAGGCCTGACCACCTTTGAGCACTTTTGAGAAGTCATTTTCTTTCTAGAGTTCTGTCTAGATGGACTAATGGAACAGAGGAGAGTACAGGTGTCACCCGGAGGCCTGAGTTCAGTTAAATGTTGGCCTCCTGCATATGATTTTAGACAGTCACTACAACTTGAAGGCTCAATTTGCCCAAGTTCTAGTGTGCGTATAATTACAATAATTGCCTCACAGGGTTGTTGTGAGTGTAAAATGATAGACTGTTTGTTTTTTTTTTTTTAAATAAAACATTTTCTGCTATATGCTGGCCCTGAACATGGTTTTGACATTGTAGGAAGGGAAAGACTTTTCTCTACCCCTTTAGCTTTTATGCCTGAACCTGATAATCAAACTGACACAAGATACATTAATAGGAGAAAAGCGTACAATTTTTATTTGATGTTAGTGTTGTTATGTGTACAAAGAGAGCTTTATATACAATAAAATGACCCAGAGAAGGGGATCTTCCTGAAAGCTTGTGTACCAATGTAAAAAACAAGGATAAATTGTGGAAATGTGATAACACAAAGGAAAAATGAAGTTTAGAATAGGGGTGGTAAATTATGGAATAGTGACTGGGAGATATATGGGGAAACTAATGGAAAACAGGAGATTTTTAAAAATAAATTTGTCTAGGTGTTGACTGTCTTTTGTGATAAGAATGCTTTCCTCTTCCTGGTACAGGGAAGGCGCATTTCTGGTGGGAAATTTTAGGCCCTGCTTTCACATAGAAGGGGGGAGTTCAGAAAGCTCTTCCTGCATCAGTTTTTTCTCAGGTGCCTTCAGCTCAAAATAATCAATATGCCAAAGTGGCATATTTTGGGGTGGCATGTTCTGATTCCTTTCACGTCACCCCATTCCCAGGTGTCTTATAGTACAGTGAGGGAGATGGAAAAGCATAGGAATGTTTCGGTTACAATGTGAAGAATGAAATAAGGTAGGTCTGTGCAAAGGTGTACAGGAAGCAGGGAGGGAGAGTGCAGGGAACTGCCATCGGGTAGTCTGGGCAGGCTTCCTAACTGTGGTACTGGAGCCTAGCTTAGGAGACCGGAGAAAATTTACTGTGATGGAACTTGTATTTTAGAAAGCTAACTTTTGAAGCAGTATCAACTTTGTTCTGTGGGCTAAGACTTTAATCTTCTCACCAGATTTTTAAAGTAGATTTTACTATCCATTTTTACATAAGAGAAAATTGATATAAAGATGTTGATGTTGCAGTGTCATTATTGTCTACACAGTAGTGACCCTAGCTAGGAAGAGAAACCCATGCTGTGGAAGCTAATGTTGATCTTTTAGGGAATATGGGAATCCTCCAGGGACCACATATGCCAAGTGCCATTCTGTGAATGCATGGGGCTTGTTCTCAGAATGATGACTGCCTCTTAATGGTCTAATTGTGGAATGCATACTGTACATTGCATGGACTTTGAAGCCAGATATATGTGGGTTTTAATTATGGCTCCACCACTTACTAATTATAGAACCATAAGCAAGGTTCTCGATTTCACTGACTCAACTTCCAGAATGGGAATTCATTCCTTAATGAGTTATTTTAAAGGTTAAATGAAACTATCTGTATATTAGTTATGCTGCAGGAAAATAAAAACTTCAAATCTAGTAGCTTCATTTCTTCTTGTCTTGCTGATGGTCAGGCAGCTCTCTTGGGAGCTCTGCCATGGGGTGAATAGTCAATTCAAGGACCAGTGTCTCTTCCTCAAGTGGCTATGGGTGCTCCAGAGCCCTGCCCTGGGTTCTCTGCTTTCATCTGCTCCAGCAAAGACAGGAAGAGGGGAGAACTGGTGGGGTGTTTAAAAAGTCTTTAAAGTTTGATGGACAAGAAGGGTATCTACTTTAATTTACATTTGCTGGATTATTAGTGAAGTGAAACTTTAAAATTTACACTAACCGTTTCTCTTTCTTCTTTTGCAAAGTACAGATACTTTAAAATTTTGTGCGGTAAATCCTGTTCATATTTTCTTTTATGATTTCTACCTTTGGTCAGCAGCACTTTTTGAGCACAGGGTCTCACACACTTTTGATATTTAGCAAGTATTTGGTGAATTGCATTGTGTGACCGGTACTGAAGTGAGTGCTGAGTGGGCATGTGGACATAGGATCCTTAGAGTCATTTCTGCCTTGGAGAAGATTATGGCTTTGACAGGTTGATGAAGCTTCTGAACATGAAGTGGTTAGACAATAATACAAGGGACATGACTCAGGCAGTCCCTGCTCTCCAGTGACCTGCCCTTACGTGTTTATCTTGATTGACGGGAAATGAGATGAATACTGATGTCAAGTTCTGAACTTGGTGTCTTCTTAGTTACTCTTCTTCCTCTGCTCCAGACCTAATTCCCCACCACACTGCGTCAGCTATACCTCAGGAGAATCTCTCCACCCAGCCCCTGATTCTCCATCCTTACTCCATCTGCCTGGCCCAGTGCCTCATCTCTGGCTTTTAAAATAGCCCCCTTATCTTCAGGACCCTCACAGTCCTGCCCACCTTTCTCATCACTTGTGGAGAAGTCTGCTACAATGCAGTGCTGATTAAATGACTTGAAGGCTTAAATGCTTGTCTTGGCTCCCCACCCCCTGTGTAATAAACCTAACTGCTTAGCTTGGCATTCGAGTTCAGAATCTGGCTCCTGCCCACATATCTGGCCTTCCAACCTGCTACTCCTTTGCTCATGTTTAGACACTTAGCTAAACATATCCCCAGTCGCTACATGTATCCCTTCTCTTCCTGCTCATTTTGTAATATAGGGACTGAGAACTTGGGCTCTGATGCATGCAGAGCAATGCATTCCAGTAGTGAGATCTCTAAGCCTCAGTTTCCTTATCTGTGAAATGGGAGCAAAAACAGTGCCTAGGAGGAATCAATGAGATATTTCTGTGGAGCAGAACCTGATATATAATGTGTTCTTGATAGTTCTGAACTATTTGTTGTTGTTGTACATGTGTTTTTCTGTGCAGGAAATTCCCTCTGCTATCACTTTTCCTCCACTGACGAAAGTTCTCTTCATTTTTGAATACCTAGTTCAGGGTCACATCTGTGCCCTGCCTCAGCAGGTCTCCCTGTGTTCCTGTGGTGTAGCAGGTATTACCCTGTATTGTTCACAAACTGCTTAGGTGCCCAAGTCCTCTGTTCCATCAGGAACTTGTTGGGGGCAGGGACCTTCAGTAGGTTGACCAGCCATGTTTATGAGCACCTGTACATGAATGCTGTTCTTGCCCTAAGCGAGATTATAGACTCATTGAGATGACAAATAATTAAACTAGTAATTTGAAGTATGCAAAGTACTTTGAAAGTTATACCCCATTCTGGGGGAGTATATGAGTGGGGTGGTGGTGGTTGCCGAGCTGAGGAGGCAGGAAAGCCCTTTTTTGATTCAATTTAGAATCCCTAAGAATTAGCCTGGCTCTCAGTATGTGCTCCTTAAATATTTGTTGAGTGTATAAATAGTGTTATTAATTTTTTGGAGGTGCCTATTATGGGCATGGGTCCCCCCTGTCTTCTGTAAACTGCTAAATTCTTCATGGATATGCAAGGCATTTTTCACTAATATTTAGAGCAAGCAGATTAGAACTTATCAATTAGTACTAATCGATGTGTTTCTTGTGGGTCTGTTATTTCTCCTCATACAAATCTGGAGCCACTTTGAAATCTGGTGGGAGGAAGAAGAGAGAACTGGACAGACAGGAGGAAAGAAGGGACGTGCAGGCCAGCTTAACTTTAGGCGTGATCATTTTGGTTCCCTGGATTAGCAGAAACAAGCAAACCAAAACAAACAGGAAAAAACCCAAAACGAAATAAAAACCAAACACTCCCAACCAAGCAATTATGTGGTTCTCAAACTCTGCTCTCTCAAAGCATTTGCAGATAATATGGCTTCACTGAAACTGGACAGCCACGGGGACTTCACAGGTACACAGATATTAAGTCTGAAACTGTAGGTTGACCCCCCCACCCCCAAGTGGACACGACAAGGCACTTTGTCTAATAAATCTGCTGTGACACTCTTACTGCTGCCCAGGACATGCTGATGTCTCAGCAGCTGCCTGGCCTAATTCTCAGATTCACCGCGACGGAGCAGATGGATTTGCTGGGTAGTTAGCACACTTTGGAGACTTGTGTAAAAGCAGGGCTCTTCTGACCAGTTGATAACTACAGCAACAACAATAGTTTCCATTTATTGAACAGTGGGAGTGCTCGGGCCGTGTCCTGTGCTCAGTAAATTTTTCTTGACAAACGAAGATACTGAAATGAGAAAAGCCAAGTAACTTGTTCTAGGCTCTGTGGTCAGTAAGTGGTGGGGGAGGGGTTCACTGTGGCTTCATCTGGACACGTAGAATGTGTCTCTTACCTTCAATGCCAATTAAGTACATGTTGTAGGGTTTTGTTTTTTTCTTTCTATTTCACCATCTTTCTACCCCAGGCAGTCTAGACAGCTTCCTAACCTCCGGGGCCTGGTGGGGACCACTTTTAGCTCTGTTGTTTTATGTGTTCCTTCCTCCAAGTTTCCTTTAAGACAGAGGAACTAGAAGTGCCCCGGACACTGGGGAGACGAGAAGGCGGCTGACCTGGGCGAGTGGCGTGAACTCCCTGCCTTGGGAACCCACCTACCTTTGAGGGTGGGAGTGAGGGAGAGGGGTGATAAGAGAGTTAGATTTACCCTGAGACCACTTCAGGGCCCCGCAAGGCTCTGGAAGGAGGCACTAGCATTTTTGTCCTGTAATTTTATGTTCATTTTATTAAAGAGCTCCACAAATTGTAAAGCTTCAGGCTCCCCAACCCAAATCTGCTCCTGGATGGTGTTTGAGACCGAAAGAGATAATGCTTGCAAATGCGCTTTGCAGAGCAGAAGGCTCTGTGCACACAGGAGTGGAAATGGCCAGAGATCAGGAGTATGATCGACAATGGTAACGGCTGGAACCCAGGAGGCCCGCCTTGGGACCGGTGGGAGAGAGAAGAGGTTTAGGTCTAAGGACAAAGGAGGAAGCCTGTTAGGCTTTCTAGTAGCTGACCAGCATGGTTTCGAAATCTCCCCAGGAGGAAAATTTGTTTGTGAGAATTGAACACACACTTGTGCCGGAGGGCTGGGAGTTGGGTGGGTTCATTTCTGATTCCCAACTTCAGGGGAAAGTATAGGAAAGCATTTCTCTAATTGGAGGGGGTAGATTTACAAGGGCTACCTGGATCCTATTACCAACAGCTGCAGTTAGCTCCTGGTCTTTCCGAGGCTCATTATTCAGGGTACGGATTATCCAGATCTCATTTGCCTCCAGCCATTCTGATGTCCCTTTTTATGCATTTTACTGCCAATTAGCACCTTCACCTGAGCAGGGAAAGAAAGAGGCGCTAAACGCCAAATTAGTTCATTTTTCTCCTTGAAAGCAGCTTGGGAAGATTGGTCAGCAGGAAGATGGTTACAGGAAATGGCTCTCCGAAGGTAAAGGGATTATCTGTGCTTTCATGATGATTGTTGTTTCTTTTTTTCAGTTCAAGACTAGAGCGTAGGCTCTGGTTCTGATTTTAAACTGATTTAAAGTCGCTGAGTCAGAGACCTTGGTTAGGCTATCAAGAGACTTTAATAAACAGCAGCCTCAGGGTAGGTAACATTCTTTGAGAGACCCCTGGCCCCACACCCCATATTTCCAGGCCTCATTTCCTGTGTAATGTGAAGGGGTGGGGGCCCTCAACATCTGGTATAATCGGGGAGAAGTTAACTCTTACAGAGAATGCTAGTGGGCCAGGAAAAAAAGGCTACTTGGGTTATTCTAGTGTTTTTGTTAAAAAAGACTGTGCCTGCATAGTAAATACATACATTGTCATTCATTTAATCATATCTTAATGTTTTTTCAGATACCAAAACTGTTGCATGTAAAATCCTTTCCTGGAAGGGGTTTCTTTCTCATTTCAAAGGCCATTGCATTTCTTCATGAATTTATTGGCTGTGCCCTTACTCCACACGAAATGAACATTTCTTTAATTAGTTATGAAAACTGTATCCGTATCTTGCTCTGAGAAGGTCAGGATCACCAGGGGACTGGAAGTAAAATGTGGGGAGAGGACTGGAAATGAGCCCTGACCCAGGATTACAACCTGACTGTGGTGTGTCTCTGAGATTGTAAGAACTGGAATGAGCAAGTGACTTCTGAGTGTGTGTCCTTCTCTTGGGGGTCAGCGGGATGTGCACCTGCGGAGAGCTGGGCTGTGAGTCCTGTCATCGTTGTTTGCTGTGTGTTTGGTCCCCAAACTGGGCTGGACTCTAAAGACAAGTGAAACTCTTTGTGAAAGGTTTGCCTTATCAACCGGGGAAAATGGTCAGGGGGGAAGACACTGTTCTCTGGGATGTGGGCAGGAGGGAAACCACGTGGTGCAGAGGTCACAGCTAGAAAGACTCTGAGTCCAGCCTTGTGATTAGTATCAGTGAGACAAGAACACCTTTCTTTAATGCGCTGCAGCAGTGCTGTCCAGCAGAAGTGTAATGCAAGCCACTTGTGCAAGCAAGTGTGCATTTTCTTGCCGCATTTAAAAACACAAAAAAACATGTAGGATTTAATAATATAGTTTATTTAACCTAATAGAGCCACACTATTTTCATTTCAACATGTAATCAATATAAAAATTATCAATGCGATATTTGTATCCTTTTTCTATAAGCAGTCCTCAAAATTTGGTGTGTGTAGTATATTTTCCCATTATAGCATCTCTCAATTGAGATGCGAACTTTTCATCAGAGACACTTGTCCTATATTTAGGTCTTACTAATTTAAAGTTGAAAACTAGATTCCCATCTCCAAGTTGCTCCAAACATGCCTAGATATTTTCCAGTAGCAGAATGGACGATTCAGTTTTAAAATGTAAATTTATTAAAGTGAAATTAAATTTAAAAATGTGGTTCCTTGGTTAGACCAGCCACATGTTTCAAAGCTCAGTAGCCACATGTGGTCAGTGGCTGCCGGATTGACAGGGGGCTCAGGCAGGTGTTTATCCCTCCCCACCAGAAGAGACTGCTGAGTTCTCGGATAATGGGAGCAGTGTAGGGGGATGGGAAAGTTTGCCCACCAGGTCGGGATCAGCCCGGGAGGACACACCGTGCTGAGGCTCTTGGCAGCCAGCAGAAGGCAAATGGTGAGCCAAATAATAAGGGCCCAACCCTGAGAGACATTTGAGTCTTTGATGAGCCCTTGAAATGTTATCTGAAAATGGGGTCCTAGATTTCTCCATACCCTGAGCCGGAATTTCCCTCCAGATGTTGTGCAGCTGTTAATTTTCCCAAGGGTGTGCTGCTTTATGGGATGTGTGAGTTGGTTCTTGGTCTCAGCATGGTAGTGTGAACTCCTGGAGGCTCTGAGGTCAGAGGCAGACTTTATACACTTTTATTTGAGTTGTTTCCTTGTGACAGGAGGGACAGTACACATATGGGAGCAATTTAGACGTCCAGAAGAAACCACACGTCTTCTTTTAAGTCAAGAGAGTAAGGCGATTGGAGTTCCTTTGCACAGTTGGCTTGTTTTTTACTGCTGTCTATAAATTCACCAATATGCTAATGGGCAGACGTCTAATGGTGCTTACAGCAAATCAATTTGTAACTTGCAGTTCTGTTTGCCTACACTTTTACGTTGTATCCCTGCCCTGCTTCAACCAGTTTTCCTAGATCATAGGCTGTTAGCTGTTTTTCATGAGATAAACATTTCACCATAATAAGGACAGTAGATGCTTTATGCTGAGTGGCCTTCTCAGGGTCAAGCAGCCTGCCACACAGTCGACAGATGTTTCTTATCTCACAACAAACCTTCAGGATGAGCAGAATTACTTTCATCGGACAGATGAGGAAACTCTGGCTTAACCACTTTCCTGAGGTGAGATGTCTGGAGCAGGGTCAGCAAACTATAGCCTCTGGGCCAGTGGTTGTCAAATGGTGTGCTGAGAGGGGATCTTAGGTGTGCCCTGAAATTTTTAGAGATCATTAATTAAATTACCATCCGAAGAAATTCAAAGCACAGTAAGTATATTCTTTTATTTAATCTTTTAAAAATCAACATAATTGAAGTGTGGCGCAGAAGTATAACTATAGGTTCAAGTGTACTGTGAGATAAAAAAGGTTAAAGAACACTGCTCTGGGCCAAACGTGGCTGGCTGCCTGTTTATACACAGCCCATGAATAAGCATGGCTTTTGCTTTTTAAATTGAAAAAAATCAAAAGAAGAATAAGATTTCATGATACATGAAAATGATATGAAATTCAAATTTTGGTATCCATAGATGAAGTTTCATTGGAAGACAGCCATGCTTACTCATGTCCAAGGGCCTGTGTCTGCTTCTATGCCACGATGGCAGAGTAGAGAGGTTGAGATGGGGACTATGTGGCCTGTAAAATAAAAAATATTTGCTGTCTGTCTCTTTACTGATGAAGTTTGCCAACCCCTGTGCTGGACTGTTCTTTCAGAGGACTCTAAAAACCAGGGTGAAGGGCAGTGCATTCTCCCATGTCCAGCCTGCACTAGCCCCTGTGCCTCACACTGTAAGTGTTGGGGGTATTAACAGGATGAAGCCAAGTACTGCGTGTGGAGGGGGAGACGGAAGCTCACAGCACCAGTAACTGCTCAGAGTCTCACAGTGGGCTGGGAGGCAGACCCAACGTCTGTGCTCCTAACAGATTTGCTGCCACAGCACTGCTCAACTTGAACTGCATCAGGACCTCAAAGGGCTTGTTATCCTAGAGATGGATGGGCCCCAGCCCCACAGACGCCGATTCTGTCGGTCTATGGTAGAGCCCACGAATTTGTATTTCTTATGAACATGTCTAAAAATGTACTTGTGTGGGCCACACTTCACACATAGAGCATCTGGCTCAATAAATAGTTATTGAGTCATGGAAACTGCAGGGCATGAATTTGAACCCAGGTAGTCCCTGGAAGAAACCAACCAGAAATTTAAGTTCAGTCCATTCTAATCCACCTTTCAGGCATTATAATTGTTTTCTGTCTCCATTGCTCTTACGTGTATCATACCTCAAGCTTTCTGATGCAGTGGGGCTCATGAAACACAATGTGTGTTGAAAAGCTGGTGCTTCTGTGCACACGCAAGGGGCTGGGACTGAAATTAACCTCATCATCATGTGTTTCTGAAAATCAGTTTATGATTTTGGTGTCTGATGATCACGGGTGAAATCCCTCTTCACCTTGTGGCCCCCTATTTCTCTCCTGGCTAACAGGGAGAATTGGGGGTGCAAGAAACAGCTTCGATAGTCAGATTATGCTGCCTTCAGTCACAAAAGTTAATGCGTCGTACTATCTTAATTATTAGCTTAGTCATTATTTAAGGATCGGGAATGGGAAGAATGAAGATGGTTGAAAGATGATAGGTTTTTTTTTTGTTTTTTTCATGTGGATGATTTATATCCTTGTTTGGAATTTCAATAAATGACAAAAAGCACCAGATACTGCTGATGTAATCTTTATAGGTTCCTATTGGTGTAAAAAATGAATTCACTCTGTAACATTTTCCCGTCTATTTCTATACCTTTATCTATTGTGCGGCCCATTTTTCTGACTTGCCCCTTCATCACAAGCCTTCATGCCCCTTCTCAGTATGGGATTCCAGGGATCATTAGTTAATACGTCTAAGGACACATCATCTCAGCCCAAGAGAAGGGAAGCTCTCTTGGTGGAACTCCTGTTACTAAGTAAAGAAAGAAAGTAAAGAGGCCCAGGATGTAAGCCATCCCATTACGAGTTCTTCTTTGGGAAAGGTGAATCTTTTCTATGCCTGGTATGAAATCACTGGCCAGGCATTCACGACAGCCCAGGGATGTCATCCCTATACCTCTGTCACGGCCTGGAGGCTGACTTTACTACCACTTGGGTTTGCCTGTTTATTGCTGACCTCACCAAACCTGTCCTGCTTTTCTCCCTATTTCTAAGAGAAAATTCATTCCCCAGAGGCAGCACCTACCTGAACTATTGCCACCTTATGTGTGTTGCCTTATTTATTTTTCCTCTCATTCTTTCAGCTGTAAGAGAACCTCTCTCCTCTACCCTGGTTTGTGTTGCCTAATTATTTGTTCCTTGGCTGGTTGGATGTTTACGTCATCAGGCCATGCTCTTTAACTATAGTTTCCTGGTTGATGGCTTGATCTGAGCCAAGATTTCTGCCTGTGACTTTTAATTTCTAAGTCTAATGAATTAAGACTTGTTTTCCTCTTACTCATCTTTGACTCGTTATATTAAAATTTTATTTAAAGAAAATGACATTCAAATCACATACCAGTCTAGACTTCTGTATTAGAACTATTGAAATTCACTACACATTCTTCTAGGTTTACATAGATTAAAGGGATCTGTGTGTGACCTTTTCCCCCACTTACCTTTGGCAAATAGAGACCTATGAAGGGGAAGTTTATTTTTCAAGCACTCGTAGAGAATCCAAATACTGTGGGTGAGAAGAGAGGTAGAGAGAATGAAGTGTAAAGAGAAGCTGATGACTGGGGGTGGTGGCTCACACCTGTAACCCCAGCACTCTGGGAAGCCGAAGTGGGAGAATCCCTGAGCTCAGGAGTTCAAGACCAGCCTGAGCCTAAGTGAGACCCTGTCTCTACTAAAATTAGAAAAACTAGTCAGGCGTTGTGTGGGTGCCGTTAATCCCAGCTACTCAGGAGGTTGAGGCAGGAGGATCACCTGAGCCCAGGAGTTTGAGGTTTCACTGAGCTACTGTGATGCCACTGCACCCTACCTGCGGCAACAGAGTGAGACTCTATCTCAGAACAAAGCAGAAAACAAAAACTGAAGATCTAATTTGTTTCTAAGGAAATTCAGGGTCTGTATGAATAGTAATAGTAACTATAACAATAGCTTACGCTTACTGAGTGCTTACAGTCCTGCACTGGGGCTTAATATTTGTGCAAGATTTCATTTAATTCTTCCAAGCCCTTAAGGTATGAACTATTATAAATTCCCATGTAGATGAAGAATTTGAGACTTAGAGAAACAAAGTCATCTCCCCAAGGCAGTCCTGCTACTAAAGGAATGGGCTAGGCTTTGAATTCAGGAGTTTGGCTATAGTAAGATTCATTTAATAAAACATATTAGTAATATGGACAAATCTATGTGTAACTTGCCTTCAACAACAACAACAATAATAATAATAATAACTTTAATGATAAAATAACATCAGAAATCATTTTCTGGGCATTTACTGTGTGGTAGGTACTGTATTTAAGGCCTATACATGATTTCTTTAAATGATCAAAAGTCCCTTAGAAAATTAATTTTATTGTCACATCTGTTTTACCTGAGGAAACTGGCTTAGGGAAAACTCAAGTTTTTTGTCCAAGGTCCTGTGAGCAGTGAGTAGAAAACCTGTGGGGTGTATGATTTTGAAGGTTGCGATTGTAAGTAGCTGACGGTTGCTACTGCAGTGAAGGCTAAGTTCCCACTGCAGCCCTTTCCATTTCCTACCTCATTTAATCCTCATTTCACAGAAACCAGGGAGGAATGGTTAAGGCCACAAATCTATTTGGTGCAATCTATATAAGTAACGAACAAGCACATGGCCACAAACCGTTCTGTTGCCACTTCGGTGGTCTGTCTCCTAGTGCAGAGTCCCTGGCACCGCTGAATCTATTTCAGCCTGAAATCAACTGACTTCAAAGGAGCTTGTGAAAATAAAAAGGATGATTTGAATTTTGGCTTGAAATAAACTGAGTTTAAAAAATCCTTTGAGGCTTTGAAAAAAAAAGTCTTTGCAGAGTTTCAACTCAGATCACACTTGGGAAGACCCACGTAGGTCGAGTCAGACCTGGTGGAATTAATTTCCTTAATTTCCTTGTACTGGGGGCAAGCCTATCATTCCAATGGGGTGGGGAAGGCCAGGCATTTTTTCCCTTTCATTGCTTATCTCCAGGACAGCACTGCAGAACAGCCGGAGTGATCTTGGTGGAAGTGTGAGGAAGACCAGGGTGGTTCCCTGTTGGACTTGGAGCAGCTTTCCACTTCACTTTGGATGAAATCTCAGCTCCTCTCTGAACTGCTTGAGAGTCTCGATCACGCTCCAGCGTGCTCTTGAGACCTTGTCTCCCACCCTATGGTCGCCTGCTCATGTTCATTCTGTGTAGTTTGTGACCCAAGAAGAACGTTCCCTTCTGCTCTGGAGCCCCTGGGGTCTATTCCCTGCTGGCTGTACCCTGCCCACGGGCTCTTGTAGAGCAGCCTTTCAACCTGTTCTGTCTCACGGCACACTTGAATCTATAGTTAAACTTCCGAGACACACTTCAATTATGTTGATCAAAAAAAAAAAAAAAAAAAAGGAATATATTTACTGTTCTTTGAACTTCTTTAGAAAATAATTTAGTGAATGATCTTTAAAAATTTTCACAGCACACCTAAGATCCTCTCATGACACACCAGGGGGTTGCGGCGTATCAGTTGAAAATCAATGTTCTAGAAGGTCTTTCGTCCCACCATTAAGTCCCAAAATATAATTTAATGCCTCAGACAGACCTTTACTGGTTATGCCAGTGAAATAGATCTCTTCCTGATATGCCCTCTTCCCTCCTCGGTTTATTAATTCCCGTAGCACTTTATAGATGTGTGTATATATTTGTTTGTTTTGTTTTGAGACAGGGTCTCACTCTGTCACCCAGGCTAGAGGCGGTGGCACAATCACGGCTCTCTCCAGCTCCAAACTCCTAGGCACAATGTTCTTCTCCTCTCCGTTTCTTGTGTATCTGGGACTATAGGTACATGCCGCCGTACCTGACTAATTTTTCTCACTTCTTATAGAGATGGGGCCTTGCTGTGTTGTGCAAGCTGGTCTTGAGCTCCTGGCCTCAAGTGATTCCTCCACCTCTGCCTCCCAAAGCGCTGATATTACAGTGTGAGCCACCAGGCCTGGCCACTTTCTTAATATATTAATACACTTGTACTTTTGTTTGTTTCCTTGTTAGTCAAAGGGCTAAAAGGGAAGAGACCATAGCTGTGTTGTTTGTCACTGTGCACCCAGCATCTAGCACAGTGCAGTCAACACATGAGTGGTGGAGTGAATGCAACATTTTCTGAAGCAGTGAGAAGCTGTGGATGGTTGGCATTGAGCTGGTTTGGGGAGCTGGAGGAGGTGATGAGGTTGGGGTCAGAAAGATCAGCTAGTTTCTCTCGAGGACTGCAGAGGTAGCCTCTAGAAATGGGGAAACACTAATGGATTTTAAACAGATCATTAAAAGCCATGGAGCAGGTGCAGGAAAAAAGAATATTGTTATATTGTTTTCTCAAGTATGCCAGAGACCTTGGGTTGGCTTTGGCCACTATCCTTTGCAGTTTGAAAATTACTTGTCTCAATTATTATTTTGCTACAATGATTGCACAGGCAGAATTTCAAACAGAACACTGAAAATTAAAATGTGCCAAAGATGTAAGTGTACTTGCTTTATGGCAGAACTTGAAGTTGTATGTACCAAATGGGGCAAGCCAATGATAAAATGAAACTAAATATTTTATGCAAATAAGCTATTAGTGGTTATTCAAGTTGTTGAGTTTTCCACTTAATGAGGGGAATCTTAAATGTGGATATTGTCTCTGGGGTCATTTAGGTGATATATTGTAGCTTTTAGGCTCTTTGGTAGATCTCCCTCTTCCATTAGGCTGACAGCATTATTCTTAGGGAGGATGATAGGGGTTTCTGTCCTAAGGGACATTACATAGTAACTGTCTTGGAGTCCTGCCTTGGAAGGATACTATTATTGTTCTTGCAACAGGTATTATTTATTGAGCACTTACTATGTGGCAGATGAACTAATTATCTTACAGTACATAGCGGGTAAAACTTTATAGCATCCCTTGGAAGTGGATGTAACCCTGTTTTACAAAAGGAGAAACCGAGGCTCTGAGAAGTAAAATAATTATCCTATTTAAGTAGTTGCGGATCCAGGGAAATGTCTGACCCCAAACACCCTGCTTTTAACCATCTGCTATTCTACTTCTGTAGGGAGGAGGAAATTATAGGACTATCGAATGAACTGGATCAATACACATTGCAGGGGCGTCTGGAAACAATTTTGATCCAAGTGAAACTGAATACTAAAAAATCAAAGAATTCCTAGAACTTTGATTTGAAGACTTTTATATTAGATTATGCTTAAGCACTTAAGGAGACAGTTTGTTTAACTTGCTCTGCTCCATTCAGACCTAGTGGAATTAGCCTCACTGATGAGCAGATACTTGAACACAATCACGGTGGGTACTCCCGAGCACTGAAGTCAGGGTGACTGTGCCTCTGGGCCTCCCCACCATGACTTCCCCTTCTCCACTCATCACTCTTGTATCAGTTCTTGGCACAGCAACCAGAAGGATTTTTTTAAAAACACATAGGGTTATCTTATTCCTTCTCTTAACTGGTCAGTGGCTTCTCCTCTCATTTGGAGTAAATGACAGTCTTCAAATCACGAGTCCACAGGCCTGCACGGTCTGTTCCGCTTCCCTCCCCAGGCTCCTTGACACCCAGGCTCATATTCTCTCTGTCCTAGCTACTCTGAGATCTTGTCAGGCTCTGGATCTGAAAGATGATATTTATGAAAAGCAGTGGGTAGTTCTGTGCGGCGGAGTTTAGTTTGTACTCTCAACAGGGTCTATTTGGAGATTAGGCAGGCTGAGGACTTCAGACTTGCCCTTGTAGGGGATCGAACACCTCCGAGACCTTTCAAGTAAAAGATTAAATGTGATAGAGACTTTGAGCTGGTAAGTAGAATATTCTATCATCTGATTGTCTTTTTAGAGTATTCAGAGTCCTCAGACTGGCTCTGGTCATTGTTCTTTGTATTTGGAAGTCACTTGTTCCAGTTTTGCCATCCTTAGTAATTGCACAGGCAGAATTCCTATTAGAAAGCTGGGAGCTGAAACTTGACAATGGCACCTCTCTCCTTGGGTGTGCCCCTGTCACTCACATTTCCGGCATCTATTCCTTGAAATCAAGGAGCTGGGCGAGGTCAGGTACTGGCCCCAGACCATGGTCTGTGCGACCACATCATCATCTCTGAGATCAGACCAAGCAAGTAAATCGATCTGTTTGAAAGTGCTAATAAGTAAGAAATTCTTGGTGAATGCAGGTGTTGAAATTTTCATTAAATCACAGCAATCATAAATTTTGAAGTATTCCTTTGAGCCCTCAGATCATTGGCATCACAGCTGAGGTTCTTTTTGATGGAGATGGACAGATCATGCCATGATCTTATGCTGTAATTTTGCAGGAGTGAGGCACTCTGGCCCTTAGCACATTAAATGCCTATTGTTTGTTCCACGGTCACTGACTTGGGGTGAGGTTCCACATTATTGCCATACTATGGTGCCTGCATGATGACAAAATCACCTAAGGATACATTTTCCAGAACACATCCCCTGGATACATTTTCCAGAACACAGTCCTCTTAAGCCAGACATGACTGTACATATATGTCAGTGAAAGCTTGTAACAACTCTGGGAATCTGTTTTTTAATCCTCCTGTGAGTTTGACTGGTTAATGAGAAAATGCACACTTAGAGAAGTTAATTACTTGAAGTCAAAGTGTTAGGAGATCTAGAGCCATGGAGTTCACCTCAATTCTAACTGACTCAGAAACTTATGCTCTTATGCCAGCCCTGTCGAAGACACAAGGCCATCCGCTAGACAGGTCCAAGGGTAGAGAGGAGCAGAGAAAGAGACCCCCTTTGTCTTGGACCATTTTGTCTGGGGCCCATCTTTCTGCCTTGGCTTTGCTTTTCTAATTAGAGGTATACTTTGTTTTGCCTAATATAACATTTTTGGTGTGAAGGACGGGCATGAGTCTTTTGTAAATTCAATCAGAATTAAATAAGGAAGTTTGCCATTTGAAGGACCTTGTGGCTAATCCCTTGGTAAAGTAGAGAAATATTTTGTAATTGAATATTAATACCTTAGTTATTCTGTTTCATAACTTAACTTTTGGGGAAAAAAAGAAAAAGAATGGAAAAAGTTTTTGGTATACACCAGGGACTCTTAGAAGCAGTTTTTCGTGGGAGTTTCCTGTGTAAACCTCACAGCAACCCTTTGAGGTGGGTGCTGCTATTGTGCCCATTTGGCAGAGCAGAAAACTGAGGTGACAGAGGCTAGATGCACGATGGCTTCATTTGACCTGTATGATCACACAAGACCCCAGGCCTAGAAGGGCTCGATGTTTGACTTAATATTCTACAATTAGTGTCTTAAAATTCTTCATAATTTTGAACAAGGGGTCCTGTGTTTTTACTCAACACAGGGTCAGGGGCTCACAGTGATGCAGATGGCCCTGCCTAGGTGAGTTGTCTGAGGCCACTCAGCACTGACGGATGGAGGGGACATTCAAACCCAGACTGCCCAGCCTTTAGCCGATTGCTTTCCATGGTGTTCTGCTGCCCGTATTCCTAGTATTCAAGCAGGGTCCCCTTGTCTTTTTCTTTCAGCCTGCCTTTGGAGGCAGGGTATTTGACTGTCTTTGTTGAATTCCTTGGATTTGAACTTGGTCAGGCTGAGTGTCTGTGACCCCTGCAGTCCCCCGGTTAGGCTATGAGAAAGCGTAATAAAGATAAAGACACAGCAAGAACTGCACATCCTTGCCTGGTGAAGAATCGCAGTCTAAAAATAAGCGAGAGTAAAGTGGAAATATCGTAACACATTTGTTTTGTACAACTTTACTAGAAAAAGAAAAGGTCCCATAACAAGCTGCAGTGCCTGTGCGGGGAAGGCGGTCCTCCGCGCTGTGGCTGCCGCTGTGCGCCCCGGACGGCAGCCCTTAATTACCACATACGGTTTTATGGATTGTTTTATGAGAAGCTGCTTTTTAGCCTTTCATGGATTGCAGTAAAGGGAAATACGGAAAGATAGAAGAGGATTTCCATCACTTTGGCAAAAATTGTTCCTCCATGGTCTGTGGCTGGGGGCTGCAGCTGCCCGAGTTCCATCCTCAGCCTTTCCTGAGAACTTTCTGCAGAGGCAGAGGCCAGCAAAACACAAGAGCGTGGAGGTGGAAGAAAGACCTCCCCAGGAAAGGGTGGTTATGAAGGAAACTAGAGTATGTTACCTCACAATCTGCTTCTTGATCATAAAAATGATTTTTGAGTTGCAGGCAATTAAGAAGTAGCAAATGGAGGAAAAGTTCCCTCTGTCTCTCCGTGTTTCTGCCTAAAGATGGCATATCAATTCTCTTTTGCTGGACCCAACTCTACACTCATATCAGCCTATAGACACCACCCCAAGAATCCCCAGACAAAGCCCACTACGTTAGCTTCCTCCCCCCGTATTTCCCTTCCCACGCTTTCCTGCCCTTGGAAACTTAACATCTTATCCCTTTGTCCTGTCATGTCTCCACAGATTTATTGTTCTTTGTTGAAGCTGCTGTGTAAGGCAGAGTTCTCCAGGCTCTGCTTTGAGTTACTTTTCACTGGGGCCTATTTGATGTAGGCTGCATGCATTAATATAATTTGTTTGTTTTTCTCCTGTTAATCTGTCTTTTGTTACAGGCATCCATCCCAACCAAGAACTCATGGGAGTTGAGGGGGAAAAGAATTCTTTTTCCTTCCCAGCAGTCACCACAGGGCAACTGGGGCTGTGCCAGAGGAAGCCATCTGCCACAGGCGTACAGGGAAGCAGCTGAAAAAGTTAAGAGGAGTCTGGGCAGCTCAGGGGAATGATCCAGGTAGAACAGAAGGAAAGAGTGCTCTAGATGGAGGGAACAGAAGAGCAAACGCTGGGACATGAGGGAGGTCGTGTCAGGATGAACTACAAGTGTCAGTCCCTGGGTGAAGGTGGAGACGGTGTGGGCGAGGATGGGGGGACAGATGCTGCTGGACTTTGTGTGGTAGGTTAAGGACTGTGGGTTTGTAGCTGAGGGCATTAGCTAACATAGGTCTGGGGATTCCCATGTGCTGGGCACTGTTTAGCCCCATAATATTCTTTATTTTCCCGAACCCCATAGGGGTGAGGTACTAATCTCATGTTGCAAAGAGGGAAATTGAGGCACAGAGACCTTTAGTAACTTACCTAAGGTCACACAACTATTATGTTTCAGAGCCCCGACTGTGAACCCAGGAAGTCTGGTTCTGTTATGGCAATGGTACTCTGATTCCATTGACTGAAGAATTTTAAATAGAGGAAAAATGGATATATAATTTACAGTTCCAAAGATTATTCTGGAAGAAGTATGGTCTGTTGGATGCAGAGAGTTTAGGATTTCTTGGGTGGCCACCCCAGAAACTAGGAAGGCAGGGTCTTCAACGATAATGTCTCTGCTCTTCCTGCCTTGCTGTGCTGGTGCGGCCAATGCTGGTTTACCTAACTCCTGTGCCTTCCACGCCACCTCTGGACAGAGTCCCTCCTTTCTCCCTCTGTCCCTTACCCACTGACCCTTATGCTCCTTGACCTTTCTACATCCCTCACCACCCTGTCCTTCTTCCTCCTCTTGAGACTGCTCCACACATGTAAATGTCCATGGGGTCCCCGCTTACACATCCCCCTGTTAGGTGACGTGATGAACCTAACATTCATTATTAGTACTCAGAATGGCTGGGGACTCTGGAGGCAGGATTCACGTTGGCGTTCTTCCCGGAAGGTAATCTCCATTCCTGGGATCTGGGGCAGGCTGCAAAGGTCTCAACTTTAGAGATAAACTGGGCATGCTAATCATATCTGCTCTGCTGGTTATTCCCCAAAACTATATGAAGTAAGATGATGCACTTTGTGTAAGTAATGCTTGTTGCTTAAAATTGTCTCCAGTGCAAGATATTTTATTTACTATTTGTACTCTACTTTGTTTTTTTGTAGCATTCATGGCAACTTTATATATCATTTCAAAGCTGGAAAGATATAGGCAGGCGGTTGTTAATTAGTTTCTTTTTAGGAAGACTGGGTGATTCACTGCCAGCATGAAGGTGGGGTGGGTGGGGACGATAAGGGTTTTCCCCAGGCCCTGGGCCTAACTGCTCCCCAGGTATGATCTTGGACACCATCCCTTAACCTCTCTGAGCCTCAGTTTCCTTCCAGAAAATAAAGACAAAGTTGCCAACTTGTAAGGACAGTTGTGAAGGAGGTTAAATGAGATACTTTATGTAAAGTGCTTGGCACATAGCAGGTTTTATACAAATGGTAACTTATTACTATTATTCCTGGAAAAAAAAAAAAAGAGTTCGTATTCTAGTGTTGAGTATTGTCAGAGAGGGGACGGGGGTAATAGGTGTTTATAAGTTTCCTTCCCGTCCTCTCAGTCGTCCTCCCTCATCTCCACTCCCCCATCTTCGATCTATTTCTCCCCTGAAGGCTGAATTAAATTGCATGTCATGTAAATGTGTGCCAGCCTTTGCTGTCTGCCCCTCAGACTTGCCCTTCTAACACTCAGACATAATGAATGAAAACATGAAGCTCCGAGGGTCGCAGGTTGAATCTTGTAACTTTTCAGCCCTTCCCATGCAGGGTGGGTGCCATCTGCCTGGTGACCCAGCGCAGACACAGATGGCAAGAGCTGGCTCTGCTGGTGCAGGCCTTGGTTACCTAGGCAACGTTTACCTGTGCTGGCAACAGAGGGCCTGTCCCTGATGCCTGATGCACACAGAAGTTGATCAGGTTGAGGGGAGGGTAGAAAGGAACCATTTTCTCTTGACACAAGTTAGATGCCGGTGTTAATTTCTTTCCAGTGGCAGCTCATTTTCTGTTTTCCGAAAGGCAAGGTAAAGCTGACACACGGACTTCTGGCCGAAAATATTTAGTTTGCGAACCTGGCAAGCCTCTTAATAAATAACAGTCTTGGCACTGGGACTGTTAGGCGGCTTTTCTCGTCAGTAGCTTATTGCATTTATTTTACTGCTTGGAGGCATGAGAAACTAGTCTCTGAAGGCCATTTCTTTAATAACTTAGAAATTAAGGTAACAACTTGCTTATTGGAGGATGCCGTGAGTTCTACAGCTTTTGTCTCGAGGTGGCTTATAATTCCTCAAAGCTAGTTTTTTAAAAATGCTTTCTCTCTTGTGAAATGTAATGTACAGTAAGAAAAGCAGACCAAACAAAGAGCCCAATGAGCTACGACAAAGTGAATGCCTTTCTGATTATTGCCACTAACAGCATGAAGACAGAATGCTGTGGGTGCCCCAGACACGCGCCTCCACTATCTGCCAGTCCTCACCTTGCCTCACGTCCCCAGTGGAAACCACTGTCCTGACTTTCTAAAGAAAAGCAAAGAAGTTCTTACTAGAAGTTTTGTTACCTAAGTATTTGTTTCTAAACACTGTGATTTAGTTTTGTCTCTTTTTGAATTTCACATAGATGACACCCTGCACTGTGGTTCTAAGTCTGGTTTCTTCTTTTTCTCCAGGTTATGAGGTTCAGCGTGTTGTAGTTTATAGCTGTAGTTCATGCCGCTTACTTGCTTTATTTTCTTATAGGAATATTTTACAGTTTATTTATCTACTTGACCATTGGTGGTATTTAAGGTATTTCTAGTTTTTAATTATTACAAATAATGATGTTATGAACATGCTTACACCTCTCCCTGGAAAGCGTATATGCGTGCATTTTTGTTGGTTGTATAGCTAGGAGAATTACTGGGCACAGAATATATGGTATTTTTGGCCTTAGAAGTGTAAAAGGGTATTTTTTTTTAACAAACCCCTTAATCATTACTCTTCTACAACTATAAAATAAACGTGTTATAGATTTCATTGAACCCATTCATTAATGAGAGAATCAGTAGATGTTACTGGTTCAAGGGAGAATGGAAAGATTCAAGCCTATATAGGCAGTAAAGGATCAGGAAATAGTTATTAGTAGATACAAGAAAACAATTCATTGCTTTCCACCAGCCACAGTTCATTTGCGTATTATAGACCAGAAGTATTTGGATTATCATCAGTTTTCCGCAACTTAAATAGTTGTAGAATAGTTCAAAGGTAAGGAAGGCGGGATAACAGACAGGGGTGCACAGTATTTCCTGATGGTAGATTATCCCAACCGCCTTCCACAGTTATTGTATCAAGTGGTTCTCCCACGGGAAGTACACAGGAGTTCCTGGTGCTTCTTCCTAACAGTTGCTCGGTTGGTTTAAACTGTTGCCATTCAGGTAGGCATGCAGATCAACTTCTAGAAGTTTATTGGCTGTTTGAAAATCTTCTTGTGTCAACTGCCTATTCTGGTCTTTTTCCCGTTTTAAAAAAACAGGTCACTTTTCTTTATCCTTTTTTGGGGGTGGGGATACTGTACATGTGTTATATACTTTAATATATATTTTCCAACTATATGTGTTGCAAATATCTCCCCCTGCATTTTGGGTTGCCCTTCTATCCCTTTACTTGGTGTCTTTGATGAATCAAACAGTTTTACTCCAGCCCATTTTCTCAATTCTTTATTTTATAATCAATGATTTTGAAAATCTCCCCTAAGCAGTCTTTTACCACTTTGATTTCATGAAATGTTTTAGTACATTAACTTCTAGAAACTACTTTGTTTTGCCTTTCACATTTCTATCTAAAATCTATTTGGAATTTATTTTTCTTTGTGAGGTAAAGGAGAGTATCAGTTTTCAACCCTTGTATGTGGGCAGTGCCTGTGGCTCAAGGAGTAGGGCACTGGCCCCATATATTGGAGGTGGTGGGTTCAAACCCAGTCCCGACCAAAAAAAACTGCAAAAAAAAAAAAAAAAACAAAAAACAAAAAACAACTCAACCCTTGTATGAGATCCAATTTTCCTGGCACTATTCATTAAAAACATTGTGCTTTCACTACTGCTTGGCGGAGACACCCAAATATCCATGTAGGTTTGTATCTGTCTCTGGATCTTTTGTTAAGTGCCCTTGATCTACATGACTATTTTTATACTAAACCTTGCTCTTTTATAAATTTTGTAATACATCTTTATTTCTGGTAGGGCCAGTTCTCCCACCTTGGTATTCTTCTTTAAGGCTCTCCTGGCCTGTGATAGTTCCTTCTGAATTTTAAAATTAGCTCATTATGTTCCAGTTCCCCATAACTGGTTTATTTTATTTATTGGGTTTTTATTTAAGACCACATTGAATCCACAACAATTCTATTCCTAGGTATTTATCCAAGAGTAATTAAAAACGTGGGTCCACAAAGGGGTTGTACCTATATTAATATAGTTGTAGTACCTTTATTCATAATTGCTCCATGGCAGAAACAGCTAATATATTTATAAAATGTAAAACTACTAAGCAACAAAAAGGAATGAACTGTTGATACACCCAAAAATATGGGTGAATCTCAAAAACACCGCATTAAGCCAAAGAATCCAGACAGAAAGGAGTATGTGTGGTGTGATTGTCTCTGTGTGAAGTTTTATAACAGCTCCAACTACTCTGGGTGATAAAAACCCATCAGTGGGCGAGTAGGGGCATTTGAATATCACTGGGGTGGTGATTACAGAGATTGCCAAACCATACCCGAAAAATGTATGTATTTTATTGTGAGTGAATGATGCTTTAGTAAGGTGGATTTTTTTAGTAAGGTGGGTTTTTTGCCTCCCTCCCTCCCTCCCTTCCTTCCTCCTTCTCTTCCTTTTTTTGTTTTTAAAGACTCCATTAACTCTGAAGATCACTGTAGGATCCTGTGAAGTTCTTAAGGAAGAACTAATACATTTACAAATTGAGTCTTCTAATTCATGAATAGGATATATAGTTCCAAGTATTACTGCCTTTAAATTCTCTAAAAAAATATTTGAAAAGAATATTGTTTTCTACATAGAGATCTCTCACCTTTTAAAAAGGAATATCCTAGCTGCACATGGTGGCTGGCACCTGTAGCCCCAGCTACTCTGAAGGCTGAGGCCGGAGGATCACGTGAGCCCAGGAGTTTGAAGCTGCGGTGAGCTGTGATTGTGCCACTGCACCTCAGCCTGAGTGATAGAGTGAGACTCTGTCTCTTTAAAATATACACTCAAGGAGTACAAATATGATATATATAGTGTATGTGTGTGTGTGTGTGTGTATATATATTCATGGGGTACCAGTGTAATATATTTATCACTTCTGTAATAGAACCTCTGTACGTTGACCACCCAAGGGACTGTAACCTTCCGGTCAACATATGGAGGTGGTCAATGGAAGGAGCTAGGCTTCCTGCACTAATACGCACATGTGGTGCATGTCTGGGCTATGAAAATTAGGTCATTCTCTTGACAGTGTCTTTTTCAGAGCAGGATTTTTAATTTTAATGAAGTACAGCTTATTCACTCTTTATTTCCTGGATCATGCCTTTCATGTTGCAATTAAAATGTTGTCATCAAACCGAAGGTCCCCTGTATTTTCTCTTCTTTTCTCTTCTAGGAGTCTGTGAGTTTTATGTTTAGGTCTACGGTATATTTTGAGTTATTTCTGTGGAGGGTATAAGGTTACGTCTAGATTCATTGTTTTTGCAAGTACAGTGTACTTTTTTTAATAGTTTAAGAATATTTGGATTTTCAGATCTTCTGTTTCTTTTGGGGTCAATTTTGGGGAGATGTATTTTTCCAGAACTGAGCACATTTCATCTAAATGTTCAAGTTCAGTGGCATAAATTTGTTCATAATAAATTCTTATACGCTTAGTGTCTACCTAATATATACATATACCTCCTTTTTATTTCTAAAATTGGTTTTTCCTGGTTAGTTTTTCCAAAGGTTTGTTAATTTTATCAATACTTTCAACTCTTCCCTCTGTTGATCTTTCGTGTTATGTGTTTGTTTTGATTTCTCTCATTTCTGCTCTTTGTCCGTTTCCTTTTGTCTGCTTTCTTTGGGTGAAGTTTGTTGATTCTTAAAAGTGATTTCTTGAAATCGGATGCTTAGTTTGTGGATTTTCAGTTTTGCCTTATCATATATATATTTAAACAATTAATTCTCCTTTAAATACTGTTTTTGCTGCACATAACAAGTTTTATATGGAATCATTTTATTGTCATTCAGTCAGAGTGTGTTCTACTTTTTCTACCAGGAATTTTCTAGCCATCTCATTCATTCATTTATTTATTTATTTTGTATTTCCAGTTCATAGGAGGGCAGATGTGATTAGGCGACGTTGTTTGCATTAATAAGGTAAAGTCCCAGTTGTTGGTTTTTAGCTCCCTTGTATTGTGGGGAGAGAGCATATTCTGAATGATTTCAGTACTTTGAAATGTGTTGAGCTGTGTTTAATCTCATAGCGTATGGTGTATTTTCGTACATGTTTCTACATGGTTGAAAATCATGTCCCCCGGTTGTGCAATGTTCCATGTGTTTATTTGGTCAACTTTGCTGTTTATGTTTTTTTTTTTTTTTTTAATTGTTGGGGATTCATTGAGGGTACAATAAGCCAGGTTACACTGATTGCAATTGTTAGGCAAAGTCCCTCTTGCAATCATGTCTTGCCCCCATAAAGTGTGACACACTCTATGTCCTCACTGATTTCTTTTGCTTCTTTTGTTTTATAGGTTTCTGAGAAAGGAATATTAGAATTCCGTGCTAGGATTGTAGATTTCCCTTTTTCTCCATGGCAAAGTGACCCTCCATATACCTAGTAAGACTTTTTGCCTGAAAGTCTGCCTGACCTGGTGTTTTGTAAACCCACAGCAGCTTTCCTTTGGTTGGAATCTGCTGTGTGTGTGTTTCTTTTAGTTTCCACATTTCTATAGCATAATTTTTCAGATATATTTTTTGTCTACTGCATATAATTGGGTTTGACAAACTTTTTCTTTCCATTGCACCATTTGTTTACTTTTAATGTAATTCCCCACATAGATGGATTGAAGTTTACTATCTTATTAATTTGCTATCTTTCTTTTCCTCTTACTTATTCCATGTTCCATTTTTTCCTCTTTTCCACCCTTCTTTTAAATGGGGGATTCTTTTTTAATAATTCTACTTTTTATCTCTATTAGCATGGAAGTTTACATTCTTTCATTTTTATTTTGCAGCTTACACTAGATATTGTAATATGCATTCTCGATGTAGACGTGAGAATAATTTAAGGGCATTTCTCTGTCTCAACTATGTCATCGTATGTCTTTTCTCTGTCTCTGTGTCATTGTATCGCCTATCACTTGTATGCCTTTCCAGTGCCCTGGACATTATTATTATTATTATGGCTGTACTCAATCATCATTTATTTCTTTGCAACTAATTTCTTCTTGTATGATTTGTCCTCAGTCTGGCACACTTTCCTTTTGCCTGAAGAACACCCTTAGTATTTCCTTTGTTGTAGGTCTGCTGATAAAAAGTTCTTGCAGTTTTGTTTGTCTGAAACGTCTTATTTTCTCATCATTCTTAAGGAAGTTTTCTCTGGGCATAGAATTCCAGGCTGTCCATTATATTCTTTTAGTAATTTAAGGATATTTCACTTCCTTCTGGCTTCCTTTGTTTCTGTTGACAAGTTAGCTAAAAAGCATAATTTTTTTCCCCTTAGGCTGATTTTAAGCTTTTCTCTTTTTAGCAGTTTTATCATAATGTGTTTGTCTAGGTGAAGTTTTCTTGTTATGCATCCAGCTTGGGGTTTCTAAGACTCCTTTTCTGGCTTTCTGCTCAGGCCTGGTATTGTCTTCAGTTTCGGCAGGTTCTCAGATCCTCCCTTGTCGAGCGCTGCTTTGCCCTATCCACACTCCTCTTTTCCTTGGGCTGTAATTTCAAATGTGTTCTGCCTCTCGCTGTATCCAGCAGTGTGTCTTAACCTGCATTTACTGTCCATCCTTCCATCTGCCTATGTTTTATGCTGGTTATTTTCTTCTGGCTTCTAATCCCTGCTTCAGTGGTGTCTGTTCTCCATTTATTAAGGGAATAATTTTAGTTAATGTATTTTTAGGTGTAAAATTTCCAGTTGATGCTCTCTGATGTTGAGTGTCATTTTTATTAGACTCACAGGACTGCTGTAACAAATTCTGGAAAACCTGGGTGGCCTAAACAACAGGAATTTATTCTCTCCCTGTTCCGGAGGCTGTAAATCAAGGTGTCAGCTGCTGTGTTTCCTCCAGAGGCTAGGGGAGATTCTGTCTCTTGCCCTTCCCGGCTTCTGGTGGCCGTTGGTATTTCTTCGCATATGGCCCACATCTCCCTTGCTTCATGTTCACGCTGCCTTCTCCTCTGTCTGTCTTGAATCTGTCTCTGCTACTTTCTTTAAAGGGTACATGTGATTGCATTCAGGGTTCTTCTTGATAATCCGAGGTAAATCCTCCTCTCGGCACCCTTAATTTACTTGTCTCTCACCATAAAGGTATTATTTACTCCTTTGCCACTTAAGGTAATGTTCATAGGTCCCAAAGAGTAGAAAGTGGACACAGCTTTTGGGGAACCATCTTTTAGGCCATTCTATGTAGAAATTCTCAGCCTTGCAATGGCATTCTTTCTATGAATAGTAACACTTTCAACAAAAAGTCTGTTTCAGATAATTATAGTACCTGGAAGTCCTTGGGTAGGTTTCTATTTCTATTATTTCCACTGGGTTTTCTTTATATTTTCTTATAGAAGATATATGCGCTTAGTTATTTTTAATTATGTATAAGATAGTGTATTTGCACAATATTTGACAGACAGGATTTGTGGTTAAGATTGAAGTTATTCTGCTCCAGAAGGGATTGACATTTGCTCCTGCAAGGATTTGGGGCATTTACATTCTGGAAGCGTGTTTTAGTTTTAGTTTCCAAGGTTGACATGGTTTGAAGAAGTTCTCTAGACCTTGCAATAACCTTCTACCTATCTGTTCTCTCTTCCTGCAGCTCTTTGGGGATTCCAATCCAAAGTAAATGGTGTGCCCAAGCCTGCTCCCCCATCCTCAAGAAGCCTTGAATACAAGTCTCTCCTTCCTTAGCTTTGCAATACATCGGTAGAGGGGAAATAGGTCTAAAATGTCACGCTCTTTTCTTTGGATTTCCTCCTTACTCTGATCCTGGCTTGATGCTTTTTTTCTTTCCATAGTCCCTTATGAAAGCAGGTATTTTAAAGCATTTAACAAATATTTTTTCTCTCTTTCCTGCTTGTCTTCAATGGGAAGGCTTATCTGACATATCTAGTGGATCATGATCAGAGCAGAGGTCTCCCTGGAACGTTCCTCACCTCTCTCTCTTAAATATTTGTGATTAAAAATGTCAAGCCTCATGTCAGCAAAGAGAGTAGTGCAAATACCCCCTTCTCATATCATCCCAATTCAACCATTATCTAGATTTTGTTGCACGTGTATGGAAATTTTCACAATCTATAACAAGAGAAAGTTATAAAGCAAAGTAGTATCCTAACTTACAGCCCTCCACTCGCCTCTGCAGGGTCTACAGGACCTCCTCCTCGGTCACTGCTGTGCTCAGCTTCTAGCTCAGGGAGTGCCTGGTGCGTTGCTGGGGCTCCCTGAGCCGCTGTCAAATGAATGTGAGTCCTCTGTTGGAGCCGGGGGGAGCTCCTCCCTTGTCATAATGAACCTCAGTTTACAGCTGGAGAGGCCTGATCTCAGGGTCCAAATGTGCTGTAGGTGGTGCTGATTTAACCACCACTTTTCCTTCTCTTTTGATAACACCGAAATTTAAGAGCATTTCATTACAAGTGCAGTGATACAAGGTGGCATTAAGACATGACAAAGCAGGTTTTATTGGCCATTACAATTTGGCTCAAGTGCATTGCAAAGCCTTTGGCCACTGGAAGCCTATATTAATAGCCCTATAAAATGGATCCTGGATTGCCAGCACTCTTATTGTCTGGCCATAACATTTTTAAAAATTATTATACAAATACCCCTTCAAACAATTTTCTTTCTTTCCTTCTTTTTTTTTAAACTGGAAAGATTAGCTTTCTTTTATGAGAGACAGTTCTTCTCATGGTAGAGAAAATAGAATTGTCAGCTAACTTGTGAAGAGCGTGAGCTCTGGAGTCAGGCGGACTTGTGTGCAGAAACCCGCTCTGCTAATGACCAGCTCCATGTCATCAGGTGGGTGTCGTCACCTCTCTGAGCCTCAGTCTTCTCTTCTGTCAAATGAGGATAGTATTACTTCTCTTTCAGGATTTATATATAAAACACACCAAGCATGTTGCTTTGAACATAATAAGCAGTTGTTGTGATGACAGTGAAAGTAAATGGGAATCTTTTCCTTCTAATGGGTTTATTTATTTATTTGTACGATTGAAGGTGTTGTTGCTGTGATTGTTGTCATCTACAGAGCCTTCCCTTCCAAAGCCATCTTTCCTTGTTTTCTCCGTAGCCCACATCCCTTGGAAAATGAGCTGAGCAATGTTGGTTGAGGCAAGAGGCTGATGGAGCAGAGTTTTGATGAGTCTGTAAGACAGTCTTGGAAACTATGCCATTTCCCCTTCTGCTCTGGGCTCCTGGACGTGGAGCTCTTTGTGGAAGTCTGAGCCTGTGTTTTGACCTCCTACGATGCCTTGTGCTGTGACAGTTGTGTTTTCTGTTGGAGCCTGTCCCCCCCTGCTTTGTCCAGGAACTGGATGGTGCAGCCATGTTCCTCAAAGGCTGACACAGTCCTGCCACTTTGTGGGGTGACGTGGAGCAACAGCAACGATACTTTTTTTTTTTTTTTTCCCTTTTAGGAACCAAGCAAACAAAAAAATCGGTAATTCAAATAGGAAGAATGTTAATTTTCGGATGGAAGAGAGTGGATTTAGGACAACAACATCTACAACAACAAAGGCCTGGGACAGACAGAGAACAATGAGATCTGGTTGATGAAGCCTATAAATAAACAGATAAAATCATGGCATTTCCCAAGTGGAATGAACACTCACAGGCTTCGTGCCTTTGTCACGGGAAGTGTGTGCCTGGCAGTGTTCATTCCAAAATAGAAACACAAATATGTCTTTCTCTTTGCCCCAGATGTATACGTTCTAAAGAGCCTGCAGAGACAATTCCTTGCTATCTTCCTGAGAAATTAACTTCTGTTTTGCCCTTCCTGTGAGTCAGAGGAGTAATTGTCACACGTTCTCCAGTCATGAGTTTGTGGAAGAAACACAGGCTTCATTCAGGGTCTGCCCCAGCGGGGTAGGTCTGGCTGGTCACAGAGGGAACCATCGCTGCTGGTTTGCAGCCACAGCGCATCCATTTCTTCAAGTCTGGAGCAAACATGGCCCCTTGTTCCTGACTGATTTCTTCCCTCACTAATCTGACGAGTGGGACAATGGCCGCTATTGCTAATTATTAATCAAATGCATTCTCTTAAAATGCATTCTCATTTTTTCTCCCCCAAAAGCAATCATCTCATGACATCTGTCCTATTTTTATCCTCATTTCACTGAGGAGAAATTGGTGGTCCCAGAGGGGTTGATGAAGTAACTTGCCCATGCTCACAATTTCAGGAGGCATGGCCAGGACTCAAACCCACCTGAGTCTGATTGGAGGTTGTGTTCTGGTGTTCTTAGCCACCATTCTGCTCTTCTTTTGATACCATGATTGTATCTTGAAAATGTTCTGTGGTATTATCCTGGTTTTCTTATTACTAGGACTTGTGGGATACAGGAGCTTCTTATTACTCCTGATTCCTGTTCTTTCCTCATTAATCAGGATGCACCTTTCTGTGCCTGAGCCCCTCTTTCCTCGTGCCCACACCCCCAGCCCACCTCATGTTTGAATGCAGCCCTACGGAGGACAGTGTGGGCAGCCCAGGTGTGTAGGCTCATGGCCAGGTGCAGAGGAATGGAAGCTTCACGGCAGGTCCAGGTCCGTTTTGTTTGCTTTTGGTTTTGTCCATTTCCGCTCCTTTGTGCTCTTCCGCCATCCTCAGATCCTTTACCCTGCCATTTGTCTGGTGTCATTTGTAATTCCTGGCATCTAGGCTCAATACTGAATTGATTTTCAAAAGTGGGGAAAGGAATTATGATTTTAGCAAAGTATTGGGGCTGTGTGAGTTGAGCATTATGAAGAGTGATGTTTGGTAAAGGAGGCAGGAGACAGGACGGTGGCACAGTCCCAGCCCGACTCTTAGGTGTGTAAAAAATGGTCCAGCACCTCCCAAGAACAATGCGATCATGGAAGGTGAGGACAGGTGCTGAGCCGAAGCTGCTTTATTTCTTCATTTCTTCACTAAGCAGTTACTGGTCTATGCTCCTCAAGATCCTGAAATCTCATTGAATCTCCAACAATTTATTAAAAGCTATGGAGTCTTTGTTTATAAAAATCTGCAGAATATGTAACATAGTTTTTCATGGAATTTGAAGAGATTTGAAGACCCTTTGAAGCCCATTTGAACACCCCCAGCCACAGCCCTTACCTTGGTGGTGTACCACCTTGTTTAATGACCTGCTCTCCAAATCAAGGCCTTTTCCATTATAAAATAGAAATAGAAACTCAACTCAGCATCTTGGACGAAACTGTTTAGCCCTGTTTGCTTATCACTGAAGCTTTCTGAGAGAGTTTAAAAAAAAAGCAAAGTATCTGTGTAAAATTACTTGTGGTCAAAAAGGTACCCATGGCAAAGGAGCCATCTTCATAGGTGCTGTTCCCTGAGCCTGGTGTGAAAGGTTTCTGAAATATTCTACTGGAAATTTTAATCCTTTGATTGAAATAATTATGCAAGGAGGGAAGAAAAAGAAAATCTTGGTAGTGGATTAGGTATTTGCAAAGGTTTTGGTCATTTTTTTGAAAAAGGTAATGCCAACAAAATGAGTTCTCAAATCCGTAGTGTGTGTGTGTGTGTGTATGAGTGTGAAGAAAATGAAAATTTTCACATCTAAAATAAAGGCACATTTTCCTCTGGGGTTCCTTAGTTCACAGCAGTATGACAGCTAATCAGAAAGCTGCCACACTATGACTGTTTTCTTATTATTTGATTAAATGACTTAAAGTTTCTCTGACAAATCTGGGGCAGCTTTTGTGCCCCTGGAGGAATCTTGCTTAACGTGAAGTCCTAGAATGCAGGGAGAGAAGAGCGGCACCTGGGCCTCTCCTGCCGATACCGTCCCTGCTGCTGGCTCCACAGGTCTGACTTCCCGCAACAGAAACAGAAGTTGGCAGATTACAAGAGAGTGGAGAAACTTCGTCGCTGACTCTCCTCCCCGCCCCGCCCTGCCCGGTAACCACTAGAGTGACTTCGTGTCCCCAAGCACACAACCCTCGCCTTGTAGCTGAGGTAGGAAGGGCGTGAAACCCAAGGGCTGGAAGTTTGACATTTCTCAGTAAGGGCTGTGGCGTAACTGGTCAAAGTGGCTTATTGTCCAGAGCTTTCTATAAATTATTCTGGAATATTCCACTCAAAGGCAAAGCAGCCAAGCTGGGTCTTTGGTGGTTCCTGTCCACTGGGCATTGCTCTGCCCCATAGCAGTGTGTCCACGCCGCCGTGTGTGGAGCACCCTGCTCCCTTTCGGGCCTGGTGGATCTGCTGTCTGCTGACTAGGAGAGGCTGTGGCTGCCTCTGCACCACCTGTCCCTGGGAGCGCCTGCCCGCCCGGCACCACGCAGAGCCCAGGCATTCAGGCACAGCTTGGGCGAAGTCCTTGCCTGAAACTGGAGATGGGAAATTTCACTTCAAGTAGGAACTGGCGGAGAAGGTTAAGTGATGGCTGGCTGAGAATCAAGCCGGGGAGTGTGTTCTTTCGGGCATCTGGTAGAAGGGATGGTGTTCTCTTACTTTGATTGTTTCCTCTACTCACAAATTAGTAAGGTAAATTTCCCCTGGGAAAAAAGAGGCCAGCATTTGAAAAGTAATAGGATGCACATTCGTTTCGAGGGTTCTAAGATGGACTGTGAGAAGGCCAGGCAGTGAGCTGAGAATGATTGTTGAAGTATAATTGGTTTGTTGATGTGTTGGGTATCTGAACAGATACCAGCCGGCCTGGCTGTGCCTACTCGCCCTTTTCTCTAGCCTTCCTCAGCCCACAGAACTCATTCTAATCTGTCTTCCTTCTTTTAGCACCCTCATATTCGCCACATCCCTTCTTCTCCTGGAATCCTGCTTGTAGAAAAGGAATAGATCACTTGAACCTTACACATCTTATTGTGAATATAAGGGTATTGTGTGACCTGGGTGTTGATACTCAGGGCACATTCAAATGTTGCCGCTTACTGTGAATTACAAGACTTTATCCCCTTTATAAAGAAAGTAGAAGGAAGAACTTAAATCTATTTCAAAAACAAACTTGCACCTTGTGTGCTTGGCCCTGTTTTTGAATCATCTGGATTAGCAGTGTGACTCCACTGACACAGAGCACATATTGAGTAAGCCTTATAAACAGCGCTGTGCTGGGAGAGACCAGGGCCTGCAAAATTCTGGCTCACCACTAACTTGCACTGTGGCTTTGGCAATGATTCAGCTCACTGCATCATTGTAAAATGAGAAAGTTGTGTTAGATGATCTCGAAGGGCCCTTCTAGACCTGAGAGTCTAAGGACAAAGTTCAGGGATAAAAGAACATGCTGTGTAGACTGATGGCAGGTGCTCAACATGGGATGGTCTTGAAGTGCCAAGGCTGCCTCGTCTTTAGTCCCTACAACTCTAATATAAAAAGGAAAAAAATGTTATAATTTCAACAAATAGTGCTAGACTTCTCCTTAGAGAACTCCCTTTGTGTGGGAAAATGCCATGATCAGACTTTTGGAGTAGATGGGGAAACATTAGTGTACAGGAGCTACACAAAGAGATGATAAATCTTTTGTATGTAGGACATGAAAAAGTAAAAGAAATTTGTGTTTTGCTCAGCACTGGGCAAGGGTGGAAGAAAATGGAGGAGTAGAGACAAGAGAGGGTAGAAAGGGACAGCTGGAAGGACGGCAGGAGACCAGATACTACCCGTCCCCAAAGGCCAACTAGAAAACCCTGCAGACAGGAGCAACTGCCATGTGAAATATTAATGTAGTTTGCTGTGTGTTGTGCTGTCTGGTTTCTGCAACTTAGTAATCTTTAGTAACTCTAATTCTATTCAAAATGGTTTCTGAATGGATGATTTTTTGGAAACCGAGCAAGGCATTGAGGTTTTGTATGTAGATTAATGTGGGGAGAGGGACAGTTTAGCTGGGGTGGGAATACAATTTTGCGGGCAGGGGTGACCAGAGAATACAATCCCACCTAGACAATTGCAGAGGTCTCCGTGAGAGAATTGTATTTCCATTGAACATGGAGTTTAGGAGATTCCCTAGTCTTGTGGGGGTCTTCCCAGAGCAGGTCAGGTGGGAGGTCCCCAAGTGGCATTGTAACGGGGTCTTATCTGCAAAAGCAGAACAGTGTGAGGAAGTAAGGTTAAGGAGCCATTGAAACAAATTTCTGAGACCCTGGAAGAAAGAAGAAGAATCTGAAATGAGTTCTTATTCGTGTAGACTGTGGCTTTCACCTCTGAGATGAAGTGATGACCTCATCTGTTCTCGATAGCAGCCCCCTTTGCCCAACAGTTTTTGGTGGCCCCAGAGCAATCTGGAAAACACAATTCTTTGGTTTCTCTGTGGCCAGTTGTAACTCAGAGATGGCTGTCTCATCTGAGGAAAATTCTTTTCTGAGGAAAATTCTGAGACAAGCAACTCCTTTGTTTGTGGAAGTTGGAGATGACACATGAAATTTCTGTCCTAAAACAGTATGTACTGTCTACTCCCAGGTAGGTAAAAAAGTAGATGTGTATTTAACAGCTCTCTGGTAAAACTGGAAAGCATGGTGCCTAAATATTCATTACCTAGAGTAAGGGGTCCCTCCCTGGTTTCATAGCATCCTATCTTGTGCTTGTATCTTGTAACTTTTATAAAAATTGAAATTCATTGTTTGTGTGGTTGGTTGTCCATGTCTTTGGTAGGACTTGGAACACCTTCCTGCCTCCAGGCCCCAGGGGATCATGAACAAAACCTCTGAGGGACAGAGTGAGAGGTGTTTATTTTCTTCTTTCTGATTTTTCTATAGTTTTACAGTTTCTGTGATGAACACAGAATATATTTTTCCTGATCACAAAATATAAATCTCACTAACGTGAACCATGCCTAAGTAAGCACTCTGTATTACTTTCCATGAAATTTTATTTGTGCAGCTGAAGAAAAAAAGACCTACACAGACAGAACTGGGGGACAAGGGGGCAGATTGAGGAATGTATGTGAATGGCAGGTGTCCACTCTGGATCTAAGAGTGCAATGAGTCTAGGAGGTGTCCTAAGGAAAGTCCCAAGTGTGCTGCAGAGAGAACATGGAGTGCATACAGCCGCCAGCAACTGACATGGCAGCCTATCTCACCTTCATGTAAATTATGGCACTGTTTGTATTTTGTTCTCTACCTTTTAGAATTGGGCTTTGTTTTTTCAAGGAAAAAAAAATGACACTGCTACTATAGATAGGATCACTGGTTAGATATGTTATGTTTCAAGATGTATTTCCAAGTACTTTATGGTGGGAATTTGGCCTTCAAAGCTTAGGTTGGGTCTTGGTGTATTTTCTGCATATCAGTATGTTTCAATGTGTCTCTAAGTGAACTGGGTAGTTCCTCCTCTCCCCAAACCCCCTCAACACCTGGCATGATTCATGACTGATTTGGGGTAGCTGTAATTTTTTTTTAATGTCCATGAGAAGGGAAAGAATTTAAATGTGCTACATGCCAATCATATTTCAAAGTCACATTTAGTATTAAAACCGTAGAAGACGTCATTTATATTTAACAGAAACAGTGGGTCTTAACCAATGATCGTTTGGTAAAGCATCTTTTGATTTAGGCTGAAAAGACCCTCGATGTTGTAGGGAGGGTTTCTGGTTCTCAGATGAGTGGCTCATAGGCTGATTGTAGAAAGGCATTGGGGATGGGAACACAAACTTGGCTTCTTCAAGTGCAGGAATCCTGCTTCTTTGTGGACCACAGTTTGACTTTGTTTTCAGGTTGCCTTGGGGTAACAAAGCATCCCTTATGCCTTTGGGGTTGTCCTTGCCAGGCTTCACCTGCCAACTGCTTCCTGTCTATGTCAGTGCTTTGCATTGGAAAATGAGGTGTGAGAAATACTTCATTTGGTTCTAGGCCACTTCTGCCTTTTGGATTCTATTACATCTGAAAGTTTAAGATTTTGCCTAGTTCACTTGATATTTTTTCGCTCAAAAATATGCATTACATATCTTTTGAGCATTTACTGTTGCAGGGTGCTGTACTAGGCAGCACAGAATTAGGAACAAGCCAGAGAGACAGGCTCTCTCTGAGCTTATTGTGTGATAGGAAAGGAGAAAACTCAGCTGGAAGGCCACATAGCCCTTCATTGCAGTTGCGATGAGTGTTGTGGTACAGCAAGAGTGTCCTAGGGGGTCTGAGTAGAAGACAGTCTGGGGGGGGAAGTGGTTGAAGAGTGGCTGATAGGAAGGCTTTGAAGTGGGAAGGCCCATCTGTCATCGAAGATGGGGGCTTGGTGTGAGAAGGTGAACTGCCCAGAGGTTGATAGGATGGAGCCAAGGGTTGGCCACGTCTAATAGTTAACATCAGACATTACAGTTCTCACCTGGCCTCCTAGACTGTGGTGAGAACTTTGGACTTTGTCAGTGAGGAGTATTCTGCCCACCTAAGATAAGTGTCTAGTCCAGGTTCAGTGGCTCATGCCTGTAATTCCAGAGCTTTGGGAGGCTGAGGCAGGAGGATCACTTGAGCCCAGGAGTTTAAGACCTTCATGGGTAACATACTGAAACCCTTTTTAAAACAAAGTTAAAAAATAAATTAGCAGAGTGTGGTGGCACATATCTGGAGTCCCAGCTACTCAGGAGGCCGAGGCAGGAGGATGGCTTGAGGCCAAGAGTTTGAGGATGTAGTGATCACATCACAGTTCTCCAGCTGGGGAGACAGAGGGAGACCCTGTCTCAATAAATAAATAAATAAATAAATAAATAAATAAATAAATAAATCTAACTCCAGAAGACATGTGGGAACACATGTTATTTTATTTGTCTGCCACTTGCCCACCTCTCATTCTGGAAATTGCTTTTCTGTTAGTCAAACTTCCTGGTTCCTGGGGAAGCCTCCTGCCAACTACCGTTGAGCTTTGAGAAAGGTTAGCCTAAAAATGGGCAAACTAAAGAGGTCCCACACTGTGGCATGGTGACGCGCTAGCCGGGTTACCTGGTGCCGGAGCTGGGGCCGTGTAGTGCAGTGGGGAGGAGCAGGCTCTGAGCATTCAGACCCTCGTGGGGACCACCCTTCTGCTTTTGGCATGCTAGGTGACTTCAAACAAGTTGCCTTCTGAATCTCACCTTTCTTGTTGATAAAATGGGGAAATACTAGTACCTACTTCATGAAACTATTATGGAAAACGTAAGTGTTTAGGTATTAGGAATTATTATGGATACTATTATGTAAAGCACTATCATGTACTTAGAATTGGATCAATGCTATTGCTCTTTTATCCTAAAAATGCGTGTATCCATATCTTTAACCTTTTGGTGAGTAGGTATCTCCTGTGATTTACTGGTCTCTGGACAGAAGAACCTTTCCTTTATCCAACTTCCTCAATTTGCAGGCAGAGAGACTGAACCCCCAAAGAGTGGCAGTTCCTCAGGGCCAGGTGGTGCCTGGCAGAGCTGAGCACCCTGCCTCCAATTTCATATGCACAAGACCTAGAACATTCTGTGGCTACATTGACATGTATACAGAAGACCGATGATATTTCCAAGAGGTATACTTAGAGACTTTCACAGGCCTTCCATGTTGTGAATATGGAAAATTTCTACAACTTCTTATTTTTTCCCAGTCACATTTCTATAAGGATTCCTGTATTTCCCATTCAAATCGTTTTGTGTGAATACAATTTTACTGAAGTGATTTCTCCTGCTTGATAGCAAATTTTCATGAGGAACTTGAGTTTATAATCACTTCACAGGCATTATTGCACCCAGAGACAAGGAGGGAATCTCCAAGTTTTATTGCAGGAAAGATGCTGGGCCCTGGGGACCTAAATAACTATTGCAAACACCGGTGGTTGTCAGCCAGAGGTTCCAAGTTTGTACTTCGGTGAAATTTCACACAAGAAAGTGTTCGTGGATCTTTGGAATTGCTCGTGAATAATTGAAACAATGGTGGGTAAGTCCTTTAATACTACATGTTTGCGCTCTAATGGTGCTATTATACCTGACATTGTGTTCCATCGAGGGCTGTATTTAAGAGAGTTGTGTCCAAACCTAAGTGCACAGAGGAGCATGCCACGGGGAAGGGAAGTGCTTCTGGGAGTTATGTGAGGGGTGGCAGATCCGCCCTGGAAGAGAGATGAAGAGGGGTAATAAAAGCTGCCTAAAAATATTTGAAGGCTGTCAGGAGAGGAAGGATGTTATTTACTCTGTCATACTTGACTTTTCAGGGAGGCATATTTTAGACCGTTTATTAAAAAACTAGGTGACACTTGAACAACAATAACCATAATAAGTAAGGCTGCCAGTTACTGAGACCTTAATGAGTACCAAGCACTATCCTAAGTGCTTTCCAGAGCGTGTAATTCCTACTTCATAAATGATGAAACTGGGATTCAAGTAGGTTTGGGAATTGGCCCATAAGTGGCAGATCCATAGGACTCCTGAGCCTTGTGAAGAGATTGTCTCCCTCATGAAACAGATAGATGAGAGAGTAGAGGAAAAAGAGGTTCTGTGAGCACAGTCTGCCAAATCCGCTCAGCTATCCAGAGTGCCCCGCATAGGGCCTGGCCTCAGCCAGTGCTCAACAGACACTGTTCAGTGAACAAATGAATGGCCCCTGCCTTTGGTGGGAGCTGGGACTTCTCTGATGGGGCTCTAAGGCCCTTTCATACTCACTGAGCATTTAGGAGGATGTGAAACACACATCCATTACTTGACTGTTGGGCATAAGCTCATTGCAGTTCAAGTCTGGCAAGGCTGGGCTATGGGAAGGAGGGGTAGGTCCTGAAACTGCTGAGACTGGGATTTTCCTCACAGTTCTATTAATTGGATGTGTCTAGAGCGATCTAGAATGTCTTTGAGAATTGAGGCCACTTACTGCCCTAAGTACTGCTCACTGCATTTTGTGGCAATTGATGGGATATGATGAGCTTTGTGAAGACGGAAGACTTTAAAAAGTCTGTGAGAAATGACTCCCATGGCCTTTGGGGCGAGATACCGATTTTCGGGAATAACAAATGCCTTATATAAGTGGCACATTGAGAATGCTTGCCATAAAATGTCTCCTTTGATCCTTGAGATCGATAAAGAAGCTATAACGCCCATTTTAGGAGAGACACTGGAGCTCAGAGAAATTAAGGGACTGGCTTAAGGACGCGTGACATTCCTGTCTCTGTCTGAGCTTCTTGGTGTCACCTGCCTCCGTGGTGTCTTCATGTGGACAGACAAAGGCACCTCAAGTCCAGAGTGACCTAAAGAGAGAATCCCTGATTCCTGCTCTTTCTCTGGTGCACTCTGTCTCAACAAATGACATCACACACAACCCGGGTGTGTTAGTTTCCAAATTGCTGCTGTAACAAATGACCCCCAAGTTAAAGCAGGACAGATTTATCATGTGAACTGTGAAGTTTTGGAGGCCAGAAATCTAGAGTGGGTCAGCAGGGCTGCAGTCCTGCTAGGGCCCTTGGGGAGACAGTGGCCTTTTCCAGTTTTTAGTGGCCTCTGATATGCCTTGACTTGTGGCCTGCATCCCTCTGGCGTCTGCTTTCCTCGCTGTGTCTCCTCCTCTGACTCTGGTGCTCCTGCCACCGTCCTTCCCTTATCAGGATCCGTGTGATTACATTGGGCCCACACAAATGACCCGGGACAATCTCCCTCTCTGCAGATCCCTAACTTGGTCCCAAGGCCCTCTTGCTGTGGAATGTACCATAGTCTCCAGTTTAGGAGAGTAGGGTGGTGGCAGCTTGGGGGCGTTTATTTGCTAACCACATCAGATCATGGAGCCCAAACCAAGGGGTGACCTTCTGTTCTTTCTTTTTTTTTTGGTAGAGACAGAGTCTCACCTTATCGCCCTTGGTAGAGTGCCGTGGCGTCACACAGCTCACAGCAACCTCTAAATCGTTGGGCTTAAGCGATTCTCTTGCCTCAGCCTCCCAAGTAGCTGGGACTACAGGTGCCTGCCACAACGCCCGGCTATTTTTTGGTTGCAGTTTGGCCGGGGCTGGGTTTGAACCCGCCACCCTTGGCATATGGGGCCAGCGCCTTACCTACTGAGCCACAGGCGCCGCCCGACCTTCTGTTCTTTCATCCAATCTGTCAGCGAGGACTGCTGAGACCTCCACCACCTCCACCTCGCCTGCCACCCTCTCTTACCTGGACTGCCTATGCCAGAGCACCCCATCTTGTCCCCCTGCGTCCACCCTTGTCTCCCCACTGTCTGCTTTTCATGCGACAGCATACTTAAAAATGTGGATCAGATCACACCAGTCCTCTGAAGACAAACCTTCCAGGAGGTTTGTATCTTACTTAGAAAAAATACCCAAATACCTTCTCGTGGCTTTGGGCCCTACTGTCTGCCCTGCCTTGACCTGACGTTTCTGACCTGCTTTCCTTCTCTCCCTGCCTTGCTCCGCCCCAGCCACACCAGCCCCTTCGCTGTTTCTTAACCACAACTGGAACGTGCCTGCCTGGATCATTCTTTGTTCATATGTCTGCACGGCTCCCCTTTTCCCTTCTTCCATGTCTCTGCTCAAATTTCCCTCCTCAGAGCCACCTGCCACATCCCCCGCCCACCCTGACCCTCTGTCGTTTGTCCTGCTTTATTTTCCCATCTTCGCCCTGGGCGCTGAGGAGTGTGTTGTATATACATTGCTCGCGAGTGTATCTTCTGCCTCCCTCCCTGACAGGGCAGTTCCCCGAGGGCAGAGAGTTTGCACCTTCTTAGAACCTAGGATGATGGCTGTAGGGAGAGCACGTCCATCATATAAATTGTATAATCATAGAAATGAAACCTGGGGTGTAACTCCGGGTGTTCTGGCCCTGGATCAGTGCCCTCTCCCCTCCCCCTTCTCCCTCTTCATAGGTGCTTAAAGAAAAGTAGGATTTTGCAACATCCACAAAGTGTTTGCTTTCCTGTCCCCTTCCCAGATGTCAGTCAGGGCAGGTCACACATGCACCTGAGTGCTGGGAGGTGGATTGATGGTCAGGTGATGGCTCCCTCTCTCCCAAGCCAGCAAAGGGCTGTCCATTCCCTGGTGAAGCACTGGTTTCCTGAGAATTCCCCACGGTGAACCAGTGACTTTTGAAGGCCTCCTTCGCTGGCTGTGCGCCACGTGTAATCATGTGCACATATTTTGTCACCTTCTCCAAGAGGTGGTGACCTTGCGTGTAGTGTTTTCATACCCCCAGGCTTACTCCCCGACTAAGCACAGCTTTTTGGGTGAGTTTTATGTGGGGGCGATTATGCCTGAGGATGTTCACTTGACCACAAGACATGTCACCTATTCTAGATGTGTGGGCAGGTGACAGAGGAGGCACCTGGGCTCTAGGGACAGGCACCACCGTTTCCGCCAGTTCAGCCAGAATTTGGTAACCATTTGCATGTGTCAGGGACCGAGATGAGAGTGGGAGACACAGAGGCAAAGAGTCCAGTCTGCTCTGGAGGAGCCTGTGGTCTGTATCACGCTGCTAGAGTGTGGGCCACCCCACCCATGGCAGCATCTCCTGGAAATTCCTTAGAAATGCAGAATCTCGGGATGACCCCAGATCTCTGCATTTTAACGGAATGCCCAAGTGGCTTATCTACACATTAATGTTTAAAAAAGCATTGCTGTGGGCAAAGTGACAAACACAGAAACAGATAATTTCTATGCACAGGAAGACGGGGTAAGAGTGGGAGCGGGCAGGTCCAGCCGCCCAGGGAGGGGCAGCAATCTGAGCCTGTGTGGCAGGGAGCGGGTTGGTATCAATCAGAAAAAGCTGATGGAATGAAAGTCTAGCTGAGCTACTTTGATGGAATGAATAAATATTTTAATAACAATAATCATGGCTTTCATTTACTGAATAATGGTGTAATAAATGATAGTGATCGCTTGTATGGTCCTTAGCATGCTTTAGGCCCAGCTCTACTCATTTTCATTTCCAGTGCACTCATTTTACTACATTAACTCGTTTTAATCTTTACATGTCTTTGTGAGGTATGCAAGGTTATTATCCCATTTTGTAGGAAAGGAAATTCACTCACAGAGGTCAAGCAGTTGCCCAAGGTCACACAGCTGGTAAATGTCAGGGGTGGGGTTGGGGTTTGTCTTCAAAGCCTGGCCCATTAACTACATGACCCCTTTCTGTGTCTGTGTGTGTACACATGTGTGCACGTGTGCATTCGTGGGAGAGTGAGCGTTGCCCACCAGCTGTGGGGATTACTAAAGTACAAAGTAAGAAGAGAGGAATTAGGGACGTGCGGACGAGGCTGCAGAGGTGGGCAGGGATCTGCATCCCTCTCACAGGCTTAGGTGTTGGGGTTTTGCCCTTTTCCTCTCTCAGGGGGTCAAAGTTTCTAATGAACAACTTGTGGGGTTATCTGAAGAGAAAGACTGTTCTTGGTTTCAGATATAGCTGGGAGGGTCTCGAAAGCTGGAGAAGGGAGGCAAACAGGATCTCGCGGGGCTCACGACCCTGATGCTGGAGTGCCGGTGGCTCCCAGCAGGGTGATCCAATTCATCCCCCGTCTGCCTCCCTCATGGGGGCGCCACCTTGCTGCTGCTGATGGAGATGGCGGCAGAGAGCTGTGACACCAAGTCCCCTTAGCATCCCTGTTGAAGAAATTACACGCATTCTTTCAAGGGAATGTGAAGAGATGACTAAAAGGTTTTGAAACATGGCAGGTAGAAATCTCCTTAGACAGCCCAGACAGCCCGGAGGGGCCTGGGAGGTGCTGTGTCTGCCACAGTCCCGCCCAGCCTGACCTTGCATAGCGTCGCGTATCCCTTGATGGGGACTTGCAATTCTCCACCTACTGTGTGATCAAAAGCTGTATTGACTTACTCTTAAGAGGGAATCGGCTCTGATTTCCATTCACAGCAGCTCATCTGCGGTACTGCTCAGTAACAAGCAGGGGTCAGCCTGCCCCAGTTTTCTTCCCTTTTGTGCTGGTATTATAACAAAAAAGCTCCCTCCCGGATGTCTGGGATTTCCTTTATCTGGATTTGATAATCTGCCTGCTACCTAGGCCTTTCAGAGGGATCCTGTTGATCATATAATTCTTAAGGATTTTTAATTTGTTTTCATAAAATTTGGGGAAGGGTAAGGCATTTGTATATGACTGTAAATCTGCATTGTCCAAGGTGATAGCCACTGGCTGGACACAGCTGCTGCACACTTGAGCCATGTGTGCTGGAAACTAAGACACACTCCAGGTTACAAGACCTAATACCAAAAAGGGTAAGATATTTTATTAGTAAATTTTTTTTAATCACTCTCACTGAGGTCTAGCGATATCTCATTGTAGTATTTTTTTTTTTTATTGTTGGGGATTCATTGAGGGTACAATAAGCCAGGTTACACTGATTGCAATTGTTAGGTAAAGTCCCTCTTGCAATCATGTCTTGCCCCCCAAAAAGTGTGACACACACCAAGGCCCCACCCCCCTCCCTCCTTCCCTCTTTCTGTTTCCCCCCCATAACCATAATTGTCATTAATTGTCCTCATATCAAAATTGAGTACATAGGATTCATGCTTCTCCATTCTTGTGATGCTTTACTAAGAATAATGTCTTCCACTTCCATCCAGGTTAATACGAAGGATGTAAAGTCTCCATTTTTTTTAATGGCTGAATAGTATTCCATGGTATACATATACCACAGCTTGTTAATCCATTCCTGGGTTGGTGGGCATTTAGGCTGTTTCCACATTTTGGCGATTGTAAATTGAGCTGCAATAAACAGTCTAGTACAAGTGTCCTTATGATAAAAGGATTTTTTTCCTTCTGGGTAGATGCCCAGTAATGGGATTGCAGGATCAAATGGGAGGTCTAGCTTGAGTGCTTTGAGGTTTCTCCATACTTCCTTCCAGAAAGGTTGTACTAGTTTGCAGTCCCACCAGCAGTGTAAAAGTGTTCCCTTCTCTCCACATCCACGCCAGCATCTGCAGTTTTGAGATTTTGTGATGTGGGCCATTCTCACTGGGGTAAGATAATATCTCAGGGTTATTTTGATTTGCATTTCTCTAATATATAGAGATGATGAACATTTTATCATGTGTTTGTTGGCCATTCGTCTGTCATCCTTAGAGAAAGTTCTATTCATGTCTCTTGCCCATTGATATATGGGATTGTTGGCTTTTTTCATGTGGATTAATTTGAGTTCTCTATAGATCCTAGTTATCAAGCTTTTGTCTGATTGAAAATATGCAAATATCCTTTCCCATTGTGTAGGTTGTGTCTTTGCTTTGGTTATTGTCTCCTTAGCTGTACAGAAGCTTTTCAGTTTAATGAAGTCCCATTTGTTTATTTTTGTTGTTGTTGCAATTGCCATGGCAGTCTTCTTCATGAAGTCTTTCCCCAGGCCAATATCTTCCAGTGTTTTTCCTATCCTTTCTTGGAGGATTTTTATTGTTTCATGCTTTAAATTTAAGTCCTTTATCCATTTTGAATCAATTTTTGTGAGTGGGGAAAGGTGTGGGTCCAGTTTCAGTCTTTTACATGTAGACGTCCAGTTCTCCCAACACCATTTATTGAATAGGGAGTCTTTCCCCCAAGGTATGTTCTTGTTTGGTTTATCGAAGATTAGGTGGTTGTAAGATATTAGTTTCATTTCTTGGTTTTCAATTCGATTCCAAGTGTCTATGTCTCTGTTTTTGTGCCAGTACCATTCTGTCTTGACCACTATGGCTTTGTAGTACAGACTAAAATCTGGTATGCTGATGCCCCCAGCGTTATTTTTATTACTAAGAACTGCGTTAGCTATACAGGGTTTTTTCTGCTTCCATACAAAACACAGAATCATTTTTTCCAAATCTTGAAAGTATGATGTTGGTATTTTGATAGGAATGGCATTGAATAGGTAGATTGCTTTGGGAAGTATAGACATTTTAACAATGTTGATTCTTCCCATCCATGAGCATGGTATGTTCTTCCATTTGTTAATATCCTCTGCTATTTCCTTTCTGAGGATTTCATAGTTTTCTTTATAGAGGTCCTTCACCTCCTTCGTTAGGTATATTCCTAAGTATTTCTATTCCTAGGTATTTCATTTTCTTTGAAACTATGGTGAAGGGAGTTGTGTCCTTAATTAGCTTCTCATCTTGACTGTTATTGGTGTATACAAAGGCTACTGACTTGTGGACATTGATTTTATATCCTGAAACATTACTGTATTTTTTGATGACTTCTAGGAGTCTTGTGGTTGAGTCTTTGGGGTTCTCTAAGTATAAGGTCATGTCATCAGCAAAGAGGGAGAGTTTGACCTCCTCTGCTCCCATTTGGATTCCCTTTATTTCCTTGTCTTGACTAAATGTATTGGCTAGAACTTCCAGCACTATGTTGAATAGTAAAGGTGACAGAGGACAACCTTTTCTGGTTCTAGTTCTAAGAGGAAAAGCTTTCAGTTTTACCCCGTTCAGTAAAATATTGGCTGTGGGTTTGTCATAGATAGCTTCAATCAGTTTTAGAAATGTGCCACCTATGCCTATACTCTTCAGTGTTCTAATTAGAAAAGGATGGTGGATTTTATCAAATGCTTTTTCTGCATCTATTGAGAGGATCATGTGATCTTTATTTTTGCCTCTGTTAATATGGTGGATAACGTTTATGGACTTGCATATGTTAACCCAGACTTGCATCCCTGGGATGAAGCCTACTTGATCATGATGAATGACTTTTTTGATGATAAGCTGTAATCTATTGGCTAGGATTTTGTTGAGAACTTTTGCATCTATATTCATGAGTGAGATTGGTTTGAAATTCTCCTTTTTGTTTGGGTCTTTTCCTGGTTTTGGTATCAGGGTGATGTTTGCTTCATAGAATGTGTTGGGGAAGATTCCTTCTTCCTCAATTTTTTGGAATAATTTCTGCAGTACAGGAATAAGCTCTTCCTTGAAGGTTTGATAGAATTCTGGTGTGAAGTCATCTGGACCAGGGCATTTTTTGGTTGGAAGATTTTTTATTGTTTCTTTGATCTCAGTTCTTGAAATTGGTCTGTTTAGGAGCTCTATTTCTTCCTGGCTGAGTCTAGGGAGAGGATGTGATTCCAAATATTGATCCATTTCCTTCATATTGTCACATTTCTGGGCATAGAGTTTCTGGTAGTATTCAGAGATGATCTCTTGTGTCTCTGTGGGATCAGTTGTTATTTCCCCTTTATCATTTCTGATTGAGGTTACTAGAGATTTTACTTTTCTATTTCTGGTTAGTCTGGCCAATGGTTTATCTATTTTATTTATTTTTTCAAAAAATCAATTCCTTGTTTCATTAATTTTCTGAATGATTCTTTTGTTTTCAGTTTCATTGATCTCTGATTTGATTATGGATATTTCTTTTCTTCTACGGAGTTTAGGCTTAGATTGTTCTTCTTTTTCCAATTCCATAAGATGGCTTGTGAGATTGTTGATATGCTCTCTTTCTGTTTTTTGAATGTAGGCATCTAAAGCAATGAATTTTCCTCTCAAAACTGCTTTTGCCATATCCCACAGGTTTTGGTAGCTTGTGTCTTCATTGTTGTTATGCTCAAGGAAGTTAATGATTTCCTGTTTTATTTCTTCCTGCACCCACCTGTTATTCAACAGAAGATTGTTTAATTTCCATGCCTTTGTGTGGGGTTGAGCCTTTTTGTTAGAGTTGAGTTCCACCTTTAGTGCCTTATGGTCTGAGAAGATACAAGGTAAAATTTCAATTCTTTTGATTCTGTTGATATTTGTTTTGTGTCCCAGGATATGATCAATTTTGGAGAATGTTCCATGGGTGATGAGAAGAATGTATATTCTTTGTCTTTGGGATGGAGTGTTCTATATGTGTCTATCAAGCACAGTTGTTCTAGGGTGTCATTTAAATCTCTTATATCTTTGTTTAATTTCTGTTTAGAGGATCTGTCCAGCTCTGTAAGAGGAGTGTTAAAGTCCCCCTGTTATTATGGTATTATCAGATATCATATTGCTCAGACTGAGTAAGGTCTGTTTCAAGAATCTGGGAGCATGTAAATTGGGTGCATAAATATTTAGAATTGAAACATCTTCTTGTTGTATTTTTCCCTTGACCAATATAAAGTGACCATCTTTGTCTTTTTTGACTTTAGTTGCTTTAAATCCACATGTATCTGAAAATAAGATCACAACTCCTCTTTTCTTCTGAGTTCTGTTTGCCTGAAAAATTGTCTTCCAACCCTTGACTTGGAGCTTTAATTTGTCTTTTGAAGCCAGGTGTGTTTTTTGTAGACAGCAAATGGATGGCTTGTGTTTTTTAATCCAGTCAACCAATCTATGTCTCTTCAGTGGGGAATTCAAGCCATTAACATTTATTGAGATAATTGATAAGTGTGGTAGTATTCTATTCGTCTTATTTTGTGAGAGTCCATTGCTTAGTTTTATCTTTTGCATCAGTGTGGAGGTTAGGTTCTGTCCTTTAATTTCTGAGTTCTTACTTTGCTGCTGATCCATTGTGGTGGTCAGTGTGCAGAACAGGTTGAAGTATTTCCTGTAGAGCTGGTCTTGTTGTGGCGAATTTCCTAAATGTTTGTATATCCGTAAATAATTTGATTTCTCTGTCAATTTTTAAGCTTATCTGAGCAGGGTACAGAATTCTGGGCTGAAAATTGTTCTGTTTAAGTAGATTAAAGGTAGATGACCATTGTCCTCTTGCTTGGAAAATTTCTTTAGAGAAGTCTGTGGTCATTCTGATGGATTTGCCCCTGTAGGTCAACTGGCGCTTACTCCTGGCAGCTTGCAGAATCATTTCTTTTGTCTTGACTTTGGACAGGTTCATCACAATGTGTCTTGGAGAAGCTCGGTTAGAGTTGAGGCGACCTGGGGTCCGACAGCCCTCTGAAAGCAGTGTGTCAGAATCTTTGGTGATATTTGGGAAATTTTCTTTTATAATATTCTCTAGTATGGCTTCCATTCCTCTGGGGCATTCTTCTTCCCCTTCTGGAATTCCTATAACTCGTATGTTGGAACGCTTCATAAAGTCCCATAATTCTGACAGGGAACGTTCTGCTTTCTCTCTCTTCTTTTCTGCCTCTTTTACTATCTGAGTTATCTCAATAACTTTGTCTTCTACCTCTGAAATTCTTTCTTCTGCATGGTCTAACCTGTTGCTGATACTTTCCATTGCATCTTTAAGTTCCCTAATTGACTGTTTCATTTCCTTCAGCTCTGCTATATCCTTTTTATATTCTTCATATCGTTCATCTCTTATTGATTCTGTTTTTGGATTTCCTTTCGGTTATTTTCCACTTTATTAGCAGTTTCCTTCATTGTTTCCATCATTTCTTTCATTGTTTTCAACATGTGTATTCTAAATTCCCTTTCTGTCATTCCTAACATTTCTTCATAGGTGGAATCTTCTGCAGTAGCTACCTCATGATCCCTTGGCGGGGTTGTTCTGGACTAGTTCTTCATGTTCCCTGGAGTTTTCCTCTGATTCTTCCTCATGAGCGATTTCTTTTATCTGTTTCCTTGCCATAATTTTCCTTTCACTTCCTCTTGCTCTTTAAGTTCTCGTGCCTGTGGACTAAGGGTTCGATGAGTCCTTTTGGTATAGGACCAGAAGGGTGAGAAGGTTGAAGAGCAAGAAATGGATGAAAGAAAGGAGGACCGAGTGAAAAGAAAAAAAAAATAGAGAAAGGGGAGGGGGTGGATAAAAAGAATATTGACAAAAAGAAGAGAGGCACAGAAAGAGGGAGACAGAGCAATATAGGTGTTCAGTAGGGTACTTTGACACAACCTTAAAAAAAACCCCACCTTCTGGGGGTGCCCAGTTGGGTGGTTCCCTTGAGGTCAGCAGCTCTTTGCTAACTGATCTGATGCAGTACCCCATCTCCACCAAGTAGAGAGGAAAGACAAAAATGTTACAAATCAAACCAAAACAAGCAAACAGAAAACTTTACGGGATAAAATTGGGTGAAAAAGCAAATAATAGTGGTAGAAACACTAGCAAATTGAAGTTCTAGTTATTGAAAAAGGCAGCAATGGGAAATTATAATTAAACTAGAAAAATTGAGAAAGAAAAAAGATCTGTATGGAAAAAGTTGAAATTAAAAACCAAAACAACATCAAAATAAACAAAAAAACAACCAAACCAAAAAAAAAAAAAAAAAACACAACCAAAAACAAAGCAGTCTGTATATGTTGTTGAATATTGTCTGGGCAAAACGTGGTCTTCTGGGGTATGAGATGTTAATCACAGTTCTGATGCGACTGGAGGCTGCTGATTTTTTTTTTTTATTAAATCATAACTGTATACATTGATATGATCATGGGGCATCATACACTCGCTTCATAAACCATTTGACACATTTTTATCACAGTGGTTAACATAGCCTTTCCGGCAGAGGCTGCTGATTTCTGAAACCCCAGCAGGTAGACACCCTAAATCTCTCTTCAGCCCACTTAAAAGGCACTTTGAACTTGTAAACTTGCTGAGCAGAAGCTTTCCCAGGAAAGTGCTTGTCGCTGGAATCACTGCTGAAGTGGTTATCCACTTACCCAGTGTGCCAAAACCCATCTCACTCTGCCCCTGAGGGTTAGGGCTGCAAGGCGGCTCAGACCCCACCCTTTGGCTACTCAGTCACCAGGTTACCAGCTCCCACCCAATTCTAGCTCTGCGACCCTGATGGTGGAGCTTGCCGGGGCAGATCACTCACAATGGCTCCCTGTGGCCCACAGCCAAACACTATTAGCTCCGTCTGGCTCAGCGGCTCAGACTGGGGCCTAGACAACAGCCAAAGTTCTCCGCACTCCTGCTCAGGCTCTCTCCAAGGCAGTTCAACTGAGTGCCAAGTCCAAAGACACCAAAACAGTTCACAGGTAAGGCCTTTCCGGTTTGCAGTCTCGCTGCTACTGAACTTATAGTTGCAGGCAGGTTTAGACGGATTGAACACATGCAAACACTTGCCAGTTTTCCACTGTTTTAGTCCTCCTCTTGGGATCCAGAAGTCTCTCGCTGACTCCTTGTATCCTCACAGGGGTGATGATAGGCAGATCCCACCAGCCAGAGATGCCTGGATTCCTATCTCCCCAGACTCACGGTGCCCAGATGCAAGGAAGCTATTACACGGCCGCCATCTTGCTCTCCTCTCCCTGGTGTTTCTTTTTATCAGTAATTTTTATGTTGATTTTGGGTGAAATATTTCAGGTAACATTGGGATAAGTAAAATCTGATATCAACATTGATTGCACGTTTCCTTTCACTGTTTGTTAATGCAGCTACTAGAGAATTTCAGATGTCCTCTCTGGCATGAGTCTGTGACTTCTCGCCTGGTGATTTTTTGGGGGCATCCTCTCTCTCTCTCTCTTTTTTTTTTTTTTTGCAGTTTTTGGCCAGGGCTGGTTTGAACCTGCCACCTCCAGCATATGGGGCCAGTGCCCTACTCCGTTGCGGCACAGGTACCACCTGCATCCTCTCTCTTAACCCATCTGACCAGGAGCAGCCACCGAGGATTCCGTCTGCTACAATCCATAGTTAGAGCTACAGGCCTTCTGGGGTTTTCCTCCCCTTCTGCTTGCTGACTCCCTGGATCCCCTGATCAGATCAGGTTTTAGATGCCAGAACTATGGATCACTCGGTGGCTGCTGGTTGGGTCTCTGCTTCACCTCCACCTTCATCTGGTCTTTCTCCGGGACTCAGTGGGATCCTCTGGATTTGCCAGCCACAAATGTGAGTGATCATAGTCTGTCCCTGCCTCCCAGGGCTTGGGACTCAAGGGCACATTGAATCCTTTTCAACTGGTGGTGTGGGGCTCTGTGGTCGAACTGGAAACAGATGTAAAGCATCCTTGGCCACCTTATTTCAGTACCTGGAATACACTCGGAGGATCAGAAGCGGTTTCTCTGGACAACAAGGCATATGTTTCCCATCAGCACACAGCAGACTCCTTTGTAGCGGGTTCAAAATCTTTGTTGTTGGCTGCTTCTGGCGTCTTCTCAGCTTTCCTGAATCCGGGGATGATAACTTTTTCTTTCTCTGCCGAATCTTTAATACTTCATCCCATTGCATTTTTAAATGCCAATCACAATGTAGCATTTGTGTCCATGCTAAAGCGTTCAGTGACACTCACCACACCAATCTCTTCCTTTTATTTCCGGGTTCTAAGTTAGAATCCTATTGAGATAGATGGAGTCAATTGAGTGGGCCCTGTGGAAAGCCATATTCAGTTAGTGTAAATCTTCCTGCTGGTGTGGAGACAGTGAGGTCCCCCGGGATTCTGCCTGGAAATCTATTGGATTTGCAAGACTTAAGTTAATATGGAGACCCCCCAAATGGCATAGAGCCTCATTTCTTTGTCTTGAAAGACATTTTTAGAGGTCTGTCTCAAGAGTCTTGCTGATAAGGAGGTTACGTCTAATATTTCAAGAGAAACAGAGCACAGAACGTCTTCTATCTTCTCAATACTTTCCTTTTGCCCTGCCTTTCCATCTTTTTAATGTCTTTTTAATGTCTCTCCTCTACATTTATTTCCATCTTTTTTTTACTCATTCGTTAACCTTAGGCCCCTGTTTCATTTGGAATTAATTACTAACCATGAACCTTGGTAAGTGATACCCTCAAGGGAAAAGTCTTTTATCGTTTTGTTTTGTGGTGAAGAATGAATGCCTGTTACAGACACAAGTGAATACATTTCATGAAGAAGTACATTTTTATTTCCTAAATCAAACAAGCATGCTCTTTTCTTGCATGAAAGTTTCTGGGAAGCAGCATTTAACAAGACAAGAGATTGAGAGCCTTGAATTTGAGTCCCAGCTCTACCTTTATCCTGCAAAGGGCTCCATTGCCCTTTATGTCCACTGACATTTCTCCATTGTGGACATGGCGATGTCTGCATTTCCAGGCTGTGCTAAGAATTAAAAGAGAGTGTACATGTACAGTGTCCTGCACCTAGTAGGCATTCAAATGGTAGTTCTGAACAATCCAACCAGGATCTTTTGAGTCTTCTTGATTCTAGCAAGGATGTGACCTTCATGCCTTCGGGAAACTAGATCCTGTGCTGCCAAAACCCTTTGCTCAGGCACCTATGAAAATGACTGCAATAAAGTTTAAAGGGAAGTTTTGACGTAGGAATTAGATTTCTGGAATCTTCTTCAAGATTTTTGTGTGCTCACTGCAGTGTAGTACGTGAGATGTGTGTCCTCAAAGATGTGGTGGTGGTATAAATAAGGAAGCTGCCATCACAGAGTCCACAGCATGGGGAGATCCAAACAATTTGACCTGGGCAAGACTGCCTCCCCTGCGGGCTTTCAATCAACATAAAAAGCCACCACGGAGGCCCCAAGCCATTAGTAATATTTTTATTGGCAGCTGAGTAATACTGCATCTACTTTCCTGCTCTCTTGTAACAGATGGTGGTGAGGGGTGCATGGTGAATAGAGGAAGTGTGGCAAGAACCATGTTATTCCAAGTGTAGACTTCACTGCAAATGTGAAATGGAAATAAAGTCAAGGCTCTGTCGTCATTGACGATAAATTTGATGTGCTAAATGGGCTTGTCTATTCTTATGGTTTACTGTGTGATGAAATCATAAACATCCATTATATGCTTATGGCATGTACTGTGTTAAATATTTTGCATGGTCCATCACACTTATTCCTCACCATGAGCCTAAGGAAATTATTCTTACTATTTTTCGTAGCATCAGAAGGTTTAGAATAAAATCTGCAAGGTATCTGGTCATACATCAGTGATGTCTATCTTCTGAGATGGTATAATGACAAAAGGACTGATTGCCCGTCCCCCATGAGTGCTAGGAGCCATAGAGTGTGTGCCTGGAGATTGTCAGCACAGGTAGGTGACTCTGCATTGGAATAGCGTCTGTTGCCCTATTGTCACCTGTAGGGCCCTCTGTGAGCCAACTCCATCTGCTGTTCTCCCCATGTTCCTCTTTCCCCTCACCCTGTGTACTGTCTTTATGTAACAGTTATCCTACCTGCTGTTACCTTATGTATCAAGCAGAAGATCCAGCTACCAATTCCAGGTAAGGATTCTAACCTACAAAAGATAGCACGTAGTATAACGGTGCCAGCCCCAAGAAGTTGGAGTCCCCTCCCCTGGGCCCACTGCATCCCCTGTGGGCTCACAGTCCCCAAGGAGGTCTCAACACACAAGGTTGAGTGGGACTGATGCTTTCTTTGCAGAAGGAAGATGGCCCAGCAAGGCCACCATCTGCAGTGTGTCTCCGTGGTGGTGGTTCCTCCCAGCAGCCACAGGGAGGTGGGCTGCATGCAGGAAACACCTTGCTTCCTCCCTGGAAGGCAGATAGACATGCGGGCTGGCCAGCTGCCATGTAATGCACATACTTAAGCAGGAGGAGGAAGTTCAGAACAGGAAAAGATTTCTCCTAACAAGGAAGAAGCACCTGGGGCCCTGTGACAGCTCCAGATGAGAGAATGTTCCAGCTGTAGAGCACGGACTAGGCAATCTTAGGGGTGGGCCGATGACCTGTTGGGCAATAGCTGCCTCCCCAACTGTTTATCCCCCCTCCCTCATCAAGATGCTGGGAAAGAGCCCAGAGCTTGTCACACCCAGTAGGAGAAGCAGTCAGCCCCAGTACTTTCCACACTCAGCCCCTGGGGGACGGAAGTGTCTCCTGTGCAGTGAGTGAGTGGGTCTCGTGGCTCACAGAACCTCCCTGGCCACTTTGTCAGGGCCACTAACAGGACTAATTCAAGGAAGGGATCAGGCCTCCCTGCAGTGTGGTTCTCAGCCAGGAGCTCAGGGGCCCATTTAGCCACTAAAATGGTCAAAGAATGAGTCCAGTGGGAACTGTGGGCTAGCAGGGCACAGCCATCCTGCTGGGATGCAGATCCCCTTCCCTGGAGTGTTGATGCAGAGATGTTGGTAGCACCACACAGGCTGCCCTGTTCTGTCCGCAGGTAATCCCGGGTGTTCTGTTATTGCCTCCTGGGCTGGTGAGTTCAGTGAGTCCTGCTGGCCTGCGTGGCCTGGTTGGTCCCAGCTTTAGCTGCTTCTGCTGTGGCCAAAGATGGGTTTCCTGTTATCTTCCAGGATCTGTAGGCCCATGTCCTTGGATAGTTGAGTGGAACCAACTGTCACTTTGCCCCCTGGGAAGGGTGTCAGGTGCCCCCCTGTGATAGATCAGCAGAGTGGGGTCCCTCCAACCCTCTGTGTGGTTATCCATATGGACAGTGTGACCACAGACCCTCAGCAGCAAGACCCTTCCCCGGGGGAAAGGCATTCCATTGTCCATTGAGGTGCACCAGTAAACACGTCATGGGACAGCACAGCTGACCTCACCAGGGTGTGACTGTTAACAGTGTTGACGAGTGCTGTCATGGGTTGTCTCTGCCTATTTCCAGTTTGTGGCTTGAAGAGAAAAATTACTCCTCCAGCCTTACCCAAAGTGCCCGTTGGAGTGAGTCTGTAATACTTGTGTTAGTGGGGTTAGTGGGGTTGCTTCGGGGGCAGATCCACTGATGGCCTGAGGAAGTCCCGTGTCATAATGTACCTCCCAGGTCCCCGTGGTGAATTCTGAGATGAAAGGGCTTTCAGCCTGTGTGTGAAATGCAGCATGGTTTCAGCTTCCCCTTCACTATGGCACGTTGATTGCGATGAGGGCATCACTGGGGCCAGAGACGGGGGAGAGAGGGAGGTCAGTGTCTTTTCCCCGGCACTCCGTCCTCCTGCATACCTCTGTGGCCAGAGACTGCCCTGTCCTGTCACTTAAGGTGTGGAGTGTCCAGGGATGGTCACTCAGGCTGTCTGTCCTAACCCAGAGACCACTACCTCTGTAGGAACACTGTGCTCTTGCTACCTGCCCAGACCTCTCTGCCCTGATCAGGCAGTTGACACAGTGAGGTTATGTACTGTACACATTTTTCACATCCTACAATATCGCTTACCTCTAAAGGGAGCTGGGAGTTCCTGATGCTACTGGGGAGTGGTGTGACACTCTTCTCCTTTCTTGGGGGGTCCCAAAAAGGTGACCACCCTGGGGTAGAGTGACTGTCAAGTTACAGTGGGGGGTGGGGTCTGCACCAGGGACCTCTGTTGCACAGACCACAGACCTGGAGTCAGTGGGGACATGGAGATTGATTCCTCGGGCATGGCCCAGTTGGTGACTGCCTGGTCCTCCGGCACTCGCAAGTCCCCCAGTGTTCATCAAGATGACGTTTCCCTTTGGTGGAGTGTTGAGCTTCCAAACAGCAAGTGAGGACTTCATCCCCTATCAGTCCTACCTCATGTCACTACTTGAATGGTTGAGTCTTTCATTCCACCAGCCCACAGCTCTCCTGTCTTGTGTGTGGTATGACATGCGGAAGGTCCAGCGTATACCTTGGGATTGGGCTCATTGTTTTGTGGCTTCTACTACACAAAATAACTGCCCTGATCTGACTGGAGCATGGCAGGGTGCCCAAAATCATCGCAGCGAGTTTTCTCCCAGGTGCTATGCTGGCACCAACATCCACGTGCAGTACAGGGATGTGAAGTTCTGTGAGGTACCAGAAGCTTCCGTGGCTGGTGTTAAAGATCCACTGTGATGGATCTGCCTAACCCATGCCCACTGATGCCTCACGCACTACTTGGGCTTATTGGTGGGAATCACAAACTTGCACCACCTTCTGGGCTTCTACAGCCTTAAGGATTGCTCCTCGGATTTAGTCCATCCCTACATGTGAGGGGGGGCTTCCATGACTCGTTTGCTGATGCGACTTGTTTTACACAGGCTTTGTCACTTTGGGAATTACATTAGTGTTCTCCTTTGAAAGGCCCTTTGCTGTGAGCACCAGCATGAGTGACAGAGATTTGTCTGGCTCAGGAGGCAAGCTGTTGCCATAGTCCTTTCCCCTATAGGGGAGATTTTCAACAGTCTGGTCATTTAGTTGCCAGTCTCCTGAAGAAATGGCTAGACCACCCCCACCCCCCAGAAATCATTAAAGATGTAGCAGGGTGTGGGGGCAGGGAAGCTGGCACATCCACCACCACCACACCAAGTTTACCCGTCGGGCCGAGCAGCCTCCAGCTGCAGGTAAGAGACAACTACCCATGGGACAGCTATGGTGGCCTGTGGTCTCCCTCAGCTTTTAGTTTGCAGAAGCATTGATTAGCTGGGCCATGTCTTAGGCTGAAACCTTTTCAAACCACGGTCCCAGGTGACCAGGGGAGAGGCCAGCCTCGGTTCCCTTCGTCAGGGTGGCTACCCAACCATGTAGCTGACCAACTGCTTGGGGTCCTGGCCTGATCTTGGAAGTACTGTTTCCATTTGATGATGAAACTCTGCTGGACTTGTCCAATCTTGTTAGTAAGATTAGTGAGAACCCAAGTTAGGATGGGCACCTCTGGCATCTGAGTCACAAATGTGCTTTGGAGATGAGATGATCTGTCTTCCACCAGTGCTCAATAGTGAGGGAGAGGTTGCCGCACAAAAGCACGGATCAGACAGCAGGTGCGGGCAGTCCCTGTGTCCAGAATCTGTGCGGCAGCGCCCCCCAGTGGCGGGCTCCTATTGCCATTGACTCTAATCAGCATGCTGGGGGGCACAGACACCTGCAGGTTCCGAGGGTCCCACCCAGAGGTAATGCCGGGGTCATGAGTTGTTGAACAGCTTTCAATGCTCGCTGTTGAAAAGGACCCCACGTAAGGGAGGCCGCCTTTTCTGCCACCTTGACCAAGGGAGTGAGAAGGGCACTCAGATGGAGCACATGCTGTCTGCAGCAGTGGAAAAGCTCCACCAGCTATTGTGCTTCCTTTCATTGGTGGGTACAGCGGGGGCCTGGACCTTCTATTTAAATTTCTCCAAAGCCTGTTGGTTTCCTGCCCAGGTGGCCCTGAGAAATTATGCTTATTGCATGGATCCCTGAATCTTATCTGGATTTACAGTTTTAGTCCTCACAATGATGACAGAGTGAAAAGCCCAGGCCACTGTTCCTTAGTGGGACCCACAAACAAGTTGTCATTTATTAAACCTGACTCTGGCCTGCTGTAAATCGATCCCTGCCCATTGATGACAAGGGGCAAGGCAGTTAAGGGACCCCAAGGGCAGTGCACTGCAAGCCGTCCCATAGGATGGACATTGGTCTTGGTCTTCTTCCCACAGGGAAGCTGAGAAAAGGGCCTTGGCCAGGCCTGTGACAGCATGCCAATCTCCACTGGCTCAGAAAAGGTGGCGGTCTCCAGTACGCAGGAGCCAAGGATGGAAGCTGGGCATTCAGCCTGCGACGGTTGATATCGGCCTCAGAGGCCTTTTTGACGGGGCTGTTAAATTGGGACAAAATTGTCAGATGCACGCCTGCTTATTAGAAGAGTAACCCCTTTCTCCCGGCCAGGTGCAGGGGCTTGTGCGATTCGGAGGGGAGGGAGAGCAGGAGTGCATCTGGACCACACGGCTCAAACTTTGCCCTGGGGAGGGGCACACCCCTCCTTGTGATGCCGATGTTTGGTGCCACAGGCTGCCAAGGTGTCATTGCTCACAAAGCGTGCTGTGGCGGGAACCACGATCGGTGGTGACAAGTAATTCTGCCCATAGTGAACGTGTGTTGGCTCCCCCACCTACCCAAGGCCATCCTTCCGCCCTGCTGTGCGGTTGGGCTAATAGTCACCTGGCATGTGTCTAATAGCGCCTCTCTCAGCCCTCAAGTGGAGACTTTGGACCTACCGCTAATCATTCTTTTTAAAAGGAGTCAGGATGCTAGGACGTGATTCCTGCTCTTTAGGTGAGTCTGGGTTGTGATTGGAACCACCCTTGTCCTTGCATCTGAGCTGGGTGCTGGAGCACTCTGGAAGAACTTACCTTCTCTCCTGTGGAGGGACAGCATCTGAACCCTCAGAGTGACAATCCGAGGGGATGCTAGATCCTTCCCATCTGGTGAGCTCCCCTCCTCTTGTTCCTTAGTGGCCTGTACGAGGTCCTTGGCCTCTGAGAGTCCCCCTTCACTTCACACCCTGGACGAAGGTCTTGTTAGGGAGGTTCTTTCATCTCTATCTTTTCTCTTCCTTCTTTGTGGTGCCACACCGTGCTGAGCCTCACATGGGTCCTGCCCCTTGTGGCTGTGTCCCCTTTTGGCTCCTGGGAGACCACTTACCCGGTTTCTGCTTTGCCGGTGTCTTATCCACAGCTGTGATGCTATCACTTGCCTTCTTCCCTCCCCCACACAGGGGACATGCTGTTTATCTACCACTTCACCCACTGTCACCCAAGGTCAACAGGAGAAGGGACATGAGCATCTTCCATTGTGGGATGCTCTGCTTCTTAAAGCCTTCTAGGGGAGGAAGAGACAGTTTGCTCCTACAGCATTTCTGGGGGCAGGTTGTAGAACCAGGCGTCAGGGGCCTTTATCTTAATGGCCATAATGACCTCCTGAACTGTTTTCCAGAGAGTCTTGCTTCTGGGAAAATTCCCTGTGGTGGGCTACATCACTGTCACATTTCCAGTCACTCAAACTAATAGGTTGGCTCAGTCAGGTCCTGCTGGCTGAGGGAATGTGCTGTCATCGGGGCTAGTGATCAATTTCTCCACACTATGCCTTTTTGCTGGAGACTTTTGGGTCTACAAGGTCCCCTCACCAAGCAGGCACATCAACCAGGCGGCATGGGACTGTCCTGGCTTCTGCCCACATCTATCTTTTAATTTCTTTAATCTTACATTATCAACTCAGAGGTGAGCACATTTCCACAGTTTCACCTTGAAAATGGGTTTTATCTGGTTGGCGTGCCATGCTAGGGGCCTCTGGTCTTTGCGTATGTTTGGACCCTAACCTTTTGAGTGATGGGTGTGAGCATCAAGGCAGCCTGCGCGAATTACTGTGTTAAAAATGAACCCAATAGTGACATGGGTTACTGATTGATATGACAGTAACTGAATTAGGTGTTTATACATAAATTTCCTCATTTACTACAGCACTGTAGTGAGGGAGACATTTTGCAGCTGAGGACACTAAGGCTCAGAAGATTTAAATCACTTGCCCAGGTCAAGCAGCTTATAAGGGTCAGAGTCAAAAGTCATCTGACTTGGGTTTGACTTCAAAAGCCTGTATTCTTTGGACTGTGCGTTCTAATGGCTATCAAATGTCCTGTCTAATTTGCCATGTTGGGAACTGAACATCAGCTGAAGGTGCCCATAATGTAGTTACATGCCCTCCTCCCAGGCAGAATTTTTCCTTCCGTGGAGCTTCTGTCCTCTAGGCCCAATCCAGCACATAGACACAGAGTTAGAAAGGTGACCACTTGCCTTCCTGGGAGAGATTTCTACCCACAGGCTCTGCTGTAACCTTGGGTACACCTTATCAATTCCAGGTGTCATAAGTGTCCCTGTGTGTGTTGTTGTGAGGGAGCCCCATAGCCATGCTTTTGAAAGGCTCAGCTTCATCTGAGTTGTGACTTAAATGTGTGAGTCAATTGCATACCCCAGGCTTTTCTGCCCTGGCTCCATTAAAGACCTCTGCTCAGAGTGAGGTCCTTTTGAGGCCAGGCCTTTTGTGTTACTGATGTGCAATCTTCTGGAATCAGCTGCATGGGTCTGGGGCCTAACACTGCCCACCACCAACAGGCTCATGGTAGAATTTTTTTTTTTTTTTTGGCCGGGGCTGGGTTTGAACCCGCCACCTCCGGCATATGGGACCGGCACCCTACTGCTTGAGCCACAGGCGCCGCCCAGCTCATGGTAGAATTTTTAACACAGGTGCTTTATTTTATAAGTTTATATTCTTCCTTGTAAATAGCTAATAAGAAGTGACAGCTACAGGCCACTTACAAATGCACTTCCAGAAACCAAAGTCAGAAGATTTACTACATGGCAGAAACCTGGTCAACAGCTGTTTTAAATGCATTTATTTCTGTTGGGAGGAAAATGTTCTGCAAAATAGCTTTGTTGTCCATAGACTCTTTGCTCCTTGAGGTACAGTGTACAAATAAATGTATTTGTAGTTCTTGCTAATGTGCAAGCATTTTGGTACTAGTGCTAAATTTGCTGTCTGTAATACATTATCTAGTCATTTTTGAAAAAAAAAAAAAACAAACTCAAGTTTAATCTCATTAAGTGGTATCTTCTGTGATAATTCTACCCCACTTGGTTTTCACAGGAGAAAAAACAATTTGCTAAGGGGACTGTTCAACAGAATATGTATGTGCATGTGTAAAATATTCTTTTTACATGAGCAAACTCAGGAAGATGCCTAGTAATAAATAACTTGCACAGTTTGTTAAGCATCAGAGCTGGGGAGGCAGTTGACCCCCAAATTATATGTCATCTTGGTGTATGCCATTTCCAGGAAGCTGATAGTTGCTTAGGAAATAATTAAAAAGTTATTTCTTTTTTCTTTTACATCCTTGGTTTAGATGATTTGGAATTGTAGACTTTGTCACTAACCTCTGGGTGAATTTTTTTTTCTAAAGTTGGCTAAATCTATAGGCCTCAGAAATGCAGTTCTCATACACATCCTAGGAATGGTCCTGGCATCATTTAGCTGGTGTCAGGGTGTAAGTTCTAGGTGTTTCCTTTACTCTTTGCAGTGGCATAGGAAGTTGATACTTGATCTCAGTTTTTCAGTAAGAAAGCTCAAACTCAGATTGGATTAGAAGCCTGGTCAAGGTTACAGAGCCAGGAGGTCACAGGAGGATGTGGATGTACAGTCAGCTTGCCTGGGGGCCTGTGCTGTTTTCACTCACTTTGCTGTTTAGCTACTTCACCATCCTGCCCATGGGCAGAGAGGAGGTGACCATGACGATAAATGGCTCCCTGGCAAAAAACCCAGCTGCCACTTCTTCCTCTTATATTATGACCTCCTGGGATGCGGGAGTATTAGTGGGGTTTCTGGCCAAGATTTTAGGCACCTTCTGTCACTAGCTGCTCCTGGACTTGATGTTGAGGGAGCTATTGGTATCCAGTGGCTGGCAGCATGCCCATGAGAAGCCTTCCTTACACTTGCTCTAATGATACCTGCTGTGCGTCGAAATGTGTTGGTGGAAACACATGTGTGGGAGGCAGGCCATCTCAAGACGTATGAAGAAGACACAGAATCCAAACACATGCAATGCAAGCTCAGGACATTTGGTGCCACGTAGAAACTTCCAGTAGAGCAGACATTCCAAGGAGATTTTCATTTAATAATCCTCAGTTTTCACAGGTAGTCTTCCGAATAGGGGTAAAAGGCATTACTGGCCTTTCTTCTCAGTAACTTATGGCCATGCATCTGCAAGGGAACGCATCTGTATGGGTTACCAGAAGTTTTAAGATGATGATTCTATAGGCTAGAAATCCTTCCAAGGGATTCCGTCCCTTACTCAAAGTCAAAATGCTTGTCTGGTTCAGCAGGAAATGTCTACTTGAATGTGAATTTCTCACTTTTGGTCGTTTGTGGCTCTGAGTTCACTCATTCCCCGAGGAAGCATTTCCTCCTTGTGAAACCCTTATTAAAGTTCAAGTAACTTGGGAGCCTTACTCTGAATGCTGTGGCATCCTCTCAAGAACAAACCTTCATTCTTTTGTGTTAAAGCTTCACTTTATATTCTATATTAATTAGTATCTCCAATGCCTAAACATATGCTGGGTACTATGACAGGTTCTGGGATAAAATACAAGGTCCTTGCTCTTCTGCATCTTATTGTCCAGTGAAGAAAACTATATCCTGAAATCTCATCATATTCCACCAAAAACTGTCGGTGGAAAAGACATCACCTTTTCTTAAACACGAGAAAAGATAAAATCCTTTTCAGAAGGGCTTATGGAAGAGAGATACCTGGGCCTTTGGAAAGACCAGGGTCATTTAGTCCTTTAGTGGGGTGACAACAGGGCATGTCCCCAGAGTGATGTGTTTCCCCGCAAGCTTCTTGTTGAGGGCATCATCAATTTGCAGCCTGCCTGAGGGGAGGATGAGAAGAGCCGGGAAGGTAGGACAATTCATGATTGAGACCGACACGTATTAAGAGGTAGCATTAGCCATGGGGCCAGAGCTTGATGCTTACAGATCACCATGCTCTGTGTCACAGCAGTTCTCACACTGTTCAGGGGACCCCCCTCCCCCAACTGGTCATTATATGCAGAGCCAAGCAGTCTTCAGAATAGAATATCCTTGCCCTGCTCAACAAGTATTCGTGTAATTTCATCCTAAAATGGAGAGAAGTGAGTATTTGTCTCCTTGGTGTGCCATAGCGTCTTATATATGTTCATTTAGGCTGGTGTTTATTTTTTAGGGCTTCAGTACAGTGGTATTTTATCTACCAGACACAGTGTAGAGGATTGCAAGGTAAGCAGACCCCCCAGTAACCTCTCTAGAGAACTAGATGTGTAGCTTTGTAAGGGCAGCCAAACATAGCTTGTAAAGACTTCATTTTTTTCTTTCTCCCTCCCATGAATAAAAGGCAGACTGTCAAAAAATATATATATACTCCCCCACGCACATCCACACATAATCACACAAACATAAGCACACATCTATGTACACCACACACACATAAATCTATACCGGGGCCCCCACAGGTACACATTCACAGTCCCATACATACTCACAGACCTACACAGTGCTCACACGCTCTTACATATACATTTACACACACACACACGAACATACATGTATTATTCCTGGGAAGAATGCTCCGTCAGGGCAGGGGCTTCTTTCTCTCTGTCAATTTTCCCCTTGGCCCTCGTTCTTGGAGGAAGCCAGGCTGAAAGCTTTTAAACAGATGCAGCTCCAGTCCTGATAGCTCATGTCCTGTCTTAGTGACATGGACTCTCAGAGAGTAGGAGAGATATTAAAGAAGAAAGGTCTCTAAGCCGATCATAATCTTTCCCCAGTAAGGACTTGTCTAGGGCCAGGTCTCCAGGCTCAGAGTGGATCAGTGGAGCACGAACTCCGCGGAGGGTGCAGGGCCTGCCTTCTGGTTCTGGTTCTAATCAGCTGGGCAAGCCGCTTATTTTCTCTGAGGTTCAGATTTCTCACCCAACAACGATCTCTCAGATTTTAGCTCTGAAATTCTGTGCGTGTCTCTTTCCGAGCGAGTGAAGAAATACAGAGGGGAACAGGGCGGGAAGCGTACGTGAATCAGATCTGGATGCTCACCTGTCTTGAGAAGGAATAAAATCAATCCCAGTAGCAGGTGACAGACCCTCTTCGCTTCCTCCCCGCTAAGTGCTCCTGTCAGCTGTATCTATCAATCATTGTTGTATTCATACGGTGCCTCTTCCCCATGAAACCTAGGCTCTTGAACAATGTAATTGGTCTAATTTTGGTTTTCTGACTGCAGAAGCGGGTGCTTCCCCTGGCTGCCTCTTGTCTCAGCTCTTCCTGATTTTGATGGTGAAAGGATTAATCCGGGGCTTGGTGGAAGTGGATATCAAGCTCTCTTGAGCAGAGAGATGTTTTGCATTCTGCCTGTTTGGCATCTACAAGGTGTTTCATTAGCACTGTGGGCGGTTCATGCCCCTTTTATTTTTGGCTGCTCTTGCAGTGACTCTGCAGGAAGGCAGGCCTTTGTTTTACCAGGTGAGGAGTAAGAAGATGGGCGGCTCTAATGCACCTGGCCCCTGGAGTGGGTCAGATGGTCCCTGCTCCCATCTCAATGTACTCCCACTGCAGCCTGCACTTTCTTTAGCATGATGTTCATCAGCTTCTGTTGAAATCATCTGTTTATTTTTGCCTCTCTACTGAACGGTATAATCCTCCAAGATGGGGGCTTTGTCTTGTTTTATTGTGTGCTCAGTGACTGGCACATAGGAGGTATTCAATCACTATTCCTGAAGTTATGGGTTGAGTGAATCGGGATGAAAGCAGGCATGGATGGAGGGTGGTTTTTAGTAGGATGGAGACCCGGTCTCTGTGCCCCAGGCTGTGATGGCCCCGGCAGCCTTGCCCACTGGGCTGGCACCAGAGTGCTTCCACTGGCCCCTGTGGTCTGTTCCACAATGCTGAACTGTAACACCTACAAAGCCAGGGATTTCTGTGATGGAGACGAGTTCTAAGAACTGTGTCCATTCCCAAGTAAGAGAGTTTCTCTTGTGTGTAACCCAGAAAAGAAGTAACTTAGCTGTGCACCTGCCCTGGGTCAGGCTGAGAGGTGGCCCCGCCATTGGCACACTCTCAACCGAGCCAGCTCTGGAAGCAAACTGCAGAACCTTGGTCCTGCAAGGCTGTTGGACGCTTGTGTTCAAGTCATTTGAACTTCTAGGGAATCGAGGTCAGAAGAGGGGAGTTTGGATCTAACAAAAGATAGCATTTGATTAAAAACAAACGAACAAAACCCCGAAGAACTAAAGCTTGCCTTTTATACTGACGCCTAGCACTGTGTTTACTTATGGCCAAAAAAAAAAAAACCACCCTAAAAAACTACTTGGGGATTTTTGCCATCCAAAGCATATATTAAAATCCCTCTTTTATGCCCAGATTTATAACACAGCTATTGGGGAAATAAATATTAAATGGGTTGAGCATCTTTGTTACAGTAGGCGCTGTAGTGTGTGAGGGTGGGTCTCTTCATCACAGTCAAAATTCACGGCCAGGGAGAGTCCAGCCCATGGACTGCCCACTCTCACATTGCTCCGGAGCTGAGATTCAACCAAGCCTGCTGTTGCCTCGGCTGGGTCTTTGCAGTCTGCAGCACTGCCCTGCCCATGAAGGTACAGAGGGACCCGCTTACAGACGGTTAGAGGCCCTGCCCGGCAAAGCTTCTGTGTGGTCACAGGTGGCTTCCCGCTGCCACCACCAGCTTGGGGGAGGGAGTGTCCTTTTAATGATAGGTGTGAAGTTACACAGGATACTCTCTGAGAGGGGTGGGAGGATCTGTCGCTAGAGAAAGAAGGGGAGATAGCTAGCTAGCCATCTCTGCCAGCTGAGATGTGTCAGATGGAAGGTGAGCTGTGAATGCTCTTTAATGCCTTGTCGGAGAACTTTGGGTCTTAAGACATGGAGGAGCCAGGGAGGAGGGGCCGCTCTGGTTGCAGGCTGAGGGCAGTGGGCAGAACTTGCTGCTGTGTTTCCTGTCTTAAATCCCTGGCTTTGGCTTTTTTTCTTTTAAATTTTGCATCTGCTTCAGGACCACTTTGCTGCGAGCCACACTGGGTGATTCACGGGCAGGCTCAGCTCTGGGAACACCACAGCTTGCCTGTGCCCTGTTGTCTTTGACTTTGTTCTGCTTGAGAATGTTGGCCTGCAGCCAGGATGGGAGAGGGCCAAGGAGGGATTATTTTCTTATCACAAGGAAATTAGATGCCTAAGCCAGTGATTGAGTGATGTTTTTTTTAAAACCAGTTTTTAGGAAAATTGAACTCATCCTGTTTACTTTTATGGCAGGATTTTTGGGCTGTGGGAAGGAACCTATTTTTGTACTTAATGAAATGGATCTTGGCAGTAAAGGGCTTAAAACTAACTTTGGATTTATGTAAAAAGTAATCTCCTTACGACTCACTTGCCTTCTGTCTTTCAAGGGAAGAGAAATGTTACCGTGCTGATAGAACACACAGTTCCTTCCTGGTTGTTCCACGGTTCTGTTAACCTTTGTTGGTCCACATTTTGCACATATGATGTGAGAACCTGAACTTTCAAGTCTTTTTTAGACTAAAGAGACAAGACGGCCTTTTTAGAGAGTTCAGCAGGAATCTCTGGGCTAACTAAAAAAGCAACTCAATCGCTTTCACTCAGCCTGGTTTGCCCGACAAGGCTGGCCCCCCTCAGTCCTGGACGGTGACCTGTTGCCGTGTGGGATGTATATCCGGGGTCCCACCAGGGAAACCTGCTGAGGCAGAATCTGATACCCAGCAAGTTAACCATGTGTTTCTTCTTGTTTTTTTTTTTTTTTCTTTTTTGCAGTTTTGGCTGGAGCTGGGCTTGAACCCACCACCCCCCGTATATGGGGCTGGCGCCCTACTCCTTGAGCCACAGGCGCCACCCAACCATGTGTTCCTTATGCATGTTTCTGTGAGAAGGGCCAGTGTGTTGAACACCTCCAGGTCAACGCTATTCAGGGGTGTTGCTTAATAAGCAGCTCGAAACTCACTTCTGATTCAGGATACACAGCTGCTTCAATAGATACATCTGCATTAATGCTGTCATGATGACATGGCAGAACGGACGGGCCTTGTGAGCTAGAGAGTAAACTGTATATGTCGGACAATTAGTTAAATAAGAATTACCTGACAGTTTAATAGACGCTTTACAATTTTAACGTGTAGAGGTCATCTTCTGCTTTCTCAATGGCTTTTCCTAAACAGCGGGATCCCAAAAGAAATGTGTTTTCCTACTTTTTTTTTTTTTAATGTGGACTTACAAGTGATTAATTTACAAATTTGCTTTCTGACTAGGAGGTGACATAGATAATCTGGGCCTGTGCCTAAGTTGGCAAACATACTAAGTCTTTGCTTTCTAAAACTTCTGGCCATGTAGAAGGTGTAAAGGCAAGTTAATAAATGCAGCCAAGGAGAGGAGGTGCCTGAATTATATATGTCCATGTGAGTGGACAGGACATGCTTTCCAGGACTAATGACTTAAGCTGTTCTTTACCTTCCTGGCCTGATGAAACAGGGCTTAATTCCAAACAACACTGCTCCTTTCCTCACATCTTCAAACTTCACCGTCCTTCCCCACCCCTTCAGGACTGATTGCAGGAGTGATGGAGGATGGTGCCTGTCTACGGTCTTACCTCCTCTCTTTTTATCAGAGGAACATTATCCCTTTCTTAAGCCCTTGATTTCACTGACGTCAGATGGAAGGTGTTCAGAAGGAGAGACAGAGCCTTCGTTGCTCTTCCCTGAGGGTGGCTCAGCTTTGACTGAGATGTAGAGGCTTCTGTTAGCAGCACTTGGGCATGGCCTGTCCTCTCTGCCTGTGATGGCTCGTGCCCTCCCCGCTCTCACTCTCATCCACACTCCTGGTTAAGTGGCTGCCTGAGCCTGCCATTCAGCACCCTTCTTCCCCCAAGTCCATCCTCTCTTTCCAATTTACAAAATTAAATCACTTTCCCTTTTCATGGGCAGTGCACAAAGTTTGTCCTACCAGGTTTTTTTTTTTCAATACCATGAAGTTTTTACTCATCTCAATTGTCTTACATATATCCCTGCGGTTTTAAAGGGATTCTGCCTCTCACCAACCTGAAGAAACATTTTTTGGTCAGGATGGAGTGGAAAACGATGATTTAGATAGCATTAAATATCATCTTTAAAATCAGAACTTTGAATATGCTGCCGGGGGGTGGGGGTGGGATTTGGGTGGTTGTCTCATTCCCAAATTTATTTCCCAGTAGAAGCTTCTTGGGAAATATCTAGCAAGAGCAGTGTTTGGGGAAAGGCGTTGGCCGGCCTCCTCCCTGCTGCCTCCCCTGATCACCGTTCTCTGTCCCATACTATGTGTAATGACTCCACACACTTCTGCAAATTCAGCATCCTCAAATGCATCCTGATTTAAATACCACTGACCACTAGCTAACTTATACCCATCACTCACTTTTACTGCCAAGCCTTTTATAAGTATTTTGGCTCTTCGATCGTCCACGAAATCAAGATAAAGTACCTTAATCTGGGAGGCAAGACTCCGTGTGTTCTTGGACCAACCAACTCACACCCCTACTTCCCTTTTCCTAGCATTTGATACCCTCCTCCGTGCTTGCTAGTCTTTTTAGGAGTTCGCTTCGTATCACCCTTCCCAATATATTGTATCATTTACTTATTTCTTTTGTTTGTTTATTGTCTGTCTTACCTCAACCACAAAGTAAGCTCCATGAGACAGAGATGTTCGTTTGGTTCATGGTACATCCCAGGCGCCCATAGCGGTGTCTGCAGACAGCCCAGGTCCTCAGTGAATGTTTCAGATAGAGGTTGGACACAGGAACGAGCGTGGTCAGGCTCCTCCGCCTGGGCTCAGCCGTTATTCTCTGCTCTTTGCTTGCCTTCGTCCCCTCTCTTCCAGCCCCCAGACTTGACCTCTCATCATCTCCCTACACCAGGGGTCCTCAAACTGTGGCCTGCGGGCCACATGAGGCGGTGTGATTGTATTTGTTCCTGTTTTGTTTTTTTACTTCAAAATAAGATATGTGCAGTGTGCATAGGAATTTGTTCATAGTTTTTTTTTTTTATAAACTATAGTCTGGCCCTCCAATAGTCTGAGGGATAGTGAACTGGCCCCCTGTTTAAAAAGTTTGAGGACGCCTGCCACCCTTCAGAGTCTACCTTTCTAAGCAGCATTTCTTTTGAAAAGCCTTTTCTAATCATGACTCTTTGTATGGCATGTCGTCCTTTATACCTGTTTTATCAGTAAGTTACATCCTGCTTTGTAGTAAAGTTACTTTTAAGCGGAGACAGGATAATGGAGTATCCCGTCGGCCTCTTACCTCACTGTGGACTGTGCTCCATAAATTCATAATAAACGGATCAAACCGGACACGGTGCTTCGGGAAAAGAACCCCCGTTTGCGTCTTGTCTGAGCCAAGTGGATGGAGGCGGCGTTCCCAATACGTCTGCTCCTCGGTTGAGCCTCAAGATGAATGCTTGATAGAGTCAAGAGGCTGTTGATGGAGATTTTATTTCCCCAGAGTTTCTTTTTTTCCTAAAATGCATTTCTTTGGTCTGTAACAAAGCTCTGTTATAAAAATTTGAACTGCTTCCCACAGTAGGAGAGAAGAGTCCAAAAATTTAGCAATAGGAGGGCTGAGGTTTTATATTCTTTGGGAGGTTGGTTTTTTTGTGTTTCATCTATTTCTCCCCTCTTAGGAAAATAGGTTGCCCACTTTAAAGCAAATCTGTTTGGTTTTCTCTCCAATATCTTTACTTCTTTCTCATTATGGTCTGCTTCCTCTCCCTTCCCTCCAAGAGCTACTCACCACCCTGTGTAAATGGATGCTGAGAAATTGCTGGGCCCCATTTCTGAGAAGTACAGGCCTCATGTTAAGGCTTTTCCATTCAGCCACAGGGAAGAGTCTCGTTCCTGTCCTTCCCCTTCTGTCCCCAGGGGGCTCAGTGGAGGCCAAGCAGTGACTTGTCTCTCCCTTCATAAATTTTCTCTAACTCCCAGTTCCCTTCTAATTCAACTTTTCCATTTATTCCCATAGCACCACCTTAAAATGTGTTCTTTTCTAAGGTAAAGATTAACTAAAGGAGTGAAAATACATATTTACGTGGGAGGTAGGACAGCAAAGTTTGGAATCAGGCACTGTTGGGAGGCGGGGGTTCTGGTTCCCTGAACCCGGTTGACCCGTGTGATTACCTGGCTGAGCTAGAAAATGCAACAGAGACACAGGGGTCACTGAAGACGAAAATGAATGGAAACTGAAAATAAAACTGGAGCGGCCCAGGCAGCATGAATAGAAAGTAAAAGTCACCTGCACAAGTTTCAGTGTAATAAAGAGACGTTTTACTTAATAACAAAGGGAAAGTTTAGAGCATTTGGAAAGGGAGTTGCAAGTGGGTCCTTCTCATGGGGGGGAAGTGAGATGGAGCCGTAAACACCCTCTTTCTCTCGCTCGAAATTGGTCATGACTCTTTCATTGGCCTCTCTGCACCTCTGGGCATTATTGCCCTTTTCTATTGGTCATTGATTACCTAGGTTACCTCATGCTCCCATTCTTTTCCCTTGTTGGGGAGAACCGTTGAGGGTGGATGATCCTGTGGGCCTTCTGCACTTCCTGGTCCTGCAGGCCAGGTTTCCTTCCCATCCACCTTGATGTCCTTTTCTTTGTGTCCCTTCTCAGGCACATACCTCGTCTTTCACCCCAGATTCTGTTTACTGACTGTGTAACCATAGTCAAGTCCATTCTTTCTCTGAACTTCAGTTTCCTTATCTATCAGACAGTGAGGACAATGCCTCCATAGCGCTCTTCTGGGAATCAGACCAGACAATTCATGTAAAGCTCGGAGCACAGCGTGTGGCACCCAGAAATCACTCTTCTCGTGACAGGAGATATTGCTAGGGAGGCTGTCTGCTTTTTTAGCATGTGAAGGCCTAGGGCCTGAATCTTTTTTACCTTTGTGTGACTAATGCATAAGAATCAAATCATTTTTGTTCGAAAGAAAAACAAAAAGGGGTTTTGCCTTGACAAGGCACTCACACATGAATGGCGGGGAACTGCTCACAGTTGGGCTCAATCTGCCACGTCAGACATTAGAAGAAAAGGCTCATTCAAGAAGGTTACTTTCTAAAGTGCAGTGGAAAAGAGCATAGTTCCAGGAGCCTGGTGCAAGCAAAGGAGAGGCCTCAGGATTGCTTCCTCCCGGCTGCACTGAGGCATAATTGACAAATACAATCGGATGTATTTATGCTGTGCCGGCACATGGCATTTTGATGTATGTAGACATTGTTAAGTGATCGTGACGACTCAGCCAATTAAGATGTGATCACCTCACACAGTTATCCTCCAGGCTCATGCATGTTGGCACAAATGACAGGATTTCCTTCTTTTTAAAGGTTGAACAGGATTCACTGTGTATTTATATTCCATTGTGTTTATATTCCCTTATTCATTCATCTGTTCATGGATGCTGAGCTTGTTTCTGTATCTTGCTATGGTGCTGCAGCGCCCATGGAATGCAGAGGTGCCTTTGAGATCCGGATTTCATTCCTTTGGATACATCTGCCGATCGTAAGGTGGTTCTCCGAGTTGTTTAGTATGTTGGGAGACATTTCCTGAATAGGATAGGGCAATTCTTCAATACAAGGGACCTCCTTAAAAGCTGAGGCTAACCTGGTTTGCTCGTCCTAGAGTGAGGTGGTGCTAGAATGAGCTCTGCTCAGGAGAACAGGGATGTGGCTCTTCGCGTGCTGGCACAGATAAAGCCTGCGATTTTCCGGGTGCCATTTCTTCTCTGCAGGATGAGGGGGCTGGGCTGGCCTGTCTCTTGGATCTTATACTCTTATGGCACTGCAGATCCTACTTCTCTTCTTTTCTTTTTATAGTCTCATTGAAGAGCCTCTTTCTGTTTCCTGTAAGGGCATCTGCGGTTGTCCCTGCCTGGTGGGCTGGCTCGTGCGTTGAGTGCTTCATGTGAACGGCACGATTCTTTCAAGTTGACTTCACCTTTCCTCTTTAACCTTTCCTCTTTTGTTCTTGCTCACTCTTTTCCTTAATGGTGTCAAGTCCGGTTCATTGTTCTTTTGGAAAAGGAGACCCATGACGGGGGCTGGGTTGTGTTATGTCGCGGTCTGGGTAGATTCTATTCCCTCCTAATTGCCTTTTTCCTTTTGATCATTCACATCTTCTGCCTTGAGATTTCCTTGAAGTTTTACAATATTCTCCCTTTATCACATTTTTCCCTTTGTGACTTGGATGTTCTGTGGACAGCTCCAATTGCCTGCTGAACCCAGCCTAGCGGGTCCCCTCGGAACCTGGAGCACCATTGCTGGGTGGGTGAGTATGGAGATTGATAGATAGCGCTCACTTGGGCTTGGTCACCACCTCTGTTTCACGTGGGTGATGACATTACAGCACCTCAGACAGCAGTGCTGAGCACCCATCAGGCTGGGAACCAGAAGTGTCTCAAGAGACCTCGGCTGTATTTGAGCTCTTGTCTACCAAGTCAGGGACTGTGGGTATGGGTGGAGCTGGGCATTTTGCACTATTATTATAAGCCGGGTGGTAATTCTGACATTTCAATTACTTGGACTCCGAAAAGGTGTAGCTGGGCCTCAGATCTTCAGTCAGAATTCCCATTCAGCTGCTTCATAGCCTGGAAGTCTTGGCATCTGGGCCACTTTCTTAGAGTGAAGTAACAGGGACATAATCCCTGACGTGGAGGTAGTAGGGACCTAAGTTCTGGTGGGGAGAGAGATGTGTTCAGGGGGCCTCGGCCTTCCCTTCTGGTTCCTTGGTAAGCATCACTGGGCAGGGGGAAGAGCCCTCAGAACTGCCTCGAAGTATTGGGGGCAATACTAAAGCCAGGTCTTGTCGCTTTCAACAGTTGACATTAGGGTCAGCCCTGGAGAAAGCTGTCTACTCCTGACATCACAAGGGTGGGTTAAAGACGTAAGGCCAGGCCATTTGAGAAGATTTCAATCCAGATAGAAAGGCACACACCTCCCTTCCTCGTCGGGGTTCCTGCAGAAGCAGGGATCCCAGGGGATGCAGTTTACGTGGGAGATGGTCCCAGGAAACATGGGAAGAGGACTGGGCAGCAGGACCAGGAGGGGGGCAGCCAGGTGAGGATATGCTGTCAAGCTAGCAATCCCTGTGGATGACAGGACTCAGTTCCGCTGGGAAAGAGTGTGGCACAGGTGCCCCTATGTTCTCCCACCCTGGAAGAGCAGGTCCGCCAGCCAGAGAGCCTCCAGTGCAGACATGCAGGGGCTGGCCGCTGGCGGTCAGGTTGGTGGGCACTGGAATAAAGAAAGCTGAGTAGGGCGGTGCCTGTGGCTCAGTGAGTAGGGCGCCAGCCCCATATGCCAAGGGTGGCGGGTTCAAGCCCAGCCCCGGACAAACTGCAACAAAAAAAATAGCCGGGCGTTGTGGCGGGCACCTGTAGTCCCAGCTGCTCGGGAGGCTGAGGCAAGAGAATCGCGTAAGCCCAAGAGTTAGAGGTTGCTGTGAGCCGTGTGACGCCAGGGCACTCTACCAAGGGCAGTACAGTGAGACTCTGTCTCTACAAAAAAAAAAAAAAAAAAGAAAGAAAGCTGAGTGGACCGAGAGCCCTGCTATGCACACTGTCCCATACACACCTTCCTAGGGATCCTAGCGGGGAGCCCACACATTGTCTCTGCAGAGAATGAATCCAGAAGTCAGAAAGGCAACTCAGGCCCACAGGGCAGGGCCAGTTCTTGAGAGCCGGGCTTCTGACTCCTGCTCCAGTGCTCTGCCCACACAGCTAATCAAGGCTGAAATTTAAACTTGCAATGATCCGTGGAACAATCTTGCCCTTCCTGCTATGAATTCTTCAGTCTTCCACTGAGTGAAAAATTGTCAGAGGGATTAAATCCTGACAGCCAGAGAAAGAGCAAAAAAAAAAAAAAAAAAAAAAATTGGCTGAGTGTCTAATAAAGTCTTCCAGGAAGATCATGTTTTGAACGCATTTATTATTCATGTCTTTTTGTCACTGTCATGTCTTCAGTGTTTACTTGGGATTCTAGCTTTTTGCTTTTCCAAGGACACTGCTGATCCATCCTAGAAGAGTCTGACAGCCATCGCCTTAACCGTAGCTCATTCCTTTCCGTGTTACTTAAGATGCAGAGGGAAGATCACAGACAGAGCAGCGGCTTCTACACACTTCCTCCCTGGTGGTGGTGAGGCCCGGTGGCTCCGTCTGCCCCTTATACGTCACATGTGTGTGGAGCTCCTTGAGATGAAAGTGGCAGGACCGTCCATGAAGCCTTGCCCCGGGACAGGGGGGCTCCTTTTTTGATTCTGAGATGCCCACAAGTCTCTGGCAATGTTCTCAGGGATGCAGCTGTGTGATCCCCAAGGCGCAGCCGAGGGCTGCTACAGACGCTGAGCCCAGAAGGGCACAGTGAGGATGCTGCTGGTGCCGCCCTCCAGCAGGACAGAAGACCCCTACAGACCATAAAGGGCTAAACTGAAAATGAAATGCTGGCATGTGATTCTCAACATGTGAGACCAGCTAAAAACGTGACAAATCAGTTTGACCTTTGGGCCGAGGTTTCTAATGATGGGATTGGCCATAGCCCATTTCCACCAGAAATGTGGAGAAAAGGTCGGGAGAAGCTGCCAACGTGTTACCTAATTCTTAGATGTCATTTGGCGTCTATCTTCATTTTCTTATATAAAAGCCCTACAATGTGGTCATTCAGAAACGTTTAGAGAGGGATATTCGTATCAGAAAGGGTTGTCCAAGTCTCATTTTAGAATTCCCTGAAGGGAATGACTGGATCTTAAGATATGCACATTTTTTTAAGGTATCGGGCACATCTGGTTTCCAGAAAGAGGAAGACTATTTTTTTCACTCCTTGTAGTGGTGGTTTCTGGTATCTCTTTCTTCAGATCTTTTTCAGCAAGGATATGTCATGCTTTTACATTTTGCCCTTCTGATAGGTAGAAAATGACATAACACCCTACTTTAATTTGCATTTCTTTGAATAACATTGTGAATATTTTCACATAGCATCCCCTATTTGCGACGAAGTTGCCTGTTCCAGAAGGACACTGATAAAGTTCTCCATCCCTGTCCCTTCCTTTTGCTGCCAGAACCTCAATTAGACACTCCATTGTGTGTTCCAGGGCCTGTAAACCACAGGCTGGGAACCTGTGAGCCTCTGGGGAAACATACACCGGAGAACCTACCATGCGTGCAAATTAGACCTTGGCTTAGACAGAATGGCTGATCTGCTGACAGACCCGTGTAGAGCCGGAATCTCAATCCGGCACGCTCCTCCTTCACTTCAGTAAAGCACAGCATGGGATCCACTTCTTTTTTTTTTTTTTTTTAATTTATTTATTTTTTTTAATTGTTGGGGATTCATTGAGGGTACAATAAGCCAGGTTACATTGATTGCAATTGTTAGGCAAAGTCCCTCTTGCAATCATGTCTTGCCCCCATAAAGTGTGACACACACCAAGGCCCCACCCCCCTCCCTCCGTCCCTCTTTCTGCTTTTCCTCCCCCTCCATAACCTTAATTGTCATTAACTGTCCTCATATCAAAATTGAGTACATAGGGCGGCGCCTGTGGCTCAGTGAGTAGGGCACGGGCCCCATATGCCCAGGGTGGCGGGTTCAAGCCCCACCCCGGCCAAACTGCAACAAAAAAATAGCCGGGCGTTGTGGCGGGCGCCTGTAGTCCCAGCTGCTCCGGAGGCTGAGGCAAGAGAATCGCGTAAGCCCAGGAGTTGGAGGTTGCTGTGAGCTGTGTGAAGCCACGGCACTCTACCGAGGGCCATAAAGTGAGACTCTCTCTCTACAAAAACAAACAAAAAAACAAAACAAAACAAAATTGAGTACATAGGATTCATGCTTCTCCATTCTTGTGATGCTTTACTGGGATCCACTTCTTAACTCTATCGAGTCAAACTTTTCTGTGTTTGCTGTTAGTACAGCTTTCATGTGTTGCCAACTTAAAAACAAAAACAAAACCCCCAAACAGTCTGAACAGTAAGGTGGCTTTGTTTGAGCGACTCACATCTGTGTTCTGAACAGGTGATCCAGGCAGGGGGCGCAGTGTTGGGTACCCGGCCAGCGCCTGCGAGCCCCTCACGTCTCACGTCCCTCTGAATGGTGCTCTCTCGAGGCTGGGAGGTTTTAGGAAATCTTTGCCTTTCTGGTATTTTTCAAATGTGGGCCCCTCAGCAGTGGGCAGCTTTCCCATTTGGGTGTGTTGTGGTCTGTTGTCAACAGCACTTGATGTCAGTCCTGTATTCCGAGATCAGTGACGAATGAGCCCTGCCAACCCAGGCAGATGCTGATCGGGAGAGAAGAGAAACCGAACCATATCAGTATGGGAGAAGAGTCACTTGGGAAGCGTTCTTGTCCTAATGCGGCTGGACGGTTCTCTGGGAGCACCGGGACACCCAGAGAGGACAGGGAGGGACAGGCCACGTGGCCCGGGCGCGCCCCGGGGGTGGAAGCGGGTTGCGCCGCGTGCAGGGCCCCCGAGAGCCCACCAGAGGGCGCCCGCGTCGCTCCTAACGCCGCGCGCAGGGGAAAGCCGGGCCTTCCGCGTCCCAGCCCCGAGCTGGGCCGGCAGCGACGCCGCCTGCTGCGGTGCGTCTCCAGTCTACTTCCAAGGTTTGTTAGGAGCGTAAGGACGTTCTGTAACCCAGCCCGGCGTGGGGAAGATCGGGGTCTGGAGACTCCCGTCGTAAGTTACACGCAGCCCCTGCTTATGTGGGTTCCATTAAGGCAACGGGCTTGTAACCTGGGCATTTCCACAGCTGCAGCCTCCAGCCCGCGGTGCCCCTTTGCCCGACCTCGGTTTAAAGGGCGGCAGGTGGAGGCCCGCGCGGGTCGCGCCACTCTGGGGACAGCCGAAGGGTGCCGGGGGCTGGTGCGGTCAGTGGGACAGGAGAGAACACGTTGAAGGGGGAGGACTTCAGACGGCAGGCGGGGAAACACAGCTCCCTCTGATTACAAAGCAATGGTCAGCCTCAGACCGTCCCTTTATTATACAAATTAAGGAGTGCCCTGCTCGCTAGGAAGTCACCATAAATCTGCCTCAGTGCCTCCCGGTGCAGGGTTGAGACTGGCTGTCGCCTGGTGGGGGCCAGCACAGTGGTGGCCTCTGTCCTGGACCTGAATTTCTACAGGACTCCTCACATGCCCCTAACACCCCACAGCTAGGAATACTGCTAGGATACTATCATTGCTGTGTACAAGGAATGCTTTATTTTGTTTGTTTTAACAAACTTTATGTTTAGAACAGTTTTAGATATGCAGAAAAGCTGTAAAGATAGTAGAGCTGGCCAGTTCACTGTTCACAGTTTACATGGGTGTCACCCATTCGTTATAATTAGCAGCCCATACTGATACCTGTTATTAACTAAAGGCCACACTTGATGCAGATTTCCCTGGTTTTGATGCAGTGTCCTTTTTCTGTTCGAGGCCACCACATTACCTTAGCTGTCACGTCTGCTTAAGATCCTCTTGGCTGTGGCAGCTCTGGGACCTTCCTCGTTCTGATGGCCTTGTTGGCACTGGGGGGTGCTGCCCAGGATCTTGTGGAATGAGCCTCTCTTGGAATTTACTTGAGCTTTTCTCATCTTTAGACCCGGGTTGTGAATTTTTGAGAGGAAGCTTACAGAGATAACATGCCATTCTTATCATATGGGATCAAGGATACCCACTAAACAACGTGATTTATCACCGTTGATGTTCAACTCCATCACCTTGCAGAGGTGGTGTTGGTCAGGTTCCTCCCCCGTGAATGTACTGTCTCCCCCATTCCTTTTTTTATGCTGTGTTGTCAGAACAAAGTCATCATGCGTCGTCCATAAGTAACGTGGGGAGTTACATTCCGCTGTCTTCAGGACAGAGCTTGGAGAAGTTCTTTGGAATTTCTCTGCACAGCAATTTTCTCTCTTTTTCCAGTTACTTACTCAGCTGTCTATTTCCCTCAGTACGGATTCATGGAGGTTTATTGTACTATTTTATGGTTATTCTGTTCCCTCCAGCCCTGGGAGCCCTTCGGTTGGCTGCTGTGTCCTTTGACAAACCCCCATCACACGGGGCTTTTGTTTCTGAGCTCTTCCTTCCTTTCTGGCATGACAGGGCACTCCAGGGTCACCTTGTGTGTCCCCTGCCTAGTCACAGAATCCTTTCTCCAAGGAGTCCTGGTTCCTTTTATTGGAGGATGGTGTTAGAAACTATGATCTGAACTCCAGGTGTGCTCAGGCCACTAAGGTGCTATTGCTTATACGTCCTCTCAGCTGACAAAGCAAGGACATAGATGGATACCAACCTACATATATGTCTTTGCTAACCTATAAATAGATCTATGAGGTACTGTCTGTATCTGTTAAACTAAACACAGATCATTCTAGCTTTCTCTCTTGCTTATCTGTAACCAACTCTGAAAGTGATGAACTTGGTTCCGCGCATCTTCCATGCATTTATTTAATCATTCAATCCAGTATACGTGTCAGCATAGCAGTGTCAGGATTGATAACTCACACCCCATGGAAAACACCTTTTCAACTAGAGTACAGGGCATAAGTGCCGTTTGTTTTGCCTTTAGTTTTACAGACTCTACTCATTTCTGAAGTGCCTTAGGTAGCGCCTTTCCCCCTCTTCAGTGGGGACTGTTTCCCACATTTATAACCTGGATTTTGGCACATTCTGCATTTCGTCCTGGGATGACACTGACCACCTAAATGTTTTTTATGTTTTACAGATGCTTACACATTGTGAAGGTTCACTCTTTGTTCGTTTTTAGCCGTTCTAATGTGTGGGTAGTGGTGTCTCATTGTTGTTTTATTTTGAAATTCCATAATGACAAACATTTATATGCTTATTTGCCATCTGTGTGTCTTCTTTGCTGAGGTCTCTGTTCAGGTATTTTCTTTGTTTTTAATTGTGCTTTTCCTGACGGGTGAGATTTATGAGTTCTTCGAATACTACTTCTTTATCAGATATATTTTCTCCCAGTCTAGGGCTTGTCTGCTCATTCTTTTAACAGCACTTTGCTTGTTTGTTTTCTTTTTAGAGACAGGGTTTTGCCCTGTCACCCAGGCTGGGGTGCAGTGGCACAGTGTCATGAGCATAGCTCACTGCAACCTCAAATTCCTGGCATCTTCTGGCCTGCACCTCCCAAGCTAGTGGGATTGCAGGCGGGAGCCACTGTGCTGGAATTAACAGTGTCTTTTGCAGCACAAAAGTTTTAATTGTAATGAAGTCCAGCTTATCAGTTTTATCTTTCTTGGATCATTCTTTTATCTAAAACTATCTACACACCCAAGGTCACCTAGATTTTCTTCTTTGTTCTCTTCTAAAAGTCTTAGACCTGCATTTTTCATTCAGTTTGAATTAATTTTTGTGAGAGATGTAAGGTCCGTGTTCAGGTTCTTTTCTGCCTGTGAACATCCAATTGTTCGAGCATCTTTTATAGAGAAGACTGTCCTTTCTCCATTGAATTGCCTTTGCTCCTTTGTCAGAAGTCAGTTGTCTCTATTTGTATAAATCTGTTCTGGGCTTTCAGTTCTGTCCCATTGATCTGTCTGTCTCTTCTTTGGCCCATACAGTGCTGTTTGATTACTGTAGTTTCATTGTAAGTTTCAAAATCAGATACGATAGTTTGTTCCTTCAGCTTTGTTCTTCTTCAGTATTGTGTTGGCTCTTCTGGTCTCTGCTTATGGTTTCCTTTACATTCGTTAACTCAGGCCCCAAAATTAAACAACCTGTTCAAATCACACGGCTAATAGGGGAGGAGGTAGAATTCAAATCCGGGCAGGGTGGCTGCAGGTGCTGGCTCATAACCACCCAACAGATGGCCTCTGAAGGTAATGAAAAAAGAATGCTTGTTAATTTTTGACAACTTAGTGAAAATATTTATAAGGTGATTTCCTGGGCCCATTTCACTGAAGAATAGGCAGCATAGGGGAGAGTTTCAGAGTTTTTGCTTTAACATCAGAGAACTGGGTTGACACTTGGTTCTACCACCTACAAGTCATGGAACCCAGGTCAAACCTGAGTTCGAAGGTCAGAGTTCTCAGCTGTAAAATGGGAACATCATAGACCCCTTTAATGGTGTTTTTCTGGCTTACTAAACAATTCTTCCTTTGGGGGAATGGCAGGACGTCTGGGCAATGCGGTTCTAAGCTCTCAACGTAGCAACCAAATGAGCAAGGCCAATTAACTTCTCCACCTCCTCGATTTGAGGCCCAGAGGCAGGGTCCCTGGCTCGCAGGCAGTTTTATATCTGCAGGGGAGGGGCAGGGCCCGTCAGTGCTATTGCTGCTGCTGCTGCTGCTGCGGCTCTGGGCTGCTCCTGGCCCCTGCCCAGCCCAGGCTGCCTGGATGCTAGAGACTTATGAATTCTTGAAACAATTCCAGCACCTTAAAGAAATCCATCCTTCTCTTCCTTTCTTCTGGTTCCTGTTGTTTTAGTTGTTCTTATTCTTTCTTCCGTTTTTACTCTTTTTTTAACTGCAGCTGGGCAGAATTGTCAGAATCGTCAGAAAGCCCCCATCACATGGGGCTTTTGTTGGCCCTCTTTGTGACAGGCCTGTGACTACTGCAGGAGAGACTAGTAACTACATCACTGGTCATAAGGATTAAATAAGGTGATGTGCAAAGCACTCAGCACAGTGCTGGCTGGTCAGTATGGACCTGGCATCAGTAGCCTCTACTGTGACCACATCATAGTCCCTCACGTCCACTTCGCCTTATCATGTCAACCACACCCCCCTGTGTTGCATCCTCATCTCTATGACAACAAGAGAGACACAGTAACCACATTTCATGGATGAGGACATGTGATGTCTCAGGGTCTTCCTGGGATCACACGCTGGCCATGGCCTGAGCCTGGAACCCCATGACACTGGCCCGCTGGGCCTTCTGCCCTGGGTCAGGCTACCATGTGTTTTTTCAGGGCATGAGGATAATAGGGAAGGAAGCAACTTTTCTTTCCCATTGTAGGGACAAGATGGGGTGGGAAAGCACAGACACTGTCCAGGGGTCAGTGTCAGGAGAGAGAGGACATTGGTGGCTCTTTCTTTCATTGTGGTGAGCTTGGTTGGGGAGGTCAGGCCTGCAGTTCTTTGTCTGAACTCCCTCCCAAGCTGTGGGCAGTGCCCAGGGTCAGCCTGCTTTCGCGTTCACCCATCTATATCCTGCTGCTTTTGTTGTTCAAAAAGTTGATTTGGTGCCTTCTATGTGGCAGAGACTGTTCTTGCAATAGCGGTGAAAGGACAGGTGAGACCCATTAAAGTCTGGGCTTTGAAAAGCTCAGTATGTTTGAGAAAATAGATGTGAAGGCAATTAAGTATCATACATTATAATATGAGAGAGAAATAAGTGTTTTGGGAACACAGTAATTTATAGAATGCTTACTATTTGCCAGGCACTGTGCTGTGCTTTACATATATTGGCTAATTTATCTTTATAGGAACCCTGTGAAGGAAGTACTGGGATTGCTCCCATTTTACAGATGGGGGAACTGAGGCACAGAGGGGTTAAATAACTTGCTGAGGATTTACAGAGCAGTGTGAATGAGGGCACTGAAGCGCTTCCCAGACAAGGTCTGATTACGTGGTTCTTTCTGGGATGTTGGTGACACTTGGCTGAGTAGGAGTTGACAGGTGTAGAGAAGGGAAGGGTATTTATTCCAAGTAGAGCAAACGAAGTGAGTTAAAGCCCAGAAGGATGCCTGCATCAGAATGTTCAGGGAATGACCAATAATAGGCCCAGAGGTCAAGGGTGGCAGAGAACAGTTGGTGATTATACTCTAAAGGTTCAAGGTAATGCCATAGGCATTGGGGAATTTTCAGAGGATTTTAAGCCAGGGGTCGTGTGTCTAGATATGTTTCAGAAAGACTCCTGTAACCACATTGTGGAGGCTGGCTGGGATGTGACCTATTGACTGAGGGCCTGCAGTAGTCCAGGTGAGAGCATGCCTCACGTCTAGATTTGATGGTGGAGGTGCCTGCACTTGGTGGTGTTGGGGGGGTGTTGCAGAAAGATGTCACAGGTGATCAAAGTCCCACTGGAGCACTGATACAGGAAAGACCCATCTGACTCTCCAAATGCACTCTACAAACTAGCCAGGCTGTCACCTATTTATCACTGTTTGGACCAGTGATATGGGGCTTGTTCCGGCATGTAAGTCAATGCTCTGCTTCCTTCATTGAGAAAGTCTTGGGGACACACACACAGTCTACTGCAGCGGAAAGTGTGCCTAGCAACAATGTTGATTCAGATTCTAGTTCCTATCTCCCTGCAGCCTGATGACAACCTCTGGACTTTCACCAGCCTATCATCACCAATGTGACAAATAGAATCACGTTACACTGTAACCAATTTATTTTATTTGTTATATGTAGGCTATATATTTCCAATACCTTTTTCTCTGTGGCCAAAGCTTGTATATGAAAACATGGTTTTAACGTTTCAACATGTTAAGAGGTTTTCTTTCCACTCTCCAGGCAAGCACTTAGGTCAAAGACTCATCTTTTAACTTTTGAATTTTGGAAGCGTCACCTTGACTGATAACTGTGAACTTCTTGTGTCAAGGTGGGCTAGTGACTTCTTCCTACTCTCCAGTATTGTTAAGAGCTGGTTGCCTTTCAGAGGTCAGATTCCTTCCCACCACCAGCTCCTGGGCCACAATTCTTCTCCAATTCTTCTCCAATTCTTCTCCAAGGTTCTCAGCAGTGATAGAGCGGGTCTAGAGAGCAGTGACAGAGAGACTGAAGAGGGGTCTCTCTGTCACCTGAGTGTAAAGTGTAAAGCAAATTGTTACTTAGCAGCCATGTTATTGAAAGGATTCAAACATTAGTAAAGTGTCTATACTAACAGTCCCTAAAGATTCCTTAAAACCCTGAGATTTTTTGATTTGCCTAATGTCACAGAGCTGGTGAACAGCAGAGTGGGGCCAGCGTCTAGGTTTCCAGACCTGATTATACCACCCACTGCTGGAGTCCCAGCCTCTCTCCTTAGTCCTGCATGGAGAGCTGCAGAGCAAATGCCAGGTCTGCCTGCCGGAGCCACTGGAAGGAAACAGGAGGGATGCAGATTGAAAATACAAGCTTGCAAGCGGTGAGGCTCACCAGAGGTGCAGGAGAGCCCCGGGCAACCTCCGCAGTGACTATTTATTAAGAGGATAACAGGTGTGGAGAGTGCCCAGCAATGACAGACAAGGGCTATGTGTTTAAGGATCAACATGTGCTCCTTTTCCACGGGCTCGACTCCCACACTAAAGTACCACAAATGTTCAAGGTCCAGCACCTGCTCACTAGAGTGCTGACGAGCCAGAGTGCTGAGTGACCCAAGGGCTTGTCCCCCTGGCTGCAAAACATCTCTGGGCTTCTACACAGATCCCCTAGAGGAAGGGACAGGTGCTCTGGGTCTCATTGAATAAGGGGACCTTTGTAGGTTTTTCTCTCCGCTAACGAACACAGCCTAAAGATGCTTTACTTACGTCATTGAGACCTAAGCTTTATTGCAGATAGGCTGACATTGATATTTTAAAGTACAAGCCGGGAAGATAATGCCCAATCTCCTGGGGGAAGAGGTGTCAAATTCAGCTTCACAGAGGAGCCTAATGTGGCTTTTGTCCCTTGGGGCTTACCCCGCAAGGAGCCGCATCGTTTGCCTTGAAGCGCCACCCCTTGGATCTGCACATACTCCATCCAGTTCAACATCGTGCCTAACACTGGATTTGTGTGTTTCTATCAGACTGCCTTTGCTAACTGCTATTTAATTCCAGGGTTTCCATTCATGTTTTGGTTAAATATTATCAGGCTTTGGTCAAAAACTCTTAACTGAAGATCACGGATGGTCAGGAAAAGTTGCTGGAAATTGACATTTGCCAATGTTACCTGGCCACAGACAGATGGCGGAACTCAGACTGAGGAACAGGGCCAGGAAAAAAAAATCTTAAAAATGGATGCTCCCAAATCCTCTACAATTCACTGTGGACACATAGTCGTCCAAACCTACAACTCAACCCGTTGGCACTGCTGCCCGCCAGCTGTGCCAGTCGGATGTCCCTTAGCCTCTCTTTCTATTTCTCCATCACAGAGACGATAATCGCCATGGGGCAGTTGTGAGAATAAGTGAGGTGACCCGTGCCAAAGATGCTCAGCCTGGTGCCACTCATTCTGGGGTGTCACTTCTGCCTCTTCCAAATGCTCAGTAAATGTTTAATTTCCGTCTGTTGCACACACATTACCTATCAGAGCAGGTAAGTCTCTCTGTGGCGTGCAATGCCATTTCAGCCCTGCCTCCACACTTTTGCTTATGACCTCATGGTTAGCAACATGACCTTGGGTATAAAGCATACCTCGTGTTAAGTTTTGCCTTCTCTGTTGTGGGACTTGGGTAAATTAATTAGCCTCTTTAAGGCTCAGTTTCTCTGTATAATGGGGGGAAATAATGGGACCAACCTTACAGTGTCCTGCGGAGATTAAATGGGATGCACTTGTGAATGCTCAGTCAGGAGCCTTTGTCCTGGAGCAGGTGGGGCGAGCAAATTGGGTGGTCCCTGCTGCTCCACAGCAGCCAGGTCTGATGGGTGCAAACCTGCAAACAGCTGTAAGCCCTGAAGCAAATAATCATGAAGGGGAAGGTGAGTAAATGCTGAGAGAGCATTCAGCAGGGGGCACAGCCAGGTCTGGGGATCACGCAAACTGCACAGAGGACACAGTACTGAAGGATGATGTGAAGGAGTCTAGAGCTGGGGGCAGCCTGTCCCAGGCAGGGGGAATGGCCGTGTGTAGATGTAAACTCAGAGACAGGGGAGCACGGGCTATGTCTTGAAGAGCCAGGAGAAGTCCAGGGTGGATCTTGTAGGTGCTCAGTCAGTGGTGTTATTATTCTGGGTTTCCTCTCAGGCTAACTCACAGCTTGAATGCCTTCCTCATCTCATTTTTCTATCATAGATGAAGCTTTGTATGCCCACCCCACCCCCCGCATCTGATTCCACTCTAACAGCTTAACAGCATTTTAGTCTGTGCTGTAGATTTCAACATTTAATTATATGCTTTTAAAAATTGTTCTTAAAGTTTTGTGTATCTTTCATGAGTCATCAAATTAATTGAAAGCTCATGATAGGAAAGAACCCAGATTTCATATTATCTGAGTCTCTAGAGAGCTTAGCATAATGCCAAGCCCCTGGTGATTAACAAGTATGCAGTGCTTGGTGTTTGAAGGAGATCTTCACCTAAAACCTTACAGTGCACCCTGGCGGTGTTGGGAGGGTGTGCCCTCAGATGGGAGGCTTTACCGTTTTCTACGTGTATGATCTTGAACAAGTTGCTCTGAATAAGCTTCAGTTTCCTTGAATAAAAAAATGAGAACAGTATCATAGTTCATGGACTGTGAGACTCATTTTTTTCCTTCACATTTGAACATCTCTGAAATTTGGATGTGTCTTACAATGAAGTGCATATTACGGTTTAATTTGCAATATCTTTTTCTTCTTTGGTGGTACATAAAATAATGGTGTGTCTTAAATTCAGTGGCATTTTAGATTTAATGACATACAACTTTCACATTTTAGGATTGTTATGAAAATTCAACCTAATACACAATTCATTTGTTCACAATTTTCATACACGTGATGTTGCCATAACAGTTAAAAGGTAGCTGCTGACTAGAAAAATGATTTTCACTATCCAGTACAAGCTTTGCAAACTGCCAAGGTTAAGTACTGTTATGGCGCCTGCTTTGTAAAGCACCCCAAAGCTCAGAGCCACCCACCCTCAGCCTCAGTCCTTTCAAATGCATTTTGTCAATTTTATGTATTTTTAAGGTTCATGGCAGAATGCTCAAAATGTTTGGGGCTTTGAGAAGCTTTCATCTTCCTACACAAGTTCTAAGCCAGGTGGGAAATAAAATGAAGACCCAATGGATGGTGACGCTAAATGTCACTAATTCTGGGCTGGAGTGTGCAGCTTGTATGTGGTCAAGTGATCTCTCTGGTGCTGCACCCCAGGATGACCTGTGCAGCTGTGGGTACACGGGGAGGCTGGGGTCATGGAGGTACAAAGGAGAACTTGGCTGTCCCTGCCCCAAGGAGAGAAGGGGAGGGTTAGGAGCTGGACTGTGCTCATACATGTGACTCCCAGATGGGGTGACCCAGGCCAGAAGAGAAACTGCAGCAGGATCCTGCCCAACTAATGGAAACTTCTGGAGTCAGGTGACACCTGGCACTGAGTATGCTTTTAGTAGATGGTAGGTATTAAGAAGAATCATGACAACTTTAAAGAAAGAGAAGTGATCCCAAAGTTTGAAAATATTCTGTTTTTATATTACATACCCCTTAAATAGGCATTTAAAAGCATTTTTGTCTAGGATTCCTAAGCATTGTTTCCAGTTAAGTATACTTAACCCAGCAATCACTTGGTCTGTTACACAATTCTCAAATCAGGTGGACTTAAAAAAAATTGCTGTATTAGCAGTCTTTCAATACACCAAATTGTGTAGTTACCTCAAACCCATAGCAATAGGGTATTGCCAACACGGGAATTGCTATTATAATATAAAGATAAAAATAATAGGATCTATTAGGAAGGAGAAACGATGATCTTAGTCAATGCCAAGGTTGATTTTGTAGGGTCAGAATAACAGATATATCTGATTAAAAAATGTAGGCATCATGCAGTGCCTGTGGCTCAAAGGAGTAGGGCATCGGCCCCGTATAGCGGAGGTGGCAGGTTGAAATTTGGCCTCGGCCAAAAACTGCAAAAAAAAAAGTAGGCATCGTTCTCCAAGGACTTTTTTTTTTTTTTTAATGCAGATAGTTTTAATAAATTGCATTGCTGAAGAGAAGGGGCAAGAATATTTTAAATAGAAATTGTTTAACAAGTCTATACAAACCTTTGGATTCTAAAGCCCAGTTCATTACCAGCTTTTTCCCTTCCCCAGCCAGCATTTGGCCGTGGAAGAGGGATCTGAGGTTCTGACAGTCAGCCACCAGTGTGGTGGTTTACACTGCACATAGTTGGGCTCTGTTTCTGCATCAGACAAGCTCATTTAATTTACAAATGGAGTTTTTGATACACTCAGGACTGTAAGAATTGGAGGGTGGTGTCTGGTGAAAGGCAGACAAACCACAGTAGCTCATTTCCTTTTATTGATCTAAGTGCAAAGCATTACTGTTGTATTTCAGAAATTAAAATCCTTGATTCACAGAATGCTCTAGTGCAATCAGGAAAAAACGTTATTATGGTCTCTTAGGAGTAAATAATATGAATTTTTCAACATGCTCCAAGAATAATTTACATTATTTCAAGTGTTTTAGAGCAGCACGTTCCATGAATCTTCCTACAGTAGAAGAAATAGCCAAATATTTCGGAAAAATGTAAGGGAAGAACTGTCAGTTGGTAGGGAAGCATTTTTAAGGACTCTGCATTTCTTTTGTTTATTCTTAGCCTAACAGTTATCCATTAAAGTGTGTGTATGTGTGTGTGTGTGTTTTGAAGAGTATCTTCCCAAATAATAACATCATATAGAGGTCCCAAGTCAGACTTATAAACTGGCGTACTCACAACTGACAGCCGTCTCCGCATAGGGAAGCTATTGATGTTATTATTGTGAATTTTCTGTTAATTTTGTGGTTAGTACAGAAATTCTAGAAATCATAGAAAAGCACAGAGAAAAAACTTAGTTGATCACTGTGTACTTGTTTGCAAATGTCTTTCCAATACTTTATACATATGTAATAAAATTATATCGTGTGTGTGTGTGTATTTTCTAGTCTTCCTTTTTTTTTCTTAGCACAGATCAGGAAATTTTGTCCACATCAATAACATCAATAAATATTTTTCTATGATATATTACTTAATGGTGGCTATATATTCCATTGTGCAGAAGTTTCATTATTTACTTAATAATTGGCTCTTGCTGGACATTTAGGTCTGTGATTTTTCTTTATTGAAGAAAGTGACATCTTAAATATCTTCACACATTCATCTTTGTGCGTATCTTTATTTCCTTTGTGTAGTTCTTAGTAGTGTTTTTGCTGGGTCAATGTTTTTTCAAATTAAAACATTTTTTAAAGACTTTCAACAGGTGTAACTAAAGTGCCCTCTAGAGAAATCGTAGCCAGTTTACGCTGCTTCTAGGAGGTTTTTGGCTTCCTGTTCTAGTACCTTCTTCCACTAGATGTCTTATTCTCTTTATCATTTTTACCCCATCAGATGACAATATGTTTTCATGTTTTTATTTGCATTTCTTTGACTTTTTCAGGCTAAGTATCACAAAGCTGTTATTTTAAAGCAAAACAGAGAACATAAAGTCTGATTTCATCTATATGTTGGTTTGATCCATTTGCTTTGAATCCCCTGAGGTCACCTGCCCTAAAGGATCGGTTGTTAAGGGTAGGCCTGGCCAGGATAGAGACCCAGTTGGGAGAGGAGTGAAATTAAGGGTATTGTGGTCCTTGGAAGAGAAGTATCAGAAGATGAGAAAGAAATTCAGAGTAGAAGAAGCAAAGAAATCTAATATATATATTTTTTAATTCCTCTAGGTCAAAGCTTTGTTGTGAGAAGGAGGAAAATAATTTCTTTCTCCCCCATAAACTGCTTTATCCCTTGGATACCATTTGTCCTATACACAATCCTAGTCACAATTTAATATCACTTCTCCAAAAAATACTTTCTGAGTTACTAACTTCAGGAGTATAAGCTATTGGTCATTTTAGGAACTACTAACCCTTTTATTTTTCTAAATTAAACTTTAACCAAGCTGTGGTTGGCCTTTTTTTCTTTTGGGTAACTTGATTCCTCAATTATAAATAATGATTATTTAATGTCTGTTAATTCTTTCACAGTTTAGGGTGAATTCTAATTATCTATCTTTCTAAGATGTGTGGTTTGTGGCTTGAAAGGTTTTCTAATGCCTTCACTCCCTAGAGCTAATGACTCAGAGCTGAGAAAGACTGACACAGAGCTTCATCTTATGCTGGGACTGCAAATGCTCCAGAGATTGACCACGGCCTCTTGCAGGCCTGCTGCTAGATAAAAGCAAAAGCCCCCCACTTCGGCAGTCAGGGCATTGCACCTACTCAGGGTCATGAGGACCAGGCTTGGTTTGACTTATGCCGACTCCTTTCTGGGAGGTCACAAATGTGGATTTTTTTTTTTTTTTTTTTTTTTTTTACGGAGTTTTGAGTAGTCATTTTCACCAGTGTTTTAAAGAGATTAAAATGTGGTTTATGGGTAGTCATATCCCAGATCCTTGTGAAAACAGCTCTAATCCTATTTGATGGTGGACACTGATTCAGAGAGTTGGTAAATAAAGATCTTTGTGACTTTTAATTTAAAATAGGCTAACTGTATTGATCAGTCACCCATCAGCATTGGTTTATAGATATTTGAATTATAAACATGACTTTCTAGAACAAAATAACACTCTTTCCTAAGCTTACTGTACAAACTGGGCATAAATGGGGGTGAAATTATAAAAGAAGAGAGCCCTAACATCGGTTAAAATATTATATTTAAAGAATGGGGGGTTCTATTTAGTGGAATTTTGTAGTTAAGAGTTAAATAAATCGGGACTGAGAAGTTATTGTTTTTCGGGTAGAGAATTTTATTTTTGGAAGATGAAAAGAGTTCTGGAGGAAGGTGGTGGTACTGGTGCCTGATGGTGTGAATCTATGCAATACACTGAGCTGTCCATTCAAAAACTGTTGAGAGGGCAGGTCTATTTGTATTTATTTATTTATTAAATCATAGCTGTGTACATTAATGCAATCATGGAGTACATATAATTCCTCTACTAGGTATATATTCAGAAGACCAAAAATCACAAAGTATGACAAAGATATTTGTACCAGAATGTTTATTGCAGCCCAATTCATAATTGCTAAGTCATGGAAAGAAGTGCAAATGCCCATCGATCCATGAATGGATGATAAATTGTGGTATATGTACACCAAGGAATATTATGCAGCCTTGAAGAAAGATGGAGAATTTACCTCTTTCATGTTTACATGGATGGAGCTGGAACATATTCTTCTTAGCAGAGTATCTCAGGAATGGAAGAAAAAGTATCCAATGTACTCAGCCCTACTATGAAACCAATTTATAGCTTTCATTTGAAAGCTGTAACCCAATTATAGCCCAAGAAGAAGGGGAAAGGGGAGAGGAAGGGAGGGGGCAGGATGAATGGAAGGAGGGTGATTGGTGGGACCACACCTATGGTGCATCTTACAAGGGTACATGTGAAATTTACTAGGGGTAGAATATAAATGTCTTAACACAATAACTAAGAAAATGCCGTGAAGGCTATGTTAACCAGTTTGATGAAAATATTTTAAATTGCATATAAAACCAGCACATTGTACCCCATGATTGCATTAATGTACACAGCTATGATTTAATAAAAGATTATATTGATCAAAAAATAAAAATAAAGAATATACTTAAAAATAAAAAAAGGTTGAGATGGGCGGCGCCTGTGGCTCAGTCGGTAAGGCGCCGGCCCCATATACCGAGGGTGGCGGGTTCAAACCCGGCCCCGGCCAAACTGCAACCAAAAAATGGCTGGGTGTTGTGGCGGGCGCCTGTAGTCCCAGCTACTCGGGAGGCTGAGGCAAGAGAATCGCTTAAGCCCAGGAGCTGGAGGTTGCTGTGAGCTGTGTGAGGCCACAGCACTCTACCAAGGGCCATAAAGTGAGACTCTGTCTCTACAAAAAAAAAAAAAAAAAAAAGGTTGAGATGGTAAGTTTTATACTGTGTGTATTTTACCATAACATTTTTCTTGTCTTTGGAACAGGTTTAGTGGAAACCTTACTGGAGAGCTTTTTGGGTTTGAGTCTTGACTTATGAATGCAGTATTAAATACAATTGTGCGTTTCCTGGATCTTGGAGGGTCATTATTCTGGCTGCCAATTATCATTTTGTAGGGCTGGAGAAGACAGAACATTGTTTGGACTCAGGACACGTCTGGGAGAGAGCTTAACATTTCTTTAGGTTCTCCTGCATTCCTGTAATAGGCATTTCCTTCAGAATGTACAGGGAGAAAAAGCCCTTGGATTCTAACTACTAGGGTTCTAATTGATCTGTGTTTTAGGCTGCCTATTGAAAGATCAGCTGCCTCACGCTGTGTTTCTTTTTAACTGATTTTCATGTAACCATGCAGGGGAAAGCCATTTCCAGGGCCGCTTTCCTCACATCCCAGCCTTCCCCAGGCTATTGTGCTGTGTGTTCTGGAGACTCGGTAAATGGTTTTGAAGGTCAGCGAGAGTGCAGAGGGGAGTTAATATTAGCATGCGTTTAATAAATAAGCTGTCAGATGATTCCCTAAGATATGGTGAGAGGCAGAAAGGCGGCTTTCCTCTTCCTCTCAGATCACGGACCAGGGGGGTGACGGTTAATGTGGCCTCTGTTGGCACCTGCTGATGGGCCTCCCCTAATCAGCTCTAGCCCAGCCTTGCTCTACTGATTCATCACTCTTGAGTGACGGCACCATTTTCTCACAGAATACGGCCCCTCCCTGAGAAAGAAGGAGCAGAAATAGCCATCTACCCCTGGAACCATTGGAGGATAACAGAAAATCCCGCATCCGGCAGGGAAGGCCCGCGTGTGCTGACACGGCACCCCCCGGGTTTGGGTGGAGAGCAGGCTGTTGGTCTTTCCTTTGAGTTGTTATAATTATTTGATGTTAACCCTGTGGAGTGTTATGAGGCTGTAGGATTTCGAACGCTGCACCCTTCATAGGCTCTGCCTCAGGGCACAAACACAGGAAGATTAAACATTAATTAAACCATCTACACAGGAGAATAAACAGTGTAAAGAAATAGACAAATATCAGGCCTCCCCATCAGCGGAAGGCATTTTAGGAAGACAGGTCTTCTACTGGCGTTAGGAGAGGGATGTAATAGGGCTTCACTAGACCCAAAGGCATGAGTGATTTCTCCAGAAAGTATTCTGCCTTTGATTCCTTGAAGAGGAAATTTGAAAAATTCGGTGGATGATGGGCTAAGTCAGGGGTCCTAGTGGGAAAGGCAGAGGGGAAACACGACCATGCCCGTTACAAGTCGTGATGTCCTTGATGTTTTTTGCCAAACCATGGGGGGTTTCTGAGCCTGAAGGACGTTCACAGTAGATTTTATTTCATCTAATGAGAACCTAGGAATCTGTATTCTTAAACGATTCTCTGAGGCACAGCCAGGTTTGGAAACAAATGATCGGGATCAGTAGTTTTCACTCAAAAGAGCAGGGTCGGAGGGAAGGAATGCTAGGGAGAGAAAGGAGGATGATGATTGTTTTGTTCATCTGAGGAAGAGGAGTTTGTCTCCAGTTCCAAGCGGAGCCTCGCTGGCTGGACTGGGGCTGGGAGACTTTTCTCGGGTTCCAAGGGCCCGAGAGGGAAAACTGTGAGCAATCCAGATCTAGCCCCCAACATGGGCCTGGAGGCCGATATGCCTCTTCCCTGGGAGCTGCCAACTCTGTCAGCCCCCGGTGGCTGTTCCGTCCCCGACTGTCAACTCTTCCTGTGCCTAGGATTCATGCGTGCCCAAGTTGGCCTTCAGCACAACCCCTTTTCAGCTTCCCAGAGGTATCAGAACTTCTACTTTCCAGGTGGCCCCCACCCAGTTGCACCTCCCAACGGGGGTCGGGAGAGGTTTCCAGCCTGGGAGACAGGACTGGTGGGTCTGAAGTGAATTTTAAGTGCATGTCCCTGAGTGGTGGTGTGCCTTGGTGAAGGGGACTTTAAAGTCTGATAGATTACCTGCAGGCATCTGTCCAGCAAATGTCCCTTTTCCATTTGCGAAGGTCGGATTCCTCAGAGTGCATCTCAAATCTCTTCTGTCTTTCATACCCGCCCCCATTTAAATAGCAAACCCTTTAAAATATGTGGGGAAGCCATCTGTTTTCCTCACCTCCACTGTTTACATCCTAGCCGGAGCCAGGAGGGATTACTGCCAGTCTCCTCATGGGTCCACCAGCTTCTTCCCTGTTCCTTGCGTCTTTCCCCAACACAGTGGTCGTAGTGATCTCTTTCGAACATGACTCAGGTCCTTCCCTTCTTTGCTGAGAACTCTTGTCTCTCTGAATCAAAACTGAAGAAGATTCTATGGTGTCCTGCGAAGCCCTCGTGAGCGGCGTCCCCACCTGGCCTCTCTCGCTCGTCTCTGCCTTATTTGCCCCTGGACCTCTCTTTTCTGCCCCTAGGTCCTCCTTGCCGTTTCTCATTTGGCCAAGCTTCGCCCTCGGGGCCACTTCCCTGTCTCCTCTCCCTGAAAGGTTTTGTTTTAATTAGGCATGTTTATGGCTCCCTCACTTTTCTTCAAGCCTGATCAAGTTTGCCTTATTGGAAAGACCATTCCAGACCACGATATCTAAAAATGGAACCTCTTTGTTTACTTTCATATTCCATTTTTCTCTTCCCTTTGTTTTTCTTCATGGCACATTTCATCATCTAACATTGTGTTTATTTATTTTGTTGGTTTATTATTTATAAAGTGCTAACAAACACTTTAATACAAGCTCTGTGAGTGGAGGGCTGTAGCACCCAAGCCCCGGGCGGAGAGCTGGTATCTGCCCACGGCCTGTCAGGAATTTGACTGCACAGCTGGAGGTGAGCGGCCGGTGAGGGAGTGAAGCCTCATCTCTCACTGTCTCCCATGACCCCCAGACGAGGCCGTCCTGTTGCAGGAAAACAAGCTCAGGGCTCCCCCTGATTCTGCATTATGATGAGTTGTATAATTATTTTATTATATATTACAATGCAATAATAATGGAAATAAAGTACAAATAAATGTAATGTACTTGAATCATCCTGAAACCATCCCCCACTCCCTGTCCATGAAAAAATTGTGGCTTAGTGAATAGGGTGCCAGCCCCATATACCGAGGGTGGGGGGTTCAAACTCGGCCCTGGCCAAACTGCAACAAAAAATAGCTGGGTGTTATGGCGGGTGCCTGTGGTCCCAGCTACTTGGGAGGCTGAGGCAGGAGAATCATTAAACCCAAGAGTTGGAGGCTGCTGTGAGCTGTAATGCCATATTACTCTACAGAGGGTGACATAGTAAGACTCTGTCTCAAAAAAAAAAAAAAAAAAAATTGGACACCTCACTCCCTTCCATGAAATAGGTCCCTGGTGCCAAAAAGTCAGGAGCTGCTGGGGTAGGGCCTGCATTTTGTTCACTGCAGATCTAGAAATGTACCTAGCGCATAGTAGGTGTTCATAGAGTATTGTTAAATGAACGTGTTACTAATCAACCTGGGTTTTCAGTTCAGCTTTGGCACATCTTCATCGTGGGAAACTCAGCAAGTCGCATCTCAGGGCTCAAGTTTCCTCATGTTTAAAATAAAGACACTTTCCAGTTCATGAGGTTGTTTTGCGGATTAGAACTAATGCTTAATTTTCTCACCTAAAGTGTTAGATCAAGTTTGCACTAAAAACTTCATCATTATTATTATTGCTGTTGTTAGCATTGACTGAGTTTTGGTTTAAGACAATTTCTTTAGGCATGGGTAGAATTTCAGTGTAAGTGGAATCCAGGAACTAGTTCTGATCCTGTGTGGTTTTTCTAGAACAAACGTTTTGATTGCTTCTACTTCCCCTAAAAGAGTAGGGGATGCCTGCTAATGGCTCCTGGGTTTCTGCTTGAATGATCTTTGAATAAGTAAGGACTTCCTCGGTGTGAATTTTCTGGTTGTTTTTAAGCAAGTCATTAAAATTAAATATAACTACAGAATGGAGAGCATTTCATTCTTTCAGTTACATAGGATCTGTAGAGTCACCTTTTTGCCTGCTTATACTTAATCAGTGTGCAATATTTTATATGCTTTTATCATCCATGTGTTAACAAGTAATATACATGTCAGCTAGCTGTTTTTTTTTTAACCTTAACCAAAAAAATATGGTTAAGTACTCAATTCTGGAAGGACCTGCATGCTTGTAGTTTGCTTATCACCCAGGTTTGGTGTCTGCCACACACTTATAATGCTAATGATTGCTAACTGTTGATATTGTAAATTTAGTCAAATTTAGTTCAATATCTGTTCTCTTAAGACTGAATGTTAAGATTAGAATTTAGTACAAGTGTGTATAAATCATTTCAATAGAAAAAAGTGAATGCAAATCAGAGACCAGCTGGAGGTAGATTTGCATGATTATTTTAATACCGTGACAGGACACGGAACATTTAGAAATTGGAATTAGAGTGCTTATTTCTCATACCTGCAAGGGTCATTGAATCTCTCTCAGATGTGGCCAAGTGTCGCTTTGTGTTGTCAGCAAACCCTGCTGATAGAAATTTGAAAGTCCAGCCTCAACACTCACTCTGCCTGTTTGCTTTCCCCACCCCCACCCTGGGTTTGAAGACTGAAGTGAGATAAGCATTTTCACTATGGTAAGCTGTGCTTGTCATTTGCATTATTGGTGTTCCTTAGAAATGTTCCACAGTTTTCATATAAATCATGCCACATGATTATCAGCAATCGTTTGTCCAATCAGTACCCAAATGCTGAGTGTCCTCTGTGAACAGGGCAGCCACACTTAAAAAGTAAGAGTATCAACAAGGCCATTTTTGCAGACAAGTCTAGACATGCTCTCTTCGGCGCGTGAAACTAATATCTGGCTGATTGAGTCTGGCTGTACAATCATTTCTCACACACAGGCTAAATCTCTCAGTGCTATTTATAAAATGTTCATCACGACTTCACAGGACTTTCTGTTCTTTTTAGAAATATGATTATCTGCTTTCAATTTACCCTGTTATACTTGAAGTGTGTGTATCTGTGTGTGTGTAAGGGAGGATAGACTGTGGTCTTTTGTAATTTCATTTTAGTTACTCAAATGAATTGCTGATTAAAAAATAGACTTTGATGGTCATGCAAATTGTCAACGATTCTGATTTAAAAGGATAATGAGGCAGGTATTTCTGGAAATTATTAAGTAAGGCTATCACTTCACATAAACAAAGTGATTTTTTAGGAACAGAATGCTTGATATATTGGTTGATGCTTCCGTCTGGTATGGTATTTGAAGAGCATAAAGTTATAACATAGATTTTCATTTTAATGAGAGTGTTGTAATACCCTCATAATTTTTTTTACTTCTCATTAGTTTTTACAACCTATGAATTACCTAAAACAACTTCAGTCATTTGAATTTTGACTTGCCACTTTTTTTACTATGTGCAAAATTGTCATTTGAGAAATGGAATCTGTATTTATGAGATTGGTGTCTAAGGCTACACATGAGGACTGTTAGAGAGTGCAGATGCTGCCACATGGAATGCCGTTCCCATGCAGTCCTGTTTGGCGTTCTGTTCAGTGTCTGATTGCGGAGAAGACTAGAAGGGAATGACACTGGTTTCACTATTTGTAGACTCCTCCAGAGGAGATGTAGTACCATTTATTTTAAGCTTATGTCTCCATTTCATTTGTTCACAGATACAGTATTACTTATTCTTATTTACTTAAGAAAAGGTTCTACACCATAAACTTCAAGCCTTAATGTCCTCTTTTTTGTTGTTGATTTCTGTACTAAATTTCAGAAATGGCTTTTACGGGGCGGATGAAGACCAATGATGACTATAGGTTCACATACATACATTTTGCATATATGTGTTATTGTATATACGTGTTCAATAACAAGTCATGAGGGTGAGCACATAAACAGCCATGCCTATGTCTTGCTTAACAATGGGAGCACCTTCTGAAAAATGAGTTTTTAGGCAATTTTGTCATCATGCAAACATAATAGAGTGTACTTACACAAATCCAGGCTGTATGGTATGGTCCATTGCTTTGAGGTGACAAACTTGTACAGCATTTTGCTGTACCCAATACTGTGGGCACCTGTAACACAATGGTAAGTATTTGTATATCTGAGCATATCTAGACATAGAAAAGTCGAAGCAGAAATAGAGTATTGTAATCTTATACACCACCATTTTATATGTGGCCTGTTAGTGAACAAAATGTCATTAGGCAATGCAGGACTGTATATGTTATTGAATATGCCATAGACAGGTTATTAAAACTCAAGTTCGTTGTAAATGGTGGTCCTACTGTGTGTGTGTTCATGTCGTATTACATGTGTATATGTAAATGGTGGTCCTACTGTGTGTGTGTTCATGTTGTATTACATGCACCTATGTAAATGGTCCTACTGTGTGTGTGTTCATGTCGTATTACATGCGTATATGTAAATGGTGGTCCTACTGTGTGTGTGTTCATGTCGTATTACATGCGTATATGTAAATGGTGGTCCTACTGTGTGTGTGTTCATGTCGTATTACATGCGTATATGTAAATGGTGGTCCTACTGTGTGTGTGTTCATGTCATATTACATGCGTATATGTAGATGGTGGTCTTACTGTGTGTGTGTTCATGTCATATTACATGCACCTATGTAGATGGTGGTCCTACTGTGTGTCAGTTCATGTTGTTACATGTGTATATGTAAATGGTGGTCCTACTATATGTGAGTTCATGTTGTATTACATGCACCTATGTAAATGGTGGTCCTACTGGGTGTGTGTTCATGTCGTATTACATGCGTATATGTAGATGGTGGTCCTACTGTGTGTGTGTTCATGTCGTATTACATGCGTATATGTAAATGGTGGTCCTACTGTGTGTCAGTTCATGTTGTTACATGTGTATATGTAAATGGTGGTCCTACTATATGTGAGTTCATGTCGTATTACATGCACCTATGTAAATGGTGGTCCTACTGTGTGTGTGTTCATACTGTATTCTGCCCACTGCTGATATTTTGGTCTCTCTTTCTGTAGCTTCTTGCAGCTTCTCTCTCTACTCTGAGCCCCTTTGAGAAATCCACATTAATATGTTGATATAATCTTCCATAATTATCTTTCCTTAGTTTATTTCTAATCATCAACTATGATGATTAATCATCCTGTATATGAGCCCCACACATCTCAACAGGGGTATTTCTTTGAGAAAATAAATTGCTTTATTACAATAAGTTAGCTTATCCAAGTCACTAGGACAGAGTTAAGAACACAGAGGCAGCCCAGGGGATTCTGGCTCTTCAGAGTTTGATTGGGATTGAAAATGTCCATACCTCTGTGTGTGGACCCTTTGAGGGTCCAGTGGCCACTGGACGCAGCCCAGCTGCTGGGGACCATGGGGGGAACTGATGCTGTTAATTGGGCCTGAAGTCAGGGCTCCCTCCAGGGAGGGTGCTGTGGCTGGCCCTGGGGTGCTGGCCACACAGAATGGATTCTCTTGGCCTGGGTGTGTGGGGCAAGGTTCTCCTGTAGACATGGTTATCAGCAGGGGAGAGTCCCTATGTCTTATTTTGAGTTGAAAGCTTTATAGGTTACTCTAATTTTCTACTCACACTATCCAGCTGAGCACAAAGACAGGCGTGGCCACGCGAGCGGCAGGCACCACTTACTGACCACCAAGTGCCCTCCTCTGTGCTAAGTTCTTTACAGGCAGCACCTTTAATCTTCACCACAACCCCATCCTACTAACTCCGCTTTACAGATGAGGAAACTGAAGTAAAGTAAGTTGCCCAGAGTCACCAGGCTCCTTAGCGTTAGAGCTGAGATTCAAATCCCATACCTGCATTACTTCTTATTCCAACCCAGCATCATTCTGTGCTTCTTGACCTTCTGAGTTTAGTTTAAAATCCTTATAGTGCCCTTCATGTGAGCCTGCAGGCCCTGGGGCCAGGGTTCATCCCTGAGGAACTGGAGATGACCGTGATGTGGGTCTGCCTGGGGAGGCTCCCAGCTGTGGAGGGCAGACAGACACATACATCATTTAATGAGATGCAACTGGGTGACCCGACTGTAAGATCTAGGTGAGGAGGGATTGCCTTTACTTTGTTCTTCACTAATAGGTACTCAACAAATACTTGCAAAACTTGTATATGAACATGTCGTGGAGGGAAGCATTTTTTTGCTTTGTTCATGGTTTTTGTCTGTCAACCCTACCCCTGGCTCCTGGCTCTTAGAGGGCTCGTGAGTTCCTGACACGTCCCACTGCCCTTGGCATTCACCCCTCACGTGCTTTCTGGAGCTCATACTGTGCTCCAGGGACTGTGTTGCACTAGGGACACAGAGACTGCCAGACTAGGCAAGGTCTCTGCCCTTGTGGGGAAGCACAGCTGACCCTCCATACCCGTGGATTCTGTATCTGTGGATTCAACCAACCTCAGATCAGAAATATGCAGGGGAAAAATCAGGTCTGTACTGAACAGGTATAGCTATTTTCTTTCTTGTTATTATTCCTGAAACAATACAGCATAACAACTATTTAGCATTTACCTTCTCTTAGGTATTGTAAGTAATCTAAAGATGATTTGAAGTACATGGGAGACTATGTCTAGGATAAATGCAGATACTTTGCCATTTTATATCAGAGACTTGAGCATCTGTGGATTTTTGTATCCATGGGAGGTCCTGGAATCAGTTCCCCAGAGATAGGGGGGACCACTCCTGCTCAATTCTCACCCAGACATCCAGGACTCAGCTCAGCTCCTGCCTCACACACATGACCTTCTACTACCCATGTCATTAGCAGATTGATTCCTAAGGGTCTGAACAGCAGCAAGGGCCCATGCACCCCAACTATGACTTGACCAGATGGTGCACCCTACGAGTCTCTCTCTTGCCATGGATTCTAATATGACATCTACGTCTTTGTCCATATGGTATGTCCACGGTGGAAAGAAGCAGGCAGGTCAAAATAAATCCATTGACCACTCAGGAGAGAAAGAACATTAACAGAGGTGCTGCCCACCTCCCATGTTTCAGGCAGTGTTCTGGGGCACTTTCTCGTTCATTCCATTCTTATCGTAATTCTGAGATGTTAGGGGGTGATTAGAGAGCTGGGAGTGAGGGGTAAAGCTGGGATAAGGAATGCAGGTTGGTCTCCTTGTAAACCTGCTTACCTGGGATGATGGTGTCTTTTCAAGGCCATGAGAAAAGACCAAGGACAGCTGGAGACTGAGCTGCCTGACGGGACCTATTTGTATCCACGCCCTGGAAACCGTACGTGTAACTCATTACTGTGGTTGCCTGCTTTCTGTAACCTCATGAGGGGCCAATCTCCTGTTCCCCTGCAGATTTATAAGCTTGTATGTGGCACCTTTCTTCTATGGCTGTTTTTAGAGTTCCCTGAGGATTCTTATAGAGATCACAATTATTTAGGTTCTAAATTACCCTCATCCAGTTTTAAGCAGATGAGCAGTATTTTCACCCCCTAAACAATGACTCCTGAGGCTATTGCTGCAATAATATCACATTTAGTTTCCAAGGAAACTGCATATCCATCCCTCTTCCCACCCCTCCCACTTTCTGAAGCCTGAGTTTTCTTTTTAAACTCAAAACATGCCATTTTGACCTCTTGCTATTGTTTAAATTTTAGTTCCAGCATCAGTTCCTGGGAAATTACAGATTTCCTTCTGATCTTCCTCTTAATGTTTTAGATGCTTTTATGTAGAGTAGCTGTGCATTCTAAATGGCATTGAAATAAATTACTGCCTTCATTATGACACACAATGGCTGAATGTATTCTTCTTCAGAGTCACAGCTTCTTTAACCAAAACGCTTGGTTGTTTTCCATCCTGTAGTTCTATAATTGCTTACTTGATATTCCATTGTGAGACCTGGGAATAAAGTGGAAGGTTGGCTGTGATAGACGCCCATATTTTACTCTGGGGATGTCTGTGCATTCCAGTTAACCAACTGGATAGATTCGACGAATTAGTGCCCTTCACACAAATTAATTACTGGATCTAAGCATCACTTTTCTATAAATTACACGACTAGTGACTAAAAAATACCCTTGGACATTGTATAAACTACTGAATTCAAGCAGCTGTGTTTACTATGAATGGCAATGAAGTATTTACTTACTCCAGAGTATTCTGGAGTGCTTTGTAATTCTAAAGGCAGAGCTGAAGACCAGGGCAGCCACCCAGGGTCTCAGCACATCAAGGTGCAGACCCTGCTTATGCATCTGAGCTATATTGATCTCCTTTCTCTTCAGTGCCTCACTCCCACCCACCCATTCACATCGGACCACTCTCAGGAAATAGTTGCAAGCAGCCCAGTGTTTACAGAGACCCACTCCTGGCAGTGCCCACCCAGCTAACCTCTGGTCACTGTGTTCATCCCACAGTTGCTAACAAGCTTCCATGCCTCCGTGCAACCCCTGGGCTTCTGACGTGCAGAGCTATACTTTAGAGTTTTGTTTTTGTTTCTTCCATAATATCTCCCTGAGTTTCAATGCTTAAGGAATATGGAACACAGGATCTGATTTATTTTCTTTGAAAAAATTTTTTTATTTCCGATTAATGCAGTGGTATAAACAGCAAGGTTATAATGTCTGCATTTGCCAGGTAGAGTTCCCCTTGTAGTTCTGTCCCACACCCAAGAGGCGTGCCCCATACCCTTACATTGTGCCCATTACGTGGGAGCACCCAAACGCCCCCTCTTCTTCTCTCTCCCCTCCCTCATTTCCCCTCTCCCCAACTTGAATTGGATTGAGTTTTACTCCTATGTGGACATGTATTAGTTCATCTACTGGCTTCATGTTACTATTGAGTACATTGGATATTTGCTTTTCCATTCTTATGATACTTTACTAAGAAGAATGTGTTTCACCTCCATCCAGGTTAATACAAAACATGTAAAGCCTCCATCTTTTTATGGCTGAATAGTATTCCACGGTGTACATATACCAGAGGCTGTTAATCCACTTCTGGGTTGATGAGCGTTTGGGTTGATTCCATGCCTTGGCAATTGTAAATTGAGCTTCAATAAACAATCTCGTGCAAATGTCCTTTTGATAAAAAAGAGATCTGTTTTACTTAAAAAAAGAGTAATAATTAACAGCCTATGAATAGATACAAGTACATTCAGAAGTAATTTCTATCTATTCTATAGGTGAGGGTGTAAGTGATTATTATTATTTGTTTGGGGGTAGGAGGCAGTTAGCTCATGTAGGATTAGATTTGTGAGGTCTGCTATGGGATTGCTGTGTGTGAGAAATTGACCTTCCATTTAGCTAGTCTTTTAAACACTTGGGCCTAGCTAGGGCCCTTACTAGGTATAATTGACACTTGAATAATGCAGGGGTTGGAGTATGAATCCCTGTACAGTGAAAAATTTATATCTAACTTTTTTTAATATATATTTAACTTTTGACTGTCTCAAAACTTAAGCACTAATGGACTACTGTGGACCAGAAGCCTTGCCAGTAACATAAACAGTCACTTAACATATATAGCAGATCCTGCGTAGTGGAACAAATCCCTCCATGGCCACCGACGTAAATTGACCTGATTTTCTTAGACAGACATGCACAGCATGTACATATCAGTGCAGTAGGCCCAGTTCCTTGTGCTGATCAGTTTGTTATAGTCCCTTGCATGGCCAACTCATGAAAGTTCTACTGTATTTGGTATGTTATCTGGATTATATTCTATATCATTAAGGTAGAGAAAAAAATGTTATTAGGAAAATCATAAGGAGATGGAGATACATTTACTCTTCACTAAGTGCAAGTGGATCATCATCAAAGTCTTCATTCTCATGCTTTTCATGCTGAGTAGACTCAGGAAGAGGAAAAGTCGGGGTTGGTCTTGCTGTCTCAGGGGTGGCAGAGGCAGAAGAAAATCTGCATCTAAGTGCCTTGCACAGCTAAACCCATGTTCTTCAAGGTCAACTGTCCTAGTTTCTGGTGGGCAGCAGGCCTGGAGTCTCCCCAGTAGAAGTGGATGGAGCCAAGAGGTTACAACTCTCAGAGTCCTTCTTCCCACAGGACAGTGGTTAAGGGAGCTTCCTTGAAGGATCTCAGCCCTACCAGGCTGCATGATTCTATAGGCAAGCTTTCCCGTCATCCAGGAGAACATGCTTTTTGGGCCTCCCTTCATGCACATAGGTTCTTACATTTTTTTCTTACAGTAAACAGACTTGTACCCTTTGCTGTGTTTATCACCACCACACCGTAGTAAGTCCACGGCTCCCAAAGCCCCGGGCGCACAGCGCTTTTCTGCCTCTTTTATCTCTGCCTGTAGATGCTGTCACTCTGGGCTTTTTGGTGTTCCCATTTTGGTCTGGGCTGAAGCCAACAGGCAGTAGATGAATGAGTGAAATATGGATGAACTCATGTTCACCTAAGTCACAAGTCACTGTGCTGAGTGAATGTTGTCATCTGAGACAAATACAGCCTTTCTGGGGTGAGTAAGAATGATGAATAGGAGATCAGAAGCCTGCAAAGAATAAATCCAACAGCAATAAGAAGAGGCTACAGTTTGAAATTTCTTATGTTTATTTTTTTGGTTTGGTTTTGCTTTTCATTTCATTTCATTTTTTTGAGGCAGGATCATGCTATGTGGCCCAGGCTCATCTTGAACTACAGGACTCATGAGATCCCCTATTTAAGCCTCTTGAGCAGCTGGAACTGCAGGTGCATGCCATTATACCTAGTTTGGAATTTCTTGTGTTTAAATGGGAATGGTACCTGACACTGCAAATAGGTTTTTCTCTCGCCCTCTCCTGCCACTGATGTGGAGGTAGAGAGGAGAATGACTCCTGCAGAAAAATACAAGCAGTGTGAGTGGAGAACGGATGGGTTGCACCTATTGTAGAAATAGGTGGAGGCCAGGTCTGCAGCTTGTGAAGGGCCTTGTAGTCCACACAAAGGTGTGTAGCATCATTTTAGAGGCACACCAGGATGCCTGGAGGCCAGAATGTGGGAACTGAGTTTGCAGGTGCCCATCCCTGAGCCTGACTGGGTCCTGGAGTTTCTAGTCATTGGATCACAGTGAACTGTGAATTCTGAGAGCTCACAGGGGCAGACGAAGAAAATTCAATGGATGAATATTTTTTCTTGTCTGAGAACCTTCTGACTTTTGGGAGGGAGTTTAACAATCTTCACTTTAAGACAACTCATTGTGTCTAATTGGTAATCAACAAAAATAATGCAACGTGTGACACTCGTGACATTTCACATGTAAGGTAATTTATGGTTATTTCATATCCTGGAATCTCGTGTGATAGGTTGATAGGATGTAGGCCCTATATTTCCTGTTAAAGGGTGGAGGAGAGTAACAGGCAGGCTTAGAGATGAGAAGAAAGGATTTTGACTTTTGCACAGAAATAGACAAGTTTATGGATCCCAAGCTTTCAGACCCCAAGCTCTCAGCCTAGTAACTTCTTTCTGCTTTGAAATGGGTGGTATTTCCTTCTTTGCAAGCTTTGGGACATAGGGCAGCTGCTGGAAGGATTTGGTTTGTATTATATTGAAAAATAAAACAAGACAAGCAAAGCAAAATAAAACAACATTACAAAATAAAACTCATGAGCAAACACAAAATAATTTATTGAGGTAATTTCCCACAAATTTCAGAATTTCTCACAAATGTATAGAAGTGGTTCTGTCTTGTGGCTTACAAGGATTTCAAGAATTTAACCTACCCTTGTTGATCAGATTTGTAAAATAATGGTCCCATCATTTATTGAATAAACTTCAGTTGCTGGAATTTTGGAGGGGTTGTTTTACACAGAGGTCTCCTCATCATGAGATAAAGCTTGCTAACCATCCAATCCAAAACTGGGGACTGGGATTCTGTTTGCCATTGTTCTTAGGAACATACAAGGAGAGACAGTGAGGGGGTGTTATATGTAATTGATATTTATACTGCCATCCTCAGAAACCTGTTTAAAAATTGATATTGGTTCTGGAAGCAAAGATAGTGGGAGCAAAATGAGAATATAGAAACTTCCTTCTCCGAGTGTGGTCTGCAGACCAGTGGCATCCATATCACCTGGGAGGTTACTAAAAATTCAGAGTCTCTGGCCCCACCCCAATCTTACAGAATCAGAGTCTGCACTTTACTCTGATTCTCAGATGATCTATTTGCATGGTGATGTTTAAGAACCACTGGTGGTTCTTCATGGACCACCCTCTCAAGAAGCTTGGCCATGAAGAAAGTGGGAGGAGTATGGAGAAAGTCCTGGCTAGTGGTGTCGAACAGGATCAAGGTGTGCGTTTGTGTTTTTAAAATCTGGGCAAGCCTTGATCATGGTTATACTTGCAGAGAAGGAGGCCTTTGAAATAAGCCAGACATAGAAAACCAAATATTATAAAACCTCACCTATGTGAGGAATATGAAAATTAAAAAGAGTTGATATCATAGAAGCAGATAATAGAAGAGTGGTTACCAGTGACTGGGGCTGGGAGAGTGGAGAGGAGCTTGGGGAGAGGTTGGTCAATGGGTACAAAGTTGTAGTTAGATAGGAGGAGTAAACTCTGGTGCTCAGTCATACAGGAGGGGCCAGTGGTTGACAGTGGGATATGGTGTACTACAAAATAACTAGAAGAGAGACTTGAATGTCCTCACCACAAGGAAATGGTACATGCAGAAGGTGACGGTGCTAATATCCTGATTGCTCATAATATAATCTATGTATCAAACATCAGATTGTACCCCATAAATATGCACAGTTCTGGTGTGTGAATTAAAATATAAATTAAAAAAGAAATTGAAGAGAAAGGAGAGAAGAGGTGGCTGAGGCCCGTGGAAAGCTTGGAGGGCTGAGATGTAGGTGCAGGAAGATGGATTGAACTGGAAGGAGGATATTGTGTTCTTTTGGGATTGCAGGGAAGGAAGAGAGGCTAGGCTTCAGGTAAACTAGCTTGCATGTTGAGAAAGTTGGAAAATTGAGAGTAGTCACAATCAGAAATGGTGGCTTATTTTTGCTGATGATGTAGGTGAGGCCATTCTCTGAGAGTAAAGAGGTGGAACTGGTCTTGGGACCTCAGGAAAGTACAGGGGACTTTGGAAGAAAACACTGATGATGGGGGGAAGGGTAGATGAGAGTTTGAGGTGATGAACACTAGCTGGCTTTGGTCCCTCTCTTGAACAATTCAAAACACTGTTTAGATCTCTAGAATGGAATAGGGACCCTACCTCTACGTATGTAAAATTCCAGCCTTGAAACTAATATAACATCGGTACTCTATTGGGGCTGTTTTGATTGTATGGATACTTTCTTACTTCTAAATAGGCAGAAATTCTTTTATATTTGAACTAGTTTTCTTGAAACTTTTTCACATGACTTCCCTATAGTCACGTGACAGAGGGAGAATCTTGGGTGTAGAAACATGACCAATTTTGCCGGTGGTCATGAACCGAGATTGGCACCAGCTCTGCTGCCTCCCAGCTAGAGATTCCTTCCACTGAGCTATTTACATTTCATGATTTATCAAGAGCCTGCACTGTACGCAGCTTGGAAATAGAGTTTTGAAGAGTCCTGTGCTCACAGACCATCTGTGGGAATGCCAAAGGACAAGGCAAAGAGATACACGTTTTAATATTTCATCATCTCAGCACGCAGCCTCAGAGGTGCCCGCCATTGTCTCTGCCAGCAGCCGGCTTAGCTGCTTCTCCTTCAGTGGCTGCTTGTTGCTAGAGCCTGTGTTTTGGTAAGATGTTTTGTTGCTGAGGACAGGTGTTTAAAATACACTGCCTGAACTGGAATATTCACAGCTATGTACTTCTCAGCCCCGCGGATCATTTTTCAAAGCTTTTCACTGCTTCTAACTCTTTGATATGGATAAATCACTTAGCAGTGACACTGGAATCTACTTTCATAGGCTCCCAGGTGTCCTTGTTCTCATCTACAGGCCTTCACTTCTCTGAAGAGCTTGACCTTATGAATTAAATTCTTTCTGATTCTAACATTAGTCAGGTGAATTGGGAAACTGGGGGCTTTTGTTTATTGATCCTTTTATCTTCTGCTTTTTTTGCCTGTAAAGGTGATTTTTCAGTTTTGCCAGAAGGTAATTCTGCTTCTCTTAGTAATTCTCAACAAACACTAAGCTGAGGACATTCTTTCCTATAAAAGGCAGAATAAACATGAAGTTTGGAAGAGTTATATAAAAACAAGAAGCAAGCTTTTGTGCTTCACCGTATAACTTAAATTAGTTAGAAAAAAAATATCGAATAATAAAAGGGCAAATCCTTCCACCTGTGGAGGACCCACAAAGGGAACACACGGTGCCTTCTCTTTAGGAGTCTAGATGTGGAAGAAACATCCTTAGGTTGCAACATAAATGCCACTTTCTTAAAGATGTGTGCCTTAATCCGTGACCCGCCTTCCAGTCTCCATTAGCAGATCCTCCCCTTGTCAAAATATTGTATTTATAATTGACAACAATGATATATATTTATCGTGTGCCACTTTGTGGAGTGCCTAAAGAGAGCTGGTTAATATAAGCAGAAACTCACATTAGGTCTCCTTTTTTAAAATCAATAAATAAATAAATCTCTTAGCATCCTGTTTTCCTCTACATTTATTTTAATCCTTGATTTAACCAACCCCTTCATTGCCACCACTTCTAGACTATAAACCCCAGGATAGCAGAAGCCTTGGTAACTATAGTAGGTATGAAATATGTGTTGAGTGAATAATAATAAGAATAGAGAATATTTATTATGTTCAGTATGTGTGAGATCACTAAATCTCTAGATAGAAGATGCACCCTACATCTGTGGCTATTACATGCTAGCCCTGAACATCATGTGATTAAATAAATGAATATATTCTTGGTATAAAATATGGCGCTGCTTGGACTGTATTAATACTTTCTAATTTCTAAACAGGCAGAGCTTCTTTTATATTTGAGCTGCATTCGTTACCTATCTTACGTTACTAATCGTCTGGTACCAAATTATCATTTGTGATATGACAGTTTCAAGGATCAAGGGTCTGGTGGTAATTTGGTTTCTAGTGAGATTCTTTTCCTGGGTGCTTCTTGCTGGGTGTCCTTACATGGTGGACACCTCTCTGGGGTCTCTTCTCATAGGAACATCAATCCCCTTGGAACAGGGTCCCACAATTATGATATCATTTAACCTTACTTTCCTACTCCAAACACAGACACCCTGGAGGTTAGGACTTCAGCATATGAATTTGGGGTAGGGGTTGTATGGTTCTATACATTCAGTCTGTGACATTCTACACTTGAGCACCCTCATCTCCCAAATTCATGGGTTTTTTGGGTACAAAATCGTTCATTCTATTTCACCAGTTCCAAAAGTCTTAACTCATTCCATTATCAGCTCTAAAGTTCAAAATCTCATCTAAATATTATCTAAATCAGATATGGGTGAGTCTTGAGGTTCAACTCTTGCCTCTAAAATACCAAGATGAGACAGGAATTGGATAAATATTCCCATTCCAAAAGGGAGAGATAGGAAAGAAGAAACGAGTGGTGTATCCCAAGCAAGTCCAAAACCTAGTGAGGCAAGTTCCTCTAGATCAGCAATTCTCAACCTGTGGGTCGTGACCCACAGGAACCATATTAAAGGACCACAGCATTAGGAAGGTTGAGAACCACTGCTCTAGATCTCAAGGCTGAACGGTAATCTTGGTTTTGAGCTGTGCCCTCCAGACCCACTTGGACAGTAGCCTGCCTTCAGGGGCCCCGGAGGTGGCACCCTGGCCTGTTGCCACCACCCCATGGAGGTGATGTGGAGAAAGTCCTAGTGATCTCTGAATTGGTTTGGGTCATTCTTCCCTTGGCTTGAAGAAGGGTGCACATTCACAGCTGAATAGCTCTGTGGTGCAGTCCTGCTGAATCCCACAACTCTAACAGCTCCGATTCCATCCTCGTTCTATTCCTTTCAGTCTGAACTGGTAGTTGATGCTTATATAATCCCATACACTTTTTATGAAGAAACAGTTCAGCCACACTCCCAGTGTTCTGAATAGGCTTTTTTGTTTGTTTGTTCGTTACATGAACAGGTTGAGAATTTTCCAAATGCTTTAAGTTCTGGTTCCTTTTCACTTAATAATCTCATCTTTAATCTGTTTCTCTCCTGTCATATTTTACTATAAATAATTAGGAGGACCAAATTTTCTTTTGTCTCTTTGCTTGGATTTCTCAGCCTGGTATCCAATTTCATCACTTAAAATTCCTACCTTCCCCCAAACACCAGAACATAGTTCAACCATGTTCTTTGCCGCATTATAAAAGGACTGTCTTTCTTCCATTTTCCAATAACATGCTCCTCATTTTTTTTTTTTTTTTGCAGTTTTTGGCCAGGGCTGGGTTTGAACCCACCACCTCCAGCATATGGGGCTGGCGCCCTACTCCTCTGAGGCACAGGCACCTCCAAACACGCTCCTCATTTTTATCTGAGACCTCACTGTAATGTCCAGGTTTCTACCAACATTCTGGTCATGATCATATAGGTATCCTCTAAGGAGGTGGAGGCTTTCTCTCCAGCTTTCCCCTTTTCTTTTTGAACCCTCATCAGAATCACCTTCAATGTCTATATGTCAATCAACATTTCCTTCACAGCAATCTAGGCTTTGTCTAGCGTGCACCTTAAAAATCTCTCAGCCTCTACCCATCACCCAGTTTCAAAGCCATCTTCACCTTTCTAGGCATTTGATGCAGCAGCACCCACTTTTTGGGCACCAAAATAAGTATTAATTTGCCTAGGATGTTACAATAAAATGCTGTAGATTGTGTGGCTTACCCAAGAGAAATTTATTTTTTCACAGTTTTGGAGGCTGGGAAGTCCAATGTCATGGTTTTAATGAATTTGTTTTCTGATGAGGGCTCTGCTTCTGGCTTGCACCTGGCCCTCCTCTCACTGTGTCCTCATGTGGTGGAGAGTGAATGAGCTCTCTGGGGTCTCCTCTTATAAAGACCCTAATCCTGTCAGATCAGAGCCCTACACTTATGACTTTATTTAACTTTTTTTACTTTAACTTTAATTACTTTTCACTCACAATGGAGCTACACTGGGGATTAAGACTTCAACACATGAATTTGGGGGGGATACACAATAGTCCATAACATCTTCCCTACAAGTCTATGGCACTATGATTATATTTTGGGGTCATTCTTCCCTTGGCTTGAAGAAGAATATGCATTTTATCATGAACAGCCTGATGTTTTAGGGGTCAGAAACTTTCTCAAGGTCATACTAGTAAGGAAACAACCCAGGTCATGGTCACAGGTCTTGTTTACTTAAACCAGGGCTTATAGAGGATAAAGATCTGAACTATGGTACATGCACCATGAGGGACTATGGAGTAAAGGAGCAATTAGAGGGGATTGGGTCTGTCCAAAGAAGATTGTCAGAAGAGAATTAATCTGCAATACAGAGTAGAAGCTTAAGGAATTACATGTAAGAAACGGTTTTTGTAGACTAGAACAGTGGTTCTCTCACATTGTGCCTTAGGAGCCCTTTACACTCTTTTTTGTTGAGACAGAGTCTCACTCAGTCACACTGGGTGGGGTGCAGTGACCTCAACTCTTGGGCTCAAGAGATCCTCTTGCCTCAGTCTCCCAAGTAGTAGGGACTATAGACGCCTCCCATGACGCCAGGCTAGTTTTTCTATTTTTAGTAGAGATGGGGTGTTGCTCTTGCTCAGGCTGCTGGTCTTGAACTCCTGAGCTCAAGCAATCCACCTGCCTGGGCCTCCAAGAGTGCTAGGATTAACAGTGTGAACTATCACTCCTCCCAGCCCCACTTTACACTCTTTTAAATTTTTCCCCCCACTATACACTCTTAAAAAAGAGTATTGAGGATTGCCCACAATTTTTGATTATGTAAGTTATATCTATTGATATTTATTGTATTAGAAATTAAAATGGGAATAACATATTTATTAATTTATTTATAATAAGCCCTTACGTGTTATCACAAATAATATATATTTATGATAAATAGTCACATTTTCCAAAATAAAAAATTAGGATGAATTTTTGAAATTCTTAGCATTTGAAACATTTTACACCTTTTTCTAATAGATACGGATCATCATATCTGCTTCTGTGTTGATTCTGTTGTAATATGTAGTATTGGTTGAAGTAGATGAAGAAAATTCAGCCTCACACAGATACATGGTTGGGAAAGGGAGGAGTATTTCAATAGCCTTTTTAGATAATTGTGGACATTTTGCTTTGTTACCACAGAGGAACTCCAACTGGCAGTTTTTTAAAGGTTAGTTACAATGTGAAATCTGAAACCAAATCAATGAACTTTTCATATTCTATTCCTTTAAAATCATTGGTTTAGCATGCCCTCCGAATGGATTTTTCACGCATGCATGATTTTGTAACATCTTGCATTGGTCATTTGAAAATATTGGTTTACTGAGTTAATACAGATCTTTCAAATGTTGACCCCTTTCATTGTACAATATCCAAAAATCACATTCCTTAATATCACCACTTAAGTATCTCAAAGGAAAAGTCTTTAAGTACTGGGAAGTTGTCAAGCTCCTGGTGGCAGATACAAGTTTTATAAACTCCTAATTTTCACTTGAAAACCAGACTTTTTTTTTTTGTAGAGACAGAGTCTCACTGTACCCCCTCGGGTATAGTGCCGTGGCGTCACACAGCTCACAGCAACCTCTAACTCTTGGGCTTATGCGATTCTCTTACCTCAGCCTCCGGAGCAGCTGGGATTACAGGCGCCCGCCACAACGCCGGGCTATTTTTTTTTGTTGTTGTTGCAGTTTGGCCCGGGCTGGGTTTGAACCCACCACCCTCGGCATATGGGGCCGGCGCCCTACTCACTGAGCCACAGGCGCCACTGAAAACCAGACTTTTATCCTCAACATCAATTACCGTTGGCTGTTTTTCTTCAAAAGCAATAGGATTACTTCACATTCATTTTCAACAAAACATTTGCTGACTGCCCAAGTCTAAATAACTTTACTTTGTGAGTTTTGCTTTCAAGTAAAAATTGTATTCAATGGAAAAAGCAATTAGTTGAGTTTGCAACTCAAACAATTGCTCAAGTACTTTTCTTTGTGGCAACCATTGTATTTAAATATGTAAAAGAAGTGCTTTATGCGTTTTCCCCATTTCATCACACAGAATATTGGAAAGGATGTGTACTCAAGGTTTAATGGAATTCAAAATTCTTATTCCTCTATCAGGAACATTCTTAATTGAAATTGGTATTTATTTTATTGAGGGTATGTGGTGGTGAGGAGCACAGTGGCTACTGGTACCTTTTGGAGCCACTGCCCTGAGATCCCTGCTAGGACACTGCCAGCACTGTTACCTACCCCTGCCTTTGTATATTTGGTGCAAATGACAACGTAGTAAAAACAAAAGGCAAATATGCTGGAGGTCGGAGGTCCCAGTTCCCTGAACCCAATTGACCTGGTTGCTTTACTCACCTGAGCTAGAAAGTTCAACCGAGGCATGGTAGTAATCGAAAGTAAAAATGAATGGACACTGGAAATAAAACTGGAGTGGCACAGGTGGTAGATAGAAGGTAAAAGTAATTTACGAAAGTTTCAGGGTAACAAAGAGATTTTATTTAGGAAGAACAAAGAGAAAATTTAGAGCAAAGAGAGTTGGACCATGGGTCTTTCTTGTAAAGGAGAAAAGGTGAAAGAGAGATGAGTCCCAAAGGCCTGCAGGGATATTAAATGTTCTTTGTATTTGAAATTGGCTGCAAGTCTTTCATTGGCTTCTCTGTGCCCCAGGCAGTATTGTCCTTTTTTATGGGATATTGATTATCTTTTTCTATTGGTTACCTAGGTTACTTCATACCCACATTCTTATGGGCCCTCTAGACTTCCTGGTTCAGCAGGCCAGGTTTCCTTGTACCCACCTTGAAGCCCTTTCTCAGTGTTCCTTCTCAAAATACACCTCAGTATTATTACAAATCAATTTTGATTTTATAGTTCCCTAGCAGGGTTATAAGGGGACCTCCCCCTAAACCCCTATTCCTCCGAATCTGCAGACTACCCTTTGAGAACTGCAGGACTCAAGGAATTATGCTGTGGGGGTGAGTTCTATAAGAGTGACAGAAGTCAGAAACAAGCATGTGCTTGGTTTGACTATAAAGTTTAAGACTGAGGGAATCTGAAATTAATATGGGGTGGGCAACAGGGAAGGTATTCACTCAGGTTAGTGAGGAGAAAGTTTTTTGTAAGGAGTCCTAATGCTCAGAAGCTCAGATTCTAGGATAATTTCTCTTTTAGGAAAACCAGGAGTTTCTGTAATTTATTGAGACAAAAAATGATATTGTCTGTGTTTCTTTATCTGTAAAGTAGGAATGTAGAAGTGGCATTATTGGGTGAATGTATGTATAAACAGATTACAACAGGGTTTTACTCATAGTGAGTGTAATTGTTTCGGAAACGGATTTTTGCTCCAGTTACATGATGGAGTAGGGCAGCTGTTCTCACATGGCAGCCAGCACCAAACCATCTCGGTAGCCTCGTTAAAACACAGATTGCTGCATCCTGCTCTGGAGTTTCTTATTAAGGAAGTCTAAGATGGGGGCATGAGTTTACATTGTTTGTATCAAGTTCCTGAGTATACTGATGCTATTTTTCGGGGTAGCACACTACAAGAAAACAAATTATAGAAATTCACACAATGTCCTTTTCTTTCCTAGTTATTAAAAAAATGCCAGTTATTCATATTCATAGGTGAATGTTTACTTATTCCTCCTATTTCGTTTAACTTTGCCCGAGAACTGAATTTTTCCCTGTGCTTTATTTTTGCCTGAGCAGTAGGACAGTATTTACGTTTTTTTCTAACATGCTCTATTTTGCTGTACCTAATTGCTAGTAAAGCTAGATGGCTGGGTTCCGAAGACTGGCCTGATTTGCTAGTAGTTTTATTCACAGGCATAATTTTTCACTGGTTCTAAGCTCCCTGACATATGTCATAGGGCATCACTGTTACTTTCCTGCGCTTGTCCAAACTCACTTTTTATCATATTAGTTTTCAAGATTGTTGATGAAGGGATGCCAAATGAAAAGTGTAGGTAGTTTGAAGATTACCAGTGATATTGCTTGTAAATCATCCATTCATTTAACAAATATGCACATACCCAAGGCTTTGTGTTGGATGCTGGGAACCAAACAGGGGACAAGTTAGGCATGGACTCCTATTTTCAGTCTGGGGACTCACCAGTAAGTCAACAGGCAATTGTAAAACAAGATAGTGGCAAGAGAAAGGCAGAGAAGTAACTGGGCAGAGTGGGGGCATCTACTCCATGGGGGATATGGAAGGTTTCCCTGGGTAACTGATGTTTGAGCCGAAATCTTAGGTGAGATGTTGAGTTAGTTAGGCAAGGAAAGCAGCCAAACGGTATGGAGAGCATGCCAGGCAGAATGACCCTGGAAGTTTAATTTGGCGGGTTCACTGAGTTTGGTTAAGGCAGCGGTTCTCAACCTGTGGATCGCGACCCACAGGAACTGTATTAAAGGGCCGTGGCATTAAGGAGGTTGAGAACCACTGGGTTAAGGTGAGGAAGTAGAAGACAGGAAATGACAAAAAGGTAGAAAGATTAGTTGGGGCCCTCTATATCTTCTGGGTTCTTCAGACTCAGGACTACTGGCACTTTGGGCTGGATAATTCTTTGCTGAGTTGGGGGCTGGGGTTGTCCTGTACATTATGGGATGTTTAGCGACATCGCCTACCACTGTCCTAAATACCAGCAGCAACTCCTGCCCCTCCTGGTTTGACAATTAAAAATGTCTCCAGACATTGCCAAATGACCCTTGGCGGAGTGAAGTTGCGCCTATTGAGAACCACTGCCACAGAGTTTATGGTGAGAGCAGTCGAGAGTGATTGAAGGTTCATCTGGGTGAGTGACATGACCAGATTTCCACCTTTGGACCTTTACTGTAGTAGAGGTGTGGAAAAGGAGCTGTGGGTTAGCAGGAGTTGAGATAGGAAACGTGGTAGGAAGTTGCTATGCAGCTTGGTTGGATCTGAGGAAGTGGTGATAGGAATGGAGAGAATGATACGGACTTGAGGGATAATTCAGAGATAGACTCAGCAGGGCTTGGTGACTAACTAGAAATGAAATAGTAAAGGAGAGAGAGGATCAAGGCCAACCCCTGTGTTGGCCTGGGCCCTGAAGAATACCATGAGAGTGTTCACCAATGAAGGGGGCACAGGAGGAGGAACAGACTTATTTGGGGGATTAGGAGAGGATCGCTTGGATTTTCGATATGTTGAATTTGAGGTGTGTTATGAGATTCAAGAGGAGATTTTCATCTATAGGTAGAGTTCTGGAACTTGGTGACAGATCAGCATCTAGATGGGCGAGGCTAAGAGAGAATGCCTTGAATGGAAGAGCTGGGAACTAAGGGCAGGTCTGGCTAGCACTCGGGAGAGCATGGCAAGGGGGAGAGGAGGAGGGTATTCTCTCTGTGAAGGGGAGAATTCAGGGGAAGGAAGCTAGTGTGGGCAGTGCCCCAAAGTTTGGAAGGGCTGGCTCTGTGAAGAGAAGCAACTGGTCTTTCCACAGTTCAGAGCCCTTTCATTCCTTCAATGGCTCTAAATTTCAAATGCTCCCAGATTAGGGTCATTCTGAAGTGATTCAGTCTCCAAGACACAGAAGGATGGGACTAGTTATAAGGATTGCTGCATTTACCCTTGGCCTACCCCAAGGCTAATCTCTGAATCATAAGATCTAGAGTGAAGACATATGCTGTACCTCCAGGATTGATGGGGTGCGGGGGGCAGACTGCTGAGTTAGGTAAGGGCTTTACTTTACCATGGACACATATCTTCCCAGCAAAGATAACCTGCCACTTCCTTAAGGAAAATTCTTTTTGAGCTGATGGATAAAACTGTGTTTATGTGTTATAACCATTATATGAAAAAGTAAAACTTTAATTAAGAGCTGTTATAGTTCTCACTAAAGGGTCATGATGTCATATAAATGAGTCTCTGATATCAGCATTGTGTCATATTGTCTATTTTTCCCCTGAATGCTATGTGCTCCAGATCCTTTTAAGGTACTAATGTATTATTTACATGAAACCGAAATCTACTGCATTCCAAATGGCTGTGATTTATCTTGACCATTTTGGAATTGGGTCCTGTGGCCATGTGCTAATTTGACTTGAAGAAAATTCTGTGCTGTGTGCTTGGATTTCATGCTCTTAAATTTCTGCAATAGTTTCAATGCTCTATTAATTAAAATAAGATGCTTCATAACTTTTCTCACATAATATGGATGCACTCCATGGCTCATACTTGAATTAAAACCCTTGAAAGATTTACATTTTCTGGTCTGGCGGCCTCGTTTCCTAATTTATGTGTCCCATTTGTCCTGAAGGAGTGAAGAAGTCGAGATTTACAGCCATCCCAACTGGGAGAGTTAAATTGAGAGCTTGTTTGTGTATTCAAATGGAAAATGTAGTTGGAGAAAATTAAATTTGCATTAAATTTGTAGTGGGTTGTCTCCCAAACTTAGTAAATTTTCCCCTTTCCTGATAGTTTCATCCTATCCGACTATCCGCATGGCATGAATGGGAAAGCTATTTGTATAATATGGCTTTTTAGCAGTGACTCAGTGGACCAGGATTGGGACTCTATACCACGTTATTCTAATGAGCCCTGCTTCTGGGACTTAGTAATTGGTTCCATCAGAGTCCCAGTATGCCTTTCAGATGTGGCCATTTTTTGCTGTGTAAATGGGAAAACTAAGAAATCAGGTCTGCAGAAGTAGGAGAATGGATGGCAGCAGCAGAGACAAGCAGCACGGAGAGAACCTCCAGCTGCTCCTGGCGCACGTCAGTCCAGAGCTGCAAGGAGGTCCAAGACCCAGCTCATCCAGGCCTTGGCAATCTGTCCTGCCTCCTAATAGATTTCCAGGACAGACAGACAATTCTAGTAAATCACAGGACAGGAAATGAGCCACAATGCCTAGGTTTCTGTTTTCCCATTAGATGTTGTTTCCACACTTTGTGTATACCCTTAAGGCAAACTCTCACATGTATTGAATAATATTTGGTAGCTTTTGTTGAGCTAATTTTTGGCTTAAATTTTATTGATATTTTCTAAAAAAATGCCATAAGTGTAGGGAATGTAAAATCTCACACAAATTTGAAAGTAGATTCTTAAAAGAAGGGTGTGTGTGTAGAACGTGATGGTTGGTTCCAGGTCTAGGAATCCAGGCCATTTAAATTTTGATATGTGGACAAGGAAAATGGAGTACAGTCTCTCTGTGAGGAGATGGTGTGGTATGGGGACCAGAGTGCTCTGGAGGTAAACTGCCCCTGCCAAGCCTTGTCCCCAAACACTTTGTTTCTCATTTTCTTAATACTCCCTTGTCCCTTGAAATAAGTGCTTTCCTTATCCTAACAGTAGAGGGGCCATCTAATGACCAATGTTTTTGTGACTAGGAAGAAGATCGCTCTTAAATCTTTGACAGTTGAAGACTATTAATTGTCAATGTCTTCACAAAGTTCCTCTATCCATGGGATAGTAATTAATACAAAACCAAATCCCACCCCAGTGTGCCAATGTGGGAAGAAAAAAGAAGGAAAAAGGCCAAGACTATCAATCCTTATCTGGAAGATGAGAACCTGAAAAAGAGAACCCATCATTGCATTGGAAACTGAATTTATAGGAGGTCACAGGCTAGCTGGCACTGATGACAACCATTTGCAGTTCTCATGTCCAGCAAAAGTAATTGTTTCTGGCCAGGCACTCTGGCCAGGGACGGTGGCTCATGCCTGTAATCCCACCACTCTGGGAGGCCAAGGAGGGTAGATCTCCTGAGCTCAGGAGTTTGAGACCAACCTGAGCAAGAGTGAGACCCTGTCTCTAAAAAATAGCCAGGCATTATGGTGTGTGCTTGGGAGGGTGAGACAAGAGAATCTCTTGAGCCCAAGAGTTTGAGGCTGCTGTGAGGTATGATGATGCCATGGCACTCTCCCCAGGGCAACTGAGTGAGACTTTGTTTCAAAAATAATAATAATAATAATAATAATAATAAAGAAAAGAAAAGACTAAATAATGGTTTCTTAGGAAACCAGAATGTAATAGGGTAGTAGGCAGGAAAAAAAAAAAACTGTTTACAAAAGGACAAAAAGAGCAGAATAAGCTATATTTCTATTTCTTTACTAGCTCTACAAGCTACTAAATTAAAGGGGTAAGAGGGAAAAGAAACAAATCAGAGGCTTCTGTAGGAAGGAGGTTAAGAAGTTCGTCTCTAAGGTGGCATGTGGAATACCAACAGAAAGATGTACAAAAGGGCGGAGTCTGTCCTCGGAAGCAGAGGGGCAACATCAAGTTTATCATTACAAATATCCCTCATGTACGCAGCATTCGGCATGTGAGAAATATATTGGCAGATGCATTAGTAAAATTTAACTATCCAAAAGCCTGTAGGGGCATTGACTTGGTAAAAACAACAGAATCTGCATTAAAGCAAAAGTAATTAACTAACTCAGCACTCCTTCCCAGAGGAGGGACCAGATGTCAGAGATCCCCCTGAAGGGCAAAGGGGGTGAATCAGGTGAGTTTTCTGGCCTCAGTCGGAAGGATGACCCAGAGAGAAACAAAACCAGGAGGGCACCTTTGATTCGAGTTCAACTCAGAAGCAATGTCCTTTAACCAAAAAGCAGAGAAACCATTGATGTTTCCACGGGGATTCTTTAAAGAGCTGTGGGTGAAATGTGTGTACATACATACACACATATCTAACTAATACATTACAGGGCGCCCCAAAGATGCCATACCTAGGGAAAATAGGAAGTTGTAGCTAAATGTACTTTTATTTATAAAATGTTCATTATAAAATTTTACAAAATGTTTACAAAATAATCTGTGTTGGCCACCGCTTTATAAAATTATGCAATAAATATTTTGTAAAGAAAGGTATATTTAGCTACAATTTCCATTTTCCCTGGGTGTTGTGACTTTGGGACACCCTGTATTATTGCCAACTTTTACTGTGTTGACCTCTGCAGGGTCCTGAAGGAGACACATTTGTTGGTGAAGCCCTGAGACTTGCTTTAATAAAGCTGAGGGTCCATAAGAGTGAAGAGCACCCCCAACTCCACCCAGGTCCTCTCCCCCAGCCTCTGCCAGTCCTGGGTTTCAGGACAGCCTGCAGCAGGAACTGAAGAATGCGCGTGGCAAGTTGTTGGAGAGGGAAGTAGAGATGACACTTCGGTGACATAGAGGACAGGAGTCAAGTGCAGTGTCTGCAACCAGAGCCTGCCTGTTCCCGGTGAGTGTGCTATTCCTGCTGAGAAACCCTTTGGTTTTAGATATTTTATAAATTATTATACAATTTTTCAAGTTAATTTTTTCAACAAAAATATCGACCTAGAGTCTTAAAAAATTCAGCCAAGTTGTCTATATGAAGGTCACTATGAAAGTTTTGAGGCAGACGGTGCTATGGTCCATTATTTTACTTGCAAGAAATACAGTCCACGGTGAGGTCATTTCTGATTCACTCGCACAAAAACAGAGGCTTGTCGGGCTTGTCAGTGTCACTGGGAGGCTCAATCCGTGTCAGCTATGGAGCTGGGAAGAGAACCCTTTCAACATGATTTTCTATGATTTCAAAAGTGGGTTAAAGGAGTCTCAGAGCCTTGAGGATTTGCAGTAGGGTTTTGGAGACTGTATTTCTTCCTGAGCAACAATTTTTCAGTGGTTTCAAGAACTTACAAGAGGCCAAACTTCACTGAAAGACAAGGAGGGCAGTGAGTATCTGGGAATCGCAGTGACTGAGGAAACATCGCCACTGTGGGAAAAATGGTTGAGGACATTGCAGCAGCACTCCCCACTGGATCACTGGCAGTGTCCAAAATCTTGCATAATTACCTTCCAGTTAGGAAAGTTTCACCCAATGGTGCCTCACACTTCAACAGATGAGCAAAAGTATTTCTGCGTCGAATGGTGTAAGAAGTGGTGGTCACATCCCACAGAGGAGAGTCTAGACGCATTTCTGAAATCTTTGCTGGGGATGACACTTGGGTTTTCCTTTTGATCCAAAGAATAGCATCAGTCAACAGTGTAAGTTTTCCCCACCGAAAATCCACTGATGAAAGTGAAGCAGCCCCAACATGTTGGAAAGAAAATGGTGGCAACTTTCTTCTCTAAAAACTGTCATGTTGCTACTGTTCCTCTGGAGGAACAAAGGACTGTCACTGCTCAGTGGCACACGGCAGTGTGTCTACCAAGAGTTTTCAGGAAGCTTCAAGAACCATAGCCATGGAGAGGACTGTGGGGCTCCGTCTTCCTCCATGATAATGTGTCCACCCACACAGCCAATGGAAGAGGCATTCATATCAATTAAATCAGAATCTCTGGAGTCCACAGAGGTTAAACTCATGGTTTATCTACCCTCTAGTCCTGACCTGGCCCCATCTGGTTATTTCCTGTTCTGTACAGTAAAAGTCACATGTGCGGAAGAAGCTTCTCCAGCTGTTCACGTCAATGAAAGAAGCTGTTCACGTCAATGAAATTGCATTTACAGCATGTGAAGAAAATGAGTGGAAAATGGTTCACAAAAATGCAAAAGTGCATAGAATGTCATGGTGATTATTTTAAGAAACTATAGTAATCAAAATGATTTTATGTTTCTTAATTTTTGTGTATCTCAAAACTTTTCTAGTGTCCTATCCATACATGATCTCAGAGCATTGCAGTTTCAATGTACTGATTTGTTGAATGTATATTGATGTGATCTTTGGACTCTTGGTGTTAAATATGAAGATCTGAATGCCCTTCAGGTCAACTTAAGTATGAAGAAATTGGCTTCCAAGGAAGGAAATACTTCCTGAAATAATCAGTCTCCAGCTCTTGGGGTGGGGGGCAAGTATGGTGATGTTTTAGTATACAATTAAACTTTATTAGTTCTGATTCAGGCAGTTCTAGTATTGGATAGTACAATATTTTAAATGAAAAAACAATTTTTTTTAAGACAGGATTTCACCATAACCTCAAACTCTTAGGCTTAAGCATTCTCTTGCCTCAGAGCCTCCCAAGTAGCTGGGACTACAGGTGCCCACCACAATGCCCGACTATTTTTTAGTTGTAATTGGCCTGGGCTGGATTTGAGCCGGCCAGCTCCAGTGTATGTGGCTGGTGCCCTAGCCACTGAACTACAGGTGCCAAGCATTAAATGAAATTGTTTTATTATATATTAAAGAAAACACATGAAAGCCAATTCTGTGCAAATGCTGGGCTAAGTCTAAGGTGGATTGTGCCAAAGGATGTGAGGACATTGTCAGGCTAGGCTTCACATTACAGTCACCTGGAGCTCTTCAGAGAAATCTCGAGATTCAGGCAACACTCAGGTCGATGGAGGTGCCACTCAGATCAATAATGCAATATGCACATCAATGATGGCCATGCTCACATCGATGAGGGTGTCACTCAGATCAATAAAGGCAGCACTCAGATCAATGGAGGAGGCCTTCGTTTCAATTAAATCAGAATCTCATGCATCATTACTCTATCATAAAGCCCACCAGGTAATTCCCACATGCAATCTTGTGTGAGGAGTTGATCAAAGGTCTGGGAAGCCTTTAAAACTATTAAACATTGATTTAAATAAGTCCTCTCTGGGGTATGGGCTGGGCTTGGTAGATTTTACAGCTCCCCAAGTGATTCTGATGCACATGGAAAGTGTAGAACCAATGGTATTGACCTTGCCCTTCATATGATTACAATCCAATGAGAGGGAAAGGCGAGTTCCTTGTGAAACCATTGATGGAAAGTATAAGAAGGTTTATGTTTAAATGCCACAAAATGAATACAAGACAACAAGGAGTGATAAGAAAATACAAGTAGTAAATACTTAATGAATAAAATAAAAATGATTTGTATTTAGCCTATTGATTCACATGGGAAGTACGTTTTTAAAGTGTAGGAATCCTTAGAAATACTTTTTCCCATTATGCGTTTTTACCTTGTTGTCTATATTATAGATGAAAACTTGATCCTCTTACTTGCCAGAGTTACTCAAAATTCCAAAGCCAAAGCCAAAGAAGTGGAATTCAGAACTGGTTGTGTGGTCGTGTATCTAGCAGGCCTGCTATCTGCGGAGGGAGTCGGGGGAGCTGGGAGGGCTCTGATGGTGGAGGACGTTCTTCCCATCCCACTGAGGGGCTGGTGGGCTTGGGGGAGCTGTCGGCCTGGATGCCCCAGAGCAGTATTTCTCAGACATGCTGTGTTGTGAATGTTCCCTATTGCAGGATGTGTATCTAAATGCTAAAATCAGGCGGTAGCAGTCTTTTTCTAGATGGTGTGGGGAGACTTGATGGAAGTCTTGGCAGAACTTTCTTTAAGTTTTCCTGCTGTAATCTTCTCTTAGCCCTTTCGTAACAGTTATGGACAGTGTCTTAAGAAAACTGAGTGAGAGATAATATAGGATTGTAAACAAATATAGCTTTTTGGGGAAAGAAATATGGAGAATACTCAAAGAGCTAAAAATAGACCTTCCATTTGATCCCCAAATCCGTTACTAGGTCTCTACACAGAGGAAAAAAGGTCATTTTACCACAAGGACATTTGCCCTCGAATGTTTACAGCAGCTCAATTCACAATTGCAAAGATGTGGAAACAACCTAAGTGCCCGTCAACCTATGAATAGATTAATAAACTGGTTTATGTGTATCACGGAATATTATTCAGCCATAAAGAATGAGGGAGATGTCACGTATTTTGTATTTACCTGGAAGGATTTGGAGAACATCCTCCTAAGTAAAGTAGCATAAGACTTTAAAATCAAGTATCCAGCATACTCAATGTTAATATGAAAGTGATAGATGGATAACTACACGCCCGCAAGAGAGGAAAACACATTTAAATTCAAGAAGGTGGGAGGGATAGAGAGTGTGGCAAGCTCTCACCTAGTGGGTACAATGTGGGGGTATACGGCACACCTCCTGGGAGAGGGGCTCAGCTGCAACTTGGACTTTACCCAACGAAAGCAAACCATGTAACCGAATTGTCTGGGCCCTCATATAAATGGGAAAATTTTAAAAAAAGGAATTTGGTGTGGCGCCTGTGGCTCAAAGGAGTAGGGTGCCGGCCCCATATACGGGGGGTGGCGGGTTCAAACCCAGCCCCGGCCAAAAACTGCAAAGAAGAAAAAGGAATTTGGGCGAGAGATAATATGGGAGATTTCTTTGGATTAACAAAGCCCTTCATCTGATTACTAATGGCCTTGGACTCTTCTGTAACAACAGTACCCTCCCTCGTAGGGTTCTGCAGACGCAGAGGAGTTGGTACATGTAAATGCACTTAGTACGATCCCAGGCACATAGTGAGCACTCGGTCAAGGTGAGTGACTCTGTAACTGCCCCACCACTGCTGTTCTTCCCATTGTCTTTCGTTTCCTGGGCAGGCCAGATCTCATCCTTGCCTTCTATCCCCCACCATGGGGCACCATGCTTGGCAGTGTTAGCACCCGGTGGTCAACATGTTCTGAGTTCAGGATTTCCAGCTTAGACCTGATTCAGCCCCAAAGCACATATGTGATTATTTTACGTGTGTTATGTCAGCGTGTCCCTGTTTCTCTGACTGAGTGAAGAGCTCCCTGCCTCCTGCACACTCTGCCCTGTGAATGCTGCAGACACTGGCTGCTTAGAAGAAAGGGCCATTGTGTGCCAGTGGCCCACAGCCGCCCCCTCCTGACCTGGGGGTGGGCAGGCCAGCACCCCTCCCCATCCACCTCCCTCCTGGTTAGGGCTCCCTCACAGGTAAGCCCTGATTCACCTTCCCTACGGAAGACTGACCTTGGGGCCAAAAGACTGGCGGGTGTGACAGAGGGGGTGAGGAGAAGGAGCAGGCATGGTGAGCAGGCATGGTGAGGTCCCAGCAGGCGTCCTCTGAGGGAAGGCAGTGGCCTTTATTTATGGGACCCTTGCTGCTTCCATGTGGGGAAGGAGGAGGGAACTTGACAATGACCCTGAGAAATAATGAAAGTGCATTTATTTTTTTTTTTCTCCCAAAGAAACCAAAAGCATTTCTACTGCTGTATTATCCTATGCTGCCGATTTTATGCTTCAAAGACTCGAGAATGAATCCTGGCAGTAAGTCCTAAGTCAGTGTGTGGTGACTGACAGATTAGCACGAAGGACGTTAAGGGAGATTAGACCACGGACCCCCCAAGAGCGAGTGCCAGTGTTATTTTCCATCTTGGAATTGAATGAAGTTGCCTGTGTGTGTCTCACCACAGCCAGGGCCATTGTGGCCCCCAGTTTGATTCTTACACTACCTCTCTCTTTAGAACATCTGTCACTTCTCAAACAGCATTTCCTAAGCTCCTTTCATGGTGCAGTTTGTTACAAGCTACTGAGAAGAATGTAAGAAAGTCGGAGATGTGGTATTTGGACCCAGGAAACTCCTATTTCAAGAAATGGAAAATTGAGACCGTGAAGTAATCCTTATGTGATGAAGTTCCATGATGACGTGGTGAAGGAGCCTTCGAGTGAGGGGAGGGACTCAGAGCCTAATGCTACTTCCGGGGTCAAGGTCTCTTCTGTTGTCAGTCTGGGGCAGCTGAGGGCTCCTGGTCCTTAATTCTCCTTCAGGCTGTGGCAGGTGTGGGGCTGAGGGAACGAGTGTGGTGGTTAGAGTTAGTCCTGGATTTGAATTCTGTCTCTGCCACTTTCCAGCTGTAGGGCTCTAGGCAGGTGGCACCATTTCTGGGCAAAGTTAAATACATCCACACCTTTCAGAGATATGAAGAATTGCAGGGTGCTCACAGCTAGCAAAGTGCCATCATTGCAAAGACCCCATAGAAGGTGACTGTTGCTAACAATAATCATTAACAGTAACAATACTGCTTCCAGGCTGCTAAGCTCATAATTAAAAGGTAATGTCCAGCAAAACAATTCCACTCCCCTTGCTCAGATTAAACTGTCTGTGTTATAGAATTAGTATTTCCTCATTACCCTAAATAGGCAGTATTAGACAATGTATCGTGGAGAAGTGTTTGGTTCCCTGGAGGAAGCAATATGCTGTTTTATTTTCCTTTTCACTGACATTTCTTAACAATTTCCCAGAAAGGAGGTCTCAGGAGGCTTCAGTCTACCTGAGGGAATTGTCAATCCGACAGGCTGAAATTCTGGGTCTGCCATCTTTCTGTGACTTTGGTGGTCCCCGTGCTGAATGTTTTACATGATTTATCTCATTTAACAACACCCAAAGTTCTCAGAGGTATGTGTTAACCCCATCATATAATTTGGAACCCAGATTGCCCAGCTGGCTAGCTTGTGATAAGGGGGAGCTGGGCTCTGGCAATCTGGCTCCAGAGCCTGTTCTCTGCCCGCCCCACCAAGCCAAGGGCTATACTTCCTGCCCCCTGCTCCTGCCTGGGTGGGGTTTAGCACACCTGGGAGAATGCTCAGTCAAGGTGATGTCTCAGGTTGCTTTCTGCTGCTATAACAGAATACCACAGACTGAATAATTCATAAAGAAAAGAAGTTTCTTTGGCTCATGGTCCTGGAGACTGGGAATTCCAAGAGCATAGAGACTGGGAATTCCAAGGGCATCTGCTGGGGGTCACCCCATGGCAGAGGACATCACATTTTGAGTGGCCATGTAAGACAGAGAAATTAGAATGGACTTACCTTTTATCAGGAGTCTGCTCTGATGAAAACCAACCCACTCCTTTAGTAACCTTGTTAATGTGTTCAGGAGGGCTCTGCTTCATCATCTAGCCCAGTGATTTTCTACTGGGGTGCTATGCTGTGAAAGTTTTTAAAGATCATTAATTATATTATTTTCAAAAGAAGTTCAAAGCACAATGAGGCTATTCTTTTTTTTTCACTCTTATTTTTAATCAACATAATTTAAGTTTAACTATAGGTTCAAGTGTACCGTGAGATAAAAAAGTTGAACAACACCGATCTAGTCACTTCTTAAAGGCCTTCTCGCTTAATACTGTTACAAAGGTAGTTTTAACATGAGTTTTGGAGAGGCCATTCAAACCATAGCAGGTGGTGACTTCTCCCTGTCTCCCCATTCAAATGGATGCTGAAGAATCGCTGTCATACTTGTCTTCTGTCCAGCGTAGGCTCCCACATGCCTTATATGTGCTCCTTTGTGCCTAACGTATAAAATGGCCATGAAACCTGCTTTGTGAAGATGTCGCAGCATCCCTAGACTGGCGCATGAGAAGCTGGCTCCTGAGCCCCACCTCTGTGGGCCTTCTGAGAGGCCTTCTCTCCAAGGCCAAGGAAATCGCTCAACCAGAACCATACCACTCCTTTTACACCACAGGAACCCAAGACCTTGGAATTCCCCCCTTATCTCTTATGCCATCTCAGGGCCAGCTAAGACCTTTTGCCTAGGCCCACCCCAGGTTTCGCCTCAGAAGGGCCGCCTGGGCACCTGCATGGGGAACTGAGCAACATGGGCAGCTCTTGGGAGGCAGCTGCAAACTGCAGGCTGTTCTGATGATCATTAAGACAGTGACTGTACAAAGGTGCTTTGCAAATAGGTGTCATATGGATTTAGCTGCTATTTGTCCATTTTCATTGTATCTACAAAAGCTCATGTTTGCAATCAAACATTTCGTTAGAAGATTAGACTTTATGAAAGGATTGGGAGTGAGTAGGTCATGACCTACTAGAAACAGAACAGTGACTCAAACCACGTGCCTGTCTTCCAGAATCTGGAATTTACTATAGAATTGCTTCACTGAATGAAACTGAGGGCTTGAGTCTAACTTCTGAGTAAGGTATTCCCGGGACTTTTACTGTCAAGCCATTGAATCACACCCCAAACGGCTGTGAGTGGCCCAAGTATGAGTCCACCTAGGAGTCTGGAAAGGTAGGGTGGGTGCTGCATCTCTCTGGACTTGAACTCAGTGGCAACTGGAGTGCTCTCATTGTACAGAGCAGGACTCTTTTTCCATACTGTTGGGGTTTCTATAGTAGTTGCTGGCTTATTTTATTTATTTATTTATTTATTTATTTTGCAGTTTATGGCTGGGGCTGGGTTTGAACCCACCACCTCCAGCATATGGGGCCGGCGCCCTACTCCTTTGAGCCACAGGCGCCGCCCAGCTTATATTAGTTGTAAACACCACTGCACTGGACCAGCCACCCCCCTCGGACCAGCCCGCCCAGCTTATATTTTTAAATATCTATTCCTGCCATTCTCTTCCCACTGTACGTGAACCAATATATGTCATAAGTGTTTTTCATATTAAACAGTCTCTTCTCTTGACTTCACTTGGATTCTATATATATTTTCTGCATTTCTCTGGAGACATTTAGTACTGATAAGGAAGGATTTTATGAGCTTTCTCTTTCTCTGCCTGCATTTTCCTTAACTCTTATTCCAGTTTCCAGTTTCTTTGATCCCTTGAACCTTCTATACTTCATCTTTAAAGATGAATTTATCTTTTATAGTTCACCTCACAAAGCTTTTTGTGTTTAGCAGCTCATTTTGCTTAATTGCTGGGGCTTTCTTTGACCTTTTATTCTTTGGCCCTGCTATTTTTCAAAGATTTCTTAAAGTTTGCAGGCTGTTACTGTAATGTTTACTTGGTAAATTGCTAAATTGCATTATCTCAAGAGTAGGCTTTGGAGGTTGTGCCCACTATAATGGCTGCTTCTACTTTGAGTCCATGCACTTTGAACACTTCTCGAAGCCACTGAGCTTGTGCTGTAATAAGAGCATGGCCTTTTTACTGTCTCCTGGCACAGTGGCTCAGAAGGCTTCATCAGTTCTGGATTTTTCATCAGAGCATCTCAGATGGTTGTGCAGATTGCATCTTGGTCAACTGGGCTGGGCCAGGGGGTGAAGGGCTTGCTGAATGCCAGCTCGTGCTTCCCTTGCCAAGCCTTGCACCTGGTGCGAGACCATGTCCTCACAGAACAAACCTCTTCCTAAGACATGCAGAGGCGTCCTGTGGGCTGGCATGCACTCTGCTCTAATTGAACTAGGTATCTTTAGGTGAGCAGGGAAAGGAACAAGTGATGGTGCTTCTCCTGGGAAACTAAGGTCAGCTTACCCACCTGGAATCTTGATGTTTCCCAAGATGAAGTTATTAGAGACCAAATAATTTTGTTTTATTAAATTATTTTTGTGTCCTTTTTTCTTATTAAGTCATTTATATATAGCTCATAAATTTTGTTTAAAAGTTGTTGAAGAACCACTTGCCATTTGCTGGCATTTTATACTCTTAGGATGATTTACGATGTCCCATCAGTTACTCTTTACTCAGTAGGGGACTGGCAATCAGAGCTACAGATCCGATTTCTGTCTGTATAGCCCCTGGGTCTCTCTTACTGCTAAGTATGAGCCCAACTCTCACTAGAGAATTGTATTGTCCTGGGGTTTATTTTGGCTCCTGGCTTTGAGTCAGAATTGCTGTCCCTCAAGCTATATTCAAACAGCTCTATTAAGAGAACCTTGTCCCCCGGGATTCTGACTAGCCAGCTCCATTTTCCAGCTGGTTTAGCTGGTCATTGCCCATAGCGGGCCCACTTACAATTAGGACTGTCTTTTCTAGAAGCCAACAGCATAGGGTGTTGACAGCCTTCTCTGCCATACTCTAGGTGTACCTGAGATCTGCATGCATTTTAGTTTTGGGGGTCTTTTTTTTTTTCCTCATGTGAACTACAAATACCTTTTATCTCTGACTAGCATGCCCAAGTGATAATACACTTCCATTTAGCAGAGGTTCCTGACGTTGCCCTCTGTTTTGAGATCTGTGACTTGGACCTTATCTAAGATACCTCATGTATTGAACTTCATTCGATATTTACTTGCCTGGATGTCTATACTAACATAACCTGACTCTTTCTGTGTTCAGCCTCATATTAATCTGATAGAGTTACCATAAAAAAATCCGTCAGGCTGGGTGACTTGAATAGCTGATTTATTTCTCACCATTCCAGGGGCTCCATACTCAAGATTAAGGCATGGGCATTCCTGTTTGGTCCTTGGGCCTGCCCTCTTGGTTTGGGACAACCGGCTTTCCTCCGTGTCCTCACCTGGACTTCTCTCTGTGTGTACATGTCGCCAGCATCTCTTCCTCCTCTTATGAAGACATGGTCCTTTTGGATATAGCCCCACATTTATGACCTTACTTAATCTCAATTACCTCTTTGAAGGCCCCATCTCCAAGCACATTGGGGATTAGTGCCTCGACAGGAATTTTAGGGGGACATAATTCAGTTCATAGTAATCTTCACTTGCTGGACTTTCTCATTTAAACATATCCTGTGGATGTAAAACAACAACAACATTTCAGTTACACCTTTCCTGTCCACTTGGGCTCATGCAGCCATGTAAAAGCTTCATTTCACCCTCAGAAAAACACTGCATTCAACTATAATTGTACATTGGATCTTGCCCCTTCGACAGCTTCCTAATTGTTATATCCAAAAATCTAAGCCTCATTTCTGGAAACTGCTCCCCTACGTTAAAATGGAGTGGGATGCTTCCAGGCAATCTCGTTTTGTTAAAATTAAATTGGTGTTTTCTGGATTGTGTCTGCCCCATAAAGCAGCATTCTTGAAGGGCTCTGCAGGCCAGAGCCCCCAGCCTGTGCTTCCAGAAATCATACTGATCATACTGATTCTTAATTGAGCTTTATTTTGGCAGCTCCTCTCCCCCTTTTTTTATTATTTGAAAAATACCTCCTGATGGCTTGAAGTTTAGAATCTTGGGTATTGGATCATGAAGAGAAGTTTGAGGCCTTAATTGTCCAAAAAAAAAAAAAAAAAAAAGCATTGGACCTCTGTGTAGTATTAAACCTCTAAATATTTAGGGAGAGCTAGGGCTTATTTCCACCTCTACTGTACAATAGTGAAAAATGCAACAATTGGGCTTTTTAAAGAGGGTTTTTTTTTTTTTTTCCAGGTTACTTTGAAATGCAGGTGCTTGATTAAAAAATGAAAATTCTTCGGGGATTAATCATGGCATGTTTTTATAAAGAATCTCATTCGTCTAGTGAAATAAAGGATGCTTTCTTGGTCATGAGTTCTTTTCAGTACTATTTTGTTAGTTACTCATTGGGCAAGATAGTATTTGTGGGTGCCATTGTCTAAGGCAGAGGAGAGGACAAAGAAAACAGCTGGGACTTGTATAATGAAGTCTGACTCTGGGCAGGAAACATTTGGCAAATAGTGAAATTTATTGCCTATGCTAAAAGTGAATAACTGAATGAGTAAATGAATTACTTGATTAGTTCGGAGTAACCAAGTTTCCAAATAATCCAAATTGGTGATAGTGGCAAAGACAAAGCTGTGTGTGTTCCTTTTCGTCTTAGACACGTAGCTGGAATTGCATGACACATTCTCTCATCTTCTTGGCCATTCTGGTGGTTGGATTCCGGTCAGTGGGTTTGGTGGGAATGACATGTGGCCCTTCAAAACCTAAAAATCCTCCTATATGATCCTCCACTCTGGCTCTCTCCCCTTATCTACCAACTGGATCCTCCATACTGTCTTTCTCCCCTTATCTACCAACTGGATCCTCCATTCTGGCTCTCTCCCGTTATCTACCAACTGGATCCTCCATACTGGCTCTCTCCCCTTATCTATCAGCTGGATCCTCCATACTGTTTCTCTCTCCTTATCTACCAACTGGATCCTCCATACTGGCTCTCTCCCCCTATCTATCAACTGGATCCTCCATACTGTCTCTCTCCCCTTGTCTACCAACTGGATCCTCCATTCTGGCTCTCTCCTGTTATCTACCAACTGGATCCTCCATACTGGCTCTCTCCCCTTATCTATCAACTGGATCCTCCATACTGTCTCTCTCTCCTTATCTACCAACTGGATCCTCCATACTGGCTCTCTCCCCTTATCTATCAACTGGATCCTCCATACTGTCTCTCTCCTTATCTACCAACTGGATCCTCCATACTGGCTCTCTCCCCTTATCTATCAACTGGATCCTCCATACTGTCTCTCTCTCCTTATCTACCAACTGGATCCTCCATACTGGCTCTCTCCCCTTGTCTACCAACTGGATCCTCCATACTGGCTCTCTCCCCTCATCTACCACCTGGATCCTCCATACTGGCTCTCTCCCCTTATCTACCAACTGGATCCTCCATACTGGCTCTCTCCCCTTGTCTACCAACTGGATCCTCCATGCTGGCTCTCTCCCCTTGTTTACCAACTGGATCTTCCATACTGGCTCTCTCCCCTTATCTACCAACTGGGTCCTCCATAATGGCTCTCTCCCCTCATCTACCAACTGGATCCTCCATGCTGGCTCTCTCCCCTCATCTACCAACTGGATCCTCCATACTGGCTCTCTCCCCTTGTCTACCAACTGGATCCTCCATACTGGCCCTCTCCCCTTATCTACCAACTGGATCCTCCATACTGTCTCTCTCCCCTAGTCTACCAAATGGATCCTCCATACTGTTTCTCTCCCCTTATCTACCAACTGGATCCTCCATACTGGCTCTCTCCCCTTGTCTACGAACTGGGTCCTCCACTCTCATTAGGTTTAAATACTGTCACATTTTACCAACATGAGCCTCTGTCCAGAGAAAAACAGTGCAGGGGACTTTTGAGTGCCCTGAGTGGACTTTTGAGTGTATAAAATGTGTGACAAGAACACATTAGTTCTGTATTCTTATGAAGGTTCAGAAGGGGAAAAATAAATTGATAATATACAGTATTTGGTGAGAGTGTGAGGAAAAGGGCATCTAAAAACCATTAGTGGGTGGCACCCAACGCTTAGTGGGTAGAGCGCTGGCCATATGCACCGAGGCTGGCAGGTTTGAACTTGGCCTGGGCCAGCTAAAACAACAATGACAACTGCAACACACACACACAAAAAATACCCTGGGGTGTGGCAGGCGCCTGTAGGCGCTCTCTCCCCTAGTCTACCAACTGGATCCTCCATACTGTCTCTCTCCCCTTATCTACCAACTGGATCCTCCATGCTGGCTCTCTCCCCTTGTCTACCAACTGGATCTTCCATACTGGCTCTCTCCCCTTGTCTACCAACTGGGTCCTCCATAATGGCTCGCTCCCCTTGTCTACCAACTGGATCCTCCATGCTGGCTCTCTCCCCTTGCCTACCAACTGGAAGATGCAGTGGAAAGCCAGGGGTTGCTGGAGCTGTAAGACAGAAGCATGCTGGGTTCTTTAAACACAACCTCAAAGGCCCCCATCCATGTGCATGAGACACCCATGGATGATGTAAACAAGAAACAAGCCTGTATTGTGTTTGAAGCCACTGAAATTTGATTTGATTTGGGGGTTATCTGTGATGGTAGCTTGTGTTAATTACAGAATATTTCTCTGTGGCTTCATTTCTTAGTATTATTATGCTGAAAAATGTTTGACCTAAAAGCAGGAAATGTAGCGACTCACGTACCCGTCCTCTTGCTCTGTTTATTCCCAGGTGAATCACAGGCCAATGCAGTAGGTGCCTTGTATACATTAACAACTCATCTTATAGCGGGTAGAATAGTGCCAGGTGTCCGTTCGGCTGCTAAAATCTGCCTATGAGCCTGTCTTGTCTGGGCATAACCAGCCAAGTCATGTAACACCAGCATCCACTGAAGAGGAAAGCAGGCACCAATTCACACATGCACTCTTAGTTTGTGAAATTCCCATGAAAGGGAAAAGTTACACATTTCCATGTATGGTCACTGCATAATTAGCAGATGTCTACTTTCTATGACTGTATGAATGGCCCACACATCTCTAGTATAGTTTTTGGGGAAAGGATTAAATGTAATGAGAGAAACCCGAGAAAGAACAATAACCAAAGGCCATAAGGAGTGAGTTTATAAGATTTTGGGTTTTTGCTTTTGAGAGGTAGTTAATTCATAACCCAGATTCCTCAAGTGCTGTGCAGTCCGTGATGGCAGCCACTTCTCATGTGTGACTATTTAAATTGAAGTTCAAATGCATTAACATTAAATGACATTGAAAGTTGATTTTCTCAGTGACACTGGCCACGTTTCAAGTGCACAATAGCTACGTACAACTTATAGCTGCCACATTGGGCCGCACATATGCAGAACATTTTTATCATTTCTAAAAGTTCTACTGGATGGCACTAATCTGTGAGAGCCGGCTTTGATACATTCTTCTTTTCATGATGCAACCCCGTTTCCAGAACTTTATATAGCTCATGTACCCAAAAATGCTATGCTGTTTACCTAGAGCGCCTGAGATGTTTTTAAGATTGTTGCAATACGGGTTCTAGAGTAAATCAAAAAAGGTTGATTTTTAATTACTCATGAAAGGAAGCCGTGATAAATAGAAGCCACCGCAGGTTCACTAAAATTAAGTTATGAAAAATTCACGTCATTTCCTTCTGTGACTGGTGTAACCATCCAGGATTCAGTGAAAGGAGTATTTTCTTCCTTGCTGAGTCCACAATATTTTTAGTGCTAAGTAAATATCTTTTGAACGACAAGCTGAGTCATCAACCTGATGTAGTTAGCATTGATTTTATCAAATTGTAAGAGCAAAATCCTCATGCCACCCTTGAAGATATAGTTGTTGAGTAATAGGAAGTTGGGTGAGTTGCTGATGAGTCTTCCAACCATGGGAAGTAGCAGATGGAGAGAGTGTGAGGCTTGGAAGCAGACACAGACCTACGTTCAGTCCTTGGCTTTTACTTAACCTGTGTGATCCCAAGCAGTTATTTCACTTTCCTGAATCACTGTTTCCTCATCTTCAAATTGCACATAATAGGATTGTTGCATCAAGTGGTGATCTAAAAGGCTGGCTCCCATAGCGCCTGGGAGAGAGAGGTCTGTAGTAGAACTTCATGGGGTGATTCTTCTTCACTCTGACTCAGCCAGTGTTTATACCTCTGACTCTGCTAAGGATATACTGATTGAATATGTAGATGTCCCAAACTGGAGTAAGAATCAGAATTCAGGGAGACCTTAGTAAATGGAAAAGACAAGCTAAATCCAATCCGTTAAAATTGCATGAGGGGACATAGGATGACTTGCATTTGATAAAAAAAATTGCGACAGAGGACACGAGGCTAAACCTCAGTGTGCGACGCATTTGGGGCATGAAAGACGTGCTGTGCGCTGTGCGTTGTGGTTACAAGCAGGTAGGCTTAGCAGGAAGAATGAGGCATCGAGGGTTGCACACTGGAACTCCTGGGGAGGTCAGGATGCTCAAAATGGAACCATCACCAAAGACTCTCATCTAACTGGTGTAGGACCCAGCTTTGGCTTCAGGATTTTAGCCCCCCTCCCTCATCTCCTATCTTTTCAGTTTCATCCCCTGCCTTAGCCACCGGGGTCTCACTGGTGATATTTGAGCCCCACCCCACCCCATGCACTTTGCAGTGCCCATTGCTCCTGGCTGAAACGCTTTCCCCCAGATGTCTCACGCTCCCTTCCTGTTACAAAATTCATCTCACAGGCTCTCAGATCAAAAGCTTTCCTAGTCCCCTTTGCTTTTTTATTTTTTTCTCTGTCACCACCTGAAGTCACACACACACACACACACACACACACACACACACACACACACAAATGCATTTATATTTGTATGTCTTCCTTTAATGGGATGTGAACCCCCCGGGGACCAGGACTTTTGTATCCTGTGATTCCTGGTGCACCCCCAGTGCCAGAATAGTACCAGCTTTCAGAAATGCTCAAGAAGTATTTGTTGTTGAGTAAATCTCCAGAATCTTCTAGTTCTTGCATTAAAGCGATCACACCGATTATAGCTGGAATTTCCTTCTCCAGCTGGACAAGCTTCCTGTGAAGGCGGTACCTAATTTGCATCTTTGAAGGATGCATTTTATAACAAGAGGGTAGAGTGACCAGACTCAAGCTTTTTTCCTTTCCTCCCCCAACATCAAACAGGAACAGCTTCTAAGGATAAAACTTTATTCACAGGTTAGCAGTTTTTAGGCAACCATCTAAAGGAACCCAATGTGGAAAGGAAATTCAAAACTTTATTGCCGAGGGATGTGTTTCCTCTGAGCCGCTGTGTGTATAGTAAAGGTCAGTACCACACAGGAAAGCCAGGTTTAGTTTCTTTGATGTATAAAAATTAGTGCTTTGTCATCAATTACAGTTGCAGGAGGACAAATAGCTAGCACATTAAGTTGTTCCTGCTTCATAAATTACAAATCTTGTTAGGAAAAAAAATATTAGCATCATCCCTTGTTATTTTAAAAATGCCAACTCTGATAAACAGCCTTGGGCATATATTAAACTCTTTGAATCGTACTAAAATAAATTTAGCCTTTTAAGATAACACCTCATTTTAATTTCATACATGATTCAATCCATCCATTCAAAGGTCTTTTAAGATGTAAGTTTTAAAATCATAATAGTACCCTTTAAATCCCTGGGAGAAAGGCTGAACCTCTGTCTACTTCTTTTATATTGTTCTGGTGTAGATAGAAATTTTAAAAACATCCTCAGTTACTTTGTTTTGTGTTCTTGTGTGTTTTTTTCTTGAGGAGAAGAGGAAATTAAATTGTGATCCTAAGTCCCTTTCATTTTTAGAAGTGGATTTCTCTTCTAATTATAATCCAGAAGGAGGTTGAAAAGCTTTGTGCATCAAATATTTTATCTCTGCCATGAAGAGATAGTCTACATGATGGTCTAACCTTCAGCAAAAATGTCTCTTCCTACACTTGGTGGAGCTTCTGGATTTTTCAGCCTGAGCATAAACTGTGCTTTCTCTTCCCTATGCAGGGCGACTGCTTCTCAGCTCCCTTGTGGCCTGAGTGCTGCACTTTGGGAACACAAATTGAAGAGACCGTCTATAGGCAGGGCTGGATGTGATTCTGGTAACTCATCCTGGCCTGCGAGGCCCCCTTTCAGCAGAGCAGCCTGGCACCCTGTCCAGAGGAGGCAGCCGCCTGTGGCAGAGGCCTTGGGGGCATCAGCAGAGGTAGTTATGCTCAAATCAAAGTCTCCTTGGCCAGGAAGATCAGTCAGAAAATATTTATTGAGCACCTTTTGCAGGTAAGATATAGGCTTGAAGCTGAAGCCCTAAGCAGGAATACTTAGGAAAACAATGTACCCTGTAAAATGCTCAGTCTGAGGAGCCAATACGGCAGATGCATATCGCCATTTTTAAAGGAAAGCTGTTCACCATTTTCTACAGGAAAAAAACTATATACATGTATGTTTCTTCATACAGTCACATACACCATGTTAGTGTTTCTTCATACAGTCACATACACCATGGTAGGATTTCTTTACACAGTCACATACACCATGTTAGTGTTTCTTCACACAGTCACATACACCATGTTAGTGTTTCTTCACACAGTCACATACACCATGTTAGTGTTTCTTCACACAGTCACAAACACCATGTTAGGGTTTCTTCACACAGTCACATACACCACGTTAGTGTTTCTTCACACAGTCACATACACCACGTTAGTGTTTCTTTACACAGTCACATACACCACGTTAGTGTTTCTTCACACAGTCACAAACACCACGTTAGTGTTTCTTCACACAGTCACAAACACCACGTTAGGATTTCTTCACACAGTCACATACACCATGTTAGTGTTTCTTCACACAGTCACATACACCATGTTAGTGTTTCTTCATACAGTCACATACACCATGTTAGTGTTTCTTCACACAGTCACATACACCATGGTAGGATTTCTTCACACAGTCACATACACCATGTTAGTGTTTCTTCACACAGTCACATACACCATGTTAGTGATTCTTCACACAGTCACAAACACCATGTTAGTGTTTCTTCACACAGTCACATACACCACGTTAGTGTTTCTTCACACAGTCACATACACCACGTTAGTGTTTCTTCACACAGTCACATACACCACGTTAGTGTTTCTTCACACAGTCACATACACCACGTTAGTGTTTCTTCACACAGTCACAAACACCACGTTAGGGTTTCTTCACACAGTCACATAGACCACGTTAGTGTTTCTTCACACAGTCACATACACCACGTTAGTGTTTCTTCACACAGTCACAAACACCACGTTAGGGTTTCTTCACACAGTCACATAGACCATGTTAGTGTTTCTTCACACAGTCACATACACCATGTTAGTGTTTCTTCATACAGTCACATACACCATGGTAGGATTTCTTCACACAGTCACATACACCATGTTAGTGTTTCTTCACACAGTCATATACACCATGTTAGTATTTCGTCATACAGTCACATACACCATGTTAGTGTGTCTTTACACAGTCACATAGACCATGTTAGTGTTTCTTCATACAGTCACCTATACCATGTTAGTATTTCGTCATACAGTCACATACACCATGTTAGTGTGTCTTTACACAGTCACATAGACCATGTTAGTGTTTCTTCATACAGTCACCTATACCATGTTAGTATTTCGTCATACAGTCACATACACCATGTTAGTGTGTCTTTACACAGTCACATAGACCATGTTAGTGTTTCTTCATACAGTCACCTATACCATGTTAGTATTTCTTCACACAGTCACATACACCATGGTAGTGTTTCTTCACACAGTCACATAGACCATGTTAGTGTTTCTTCATACAGTCACATACACCATGTTAGTGTTTCTTCATACAGTCACATACACCATGGTAGGATTTCTTCACACAGTCACATACACCATGTTAGTGTTTCTTCACACAGTCACATACACCATGTTAGTGTTTCTTCACACAGTCACAAACACCATGTTAGGGTTTCTTCACACAGTCACATACACCACGTTAGTGTTTCTCCACACAGTCACATACACCATGTTAGTGTTTCTTCACACAGTCACATACACCATGTTAGTGTTTCTTCACACAGTCACATACACCATGTTAGTGTTTCTTCACACAGTCACATACACCATGTTAGTGTTTCTTCATACAGTCACATACACCATGTTAGTGTTTCTTCATGAAGTCACCTACACCATGTTAGTATTTCTTCGCACAGTCACCTATACCATGTTAGTATTTCTTCATACAGTCACATACACCATGTTAGTGTTTCTTCGTACAGTCACATACACCATGTTAGTGTTTCTTCATATAGTCACATACACCATGTTAGTATTTCTTCTCACAGTCATATACACCATGTTAGTATTTCATCATACAGTCACATAGACCATGTTAGTGTGTCTTTACACAGTCACATAGACCATGTTAGTGTTTCTTCATACAGTCACCTATACCATGTTAGTATTTCTTCATACAGTCACATACACCATGTTAGTGTTTCTTTGTGTAGTCACATACATCATGTTAGTGTTTCTTCATGCAGTCACATACACCATGTTAGTATTTCTTCACAGAGTCACATACACCATGTTAGTGTTTCTTCATACAGTCACATTCATCATGTTAGTTTTTCTTCACACAGTTACATACACCATGTTAGTGTTTCTTCATACAGTCACATACACCATGTTAGCGTTTCTTCATACAGTCACATTCACCATGTTAGCATTTCTTCATACAGTCACATTCACCATGTTAGCATTTCTTCATACAGTCACATTCACCATGTTAGTGTTTCTTCATACAGTCACATACACCATGTTAGTGTTTCTTCATACAGTCACATACACCATGTTAGTGTTTCTTCGTGCAGTCACATACATCATGTTAGTGTTTCTTCATACAGTCACATACACCATGTTAGTATTTCGTCATACAGTCACATACACCATGTTAGTCTTCTCACAGTCAAATACACCATGCTAGTATTTCTTCACACAGTCACATATACCATGTTAGTATTTCTTCACAGAGTCACATACACCATGTTAGTGTTTCTTCATACAGTCACATACACCATGTTAGTGTTTCTTCACACAGTCACTTACACCATGTTAGTGTTTACCCTTTCTTCTCCTACCTCCCCTCTCCCTCTCTTCCTCCTTCCTTCCCCCTTTCCCACCTTTAGACACATCTATTCTTGCTGCTGCTTCTTCATTCTTATTAGCTAAGTGGTATATTTCAGATTTATGAATTACGAGCAATGGCTTTAGAATCAGACACACCTATGTTTGAATCCTAGCTCTGTCATTTCTTAGGAATGTTGGTGGATTTGTTATCATTACTGCCATTGTTATTATTGTTGTTAATAATTTTACTAGAGAGAGCAACAACTTCTCCTATGTAGATTTATTGACTACTTACTGTATCAGTCACTAAGGGTGTTGCTTGCATTTTGCATTTAATCCTCACAACATTTGTATGACGTAGGTGATATTATCATCCTCACTTTATGGTTGAGGAAACTGTGCCCAGAGATTTTATGAAATAAGATGCGAAGTTCACGCAGTAAGGAACTGAGACTAGCTTTGTACTTTGAACTTCCTGAGATTTGATTTTTCCTCTGTAAAAAATGCAAATACTACTTTCTGCCGTGGCAGTTGGTTAGTTGCTCAGGATGATTCAACGAGATGGAATACTTCATATTTGCAGCTGGGTTTGTGTCATGGAGCACGCTTGGTAGAGGCCAATCCTCTTGTTTCAGATGTCTGCTTGAAGTTTGAAGAATCTGCTCCTTTCCTTCTCTCCTAGTCATGTCCTAGCTCTGCACTTAAGTTTGTAACTTTATTCTTTTTCTCATCTAGACAATCAAATGAAGCCTGAAGTAGAGAGGACTCATGAAATGTTTTGGAGATCCCGTGTGATCTTGTGGCAAAGGCAGGTGCAAATCTCTGAGATTGTGGATGTGAGCCCTCTGGGATTGTAGATGTGAGACCTCTGACTGACGTTTTCTCCTGGGTTGTCTCTGTAGCAGCAAGAGCTGGAGTCCCAGTGCACCGAGATAAGCTTTCTCTAGAACCCCCATAGGGCAGTTTTCCTGGTGATGAGGGGGCCCAGAGAGAAAGGGTTTTGACCACATGTTGCTAAGTGGTATGAGGCCACCGCAGAACTGGATGTGGTGAATGCTTCTTATGATATATGAAGTGACAGCATTTGACAGGTGCTGTGTTCAACCAAATGCTATGGCAGACAATGACTCATATGTAGACTGGGTCTTCTCAAACCCAGTTCTCATTCTTGTGTTGAAAAGTTGGGATCGGAGAGTTGGATGTCAAGAGACCATGGCAGTGGTTCTGGGTCTGGTTGTGGATTGTGGAGTAGCTCCTTCTAGCCCTGAGCAATTCCTGTGATTCAGGATGATTGTTACAGAGAAGGAAACCATCAGTATATGAGAAGGAGACTTACTGTTTTTATCTGCAAGCACCATTTTTACCTGAAAATCTATAAGGGAAAACTGTTAACGTAGAAATATTTTTCCCAACTAATTGCTTTTTGGTCATAATTTTCCTTTAGTTTTTTGAAGGTTCCTTGATATAAATTTCACAAAAGTTTCATAAGATGTATGAAAGCAGGGTAACATTTTGTCAAATTCTTGCTGTGCAACTGAATAGTCTTATTATGAATAATTTCTTAAAGGACAATCTACCTTAATTTTGAATTTATTAGGAAACATTAGAGACAGAAAAAATTAGCATGGAGGGCATGAACATTATACAAGTAAATCCTTATTGTTTAAAGTTGTTTTTTTATTTTTATTTTTTATCATTTGGGATTCATTGAGGGTACAAAGAATTAGGTTACACTGATTGCGGTTGTTAGGTTAAGTCCCTCCCCGAGGAGGTGTGCCATATGCGGTAACCCCATCCCCCTCTCTCCTCCTCCGTCCCCACTTGCTCATTCTCCTGTACCCCCCTTATATTAGCTCATTTACTGCCTTCATATTAGAATGGAGTACATTGGATTCTTGCTTCTCCATTCTTGTCCATTCTTGTGATGCTTTACTAAGAAGAATGTGTTCCACCTCCATCCAGGTTAATACACAAATGTAAAGTCTCCATCTTCTTTAATGGCTGAATAGTATTCCATGGTATACATATACCACAGCTTGTTAATCCATTCCTGGGTTGGTGGGCATTTAGGTGGTTTCCACATTTTGGCATTTGCGAATTGAGTTTGAGAAACAGTCTAGTGCAAATGTCTTTATGATACAAAGATTAGTTTTTTTTAAATAAAAAAATTTTTTTTTTTTTACACAGAGTAAGAATATTTTATCACCTTGGTTCATTGTAAAGATATCTCATGCCTGCATGCCTGACCAGTTGAGTCACTGATTCCATTTAGCTGATAAGTGAGTGCCTAATATATGCCAGGTACAGAGGCTGTTCAGGCCTTACAGATCCTATAATCTACCAAGAGACAGAAATATGCAATCAGGTCATTGTCATTTGGAGGAAAGTGCTGTGAGAGCCATGGCAGGGTGACCCAACTCCTGCCTTTGGAGAGGGGCCCAGGACTTTCTCCAGGAGATTTAAGCCAGGTCCTGAAGGAGCAGTGAGGGTTAATCTGGTAAAGCTGTTGGGCTAGGCCAGGGGCTCAGACCAAGGGAATACCTCATGTTATGTCTGGAATGGGGACCAAGCCATGGTGTCAACAGGGTCTTCTTCTCAGAGATATTTATAAGAACAAAGACTTTAGATTGCTCCCAAATGTCACATTTGCAGTTTCAAAAACATTCAAAACTGCCCCATGAAAACCATCCCCACCTGGACAGGAGCATAGTCTGCTTATGTCCAAAGGTAGCACTTGTCCTGCAGATGATGCCCTGCCCTGGCTGAAATACAAGCCCGGGGAGCAGTTTATTCCCACTCCATGACCAGGCTGGCTTAGAGGAAACAGAGGCAGATGATGCAGCCTGGGTGAGAATAGATAATGTGGGGAACCCTGGGAAGCCGAGTTTCCAGGACTTCTCCTAGTGGGAAGGTAGAATCTACAGGTGTGGGATCTGAGAGCATGTATAAAGAAATTCTTTGGGTCCCAAAACCTTAAAAGGAAGTTTTAGAGGCAAGTGAATCATGACTGTCTAGCCTAAGTTGATTAATTGCCTAAGAAACTTTAAAATTATGAAAGATAGAACACAACTATAGCCCAGGATGAAGGAGAGAAATGGAGTGGGAGGGTGGGGAGGGGGGAGGTTTTATAGAGGTAGGGTGAAGGGTAGGACCACACCTATGGAGCATATTGCAAGAGTACAAGTCAAATCTGTCAAGTGTTGAACATAAATGTCCTTTTTTTTTTTTTTTTTTTTTTTTATTAAATCATAGCTGGTACATTAATGTGACCGTGGGGCACCATACACTGGTTTTATAGACCGTTTGACGCATTTTCACCACATTGGTTAACATAGACTTCCTGGCATTTTCTTAGTTATTGTGTTAAGACATTTACATTCTACATTTACTAAGTTTCACATATACCCTTGTAAGATGAACCACAGGTGTAATCCCACCAATCACCCTCCCTCCGCCCACCTCTCTCCTCCCTCCCCTCCCTTTGCCCCTTCCCCCTATTCTTAGGTTATAACTGGGTTATAGCTTTCATGTGAAAGCCATTCATAGTAGGGCTGAGTACATTGGATACTTTTTCTTATATTCTTGAGATACTTTACTAAGAAGAATATGTTCCAGCTCCATCCATGTAAACATGAAAGAGGCAAAGTCTCCATCTTTCTTTAAGGCTGCATAATATTCCATGGTGTACATATACCACAATTTATTAATCCATTCATGGATCGATGGGCACTTGGGCTTTTTCCATGACTTAGCAATTATGAATTGGGCTGCGATAAACATCTGGTACAAATATCTTTGTTATAATGTGATTTTTGGTCTTCTGAGTATATACCTGGTAGAGGAATTATAGGATTGAATGGCAGATCTATTTTTAGATCTCTAAGTGTTCTCCAAATATCTTTCTAAAAGGAATGTATTAATTTGCATACGCACCAGCATTGTAGAAGTGTTCCCTTTTCTCCACATCCACGCCAACATCTCTGGTCTTGTGATTTTGCGATATGGGCTAGTCTCCCTGGAGTTAGATGGTATCTCATAGTAGTTTTGATTTGCATTTCTCTGATGATTAAAGATGATGAGCATTTTTTCGTATGTCTGTAGGCCATGTACCTGTCTTCTTCAGAGAAGTTTCTCTTCAAGTCCCTTGCCCAGCCTGTGATGGGATCACTTGTTCTTTTCTTGCTTATACGTTTGAGTTCTCTGTGAATTCTAGTTATTAAACCTTTGTTGGAAACATAACCTGAAAATATCTTCTCCCATTCTGATGGCTATTTGCTTGCTTTACTTACTGTGTTCTTAGCTGTGCAGAAGCTTTTTAGTTTGATCAGGTCCCAGGAGTGTATTTTTGAAGCTGCTTCAATTGCCCAGGGGATCCTCCTCATAAAATACTCGCCCAGACTGATTTCTTCAATGGTTTTCCCTGCACTCTCTTCTAGTATTTTTATACTTTCATGTCTTAAGTTTAAATCTTTAATCCAGTGAGAGTATATTTTAGTTAATGGTGAAAGGTGTGAAAGTCTTCTACAGGTTGCCAGCCAGTTCACACAGCACCATTTGTTAAATAGGGAATTTTTTCCCCACTGAATGTTTTTAATTGGCTTGTCAAAGATCAAATAATGGTAAGTAGTTGGATTCATCTCTTGGTTCTCTATTCTGTTCCAGACATCTAATTCTCTGTTTTTGTGCCAGTACCATGCTGTTTTGATCACTATCGATTTATGGTCTAGTCTGAGGTCTGGTAAGATGATTCCTCCTGCTTTGTTTTTATTTCTGAGTAATGTCTTAGCTATACGAGGTTTTTTCTGATTCCATATAAAACGAAGTATTATTTTTTCAAGATCTTTAAAGTATGACAATGGAGCTTTGATAGGAATTGCATTAAAATTGTATATTGCTTTGGGTAGTATGGACATTTTAACAATGTTGATTCTTCCCAGCCATGAGCATGGTATGTTTTTCCATTTGTTAACATTTTCAGCTATTTCTTTTCTTAGAGTTTTATAGTTCTCTTTATATAGATCTTTCACGTCCTTTGTTAGATAAACTCCCAAATATTTCATCTTCTTTGGCGCTATTGTGAATGGAATAGAGTCCTTATCTGTTTTTTCAGCTTGACTGTTGTTGGTATATATAAAGGCTACCGATTTATGAATGTTGATTTTGTACCCTGACACGCTGCTGTATTCCTTGATCACTTCTAAGAGTTTTCTAGTAGAATCCCTGGTGTTTTCCAGATATACAATCATATCATCTGTGAAGAGTGAAAGTTTGATCTCTTCTGACCCCATATGGATACCCTTGATCACCTTTTCTTCCCTAATTGCGGTTGCTAAAACTTCCATTACAATGTTAAAGAGCAGTGGAGACAACGGGCAGACTTGTCTGGTTCCTGATCTGAATGGAAATGATTTCAATTTAACTCCATTCAATACGATATTGGCTGTGGGTTTGCTGTAGATGGCCTCTATCAGTTTAAGAAATGTCCCTTCTATATCAATTTTCTTAAATGTTCTGATCATGAAGGGATGCTGGATATTATCAAAAGGTTTTTCTGCATCGATTGAGAGAATCATATGGTCTTTGTTTTTTAATTTGTTTATGTGCTGAATTATACTTATAGATTTATGTATATTGAACCAGCCTTGAGACCCTGGGATAAAACCAACTTGGTCATGATGTATAATTTGTTTGATGTGTTGCTGGATTCTGTTTGTTAGGATCTTGTTGAATATTTTTGCATCTATATTCATTAGTGATATTGGTCTATAATTTTCTTTTCTTGTTGGGTCCTTTCCTGGTTTGGAGATCAGGGTGATATTTGCTTCATAGAACGTGTTGGGTAGTCTTCCTTCTTTTTCTACATTTTGGAACAGGTTGAGTAATATAGGTACTAATTCCTCTTTAAAGGTTTGGTAGAATTCTGACATGAAGCCATCTGGTCCCAGGCTTTTCTTTTTAGGGAGGTTTTGTATGGTTGATGCTATTTCCGAACTTGATATGGGCCTGTTCAACATTTCCAGTTGATTCTTGCTAGGTCTTGGAAGGTGACATGCTTCCAAGTATTGGTCAATTTTTTTTCATATTTTCATATTTCTGAGAATAAAGTTTCTTGTAATATTCATTAAGGATTTTTTTAATTTCTGAGGAGTCTGTTATTTCGTTTTTGTCGTTTCTGATTGATGAGATTAGAGATTTTACTCTTTTTTTTTCTTGGTTAGGTTAGGCAAAGGTTTATCTATTTTATTGACCTTTTCAAAAAACCATATTTTTGATTTATTGATCTGTTGTATAATTCTTTTGTTTTCAGTTTCATTTAATTCTGCTTTAATTTTGGTTATTTCTTTTGTTCGACTGGGTTTTGAGTTGGAATGTTCTTCATTTTCCAGTTGCTTGAGATGTCCCATTGAGTTGTTAACTTCCTCTCTTTCCGTTCTCTTGAGGAAGCCTTGCAGTGATATAAATTTCCCTCTCAGGACTGCCTTTGCGTTATCCCAGAGGTGCTGATAATTCTTGTCTTCATTTTTGTTTTGTTCCAAAAATTTGGCAGTTTCCTTCTTAATCTCATCTCTGACCCAGCTATCATTCAGCATAAGGTTATTTAACTTCCATGTTTTTGTATGAGTATGCAGATTCCTATTGTTGCTGAGTTCAACTTTTATTCCATGGTGGTCCAAGAAGATGCAAGGAATAATTTCTATTCCTTTAAATTTACTGAGGTTAGACTTGTGACCTAAGATGTGATCGATTTTGGAGTATGTTCCATGGGCTGATGAGAAGTATGTGTATTCAGTTTTGTTGGGATGAAATGTTCTGTAGATGTCTGCTAAATACAAATGTTGGATGGTTAGGTTTAAATCTAAAATTTCTTTGCTCAGGTTCTTATTGGAGGATCTATCCAACACTGCCAAAGGAGTGTTGAAATCTCTGACTATTATGGAGCTGGAGGAAATCCAGTTGCTCATGTCTGTTAGAGTTTCTCTTATAAATTGAGGTGCATTCTGGTTAGGTGCATAGATATTAATAATTGAAATGTCATCATATTGAGTGTTACCCTTAACAAATATGAAGTGACCATTCTTGTCCTTCCTTACTTTTGTTGGTTTAAAGCCTATTGTATCTGCAAATAAAATTGTGACACCTGCTTTTTTTCTGATTACCATTGCCTGAAATATGGATGACCATCCTTTCATCCTGAGTCTATATTTGTCTTTTAAGGTAAGTTGTGACTCTTGTATGCAGCAAATATCTGGCCTGAGTTTTTGTATACAGTTAGTTAACCTATGCCTCTTTAGAGGATAGTTTAAGCCATTCACATTAATGGAGAATATTGAGAAGTCTGGTAAAATTTTGGGTATCGAGTTTTTCGAAAGTCCAGTGGACATTTTTATTCCTTTTGCCACTTTGGAAGTTGGAGTTTTATCAAAAGTTTCTGAGTGAGATTACTTTTCTGGTAGAGGACTGGGCTGGTCATTATGGAGGATAGGTCTGAGAATATCCTGAAGAGCTGGTTTGGTTATGGCAAATTTCTTCAACATATGAATGTCATTAAAGTATTTAATTTCTCCATCATAAATGAAACTCAGTTTAGCTGGATACAGGATCTGGGGTTGAAAGTTATTTTGCTTTAGGAGACTAAAAGTCGATGACCACCCTCTTCTGGCTTGAAAAGTTTCAGCGGAGAGATCTGCAGTCATTCTAATATTCTTCCCTTTGTAGGTAATGGATTTCTTATGTCTGGCTGCTTTCAGAATTTTCTCCTTCATATTAACTTTAGTGAAGTTAATTATGATATGCCTGGGGGATGTCTTACTGGGATTGAGTCGTGCTGGGGTTCTGAAACTGTCTGCTATCTGAATTTCAGAATCTCTTGGCATGTCTGGAAAATTCTCTTTCATAATTTCATGGAGAAGGGCTTCTGTGCCTAGCGAGGTCACTTCATCACTTTCAGGGATTCCAATGAGGTGGATATTAGCCTTCTTCGAATTATCCCAGAGCTCCCTGAGAGAATTATCCGTTTTTGCTCTCCATTTCTCTTCCTCTTTGAGAGTCTGAGAGCTTTCAAAAGCTTTGTCTTCAATATCAGAAATCCATTCTTCTGCTTACTCCACTCTGTTACTGGGGGATTCTACTGTATTTTTCAGATCTTTGAGGGCTGCAAATTCTTGCTTCAGTGCATCAAAACCTTTGGTGGTTTTGTCTTTAAATTCGTTAAATTCTTGAGACAACTTTTGAATTTCTCCTCACATTTCTAATTCCAACATTTGAATTGCTGCTCAAATTTCTAATTCGAAATTTTCCTCCATTTTATTAATCTTGTTTGCAATCCAAATTCTGAATTCGATTTCTGACATCTCAGCCAGCTGTTTATGAATGGGATCTTTAGTTACATCTGCCATATCTTTCCTTGGGGGGGTTGATCTATTCTGGTTATTCATGTTACCACAGTTTTTCCGCTGATTCCACCCCATGATTGTTTTATACCCTTTGATTTTTCCCCTGGAGCTTTGTTGAGGACCCATACAGTGCTATGGCCTGATAAACTGGGGACCTGTTTGGTGTGATGGGGCTAAGTGGTTCTTCTTATTCTCAGCTGGTCTCTGTTCGACCCTAGTGGAACAGTTACTCTGTGTTGAAGTCCCAGCTGTGGAGAAATACCAGCAATTAAGTCATCCTGCCCCCCACAGGCAACAATTGGAAAAGGAAAATCAAACCGTCCTACAACCACACAACCAGGGCACCACTTGAATGGTCCTCGGGCGATTAGCTCAGTTTAAAAGGTCCAAATCAATTGTCTCAGTCAGCACCTGTCTCAGGTGGGAGAGTTTAAAAGGTGTCTGGCAACTGGATCACACATGTCTGGTGACTACTCTGATATGGCTTGCTCCAGTGCTCCATGGAGTCAGGAGGACCCACCCAGCAAATAGATCTGGGAAGGTTTATGCCTCTTTCCCCACCTTGCACCTTTGTTACACCCAGTCACTGATAGTCCCGCAGGGCTTTGACCCAGTTGCCTATAGTGAATAGATACTCCAAGGGTTTGCACCTGCCTGAATCACAAGGAAATCTATTTTTGCTCAGCCAGGCCGCTGCGCTCTGCCTCTATCTAGCAGGGGGAGGTAAGGCTGGGGGTGTTTACTCAGTTCCAGCCCCGCCCCTGATTGATGTTACTGGCAGAACAGAACTACTTTGCGGGCATTTGTTTATGTCCATGCTAAATTCCCCTGAAGAAAAGAAGCTGTTTTGAGTTTCCAGAGCCTACGCCTCAGGCCCTGTCTTGTTCCTACAGGTTTGTATTTGGTTACCTGTCAGTTCTAGCCTCCTGTCTTCCTCTTCCTTTGTCTATAGGTTGACGATCCCCTGAGGGCCGGGTGAGTCTTGGGCTCAGTAAAGCGGTCCTCTGGGTCAGCCCCACCCTGGGAACTTCCCAGCTCTGCACGTGCGTTTCTAGTCCCCGTGCTCCACCCAGGCCCGTACTGCCTCAGGCAATCCCTTTACTCACGGGGCCTGCGTTTCCGTCCCAGATCTGTTCCGTGGTGGTTGCCACCTGAGTAGATGCTCGGCCTCCTCTGGTTGCCCAGGGAGACAGGTGGTATGGCTTCAGAATATCCGGGAGTGAGCCCTATTGTTGCTAAAAGACAGCTGCTGCTCTGCACCTCGGGGCACTGCCGCTCCAGTGTGGTTCCCTCTCAGCCAACCGTCATGTCCTCACTTCCGTGCCCCAGAGTCAGCACTGACCAGCTGCAGTTTAGGTACTGTCCACACCCCTCGAGAAATCACACAAGAATCTGGACTCCTGGGGGTAGGCCTCCAGACCTCAGGGTGAGAGTGGAGGGTAGTGCTGGGAACACAGAGTTGCAGGTAGAGAATATATACAGTTTTATACAGTTTCATGTCTGGCAGGAGAATCCCGTGGCACCCTAGTAGGGGAGGTAGGTCCAGTTTTTAGAGGGTCTCTCCTGTGGAGTGTAGTGGGAGGACCTTTGAACTCTGCTAATTTGTTTGTGAGGCACTCCGAGCCATTCTCATGGGGGAGGGGACTCCTGTCCACTTGGTGAGCAATTTTGTACCTTTTGTTTGTATCCTTAGGGTCGCAGCTCGCCTCAGTGGGTTTGAAATGCGTTCTTCAACCTTCTCTCTTGGTGCAGCTCAAATCCACCAGGTTACTTGCTAAATTTCTGTCCTTTAACTCTCCTTCTGAACGGGAGCCTCTGTGGAAAGTTGGCTTCAGTCAGCCATCTTGTCTCTGCCCCCCACCATAAATGTCTTAACATAATAATCAAGTAAATGAGGCAAAAGCTATGTTGATTGGTTTGATGTAACCACATCAGATTGTATAAAAAAAAAAACAACACATTGTACCCCACACATGCATAAATGTATTCATGATCTATGTATATACGACATAATAAAAAAATTTTGAAATTATATTGAATCCTAAAATCACGTTGTATGGAGCAAAGAGCTCTAGAATTGGGAAAAGTCCAAGGGGTCTGGGTTCTAGTTTGAACCACGGGCCCTGGGGTCAGTTATTTAATAATGAAGCTGTTATTGCCATGGCCTACCATTTGCTGGTGCTGAGGGCAGCAATTTGAGAGTAGACACTTAAAAATACTGTAGAAAATAGCTCTGTCTCTCACCAGGTCTAGCGTCTTCCTGGGTTTCACAGCCTCCCTTCCCCAGAAAGCCTTTCCGGTCGTCTTCCATTTATCATTCCTAGCCAGAGTCCCTTGTCTCAGTGATTTAACAAGCCAGATCTGTTCCTCAATTTTGCTTGCCCCTCATTCCTTTTATTTACTGTATTAATCAACTCAAAACAAAAGCAGAGAAAAGGATGACAGGCATTTCTTGTCCCACTTGAAAACATAAACTTCAGGAAAGTTGGCATTGTTTCTGTTTGTTCCTTACAATGAGTGACAGAGTTCTCACTTAATTTAACTGAAATGTGGAGACTAATAAAAAATAAAATAAAATAAAATAAAAAATAGTTGAAATAAAGAAGTCTCTATACCGATTCACATGCTCTGCGAAACTCTCGTCCAGTGCTTCACACAGGAGCTTTGTTTGTGTTGAAAGAATAAGCTTGTGTTTTGGCCTTTGTAATGTGAGTCGGGTTGGGGAATGATTTCTCTGTTAATGGCTGGCCATCCTCTGGAAGTAAAGAATCCTGAAATTTTCTTTTAATCTATATATGTGTGTTCTTTTTCTTTCTTCCATTTTTGGCTGTAGTGAAAGCTTTATCTCTAAGTGTTAAAAATTAGACATTCGCAATGGGCTTTCGGAAATATCCAGGCCAGGACAAAGCTTATATAAATTTATGTTATTATCTTACGGTTATTCAGTGCAGCTCAGAACCTGTGGGATGGTCTTTTCTGGAATATTGCTACAGCTTTCTATCTTCCAGTTTTGAACAACCCATGCAACTGTCTTTTCTGGAATATTGCAACAGCCTTCTTGTCTTCTTGACTCTGCTAATTCATTCTTTCTGCCTGTCCTGCTTATTGATGCCATGGGAATTTTTTAAAAAAGAATTTGGCCCTGGGGCAGCGCCTGTGGACCAGGGGTGGTGGTTTCATCCCGGCCCCGGCCAAAACTGCAAAAAAAAAAAAAAAAAGAAAGAAAAGAATTTGGTCCTCCCACCTCAGCCTCCTGAGTAGCTGGGACTACAGGCATGTGCCACTACTCTATAGTGTGCTATGCCAATCGTGTGTCCACACTAAGTTGGGCATCAATATGGTGACTTCCCAGGAGCGGGGGCCACCAGCTTACCTAAAGAGGGGTGAACCGGCCCACGTCAGAAACAGAGCAGGTCAAAGCTCCCCTGCTGACCAGGAGTGGAATAGAGCCTATGAATAGCCACTGCACCCTAGCCTCTAAAAAACATACAAATAAAAAGAATAGGATCCTGCCATCTTCTCTCCTGAAATCTCTCTAGCTTTGCCACTGTCTCCAGCAAAAATTCCTAAACCTAAGTTCCTAAGTTGCAGTAAGGAAATTGGTGAACTCTGAATTTTTGTGCAAAATTTTATGTACAGAGGACATAGAGCTGTTTGAGTCAGAGTCTGAAAAGCATACTTGGTCCACTCCAGAATATTTCTTTAGTGAGAAACTTATCTGTCCAGCCCTCTGTGCAGCCACCAGCCCCCACATGATGCTCCCTCCCACTGACCTGGTATCCAGCAGTTCCTGACTGCTCTGTTCTTCCCTGGTTTCTGCCTTTGAACCTGATGACCTTTTCCTTACATTGTCCTTTCCTTATCCTCAGCTTTGCCTCTTTAACTTCTATTTCACCTTTAACATTTTACTCCAGGGCTACCTTTCCTGGAGAGATTTTGTTCACTTTGTCAGGAAGAAAATGTTGATGTCATATTTTCACCTCATTTATAATATTCATCACATCTCTCCACGAAGTTTAAGGGCAAGAAACATATTCTGCTCATTTCTGTATTTCTAGCCCAAAGGATGGTGCTGGCCCAATGTAAATACTCATTAAATATTTCTTGAATAAATAAGCACAAAGATAGAAGCTTTAGTTACTTAGATAGTGTCAGGGTAGACTCAGAGCTACAGTGCTGGGATCAACATTAATTACTTTTTCTTTTGAGTTTTGAAAAATGTATCACTTTATTAGTATACCATAAAATTTACAATTTTTAATATGTACTTCTATCAATGTTAAGTGCAAATACATGCAGTTGCGTAGCCACCAGCACAATGAAGATCATAGAACAGTTTTTCTTCCTCCAAAATGCCTTCAATTGCCCCTTTGTAGTCAACTTTTCCCTTACTCTTTGGCAATCACAGTCTGTTTTCTGTCCCTATGGTCTTTCCTTTTCCAGAATGTCATGTAAGTGGAATCATTATTTAGCATCATAAACCCCAGTTATAACTGGACAGTAGTTGTAGGTATGGATTTAGATCTATGAATAGTCATATGTTTGACACTGGTAGTTCTGAATTCAAACCCTTAATTCCCCACAGAACCTGTCACAAGGTGGATCAGGTTTTGGGTTAAAGTCTCACTGGCAGCTGTCCCTAAGCTTTTTGGCTCCACTAAGAGTCTGCTGCTGTTAGAGAAAATGTCTACCCAGGAAATTCTGTGGTTGAACTTCTGGTTTTCCTATCAAAGGTATTCAGGTCATTGACTTCATTCCTTGCAGGTCTAGGTGGGCCCACAAGCTCACCAAGACCTGCAGGCCTTGTCCATGGCCTCTCATTCTCAGACTGAGTGTTGGCGGGGTCTTGGTGAGATGGATCTGATCCCTAGAAACCCCAAGGGAGTGAAACAGTGGGAGCTGTTTACCCTCACAGTTCCCTGGCACTAAGGTGACAAATCAACATTACTTTCTTGCAGGTGAACGGTTTATGTAATCTGGATATCAAGTTGCCTGTCCCCTGAATGAGATATCTCAGTCTCCAATGTTAAATAATAGTATATTGATTCTCTGCTCAGCACGAACGTGTTGTAACAAATACCTCTAAGTTTTATAAAACAAAAGATTTCTGGTGGTAGAGATTGATTTTGGTAGTTAGAAGCTTTTCAGCAAATCTCCAAGGGGAAATATGGCCTCAGTGGATAGAAAGATTTCCCCTAAATCAGCCTGATAAAAAGTTCTACATGGCAAGGTAGCCTTTGTCTTGTATTAAAAAGCAGTTTTCTTACCATGTTACTTCATCAGGATGGTGAATCCCTTAAGAATAGAAAGACCTGTCTAGAGTTGGGGACCCCTGGAGATTTGGTTGACGTTGTGAGGATTCGATGACAGAACAGAACCCACAGGGGGACTGGCATGGTTTTGTCTTGACTGTGTGGATGTCAGCTGATCTTTATAGGAGAGGAAGCCACCCAGGCAGGTGGCCACTTCCTGATTTGTGCGTTGGAAGCATGGATTGAGCAACAACCAGAACAGTGACAATTATAATCATCTTCTGAAGCCCTTGGTTTTTTTTTTTTTTCCATCTACTGAGAAACGGTACCCGCCTTCTAATCCATGAGGCAAAGACATCCTTATTTCAAAGTATATTTGATACAATCAAAATTCATTATGCTGGAAGACTTTAAAAGGCCTCTAAATTTCCTGCAAGAGGATTTAATATGATGTTTGAATTTTATGCCTTCTATCCAAAACATAACCCCTCCTCAGTCTCATTCCTATAAGTAGACACAGAAATTTCATAATTAGAAACTCATGACTTTAGCTTCAGGCTTGGTCCCCTGTGAAGAACAAATTAGGCTTTTTAAGTGATGTGTTTATTTGTTTGAATGCATTTATCAGAAGTTCTTTCTGACTTTAGCCATTGACGGAGATGGGAAAGGGAGCTTGTACAGACATGAGCAGAAATACTGACCCTTTAAAGAAGGGAAAGACCCTTCCCACCCACTCCCCACGCCAACAGCATGTGAGGCCACCAAAGGTAGCATTGCCTGTGTCCCTGTTTATTCAAGAGGCATTTTCTAACTTGCCATCTGCTTCACTGGATTTAGAAAACCTAGTTAATGTTCTCTCATTCTATGAAGAAATAATATTACTTAGATAATAGCTTGTGGGAAAATGGAGGAAATGGTTTGCTAATAAGTTGCATGCATCTATGAATTGCACAATGGAGAGGAAATGGTGACACATTGGGATGAGAGGCAGTGGGTGTTGATTTAAGATCTGATTTAAGCCATTTTATTTTAAGAGCCTACTTTTTCTTTTTTCTACTCAGCTTAGGACCCCAGTCATTCCTTTACTTGCCTCATTCCACCTGACTCTACCCACCCACACACCAGTCACCCCCAATACCAGCAAGTGTTTTCCTTTAATGTTTTTTTTTTGTATTTAGTCCTCATGAAGGTTAATAAAGTCCTCTCTCTCGCTCTGTGTTATGAGAGAGTCACTGATGACTTTATTGGTGCAGATATATTATGGCCACTTTGACATTCATGATTTCAGCCCAGACAGATGAATGATTCCAGTGAAGGTAAATCAGTTGTGCCCAGACGGTGGGTATAAAACACCTTGCTTGGGTTTTCTTTCTTGTTTGGCAGATAGGGGAGGGTGTGAAATATTGAAATCTGACTTAATGCTGTGTGTTTCTTCTGTCTCCTAAAGTACACCTGTGATGTTAGTGATGTTTGGCCTGGCATCAAGTGCCAGCCGGGGGCGGGCGCCTCTCGTGTGGGGCCTGTTTACTCTCCAGGGGGCCTCTATGGACTCACTTGGTCTATTTGCAATGACTTCTTTCTTCTTCTAGAGGAATTCAATTAAAAATAATTGCAAATACAGGGATGAGGGACCTTGTCAGAAATAGCAAATGGAATTTTACTGGATTCCCAACAACTGGAACACCAGAGAATCATTCCAGTTTCTCAGCTGGGTTTAACTGACTTTTATCATAAAAAGAAATATTTCTCAATCACATACATGTGCAGGTTTTTGATGTTGTTGTTGCTGCTGGTTTATTTATTTATTTTTCCCAAAAGTGATTTGAGTTCACAGTAGAAGTCAAAACCAGATGCCACTGTGTGAGGTTCAGTTGGTGGCACAAATGGCCAAAATTAGGAGGTGTATCCCTATTTTTAAAATTTTTGTGCACTGGAATTCCCTTCTTTATCTTGCCTCTCTTCTCTGCATTCAGGAGTGTAATGGCCTGGATCACTCAAAATGAATGCTGGCTGTAAACAACCAGAAGGGTGGTGGTCCTGTGGCCGAATGTCAGCCTCTTCTGGTCCTTCCCTCAAGAATAATTGCATTCTTGTTTGGGGTGCCAAGAATTTCAAGATCAGTCTTTCATAGCATTTATCACATTGTATTAAAGCCATCTGTTTGTCTGACCAGCTTAATTTCCCTGTAGACAGTGAAGTCCTTGCTGGCAGGGACTGTATTTACCCATCTTTATAACTTTATCACTGACTTGGTGCCTGGCACAGAGACAGCATTTGGTAAATATTTGCAAAATGAATTAAAATTGTAGAGGATATTTAGTATTTTTGTTCTAAAATAAATGCAAATATATCATTGTGTGCTGCACATATCCATGTTTAAATCCCAGTTATTGGGATGTATTTTAACATTACTATAGATTATACACTAACATTGGACTGGATGAGTTTCTGTCCTATACTTCAAAAATCTCTAGGGAAGAAAATTATAAAACTTTGTTGCTTTTTTTTTTTTGTAGAAGTTCAATTGCAGTAACAATCAGCACCTTCTGACTCACTAGGATATTTCTAGTATTATTTGCTCTGTGATCATATAGTATATATCTAAAATGCTGCAAATTTGCAAAGTAATATATTAAGCTCTTTTTGTAAGGGATGTGATTTCTAGAATCTGTGTTTAGGAAAAAATAATCTAAAACTTGCAAGTACAGAACATTTCATTTTGTTATTTTGTTAGCAAAGTGCACCTAGAGGTAAGCACCAATCAGCTACAATTATGCTTTAGGCCCAGGAGGACTGAGGTTAGACTGTCAAGGCAGAAAGATGTCTATTGTAGCAAAATACATTTGCTCTTGCGTTGGATGGATTTTCCCATTAAAACATGGAAATAGACCATTGCACAGAGATTTGCCTACCCCTTAGGAATTTTTAGGAACATTATAGTTCAGGGGTGCCACATTTTAAGCAAATCCCTATGGTTTCAATGACACTGTGAATCAAATCGTGACTCGTATAAGGACAGTACTTCCCACCGCAGTGTGGCTTTCTCTCACACACTTATTCTCATATTCTGGCTCTTCTCTGTCTCCCATTCATCTGAGAAGTTTATGGCACATATCTGATTCTTTTCCTTAAACTTAATTGATAGGTGGTCCAGTTTGGGGTAAAACTATCTGAAGGTCTCTTTCAAATTCATTTGTGTGCTACTTTAATTCTGACTTAATCCACGTTTCCTTGTCTGCTTGGTACTCTAGGTCAGCCAACTACAGCACGTTTTATTTATCTATCTATTTAATTATTTTTTGATATAAAGTCTTACTTGGTCATCCTGGGTAGAGTGCTGTGGTGTCATCCTAGCTCACAGCAACCTCAAACTATTAGGCTCAAGTGATCCTCTTGCCTCAGGTTCCTGAGTAACTGGGACTACAAGTGCTTGCCATAATGATCAGATGATTTTTCTATTTTTAGTAGAAATGTGGTCTTGCTTTTGCACAAGCTGGTCTCAAACTCTTGAGCTCAAGCTATCCACCTGCTTTGGCCTCCCAGGGTGCTAGGCTTACAGGTGTGAGCTACCGCGCCCGGCCCGCAGCACATTTAAAAACCCGGTAGGAAGTGGATCTCTGAAGTCTTGAGGAGGAACTATTATGTCAGTCTTAGAAATTACTTTTTAATTATCCATTTCTGAGACATGCATTTGGTTTACTCTCAGGAAAAATGTTATCTTTGTAAATGAGATGTGCTTTTTCCTTCAAGAAAACATAAAATAATGTATAACTCTTTTTATTTTAGCGGAGAGTAAATTTTGATTCAAATTGTTTGCCATGTATTAGTTCATAAGTTTGAAATGAAGCAAGATAGACCATGGTTTCTGCCCAGAGAAGCTCATGCCTATCAGGGAGAGAGTTCTGTGCCTTGACCACTTCCTTGAGTGATTAATCTTGATAGACACCTGAGCAGGGGACAGTGGAGGACGAGGAAGGAGCCGTCCTCTGCCAGGCTTTATCTGATCCAAATTAGACTTTCTAGGCTAACACTGTGCCTGCCCTGGTTTTATTTGGGAATGAGAGACTGTATATATACACGAACTATGGCCAGATCACATATAAAAATAGAACTTTGGCTCACAACTTGTAGTGCCCTGCCCAGGAAACTAGCTCCTTACCCACAATAGCCAGCCTGCCATACATCAGCCTTATAGGAAACAGACTGCTATCCCCAGTAACGATCCAGGAAGGTCAACAATAACTTCTGTAACAGTTGGCCTCAAATGGCCAACACTTGATTAATGACTGGCAGCTCCCTTAAATTTTGTCCCTATTTCCAACTTAGGACCCACCAGAGAAAGCCAAATACACCCCCCTAACCAATCCCGTATGATGCCCTGCTCCCAGTTAGCCTGCCTCGGGCTTCCCCATGCCAACTGTGTCCAATCAGGGCATAGCTGAGCCTTCCCTTTATTTCAGGTTAAAGCCTTCCCACCTCTCTGCCTGCCTTTGAGTCTCTTCCAAAATACAAGTGACAATGTGGCCAGCTCCCTGACTATGGCAAACTCTGAATCAATAGCCTTGGCATGTTCTCATTTGGCTGGTCTTCATTTATTTCCACAGGGCCTGGCTGGGCAGGAACTGACATCGTCCAGAGGCGCATTTTAATTTTGTGGTCCTCTGTAGGTATCTGTCATTCTTTCGGGTACGTTAGCATTTCCTGGCTTCGGGTGGGCTGTGGCTGACCTGTAAAAGATGAGCCTACTTCCACATGCCTTCTGTGTGCGCAGAAAGGGCAGAGCAGTAAAGCGCACCCGGAAATGTCCACGCGTGCATGAGGCGTTTCTGTCTCAGGTTGAACCCCATTCTCATGGCACCCAGCAGGGAGGAGCAGAGGGGCCTCTTTGCGACAGAGATCAATGGCCAATGGCTCTTTTTTTCTTAAATGTAAAACTATAAAGAAAACCTTTTCAAACATGATCCTCAAAAGATTTGGATATAGGAGGTCTGAGCTGAATGGGTCACCAAAGGGCTGATGCTTGCTTAGAGATGAGTTGGCTGAGAAGCTCCAACTGCCTCATGCTTTTGTTTGTACCTATAATAGGACGCAGTCAAACAGGAGCGAGAGACAAAGCCAAGTTATTCCTTTATCTCTTTCTAATGAAAATTCAGCGACATTTCAGCAGCGACCTCTCCCAAGACCTTAAGGACTACATGTAAGTGTTCAGATGAGAAGTTGGACTAATTTCCTAAGAGCAGTTTGAAACCGTGTCACACCTTATTTTGTTCTTAGTTTTGGTTTCTATTGCACTGACTTCATTATCTGTGTTCACTTCGTTATTGCTCTATTTAAGAATTACAATTACGGAGCTTTAATGTGATGAAGGAGACGCAGAATGCAAAAATACCTAAGCGTTGTTCCTGGTGAAAGATCTGCATTATTTGGAAATTATTGTATTAGTTGAGTTTTTAGGATCCTAATATACTAGAGTCCAAGTATTTTTTCAAAGTAATTTTATTTTAACACAGTTGTGATTAGGTTTACCTACTGAATTGAATCGGTTTATAGAAAAAGCGTGAGATTAGCATGGTAAAATTTTATATTGTCATCTTTGGTTTTCTTTTCTTTGTTTAGACTTCACTTGTGTAATATAGATTCCTATCAGTAACTGATGGCTTTTCCTTTTCTCTGTGATCAGAAGACATACGTTGGAAAGTTATCAGTGTCACCTCCACTTTGTCAATTGGCAAACAGTTCTAGAATGTTAAGAATTGTAACAACTAAAAAATCAGTACCTGCTTATTAAGAGCATACTCTGTGCAAGGCACAAATCTTAGTGCTTCATTTCCGTTACCATAAGCGGTAGTTTATTTATGAAGATCACAGTATGATCTTCCCACTGTTTATACTTGCACGTTTGCAGTGTAAATTTTCCATCTGCTTTCTCCTCCTCCCGGAGTGGAGTCTATTTTTTCCCTCTTTGAATCTACGCTAGTCTTGTGACTTTCTTTGACCAATAGACTGTGGTGATAGTGATGTTTTGCAGCCTGCAAGACTAGGCCTCAAGAGGGCCTCTTGCTTCCTCATTCACTCACTTGGAACACAGAGAGGGATGGAAGGCCATGGAGAGAGGGAGGCCAAGCCAAGAGCTAACATCAAGCCCGCAGGGGCAGGGGAGGCTTTCTTGAATGACCCAGGTCCAGCTGAGCCACAAGAACGCTGTAGGCAAGACCTAGCCCAAATTGCTGTTCTACAAAATCATAAGGCAAGGAGGTGGTTTTTTTCTTTTACTAATGTTTTTTTATTATTTTATTTTTAATTGTGATAAAATACACATACCAAAAAATTTGCCATTTTTAATGTACAGTTCAGTAGTGTGAATTATGTTCATGTTAAGGTCAGCTGAATAATACAGGAGGGCCTCTCTGCTTACAGGAAGTTGCAGGCCTGGACCTTAGAGTTAGCACAACTCCCGGCTTTACCCCTTGAGGACCATATGACTTTGGATGCTGTACTTAACCTCACTAAGTCTTTGAGACACACACACGAAAAGATGAGAAATGCCTGTCTTATAGGACTGTGATAGGATCAAAAAATAAAGTCGTTAAAGGGACAGCAAGGGTGACTCCGGCTTGGCCAGTGTTCAACATATCTTTGCTTGCTGCTATCATACCCGTTCCTCCTGGCTCTGTCTTTCCTTTGCTCCCTCCCAAATTCCTTTCCAATAATAATGATATTAATATTGCAAGTTTTACAACTAAAGCCACTACTCCTGCCAACTCATATAATGTTAACACTGGAAGAGGCCAGCTTAGTTAGGTATAGTGGGATCTAATATGATTAAAGTTAAGAGAGTTATAAATAAAGACCTGCTTTTTTTATTGCCAAAAATTCACCTGCATAGGGAATGCGCGAGATGTGGATTAGCAGCAATTATAAAAAAGATTTACATGCTTTAGTTGAGAATAATTTAATACAGACATACAAAGCAAGGCCAACAAGGGGTTGGAGAGGTCATCTATCAGCCCTGAGGTCAAGGTAAGTAAAGAACAATGACCACCTAGCGTCTGAGCTACCACAATTAGCACACACACGGATGGTTCGCTGATTTTTTTAAGGAATTTATCTCTCTTAAATGGAGGGGATATTCTGCCTTGGTAGGGTCAGGGTAGCACCTATCACTAAATGTTTTGAGTTTCATTCCCACTGGCAGGCATTGTGCTAAGAACTTCGTGTAGAGTGTATCGTGTCCCCTGCACGCCAGCCAGACGTGCTCTGCTTTCTCAGCAAGGGCAGCATGTCACCCAAGAGTAAAAATGATTCTTGGAAACAAATATTTACTTTGTTTACATATAAAGCACAAATATATGTACAGTATCTAAACAAGTGCATACGGCGCCTGTGGCTCAAGGAGTAGGGCGCCAGTCCCATATGCCAGAGGTGGCGGGTTCAAACCCAGCCCCGGCCAAAAACCAAAAAAATAAAATAAAGACTAAAAAAAACAAAAAAAAAACCAAAAAATTAAATGGCAGGAACAATTAGAAAGTATACGTCTAAAACGTCTCCTTCGGAGAGCAGTAATAAAAAGTCTAGAAAACACTGCTAGCTGGTCTTATTATTTTTATTAAATAGAAGTGAAAAATAGAGATGGAAAGGTTACATAATTTGCCCAAGAAGGCAGAATTATTAGGTGAGAGCTCTGACTTTGGCCGAAGTTTGTGTGGGGCTGACCCGTGCCCCCTCCACCCCCTTTCAGTCTCGGACCTTCCTCCTCTGCTTGCTTCCCTGCTTCCCAAATTCCCTGCACCCTTCTGTGGCCATGACCCACGTCCTCCTAAAGGGCTCTGCCCCCACTCTGGGATCTGAGGCCCTGCCCCTTTAGTTTCATTGTTCCTAGGGGAGTGCTCCCAGAGGAATTTCTGTCCTTGGTTGGAGGAATGAGTGTTTGCATTTTAATGCCCACGCAGGAGTTACCCAAAGGGCTGGCTCTTTCCCAGTAGAAATCCAGGGGCCAGCGGGAAGGGATTTGAAGCAGACCCCCACAGATCATGGCAGGAAGACAGCTGGACGGCTGGACACCCTGGTGCTGCCAATCATCATCTGATCCTTGTGACTAGAACCCCCTGCTGTTATTCTATAAACTGAGCTCTGCACCTGAGTTTCCCTGTGTAGCAATTCTGCAATTCCAAGAAAATCTAGTCTTCCAAACATGTCCCATAGTAAACACAGGCAGCCATGAGAAACATTTTGTTGTTGGTAGATATATATATATATATATATATACACACACACACATAAAAAAATTGAATAGACAGTCTCAACATTGGGTTTCTAGGACTGATCTATTAGGAATGAATGATTCCTTTCTCTTCTTCCCAAAGGGTCTGTGGAAGATGAAGAATGTCAGTAATATTAGCAAATCAATCAAATACATATTGTAAGGTGTCTTTCATGGGAGTACCCTGGAGGGCTATACCTAGATAATCAGATAGGACACTTCCCACCCCCAAATATGGTCCACTTCTGCTCAGAACCAAGAAGGGTGGGCTGGGGCAGCGCTTGTAGCTCAGTTGGCAAGGGCGCTGGCGACATACACCTAAGGTGACTGGTTTGAACCCAGCCCGGGTCTGCAACCAAAAAAATAGCTGGGCGTTGTGGCAGGCGCCTATAGTCCCAGCTACTTGGGAGGCTGAGGCAAGAGAATGCTTAAGCCCAGGAGTTGGAGGTTGCTGTGAGCTGTGATGTCACAGCACTCTACCCAGGGTGACAGCTTTTTTCTGTCTCAAAGAAAAAGAAAAAAAAAGAACGGTGGGCTTCAGCTTCTTTGCAGAGACACTGGTGGCTAAACCCAGTGCCTGATGCCTGGGCCTTTCCTTGCAGGGGCCCAGGGAGTGAGTCACTCATTGGATGGGGGTCTCTGGTTCTCAAGAGAAAAGCAAAACCTGTTTAGAGCCGTGGTTCAAAAAGGGAAAGAGATTACTCCCCAAATTTCAGTGAGTGTCAAGTGTCAAGATTTGCCTCCACTGCATGTTTGTGAAAACCAGGGTTGTTTTCTTAGAACCATAAGCAAGTACTTATCTGTAATTTGATATAAAGGGTAAATTCCCATACTTCAGTTTCCCATATTAAAAAAACGAGATCATAAGAATACCCACATGTATTAGTTTCCTAGGGATGTTGTAACAAAGTACCACAAACTGGGTGAATTAAATGAAAAATTGATCGGGTTACAATTCTGGGGACCAGAAGTCCAAGATCTAGCTAAGTGTCGGGAAGGTGGTTCCAGCCTGAGGGCCCTGGGGTTTTGCTGGTGAGCTTTTTTGTTCCTGTTTTCCACTGTCATCCACATAGGGGCTCTCCCCGTGTGTATGTCTGTGTCCCGATTTCCTGTTTTTATACGGACACCAGTCACATTGAATTAGGGGCCCATACTACTCTAGTATAACCTCATTTTAATTTAACTAATTATGTCTGCAATGACCCTATTTCCAAATAAGTTCACATCCTTAGGTACTGGAGTTTAGGATTTCAACATACGAATTTTAGTGAGTTATAGTTCAGCCCCCTGACCCCAACTCAGAGTATATGGTATGAATTACTAGATTACTAGGTATCTACCCAGATGATCAAAAATCATATTACAAGAAAGACATTTGCACCAGAATGTTTATTGCAGCCCAATTCATAATTGCTAAGTCATGTAAGCAGCCCAAATGCCCATTAATCCATGAACGGATTAACAAATTATGGTATATGTATACCATGGAATACTATGCAGCCATAAAAAGGATGAAGACTTTACAACTTTTATGATTACCTGGGTGGAACTGAAGCATATTCTTTATAGTAAAGCATCTCAAGAATGGGAAAAAAAGGATTCACATACTCAATACTATGGTAAAACCAATATATCACCTATACCTTCATACAAATGATAAAACACAACTATAGTCCAGAAAGAAAGAGGTGAGAGGAGGGAAAGGAGAGGTCAGGAGGAGGCAAGGTACATGGTGGGACCTCACCTATTGTGCATAATGCAATGGTACATGTCAAAACTACTAAGAGTAGAGTATCAATATCTTACCACAACAATTAAGTGAGGTGATGGCTGTGTTAATCAGTTTGATGTAAGCATTCCACATTGTATATCAAATCAGCACATTTTACCCGTAATTGTACACAGTTATGATTTAATAAAATCATTTGAGGGTTTTCTCTATTATTGGTACGTGGATGTCTTAAAGGATAACAATATGAACAATTATTTTCACTACTTTAGAATCTATTATGTGTCAGGCACTAGCTTGCCATAAATTCCTTCTAATCCATATAGAAACCTTCAAAGCATGTTTTTTATCTCTAGCCTCCCCGTTTTTTCCAGTTTAAAAAAAAATGAGTAAACTGAAGCTTAGGGAGGTGAAATGATTTTGATGTGGCTAAGTCTTCACATCTTGTTTATGATTGTAAGTAAAATAGTAATCTTATCCTGATTATGAAACTCTTTGAAGAATGAAGAACACTTCAACATTTCATAACTGCTTTCTTTAGCTCTTATATGTAAGTGCGATTTTCTGTATAGTGTATTGAGTTTGTGTAATCACAGTTCCACCATAATTTTTTAAATAGGAAATTCAGTTTCTGCATAAAAACAATGAAACATACATACAATAGTCATTTTGGTCTTGTCAATAACTTTTTTAAGATGGTGACAGTTTCCCGAGGGGCTAGCAGAGGGTCAGTGAATCATTCAGGCATTCTTATTAAGGAAGATCTTATTTTCAATGAGGTGGGAGGACAGATGGGCCCATTTTAGCTGAGCTGTTAAGTTCAGTAAAGAGACCATTCAACAAAGCTGGAAGGTTTGACCTATACTTATCTATGTCAACCCATTCTTCGCATTCCAAAAATATGGTAAAAGTGATAGTTGTCATAGGCTAAGAATTTATAAGGTGATCACCATAAATGGAGGGAAAAATAGTTATTTTCTCTTAGGGCTATCTGTCATAAAAATTTAGACTAGAATGGAAGGAAGTTATTTATAGGGTAGTTAATACCCAATTACCCAGCAGGATTGCAGATAGAATGAATATATTTTAGAAGATGGGAATTCTGAGTTCCGTATCTTGTGAAAAATTTTGTTAAGCACCTATCATGTGCAAAAATGAAAATGATATGGTCTTTGCTTTAGAAGGGCAGATGGTCCTAGCAGAGGAAGATAGATGTCCCACATTTTCCACCTCGCTTGCCTGGATATGAAAGACTTCCTGCCTTGGAATGAGTTATGTTGATGCTGATTAATGATAATGGAATAATATTGCCTTGCACTTGCAGGATGCTTTTAACTTTTCCAAGTGCTTTCCATATTATTTCTCTTGTCGGACTATAAGGATGAGGGCCGGGCTGACACTGGTGCAGGGCTGGGGGGAGGCGTCCCTTCCCTGACGGCAGTGGCTTTCCCTTGCACCTCTCTCCTGGCCTGAACCTTCCACCCTTCCTCTCTGATTCCCACACTGTGCATCTTTTGTTCTGGTCTTGCCTTGGAGTCTCTACATACCCCGTTGTGCTCTTTTGGAACAAAGCTATTACAGAAATCTAATAAATAATAAATTTCATCACTCAGACAGATCAATAAAATGCATGATGAGAAGAGGCCATTACAGAGAATGAGCAATGCACTTGGGGACGGCCACTGCGTGAGTCAACCTTCAGCCAGGAGAAGCGGAGCCCCTGGAAACACCAAAGGCCAAGCAGGCCTTCCTTTGTTAGGATGTCCATACATGTCTATTGAAGGTCTGTTCCCTGCCAGGCCCAGTGCTAGGCACTGGACATGCAGAGATATCTTGTGTCCAGGAGCCCAGCAAGTTAGCTGGGGAGGGTCCTGCAGCCTCAGCACATTGTAATGTTGTCTCTGTAGACAAGAGACAGAGCTGAGTGTTCAGATGGCCGGGGGCGGGGGGGCAACTACCAAGAGGACAGGGGAGGCTTTCACCAAAGCACTGACCCTGGACTTTAAAGAATGGCTAAGGGTTTTCAGGTGGAAGAGTGGAAGTGCGAGAGAGAATGTTCTCCAAGGGCAGGAAACAGCACATGCTAATATGTCAGGTAGTACACAGACGGACAATGTCTGGGGGTTTGGGATCCAGACTTTTTATTCAGGTATTTAAAGTCCTCAATTAAAGTGAGAGAACCAGGCTCACTTTCCCACTATCTCTGCTTCCCACTAATCTTTGTTTTTTTTTTTTAACTGTACTGTTTGTAAAAAGCTAAGGCCCAGTAAGCAGGAAGTGAGCACAGTGGCGCTCGCTGGCAGAGTTGACTTGAGTTGACGTGGGTCATTAGCGACCTCCTGGGTTCTCAGGCCTGGAGCCCTGGAAGGCCTCCTGCCCTTCCCCTTCATTGATCCCTCAGAAGGCAGAATGTGAAGGGGATGATCCACACTCTTTACTACCCTGGTCTCATGGAGAGAGCAGACAGAAGGGGCATTTCGCCTCAGAGATGGTCTTCCTTCTAAGGCCCCAGTTTCTGAATTTGTGACCCAGATCAGCAACCTTGAACGCGGCTAGTCAGTGACAATACTCCTCTTCCCTGGGGGATGAGGAGAGGATATGGAGAGAGGAACTTCTAATTCTCCTGTAGGAAAATACTAACTTCCGGCTGCAGCTGTTTCTATGATATGGAATTCAGGACTGAGATGTGATGCCAAGAAGGCCTTGGGCTGGGGGCAGGTTCTTCTATTCCCACCTCAATCTTTGTCTTCTGGATTCTCCTACTTCTTTTACTCTATATTTCCACCTCCCAGGCACAATGTTTATCCTCTTCTTTTCTGACTGTCCCTATTTAGGTGGCCCATCCCTGATAAATTAACTCTGGGGAAAGAATGTACATTTTGAAGGAAGAGGTGGGTTCAGATCCAAGAACCACTACCAGCTTGGTCTCATGACCTTGGGAACATTTCTAGGAAGACTAAATTAGATAACACAGGTATAATTCATTGTATAATGCCTTGCCTTCCGGGCATTCAATAATAGCTTGGTATATGTTTTTCACTGTTAGCTTATCATTAGTGGTGTGGTATGCTGGAAAGAACTTTTAATTGAGAGAGCAGTTTTATCCAATATTTATTAGTTGTTCTTGTACAACTTATCTAAGCTTTACAAATTTTAGGGGGTTTTTTAATTGAAAAAATGATACCTATCTCATTGGATTTTTGAGAGCATTAACTAGGATAACACATAAACAATTTCAGCATGGTGTTGTATGTAAAAGGTGCTGAAAATTGGCAGCCCTTCCTCTGACTCTTTCAGGCCTATGCAAAGTTCCTAAGTGTTTTACTTTTTGCCAGCAATTATATTTCAGTTCCTGGCATAATTATATCCAGTGAGCCAACGTTGAACACTAACTGTTGGCTGTCCCCCCAAATCCATTCTCCTGCTCTTCAGTTCGACCATCTTTTCTCCATTCTTCTGGCTTATTTTATTATTTATTTATTTATTTATTTTTGAGACAGAATGTTACTGTGTTGCCCTTGGTAGAGTGCCATGGCTTCATAGCTCACAGCAACCTCAAATCATGGGCTCAAGCCATCCTCTTGCCTCAGCCTCTCAAGTGGCTGGGACTATAAGCAACTGCCATAACACCTAGCTAGTTTTTACTTTCTTTCTTTTTTTGCAGTTTTTGGCTGGGGCTGTGTTTGAACCCACCACCTCCGGTATATGGGGCCAGTGCCCTACTCCTTTGAGCCACAGGCACCGCCCTTCCTTCCTTCCTTCCTTCCTTCCTTCCTTCCTTCCTTCCTTCCTTCCTTCCTTCCTTCCTTCCTTCCTTCCTTCCTTCCTTCCTTCCCTCCTTCCCTCCTTCCCTCCTTCCCTCCTTCCCTCCTTCCCTCCTTCCCTCCTTCCCTCCTTCCCTCCTTCCCTCCTTCCCTCCTTCCCTCCTTCCCTCCCTCCTTCCCTCCTTCCCTCCCTCCCGTTGGTTTCAAATTCCTGAGCTCAGGTGATCCACCTGACTTGGTCTCCCAGAGTGCTGGGATTGCAGGTGTGAACCATCTCACCTGGCCTTCTTCAGCCTTCTTTAGAGTTGAGCGTGGCCACCTAAAAGTTCACCAATGGAATGGAAGCCAGTGACTTGCTACAGGTACCCCTCTGTGCTCCTACATCCCTTCCAGACATCTGGTAAGGGGGTGCCCAGAGAAATCTTGGCAGCCAGGCAGCTGAGCCCTGATGACTGTTGGGCCTGGTGCCCCCAGACTCCATACAAACACTTGTGTATGTGGAACATTTGAAATTTTGAACCATTTAATTTTAGGTCTTTTTGTTCTGGAAGTTTATCCTATCTTAATACTAATTTTTCCCCTTACCTTTAAGTTGGACTGAAATAGCCAGAAGTAGCTAAATTATATAAGTCTCTTTTGAAAAAACACTGAACCTAGAAGCAGAACTAGATTTAAGACGGCTTTGCACGTAGCAGCTATGTAATCTTTTTATTTATGTATTCAGCCCTCTCTTTCTCATTGAAATACGTATGTGTGTGTATATATATATATATGTGTGTGTGTTAGTTTATTTGACTTCATTAAGCCATTTAACTTCTTGAGTCTCAGCTCACTTGCAAAATGTGTCAGGGAATTTTTGTGACACTTAATTAGGATAATGCATGCCATAATTTTAAGTTTGTGGAATCTTATGGAGCTTCTCCATCCAAGATGGTAGCCACTAGCCATATGTTGCTATTTGGTATCTGTCTTTCTTAGTCTGTTTTGTGTGGCTATAAAGGAATTCCAGAAACTGGGTAATTTATAAAGAAAAAAAGTTTATTTGGCTCACAATTCTGAAGTCTAGAAAATTTCAAGATGGGGCAACTGTTGGGGACCTTGGACGGCTTCTACTCATGATGGAAGGTGAAGGGGAGTTGGCATGTGCAGAAATCGGATGGTGAGAATTGGAGTGTGAGAAAGAGAGAGAGAGGAACTAACAGAGTGAGAAGTCACTCACTATCCCAGTCCTCCCAGGAAGGACATTAATTTGTTCACGAGGCATCAGCCCCCATGACCAGAACACCTCCCACTAACCCCCACCTCCAACTTTGGGGATCAAATTTGCACATGACCTTTGGAAGACACAAACATTCAGACTGCAGCAGTACCCGAGGTGTGGCTGGTATGGACTGAAATACTGTGTGTGTAAAATACACAATGTATTTCAAAGATTAAGTACACAAAAAAGAATGTAAGATGGCTCATTGAAAAATTTTAATATTGATTAACTGTTGAAATAATATCTTAAATATGTTGAATTAAATAAAATGCTATTGAAATGAATTCCTCTTTCTTTCATTTTTAATGTGACTACTGGCGTGTTTGTGATTACATCTATGACTCACATTCCATTTCTATCAGACAGCCCTGCTCTAGAGACTCTAGATGTTAAAGTCTCATTATTTAGTGCAGGCCAACATCCTCTGATAATTTAAAATGTGGGCTCCGGGTAGCAGGATTGGGAAGAAAGATTTCTTTAAATAGAAGTGATGGCTCTTACCTCACAGGGCTATGAGGTAAATATATACTGCGCCTGGTGTACAGAAGTTGAACAAATAAATGGTAGCCATTCTTTTTCTCCCACATTGTCCCTTAATCAAAAAGCAGCTCCCACAATCACACGCTTTCTGACTTTGGATTTTCTAATTTAAAAGCAAATTCTTTTGTTTTCTCTTTTAAAAACTCTGTGATAATGTATTTGCAATATCAAAGTCCAGACTACGTTTGTTCTCCTTATAGCCTTTTTAATGTCATGGTGTCTCTAAGCATGTGGTTATCACAGATAACCTCTCTCTGGATCTCAGCTGAGCAAACTGAGTGCAATTAGCTCCCGTGGTGTTAGGGAAATGGGTTCAAGTCTAACAGTCCCTACTCAAAGCCCTTTGCTCAGCTAACACTTTCCTCTGATCAAATCACTGCCCTTTAGACTCTAAAATTTAGAGGTGGAACTCAATAGCTATTATCCTCAAAATCCGGGAATGCTTTCTTTTTGTTTTGGTTGGAGATCTGTAATTTTGACTGTTTACGTGACACATGTTTTTCTCATACCACCCTCTTGGACTCAAACACTTGTTTTTCCCTGTTCTCTCCTCTTACCCTCCCTCTTGGCTCTCCTTTTTTACTGCTTCCCTCCTCTCTTCTCCCTCCTTCAGGATGGAAAGTGGTTTATCATGTATTAACTCCATGTTTACCTGCCACACCATTTTTACAAGTGGCTGCATCGTTTTAGAGTCCTATCAGAAATACATGAAGGATATATTGTCTCTGTATCCTTGCCAATACTTTTATTGTCATATGAGCATTGCTCTGCCTTTATTTCTTTTTTTTTTTTTTTGAGACAGAGTCTTACTTTGTCACCCTTGGTAGAGTGCTGTGGCATCATAGCTCACAGCAACCTTAAACTCTTGAGCTCAAGTGATTCTCTTGCCTCAGCCTCCCAAGTAGCTGGGACTATAGTTGCCTATCACAACGCCCTGCTATTTTGGCTCAGGCTGGTCTTGAACTCTTGAGCTCAGGCGATCCACTCACCTCAGCCTCCCAGAGTCCTAGAATTACAAAAGTGAGCCACTGTGCCCGGCCCAATTGTCTGTCTTTTTGATGTTAGCATCTTAGTCAGTGTGAAATGGTATCTTGTGGTTTTTATTTGCATTTCTCAGTTAATGATGTTTAACATCTTGTCATATGTTTGTTAGCTGTTTATATCTTCTTTGGAGAGGGGCTCATTCAAATCCTTTGCCTGTTTTTAGAATTGAGTTGTCTTGTTATTGTTGAATTCTTAGAGTGCTTTTTATAGCCTGCATATAAGTCCTGTATTAGATACATGACTTGCAAATATTTCCTCCCAGTCTGGGAATTGCCTTCTTTGAGGATGTCTTTTAAAGCACTAAATTTTAACTTTGATGAAGCCCACTTTATTTTTCCTTTTGTCATTTGCATTTTGGGTGTCACCTGAAAGGAATCAAGGCCTAATCCAGAGAAGTTTCTCTCATGTCTTTAAAAACAGAAATATGTAAAAAACAAGGATGGTTTATAATTTCTAACTGGCCCTTATCAGGCCTCAATGGCTTCCAGACAAAGTTTTGGCTAGGCTATCAAAGAAGTGTTAAAATCTTAATTTCATAGCTATCTGGCGGTGTGAGGAGGGCACAGCTGTAGGCATTTGGACACTGCAGCAATTGGACATCCCTCAGACCTCTAGTCTGACTTGTTAATGGCTTTTTAAGTGAGACACACCAGCCAAGTGAGTTAGACTATTTGGCAAGTCAATTCCTGCTCACTTGGAAGCGTTAATCCATGGAAAATCAGCAGAGGCCATCGGCTGGGAGGAAACCTGGATTTAATTTGCAGGGGTGAAGGAGAAAGAGCTGTTGTCTGTAGTCTCAGGAGTTTCCAAGTACACTTACAAGGCTGTCTGGAAGAAGGTCTTCTCATCTCTCGCTCTTAACCTGATTCTTCAGTTCCGCCTGTGTTTGTTTAGGCCGCCCCCATGCCTGCCCTGTGGGTAAGGGAGGTCTGTCCTGGAGCCTGCCCTGCGGGGACTGCCTGTTCATTGGAGGGAGGGGAAAATACACGTGTGAAATAATAAGAAATAGTTTGCTGACAATGTCATGTGTTTTCTGTTTACTCCTTGACTTAGTCTATTCTGGCTTTTGTCAACCACTCCGATTCTTCTCTCAAAAAACAAGGGCAGTCACAGCCACCTATCAGGTCAGGTCACATGTAACCATTTTCCCAATCTGGGTTTATAGCCTTGATGTTTCTTCTGGATTTCTACCTGCCTGTCACACGTCTTTACCTGGAAACACTGACAGCACAACTTGCACATACCCAAAATGAAACTCCCTCACCCCTCTCCCTCGCCGCCTCTGCGCCCCACAGTCCCTTCTCCTGCTCCCATCATGGCGCAGACACCTACCCCAATCGCCAATTCTCCAGCTGTCACCCTTCCGTCACCTGTTCTAGTTATTGATGTTACTTCCTTCCCATTCTCACTGCCTGAAATAGACTTTCTTTCCTGACTACGATGAGACAAGGCTTCTTCCACACCCACTTTCTCTTCTGAGCCTTTGTCTACTTTCTGTAGACTTATTTTGTTAAATCACGAACCTCCTCCTGCCAGGTCTTCATTCACACATCCTCAGTCCTCGAGTGCCTGGAAATGAAGTCGAAATCTCTGTGTGGCTTCTGTAGATCTGCTCCTTCTCCCGTGCCCTCCCTCTCTAGCCTCACACGGGGCTGAATTCCTCCCTGATCTCTCATCACGCCCTGCATCCACATTTTTGTCCTCCCTCCTCTGCCTGGAACATCCTTTCTCCGTTTGGTTAATTTTTAATCAGCCTTTAAGTTTCAGGATCCAAGGTGAGCTTGGAAACTTTTCCTAGAGATCTATGGAGACTTAGACTTCTCTCGCGGTTCTTACCATACTTTTGTGATTGTACATGACTTTTCCCTTCCCTCCATTCCCTCACTCTGCCCCCCTCCAATGCATTTTTCAATCCCTTGATCTCCTTGCCCCCCCACCCCCTCGCCATGTCTCTCTCCCCCTGTAAATTGATTTGCTTCTAGACAAGCAGGGCCAGTCCTGCCTGAGCACCCAGCAAAATGCCTTGCCTAGAAGAGATGTTGTATAAAGGGTCTAAAGCAGCGGTTCTTAACCTGTGGGTCGCGACCCAGAGGAACTGTATTAAAGGGCCACAGCATTAGGAACATTGAGAACCACTGGTCTAAGGAATACATTTCCTGAGCCAAACATGATGAAATCTACTCTCCTCACCCACCTAAATGCAGACTTGTCCAAATTTCAAGTCAGTTAACAGCGTAGTTGAAGTGCTTTGCATGTGACGATTTTTGTTGTTGCTCTTGTTGGATGGTGGTGGAGAGTGGGTAAAGCGAGAACAAAACCCAGAAAAGACAAATGTGAAGAATTCAGTGAGGCCACATTGCTTGTGGAGGGGCCGAGCCTGCCATGGTTCACGTGAACCTGTGTGCGGTTGTCCTGGGGATGGGTGGCATGGTCATGTAGCAGTTTACTTGGACTCTGGCTTTAGAGTCAGAAGAGATTTGAATCCAGGCTTGTATGTTTCATTTGTGGTAATGGGCCTAACTTTTCTGAGCTTCAGGATACACCACCACTGTTACAGGAAGCAAACACCCTCCCTTGGGGGTTTTGCAGGAACAGATAGGACAACACGTGTGCTGAGCTTAGTGACGTGCTTGCAGGTGGCATGTGCTTATCAAACAGGAGCTATTTGGTGTTTATGTTTAAAAGAGTCTGTATGTATTATTTAAATAGTTTAGGAAAAATACTTGTGGCATTTCTGTCATGTCTGACCAGTTCCCTTGAGGACAGTCCCTTTTCTTATTTTCTTGGGCTGGGGACCAGGCTTCCCATCCTGAATGCTACCAGTGCAGAGGGAGATGTGCTGTTCAATCCAGTGAGCTCAAATTGCCCACAGTGAAATTCTTCCTAGAATTCGTCCTTGGGGGTATTTAAATAGCAATGTCCAAGGCTGTAAACACAGCTGAGAAATGCTGTTATTGCGTTTACAAATCTCTTTTCTGTAATATTAAGACATCTTGATTTAATTGGTAAGCTGCTCTGTGATAGCGTTCAATTTAAATGAGGTTTGTGGAGTGGGGAATCATAACACAATCTCTCATGGACCCAAGATTGCTGATTAAGTCTACCTTATTGCCGTGTGTCAAAATTAAATCACTGTCTATTGTCATGAACCAGTCAATCACATTCCCTTTTTGATTGTAGAACCTGCTTGTGGGGGAGGTAGAGAAAGTGAGGCTATAAAATAGAATTTTACCACTTGTGTTGCGTGGCCTACTTTATGGCATTGCAAGAGCTCTCGGCTCGCTAGAATATTATCAGTCAGTATTTTCTTTGGAAACAAAAATATAGACAAGTACATAACACTAAAAGAGTGGAAATCTGAATTAAATATAATATAGAGAAACATATAATCTTGTCTTTAAAAAATTCCAGAAACATTAGACTCCTATAATTAGAAATATTTTCAACTTAAACATTTTCCTCCCTAGTCTCTCTTTTGTGACAGGAATAAATTGGGGGGAAAAAAATTTGCCCTATCACCTTTCTGAAGTAGAAAGCAGAAATGAGCATTTGTTGAGTGCCCTGAAGTCCTGGACAAAAAAAAAAAAAAAAAGATACTGTCACTACTGTGTTTGGCTTACAGGAAGATGGGATGAGCTCATTTAAAACGTGAAGCCTCCCACCATTAAAGCTTCACACGAACGTGCACTGACACAAAATCAAAGCTGATGTGAGAACATAATGGAAAGAGATTATGTCAACACTTCCAGTCTCAAAAATGCTGTGAGGTAGAGACTTCTCAGCATGTTCTGTGACGCTGCTAGAATCTATCTCCTATTTGGTTAAATGGCAGAATTCTTTGACTCCTTATTATTTTAGTTGAGCTCAGTTGGAGCGTGCCTTCCATGGGAAATTATTGATGCAATTTCATTAATCCTGATCACCATGGTGACGTCTAGCTATAAACTTGGCTGAAAACACCGTTGGGCAGGCCAATCAGGCGTCCCACACTCCTAGCACAGGTGGCCCTCTGTGCAGAGTGTTCTGACGCTCTTCATTCCTGTGTTCTAGCAGATGGCGTGGGTGGCGGGGTACAGTCAGTTCCCTATGCACTCACTCCCATGTTCAAGTAGATTCTGTGGAAGGATGGCGTGTGCAGCACAGATCTTGAGATCCTTCAAAGGGTTCTCAAAGCCCCTCATTGAGCCCTCAGCAGTTAAGAGGGAAATGATGGTAAGTGAGGTAGAAGCCCTCTGTGAATGAAGGAATGTTCTGGAAGGGGCTATAAGTCTGGATTCTCATGCTGGCCATTTTCTCTATGACTTTGGCAAATGATTTATTTCTCTGCTTTTGCAGATGGAAAGAATCATAAAAATGGTCCTATGAAACCATAAAATGCTATAGAGATGCTAAATACACACCTTTTAATAGGCTCTTCTCCACTTTTCTCAGGACAGTTGCTATTTCTAGACCTGAGTGGATCCGACTGTAAGGCTCTAAGAAGAAAACAGGGTGTTAAACTGGCTGCGGGTGTGCTGAGCTGCAATTAAGGAAGCGGCTGTGGAATTAGTGACTCACCCTTCATCAGCAAAGCTGTCTCATGCTGTGTTTTTGATTTTTCTCCCTTGTTCAGTTTATTTGAAGTCTCTCTTTTGTGACAGGAGAAAAATGACAATTATCCTCCTCTTGTGCTGCTTCCATTTTTGGTAAGCAGTGGGTAGAGTTTACATCGGATGGAATTTCAAAGGCTGTTTTTGCGAAAAATCATTTCCTCTTGACAATAGCAAAATGGAGAGAGACTCTAGGTGGCTGTTATGTCACCAGGCTCAACCTTCCGTAGAGACTAAATTCAAGACTATCCCATAGACATTGGGAATCTAGTTATTGCCACTGTCTGCCTTTGAAGTTCCTGCCTTTAAAATTGTCCCAAATTTTGCATTAAGCTTCCCGCCCCCTAAAATGCCAAAAAAAAAAAAAAAAAAAAAAAAATTCAGCATATTAGATTTAAAGATCTAATTGGTTTTTACTAGTGGGGTTCACAAATCAGGCAGCATCCCATGGACGAAATAGAAATGGCCAGCACGGAAGTCAGTTGCCCTAAAGCAGCTCAAGTAGGAACAAGAAAATGGCAGGTAAAAAACTGGGCTGGTTAACATCAGGCTACTTCAGGCTACTTTCTTTGTATAGGTGACAGCAATCCCAGGGCCTCGAGCACTTCCTTGTCTGCTGGCTCAGCTCAGTGGGGCCCCTTTGGATTGATTGCTGTGAATCTCCTGGTTGGAGCCTGTCTCTGGGTTCAGTTTGGTTATGTGGCACTTGGCGTGAGTGGCTCCATTTTGCTTTGGTCTGGTCTGTTGGGGTCTAGTGCAGCAGCCTCGTTTTACCTGCCAGATGTTGCCTCCACCCCTGTGTCACTTCCATCACCGGCGCTGATTCATTACTGCCTTATTCCCACTGAGTCGTCTGTGCTTGGGAGGAATATAAAGTCTTTTCAATACAGGGTTAATGTGAACAGATTATAGTGAATGGTAAATTTCAGCGTTGCTCTGAAGCCATCTGCATGCAGATTTTGAATTATCTGCTTCTTTGTATGTTATCTATGTAGTAGTACTTTTCCATTGGTGCAAATGAAGAGTCAATTGAACTCCTTGTCTGGAGTGAGAAAAAATGAAATTGGGAGTCAAACTGTGCAGAGGTTGTAACTGGCTCTTCAAGGCTGAAGTGGTTCCTTGTATGTATTTTGTCCAGTTGGTATAAATTCAGATTTAAATGCATTTAACCGCTTTCAAATGCAGCTTGCTGTAGTCCCCACATCTCCTTAATGTCTTATGCCCCTGCCTGTTTCACTGCTTTGCTCCCGGCCTGGTCCCTGAATGAATTTGAGTTTTCAACCCTTGGTTTAATGACTGTTCCTACTATGAAACTATGGGTGCTTATGCTAAGGACTTTATCTTTTGCTCTTGCATGGCAAGAAAGGATATCTATACCAGAACAATAATTGGAAACTAAAAGAGCAGAAAGAGCAGAAAACAATTGGAACACAGCAAAAGACAATATTCGAGGCAGGAAAATAATGACATACGAAAATGAAATGAAGATCCAATGCGTCTGTTAGAGACCTCCTACAGAGGAAAAAGGAAAAACAAAGTGTAATGATAAAATTAAAGAAATTTTTTAAAAGACTATCAGTGGTGACACACACACTCTTACAATTAGGAGAAGCTAAAGTACAATTAGGAGAAGCTACAAAAGGGTCTCAGATCCAACTTGGGAAAACTCAAAGCATGCAACATTTTAAAAATAAAAATTAAGTACATAGGATTCACGCTTCTCCATTCTTGTGATGCTTTACTGAGAATAATGTCTTCCACTTCCATCCAGGTTAATACAAAGGATGTAAAGTTTCCATTTTTTTTTTAATAGCTGAATAGTATTCCATGGTTAACATATACCACAGCTTGTTAATCCATTCCTGGGTTGGTGGGCATTTAGGCTGTTTCCACATTTTGGCGATTGTAAATTGAGCTGCAATAAACAGTCTAGTACCAGTGTCCTTATGATAAAAGGATTTTTTTCCTTCTGGGTAGATGCCCAGTAATGGGATTGCAGGATCAAATCGGAGGTCTAGCTTGAGTGCTTTGACGTTTGTCCATACTTCCTTCCAAATAGGTTGTACTAGTTTTCAGTCCCACCAGCGGTGTAAAAGTGTTCCCTTCTCTCCACATCCACGCCAGCATCTGCAGTTTTGAGATTTTGTGATGTGGGCCATTCTCACGGGGGTTAGATGGTATCTGGGGCAAGACATGATTGCAAAAGGGACTTTACCTAACAAATGCAATCAGTGTAACCTGGCTCATTGTACCCTCAATAAATCCCCAGCAATAAAATAAATAAATAAATAAAAATTAAGGTACTTTAAACTAGTTTAACAAACATTATTTGTACTTCATGTACATCTGTAGTGTTTGACTTGTGATAACAAGCATTAAATTACCATCGCAATTTTAAAAAGAAAAGAAGGTAATGATCATCCATCCCTCCCTCTGATTCTACTATTTGGAATGGCCATTGTTCAATAGATTGAAAAAACCAAAAATCTGTTCACTTTTCAAAATTCTAGTGATTTTAAAAGACAATACACATGTAAGAGAAAGCCTGAATCCTCCTGTGACCTTTAAGTTTTTGTGTCCCATGATTAGGCAATAAACATATTGCAGTGTTTTCATGTTTAAATTAGTCTGGAATAATTGATATGTTCTCCAACTAGAATTGGAATATTTCTTGATCATATCAAGAAGACACTGAAACTGGAAGGCAGCAAGGGATCCTATTATGGGTGCAAAGAAAAGGGAGGGAATTAGGCAGGTTCCTGGCAAGGTGCTTTCCAGCTGGGTAGGTGTGTGTGAAAATGGAGGCATAAGCCGTATCTAACTGCTTCCCTGAGACTGAACTCTATCAACCCTAGAAAATATAAGCCAATGTAAAATATGAGAATTTTGTTAGGTTAGAGGCTTTGTTTTTCGAAGTAAGAGTAGAAAATATTTTCTCTTTTGGTAATTATTATGGGTTCATAGGATGGCAGCAGATATCTCTAAGGAAGAAGTTGGGAGTAAAGTTCTGAGTACATAAAATTACTGTTTTTTTTTTTTTTTTTCTTTTTAATCTCCAGAAGACTTGAGGAAGCAAGTGCTGTGTAAGTTCCGAGCAAGACCCCCTGAAAAGTGAAAGTGATTTTGTAGGAGTGGGAAAAATACCCCAGTCACAAAAGTTAAAATGAGAGTAATCGGAAGCATTCACAGTACTTTGAATATCCTGTCCACATTCAGGGCTACTGATTGTATTTCTAAAGAAACTTATAAAACCAGATGTCTGGCTGGCAATTGGTTTTGATGAGTCTCCAAATCTCAGCAATAAAAAAATTTGACAGTTGTCAGAAGGCAGCTAGTTATTACAAGTGAGCTGGGGAATTTTCTTATCTGTTATAAGTATAGAACTATTACAGGGAGTCTTTGCATCATAATGTCATGTTTATAAAGAAGGTTTCAGAGCATATGGTTTAATCCCCAGATTTTTAAGAATGGCAGTTCATTTTCTTGGATGATGAAAGATGCTTTAATACCTTTACTGCACGAATATGGTTTTATTATCACCAATCAAAATGTCTTGGTATTTCTTCATTTAAAGAAATTCATTTTATAGGAATTACATTGCCGAGAATTCATGCCATGAGGCTGACGTGGCTTATAATAGTAGTTCTAAAGCTTGCGTGTGCATCAGAATAATTTGTGGGGACTTGTTAAATACATAGTTGCTGGGTACCCCCCCCCCCCATCAGGCCCTTAAGGTTCTGATTTAGCAAATCTGGGGCAAAATACTTGCATCTATGTTTTTTAACAGGCACCATGGCCAATTCTGAATCATAGTCAGGTTTGAAAAGCACTGGTTTCAGCAAGACTGATTTATTTCAAAAATTTTTCAAGCATCTTTAGATGTGCTATTCAGTAATAGAAGCTCCTTTTATTACTGGGTATATTCCAGGGAATCTCTCCCCCACTGGCCCTTTTCATTACCCCACTTTGAGTTCTCTGTCCTTATCTTTTTGGGCTATACCCACTGTTCACTAATGAAAGCTGGTAGCTTCTAAAATGGGTCAAGATTCACAGTTGATATAAGCTGAGAAAGAATAACAGGCCATTCTGCTGAATTATACTGGGAAAAAAAGAATAGGATAGCAGCCTAATGATGTTATTTTTGTCCCGTATCTTTAGACTCTCAGTTGGTTTTCCTCTCATCCAATGGGTCTTATGCAGAATTCCACTCTGTAAAGCAGAGGGGAAAATGTGGCGTGTCTGTGGCCTGCAGTCCTGTCCCCCTCCAACTCAGACCCTGGTGTCCCAGGCCCCTCTGTCTCCCATGAACTTGAATCCTGCTGTGACCTTTAAGTTTTTGTGTCCCATGATTAGGCAATAAACATATTGCAGTGTTTTCATGTTTAAATTAGTCTGGAATAATTGATATGTTCTCCAACTAGAATTGGTCCTTAGTTAAGATGTTTCACATGTAATCTAAAGTGTTTTTCATCATAAACCCATCTCCAACTTTTATAGTGAAATTCAAGTGTAAAAATAAGATGAGAGGTGTTAAGTTCAGTCTTTTTTGGAAGAAGACATTTATTCAATAAGTATTCATTAAGCTTGCTCTAGGTATGACATAATTCAGTTTATAAGATACAGTATACCCCCTATACCTCTTAAACCTGGAAGGTCCAACATTCTCATCAAATATCACTTCTTCTGATCCTTGCTTCCATAGCTCTTTAAAGAAATGGACACCTTTAGCACAGATGGGTTTATATCCAGATGATAATTCCAGAGCCATCAGGCCTTCAGCTTTTTGCTAGTGAAAGAAATCCATTTTATTGTCGCTTGAAAGCTCTCCTGGGATGAAGCTATTTTGGAGGAAGCCATGTATTCTCGAATATTTGGCTTTCAGAGGTTTGGTGTTTGCTTAAAAAAATAAATGATTTCTGACTTAATTAAACTCCTTTTGGTCCCTATTATACTGAAGGGGCCAGGAAAGCTGGGCAGGGATAGCATTGTATGATGTGTACAGTCTAGCTGGAAAGAAACTTCTGGCAGTAAGCAAGCACAGGAAACCCAAATAAAGGGTTCATTCAGGCTGCAGATTGCATAATGGGATTGAAGAAATCAAATCTACGAGGTTACCCAGCAGACCTAAAAAAAACCCAGCAAGGTTTTTTATATGTATTTGTGACTGTCAAAATTTACATCTTCCAGAATTTTCTAGTGAAGTGAGAGGGCTTCAAAGAACTCTAAACTCTTTCAAATGTGGTGGGAGCATCTTGTTTCCCTGAGAAGATGGAAATCCTCCCTGCCCTTTTTTATCCTGTGTTTCTATCTTATATGCTATAAAAACAAAACCTTAGGAAAATGAAAGATGAATGCATGTTCCAAAAGAATACAGAATTACGACGCTCAGCTGACGTGGCCGTGGTTTCTTTTAGGAGATGAAAAAAATTAAATGTGTAGATGAGAAGCATTAGAATGAAATCCACTAGGTTACCATATGCTTACTAAAAAATCAAAGGCAGCAGCAGCAAGGGAAACTTCTTAGCAGAAGAAATCAAATGCTAGATCCAGTTGGGATGAGGACCTCAGAGATCTAAACGGATGACATTAGGGTAGCTGAGCGTGGGCTCTGCGGAGAGAGCACTTGGGTCTAAATCTTTGCCCTGTCACTGACTGTGAATGGTCACCTGACCTCTCTCTGTCCTCTTTCCTGGGACAATCTGCAATAGGCCTCCTAGCTAATGCACTGAGCCTAATGCCTAGTGCCTAGACAGCGCTCGGTAAATGTCAGCATTAACATCACCACCACTTCATTGTCATTCTCTAATAAAAGTTAAGCCCTTCTCTCTTGAATAAGCTCATACTTTAATACCAAAGGTTCCTTTTAAATAGTTTTGAAGCAACCCACAACAGAATTATAAGTGAGGTGTTGCTGTGACTTACTTCAAAAATAATACCCCTATTACTATATAAATGCTAGCCCTGAGTACGCGTACTGTGCACTTGAATTTAATTGAATTGGGGGGCAGTAGCATTTGCACTGTTGAAGAGCTTGTATTTATTTGCTTTCTTGTATTAAATCTGGGGGTGTCCAAAAAATCTAAGAAGCTCTTTCCAAAGCTTGTCTGACAGTTCTAGAACCTGGGCCGGCACTCAGAGGGCACGTGGAGCTAGCACGTTCAGCTTCCTCTCCTTCTCTCTTGCTCTTGTTCTGCTCTTTTCTATGTTTTTGTTTTTATTTCCGACTTAAGCATGAAAGATCTAGACTGTGTTCATTGAGCTATTTACCTCACCTGCTTCCAAAGAGCTGTGGGTGGCCTGTGACCGTGGCAAGCAGGAAGGCTTGGGGATGGTGCTTCATGTTGGGGATAACCCTGGTTTGAAAATGTGGGAAGCAAGCTGGGAAGCTGGAGAGCACCGCGTGGCTGCCAGATCCGAAAATGTTGAAATAGAAAGATGTTGGAACAGAAAATCAAATGCCTTTTATTCACCAGCCTACACGTTCACAAGTACCTTCCAGGAAGCGTAAGCAGGTTCTTTGTGTGGTGGCCTTTCAAATGTCAGTCTTCAGAAGGATTGATTGCTGTTTTTAGTGGAGGCTGATCTTTCAGGCAGTTAGGTAACATTAAAGTAACAGCCCCTACTTACCGCGCCCTTGTTCCGTACCAGGTACCGTGCTCAGCTCTGTCCTCCCATTTTTCTTTCAATCAGGATAACATCCCTGTGAGATAGGGAATTATTACCATCCTCGGTGCGCAGTTGAGGAAGCTGAGGTTTGAAGACCAGTCACTTCGCCAGGCTGCAGAGGTGAGATGTGAACCTGGGTCTATCCTCCTTGTGCTCTTCACCTTCTGCTATCCGTTCCATAGGGTACAGTGTATACCAGAAGGATATTTAATTTGAAGATAAATCAGGGCAGGCCTAGAGAGAATTAGGTGCACACTCAGAATAAATTTAACATATCCACCCTTATCTATTCTTCCCCTCAGGCTCACTTTTTAAAAAATCTTTTTTTAAAGGAGGGTTTAAAAAAAAAAAAGCACCAAACTTATTAATATACCATGGGCATCCATTCAGGTGAATACATACATGTCTATCTCTTAAAAATTTTTAAATCTTCCAGTTGACAAGTAAAAATTTCATATGCTTGCAGTGTATCGCATGAGCTTTTTGATTTCGGTATACATTGTGGAGCAGCTAAATCCAGCTAGCATCTGCATGACCTCACGTACGTGTCATTTTTTGGTGACAAGAACCCTTGAAATATAATTGCTTAGTAATTTTCAAGTATTATGATGTATCATTATGAACTTCTATCTCCATGGTGTACAATAGACCCCCTTGAACTTGTTCTTCCTATTTGACTAAATGTCATGTCCTTTGACCACCGTCTCTCCAATCTCCTCACCCCCTTTATGTATCTGTCTTTTAAAGGCTGAGGAATAAGGTTTAGATGCACCATCATTTATTTAATCATTCTGTATTGGTAGGCATTCAAGCTATTTCCTGTTTTGTGACAGTTAAGTACATTTCTCATTCAAAAGCTGCCAACATCTCCTTCTCTGTCACTATGTGATAAGAACTGAGTCGAGGTGACGCCTGTGCAATGAGGAGGCACACGTCAGGAGCTGAGCTCTGAGGGAGGAAAGTTGTCCAGACCCTGGTCCAGGTCTTGGCCCTACCATATTCCTGCCGTGTGGCCCTGGCCAAGCCATTTGATCTCAAGTCTGTCTCAGTTTCTTCGTATGAAAAAAGAGAAACAGTGCTGCCTGCTGGAATTGCTGTAAGGACTGACAGAAAAATGTGTGCACAGGGCTCAGGTGCTGAGCAGCAGAGCAGCCATGTCACTGGCACCTAGCAAAAGACACCACCTGGAGCCAGGATGTGACCTCTCTGAGGGCAGGACTGTGACATGTGTCCTTGGGCCTAACATGGAAGAGAAACTCAACAAATAATTATTGATCAAAAGAGATTTGAGAAACGGCTACTATTCCGGGCAATATTTGCCTCCTCCTTCCCTCATGTTTATTCTTGCGATCCCTGAACCACATTTCAAGAGTGTCTGGCATGGAGCACCTCTAGTGGTTTAAACAGTTTTACACAGAAGGAAGATTGGGGTGGAATTTCTAGAAACCTTGCCTCACCATTTTTATTCGCCCAAATGATGTGTTTTGAGTCCGGTATCTGAGCTCTGAACCACTAAGCCACACTGCTGTGATAATGATGATGTGATGACAGGTACTGTTGATAGAGCACTTAGTGCCAGAGAAACATGCCCAGCACCTGCTGCCATCCATCCCCTCACCAGCACAGTAACCCTGCGAGGAATACGTCCTCATTATCTACATTTCATCTCTGGGGAAACCAAGGCTTGTATAAATGTGCCAAATCTTCCCAGGTTAGTGGAAACAGGACTCTCATGCAGCTCTGCCTGACACCGGTGCTGCCACGCTGATCGCACGCCCTGCTGCTGTGACTGTGTGATATTGGGCCCAGTTCTTATGGAAATTAGTATTTGAAAAGGGACTGGGGACATTACTCTAATACTTAAGGGAGTGAAATAGAGATGTACAGGGAGCCAAATTTTGATGTCGCTCCTTCAGTGCTGATATTTGGATTTTCTAAGTGAGTATTAGGACAAAGACAGTATTCAAGAAACTGGTCTGGCCACTTTGTGTAGAATGAGGTGGTGACAGCTGGAATCCAGGAAGGCAGCTAAGAAGAAAAATGTCGTCATAGGCATGAGATGAAGAAGTCGGGATGAGTCGGATGGCAGTGGAAAGAGACACAAATGGGCCAATGTGAACATAAATCAGGGAGTAATCAGACCTCACCCAGTGGCGTGGGGCGCAGGGAGTGTGGTCTACCAGCCCGCTGGGTGTCCTCTCTCCCTGGGGAGTGGGCAGGTGCTCCCAGACATTTCTTACCCTTTCCAAACTTTAGAGAGCATTCACAGGCGGTATTCCCCAGCCTCTGAGTCTGTCTCCTGTTTGTCCTGTTGTAGATGAGGAAGTACTTCCTTTTATCCGAGGCTCACTGGGTCTGGGCTTGTGTTGTGATCTGGAGGCCTTATTTATCTGGATTTTGTCTAAAGAGTACCTCCCACCAGGGCTCTCGGGAACAGTGTTGAGACCCCACCTTCCAGATCTGGCCTTTCATCTGGTTGAGTACAGAAAATGAATATTTTCAGGATATTCAGTTCAGTCTCTGCCTCATGAAAACTAAATGGAAGAATGATGTAGCGCGGCGGTTCTCAACCTGTGGGTCGCAACCCACAGGAACTGTATTAAAGGGCCGTGGCATTCGGAAGGTTGAGGACCACTGATGTCGAGAGTAGAGCTCAAATCCTCTGCCACTCCTAAACTATTTAAATTCCTTAATTTCTCTCAGCTTCAGTTTCCTCATAGTAGCAGGAGACCTTCCTTTGAAGATACTGTGTTGGTGAAATGGGCCCATATGTATAAAGCACTTGGAACAGCGCTTGGGGAATTGACTATACCTTCTAAATATTGTGTTAGTATCATCATGACTGGTCCATAAATAAGAATCACTTTATCTTGAATTACTTTTATCAAATCTCAGACCTCCAGATCCAGGACTTTCTGTACCCTTTCTGTCACCTCGTCTGTCCCCCACCCTCATTAGGAGACCTTTTAGGCATGTAATACCTCTGGGAAAGTGACAAAGTATTCATATGTACAATGGCAAGATAACCTTTCTGGCAATGGAATTGGTTAGTTTCTGAGCTCCAGCATCTGGTTCTGCTGGGTGAAGATAATTTCCCCACTCAACCACATGACTCTAATGTTCATCCCTGTTGGCCGATATATTCTTTCTGTTGATGTGTTAGAATCATTCATCAAACCAAAGTCACGGTCATCTCTCTTACAGGCCTGGGAAAATGATCATTTTTTCACCTTTTATCTGCTGATTAGCATTTGTGTTTAAGTGGCATCTTGCAACAAATGACGTTTTGGTCATGGTAGGAAGAGATTTGAATTAGGACAGCAACTGAGAGGCACTGGATGGACAAATTATATTAGGTGTAGTTGCTACAATCAGGGTATCTGAAGAACAGAGATGAGGGAAAGTGGCCAAAATTCTGTGTCAGTTGGAGAAGATGCTCACCAGGGGTATTATATGTACCACCTAGAAGCCTCTGCGACTCCCACAGCTGGAAGGAACCACGGTTACCTCCATTCTCTTCATTTTACAGATGAGGAAACTTCTTAGCAAATAGGTGATAGACTGAGATTCTATTACTTAGAGCAAGCAGGGCGTGTCTGAGGGCGTGGGGGTTTCCTCTGAGCAGCTGCCTCAGCATAAGCCTAACAGTAGTGGCTTCGGTTTTTCTTCCTACTGCACTGAAATCATTTGTAGTAATGAACCTACCTATCCATCTATATTATAGTCATCGAATTATCTTCAGTAACTATATAGGTGTTATTCGTTTAAACCTTTGAGACGCACAAAAATACTTGGGTTCACCACGCATGTCTGCCAGATGCACTTAAGGAGATTCTTCACTGGATAGTAATTGTCGTAACTGCCGTCCTTCTCTGGTAATGTCTTCTATAAAAATAATAATTTGCACTTCAAATGTCTCTTTCTACGAGTTGCTCAAAGAACCTTGCAGTGATCACTTACCTCCATTTGTGGTTGGAGGTGGGGTAGGGAACAGCCCAGCGGTGCTCAGTAGGGAGAGGAGGGCGGCCAGAACTCCTGGAATCCAACTGAAACCTAGTTTTGTTCAGACTTGATCCTTATGCATCACTTTAGAATAACAAGGTATGTGCTCAAAGTGCTTTCATATTTATTAACTTAATAGAATCTTTAAAACCCTCTGAAATAGTAGTAGTAGTAAAACTGGTGATTAAAACAAGGCAGAGAATTCGCCATAATTCTTTCCAAAGAGGTGTATTAGTTTGGACTTTCCCTGATGGATGCAACTATGTACCCTAATCATTTGTACCCCCATATTATTCTGAAATAAAAAAAAAAAAAGACAAGTCTTTCTTTAAATTCTTTCTGGCCCTAGCCGGGAGCAGTGGCTCACGCCTGTAATCCTAGCACTCTGGGAGGCTGATATGGGTGGATTTCTTGAGCTCATGAGTTCCAGATCAGCCTGAGCACAAAAAGTGAGACCCCATCTCTACTAAAAATAGAAAAAACTGAGGCAAGAGGATCACTTGAGCCCAAGAGTTGGAGGTTGCTTTGAGTTATGATGCCGTGGCACTCTACCCAAGGCAACAGCTTGAGACTCTGTCTCAAAAAAAATAAAAAAAAATAAGTAAATAAATAAATAATTTTTGGCCCTAAAAACACCAAATTGATGAGTGATGGAACCACATTCCAAGACCCCTGACAAACTCTAGTGCTTTTTTACTAGATTCTATTACCCAGAGATGTACTTTCATTGATAATGCCTTGGTACTTTTAAGAGGAAGCCTTTTTTCCTCTGGATTAAAAAAATAAATTACTTATTCCTCATTACATGAATCCAGTTAACTCTCTCAGGAGTGTGAAGAAATCATTTACACATCCATGAGCTACAACTCAGTGCCATTTTGCTCCAGGAGTGTTCATACAGGTGACATTTGACAGTGACAACTGCCTTGAAGAAGAAAAAAAGCCATTTTGACTAGAATAGACACAATTAAAAATTACATGGCAGTTTTCAGTGACTTCAGTCTTTTGTGGGAGAGGCAATTCAGTGTTTTAAGACTGACTGTGGCCGTATCAGCTGTAAAGATTACCTGTAGGCAGGACATTACTGTTACCTGGGGCGGTAATCTTGGTCCAAGGTCACATTCTGAGCACGTTGTAGGTCAGTCGCCCAGCATTGCTAACCACTTTAATTCAAGACTTCAACATTCAATTGTAGCATTTCCCTCCTGAGCACAGACACTGCGCTGGCTGGTCCCTGGTGCTGTTTCCCTGCCTCCCAGCGTTGACAGGCTGTGAGGACACAAGTGCCCACCACACGCAGCTCAGTCCTCTGTCAGTTCTTTACCACAAGCACACACTTTTATCAAAATAAAAGTAAGATGAGACACAGAATATTTGATTTATTATAGCGGTGGATCCTGGCTCAGCGGCTTCCTGGGTAGGCGACGTTGGTTACACCAACTTTGCCTAGCTAGAAAGGAAGGAGGATAATTCCTGCCTTATAGGTAAGGATTAAATGACAGTATGTATGAAGTCTTAGGGTTAGGGCCTAGAATGTAGCATTTTCCAATAAATCTCAGTGTATCTCAAATTGCTGTTGAGTAAACATAATCTGCATTGCTCGTGAAAGCTTCAGACGGCCGTGCCCACCCCAACCCCGACCTCCCAAGGATTTGGGTGCAGTAGATCAGTTAGGCCCTAAGAATATAAAGCCCCATGGGTAGGTTGGTGATCTGAAGGTCATAGCTAGACATTCCATGCTTTTCTAGGTTCTGAGCAAATGTGCTATGTAACAAGTTCCCCAGACTTTCCTGGGTTATGGTCTAATTTCCAAATTTTACAAAGAAAGATATTGCAATGTTTAGAGTTCACTTGACCAAATGCAAATAGCTAGAAATAGAAAACTGGATGTTTAAGAATTTTTCTGTTCATTGCCTGTATGTCATCGGGCACCTTCTGTGGCAAACTCCTTCCCAGCTGCAGGGAACATGGTGATAAACAAGGCAGGCCCAGACGGAGAACACTAAATGAGTCACTCCCCTTTCCTGGGAGCCCAGGGCTCTTATTTCCCACGATACACCGTCTCTTTAGCATCAGGATGACTTTCAAGTCCCCAATGCCAGGATCTTAGCTCTTGCTCCAGAAAGGTGTTGAGTCTCCATGGAAGTACCAGATGGCATCTCTGGCTTCCATCAGATTTGCTCATCCTTATCATCAGCTGTGGAGCAGAGCCTCCTGGGACAGCAGAGGGGCCTTCCTGCCTAGGAGGGCAAGGCCCTCTAAGACCTCTTGGTCTCTAGGAATAAAAATGCACCATTTTTCTTGGGACCTTGTCTGACAGTTGGCTCAGTGGGTATAATCTCCCATTATCATCTACCTGTTCCATCTTGATTCTAGCTATACATCTAAGCTTCCTGCTGGTGCTGTGCAGTGAGGATACCAGGACTGACTATGTTCCCTTCCTCCTGCCCCAGAATGTTGAGGATTGCCTGACCTCTCATTTTGGAGTTTGTCTGCAGCCATGTTGGGTTCTATGCCCACCTACAATCTCAGGCTCAGCCTTTCTGTAGGACAAGCCCCAAATGGCCCAGGGAAGCAATTTCTTTGGGTTGTATTTGATATAAGCACACATTCAGGTCTTTTTGAGAGGCAGTGTGCTGAATGGAGAGAGAACTGGTCTGGAAGCCCAGTGTGTGGTCCCCCTATTCCAGGCAGCTTCCCAGGGGAGTACCAAATCTCTCAGGAGAATGCCAGCTCTCCTTCCAGCCCACGAGCACTGTAGAACGTGACAGCTAGTGTCTGCACTGGGCTCTTGTTTCTGCATCCTGACCTCGTTGACCCAGGTCCCTGACCTCTTGAGCTTCAGGTTATGGTTCCTCAGGGTCCAACACCTAGAGACCATGAGCCTTTGCTCACTGATCTGTGGAAGTTTCTGCTTCCTCCCTGCAGCTGTTACTGACCTCTCTGGACTTGGCCACCTGTCTCCTCCTCTTATGACCTTGCTAGGTTGTTGATTCCCCTGACACCTCCCTTCTCAGCCCACCAAGCTCTGTCCTGCTGCTGTCCAAAGTCATATGGACGGAGCTGCGTCCCCTGCTGTATTTTCTTTCCTTTCTCCTTTTCTCTGACTTTCTCTGCACTATAAAAGAGCCCCTGCAACCAGCCTCACTATTTTCACCACTTTTCCTGCAGGGCCCACCTGAAAATGAAATACAGATTTTGAGAGAAACTATACCCATACTGAGGGTGAATAAGAATCTGATCTTGAAAAAATACATACTCTAAAAAGAAACTGTACTATTATCTTAACTATCACGTCTGTAAAATTGCTACTGGTCAGAAATTCACCAAGTGGCTTTGCTCTAAGTGTAATATGCAAATGAAGTGAATTCGTGGCATCTGAGACCCCAGCTTTGAAATTGGCCCTTTGTGAATCAAAAGCAGCCAATCTTATAGAAATACTAGCAGGCTCTATAATGACTGTGACTGCTTTGATATGAGGATGTATCAATATCTCGTGAAAAGATTTCCACTTCCTACCTGTGCAGTGAAGACAGAAGGAGAGGAGTGTGTGATGTGCTCATATCTGACTCAGCAACCTAAATACTTTATAATTTTTTAATTGATTCATCTGGAAGGAGGTCATTCCCTGTGGAACTCACAGATCTCCATTCATGTAAGGAAGGTAATTGTAGACCTATCTCCGTGGCTGCTTGAAATTCCATTATTGATGTGCTGGGCTCTTTGTTCCTCATTTTGATACAGATAAGATATTGACCTGAAGAAAATGCACAAAATATCTCTGTCTCTGCTAATAAACTGAAAAGTGATAGCGGTGCTGTTTGTTAATTTGAGATTTGTTTTGCTTTGCCAAATGGATTTGCCATTAATTTCTCTTAGGCCACACAAAACATTATATCAGCGACATGCAGAAATAGAGGTGGGATTGTCGAGTTGTTGCCAGAATTTGTCTTGATGATGCTTGATGCAGATTTAAGGGAGAGAAAGAGAAAAAAATCCACTGCATGTGGCTGTGGAGCCAGGGACAGAGACTGCCTCTGGGAGCGGGAACCACTCCTTTCAGAGCCCAGCTCGGTGGCCACCAGCCTTTCCCTTCAGCCCCCACACAGAACAAGTCAGTCAAACCATGCAGGAGTGACCTTGATCTGAAGAGAGAGAAGGAAATTGGATCCCAGGGTCTCAAAGCTGAGATACTGATGCACTAAACTCTAAAAGGCATTTTGTTTTTAACTAGCTGAGAGTTTCCCGTAGTTTGACAGCAACCCAAATAAAGAAAATACTTCAGGAAGCAAAGTGGATGTGCTGGAAATGAAGGGCATTACCTGATGGCTGAGTGAATTTGACAGCATTTTCTCCTGTTGTTTTGACACAGCTGTGGTTTCTCCCTTCCAGCTGGCGCAGTGCTCCGCCTAACCACTACGACCTGTCTTCCTAGGCTCAGACCTCTCCATCTTACTCACTCCCCACTGGCGCCTCCCCACCCCCAGGGACCACCCAGATCATTTTGTCACTGACCACACCTTTTGTTACTTCACCTGCTGCCTCGTCTTGCTCTCTTTCTTGTTTTATTGCTTCATGGGATTTAGCATTACTACTACAGAAATGTTGTATTTTACTAAAGGGACCCGAAATTTGACTTTGTTTTGGTCTCAGACTCTGAGCTGTGGTCAGCTACGAAGAAGCCAGAACCAAATTTGCTGCCCATTGCCAGCAAAATGTATAGAATTGTATGGTGGATACTCTGGGTCACGACCCTCTCCCTGGCTCCATCTAATTGTTTCTTCTCCTATCCTTCTCACTGGTGATCTTTTCTAAGCTTTTGTCAATCATTTTAGGGATTGGGTAGAGTGTTAAATAACTTCCTAAACTCCAGAACTTACCAACACAGATGTTTGCAGAGGCCCGCAAGTCATAAAATGTAAAATGTGGACTCAGCCCAGGGACGAGGGCGTGGTCTGTTTTGCTGGTGGCCACACTGGAATGAGAACCTCCTGTTGTCAAATTTTTAGATTTTTGAAGAGAAATCAGAAATCCAGAGACTTAGGTGAAAGTAATTCACAAATTTTAAACATAGGCAGCTAAATTGTGGGTATGTCTTTGGAGCCCCATCCACCCGGAAAAAAAAAATTGAGTGCCATATTCAGCTTGCACGGGGCTTTAAACATTTTATTTGGTAGCTACGCAGGTATGATGGAATTGACTATCCTCCTGTAGCTTTCTTAGGATAAGACCATGAGCCATTTGCCAAGCATCAAGTGCTGTTGAAGGATTCTGAAAGGAAGAGAAAAAGAAATCTAGGGGCCTAGTTTCCTAAAGACCTGGACTGTGTTACATTTGCTGTGAATTCAGCCTTCAAAATCCAGAATCTTGCTACTGAGCCCCAAACCTTCTCTCCCAGACTCCAACCAGTATAGAGTGCTGTGACTTAGCGGCAATGCCATGATGAACATGTGCCTTCGACCCAGTGAGGCAGAGATCCTCTCTTCTATCCTAATGTATTGTAGTCACATCTGTATCCCTGGTGAAGCCTAACTCTGAGATTTTGTCATTCCCAATAGGGGTTCAAGGGCATTTCCATCAGTGCTGTCCTGAATATGGGATCCCCAGAAAGTTTCTCTACCTACAGTTTATACTGTGAGAGAAAACAAGGAATTCATAAAGTTAAAATTATGAAACTTATTTTGAGATTACATGCCTTTATTTTATTTTATTTTGTGATTGTGTGTGTGATGGATGTATTTGCTTGACACAAAGAGCTAGTAACCTTAGAATGGTTCTCCTCAGCTCTCTTTGTTCTTTTATTTTTAGGTGGTGTTTGATCTGGGAAATCTAAAAGTCTGTGACCAGACTTGAGCCACACCCTCAGGTGGAGAGAGGAAGGGAGGCTGCACCAGGTTCAGGGAAGAGTGTTCCCCTCCAGTCAGAGCAGTCACCTTTGTGAGGGGAGTCTCTCTTCATTCCCTCCACACTGGAAAGAAATTTATCCAAAAGCTGTTGCAAGAAGTTCAGTTTTGGGGGGGAGGGAGGGGATGACCTTTTTAATCTTTGAAAAAGAATGCTTTACTCTTGAAGTACAAAAGAACTTTTTGTTGGTGTGCTTGAATTCAGCAAACAGACCTGGAGACGGCCCTGAGGGACAATAGGCTCGGAGATCATAGGTGACACCATGGCACTCTGAGCTGTTTCATGTAAGCATACCAAACCTGCACTTGGGACTGGCTGCCTGCCTTGTGTGTCTTATAAATTGGTCCTCGTATTGATTCCTTACTTGATGGCTGTGGAAAGGAAGTCTCCTGTCTGTTTGGATTCATCTTTCTGTGGGCCGGCTTTATGCTTATCACATAAAATCTCCCCAGCTCTGTTGAATTGGCAATGACATCCTTGCTGAGAATTTGGCAGGGTGTGGAGGGGTGTAAAGTGGCTGTAATGGGAGAAGTTATAGAAGAGGATCCCGTTTCCATGTTGAAATGGCACTTCATTGGTGTAACTTCTTGGGACCAGAATAATTCATTCTAGGAAATAGAGAAATGATTGACAAGTTCATAATTATTCACAATTATTTAGTGAGTACCAAAGTGAGTGCCAAGCTCTATATATACCAGGTATATTCAGAGACCAAAGAAATATTCACCAAAAATTCTTAAAATTTTTTTTAAAAACTCTGTACTGATAGCTGGGACCATAGTAACCACTCTTCAAAACAGACCAAAAAAGTTCCTGGCCTCCGTGATCTGAGTGTCATAACAGCAAAACCAAAACCAAACCCACAACATACAAGAACAAATGGTATTGCCTAGAATGTGAGAAGGGGATGATTCTGCCTGGAAAGTGGAGCAGGGCACGTGTGATCAGGAGCTTGGGAAAAGGGATTGCTATTGAAAACAGGAGGGTTGGAGTAGGTGGCCCTGATCAAGTGACATTCGAATGATGACTTGATACTTTAAAAAGTATCTACTATTCTGGCTGCTTTGAGGACAGAAAAGTGAGGGGAGACTCATTAGGAAGCCGTAGCAATCATCCTGGCAGATGGCTGGGAGCAGGGTGATGGCTGTAGAGGGGTGAGAAGAGGTCAGATTTCTGTGTGTTTTGAAAGTTGAGCCAGTGTGGATTTCCAATGGATTGGAAGCATTAACAATGTTGGGAAGAAATTTAGAGATCGTTTAGACCTCTTCTGAGGCCAGGTAGGTAAGGCAAGTGAATGAAACTAGCCGCATGACAACAATAGGGCTTTTAGAAACACAGTGTAATGTCCTGTTACATTAAAAAAAAATTAAAACACCATTCCAGCCCAATTATATCTGCGCAATTAGCCCATGAACTTCCAAACTGCATCCTCTAATAGTCAAGCCCATTCCCTTTACAGATGAGAAACTCAAGGTCCTACAAAGTTTATTGACTTGTCCAATGTCATTAGAGACAGAATCAGGACGGGAGCCTCAGGCTTCCTCATTTGTAGCCCAGGGTTCTTCCGTTACATCTGTATTTGAACCGTGAACAGCTTTTCCACCTCCGTGTCACTCTGTGGCTGAGGGCCAGCGGTGTAGAATGGGTTTTTGTTTTTTCGTTCCCCACCAGTGCAATATGATGGGTCCCTTCTACTTTCCTCTTCATCTCTACCGTCCCTTGTCATCTTCTTAAACTTGTGTGCCCTTGGCTGTCTCAGCCACCCCAAAGACACCCTTTTAGTGCCCTGGGAATTGGGAGCCATGACAGGATCAGCGAACCTAGCAGCCTCACCAGTTTGGTGGTTCACAACAAACTATATTTTGCTTTAGGCAACTTGATGGATGTTTCTACATACATGTGGGGGAGAAGAATGACCGTTTAAAAAAGTGCAAAGTGCACGTCATAGTCCTGCATTTGTAAATATAAACAACAGCATTTTATTCATATAAAAGAAATATATCTTAGTATATAGAATAATTTCATGTATTTAATAAAGAAGGTATTGGCAGAGAAAGAAAGTTGAAAAAATTAGAGATCCAGGGAAACAGCAAGTTGTATTTTTTTTTATTATGTAAATGCCTTTATTTGAACTACTAAATTGCTAACAGATTGCATCACTTTTTCAAAGTTAGAGTAACATGATCTTGAAAAGTATAGCCCATAGCTTGACAAAGCAAGTTGTATTTTTATTACATGTCATTGACAGAAATGAACAACTTGACGGATTATAATCTCAAAAGAATTTTTTTTTTAATTCTAAGAATTTTTGGTGAATATTTACTTGATCTCTGAATATACCTGGAATATCAATCTGGAAAGTAATTTGGTAACATGCATTGACAGCTTTAAGATAATAATGAAAGTCATCAATCTAATAATCTCATCTGGGGGAACTTTATCCTAAAAAATAAAAAGGTAAAATTTGAGAAAATATTTATATCATAGCTTTATTTATTAGGTGCAAATTGGAAACTACCTAAGTATCCACTGTTTAGATGTGTCAGTAAATTCTGCTGCCCCTTCGTGGTGCCAGCGCCCCCGACACACTCTCTGTGCCACTCCCGTGCTTTATATATGAGAGTCTATTGTTAAAACTCTCACTGCTTCATTCAGTCTAACATGTTTTATGGCTCAGAGGTGAGAGTCCCATTTATCACAAAAACTGTGGAGCACACATAAAACTAAAAGGAGGAAAAGACCAGCCATAATCACAACATCCAAAGGCAGGGATGGTTAATATTTTAGTATTTTCCTTTCTAATCTCTGCAAAATACATTGATAGCTCAAGGGAATTTTGCTTAGTTGTCATCTCTCAATAATGAAAACGCCTTCAAACTATGTATTGATTATATGTGTGTGCAGGTGTGGGAATATTGTATATATACACGTGTGCTTACACTATATAAATTTATATCCTAATTTTTCAATTCTGAACCTATTCCAACTCATCTTAAATTTTAAAGTTTTAATAAAATTTCTAATTTACCCACTCCCTTTTAAAACACACTTGTTATGCAAAGTGATGTGATAGGGCTCAGCTGGGAAATCTGTCTCTGTAACTATTTTAACAGCACAGTGGCCTGGAGCAGTGTGGGGCAGTCTTTTATGAGTTTGCCCCAAACCTCCCCCAACCTCTAGCAATTCAGGCTTTCTCTTTGCTCAACCGTATCTCTGATCAGCCTCCTTGCTCATTCCTCATCATTCCACATCAGGAATCCACAAGTAAGCAATTCGGGAACCTTGAGTGGAACATGAGTGAAAGCTATTTCTGCAGCCTGAGCCTCTTCAATCAATACAAGATGTCAGCAGTTCTTTAGTCTGAACTTATTAAATTCTGATATTATTTTAAAAATGCTAGCACCAGTCCTCTGTGTCTGATTTCTAATCTCAGAAAGAAACAATAAACGCTAACATAGGTATTTCAAAGGGATTGGACAGAAAGAGGGTGCTAGGGTTATCTTTTCTTTTCCAGGGTGCTCTTTTATCATTTTCCTGACAAACTCATGTGATTTAACAGTTACTGGTAGAGCCTCTCACCATCAGTTTGTTACTGTGACTGCAGAAGCGCTCAACTTCATTGAATGTTGAACTTCATCTTGTGGTGAATTCAGACCTGGCAGAAGGCCATTGACTCACTCCAAGATGGAACGGTGTTGCTCTCTGAAACAAATAGACCCCAGGGTTCTGCTGTGTATTCTGAGCGAGACCGTAAGTGCACAGCATCCTTGTGGTAGACAGAGAAGTTGACTGTGCCCTATGGAGACTGTTTTCCCCAAATGTGTGCCATTCTAGCTTCTTGGCTTGAGATAGATGCTCCTCTAGAAATGTTCCTTGCTCAAAGCGTTTAGGGCAGGAGTCCTGGCAGGACTTCAGTATGCTACGTGCGGGACTTCAGTATGCTATGTGCGTTGTGAATCGAGCAGCACGAGAAGCAGACATAACATTTAAACCTACATGAGTGCAGAACCTTCTTCAAGGGAGAGTAGTGTTTTCCAAGGGCTGTTTTGGGATATTCTACGTTGGGAGCTTTGCCTAAGTAGGAGACTGGAATCTCAGTCTGTAAACTCAAGCATACAAGAAATAGCACATTTTGTTATTTTGAAATAGTAAGTTCTTATGTTAGTGCCCCGTCCCTCCCAGGTGGCAGAAAGCCTAACTTTGGCTTTCCTTGGAACTCTGTCCCTATCTTATCTGATAGTGATATGCCAGCGTTCTGGCCGTTGCTCCTCTGTCCACACTTGGCCAGTTGCTTGTCGTCTCGGGCAGTCCTAGAACTACCCCCATCCTCGGGATGCTTCGTGGACCACACTTGAGTCTCCACTGTGGATGGGTTGTAAATTCTTTGTTCTCTTTTTTTTTTTTCCTGATTCTTTCTCCCTCTACTCTAAAGTTCTTTTTACCCCCTTCATAAGTATACCTAGTGTTATATTTTACTATATTGTTTTCTGCTTAATGGATGATTTTCCATTCTTTTCTTTTCTTTTCTTTTTTTTTTTTTTTGTGACAGGGTCTCACTCCATTGCTTTGGGTACAATGCTATGGCACCATAGCTCACAGCAACCTCAAATTCCTGGACTCACGCAATCCTCTTGTGTTAGCCTCCCACGTAGCTGGGATTATAGGTACCCACTACAATGCCTGGCTAATTTTTCTATGTTTAGTAGAGACAAAGTCTCGCTCTTGCCCAGGCTGGTCTCAAACACCTGAGTTCAAGCAATTCACCCTCCTTAGCCTCCCAGAGTGCTACAATTACAAGAATGGGCCACCATGTCCAGCCTGATTTTTTCAATATTTAAGAAAATTACCTCCCTTAAATGTTTGAATTAATAAGAGGACTCACTGAGTTACATATCTGGGTGGGTCACAGCTTCTGTGGGGCAAGCTTCAGGTTTGATTCAGCAATTCAGTAGTGTCATCCAGGTACCAAGTTCATTCCTCCTCTGTCTTCTGTTGACCATCATATAATATTTAACCTAAGATCTATTCCTTCACAAAGAGGAACTATCCAAAGCACTTCCAAGCTTTACATTTGCATATCACAACTTCGAGAAAGAGAGAGACACAGTGAGTTTCAGTAGCTTTTCAGAATTTGAAGAATCCTCCCCCTCATCATAACTCTCATTAAACTTCTCCTGACATCTTCTTAGCCATCACTGCGTCCCATAAGTCCATTGAAGTTATTTTGAAATATTTCATAAACATGAAAAACATATATATAACAAATAAGATACATGAAGAAGAATAAAATGCAATTTTGGAGACCCCTTTTAGGCCTTTCTAGTATAAAATTGGACATTTAAATTCATGAACTCATAGAAAAAATGCTGCATACCTCCTTGCTGAATATCACTATAGTCATATTCTAAGTACAGCCCTTGGCCATCTGGTGACCCTGGTGATATTCAGCCATCAGGTATATAGCACTTTTTCTGGGATAAGTTCACAAGCTTAATTGTCAAACGTTTGTATGATGACAGTTCTGATGACCATTCCAGAAGAAGAGTTCTAAAATTGCTCTGAAGGATGGACTCATGAAAAAAAATTGAAGGTGGTCAAACTATTCCTTGTGGTTGATATTTTGGGGTCGTATTAAAATTATTCCATATTCCGACTTCATATATGTGTGTGCATGCATTTATACGTGTGTACGTGTCTGTGAGTCTGTGTATACTATCTATATGTGTTTAGCTGTGTGCACAGGCGGTGTGGTACTGACACAAAGGCAGAAAAACAGACCAATGATGCACAACAGAGAGCCTGGAAAGGAATCCATGCGTATGTGGGAATTTGGTAGATAACAGAGATACCATCACAGATCACTGGGGAGAGGTAAATGGTATGGAAACAGTTAATGGCCATATTCAAAACATAAATGGAATAAGGCCCTCTCCTTCAGGACGGGTCAACAAAGACATGTATGCATATGTGTGTATACACAGTTGCACACGTATGTATTGTGCATGTACACACGATACACACCTGGATACATGCATATACACACACGTATGTCTTTAATTGACCTACCATGAAGCACGTCGTGTCCTATCTCGTGTCCTATTTATGTTTTGAATATGGCTCTTCCTTATCGCAGCGTCATCTGTTTTCCTAGTAACCTGTAATGACCTCTGTTGTCATCTACAAATTTCCATATATGTGTGGATGCATTTCTGGGCTCTGTGTTATTACCTTTGGCTTGTCCGTCTGTCTTGGTGTCCAGGTCACACCACGACTAGCTTCTCTCCCTTTATGATAAGCCTTCAGTAGATGAGGCCGTCTCCTCCCACATCCCTGCCCCTGTAGCTTGTTCTTCAGGAATGTCTTGCTCATTCTTGGTCCTTTGCACTTCTATATACATTTTATAATTGGATTGGAAATTTCCAGCATTTTTTTTGTACTACCTAACTGTCTAGTTTGGGGGAAGGGTTGATACCTCTGTAACATTATCATGATGAGTCTTTCTATCTGTTCTTTACCCATATCTACGTAGTAAATCTTCAGTGCCTTTCGTGACTGTTATAAGTGGCACTTCTCAGCCCTGCATCCTCTAGCTGTTACTGGGCCTTCAATTTTTAGCAGACTTCAGTGTTTACCTAAGTTGAAAGAGCTGGTTTCCTCTACTCTGTGAGAAGCCCAAATCCCCAAGGCAAGGAATGATAGAGTTTGCCTACCTGCATGAAAGGAGAGGTAGGGAAAAAATAAAGAGATAAAAATGCAATTTAAAAGTAATTTTAGTAAATTTGCCTCCTACACCTACATAATTGTATTTAATCCTCACCACAATGTTATAAGCTAGGTCTTATTTGTTCTATTTTAATGAAAAGGAAAAGCAAGGTTTGGGAGAGCCAGGTAACTTGCTCAGAGTCCCAGAGCTAATGTGTTTACCGTTAAAACCAGCATTTAAAATCGGTGGGTTTCCCTCTAAAACTCCAGAATGGTTCTGTTCGTCACACAGTGCTTTCCCCCAGGCAGGAAGGATGTTCAGAATTTTCTAGGCATTGAGTACAATGGCTAGAATGGATAAGCCTTTCTTTAGCCCCATTATGTGACTCCATCCTCCTATCCGGAAAGTCAGCAGAGGTTTGATACTGCTTTATCCTTCTCTTATCACTGCCGCTGGCTGAGGAGGCTCCCTGGCTCCTGGGGAAGGGTTTTTGCACACCTGAGGAAGCAGATGGCAGACGTGCCACACTCCTCCCCTAGACTGCATTTGGACACACACAGCCAGGCGGGAGCTGGAGTTGTAAAGCAGCATCTATGTGGAGTCTTTTTAAATATTTTCTTAAACAGTCAGTGATGGAAAACTCTGATAACAACTCAAGTGAAAGCTATGGCTGTGAAAAGTCTCCTCTGTGGTTCGACTGGAAAGGAGTCCCTGCTGATACGGCCTGCACGCCGAGCCCCGCGTTCCTTGGTGAGAAAATTACTGCAAGTCATTTGCCATCTGTGGTCCTCAGGGGTGGAATCTGCTAGAAGGCTCAGTGATCAATCAACCTGAGCAACACAACAGTCCTCCAGAGCTTGGCTGGGAGGTAGAGGGTGGGAGGGTGGTGGGGACGTTGTTACCGAACAAAAAGGGAAGAGGAGCCTTCTGTGGGGAAGAGATGGCTAGTGTTCCTGATGGCTCATCACAGGTAGTAGCTGCCATAATCAAGTGAGCACAGAGTGTGGGCTAGATTCAGAGCCCCGGAGCCCGGAATGCTGTGCCAGCACTGTGTGAGGCAGCAGTGGCCCCATAGTGGACCTTTTCTAAGGCGTTTTCCTCACTTTTTAAGGCCAGAACACAGTTGTGATCCCTGCACTGGGCGTGCTGGACCTAGGAAGCTCCCTGGGGTCTCCTCGGAGTTCAGAAATGAAACGTGAAGATTTAGGAAGGAAACTGACAGTTTCCAAGACTTAACCGACAGAGACCCTCTTTGTGATGCAGTTTCACAAGCAGAGCCCAGACAAGGCTGCTCCCCTGGGCAGGTGCAGCGTGTCTTGCTCCCAGAAAGGGCTTTGAGAAAGTGGGTGCTGAGTCAAGGTGCTCTCTCCTCCCCTCTCCTCTGTGTCTCCCCTCTGGCCCTTCCTCTCCCCTCACTGCTCTCCCCTCCCCTTCTCTTTCCCTCTCTCCCTGCCTTCCCTGCTCGGCTCCTTTTCTCCCTCTTCCCTCCTCTCCTCCACGCCCCCTTCCTGCTGTGTGTTCAGGATCAGGGATGGCCTCAGTGGAAAGGTGGAAACAATTTCAGTAAGTCTACTTATCCTTATCTTATTTCATTGGTTGTGAATGTTTATTTCTTTGTTCGATTAAATTTGGGGGGTGTCTTCGAAGCTGTGTTGTTCGTGAAGTACACAAGTACTGGAGACTATCAGTCTCTGTTGCCAGCCGGGGCCAGCCACGACATCCTTCCCAGTTCGGGCTCATGGATCATGCTGCTTGTGTAGTACTTTCAGCATTTTCTACTTTTGGTGAATGAATGCCTCCTGTGCCATGTGAAGAGCTAAATCCTGTTTCCGTCAAGGTTGTGGACCATGACCTTCTGCTGCACTTCGCGCTGCCACCACTAGAGGCAGAAGATTGAGCTGGTTGTGTTATGGGCAGAGGCAGGCTGGTCCTCGTTACTTACCACAAAGGAGTCTTGTAAGAATTAAATGAAATAATGGGCATGGAACTTAGAATTAAATAAGTGGTAATATTAATATCATGTGTATGGTAATAGCATAAAGATTTGGACTCAGACCTCTGTCACTTCCTGGCTGCATAAATTTGGGCAAGTCCCTTTACTCTACTTGAACTTCGGTTTTCTCCTCTATAAATTTGGATCGGTAAACATCAGTAATACCTATTTATAAGTGGACCATAGAGGCAAATGAGATTATGCGTGAAGTCCCCCAGCAGAGTAGATGCTCCGTGAATATTGCCTCCTCTCCACCCACGTCTGCACGTACTTATCAAAGATTTACGTAATGCTTACTTTGTGCTACGCACTATTCTAAGTAAGTACTTTATAAATTTAACTTTCTAATATCATAATAACCCTTCTAGTACTTATTGTTATCCCATTTTACAGACAGGGAAGCTGGAGAAATGTGATATCTTGTCCAAGCTAGATGGATAGTCAGTAGCAGAGCCCCTAACTGATATTTTGTGCAGACACGTTCTTCAGGGCTTTTTTCCCCTTTTCACTGATGATACTATGGCTCTGAGATACTGCCTTGACGTCAATATAGATTTTTTTTCTCAAGTTTGCAGACTTTCTCTCTTAGAGGTCTTAGGAAAAAATAACATTAAACAAAAGCACATTTAATCATACGTTTATTTTCTGTGTGAACATCGTAAAGGGGTGAATGAATGTCATAAAATATGTTTTGGTTTGGTTCCAGCCTGAACAAGGTGGCGGAGGGCTGTCCTGGTGCTTTCCAGCAGTGAGGCTGACAGAAGATGCTGCGCCTGCTGGGGCCAGGCTGGGGCCAGCTTCTCCAGTGGGGTCAAGATCACTGGGAAAAGTGTCGAAAAATGAAACCTGGCCAACAGACAGTGCCCTTCTGTTTAACTAGTGTGTGTAGCCAGGTCCAGAGAATGATGGCTACAAACCAGCTGGTGTTTGGGCTTTGTCAGCATCTGGTTCTCATTTTCAAATGTTTGGTCCTGGGGAAGGTCCCAAACCTCAATTTGCTGCTCAGTTCTCCTGCATATTTCTGAGTTTTCAAGGAAAAGTTAATTCGTGTGACATGGATTTAGTATTTAAGATCGTTAACCCACGTGTGGACACCATAGACAGAAAAGGGAGGAAGGGACATAGATTGAGGTCCTGCCAGGTCAGGTGCTTGGTGAGCGCTTCTGTGTATGTTTGCTTGGCTGATGGTACCAGAGAGGGGGAAATAACTTCAGATTGTAAAGGAAAAGGTAGAAAAAGACTAATGGAGAAGGTGGAAAATAGATTTTTTAATTCTAAAATCAATACCCTCGAGTCGCCTAAAGTGATTAGAAACACTTTATAATAGCCCTGCATAAAGAGACAAAAATTAGATGTGTTTTTCATCTTTTAGTTTCTTCTGCTTATTGAAGGGGTTCTGGTTTTTCCTCGTTTTGTGAAAGACGGGTTAGATTCATCTCTTGTGATGAATCCCAGGAGAGAGAGGGGGAGGAAGAAGAAAGGGGCTTATGGACACATATCCCCTTGCATATGTGTATTTACGTGAGATGTATATATTTATAATTTTATATCCATGATAAGTACAGAGACATTATAAAATTCAATTATACCACACTTAAATTTTTTTTGTTTTTATTTCTTCAAGTTTATTCTGAACATTTTCTCATGTCCACACATTGAAAACCACAATATCATTTTTAATAGTGCCTGACACTCTCAATTCAGTATATGCCAATATTGATTACTGGACATTTAGGTAATTTACAGTTTGGAGTGTTATTGATGGTGTTGCAACGATATCTGAAAAAAATAATTTAAAGTAGAACAAATTCTTACTTCTTAGGAAATGGCTTTATTATGATTTTTCCCTTAAATCAGAGGAATTACCTGTATCTTCACACTAATTTTTTAAATCCTGAAATGACTCTTTACCATTTTATAGAGCACCCAATGTAGGAACCTAGAGAAACGGTACCTTCCTCCTTGAGATTTTCCTATACCTTTGTCCTACCCTGCAGGAACTTCTGATATCCTGTAGTACTGAAGACACCCCAGACTGAGCCAGGTACTGGCTGTGTATGTGTGTGTGTGTGTTTTATGTGATATCATTATTAACTGATGTTACAGAGCATTGAAGATTTGTTTTTTCTTTAAAAGAGGAAATATTTTTTAACTCACACTGAGCTTTGATGTACTACTTTGTTAACTGAATCGATGTTCATTTATTTCTAACTATTTGTGTTATAATAAAGCCTTTAAATTTAAACAAACTTAAACAGATTCAGAAAGTCTGGTCTAGAGCTCACTGAGAGCTTTCCATCTGTCTGAGCAAAACCTCAAGGTCCAATCCATGTTTTTGGTGCCATCAACTTAGGGAAGGACATGGGAAGGGTCAGGGCCTACGAGATCTTCTGGAAATTAAGAATACAAAGAAATTCCAGCCTGGCTGAGACAACAGTGTCTCTCTGTGTCTTGTGTCGTTTGATCTTCTCCCTCAGTTGGGATTAGGAATGTTAACCCTACTCATTCCCTTACTCCTTTAAATGGTCGTGTTATTTTCTTGGGCACCAGTGCTCCATTTTTCCTACATCTCTAGTTTCTTCAGTGATTCTGGGGCGGGAAGGAGGAGGGAAATAGAAATAAAGACATGGGTCTTAGTGTCCTCTCTGCAGTAGCTTCATTCGTGTCCCCCGAGGTGACTCTTCTCTGAAGAAACGTCATCGTGTCTACCACACTCTTGGTGTCTTTGTTTTAGAGGTTGCGGTTCATCTTGTTTGGAAATTTCACATGTTGAACCTAACCTACTGAATTCTTGTGATTATGTGTAAGGGAACCTTCCTGAATATGTCACTGGGAACCTGACCTCCCTGTCATTCATCATTTCTGCGCCCTTGCTTGTTAGAAGATGAGGATTTCGTGATTGATTTAAACCAGTGGAAATGCCAGAGAACAGAATAAAATATGGGTAGGATATTGAAAGGACAGAATTTTATGCTTTAAAATATTACCATCATTAGGATTTATAATTTTATTTATTTCCTCTGGTCTTAAATAAGGTGAGTTGTTGACAGGTCTTTGAGACCAGAAGGAAATTAGAAGGTAAATGTGTGTTGATAATATAAAAGGGTCAGAGAGAGGAATCCATTAGCAAATAAAAGCAAGTAGGATGAGTAAGCATATCATCATTAGCGAAAACTGGCAAAGAGGAAGATCACAGGCCAGAAATGGTCAAATAGTTATTCCAAAAGTGTGAAATCTTTTTTAAAGAATACACTGGACATATTTTCTATTCTGCAGGGGCCAACGAAAATAGATAGGAAAGTATGATTCAACAGGTGGGATTTAGTTGCTTTTCCAAAGTTTCACAAGTAAAAAAGTACAATTTGAGAGTCTAATTAGTAACATTAAGATAAATTTAATTTATAAGGGTTTGGTTTTCTTTTGTTTTTCTGAGACAGTCTTACTCTGTCACCCTGAGTAGAATGCAGTGAACTCACAGCTCACAGCAACTTCAATCTCTTGGGCTCAAGTGATCCTGTTGCCTCAGCCTCCCAAATAGCTGTGACTATAGGCACCCACCACAACGCCAGGCTAATATTATTTTTTTTTTTAATAGAATGGGATCTTGGCTCTTGTTGGGGCTCATCTCAAACTCCTGAGTTGAAGCAATCCACCCTCTCCAGCCTCCCAGAGTGCTAGGATTACAGGCCTGAGCCAATAAACCTGGCCTAATTTATGAGTTTTATTGATAAAAGAATATAAATTTAATTTACAAGTTTTTCTGATGAAGAAGAAAATCAATTTCATTTTATTCTGTTTCCTAAGGAGATAGTGAAAAGCTTGGGGATTTGAGTGGGGGGAGACTTTTTAATTAGGACTATTATTAGGACTAGTATAGAAGCAAGTTAAAGGGCCAAATATCAAACCTAAAAACTGTCTCTTGAGGGTAGAGTGTGGGTGATGGTTAGGTTTGGAGACAAACTCTTGTGAAGGATTCTCATGTAAGGTTTTTTAATCTTCCCAACCAACAGTGACCAAATCTAGTTGCACCTGACTCATATTGTATGTCATTGTCCTGTTGCTGTTACGTATGAGCTGCTAAGGCATCCAGAGAAATGAGAGTGGGTGTAAGTCCACGTCACCTCCCCAGTACAAGTTGATGGATAAGGGAGGGACGGCTGCGCAGCCCTGGCACCCTCACCCAGCCAGCAATCCTGGTAAGAAAGGCAGAAACAAGGCAAGGAGAGTTGTGTCTGAGTCCTTCCTGGGGCCTCAGCTTTATTCCAATGGTGGACCATCCTGGCCATGTTGAGACTCCCATATGGCTAACCTAAAAGGAGAACAGAGAGAAACACACACCTGGCTTATTTCTAACATGAAGCTGTAACCAGAAGGTTAGATCTGAGCATTCCATTCAACACGAGGAAGGCACAGGTTACCCACCTGGCCTGTGGGAAGTCAAGGAGTGTGGGGAAAAATAACATCAGCCCCGCCACCTAGAGCAGAAGAGGACTAGATGACCTAGCCTACGGGATCCTATGTGGGGACACCAGCAGGCCGGTCCCCTTGCTGGGGTGGGATATGTGTGTGTGTAACTTACCCGTTAGGCACTGTACAGACAATGCATCAGAACCAGGACAGTTTTAGGGCTCCACAAAAAATGTTTTAATTTAAAATTTTACACCTGTGGTGCATCTTACAAGGGTATATGTGAAACTTAGTGAACGTAGAATGTAAATGTCTTAACACAATAACTAAGAAAGTGCCAGGAAGGCTATGTTAACCAGTGTGATGAAAATGTGTCAAACAGTCTATAAAACCAGTGTGTGGTACCCCACGATCGCATTATTGTACACAGCTATGTTTTAATAAAATAAAATAAAATTTTAAAAAATCAGGAATAAAAATGGGTGTCATAATAATGAATATTTAATAGTGAATTCAGCCTGGGTCATAGGAATTTGCCTTATGCTGATGTGGTCATAAAATAAGATTTGGTAGTTTTTCCTGTGGAGGAAGGGTCCCATGAGGGCAAAGGTGCCACCCGAGTCATCCTCTGCTCTGACGGACTGATGGCAAGACCATGGGGGAGGTGCAGATGGACAAACTGAGAGATGGACAGAGACAAGAAGATACATACAGAGTGAGAGAGAGATGGAGAGGAGATAGAGACCCCGTCAGGCAGAGAGAGAGAGACATGGCCGGGCACACCCCCACCCCTCCCTACCCCCTCAAACACCCTGACAGCTACAGAAGGGCAGAGAAAGTGAGACAGAAGGAGACATGGGACAGATGAACAGAACTAGCTGGGTACAGGCAAGCTCGTCTGGGAACGTCCTGTCGGAAGGGGGCAGCCGTCAGCTTAGTCTCAGCCCCCTGCAGCCACTCTCTGTTCTGGGCCATGGGGAAAACAGTGAGGGTGGACTAGCCTCTGGCCTCTATTTTTCTAGGCTCCTGGACATGTAAGAGTCCTGACAGGCAGATTTGGTGTCAGCACCTGCTCTTGACCATGGGAACTCGGGCAATGTTTCTCCAATAGGTGGGTGGAGGATATGGGGCAGAGGACTTGTACCTTTCATCACAAAGTGCCTTGGCTGATACTATGAAGCCACTGGCCAAACCCAGTGGAAATTGTGAAGTTAAGATTGGTTTGAGTAGGAAGTGCCCTGGCCTGAGCCCCAGGATGGCTGCCTTGGCAGTGTGAGCTCCGGGAAAGGGGGACAATTGACACTCGAAGATCTCATCACTTAATTGTAAGGCAGTGGTTCCTTTTCACCTTTGTGGCCTGTGGAAAACTGGAGAGTGTTTGTTTACCAAAAAAAAGAAAGAAAGAACATACTATAAGATACACATCTTTTAAAATGCCCTGCAGGAAATCCCAGTGAAATGAAATAATTTACACTAAAAAGTGTACATCGTTCAATCTGCTCTGAATACTGGTCTTCTAATCTTGCCCGAGATGGTCATAGGAAGAAATCAATAATTTTTCAAAAAAGAAAGAACTTTAAAGAAAGAAAAGTTGTTAAACTAGAACCAGCTCAGCCTTCCCTCCTTGGAGGCCTGGAGAGGAAGCAACAGGCAGGTGGAGCGTTGGAAAGGAAGGCCAGGCTGGGGGAGGAGCCATGATCCTTGACCATGGAAAGTGTTTTTGGATAAAGTGATTTCTCATTTTGCACAATCAGAGTGTGTGTCTATTTTGTGAATTTAGTCATAAGCTGTCCAACATGGTTACGGAGATAATTTGTTTAGCTATGAGAATAAGGGCCGTTGAAGTTATTGGTGAGTTTGCATTCTGCCAGTTGCAGGTTATTTTTCTACCATTTGTTGACGGTAGTGGAGGGGGGGTGGTGCATAAATCCCATCGGAAACAAAATTCTATGGTCACAGTAAACCGAAGCCTCCCCTCGACCTCCCAAGTTAACAGCAATCACTTTTGGATTCATTTTAGTAACTGGGAGAAGCTCATCTGTCTAAACGAGGAATACTTTAGTTTAGATAGGCTCCTCCGGGAGCCGCAGGTTCATTAAAGAGTGATTCCGTCATCGATAGCCCAAATCGCAGGCATTGTAAAAGCAGCCTGCTGATGACTGTCGTCTGATAAATGTAGACAATGACAGCTCAAGAGTTTCAGCATTGGAAAAGTGAGTCCTCTGACTGGTTTGTTCTCTTCCATATACCCAGATATAAAGAGCGTTTGCGGGTTTCTTCTTTCCTTACTTGTAAACAATAGTTCAGATAACAAGAACTACACTCTTCTAAGTGTGCCGCATTTAATTTGAGATGGGAATACAGTTATAACCCCATTTGACAGACGAAGAAACTGAGACACAAGGTTGTCAACTGACTCTGTCCAAGGTCACACACTCTGTGACTAGTAGAGCTTGTTTTGCAGTCAGCCTGCCTTGGGAGCCCAGAACTTACTGCCTATAATCCACAGCCCAGATAACAAGTAGCGTGGAAAAATCACATCTCCCACTCTGGTCTGGGTGGTTGGTTCGTTATTTGACCAATGGGCCAGACTCTACTGCTTACCAGGATTTTAATAGGCTACCTTTGTAGCCTCTGAGCCAAAGCTATGACTTGTTGAGAAGCTATGGAAGAAAGGTAAAATCATAGTGGAAGCTTGCAGCTAAAGTAATTAATTCATCCCCTCCAACCTTACATCCAATAGTTATGTGTTTTTAAGGCCAGTGGTCCAATTCCTGACAGCAGAGTGACCAAAACAATGGTTCCCCCACTGTCTCTATATAGATGTTTGGCACACACATTTTAAAGAGCAAACCACGCCAGATACCAGTCCCCCAAACATGCATCACACTATATGCTGAGTCCTGCACAAAGTAGCTAGATGATCAGGGGTCCTCAAACTGCGGCCCGGGGCCACATGAGGCGGTGTGATTGTATTTGTTCCTGTTTTGTTTTTTTGCTTCAAAATAAGATACGTGCAGTGTGCATAGGAATTTGTTCATAGTTTTTTTTTTTTTTTTAAATTATAGTCTGGCCCTCCACCGATCTGAGGGACAGTGAACTGGCCCCCTGTTTAAAAAGTTTGAGGACCTTTGTGGGCAATGCTCCATGGCACACAGCAACTTTTCACGTCAACCCATAACTACAAAGAAGTCCGGATGAGGGGTGCACACAACAGGTGCTCTGGAAGCTCAGAGGAGGATGGTGGGGTCTCCAAAAAGGAGACAATGTACCCTTGTCTGAGGGTGGGGATAGGATTCAATTTGAGGTGGATCTTCAACAACAAGTTGCTCTTGGAAGAATGGAGGGGAAGACCTGCCAGGTGCAGACGTGTGTGTGTGTAAGACTTGGGGGATGCGTGGTTGAAGCTAAGCTACCTCACATCTCACGCTGCTGAAGGCACATGCCTGAATTAACATATTTAACCTGCACCAGCAGATGAGACATGCAGGGGATGGGATTCAATTTGAGGTGGATTTTCAAAAACAAGTTGCTCTTGGGAGCTCTCTTGGGGGAGCCCAGGTGAGGAGGCTGGAAAGCTACCTACCAACCCAGGCTCCACTTCGGGCGGATGAAACACAAACTTGTACCTTGTTCATAGGTGTGTGAAAGTGCGAGGCTCAGAAATCCTATTTTTGAGTGTGGCATGTGGAACTTGTCTTTGCCCTCCAAAGCATGTCTTGTGCCATTGTACTTTCTTATCTTGTCTACAAAGCTATATTTTTAAGTGCCATAAACTCCAATAAAAGCAGTTTTATTTTTTCCTCCTGCATGCGCTCCTGAAACCTGTGCTTATAGGACCCTATGTTCTTACACTTTGGTGTGTCACCTTTAATCTCAACTCTATTTGCTACAAACACCACTGAAAGGTGACGGTTTCATTTGGGAGAAATTCCATTGATTTCTCTCTGTGAGGCGAGATATTTTTCTCAAGCATTTCTGGGCACATTTTCCCCAGTCCTGAGCACAGCCAGGGTCAGACTGGCTGCGTTCCAGTCCCGGGCCGGCCCTTCCTGCTGGGAAGCCTGCTGGAAGGATTTCCCTCCTCTGGGCCTCAGACATCTCATCTGCTTGTGAATCTGCTCGCTCGTGCTGGTTAGATATGTTAATTCAGGCGCGTGCTTTCAGCAGCATGAGATGTGAGGTAGTTTAGCTTCAACCACGTGTCCTCACTGGAGGTGCTAGCTCTCCAGGGGCCAAACACTTAAATGTCATGAATGGTATTACAAGGAAAAATTAGGTCTGAAAAGGCTTCTCGCAGAGGCAAGCGGGCGGTGGCAAAAAGTGGTTCGAAAACACGGGATTAGACCAACCCCATTAAGTTACATGCAAGGAAGCATTGATGGAAAGAATCCAGAAAGAGGGTTGCAGCAGAGGATTTAACCAACCGGCCGTTACTGAAGGCCTGTCAGAGGGTCTGCCATGAGACGGACACAGTCACCATTTGGTCATTTGTACAGGGAAGTCACCATGGAAGCACATTCCACTTTCCATGAGGTCTTGCCTGAAGCTTTGAAACTGGGAGTGGTGCAAGAACGAGTTGTTCGGTCACCTTGTCCACAGGGACGATGGCCTGGACAGGTGTGGTTTGGCCTGGGCAGAGCCGATATAAAAGCTCGAATCTACCTTGGGTATTCTGTTTTTCAGAGTAGTTTCATATACATCATCTTATAAGCACTCTTTTCCTGTCAAAATAATTTTTAATTACACATCCAGTAAAAGAATACATTATTTTATAAGAAAATCAAAGCATCACTGATAAAAGTGACACTGCCCCTGGCTCCTTACTCCCAGTTCGCGGTGTGGTGTCTGTGCCCAGGGCTGACCACCGCTGGGGACACGTGTCCCTCCAGCTCCTCTCTCTCTGCACCTACACTCAGGTGACCTTTGAGGGAAGAACAGGGCTGCTTCATAGATCTTTTTAACACTAAGGATAGCATGTGGCGCATGACTTTCTACTACAAAAAACTTTTCCCTGTTTTAAATTTTACTCACAATATGCTTTGGAGAATCTTCCATAATGGAACACACAGACCGACCTCATTCTTTTACACTGAGGTCCCGGAGGATTAATGCCCCATTCTTTATTGAGCCATTTACTTTCTAGTAGATATTTACGTTATTTCCATCTTTTTTCCTTCTAGCTAAAAATCCACCTCTTCGGGTATGTGGGTGTTTCCACATCTGCTCCTTGAAGGAGACATTATCTTACAACAAAGGAACCCGAGCCAGCGAGGTGGCGCAGGCAGTGAGCAGCAGCTCTGAGCCAGGACCTGGGGGTTTTGTCCCAAATTCAGGATTAAATGGATCTTCTTCCACCTCATCCTAACTTACCGCCCACACTTACCCCAAGACTGCGGCCTTAGCATTTAGCACCAACTTCCTGGTAGTGACTTCCCGGAGGCAGCCGCGCGATTCCTGCTAATTTTCTCACTTTAGATCAGGGATTTTTCAACCTGTGGCCATGAGAGGATCTTAGATGTGCCGTGAAAAATTTGAAAGGTCGTTAATTAAATTATTTCCAAAAGAAGTTCATAGCACAGTAAGTGTATTCTTTGTGTGTGTGTGTGTGTGTGTGTGTGTGTGTGTGTGATCAATATAATGTAAATTTAACTACAGGTGTACCATGAGAGAGAAAAGTTTGCAAAGCACGGCTTTGGATGTGAGATGGGCAGCTGTGTGCTCCCCAAAGGACGGAAGGCGGCTTTGGGGAGGTGGGCAGCTGTGTGTGAGTAAAACGGGGCAGGCGGGGATCACACAGATCCCTGACCAGACCTATTTACCAAGCTGTTGTGCCAAACCTGTCCTGTGTTATCCTCCCATGGCGGAAATCGGAAAGGTCCAACAGAGAAATGTCAGGAGGAAGTGATGCTTCAATTACTGAGGAAGCGGGTGAAGGAGATGAAGGATAATAACCCTCGAGGCCAGCTTGTTTTGAGCAGGAGAGGAAGAGCTGGGTATTTTAAGTGACCATATCATACTTTAACGAATGAGGGGTTCCCAGGGCCTACTAAAAGTTTAAAATTCAGAGAACCCAAGCTTCTTTTTGATGAACCTTCTTCAATATTTTATATTGGCCTATCAAAAGGGTTTCTTAATTAAAATCCTCAGCGTATCAGAGGGGTGGGCTGATTGAAGCTGCCATGCTCCCAGGCCAAGTGCCCGCCTCCATGTGCTGTCCTGGCCATGGGGGCGCCCCAGCAGCTTTGTCAGAGGGGGCTCTGTAGGAGCAGATTCTGGCCAAGGGCACGAAGCCCAGCTAGCTCCATGTGGGCCTCACTCTCCCAGCCCAGCCGGGACACTCCCCAGGACCCAATTAACAGATTGGAAACCGCATCCAAGTGTGTTACAGCCACTGAGTTAAAGAGGAATATCAGGCATGAAAGAATCCAGTGGGAAAAGAACATTTTGGATCCTGAAAGAGCAAGTTGCTTGTCAGAGATGTAGCGAACTGAAACAAAATGAGGCCCTGCTCTGGAAGCCTCTTTGCTAACACTGTTGGGGTTGGTTAGTTTAGAGAAAAGCGCCAAAATTGCAAAAGGAAAAAAATGCTTATTGTTCCTGTGTTTAATTTCTTATTTAATATAATGTGGGGTTTTTTTTTAAACAATTTAATAAAAAGGGAGGGCATCATTAATTTTAGAGTCTGCAAGAAAATGAAAAATGATCTGCTGATTAGTGATGTGTAATTTATTCCCTGAACGTCCTCAGTAATGTATGAATATAACATTACATAACACTTCTAATGATTAAACCAGAAGATGAAATAAGATAGGATAGATCCTGTGTTCTTCCCTTGACTAGTGGACAACTCATCGCATTAATCTCTCTTGGGCTTATAACCTTAAATTGAATAAGCAGTGTTATTGGGGGAGATTTATAGCCAAAAGACTTAGCAGCCTCATTGAAGAAATCTTACGGCACTATTTCGAGAGCTCTCCAAGATAATTCTTGGGATTTTTTTATTAATTTTAGACTGTCATAAAATATTGCTTGAACCAGTAATGAGCAGTGAACCTTCTTAGGGACTTAACATTACAACAACATTGAAAATGGGCAGTTGTTGATGCTACAGCTCATGGGAAATTAAAATATCCTCAGTCCCTATTTAAAATTATTTCATTAGAAATTGTGGCTTCTATATAGTGGGAAATGATGACTGATTTACCTGGGCATTGAGGAATGCTCCAGTGAAAATCCACTGGGCTTTGACATCACAAGGGCAGACCAATGTGGAGAAGTGTGCGAGATGTCCTTATAAAATGTTCATAGAAAGAAGGAAAGGACTGCTGAGCGTCCTCTGTTTGTAATTTAAATTCTGCCACTTGGTGTATAAGTACCACTAAGTAACACTAGTTCACCTTATAAAATTTTTAAAGGAAACGTCTTGTCATACTCTGAGCCTACAGCCTGGAATTTAAGACAAAAAAAAAGTTCAATTTAACAACTCACCCAATACCTACAGGATTTCCCTGGCGTGGCTATGTCTTCCTCTGGGGTGTTCGTTCCCTCTCCTGATGTTGTGTTTATTTATTACTGGATGCTGGGCTCCTTGAGGTGTTGGTCTGTGCCTTTTTCTAGTAGCCTCACATCTCAATTATGCTCAGGAAATATTAAGTGCCCTCTGTATATTTTGGATGTGTGAAACCAAAATTATTATTTACATGAAGTCAAAATCTGTCTCCTTGAACTTCCACTGTACAGACCTATTTCTATCTCCTACACACGTCAGCTCCCTCTTGCATGAGCGTATTTTGGTGCTTAATCACCCTTCAAATCTTTCCTGCTCCAGATTAATTCCCAGTTTCCTAAATTATTCATAATTGTTTACCTTAGCAGTTGTGTGAATCATTTTGTGCTTCCTAGTCAACTAAAACCTCAGGAAACGTTTCCATCTATCTTTTATTAGAGTGATTAGAAAAAATCATTTTAACGAATCTGGGACCAATCCTACTTATCATTGTAAAGCTTGATCACGATGTTTTTTACCCATCTTTCTACCTTACTGAAAGTTTTTCAAGTGCTGAATTTGCTTGTAATTTTGGTGCCATGGTGTTGTATCTTTTGCAGATCTGATCGACAGAGTTGGTGACAGAAAAATGTACCAGCTTTGGTAGATGCCACTAAGGTCCTCTTCTCCCCCATGGTGGCATTGATCTACCATCTTATGTGACCAGTAGGCCTACACAAATTTTCATATTGTGGTAGAAGTGACTTTAGACGATATTAAATCCATTTCCCCTCTCTGATACACCTGGGCAAACTTGGCCTCATTGCTGGTTAGTAGAACAACCCAGGCTAGAATGAGAGCCAGGTGACACCAAAGGCAAATGACCCTTCCTCTGCCACTCACCACTCGTATCATTTGTAAGGTCAGTGCAAGAAACAACTAGAAATTTTTGTTGAAATCCCAGCATATTGTGGTGGGTTTTATAGTCTTTTAGATGAGGGTCACATACTATTGTTAATTTGAAAATAAAGCAAAGTAGTAGCCTTTTCTTCATTCTTCTCAAACCTTTAGTAAAATTTCTTCTGTTTCCAAATATAAAGTCTTAAAATACAGTTATGTTGCCTAACAATGGGAAGATTGTAAGTGCAAGGAAGTGTGTATGTGAGGGGTGTGTGTGTGTGTGCACGCAGGTGAATGTGCATTTGCTTCTATGCCATAGTTAAGGAAAGGGAGTGGCTTTACTGGCCAGTGACAACCTTTCAGAGGAGGGCAAACTGGTGACTTATGACAAACTTATATGGGGGGCATGTAGCCTTGCTTTGAAGTCACTAAGAAAGCTCTGTTTTTGGGAGGGACTGTGCATTTGTTAAATGAAAAGAAAATAGCTCTTTGTACCTTGTCAGCTGAATTGCCAACTATTCTTCAGCCCCACGCCTCATTGTTCCCAATATTTTGTATTTAAGTACACACAAAGTTGTGCTTTTACTGCCATTAGTCAGTATTTTCAAAGAGGACTTTTTCTTAAGTCTCTGAACCCCAGGATCAAGGAACACTTTTCTCCTAGGTGTATGTGATTATTGGTTAGAATAGGAGCAATCAATACATTTTCAGAGCCAAAAAGCACTGAGAAAAAAATTCTCTTAAAATGTTCCCAGAACTTATCTTTAGTAGGAGAGCTTTTTTTTTTGAACCCTTTAAAATCTGTTGTTTCTCAAAATTGGTTGTAGGGAAAATGCCAACCTCAGTATTGTTTAACTGCAGTCCAGCAGAGGGCTATCATATTGAACTTCTAATCAAAAAATAAATGGAACATAGTAGTAGGCTTGGGGGGGGGGGAGAGAGAGAGAGAGAGAGAGAGAGAGATCTGATTAGATTAGCTTTAACCTGCCCGGAATAAAACTGTCTGTCTTCCTGTTATTTGTCAGTGTTTATAGCAGGTTTCGTCCACAATGCTTTCACTATTATTTCCAGGCGGTAAAAGTCAGTCAAGTAGAAAAGACACTCATAAATGTCAGAAAAGAGTAAGTTTTTTGCATTTCAAGGGCTTTGAAGGTCAAGTTCAACCCACTTCAGGGACGCAGAGTGATGGGTATGCGGTAGCATGTTGTTAGCTGCTGTATTTAGGCATATAATTTATGTGAAGTTAATGTACTTGTCTATCATTCTAACAGAGAAGAATATCTTGGGAAAATTCTATTTATTTTATACATTTTGTTCACTTTTAGAAGCTAAAATAATTCAAACTGCCCAATTGGCAATGAAAAAGAGAAGATGTTGAACTTGTTAAAAGCTGGTCGGGGTATGGAGGGCTGTCATTACTTCTTGGTTTCTCCTGTTATAATTTCGTTTTTCTTCCTGGTAGCTCCCCCAATTCATGCTATGCAGAGGAAAAGCTCTGTTCAGGATTTTTCCAAACCAGTGAGAGATTTTCTTCCCCCTCTAAAATCCTTTATTGAGATGTTTTCTTTTCTTTCCTTTTCTTTATGAGACTTTATTTTCCTCCCACCAGATAGCCTGAGCAATTATATTTTAAAGCTACTGAAAAATAGGTATGTTCTTTGATATCAAAGAGCTTCTTGAAGATTTTTTCAAACTAAAGAGACCCAAAGGTTGTATTTTAAGGTCCTCCTAGCATGGCCTTTTGTAGCTTAGAACTCTCTGCAAATATTCTACCAAGTGTATTATTCTTCATTTGGAGATGTTGGGGTTCAGTACTAATGCATTTGGTAAAAGGTAGGGTGTTTGAGAGAGAGAGAAAGAGAGAGAGAGAGAGTGTATGTTCCCCATGCTGCTGGACTGAGTCTCGGTAGTTAAAAGTTGTTTCCTTCATGATGTAGGATGAATAGAGAGAGAGAGATGAGGGAGGATAAAAAAGAATAGACATTTATTGGGCCCTCACACTGTGCTAGAGATGTAATGTACATAAAGGAGGAAAAAATTTACCTCTATCCTTCTGGGTTTTTTCCTAGCTGGTTCTGAAAAGTAAATTGACATAAGACAGATCAACAGGAGAAAAACATGAATTTATTTAATATAAGTTTTATGTGTTATAGGAGTCCTCACAAGGAAATGAAAACCCAAAGACACAGTTATTGGTGAAAATTTCCATATTGATTTGGACAAAGAACAGTAAGTTGTGCAAAATTAAATAATTATGTAGACAGACGAGAAGGTGAGAACTATTTTAACAAAGTGTCGTGGAGAATTCTCTGAGTCCCAACTTCCTGCCCTCCGTGAAAAGAGTGCTGCTTTCTTTTTAGTATAGGGAGGTGGCCTTTCACCTGAAATTCACATTAGAATTTCATTTCTTGCTTTTATGAAATTGAAGGAAGTTCAGGGCGACCTTTTTATACCTGCTGTTTTTATTTCTTTTATTTTCATATTAATATGAGGGTACCTCCAATTAGGTTACACAGTTTGCTTTTGTAAGGTTACAGTTTGAGTTGTTGCTGGTCCTTTACCCAGGATTTATAAGTGCTTCGCAACTCAAAATAGTCTTTATGCCAAAGTACCATATTGGAGGATGGTGCTCTCTGAACTCTTTCATATACATAATATTATTGCTTTCAATCTTCAGTCACTCTCAGAAGTGGCAGGTCGATATTCTCATCTTCTGGATTAGAGTCTTAGAGAGGTAAAATTTACTTACCTACAGGTCAAAACTGCTTTCTGCGGCATCAAAGGTTACTTCACTAGGGCTGTTCCAGAAAGCAGGGATTATAGGAAAGAGAAACAAAGCTTGGAAACCAAACTACTTGGGAAAAGCATGTGTGTTTGTGTGCACACATGCAAGTGTGTTGGGTGGGAGGGAGAAAATATGCATTGAGTGCTGTAATATCACACTGGATGATCAAAGTTCAAGTGTCCTCTTTTCATGCTAAGGAAATACCTTTGGGTCACCACCCCACTGAGATCCTAGCTTGCTCCTATTCTCCTGGACTTACTTTCTTCCACTGACCCTTCTCTTACTTGTCAGTTTTCAACCTGCAAATCCTGGTTGCTCTTCATATGTAGAAAATTCAAGTCTCTCTTTGCTTTTCTATTTCCAGACCATGCCTTATCTTAGGAACCCAAAATGTCCGTGGCAGTATTTCTCTACACAATGAACTATGACTGTGTATTCAATGAATGAGTGTCACCTGTATGTCAGATGTTATATTAAGATGACCTAGTGGCAACCAGCACAGACACAGATGTAGCCCTGGTAGAATTTTAACCTGAATTAGAAAGGATGGCATTACATTATTTTTGATGAATGCATTCTAGTTTTTTCCTTCCTATTTTCTTCATCATCAACTTTCACCATCAAGTTTCTTATTTTAGGAGAACAGATTGAATTTGGACCCTGTGTCTTATATGGATAGGTGTGCAATAAATGTGTATTGGTGAGTAGAAAATATCAGATCTCTTTAGCTCACATTTTTTCTTGTTATAAAAGTGATACAGTGGAACGTTGGTAAGTTGACCACCCAAAGGATTGTAGCAAAGTGGTCAACATAGGGAGGTAGTCAACATGAGGAACTAGGCCTAATGTACTAATACAAAATGTGGGGCATATATGGCCTATGAAATTTAGGTCAACTTAAGGAGGTGGTCAGTGTAGGGAGGTGGTCAACTATGGAGGGTCTACTGTATTTTGAAATAAATGGTCACTGAGGAACTTTATCAGGTGCAGCTGACCATCAGCATTAGTTAACATTTGTATGGAATTTGCCAATCTATGAAGGAAATACTTTTAATAGGCTTTATCAGAGGTAAGCTTCATATATATATATGTGAGGAAGAGGTTCTTGTTATCTCCATTTTATAGGAGAAAAATCTATAAATGGGAACTAATTTGTCCAATGTGGAGCTGAGGCCAGAACCTGGTCTCTTTTACCTCCAAGTCATCTTTTCTGTGACTGTATTGCCTCCTGAAAATGATTAAAACAAAATATCAAGATATATAAAAGCATCTCAGTTGCCACTTACAATAAGTAATTTTTTTACCTGAAAAGCACTAAGGCAAGTTACCACATTCATTTAATTTATTGATTCACCAGCATTTCTCACACATTTAATATGTGCCCAAGTATGAGTTCCCAGAGTCAGGGATTCAAAATGTGGTCCTTTTCCTTAAAGTGCTATGATTTATTGGAATAGATAGAAATGTGATTAAATACATCCAGGATGCTTATTTAGCATGTAGAAGCTATATGATTAATAAACAAAGAATAAGATATCCTTGAAGAATAACTGAAAGATCACTAGCTTTATGGGTAAGTCTGTTTTGAATCTTGATATCGTCACTTACTAGCTATTTTCCTGGGCAAATCATTTATCCCCTTTGACTTAATTCTCGTTGTGAGTGCCAGGATGTAGGGGAAGGCATTCGACCAGGCCATGTGTGTTAACCCTCCAGGGTCCATCTACATATTGGAGACTGAACCTGATCTATTCTGTACAACTGGGTGAAAAAAAATATGGAGGCTTGCTCTCAACCAAAGGTTAAAAAAGGAAATCTCTTTTGCTACAAACTTTTTCTCAGCAGGTGCAAAATAGTGGCAATCAGGTAGGCTTTGGTAAGCTACTAACTGCCTTCCTTTTGACTAACAGTTTCCTCAAGTATAAAGTGAAGGATAAGGATATTGTAGTTGTGAAGATCAGCGGTGATGTGTGTAAAGGGTCTAGCACAATTTCAGAAACACAGTAGGTGCTCAATTAGTAGTACTACAATTACAGCATGACTGTAACAGGCATAATTTATATAGAGATTGTATATATACTTTGTACTGTATCTATTTGTTTTTTATCTATATATCTGTGTCACTATTTATGTTTATCTACTATTTGTCTACCTACCCACCTATCTAGCTAGCTATAGCATCTCAGGAATCTAGAGAATCACTTCCTGATGAGGCAGTAGAAAGGCTAGGAGAACCATCAGAGAAGAGGTAAAGTGTTTTAGAGCCTGAAGACAGATTTTTTGCCCCCTAAAACTCTGCCAGTGTATGAGGCCTTCAGAAAGCATGAAGTTTGCCAACAATCGCAAAAGCTTACCAAGGCGAAAGTCTGGGGTAGAAGTTTGGGGAGGTCAGATCATGAAGGGGCTTTTATAACATGCCAAGACACCGTGACCTCACCTTGCAGACAGCTTCCTCTCACCTGAATAGAAAATGACAAGTTGGAAAATTAAAATGCTTGAAATAACAAATCTTGGTTTGCATAGGAGAAGAGGAAATCTATTATCATATTACCCCCCAAAACCAATAAATGATATATAGCACAAGAATCCTTAAGATTGATGGACAATGGAGAGGTGAGATTTCTAGTGAAATACACTATTAGAAAACATCTTGAAGCAAATCTCAAAAGAAGCTTGCAGTGCAGAAATGTTACAGGCCAAAGCACCCTGGGGCAAACTTTGTCCATTACATGACAAGTTCTAAAGCAGCTGGGACAGGGCTCAGAGTACCTAAACCCCAACTCAAACACCTGAAGCTTTCCCCTGAGAGTCAGCATAAATATTTGATACCCTCTTCCTTCCTGTGAAGGGGCCCTGTCTCTGTGGGAGTGGTGTCTGGTATCCCTTAGCCGAATTATTTGTTTCCTTAAGCTTTTCTTTATGTCCTGGAGGTGGATTCTAAAAGCTTCTAAAGTATTTTGATTTTGAATTCTCACAAAGTATTCTTTCTTTCACAGTAATTCAATATAAAAGGCAATAAAAGTGATTTATTCAGAAGTATTCAGGACCTGCTATCAGCACCGCATGGGAATAAACTATCTTGCCACTTGCACATCCCATGGGAAAAAAGAATCACAATTCACATATAGGAAATACTGCGTGAGGTTGCCTGCGTTTTGCTCGTATTGTCTGCTCTGCCAAAAGGCAGATTTTTTTTTTGCAGATAAAAGCTGCCCTGTCTTGCTGAACTGCTCATCTATTTTACTCAGGAAAGAAAAGGCTTTGTCAAGATCAGGAGCAAAGCCTGATTTGCAGAATATCACCTAAAAGTAAAACATAGAAAAATGTCAAAATATGCCAAGAATATGGGGTCAGCTTCATGCTTTGGAAAATTACCCTGTGAATTTGGCAAACACTGTCCTTCAGTGAATAGTGATTTCTAAGCATCATCTTGTGAACTGGTGTGCTTTAGGTGCTGGACAAGACCCTAGGGTGTGGATGTGGCCTTGCTCCCTTTGCTGCTCTAGGGCAGTGTTGCGGCTCCCCAAAGACCCCCCAACACATGGGCCTGAGAATTCCCCAAGAGAGGACTTTCCCGACCACCCAGGGTTCTGAGGTGGAGGCAGAAAAGGCATGGAGAAATTAACACGTAGAGTTTTTGTGAAAAAGTCTTCTGAGAGCAGGAGGACCCCAGATTAGCCTGTAATGAGGCAGCGAGGTGCCATCTTGAACTGAATTCTCAAGAGGTTTTATTATGATTTTAGGGTATGTGTTTACAGAAAATAAAGGATTAATAGTCTCATGACTCAATCATGCTGGTGGCCTTTTGATTACAAAAAAAAATCTTCAGGGTGGAGGCACTAACTCATAGAACAATTCTCAAGGGCAGAACTAAGTAGGTAACAAAGTTGCCTTAGAGGATGAGAAAGGACCATTATGGTTATAGCCCTTAGGCTAGACTGTTCGGGCTCAAGGGTAATTTTTAATCCTTTTCTACCTCTACTGATATCCTGTCTCCGCTATGCTCTGAATTTTATTCAGATGTCCTGAAACTAGTATTCTCTCTATTCAGGTGAACATTCTGACCCCTGGACACCATAGATTTGCTGGGGGAGGGGAAGGGGGAGAGGAGGCTGAGGCCTGGGAGTCCCGAGAGTCCTCTGGAATAGCCACCCACAAGGCAATAGATCTGTGGGGACAGCAGACGAACTATACGGCTGTTGTTGAAGCCTACAAGATAATCTGGATTCCTGTGTGTTTTCTGGGGTTACATGCAGGAGGCTCTGGCTTGGTTGCTTTTGCCTGTGGGGAAGCTGCTGGTCTTCATGAGTTAGCAAACAAGTTTATCAGGTCATTGCAATAGTAAAAAGAGATATTCATGGGTACTTCCAATGTCATGGGTTAAGCCCTTTAGGAATTGTGAAAGTTCAGTCATCGGGACCTAATTCTGCAAAAAAGAAATACCCACCCAGGCTGGGACTTATGGGAAGTCTTCCACATAAGAGCAGAAGTTTTAGTTAAAACATTAAACTCTGGCACAAACTTTCCTCACACGGATTGAATCTTTTCTAAATTTAGAGAAATGGCCTTTGTTTCTTCACAACTATTTATTGGTAATTTGTTCCCTGGGGACTAGCTTTGCCTGCATTTCCATGATAATGTTTACTAAATAAATTGGAATATTTGGCTTATGGAATCAGCAAATCTCTAGAGAAATTTTTATCTTTATGCAGTCATATATAAGGTATGAAACAGATTATTTTTCTTATTTTAGAAATATTCATAGGATAAAAATGCTCAGGCTGTCTTAGCTTTGTGTAGCACCATTTCTGATAAGATTTTAGGTTTTTTACAAATAGTTCAGAGCACATTTAAAATTCGCATTGTAAGTACCAGGACTTAGGGGAAGGTGTTCCAGGCCATGTGTGTTAACCCACTAGGGTCCATCTACATATGGGAGACTGAACCTGATCTATTCTGTACAACTGGGTAAAAAAAAAAAATAGAGAGAGAGAGAGGCTTGCTCTCAACCAAGAGTTAAAAAAGGAAATAATCTCTTTTGCTGCAAACTTTTTCTCAGCAGGTGCAAAATAGCTGCAATCAGGTAGGCTTTGGTAAGCTGCTATCTGCCAAGTTGAAAGATCTCAAATTGTCACCCCATTTCTATTTCAATTACAGAGACACCAGCATCAATTTTGAGTGACTAAAAGGTATACCGAACTCTGTGATAAGAAGAATTGGGTGTGGACCTAGAGTGGGAGCCATGTGCAGAGTTGTGCTGCAAACTTTTTTTGAACTGACGCCAGCTCTGGCCATTCAGGGCTCCTAGGTTATCACTATAGAGTCATCAGACTTGGGAGCCAGCAAGGATCCCAGAAAAGTGGGTGTACAGATGAGGAAACTGAGGCTTAGATGGTTAACAATCTGACTTGTAGTCATATGGGTTGTAGATTTATCTAGGTTTATCCTGTGGCCCTGAGCTGCTGCCTGTTCAGTTCTAAGTGGTAGATTGATTGATTAGGACTACTACCTGGAACATGGTGTTGAAAGGATTCTGAAATTGCTTCCTGACTCAGTGGGAAGCAGTGCTGTGATTGCTTAGCAGTGTCTGAAGAGGAGGGATGTGGTCTGCTATGTATTTGATGAATTTGATTGAATGATGGAGGTTGATCGGTAATCACATCATTGCTATGTGATGGGAAGAACAAAATGCTCTGAAATCTTGGAGGGGCAGGACAGTTTCATAGCGGAGATGACATTTAAATTTTGTCTTGACTAATAAGTAGTGGTTTTCCTGAGAAGAAAAAAAGGAAAGAAAGGAAAGAAGTAGACATTCAATCTATGAAGAAAAAAAAAAAGCTTGAGCAAGGAACCTGATAAAAAGAAAGATGAAAGAAAGGAAATTAATGATCATTGTTGGCAGGGCATGGTGGCTCCTGACTGCAATCCTAGAGTTCTGGGAGGGTGAGACAGGAAGATCAGCCCAGGAGTTTGAGATTGTAGCAAGGAAGGACGGTGCTACTCTGCACTCCGGCTGGAGCAACAAAGTAAGACTCTGTGTCCAAACAAACAACAAAAAAAAACCAAAGAAAACCAAAACAAGATGGTTGGTGGCTTGCTATGTGCTGGGCACTATGCTCGGACCTTTCTGTGTTATCTTATTACTTAATTTTCACAAGACTTTATTTATGATTTTACAGATGAGTAACCAGAGACAAAAAAAAAAATTAAGATGTCCAAAGTCATATAGATATTAAGAAGAGCTCAGATTTTAATTCTTGGAGCTCTAAGGTAATTTTAGCGATAGCAACTCAGAAAGACAGTATAGGTAAAAAAGAGTGGATGGGAGTGGGTCATACCATCAGTTTGGATTTGGACTATTGAGTCTGTTGCTTCTGGGGCATTCAGCCTGGCATAGCTGTGAGTGATGTAGGGTTGATAAAAAGTATCAAATACTCTCTGGTAACAAGCCTTGTACTTTTACTTCCAGGCTCTCTTAACAGGGGAGATTTCCCGGCCTTTGCTATTCTAGCACAGGAAACCATAAGTAATAAACTAATATGCTTTATGTTGTATGAGTGATTCAAATTACTGGCAATGCAATATTAAATTCAGATTGATAGAAAAACTGTCCTACTTAGAAGTGTGTTCTTGGCACAGTACTATTTATTATCACCATGAGACCTACATTCTGGCAAAACTCTGCTGTGTTTCAGCAAAAGACTGTTTAACGTGTGTGTGTGAATCTGCTGAAGCTCAACTTTGACCCATATGAGGACAAAGGGAGGTGCTGGCAGAGGCCACCGTCATCCCTACGCAGAGGAATGGGGTGGCACATGCCTGTCTGTGTGGTGTAGTCTGTATCACGTTCACAAAGAGAAGGGTTTGTTTGTTTTTAATGAGTGTACTCTTGACAAGAAGAAAAAAACCCAAAGGGTATTTTACATTTGTAAATTCCAATGTCTTGGGCAACACCAGGGTCCTATCGTCCTGTCCTTACAGACTTCTGATTATATACTCGCTTACGGGTGTGGGATGAGGAACAAGGGTTAACTAGTCCAGGAACTTCTCCTGATTCTCTTGGTCTCCTAGGGTGATGATGATGATGGTGGTGGTGCCAACAGTACCATATTTTATTAATATTTAAAATATTTTCCTACAAGTCCACATATCTAAGAATGCTTGTACTCGGTACTACTTTACAGCCACTATCAGCCCACAACAAAGCTACATTCGTCCAGGGAGGACCCCAGTGGGTCACCTGGGGACACAACCAACTTGAGACCCTTTTAAATTAAATTACTTGCTGAGGTTTTCTAGAAAACATCACACTGGTAGCATACACTTCTACCAGCAACTTTCACGAGGACCTGCTTGTAGTTTCGTTTCTCAAGGAAGATATACTTTCGGCCTTCTCTTTTTGCTCTGCCTTTCTGATCAGCTGTTTTATTTCTGGGATATTCTAATTCGAAGGGAATAGCTGTTTGGTGTTTTAGCTTTTGGCTGTCTCTAACTTGAATCCTCATCCTATTTTCTTTCTTATTATATTCAGAGTAACAGTCTGGCAGTTGATGGTGTTTTATAGTTGATACTGTAACAATAAAAGCTAACAATTATTTCCCCTCTCCTTTTCCCATGCCGTGCTCTAAAGGCTCTTTATATGTCGGAACTCATTTAAAATTTTAGTAATATTAGATAGGTACTAATCATTTCCCCCAATTTCAGTAAAAAACAAAAACACAGAGGCACACAGGCTAAAAAGTGTGCCCAAGATCGTGTATGTTGGATCATCTTAGGAACTTGACCACCTAAGTCTACAGGTGAGAATATGATTAGTTCTGTGAAGTACATAGAATAATACCTGATACTTGCTGAACACACAGCAAATGGTTGCAAGCCCTCTACCCCCAGAAGATGGTCCAGGATACACTTTTATTATCCATTGCTCATCCCATGATAAGGGATTCATTTTTTTTTTTTAAAGACAGAGTCTCACCTTGTTGCCCTAGGTAGAGTGCTGTGGCATCACAGCTCACAGCAACCTCCAGCTCTTGGGCTTAGGCGATTCTCTTGCTTCAGCCTGCTGAGTAGCTGGGACTACAGGCACCCGCCACAACGCCTGACTATTTTTTTGTTACAGTTTGGCTGGGGCCAGGTTCGAACCCACCACCCTCAGTATATGGGGCCAGCGCCCTACTCACTGAGCCACAGGCACCACCCCATGATAAGGGATTTAGTATTATGAGTCTCAGACAAAAGTTGGTTTTCCAAAAATATAAATCCTTGTAAGTCTTTTCATTACATACCATATAAAGAATGTTGCTCTAAGCAAGTTTACTAGTTTCCTACCATTTAGATTTACTAGTTCTATCAGGAACTTCAATACAACTTCCCGGAGAAAAGTCCAGTTTAAGAGTTTTTCTCACTTCACTTTATATTTCCCATCCTAAACCACCACCACCACCCCCACCTTCCCACCACATTCACAAGTCAACACAGAAATCTCCAAGTGGGGTGAATTAAGAGGGAAAAGAGAAAAGAATAATTTGTTTTCCTCTGACAGAAAAAAATACTTTTCCTAATCATCCTAATCTGCAACTTTTCAGTTAATTTAGGATTTATATTTAGAAAAGAATAACATTTAATCCTTCTGTTCCTCTTTCTTTCCTTCCTTCTTTCATTTTTTTCTTTTCTTTCTTTCTTTTTTTTTTTTTTTTTTTTGCAGTTTTAGCCAGGGCTGGGCTCGAACCCGCCACCGCTGGTATATGGGGCGGTGGCATACTACTCCTTGAGCCACAGCACCGCCCTCCTTTTTTCATTTCTTCCGTGAATATCTCCTATGTTCAAGGCACTGCTTGGTTCTGCCTTACTAGAGATATTTCTCAGTCTTTGTTCACCTCCTCAAGGATTTTCAAAGACAACATCAAAGAGGAATGTTTCTCTCCCTCCCTCCATTCCTTTCTCCCTCTTTCCTCCTCCTCGCTGCTTTTCCCATCTTTCTTCTCCACCACCCACTTTTTTTTTTTTTATTGTTGGGGATTCATTGAGGGTACAATAAGCCAGGTTACACTGATTGCAATTGTTAGGTAAAGTCCCTCTTGCAATCACGTCTTGCCCCCATAAAGTGTGACACACACCGAGGCCCCAGCCCCCTCCCTCCATCCCTCTTTCTGCTTCCCCCCCATAACCATAATTGTCATTAATTGTCCTCATATCAAAATTGAGTACATAGGATTCATGCTTCTCCATTCTTGTGATGCTTTACTAAGAATAATGTCTTCCACGTCCATCCAGGTTAATACGAAGGATGTAAAGTCTCCATTTTTTTTAATGGCTGAATAGTATTCCATGGTATACATATACCACAGCTTGTTAATCCATTCCTAGGTTGGTGGGCATTTAGGCTGTTTCCACATTTTGGCGATTGTAAATTGAGCTGCAATAAACAGTCTAGGACAAGTGTCCTTATGATAAAAGGATTTTTTTTCCACCACCCACTTTTAACCTAAATTATAAGCCAAGGAGGAGGGAACGGGGCATTGGGGAGGAAACACTCTTATATTTGAAGTTGTAGAGATGGGGGTGGTAAGGAGCCCCATGAACAAGGCCACAGCTAGCAAAAGGGGCTGTGGAGAATGGATCAGCTTGAACCATGGAGGGACAAGAGAGTGGGAGAGGCCCTTTCAGGCGTCCAGCCTTCCCTTCCTAATCCACTGTTATAGAGAGACTCAGGCACGATGACACGTCTGAATGTGCCTGCAAAGATAACTCCTGCATAGTGTAAGGTCACGTAGAGTCTCAGAAGAATAAGACGTCCCAGTTGGTGTCATTGTTACCAAAAGTTTGGTGCTTGTCCCTGTGGCTAAATGAAGAATGAGAGCAAGTGATTGGAGGGAAAGGAAAGAAAAGTTTGTTAATTTGCCAGGAAATGATGAAATGATGGACTCTTATCTTAAAGTACCACTGTCCTCCCTTTAAGCGGAAATGCAGAACTTTTAAAGGGAGTTTTCAGCTTCAGGTAATTGCTGGTTAACTATATCATCTCCAGTGAAGACAAAGTCGGAGCCTCTGCCAGACAATTCTATTGAGCCATCTCCTGTGGCACCAAGAAACTAAGAACTCCCTCCTACCCCTCTGACTACTGGCCTTGGGAAGGAATGCAGGTTTTAATTCCCCCCAAAGGCCGAGGGGGTTTCAAGGAGACAGCTCATAAACTATTTTTACTCTTTGTCAGGCCTTTGCCTACTCTTCGCTGTCAGTTTTACCCTTATGCTCACCTGAACCTTATAGATTAAGGACAGGCAGTGTTGTCATTGAGTCACTTCCTGCTGAATTGGGGTGATGCTTTAGATGGAAGGTCTGTACTTGCTTACACCACGGCAAAGCTTCTGAAGTAGATAATGCAACAGATTTCCATATGGAAAGGAAGTATAAGTAACAACTGTGAGGAATGACCAGGGCAAATGCAGATAAGAGAGTTTTTACCCCCCCCCGGGTATCTAAGACCCCAGTAGGACTGTGAGTCTTTACTGTCCCCTTGTAGACAATGTTGATACAGGGCAAGAAAGAAAGATGGGACCTCTGAGTATGGGGCTATTCATCGTGCCCTGTGGATGATCTGAGAGACCAGCTCCTGCAAATTCAAAAGTCATATACAGGAATACCAAACAAGGGTTAGAATAGCAAACCCAGCAATCAGAAGAAGTGGTGATAACCCAGGAAATCCTACTACGGAGCTGTCTCTCCATCCTATAGACCAGCATTTCTCAACCAGGGGGTCGCGACCCACAGGAATTGGATTCAAGGGCCGTGGCATTAGGAAGGTTGAGAACCACTGCTATAGACAGAACAAATAATCAAAGAAAGGTTAGTGAAAATATCAATGTTCCATCTTTCCTTCTTTTTATACAGATACTTTATTGCCTAATGGCTGGCCCATCCTCCTGGAGCCTGGCCCTTTTCTTCCATGGCATACCCCTTTACCCTTGTATGATGGACCAAAGAATTCTACTCCTCACAGTTCAATGAGGTGTGAGAGTTGTTAGAGGCACTTCATAGGGTTCTTTCCATTTCTCTGCTTCCAACTGGGCTGGGGGACTGAAAGAGGCATGTTCAGGACAGTGGTTAGTATTGGAGATATTGCTTAACTCTGTTTCTTCACTAATGCTTGTATTATCATACTTATCTCAAGGTGCTAGGGTGGGACTCTTAAAATCTGTCATAGGGACTTAACTTCAGCCTGCTTCTAAGGACTACCCTTATCTGGAGGAGGACAAGCAGCAACACCCTATCGCACTTTGGAGAGCTTTCCTGTGTCAATTCCAGGATGCATGTAATTGCATTCTGGATGTAGATCTTTGCTCACTTCCTGGGTTATTCCCAATATAAAGGAGGGTCCTTTATCATTCTGTGTGGTGGAAGAGAGCCTACCAACATCTTGATGACCAGTGGGATTAAGTCCCATGTGTCCAGCTCCTGGAAGAAGTGGTTCACCAGATTCCCACTGGGTGTTCACTCAGCAAAGCTCATGTGTGACTTTAGGCCACTGTGTAGCCAATCCAGGTGTAGACAGTAGGAAGCAAAGATTCCCTCCCCACCACTGTGGACACTATTACCTTGCTAATGCCTGAGGCTCTGTAGATGCTCAGATGGACTTTATTTAGCATGCTCTTGGGACCTGTTGACAATGGGGTCATTGGTCCAGAGACTGAGCCAATAGCTAGAAGCTTTGGCAGGAACACAAGAAAAGGAAGATGCTCAGGAAGGAGATGAACAGGCTGATGGCCTCATGTCCTCCCAGGACACTGACAGCTTGGCCTCCCCTGTCCAGACCTTGTCTACCTCCATCAGCTTCCAGGCCTTTTCCCCTTGACCCCAGCTTGGCCGTGCTGGAGTGGTGCCTGCACCGTAGGAGGAGCTGCAGTGTCCATCACCAGCTGCCGTTCTCCATCCGCTTGGCTTTTCCCCTGGATTGCTGGCGCCTGTCATCCCATAGTCTTCTGAGGCCTTTTCCTGCTCCATGATGCAGATGGAACTCACTTAAGTCCCTGTCCTGTGCCTGCAGCTCCTTGTTGGAGCTCATCTTGGAGTGAGTTCCTTCAGAAGGATTCTGGTAACTTCAGATACTCTCTGCATTTGGGTAGGACAAGCCTCTACCTAGCCTCCAAAGGAATCTAGTAATGCAAGTTCAGGCATCTGAGTGAAATCCATTTGCCAGTCAGAGAAAGGGTGGGTCCCCATGTGCTGGGGGTAGTTTCTGTCTTTAGATTGTTTCAAGCCCATACATAGTTTGTTGCAAATGGGATCATCTCATATAAGGTCCCACCAAATACATTAAGGCAGCAGTTCTCAACCTGTGGTTGTGTATGTATTAAAGGGCCACAGTATTAGAAGGTTGAGGACTACTGCATTAAGGCATCACACACCTAATGACTGCATTCCTAAGAGGCGGAACCAGGGCTCGGAGTAGGGGAATGACTCGGTCAGAGTTCTCTCTCCACTCAGCTCTGCCATTGCAAATGTCAGAGCCCCAGTCTTTAGTTTTAAAGGGGGTTTTTGGATCTAAATCCAGCCAGGTATCAAGGACCCGAGAAACACATCACATTTAGTGGCCTCCTTAGCACATCTAGCAGCAGCCTGTTTTCTTTCTACAAGATAAGTGTCTCCCTTTTTGGTGACCAGAACAGTGCATGATGGCCACCTGCTTGGGCTCAGCCACAGCCTGTATCAGGGCCTTTATTTCAGTGGTACACCTGATATCCTTATTTCTTGTCATCAGGAGACCCCCGCCCCTCCACGTGGCACCATGAGCTTCTTAAAAGCATCTTTAGGGTCTGTAAACACGTTTGCCTTCTCTTCCTCTGGAAAACCGAAGGGCTCTGGGTAAAGCAGCCAGCTCAGCCTCCTGGGCTGGATTCCCAGGCAGCACTGCCACTGTCTCCAGTAGCAGTCATCCTGTGCCCACCGCCCATCCAGCCTTTACTGCTCACTGTTTATTGTCTATAAAGCTGCTCCTGTTGCTGTAATCTGGCTCTGGGATCAGTTGCTCTGAGAGAGCCATCCTAGCTGGAATAGACAGGCCCCAGAACCTCTGACCAGCCGGCTGCAAAGGCCCATTCTCTTCAGCTGGTGACAGGGTGGCAGGATTGCGAGCAGGCACAACTTGGATAATAACCCACAAGGAGCTGTTACTGCCCAGAGGCCAGGAGGCTGCCCTCTCCTATACAGTCCGGTGGCTTTGACAAGTACGCCATGGGCCACAGGAGGTCTCTCAGCATTGGTGCTAAGAACCCAGGCCTCATTCCTTGCTTTTGCTGATTGTACAATTTAAATTCCTTTGTGAGTCTGGGAAGGGGGGTGGTCATAAGACTCTGCTTTGGTTTTTTGAAGGCATTTGACAGTCTGTGGTCCAGATCAGGGGTTCCACATCTGTCCCTTTAATGGCCTCACCCACGGGTGTTGCTATTGGTGCAAATTTTGGGATCCAAGTGTGTTGGAAACCTGCCGCTCCTAGGAACCCACGCAGTTGCTGTGAATTTCTTTGCTAATTTGGAATCTCAAATAAGTAACCTGCTGTTTGCAAATCTGTCCAATTTCAGGTTCCACAAGTTCCTTGCTAGGCTCTCACTAAGCAGGGGGGGAGAGTTTCTAAACTCCTGAGGCAACACTGTCCTGTGGTTCCATGAGGTCATCGTGTCTGGGGTCCTGCCATTCAAATGCCACAGGGTGCCATTCACAGTCACTTGTACAGTATCGTGAATGGCATGAAAATCTCGCCTGAATCCACACTCGTCGGTCCAGGGAGATTAAATTCTGTCTGCCCGTCCTGGGGTCCCGTCAGCTTATACAGCCGTACTCACAGGAAGCATGGGCCGCTTCCTGCAGATGCTGTGAAGACGCGCAGGCCTGCGGAGGCCCCAATTTCAAAGCCAACCCTTCTGTGTGGCAGCCTCCTACCTGTTTCACCAGGCCCTGGTGTTCAGAGGGGTCAGCAGGAGCTTGGTGGTGCCCTCGGAAGCGAGCTTCTGCCCTTTGGGAACAGCTCCGAGCACTACCGCGGCTCACATAGGTGCAGCACGGCCACCGAGACCTCCACAGTTGCCAGCCAGGGGAGTCAGCCGCGGACGCAGTGCGAGGAGCAGCGCCAGCTCCCCGGCCCTCGGTGGCAAATTTGACCCCTCACTGCTGCGTGGCGACCATGCCCGGCTTGGCTCACGGAGCACCGTGTGAAGCTGGGGGGCTGGGGAGGCCCCGGACTGCTTCTGCCCATGCAGCTTGGGAGCAGTGGACTCCTGTGTCATTAAAAAGTCCGCTAATTGAGTCTCCGCTGTCATCGGTGCCTGGGGCTCCCATGGGGTATTTGGATTGGAGCCACTAGTGAGGCGTGGAGCCTCGGGCCCTCTTTCTCAGGGCCACCCATCGAAGGTGCCCTGCCCTTCAGAAAAAAAAAGAGAACTCTCCCTGGAGCTCCCACTGGCTGCTCCAGGACCGGTTGTATTATGGCACCAGATGCTTGAGGTGCCCATATCTGTCCCTCTGGATTCCGGATCTGAACTCTTCCAGGCACAGCCACAATCACGGGGTGCCGAGTCACGGGGCCCATTCCACCTGGGCAGGAGTCACCTGGTGCCATTCCATCGGGGCAGGAGTCACCGGACGGGGTTCCATGGGGCAGGAGTCACGGGGCGCCGTTCCATCAGGGCAGGAGTCATGGGGGTCATTCCACTGGGACACCTCTGCACCCACCCAAGGATCCCAAATTCTTTTGCCAAATGTTTGATACTTGTCCCACAGCCAAATGAAAAATGAGGACAAGTGGTTTAAGGAAAGACAAGTTTATTAATTTGCCAGCAAATGAGGAGGATGGTAGACTCTCATCTTAAAGTAACATCATCCTCCCTTTAAGCAGAAATACAGAGCTTTTAAGGGAGTCTTCAGCTTCCGCCTATTAGCTGTAGCATCTCTGGAGAAGACAATCACCACTTCTGCTCCAGACAATTCCACGGAGCCATCTCCTGTAGTCCAAAAAAAAACGAGGAACACTCTCCTACCCCTCTGATTACTGCTTGGGAAGGAATGCAGGTTTTAATTCCCCCAAAAGGCTGGGGGTAGAGGAGGTTTAAAGAGACAGCTTATAAAATACTTTTGATCTTTTTCAGGCCTTTGCCTCTATTACATCATCCTCATCCTCATCATAGGCATTTCCATCATTGTGATGGCTCCGGGCAAAACTCCCTCACTAATCCCACAAGGACCAGCAGGGTTTATGCTGTGCCCCATGTCTGTGTCCTGAGCACCCTGGAAATAGGAGCCCCCGCCAACAGCCAAACACATCTGTTTACCTGTGAGAAGATGACAAGCAGAGAGGTTCACAGGAGCCAGATACAACCGATGGAGACTATAAGGTGGCTGAGAATTAAACAAATGCGCCTGGTATGATGACCTGATTACTGGCACTTCTCTCCCCTCAGCCAAACGCCAGAGGCCCAGGGCAAGGATCTGAGGGAGGACAGCAGGTGGACCAGAGCATGTTTCTTCCCATAAGTCCTGGGATTTAATGCAAAAACAAAACCTTCAGGCCCATGTGCCCCAGTCTCTGATGTTCTCAGCATGCATTAGAGCTAATTAGAACTAACCCTTAGGATTAAGTTTCTGGGGGTCTGTCTGGGCAGCCGCCCCGAGAGGCGTTGCTTTCATGCAACATACTCAGTGTCAGACGTTAGTTCTTCTGTTTCTAAGGAACTTTAATTTCTTTCTGCTGTTTGAAAGAACATTTGCTGAAGCAATAGGACAAATAGGCAGAATGAGATGAACTGGCTTTTTAAAATATAATTTAATAAAACGAAACAAACTCAAGGAACGTGGCCATGATTATTTTCATGTAATATTTTAAGATTTTAAAAATCTAGATAAGCGAGGAAAACTTAAATCCACACCCCAATTAAAATCAGAAAATGCGTCAGATGTATTCAAAACTCACAGAGATTTTTTATTATGATTTTAAAGTAAGTTTCAGAAAGTTCAGTGTGATTTCTTATTATGTCATTTCATAAAATGGTTTCATTACCATGATAACCTTCATGGTAACTTGAAATTTCTCAATAATGTCTGCAGCCATAGGAAATCTTTGGGGGGAAAAATTCCTTCAGAAAATTATGTCCAACTCTATTTTTTCTGTAGGGTTAGTTTTTGTGCACAAATGAATTTCTGACAGAGGTCCCCACGAGAACTCTATTGCCTTGACTTGTGTTGGTTGGCTCTGTAATTCTGACTGGACTATATCCATGTCTAAAGGTGACATACATGTGCCCCAAATCCTTAAAGTAGATTAGCATGTTAGAGGTGTTCTGTTCTTCTACACATTTTTTTTTTTAATGAAGCTATCAACACATTACTGTTCAGTTGCATCTTCATTGAATGAAAGGGTCAGAGGATTATGGAGCTGGAAGGGGAGACATACCTGGGCCATCATGTTGTATCCTACAAACTGACAAACAGAACCTAGGGTTTGGTAGCAGAAGAGGAAGAATAATGGTTTTATTTCCCCTGAATATTACCCAAGTGTATTCTTTAGTTATCTTTTTAATACTGGGAATAAAGCCAGATTTAGGCAAAGTGGATTAAATTTGTCTGCAAATTGTTGATTTTGAAATAAATGTAATTACCATGCTTCACATCACCCTCTTAATTTACCGTAGGAATGAGGTATTTTGTTTATTGGCAAACTATTACAAAATCTACTTAGGACTAGTACCAGTTTTTTAAGTTTCAGAACCAGTTTTGTAAGATTGTTTCCATTAGAATGAATAACAATTAACAACTTAGTTAATTCCCACAGCAGAACATGGACTCTGGAGGCAGAGTATCTGAGTTCAAGTCCTCTCTATTCTATTTCTTAGATCTGTGACCTTGGGCAAGACACTCAGCCTCAATATGCCCCTATTTCTTTGTCTGAAACTAGGGATTGTATACGTATCTCTCTGATAATGCTCATTGAACACTATCTTCTGTTAAGACTATGGTGATGACTCAGGTATCTGAACTATATATTTCCCTACTAGTTGTACCTATTAGAAGAAAAGCTAGTCTCCGAAAGTAATCATTGCTGATTTGTATACTGATAATTTAATGTCTGTTAGTCACCTGATGAAGCAGTCAACTGTTGCTCTTGATACTGTCTTTCCTAAAAAGGTCTTTACCACCTCCCAGCCATTTGGCCACATCACTTCCAGAGTGAGCTTTCTAGAATTACACTTGATCCTCAATCCTATTTCAACCCCTTGGGCCCTACAAGGGTAAGTCCGGGCTCTTTAATATGATATAAAAGACTTTCCTGCTTGTCTAGTTCCATTCCTTTAACCCTCTTAAAGCCTACTCTCAAAATCTATTTCTTTTATCGTACAGGTAAAAGGTAATATAACTTCTGTATTAGCCTCATGAATTCTGACACGTGTTCATTCCCCCACATTGATCTTGTTTGACATTCACTCCACTACTCTTTTCTTGATGGTCTCAATGATTCTATCACCAGCTCTGTTGCCTAAGGCTGCCCTTGATAAGCTCCTGTATGAACTTGACCCATGAGGACTTTCTACCATTTTATTAGCCACCTTTTCTTCCCATAGCCCTCAATAAATGAGTGAAATTTTTTCCACAGTTCACCATAGTTTAATAAGCAAGATCCAAACAGACTTAATTTAGATAAAGCCAAACAAATGAAGGTGTTTTTTCTATAATCTGAGCTTTGCTCCTTCATCTTTGTGCAAATGACAAGAGACTTTCCTTTATTCAAAAATAACCAGATTTGGAACTTGGCCAATGGCACAAGAACTGTGTTGAGGATACAACTTTTTATATGGGGAAAGCATTAGCATTTGATACAAACAAGCAATAGGTACAGACTCATCAATGTGTGAGGTGATTTAGCACTGATATAAGTAATAAAGTTGACATCATATTTCACATTTATTATTGGATAAAAGCATGTGGACAAAAGTCTACACCATTTTACCCTGGCAAGAAACTACTGTAGTCATTAATTTTATTTAAATAAAAAATATGCCTTTGTCCTATTGGTTATCATTTATGAAAAAGAAAAACAAAAAAAAATCTAGCAACTGACTGGATTAAAACTTAAAGACTATTCTGTGGTTAAAGACTAAATGTATGGTAGAAAGAATAAAAACCTATGCAAATTTGCTAGGTCCAAATCTCAACAATTGCATTCTCTCCCTAAATTAGTAATTCTCTGTGGGTTTTGTTTTGAATTAGACATTTTTTGCTATAAAATCTGATGAATTATACTCCTACTCTAAGGAACAAGCAACTAGAATGCCATATTTCAGATGCATATTTTTACAGCACAGAGGGGATTAAATTTTGAATGTCTCAGCTGTTAAAAGTCCCCTTCAGACTTGCCCAAAAGAAAGGAGAAAGCTTTCCTGAAAGCACTTCATCAGCTCTATTTGGGCAAAGTGACATTCTCTAAGAATTTGTAGGGATAAACTACACTGAACAGTTCAAGGGTTTGTAGCTGCTTGGAATATTTGATCTGTTTAGTTCTGAGCATGCATTTAGCATATGTGATCAGTGTTCAATAACTGGCTAGAATCCACCGAGGTTATAACAATTAGTAGTTATATAATAACATCTTCAGTTGCCTGAGTGCTCGGTGTGTGCCTGGGACTGTGCTCTATGTTTTCCATCCATAGTCTCATTTATTATTCACTGGTCCTAGGGGAATGACTGTTGATTACATTTCTAACTTCTTTTTGCAATGTGAAGAACTTGTTGAACCAAGTCTTGTATATTATAAACTGACAAGTACTTACTGTTGTTTTCTCTAACCTAATTTTTTGGCTGCTGAATCTAAAGGATGTTCTGACTACTTCAATAAAGGCCACAGCAATCAATTCCATAAATAAATCATTAGACGTAGAACACGTGTGTAAACAGGTAGCATCTTCTAATTTGCTGCGTGTTGATGGACTCAAAACAGTTACTAGAATGAGCCACTGATGGAATAAATTTCTTGATGGAATAAGTCAAACAATTGAAAACAAGGCCTTGTAGTGTGTGAAGTGGCAATTTTAAACAGAATGAAGTGCTAGATACAATTTCATCTGATTGGAAAGTGAGGAACATTGTGCAATTATAAAACAGACCATTTTTATTCATTGATATTTTCATTATCTTAAGGTAGGCTAGATAGGACACATAAATGCATCTGACTTAATTTTATTACTTTTTGTTTTATCATTTGAACTCTGTCTAGCATCATCTCCTACCGCTTAGTCTATGTACCCTTTTTACCGAATGACTTGAAGGTTTCTGACCAAGTTACGGCCTTTAAACTGCCCTCTGCCTAGAATGCCCATCCCGTCTTTGCCCCTCAGTCTGCAGGACTCTATTTGATTTCTGCCACCTGACCAGCATTCCCTGAATTACTGCCCCAGAATTCCTGGACCCACTCTTCCTCTGGACTCCACAGCACCCTGCCCATTTCTCCAGTAAGCTCATTTCTTACATGGTACTATAATTTTGCTGTTTACTAGCCAGTTGCGCTAAGTTATGACTTTGGAAACATGATCCATCTTTTATGGCTTTATTTCTGTTTTCGTAGTACCCAATACCCAATCAAGTCTACACGGAGCATGGACTCACTGAAGGATTATGACTTGAAGGCATGAACATTTTGTTCATATGGTGTATATTAGTCCTTTGTTCACTTCCCCACCTCCCACATCCCTACCACAAGCACACACACACACACACACACACATCCTCACTGTATTCAGCTGTGTGTAGACTCATCTGTGATTTTTACTGTGGTTGCTGAAGCTCAAGGCCATGATCTAATGGAAGGTCATGATTGAATGAAGTGACCACAGAAGCACATTTGCCTTGGGTTCTGCCGTCTGCCATCTGGAGCCCAGGATGTGCTTGAAGTTACACTTTATTCTAGCGAAACTGGGTGGGGAGTGGGGGTTATATCAACACTCTGAGAACACGTTCATGCTAACAAAAATATAGAACCGTGAAGAAAGGTGAAGTACTGGGTCCAGGCTTGTTCCATACAGAGGCTTGGGGCCTGCAGTGTGGAAGGAAAACCTCTCCTCACTGCAGAATACAATTCCAGACGCAGGGTGGAGCCGTGGGCGTCTGGCTCCCCTCACCCTCTCTGTGCTCTTTGCTTTGTTCTCTTTGTTAGAACATGGGAAACAGACATGGCTGCCAGCGAGCAGGTTTTTACAACCGTGATTGCGTTCTGTTTTGAGGTTTCTCTCAAAGTGGTTGATTTATTTTCCTCTTATGTATGCATGATGTGTGTGCTGCTCACAATCGGTGGATTCAGAAAGGCCCTTTGCATCTTTGTCCCCCAACCCCAGCCAAGCAGTGAGTCACTACAGGGACTAAGAGAGCCGTGCTGGGCCCTGGAGAGACAGAGGCAAATCCCGTCTGGGCCCCCTCAAAACAAGCTGCTGTTTTGCAATAAGGAATCGGGTGACAATTAAAACAAGGTTCCTACCTGTTTACTTAATGGGGGAGTGGCCTCTTTGCTTTTACTTAGCCATCTGTTCTGGTCTCTGTCACTTTAAACTTATAATATCCATCACTCCATTTAAGCTGTTACCTTGACACATTGCAATGTTGTGGACATAATGATTCCACAGAGGAGCAAATTAAAATGGTTTTTCATGATTAGAAGGTTAAATGAAGTAGGGCTGTGGCAGTTAGTGGTGAGATAAAGGGTGTTGAAGAGGCAGAGCTCAAGGGACTCTATGGTGATTGGAAAATTAGGCTGTCTGGACAGAGGGGTGAGGCTTTTGCAAATGATGGGGGCTGAAGCAAGAATGAAGGCTTCCTTTGGGTGTCTCTGACCCCCCCGGAGCTTGTTCCATACAGAGGCTGTGACACTGGGTTTTGGGTTTCTTGTCTTCCCTGGAAAGGTCTGTGGAAAGCAAAAAAAGCGAATCCCCCAAGAAGGGGGAAGCTGAAGACACAATAGCAACAAACTTTTCAGCCTTTCCCAGAAAGGCAGGTGGTTTTCCTGAAGTTTGAAGGACAATCAGGGTTCAGCCAGCTTCATGAAAGAAAGAATATTCCATTGTGTCTTTACCCTGCACCTCAGGCCAGAGTTGCTCCTGAGAGGTGTCCTCAGCTCTGCTCTTTCTTCTTGCTCCAGACTTTACCTTCCACCTGAATGTGGCTCCTTCACAGCCCTGCCAGGATGACCCATCAGTCTCCAGAAACTGGTACCTGGAAGGCCACGGGCTTTCTCTTTCTACCCCCTTAAATCATTCCTGCTCTGACTACTCCGGTTTCTCCCTCTGTCACCGAGACTCAAAATCTCCCTCTGTCTCATCAGTAGCCAAGTTCTATGACTTCCACCTAAATCGAGTTTCTCACGTCCTTTCCCACATTTTCTCTTCTTTCTGCCCCTGTCCCATCCTGCCCTTACTCCCATCCTCAAGGCGCATTGGGATGGCCCCCTAACTAGTCACTGCCCACCTTTCCTCTCTCCCTGCTCTGAAGCATCTTAAGTACAGATGTTTCGTGTAACTTATAGCTGTCCTCTGAACAAAATAAAACTCATTGGTAAACACCCCTCCTTGGCATTCCATCACGGAGCAAACTCTGAGCAGAGGTGTTAGCGTGGTATCTGAGGAAGTTCAACATGTAGTTCCTCGTGTTTCCATTCTCTCCTTGTGTTCAGTAAGACAAACTGCCCTGAGGCTGCACATAACCCCATGCTTTCTTCTCTCTTTGCTCTGTTCCCTCTGCCTAGAAAACTCTGCTCACACGTCCCTACCAACTAAAACTCATACTTTTATCAAAGTCAATCTCAAACGCAGTTCTGCTTTCTCCCACCCCGATCAGATGCTTTTATTCCATGGCAGCACAGTTAAGAGACTGTTCTTATGCTGTTTGGTATCATGTTTCCTTCTCCTCTTCTTGTTAGCTTTTGGGATCTTACTTTTAGACACGTTAGCATAGGCAAAGTTCCCTGCTTGTAGAGGGTGCCAGAGTCGGAAACAGAAGAACAAATGATAAGGACGCAATGTCTAGAAGAGTGTGAAAAATTCACCCATCCTTTCATTTGTTTATTGACTCTTTTCACTCAAGTGTTTTTAGAGTGCCTAGAGTATGTAAGGTACTGTGTTAAGATCCTGGGATATGGAGACCGGTATGACCCAGTTATACAAAAATAATTACACAGTAAAAAAGTATAATAGAAGTGCCTTCAAAGTAAGGTCTGAGAATGGCAAGACTTAACCTCTGTTAGGGCGGGTAGGCTGGAGGCGAAAGGATAGCAGTGGAAGGAAAACTGTGCAGCTGGGAAAGCCGTCCTATAATTGGAAATGGATGGTTTGGGTTTTGCAAACTGAAGAGGAGTTTGCAAGGAATATAGAGAGGTAGGGAAGGGTAGAGATGGAAGGGAAAAGTACAAGAAAGCCTCTCTCCTTGCTGCGAGAGGCCCAGCGTGCTTAGGAAAACTGGTCGCCAAAGAATTATTTGTTGTTTTCAAGTGAAACATAAATAACAGAATCCTTCAAAGAGGAAGGAAAGAGAGAGGAATAATGGAAGTTGAAGGTTGTTCATTCATTCATTCTTCTTTTTCTTTCTTTTGTTTTTATGTTTTGTAGAGGAAGTCTGCCCTTGCAGTGAGCTTCCTAGCAGCCCTCCTCCTCCTGCTGATCGTGCGCCTTGTCAATGAAGTCAACTTCCCATTGCTGCTGAACTGCTTCAGACAACCTGGCACCAAGTGGACACCCTTCTCTTACTCATACAGGCGGCCCCTTCGAACTCACTACGGATACATAAACGTGAGGACACAAGAGGTGAGACCGCAGAGGGTTACCTGGGATGTGGAGGGTATCCATGGTAACGGCTTCTCTGCAGGAGCAAGATGGCTTCCAACTCACGGAAGTTTCTCTCTCTCTCTGCCCTGGAGAGCTTCTTGGGCTCTCTGAACACAATTTCTGTTTTCTGATTCTTAGATGTTTACTGACAAATATCTAAAATCTGCCACCCTTCCTACAACCAATCTGATTCACTGGCTTCATAGGGAGTGAAGGGAGCGATTTCCTGTTTTCCTGGTGGTGTGTGGCATAACATACATATCTTTCCATTTAGAAACTCTGATCAGCAGTCACCAGCTGGAGAACTGGCTGCCTTTATTTCCTGTAGGTCAGCTGGTTGGGGAGAACTCTTTATAGGAGTTTAGAAAAGCATTTATACTCTTTAAAACTCTGTAATCCTTAGACCTAGAGCTAGAAAAGGCCAAGCTGATTTTAAAATTTGTGGTGGCTGCAGAGATAATAGGATTTAAAGAGTTTTCAAATTTAAAGGGGTTGAAATCATTTAAATCCCATAATCACTGAACCTTTAAATCTTTGTAGCCAATTGGTAGCACAGGAGAGGACGAAGGTATATTGGCGACTAGAAAGTGAACAGTATGTTAGCACGTTTGCAAGAAAGCATTTGTCTCATAAAGCAAAATAAAAAATAATGAACCTCACAAAATATGGGAAGTATATAGAAGTGGTTAATCAAATCGTTTCACTATTTTTATGGAGTAGGATGAGTGGGAGGTTAATATGCAAAGATGCATCGTCTGAACTTGAAGCTTGTCTGAAGTTGTTAGTGACAAAGGCTAAAAGTGTGTCCACAGACAACACTGGACAGAGTTTTGGATCAGAGCTCATGGAAAGGTCATTTTGCAAAAAGACTAGACAGCAGGGCCATGGGGGGAATAACCCTCCTGTGCTGAGACTTATTCTCAGTATTCTGGGGAGGATGTTAAAAGCTGGCTTTGTCTGTCCCCTTTTGTAGATGATATCATATCTGAGTCATTGCTTCTGGTTAATTTGCCTCTTTGAAAATTGTTTCTGTATCTGCAGGATTTACAGGCTTTTATTAGACTTTTATAGTTGACGGGGAGGAAAAGCACCATTAATAAAATATAAATTCTTAGGAGCCTTGTTTGATGTTTATCCTTTAATAGGTTTTAAATTAAATTTTTAAAAGTGTCTATTGTTTGAACTTGTTTAATATTCTTATAAATTGATTACCTATATACATATATACCTATAAATTGATTGCCTATATACATATATAAAAACGTATCTCTTGGAGAAGAGTTTTTATCACTCTCATCTTTTCTTACTTTTATTTCTCTCTGTCATTTAATAGTCTATAACTTGACCGCACGGAGTTAATCATTTCACAAGTGCCTGTCACAGGCTGAAAATAAAACATGTGGCTAAAGCGTCTCACAAACTACTCTCAGAAGGGAAATCCTGCCAGATATCAAAGGCCCTTTCATTTGTTTAAATATTAATGAATTGGATTTTGGAGTTCTGAAAGGAAAAAGTAGCCTAGGGATGCAGCTATTTCATTAGTCATGTTAACCAGGCCACCTCTGAAATGCTTTTGATGTAGTTTTTAATAAGTGACTTTATTAAAGGATATTGAGTATTATTTTGTTCCTGAAGAGGTAACTTTAGGGGAGAAAAACATGGTTTCTGGAAAATAATTTAGGCTTTGGAGGCACACAGGTATGGTCTGAGTCTCAGTTCTGACAGTGACTTTCAAAAGCAGTGTGTTTACTTCTGAATAAATTTCATAACCTCTGAGTCTCAATTTCCTTATTTGAAAAATAAGGATAACTATATCAACCTAGCAAAATTATTATGAGGTTAAAGAGGACAAGGTGCACGAGATGCCCAGCTTCAAGTTGCTATTCGATGAATGTGTTACTTTTGCTTTCTTTGTACTTAACCAGCAGACAACGATGCGTCCAACATAAGTAACACCACCACACCATAGTGTGGAGTCCTGGAATTTATATTTAAATTTTAAAGATTCTGGACTTAAACATATGAAAGGGTTCTCAATCTCATTAGTAATCGGGGTTTTATAAATTAAAGCCACAGTGAAAAAAATGTTAAAAGAACAAGGAGGGGGCAGTGCCTGTGGCTCAGCGGGTAGGGCGCCGGTCCCATATGCTGGAGGTGGCGGGTTCAAACCAAGCCCCGGCCAAATTAAAAAAAAAAAAAAAAGAACAAGGAGGTATTACTATATACAAAATACCAGATTGGCAAAAAATCGTATGACAATACCAAGTGTTGGCGAGGATATGGAATAATAGACACTCTTATATACTAGTAATAGAAATGCAAATTGGAATAACCATTTTTGGGGAAAAAAACAAAACAACTTCATTGTTTTATCTAGTAAAGTCAAAGATCTGTACACTGATTTCTCCAGCATTTCTAGTCATTGATACCCACACTGGAGATGCCCATGAACTTGTGTTCTAGGAGGCCTGGACAGCACATGTGGTCACATTGTTTCTAACAGCTGGAAGCCAGAATATACACAGTTATTGATCCTTAGGGGAATGGATTAAGATTGTGCTGTATGCATTGAAATACCACACGGCAATGACAAGATTAAACTGCAGCTGTACATACATATGTGACGACACACAGGGTACGGGAGCTTACACAGTGTGATTCCATTGACAGGTCACAAGAAGGGGCACAACTAAATGATCTTGCATAGGGACAAGGGACATGTGGGAGTAAAACTGAAAAGAAAAAAAGAAAGTAAGAAAATGATCACTTTAGAAGTGGGAATAGAAACTACCTCTGAGACCAGTGTGCAGAATATGTTCAGGTGTGTTTCTGGGAATTCCTTAATATGCTATTTAATCCTATTAAATATGCTCTTAATCCCATGGGAGGTTACGCAGGTGTTCACAAGTCTAATTTTTAAGTATACATTTATGTTTGGGGACTTTCTTTGTGTCTATTTCATTTTAAATATTAAAAATATATTCTGAGCCCAGGAAGGATACTTGTGTACCACTTAGTGTGGGTCAAGAATCACAAAAAGCATTTTTCCCAATTTAGCAGCAGGAAATAGCTAAAAGGAAGCAAAGGAACATTAGCTGTAATATCTAAAACAAACTACAAATGTTCGAAGTAGGCAATTTCACTTTATATGAACATTAATGGATATATAGATAACTTTTTTTTTTTTTTTAGTTCTGGTCTATGCCTGATAGAAAGAGAGGCTCCATGTTGTATCATGGATGCAAGTGTAGAGAAGAAAATTTGATTGGATGTTGATAAATACTATCGCATTAGACTTGTCAAAGAGAATGACAGATTTCTCCCAAACTCAAGCAATTCTGGGCTAAAGTGGTAAGAAAATACAATTTGGTGACTTTCTACCACTCTCTTCATTGATTTCATCCTTCACTCTGGCCATCCTACTCCACACCCCACATCTGTGCCTCACTCCTGCTCATAAATGATTGCATATCTGTTCAGTAATGGCCCCTGGAACAGTCCTTCTCAGAGGTGGTTTCGTTAGGTAAGAGATAGGATGAGAAAGCCTTTAAGAGACAAATAATATAGCTAAAAGGATAGGTGGTGGATCCAGTGTCCTGGGGCAAATAAGTTTAAATAGTGACCCACAAACCACGCTTTGAAGGGAGCCACACATTTCTCTCTCCGTCCACATTATTCTATTCTAAGTCTGAGCAGGTGCAATAGCTTTGGCTGGACTGAGTCAGGTGATCACAAAGTTGATCTACTTGCTTCAAGATCTTGGTCCTCAAGGTTTTCTCAGAAATGTTTTTTCCTAAAATGTATATATTTTCTGCAAACTACCGAACTTCCTAGAATTGTTTTCAACACATGCAGGACTGCCAGCAATGGTTTCCAGACCTAGAGCATCTGCAAATGGGATTATTGTTGATGATGGTTTTATTGGCCAGTGCTCCAACTGGGTCAGACATTGCCATAATTAGACGTAGATTTTACAAGCTAACATGTTTGTGAAAATAAAAGTCTTTTCTCCACTGTTTAAACCAAGGTGGGAGGCAACAGAATTAAGTCAAAAATCCAGTTGACAATGTGGAGGGAAGCTTTGCTTAGGAGCAAAATCTGATTCTTTGGTTATCTTTAAAAGATGGATGAGTTCTTGTCCCTTTGGACTGGCCCAGCTGGGAATATATGCTGCCTTGTGAATCTGTGGCAGCCTGTCCTGAAGCCTCACATCTAGTTCAAGCTCCATGTCATTTTATCAACTCTTCTGCTTGTCAAATAAGATGTTTTCCAAATAAATACAAAAAGTAAAAGTATAAGCAATACAGGAAAGATAAACACGTGACCTTGTTTACATTTCAAATTGTTTGAGTGGTTTTTTCCTGGTCCAGGCCCATAACAAGGAATATGTTGCAAGAACCGTGGTGATGATAGTTGAGGACTTGATTGAAAGGACTAAAATACCCCTCCCACTGTTGTAATGATAATCTAAATGTAATGTAGTTAGTGATGGATCCCACTTTTTACCCAGTCCCTCCTTACAGTCTCAACCAGGGCAAGTTCAGGTTCTTTCCTTCGGGGGAGCGGAAGTATTGAGTGCCAGGGTGAGTGCTAAAATTCTGAAAGTCTGCCTAGTGCACAGAACCCCAAATTCCTCATCAACACTTAATGTTGGAGCTGACAACCACCACAAGGTGGCGTCAAACTGAAGCTTGCACAGGGGCAAATTAGATTTTGTGACAGCTCTTATACTTCTCCGCCATATCATTACTGTGCCAGTGATGCACCCACCCATTTTTAACAGGACTGAACATGGAAACCCCACCTGTAGCATCACAGCAGAGGTACCGTAGTAACAACTGACCTTGGACATGATAAAAAGCACATGTTACTCATGTGTGTTTCCAAAAAACCCAAAGAAACATATCTGTGCTTGGCAAAATCTTATGAATCCTGCCTGCACCTTAACCCAAAACTTAACTATTCATTTAAAATTATTAATTGTAGCAGATGGGAAGGTGTAAAGCATGAACGTACCTCAGGGCGTGGTTCAAGGCAATCATGGTTTTTTCCTGTTGAGATCATGGCAGATTTGGGGGAGAGAGAAGAAAATGAACTGTAGGCTAGATTCAAATTGCAATTTCCCACCATGCAGGGACATCTTGGTGCTGCCTTTTTTGTTGTGTGACCTGGTGTGATGACATTGCTCAGAGCAAGCAACCTGCAGCTTATTTGCATTGACTGCTAGGTAAGAACATAAGCTCTGGGGTTCAGCAGGATGCCCAGGGCAGATCTTTCTGATGATCAGTGGGGTGACAGGTAAGCTCAGCTCTGATAAGATCTACCTCATGTCAGGTTAGCGCTACAGAGGACTCTCCTTCCATAGGAGAAGAATGTGCCTAAAGACAGGCTAAGTGGAGAAGCTCAGGATTTCCAGACATGGGAATCAAGTGTAGAGCTGCATAATAATTTGCTCAACAATTTAATGAGGCCAAAGTCTGCCTCTTTCAAAAAAATGGCAGCATTTCAAGGCCTCAAGTAGACTACATAAGAATATTTAGGATCAGTTGCTGTGACAGGCCACACTAGCATAATTAAAGATGTGCATAACATATTGATGTTGCAATAGAATCTCCCTAATTGTAGTTATAGCCACAATTAAGGAACAGAGCTGACTTTCTGGGCAATAAAAGCACACCATACATTCAAATAAATGTACACATGTAACTAAAGCTAGCATGAATAGGTTTTCCATATTTGGGAATATAGGCTTTGGGTTTTACTCTAGTATATTGAGAGCAATTGTATGCAAATGTATGTTCCAAAAGTTTAAAACTGATCAATTTAATTGTTAATTAGAATCTGAAAATTTCCATTTGTGTAATCATGAAGCAAAAGACATTTTGACTAAGTTGTTATAGAAAAGGAAACAACTAAATTAACATACAATAAAGCTCACTTCGTCGACATGTGCATATTGGATGAATCATTTTAAAGATAATTTATTATTTTTCTCAAGTATGAGGGCATACATGTGTAGAGTGGAGGAGAGATGATTCTCTTTCTCTGTCTGATTGTGAAATAGCAACTTTCAATCAAGGGCCATATCTCAAGGCAATCCATGACTGGGCACTAAATGAGAGGGCAAGACACGGCTGGTGTTGAAATAATTCCAGGAAGCTTTTGTGGGAGAAGCGAGACTTGTGCTTTGGAGAAGGAATTGGGTAGGACAGAGGGAGAAGAGAAAGTAAAGTTGAGAAAAAGAGTGAAAGTTGTGCAAATACACTGCCCTCCAGCCCCTACCTCTCCCAGTAGGCCAAGGATACTGTACTGGGAGTCATAGTAAACTCCCAATATCTGTGTTGGTAATCACCATTGCTTCACCCTTCATGGATCCATTTCTTATGGTAAGAAAAAGACAACCACTGCCTTTAGTTCTGATCTTGTAACTCTTCATTTTACTTGGCTGGTCACCTGGTCTTGGAGCTCTCTTACCTGACTCTTTCTGCCCTACAGACTATTTAAAGTAGCAGTTCTCAACCACTTTCTTGGCAAGAAAAGCACACCATACATTCAAATAGGGTGGGCTGTGACCCCTGGGTAACAATGAAAATACATCCTATAGAGCAGATATTTACATTATGATTCATAACAGTAGCAAAATTACAGTTATGAAGTAGCAACAAAATAATTTTATGGGTGGGGGGTCACCACAATAGGAGGAACTGTACTAAAGAGTTACAGCATTTGGAGGCATTAGGAAGGATGAGAACCACTGATTTAGAGGAACAGTTCTAATAACACCTCCTTCGCTGTCCCTCTGACATGAACACAGTGCCTATTCCCAATGGGTTCCTTTCTGCCGCAGGCCTATGTGATCCAGAGAAGGGGATCAGACACATGAGCGTGGGGTAACATACAGGGCAATCCAGCCAGAATTAAACTTATTATGGGGTATAGAAGAAGATAGAAATGCATGTATTGAGCAACCATAACCTAGTAATGTGAATGAGATTCATGGAAAGAAAAAGACAGCACTCTGCTTGCAAGACAGTAATATATGCATACGTGTGCTATATACATCCTTATTCATGAACCACTATGTATAAATACACAGGAAGTGCATGCCTGCGTGCAATGTCTACATGCACACATGTTCAATTTCTATTTTCCTAAATATAAACATGCATTGAATGTATACATCCTGTATTACTTAATATATACATCCTGTGTGTGTATGTGTATGTAATTAGCCAGGTGCCTGTCTCCCTCCCTCTCCCCTGCATTGGAGCAGGTGGCCCTTTTTTCCCCACCGCAGGGGTGAGCTAAAAAGTCAGTCTAGTGAGGGGCACATGGAGTGACTGGTTGAGAGGTTGACATGGGGCTAAAGATGAGCCATTTTGAAGCCTTCCCAGATTATTTTATGTTTCTGGCTAACACTGGTGAGAAACACCCTTCTTCCTTGTTTCTGTGGTGGTGGAGCTCTTGAGCTGCGACTCTCTGGATGTCAGTGCCCGTGTTCCCTGGGGAGAATGAGACCCAGGCACTGACAGAGAAGCAGGAAAAGTTGCAGGGCAGGCATGAGGATTCAGGTCCTGAGCACAGCCATTCCTGAAGCTGCCCTCCTCCTCCACCATGGTTTGAGTATATAAACCAATAAATCTCTCCTCTTTGTCTTTTGCTGGTTTGAACTGTGTTTTTGTCACTTGAAACCAAAAGAGTCCTGGCTGATGCATAGCAGTTATTTTACAGCCATCACCACCAAACATTTGGCACCTCATGTTTACATGAAGCGCTGCCTGGAGGATGAGAGGGGCTGTTTACTTGTAAACCTCCTGGTGGGCGGAGCATGAGAGGTCACCTGCAACCTTAGGCTCAGGTGTCCGCAAGGCGCAGAGTGCTGTCTTTCTGCTTGGGAAAATACTGCTCAGTAAACTAGCTTATCCTTTTAAGTGTGGAAAATAAAGGTCACAGTTTCTCAAGGTCGTAAAGCCAGAAAACGTCTGGACAAAACCGATTACTAACTGAATAATCTGGTCTTACACCACTGGTAATTCATATAGTTTTATTATAATTGTCAGATGAAATTTTCCCCATTGCTGGGAGGCATCAGCAGTCAAAATAGATTGATTTTTGCTTCACAAATCACATTTTTTAATGATGAACAATCTATTATTATCATAGTTTTTAATGTAGTAATTGGCTCCCCAGGAAGATATAAGGGAATTTTATTCATTACAGAACCTTAGGTAGGAAAATGCCCATTTGCCAACTGTCACATTAACACATTTGAAAGGAGCCTATTAGAAATTCAAATATACCTCATTTGTGTCAAGCAAAGGAAAACAAAACAGTGCACCCGATCACAAATACCTTGACTTGAAGGTTGAAAAACATGATAGAACTAGCGTCCTGATTTAAAAGTTTCTCTTTGACTTTTCTCAAACTGATAGCCTGGTGGAAAGACTAGCACAAAAGCATTCAACAAGTGGCAGTGAGATTTAGCCATGAATATTAGGCAATCACCAAGTATTTATTAATAATACATGTTTTTTTCTGTTCCTGGCAATGTGTTAAGGATCAGCGGGAACCCCACTTTAAAGGAGTGTTAAAATTGGGGTTCGCCTCTTGGGGGACACAAGGGAGACTCTATCTACCCAACAAATGCAAACATTATAACCTAGTTGTACCCTCACAATAACCTGAAAAATAAAAAAGATCTAAAAAACTAAAAAAAAAAAAAAATTGGGGTTCACGAGGAGGAAAACAGGATGGACTAAGTTATAAGAATCCCGGAACAATACCACTTAGATGGCATTGACATTGTAGCTTGTAATTACAAAGTCTGAGTAACCATCTTACGTAAGAGATTCATTCCGCTTCTGCTAAGGATAGTGAATATTCAAGTAGTTTCAATGAAACAATTATATTCAATGTTAGGAAGATAAGTTGTCACTAAGTAGATGGCATCAAATTGTGATTTCTCATTTTTCAAAGTAGCCTGATAAAAGCTTACTCACAAAAGAAAAATACTCATGGCAGAACAGTTTATTTCAAAAAGTAACTATATAGCTTTTATACAAAATGCTACCCTCTCCCAAGCTTAGGAAATGTTATATTTGGTTAATTGAGTCACCTGACTGATAAGCATTTGCCAACTATTTAATAAGCTGATTATTGGTATAAAAGGAAAAGAAGGCAGAGCGCTGTGGCTCAGTCCTGTAATCCTAGCACTTTGGGGGGCCTAGGTGAGAGGATTGCTTGAATCCAGGAGGTCAAGACCAGCCTGAGTGAGAGTGAGATCCTAATAGAAAAAACTAGCTGAGTGTGGTGGCACCTGCCTGTAGTCCCAGCTACCTAAGGGGCTGAGGCAGGCCAATCACTTGAGCCCAGGAGTTTGAAGTTTCACTGAGCTATGATCACACCACTGCACTCTAGCCTGGGGAACAAAATGAGACCTTGTCTTCAAAAACAAAAATAGAAAGAAAAGAAAATGTAAGAGTTCTGCCTTGGCCATATATGGAATATATAGTAATCTAAAATAATCTGACAACTCTTCTGCTCTCACACTAGGGTATCGCTGGATAAAACTGAAAACATTATTTAATGCCAGGAATTATTTACTACCTGATAGGAAGGAGGAAACCCTTCAGGTAACAAAAGCTAAGAAGGAATGTGAGGAGAGGTAAGCATGGAAGCCAAAGGTGGGGCTTCCTGGGGCATCTATGGAAATGACTGCGTTATTTTTATCTTGAAATTTATCAAGATGGTACTTCCTTCGTTTGAACCATCTTTGCAATGAATATCTCTTTTTTCATACTATATGTATTAGGGCTCTACAGAGTAAAGAACCAACAGGATGTGTATGTGTATAGTATATGTATACCTCAGTACACGCATACATGCATACGTGTGTGTGGAGAGAGAGCACGCATTTGATTTTGAGTAACTTGTTCATGAGATTGTCTGGTTAGTCCTGCAGGCTGGAGATTGAGGAAGATTTGCAGCTTGAGTCCAAAGGCAGTCTGCTGGCAGAATTTTGTTGCTATTGTTCAGGAAGATCAGTCTTTCCTCCTTTAAAACCTTCAAAAAATTGTACCAGGCTAACCCATGTTATGGAGGGTAATCTGATTTACTCCAAGGTTACCAATTTAAATATTGCTCTTATCCAATAAAAGAAAACAACTTCATGGAGCATCCAGAATAAAGTTTGGCTGAATACCTGGGCGTTATGGCTCAGTGCAGTTGACACATGAGATTAACCATCACACACTGTATAATACTTTTTAAAGAATTGCTAGAATTTGAAAATTTCTTACAGATACTTGGGTTATGTAAAATTTCCATCCCATATTAAAGATGAGAAATTGAGGCTTGGATAGGTTTTACAACTTGCTAAAGTCATCCACAGTGTCAGGGATGAGTTTTGAACCTGATTCCAGAGCCCCAGGTTCTGCTCACATGATCAAGTGCAGCTAAGGGGCATCCAAAGTGCTGACACAGGATTTTCTAGACTGGCCCAACTTAGCGTGGGATCGAACTACCTCATATTTGATCTAATCTTGATTGCTTTTGTTGAATTGCGGAACTTCCTGGATGATGTGTGGAGGAGTTGAGATTTTTACTTTCTCATGTGGACTCCCGGTAAGCTGATTATCTTGTTGCTGTCCACGTCCGGGCTGACACAAAAGTGTAGCTCTCCTGACTTTCTACTCTGTTGTACTGATAGGAGTAACAAGCACAACAGCACGAATTTTGCTAACTTGCTGATGAATTGACCTCATATTTCTCTCCCTACATTTTTCAAAATAAATCACACTATTTTATGAGTTACTGAAGCCCCCTTTCCAAAGCAGTGTGGTTGATAGCTGTGTTTAATCTCTGGCTGCACTGGGCTTTTTAACCCTGTCTGTATTCCTGACAATATGACGTTTAGGCACCAGATGTTCAGAATAGCCCTTTCTGTCCTGGGTCACTTTCCCAAATTAAAGAACTAGTGGGTTATAATAAATGCTCTTGATTTAAAATTAGGTGGGAATCGACATCTTCCTTCAGCAATCCACTGAGGATAAAAACAAGATAAAGTTTTGGGTGCTGAGCTATGTGCCAAATAGCCCTTGTGTTTCTTTCTGGAACATCTACTTCAAAGAGGCAGATTCATCTTTGATATCCATGGGCGCCACATGAATATGAACTGACTCCAATTGCCCTCAGCGTCTCCAGAATTTATTTATTTATTATTATTTTTTTTTTAGTGCATAGGTCTGCAGTCAGTGTGCTTATTTGCTTCCCCAAACCAGCATGATCATTATAATTCTCCTTTTCATTAAATAACCCACTCTCAGCCTGTTATAATATTATCCCTACTAAAGGTTGGGAATGGAGTCTCCTACCAGGGTCATTCATCTCTTGGTTGAGTGCTGTGCCTGTGTCAAAAATCCTTATGCTGACAAAAACAAGGAATAATCATGGCCCCAGAAAAATATTCGTTATCTGAGCCACCCTGACATTACTCTGCCAGCACCAGGCTTTGTTTTCTCTTTGGGGCCTTTAACATAGAAGCATGCCTCCTGAATTCTGTAGACTGCATAATCACACACACCAGCCGCCTCTTTTCAATGCATCCTGCCCCCAGGACCATTTTTCTCTGTAAGTGATGTTAACTGTGTAGAAAGCCAATTAGGGGATGCCACTTAGGGGTCCTCCTCTTGACTGTTTCGCAAAGCTTCCCTGGAGTGTAACTGCTAGAAAAAGAAGTTAGATAAATAATAACATACTCTATGTTGGCCCCTTCCATCTCTCGCCTTCAGGCCTCAGTTCAAACTTGCAAGTTTCTATAAGCCACCTTTACATATAGAAAGTCTGCCCACGACTTAAAACTCAGCACAAAGGCCTCCCTCCACGGTGCTTTGACTGATTCCCCCACTCAGCAGACGCGGCTCCTTCCTGTGAACACTTTTGGCATTTTTTTATGGTCAGTAATCATTATATACACTCGTATATACACTTGTATACTTCACAAAGCTTGTTGACTCATCATCTCATTTAGTAAAGAATCCTGTGGCCTTGATTATAGTCTCCATTTTCAACTGAAAATAATTAACAAATGAAGCACAGTGAGGTTAAGTAATTTGTTAAGTGCCACACAGCTGTTCCTTTATCTTCTGATACCAAGTTTGTTCCTTTGCTACCTGTGGTCTCAAGTTATCATTATCTTAGCTGAATCTTACTGAGCACTTCTCTGTGCCAGGCATTCACTTTCTGAGAGGTTTTTATGCAGCAGCAGTAATAGCTAACATCTTCTTGCCAGATACTCAGCCTTCAAAGCAACACGATGCAATAGGTGCCATTATTATCCCACTTCTTATAAATGAGTAACCCAAGAGCTGGAGAAGGTAAGGAACTTATTCAAGGTCAGATAACCGCAGGAGGCTGCTGGGAGTGTCTTGTGTGTCTCGTGTCTTGTCAGTGAAAATGCTGCAAAATCTCACAATTTCCAGAAGCCACCTGTCAGCCACCATTGCTAGAGGAAGATTGACCCCTTCTTCTTCTGCATTTTGGATCTTGCAGGAATGCATTCCATTGGAAGAGTCTAAATGGTGTTTGAGATCCTTATGGCAAGAAAGTCTAGAAAATGTAGTTAGGTTTCTAGCCCCTGCTACAGAGATGGGGGAAGAGCACAGGAGGAGGTGAAATGGGGATCTAGCATATATACGCGTGTAATAATGATGGGAGACCATTGGCCTGTTTTTTGAATGAGACCCTGTCAAGATGCCCAGGGAATGTTGAGTCACCCAGTGGCTGGGTGGTACCACCCTACTACTGGAGAGGAATGAACAACTGCATAATTTGATGTCTTAAGGAAAAAGTAATTGCTAATAAGCAGTGGGGAAAAGGCCTAAGAAAGAAGTGGATGTTTTCTATGGTTTGTGAGGAAAAGACTATGCTATCTTTAATGGAAAATTAATCAGGCAAACAAGTGCCCCGAGAGCTAGACCCAAAAGTGCTCCTGTTTGCAGTCAGTCACCGGATGTGCAGCCATCCAAAGGCCTCCTTAATCCTTCAACTCTCCAAGAATGATTGAATAGAATGTCTGTTTCTCCTTTCCTGCTCAAAGGGTTACTTCATTAGCATTACTTCTTCTGTACAAACATGTCATTTCCTAAGTGCTGTGCAACTTATCTGTTTAAATACTGGTTAGGCAGCTGTCCGTTCCTCACCTGATCAATCCTTTCACCAATTACTTGCAGATTCCCACTCCAGTAACAGGCCTCCCACGAGAATGTTCCATCTCGGCACTAACTGGTCAGGGTAGGGTTTGATTTAATGAACTTGTGTCTCAGGTGGGCCTTTGTTTAAAAGACTGTTAAGACACCTTTTATGAGAAATAAATATTAATGTAAATGTAACCATTTGTTTACCAAAAAGACTAGTAACATAAAGTAGAGACCTGCCTAGAATATCTCATGAATTTTTTTCTCTCTCAAGTGTGCATTCAGGAAGTTTCCTGGAAGATTGATTGGAACACAAGGATTTTGTTTCATGGCAAATCATGAGCTATTAAATCAGCTCAGATTTGTTACAGTCCTTAGTGTTATAACTTCCCTTGTACCTACAGTTTTTCTTACCTACAGTTGATTCTGTGGCAGTGTATTAGTGCCAGCAGGGTGTCTCCCACCAACTCCGAGTTTTTAATGGAGCTAACCCGGGTTAATGATGGTGGGGATCCCCAAAGGGGAAACAGGGCACTTGGCTCAGATGCCTTGTGGGAGCTGAACCTGCTAGAATGCTCTTCTGGGTTTTCATCACTAATCTGCAACAACTGGTATCTGCATCTCATTAATTCCTCTTCACTGAAGATGTGGGGTACTGTCTTTATCCAATCATTTCTTTTTCATATCTTCTAATTCATACAAGGGAGGCAGAAACATTTAGAAAAGTTTTGACTCTGCAAATTGTGAGATTGATTTTCCTATACTCATCCCACAGTGTTCAGAGTGAGGTAAGGTACTTAACTTCATTGAGCTCTAAGTTGCCTTCTGAAGAGCAAGTCAATACCACTTCCTTGGAAAGAAATAAGGCAGGATGAGTCAGGCTTTCACCACGTGTGGGTTGTGCTAAGTGTTTCGGGGCTAATGGCATTCTTTGAGGGAGTGGGTAAGTTGATTAAAAGGTTAGCGTCTGTGTTGTGGATCGATCCATGTGTAGTCCTTAAGACCATGCGGTCTACTGATTCTGGTGTCTGCCCACCTCCCAGGCTCCTTCCCTCCTTGCACCTAATTGAGGAGGAAGCACATCCAAAAATATTTTTACAGATGTGAATTTCCATATAGTATTTATTTCAACCCTAACAGAGCAATAGAGATCAGGTATGTTGAGAGATGTGATTCTCCTCCATTACAGCATGCCTGGTGAGTAAGGGCGCTCAGCAAGATTTGCTTTTCATAAAATCACAGGAATTGGGTCTAGGCATTGGAAGGCTCAAAGATAGATTTAAGTTCAATATATGTGATCATTTTCTAGGCATTAACATTGTTCACAATTGGAATGTGCATTCTTGCCAAATAGTGAGGTCTCAATGAGTGGACATATTTGTACCAAAACTCACAGGGATACAACAATATATATTCTTACATGTGGAATAGGTGCTTAGCAAGATCCTTTCTGTTTTTAAAAAATCTTAAAATTGTATTTTATTCCTCAAATTCAATTCAGATATTAACGTCTTGTAACTGCTGGTGATAGCTTTGATCGTCATCATTATTCATTTGATATTCATAATTTCACTGTCATTTAAAACTTTTGATTAATTAAAGTCAATGAAAATAATTCTGTTTAGCCTCACTCCCAAATGAGTGTGGTTATCCTTGTATGTCTGTGTTTCCTTTCACTTCTTTATAGATGTTGTAACATTTCTAATACTTTAAAAAATATCTTTCAAATTAATTTAACAAGTACTTGCCTGTTGGGCCAGATGCAGTGGGAGCTACAAAGCAGATATGATAATCACCATGGTGCTAATGTGTGTTGAGTTGTTTTTCACACCAATGCTACGTGGTAGGTACAATTTTCCCATTTTATGAATGAGGATACTGAGGCACAGATAGACTACTTAATTTCCTGAAGGTCATGTTTCTGTTAGGTAGATGCACAGAAGCAATCTGATCTAAAGTCTGAGTTTGTTGTTTTTTTTTTTTTTTTAGTTTTTTTTTATTAAATCATAGCTGTGTACATTAGTATGATCATGGGGCACCATACACTTGGTTCATAGACCGTTTGACACATTTTCATCACACTAGTTAACATAGCTTTCATGGCATTTTCTCTGAGTTTGTACCTCTAGGCATTACTGCCTCTCGGTGAACACATTTAATAAGATACCACTGCGTACCTTCAAGGATGATTCTTGCCTGGTATAATTACCCATGTTGCTTGTTCGCTGGACAAGGCAGTCCTTGCTTTTGCTTATTCTAAAGATTTCTTCTGTCAAGCCTCTCTGCATTGTTACCACTTTATAGTATTCTGGCATTGGCCAGACAAATCCATGTTTATCTAATTCATACCATTTACGATCTTCTAGACGTGCTAACTGGACATCTTAGTCTGAACTCACAAGGGTATGAGTGTGTTTGTTAATGTTAATAATTCCTCCCTAAGACTCCTCCATTTACATTTTGCTTTGTGGAAAATACCGCAGCATGTCATGATCCAATGACTGGCTGAACTTTTGGTATGTAGAGTCCTATTTCTGTTACCGAATGTGTGTGACATGCAGAAGGTAAGCTGGGAGGAACCAGAAGATATGTACAAGGTGACGTGTGATACAAATAAAGGGATGTTGGTCAAATGAAATGAGATGACCACAGAAGTGAGGTTCACTTATACGCCCGTCTACGGGTCCTCATAGGTGTTTGTTATAGAACTTGTCATCCTGTCACCAATCTCATGGTTGGCAGGTAATAAATTATGATGATTGGTCCCAACCTTGACTGAACAGATTCCTTCTATAAGCACACTTGAGTTCCTGGAAAGTATAATTTAGAGAAATGACTTTTCAATCTTAACATATATCCCTTTAACATGAAGGATTAGGTAAAATAGTCATTGCTGGGCCCAGCCCTAGAGTTTCAGAGTCAGCAGACCTGAGGTCAGTTTCAAGAGTTTGCTCCTACAAAACCTTCCCAGGTAATGTTGATGCTTCTGGTCCTGACATCTTACTTCAAGAATGACTTAGAGAACTGCAGATGTAGAGGCTAGCCTGGGTCACGGGGATCAGTATTTTTAGAAAGCTTCACAGGTGACTCTAATGTACACCAGGAAGTACACATAATCTTAGTGTTACTTTAGTTCTTTCAAAGTGCTTGAATTGATACCATTCGATCCCCTACTGACCTTATCTGGTCTAGAACTCTCTCTGCATTTTTTACTATAAAATACCTTCACCTACTTGCTTCAAAAGATCATTTGGGAGTAGAACTCTGCCTGAAACTTACGTCCATAAAGACCAAGCAAATATACCAAGCCTTATTTAGTGTCCTTAATGAGTTCTTGGAAACCACGCCTTGAAGCAGAATGATGGATAATGAGACCAATTTTACAACTGGCTAACAGTTAAATTACAACTGGCTAACAAGAGTTAAATTCCTACCGCATATTTCTGGTAGTAAAAACATGGCCAAACGTCTAAATAAACATTTGTAATATTAAACATTGAAATAAATGTGAGCTATACATACATTGAAGAAACATTATGTAACTAGTTAAGGAATTTTTACCTAATTTTTGGTATATCAGTGAGTGATGGGATAGTCGTTGTGGGTTAAATCAGGGAATAAATAAAGATTTGCAAAGCAAAAGTTGTAAGGAGCATCTCCCATCACACAGTTCAAAATCACAAATATGGTGGGCTCCCTTGACGTGTTTTTTTTTTATTGTTGGGGATTCATTGAGGGTACAATAAGCCAGGTTACACTGATTGCAATTGTTAGGTAAAGTCCCTCTTGCAATCATGTCTTGCCCCCATAAAGTGTGACACACACCACCCCCTCCCTCCGTCCCTCTTTCTGCTTTTCCTCCCCCCCCCCATAACCCTAATTGTCATTAATTGTCCTCATATCAAAATTGAGTACATAGGATTCATGCTTCTCCATTCTTGTGATGCTTTACTAAGAATACTATCTTCCATCCAGGTTAATATGAAGGATGTAAAGTCTCCATTTTTTTTTTTAATAGCTGAATAGTATTCCATGGTATACATATACCACAGCTTGTTAATCCATTCCTGGGTTGGTGGGCATTTAGGCTGTTTCCACATTTTGGTGATTGTAAATTGAGCTGCAATAAACAGTCTAGTACAAGTGTCCTTATGATAAAAGGATTTTTTTCCTTCTGGGTAGATGCCCAGTAATGGGATTGCAGGATCAAATGGGAGGTCTTGCTTGAGTGCTTTGAGGTTTCTCCACACTTCCTTCCAGAAAGGTTGTACTAGTTTGCAGTCCCACCAGCAGTGTAAAAGTGTTCCCTTCTCTCCACATCCACGCCAGCATCTGCAGTTTTGAGATTCTGTGATGTGGGCCATTCTCACTGGGGTTAGATGATATCTCAGGGTTGTTTTGATTTGCATTTCTCTATTATATATAGAGATGATGAACATTTTTTCATGTGTTTGTTAGCCATTCATGTGTCATCTTTAGAGAAGGTTCTATTCATGTCTCTTGCCCATTGATATATGGGATTGTTGGCTTTTTTCATGTGGATTAATTTGAGTTCTCTATAGATCCTAGTTATCAAGCTTTTGTCTGATTGAAAATATGCAAATATCCTTTCCCATTGTGTAGCTTGTCTCTTTGCTTTGGTTGTCTCCTTAGCTGTACAGAAGCTTTTCAGTTTAATGAAGTACCATTTGTTTATTTTTGTTGTTGTTGCAATTGCCATGGCAGTCTTCTTCATGAAGTCTTTCCCCAGGCCAATATCTTCCAGTGTTTTGCCTATGCTTTCTTGGAGGATTTTTATTGTTTCATGCCTTAAATTTAAGTCCTTTATCCATCTTGAATCAATTTTTGTGAGTGGGGAAAGGTGTGGGTCCAGTTTCAGTCTTTTACATGTAGACATCCAGTTCTCCCAACACCATTTATTGAATAGGGAGTCTTTCCCACAAGGTATGTTCTTGTTTGGTTTATCGAAGATTAGGTGGTTGTAAGATGTTAGTTTCATTTCTTGATTTTCAATTCGATGCCAAGTGTCTGTTTTTGTGCCAGTACCATACTGTCTTGACCACTATGGCTTTGTAGTACAGACTAAAATCTGGTATGCTGATGTCCCCAGCTTTATTTTTATTGCTAAGAACCGCCTTAGCTATACGGGGTTTTTTCCGGTTGCATACAAAACACAGAATCATTTTCTCCAAATCTTGAAAGTACTATGTTGGTATTTTGATAGGAATGGCATTGAATAGGTAGATTGCTTCGGGAAGTATAGACATTTTAACAATGTTGATTCTTCCTATCCATGAGCATGGTATGTTCTTCCATTTGTTAATAACCTCTGCTATTTCCTTTCTGAGGATTTCATAATTTTCTTAATAGAGGTTCTTCACCTCCTTTGTTAGGTATATTCCTAGGTATTTCATTTTCTTTGAAACTATGGTGAAGGGAGTTGTGTCCTTAATTAGCTTCTCATCTTGACTGTTATTGGTGTATACAAAGGCTACTGACTTGTGGACATTGATTTTATATCCTGAAACATTACTGTATTTTTTTTCATGACTTCTAGGTGTCTTGTGGTTGAGTCTTTGGGGTTCTCTAAGTATAAGATAATGTCGTCAGCAAAGAGGGAGAGTTTGATCTCCTCTGCTCCCATTTGGATTCCCTTTATTTCCTTGTCTTGCCTAATTGTATTGGCTAGAACTTCCAGCACTATGTTGAATAGTAAAGGTGACAGAGGACAACCTTGTCTGGTTCCAGTTCTAAGAGGAAAAGCTTTTAGTTTTACTCCATTCAGTAAAATATTAGCTGTGGGTTTGTCATAGATAGCTTCAATCAGTTTTAGAAATGTGCCACCTATGCCTATACTCTTCAGTGTTCTAATTAGAAATAGATGCTGGATTTTATCAAATGCTTTTTCCGCATCTATTGAGAGGATCATATGATCTTTATATTTGCCTCTGTTAATATGGTGGATAACGTTTATTGACTTGCGTATGTTAAACCAGCCTTGCATCCCTGGGATGTAGCCTACTTGATCATGATGAATGACTTTTTTGATGATAAGCTGTAATCTATTGGCTAGGATTTTGTTGAGAATTTTTGCATCTATATTCATGAGTGAGATTGGTCTGAAATTCTCCTTTTTGTTTGGGTCTTTTCCTGGTTTTGGTATCAGGGTGATGTTTGCTTCATAGAATGTGTTGGGGAGGATTCCTTCTTCCTCAATTTTTTGGAATAATGTCTGCAGTACAGGAATAAGCTCTTCCTTGAAGGTGTGATAGAATTCCGGTGTGAAGCCATCTGGACCAGCGCATTTTTTGGTTGGAAGATTTTTTATTGTTTCTTTGATCTCAGTGCTTGAAATTGGTCTGTTCAGGAGCTCTATTTCTTCCTGGCTAAGTCTAGGGAGAGGGTGTGAATCCAAATATTGATCCATTTCCTTCACATCGTCAAATTTCTGGGCATAGAGTTTCTGGTAGTATTCAGAGATGATCTCTTGTATCTCTGTGGGATCAATTATTATTTCCCCTTTATCATTTCTGATTGAGGTTACTAGAGATTTTACTTTTCTATTTCTGGTTAGTCTGGCCAATGGTTTATCTATTTTATTTATTTTTTCAAAAAACCAACTCCTTGTTTCATTAATTTTCTGAATGATTCTTTTGTTTTCAGTTTCATTGATCTCTGATTTGATTTTGGATATTTCTTTTCTTCTACTGAGTTTAGGCCGAGATTGTTCTTCTTTTTCCAATTCCATAAGATGGCTTGTGAGATTGTTGATGCGCTCTCTTTCTGTTTTTCGAATGTAGCCATCTAAAGCGATGAATTTTCCTCTCAAAACTGCTTTTGCCATATCCCACAGGTTTTGGTAGCTTGTGTCTTCATTGTTGTTATGCTCAAGGAAGTTGATGATTTCCTGTTTTACTTCTTCCCGCACCCATCTGTTATTCAACAGAAGATTGTTTAATTTCCATGCCTTTGTGTGGGGTCGAGCCTTTTTGTTAGAGTTGAGTTCCACCTTTAGTGCCTTATGGTCTGAGAAGATACAAGATAAAATTTCAATTTTTTTGATTCTGTTGATATTTGTTTTGTGTCCCAGGATATGATCAATTTAGGAGAATGTTCCATGGGGTGATGAGAAGAATGTATATTCTTTATCTTTGGGGTGGAGTGTTCTATATGCGTCTATCAAGCACAGTTGTTCTAGGGTCTCATTTAAATCTCTTATATCTTTGTTTAATTTCTGTTTAGAGGATCTGTCCAGCTCTGTCAGAGGAGTGTTAAAGTCCCCTGTGATTATGGTCTTATCAGATATCATATTGCTCAGACTAGTAAGGTCTGTTTCAAGAATCTGGGAGCATTTAAATTGGGTGCATAAATATTTAGAATTGAAACGTCTTCTTGTTGTATTTTTCCCTTGACCAATATAAAGTGACCATCTTTGTCTTTTTTGACATTAGTTGCTTTAAATCCACATGTATCTGAAAATAAGATTGCAACTCCTCTTATCTTCTGAATGCCATTTGCCTGAAAAATTGTCTTCCAACCCTTTACTCGGAGCTTTAATTTGTCTTTTGAAGCCAGGTGTGTTTCTTGCAGACAGCAAATGGATGGCTTGTGTTTTTTAATCCAGTCAGCCAATCTATGTCTCTTCAGTGGGGAATTCAAGCCATTAACATTTATTGAGATAATTGATAAGTGTGGTAGTATTCTATTCATCTTATTTTGTGAGAGTCCATTGCTTAGTTTTATCTTTTGCATCAGTGTGGAGGTTAAGTTCTGTTCTTTAATTTCTGAGTTCTTACTTTGCTGCTGATCCATTGTGGTGGTCAGTGTGCAGAACAGGTTGAAGTATTTCCTGTAGAGCTGGTCTTGTTGTGGCGAATTTCCTCAATGTTTGTATATCCGTAAATGGTTTGATTTCTCCGTCAATTTTAAAGCTTAGCTTAGCAGGGTACAGAATTCTGGGCTGGAAGTTGTTCTGTTTAAGTAAATTAAAGGTAGATGACCATTTTCTTCTTGCTTGGAAAGTTTCATTAGAGAAGTCTGCGGTCACTCTGATGGATTTGCCCCTGTAGGTCAACTGGCGCTTACTCCTGGCAGCTTGCAGAATCTTTTCTTTTGTCTTGACTTTGGACAAGTTCATCACAATGTTTCTTGGAGAAGCTCGGTTAGAGTTGAGGCGACCTGGGGTCCAATATCCCTCTGAAAGCAGTGTGTCAGAATCTTTGGTGATATTTGGGAAATTTTCTTTTGTAATATTCTCTGGTATGGCTTCCATTCCTCTGGGGCATTCTTCTTCCCCTTCTGGAATTCCTATAACTCGTATGTTGGAATGCTTCATAAATTCCCATAATTCTGACAGTGAACGTTCTGCTTTCTCTCTCTTCTTTTCTGCCTCTTTTACTATCTGAGTTATCTCAAGAACTTTGTCTTCTACCTCTGAAATTCTTTCTTCTGCATGATCTAACCTGTTGCTGATACTTTCCATTGCATCTTTAAGTTCCCTAATTGATTGTTTCAGTTCCTTCAGCTCTGCGATATCCTTTTTTATATTCTTCATAGCGTTCATCTCTTATTTGAGTCTGTTTTTGGATTTCCTTTTGGTTATTTTCCACTTTATTAGCAGTTTCCTTCATTGTTTCCATCATTTCTTTCATTGTTTTCATCACGTGTATTCTAAATTCCCTTTCTGTCATTCCTAATATTTCTTTTAGGTGGAATCCTCTGCAGTAGCTACCTCATGGTCCCTTGGCGGGGTTGTTCCGGACTGGTTCTTCATGTTGCCTGGAGTTTTCTGCTGTTATTTCCTCATGAGTGATTTCTTTTATCTGTTTCTTTGCCCTAATTTTCCTTTCACTTCCTCTTGCTCTTTGAGTTCTCGTGCCATTTTTCCACTGTTTTAGTCCTCCTCTTGGGGTCCAGAAGTCTCTCACTGACTCCCTGTATCCTCACAGGTGTGATGATAGGCAGATCCCACCAGCCAGAGATGCCTGGAGTCCTATCTCTCCAGCTCACGGTGCCCAGATGCAAGGAAGCTGTTACTCGGCCGCCATCTTGCTCTCTCCCCCCACCCTTTTATTTTTTTTGCAGTTTTTGACTGGGGCTGTGTTAGAATCCACCACCTCTGGCATAAGGGGCTAGCACCCTACTCCATTGAGCTACAGGCACCGCCCTCCATTGGTCTTTTTTCACCTTACTACATACGCTCATAAATTTGTATAATTATTGTAGACTTTACAGATTTTAATTTTATGATAATTTTCATTCATTCATTTTTTTTCATTTTCCAACCCACTTATTCCAGGTCAGGGTCAAGGGTGTCTTGTGCCTATCCCAGCAGCTCAAGGGGCAGGGCAAGAACCAGGCCTGGCTGGGACACCCTCCCTTCACAAGGCCCACTCTGACATACCCACATCCACTCACACTGGGACTGACGTGCCAGTTCACCTCCCGTGCAGAGCCTCGGGATGTGGGAGGAAACCAGACTTCTGAAGAAAACCCACACAGACCCAGCAAGAACATACAGACTCCACACAGTGTGGCCTTGGCTGGGACTTGGTGTTTCTTTTCTCTCATTAACTTTTTAGCAAAACACTGTTCAGTGAAATGACAGTATTTGAAGATCTGCTGTAATTAATTGAGAATTTTAATTTCTCCCTCCCAGTTATATTTTTCAATTACCAAACATTGCCTGGCACATAATAGGTGCTCAAGGAATCTTTGTTAAATGAATGAATATCTCTTATAATAAAAAATATTCTACCAGGCTAGGTTGACTGACCAGATATCTCAAACTTTGCTGGGATGAGTTATGTCTGAAAAAAATTATTAATTTTATTGATCCAAAAGAACCATGTAAAATTGTTTTCCTCCTCTTGCTAGCTATTTTCAATTTTTCCAATTTGGGCTCAGCTAGCAGTGCCACAGTTGAACGAACTACATGGGTTTTAATAAGGACTCCTATTTCTGGGGAGGATAATAAGTGCGTCTGGAGGGCAGGGTCACACTCGTAAAGCCTTTTTGACACAAAGCAGGATGAAAATGCAGGGGCAGACTGAGAAGGTGGGGGAGAAGCTGCAACTCCTCAGTGTGAATTCCTCAGACTGCCATTAGTGTATCGGGAAGATCGCATTGACATGAGGAGAGAAGGCTAGGGAGCAGTGATCTTGAATTTTTTGGCATGATTTCAATGATTTGTTGAATAATTGAACTTTGACCCAAAGATGTTTTAATATTGTACAGATTTTCAGGCCACACATATTTCCTGCTTTCCCCCGATGATTGTTGTGAAGCGCCTTTAAATGTACTTTAAATGTCCGGAGACAGCGTTGAGCTCTGCGATTCCACATGGTGGTGAATCTTCGTTGCATAAACAAGGCTTTTAGGGTTTCCATTTGATTCGTCATCACTGATAGAATCTCAGTTGGCAACACAGTCTTAATTCTTTGTTGATCTTCATTAGAAACTCATGAGATAATCATTGGGCTATTAACCTTGTTATGTAAGTGAGGAAATTAAAAAGTTCAAGCGACTCATCCCAGCTGAAGCAGCTGGTGAGCAAGGCTGTGGAGACCAATCAGCTTCCTTCTCAGCAGGCTGAATGACCAATCAGCTTCCTTCTCTCTGGGCTGAATGACCAATCAGCTTCCTTCTCCCTGGGCTGAATGACCAATCAGCTTCCTGCTCCCTGGGCTGAATGACCAATCAGCTTCCTTCTCCCCAGGCTGAATGCCTGCATCAGGGACGGCTCCACCCAGTGCCTCCGTGAAGAGCAGCTCCTTTTATTCTCATTTATTTGATGAGACAAAATATGAGGCCCAGGAAAGGCAAGTGATATGGTTGGGGTCTAAGGGCAAGGCCGAGAGCTGATTGAGGAACCACATGTCCTGAATCTAAGCAGAAACCCACCCTGCCCAGCACACGTGCATTACCAAGGAGCCGGGGCTTCCTCTAGATGACTCAGTGGGCTCCAGAGTGCAGACAAGCCAAAGAGGATACCTGTGTTTACCTCTCAGTCCCAACTCCGCAAATCTGCTCTTGCGAGGGATGCTGGGTCCCTGAGGCACAGAGGCCAACCTCTGATCTCTGGAGCCTCCTTTCTCCCAGATCTGTCCCTTCCTGTTGCTTATGCGGAAGCCAGGCTGACCTCACCCTCCTCCTGGCCTTGGACGTGAGGCTGATCACTCCTGCATCCTCCAGATGCTCTCCGCTGCTGCGTCAGCAACTGGATGCTCACCCAGGCTCTATAGGGCGAGAGGCCTGCCAGATGTGCGGCTGACAAACGCAGGAGCTGCTGTGCAATTAGAGCGGCTCAGAAATAAGTCAGGAAATTACCTCTCCCAGGGGGTGTGGAATCCAGGGGAACGGAGGCAGCAAGAAACCGCTCTGTGTCCGGCGTGAGGTGGAACTGGTGTCTCTGGCTTCCGGTCACGGATGTCCTCCTCATGGAAGGAGGAGGCCTTTTTGAGCTAAAGCACCAGGCGTCTCAATGCTGGTTGGCTAGTACTCGATCCCTGAATTTTGGCCTGCGAGCCACCATCGCATGGGTGCCAGTTAGAAATGTGAAATCCCAGGGACCAGCCCAGATCTATGGAATGAAAATCAGCCTTTTAAAAACAAGATCACCAGAGGGTTTGTTTGCATGTTGAAGAACACCGTGTGAGCCTGGGGAGAATCTTACAGACCTGTGGGGCCCTTGGAAGCTGTGACACTTCCTGTGTATTTTTTGCAACCTAAATTGATCACATCTAATTGGGATCTACCCCAGGACTGGACTTGGGGTGCTATTAGCCCTCCTGTTTTTTTCTAGCCTGGACCAATGTTTCCAAAGGGCTGTGAAGGGCCACAGATTCAGGTAAGGCTTTGTGAGTCCCAGGAGTGCTGAAGGGCTGTCCCTGAGCAGTGTGGCCTCTGTGGGGAAGCGGCTTACTACGCTGCCTCTTACAGTCGGAAAAGCCCACAACGGCCCTGCCTGGAGACCCGCATCGCCAGTGCGGGAGCAGCACTCTGAATGTGACGCTTTGCAAAGGGAAAGTATTGCTCTTCTAGGATTAATATACTCAACAAAAAGTCTGCCAGGAGAGGAGGCTTTTGCTGATAATATAATTCTGCGGTTGATTTATCTAGTAATGGAGACTTAAAATTACAGGAGTCACTGTGTATGTGGAAGCCCTTGTCATTTGGTTAATTATGTTTTGCCAGCGGGATGGGGAAGCCCTTTATGTTGGGTGTGGCCAGAGGTTTTTCAGCCAGAATCCTGTACTGTAAAGGATGTGGCTGGAGTGTAGACAGAGACAAGGACACCATCGTTCCAGATTCCTGGATGCTGTGCCCCCATGCTGGAGTGTGCAGGTCTGTAGCAGTGGTTCTTAACTGCGGTGTTTCCTCTGGAGACATTTAGATGGTCATACTGGGGGGGGGGGGCAGTGGGTAAAGGCAAGAACGATGCTGATGTTCAGTATCCTACAATGCAAAGGACAGCCCCACACCTACTCCCAACAAAGAATTATCCGGCTCTAAGTGTTAATAGTTCTAAGGCTTAGAAACACTGCTCTAGAGCACTCTTCCTTGTGATTCTGATCCAAAGAAATGGGGTCAAGGCCAAGTTCTGTCTGTTGACAGATGAAGAAATTGGATATGAGGATCACCTCTGGTATCTAAGATTATTTTCCAGGATGTCTTCCCAGGATGGAATCAAGTGGAGCATATAGAGAGAGGGGCCAGAATGGCTCTCTGAGCACTGCCACCTGTCTGGAGAGGTGCAGCACTGTCTCCACCCTGTCATGGGGGCTGAGTTCCCTAGCCTTGCTGGCCCTACATTCTGGTGAACCAGTCACAAGTTGTAAGGCCTGGCATGGGCTGTAGTCTCAGCTCGGCTCCTTACTGAGTGACCTTGAGCATGGCAGGCAGAATCATGGTCCCTAAGATGTTCATATCCCAGTCCCTTTCATGGCAAAGGGGACTTTTAGATGTGACTTAAGTCCAGCATCCTGAGAAGGGGGGCATTCTGGATTAGCTGAGTGTGTCGTTATAAGTGAAAGACTGGGGCAAGATGGCAGAGCCAGAGATTTAAAGACACAGTGCTGCTGATTTTGAAGATGAAGATGGAGTTTCTTGAATTCCCCTTTGAATCTGCTTTATGATTTTGCTGTTTCATTTATTCATGATTTTAACAAGTCTTTGACATATGGCCCTTATGTATTTGTATGTGAATAAATTTATATTTTACATATATATAGTAGAAAATTTGTATAATAAAACGTGGTCTCCTAGAAAGGAATTGGTGGTATCTAAGTTATTTACGTTTAAATCTTGGTGAACCCTACCAGGTGTGCAGCTTGTAGACTGCTGTCCTGATGAGACTGACTAATAGAAGTTCTGCTGTGCTTCTGCTCACTACATATAAGAAGAGTATATGACACTGGTTAGAGGCCATAGCTCTGGAGTCAAGACTGCCTGAGTTTAAGCTCTTGCTCTGACACTTATTAGCTCCATGATCTTGGACAAATTACTTAATATACCCCCCACCCCCCAAAATGAAGCCATCTTGTACCTCTTGTCTTAAAGAGTATTTTGAGAAGTAAATAAAATAATGCATATAAAGTCCTTACATGGTGTCTGGCCCGTGGTACCTAATAAATATTGGTTAATATGACTCGTGATTGATTTCCCTTTTAGGAACTTAATAAAGAAAATGGAACTTTGCAAATCTCTTGATTATATTTGATTTTAATATTGACACTTCTTCTGCAAACTCCAGCAGTAATTGCATAAAAAGATAACTTTCCTTCTGTTTTTTCCAGCAGCTTATCAAGTAGAAGTTCTAAAGGCAAGTGTTCCCCATGAATGGTATTTTATTCTTTGAGAGCCCTTCGAATGAAACTCACCCCTGCAGAGTGCATTTGAAAAAGGGGCTTCATCTTTATTGTCTAACTTTCTCCAATTTGGTGCAGACAGAGGTAACTTTTTAGTTGGTCCTGACTGCTTCACTCTGTAGTTTTCTGCTCTTGCACACTTCTGACCCTACAATTGGTGCTGAAAGTCTAATTTCATGCGAGCCATCATCTGTGATTTCTGTATATTTCCAGAATGTAGAAGTGTCTTTTCCAGCAACGGGTACATTCTGATTTCCTTTGCACACGAGAGTTGATGTAGAAAAGGCAGTTGAGCAAAGGTTGGCAACCTTTCTGAAGTGCTATGCCAAGTCTCCATTTGTTCACTGTAGTTTAAGGTTTTCTCTGCCGGGATGAACCTCCTCTCTTCCAAACCACTAAAGACTGAGAACTTCCGAGACAGAGCAAGGCTATAGAAATTCAAATTATCATTTTTTTGAAAACTAAGAATTTTGAAAATGCTGATGCCAATTTTATGCCATCCAGCCACCATGATCAAATGGATGGGGAGCTGGTTGGTGGAGAGACTGCAGTTCTGCAATCTCGTGAAGCTTTTCACGCAAACTTTGTTCATGTGCACTGTGCATTCCTTCAGCAATCCAGCCATTAAATCCAAGAATGTGCCAGCCATTCTGGTTTTGATTTTAGATATCAAATACTTAACTTTTTTTGAAGAGTAAGTGAGAAAGTAGCATTTAATGCACCTAGCATAGTGCCTGGCTTGTAGTATAGATTCAGTAATGTAAGCTATTAATTTTAATCTTCTCTTTAAAATTTTACAAAAGTAATAAATGTCCATAGTAAAGGACCTAATAGTGCAGAAGAGTTGAAATAAAAAGCTGCAATTCCCTATGCTGTACCCTCCCAGCCATCGTCACTAGAGCCATAATTAAAAAAAAAATTTTTTTAAATATAAAATTTATATATTAAATTTTTAATATAATTTTCTTTTAGTTCTTCTGATATTTACCTATAAAGCACTAAATAAGCAAGGGTCAGTACTAGGGCTGCCTCCCCTGGACTCTCCTAGGGAAATTCTACACTTGTTGAGTCTGCATTCACGTGGTCAGGGGCAACGTTCCTTTTCATCCTTTTCCAAGTGGGATTCTTACAAGTGTTCGTGACTGTTGAATACCAGAGCCGTCATCTGGGGGAATGCATTGGCACAGGGCATCACTGTCAAGACCAGCTCATCTTCAAGCTCCTTTTGCACCACTTTGCAGACCTGTGCGGGAGGCCATTCCCTTCACCCGCCTCTAGGACGTCTCCCCTTCACTTTCCCTTTGTTGCCCCTTTGACTCCTTTCTTTCTCTTATACCTTTCAGCATTATGGACTCTCTAAGAAGAAAGAAAGCAAGAAAAAAATAACCTGCAGACCTCTCAGTCTGGCTTTTTGGATCTTTCTTTAACCTGTTGGTATGGGCTGGGGTAGGCATGGGAGAAGGAAAATAGCTGTTGGGGTATAAGTGGCCCCAAAGATCTGGAAAGAAGTCTACGGAGAACAACCTTAAGACAGAAGCACCTTGCTGTGTTTCCTTATTTTACTATTCCTACATTCAGCTGTAGACATTATTGACTCCTCTCTGTAAAAATGGGGGCGTTAGCTCATACGTTCTTCCTATCTTTCTTCTGCTCTCCTTCCCAAAGTTTGATCATTCTATTAGTGTTTTTGTTCTTCTGTTGTTTTTCCTTGTCATCTTAAATAATGAATTTAGATCTCTCTTTCTTGTTCCATCACCTTGGGGCAGCCTCTCTCCTTTATCCACCAAGGTGTGGATACCTGCTCCCCGGAGCATCTCTTTCCTTTCTTATTATCAAGATTGCTTTAAATATGGTTCTGTCCTATAACTGTATTCAAAATTTCCAAGTTTTAGATATAGCTTGATTATAAAAATTGAAAACCAATAAACAGGATTTTTTTTTTATAATGTTGATCAGCCAGCTTTGAAAGCGGACCATATATTAGATAGGAAACATCGTTTCACTGTTAAATTCATGTATGTTCATTCTCTTATTTATATTACTTTCCAGTTTATGAAAATAAAAATTTGAACAGAAAATATAGCTCCTATCAAAGTCCGGATTTTTAAACAAGTTTAAAATAGATAAATTTAATGATGCATATATCTCCCTCACAAGATTTACTAAGTACTAGTGATACTTAACCTCTTAAGATATTTAAGTTTTAAATTTTTTAATGTATGAGTCCTGACAGTTAATAACATGAAGAAAAAGAACACAGAAATATCTCTTTTGAATGACACATTTTAAAAGCGTTAGTTTGAATCAGATTTCTTTAGCTCAAGTGCAATTAATAGCCTAATAAAAGAATCATCAATAAGATGGGTGAATGTGAGTCATCTGTTAAATTTTTAAACCAAGACAGGTTGAAAATAAACACGTTTTCCAGCTTCTTACATAAGCTTTTTATTATACCAACTCTGTGACATGGATTAAATTGTGATAATGGATTGAAAGTATTGCTTTATCACCTAACACATGAAATATTAGTGCTGTAATGTCGTTTAGTACTTATTCTAATACAGGGGCTGGCCATGGTGAAGCAAATACTACTAAGTTACTGAAGCTTTCCTTAGCATTATAATTCTGGTATGTGCTCTTTTTATTTTCAAAACCACATCTCAATTTTCTGACACATTTTTCACTTTTGTAATTCTAAGGATTTGCAGCATCACATTCTTCTCTAACGCCTTACTCATGTGACTAAGAAAATTGTTACACTCAGTACAAAAGTTCAGAGTGTAATTTAGTGTTGAGAAGTAAGCCAGACTTTGTCCTGGATCTTACATACTAATCAGCTTGCTTTGAGAGATTCATTTGCGAGAATTTATTTTGAATGTGCGTGTCTATATTCACAGAGGAGATTGGGCTGTAGTTTTCTTCTTTGTGTATTAGCTTTGTCAAGTTTGGCGCTAGGCTTATGCGAGTTTTGTAAAATGAATAACTTCCTTTTTGTTCAGCTCGGGAATAGACGATGTAGCATAGTCGTTATGTGTTTTTGAAGATTTCAAAGAATTGTTTTCTATAGAAGTGTATGGGCTTAAATTTCCTTTCGGAAATATTTCATTGATAACATTTTCAATGTATTTCATGACTATATTGTTTTCATCTCCTTCATGAGTCAATTTTTAAAATTGATGCATTCTTAGAAAATTCCCATTTTATGCACATTTTAAAATACCTTAGTATAAAGTGTATAGTATCCGATGATACACTTAAAATCTGTTCTATGTTTTTATGTTATTTGATAACTTATGATTTGCTTTATTTTCCTTTTTTGTCTTTGTTATGTTTTTCTTGTTTGCCCATTTTGTCATTTTTTTCTCACAAACTGTAATAGCTCTTGAGTTTATTTGTCCACTTTAGAATTCACAGATTACCAATTTTATCATTATAATTTAATTTTTTCCAGAGTTTGTAATGAGTAGGGGAGTTCACAAATCCCAGTTGTCTGAGATTTCCTAGAGTATGTCACAAATCCCAGTTGTCTGAGATTTCCTAGAGTATGCCTTCTGTCCCAATATAATGATCAGTAGCATGCCCTTTCCTCCTCAAAATATGTCACTTAGATAATAATATTGCCACTCTAATAATGAATGAATCGTACCCTTTCCCATAAATACAACAGCAGCCTATAATAACCAATGCATAATTAAAATTATAGATGATGTCACATTCACAGGGATGTGAAAATCTATTCTGAGGAGGTTGAGGTAAGAGTAAGGAAAAGGCTTTTGATGTTATAAAGGTGTGAAATGCATGTGGCCAGGCAAAGGGCTATAGTAAATAAATACATACATGGTTGATCTGTGGTATTAAAATTTCATGGGGATGGGAGTGCAGGTAGGACAAAATTGTCTAAATCAGGACAATAATGAGAAAAGGTTGGGAAAGCACTGTTAAAATGCTGTTGAGTAGTTCATTTGCTTTTTTGCCTTTCTCATTCAGGTGTTTTATAGTCTGATAGTAACTGTAGTTTCTGTTTAAGCAAACGGTTATTGTTTCAACACTGAAATACTCTTGTTGACATCACTAGTGACACCTGTGTTGTCAACACAGTTGTCCTATCTGTGTCCTGGGCTGACTTCACTTTCAGTAACACGTGTTGCAATTTACTACTTCCCCTTCTAAGCAGCATTGGTATCACGGGCCTCACAGGAGTAAGCAAGTTAGGACAGTGAAGTACTAAGAACGGTTCTGTTCCCACACCAGGTTTCCCCTCTGCCTCCCTGGTTATTTTCAGAGGTGTTGGCTATTTGTTCACCTCTGGCTAATCTCTAATTTCTGGAGTGCTAAAGAGATCAAGTCTCATTTCTTCTCTATCTGTATTTCAGTGCTCTGTGACTTCACCCAGTCCCATTGCTTTAAAGCCTTCGGTATGCCTTTATACCTTCCTGTCCTGACACCTACCATGAGTTCCTGACTTAAATATCACATTGCTGCTTTATATTCCCATGTGAATGATGGTTATCTCAATGGGTACATGTTCAAAATGGACTTTCCTCATCGTACTTGTTCTGGGTGCTGCCCCCTCCCATCACAGTAAATGATGCTGCCATCCCATCAGTTTCTCAAGACCAATACCTAACATGCATTCTAGAGATTTTTCTGCCTTCCTGCCCCCACAACTCCTCTCTCAGCATTCTAGCCAGTTTCAGCTCCATACTTGCCCACTTGCCTGGATCTTCCCTGTTTGGGGGAACCATCAGCTCTCCAGAACTCCGTCAGCTGTCACCTCCATTCCCAACTGGTCTGCTTCTACTCTGTCTCCTAGCCGTGTCTCCCCTAATCCATTCCCTAAGAGATCTTTTAAAATCATGAATCAGATTACTTGATTGTCCTTCTTAAAATCTCTGCTGGCCTTTCCTTGAAGGCAGAATAAACACTGAGTCATTATTATAGTCAGTGAGGAGCCCTGCCCACATCCGCCCTCCAGCCACTCCAGCCCCAGTTTCCCAAACAAGCTTCCGCATGTCTGTCATGGGGCTGATGGCTGCTTCCTCTGACTGCACACTCTTCCAGCTGTGGTCCTCATGTGGCTGGCCATCCTTGTCTGGAAAATCTCAGCTCCATTGTCAGTCCCTAGGAGAGGTTTCTCCCCTGATACCATGACACATACTGATTCTTTTCCATAAGAGGTTATCAAGTTATCCTGAGCAGTTTCTGTTAGTGTTTGTTCATTTGTTTTAAACTGGAGAGTTGCTTGCAGAAATTTGGCTTTGGCCCAAATGAGTGACCCCAGCTGAAGTTAGGCTGGGCCCAGCCCAGGGTTGGACGAATGAGACAGAACAGGGCAGGGAAGGTGTCTGGGTTTGGGCAGGCTGCTGATCAAGTTCATTCAGGCCTTCACCAGGCCCTCTCTATAATCACAGAGAATCTCTTCAGCCACCATCGCCAAAGAGCGGCAAGAAAGAACCGTGTAGTAACAATTCTGCCTCCTGCTCAGATGTCCCGGGGGGGATGGCCAGGAGCTGAGCTTTGCCTTCTGTATAATAGGGTCATTTCTACTCTCCGTCATAAAGACACGGGCACTCGGACATGGACCTGAGCCCTGTTGGCCTTCAGCACCCCAGCCTACTCCTTGCCCCTAGCAGGTGGTCTCAACACCCCAGCTGAAGTCACACCCTTCTTGCCCTAGTAGAGCTCTGTCAGATCCACCTTGATCCCATAGTCCCTTTCAAACATCAGCAATGCCAGGACAGCGCCTCCCACTTGGACAGGGGCTGTGGTTGCAGAGGTGTTGCTGAAAGTGAGTGTCCCCAAGCATCATCCTCTTCTCCCTTCCAGTAGCTGTCTTATTCCTCCTGCTGCCACCACTGTGATTCCAGAGAGGACCGATGGGTCCAAAGCCCCAGGGAGGCTGCCTCACAGACTCCGGGCTGGGCTCTGCAGCCGCGACTACCCTGCTGCAGTGACTGTCCTGCCTCCATGGCTGGACGTGGTGTGGGCGCCGCCTGACCCACCCAGTCTCTTCCTAGAGTTATCTTCATTCTTTGTACGTCTCCCTGTTTGTTGTTCCTCTGCTGCTGTGATGTTGGCTCTATGAGAAAAGGCGCCTGCTCCTCCATTTACAGCACAGTCATTTTCAGCACCTAGAACAGCTCCCCTCCCGCAGTTGGTGTTTGTGTGCACAATTTGTGTATTGGATTTAGGGCTTAATTCTCATAGTCAAAGGGTGAATGTACAATCATTAAATACTGAAGGTTTGCTGTATTTAGAGGTTTTTGTTGGTTGAGGGGTTGGTGGGTCGGTTTTAAAATCAATAATCTATAAGGATTTATGTAGGTGAGATTTTATACAATTTGGAGGTAGGTGCCTGTGTGGATGAGTAAAAAGGGGAGAGATTTCTCTTATTTCCTTCCAAATGATTAGTTATGCTTTGCCAGGATGGGCCCAGAACTTCTATGAATGTTGGTTTGGGGGAGCGCGTCCATTCTGGACAATTCTGCATTTATCTACGTTCAGCTGTCAGGTTAGCTATTCCCCCTCCCCCCACCCCCCCTTCCCCGCCATTCTGAGGTTTTTCTTTTCCATTAGGACCCTTTATAAAAAAAAAAAAAAAAAAGCAAAAAAAAAAAAAAGACCTAAAACCATTTTTGTAGAATCTTACTGACCTAAAGAAGGAAAAATTTAAGAAGTAAAATATAATACATTGTTGGAAATAATTTTTGAATACAGAGGTCAACTTTTTTGACAGAAACAGAATGTGAGAAGTATCTGTGAACTTGGTTGATTGTATTTAGCATTTCATCTGGGTGATTATAATTGCCTAGACTTTGGTTGTTTCCAAAAAAATAATATGGATTCTTTTTTGCTTAAGTTCAAAATGATTTGGGATGAAATAAAAAATCCACCACATCCCCTCCCCCAACACCTTCTCTTTTCTCAGGGAAGGTGCTGTGATGATGTCAGAATTTCTTAACATCATCGTCTGCAAGCTTATCACCCAGCAGCTTTGGTGCAGTGATCACTCTTTTAAAGGAAACCTTTTACTTATTAGCTTTTCTAACTGAAGGATAATATATATTTATTGCAAAGGAATAAGCTAAAAATTATATATATATATTTCTACCAAAGATAGTTTCCATTTTAGTGTATTTCCTTTCAGTTTTTTTTTTTCTGATATATCATCTTTTTCTCTTCCACTTTGAGACATGCACTGTGATTTCCCTTTGTGATAAAAAGGATAAATCTGCTGGCTCATTTCCTTTTATAGACTGCCACCTTCTCTACCAACCAAGAAAAAGTGTATTTTGGATTTTGCTTGGTTTGAATCCATTTATGCTGGAACAATTACAAAATGTAGCTTCTGTAATCTGAATTTGTCCCACGCTGTATCAGAAAAAAATAACTTTTACTGCAGCCAGAGAGGAACTTTACATATCACCCACAGAGCCAGCACTTTAATACATATTTCATGATCACAGCCGAGGCTTTTCCAAACTATAGATAGATAGATAGATCATTCTATCACTCATCCACTCTTTGAAACTACGAGATTATTTTGGCTCTTTGTGCTGGCACATAGGCCTTCCCGTTGCTGGTCTGCATGAACCATTTATCAAGTCAGGGGTTTAATCTATCAAAGTCAGAGTTTCTTTGTACTGTCTCTCTCTGCCTCACCTTCCCATATAGTATTGTCTTGTCTGAGTATACTGTTGGCTCAGAAATGGTTATTTGGAAAGCAAAGGTTTATCAAGTTTCTCCCTTTTTTCCTGAAATAATGTATTATGGAGCAAAGTAATATTTTAGAGGGGGATGATAATTATAACATTGATCAGTTTCTAGGACATTACATTAACTATAATATTCGAAACCTTCCTCTTTGCTGGTACTCCTGGTTCTGTTCTTGCCAATACTCATCCTGAAATCCTGAGTCATCTTCAATTTTCTTCCTTTCCCTTTTCCAGACACTTATTGAATTGTTAAATATACTGGAGATTGGGCAGCGCCTGTGGCTCAGTTGGTAAGGCGCCAGCCCCATATACCAAGGGTGGCGGGTTCAAACCCGGCCCCGGCCAAACTGCAACAAAAAAATAGCCGGGCATTGTGGTGGGCGCCTGTAGTCCCAGCTACTCGGGAGGCTGAAGCAAGAGAATCGCTTAAACCCAGGAGTTGGAGGTTGCTGTGAGCTGTGTGATGCCATGGCACTCTACCGAGGGCCATAAAGTGAGACTCTGTCTCTACAAAAGAAAATATATATATACACACACACACATACTGGAGATTCTATCTATTTTTCTATTCTATTCTATTTTTCTTGAATCCACCCTCTAGTGCTTTTGTTTCCTGGACTCATGATGCTACCTGTTATCTTCAGAGAGGCAAGGCAATTCATTTGACATGCTTTTGGTGGGATCTAGATATAAAGGCTAAAACAAATTACATTCATTGAATAACACTGCCTGCCATGTGCCAAGGCCTGATCTAAGCCCTGGGGATAAAGCTGTGAACAGTAGAGAAAAAACATAATTGCTTAGGGGAGCTTTTGGTCCAATGGGAAATGAGAGAGAGATAAAATATAACATAAGTAAAATATACTATGTCGGGTGCTGTTAAGTGCTATGAAGAAAGGTAAAGCAAGGAGGGGGCCATAGGGAGAGCTGGGGGTGGACAGGAAAAGGCTGGAACTAAAGCAGGTGGTGAGGTGATGATGAAAGCCAACTAAAACTCAAAGGAGTGTCATGAACAAAAGGAACACATCAAAAGGCATTCTGATTCTATTGGCTAAGTTTCCAGAATCTCCTAGTCCTGATACCAAACCGCAGGGACCATCTACACCTGAGTGTAGTGCAGCCAAAGTTGTCACAATAGCCACAACTTGTAGGAGACTGAGCACTGGGCTTATAGAAGCAGCCACTGACTCTTGAAGAAGGCACAGGGAATGCGGCAGTCTCCTAGCCCGCATGGAGACGCATTGCTGCCCAGAGACAAGCCCTCAAGCAATTGCACGCATTAGTGAGATGAAAGCAGTCTCTTGGTGTCTGGTCTCTCAGTAGCAAGCAGGTGTTATACTTCAGACATTCATGGTGCAGCAGGGAGGGAGTTGAGCCCATGGGAAGAGAGCACATAGTGATCATTAAGCACATAGCTTGAGTACGTGGGTCCCCACACCTGCTGTATAATGTTTCAATAAAAGGCCATGACAGGTTGCTCAGGGCTCTCTCTCCCTTGATGGACAGGAAGCCCACCCCTTGCAGGCTTGTACCTCAACCCATGTCCAGGGTGGTTCATGCGTGCAGTAATGGGGTGCCACAGTGGGCACTGACAACAACCTGCTCTCCCTCTCTTTGAACCATCCCCCTCTGAGATCAGCACAATTAGCAAAACCTCACTGAGATCTATGCATGAGAATTGTGCTTCAGAGAAAGTGAAAGGTGATCCAAGGAGACATGCCTACAGTAGGTAAATCAAGGTGGGACTTCCAGAGGCCAGGTAAAACACAAATGGAGCTGATGAATAGCATTCTTACTGCCAATGGAAAAAGTCTATCATCTTTAGCCTAATACTCATGGCTCTCCACTACTTTTCCAACCGTATTTTCCGGTGCTTCCCTTCACATTCCCCAACATGTTTTCTGATTTCTATCCTTGCTGTCTTTATTTGGGTTTGTCTAGATCAATGGTTCTCAACCTTCCTAATGCCGCGACCCTTTAATACAGTTCCTTATGTTGTGTTGACCCCCAACCACAAAATTATTTTCGTTGCTACTTCATAACTGTAATTTTTCTACTGTTATGAATCATAATGTAAATATCTGATATGCAGGATGTATTTAGGTGACCCCTGTGAAAGGATTGTTCAACCCCCAAAGGGGTTGTGACCCACAGGTTGAGAACTGCCAGTCTAGATGAAAGACCTTTTTCTACAATTTTTTCAATATCTAAATTTTATTCACCCTATGGGACTCATATCAGATGCTTCTTCCTCTATAAAAACTTAATGGAAATAATCCTCTTAAGACTGCTAATAACAAACTCTTTTGGCCCTCAGTATTAGGTTTAATTATATTTGTGTGTGCCTCAACATTTCCGTTAGATGTAAAACTCTTGGAGAATGGGTTTCTGGCCTGGCTGATTTTTATCCTTCAGCCATGCCCAGCACAGGGGCCAACACAGAGAAGGGAATAATTAACAAAAGCGCTCAGTGGTACATGCAAATGATCTATCTGCTCAGTGACAATTCAAAAATGTTGTACTGGAATGCTCTAGGTTAAGGTCCTGCCACACAGAAATGGTAAAATGTTGTGAAATGCCTACTTAGTCAAGACATGGAATGCTTACCTTTTTTTTTTTTTTTTTCATTTCACAGGGTACAAACAATTTGGTTATAATGTTTGGGAATGCTTATTTTTGAGAAGGGAAAAGTAATGATGGGTATGTTTTTTCAGTCTTCATCTTTTTGTTGTTGTTGTTGTTGTTGTTTCGCATTTTTGAGATAGGGTCTTTCTCTGTCACCCAGACTGGAGTGCAGTGGCCTCATCACAGCTCACTGTAGCCTCAAACTCCTGGGTGTAAATGATCCTCTCACCTCAGCCTCCCAAAGAGCTGAGACTACAGGGACATGACACCATGCCCAGCTAACTTTTTTGTTTGTTTGTTTTCTGTAGACACAGGGTCTCTCACTCTTGATCAGGCTGCTCTAGAATTCCTGGCCTCTAGCCATACTCCTGCCTTGGCCTTCCAGAGTGGTAGGATAATAACAAGATCCACCATGTCTTGCCTCAGTCTTTCCTTAACTTACTTTCTAGTATTGTTCATCAGTGTTTGCCACTCTTTAAAAAAAAAAAAAACAACAACAACATTTCTCCTCTCAACCTCCATGATATTTCTTGATTCTCTTTGTCTCTTTTGCTGGTCTTTCTTCTCCTATCCAATCTTTAAATTTTAGAATCTAAGCTCAGCCTTAGACACTGTCCTCTCAGTTCTGACTTACTACTGTTTGTAGCTTCAGTTTCAATTGGTGTAGATTCACAAAATTATACCTCTGGCCCATCCTAGAACTCTGAACCTCCCACTGCCCATTCAGCATCTCCCACAAGATGCTTCAGAGGCTCCTCAGACCCAATATGTACACATGGAACTCATAAACCCTTTCTACTGTTTCCAATTTTAATGAAGAGCACTGTAAGCCTTCTGTATACCTAAGCAGAATTCTAAAAGTCACCCTAACATCCTCTTCTCCCTACTCTTCATAAACAATCAACTCCCAAGATCTTCATTTGTATCTCCCAATGTATCTAAAATCTATTTAGAGACAGATCATCTCCAAGTCATTGTCCTCACATGGGACACCATTGTCCCCTGCCTAGACTTTTCCAATAACCTGTAACTGGGTATCCCACATCCAGCTTTGCTTCCTCCCCTCTGCTCTCCATGGTTCTCTACAGTTTAATATGAAAATTTTATTATCTTACTTGCCTGGGTAAGATTCCTAGTGATTCCTTGTGCCTTCCCCAGACTCCTTCTGCACAAGGCCCATGATGCTCTGCCTTATCCAGCCTTCCTGCATCTCCAGCTTCATCTCATTTACTCTCCCCATCCTTCAAGCATGGAGGAAAAATTGTCCCCTCTGTCTCAGATGCGCTTCTCTAAGGTTTCTGCTTGCCTCCCCTTCATATTGTTTACATCTCAGCTCAATCATCACTTCCTTGAGCAAGCACAGTCTGATCTTCCTTATTAGGTCAAATCCATCCTAGTATCATGTTATGAAAACACATGCTGAAATTATAATTTTACATTTATTGCTGACTATTTCTGGGAGCAGGGTAGGGAAAAGAAGAGTTGCAAGAGACAAAAACAAGAGTGGCCCTAGAGACCACTAAATGAAGAATTTAGTGAACCATGTTAGGACATTTTAGACTTTAATCTAGAGACAGAAGAGAACCAGATTAGATCATTTTAAGAGGCAATGGCAGGAACACATTAACATTTTAGAAGTATATTATGGGTTGAATTATATCCCCCCCATAGTTTGTGTGTTGAAATTTTAACCCCAATACCTTAGGACATGACCTTATTTGGAAATAGGATCATTGCAGGTATAATTAGTAAGATGAGGCCAACCAATAAGACTGGTGTTATTTTTTTAAAAAAAATTACATATGGAGAGAGAGAGATGCATGCAAGGGAGAAGGCCACATGGGGACTGAAGTTATGATGCTACACCAAGGAACTAGTGGAAGCCAAGAGGGGCCCGGACCCGCCCTTGCTGAGAACCTTCAACGGTAGTGTGGCTCTGCCAGCATATTGATCTCAAACTTCTAGATTCCACAACTGTGAGACAACACGTTTCTGCAATTTAAGACACTCCCTTTCCGGTACTTTGTTATTGTAGCCCTAGTAAACTAATGTAGGAGCGTAATTGTGGCTGCATGTGGAGTATAGTTAGGAATTGGGCAAAACTGAATGCAGGGAGATAACTTGGGGCTATTAAAATAATGGCTGTGGGAAAGATTAGAGAACTAATTTCAAAGTGGAATCAACCAAGATGGATGAATAATTAGACTTGCAGAGTGGAGAGAAAGAGAATTGCTCCAGAAAAGATAAGAGGATTTTCTATCTATCTATCTATCTATCTATCTATCTAACTAGAGAGTCTCACTATCTCCCTGGGTAGAGTGCTATGGTGTCATAGCTCACAGCAACCTCAATCCCTTGGACTTCAGTAATCCTCTTGCTTCAGCCTCCCAAGTAACTGGGAGGCTGAAGTAACACACCATTATGCCCGGCTAGTTTTTCTATTTTTAGTAGCAGTGTCATTCTTGCTTAGGCTGGTCCCCAACTCCTGAGCTCAAGTAATCTACCCTCCTTGGCCTCCCAGAGTGCTAGGATTACCACCACTGCACCAAGCCAGATGGAGGCTTCTGAATCCCATTTATTTGTTGACGACTCCCAATTGTATGTCTTTAGAAAAGCCTTCTCTTCTGTCTTCCAGATTCTCATATACAAATGACAGTTAGACTACATTCAGGTTTTTCAGAAACATTCACTTTGATGAATGATTAAATGAATAAAGAAGTTCATTAATATCCAATAATTAATGAGTTACCATGTAGATTAAAAAGGAGAATTAATGTTATTTCTTCAAATACACAGTTATAAAAGTTTTGACATACACAAAAATCAAGAAGTGTAAAATTCTTGCAGATGAAACACATGAAGCCCTCCCAACTACACCAATAAGCAGAGCAAGTTGAAACTTGCGCGGATGAATCAGAAAGGATGCTGCTGACTGTATTTCTTAGAAGTGAAATAATGGACTGTAACACAGTCTCAAAACTTTTGTAGTGACCTACACAGTTGTATGTTAAAAGAAGACAAACTTTTATTCTATCTAAGAAGGTTTTTCATCAATCATAAATTCCTATCATGGAACTCCCACATGTTCTGCATTGTCTTAAGACCTTAAGTCTGTGACTTTGGACGTAGTAGTCCTATAGCTCCTTGTTTATAGCTCTCATCTTGATCTCTTTGTGTTTTAGTTACATAGAGGCCTACCAAGCTTTTTCATTTTATGGTGAGGTCTCTAAGAGCATAGACCAAGTTTTGTTTATTTTGCCAGAGCACGGAGCCTAACACTAAGCTGTATACATAATCACGTAATAACCGCTGCTCTGTTGAGAATGAACGAATTTAGGTCCCAGTTTCAGATATTCTCTACTCCAACTATTTCATCCCCTCATTTAGTAATAAATAGGCCTGTCCATTTCCTTGTTTAATAATAAAAATGCAAAGTGTTGAGAGAAAATATTTCTGGTAGCTAATCAATATTCCCGTTATCAATGACCCATGCCAGATTATGTTATGCCGTAACCGCATTCCCTGTTCTGTGGTATATGGAATATGTGTTGTGCAAAGGCGTAATTGCTTGTGTTCATACATAATAAGTAGGTTGGGGAATTTGTCTGATGGTATAACTTAGTTATTAATAGTGATCATCAAGTGCACATTTCAAGTTCAGAACCTCATTGGCCTTTGGGGAGTCAGCATCTCAATTTTAAGGAAAATTTAAACCTTTCCTTTCATGTATTTCTGTTCATTTAAGTCTGTCAACATAGGAGATTTTGTGTCGAAGAAGAAAGAGCTAGAGGCTAATTAAAGGAGTGTGAGTAGGTTTCATGGCCCTCTGGTTTCTGTGCAATTGAGTGATGAATTAAATGTAAATGAGTCAGAAACACACCTTAGGTTAGGGTTTTCTTAAAATTGTGCTAAAAAATATGTAACAAAATTTAATATGACCATTTTTAAGTGCACAGTTCAGCAGCGTTAAGTGTATTTGCATTGTTGTGGAGGAGATCTTCACAACTTCTTCACTTGCAAAACTGAAACTTTATACCCATCAAACAACAACTCCCCATTCTTCCCTCCCTCCACCCCTGGTAACCACCATTCTCCTTTCTATAAATTTAATAATTTAGATGCTTATGGAAGTGGAACCGTATAGCACTTGATTTTTGGTGACTGGTTTCTTTCCTTCAACATATTGACCCCAGGGTTCACTCATGTTGTATCATGCAGCATGATTTTATTCCTTTTTGAGGATGAATAATATTCCATTCTATGCATATACATCACATTTTATTTATACATTCACCAGTTTGTGGGCATTTTGTTTGCTTACATCTCTTGGATATTACAATTTTCTTTTTAACTAAGTGTATTTGAAAATATAAATATCCCAGATCAGTTCCATTTTTAATTTTCCCTCTCTAAAAGGAGAGTATTTTAATACATTTGAAAATTTTTTAAGACTTTGTCACTTAAATTTCTTACATGAGATTATTATCCTCTGACAAAAATGGTACCACATCTTTTTTTTAGACAGAATGATATTGTGAAATCCAGTGTGAGGAACATTTAAAATTCTGAAAACAGGGTGGCAGGTGGTAAATAGATTATGGAATTGAATGGCTCTTGACCTCCCCAATAACCAAGGAGACTTTGGATAGAATTATTAAAACAAACTCATATCTTAAATAAGTCTCTTTGAAATGTTTTTATATATATTAGAGGTAAGGCTATGAATAGCATTTTTGTTTTAACACTCTCATAAGTAGAATTTGTTGTGATGTCTTAAATTATTCCATGACCTCTGTGGCTCAGAGGTCTGTACCCATGAAACATCAATGCTTTTTTACGTGATTAAGATCTTTTCTAAGAAGAATTTTCAAGGGTTTTGAATCTGCATGTAAAAATAAGTCCTAGAATTATTTTACAATAATTGCAAACATAGTCTTTCAATTTTTCCACATTCTGAAAATTGATAATGAGCATAGCCATCTGCCCTGTCTTGAATTTTCTGAAGATGAGGTTCATGAATTTAACTCCTGGTTATGGTTCTTGTGTCAACTGTGTTGATGTGTGCGTCTGTAAACATCATCTTCCACTTTCACTGACTCTTCTTTCTCTGCTCTTTCCCGACAGTGCTCATGTTATTTATAAACTGGCAATACATGTGTGTAGCTGTGGAAATTACTAAATTGCCAGCATCAGAAAAAGCTATTGCTCTGTTAATTCAGACTGAGTCACTCACTTTCTCTTTCTCTGTTTACTTTAGTTGATTTCTTTAAAGAATTGATTTATTTCATTCCTTTTTTTAAGCTGATTCATAATCCATTTCACAATTTCTTACCCCATGCCACGTTTCTTTACTCATCAATCTATGTATGAAATAATATTCAAATTTTAACCCAGCTTGATTTTGTTCAATGCGCTTTTTCTTTTTCTTTTAGATTTTGTTTTCAAGGCAGTTAAAAACTATGGATTTAAGCTCACAGTTTTTTAAAAATCTGATCTCATTGACCCCTCCAAAATTCTGTCTTTGGTCCTAGCTCTTAATTTAGTTCTAAAAATGAAATATCTACGATTTATGTTGTTAGAAATTTGAAAGTAAATCCTAAGTTCAAATAATATGCATAGTTAATTCTAGCTGATTCCAGATTTATTGAAAAATTACCTATGAGGTTCTTCCCACCCCCTCATAATGTCTCTACTTTACCCAAAGAATCTCACAACAAGAATAAATATAAGGTTACTTGTTGCAAACTGACTGCCATGTACCATGATCTTTCTCCCATTTTGACATCCTATTTCATTGAGAAATTCTAGGTCTTTCCTATTTGGTTTTACTTTTTCTATGTGATTAGAAAGGGTCCTACCTGGCAAGTATCAAGGTGCTCCTGGTAAGTTGAAATAAATAAAGAAATCACTTTTTTAATTGTGTAAAAATCTTCCTTCCATGTCTCTGGTCTGACAAAAAGCACAAGTCCTGAAAACAGAAAACTCTACAACCCTAGCTAAACAGTACCATTGCTAAGGTATAAGATTTGGAAGCCAATACCTTACACAGCAAATTACAGTAAACAAACTACCATAGAAATACAACTAATTAAATCTCTATTCTATAGACTGTGAACCTAAGCTTATAGAAAAGAGAGCTTGAGAAGTCTTTGTAGTAGGTATTAAAAATTCTGACATAAGAAAGTGACCATTCTGGCATATCTGAGTTAGAAAATAACAGTGTGGGGTGGTACCTATGGCTCAAAGGAGTAGGGCACCGGTGGTGGCGGGTTCAAACCCAACCCTGGCCAAAAACTTCAAAAAAAAAAAAAAAAGAAAGAAAGAAAGAAAATGACAGTGTAGGGTTCCAAGGCAAAGAAAGGCAGAACAATACCTGAACAACAGAAAAGAGAACATTCTCTGAGCAACGCAGAGCTGATTCCTCGGTGTGAAGAAAATGGGAGTTAATATCGGAAACATACGGCTCATTATTCATGTGATTATGCTTGTTAACTATAAACTATATGAAATTCTCATCCCATATTATAAATTTAATAATTAGTTTTCCCTTGTCATGTACATGTTAAATAAATACATATTGAGGAACCACAGAGGTGTCCGGCATGGATGTACACTGGTGAAAAGAGCCTGGGATCTTACAGGACACAGCAAAGAAGAGACAGTGCTGGTGGTCAGGACAGTGCCCCTCGGGGACAGGAAGTGGGGCCATTTATCTGGATCCTGGTGGGCAGAAGAAATGATTGTAACTGAGAAGAAAGGATGATGAGATTACAGGAGGCCAGGAGAGAAGGTTCCAGGTAGAAGCCTGTGCTAAATTTTGAATGAAACAAAAGTTCAGTGTAATTTTTATTTTTCTTATAAAACCCTAAAGTGAAGAAGGTTCTGTGGTATTCTAGAAGGCTTTCTGAACTGAACGAATGTCAACTGTGATTTCGTCTGACGGTGTGGCTGGATGGAGTGTGCCATGGCCCTTCAGCATTTGCCTTGGGCGAGCTTGTTGTGTAGTTTGTCGGGCACTGTGTTTATTCTGTGTGGTGCTGGAAGTTGGAGCCACCATCTGGAAACACAGTTCTTGGTCTCAGGGCACACAGTGAGTTAGTGCACCCCAGTAGCTTGGATGAAAATACGTCATATAAAAGGCTCCATGAAGCACAAATGTAAAGTTATACACAAAGCACCTCTTCCCTTCATAGGTCTTGGGGGCGACTGCTGCATGTCTGACCTGCAAGGTGCAGAGAACAGAGAACCTGTGAGCTCGGTCTGCTGCACTTTCTGCTACCGCCCAATCCAACACTGGATGATGCTGAAGGAGGCTCACCCAGAGGATGCTCACCTCCTGCCCTGTGCTCCAGCCAGCATCGGCAAATTTGCTCTTTAAAGGACCAGCTGGCAGATATCTTAGCTTAGCTGTCCCATCGTAGGAGCACAAAACCAGCTATAGAGTGATGCCACTGAATTAACGTGGCTGTGTTCCAATAAAACTGAATTTACAAAAACAAGCAGTGGCCCAAAGGCTGGTCAACCCCCACTCCCCACAATCCCGCAAGGCATGCTATCTGGCCCCTAGCAGATGCTGCTGCCTTGGCTTAGAATGCCTGTCATCCCTCTTTCTGCCCAACTAGGTTTTAATCATTCTTGAGCTTTTAGCAGAGGTCATTTTTTAAAGGAAGAAACTTCACTGATGCCCCAAATCTGATGGCCCTCCCCCAGCTGCAGAGCACTGGCTGACTCTGGCCCCCTGAGGACTTGCTCTCTGCAGTCCTGCATGTGAGCACTGGAGGACAGGGCTCTGCTGGCTTTCTCTCCGCTGTTGCCCTAGCTAGTACCACTCCGTGCCTGGGACTGTGGAGGGGCTTAGGGAATGTTTGTTTAATGCTTAATGAATGAAATTACTTATACCTTCCTTACTTTGTCAGGATAGTAAATCTAGCTGGTGAAATTTGTTCAAGGCTTGTGGTTTATGAACCATGTCACCAGGTTACCATGTTGTAACAAAGCAAAGGTTTAACTGTATGTCAGCTCCAGTAGCATCCAGAGGGCTGCGGCAACAATCGTTTTAACCCCCCTCAACTTAGTGAAGAATGCCATTTGGCAGTCCGTGACCGCTAACAACTTTGTCTCCCCTGCCCCTAACCCCCAAGCACTGCTTTGCTGTCTCAAGGCAGAGGATTAAGTGCGGCTCTGGCCCCATCAGTGTCTCCCATTCTTTTTAGGGGGTGCCCAGCACAGTATTATTTGTGCTTCAGTGTTTGGCAGAATTTTTAGTGAACTCTTTCCTTCTTGATATGGCTTATTATCTCCCCAGGAGCCAGAGAAGGACATTAGATTAACCTGGAATCAGAATCAGATGGAATCAGAGTAACTCCTGCACCAAGACTAACGTTTTGTTACTGGGTCCAAATGGCTGTGCTCAGCCCTTGGAAGAGCTATTTCCCAGAAAGCTCCTCCATCCCTCTCAGGCATGCACTTAAAGGGGCGTGATCCCCAATTTGTCAGCACACCAGACGTCACTTAGAGTCATATCCAGAGCAAGCTGGAACATTGGGCATGCTTTTCCCTCTTCCACTTTCAGGGGAGACAGTGACTAATAACAAGCATTTGTACACAGCTGTCTGTGCGCTGAGTACTTACCATCTGTAAATGATTTTGAGATGGTAACTTAGACTCACGTGGCAATTCTATTGCATTGTCTTTATTTTACTAAGGAAGAGACTGAGGCACCAAAACGTTAGTTGCATTGTCCAAAGTCACACGGCTAGTCATCGCGGAGCTAGGAACTGAATTCAGACAATCTGATTCTGAAATCTAGGGGCTAAAGCCATTGTGCTGATGCTGCAATTGCTGATTCCTGCCTCGTCCCACCCCACCCCGCCACCAGCCTCGTAGAATTTGTCGCCCCCCAGCCGACTCACTCCCCCCTCTCTGGGAATCTCAGATAACGGGAACAAAGGAGGGCGGGAAACACGTAACAGTGCATAGCGCACGGTGGAGAAATGTTCAGACCACATTAGATTTTAGGCGATGCTATCTCTGTAATAAGTAAAATATTCTAAATTCAGGATATTCCGAGCTTTGAAAATCACGAGTGAGATGGAAATGCCCTTGAATAGTTCCGCCACGTTCTCCTCACAAAGAGCTCATTGGGAACACTGGAAGGACGCTCTTATTCGCTAAGTGGTTTTCACTGTTTTGAGTCTGAAGTAGAATTTTACCCACAAATGGATATTTTCCTTAAAATTGAAATCAATTTATAAAATAATGCACAGAATGTAAAGGCTCTTGCTGGTTTTCCCAGTGAGAAAGCAGCAGAGACCAAGCAGAAAAATATGACCACCCTGCTGAATTTAGGCCAAGCACGCCCTTATTTCTCCATGAGAGACACCTGTGGCGACCCTCCCTAGTCTATGCTGCAAATGAAAATTAGCAAAGTTGTAATAATAAGTTTGAGGGACTCCATGGTGACCCAGGAGCTAGCCACCGTGCATCTGAAGATGGTCTTGTCTATCCTGGTTGCTTCGTGAAAATGGTCTTCATTCCAGACTTGATAGAATTAGCTTACACAGATAACTTGCCCATCTTTCAATTGAAAAATTTTGTGGTTTGAACTTTTGCCTGTTTAGGTTTTTATATTCAATGGTTAATTCTTAATTGAAAAAATCATTCCTTTTTTGCAATAGGAGTATCTCCATCCTAAATCATGCTCTTCCTCCCTCAAAGAAACTGTTTTTTCCCAGACTCATAGGGATTAACATATTTTTGTGAGGTCATCAAAAGTGGCTTGTTCAGGGGCAGCTGAAGTCAATATGGCAATAAATTGAGAAATCAAATTCTTTCTTTTCATTTTTACAAGACTATTGTGGATGAGATGAACCATCACACTTTTGGCCCCAGAAACTGATTTATATAAAGAATAGAAACTGTTTCGGGAAAGTTTGTTTTCCCACTAATAAAGCCAGTTTTTTTCTATGTAATGAATCCATTCACCTACCCACCCATCCATTTATTCATCCATCTTTTTATCTGTCCATCCAATCTGTAATTCCAACCACCCAGGCCCTTGTTAACACACACATTTCTCTGCTTTATTTTTCCTATTTAGCTCTGTAATCTTTTCCTATTCCATACAACTTTTTTATTTTGCTTATTGTCTGCTTTATACATTGGAATGTAAATTCCCTTAGGTCAGAAATGCCCGTCCTTTTTGTTCATGGTGTATCTCCAGCATCTAGAACAGTACTGGGCAGTAAATGATAATAAATGTGAGGAATATTGAATGAATTTTATTAGATAAATATTTATTTAGCATCCACTATATTGAGTGGCAGAAATGATCTAAGATGCAAGAGATATAGATCTCACTGTCAAGGAGATTTCCAGGCTAATAAAGTCATCGCCAAAATATATCTTTTTAATGGCATCACGATATAGGGGGAAAAGTTGTTTCCACGTGAAAAATGAAGCAGAGGTGTTATTTATACTTCTACCTGAGAGAAAGCTTTCCCTAAGGAAGTGACATATGAGACAGACATTGACTAAGGGCAGGATTTGGAAATGGGGAATTGTGGAACCGTGTTCTAGAAAAAAAGTGACAATAGGAATTAGCAAGTGGAGGGGGGAAGCGCAGGTTTGAAGGAGACAGAAAAACAATTCGTTCTGTTTAGGGGAAGATAGTTATGGAAGAGCTATTGGACAGGATAGTTGGGTCAGATGAGGGAGGATTTGGATGTCACCTGCTGGTGAGTCTGAGATTCCCTTTCTGGTCCCTGTACCTTTCTGTCTCCCCTGCATTTCAAAATTTGAGTGAAAATCTTTTATGCTTCCTGTTTTCAGTTTCAAAGCAGGGATGTGGCGGTTCAGTATGCCGGAGCCTGGAGAGAATCCGGTCTGAAATGCAGATTTATACTTTGATCTACATTTTGTAGGTCAACAAGCTCAGTTTCTTGGCAGTAATTACAGGGCTCACAAGGATGTTGTTCTTGAATAATTTAGCTACTAACTAGCCACAAACAAGCTCTCCCCATTCCGCTACTCCTGCTTTTCCTCCGGGAGCTCTCATCGTCCCCAGTTTGATTGTCCCCGGTTCCTAGAGACTTCTTCAAAGTTAATCTGTGGTGTGGATTCCTGCCTTCACAGACATTTAACTTGCAACCCAGAACTTCGTAATAAAAGGGAATATATTTTCCACTCCTAGCCTCAGTTAGGGAGGACACCAAAAAAAATGTTTCTGTGTTGGCATGTGAACCTGTCGAGTGTGTCCCTGTCTGTAAGTGCACTTTGGTGCCCAGAAGCGGGGACGGCAGGTTTCAAGCGATGGGGGAAAGAGACAGATTAGGAGTTCTGCTTGGGCAGACAGCAGTAAAGATGCCTGCATAGTCTTTGCCTCAATCATTTCAGGTTGGGTTTCTTTAATTTAAATTTGTACTCTTTATTGACCAATTATAATAGTATATTTTTAAGGGGGACTATATAATATTTTGACAAATACACACACACACGCATTGTTTTGCAGCATTATTCACAGTACCCAGGACAGCTTGGGGGGTGTGATGGAAAATTTCCCAATTTCAGATCTTCTGGTATGTTTTATCATTTCCCCCATTCTCAAATCCTTTGCCTCTAAGTTTCTCTCCCTCTCAGTTCATGTCACCATTGTTCCATCTTTTCAGATACCCAGAATTAAAACCTCAGTATCAATAGGAAAAACTGGTAATAACATAATTTATTTGAAATAAATTGAAGTAATTTATTTACTTAACAAAAATTAAAACACAGTATTTAATTAGCACTGAAGGCCAGCCCTGACTCCCACGGCACAGGTGTCTATTCTTGGAGTTCCTCTTCTGTTATTTTCCCTCCTATCTCTTGAATAAATTCTGAAAAATGGTTATAATATCAAATACTGATCAGAGTGGGCACTTCTCACATAGTGCTGGTTGTAGCCAACCTTTCTCCTTACAACAGTGATCAAAGTGTTTTTTGCAATGACGTCCCCGATCAGACCAGCTGCACAGGCTCCTGTCTCCTCTACCCTCCTGCGGTAAGAAGTCTAACAGGGATGACACCTTGACACCATGCTTCTTTTTATCACTGGTGTGACTCTAATGGCTGTGGCTTAGAAGTGTCATCGTTTGTTGAAAGAGCTCAGGTTAAGTAGCCAAGCAAACTTGGGTTAAAATATGACCTTGGGGCTAGGTGCCTGTAGCTTGGGGGTTAGAGTGCTGGCCCTGTGCATCAGGGCTGGTAAGTTTGAACCTGGCCTGGGCCTGCTTAACAGGAAAAAAATAAAAGCTAGAATATGACCTTAGTACTTACTTAATAGCCTGGGGCATTGTCACTTGACCCTGTTGGGCCTTCTATTTAAGAAATAAGAGGTAATAACTATCTTTCAGGGTTCTTGTGGGAAGTAAAAGTCATATGTTTAAGGCACACACACACACACACACACAGTGTGGGACCTGGTAAGTATTAAGTCTGTGCTGATAGTGTTTTGGCCTGTTGTTCCTTTTTAAATTAATAATAAAATGGAGGATTCTCAAAGACGGAAGTTGCACTTTATCCACCTTGGAAGGTAGTGTTTGTAAGAAGCAAAGCTGAGTGAGCCGGGAAAGGTGTGAACGCGCACCCTGGAGGCTCCCTGGCCTTTAGCTTCCCGCTGTAGCCGCTTCCTTTAGGGTCCTGCCTCTGGGCACTGAGGAAGGGGAAAAGGCATCACCTACAAATATTTGTTCAGGCGAATCTTTTTTTGTCTCTAAACCATAGGGTTAGTTCTATTAGCAAGTGCTCAGTCTACGGTAGCTAAATGTTTGCTTTGTTTTCCAAAGTCAAGCTAAGAGAAATGAATGTAGGTTTGATACCCATGAAGTCCTGCCTAGAAAGAGGGTGCTCTGTTTTCTTTTCCACCCTTGTCCCAAAGCATTGGAAGAAAGGATGAAAATGTGTTTTCTACCCGCTTCCTATCCCCACCGTTCTTTTATTCTGGTGTGTGGTACGGATGACATTAGGATGGAAAAGAACATTCCGGGTGCCCGACTGCCTGCGTCCAGGGCCCACAGCAGCATTTCTAAGTCCTTTCTTGTGATTTATGTCACTTATGACCACTGCTGGGTAGAGAGAAGGAAAGCTCTCACATTTTGCAGCTCGCCAAGGTAAAAGAACTCTTTCGTCAAGGTAATAATAACACTTAGCACTTCTATAACGCTTTTTATCTTCAAAGCGCTTTCCAAACATTAGCTAATTAAGAAGTCTGCCCAATGCACAGCAGCTGTTGAAAAAATAACTGTGATGCTTGGGCGTATTAAAAAAAGGGAGCAAATACACAAGGACATCCTATATCGGCAGCTGTAGCACTCTGTCTAATTTGTTTGCTTCACCTGGTGGAATAGATCAAATGTTACAATAATTCTGCCCCACAGATTAATAAGGGTTAGGGGTGTGGCCGAGCCTTGCATGTCATGGAATGTTGAGGAAGAGAAAGAGCCAAAAAAAGCTTCATTACCTAATTTTTATTAAACCTTCTTAATCATCACAGGCACACACAAAACGAATAAAACAGACGTCTGACATGTAAACACAGATCCTCTTAGAAGAACCATTTGCAGGACGGGGCGTTCTCGTTCATTCATTCAAATTTACTCAATAAATGTGAATTGAGCACTTACTAGATACTGGAGACATACATGTAAAAACTACACGAGGACAGATGTAAAGCTGTCAGGGTGCGTGTTATTTACCTATCATCCCTTTATTTCACACAAATATTGTCACATGAATATTAAATTCAATCAGCATTTTTCTTTGTTGACTCATTGGCAGAAATGAACTAACATAGCAGAGCAAGAGCTGAGCTATGATTCTGGTAAAGAAAACAAAGTCGGGTGGCACCTGTGGCTCAGTTGGTGGGGCGCCGGCCCCATATACTGAGGGTGGCGGGTTCAAGCCCAGCCCCAGCTGATCTGCAACCAAAAGGTAGCTGGGCATTGTGGCGGGTGCCTGTGGTCCCAGCTACTTGGGAGGCTGAGGCAGGAGAATCGCTTAGGCCCAGGAGTTGGAGGTTGCTGTGGGCTGTGTGATGCCATGGCACTCTACCGAGGGCCATGGAGTGAGACTCTGTCTCTACAAAAAATAAATAAAGAAAGAAAGAAAGAAAGAAAACAAAGTAAATAATCAAAACATGCTTTTTGTTGTGATTTTCTACACGAGGCCTCGGGAAGAGTCCATCTTTTCTTTTTCTTATTTTTCATAGCGACATTCATTGAGCTGTACACGCTATTCTGTTTAAAGTACCTGTTTCAGGTCTCAAACTCCATGGAGGTAAGAGGAAGGGTGAGTGAAAAATAAAGGAAGAGGGATCATAGGATTTTAGAATCTAAGCCTCTCCCCCCATTAGGGTCTACACCATGTTCCGTACACCTGTGTAGAGCGCCTTGAGGCCTGTTGGAGCACCCAACGGGCACTGTGGGGAAGGGGAAACTGGAATCATACTTTCGATGGAGCTGCCTGTCAAAATGGGGTTTTAAGAAACATTACTTCAGGAGGGTGAGTCCTGAAAGGGATGGCAGGGAAATGAAATAAACAAGAATAAAAGGTGTTCTACCCTGTTTCCCCAAAAATAAGACATCCTCCAAAAATAAGACCTACTTACAGGAAAGATAAGATGTCCCCTGAAAATAAGACCTAGTGCGTCTTTGGGAGCACACCTTAAATTAAGACACTGTCTTATTTTCCGGGAAACAGGGTAGTTGTTGGGAGACAACTGAGATGGCAGATTTTCCTAGATTGGAGAAAAATGTCCCAGGGAAATTATGAACAGGTTCTCCTTTGCTCATCTAGAGGTAGAAAAAAATAATGAGAAGCCAAGTGATACAGAGCTAAGGCCACATCACAGAGATAAACAAGTGTCTGCTCAGCATTTCCTAAGTTCACGGTTTAGTTCACCAGGAAGGGATTGGGAGATCTGGGCCCAACCCCAAATGCCTGGGAGCAAGGGTTGGTTTTTGAGGTAGGGGTTGGTTATGTGGTAAGGCGTGGAGCTGACATGGTAGAAAAAACCAATTCGGCAATCATGGGCTCACTCTGGAGCACTGCTTATGATAGGAAATAAACCAAACGGCTGGTTTTTCTTGGATCATGTTTCTATCTAAAAAAAGGATTAATTAAGTAAATCAGGATTTATTCATATAATGGAATACTATGCATCTATCAAAACAAGGAGCTGGAAGCTCTAATGAAAATAAATAAAGGAAGGTGAGGGGAAAGTGTGTGTCCTGTGAAAACTTGAGTGACAACTATAGGTTCCTATGTGTGTGTGTGCGTCCGTGCATGGTTGAATGTGAAGAGGCTGAAGATGAACTCTGGAAGGGTGTGCGTGAAAATACCACAGTGGTCACTGCAAAACAGAGGGGTCAAGGGACTGGGAGACAGAGGTAGATGGGAGACCGGGATTTGTCAGTGTCTATTTCCTCCTTCCGCCTCTTAAAAAAAAAATTCTACCTTTTTATTTTGAGTTAATTGTAGATTCACACACAATTGTGAAAAATAATCGAGAGAGATCTCATACACCTTTCATCCAGTTTCCTCCGATGGCAACTTCATGCATAAATATGGTTTAATGTACTTAGAAATGACTAGAACGTTGACATTAGTGCAATCTATTGACCTTAGTTAGATCTCACCAATTTCACACATGTATGGCGGTGCAAGTGTGTGTGTGGGGGGGAGTTTAGGGCTGTGTGGCTTTATCACGTGTATAAGTTTGCGTATCCAGTACCACTGTCAAAACATGGTGCAGTCCTATCACATGGAGCCTTATCCTACCCTCTATATCCACAGCCAGCCCTCGGCTTCTCATCCCTCCTCACCCTGGACAGCCACCGGGCTCCACAGACATCATTTTGTCATTTCAAGAATGTGCATGAAAGGTATCATACAGTCTGGATCTTTGAAATGAGCTTTTTGGGAGTCCATGTTTACGTGTAGTGTTTTGGGGTCTATCCCTTTGAACAGTTTTCTATTCAGATAGCGGTTGCTTTAGGTATTCTAATTATAGATCATGTATGAATTTTCAAAGTCTACTAGTGTTATATTCACTTTGTCACTTTTTGGGTTGCTTTTTCTTACCTATAAGTTAAATTTAAAAAAAAGAAAACAAACCAAAACACTCCACCCAAAACAAATAAAAACTCATCCGGGTGCAATGAGATGGTCGGTGGGAAAAGAAGTGAAGATTTGAAACTCCTCAGAAGGAACAGCTCAAAGAAATCTTGAATAACAAGAAACGTTAAATCAAATTTTTCCAGATCATGCCTGAAAAATGAAAATTGGGGGCTATCTAGGACCTCAGAGGCATGAAGCACAGAAAGCCACATTGCTGAGTACCTTTGGTTCTTGTGACCTGCCCCTTGCCACCTGGGGGATCACATTTCATTTCTAAACTTTCTGGATCCCAACTGTAGGAGGAGGTTAACAATGGAACCCACCTTCCAGAACTGTTGTGAGGATTTGTAATGTGTGTTAAGTTCTTAGTGTCATGTCTGACATGTGGAAAACTCAAACTAATAATTGCCATTGTGTTATGAACTTTCTCCTGGGTGTCTACCAGGGTCCCCAGGGTTGCGTGTGCACAATGACGTAGTGCCATTTCTCAGGATGAGAAGGTCGTGTCCCAGACATGTTTGTAGACCCTGAAACTGTTCACTCCTCTGGCTCTGGAGGGCCATCTCCTTTCTGGTTTTTCCCATTAGCACCAAATTTTACTGTCACTGTACTTGAGGTGAAAAGAGTTTATAATGTCAGGGGTCTTGCCTCATTTTTCTACCTTAGAATGATGACTTTGGTATTTGGTATGTGAAATAGTAGTTTGCACAAGGAAAACAAAGAGAAAAGAAAAAAAGTTGGCTATAGAGAGATTCCTAGGCTCACTGTTTGGGAGGCTGACAGGAAGTTGTCAGAACTGGTAACACTGTCCATAGCAGGAAGAAATATGACCCATCTTTTCCATCTTTCTATGAATCGCTGTTGATAAGTTTTTGGATAGAATCTCTTGTAGAGAATGGGTGATGCTTGCTTATTTTATGCAGGACCCAGAATATATGTAAATGATATTTAGAGTTGTTTTTTAAAGGGTTTTCTGTAGTATAAAAGATGGCACTTCACACAATCAGAAGGGCCATCCCAGGCTGTTCTAATGAGCACTTCCTGGGAACGGGCTTTCCACTTACTTCCCTCATTCCTAATGTGATATACAATTTTCATGGTTTTATGGTGGAGACCCCTGGCTGCATTTCTGACCAGCAGAAAAATCAACACATTATCAGACCTATGAATGGTTTTCTCTCCTTGCGCCTCTTTCCTTTGTGGGTCTTGATCCTTTGTTTAAATAATTGTTCATTCATTTTGACTCTCTCTGTTTGTTTGTACGAGGCTCGTTTCCTGTGCATCTTTCCTATATTCCTCTCCCATCTTACTCTCCTCCAGACCCTGCTAAATCTCCCACCTTAAATTTTACTCCCAGGTTAGAGGTTTGGCCCCGTCTCCCCTTTTACTGAGCAAACTGCAAAAAAGATTAATAGGAAGGGCAGTTTATAGTCAACAAGAAATAAAAAACTTGCAGCTGGTAGTACCATCTGTGCCCGTCGAACTGTGGCCAAGTAGTTTTCCATAGTGGAGAAAGACAGAGAATCTGCTAATGGCTTTTGGTTTGGGGTTACTAAGTAATGAGCCTGCCCTGGAGGAAGATTAGGAGAGCTGAGAGGTAGCTCGTTCTCTTTGTAACCATGTGGCTCTTCTCCCAGAAAAACAGGCTAGTCCTGGCAAATGGTCAAATTTGCCATCTGAGACCAGAGCGTGGCCCCTGCATGTGTCCATTCTCTCCTCGCCCATCTGTGTGATCAGCGTGTGCCAGGTGCCCAGCACGGCACAGGGGAGTGGTGGAATCAGGAAAGAGAATTAATAAAAAGAAAGCCCTCACAGCAGGTCAGAAGGTACAGGAGATTCCTAAAGTTTCCTGGGCTTTTGGTGATGCAGAAATAGAAAGATTGTGGGGAGCAGCAGCAGGAGGAGGGGGATGCCTGCTGGCTGCTGGGGCTGCCACGCTCTCCTTGGTTGGGGAGAATCTGAGCACTGGAAGAAGCAGGCGATGGCAGCTGGGCCACGCCAACAACCTACATCAAGAAAAACACGCGAGGGGGCGCTGGGAGGAGATCCCGAGAGAAGAGAAGAAGGGCAGAAGGGGACTTTTTTTTTTTTTTTAGACAGAGCCTCAAGCTGTCACCCTGGGTAGAGTGTTGTGACATCACAGCTCACAGCAACCTCCAACTCCTGGGTTCAAGCCCCTCAACTCCTGCCTCCACTTCCCAAGTAGCTTGGACTACAGGCACCTGCCACAACGCCTGGCTGTTTTTTGGTTGCAGTCGTCATTGTTGTTTGGCAGGCCCGGGCTGGAGGAGACTTTTAAGCAATATTCTTAAAATGGGCAAAAAATGTGAACAGGCACTTTCCAGAAGACTGTGAGACGGAGGCTAAGTGAGAGGGTACTCAGCCTCATTACTCAGGGGAGTGCCGATTACAGCCACAATGAGATAAAAATACTACCAAGTAACTAAACCAGTGACGACTGACAAAACCAAGACTTGGCAAGGTTATGCAGGAGCTGGGACTCTTACCCTGCTGGGTGGGGATAATTAGCACAGCCCTTCTGCTAAACTGTTTATTGCCATCTATTCAGATTGAACATATGCATGTCCTGTGACCTGGCATGCTATTTCCAGGTTTATACTCGAGCACCATGGGTACAGACAACCACTGAACATCATGTGTGTAAATGTTTACAGCAGCTTCATTCTCAGTGGCTATATCTGGGAATTATAGAAATGTCCGTCCAGGGGGGAATAGGTAAATATGTTGTATATAGATCATGGAATACTATGCAACGTGAAATAGAAAAGAATGAAATGGGTCTCACAAAGATGACAGCAGGGTCTCACAAAGATGTACCTGTCACAGGGTACATCTGCACAGGGTTTGGAGGCGGACCCAGTTAGTCTCTGTTTAAGGCTGTGGCTGCCTTTAGAGCAGAGAGGGCCAGTCTGTGTGGAACGGGAAAGGTCCTGACAGGTTCCTGGGGACCCTGTAGCTTTCCATTTCATCAGTGTTGGTGGGAACATACCCACAATCAATCTGAAACAGTCCACCAAGCTGCACATTAATGATTTCTCCCCTTTGCTGGATTATATATTCAATTTCAGAAAGCTTATTAAAGGAAAGAGAAGCAGAAAAGGAGGAAGATTAGATAATGAATTAGATCTCTTTATTTACTTGTTTATTTGTTTATTTTTGAAAGCAAGGCTGGAATTGTTTGTTGAGCTCTGCCCCCTTCAGTGTGAAATTGGAACCAACACCATGTTTGCTTGCTGCCATTTCCCTCTCCCCGCCTTGTGTTTTCTTTTTTTTTTTTTTTTTTGAGTCTCAAGCTGTCACCTGGGTAGAGTGCTATGGCATCGAAGCTCACAGCAACCTCCAGCTCTTGGGCTTAAGCGATTCTCTTGCCTCAGACTCCCGAGTAGCTGGGACCACAGGTGCCGCCACAATGCCCAGCTAATTTTTGGTTGTAGTTGTCATTGTTGTTTGGCAAGCCTGGGCTGGATTCAAACCTGCCAGGTAGAATAGAATCGAATTAATGAATTTCTAAGAGAAAACAGATATAAACTACAGGTTTTTGACATGTTGAGATTATTAGACATATTTCAATTTAACGGTGATTCATGTGTTTGATAAAATGTTATGAAATTGATGATTTCACAACTAGAATCCTTATGTAAGGATCATGTGGAAATCCTAGAACTGAAAAACGTAGATTGAGAATATAAGAGATGTGTTTAATAAGCAGATTAAACATAGCAGAAGAAATCATTAGTAAAGCTGAAAATATTAATAAAAATAGCAGATCAGAGCATCAAGAGTAAAAGTATAAAAGATAAAGAAAGGAACAGAGCAGACCTATGACATCCAGCAAAAAATCTAACAGGGTGCTTCTCAGAATATGACCCTGAGATCATCCAGGTACCAGTCCCTGACAAGACAAGTAATCCAGAGTGTTTATAGCAATTGACTTTGCCACAACATCTTTAATGTATTTTGTGACAAAATTAGTCTACAAGGAATTATAAGTAAAAGGAAAAAATATTCATCAGAAATAGTTTGAGAAACATTAGAACAATGTAAATATATTTTACATTGGAGTTTCAGATGCAAAGGAGTGAAATAATGGGACATACGTTACATTTGAAATTGTATTGGCTGCGATTCATACAAAACTAATAAAAACCTCAAGGCGTCTGTGAAGCTAGTGAATGATGCCCCATGATCATATCAATGTACACAGCTATGATTTAATAAAAAAAATAAATAAATAAATAAATAAATAAAAAACCTCAAGGCACAAGTCAATAAGCTCCATGAACCCTTAGCAGCTTAAATTCTGATAAAACTGGCTCAGGACCTGCAGCTCAGCAGCTCGGGAGCCAGCCACACACCCTGGAGCTGGCAGGTTCGAACCCAGGCCGGGCCTGCTGAACAACAATGACAACTACAACCAAAAACTAGCCAGGTGTTGTGGTGGGCACCTGTAGTCCCAGCTACTCGGGAGGCTGAGGCAAGAGAATCGCTTAAGCCCAAGAGTTTGAGGTTGCTGGGAGCTGCGACACCATAGCGCTCTACCCAGGGTGACAGCTTGAGACTGTCTCAAAAAAAAAAAAAAAAATTCTGATAGCACCATACCTAGGCACGTCAGAATGAAACTTCTCAAAGAAAAAATTCTTCCTGAAGGGTGCCAAAAACAAACCAAACTGTACTGTCCGTGGAACAATAGCAGGACCGAAGCTGCCTTTCCAACAGAAGTAACGGGATCCAGAAGTCAGTGGGATGGCATCTTCAGAGTGTTGAAAGGAAGGGCCTGCCAGCCTAATTCAGTGTCAGGCAAAAGGCTCCTTTAACATAAAGATGAACTAAGGACCTTGTGGTCAAACAAAAGCAGAGGATATGTTGATCGATGACCTACACAGAAAGACTAGAAGGAGCTGTTCGGGTAAAAGGAAATGGTCCCAGGTGGAAGGCTAGAAATGAAAGCCAGAATGGAGAGCTAGAGAATAAAAATATCAAGAAATGTACAAAACAAAACTAACAATGTCTGGTGAAACTCAAATACCGTGCAAGTGTGCAAAAATGCAAGAGCGGGCTAAAAGAGTATTGTTTTTATTTTATCTGTATTCACGGTATTCTCCACTAAAATGTGTAAAAAATGAAAAACAAAATAAAAACATTTCAAGATGAAAACACAGAATTGTTTTCCAGGTGAAGCAAACTGGGCAAATATTACAAACAGAAGGGCATTTTTTAGGTTCTAGTTCTTTATCATCTACCCAGCAAACCTTAATGTTGGACGCCATTAGCATTCTTATCTATCATTTATTATGGAATTAGATATACAAGCTTATGCCATTATTGAATTGTCTCAACTATGTCGTCTCCCCATCTAGATTACGTGTGGGGCAGCATGAGATAGTGGTTAAGGACACAGGCTTGGAGATAGACAACTTGTGTTCAATCCCAGCTCTAACATTTGGCCAAGTCACGTAAACGCTCTGTCTTGGTTTCTTCACTGTAAAATAAAAATAATAGTAAGACTCACGTCCGAGTGCAAGTTTGAGAATTAAGTGAATCAATATCATTACTTTGCAACAGTATCTGGCGCCAAAGTACTCCATGAATGTGTGTGGTTACTGTCTTAATGACCTGGGAGAACTGGCCCATTCCTTATACTTGTTCTAAAGCCCTCTAAAACCTAAAACTATACTAAGCAGTTGGGAAGATGGGATTTCTGGAAAGCTGGAAGCAAAAATATTTTGGAAATTGATTCTGTTTTCTCTCCATGGATAAGGATGAGTTTATACCGATGACAAGTTTGGCTTATTAACTAGGAGCTTAAATAGAGCTGCATAAATCAGTGTGTGAGGAATAAGACGGGAAGACATTTTCTCCATTCTGGTAGGACCCTGGGACTCTCGAGAGTGCACCTGCCAGCTTAGCAGTCTGTGGGGAACCTCATGGTGAGTGCCAGGACATAGGGTGTTCCTGGTTCCTTCTCTGGGTACCCACTTTACTTCCATTGTATTCTTCATTCATGGCTAAGTCAGGAACTTCTAGCAAGGATGTGTGCATGTCACTTTCTACAAATATCTAAGTCATCTGAACTCTGAAAGCCTATATATATAAAATAAAGTTTGTTGATTGAATTAGATTGACTTGAACTAGAGTGAATCAGGAGGGATGAATGAAACCAGAAATGCTTCATGTTTTAACTTTTAGGGGCCAGCTAGATTTAAGTTTGATTTACCAGATATGTGAATTTCCACAAGACACTTCCCTTCTCAGGGCCTCAGCCTCCTCATTTCTAACATGTGGCTGATGATCACAGGAACCCCACAGAGGTGTTGTCGGGACTAAATGAGAAATGTGCCTGGCGCGTGTGTGTTATGCTCTCAGTAAATCATAGCAATTACTCTTATTGTGGGTGCTATTTTTATTTCTCTCAGCCACAAGGCTCAAACCAGGCTGAGCTGAATTGTGAAAATTAGCTGTAAGGTTTTCAAATGTGTCTCTTAATGTGTGTCGTTCCTGTTCTCCTGACAACCCTGAGGTTTGGACAGGCTAGATGCTATTATCTGCAATTGGCATTTGAGACAATAACAGAGACAAAAAAGTGATTTGCCTAATCAGCTCATAAGTATTGGTGTTGGGGATAAACCTGGAACCCGGGGTTTTCAGTGCCAGCCTTCAGATTTTTATATCTTTCTGCTCTGTCTACATTTCCATCTTCTGATAACCAGTGAGAGAATACTCATTACCTCTACATAGAAGACTCCTGAGAGAGAACTATTATCCTAAGTTAATAACAAAAGACAATCCTGTCTTCTCATGCTGTAGTTTGCTGGTTGACATAGGTTAGTAGAGGTTTGTAAGAGGTCTCAGAAGTTTGATACCGAAGTTTCACTTAAGGACCCACCTGCCCAGGTCCCACCCCTTTCAGCCTCAGCCTCTCTGGATATGTTCTTGTTTTCAGGTGAGTTTTCCTGGGTCTCTGCCTGTCTGAATGAACATAATTACCTCTTGGTTCCCAAGATTGTTGCTCCTCATTTCAAGCTACCAGCGGAGACTTAGCAATAGTTTTTTTGTTTGTTTGTTTTTTGTTTTTTTTACATTGGGGCTTCAAGGTTTTTCTTGCGGGAAGTTTAAGTCAATAACCAACCCCCCGGATTCTTCCTAACAATGGCGACCCTAGGGCTGTGGGAGGTGTTCTTGCACCTCTGAGCACTAATGTAGGCTCCATGCTCCATGAGGACGGGGACTTTGTCATCTTCCAGCAGAATCTGCCAGGACGTGGAACAAAGTTGGCAAACAGTGAGTGCATAATAAAAATTTGTCGAATGGATAAAGAATTTTCCCACCCAAGAATCCCTCACCTTTTAGTTAATTTTATGTCTTTGTTACTAATTTTGCTACACAACTCAGATGTTCTGTTTAGGTTCTGGTTAGAAGCTTTTTGGTTGTTGGTGTTACAGGTGGGGAAGATGATATTCCAGTGGGATTTTAAGCTTCCTAGTTCCTTAGTAAAGTTTTTTGCTCATCCTTTTGTCCAAGCATTTATGACCATATATGTTTATTTTCTTTTTTGAAGATTAGAATTTGGAGTAAATAAAAGTAATTATTATTTTGTCTTAATAAGTATTTTAGATAGGTGTAGGGTATTCTGTTGACAGTGGCCATATGATATTCTTAAACTTGTTTTGATCTGAGATCACACAGCCTATTTTCCTTGCCCAGTTGTATAGAATAGCGTTTTCTGCCATTAATTGCATTTGATTTTTCCCGATTTGAGATTCAGCAGGACCAGTATTTCCTGGCTGGAAAAAAAAATAAATAAATAAAATAATAAATAAATAAATAAAAATAAAATTCTTTAACAAACAACCCCTCCAAACAACAAAGTAGTAAGCTGGCCCGCCCTGCGTCTCAAGGCAAGACCCTGGTAGACTCTGGACCAGAAACCCTAAGTTTCTCCTCACTCTTTGCTTGAGGTCATAAGAGGCCGTAGGGGGAGATTTCTTTTGCTTCCTTCTGTGTCAAGGCAGCCCGAGAAGCTTTTAATCCACTCTATTTCAAACAGTTACAAGTAAAGAATAAATATCCCAAGAATACTCAGACTTGGGCAGATAACAACCCTACTTTTTATATCCCATTTATTAATCCATAGGAAGGAAGGGGGGAAATGGTCTTTGGATGGTCAGTGAGCTGTGCACAGTGGCGGGACGCTGAGCCCTTTTCAAATGCACTTGGAATAAAAACGAAACCCTACTACTTGTTTTGCCCATTAGACAGCATTATCTCCACGGAACGCCAATTCATATCTCTTTGTGCTGTGTGTGGTTCTCACATATGGGATTTTAATAACCTCCATGCTGTGCTATGAATTTATAAGCAGAGCCACTGGAGAAAAGGCACCACAGGACTTTATTTTTTCATTATTACTCTTTTGAAAAACAGAGTCTGCCTCATTTTTGTAAGGTTTTGACAGCATTGACAATGTTGAGGCTACAGGTATAGTTGTTACTATGGAAAGAATAAGCTCTTTATTTATTTGCTGTCTATTTTTTGCAGACTCCCTTTCTCACCACCATCCTGCCTTTAGTCACCTACATAATATCCGCTGGCGTTGTGCTTGCAGCTTCCCTGAACTGACCGCACAGAAATGGCCTTGTTCTCCAGCTCTGTGGTCCATCTTGCTTTCCAATTTTTTTTCTGCACGTCCTTCTAAATGTGGTCGCATTTCTCATCCGTACAATTCTGCAAATCCAAGGAGCCCATTTTAGTGCTCTGGTTAAGAAAGTAGGCTCTGCAATCAACTAGTCCAGATGCAAATGTTGGTTTTGGGCACTGATCCTTTAGAAATTACCTGGATTTTGTAAACTCATCTATATATAAGTAATGATAGCAATAAATCTTCCTATTAAGGTTGATTATTAATTGGTATGTTTTCTATTTAACAAAGTGTTAATAGTAGTTGCTATTATTGTTACTATTATTAATTCAACAAATCTTTATTGAGTGCCGACTAGATGTCAGACACTGTTTGGGATTCTAGACTTAATACAAGGAACAAAATAATCTCTTTTCTTTTATAAAACTTATCATATAATTATTAAAATTGCAAGTGAAAGTTACACCTGACATTCTTTTCTAATAACACTTAAAAATCTTCCTTTTTCTTTCTTCAAATTAAATAAGGAGATGAAAACTAAGTTTATAATCTTGTATAAAGATGAATATTCCCATTTTATTCTTTATATTCTTAGCCTTCAAACACACCTTCTATTTTCTTATTTCCCATTTGTACTAACCCGCTCAAATCAGAAAAGCCCAGTGATCCTGGCCTGAGCAGCTATCATCACCTTTTCATTACAAATTCAAGTCTGTTCCCCGAACTCAGTATGGTGCTTTGTCTAAAATTTCATTTAAGGCCCGTTGGATGTTAAAGGAAAATGCAGGTTATGAAAGCAATTGTTGAAAAGTTCAGGAGAAGGAAGAACTCTGGGTTAAATCCTCGTGTATCTGTTTGAGGGTGGTCTATCAAACAAAGGGGCCCTGACTAGGAATCTGCTTACAGGTGCATTTTGAAACATGTGCACACATGTGCTTGTGGACATGCAGACATATATTTGTGGGATTTAGACACTGACTACACTGAATATATGTTATGCTTTTTCTCAGTTCAATAAAAAGTTGCTAAAATGTATGTTCCATGGATGCCCGAGACCTCCACGTGCTTAGAGATTTCTCAGAATTCTCCACAGTTAAAAAGAAAATTAAGGCCACCAAGGTGGTTCACACCTGTAATCCTAGCGCTCTGGGAGGACAAGGCAGGAGGATCAATTGCTTGGACTCAGGGGTTTGAAACCAGCCTGAACAAGAATGAGACCCCATCTCTATTGAAAATAGAAACACTAGCCGCGTGTGGTGGCAGGTGACTTTAGTCCCAGCTACCCGGGAGACTGAGGCAAGAGGATGGCTTGAGCCCAAAAGTTTGAGGTTGTGGTGAGCTATGATGCCATGCCATTAATACTCTGAAAAATAATGTGGGACCCTATTGAATACTGATATTGGATGATAGTGTTAAAACCACTTTATATATAAATATATATATATAATACTGCCTAAAAGACTCAGATATGTTAGAGTAAAGGCAGTATTACATATATATATATAATATGCATATATATATACACACACACACACAAACATGCTCATGTCCACATATATGTGTATCTGGCATTGTAATCTACTTTTATGAACTCAGAAATATTTATTCAACACTTGCTTTGAGCCAGGGACTTCATTAGTGTTGTTGATCAGTGGTAAAAGAAACGTTCTCTTTCTCCAATAAACTTAGGCTCTAATGGAGAGAATGATAATATGTGAGTAGATAAATTAAAGAGTTCACAAATTATAATTATGATGAGTGTTTCTGAGGATGCAACACTGCATTCTAAGAAAGGGTGTAGTGGGGAGGATTTGCCCTGAGCTTGAGCTGGTGAGCAGGAAAAGCCTTCTTTGAGAAGCTGACATCTAGGCTGGGACCTGCATGATGAGAAGATGCCTGGAAAATAGAAGGGGAAGCAGAAGGCAAAGAACTCCAGGAAGACAGAAACAGTGTTCCTGAGTCCTTAGGCTGAGGCCAGAACACAACGTGGTTGAGATGTTTGAAGAAATTAAGCCCTGGCTGAGTGTGGCGGAGAGGGCCAGAGCCCAGAGCGCCTAAATCCAGGCCCTTAGAGTTGACTTGACATGTCATGGAAACCTTGTTTATTTGGGGTTTAACTTAAGCAACAGTGCAGTTTCCTCAAGGTTTCTTCTAGCAAGTGGTCCAACAGAACAGCAACTGACTGTGTGGTTAGTGTTTTGATTCATTTACTTTTATCAACCGATAGGCCTTGTGAGAGTATGAGGTTTCCACAGCTGAAAATGTTCACCTTTATTTTTGAATGCTAATTACCACAAATATGTTTTTAATTTGTAACTGTGTGTCTTAGACACACTTCATTACACTTTAACCTTTGAGATCACTTTTAATTCATCCTCTTAAAAAATGTCCTCTTTTAAGAAGGTATGGTATATGTCAATGACATTTTAATTACTTTCGGAAGATTTTTGTGTTGGACACAGTTTATTTGTCAAGGAAAAAGTGAAAAAAAATTATCCTACTTTGAGAAAACGACACAAAATAGGGCCAAGTGCCCAAGCATACCATTGCATTTGTTTTCTGGATGATTTAATATTTTGCTTTTATGGCGCTTAGACACTTAGCCTTCACTTTTTCATACCATTTAGTAAGGATGCGTATCACTTAATTTTTCATTATAGACAACAGTTTAAAGCTGCTGGGTAGTTGCTTTCTTCCCTATAAATGATCCACTGCCATTTCCTATCAGTGTATCACACTGGCCTTTAATGCAGCTCTTACGCACAGACTCAGTTATCTATGTGATTCTTGTTTTAATGGGTTTTGATACATTTCCCCGTCTTCTTCATTTGTAGAAATGATTCTTATTTGTGTTGATTCCTGATGGATTTATTTATGTACTTCGTTTCATTTTCATGGAGTCACCTCATATTCTAACAAAAATGGCTTCCTTAGGTATATGTAGGTTTTGGAAAAGGTTTATATTCCATATAAACAAACATTCATGGTTCTTTCTGCCATTGCCTACAGCTATTATTATTTTTAATCTCCAGGTTTTCTTTACTTTCATAAGGAATTTGTTGAATTAAAGCTAGGCCAATGAGAGGGACTTTGGTGTTAACTAGCAGACATGGTTTGCCCCTCTCTGATAGCTACATGTGTTATTAACTACTAATCTCCTGTAACACTAGTATTCTTCAAATTCCAAAACATAGCTATAGTTTAATAAAAACTCTGCTACTGGCTATCAGCCTTTTAGCTCGTGGAGCAGATATGGAGCTTTTGCACAGGAGATGATTCTCTCCCGAGGGCTTTTGGCTCTGAAGCCTAAGTGTTGCTTGGTGGCTTTGGCAGGACTCAGAGGAGCCTGGCTGCTGGGAGCTGACGTGCTCAGAGCTTGCCAATCCCAATCCATTGTGTACCTCACAGCTCTCTAGTGCCAGGAGTTTCGTGCCAAGGAAACAGAAACTTGTCTAGAAAATAAATGTTTTCTCTAGGACTTGTCCTCTAGGAAGACAAAAAGAGGCTGAACCTGTAAGTCGTGGGTGGTTAGAAAATGACTTAAGACTTGATGTTGGAAATGTAACGGTGTGGTTTTATGCATAAAACAAAATGGTGTGTTATTTATGCTCTCCAAATCATTTTATTTTCAGTTACTGAAATGCCTGTTAGTTTTTCAATATAATTTTTATTGTGGTGATGGTCACTCAGCTTTGAGCCAAGGCAGCCCTTACGTGTGACGGCCTCTGGTATGAGTGTGCATTGCGAGTGTGTGGAGATCATCCCAGCTCGTGGCTGGATATGAATGAATTTGGGTTATGTGAGCTGGAAATGCTGGTGAGGTCAGCAGAAGGTAAACAAAAGTTTTGAAGAATTGAAGATTCTTTAGCAATAAGTTGTGAAGCTGTTAGAAGCACCTGCCTATCTTCCCTTCTCTCTCTCTCTCTCCTTTCTTGACCCATGACATTGGAACTTCCACGTTGGAATTGACTCTACTCACTTTCATCCAACTATGTCCCCTCTTCTGACCCTGGATTATTCTTTTTCTTATTTCCTATTTCTCTATCAGTACGTGTTTTCATCCATCCAATTGTCATCAGAGGGAAAATTTTCTGCTTAATCTAACATGTAGCAGAGACATAAATGTGGGATGACATAAAATTAGGGCTTGACCTACAGGTAGTACAATTAGTATTATTCTAAGAAGGTAGACATTTCTCTTTTTTTGCAGTTTTTGGCCCGGGCTGGGTTTGAACCTGCCACCTCTGGTATATGGGGCCAGCACCCTACTCCTTTGAGCTAAAGGCACCGCCCAGAAGGTAGACATTTCTAAAACATAAATAAATAAAACTAGGAACACAGAAAAGATTAAATTCCTGGCACTCATGTAGTCTAATTTCATTAGGCCTATTGCCTAATTACTTACTAGAATGTCTTTACTTTTTTTAGACTGGGTTTTCAACCTTAGCACTATTGACATTTTGGGTAGATAATTCTTTTTTTTTTTGCAGGAGGGCGGGGATGTTATCTATGCTTTTCTTTGTAGTATCTTTAGAAGCATTCTTGGCTTCTCCTTACTAAATGCTGGAAGTATCCTTCCATTATAACAAATATCTCCAGAGATTGCCACCTGTCCCATAGGGGACAAAATTCCCCTAAGTGAGAACCACTAGTTTAGATCCAAGTACTGAGACAAATGATGATACAAATAAATCCATTCAGTGTAGGGTTTAAAAAAAAAACATTTGTAAAGACTGAATCTCACCCCATCTTATCTTATTATTTCCAACAGCATTCAAATTCAAAAGCTGGTGCCCAGTGCTAGCAAAGAATGAATAGGTAGAAAGTAAACATCTTCCTTCCATTAGATAAGGTGTCCAGCCACAGAAATCCCTGGATTTAAAGAGCTTGTTAAGATGTATTACGTCAGATGAAAAGCGCTATTTTAATAACACATTGTAATTCTTAGCATGGACCTTTTATTTTAGAAAAATGGATAATTAGCATTTTGGCTTATCACTTTCCTTCCATGAATACAAATAATTTGATAGACAGACAACCAAGAGAGACTTCATTAAATAATGGGTTTAATCAGCCTGGAACAGGAGTAAATTAGAGGTTAGACTTCCAGCCTGAGAGTTGGAACTCAGGGTTTGGTGGCAATGTCATCTCATTCATCCAAGATATTATTGTGGATTGACTTAATGTTATACTCACTGGTCAACAGGCCAAGAATAAAAGTCTAAACCCAGCTTGGGAAGCTATAGGCTTCGCTGCACTGAACTTGTAACTGGGTAGGTTACAAGAACGCATTCAAAACATAACTGCAAAGCCTGTGGTGTTTGGCCTTAGCTGCTTCAATTTCTAGATAATAGCCCATTATTAAAGTGGAAGTATTAGAAAGTTTTCCAGGGAAAATAATATCAGCCTGGAACCATTCCCTTTTGCATACATTATACACTTCACTGCCATCTGTGGTTATTCATAATATCCACAAAACCCTACTAGTTTTCCCGAAAGGACTACAAATAACACATTATATTTTGAGAACAGTCTTCCTAATACCCAGCCAGGAAATCTATTGTAAAATTAATTTGCTTTTTTAAGTCTTTTAGGGTAAAGTGTCCTTTTGTTTCTAAGGAATAAAGCCCAACGCTGTGTTTGAGCAGTGACTTCACACTGTTCTGTTGTCCCTCAGAGGAGTCAGGTAAACCATTAGGGGAATCTTTCAGGCCCTGGTTGCTTTTTGAAGCTTGTACTGTAATCCTAAGAAAATCTTAAGAAAGCATGATGATTCTTACTTAGGATTTTTCCTGTGGGGCCGTAGGAGAACTTAGATGTGGAGAAATTATTCTCATCATGAGTTAGAGGAGTGATTTTATTCCAAATTCATACTTTCCAGTCATCTCCAACCTGCACAGAAGCCTCAGCTCTGTGTATCCTTAAGCTGCATCTGGCATTTTACCTCCTGATGTTTTCTAAGTAGCATTTTTCTACCAAGCCAACTTGCGTGGAAAAAAAAATGAAAGTATCAAGTACATAATGTGTTCCAAAACACATTTCACTTTATTACTAGCATCTTCTAAGAAAAATAAAGAATGAAAACCAAAGGAGAACGATTTTACAAGGCCTGAAGGGAATCTCCCCATGACACAATGCAGGAGACAAAATGGCCTTATTTCCCCCTGTGAGCATATATATGTGTGCTTTTGTTTATATAGCCACAGGACTTGTCACTGATAAATTTCTGCTAACTCTCAGGAAGGATGGATCCTGGTAAGTAGAGGGTCTTTAGCATGCTCTGTAAGTAATAGTTCTGAAGATAGAAGCTTGAAGGAATGAGGACAGATAAACTACAATACTTTATCAAGCAATGGAGAGAAATAAAAGTCTAGAGTGTGTGTCTTCCAAGAAATAAGGATCTGAGGGGGCAGGGGCCTCTTCTGGGTCTCCACAGCATCCTCAGCAGTTTACACTGTCCCCTAAGGCTCTGGGGGTGGCTTTCCCTGTGTGGGGGGTGAGTAGCAATGTTGAATTTCACTCAAGGTTGTTATGGGGCAAATATGGAGGCTGCTCTTGGAGAGATAATCAGTGGGTTGCACAAGTTACAAAACAGACTCTAGAAGTTGAGAAATCCCTGAGAAAGCACAGCTAGAAAGTGGCTGAGTGGAACTGAACCCAGTGCCCAATTGCATTCCACCATACTGGTAGAAAGTGGGTCTGTTATGCTTGTCTTAAAACACCTTAAATCCTTCGAGATGAGATAAAAGTGCGGTATGATGAAATGTTGGAAGTTATAATTGGAATTATACAATTATGTATTTCCTTCATCTTAAACATTCAAGGTCCTGGTACTAATTGCCTTTATTTTAAATGATGTTGTTATTGTTTAATCCATATTAACAAATATGGTCTATGGATAAATATGTGCTTTTGGCATCAAAAAGATATGGAAATAATATGGCCACCGTATGACAAACTTCTTGTCCTCTCTAATAAGAAATAACATTTAGTCGAAGTTGAAGTAAGTCCCAGTTTTTGAGATGTTATCTATGCGATGCCTAAAACTCTATGCTTGAAAATTCATGATAAATAGCTGTTAGTAATAGGTATTGTATGGGCAAGGACTTGTTTGTTTACAGTTGTTACAAGCACATGTATGAAAAATGTTTAAATAAAAATTATAATAAAACTTGTTTGCAAAAAAAGTTATTTACTGCCCACCCTCCCAACCTTCCCCAGATATTCCCTGATGGCTTATCAGTAACATGTTGATGCATAACTCATTAGCTTGTTAATTAGATTCTGTGTTTCAGCTATAGGTAGGAGCAGGGTGAGCCAGATTTGTGGTGAGGACTTCTGCCCCAGCTGCAGCGCTGGGCCGAGACCAGCAAGGTTTCGAACTTGTCTTTCATTTCTCTTCATGAGTATTATTCCTGCTCAGGAAACCTATTTTGTGAAATGAAACAAAAAAAACTTTTGTTTACATTTCGAATTGGTTTTGCTTTAACATTTTATGGCAATTGATCTGCTTTAACTTAAGGGCCTCCTTTTTCATCTTTCAAATGTGAAGTTGCTACAGTATTCAGTGCTTAAAAGATGCCATTATTGCTCTTTATCAAAATTATCCCATGGAGAGTTATAAATTCATGTCCCATAAAATTTATGGGAGGCCATTATTTTGGACTAGGCTCCTACGCTCGGAACCAACAGACCAGACCAGGCCAGAATGGAGTCACGTGTGCTGAGTGCCAGGTAATCAAACTATGCCTGGAAACGAGCTCTTTTTACAAAGAACAAGAGTTTCACAGCACCCAGTCCAAAGGGGCCTGGTCGAGCCCAGCCAACATGATAAGGCTGTGCCCTCTGCTTTAAACATAGGAGAGTGGGGAACCCTGCCGATCTGCTTCCCACCCCGCTCTGCTCAGCTCAGTAGGGCCCCTGTGTCGTGAAGCTGGGATGCTGCTGGATGGGTGAACCGCTTACAAAACCCAATTTCTTTAAAATTAAGTTCATTAAAATTTGTTCTTTTATACCACTATTGGTTATTACCAAAATTGCATCATAGAAAACCATAAATCTGAGATATTGAAGAAGATGCTAAGGAAGTTTCCTAAGTCTGAAATCTGAGCTTAGAGACAGTGGTGAGTATTCATCAGAGCATTTTATGTAGCATTTTGGTTCAGTCTTTTTGATCTTCTAAACTCTGAGTGGAGCTGTTGTTTGTCTAGTTTCTGCAGTCATGGGTATTGGAAAGGTGGGGACATTTTTGGTCTTAGCTAATTATTATGCTTTACATAGTCACAGGGACCAAGAATTTTAGAACGCCACTTCATTAAAGCATTAAAAATACTGTGGGCTCAGTAATGTCATTTACTGGGTCAATACCCTATAATATCAAGAATAAAATTTACAGTAGTTTAAAAATAAATATTTAAACAAGAAAGGGATTTCAAACTGTAATTACTATAGAGTAAAGGAATGAAAGACGGTAAAGCATATATAAATATTATATTTAAATCTTAATATCTGAGTCCTATAATCCAAAGGGTTTAGCTTTTCTAATAGTAAAGATCATAAAATATTAGACCTGAAATAAACTTCAGCAAGCAGCTAGTCTGAGTGTAGAAATTAAACTTTTTTCTTAAAAACCACTTATAACTAAATATCCAGTCTGGGTGGCACCCGTAGCTCAGTGGCTAGGGCGCCAGCCACATACATCGAGGCTTGTGGGTTTGAACCCAGCCTGGGGCCAGCTACAACAACAGTGACAAACGCACCCAAAAAATAGCCGGAATTGTGACAGGTGCCTGTAGTCCCAGCTATTTAGGAGGCTGAGGCAAGAGAATAGCTTAAGCCCAAGAGTTGGAGGTTACTATGAGCTGTGACGCCAAATTTCCTACTCTTAGCTTACTTAGAGTGTTGCATACATCAAATCTTCTTGAAATACTCTACCAAGGGCGACAGAGCGAGACTCTGTCTCAAAATAATAATAATAATAAAATAAATAAATGAACATCCAGTCTGACAGCCCATTGCAACCTGTTCTTATGTAAGGTACTCATTTCTCTTAGAGCATTTGCATATTTCTTACTCATTTTTTTCCCTAAGGATTTTAATTTTTTTTGCTATTGCACATTAGATTTCTTTCTATTCTCGTTCCATTTTTTGGCTGATATACTGCTGGGGATTTTGTATAACCGTGCCATAGCGGTTTACCATTTTTTAATTCTCCTATTAGCTCTGACAGGTTCTCTCTGGTTGTTGTGCTTGCAAGAGTGCCCACCGTATCACCCATACACAATGATGTTATTTTTCCTTCTCTATTCTAATATTTTTTTCTTTTTTTAGTTTTTTTTATTTTATTTTTATTTATTTATTTATTTTATAATTTCGGGTTCATTGAGGGTATGAAGAATTAGGTTACACTGTTTGCATTTGTTAGGTAAAATCCCTCATATAATCGTGTCCCGTCCCCAAGAGGTGTGCCGTACCCTGTGACCTCCTTCCTCCCCTATCCCCACTCCTTCCATAAGAGAAAAACTCTTCTCTATTCTAGTAGCATACCTCTCTTCTGCCTCATGTCTGGGCTTCTGTTATTACATTGAGTAGAACTCCCTGAACAATAATAAATATTAGTAGGCATTCACATCTTGATCCCAGAGTCTTTTCTTTTTTTGTAGTTTTGGCCAGAGCTGGGCTCAAACCTGCCACCCCCAGTATATGGGGCCGGCGCCCTCCTCCTCGAGCCACAGGTACTGCCTGATCCCAGAGTCTTAATAAGAATATGTGTAGTTAAGAATTTCCAGGTTATGTTCCAAACCATTATTACATTTCCTATTTTAAAAAGAGTGAATTTTATAAACACTTTTCTGGAACTCTGAGTTAACCAAAATGAGACCAATTTCTTTAGTGAATGAATATTTACAGCCTGCACTATTTTGTGTGCACTGACATTCTCCTAGAGATGGAGAAAGCATGTGACTTTCCCCAACATATTTGTCCATAGAACACTGTTTTTGAAGAATACTTTAGCCAGTAATATTCTAATATTAATATTCTAATATTCTTTAGCCAGTACGTCAGCCTGGCTCTGGTGGGGCCCTGTTAGTTGGGACGTTGGTTTTGGTTTCAGAATGACATTTTTTATCATGCAAAGAAAATTTCCTACTCTTAGCTTACTTAGAGTGTTGTATATACAAATCAAATCTTCTACAGCATGCTCCACTGTATCTGGCTTTGGCTAAACATAACACTTTTAAGATTTATCCATGTTGTTCACTTGTTTTCAATGCTAGGTAGTATTCCCCCGTACAAGTGTATCCACAAAAATTTGTGTTGTTTGCAACATGAGAATGTTATAAACAATGCTGCTGGGCATATTTCATACGTGAAACTGATACATGGAAGAATGCATTTTTATAGGATATATAGCAAGCAGCATGTAGAATTTCTAGGCCATAGAACATACATTTAGATGTGCAGAATAGCCACAGAATTACAAAGTATCCAGGAAAGATCACCATCCCACCAGCCGGTGTCTGGATTTCCAGCTTGCACACATTTTTTTCAATGCTTGGTCTTTGTCAGACATTTTTGTATTTTCAGGCCAGCTAGTGGGTGTCAGAACTACCTCACTGTGGGCAGTGCCTGTGGCTCAAGGAGTAGGGTGCTGGCCCCATATACTGGAGGTGGTGGGTTCAAACTCGGCCCTTACCAAAAACTATAAAAAGAAAAGAAAAAAAAAAAGAACTACCTCACTGTTTTTATTTGCATTTTTCTGGATTACTAATGATAAGCACCTTTTCTTATGCTTATTTGCCATTTAAATTTCCTCTTTATGCAATGGTTGAATCTTTTGCCCATTTTTGTATTGTGTTGGCTGCCTTTTATTATCTATTTGTAGAGATTTGTTATTTGTGTTGTATATTAACCTTTTCTGTGATATGTCTTCTCCTCCCCCGTGGCCCACCTGTCTCCCTTATTGTCTTTTGACTATAAAAATGTTCATTCTTATATTTCATATAGTCCCTTTTATCCGTCTCTTCCTCTTCAGTTTTGTTTCTTATTTTTTTCCTATGCTGGTGTTATGAAAATTTTCTCCCATATTATCTTTTGAATATAGGTTTCCAGTTCCTGGAACTGAATTTTGAGTGTCAGGAAGAGTATAGACATACGATTTTATATGAGATTATCTGGTTAGTCCAGCTCTAGTTTTTAAAATGGCTGATTTTTTTTCTTCGTTATCTGCTTGACATCTTTTGGGCTCTTTATTATTTTTCTTGTGTAAACTATTTGTCTGTTCTTGTGTCTACATCACCTTGGTACTCTTCAGTAGGGGTGTTTTAGCTTTCTTGGCCCTTTGCATTTCCATAAAAATGTTAGAATCAGTTTGCAAAGTTCCATGGAAGAAATCTTGGGTTATTTGGAGAATTCAGTTTGAGATTTCCTTGAATCTATAAGATCAATTTGTTGAGAATTTGCATCTTTATGTTACTGAGTTTCTATTCTATATACATTTTATATCTCTCCATTGTTGCTGATTTTTTATAATGTCTCTCAATAAAGTTTTATTTTCTCCATAGTCTTGCACATCTTTTATTAGATTTATTAGATTATATTATTTTATATTTTGATGCTGTGATAAATGATATTCTTCTTTAAATGGTCATTGTTGCTACATTGAAATACAATTGATCTGCATTCTGAATTGTATCTAGCAATCCTGCTAACTCTAATAAAAATTATAAAAATTTACATGTGAACTTTTTATATACCATGATATTATCTATGAATAATTATGTTTGTTTCTTCTTTGCCAGTTGTTATTTTTTTAAGATCTCAGTATAATGTTGAATAGCATCCGTGATAGTAAAAATTATCATTTTATTCTCAATTTCAAAGGAATAGCTCTTAACATTTTTTAACGTTCAATGTTAAATGTTTGCTATAGAACTTTTGTTCTGTAGAAATATTTTATCAGATTAAAGAAGTCCCTCATCACTTTCCCTTAAATAATAGTTTTTAATTATTGGTCAACAGTGAATTTTATCAAATTCTTTTGCTGCATCTATTGCGATGATTGTATTATATTTTACATTTGAGATGATTGTATGAGTTTACTGTTAATATTGCAAATTACATTGATGTATTCTTCTTGCCAATTTTTAAATTTGAAACATTTTATGAGTTGCAAGTTTCACTGAACACCATTTTTACTTAAAATGCCAGCCAACACACAAACTATGAATATTCAGATTTCTGTACTTGGCAGACATTTTCTCAAAAATGAATGAAGTTCCCCAGTCACTTCAAGAAAATCATGGAACTGGAAAACAAAAGTTTGAGAACTGCTTCCCTACCCTTAGAAAAGTGTGATGTTATTAAGTACATGTACTCTCTTCTCATTATCATGTTAGAACCTTAACATACTTTAATTCCATACTACTTCTCAAGTTATTTGCTATTTTGTGTTCATTTTGATTCTAAAATTTCCTCTTCATTTTTGTTTTTATGAAGCTTCACCGTGATGTGTTTAGGTATGGATTTATTTTGACTGGGAGTCACTGAAACTTTTGAATTTGTAAACTGTCATATTCTAGAAAATTCTTGGCCATTTTCCTCTATCCGTGGTATATCTTCTCTCCCTTGGAGAGAGTTTATGTTAAGCTTTCTCATCCTAGTCTCTGGGTCTCTTATCCTGTATTTTTAACCTCATGTTTCATTCTGAACATTCATTGTAATCTTTTAGTTTATTAATTCTTACTTTAGTTTTATTTAATTTGTTGTGTAATCAATGTATTGAGCTCTTCATCTTCTGGGTTAGATTTATCAGTTCTAGAACTTCTACCTGAAAGTTTTACACATCAGCTCCATCATTTTGTATGGTTTTTATTTTTCTCCCAAAGTTTTCACTTTTATCTCCTTGAGCATAGTGAACACAGTTATTTTAGTCTGTGCCTTTTAGTTTCATACCTGGAGTTCTTATGTGACTGTTTATATTGGTGTTTTTCTATATATGTTGGTTTTCTTATATGTGGTACTTTTCTATATTGGTGTTTTGTCTCCTTATATGTCTTTTTTTTAAATAGTGCATTTGGCATGGTATTTAAAATTTTATTTGTAATAAGAATTTGAGGGCTAGGATGAAATTCTTTCTCCAGAGATGACTTTTCTTTGCTTGTTCTAGTTATTTAGAGCCAATGGAAGTTCAGGACTACATAATATAATTTCCAAAATTGAGGTTTTCAGAGATAGCCAGTTGACAAAAAGTAGAGTGACAGACTTTGCAAGACTGGTTCATTTCCAGTTCAGACTTGACCTCAGAATACATCTAGGAAGGCCAGTTCAAAGTGGATGTACGTGTACCCTGGTTGAGCTCTGGATTCTGATTTCTGTTCCCCTCCCTAGAGGGTCCCGGAAGCAGAGCTCAGCTGCTTTTTCTAGAACCATGGATGCCTCTGAGGCAACCGTAGCCTATTGCGTTGGTGAGTTCCCGTCTTCATTATCATGCCAGATTTTTGATGGTTTTGAGGATATGAATTTTAATGTTTTTTTCAACTCTTTATTTTCCATGGAGATTTGGTCTGAATTTGGTAAGTTAACATTACTGAAGCAGATGTTCTCATGATGGTGCGTTTGAACAGTCATGAAGTTGAAAATCCTCTGACTTTGGGATTTTATTTTGAAACAAGAAAAAATAACTTACACTACAGCTTCCTTCCTGAAGCCCATCCCAGTTGGAATTATAGGCCTTTAAATCAAAGCCTATGCAAATCACATTTTTCTTCTTATTCCTAAAATAAGACTAATCTCAGGATATACAATAGAAACATATCTGTCCTTGTTTCCAAAGAATGTACATACCACTGCTAAGATTCATGTTTCTTTACCTCTTCCATTCACTCATTTTGCCACCATTTCCTTCCATTTTCAGCTTAAAGTTCGTGTCCACGGTTATTTCTCAACTTCAGTGCACTGTTCATCTCTAGCCCTGGGTCAAGCTGGGTAGCGTCTTTGTTTCTGTCTCTGTGTTTCTGAACTTCATTAGAAAGAATATATAACCCTTACAGTAGGCTCACCCTACATTTATAGGTGTGCATGTGCTTCTGTAGTTTCCATATGTCAGCTAAGACGTTATTGACAATCCTCTGTATGCTCAGCTGTCTTACTCAAAATATTCCTTCTCAGAAGTTCAGCCTTTTTCTGTAGCCCATTAACCTTATCGGTCAGCATCCCACGATTAGCCCTTAGTTGCTTCATAGAAATGTAAAGGAATTTAGAGTGAACTCTAATTACCGTTCTCTCTTGTAAGGTTATCTGTTTCTCCTCTCATCCTTAGTTCTTTGTTCTTGTTTCAGAAAAAGAAGTATCCTTATCTTTCCAAAGGCTGACAATCCAATGTGTACTCTTAAATTATTGTCTTGTTTTCCATGTGTCCTCACTCAAATCAGTGGGCCCTTCTCTTATATTCTCTTTCTTTGTTTTGTTTTGTCTCACTTTGTCACCCTCGGTAGAGTCCCCTGGCGTCATAGCTCACAGTAACCTCCAACTCTTGGGCTTAAGCGATTCTCTTGCCTCAGCCTCCTGAGTAGCTAGGACTACAGGTGCCCACCACTTGGCTATTTTTAGAGATGGAGTCTTGCTCTGGCTCAGGCTGGTCTTGAACTCATGAGCTCAAGCAATTCACCCCTCAGCCTCCGAGAGTGCTAGGATTATAGGCGTGAGCCACTGGCCTTCTCTTATATTCTCAATTACTCCACATCTTCCTTTCCCACTACAAACCCACTAAAGCATCCTCCGGCCCAGAAAAAAAATATGAAATAAATTTTCAAAACTCTATATTGAATGAATGTCAATGCATGTTCAAGTTACCACTAGCCTTACCTGCTGGTAGGATGACAATTGAGAGAATTTCAAAGGTAGCAAGATTTTCCTTGCTTCCAAAACAAATTTTAGGCAGAACATTAAGAAAATATCTAATGCTGTATAATTAACAATAACTTCATGGGAAACAAAAGTTTTCGATGTTGGTACCACATGTAAACTTTTATTATCTTCTCCATTTGCCTCTCAAAATGTCTGATGTCTAGGGCCGGTTTCAGGTGTAAGTGCTGGTTGCTGATTTAGTATTTGGAAGTTAACCAGAAGGATTTCCTACTCTACACATCTCCCTCCCAGACCCAAACCCACCATTTTATTTTTCATCCCTTTTGTCAGACACGATGATCTTCTGTTTTGTCACTGCTTGTTCCTCTGCGACAATGTTCCTCTAATCTAGGAACCATGTGTAGAAGTTGAAAATAATCCTGATGTATAGGTGTCACCCTCAAAAATCATCTGAGTCATTTGGTGAGAGGTGAAGTCCAGCTGTTGCCATTATTAAAAGCTTCACTGGCCTTTGCAATGTGCAACCAAGTGAGATCTTTGTTCCCAGTTGAATGATGTGTTAAGATAACTAATACTATAGCATCAATCCGTTTTACTGTCTTTCCATGACATTCCTGGATGCTATATTAGCAGTAGGTTTTCCAATTATCTTCCTGAAAGGAGATAAAAATAATAGAGGTCAGCTGGCCATAAAATTAGCCAAATTTTCTTATAACCTAATAATGATCAAGGAATATAAATTGTTTCCATTATTCAAGTCCATAGGAGGAAAACCCTTTCTTGGTTTGAGAAGACTGGTTTTTAGCCTCCCAGTCTACAGAAAGCAAGTGGCTTTCCTTAGGCACACCTACATGATTACTCAGATCCATTCCCTTGAGGAACTTACAAATAACGGGAGCACATCATCTATGACACTGAGAAACACAGCTTTATGTTGGCTGTTGTAGAATTATTTCTTGACATTAACATTTTTATGCACCCCCGTATTAAGTTTTATGTTTGGATTTAATGCCACTGGGTACGAACCAAGGTAAATGCTATATCCCAAATCCACTGAGAATCAGAGCTAGACCACAGGTTATCAAATCTTTCATTTTGTGTGCAATGTGATTTATACATGTTACTTTTGAGAGCTGCATTCACTGGGAGATCCTGGGTTGTGGAGGGGCAAAGAAGTACATTTACAGGTTGGCTTGGCTGAACTGTGCTGATTTCTCTGTAATACAGTCTTCATAATTCTTTGCTCACAGTTAGAGGTCTGCTGAAAGTGACTCAGTATAGATGAAAACAGCTTGCTTAATCATTCCTGAAACACGGGAAAAATTAAAATACATTTTTTTCTTTGTCAAGCAATAAAAACAATGCCAGATTGTTAATGCCTCTTTTGTACCTCTCACTTAAAAGACCTCAAAAAGAACATCAAGGGGAATAAAGGCAAAATCTATTCCCCAATGGCGTCATTATACACGTTGAAGCCTCTAAAACTAAAACTCCTTAGACATTCAGGAAGAGTCGGGAAATAAATGACAGCAAACTCGAGAGTGTGTCTCTGGAGCTTTGTTCAACCTGCTTTGTTCAGATTCATTCAAACTGAATAATGAAAAGCAAAGATGGCTTTTGTTTCAACGTTAAAGTGGTAAATTAGTGAGTGGTGAGTTGCTAATTGTTCTGTAAAGTATTTAAGGTATCATGAGTATCCCATCTCCAATTTTTTAAATTTCATGCTTATGGTTGGAACGAAAGCAGCCATCAGAGGAGGGTAAAACAATGTTTTTCAATAATTTAGTCTGGTTCAATTCAAATATGATTTTTGTTGTGAATTACTCTTTGAAGTTCCTATTTTTATTTGAGATGAGCAAATTTCATTTTAGACTTTAAGACAGCAAATGAAAATTCATTTTCTATACAGGGCTAAAGTATGTACGGGAGATAGATTGGAGCTATCCAAGGCTGTGTTTCAAAAACCCGGCTGTTTCTGCTTGCTTCTAAGACGTAGCGTTAGCAGGTTTTGTTAAATTTTACTTGAATTTTTGGTGACCTTTTCTAATTCCGACTGTTTCATAATTTAATGTCTTGACCTTCGTTTTCCATGAAGCCACCTTAGTGATAAATGCAGAGATTTAATAACTAGAACTAGCTGACAGGTGACCTTTCGTATATGGCTGCTCCTTTTTTTCTGGGGAAGCCACTGTTTTGCAAGTTTTATTCCACAGATTTTAATTATCCATTCTATTGTCTATAAGCTTATTCAGAGGGAAAAAAAGTAAAGGTTAAATATTTCATTCTTCTTACTGATTAAAATGTAAAGTGCTTGGCAGTTGTCCCAATATTTCATTCAGAAAGAACAGAGCAATTTGTCAGGTTCATATCCAGAGAAGACAACCCAGGGGGAGATTTCACAGGGCAACTGGTAAGTATCAGGGGTCTAAGAGTGCATGCTGTCCCGTAGGCTGGGAGAAGGTGACCGGGTGTGTGTGTGTGTGTTCATTTAGAACAGAGAAAAGCATCCTTTAATTTAAAGAGAAAAGTGACTCTGACTCAGTGGGAGGTGAAACTTGCCAGTAACAGTGAATAACCTGTTATTTTTGCCTATTTCTCTCTCTCTCTCTCTCAGCCAGGCAGGGATCAGTTGAGCATAACATGGCAAATTGATTTCTAGAGTCTACTTAAGTAAAATATATATTTACAAGGAAATAAACTTACTAATTATAAAAATGCCACAGGCTATTACAAAGAGTTAAGAATATCTACACTTTCCCCAATACCCCCTGTTATCAGAGGATATAGGCCCTTCATAGGGAATCAGTTCCCTGTGCTTAACATTCTTCAGCATTTTAAAAATACATACTTTATCTGTGTGCCTGTCAAACACTCATGCTTATGATAAAATAAAAATAATAACAGGTCGGGTATAAAAAAACCTGTAATGAGAATTGCATCCCAGTCAGCCAGTGTCCTGTATCTTTGTAAACGAGGTGAGGGCGGGTTAGGAGTTGGAGAGTGGCTTGGCGTGATGGTCTTCTGGGAACTGTGATTTGCAAGGATTTGCCACAGGCCCGTGTGGGTTTATAACAAGAGTCTACCTCATGGAGGCGTTCAGGCAGTAGGGAGGTCTTCTCTTCAGTAATGGAGACTGGCTTCCACCATTTGCCATGGTCTTAATTCCCAGCCCCCAACCCCAACAGGCAGGGAGTCCTCTATTGCTTGAGAAAGAAATACAGCTTGTTACTGTTGTGGGCCAAACAGTGGGAAAAGCACATTGAATTAGATGTGAAGGACTATTTTAAAACTAACAGTTTGGTCATGATCAGTTCATCTTACACTTAAATTTTAGTCATATTCCAAACTGAAAATAGTAAGAAAAGCGCTTCTACGGAATTGTTTATACCATGCTAGTATCATTGCCAAAAAAGAGAGAAGTTACTTCCAGTCACACGTGACACCTCGTGTTCTTGGGGAGCCTTTCTGCTGAGAGATTTTGTCCTATTTTGGTGAGAGTCTTAGCTATCAGCATATTTAAATCATTAATGTATAATGTAATATGTTTTTTATTATTTCAGATTAATATGAGGGTACAAATGATTAGGTTACAATGTTTGCATTTGTTGAAGTCCCTGTTGTAGTGATGTCCTGCACCCAGGGAGATGTGCCATGTACCCTTACATTGTGCCCATTATAAGGTGGGAGCACAACAATGCCTCTCCCTTTTCTTCCCTCCCCTAATTTGCATTGAATTGAGTTTTTCTCTTGTGTGGGCATGTATTAGATCATCTACTGGCTTCATATTAGTATTGAGCACATTGGATACTTGCTTTTCCTTTCTTATCTCATGATACTTTACTAAGAAGAATGTGTTTCAACTCCATCCAGTAATGTAAATAATTTTAATAAAATACTGAGTATTCTTTGAAGTCTTTACGTGTGTGTATATTGAGAACAGTGGACATTAATAACTATGATATCATAGTATGCTCTACTTTTTAAACCTGAACGGTATCTAGTGTCCACTGCCCATCATGTTTGTCTCAGTTTCTTCAACCCTGTCATGGGAAATACAACAAATTAACTTGAAAAATCTATTATGAAAATGAAGTAGAGTAATGTAATGAAGTGCTGAGCAGGATGACTCCCCCATAATAGGCGTCTAATCACATGTATGTTTAAAAATACAGTTTTCTATCCTTGTATGTCTCTTCCATGCTGTTTCCTCCCTCCGTCGCTCTCTCTCACCCTGCCCTGGTATCCCAGCCAAGAATCGAGTCCTTTTTTCCTTGTAAAGAGGCAAAATGTCAAGATTCATTTTAGCAGAGAAAAGACTTGTTTTTCAAGGCCATTTTTTAAGCCTCTGAAACAGTATAGGAATTGACCCCAGTTGATCACAAAACTGCCCCCACATAACTCTGAGCCATGCACTGAGCTGAAGTTCACACTGATTAGAATTTTAAAACTATTTGACCCTTTATAGTGCCTTGCACAGGATAGGTGCGAAATCAAAATTACTTGGTTGTTCAAGAGATTTCATCAAAATCTACATGCTCTCCAAACTCAGCGTTTATGTCAAGCATGCTGGCATAGAGTTTGTGTACTTTTGTGGAGGGAAAAAAATACCCCAAACAAATAATAGTGTTGTTACCATTAAAAAGTAATCAATATTTTAGACCTCAAATAAAAAGAAGCATTTGACATTGGTGGGCTTTCTTGGACAGAGGCACAGCTGCCCAGACAATGTAGGCTGAATATCTGTGGTGCTCCCACTTTAGGGACACGGTTTTCAAGCCCAATCAACACGCTTTGAGTGTACAGGTTGTTTTCAAGGATGATTTTAGTGTACGAGGGACAAGATAGTGAGACGTTTGTTTGCAATAAGAAGAAATAGAGATGATTCAACTAAAAAGGAGAATTCAAAGTTAGGATGGGGCTTGATGAAATGGAATCAGAAAAATCTCAGTAAACATCTTGGAACATCCAGGGCTTCAATGTAGAAAGAAAGAGGAGCTGCTTACAGAGGCAGCGTGAGTAGAAATACATTTCAAGCAAGGCCTCCAAATCAAATAATATAAATGAGTTGAAGAAACAGCAGTGCATTTTAACAAAGAAGGTTGAGATCAGAAGATGTAGTGATAAAGCTAATAAAAGCCACTGAGATAAGTAGATCAGAGCAGCTTTGGGGTCAGACCGTCCATTTGTGCCTAGCTTCTTTCTTTCTTTTCATCATGGGTTACTATAGTTTGAAGGTACCTTCAAATGTATACATGAGTCCCTTGGGCCTTCGCACACTCTTTGTGCCACCGGAAGCTTCTGATGACGATTGGGAATGTTTTATTCATCCAGCCCCATGCTCCAGTCAGACTCTAAAAATGGTTCCTGGAAGTCAGTGGGAAATGGAGCGATCCTCATATCCAGCCACGTCTCTGGGTACCTTGCTCAGGAAATCAGATCATTAGATCTGTGAGCAACAAGCATGGGCAGACTCCGGCCATAATAAACAGGGCCAAGTGAAGGGGGCAATTTAAAGATCGCCGTCCACCCCCCAAAGCCACTGCATTCATAGCGTTCCACCCCATGACACACTTGCTACATGAACAAGAGGCTGCTGGTGTTTGCCCTCGAGTTATCAGTTAGCAGCTAACCTCATAATCTGCACAACTGCACAACCCAATATGTTGTCGTGAAACAGATTGTGATGTCTTAATTGATCACTTTCAGAGGTTACAATTTTGAAGTGCGACCAGTAGGCTGATTTATTAGTTAAATTAAGCCTTGTTACTGCAGAACCAGCTAATTCACAGTAACGATGGGGAAATTCAATGCAAATTGCTGCATTTTATAGATTAGAACACATCTAAGGCTGTTGTTTCTTTTCTTCTTTTTGATTTCATGGACGCTATACCCTAAATGTGCTTTTGTTATAAAATGAGGCAATTTCTTGGAACAGTAGATGGAACGTAACCTCCTTGCACCATATGCATCCTGGTGATAACTTGGAGTGTGCCATATGACACACACAGTTTAAATCAGTCATTGATTTGCATGACTAAGTGAATTTGGAGAACTCAGCTAAGTGTAGCCTGGCAGGAGGAATCTTGTGTGCTTCCTCACTACCTAAGAGAATGCAGGCTCCGAAGTAGAGGACAAACGAATGGCATTAGACGCCAGCCCCAGCAGGCATCTCCCTGTGCCTCCAGCCAGTCATTGGTGAAGTCTTCACTGTACACCAACCTACAAAACCCCATTTTCTAAGAATCGTGGTCCATGGTCCACTCACCCACCTTGAAAGGACTTGGGGCCTAGACCACCTGCTGTTTAACCTACTTTAGATAACTTATAGTGGCAGGGGTAATGGATAGTCCCTTTCATATCAAGTTTAGACACCTCATAAATGGACTTTTTTCGGTTCTGCAAATCAAGCTTTCAAAATTCTTATTTTTGACATCTCATATAAACAGACATCTTTTTCAGTCTGGTATATGCTATTGAAGCACAATAAAAACTAAATCAAAGAAATTAATTTAAATGAATGTACTCGTAGCGTCCAAAATATAGCAGGAAGCATAAGGATGTTCATCAGAGCACTTTTTATGGGTAGAAAAAAACAGATAATAACTAAATTCCAGCAGTAGGGAAACAGAAAATTATGGTATATCCATACAACGGAATATTGACCAGGCATTTAAATGATCTCTAAGTGCCATTTTCTTGAATGGGGAAGGTTAATGATATGAAATGAAATGGAAAAACCAAGGCTACCAAATTGCATAAATAGTATTTATCAACCTGTCTAGAATAATATATGTAGAAGGAAAAAAATGACAAAAATATACATAGTATTGTAAAGTAATGTGAATTTGGAAATTTTTATTTTTTCTATTACTTTTTAATTTTTTAAGTTCTCCACAATGAGCCTGTAGCCCATGTTATAATAATTGTGAGGGTGGGGAGGGGGTCTTTAAGGCAGTTTGAGTAATTTTGTTGCAGCATTTGACTGAGAGGCTGTGTTCAAGGCAGCTGGTCTGGAAATGAACTGATCTTCCCCTCCCAACCCCATCTTCCTCAAGTCTTTGCTCCCCAGTTAGAGGCAGTTCCAGTGTTCTAGTTGCTTAGGTTAAAAGGCTGAAGCTGTGCAGCAGGCTCTCCCTTCCGAGTAGCCCCAGAGCACGAGCAGCCTCTCTCTCCTTCGCTACTCAGCAGGGTTCAGGCCACCCTCCTCTCTCGCCGGGATCGTGGCAGTAGCCTGTGCTCCCTGCTTCCACTCTGGCCTGTTTTAATCAACCTTCCACACAGCACCAGTGCTTTAAACTGTAGCTCTGGGCGGATCAGTCACTTCTCTGCCCAGAGCCCTTCAGCGGCTCCTCATCTCACGTGAAATCAAAGGCTGGGGCAGTTTGTCCCCTCTGTGGCTGTGGCCCTGGTGCCACCTCACTCCCCACTGTCTCTGCCAAGTGCCCTGATCTGTTAGTCCTCTCCTGCAGGTATCTGCCGTGGCTTCACTTCGCTCTGCAGGAATGCTTTTCCCAGATATCCACATGGCCAGCTCTTTCACTTCATTCACGTCTTTTCTCAAATTCTCAAATATCATTTTCTCAGCAAGGCCTGTTTTCTTTTCTTTTTTAAAATAAAGTCTCACTCTGTCGCCCAGGCTAGAGTGTCATAGCCCCAGCCTAGCTCACCAAGCCAGCAACCTCAAACTCTTGGGTTGGGTTTGAGTGATCCTCTTGCCTCAGCCTCCCAAGTAGCTGGGACCACAATGCCTGGCTAAATTTTCCATTTGTAGTAGAGATAGGAGTCTCACACTTGCTCAGGCTGGTCTTGAACTCTTGAGCTCAAGAAATTCTCCCACCTTGGCCTCCCAGGGTGCTAAGATTACAAGCGTGATCACTGTGTCCAGCCCAGTGAGGCCTTTTTCTGATCACACCACCAACACAAACACACAGAGACACAGGCACAGACCCCTATCTCCTCACCCCTCCCCTGCAAGCCCCTCCCCTGTTTGATTGTTCTCTGTTCAGAGCTTGTCAGCATTTAACAACTTTTTATAGTAGGCTAGTTTATTTACTGTCTTTCTCTACTTTCCTCCACTTGAAGATAAGCTTTTTGGAGGTAGGAATTTTTGTTCATAATTTTCACAGCTGAGTTCTAACCACTGGAACTATGCCTGGCACACTGTAGGTGCTCAGTGGATACTGTGAGTACCTGTCACTGGTAGGAAAATGATCTGTGACAGTCATGTGATGATTGCCCACATGAACTGTTTGATGTACTTTGTCTCTCCTATAATTATTTTAACCTAATTTCTTTAATATCCTAATTTAACCAACTGAGCTACTAATGTGTTCTAGGGAATTCTGGACAGTGAGGTTAAAATGATGAAGATAGACATTATTCTTCCAGAGTTTATAGTCTAGTAGACAGGTACAATTAAGCAATAAATTAAAATGCAGCATAGTATGTACAGTAAGGACGGTCTATGAGCCCACTAGAAACTCAGGATGAAACGTCAGATGCAAAATGTGGAATCTCCTTGAAGGGAGAGGAGAAAGATGTGTATTAACAAAGCACGTTGCTTATTTATCTCTGTTTAAAAGATGGAGTCATTTCTTCATGTGGGAGAAAAGCACCAAAAGTAATTTATTGGGTTGTTTCAGGAGAAAAGAAAGCAGGAATAATGAAAGGAGCTGTGGGCGTAGAGTTAGACAATCTACATTTGTATCCACTTCTGTGAATCTTTGTTAACTCTGTGTTTAAATAAAATAAGAAGAGGGGCTCAGACCAGCTCTAGAAATGCAGTACGTTCCTTCCTGGAGTTCTGAAAAGAGGCCTTTCTTTATTCTTCTAAAATAACATAATTATCATGAGGGAATTTTGAAGAGTCTTTGTAATATTTTTGCTGCTTTTTTGTAATATTTTTGCTGCTTGTCTTAAGTAGTTCTAGGTTCTGAAAATCTTTTCCAGAACCTCTCCATTTGCTGAATTATATATATTTTTATAAAGTGCTACATATCCACTCATGTATATAAGTAAAATACAAAATTGATGGCAGTCTATATTTCTTTCGTAAATCTTTTAGTTTTTCCGACCTCATTACAGAGATCAAATATTTATATATTTTTTATTTCATTTGAAATTACAGTTCTTAATTTTAAAAAATGCATCACTTAGGGTGAAAAACAATTGACTGTATTTCCACACCATTTTCAGCCAACACATTGGGATTATAGAAATTAAAGTTAGTTTCAATTGTATATATTTACTGTTTTTTTTTTTTTTTTTTGAAGTTTTTGGCCAGGGCTGGGTTTGAACCCGCCACCTCCGGCATATGGGGCTGACGCCCTACCCCTTTGAGCCACAGGCGCCACCCTACATGTACTTTTTTTTTACATTTTTTAATTTTATTATTAAAGCATAGCTGGATACATTAATGTGGTCATGGGGCACCATACACTGGTTTTCGTACTCCTAACTTGATGACCTATAGGAGAGACTATAGGATTGGTAAATATGTCTATGTAGTTCAGAGATATTTCCATATTCAGCCATTACATAACATCTGAATTCTTTGTTTTCCCAGAAGAACTTGTGGATGGAATTTACTGATCTGTTAATACATATTTTTTCACCGGCCTTCTTTCACTTTCTGTTTTTCAGCCTTTGCAACTGGACTGTGATCTTTGTGCCATTGTGTCCAACTCAGGCCAGATGGTTGGCCAGAAGGTGGGGGATGAGATAGATCAGTCCTCCTGCATTTGGAGAATGAACAACGCCCCCACCAAAGGTTATGAAGAAGATGTTGGCCACATGACGATGATTCGAGTTGTGTCCCATACGAGTGTTCCACTTTTGCTAAAAAACCCTGATTATTTTTTCAAGGAAGCAAACACCACCATTTATGTTATTTGGGGCCCTTTCCGTAACATGAGGAAAGACGGCAATGGAATTGTTTACAACATGTTGAAAAAGACTGTTGACGTCTATCCGAGTGCCCGAATTTACGTGACCACAGAGAAGCGCATGAGTCACTGCGATGGAGTTTTTAAGAAGGAGACTGGGAAAGACCGGTGAGTCCCCTCTGAAGTAGCCTCATTGTGTTTTGTTATCTTTCATGCTAAGACTTTGCTGAATCCTTTTTTTCAGCTATCAAATGAATGAAATTTTTTTTAATGGATTGATATGTGTGTTTTTGGCTGTTATGATAATTTGATGAGCCAGGGGTAATGTGGCATTTAATTCCACCTATGCTATTTCCGTTCTTTCCACTTTGATTGCCTCAAGCTCTAAGGTACACTGAATCCTTCTCCAAGACATATTTTTTCTTGTTTAGCTCAATTGCTATTGATTAAGTTGGATTTCAGCTGACAGAGGAAGTCTACACATTTTTATTTCAAAACTGAGAAATGTTAAGGAACTTCAGGATTATGCAGTGGTCTAAACTCTTCTGGAAATTCTGGCAAAATTTACCTGAGACTACAAACAGAACAGGCTATCGATTCTCTGATAAGATCCCATAGCTTCTTGCATACAAATAGACACCGTGATCTTGAACATCATAACTTGATATTTAACTTGTTAAACAGAAGACCATATAGAAATTATACATCACTTAAAATCATTAGCAGTTAGATTCTTGAAGAGAAGTGAGGTGTAAATACCATTCACTCAATTATCCAAAAGCCAATTTGCATGCTGTTATCACATCTTCTTCTTCAGCATTCTGTAGTCCATAGCACGCACTTCCCTTTCTGGAGGCCTCCTTGGCTCATTCTTTTCCTTCCCTTCCTTCTCCGACTTCCACTCTTTGCTCCCTCTCTAGCTCCCCCAGCTCTACATAACTGTGTTATTGCCTGCCATTTTTTCCTTCCCTTCAGAAAGATTACCAGCATAATGGAGAGAGGGGGAATTGCAAGTTAGTTGATCTTAATTCACATATCTAGCTCCAATGAAGAATTGCTGAGGAAGATGTTGAAACCAGGGGCTAAAGATTTAAATTATCTGTGAATGTTGCTTATTTGTGCAATAAGCACAAATAAATGGATAAATTTGACATCTGCTGGAAGCAAAGAGATATTAGTATTCTGATTTCCTTAAAATGTGTATCTTTCATTATTCCACATTATCAAATCAAAACCTGTAGCTATGTTGAGGTATGTGCTTGTGGTGGGCTGGTCATTTTCTGACATCTCTGGATATAATTTGAACACTGATAATGACTTAAATAATCTAGATGGACCTACTCTCCTATTGATAATGTGGACTGATTTGAACTTGACATTTTCTACTTCTGAGTACCCAACATGTACAGCTTCATATGAAATGTAAGATGGAAACAGCCATAATACTAGTCCTTCCTACTGCTTGGAATAGCCGTTTCCAACCTGTGGGTCAAGATCCCTTTGTAACAATGAAAATACATTGCGGCATTAGGAAGGTTGAGAACCACTGGTTTAGAATAAGCAAGAAAATTCCAAAGATTAGATATGAGTCCATGTAGCACAAACTGTCCGAAGAGATGAGCAGTAAAAATAAAAGGAGGCAGGATGGTCCTTCAAGGAAACACGCTTGCCTGTGGTGCCATTCTGTATGGTCTGACCATTCTCAAGGGGTCTGGGGAGTCTTGGGTCTCTCCCTAGCCCAGAGCAATGCAATTTTCATGAGCGTCAACCCTCAAGGCATCCCCCAGTCATAGCTATAAGCTCTAGAGTAATTTGGAGATATCGGAGAAGAGCTTGGCATGCTGTTGGTTAGTTTTTATGCGTTTATATCATGTTGGCTTTTGCTGTGAGCTTTTAGGGAGACAACACCATCCCAAATGTGCAGATTGTACAATAAGAACAGGGGGAGAAAAGTCTTGAGAGATTATGTCCCTCCTGACTGTGAGAAGAAAGCTGTTTGTATAGTGAGAAAATACGTTGGTAATTTTGCTCATTTGGTAAAATTAATTTGCAGGTATTATTCAACTGGTAGAGTTACCAAAATAAAAGTAAAAAAAAAAGCCAAAATAATTTTTTGATGCATTCTTCCTATATATATATCTTTTCTCCCTTTTTCATGGAATATATTCCTGTCTGGTTTCTCCACTGAGTACTACAATCTAAAAGAAAAAGATAACTATGCTAGTATTTTAGAAATGGCAGAATGGACGATTAAATAGTAAACCCTAATTTAAGTCTATATCCTAACTTTAGCTGCACTAAAGACTTTGATTGTCTAAGAATTTCCCATGACGATCTGACATTCATTGCCAGATTTTGAACTAGCATATATTTTTTAACTTTTCATGAAAGAAAATGTCAAACGTATAAAGTAGAGAGACTAGTGGTGTCATAAACCCCCATATAGCCACCACTCAGCTCGAATAATTATTAACTCATGGCCAATCTTGTTTCATCTATACCTACATGGTTTCTCTCCCCCTAAGGTTTTGTTTTTTTTTTTAAGCAAATCTCAGATTTCATTTCATTTTATTCATAAATATTTCAGTGTATGCTTCTAAAGGAAAAAAATCTTAAATAAAATATGATGCCATTGTCCTACACAACAATTGACAATACTTAATATCATTACTTTTTTTTATTTGGAGACACGGTGTCTCCCTTTGTCAAAACAGGACAAGTGGCAGAGTGTCAGCACATCATAGCTCACAAGAACCTCAGACTCTTGGGCTCAAGAGATCCTCTTGCTGGTACTACAGGCACCCGCTGCAATGCCCAGCTAGTTCTCTATTTTCAGTAGAGATGGGGTCTTGCTCTTGCTCAGGGTGGTCTCAACAACCTGAGCTCAAACAATCTACCCACCTGGGCCTCCCAGAGTGCTGAAGTTTGCTTGAATCAGGATTAGCACAACGGCCATTCATTGCAAGTGATGGATATATTTGCTGTATTTCTTTAAACCTCCACCTCTGTCCCTCTCTCTGTTGTGGAAGAAACCTAGGAACTAGTTACAGACTTTTACACAAACTAGATTTGCTAATTGCTCCCCCATGGTATTTATTTTATGTTGCTATTGAGACTTGGTAGGATTCAGGTCCAATTTTTTTTGTGAGACAGTTGGGCAGTACTTCTGTCAGTAGAAAGACTCTACTTTTGTCTTTTGTAATGTCAGAGCCAATAATTTCTTAGGGTTGCAAAGTGGTGACATTTCAACATAATTTTTTTCATTTATTAATTGATACTCTTTATAAAGAGTAACTTATCCTCACTAACCACTCAGTTACCCTAAGATAGAAGACATTTCTAATGTGTTCTTTCTATTCACTAGCTTTAGTGCATAGTTCCCTTGCATCCTCCAAAAGTGATCGGTAAGTTTATTATTATATATGTTTACATATCGACTTATAGATTTAAACATATTTGAAGTATTTCCATTGACTAGTATTTCCATTTTGGCCTGTGGGACTCTCTCAGGGTGGCTTTGAATCCTTTTGATGTACCTTTAGTGGCATAGCCTCTTTGCTTCCAGGTAGTACAGATGTTTCCGGCTCTTTTGTGCATATCCTGACACAGACCTGGATTCAGGTATTTCTCCAAAGAACCTTGGTCCCTCTTTGTCATTAACATTATGAGTTCAATCTGAAACTTTCTATTCAAATCTATGGCCACCAGGTTTTTATTTTATAACGTCTGTCTTACATCCGTTTCTTTTTTGTACTATCCTGAAAATCCCAGGTCCCAGGGACACCAAAGTAATTTTTTTTTTTTATTAAATCATAGCTGTGTACATTGATATGATCATGGGGCATCATTCACTAGCTTTACAGACCGTTTACCAAATTTCACATATACCCTTGTAAGATGCACCGCTGGTGTAATCCCACCAATCCCAAAGTAATTATTCATCTGCTTTATCCATCAACACACACACACAACAGTCTTAGGATACGGATAACAGCACAATAAGCAGTATAATTACTATAAACATACTAAGAATATTTTGCATCAAAGAAATTATTTAATTGGCAGCCACTCATGTGGGTCTATGCTTACAATGTGTGTGTTAGTCCAAAAAGTTATTAATATTTTATAAAATATTAATTATAAAAGTAAATAAAAATCAGTTAAGTGGTATATATCACTGTGAGCATGAGGGAATGGGAAGAAGGGTGCACGTTTAATTTTACTTTTGTTGTAAAGCTTTTGCCTGGTTTGTCTGTACTTCCTGGAACTTTTTAGCAAGTACTTATTTCATCATCAGGTTTCTCATGGGGACATCATGTCACTATCGTTATGTATAATTTATAGAATTAAAAAATGTATCACTAATAGTTGAAGTGATTCATGATAGGAAAATGATTCCATGAAGTTCCTCAAAGAAAAGTTCGCTTCTCAGCTTGCCTCTTCAAATTGTCAAAATGCTTTTTTTTTTTTTTAATACAACGTTCCTATGTAAGTTAGGCATATTTTCATTTTGCCAGAAATTATGATTTTTCATCTTACGGGATTTCTCACGGCGGAACCATGAAGTGGTAGGAAAAATATGTGAACCGTGAAACATGGGTGAGCGAGTTGAAACCAGTGTGCACGCATATTGGACTGCCTTTTTAAATCAAGTAAAATTTGATTTTTTTTTTTTTTATCCATTACTTCTAAACTTACATTAGAAAGGATGTCCTTATGGGAAAGGCTGGGAACAGAAAGAGAAGGCTACCTGACCTTTCTTTCTTTGTCTTTGGGGGGCCAGTTTTCTTTGGCATTGTCAGTCAGTTGGGCAAGGTCCACCTTTATATTTTCACTTACCAAACATATTTCTGGAAAACAAGAATTGTGAATTCTACAGAACGTTTACTTCTTCCACAAACCTTTGCAGCTAAAGATCTGACATTCAAAACAATCTGGACCAAAATATCTTTTTTTTTTTTCCCTGCTTGGAATGATTGGTATGCATAAATAATATTAGCCGCTGACCTGTACACGTTTGCATTAATGCATCTTAACACCAGAGGCGCTGTGGAGCTGACAGTGGCACATGGCTCCACAGGCAACATTGAACAATGTGACTGTGCGCCTGGCACTTACAGATGCAAAGTGAATATTAACTTTTCTGGAGAAGCAATAGAGAGACGGGGAGGTATTCTGCTTTCCTACGGGCAGGTGGGCAACGGCAGCTTGCATTTCACTTTAGAAATATTCTGGCACATTATTTAATTAAGTAATAATTGAGAAAGCTACAGTCCCCATGAAAAGAGCAAAGCTAATTCTGGGCCGATAAAGGACTCTGAGCTGCCCTAAATAGGTCTTAATTAGCTGGCACCAATGTGGCTCCCCTTCAGGGATGGATGAAATTAATGAAAGCTAGTGGCAAATAGAATCAATGTTTCAAGACGTTCCTGCCTCAGGTAGAGATGATGAGAAGAAAGTCACTTTTAAAGATCATTTAGGAAACAGGATGCACTAAAGTCACTTTAAGAAAACACAAGAGGGGACACTGATTTGTAAATACAGTATCAAGATCTCTACCTAGCTAATCGTTGCCAGCATGCGCCATCCATTCCCGCTCAAGGAGTGAAAAAGAAATTGGCGATGTGTTATTCCTCACTGTCTGTGTGGTGAGTTGTGTAAGCTGGCAAGGGTTTTAAGCACAGCCTAGGTTTTGCTATTTGCACTTCACTGTTTTGAAAGTTTCTTGTGCCATTATATCATCAACAGTAGAGACTAAATAGGCTCACAGTCCGTAGGTTTGCAAACCTTTAGTAATATCTGGAGTGGGAAGGGGTTTAAAGCCTTCTTCTCTGAGAATGTGGGAGCCCTCGTCAGGTCCCCTCTGTCAGCTCGTAAGGCAAGCTCCCTTAACAAGTGCAAAGAAGAAGCTGGGACAGAAAGCAAAAAATAAAACAAAACTATCACGTGAGACTCAAGACTCAGCCAGGACACACAAAGACGTGCCTAGTTCATCCAAAAAAGTACTGTTGCTGTCTCTCAATTCCAAACACAGAGATGTCTGGTTATTCTTAACTCACAATATGTAGCTCCTAACCCCAGGAAAACTTGAACCAAGAAAAAATGGGCAAAATCAAAAAGTCTTAGACTTGAAAGACAGGATATAGTACTAAAAAACAGTATTTCTTTTTTCCTTTTGAGGATGGTCTTTGCAAATATAGCATCTCAGCACTTTCTCAGGAGCAACGCTGACACACTTTTGTTAAAATGAATTAGTATTCAGGCGGCACCTGTGGCTCAAAGGAGTAGGGCGCCAGCCCCATATGCCACAGGTGGCGGGTTCAAACCCAGCCCCAGGCATAAACTGCAAAAAAAATAAATAAATAAAAAATAAAATAAATGAATTAGTATTCCCACCTTGGCTGATGTATTTGGCATGAACAATAAGTTCACACCTCAGTTGTGGGCAGACCCGTAGGACTTCAGAGTCAAAAAGCATAAAAGGCCATTTAGGGCTGTGTTTTCAGGCTAACAAGCATTGGGAAACAGGGACTCCCTTTTTCTCATTATTTATGTTGGCATTAAGTGACCTACATTGGGCCTTCTCTGTAATACACGTGTACTAGAAATTAAAAATTCAATAAAAAAGAGGGAAAGATCTGTTTTAATAATAGGAAGCTCAGAGAGACATTTATAATTTATCAGGGTATCAGTACTAACCTCTCCTGCATTTAAAAACACACATGCATGTTCTCAGGCACACATGCACATGTTTGGGGGGAGAAACTGATGATATGTTTGATGAAACAACTTAGTTTAGGATTAAAATAACAGCAACATATTTTAAGAAAGGAGGACTGTACAGACCATAGGTGATTGGGGGAATCAGGAATACAGCCAGGTCACTTAGGAAATAAGGTCCTCCTGGGCCAGAGGCTGTGACTTGACAGATGGCCGGGTGCACATACAGGTGCAATTGAATATTACAGAGTCTGCTCTGTACACACTGTGCAGAGTGGACCCCTCAGTGAAAAGGTTTTCGAGCCCCACCCAGGATATGAAATTCAAAAACAAACAAGCCTTAAATCACAAACCTCATTAAAACATATCCAGACTTCTAAATTTTATAAAGGATTTAAAGTTTTTTTCTTATTTATTATTATGGGACTTATCTCTTAAGTTGATTTACTTCCCTCTTAGGATTTAAATTTTTCCTGTCCTATAGCTCAAGGGGCTAGGGCGCCAGCCACATACACTGGAACTGGTGGGTTTGAATCCAGCCCAGGCCTGCAAAACGACGACAACTACAACCCCCAAATAGCCAGGTGTTGTGACGGTCACCTGTAATCCCAGCTACTGGGGAGGCTGAGGCAAGAGAATCGCTTAAGCCCAAGAGTTTGAGGTTGCTGTGAGCTGTGATGCCATAGCACTATACCTAGGGCGACAGCTTGAGACTCTGTCTCAAGAGTAAATAAATAAATAAAATGTTCCTGTCCTTTAATTTTATTTTCTTTTTTGGTCCATCACTTTCTTGTTTAGTTCAAAATTAAGAAATTAAGACTACTAACATACTTGTCTTTAAAATATACAAGCCAAGAGCAATCTCTGTATTTTGTTTTCTGTATTCTTGGATGCCTTGACTCTTTTTAAGACAGTGCTGTTGTTTTGAGAAGTTTCATCCTATACTATTTCCATCTGTACGACCAGATTTTTAATTGTTTGGACAACTATTTTAAAATAACTTGTACCGTGTCTGGAATGTTATATGAGCTCTACACATGTTTGCTACATTGAATTTATTCTTCTCTGGAAATAGACTTCTCATTAGATATGTATGTATATTCCTGACTTTTTTCTTAGTAAAGAATAGGTGCTCTAAATCAGGACAGTACTTTTTAAACTTTAATGTGCTAGGTACCTGCTGACTCAGGTGACCGGGGCCAGGACCTGAGAATTTGCATGTCTGACAAGTTTTCAGACCGATTCTCTTCATCAGCAAATGGCACTTTCCACTGTGCTACTAACAAAGCTACAAGATAGTGTTTCATTGTTTCTTGAGCCAGATGAATAAGTATAGAATAGCCATTTCTCAAATAATTTGGTAATCTACTTATACTTGTATCCCAATTTTGTAACCCTGCCCTAGTCCTTAGCCAATTAGTAATGGGGCTCAGAAGTCCTTAAGAATTCAACAAGGGACTTATCTGTGTGGCTTTATTGTGTTTATTTGTCGATTTCTTTCATTGGACAGTACATTTCCTAAGGACAGAGAGACGTATGTCTCCGTTTTAACCCCAGACTTAGCGTAGTGGTGGTTTGCTCCAAATTACAGTACTCAAGTGTTGTTTTCATTTCACTTTTTATAGCTTAAAGGCCCATAGATATTTGAAATTTCTGAAATTGACCTCAGCAAGAACTCATTTTCTTTTTTCTGCTCTAGTTCAAGCTTTCTCTGTCTCTCAGGTAGGTGACTATGACTTCAGTCCTGCCTCTGCCTTTTTTCAGGGAAAGTTTCCTCTGCTTAGGTTGTGTTTCTTCCTGTCACCACGCACACAATCGCACCCCACAGTGACCAAATCCAATGTTAACTTCTTACATGAAGCCTTTTGTAAGATTCCTACATGTAACTCATATTTCCCCTGAAACCCCGTAGAGTTATGGACTCCCTTTTTTAAAGAAATCTTCATCTTCTACTACATATTACTTGTTATGTCTAATCTCCCCCAGGTGGTCCATGAACTATTTGAAGGAATACTAGCTCTCATTTCCCCCAAACATGTGAATATAATACTTGTCTCTTATAGATATTCAGTAAACATCTGATGAATGGATAAAGAAATGAATGGATAAAAGAAATAATACTTGATAGTTTAAGTTTAAAATTCCCTTTGCCATTTGTTGAAATACAAGTGAATTTCAAAACTCTTTTATTCAGGGTATCCACAATAATGACAAAAAGACAAGTTCTAGAATTGGATTTTGATTAAAAAAAGTTTCCACAGTTCTTTTTGGAAGGATCACCTCTTGCTCTATGTTACCCAAAGGTTGGCAAATCTATTACCTTCTCTAGAGTTTTGTGATTGGGCACTGGGTTTTTGATGAGTCACTGACAAAGCTATTCCTCAAATACAGTTTCCATTTTAGTTTCACTTCAGTTGTGAAGTAGGTTCCAAAACTTCACTCACAATCCCACTAGCTGTTAGCTTCCTGGTGAGAAATCAAATCCTGGTACCCAAACCAAATATTAGATTCTTGTGCCTTAGGAGGCAAATACAACCACCACCACAGAGGCAGAAAAAGAAATACCAGCGGAAAGGAAAACTGAAAGCTCTAGTAAAATCACCTAAGCTTCACTAATGAGCTTTATCTTTTAATTTTCTTCCAAAACCCATTTCCTTCTTTGATAACAAAGTAAGGGAATTGCTTTACTTTTATAATAACATCGTGATGAGCATAAAGAAGAGGAACAATTTGCAGGGGCATCTTCCAACGTGCTGGCTAAACGGTTGAGAATTTGTACATAGACTTAGAGGAAAATCAATGAAAGTATTTTTGACCTAATTCAGATCATGCTACTCTTCTGTTCAAAACCATGCAATAGTCCCCAGTTTCCCTTAGAATAAAAGCACAAGTATTGACAATTTCCATGATTCTACCATGATAGCACTTAAAGTCAAAATCCCCACCTCATATTTTTCTTACCCTGCTCTAATTTTCCTTTTATCCCCCATAGCATCGCTTACCTGCTAACATTCTACATAACGTATTTATTTACCATATTGCTTATTATTGCCTCTGTACGTCCCCTGGTTGGATATAAGTTCCTGGGAGGCAGGAATCACTGTCTGTTTTGCTCACGGATGTCATTCAAGAGCCTAGAATAGTGCATGCATAGTAGATTCTCAATATTTGCAGAATCAATAACCTCTAGATGGAAGAACAATTAAATAAGGATTCAGGCAGACTTGAAAAAAACTTGTCTTCGGTCCACCAAAATTGCTTAAAAAAATGTATTCAGAAACAGTACAAATAAGCTGCAAGTTTCAAGTTTGTTCTGTTGTTCTTCAAAAGGATACTAGGAAGGAAGCTGTCTTAGAAAAGAGATCATCATTTCACTCAAGGAACTGGTCTGACTGATTTTGATTCTTCAGCACAAGGACCAATTGTGTTTAAGCAGAACTGACCAGATTACCTGATGTCCTTGGTACCCAGTTGAAACAGCAAATATCTCCCGTTGTTATGTGGATTGGTAGAGCAGTGGTTCTTACACATGGGCCTTTATCCGATTTCACTTGGGGTTCTGGTTAAAACACAGATTGCCAGGCACAGCCCTAGAGTTTCTGAGCCGGGATTTCTTGGGTGAGGCCCAGAGTTTGCATTTCTAACAAATCTGCAGGCAGATTTGTGGTGCTGGGGCCACACATAGAAAATGATTGTGATAGAGAAAGATTTTGAGACCTCAGGGGTCACGTTCAAATATTTTGAAAACATTTGATCCTATAACCTTTACACTGTGCGTATAGTGGTGTAGAAATACCTGAAATGATATCTTCTTTATGATATTTTTAACGATGAGGAATTTTTTAACCTCCTGTGAACATCCTGCTGAGGCTCCATCGTTTTATTCTCCCCTTTCTTAAGATCTTGCTCCTCTGACATTGTGCCAGATGGTGCTCGCAGTGGCTTATAAAGAAGTGGCACTTTGTCATTCTAGACAGAGAGACAAATCATTCTGTTCTCTGACTTTCGAGTCAAGAATCAACATTTGGGTATATGTTCAACCTACTATTTGCTTTATAATTTTGCTCATTAGGTATTTATTATGTGATGAGATAGGAGGTAGACATTATCCTTCTGTTGTGTGTTCAGATGAGCCCTGTGTGACAGCTGCCACCATCACAGCGTTACCTCTACTAATGTGTCATTTCTCTTTCGCCTGAGTTATGGGGGTGTGGTGGTTACCTAGGAAGTAAATGTATAAAATTAAGATACTGAATAACATTTCATTCTTTGGCTCATCATGTTACAAACAGATAACTGGGGCCGTTTCCTTGGAGCTTCCTAGGGTTGGCCTTGCTGATCTACAAGAAGCAGTGAAACCTACAGACAAAGAAAAGTAATATCATGACCAAAGTCAAGCATCCCTTTTCTTTTATTATAAGTTTCCCTTATGAAGAAGGTAGAATGAGGAAAGAATAGTATTTCATGAAACATGTAAAAAAAAATTAAACACTTAATGAGATACTCGCAAGGAGGGTGGACAACCTTTTCCAGAAACATAAAAATCATGTGTAGCAGAGAACTGTTTAAATTTCAGGACCTGGAAAAAAAAATAATGTTGTATCTGAAATATTCAATAATTGGGACAAAACATAATTTCTTTTAATTTATAGTCTTCACTAAAAGGAGAATTAAAGTTAATACTAGATAATTCACGCAAAGGCACTATTACAGGTGGGTATGTAACATTAGTGTTCTGATGTGAACAGGTTATTTTTTCTAAGATGCTTCTCTGTGCAGTTTTTATTCTGAATTGATGAAATGTTCTTGAACTTTGTTGATTGGGAAGAGAGAAGGGGATGTTGTTGGGGGTCTCTGGGAAGGATCGTCAATCTGTTTTAATTTTTCTACTTGGCAGTAGGTCTTTGATCATTAAATCCTTATTAACCAAGATGATAATATCCTTGTAATGATACGAACATCGCACGGTGTATCAATTGTGTTATCATGAAGGCCCAGAAGCTCTGAAGGTAAATATGATACAAAGAATAGTCTCTGTTTCAAGGTGACTTTTCCACTATGTATTCCATATTCCTGGTATGCTCCATGCCCTTACCTATGAGTCTGTAACAAATACAGTTGATCTTATTTAGAAGTGCATTAAATTTTCTTCCATTTGTGGAGCTAACTTCCCTTTTGCTTAGCAATTGTAATTAATTTGCCCTTTCTTTTCTCTTTATCTTAATTCGTTCATCACTCATATGACAGTGCCCCATCCCACCTTAAGTAGGAGAAAAGACCCATCCAAAAATGAACCATTTGCAATTCTATCATCTGGAAAGAGATACATAAAATATGTTAAAACCAGAAATGGCTGTGTAACTAGTTCACCATATTTCCTTAGCAGGTGGATTCTTGGTGGGCAGAGAGCATGTTTCCAGCATTTTTGCTGCCAAGCACATTGTAGGTGTTCTATAAATATTAAATAATAAGAAGGATTTCCTAATTAAGATGAACATTTTTCTCTATTAAGCAGATGGTGCTCAATGGGGGTAGCCCATTATTTACAAGTATGACATAGGTTCTGGCAGTTGTCTGGGAAATGTGGCTCTCACTTCAGATACTCATTGTGTGTTACAGCAAACTTTTGGGACCAACAGCTTGATCAATATTAATGTTTGTGATAAAAACTGTGACTAGAGATGGACTTTATGTGGATGTATCTGTAATTCTGCTGTTTTGATTATTAATATTGGCTTCAATAAGATAAAAGTATTTCTTGCTATTTGATGCAGGCAAGTTTTGGCAAATCATTTTATACCTGATTTTGCCCACCATCTGATTTCAAGTCTCATCATTACCTAATTTCTAGAGAGATTTTTTTCTTTCAAGTCTGTGACATATCTCTTCATGGTTACTAAAGCTACATGTTAACACCTCCATGATATTTGCAATGCTTATATTCCTGGCATAAATCTCAGTGGGACCCAGGAGAGTTAATTAGGCATTCCCAAAATACACATCATTTTATGATTTTGCAGATCACCTCGATGAAAATAACAGTCTAATTTTGTCAAGTCATGTAAATTACAGTGAGCGGAATGATGAGAGTTCTCAGTTCTCCAGAGAAGTTAATTTTGTTGTCAGCACATCCACATTTCAAAAATCACAAACCACAGGAGGAACTTTCTAGAACAAGTGAGACTTGGTGATCACACACTGTTTTCATTTCTAGCGTTTGCCTTCTGTATAGGGTCTATGCAAATAGAGGCTTTCAAGGATGTAAAAGTAGCAGCTTTCCCTATTAGAAGCTCTGCTAGCAGCTGCCATGCTTTTTCACAAAAGATAGGAAACATCCTGTTTACTAACATAAACCCATACGCCTTCACCCACGTACGCTCACACCAAGCTCTTCTGTTTAGACAGAGCTTTTATTTTGGTTTGAGACAGACAGCACAGAAGTAGAGCCTTATTCAAGTCTTTTGCAAACATTCTTTGAGCACACAGTCCCTGGGTGCTAACAAAGTGTCAGACGTGGTCCTAGCTGTGGGGAATCCACCGATATTTGAAACACATTCTCTACTTTTACTGGGACTCATCAGAGGTTCCAACATATGTTGGCACATTCTTTGCATCTGGTCTCACCTCCTTATTTTTAATATTTATAAATCCTGTTCATTGGGTCATCAGTAGATAGGAAATGAATGAAGCTGAGAAACCCTGCCAAGACAGACTGAATCTGAAAGTGGACTAAAAATATGCTGCCCACAAGGATGTTCAGCAAACCAAGATGTCTTCCTGAGGAAGCAAAAGAAAGTATTGTGCCCAAATCCGGGCTTTCCCTCACCGTCACACGGTCAATGTGCTACAGACTTCACCTGTGGTCCCCGCAGCCTTGTTAAGAAATGGAGACCCTGGGCTTTTTCTGTAATCCTGGAGTCTGCCCAGAACATGAGCTCATAAATATGTTAGCTTTGGTAAAGTTTATGATAATATAGACGGTGAATCATCTTTCTATTTTGAAAAGCATATATTCTATGCTCAATATTTCTGGAGTCCCTCCAGCTGTCTACATGACTTTCTCACTCATTTTCTTTAGGTCTTGATTCAAATGTCACCTTCCCAGAAAGCTCTTCCCTGATGACATCCTCCACTTCCCCTGCCCCTGACCTGCTTAGTAAACCTTGTTTTCCTGGATGTCGTGTATCATGGCCTGACACATCACGTGTGTGCTTTTGTCTGTCCACCCTTACTAGACTGAGCATCATGAGTGCCGTTTCTCTGCCCCTTGAGTAGCGTCTGACACATAGGCACCATTCACTACCCTGGCGGTGAGTGGATGATGTGAGGCTCTTTGAGTTTGCTAGTTCTTTAATATAAGAAGCAGCATTGGTCCAGATCTCTCAGGGATGGAGCAGACTCAGAAATTTCTACCCTCCTTGTCCCCCAACATTTTTTCTACTAATATTCCTTTGAACAATTTTGTACAAGCTTTATATTTTGGAAGATGTGATCTAAACAAAACGACTTCTGTTAAGTTGTATTTAACTCATTTGTAAATACAAGACAAATAGGGTAAATGTGAGACAAATAGGGTCATGCCTTGCACAGTGATGGGGATACTTTCTGAGAAATGTGCCATGAGATGATTTTGTCATTGTGTGAACATCACAGAGTGTGCTTACACCAGCCTGGGAGGGACAGCCTACCATACACATGGGCCACGGGGGATAGCCTGCTGCTCCCAGGCTGCTAACCTGTACACACGTTACCGTACTGAATACTGTAGACAATTGCGCCATGGTAATAAGTATCTACAACAGAAATTCTAAAAAGTCAAACAGTAATAATTTATTTATCCATTACAATAACTCACCGAAGCATCCCCTTTCTTGGATTAACTGACATCCCCTTAGTGTGGCTCCCCTGATTGCCAGAATCTCTGATGAGAGTTACACAGTCATGCACACACAGCGATGCCTCAGTCAATAGGGGACCACGTATGTAACCCTGGGCCCGAAAGATTGTTGCTATAGATATTGTAATGGATAAATAAATGATTACTGTTTGACTTTTTAGAATTTCATACATAGAAAAGATGCAGTACAAGCACAGTGTAGAAGGTAAAAAGGGATGCACCCGTCTAGGGCCCCCACCTTGAGTGGCACTGGCAGGACTGGAGGTTGCTCTCTGTGAGTCAGCGGGTGAGGGGTGAGAGCAAGCGAAGGCCCAGGGCTGCTCCACACTGCTGGAGACGTTACAACACTGTACACTTAAGCTGCACTAAATTTACTAATCTTTTTTTCATTAATAAATTTACCTTCCATACTGCAATGATTTTACTTTATACACTTTCTAATTGTTTCAGCTTTTCGACTTTTGTAATAATACTTGGCTTAAAACACAAACGTGTACAGCCACACAAAAATATATTCTTTCTTTATACTCTTATTTGTTAAGCATTTTTCTATTTATTTATGTATTTTCTTTTTTACTTTTTAAACTTTTTGTTAAAAGCTACAACGTGAACCGAACATCAGACAAAGCTTGCACAGGGCCAGGATTATTAATATGACTGTTTTCCACCCCCATATTTTGTCCCCCTGGAAAGTCTTCAGGGGACATAACACGCACAGAGCTGCCGTCTCCTCTGATAACAACGGCTCCTTCTGAAATGCCTCATAAAGGATTTGCCTGCAGCTGTTTTACAGTTAACATTTTTTTTAATAAGTGGAAAGAATACGCTCTAAAATAATGACAAAAAGTATAGTATAGTAAATCCATAAACTAGTAACATAGTTGTTTATTATCACTGTCAAGTGCTGTACCTAATTGCATGTGTCGCACCTTGTAGGACCGGAAGTGCAGCTTACATCAGCCCTAAACATGATTGATGTGTTATAGTGTGACATCATTAGTACGATGGCTGTGATGTCACTAGTTTTTCAGCTCATTATAATCCTACAGGACCAGTGTTTCATATGTGGCCTGTTATTGACTGAGACATCGCTGTGTGTGCACGACTGTGTAACTCCCATCAGAGATTCTGGCAACCAGAGGAGCCACATTGAGAGGATGTCAGTCAATCCAAGAGATGGGCTGCTTCAGTGAGATATTGCATTGGGTAAATAAATGATCACTAGAATTTCATACGTAGCTTAAGAATTGCTATTGCCCACTCCACGGTAACCTCAGTGGTCCAGAGATCTCAGTAAAGAAACTCAGGCATGAGCCCAACACACTCGTTCCATGGGTAAGGAAACCTAAGACCAGGGACAGAATAGTGATTCTTCTTGAGGTCCCCCCTCATGCTGTGAAGCTTCACTCACAGAGTCTTCGGAATCCCACATCACTGCCATGTTTACTGGTCTGCAAGGTCTCCACCACTGCATCAAGCACCAGCTGCAGTGGTTCTCAGACATGCTGTGTGGACCACCTGTTTCAGAACCTTCTGGAGGGTCCTGCTAAAAACAAGCCTCTCAGCCTTGTGGGTGCAGAATCTTTGACCATGGATTTCTGTTTCATCAGTTCCCCAAGTGTGTCTAACACATACCTATGTCTGACACCCAGTGACCTACGATGTGCAGGGATTCTTGATTCTCCTCTGTTGGAATGGGGAAAGTAAAAAAATTAAATCACATCACTAAACTATATGAACACATATGTATTGAGAACTTGATCCAACAGCTTTTCTCAGGGCCAAGATTCTAACACTGGGCCATGTTAAAATCTGATTTGTTTGGGGCGGTACCTGTAGCTCAAAGGAGTAGGGCGCCAGCCTCATATGCCGGAGGTGGCGGGTTCAAACCCAGCCCCGGCCAAAAACTGCAAAAAAAAAAAAAAAAAGAAAGAAAGAAATCTGATTCATTTGACCATCAAGTTAGATATGAGCTACTTTGAAATTTTGGCTTTACATATAATTAGCTTATTAATTTCTTCCAGAAACCTTATGAAGAGTAATGTGTCAGTGATTCAGAGATAACTGGGTCAGCCCCAGTATAGCTGCAAGAAGCACACGCAGTTTCACAAGGCTACCGGGAAGGCCCGAGGGGCCTCAGAAGGAAGGAATGCAGCCAGCTCAGGTTGGGTGCTTAGTAGGACACGTTCCTAAGTCTCTCTGCACACTCCTGGACTTCTCTCGAGTCTACTACATAGTTTCAGCCTTCATACAAAGAATAGGGAGGAGGGCTGCGAGTTCTCAGAGGTAGTGATTAAAAGCAAAAACTCTATTAGATGTTATTAGTATTATTGTTATTATTTTGAGATAGTCTCACTTTGTCGCCCCGGGTAGAATATTGTAGCATCATAGCTCACAGCAACCTCAAATGCCTGGGTTCAAGAGAGCCTCCTGCCCCAGCCTCCTGAGTAGCTGGGTCTAAATGTGCCCACCACAGTACCTGGCTATATTATTATTATTATTATAAGTTTCAGGACCCACCCCCAGCCCCTTGTTACCAGAATCACTGTCCAGTCACACCACCCTTTGCCTTTGTTCCGATAAACTTCCCCCACTCTTCATCCTCTTTGGGGATGAATCATACACTTCACCAACGTTTTACTTCTTGACATTCAATGATTCAAAAACTTTCCCAGAAATGGCTTCGTGGGGTTTTGATTTAATTCCCTGAACGGTGAAAACCATTTGAGACATTTTTCAAAGGCTGGGCTGCTGAATATTTTATACTGTAGAAACTATCTCCGAAAAGAGTCGGGGATGTAAGGCCACAAAACATGAGGAAAATTATACTTGAGAAAAGCATGTGAACTAGAACGTCTCGTAACAACATTAACATACTATTTTGTCTCCTTCTCGAAATTTCCTTGGGCATGTGCGGAGTGAGCTGGCTTCACGGTGGTGGTTTTGTCGCTCTTCCCATGTTGCTCTGCAGTTCTCCCTGTGGCCGGGATATCGATTTCAACACTGTGGTCATCATTACAGGAAAATGGAGGCATTAATAAATTGGTCTCTACGGACAGATTGTAATAGAAAACCTTATAAATAATTGCCCACTAATGGCAAAATTGAAAATATGCACTGTATTACAATGGACCTAATGCAATCATTAAAATTATAATTATGTGACAATGAAAGAACTCATGATGCATTAGTTTATCTTTACGTAATGTTAATAGCTAATGAAAGCGTGACAATTAGATCTCATTAAATTTAACAACATTTCTGCGCTTCTGGTAAATGGGCTGTATTTTGCTAGAAATCGTACACATGCAGACATTAGTGTAGCTGAGGTCCGTCTCTAACATGGGTTTTGAAATGTAACTATTGGTCCTATGAAAAACTATGACTTAATGTATTTTTGTTAAATGAACTGGAAGTGTGAGTTCTTGCGAAGGAATGTGTATAAAAGGTTGCTTGGATTGTGTCATAATTTAGTTTAAATATTCTCAGGTTCCCCCTTCCACTAATCTATGTGTGTACATTTGTTGTATGTGTGTATTTGTTTCATCTGTGTTTTGTTTTTGTCAATAGAATTGTTATACTAAATTCTCCATTTGGAAATTAGATTTGACTTACAATGATGGTTGGAATAGATGTTGGTTCCTTGCCGTAGCTCATGGCACACAACACTCCACTATATTCTGTAAACTCCCTATGCTTCACTTTTCTCAGGTGTAAAGTGAGGGCAAAGCCATATTATCTACTGTCTGTAGTTTTATTAGAACTAACTAAAAAGTTATAATTTTTTCAGGTCAGAGCCTGGCACATGGTTTTAGTAAATATTACTATTATGAATTATTTTGTATCCACATTATACTATCCAGAGAACTATTCCAAGCTAGTGTCACTTTTCCTCACTGTCACTGACATTTTACTGTGTATTTAGATAATCATCAGGTTTTTATTTTTCCTTCCTTTAGAAAAACCATCACCTAAATCACACTGAAAACAGCAATGGGGCCTTCAGTATGTGACCAGCATGGCCTTGGCCAAGTCACCAGGGTTTCTAAAACTTCTCAGCTTTCACTTATAGAAAGATAGACTGTGAGGTTTTTATCAGATAGTAGGATGACCCTTGGCAAATGTCAACAGTCTTGGGTCATAAGGAGGCCTCAGAAAGCAGAAAAGGTTCAAGGAAATCCAGATAGAACCTGCCAAAATCAGTTGATTGCAGCTAATCCTTCCATGAAGCTGTGACACTGGTCTTTGTATTTCTCCTTGTCCCTATATGTAAAGTGCAAATGAAACATTCTCTCCTCAAGAGAAGTCGTTCACTCCTACAGTGTCAACTATCCTATCACTGCTACTGTGGTCTCCTTCTCTGCTAGCACGTCTTTTTTTTTTTTTTTTTTTTTTTTTGAGACACTTTGTCACCCACGGTAGAGTGCTGTGGCGTCACAGCAACCTCAAACTCATGGGCTCAAGTGATTCTACAGATTACCTCAGCCTGCTGAGTAGCTGGGACTATAGGCTCCCGCCACAATGCCCAGCTATATATATATATATATATAAAATATATATATGTTTGTTTTTTTTTTTTTTTTGCAGTTTATGGCTGGAGCTGGGTTTGAACCTGCCACCTCTGGCATGTGCAGCCGGCGCCCTACTCCTTTGAGCCACAGGCACTGCCCCACCCAGCTATTTTTTGGTTGCAGTTGTCAGTGATGTTTATGTGGCCGGCATCCTAGCCGCTGAGCTACAGGTGCCGAGCCTTCTATCACGTCTACACACTGTTCTAAGTAGGTTGGCCATTAGGCATTTTCTATGAAACACTATCTAAACTTGGCTCGTCTCTTCAAACCAAACTACTTGAATGACCAGTTCACCATCTCTTCCTTCATATCATCTCTTGACTCTATGCTCTCTTTCTACACCTAGGCTCTCATTGTCTCACGCCTACCCTATTATGATTTTCCCATCTGTTCTGACTGCTTCCTGTCCTTTGGCCGTTGATCTGTCTTTTGGACTTCCAGCAAATTAATCTCCAATCTCTTCGGCATTTCATTCACCTGCCCACAAAACTTTGGCAGTTCCTCCGTGCCTATAGCATCTGGCATTTTTTTTTTTTTATTAAATCATAGCTGTGTACATTAGTATGATCATGGGGCACCATACACTTGGTTCATAGACCGTTTGACACATTTTCATCACACTAATTATCTGGCATTCTTGTCCCTCTAAGAATTTTTCCCAGCTATTTCTCTAAGTTTGTCACCAGCTAGTCTCTACAGATATTCTCTAGCCCAGCCAAACCGGTCTGCTCCTTGTCCCCCAGTACACAGTCTGAGCCTGGCAACTTTGCTGGTCCTATTTCCCCAAGTGACATGCTCTTCCTTTAGTGCTTGTGTCATGTAGATCTCCCCGGAGTCAACTCTTTCATGCCGCTGTCTGTAACAGCCCATTCTACCCCCAGCTCCTATGAATCCCTCAAGCATTCATCTTTCCCACCCTGTACCTTGCACCTGCCCAGGCTTGTTCAGCTGATTCTTATCTTTTATGTAGGGTTCTGGCGACCGGTGGGATTGGCAATATTGCAAGCCCCTCAAGGCTGTCTTTCATCTCTCTGTGCAGAGCACTCAGTGTGTATTAGGTCCTTAACAAATATTTGTTGATGAAAATGTCAATCTAGTAAGCCCTTAGAGACAATACTCAAAGCTTTCTTGAAACTACTGGTATCTTCCTGGAGCTGATTGCATAGTAAGAAGTAATGTTTCCTAAGCCTCCATCTTACAGGAGTCTTGTAAAGCTTTTTGGTAGAATCAAGCTAAATCCCCTCTGCCCTGAACCCAAAGACCTTCTTTTGGGGGGAGTATCATTTTAGCTCAGGGTTTTTGAGAGAAAGCAGACAGATCTCTGTGATGCAGGGATCAGCCTCCCAGCCCTGGCTGCCCCTTTCCTGCTGAGGACAGCTGACCCACACTCCCATTTCACAAGTGCTCTTAACTTGCCTCAAGTCTGCTAAGAGCAGTTATTGTGTCATTGGTAGCTGATGCCATTTAGCAAATCAATAGCAGGTGACCTGGGTATTCTTGCCTCAGCCTCGTCACTATCTAGGTGAGCTTGAGCAGGTAATTCATCTTCCACAGTCTCAATGCTTTCTTTCCTCTGCTCTAAGATGGACGGAGTGCTCCAGCTTTAAAGTTGGATGGATTTTTGTTGTTGTTGTTTTCTTTTTAACTCAGAGACTAGATGAAAATGCATTTTGGCTAAAGAAAAAAAAATCAAGACAAGGCCACCTGTTTTTTTTAGTTCTTCATTTGATAGGAGCAAATCTATCACAAATTCTTTCTCTTTTTCTCTCTCTCTTCACACACACACACGTAATTTCCTATCTAATACATTTTTTCCTGGAAATCTCTTACATGCTGGGATCTCAGCTCTGTAGAAGGAGCTACAATTGATATAGGGCATGGGGAAAGAACAAGAAGCTGACTCCCTTTTAAAAAGTTATATTTAGTTAGTTGGAAGGGGACTTGGTTTTATTTTAAGACTTTATTTTTTTAAGAGAGGTTTTAGGTTCAAGCAGAGATGAGAGGAAGGTACAAAGATTCACCTCCCCCATATGTCTCCTGCCCTACAGACTCCCCGCTGTGGCCGCACCCCATCAGAGTGGTACATTTGCTACCATTGATGAACCTCTGGAGCCCATAATTTGCATTAGGATTCATTCTTGGTGTTGTACATTCTTTGAGTCTGGACAATTGTACAGTGACACGTATCAACCATTACAGCATCATAGAGAATAACTTCACTGCCCTAAAAGTCCTCTCTGCTCTTCCTGTTCACTCATCCCTTCCTCCCTTCCGACCTGTGACAACCTCTGGTCTTTCCACTATCTCATAGTTTTGTCTTTTCCAGAATGTTACATGGTTGGAATAACGCATTATATAGACTTTCTAGGCTGGCTTCTTTCACTTAGTGATATGCATTTGAAATTCCTTCTTTACCTGTGCATAGCTCCGTAGCTCATTTCTTTTTAGCACCAAGTAATATTCCATTTTTTGAGTGGACCATGGCTTTTCACTCCTTATCTAGTCAAGGACCTCTCAGTTGCTTCCAAGTTTTAGAAATTGTGACTAAAGCTGTTGTAAACAGCTGCATGAAGGTTTCTGTGTGGACTTAAGTTTTCAACTCCTTTGGGTAAAAAAAAAAAAAAATGCTATTTGCTTGATACGCTAAAAACTTCTGGCTGAAATATGTAGCTGAATGGCCTTCATGGGTTTTGTTTTCTTTCATAATCCTGAGTGATCTACCTTTTTGAGTTATGGATAGTTAATATAACTAGAAGTTTCCCTCCCCCCTTTGTTTGTACCACCAAAAATCCAAAAATGTTTTCTTATTTAATGAAAATTGAAAAAAGAAAGGAATCTACCTGTGTCCAAACTTCTATAAGTGGTCTTGGAGGGTGACCAAGCTTCTGTAAGTGGTCTTGGTCTTGAATGGGCCCTCTCCATTCTCACTGCGTGCGTTTTCTCCCTGTGGCAAAGACCCTCTGCCATCCCTCCTGCCCTGACCTCTTCTTCTGCTCTGTCATTTCTCTTTTTCCCAGTTGCTGCTCACTGTCTTTCCTCTCTGTCTCTTTGTTCCTGCTCAGAACTCTACCCTCTGCCACTCACACTTTCCACTGCCATCTTTTCTTTGAGGCTGATTTGATCACTGTCTTTTCTTCCTCCCTTTGAAAGCTTTCTCTGGCCTGTGTATTTTTCAGGTTTCTGGTGATGTTTGTCATTTGGGTTAGATTTTGTTCTTCTTTGGATTTTGTTTTTTCTTAAGTTTTTTTTTTTTTTTTTTTCCATGAGAGAGAAAAAGAGATTTTCCTCCTGGCTCTTATGCCTGGTTTTTGTTTCTGCGATACTCTGTAAGGCCGGGGTAAGGCAATATGTTTTAAAGCCCCCAAAGATGGTCAGCACAGGAGGTGGTGGGCTGTGTATGATTTCTGCCTGCTTTGTTACACCAGTCTATATTTCCTGAAATTGTTCCATAGTGCACATGTACAAATATTTATAGTTAGAAAGAAAAAGCAATAGAACTGGTTTTGTTTTGACAAGGAAAAAAATCGTAATGAGTATCTGGCTGTGAGTCTTGCTTCCAGCTCTCTGGAGAGCCTCCTTTTCTTTGTCTGTCTTCACCCCCAAGCATATCCAGGATGGCTGGCTGAGCCAGAGATAGACGGTGGTGCATGGGGATTGTGAAAGTGACCTGGTGGTTAGCAGGAATCTACAAAATTGCAAGGCATGGGTCACTTCTGCTGACTCCCAAAGGTTAAGCTCTTGCTGCCAATTCTTCTGAAATGGAAGAAATGTTTGGAAGAAGCACTGACTGCTTTATGAAATCAAATACCCTCAGTGCAATACGATAATTATTTTTGAAAGCTGCTGCTGATAGCAGAGAGGGGTGGAACTTGGTGATGCTCATTCATTACAATAGCATCATGCTATTGAACACAGACTTAATTATTGGCTTCAACTATTTATTCATTCATTTATTTGTTGTAGCATTCTTACTGATTACTGCATGCTCATTTAAGTTGCATGCCAAGCACTGCTATTTGCTCCCTTCTCATAGATAACTTCAAAAGGCAAATCATGGTCCATGAGCCAAAAACTAAGGGGGCAGGGCGCTGAGAAAACACAGGGGCCCAGATTTCCTTCGCACTGGGATCATCATAAACACAGGTGAGGGCCTTTCTAAAGTGGCAGAAATCACAGACAGAAGTCATAAACTTTGGCCAACTAAAGGCCGAATTTTACATCCCTATGAAGTTGTCGCCACTCATAGTATTCACAGTCCATTGTAAACACAGGCACGGTATTTCATGGCTATAAACTGTCATGTTCTAAGCGCCTTCATCTGTCAGGCTGTTCATGAAATATAAGCTTCTATCTTTAAGAAATCAAGCTTAAATAGTATGACAAATCAGCATTTTATTTATTTATGCCATCAGCATTTATTGAACATCTACTATGTGCTAAAACCCTGCAACAATGGAAAACATAGTTTTTTTTCTCAAAGACCTTCAGCTATTCAGGAATACAGACATATTAACAAAGAAATGCAAAGCAGAATTATAAGAAAGTGTTTTAGAAGAGGTAGCTGTTTACAGGATAGAGAGGTTTTAAAGTTCTTAATAAATAGTTACATTAAAACATTTTTATTGTCATATGAACAAAAATGTCTTCATATTGAATTCACTACAGTTGGGTGACGTATGTATCCAACCATATACTATGTATTGTGAACTGTTTCTAGAAGACACGTTTTCACTGCCATTCTGTACTCTGATAATCCACCTGTAGGCTCTTAGTCACTTTCTCAGTATCTCAATTTCCCCACTATAAAACTGAGTTCATAATTGTAATATTGCAATAGTCAAAAAACATAAAGGTAAAGAATATTTAAACCTTGGTGATTAAAAATATCAAGACAATGAATCCGAAAACAATTTGAGAATACATACACAGTGAAAGGTGTTGTGATTACTATTATTAGCTTGTATAAAGGGAAAACAAATGATTAAGAAAAATTTATGAAGTAAATATATGCATGTCATAAGAAGAGAAAAATCCAGTATCTCTTCTTTTATAAAAAAAAGAATATCCTTATCCAGTTGCTAGAGCAAATGTGAAGGGGAGTTTGAGAGACTTGACATTCCCATATTTGAATGATAGATCACAGATAATGGTTGTCCTGAATGCTGGGCAAGTAATTGAATAAATCTAAAAATGTGAAGTGTGTTGTGCTGAGGCCCTGATAATACTCTCTCTGAATAATGTTATTTGGCCAGAGATAAAAAGACTAACCCATAATTCCCTTAAAATTAAATGTTTTTTTTTTCCTTCCTGAAAAAGTAGTTTTCATAGGATTGGGGTCAATATTTCTGTGTAACTTCAAAATAATCACAGTTTTGATGTGTTGGTGTTTGTCCTGCTAAGTTATTTTCACCTGTAAGGTAAATACCAATGAATTGCGGACAGTATCAGTCAACACCAAGCCTATTTATTGGCTTAGGGTTCAGCCTTTTCTAAAACTTCTCACTGTGGAGTAATAACCAAAATCACTTTCTTCATTTGTAAAACTCCTTTGAATAAAATGTTTAATCCTATTTGGTTTGTATCAAAGCATGTGAATGCACAAATATAAATTTTCTCTGTTCCATTTTCTAAAGTCACTTAAGTTCAAATGGCTGATAATTAAATGAGACCCAGTTCTAAGGTATATGAAAGGACAGCTGATGGACCATGGCAGCAGTTCTTGAAGGACCTGAGTCCCTCAGAATATCCCATTTAGGAGACTGCCCGTCATCAGGGCACTGAGGTGGGGAATTTCAGCATAAAGGGACATTGCTTTCTTTTAAAATGGATTGGCCAGGGTTATGTGTGAGGTATTCTGAGCTATAATTTTTCAATTTAATGAAGGCTACACAACTCTTAAGAAATCAATATTTTTATTTTCTCCCTGTTTGTGGTACATCAGCTGTTATTTAACACATTAAATATTGAAAATAAGTTCTTAACCAAAAATACCTAGCATAGGTTTTACAAACGTTAGGGCTTCTTTTATTGAGGTAAAATATACACATAAAATTTGCCCTCTTTGTCATTTGTAAGTGCACAGTCAAGTGGTAGCAAATACATGCATACTCTTCTTTCCCCCTCACCCGCCCCATCCCTGCCCTTCCCGCCCTTCCTGGCCTCCAGTAACCACCTTCTATTCTCTACTTAGCTCCTCACGTGTCAGTGAGAACGTGTGATGTTTGTCTTTCTGTGCTCGGTTTATTTCACTCCACATCATAGCCTCCAGCTCTATCCATGTTGCCACCAATGATAGGATTTTATTCACTTTTTTATGGCTGAAAATACTCCATTGTGTATAAATGCCACATTTCCTTGGTCTGTTCGTCCACTGGTGGAAACTCAGGTTGATCACAAATCTTGCCTGCTGTGAATAGTGCTGCCACAATCATGGGGAACATGGGTATCTCTGACTGATTTCCTTCCTCTTGGACCCAGTAGTGAAATTGCCAGATCATATAGTAGTTTTATGTTTAATCCTCTGAGGAACCTCCACGCTGTTCTCTACAGAGGCTGTGCTAATTCACCCTCCCACAAGAGTGTGTAAATATTCCCCTTTCCCCTGACCTCGCCGGCATCTGTTATTGCCTATCTTTTTGATACAAGCCATTGTAACTGGATGCAATGATCCTTCATTGTGCTTTTGATTTGCATTTCTTTCATTGGTGATTTTTTTGAACATTTAATGAATCCTTGTCTTTGTACCCGGTACTATCCCAATGATTTTTCTTATTTTATCTCATTTAATTCTTATAATAATTTCATAAGAAAAAATATCTACCTTCCCCACACAAATGAAGGAGTTGGGACATAGTGATGTAGTCCTGAATGCTGGGTAAAAGTAATTAAATAAAGTCATGTCGCATACAATCCAAACTCACCTTTGTCTTAAGACGACATACAACATTATTGAGGGTTCTTTCGTGAATTTTAAAAATTATCTCCATCTCAAAAATGGGAATATTATGTCATCACCATTTTTAGGAAATGAACCTTTGCATATACTAGGAATCTGATGCCTAGTCCCCAGTCCAGGGGGCATTCTGGAAAGTGGACTGTTGTCCTGACCAGACCTTCAGCCTAAGTGAGTGTTGCTGTGTGCTAGGCTGGCCTGCTCTTATTCTTGTCAACAGCAGCGCTCAAACTCCTTTTTGCATATAACCCATGTGATTCTATATATACCATAGCCATCAACTGAATAGGAAATATCCATGCTTCTACCCAAAAGCTTCTTTTTGATCCCACTGTTTCCGCACCTGGCAGAAGAAAAGACCGTGACCTTGGAAGATGATGTCTTTAGTCCAGCTTCTCAGATCTCTCAAGATATTGACTCTCCCTCTCCTCTCCTCTTCTCCCCACTCTCTTCTTCTCTCCTCCCCTCCCCTCTTCTCCTCTCCTGTCTTCTATTTCTTTCCTTTTCTGTCTCCTTCCTTCCTTTCTCTATGTTCTTTAAAAAAAATAAAACATTTGCTCTGTGAGTGAGTACTATTTGCCTATTGTAACTAGTAGAGTGGATGGGTAAAGTCCCCAGCATGTGAGCCTAGGGATGTGTCATTTTTTTTTTTTTTTTTGTAGAGACAGAGTCTCACTTTACGGACCTCAGTAGAGTGCCGTGGCCTCACACAGCTCACAGCAACCTCCAACTCCTGGGCTCAAGCGATTCTCTTGGCTCAGCCTGCCGAGTAGCTGGGACTACAGGCGCCCACCACAACGCCCAGCTATTTTTTTTTTGTTGTTGTTGCAGTTTGGCCAGGGCTGGGCTTGAACCCGCCACCCTCGGTATATGGGGCCGGCGCCCTACTGACTGAGCCACAGGCGCCGCCCATTATTTTTTAAAAATTAATTGATGTCTACACAAACAGCGACAAGAAGTCTCACTCCATCTCCCTGGGAAGAGTGCTATGGCATCTTCATAGCTCACAGCAAACTCGAACTCTTGGGCTCTAGAGATCTCTTGTCTCAGCCTCCAGTGAAGCTGGGACTGAGGGGGTGGGGGGAGGACACAGACTCTCAAGACTCAGAACCGTCTTTCTGAATGACAAGATTCTCAATTTGAGCAAGACGGCTAGGTTTCATGCCATTGCCTCTGAGCAATACTGCTCAGAAAGGTTTTCCATCAAATGATTCTTCTCACACGCAAATATGTTTTCTGATTTCTATAGTTAAATTTTTTTCTCTGGTAAATATAATATTTCTTGGTTTACTTTAAGTCCAATGAAATCTTTCTTTTTACTTGCAGAATTACTTATTTCAGAAAAGCATATATAATTCTACCTTAATGATAATATTGATTATCTAGTTTCATTTGGAACTTCCTTCATTTCTGTGTTTTCTCAATTTGTTAAAATCATTTCTAAGATTTTCCTTGGGTTAAATAACAGGTCCTCATTAAGTATTTGTATACAAAATTAATAGCAAAATTAAAGGCATGAGAAATCTAGGTGTGACAGAAGTTTAGTGTCAACTTACTCTTGTCTGAGATGACCATTCTTCTACATTTTTTGAGTGAAATCTTGATACTAATTTTTCAAATACTAGTGACTCCTGCTCCATTTAGGAAGATCTTACAATGTTTCTTAAATAGTTCTAAGGTCATTAACTGAGAGGCTATCAAACAGCATATTCTGACTTGCTAATAAATTATTTAACTGCATTTAATCCCTCCCGGAATGCACATATTCCTCCGCGTTCCTCTGCCTTAAAGTATCTGTATGAGTTTCACAGCCATCCTCTGCCTTTCTTATGTAAGTGGGACAAAATAATTTTATTCATCTTTCTCTTCTCCTTTTATATCATTAAGCATCCTGTGTTTCAACAGAACAGTATTCTAAGCTTTTCTTCTTGCTTCTTGCTCATGAATACCTTCTCTTCTACCTACAATTCCAGTTCCCACCTCCCTCCTCCTTACCTCTCCCCTGAGCCAAATCGGGTGTTTCCTTGATGCTCAGAAGCGGCACCTCCTCCACAGTCCCTCCCTGCTATGCCCACGCCTTGGTGGAACTGTTCCTCCTCTCCTCTGGGCTATCTTGAGCACTGGACAGATTGTAGAACAGAATAGTTATGTGAGTAAATACCCTCGTAGCCAGTGAGAATGTAAGCTTTCTTGAGAGCTTGAGAGCGAGGGTTTTATTCTTTTTGTATCTGCAGCACCATGCCTAATAAACCTTAACTTGCAAAGAAGAAAGATGGTGTTATGATGAATTCAGTGTCCCATGGTTCATGTTTTCTCTTTAGAAATACGGACCAGATTGTTCATTGCTACACCTCTTTCTTGAAGGCTGAAGTGTATGCTGAGATGTTGTCTTTGGAAGTATCTGAAGATTTTTCCATAGTAACATGGAAGATCTTCATGTAAACTGTTGGTCAAGATAGTTAATCTCCCAGGGAGGGCAGGTAGAGTCATATATCACTGATTTTCTGATGACAGCTAAGGGGAAGAAGAGAGTACTGGAGTAATAGTGCAGTAAAGAGTCTTTGCAAAAGAGTTACTAGCAAAACCAAACTAAGCTGTTTCAAGAGGCTCTTAACTCTTCCTATTATGTATGACTTACAATAAAACCTAATGTATAGAAATGAAAAAAAGGAAGTTTGTTTAAAAAGGTTTGGGGCTTTGAAAAGCTGTGCTTTATGTTTTCAATTTCTCTTTATATACTTCAGTAACTCTTTAGGATTTAGGAGTGTGTTAGGCATTTGGTTATTGCTGGAGGTTGAAGCATGTACTGAAACAAAAGTGCGCCATCTCTGCGAATGTTTATGTCTCCTCTCCTGCCCTCTCTCATCTCTATTCAGTTGCCACTAAACCCATTTTGGCAACCAGCTAAAGATACAATAGCATATGTGATGTTAGCAAAAGCTGCAGAAAAATATAGCTGTATTTTTCTTATTTGGACTCATGCAGTGAATATACATTATCAATTCAGCTCTGGATAACGGTAAAGTACAATGTGGTCACTGAGGACTGAAACGTGAGTGAGATAAGGAGCTTATCACACATTATACAGTCAGTACCAAAATGGCAGATTCTATGCCAAGAGAAGATGACAGAATTAATCCTGACTGATCTGAAGTCATGTCCACTTGCCCTCAGCATGACTTTGGACACATAACTAAGCCTGTACATGCCTCACTCTTCCGCTCTGTAAATAGAGATGGTCACAATACTACCTCCTAGCATGGCTGCGAAGAGTTCATTTGTTTATATGTTGTAAGTGATTACAATAGTCTCTGATACCTAGTATGTGATCAAAAGAATATTATCATGATTGGTTTTACAAAAGATATTATGGACTTTTTAGAAGGAAAATGGGAAAGAAGTTTCTAGGCAGAAGTCAATCGCCTGAGCAAAGACACAGAAGTATGAACGTATGAAGTATGCTGGAGGGGTCATGCTGGTAGAAATTTTCTTTAATGGAAAAGAGATGTCCTTGAAATGTAGTTAGGCACCATAGCAGAAAGGGAATTGTATGTCAGATCAAGAAATGAGCTTTGTAGCGAAGAATGAAATTCTTTGGAAGGACAGAGCCATAGGACCCAGTTCGGGTTACTACCTGGCTGTTATTCTAGCCATGTTAGAGATGATGGGGTCAGGGTGTGAGCCTGCTGTGTCCCTGGGAATGACAATGTGAACCAGCACTGGAAAGCAGAGACTCTGCCAAAGCCAAAATACCCGCTTCAGGTTTATCCCTTTTCTTTCCTAGAAAACAGAATTGTATTTGGTAGGATCTTATTGTTCTTCATCAAACTCTGTTTTTAAATGTTTACCTTCAAACCACCCAGGAGCATTATAGCCTCATAAACTATTATTGATTAATTTTATGACTCACTGTTTAAAGTAAATGGAAATTTTTGAACTTCTTTTTATCATGAGAATCCCTGTCTGGCAGCATCTAGGCAGAGAAAACAAGATAAAAGATAGACTTTTTTTTCAGGATCTATTAAGTAGAAAAAGAAACAGAAAGTGACATAGACACTGAACTTCAAGGTGATGTGAAATGGTGTGGCTTTACTCAGCTCAAACTGCTGAAGGGTGTGTGACCCGTAATTATTACTGTATTGATAATAAAGATCCTTTATTTAATCATTACTATATGTCAAACATATATTACATGTATAATATTTAACATTATTATGTTATCTCATTTCATCACCTCAATAACCCTATGAAACAGGTACAACTATTCATCGTTAACAATAAGGCAAGTGAGCCTCAGAGAGATTATGTTACTTGCTTAAGCTAGCAGGGGAAGGAGATATAGGACAAAAAGTGTGATCAAGGCAGGATTCCAACCTGGATCTGATTCTAGAGCCCGTACAGTTAGCTGCCCTAATCTGAGAGCAGCCCCCAAAATTAGCATCAAATCTGGTGCTTTCTCTGACCTTGCTTTGCAAGGGTAAGCTTCTTTTGATGTTAGCCTCAATCTTCAGTGCATTTAATTTGTATAAACAACGAAGGTTGTTCTCCAAGATCTCTCTCCCATCAGTTTCCCAGCACCTTAGTGAGCTCATTTAAATTCTCCCAGGCCTCTAGTACCATGTGACTGAGTGAGAAGAACTCAGAATCAGACGTGGGAGATCTGGGTTAGGCAAATTAACCTCAGTTGCTGTTTCCCCTTCCATAAAATGGGTTTATGTCCATCCCTCTTCCTAATTTAGTGGTCAGTCAACCCTGAATTTATCACCTGGAATTTATCTACAGAAATGGTCCATTCTGGGTTGATTTATTCCTCCGGCCCAGTTGTGTCCTCTCTCAGTTGATTCATAGTGTAGGGGATACACATTCATTTTCACCTTTAGACAAACAAAACAGAGAGGTAAACCTAACAGCTCACAAATGGTATGGTATATTCTATAACCAGAAATAAATTATTATTTTTTTTGATTTCACACCTTTTGGGACCTCTGCATCCCTGTTTGCTTTTGCTAGCATGACAGTTCAGAGTTGATTGCATTAATTTCATTTTTGACTCATCCAAGTGGCAATGTATTTGAGCTGTGATATAACTCGTTTCAGGCTTTATGAGTCATGGTGTTGACTAGAGAAAAAAATATTAGGTACTCTTTTTATTTTGGCTCAATCAACCAAGAACACATCCCACTTTTTCCATCTGTTTCCCATAACAGATCTGGTATTTGACAAGAAGCCTCTGATTGGCACCCAGCATGGCATCGTCACATACTGAGCACAGGGTCCAGCTTAGTGGGCCCTTGGCATTGTCCCTTTTAGGACCCCTCTTTGATTTTCAGCATCAGAATTTGACTGCTGATCAGAATATGTGTTTCTTTAATGGAATTTAAGATTCAAGAATGTGAATAGAAAGAACTTGGCTATTCCTCCTCCATCAGACTCCTGCTGAATTCAGCCCTCATTTTCTCACACATAGGACAGATAAGGGAGATCAAAATGTTCTCCTACTGTGTTTAAACCCTTCACTTTTCACTCTGAATTACTAGCTCTCTGTAACTCCCTTCTGTGGTCTCTGACATCTATAGCATCACGTTATGATCATTCAAGATTTCTCTTTCTTGGAAATCTCCATTTCTGAAGTCTTAGGGCCCCAAACTTGGTTTGATTCCAGAACATTTTACTGATAGACTTTTTAATTTATTTGATCCAAGTTATCTTGGCCAAACTAAAGCCCAAGGTGAACCTGTCAGTGTCAATAAAAATAGTTCTGGGTGCAGGGTAAGGAAGTATGATCCATTTTCACCTTAAAGGGTGAAGGAAGACCCTATTACTTCATTCAATCTGGAACAAAATAAGACTCTGTTGCAGGGTACAAAGCAGTACTTCTCAGAAGTGCTGACTGGGGCAGGGATCTTAGGGCTTTCTGTATCTTCTAAGCATCTTCCCCTTCCCTACCCCACTCCCACGAAGAACTCCCTTGCCAAAAAAAGGATTTTCCTTTCTATTTTCAATAATGTTGGCTAAAGGATGAGGGCAACTGTGATTTAGTTTTCTTGAATTTTCCAAGGTTTTAAAGAACACAATCTGGTGTTCTATAAAAATGATCTTATAAATTTGGGAACAAAACAATTTTAAAATTAAGATATTATGATAGAAAATAGCTTTCTAGTCTTGCCTCGTGCATGACAAAGAAGTCAAGTTCCCACCCCAGGGAGATGGCAAGAGAGTTAGTTGTGTTTCACGTGAACACTGTCTACTTTTGCTCTCTAGGAGGCTCTTTAGTGGGTGCAATTTGGCATCTTAATAACTCATAAGCGCAGAAACACTATTCCAGTCTTTGCTCAGCACAAGTTTTCATCAGAGGAATTGGAACCAAGATTTTAGGTAACTGGAATTGGCCTCCTGCTTCACATAGAATTGGAAGCTGAGAAGTAGGCTTCTTTCTAGAGAAGAAGGATTGGCTTTTAATTTATGCTAGTCTTGGTCAGTTACCAGGCTTTGCTATATCTGCACTCTGGGGTTTCTCCTCTCCCCGTGAGTCAACTGACAGCCATGAGCATGGCAGCTGGTCTTTAACATTCATCTCTCCAAGACTAGATCAGTTTACAAACCCTCAGAGTTAGATTAAGGGATGGTAGATGATCCTTTCTTAATTTTCTGAGGCTGGAGGAAAGAAAATGCCTTGTATGCTCTAAATGTGTTCCCCAGATCTCTCAGACAGCATATTTGCCTGTTTACTTAACAGTTTTCACTCAGTGCCAATTCTGGGCCCTGTGCTAGCCACACTGTCCAGTAAGCAACAGGCAAGTTTATCAAGCCCCATAATGAAACTGGAGAGCAGCCCATTTTATTTTTATCCTTAGGAAGAAAATTAAAAGGTGAAAAAAGTAAATGAGAAAATAGTGGGCCAAGGTGTACTCAGAGATTAGTTTTTCAGCTGCTTCCTTGACAGCCCGAGCAGCTCGGGATGCCTTGACGTTTCAGGCACTGGGCAGGCACAGGACGGTGTCTGGGCTCTGACACACAGTGTTAGTTCTTCTCCCCTTTCCACTGTGGCCTCTTCTTAGGAGAAATGAGTCGAGGAACAGCTTGTAACAGTGAGCAGCATCAGGACAGGGAGCCGCCTGCTCTCTTGTACCCAGTGGTGATGCGTCCTCTCCTCATTAGACTGTCGGCTTCTTCCTCCCTTCATGAAGACCCCAGGCTCGCTCTATACCCTCCCGGTCATCCATGGGTTGGAAGATCTAGGTCATCAAACTATAATTCTTAAGTAATAATTCTTCATTTGTTCATTTCCTTAATGAAAGGAATATAAAAATGCCAAGCACAGCTGTGGTTTGTCTGACATTACCAATACTGAAAATTTGGGCCAAAAACAAAGAAATGTCATGCTTGAAACTAGTGTGACTCCCTCATCATTGGCAAATAGAGAATGTCCATTAAGATTTGTCAGTAATTTTAGGACTTAGTGAGAACTTTGAAGACTATAAGAACCACTCAAGATGCGACTTGGCGACATCTCCACCAGGCAGCCTTCCCTGACTCCTGTGCCGGGCCACGGCCCCCAGAGCCCTATCTGTAACCATCTCCGGCCATCTGAAGTGTAGGCCCAGACTGGCCCCAGCATATTCTGGAAAGGTGTTAGAATGCAAAATCTTGGGCCCTGACCCAGACCTGCCAAGTCAGAAACTATGGGAGTAGCCCTGAAATTGCTGTCTCATCAGCCCTGTGCAGGATCACACAGAGCAGCTTCCCGCCCTGGGAATCCCCTGTGCGCCGTCTATTCATCCTTCCTTTTCACTAACCCTGGAAACTGCTGATCTTTTTACATCTTGTGGTTTTGCCTTGTCCAGAATGTCACAGGTTGGAATCATACTGTATGTAACCTTTTCAGACTGGCTTTTTTTACTTCATAATATGCACTTGTGGTTTATCCGTATCTATTTATATCTCGATAATAGCTCACTTCTCTTTAGCATGAATACTATTCCGTTGTCTGCATGGACCACAGTTTATTCACCCTGAAGGGCATCTTGCTAGCTTCCAGGTTGGGTGAGTATGACGAAGCTTCCGTAAGCATCAATGTGCAGGGTTCTGCGTGGACTTAAGTTTTCAATTTGTTTGGGTACATACCAAGGAGCTCAGTCGCTACAGTTCATTTAGTTTTATAAGAAACCCCAAATTGCCTTCCAAAGTGTCAGCGCCAGTCTGTATTCCCACCAGCACTGACGGAGGAGTCCCCTGGCCCCGTCCCCTCACGAGTGTGTGAGCTGTCAGTCTTCTGGATTCAGGCCACCGTACTATGTCCTCACGTGCAGTGATCTTTGTTAGTTTGCAATTCCCTGATGACGCAGGATGTTGAACATCTCTTCATCCTTCCAGCCCCTTGTTTTAATCTTTGGTTCAGGATAGGCTGACACTATTAAAATGGTGTCTGTAGACAACAAGGTGTGGGGGCCTAATATGGAGAGAAATGTGGGGATAGGGATTGACGGTGGGCTGCGGAGGGCGTGGCTCATGGCAAGTACATTGGCTCCTGGTTGTTACACGGAAGAACAAAGTTGCCAGGGGAGTGGAGAAGCAAATGAGCAAGGTCTCCACACTACACGCGGGAAAAGTGGACAGTGGAAGCAGAAAAGATGGGCCGTGCTCTTTTAAATCAAGAGGGGTCATGAAACATGAGCTTTGTTGAACACATACAGTCTATTTTACTCTCTGCGCCCCCACAACAAGGAACATCAGTCTGTGCTAATTATTTTAAATTCACAAAACCGGCTCCTTCTGTAGGATGTTTTGACATTGGTCGTGCTATGGGATGGTTCCCTTCTTTTCCCCCTTCCTTAATCTTCATCAGTGACTTACTCCTGCCACCCCCAATCTCCATGCAAATCGCGTTCATGCTTAACAAACAGTTTTGAAGGAATTCTCAAGATCTCTTTTCTACTGTTACTACTCCCAAGTCCTTCCCTCAATTCTCTAGAGAAGGTACGGAGTTGCCATGGTGTGTGTGTGTGTGCACCTGTGTGTGGGTGTTAAAATATGCACAATATAGAATTTACCATTCACACCGTGTTCGGGTCTACTATTTAGTGGCATTTAGAATGTTTGCCCCGTCATGTAACCATCGTCACTATCTGGTGTCAGAATGTTTTTATCACCCAAAAGGAAACGTTCACCAGTTGTTCCCCATCATCCCTTCCCTCTAGCTCCTGGAAACCCTCACTGATCTGCTATCTCAAATAAATGAAATTATACAACACATGGCCTTTTTTGCCTGGCTTCTTTCACTTATCATGGTGTTTTCAAGGTTCATTCATGTTTTAGCAAATATCAGTACTACTTTCCGTTTTACAACTGAATAATATTCCATTGTATGGGTATACCTCATTTTGTTCACTCAGTCATCAGTGGATAGAATTTTGGTTCCTACCTTTTAGCGACTATGAAAAGTGCTGCTATGAATATTCTTGCATAAATTTTTGTTTGGACACCTGTTTTCAGTTCTTTGGGGTATATACCCTGGATTGTAATCGCTGGTTTATGGAGGGAGTCTGTATTTAATTTGTTGAAGGACAGTCAGATTTTCTACAGTGACTACATTATTTTATATTCCTACCAGCAGTGTATTTAAATGTATCCACTTCCTTGCCAACACTTGTTTTTGTTTGTTTGTTTTGTTTTCGTTTTTTAAAGTAGCCATATTAATCAGTGTGAGTTAGAATCTCAATAGTGGTTTTGGTTTTGATTTATCAAGGACTAATGACCATGCTTTCATGTGCTTGTAGCCATTTATATATCTTCTTTTGAGACATATGAAGTCTTTTTCCCATTTTTAAATGGGGTTGTTTGTCCTTATACTATGCTTAAGAACTGAGTCACACTATCACCTCTGAAATCCCTGTGCATTCCCAGGAGTCAGTGCTGCCATCAGACAATTGCTAAACTCCTCTGACTGCGTCACCCTTCATTTGCATTAACAATTGCTCTGAGCAGTAACGAGATTATAACCCCACATAATACGTGGTAAGCAGTCTGTTATCTATCACTTATTTAATACATAGAAATGGATGTCTTTTGAAGAGCATCTACTTTTCTTTGTAATGTTCTCTTCCAAAATCATTCTCAATTGGAAAGTTAGCCTCATAATGTGGATTCATCCCTTTTTAAATCCAGTGACCAGGTAGGAGACTCAGCATTTCTGATTTTGTTTAAGCAGATTGGGTGAATTATAGTTATTTGGTTAGGTTTCTGAATGAGGTGACTAGGAGTGATGCTTGTGGTCATTTCATCAGAATGTCCCATTTATTGAAATAAGTCCCTCACATTGGAAGATCCAACCTTCAGAAAGCTGGAGGCAGAAATTGAATCCTAGGAGTCAAGATTGGTCATTGTCTGATTTAATTCAACTCTGCCTTATTCTTCTCACTATAAAATTGTTCTTTACGAGACTCCGTATCTACTGGTAGTTCATATCCTCCACAGAATTCTCCACCTATGCAAAACACATTGTGATCAGCGATCAGCTATCATTTGAATCTTGGTACAACTTTAATAAGCTGTGTTTTCTATTTAAGCAGTTTCTCCCCTGGTGGTTGCCCACGGCAGATTTTGGAGTTCGAAAGCTCTTCACTCCTTATTTTCTACACCTTTATATACCCTGTGCCCTTAAGCCTCAAAAATATCAAATTATTTAAAAACACACAATTAAACACTTCAGATGACAGTGTTGAAACTTGAGGAAAAGACATTCACGTTGGAAGAACGGAGCTCCGTGCTGCAGCCTTTTTTCCTCTCTCTTCTTCTATAGAGACTTCAGGCTGAGGGTCCTGTCTCAGCCTGGGCATCTGCCATGCTTGTTATAAGCTCAGGGTGACCCCGACTCAAAAAATCGGTAACTTTGGATACCATTTCACAAGAGAATTCTTGCCACTGGCTTTGAGGGTAAGAAACACATTGACAGTATCCCATAGCAGGACCATGTGCTGTACTCCTGGTGTTAGGCGAGGCTCCTGAGTACATCATCCTACTTAATAATCCTCCTCAAAACCCTGCAAGGTTATTACCCTTTTACAGATAGAAAGACCAAGGCTTGAGAGGTTTTTAAGGTTATCCAGGCTGTAAAAGACAGAAAAAGGATTCAGACCTTGATTACCTGGCTGTGTCTCTGAAAATGCAAGCTTCAGCACGGTCTCCTCTGGACGGTGCACCTGACTCTCCCAGTCAGATTGACCACACAGTGTCCTGCTTCCTCTCTCCCACTAATGCTCTGGGGAAGCTGCTGTCATTAGTGTAGAAACTATCTGCTTACTTGCTTCTGTCTACCCAGGCTGGGGACTTTTTGAGAGCATAGAGTTTGAGTTGTTTACCTCTATATCTCCAGAATACAACCAGACCAGGAGCTCCAAATTGGTGGAATGAATGGGAAGAAAATAAATGTGTGCATGAGTGATGTAGGAGGTTGATTCCTGCTTTCTCTTTAAACTCTTCATATAAAATGAGTCTAGCCATTTCCACAGGCCCCTGGATAAATCACTCCATTGTTTTTTTCTTTCATTTGTTCAGTCCTCATTGTTTCTTTGATGAGTTTCCTTGTGTCATCTTATTTTCTACAATTGGCTAAGCCAAATAAAACCTTTTAAAACTGTAAGAGTCTACCCATTAGTGGGGCTTGAAATTTATGGAGTGGGTGGAACTCAGCATTTTTTTTTTAAAGGAATAGACTAGAATACAACTTATCAGCACATATGGCACATAGAACACAGGGCATTTGTTTCAGATGGAGAGATAGACAGAAGATACATAATTATCAGTAGCATTGATGAAATATCAAATAATAAGACATGTTGTAAGGAAGGCAAATGCCACGCTGTGATTTTTTTAGGTAGTGTTTTAAAATGTTTCACCACTAAGTACATTAAAGAAAACATGTTTATGATTCATATACATAGCTGAGTGTGTACTAGATTGCTCTGGGAAGTAGATTGTTTTTTTTTTTTTTTCTTTTTTCTTTTATTGTTGGGGATTCATTGAGGGTACAATAATCCAGGTTACACTGATTGCATTTGTTAGGTAAAGTCCCTCTTGCAATCATGTCTTGCCCCCAGAAGGTGTGGCACACACCAAGGCCCCACCCCTCTCCCTCCTTCCCTCTCTCTGCTTTTCCTTCCCCCCCCCATGACCTTCATTGTCATTAATTGTCCTCATATCAAAATTGAGTACATAGGATTCATGCTTCTCCATTCTTGTGATGCTTTACTAAGAATAATGTCTTCCACTTCCATCCAGGTTAATACGCAGGATGTAAAGTCTCCATTTTTTAAATAGCTGAATAGTTTATTGTTGGAGATACCCTGTTCTCAGTGATGCCCCAATGTGTGACATCAGATCAAACATCCTGTCCCTGCTGAAACACTTCCTGCAGCCTTACATTTAGTCCAGTTTATTGTAAAAACTATCATCAATGTTTAGAAAGTTTAACCAGAACAATTGTTTTAACTATGTTAAAATATAAATGCAGAGAATTTAATAGGGAAAAAAATAGAAAATTCTACACATTGTAATAGTTGGAGCTTAACTCTGAAATTCATAGAATTATTTTATTTCATACCTTGCTTCAAATTTGCTCCTCCTCATGTTAACCTAACATCCCCACCACTTTAGGTAGATTGTGGGGGCTCCATTTCTATCAGTCAATGGCATTCTTATAGGATTTCAACAGTGACTTGCTGTGGAGGAGCCAGACTTCGCCGTGGAAGGCATTCATGTGCAGAGCCGCCTTGCACAGCTCATTGGACATAAGACAGTTTTGACTTCACATGCCAAACTTTTGTCACTTTGTCTGTTTTCGTATTTCTCTATGACTCTGCAGAGCCAAGCTTTTGATCGGTTGAGCAGCAAATTGAAAATGCTCTTCCTTAAAAAATCTAATACTGAAGTGAATATGAAACAGTGCTGCCTTTCCTGGAAGGAGCGTTTGCTGAGTTCTTACTCTGAGCTTGGCCACTGCCGGGCCCCGGGGTTATGAAATGGAATGAGATTCAACCCCTGCGTTAAAGGGTCTTCTGGTCTAGCTGCCTCACTGTAGGGCTTAGCTTTATCTTGCCTGGGTCTATAGGGAGACTATTTGCCCCCCCCAGGCTCACTCTGGATTCTTCCCCATCTTGCTCTTTGCCCTGAGAGGCTGATCAAAATGAACTTCAAAATGGATAGATAAATAGAAGATACACAAGTATCAGTAGCATTGATGAAATATTGTACAATAAGGCATGCTTTAAGGAAGGCAAATGCCACATTGGGATTTTTTTTTAGGCAGTGTTTTAAACTGTTTGACCACTGGTTGGTGCAGCCTATGGAATCCTCTAGTAGGACTTAGAGGGAGGGAGAAGATGAAGGCTGGAGGATGTGCCCTGCTAGCTCCCTCCTTGCAAAGTCACCCCCGGCTGGCTCTGTCTCTCTACTGAAAGTCACAGCTCCCTTCAGGCACCCCGCCTCTACACTATTGTTTGTGTCTCCATGTTCCAGTGACCACTCCCCTGCCCTCCTCCTGTCTGTCCACCTCCACTCTTACCAGGCCTGGGGTCTTGCACTATCCCTCACGGTCTGGTGACCTTTCCCACATCTTTCTAAATCCTCTCTTGGCACCAAGTGACTACCTCATGGAGCACCACTTTAATTCTGAACTTTTTTCCTTGAGGATCTTTCAGCACAGTAACTCCTGACTTACACCTTAGTAAATCCTCTGCCATCTACCACGGAAACAATTACAAAGGACTGATGTATTGTTATATATGTTTTAGGGAAGCTATCTTATTAATCAATATGGAAAGATTTTTTTGAAACCTCAACCTCTGGTTTCTACAAATGTTTTAGCTCTATCCAGTTGGTACTTGAGATACTCAGCAACTAGGCGGCATTTTGGGTAATGTTGATCATGATCCCTGAATAGGTCAAAGGCTTCATTGGTAATTAATCAGTTCACTAGGCTTTGTGACAGACTGGAGGGAAATATCCCAGAGGGAACAGTCTTGCAAAAGAGTGAGGGGACTCAGCACCTTGCTGGCAAGTTAACCACTAGCCCCTACCCCGTGAGTCCTATTTTAAGTGTTACCATCTGTTCTCAGGAAGAAGGAAAGGAGGAGGATAATTTAAATCCCTGGCAACAGCAATAGCAGAGCCAGTGGCCCCTTATTCATTGCTTGCTGTATATCAGGGATTGGACTTGACAGGAATCCCACTGGAGTCTTTAAATTATCATCTTGTTTAATAATTATTCTTTGAGGTAGCTCTTAATTCCATTTGATAGATGGGGAAGATGGACATGAGAGGATATAAGTACGTTTCCTGAGGAGGCGCAGCAGATAATTTTCCGAGCTAAAATTTGAACCTACCTCCACCCAACTCAGAAGTATTCCTTCCACTATTTCATGCCCTAAAAACTGCCTTGTTTTTGCTTTCAGCTTTGCCAAAGGTCACATTAGGAATCATATTTCAGCTTATCAAAGCTTCCAACATTTCTTTTCCCGGATCAGGCATTCTATACATTTTTTAAAAATATGAATGGGATTCAGCCCCTTTTCTTCCAGTGGAAAAGGAGGAGAGGGTATAGAATTTGAGAGAGGAGAAGGAGGGGTACATGGACCTCATATTAGCAGGGAGTCCGGGGACTCCCAAGTGAGTAACAACCCCAAACTCAATTTTCTGCATTTTAGATATTGAGTCATTTACCCTGTGACTGAAGAAGACTTTCTCCTAATTCCAGATTTTGAACCTGTGTTCCTGGAGAGCAAAAGGCTTGACCACTGCCTGGCTGAGTCACTTCTATGTGGTTTTAGAAGAACCCTAGCTATACTTTATTCCCTTGGAAGGAAGGATTTCCCAGAGTTTCTGCATGGGGTACAGGACTGGGGCTAAAAGGAAAGAGAATAGTCCATCTGAAAACTGCCAGCATCTCCCTGGTGGAAAGTTATGTTGTATGAAAGGAATCCAGCCAGGTATAAATTTAATTTATGAAAATAATACCACAGGCCTAAAGTATCTCATAGTACAGCTATTGATTCTTCTCTCTTGCTCCTTGAAGAGCAGTTGCTGCATTTGAGATAGTGGAATTTTAAATGTCTTACTTTATCATTTAAATGTCATATTAGTCAAACTCTAAGTGCAGCTGAGAAGTTGTAAACTTATGGTGTAAAGTTAGGATAAGACAATACTTTTCACTTCTTTTAGAGGCAAAAAAATAATTAACATTGTAAATAGATTTTCTTGTTGGTGAGAGTCAGTTTTCCCCTAATTCTTTTACTGTCCTTTGTTATCATCACAAAGTTTTGTCTTCTTGTCTCTTTCTGAGACATTCGGAAAAGGTAAATCATGATCTTCTAGGTCTATGAAATTCTTAACCTTCGGAATTATTTTACTTAACAGAGTTGTTGGAAAAGTCAGCTGTTACCTGCCAGAAAATAAAAACAACAAATTTTTCATCACAAGTTAAATAAACATTGAAAAATCAACATTCTACAAGGACCATTAGCTGATGTATCACTATAAAGTGTTTTATGACTCTTAGTATAAAGGATGCTGATATAAAAATAAATTGTGTCATAACAAACATTTCTTCCTGTCATGGTTTGTAATAGCCCTAATATCAAATAAATCTGGGTTGAACATCACTAGTCTCTGGAAGAGTCGACCTTCAGTTTCATATAGTTGGGTTAAATCATTGTGATAATGACATAGTCTCAGATATAAAGAGACACATACTTGTATCAAGTCCCCAGATCATCTTTCATTTGCAAGAGGAGAGATGTCTCAAGGAACTGAATTTGCTCTTAAGTGACCCATTTTATTTATCTATCTGCTTAGTCTGACTACCAGCTTCTACCCAGTGCCGCAGAGAATCTTGCACACAGCTCCCCAGGGTTCTTGAGAAAGCAACCCATAGAAACAAATGGATTAAAAACCACGAGCAATTACCATTTTACATCTGTTCAATTAGAAAACTTTTTGTTGTTGTTGTTGTTGTTTGTTAAAGTGTCTCACTCTGCTGCCCTGGGTAGAGCACCATGGCATCATCACAGTTCCCAGAAACCTCCATCTCTTGGGCTCTGGTGATCCTCCATCCTCTTGCCTCAGCCTCACAGGTAGCTGGGACTACAGGTGACTGCTGCAATGCCCAGCTAGTTTTTCTATTTTTAGTAGAGACATAGTCTCACTCTTGCTCAGGCTAGTCTTGAATTCCTGAGCTCTAGTAATTCATCTTCCGTGGTCTCCCAGAGTGCTAGGATTTACAGGTATGAGCCACTGCACCTGGCTTAGAAAACATTTTTAAAGTGTAATATGGCTGGTAGAGTATTGGTGAAGCTGCCGAATTCATATACTGTTGGGGGCAATGTAACTGCTTTAGAAATCAACACATAAATTGTCTGTATCTTTTGATACTATAAGTACACTTCTAGGAACTTAGTGTGAGGGATCATTTAGAAGAAAAAAAAAGCTGAGATGTTCATGGAAGAATTTTTTTATATTGGTGAACAATTAGAAACAACCTAAGTACTCAACAATGAAGAAATTTTAATCAATTTTTAAAAGCCTATTATGGATATATAAAGTATAATTGGTAACATAACATTTTATGATATAGTGCTGAGTAAAAAAGTACTGATTACAAACACATAAAATTATTGCATACACATAAGAAGCAAAAATTATGAAAATGTGTTCAGATTTGGCTTTTAAATTTTATTTTAGTTTTACAGTATCATGTTGTGTTTAACAATAATTAGGATCTAAAAACTACTTGGCTGTGAAGAGTAATCTCAATGGAAAAGTTGTGTGTTGTTTTTTTTTTTTAATTGCGACTTTCCTTAGGATGTTGTAGTTGTTTATATATAAAGCTTTGAGGCCTATAAGTGTCAAGGATTTTGAAAATTGGCATTTATAATAAAATTTACAAAAAAAGGTGGGGGGGGGGGACCAAAGATACAAACAAAAGAGGAAAGAGCCCTGCAAAGTAATGATACTTCGTATTCTTTTCTTTTTGGGGGTTTTAATGTTGGCACCTTCATTTTATCAGATAATTTAGACAGAAGTCTTTTCATTTAACATATTGAAGCAATGCAGTTTGTCACCGTGAAATATGAAATGTCCTGGTATGAGTGAAGTAAATAGTGTCTGAGAAAGGAGCTGTATCCTAAAGAACTATAGTCCAGAAAGGGTAGTTGATACAGGAGATCTCTCCCTGCCACGCTTGAATTAGACCTATAAACTTCACACAGAAAAAATCCTTTGGAAGTAACCTAAATCCTCAACAATGGGGGATCACGGAAATAAAGCATGCTATGGTCATATGATAACCCTTTAAGGAGGTATTGAAAGTAAAGTAAAAAAATACATATTAGTCTGAATAAATGTCTAAAGTTATATGAAAAAAAGAAATAAAAAATGCCTAGAATCTGATTCTAATTTTTATACCACATTCACAGGGAAAAACAGAAATATAAAAGACTTGTAAACTCATCAATAATGGTCAGATGAATTTTGAAATAGCAGTCCATTAATTCTCAATTCATGTCTATATTCTTCAGTGTTTTCCTCTCATACTATGCATTACTAAAATAATTAGAAGAAAGTTGTTTGCAGTAATTGTTTCTTACATTGAATTTAATCTATAGATACCCAAATACATAATGAATAAACTATTGCCTGAAATAATTTTAAAAAGAGGCAACATGTCAATTACAATAAAATGAAATGAAATTGTGATTGTCTCAATTGAATAAAAGTTTTCAGTAGTGTTCAGGTAAAAATATTCCCTTTTAATGTAACTCCACCAGTGAAGAGTCTTGCATTTAAGTGCCAAATATTGGTATTTGTGGATATACAAGTTCTTCCTGACACTCTCTTATATTTTCTTTTATTCTGAAACTTTGTTTTGCTAAAATTGTGGCATCATATACACTAGATTCAATGGATCAGTTCTTTTCTCCCTCCCTCCTCTCTTCCTGCCTTTTTTCCACCCTCTTTCTTCTCAGTTTTCCAAATATAGGCAGAGAGAGTGAGGGTGGGTTTAGCTCAGTGTTCTGCCATTTGTGAAAAGTCTTGGCTTCATGTAGTCCTGAAAACATGGAAGTGGCAGATGGCTAAGACCCTCACTTAAGTACTGGCTCACAACTAGCAGCAGACCTTGGCCCTGAGTACCTCAGCACCTATGATGTGAGTAGCTATTTGGGGCACGCTGAAGAGTCTGATGTTAGCTTTGGATTTATGCAATAAGAAATCCACGGGCGGCGCCTGTGGCTCAAGGAGTAGGGCGCCGGTCCCATATGCCAGAGGTGGCGGGTTCAAACCCAGCCCTGGCCAAAACAAACAAACAAACAAACAAAAAAAAAAACAAATCCACAATCCTTTTGGCTTGACCCTTACAAAATAGAATACTCTGACCATGAGAATGCTGTGACTTTTAACATTGTTTGTGAATCTCAAAAATGTCATGAAGGAGAGTGACACCCAAGTCTATCACCACCTCGTCACTGGATGTGCCGGCCCTGAAGTTGATGAAATGATGCAAGCTCTCACGGCCTCTTTCACTCACTCCTCCACACATACCAACAGAGGGGGATCCAGGTCCATACTCTTCCTGTTCTTTACCCACTTTTTACCAAAAGATTGTCTTTGCTTGTTATACTAGAAGAACTGGACTACTATCATTTCAATCGAGGTTGAGGAACTGTGAGATTTTCCATCCGAGTGTGATGGGTCAATGTCATCATTGGGAAGGGTTCCCAATCAATATAATTTAACTATAGCGAAAACTACGGGGATTTCTCTTTAAATTTATATTGGTCTTGGGTAAATATTTATGAAATGGAGGAAAAAAGGAGGGAAGGAAAAAGGAAAGGGAAAAATAAGGAGGGGGATCACTCTAGAGCTACACATGAAAAAATGGCAGCCACTGTATCAGCCGATGCACCCTTATCTACCTCAGTAATTTAAAAGATAAAGTCTCATCAAAGCATAATCTATTGATTACTATAATCTCATTAGATAGTAAAAGTTATTTATGCAGAAGATAATTACTGCATCCTTTTCTTTTTAATTCCCCAGTTATGTGTGGGGATCATGTAAAGGTTAGCTAAAAATGATTTTATTCCCTAATAAGAGACTTTTGTTGAAAGACTTCTTTTTCCCTATATATTACTACCCCAACACAACACACTTCCTCCTGTTTCCTCCTTCCCCCCTTCCTTATTTACATTTTTATTACTTCTTTGCAGGTTTGCAGGATGATAACTCACAGCGCAAAACGCAGGATTGCCTGGGACCTAGCACGGTGTCTTGCGTGGTGTAGGTGTTCAGTAAATATTGAATGAATTAAATTCAGAACACTGAGGAGAAAAAAGCCACAGGTTTATCATGTAATTCACAAAGAGACATATCCTTGACAGCTAATCCAGTTAACTGTATCAAGGTAAAGCTGTATCCAGAATATGTTTCCAATCATTTCGTTTCTTATAAGAGTTTTGTTTAGTGGCTGGAACATTTGTTTCTCAGTATGTTGATCGAATGTGACTTGAGCCAGAAAGATTCGCAATGAATAACACCAGGAGGCTTATGAATGATGTATAAAGCCCACCCATCTAATGATAGGTAAGGCGGAGGTGAGCAGTTACTTTACTTCAGAACAGCCAAAGTGTTGGCAGTGTAATGCAACCACAGGAATATTGAGTGGTTGTGACCAGTTTGTTGTAAACTTCCAGAATAAAGTTTGAAATGTTCTGGTGGGTATTTGATCTTCTATTAATGGAGCCCTTGGGTCAAGTGAGCATGAATAAAAATGGTCCCTCTTGCGCCCCTACCCAGAGTTTATATGGGCCAACTGTACATACAATATTAACTACTTTTTACTTAGAATGAAACTCTATGTTTTTCAATATTCAACAATTCTAATACAGTAAGCCTTTAGCTACTGACATAACTATCATCACTGCTATTATTATTATTATAAGATCAAGATGTCATTATTTCAAAGAAAAAGGCGAAAGTTTACTTTCCGTTCTATATTGATATGTCAATGTCAAAACTAATAATTTGTTACCAATAATGATCTAGATTTCATAGTTCATATTTTTTTGTTTTTGAAGCAGAATCCTTCACAGATTTTCTCTCTAAAGCCTATGTCCTACAACAAATCAACCAATGGATTATTGTATCGCTACTGTCCGTCTAGCACTGTGATTCTCAGTGACTAACATGATAGGAACATTGATCACAGTATTATCAAATGGGAATGAATCATAGCTTATGGGTGAAAGAGATTCCATGTGAAACTAACACTGACCTCTGGGGATGGGAAGTGATATGGTACATGGACTAATCGTAGACTGGGCTCCTCGCCCACCACATCTATTCTATTTCTGCATATAAAACCACTTCCTCGGGCTTCTGCTTATTCATTAAATCAAGCTCTTAGTCATCAGGCAGGATGCTTTTCAGCTATAAGTGAGAAGAAGTCAAAAGAACTAAGAAGTTGTATCACAAACATGAAATACACATTCTATAGTGTTGTCTCCTTTCAAACAGGTTTTTCCCTCATGGTTACTCAAATCCAATAGGGAAAGAAAAGTCAAGGGCTTGGCTTTCCCGTGCACGTGGATAAAAGTGCAACACCTGATCTCATTAGTCCAAGCTGGGTCGCCTGTCAGTCCAGTGATCCCAGCAGTCTTGCCAAGAGAGTACCTGCATCACGGTTCCGTCCTGCTAGGATCAGCTGCACACAAACTGGGCCGAGCAAGGCTCAGGGATCCTTGGGCCTGGAGGTGCTTTTACCAAAAGCAGAACTTGGATGTTGTAAGTAAATGAGATTTCCACTATATTTTTCTCATAGTTAGGCCCTTTGCAGTTGTTGGTACAAAGACAGACATGGCTGAATCTCTTTCCCTCTGAGAATCTCATCTGATCTATGTTAATATTGTCTTAGAAATTTATCTTCTCAAGTCAGAGTTCCAATCCTGTCCTCAATAATGCAGCTGGTTTTTTTTTTATATATATTTATTAAAGTACTAACTCCTTGGTTAACCTCCCTTCCAATCTACCTCCCAGTGTGGCAGAAGCCACTGGTCACCTATCCTTGGGTTTTTCTGCCTGTGGAATGTAGTGTTCTGTGCTAATCACTGTTTGTGGAATCTCATTGAGATCCAGTTCAGATACGCCCTTCGTGAAGCACCTACTGTTTTGTAGTTCTAGAATCTGCAGCACTTAATGTGAACCTGTCTTACAGCACTAATGTTTGTTTAACCTTATTTCTCAAATGTATACTATGTGCTTCTTGCTGTTCTGAGTGCTTAAAATATTTTTTCTTTATATTCTTGTTCATGGTGTTAATTGTCTTTCTTCCCCAGTGAGCTGTAAGCTCATCAAGGGTGGGTCCTTTAAAGCAGGGATTTATCTACTTGAGTGGGCAATCAGTATATGCCTTATGAATGAAAAAATAAATGCTCATCCAATTTGCACATTTGTTGAGTACCAGTATTTAAAGCCTAAGAGAGGAGGGCTCTGTTTTCTCTCAACACTCTCTCTCTGTACATAGTGTAGTGACTTGAAAATGGTGGGTATTCAATAAACCTTTGCTGACCTTCTAAACATGATAGAAATTAAAGATATTTAAATATCTGAGAATGAACTCTGTCCCTTTGTTTGACATTATTCAGTCTTTTGGCATCATTTTGGAAATGTGTTGTCGTTGTACTTTTCCACAGCTTTTACAAGGAAGTCCACGTTCTGATTCCTAAATTCCACAGGATTAAGGTCTATTTTTTAAAAAACAAAAACAATGGGGATGGGAGATTTTTTTTCCACAATTGCATGTGCCAACCTGTACTGACTGATTGTTAAAAGTCTGGGTTTTATAAAGTGCTTCTAATAGTCAACAGGCTTCGCCAGCACCTGGTGTGTACAGGTGTTAGTGAGTTAAAGTATTCAATGGCTTTAGAAAACATGGCATTTAGTGGAGTAACCATTTGACTTTTAGGAACACTGTTACGTACAACTGACCAGCTTGACTTCATTTGTGAGCCGGTGATTTGAATTGACCAACATTTTAGGTGTAGCCAGGTAGAAATGTTATCTAAAATGCATAAAGCAGAGATGTATGGGAGAAAAAATTGATTTTATTGGTCTCAGCCCTGCTGGGTAAAGACTGGCAGCCTCTTCCCTCTTTCTTTCCTTTCCAGTTTTCCTTCTCTATTGTTCCCCTTCGTGAATAACATTTTTTTAGAGACCTTGTCTCATTCTGTCACCCAGGCTGGAGTACAAGCTACCATCATAGCTCACTGCAGTCTCAAGATCCTTGACTCAAGCCATTCTCTTGCCTCAGCCTCCCAAGGACTGTACAGTCATGAGCCACTGTGCTCAGCCTTCATCAGAAATAACTTTTTAGCCAAGTTAAATTAATGCCAACAGGTGTCAATTTACATTGGCAACAAGAATGGCCTTAGTGACCTGTGTGAGAGCATTTTGGGGATGTGGTGAGGGCAGAAGCCAGGATGCTCGGGCTAAGAAGCAGGCTCTGGTGTTGAGTCAGTAGTATGCTGAGTGAGTCAGAGGCTCTAAACCCCAAACTCTGCCACGCAGTAGCTGTTGTCTATAGACAGGTTACTAAATCTCTTTGTCTGCCCAATCTCCTCTTCTGTAAGATGGGAACAAAAATAGATCACAAGGTTCTTAGGAGCAGTCAACAAGTTCAATGCTTACCACAGGGCCAGTTTCATTACAAGTCCTCAGCAAACACTAGCTGTTTTTGATGTGGCTGCAAAGATTGCAAGTTGTGACTACTTATGAAGCATGGCAATAAAAACTGAAGAAAAATGAGGCCACAGTTGGGCACAGGGCAAGGATTAGAAAGTTTGTGCCCTGAACCCTAAATGTGAAAGATGAATATTTTATATGCTGGAGGAAAAGAAGTGGTTCTCACAGAGTGACAGATTAACGATGAAGGAAGCAGAGGAGTTAATTGATAGAGCAATGTTGCTGAAAGGTGAGCAAGGATGGAAGTCCACGAAGAGGCAGGTGGGTGGAAATTGTCTAAGAGACGGTTCTTGTGTTCTAGGGCTGGAGCTAGCGTGGAGGTAATCAAGAGGGGAAAAGCTCAGGACGCATGCCTTTGTGGGTGGCTAGCAGACAGTTGAAAGCACTCAGCATTAATAGCTTTGTGTCTTTGTGATGTAGGAACAGGCTCACCTGGTGGGAGAGAAGAGGTTGGGGGAATGATAGGAAAAGGACTGGTAAATGAAGAAGTTGCACAGCAGTAACTCCTGGAAGCAGGAGGACAGTAGCCAGAATGTACAGCCTGACCAGTGGAGAGAAGTACTTTGGTGTGCGGAGAAACGGTGCTCATGGAATGAGGCGTGAACATTGCCTCGGCAGGTGGAACACTGCTAGCTGATGACAACTCTAAGATGAACCATTTGAAAATGTTTGTGGTCTGCAGTGTGAAGTTGTAATTTACCAACACAAATGACTCTATCCAGCCTTTCTTGATGTATTGAATTATCTTTCTTAAAAGCTTGCAATGCTATTGGGATGGCAGACTCTCAGAGCTGAATCAGATCCTCCCCGCATTTCACCCAATCCACCCTTGCAAGTACTTAGAGATGGGAAATTCACCTTTTGTTAGGCTGATGGCTGTATCTTTGAGTAGACTGGAATCCGTTAATGCGGACTATGCATGGTGTAATACAGATTTTCACCTTGCAACATTCACACAGTAGCCCTCCTGTGCTGCGCGGCCTTCCGCAATGTTGTCACTCTTCCCATCAAGAGATAGAGCAGTGGTTCTCAACCTTCCTCATGCCATGAACCTTTAATACGGTTCCTGTGGGTCACAACCCACAGGCTGAGAACCACTGAGGTTGAGTCTAGGTTTCGTCCCATTGAATCTGAGGCAGCCTTGTGAATTGCTTTAACCAGAATAAAGCAAAACCGGCACAGTGGGAGTTCTGGGCTTAGACCGTAAGAGATACTGCAGTTTCCGTTTTGTCCTCCTAGAATCCTGAGCAACCATGTACAAAGTCCCATTTCCCTGGCCTGCCAGAAAGAGGCACGGTAGAGAGGGGCCAGGAGAATGAGAACCCACAGATGGGCTGAGGCGGCCCGGCAGGCTCCGCCTCCCTTGCAGAGACACTCCCCATGTCAGCAGTGGCAGCCTGATCCCTGCAGTGCCAGGTAGTAGAGTGGGCCCAGCCCACACATGTGACGCAGACAAGCCATGGCCACTGGGCCTCCCACAGCACAGATGTGTGAACAAATAAATGGTGGCTGCTGTCACTTTTAAGCTGCCAGTTTTGAGAGCTTTACGATGCTTCCACAAGGAGTGGAGGGAAAGAATGTCAAGGCTGGGAGACGAATCACCAGACCCCTGGCAGAACCAGGATGCCAGGCGATGAGCTGGAAAGTCCAGAAAGAGAGGGAAAGAAACGTGGGAGAACAGTCGGCAGGGGCAGTGTGACCCGCGGACAGGATCCGGGACAAAGGGGGAAGAGAAATAGAGGTGACTGTGAAAGAGAGCAAAAAACATCCTCACACAATTAGCATGCTGCCCACGGGCCTCAGGTTGGACACCCTGGTCTAGAGAAAGACCTGGATTGGGGGGAGGATAAGTCCAACAGAAAACTGTTATTTCTTTATGTGACAGTGTAATTTCCATGTAAGAATGATCCATTAGCAGCTGGAGGTACAGGCTGAAGGCGGGGCAGGGAATATGGGTTAGACCAGGCAGACCAGCTATTAACTGGTTTTGTTTCAAACAAAAAGATGCAAGCAGCTCTCCTTCCTTGTTCGTCCAACTAGAGGGTCCTCTCTAACACCTGTATTTAGTAGTAAAGGTGGAGGTGTCATGAGAAAGAAAGGACAGGAGGAAAAGCCAACCTGAGGTCTCTGAGGATTGCACCTTATTTTAGTCACACCTCTGGAACCTTCACCACTTAAGGAAAAATAAAGAAAGCAGCACACACAGTGGACTAAAATTGTCATCATTCAAAGGTTCTCCCTTTAAATAGCGCCAGATGAAAACAAGAAACTCTAACCTTAGCTTTTTGAATCACGATGAATGAATAAGAGATACTTTCTTTTTGTGGATTCTTGGAACCTGCGGAAAGGGTCCTTTTGTTCTGCACGTGCACTGGGAGGGAGGGGGCAGTGCTGAGGAGCTGAGGGCCCCCACTCGCCAACTTGTGCAGTATTTGCAAGAAGAAGGAAAAGTAAAATATACTGTCTCCCTTAAAAGAGAGGCAGTATAGTTTAGGGCAGTGTTTTTTCAACCTTTTTTATCTCATGGCACACTTAAATTATGTTGATTTAAAAAATAGTAAAAAGGGACTATATTTACTGTGCTTCGAATTTCTTTTGAAAATAATCTAATTAAGGATTTTTGAAATTTTTCCTGGTACACCTAAGATCCTCTCCAGCACACCAGTTGAAAAATCACTGGTTTAGAAGCTTAGACTACAGTGGAGGCTCCTGCTCTGTAGTCAGCTAGAACCGAGTAGGAATCCTTTTCCTGTCACTTACTAACTGTGAGACCTTGGACATGACACCACCTGTTGTGAAGGTCACTTCAGCTGTGAAATGCTGTCTACTCTTGGGGGCTGTTTTGAAGAGGAAAGTAAAATATTCCTGGCAAGTGCCTTGTCTGTGAAGGGCACAAGTTACTGAATTAGTAATTTGAGACTTTCACTTAATTTGGTTTATCATTGAGACTATTTTTCAGGAATGTTTATAATAGAAGTAAATGAGGACCAACAGCATTTTAGTCAAGAACTCACACGTAATAAATGTTTATTACCATACCGTGTAACAATGGGTCATTTTACAGTTTGCAAGTGTCATTAAGATTTCCTTGCAGGAGACAAAGTCTGTTGTTTCACAGAATTTTTATACATCTTCAGGCAAACCAAAACTGACATACTAGATAATCCCGATTTTTGTTGTTGTTGTTGTTCACAACATTAGCTGTAAGAAAATAAACAATGTTCTAAGGCAGGAGTCAGCAAACTTTTTCTGGGAAGGACTGGATAGTGAACATTTTAGCCTTCTGTGCCACGTATAATATCCATGGCATACTTCTTTGTTATTTTTTTTCAACCCTTTAATATGTAAAAACTATTCTTAGCTCTTGTAAAAATAGGCTACTGGCTGAATTTGACCCACACACGGTGGCTTGCCGACCCCTGCTCTAGTGTAAATTTGTCTTGTTTATTACGGGAGTGTTTATGCCGGTAAGTAATTTTAAAAAGAGAATGAGCAAATGCATTAAGTAAATAACATTTAAATGATCCTTATTCTGATTCAGACATATGCTGGGCTGAAATGAAACTGTTGATCACTTTCCTTAATGGGACAGAACCGTTTTCACTGAAACACAATGAGGTTCGGTGTGACGTTGAGGGCTGGGGACCATCCGGCACGTTCATTCTGAACCATATCCTTGTACTTTGCACAGATTTCTTTCTCTTCCTTGGAGCTTTATGGCATCAGGCGTGAGCTGCCATTAAAACTCTAAGCTGAAAATTGCGCTGCCCTTTATATGAAAATGAGCAGCTGAGCAGCCCCAGAACATCACCTGCCTTCGGCCCCCCTTGTGTCTCCCTAGCAGGGGTTTAACAGACGTTTTCCTCTCAGCCAGTGGAAGGAGGTCCTTACCCACAGCTGCTGTCTCTTTCAGCCCCTGCCACCTCGTGGCTTCTGTCTGTGGACCCAGGAGTGAAACCTTCTCCCGCCAGTCATGGTGCAGGATTGTCTCCATCTTTTCTTTTTCTCTCTGGCTCACGTCCCCACTTTTCTGGATCTACCTGGAGAGTCTCCCCCCACTTTACTCTGTTTTCCTGTTTGTCCCTCCATTTTCCATGAACTACAAAGATAGAGAAAAAGAAGAAATAATTTGAAAAGATAGAATACTCCAAAATATTCATCCTTGGACATACTACATATTGAAAGTAGACCACATTCTTACCTTTTAATGCAGTGTGTTTTTGGTGAAAACTATACTTTATGTTTAAAAAGACAGATGGAACTAGACTTACAATCTGAATCTTCTACAATCTGAGAACACAAGTTCAGCTGCAGGTCCTGGCCCCAGGCCCAAATGTGGTCCACCGTGAGCAGGCTGGACTTGGAGAACGTCTTGCAGCTGGTTTGGTCTCAGATAGAAAGTCAGCCCTAGGACAGATCAGTTCATCAGCCTCCTTCGGGCTTTTCACCTGAGCCTCCACTGGAGCCCGGCCTTTGGCATCTCAGCAAGCCAGCAGTGAGGGAAGGCTGGCTCAGGAACGGTGCGTTGTCAAGGCAGAGAAGCAGTTCAAGGCTGAGAACGCCCAGACACATCTGTCCCTGTGCCCAGGACAGAGCCGGCTGGCTCTGCCTCCCTCATCCTTGTTGGGGCTGTTGTCTCCAACTATTCTCAGAGGAAGGGTCACTCCAGGGGAAAGGCCTCCTTGCTGTGTCGTAAGGGGGTAAAAGGCATCACATAGGTGGTAGAGAACTTTCACAAGGGTGGGGGAAGGGTGCCACACTCACTCTCTTATCAGAAACCCACTCCTGTGACAACTCACCCACTCCCTCCTCTCACTAATTCATGTCATCATTTCTCATGCACTTAGCACAGATTCAGTGAGTATCTGTCACATGCCAGACACTGTTCTGAGTACTTAAGACAAAGCAGTGAACTTGAGAGGCAAGATCTCTGATTATTTTTCTCCATGTCTTGTTCTGAAGAGAGGCCTCTGAAAGTACCACTCTCCATACGCTCTGTCCTTGTTCACTTTTGTTCAGCACTGTGAAACTTACAGTCCCTGACCAGGGGAAGTGGGTTTGAACAAGACCAATCCCTGGCACGGTCCTCTTTGAACAGGTAGCAGTGTGGAGTGGTGAGGATGGAGCTGAGAGCTGTTTCTGCGGGTGGGCCTTGCTTCTTACTGTGGTCACTCCTCCCCACCTTCCCCCAGGTCTCACAGATACGCACAGGCTTGTGCATTTCATCTTGTTTTTAACTCATAATGCCTCCACCCTCACCCCAGAACAGTGTCAACATCCTTAACATGGTATTCTGGAATGTATAGCACAACAAATATACTGTCCATTCCACACAGGAAAAGCTATTTTGAACTGCGTGTAACTAGAAAAGGAAGTAATTTATGTGGGGGTGGGGGGTCACTGAAATATAGAACCAAGTCAAAATAAATTGCTTTTCCCAAATCCTCACATAGCCTCCACACAACTAAACAAGTTACCCCTTGGCCTGTAAGGATTCCCCTAAATATGTGTATGGTCACCCTTATTTTAGTCTATTTTATGTTGCTGTAGCAAAATATCATAGACTAGGTAATTTATAAGGAGCAAAATGTATTTGGCCGTGAAGTGCAGCATTGTGGTGCTGGCATCTGGCGAGGGCCTTCTTGCTGGGTCGTAAGGTGGTAAAAGGCATCACATGGGTGGCAGAGAACATTCATGAGGGTGGGGGAAGGGGGCAACACTCATCCTTTTATCAGAAACCCACTCCTGTGACAACTCACCCACTCCCTCAGCAATGGCCTTCATTCATTCATGAGGGCAAAGCCCTCGGGACATAATCACATCTTGAAAGTTGTGTTGGGGATTAAGTTTTTAACTCATGAACTTTGGGAGGTACATTCAAACCATAGCAAGCCCTTATTATACAAGTTTATCCTTATTATGGTCAATTCACACGTAAAACTTTACTTTTTAAAATCTAATATACAGACCTAAAAGTGGCAAAGTTGTCTGTAGCCGTTCGTTGATAAAGGCAGCAGGACAGCTCCCATTTTTGTAATTAAATGTGTGAAACTAACAAACGGAAATAACAGAAAGGTTTTTTTTTTTTCCCTTTTTACTGGTCATGGTGTGACATCCATTTGTATTAAATGATGAGAATAAGAATTTAGAGGATTTGCTTTTTATTATAGTGCAAATTAACATTCAACTACTGAACTGAAATAGATTTGCATAAGAGTTGCCAGTATCAGTGCTCATTTGGAACTCATTTTATCCAGACAGATTAGAATCTCCAGTGATAACAAGCAAGACTTATCTCCTGCGTTTCTGAAAAAAGATTAAAATAACAGCTAGTTCTTCGAACAGCATCTTGAAATTGGACATAAACCCTGTACATGCTGCTTTCCTTATCTGATCTTAAGTTTCCTTTAACTGTAAACATGAGTTAATGCCACGTGAAAAAGAAAATAACATGGAATTTGAAGATGATGTTGGGTAGATAAAAGTCAGGAAATAGGGGCAGCACCTGTGTCTCAAAGGAGTAGGACACTGGCCCCATATACCGGAGGTGGCAGGTTTAAACCTGGCCCCGGCCAAAAACTGCAAAAAAGAAAAAGGTCAGGAAATCATAGATTTGAAAGATAAGGAAATGTCACTGAGGCTAATGCCCTGGAGGGATATAGTACCTCTAGCTACTGCCATATTTAATGATCTCCAAGAAAGAAAGGAAAGAAAAATCCTTCAATAATCAGTGTAGGTCTCCCCTCATCCTTGCCCCAAGATTCCAAACTTTCTTTATGGCCATAAATAGTTATATATTTATATAGCTTAAAAGAATATATTTGCTAGAAATGATAAATATACTAACAAGTAATTACTACCCTTTTTATTACCCATCAAATTTTGTATATAATAATATCAATGGCTGGGTGCCTTGGCTCATGCCTATAATCCCAGCACTCTGGGAGGCTGAGGCAGGCAGATCACCTGGGCTCAGGAGTTTTAAGAGACCAGCCTATGCAAGAGTGAGACCTGGTCCTTAAAAGTAGCTGGGCATAGTGGCAAGTGTCTGTAGTCCCAGTTACTTGAGAGGCTGAGGCAAGATGATCACTTAAGCTCAAGAGTTCGAGGTTGCCGTGAGCTATGATGTGACAGCACTCTACTGGGGGTGACAATCTGAGACTCTGTCTCAAAAAAAATTAATATCAACCACCATTAAAACACCATATATTGAGTCCTGGGTCCTTTCCGTTATCACTGTTGCACTCGCCTCTATTGGTATTATCTATAAAGAAACAGAGACTTAGAAAAGAAATGATTTGTCCAATTCTGTGATTTGTAAGGGACCGAGCTGGAATTCAGGTCGGACCACACACTGCAATCCCTTCTGACCCTGTATCATTCTATGTGATGGGTGGGTCTACTGAAAAATTCTGGGTAGGTCCTCTGTGAGCTTTTTGATCTCTAGATTAATTATTTCCCGTTTCTAACTTTGCCATGGTGTAGTGTTGTACGTTAGCCACTGACGAAGATGTTTAGGAGGCTGTTACTTAAAATTCACACACCTCAAGAAAATAGGCCTGATTGGAGGGAATTAAGGTATTTGCAACTTCCTGATCATTAAGCACTCAAATCTGTTGCTAGGGGAAGTTGTGGAGTCATTTTTACATTATTTTTCCTGAAAATCTGAAAGAAAAGCACAAATAACGTGTTAATAACTCTAACTTGGACTCCAGTTTTCCTGATTTATCAAGTAAATGGTTCAGAGTAGGCGATGTCACTTGGGACCCTCTCAACTCTAACATCCCACAAGTCTGTAACTGTACGTGGGGGGTGTATGTTACAACCTCTCAAGGTCCTTTTTAGTCTTCTGTTCTTATGCTTGAATGATTCTTGACTCTCTGGTTCAGCTCCACATTTGCAAATTTCTTCCAAATGGAGATCTCATAAGAGCTATTATTTAACAGTATCCCAAATGTGCAATGTACAGAATTAAATACAACTGTGCGTTTAGGACTTTCTCCATCATTGTTCATCAGCTCTGTGTGTTCTCTCTCCTATTTGATTAAGGTTAAACAACAAGATGATATTTCCTCATTGGGTAGCATTTAAAGTACATTGTGTATGTGACAGATGGGATCTTATAAATGCATTAGGCATGCTTATTTTAATATCTAAGCATATGCAAAAGTTCTAGAAATATTTTACATGCAAATGTCTGGGACTCCACCAGGGCTTATAATAGAAATCCATGCTCCGACTTCAAAGCCATAGTCTCGGCAACTAATCACTTGGCTATTTCCAAATCAATTTTTTTCAAACAAATCAGAGGCATTTGTCCTACCCAAGAACCAAGTTCTGTGGCAAGTTTGACATTTCGAAATCAAGCTGCTTATTGAGATACTCATGCAATGAAAAAGGCACCCAGAATTTCTTTCAAGGGATAAGGCATGCCTTTTTCATGCTCCAGTGACTCAGAAATTTGTCAAAGAGAGTTTTATCAAGTTTCCTTCATACACATACCCAAAAAACTCACCTCTGCAGTAAGAGCCAGCCTTCAGAATTTCAGCTCAAGAGCTCTTTCATTTCCTTAAAGGTTATGAGCCCCCTGAGCTTTCAGAGTCATCATCACTGCCTTGCTTTGCTTCTGAGTTGTTAACAATAACACTGATTAAGCGAAAAAGAAAAAAAAGAGATACTCTGTTTATCAATACCAAATGGCTTCACAAAGTAGGAATATTTTTAACACCACAACATTTGGGGTGAGTGCAACAAAGTGTCGGATTTACTAGGAAGCAGGACAGAAAAAAAAAAAAGACAGTGATAATAATAAAAAAACTAAGCTTTATTCCAGGGCTCTCATATACAAGAGCCTTCCCATGTGCTTCCTATGCATTGTTTCATTTAATCTGCCCAAAATGTAGCATTTTTACCCATGAGGAAACTGAGGTTCAGAGCAATTGGATTACTTGACTGAGGTCACCCAGATCAAGCCCTCGATAAGACTAATTCTCATGTCCCTGTTCTTGATTATTCAACTACACTTCTAAGAGAGGAGTAGAACAAGAAGTCTTGGGAAGAAGATGTAACTAAGGCAGCTAGTTCCATCTAAGGTGGGCTTAGAGTGGGCTTCCATTCTTGTCTGGCTGGCCAGGCTGGCCCATAGCAAACACATAATAAATTAAATATTTGTTGAATGAATGACTACATAAGGGACTCTACAGGGCTTGCTGGCTGTCTGACTCCTGCGAGTCACCCTATCTAACACATTCTAGCATCTGTCGGTTGTCCATGAGTCTGTAATGCAATTCAGATCCCTCCAACCACTGCAGAGCCATTTCTGGCAAATTGGTAAAGAACAAAATGACTGTTTAACAGTCTCTTCCCTCTGTCATTCTTTCTGGGATTGCTGTTCTTCCAAGTCCATGCTCTCTTTTGTACTAGCCACCACTGTCAAGATCTCAGCTGGGCCAGGGCCAACCTCATGTGTAAACATCTTTCTTCTTCCTTCCTTGCCTCTTTTCCAGTCAAAATTGCAGCCTTTCTAGAAACAATTGTTGGTTTGCTTGTCTGCCTCCGTCTTCAGACAGATCTGCGAAGACAGAAGCTACATCATGATTGTGTCTCCGGTGCCCAGCTTGGTATCTGGAATAGCAGAGTTGTTTAGTCCACATTTATTAGCTGAGTTAGTGAATAAATTCATGCGTGGATGAATGCTTTCCTCTGCAAACCTTGTTTATCCAGATTGCAGATAATTGAGTACAAATACTGTTAATAGTTAATATAATAATGAACTTATTTGAACTATTTCTATTGGAATATTTATAGTTTCTAGAGTTGCAGGTAGAGGGGGGGTATGTGTGTGAAACTAGCATGTTACTCATTGATTCAGTAAATATTTATGGACAACCTACTGTGTGCCAATAATATACTGTGGGGTATACTATTGTTGACCACATCCCTTTAAATATTCTGGGGGGAGAAGTTCTTGAGTTTTTGCTCCTGGATGGAAACCCTGATAGGCTCCATGACTCCTCTGCTCACTCATGGGTAATAGACACACTAAGATTCCTCAACATCACAGTCTCAATTCAGTAAACGTGATTTCTGGTTTTGCAGAATAATCTGAACTCTGAACTACAGTAAGCCTTCTCCCCTCCCGGAGGTGGAAGCCTGCAGGGGGCAGACAGTCATCTCTGTGCTCACTGGATAGCTGCTCTTCCAGGGCCCCCCACCTTGGGGGTGGACGCCGTTCATGCTATGAGCCTGGCAGGTGGTTTGAGTTACTGTGCTGGCTGAGAAAGTGCTCAGACCCTTCCGAGATCCCTTCATCTGAGGGATCCTCACCATCCCTTCCCCTCAGGTGGTCTCTGTGGTTCTTCCCTAAGCTCACAGGAGGTGAAGTGGGCATATCCAACCTCAGTGTGTGTCTTCCATGCAGACTTTAGGAAGAAAATCCCACACTTGCTATCTCTCCTCCATGACCCATGTTTGCTCCGTGGGAGACATTTCCCTCCCTTTGCAGCAGGCTCCAGGTGGTTAGTCAGGGCTCAGTCCACCCTGTCTCCTGGCTGGAAAGCACAGCCCACAGAACTTTCAGAGATCCCCTTGCAGACTTCCCTGCCTCCGGAGTCTGGGTAGCAGAGGGGTGGTGAGGCCTGCCAGCGAGGCCAGAGCTTTCCCACCCAGCTCTCCTGCTCACCACAGTCTGCACCTGCTTGGATTCTCAAAATGGATGGTAAATTCTAGGATCCAGAGACTATTTATTTTTTGAAATGTGCACACAGTGGGTTGGCTTTAGAAATTTCCATCTGGTTTATTTTGTGGTCTCTGTAGATACTTCGATTTTTAGCATGCTACTGTGTGATATATCGTGTGTCCTTTTGCATATTGCATGTGTATCTCGAGTGTGTTGAACACAAACAACTCGTGTAATGCAATGATAAGATTATTTTGTCACCTCTCCCTTTAAAATATATTCAGTTCTTTCTCTGCTCTTGAATGGAAACTCAACCTGGTAATCCCATGGCTTTTCTGATCTCCCTCAGGTATTAGAAAGTATTGAGGTCATTTTTAGCAACAAAATATTGTCACTGTTTGGTACTTTAAATGTCCAGTCTTATGTAATAGGCTAACCTCCCAACTTCATTCAAAATTACTACCACTTTCTCTCCTCCTGTGGGCCCTCGGGCCACCTGGGAATGTTGCTGCATTGGTGTCCTGTCCCTTCCTCGTCCTCGCTGCGCAGCTAGCTGCTGTTTATAGACCAGTTGGAGTCAGAGCAAGACATGTAGAGAGGCGAGCTCTCTGTCAGCAGTCTGCGGTGAGCTGGCTCATATTTTCTAGGCCTGGTCATGGAACACTTTTCCACCCAATGCTGGGTGCCCCTCAGTTGCACACTTCTCTGGACGTAGGTCATGCGTTTCCCTCCGACTAGGTCTCCATCCTGCCACACAGCCCGGGAGTTGGGGTGATGTTTACCCTGACTTCTATTTACTGAGGTCTCAGCTTCTCATCTAGAAGGCTCCATCAAATAGCCTGGGCTCCTAGAATCTCATTCTTATTACCATGTCTACGTGGCCTATGTTTAATCTAATGGAAATGCACAACGTCTGCTTCTAGAAACTCTAAGACACCCACCTGCCTTTGTTGCCACTGGAAGTGAGGTGCCAGTTCCCTGTGTCCCCCGACCTGTGGAGGACAGAAATCAAATTTCCAAATGTTCCTGTCAGTGACTGCTCTTGCTAGGAGTGAAGGGACAAGCACCACTTTGGGGAAGGGACTTCACTGCACAGCTCTTGGTAAAGAAATTCCCCCTCAAATTCTTTCCTATCTCAAGCCTTTTATATCCTCAGTGTGGCCAAATTGCTTACAAGCCACGTAATTACTTTTAGTTGTCTCATTTTCAAGTCCAGTGGGCTGGTCTGTTTCACAAATCACTTTGATACCTGTGAGAGCTCAGTATTCAGCCAATTTAACATTCTGATATGTGCATACAATTAGAAGCACACAACTGGTCCACAGCATCAGCAGAATGTGTTATTCTAATTTGACATAAGAACAAACTGAAACTCAGGCAAGTCAGGTAACCTGCTCATGGCTAGTTAGAATTTCTCTCTCCATGACTTTGCTCTGCTGGTGAAGTTACCACATTGCCCTTCCAAAAATGGACTGGAGGTCCAGCGAGTCCATGAACAAGATAATCTTATCAGTGTTGTGTAGGCCTACAAAATTACTAGGAGGTTGTTACACTAAATAAGTAAAACACATAATCAATGGAAAGTAGAATAAAATAAAATAGTTATTTAATGATGGGTTAGAAAATGTATTCTTAAGTGAGAAAAACAGGGTAACATCAAAAAAGAAGCAAAAGTACATACCTAAAAATATGAATATAGTAAAAATTCAAAAGAAAAATTTCATCTATTATTAAAAATACTGAGTACGCCCCTGGATCCATTTTCCTAATGTATTTCTTATTCATTTCGGGGGATAAACAATATCTGGGCCACATCCTGTGTTTCCAAGAATCCATCCCACCTTTAAATATATAGCAATCACATTTCTGATATTCCGCTGAAGGAATCCTATTTTTAGGTAAAGTTGCTTTTCCTTCCTGGAGCAAAGTATGGTCTTATTGAATCTCTTAAGCTTCTTGAATTAGGTTTTCTAATCCACTTGCTTGTTTGCAAATATTTATTGAGTGTGTACCCATTACAGAGTTCTCTGGAGAAACAGAACCAATAAAATGTGTATATTCATCTGTAGGGGAAGATTTAGTATAAGCAGTTGGCTCATGTGAGTATGGAGGCTGACAAGTCCCAAGATCTCCAGTCGACAAACTGGAGATCCAGGAGTGCCAATGGTTTAAGTCCAATCTGAAGACTGGCAGGCCTGAGACCAGAAAGAGCAGAAATTTCAGTCTAAGTCGGAGGACAGAAAACAGCGTCCCAGATCAAGGCAGTCAGGCTGGAGTAAATACCCTCTTATTCATGAGAAGGCCAACATTTTAGTTCTGTGCAGGTTTTCAAATGATTGGCTTTGCTGGGTCTACCAGTTCAAATGTTAATCCCATTCAGCAACATGCTAACAGACACACCCACAATAATGTCAGATCAAATGCCTCGGCACCCCTGGCCCAGTCAAGATGACACCTACAACTGCATATTGTGGACACACCAAGTATTTATTCAGCAGACATTTCTTACTGTTAATTTTACTATTACAAAAAATATTTCTGAGAAAACAGTCTACTCATACCAAGCTCGTTGCGTATGAATTAAGCAGATGTTTAAGGGTAGTGTTCCTGCTCTGGATGGAAAATGTGTTGTTACTGCTGTTGTGATCTCCAACAATGGTGCGAAAAGTTTGATGCATTAATATAAATAATGGTAAGTACTGTAGCAATCACTCCCTAAATTTTGCTAGTTTGATTTTTTTCTTTTTTTTTTGCCGGGGCTGGGTTTGAACCTGCCACCTCTGGCATATGGGGCCAGTGCCCTACTCCGTTGAGCCACAGGCGCCACCCTGCTAGTTTAATTTTTAAAAGTTATTTTTAACTGACAATGAGGACTGATACAATTCAGGAAACTCTTCTAGGTAATTCACCTCCAAATTTTAGAATTCAGGTTCCTATCATATGTTGACATATAAGCTTTTAAATCAATAGGGAACTCACAGAACATTGGGGAGAAAGTTAAAGTCAACTCTCAAATTGCACTGTGTAGGTCATTAAATATGAAGTGTCCCATTTCCTTAAGTACTAAGTTTGACCTGTGTTGTCTCTAATGTTTCACTTTGACCTTCTTGTTTTATTTTTATTGTGAAAGTACATCCTCATTCTCTCAAATGCACATTTTGGCTTATGATTATCTTTCAAAAAAAATTTTGGGGCGATTTTTATAAATCCACAGATAAGTCAAAAATTAGTGTTATTTCCAAACATGTGTTCCATTGTGCAACCAGTATAGTGCAGACAGCTCAAAATATCAATGAAGTGTTTGGGAAGGATGTGGCTAATGAACCCTTGTGCAGTGATGGTTTAGAGGTTCCATTCTGGTGATTTTAATCTTGAAAATGAGCCACGTGGGTGACCTGAGACTGAGGATAATGATGAGCTGAATGCTGTAATGGAGGTAAATCCATCTCAACCTATACATGTATAAGCTGCAAGGTTTGGTGTTAATGTTCCAGCAATACTGGACAATTTGAATTACATCAGCAGGTAAAAAAGCTGGCTAGATGGCTTCTATATGAATTTAAACAAGCATCAGAGGAGAAATCGTCTTGCAGCTTGCCTTTCTTTGCTGTCACAATATAAAAGCAAACCATTTCTACACCATATTATTATGTGTAATGCACAGTGGATTCTTTTTGACAATAGCCAGCTTTTGGCACAACAATTGGATAATGATGAAGTGCTGAAACAGTCTAAAACCAAATACACATCAAAAAAAGCTAACGGTGTTTGGTAATCTGGCCCTGGTATTACCCACTACAGGTTCATGTAACCTGGTCAGTTGGTTACAGCAGATGCCTACTGCAGCCAAGTAGATGAAATGATGAAGATGCTTGTGCCTAAGCAAATGAGTCCAGTCAACAGAGTCAGGTCAACTCTCTTGCAAAACAACACTCAACCACACGTCACATGAACAACACTGCTGAAACTGCAGAAGCTGGACTTGGAAACTCTCTGTCATCTCCTGTGTTCACCAGACCTTGCACCAACTGACTACCACTTCTTCCAGGCTTTGGACCACTTCTTGCAAGGAAAAATATTCAATTCTCAACAAGTCGTGGAAAAAACCTTTTGTGATTTCATCACCACTCACTATGAAAACATAATTATTGGCTCCTATAATTTAGGAGCTGTTTGATCTCTGACAAATCACTGTTCTTCAGTGGTAATCTCCTTGGAACCCAGGAGGACTATAGGTTGGAATAGTAAGTTAAATATTCAACATGTTTTGTTATTTGATGAATTTTCTATTAGGCTGCTAGAGCAGAGAAAACCCTCCAACTGAGTTTTAGATTGAAGTACCAAATATTCCTGATCAAGCTGGGTAACTTGGACAAATCATTTGACCCCTCTGGGGTTTAGTTTCCTGATTTGAAATGTAAGATGTTAGCCATGTTAATTTGTTTTTTCTAATATCACTTCCAAATCAAAACTTCAGTTATTCTAATTGGACAATCTTTTTAGATTTGGTTTGAGGATGATGTCTACTTGGATGTGAAAGAAACAGGTGGAAAGATAGGAAGTGGTCCCTCTATCCACATGAACCAATCTGCCCGAGGTGTAGATGGGTGCTCTTCAGAAATGTAAGTCCACTGAACACCAACCTCGTTCCAGAGAGTGCCCGGGTCTCATTTAAAGAATAATAGCTATTTCTTAGTTATGGTATGCTGGAGATTCTGGTGGAGAAGCTGAGGCAGAAGGCAGTTCTGTGACTCAGTCACTATCACTGAGAGGTGTGAGGGAAGCATGTGAGCCCACACCAGGCACTGGGCTTCTGATCAGATTTTGCTACTGAATTAGTTGTCACTTTAATCTTTAGTCATTGTTTCAATTTGCTAGCAATGCTATATAGTTCTGAGCTCACACAGAATGAATTTGCTCAAATGAATTCCCAAGAACTTGTAGCAGGAGCACTTAGACCATCCTGGACAGACCCTTGCTATGCCTCACGCGTGCACAACATCCTTAGATGCTGCCCACCCCCCCCAAGCCTCCCCACCCACCATTGCTCGCTTTGCTCCAACTCAAGAGAAGCCATCTATCTCTAAACAGTTTCCTTTCCCACAGAGCAAGAGGTATAATTCAATTATGTCCCAGCAGTGAAGATTTCTTAATGACGATGAGCCAAAACTAATTGTATTGATTTGTTTATCACCGGCTTAGGAGGCCCATCAAGCAAATGGACTGAGACTATTTCCATATTCTTATCTGTTGGGTAAATGAGAAACAAATGACCTCTCCATATGTCCGCATCCCGAAGCTACTGCCCTCTAAGGCTGACTGCTCCGTGGCCTTGGGTAGGAGCTGTGTCCAACGCTGGGCCCAGCCTGCCATCCGGCATCTTCAGATGGATGAATAACCTGAAAAGTTTGACTAGGTCTTTTATTTTTCTTTTATTCAGAGAGATTTGTTTTAATGATTACAGTTTGGATCCTTGCCAAAGGTGCCAGATGGTCTGCTTTCTTTAGGAGACCTGGTTATGAGTATTAATAACCCTCATCTGGATTCTCTGAGGAATGGGAACTCACAAGATCCTGAATGGAGGGAGAGGAGGAATTATTGACATCAAGTGAATTCAGAGAAAGGGACTCTGCAGTGCTGGCCAGGAGTCAGGCATAACTGTGGGTGGACAGTCGTGGGGGAGCACGGGACGCAAAGCCTGAGGTACCTGCCACCTGCTGACCCTCTTAGTCTTGGGGAGAGTTTGCAGCCTCTTGCTCCCCACAATAAGAGAAGTGGAGACGGCTCTGAAGAGGACCCCTGAAGTGCAGGGTTAGGCAAGGAGCTAAAAGAAATGGCTTCAAGAACATGATGAAATTAACTTCAAGAACCTGAAACTAAACAGTGGATAGAGGGTTGATCCATGACCACTAAACTTCACTGAGATAAAAAAAAAAAAAGCCAAAGTAAGCCTGGTTCTTGGAAAAGATTTAGGGAGATGCAGAAAGAAAACCAGCGATTACTGAGTTCATGTTCTGCTCCAGTGACTTCACTAAGTGCCTCCCATATATTGTCTCTTTAATTCTCTGGCCCAGCCCAGCAGGAGGTGTTCGTTCATATCTCGTTTTGGAGAGGAGGCAGCCAGGGCTCAGACAGTAGAATAATTGCCCAGAGGTGCCCAGCTAGTGCGGACAGATTCAAAGCCACAACTGTCTGCATCGAAGCCTGTAATTGTAGGAACCGAATCCTGTTCTCCGTCCTTCATCTTTCCAGTTGAAGATGAGGAAGTTCCACTCAGTGACTCTAGAGGGCAATACGGAGGAGCACCAGGCCTCCTTCCTCTCTTGTCTCTTGCCCTCATTCTGCTCCAGGGAAAGGCTTCACCTGGAAGAGGGGAACGTGGAGAGCTCTGACCGCACGGAGTAGGAGCAGGACCACCACCTGAACGCTCCCCCTGCACCAGGCCAGTCTGTGGCTGAGCTCTCTCCTGTGCACCATACACCAGCTGCGTTCTGCTCCAAGGGACTTGCCTGTGACCCCCATGCAGTGCACAGGCTGCGTTGCTGCTGCTTCTCATGGCCCAGCCAGGGCCCAGAGGGCAGCCCGGCTCTCTGTGATTCTGTCAGCACCTGGTGGTGAGTCAGAGCCATGGACTCCCTGAATCTTGGGAGTCCATGGCTCTGACTCACCACCATGCGGGTGAGATGTGGCAGGATGTGCTTTCATATTCCCTGATGCCTGGAATCATAGATCAAGGGGTCTTGTACTATTGTCCAGGCTGAAGTGCTGTGGCCTGATCAGAGTTCACTGTAACCTCCAACTCCTAAGCTCAAGCAATCCTCTCACCTCTGCCTCCCAAGTAGCTAGGACTATGGGCATGTGCCACCACAGCCAGCTAAGGTTTTTATTATTATTATTAGTAGTAGTAGTAGTAGTAGTAGTATTAGTATTATTATTATTGTAGAGACAGGATCTTGCTATGTTTTCCACACAGGTCTCACACTCCTAGCCTGAAGCTATCCTCCCACCTCAGCCTCCCAAAGTGCTGGTATTACAGGAGTAGGCTACCGTGCCCCATCAATGCTCTAGTGTGATTGCCAGTTGGCTATTTCTGTCTGTCTCCAATTGATTAGAATACCTAGGAAAGGAAGAGGGAGTGTTTAGAGAATCTTCTAACCACCAGTACCTACTAGTGATGAGACACACGGACGAAACTCCTGAATGTGAGGGGCATCGGGTGAGCTGATGGCTTATGGTGTTTGGGATGGTTTAGGGGCAAGTTGATTAACAAGGGAAAGTGGTTTTTGTAAAACTTCTCTTAACCTTGCTTGAAGCCCTGGAAATTGATACCACAAATTCGCATTACTTTTTACCTAATTCAAGGGTTTATTTTAGAGGTATTCGTCTTTTTAAAATACTTCACATTTTAACTTCAGTTTGTGGATCTAAACTACTTACCATGTATGTAGACTGTGAGGGGTCACCAGCCTTTGATAAACCTTGTCTTCTTCAACTCTGGAGACAGCAGAGAAAAGCAGAGCAGCGGATGAGAAAGTTCCCTCTTTGTGGAGGAGGAAATGTATTCAAGTTTAAATGACTTGTCAAAGGTCAACTGGCTGGTAATGGCTGAAATGAGACTCCAAGTACTTTTCTGTATGCTGATACATTATGCAGCAGACATTAAAATATACCAATACTTCACAATAAAAAACTGATACATTTGATTACACAAGAACATAAATCTTCCATATAGTTATAATATTGATTAATTAAACAACATAAACTAAATAACAAGTGGCGGAGTTAACTCTTTGCCCTACTCGACAAAGGGTTAATTTTCTTAATATATAATATACTCTTTATATATAAATAAGTATAAACAACCAAATATGAAATAGGCAATGAAAAAGGCATTCAATTGGTCCAAAAGATGCTTAAACATATAATTAAAGATATGCCCCTGAGATATCATTTTTTTGCTAATTGGCAATAATTTAAAAGTGTGATAATAATTAAAAAGCTTGATGCAACCTTGGTAAGGATATAAGGAAAACCATTGGTTGGGGTATAATTTGAGACAGCTTTTCTGGAAGGGGGTTGATAGTCCTTATTGTAACCTCTTGGTAGAACCTATAATCTGGTAAGGTTTGAACATCAAGTTCATTACCAGAAATAAAGCCCATGTGGAGCCTGGAGGATGAAGCAAAACGTTCTTCCTTCTTCCACTGGGCCCCTTACAAGACTACACAGAGTCCAACTCGGATGACATCAGGCAGTTATTCTCAGATCTTTTTTATCGTCGCTCAGTTCCCTCCCCAGATGCTCTGTTTACATACTTGTCTTTCTCTGCTCCCAGGTTGTCAGTTCTATCAGATTCTGCTGTGGTGAGATGATGTCCTATTCTTTGGGCTTTAGTAGAGAGGAAGGGATTCCTATGGACATCAGAGTGAAAATATATGACAATAAAACCCTCCAAATTCTGACCACCATTTGGAGTGTCACTCCGATGTACTGTCTTAATGGGACCTCCCTCTTGGTGGGAAAGAGAGAACATGAAGGAGAAATGGCAAATTCTAATGAACTACAATATAAATTGACCCAGAAATAATACATGGAGCAATATATTCCACAGACATACTATAAAGAACACCTGGAGATACATCTGAGGGAAGTAATAGCAATCTTGTTTGTAATTTCACAACATAAACTGTAAATGACCATCAGTAGACAACCGATAAAATGAACCCTGGTGTCTCTCTGCTATGCTGTACCACGCAGCCTTAAGAAGGGGCTAGATCTTCTATTATGCTAGAAAGGAAGTTGCCTAAAATACAAGGTCAGACAGTTAAGTTTGCAAACTCATCCTAGAAAAAGTGCTACATACCTCATTGCTGAATCATTATGGTCACTTTTTCTAGAATGAGTTCACAAGTTTAATCAGCAGACCCAGTGCAACAACAGCTCTGATAGCATTCCAGAAAAAGAGTTTGAAAACTGCTTTGAAGAGTGGACTGGGCAGTGACAGTGGTGCGTAGCTCCCCGAGGAGAGCACTTCAAAGGTGACTGTAATGTTAGTCAGCAATGAGGTACGTAGCACTTTTTCTAGGATTAGTTCATGAACTTAATTGAACTTAACCTTATATGAATTTACCTTCTCCATTGTGAAGATTTAAAAAAAATAAAGGCTTTGGCCAACTTAAATATACATAGTTTTTGAATTATAAATGAAATTATCAAACATCTACTTATATTTAATTTTTTAATCTCATTACACATTAACATTTAAGTTCACATGTCATATACTACTTCAGAAACATTTCTGCTTTCTGCGTTTCTTGAATCAGGGTTATTTGAATATTTCATATACTCCTTTGACATTAGTCTCTTTGCAGACTGCAGCTTCTTTGAGTCATCTGACAGATATTTTTCAGACTGCACTTGCCTTATTTCCATCTGTTACTTGAGATACAGCATTTGTTGGCCCACACATAATGCTATTGCTAAAAATTTTATCGAAAACCACAAGTAACAGTATATACAACATCAGGAAAATGGTTTTGTTATCGTTCATTCTGTAGGGGTGTATGTCAGGTTTCAGAACACAACTACTTATTCTATTGTTTGTTAAATAATCTTTAAAAGGCTTATTTATACAATCTTAACCTTGAAACTTTGAGTGCTTATTCTCAGTAATAAAGACTAATGTGTGATATAAATTTCTTTGTTCCCCTTTAATCAATTCCATCAGGTGACCTCAACAATGCACAAAACTTGTGTTAATTGAGGTTGATTCAGGCGAATGCATCTTTACCAAACAACAATCTTTTGTTCAAAATTAGATAATGACAAAAGCATCCCCTAATCTCAGAGCCTTACAGGGGTGTCCAACCTGCGGCCCCCTGGCTGAATGCAGATTATTTGAGGACTGTTTTGCTTATCTGTGATGTCAGATGTCATGAAAAGTATTCACCAGCCTGACCTTTTCTTTTTTGCTCGTCAGCTTTTGTTAGCATTTGACTATTTACTGTCTGGATGAAGAAAACTCTTATTCTTCCAATGTGTGGCTGAAAAGAAAAAGAGGTTGGACACCCCTGCTTTACAAAGACCCAAAGATAACTATCTTTCTTTTCTGAAAAATAATTTTAGAAAAGTAACTTTATCTTTTACTCAGGCATTTATGGAATGTATATAAATGTAGGAAATGTATTCAAGACATTTTTCTGAAGTAAAACAACAGAATGAAGAATAGTATTTACTGTGAACCCATTTATACAAAATAAAAAGGCTATCGCAGTAAACCTTCCTATAATTATATGTGACTATATATTCATAAACTTTTCCTGGAATATATATCATGATTACTTCTGGGGTGGTGGGGAGATGAGCCCAGGAGGAGGAGGGGGACCCATGTGTTTTCTCTTTTAACCCTTGTTTGGTTGTTAACCTCGATGTATTAAGGGGAAATTCGTATCAAAGTACAAGCCTTTCTCTCTCTCCCACCTGGCTGCCCAGCACCCCTCTATTTGGCCTCGCTGTGCTCCAAATGGGTGGGAAGAGTGTCGCCCAGAGCCTGTTTGCTGCTTTCTTGCTATGGGGACATGCTGTGCCCCTCTGTCCTCCCTCCGGGTTCCTGCTCTGAGATGGAAACTATTGAGCTTATTCTTCCTGGGGTGTTACTGACTAGTAATAGCAAAATCTGTTCCTATCTTGCAGGGAGGATTTGTATTTTTTATAGAGCATACAATCTCATTCCAAAGAAATGACTCTGAAATTCCACCCTCTCAGACAGGATGGGTTTTAGAAATCAAGATTCCCAGCATTTCTCTATATCTAACCATAACGCTGGAAGATTGCTCTACCAAGAGGAAAAGTGACAATTACACTTCATTCTTCTTGACACTTCAATTCTTTTTTTTTTTTTTAATGTGGTGGAGGGTCTCATAAGATATAGTGGAGAAGGGGCTTTGAGAAAGGGACAGAGCAGTCTTGAAATCCAGAAGTGTGTGGTGGGCGCTGTCCTCTGCGGGAGCAGGAGCAGTCAGTGGGAATGTGTGCTGCCTGCTAACAGGGACTCAATTCTCTGATGTCTTTACACACTCAGCTCACCCACCTCTCTTCTGCAAGGCCCTCCTAGCCGCGGCTGCTGACCTCTGTGCTGGTCACCCTCCAGGTGCTCCCACAGGGTCCTGTCCCTCCTGACCCACTGTCATCATTGACTTACTGACCATTCTTCCCCAGGTGACCACCAACTCCTCAGAGATAGCAAAACTAAGGTTTTTCATCTCTCTATGCCAGCTACCCAGCCCAGCACATTGCTGATGTTTATACCAGGTTCCTAGTCTGCTGCAACAAATTACCACAAGCTTGGTGACTCAAAGCAACAGAAACTGATTCTCTCGCAATTCTGGAGGTGCCCCGAAATCAAGGTGCCCAAAACATCAGTTTCTTTTAGAGGCTGTAAGAAATGATCTGCTAACGTCTGGTGGTGCTGACCGTACCTGGCGTCCCTTGGCAGGTGGCTGCATAGCTCCCCTCTCTGCCTCCATCTGCACATGGCATTTTCTCCGTGTGTCTTGGGATTGGCTTTTCTTCTTCTTTTCTTATGAGAACTTTTCAGGGGATTTGGGGCCCACCCTAATCCAGGATAGTATCATCTTAAGATCCCTGCCTTAGTTACATCTGCAAAGACCTTTATTCCACATGAGGTCACATTCTGAGGTTCTGGGTAGAAATATTTGATGGAGTACACAATTCAACACATTACAGTGTTGAGTAAGTATCTGCGGAATAAATTAATGGTCAACATGACTTCAATAATTAAAGAATTATATATTCATGGTAAACAAAAGTAAACTGTCTATAAAGGCATACCAATGCATAAGCTACCCAATGGATACTAGAAGTACATTTAGATGTTATGTTAGAGAGCAACACCAGGTTGGCATGTGACTTATACTTTAATAAAACTACTTAAACATTTTTTTTTTTTAAATAGGGACACTTATTATGACTTGTTGGAATCCTTGCGTCTATATGGAAATCTTTGTGGAATACGAGTCAGTAGTCCAATGTCTCAATGAAATAGGTATAGTCAGTTTCAAAGCAGAGAACCACTAGGCCCATTCACCTGGTAGATTACCTGTTCATGGCTGTATAAAGTCGTCACTGTATAAAGTCTTGGACTTGAAAGAATGTAAGATAATTTGTGACCCAAGAGCACAGTAGATCATATTATAAGTTTTACTATTATTAGATTTCTATTATTGCTATTTGTGCCTTTCCAAATTATTATTTAGTACTATATATTAGTATGGATACTGGATATTCAGTTATTTCTACAATATTTAGACTATAGAAAGATGCTCTAATGTACAGAAGCATTTTAATAGGAACATGCCTACTGTCACTTTTTTTTCTATCATACTTAAGGTGTAATCTCATTCAAGGATAGAGCCATTCAGTGGCTTTTAGTCCTTCTCTCCCATATTATAATTTCACACATAAAACCTAACCTACCCAATGAGAAGAGAACTATGTTTACATTACAGTCCTACTAAACAGAAAACAATTCTCAATTAGGTAACATGGCCAAATACTTTCTGGTTCCTGATAGAAGTGTTTTGTTCTTTTTTATTTTTTTAATTTCAGATTAATGTGAGGATATAAGCAATGAGGTTAAAATGTTGGCAATGGTTAGGTGAGGTCCCTGTTGTGATTGTGTCCTGTGCCCAGGAGGTTTACCATGTGTCTTTACACTGTGCCCATCAGGTGAGAGCAACCAATTCCCCTTCCTCTCCCTGAGAGCATTATTTTTATTTTTTTATTTTTAATTTTTATTTTTAAATTTATTTTTGAGACAGAGTCTCATTTTCTCATCCTCAGAAGGGTGTAGTGGCATCATAGCTCACACCAACCTCAAACTCTTGGGCTCAAGTGATCCTCTTGCCTCAGCCTCCTGAGAAGCTGCAACTATAGGTGCCCACCACAATGCTCAGCTATTTTTAGAGATGGGGGTCTCATTCTTGCTTAGGCTGATCTTTAACTTCTGAGCTCAGGCAATCCACCCTCCTCAGCCTCCCAGAGTGCTGGGATTACAGGCGTGAGCCACCGTGCTAGGCCAAAAGCGTTATTTTTAGTAGCAATATTCTAATTAGGAACGTAAGCAAGAGATGGGCAGCGAAAACTATCATTAAAAAACTCCGGGTGATAAGTCATATAACATTTAGACCTGTTACCAAACTAGAGTTTGTCCTATAACATCAGTTACTCACACTGCAAGGAGCAATTGTTTTCCACTTTATGAATACGTCCAAGTAAAACCCAGACTGGGGTCCAGATTGGCAAGACTCTGTCAGTCTAACTTGAGAGTTTTATTTCCAAAGAAGCAAGGATTTAGGTTTAGAAGTAAAATCGCCTTTACATCCCTGGAGAAGCAGATCTGGTCCGTGTGGCTGTGCCTTGCTTGAAATGCAGCGTTGTACTGTGTATTAAAAACACCGAAGATAGAGCTCAGAAGGGAAGGCTGCAGGCTGTGCTATCATGAATCTTTCACTTTTGGTAACCTCAAAAGTCAGAAATAATTTTAAAGTGGACATGGGGAGCAACATGTGCACAGGGGAAGTGGGCACCGATGTGCAGGGCCCGGCACAGTGTTTGTCTGACCCTTCCTACAGAGGGTAGCTTCTTCTTTTAATAGCAGAGGAAAGAATGAAATATGTGAGGCTCCCACTTTGGGACAGACTCATTATTTAGTAAGGTGCTATCTGTGACACATGGGCTTTATTAGACCCATTGCATGCTAGGCTCTCTGAAATGGAGCCAGTGAGGTTACGATGGTCACCCGCTCACATTACACATAGTACCCTTCACCCTGTTGAATTTTGAGTCTTTCTCAAATCTTTATTAGGTGATGTATATCCAGGGAGGAAAAAGCCACTGTTTATAGTACTACCGAAATGTGACCCAAGTTCCATCATAGTAGAATGATATTGCATTAAAATGAAGGAAAGAGAAGACTCATTCCCAGAAAGGAGGGAACCTAGGCCTGCTCCAGGAACAATTGTGAATTAAGTGAAAGATCTCTTACACTAAACCTCACATCTCCTTTCACACCCCTTATGCAGATTACCCACATATGCAGATTTTAATTGCCCTGAGGCTTCCCCCAGCTCTGGCCGACTTCCTAGCCGCCTTCCCTGGCATTATCAGCACAGCAAAGCCCTCCATAAACTGTGCCCTGTGTTCTAGACCTTCCCGTCCATTCCTTAAAAAATACAGTGCTTGTGTCTGGCTCCATACTGAGGAGTGTATCTGGGGATAGATCAACATGCTGTCCCGTCCAGGGCACATTTATAAGTCAAAGAAGACGTCGGTGTGTTGTTTCAAGGCAGAGACTAATAAAAGTTTCAGGTCCAAGGCAAGGGTCTTAGCTAGTGAAAAGAGGAGATTGTAGACAAATTGTCTAAAGAGGCTTGGATCTGATGACAACAAGCCAGTCATTCATAAAAGCAATTGGCCGTCACCTCTCCGTGTAGGGAAAGCCCTGGAGAAATTACTAGACATCGGTAGAAGTGAATGCATGTGAGTGTTGCCATAGTGGGGCGGATGGAGCCCTGGAGCAGGAGTGGAGGAGAGCAGAAATAAATATTTAAGGCGAACGCTTCATTTTTCAATAATGAAAAATGACATGCTGTTGGGCTCCAGCAGGATTTTTCAGGAGGAAGCAAACAGGACTAAACAAATGCCTCTGCTATTCATTATCTCACAAGCTAAACAAAATTCTGGCCAGTCGGGACCTGCTGTGCTGCTTTTTTTTTTTATTGTTGGGGAGTCATTGAGGGTACAATAAGCCAGTTACACTGATTGCAATTGTTAGGTAAAGTCCCTCTTGCAATCGTGTCTTGCCCCCATAAAGTGTGACACACACCAAGGCCCCACCCCCCTCCCTCCGTCCCTCTTTCTGCTTCCCCTGCTTTTAATCCTGTCATTCTTGAGCAAAAAGTAGGTGGGGCTGGAGAGAGAGGTGGCTGCAGGAGGTGACATGGGCAGGTAACCAGCAACAGCTCAGGAGGTAAGCCTTACGGCAAATATGTATTGCTTCTTCTTTTCCATAAAAATAGGTTTATGAAGATATAATTTACATGCCGTCCACTTTGCCCATGACATTCGATTCAACCCGTGCAGTGTGCACAATTCAGTGGGTTTTAGTACGTTCATAATTTTATAATCATCACCTTAACCCATTTTAGAACATTTTCAATCACTGCAAAACGAAACCTCACACCTCTTAGCCGCCACCCCAGCACCCTCCAGCCCCGGCAACCTCTGATCTAGTGTCTGCCTCCACAGGTCTGCCTATTCTAGCCGTTCCTTATAAATGGAGTCACATGCAGTCCCTTGTGAATGGTCTCTTTCACTTAGCATCATGTTTTCGAGGTCATCTATATCATAGCCTGCATCAGTACTTCCTTTTAATGGCTAAATGACGTTCCATTACTTCCGCCTACCATATTTTATTCATTCTCCCATCAGCTGATGAACCCGTGGGCTATTTCTGCCTTTTGGCTATTAAAAATGCAGTTGTAACTGAGATAACGCCGGAAAGGCTATGTTAACCACTGTGATAAAAATGTGTCAAATGGTTTATGAAGTGAGTGTATGATGCCCCATAATCATATCATTGTATACAGTTATGATTTAATAAAAAAAAAAAAAATGCAGTTGTATAGCCGGGCATTGTGGCGGGCACCTGTAGTCCCAGCTACTCGGGAGGCTGAGGCAAGAGAATCGCTTAAGCCCAAGAGTTGGAGGTTGCTGTGAGCTGTGAGGCCACAGCACTCTACCGAGGGTGATAAAGTGAGACTTTGTCTCAAAAATAAATAAATAAAAAATAAAAATGCAGTTGTGAACATTCATGAACAAGTTTTTGTGTGGTACAAGTCTTCATTTCTCTTGCGGTAAATATCTCCAGTGTAATTGCTAGGTCGTATGATATCTGTATGCAGAGACTTTTAAGGTGGTGCGAGACTGTTGTTTAAAGTAGCTGTACCATTCTGCACTCCTGAGGGTTTTATTTTCTCCTCATCCTCATGATACTGTCACCTCTCTGACAATGGCTGTCCTCATAAGTGAGGAGTGATCTCTCACATGGCTTTGATTTGGATTTTCCTGAGGGCTGATAATACTGAGCATCTTTTCCTGAGCTCATTGGCTACTTTCACTAGCCATTGGCTGTAGAGCGGTTTGGCCAAGTAGTACGAAGATGTAAGGGCAGAAAAATTGTGGCCCTTTAATCTCTGTGGGCAGGACAGCTCTAAGAGCCTCCATAGAGGAGAACCTGCATCATATTTGTAGTTTGCCGCCTGGGACCCTATTGCTGAAGCATAACCTCCAGAAGTTACCACTAGAGCATCATGGTAACTGTGAAAGGCTCCAGAAAGGGCAGTGGGAGAAGGTGGACGGCTTCACAGAAAGCACCAGCTGGGGGCTGAGCTGGACCCCAGATTTCTAGCTAATCAGCAGGCAGGGCATATTCTACCATCTCCTTTCATTCTCCCCATTTTATCCTCCAGATTTTTATAGCTATTGGGACACATGCTGTCACTGTTATGTTATGGAAAAGTTTACCATTTTCAGATGATTTCTGAAACACTGGACATAATTCTCATTCAGGAATTAATAAGAAAGACTTTTTCCCACACACACACACACACACAAATAAACATAAGTTGCTAAGATAAACCAGATGGTGAGTTTAAAGGGTCAACTTAGTAAGGACAATATACATTTAGAACATGTATATACTTTACTGCAAATGATGGAATTTTCTAGTTCTGGGATGTTTCTAATATAAGACTCTTAAGAGTTGAACAGTTTGTCATTTTTAATTTCAGTCAAGAAATGGCAATGGAATTATTTATTCTAGAAAGACCCACATAATTATCCCTCCATTGTTAATATAGTATAAAATAATTTGAATGCTGGTGATCTAAGTAAGTGTCACCGTCATTCCATGCCACATAAAACAAGAAAACACAAAATAGAAGGTAAGGAGAAGGAGTGGTGGTCTGTGACTCCAGTTGCTGTCATTTTTCATTCAAACAGTGGCTCAGAGAAATATCAGCAGAACTGGCTCAGATCAAATCAAGCTTCACATTAATAATGGGTGGAATTTCTAATATTAAGGTTGTTTTTTTGACTGATGTCATGGTAATTTCTTGGTTAGAATCACAAAAAGAATGAGCAGCCAGGCTAATTCTAACACTTTAAAATGCAAGACCACATCTCTAGACATGGGAGCTCCATCAGGGGAAATTAACTGGAAATCTCAATGAGATTTGAGTTCAGGGAATGTGTCAGTTTCCTGTTGCTGAAAGAAAGTATCACAAACTTCATGGTTTAAATAAACACGGACTTGTTTTCACGCATTCTGGAGTTAGAAGTTTAAAATGGGTCGGCAGGTGTTCCCTCTGGAAGTTCCAAGGGGAAATCTGTTTCCTTTCTTTTTCCAGCAAAAAAACTTCAAGGCTGCCCTTTTTCCTTGGCTCAAGGCCCCGCCTTACTCTGCCCTCTGCTCCCATCTCCACACATCCTTTCCTGATACTCCTGCCTCTCCCTTTCTCTTTGAAGGACCTCTGTGGTTACACTAGACCTGAATAATCCAGTTTAATCTCTCCAACTCGACGTCCTTAATTTAATTACAGCTGTGAAAATCTTGTTGCCAGGTAAGGTAACATATTCATATGTTGCAGTGCTAGAGAGTTGTCCCTCTGCCTGCCACAGAAAAGAAAGCGTTTTCTCAGTCCCTTGAAAATCCACCCGAAATTGGTAACACATGTGTTTATTTTTTGAGGACTAAGCCTGACTCTTCAAGTCATAGTTAAAACATAGTGAGCTGCCCCAAAGTGTCATCTGTTGGTGACAAACCAAAGGCCTGGATGGTGTAGATTTTCCATGGTAGAGATCACAGCATAAATCAGTAAGATATGATTTTTATCTGTAGCAAACTAGGAGCCCTGGACAGGAACTTTAGAATGAACATTCACCTTGAATTTAATTTATTTCTATTCTGAGACATGTTATGAGCTCAATATGGTATATGGAAGATATTGTGGCCTTTGATTTCTGCCCTTCACCAAAAACATCTTGAGGACCTCATGGCAAGTGGTGTCAGGTGCTGGCAGGGAAATGACAGCCACAGCCAGACTAATGCATAGAACATCAGACTGGGGTGCAGAGGAACAGCAGGGTGAGCTTTGGTACTAGAGAGAGGCACTGGGTGTCCAAGAAGTGGAAGTTAAAAGGATAAAGACAGAGAGAGCATGGTGGATCCCAGAATGCTTACACCGATGCTCTTTGACTTACCCTGGGTTCTATCCCAATAAACCCATGGCAAGCAGAAAAATGTATAGGTTGAAAATGCCTTTGAGACACCTAACCTACCGAACATCATTACTTAGCCTTACTTCCCTCACACCCAGGACACTTACTTTAGCCTACAGCTAAGCAAAATCATCTAACACAAAGACTACTTTATAATGAAGTGTTGACACCTCATATCATTTACTGAATATTGTACGGAAAGTAAACAGCAGAATGATTGTAAGGGTAATCAACGCATGATTTCTACTGAATGTGTATAGCTTGCTTACCATTGTAAAGTCAAAACACTGTGTTTCAAACCATCCTAAGTCAGGGACCATTGGTACATATAAACTCATTTAATTCTCATAACCCGAGTCTGGTAAACTGACCTCCGTCAGGGAAGGTTTCTCAAACACATCTCCACTTCCCCTCCCAATTGTGACAACTGTGGTTTAGGACCTCAGGGTCTTTTGCCAGAGTTTCCTAACTGGTATTCCTTCCCTCTTCTCACCCTGCACCAGAGCAATCCATTTATAAAGTCTAACTTTGCAACACAGACCCTTGCAACTCTTACTCAGAAGGGAGACTGCATTCTTTTCATTCTTTTTCTTTCTTTCTTTTTCTTTTTCTTTTTTTTTTTTTTTTTTTGCAGTTTTTGGCCGGAGCTGAGTTTGAACCTGCCACCTCTGGCATATGGGGCTGGCGCCCTACTCCTTTGAGCTACAGGTGCTGCCCTGGAGCCTACATTCTTTAACTTTCCATTTGAAGTCCTCAGGAGTCTGACCGGGGTCCACCTCCCTGACCTCACATCCACCCCCTTTCCCCACCTACTCTTACCACTTACAATCCAGGAAGAGTGGATTTCACGTCTTTGCAGGCAGTTTACTGTTCTAGGCCTATGGACCTGACCTGCACCCTTCCCTTTTGCTCTTGCTAAATCCTGCTGTCCAAGCTGCAGCTGTTTACATCCCCAGCTCGTGCACCCTGAATGTGGCTCAGGTATTTATGCCTCTGTCCATCTCTCTTCCCACAGCCAGATTCTTCAGAGCAAGGAAAATAGAATTTTCATCTTCCTTTCTCCAGCCCCTCGCATACTACCAGGCACAGAAAAGCCAGCCAGCCAAGGTGTATTCAGCTGAACTGAGCAGGAAGCCGTCTCACTTTCTTATGACGGTGCCTTTTTGCCATTCAGAGGGAGACAGTGCAATCGCAGGGATTTGAGAACACTTAACGATGAGGGCTCCACGTTGTCCAAGACCTCTTGAATATCGTGAAAATGAGTATCAAAATCAATATGCCGTTCAGTTTAGGGATATGAACAAATGATTTCAAATGAATTGAATTTTCCTCTCAACATTAAGTGGTGAAACAAAATGAATTATTAGATAACATATTTGAAGATATAGCTCTCTCCTGACTTCTACAATTTGTTTTTACTTCTCTCACGGACCTTCGTGTGTTACGTGATCCTGTGTGTCATGGCCACCTGGGAAATACTTGTCTCTCCTACCTCCTGAACCACAGTGGCTCTATCTTGGGCTCTTAATTTGGAGTAACTGTCTGGCATTCGTCTCTTCTTCCGCTTGCTCCCATAACATAATTTCTTCTTGAAATTGCTGTTTTTACATAAAAAAACCTCATACTTGAATATTATGATTTTTGTGTGGAAGTTTACTTCTGTGAAAACAAAGGACTAAGGAATGTGAAAGACGACCTGTGTTTCTGCTTCAAATGGACACTGCCGTCCAAAGGTAAGCCCAGTAAGAGCCTGTGTGTATGCACACCTGTGTACACCATAAACTCTGTGTATCGCTTTTTATTATTATTAATAGATGGAATCATACTGTCAGAATTATTTTGTCACTTCAGTTATTTTTTAGATGATTCTTTTGAAAACCTTGATTACCCCAATGTCATTATACATATTTATGGGTACATTATGATGCTTTGAGACATACATCTTGTACAGTGATCGGGTTATTTAGCATATTCATCAGCTCATGCATTTATCATTTCTTTGTGGTTATAATATTCAAAAGCCTCTCTTCTAGATATTTTGTAATACATAATATTTTATTGTCAACCATTGTCACTCTACTGTGCGAGAGGATGCCAGAACTTTTCCCTCCTACTTGTGACTTTGTACTTAGCTGTTGACTGACCTCTCCACAATCCCCTCTTCTCCCATCTTTCCCTATTGTCTGGTAATAAATAAACTATGTTCTGTTTCTGTTAAATAAACTCTTTTAATTTCAAAATATTACGGGCATACAAACGGTTTTGTCATATAGATGGCTTTTGTAATGCTTAAGTCTGGGCTCTTGGTTCGCCTTTCAACTGAACAATGTTCACTGTACTCATGAGCTAGGTTTTACTTGATTTCCAAAGCTTTTATTTCCTTCTGTGTCCATATGAGCCCATCAGTTCCAATTTATTAGAGAATACTTGTTTCATTTGTTTTTCTATTCTTGAGACACTTCACGTAGGATGCTGGTTTCCAGTTCCATCCAAATTGATGCAAAGGCATTAATTCATCCTTTTTAAAGGCTGCGTAGTATTCCATGGTTCACATATACCACATTTTGTTAATCCCCTCATGAATTGATGGGCATTTGAGGTAATTTGACCTCTTTGCAACTGTGAACGGTGCTGCAATAAACTTTAGAGCACAGGGTCTATTTGATAAGATGACTTTGTTTCCTTCAGGTAGATACTTAGTAGTGTGGTTACTAGGTCAAATGTAGGTCTACTTTCAGTTTTCTGAGAAATCCCCATACTGTTCTCCATAGAGGGTGTACTAATTTTCAGTCCCACCAACAGTGAATAGGTGTTCCTTTCTCTCTGCACCCACACCAACATCTATTGTTTTTGGACATTTTAATAAAAGCCATTCTAACGGGTAAGGTTGCTGGTGAATGTTCACTAGCCCGTCCTCATCACCACTTGTCAGGGCCCGGGACTGTCCAGGTCTCCAGCCCCGGCTTATCCATTGTCCTGATGTGGACCACTGTGCTATCTTGCTTGGGATCAATTGCCCTTAGGTGCTTGAGGGCTATTCATCTTAACAGAAGAGAGAGAGAGAGAAACAGTCTTAGTAGAAGATTGAGTCTTAGCAGTCTTCTTAGAAGGGCCCTGGGCAGGGGCCTTCCGAGCAGGAGGAGCAAAGAGTCAGAGTGAGTGAGTCCTTGAAAGAAAACTCCCACCTGACTTCTCCTACGGCTGCTTATAGACGTGATCCCCTGGCTATTTGCAGCACAGGGGTAGAGACTGCCAAGTCCTGATGTTCTTGTCTCTCGTGCTCTTGTGTTAAGGAGAGCCCAATCCCTTCCCTAAGCTCTTATCACCAAGGTGTTACATTACCAACATGTTATATCACAGGTGTTTCTTATACTTAGGATGTTCCGAGCTTAACTCTCACTTCTCCTTCCCAAGAGCTATATGGTCTGCTACATAAGGTGATATCTCATTGGGATTTTAATTTTCATTTCCCTGATGATTAGTGCTGGTGATCATTTTTTCATGTGCTTGTTGGCCATTTGTGTATCTTCTTTTGAAAAACTTCTGTTCATGCTTTTTGGCCATTTTACAATTTTTTTTCTTGTTGATTTGAGTTCTTTGTAGATTCTGGACAAACTAGGCATGGAAGGAACATATCTCAAAATTATAAAAAGCCATGTATGACAAATCCACAGTCAGCATCATACTAAATGGCAAAAAAAAAATGAAAGAATTGGAACAAGACAAGCATGCTCATTGTCACACTTCTAGTCAACACTGTGCTGGAAGTCCTACGCAGAGTATCAAGCAAGAGAAGGAACAAAAGGTCATCCAAATTGGAAAGAAGGAGGTCAAACTATTGCTTTTGCTAACAATAGGATCTTGATCTAGATAATCCTGACTACTCCACCAAGAAACTCTTGGAATTGATAAATAAATTCAGCAAAGTCTCAGGTTACAAAATCAATGGAAACAAATCAGTACCATTCCTATACACTAATAATAGTCAAACTGCGAGTCAAATCAAAGACTCAATACTGTTTATTCTAGCTACAAAGAAAAGAAAATACCTATGAATGTGCTTAACTAAGGAAGTGACAGACATCTACAAGGAAAACTATGAAACACTGAGGAAAGAAATCACAAATGACATAAACTAATGGAAAAGAACATCATGCTCATTGATTGATAGGATCAAAATTGGTAATGTCCTTCCTACCCAAAGTAATCTACAAATTAAATCCAATCCCCATAAAAAATTAATGTTATATTTCAGAGCTCTAGAAATAATAATTCTGTGCTTTGTTTGGAACCAGAAAAGAGCCTGAATAGCCAAAGCAACCTTAAACAAAAAGAACAAATCTGGAGGCATCACCATATCAGACTTCAAACTATACTACAAGATTAGAGTAGCCAAAACAGCATGGCGTTGGCATAGACATAGAACATAGGAAAAGAACAGAGAATCCAGAAATGATATCATCTACCTCCAGCCAACTGATCTTTAACAAATCAGAAAATAATATATACTGGGAAAAATAACCTCTATTCAATAAATGATTCTGGGAAAACTGGATAGACACATGCAGAATAATGAAATAGGAATGAAATAATAATAATGAAATAATGTCTCTCACATTAATTCAAGATGGATAAAAGGCTTAAATGTATGGCATGAAACCACAAAAGTTCTGATAAAAAATGTAGGAGAAACCCTTCTAGATATTGACTTAATCAATGAGTTTATGACTAAGATCCCAAAGGCAATTACAAAAACAACAAAAATAAATGGGACTTGATTAAATTAAAAAGCTTCTGCACAGCAAAAGAATTTATCAACAGAGCAAATAGACAACCTATGGAATGGGAGAAAAATATTCACAAACTATGTATCTGAGATCAACTCTTTATACAAGGATGGACAATTAAGTTTGGGAACTCATCCTAGAAAATGTGCTACATGCCTCATTGCTGAATATCCTTGTGGTCACTTGTGGAGTACTTCTCCTGGGAAGCTTTGCACCCATGCCAGTACATAATCCACCCTTCACAGCAATATTGCAATTCATTTTCTGGAATGACCATCAAACTGTCATCCTATGAGGCCTGACAAGTTAGCCCACTTGCCACCATGTGCTCAAGTTGATAGCTGTGTATAAACTCAGTAAGGTTTTGTAACTTTGGTATATCAGTGTCTCACAGCTGTGTTTGTGTCCACTTGTGGCAATGTCCTGCAGAATTGTGTTCGTTATTGTTGTTGCATGTTTTTGTACAATGATATACAATGATATACAATGACAGATTGGATGGTCATTCCAGAAAAAGAATTCCAAAGTTGCTTTGAATGGTGGTCTAGGCACTGGCATCAGTGCAGAGCTTCCCAAGGGGAATATTTTGAAGGTGACATAGTGATATTCAGCAATGAGGTATGTAGCCCTTTTTGTAGGATGAGTTTGTGAATTTAGTCGCCAGGCCTCATACGTGTTAGAGTCCACACGTGAGTGAGATGATACAGCGTTTTTCTGTGTCTGGCTTATTTTACTTAACATGATGTCTTCCTACCATGTGAAGGTCCATCCTGCTGCAACAACAGGATTTTATTATTTGGGGAGGCTGACCAGTACTTCACTGTACACATGTACCACCTTTTCTTTATCCACTCTTCTGTTGTTGGACATATCAGTTGATTCCATATTTTGGCAGTGGGCCCTAGGGATAGAAGAGTGTCCATGGCTACTGTCCCCAAAGGCAGAATGCACTCCAGCTGTGGGTCTTGTTTCAAAGTAGTGCCATGCTGTGGGAGGGAGAAGGGGATTCCTGCTGCAGGGCACCACAGCCAAGCAAGCTCCTGACAGCTATCCATGCTGGATTCAGAGCCTGTGAGGACTGAGTGACTCTCTTGTAGCAAAGATTGCTAGAATCTGTGGCAGTGATGGAAACCACCAAGGGTCTCCAGCTTACCTTTTCCCCACAAGAAGAATTCTCTCTGGCTTTGGCTAATTCCCACAGGGGAACAGTATCACAGAGGAAGAATGTTTTGTTTCCCTCTCCATGGTGCTATCCTGGGTTTTCATGTTCCACAGGGATTTTGCTGCTCCCAAGACACTCTCCAGCATGCTGTAGTCACTCCAGTCAAATATAGTTATTTATTTGTTGTTCTGCTGATTTATTTAGATTATGACAATTGCATTTTTAATTTCTAAAAGCTCTGCTCATTTATCTTTGATAGCAGCTAGCTACTTTTCTCATAAAAATGTATAAGAAATTTTAAAATGTGTATAAATATATATGCACATCTCTCACTCAAACTCTTAATGATACATGACGTTTGTTTACATGTGTATGTAAGAATCTTGATTGAAAAGTATTGATAGTGACATTCTATTTACTAAACACAAATGAGAATCTCTATTGAGCTATTGGCAAGTATAGGTTCCAATAAAAGGGGTGGGGGGTGCCTTCATTTTGGGGACTAAGCCAAGGGAGAAAGACATGTAACTAGAAGGACCCCTCTTTAAGGATAGCTCAGAGTCTCTCATCTTGACACTGGAGACCAGAATTTATCAGAGGTACTCATCAGAATTTCCGCTTTATAAAACTATAAAGTTGTATTTATAGCATAATTCTAGAAGCAAACATTGGAGTCAGCTGCTCTGAGAACAGGGGTTGGCATAATATACACTTAAACACACACTCATACACACAAATAATAAAAATTACCAGTCCAACCACCCACAGTCTACTATTTTTAGCCTTTACTATACTACATCTGATTTTGTGGTTATTTGTGTTTTTTTCCTGGAAAAATCCATTTATGTTGGAAACTCTTCTATCTGTATGGCTTATAGACGGCAGGGATCTGCCAAGTTTTAGCTGTGTTCTAATTTAGAATTGGTATATCTTCCTAGAGAACTGGAACCTTGTCATTATGATATGACCTTGGTTAGTTTTAGCAATGCTTTCTCTCAGAAAGTCATTTTGACCTCACTAGAGCTTTTTTATTTGGTTTGGACGTGGTACATTGATTGTATCTTTTTATGTTGTGAGCACATGTAATTTTTAAAAATCAAGCTTAAAAAAATCTAGCCTAAAAGTATTAATCTCTTACTTGGACTATTATGTTTATTAGTATAATTATTGATAATTATTGATATATTTTTATTTCCATCTGTTTTCTTATTATATATTGTTTAGTCTATCTGAGTGTTTGATTTTCCTTTCTTGTTTTCTTTTACATTAATCATAGGGTTGTGCTTATTCAATGTTTTTCTATCTATTATTTTTACATTTTTAAACAACTATATTAATGGTTAAGAGATGAAAATATGCATCCATGACTTAAAATAGCCTAATATGAAAGATTACTTTTACCTCTCCAACAATAATGACAGAACCTTAAAATACTATAACTTCTTATCCTTTTGGTATTGTCATGCACTTTAATTCTATATATCTATTTTAAATTTCAAGGACATAATAATTGTTGTTTTGTGTCATTTATATTCACTTATATTTACCCATATAATTATCTTTGTATTGCTCTTAAATTTTTCCTCCATTTCTGCATTTTTTCCTACAATTACATTCTTTCTGCTTGAATAACTTTCTTTGGTATTTCCTGTAGTGCAGTGCTACTAACAATGGATTGTCTTGGCTTTCTTTATCTGAAGAGAGTTTTATTTTCCTTTTATTTTTCAAGTACATTTTCACTGAGTGTACAATGCTATATTGACACATTTTCACCACATTAAAAATATTATTCCCATATCTTCTGGCTCCCATCATTTCAACTCAGCACCAATACCTATTGGTGCTCTTCTAAAAATAATGTGTATTTTTTTCTCTTGGCTGTTTTTATGTGTATGATTAATTTTATTTTTTAAAAATCAATTTTGCTATGCTGTGCCTTAGTGATTTTAAAAACACATTTGTTGTGTTTATAGTTTACTGAGTTGTTTGAATTTTTGAAATGATGTCTTTCCTCCATTTTTTTCTCTTATCTCTTAAAATATTTCTTTCCAGTTCTGTTCACTCTAATATGTCAATTACATTATGTTATACAATTTCTACTTTGCCATATTCTTGCCTTCTCCCATTTTTTCTTTGTTTCCACTTGGACTTTTTCAACTGATTATCTTTGAGTTCAATAATCTTGATGTCAGATATGTCTAGTTTGATGTTATAAGCATCAATCTAGTTTATATTTTAAGATATAACACTTTTCACTTCTGTAACTTTCATCTGATTCTATTGTATTGATTCTATGGGGGCTTTGTATTCGGTCAATTAGGTCAGGCTGATCATCATTTCTTAGAATTCTCTTCCTTCCATGTTCCTAGTTGAAATGAGAAAAAGCTGTGGTATATGTATACAATGGAATACTATTCAACCATGAAAAAGATGGAGACTTTACATCTTTTGTATAAACCTGGATGGAGCTAAAGAACATTCTTAGTAAGGAAAAATGGAAAAGCAAGTATCCAATGTTGCAATATGAAACCAATAGATAAACAACTACACCCCTATGCAAGAAGAAAACAGCTAAATTCAAGGGGGGAAAGAGGAGAGGGGAGGAGGGAAGTGGATTGGTTAACTCTTACCTAACATGCGAAATGTGAGGGTACACAGCACAACACTGGGTGAAGGACTCAACTACAACTTGAACTTTACCTAACAGATACAAATAATGTAACCTAATCATTTATATCCTCATATTAATCTGAAATAAAATACATACTAAAACAACAAAAAAAAGTGGAAATGAAAGACACTATCTGTGAGGTCTGGAAGGTAGAAATGAGGAAGTTGCCACTTCAATTCACACTTGAAGGCCATGCAGGAAGATCAAAGGCTTCTGCAGCTCACGCACATTGTCACTGATGTGGGTTCACCTCACTGGTGTTGGGCAGCAGCCAGGCCTTCAGCCACTCCTCTTTCAGCATCTCTAAGTCCTCAGCCAAATGTGTTTCAACTACGTGATGAAAGATTATAATCTCTTGTGTACAAAAATTGCCACTGAAGTTAGTGGCAGTGAGATCTGTTTCTATTGCCTGTTTTTTCTTTTTGTTTTTTGAGCTGTATGTTGTCACACTTACATGGTTTTTATAAGTTCGAAACACTGAAGGTAAATATTAACAAGACCCAGATACTTCAATCGTGTGTTAGGAAAGGATCACCCTTTCTCTTTCTAGTCAGATAAAATGGGAGGCTATCACTTTAATTCCTTCAGGAATGAGCTGGTTTTAAACTGGGCTGAAGTTTTGATTAAGACAATTAAGACATAAGGTTTCCCTGGTTTTCCTTTTCTTTAGTCTGGAACCTCCACCACTTGCAAGTAAGACACTGTTTTATTCACCAGATTCATTCATCCTAATAGGACTTTGTCTTCTCAGGACAAGGAGAGTACAAAATTTTCCACTCCATGTCTCAGAGTTAGTAGCTTAGCTCAATCTCTCTATCTGGTATACCTCTAGAATTTGGCACATATTTTGAGGGTGGAATCAGTGGTGTTTTGAGGCTTCTTCAGTATCTGATTTTATGACTTCATTCTATGTAAGTGCCAAAATGCTCACTGGTTTCCTCTCGCCAGCAGTGGCCCTCTGCCCAGTGAAAGCTCAATTTCCCAGCCTACTCATATCAGGAGTCAGCACAAGCTTCTAAGGAAAAGGGAGGTGAAGATTATTATTGCACCTGTCCAAGAGACTCCTTTTTCCATGATTTCAGCCTCTCTAGTCCTTATTATTTCAACAATTATCCATTGTATACCTTAAACAGATGATTTTTGTGTTTATCTTATAGAGTTTTTTAAAAACTCCTTATTAACAAGGAGATTGGTTTACTGGAAACTGCTCTCATCTTCATGGGACAAAGAGCCTGCCAGTCTCTAATCATTTATATCTTCGCCTAATTTGTATCAATACACTGTTCTGCTGTTCAGATAACCAGTTTTCTAGTCTTATCAAGGCTTTTATAATTGCTTGTTCTAAGGTGATGTCAGTAGTAATTTGAGAGAGAAGATAGGTAATCATATTCCTTCAGTAAGTCATCTTGAACAAGAAATCCCATAGCGCTTAGAACCTTCTGCCTTACATTATAACTATCTAATCACAACACTCTGCTACTGTATTCCACACTCTTAAAAGGTAAACACTATGTTATTCATGTTCATGCTTGCCGTAATACTTAGCATATATAGTCCCATATAGTAGGCGCTCATCATTCTTTTTTAGATAATTTATGTGATAAATAAATAAATGACTTCTTGAATTTTATAGTCAATGGCTTCATTCTGGATATCTTTCACATGGTAAATAGTATTGCTTTTAAACAACCCAATCTATTATCCATAATATTAGAGCAAGAGAGGCAAATATTCTGTTTCTTTACAGAACCTGGTATAGTCTATGCCCCTCACAATACTTAAACGATAATAAAAACAATCTCTCCAGCTTCTGGGATTTCTCAAAGAAAATTCTTTGAAAATGAAACACTTTAATCATCTGGTCTCTCTGAGTTTTATAGTACTCGAAGAAATATATATAACAAATGTGTGATATATATTTCAGTTCCATCTTAACACTTGTATTTCCCTTTAGACAAGAAGAAACAATCACATAAAAGGGAAATTGAAGAGAAATATTACCTAACCATAAAAAGTCATACTTTCCAAAGATTATATTCCCATTTCTATATAATTTGCTCTCATTATGAAACCATCAGTGCATTTTTTAGTCATAAACAAGGTACTGAAAGGAAAATGAATAGAAATATAAATGACTTTCTGGAAAATGACATCTATTGCAACTTCAGGGAAAAAAAATGAATGCTCTGAAATATTAATTGATCATAATGAGAAGACCTAACTTTGGATACACAGAGGAGCCGTGGGGCTCTCCCCACAGGCCTGCAGCTTATTGTGAAGGTGCCTGGGAACACTGGCTTTAAATTTAAATTTAAAAGTAAATAAAAGTGGAACAGACTATCAGACTGCCAGTTTGAAGAGCTTACACAAGGAATGCTGTTTCTTGTTTTGCAAGTCAAATACAGTGTAAGAAGAAACGTACTTCTACTACAAACTAAGATCACCATCATTCCTGGCTACTAGAAAGGAATTCCAAAAGGCATCTGTTTCTTCCTTCTCTAAGAAACGGATTAACAGTAGGGATCAACCCAGGAGCCAGTGAACAAATGCAGAATCCACCCCTCTGAGGGAATCTTCATGGAAGGTGTTTCTCACAGCCTGGACCAGAGGCACCACCACTATCTACAGACTTCTCAACTTTTTTAATCATCACATTCTGGACTTCTCCTTTGACTTTCTAACAGAGTATTTCATTTTTCATGACACAATTTTTTTTTTTATTTATTTTTTTTATTAAATCATAACTGTATACAATGATATGATTATGGGGCATCATACACTCACTTCATAAACCATTTGACACATTTTTATCACAGTGGTTAACATAGCCTTTCCGGCGTTATCTCAGTTACTGTGCCAAAACATTTACATTCTACATTTACCAAGTTTCGCAAATACCCCTGTAATATGCACCACAGGTGTGATCCCACCGATTCCCCTCCCTCTACCCACCCCCCCCTTTCCCACTTCTCCCTATTGTTAAGTTGTAGCTGGGTTATAGCTTTCATGTGAGAGTCCCAAATTAGTTTCATAGTAGGGCTGTATACATTGGGTATTTTTTCTTCCATTCTTGGGATACTTTACTAAGAAGAATATGTTCCAGCTCCATCCATGTAAACATGAAAGAGGTAAAGTCTCCATCTTTCTTTAAGGCTGCATAGTATTCCATGGTATACATATACCACAATTTATTAATCCATTCGTGGATCGATGGGCACTTGGGCTTTTTCCATGACTTAGCTATTATGAATTGGGCTGCAATAAACATTCTGGTACAAATATCTTTGTTATGTTGTGATTTTTGGTCTTCTGGGTATATGCCCAGCAGAGGAATTACAGGATTGAATGGCAGATCTATTTTTAGATCTCTGAGTGTTCTCCATATATCTTTCCAAAAGGAATGAATTAATTTGCATTCCCACCAGCAGTGCAGAAGTGTTCCCTTTTCTCCGCATCCACGCCAACATCTCTGGTCTTGAGATTTTGTGATATAGGCTAGTCTCATTGGAGTTAGATGATATCTCAAAGTAGTTTTGATTTGCATTTCTCTGATGATTAAAGATGATGAGCATTTTTTCATATGTCTGAAGGCCGTGCGCCTGTCTTCTTCAGAGAAGTTTCTCTTCAAATCCCTTGCCCAGCCTGCGATGGGATCCCTTGTTTTTTTCTTGCTGATGCGTTTGAGTTCTCTGTGGATTCTGGTTATTAAACCTTTGTCAGAGATATACCCTGCAAATATCTTCTCCCATTCTGAGGGCTGTCTGCTTGCTCTGCTTACTGTGTTCTTAGCTGTGCAGAAGCTTTTTAGTTTGATCAAGTCCCAGTAGTGTATTTTTGAAGCTGCTTCAATTGCCCGGGGGGTTCTCCTCATGAAATACTCACCCAGACCAATTTCTTCAAGGGTTTTCCCTGCATTCTCCTCTAGTATTTTTATAGTTTCATGTCTTAAGTTTAAATCTTTAATCCAATGAGAGTCTATCTTAGTTAATGGTGAAAGGTGTGGGTCCAATTTCAGTCTTCTGCAGGTTGCCAGTCAGTTCACCCAGCACCATTTGTTAAATAGGGAATCTTTTCCCCACTGAATGTTTTTAATTGGCTTGTCAAAAATCAAATAGCGGTAAGTAGCTGGATTCATCTCTTGGTTCTCTATTCTGTTCCAGATATCTACTTCTCTGTTTTTGTGCCAATACCATGCTGTTTTGATCACTATCGATTTGTAGTAAAGTCTGAGGTCTGGTAGTGTGATTCCTCCTGTTTTGTTTTTATTTCTGAGTAATGTCTTGGCTATTCGAGGTTTTTTCTGATTCCATATAAAACGAAGTAATGTTTTTTCAAGATCTTTAAAATATGACAGTGGAGCTTTAATAGGGAGTGCGTTGAAATTATATATTGCTTTGGGTAGTATGGACATTTTGATAATGTTGATTCTTCCTAGCCATGAGCATGGTATGTTTTTCCATTTGTTAACATTTTCAGCTATTTCTTTTCTTAGAGTTTCATAGTTCTCTTTATAGAGATCTTTCACGTCTTTTGTTAGGTAAATTCCCAAATATTTCATCTTCTTTGGCGCTACTGTGAATGGGATAGAGTCCTTAACTGCTTTTTCAATTTGACTGTTGTTGGTGTATATAAAGGCTACCGATTTATGAATGTTGATTTTGTAACCTGAGACACTGCTGTATTCCTTGATCACTTCTAGGAGTTTTGTAGTAGAGTCCCTAGTGTTTTCCAGATACACAATCATATCATCTGCGAAGAGCGAGAGTTTGATCTCTTCTGACCCTATATGGATACCCTTGATCGCCTTTTCTTCCCTAATTGCGGTGGCTAAAACTTCCATTACAATGTTGAAAAGCAATGGAGACAATGGGCAGCCTTGTCTGGTTCCTGATCTGAGTGGAAATGATTCCAATTTAACTCCATTCAATATGATATTGGCTGTGGGTTTGCTGTAGATAGCCTCTATCAGTTTAAGAAAAGTCCCTTCTAGACCAATTTTCTTGAGTGTTCTGATCATGAAGGGATGCTGGATATTATCAAAAGCTTTTTCTGCATCAATTGAGAGAATCATATGGTCTTTGTTTTTTAATTTGTTTATGTGCTGAATTACATTTATAGATTTACGTATATTGAACCAGCCTTGAGACCCTGGGATAAAACCAACTTGGTCATGATGTATAATTTGTTTGATGTGTTGCTGGATTCTGTTTGTTAGGATCTTGTTGAATATTTTTGCATCTATATTCATTAGTGATATTGGTCTATAATTTTCTTTTCTTGTTGGGTCTTTTCCTGGTTTGGGGATCAGGGTGATGTTTGCTTCATAGAACGTGTTGGGTAGTCTTCCTTCTTTTTCTACATTTTGGAACAGGTTGAGTAATATAGGTACTAATTCCTCTTTAAAGGTTTGGTAGAATTCTGACGTGAAACCATCTGGTCCCGGGCTTTTCTTTTTAGGGAGGTTTTGTATAGTTGATGCTATTTCTGAACTTGATATGGGTCTGTTCAACATTTCCACTTGATTCTGGTTAAGTCTTGGAAGGTGGCGTGCTTCCAAGTATCGGTCTATTTCCTTCAGATTTTCATATTTCTGAGAATAAAGTTTCTTGTAATATTCATTAAGGATTTTTTGGATTTCTGATGAGTCTGTGGTTATTTCGTCTTTGTTGTTTCTGATTGATGATATTAGGGATTTTACTCTTTTTTTCCTGATTAGGTTGGCCAGAGGTTTATCTATTTTATTGACCTTTTCAAAAAACCAGCTTTTTGATTTATTGATCTGTTGTATTATTCTTTTGTTTTCAATTTCATTTAATTCTGCTCTAATTTTGGTTATTTCTTTTCTTCTACTGGGTTTGGGGTTGGAATGTTCTTCCTTTTCCAGTTGCGTGAGATGTCCCATTAAGTTGTTAACTTCCTCTCTTTCCGTTCTCTTGAGGAAGGCTTGCAGTGCTATAAATTTCCCTCTTAGAACTGCCTTTGCAGTGTCCCAGAGGTTCTGATAGTTTGTGTCTTCATTGTCATTTTGTTCCAAAAAATTGGTGATTTCTTTCTTAATCTCATCTCTGACCCAGCTATCATTCAGCATAAGGTTATTTAACTTCCATGTTTTTGTATGGGTATGCAGATTCCTGTTGTTACTCAATTCAAGTTTTATTCCATGATGGTCTGAGAAGATGCATGGAATAATTTCTATTCCTTTAAATTTACTGAGGTTAGACTTGTGACCTAAAATGTGATCAATTTTGGAGTAAGTTCCGTGGGCTGATGAGAAGTATGTGTATTCAGTTTTGTTGGGATGAAATGTTCTGTAGATGTCTGCTAAATCTAAATATTGGATGGTTAGGTTTAAATCTAAGATTTCTTTGCTCAGCTTCTTTCTGGAGGATCGATCCAACACTGCCAAGGGAGTGTTGAAATCTCCAATGATTATGGAGCTGGAGGAAATCAAGTTACTCATGTCTGTTAGAGTTTCTCTTATAAATTGAGGTGCATTCTGGTTGGGTGCATAGATATTAATAATTGAGATGTCGTCATATTGAGTATTACCCTTAACAAATATGAAGTGACCATTCTTGTCCTTCCTTACTTTTGATGGTTTAAAGCCTACTGTATCTGCAAATAAAATTGCAACACCTGCTTTTTTCTGATTACCATTTGCCTGAAATATGGATGACCATCCTTTCACCCTGAGTCTGTGTTTGTCTTTTAAGTTGAGATGTGACTCTTGTATGCAACAAATATCTGGCTTGAGTTTTTGTATCCAGTCAGCTAACCTATGCCTCTTTAGAGGACAGTTTAAGCCATTCACATTGATGGAGAGTATTGATAAGTCTGGTGGAATTTTGGGTGTCGAGTTTTTCAAAGGTCCAGTGGACATTTTTAATCCTTTCGCCAGTGTGGAAGTTGGAGTTTGATCCGAAGTTTCTGGGTGATTTTACTTTTGTGGTATAGGATTGGGTTGGTCATTGTGGAGGATAGGTCTGAGAACATCCTGAAGAGCTGGTTTACTTATGGCAAATTTTTTCAACATATGAATGTCATTGAAGTATTTAATTTCTCCATCATAGATGAAACTCAATTTAGCTGGATACAAGATCCTGGGTTGAAAGTTTTTTTGCTTTAGGAGATTAAAAGTTGATGACCAGCCTCTTCTTGCTTGAAAAGTTTCAGCAGAGAGATCTGCAGTTATTCTAATATTCTTACCTTTGTACGTTATAGTTTTCTTTCGCCGGGTTGCTTTGAGAATCTTCTCTTTCATGTTAACTTTAGTGAAGCTAATTATGATATGTCTGGGAGATGGCTTATTGGGGTTCAATCGTGCTGGGGTTCTGAAGCTGTCTGCTATCTGAATTTCAGATTCTCTAGGCATGTCTGGAAAATTTTCTTTCATAATTTCATGTAGAAGGGCCTCTGTGTCCTTGGCAGCTACTTCATCAGTCTCCGAAATTCCTATAACCCTTATGTTGTTTTTTTTCGAATTATCTGAGAGCTCTCTGAGTGAGTGATCCGTTTTTGCTCTCCATTTCTCTTCCTCTTTGAGAGATTGGGAGCGTTCGAAGACTTTATCTTCAATGTCAGAAATCCTTTCTTCTGCTTGCTCCATTCTGTTACTGAGGGATTCTACTGTATTTTTCATATCTTTGAGGGCTGTAAGTTCTTGTTTCAGTGTGTCTAAGTCTTTGGTGGTTTTGTCTTTAAATTCGTTAAATTCTTGAGACAATTTTTGAATTTCTCCTCGAATTCCTAATTCCATTTTATTGATCTTGTCTGCAAACCAAATTCTGAATTCGACTTCTGACATCTCAGCCAGTTGTTTATGAATGGGATCTTCAATCACATCTGCCGTATCTTTTCTTGGGGGGGTTGATCTATTCTGGTTATTCATGTTACCAGAGTTTTTCCTCTGATTCCGCCCCATGGTTTACTCCCTTTGGTTTTTCCCCTGGGGTTTTATCGAGGGCCCGTACAGTGCTGTGGCCTGAGAAACTGGGGCCCTGTCTGGTGTGGTGGAGCAAAGTGGTTCTGTCTTGTTTTCAGCTGGTTTCTGTTCGATCCTATTGCAACTTCTACTCTGGCTTGAAGTCTCAGCTTTTGTTTGCGTCCTTGTGATCACAGCTTGCCTCAGCGGTGTTGATGTGCGTTCTTCAGCCTTCTCTCTTGGTGAGGCTCAAGTCCACCAGGATACTTACTAAATTCCTGTCCCTTAACTCTCCTTCTGGACGGGAGCCTTTGTTGAAAGCTGGCTTCAGTCCGCCATCTTGTCTCCCCTCTTCCATGACACAATTTTTATATAACTCATTTGTAAAAACTAAGACAACTCGTTCAGGATAGTGTCTCCAAACACCAATTTTTATTTCTAAAGGCTTTAAATGGACACCTCCCTAGAGTGGGTCTAATATGTGAAGATCTTAAAGACAGAAGCGTATTGTGAAGTCTCAAGCTCAAGGTCGAAGACCAAAAGCAGTGACGAGCTCAGTAGCAGTGCAGTACTCAGGGGGTTTGGAGACAGATGCATGACCTTTCTGAACTCACTACCACTATATTTTGGAAAGGTATAAACTTGGAGGAATAAAACCCATCTACCTTTCTTCTTTGTATGACTTTCCATTATGATAAAAAAACAAAAAAAAAAACTCCCCTTCTCTTCAGTACTGTACAGTTCACAGTACTCCCAAGTCTTCTCATTGGATTGGTGAACAAGCACCTTGCATTCCCAACACTGTTTATCAAGAAGTGATCCTTAGAATCAACGTGGGGCAAAACTTTCCTAGAATCTGATTTAATAAACCTAAGCCCCTTATGTTTACAACTTCAGATTGTTTTGTGCTCAGAGAGCTACAGTCCTTTCCAAATATTAATGCATGAATCTCATTAATACTTTTTTTTTTCTCTCAGTAAGAGAAGATGAATTCTTTAATTTGAAGTGGCCTTAACACTAATGAGTCATGTCATTACTCTGGAATCCTTTGATGTTTTTTTTTTCTTTTATTTCTCATTGACTCAGTGAGGTAGAAGTTAAGGACAGATCCCATTAGCTTTATGCATTTCCTGAAGTGTCTGCTCATGGTTGCAAATTGATTCATCCTAAATATTCATTTGTCTGTAAATGCCATGAACACAATGCTCCACTCTAGACTTTCTTCTTTTATTTTTTTACCCAACACAAAATTTCTTTTAAAAGTTCTGTCAATGACATCATTTGCAATTTAAATGCTTTAAAAATACGATCCTTCCTGCTGTGTTTTTGAAGACTTTCTTCATATTTAATCGCTGTAGACACTTTAATTCCTAATTAAACTTTATTGTTTATGATGCTTAGTCATTAATAGACATAATAACCAAAAAAGACTAGTTCTAGCAAATTCCGGTCTGACTGCTAATTCCGGTCTTACTTTTAATATTTTTCACAGCCATGACAAACTCACAGGGCTAGAAAGGGGATGGGTGGGAAGAGAGACACAAAGCAAGTGCATAGTTCATGTTTCTGAGGGTTTACTAGATGCTCTGGAGGACAAGTTTGGATTAGACTTGAATTGGACTCTTTGATTTGTTGGAGAGATTAGCTTAGAAATAGTATCTCAGACTCTTGCAAGATGAATATCCTTGTTTTTAAAGGCTCCTGTCTCCAGCATATCCCCAGGTTTTGCATCGGTGAAGAGAAGAGCATATATTGCACTCACAAAGCTGGCTGTATCCCGGGAGCCTTAAAAGACGTTTATTGTGAGAGAATGGAGACACTTGATGAATCTGATGGGGTTGGGTCATGGAAAGATTTGCTGTGAACCATTGCATCAAGGTTGAAATGCCCAAGAGGCTGACAAGCTTATTGCCCATTTCAGAGATTAAATAGTTTTGGAAAAATTTTCTCCCCTGGCAGTTGTAATTGTGTCTGTGAAATAAGTGTTCATTCTGCTTGAGCACTGTGGTTTGAATGCTTCCTTCTATATTTTCCCCCAGTGGATTGATTCTAAAAAACGTCTACTTTTTTAGACAATGCAAATTAACCCATGAACTTGATAATGCCTCTCCCAGCTCCTGTCATCCCTGCCATGTCCCATGCTAATAGGCAATCAGAGACCCTGTCAAGTTTCTTTATCATGAATTATCTCTGTAGTTGTTTGAAGGAAGGAAAAGGAACTGAAAAATCACTCTTCTGGGTTAATAATGTAGTTATGGGACAAGGACAAAAGCTGCCATTAGTAACCTTGAGAATATTACGCTGCCAGAGTAACACTCTTGAGTAGGTTGAGTGATTATTTAGTTTTGGGGAATTTCAAGGCATATATAAAAGTCCCCAAATTGCCCCAAATAAAATAGAGTAAGGATAACATCTCAAAAAGAGGGAAGGGGGTGTAAGAGAAAATTGCAGGCTCATTCTGTCCTTTGACTTTGTTCAAGGTCAACATTGCACATTAGTCTGCTAACTGCTGGCAAGTGTCTGACCTTTTGGGTGATTTAGAACATTTCTGTTTTCTAGCCTGGTTGAGTTGTGATGTGTTAACACATACCACCCTACAGTCTGGTTCCATAGGCAAGCACATCTAGAATTCTTGAGTTTATCATTTTAAGGTAGCCTTAAGATCATACCTTAAAATTGAATTTGAGAATATCAAAGAAATCTGGAGACAGTTGATAATATTTACTTCTGAGCATTGGCTGTATCTCTGGAACTGTGCTGAGTGTGTGAGTAATTACCTTACGTAGTTCTGTAATCATTCTGTGAGGTCCGCTCTGAGGCTGTCCTGTGGAAACACACTCAGATACTGAGCACCCTGCCTGTGGTCACACAGTAATTAGTTCAATGAGTTTGAACACAGGTCTTTCTGATCTAAGAATTGGGGCTGATAACTGACTGGCTTCCTTTTAATCCTCAGTGCCATGAGACAATGGGATACGAGGAAGAAGACTGCTGTTTCCTAACCAGACACGTACGCTGTAGGCCACCCTGGGGCAGATCTGATTTTTGAGTCATTCTATGAACAGAAATGCCCTTTAACTAATTTCGAATATGTTTTTTATGGCTCCGAAGCATCCTAGGATGATCTTTATGTCCCTAACGCCTTGTTCAAATACTTTTCTCTCCCCACATTTTTGAGTTGTCAGAGATGATAACCATCTAGCCAGAAGTGAGGCCTGGGTGAGAGTTGTCAGAGGTGATAACCATCTAGCCAGAAGTGAGGCCCAATATGAGTGGAAAGAACAATTGGCAAGGACGTAAAAATGCTCAGGTGGCTGGTGGGATCAGCTCCTCATTGTCCCCTAAAAGCAACTGTTAGCCAGATGATAAGGGAACATGAAGAAATCTGTTCTGATTATGGCTGAAACCGTTAACATCAGGCAGATCCTTTTCTGAGAACAGTAGAAATTAGGAGAGGAAGCAGGACTTGCAATAAAAATACACAAATATGAAGAAAATTTGCACCTAGGGATACTTCTTAATTCATGGCAATGACCATTGATAAAGGGAAGTGATTGGCATATAGATATTTGAAGTTAAAGATACAGGTTTGCTGTTTTCTTATATTTTAACCAGTCAAAAGTAAATCATTATATGGATATGTGTGTACTGAAAATTCTTTGTAAGAACAAACCTACACAAAGTCAGAGGGTGTTTCTGGAACATTTACTGCCCCCAAGTCTCTCTTTATTGGATATTTGCGTTTCCTGCTTGATTACCCAATTATTTTCTTCCTTTCCTAGTCGACTAAGTACGATATTTAGATCCAAGATGGTAGGGGGCTCAAAGGCAGGGTCAGGAATCTTTCCTGTCTCACATGGATGTTGTAGGGATTAATGAACTAACATATTCTAAAATGATTTTAAAAGGTGAAGTGCTATATAAGTGTCAAGCATGATTAACTAGCAGCCAAGTTATTAGGCACCTGAACATTATGCGTCTTTTCTGAATTTCAGAGAAATGGATGTACATATTCATTTTCAAGAGTACTGTTATTTGAGTGATGTTCAGACACTCAAATAAAAGTCTAGACTGATCCAAATTATCTCTACTTTCCTATCAGTCACATAGGCCTGAAAGGTGGCATATGTACCCAACTATGAGTAAGGTAAACACAGCTACCATCTTGTGCAGTTCAGTGCACCAAGGAAAAGATATACAGTAAAATGCAAAATATTGGTTTATTTATTTACTTTTATTTTTTCTTCATTGCAGTTTGGCCAGGGCTGGGCTCAAACCCTCCACCCTCAGCATATGGGGCCGGTGCCCCACTCACTGAGCCACGGGTGCTGCCCCAAAATATTGGTTTATTTTTTATCTATGACCCGCACTTCTAGGATAGGAAGAGCTGAGAGTCAGCAAGTCCTGGTGGTTGGGAATATGAACTCCAGCCCAGGCTCCCTGGCTCCACACCCTGGCTCAACCATGAGTTATGTGACCTCGGAAAAGCTGTTTTACTTCCCCTTGCTTCAGTTTACTTATATAAAATACTTACGAGTTCATATACACGGGAGGCTCACAAAAGCATTTCCTAACATGCAGCTGTTACTCCTTAAACGTCAACTATTATCATTATAATTGTCATTGACACTGGCCTTGGCTGGTTTCACCCTTAGATCGGGATAATAACCAGGATTTGTAGCAATTTCACTAGGACTCATGTATAACTTTTGATAGTCTACAAAGCCCATCTACTTATAATACGAACTTATTTTAACTATGAACATGTTAATAATATTCATATAAACTAGCTAACCTATACTAACCTTTTAATCACTTTTGTCTGCCAGGATCCACACCCTGGTGGAATCTGTTCGTGGAGCAGTAGTTTTTATTTTGGCCTTATTTGCTCAGCAGGGTTTTGGCCCCTTCTTACAGTAATACAGCTGTGGACAGGACGTTATGCCTGCTCTGTCACAGAACTTCTCCACGGAGGTAGACATGTAAACCAGAAGGGCCAGTCTGAGGCCTCCCTGGCATGGTCAGGAAGGATTTGATTTGAAAGTACAGAATAAACAGCTTCACCTTTGAGTTCATGATGAAAAAAGAATGTGAGATTGGGCCTAAAAATGACCAAGTTCCTTGTCAAGTGAGGAAAATACAACTTATAGTAGAAAAGAAAGACACCAAGCAGAAGCTGAGCTGGGATGAGAGAAGGAAAAAGGAATGACTTTGGTGGCTCTGAGTTTTGATCCTCGCATTTGAGACCTTGGTCCTCATTCTTTGATTTGATCAGACAGCCCAATGTCGCTTCCAGCCATGTGAGCTAATAAACATATTCTTTGTGATTTTTTAAAATAAAGTTTCTATCTCTCGGAACTTAAAGAATCCTTACAAGACAAATGCTGTAATTCCCCCCATTTTATAGAATAGGGAATTGAAGCTCAGAGAGGTTAAGTGATTTGCTCATGATGACATCACCAGTGAATTCCACAGCCAGAACTTCAGACTCTATTTAATGCCCCCAAGGTCAAGGCTTGGTCATTTGTGAAGGGAGCAAAGACATCAAGGGACGGCTCTGTCCTCAGAGCTAATTCCTCCCCAGGTTCATAAGTGTTTGCTCAGGCACTGAGAGACATTCTAAGCAAGGGATCTTCAGGTGCCCTCAGCCCTCAGAGTGGCCGTCCACGGTCAGCGGCTGCCAGCCCAGCAGGGGTGAGAAGCGCAGAGCCAGCCTCCCCACGTCTTCGGGTTGCTCTTCCAGTTGCACAATGTATGCAAAGCGTGTCAAACTCCTGGGCCTCTCCGAAAATTGATTATACAGCTTGTCCCTTCCTTAAGAAGCAAGCTTTTGTTTTTATTAGCATGTGTAAATATGGAATAACTTCTGAATACAAATATGGATGACATTTTATTTTTCTGACGTGTTCAGAAGCAGCCCAGGGCAAGGTGGCAGTGAGTCAGTAAACATCACGAGGATTATGCTGGGAATTCATCAGCTGTGGACACTATTACTGGGCTTATGCCATATGCTCCCTAATAGCATGTTTGCTGGCATGGCACTGGGCTGGCTGCCTGTATGACAGAGCTGCCATGGCCATTTCCTGATGTACGGAAACAGGCTCTGTTAGTCAGATGGAGAAACCCAGCAAGGTCATTTTAGGAGTAATTTCCATTTTGTGTGCCTTTGCTCCCCCTCATTGACTGTAGGAGAATGTGCTCTGCCTCATTACAGCCCAATTCCAGGTGCAAAACACAATAATGACCTCTATGCCAAAGACTGAAATTCACATAATTGATAAACTAGACTCAGTTCTGCAGTGTTGGAAACCATTAGCTGGAGGCAGGAACCATGTTAACTTTCTGATATAGGAGGTCAGAGGTCAAGGTGAAGGCTTGGGCTGCTGCCATACCTGGACTCAGGTGGAAAGAGGAAAGCAGTGCCTTGTGATTTGAACCTCCCTGGGAGAGTTAGCAACATCCCGGAGCGTGTAGACAGTTAAGGACAGGCCTGGTTCTCAACGTGGAGAAAGAGAGCAGCCAATACCAACTCCAGTGTGGCCATCACCCAGTTTCTCCTGTGACATCCTGACTGACTTCGTCTGCTGCACGCCTGACCCAGAACCACGTGCTACATGGAGGCCTTGCTGTTTCTTTCCCTCTTTGATCCTTGATTGTTGGTGCTCACTGGGAAATTTGTTACATTAACTTGGGAAACATAAGCATTCCCTTTTAACCCTCCCCGGGAAAGGTTTCCTGCCAAAACCATGGGGTGGCCTGACCTCTGTCTTTTGCTGAAAGTGGCCATGCCAGTCACATCTTCCATGTGGTGATTACAAGCATATTGGCTGCCATTTCATTACCCTGAATTTACAGATGGCATCTGAATACCCAACACTGCCCTGGACTCAGTCTGCCTCCACCTACAGAGAGACTCCTGCTAGTTGGGTGGCCCATGGCTGACTCCTTGTGTGTTTCTAGTCTGATTGAGAACAGTGTTTCTTGTTCCCTACAAGCTACAACAACCTTCACCTAACATTCAAATGGAGATTGGAAAGGGAAGGTAAAAGTTCCATGTTTCCTAAAACCTAGAGCTTATCATTAAAGAAGTAATAAAATATAGCTGAGCATGGTGGCTCACGCCTGTAATCCTGACAATCTGGGAGGCCGAGACAGGAGGATTGCTTAAGCTCTAAAGTTGGAGACCAGCCTGGGCAAGAGCAAAACCGCATCTCTACTAAAAATAGAAAAACTATCTGGGTGTTGTAGCAGGTGCCTATAGTCCCAGCTACTTGGGAGGCTAAGGCAAGAGGATTGCTCAAGCCCAAGACTTTGAAGTTGTTGTGAGCTATGACTCCACAGCACCCTACATAGGAGCAACAGAGTGAGACTCTATCTCAAAAAACAACCAAACAAACAAACAAAAAAACAGAGTGTGTTTGATAAATAACAAAGAAAGAGAAATGTTGAGTTTGGGGTTATTAAAAGGAAGAAACAACACCTAAAATGATGAATAAAATCGTTGGTTTCTTTGTCGATGCCCCCAGAGTTGTAAGGATCTCTTCCTGCCCACGCATTATTAGTATTTTAGAAGGAACCTACTGTGTGTGTTTATCAATGTTTGATTTCCAGAGCTTCTAGCCCAACCAGGGACAAAGGCTCTATCAATGTTCCACCAATGCTCATAGATGAATAAGGCTTTTTAAAAATACTGTCAATTCTCTGTCATTTCATGGCCCCAGAGACTCTGCTTATTAAGATAGCAGGCCAGTGAAGAAATGAGGTGGGCATAGAGGTGGCAGGGGTTAATTTCATATTTGTCATGAGATCTTGCATGATTTCCCTAAAAGATATTTAATTTCCACTGGGCATAATAACTTGCAGCTGCCAGAATGTGCTGTGTACCAGTGGCGAGTTCTTGTCTTTGGAGATTTATGCAAGTCATTATTTAAAAATAGAGATCCGGGAGTTACAGCTGGCTAATTAATCTATCACTAAGGAAAGCTGAGTGAGTGACCCACTTAACTGCTTCCAGGAACCACAGCTACTTGGAAGCAAACTTTCAAAAGCGTCCTATACAAAGAACCGCACTCATACCTCCCATGGGGTTACCTTGGTCTTCTTATAAGCTCAGTAAGCGTGTCCCTTCTTCACCTGCTGCTCATCCCCACAGACACCACGAGTGCAGGTGCTCCTCATGCACACGTGAACATCACAGCTCAGCTGCCTGTAAGCTTTGCCCTCCCAGCCTTCCTCCTGAGGATGCTCCAGGCTCCCAGTGGTCTTCTATCCGCGCATCACCCACCTGCTCAGGAACCCTGCAGGCATTTCCTGCAGTGTCAGCTCTGAACCCCCTCAGAGACCCACACTGCCCATATTTCCTCCACCGCCTCCACTGCACCCCTCCACTCCTGCCTGTCCCGACACCCCCTCCACTCCTGCCTGTCCCGACACCCCCTCCACTCCTGCCTGTACCGACACCCCTCCACTCCTGCCTGTATCGACACCCCCTCCACTCCTGCCTGTCCCGACACCCCCTCCACTCCTGCCTGTACCGACACCCCCTCCACTCCTGCCTGTATCCACACCCCTCCACTCCTGCCTGTACCGACACCCCTCCACTCCTGCCTGTACCAACACCCCCTCCACTCCTGCCTGTACCGACACCCCTCCACTCCTGCCTGTACCCACACCCCCTCCACTCCTGCCTGTACCCACACCCCCTCCACTCCTGCCTGTCCCCACACCCCCTCCACTCCTGCCTGTACCGACACCCCTCCACTCCTGCCTGTACCCACACCCCCTCCACTCCTGCCTGTCCCCACACCCCCTCCACTCCTGCCTGTACCGACACCCCTCCACTCCTGCCTGTACCCACACCCCTCCACTCCTGCCTGTCCCCACACCCCCTCCACTCCTGCCTGTACCGACACCCCTCCACTCCTGCCTGTACCCACACCCCTCCACTCCTGCCTGTACCCACACCCCTCCACTCCTGCCTGTCCCCACACCCCCTCCACTCCTGCCTGTACCGACACCCCTCCACTCCTGCCTGTACCGACACCCCCTCCACTCCTGCCTGTACCCACACCCCTCCACTCCTGCCTGTACCCACACCCCCTCCACTCCTGCCTGTACCGACACCCCTCCACTCCTGCCTGTACCCACACCCCTCCACTCCTGCCTGTACCAACACCCCTCCACTCCTGCCTGTCCCCACACCCCCTCCACTCCTGCCTGTCCCCACACCCCCTCCACTCCTGCCTGTCCCGACACCCCTCCACTCCTGCCTGTACTGACACCCCCTCCACTCCTGCTTGTACCGACAACCCTCCACTCCTGCCTGTACCGACACCCCTCCACTCCTGCCTGTCCCCACACCCCCTCCACTCCTGCCTGTACCGACACCCCTCCACTCCTGCCTGTACCCACACCCCTCCACTCCTGCCTGTCCCCACACCCCTCCACTCCTGCCTGTCCCCACACCCCCTCCACTCCTGCCTGTCCCGACACCCCCTCCACTCCTGCCTGTACTGACACCCCCTCCACTCCTGCTTGTACCGACAACCCTCCACTCCTGCCTGTACCGACACCCCTCCACTCCTGCCTGTCCCCACACCCCCTCCACTCCTGCCTGTACCGACACCCCCTCCACTCCTGCCTGTCCCCACACCCCCTCCACTCCTGCCTGTACCGACACCCCTCCACCCCTGCCTGTACCGACACCACCTCCACTCCTGCCTGTACCGACACCCCCCCACTCCTGCCTGTACCGACACCCCCCCACTCCTGCCTGTACCGACACCCCCTCCACTCCTGCCTGTACCGACACCCCCTCCACTCCTGCCTGTACCGACACCCCCCCACTCCTGCCTGTACCGACCCCCCCCCACTCCTGCCTGTACCGACACCCCCTCCACTCCTGCCTGTCCCGACACTCCCTCCACTCCTGCCTGTCCCGACACCCCCTCCAGCCTGCCTTTGGCATTCCTCTCTCAGCCGGAATGTGCCCTCTTCATCCGGCAGAGCTCCACGGTGTCTGTCCCAGGACACCTGGAGTTTTTCCTTGGACTTGATGACAAGGCATTGACATGATCAGGTCATGACACTTTTCCATCATTGATCTGCAAGGGCCCTGATTTTGTTTCTCAGCAAATGTGTTAATCAATATACATTTCATATTTATGCCTATTCCTTTTCCCCTCTCTGTGTGGGCAGGCATTTGATTATGTTTTTCATGGATCTTTTTAAATGGCATTCATCCTTGCCAAAACATCTTTGTTGTATGTACATGTATTTAATTCACAGAAATGACAATGTTAAAGCCCATCTGTTTTTTTACTTTTTTCACTTAGCCCTGTTTCTTTAAAGTCCACCCGCGTCTCTAAATCTGTGGCTGCTGCTGTTACTCTGTGGTAGACAACCATCACCTCCCCCTGTCCATGCTCTTCATCAGGTAACACCCAGATCCCTCTCACCCCCTGGCTCTCCCCTTGCTGAAATCCCTTGGCATTCACTTACTATAAGACTAAACTCTTACTTCTATGTTGGTCCATATTTTTCTATGGGTATTTCATGTTTCTTTCTTGTTTTCTGTGAAACTCCTTGAGATCTCTTACAGTCTTCTCTTCCCACAGCACCTATTGCTTCCTCTACAGACCTTTTCTGGAGCGTGATGCTTCTGAAGCTCAATGAATATTTGCATAGTGATTTAGTAACAGGACTCCAGGAGGGCAGGTACTTTCTCAGTTCATAACCGTATCTCAAGTGTCGAAAATATCAGCTGACATGTTGTAGGTGATTAGGAAACAGCTTTGAAGTAAATGACCATCTCACCTTTTATGTAAGAAAAGGATTATGGAATAGGAGATCATACAAGGATCGAGATTCCTATGTGCTAGTTTCCAATCTGCTACCAACCAAGTCGTGTGACACCGACCACATCCGGCAGCTCCTTTGGGTCTTGGTTACACAGAATGATTTCTTAGATCTTTGCTCACTCTCATTTGCTAATTGACTTCATGGACAATGTTACAACATGAAGTAAGACAGTGTTCAATAGGGAATCATTTCTAGAAATGACAGAAGAATCATACTCAGGACAGTAGGAGAGGGAGAGGTGGTGCTGGGTGGATGTTAGGTAGGTCCTATGGTCCTTGGGCTCTCAGAATGGCTGGGAGAAAAAAACTGAGCCTCTATCTGCAGAGTGCTTAGAAAAATGTCTGATACACAGAAAGTGCTATATAGTGCTTACTATTATTTATAAATTTAATAAATTCCACTAGCCTTTTTGATAATCTTTTGCCTGTCATTTGGAAATCTGATCATCAGTGTTTAAACCAACCAGGGTACCAGGAAATTTAGTATCATTGCTTAAATCTATAGATTTCTTTTATAGGACAATTAACACCGGACAACAGTCTGATTTCCTCTAGGCACAAAAGTTTTCTTCTGGTAATGGACAAGTTCTGGTTTACGTGCTTTTATGAAATGGAACAAAGGAGTATTGTCTTTCAAGATCATGTAGCAGCGAAGAGAGATGTCGGGACCAGAATCCTGAGTTCTGTATTTGCTATCTGTCAAAAAATGAGTGTTCTATAGAGCAGGCATTTAGAAATAGAAGCAGAATACAACTATGAATTTATTAATATTGTATGAGGATGATATTTTTCCCCTTGGTAGGGAAGTAGTAACTAAGTAATCTAATTTTGTTTCTCTTATCCTCAGGGAAGTAAATCCAAATATTGGACAAATCATTATTAAAATTCTGAATGGCATTTAAACCATGAACTTGTTTGTTGCTATAAGGCTTCTTTTTTCTCTAGTTCAAGAGGTAAAGCTATTTGTCTTAAAGGAAAAAAAAAAAAGCATTAAATGGTATTAGTAATGGGCTGCAGGTTTTATAACTTAACTATATGTGCTTCATAAGCAAAAATAACGTTTGATGACTATTTTATTCTACTATTCTACTGGGCAAAAGACGTCTCGATCAAACATCATTTCAGTTTAATGCTTTTACATGCAAAATCCAATAGGTTAATTTATCTGCCCTTTAAAAGTAAGAAAAACCCAGATAAAAATACAAAATGAGAACTGGGTCTCCATATGGACTAGAAATTTTTGGACCAAGAAAGAATCAAAACTTCTCAGAAGGTCAGAGAAATAGTTAGGTAAATGTTCAGTTGTCTATAAGAATGTAAGAAAACAACCGTGAGTTATTTGTTTTAGAGCTCAGAAGCACTAGAGTAAATTATAAGATTTACATGATGAATTTTTTAACTCATGAACTTAATTTTAGGTTGTGCTGTAGTTTTATATTAAAATAAAAATGGGCTGTGTTTTAATAATATCATCCTGTGAAATAATATCATCCTGTGTTGTGTTGCTCACGTGGTTCTCAGCTAAAGCTGCCCTTTTCTTCATATGGTATAAACCAAAATAAAACATCTAGTTTGAATACCTAGGAAGGGTTGCCATGAAATAAAGGAGAAAATATATAGAAAAACAATTTGGAAAAAAAAAACAACTCAAATCTTATGTATATATTTGTTTCTGTTATTGCATTCCTGTCTTTACCACTAAGCTAAGTCAGATTAATCTGAGTTAACTACTAGTTTAGAAAGATTGTGCCATGGTGCTAATTAACATAGGTTGTGTTAAAACATTTGAGCGGATAATAAATATGTGAATGAGGGCCACAGATTGTGGTTAGTTTGGATTCCTTTAAATCTGGTTAATTGATCATGGCAGCATGGCTCTTCTTTTGCAAGAGGACAGTGCAATGATAGGAAAAACAGAGGAAAACCTACTGTGTAACAGGAACTGCTCAGACACTCGGGGTTCACGGGGAAATGAAATACTTATGTCCATCCTTAAGGATTTAGTAATTATATGGGGGATATGGATCTATAAGCAGAGAACGTCAGCATAACGTGGTAAGTGCTATGATAGACATACGATACGCCATGCTCCTCGGGAGGATAGATGGGCCCCTGTCTAAGCTTTTAGAGTCAAAGAATCCAGAGGAAATAAAGACAAACAGAGGGAAGGGGTTCCAGAGGAGGGGTGGCATAGCACAGGGGATTCTGCATCAGTAAAGAGATCAATATGACAAAAGCTTAAAATACCCAGTGGAGAGTAGCTGAAGAGTCTCTGGCAGTCAGATCACAGAGGGTCTGTACGTTATGTTAGAGGTTCACATGTTATCCTCTTGGTGATAGAGACCCAGCAAAGACCGGGAATGATGTGCTCGCTCTGGGGAAGGAGGGAAGGTGGATTCAGGTGTCAGGGAGAGCAGTAAGAACAGTATTGCCATAGTCTTGGGGAAAAAACCTGAACTTTGACAAGGATAGTTGATTGAAGCAGCCAAGGCAGACCTGATGCACAGCTAAGAAAGGCAGAATGGATGGTAATTGAAGTTCTGAGGTGACCCCCAAGCTGATGGTTTGGCTGATTAGGTAATTTGGGGTACAATTTGTGTACAGAATAGTGGAGAGAAATCAGGTATGGGAATTCACTTTTTTCATGTGTATTTCAAGGTTTCTATAAAACATTTCAGTAGAGATATCCAGGACGTAACCACATGCTTAGCCCTGAATGGTGGACAGCAGGTCTGGGAAGGAAATTCCAATTTGTAAGGTATAAACATGTAAATGGTAGTGACGACTCTCAGAGAAGATGAGGACTAAGAGAAGAGAGGACAGGAGGGGCCGAGGGGGGCCCAAGAAGAGAAAGCCTGGAGGGAGATACTAGGGGGAACAGGCAAAATGGTGTCAAGGGACCAAAGACGGCGTCACTCCCAGAGGCCTGAGGAAGGTGGTGTGATCCAAAGACAGATGGAAGCAATGACATCAGCATAAGGACTTAGAAAGAGTCCCCTGTAATTAGAAAAAGTAACTTAGGTGACTTTCTCAAGGCAATGTCCCTGCAATGGTGGCAGCAGAAACCCCCCAACAACCAGTGCAGTAAATGCAGAGAGTCCTTCTCCATGGAGAACTTGGGGTGGCAGGCAGGGGGGGAGGCTGGGACTCATCATCCTTAATCATCAGAGAAATGCAAATCAAAACTACTTTGAGATATCACCTAACCCCAGTAAGAGTAGCCCACACAACAAAATCCCCAAACCAGAGATGTTGGCGTGGATGTGGAGAAAAGGGCACACTTCAACACTGCTGGTGGGAATGCCCACTAATATGTTCCTTCTGGAAGGATGTTTGGAGAATACTTAGAGACCTAAAAATAGACCTGCCATTCGATCCTATAATTCCTTTACTAGGTTTATACCCAGAAGACCAAAAGTCACAATATAACAAAGACATCTGTACCAGAATGTTTATTGCAGCCCAATTCACAATTGGTAAGTCATGGAAGAAGCCCAAGTGCCCATCGACCCACAGTGGACTAGCAAATTGTGGTACATGTATACCATGGAATACTATGCAGTCTTAAAGGAAGATGGAGACTTTATCTCTTTCATGTTTACATGGATGGAGCTGGAACATATTCTTCTTAGCAAAATATCTCAGGAATGGAAGAAAAAGTATCCAATGTACTCAGCCCTACTATGAAGCTAAATTATAGCTTTCATATGAAGACTATAACCCAACTATAGCACAAGACTATGGGGAAAGGGCCAAGGAAGGGGAAGGGAGGGGGAGGTTTTGGTGGAGGGAGGGTAAAATAAAAAATAAAAAAATAAAATAAAATAAACCATGCAAAAAAAAAAAAAAAAAAGAAAAAACTAAAGCCCACAGCCCCAGCCAGAACTAGCATTCAGACTCCTGCATTGGGGCCTTTCCACAAGAAGTTTAATGAAATGATTTCTTTTTTCCTTTGTCACAAATAATTATAACATTATTAAAACAAAACAAATATAAAAAATAAATAAAATTGATGCTTGAACTTCACAAATCTCAGACTACACAGGACCTTGTAGACCACAGTAAGATTTTGAACTTGATACTAAGAGTCATAGAAGGTAAAGAATTTTAAGCAGGATTAATGTTTTTTAAAGATTCCTCTGATGCTACCATTGGGATCCTATTCCTGTGGCCTTGGATAGCCACAGTGTAAGTGGCTACTTGGATTTGAAACCTATGTTGGAACTAGACTTGCTTGTTCTCGTTAATAGATGGGGGGAAGGAGACAGAGAGAAGTATCAAGGATGATTCCTATATTTCTGGCCAGAGGAATTTTACATTTAATCTACCACTTACTGTGATAGAAAGACCAAAAGAGGAATAGGTTGAGACAGAAAGGAACAATCCAGGGTTCGTTTCTGGACTTGTTACATTTCAAGTGCCTCAGATTCAAAGTCACAAAGATGTGAAATCAACCTAAGTGCCCATCAACTGATGACTAGATAAAGAAAATATGGTGTGTGCACACATGTGGCCATGGAGCACTACTCAATGTTAAGAAAGAATGTAATAAGATCTTTTGCAGCAATTTGTATAGAACTAGAGGCCATTATCCTAAATGAAGTAACTCAGGAACAGAAAAATAAATGTTGCATGTTCTCATTTATAAGTGGGAGCTAAGATGTGGCTGCATAAGAACACACAGAGTGGTGTAATGGACATTGGAGGCTCAAAAGGAGGGAGGTTGGGAGGGTGTAAAGATGAAAAATGACCCAGTGGTACAATGTAGCCATTTGTGTGGTGGGTACGTGGAAAGGCCAGATTCCACCTCTATACAATATGTGCAGGTAATGGAATTCAACTGTACCCCTTAAATCTATCGAATAGTAAAATCACAATAAGGTACCACTGTAGACCCATTTGATTGGATGAATTTTTCAAAACCAGACTGACAATTCGAAGGGTGAGCAGAGCAGGGACGCAGAGCAAGCAGATCCCTTTGCTGGTGGGAGTGAAAACTGATGGTCACTTACACCTGTGGTGCATATTACAGGGGTATTTGCGAAACTTGGTAAATGTAGAATGTAAATGTTTTGGCACAGTAACTGAGATAACACCAGAAAGGCTATGTTAACCACTGTGATAAAAATGTGTCAAATAGTTAAAAAAAAAAAAAAAAAAAGTTAGATGTGGTCACCACTTGACCTAGAAATCCTGCTGCTAGGTATTTACCTTCACATAAAACCCTGTACAAAAAGTTCCATAGCCGCTTTTATTCATAATTGCCCAAACTGCAAACACCCCAAATGGCTTTCAATGACGAATTGATAAAGTATGGTACACAATTGAATAGTGCTCAGCAATTAAAATGAATGAATCATTGATACCCACACTTGGATGACTCTCAGAATCAGCCTAAATGAAAGGAGCCTTTCTTAAAAGGCTGCATTTTATGTGATTCCATTTTCATGACATTTTTCAAAAGTCAAAACTGTAGTGATGAAGACACAGATTAAAAAAAAAAAAAAAAAAGGTCAGTGTTTGCTGGGGATTAGGAGGGAAGGTGTCATTGTACAAGGCAGCACTTCATGGACCTGCTCAGTATACTGATTGCAGTAGTGGTTTACGGATATATACTTGTGATAAAATTCAGACAACTGTACATTTAAAAAGTCAATTTAACTGTGTTAATCTAAAAAATATATATAAAAGCTTTCCCCAGCTAGTATTAAAATTAACCTCAGGTGCCATGAACTATCAAAAGAGGAGAGGATACACTCGTGCACATTACAGCTCAGAGGAGTGTTTTGCCACCAGATAGACACTTAGGAGTTATCAGCACATGGATGATATTTAAAGTGTGGGAGTAGATAAGGTTTTGCAGGAATAAGCACCATGGAACTTAAAACATCTTGAGGCCCAATACAAGAGAAGAAATCCTTCAGTGCATCTTTGTATGAAAAGGATGATATTACCACCCATAAAACACAATGTCAGCCCTATCAATTAAGGACATTTAGCTGCATGGAATCCTCTCTCCACTGTCCTCGTCATTGTCATCTTGCTACAGATCAGTGAGGACTTGACAGTGGAGCAGCAGCTGAAAATCACTGCCCTAGAGTTTGTGCAACAACCCTAGGCAGGAAGGACCTGCTTTTAGTAGCAGGAAGTCTCATGTACACCCAGCCTCTCCTGACCTCGTAGACTTTCCAAACTCAAAATGCATCTGAAGTTTCTGAATCAACTTAGTATGGGACCAAAAGTCACAGAGTGGCACAGACTCTCCAACATGACATCAGTTCTGTCCTGTCTGGTGATACAAAGCCAGTTACTTCCTGTGTAGTGCATTCCTTGGTCAGAGGATGACATAGCAAATTGTCGTACAGTTATGCGTGTGTCATAGGCAGTCACCACTTGCATAAGCAGCGCCTTTTTCTGCCCATCAGGACGTTGGCAGTCCTCACAGTATTCTTTCTTACTGCATCTGGTACAGGTTCCTAACTTCTCCTATTTCAGTGTCCAAGCCAGTCCTAACCAATCAGATCCTTATCCACTGTGATTCTTAATAACAACATTTTTAGTATTTGTGTCATGCCTGCCCTATGTGCTGTTTATCTTACATAAACCTGCAGCACAACCTAGGACCTCGTTGTCATGTTACAGAGGAAGAAACTGAGGCTGAAAGATCACCATCTCAGATGCACATTTCAATACTGTAATTAGATGCTATCAGCTGCTACCATGAAAACTCTTTGAAGACCGAGATTGTGCTTTTCCTGTTTGAACTCTCAGCACCCAACGGTGCTTGGCACATTTTAGGTATTTATTAAACACTGAGTTATGGAAGACCTTGAGTACTCCAGAGTGACAGAAGCCTTCAGAAGGTCAATGAGTATGTCTCACATGATTTAGTATCCAGAATAATATTCAATAAATATTTGAAAGGTTGAGTTTGTGGATTTAAAAGTGCCTATAAAAATCTTCAGTAAACTGAGAAGTTTCAGAATGAAGGTGCTGGCGGAAGGATTATTTGAGCCGTCTTAACATGCTATTACCACACCTGTGGGGCTGACTCTTACTTAAGCATTCTTATTCATAACCTAGATGAAAGCTGCTCGTTTTTAGAATTCACTAATGATTCCAATTTGGAAAGTATCAGGAGCAGCAGCTCAGGCAACAGAAATAAGATGCAAATGACCTTTGAGGCTTGAGGTACGTAGGCTGGGAATAGTAAGTGAGCATTTGAAGAAGGCGAGGCAGCAAATGCACCTGGAGAGAGGAAGCCAAACAGAGCTGTGTGGGGAAGCAGCCATCAGATCTCAGTGATGCCAAAGCAGGCCCAGGGGGCACGTGGTCTGCAAATTAAATTCAGGCCAGCCGAGCAGTCTGGCAGGATGAAAGCGAAGTCCAGGTTGAGGCTGCCTGCACAGAAGGGCGCAGAGTAACAGTTCCTGTGTGGACAGTTGTAGCTCAGTGGCACCTGACACCACGTGGTGTGTTGCCACCACTTCATTATCCGGGAAGCTAAGACCATTTGGAAGAAGTACAGAGAATAGCAACAAGAGTGAGTGAATTCAGGAGCCCGAGGAAAGGACATGGGTGAAAGATGAAAAGGATCAGATAGCTGTGGTTTAGCTGCAGAAAGCCAAGGGAAGAAGGAGATGTCTAGAAATAAATAAGAAATGTTCAGGTCTGCCTAAAATAGCCAAGTGGAAACTTGTGGGTGACCCATCAAATCAAGACTGTTCAGATGAAAATGGACATTTTCTTCTTAGTCACAGGCTTCTTGCCTAAACCAACACTCTGTCTATCCACGTGCTCAGTAATTACTATCTTAGAAAATAACTTCCTTTGCCAGAAGAGTATTGGATCTTGGAACTAGACTGATCGGAAGGGAGCACACTGAAAAATCAGCCAAGCTTTTCCTTTGGAGCCCAGTGAGGAGAGGATTAAAGGAACTAGATTTTATTGTGTTCTTTTCATCAGACAATTTTCGACAATGAAGTTGCCTCTTCCCATTCAGACACTTGCAGAACAAAATAGAAACCTTTGTGCACAGGGATGCCTAAGACATGCTTGGCTGGGCTCCGGTTCAATCCTGTCATTGCAATTTACTTCAAGTCAAAGAGAACAAGTTAGATGCTGGTCCACACCCCACCCTGGGCTGTGCACAGGGCTGGAGAAGGCAGTACTTCTGGACTGAAGGTGGACTTTGTGGACTCGACTTTTAAAAGATCAACTGCAAATATCCAAGAAGATGAATTAAGGGTAATCCTTTGTTTTATAGAAAGGAGTCTCTAAAAACAGCAAGTCTCCTGGGCACTATTGAGCCAGTTTTTATTGCTGGATCATTAACTACACTGCTCTTAACCTAGCCCCTGGCTGAGGCAGTCACTCATCAGCTTCCTGGACAATCGCAGCCCAGTCCCAGCACCACTGTCCAGCTGCGGGCTCAGAGGGCTTCCCTGAGCCCCTCAAACACTCCAGGCCGGGAGACACACGCCCCTCCGTCGGCTGGACTTGTGTAGCCTCCCACGTCCTGCCCCATTCCAGCTTCCTGCCCTGCTGGCTCCTTCTTGTCCCTCCCCTCTCAACTCAACTGTCACCTTTTCTCAAAGGCCACCCTATGTACACCTATATCTGCTTGGGATGATTTTGGCTGCAAGTAGGAGAAAACCATATTGGGAATGATTCAAGTCAGTAACTATTAATTCACTAGCTACTCAGCTCTGCAGCCCTGGATCCAGCATCCCTCTTTCCCTGTCCCCCTTCCCCGCATGACTTTGTGCCCCAGGCAGGATGATCATGGTGACCATGATGACTTGGTGGCGTTAAGGGAGAATAAAGTCTGTCTGCCACTTAAGCTCTGCTTTTTCATTCAGGAAGGGGGCACCACCCCCAGAGACTTGGGACTATCTAATTGGTTAGAACTGTGTTATATGCAAGGGAGTCAGGAGGTCACAGTTAGCTCCCCAACCTCTACAGCAGAGGAAGGCAAGTGAGAAGGAGCCGTGGGTGACTAACCCCCAGTGTCCGCCACCCTCTGTGCCTCTCCCCCACCCACTCACTCTCTGCTCTGCTTCTCTCCTTCTCTAAATGGCCTTTCTCATGTTTTTTACTTGTACATCTTTAATCCCACTGGGACATACGTCCTGTGTGGCTGGTTCTCTCACTGGGGTAGCCCCAGCCCCTGGCTCTGTACCTCATGAATAGCAGGTGCTTTATACACCTGGCTTAATTCATGGATTGGTTGGCTGCCCTATAAAAAGGGAAGAAAAATGATCTCTGAAACCATCAGACAATCACGGCCTCCTGGGAAAACAGGATTCTGGTCATCAAAATTCGATTTAAACACATCTCCTTTATTATACAATATTTCAAGCATAAAATAAAATAATGAACATTCTAACACCCACCACTTAGCTCTATGAAACTTGCAGATTTTGTCATTAGGTCCTTGAGGTTTGTTGATGTTGTGCTTCAGGAAAAAGCATCTTGATTACAGTTGAAGTCCCTGCAGCTCTTTGCCTGGTTTGATGTTCCTACCTCTCTCTCTAGAAGTAACCACTGCCTGTGGCTTCTCAGCTTTTGGGCTAAGATCAAGTCCAGAAGTAACCTCTACCTTACGTTTGGAGTTGCTAGTCTAATATGTGTTTTTATACTCTGACTATCAATGTATATGTCCACAAACAATATAAAGTTACAGGGTATCGTAAGTTGTATGAAGTATTATATTTTGTAAAAACTATACAGATTATATAAATACTAAATGTATTATTACCTTTTAGATCTATCTTATTATTGATGTTTAACTATCATTCTATATGTAGCTCTGCTGTATTTTCATTGCATGAATAAACTGCCATTTACTCTTTTTCTATTAAACATTCTGACTATTTACCCTCTTCTCCTATTACAAACGTTGCCACATACAGTTAGCATTTTTCCACATATTTCTTTGTCACATGTGTGAGTGTTTTGACGCACCTAGGAATAAACTTACAGGATGAAGGGGATAGATTAATTTAATTTTCTTTGATTTGGCCAGAGTGCACTACAAGATAGTTGGGCCAGTTGAACTCCCACAAGCGGTGGGTTGAGAGAAACTTTTTCTGCACTCAACAGTTGGTATCCTCAGACCTCAGACTCTGCCTTTTGTCACTCTGTTGGTATGAATGGTATCACTTTGTTTTATTTTGTATTTCCCTGGAAACTGGGAAGGGTGAGGTCTTTTAATAGGTATGTTGACCAGTTAGGTTTTCTTTTATGAAAATCACCCTAGCTAGTGAATGATGCCCCAGGATCATATCAATGTACACAGCTATGATTAATAAAAAAAAAAAAAAAAAATCACCCATTCGTATCCATTATCCTTTTTGAAAGAATAGGCATATTGTTTTTTTCCTATTGATTTATAAAGTTCTTTATATATTCTGGGTATCAATTCTTTGTTATTAATACACATTGCCGATATATTTCCTCAGATTGTCACTAGACTTTTCATGTTGTTTCCGAGGTCACTTTCTGAATAGGAATATTAAATTTCAAAGTAATAAAATTGATCAACATATGACTTTGTAGTTTGGCTTTTTGTGTCTTATATAAGAAATCCTTCTCTATCTTCAAAATCCTAAAGATATCCCACCATATTTTCTTATAAAAGCTTAAAAGTTTGGCTTTCCACAAGTCGTCCAGCTGGAATCATTTTTCTATAATATGGAGAGATCTAATTTTATTTTATTTTTGACATGGAGAACTATATAGTAATTTCAGCAACATTATTGAAGGTTTCCTTTTTGGTCACTGATGGATATTTTTGCCTGGTTGTCTTTTTGAATTCTGTATTATGATTCTGTGATCTATTTTTGGATCCTCGTGTCAGTAGGACCCTTTGATTATTCTTATAGCTTTAGAGACATTATCTTCTAGGGTTTGGTGCAGGAGCTCAGTAGCCACACTGCTTGGACTTGAACCCTAATTCCGCTATTGCCTAGCCATGGACCTAGAGTGAGTCCCTTAATCCCTTTGTGTTCCAGTTACTTTTTCACCTGTAAAATGGTGACAACAACCATATCAAACTCATAATGCATAAAAAACTTCTACCTGGCGTTTTAATGCTCAATGAAAGTTGCCTGCTACTAATAGTAGTGTTATCAGTTTGTCATTAACAGTTGTGATATCTGTTACAACTGGTACAGATATCTGTTACAACAGAGGACAGATCAGTTCCTCTCTCCCCTTTCCTTCCTCTTTAACGTGGTCTTACCTATTGCTGACCTTGGGCTTATTCTAATGACTTGCAAGATTATCTGACTTATAATGTTTCATGACAAAGTCTATCAAAAATGCAAATGTCATTTCATTGAAAGGATTAATTTAAGCCTTCTTAGTCATAAAATTGGGAAAACTTTTTGTTTATTCAGTTCTTTTGTGCAGTGGGAAAGTAAATTTATAATTTATTCCACCAAGGTCAATACACATTTGCTACATTTATGGTTAGGTCCACTTTTGTTGGTTGCTGCTTTGGGGAATAAGGTACTTTTCATATTATTCCTCCTGAATGAGTTATGACTACTGTGTAGAAATGCTGTTGTTACTCATGTGTTGATCCTGTATCTAGCCACCGTGCTGAACACTAATGCTAATGATCTGTAGATGTTCGTGAATTATTTATATAATAAATTGTTTACATTTAAATATTGTTCTCTGTCTTCCTGATGTGTACCTCATATTTAGTCATCTCGTTGTTTTCACTGAGATCTTCTAATAGCATTAAAGAGAAGTAGCAAAAGCAGGCAGGCTTATCTTATTCTAATTTTAATGATAACTTTGTCACATTTTATTATTAAGTTTAATTCTTGCTATAGGCTTTTGATAATATTACTACTTATCGTGTTTAGGAAGTTCCCTTTTATTTCTAGTTTACTGAGACTTTGACCATAACTGAACATCTAATTTTATGACCTACTTCTTTTTGGCATCTGTTGAGTTTATCATAGATTGTGTGTTTTTAACTTGTTAATATTAAATAATGCATTCATAGGTTTTCTAATGTTGAACCGTATTTTCACTCTAAGATAATACATATTGGTTATGAAGAATGTTTCAGAGAAACACTTTAGGTCTTTTCCGAAAAGACAGGAAAGCTGGAGGTTTTTGAGTGATTATTATTTTGATTTCACTTCCTATAGGTTATTTTTAGGTCTTTGTATGTTTACCACTTCTTTATCTCCTTCATTTTTTGGCATTTCCATATTTTAAAATACAGAATACATACAATTTGTATAATAGCAGCAAAAGATGTGAACAGTGGGAGATAAGAAAGGTGGGAGTGTTAGCTCTGCTTGTTTTGAACCATGAAATGAAGGGTCCATAGAACCTCCTCAGAAGTACTGAGATTTGAAAATCTATCAGCCAAAGATTTTTGGAGTAACTTGGTCCAGTACCTTAATTATCTTATTTGCAGAGGAGTTGAATCATGCTGGCCACTTGTCTGAAGACCTGGTGACACCTGTATCCAGAATTACTTAGAATGTGGTCTCTTAACTGCTCAAGATACCTGGGTACTGTCTGTGAACTAGGAGGGCTTGTCTTCTTAGAATTGCCCTGGCTGGTGGAGAATGGGTCTACTCTTATTCTCCTAGAGCCACTATTGTTTCCTTACTGTTTTTATTCATCTTTGGTAATTACACCATTTTTGAGACTTACGTGCACATATAACCTTTTGTAGGTCCAATATTCAGCAAAGAGACTATGTTCTGCTCAATAATTAGAGCTTTCAAATTATAAAATTATTTCAATGTAATCACTTTGGTGGTAAAATGCCGAGCCAGTGTTGAAATAAGGTTTTGATGGTTGTTGAGCAGTTCTATTTCTGAGTATCCCTCCTAATTACATACACATATTCACACCATCACTGAGAAATTGCTGTATCAAAGGAACATTATACACATAGTAATAATGATATGACGGCCTGGCCAATAGGCTTTTAAAAAGATTTCAGAAATTGATTAAAACATTTTATGCCCATCCTTCTTTCAAGGATTTGTGAACCAAATGCCTCATTCCAATTGAAAACGTGTTACAATGAGAATATTCATTTCTCCTCCCCACCTCATCATATGGAGCATAGAGAGAAAGACGCCAAACTCCTGGGAGTTATCCCCTTGATTAACCATGAAGTAATAAACAGAGGGAAGCAGCAACAATTTGTGTATAAATCTCCACCTTTATAGCCTACATTTGCCAACTGTCTCCATATTTGACAGATAAAGTGCATCTGTGAATTTTAAACTTCTCAGGTTACAGTTAAGATATGTAATTAGATTTCCAGAAATATATCTTTCCAAAAAACTTCTGTTGGAGGGAGCAAGGAGAAAGCCAATTAAGCCAACTTTACTCACTTCAAGGAAAAAACCTCCAAGCTGAAAATTGATGGAAGAACTTAACCAACAAGGACGCTTCACAGAGGGCAGGCGATTTCCTGATAGAGGCAGCGTGTTACAGAATTCAGGTTCTTCCTTCCCGGAACAATGGATCAGGAGGCTTGTGTGGTTAATCAAACCAGCTCCTTCAAACATGGGGCTTGATGGAGAGGTGGGTGGAAACTAGTATTTTTGAACATTTGTTGTGTATAGTTTTCTAAGCATTTATACCTATTGAAGGAAAATTAGCTATTTGAGAAACTCTATTAATTCAAACAGGCCAATGAAGAGCTCCTTCAATGCTCTGTAGCAAAAATACATTCTAAATCTTAGGCTGCCAAGGCTAATTTCAGGTTAGAAATATTTCCTGTAACGGGAATGACTATAATGATAAATATAACTAATATTTCCTCAGCACATATCACATGCTAAACACCCTAAACATGAAATAGACCCCAGCTTATTTAATATTCAAGAAAAACATATATAGTAGGTATTAGGTCATTTATAGCTAGAAACTGCAGTTCAGAAATATTGAGTAATTTTGCCCAAGGTTACCCAAACATCTCCTTTGGCGATTTAAATACCTTTTCTTTGGCAAAATTGAAACATACCAGCCAATTATTGTCATTTATAAAATAGCCTTAACGCCTTTAAGCTACCTTGACTAATATATTGGGAAAATTCGTGAAGATACTAGAAATGTCAGCTTATTTGAGTATTTTTTTGGTTAACAAGCCCCCTAAAATTCATGTGGAATAAAGTTCCTGTAGATCTTCATGAAGATTGTGATCTAAAACCAGTATATTGTACTCCATGATTGCTTTAATGTACACAGCTATGATTTAATAAAAAAAATTACCTAAAAATATATAAATAAATAAAATTACTACCTAGAACAAAAAAAAAATTTTTGACAGATGAAACAGACACACAGGAATTACTTGAAGTAATTAAGAACAAAATGTTTATAAATGCAAAGTAGGTAGATAATTGGGATTGAATTCTGTTTTCTCTGGAATTAGTATCATTACCATTAGCTGTAATATTATGGCAATGGGGTGGACAACTCCTTCCTTTAAAGGATTCTTTCTGCTCTCATATAAGTTGGTGATTCCAGTGAGTATAGCAGAACAAATCAATGTGAAGGACATGGCAAGAGCTAACTGAACAAAATGAGGGAGAGTCACCACTGAAGTTCTCCTGCCGGTGAGAAGCTTAAGATCAAAAGCAGGTGATACCCACTGATGGATTCAGAAGTGCTGGGGCAGTGATGTTCAACCGGTGTGCCACGGCACTCTGGTGTGCTGTGAGAGGATCTTAGGTATGCCGTGAAAACGTTTAAAGGCCATTAATTAAATTATTTTTGAAAGAACGTCAAAGCACAGTAAATGTATTCTTTATTTTTACTTTTTTAATTAATTAATTAATTTATTTATTTTTATTTCAGCAGTTTTATTTTCTTCTATTGAATTTCATTTGTTAATTCGGTTGTTTAAACACATATCTGCAACTTCTCAGCTAAATTTGGTCATTTACCTAAAATTTTATTTTCTAGTATATCAAAGGAAGTAAAGCATGTTTCAAGATACTTCAGAAGTTATGTGTGCCAAGAAAGTTTAACTATAGGTTCAAATGTGCCGTGAGATAAAGAGGTTGAAGAACACTGTGCTAGGGGATATTATAATTTGAAGTTAAGGTAGAGTGAGAGGTTCAATCTATTAATGGACTAGGGAAAAAGCAAAAAATCAGCAGTCAAATAGGCGATGTTTCTTTTTTTTTTTTGGATATTTCTTTTCTTCTGCTGTGTTTAGGCTTAGAATAGTGACTAATTCTCACATAAATTGGATTTAATTTTGACCAAAGTACATTATTTAAACATTAATTTTTAATTCAACTTGTTAATATGCTGTTTAGGATATTTTATCCTCATTTATAAGTGACATATGTTTGTAATTTCCCCTTTATAATAATATATTTTCTCCAATTTTAATATCAGGTGTAGCCAGATCAAGTAGAATGATTTCGAAGTATTTCTTCTTTTTCTATTGTCTATAAGATTTGGCATGATCTGTTTTTCGAAATTATCTGTTACTTTTATTTATAAGTATTAGTTGTCTATTTTTTGAGACTTAAAAAAAAAAAAGGCGATGGAGCGACCGGTGGAATACCTTCTTCTACAGTAGCTGGGTAAGGAAAATGGGAGGAAGGGGTGGGTAAAGGGGATATTAGAATTGCTAGGGATCAGGTTTGTTTAGAGGGGCCTGGGTGCCAGGAAAATAAAATCAGAAACTCTGGAGGGAAGACAAGATTTTTAATATACTGATTTACTGAGATATATAAATCACATACCATACAATTCACCCATTTAAAGTGTACGAGTGTGTGTTTTTAGTATGTTCCAAGTTTTGTGGCCATCACAACAACCAGTTTTAGAACACTTTCCTCGGCCTATGATGAAACTGTACCCGTGAGCGGTCACTCCGGGGCCTCTTGATCTCCCTAGCACTGATCTACTTTCCATCTCTGTAGTTTTTCTTATTCTGGGTACATCATATAAATGGAATCATACGTCTGTGGCCTTTTGTGACTGGTGTAATAATATGGGCAAGGTTCGTCCATTCTGTGGTAGTGTCTGCACTTCATTGTTTATAATTATAGCTGAATGACACTTCATTGTATACACCTCTATACATGTGTATTTTATTTATTCATTTTATCAGTTAGTGGACATTTGACTTGTTTACAATTTTTGGCTCTTAGGAATAATACTGCTATCAACCTTCATGTACAAGTGTCTGGGTGGAAATAAGGTTTTACCTCTTGGATATAGACTGAGGAGCAGAATTGCTGGCTCACGTATTAACACTACATTCAACATTTGAGGACATTCCAGACCGGTTTTCAGGGTGGCTGTACCACTTTACACTCCCAGAAGCAGACTATTTGATTGACAACGTTTCTATTTGGGGTTCTGATGTCTCTGCATCCTTGCCAACACTTGTTATCATCTGTCGATCTGATAATAACCCCGCTAGTGGTTGTGAAATGGTATCTCATTATAGTTTTGACTGCATTTCCCCAACAGCTAATGATGTTGTTCATCTTTTCCTGTACTTATTTACTATTTGTTTATCTCCTTTGGGTCAGATCCTTTGACCATTTTTAAAATTGGGTTGTTTATCTTATTATTTAGCTGTAATAATTCTTTGTATATTCTAGATAAACATCACTAATTATATATATGATGTGCAAATATATTCTCTTATTCTGTGACTTGTCTTTTCAATGTGACAGTGTCCTTTGAAGCTCAAAACTTTTTAATTTTGATAAGGTCCATTTTATCTATTTTTTTTGTCTCTTTTACTTTTAGTATCATATTTAAAAAGAATTTGCCTAGCCCAAGGTAAGGAGGGTTTACTCATATATACTTTTTTAGGAGTAGTATAGTTTTAGCTCTTACATTTGAGTCTATAATCTACTTTGAGTTCAATTTCGTGAATGGTGTGAGGAAGGGGTCCAACTTCATTCTTTTTCATGTGAATATACATTTATCCCAGAGCCTTTTGTTGAAAAAATCATTTCCCCTCATAAACTTGTCTTACATTCTTATAAAAACTTGAGTGATCATAGATGTATGGGTTAATTAACAGTCTCAACTCTATTTAATTGATCTTCATGTCTATCCTTATTTCACAATATGCAGTCCTGATTACTGTAACTTTGTAGCAAATTTTGAGGTCAAAAAGTATGAATTCTCTGATTTTTTCTTTTTCTTTGATTTTTTGATCTTGTTATTCTGGATTCCTTGAATTTCCGTATGAATTTTAAGATTAGCTTGTCAGTGGGATATGGGGTATTTGAAACTCCCCAGGCAAGTGTAATGTGAATGGTAAAGGCCTGAGAGGGAGGCAAGTAGCATTTACTGATCACCTGTTGTGCATTTAGCTACTGCATGGGGTAATTTAAGTGTCTTTTATTGTTTAATCCCCATGGTAACTCTGTGGGACAGATACTCCAATTCACAGGTAATAAATCTGAATCTAAGAAAGATTAAGTCTTATCCATAGTTAATAAATAGTGATGTCAAGATTCATCTTGGGTTTTTGCATTAATTATTCTAACTCCCTCCACAAGACACAAGTAGATCTGATAGGCTGGAAACCTTTACACACCTACGGATGGACCTTCTAATCACTAATATAATATTCATATTAGAGCTTATATGTATCTTTCTCCCACTTGGAGAAGGGGAGGGAATTCCAGCCCAAAGTAGAAAATATAAGAAAATAAATTACATTTTTTCAGTCTGGCTTAATCATAACATTGTGGAGAAGGAACATGGCAGAAGAGGAACCTTGCTAGGTGAGGGGTCGTGGCAATTTCCCAGTGACAAACTGTGGTAAATACCCAGGAATATAAAAAAAGAAAGGCAATATACTGAGTTTTCTATAAAGTAAAAATTACTTACATACATGGCTTTTGAGGTTATTTTCTTTCCTGTACATGCATTTAGGCAAAATAGTTTATTGAATTATAGAGAGGATGCATGGATGGTATTTGTTTTTCTTCTTGCTCTCCTTACTTGGTGTAATTAAAAGCTAGCAACCCTATGAAAGTCTCCTAAAATTGTTTCTTTTACTTTGCTACTTCATGAAGGCCAAGTCTAGAATACTTTGAATGCGAAGTATGATGAACCCTTAGGTCTATGAGTAAGAAAAATCGCCCTTCCAACAAATGTGGCTGTATGTTCTCATGCACAAGAATAGAGTTGGACCTCTACTTCCCATGACATACAGAAATTAGCAAAATGAATCGTGACCTTAAATGAAGGGACTAAAATTACAAAACCCCTAGAAGAAAACAGCATAAATTCCTGTGATTGTGGGTTAGGCAATGGTTTCTTCCATAGGACAGAAGAAGCATAAGCAACAGCAACAATAGATACGTTAGACTGTATCAAAATTGACAGCTTTACTGCACTACCAACACAGTAAAAAGATAACCTCACAGAATGGGGGAAAATATTTGCAAATTTTACATCAGATAAGAGACTTACATCTAGTATATATAAAGAATTATTACAATGCAGTTTACAAACTGGTCTCAGGATTTTAATAGATATTTTTTCCGAAGGAAATATACAAGTGGCAAATAAACACAGGAAAAGATGCTCCACATCATTAGGCATCTGTGAAATACAAATTGAAGCGCAATGATGTACGCCCTCACCAATGGTTACTACCAAAATGGTAGATAACAGCACGTTTTGACAAGGATGGAGAAACTGGAACCTTCATACACTGCAGGCAGGTGGGGAAGCAAAATCAAACTTTGAAACATAGTATGGAAGTTCCATACAATGTTATGCCTGCAGGTCTTATGTGATCCAGTAACTCTAAGAAAAATGAAAACCTGTCCACACAAATATTTTTACGTGCATGTTCACAGCATCATTATTCTTTGTTGTTGTTGTTGCAGTTTGGCTGGAGCCCGGTTCACGAACCCACCACCCTCAGTATATGGGGCCGGTGCCCTTCTCACTGAGCCACAGGCACTGCCCGGAAGCATTATTCTTTATAGTTAAAGAATGGAAATAGATACATTGTCAATGAAATAATGAATGGATAAAAATGCAGCGTGTCCATAGAATACAATATTATTCAGCAGTACGACATATTAATGCTATAACATAGATGAAGCTTGTAAACAGGCTAAGCAGAGCAAGCCAGTCACAGAAGACCACATAGTAATAATTCCATTTATATGAGGTATCCAGCATAGAAAAATCTACAGAGACAGCAGTTTAGTTGTTTCCTGGGGCTGGGCTGGGACAGTAAGGAAGGAGCAGGAATGAGAAGTGACTGCTAATGGGTGTGGAGTTTCTCTTTGGGCTGATGGAAATGGTGTAAAATTAGATTGCGGTGATGGATGCACAATTCAGTGAATATACTAAAACCCACTAAGCCCACATTAAGTGGGTGAATGATATGGCATATGTGTGTTATGCCACAATAAAGCTGTTAACGAGAAAAGAAAGATTACTACGTGTCAGTGGAGGATAGGCGGTAAGAGGCTGAGATCACAGACATGTTTAATGTAGTCCAAGGAAGTCAGAAGGAAGATTTAACCAGCAGAGTGTCCGTGGGGATAACACAGAGGAACACACACAGGATTACGTGGCGGTAACTAAGCGGGCCATCTCAACATCGTCAACATCTCCCTTGATGGGTAGTAACTGTCACTTTATTTAAAAACATCACAGCTGAAGTGTCTATCTACCACCTCCTGAGTTATCCTGTTTAATCAATGAAGTTAATTTTACTGTTTGAGGCAAAATTTTCTTGTCTACATCATCTACCACCCATTGTTTTTCATTCTGCCTTATAAAATAGACATGTCACTAAACACTTATTCACCAAACTTTCGGTTGGCTAACAGACGATTAAGATCTATTGACGATTATAGAATGTAAGAGTGTTTGTACAATGAAGGTCAGAGAGACGAATGCTCAAGTCAGAATTTTTGAAACTAATTAATTAGCTGTCCAGAGGACGGGATTAATACATCTGGGCTGTGTGTGGAAGACACTGGAGCCCCAATTCTACATGGGGCTTCTACATGGCATCTTTCTGGGGTATTGAGAAGGTCCTATCAGTACTCCTGACATTCAGCTTAATCAAGATGTAACCCTTTTAGGCAACTTAACAATATGTTCACATTACATATTGTAAGGTATTAAATATTTAATACAGTCTCTTAAGAGTCTATTAAATATTTAACTAACACTGCTACAGAATAATATGCCCAACAATATGGCTGCATCAACATGAGAGATTGGTTTTCAATCTTGTTTGGCAACTCTCTCACGGAACCAGGTAGACAGACATGAGAACTGGAGAAAAAGAAATGGATCTTAGGCCGTGAGCCATAGATAAAACTAAGTCTTTCCCGGTGAGCCTGCTTTGAATTCCCCGTCACTTTCCATCTGCTGACAAAGGGACAAACTTGGAGGGGCAGGTGCCTGATGTCCCCTCTGTCAGGAGGATTGGAAAGTATGACAAGAAGTCATACTGATTGTTTCTGACGCTTGCTTTGAAATGTTGTGATTTTCACCCATCCAATTTTCTTTAGTATTCCCCAGAGGAATTTCAAGTCTCAGAAACACCCTGAGGGCAAAGTCAGGCATATTTAGAAAGCAATTTAACTTTCATGCCCAAAACATTAGAAATGGTAACAATAATAAAAATATTTTACATTTATTTAGCGTGGTATAGTTACAAAGATAATAAATAACAAAAAATACATTGTCTTATTTAATTTACACAAAACCAAAAATTATGCCATTTAGCTGTTTGATATATGTTTTGATTGATTATTTTATGGAAAAATAGGAAGCAAAAAAAGTTTTTCTCCAGAGAAAAATATAGTAAAACCTATGGAATGGTTATTAGCGCAGTTCTATGAGAGTGCTCAGCAAACGTGCTTCCTCCCTTCTGGTCTTGTAAAGATGTTTTGGCTAATGGATGGTACATGTTCCCAGCATCTGTAGCAGAGGAGAATTGCTATTGTTTCCCTCATTTTGTGCAAGAAGGAGCCATTTAGTGTGCAATGTTCAGGGACGAGGAAGGGATGCCAGGAAGAAGACAAGAAGTGTGGAAGTGTGTAAACAATGAACTTGACTTCCTTCCTCTTTCTCCAACAAGGACAACCATTCGAAGGAAGTAGGCCGTCTTCCCCTGCCTTCCTACTTTTCTCCTAATTAGGCTGTGGGCTTAATTTTGTGGCACTCATTCAAAAGAAACTGAATCTCCAAGTCTTTAGTCTTCAGTAATTGGTTGTCACTTTTTTTTATTCTAGGTATTTACTTTTGTACCTTATTTGTATTTGTAACAGGGCGCTAGGCCCCAGCGCATACAGCTGCATCTGTATGGTAAACTCACATAGGTCACACTCAGCCTGGTTCCACTCCTACAGGGTATGTAACATAATTCGGAAGAAAACGCAACAAATGACTTCCGGCTTCCAGCAAGGCCAGATTCTGTGTTAAGTGCTAAATCAGTGGTGGATCCACTGGCCTTGCCAAGCCTATGAGATCGAATGATAACACACCAGCCAGACTCAAATATGCAAAGTCATCGCAGCTGCTTTATTTTTCTGACACTGATCTAATTTTCCTGAAATTTCACCTTCCTCTTGGATAGAGAAACTTCAGCTTGCTAATTCTGTTTCTTAATTTTCCTTCCATTTAAAATATTTTCCTGTAGGAAAATTCTTGGCCTTTATAGAGTTCTTCCTCCCCCCACTTTCGGTTCCCAAAGATATTTGTGGGTACATGGTGGGGGTGTCCATCAGCTGGTCCTGGTGTCCAGCAGGAGAGGCCCCCTGATCTCCTGTGCTTTTCACTCAGCTCCCTGGGGTCAGCCTTAAGGGGCCTGGCCATGCTGGGAGCAACTGGGCAAAGCCTCCCTACAAGCTACCCTCCTGCTTTTGTCCTCCAGATAGCAAGGGGAAGCTTCTGGAGACTTTCTACATCACACAGGAGTTGAAAGTTTGAGGTAGATGATCTGAAGCCATTTCATTCGGGTGGGGCCCCCACTGCGGCCTCCTTTAAGAACACGATTGCCCCCCTCCCCTAGGAGGCATCAGGATATGTCTTATAGACTTTACGTACCTCGTTCTTTCCCTGGTTCTCTCTGCAGGGAAATTCCTCTGGGAAAGAGGAGGCCCTTCTGTTTTCTCTAAGTCTTCTTCCTGGGGCACTAGGCCTCCCAGCTCAGCCAGCTGATATGGCAGAAAATGTGCCCTTTCTCCATTTCTATGTTATAGAAAGAAAAAAATGTGCCGGGTTTGTGCTTTAGGCTGGGGTCTTGGTGTGTTCATTGAGGCTAACAGATTTTAGGTAGTCATTTTCATTTTCAACAAAACCAATCGTTCAAAACAATTGCCTTGTTTCCAGCATCAAAGGTCTGCGTCACCAAAGTTGCATATCCTCTCTCCGCAGCCCTGCCCTGCAAGCCTCCTGGGCCCTGGGCAAACAGGTAGCCCTGGAGCAATGCAGGGGTAAGCACAAAGAAATTCAGAAGAAAACGGCAATTCACATAATTCAAAATTATTATCTCTATCATGAGACTAGGAAGAGCCCTTGGTTCAGATTTTCTTTTGCGAGTATTTCCATTTGGAACAGTGTTGTATTTTTGTGTGTGTTTGTCTCCAGTGATCGGTTGGTATTCTCCTATCACTTGGAAACTAGAAAGGTAAATTCCGCATTTATATTTGATAAATAAAGATTTTGCTTTTAAGGAAAAGGTGACTTCCTTGGCTAGTAGATATTAGGGACAGTGAACAGCAGATGCCATATGGAGCCCTGGAACAGACAAACCCCAACCAGTAAGTGTCTCCCAGATTCTGCTCCAAAATAGTCCCATATTATATATATGTAGATATACACATTCATATATATACAGATAAAAATGTAGTTTTATTTTTATATAAATATATATAAATAGTGACTATATATACTGTGTGTATCAGATATGGGCTGATATATATAGTAGCTTTATAAAAGGACCTGGCTTAACAACTGGAAGGTGAAGAACAGTTTATATTTAAACCGTCCCAATAGTGGAGGATTGTGACAAGAGCCTCCTAACTGGTCTCCATGCTTCCAGCTCCCCTCTCTAGAGTTGCTTCTCTGCTCAGCAGCCAGAACCTCCCTTATAAACCTAACCGTCCAGTGGCTTTCCTCCAAGACTCAGAAGGAAAGCTCAGGCCCTTCACAATGGCCCTGCAGGTCCCCACGTCTCAGCTCAGCCTCCTCACAGCCACACTGGGCTGCCCGCTGCTGCCCCAGCCTCCCACATGCCCCTCCGCAGGGCCCTTCCTGCCACTGCAGTTGGGTTTTCGGAGCTCCCCTGTGTGTACTTCCTTCACACCCAGTTCACATGTGGCCTACCCAGAAAGCCTCTGGACCATCCGGAGTAAACACAGTCCTCTGGCCATGTCTGCCCTGTCATTCTCTCCCAGTTTCAAGCTTCCCTAGTGCATACTCGCACTGTGAGAATTTCTTTCCCATCTCTCTTTGGAGAGTACCCTACATGAGAGGGGTGGGCTTTGCATACTGCTGAATGCCCAGCTCCTAAAATAGTATCCAGCGCAAACCAGGTCCTCAGCTGTGATGCCCACCTTCTGCTTTGTTGGGAATGTCTCCATTTTATCACCTTGTCCTCGCAACCCACTCTGCCCCAGTGAGTCCAACACAGTGGGCTGCCCTGCCCTCAGTAAACAGGTGTGGGATGAAGAAAGGGAAGAAGGAAGGCAGGGAAGGAGTGGGGAAAAAGAGCCGAAGAATGTTAACATTTCCTTGTTCTATATGGGAAAAGCAAAACAGCATTTTTCTCCTCTGTTTTCAGGGAAGGCCTTGATGCAATTAAATATGCTTTTTGAAAGCCACAAGGCCCTGTTATTCTTGGTTTTGTTGTTTCGTGGAACCATAACACATTTGATTGGAATTTCAATGCCAGGTTTAATATACTATGCAAGCTGGTATAGGCTCTAAAATTATGCATATTCATGGGAGCAATCACACCCTTACTTTTGATATGTCTGGCAAAGTAAGGTACCAACAAGAGAACAATAATCAAAGACAGGAGAGTAGCAACATTATTACTTACTTATGACATTTTAGGAGAAAAACTCAAGCAACATGAAAGACTGTTCCTCATGATACACTAAAACTAACAAAACAAGGTGATAAAATGTCATATTTTTCTTTTGTACAATAAAACATTGGAAAGCTACACCCCCAGGATTTGCAATAATATCCAAATGTGGGAGTAGTTAATAATATTGAAGTTTTAATTCCTTTGGTATTTCAGAGCTATCCTTTGAAAAGCTCAAATCCTATCAAACTGGTGCTTATGAGAAATAGATATCACTTCTGAATACTGAAATTATGGTTGCCAAGAACCTTCTGTGCATTTATCTACCCTGACAATTCTCAGCCTGTCCAGAATGGGGGTGGAACTTTGTAATCAGTTTGTGGACTAAGATAAGGGAGGGCCTCCCTTCCAAAATGCCTCAGCTTGGAACTGCCATTTGGTGCCAGGTTCTCTTCTGAGTATATGTTATTTTCCCGGAGCAAATAATTATATACAGGAATATATATACCCATGCCTTAGTCGTTTCATCTCTATGGCGAACATAAGATTATTGCTGCAAGGGTTATTTTGACAATGGGAAAAGAGGCTTTAGAAATTAAACACAGGAAGAAAGCAGTTTAAACTCAAGACAGGAATCCTTTCTTATTCTTTTATATTCCCAGTGCCTGGCGGACACCTTGTTAGTTCACTGTGGGTGTTAGGAGGTTCCGTGCCTACTAGGTTGTTCCATCTTGTAAGCGGTCACCCTGTGAAGCAGGTGCTGTTACAGTCTGTATGTGAAGCTCAGGGACATTGACAGGCTTGCCCGAGATCAGACCACAAGTACGTGGTACAGGTCTGACTCGAACCCTGCTCTTCTAAGTAGAGGCTGGTGTTCTTTCCAGGCCACCAGCTCATCTCTTCCAGTGATGGAACTAATTTGTGTATGAAGTACTTAACATTGTTTTCAGATGCCCAAGCCTATCTGTGGCAGTGTTCCAGAGGGTTGTGCCGAGGCTGCTCCTGTGTTTTATGTGTACTTTCTTCCTGGCGTTCTTTGCAGACCATTTCTACACCAGCATGAGAGTTGTCTATAAATCCCGTGCAGTTGCATTGTAATTTGGAATCTCTGCGGGAGCCTGACCACATTGAACCAATGCATGGATTAATGCCTATTTCAACACACACAACCATTCCCCAAGGATGCTGGTGGTTCCTACCCAAGCAAACAATAGTAGACTGAAGTCCTCTGTCCTGGCGAGGGGGCGATAGAGAGGCCCAGTGGGAACACTGGCACACAGCTCCTTCCTTAGCGTGCAGGCGCATTAATGAGCCATCGCCTTCGCCTCACATCCCAGGTTTGCCAAGAGTGTTTCCGCTCATGTATCAAAGCAAATTCATGTCGGGGGTGAGTGGAAATGACAGTGGTATTCATGCCTGCACTAAACATTTTCTTGAACCCATTACAAAAGATTCGTTTTCCAAATGGGTTTTGTTAATTTATTTTTTTTTTCTTTTTGTCGTTAGAAACCTGGAAGAAAATTGAGAAGAATAAATGGGATTACACTGTCCCAGGGGATGACTTGTCTACAGAAGCATCCCGGGCGTATGGAATGGCGTATAGAGCAGACCTTAATGAGGCCTGCTTGTCAAAAGATCTGATATGCTTTTTGCAGAATAACATAACTCCTTTCTCAGCAGTTGATAAACCATTCCCTAGGGAAATGAATGAAGGGCCATATACTGCTGTCTCTGCTACCAAAATGTACACTTGTTTGACGTGAATGCAACAAAAACAAAAACAAAGAAAAAAAAACCCTGCTGATTTCTCTATTTTCAAATTATGTTTTCTTTCCAAGACATATTTTGTTGTATTGGTACAAAACACATTCAGTACATGCAAGGAGAAGGAAAGATTCCAGTCTGAAAATGGATTTCAGAGTGGGAGAAGTGAATTAATAGAAATATGCCAGGTCATTTAATTTAACCAAGTACAGGGGCTACCAGATTAGCCGTGTGTGAGCTGAAACAAGTAAATAAGATGCTGTGTTTGTCCTGCTGCAAAATTAGCCAGGCAAATTAAAATAAGACTCGGAGGCAAATCAAAATGACATATTCAAAAGAAAATCATGTTAACGAAGGTTGCAAAAGCAACTTTGTTAGCAAGTCCACTTTAGAAGTGCTGTCTAGATGTGAATAGCTGATTGTTTGAAAAAGAAACAGCCCCCCAAATGATTACTCCCCAAATAAGACTATAATTGAGACCTCCTAGGATGGCATTTAATGAGTTTGTTCCTGTTTATTCTCACCCTGTACATTATTCCTGGCTGCAGGTTAGGTTATACCCCAAAATATCATATTTCTTACTAGAAGCAGCATTGAGTAATTGGGTGCTGCAGGGCGTACCGTTCAATACTGAGTCATTTTGATTAGGCCCATATTTTATCACTTGTGCCATTAGCATCAGGGATTTTTTTTTCAAGCCATGAAAACGACAATGTTCTTCTATTTGACGTTCACAAAATTTAAACAATCCATAGCTAATGTCTACTTTTCAAAAATCAGGTGACTGGGTGTCTCATGCATGTCAGGGCAGTGCGAATCCCTGGCTGCTTTCTGTCCAGGGCTGGGTGTGAGGCTGGTCCATTTTCTATGACAAAGCAGCAGAGGTAAAGGGGGGCTGGGCCTTGCTCTGAACCGTGGAAATAATGGCTCTCATTTAGGTGGTTAATCCAGCCATTTCTGAATGGTGCGCGCTCATGTTTGTTGAGCTAACAATGTCCATCTTAAATCAATAAGACATGTAAACCTTTATGGAATATCATTAAAAATGTATGTATAATAATGGGCCATTTTTCACCTGTGCTTTGGATCTTCCGCACTCAGACCAAGGGTGTGGAGAGACCTCCCTCTCTCTCTTTCCTCCCTCTCTCTTTCCTCCCTCCATCCTTTCTTTCTCTCTCTCCAATTATTGTACGCCATGCTGTTGATTAAGTCTATCTGTTTTGTTCTTATTTTGCGTTTTTCCAATCCCATATGTTCCTCTGTTTACTCTTCCACGCTTCCTAACAAATTACTTTAAAAAGGTGTATGTCTTCACTACCTCCCTGCATTTTTGTTTCCTTCTAAGTCCTGCAGCTGTTTTTTTATATTTATGCACTATTAAGCTTATCAATGATATCCTATGTTGCTAAAGCAGGTGGGTTTTTTGTTGTCTTTTATTTAATTTTCTGGGTTATCTGACACATCTCCCTCTATCAAAGTGTTTTCTTTCCTCACCACCCTGGTGGTTCTTGCTTTAGCTCCTCCCCAGGATCTTCTCGACCCAGAACAGTCATTCTCCCTAGGGCTTTTCTTGGTTCTCTCTTTTCCATTCGATGCTCATCTCTGGGTAACTCCATCCAGGCTCCTCCGCATCTTTAGGTATCACTGATAATGTTCATATTCTCAGCCAATGCCTGCTGAGGTCCAGACACAAATGTCAGTGATCTACCAGATGTCTCTACTTCAGGCCCCTTGTAGTCAGCTACACTTCAAACTGTCAACCACTAAACACATCCTACCTTTTCTCAGACCTGCTATTTGACTTACTTTCCTAACAGTGGTGATGGATGAGGCTTCTGACAAAGTCTAAAGCTAGAATCTCAGTTATCCAAGTATCTTCTGTATTCAATTTCACAACAAATCTCATCTATTCTGCCTCATATCTGTATACTTCTCCCCATTCCCACTGCCATTTAATTGTTATTTCCCCACCAAACTACTACAACATCTTCTGAAATATTATCCCCGTTTCAGGTATAGACTCCTTCAAAATGCAAATCCAGTCATATTATGTCCTCAGTTAAAATCACTCAATGGTTCCCCACTATTTCTAGACCTTACCTTAACATGGAAACTTTTTAAAAGTCGTCCTGAACTTATCTTCTACTTCCTTGGCTCCTTCCCATCTCTACAGCTCGACCACACTACTTTTATTTTCAAAACATCTTTGACATTATGATTTGTTTTGCTTTACCACTATCTGCCTCCACTTTGCCATAGCCTTCTATATCTCCACCCCCTTCTTCTTCCATTGATGATTTATTCTTCGAACCTTATATCTATTATCACTTCTACTGGAAAGCCTGATTTAGACTTCCCTCTGCAATTTGCATGCACCTCTCCTAGCACTGACTGAACTTGGCTGTAGTCACTACTGGTGGTAAATGTGTGATTTGCCTTCATAGTCAAGCCCAACATAGTACCATATTGTTAGATGCTCGCTGATTTTGGAACAAATGAATAAATTAATGAAAGAGTGAGAGAAATAACTGAACCCCTTTTGAACTCTTGGACCAAAAAAATGTGGATTGCCTCTATCTTTACCCATCGACTTTTTTAAAAGATCACTTCCATAGTTATAAGGGCCAATAATCCCTGTGCATGCCAGTTGAAGGATTTTCAAAGCCATGGTTTTATGATGATTGTAGAAATTGGATCCTCTTTCTTTCAGAAATCATGTTTGATTAGGAAACTCTGTTGAATTTTTTTTATCTCTATTACTGTCTTTTTTTTAAGAGAGGGAGTCTTGCTAGGTTGCTTAGACTGGTTTCAAAAAGAGCTTATGCCATCCTCCCAAGAAGCTGAAACTATGGTACACACCACCACACTCAGCCACTAGCCTGTGTTTTAAACCTTCAGAGTACTATAGGTATTTACCATCTTATATGTGCAAATATTAAATTTTTTTCTGGAAAACAAGAATACAAGGATAACTAAGATTATAAAGAAGAAAGAAAGTTTCCCTCTTATGTATGTGTTAATTCAAAACTATTATGATACTCATTATAATTTGTACTATTTGGTCCTGGTGGTTTGCGAGGTAATGACTTACATACAATATCCAGATAGGTTTTCTTAATTCTCTACTAAGAAGAAAGAGTGGAGATTCCTAAGTTCTCTTATAGCAACTCTTTTAACAAAAATTATTTTCCTTTTAAGTAAAATACATCATGATAACATCACATTATATTTTCTAGTTTTCTTAAATATTAGGCATTTTCTTTTTAAGAAATTTCAATCTTCCTCATGGAAGAATAATTAGTCAATTCCTTAAATTTAACAAAATCATCAGTAAGAATTATTGACCATTTATGTCCAGGCAATTGGTGAAATGATAGACATTACAATTTTTTGTTTAAACTATCTTTTTTCTTTTTACCTATTCTAGTAATATCTCTGCATGTAATTTATTTTATGCAAAGGATAATGATGTTTTCTTATCCATGTAACATATTGTTTCCTCTTTTTATAATGAAAGAAAATTGTTGACCTAGGTGACTGAATCAGTGTCTATCACCTACTCAGGTGCTAGGCAGTGCTCAGGAAAGGTTGCATGACTGGATGAATTCCAGGGCAGGTGAACATTAAGAATTGAGGAAAAATAAGAGTGAAACAGTCATTAGTCGTTTTTGTTTCAAATCCATCACCTCTTGCCAGTTTCTCCAAGAAAAGTTAATTGTCCATGTGACAAGGACTTTATATCCTTATGTCACTTGCTTCTGCTCCTTTCTCCCACCAGTTTTTCTTTTTTCTTGGAAGAACTTTGCCTGATCACCAGATGCACACTGTTAGCTACTGAAGAATCTCTTGTCTGTCTCTTTAGCTTCTCCATAAATGCACACATTTCTTCATTTGTTTTTAAGGCAATGCTGTATGTGTAATCATGTGTGAATCTTTATTGAACACTTATGGAATGAGCCACCTGTTCTTACAAATTAGCTGAGTTCTCAAGAAGGCCCAAATTAGTGAATTAGTTGATGAAGGAAATTTGTTGCAGAGACAGCAGGCAGCTAAGGAATTTTTCAGCTTGTCAAAAGTATTGTTAGTCTCACAGCTTGGCAAGGAGACAAGAAGATACCATTTTGAAGAATTCTAGGTAGTAACTAAGTATCTTAAGCTCACTAGAGAAGAAAATTAAATTGTTTGTCTTATCAGTTAAAGAGAAGCTTTGCTGATCTCACACCGCAGCCCAGAAAGTTAACTAAATTTTGTAGCAGTAGATAATCTTTTTTCAGTGATTGATGTGGCTGGGTGAGAAGTGAGTTGCCAGGGAGTTATAGAGAAATGGGCTTCAACGTTTGAGTTGTACTGCTGGCTGAAGGCAATGCTGAACACACCTCAGGAGTTACTTAGCCACGTCTCGTCCAGGAATGATACAAGGCACCTGCCAATTCCTGTGGACAACTTTTAAATGGTTACCAGTGCTAGGGAGTGGAACTGGCTCTCGCAAGCACCCAGTCACTTGCTGAAATGCCAGAGGCCATCTAAACCGGCTGACAGGTCACTGTGTCACCCACTTCCTCCTTCCACATATAAACCCATGACTGATTGGCACTCAGCAGCAAACATCACGTCCAATATAAACACGCAGAGCAATGTTCTTATTTCTGAGAGAGCAGGGCTCCGTTCACACAAGAAGACCCCCTGCCCTGACCCAGGGAACATATGTGCTTAGCTCTTTCTCTGCCCAAACTTTTCTGTGACATCTGACCTAGGTCACATTGCTTATGTTTCCTCTGCACAAGAAAAGGGAAAAACATCCCCTCGATTCCATGCTAATTAGGGATGTTGGCCTGATTTGTTTTATGTTATGATCAAAGTGGGATCTTCCTGGTCCTTCTTTTATATCATATCTGTAATAAAATTTCATTGTTGAAAAAATTATGAAGATAGAAAAGCACAAAGAAAAACATTAGCACATTAATGTATTTCCTATCCAGATAAATACTGTTAACATTGTTCATTTTTATCCTCTGGTTGTGTGCTTCTAGGAATTAATGAGTGGTCTGCTCATGTTTTTTGAGTCCTTAGAGCAATTATGGATAGGAACAGGTGCACAGACGGAGGAAAAGAGAAAGAACCAAGGAAAATATTTGCTCTGGGGAGATATCATTTTTGTACAATCTTGTGGGTAAGAAAATGCTCATAATTCAATAAATATTCATTGAACACCTACTATATGCCAAGCACAATTTAGATACTAGAAATATTGTGATGAATAATGCAAAAATGCCTTGGTGGGGGTTATAATCTGTGCAAAGCAGAAGAAAGAGAGTAGAAATACCCAGTGCAAAACTTGACAATTGAGAAAAATATTGGTAGCCAAACTGTTTTAAATAAGCACTTATAGGTTATTGAGCATCATTTGGAACAAGGTTATTAAATTTAGAATCAGGAATTTGTATTTAAACTATGTCTGAAATAGACTACATCAAAATAAGATAATATCAGTCTTATGGCTAGATGAAATTTTATAGCTTTGTGACAACCAGTTAGTTAAGCCTGCACATAGAATTTATCACCCTTAGAGTAAAATCTGTCGGGATCAAGCAATCTCTGAGATGAATTTATATGATCTACCCCCCTCTCCACTTCTACCTACTCAACACGCCTCCTTCTCAGGCTGAATCCATCCTCCTTTTGATATATTAAGTCTTAATTATCAGCCTTTTTAAAAAATCTCCAAGCTCAGAAAGCTCTCTGCATCCCAAGGCAGCCCATTCTACTGGCCAGTAGCTCCAGATTTTAAAATAGTCTTTCTTTTATTAGTCTGAAATCCATGGGCCCATAGTTTCTTCTGTAGAAAGTAATGAGCAAGGAACCGGAAGCTGCCTCAGGCAGGGGAGTTGAAGGAGGAGCATGTTTCTTTCCATATTTCAGAGTTCAAAACAGTCAGGAAGGGCCCTGAAGGTGTTGAAGTGCTAAACTCGTCTATAAAACTGATGAAGGAAAATAATAGAAAGTCATAAAGATCTGGTGGTGAAGGGACTCGGCCCCGACATCTGCCACTCCATTGTCAACAGGGTTGATTAATTCACTTGGCTGTTGGGGAAGGTGACAGTACATTCCCCACTCACCACTCCACGTCTAGTCTTTCTCAAACCATATGGCAAGACAAAGAATGTTGACCTTGTAGGCTCTGTCTGTACTTTTGTATTGGTCAAGGGCATCTAAATAGCTGAGCTGCTTTACTAGAAACCCTGAATATGGAGTTTCAGTTTGAAGCAGCCAAAATACCCAGTTTTTGTAGCTAATGTGCAGAGCAGAGTGTCAGGGAGAAGCCAGCAATGCAATATCTTGGTTTGAGCCGTAGTAAGGGTTTATTGTCATCCATGGAGGAAAGGGAAATCTGATCGGATTTCATCTTTCCGGACCACTGGAAAGGTGATCATTCCCACGTCCCTGTACAACAGCCATCACGAACACACTACCAGTGGAGACATAAAACAATCGAGGTTTCCCTCCATCTTGTGATTTCCAGGGGCACCAGCAAACTAATGTCCTATCCTCTGAGGCCCTTAGTGGCCCATCCAAAGGAGGACAGACTTTAGTCATTACTTTCAATATTGATTTATACAGCAAACATATGTGGGGAACCTAGGCTGCTTCAGACTTTATCATCGGTACCGAAGATCCATGGGAAAATAAGCCAGTTCCTCCCCCTGCAACTTGCAAAGGAGCGCATGGAGACAGACTGGGAAAGAGCGTCTCATGAGAGGTATGCACAGAGACAGACTGGGAAAGAGCATCTCGTGAGAGGTGTGCACGGAGACAGACCAGTGAAGAGCGTCTCGTGAGAGGTGTGCACAGAGACAGACTGGGAAAGGGCGTCTCGTGAGAGGTGTGCACAGAGACAGACCAGTGAAGAGCGTCTCGTGAGAGGTGTGCACGGAGACAGACCAGTGAAGAGCGTCTCGTGAGAGGTGTGCACAGAGACAGACTGGGAAAGGGCGTCTCGTGAGAGGTGTGCACGGAGACGGACTGGGAAAGAGCATCTCGTGAGAGGTGTGCACGGAGACAGACCAGTGAAGAGCGTCTCGTGAGAGGTGTGCACAGAGACAGACCAGTGAAGAGCGTCTTGTGAGAGGTGTGCACGGAGACAGACTGGGAAAGGGCGTCTCGTGAGAGGTGTGCACAGAGACAGACTGGGAAAGGGCGTCTCGTGAGAGGTGTGCACGGAGACGGACTGGGAAAGGGCATCTCGTGAGAGGTGTGCACGGAGACAGACCAGTGAAGAGCGTCTCGTGAGAGGTGTGCACGGAGACAGACTGGGAAAGGGCGTCTCGTGAGAGGTGTGCACAGAGACAGACTGGGAAAGGGCGTCTCGTGAGAGGTGTGCACGGAGACGGACTGGGAAAGGGCATCTCGTGAGAGGTGTGCACGGAGACAGACCAGTGAAGAGCATCTCGTGAGAGGTGTGCACGGAGACAGACTGGGAAAGGGCGTCTCGTGAGAGGTGTGCACAGAGACGGACTGGGAAAGGGCGTCTCATGAGAGGTGTGCACGGAGACGGACTGGGAAAGGGCGTCTCGTGAGAGGTGTGCACGGAGACGGACTGGGAAAGGGCGTCTCGTGAGAGGTGTGCACGGAGACGGACTGGGAAAGGGCGTCTCGTGAGAGGTGTGCACGGAGACGGACTGGGAAAGGGCGTCTCGTGAGAGGTGTGCACGGAGACGGACTGGGAAAGGGCGTCTCGTGAGAGGTGTGCACGGAGACGGACGGGGAAAGGGCGTCTCGTGAGAGGTGTGCCCGGAGACGGACGGGGAAAGGGCGTCTCGTGAGAGGTGTGCACGGAGACAGAGGGGGAAAGGGCGTCTCGTGAGAGGTGTGCACGGAGACGGACTGGGAAAGGGCGTCTCGTGAGAGGTGTGCATGGAGGTGGACTGGTGAGTAGCATCTCTTGTGAGGTGTGCATGGAGACAGACTGGTGAGTAGCATCTCTTGTGAGGTGTTCATGGTGACAGACTGGAGCGTCTCGTGAGAGGTATACATGGAGCCAGACTGGTGAAGGGCATCTTGTGAGAGGTGTGTACACGGATATGACAAGCACTTGTCAGCCTCGCTGCCCAGGGACAAGCCAGAGTTACTTAGAACAAGGAGAAAGGTGTTCTAGGCATCACTGGCAAGGCTGGTACAGCACCCAAAGGCAGAAGAGAGCTCCTGAAGGGTTTCAAAAAAGAAATTGTAATCGCAGTTTTGCATCTCCGAACAGTCACTCCGACTACGTATGGTGTGTAGAAACAGTTAAAGGAGCCAGGGTCACAGCAGGGAGGCAGGGGCGGCTGAGGGTGGACTGCTGTGTATTTCCTATAACCCACCTTAGAAATCCTGGGAGCCTCAGACGAAGTAGCAGAGTAGGGATGTGTCGAGTGGAGTGGCTTCTGTAATACCAAGGAGGGAGATTTGATGATAACTAAATAGGGAAGTAGGGAGGCAGCAGGGTTTCTGACCTGGGAATTTGAGGGGATAGTGGCATCTTTTGAAGGTAGATAAGGGATCAAATTGTGCAGGAACAAAGCACCCTGAAGGAATTCTGTAGGGGACAGGTGGCGGCCATGCAGTGTTTAGCAGTGATGGTGTCTGGGCATCAGGGCCTGGGGCCTTTTCTTCAGACGTGGAAGCCCATGCATGGTGGTGTAGTGGATTGCATGGTAGAGAACAGGCATCTTTTGCATTGAAGCATCAGCTTTTCTTTTTTAAATAAGAGCTCCTGGTTAAGAGCTGTGCGTCAGATCCCGTATGGGGGCTCTAAGATCTAATTTTACTTAAGGGCCCCAAGGCACAGAGGCTAGCCAAGATTCAGAGAAGATATCAAATAAAAATCTTGGAACCAATGGAAAGCTATTTTCATAATTAGGAGGAACACAGCACCCCATATATCATCATTAGTCTGAGACAGGAAACAGAAGGTTGGGGCAGGGAAAGGATGGTTTTTCTAAACAGGGAACAGGTGGCCAGTGCAGTCAGGGCCAGCTAGGGAAACCTTAGGCAACTCTGCTCAAAAAAATTTCTCTCCTTCTCCCCCAGAGACTGTCAGATACAGTGGAGAACAGGATTATTAGTTATTTGGCAATAGATGTTTCTCTCCAAAATGGTGCTTTTATTCTTACAGAACAGAGAAAGACCAAGGGAGAGAACTCAGTGGTAGTTGTAGACACTATGGAAAATGAAATGTTTTTGTACCTCCCGATAAGCCAAAGTTTGATATCACAGAATGTCCAAAAAGAAATTTGGCTTTCATTTGAATTGCTCCCTGCAAAGTTAATTGTTTGCTCCCCATCCATAATTGATGATAGCTGTTCCCCTGCTGCAGTTAGACCAAGGGATCTTGGCGGTCAAGTGCTGTGGAAGCCAGATACAAACTGGTAGTAACACCCCAAGAAGAGCTGAAATATTAGCTTCCACAGACACAGGCCATGTACATTTATCTGGCTTACAAAGGAGACATCAGTTACACCTTAGAGGCTGTCTTGTAGAATTCATTTCATAAAAGCTGTAGAATAATTTTGGAAAATACAGATGACATGTCAGAAATGCCAGAGGATGATCTCTGGGGAGCCTGATTAAAACTATTTCCATAGCAGTCACAGGGCTGAGAAGGTCACACCTAGCTGAAGAAGGGATTTGCTGCTATAACCAATTCCCTTCCGTGCCCTCACACATATGTATGTATGCATGTCCAAGGTCAGCAATGAAAGTCGTGGACTCATTGTACAAAAAGTGCTACGTACTTCATTGTTGAATATCACTATGGTCACCTAAGTTTCCCCATGGTAACATCTACACCAATACCAGAGCAGAGCTTATACCCATATCCAATCCCCATGGTAACATCTACACCAATGCCAGAGCAGAGCTTATACCCATATCCAAAGTCTAGATGCTCCATTGCTGATCCAGCAGGATGGCAGCCTGGAGTGTCCCTCCCCTTGTAGCTATCTAAATGCCATCATCATCAATACCCTGTTCAAGGCCATAATCTTCATCAGTTCATAGCCGGGCATCTGTGACTTAACAGTAGAATATTGTTCCCTTGGAGAGTTTGCTCTGTGGTGGTTACTCCGCCCACCCCCCACCCCCCACCACTGGACTGTGAGATGCAAACCAGCTCTGCCCTTCTTTGTCAACTCCTGTGATGTCCAGTAGAGAGGGAGCACATGGTGGGGAAGGATCAAGCACTGGACATACCCCTCAAAAAGGAAGGAAAAAAAAGACAAAACTATGCAAGACAAAGATTAATAATCTGTGGTTTGAAGATTAATCTCCTAGTTGTATGCGAAATTCCGTTCCTTTGTAGATTTCCTGCATAATTGTTCAGATATGATGGCAAATAAAAAAAGAAGGAAAGTTGTGGGTATGTAAATATTTTTAAATGTTTTCACTCTTTTCTGATCTGTTTTGCTTTATCTAATTTGTTCTTATTAACTCTCATGCAAGCAAAACTTGTTCATCTTCCCGTTACACTGATTTTTATATTAAAACTATACAGTGGAGAGCTTTGGATTCCCCCAAGGGAGCTGTTTTATAGAAAAGGGCCGTGCTAGGGTTCTGTTGCCACTGACTCTTTATGCTGGGAAGGTAACGTCTAGCAAGAGCTATGGCTTCTTAATCTTTTAGTAGAACTCGCTCTTGTAAAAACAAGGCCTGATAGTATCTTGGCTCACTAATTCACGCCATGTGGCCCAAAATTAAAGCATTAAAATTTCATAGATTTAATATCATTTATGAATCATGTCATAAAAACATTAATTTTCTTATGGACCTTAAAAACTGGGTATGCGTTCTTCTTTAGCTGTTCCCTTAGTTCATTACAGCACACCAACATTTGTCGGGAATGAAGATGTGATAAAGTGGTGAAATATTCAGCCCTGATTCCCTCTGCTCATCCTCACGCACACCTTGCTCCCATTAGTGGTAATGGAAACCGCCAGCATCCTCAGTGTGACCAGAGACCCCCACAGAATTGCATTAACAGAGCCAGCAATTGTGGGAGGGGCTGTTTTCTCATTCATAATGTCCTTATTCTGTTTGAGTTGGAAAAAGAGACTATTATTTTCCCAAAGTTTCTCTCCTATAAAATTTCATTATGTTTAGTATATGAAAACAGCAGACTAATTAAGTAGATGGTCAACATTTGCCACATTTCAAAAAATGACAATGACAGACGATTCTTTTTGCCTTCCATTTATCCTTAGATAGCAGATGGGGAGTTGATAATTGCTTAAGTGACAGAAATAACTTGCCCTCATTCACTGCCCAGTTGTTTAAAAATTGTCTTTGCACCAGGATACAAATCGTTTTGTTTATTTAAAACAGTGGAAATTAGAAGATCCATGTTGAGGGCGGCGCCTGTGGCTCAGCGGGTAGGGCGCCGGTCCCATATGCCGGAGGTGGCGGGTTCAAACCCAGCCCCGGCCAAATTAAAAAAAAAAAAAAAAAAAAGAAGATCCACGTTGAGGTGTTTCGGGAGGTAGCTGATACATGTTTATGTGGCTCGCAGATGCTAATGGATATATAATCACATTTGCCAACCATAAAATCCCCCTGACAAAGCACTTTCATCTGCAGTAATCCACTACTTTCTTGAAATATGCTAATTGGTTCTAATAATGCAGGGGCCCACAAGGGTTTCTATGTTAATGTAAACAACTAGACCAGGTAAACGATCAGGCACAAGAGGCCATTATATAATAATCTGGAGTTTGTTCCTTTTCAGGAGTATGGGGGCTTGTTGTTGTTTGCTTGTGTTATTTTGTTTTCATGTCTTTGCCCTTGCATTTCCTAGGGTGCCGTATTCAAGTGGCTGCTTTGACCTTTGCTCTGAAAAGTAGATGAGCCATCTTTTTATTGCTTGATTTGTTGAACTGAAGAAGATTTTATATATTTAGTAGTAACAATTAGCCCAAGGAAACTTGGAGCTACCCTACAGCATGGAATTCCTGCATCTAGTGCAGGAGTTTTCTCCAGGCTGGAACGGACTTAGACAAAGATGTTGGCGCGTGTGGAATTCCCTTAATCTTTGGGGCTCAGCATCTGAGTTCTCATTCTCATGGACATATTTTACGTATGCTGTATACTGGTGCCACTAAGCTAAATATTTGTCTGATATACAACCTGAATGTGTTTTTGTGCTGAGTGAAGTACTGGTTTTGTTGTCAGCATGAAATGTCTTCTCTGACAAGGCTGGAAACAGTTTCGTGCAGAATATCAATAGATTCATCTGAGGATATACCACGCCTACACAAAGGGGTGTGTGTATGTGTGTGTGTGTGTGTGTGCTTACAGACACATATTCTACACAAATGCACTGAGAGAGTTCATTCCTGTTTCCTATCATCCTTACATGAATTCATATGCTTCCATGTTGGATAGAGCTTTGAATTGGTGAAAACTAGACCATGAGATGTCTGGTAATTTGCCCAGAAAATGTGAAAGAGTCTAAATTACCCAATTCCTGCTGGACTTTTGGGTCTGTGAATTCTATGTCTACTGTTTTCTTCATTTTTGCTTTCTGTGGTGAAAACTTTCAAACAGCACAAATATAAACAAAAATAAAACTTGATGATAGAACATAGTCAAGCTGAGCACATCCACCACCAGCCCCAGCGGTCGTCAGTGCATTGCCCACTCCACAGTCACTCACACGCCCTAGCCTTTCCCCACCCCATGTGATTTTAAGGCAACTCCAAAGTCATATTAATTCACTTCAAAATGTTTCATTATTTACATCTAGAAGACAAAAAACTCAACTTCTATGCATAACCAGTATACCCATATCACCCTAAAAAAAATTAACTGTAATTCTTAATATCATCAAGTGTTCTGCCAATGCAGTTATCCGATGTATCATAAATTTTTTTTTAACTCACAATTAAAGTCCATACATTTCTTGTTCATACACTGGCATATCTTTAAAACTTTTAAAAATAAATAGGTACCCTCTTCCTTCCCCCTGCTTTTTTCTGCAGCTCGTTTGTTGAACATACAAGTTTGTTTGTCCCATGGATTCTCATGGTCCAGCTTCTGCATCCCCACCGGGTGGGTTAATATGTTCTTTGGCCTCTTCCTTACTACAATCAGTAGTCAGACCGAGGGGTTCCATCATGCTCAGATTTGATTTTTTGGACAATACATCTAAATATCTGGTAATGTCTACTTACTACAAAGCCCCTTGTATAGACTGTCTCTTCTGGATTTGTTAGCAGTTGCTATTCAAGGCCTATGTCCATTAGTTAGTAGAGATTACAAATAGTGACATTTTTGTTTTCGAGTGCCTTCTTTCCTTACTAGATGAGATATTTCTATCATAAAAAATTCCCCTCACCCACTCTTTGGTTACCAGTGAGTACAGTTAGTGCAGACAAGAAAGGGCAAATCCTTGATCTTTTTATTTACAGCTTTAAAAATAATGAATTAGTTCCTGACAGTGTCCTTCCCTGATCCATATTTTTAATATGATGACGAAGACATAGATTTAACATTTACTGAAATATTCCAGTCCATTTTTGTTATCCCTGTTGATGTTCCAATAGGAAGCGCTTAAAATTAACCCCCGAGTTCTATTTATTTCAGATTGGTTACATAGTTTGTGTTTGTTAGGTGAGGCCCTCCCTATTGTAGTTGTGCCTGTCACCCAGGACGTGTACTGTGGACCCTCACATTGTGTCCCTTAGTTGAGACCATGCCAATGCCCCTCCCTCTCCTGTCCACTCACTCCCTCTCCTCCCTCTCCCCCACTTGAATTTAATTGCATTTTTCTCTTATGAGGGTGTGTAGTTGGCATCTACTGGTTTCATATTATTATTGGGTATACTGAGTACTTGCTTTTCCATTCTTGAGATGCTTTACTAAGGAGAGCGTTCTTCAACTCCATCAAGGTAAACACAAGAGATGTAGAGTTTCCATCTTTCCATGGCTGAATGGTATTTCCTGGTATACATATACCACAGTTTATTAATCTATTCAAGGGTTGTTGATGGGCACTTGGGTTTCTTCCACATCATGTCCACTCTTAAATCTTTTGAGATATTATGTCCCAGGAACTTTGGAAATGGCTGCTACCCCCTCCCTCTTCCTAGGACTTTCTTTCTTTCTCTGGCTCTTTACAGGTCTTCTGTCACCTGGTTTTAACTTTGAGATCACTCCTGAAGGAGCCAGTTTTTCATTTAAATTATTGTGATGCACAAAGGTGCCAGAACACATTAGTTTTCAACAACCCATTTTATTGTTCTCAGAGTTTTATGTTATCTTAGGGAACAAAATTCACCTGGTGTTTGCAATTCTCATTTCTTGGTGGTCCCTCAGCCCCAGGTTGCAAATTACTGTCTCTTCTGTGTCTTCAGCACTGCCTGGCTCAGGTCCTCACTGGAAAGCCTATTGAATGACTCGATGAGTAAAAGAACAAATAAACGCATGATTTCCATTTACTTTAAGGCATAAATCCAGTTTAGATATTGTGCTGTGAAACTGAGAACAGTTTTAGCTGATAAGAGAAAGTTGATACTGCGTGAGCAGGATGTGAGCACGGTTTCTGCACCTTTTGGGAGACGGGATTCAACAGGAAACTGTCCCTTCTATGGAAAAGCATTCCCTGCATGGCCTTTCAGACGCTACTTTTGACGAGCACCAATGCAAGACACGTGTTTCCAAGTGTAACGGGATTTTATGCCAAGAGGTTGAAATAATTTAATGAATCTACAGGGGGTGGAGTGGCATAGAATTATGGTTGCTTTATCCATTTTTTTCTGATCTGTTTAGGTGAGTTATCTGTTCTGCTTTCCCTGGATTGTTTAGTGCTGAGATTTCATGGAAATAGGTGTTCTAAAAGCCACTAAATATTGTTTTTTAATTACCTCACGGCCTCAAAGGAACAAGTAATCCTCATCTTCTTTTTATTGGCACTAAAATTCTCTATAACCACCAGCTCCCATAAAGATCATTCTTTTTAAAGCCTTGTTTTTTACTAAGGAATGTTGATTTCCTAGATATATCACTGCAGGGATGGAGTCAGGCAGAGAATAATCATTGTCATTCAAGTCAGATTCCATAAACTATACGAGTACTAGGAGCCACCCCCGTTGGATAGGGTCCATGTGTTATAATAAAATTATCTAGTCCCCAGATAAAGCAATAATTTTGTAATGTGTCACATATCCATGCTCATACATACATATGAGATAAGCACAGTTGGGGATCAACAGTAAACAGTTTCCTGAGCACTTATTAAATCCCTGATTATCAGGTGCCCTATTCTTAAACTAGTAGCCTACATACAGATAAAGGTAAATAATTTTTCAGCATTTAACCTTGATAAATTAGGCTGAACTACATGAAATTGTGAGTCAAAAATAGTAGAACATTTTTTCGACTGTCTCTTATTATTTATGGGTAACAAATATGTACAAATGTATGTGTGATTATCATTACATAGTATGCCAAACACAGTAACTCTCTGGGTAAGGGTCAGTGGCAATACAGTGTATGTAAATTTGTGTTTGAAATAGTCTCCTGCATAATATCTACATTGTTTAGTTAGTGCTGATCAGATCTGATCATAGTTTGGACTCCAACACTGTGTTCAGCCAGAAGCTTGATGTGGTCGAGTCAGCTCCACCAATTTCCCGTGTCTGTGGACTGGTATGAGTACTATTTGTCGTCAATCTATGGTTTCTTTGCAGAAATCTCTTAAAGCCCTTTGTCCATTTTGAGGATGCTAATTAATAAGTCAAAAAGAAATAATATAATAAAGACATAGTTTGAGTAGACCTCAAATTCAGAGTTTGTCACACAATACTGCAAGAGCATGTTGAATATATTGCCTCTGATGGGTGCGTGAGTAATGATAGTGCCATTCTCAAGCAGGATATTAGATTTTAGTAGAACTTAATTTATTTCTAATTTTTCCAATGACAAAACTGATATAGATGAAAGTTCAAATCCAATTTGAATTGTGCTCCCCACACATGGTCTTTCCCTTTGGCTTGGATTCTGCAGAGTGCAGTGGCTGGGTTCTGAGATGGAGCACCACAAAAGCAAGCGTTCTGAGAAAGCCAAGCTCATGTTGTGCAGACTCTTAGGATCTAGCCTTGGAAGTCACATAGTGCCAATAATATATCCGTCATTAATTAAAGCAATTACCATCCCTCATGGATTTAAGAGGAGGGAACATATCTCCCTATGGAGGTAATGTCAAAGAATGTGTGGCCATTGTTGGTAAACCACCACACTCCTCAATGCCTGAACACCATATATGGCGTCCTTAACAAATGGTTCTCCATATTTACCACCCTGAGTGATGAGTTGATATCGCAGAATGTAAACTACTCCTTTTTTGGACAGTATTAAATATTAAATACTTTCTCAAGCTGGACAGCAATATGCTGTCTTATCATTTCTGGGTTTTGTTCCTCCTCCTGCTCTCTGGAACAAGACAGAACATGCCAGCTTTCGAGTTTGCTGGGTAGTAGCTTGCAAGTGAACTTTTCTTTTGGAGGCTCACACGTTTAGTTCCTTTGACCAAGTGTCATCTCTCCTTCATCACCAGGTTCTTCCCTAAGAAAACAACAGCTTATCTTTGTCCCTTTTAAAGTGCTGCTTTATCTGAACACGTGTTCCATTCAATACCTTGCTGGCTGGACCATGACAATCTTCTTGGTATATCATTTCCCAAAAGAAATATCTGAGTATTTCTAGAACAAGTCACTAGAGCAGGCGTCCTCAAACTTTTGAAACAGGGGGCCAGTTCACTGTCCTTGAGATGGCTGGAGGGCCGGACTATAGTTTAAAAAAAAAAAATGATGAACAAATTCCTATGCACACTGCACATGTCTTATTTTGAAGTAAAAAAGAAAACGGGAACAAATACAGCCACACCGCCTCATGTGGCCTGCCGGCCGCAGTTTGAGGACCCCTGCACTAGAGCATACTGTTAATATCTGATTTTTCAGAGCCTCAGAGTGCCGGCTTACCCTGCGCCAATGGGAGCTGACGTGGTGGACTGTGCTGGAGGCTCTCAGGCAGCAAACGTTTGTGCTCCACGTGGTAAATGTTCTCAGCCAGTGGTGACTCTGCTGTACGGTGCTGAGTCGGAAGTGTTCAGTAGTGTGTACTATGTACCTCTCAGGAGCCTCTCTTTCCGCCAGATATTTTTGTGTTCTGGTGAACTGTTTGAAACCATAATGGCAGACAAAATACAGAGGTTACCAAAAGAAAAAAAAAGTATACACATTTTAAGACAAAAAAGAAAAAACTGTGTTAAACCTGTAATGCTCAGTACTGATAATGTTTGTCTCGTATAGTGCTTCTTCTATCGCTTCTGATTACAGGCCTCAAATGTTTCTTGAGTATTACAATTTTAATACAGTGTTTTCCTTTCTTAAAATATGTATACCTTTTTTTGGCACCGTCTGTATATACAAGCGGTAGGGCTGAGACAGAGGCAAAGAAACAGAGGAAGAGTATCACACTGGGTGTTAACAGGCAGGGCTTCCTGCAGCTGGAGGAGCCTTTGATGAAAAGGTCAAGGTAACAGATGGTAAAGATCAGGAAATTAGGGATTGGTGTAAGTCCTTTTGACATTCAGAAGGGCATTTTAAAACATCCCTGTAGAATTCACCAACAGTTGTCTGAAAAAAAATCCTAGAAAAAACTAAGGCTAGAGCATGTTATGGCTTCTGGTGATTTACCAAATATAAAAGAGTCCCAGGAACTCATCTTTATGAGAACTACGTGCTTAAGATTCTGTGTGATGTGGATACAATAGGGGCTCTTTTATCAAAAATGAAAGCCACATACCAGAAAGCATATTTCTATATTCTAGGTGAGACTTGACCAGGAAAGACTGAAGTAGAATTGATTTTCCTACAATATGACATTTTTTTAAGTATTACACGAGTTGGCTTTAGTTTCTTAAACACCTACGTTGTACTGTTGACCTGTCTATGCTTCTTCAGTAATGACCTGCTGCTCTTTTTTGGATGAAATTCTAAAAGGCCGAATTCTCTTTATCTCTAATCCAGTTACGGTGGTGATGAGGACCATGACTGACGTATGCTGAATGCTCTCTCTGCTCCAAGCACAATTGGGTGATTTTCATGATCTCAGAAAATCTTCACAACAAACCTATAAGGTTGTTACTTACATTCTCCCCACCAGAGGTGTGGGGAACATTATAGAAACTTGGTAACTTGCCCAAGGTCTTATGATCAGTGATGGTAGAGCTGGAATCAGTATAGCAGTTGGGATGATGTCAGGTGTTGAAAATGCTTTGACAATGCCTGCTGTCCTCCCTAGTTGGGTTGTATTCATAAACAACTTGAGAGTAGGTAGATTTCTTCTGGTACAGCACTTGCTGGGTGCCTAACAGATGCTGAATGAATGAATATGTTGTGAGTCTGTCTATTGGTGAATCTGCTAATAAGTATCTGTTATTAAAAAAACCCAGTCCCTCCTGATGCAAATCATAGCTGTCACTCTTAATATAATATATGCTGAAAATATTTTTTAAAGCTATGATTTCATAATTATCAGATGCTCCTCAAGAGTCAGGAGCACTAAGGCACAGCAAATTAGTGAGCAAATGTTTTTCTCATTCAGGACCTATTAGGGATCTCTGCTTTCCAAATATCTTAAAGGCCAGCAGCAGCCTCAGACATGAAATTATTTGATTTGCAACCCTAAAAGGAGAAACAAGCTCTGTAACAGAAAGATATAAAATATTCTACTTCTAACTCTCAATGGAAACTGGTATGAGTCATGCCAGCAGCCCTAGAGAAATATGGTATCCACCATCAAAATCACACAACAGAAGAAACCAAGCTGAGATGGTTGAGTTGAGCTTTCTCAAAGGCCCACTGACTTACTTTGTCTAAAGGTATGTGAGAAGTGCCGTGTGCTTCTTCCAAGCAGAAGCTTCCAGAAGCCGTGTGCAGCATACTACCACATGAATTTTCCTCTGTCACAGGCCAGCAGTGTCGCATTGTCCTGGATCCCAGGTAGGAAAGACGTGTAGCTAACCCATCACAGTCACGCAATGCTGGCAAGAAACAAGATGTTATAAATCACCGAGGGCTTGGGACTATGTGTTACCACAGCTCGTTTAATCTAAGGTAACTAAGAAACAATGAAGATGCATACAAAAGTCTGAACTGGAGAAACACATTAGGCAAAAGAGGACAAACAACAACTCTCAGCCCCGGCATTCCCAGCAAGGGGGAGCCTGACTGCAGACACCATCTCTGAGGGCAGAGCTGAACAGACTAGGTCTAGGGGCAGATGCAGAGTGGAACAGGGTCCACAGTCAAGGGCCTGGGAATAATACACGTGAAAGAAGATGATATCTTCCTTCACGTGGCAGAAAGTAAATAATGTTTACTTCTTCTAATCTTACTGCTGCTTCTCCATCACAGCCAACCAATTCCATAAGCCCTTCTTTTGAAATATATAGCTCTCTGCCATCTGTCAGTACCTTCAAATCACTACAGTACCTTAAAATCAACCGAATGCAAATGGATTTTTTATTTTACTTATTTATGGGTTGAAAGAGTAGTTACTTGAGGTTGCATGTCTCACAGCCCAAATGGCATTGAGAAGTGAGGGGTCTAGAACTCCCTGGTCCCCCTTCAAAAGTCAACTGACCTACTTCATTTCAAATGTTTGGCCTCTAATTTGATTTCATTTGTACAGAGGGTATTGCAATGTAAAGTACTTAAAAATCAGATGAGGCCACGAGTTCCTTTCAGCTGTTTTGAAATGAGTATCATCAAATTGTGTGGACTCTGTTTTGGTCTGTCTTAATCTTAACCCTCCTTTCCTGAGCACGGGGCAGACGAACCTTCCTCACAGAGATAAATATTCATGTGCACAGAGTTCTGCTCACAGGTACCGTGTAGACTATATTTAGAACTCAGAGTGTTGAGAAGCACTGTGTCAACATTGAAATTTAATTACTGTGATGGACTTTAAATCCGTGTGCCTTCTTGCACAGCAGAGTGAAGATTCCCTCTTGGGTTTGTTCATTCTCCTTTATGCTCCTAAAGGACAGGGGTGTAGTCTGTTTAACCAGAACACCCACCTGCCCTTCTCCTCCAAGTGAATGAAATGAACTCTCAGTTTTACAACTGTTTTATCTTTGTAGTGTGAAAAAGAAATATTATCTTGCTAAACTCTTTGGACACTTCCCAATATACGCTATCTCTCCGCTACTCCTATTATCACTCATTCTGGTAATAAATGATAATGTTCATTGCTAGGATTTGTAAAGCACTGTCAAGTTCACCCATTATTTTAAACTCAGGTTGAAATAAGGAATTTAGATTTATATAAGCCTGGTACCATTTCATTAAGGACCAATGGCATTTTAATTTTTCTCTCTCTTTACCCAAGGGACTTTATGTCTCTTAATGTTATATTAATCAGGGTTTTAGTATTTCTTCAAAATGTATCTATTCCCTGTATGCTATTTACCGTCTTTGTCAAAGTCAATGAACAAGGATAAAAAGTATCTGCATGATATAGAAACTAGTGCCTTCGTGGCCCTTGAAGAGTAGGTAAATGGATGCTGTTAAAAATGAATTTGTCCATGGTGCTTTTCCTATTCCTGTATAGGATTTCTATTTCATTTAAAATGAATGGCATCAACCCCAGGTCTGAAAACTAATAGAATTTCTGCATTTATCTACTGATCCATAACCTTTTGGTTGGAGTGTGTGTCAGTCCTCAGTCAGCTGGCTGGAGGAAGCAGTGCTTTAAAACTGAAATGAAAAGATTTCTGTTATACTCCAGACACCAGATATGAAGGCCAGTTTGGGCAGATTATTATTAGAATGATTTCGTATTAGTCCTGATAAGTGGTACAGAATAAGCTGTAGGAAGTAGATACAGCCCCCTAAATGAGAAGAGACAAGAGGAGAAATGTGTTTGATCACCTGACACCGATTTCCTCTGTGAGATGGAAGGCTAATTAGGAGTCCAGGGCCTGACGGAGGAGCACACGGCCCCAGTCTTGGGCAGTGCACAGTAAGCGGCACCTCTCTCCAGCTGACTGGTGTCCCTGGAGACATTACTGCCCATCCAGTTCTCCCCAGCTCCAATGTGTCCAGAGTTCACTGTGGTTTTGAGATGCCCAGGGACAGGACAGAGTCCGCTAGACGCTGAGGGCCTGGTATAAATGAGGAGAAATATTCTATGCTGCTACCCTGGCCGGGCCCCGGCCTGCGCACACTTCTCACCACAAACCTGGAGCAAACCCCACTTCTAGGGATCACTGGTTGGGTGACCTTGGGCAATTACTGAATCTCCAAATCAGTTTCTTCATCTGAAATCTAATGTTGCCTTGTGGATTAAATGTGATCATCCAAGTAAAGTGTCTAGTCAGGTTCTAGGCACTGGGCACATTCTGAGCTCTTGATAAATGGAAGTTATAAGGACAGCCTGGTCCTCAGGGAGTTCAGTTCAGGTGTAATGAGTCCCAATGAGACAAGAGGAATAGCTCGTGGTGGCAAAGCCGGGAGACTGGGATTGGTGAGGGACAGATCCCATTACTGGCTGTAGGTGTCCACCAAGGATGATTCACCTGGGCCATGAACAAGAGGAAGGTCCTAGAGGAACTCTTCCCTCAGAAACCTGGTGTAAACCCAAAGGAGATGGAGGTTGGAAGCAGGGATGGTGGACGGGCGGAGCACACTTTGCCCCCATCCCTTTTTTACCCACAGGCACTCTGCTCCCCACCAGAGCGGACCTCAGTCTAGAGCCATACCCTTTGTCCTCCATCAACCCCTAAGGCCATCTTTAAAAGGAATGATGGACCCATGGAATGCTCAGTAGTTATAGACACTTTCTTTTTTTTAAATATAGGGTCTGTCCCCAGAAGTACAACTCGAACAAACAAAGCATTCCTTCCGGTTGTTTTTAATGTCGCCCTGTCAGTGTTAAGACCCGTGCCCTCCCCGCTTGCTTCCTTCGCATACCCTCCTGATCTCTGCATTTCTACCCCAGAAAACTCCAGCATCTGAGTGTCACACAGCTTACAAGAGATGAGTCAATAACAGTCACTCAGAAATGTGAGCTGAAGGGGGGAAAAGGGAACTGAATTTCAAAACCAATAGCACAAAACTAACGTGCTTGCTACTTGCCCTGGGTGGGGTGCTGGAGGTCAGTGTGCTGTGCCGTCTTGCCTGCTCGTCCTTAGCTCCACTTCCTCCCTTCCTCTACCCTGCTAGCAAGGCAAGAAAATAGCATTTTAGGGGTTCCCGTTACAACTAGTTTTGACAATCATGGGGTACAAGTGGAGGATGAGGAAAGAGGGTAAGTCGGTATGTTTCTCCCTCTGCCTTGGGGCCACATTTGCAGCAGATGTGTCTTCTGGCTCCACCCCACTGGCCACCTTTTCCTTCCACTGGAGACTGCAGCCTCCAGTCTCCACTGTGGAACTTGCTCCAGCCTGAGTGCGCTGGTTCCTGGAAATCCCACTTCCTGGTGCTGCGTAACTTTGGGTTGTCTCCTCTCTCCTGGATTGTTAGCTTTTCAGGTCTTTTATCATCAGTGTAACCCATTCCAGGTATTACTTTTTCTCCATCTAAAGTACTTAGAGTTACTTGTATTTCCTCTATGGATCCTCATTAATGCAAATAGTGATTTGAATCTGTTTCCGCCTGATGAGACAGGAGATTGGGAAGGTTAATGTTAATAAAAGCAGGTCTGCATCTACCGAGCTCCAAATAAAAACAAAAGTGCATAAATAATGTACTAAGCCATTCCATCACAGCAAAACACTGCTTTGGTCTCTGATATTTCATGCCATTTATAAAATCTCCCTGTTTGTTATTCTGGGGATTTTTTTCATTAGGGCCAAACTATTTCACGTGACAATCAAGTATTTTGCACAGCAGTGTGCAAGAATTACACATTTTCCCAGGCAAGAAAAGCAACCCTGAATGAAACTGTCCCTTCCCTCCGTACTTCCTGAAATACGGTCCCCTTCTCACCACCAGAAGACCTGCCCAGTACCCTGGTGTAAATGACTCTGCTGCCCACAGGACAGGCGTTCCCTGACTGCCTTTCCACTATCCCCTTATGAGCTGGAAAAGCTGGAGAGAATTTTATTAAGTGGTTAAAGGATAAAACTTGCTAATTCTTGTAAGAATTCAGACAATAAATGGCTTATAAAATGGGCCATTAAAATAATTCATCTCTGATATTCAGCATTAATATGACGCGGCCTGTCAGCTGGGGGAGCTGACTCCTCAGAGCTCTCTTCTGAACTGCTCGGCTGCTTGAGTAATAGTCAGAGAATCTGTCTGAAGGAAAGGGAATAGAAATACTGACTTGTTTTAAGGGGAGCTTAAATTAGCTTTGAAAATAGCTAGATCCCACAAGAAGCAGATGATCTGGGTATTCAGACACCTAATGAGTTAGCAGCCGATTCTTCCTCGACAATCAGCACTTCTTCACACATACCATTCTGCCCGTACCGAATTTGGGAGACACGTGGTAACAACAGTCCTTACTTTCACTCTGAGGGGTGGGAAAGGGGTTCCCACTCTGCCCTTGTTATCTATTTTATGTTTAGTGCCACCTTCTTCACTGAGCTAAATATTATAAAGTGGGCATGTGTCCTAGTCAACTCTGCTGGGTCCAGCGGCAGCTAGGAACAAGAGCAGAAAATGTCCTAAGAAAATGTGCTCGAGGCAGCCAAGATGTACCCATGTAGTACCTCTGTGCTTAGTATGGACCTGCATTTCTGCCTCTGTCACCTGGGCTCTGTAGATCTCTCTTTGTGGTTGAGACCCATACTTTAGCCAGGCACAGTGGCTCAGGTTTGTCGTCCTAGCACTCTGAGAGGACAGGGCAGGTGGATCACCTGACCTCAGGAGTTGGAGACCAGCCTGAGCAAGAGCGAGACCCCATCTCTATTAAAATTAAAAAAAAAAAATAGCCAGGCATCATGGCACTTGTCAGTAAGAGGATCTCTTGAGCCCATGAGTTTGAGGTTGCTGTAAGCTATGATGATGCCATGGCACTCTACCCACAGTGACAGAGCAAGACTCTGCCTCAAAAAATTAAAACAAAAAAAAAAAAAAAAAAAAACACGCACATGCTTTGCTGAGGTTCTGAGCAGCTGCTCACTATAACCACAGCTCACCTACCATTACTTTGCAGCATCTTTTAATAGAAAAGAATACATCCATTTTGTAAAAGAACCAGGATTAGGGTTTTAGGAAGGCTATGAAACAAAGCAACAATAAATTCTTGAATACCCAGTTGTCACATATGTTTCACTAAATTGCAAATATCAGATTACTTTTTAAATTATTTCAAACTCACACTGGGAATTATGTAAGAACCATATATTATAGCAGGCAATAGGCTTACCTGTTCTATTGTTCAACTCCAGGCACCCACACAGGTCCTCCTGATGGAGATTTTAGCATCACCGTTCACACCGACTTATTTCCAATCAGAACTGAGAGATGAAAATAAGAAAAAAGACAGCACCTCTGTGGATCTACTTATATTTTTTTAACTCATGTTTAAAATTAATTGAACTCAGTGTCCACTTTCTCTAGAAAATGCGTCTGATAACTGTGTTTATCTTGGCTGGTTATTATGAAGATAGCAGATTATTTATTTATTATTCAACAAATATATACCGAGCATCTCCCATGTGGCAGACACGGACCCTGCACTGTTGTGTTTATGATTTGGGAGAGGAAATAAAAATTAATCAAACAATTACATAAAGAAATAGAATTACTGGTGAATAATGGGCTACTGCAGAAAGATGTGACGTAATCGTGAATATCTTCTGAGGGGACTTTATTGAATGTTGGGGGAGGAGATTAAGGAGATTAGGGAAGGCTCTCTAAAGACACGCACCGGAGATCTGCAGGACTAGTAAGAGCTGCTAGGCGGAGTGTGGGGTGAAGTGGGTGTTGACCACGTCGGGCAGAGGGAGTGGGGCACGCTGGGTGCCTCTGGAAGCCCACCACTCTGAGGCGACCGCTGTTTGCCTCCCTTCAAGTTATGTTCATTTTTAATTTCCAGCAAAACAAATTTATTTATGACCCAGAAATTTGGGAAATTACTTTGACATTCAGAGTGGTGGAGGGTCTTCTGGCGATGTGCCTGTATTTGGTCGAGAGTACATAGCAAGTCTGCACAGAGTAGATTTATCCTGGACACACACAGTGGGCCCGTATTGTCATTCATTCAGAAAATACATGAAAGTTCTGACACAGACTGTGTTATGGTTGATTATTTTGCTTCCAAGGAACACAGTGGACAGCGTCCTGTCTGGTTCACTGTGCAAGTTTCCATTCACTTAGCTTGGCAGTGTTGCTGGGAGGCCTTTCAACTGTTTTCATCTGCACAGAGTTCCATTTCTTGATTTTCGTGTATCTCGAACCTTTATAATGACTCACGTATTTATCAGGCACTTACTCCATACCAAGACACAGCCTTTGTCTTCGAGGATTTTAGCCTTCATTTTAGTGAAGGAGAGAAACACCATGACACATATTTATAATACGCAGAATCAGAGCTGTGTGTGTGAGGTCCATAGAGGCTGGCAGCGTGGGAAAGGGCTGGCCACGCCTCCTGGGAGGGTCAGCGAAGACGACACAGGGGAGGTGATGTGTGAGCAGTTTTAAAGGAAAGACATTCCAGAAAAGCGTGTGCTGGGGCACTACTTCCGGCCCTAGGACCTAGAAGAATGCTTGACTCATCACAAGTAAACAACAAAAATCGAATTTACACGCAGCACAGTAAGGAGCACTGTGCGTTCCTCTGAGTGGGTTGGGCACGCCACGCAAACAGAGAGACGGAAACACAAAGGGGTAAAATGGTAAAGATTTGCTTATGTGAGGGGAAGAATCCTGGATTTCATCCCCTCATCTGGATAATGGAAAGCAACTGAAGTAGTTTAATGGAGGGGAGCGATATAACCAGCTTTGCATTATAGACAGCAAATTAACTGTTAGGAAATGAACAAGTGAGAGAAAAGATTGCAGGCAAAGAGACCAGTCAAGAAGTGTCTGGGAGATGATGAGGTTCTAAGTGAAAGAAGACAGAGGGAATGAATTGGAAAAACATTCTAAAGTAAAACCCAACAATCAGATGTGGAGTTGAGGCAGAACCAAGTGGAAATGTTTCTGGCCTAAATAGCTGTTGACACCACTCACCGAGACACAGTTACAGACAGGGAGAAAGGGTTCAGAAAACACACCAAGGCCAGTCCGGGCCGTGTTATGGAGGAGGCCCACGATACCCTCGAGGGAAAGGTCCCGATGGAGAGCACTTGATGCAGAATTGGAGAATCATAAACTCTCTTCCCCGAGAGGACAGTTAGGAAAGAGAAGGCGTCAGGAGAAGCTCTGGGGCCCTGACTCTTGCTCCATCACCACTGTCCTGCTGGCCACTACTTCCAGGTCACTGAAGACCTTGTCAACGGCTCACCTTCCCTCTTTCCCCAAGTTCCTATTCTTGCCCAGCCATTTTCCAGACAGATCATTAAACAGCTATCACATATCACCTTTCCAGGACAAGAAAACCAGGATAAATGCTGAGAGACATCTTCCCTCTCTTGGAACAGCTGTCTGGGAATATGGAGGAGAGGGATGTGTTCCTTCCCTAACTTGGAATCGTGAGGACTGAGGAATCTTACCAAAAAAGCCAAAGAACATTTTACAGCATAGAACTACTTTCAAAAGGGCAACACTTTTCCATGCACAAAGAACAAAAAATATTTGTCTTATTCCCCTTTACGTCTTCCTTTTTTTAATGTGTGTGCACTCACAGTTGCTAAGAATTAATAATGTCAACATGATTTCTTCCAAATAACTCCTTGGGAAAGCACTTAAGGCCTCCATTTATTATCCAAATGTAACTCGAGGACAGGAACAGAAGAATTATTTCAGAAAAAAAAATAATCAATGAATCATTTATTAGTTTTCTTGCCCTTTGTAAGACAAATTGTAATTAGTATGATGTCTTTGTTGGCAAGAACTATCAGACAAAATGCACTATTACAAGCAAAGGAAGATTCTGTAAAGACCTGTGTTGTTTTTCAGTCCTAATTGTGATGTTATCTCTGGAATTTTATGTGATTGCATTGTTAATTTTTAATCTGGTATCCTTAAAAGCAACGAGGTTATTAGCACCTACCTGGAGTTCTGAGTGCCCTCGTTAGATAACAAAATCTTGGCATAGTGAACATTTGGAAATAGGTATTTATCTAAGATAAGAAAGAGACTCAAAAGGCTCTTAAAGTCTTGGATGGTGCACAATTTTGAGAAATTGAATGTGGTAAAAAAAAAAAAAGGTTTATCAAGCATTTTTCTAAATGACTTCTCTCATGAAGAATGTACTAAATACTGTCTGGAATTTTAGAATCGCTTCCAGTTTATCTGAGACTGTTTGCTCTATCTACCCCAAAGTTTGTTTTCATTCCAGTAATTAATCACTGAGTGCCTTCTACTTGTGATACTTGTTGGAAAGTGAAAGATGAAAGGAGCCCTCTCTGGTCTCAAAACACTCACATTGGGGTCTGGTGGGAAACATGGGCCTATAAACACATTCCGTTCCAGATGTTATAAACATGTGGGTGTGGTAGTTTGCAGGATTGAGGAAGGAAGGGACCTTCTCATTTGGAATAGCCACTCACCCACCTGTGCAAATCCCTGAGGATTACCAAATTAAACTCTGTAATAAAGCCAGGCATTGTGGCGGGCACCTGTAGTCCCAGCTACTGGGAGGCTGAGGCAAGAGGATCACCTAAGCCCAGGAGTTGGAGGTTGCTGTGAGCTGTGTGCCGCCACAGCACTCTACCAAGGGTGATAAAGTGAGACTTTGTCTCTACAAAAACAAACAAACAAACAAACAAAAAAAGAAAAAAAAAACTCCGTAATAAATTATTCTTAACTAAGTTCTGATATTATCCCCCCATAAAAGGAAAACCTGGGGTGGCACTTGTGGCTCAACAGAGTGGGGTGCTGGCCCCATATGCCGGAGGTGGTGGGTTCAAACCCAGCCCTGGCCAAAAAAAAAAAAAAAAGGAAAGGAAAACCTGAATAATAATAAATAAATAGATGAATGGATGGATGAGATGGATGGTTGAATGGATATGTAGATGGATGCATGGATGGATGGATAGATAGATAGATATATATAGATAATGGATGGATGGATAGGTAGATGATAGAGATAGATGATGGATAAATAGATAGATAGACTGGTAGATAATAGATACATAAAAGAGCACCCTTGGGCTCTTTACTCTTTCTTTTCATCATCTTTGAATAAACTCTGATAGCACCTAATTAGCAAGTACCTATACCACTACTGATCATTGAACTGATGTATGGGACTACTCAATAGATATGTCTGGAAATACGAGTGAAAATAATACACCATTTTCATCTGTCTACAGCCTCTCTGAGGAGGTAATGATATAGGTAGTCAATATCCATCAGGTTGAGTTCCTCTTAACAGATACCCGGGTCTCCCATAGGCCACATTTAGCAATCTAGTGACTCAGAAAACTGAGAATCAGAACAGCACCACGACCTCCTCCTTGGGGGATACAGAAGAATCCATGCAGCTCCCTAGGAGCAAATCTCTTGGCACCCAGATGACAGTAGAAATGTATGGGAGCTGTCTTGGGTTTTAAAAACCCCACACCTCATAGGAACCAGTATCTCCTGTAACAGCCCCATAGGGATAGCTTCCAAGTCCCCCACAAGGATCATGCCAATTAGAGGGAGTCCCCACGCTCAAAATAACCTAAAGCTATAGCTTCATGTCAGGTGTTTATGTTTCTTCTAGCTCAGAGGCAATTTATCAACCAGGTGTCATTTTTATCAGAAGCAGTGTTAGCCTAGTAACATGGCTGATATTCTGTCTTTATTAGGTTACAGAGAAAGAGAGCTGGGAAGTTACCTGAAGGTCAAATTCTCATGAAGGAGGCAGAAGGTGGCATCGAATAATATATATCAGTTTTAAAAACAAAAAGGAGAGACTTTGTAAAAGCAAACCTTTGAATAGGTTTAGATGTATAATATATCGCCAAGATTGTAGTACAGAAAGTGTCACACTATACCCACATTCGGCTCCACTTGTTATTAGCATCTGACCTTCACATTGTTCATTTGTCACAATTAATGAGCTAATATTTACATGTTACATTATTATTAACAAAGTCCAGAGTTTATTCAAATTACCTGAGTTTTTCCTAAAAGGAGAAACTTTTAATTGGTAACATATTGTATGCTCAATCTAAGGCATACTTGAAATGTTCAGAAACCACTCAGGATGGTTTAATTGAGGCAGGAATCTTTGAACCCCAAAGTCTTTAGCATATACGAGTGTTTAGGCCCACATACTGATGTGTAATTTTCAGTGCCCTGCTAATAACTGCCAATAAACATCACACAAACACACACACACCCCGGGCCGTTCTGTTTGTTCTTTACATGGACTACAGTGAAATGTATAAAGGTGAAGTTGTGGATTTTAATCCTTTGTGTATTTTTTATACTTTCTTTTTGAAGATATATAGAATGCTGTTCCAGCTCTCATTCTCTCCCTAAAATAATGGTCCCTCGACTTAGAGCACAGAAGGTCTCCTGTAGTTGGGTACTATAAAAAGTCACTGTCAGGCTGGGCAGCATAATTAGAATCAGCTGGGGAAATAGTTTCCCATTCCGGGGATTGAGGCTCACTCCAGGGAGTCTTCCATAATTGATCTGTGCAGTTCCCTCGTCCCCATTTTCACAAGCTCCCTAGGTGACTCTACTGCACAGGCAGGACTGGGAGCCACTACAGTGGAAAATTCAGAGTTTATCTTTTTCATTCAGATAAACATATGAAACGCAGGCCATGTTTATTAGCATGAAGCCTGGAAGATTCCTAGGAAACTCTTCAAGGACCTCCTGCTTCAGCTTTGTTTCCTGTTTGCCGCCCAAGCAGAATTAATTATGACCTCCTTAAGAACTCACTGCTGCCTCTTCCATATTACTTATCATGTGGAACTATAACCATTTTTCCAGTGCCCACCTCGCCAGTTAAACACTTCATTTCAGAGGTAAACACCATGACCTTCTCACGTGAGACAGCCTCTGTTTTTAACACAATTCTGGCACACAGTGGTGGCTCAAGAGGTGTTCTAGGAAGGAAGAGGGGCTGTGAACTGAGTGAAGGTACAGACTTTAGTATCAACTGAAAAAAATCATCTCGGACACTCACTTCAATTTCCAAGAAATTCAATATAGACAAAATCATGTTTTCTTCTATTACTATTCTTCTATTAGCATTACTATTACTACTGATATTTGTCAGAAATATGGCAACTATCAAATTTTTTATTTAAAGATCTTAGCCCTGTATCCCATTTCAGAAAAATAAAGTGACATATATGAGGATCAGGATTGCTAAGAAGTGAAGGACTAGCTCCATTAAGCCACAGTAGAACTGAGTTGATACCAGCTCAGGAGTTTCCCCTATTGTCTGTATGTCAGAACATTCCTTGTGAATTTTACTATCAATGGATGGTTCATGTGGCCAGCTGGAGTCAGGAGGCTTCTCACACGAAGAGATGGTCAGGCTGTTAGTCTCTTTAAACACGAATTCAATTGTGATTGAACATGTTTATACCTATGAGCTTATGATCATCTTTGAGCTCATTTTAAGAGATTGTTTATAGTTTCTTTTTTCCCTTTTTACTAACTACTGCTCTGTTTTCAGAGAGATTTACTAGCCCAAAAGCTTTCTGGGAACATTAAAGGGGAAAAAATCTACAGTTTAGTCTGAGGCTAAAGCATAAAGCAAAGGGGGTGATGGACAGCTTTCTGCTGACTGCCTTCCCCATGTGATCAGCACAGGGGCGTGCCACACTCTTATCCAGAACTTCCAGCGAGTAGGGAGAAGCCATGCAAAGCAGCTGAGAGCCTAGGAATTCCAACAGGACTTATCATACATTTTGAGTCATTTAATTTATTTGTCCAATATGTTGCTTGCTACCATATGCTGGGTGCTGGTGAGGATGGTAAGGAGTTTCCTTCCATATTTAGCCACCTAATAACCTTCAGATATTCAGCTAAATAACCATATGGTTATTTAGGTGGCTAATAATATATGGCCACCTAATAACTGAAGATTCTCCCACACACAACACAGACATACAACAATGTTATGATCTGAATGTTTGTGTGGTCCCCCCAAATTTATAAGTTAACATCCTAAGCCCGGAGGTGGTATTCATAGGTGGGGCCTTGGGAAGGGATTAGGTTATGAGGGCGGAACCTTTATCAACAGAATTTGCACCCTTATAAAAGATGCCTAAGAGAGACCCCTCACCTCCTCGGTCTTGTAGAAGACACCCTCTATGAGGAGGAAGGCCCTCGAAATACACTGAATCTGCCAGTGCCTTGATCTTGGACTTTCCAGCCTCTAGAACTTTGAAAAATAAATTCTGTTACAATCCACCCAGGCTATGGCTTGTGTTCTATCAGCCTGAAAAGACTAAGCCCCCCCTACACACACACATACACCTCTTTTACTTCACCTGTACTATGTACAGCCAACTGATAGCCCCATTGTCTGCACTATCTGGTTTCTCTCTCAGAGGAGAAAGGCATATAAATGATTATCTTTGACTTTTCACGGCATTTTTTCCAAATTGTAAAATAGGAGGTTCATCTTCACCCTGCTCCTGCCTCTTTCTATGCTTCTCTCTTGGCAAAGGACACCAGAATTCTTGAGAGCTCCCAAGCACCATCACCCCTTCTCTGTATGCACACTTTCTTCTGCTCACCCTACATAGCATTATCCATGTAGGTCACGGGAGTTGCGGCTGCTCACCTCACCTCCCACTCAATCCCGTCCATCCTTTCCACCATTTTCGTAGAGCTCTTCTTAGAGGATGTGCATCCAATGTTTGCTATTAGAAAAAAAAAAATTGCCAAATAGCAGATAACTATGTTGTAAGTGCTAGTCTAAAAACTATAGTCAAATTCATTCTTTAATTGTCCTTTTTTTGAGACATGGCTTTGCTCTATTGTTGAGGCTAGAGTGTGGTAGCATGATGATAGTTCGCTGCAGCCTCAAACTCCTGGGTTCAAAAAATCTTCCTGCCTCAGCCTTCCAAGTAGCTGGGATGACAGATGTGCACGACTGCACTCAGCTAACTTTTCTATTCTTTTCTTTCTTTTTTTTTTTCTTTTTAAGAGACAAGGTCTTGCTATGTTGCTCAGGCTGGTCTTGAACTCCTGCCTCAAGCAATCCTCTTACCTACGCCTCCCAATGTGATAGAATTAGAGATGTGAGCCACAATACCTGGCCTATAGATAATTTATCTTTATCTTCATAAAAGCATTATGCCGCTACATTGCTATTATTTTTATGCCTATTTACATATGAGGCTACTTAGGCACACAGAGGCCATGGGCACGTGGTTAGTAAGAAGTGAAGCTGGGAATTGAGCCCTAGCATTCTGGTCCAAAGACAGTGCTAAATGAACTAACTCTCCCAGAAGACACATTAACAGGGGGGAGTTTTTTCCAATGTAATGCCTGATCCTATTAGGATATACCAGAGAATGCAGCCAGCTAGAGCGTGAAATACCAGGGCAGGCAGCACTCACAACATCACAACCTTCAGTAAACAGCAGTCCAGCTGGGCCCCAGGGAGGAACACTCCACGCTCTGTACCTAACTAACCAGATTAACAGAAGACCCTTGAAAAGGAATGTGTCAGCCACTTGGCAGCAGCATTCTGACTCAAATTTTGGAAGGAGAGCAATGGCTGGAATGAGAGTGATGCAGAGAGTGAGTGGGGAAACCTCAGACTCACTGGTGGCTCCCTGCACTCCTGGTGGTATGAGAAGCAGCCACCAACCCAAGTCAGGCTCAAAAGTAGCCAAGAAAGAGCAGGATGCAGAGTTTCCTTGACAGGAATTGTGTGGCTTGATGACCAGAGACAGCAGGAACTGGGATAGATGGGGTAGAAGTGGGGTAGATGCCCCAATGACATACAAAGACAACCACAGACTAGAGTCTGCCCCTTGAGGCCCCGAGAATCAACATGCAGTCTCAGCAATGAGATCCTCTGTTGACCAAAAAGACTCTGAGTGAGATGCAATTACATATGTATCACCTGGATAGATGGAAGCACAAAATACAAATTAATAAATACGCGCGTCTTAGATGTCTGATTTGTGTCCTACAATTCCGATCCACCGCACACCAATGCAGGAGTGGCAGGCAGGGTCTGAGAAGTGTGGGGGCAGCGGCTCCAACCACACAGTGCTGCTGCGCCCAGGATCATCCTCTAGGACCACAGACTGCTCGATCCTGCACCTCGTGAAGAAGTTGGCTGGGTGCTACAGGGAGATGCAGGGCGATGGCGGAAGGACATCTGGAGCCTGTTTACCGTTCTCTTCAGAGCTTAGGGACTCTATTTTGAGAAAAAAAGTTTACCTCCCCCTAACATATCCAGTAAGAAGGAGGAAGTTCTCCTGGTTTTAAACTTCTAAGGACCAGCTTACACTGCCATTTCTAAAAAATTCAGAAGCATTACTTTGGACTTAACAAGCGAATGGATGTCTGGATGGCTTTTGAAACCAAACTATTAGCTAGTACAGGGCTAATGTCTTGGCATTGTCAACTTACTAAGGAAGACACTTGAGACTCGAGATGAAGGGAAGGGCTCAAGTCCAAATTGCTAGTGAGCATCAGAATGGGGACTGGGACCACAGGTCCAGCTACCCTGCCGCGGGCCATGGCCCCGCTCTCTGCTCTGTCCGGCCTACTCCCTCCAGTCATCCCGGCTCAGTCTAAGTGCTCACCGCTGCCTTAGTTTGTTCAGGACACTGATACAAAAATATTATAAACTGGTGCCAAAAACAACAAAAAGTTATTTCTCATGGTTCTGGAGACTGGGAATACCCAGATGATCAAGCTGCCCACAGATTCTCTGCTGAACACTGACGTTCTGGTTCCCAGATGGTTCCCTTTTGCTGTGACTTCACATGACGGAAGGGATGAGAGGGGTCTCAGGGATGCCTTTGATAAGGGCACTAATCCTGTTCACAAGGGACACCCTCATGGACCGAATCACCTCCCCGAAGCTTCACCTCCGGATACCAGGAATTTGCAGGTTAGATATCAACATATGAATTTGGGGTGGACACATAAAAACATTTGATCTACAGACACAACCAAATGCTTTCTCATCCAAGGCAGTAGATTCTTCCTGAGCAGGTGACAGTCCAACTCAGAGAAAGTAGGGGTCCCATGCATCTGTGGCTTTCAGAAGCTGCCCCCCCCACACACCTAGCAGAGCAAGGACTGGAGTTGGGCTAACAGGTGGAGCTGTTTTGCTAAAATGTTGCTTATAGATTCAGAATTTAAACTGAAAGTGAGGCTGTGAGAGAGAAATATGAATGCTAATTCTGTTTCAATCTTTCTGGATCAAAAACCCTCTTTTATGTATCCCGTCATATTCAGTAATGAGGAAAAAAATACCATTTCAAACCTTTACTGATCCTTCTACTGATCTCTTCCAGACTCCTGAGTCAGGCGTGCTCTATAGGACAAGCATAAAACTTCACCGCACACTCTCATCATAAATGCTTCACAAATTAAAAAATAATTTATAAGCCTCTGACAGGAAGAAAAGGATTCTTTTCACTAAGTGGTTAAGTGAGGACCAATTAGGGCATTTCTTTGACAAGAAAATAATATAAAATCTAAACATATCTAGCTAATTCTCACTGCATTTCTATGTTTTTCATGAAAAGAGAAAGTAACTTGATGAAATTTACAAGTATTGAAATATTCCTTTTTCAAAATTAGCCAATTTTATTAGTATTATTTGCTTTTGCTTGATGATTACAGGTTCACCACATTGCTTTCTTTCTTATAGACATTTTCATGATTGTCAATGTCCATAAATTTGATAGAAGAAATACTGTTAATACTTCTCATTTATTTTTCGTTATCTGTTCACATTAAAAGAAATTATCTTTTACAATTCTCTTATGCATACAAATAATTGAACTGTTTTTGTAAGATACTTTATTTTTCTTACTTTTAGAGTATTATTGAGTATTTTAGAGCTTATTGAAAAGGAACTTTTGCAAATTAAACATTTCATTGTGAAAGGGCGCTAAGTCCCTCATCTACATGTAAAAAATCAAGTATAATTCGATCTAGAAGGATGAATTACCTGGAATATCCAAGTCATTATGATAAAATGGGTTGTTTGATTATTTTATTCCCCTCTCCCGTCTCACCCGTTTGTCTGTGTGTGTGGTGGAAAGAGTGTGGCTAAGAAAGTATGGATGAAAACTTCCATCCTCCTTTATTATTGGGGTGACGCACATCAATGAGATTGGAATCATTAACATGACATGCACCTTTCAGAACACACAATTTTGTATCCCATATGCTGTGTTTATTCTCTGCAGTTGCAGAACTGACCTAGTGGAAAGAAAGAAAGAGCTATATTTAGAGCAAAGGATATTTTTAAGGGAGATGTTACAGACTGAATGTTTGTAAACCCCACCCATTCTTATGATGAGGCCCCATCACCTCACTGTGGCAGTATTAGGCAGTGGGGCCTTTGGGAGGTAATCAGGATTAGATGAGATCATAACACTGGAGTCCTCTGATTGGGACCGGTGCCTTTAGAGTTAGGAGTCCTCTCTCTGTGCCACATGAGGACACAGGAGAGTCCACAGTCCACACATAGATGAAGACCCTCACCAGAGCCCAACCATACTGGCACGCTGACCTCAGTTTTCCAGTCACAAGATCTGTGAGAAATAAATGTTGTTGTTTATAAAGTACTCAGTTTATGGTATTTTGTTACAGCAACCCAAATACTCTAAGATAGTTAGACTAGTCTGCAATGAGGTTGCCTTCCCCTTTCATGTTCTGACCCATCTCCAGTATTCGGTCCACCCTTTCCTGAGTACATACACTCTGCTAGGAGATAGTGATGTGGAACTCAGGGTCCCGGCTCAGCTTCCTCTGCCCCTTCCCCTCCAGAAGAGTCTTGCATCCGAGTGCATGCCGGTCTCTACCTCAGGCAGTATATAAATCTGTCCTTACCCTGTGACTCTCGCCCTGTGCTGAGAGTGCACTGTGCTTTAAAGACATCTGTCTGGCACGTTTTAAAACATGTCAAGATTGTTATAAAATAAATGCATCAAAGCAATATTTTTTTGCCAACTTTCAACTTATGAATATGATTTGGCTTTAATAATTAGATTAGAACACTGGATCAGAAGCCATTTGTCTAATGTATTTTTCCAAATACCATTTTGCTCAAAAGTTTCCTGGAAATAGATAAGACAAATTGAGTCCAAGATGCAACATGAAAGTCTTCTCTTTCAGAAAAACAGCATAGTTCACTAATTTCATTTCTTTTTGCTTTCTATTTTCTAATATTCTTTAGAAAATGACTGTACAAATAGTAAGAATTAAAAGAAATGAGCAAGGTAATTTGAAGGAAGAGTCTAGTTATTTTCAGATGAATAAAGGATTAAGGACATTGGGTCTTGGTTAAAAAAGAGATAATTATAGAAAAGTATTTAAATCATTAGCTAAGGAAGCAATAGGTATTTCATTTTCAAAGTTGAAAGAGAAGATTAAAGAAGAGAAAATTAAGTTAAAGGATAAAGAAAGAGAATTTACACATATAGACCTTCTACTGTATGCTGGCCTGAAGCTCAGTTTCAAGTTCTATGTTTTACTTAACCCCCACAAGAACCTATTGAAGTAGGGATAATTCCCATTTACAAGGAATGTAGCCAGAAAAGATTCCTTGTCTTTCTTACCAAGATCGGAACAACCAATCAGTGGCCAACCTGGGATTCCAACCTTAGTCTCTTAAGGAAAAGCATTCAGCAACCATGACCTGGAGACGGAGAAGGAGGAAGAAGCTAGTTTGCACTGGAATGAGGAAGGAATGGGAAAGGAAATAAACAGATCGACACAGTGCTGAAAATGAGGAGTTTAGGAAGAGGTGAGGGGAGAGGGAAGGGGAAATTTCAGAACAGGAAGAGGAAGTCTAGTTGGAAGTAGGCAAGGAAAAAGCCAATAATGAGTCCTTGATGAGATGAGACATATCCTTCTACCCAAATGAATGAAAACAGGGAAGAGAGGCTGAAAAGTTCAGGAAAGGTGGGGAACACATGGAGAAAGACCTGTCAAGACCTTTAAATAGTCTCCAATTGCTTTGCTAAGTAAGAGATGAGGTCATCACATGGGGGTGAGGTGTTAATAAAGTGTCAAGAACGAGAAAAAAAGGGTTCAAGGAAAATCCTTGCAGACAGCTTGGTTAAGGATCACATTCAGCACAAAGGAACAAGTTCAAGTGTGAAGGTCTGATGGTGCTGGTTCACCCAGGTTGCAACCTGGGAGGCCGTGGAGGGAGAAGAAGAGGGATAGGCAGTGCGTGCCTTTGAATGTGCACACACACGTGTGCAGGTGCAAGCAGAGGGAGCTCACGAGTGAGTGTGAGTAGGTGGGAGAAGTGTGCAAGTGGATAAATCTAAGACGAGACCAAAAGGGGACTAGGAGGAGGAAAGACACAAAATAAACTTGAGACCTCCCAAAATATTTTTTTGGAAAGTTGTTGGTACAGTATAATAATACCAAGGTAATACACTGTAGATTTGTGATTTTTAAGTTGTAAGACAAAGAAAATGGACTTTAAAAAAATATTAAATTTGACATCAAATATAGATTTTTTAAAAATAGCCCCCAAAGCACAAACTGTAAAGGGAAAGATTTTTACATTTGATTAATTTAGTAATTAACACCAAAATGTATTAACTATATGAACTGTATTAATAAATGCGTGTATTGCTTTTTATTTTTAAAATCTAATCTGTTCAACTGATTGATTGAGTTAGAATGTGAAGTTTCAAAAATAAAAAGACAAGCCAGGGTGAGAGAAGATCCTTATAGCTCATACCGACGGGCGTAGCATAAAGCGCTCCTGAAAAACCATTAAGGAGAAGACAAATAATCCACTGGAAAAAATAAGCAATAACTTGAACAGAAATTTCACAGAAGCAGCAGCAAGCATAGCTAATACACATGTGAGAACATTCTCAACCTCATTAGTAATCAGGGCAATGCAAATTCAAACCAAAATTGAACATCATTTTATACTCACCAGATTGGCAAAAAGTCTAAAGTCTGAAAATATAAGTATTATGGAAGATGAGGAACAGCAGGAACCCTCATGCCATTCATAGGGAAATAAATTGGGGCCAATCCCTTGGAAACAATTTCGAATTCTTCTAGTTGAACATTTGCTTACCTTTCCACCTAATGATTCTACTCTTAGATATTTCCCCAGAGACACCCGAGGACAGGTGTGTGAATGTTCGTAGCAGTAATATTTGCAAGAGGAAAAAGAAAACTGGAAACCTCTCAAATATCCATTTACAGAAGAATGGGTAAATAAATTGTTATGTATGCATAAATGGGTTTTACTGTGATAGTAAAAAAAATGAATGAACTGCAGCCACAAACTTTACAGAGTTTTATCTCATAACAAAATACTGAACGGAAAAGGTAAGTTACAGGAAGACAGAAATGATGCCATCCATGTCATCCATGGAACAGTGATAAACTCAGAAAACCAAATAACATGTTGTTCACGGACACATATGTGTATAGCAAAACTAGACTAAAAAAATTGAATAATAAATCCAAAAATTAAAATAGCAATTATTCCTACCAGGAAAAAAGGGGATTGGAATATAAGTCTCTGAAGTGCTAACACTACTTCCTAAGCTTTATTATTCTACGGACCTGTGAATACCTAACCTATTGTTCCTCGTACGTATGAAATATTTCATGATTTGTTATTAACAAATGCAAATCTGGGCCAAGAATTCAATAAGATTGAAAATCCAAGCTTATGGAAGAAAATTTGACGCTGGTGTATAAATACACACATTAGGCTTAAATATATAAATCACTGTGACCTTCACTCTGAACTGCATCAAGAATTCACGGGGCCTTGCAAAGTCACAGTTCTTTAAAAGAATGGTTGAATATTTGAAAAAAGGGAAATAAATCACTTCTGTGTTTCATTTTTAGTAGGTAAGAAGTACTTCATTATAATGAATGTCAATTTAACTTCTGTACATGAAGAACATAAGAAAGAATGTAGTACCGTGTTTTCCAGAACATGTTCTGTGAAACACCAGATGATAAAGGCTCTGTAATCAAATGTGTTCAGGAAATGCTGGAGACTATACCCACTCAAATATTCATAAAAGCATGTAACTCGCTTGCTAGATTAGGGATTTTTTTCTACTTTATAAGTTAATGAAAAACAACTCTCTGAGAGATGAAGAGAGACTGTAAATGAGATCTCAGGCAAAGTCCAAAGGACTTTTGCGTTAAATGACACACCTACCCTTGCCCTCTGGTCGCGCCTCAAATGTCAGTGCTCCTGGAAGTCTCATTCCTGTTCCTCTTCTCTTTTTGATCCTTCGTTCTGCCCTGAAATCTGATCATTTCAAGACGTCTCTATCGGACCTGACTTGTCCAGACTCATGCTCTACATTCAACTTGGAATTTCCCAAGCTGAGATCCCAGAGCAATCTCAGACTTCACACACCCAAATCAGACCTGCCATCTCACATCCTAAAATAATGTGGCCTCCGGAGTCTCCATTCCCATCATGGTGTGGTCGTCCCATCTCGTGTTCAGATTACAGATTACACAGTTGGAGCTTTGCGGATCCTCTTGTGTCCATTTTGCTACTAATGTTTTTAAGGAATGTTTCTTAGCTATGGCTTTGCTTCTCTCTAATCCCTCGGCACCCCTCAGTCTCCAGCTTTATTATGTCTTAATTGGGCCTTCTATCTTATTATATACCAATAGTTCCCAAATGCAGTTCATAACCCACATAGATTGTCATCCTAAAAATCTAATCACGTTATTTCCTGATAACTTGAAATAATATGTTATTTCTCCTGTTATGGAGAGGCTGCTGGCTCTCTGTAGCTTAAAAGATATGATACGCCACACTTAGCAAAGAAGCTTCTTGTGTAGTCCAACTTCCAAAATTTATCTCTTTAGCCTCATCTCCTGCTACTCCATCATGTAAACCATGTGGTGTGGTGTGGTTATGTTAAACTCATCATCTCTTAAGGTTGCCAGAGTTTAACTTCTCTGCCTTGTCTTACCTGTGGATCCCTTGGTCAGGAATGCTCTCTCTCCTGATCCCAGAGGCAAACTCCTACTCATTTCTTTAATACCTGGGAATATCACCTTATATCAGTGATGTTTAGACAATGTGCCTTGGCGCACCAGGGTGCCTTGAGAGGATCTTATTTAGGTGCACCACAAAAAAAATTTAAAGATCCTTAATCAAATGATTGTTGAAAGTGCAAAGCACAGTAAGTGTGTTCTTTTTTTTTACTTTGTGTTTAAATCAACATAACTGAAGTGCACAGTGGAGGTTTAACTATAGGTTCAAGTGTGCCGTGAGATTAAAAATGTTGAAAAACACTGCCAGCATGCCCAATAAAAGATGTCCCTTCCTTTTCTAAACTACTAAAAATTTGTTGGACATATTGGACCCTCTCCTCACCCAAAACTCCAGCCTCCTTGTAGTTTCCCAAAGCCCATTGGCACTTGGAAGGATCTCATTAAATGTATAAATTAATGAACAGAAGAATTGATGGTACTTCTGTAACATTTCTAGTTATCAATCTTAGTTGACTTAATTTTGGGTCTAAACCTATTTAGAATCTTTCTTTAGGTTATGTTTTCAAGATTCTTCCCACTTTAATGTCTTTGTTTAATAAAAAATAGTAAGCTTATTGAGATTTATGAGAGAGATTTTGCTATCCTAACAGCTAATCAGCAGCGACTCTTACTAAGACCTTTCTTTTTCCCTTCACTAACACCAGATGCTCTTGCTGTGGGATCTCTGATGATTTCCTTTGCTCTTTGCCTCTGAACTAGTGATTAATTTACTAAAGAAAGTCTTGATTATGATCAGGCCTATCTTACCCCAGCATTTATGTGCAACAGAAAAACGTGACCTTTCTAGGTGGGGGATTATTGAAAAAAAAAAAAATGTTTCTCTGTACTCATGACACTATTTCTGACATCCATTGTGTGTGTAGAGGGGGACCCCATACAAGTCAATTCTCTGACACTAGCTGGGTGTCCCACAATTCAATTTAGTTCTAAGACTAACTACCCAGAGTTAGCGTGCACTCCACAGGCTAAGGGCTTGCACAAGCTAAGATTGCTTGCGCGTCAGCTGCCAATTCTGGTTGCAGGCCTCCGGTACTTCTAACCACTAGCTGCAAACTGGGGCTGTCTACAATTCCCTCCTTGGGTTTGATAATTTGCTAGAAGAGCTCACAGAATTTAGGAAACAGTTTACTTACTACCACCCATTTATTACAAAGATACAACTCAAGAATGACCAAATGGAAAAGATCACTGGGCATGAGAAGGGACGTGGAACTATCATGATCTCTCTGGGCCCATCAGCTTCTTAGAACCATCATGTGCTCACTAACCCAGAAGCTCTCTGAACCCCATTGTTTGGGGTTTTACAGTGGCTCCATTTGGTAGCCATGATTAATTAGATCAATAGCTGTTGGTGATTGAATTCAATCTTGATTTCTTTTACCCTCCCCTGAGGTCACCAGGCAAGGATGAAAATTCCAAACCTTTCATCACAGGATTGGTTCCCCTGGAAACTAGCCTCTATCCTGAAGCTGTCCAGGGCCCTGGCAACCAAGCCTACTCGTTTCACTCTGGAGACTCCAAAAGCTCTTATGTCAGAAACCAGGGACTAAGACAAAATATTATCACAAAAGATGTTCCTATTATCCCCACTACTCAAGCAGTTTAGGAACTCTGGGCCAAGGACTAGGGGCAAAGTGAATATTTACTTCTTATCACATCACAACATCATAGCATTTCTTCCTCTGGGGTGATGCAGCGAGAACCGAGGTCCCTACTCTCCCAGCATTCTCCCAAACCCCAGCTCAGGACACTCGGGCAGCAGACAAGTCACACAGCTGTTACGTAGCCTGTGGCTTTGATTCTGACTCAGCAGTCCTGCATTTTATATGGCCCCATGATTGCCCCAAGCAAATATAGCATTTGCCTAATTCTCCGTGGCATTTTGTAGCATTTCTCTTAGACTAGAGTCGATAGGTCAACACAAATAGGAATTTTCCAGAGGCTAGGATGCACTCCAGTCAAGATGTGATTTTGCAAACCCAAAGTTTTACTCCCCTTTCATCACACATAAGGAGGCGTTCCCAGGCCACTGAGGTACCCCTAACTACATGAACTAGGGCATGAACAAACACCCAGGTGTGAATGTAAATGGCAATCACACGTAAAATAAATTAGTCAAAGTGCTCAATGGATTTAGGAAATACTTTGAATAAATAGAAGAGACTAATGGTATTTATTCATCAAATCAACAAATATTTATTGTGCCTCTATTACAGGAGAAGTATTACTCTAGATGCTGGGATAACAGGGATGAGCCAAATAGGCCATGTGCATGAAATTTGCATTCTGGTGCTAAAAAGGAAACCAAAGGCTCTGAGCTGGAAATGTGCATGCACATGTGTCCCGTGCCTGCTCCTCCTTCCTGCCTTTGGTGTTTGTCTTTTTTCCAACCAGTTTAAAAGACCAATTTTCATATTACAAACATTAACCCTTTGAATTCCATATATGTTACCAACAATTTGCTCCCTACTTTTTCAATGCATTTTTTTCTTTGTGATTATTTTTGCACTAGTGGAGTCTTAATAATTTGCATTCAGACTTATTAATTTGGGGAGAATTAACATGCGTGCAGCCATCGGTCTTCCCATTTTAGTGAAATTGGAAGTCCAGTTTCAAATCTTACAAATTTTTATTAAGATTAATATTTAGTATTTTTATATTTTTTCCTATACAGATTTAGGATTGTTCGGATATATTTTATTTTTTGACTGTTGTTATCCTCACAAGGAAAAACTGTTTTTAAGTTTATATTTTTTGTATTCATTTTATTAAGCTCTCTTATTTGAATAGTTTTTAGTTTCCTTTCACCATTTCTAAAAGACTATTTCATCTAAACCTGGGATGTCTATTTCTTCTTAGCATTAACATTTCACATTCTAATGCCATTTGCTAAAATCTCCAGAACAATGTTTAAAAACTTAATAGCATGCACGTTTTTCTTGTTTTTGATTTTAATGACATATACTTCTAGTATTTTATCATTACTTGTGACACTGGCCTTTAATTTAACAAAAGTATTCTTTTTTTTTTTTTGAGACAGAGTCTCGGTCGCCCTCGGTAGAGTGCCATGGCATCACAGCTCACAGCAACCTCCGATTCTTGGGCTTAAGCGATTCTGTTGCCTCAGCCTCCCAAGTAGCTGACATCTACCACAACACTCGGCTATTTTTTGTTGCAGTTGTCGTTGCTGTTTAACTGGCCCCAGCTGGGTTGGAACCCACCAGCCTGGGTGTATGTGGCTGATACTGTAACCACTGTGCTATGGGCACCAAGCCAACAAAAGTATTTGTTATTAGATATTGAAGAAATATCCCTTTTCTCATAAATTAAAACACTTGGATTGAATATACTGCATTTTATCAAATTTTTTTTTATCTTGAGTCAGAGCCTCACTCCATCATGCTGGGTAGAGTGCTGTGGCATCATAGCTCACAGCAATGTCAAACTCTTGGGCTCAATTGATCCTCTTGCCTCAGGCTCCCAAGTAGCTGGGACTACAAGCGCCCACCAAACTTTTGGCTAGTTTTTTAAGAGATCTATCTCCCTCATGCTCTTCCTCTTTCTCAGGCTGGTCTCCAACTCCTGAGTTCAAGCAATCCACCCGCCTCGGCCTACTAAGGTGCTAGGATTACAGGTGTAAGCCACCATGCCCTGTCCTCATCAAATTCTTTTTAGCATCTGTTGAAGAAATGATAATGTGTTTGGATTCTGCTTTGAATGATTGATACAATGAATTAAATTAATATATCATCTGTCCAAAACATCTCTCAGGATACACTTTTTACTTTGGCTGATCCTTAGAAAAAATTTAAGAGAGAGGTGTTAGTGGAGATTTTTATTTGGTCAGATAATTTGGGGAAATGCTAGATAAGATATTCTCTTCATGGAGATTCATTACCTCATTAGTGTATGAAAAATGCTGAGAAATCCAGAAGCTAAGAAATTCCGTTAACTTTGTTAAGCTCTTCGTTTCCAAACATTACCTGTTCCCCTCCTTCATGTAACACCTACCAGCACCCCACTGACTTGGGTTCAATTTGACACACTTGAGAAGTGTTGTATAAATAGCCTCCCTTAAATCATCCTTGCACTCCAGGAATAGAAACTGCTTGGCCATCAAGTATGGCTTTTTAATTTAGTCCTAAGATGAGCTGGTTAGGTTTTAACTGAGGAATTTTGAGTCTGTAATTATAAATGGGATGGTTCTATCATTTTTCGTCTCTACCCCTTTTGGCTCTTTCTTGGATTTTCGCACCAGTGCTATGCTGGATTGGTAATATGAGTTGGGAAATACTCCATATTTTTCTGGGCTCTGGAACAATTTATGCAGCGTGGGAATTATCATAGGATTTTATTTTCTTAATTTGAAATATTTTCTATAAAATAGCCAAGAGAGAAATGAACCCAAACACAGTGCTAACTGATTATCAGCGAGCTTGTAATTAAATCCCCCTGTTAGCTTTATTTTTTTTCCCACTGACAAGATTTCGAGCATCTTCAGATTTTTTGTTTGTTTGCTTTTCCCTGTGGGTAACACAATTGCTCTTTGCCCCAGAGGCTTGGCAGTTCAGACAGCCCACGCTGCTCAGAAGCAATCATCCCTTGCTCTTGTCATCCAGGTCACCGCAGAACGGGGGAGCCTCAGAGTCATGTTAGGGAGCAGGACAAGAATCAAACTTCTCCAGGAACATGTCATCCCCAAAGCTGGGAACAAAGTGAGGTGACAAGTGTGAAGTTCTGGAGGGAGGGAGGCAACAGAGCCTGTGAATTGTGAGGTCTTGAATCCCAAGAAGAGGGTCAAAGAGTATTGATCTTGTTTTCACAACACTTTCTTTGAAGCGGCATTGAGAGGAGGTTGGACATTTGCAGGCTGAAAGGAGTGAGGTGGGGTGTTGAGTTCACTTTGGAGACCAGTCCTTCTCCAAGCCACAGAACCCTGTCATCAGAGAGGAGGTGCCATACTATTATGGAAGGAAACTTCACACATCTTCTAAGGGCTTAGGCATAAAAACTCAGAAAGATGTTCCCTGCCTTCTTTCCTGATGGGCGCAGTGTGGGGTGTATGGCACACCTTCTGGGTGTGTACGTATGCTCCCCTTTGTAGCACACATAACTACAAGAGGGACTCTGCTTAACAAATTCAAATATTGTGACTTGCTTGATTGTACTCTGATCATTAACCCTAAATAAAAAAATAAAAATAAAAGGCAAAATGCCTTCACCGTACAATGCCAGACTTAGAGCAGGCACTTTGCTGTGGCTTAGTGTTTGGGAATAACTATAAAACATTGTTGGAGGCATATGTGTGGTCTTACCCTGTGTTTATGCAATTGATAATGCTCCTAGAAGGGGGAGCATACATTACATTGAGGTGCTAGCTATGACTTTTGTCCTTCTTAGTGTTTTTCTGAGCCCTGAAACTTTGACTTTTACCTCTCCTTATTTTGGTACTCTCAAGGTGCAGTGGCCTTGGATATTTCAGCATATTAAATTTTGAATATTAACATATTAATAATCAAAATAATTATTTTTCTAAATAAGCTGATAAGATACCAGTTTATTTTCTCTTTGTTTCTTCGGGTACTGGGTAGCTGAAGATAAAAATGGTACACCTCGGCTCGGCACCCATAGCTCCATGAGTAGGGTGCCAGCCACATACACCAAGGCTGGCGGGTTCAAGCCTGGCCTGGGCCTGCTAAACAACAATGACAACTGCAACCAAAAAATAGCCCAGTGTTGTGGCGGGTGCTTGTAGTCCCAGCTACTTGGGGGGCTGAGGCAACAGAATCACTTAAGCCAGGCGTCCTCAAACTTTTTAAACAGGGGGCCAATTCACTGTCCCTCAGACCATTGGAGGGCCAGACTATAGTTTAAAAAAAAAACTATGAACAAATTCCTATACACACTGCACATATCTTATTTTGAAGTAAAAAAAACAAAACGGGAACAAATACAATCATACCACCTCATGTGGCCCGCGGGCCGCAGTTTGAGGACCCCTGGCTTAAGGCCAAGAGTTGGAGGTTGCTGTGAGCTGTGATGCCACAGCACTCTACCAAGGGTGACATAGTGAGACTCTGTCTCAAAAAAAAAAAAAAAAGATACACCTCTGTCTACCATACAAACTGCACATGAACAAGTTCTTTAACAAAATGCTGGATGTACCTCTTTCATGACAGAAAAAAACTGCTAAGATTACATATCAGTTATTCTCTGGAATATGATGGATGGCAAAATAAGAACCACATATGTTTAAGGAAAATAGTGGTGATGATTAAGAGTTACCTCCCTCCTGGTACTCCTCCCCTCCCTTCAAAGAAGCACATTCCTCTAACCCTGTGATTTTCTTTTCTTTTTTTTTTTTTTTATTGTTGGGGATTCATTGAGGGTACAATAAGCCAGGTTACACTGATTGCAGTTATAACCCTGTGATTTTCAACTGGTGTGCCGTAAGATCTTAAGTGTTCCATGAAAATTTTTAAAGATCATTAATTAAATTATTTTTGAAAGCTGTTCAAAGCATAGTAAGTATATTCCTTTTTTTAACTTTTTTTAATCAAAGTAATTTACGTGTGACACGGAAGTTTAACTATAGGTTCAAGTATGCCAAGAGATTAAAAAGGTTGACACTGCTCTAAAGAAATTGTTGGGAGAAACTTCCATTCATCCGTCTAAAAATCTCTCCACTTAATGTCCACAGGCCTAATGTGCTTATTAAATAGTGCTTTTTCTCTAGTGGTATACAATGTAAAACAATACTAATAATAATAACCAAAAGAAGATTTCAGTAGCATGTTGCAATGTGAAATCAAGATTTTGAATAGTGGTGCTATTTTAACCAACTCTGGGTTCTTTGAAGTTTTATGATTCTCACAAAGGTAAAAATCACTCCTTACCCTTGATTAGAGAAAATCTAATTTTCTTATTGCATGGTTTTCTTGAAAGAGATGATGCGGGAAGGTACCATGATAAATTATCGAGGCCAATTCAAACAATATTGATTTTGTGTCTACTCTGCTTGTACTTGGTCAGTCCCAGTAGCTCACAGGGAAATACATAGAGGCCATTTCCACAATAAAGACACCTGTGACTAGATGAAATTGTTGGGTAAGGAGAGGGGAAAACATATCTTTCCCCATAGCAATGCTTTAGTGTTTTCTTTTGGTTTTTTTATTTTATCCTTTACCCTGCCTCCCAGTTTTGTGAGTTTTAAAGACCACGTGCCAACATGGGCAAGGGATAGCTTGGGAGATGATGGTTACCTGATTACCCTCCACTAAAGATGACCACAGATTCCACAGGCGCACCACAGTGAGTGGATGTACTAATCTGAGGTCTTTGCCCAAGCCACCTTGTGACCAGGGTTTAAAGGAGGATGCAGAGCACAGGGACAGACCTGAAATTAACATGGAGAAGGGACAAACATGACTCAGTACCGAATGGGGCATGAAGGATTAGAAAGAGGGGAAAGTCAAGAGTGACGTCCATCTCCTGGAGAGCAATGGTGCGCCACCAAAGAAACTGATTAATTAATATAATAAAGTCAAATAACTGAGGAGCTGGAGCTCTGTACTCTCTGACATATTCCTCGGTTGTACTAATATGGCCATAAATTTCTGAACTACAAGCAGAAAGAAACAGTATTTACAACACAGTTGTGTTTTTTTCCTCTAAAAATGTACACATCAGTTGTTGCATTTGTAAAAAGCCTCCTCCTCAGTAAATCTGGACCCCATGCTGAAGGCATGAGTCTTGTTACCAGCATGCTAGTCCTGGAGAATTCTCCAAACCAGTCTACGGTGTCAACAGCACCTGCTCAAATGGTCAGGGTTACTCAAAGAAGTGGCAGGTCCAGGGCCAATTAAAAACTGGGAAGTGGCCTTTTGTTAAATAACATGACACTTCTGAAGCTGAACATACTTGAAAGAGTTCTGCACTGAGAGAGAAGGGAGTTTCTTTCTGTCCAGAAGCCCCAGCAGTAAGAGGGGCACACCACGGTGGTAGAAGGGTCTGCAGGGACAGCCAAGGTCAGAGTCTCCCCTGTGTCCTGTAGGATGGCCTAGACATTAACTGCCACCATAATAGGTGTGTGCATTGTATCTTCAGCATGGTACAAGTGACACTCGCAATTTCCTGAGAGTTGGCATTGCAGTGAAGGATTAAGACATTGAAACTAATTTAGTTAAATTCATATTTTTCCTCATGATTTAGGGATTTAACAGCAAATCAGCCTCTTGATGGTGTATTTTCTGGGGGTCTCATTAGTCACAGAAACACTTCCCATCTTTTGGAGCTCTATCTCCGTTTATTCTCTTCTCTGTGGCACACCCTACGTGGCCAGTCCTTTGATACAATTTGTTAATTGTATGCATATACAGCATATTTCAGTCCTCTAAGACAAAGGCAGAATTATGGCTGAGCTACGGGTCAACTGAATGGCAAAAGACCTTAAAACCTGATTCTGAAAGGAGATAACTACGGGCTGTATGTCAGCCTTATGGAACTTAGAGTGGTAATTTGGGTTCTATTCCTGACATATCCCTGGTGGAAGTCTCTCTGCTACATCCTCATTGAGAAAACATCAGCAAAATGTTTAAAATTCCTCAGGAAAAAAAAACATGTTGGCAGTTTCCTACTTCAGAACAGGCTGCATTCCAAAAACTATTCATCTAAGTGGGACAAATTGAGCGTCTACTATGTGCCAGACAAAGTTGACTTCGATGGATGGGGCACCTTTGCCAACCAGCATCCCTTTACTGGCAGACAAGCTTCCAGTCAGTTTCAAGTTGGCTATTTATGCATTGGGATATATTTTCCTAAAGAAAAAAATTTTAAATAGTGCTTAGATTCTCAGGGCAACCCTCAGAAGCTCACTTAATTCATACTCAATTGGAACTCAGCTCCTAATAGAATCCTCACCCCTAACTGCAGCAGTGAGTTTTAACCCTGGCTGCTGCACACACACTGTAATCACCTTGGGAGGTTTTTTAAAAAATGTAGTAAGTACCAATATTCTGATTAACTCCTGGGACCACAGCAGTGGTGAGAAATGGAGCGTGGGAAAGGGTGGATGGGTTTGGAAACGATGCCTCTAGGGAAATCAGGGCTGTGACTGGCAGGTAGAGGCCAGGGCTTCCCGGGGTAGGGGGCTGGGACCTGGGGTGTTACGGCATTGGTAGCTAGAATAGGGAGGAAGGATGACCCTGGGAGGGGGAGAACCGTAAGCTCACACCCCTGGTCTTTTTGATAGTAAAGTGTTTTTCGGGAGTAGGAATATGATGCTGGGGGTTGGCGTATTCAGCTCCAGGAGCACAGGGGTTGGTGCTGTGGGAGAGGGAGAGCTATTAAGAACCTAACTGGTCAACATCACTCACTGTTTCCTTTGGTCCATGGGTTCAGTTTATGAGGAATGAAAGAAGTTACCTTACATCTCCTTTCTCATTTGGGGGTAAAGCTTTCCTAGAATTTCGTGCTTACTCTTTCCCTCTAAATGTAGTTCTTTTCATCCTCTTGGCGTGATTATGGGCTCCTAACACTCAGCAGACGTAAGGGAGAGGAAAGGAGAGTGGAGGGAATCCTCTGAGGGTAGCAGGCCATTCTGCTCATCTCCTGCCACTGGCTGCCAGCGCTAGGGGTTCAGTAGCTCCTGTTTCTGGTCACTACCTTGAGGCCCCTGGAGTCAGAATTTCAGGGTTCAGAAACACAGGCCTACAGTGTTATCATCAACTGGGGAAGCAAATATGCGGGGTGGGGGTTCTCCTCAACTATTCTGCCTGGCTTTGCTCCCTCCTACAGCCGGGCATGGAGATTTCTTCTTCTGACATTCCGTGACTGTTGCAATGTAGGGAAATCTATGGAAATACAACATTCTCACATTTCAAGCCACTGCTCTCAAACAAAAGACAGTTTGCTAAGTTCTTCTATGTATTTTTTCCTGGCATTTTCTAGAAAATATTACTGTGGCTCTGTACTCTAGTTTCCTCTATATGGTATTCTGGCTACTGGATCAACAAGAACTGTGTGCTGGAAAAATTCCAGAGACTCATGAAAGTCACCTCTGTGATTGAAGGAAGGGAATTATTGCTGTCACCTTCTCTGAGAGATGTGGTCCTTAACGTGTTGGAATTTATCTGTTTTCTTGACATTCTTGGATATTCCTGATTTTTTTTTTCCTGATGTGGGTAGAATAAATTATTGTGAAAAGAGCAGGGGATTCCCTGGTCTACAGGTTTCTGGAGGTTCCGAGACAGGAAAGGTGTGTGTAGAAAGACCTCTTCCCAGGTACGTGTTTAATGAACATACCAGATCTTGGCAATAAACCCCCAGGTCTTTCCCCATAGATGGTCGGCCGTGCAGTGCAACACCTAAGAAAGATACCACTTCCACAAAATAAAGTCTTCCCTTCACTAAGCAAGGAGTTTAGTTCAATTGGAAATTCTTCCTCAGAGGAAGACTTTTCTCTCAAACTCCATTCCATCTCAAAAATGAGAGAAAAATGAATTTTTTTTTTTTAGAACTGAAAATTTGAGGCCAAATTTAATCAAAATTGCATTCCACCCGTATATCCCACTACCAGTAGTGGGAAAACAGCTTGTTGAATAGGTAAGAATCCAGTAACTTTGACTGTTTCAAGGAGGAGTCTGGAACTGCGTCATTTGGCTGTAGGGATTCTGATGAAGCAGACGTGTGTCCTTTTAGGAATCTGCTCATGCTGGAAGAGAAGGAGGCTGGCACCTGCCTTGATTTGCAGATGATAGCCTCTTATTTGGGAAAGGAATTATGCACAAGGTAGTCAGCTAATGTCAGCCTGTTGGGAAAATGACAGGCTTGAATGCTGCTTCTTAAGTTGAGAAACTAAAATTCTAAAAGCCCGAAGAGCCACATGTCAGTAGTTGCTTCTGAACTTTTCTAACTGAATCTGCCTCCTTTAGAGAGCCAGACAAAAACAATTTTAATAGAAGGGGAAGAGGGGTCTAACTCAGCTTTTCCTGTTGAAAATAAATATTCCCTTCCAAATAATTTATTTCAAGATTCATTAAGCCAAGGTAACAATGGCTCAATAAATGACAATGGCTTCAAATACATAGGAAATAGCTGCAAAATTAGTCTTTCTTAACTGGAAGGTCAGAACTGCTTTGTATTTTGTAAATTTCTCTTCCAATTGCTTGGGCTTTAGCTGAGTCTGGTTTAGGGCAGATCCCAGTGGTACTGAAGACCTTAGCAAAAAGGCTTACATACCCAACATCTTCCCTGAAATCACCTCAAATCTCTATCTCAAATATTTGTTAAAATCTTTAGTTGTTTAAAAGTTATTTGTAACTATAAATTTTCATGTTGAATAGGAACTCAGAAGGCATCTTTATTACAACAAATTTGAGTCTTATTCTATGCTAAGAACTATTTCTAAAAGAAAATGTGTTTTATTCTAGCTACTGTTAAGTCAACAGCTAAGGGAAAGTAAGTTACTCTGCTCTTCTAAGAAATTAAAATGGAAGAAAAAGTTCTTTTATCTGCTTAGATATTTTCTGACCTGATTACAATCTTTTCCTTTAAAAAAAAAAAAAAGTCATAAGGAAAGTATATGCAGAAGCAATGGCTGATAGGGGAGCTAGAGGAGAAAGCCAAAATCTTTAATTACCTTTATCAGGTCAGCAGAAGAACAGGCACCACAGTGCCTTAGGTAGAGAAAGGTGATTAGCATTCAGAATACTGAAGTCCACATCAAATATAGAAAGGGCATGATTTCAAGATAAGTTGAAGGACAAGTTAGAAAAAAGCTACTTTTTAAAGGCAAAGTATAGGCCGGGTGCAGTGGCTCACACCTGTAATCCTAGCACTCTGGGAGGCCAAGACAGGTAGATTGTCTCAGCCCAGGAGTTGGAGACCAGCCTGAGCAAGAACAAGACCCCATCTATAAAAACCAGCCGGATGTGGTGGCAGGTGCCTGTAGCCTGTAGTCACAGCTACTTTGGAGACAGAGACAAGAGAATCACTTGAGCTCAAGAGTTTGAGGTTGCTGTGAACCATGATGCAACAGCACTCTACGTAGGGTGACAAAGTAAGACTCTATCTCAAAAATACAAATAAATAAATAAAGTCAACATATAAAACTAGGACCAGATAAAAGAGGGATTGTTAATAAGAATCAAGAAATTAGTTGGAAGTGAAGTCTTCAATTACACTCAGTTATGTTATAAAAAACCTTAGAGGTCAACCAATCCAACTTGAATATTTGGTTCTAAAGGAGAGATACCTCCTCCTCTAGCTGAGATTAGCTAAAGAAGGGAATATATTAAAAAGTTATTGAAACTAAGAACCAAAAGGAAGCCAGGCCTGGGGAATAAAGAGGATCCAAGAATTTGATCTTTGTTTCCAGATTTATTCTTTTATTTCTTTTAAAATCGATGCCCATGTCCACATCAGTAGCATAAAGCAATTTTTTTGGTACATAACCACAGCTAAATGTCTAAAAAGTATTTTGAATCCTGAAGTTATAAGAGCAGATCTATAAGGTGGTGATAATATCTCTCTGCTAAAAGTATAACTGTATATGTATAATCTCTCTAACATGGATTATGTTACTGTAACTGCAATTACAGAATTGCAGTTAATGGTTAAAGACTCTAAGCCTTCATAGGCCAATTATCCTATTCTACTATTGGAGAAACTGTATCCCAGGAAGATATGACATGTTCAACATTTCCTGAAGGATAATGATGGAACCAGAAGAAGTAAGATCCTTTGGTGGCTACTCCATCTGACAAGGGATGGCTTGTACAATAGTGAGAACAGTGACCGGGAAAGAACATGGTTAAGAACCCAAGTTCTCTGGTATCGGACTGTTTGGGGGGCAAATACTTTATACTTTCCTGACCCTTCACTTGGATAATGGGGACATTGATTCTCCCCATAGTATGGGGTTGTTGGGAGGATTAAGTGCAATAACCAAAGCACAATTATTAGCACAAGGTCTGGTCCATGTAAATGCTATGTAAAGAATACCAGTTCTCAACTGAAAAACATTAGTCAGCTTTTTCTCTGTATAACAAGCCACTCAGAAACCCAATGACTTATAAGAATATTTTCGTTTCCTACTTCAGAAGGCTATAGCTTCACTAAGCTCAGCTGGACTTGGCCCCAGTTTTAGGCTCATGTCTGTTCCATGAGTTTCCTCATCCCGGGACCCAGGGTGAAGGAACATTCCCTACCTTAAACGTATTGTTTTCATGATGGAGGGAAGGAGTATATGAAATAGGGACCATGTGATGCTTCTTAAAATCTCTACTGGGAACTATCACAGTATTCACTTCTGTTCATATTTCATTGGTCACAGCAAGTCCAAGCCCAAAGTCAATGAAGAAGAAAAGTTCACCGTACCCATCAGCAGTGTATGTTCATGGAGGGAATGAAAAAATGCAATTTAGCACAGGAAGCTTGCAAGAAAATCAGAGACAAAGGCCTCTAGAGTAACTTGAACATTCTGAAGCTAGAATCCCCACAGGCAAATCACAGACCATTCAGAAAAACCAGAGATCCAGGGAAAGCAAAAAAGTTGTTCTGGGTAGAGATTGGGTAGAAAGGTACATAGTGTCATCCATTCTCCCAGAAGCTTCACTATGTAGAGAAAATACTGCCTTAGAAGTCATTACATTCAGAATTTCCAGATCCGAAAGTATTTATTTAAAAGAGTTTATAACCTTAGAACACTAGTGGTATCTGTTTGCATTTCCATTAATAAAAATGCAGTGAACTGAATGTTTATGTAAAACTTGTTTCCCTTATAAATGTAACAGGTGTATATTGAGGAAACCTGTGTGGTGGTAAGTGGTGATCAGATGAAATTGTTCATGATTTGTGACTTAGTTTATAACACAGATGAGCACCACGAGGTGCGCCCTTTATCATCACACATTTTTAATTGTTTTTATTCTTAATCATATGTTGTTTACATTTGCTCTTGATTCTGAATTAATGAGGAATTTAATGAGGAATAAAAAACAATTCTGCCAATTTTATTCTGTATGCTTTTCTCTAGATGCATAAATTCCCTTCATTGGAAAAACATAACTATGCCGAATATCAAGATGTCTCTAATATTTCAAAACATAATGTATGAAAGAAAAATAAATCAGTGTTACTTACTCATCCTGTCTCTAACCAACAATCCACTATGGAAATAAACACCAATGATGCTTTGAGGTCTGTTCCAGATTAGAGGACAGACCAGAACTGTTCCGTATTCCCATTATTTCTACACCTCAATACAACTGCCCACACCATGCCTTCTGCCTGAATGCCTCTTCTCCTTTCCTTTTTCTGCCTAATGTTCCTACTCAGCCTTAATCTGCAGCTTAGCTCTCACCTCCTATTGGAGAAAGAACTACCATCTCCAATTGCTCCAGCTGTGTTAGTTGCTTTCTTTCAGCGTTCCCACGGCACTTGCAAGGGAATTGCCTCCTTAATAGCCCTTTTCTTGAAAATAGTTCATTAAGTCTGCCTCCCTGACTTGACCTTGAGTGGACACCGGGGCAACTTAGTATTTTCAGTGCCCTGCACATACAGTGCCTCACTCCTACTAGGTTCTCAACAGATCTTTCTCCAATGGATGAGAGTAGCAACATTACAGCTCCTGCTCAATAGAGAAGAACTAGAGAGGATGTGATAGAGAACATTTCAACAAGGAAACTCAACAGAAGAACCAAGTAAAAAGACAGGGTCTGCTGTACACTCGTTATGTTAAAAGAGCAATAAATGAGCCCTTGTGACTAGACCAGATACCTCCTGCTCTGGAAAGGCGGTCAGAAAAGGGAATCCTGGGAAACACAGTGGGGAGTTTAAGTTTGTTAGGGGAGGACCTTGGGGGATACCCATTTCTTTCTTTTTTTTTTTTTTTTATTGTTGGGGATTCATTGAGGGTACAATAAGCCAGGTTACACTGATTGCAATTGTTAGGTAAAGTCCCTCTTGCAATCATGTCTTGCCCCCATAAAGTGTAACACACACCAAGGCCCCACCCCCCTCCCTCTATCCCTCTTTCTGTTCCCCCCCCCATAACCATAATTGTCATTAATTGTCCTCATATCAAAATTGAGTACATAGGATTCATGCTTCTCCATTCTTGTGATGCTTTACTAAGAATAATGTCTTCCACGTCCATCCAGGTTAATACGAAGGATGTAAAGTCTCCATTTTTTTTAATGGCTGAATAGTATTCCATGGTATACATATACCACAGCTTGTTAATCCATTCCTGGGTTGGTGGGCATTTAGGCTGTTTCCACATTTTGGCAATTGTAAATTGAGCTGCAATAAACAGTCTAGTACAAGTGTCCTTATGATAAAAGGATTTCTTTCCTTCTGGGTAGATGCCCAGTAATGGGATTGCAGGATCAAATGGGAGTCTAGCTTGAGTGCTCTGAGGTTTCTCCATACTTCCTTCCAAAAAGGTTGTACTAGTTTTCAGTCCCACCAGCAGTGTAAAAGTGTTCCCTTCTCTCCACATCCACGCCAGCATCTGCAGTTTTGAGATTTTGTGATGTGGGCCATTCTCACTGGGGTTAGATGATATCTCAGGGTTGTTTTGATTTGCATTTCTCTAATATAGAGATGATGAACATTTTTTTCATGTGTTTGTTAGCCATTCGTCTGTCGTCTTTAGAGAAAGTTCTATTCATGTCTCTTGCCCATTGATATAAGGGATTGTTGGCTTTTTTCATGTGGATTAATTTGAGTTCTCTATAGATCCCAGTTATCAAGCTTTTGTCTGCTTGAAAATATGCAAATATCTTTTCCCATTGTGTAGGTTGTCTCTTTGCTTTGGTTATTGTCTCCTTAGCTGTACAGAAGCTTTTCAGTTTAATGAAGTTCCATTTGTTTATTTTTGTTGTTGTTGCAATTGCCATGGCAGTCTTCTTCATAAAGTCTTTCCCCAGGCCAATATCTTCCAGTGTTTTTCCTATGCTTTCTTGGAGGATTTTTATTGTTTCATGCCTTAAATTTAAATCCTTTATCCATCTTGAGTCAATTTTTGTGAGTGGGGAAAGGTGTGGGTCCAGTTTCAGTCTTTTACATGTAGACATCCAGTTCTCCCCACACCATTTATTGAATAGGGAGTCTTTCCCCCAAGGTATGTTCTTGTTTGGTTTATCAAAGATTAGGTGGTTGTAAAATGTTAGTTTCATTTCTTGGTTTTCAATTTGATTCCAAGTGTCTATGTCTGTTTTTGTGCCAGTACCATGCTGTCTTGAGCACTGTCATATGTCAAGATGTCATAGACAGCATGTATTAAACAACAGAAATTTATTATCTAACAGTTCTGGAGGCTGGAAGTCCAAAGTCAAGGTGCCAGCAGGGTTGATGTCTAGTGAGAGCTCTCTTCCCAGCTTGTGGATGGCAGCCTTATTGCTGTGTTTTCACATAGTGGAGAGAGAGAGCTCTGGTGCTTCTTCCTCTTTTTGTAAGGGAACTAATATCCTCATAACCTCATCATTTGATGATCCACCCTTATAACATCATCTATAGCTAATTATCTTCCAAAGACCCCATCACCAAACACCAAATACCATTACACGGGGGATGAGGGCTTTAGTACATGAGGTCTAGGGGGATAGAGTCCAGCCCTCAGCATGCATCCACATTGAATGGTCCAGAAATGGCCAGTAGTAAATGAAGAAGACTAGGGACAATGGGACCCCTTCAGTTAAGAAAGTGAATGAAATCTCCAATAACAACATTTCCAGTTGAAGAAACATTAAGGCATAAAGACAAGTACAAAAATAAGCTTTTAATTTCTGAGACAAATGAACAACATAATTTTTACGAGTGGTATCTTCTAGTTCTATAGCAGCCATAAATCATACCTTTGGGAGCTGTACCACTTTACTTTCAAATGTACATTTTGAAAAGAGCACAGTCATTTCTTATTATGCTCCTTTTGTATAATTTCATTGCATTCATCACCAGTCAGAGTGTCCTGTTGATTCTGTGGCAGGAAAACTATTTGTTAAACTCACATTCCAAGTGCCTACTGATTAGCGCGGGTATTTTGCATGAACTGATTGAAATAGCAGAACAATCTTCTTCTAAGATTTACTGCTTTCTCCGTTTACCATTTTTCATTATTTTTCAGGCCTGGATTCCTTTCACTTGGTGCATTCTCTTAAGAATTACCATCCATAGGGTGATGTTTTATCCATTTGAAAAGTTTATGTCCATTTGAAAATTATTCAAGACAAGATTGAAAATTCTGCTGCCTGATTTGCAGAAAGTTCTTGCTTCCTAAAAATTTGCTGGGCGTGTCCTATTGACAGAGAGTACAAATACACAGTGTTAATACAATGAGCAAACTCTGGAGCATTTCCACAGCTCCCAACTATCGAATGATATACAAAAATATATGACTTTGGAGGACAGCTGTTTCCACACTTTGAGCTCTGCTTCCGTTAGACCGGTTCACAATATTAGATTGAATCCCAAGGTGCTACTGATAATCATCAGCTGTTTTTCTTGCCAAGTCTCTTTGTTTAAATGCATCCTTTCATTATCCACATGCATTTGGGAAAAAAAAAATGAAGGAACGAATGCTTTTAATTGTATAATTTGTATTGTCAGGTATTTCTTCTCCCTAGGAAGATACCTGGAAACTTACTTTGCTATTTTTATTTATCCTGCCAGTATAGTACTGGTATATTGATGAGAGAAGAGGCCCAATAGTGTTAAAACAAGACATGAAATATTGATTAATTCTTTTTTTAATTCCCTTTTTACTCCTGAGAATAGCAGATTTCAGAAGCTGCAGCCAATATTGTGCTCTCCAATAAACCTCCATTATTGGGATGGTCTTGATACCCCTCAGGCTTTGATAAATGATTATTATGCTTTTGAAATGTTAGCTTTGAGTGCCTCAGGCTTGGCTTTCATCCTTCTGTGGAAGAAAGGAGTAAGAAATCGTAGAATCGAGGCTGCAGAGTTTGAGCCAGAGACCCCCAGAGGAACCATTCCGTGAAGCGAGGCAGCCACAGGGACTGAGGCCCCTGCGCTCCTCCTCCTTGCTCCCACCTGACACTTACTAACATCCCCATTGCATATCCCCCATTGCAGGCTAGGACTTGCCCTATGGGTCTGGACCAAATTGCTGATTGCTACGACTGTGAAAAGGTGAGATGATGGCTCAGTTTTGGCTGAACCCGAATGACTTCAGATAGACTTGTAAGGAAGGGAGAAAGATGGGAGGCGCCTGGCTGGATAAGGAAGGACAGATGGACAGTGAGCTGGAAGAGTGGGAAACAAAAAAAAAAAAAAGGAACCTTTAGATCACCCTTAGGCAGGAGGGTCCAGGAATCTAGGAACTAAGTGAGCTTGGAACAGAGAGGAATTTGGTAGAATGCAAAAGAGAACTGCTCAGGGCACCACCACCCAATGAAGAATGACCTCATCCAAAATACCATGAGTGCTGAGATTAAGAAACTCTGTTCTAGAGAAAAATGCCATTAAAATGCCAATATTTTGACCATTGAGGCATAAGTTTTTGAGTTCAGAACCCAACTCACTGAGCTAATGGTGTTCAATTATTAGCAGAGCATCCTGTGACCAGACAGTAAGTTCAAAATAATCTAGTTTTCTTTTGAAGAGTAGCCATTTCTGTTTCCTCGATTCCTTCCCTGAAATTATCCAGTGGTGAAATGCTACTCAGGAGAAGGTTCTAGCTTACTATCCATAGGGGAAAAGTGCTTCACAATCTGTTTCAGGAAGCGGGGAAAGAGCATGCTCAGAAGCAGAGATGAAGGCAAATGCAGGATGCTGACAGCCAAAAATATTAGCAAAGGTCACAGTCAGGATAGCCTGACAGATCAAGAATTCCATAACCATGTGATGCCCTTTAGACATAGGGGCAAACCTCAAGGGGTAAAGTAGCTTATATTTTGCAGGCAATAAACTAGATGAAAGATGATGTCTTAAATGATGTGCTTTCAAACATGTGCCACATCGAGATGCTGACAGCATCATTTTTCCAAGAAACAAGCAAGTAAATTTAAGTAGCTTTCAAGTTGTAAATATCTGGATGACCAAGGAGCCCGGGAAAGCAAAGCCTAGCCAGTGGAAGCGAAGGATTGATGGCTTCCTCTTCACACTCTTGCCTTTATTTTCCCTTGCACAGCTTATTATTCTGTGCATTAATTTAGCCTTTTCTACTGTACTGAATTAAGAGCTTAAATTCTCTTATCATCCCTGAGGGAATCTTGATTGTTTATTTGTGGATGACAATAATTGTTTTTATCGATCCCCCAAAGTGGAAGGTATAAAAAGGGCTATGGCTGATGGCCAGCTGGCACGTAGTTAGTGCTGCATGCTTGAGTGACAAATTTCAAGGCAATGTTTAGCCCCAGAGGAGACCCTGTAAGAATTTTTTAAGGCATTTGATAGTTATCACATGTCTTTCTAAGCTGAAAAGCATAAAAATTTTATGTACATCAGGTCAAGTCTTTGGTTGTAGTTTTTATTGAACCTGAGAAGGTCTACTTGGGTATAATTTATGCTTCCTCATTTCTAGTAATGCCCACCAGGCAGCACGAGAGAGTTTGAAAATGGGGCAGCTACAAAAATTCCCAAAGCCAGCACCATCCAAGCCAGTAAATTCTTTTAGAGACCCATTTTACCAAGGAATTTATTTGGAATTCCTGGATTAATCCAGCAGTTACCATCATTCCATTGCAAGCATCATTGTATGGACATTAGCTCTAGATATTTTGAGAAGAAACCACTTTGCTAGCCCCAGCATGTACTGTGCATAGGAAACCTCATGTGATTTCACACACTAAATATATCAGAGGCATCAGGGAAAGAAAAATGCAACAGTCTAATTAAGTGCTATTTGTAGGACAGGGCACTTGGGCAGTATGAGCCTCCCTTGTCTACATCAAATGCAACGTATCTTGTTTGAAGAGCTTTCGAGGTAATTAGCATGGTTTATCTACCCAGAAACAAAATAAATCAGGTTAGGCCTAAAAGGAATCAGGTATCAGAAATGTGGTGAAGTTTCCCTATTAGGTGGTAAGATGGAAAGATCTTTGGCCAAATGCCAGACCCTGACCGTGACCCTGTTTTCCTGTGGTAAAGAGAACAGAGACACTACTGTGACGACATGTCCTCTTGATCCTCTGAGGGCTCTGCTCCAAAGGCAGGACCAGAGTGAGTCAGGAAGGCTTGTTTTGCAGAGTAGAGGTCCATATGTCACCCAAAGCATCCTTCCCTTTATCCTGGATCTATAATATTATCTTGGTCCTTGACACCAACTCTGAAGGGACCACAAAAAAGGAAAGATGACTTAACCTAAAGATTTATTTTTTTCTCACTCATATTCACCTTCACCCTTAATACTATGGTTCGGTTGTGTCCTTGGTCTTGAACTACCATTTTAGCACCTCTCTGAGTGCTAGTGAGAGGGAAACATGACGTTTTCTCCCCACAAAGCTTAGTGACTATAGCCACTGCCACTGCAAGGTAAAATATACCGGCATCTCTGAGTTAGAAACATCCGACTCACATATAACTCGCACTTACAAACAGAGGCCATTACAGTAACTCCCTGAGTTACAAACATCCAACGGATGTACAATTCACACTTACAAATGGAGGCTATTGCATGTAATAGGTAAATGTACGTGTTCCCATTTACATACAGATTCAACTTAAGAATACACACACACAACCTATCTTGTTGGTATCCCAAGGGCCACCTGTATACTTCCCATGCATTTAGCGTCATGTTTAACAAGTGAGCACTAAACGTGACCTGACTGATTCACACTTTAACCAGTTAGTTAAAGCGTCCAGCACGCATGGAGCGGGGTACTGCCCAATGCTGACAGCTTAATTACAGCCTGACTGTAGAGCCTTAAAAAGTGAACAGAGGGTATCATCACAGAACTACTTGATTTTAAAATTGGGGCAAACTTAGATATGGCTTATTTCAGCCTTCTTGTTTCAGAGACAAGGGCACTAAGACCCAAGAGGCTGAGTAAGTTGTTTGCCCCAAAGCTTCATGGTGGAGCAGTGGCAGGGTGGGCGTGGGGATCCAGGCGCCCTCACCTCAGTCTGCACTGGCTTTAAAACGCTGGCTTGAGCTTTGTGGCATGGTGTTGTCATCAACTGTTTTGACAAGTGCAGCTCTCCCACTAGACCACGTGTTTTTAAGAAAATGTTCCTCACCGGCTTCTAGCAAGCAATAGCACATAACAAATATTTGTTGAAAAAGTGAAAAAAATGGATGAATATGTTTTTTCCCGGTATGTACAAACAAATGCTGTAATTGTAGTGATATCTCTAGAGCACCATCAGCCTAGGATGACTGAGGATGGAGAGGCTAGAAAGAGAGTGAAAGGTGGTGAAGGTTGCATGAGAAAGCAAAGCTGTACAATTCAGGAGGGATTCTATGCAGAGACATTTTTAGACTCAAGGTGGGAGCATTTTGTCAAGCCTCTTGCCTCTTCTCATCTCTCCCAATTCTCAAATGAGGGCTTTTGAAGCAGACGGTGCTCTGAGCAGGCCCCAGCATTGCTGCTCCTGCTTAGACCCCAGGCTCCAGGACTTGACAGACTGCTGGTTAAGTTGTGTAAAGCACGAAGCTGCTTGTTCGGGTGGCTCGCCTCCCTGAGGGTCGTCTTCCGCCCTTTTTGCACCTACTCCTGAGCCACAGTGCTGCTGCAGTTCCTATCACAGAGGAAAACGCCGGGAACTCAAGTGGTTTCTGGAGTGTATTCCATGCGCCAGGAGATGCAAAAGAATGGCTCCTTAGGTAGTGACCTTTCAGACTCGGGGGCAGGAAAAAAGAGGGGGTCATAACCTATGGGCTGAGTGTGTCTCTCCTTGCAAATCTCCCTCACTGTGAGTTTGTGAGGCTCCTGAAATGATGGCATGCTGTAAATAAATTGACACCACGTAGTGCTTGCTTAGAGAAGCAGCAGCAGCAAAGGATTCGGGGCTGCTAATGACAGCGCACTGACGGCTCAGCACTGGGGACGTGCGTCGACAGTAGTGAGCACCGCTGGGGACCACCAGCTGCAGGGTTGTGCCCAGAGAGTGGATATCGTGCCTGAGCATCAGGTTCTAGAGGGGCCGGCTGTGTTCCTGGAGGCCAAGAAGTCCAGACGGGAGGTAGGACATTGCTGCTGCTCCACAGCTGCTGAACAATTGGGAGCTAGCCAAGAGCCCCTATGGAGAGAGTTCTGTGAAGACAGGCAGTCGTCTGTTCTGGATGGGTTAGGTCCCCTTGGCAAATGTGGAGAGCTAGCTTTTCATCAAACATTTCCTTAAACTTGGCAGAAGCCCCCATCTCAGCAAGCACTGCCTCTGACTACAACTGCGCCCTCCTCCTCAGTTCCTGCACAGCCCAACTCTTGAGCACACCGGGCATACTTCTACACTTGTGATTTTGCCCTGAACTGCCTTTCTCTTGCATGGCCCATATTGGTTCTTTTCACCTGGGTCCTCCTCCCTTTTTGAGATTTTTGTGCCCATTATCAAAGAGACATTCCCTGATTGGGTTTTATAACACACCATGTCCCAATCCAATCCTTTGGCCTCCATGATGAAAGAAGTTTTGGCTGTTTTGATAACTGCTGGATCCCCAGCATCCAGAAAAGTGACTGTTGTCACATAGTAGGGGTTCAATAAACATCTACTGAAAGGGTTGGTGACATAGTTTTTACAAAGACATAATCTTGGCTTATGATGCCTGGAAAGCAGTTAAGGAAAACTTTTTAGATAATTTCGAAGACCAAGTTTTTCACCTGCATCCAGTTTACACTTAGAAATCTAAGATGCCTTCGAGAAAGTGTTTCATCCATGCAAGCAAGGTAACGCTATTATCATTCAGTTCCCATCAGAGCTCCAAGCAACTTGCAGAAAACCTGTCCTCTGATATACAGCACTAATTTGTGTCTTGTGGAAAATTGAATTATTCTTCACCTGAAGGGAGCAGCATTATTTGACTTCAGATATTTGCCATATGGCTTCTCTTCCCCACAACATAGCTTTGGGGCTCAAGGTGGGGAGAGCAAGTGCATTCCTATGAATTATTCAGCGATGATTCACAATAAGTGTGCATCTTTGACATGTTGTCAAGTTCCTCGATGTTTTCTTCCTGATAACACGTGCTACGTTTTTGATAAAATGCTGCTCATGTCTCACGTGCTTTATTGTTGTTCTTTGTTTGTTCTTGTCTGTTCTCTGTCCTCCCAGAGTCCAGTCTGGCTCGTACCTCAGCACTGGGTGGTTCACCTTCATCCTGGCCATGGACGCCTGCTCTGGCATTCACGTCTACGGGATGATAAACGACACCTACTGCACGTGAGATCACAAGAAATTATGTTTATGCAGCTCCCATTTTGATATCTTGTCAAAATATCACAATTCATTTCAATACCATAAATCAGAGACACAGATAAGGCGACAATTATTTCCCCGGCGTTCTTTGCTGACATGACATATTATTGTCAGTGTATCAGGTTGTGACTTTTAGGGATGATAAAAAGAAAAAACATTTGCCACAATTTAATGTCAAATGTCAGAAGGAACACTTTTCCCTTCATCAGTAGCATATCAGGGACTTGTGGCTTGGAAATACAGAATAAGTTCAGTGGTTATTTAATTTGCAAAAGCAAGCTTGTCCTTTCTGCTGCTCTGATGGTTTGATGGATGGCTACCGACTCAATGGTTATATTTGATCATGAGGGATGAAACATCCTGAAGCCTCAGACAGCTTAACAAGAATTCCTGGAAATTATATTTCACCAATATGTGAGTAATCTGCCAGATCCTTATTTAAAATGAGTGTGTTTATCCACAGTATATCCTCGCTGGTGGAATAGTTTCTAATTAGATAATAAAACAAACCCTCCATGCTTCATCCGGGTAATGAAATAGATTTCCTACCAACAATTGGCACAATGTAGTTCAGAAACTATTTTAATCATATTGTCAAAATGGTACATTTCAGCCACAATCTTCATGAACAAATGTTTCTACCCTAACTATCAGCATAAGAAGAACCCAATTTCTTATTGTGGAAAATCACAAAGTTTCGTCAAGTTCTTCAAGAGGCTAGCCACAGTTTGCTTCCATTATACACCATTTCCTCCAACAAAGGATAGCCAGGCATATGTTGGAATGTAATTGGAGTGATATATAAAATTTATTTGATCTATTAAAGCACTAAGAACCTGGTACATCTTCCTAAAAGCTTTCATGCATAATAGCTTTTAACTGAGTTCATGGACAAAAATCACATATGGGTTTGCAAGTAAATGCATTTACTGGGCACATAATGGATTCTTGTCAATGAATGCTTTAGTCTTCATCTCAATCTTTCCCTCATTATCTTTTTGTTTTTTCTTTTCTAGGACAGAAGGATATAGAAAAGTCCCCTACCATTACTATGAACAGGGAAGAGATGAGTGTGATGAATATTTTCTTCATGAACACGCCCCATATGGGGGACACAGGTTTATCACTGAAAAGAAAGTATTTGCTAAATGGGCAAAGAAACACAGGATAATATTTACACACCCAAACTGGACAGTGTCTTGATGTCGGTCTTTCAGATCTTGCCACATCATTTGACATGATCATGGTACTCATGAAACCACACCTGTGATGCTGATGCTGTTCATAAGATGACAGTGGTGACACAGATAATAATGATGGTGATCACGTTCCTGGACATTCTCAGACATGGATGATGACTCTGCTAGTAATTTAACCTTGGGGTTTTGTGGAGGGTGGTTATGCTCATTATGTTCTTTCTGAAGGTCCAACACTATATACTGCACTTTATAATTTAACTGGAATGGAAATGAAGGCCAGTGATGTGACAACTGTGACCTAAGAAATGGGAAGTGTATCCTATAAGATAGCTGCCCGGAAATGTTAAACAGTGACTAACCCCTAAAAGCCATGGGATTTGGCCTCATGAAGCAAGGTTATTAACTCAGTGGCTTCTGGAACCTGGGCAGCCCTACCATCTTGAAAAATGGTTGATTGTCAAACACTGACCCTAGAAATGTTATCAGGGTACAAGTATCTTACCATAGTTACTAGTTAGCCTGGAGAAGGGAAAGTATCTCTTCCTGATACACCATCTTCCTTCAGTAGTTCTACAACTAAAGCCTCAAGCTATTACCTAATTAACAATGAAGAAATCATGGACATCTGACCCATCAAGATTACTTGACTATCTCAAATAATTAACTCAAAATGGGCCAACTTAGGTAATCTTGAAGAATTTCCTCTCTTACCATTCATTCTTACTTCTCCAAGCAATAGAACTAAACATGTTCATAGAATGATCTATATTAATGTTTAGTTATTTGGGGTTGATCCCTAAATATTTCGAGAGTCAATTTAACACGTAAGATACCAACTGCAACACTGTAATAACATATACTGTGAAGACATACCTAAAACATAACCAAAGGGTTCATTAACTCTGCTTCAACATCCAACAACGCAAACACATGAGTGCTTTTTAAAATCACGAAACAGGGAAAGCAAAGCATATTTTTACATCAACTTGTATCCTATCATATTTCTTAGTGTAGATTTGTATATTCAAGTTTCTATTTTATAAGCCCAAGGTGCATCTCTCTATCTACCACATTACCATTGCCAAGTGCCAGCTATTAGACGTGGAGAGGAAATGATTCCTCATATTGAATCTGACCAGAGCTTTTGCCTTCTAGGGATTTGAATTTCCCCATAGCATGTCAGTTGTTAGACCATAATAACGATAATAATGATGACCTTAATGTCCAAAGTGCTTTGTCATTTACAGTCCTCTTTCATCTGCTAAACCACATGATGCCCGTGACTGCCTCACTGGGCTATTTATTGCTGGCTCAGTCTGCCATCTCTTTAGCAGGTGATGTGTGTAATGTGTTAATTGTTCTGATATCTCTGAGATCATTCTATTTGCTAATATTTGTATAGAATAGCATTTATGTAGACTAGTCATCAACTTATTTCAGTGCCAAATACAACATATTATATCAGGATTATGTAAAAAAGTACCACACAGGATGGTCTTGGTCATATACTAGGACCCTCATGAACTTAACTAGATGTGACTTTTTAAAAAACAGTCCTAAACTAGATGTACAGATAGCTTTCCTTTTTTTTAATGGCTCCATGTAGGTGGGGAAAGATGAAGAAGCAGGGACAGCAGTAGGGAATGAAAGTGGAGACATAGAATTTCCTATCCCAGGTTTGAGACCATTCTGTTTTCCATGTACTTAGTGCTCATTGAATATTAAAGAGTTGATTTGCTGAGAGAGTAGCTGTGAGTTCAAAAACACCCTTGCAGAATGATCCAGTAAACAAAAGCCAGGCTCAACTTACAAAGTGTTTTGAAAGCTGGAAGTAATGATGCATTTCGCTTCACAAGTACTTTGTAGGTCTTCACCACTGCTGAGTATCATGGCGAGTTATCAATAAAATACACCATCTTGTATAAAAGCCTCTTCCCTGCTCTCTTCCGCCATTTTGATACCTCGATAGTCATATCCATTGCCAAGCCCCAGTTCTATTCTTGGAGGGGGTTGTTATTCTTTTGTTGTTTCCTTATGTGATTTTCAGTTTGATGTATGTTAGTTTTATTTTTGAGCTAATGATGGATAAAAATGCCCCACTCAAGAAAAATAGATTCAAATGTTAAAATGATAATATAGACTGTTTTTCCTCCTGTTGTGATACAGATGTTCCACTTTTAAATAAAAAGGAATCCTTGATTAATCAGGATGCTTTGGGTAATGACATATCCTAATTTACTTCGTTTTCTAATACGTGAAGGGTCATCGCTCTTTGTTTTAGCCCTTACTGCTGAGAAACTTTTTTTTTTTTTATTGTTAAATCATAGCTGTGTACATTAGTGCAATCAAGGGGCACAATGTGCTGGTTTCATATACAATCTGAATTATTCTTATCAAATTGTTCAACGTAGCCTTCCTGGCATTTTCTTAGTTATTGTATGTAGACATTTGTATTCTGCCTTTAGTAAGTTTTGCCTGTACCCATTCTACGGTGCACCGTAGGTGTGGCCCCACCCATTACCCTTCCTCTACCCTAACCTCCCCCCTCCCTTCCCCTTCCTTGGCCCTTTCCTCATAGTCTTGTGGTATAGTTGGGTTATAGCCTTCATGTGAAAGCTATAATTTAGCTTCATAGTGGGCTGAGTACATTGGATACTTTTTCTTGCATTCCTGAGAAACTTCGCTAAGAAGAATATGTTCCAGCTCCATCCATGTAAACATGAAAGAGGTACTGCTGAGAAACTTTGGAAAACGTGCTTGTTTTCCTGCCTCACTGTAGCTTTCTCTGATGGAGACTTTCATGATCTCTTTTACCCCTCATGCTATGGTAGCAGGTGTATGTGAAATAGGGAGTGTGCAGATTTATATGGGCAGGGTTTTCTTCAAAGAAGTTAAGATGGACCTTTTCCCTCTCTCTTCTCCTTTCCCCTCCCCTCTTCTCTTTTTTCTTTTTTTTTCTTAACTAACCCCCTACCCCATAGTTTATATTGTTGTTGTCTTTTGTCTCTTTTCTTTCTAAAAGTCAGAAACAAACCAGAAAAAAAAAAAAACACACAAAAATAGTTTTCCCCCCATTGGAGACCCAATTGAATGATTTCTAGTATAATTAGCATTTTAATGAAATCTCACAACATTTTTCTGGGTAGTTTAGTTTTCTCCATTTCGATTTTCTGATCCTCCTTATTCCAGCTTCCTAATTCTAGTGGAAATGCAATGTCTAATTTCTCCCATGTTGAGAAGAAATTTTCCATCTAAGATTTACTGTTAACAGAGGAACTTGGCAAAGGAGTAATTCAGGGAAGTATTTTGTCATGCAAATTTCTGATCAATTCCCCAGATTGTGGTCAACTGAAAAAGATTTTATCCAGCATCTAAACACTGGAAAATTTAACTGAACTCCCTTATCACTGATGTGTATGTATCCAAGAAGTTCATTAAAATTACCTGTAAAAAAGAAAAGTATTTCAATACCAGAAGACAAATGAACTACAGAGATCAGCATAAAAACTCACAAGCTAAAAATAATAGAATAAATATTATTTTGAAGTCTGTAGAAATCTTCAAAAGGTAAGGAAATTTAAAAAGCCTTTTCAACTGAATGCTTAAATTCTTTCTAAATTAACCAAGTGACAAGCAGTAATGATTTACATTGTTATGATGATAATGTGAATAAGAAGCCTTTCAGAGTTTCTAGCAAATCTATCAAAGAAATAGCAAATTGAGGGGATGTTTGTATGTACACACATAGTGTCCATTTGGTGTATACACACACACATATACACATGTACTATATGTATAAAGGCATACATGTAATCCTATATTCTTCACTGGTGTGTGTGCATCACAGAAAATCCCATTTTAGACTCGATCTGAAATTTGTTAGGTTTCATTTTGAATCCTGATGAAGAAAGCAAAAATTCAAATGAAATGGGCTGATTGCTGTGAGCACATGAAATCATATTCAGTATCTGGCCAGAAGAATAAAACTACAGAAGCCTCTAAATCTAGAACTGAGAACACAATTAGGTGCCACAGTTGTCACAAATCAGACTTGTAAGTATAGCAATCTGTCTTATAGGCTCTGCTGATTACGGCTTAGCTAAAGTCACATTGAAAACCATTGCATCAAGCTTCATTCATGCAGAAGTAAATGAACATTGGTCCTCTTATTCAAATAAGCCTGTCTTTAGCATAAGCAAAATCCAGATTTGCATGATTTTTATTGTATAGCTATAGAACTGTGACCATTGAGAAAAATAAATTATTTAAGGAGATTGCTTTTGGAGGATGTGGTGTGAGTCAGCTGAGGTGGCAGCAAGAGTCTCAGAATGGGGACCTGCCGGCCCTCCCAGAACAAAGTCGCAAGACAAGAATCACTCTTAGTTACTTAGAAAAGAGACAGCACTAAAGTACTTCACATGGTGGTGTTACTTGCATGTTCATTATAAGCTCCGTTTAATTTTGATAAGCAAGAAAATATTATATAATCAGATGGATTACTTTTTTTTTAAACAGCATGCCCATCTAGCTTTCCACCTGGCATGTCCAGTGCAGAGAATAAACCCTTCTGTCCAGTGTCAGTTATTTGCATGTCTTAGCACAGCAAGTACTTTACCTTCCTGGAGTCAGGAGGGAAGAAAATGCTTTTTTCCTTAATGGGAATACTTAAAAGGCAAGACCCCCTCATTTTACCGGGTCCAGTGAGTGAAAGAGCCAGTGTTAGCCTTTGTACTGAGACTAGACTTTTTGAGCTGAAAGGGACTTTCAGACCAGTCAATCCAACCTCTGTGCCTTGAAGTCAAGGCAACAGCCCTAGGGAGGTCAAGTGACTTGCCATAAAATGGGACTCATGGCAGTATTCAGACTCAAATTCTTGTCTCGTGTCTTCTGCTTTTAGTATGGAATGATAGTAGCTAGAGAAAATGCAAAAATGGCTTACTAAGAAAGTCTATTCCTGGAAACCAAGGATTCCAATTAGTGCTGTATCTACTCAGCATCAGAAAAATGCCGACACTGCAGCATAGAAATCTTCACATAACTGAAGGACCATATCCCAATGATTGCCTATGTTCTCTCTTCCTCATGTCCACCAGTATTGCTAAGACTAGACCATCTCCTATCATCCTGAAATTCTAGTACTAGTTTAAAGAATACGCAGGTAAGTTTCTTACTTCCTCTTTGTTATCAGCGATGATCAGCCATTGTTACACCGAGAGCTGTGAGTGGTGGAGATCACCTATGAAACTGGGATGCTCTGCTACCCTGTTTCCCCAAAAATAATAAGACAGTGTCTTATTTTAAGGTGTGCTCCCAAAGATGCTCTAGATCTTATTTTCAGGGGACGTCTTATCTTTCCTGTAAGTAGGTCTTATTTTCAGGGAAACCGGGTATTACCTTGTCCCCAGAGCTGAAGTGTCCTCATCCTCAAACCCATTCAGCTGCCTGGGTGAATGAAACAAACCATCAGCCCCAATACCACCCCTTGGTTTCATACTCATCTCTGCACTGCCCATGAGCTACGTACCCCCCACAAGGTCTATAACAGCCCCAAGTGTCCCACAAAATTCAATCAGCTTGTAAAATTGGTAGGGTTTTGTTTTTTTTCCCTTGAAGTCTACTTATATCATACTGTTGGAAGTGGAGAATTCTGAAACTATGTACACTGTGCTCTGAAAATGGTTCCTGGGGCTCAGAAACGGGATATTGTTCTGTTGCTTGTTTTTGCTGAACTCTAGAGAAACCACGAGAGTAAAATTCCATGTAAATTGCTAAGGCATCAAATCAGAACTGTCCTTGGGCAACAGTACAGAAAACCTCATTTCATTTTTTTTTTAAAGTTAACTACCCTTTCTTTTTCTTCTTTTCAGAATAGGCACAATTTGTTTTTGGAGTAGAAAAGCTCTTCTTTCTCTGCAGATACATCTCTTTTGTTCCTGCCTTGGAGACTTCAGGAAATCAGCACACTTTCCTATAGGTGAAGTGCAGCTTGATGAATAAATAGCCAACTGCTAAATTCATATATTTGCCCACATAGTGAGCAGTTTCTTCTCAGAACTTCAAAGGGACAAAAACCAGGGCATTTTATGGCTCCTTGTTACCCAACCTGCAAAATACCGCTTTCCTTGTGTTTAACTTCCTTGTCACTGCCACTGAGTAAATACCCATTTCTGTCACATATGGTATATTTTATGCATCACTCATTTTTCTGCGTTCACACAATTTTTGCAGTAGTCTATCATCCACTTTAAAACCTGTAATCTTCATCTATTTGTAGAAGAAACAGTGAACGCACAGCCGTACATTTGGTAAGAGGGTTTTTTTTTTCCTGGCATCATATGGCTTTATATTATAAGCATCATGTCTTAGAATAAATTTATAAAGTGGCAAAGGGCTATTGGAATATTTCATTTTGTTTTACTTTTACAACAGGACAGGTGTGGGTTTGTTAACAAAGCCAGAGAGTATTTGTCAGTGAAAGAAAAAGAGTATTCAATATACTCAGTATCCAAAGGGGAGCAATATCTAGGACACTGCTGCAGACGACAAGAAGAGAACATGGTGGTCAGCCTCCAAAATTTGCTTTTTCCACAGTAACTATCTGATGCTGAGATGTGTTTTCTTCCTTGCTGGGCCGGACTCCTTAACAAAGTTGAGCTAACACACAAGCTGCCTTAAAGCCTCTTCCTTTTTTCTTCCCTCTCCTCCTCATTCCCTCTTTCCTTTTTTCCTGTTTTCTTTCTATAAAATTCAATACTATTGCAGCTGAGTATCATATTTGGATAGTTTCTTTTTTTTACAAATGAGCTTACAGTTCTCTATTCACCTGTGTAAGAGACCCATATTTGGGTATGATCACAAAAGGAGATTTGAGGGGGGACAAATAATGACTTTTATTCATATGCCAGTTTTATTAAAGGCCTATGTATCTCATTCTGTCTCCTAAATACTCTATGAGGTAGTAATATTATTAATATTTTACATATGTTAAATAGTTTTCCCAAGGTCACAAAGCTAGTGATGGAATGAGGTTCAAACAAAGGCAGTTTGGCCCAGAGTTCGTACTTGGTGGGGAAGGCTAACAGATGTCACCACAAACCCCAGAATTTTAGTAGCTTCAGAATAAGGATTGTTTCTCTCAAAAACATGATTTCCACCTAGATACTCCTCTCTGACCAGTCTGCCTTGAAGGGTGGCTCAGGGGAAAAGGCTCCTTATAGCAGGTGACTCTGCCCTCCCCCAAGACCTTCCAGAGCTTTCCACTTAGCCTGCTCATGTGGAAAGAGTTAAGGGGGGGAATCACGTGTCCAGGGCTTTCTGGGCCAGTCTGGAAGCTGTCTACGTCAGTCTGGCCAGACTCAGTCACAGTAGCCTGGAAGCGAGGTGGACAACACTGTCTAATTGTGCACAGTAGAGACAGGAACAGGGTCTGATGGGCCTGCAGCAGTTAGCGCCACCATATTCTTAGTCATAATGACACACAGCTGAAAAAAACAAAACAGTTTTATGCAACCATAAGGATAGGTTGTTTATTTTGATGATCCTATTCAAGCATTAGGAACACTTGAGAAATTTTTTTTAAAAATTCCCTGCATGGGTGTCAGTACCCACACCTGAAACAATAAACTACGGGAAAAAATACTGCTTGTCAATGACGTCAAGGAGAGAGACTATGATTCTTTTGCTGACAGAAGCAAAGAGAGAAATTGAACAGAAGTAACATGATTCCTAATGTCTTAATGACCTGCAATTAAAGTAAGAGTGCCCCGTCCTCGCCTCTGGTCAGCCCTTCTCCTTGTACTGACTTCCATTTTTAGCTGCCACTAGGATTAACTCCCTTTCATTCCCCGTTGGCCTTTCAGTCTGCGTGGTGCTATGATGATTGTTTAGAAGTAATAAATGAAATTGCTGTTTCTCAAATCTTAAAATTACAAATCTCTCCCCCCCACCTTTTCTTTGTCAACATTGATATATGAACTTGCTCAAATAAAGGTACTAATATGGCTCCAAAAGACTGACCATCACCACCTCCCAGGGCATATTCCTATGACTAGAGGAGCTTAAACTAATTTCTCACACTTTTGTTCACTGCCCAAGACTTTCTGGTTCAACATCATTTGCTTTAAGATATCTAGATATCCTTTTCCCTGAACACTAATAGAAATTTGCATCCTGAAGTTCTTTTTCACCTAACATTTGCTGTCTTGGGGAAAGTGCATTACATGTTAGCATATAAATTTTCTTAGTTTGTCTATTGAGAGAGATTAGTTGGGACTCTAAAAACAAAATAATTAGAGATGAGAATCTGCTCAATGTTTCTCTTCTTCCAGATCAATGTGAGGTTTCTTTTAAGGACAGGGAACTATAGTTAGTAAACGACGTCTGTTTGAATCTCTTTCTGAGAGTAATTGCGGGTGAGAAGAGGACCTGAGGGTGCTTTACAGGGATAAATGGTGTCCTTTATTCCAAGTGGTGACTTTTACTATCCCTAAGCCCACAGCTAAAATTCTTGAATGATACATTTGGAGAGTGGACACCAGCAGCACCTCAAACCATCCAGTTAAGCATTCTTGTTGCTATAATTGATAAAAATTTTCAAATATACTATTTTCTCTTATTATAACATCACTTTTTGTTTTGTCGTTGTTAAGACAGAGTCTCATGGTGTTACAGCTCACAGCAACTGCACATCCTGGGCTCAAGCAGTCGCCTTGCCTCAGCCTCCTGAGTAGCTGGGACTACGGCACCTGCCACAGCACCTGGCTAGTTTTTCTATTTTTAGTAGAATGGGGTCTCACTCTTGCTCAGGCTGGTCTCAAGCTCCCGAGCTCAGGCAAGCACCTGCATCAGCCATCTAGAGTGCTAGGATTACAGCCATGAGCCACCACACCTCCCACATCACTTAAATAGCTATATAATCTTCCAAAATAATTTTCCTCCAAATGCCTAAATTTCTTTGCCTGGAAGTACAACACATACTTAGAATAGCCTTCCACCTTTAGTAATAGTTTTACTTCAAATTAAAATGGTTTGGCCAGGACGTCTTTTGGTGAAGCTGATTAGAATGAGTTTCATCCCTAGGAGAAAAAAACTGAGGGGGCGGCATCCTCACGGTCTCTATTGACTAAAAGGCGTTCAAGTTGGACCAGGACATTAATGTCATACAAATGCATCAATGGATTATGCAGAGCTGTGCCTGGCTGTGCAGGATGGAACAACAGAAAAAAATCAAAACCCTTCAACAGCACAACACATGGGTTTAATGAAACCAAAGGAAATTGGACAGGAACAAATGTAAAGCCAGACACTCAGGTTCATAAAAGACAGGAGCATGACTTACTAGCAGTAGCCATGAAAAATATCTGGAGGTTTTGGAAGCACCCTAAACATAGAACAATTTAAAAGGGCACTATGACTCTAAGGTACGTAGGAAAAGTGCATCTGAGGCTAGACAGCAGGACTCAGGACTGATCAGACCCCTGCTGGAAGCATTATTTTAAAAGTTATTTTTAAATTTTAAATTTGTTTTAAATTTCTGGTTGGACAGATTTTTCATTGTCACAAACATGCAAAAGACATCAAGGTCTCTGATACCTATTGTTGCACGTCCCAATATTCATTCATTGTTTTTCTACAGATATCAATCAAAATTACATATATATGTACACATACATATGTAAATTGCAAACATTTTTCCTTGGTGTCATTACATTATCTTAAAATGTTTTCAGTAGCTACATTATGCCATAAGCTATTTAACCATTCCCCCTTGCCACTTTTCTCTCTATAGTAAACAGTTCTTTTCATGAATTTTTGAACACTTCTCTGATTTTTTCCCCTGCATTGTGTCAGCATACAGCCGTGCCTGCTTCCCTCAACCCCTGCCAAAAATAGTGGGGCTTCTCATCCTTGCCAACTTTATATATTCAAAAAAGCTTATCTTCTTTTAATGAACATTTAATTGATTACTATGGAAATTAAATGTTTTACATATTTATTGAAAATTTACATTTCTTCTTTCATGAATTAGCTCTTCCTATATTTTGTTCATTTTTATTGCACTTTAAAGACTCAGATAAGTGAGAATTCATCCAAAAGAGAGGGAACAAGTTGAGAACTACCAGGATCATGAGGGAACTAGAAATAATATCATACCAGGAATTGAAAACACTTAGCCAGCTTAATAGACTGTTGTAGGGAAACTAAATTCAAATTACATAAAGGGCATGAGTGCAGACGCAAAATTATTTTTAAATTCTGTGCCTATATTGGAAAGAACTAGAGCCAATGAATGAAATTTCAGGTTTTATCTCAGGAGGATATTTAGAATAGTCAAACACTAGAGTATGGGGGACTTTTAGAATGGGTGAAAATATATGAAGTATTGCAGACAGATCAGACCACCCCACTTTTCAGTGATACGTGTGATTAGGTAGAAAGTTGTACTCAACAGCCACTAAGTCCCTTCCAAAGACATTTTCTGTGAAACAAGATGCAACTTCCACGTGCAAAGGCAAGTTTTGATGCTGAAGCTATGAATAAGTAAGCTTAGACTATTTAGGCTTTGGGAGACCTTTGCTTACCAGCAATGTAGTTGGAAGCCAGCTCTTAAAACATTATTTCTTTTTTTTTTTTTTTGTAGAGACAGGGTCTTACTTTATGGCCCTCAGTAGAGTGCCATGGCCTCACACAGCTCACAGCAACCTCCAACTCCTGGGCTTAGGCGAGTCTCTTGCCTCAGCCTCCCGAGTAGCTGGGACTACAGGCGCCCGCCACAACGCCCGGCTATAAAACATTATTTCTAATGATGACAAATTTCACCTAGCTCAAAGCTGATTCTTAAATTGTGGGCATGCGTTCAATTACTTGTAGACAGACAGACGGACACACACCAGCTCACTACAGCCTATCACCAACTTCATTCTCACAGTACCTCCCAATAGGGGAAATTGTTCACATTTTATATATCCATATTTTTATATACTTTCTATGTGATACATCTTTGAAATGTAATGACTCAAGAAAATTGCATTTAGTATTCTAGCATTCCTCATGTTGGTAATTTATGATAATGGATGTCACTGTAGATTTAGGAGTCATTTATATTGTTCACCTTTTTCTATTTCTGCTAGATTAAATAAATTCTTCATATCGAGTTTTGCTACATTTTTAAGTTTTTCTAGTCTGTGCCATTCACTTTCAGTATATTTATAACCCTTTTATCTGGTCTTTGTAGTTTCAAAATGATGCCTTGGATATTTTTAGTGTTGAGCAATCAATGCCCTTTTCAAATTGCTCTCTTAAGATTTTTGTAAAATAATATTCCCCATAATACAACTTTAAATTATCTGCCTTTTCCTTTACTAGACTTAATCCAAGAAGCTAATTGAACATTAAACATCTTAATCACCCCACACTGTCAAACCTGTCTTCTCATTACTGAGAATTGGATAGGCCATAAGCTTAATTGTGTTCCTGGCAACATAGCTAGAGTGAGAGCTTGATAATATGATTAGTATATTATTAGGGAATTATTCCTGGCATTTATGAATATCAATACAAAAATATCATTTCAACAAATATATATCTTGAATATAATTAAATTCATGGTACTTTGGAGAATACAGAGATGGGTAGGCTGGTGTTGACCAAAGAGTCAAAAAAAAAAAAAATCAAAATTATAAATAACTACAAGATGCCTCAGAAGAAGATAATGGCCACAGGAGTGATACAAACAACAAAACATCACACATTAATACAGGAGCATAAGAAGTATAAGGAACTAATAATTCAGACATAAAAATTATTTCGTTATATGTGTAAGTAATGTTCAATTATGCCAATAGCAAGATTCAAACTTTCAGAATGACCCAGTACACGCTGAATCTCAGGAACTGCATCTGGATCATCTATTAGCAATGCCTTACAGAAATGGTTAACACAGGAGAACTGGATCATCTATTAGCAATGCCTTACAGAAATAGTTGACACAGGATACGGCACCAAGACCTAAGGATACCTTCATCTAACACACAAGGAGGCTTCCTGACAGCAAAGTCTGGTAGCTGGGCAATGTTTATTTGAAAATGCAGTGGTTATTTTAAAAAAATGAAATGAAAACATTCATAGTATATTAAAATGCTAATAATTCTATCTTTTCTAGAATCTGGTTGGGGGGCTCAAGGGTTCAGTCAAGGCTCTGATACTATTTTTAAATGTATTCATTGAACAAATATCACCTTTCAAAGCCATTTCAAAATAAGCTGTGAATTCAAATAGCATAGGATGTAAAACCAATATAGGTGTAAATATGGAACCATTGTATCCCTTTTATCCATGTAGATCAATTAGTCTTGTGTTATTATTCTTGATATGCATTCACTTCAGTGTTAGGAGTTGCCATGAATGTGAATTACCCTGATTATGCTTTTCTTACGACAGTTTCATCTATACTTATCTAGAGAGCTTGAATGAAAATTTTCTAATTTAATGATAGCAATATGCATCTAATTGGAGACTTCAGCAGGGCTAAGAAATAGACTTGGAAAACAAAAAAATCATAATATGCACCTGTCCCAATGTTCACCAGTTGTCTAAAGAAAATCTATGAGAAGAGTCATACTCTTCTCTGATTTTGTTACATGGCTTTTGTGTTCTAAATAACTTACTTTATATCTTCCTGGAAATTATTCAATGGGTCTCAGGAAAAATTATTTTCCTGTGTGGTAGGTGATTTACTCTGGGTGAGAAAGAAGGGGGAGATAGGCAGCTGCAAGATCATAAAGCTGTTATCTCCCAATTTCTGCTGAAATCTTATATTCTTTCCCAGCAGTTCTTCTTCTCTATTATGTAAAATCTGAATGGTCTACCCAGGTGATCTTATGCACTCTGGTCATTCTTTTACCTTGGAGTCCAAAAATAGATCCACATGTCCATTGATATTTTATAGAAATGCCAAGGTGATTCATTGGGGAATAAATGCCAGACAGGGCAAGAGTAAAAAACTAGTCTTTTCAATATTTGATGTTAAAACAGCCAGATATCTATATGGGTAAAAGAGTGAATCTCAACATTCGCCTCAGATTGTATGGAAAATTAACTTAAATGGGTGCTTTATCTAAACATGAAAGATAAACTATCAGAAAACAAAATATAAAATCTTTATGGTTTAAGGCAGGCAAAGATTTCCTAGTCTACTAAAAGCAAAAATCATGAAAAAAAATTGATAAATGAGGTTTTAATCAAATTTTTAAAATTCTTTTTGAAAGACACTATTGAGAAAATGAAAAGTCCAGCCACAGATTGAAGAAAATATATATAATACACATAGCATACAAAGGACTTGTACCTTGAAACAGCTCTTAAAACTCACTAATAAAAAGACAAACACTTCGATCAAAAGTGGGGAAAAATTGAAAAGACTTATAAGAAAATATACAAATGACTAATAAGCACATGAAAAGATACTCAATGCCAGAAAGGATAAGAAATACAAATTAAAACTAAATACTCTTAAGGGATTCACTGGTGAAAATTTTTGACATAGTTCTTGCTTTTATGGAGTTGACTGCATAGTGAGAGATGTAGGCAAGTCAGTAGGTATTTCCATACAATAGAATAAGTTCTGGGATGGGAGACACACAGATGCTTGGGGGTAGCGTCTGATGGAGGAGGTCCTAACATAAATGAGAGGTTGGGCAGTCAGGCAACCCAACATTGCTGGGAAGGCAGACAACTCAAGACTATTGAGACGGGTTTCCTGGAGAAGGTGTATTTACACTGGGATCAGAATGATGAGTGGGAGTGAACTGATCAAAGGGGATGTAAAAGAAGCAAGCTTAGACAAGGAATAGTGTAATGCAGGAGGTCATGATGAAGAAAGAAAGCAGTGCAAGTTCCAGAATCTTAGAGAAGTCTAGGATGGCTAGCTGGAGGAAAACCACAAAAGTGAGAGGGAGAAAGTGGTGGCTGGAAATAAATGAGCAATTCAATTCAGAGGTCAGATCATGTAAGTCTTATAAGCTATAATAAGGAGTTTTAACTTTGTTATAAGAGCAGTTCATGGAAAGTGTGAAAGTGTCTTAAACAAAGGTATATCTGACTTGTTTAAAATGATCACAGAGAAAGGAAAGAAATCAAGGATAATTCACAAGTTTTTGGCTTGAGCAATCAGACATATGTTGATACTACCCTGTGCTTCTAGAAATATAGTAGAAAAAGCCATTGTTGATGAATTAAATTTTAGACATGGTTAGTTTAAGGCATGAATAGGATATTGAAGGGAAATTTTATATAGGAAGATTGGGAGACAGGTTTAGCCTAAAGATATGAAGTTGGGAGTCATCTGCACATTGGAGAATAGAATGTTATAAATGCTAGTATAGCACTATGTACAGACATGCCATAAAAGCACAAGAGAAGGAGTGGCCATCTCTATTCATTTCAGTGCTATGTCACAAATTTTGCTTCTTAAAGCATCACATATTCATTATATTAATGGGTGAGGAATACAAGCATGACTTATACAGGTCCTCTTCTTTAAGGTTCTTCACCAAGCTGCATTCTAGATGTCAACAAGGGCTAACACTTCATCTGAAAGTGTGACTGTGGAAGGATTCCCTTCCAAGCTCATATGGTTGTTGATCCTATTCAGTTCCTCGATTTCTATTAGCTGGAGGCTGCTCTTAGTTCCTTGCCATGTGTGCCCCTCCATAGGACAGCTCACAACATGGTATCTTGTTTCATCAAAGCTACTAAAGGAGAGCGTATTCTAACAAGATAAAAGTTGTAATCTCTCACAATCTAACCATGGACATGACATCCCCTCGAATTGGGGGTATTCTATGGGTCGAAAGCAAGTTCTTCAGGAAGAGAGCATTATACAAGGCCAGCAGGCAGGATCACTATGGAGAGGGATGCAACCATATTAGCTACTCTGTCTCAGTCTGTTTTCTGTTGCTATAACAAAACATTTGAGATGGGTAATTTGTAAAGGACAGAAGTTTATTTAGCTATGGTTTTGAACCCTGGGAAGTCCAAGAGAATGGCTTTGACATCTGACTGAAGGCAGGAGAAAGCAAACATGCTAGGAAGAATGCACAGAGGGCTAACTCCCTACTATAACAACGTCTTCTCACGAAAACTAACCCATTCCCTTGATGGTGACATCAATCTACTCCTGATCCAATCACCTCTTGTTAGGCCTCACACACACCACACCATACACTCTGTTGCATTGGGAATAAGTTTTTAACACATGAACTCGGGTGAGGGGTATATTCAACCATAGCTTTCTGCCCTGGCCCCCGAATTTCATGTCCTCACAGGGCCAAATGTTTTTATTCTATCCTGATAGACCCAAAGTCTTAACTCATTCCAGCACCAACTCAAAAGTCCAAAATCTCATCTAAATTAGATATTGGTGAGTCTTAAAGCATATTAATCTCTTTAATTAATGGTCACTTAGACAAATCCCTAGTATTCTCTCTCTGACATGAGTCTCCACTCTTTACGTGGGCGCACTGAGAGTTTCCAGTTGTTATGCTCTGCTTTTCTTTTAATTATAGATTTTGTCTTTAAGTCACTCCTTTGCTCTTGTCATTTCACCATACATGATCAAAAGTAACCACACAGCAGCCTAAATGCTTTTCTTCCGCCAGATATCTTAGTTCATTACTCTTAAATTCTGCATTTCACAAAGTCAGGAGACACAGACACAATTCAACCAAGGTCTTTGCCACTTTATAACAAAGACTTTACTCCACTTTCTAATATCTTATTCCTCATTTCTGTATGAGACAGCATCAGAATGGTCTTCGCTGTCCATGTTTTTCACCAGCAGTGTGGTCAAGATTTAGGCTCTCCCTAGCTCTGGAACTCTTCTGAGCCCTTACCAGAATATCCTTTAATGAATCATTCATTGCAATACTGGGATTTTTTCCTAGTGTGTTCCTCTAAATTCTTCCAATCTCTACCCATTATCCAGATCCAGAGGCACTTCCACCCTCAGGTATTATAGCAACAACCCACTTCTTTGTACCAATTTTTTTGTCTTAGTCCTTTTTCTGTTGTTACAAATGGAAATACAAGTCTCATTACTGAGACGGAGTAATTTATAAAGAATAGATGTTTATTTGGCTCATGTTTGTGAAGCCTGAAAAGTTCAAGAACATCTGGCAAGGGTCATTCTATGGCAGAAAGTAGGTGCGAAAGAAAGCATGAGGGTGTGCCCCTTTTATAACAGTCCACTCTTGCAATAGCTAACCCACCTCCATTATGACACATTAATCCACTCAGCAGGGCTCCACTCCCATAACGCAGTCAACTCTTACTAGTCCTCACCTCCCAACACTGCTGTGATTGGGCATTAAGCTTCCAATACGTGAATTTGAGGAAAACATTCCAACTATAGCACCATCTTTACCTGAAAGCAGTTAAAAATGAAGCTTCCACAGTAAGAGTGATACCAGAATCTGAGGGAAGATATGTGAATTCTAAGTAGTCAGTGAAAGGAAGAGCAAGAATAATGATGACTCCATTTCATCAACATTTATTGATGTTTATTAGCAAATTTTCATATTTCCTTATGTCAAGATTTATCATGAATCAAATTGACCAAAATATACAAAGTTGTAATGATTCTAGTATACAGCTTGAGAGAATGAATCCAGTAAGAAATAACCCCATGGAGTTAGCTTTGCAAGGAACACCAAGATCAAAGAGGAAAAATACCTTTGAGGAATTACATGTTTAAAAATACACATACAACTGGTAAAAAGAATACAGGCTTGGAGTATGTCTAATGCAAAAATCTGAAATACAAAATGTTCCAAAATTCAAAACTTTTTGAGCACCAGCAATATGTTCAAATAAAATGCGCATTGGAGCATTTTGGATGCTGGGTTTTTTAATTAGGGGGATGTTCAACCAGTAAGTATAGTGAAAATATGGGCAAATCCCCCAAATTCTGAAATGCAAACACTCTAGCCCCAAGCATTTTGGATGAAGGACATTCCACCTGATTCTATGTTTAGTGTGGAGGCATGGTGGTGAAAGGAAATATAGCAGAATGAAGGGATGGTAACTCAGTCTTTACAGAGATTGAAGGAATTAAAGTCTATTGCTAAGCATTGTTTGTTTGTAATTTGGCTTCCCCAAACAGGAAAAAACATGTTGTCAGTGAAGAATCTCAGACACATTGGCCCTAGATTGGTTCTGAGGTAATAAAAAGACAGAACAAATGAGAAATCCATTCAAGTTTTTTAAGTTGATGTGATGTCAGGAATACTGTTTCCAGAAATGCATAAGCCACAGGCTACAGAAAAGAACAAAAAGCTGAAATGACATTTTAGAATTAGAATTATACGTGCATATAAATGTGCATAGAGGGGAAATCGTAAGTTCTCCAAAAAAGACAAAAATATCTTTGATGTTTGATATTCCGAAGGAATAACATTTATCAGGTACCGAGCATTGACTTATTCATTTTACAAATATTTACTAAGTGAAAGTTGAAAGCTCAAGTAAAAATAGCTTGAAATCTTTTTTTTTTTTTTTTTAAGTAGGAAACTGTAATATTTCAAATAAACGCTTGAACCTGGTGCTAGGTTATCTCTATCACAGCTGGAATGTGGCAAAGGGGCACAGCAAAAAATAAAGAGTTCTCAGATCTTCACCACCTATGGCTAAAATAAAGTTGAGATATCTTTTCTGGCTTTAATGATAGAGAATATTGCTGAGTTACAGACACAAAGTGACAATTCAGAACCCTTGGCGGAAAGAAGAAAGTTAAGTTTAGAATATACTATCAGTAGTAATTTCAGGAACTTTTCTCATGACCTCTTTCAAAGGAAAAGTTTGGTTGATGAAACTGAATAGAAAATAAAAGAAGAGGTAGGAAAATAACCTCAAGTGTAGTACTTCTTACTGACTTTGTATTAATGTTAGGTAGCCATTATTTCTCTTTCTTAACACATCACATCTTCTCTCTCTCTCATCATCTAATAACAAACCATGGTAATAAGGGTGATCCTATGATCCAGAAGGGGACACACCTTGTACCATATCATATTGGCCACGGTCATTGGTTTGTAATGCATGTATATCTCAAGTATGGACAAACAGATACCTGCCCTGCGATTGATGTATAGAACCTGGGAGAAAGGAACCAGCTTTTCCCAGTGACTATAAAGATGTGTTAACAGCAGATCTGGCAGACAGCCCTAATGATAGCAAATATTCTGTATTAATTTCCCTTTAAGGGGAAAAATGCCCAGGCTGAATAAGAGTGAAGAGAGAAAAAGCCTGTGGTTGGTATCTTTGAACCCCCTCCCCTGCAAACTATGACTGATGCCTATTTCAGGGTGTTCTTCCCAATTACCTGACCCAATAAATGCCACCTTTCTTTTTTGTTCTGGACAAACTGTCTAAAAACAGAACTGGACTCTTGTTATTTCGCTCGTTGCTGTCAAAAGAATCTAGACTCGGAAATCTACAAACAACAAGAAGACTCCATGTTTTGAAAGATATTGTCTACTGTGTTGCATTTATTAAGTTAAAAATTAAGTCATTTTACATTTTTAATAACTGAGAAATTTTACATCTATTCCAAACCTTTTTTTTTTGGGGGGGGGACAGAGTGGGAAAACTAAAATTATTACTTGCGTTGATAGAATTCTGGCCACAAGGGAAAATGTGTAATGCTTTAGTAACTTTTAGATTGTAATCAAAGATAAACATCTGATGTCTGTAAAAATTCTCTATATATTATAGTAGAGTGTCCATAGTTGACCACCTCTGTACATTGACCAGGTCTTTAAGTTGACCTAATTTTCATAGACTGGACATGCACCACATGTACGTATCAATATAGTAGGGCTAGTTCCTTATGTTGATCACCTCTGTATGTTGACCAGTTTGTGACAGTCCTGTGGGTGATCAACATACAGAGGCTCTGCAGTATCTGTGGTTTTTACTTCTTCCATCATAACAGAGCCTCTACTTTTTTGGTGAACATATGGTCATGCACATGGCAAGTGGGTTATGATCAGTGAGGTATAAGCATGAGTGCTGGGTAAACATGGGGCTGAAACCTCCGTAAGAGATAGCTGGCAGCTTTCTGATTTCATAAGAGGAAGCAGGCTCAATCCACCCTATCTCCCATTGATTAAAGCTAAAAGTCATAAGCAAAAAATATCAAGGAACTATCTGAGAACTCTGAAAAATAAATACTAACAGACTGGGGACAGAAATGAAAAATGGAAAAATTTCCCATACAGAAATGAATTCCTTCTTTGGGGGTTTATAGGATCTTTTCTTCTCATATCTCCTGGATTTCACTTTAGGGGAGCCAAAATTACAGAATAGCACATCAGGCATGGTCAGAAAAATATCCAGGAAAAATTCCCTCTTTCTCCAAACAAAGGACAGAAAGGAAGGCTCCTGCAGGACAGAGCAACACTAGTGAGGCTACATTGCTACAGGGCTGGTGGCAGCAGTGGCACTGAAGGTTCTTTCCTCTGAATTCTCCACTTCAAGGTAGACTCCACTGGGAGAATTGCAGAGCAGCCCAGAGAGGCTAACAATCTGAATTTCTAGACAGAACCAGAAAAGGGTGAGGAATGGTTCATTGTTTTGGTTTGGTATAGTGATGTAAAATTTTTCCAGCATCATTTTTTAGAAATATTATATTTCCTTTAGTAACTTGGTTTTACACCTTTGACAAAATTCAATGCAGCCTATCTGTTTGAATTTATTTCTAGACTCTCAATTTTGTTCCATTGATCTATGTTTCTTTCTTCTTTTATGTACTTCTGAATGCCAGAGTACATAAAAGAAATCACAGGGAGAAAAAAGGTAAAGAAAGGAATCCTTTCATCTGTGTGTGAACAAGGGCACCCACAGAAAGCCTTCAAACTAATACCATATTGAAATGACAGACTGAATGCTTACTTCTACATTTGGCACCAAGAAAAGAATGTCCCGTTTCTCTATTACTATCTGACATTATAATAGAAGTTGTAGCCAATACAATAAGCCAAGAAAAATAAATAAAAAGCATAAGATGGGAACAGATGATAGAGTTATTTATGTAGAAAATCCCAACAAATCTACCAAAAAAAAAATTCTAGTACTAACCAGAGATGTTTGCAATATCAAAGGAAAGAAAACTGACATACAAAAGTCAATTGTATTTATATATATTGTCAATGAACAATTAAAATCTAAATGATTTCCTGCTAACAAGGGGCATAAAAAAATCTAGAGGAAAGAAATAACTATATACAGCTACAGAAAAAAAAATAACAGGTGTCAATTTGGGGGATACTATTCTTTCTATGGCCATCTTGCATTCTTGTAGGTCTTCCAAGCAAGGTACTGACTGCCCCTTGTTCCAACCTATATTTTCAAAGGCATTTATATATTTAAAGAAATGTAAAAAGCCCAGCAGGTTTTTTTCTTATACAGACTGATTAAGCTGATTCTGAAATCTCATGGAAAGGCAAAGAAACTAATATAAACAAAACCATTTTTAAAAAAGAACAAGTTGGAGGACTCATACACTGCCCAATTTTAAAACTTAATATAAAGTTATAATGATCAAAACAATGTGGTATTGGTGAAAGGAAAGAAACATAGATCAATGGAGCAAAATTGAGAGTATAGAAATAAATTCGAACAGATATGCTGCATTGAATTTTGTAAAAGGTGCAAAACCAAGTTACTAAAGAAAATATAATATTTCTAAAAAAAGATGCTGGAAGAATTTTACATTACCAAAACAAAACAATGAACCATTCCTCATAGGATATACAGTAGTCAATTCAAAATGGATCATATACTTAACCTATAAAACTATTAGTAGAAAATCTCCATGAACTGCATTTGGGCAGTCAAATATGACACCAAAAGTGCAATCCATAAGAGAAAACATTGAAAACTTGGACTTCATAAAAATTGAAAACTTTTCTTATGGGACAAAAATGCTCTTAAGAGAATTTTTAACATGAGCCACGGCTTGGGAAAAAAATGTTTTCATATCACATACTTAACAAAATATTTTTATCTAGAATATATAAAGACCTCAAAATGCAATAATGAGAAATGAAAAATTCAATATAAAAATGGGCACAAGTATTAGAGTATTAGTCAGGGTTCTCCAGACAAATAGAACAAATAGGATCTATTTCTTTAGAGAGAGAGAGAGATTTAAGGAATTGGCTCATGCAATTGTGGAGGCTGGCAATTCCAAAATCTACAGGGTAGACTGGCAGGCTGGAGGTCCAGGAAGAGTTGATGCTGCAGTTCAATTCAGAAAGTGGTCATCTGGCAGAACTCCCTCCTTCCCCGAGGGAAGTGATCTTTCTTCTGAAGGCCTTCAACTGATTAGATAAGGCACACCACACATTATGAAGGGGTAATCTGCTTTACTCAAAGGCTACTGATTTAAATATTAATAAATATTAATGTCATCTAAAAAATACTTCCACAGCAACATCTAGATGTGTTTGACTAGCCAAGTGGACCCAAAATTAACCATCACAGGCAGACATTTCTCCAGTGAAAATATATGGATTGAAATAAGCACTTGGAAAGATGCTCAGTATTATTATACATTAGGAAAATGCAAGTTAAAACCACAATGAAATGCCATCACGTATCTATTTAGAATGTCCAAAAAAAAAAAAACCCAATGAACAAAAAATTAAAATGAGGCCACAAAAACTGCAAAAAGGCACACTATTAAGTGTGAATGGGGATGTGTAGTAACCTGAACACTCCTACATTATAGAAAAGAATGCAAAATGGTACAGCCACGCTGAAACCAACTTGACCATATTTTACATTATTAAGTACAGACTTATCCTGTGGCCTGGCAATCTCACTCCTAAGCATTTAAGAAAATATATTATGAACAAAAAACACTATAGGAATATTTATGGTGATGTTATTCAAAATCTCTCCAAACTGGAAACAACTGAAATGTCCTTCAACAGCACAGTGGATTGTGGTACAACCACCTGGTGAAATATTACTCATTGGTTGCCAAGGGTTGGGTTGGGTGGGCAATGACACCAAAGTGGCAGCATGAAGGAATTTGGGGGAATTGCGGAACTGTTCTGTATCCTATTTAGGGTGGTGATTACAGAGCAAATCTATATATGTATTAAAATTAAAAACTGAACATAAAAGTATGTTTTAGTGTATACAAACTAAAATAATAACTAAAAGTCAAAACTGGACAGTTTCGCCCATCTACATTGCCCTAGGAACATGAATAGCAACTTACACCATGACAAAAGGAATGGTAGAAATTATCTGGTAATAGATTTCCTACTATCCCTGGACTACTTATAATTTGGAGGCTGTCTATTAGCAGCAATCAAAACCATCTTTGATGGGCCAGGCATGGTGGCTCACACCTGTAATCCTGGCCCTCTGAGAGGCTGAAGCAGGAGGATCCCTTGAGTTTAGGAGTTCAAGACCAGCCTGAACAAGAGCAAGACCCCATCTCTACTGAAAATAAAAAAATTAGCCAGGCATAATGACAGTCTTACTTGGAAGGCTGAGGCAGGAGGATTGCTTGAATCCAGGGAGCTTGAGTTTGCTGTGATCAAGGCGGAGGCCATATCTCTCTAGCCCAGGTGACAGAGCAAGAGTCTGTATCAATTTAAAAAAACATTAAAAATAATAGTATCTTTCACTGATGATGAAAGACCAAAAATCTCATAATAGTGGTAGGCTTATTTTGTGTACTCAATACGTAAATATAGGACAAAGAAAGAGTAATAACATTTTATCTCTTAATTATCAAAACATGGTATCCCCAGCTGAGTCAGCTATAAAATATCATTTGAACCATTTCACCAGTGAATTGAAAGAGAAGTGTTTATCACTGGTAAAATGAAGAAATGAAGGATGTAACTGAGCCCATCTTGAGTAAGCCAGGCATTGTATCTATGGAGCGAACACATCAAATAATTCACCTGACTGCTTTTTGTTTGCTTTTTTTTTTTTTTGGTTTTTGGCCGGGGCTAGGTTTGAAGCCACCACCTTTGGCATATGGAACCGGCGCCCTACTCCTTGAGCCACAGGCGCCACCTGACTGTTTTAAAACCATTCAGTCTAAGGCAGTCAGACTCACCTGCGGCTCAGGTGTCCAGGACTGACTGGGGGAGCTGTGGACTGGGGTGTGGAGCTCTCTCTTCCTGACCTAGCTGCGGTCTCACCATCCCCAGGGAGCATCCATCTGTGTTCTTAGAATGTCTAACTTAGATTAAAACACCTGTTTGGAAATTATGAGTTCCCAACCCTCCCTGTCTGTTGAAATTTCAGAATCTCTTTCTGCATTGACAAAAATAGGCAAAAGATCAGAGGTGCTTGTATTTTGAAATAACCTTGGCCACAACCTGTAAACCTGACTTACCATCGGGGAGAGACTTCAACTGAACACAGTCCTAGGTGCTTCCAGCAATCAGAAACTACACTCCAACTATTTTCTTGAAATCCGTTTGTTTGTTCAGTAATCGTATATTTCTACAGCAAGGTTTCAATCTGGAATTTAGAAACTGGCTCTGGCTTCCTCCTTCTCTCTTTCTTTTATACTACCCCCCCCACACACACACACCCCCCACACCTGTCTCCCCAATTTGGAAACAAAGGTTCCATTTAATACTTTTCACATCCTTCTCTGCTTCTACCCAGCCCTCATATTTTAATTGTAGTTAGCCCATCGTAAAGATTAAAAATATGACTTGAATGAATAACAATAATAAAAACTGTAATTCAAAAAAATTAGAGATGAAAAAATATTTTTATGCCGAGCAATCAAAGAGAAGAAAGAAGGAAGCAGACAAACATTTTCAGCAGCCCATCTGTCAGTTGCTTGCCCCTCACTGGGCCTTTGGTCTGGGCGCGATGATTCCTCTGGTGCCGACTACTGCTGTACTCCAGAGATCAGGCCTCTTTTCTGAAATGGATCAAAACCTGATTATGGTATTGGATCAAAATCAGAGGAGCACTTTGAGGCCTTAAGGCTTCTGAACTCTGACAACACGAAGATGTTGGATCAAAGTGTCACTGGAGAACACCTATTTCATGTAGAATGAATAAATCCTGGGGAGTTAAAGGTTCTCAGAATTTCTGTATCTGACTCTTCTGACATTATTTTAAAACTTTGATGTAGTTTAGCTGGATCAGTTTTCCAAGTCTATATTCATTTATCACAATGACTCTTCAATGGGATTTTTACGCAAAATTGTAATTCCTGAAGAAAATGAGTTTCACATTTTTTTAATTGGAATGCTCCCAGTAAAAAATTCATTGATTCAGTCAATAATACATGTACATACTATGTGGAGAGCAAGATAGTACAAGTAAAAGGTAGACCAGCTTTCTAGGAATGTACCACCTAGTAGTAAAGATGAAATGTGTATATAAAAAATCATAATTTGAAAAGCACAATAAGAGCTTCTGATACCAGAGATTCCATGTTAACTTGTACATGACCAACCTTTCCTGCAGGAACAACTGGGAAGGCTAAACTAATTATGAACAAAAAAATTATGTTGGAAAGCACCAGGAAGCCATCAAAGAACAAGGATTCTAGGGACCCAGGGTGCTCAGAGACAGGAGTTGCACACAAGTACGCTTGACATTTAGTTCTGCTTTTCCTTTTAAAGCATTTGCTGATTTGCAGCAGCTTCTGAGAGGCTGGAAAGCTAAGCAACATTTTCAACAGTCTCACAGGGATTAGGAGTAAAAATTTAAGTCCAAGTCCCAATAAACAGAAGGGTCTCTGGTAAATATCTAAGGCTTTCAGTTGAGATCCTTGAAGGACTACTCTCTCGAAGAAAGGCCAGTGAGAAATAAATCAGCTCACATAAAATAAAATTCTAATCATCTCAAAATCAAATTGAATTACAGTGACCCTTCCCCTAGTCTAACTGCCTGCCAAGAAAAAAAATCAACTCTCTCTGAAAGAAAATAAAATGATCTAGAATCAAATTATTTCTGTATTTTTCGGACACAAAATCTAAAACAAATTTTTAAATAAAAAATCTATTAGGCAAACCAGTGGAATAGCCAATAAGGGAACAAGAATGTAAGCATTTCACATTGTATATCAGAGCGGTACGCTGAACCCCATAAATGCATCAAAGTACACAGTTATGATTTAATAAAAAAAAGAAAAAGAAAAACATCACAATGATCACAGAGACAAAAACTGCCATGTCTAATATATTCAAGAAAAATACAAGATGAAAAATTCAGCAAATAACTAAAAAAAGCAAGCAAGAAAGAAAGAAAGAAATTCTGTAAGAGAAAGCTTCAAAAATGAAAACAAGAACTCAACAGATGGGTTTCATCGCAGACTAGATATAGCTGAGGAAAGGACTAGTGAACTAGAAGGTAGGTCAGCAGTCAATATCCAGAATGAGGTACAAGAAAAAAGATGAACATACACGTAACTGAAAGTCCTAGATGGATAGAAAATGAGAGTGAGAATATTAGAAGATATGTGGCCCAGAAATTCTCTAAAACAAGAAAGACATCAAGCCACAGATTCAAGAAGTATTTTAAATTCCAAGTAGAATAATTACAAAGAAACCACACTTAGGTCCTCATACTATAACTGGAAAAAAAAAAAAAATAGCAAAGAAAAAAATCATGAAAGTAACCAGAAGAAAAAAAAGACGTTAATTTCAAAAAAAGCAGCTATCATACTGACAGCTGGCTTCTCAGTCTCACCTAATGTGCATGATGCAATGGTACATTTCAAAACTCTTAAGAAAAGAGTATAATTGTCTTCCCACAACAAATAAGTAAGTGAGATGAATGTTGCTAATTGGGAAGCTATGCTTGTGTTGGGGCAGAGGGTTGATGGGAAATCTTATACCTTCCACTCAGTTTGAACCTAAAACTTCTCTATAAACTAAAGTTTCTCTTAGAAGAAGAAAAAGTAGCAAGGGTTGTCAGGTTAATGACAATAATGAGCTTTTGTGTGCAGGCTGGGCGAGCTGGTTCTGATTAGAGAACCAGGGTTAAAGCACAACAGCTACGCCCACTGCTGTTCTCATTCCTGCCACCACATTTCTTTCTGTCCTGTGTCTTCCCCCACAGAGCTCTTGGCTTGATGCTTCATGTTTATTATTAGGTGTCCTTCATGCTTCTTTTTTATCCTGTGATACTTGAAGCTACCAGAAGCTTTAAGGAACCCCATCTCTCTCCTGTGTCTTGCTGACCACATGACCTACTTGCTGGACTGATTAGTTAGTAGTAATGGAAGACCACGTCCTACCTTCAGGTCATTCCATGTTTTCAATTTGACTGATACGCACAGGAATTTCTCGTGGCTTTTCACGCATTCCTCTTAGGTTGGCAAGTCATCTGCTGGTCTGCCCTTAGCCAACTATCTTGTCTCAGGTTTGGAATGGTCAAGAAAGGCTTCTAGTAAGGATTTTATCAAGACACCTGCTCCTCTGGAAACAATGGCTTATCTCTTCCGTGACTCTATCTTGCTTTTTTCTTTTAAACTTTCCTGTTTGTCAGATTCTCCCACCAGAAATTAAAGCCGTGCCTCTATCACACCAAAGCCCATACAAAATAGATGACAGCACTTTCAAAATTATAGGCAGTGGAGCAGTGGTTAAAATCCAAGGTTCTGGAATTACAAGACATGGATTTTAAATCCTGACGTACTGTGTGACCTTGGACCAAACACTGATGATAACAAAGGCGGTGCTCATCTGTTATGTGTTGGGAACTTACTCTGTGCTAGACAGTGCAGCTAAAAATTTTCACACCTTATTTCGTTTAGCACTAATAGTAATGAAAAGGACTCTAATACACAACCGTATTTTCAGATGTGAAATCTGGGGCTTTTCAGACTCAATACTTATAAAATGTTTGACTTTGGTCAAGTTATTTAGTATCTCCAAGCCTCATCTGCAAATGCTAAAATATCTCATTTCTGTGACTATTGACATGATTAAATGAGTAGATTTATGGAAAGAACTTAGCTCATACTGAGCCAATAGGTTTTATATGTTAATACTATTATTATTACCTTTCTGCTTTCCCAAATGTGAATTATTTATAGATGATATAAAGAAAAGTCAAAAAAAAATTATCTAACCAGTTAGATCCAAGAGGTACAACCAAGTTGAACTGTTCAGACCAAAGTATCTATTTTGGTGATAAGTGCCCATCAGCCATTTCCATTTATAATATGAAAACAGAATCCAAGATATAAGCAAAGGGGCCAAGTAGAAGATAGGCAAGTAATCTGGGATCATTTAAAATCTACTAGGAATGTCCCTGAATCATCTGATGACAATTAGGCAGATGTCCCTTCCCTTTTGCTTCCTCACTCCTACATCTACACCCGAGTCTGAGGAAAGTCCAGGGCCTACGCCGTGTTACATCACACCTCCTAAGCTCAGCTTCCCCGCTGAGAACACATCGCAGTGGTTTTTGCTTAGTCAAGACGTTAGTTGATCACTCTGGACATCTGTGGCCTCACAACTCCAGCATAAAGAATCAGGGTGTCTCTCTTCATTTCTATCCGTCATGGGCCCTCAGAACGCTGCCCTTCACAATGGCACCATCTTACACTGATGGTTTACACATATATTCTTTTGTCTCACTAATAATTTTATTGATAGTAATAAAAGCTGTCCTGAAATTCAACTTGTCTGCTTGTGGTCCTGCGTTCTAGTGCTTCCAATTATGGACAGACATTTTCCTGCCCTTTCCAACTTCAGACACTCACAAGGAAAACCAGAAACAGTCTTTTTTACTTCTTTTGTCCCTGGTATGCTATTTATAGAAAAGATGATTAATGTCATGTTTTTGTATGGTTTCTGATTCTAATAATTTAAATTTAGCATTAAAAAATCAAATAGTATTGGCCACTATATATGCCCAAAGTAGATTTCCCTTATGGATAAATGACAGAGATGAATTTGAAATCCCCGTGAACTTTATTATGATACATATGTAAGACTTCAACTTCTGGCTAAGACAAGGAAAGGTTAGATTTACTTTTCTGCCTGAAGCAACCAAAAAGTAAACTAACTATAAAAAAACATTAGTTTTCAATACTGTATGCAGGAGAACAAAGGACAGTGATCTCTCAGAAATGGGTTAAAAAAAAAAAAGGGCAGCACCTGTGGCTCAGTAGGTAGGGCGCCAGCCCCATATATGAAGGGTGGCAGGTTCGACCTGGCCCCAGCCAGCTAAAACAGCAATGAGAATTGCAACAAAAAAATAGCAGGGCATTGTGGCGGATGCCTGTAGTCCCAGCTACTTGGGAGGCTAAGGCGAAAGAATCGCTTGAGCCCAAAAGCTGGAGATTGCTGTGAGCTGTGACACAAGGGCACTCTACCAAGGGCGACAAAGTGAGACTCTGTCTCAAAAAAAAAAAAAACCAAACCAGGAGGAGCCTTACAATTGCCTCAGTGTTTTGGGAAGGAGGAACCCAAGCAGAATCTGGTGGACACGCTGAGTACGGAAAAGGAAGCTGCGATTCCAGAGAAACTAAGGCTACTGAGGTGGCAGGTAGAATGCCAGACAGGAGAAATGCAGAGAGACAACTTCAGAGATTTCCAGAAGGTTTCTCTGGAGTCTTTAGGTGTGTGCCTATCAACACAGGTATTTGAGGCCAGAGAACTAAGCCTGAACTAAGTTATTCCCCCAAGAGAGGGAATAACTGCTAAGACTCACACGGGCCAGGAATAGTGCCTATTCTCACAAGCTGGAGAAATTCATAATTTACAAAGCATGGAGCACATTACTCAGAAAGCTCTTACCTAAGGAACAGGGCATAGTGAGTCCTAGGCTTAAAACTGCCCTTGTCCCAACTAACAAACTTTAAGAGCAAAACACAAAAGGATTAAACTGTTTCCAAGTAATGTAACTGAATTCCAAAATAAAGATCAAGAATAATGGGCGGCGCCTGTGGCTCAAAGGGTAGGGCGCCGGCCCCATATGCCAGAGGTGGCGGGTTCAAACCCAGCCCTGGCCAAAAACTGCAAAAAAAAAAAGAGTATTTATAGAACTACCAAGATGGCCAGTACCCAACAAAATGAAGTCCACATTGTCTGGCATTCAATAAAAAATTACTAGGAATGCAAAGCAGCAAGAAGATATGATGTAAAATCAATTAAAACTGACCCAGAATTGACACAGGTGTTAAAAGTAGCAGAAGAGGATATTAAAACAATTGCTGGAAGCATTTTCTAGATGTTCGAAAAGCTTAGTAAAGACACGAAATGTATGTTAACAGGCCCATATCAAATTTCTAGAGATAAAAATGCAATGTCTGAGATTAAAAATACATGGGAAAGGGTTAGACTAATTGTCAAGGAAAAAAAACGACTGGATTTGAAGAGGTAACAATAGAAGCTATCCAGAGTGAAATGTGGAGGTAAAAACTAAATAGAATATGGTCAGAGTAGGTCTCTCTGGAAGATGATTTTTTAAGCAAAGATTTGAAGGAGGCAGGGGCAAAAATATGTGGATATTTGAAGAGTATCCCAGGTATTAAGGGAAATTATGCCCAGAGAAATACAAAGAATTGAACGTAGTATTTAGCATTTGCTAAGCACTCACAAAACAGAAGTTTTCCTATGGGTTATCTCTTGTAACCCCACAAGACTCCTGTAAAATGGAAAACCTCATTTGATAAATAAGAGAACAGAGGATTTGAGGAGTTGAAATATTATGCAAGGTCATGCAGAAACCAAATAGACACAATTTAACCTCAAGCTGATCCCTGGAGTTCAGCAGAGCAACAGCACTGGGCCTGGCTCCAGCCAGGGCTGGGATGAGTGGGCTCTGGGCTTCCTCTCCATGGATCAGCAGCTCCCTTCCTCGCATGGGAAATGAGTGAGGGCCAGGGATACGCCTCCTAGAGCTTGGCTTTCAGCAGCCAGCCTTCACTTCCGCCAACGTTCTGTTGGCCAGAACAGGTTATATGGCTGAGTCCCACATTCATAGTGCAGAGAAACAGACTCTGACCACTCCAGGGGTGTGTAATGCAAAAAATCACATGGCGAGAGGTAGGTGGTGTAACATATGTAGAGGTCAAGACTGGGAACAAGGCTACAAACTACCATGCTGAAATAAAGATAGATTCACATAGTTTTACAGAGTTGGAAGAAGCTGGTTCTTGGCTTTCAAAAAACATCATAATATGTTTTCATTTGCTATTTTGCACTTATGGGTTTCCTGGGTGATCGACCACAATAACTGTGAACCAAAATTAACAATGATTAGGGAACCTAGAAGGTAGATAGGAACGCTGTGACTGAGTGGCTTTAACTTTTCAGAACATACAAAGATACGTTAGCCATTTAGGGAAAGAAATGATTTTCAAACTCATATGGCCCTCAATAAAATGGGCCATGTAGAGAAAATAGACTATTTCCAGGAGCCACCAAAATGAAAGGATGGAGCTTAACTCAAAAAAAAAAAAAAAAAAAAGGAAAAAAAGAAAGAAAGAGGAGGTAAAAAACATGACTTTTTCTACTTAAGAAGGAGACTTTTATAAAATGCTTCCCTTTGCCCAAGGTCAAAAACAAAACAAAAGAGAATTTTAGCTCTAGTAGATTCAGGCCAAGCAAGAGCATCTTCAAGCCTGAAATATTTATTTCTAACCTAGATTATCAGACAGCAGGAGTTCAAAATATAAATCTTACATCATCAGTTAGACATGTTCCTATTAAAATGCAATATCAACTATTGATAAGATGAGATTCCTGTTTGGGATCTGCTACGTGTTTAACCTTTACCCTGGGGGGTACTTGGGAAATGGTATAAGTTTATAACAGTGTTGGTAAAAAACTTATATCTTCTAAGTGATTTGGACACAAAGACCCTGGGATTAATTATATACTGGGAGTAACAATTCATGAATATTTAACATACTCATCTATACTTAATGAATAAATTTGCATTTTGACACTATTATTTAATATGCTTTAAGGAAATACTGCTTATTACCTCTCAATTTTGTAGATTAGTTGAATGTAATCAGAATGATAAGGCAGGAGAGATATGGTGTTATTTAAACAACATTGTTTTTTATGACTGCTTCTGCTTCCCTGAGTTTGTTTCCCCTCTGTTCTCTTAAGCAGCTAGGTTTATTTCATCCTATTCTGACTGTTTCATCTTCATCATTTGGCCTCCGTGCTCCTTGCAGAAGGGAGTTTTTTAGATTCATGGAAAAACCATGCAAATTAAATAATCAGTGCTTTGCTTCCCTCTGTGTGTTCTGTAACAAGGCATTCTCTCACACAAAATATCCCAGTGCAATTGGCAGTCCCAGCCAGGCAGCCGCGACCGGCACTGCAAGCTGGGAGAGTGGCAATGAACAGAGGTCAGAATTTCCCGAAGAAAACTAGAACCCCAAGGAATGCAGGCTGAGTAAAACTGGGAAGGATGTCGTAGAAGACAAGCTTTCATGTCTGTTTGTTTTTTCAATCTCTGGCTCATTGCAAGGAACTATTTTTCGTAAGCAATGGCCTTTTGTGAGGCGAGCGTCTCATCTGCCTCTCCACCTTAAGAAGTCTGGGCATGAGAATGTGTCTGTAGGAATCCTGTTTTCATGAGGGTCTCATGCTCATTCCCAAAAGAGGGAGACTTGGAGACCTCTGACCAAGCTCTTGGGAACCAGAATTAAGATTGCCCACCCAAAACCAAGAGCAAGAGGAAGGAAGAAAGGAATTAAAATCTGGATGGCAGCCACAGTGCTCCACGCTTGCACCTATCATCCCATTTGATCCTTACTGTGAGGTCCCTACCCTTACCTTCTTCATCATCATCATCAGTTTAGCTGTTTGCAAATGCCAGTTCACAAACCAGGAGACTGAAGCTCAGACATGTTAACACTGATAGTAAAATTACGGCTGTGACTTGAATCCAGGTCCGCTGGAACCTTAAGTTCAGCAGTTCTCACTTCTCTAGGACTTTGCTATTAAACATGCCAAGCGCTTGTAGTCTTTTCAGCCTGCTATAACAGAACAGCATTAACTGAGTGGCTTACAGACAAAAGAGATTTATTTCTTATAGTTCTGGAGGTTACAAAGTCCAAGATCAAGGAGCCAGCAGATCCAGCCTTGGCGAGGGCTTGACTCCTGGTTCACAGAGTTCTTGTATGCTGTGTCCTCACAGGATGGAGGGGTGAAGGAGCTCTCTCTCAGGCCTCTTTTACAAGGACCGTAAGGGTCTTTTATAAGGCTCTACCTTAGGAAGCACTTTCCAAACACCCCACCTCCAAATAGCATCATGCTGGGCATTAGGATTTCAATGTATGAGTTCAGGCAGGGGAATAAGCCTTCATCCCACAGGCTAGGATGGAGTTACAATGTCACTTCCACAGGGAAGCTTTCTGCGCATCCCTGTCCTGGGTCAGGGTCTTTGTTGATCACAGTGTGTGATAGGTCTGCATGTATGTGATATCGGTATCCTTCCCTCCACACACTTCACTGTGAAGTCCAAGTGGGCAGGGATCACTGACAATGACCCAATTTGAACCCTCCGTCTTCATCCAGTCTGTCTAGCTGCGGCCACACAAATGCAATGGAAACAGAAAAAACACTCTCACAAACTCCACCCCAGCTCACAATCCCACTACCTTTCTCTCCCATCTAAGGACTCTGGCTTTCTGGGTCAGCTCCAATACTCCATTTACAGTAGAAATAAGACCCACAGATTAGACCAAGTTATGATTGTGAATGCACAATCTAATCAGGTGGCATTAAAATTACTTTTAAAAATCATGACATAGCTTCTCCACCGTTAGGTAAGATCAAGTATAAAAAAATCACATGTTGCCAACTATTTCTGCCTATACATCTTGGTAACCAAGTCACTAAGAAAAACCTAGTTAAGCACTGGATGGATCAACACTCTGCTCAGATAAAGAAGCGATAGAGCAAGATAGCAAGATTAGCTTCCCTAGTGGGTGCCAGTTCCCTGTGGCCACTGGATCCCTCCCCACAGCAGACAGAGGCAATCGCCCTGCTCACACCTGTTCTGTGCTGTGCTGCAGAGGAAGGATCTGTCCCCTTCCCACAGGGGACAGGGAGAGTAGTCAGATACAGCAGTGGGGTTGGCCAGGCGCCATATGACACATGCTTGAGTAGGACTAAGTGGTATACATTGAGTCTGAAACAGGGAAAGATGTTTCCACATAAGGTGACAAGCCCAACACAAACTGTGAAGACTTTTTCTTGGATAGAAAGAGTTCCAGGCCCATGGCTCATTCTTAGACAGCCTAATAGCAGTCAAAAGACAGCGGACAAGGGACGCCTTTCCCAATGGAATTTAACTGAAATCTGAATCAAGAGATTTCTATCACCCAAACCACGTGAAAAAATTGGGAAGAGTGTGACCTTTGAATCTCATGTTGACATGGAAACTAATTTTTTTAAGACACATACTCGTTTTTGCTTCAGAAAGAATAACACAGATGAACGTAGCCTGTCTATCTCCCCTGCCTCCCCCAAAGCATGAGTGTAACATAAGTAAGAACTGCCAATCCAGTCACCTTAGCTAACCAGAGACAAATCTGCCCCAGGGCTGGGTATGTGTCTCTTGTACTCTGGGCAAGTTTGAAAATAAATACACAAATGAATAAATAAATCAAAGCTGCAGTGTAAACTACATAGACCGCAGTTGGTTAATCCATTCATGGGTTGATGGTTCCACGTCTTGGCAATTATGAGTTGGGCTGCAGTAAACATTCTGGAACAAATGTCACATTTTGAAAGTCGTTACTGTGGAGGGAGAGAGGGGTGGTTCTAGGTTTGGCTACTATGACCATTCTTGTATATTCTTCTTCATATACTCACAAAATTTTCTTTGCCAGTACCTTGGAGTGGTGGTACTGAGTCATACCAGTACTGAGTGGTACTGAGTCTCCATTTTCACTGTGCAATACCAGCTTTCCAATGAGGTTGCAGTAATTTACAATCTTCCTGTAAAGAGTTTTCCTTGTTCCCACAGTCGCCAACATGATATATCCCTTCTGTTTATTTGGAATACTAAATTCATGGTTAGATACATTTTGCAAGTAATTTGTGGCTGGCTTTTAGATTTTCATTTCACTCTCTTTATTGTGTCTTTTGGTGAACAGTTTAAAACACTTCCATGTAATTAAACTGATTGAGTTTCGTTTACAAATTGAATTTCTATGTTTTATTTTAAAAACCCTTACTATCTCAAGGTCATAAAGGAATTCTCCTATCTTCCATTTTAAAAGTTTTATAATTTTTTTCACATGTATTAAACTATCTGGAATTGATTTTTGTGTTGGGCATGAAGCAAGAGTCCAATTTCATTTTTTACTCCATGAAGAACTGATTGTCCCAGTGCCTTTTTATTAACTAATCTGTCATTGCCCTACTAATCTGCAATGCCATTTTTCTCCTAAATCAAGTTTCCATATAAAATGGATTTATTTCTAGACTGTCTTTACTGTTCAGTTGGATTAGTTATCTGCTCCTGAGCCAATATAGAGCTGTTAGGTGCTAAAGCTTTGTAAGGTTTTTTTTGATACATTGTAAGGACAATTTCTCTAATTTCTCTTTATGCCATATAAGCAACTTTATAATATTGAGTTCTTCTATCGGTGAAGGTGGAAGAATTCTTCATTTATTTGTATATTTTCAGGCATTTCAATAAAAGCTTATAATTTTATCCTTGAAAATCTTTTATATATTTTCATAAACTTATTATTAGATACTTTACATATTTCTTGATGTTATAAACAATGTCAAAATTATATTTTCTAGCTAATTTCTGTGGATGTGTAGAACTTCTACACACATTTAATTTAGTAACTTGGTAGGAACTTTTGGGTTGTCTATGCCTGTAATTATATAGTTGGCAAATTATGACAAATTTGTTTCTTTTTTGGTTGAAAATTATCAAATGCTCTTTCTGTACTCATTAGTGTGCGCATATCATTTTTTTCATTTTTATCTGTTTGTACGATGAATTATATTTATTGATTTTCCAGTGGTAAGCCCATCTTGAATTTTTGAGAGAAATGCAATTTTATCATAAAAATATTATTTGATCATGTCTAGAATTGGCTGATTAATAATTTAATATTTCTACATTTACGTTCACAAGATACATTAGACCAGCGGTTCTCAACCTGTGGGTCGCGACCCCTTTGTAACAATGAAAACACATACCGGCATTAGGAAGGTTGAGAACCACTGCATTAGACTCTAACTTTTCCCTTTTGTATTAACATTGTCAACTTTTGGTATCCAAGTTATGGCATCCATATAAATAAAAAAGAAAATGGCAGATCTATTTTTAGATCTCTAAGTGTTCTCCATACATCTTTCCAAAAGGAATGTATTAATTGGCATTCCCACCAGCAGTGTAGAAGTGTTCCCTTTTCTCCACATCCACACCAACATCTCTGGTCTTGGAATTTTGTGATATAGGCTAGTCTCACTGGCGTTAGATGATATCTCAAAGTAGTTTTGATTTGCATTTCTCTGATGATTTTGGTGGGATTACACCTGCAGTGCATCTTACAAGGGTATATGTGAAACTTAGTAAATGTGGAATGTGAATGTCTTAGCACAATAACTAAGAAAATGCCAGGAAGGCCATGTTAACCAGTGTGATGAAAATGTGTCAAACGGTCCATAAAACCAGTGTATGGTACCCCATGATCACATTAATGTACACAGCTATAATTTAATAAAAAAAGAAAGAGAGAAGAGTCACTTTTTTTTCCTCCACTCTCAGGATAGTTTTGTATGATTAGAATAATTTTTCTTTTGAATATTTAATAGTAATGCCAGTAAAACCAGCAAAAAAAGAATTCTGGTTTGGTTTTATTAGAGGTTATGTAACTATTCGATTTTCTTACATTTTTATGAGTCAATTTTGGAAACATCATAGTTGTCTAGGAATTTGCCCATCTTATCTCAGTTTTCAGATTTTTTTTTATCATGAAATTGATTGTAATACTCTCTTTTTACTTTTTAATCTCTCTAAGTGCAGGTATATTACACTTGGCCTTCTTAAAATTCTTCTTTTGTGACTTTTCTTCCCTGAACATTTTTTCTAACATATTGCCTTTTTTGAAGAACTGATCCTTCTTAAAGTACCAATATTTGATTTGTTCGTCTTCTTTATGCTATCCCCCCCTTGCTTTTCTTTGATTTCTGCTCTAATTCCTAGTATTTTCTTCCTTTTGCTTTTGAGGTTTCTGGAACCTTAGTAAGTTCTATAATAAGAACTTCCTGGAGTTCTATTTCTGACTAAATAGATTGCTTACTTCATTCATTTTGTAATGTAAGCATGTAAGGCTGTAAATTTTCCTCTAAGTAATGTATTGACTACATACCATAAGTTTTGATGAACATTGCTTCAATTATTGTTCAGTTGTAAATATTTCCTAATTTCCATTATAATTTTTTGTCATGGGTTGTTTTAAAGCATAATTTTAGATTTCCAAACATTTAGGATTTGCTAGTTTTTTTAATTGATTGCTAATTATATGCTTTGTAATTAGAAAACAAGTTATGCTTGGTATTATCTCTTTGAATTTATTGAAGTTCTCCTTAAGGGCTATCGCATCTTTAATTTTCACGAGTATTTCACATTTACCACAAAAGAATATGTATTCTGGAGTTTGGGGGTACAATATTCTGCTATTCCTAAATTATTTGTTATACTCTTTCATGTATCCTTAATTTGGACTACTTAGTCTATCCATCATTGAGAACCTACGTTTAAGTACCTCATTATGATAGTTGGTTTCCAATATCCAATTTTAGTTTAAGAACATATTTTCACAGAAACTCTTGGGTAAGCAGATAAGAGATACAGGTCTGAAGGGGAGAGGAAAGGTTCGATGTGGAAAGGCAAACCTGGGGGTCATTGCAGTTAGATGATATTTTAGGCCAAGACACTAGTGAGATGACGCGAGGAATGAAAAAAAGAACAAAAAGGATTGAGCTGTGGGGCACTGCCTGGGAAGATAGGGAGAAACAGACATAAAAGTTTCCAAAAAAAAAAAATGAAGTTAGTAAAGTAAGAGATAAACCCAGAGAGAATTGCATTTTAAAAGCCAAGTGAATGAAGTTTTCAAGGAGGGAGCAGGGAGTGATTGACTGTGTCAAATGTTGCTGAGTGGCCCAGTAAGATGAAACTGAACAACAAACGCAAAGGCTCTTATAGCCGTACATTTTGATAAAGGGGAGCAGAAGTCCATGTATTAGTGAGGCCAGAGGGTAGCTGATATTCACTGCTAGAATTCAGGCTGCAGGGTCATGTCTTTATCATCAAAGAGCTACGAGGCAGGCTGGTCTCCTCTCTGCACTCATGGTCTCCTTGTGTGCTAACCTTGCTGGGTATTCACCTCCACTTCAGCGCAGCTCTCCCCTCTGTGATTTCCAAAAGACTCTTCCAGAACCCTGTGAGGAGAGTAGGGCAGGAGTCTTTGCACCCTCAGAGGTCTAGTTCATAACCCAAAGACCCTCCTCCTTCCTGGACAGCCCTTGCGGCCATCCCTTCCTTCTAGCCCACATTTCCTTGTAGCTGGAAGGGACAGGATTATTACTTTTTTCCTTTTTCTTTGCCCACATTGTGTTATTTTAGTTCTTTTTTAGCTGCAATGCCAAAGAGAGTTATTCTTCACACTGGGGCAGAAGCACATGGGGAAATAAGAGTTACACAAATCTGGAAAGAGTTTAATGTTTGATAATTAAGAATCCATAATATTCAGCTTATAAGAAAGGTGAATTTCCCATCTCACTCTTCCTTCTTACACATGCGCACACTATATTTTGTCTTTGCCTTGGAGGGAGACGACTGCGAGAGATGGGCCTTTAGGAGGTGATTAAAATGCAATGGCTGAATGAAGGAGCAATCTCACAGGAAGTTTTAGAAACACCAGGATATAGGGGAACTAGGGGGAAAGGAACAGGGCTACCAGGAACCCGCATCTTCCTTCTCCACCTCCAACTTCTAGGCCACATTCTGGGTACCCAAGACTCACGGCTCAAAGCATGTTACTAGGGCTTATGCAGAACTCTTTTCTGAATCTGTCTTCCCAAGGGGAGACCATACCTCAAATGAACATCCCTCCAGGCCCTAGGTGTGGCTAAGGAATGGCTGTTGGGTGGGGAGAGGACTGATGGAGTTTGGCAAGTACACAAGAGTGTCTAGATATGTTTGAACATCCTACAGTGCAGGGAGGAATCAGGGATGGAGGAGTGTACCATATTATGGCATGGAATTCAGAGTCGCATAAGAACTCTCACACTCACCACTGGTCTTCCAGGTTATATGCTCCCTGGCATATAGCATGTGAGCCCCTGAGGTCAGGGAGCATATTTGAGCATATATAGGATGATATACTTATCAAGGTAGGATGATAGCATAATCTTTATTTAACATTTTGTTAGATTGAGTCATGAACTAAAAACTTAAACATGTATACTTTGGGTCCTGCAGATATTAGGGCTGGAGTAAGGAAGGTGTGGGGTTGGGGGAGACTCTCCTAAAGGCTGGTATGTACATAAAATGCTATAAATCAAAAACACTTCCAATGTTGCTTTTGGTAAGGCACATTTGCTATGCTCTTTCCCAAGCCCAGGGCCCAGCACCCACCCTGATTTTCTTATCCTGGTATCCAGGCTGTTTCCCTTGCTCCTCTGCAGTCTTTCTCAAAATCAAAATCTCCTTCCTCACACAGGTGGTGTGCCTTGCCACTCACCCTCCAGGCCTTCTCCTGTCCTGCTATTGAGCTGAAGGTACCATCTTACCAGACCCCTTCTGCTCTATAGACAGTAACATCCTACCCGCCTTTCTGGACCTGACACAAAGCCCACCTTGTGGTGACTTCTGATCATCTGCCTGTGTTTCTCCCAGTAGCATGTGAGCCCCTGAGGTCAGGGAGCATATTTGATTCATCCTTATTTCTCCAGGCCTCCCCCAAGTCGCACATGCACAGGCATTCACTGAGCATTGTTAGAAAAAATGAATCGATTCCCCGATTCTTGTAGCATGGGTCTCTATCACAATGTGTCTAGCTCTGGATGATACACTGGATATAAGCAAGAGGGGCTGTTTCTTCTCTGTAAATTCTGTCCTACCAACCGATTTCAAATTCTGCAAAGGGCATTATAGTTATCTTCCCATGAATCTTCTGCAGTAATTGACATAGCCATCTTATCATAGTTAGTTCCTAATCATATCTTGTTAAGTCGATTAGAGAAGAAGGGATATGAAGAAAGTAATTTAAGATGAAAATGGAGATGATTACTTCTAAAACAATGGTAAAGAATGTCTGATGTTGGAAGATGCTTAGCGAAGGAAAAGGGGGAGAGAAGTTGGAGAAGATTGGAGATTATCTTGGGGCAGATCCTGAAGTGAGAATTCTATTTCTGTATTTTCCTCCCCATCACTGCCCTTATTTTTAGGATTCAAAGTGACCTCTGAGGCGATCTCCACTGTCACCGCACCCTTTTCTCACAGTACAAGCTGTCACATGCTCACAGTTGCATGTTTTTATCTACTTTGTACAATTTGCAAATTCCTTCCCAAGCATCACTCTGTCTTGAGAAAAAAACATTGGCAGTCGGGCTCTGTAGTATTCCCGAGCCCAATAATAGAGCTTTAAAAACCCTTATACCAATTCATATTGATTTTTGGAATTAATTTTTCTGAATATTAGCACAGCAGTGAATTAATTTCATTATGACTTTAAGTTTGTTTTTTTTTAAAAACCCATAATCACAGATAATATCATTGAGATGGCCAAAAAGAGAGAGAATCAAGCCAAAAGCTGCACTGTGATTGGGTGATATATCAGGACGACGCCTTTTCTCCCGACTCAAGTCAAATAAAAATGAGGAATGGGGAGTGAGGTGGCCGCAGAGACAAGGTGATACCGCATAGCCGTGCCCCTTTCACACTAGAGGGCCTGGGACTGGAGCCCTTAAAGAGGCCAAATTCGCCAGCCAAGCACTGGCTAAGTCATTTTCAAAACACAAAACAATAGAACTTTTTCTCCAAAATAAAAGAAACTCTTTGACTATCCTTTTCTGAATAGTAATGAAAAGCGTGTGTGAACCATTATTCCATGATCTGATGGGCCTCTCCACCAGGGGGTAGAGCAATAAGTCTTTATTGCAAAAGCTTCCTCACTGTTCTCTCTGCCTAAGTCTTCCTACCCTCCAATCCAAAGGGCAAGCCAGGACCTGAGGTCCCAGAGAGCAGAAGTGCTAGTGAGAGCAAGCAGTGGGATTAGCACACATTTTAAAGCAGAGAGAACTCGACATACATTTTTCTTACTAAGACTTTGGGCGGCTTAACTTCTTTGAGCTTTAGATTTCTTCATATTTCATTAAATACTTAAAATATCAGAAATATCGGACAATAATTAGGATACTAACATATATACCCAAAAAGACCTCAATAGGTTGTGGCAAAAAGGCTCCATCTTAAAAGGAATTCAATAAGAAAATATACAAAGTTCTACCATGATTAAAAAGAATAACATCACCAAGTACACAGGCGTAGTAGCTACACAGCCACCCAGAGAGGGACCAACAGCATTTCTTATAAAAGACAGAAAATGCACCAGCTTTTAACTGTCACACACACAAATTGTACAGAGGAAATGACATTTGCATTGAGGTGTGGGGGACAAATGTGGATTCCCAGAAAGAGATGTTTGAGAACAGAGACATGAAACTTGTTATTTCAGAGGGCTCATTGGGTAGACAGAGAAGACTTCAGATCATTAAAAGGTAAGTCTATCCCTTAGAAGGGACAAGGATGAAGTGAGCTATCTCAGGAACTAATTAATCCCCAGCCCTGGAAGTGATTAAACAGAACCTGACAGAGGGCCATGTCACAGTCTTGCTGGGTAGGAGGAGTCCCAGCTCAGCCCTTACAAATGGTCCTTTTCTATGCCTCAGTTTTCATACCTGCAAAAAGCTATGGTCCCTTCCGATGGTTCTCGTGAGGGTTAAATAATTAACAAGACAAAGGACATTAGTGCGGTGTGAGTTTTAGATCCTATTATTGGTGGTATTTCTCGGAAGGGTTGTTGTGGAAGGAACTTTTGCTTCAGATGAATTTGATTGGATGATTAACACAGAATCTTCCTCTTCTGAGATCCCACAATCCTGTGTTTCTATAGGTCCTGCCCTTAAAGAGACTGAAATTGCTTATTGAGCACTGATTGAGTCATTTTTGAAAAATAAAACAAAATGATAAGAGAAATGACAGAACATTTTCTCCCCCCAAAGAAGAAAATTTTTGACCATGCTTTTCTGAATAGTAATGAACAGCATGTTTGAACAATTATTCATGAAATTATTCTCGGACCTGATGGGCGTCTCCAGCAGGGGTAATGGAACAAGTCTTTAGTCTTTGTTGCAAACAGCTTCTTCACTGTTGTCTCTGCCTTAGTATTCCTACACTCCAGTTCATTTGTACACCACTGCCTGAGAGTTCCTTCTTGAATGCCATTTCTCCCCTACCTAGCAGCCCTCCAGGCCTCCCCACAAGTCTGCAGTATGACATGTCAATTCTTTCTCTAATAACTCATCACCAACCATGGTGTTTCCAAGCTAGGCTGCTACTACCCCTGATGTGTTACAAGGCAGCTCTCTGAGCTCCACCCAGATGTGTTAAAGGGGTGTCTCTGAAGCTGGGCCCACAAGTTAAGAAACTCAACCCACCTATTCCATCCAGCTTTGGTCTGGCCATCTGGCTATTATGACAGAGGGGTTGGTGCTTTTTTATTTTTTTCATAGCAATTTAACTGGAGTGATGTTTGGCACCAGCTCTCACATCTACCTCCCTATTAATAGCAGCCGCTGCACTTGACAAAGCTCTGACTAAGGCGAATAGCCACAGACGGCATAGACCTTTTCGCCCACACTGTGTCTTCCCCCTGAACTGGAGATATAATTCACGGCAGCAAACCTGAAACTGCAACTCTTGACAGATTAATTCCATAACGAAAATCAATCACGGCACTTGTTGCCTGCATACATAATATTTTGAGTTTCCTGTCTAGCACCACCGAGACAAAGACCTCCTTGACCTTGACTGCACTAAAGGAATGTGCCGACACGCTAATGTAATCAGCTGGCGCTGCACACGCCACCTCCCAGGTCTGCCGATCCGGGATCAGTGTTGAGCTCTTGTTTCCTGTGGAACCGCTTCACTCAACCAACTTACAGCCAAAAACGGTAGTTGCAGTGACATCCTGAGAAGGCCTTATTTTTTGTCTGGGCACCTTAGGCGATATGTCAGCTGTTCTGCAGGCTAGCTTTCCCCTCTGCAAATATCTGCCAGTCAAGAGTGGAGGTGGGCAGGGCAGTAAATGAGCTCACACTGGAAATTCCAGGAAGATTGACTGCAAAGAAACTAATGTCTGTTTCACAAAATTCCTTTGTTCATCCCCAGGACCAAAGAGACTAACCAGGAAAGGGAACACAGCCAGTGGCTGGCTGAGCACGGAGCCTGCATAGTGAGCCAACCACAGGCCATGGAGCCACAAGGTGGCTGGAATAGAGAGAAGAAAACAATGTTAACTTCTCTCTCTTGAGAGTAGAGAATTAGAAGGACTATATTGCACTAGGCAGCGTGCAGTGGGAGCAGAAGAACCCTTGGGAACAGGGGTATTAACTCTTCCACCAGATTGCTCAAGGTGGGTAATGAGACGGTGGTGGTGGACATGACTGGGGAGGCAGGGCTTCTAAGCAGCTGGCAGTGAGCTCCACTGGAAGGATTTTCTCAAGAACCAGGACCACTCTTACTGATTTCTCCCCACTGATTATATAGATGAAACTAAAGATATTTGGGGTGCCCGGGAGAGAGGGCTGGAATGGCCACCACGCCCTGCAGGTTGGGCAGGGAAGCCGGGTGTCTAATGTCTAGCCAGAAGCCACCCTGCTGAGTATTTCAATCAGACAAAGACACTGAGGGGTCACACCTGGACTTAGACACCTGCGTGTCAAGTGGGGATGTCTCATCTTCAAAGCTCTTAATTTACCATTTTATAACATGATCCTGTGGCAAAAGGAAAGAGCTAATTAAGCATTTCATTATCTGCCTGATATAACAAAGCAAAAAGTGACCGTGGGGAAGAAAATCAGCGCTGGGAAACATCTGTCCCACTCTGATGCTGAGAAGTGCACAGCCTAGGACGGCATCTGCAGATGGAGGGCTTTAAAAATGGAAATTGTGGAATCTTCAAATAGCATGTTATAGAAATACCTCCAGGGATTCAACTCCAGGTAAAGTTTGCTCCTCAAATCTGTACATAGAATTTGCTGCACTTAAAAACGACAGTATACCTCTGTACAGGGGAAATCATGTTAAAGTTGTCAGCAATTTAATGAATACAAGGAAATTATACTGAACTTTACTGTGTATTGTCTTTCTCAGCTCAAGGCTTTCCTAAGTGTCTTACTAACAAGCAATTAAACTGCTAAGAGGCCAGGGATGGGTGGGCAATGGTAAAGTGTTTGTTCTCACCCTGGGAGTTTAGGAATTGCCTGGAGCACCTCCTCGGTTTCTGGAGGACTGTTGGTTGCTAATATCAAGCTGCATTCCCTGCATTCGCTTAAACAGGGAATCGGATCTGGGATAAGGAGCCCCACTGGCAGCCTCTTTCCTCACTACTCTATTAAACCAGTAGAAAGGTGGGGCCGTTCATACATCCCACAGATGTATGAATGGTGTGACCACAGAGTGTGCTACCCACAGACAGAGCACTCTGAACCACATGAGCAAGTAAACACTCAGGTTAGTGTTTTCATTATAACAATAGATCATCCGTATAGAAATGACATGTAAAAACAATTTATAAACCTCAGAAAGATTTACTTGGCATAGTGCGTGATACATAGTAGATACTTATGAAGTATTCGCTTAATATTTCTTTCCATTCTTTTTTAATGCAAATATATACATGTTTAAATTTTTAAAATGAACCATACGGTACCCACTTGTGTGAAACCTAATTGTAAAAATTTTGGCATTGAATTGAAAATAGCTTTCCAAGCCATTAAATATTCTTACATAACAGTTCTACCTAGGTACATGGAATTACATATTTGAACACATTGGAGTAAAATTAGACAACATTCAATGACATATTCTATTTCATTCACTCAATAAATAATTTTTGAACACTTACTATGTGCCAGACTCTATTCTAGACACTTGGGTTCCATCAGGGCCCAGACAAAATTCTTTCTTTCAAGGAATTTCAACTGTAGGGGTATGGACACAGACCACAAAATTAAGCATAATAAATAACATCTGAGGCCAGGTGCAGTGAGTCACACTTGTAATCCTAGCACTCTAGGAGGCCAAGGTGGGTGGATTGCTTGAGCTCAGGAGTCCAAGACCAGGCTGAGTAAGAGTGAGATCTCCATGTCTACTAAAAATAACCAAACTATCTGGGTGTGGTGGTGCGCGCCTGTAGTCCCAGCTACTCAGGAGGTTGAGGCAAGAGGAATGCTTGAGTCCCCCAGTTTGAGGTTGCTGTGAGGTGTGACATCGTGACACTCTATCCAGGGTGACAGAGTAAGACTAGCACCAAAAAAAAAAAAAGTCATGTCTGTGTATGATAAGCACCTGGGCAGAGAATAAAGTGGTTAGAGAGGAGAGAGAGTCACAAGGAAGTAGGGGACTGGGGAGTGATTTTCAAAGGTGTTATTTGAATGGATTATTTTTGGATTTGTTATTCTGTCATGTATTTGTCTATTGGCTTTTTAAAATTTCAAAATATTAAGAGGGTACTAATGTTTTGGTTATATGGATTCATTGACTAGATTCTGGCAGGAGAAGGGTTTGGCCACATGGATATTTTGAGGAACATGTGTCTGGTTGGGGAAACAGCTAAGGCAAAGGCCCCCAAATCAGAGCATAATGACATACCCCAGGAGCAGCAAGTTGGCCAGGGCATGTGCAGCAGAACAAGGCCAGGGAATTGAGGACAGGAGGTCAAGGAGGGACTTAGAGGACCTTGTGAAGAGTTTTGCCTTTTCTTCTAAGGAAAACTAGGTTAAGGTTAGGGTGATCTGACTTCTGTTTTCACAGGGTCTGCCTGAATGCTGTGTCTAAAATAGAAAGTAAAGGGCAAAGGTGGAGCAGAGAGGAGAGCAAGCCAGGCAGCTGCTGCAGCGAAGCGAGGGGGAGTGACTGTGGCTCAGACAGGGCAGCATGGTGGAGGTGGTGAAGTTCAATTCTGTTTGTACTTTGGAGCAAGTGGAAACGGTAACTGCTGTTGGGTAGGATGTGGTGATGTGTGGCAGAAAGAGAGGAGCGAACGGTGACTGGAGGTGTTTGGGGTGAGCAAAGGGGAGTCAAGGGTTGTTGCAAGATGGGACGGTGTGAAGCAGATTTTGGAAGGCAGAGATCAAGATTGCATTTAAGTCATGCTAAGTTTGAGATACCTGTTAAATATCAAAGTGAAGACATTGCAGATCTGGTTAGATTTAAGAGCTTAGTAGTTGAAGGAGAGTCCCAGAATTTATGAGTCTGGGATGAAGACATAATTTGGGGAGTCATGAATGCATTGATGGCATTAAGGACAAGGGAGTGGCTGAGACTGCGCAAGTGCAAGTGTGGGCGGGTTAAGGAAGACAAGTCAGAGCCGAGGCCTTCCTCATTAACGCATGAACCAAGAGTAGACGAAGAGCCGGCCAGGAACACTGAGAGCTGGGAGGAAAACCAGGCAGACAAGGTCCTGGAAGCCAGGCAAATCAAGAACACTAAAGAAGATGGACTGGTTAACTACGTCAACTGCTATTAACAGGATCACTACTAGTAGTCAAGATAGTGCCTACTAATCAAGAAAGGCGCCCTCTGGCAGGAACGTGCTCCGTCAAACTGCAGGTCTGCAAGTGCAGGGTGTTTGACCCCCCCCTTGTTCCCTTCCGGGTGCCCCTGTGCAGCCATAAGCTGAACACTGTCTTGGGGACTCTCCTGGTGGGTGAGTAGGGTCAGGACCAAGAGTTGTTTGGGAATATGGCAACATGACGTCCTTAGTGACCCTGACTAGAGGCATTTTGGGGACGTGGTGGTCACAAATACATGGATGTTAAGGGTTTAAGAGGGAATGAGAGCAGAGGAATTGGAAATAATGAATAGAGGAGGAGATTTGCTGCAAAAAGGAGCAGAGAAATGGGGCAGTGCTGGTGAGGACCGAGGATCAGGAGACATGGAAGAATTCCAGCTTGTTTGCACACTCCTGGGAGTGACACAAAGATCAGGCTGTCTTGCTGGACCGTGGCAGTGGCTTTCTCACTTGTTCCCACATTCACTCCTGTACTCTTTCTCCAAATATCCCCTGAGCATACACCTCTTAACGCATGTCAAATAATGTCATGGTCTCTTCCCATCACACTTAAATAACATCCAGAGCTCTTACAATGGCCCGTAAGAGCCTGCCTGGCGAGCTCCCTTTCCTCATTTCCTACTACTTATTCCCCCAGCTATGCAGCTCCAGCCTTGCTGGCCTCTTGCTCTGCCCCCAACATGCCAAGGCTGCTCAGCTGGGGCCTCTGCACTCGCCCTTCCTCCCACCCGGGACTCCCCTCCCCCCGCCCCCTTTGCTTCCTCACTTCCCTCAGGCTTCTGCCTCAGCCTTCTCGGTCCCTGCTGACCACCTCATGATCTCCTGTCTCTCTCAATTTCTTTCCTGTAATTGTTTTTCATTGTACCAGTCACTACCCAGCTTTATAAATATGTCCTTCTAACAGTATCTCTCTCCCCTCAAAAAGTCATCTGCTTCCGTGAAGATAGGGACTCATCTCATTTAAGTCACGCTCTACCCCTGGTTCAGACGATAATGTCTGGCACACAGAAGGTGTGTAATAAGTGCTGTAGTTAACACTATAAACACTTCAGTATTTTTTAAGATATTGTCAGTTATGGGCCATGGGTTTGAGTTCTGTTTTGTCTCTAGAGATAAGCAGAGGGGAACACCAGTGTGCACCTTTCCTTTTAACACACATCTGTGCTCTGAAAATATTCTACCCAAAGGCAAAGGACCTCTGGATCAACCCCATCATACTGTTTAGCATTTTAAATTTACTGGCCCAAATTTGTTACAGAATAAGCTCAGAGATGCCATCCGTTGTGGGTAGTGGAAAGGAATCAGGAGGCCTTGGTCCAGTTTTCACGCTGTGTGACTCTCTGCACGTCACTGTATTGCTATGCGCCTTAGATCCCTAGTTTTAAATTCCATCACCTCGTTGCTTAAGGGCCAAGTGAGGTATTTGGGATAGTGCCAACCAAATGCACATAAATATTTTCTGCGGATGAAAAGAAAGTGTTTGTGTTTAATCCTTGGGGACAGAGGAGGGAACAGAGCTGTGCTGAGGCATATGTTCCACCTGGCTGTTTACAATGTGTCCCCTAGAAAGAAAAATGAGATTGTTGTTGAGACTATACTAAAGAATCATTTCGAAAGTGATATTTTCCAACTCTAATAAGTCTGTGATCAAACAATCAGTTTCTGGGGTAAAGGCCACTGCTTTCCACCAACTGACCCGGGAGCATGTGCCATATATTTAATGTCAAGAGTGTGCAGGCCTAAGCAGTTTCTGCCTATGAAGAATGGAAAATGAAATCATGTAGCACGGGAGACTGGACGTCCTTGGCTGGCTGGGAACACAGAGATGAGCCTGGAAGGACCTCCAAATGCCAGCCTATCCCCGAGTGACCACAGGCGGGAGGGCGCAAATGCAGGGAACAGTGGGGAGCAGGGCCAGCTCAGGGCTCCCTTTCATTTTCTTTCCTGTCTGGTGGCATTTTCTTTGTGCCGTTACCTGGTATTGTCACTTATGGGCCGTGGGTTGAGTTCTGTTTTGTCTCCACTATTGCCTTCCTCTGTGTCCTCAATGCTTCTGCCTCCTGTCACTCCTGAGCTCCTGTCCTTCTCTCTGCGATGACCCCAGATCACCGTCACCAGCCTCTCGGTTTCCCAGGTGCAGCACTGACAGAGGAAACTCACCGGCCCCGCTTGCCTGAACATTTTGAGCCCGGCCACATAGACCTCGGTCGTTGGTCTCTTTATTTTGGGCTGCGTCATCTCAGGTCAGGTGGTACAGGGTGCGGCTGGCCCAGGGCCAGACACTGCACACTTGGGCAGATTTCCTGAGAAGGGGGTTGGGTGGTACAGGCATTTTAAATGGCTTAGATAAGGACATGTTTTGTGTGTGGGTTGCCCCTACAGTCTCTTCCAGAATCATTGTTTACTAGGAAAGCACAGCCTGTTACTCAAAGACAAGGTTCAATAGGTTGCCAAATCCCCCACTTAAAGCTTTTATTTCTTTTCATCTTATCTAGTGATCAAAAATATTTTATGCCATTCTTGTTAATTTTCTAGGCTAACAAACTCATTTCTAATATCCCTTTAAGCTGTGAGAATTGTTTCACTGTATCCACGTTTTTGGCTGTTTTGAGACAAGGCCTTACTCCGTTGCTGGGGACAGAGTACAGCAGCCTCAGCACAGCTCACTGCAACCTCAAATGCCTGGGCTTAAGTGATCTCCTTGCTTCAGCCTTCCAAGTAGATGAGACCACTGTAGGCAGATACCACCCCATGCATCTAATTTTTGTAGTTTTTGTAAAGATGGGATCTTGCTATGTTAGTCAGGCTGGTCTCTAACTTCAGGCCTCACGTGATCCTTCTACCTCAACCTCCCTAAGTGTTGCAATTATAGGTGTGAGCCACCGTGCCTGGCCTATGTATGTTTTATTATGGTAAACTCAGGCCTTTCTGTATATAACCCTCGCCATGGGGTGTATTCTGGGATCCTACTCCTCCACTCCCTCAGGGGGGACTCTTTGACGTCCCCCCTAACCTAACTCTGTTCTCCCTGAGGCTCTTCCTGGTTCCTCGTATCAGAACTGGACATTGGGCTATGACCCCACGTTTCCAGGAATGTCCTTTCAGTTGTACAAACCCAGGCAAATGTTCAGTGCAACCGAGGAAAAGCTGAGACCCTTTCACCTGTCAGATTAGAAGTACAGGCTTTGGTGGCCAGGAAGAGGAGATCTGGTTCCCCGTGTCCCTGACCCCATCTTTGTGGAGAGATGCATTTCCGAGGGATCGCAGTAGAAATGTGAGAATTGGAAATGCTGTTTCCCTGGGTGCTCAGCTCTCAGCACACACAGGCTGGGGCGTGGGCAGCTATGCGGTCTCTCAAGAGAGCTTATCAGAGAGGAATGGGGCTTGGAATTCCACTCTCAGCTTCATTCCAGAATGTGAAGTGTAATAAAGCCACCGTGAGAGCCAGAGGACTGGGCCTTTTGAAATGTGTCTTAAAGTGGGGGCTTCTCTGGCTTTCTCTGTGACACCCAGGGACTGGTCCCATTGCTGTTTGTTAAAAAGAAGAATTAGGAGATTTGACTCTTCTTAATGAACAGGGCTGCTAGTGTAAGGTTGCTATGACTCCCATTCATTCCTAAATTTCTGGAGCAGTTCAAGGAGACAGCCACACAAATGATTCCGGTAGGCAGACAGTCTTTCCGTGATTGAGAAGGCTGGCAGAGAAAGACGGGGCTTCACACCACACCTGGGCAGGTGGATGACCCAGATCTGGGGTCTCGAAGATTCTGAAGTCCAAATCTCCAAAGTGCGTTCTTTCTGAAGTCTGAGGAGGATGATAAAGAGGTTGATGAGAACCTCAGTGAGCCACACAGACACCTGCAGACATCACGTGACTTGGGTAGGGCCACATGTGTGCAGTAGCTGACACTGGTCCCAGAGAGAAAGACTGCCACGATCACTAAGGCAAATGTGCCGGCCAATGTTTCAGAGTTTTATACATGCAAAGATTGGCTCACTCCAAATGTCTCCAGCCCACTTCCCTTTCTGAGTAACTTTTAAAAGTGAAAATATTGGCCCACATTCCAGATGTCTAGGGGCTCCACCCTTCTTTCCATCTCAGCCCATCCTCCATCCACCTTGTGTGTATACTGGGGGGTTTGGAAGGGAGATTCAATAGCAGGAATTGTCTGAGGTGGGCTGGCATCCCTGACGGCTGTGATCCCAGAGGGCTGTGACCCCAGAGGGCTGTGATCCCAGAGGGCTGGCACCCCAGAGGGCTGTGATCCCAGAGGACTGTGACCCCAGAGGGCTGTGATCCCAGAGGACTGTGACCCCAGAGGGCTGTGACCCCAGAGGGCTGTGACCCCAGAGGGCTGGCAGGTGCTGGGCTTACTTTTAAGAGAAAGAACAATGCAAATGAACACGCCTATCTCTGCGTGAAAGATGGCATTAGAGCTCTGAGTCTAGACTACCAGGTACAGTTGGGCACTGCAAAAGGGTCTCAGCCTTAATGAAGTGTGGAAGTTTCAAACAACACATCTAGGTCACAGTGCTGGTGAAATGACAGCGCTCCAATGCCCCCTAAGTTTTAGCACCTTAAATGGAATAGGAGTTGTCACATATCACATTCTAATGTTGTCCGTGTCATAGGAAAGCACGCGGTTCTCTCAAAGGCGTAGGATGTAAAAAGCATCGCTTAGTAGTTTAAGCAGGTTGTAGTTGTGTGTGTCTGTAGGGAAGGGTTGTGAAGAGGTTGAAAGGAGACAGAGGATGAGCAGTGTTATCAAAAACTTCTTAATTTAAGCAGAAAAAAGCTCCTGGGAAGGGATTTATTTCATGAGATTTTTCCATTTGGGGGGATTTTAGTAAATGTTATAAAATGTAGTCTCCAAAATGATGATTCAATAGACACACCCGGGTAGTCTTCTTCGGTAAATGAACTTGGAGACTGGAGGAAACTAGAATCCCCCTGGTACTAGGCAGAAGTACCCCAATTAGCCCCACGCCTCGTGGGGGATGCATTTGCAGCCATATTCCACACTAACAGGTCACATGGAAAAAATATCATCTTTGTAAGAACTGGTTGCATAGTTTAAAAAACAACCCATCCAATTCTACAAAAAAATGTAGATTCCATCTCTGGCTCTGGCACCTGTGGGGCTTAAGGTCAGTGACTAGAATACTGATCTAGACAGCCTACAAATCTGGAGAAAATTACCTTCAGCTACGTGATGAATTTCAAAAAAGAGCATTTTTATTTTTAGAACACAATGACTAATACCCTACTTAACCTTGGGATTCTGATATTATAGGAGCCATGGTGTGGTCCAGCACTGGCATATATAATGATAAAGCTGCTTTCTCAGAGATTTATCTGAGGGCTATTATGCTATTCTGATGTTAAGATTAAAAAAAGAAAAAATCATGTAGGCAGGCAAGCAAATCAAGTTTTGTGTTTTGATCTAAAAGAGATTGAAAGACATTTTACTTTCTAAGGTAAAAATTTGTCTAAATTCCTTTTGTTTGAATGAATTAACTTCCTCCCACACGTTTGAAGGCTATTTTAGATGCTGACTATAAGTTGGAAAAAACTTTTTAGCAGCATGATTTTTACTTGATAAGGCTGAACTTCTGCAATCATCTTGTACAGGATATCATATCATCATAACTCCCCAGAACAGATACTAGGAACATTTAGGGAATTAAATACTATATATGTGTGTGTGTGTGTGCGCACACATGCCATCTAACTGAGCCTTTTGTTGTGGTTGTGGTTAAAAATATATATATATATAAGTAGATAGCAAAATTTCTTATTTTAACTACTTTTAGCTGTACCATTCAATTCAGTGGCATCAATTACAACCACAACATTGTATGATCATTACCATTGTCTATATCCAAAAATCTTTTATAACCACTAGTAGATCCTTGTAACCACTACCCAATGACCCACCACCTTCCTTCTTTCCCAATCCCTTGCAACTTCTAATCTACTTTCTGTCTCTGTGAATTTCCTATTCCAGACATTTCATATAAGAGGAATTATATAACCTTTGTCCATTTGTGTTTGGCCTGTTTTACTAACTATAATGTTTTCAAGAGTCATCCACATTGTAACATGTTTAGGAACTTCATTCTTTTTCTGGCTGGAAAAATAATATTCCTTTGTTTGCATAGATCACATTTTGTTTATCTATCCATGTGTGATGGACACTTGGATTATTTGGGCTCTTGTGACTGTGATGCAACTACTTAGACTTCAAAAATTTGTAGTTGACATTTTCTGGAGTATTTCTTCCCTGGAAGTTTAATTCTTTAAGGGTCGAATTTTAATATCTTTGCTGGGGAAAAGAGTTTCCAGATGCACTCTGGGTGCTTAGTATGGTGCAAACCACACTCTTGCTTGGAATATTAAGTCAGCAAAATCCCTTCAGATCTTGCTCTAGTTCTTGGTTATCCCAGCAATATTACCATCCTAGGTCCCCGGATGAACCTGGATGATGATGAACAATGGTCAGTATCAAGTTCACAAGCTCAGGAAATGTGAGATTCTAAGAGAAGAGTGGCTGAATTAATAGCAAGAGAGTTAGCAGTCAGATCAGCTATGTGGTAAGCTTTAGGGCTAAGGATACTGAGTCAGTCGAAGATTCATTTAGGAAACAGAAACACTTTCAATTCTTAAAGCATGAAGAGGTTAACATGGGGAAGTTGATTGTTTTCAAAATCTTCAGAAGAACTGATGGACTGAGTACTAGGAAGGCACTAGAATGACTCTCAAAACCATTCTTCACTGCCTGATAGGGAAGACACTGCCTCTGAAACCAGAGCTAAGAATTCAAGAACTCACCCTTGCCCCTGTGATCCTGGAATAATGAAGTTAGTCATTTCATTTTTTCTTTTTGTTAAGAAAGTCTCCTCAAGGAGAAATAAAAATGTCTATAGGGCACATTAAAAACTATTTTAAAATACAAATGTAATACTCTGTGTCAAAGCAAGTTTTGGTATTTCCCTCCATCAAGGAAAGATTCTTATTTCTGGATGGACGAAACTTTAGAAACTTTGTATGTAACCTGATTCCCATCTAGTTGTGACCTGGATCTTTGTACACATTTTTAAGACATTGAGATCGGGTAGCAGGGTGATGAGACTGAGAGATTAGGGGAAGTTGATGAATTGGCATCTAAATTCAACCACAGAATAGGGATGGCAAAGGCAGCCCCCAGAGCGGGTTCCTAGGTGCAAGGATGGCAGAGGTGGGAGCTGTCACTGGGTATGGGGTGGATTTAAGGGGGCTGTACAGTTTCTGAGTCTCGAGGATAGTTGTAAAATTCCATGTGAACGATTAACTTTTCTTCTCTGTTGCTTGAGTATAAAATTGCTACAATACTTTGGGAAGAAGAATTGAGTACTGTGCCTGTGTGTGTCTGGCAGAGAGTCTGCTTCTCCCCTACTTCATTCCTGGGAGACCTCTACTCCCATTTCACTGCTTGGCAAGTGTGGGAGAAGGAAAGCAGGGCCTCGTCTCTCTTCTAGGAAGCCAGTTGCCCTTGGGAAGTAAACAATTTGCTCTGTTCCTCCATTTGAAATCCAATAAACAAGTAGGAGCTTTAGTATTCAGCACAGCCTCTGATCCCTTGGGACTTGCTCTTTTGAGTTTTAATTTCTCCTTGGGAACGTCATAAGGGAAGATGGCTTAAACTCAGATGGGTTTCAGTCTTTTGTCATTGGAGCATCTGCAGGTTGTTATGGAATCTCACTGCAAAAACACTAATTTGCTAATTGGATATTATTATGACTGGGTATGATTTAGGGTGGGAACCAAAGAGAGGAGTGAATTATCAACCCTGATGTAGAATGACCTTGAACTGTTCTATCCTGTGCTATACTCTTCTGATCCACTTCAGAGTCTTCTGGGTGGGGGAACCTAAACTCCCCACTAGTGGTTATTAAGGAGAAATTTTCTCCCTCAAGGGAATAGCCACATTGCTGATCATTCTTGGGTTAGGGAGTATCTGGAGAGAATCTCATTTTTCCTGCTTCATGTTTCCTTATGAGGTAACCTTGATCTTCGGGGGTATTTCATTCCCATGATTCAGCCCCTTCCTCAACCTGAGTCTTTGGAGGTTATTTGTTGACAGAAAGTGTAAATTATGGTCCTGCCATGCTCTTCCCTTCCAGGGGCAGCCAATGGCTGTTCACCATGTCCAAGGACCTTGGATGGGCAAGCCTCTTTAAGTCGGCACCAAGTATGACCAGACCCATTTGGCCAGTTTGAATTTGGATGGGAAAGGAGCGGATGGTAGGGATTAGTTCTCTCAAAGCTTACAGGTGAGAATAAGGAGGCTTTCCCCTCTCCTTTGCTCAAGCTGTTTCATGTAGTGTACCCATGCCATACCTAGCATGGCAGGCTCCGTGAGGGACGCAGCCATCTGGCGGCAGCCATCTTTCCAGCCCAGGTGGTGATGTTACCATCCTGGGAGGGCTTTTATAGTCCATTTGCTTTGAAAGTGGATTATTAGTCAGATTTAATTTTTTAGGTGATATAAAAATAAATTTCAGAGTTTCACATCACTCAGTTTCATCATAGGGTCTCATGTACAGAAACACAATTCAGCAACGGAAATGACTAAAAAGTACTGTACTTCCATTTTTATTTGTATCCCCTAAAAACCAGTAAAGGGGATACAATTCAAAATGCAGAAGCACTTATTCAAAAATCCTTCTTATTATTCTCCAGTTTTTTCATAAGCTTGGTTGTTCCCTAAGCCTCCTGCTCCAAACTCTGCCAGAATCTCCTGACCATCACCGTAATTGCTCTTTTTTTTCTTTTCCCAGTTCTCATTCTTATTTCTTTATATGTTTATTTCTTTTTTTCTTGCTCTACCTACTTACAGGATTCTTCAGAATAAGTGAGGCCCTGGTGTCCCTAGGAAATTTTTAATATCCAACAATAGCTTTTGAGCCATAGGAAGAATTTAGTTTTAAATTAATACTAGTTTATTTAAATCAGTAAACCCATTTCCCTTAATCCTTTAAGTTGAACTTCAATTCTTTTTATTCTATTTATGAATTTAGTAATTTCAGCATAAAAATAAAAAGTTTATTAATGTCCATTAACTCAAGTGCACAGACTAAATTCCCTGAGACTATTATTAATTGGACTGTTCCAGGTTCCATCTTTCATTATTTGCTCTTTCAAAAATCTATCCTTAGTGAGCCCTGTAAACAGCTGCTGCTTTGCCAGCTGGCAAGATGTTACACTTCGTCCATAGGGGGCACTGGACACCAAAGCAGGAAGGGGCTCTTCTCCCTGCTCCCACGTGCTCCCCCTAGCAGGCTCCTGTGGCCCGCAGCACCTGACAGCCGCAAGCTTCCCCAGCACCTTCTCAGGAGATTTCATAGAGGCATGCTTCTGGCAAGACATTCCCGTAAACAGCTGGCATCTTAGCATGGATTTCTGGAAAGTTCCAGAGGATGGATTTTCAGAAAGTTCCACCATAGAGCACCACAGGGACTTCTCTGTCCTTCAGGGAGCCAGGATCACACCCTCTGCAATGAGAGGGACCTCAGCTCTGGGTAGACCTCTTTCTGTGTGCTGTGTCTTACCTCAAGATCAGACCACCGCTTAGATCTGCTATTCCTACTCTATGTACATCTCTTTCATTCTTACTGAACAAGCCCTTATTATTCCCGTCCCTTATTACAGGCTGTAACTCTTTGCATTGAACTTACCCTGTGAGGTGATTGTGTGATTGCTATCTCTTGATTGGACCCGATGACCACACAGGATATGGCCCTCAGATGGCCATTTGTATGTTATATCATACAGCATGGATTAAATAAGAAGGCCAATTTACAAACATAATTCATTAAATATTGAAGGTACCAGGAAAATGTACAGAAATTTTAAGAAAGGAAAAGAACTGTATTAAAATTATAATACTCAATGTATACTGATAACATTTGTTATCTGATATATCATATCTTGTATCTCTTATAATTGCAGAATTCAAATGTGACTTGAGTATTGCAATGTTAACACAGTTTTTTTTTCCTTTTGTAACTTGTGTATACATTTTTGGCACCCTCTGTATGTTTAGACTTTTAAAGTTCACATATGTACTTAGTACATTTAATCTTCTTTACAAGCACTTAAAATTCCTGGAAGGACAATCTTAAAGTCCTAATGAGCAAAATCTTCCCATATACTTAAGCACTCCTTATAGAACTAATAAGTTAAATTTATAAATGTAGGAAATTTCAACTTTTTGTAAGTATTCCAATTTGTTTACAAACTAAGTTAAATTTTTGTAAAGCATTCAACTTAACCTATAACTCTAAAATAAATTCCTGATTTAAATTTGGCATCAGAAGACAAATTTTCAGATTTTTTTCATGGGCCAGGGTTATCTTACACACTTTAAATGAAGACAATTGGATTAACTTGAATTTTGTTAATGCTATTCAGCCATAAAAAGATGGAGATTTTACATTTTTTATGTTTACCTGGATGAAGTTGAAACACATTCTTCTTAATAAAGTATCACAAGAATAGAAAAATAAATATCCAATGTACTCCATACTAATGTGAAACCAACATATAAACAATTACATGCTCATATGGACAATAAAACACAAATATAGTCTAGCAAGGGGGCAGGGTAAAGATGGAGAGGGGAAGAGGAGGGGAAAGGACTGGAGGGAGGAGGGAAGGAAGTTGGCAGGTCTCACCTAATGTGCACATTGCAAGGTGCTCAGCATGCCCCCTGGTTGAGGGGCTCTTTTATCACGTGAACTTTACCTTGGAAGTGTGAACAGTGTAACCTAAAAATTTGTGCCCTCAAATTAAATTGAAATAAAAAATTAGAATTTTGGAAAAATGTATACAAAATGAACAACAGATATACACACTAACAGGAATGACTTTCAGAAGAATAATTGTGATTGAAAAAAGTGAGACCTGTTCTCCAAAAATAGCCAGGCATTATGGCGGGGCCTGTAGTCCCTGCTACTGGGGAGGCTGAGGCAAGAGGATCTCTTGAGCCCATGAGTTTGAGGTCGCTATGAGCTATGACTAGGGCAGCATAGTGAGACTCTGTTTCAAAAAAAAATGATGTGAAAAAGGAAGTCATTAATAGCATATGATTAAATATACAAAATATATAAAAATAGGAAAATAAAACAATGTTTCAAGGATATATGCACATTTAATAAGACTATGCAGGAAGCAAAAGGAGGAATTACCATAAAATTCAAGGTGGAAGTTACCTTGGAAGGAGAAGAATAAAAAGGAGAATGCCGAGGGGAACGTAGTGGGGTTTTAGTATACAAATTACATTCTATTTCTAAAGCCAAGTGATAGGTATGGTAAATTTTTTTGATGGATTTTACAATAGAAGAAAACAAATGAATATAAACATATGAAAAATCTTGATCAGGATAAGTCATTTTATATATGCGCTCCCATGTTGATTACAGCATTATTCACCAGAGCCAAGATATGGAACCAACCTTAGTGTGCATCAGTGGATGAATGGATAAAGAAAATATGGTGTATATATATGTAAATACACACACACAGTGCGATACTATTTAGCCTTAAAAAACAAGGAAATCCTGTCATTTGCAGCAACATGGATGAAACTTGATAGCCATACAGAAAAACAAAATAGTCATGATCTCACTTACACTGTGTATAGAATCTACAAAGTTAAACTCACAGAAGTAGCGAGTGGAATGGTGATTACCAGGGGCTGGGGAGTGGGGTGGGTGTGGAGTACATGATGGTCAGAGAATGCAGAATTTCAGTTAGATACGAGGAGGTAGTTCAGGAGATCTGTTGTAAAACATAGTGACAATACCAGTGTTAGCAGCAATGTATTATAGTCTTGAAAATCACTGTTTTTATGACAAAAAATAAGTACATGAAGTAATGCACGTGTGAACCAGCTCAGTTCAGCCGTTTCACAATGTGCACGCATTTCTTTTTTATTATTTTATTGTATTTTTTGGAACTGAGGATAACCTTGTTGTGTCTTTTCTATTACATAGATAATTTGCATGAATTTTAGAAACTTCAAATAATACAAGAAAAACTTAAAATGAAAAGAAGCCTTCAACTCATTCAAATTCCCGTCAGTCCTAAGTACCTAGTAACCACTTTGTATTTTGTTTTAGTCTCTATTTTAAGTATTTTTTATTTTTTAATTTCAAAATACTGCAGTGGTATGAACTTTTTTTTTTTTTTTTGAGACAGAGTCTCACTATGTCGCCCTTGGTAGAGTGCCGTGGTGTCACAGCTCACAGCAACCTCAAACTCTTGGGCTTAAGCAATTCTCTTGCCTCATCCTCCCAAGTAGCAGAAACCAAATGTTTCCTGTTACATGGATCACTTTTATAGTGCTTGAGTCTGGGCTATATGTTTGTATTATATGTTCCATTAACATAAACATCATATTTTTTCATGAATGAATATCTAACTTCTGAATGACATTGAAGTGTTAACTATTGTGACAGAGACTGCCTATTTTTCTCCTCCTAGATGATAACTAGAAAACATTTGCCAATTCCCTTGCAACTGGATTTGACCACATGACTACATTTGGGCCAGTAGAATATTGGCAGAAATGATGCACAACTTCCAGGCTTATGGAGGAAACCTACGCTAAAAACCACCAAGGTAAGATCGTCCATGACTTGCTCCCCTCCCAGGTGACTTGAATGGAGATGACCCTACAGCATAATATGGGAGTCCAGTTGAAAGCAGTGAATGGTGCCCTGAGATGGACAGGGCCTGGGTCTCTGTGATATAATGTGCAAGGGGGCCTGCCTCATCGGACCACCTGCACCAGCTGATACCGTTGAGTATATGGGGGTGGCGCCTGTGGCTCAAAGGGGTAGGGCATTGGCCCCATATGCTGGAGGTGGTGGGTACAAACCCAGCCCCAGCCAAAAACTGCAAAAAAAAATACAGCTATATGACACTTCTAAGATGTTAGAGTTTAACTGTAACAGCCGTTACAATTTACCCCAACTAATACCAAGAAAGGTATTTAAATAAAAATTGGGGGGAGCCTACAATTGGGTGTCTTTTTCTTCTCCCTAGAGAATAGGCCCAACTGTCTTCTATCTACACCAGCTGGCTGGGGTGTTCTCCAGGGAAAAGAAAAGAGACACCCAATTGAAGCTTCATTATTCTGCTAAAGAAAATAGAGCACAACTCTGCTCATTTGCTGCCCAATAATCTTTATGAACTATGGCAAAGTAGTCTGTGCCTAAAATCATAGTGTTAGAAACTATAAAAGGTTCTGAGGATACAGTATTTATAAAAGTGCTGGCCAAAGTGGAAATACCCCACATGCAAATATGGCATTAGCTTTAGTAGTATCAGCATTATTGATATTATTAAACCTAGAATTCATTAATCCAAAAAGCCCTCTACACTCCCAGAAGAAAGATGATTTGTTTTGTTTAACTGCACAATGAATTTGGCTTTTCTCCTTTCCCATTAGAAGTAATCCTAGTTTGTCTTAAGATGGAGAATGTTGCTAATCATTACCCATGATCTTCATGGTACCTCTCTACCTTTGAGCTGGGGCTGCGTAACTAAGTCCCGCTAGTGGATACTGAAAGGAAGTCTGCATTCTTCCTAATCTGGGGCACAGAGGAGTGGGTGTGCCTTCTCTATACACACTTTCACTCTTCTGGCCAAGAGGCTGGGGACAAAGGATTCTGAGATTCCGAGTTGCAAAATGGAAATAGCCTGGTCCCCCAGCCAGGGCTTGGGTGACAGCCATGCAGAAGAGTCACATGACCCACGTTGGACTGTGCATGAGTAAGCAATGAACACTAATTTGATTAATCCGAGGAGACCTTGGGCTTTATTTAATGTGGCAGTATCCTGATAAAGAAAAAAGACTGCAACATACTAAGACAAAGGAAAATAGTAAAAGAGGAACAGGACTTAACTAAAACACTAGGGGAAAGAAGAACCTAACTAAAGAACCATCTCAATCTTGCATGTATGTTGCTAAAGAAATCTTTTGTTGTAAACAGCAAATGAAGGTGCAAACCCCAGCCCTTTTGAACACTTGTAGGAGCCTACTCACCTTTCCTAGTGACTAATTACAAAATTGTCAGCACAGAAGCCAAAATGGAAGGGTTTCAATTGTCACACGCAAAGGCCTCATTTATTTGCTGCATCTCTGTGGAAGTCTGAGAATTGAGCACTGAAATAATTAGAAAATTTTGTGAGTCAGTGTGGAATTACCAATGACTTCTTTCTAGCCCAAGGGAATCGATGCAACTGCAAAAGGGAATTAAAATACTTTATTAATTTTGCTAACATAATTATCATTAAATAGTATCAATACACCATCAATGATATATGCAGTAATGTATTACAGGGACAGTATATGAGAAAAAAAAAAAAGCTGTGTTCAATTTCTTAGATTTAAAAGGGTATAGCTATTCCCTAGTGCAGGAATTTTGTATTTGTTGAAGAAATCTGTTCTTTTCTCAAACTCTACTAAAGATGAAGGGAGCTAGGAGAAAGAGTACATTGAATGCAAACAGCTACTTTGCTCACCATGAATGTTGAATGCTAGCAAAGAAAATACTGAAAAGATGATGCTGCATATGAATAAAACAAGTTTCTCTACTTCCCTTTTCTCAGAGCTTTACCCAATACAGCATAGGCTTGAAGGGTTTCTTCTGAACAGTTTTCCTTTACTGACTTTTAATTTTTCTGTCAATAATCAACAAAGCCTCATTACTAATTTATAAAAGAGATATATTTATTCTTTCCTTTTTTTTGTTTTTTTTGTTTTTTTTTGTAGAGTCTCACTTTGTCACCTTTGGTAGAGTGCCATGGCGTCACACTGCTCACAGCAACTTCCATCTCCTGGGCTTAAGCGATTCTCTTGCCTCAGCCTCCCGAGTAGCTGGGACCACAGGCACCCACCTTATTCTTTTAAAATATATGCATTCTGTAAGAATTAGGCTGATATCATTTTATTGATAACTGCTTTCATGGCCCAATTAAAAATCCAAAATATTTGTGTCATGTAGTAGCGATAGAAAATACGCATTCCCAAAGAAAGGTCGGTGCAGTATAATTTTCTTTTCTTAATTAATCACCTTTCTGAGCATCTCATTTCCAGAGTTGAGCTTTATTTCTATATTTTCTAATCAACAAAATGCACTTCCCAAAGGATGCAGCTTGTGGATTTTCCTGCATGGCTGAAAGTCTTTTTGCGAGAAAGCACAGTGGGTTGGTTCTTTCAAACAACTCCCACTGCGATGTGATAAAATGTGTCTACACACATAATCATAATCTCCTGAGGTAGCTAGAGCTGGCTTAGACTTTTGAAAATCTCATCATGGCAACCAAGGAAGAGTCTGGGCTCTATTGAAAAATTTGCATATGTTTCTTAATAATCTCAAGGATTTCTTCTTCAGTCATCCCTCAAACCCAGTTTCCCTTACTTTGTACTGACATGTCAAGTGAGAATAAGCTGCTGATATATTCAAAGAAACAAGGAATTCACAGCTGTACCCTTAGATAGTAATTGACCTTAGAAATGTTGACACCATGTACTCAGACCACCAAGTATATAAGATTGAGTTTTCACATCATATGGCATAAACAGCATCATGTTCACACAGTGAGTTCACAACAGAGCTGGGTCTAGAGACTCAGTTTCTCAACAAGCCAAGCATTTTGATTGCACATACAGGGCACAAGGTTGCCCAGATAACTTATGAGTGAACAAAGCGAACGTGTGACCCAGAGGATCTGTGGGGATCCTTATAGATGGAGGGATGAGTTAATTTGCTCCAGGTACTTGGAGAGAAACTTGAAAATGCACCTCTCTCTCAAAACTCACTTGGATGCAATATGACAAATGCTTATTGAGACTCACAAAGTCATGGAATCAGGGAATTTTGGCACTTTCTATTTTAGTATCTAATAAAATCCTTTAGGATGATATCATGGAGCCACCATGTCCCCAGATATTTTAACTGGCATACATTTCTCAGTACACAATCAGGCAACAGAGAGCAAAAGGGAAAAAAGTATTTCTGTTTTTGAGGGAAGAGAAGGAGGACGCAGAGACGGGGTTATGGGGAAAGACAGACCAAACCTCTTCAGTGGCACCTAAACGGGACACCTGTCCTTCGGTGTTTATTCTTCTTTATTTCCCCTCTTCTTTCCCTTCTCCTTTCTTACCCCAGGGCTCGTCACAATATATAGACATCTGGGGTATTTCAAAGATAGAGGTCTGAGATATATCCTCTTTTTTCATCTTTTTCTTTTTCTTTCTTTTTTTTCTTTGAGGCTCCAGGTATATAGAAATAAAGAAATGGCAAATCAGAATACATACTTTGTATGTTAAATGATTTCATTCAAAAAATTGACAATTTTCATACACACACAAAGTAATGTAATTGTTCTATTCATGAGACAATTATGATATTTTCAAAGAATTATTTTACTGCACAATAGACATCGTGATCTGAAACACTGCACACATCTAAAATTGCAAGATGGATGCCCTCATTCTAACCTGCACTTCTAACCCTGGATGTCCTCGTTCTAATCCGTGCTTCTAAACCGTCTGTGTAATTGGAGGAGAGAAGCCAGAAGTTTAAATTCGAGGACTTTTGTGCATAATGCTGACCAACTATCCTTTTCTCCCTCCCTCTGTCCCTCCTTCCTTCCTCACCTAAAAATCACAGTCTTTCCCTTTCTTTCATTGCCTCTACCCAGGGAGAGCAGAATGCAGGAGTTTGTGGAACCCCAGAAATCACAATTCCTCTCAGGCCCTCTCTCTGGGGTTCTGAGTCTGAGGGGTAGAGATTGGTGGGTATCCAACCATTTTTCTTCTCTATTGAATATTGGAAGAAGAAGAATTGTCTTGGGCCCCACGTTAAAGATACACAAACGCTAACAAAAGATGAGGAGAAAAACAAGTCTGTGTATAGTTTTCATGATATTTGCCACCAGATATAAGCAAAAATGTCCTCACATAATCTGCATGTGGCCTGCAGGTTGCAGGTTGGACACCCACAAACCAAAACGAGATTTTCCTTCATGGAAGTATAAACAACTTTCAAGGGAACAAACTCTAAGAGCAAAACAACTCAGAAAGCAGATGAGGTCAGCAGTATTTTGATTTCAAGACCAGACCCAGAGGTCAAGGAAAAACCTGAATGAAGGGTCACAGTGGGGCAGCAGGAGGGCAGGCATGAGGTTTGTGCAGAGCAGGTGAGACTCTGGGAGCACTGTGCCAACCCCACAGAGTGGAGCAGCCTTTCCTCTTATTATCAGCCCCTCTGAAGTAAGGAGTTCCTATTACTTCCTATAATCTTGACCTTGAACAGAGAGAAGGTTGGTTCAGAGGGGAGAAAGAGTTGGTGGAAAAACTGGGCAAAATCATCTTTTATCCTTTTCCTCCCTGAAGGCTAATAGTGACAGTCACAGTTCATGAACTAGTCATCTAAAATCTTCTCTCTGTGGTCACTTGCTGGACATTTTGTTTCCCATTGCTCCTTCTTCCAGAGTAAATCAGTAAAGAAAAAGGGAGAAATCTAAACCAGTTAAAATCTAATTTGGTAGGAAGGCTAGGAAAACTATTAGCTATGATCTCTTTTTTTAATTATGTGAATTTAATTTCACCACTATGGTAGGCCTTATTAAATAAAATATTTGTGAACTAGACATTTTATAAGTTTTATCTGGATGAAAAGCTACAGAAGTTGATACTGGCCACATCCTATATAAGTCTCAGTCTAGGACTTCAGACTTCCTAATAGATTTTGAGCCCTGAAATTTCATGCAAATGTAGTACATATGAGGTCTGGCAATTAAGTTTGCAAACTTGCCACTGTGCACTTACATTGGCAGCACTATACAAACAACTCAGTAAGGTTTCATAACCTTGGTATATCAGTGTATCGCAGCTGTGTTCAAGACAGCATGTGGCAGTTCATTGCTGGGTGGAGTTCATTGTTGTTGTTTCATGTTTTTGTGTGCCATCACTAGAAGATCAGAGCTTGAATTCAAGCAATGAACAACCATTAAATTACTTGTTAAATTTGGCAACAGTGGAAGTGAAATCATGGACATGTTAGTCCAAGTTTGTGGGAGTAATACCATTAAGAAAATGGCAGTGTATAAATGAATTAAACTTTTTTCTGAGAGGAGAGAAAGAATCACCAATGAAGAGAGATCAGGGAAGCCAGTAACAAGCAGAACTGACAAAACCATTGCAAAAATTCACTGAATTGTGCATCAAAATTGTCAGCTGGCTATGAGAAGCATACTAGACCAAGTAAACATTGATAGAGAATTGGTTAAGCAAATCTTAACTGAAAACCTTGGCATGAGAAAGGTGTGTGCAAAAATAGACTCAAAGGAGCTCATGGATGAACAAAAGCAAAGGAGAGTGGATGTTTGCAAAGACCTTTTGGAGAGGTGAGATGATGTTTTAGGCCTGGTTATCACTGGCAATGAAACTTGGGTGTACCAGTAAGGCCTGGAAACAAAGCATCAAAGTATATAATGGAAGTCAGCCCATTCTCCAGGACCAAAAATGTTCCACCAGTCCAAATCAAGAGTCAAAACAAAGTTGTTAACCCTTTTGGATATGACAGGGATTGTTCATTATGAATTTGCACCAATTAGACAGTTAACCACATTACTTTTTTAAAGTGCTAAAAAGGCTACATGAAAAAGTTAGATGAAAACAACGTGAACTTTTCACCAACAACTCATGGCTCTTGCATCATGACAATGCACCAGCTCACAGGGTACAATGTGTTTTTTAGCCAGTAAACAAATAACTATATCCTCCCTACTCACCAGATCCAGCCCCCAATGACATTTTCTTTACCTGAAGATAAAGGAAATTTTGAAAGGAAGACATTTTTATGACATACAGGACATCAAGGGTAATACAATAATAGCTCTGATGGCCATTCCAGACAGAGTTCCAAAATTGCTTTGAAGGGCTGACTAGGCACTGGCATTAGTACATAGCTTCCCAACCAAGGGAAGTACTTCAAAGGTGACCATAGTGATATTCAGCAATGACGTATGTAGCACTTTTTCAAGGATGAGTTCATGAACTAATTGTCAGAAATGTATGTGCACTTTTCTGGGTTGATTGCTTACAGATTTTGTTAGATCCTCAAAAGAGGTCTGTGAACCTAAAAACTACAAAATTACCTTATTTTACTCCTTGCTAAGCAACTTCCTTTTAGGTCAAAAGATAATTTACTTTGCTCTTTTTTTAGATTATGTAAGGCATCAAAATGGTCCTAGACCAGACAGAATACATCACTTAAAACAACTGCTTACCACATAAGCTTGATATCCAGGTCATACTGAGAAGAGCTAGTTTAAAGCTCTAGGCCCTGAGTGGATTGCAGTAAAATGCAGCCTCGAGCCATGGGAGATGGTGGGGGTGATGGGGGTGGGAAGAGGCCTGGGGCATCTCAGTTTTTCAGGTAAGCTGAGGGTCAAGTCTTGCTTACTATGCTTTAATCATGTCTTTTAAAATTATAAGCATGTAATAGGAAAGGGAACCTGAACTTGAGCTTCCTTTTCTATGGAGAAGAAGGTGTACAATTTTTCTCATTATAATAAACACTAGTCATCCTTGGTGGTAGTCTCAAAATGAAAAAAATATCTCCCTCTCTTTTGGGGTGGCTTGAATATGGCCCCAGAGGACTTGGATGGACCAAAGGACTTCCCCAAGGGTCTCTGAATTTCCAGCATTCTGTGTAGTTTAGACCTCTATTTTATGTTCTTCCAATCTACCTTGAAAATGGCCAGAAATGGCACCTTGTTACAAAAATTTATTTTCCCCTCTGAAACCAATCTGCAGGCAGGCACTGAGGTCTTAAGGGCTAAGCCCTCTCTCCATTCTGTCAAATCCACTTGGGTAGGACACTTTTCATACACTTCAGCAGTTCTTCCCTACCCAGCACTGTGTAGATTACTGTTTTCAGCCAGCTTGGTGTTTGGCTGACTCTCAGGGTTCTGATAAATACATTTAGAAGGATATATCTGGAAATAAAGAGGGCCATATGGCCATATACATTGTACTTAGAAGTGTGTGCCTTTGAAAATTTAATGGGACACAACCATCGCCCCTGGACACCAAAATGATGTTTTCACACATCGTGGGATTGTTCTGAACACCTTTTCTAGACAGCCCTCATCTTTGAACTTATAGTTATTTCATTTATTGCAGCTATTTGGCTCATTTAAAATTTAGCCCACTTTTCTCCAGGTGATTTATTTAGTGTTTATAAGTCCATTTTGACGTCTTTTTTCATTTCTTCCACCAAAAAAATATCTCCCCCTGATAGTCTTAGTGGAGGCATCATTTACAGCTAGAGAGGCATATCTGAAAATGTATTACCTTTAAATAGTAGGATTCATCATATCTGAGTTCATACGTCTGATAGCCAAAAAGCACCATTTCATTTCAGAAGAAAAATCGCCTCTGTCAGTGTAAACAGAATGCATTACCCCCTTTTAATAACCATTCTTAAGTATGCTGCTGTATTACTTTTTCACAGCTGTATTCCAATAAGCTGTAGAGTAATTGCCAGTTCTCCTGTCTAATGGGTTCATTATTCTTTTGCCATAATTGCAGCCATTAAATGTTCAATTGTTAAATTTCCACTCCTACATTTACTTAGTGTTACATTTTATAATGGGGCATGTCATTACAGCACCCCAGTGGCCAGGGCTGTTGTTCAAAGAATTTCTAAAAGTCAATGAGATCCCTGTGAAATATGTCTTCATTTTTTTATTTGTTCAGATATCCGCCTACCATTCCCTGCCCCCATCCCTTCTTCCCCTTTGTAGAACTTCTAGATATAGGTTCTTAGAAATTCGTAGCTTTTACTACAAGTTTAAGGACCTGACCTAGGTTAGGAGACATAAAACTGAGCCTCACTGTCTCTGAGCACTGCTTCCTCATTTTAATGCCGTGATTCATGTATAATAAGGCCATAGAGTGAAGATTTCACTAAGGAAATTAATACTTAAGACTTAATGGTTTTTTCAAGAGCTTTGATTTATCTTTTATCTGTTAAATTTGTGGGGCTTTTTTATCTTATGAAAGATACATCGGTCAGGGGTTATGGGATTGTTAACCCCGGGTCTGCAATGCTCATGACAATAAAGTGAATGCCCTCCCTTTATTGCTTGACACTTCTGGATGTCAGTACCTCTGGTCTGGGTGGATTGTGTTACTTTGGGAAGTCAAATTACTGAAGATGGGTGGGGAGATGGTAACAGTTTTTAACTTACTGCATATAGTTGAGTACCATCTGATTTGCTTGAGTCATATTTGGTCTGTTTGCTTACTTTGGGGTCTCAATGTAAGGCTGAAATGTCTTCTATGAGATCCCTAGAATGTCTTAAGTACTCAAAGATTAGTCAAAATCTTTGATCTAAGTCAAAGATTATCTCATTGTAAAGAGCTTTCTAATCATCTATTAATCAGTTAATCATCACTTTCAAGGATATTTTTTCACTTCCATTAATTGCATTAACTTTTATTTCCTTTTGAAGTTGAAAACAATGTTTACAGTCAATAGATTAGTATTGTAATTTTTCCCACTCATTTTGGGTATGTATTTCAGTTCTTCTGAGAATCTTTTATGCTTTAGAGTAGATTTCATTTTTTGGTAACAACAACAGGAGCCTTTGAAATAACACGGTTCATGGTGTCAGCTGTGGCATAGATCAAGTTGTACTTCTTGGGTCATGACCTCTTTTAAGTTCATGTTTACTTCCTCTGCTTACTTGCCCTGATGTAACAGCTCTTACAGCTGACCCTGGGTGAGTATTTACTCTCAGCTCTGCACTGTGTGATTATATTCAGTTTCTCATTTATCCCTGTGAGGTGAGTACATGTATTATTCCCACTTTCCAGATGAGGAACTGGGATTCAGAGAGGGGTCGGATAACTCGCACAAGGTCATAGCTAGTAATTGTTGAGTCAAGACCTTCTACTAGACACTGTTATAAAGGGGGCACCACCATAAACAATGAAAGAAGGTTAAATATATTTATAAAGCAGAAAATACTAAGTAGCTCTTGGGAATTCTGCCACTTGCTTTGGAAAATGTAAGGGGAAAACAACTTGTCAAAGGTCACAGGGCAAAATCAATACCCAGGAGAAAATTCTTCCACTGTCATTTCCCATCCATGATATTAGCCTGCTCACAAAATAGATGAAAGAAAATAACTGTAAAATCGACCTCAAAGTGGTTTATCTTTATTATTATAGTGCCAGTAACTCTACTATCAAGAAAAAAATTGACTTAACATGTATATACATGATCCTAAAACTCTACCAAAGTTTCCTAACCCCCAAATTCTATCATCCCCAAAACTCCATCAAAATGTCAGCGTGTTCTTTGTCTTTTACAATTAGGTAGTGTACATTTTGTAGTGTGACTTTAGATATCATTTGATAGCTGATAACGAAAACGGAATGATACTTCTTTTTCTCATCCTTGGCTTTGCAACATTATTAAGAGTGAACATTTGTTGTTGTCAATAAAGCATTCAGCTGAGTCAGTTGGGGAAGAGAAACATGGAGCACAATAGTGTTATTTTGACAATTACTTTCTTCCAAAGCAATGCAGTGAGAGCATCTTATTTTGCTCTTTTACTCACAACACAATGGCCAAGATGGAAAAAGAAGGAGCACGGTGTAGGTAGGGTCGATAAGAGAGCCATATTGTATGATTAATGAAAAGAGGCCTATTACCTGATGGAGGTGAAGGAATCACCAGGGAGAATGTGACCACATAGCCGCAGAAATAATTGGAGAGGGAGTGGAAAGATAAGCATCCACATGTCTGAAAACAGATTTCCTGCCTGTCCAATTAGGCAGGTGATCATTTGGTGGTGACATACCTTAGAACATGGTCAGCTACCAGAAAGAGGAGTAAAAGATGTGTCAGGCATAAAGTAGCCATCATTAGGGTTTGTTCAGTGCAAGATAAAACTAGCTCATCAACCGTGGGAAATTTTCTGGAAGGATCGAGTATAAAGTAGTTCAAGAAAAGGGCATCTTTTTTGATCAAATTCTCTTCAGACTTGAGATTCCAGAAAGAAATGATGCAACTAAAGGAAATACACACAAGAACCCAAAATTATCATGCTCTAATGATACTTGGCACATTCAAAAGCATTTACCAGATTTCAGAGAGTTAGCACCTATCACAAACATGGCAATAATTTATTTAGACTAACTATTCTAAGTGGCAAGCCTCAAAGTACTTATTCCAGATGTATATCTATGAATACGAGAAATGGTAAAACAGGCTGAGGGAAGGGGGTGATTTCCCACCTATTCTACAGAAATACTGAAGGACGTAAATCCCTCACATATCCTTGTTTCTTAAAAGAAAACACACCCACATACACACATTCAATATGAGAGATTCACGGAGGTTTAGAACAGCCTACACTGAATCTTTCTCTTAGGTGGAAAACTTTACCTAGATGTGATTCCATTCTCCAGATCCAATCCTGGGATAACTAGAAGCCACAAGAGGATTCCTGGTCCCCAAGTGTTGTTGCGCAATGTGAGGTACCCCCAGAAAGCCAGGGTGCTGGCTCCCTGAGCGTTCTGGGGTTGGGTGTGGGTGGGAAAGCACCCACAGCAGAGGAAAGCAAAGAGATGAAGGTGTTCCTGTCAGGTGCTTCTCCCCAACTTGCATCGCTCTAAGTAGGGAGATCAGTAGTTCCAACCCCAACAAACTGAGCACTCTGCCTGTTGCTGGTAAAGAAATGTGATCTCTTTTCTGTATTGCTCTGTATCCTGCAAACTTGCTAAAATATCTTATATTTAAGCAATTCCACTGTGTACCTTTTTAACATTGTGACATCTCTGAAACTGAAATGAATCTCATCATCTAATTTATAATCTTTATCTTCTAGGTAGTAGTCATCATTGCCTGTGAATGAGTGAACTTGGCCATAGCCATTAATATTATCATCATTTTGATTGAACTGTGGAAATAGTCCTATGTGTGTTGAGGGTAACTATCCGTTAAAATGAATTTACAACAATTACATTATTATTAAGTTTTGTAAAGAAAAGTAATGGAGTACACAAAAAGGCCCAGAAACAGAGCAGAGCATAAACTAGATATTAACAGTAGATGCTCATTATGGGAGAAATAATCAAACTATCATATTTACTTGCAAAATAATAACCAAGTGCTCTATAGAAAGGAAAATGTCCATAAGAGATTAAATTTGCGTGACATGTTATGACTACAATGAGTGCAAAGTAATTATCTATCATACATCAAGGAATAAAGCCGAAGGCAGGAGAACTTCCCTGAACCCTGCCAAGATTGGAGAAACGGACAAATCCCTCTATACAGTGAAAAACTAACGCACACAGCACAAAGAATGACCTTCAAGGCAGCTTCAGAATTTAATTGGCATTATATTTTTTTCTTTCTTAGTGGTTAAAAACAATGATGAGTCTAAACAACTGATAAAAAATTATAGACTCAATGAAAAAATATATGAATTCTAATAGTACTTATTATTGTATTTGAAAAATTGGAGCTGTGTTTCTTTATAATCCTTTTTTACTTTTCCCTGTCGTATTGGGCTGTCTGGGGTCTTCAACAAACACTAACAAGAGAAAATAGAAGCCTTTTCTCTTTTGCTGATTTCAAAGGAAAAGCTTTTAACATTTTACTTCAAACACGAGGTTTGGTCAAAAAAATTATCATAAATACCTTTATGGCTTAAAAAGCTTTCTTCATCTTTTCAGATTTTAAAACACGAGTTGATATTTAGTTTTGTCAAATAATTTTTATGTATCTGCGGTGATTATTATCTGAAATTTTCCCTTTCATATATTGATGTGAAAAATTATGTTAATTTTTCTAGTATTCAATCAATATTGAATTCTGGGGTTAACCTAAGTAGCCTTGATTCAGTGTATAGTGGGCTTCCGTGTTAATATTTTGTGTAGTTTTTGCATCTATGTTTATAAGGGCCCTGTCTTTTTTCTTTCTTGATTAATCATTATCAATTCATAGTATCAAGATTTAAGCTGGTCTCATAAAGTGGCTATGAGAGCATTCATTCTTCTTCATGTCTCATGAATAGTTTGTGATGGGAAATACTTTATCCTTGAATATTTGATGAATCTTGCCAGTGAAGTCATCTGGTCCTAGAGTTTGCATTGTGAGGAGAATTTTTACTACTAATACAACTCATTTAATGCTTATAAGTAGTTCATGTTTCCTATTTCTTCTTCAATTATATTTGGAGATTTATATTTTTCTACAACATTACCTATGGCATTTAGATTTTCATATAGTATATCATACCTTATATTTTTAATAGAACGTAACCTATCTCATCTGTATTTTCTAATTTATTTTTGTGAAACTGCCTATCAATTAAAATTTTTTATCTTTTCCACGCCTTCAGTGTCTATATTAACATCCCCCGTCACACTGGCTTGTTTTTTTTTGTTTTGTTTGTTTGTTTGAGACAGTGTCTTACTCTGTCACCCTGGGTAGAGTGTCATGGCATCAGAGCTCACAGCAACCTCAAACTCTTGGACAATCCTCTTGCCTCAGTCTCCCAAGTAGCTGGGACTACAGGCACCTGCCACAAGGTCTGGCTAGTTTTTCTGTTTTTACTAAAGACAGGGTCTCGCTCTTGCTCAGGCTGGTCTCCAACTCCTGAGCTCAAAAGATTCACCCACTTCGGCCTCCCAGAGCGCTGGGATTGCAAATGTGAGCCACCTCACCCAGCCCCCTTTCACGTTCTTAATATAGTTTATTTGTGTCATTTTTTTGCTTTTTCACTCTCTCAAGTTTGTTAATTATATCAGCCTTTTCAGAGAAGCTTTTGTCCTTTAATTCTTTATAGTATAAATTTTAATTGTATTTATTAATTTCTCCTCTTATATTTACTTTTATTTATTTTTTTCTTGAGTTTATTTTGCTATTATCTTCTAATTCTAATTTGGATGACTAGCTAATTGACTTTTTTAGTTTTCCTATTTTTCTAATGTCGGAATTTATAGTCTTTACACGTTTTACTCAAAATAATTTTTGTCGAATGCCACAATATTTGATGTGCAGCATCTTTATAATTGTCAGTCCAAAATGCCTTCTAATTTCTTTTTTTTTTTTTTATTGTTGGGGATTCATTGAGGGTACAATAAGCCAGGTTACACCGATGCCTTCTAATTTCTAATGTGATTTATTTTTTGATATATGGATTTATTTTTGAAGTGTATTCAGTAGAGCCTCTGTAAGTTGACCACCCAAGGGACTGTAACAAACTGGCCAGCACACAGAGGTGGTCAACATAAGAAACTAAGCCTATTGTACTGGTATGTACATCTGGTGCATTTCTGGTCTATGAAAATTAGGTCAACTTGAGTAGGTCATCAGTGTAGGGAGATGGTCAGCTATGGAGGTTCTACTGTATTTTAAAATTTCTAAATATATAATTTTTTAACTATTGATTTCTAGGTTAATTTTATAGTGGTCATAAGATGTCTTTGCATGATTCCAGTCCTTAAATATTTGTAGAGACTTGTTTTACTAACCAAAAAATATTCAAATCGTGCTTATATGTGAAAGAATGTATTTCCTATACTTGTTAGAAGAAGTGTTTTATATATTCCCATCGTCTGGATTTTGTCAATCCTATTGCTTAACTCTAGGGGAAAAGATCAGTGAACATAAATGTGATGAAAGTGTCATTAATGATGAAATCATATAGGAAGGATACGAATCATTTAGAAATTATGAACGTGCGCTGTTTTGTTCACACACCCCCAGTGGTGCATTATTCTTCAACAGTAATGTCAAAAAATTACTGGTCATAAACAGAATGATATTGAACCACTTCTATTATTCTTCTCCCACCAAAGTCGATCTTCATGACCCGTAAGAGATTCTGGAACAGCCTTGTATTGAAATGGCACGAGATGTTTCTAAAAATATCACAACAAAACCTTTAATGCCATACATTGCAGTAAACAATGTCAGTAAAGCAGGATGCAATGAAATACAGTAGAACCTCCATAGTTGACCACCTCCCTACATGAAGCACCTCCTTAAGCTGACCTACTTTTCATAGACCAGATATGTACTCAATGGAAGACTGACTTCTATATATTTGCCACCTTTGTAAGTTATATCTTTTCCACTTGGACCATGACACACAATATTAATTTACCCTCTCTAACTAGGCCAGTTGAATCCACTCAACACCAAGTCATAGGAGGTATGGACTTTGCCCCTTAATTGTTATTTTTTCTTTAGTATAAATTCTTTTGTTAATTCCACAGGTTAGACTAGGTCTAGGATCCTGTTGTTAATCAAGCATCACAGATGGTTTTATCAACATGAAGGGCTGGTCTGAATTGTAGGTACATACAACAATTACTAAAAAATTTTACTGTTGTTTGAGACATGGCCCAAAGGAAAGAACTCAAAGAACTTACATTGAAGAAAAAGCTTGGTCTCCCACATTTTCCAAAAAGAAGGGGCCAAATAAAGACAATGGAACTTTTTGGTGTTAGCAAAACCTCAGTTAGCAACATCTAAAAACATAAACGTGAGTATCGGTAAGGAAAGTGGAGACCTACAGTGGAAAAGGAGGAAAACAGCTCTGGATGAAGTCATCGAAGCTACTTTAAGCTGCTTCAAACAAATGAGAGCAGTTAACATGCAAATCTGTAGGCCTATGATCCAAAGAGTTGCTAAAAATTCCACCCAGGGACCTGGGGTATCAGATTTCCAAGAATCAAGCAGTTGGCTTGAGAAATTCAAACTACAACATGAGCTCTCCCAGAAAGTCTTTGTGGTGAAACTAGTGATGTTCCAGTAGAAGTTGTGGAAGAGTTCATCAAAAAGTTCCTGGACTTTACCAAAGTCTTTAAAGACGACGACATCTGCAATGCTGATATGTGCTGACTCTTTTTTCAAGGTGATGCTTGACAAGAGCCTTATCATGACAAATGTAGGAGAAGAAAACTTTCCAAAGAACGTTTCAGTTCTGCTTTGTACTAACTCAACCAGAGAGAAATTAAAGCCCTTGGCGATTGACAAACCTGCAAAGCCAGGTGCGTTGAAAGACCTGAAGCCCAAAGACCTCCTCATCACTGGGGGACCACACACAAACACAGGGGTCGTGCTCTGTTTGATGAGTGGGTGAGGGGTGTTGATGGAGAAATGAAAAAGAAACGACCTCTTCTACTGGCAGTAGACAACTTTCCTTGTCATCCACAGATGAATCATCTCAGAAACGTGACACTGAAATTTCTGCCTCCAAACATGACCTCAAACATCCATCATCTTGCCCACGTGCCTTTAAAATGTCCTACCAAGCCCAGCTCCTCCAGAGGATCATTACTGGAAGCAACTGCCGCTTTTGCATCAGTTAATGCTCTGGATGCTGTCCTCTGGATTAGTTATTCTTAAAATAAAATTCAGAATCTATACAGAAGTGTCTCAAGAAAGTTGGATTTATCACAACCCAAGAGCATGATATTTTGACCCTGTCATGCAGTCCATCTCCCATGGGAGAATTTGAAGGAGTAGATATTGAAGGTTTCATTGCAATGGATGATGAGGTGGCAACATGGAATGAATCTGACCCAGAAGCGTTTTCTAAGCAATATTGACTGAAGTATAGACCAACGTAAAAATGCATGAAGCAGCTGATGAAGTGGAAGAAGGAAGTGAGGATGACAGAGTTGCAGAGACTCCAAAAGAGGAGGATGTCAGGCATCTGCTAATGCAGTTGAAGTCAGTTGCTGTGGAAAAATGCCCAGGTATGCTGAGTGGCGTAGCCAGCATTAGGAGCCCTTTCTCCATTTATGTTTATAAAGAATAAGAAACAGACCAAGATTGAGGGGTTTTAGGGAAAGAATGATTAAACCATCAGAAAACAGTAAATGTATTGATTTTGTATGGTACTACATGTATGAATTTACCATGTTTTGAATATGTATGATTTTGTATGATATTCTGTAATAAAAGCTGTACAAGAACAAAACCCATATGCCTTGAGAATATAAGTTCTTCTTACCCAACAACTACTGGAAAAATAATTTCCCATTATTCTACTCCAAGGAAGAATCTAAAATTATTGGGCACGCAGTGAAAGGTGAGATGCAGATGAAAATTTCCACGTAATTTTTTGTTTTTTGAAAGCTAATCACATTGTTACCTTTTATTATTTTCTAAATCTGAAGTTTAAAGATAGGTTTTTTTATTTTTTGTTCGATGGGTATGAGAAAAATCCAAGGTAGTTAAAAATATTAGAAATTTAGGGCAGCACCTGTGGCTCAAAAGGAGTAGGGTACCAGCCCCATATACCTGAGGTGGCAGTTTCAAACCCAGCCCCAGCCAAAAAAGAACTGCAAAAAAGAAAATATATATATTAGAAAGTTAAAAAATATAAGTGAGAACATTAGCCTTAAGTTTATTTTTGGAAAGAGTGAGACGTAATCTTATTCAAACAGTATCCAAATCTTCAATTTGTTTCAATGAATATGGCATCATCACCATTAGCCAAATTTTCAAGTCCGTGAGTTGAAGTAAAGCTATTTCTTTATAATAGCCCATTACCATTAGAGAAAAAAGTAAAACAACTGGTGTAGACATTCCTACCAGAGAACCCCATACTGGTACTGACATAATACCTTGTTTCTCACTTGACCCTAATTCAAGGTGTCTATTGCAAAAATGCAATATAGTGACCACAGTGTCACCAACAAGACTAGTAGTAGTCAATAGCACTGAGAAATTAGTATGCCATTTCAAATGTTTAGAATTTGACCTCTAAAAATTCTAATAGTTAAAATATGATAATTATATTTTATGCAAACTTTTAGATGTTATTCTTGTGTAACAGAATTGATTCTATTTAATATTATGATGGCATTTATGTTTGGTCTAAACTTTGGTTGAATATTGATTTCAGAACCCTGCCAAAATATACATTTGGTGTACCTCCAGAATATGACCTAAAGAAATTCCTAGATGTATATCCAGAGACATGCTCAAACCTGCTCATAAGAAAGCGCTCATAATTTTAAAACTTGAAACATAAACATCAATCAACATTAAATTGAACAAGTAAATTGTTGTATTTTCACATAAATAAATGCTACTTATAGGTGAAAATAAACTTTAAATACACACATCAATAGATACAAACCTTACAGACATAACTTTAATGGAGAATTGCATTGCCAAGAATATACATGGTATAATTTCATCCATGCAAATTCAAAACCAGATAAAATTAAACGTATATTGTCTGAAGATACATAAATAGTTGCCAAAGCTATTTTTGGAAAAGAGGAAGGAAAGCATAACACATAATTCAGATCCTCAGTACCCCTGCCGGGGAGGCAGTGATATGGGAGTTAAGGAAACCATAAGAAAGTATTGGTTATTGGTAATGGCCAATGGCCTCGCTCTTTGGTTTGGCAATGAATTTATAAGTTTCATCATATTATTAGGAAATGAAATGAAAGTTAATGGCTTTTCATAAAGCCAGTTATGGCAGAGGGTCATGAACCAAGAATTATGATTAATTCAATTCTGCGTACCTGGGCCCCTTGTGGAAAAGCCCGCAAAACGACCCTTCCCATCAGGAGAGTGCTTCCTGATCGTGGCTACCACTAATGGTTGAAAGAAGGGGCTAAAAAAATTTTTTTTAATTAAAAAAAAAATAAGGAGCTATGATTAGAAGCTTCTAAGGCCCTGGCCATATCCAGCTCTCAGTCTAGCAGGTGATTCATGTCATAATTATTGGCTAAACTGTGCTTATGTGTTTCATTTATTTTTCTGTGTGTGTAAAAGTCCGTAATTCCTGAAAGGTAAGGGAATACACATGCAAACAGGCATATAGACACAAGGATGCATGCAGGTTGCACTTTTAATTGTCTATATTGAACACATGGGAGTAAATTTTGCTGAAAGTAAACAACAGTAGTAGTCATGGGAAGGGAAGTCAGGGCTCTGCAAATCTGTTCTATCCCATAAGCCAGTGGTCTGGTCAATTCTGTTTCCTCTCCATCTCTGCAACTGATGTGAAAAAATGCACACTTAATGCTAAGGCTTAGCACAGCGCCGTCAGGCTCACATAGCTCATGCAACCATTTCTATTGAAATAGGCAACTCACATTACACGGTGATTTTCCTCCACTAAACTGAAACATTTCCACAGGTATCACATAGCAGTTCCCCACATATTCCCCACTCTACTATTTTGTCCCCTTGACTGGTCATGTATAGCAATTCTACGTATATTCTCTTTATCCCATTATTTACTGTTTTTTAATCCCCTTTCACTGCTTCTGTTTCCAATGCATTTCATTGAAAATATATTTATCATTTATTAAATACAAATTTTAAAAAGAAAAGAAGTTATCCCTAGCACTCCAAACTAACATAACTCTATTCAGCGTCCCACATGATTTTCCACTCCCATGCGTACTTTCAGATGCAATCATAAGATGCACAGCGTTTCAGTTCCGCCATTTTAACAACATAGTTTAATATTTTTCTTGTTTTTTCTTGTTTCCATAATTATAATTTTAACGACTACATAATATTCCATACCTTTCATGTTCCATTCTTTACTAAACAATTTTGCAACTCTCTTATAATCACTATATATTGTTTCTCAGAGACTTTTTGTAGTTGTGATTATAAAGCTGCTAGAGTGAATATTTTCTTGCATATGTATGTCTTTACCTCTGTGGGCTTATTTCCTTAGGATATGGTTGGGGATTGAGGGCCATGGCCCTCCCTACGGCATTCTCTTTGTGTTGCCATATCGCTTTTAAGAGGATCACAGTAGTTTACAGTGGTCACCAGCAACGAACAAAAGTGCCAGTTGAAATGTGACCAGCTGACATTTGTAAGATTAATTGTTTCTGCTGTTTTAAATTCTTTCTCCCAAGATAGAAGTTCTTGACTCTTTGTTTTCTCCCTTCTTGAAAATTTAAAACTTCACTGACTCTGGCTGGTCCAAAGTTTCCTCACCAATTAGATTGACTGACAGGACCATAGTTTAGATTTGGCACAACTGAGACCACGTGGGCCCCCATCTCCACCGGAGGCTGCTTCCTCCGTGGCAGGAACTCGTGCTGCTGTAAGAGGCATTTCTTAGGATGTTGTTCCAGATTCTTATCTTGCCTAAGTTTATCTGGATAGCTTCTTAAAAATAGATTTGTTCTTTACATAACATGCTGTTTTTCTATCTAAATCTTGGAACTTCACCTTCTCTCTACACCACCTTCACTACATCCGGGTGAAAAACATTTCTTTTCAAAGGAACTTTCCTTGTCTATCAGTCTTTTAAGATGGGTAGTGGCTATTTGAAGCGAGCACTTGCCACTTTCTTTCATTCTCATTTTGAAGTTTGACTCTTTGATTGACTCTTTATTTTAGAGACAGCCCTGTCCAGCAGTGTTCTGGTGGCATCAACCTACTGTCCCCAGGGTCCACTCAAAACACTCCAAACGCATGCCAGCTAGTGGAACCCAAAGACCAAAATACATTCCAGTTAGTAGAACCTTAGAGAAGGCAGAAAAATGGGCACTAGAAATGTGTAGGCAATTTTACCCTGTTTACCAAGGTTAATTCCTAAATATGTATCCTGTCATATTTTCTTCTCTTTCTTCCAACAGTTCTTTGCATTTTTTCTCCTTCTGAAATGCACAGATGAACTCTGCAACTTATTCAGAAACCCTAAGGAAATAGAATCCTAATAAACTCTCTCCAGCCCTGAAGACACATGGCACTGAAAATAGTGTATGCTGCAGCCACAAGTACAGAAAGCAGCAGATACTGCTGATCGGAATACGTGAACAGGTGCTGCCTTGTCCACAATGAGAGAATCCTAAGAGAAGATGATTTATCTTTCCCTCACTTTCTGTCCTCAGGATCAAACATCTTATCAGAATGTGCTACAGCAAAATGACATTGAAACTTGCATTTTAGAGACTGTGTTCTTACAAAACGCATCTACTTCAGATTATTTTCTTTTTCCTTCTTTTCTACTGAATATTTGGGAAGGGAATAGCCATTTCTTATGCTGCATAACAGCAGACCTACGAGGTTAAAAAAACACGTACACTCACAGGCAAAGCCGTTTCAACTGCTTTTAATCAACAGCTATGGCCTTCCATAGGACAGCTTTGATGTTAGTTTTGATGACATTACATAATTTGAGAACAATTCACAAAATGAAAACGGGCATTATAATGTTCCCTTTGACACATCATCACCCCCTAATATTATTCTTTTGTGCCTATTTAAATTTCAAATTAATTTTTATAGGCTATAACATTTATCAGTAAGAATATGTCATCCCCATACTGGAACTTGGGTTTCTACCTGAAAGACATTGCATTTAGACCTAGCTGAAAAGTTAATGTGTAATTTTGGAACATTTATATAAATTATAATGGATAATTCTCTGACAACTCTTTAATTCTTTCTTTTTAAAATTTTTTTGAGACAGAGTTGCACTCTGTTGCCTAGGGTAGGGTGCAATGGAATCATCATAGCTCATTCAAACTCAAATTCCTGGGCTTAAGTGATCCTCCTGCCTCAGTTTCCCAAGTAGCTGGGGATACAGGCACAGGCCACCATGCCTGGCTAATTTTTTTCTTTTAATTTTTTGTAGAGGCAGGGTTTTTCTACGTTGCTCTGGCTGGTTTTGAAGGCCAGGCCTCAAGCCATCCTCCTGCCTCCCAAAGTACTTATGACCCCAGGGATGAGCCACCATGCCCAGCCTAATTCTTCATAGGGAAAATAAAACTTCCAGTTTATGTTTCTATGTAGAGCAGAAATGATTGTTAACAAGCAACATAGGCCTATGTCACAGGGCTCAGTAACCTACAAAAGTAGCCAAGGACCAATTCTCAGACTGAATGAGGAAGTTCAAAATAATAAGAAGGACACAGCAGGAATTCTGGAGACCAGAGCAGGCCTGAGGCATCAGACAGAGCCTGTGTGTGACTAGTTTATACATATCTGGGGGATGGGGGGAGTGGTGGTGGGGGGGGGAGACTGTTTTTCACAGATTTTTCCATAATGCTAGATTTTAAAAATATCTTCCTGCCTCCTCCTCCCATCAAAGCAAATGAGTTTGGGTTCATGGAACACATATATTTCTGAATTCCAAGAAAAACCAAAAATTCTAAGTGCTTCTAAAGAGGTAAAAACAGATTACGTTTTTTTTATGTCTTTAGAGGTAAAAACAACAAATTGCTATTAGGAATCTTACATAAAGCACTAAATTCTAGAAAACAATACAGAATATCTTTAAGGTGTATCTATTTTGAACATAAATGTGTTTGCCAAGCCAACAAAGGAAGGAAAGATGGGATAGTTATAGACATGCAAAGATTTGGAAAGTGTACCACTGAAGGACTACTTCTGCCAGAAGATACTTCAGCAAAATAAAAATAAATCCCAGCAGCAGGAAGGCACAGGATAACAGAAAAAGATGTTGGCCAAAGGACCAATACGAGGAAGAGCTCTGTATATATCTATGTTAATTCAGGTGCAAAGCCTCTATTTCTGGCCATGATGGAGTATCAGGGCCTGGAATAACAATCTTTCCTTAAACAACCAGCAAACCAGGCAAAATATATGAAACATTGGTTTTTAGCTACAGACACAGTACAGCACAGTGACATCTGAAAGTAAAAAAATATGAACGAGATCAGTTCTACAATTCTCCCAGTTTACTGAGTAGGGCGACTTTTCAAGCCTCAGTGTAGAGGGCAGAGGCCAAAGCTCCCAGCAGTTTTGCTGAGTTGAGGCACATAATTCAGAGACTCCAAACCCCAGAATTTGGTGGGGGAGGGTTAAATACGAGGGATGAGAGAGTTTCACAAAGACACAGCTCCAGAGATCTGCAGAGGGGTCCCTCCAATCTTTGTGTACTAGTGTGCGTATGCATGAGAAGCAATTTTCCAAATCTGGAGAAGCAGCACAGGACAGCAGTAGATGAACTAGCCCCATGAGCTCCCACAGGGTCAGGAATACTTTGCATTCCAACGAGGCAGAGCAGAAAAACCACTGATACAGAGGGTCGTGGCTAGAGTCCTCAGAAGGGCATCACATTGGTAGTGCAGTCAAATTAGCCCCTGATGAAACACTGCCCTGGACCCACCTTCTCAAAACTTGAAAGCAAGCCTTGAAAGAATCAAACTAATTCCAGGTAATTTCTCTGCATCCTTGCCAAGACTTAAACCCAACAATGTTTAAAGTAATGCAGCAAAATATAGCATCTATTATAAAATTGAAAATGTCCAGCTCTAATAAAAAACTGTTAAACTGCCTCCATTTTATGGGCGTGGGACACAATTGTAAGAGGGGCTTTACTTAACAGATGTGAACAGTGGAACCTAATTTGTGGTACCCTCAATGAACCTGAAACAAAAATAAAAATTAAAAAGAAATCAATACCTAAAAGAAAAAAATGATGAGTCACATAAGGAATCAGGAAAATATAACCCTAAGGAAGAGAAAAATTAGGGTAATGACATCAGCAAAAATGAAGAGGTAAGAAAATCCACCTTCTCCCCCTCCATAAACACAACAACAAAACTGGCGACCTTTCCAGGATCAACTTTTCTGCAACTCTGGAAGTTAACCACAGGCTTATAGCAATCTGGGGCTGAGGCCAAAGAGCCTCCACCTGACTCCACTTCTGGGCAATTCTGAAATTGGCTGAGTTAGCAGCAGCTCTGTGCTCCTTGATGACCCGGTGTTTAGGTGTAATTAAAAGCGTACCTCCCTTCCCTTGGCACCCTCAGGAAGAAGGGTGAGATTGTGAGCACATCTTTTCTCTGACAAGACATCTGAGCATAATACTCAGGGTGCTCACGTAGTTCTTGGTGTATAATTACCTGTCACCTGGAGGAGCTATTAGTTTTCTTCTTCCCCAAAGGACAAGTGTGAAACACCAAATGATCCATCAAGATGAAGGATGAAAAATATTTTAAGTAGTGTCGTTATTGTCATTATTTACATATGACATGGCCCTGAACCAGGTTGACAGATCCAAACTGTGGCCCAACGAGTTGACAGCTTGAAACCTGAAAGCTTCATGCACCAAAGAGTAGCAGCAGGATGTGGTGGCCAGGAGGGTGGGTGACCACCGGGAGAGAAGCCACATGGTACTTTGGTCCACGTATGATGTAGATGTGTCCACACAGAGATAGGTTTTAGGGAAGGAGTGCTACGCCAGTTGTCCAGACCAATTAATACAAAGCAATGAAGAAAAGACAATGTGTGTTTGCTGGATACAGGGCCCTTTTCACAATGATCACAATTATTCTTCACAATGCTCTGCAAGATAGGTCATCCCTGCTCTGTTTGGCAGATGACAAAACCAAGGCCCTGTGAGCGGTTCTGTAAATCGACAAGGTCACAGTACAGAAGGCAGAAATAGGATTCAGATCAGGTGTCTTTCCATAGCTCCTGTTCTTTCTTGCCTTAAGTAATTATTAATGAACATGGGAGTTTCCCAATTATTACCATCCAAATGTTTTAGGCAAGACAAAGTCTCTACATCCTCCCACCTAGAAGGCAGCCACCTAGATGGTCTCTCCCTCTCCTTTCTCCCCGCCCCATACACCCCATGCATTGCAGGGGAGAGGCATACTGGCCCACAACTTACAAAGACAGATAAGGGCAGTGACTGGAAGGAAGGCTCTGACAATGAACTATGAGAAGGCATAAAGGCCAGGTTAAACAGCCCACACCAACCCCTTTATATTTAATTGTCAGGAAAGTGATTTTTTTTCTTTTTTTTTATTTATTAAATCATAGGAAAATGATTTTTCTTTTTTTGTTTTTTTGTTTGTTTTATTAAATCATAGCTGTGTACATTAATACAATCATGGGGTACAATGCGCGGGTTTTATATACAATTTGAAATATTTTCATCAAACAAGTTAACATAGCCCTCCTGGAATTTTCTTAGTTATTGTGTTCAGACATTTGTATTCTACATTTAGTAAATTTCGACATACCATCCTGAATGCGCCTGATCTCGTCTGATCTTAGAAGGAAAGTGATTTTGAAATGACATTTTATTGCTCTGTACAACTGCTCCTGCCCAAAGCCCTGTGCTGCTTATTTTATTATTTTAATGAGATTCTACCACAGTCCAGACAGTACAGTCTTTACAGCTGTGAATAACACATTGGATCCCATGTTTTTTATTTTTTTATTTTTATTTTTTGCAAATTACTAACAGCTAATTTCTACTAATGACAAAATGAAGGCTGTAGGAAGTAGATGAGTTTTGTCACAGGTGGCAGAGAGTGGAATTCTTTTTCTCTCTCTTCTTTGTTTTCTGCTCACCTTGTCCTTTTCATCTCTCCCTCTCTCTTTCCAGTGTCAGCTTGGCTAGTGGTGAATAGTGTTTTCTGCTCCCTGATTAAAATATCCAAAGGTTCGCGAGGGTTTCTTCTTCCCAACGGCCTACTGCTAGATTCTGCTCATACGTTAGTTACCTTTGCAGTAAGTTAACACTCCCAGATGATGTGAATAAACTTGAACCAGAGAGTTCAAGCCGTTATGATCTTTCTCAAGGACCATGTTAATGAACTCTTTGGTGGTACTGCTAGTCACACTGTTCTCCCTATAATGCATTCTCACACAACAGCTGGAGGTTTTTTATTATTATTATTTTTTTTTTCAGTATAAATCCACTGTTATTCCTTTGCTTAAAACCCTCCACTGGCTTTGACCACAAATAAAAAAAAATGTGGAAAACTGGTGGCCCTTTGCGCCCCTCTCCATCCTCATCGTACCCTCGTCATTCCCCAGCTCTCTCCCTCCTGTCCACCAGGATGGTTCCCTCTTTCAGCCTTCACACTAGCTGGTCTCTTTCTCTCTGCCAGGAACACTTGTTTGAAATCTTCCCTTGACCTCTTTGTTTGGTCCAGGGGTGTGGAATCTGCAGCCTTAAGGCCTCACGTGGCCTTCTAGGTCTTGAGCTATAGCCTTTTGACTGAATCCAAATTTTACAGAACAAATATTTTTCTTATTTTTATTAATTTATAACATTGTTAACATTATTAATACATTTGTCTTTTATATTTTTATTTTTTCAATGAAAATATTAAAATAGAAAAGAAAAAATAAGTTTCAGTGAAATAATCTTCCCAGACTGACTGCACAATTTGAATGTTAGTAAGCCATGAGGGCTAACCTGATGGCTGCAACACTCATGATTTTGTTCTGCCTTCCCCTGCCTGACAGGTGCCACTACCAGGTAAGGCTGGTTGGTGCGAGTTTACAGGGCTGACTATGCCAGTCTGTTATCAGCTTTTGACAGTGATGCACTGTGTTTCTGTTGAAAGTGGAATCTGTGAACATTTGCACAGATCAATAGTATTTTTTAATGCTATTTGCTTAACAACCCAGCATGTCAAAGAAGACCAGGAGAACACGGAAGGAAGAAAACAGATTTTTTTAATGAGGATTGGGGAATTGCAATATTATTTGTGCTAAAGATAAGATGATTTGTTTGCTTTGTGATAACTACAATATCGACAATTAAATGTGCATCAGTATTTAAACACACATAAGGACCACAAATATCTTAAATTAGATGGGGAGGGACAAGAGGTTGTATTGCAGAAATTAAAAGACGAAAAGCAAAGACGGTTCTTTTGAGCAGCAATAAGACCTGAAAATAATGCCCAGAAGCAACTTATAAACTAGCTTATATTCTCAGGAAAAAGGGAAGCCAGTCAGTGATGTGGACATTGCCACACCTGTAGGATGCTTGGGCCTCAATAACATTTCAAAGTACAAACAACTGTCTCTTTCAAGGAGAACCATAACTTGATAGGTAGCATGAATTAGCCTTCAACTTGAGAGAACAACTCCATGGAAAACATCAAAAGGAAAGTATGTATTATTCAATCTCTTTAGATGAATCCACTGGTACCCCTAATTTGGTGCAAGTTTTATACTTCATTTGGATCAGAACAAGATTTTCTTTGCTACAAAGAGTTACTCGCTTTGGGCACTCCTGTGAACAGTACCGGGGAAATAGATACCTTCAAGAACTTGCAAGACAAATGTTGTGAAGTTGGGCTGAATTCAGTAAATTTAGTGAGTATTTGCAGACAATGCACCTTCCACGACAGGAAAACTTAAGGGGTTGATTGCACAAATTAAAAAAAAAGTATTAACAGATCTGGATGCTCTCATTGCTTTTTCATTGTATCTTGCATCAGCAAAACTTTTGCTAAAGTTACTATTTTAAGTGACACTTTGCAACAAGTTATAAATATTGTTCATTATATTCCTGCAATTCAACATGGTCTCATCAGTTTCATTAACCTGCTAAAGTTGAATGATGAGGTATTCAGTGTGGATTTGCCATATCATTCTGAAGTGCATTGGCCATTGCTGGGATAGGTGTTAGCCAAAATTCTATCTCTGTAAGAACTGACAGTTAAATGTCATGAAGAACAGCCAGGCTCAGTGGCTCAGGCCTGTAATCCAGCACTGTGGGAGGCTGAAGAGGGAGAATTGCTTGAGTTCAGGAGTTCAAGACTTGCCTGAGCAAGAGTAAGACCGTGACTCCTAAAAAAATGGAAAAACCCAGCCGGGCGCTGAGGCAAGTGCCTGTAATCCCAGTGGCTTCCAGAGGCTGAGGCAGCGGGGTGCCCACAGCCCGAGTCTGAGGTTGCAGTGAGCTATGACACCATTGCACTCTGATCAGGGTGTAGGGTGGGACTCGTCTCAACAACAACAACAAAAAGAAAAGTCAATTACATGAGGAACAGAATCAGTAATGTGAATTATTCAAAGAAGATTTCTATAGAAATGCAGCATTTCTGTGTGACATGTCAAATCAAAATGACTTGGATATTTCTTTGCAAAGTGAAACTAAGTTTATACGTGTGGCAAAAAATCCGAGCATTAAAAAAAAACTATCTGTTTTCAAAACACTTCTTCAAAAGGAAATTTCAGATGAACATTTTCCTCAATTAGCAAATGTCACTGATGAGCAGGATGATAAATGTGAATCATTTGAAGACTATGCAGCTACTTATTGGAGAATAACAACAAAAGGTTCTCTGACTTTGAGAATCGTGACTTCACTCAGATTCACATTTCATACTCACCTAGTTGATGTCACCAAGGCATCTAAAGGACTACAGATGGAATTGATTGAGCTCTCAGGAGGTGACATTTTAAAGTCATTGTTTGATGCTAAGAAAAGATCCAATTGAAATATGGAAAAAGGAAGCAGAATACCCACGCCTTTGAAAGCATGCCCAAAAACTGCCTTCATGCTTTTCAACCATGTATTGCTGTGAATCTACATCCTCCTACCTAACCCAAATCAAAGTGCCTTGAAGGTCACTGATGACGGATACCCATCTAGAGGACTGGCTGAAACTGTAGACCTCCATGCTGCAACCAAATATTCAAAGGCTTCCAACAAAAAGCAAACACAACAAAGTCTTTAAACAATTAACTTTGAAATTAACAAATAGTTTTCATTTTTTGAAATTAAGTACATAGTAGCTAGATTTTTACAAAATAATGTAAATTTTTAAGTGTATCTCATTGGCGATTCTTCAGTGAGGCCTTATTTGATTATATCTAAAATAATGCCACCTTCAAACATGAAAATGTTCCCCCACCCCTGGTTTTGTCAGTCAATTCACATTTAATGTCATCTTCTGAATGCGGACCCTCTGCCATCCCAACAAAAGCCTCTCCCACGCTTTATCTATTACACTGGTCTGTTGTGTTTTCATCTCATTTTCTTGCTCATTTCTTCATTGTCTGTTCTCTTTACAGCCCCAAGAGAATTAGTGCCCCCATGAAATCTGGAATTGCCCTTTTGGTTCACAAATCACCAAGCCCAGAGCAGTGCCTGGCACATGATAGGTGCTTAATGAACACATGTGGGAAAGACTAATACATCTCCACGATTATCTTTTTTTCCTTTAATACAGGCTATAAAACAGCACATCTCCATTTTTGTGTGAGTATGTGCCCATGTGGCATGTGTGAGTATATAAAGTAAATAATAAAGTAGCAAAAATAATCATGTGGTTACGTCTAGATTACTATGAACTCTTTAAATTTTTTGTTCTTTGTGGAATGTCCATAATTTCTCAGTGTTTGTCAGTCATAATATAATACTTATATATTATATATATATAATATAATTTGTCAGTCAGAATATAATACTCCCCAGCATCTCTGCTGAGTCTGCCCAGCATCGATCGGCAGGTGAGGCGCAGCCCACCTCGGGATCACACGGTAATATGCCCACTGGAAGGCGATGGCCCCTGGGACTTTAACTGTGAAGTTGCTCCCTTCAGTCTGTGGTTTATGAGGAGAGCGTAGATGACACAGTAATACATGGTGACGGCCAAGGAGTCGAGCAAAAATCTATTTGACATGGAAAACCGACTCTTAGAAATGTCACCGTGGTGCTTTCCAACACAAATGGAAAAAGCAATGTCTACAAATCACACAAACCCACGGCCCCTGGCTGAGCACTTGAGACACACAGGCACTCAATAAACCTCCACAGAACAGAATGGAATATTACAGTGTCTACTGTTCACAATGAAATAAGACACAGAACACACAGCTCCAGGTCCCTCTCCCAGAACGGCTCTTAGGTTTATGCCCTTGGCAAAATACCCTCATCAACCCACAAACTGTGAGGTTGGAAGACGATGAACTTTGTGGAATGAAAGTAAAGGTAGCCAGGGCCCTAGTGTCACTTTGCTGTCACTTCCAAGATGTCTCCTTCTCACTTCGCAATGAAGAGCTGGGAAAACTGCTGGTCTGGAAAGCATTAGATGCATTTGCGTTTCGCCTTCCTTAACAGTTCTTCAGGAGGATGTGACATTCAGGGGCAACGACTGTCATTTTCCCTTTCACAGTAACGACAGCCAAATCAGCTTTGCTTATGTGGTTATGCAAAATCAATTGTTCAATACCATAATTATCAGCTATATTGAAGAAATCGAATGTACCTATGGGCGAGTCAGCAAGTCTGGGGGAGAACCGCATGAGTTGTTAACTGTTTAGCGAACGTATTGGGGCTCTGTGGTTTTCACTATGATGAACCCAGGAGAGGTTTTCTGACCTGTCCCTTCCCATATTGTTCTGCTAGAGCAATTCTGTGGCAAGCATTGGTGGCCATTACTGAAAAATTTGAAGGGGGAAAATGAAGTTGAATATTACCAGGCTAAGGTATAGCCTATTTTCAGATCGATAATCAGCACTTGTGCAAGTGATGTTGGAATATATGGAATGAGTCTCTCTGGTTCTTTTTTATTAAGGTGAAGTGGTTTTATTGCAGCCGTTATGATCAATTGAAGGAAAATAAGGAGAGAGAAACCCACTCAGAGAGAGAGGAGGGGCCCTCTCAAGGGCAGCTAGGAATCCATCACGCGGCCTAATCGCTCCCAACACGCTGTGATACTGGTGATTCCTTCGCAGAAAGAGTTTCTGTCTGGACATGAGCAACACAACTGCAGAAAGGCTTCTCTCAATTTATCATTCCGCAATCTTACCTGAAAGTGTTGTATGAGGTAACAAAACGAGCCTTCTCATGGCTGACGTGGAATCATAATCACACGTTTTCTACTCAAGTTCAGCACAATTATGCACAACTCCACCCCAGGGGGGAAGAGGGTGGATCTGTAAACAAAACAATCAAGGATGGCGAAGTGAAATTGAAAAGCAGCTGGTAAGTGTCCAATGGCTTCCAGAAACACATCCGTGATACCCAGAGGGCACGTGACTCACAGTTCCTCTCCTTCCTCGGCTCCTGCCACCTCAGCTTTAACCTGTCCATGGAGGGAGAAAGTACAAGTGATGCTGACAGAAGCCACTGGCACCGCACAGCCCCAGTAAGTCCATCACCACATAGTCTAAGTTTTCTGGGTCGGGGCTGCTTTGGTTTTGGTGCTCACTTTTGCCTTGGTCTGCCCCCCTGCCTGGCCCGGCTGTGCCAAGGTCTATGCTGCCCACCCCACACAGAGCAGGTGACTGCCTGCAGGGGTCCTCAAAAACAGGGGACCAATTCACTGTCCCTTAGACCATTGGAGGGCTGGACTATAGTTTTTAAAAAAGAAAAAAACTGAACAAATTCCTGTGCACACTGCACATACCTTATTTTGAAGTAAAAAAAAAAAAAAAAGAACAAATACAATCACACCACCTCATGTGGCCCGCAGGCCACAGTTTGAGGACCCCTGCTAGAGTCTCTGCCCCACTCCCCTGCCCCAAGGCACTTTGTCCTTCTTCCTTGCCCAGGATTCCCTCCAGGTTCTGCCCTGCCCCTCACAAGCCGTAGAAAACAATGGAATGACTTCAAAGCCTGAGTAAAGTCAAATAATACCAGTACTGTTCTCACCAGGCTCTGTGAAAACTACATGAAGGGACACACCGTGACTTAGGAATACTATTGTTCAATAACCATTATTATTAATGTCACTATCTTTTGTCCCATAACAGACAATTTTCTGCTAGGAAACCAATTTCCTCTGCTTTGAGTCCCTGTGGCTTGGGTGGAGCTGACAGAGAACTGCCATGTTTTGGGGGAATGCTAAACAGACAAGGTCAAATCAGACCATCTGTCCCATCAGCTGCAGGGACTGGTTCAAGAATTGGTACGACAGCCCAGTTGAGGATGGATGACTGGGAAAGAGCAGACTTCTTTTGGGGGGGTTTCTGAGCAGTACGATGGAAGCCTGCAGCTGTTGACTGCCCCCAGGAGGAGTGATCTTTCCGGAAACGAAGCCAACACAGCTGAAATCATTGAGAAGGAGAGTGTGCGTGATGGAGGCCAGATGACAGGGTTTGAGCACCTGGATCCAATTGTGCCTGAAAATAATCACTCCAAGTGATTGGCAAGAGTCTGCTTAGACAAGCTCCTCTCCTCCCTCCACCTCCAGGATTCTGATATTTGAAAGACAATGCCACCCTGACATGACAGCACCCACCACTGCTAATTATGCCAAAGACAAACTTGTTGTCTTTTGACCTAACATTTTTAGATCACCCCAAGTTCCAACTGACTCAGCAGCCAGAGGTGGGGGTCCCCAGCTCTTCCATCAGGTTTGCACTTCCCCTGAGTCAGCCCCTGTCTTCAGGGGACAAACTAGGGGCTGACAGTCACAGCTCCCCTCTGCAGCCTCCACACACATGAATCCTGGAGGAGAGCTACCCTGCAGTGCCTGTTGACATTTCTCCAGGTCTACGCACCATCCCAAGTGATGGGCGTCAAGAGCTTCCAGGTGACTGGAGCCATGCAGCTTCTGCTGATCACTTTCCTTCCAGTGTCGAGACCTGATCCCAGGAGACCTCACAGCTCTGGTTTCTTCAGGAACCACCTGAGCCTCATTTGTTATCACATTCCTGCTAATCTCCCAAAGCTTCCATGCTGCCCTCTTGCCTCCAGTCTGTTATCAGCCATGTCCTCTCAGCCTCTTCTCTGAAACTTCCAGCTGTACAGCAGTGGTTCTCAGAGATGGTCTGTGGACCAGCAGCATCAGCGTCACCTGGAAACAGGTTAAGAAAAGCGAACTGTTAGGCCCTGCCCCAGCCTGCTAAATCAGAGTGGTGGAGGCTGGAGCCCGGCTCCCTGTGTTCCGACTGGTCCCCCCCAGGATTCTGATGAGCTAACTTGCAGTGGGATGTCCCCAGGGATGCCACTTTCCTAGAAGCTCTTCCAAGACTGGGGTGTGCCCCTCACTATCTCCCTGTGGCCTGTATCTTGGGTGTAGGGGTAAGGCATGCCCTACTTGCACCCAAGCCAGTATCTTTCTTTCTTCCAAATGTTTTAAAGTACAAATCCTCAGTTTGGCACCCTCATCCTTCCTGGTTGCCAACATCTACCAAGATGCAGGTCCCTGCTCCTCAAATCATGGCACCTCTAGCACCTTGGCCTCTGTCCCCCTCTCTCTCTTTTCCTGCAGTCATTCTAAGTGGATTTGACACCCCCAGGAAGGATTCATCACAATTCCCTAACACATTTTCTTCTACCCTCCACTTTAAGCACCATTTTCACCAATAACAAACTCTCAGTCATCCTACCCTAGGTACACTCCTTCCACCCTCCAGCTATTCTCAGGACTTCCAAATCAGCATCTCCACCCTGCCCCTGCCCTGAGCCACGCACATCCCTGTCTGACCACCTGTGACATCTCTGGATGTCTAACGAGCTATCTCGGAACTAGTATGTCCAAAGCTAAGTTCCTGATTTTATCCCCCAAACTTGTTCTTTTCCCAGAGTTTCCCACATTAGTAACAGCCCTGCCACCTAGGAAGCTCAAACCAAAACCTAAAAATGGTCAACTTTGATTTTTCTCTTTTTAACATATATTTTATTCAGTCCTTGAACAAGCACCGCAGATGCAGCCACAAATGCACATTTCAGCTTTACCGTCTGCAACTTCTAAAGCTTTGGTTGCTCTCTCAGGCCACTCATGCCTTCCTAACTGTTTTCCTGCTGCTTTTTTTTTTGTCTCCCAAATTCCATGCCCTGCACTCCAGCCAGAGTGATGTTGTCGATGTTAACTCAAATCACCTGCAGCTATCTCGGCCCTGCAAGGGCCTCGGGAAGGCTCAATCTCCTGCTCACCCGTCCTCTCTCACTTAGAGTGATCTCACCATGCAGGCCCCTCTGTCCCTTCAACACATCATTCTCCTTCACATTTCAGACTTTGAGCATGTTCTACCCTCTGCGTTGAGGCCTCTGCTTCCCAAATATTAGTTTGACTGCCTTCCTTGTTTAGATCAAATAATAAGAACTCAGAGGGCTCCTTCCTACTACTCTGAGTACAGCAGCTCACCGGGAACTCCCTGTTCTCACTCCCTATTTGGTGTGTGTGGCTGTGCTTAGTGATCTAAAACCGTGTTTTACAACCATCTGTCTCACTCTCCCCACACACCAAAATAAAAAAGGCCCCGTGAGGTCAGGGATTTGTGCTTCATCCTTCAGCCCTGGAATGGTGCTGTGTGCAAGCAGAGCCTCGTAAGAATTTGTGGGAAAGGAAATCAACACAATTAAATTAAGAAATGGCCTGAAATTTAACTTTGTCTTAACTGAGATAAAGCAGTATACTCAGGAACAAGGACATGTATAACCAAAATCTCAAAGAGGATTTGGCTGCCTCCTATCATGTTGGAAGCATACGTTTGCATACACACTTTGCAACCACCTGAAGGCTGATGGCGTCCTTCTGTTTAATAGTGGCAAGTAATTTTTATTTCTGTGTTAGGGTAGGACATCTATCTAGCAATGTGTTGGTTGGCATAATTTCTGGTATATCGAGTGAGCATAATGATGAACCAGCTGAGCATTTTCTTGTTTTAAAAGAGCCTAGAGTTCAGACATTTTACTACCCCTTCCAAATGGGACAGTTTTATTAGACAAGCTCTTTGCCCTGTATGCCAGTGTGACAGATTTATCACAAGTATCCAACACTGGGATGGTGAAAACAATGTGTCAAGGATGCACATTCCACCAAGAGGTCAAGGGTAGCATACCGAATATTGGTTGAGGGGCACCAAACTCTTAATCTCTGTCACTTTTTCTACACGTGTCTAGAGAGACATAACCCTAAAAAATGACTCTTGAAACGTAGGAAATCATTAGCTAACAATTGACAGAGTTTGCCGGGAGCTATGCACAGGCTCCAGTTGTCTGGTCTTTCTAATCATTGTTTAAATTTATCCCATACCAAGTGTATTTAGACGGTGCTAAAACATGTTTGACAGTGTCCATTTTGTTTGAAAACTGAACAAAATATGAAAACATTGGGCAGAAGGCAATTGCTATCTAAAATTAAAACTATTCGTCCTTGTTACAAATTATATTCTAGGAAAAAGGACTGTGTGTCTCCCACTGTCACCTCCCCTCTTCCTTCGCGAGTGAGTCCCTAGCCTGTAATACCATCCACCATCATCCAGTGACCCAGCTGGAAACGTGGCTGTCATCAGATCGTCTCTCTCCCTCCTCCTCCTCCTCCTCCTCCTGATGCCTCTTGAGCTGGGATTTCTCCCACTCCATTTGTTCCTACCTGTGAGGTTTTATTTTTTTCTAGGATTGCAGAGATCACCTAATTAAATGACCTCTCTGCCTGCTGTAACCAATTCTGTGTATTGCAGGCATTGATAATTGGGGAGTCCGGGGATGTGCTGCAGAGAAACAGGCTGAGTCCCAAAAGGCCTCCCTAACACCCTCACCGATCATTCAATTTCAGGTCACAGGACCCACCGAAAAAGGCTTTTGCTCCTTCACCACTGAGTGATCAGATCATCCTTGCCAGGCAATTCCCATTAAGGAAAAATGTCATAAAACAGAACAGAAGCCTTTCCTGACATGCTCCTCCCACTCCCGTGGGAGGTGAGGTTCCCCTATTCTCTGCTTCCTTAGCAGCTGAGTACAGCTCTGTCAGGTACCTGCCTGCCCCATGGATGGAGCTCATGTAATTCAATCTTTGTCTAGCCCACTTCTGTCCCGAGGGCAGATACTTAATCATCATTTTATCCCAGGTACATAGTCAGTGCCCTACACGTGATGAGAGCATAGGAAACAACCTGGTATTTAATAGGTAGACAACAGCTTTTTGGTTAATTAATTATTACATGATTAGATTGTCCATGGGACAGGAGATGACATTAGTAATTTAAAGTCTACTTTTTTGAATATACAGAAGGCGTGGCATCAAGGGTTCCAAATGGAACCTGAGCAGCCAATGACCCTAGAGCTACCCTGCGGAAGAAAAATATTAATAGTTTTGAGCTCTGTTTTTATATATCGGGAAATACGCACGTGTATGCCGCCTAACGTAGGCTCTTAATTCCCTGAGTTTGCTCTCTCTCCTTCCAAGCTCAGTGAGTGGTTCTTCATGATTGATTCAAACTAAGCAGCTTTAAAACTCCAAAGTGCTTTAATGAATCACGAAAAGACTGAGTCTACAGTCTCTACTTCCACCGGCTGCTTTTCCGGAACACATGTTTATTCATGTATTTATTATTTTACTTTCATTATAACTAAATGTCATTTTTATTTTGAGCATCCTTTTCATCGGGTGGTGGAAACTCGATTCAGTTTCTTCTGGCAGTTATTTCATTTTCATTTTACTATGGTAAGAACATGTAACGTGAGATCTCACTTTGTGACCAACGTTCACATGTGCAGGACATCACCGTTGATCACAGGTACAATGGTGTACAGGGTATCTCTGGAGTGTATTCCTCCGTCTCACCTGAAACAAGTCTCGAGGATTGCCAATGCCTACACCCTGCAGATGTGGGAGGAAAAAAGAGTAAATAGTTTGAACCACAGGTCTCATACTGATTCAAAAGTGTCCCAGCACTTTTGAAAAGTGGAAAGTGTCCCAGCAGCCAAGGTCAGGAATATAAGCCTTGGACTGCAGTCCCGTACCATAGAGGCAGAGTGTTTGAAGTGGGAAAGGCAAAGGATTCGTCAGCTCGCAGACATGCAGCATGGCCACGGAGGAATGGGAGGTCCGTGAGCAGCCCAGAAAGCAGCGTCAGATTTCGGTTCCTAGGAACTTAGTTCAGATTTCACTTTTGTTAGATGCTTCTTCCGGGAGCATGTACATAATATATTAACAGCGTGTTGTAAGAAGTAAATGAGAGGTTACGTGCACTTTGTAGATTGTGCAGTGTCAGTTGTTATTTTGAAGTAAATAAGCAGAAACGACAATGAACCCTGAATTCAGGGATCGTAAGGCTCACAGGAGCAGTGAAGGAGAGACCGCATGCTCCATTCTTAGTGTGCTGGACTTCAACAAACTCCCACAGATGAGAATTTATCTCGTTTCTTAAACCCCCTAGAGTAACCTTATTAACCCATTTTCGAGTTTTAAAACCATCACTATGTAACAACACAGCCTAATTTCATTGTGCTTCAACTCCTTCTGTTCTGTATCTTTGGGTTCTTTACATTCTTGAAAACTCTCCATGAGAGCTTTCAACATTTTTTTTCTTTCAATAGGCTGAATAATACTTCATCCTTTAAACTATCTATAAGCCACTGTATGTCTGTGTTCCTCGGAGCAGCCAGATTAAAATAATAACAATTCTTCACCTCCTTAAATCCTTTCTGAAAAAAGCAAGTTATAAATAACAAAGGCTTATTGCATGTTACTTTGTTCCAAACCTAAACGTCAAGCTTTGCCACTTATAATTTATATGAGCTTAGATCAGCTACAAGCCATGCAAGCTTTAGTTTTCAACATGGATCAGAAGGGGCTTCTGGGATGCCTGCACCACAGGTGGGAGTGGGGCTGGGGTGAATGAAATAACTAAAGAGGGAGCGTGGGGACTAGAGTCAGAGAAACAGAGACACGAAAGCACTTTGCCTACACCGTGCAGAAAATGTTTGTCATGCGTTATCTTATTTGACCTTCTCTAGAGCCCATGAAGCACATTTGCATGTAATGTCACCGTTTCAGAAAGGAGAAAAAGCAGACTGAAAAGGTCAAGTCACATGCTCAATACTTTACAGCCAATCAGTGGTGGTGCCAAATCCCAGATCTACTGACTCATCATTTGAACGTGCACTTTAGAGCTTTCCTACATGTGATGATTAGATGCTTGGGAAAAAATAGCGGAGAAAAAAAAAAATACAAACCCTGCCCTCCCCCACTGACTTCCCTACCCTTCATCAGAGCTCAGTCTGGTAAGGGAGAAAATTAAGTATGGCCCTTAACACGTAGGTCTAATCTACACTATCTCTATACCAACTAGTTGGTTAAAATCTGGTTATCTGTTTGCTTTATGTATCAGAAACCTGTAATAATCTCAATGATAAATTGTTTGGTGTAGCAAAAAAAAAATAATAATGAATTTAGAAAAAACTATATATCCCATGTTACAGCTTGAGAAAAACACAAGTGGCCTATCCAATATCCTTGCCAATAAAATATTTCTCCTATTTCTTACCAATAGAGCTGACTTTGTTTGGAAGGGCAAAAGAAATTCTCAACTTTCCTAACTTACTTTTGCCCAAAGGATGCCACTGGCTCCTGTTCTGAACAAAGATGTGAAAGTGGAAATCCACTCTTTAAGATTTTAGGAAAATCATCACTTTCCTGATAAAAAGGCATAGAATCTTCCAGCATATCTCTTTGGTCCTCCACCTTCCCTTGATTTCCCCCACACCATCCTCCTGTTTTTTCTTGGAATTGGACGTGAGGCCCAGCAGAGAATAAGCTATTTTGTGAGCATGGGTGGAACGGCAGGCAGCGTGGATGTCGCAGCAGAAAGGGGGCAAACCCTGGGTCCTGAGTGACACCACGGAGCCGCCCTGCAGAGCTAGAATCTCTATCTCCAAATTTCAGCACATAAGAAAAACAAAACCCTGTTCTCTTAAACCACTGAGGTCAAATTTCTGTTCCATGCAACCTAACACAATTACCAGTATAAATGTAGCCCTTGTTTCATTACCAATGAGCAGCACCTCCAGTGTCCTCTGACATGTAGGAACATTGACAGATGTCACAGAGCCACCCGGACTTTGGTTTTCTCTCTGTACCACCTTAGCAATTTAGAAGTAATAAGCAAGAAGAATCTGTAGCAATGAATGTTCCAAATTGAGTTATATAAAGTCTCTGTTAATGTGGTTGCTTGTGACAATTTTAGAGGTAATGTAGCTATCCCCAGGGTGACTGGATGGTGTCTGATCAGCATTATTCCCCGTGTGCCTTTACCCTTCTCTGTGACCCTCTGCTGATGTCACATAGCATTTGCGTCCTTACCTAGAGGTGTCTAAGAGATACTTGAGACACAGTGCCTTTGAACAGATGTTTATGTAGTCTGATGACGGTGACGCAAAACAGATTCTTTCCAAGAGTATCCTATTTCCATAGAGTTACAGATTCGCACGGTCTGGATACAAACACAGGCAAGCTTGAATGCCTTGGTCCTGCTAAGGTCTGGTGGAAAGAGAATGGAGGATGCCTGGCAAAAAAGGGACTAAGTCTTCAAGTTCTCACCATGCTAGGCAGGGTGCAATGCAATGGTTCTTACAGCCACACGGCCTCCAAGACCTAGGTCGCTTCAGCAGTGGGTCCCAACTGCTAGGCGGGGAGCAGCATGAGCTGGCTGGGTGTCCTGCTGCGAGGGCTGTCCTGGAGAGTTGGCCATAGCACCACCCTCTGTTAGACCACTAAGAGTCGTCATGTCCTAATCCTTATCAGAAGTAGCAGGGCAAGCAAAGACGGGGCTCTAGTTTCATCAGCAGTAATGGAGCGTGCACGTTGCACTGACACTCAAGAGCAGTTGATCTCAGACTAACCTAACTCTTCTCCAGTCTCAAAAACGTATACCTAAGAGCCAATCACATATTACTTTTCAAAAAATAAATAAGTGAATAAAAGCAGATGTATTAGGTTCTGGTTGCAGTGGTTGAATTTATACCCATGTATTAAAAACTTTTTTTTTTTTTTTTTTTTACTGTTTTGGGATGTGTCTGATGAGGAGAAGGAAGACATGGAGGGGAAATTTCTGTGTCTTCTTACCAAAGTAGCACCCAGTGAAAATTAAACACTGGATAAATCTTTTGCATGTTTCCAATAAAATAAGGAGCCCTTACTTTGAATGCAGGAAGAAAAAATCTTTTTCATTCATTCACCAAATGTTTCTCAAAAGCTGATTCCATTGGGCTTTGTGGTTTTAATTATATCAGTTGATTACGCAGTTCATTCTTCACAGTTCATGTAGGCTGTCGTACCGCTCAGCTTACGTGCGGCCAATTTTTCCTCTGGCCTGAAATTTCCAGCCAGACGATGTGTCTGAGCACCTCCTCTCCCTCGGTACCCTTTCTTCCCTTTTCTCCTACCCTCCCTCCATTCAATCCACCTGCTGCCAAGTATCTTTCAAACGCGGTGGGACTACAAACTAATTTTACTATTAGCTTAAGCAAAGCAAATAAGATGTAAATCCTCTCCGGAAGAAGTCACACAGAGCATTCCAAAGCCCAGTTTTTATATGCAATTTTAAAATGATCTACTGTGCGGTGTGACTCATGACACTGTTCTTCTTCTATTAACTCCGAGTTAATTATGTGACCTTGCCTTTTCCCCACCTGAGATTCTGGAAGTGAGTGGAGCATTCCAAGGAACCTGTTACTTTTTGCTACAGTTAACAGCCACCATGGTTGTGGTGAAATACACAGCAGGTCAGCTGAGGTCATCAGCACCCCAACTCCCAGTCCCACCAACAGTGTGCTCGGCGCCTGATATATGACCTTGGAGAGCTCCAAAGATTCAGGCAAATTTCTAGATCACTGAATTCATGTATTAGTACAAAATTTCATTATATGTTTCACCCATTATAATGATGGGTGAAAAAGTGACAGAGTCCAAATTGATGTCCAGAGGTAGAGCATCTCATGACCCAGCGCTGCAGCAGAGAGTTCTGTTAGTCCATCCAAGCTTCCCTGCCTCTCCGCATCTTTCTCTCATTAAGACGTTTCTGTTTGGTTGTCTGGAGTTAATTTTCCCAGGCCTTTGTCTTCACAAATGTTTAATTTTATCTTTTCTTTTCCTCGTCTCCTTCTCTTTCTCCTCTTCCTGTTCCTTATTCCTTTTTTTTCTTTTTTTCTTTTTCTAATTTCCAATTTTTTTCAAATCCCGTGCCTTTCTTTCCCCCAGATGACATTTTCTAGCATTCTCAATTTAAGTCCAAAGGTAAATTTAATTTCCTGGTTGCTCATGGAGATGGTCTGCACACGAAGCTGCCAGAGTGTCTTTTTAATACGTAAATCTGATATTACTCTGCTGCACAGAAGTCTTCAACTGCTTTAATCACACTCTCAAAATAAAGTCAAAGTCCTTTAGCAAGGCCTTCACCCATTCGTTCAGTCAAATGGACATACCTTTGCTGAGAGATTACTATGTGCCAGACATGATGCTAGCACAGAGACATAAAATAATACACAAAATGTCCCACACCCTCATGGAATTTATGTTGTATTCTTAGAAAGAAAAATAAAAAATAAAGAATACCATTTCTGATATAAAATATGAAAAAAAATCAAAAGTTATAAGGGCAGAGAGTGGCTAAAGAGAGGTTTTTTAGCTAGGGTGGTTAAGGAAGGCCTCTCTGAGGAAGTGACATTGGACTGGAGGCCTGAATAAGGAATAACAAACTCTTAAGATTAAATTGTACGTTACCTGTGAAACTCGGTAATACGATTGACTTCCTTTCCTTACAATATGAATTATCCTATATAAAAATTTTGAGTGGCTGTCCAACTTTGTCTGTTCTATGTAGTGCTTGCTTGTGGACTAAATTTTTATTCTTGTGTATGTCCTCCGGGGTAATAGAACCTTACAGCCCAAGAGAACAAATTCCCTTCATTCCAGTTAGTCCTACCACTACTCAAAATATGGGCTTTATTGGACTTGAAACCCCTGAGGATTATGAGACCTCAGGCAACTAGATTTCCTTTTCAGGTAGAGAAGGAGAACCTCTAATATCTAAGAGCAAATCCTTTCTGAGTCTAATGTGGAACCGTGGCGTTTTAGGCATTTTAGACTTAGGATCTTACATGTCAGAGCCTCCCCTATGTTTGTGGTCTAGAGAAAACTAGCACCAAAGTTGACAAAATCTACGAGTCTATGAAATAATGTTTGAATGGCCTAGAAAATAATTAATAATAATGGAAGGATTTACTAATTTTTAAAGATTAATTTATGCTAAGAGGCTGAATGCTTTAGCATTAGTGTTTGGATATCTTTTAAATCCCAATGGTCATAGTTTTATAAAATTTAAGGAATGGCCTTATCTTTACAGTTGTAAGTGAGATAAATCAAAGAAAAGCTGGATAATAATAGCCAGATTGAAATCTTACTAAGAACAACGCTCTGAGTTTCCAAATGTCAAAATTAACTCACCCCTCACAACACCAAGGGAAGTCATTGTATTGTATCTTTTATAGATGACAAACTCCAGATAAGTAGTTCAAAACTATTCAATGAAAAAGCTGGAATTTGATCCCAGGAGTCTGATACCAGAGGCTACATTTTTGATTACCACACTGTTTAAGCATGGTAGTAAAGAACCTAGCTTAGGTGGAGGAAAATTCACCCTGAACAATAGTTTCATTCAAGAAAGGGGAACTGGGAATGTTCTTACAATTTTTTATGATAAATGTATCTCTCCTCCAATACAAACCATATTCACTTTAGAGGATAGGGCAAGTATAGAATGCCCTTTGGTAAGTCAAAATTCACAGGTAAGATGGAAAGCAGAAATGGGATTCACACATCTCTTTAAGATTGTGTTGTTGGGATGGAATCAAGACCACACATGGATCTGCAAAGCAAGTACCTGGCAATACCAACAGTGAACTTCAAAGGAGGAACTCACATTCATGCTCAAAAGAGCTCGATCTATGGTGAATTTCAGGGTGGATGGGCATAACTCAGTAAAGGTGTGATCATGAGACTCATGCCGAATAGAACTGAAATATGATGACAGGTCCCGTATTATATACATGTCCAATGAGCATTCTGAAAAAAGGCTGGTGTGTGTGCCTGTATAAGAAACAGATGCAAACTTCCCACAGGATTTTCTTCAATATCATTAGAAGGGAAGTGGGATTCTCAGAAATAAATACTATGATATGGACAACATGCGGTTGGAGGGAGGACTGCTTTTTCTTTAACAGAGAAAGAAACTTCTCTCCACCCTGCTGGAAGAAGGAATTGCATGGGGTCCACTACAATAGCTCACCAGAAAACCCAGGAGACGCTGAGATGCAAACTGTCACTGCTCAGAGAATGGCCTGTGATGGGAGATCCTTGGAGAAGGGATTATCACTCTCTCTCTTTGGCTTTTACTGACCTGTGGTGTCCGGGACCTCACAGGTGAAGTTTCCTCAGGGGCCCTCACTGCCTAAGCCTTGGCTAAGTAAGGACAGTCTTTCGTCTGTTCCCCTCTGTGTTCACCAGATTTCTACTTTCCACTACCGGGATGCACTGAGGTCGTTTTGTTTCCACGCAGCTAGAAAGGTCTGTTTACATCCTGCTCAAGTCAATTTTGTAAATAATCTCTCCTCTGTGCAAGGCATTTGGAAAAATGGGTATTGGCAAAAGGATACAGAGATGAATACAATATAGTCTCTGCTATCAAAAATCTGATTTGAAAAATGCGTAACTAATACGAGGCAAAGTGAAATTCACTCTAATGACATGCCTATAAAAAAGCTATAGAAGGAAAGAGCGTTGAGATCCTTAAAATTAAGTATTTCACATGAAGTTGGGGTGCATCACTCAGTTGCCAGCAGCAGACAACAACCGTGATGAATGTGAGCAGGAAATGGGTGTAATGAAAGCTCGCTGGGTTGCTCTGGAAATTTCTAGGAATGTCAGGCAAAGAGACTTTGCAGACAAAAGCAGCGTCTAAAATCACATACAGCAAAGCTGGTCTGACCAAGACACCACTGCCACAAAGGCTGGACACAGAGTCCACAGAGTCCAACCCATGGGCAGTGAACCCAACTTTCTGTCCCCAGAGCCACTTTCTGCTGCCTCTGAAAACTGGACATTGGTGCTGTCACCCTCACCAGAGTGGAGTCCATGCCATGTGATCAGGGTCCAGTTGTAAGCTGGAAGTGGGCCATGTGCCCACGCCTCAGCTTTCCAGGTCTGAGAGAACAATCATGATGTTTTCAGCTTCTCTGGAAGGATCCAGCTCTTTATAATTTGATGGAGGTTTTACAAACATATACAGGGCGTTCGCATGCTGGGAGGCCAAACCTAATTGCAACCATCCACTGATGGAGCCAGCTCGATGGACACTCAGCTGAAAGGGAGGAGATGGATAGTCAGCCCACTCTGGCTTACGAGTCTCCTTCCTTTGTTCAGTGAGATAATGCTTTTTATCGCTCATTACCATCCTGGATTCCCTTTTATCTTAGAGTATTTTGTAGTCTCCTTGGTGAGATAATCTGAGCTAGGACTCCTAGGATTTATTTAATCGTGGTATTTTCATTTGTACTCAGGATTATAAACAAGGTTATACTGAAGAGCCAAATGTTTAATTAAGGGGAAAAATAGTGATTCTTTTAAGTTAGGAGGTGATGTGGAAGAAAAGTAGATACTATCACTTGTATTTTCAAAGACACAGTTAGAGATGATTCATAGAGGTGGAAAGTTCATCTCACGGCCAAGATAAGTGTGAGACCACAAAAGTAGAGGTGACACAATCAACTGTTTATTTCTAGACAATGGGCAACATCCCATATGATAAATTTAACCACACAGAATAATTTTAGACTATGAGAAAATGCAATAAAGAAAAGAACCTCGCTGGAGCATTTAACAGGATAGTATGTTTTCCCCAAGAGGCTCTGATTCACTAATAGACACTCCCTTGATTTCCTCTGGCCATTAAATGGAAAAGTTTTACTAATTAAAAGAATTTTCAATCAAGTGATCACACACAGCACAAATGGCTCTATAGAAGATTCAGGGAATGTCCTCTGAATTTCAGGCTCTTATTTATAAACGTCCACTGGAGTTCTCCCTAGATGTTGTTAAGTATGTCCACCCTTTGCCCCCTCGCTGAATCCCCACTTTCATACCAGTTCCTGTCCCTTTCTAACATTTCTTACCTGGTGACGGATGCTACCATATACCCAGGCACCCTACCAGGTACTCGAAGGGAACCAGAAAGCCCTCCCTTGCCTGCGGTCAAATGTCATCTGACAATTAAGTTTGCAAACTCATCCTAGAACAAGCGCGGCTTGTTGACAGGAACACAGCTGTGAGATGCTGACACACAAAGGTACAAAACCTTGCCAAGTCGTCCCTGTACTGCTGCCAATGTAAGTGCAGGGTGACAAGATTGTGAATTAATTGTCAAACTTTTTGTATAACAACAGCTCTGACAGCCATTCCAGAAAAAGAGTTCCAAAACTGCTTTGAAGGGGGGATGAAGCACTGGGTTCAGGGCCTCGCTTCCCACGGGGAGGACTTCAGAGGTGACCGTAGTGATATTCAGAAGGAGACATGGGCGTTTTTTCTAGGATGAGTTTGTGAACTTAACTGTCAGACCGCCATACAATTTAAAAATGAAAAATAATGCTTTTTTTTTTTAAATGGAGATGACTGTAAGCATTAAATAAGAAATGCATCGAAAGTGCTTAGGGCAATCGCCAGCCTACAGTAAATCTCCTCAGTGAGATTTTCCATAATCATTATCAAGAATGAAAGTCATTTTGATAGGGATTCTCAATCAGAGCAGAAGTCTGATATAAAGCAGTTTTGTTTTTTTTTAATAAAGGAACAGGGAGGACAATGGGTAAATGATTGTTTGCATGCCATAAAGAGTGCCAGGCACCAGATGACGCTCTTGGAATCTCCTGAGGGAGAGGGGGTTGTTTACTTCTCAGTGGGAACAGCATTCCAGCACAAAAAAAGAAAGAGAAATCACTGAGATGCATGAGAAGTGACAGCGGCAGCAGCTGCGGCAGCAGTAAATGGTTTACAGGTATTCATTCATGTATTCATCAAACATTTATTAAGCGCCTACCCTGTGCGCTGAGCTTCTTGCTTGGAATACCAAGAACAGGATTCGAAGTGTGCTCCTAGAGGTTCACAGTCTAATAAGAGAATCATCATACGATGTGCATCATAGGATACAGACGCTCCCCCTATATCCTTTAAGGTCAGTAAGACCTCCACGGAGGGGGAAGGAACTGCAGGGCGTGGCCAGAGCAGGAGGTAGGACAGCTGAGAAGGAGCACGGTGCTGTGGCAGAGGCAGGGGTAGGGCAGTTCTGCGAGCCTTGGACGTGGTTGAAACACCTGCCTCTGGTTGCAGCAGCCCCTGGCTTGGCACTGGGACACCAGCCTGGAACTATAACAAGTTTAGTGCTGTTGCCTCTGGAGCCCGGGTCCATCCGAGGTGCCTCCTCGATTGTGGGTTTCTCCAATAGTCATGCATTGTTCATTCAAAAGACCCATATCTCTGGAACCCCTTTACCACCACAGTGCCCAGGCGGGCTGTCAGCTCTTCTCAGGGCTGCTCCGTGGGTCTACTTCCCTCCCACCACACTCTCAAAAGATGCAGCAGTTCATCACTTGCTGGAGGGACAGAAGAGGCCGGGGAGTGAGGAACAAAGGGCCATATTGTGGGCCAGGCACAGTGGCTCATGCCTGTAATTCTAACACTAGGGGAAGCCAAGGCAGGTGGATCACTTGAGCTCAGGAGTTTGAGACCAGCCTGAACAACAATAAGACCACATCTCTACAAAAATTAGAAAAACTAGCCGGGCATTGTGGTGGGCACCTGTAATCCCAGCTCCTCGGGAGGCTGAGGCAAGAGGATCACTTGAGCCTAAGAGTTTGAGGTGGCTGTGAGCTGTGACTTCACAGCACTCTACCCAGGGCCACCAAGTGAGACTCTGTCTCAGAAAGGGGAGGGGGGCACATTGTAGTTGGCTGAGTTATATCTTTGTGCCAAAAAATAAAAGGACTTTCCAGACGTTCTGTGCCTCTCAGGAGGGGAAGCCGCACAGGACACTCACTCACTCTGCTCCCTCACGCTCTTTGTCTCTCTCTATTCCTCTCCGGCCCTCTCCCTCCCTCTCTCTCTATCTATTCCTCTGCCTCTTTCTCCCCACTACGCACTCTCTTATCCACACTGGCCCTTCATATCTCTGTTCAGTCACCCAAACTATCACTTAAGAAAAGTGAACTCCTCCCCATCAAGCCTTTTCCTGCGTGCTCCTGATAGTCACTCCTGCCGTTCTAATCGGGCCAGTCATCGAGAGCTCGAGAAAGGAGGGCACAGAGCTCCCTGCTTCCCATCACGCCTCCTTCTCCTGAGACCTGCAGGTCTCCTGGCTGCTTTACTCGTGACTTTGAATCCAAGGTTCACCTTCACCTGTAAGGCCTTCCGAAAATTACTTGACCTCTCAGGGCCTCAGTGTTTTCAAGTGTAAAATGGGAAGAATCACAGTATCTGCCTAATGTTAGTCAATGATTAAACGAGCTAATACATAGAAAGTGCTTAAAATAAGACCTCTTATATGTATAGGGAGTGCTAAGTGTTATCATCATTTCCTATGAAGTAAGCTGATTTCAGAAAGATACTTGTTAATCTTCCTTAGGGGAAAAAAATCTCTATCCTTGGAGGAAAGGACATTTGACCCATTGGCATAGTGTTGGATCAATTCCTTGGGTTAACCAACCACAGTACCCCACTTTGTACTGAGAAACCCAGGTCTGTTCCGGCCCAGCTGAGCCAGGCTGCATCTGAGGCGCGGCAACCCCTGGGCCTTCTCTTGCTACCTGGGTGTAAAGGCACCAGCTTAATGTCCCCACTCACATCCTCTGTTCTCTCACAGCTGATTCACAATACTTTCCAACTACTGTGAGGGCCCAGGGCCCAGGGATTATACTAGATCAGGTCTTAATCCTGAGGCAGTGGGGATCCACCATGATTCTCTAAAGAGGAAAATGATCATCACACGTCCATTTTAACAAAAGAATTCTGGCAGCAATTTATGTAGGGACACCATTTCGTACACTCCTCAAACAGACCAGGCAAGAGAAGATGGGACTTGGCCCCAGCATGGCAAAAGAAATGGATGTCTTCAGAAGAGGAGCCACCCAAACTTTCACACAAAAGGGAAAGGAGGAAGTTTTCAGCTTAGACAACTGCGGAGGTTAATTGGCATTAATGGAGACAAGTTAAAACTCTAGAGGATTCCTTTCCCCTTGTGCAGTTTGAGGAATTTCTGCACGGAAGTGCATAACAGGCTGTTGGGAATACGGAGCTGCCTCTCGGTAGAAAGGTCCATGAGATAAAGACCTAAGCAATATCTCCATGTAAGAGAGGGCCAAGGTCACCAAAGTGGATGAGGTTGCCCAAGAGCAAGATATAAAGCAGGAAAGGAAAAGAACCAAGAGCAAAATCCTAATGTGCAAAGGGGTGAGGAAGATCAAGGACAAGCACAAGAAGGCACAGTCAGGGACAGGCGAGCCCAAGGTGGGGTCAGAGATGCCGAGACGCGCGGGGCCCAGGAATTGTTCACCCAACCCGACGTGCACAGAACATGCACTATGTGCGAGCCACGGCTGGGCCTGGCGAAAGCATCCTGCACGCAGGGAAAGGGTCTCTGCCCGCGCGGAATCATAGCCAGCAGCAGACAGGGGAGGATCGGGTGGCTGGTGACACATGGTCTGAAACAATCTAGGCAGGTGAGGACCTGGAAACCAAGGGGCAGAGCTGCGGCCACTTTTGACGGCAGCATTCAGGGAGGGGTTTTCTAAGAATGACACACACAGAGATCCAGATGAAGGGGAGGGGACAGCCCTGCAGATGTGTGGACAGTCGTGGTCTAGGGACAAAGGCCACAGGACAGCACACTGTTTGCGGGACAGCAAGTACACTGTCGTCGCTGTGGCAGTAAGCAGCGAGGTGTAATGGGAAACGAGCAAGAGAGCTGGCCGTGCACCTGCCCACACTGGGTCTCACTGAGACATCAAGTGTGAAGACTGAGAAGATGCTATTGGACGTAACGATTGACAGGGCACTGATGACCTCAGTGAGAGCAATTCAGTCAAGTGTTGTGGAAAGAAGCCAAATAGACTTTGGGGTTGGGGAGTGGATGGCACGAGAGAAGGAGAGATGGTATTACAAACTCTCCTCCCATATCTGGGCCAGGGAAGGAAAGGAGAAAGGGCAGGAAAGTGATGGGACTGCAGGCCGGACACAGGACAGGCAGAGTCCTGTGCTCGGAGAGGACCAGATACACGTGGGAGCTTCAGTAGGAATGGAGAAGGACAAAGAGAGGAAGGGCCCAGAATCAGGGACGGGGTTTGGAGAGTGGCGGCCACCCTGAGACATCAACAAAGACAGAAAGCTGACCAGAGAGTTCGAGGGCCTGGGCGTCCAGCAGCCTCCGGGCTGAACCCTGGGGCTGGGGGGCGGAGGGGTAGGCCAGAAGATGAATAGGAACAGACAAGAGAAAAAGAAGAACCATCCCATCTGGGACATTGATGCTCACACACGAGTGTCAATCCCTAGTACAAAGAAATGGGTGGTTAACAGGAAAATAAAACCACACTGTACAATCTCTGCTCACTAACAGGGCATGTTCACAGCTAATTAAATCCAGACACAATTTGTCCGTATCCAGCTATTGTCTGTGCATGTCTGAAATTCTGGTAAGGCATCTCTTTCAAGTATGGTTGGCTGTGAAATACCTAAAATTAAAAGTATTTCAACTTCACTTATCAGGACATTGCAGCGTAGCGCTAACAGCATTGTTTCTGGCACAGGACTGCCTAGGTTTGGACGCCGCCTCTGACGTTTGCCAGCTCTGTGACCTTGGACAAGTTATTTCACCTCTCTATGCCTCATTTTTCTCAGTTATTATATGGGGATTAGACTAATGCCCACCTTCGTAGGGTTATTATGAATATTTATGAATCGCTGAGAGCAGGGTCTGGTAATAAGAGCACTGTATAAATTCTTTTTAAGTAAATTTGTCTTTTGAGCAACAATAATGCTAACCAGTGGACACAAATTAGCCGAATCCTCATTTTAAAACTCTAAACTTTCGTGTTCCCACAACAAGAAAACTCCATGCATTCTACAAATGAAATAGACTCGAAATATTAAGCAACTGTTACGGTCTGAATGTCTGCTCCCCCCAAAGTCATATGTTGACAGTTAATCTCCGACATGGTAGTATTAAAAATCGTTTTTGGCAGGTGTTTAGGCTGTGACAATGGAGCCTTAAAGAATGGAATGGGTAAGAAAAGAGAGCCATGGGTTGTGGTATTTTGTTATAGTAGCCCGCTCAAACTGAAAAGAGTGACTTTTCCAAGACTGCACGGCAAGGCAGAATAGAAGCTGGGATTGGAAGCTGCGTTTACCAGATCCCAAAGCTCATGCTTCTCTCACTAAATCACTGAAAGGGTTTTCCCCTGAAAAGGCTGCATCTATCTAGTAATTTCAGGGTACAGAGGGTCATTTATGTACTTGATGGTATTCTTTTTTGAGTGTTTTATGTGGTATGTTTTCATATCCATCCTGGCAGTAGAATCCAAATCATATCACATCACATGCGCCCCTGCACACGTGCACACACACATACACACACACACACACACACACACACACACACTCCCTTCTCGGTACTGACTTACAGCCAGGTTTCCAGGTTAAGTATAAGGTATGTTAGTTTTGGTTTGATTGTTTTAGACCTTTAATGGCATTTAATACATTAACTTTCTGCCACCCTGAAGTATTTTCAAAATGTCATCTGAAATGATTATTTTGTACTTATCTTTTAGAAGGTTGCTCAAGCCCTACCACAATTATAGAAACCTGATTAAAGGAAAATGAGCTATTTCCCTTCTCTATCTTAGGAATTCCCTCCATAAACAGAGCCATGCACTTCCATTCTGTGACCCTCATGGGCACACAGCCTGTGGCTGCAATCTAGGGCTCCCTAAGTGCCCATCTCCACTGCTCCGTGATGATGTTATCATATATCTGCAGCAAAATGAGAAAAAAATAGAAGGAAAATGTGCAAACATACATGCACTCATCCCTAAACATATCCTAGTTAGCTGAGGTTTTCTTTTTTGGAAAGAACCATTTTATTAGAGATACAACATTATACGATGTTCCAGGTCACAACACCATAACCCCCTGGGCCTGACTTGGGGATTCACTCCAGCCTCACCACCTATTGGCAGATGACCTTAAACTCAGTACCTTAGTTTTTCCTCCTACAGAATGAATGCAGTAGTTTCTACCTGATGGTCTTTTTTGTGAGGATTGAGTTTGTGCATACAAAGTGTTCAGAACATGCCTGGCACAGAGCACTCAAAACGTAACCCACTGGCATCATGATGGCATTTTTCACTTTTGTAAGTGATATCACTAGTGCATGATTGTTAGAGAGCAGGGCTTCTCAACCTTTTTTATCTCACAGCATGCTTAAACCCATACTTAAGCTTCACGGCACACTTAAATTATGTTGATCAAAAAAAGAGTAGAAAAAAAGAATATACTTACTGTGCTTTGAACTTCTTCCAAAAATAATTTAATCAATGTTTTTTTTTTTTTAAGACAGAGTTTCACTATGTCATCCTTGGTAGAGTGCCAGGGCATCACAGCTCACAGCAACCTCAAACTCTTGGGCTTAAGTGATTCTCTTGCCTCAGCCGCCCAAGTAGCTGGGACTACAGGTGCCCACCACAACGCCTTGCTTTATTTTATTGTTGTAGTTGTCATCGTTGTTTGGCAGGCCCGGGCCGGGATTGAACCCGCCAGTTCTGGTGTATGTCGCTGGCGCCTTAGCCGCCGAGCTATAGGCCTTGAGCCTTAATTAATGATCTTTAAAAATTTTTCATGGCACACCTAAAATCCTCTCATAGTACACTATAAGTGTGCTATGGCGCACCAGTTGAAAATCACTGTTATAGAGGTTTGTTTCTTTGTATGTTTAGTTGTGGTTTTTAAAATATTTTTACATGGCCAAATTTAAAAGTTTATAAATGCTGTTGCTAGCACATGGTGGTTGTTGGCTCCTGTTCATTTTGTCAATGGCTATTGTTTTAATATCCCTACCTAAAAAGGAAAAAGTTTAGGAACCTGTGTCAGTCCTGGATTAATGTTTAATATTTCCTAGCCCATGAATCCCTTACATTTCCGAGTGTTGCTCTTCAACCTCAGGAATTGTTTCCTTAGGTCCAGTGGCTGGACCACTAGCCCGCGTGCGGCTGTGAGTTGTGGGACTTCTCCTTTTCATTCAAGCCCGTGGGTAAAGGAGTAAGATGCAGGCAGACTAGTGGAGCTCCTGGGACACGTCCGCCAGCCCTTCTGATTAACGGCTGCACAGCTTCTCAAGCAAGGCAGAAAGATGATCATCAACTCATGTGATGAAACTAGCTTCACATTTGAGCTCTCGGGTATGTAAGAAGGCAGTCTGTCCATTTGCTTTATGCAATGTATCATGTAGTTGCTTTTAAATGTGAAATGACATGAATGCAGTCAGAATTACACTGCCCCAAAATATACATAAAATCTTAAATTGAACCTTAAATTTCTTAAAATCTTGAAAGAAAGTGCAAATACATTCTGAGACTGCTGTAACTGACGTTGGGGTAAGCCGGGCAAGCAGGATTGCTCCCAGTCCCCCAGAACGGTATTCCCTTGAACACTGTCATAGGTTCCCCAGGTTGCCATAACCAAGTGCCACAAACTGAGTGGCTTAAACAACAGATACGTGTTGTGTCCCACATTTCTGAAGTCTAGAAGTGTGAGATCAAGGTGTCATCAGCCACATGTTCCCTCTGAAGGGGCTGCTTCAGCCCCCACACCCCCAGGTGTTGGCAGTTCCTGGGCCTGGGGCAGTGAAACTCCAGTCTTCACCAGGCCTTCACCTTGTGTGTGTGTCTGTCTCCATGTTCAAATGTTTGATCCTGCAATCCTTTTGCTGTTTTTACCCAAAAGGGAAAAAAAGGCATTCTACCAAGAGTCTAAAGCAGCACAATTCATGATCACAAAGATGTGGAAACGACCCAATGCCCTTCAACACAGGAATAGACTGATAATTGTGATATATGTATGCCAGCCCTAAAAGGTAGAGATTATGTATCTTTTACAGCAACTTGGATGGAACTGGAGACCATTCTCCTAAGTCAGTGGTTCTCCACCTGTGGGTCATGACCCACAGAAACTGTATTAAAGAGTTGCAGCATTAGGAAGGTTGAGAACCACTAAGTGAAGTATCAAAAGAACGGAAAAACAAACATCACATGTACCCAGCACTAAATTGGAACTAGTAGATTAACACCTACAGGCTCACATGAGAGAAGAATTCAATGAAATTCAAGCAGGGTGCAGGGGAGATGGGGGGAGGGGCTGGGTAAGTTCCCACCCCGGGTATGTGGCAGGATGCCTCCCTGTGAGACACCCTATAAAAGGCACATTAGTAATTTTAACTGTACAAATGCAAAGATGGAATCTGTATCCTCACATCAATCTGAAACTTTAAAAAACGTCTCCCTTCTGTGGAGTACTTTTCATGTGGATGAGGGTGCAGCCTGCTCCTCAGTGACTTCCTCTTAACCAGCTACAACTGCAACAACCCTGTTTTCAAAGAAAGTCGCATTCCGAGGTCCTGGGAATTAGGGCTTCAGTCTGTCAAGTTGGGGAGACACAATTCAACCCATATCAAAATCTGTTTCAAAAGGGGGGCTCTATGGTCCAAAGGTGGGGGGAAATTGCCAACTCCACTATTTACATCCAAAAATACATCTTCAAAGTAGTAAGCCACTTACAAAAAAAGACATTTGGGGCCGGGTGCGGCGGCTCATGCCTGTAATCCTAGCACTCTGGGAGGCCGAGGTGGCTGAATTGCCTGAGCTCACAGGTTGAAGACAAGCCTAAGCCAGAGTGAGACCTTGTCTCTAAAAATAGCCAACTGTTGTGGCTGGCACCTGTAGTCCCAGCTACTCGGGAGGGTGAGGCAAGACAATCGCTTATGCCCAAGAGTTTGAGGCTGCTGTGAGCTGTGACGCCACGGCACTCTACCAAGGGCGACAAAGTAAGACTCTGTCTCAAAAAATAAAAATAAAAATAAAAAAGACATTTTGTACAATAAGACAACTTTATAAAACCAAGTGTTTCTCAAATTTCGGTGACTTGGGAATCCATGCTCCTAAGTGACATCGTCTACATCCACTGGTGTTCATGAAATACCCCTCAGAAAACGCGACCAGATCTCAAGCAGCGGGATCAGAAAGCAGCGCTCGCCTCCACCATCGTCACTGTCTGAATCAGCAGTGAAAATACATGCCAGGCGACCCTGCAGTGCTGCGACAGTCCCAACCCGCTGGCCTCTTCTCGCCTCTTGTAGAGGAGAGTGGGAGTGTTACCAAGTCCTGGGCGCGGAAGCTCTTCATGGCAATTAGGACAGACTCAGAATCAAGTGGAAGGAAGGGACGCTGTCATTAATCGAGGAGAGGAAAAACAGGACGGCGACATTCTGTCAAAGCTCTTCAAATGAGATCTCGCACTCAAGTGCACAGATAACTGTCGGCAACCGGCAGCGTGGAAGAATTGGTAGGAAACAGCCCAGTGTCGGGATGGCTGTTTTGCTGTTTTATGAGTAGGAAGGAAAATGGGGTGGGGCTGAGCTCTGGGGCGCAGACGGGACAGAGCCACAGCTGGTGGCCTCAGGTGAGGGGGTGGCGCCGGCAGGCCTGAGCTCCTGCCACCTGCGCCACCGGCCCCACCTGTGCCACCTGCGCCACTGGCGCTGCGGATCCCTCGGGTCCTGCGGCCTGACCATGCAGGGCGGACTCTCCGCGCCGGGCCAATGTGCTTTCCTTTTCAAGCAGATGCTGCGTCGTTGCCAGCCTGACTTTGAGATTAACTTTGGCTTATTTTTCCCCGTTTGCCTTCCCAGAGCTGCTTTAATTCCGGGTGCAAGCTGAGCGCCTGTGATTTCATTAATCCTGTATGTTCTGCTCTCAGCAGCTTGGTTCATCACTGGGTCTGCGCTTGGCGTTTTGTTCGCCTCCTTTGGCCTGGCTAGAGCAACTGCTGGCCTGTTTGGCTGGACAGGCTCATTATCAGGCTGGCTTGGGGACTCATATCAGACACTGCAGAGGCTCCGTCTCCTGGTACACAAATGTGCTCAACACCGCGACACCCGCGGAGTCTCCTCTGGGCCTGAAATGGAAAGGGGAGAACGAGCCATCCTAGTGCAGAGAGCAGGACAGCCAACCAGGAGGGTTTAATTGGAAAGCAAACTAGCCTTGGGTGTGTGGAGATGGCTGTGATACCTGAATTTTGATGAGAAACAAATATTGAATAAATCATTGGAAAAATAGGGGAAGAATATGAATCCTTTGGGGGGGAATAAAAACCTTTGCACTGAGTTCAGGTATACCTAAAAGGGGATTTGATCTCATCATAGAAGGCAATTGCTATCTTCTATTTAAAAATGAGGCTTTAACGGCAAATTTCCAAGGCACTCAATCCTATCCTCTAAATCCCAAACACATCCTCACAACGGAACTGCTTACAGGTTGAAAGATTCGCTGAGCAGGAAGATGGGAGATTGAGATGGCCATGCCCCGTGTCACCAAACTCCAGCCAGCGGTGACTCTAAGAGAAGCCCCAGCTCCCAGGTGGCCATTCTTTGAAGCTGTAAAAGATCCATTTTCTTCCCTATTCCCATATCCTTAAAGACCCGTGAGCACACACTCTCACACGTGTACATGCATGTACAGTGCGCACACACTACCACACGTGTACATGCGTGTACCGCGAGCACACACTCCCACACGTGTACATGCACGTACCACAAGCACACACTCCCACACGTGTACATGCACGTACCGTGCACACACACTCCCACACGTGTACGTGCACGTACCGCGCGCACACACTCCCACACGTGTACGTGCACGTACCGCACGCACACACTCTCACACGTGTACGTGCACGTACCGCGCGCACACACTCCCACACGTGTACATGCGTGTACTGCGCGCACACACTCCCACACGTGTACATGCGTGTACCACAAGCACACACTCCCACATGTGTACATGCACGTACCGTGCACACACACTCCCACACGTGTACGTGCATGTACCGCGTGCACACACTCCCACACGTGTACGTGCACATACCGCGCGCACACACTCTCACATGTGTACGTGCACGTACTGCACGCACACACTCCCACACGTGTACATGCACGTACCGCGCGCGCACACTCCCACACGTGTACATGTACGTACCGCGCGCACACACTCCCACACGTGTACATGCATGCACACACGGAAGCACAGCTGGGGTTGCTGCTTCCTCATTTAGAAAAAGAGGGAAAGCATCTATTCTTGAGCCCTGCTCTGACAAGGGCAAACATGCTCACCTGCCTCCCTCTCCATCGCACTTCAAGGGAGGATGTGGAACAAAATAAGCAGGGAACAGATTGGGGGAAACGGTGGGAAAATACTGCTCGGTTCTCCTGGTGAGAAATTGAAACCACCAGACTGTTGTCTCACAATGCAATTGTTCTTCAGTCAGCAACATATTGTAAATTCTGCCTTGGAAACCAAACCAAAAGGCTGCAGAAAGCTTGGAGATCAGGAAAGAAAATGAAAACCAGGAGAGTGATTAGTGATTCCCTCCAAGTGGTCTGGGGTGTTCTGTAAAGCTGCATCATTAGGACAGGCTCCCTGCAGGGCTTCTTCTAAGCAATTCCTTCTCGATGCCCTCAGAGTCAAAACATGCTGTAAGTTCAAGGAAGAATGACTTTCTGAGATGGAAAACGCAACCTCTTTGGGATCTGTGAACCAGAGGGTGGTACAGGAGGGCATTTGATGCTAGGCATTAGAATTGCTACAAGAGATAAAATATGGTGAGAATCCAACCTTGTTTTGGCAAACTTTGCAATATTTTTGCAAAGTTTCCACAGCCAAAGGGGGGAAAAATCAAAGCATTTTATTTCTAACCACATTTTACTTCCCACCCCAATGGCACTCAATTTTTGTTGCTGTTTCCACTAATAAATCACTTTAACAATAGTGTAGTTGCCCCAAGATGGTGAATTTATATTCAAATATATTATATTTTGTTACTGAAACTAAATGTGAGCCAGGCGTGCCAAGGGCCCCATCTGATCCCTTTGCAGAAGGTAGTGGTTCTCAATCTTGGCTGAACTCTGTTGGTACTACCTGGGAAGTTTTTAAAACATAGTGGTGCTAGGATCCTCCCTCCCATTCTGGTCTGGGCTATAGCATGGACACTGTGATTTTTCAGTTTGCAGCCAAGGCTAAGAACCAATGTAAGACTAACATATCACTGGAGGAACATTTCAGGTATGTTCCTCTAGTTCTGTCCTTCCTGGGTTCTCCAATTATTCTCTCCTAAAGAATTTCCTGTTCTGACATTGTAAGTTCAAGTTGCAGCACAGTGACTGGACCGAATACCCTTTAGACCAGCAGTTCTCAACCCACAGGGATGATATTAAAGGGCCACGGCATTAAGAAGGTTGAGAACCACTGCTTTAGATGATGAACTGGGATTGTAATAGGCCAACAGCCCCCCAAAAGACCCGAGTCTGTCTCAGCCTGTCTTGGCCTTCATCCCCAATGTGCCCCCACCCCACCCCCACCTTGGGTTAATTCCACGAACAGTTTTCAGAATAGAACAAGGAAGTTCCTGAGTTCCCAAAACTCCTAGCCACAGGTAAAACAATGGTGAAAGCTTACTCAAGCAGTTTCCCAAGCTACTGAGTCCCCTAAGTGTGTCCCCATGCCAACTGCCACACTGTAGCCCCCCCGACTGTAACCCCCGCCAAGCTAACTGCCACCCTTCTGCTTCTGTGCTCACTTGCCAGCTTGCCAACACAGCCCAAAAATGGCATAAAAATCAGCCTGCTCCTCATTTCGAGGGCCATTTGCCCTTTGGGGCAGTGACCCACCTGCGCAGGTGTAATAAATCACCATCTGATTTATACCTGAAGTGGGGTCCGAGTTTTTCTTCCAGGTGGCACATGAGTACAACAGGATCACCCACTTTCCCTGAGCCTGACCCCTCCATCTCCCTACATTTACCAGATGGTGTGTCAGACACATCAATAACAGAGGAGTTCAGGCAATTTCAGAAAGAAGTTACAGATCTAGAACAGGCAGTTCTACTAAATTGGACTTTCCTGAGCCTCAAAAGGAAGATATTGCTCATGGGTGTCTCCCCCACTATTTCCTGGGGCTTCAGGTCATCCTGTAACAAGCTCCTCCCCCAAGGCCTTTGAAGTCTCTTTGTGGAAATCTCTGTCCTCTCCAGAAAAACTCTTCCCTTCCTACTGCAAAAGCCTCCCTCCCTCACCCCATCTCTCCATCTTCAAAATCAGATTCCTAAGGTTTTGAGAAGCAACTGTCCATGTAAGCCAGATGGGCAGGGATGCTCATACCCTTTCAAGCCTCTCTACCTGACAAGGGAGAAATGGTTTCCAGTCCTGTACCCTCCAGCTGAGCTTTCTTTCCTATAGCCAGAGCTGTAGTCCTAATGGTGACTTCAACTAGTGTGTCTCCGTTAAGCAATTTATCCCAAGAGTGGATTATTGTCCCTCTCAAATGCCTATATACACGGTGTAGTCCCAGCTGAAGGTCTCAAACTTAAATGACTTCAGAGGTCAGGGAAATAAGAAACAAGTTAATGGTCTCAGTCTAGGATAGTAAAATGTTAGGAATAGAATTCACTTTATGCTGTACAATCCAAAAGGCATAAGACACAAAAAGCATTTTAAAGGTCTAAGTCAGCATGAATTGCTGAGATCTAAATCCACATCTGGGCTATTCCACGGACGCATTCCCCTGTATTGACTTGCTCACAAAACGCTTCTCAATTTTAAATATCTAGTGTGTGCCCACTGACCAGATTAGATTAGAAACCACTTAAAAGTCAGGTGGTGTCATTTGTTGGTGAACTACTTAATGCTGCTGTTGGTAGTGAAAATTTATACAAGTAATAACACAGAAATTCAATTTCCAGATAAAAACCTCAGAGAAATCATTTTAAATGTGTGCAAGGTGGTATTGACCGGAATATGCATAAGAGCATTGCTTGCCATGTCCATCCTAGGAAAATGGATAATTAAATTGCTTTCACTAATTTCGTAGACATATGCATAAAATGGACTACTATCCAACAATGAAAATGAAGGCATTAAAGTACCAATGGGTGAATCTCACAAATATGATTCTGAGAGAAAAACTCAAACCATACCACATGGTATACATCATATAAAGTTTACAAATAATGTGAACAAAATCATAACTTTATTAAGAACACATACCCATATAATTAGTTATATTAGTTTGTTAGGGCTGCCTAACAAAGTACCATAGAGTCTGCAGCTTAAACAGCACAAACAGCTCATCATTCTGGACACCAGAAATCCAAGATCAAGGCAGGAGAGGAAAGGAAGGCTCTGGCTTCGGGTGCTTTGTTGGCAATCTCTGGTGTTCCTTGGTTTGTTGGTGCATCACCCTATGTCGCCTTCATATCCACATAGCGTTCCCCCTCAGTGCACATCTATGCTCAAATTTTCCCCACATATAATGACATAATTATGTTGGATTAGCCCCTCCCCCACCATGACCTCTTCTTCACTTCATCATTTGCAAACACCTTAGTTCCAAACATTCACGGGTACCAGAGTTAGGGCTTAAAACATTTTTTGGAGGACACAATTTGAGAATGTAAATACAGAGGGTGCCTCCCCACCAAAATGTAGACACACTTTAAGAAAGGAGAAAACTGTATTAAAATTGTAACAGTCAAGTAACATTTGATTTCTGCAATTACAAGAGGTACTCGACGTGACTTACATTCACCTTTTGTTACCTGGATATATCAAGTATTAAAATTTTAATATAGTTTATTCCTTTCTTAAAAAAATTTTTTGGCACCCTCTGTGTATACAAGGTGGCCTTAAAGTGAAAATTAAATAGTTGTCTCTATCCCCTGTAAATACAAAGAAATCACATCATAATGATAAAGGCCAAATTAAGGGAAGTGGTTACCTCAGAGGAGGAGTATGTGTTCAGGAAGGGGTTAACAAAGGCTTCAACTGCCATGGGAATATTTTATTCCTTACGCTGATTGTAAATACACAAGTGTTTTCTCTATTATTCTTTATTGTTCTTTTCAAGTTTAAAATACTTTGTGGTAATTACAAAATATATACTTTACAATAATTTTTTTTCCTGTGTTTGTTCACATTACTTTATAAAATGTATGAAGGCAGGGCCCTTATATCACAGGACTAACACAGTGCTATGCACATAGTAGGCACTTCAATAAATCTTCAAATTAATTGATGAGGGAGCTATTATTACCACTACCTGCAGATGAGAAAACCAAGAGGAAACAGGTTCAAGGTGCATGACTGCCTGGGGATCGGCAAAGTCAGGGCTTAAAGTCAAGTCTTCTAAGCTTCAAGACTACCGAATGCTGCAGAAATCCAAACACCTTTATTATTTCTTCACTTTTCTCATTGGATACCCATCAGTTTACTGAGCAGTGACATCTTTAGTGACAAACCCACTATTCAAGGAATTTAGAGATCAAGATATTAATACACAGAGACCTGTGGCTACTAGAGATGCTGGCCACCATGTGACTCTGGCCTGGATGTAGATGGGCAGCCTTGAAGAATTACAGAAATCACATCTTCCTTATGACAAAAAGCATATAAATAATGAGCTGGAAGAATCTAGAAGGGGGGAAAGGGTATGATACAGCACATCATTGAGGACAAGGGTACCTAGTACATCTTCCCAATTCCCAATTATTCCCCCTTACCTGGGAATTGTCTCTTAGTCCCCAGAAGTGGATCTTCCCATTAAGTTTATACTGTGAGTCCCCACTCCCTTACTGCAGTCAACTGGACCAGGGATGAACGCCAGACCAAAGCTTGCCATGCGCATGAGGAGCTGGGAGGTATTAATCTCTGCAGCTGAATAGAAATGTGCCATCTGAATTAGGGTCCTGTGGGGTGGCCACATTTCACCTGTTGAAAGAAAGTCTGGAAGGGTGGGGGTGGGAGAACACCAATGAATCAAGAAAAGATAAGAGATGAAAAAGGGAATGATCCCAAGGCTCTCTAGGTGGGTTCATTCCATATCCTTCCTAAACTCTGCCTGTCCTCGGGTGCTGAGAAAGATCCCTATATCCTTAAAACAAATGTCCATTTTACTGAAGTGAGGTCAAGTTATTTCCTGTTACTTGTAACCAGTTACCTGACTGATACAGCTTGGCAGATGGTGGGATAAAGCGCAAAAGACAAAGGAACTGAATTTCCCAGCCTAACAGGTGGCAGGAATGATGCGCCCAATCTCAGCCTTTCAGTCTCTCTTACCTGCTACCTTTCCAACCCACTCAGCAGACAAATTTCCATTTTTTTTCAATCCAGAATGGGAAACAAATGAAAGAAACAAAACCTTCTAAATTATTAGCACGAGCCAAATGGAGCTGGGCAGCCTCCAGCTACCCACTCAGCCACCCTCAAGCAGCTGTCTCTATGAGCTAAATGGGAACAACCACGGCAATAAGAATGCAGCTTTGGGAGCACAGAGCCTGTCCTGGACCCAGGGAGGTGGGGCACGAGGCAGTCAGGGGAGTGGAAAAGGGTTTTGGTGCGGAGAACTTGGTGAGAACTGGCAAAAAGAGGCTGGAGTGGGCGAACCATCAAATGCCTTCTTTACCCTCTTTATAGGTCATATTAGTCACTATTGAATGAGTCAGTGACAGTTTGCAGCCAAGAAAGAAAAAAAAAAGCCCAGCATTTATTGGTATGTCTCCATGTCACCAGCTGCCCCACACTGGCAACAGGCATCTGTTAGATGAAAACATCATCTTTAGGAATTACACAGGACTAAGCTTCACCCAGACCAGGGGTGCCTTACTCAACTTTGTCTCATCAGTAACCAGCCTGATGCCTGGGGGAGGTTTGCACTTAATACATGTTTGGCAAGTATGGTAAATGAAATCAAATGCACTGTCAAGATGAGCAGAGTCAGTCTGCAGGTTGGTAATATCCTCTTGATGACTGCACCCAGAAACAAATGTTTAATGCTAATACATGGAGCCCATATTTATGCCCCAAAGAGAGACAATCAGAAAGCCACTTTTTACCAAGAAAGTTCAAAGGTATGTCTCCTATACTATAGCAGGCCTAGGAAGACAAAACGTAGAAAGAGCATCTAGATGAGCAGTTCTCAACCTGTGTGTGGCAGCCCATCGGAACCGTATTAAAGGGTTGCGGCTTTAGGAAGTTTGAGAACCACTGATCTAGATTATAAACAAACAGAACTTCAGTCCCAAGCAAAGTGATGCCATGAAGCCTTCCCCCATAACGTGGGTGGTTTCCTCCACTGTGCAACCCACTCATGTTTCCTTCCACGTTCCCCACATGTCTACAGGCATGGTAGCTTTTCATCGTTTGATTGACAGGGCTTGTGAGTATTCTAGAAGAGTTGAAAAAATGAGGGAATGCCCAGTTCACACAGTTCAGACAGGGCTGAACACGTCGGACGTTTGGATGTGTCCACCACACGTCTGGTGGACAACTCAACAATGACAGGTGGGCTTAACGCCATCACCAGAAGGGCCCACCAGACACCAGGGACAACAAAAAGGGCTCATGCAACTTTCAAGCCCAGGCGATGGACAGTGCTTCCCAGAACATTGGTGGATGGTTGTTGGATTGATCTGATTTCCACAAGGCCCCACTGCCCAGGAAATCAGTGAGCTTTTGTTGCTGACTGTATTCTTCTACCCATAAATCCTTTAGGTAGACCCTTTCTCACAGCCCAAATTCCATTCTACTTTCTACTCTCTCCATGTCTCAGTGACCCTCACTACCAGACCCTAAGAGCAAGATCACCTGGATCTTTGGCTTCCCTTTTCCAGTATAACATTGGGTCCACGGGTATACACAAGTGCGTTTGCGAGCTGTCCTGTGTTTCTCAAAGCCTTTCCTATCCATTGATCTCTTCTAATTCAAAAGTTTTGCCTTTTAAAACTTTTTATTTTGCTCTGGATCCCAGCAGCCTATTTTGGAAATCAGAAACCCTCAATTTGACTCTTTGCTATCTTTGTCTTTCTTCTACAACAATTCTCATTCTTAAAGCCACAAAAAATGCCTCCAATAGTCTAAGGAATGTGTCACTCACCTTCAAGGAGATGCTGAGGACAAGTGCCCATTTCTTCCTATTATCTTCATGTACCATCTTAACAAAACAAAGAATACCATAAGACAAGCATTTTGCAAATTCTTTTGGAGGAAGAAACATTAGCAATATTATTTTTAAACATGGTACATAAAGAAATTCAGAGCAAGGCTATAAATGGGAAATTTAAAACCACTGTAGTCTCTTCTCAAGTTTTGTGGCCAAGACCTAAAGTCCCTAAATCCCCAACTGGGCTTCTGATGGACAGAGCCCCAGAGAGACCTCAGAAAATGCAAACTCTTAATCACTAGCTGAGCTTTTGCTCCAATTTTTGCTCTCTTGGGTCTTCTATCCCGGTCACCTGAGTTGGTATGTCCAGGAACTGCAAGAATACCGTCATTGTTCAGGCTGAAGTCAAGGCTAGGGATTGTAGATCCTGTCACCTTGGGGCTCCTTTGAGTCCTCAGTCTACAAAATGATGGGTCCGAAACCCTAGGTGTCTCCAACCGATGCTAAATGATATGGAAGGAACAAGAATGAAAGACAGGAAATGGAAATGAGAAAAAGAGAGGGAAAATGTAACTTTGAACCTTGTTCTCACCTCCAACCCAGCCACATCCCTGTCAGAGAAATCCCACTCTGTGTAGTAAGGAGCACACTGGCATCTGCGTATATATGAGCAAAAGAGACACTGTTGGATTCTGAGGCTGATGTCCCAACCCCTTCCTCTGAGTAGCTGATGGAAACCTGTAGCCACTTACAGTCTTGGGAGTCAAGGCTATCTGTACTCCTCTAGCCAACGGAGGCAGGCCGGAATGGACCAAGTCAACTCTCCTTCCAGACTAAGGCTGCTAAATGGATCTGCACAATCAGTTGGAACAAACTTACTTCAGCTATGATGCCCATAGCATTGTTCTTTGCTTTCTGTAAACTGGATTCCTGGAATTTTCCTGACTTCTGCCTTTTCTGAATCTGTTTGCTCAGCTTTTCCTTCCATTTCTGTGAGTGTCTTTCATCCACCTCCACCAATAAAATACCCAAAGGAAGACAAAAAGAAATGTTTTCTATTAAATTAGCCAAGTTGGTTTTTCTTTCTTTCAACCAAAAAAATGCAACCAGCGCATCTAAGGAGTCTTTTCCCTGTTGGTATGTGTCCAGCATCTCACCACCATCCTTCAACCCAGAGCTAGCTACATAATCTGTGGGGCTCAGTGCAAAATGCAAATGGGAGCCCCCTTGTACATAACAGTGAAACAGTGTAATGAAAGTTACTCAAATATGAAGCTTTCTTCTTTCTTCTGTAGTCTCTTTCAATTCTAGTCACGGAGATTATTTTCTTTTTTATGTGATGTTCTCAGTCAAGAAAAATTACGGTTTTAATTATCATAAATTTTATCATTTATCCCAAGCTTCTGCCCTGAAGTCTATTTCACCTGTGGACACCTCGTGGCAAGGGGGTGTCCCTGCATGGTGGCTCGCTTCCATGTCCTTTTTTGTGGAATTCCTGAGAACAAGCAGAGATGGAGAATGTTATGCTTTTCCTATTTAGGTGAGTTTCAGAGAAGCTTCTATAGCCCCACTTAGGAAGGAAGGAGCGAGGCGGGGGGATCCCTGTATATTCATTCTACTGGTTGCTATAAATGCAAATAAAGAGAGAGTCTGCGTGCAGCAGAGAATTCACTAGTGACTCTGTTAGAAAGGACGTGAATATTATAGGAAATGTCCCTAAGAGACGAGAGTGACCCTTCTCATTCCCAAGGCCTCAGCTGTGCCTGCCTGTGGCAATTCAGATACTATGGCATTTAAATCACAGAAATGTGGTTTTGAATTGGAAGAGAGCTTTGCGGCCATCAGACCTAACTTCCTCACTCTACAGATGACATTAGGTGACTTTCTGAGGTCACGGTGCCAGTTAGGAGCAGCACCAGGCAATAGCCTGAATTCTTAACTTCCACCCCATCCTTAGGCACAGCAATCTTTCTCCTGTGTGAGTTTGTTTATACAATGTTCTTGAAAGGACAAAATTATAGAAACGGAGAACAGATTAGTGATTGCCAGGAGTTAGAGGGAAGGTGGATCTGGCTACAGAAAGGAAGTAGGGGCCCCATGCCGTGAATCTTAGTCTGAACTGCACTGACATCAGTATCCTGGTTGTGATATTTGCACCGTAGCTTTAAAAGACACTCATTGGGGGGAACTGGGTAAAGAGTACACAGGGTGTCTGCCGTATTCCTGCCACTGCATGTGAGTCCACAATCATTATCTCAAAATGAAAAGTTTAACTTAAAAAACAATCAACAAAGGACATCTTTAAAGTTTGACAACATTCATTTTAGATCACCAACTTAAAAAGCCCAAATATTAAGTTGATACTAATTGAGATATTGAAATGAACTCTAGTCTCTTACATGACTGATTTGAGATTACGCCTGGATTTTTATTTTGCACATATTATTATTGTTAGGCTTTACTCTTCAGGTTACTTGTTTTTGTCAGCTACCGGACAGCACCCTTCCTAGAGGACAAGAAGTCGTAGCCCCAGAATGCACACAATAGAAGGGACATTGATGCCACTGATGACCAAGACCATTTGCATTGTTCAGATCCAGAGAGACTGGACGTTTCTCAGGCAGCTTACTTCTAGCTGGTTTCATTTCTTCAGGAGATCTCAAGGCAGGAGAATAGGAATTTTTTAAAAAAGGATGCCCATTGAATTCGAAACCCAACAAAGATTATTAAGGCCGTCTGGGTCTGTTAGAACCCATCCCAGAACAGCAGAGAAATATTAGACTGTCACGATTCTTCAGCCTCATCTTAAATTAAATGAATCATTAAAGGATGGTGCCACTTCCCGGAGTAAACATGGTCTCGGCCATCTGTACCAACCAGCATCAGAGAATTACTCATAGTTGTGTGAGTAACAATCAGATACATCTTCCAGAATAGGTATTTTTGAATGTAACTTTAAGGAAAGAGAGAAAGAATAGAGACATTAAAATTCACAGCAAGAATAATGAATTGGCTTCAAAGGAAGTTTTAAACAGGGAAGCTCTTTGTTCTACAGAACTCTCAGTGGGTCACCTTTGATTCTATTTGGAGGTAAAACCAAAGTATATTCGGATGTGATTTGCCTTCTCACAGATAGTATTGCTTTGTAAACCATCATGAGACTGAGGTTACAAATGTTATTAAAATTATTAGGAGTGCGGATACATAAACAAAAAAATATATCAGTACACCACTTTGGGCATTTATTCTGATTTTTATTTTATTTTAGCATTTTGGGACAAAATGAAGACAGTTTGGCAAGATTGGGCTTTTACATAAGAGAAAAAGCCTTTTTTTCCTTCCAAGAGGCAAAGGAAATAAAATTTTTGTTTCACTTATTTATCCATTCCTTCCTTTTCCCTCAGATCCTCCGCATGAGCCCTAAACTAAGTCCCGAAGATACAGCTGTGAATAATAATAATAGCCCCAGACTGTTGATCTATGTTTCATAGGAATCACACACCACCCTAAAAAACAGGGAATCCGGCAGCTTTCTAACAGCCCTGTGAAGTAGGTGTTCCAATCACCCTTGCTATGTCACTCAGGGCACTGAACTTTCCCAAGGTTACAAAGCTAGCTAACAGGTGGGGAAGCTGGGATGTGAACACAGTAATCCCCGCTCCAGAGTCAAAGTCTTAACTGTGCGCTTACGTAGAAAGTGATTGATTTGGCTCTAACCTCACGGAGCTTTTCAGTTTATCATGGGAGACAGACATTAAACAAATAATGTTAATGACTATTAAGAACTGGGAGTTCAAGGCGTGGTGAGAATAAACCAAGGGGAAATGATCCTCTCTCTCTCTTTTCCCAGAATATCTCACTCCTCCCTCCACCTCCGTGGTAAAAACACATCCTCCCTTCTTGTTTCTTTTTTCTCATTGATTACATCAAGGAAGGGGCAGCCACTTGCCTTGTGCTGGTTCCTGGCTACCCTCAGCATATTGCATCTGAAAACTTGTAAATTCTTCATAAGGAAAATTACCTCTGGTCCAGGGTAAACAGCAGAGCTGTAAAACGTGCCTGGCAATTGGGTGTCAATTTCCTAGCTGGCATTTTCTTATGGGCATTAAAAAAAAAAATCTTGCTGTTAGTATTTTATATTTCTTGCTGCTGATATTTCCACTGAAAAAGATTCTTTTAATGTGAGGATTCAAAAGGACAATGTGAAAGGAAAATTAAATAACTTTTTCATCTTACAAAAAGAAAAACCCTTCCTGTGGGAACTAATGGTTAGAGCTCAGTTTTCTTTGCTCGTTGTGGGCCCCACAAGCCTGATTAACACTGCCTTACAATCAAGGCTATTATTCTGGTGGCTACTTCCTCCACAGACCTGCCACCACAGCCCTGCTGACCCTACTTCTTGTTTTCAAGTTCGTACAATAGATCTTTTCTAAAATGTCTCTTTTTCCCTTATGAGAATGAAAGTAGCAGTATTAGCTATTTCCCCCACTGCTTTTCTTTGCAGATTTTTTTTTTTTTTTAATTCCAAGGGCTCTCTCTGGAATGAAAGTACTTTTTCCACTTTGCAAAGGCCTCCTTTCACACTGGAAGAATTGGAGTTTGGTACTAAGTAAAGTGGAGGCCCTCTGACAGTAAAATGATTAGAAACCACTTCGTTCAGAATTCTAATCCCCTGCCCCACTGTGAGCACAGGATTACTCCCTGGAACATGTTTGAGGGGCACTGCAGGAACACGGAGAGACACAGGCCTCAGAGTGAGCCACATTGCATTTAAATTCCAAATCCATCACTTTCTAAGACGTGACCTTGGGCAAGTTAGAGGAACCCTCTAAGCTTCAGTTTCCTCACCTGAAAACTAGTGATACGGATACCTATTTTGCAAGTCTGTTTTGAAGATTCAGTGAGTACAGAACAGGGTCTACCAACATTGTGCCAAAACTGTGACTTTTTCTTCTTTAGGGGGGAGTGGGAGATGGTCCAGGTCAGGGTATAGAGCTTCAGGCAGAGAGCAGAAGAGAGAGAGATTATCCAGGGGTCCTCAAACTGCAGCCCGCGGGCCACATGAGGCGATGTGATTGCATTTGTTCCCGTTTTGTTTTTTGACTTCAAAATAAGATGTGTGCAGTGTGCATAGGAATTTGTTCATATTTTTTCTTTTTTTTTTAACTATAGTCCGGCCCTCTAACGGTCTGAGGGACGGTGAACTGGCCCCCTGTTTAAAAAGTTTGAGGACCTCTGGATTATGCTATGAAGACCTGGAACCTGGGGGTCTAAGAATTAGTGACTGGCAGGACAGCGAGACCAGAGCGCAGACACGCAGGGTGGACCGCTGTTCAGAGCCCGTGATGAAAATTGTGCCTGGAGGCTGCAGTCAGACAGATCTGGGTCCAGTCCAGTCTCTGCCACTTGCTGGTGATTTTTCCTTCTCCTGTAAGGTGGGAGAATTGATACTTGTTTCAAAAGGTCATTATGAGGGTTAAATTAAATAATATTTTCATCATGTTTAACCCAGGTTGTAGCACATAGTAAGTTCTCAATAATTGATAACTGCTTGTTTTACTTTTGGTAGCAATCAGATTAATTTCTAAGTTTTTCCAGGCCTTAATTTACTCAATTAGGTATAGTAGACAATTACTGTTAGAATTGAGACAACCCATTTGAAAACAGATGGTAACACAGTCAGCACAGAAGGGATGGTCAATAATTGTTTCTCCTCTTGCCCACGATCGTTATTACAATAATAACTGGAGACTCCCCTCTTCGTGAAAATGTGTCTCCATGAATGAATAATCTTTGCTTGTGCCTGCTTCTCATAACTTCTTGGTGTTTCTCGCCACCTCTTAGAAATACTGTTTTTGGTCTGTCATTCTCAGAACAGGTCCTTACTGTGACATATTGTTGGTGACCTGGAAGATGTTTGACATTTCCCAAGCAGATTCTCTTATCACAGATCCCACACTTCTATTACTAGCAATTTATTTCCCCATGTCCTCTATAAAACAGAAATTCATTTTAACATTGTGGTTGGAGTGAGTTTTATCAGAAAACTTTCCTTCTTGACAGGAACACTCAGGATCCTAGAAGGGGCTGGATGCTGGAGTAAATGAGGGGTAAGGAAATAGGGGAAAAGGTTTATGAAGAAGGGTAGGCAGAGGGGACAGTTCTCAAAGGAGAACACGTGGCGGAGGGAGGAACCAAGGCCTTTTAGAATTAGTGTCTGTTCTCTCCCTTCCCTTTGTTTCCCTCTTACCCTGCTCTCCCTTCCTTCCTTTTCTGATTTACAGTTACTTTTGTACACTTCAATAACTATAACTACTTTCTCTTTTTCTATCACAGTATTTTAAACAGTTTCCCATTTCCCCTTAGTTTCAGATACCACTTTTATTGCATTTGCAATCCATATGCTGACACAGCACCATTTCCCTCCGTCCTTCTGCCCATTTATATCAAATACTATGCACAAAATTCAGCCTGCTCAGTGTCAAATGCCAGATCCACTTTGTATATGCATTATTTTTGTTCAAGGTAGGTTTTATTCCCACCCTTTCCCATAATAGCGCTCTCTCTCTCTCTCTCACACACACACACACACACACACACACATTCTCCACCATTACTTGACCAGTAAATCAAGGAACTGTCGATTTTTTATACTCTTTAGAGATGTGTGGAAATATTAGGTGGTGAAAGCTGGATCAGCTCAGAGTGAATCAGTGCCTAAAAGCTCGGAAGCACAGAAACTTATCTGATCAGATTTCTCTTTTCTCCTCAAAAAACTTATCCCAGCTTTTGCATTTGTAAAGTGAATGAGTAATCTTGTGAGAAACAGATTTCTCAAAAGATGTGCATAGTCTCTCCAGCTTCTCTTTGGGCTGAATTTTCAAACAAAGAACAGTCTGGCGTTTTGGCAGTTGGAGATATTCAGGTCCAGGGAAACAGAACAGACGCACACCTGAAGGTCGCACACCTGGAGGACACGCTGCTAGGAAGCATGTGTGCTTTGGGAAATGTGAGGGTGAGCCTGTGGTTACCTCCTTTTGGGTTCCACGGAAGCCTGATACAGAGATCAGTGTCTATTCTGGTATTACTTGTAATTGGATCAGGAGTTTGACGTGTAATTTATAACCGAAATTGTTAGAGAACGCAGCTGAAAAAGATATTCCCACACCCTGACCCCAAACGATTCTTTGGACACATCACTAGTGAAGTGCTTTGGGATATAATAATTGCGTCACTATATCTCCCTAGACCCACTAGACTGTAGTCTCTTTGAAGGAAGGCTGAGTGCACATTGCTAAAGTCCCTCATCCCAAACCCCACTCACAGTGCACCTGGCGTGTTCTCTGTCAATTTTTTTGAAGTGAACTGAACAGAGTGGGCATTTGCTAAGTAAATCTTAATGAGTGAAGCTCAAGATGAATAGACTTAAGGTTTAAGCAAGCCTGTTATCACCTTCCCTGCCAGATTCAACACAAATCTAGACTCATTTTTTTTTCTCTATACATATACATGTGTTTATTTGGTTTCCACTTTTTGCCTTCACAAAATTAAAAAGGCTTAAAATTTAACAACAATAACAATGTTTAAGATAAGGACTAGAAACAAAAACCTCGTAAAGAACAAAGATGAATACATTCAGAAAAGAAATCAGACGATTGCTGCCATGAAATATTGAGCAATAATAATAATAATGATGCCAAAAAAGTAACATTCACATTGTCAGATAAGAGTATGTCTATTATAGAATGCTTTGACTCTGAGGTTCAGTATGGCGTCATCAGTTAACTTCTTATTATTATTTTTTTCCAAAATCTCTAAAAATAGACAGCTAATATTTATAAATAAAAATAGAAGATAATTTCAAAAAACAGAGCATGCCAAAAACTTATAGACAATAGAAAAAAAAGAAATACTTCAAAATCATTCTACTTCATCTGGATGCAGGTGATACTAAAATTGGGAAAAAATATATTATTATAAAGGGAAGATACAAACATATTTCACTTATAAATGAGGATGCAATATCCTAAACAACATATTACAAGTTGAATCTGGACTCATTTTAAGGCAGAGACAGTGGCCATAGAAGACCTGCCTTTCTCCCCAGCTATTTTTCTTCTTTTCCTTTTGTTAACAGTCCTGTGCATGTTACATTTATTTGGTTTGTTGCTTTGCGGAATTGTGCATGCAATGCAACTTCCCCTGCTTGTGAGTGGAGACGGTCAATTTATGTGCAACCAGAAATCCTGGCAAGCAGTCCAGTAGCACTGAAATAGTTCTGTCCTGAAAGGGGCCAGTAGCCACCAGTGCAATCACTTCCACGAAGATCTGCCTTTCTAAGGCTGCAACATGGTTATTCATCACAGCACCTTTGTTTACAGAAACTGGAAAGGGCATCAGTTTCTGCTTCTGCCTCCTCCTACACGAGGCTTTGTGACACTGAACAGGTTACCCAACAATACCTTACATTTGAATTTCTGTATATGTTATCCCATTTTTACTCTGTATTAGCTCTTTAGGTTAATTCTTGCTATTTGATCTCCAGATGCTTTCAACAGCCAACTTTTTTAAGGCACCAACCCTGTGTCTTGCAATGTTCAGAGAAATTTTGTAATAGGGCTGCTACCTAGAAATTGTTTCTAATGGTGGTGATCTAGGTAACTCTGATCAACCCTGTCAATGAAGACAATAACACAATGGAGAGATAAAATATAAAAGGCATCTTTTGAAAAGCGCCTAAGAATTAATAACATGCCAAGAATGACTCAGCCATGATGTAGAAGGAGCTGAAGATTGAAAGAAATGAGTTCTACACTGAACTTGATGGTTGAAAGTCGATTTTGCCCTAAATGAACATGGCTACCTATTTGGAAGAAACAACTGTGAAATCAAGTTACGGTTCTAGTGATCTTGAAAAATGAAGGGGACCTGCTCAGTCTGAGGAATCTGACAGCCTCTCCACATTAAGGTGGGACCTTCAAAGGGATACAGACTCGAGTATACCAGAAATAAAAGCAAACGTTGCTAAACCCAGCCGGGTTCATGGCAACTAGGAGGTCCAGGGCACCGCAACACTTAAACTTTAATCAATACTGTCCAAGATTAGGATTTCCCCAAGCTCCTGGCAGAAGCCAATAAAAATCCTCTTTGGAAAAAGATATCATTACCTTAAGCCTGCAGTTATTTATATAAATACTGTGATACCTCAGAATCTGAACTTAATCTGTTCCAGAACCCTGTTCAAATTCCAAATTATTCATGTTCCAAGATAATTCTTCCCCTTTAAAATAATAGAAACTAGCTTAATTCATTCCTGGGTCCCACAGACTCGAATTTTCAAAATGATTTTAACAGTAAATTCACTGAATTTTAAGGTAAAATATTAACAAATAGTAATACTTGAATAAAAATATAAATTAATAAAAATATAAAATCCTAAAAATATAAAGGCCTGTTCCATCACAATTTTCCACTTGGTTTGAAACATATCCTTCACTGTCCACAAACTACTTCGACTCCTTTACAAACTTTCCTGAGGCTTCCAGATTAGAACTAGCAGCCTCTCCCGGCATCACAACACTAGGGATCCCAGTCCCTTTCTTAAGGTTCTTGAACCACCTCCTACTGGCTTTTGACTCCTTTTGAGCACTAGTATCAGGCAGGCCTTTCACTAAACCATCTGGAGGACCTTGGCTTTCTCACAAATCATTGTCTCAGAAATCGCATCACCAGCCAGCTGTTTTCCGTTGATCCAAACTAAGAGGAGTCTTTCCATCTCTTCCATGCTTTTCGACCTCCTACTGGTCAGCATCATAACCCCTTTCACCACACTGGCTGCTTTAATAGCTTCTTTATTTTTCAAAATTGCACAGTCAATTTAGGCACCCCAAACATTCTAGCAAGATGGGGCCACACTGTACCGCTTTTATGCTTAGTGGTAAGAACTTTCTTAACTTCAATTGTAGCTCTAACAGCTTTCCTCTTACTCTTATTTTCAGGATCCATGGTGAATACCCTGAGTTGTTACTATATGTTTAAAAGAGAAAAAAAACACAAAACAGGCACATAAGCATAAAATCAGCAGTGAAAATCACACAAGATGCTTTCACTACAGCTTTCAACAATGAACTGAACAACAAAGCATATGGCAGCCCCATGCTGGGAGAACATGGGCACAAGAACGTCGGAACAATGTGCTGGGCATTTGGATTCCAACCCAGCATTCAGATTTCAGGCAAAATCTGCTCAATTTTTCATTCAAATTCCAAGTTGTTTGAGTTCTGCAGCATTCAGATTCTGGGGGCAATACTATAATCTTTAAAAATATGATGTTCAAAGCAGAGATACAAAGACAACAGGGAACACGATACCATAAGCAGGACAAGCAGAGAAAACAGACGTTAGAAACAGACCATCTTAACGTGGTTCTTGCTGAGTCAAGGATTTAAATGGTGAGGGGTAGGAGGGAAAAATGCCAATAAACCTATGTCACCTGCAGATTTACTGCTACAGAGATTAGAACTCACCCTTCTGGGAACTCTGGGATCCAGTAAGCCTCAGAGCTATTTACCTTAGGGGCAAGATAGCAGAGGCAGGGCTGTTCCCAGGGTGACCAGCACTTGAGGCCTGTGAGTTTCAGCCTCCAGAGAAAGCCCTCAAACAAAGATATCAGATGCTGGCACCTCCGAGCATCAGCACGCATTAAAATGGTTACAGGGTGAGAGAACAGGGGAGGGGCAACAAGAGCATCTTCTATATTCACACAACGTGTTATGATTAAATTATCAGACACAGGCAATAAAATAACACATTTTGCTCACCATGTTTCAATAAATAAGAAGCATGCTGTGAGAATAAGAATAAGTTACACATCAAGAGTTGAAGAAGAACCAAATAGAACTTCTCAAACATAAATTACAATAACTGAAATTCAGAACTACATTTCTGCATGTAAACCAGATTAGACCCAGCTGGAAAGAGAATTGGTGAATTAAAAGATAGGCCTGGAGATAGTGTAAGAAATGCCACACAAAGAAACCAAAACACAGGGTGTCGAAAAAATAAGGTAAAATACAGAGACGATACTATGGTAACATCTGTACATATTAATATTTAAACCAGATTCCTAGAAGGAGAGGAGAAGGAGAATGGGATGAGAGCAATATTTGAACAGAAATGACAGGTGATTTTCCAGAATTGGGAAATTAAACTCAAAGCTTGTATTATAAGCTCTTCCCTCGTGTTTGGGGGAGACTTGGATCTCTTTATCACAACCTTCTTCATTGTTTAACATTTACCTTTCTTTTTCTTCATTTACTCTTATCAGCTGTATTTGCCCTGGAAAAGTCTGTACTATCTCTGGTCCATAGGAGAATGATGATAATGCAACTCCCCAATTCCTTATATAAAAAAAAAGGGTGGAGGACTTGGTGAGTGTCTTCAAAAGAACTCATTTAGGGGTGAAGAGATGCTTGCTACAATGAAGTGTTTTTTTGAAATGATATTGGGAGGAGCATAGCGCAGGAAAGCCTTGTGCCCTCTGAGCTTGAAAAGCCTTCTCCAAGGAGAGGACACCTCAACTGGGTCATAAAAAGTCTTAAGGGATGAGTGGGAGTTTTTCAGACTAAGAAGGTGGAATGGACATTTTGGACAGAAGGAAAAAATAATCTATCCAGTTGTCAAGACATTATCACTCATGGAATGTTTGAGGGAAAAGAAACAATGCAGTAGGCTGGAGGATGGATTACATGATGGGGAGGAAGGAAGATCTGCTGAAGAAGGAAGATGACACTTCAATGGACTGGAAACCCCTTTAAGGAATTTGGTTCTGGCGCAATAACCAATACTGCTCAAACTGGAGTCCGTAGCCTTGAGGCAGAGTGAGTGGGTGAACTTTTTCACCCCTTCACCCCAAAAGATGAAGAAAAGCTTTATTCCCCCAGTTTGGTGAGAACCTAAACAAAATAAAACCAAAGCAAACAAACAAGAACCCTAAAATGAAAACTTCTATGTTCTGGGTCATTTAGTGATTACCATATCTGGTGCCCATGGTTCCCTTCGAGTCACCTTGGATCCAGTGTGGGAGGTGAATACTCGATGTATTCCATTTTGTAAGTCAGTGATCACGTTAGCTATAAAACTGTCAGGAGTGATAGGGCCTGTGGCACATTAGAGATCAGATGCCTCATTTTTAAAAAGTACTTTCAAATCTAATTTTAAAGGAAATATTTCTGTGCGGTCCAAACAAAACACTGCACCACCAGTTTGCAACCCTGACCTCAAGGGGCAGTTTTCAACTTTTAATGTGCTACTTAAGTATATTTGATTGTATGGTATTAGATCGACACATCCAAGAAGCAAAACGACAATTGTCCTACCCTGAATTCATTGTATTCATGTTGTATTATTTTACCAGTTACAATGACAAAACCTTTCTCATAGATGATTAAAACACATTTTCCTCAAATATGACTTTTGTTCATTAAGGTAGACAATACATTGAGAAATCATGATAATAACATTGCACAGAGGAATAAGGACGCCGCTTTAAGTCTTTCTGCTTTATAACAAATGAACAGAGGTAGATTTATTAAGCAAATGCTTTGTTTATGCCAAGTCAAGGCCAAATAACATCATGGGGCACTGTACAAAGGAGGCTTTTGCTATAATTTAAATAGACTTTCTTCCAAATTTCAGACAAAATGGAAACAATGATAGAAAACTTGATGTATGGTTAAGGCATTACAAAATGATCTGAATGAGTCACTTGCCGTATTTACTGATGTCATCCACTAGCTCTGGGCTGGGGCTATGAATAGGTTTTTCAACAACTATAAAAAAAAAAATGAGCATGGATGGAGCTGGAAAATATTCTTCTTAGTAAAGTATCTCAGGAATGGAAAAAAAAGTATCCAATGTACTCAGTACTACTGTGAAACCAATTTATAATCACTCACACTTGCATATGAAAAATGAAACACAACTTTAATCTATGGTGAAGGAGGGAAGGGGAGAGGGAGGGATAGGGAGGAGGTGGGAGAAATAGTAAGAGATAGTAGGGGGACCACAACTATGGAGCACATTGCAAGTACAAGCTGCTTCTATCATGTGTAGAACACAAATGTCCTAATGCTATAATTGGGTAAATGAGATGAAAGCTATGCTGATTAGTATGATGTAAGCACTCCAATTGGTACAAATAATCAACACACTGAAATGGCATAAATGTATTTATGATCTATGTACAAAAGACTTCATAAAAATAAATAAATAAATAAATAACACTAGGGTGTCACCCATAAAAGAAAGGAATGTCTGTATCTCAGGATCAATCATAATAAAAGACTGGAACACTTTCAGAACTCTCCTTCAAAAAAAAAATGACAATGGGGAGGTGGAGCAAGATGGCAGCCGAGTAACAGCTTCCTTGCATCTGGGCACCGTGAGTCTGGGGAGATAGGACTCCAGGCATCTCTGGCTGGTGGGAACTGCCTATCATCACTCCTATGAAGATACAGGGAGTCAGCGAGAGACTTCTGGACCCCAAGAGGAAGACTAAAACAGTGGAAAACCGGCAAGTGGTCGCGTGTGTTCAATCCGTCTAAACCCGCCCACAACTGTAAGTTCAGTAGCAGCGAGACTGCAAACCAGAAAGGCCTTACCTGTGAACTGTTTTGATGTCCTTGGACTTGGCACTGAGTTGAACTGCCTTGGGGAAGGCCTGAGCGAGAGTGCGGAGAACTTTGGCCGTTGTCTAGGGCCCCAGTCTGAGCCGCTGAGCCAGACGGAGCTAATAGTGTTTGGCGGTGGGTCACACGGATCCATTGTCAAGTGATCTGCCCCGGCAAGCTCCGCCCTCAGGGTCGCAGAGCTAGAAACGGGTGGGAGCTGGTAACCCAGCAACCAAGTAGCCTAAGGGTGGGGTTTGAGCTGCCTTGCAGCTCTAACCCTCAGGGGCAGAGTGAGACCGGTTTTGGCACATTGAGTAAGTGGATAGCCACTTCAGCAGCGATTCCAGCGAGAAAGCTGGGAAAGCTTCTGCTCAGCAAGTTTACAAGTTCAAAGTGCCTTTTAAGTAGGCTGAAGAGAGATTTAGGGTGTCTACCTGCTGGGGTTTGAGAAATCAGCAGCCTCCAGTCGTATCAGAACTGTGACTAACATCTCATACCCCAGAAGACCACGTGTTGCCCAGACAATATTCAATAACATATACAAACTGCTTTGTTTTCGGTTGTGTATTTTTTTCTTCTTTTTTTTTTGGTTTGGTTGTTTTTTTTCTTTGTTTATTTTGACATTGCTGATGTTCTTTTGTTTTTTTAATTTCAATCTTTTCCACACAGATCCCTTTTTCTTTCTCAATTTTCCTAGTTTAATTATAATTTCCCATTGCTGCCTTTTTTAATAACTTCAACTTCATTTTTGCTAGTGTTTCTACCGATATAATTTGGTTTTTCACCCAATTTTATCCCCGTAAAGTTTTCTGTTTGCTTCTTTTGGTTTGATTTATAGCATTTTTGTCTTTCCTCTCTACTTGGTGGAGGTGGGGTACTGTGTCTGATCAGGTTAGCAAAGAGCTGCTGACCTCAGGGGAACCACGCAACTGGGCACCCCCAGAAGGTGGGGGTTTTTTAAGGTTGTGTCAAAGTACCCTACTGTACACCTATATTGCCCTGTCTCCCTCTTTCTGTGCCTCTCTTCTTTTTGTCAATATTCCTTATACCGACCCCCTCTCCTTTCTCTATCTTTCTTTTTTTCTTATCACTCGGTCCTCCTTTCTTTCATCCCCTTTTTTTGCTCTTCAACCTTCTCACCCTTCTGGTCCTGTAACCCTTAGTCCACAGGCACAAGAACTTAAAGAGCAAGAGGAAGTGAAAGGAAAATTAGGGCAAGGAAACAGATAAAAGAAATCACTCATGAGGAAGAATCAGCAGAAAACTCCAGGCAACATGAAGAACCAGTCTAGAACAACCCCACCAAGGGACCATGAGGTAGCTACTGCAGAGGATTCCACCAGTATAGAAATGTTAGGAATGACAGAAAGGGAATTTAGAATACACATGTTGAAAACAATGAAAGAAATGATGGAAACAATGAAGGAAATTGCTAATAAAGTGGAAAATAACCAAAAGGAAATCCAAAAACAGAATCAAATAAGAGATGAACGATATGAAGAATATAAAAAGGATATAGCAGACCTGAAGGAACTGAAACAGTCAATTAGGGAACTTAAAGATACAATGGAAAGTATCAGCAACAGGTTAGACCATGCAGAAGAAAGAATTTCAGAGGTAGAAGACAAAGTTCTTGAGATAACTCAGACAGTAAAAGAGGCAGAAAAGAAGAGAGAGAAAGCAGAACGTTCACTGTCAGAATTATGGGACTTTATGAAGCGTTCCAACATACGAGTTATAGGAATTCCAGAAGGGGAAGAAGAATGCCCCAGAAGAATGGAAGCCATACTAGAGAATATTATAAAAGAAAATTTCCCAAACATCACCAAAGAGTCTGACACACTGCTTTCAGAGGGATATCGGACCCCGGGTCGCCTCAACTCTAACCGAGCTTCTCCAAGACACATTGTGATGAACCTGTCCAAAGTCAAGACAAAAGAAAAGATTCTGCAAGCTGCCAGGAGTAAGCGCCAGTTGACCTACAGGGGCAAATCCATCAGAGTTACCGCAGACTTCTCTAATGAAACTTTCCAAGCAAGAAGACAATGGTCATCTACCTTTAACCTACTTAAACAGAACAATTTTCAGCCCAGAATTCTGTACCCTGCTAAGCTAAGCTTCAGAATTGACAGAGAAATCAAATCATTTACGGATATACAAACATTGAGGAAATTTGCCACAACAAGACCAGCTCTACAGGAAATACTTCAACCTGTTCTGCACACTGACCACCACAATGGATCAGCAGCAAAGTAAGAACTCAAAAATCAAAGGACAAAACCTAACCTCCACACTGATGCAAAAGATAAAACTACGCAATGGACTCTCACATAATAAGACGAATAGAATACTACCACACTTATCAATTATCTCAATAAATGTTAATGGCTTGAATTCCCCACTGAAGAGACATAGATTGGCTGACTGGATTAAAAAACACAAGCCATCCATTTGCTGTCTGCAAGAAACACACCTGGCCTCAAAAGACAAATTAAAGCTCCGAGTCAAGGGTTGGAAGACAATTTTTCAGGCAAACGGAATTCAGAAGAAAAGAGGAGTTGCAATCTTATTTTCAGATACATGTGGATTTAAAGCAACTAAAGTCAAAAAAGACAAAGATGGTCACTTTATATTGGTCAAGGGAAAACTACAACAAGAAGACATTTCAATTCTAAATATTTATGCACCCAATTTAAATGCTCCCAGATTCTTGAAGCAGACCTTACTCAGTCTGAGCAATATGATATCTGATAATACCATAATAACAGGGGACTTTAACACACCTCTTACAGAGCTGGACAGATCCTCTAAACAGAAATTAAACAAAGATGTAAGAGATTTAAATGAGACCCTAGAACAACTATGCTTGATAGATGCATATAGAACACTCCACCCCAAAGATAAAGAATATACATTCTTCTCATCACCCCATGGAACATTCTCCAAAATTGATCATATCCTGGGACACAAAACAAATATCAACAGAATCAAAAGAATTGAAATTTTACCTTGTATCTTTTCAGACCATAAGGCACTAAAGGTGGAACTCAACTCTAACAAAAATGCTCAAGCCCACCCAAAGGCATGGAAATTAAACAATCTTCTGTTGAATAACAGATGGGTGAAGGAAGAAATAAAACAGGAAATCATTAACTTCCTTGAGCATAACAACAATGAAGACACAAGCTACCAAAACCTGTGGGATACTGCAAAAGCAGTTTTGAGAGGAAAATTCATCGCTTTAGATGCCTACATTCGAAAAACAGAAAGAGAGCACATCAACAATCTCACAAGAGATCTTATGGAATTGGAAAAAGAAGAACAATCTAAGCCTAAACTCAGTAGAAGAAAAGAAATATCCAAAATCAAATCAGAGATCAATGAAATTGAAAACAAAAGACTCATTCAGAAAATTAATGAAATAAGGAGTTGGTTTTTTGAAAAAATAAATAAAATAGATAAACCATTAGCCAGACTAACTAGAAATAGAAAAGTAAAATCTCTAATAACCTCAATCAGAAACGATATAGGGGAAATAACAACTGATCCCACAGAGATACTAGAGATCATCTCTGAATACTACCAGAAACTCTATGCCCAGAAATTTGACAATATGAAGGAAATGGATCAATATTTGGAATCACACCCTCTCCCTAGACTTAGCCAGGAAGAAACAGACCTCCTGAACAGACCAATTTCAAGCACTGAGATCAAAGAAACAATAAAAAAGCTTCCAACTAAAAAATGCCCTGGTCCAGATGGCTTCACTCCAGAATTCTATCAAACCTTCAAGGAAGAGCTTATTCCTGTACTGCAGAAATTATTCCAAAAAACTGAGGAAGAAGGAATCTTCCCCAACACATTCTATGAAGCAAACATCACCCTGATACCAAAACCAGGAAAAGACCCAAAAAAAAATTTCAGACCAATCTCACTCATGAACATAGATGCAAAAATTCTCAACAAAATCCTAGCCAATAGATTACAGCTTATCATCAAAAAAGTCATTCATCATGATCAAGTAGGCTCCATCCCAGGGATGCAAGGCTGGTTTAACATACGCAAGTCTATAAACGTTATCCACCATATTAACAGAAGCAAAAATAAAGATCACATGATCCTCTCAATAGATGCAGAAAAAGCATTTGATAAAATCCAGCATCCTTTTCTAATTAGAACTCTGAAGAGTATAGGCATAGGTGGCACATTTCTAAAACTGATTGAAGCTATCTATGACAAACCCACAGCCAATATTTTACTGAATGGAGTAAAACTGAAAGCTTTTCCTCTTAGAACTGGAACCAGACAAGGTTGTCCTCTGTCACCTTTACTATTCAACGTAGTGCTGGAAGTTCTAGCCAATACAATTAGGCAAGACAAGGAAATCAAGGGAATCCAAATGGGAGCAGAGGAGGTCAAACTCTCCCTCTTTGCTGACGACATGATCTTATACTTAGAGAACCCCAAAGACTCAACCACAAGACTCCTAGAAGTCATCAAAAAATACAGTAATGTTTCAGGATATAAAATCAATGTCCACAAGTCAGTAGCCTTTGTATACACCAATAACAGTCAAAATGAGAAGCTAATTAAGGACACAACTCCCTTCACCATAGTTTCAAAGAAAATGAAATACCTAGGAATATACCTAACGAAGGAGGTGAACGACCTCTATAAAGAAAACTATGAAATCCTCAGAAAGGAAATAGCAGAGGATATTAACAAATGGAAGAACATACCATGCTCATGGATAGGAGGAATCAACATTGTTAAAATGTCTATACTTCCCAAAGCTATCTACCTATTCAATGCCATTCCTATCAAAGTACCTACATTGTACTTTCAAGATTTGGAAAAAATGATTCTGCATTTTGTATGGAACCAGAAAAAACCCCGTATAGCTAAGGCAGTTCTTAGTAACAAAAATAAAGCTGGGGGCATCAGCATACCAGATTTTAGTCTGTACTACAAAGCCATAGAGCTCAAGACAGCATGGTACTGGCACAAAAACAGAGACATAGACACTTGGAATCGAATTGAACACCAAGAAATGAAACTAACATCTTACAACCACCTAATCTTTGATAAACCAAACAAGAACTTACCTTGGGGGAAAGACTCCCTATTCAATAAATGGTGTTGGGAGAACTGGATGTCTACATGTAAAAGACTGAAACTGGACCCACACCTTTCCCCACTCACAAAAATTGATTCAAGATGGATAAAGGACTTAAACTTAAGGCATGAAACAATAAAAATCCTCCAAGAAAGCATAGGAAAAACACTGGAAGATATTGGCCTGGGGGAAGACTTCATGAAGAAGACTGCCATGGCAATTGCAACAACATCAAAAATAAACAAATGGGACTTCATTAAACTGAAAAGCTTCTGTACAGCTAAGGACACAATAACCAAAGCAAAGAGACAACCTACACAATGGGAAAGGATATTTGCATATTTTCAATCAGACAAAAGCTTGATAACCAGGATCTATAGAGAACTCAAATTAATCCACATGAAAAAAGCCAACAATCCCTTATATCAATGGGCAAGAGACATGAATAGAACTTTCTCTAAAGATGACAGACGAATGGCTAACAAACATATGAAAAAATGTTCATCATCTCTATATATTAGAGAAATGCAAATCAAAACAACCCTGAGATATCATCTAACCCCAGTGAGAATGGCCCACATCACAAAATATCAAAACTGCAGATGCTGGCGTGGATGTGGAGAGAAGGGAACACTTTTACACTGCTGGTGGGACTGCAAACTAGTACAACCTTTCTGGAAGGAAGTATGGAGAAACCTCAAAGCACTCAACCTAGACCTCCCATTCGATCCTGCAATCCCATTACTGGGCATCTACCCAGAAGGAAAAAAATCCTTTTATCATAAGGACACTTGTACTAGACTGTTTATGGCAGCTCAATTTACCATTGCCAAAATGTGGAAACAGCCTAAATGCCCACCAACCCAGGAATGGATTAACAAGCTGTGGTATATGTATACCATGGAATACTATTCAGCTATTAAAAAAAATGGAGACTTTACATCCTTCGTATTAACCTGGATGGAAGTGGAAGACATTATTCTTAGTAAAGCATCACAAAAATGGAGAAGCATGAATCCTATGTACTCAATCTTGATATGAGGACAATTAATGACAATTAAGTTTATGGGGGGGGAAGCAGAAAGAGGGATGGAGGGAAGAGGGTGGGGCCTTAGTGTGTGTCACACTTTATGGGGGCAAGACATGATTGCAAGAGGGACTTTACCTAACAATTGCAATCAGTGTAACTGGCTTATTGTACCCTCAATGAATCCCCAACAATAAAAAAAAAAAAAAAAAGTTATAAAAAAAAAAAAATGACAATGACTCCAAATATTATATTTCTATTCACAAATCCAATAAAAAATGGATCAGATACTCATTCAATGCAGATTTAAATATGGGATAATGATAACCTTATCTTCAAGTGTACAAGATAGTCTCGTAGTGATCAAGGGATGGCTCAGTCAAATTGGCATTTGGGGTCACTTCATAGGCAGAACTAGGAAACGTGGGTGGTCTGAATCTCCTAACACAGTGAACAAAACCGTGTTGTGACCTAAGGCGATTAGGAACAGCATTCCAAGTAGACATCATTGCCCTTTTTAGTATTTTTCTATTGAAGACACAGAAACAGATTGAAGATACAGCATAGAAATTGAGGAAGATTTAGCTTTATCTTTCTACTATTAATCTTTCAAATTAGAATAATGAGAATTTTGTTGATTTCATATTTTTGTTTATATTGAATTATCTATTCACTTTTGGATTTGGGAGGAACCTGGGAGGAAAAGAAGTTGCCTAGTTGTATGTTTCTATAGATATTTTTAATGTTCTCATCAATAATTTAAGCCAACACTGGAAGTCTGAAAAACTCTTTTTTCCCTTTAAAAGAGAAACCCTATTATAGGCCTTACATTGATATTGAAAAATTTAAAAAGAAGAGTGGGTGATCGGAATATTTTTTTAAATTTTAATGTCAGACCCTCAGACGGTGTGTGATGGTTAGGAGGGAGAGAGGCAAGATCTGAAGCGGGAGTTCAGTCAGGAAGCTGTTTCAGGAACCCAATTGCGAGGTAATGAGGATTTTAAGAAAAATGTTGCTTCAGGATAGAGGAGAGAGGCTTGACATGTGGCCTGCCAAGTAGGTCCCTTGTGGCTCCCCTCCTGCTATCCACAATGACTGGAGATATCAACGGCAGGGCAACAGGGGAGGAATAGGCTTTACTGGGGCAGATGACACTTTACTAGCTGGATCAAGATAACCCTATTACAGTACAAGAATATGGGGAAAGGGGCAAGGGAGGCGAGGGGTGAGGGGAGGATGGATGGAGGGAGGGTAATTGATTGGGACCACACCTACGGTGCATCTCAGAAAGGTACAGGTGAAACTTACTAAATGTGGAATATAAATGTCTGAACACAATAACTAAGAAAATGCCATGAAGGCTATGTTAACCAGTTCAATGAAAATATTTCAAATTGTATATAAAACCAGCACATTGTACCCCATGTTTGCTATAATTAATTAAAAAAAAATACATGAAAAAAAAAGAAAAGGTACAAGTCTCTGGGTCTTAAGATTTCACAGAGGATTATGCTGAGGTCTAAGCTCCACCAGACATGCATTTCGGGTCTATGTTCCAGAGGAAATTCCCCTCCACACACACACACACATGCTCAGCTGTAAGTTTCTGTCCTTACAGGGTAAGCTTGAGAACACAGTCGCACCACTGGAAGATTACACAGGCTGCCTGCCACAAAACTGAATTTAAGGCACCAACAGTTAGGGAGTGACTCGGAAGGCTAGCGCTATAGAATCTAGAAAACTTGGGCCCATGAGATGTTGTAGCTGAGAGAGGAAACTTCTTTACATATGGGAAGTGGAGTTTGGATGCAGGCCTTTGGGGAGAAGAAGAATCCTTGTTCCAGCTGGCTTGTTGTTCAAACTACAGCAGGGAGCTTCTAGAATCACTTCTGGACAATTCTGTTCATTACTCCACAATTTAAAAGTTATTTTACAGATGGAATTAATAAGAATTAGTGATTAACTGGATTTGGAGGAGTGAGTGACACAGGGAAAGAAGAGTCCAGAATTACTCTGGGGATTATACATTAGCTAATTCAGAGAAGAGGATTTCATGTACTAAGAGGCGACAGAAGAGGAATAGGCTTTCTGGGGGACAGCAGAGAGGTTGCATTTGTGTTTGGGTCTGCTGAGTTTGAGGTCTCTATGAGACATTCATTTGAGAGAAATGTAGATTAGGGAATATTGATTTGAAAGTCACATGTACTGGTTATATGTGAAGCTTGGGAGGTGAATGACACTGACATTATTCCATGTAGATTGGGAAGAGAAGGGGAGGGAATTTTAACATTTAAAAGGCAGTGTAGTAAATCAACTGTTAAGTGGGGATGAGGCGGAGGATGGCAAGGAAAAAAAAGTTTTAGATTTCAGAAAAAACATGACTTAAAAGCCAAAGAGCTGTCAACAAAATGAGCCATTCAGATAGTGTGAGAATATTTAGGAAAGTAGTGAAATCATGTTTTCCCTCTGAGAAATGGCTGGGTTGGAAAGGGAGATGACTTCTTTTTAAGAAGTTTGCTGATGAAAAGAAGAGGAAAGGGAAGATGACTAAGAGATCAAAGGGGAATCAGAGGGGAGGGTAAATGTTCTTTGTTTTACTATAAAATCGTATAAAGGAAATACCTTTGAAGGCTTCCAGTTATGTTATATAAGATACATGGGGCCAGGTGCGGTGGCTCATGCCTATAGTCCTAGCCCTCTGGGAGGCCAAGGCAGGAAGATCCCTTGAGTTCAGAAGTTCAAGACCAGACCCTGTTTCTACCAAAAATTTAAAAAAGAAAGTTTGGGGCCTATAGACTACACCTGTAGTCCGAGCTTCTGGGGAGTCTATGGCAGGAGGATCGCTTGAGCCCACGAGTTTGAGCACAGTGTGCTGTGATGATACTACTGTATTTTACCCAGGGTGACAGAGCCAGACTCGGCCTCCAAAAAAAGAAAAAGATATGCAGGATAAAGTTAGGTCATATTTCAAGCTGTTACTTGTTGTTTTTATTTTAATGGTAACTAGTTTTTAAGACACTTGCCAGAGACTTTGTTTTAAGCATGAAGTGGATTTTCAAAATAGTTTCTCAATACCCTTCTCCAACTCTTTCTTCCTTTGTTTTCAGCCCCTCTCAATCAGCCTTCCCCTAACTCCCAAGACTCGAGTATTCTATCAAAAATAAACTTTCAGGTACATCACTCAAATGTTCGTGCCTTCCACAAGATGGTCCTTGCTCAGATTCCAGTATTGGTTAGCACCTATTCACTCCATCTCTTCGGGCACTGCCCAGGGTGGGAGTCAGAGGAGTAATTGTATGATCACAATACAGTATGCTGAGAAAGCTGAAAAACAAGATCTAGAGACTTCCTCCATGAGGTAACGGCAGAGCTGAGTCCTCAGGAACCGTCAAGAGGTGCCTCAGCCTCCTGAGTAGCTGGGACCATCTGTGTGCACTACCACATCTGACTAATTTTTTAAAATTATTTGTAGAAATGGAGTCTCACTTGATTGCCCAGACAGGTCCGAAATTTCTGGCCTCAGATGATCTTCCCACCTTGGCCACTCAAAGTGCTAATATTGAGTCACTGTGCCCAGGATCAGTTTGGCTATTGACTACTAGGGTCCTTTACTACAATAAAATCCTGTTAATACTTGACTCTGTGTCTATGAACACATACAAGATTTGATTCCTCAAACATAGCTATTATTGACAGAGCCTGTGACTTACGCCATTTGACATCCACCTAGTATTTATTAAACATTTACTCTGTACAAGGATCTGTACTGATGTAAGTATTAATCATGAAAATAAAGACCTTGTCATCACTGAGTTCAAGATCAAAGGCGGGAAATCGTAAAGAAGTAAGATTTTATGTAAATACTATTTGGAATAAAAGCTATAGGAGTTCCAATATGAAGGCAGTAGCTGAGCTAATACGAGGGGTAGGGTAGGGGAATGAGGGAGCGGGGAGGGGTAGGGGTCATGGTGTATGACACACCTCTTGGGGGTGGGCACAGTTACGAGAGGGACTTTTTCTAACAAGTGCAATTAGTGTAACCTGATTCTTTGTACCCTCAATGAATCCCAAATAATAAGAAAAAAAAAAGCTATATGAGAAAAATAGCATGATGAGCAAGAGAGGTTAACAGGAGAGGTCTGATTTAAATTATGTGTCAGACTGGGCTGGTATGGTAACATGATAAAGCTAAGACCTAATGAGGTAAAGGAGGGGAGGAGAGAGTGAGATCATTTCTAGCTAAGCAGGGTCATTTGAGAGGACCTTTTGCCAGGAAAGTTGACACGTCCAGAGAGCTTGATGAAGAAGGGGCAGGTCTCTCCAGATGGGGTTGAAGAGGTGGGCAGAGGATGCTGCGACTTGTGGTCCAAGCTAAAGACTGCAGAATTATTTCTGTGAGTAATGGAAGCTCATTGAAAGGCTTTGAATAAGAAAACTACATAATCATTTTCATTTTAAAAGCTCACTTGTCTATGGCTTAGGAAACAGATTGAAGGGCAAAGGAATACCAGGACCCAGGTACAGCCCAGGGCTGTGAGAAGGTTGAGTCTGTCAGGGCTAAAACTTCTTTGATCATCTGGGCCTTTCACTCCTGGGGTAGTCACAAGATAAAACATGTACATTTTAGGAAGAAGATGGAACATGTCAGCATCTGTCTGTCCCCAATCCTCCTGCTTTTATTTCTTTCCCAGAATTCCACCCAACTTGTATTCACATTTCACTATCCAGAATTGTGTCACATGGCCACCCCTATATGAGCGAGAACCTGGGAAATGTTGGGGTTTTTAGTCAAAACTAGTTCTGTTACCAGCCCAAACAAAATCAGGCTTAGTAAGGAGGAAGAGAAAAGTGAGTATTTGGCAGGCAATAACCTGGCTCTGCCCTGTTCTCCCTTCTCATCACTGAAAGGGCAGGCAAGCACAATTTGCTTGTGAGAGGATGGTTGTGCTGTGTGAGGCAGAAGCAGGCTGTTTCTAAGTATAATCCTGGAGAGAGAGTGTGCTTGAATGAGCAAAGCGCCAAAGAGGAGGCCTAGCAGATACTGTGAGTTGGCTCGCTCAGAGCCCACCCAGCCCCCTTCTAACTTGCTTTTATGAATGAGATTCCTTTTCAGCTGTGATGCAGACATGGTCTCTGGATCACCTATCACACAAAGTCACCTAAAGTTTGTATGCCAGAGCAAACAATATGTAGTGGCACATCCGTGCCTATAGGAGTATCTACCTTTCTGGCAAGCAATCAACAGAGACGTCTGTTCCTCCTGGTGTTGCCACAGTTCTGAGGCCTTAACCTTAACCCTAATGGTTGGGCATTTTTCCTGAGTGTGTTGCCTCAGCTGTGTTGTTCACAGCTACGAAATATCCAAAGCTGGTCAACCAGCTTTATTGTAGATTATTTGAGTGAACCAATTTTCTTTAACAGATACCATCCTGCTACAAATAGCTGGAGTGAATCTACAGCTGAGGGCCAGGACCAGTACAAACCTCTGGGACAGCGCATGGGCTGCATCTTGTATTATTGTAAGTAAAAAATGTTTATGTGATGTGATAAAGACAGGCCATTTTATTAACAGCTCACTATGGGCCAACCAGTCAACTCTCCTCTTGCAGGTCTCAAAGATTCTCCAAACTTCAGCATATCCAGACAAGGACCACCTGATGGTCCCCATTCAGCACTGTCTTTATGTAATCCAGAAAATGAAGAGCTTTGTAGATGTTCCCCTCAATGTACACATCTATCCCATAACCAAGTTCTATTTTTCCTCCTAAACACTGTATCTGTGTTTTTTCTACATTTTCTATCATCATCTACGATGATTTCTCTCCTGAACTACTAAATAGTAGGCTCTTACCTGATTTCCAATTACACTTTCCCTGGATCCCTTCTAATCTGGCTTTTACTATAGTGCCACCGTTTTAAATAATTTTTAATATGATCTTATTCCCAGCTGGTTAAAATCTTCCAAAGACTTCTCATTGTTCTTGGGAAAAGACAAAACTCAACAATGCACCCTAAATCCCTGCACAGCCTGGCCCTTGTCCCCCTTCCCCATACCTGTCATCTGTCCCTTGCTTTCCCTTTGGGCACTTACTTGCCATAATCCTAACCCACACGTGTTGCTTCTTCTCCAGCAAGGCTCTTCCTTCCCTCTGTCCTGGGGGACTCTTACACCTCCCTCAGAACTCAATTTAAGCACAGCTTCCTACTTGACTGGGATCAGAAAATCATCCTTATTTTTATTTTATTTTTTATTAAATCATAGCTGTGTACATTAATGCAATCATGGGATACAATGTGCTGGTTTTATATACAATTTGAAATGTTTTCATCAAACTGGTTAACCCTTGTAAGATGCACCATAGGTATGGTCCCACCAATTACTCTCCCTCCACCCATCCTCCCCTGTCTCCTCCCCTCCCTCCCTCCTTTCCTCTTCTTCTTGGACTATAATCTTATGAAAGCTATAAATTGGTTTCATAGTAGGACTGAGTACATTGGATACTTTTTCTTCCATTCTTGAGATACTTTGCTAAGAAAAATCTGTTCCAGCTCCATCCATGTAAACATGAAAGAGGTAAATTCTCCATCTTTCTTTAAGGCTGCATAATATTCCATGGTGTACATATACCACAATTTATTGATCCATTCATAGATCGATGGGCACTTGGACTTAAGTCTTCCATGACTTATCAATTATGAATTGGGCTGCAATAAACATTCTGGTACATATATCTTTGTTATAATGTGATTTTTGGTCTTCTGGGTATATACCTAGTAGAGGAATTATAGGATTGAATGCCAGGTCTATTTTTAGATCGCTATGTGTTCTCCAAACATTTTTCCAAAAGGAATGTATTAGTTTGCATTCTCACCAGCAGTACAGAAGTGTGCCCTTTTCTCCACATCCACGCCAACATCTCTGGTTTTGGGATTTTGTGATGTGGCTAATCTTACTGGAGTTAGATGATATCTCAAAGTAGTTTGGTTTGCATTTCTCTGATGATTAATGATGATGAGCATTTTTTCATGTGTCTGTAGGCCATGCACCTTATTTTAAAAAGAAAGAAAGAAAGAAAACCATCCTTATGGCATTTGTCACAGCAGCAACTTTTAATTTATTTGTTAGTACTGGGTTAAGGTTTATCTAAACCAAGTAGACCATAAATTCTATGTAAAAAGGAATAATGTCTGATTTGGTTCCCTCTCTTCCATACAGTGTTTTAATTCATATTTCCTGGGTTACTGAGGTTGAACAGAGCAGCACCATTTGAATAGTTAATAAAAGAATGAACAAGCCAGGGAGTTTTCCCAATACAACTACCCATATCAAAGTAGATGCTATTTCCAATTTCCAGCAGACAGGTCCCACTATGTCAAAAAGGTAGGACTCAAGTCCAGGTCTGTCCGAATTCCTCCCACATCACCAGGTTGACTTCCTCTCTTAAGTGACACAGTGTATGTGAGAGCTCTCTGTAAGAAATATTACTGTTGGGTACTTTTGTCATTGTTTTCAAGGCTGGGAGAATGAATGGAGGACAGTATTCCTGCCCAACATCCCTGGGAAGTGCCCAGCAATGAAGGGGAACGGCTCACATCCCCAGCTTGCACAGCACCTACATCTTGGTTTGTCTGGCAGTCTCAGGAATTTAGTGTTTTATTAGGTGTCTTGTGATAGCAACCACTCAAAACACAATTCATCTTGATTATTAATATCCTCAGTATTTCTGTAACAAATAGAGTGTCCTGATCTGAACCAGATAAAACTAAGACTTTATTCAACTCTCCCCATCTCAGAAACCTATAAGTCATCAAGACATAATGGTAGAACAAAAGAATGAGAGATGGGTCCAGACAGAGCCAACTCATCATTTTCTTATTTCTGGGGAATGTGCCCTCCCTATATTTCTGACCAACTCCAGCCAATTACTTTGATTTGTAGCTGGGAGTTGGTAGCCTCCAGGTGAAAACACGGTCTCCTTAGCAGAGCAGCAGCAGGGAAAGTGCGCAGCTCTCAGGGAGTTAAGAGGACCCCAGTCCTGGCTCCAGACAAAAGCTACAGGATTTGGGAAACATCGCCAAGGGCAGAAAGAACAGGGACTTTGGAGACTATGAATGTCAGGCTTACTGATGACCAGCTACTTCAGTACTCATTTTAATGAAGAAAAGAAGGAAAAAAAATCAGGGCCGTTTTTCCAAAATACCCAGCGTGGCCAGAATAACTTATGAATGGTGACAGATAGTAAGAGAAATGCTCTGGTATACTGCTTTTTATTTTTTTAAAAAAAATGCTTATTATTTTGAGGGTGGCCCCTGTGGCTCAAGGAGTAGGGCGCCGGTCCCATATGCTGGAGGTGGTGGGTTCAAACCCAGCCCCGGCCAAATAAAAAAAAAAAAAAAATGCTTATTATTTTGCTATTGAGTATTTGAAAGCAAGGCTATTATAAAAAGTAGAAAGACATCAATGAAAAATCAGCCAATGATAGTGCCACCAGAAAGAACCTCTCCTAATTTTTGATCAGATATATGTACTTCCAGAATTTTATATGCATATCTCACACAGCTATTAAAAGCCTAAATATATAATTTCTGTTCTTTTTTGTAAGATGCAGTGTTTTCATTTTACATTATTAAAATGTTTTTAATAAAAATAATTTTAACAGGGCGGCGCCTGTGGCTCAAGGAGTAGGGCGCCGGTCCCATATGCCAGAGGTGGCAGGTTCAAACCTAGCCCCGGCCTAAAAAAAAAAAATAATAATTTTAACAGCTAGCATAGTATTTCATCATATAGATAGACTCTCTGCTTAACCCAAGTACTGATTTAAATTTTTTTCTTTTTACTAAACAGCACCCTAGTCAGCAATTTTGTTGTCAAATCTTTGTCTCAGTATGCCATCATTTCCTTACAACAGATTCTGGAAAGGGATTTTTGCATCAAAGGATACAAAGAATAAGGTTTTCAATACAAATTTCCAAACTGCTGTATCTGCCAGCATGAACTTATTTCATTATATGTACGTTAGCTTTAAATATTAGCAATGTCAAAAATTCTTAATATTCCAATGAGTCATACTAGTCTTATTAAAATTATTTTTTGTCGATTACAAATAAGGATTGATTACAATATTATATTTGTTGTTTAAATTTCTTCTTTTGTAAAATATGTTTTCATATCCTTGTCTTATTTTTCTATCAGGCAATTTTATTTTCATAAAAATTTATGTGAACCCCTTACATATGTAGAACTTACATAGCATCATGAGACTTAGGTCTGTGAGAAGCTGTGTTTTCTAAAATCAATCAAGTTTGGCAATTTAATTGCTTCTAATTCATCTAAGTTACTGCTAACAGAGACTGAGAAAACGTATCAGGAAGCTTAAAATTTTTATCTGTAACAAGTGATCTCTGTGTAATTAGGACTGCAATAAAGCAGGATTTTTTTTTTTTTTAAGAAAAAGAGAAAACATTTTCACCTGGTTGTTTGTACCCTCACATAAACCTGAAATAAATTTACTTTAAAAATATAAAAACAATTAAAGACAGTCTCAGTCTCAGGGATTTGCATGGTCTGAAGGGAAATACAGTATTTGCCATCAAGATAAAAATTCCATTTGACTTCCTGTCTAGGCAATGACCAATTATGTGTATAAAAAATTCAACTTGACCAGCAGGTCAGCAAATTAAAATGAGAAGACTGAGGAGTGTCTTCTACACATGTCACTTTATCCAGGATGATGTATTCCTAGACAAGATAAAATAAATTATGCAGAAGTTGGGCAATAAAAAATATCTAAAAAATATTCTTGTCTAGGACACGTTCCTAAACAAGATAAAATAAATTATGTAGAAGTTGGACAATAAAAAACAAAAAATATCTAAAAAATATTCTTGTCTAGGACGCATTCCTAAGCAAGATAAAATAAATTATGTAGAAGCTGGACAATAAAAAATATCTAAAAAATATTCTTGTCTAGGACGCATTCCTAAGCAAGATAAAATAAATTATGTAGAAGTTGGACAATAAAAAATATTCTAAAGGTGCAATAAGAAATAAAAATCAATATTAAGAAGAATAACCTGGAAGGTAGGAATGGACATGTTTTGTATTTTTATCCTTATGCTTTTTATATATATATTTTAGTTGGAATGTCTACTGTACACATATTGTCAAACATAATAATAAAGCTATCAAAAAATGACCTGGATTGTTGGTAAATTCAACAAATGTAACAAAATTAAAATAAGGGAAAAGTGGTACCAACATAGCTGTAACAAATATATGTGCTTATTTATGGAGGGAAAATTTTGAAGTAGAATCTCTCCTGACACCAAAGAAAGGAGACATGTATACATTCTCGTGAGTTACCAGGAAGAATTATTCAAGAGTGTGGGATCTGGAGTAAGCCTAGACCTAGCCCACCTGTTGGCTGAACAATCTTAAAGACGCCCCTTAATCTCTGATCCTCATCTTCCTTATTGATAATACGTGTGGGATAACTGAAAATTAGTGATAAAATAAGCAACACATTTAGCACAGGTTGGCACAAAGAAGGTAGAGAGTAAATGGATAAGTATCTGTATCTTTATTATTATCATCGTGACATAAAGATGACACAGTTTGCCCTGACATGGTGACTCAGCAGAATAGTCACTGACTTCCTGGAGGGAACTCCAAGAAAGGTACCCAACAGCAAGTCCTGAGCCTCGGATGTGTTCTCAAATAATCATTTGAGATACTTTTAAATCCCCACTTACAGATAAAGACACTGATGATTAAAGAGTTGAAATAACTTGCCCAAGCATTGGTAAGTTAAGGAATAGGATTTGACCATGGTACATGTGACTCCATAGCTGTGCTCAGAACCAGTCAGGTTTTCCAGACATGACATCTGAGTAAGCGGATCAGTGCTGAATGGAAAGATAACATCCCCAAAGCTGGTGAGGCAATGGAGAGAAATCTGGATTTTCTTCCTAGTGAGTCTGAAGTTCCAGCTAGGAAACAGAAAGACTTGGGAGCCTCCAATGCATTTTAGTTCCTTGTTCCAATGAATGTTTCTGTCTGTACAAGAGAAAGGATTACATCAGGTCAAATACCGCTATACTAGTGGTTCTCAACCTTCCTAATCTGCAACCCTTTAATACAGTTCCTCATGTCGTGATGACCCCCAACCATAAAATTATTTTGTTGCTACTTCATAACTGTAATTTTGCTGCTGTTATGAATCATAATGTAAATATCTGACATGCAGGATGTATTTAGGCGACTCCTGTGAAAGGGTCATTCAACCCCCAAAGGGGTCACGACCTACAGGTTGAGAACCACTGCTCTATACAATATGTTAGAGGAACAGGATGGAACTTCTAGCAGGAGATGAAATGATATCACAAAATCTGAAAAGGATGTGGTGTAAGACTTAGTAACTGATCCAGAGCGTTTAAACTGAGACGTGGACAGGAAGAAAGTAAATTAAAAAAAAAACAAACAAAAACACCACATCACAGTCGATGGAACAGCAGGTATGACTAAGAAAGTTGCCATCATGAGGGTACAGGTAACAATTGTCAAGGAAAGACGCTGAGAAATAGGTCAGCCACAAGCCTCACAGAACCAGGCATGTTCACATGGCCCAGAGAGGTGGGGAGGCATTCCAGGAAAACCAAAGGGCGCCTTAAAACCACATGCGGAATGAAGGGAGGTGAGGACACAGCTCAGTGAGAGAACCGTAACCGGTTCATGGTGGCTGAAAGGCGGGGTGTGCACAGGGGTCATGAGAGCAACCCGGAGACTGGCAAGACCTAAACCAGAAATGCCTAATATCCCAGGCTGGGAAATTTGACTTTCATCCTGAAAAAGAAGAGGAGCCTCTGTCGGATTTTAAGAACTGCCATGACATAATTAATTTCATGTGTTTTTAATAGGGGCTGGACGGAGAAAGGCCGTGAGAGTTGGCCATAGGAGTGGTCAGGATGCCCAGGAGGAGTTAGGGCAAGAAGTGTGCTGATCAACTAAATGCAAGACCACGTCAGGGAACTGAGGAGAAACAAAGCTGGTTCGTGAGCTGTTTAGAAAACATAAGAGAAGCTGCAGACTGGGGGTGTGGGACGCGGAGGCTGAAGCATCGCAAATGACTCATCAAACTCAGAACCTCTGCACTTGCTTCTTTTCTCTATGTCTCAGTTAAAATGTCAGGTCATCAGAGGAAAAGTCCCTGGCCACATCATTAAGAATAATTCCCTTTCCCAGCTTCTGTCTATTCCATTACCCCATTATTATTTTTCATAACAGCAATCTCATTGGGAACGATTTCACCTATTTGTTGACTAGACAGACTTGTTGTCTGTGTCGTCCTGGATTCAATGAGGAGAAAGACCCTGTTTGTCTCATCCAACCCCACTAGGCCAGAGCCATACCAGGTAGCCATACTAGCTAGATCCCTGTTTCCAACCTGGGCAATTGAGGGATGGCAGTGCCAATGAAAGAGTTAGAAAATGAAGGAACAGAGTTCTGTGAGCATGGAGGAGGAAGATGGGGAATTTTGCTTTGGAAGTAAACAGTTTTAGGTGTTTGTAGAAATTAAAATTGGGGATATCTAGTAGCCCATGATCAAACACATTATGAAACTCAGTGCACAGATATGGGCTGGAAATAGGGACTTAGGAGTCAAATGTATTAACAGCAGCATTGAAACCATCTATATGACACAGTTCTGTGCACATAGGGACTGATCCCAGGGGATAAATGGGGACTGATATCCAAGCCTGGGTCTGGCTTTCAAAGCCTTGTGCCCTGGAACAGATCAGAAGGCCCTAAAGGAAAGGATGTTTTATTCTTCACCAAAAGATTCTATTTGCTGGACAAGCCACATGCCCAAGAAACTGTGACATCCACTAAAGCAAGGGTAGCAGCCTTTTCTACTTTGCACGAAAGCACAGTATGGGCAAACCACATGGAGTGGGATGAATGAGGAATACCCAGTGTAGAAGGTGGGATGGGCAAGAGGGCACTTCCCACAGTTCTCACCCAGCTGGGCTGAACCCTGCGGCATGGGTGGCTTCAGCTGAGAATGGAGGTGGCTCTGGGGAGTGAGTGATGAAGCGCACATCCCAGCTGCTTTGCTTACTACCTGTCCCCCCAGAAAAGCCACCTTACCTCTCCAGGCCTCAGCTTTCTGATTTTGTAAAGGGAAAATAATAATACTTATCCCATAGGATCCCAGAGAAGATTAGATGAAATAATGTCAATAAAGCCTGAGCACAGTGCTTGGCACAGAGCAAGCCCTGGGAATGCCTATTGTCATGATAATGTGCTGGACCCTGATGGGCCACCGCGCAGATCCCTCTTCAGGGCAAAGGATCTTGTTCCCCCAGTGAAGAGGGCTGCCAAAGGCAAGCTCTTAGCCATCAGCTTCTCCGGGGATAGTCATGCTCCAGAGAGCCACTTCACTGTAGGTCACACCCCCTTCCAATATCCAAGGTCCCTGGAGACAAGGGGTATAAAAGCCCGGCTCCCTTCACCTCAACTCAGGACCACTCAGAAGGCTGATCCCAGCCCTGGAACTCCCCTGAGGGTCCACCTCTGTTGAGACTGTATTACAGGTCGCATTCTCCCTCTGCCCACTGGGCTTCCTTCCAAAGATGAAAACAGACCCAATAAAGATCACACACACTAATCTCCATTTCTGAATCTACTTCCCAGGAGACCAAACCGAAAACAGAAGGTTCTGAGAGTGTTGGAGGAAGAGATCCCATGACGAGATTTTGAGTTTAATCCCCTACCAACTTCTGGAGATCAGAATCTAGTCATTGGAGGCAGGTGGATTACAGATGATGTCTAACATGTGGTGCAATTTTTAAACTTTTACCAATGGTAAACTGAGAAGGTGCCCTGGCGGGAGGCAATGCATTAGCTGGTGGAAGTTTCAGGTTTTGAGAACTAGGAGAGAAGTAGTGTCGATAAGAAGAATGGAATTGGGTGGCTATTCCTAAGCCAAATTGACCTCTGGAAAACAATAATGAGCATTTAGGAATATTCAATCAATAGCTTAATGTGAAAGCTAGAGGACATCTCAGAAGCATGGAAAGGTGCTGTGACCAGAAATAGCCAAGGACCAAGCCTAGGACTTCATTGGAAAAGTACCATAGTTTCCAGGAAGGTTAAATTCCTAACCAAGGAAAGTCTCCTATGCAAACTTAGGGCCAGGCTGATAAAAAATATGACTATGACACATGGAATAGCAAAGTCTGGGTTGATGCACCTGCAAATATTGAATCCTAGATTCCCTGAATCCCCTGAGCCAGCAGAAGTCACCCACACATTAAGAACCAGCATTGGGGATGATGTGAAGATCCCATCCACGGCATCCCCTTGCTTGGGGATGATGCAAAGGTCACACTCAGAGGCAAAATGTGTTCCTCTCCAGCAATGGCCCCACCCTCCCACCTGATCACTAGGCAAATAATGAGGGGAAAATTACAATACAGCCCAGCTAGAGACACGCTCCTGCTAAGGAGGGAAGGGAGCATACCCCAAAGGAGCCAAAGGAGCGGGAGACACAATGGGCATGTAATGGCAAGGGCCTGGATGACACACAGGTGACTAGATCAAGGAGATTGGGCAGAATGTTTGCTAAGGAAGACTTTGTGAATTTGGGAGCACTCTCCTGGGATATAATTTAACATTCTAGCAAGGACATTAGCAGATCATGTGAGCATGCTGCTAGAATCTTGGTAAAAATGATGGTCCACACAGAATGAGCCAGAATAACTTCAACAGATGGTAAAAGGAATAAAAGACTCAAAGGCATGGGCTGTAGTACAGTGGATATAACATAAGGACAAAGAACAACGAAAGGAATGTGTTCCATGGGAGATCCCAAACTATGTGCCATTTGCCAAAGTAACAAATAATGTGCAGACGAGATGGGCAAGAAGCTTAGTGGTGGCTGTCTTCTGCAGGCCAGACCTGATGGTTGGAGATTCCATTACAGGACTGGACTCAGAAATGACAGGGGGTTGATAGGACCCTGAAACATTACAGACCAGATGCCAGAAGCCGGATGGATGCAATTATGCCAAATGACAAAGTCGGAAGGGCTTCCAGGGGCTCTGGCCTGCAGAAGATATGGGTGTGGTTCACTGTGTACAGCATCCCCAAGGGGAATATGCTAGATGGGTAGCCGGAAAGGGTGTCAGTCAATGCACACAGTTAAAAGAAAACCCCAGAAGATGAAGTGATACTATGCAAAGATGAAAATGAAGGAAGAAGGAAGTCACCCATCGAAGGTTCCAATTCTGTGCCCAGTCTCCAAGCCTGTGCTGGATTTCAGACCCAGAATCCACTGACTAGAAGAGATGGTGGCCAAAGGAAGGAGGACCCTTTAGTGCCACACAAATCTGATAATGCCTGATAATGACTTTCTTCTAGAAATTGTGTTTACTCAACATTTTTTGAGAGCACTTGTGTAAGGTTTTTAATTCATGCCAACCAGTTCAATAATGGTAGTTGAGTGAACTACACTCAATTCATTTCTGACACTAAGCACCTGGAGTTGGCATCAGATCCCACAAGTTCAGGGCTCACTCCCACATTATTGCACCCACTTCAGGTGCTAATTGCAATCCCCAGGCCTCCCATACTTCTGACCAACCAGTTATAAATTGGGAGCTTCCATGATCCCCTCCTCAGGTTTGATAATTTGCTATAACTCTTCACAGAACTCAACAAAATAGCTTACTTCCTATTACTTGTTTATTACAAGGATATAACTCAGAATGAGTTATATGAAATGAAATGAAAGTGATGCATAGGTCAAGACTTGGGGGGAGGGGGTCAGAGCTACCATGCCCTCTCTGGGCATATTACCTTCCCAGCACCTCAATATGTTCACCAGCTCAAAAGCTCTCCAAGCTCTCTCATTCAGCGTTTCTATGAAGGTTCTATTAAGCAGGCATGATTGATTAAATCATGATTACCCAGGAGTGACTGAACTCAATCTCCAACTCCTCTGCCCTCCCTAGAGGTTGGGGCTAGAGTTGAAAGTTCCAACCTTGGAATCACATGGTTGGTTCCTCTGGCAACCAGCCCCTGACCTGAAACTATCCAGGGCTGACCAAGAGCCACCTCAGTAGCATAAACTCAGAGCTTACTATTACCCTGTTTCCCCAAAAATAAGTCTTATTTTAAGGTGTGCTCCCAAAGATGCGCTAGGTCTTATTTTCAGGGGATGTCTTATCTTTCATGTAAGTAGGTCTTATTTTCAGAGGATGTCTTATTTTCGGGGAATCAGGGTATCAGTGAAAGATGCTCCTCTCATCCTCACTCAGGAAATTATAATGGTTTTAGGAGGTCTGTGCCAAGAAGCAAGGGTGAAAACCAAATTTATATTTCCTATAGTGTTATAATATCACACCCCTAAAATAACGTGCAACCATTGCCTTAAGTAGCTGGACGCTGCAGAAAGGAGGTCACCCAAACGTTGAGAGAACTCTTGGACAGAGGGTCAGGGTTGACATTGATACCTGGAGACCCAAGGTGGCATCATAGTTTCTCAGATTTGGTAATTTGCTATAACTGCTCATAGAACTCTATACCCCATCATCAAGAAATAGACAAGGCAATAAATGTAGCCCTGGCCCTATCAGGTCACAGCCCTGCCCGTGTCCATTAAGTCCATAGACCTACCTAGTATTCATTTCCTCAGTCCCTATTTGTGTTGTTAGGATGAACACACCTAGTAGTTTGCACAGCAGAGGAAGGGAGGTACTTGGCCTATAAGGCAAGAGCTATCACAGTGGGAAAAGATGAGTGAAAACCTTTAAAATTGCTCCATACTCTAAGCCAGTGGTTTTCAATCTTCCTAAGGCTGCGACCCGTTAATACAGTTCCCACAATGTGAAGAACTGTATTAAAGGATCGCAGCCTTAGGAAGGTTGAGAATCACTGCTCTAAGCCAAGAGAAAAAATTAAAAATAATATCACTTATCAAGGGAATGACAGAAAATAATGTCACCTTTAGACCTAAAGAATGTAGGGATGGTGGTTCACATCCTAACAGCTTTTCATTCATAAGTTCAGGCCCCATGCAGGAGCAGAGGGGTGCAGGAGAATGACAGTGTGCTGCTTCAGACTCCCAGTAGAGTGGGAGCAGCTCCAGAGTGCACCAGCAGGTACAGGACAGAGCCACCGAGCAGCCACAACGGTTTATGCCCCAATGCAGGTGCTGTGCTAGATACATTATCTCTGCTAAAGCAGATTAACACAGCCTCAGATGTATGCTATGCAGTTATTGATCTGGCAAATAAATTCTTTTCCATCCTTATCAGAAAGGAGGATCAGAAATAGTTGCACTCACTTGAACAGACAGCAAAATATATTTGCAGTCTTGCCCTGAGGCTTTGTGGAAGAGACAGACCACAGGACATCAAATGATCATGAGGCTAGAACTGTTCATCATGATCTGAGTCCTGTCAGACTCACCAAGTCATAAAATTGGATGGGCCCAGCAGAAATCTATCTTAAGTTGGGAGTGCCACCAGAATTGAGCATGCGCAATGCTTGAGTGCACTGCTGTGGAAAAGGTAGGACAGACCCGCACGTCACCACCACTGCTTGTGCACCAGCACTTCCCCCTCACTTATCCAAGCTGTGGCCCTATGGATGACCCCTCATGACCCGCCAATGGATGAGGAAAAGACCCTCCCGCACCCCATGTGGCTTATCGATAGATCAGCTTGGTGTGGGAGTGAAAGCTGAAAATGAGCAGTGGTGGCAAAATGACCTCACTCAGAGTCCGTACTGACCTCACAGACAGTACTGTGTAGAAATGTGGAAATTCCCTCAATGGGCAAAGTTTGGGGTCATTTACCAGAGCATCCAATGTGTGCCAAAAGAGAAGTGGCTTAAGGCAAAACAGTAGAAGTGGACTCATGGACAGTGGCAAATGGCTTGGCTGGGTAGCCAATGGTCTGAAAAGAGAAAGATGAGGATACGAGGAACAAGGAGTTCTGGATAGAGGGACTTGGATAGTGAGGACTGAATGATCATAATCCACCGAGATCCTGGGTAGCCCCCTCTTCCTCTGCACAATCCTTGTTTCTGCCCTTCATGTCCCATGTGGCAAACTCAAGAACACAACCTGAAAATTCTTCCGCTCAGCTCTGCTCCACAGGGAAACCAATGTACAAAACATACCTAACACATTGAAATCATAACTTTGTTCTCTGCTCTATCCCCAGAGCCTGGCTCTGTCTGACACATGTTAGGTTCTTAACAAATATTTGTTCAATAAATTATTAAACCTCAAGGAAGCTGTTTTGGAAGACCATGGCAGAATCCTTCCTGAGCTCTGGACCCAAACGCAAATTCTTGCCGTCTTGGCATGAATGCAGATACCAGCAGTCTAAGGAGCACATAAAGTGGTAAGGGTAAGATCATTCTTACTAAATTTTGTCAGGCTCAAATTGCCATAACATGTGCACGCACGCACACACACACATATGCGCAAACCAACATACCAAAATACACATTTTTCTTTGCACTTTGGACAACCAGATTCCACATTAATAATTTATAAAATCATCAATAACATAATGATATCATTATAAAAAGAGCAGTTAGTGGACTTCTTGGTAAATTTTCTTACAGACATATAGCATTTCATAGATAATTAGATCTTTTAACCAAAAACAAAAAAGTCACTTTGCTGTCATTCAATATTCCTGGCTTAAATAATTTTTAAAGATATTCAAATGCAATGCATCAGTACAGTTAAAAATGTGTTACATGTGGTAAAAATAATTTATGTCCAAATATGTGTATTCAAAATAATACACATAAAAATACAAATGTTTTAAAAATACAAATAATAAAATACAAATGTTTTAAAAATATATGTAGTGTTATTTTTTTTTTTATTTCTCCCTGTTCCATTCATTCTCTTTAATTATTTTTTGTCTTGGCAGAGAATGGTCTACATTTCCATGTCATTGTTCTTTATCATCTTTACTCAAGTGGGAGGTCAGGATAATCGCTCTATGATTTGCCCACATATGCAGTACATTAATAAGTTTGTATGTCTTTTCTCTTACGAATTTGTCAGGTGTGAGTTGGTATCCTTCAAAGAATTAAGGGGAAGGATTTCCCTTGGCCTGTGCATTGGTCAGAGTGTTACTAGAGTAAGAAGATCTGGCTGCCTGTCACTATCAGCCAGTATGCAGAGACAGGAATAGGATCGTTAAATTTGTCAGAAGAAGGCCACGATACTGGAACGGTGAGAGTAGCCTCTCCAAGATTGTTGTGTTCTTCCATTTCTATATTTTTTTATTTTTTTTTTTATTAAATCATAGCTGTGTACATTAGTATGATCATGGGGCACCATACACTTGGTTCATAGACCGCTTGACACATTTTCATCACACTAATTAACACAGCCTTCCTGGCATTTTCTTAGTTATTTTGCTAAGACCTCTACATTCCACATTTACTAAGATTAACATATATCCTTGTTAAGATGCACCACAGGTGTAATCCCATTAATCCCCCTCCCTCCACCTCCCTCTCCTCTCCCTCCCCTCCCTTTCCCCCTTCTCCCTATTCTTAGGTTGTAGCTGGGTTATAGCTTTCGTGTGAAGGTCCTACATTAGTTTCATAATAAGGGTGAGTACATTGGGTACTTTTTCTTCCATTCTTGAGACACTTTACTAAGAAGAATATGTTCCAGCTCCATCCATGTAAACATGAAAGAGGTAAAGTCTCCATCTTTCTTTAAGGCTGTATAATATTCCATGGTGTACATATACCACAATTTATTAGTTGAAGGCCAAACACCAAAGAAGAAACTAGAAGGGAGCCTGAAAAATGTTCTTGGTGAGGTTAGATGTTATGCATAATAGCATATGCTATGGTTTGACGGTGTTCCCCAAAGTCCATGTGTCGGAAACTTAATCCCAATGCAACAGTGCTCAGAGGTGGGACCCTCAAGAAAAGTTTAGGTCAATCCCAATGCAACAGTGCTCAGAGGTGGGACCCTCAAGAAAAGTTTAGGTCATGAGAGCTCTGTCTCATGAATGGGTTAATGTCATTATCTCCAGGGTAGGTTAGTTATCATGGGAATGGGTTCTGGATAAAATGACAAGTTTATTCTCCCCTCTGGCTCCCCCTCATATGTGTGCCCTCTTGCCCACAAAGCGATGCTTTCCTCCATGTTACAACACAGCAAGAAGGCCCTCGCCAGATGTGGCCCTTTGATCTTGGACTTTCCAGCCTCCAGAACCATGAGCCAAATAAATTTCTGTTCAAATAAATTTACTGGGTAACTTAATTGTATTGTATTCTACCATATTATAGCTGCATCAGTCAAATAAAAAAGAAAATCAATACAAGAAGTATGGCTTTTATTATAACAACTACCTGAAAATGTGTAAGTAGCTCTGGAATTGGGTGGAGGCTGGAAGACTCTGGAGGAGCAGGCTAGAAAAAGGCTGGAATGCCATGAATGGATCATTACAGGCACCATTGATGAGGACTCAGAAGACAGTGAGATGTAACGAATGCTTAAAGCTTGTTAGGATCACGTGAGTGGTTGTGATCAGACTGTTAGTGGACATGTGGATAGCAAAAGCCATTCCAAGAAGGTCTCAGACAGAAATGAGAAATAAGATATTGGAAACTGGAGTAAAGGCCATCCTTTCTATGAAGTTGCAAATAACTTGGAAGAATTCTGTCCATTTCCTAGGACTTGTGGAAGGCAGACTTTAAGGGGGATAAAGTAGGCTATCCGGCAGAAGCATGCAGGCGCTGCATGGCTTCTTTTAGCCACTTACTGTGAAATGAGAGAAGAAAGAAATGATTTAAAGATAGAATTTATCATTAAAAGGAAAGCAGAGGGAACAATTTGGAAATCTCTCAGCTTGGCCATGTAACAAATTAAAAAGCATTTTCAGGCAAGAATACTAAGGGTGCAGCTGAGCAATTGTTTGCTCAAGAGATTAGTATGGATATTCATCAAGACAATAAGAAAATGACCCTGAAGTCATTCCACAGGACTGGCTGCCCTGCACTGCCACCACTGCTCCCAGCATTCTAGCGCAGTGCCTCTCAGCCCCCCAGTCATGGTTCAAGTGGGGCCATGTATGACTCCACTTGCTGCTCTGAAAGGTATAGTCCCAAACTGTGACAACATCGAAGTGGTGCTAATTTTGCAGACATGCAGAATGCAGAGAATTCAATAGCTGTAGGGCCATGGTAGCCTCCACCTAGATTTCAAAGGAGGTTTCAGGCCTGCTGAGGCCCCATGCAGAGACAGATCACAGGTGAAGAGCTACCACAGAAAGCCCCACTAGGCCAATGCCTAAGTCAGCCTCTAAGATCCCAGAACTTTAGAGCTTCCAGCATGCAGTCCTCTAAGATCCCAGAACTCTTAGAACTTCTAAGATCCCAGAACTTTAGAGCTTCCAGCATGCAGTCCAGAAAAGCTGCAGGCACAAGACTCCAATTCATGAGAGTTATGGGGTGGTATGAGCCTGGCCAAGTCATAGCGGTGGGGCTATCTGGGGCCCAGGGGTCCAACCACCACCACATTGCACCCAGGATGCAGGACACCAAGTCAAAAAGAGTTTATTCTTCAGAATTAATGTTTTTTCCTTGTTGGGTTCTATACTTACTGGGGACCACTTACCCCTTTCTTCTTGCCTAGTTTTTCTTTTTGGAATGGAAATATCTATCCTACACTTGCCTCACATTATATTTTTGGAAGCACACAATTTGTTTAAGTGTTTCATAAATGCACAGCTGGAGAGAAATTTGCCTCAAGATGCTGTGACTTTTATTCATATCTGATTTGGATGAGTCTCTGGACCTTGGACTTTTGAGTTGTTGCTGAAAGTTAAGACACCAGGCTACTAGAATGGAACGGATAAATTGTTTCATGGGAGAAAGACATAAATTTGGGGGACCAGGGTGAATTCTATGGCTTGGATGTGACCCCCAAAGTTCATGTGTTAGAGCCTTAATACCCAATGTAACCTGGTTGAGAGGTGGAACCTTGGAGAGGTGACTAAGTCATCATGGCTTCTCTCCCATGTAGGGATTAATGCTGTTCTTGCAGGAGTGGGTTAGTTTTTGCAGGAGTGAATTCCTGATAGAAGAATGGGCCCAGCCTGCTCTTGCGCATGCACACTTGTTCTTTGGCCCTTCCACCTTCCATCGTGAGATGACTCAGCAAGAAGGCTCTCCCCAGATGCCTCCATAACTATAAGAAATAAATCTCTGTTCTTTACAACTACCCAGTCTCAAGGATTCTGTTATTGCAGCACAAAACAGAGTAAGAAAGCATTCTTTATAAGACATAAGGAATTGACTACCTGCATTTTGTCAGGTTCTCTTCCCAACTTGCTCTCAAATTCCATTTGCCTAAACAGAGAAAGAAGTGAAAGTTCTGCTTACATCATCATTTGTGGGATAATAAGAAATTCTAATTTTTATCAAAATGATTTTCTACGTGGATGGACCAGAATAGACTGAACATAAAGCTTGAGTTCTCTTGAACCTATGCTGACTCAACCTTGGTTTGGGAAAGTGCTGGTGGCTTCCAAAGTGTCCAAAGGGTATGGTAGCATTAGCAGCAGTAGCAACCAGACTTGCCATTAGAATGTACAACATAGTAGCCCGGGACATTGAAGTGACATCATTTTAACAATTCATTGCAGGTGGTAGTTAGTAATTACTTTATCCCAGTATGGGGGGGGGCTTAATCATTGCTCAAATTTTAAGATAATCTCTATTGTTAATCCATCTTTCATTTAAAATATTTGTTTATGTTCGCTGAACTTTAAAAGTAGTACAAAGTTGGACAATTAAGTTTGTGGACTTATTCCTAGAAAAAGTACTACATACCTCATTGCTGAACATCACCATGGTCACTTTCTTTTTTTTTAATTTTTTTTTATTATTAAATCATAGCTGTGTACATTAATGTGATCATGGGGCATGGTCACTTTCAAAGTGCTCTCCTGGGCCATCTGGTGACATAGTGATACTCAGCAGTGAGGTGCATAGCATTTTTTCTAGGATGAGTTTGCAAATTTAACTGACCTCATATGTACTATTAGAAGATGCTAAAGCTAAAAATTGAGGTCCTCCCCTTCTTTCCTATTTCAATCCATATGTCATTATTATGAATAGGTAATATATATGTGAGACAGTAAAAATATTATATATATATATTCATCTTTATATAAATGAGATAATAAAATCATCTTACTTTTCATGGTTTTCCAGCCTTTTGCTAGATGGTCTATATTTTGGTTTGGTTTTGCTTTATAAATTTTCATTTCTGACTGTTTTTATTTTTATTTATTTATTTATTTATTTTTGGTGTTACTTTTGCAAGATACACATAGATCTCTGCTTCTTGGTTTAACAATGTTTTCTTGAATCTATTGAATCCCTAACAAGAAAGTTGAGGACCTTAGTGGATATATATCTCCCTTGCTCCTCTCCAAACCTCCACCAATTCACAACCTGAGTTGTTTTTTTTTTTCAATTATATTGTTTTTATTTGTTTATTTACACTGTCAAGTATAACAACATTTACAATCTGATCTCATAGTTTACCAACCTCTTCTTTCTTGCAGAGCTTTTCATTCTGATTCCCACAATTGGCCTGATTTCTTTATTAATTATAGCTCAAATACTTAAGAATATATCTCTCCTGTCTTTATACAGAAGTTACTTGATACCAGTTCTTGGGTTACTCTTTATTATTTCCTCTCAGACTTCTAAAAATATTGTTACAAAAACTCTAAAATTCGAGGCCATTCTAATTTTTCCTTTCTGTATGCCATTTACACTTTCTACCTGATATCAATAAGTCTCTTTTTAATTTTTCCTAAGGATCCTTGACTCAGCACATCATGCATTGAGATTATTTTTTAAATCTCTTTTTGTGCTTGTTTCTGGAATAAATTGTTGGGAGGAATGACACACTCTCCTGGAGGTAAGAAGACATAGGTTCCAGAACTTGACATAAACAGATGTCTTTGAGTAAGTCTCTGAAGCTCACTGGGACTTTATTTCCATATAGTAAGATAGGAGGAAAGATTACATTGTCTCTACAGAATCTTCTACCTCCCAAAGCCAATGATGCTAATTCAGATGCATGGCTTTATGCAATATTTATTAAGCTAATGCAATCCTTAACAAACTAAGAATATTATGAGAAATTTAGCTGAATTACTACATACAGTAAAGAGAATAGATTTGAACACCTCTTCAGCTCTTCCCTTTGGCTACATGTTCAATAGGTTACATTTTACATAAATCAATGTTCATACGTGTAAAGGATATGGGAGAATTCCTAGGAGAGAGAAAAAAAGTATCAAGCCTCAGGCTTTATCCTTAAGATCAAAGTCCACTCTTGCTTGTAAGCATCATAGTAAGAGGGAAGACCACTGGGCTATGGGTCCAAAAATCTGGGTTCTGGTATTGTGAATGCAACTGACCTATTAGCATGAATTGGGCAGCCAAGTCTTTGCTCTTAGCTGTATGCTGTTGGGCAAATTACAAAGCCTCTCCGGACCCCAGCTTCCTTGTATGTAAAATAGCAATAATTATTCCAACTTTCTAGTGATGTGTGGGTATTAAAGGAACCATATTTATTTAAATGGATGTTTAGTTCTTTACCTCCTGGCCACTTGATATCTGAGCTCTCTTCCCATTTTAACATTCTTATGAGTCTAATTAAAATTGAGACAATGTAGTGTATTATTCATTTTCTCCCTATTTCTATGTCATATTTTTGTAAAATACTTGTCATTATAGCTTGGGCATAATATTTTTCTATTACTTGGAAATATCATTTTAATGAAATATTTGCTGAAGATCCATTTATGGTCCCTAATTAGGCATAACTGATGTGTATCCCTGAGCCCGCCATTTAGTAGTCGCAAAATAGATACCATAAAAGGACATAAAGAGGACGAAAATTGCCTGATAGCAGCCAGATTCTTCTCATTCCTCTACCTAGCTGTTTCATTAGATTTGGGGAATTCTCTGAGGTCAAAAAGAAATTAGATATGTGAACAAGGAAGTGGACATTTTATTTCTAAATAATCCATCTAAGAATTTCAATTTGACATGAAATCTGTTCAATTAAGGAAAAGAACAAGTTAAATATAGTGTTTTGAACCGTAAACAGGTGTTGGTGAATGTACTGTATCTTGGTTCTGCTAAAAATGCAAAAGAGAAATAAAATATATGCTTAACTGCTTTAACACTCTTAATTTTGTTTCCTGAAGCTATATATCATCTGGCTAGGTGATTGATGATATCATTTAAATTCAATTCTCCAAAAAAAAAATCAGTCCATTAGGTTGCAAATAAAATTGTCATATTTTCCATTGACAAAAAGAAAAGGTAGAAAACGAATAAATTAGTACTAGCATTCCCCCTCAGGGAATCTGGCATTAAGTCTTTCTAAAGTAATGAGCAAGATAGTAGGATCAACACCAGCTCTAATTACCAGCAGCATGACCTTGGACAAAATGGCCCAACCTCTTCAGCCTTCATTCTCTTCCTCTATAAAGTGGGTGTAGAATATATATATACACATATATACACACACATGCATATATATTTTATGTACTGTAAACAAATGTATATATACTATACATGTGTACATATATACACACACTCAGAGGATTGTTTCAAAGACCAGATTAAGATAGTAACCTTGAAAGGATATTATAAAACAAAATGACCTCATTAATAATGGCTAATAGTTACGATAAAATTCTGACATCTTTTTTTGCTTTTTATTTTATCTGCTCACAACCCTAAATCGAGAATATTTTTATTTCTTTACTTTTTCTCAATCTGTAAGGCAAGTACAAATTTTGGGGGGGGAGGGGGGCGAGGCTGGGTTTGAACCCGCCACCTCCAGCATATGGGGCCAGCACCCTACTCCTTTGAGCCACAGGCGCCGCCCGACAAGTACAAATTTTGAGACGCTATCACATTTCTCTAGATTTTAGCTCCAAACTTAAAGCATTAATAAGCATCTATCTGGTCAAATGAACACATCTCCGCTGAGTCTCTCACGAGTGCATCGTATCGGGTAGGATGCTGTAAGAAAAGAAGGAAGGCCAAGGCACGGTAATTTATGGGACGTGATGAGATAACACCACATTAAGCAAATCCTGTCTTCATTAAGATGGTGATGAACATTCTAGTCGTCCTTTTTTGTTTGTTTGTTTTTCAGACATGAAACAGGGTCATCTTTTTAAAAAACACCTCTTCCCCAACCTCTTTTCTTCTAAGCCCTTGTGCTAAATGTCTTCCTTTTGCTTCTACAGATCCATCTTCTTGCTTTGCCACTGTCTCCTGGGGGCTGACCTTGTTTTGTGCCCACGTGAGCAGACTTCTCTGCCCTGGCTGATCTTGGTTATAGGGGAAGCATGGCAGCAGACAGGAGGCAGGGAGGAGCATGACGGCGAGGAGAGGGGGCTATGTCCTGGTCCCCTTCCCTTGCCTACCTGTATCCCTCCCGCTGAAGGTCACAGCTTCTACTGTTTCTAATCTGTGCACTGCTCCTTCCTCTGTCCTTGCTAACCTGGTGACATTAATGGTGTCTGGGCACCACACTTCCCTCCGTGGTTTTCTTACACCTGCCAACTTTGTCACCAGCCTCTTTAGTCAACACTCAAATTGCTGTTTGGATGCACACCACCTCCCCCCTTCATTGTCAAGACTCTGATCAGTACACGCTTTTATCCACCCACCTCTACTTACACCCATCCACTGCCAATTCTCGGTCCTCATAGGAGAGGAGAGATTTCTCCTCTACTCTCCTACAGTCTCTAGGTGAGCTAAAGAATTAAGGTACCAATGAACAGGAGAAAAGCACGTATGTTTTAGTTTGACATGTACATGAGAGTCTTCAGGGGAAGAATGAGGGAACCCAAGCACAGCTGGAGTTGAGTTCTTGTAAACTGAGCTGTACAAAGAGTAGCAAAATGGGAAACATGCCGAGGTGAAGGGGCTGGGCGACCATAGTTAATCTTGAAGAAGTAACAGCCGCTAAGGGTTTGTTTAACAGGGCTCGGTTGTACAGATTTCTCTGGGCCTCAGCTTGCCATCCTTGGTGATAACAATGTTTCCTTCCCTCTGGTATAGGGAGGGCATCTTTCCCATGGGAGCTTCATCTCCTGATTTTAGGATTATAAAGGAAATTCCGAGTGTCCTTCCTGCAACTGCTGTTTTTCAGGTACTTTTACTCAAAATCGTAATATGCCAGTGCAGTATATTTTAGGTGGCATGTTCTGAACTCCTTCATATGGTTCCATGTCTCAACACAAGTGTTCAGGAATTTGTAGACCTCTGAGGATACATTTATGGTCTCTTAGGAGTCCATGGATTCCAGTCTGAAAATCATCAGTTTATCCAGGATTCTGCCTACCGGTTAATGCTTTTTCTATTTAAAGGAATCTGAGCTTCTTAGAAAGAAGTCAAAATTACAATTACGTGTTGTTGTTTTGTTTTTATAACATTATATTGATATGCTACAAAATCCAATAGTCTGCCAGAGTTTAAGTTCTTAGGACTAAGAATAAAAACAAAGTTTAATCCAGTTCTTTCATGTTATAAAATGAATGAATTGAGGCTTAGAAAACTTAAGTGATTTACTCAAGGCCATATATCACTGACTAATGCTATGATCTGATCCTAAATCCTAATCTAATACTATTTTCTACCCAATATTATATCCAGCTTACATTAATTTAAATATGAAATAATGAGAAATAAAATGTTGTGTCTTCCTGAACAGGAAGACTTTTCTAAAAATTTGTTCTTAAGAGGAGGGGAGAAATTATAAATTTATGAAATTTATATAATTCATAAAGTTATGAGATAACTTTCAGACTCTCCCTGAGTTTATGGACAGGGAATCTGAGCCCCTGGAAAGATCAATAGCTTGTTCTCCCCACATTTCTTGGATTATTTCCATAGCATTTTCTCCATCACTTTCAGGATCTCCAAAGGGAATAATTTCATAACCAGACTATCTTCATAAATCTATCATTTTCCTGATGTAAGATTTTAAGACTCAAAGAAATAGAAAGACATAGAATGAAAAAGCAAAATATGCCCTCTGATGGAGAATATTACAAGAACTGACCTGTAAATTGAAATACGAGTTAGTTAGCAATTCCCAGAATACGAGTTTGATGGCAACTGAAGAAGGCTTTCTGAAACAGGACGTCCTTGACCAGGGAGCCCATAGAGCAAAGGTACCTGCAGTAACCCCTTGTTCCGTCAGTGTGCACACCTGCACACACAACCAAAGGCACACCATCGCCAGCACAAGACAATCAAGATAAAGTTTTCAATCTCCATCTGAGGAAGGAGCAGCTACCATTCAATTCCCAGCATCGAAAGATGCGATTAGCACTGAGCTGGCATCATTTTTCATCTTGGAGAAAGCACTAAATAAGCACAGTAAATTCATACAGGTGAGCCCACATGGACGAGCCATAAAACAGCACACGGCTCAGGTTGAATTCTTCCATTATTCTTGGAGTCAATTGGCCAATAACTTTGCCAAATTGTTAATATCTATATGGAAGAAGGCCATGAAATTGAGTCCGCAGTCCCCACTGTGTTCAAATCAGCTCCAATATTCTTCTGCCATTATCAGCAGGTACAGTGGAATTTGGACCCTTGAGTTTTATCCTTTGTCATGCCTTTCAGACAACTCAGGGCTACTTTGCTCACTTCTAGAACATAAAGACCTTTTTGAATACAGGCATTTTGGTCAATCAGTCAGGTTGGAATTTCTCCATTAAAACAAGAGATGGGAGGGAAAATAACGAGGGTGGTGTCTCCACATCCAAGACCCTATTGAGGAAATTCATAGATTAGGAAGGTGATTGAATGGAATCATCCTCAAGGTCCCTTCCAACTCTCTGATCCTCTGATTTAAGACTGCAAAGCGTGTCTCTGCCAAGGTCTGCAGATGGATAACAGATTAACATAATCCTCAGAGGTTTGCTGCAGGATAACCTAGAATTCTGTGTGTCTCACTGGCAAATGCTGCTGCCCAGCTTTCTCTACCCCTCTCTCCATCCCCGCTGGCAGTGCCCTAACTCCCTGTGACTTACCTTGCCAAAAGAGGAGGCTCTACAGTTGCAGAGAATTTCTTAGACTTGTCCTTCTGTTTGAAACGTCTAAATTGTCTGCAAAGCAAGAGAAGCCCAGAGGTGCAGCCCATAAAGACCCATGGAGTGTTTGACTCAGTGTAGTGCAGAGTGAGGGCATCAGATGGATCCCAAGTCCAGATTTTAATCCTGGTATAACCTTGATCCAGTTAATGAACCTCTCTGAGGATCAGTGCACTTGTCTTAAAGCCTTAGTATAGATATTTTCCCAGTGGGGAATGGAAAGGTTAATGGAGATGAAATCTGAGGCTCTCACTGAAGTTCAGCTTCAGTCCTGGCATTTAACCTAACTCTGGCACTGAGCTTCAACTTTGCCCTTGATTTTTGGAAAGCATAATAGAAATATCCCTACATCATCATCTTTTCTAGCATCCTTCATCTTGAGAGTGATCGATGATTGGATGTTGTCATCAGTTCCACAAGATCAACATCACACACAACAGGACTAGTCATAAGAATGAGGGGTTCTGTTCAGGCTCCTCAATAACTTTATATTCACATTCCACTGTGGTGATTTATTCCTAACCCTGCCTTAAGGGCCATCCAATAGAACCCTAGTCCTCCCTACCTTGGTGATTTACTTCATTTGCACATAGTATTATCCTGGTCTCTTGAAGTAAGGAAGGGCTCTTGAAATAAGAAAGAGGGGTGCTTGAAGAGTCTATTCTTACCCATCTTTCTGCCACACTTGATAAGGCTCTGATTGACCTCTTTGCTACTGCTGTGGTTGCAAAAATACAGACCCTCACAGCCTCAGCCTCTCCGCCTCAACAGCCACTATCTAAAATCAATTCCCCCAAATCCATTGATTTATTACATTCGGTTTACATCCATATAACACAAATTATTTCCAAACATATGTAGCCACATAATTGTATCATTACAAATCCTCTAACAAAATACATTTTATATGCGTATTAATTAAACTAATAAAATTCCCAATAAAATTTCATACTGATCTATATTACACATCACAACTCATGATGTTGCCTCTCAAACAGAGAAATGTTTTATTTTTGTTTTTGTTTTTGTTTTAAGACAGAGTCTCATTTTGTCACCCTTGTCGTAGAATGCCATGGTGTCATAGCTCACAGCAACCTCAAACCCTTGGGCTTAAGTGATATAATTGCCTCAGCCTCCCAAGTGGCTGGGACTCCAGGTGCCTGCCACAACACCCGGCTATTTCTTTAGAGATGAGGTCTCGCTCTTGCTCAGGCTGATCTCAAACCAGTGAGCTCAGGGCAATCCACTCACCTCGGCCTTCCAGAGTGCTAGAATTATAGGCATGAGCTACCACACCCAGCTCAAACAGAGAAATTTTTAAGCACCTTTAGCCTCTGAATATACAACTAGATTCAGTCACAGATCAAGATTCGAACATGAGGTGTTCAGAACAATAGACCAGCTGGACATCCTCAATGTCCCTATTCCCTGGTCCTCACCTTATGTGTATCATATCAGCTCCTATCTATGTCTCAGGTTGACCCATATGGAATAATGAAGCCTACAGCCAGTCATTCAGCCCAGCTTTCAATGGTCTTAACCTTCTCACCAAAATAGAGCATTTTAAGAAACCAATGACCCTGAGGAAAAGAGGATTTTGTTCATGTTTGGGTCCTACATTTTCTGACCAAGCCAGGTAGTAATAAAGAGCATTTGAAGAAATTTTTCAGTGAAATAGTAAAGTGCCCAGACAAGGGTGGGCTTCTCTTGATTTCCTCAGGCAGTGTTTCTGGGAGGCGCACTGTTACCTCACCACGCCTGTAACTGCAGCCAGCAAGGGCAAGGGAAATCCCACTGGCGTTCACTAGGCACAGAGTTAGGACACAAATTTCAGGAGCTTTCAGGAGAGTGGAACCTGGAAGAGGTCTGGAAATCCTAAATTTGAAAAGAAGACTATGAAAACATAAAAACAATTTTGCTTGAACTAAATTCAAGAAATACATACCGAGTGTCTACTGCACACCAGTGAACCAGTGATGACATCGGGCCCAGGGACATGCAAGTGAATAAGACACACTTGCAGCCCTGCTAAGGGAGGCTGAGGCACATCATTAACACATGTCATGTTGTGGCATGTGTTCTCATGGAGGCACAAATACCCGGATAGGAACAAGAACAAGAACAAGAACATAAATACAAGGGCAAACAAAAGAATGGTAAACATTTGCTGAGCGTCTACTAAGACCTCCAAATGCATTGTCTCATTTATGCCTCACGGTAACCTGTAAGAAAGATGTAGGTAGTCTCTGTTTTGCAAACAAGGGAATGCTATTGGGAGGAGCAGAAGGGAGTGACAAATTCTATCTTCAGGCAAGGGGAAAGGCTTCACTGAGGAAGTACCCTTTGTGGGTATCATCCAATCTAGTTCCCGGTACAGCCTCCAGCAGGCAGCAATGAAACTCCATAATAAAGTCACTAATAGAAATTACATACTGGGGGATTTGCAATGAAATTGCTAACGGGGAAACTCCTATGCAGATGACCAAATATGCTGTTCTGGGTCATTAAAATTGTATTATGCATATGCTAAGGTTGGGATTGGCTAAAACATTATACAGAGCTGCTAATCTGATCACTAGACCATGTTTTGTAAATTTGTTGAGGGATGAGCTAAAGTAAAAAGTATAAATCCAGCTGTAAATAAGGGGATAATTGGAGTGCCTGAATCAGCTGATGGGAGTCTGTGGCCAAGCTGGAAACTTTTTAAAAATTTATTTTTCATGAAATATTTTATACACTCAAAGAACTCTACATAATGAATAGCTAAGGTACAAAGAATAATTCAGTGAACATCCACACACTGACAGCCAGTTTAAGAAAATGAAAAATTAGTAATTCTGGTAAAACCCTTCATATATTTCCTCATTATTTTTTTCCTCTTCTCCACCAAGAATTATAGCTTTTAGGAATAGAAATATCTAGGATTATATATAACAAAGGACATGAGGGATCTCATGAGAGAGAATGAGAAAACCTGAGAAAAGAAATATCAGAAGACATTTAACAAGTGGAAGAACATACCATGCTCTTGGCTAGGAAGAATCAACATTGTTAAAATGTCCATACTACCCAAAGTGATCCTCAAATTTCATGCAATCCCAGCCAAAGCACCATTGTCATACTTTGAAAAACTTGAAAAAGAACAGTACTTCATTTTTTAGGGAACCAGAAAAAAAACCTGAATAGCCAATATAATTCTTAAAAATAAAAACAAATCTGGAGCCATCACGTTACCAAACTTCAGGTTATACTACAAGTTCACGGTGACCAAAACAGCATGATACCGCACAAAAATAGAGATACAAATCTATGGGAATAGACTAGAGAACCTAGAGATGAAACCAGCTCCATGTCACCATCTGATCTTTGATAAACCAAACAAAAGCATACACTGAGAAAACGAACCCCTATTTAATAAATGGTGCTAGGAGAATTGGTTATCCACATGTAGAAGACTGAAACTGGACCCACATCTCTCACCACTTAGAAAAATTGACTCATGCTGGATAAAAGATTTAAATTTAAGACATGAAACAATAAAAACTCTAGAAGAAAATGTGGGAAAAACTCTTGACAATGTCAGCCTATTAAAAGATTTTATGAAGAAGACACCCTAAGCAATTGCAGCAACACCAAAAATAAATAAATGGACCTGATCAAGCTAAAAAGCTTCTGCACAGTTAGAGACACAACAACTAAAGCAGACAGTCTTAGGAATTTGCATGCTACAAATCTGACAAAGGGCTGTTAACTATTATCTACAGAGAACTCAAACTAATCAACAAGAAAAGAGCAAATAATCCCATTTGTGTCAAGAGACTTGAACAGAACCTTCTCTGACAGAGATGAATAGCAAAACAAATACAATTAAATAAATAATAAATAAATACTTGTTGTCCCTAATCATCATAGAAATGCAAATCAAAACCACCTTGAGATATCACCTAACCCCAGTGATAGCCCACATCATAAAATCCCAAAGCTACAGATGCTGGTGTGGGTGTGGAGAGAAGGGAACACTGTTACATTGCTGGTGGGACCCAGCACCCCAGGTGGCAATTGGCCCCTCCCAGGTGACCATGCAGGGGCCCGAGGAAGTGATTGCACACCAGGTGGAGTCTGCTTTCCAAAAATGGAGAGACTGTTTCCCAGGGCTTCACATTCCAGCCTTGGACTGAAATCATTCCTTTGACCATTCAAGGGTATCCAACCTTCTTTCTTTTCTGGTGCACACTGGAAGAATAAAAGTTGTCTTGGGCCATACAATAAATACAAAAACAAAAGCTATTGAGGAAAAATAAAAGATCTGTGCATAATTTTGGTGATAGCCAGCACCATAGATAAGCAAAACAGTTCTCAAATAATCTGCATGAGGCCCGTGGGCCACAGGTTGGACACGCCTGCTCGGAATTCTTCATCTCATAAGTAACTGTGAGATTTGTCTCATGTTCTCTTACTTTAGTCACCTTGAAGTGTGAGTAGGAGATCCCAGGTGAAGACACTGTCAGTCCTCCAGAGGACCAAATCTGCATCAGGTACAAACACGCTTGATTCTCTTGACTGCCTTGGATGTGTCACTTTACTGTCCAAGTGACAGAGTGAGCACACTTAGGTTTGTCACCATGCAGGCAAGGTCTGGTACATGATATTTTATTTTTCTGGCTTATGTGAGTGAAATTGAGCACTTCAGTTTTACCTTCTGTGGCTCTATAATTTATTCCATGAACCAGGACACGTTCAAGAGGGGAAAGTGGTACAAAGTAGATAAGGTGCCCGAACACAGGCATAAACTAGGTCTGTCTCTGGCCAACAGCGTATGCAATCAGCCCCGATATAATCCTTTCCTAAGTGCCATCTCTTTCTCCAGCTCACTTCCCACAGGATGCTTTTGCCTGTCATGTTCCATCCCTAGTTCAAACAATCCTCAGTTTTATTTTGTGAAGGATTCACCTAATCACTGTGTGACCTGCCAGTCCACTTGAAAAACTGTGAAACCACAAATGAGGGATAGCGTAAGTACTTCATGCAAAACCATTTCAAAGAACCTCTGGTTGACCTCAAACGCCGTGCTCCACATCCTTTGTAGTGTTACAGAAGATGAGGCTCTAATCTTCTCATCTGCACTCTTGTTTCCAAATTATACTATCCAGTTTCCTGTTACAGTGGGTGGCATACATTGCTTAAAAACACGTTAACGCACGTAAAATAAAACATCAACAGTGTATTTGTCCCTGCCCTGATCAGGGAAATTTGTTGTAAACAGCACCACATCAAAATGCTTTTTCATTATGCTTTTTGTACTTTATTTGGTGACATTCAGAGGAAAGCGTTTCAGTCGTTTTCAAAGAACCTGTAGTTGGATTTCCAGCTCGCTCTTTCTACGTGACAGGCCTGCTGGGTTGCTCGTCTCTGAGGTCCTTTGCCACAAGCCCACATCATTCTACACCAGAGGCCTCATTTATGAGTTGCATTTTATTTGGTCTCAATTATTGCCAGCTAACAAGAGGAGACGACCGCCAAGAGAAGAGAACTTGAAAGGGAGTTGAGTAGAGGCTACAAAGAAATGGCCAGTTGGAGATCTGGCTTATCTGAAAAAGGGGCATGCAAGCCCTATTTGCTGATGCTCCAAATATTCTCCTGACAGTCTCCAGTTTTATATTTCCATAAGAAACTATAATGTTTATCTGCCAAACACCTAGGTTCAAGTTGAGCACTGGGTCTTGTCTTTTACGGGTACATGAGAAGGACAAGCTCACAAAACAGCACATGATAATAACAATTAATGTTTACTGAATTCTTACTAGGTCCCTGGGACTTATATCAAGTGCTTAATATTTATTCTTTTCTTTAATCCTCAGGATTCTTTGATGCAGTTACCATTGTTGTCTCCATTCCACCGAGGTCAAAATTAATTAACTTGCTTCAGGCCATATGGTCGAGTGGTAGCGCTAGAGTTTGATTTTGGAGTTGATGCCCAGATACGCAATATGGCTTGTGGTGTGTATACATTAAGTGCCAAGCCTTGGATGCCTGCGTTCAGAGCTTAATGCCATCTTATTCATAAGATTCATTCAGCATGCTGAAGACACAAGTTTACACAGTGTCTCATGACTGGGGTAGGATACGACCTATTTACTCATTCACACATCCGTTCATTCTGCTGCAGCTGTACAAAGGACAGCTTGCTTTTTTTATAATAAAGCAAGATTTCACAGGAAAGGTTAGAGTTACCCTTTTTCTTCTAAAAGTGAGGATGGGAATCTTTCCAAGCAGAAGAAAGAGAATGGAGAAGAAACAAAGTTAGGAGAATACAAGAATTGCTTAGGAAACACAGCAGTTCAATGTAGGCACATACTGTGATGGAAAATTCATTTGGAAAGATAGTTTAGGGCCAGATCACAGATCTTATGAGACTAAACCAGTTATGAGATTAACTGAATGATTCGCAGTTCCTTGACGTGAGGGACCACAGCCATTTATTCCAGGGACTCCCTCCCTCCCATCACAAGACCCTCACGATGTCCTGCTCATTGCCGGCACTTACAAATATACTGAACTTATAAAAGAATGAGTTGTTGGTCTTCCCAACGCATATGATTTGTATTAAATGGATCAAACCCATAAAGGCAATATGTTCAAATGGTGGTGTTTGGGTTATCACAAGAAGATGGAGAAGAATTTAAGGTGTCAGCAGCATCTCCCTAGAATCCCTAAAACTGCATGACCTAATAATAACTCACATTTTGTGTGCTTGTGCTGTGCCACTCAATGTCCTTGGTGTTAAATTTAGCATCACACGTAATTTCCACAAACCTTATGAATACGTATAATTATTATGCCCGATGTCCATTCAGGGATACTCGGGGATCATTAGTAATCTCTGTCACATTAAACTAAAATTAGTGTGTAACTAGAATTTACAGAAGCTTCTAATTTAGGATTCTATTAAGTCTGACCACTTTTAAGGCTCAGCAACATTGGAAACCTTCTGCTTCATGGAAACATAGCAGTTACAGTTTGCTGGAAGAAAAGATGGCATTAAAATATCACTGTGTTGTCTTGATTGACCAGGATTTTCACCAGTATATGGCTTGTTAATCGCCATTACTTTTGCTTCATTGTTTTTAACTTCAACTTTTTATGGGTCAAGTGTATGTAAAATTGACAAGGACTTTTTGGCTCATAATTTTTCAGTAGCTAAGGTGGAAGAGTTTGAGTACGGTTTTCATAATTTTGTTGTTCTTCAGTTTTTTTTTTGTCATAGAGTTTTTTGTTTTTTGTTTTTGTTTTTTTGCAGTTTTTGGCTGGCGCTGGGTTTAAACCCGCCACCTCCGGCATATGGGGCCAGTGCCCTACTTCTTTGAGCCACAGGCGCTGCCCTTGTCATAGAGTATTTTTACACTAGAAAGTAGAAATGGGTAAGATAGATAAATCGAAGAATATTTTGATTTACTTAAGCAGACCTTAGTCAAAAAAAAAAAAAAAAAATGGAAAAAGGCTCAGCGCCCATATCTCAGTGGTTAGGGCGCCAGCTACATATACCAGGGCTGGTAGGTTCTAACCCAGCCCGGGGCCTGCTAAACAACAAAGACAACAACATCAAAAAAATATCCTGGGTGTTGTGGCAGGTGCCTGTGGTCCCAGCTACTTGGGAGGCTGAGGCAAGAGAATCCCTTAAGCTCAAGAGTGTGAGGTTACTGTGAGCTGTGATGCCACAGAACTCAACCATGAGGGTGACATAGTGAGACTCTGTCTCCAAAAAAAATGGAAAAGATGACCTAGAAGAAGGCTGATAAATAAGTACCATCCAACACCACCTCCTGTTCTCACAGCTGATGTCTCTAATTAGTCGTCTCCCACTGAGCTAACATGTCTCTTCAGAATCCTTCTTACCCCAGCATTCCAGACAGCGCGTGCGCAGAGGAGTCACCCTCTATTTGCAGTTTCTATCCTTTAGCTATTACTCTAATCTTTGACTGGAAAAAAATCCACAACATAATTACTACTCCCATGTTATTTGTATTACCTGGCACACTTAGGACCATCCAGAGTAATCACCATCCTCACTCACATGGCGGTATTTAGGCATCACACTAAGAGCTTCATATATTTTCTCCTTCCACCCTTAAATTGCCATTCAGGTGAGTATGACCAATCTCTACTCTGAGATAGCTTCATAGTTTAATTCTCAGAAGTGAATCTTGACTTCACTATAGGCCCCTTTTGTTAACAACCAATAGCATCTCAGTCCTTGAGTGAAGGAAAGAGTTCCTAGAAGAATATTCTAGAAAAACTTCAAATAGCAAATGTCTAAGTGGCCCTAATGAAATGGGAATGCAAGTTCAATGAACAAAGTATATCTGTGGTCCTCTAATGGAAATGTTTCAAAGCAGACAAGGGTGGAACTGAAATTACACCTCCAGATTGGAGGATTAAAAAAACAGAAATGTTCTGCGCAGGTGTACATTATGTCAAGGAATTCAAAGATAGCCTCACTACACTTTATCTCCATAATTACCTAGGAGGTGAGTATGGATTGAGTATCCTTTATCCAAAGTGCTTGAAACCAGGGTCTTTTGTATTTTGGATTTTTTTCAAATTCTGGAATAGTTACACATACATATCTTGGGAATGAGACCTAAGTTTCAAAATAAAATTGGTTTATGTTTCATACATACATTATACACGTACTTTGAAGGTAATTTAATACAATATTTTTTAATAATTTTGTTCACGAAACAAAGTTTTGATTACATTTGACTGATTCGTCTCATGAGATCAGGTGTGGAATTTTCTACTTGTGGTATCATGTTGGCACTCAAAGTTTTACGTTTTGCAGCACTTCAGATTTTCAGATTTGGAATGCTCAACCTGTATTATTAGCCCCTTCTAGAAAAAAGAAAACTAAAATTCAGTGAGATTAAATCCCCTTTTAAAGTCCTACCACTAGGAACTGGCATTCAAATCAGGTTTCCTGGACCCACTCTGATAAAGCAACTTAAGAAACAAACTAGCACCAGGCCTGACTTATTTTTGACTGGGTTTAGAAAACACTGACATTAAAATTCAGAGTCACTGGATCGTACAGTTTGGGACTGGCCAAGATCTGTGACAGATTCCAGAACAAGATCTAAGCAACCTTTAGGGTTGAGTACTGAAAAGGAGAAAAGAGTGGTACATACTTTGAACATTGTCTTATCCAATAGTTCTTTAGTTTAATTAAATACCTCTTCTCTCTCGTAGAGAAAACTTTTATCTTTCTCACCCAGTGTACAGGTGCCAAGGGCTGTCATCGTTCATTTTATCCCATTGTTTTGTCATCGACAAATGATGCTAGTGATTATTTCTGCTCGAGACTTGCCTGTGAAAACACATCAGGAAATGTCAACCTTCCGTTGCTCATCTTAAGAATGACAACCTTAAATAAGAACAGAATTCACACAGGTAAACCCATCTGTGCTAAGCATAAAGCCCACACAGTCTTCAGAAGGAATTATTGCAGTGTGTACACTTGGAGTCAGATGGCCAACTTTGCCAAATTATTAATATGTTGGGTGTTTTTACCTTCTGTCGGAAAGAGACTGAATGGAGAAAGAAATTCTCACTCACACCCCCTTATAACCCAAAATGTAAATCTTGGGGTTTGATGGCTCAGATTTTCCTGATTTTACCCTCTAAATCTGGGTTTAGAGGTTTTGCACCCTTTTATCTTCTGATGTTTCATTAGAAATATGTGTCTCCTCTTAATCCACTGACATAAGGGCAGCTCCCCAAATACAATCACTTCCTCATTGTCCCCAAACCCCTAGGAAAATGCTGCCAGTCAAATTTCCTCGAAATCTCACTTAGTTACTATTGTAGACATTGCAGGTAAGGGGAAGACCAGGGTAAGGGTCAGAATTGGGAATCTGTTCATTTTTTCTATGGTGCACTTTGTCTTAATTTTTTTTTAATTGAGAGCAAATATCATTCCCTTTATAAAACATTTCTCCAAATGGGCTATGCACCAGTAAAAAGTTTGTAAGTCCCTTGCCTAGCAAGCAAACTAAAATTACTTTCATACTTGTCTAATAAATAGATTGCTAAATTTTTATTTTGGTATTACAGTCGTAATAATAAAAGCCTATCTTTTCAGAATGATGTGTCAAGTCTTACATTTTATGTCACATACAATAAGATTCAAAATTAGGAGATTAAATGTAGAAAATAGACTTAAACATAATTACCAAAGTTCTTATCCCCTAAATAAATTCTTTAATTTTTTTTTCGTATCACAAGAGCAAATACATTCTTCTTGGAAAAGTTCACCCATCGTCACCATCCAGAATTAAGCTGTGCTAATATGTGGGTCGATGCCCCCTCTCACCCTTCCCTGTGAATTAACATAGTGAAAATGTATTCATTGAATGTGGGCAAAAGAAATCAAATGGAGCTGATTAAAGAAAAGGGGGAATTTATCATAAGGATAGTAGGATAATCCCCCAACATGGCAAGCAGAAATGCACCAGGCCTCCGAAACAGACTAAAACCCTGCAGGGAATCAGAAAACTCTGTTCTCTGCATCTTTCTCCTCCATTACCTCATTCTATGGCAGAAAATGGCTAGTTCCAACATCTTGTGATTTTTTTTTTTTTTTTGAGATAGATTCACTTTCTCACCCTCAGTAGAGTGAGGTGATGGTAGCATCATAGTTCACAGCAACCTCCAATTCTTGGGCTCAAGTGATCCTCTTGCCTCAGCCTTCCACGTAGCTCGGAGGCACCCACCACGTCACCAGGCCATTTTTAGGGGAGGGGTCTCATTCTTCCTCAGGCTGGTCTCCAACTCCTGAGCTGAAGCAATCCACCCACCTCAGCCACCCAAAGTGCTAAGATTACAGGCGTGAGCCATGTGCCAGACCCATCTTGTGATTTCAAATCTCCTCTACTTAAGATAGCAGCCAGATTGAGAATGGACAGTCTTGGACCCATCCCAAAGCCCTCTGAGAAGGACATAAGGATCAGTCAATGGAGTCGTCCCTGATCTGATCAGCTATGGACAGGTCTGTGTGTGTTCTGTAAACATGGCCACTTTTAAACATGGCCACTTCCCCTGGAACAGTGTGTCTGGGTTTAAAAGGGACAGTAACAGAACAAGAAGCAAGCTAAGGAGATGCCACAGATATCCATTAGAGGTCATTTTAATAACTTTATTTTGCAAATAAGCCATACATATCGTATTATAACTCCCCCCCACTAGATATAAAATGGCCAATGTTCCAGTGAGCTTCCTTTAGTCTCCCTCTGATGAAACTTCCCTGTGCATTCATTCCCCTAGTGCCATCTTTCCCCACTTCATTTACACGGTGGCCGCACATGGACAATAGTATTCGTGTTGCACATTCAGTAAACTAAAGGAAATTTGAGGGCACGTGTAGGGCTTAGTGCAGAATATATTTTCTTTATATTATAAAATTGTAACTTAAAAAGTAAAATAGTAAAAAAAATAAAATTGTAGAGCCCATTCCATATTAAATTTGTGTAAAGTTTTCCATTAAAATATTCTCAAGATGTTTAGTACAAATTAGAACTTGCTTCCACAACTGTAACTTTTATTCATATCAGGTTTTAGACTTGAAATAACTACACAAAATTCTCTACGAAGAATTTTTCATGATGGTCTTCTCAAATTCTTTTTTTTTTTTTTTCTCAAATTCTTTATAAGCACCATATGGAAACTTTGCACAGGTAGGTGATAAAAAAAAATTTAAAGCATTTTTAATGCAGTTATTCAAAAATGTAGACATTTAAATTCTATTTAAATCCCTTTTCTTTTATCTATTAATGTAATATTAAAATTTCCTGTGATAATGTGAATGCATTTGAATTCATTGGATTTTTTTATATTAAGTGTTTCAAAATAATGGTAATGCTCTCATTTTCAGAATGAGTACATATTCTTAGAAAGGACATCCTGAAGCTAGTGAAATTGCTACTAAAAGGGCACTCTGCCAGAAAGGGACAAAAATGAGATCCATGTGGATACAGAGATTGAGGTTATCACAGAGGACGGTACCCATATGGGTGCTGTGTTATTCACATTAGCATCAGCGCTGAAGGAAATACTCGGGGTGGTCTGCATAGCATGGTGGGGCAGACTGAGGACAAAAGAAGACCCACTGCCAAGCGTTGGGAACTGAGAGCTCATCATCAGACCTCTCGACCCTTCAAGGAGCCCCAGATGAGGCAGCTCCAAGTCAAAGGCTAAGAAAAGTCCAGCATCCCCCACACCTGCCCAGCCACCCCATGATCAGTATCTCACGGCACATCTGGGGTCCATCCATAACATGTTGGCAAAAGTTGTGGTCTCACGAAATGGAAGTTTTATTGATTTTACTCTCTGAGATCGCTAGTTTTCACATTTTGTTCTATGAGCTTCAGGATTTTGTTACAGGGCTTCAGAGCCCTCATGTGGGGGAAGAGGAAGCCAAGGCATTAAAGTCGTGGGTTAGTTGCTCTGTCTCAACCAGAGCGGTCTTCACTGTCATCTCCTGTATGTGAGATAACATACGTACATGTATGGGAATGTCTATGGGGAGGGGAGGATTTCCACCATTAAGTACAAAAAGGTTTAAACCCGCCATCTTGGTGTTGCTTTAAAATTTTTTAGAAACATAAATAAAAATATATGTTTCTATCAACATCAAGAATGACACAGTAGTACTCTTTTCTATAAAGTGTGAAATTTCACACACACACACACACACTCAGGTTTTGGCTGTAATGATCTAGGATTTTAGATTTCAATGCTTTTAATACTTTTTTTTTTTTGGCTGACATTTGCAGTAAGCTTTATAATTACATTCTCAATAGTGATCTAAATTTAATACTATTTCACTGGTTTCATATTTTTTTACATTTTCTTTGATAAATATTTCTAATTTCTAAATTCTGTATTATGCCTAATTTCTTGGTTCACTAAAGCACTTATTTAAATAATCTTTTCAGAAGGGACACACTGACGGTATTTCTAAAGCCTTGTACATTGGAGATTTTTTCACCATCATCCAATATGAAGACTAATTCAACTAGGACTAGAATTCTGGGAACATAATATTTTTGTCCCTCAAAATTACGTGGTCAATGTCCCATTGTTTTCTGACTGTTCATTTTAAAGAGAAGGTTTCTGATGTCAACTACGTGATTTCCCTCTATAATGAATCCATTTATTTCCCTCAAATCTGCATGCTTTAAACTACAGGGGTCCTCAAACTGCGGCTCACGGGCCACATGAGGCGGTGTGATTGCATTTGTTCCTGTTTTTTTACTTCAAAATAAAATCTGTGCAGTGTGCATAGGAATTTGTTCATAGTTTTATTTTTTAATCTATAGTCCAGTCCTCCAATGGTCTGAGAGACAGTGAACTGGCCCCCTGTTTAAAAAGTTTGAGGACCCCTGCAAGGATTGAGAAATCACTGAAATTTTAAATCTTTAGTATCTAGTCACTTAAATTCAACTCTTAAGGCAAAAGTTTTTCCTTAAAACTTGAGAAACTTATAAATATTTTTCTTTTACTATTTCTTTGACTGTTACTTCCCTCCTAAGGCTTTTTCAATTACATGATATCATATCTCCAAGAGAATGTCTATGGTCTCTTTTCTCTCATTATTTCCACTTCTTTATCCTTTTCCTTAGGGTCTTGAGATAAGTTATCAAGCTTATTTCTCATTTATTGAGTTTTCTACTATGTTCCATTACTGTCTCCTTCCTCCATTGCATGAATTCAGAGTTCACATTTTCATCTCCAAAAAATATTTTCCCCTCTCAGATTCTTTGTTAAGACTGCTTCTGTACCATAAATGCAATATCCTCTTACTGAGTATGCATCATGTGATTCCAGGTGCAGTGGCTCATGCCTCTAATCCTAGCACTTTGGGAGGCTAAGGCAGGAGGATTGCTTGAGGCTAGAAGTTCCAATGAGACCAGCTTGGACAATAGCCAGAACCCATCTCTGCAAAAAATTAAAAAATTAGCTGAGTGTGGTGGTGCACACCTGTAGTGAGCCATGATTGCACCACCGTCTACAGCCTGGGAGACAGAGTGAGACGCCATCTAAATAAATAAATCCAAAAAGCAAAAGAAAGAGAGAAAGACAGATGAGAAAATACAAGTAAGAGGTTATTTGAAGGTTTGCCTTGTTCCTGTAACTTGACATTTGGCCTATTCATTAGCACATCTGACATCTTTGGAGCCTCTGCTTCTTGAATTCCCAGTGAGTTTCGCCTGTGTGGGTAATCGGCAGGGTTAGCTTTTTGCCCAGCAGGAGAACTTCAGGCAGATTCTGTCATGAAGAATATGGGTCCCTAATCAAATATTTCAGGCTCAAGACAAATGGCAACAGAGAGGATTTAGATTTACAGTAGTGTCACTTTGTGAGATGAGAAGCCTGGCTGCCTGGGGACATGGGAAGGAAGTTGCAGCCCCAGGTAGTTGCTGTGGGAAACACATCTCTGCACCAGCGGTCCTGGCTCCTTCCCACGTGGGTCATGGCAGCTAGAATGTGAGCTGGGGCTCTTGCTTTTTCCTTCTCTGAGTGGCACAAACAACCTTCTTAGCAACCTGCACAGTTTAACTGACCATCTGAGCCAATTATAAACCCTTAAGTAAGTTCTAGGAGGGAGTCAGTTTCCCTTCTACACATGTGTGATGAAGTGAGGACAGGTATTGTATGTAAAGTCCACAGGACTTCACGTGGTGTATAGTGAGCGCTACGTGTATCAGAGTCTGCTATGTTCACATTTCCTGCTCTCTGGGAGTTTCTGGATCAGCTGCCTTTCCCGAGGGACAAGGGAGTGAAGATTACACACACACCTATCACATCACGTGTCCCACTGTGTAAGCGGGTGGCTGTTATAGAGTACCCCTGTATCTCTTCCTGTCTACCCACAGTGATTTCAGAGCTGGGCAGCATTAATATGCTTTATTCAGTGGGAATTTGGAGGAGTACGTTTTTACCCCATCCTGACAGGACTGGCACATAGTCAGTTCTTAATTTTGGTCTTCAGGATGAAAGACTATTTGTAAAATCAACTCTTCTATAAAGTCTAAAACTTCCCTGTTTGTGAGTGTGAGGAAGTGACCTAATGTCACCTCTCTAGAATGTCGAAGCTTACTGAAAACAGTTTTATCACAGCTGGCAGCAGCTGACTCCAATCAAAGTCCAATTAGTCAATGAGAATGTGAGAGAAATGATTTTAGACTCCTTTAAGGCTGGGAGTTGGAAAGGCAATCGGTCAGTTGTGTTAGACAAGAGGCTCGGAAATTTACTGAAGAGTTTTTTAAAGAGTTGGAACACCTAAATGAACATACCCTAATCAAAGACAGACAGAGCTGCTAAAATGTGATCAAAGGCCTTTACAGCTTCAGCACTGAGCTAATTTTAATCACCACCAGATAACAGAGAAATAAACAGGTCACTTTAGTACAGCGAGAAATACTTTGTGAAGTTGGAGACTGAGAGTCAGGAGGTAGAACGCTGGGGCTAAACCCTCCCCTCTCCCCAAGACGGTGGGGGTCCGAATAGCCATCTACAACCTAAGACCAATATTCTTATGCAGTTTCTGGAATAAGTTCAAAAGAATATTGAATTTGAATTTAATCCTTCTTTAATGATTAAAAACATGATACATCCAAAATCAAAACAAATCTCAAAATGCCAGAAGTCAAACTATGTAAACAAACTCATAGGATTTGAAGTACAAGAAAATAAAAATAATCATTCAGCTGTTCATGAGGTCCCTTCCCAGGGATTTGGTTATATGTGGTTCAATTAGAAGTTGGTTGGGTCAGTTCAAAGTCATACTTGTTCATGACAACTGATTTAGCAGTGCCTAAAAGGAGGCTATACTCTCAGGAAAACAGAGCTCTCCCCAGTCTACCCTAAATGACGGCATTAAACTCTTTCATGTTAAGCCACTGAGATCTGGGGATTTATTTACTACCACAGTGTGGTCTAGCTGTGTCAGTTAGCTCTCACTAAGTTACACTAGGAAAACAAAGCACCACTAAAGTACCAGTGGTGGATGATACGATCAGATGTTCTCCCATTGGATATGCCAGTGTCTTCTGCTCCACGAGCCATCTTTTTTCCAGAATTCAAGGTGAAGAAGCAGCCTCAGGTTTGAACACCGTAGTTCAAGACATGGGAGTGGCAAGAGAGCTGGTGGAACCACGTGACTATGTTTATACCTTATGTTCCAAAGTGGGACACCATACTCTGTTCCCGTTACATTGCTCCCAGGCAGGTCACAAGGCTTACTACGGTGGGGCAGAGAACTGTAATCCTTTCCTAGGGAGAAGTAGCAAGTAACTGGGACCAATAGTACTACCACACTGTCTTACCTTGACTACTACTTGTACCGGGAGCAGAAGTGGTGAGCTGTCACCAAATAACAAAGCAAAAACAAAAACATGAATCTATAACACATGTCACTGGGCTGGCAGTGAAGTGTTAGGAGAACTGCTATCCAAAGTTGGAGAAATGGAGCCCTGGGCAACGTCTGTGGCACAGTATCTTCCAGGGTGACGGGGAAGCGCGTCATGCGACTACTGATCAGGCAGCTTACAAGGAGAGTTTGGAAAACTAAAACTTAAGAGTTTACGTCATTGTTACGAGCTGTTTGGCAAGTACAGAGGGAGTCCAGAAATGCAGCCTCTTGTAAGACCAGAAAAATTGGGCAACTTTCAGACTCTAAACAGCAGAGGTGAAAAATCAATCTTAAATGAGCAAATGAAAGGAAATATTTTTCTTTGGAGCAGATGGCCTACTCACTTTGGCCCATCTACCCTGGACTTTCACGGGAAGGCTAAACTTTTCTCTCTCCTGATCTACTGAGTTTTGGAGTTTCCTTGCTACAGAAGCTCAGTTTGCAAGTTTCTGGCTCACAGACACCTATCAAACCTACCAGCCAGAGGAACTGGGAATGTGGCCTTTAGCTGGGTTGCCCCAGACATGTGCCCTGCTAAGATCTGGTGGGGCTGAGAGCTCCATCACTGGCGGAAAGGGAGGAGGAGCGGGAGCGGGCAGCCAGCTGTCCCCTTCACACACTGAGAACACAGTGTCCCGCTCCCCTGTACACCCTTGCAATAAACTCAATTAGCAAAGGTAACCAGGATGCGCCCATTCCTCAAACAGCTCAGCCTTCAGGCCCTCAACAAGTGCTTCTTCATTAACCTGCTGGGGTGAAATGTGTTACTCCTTCCACCTCGCACAGAGCCTGTGAGAATCCCCAGTAGGTCCAGGGAACCATCCAGAGTGGATGCCCCCGTGGCAATGAAAACTCCCTGTGTGCCCTGGCCACTCATGTTGAAGAGTAATAGACATTTCTCTCTCTCTTACCTCTTTCATTACTGGAGGTTAAAAGCCACTGGGTTTTGTGGGGGACTGGGATGTGATCCTTCTTTCCACTCTGCCTGAGCTTGCCTGGGGGAAGACACCATGAGAACAGGACAGGGGAGAACATCTTTCTTACTTGAACGATGTTTATTCTAGAATAAAGACAAGTACTGTCCAGGTAAGACCTTTTTTCTTTCTCAGTAAATTATCTAAATTATCTAAACATATTTTCTTGCTTGATGCAAAGGGCGCAGTTAAAAAGTGCCAAGCAGCATTTTACACAATATTTGTAAGAATTTGGAAATGAGTTACTAAATTGGTTTTGCTCCCAAGACTGATTCGAATCCAAGTAAAAAAAAAAAAAAAAAAAAAGACAGAAAAGACCAACAAGCTCTCCATCAGTATTTACGTGTTTTTTACATGTTAGGTGAAAACACACTCTACTAACTGAAAACTAAGTTGCCAGCCCTGGGTCATCAGCACAATCTCCATTAGCCGTCATAGCCTGAGGGAAAGACACCTCTAACAGCTTACCCCTTCCACTGGGAGCTCGCATGCCACCAGCATGGGAAATAAGCCTCTTTCACAGAGTCACTGCCTTACACCACTGTAGGTTGTGGCTGGTTTGCGGTCAGTCCTAAAATGGCTCTGCCCTCATCTCCTGAGCTCTCTGGCTGTAGGTTCGGCTCTGCCCTCATCTCCTGAGCTCTCTGGCTGTAGGTTTCTCTTTCCTCTGAATCCCCCATGAGCTGGCTGTAATCACCCTCCTCAAACACAGATCCCAGCCTGCCACTTAATCCCTCCAGTGGCCTCTTGCGGCCAAGGCCAGTAGCTCTCCATGCTCTCCCCCTGCAACACACACACAAATGTCATTTAGACATAAAACTCCACCTATCGCCACATTTGCACGCACGCCAGGCAAATAGGATCACAAACATTTGCCAGGAGAATCTCGTGGAAACAGCTAGCCATGTCTCATTTCATGAGGAAAAAATTGGCAAATACTGGCAAGCTTTGTCTTTCAAGGGCGACTGGGCATCTCTGCTTCCTCTCCCCAGAACCATGAGGGTCCTCTGACTTCAGGGTCCTTGCAGCCTCCCCAGTCCTCTCGCGGTTTGCCGCACATCCCAGCAGTGCAGTTCTCCCAGCTCCACTTTCCACGCTGCCTCAAGGACGCCCTCCCTGGCTGCCCCACTCCGCCTGTCTATTCCCTGGGCTTCTTCAATTCTCCTCATAACATCCGTCACTCCCTGCACTTTCAAAATGCTTTCACTTGTTTACAAATTGATTTTCTCTCTCTGCCAGCAGAACAGAAGCTCTCTGAGGGCAAGATTTTTCTTGGATGGCTATCCCCCTGGCAATCGAGAGAACAGATGGAAAGAGATTCTTTTTTGAACAAGCAAATGTCGAGGTATTATTCACTGTCTCCTGAGCCAGCATTATTTTCTATGTTCAAACTTTGAAGTACAATGTACATACAGAAGAGCACATTTCCAGATGCTAAACTTACAGCATGATGAGTTTCATGAACTGATCACATCTGTGTAAGCAGGAAACACTGCCGGCCGCTGCACAGAGCCCTTACCGCCTTTAGTCACTGACCCTCACCAAAGGCGATTATGATCTGGACTTCTACCACACAGATAAGTTTATCTAAAAAGGGGTATGAGCAGGGTCATCTCTTGGTATCCATGGGGGATTGGTTCCACGACCTTCCTCAAATACCAAAATCCACAGATGCTCAAGCCCCTGATACAAAATGGCACAGTATTTGCTTATAACCTACGCACATCCTTTAAATCGTCTTGATCACAGCCCTAACACGATGTAAATGCTAAGTAAATACTTGTTTACACCGTATTGTTTGTGGAATAATATTTTTTTCCATTTTTTCTACTTACAGTTCACTGACTCCGCTGTTACAGCAGCCATGGATATGGGGGGCCGACTATATACACCACAGCCTCCTGGCTGACTTCCCTCTCTAGCATCGTATTTGTGAAATTGATACACCTAACTGTGAGCAGTTATGGTTTGCCCTTCCTGTTTGTGATATGGTTAAATGGCATAATTTATCTGTGATGACACTGTGTCGCTGATGGCCCTGGGGGGGTTCCAGGTAAGGGCTATGCTGATCAGCACCGCTGTGAACATTTCAAGACACGTTTTTGATGCACAGATGCACCCATTTCTGCTGCAGGTGCACTGAGGAATGAAATTGCCGGGTCACACAGTTTGCTATATATTTACGTTTGATAGGACAACCTTCCTAAGAACCCACACCAATTCCTGCCCCTGCCAGCAGCATGTGAGAGTACTGGGTGCCTTTGAACAATTCATAATTTCAGTGATTACAGATTTTCTTCTTAATATGTCTGATTGCTTTTGATAGTCTCTTGTTCTATGCTTTCATTTCTTTTCATTTCTTGGGCATTCTGTACATAATTACTGTCCTGGTTTCCTAGAACCACCATAACAAAGCACCACAGACTCAAGGGCTTAAAACCACAGAAATGAAGAATCTCACAGGTCTGGAGGCTGAAGTCTGAGATCACAGTGCTGGGCAGGGTTGGTTCCCGCTGAGGGCTGCGGGGCAGGAATCTGTTCCAAGCCACAGTCCTTGCTTTGTAGATGGCGGCTGTCTTCTCTGGGTGTCCTCATGCTGTCACCATGGCTCTGTGTCCAAATACCTTCTTCTTGTAAGAGTGCCAGTCATACTGGGTTCGAACCCACCCTAATGACCTCATTGTAACTTCATTATCTCTTTAGAGACCCTATCTCCAAATTCAACCACATACGGGTTTTCAGGATTAGAATTGTAATATATGAATTTGGGGCAGGGGGACACGCAATCCAGCCCACACCAGGTAGGTTATACTATGTATCAGATGATCCAAACACCTGAAGCTTATGGAGGCCAAATCTCTGAGTAGTTGTTTCTGCTGCGTTCAAGTATGTGGCTTGTTTTCTCCTATGTATGATAAATTTGGAGTTTTTTTTTTTTTTTAAATTACAAGATCATATATGCTTGAACTTAATTATAGGGAATGTAAGGAGCTTAGGTTTAAGATAGTTCTCTCCAGAGGACATGTGAAAAAGCTTTTGATATCGGAGCTAATTTAATTGCATCTCTTGGCTTGCTATTTGGCCATAGGAGTCGTGTAAATTTAAGCCCCCATACCACACAAACGCATGTCTATGGTAGCAAATTCCCAGAAGATACTCCGATTTTTCTACCTAGCAGGGATCGGCCATTTTCACTGTTCATTTCCAGTCTGCTCTTTCAGTGAGAGCATGTCCCAAATGTATGCAGGACCTGTTCAGCTGCCCGCGTCTCAAACATACTTGCCTCGGGCCTTGTATTCCTTGCCCCTGTATAGGGTGCTAATCCCCAAAGTTCTATTTTATGGGTAACTGCGTTTCTCTGCCCTCCCCCAACCCAGGCCAGCTGCAGGCCTGTGTGCCCACTTTCCACTCCAGTTTCAGCTCCTACTTACTATTTTTTAAATTTATTATGTTGTTGGGGATGACCGGCCTTTGGAAATTCCCCTTACTTTCTTGCATATTTAGCAATGTATTTAAAATTTTTCTTGTTTATTTCATTTTAATTTTTCCATCATCTAAGTGCTTGTCAGCAGGAGAGCTTTTCAAACTAAGCTCGTCGGCCACACTTGCTCCTGAAAGCACAAACCATGCTTGACCTCTCAGGTTAAAGGAAGACAAGTTTCTCCTGGCTTTTGTCTCTTTTCCCCTTCCTTTTGCATTCCCTCAGAGACAGAAGCAGAGCCTGGGCCAAGGAAGGGGTGCAGCTGAAGGCGGCAGGGCCAAGGAGGTGGCTGAGGGCTGGAAAGTCCATGAAGCAGGGGTGCAGAGGGGGAGCAGTGGTGTCAGGTCACAGAGGGAGGAACACCAGAGAGAGAACAGGACCAGAGAGACGACCAGGGACCTAAAGGTCAGGAATATGCAGGGAGTGGAAGAAATAAACAAATACACCACAAAGGATAAGAGTCAGGTTTCCCACGGTGAGAGAAAGGATTACAAATATAGAAAGCCAGGAAAACGAGAAAGAACTCTAAGGTATTGAATTGGAGTTGAAGGTATCAGTGTGAATTCGTGGATTTTTAATAGATATGTAAATAAATATTTGATGTACGTGTGTAGAAATATTTGTATATGTATGTACACATACGTGATGCTTCTATTTAAAGGGTGAATACATGTTCTTTTTCTTTACTCATTTTCTTTACTCATTCATCTGTCTACAGACACTTAGGTTGTTTCCATGTCTTGGCGATTATGAATAATGCTGCAATAAATATGGGAATGCAGACACCTCTTTGATATACTGATTTCATTTCCTTTGGCTATAAACACAGAATTGGTATTGCTGGACCGTACGGTAGTTCTGTTTTTAAATTTTTGTAGGACTCTCCACACAGTTTTCTATAACGGCCATACCAATTTACACTCCTACCAACTGCATGGGAGTTCCCTTTCCTCCACCCTCAAGTCAGTATCACCTTTTGCCTTTTTAGCAGGTGCAAGGTGCTATCTCACTGTGCTTGCGATGGGCCCTTCCCTGACGATGAGTAATGCTGAGTAATGCTTCTCCTACACCTGTTCTCTATTTGCATGTCTTCTTTGAGAAAAGTGTATTCAGGTCCTTAGCCCATGTGTTAATTGGGTTGTTTGTTTTTGTTTTTTGTTTTTTTCTGCTGTTGAGTGTATTAAATTGCTCATCTATCTTTGGATGTTAACCCCTTATCATATAGGTGGTTTGCAAATATTTTCTCCCATTCCTAATTGTCCTGACACTCTGTTGATTGTTTCCTCTGCCAAGATAAGGTTTTTAATTTGCTGCAATCCTCTGTGTCTCTTTTTGCTTCTGTAGCCTGTGCTTTTGATGTCATAACCATAAAATTACTGCTCAAACCAAGGTCACGAAGGGTTTCTCCTGTGTTTTCTCCTAGTAGTTTATGGTTTCAGGCCTTATGTATAAGTCTTAGGCCATTTGGGGTTGGTTTTTGAATGTGGTATGAAATAAGGATGCAATCTTATTCTGCATGTGAATATCCAGTTTCCCAGCATCGTTTATTGAACAGACTCTCCTCTCCCCAATGTGCGTGTTTGGCCCCTCAGTCAAAGACCAATTGACTTTACATGTGCAAATTTACTTCCGCAATCTGTACTCTGCTCCTTTGGTCCATATGTTTTATTTCCCTGCCAATACCGTACTGTTTTGATTCTTGTAGCATATTTTGAAATGAGGAAGTATGATGCCTCCAGAATTATTCTGGTGTAATATTGCTTTGGCTATTCATGGCCATTTGCAGATCTAAATGAATTTTATAATTTTGCTCTTATTTCTGTAAAGATAGCCATTGGGATTTTGATTAGAGACTGCATGGAATCTGTAGATCACTTTGAGTAGTCTGAACATTTTAACAGTCTTGGTTTTCCAATCTATGAACATGAAGATGTCTTTCCTTATCCGTATTTTCTTTCAATTCTCTCAGCATTGTTTTATAATTTCAGTGTACAAGTCATTCAACTTAGTAGTTTATTCCTAAGTATTTATTTTTTTCTTGCTACTGTGAACAGAATTGCTTTTCTTTTTTTCTTTTTTTTTTTTTGCAGTTTTTGGCAGGGGCTGGGTTTGAACCCACCACCTCTGGCATACGGGGCTGGCGCCTTACTCCTTTGAGCCACAGACGCCACCCCAGAATTGCTTTTCTAATTTGCTTTTCATACAGTTCATTGTTAGTATATAGAAACTCAACTGATTTTTCTAGATTTACATTGCATCCCGCAACTGTATGGAATTTATTATTTCTAACAGGGTTCTTTTTTTTTTTTGAGGCTTAAAAATTTTCTACGTGTTTGATCATTTCATTTGCAAACAGAATTTTATTTCTTCCTTTCTGATTCAAATGTCTTTTATTTCCTTTCCTTGTCCAATTATTCTGGCTATAACTTCTAGTGCTATGCTGAATATTACATAGAAGTGGTAAGAGTGGGCATCCTTGACTCGGATTGTATCTTGGAGAGTCAGATCTCAGTTTTCCCTCATTGATTGTTAGCTGTGGGTTTTTCACACATAGACTTTATTGAGCTAAGTCTCTTCTATACCTCTTTTTTTGTTGAGAGTTTTAATTATGCATGGATGTTGAACTTTATCAAGCGCTCTCTCTGTGCCTATTGAGAAAATCAGGTAGGTGTTTAGTTTTTCTTTCATTTCGTTAAACTGATGCTCACATTAACTAATTTGCCTATCTTGAACCATCCTTGCATCCCAAGAATAAATCCCCCTTGGCCATGATATAGTAATATAATCCTTTCAACATGCTATTTAGCTTGATATACTAGTATTTATTGAAAATTTTTGTATCTGTGTTTATCAGGAATACGAGGTCTGACAATTAAGTTCACGAACTTGCCACCATGCCCTTACACTGGCAGCACTGGACAAACAACTCAGTAAGGTTTCCTAACGTTGGTGTGTCAGTGGCTCACAGTTGTGTTTGTGTCTATATGTGGCAGTGTCTTGTTGAGTGGTGTTCATTATTGTTGCAGGGTTTTGTGTGGCATCTGGAGAATGTCAGACCTTGAATTACAGCAACAAATAAAACATTCATAAATTTCTTGTTAAACTTGGCAAGAGTGGAAATGAAATAAGGACATGTTAATCCAAGTTTATAGGGATAATGCCATGAAGAAATGGCAGTGTACAAACAGATTAAATGTTTTTCTGAGGGGAGAAAAATTGTCACTGATGAAGAGAGGTCATATTGGCCAGTTACAAGCAGAATTGATGAAAACACTGCAAAAATTCATCAAACTGTGTGTCAGAATCATCAGCCGACTGTGAGAAGCATAGAAGATGAAGTAAACATTGATTGAGAAACAGGAAAATCGTAACTGAAAATCTTGACCAATAACTCATGGCTTTTGCTTCATGACAATGCACCAGCTCACACAGCACTGTCTGTGAGGAAGTTTTCAGCCAGTAAACATATCACTGTATACCCTCCCTACTCACCTGATCTTGCCCCCAATGACTCTTTTCTTTACCTAAAAATTTGATTCCTCTGACTTCTTTGATCTCCTAATTTTAAAAAATTATTCTCTTTAGTTAATAATTTTTAAGAGACTTTATTAACATGGTTAAATTTCCAGGACCCTCTGTTCTTTAGGAATGAACTAGATGGCTTGATCATCACATAAAAAAAGTGTCTTAAATTTATTTTTTTCTTTTTTTTTTATTAAATCATAGCTGTGTACATTGATATGATCATGGGGCATCATTCACTAGCTTTACAGACCCTTTACCAAGTTTCACATATACCCTTATAAGATGCACCGCTGGAAGTGTCTTAAATTTAATGATTCTTATGCTGAGAAATAAAGTTCATTTTTTTTAATTTTTTAGTTACTATCTTTTAATTTCGTATGGAATTCATCTTCCTGTTGAATCAATTCTTTTATCATTATATAATGACCTTCTTTTTCTCTTATGACAGTTTTTGAGTTAAAGTATATTTTGTCAGGCATAATTACCCTTTCACTCCTTTGGTTGTCATCTGTATGGAATATCTTTTTCCTTCCCTTCACTGTCAATTTATGTCCTTAAAGCTAAAGTAAGTCTCTTTTAGACTACCTATCATTGGATCTGTTTTTTCATTCATTCAGCCACTCCACTCGGTGTCTTTTGATCAGAGAATTTAATCCATTTGCATTTAAAGTAATCGTTGATAGATAAGGACTTGCCATTTTGTTAATTGTTCTTTTGTTCCTTTTTTTCTTTCTTCCCTTTTTACTGTCTTCTTTTGTGATCTAATGGTTTTTCGTAGTGGTAAACTTTACTTTCTCTTTCTTTCTCTTTTTTGTATCTATCAGAAGCTTCTTCTTGTGTTACCATGAAGGCTACACGAAATATCTTCTAGTAACAGAAGTCTATTTGAAGCTGATTACAACTTAAGTTTAATTACATACAAAAGCTCTCCACTTTTACTTCCCTTCCCTCCACATTTTATGCTACTGATTACATACTTTACATCTTTTCATATTGTGTATCTATTAAGAAATTATTGTCTCTATCAATATTTTTAATACTTTTGTCTTTTAACTTTTATACTTGAGTTAAAAATAATTTATGTACCACCATTACAGTATTAGAGTATTCTGAATTTAACTATATATACTTACATCTCCTAGTGAGTTTTATACTTTTATGTGTTTTCATGTTACTGATTAGCATCCTTTTATTTCAAATCAAAGAACCCTTTTTGGAATTTCTTTAAAGGTAAAGCTATGGGTAATGAAATCTCTTAGCTTTTGTTTGTCTGAAAAAGTCTTTATCTCTTTTTTTATTTCTGGAGGCCCACTTCACAGAGTATAACATTCTCTCTTGGAAGCTTTTTATTATTTTAGCACATTGAATATATCATCCCACTCTCTCTTGACCTACAAGGTTTCTCCTAAGAAATGCGCTGGTAGACTTATGGGAGTTTCCTTTGTACCAGTTACACTTTGAAATGCTATAGTCTGAATATAATGTGTTGAATAAATATATTATTGCTATATATTATTATTATTTATTTTAATTGATTCTTTTTATAACATGGCTACCAGAAAAATCAAAACTATATATGCAATTCATGTATTAAGCAAAGCTACCCTGTTTCCCTGAAAATAAGACATCCTCCGAAAATAAGACCTACTCACAGGAAAGATAAGACGTCCCCTGAAAATAAGACCTAGCGCATCTTTGGGAGCACACCTTAAAATAAGACACTGTCTTATTTTCGGGGAAACAGGGCATGTTAAAGAATGAAAAGTCTTTGCTATTTAAAATGATCAAGGATGTAAGACAGAAAAACTAGAGCACTGTTCAAGAACAAAGGTGATGGAAGGAGATGCAGCAATTGAATTCACAGTCTGGTCATCTAGTTTTTCCTCACAAGTAGAATGCATATGCACTTTTTGCAAGAATACCACAGAAATGAATTGTTGGTGGGTGTATCTCACATGCATACGTATACATACACAAACGTATGTATGACTTATGAGAAAAGATAGGGTAAGTATGGTGAAGCATTAACAATTGGGAAATCTGAGTAAATAAAAATTGAAAATTTTTTTAGCTGTTAACTTATGTTTGAAGCTTTAAAAAATAATTTTAAAATATACTGATGGGTAAAATGAAAAATAAGCAGGAAGCAATGATGGTACTACAACTCACTAACACCACCACAACCAGCAATGTCCCAGCAGTACCAGCGGCTCGCCATGCTGTGGGCTGGGATAGGACAGAGAGAGATTTGTGAGCAATTCTTAGAGCAGCAGTTAAAATTTCACTCCATTCTTTTCCATTTGGGGAAACAAATCAGAATGCAAGTAGACAAGATAGATTAAGGAAGAGATAGCCTTGAATCCGCTCTAATTTATAAAAGAAGCAAGGCACTATAAACCTTGACATTTCGACTATTATTAGATCAAACTGCATCATGATAGACAACTATGTTATCCACTCTACAGTTGAGAACTGCTGACTTAAATGGTTCTCTGCCATTTCAATGTAAGACCTCTTGTGTTTTTAAGCTTTCTTTCACAGAATACCACATGATAGTAATCTCATGCATTTTCATTCAGTCTACAGATGAAATTTGGCCACATACAGATTCTTACAGACTGTACAATAACCTAAGGATCCACACATTGGGAATCACTATGCAAATATAGAAACTCCTTCAGGATCAATTTCATACTGACTCCCAGTTCTGATCTACTTGGGGTTATTCAGACTCATCATACTGTTTGAATCTCTTCATCCTGCCTGCTTTAAAGCTTTTCCATTCTGCTGTACAGCTGTTAGATTCAATCTGCTGTATGGCTGTTAGATTCAAAGCCTCTAATTAACACAAAACACAATGAATTTTTGGAAGCTATGGAATGGTTCACTAGATCACAGGAATATTAGAAGAACCAGTCTTAGGTGCAAGAGCAAGAATGGTTCCAGAGGTCGTGTTGGAAGAAGCCAGTCACAATGGCTGTCACCCTGGGCATGAGTCTCCTGCAACTAAAGTTTGTCTTCTCTGTGTCACTTTACTCAAGCTCTTAGGTCCTGGGAGGGGAAGTGTGATTGGCCTAGATCAAGAACATGTGTGCAGGGTTGTAAACTCACCCTTCGGCTAGAGGAGGGCAGAGGTCTCTGCATGCCATCTACATGACACAATGGGAAAGAGGCAATTCCCCAAAAGAAAATCAATAAGAAAGAATTCTGGGCAAGAGGAAAATACCTTCATAATCATTAAGACTTAATTCAAGCATGAGTAACACTCAAGGCGCAAATTGTGGTGAGGCAAAGTCTCCTCCAGTAGTGAGCCTGTGAACTAAATAATTTATTGCTTTCAAAACATATTGGTGGGACAGGCATAGGGTAGACTAGGTATTTCTATTCCAAAAGGGAGAAAGAGAAAAGAGGAGAACCATGACAGGTCCCGAGCAAGTCCACAACCTGACAGTGATGGTGTGACCAACACTAAATTCCATGCCTTGAGAATAGTCTTCTTTGATTCTGTGTCCCACCTTTACACCTGTGACACACACGGGTGGAGATGGGCCCCAAAGGCCCCAGCTAGGGTTGGCGTCTTGTGCCCACAGCTCAAGTGTGGCTTGCTGGTAGCTCTACAGTTCTGAGGTCTCAGGGGGAGCCCTGCCCCCATAATTCCTCCCGGCATTGCCCTTGTGGAGACTCGACAGTTGTTTTTCACCTTTAAGGAGTCTCTGCCTGGACCCTCATCCCATCTGAGACATTCTTTGAAATCTAAGTGAAGGTAGTCAGGCTGCCTGAGGCCTCTAGGGCCCAACTCCCCCCATTATGTATGAAGGTAGAGCATGGAATCCAAGGAGATTATTCTTAAGGCTGGGAGTTTAGATGTTTTTTGAAACCTAGGTGAAGGTCATCCTGCTGCCACTACTCTTGCATCCTGCCTGACTGCACAGTTATGGCGAAGGTTCACAGCCACAGGGGATGGAGCAACAGGTTGCAGCCACCTGGGCACACCTGAGTTGAGGCCAGGGCAACCTGGGAGTGCTGCAGCAGAATGGCTCCCTTCCAACTACACAGTAGCATCCTCCTCTCCAGGGACACAGTTCCCGGATCCCCCGTAGATGCCTGAAACTACAGAGTGCACCAAACCCTACTCAGTTTCTTCCTATACATTCATATCTGCGGTAAAGTTTCATTTGTAAATTAAGCACAGCAAGATTAACAATAACTAATAATAAAATAGAACAATTATTATAAAATACTATAATCAAAGTTATGTGAATGTTCTCTCTCTCAAAATACCTTATTGTGCAGAACAACTAAAGCTGCAAAAATTGCAGCTGCAGAAATTGCAGCTGCAAATAAGAGGGTACCACTCAAAGACCATCTTTAAATCAATTTTTTCTTCTCTCATTTTACTATATGCACTTTTAAAAAGCCATGCAGCTGCCTGAATAATTAGCCATTTAGGTATTTCTTCTACCAGATGTCCTGGTCACCACTTCTAAATTCTGCCTTCCACGAAGCCCTTCAGCATGGACGGAATTCGGCCATGTTCTTTGCCGTTTATAACAAGAATGGCCTTTTCTCCAGTTTCCAACACCTCGTCCCGCATTTCCATATGATACCTCAGCAGGAGGCCTTTCCTGCACTTATTTCTACCCACGTTCTGATCACGACCATTTAGTTAATCTCTGAGAAGTCTCGGACTTTGCCTACAGTTTTTCTCTTCCTCTGCATCCTAACCAAAATCACTCTTACTGCTCCATTTATGGCAGTCTAGGCTTTTTCTAGGCCACTCTTTCAAAGTCTTCAGGCCTCTGCCCATTACCCAGTTCCAGGTCAGCTCCCCGCTCTGCAGGTATCTGTTACCGCCACACCCCACTTCTCTGGTTCTAGTTTTCTGGCTCAGTCCATTTTGTGCTGCTATAACAAAACACCGCAGCCTGGGTACTTTATAATGTGCAGAAATTTATTTTCTCACTGTTCTGGAGGCTGGGAAGTCCAAGATCAAGGGACTAGCATCTGAAGAGGGCCTTCTTGTTGTGTCAACCCATGGCAGTAGGCAGAAGGGCAGAGAAATGAACTCGCTCTTTAACAACAGCACCAATCTCACCCAGAGGGTGGAGCCCCGGCAGCCTGATCACTCCTTAGACTCCCACCTCCTGTTGTTGTTACAATGGCAGTTAAATCACAACAGGAGTTTTGGAGGAGAAAAGCATTCAAATCACAGCAACAACTAATAAATATTGATTCCCACCAACATCACAGTAACACAACTCTCTTTTTTAAATTTGGGCTCTACTTTTTATGTTATAATGAAGATTTATGTATGTTTATGTGTCCATATGCATGCGTTCATCAACCTATCACCTCTTAAGAATAGCAAGGAAGGTGTACAGGTCAAAGCCACCTGTTTTGAGTTCCTTTGTTCATAAATGCAGACTTTCACTTTCTAGAGATTGGAACCTTTGGTGGATCTGCCTAGGAGGGGTTGTCCCAGTGTCCCCGTAAGATCACATTCAGCGTCTCTTGTTTCCATTCTTCTCCCCATTCGCACTGTATAACATCAACCCTATCCTGCCTTGCTGCTCAGGGTCAGCCAGCCCAGCTAAAATGCAACTTATTTGTGTGTGATTTCCAGAAGACTTGAAGAATTTAAAAGGGCAAGGTGGCACTGGCAGCTTCCAGTTTAAGGAAACAATTATTGTTTGGTAGAAACAGAACCCAGGGTCATAAGGACAGGCAGCGTGAATGTTGCCAGGAGAGCCTTAGCTATGATCATGCCAGACACACTCCCTTCTAGCTGGTGGTTTCCAGATGTCTGTATCTTAGTCAAGAAGAGGAAGAGGAAGAAAACAGATTACACATCAATCTCCGATTTATAGCAACATTAGAACAGGACACCAACTTTACAGGTGTCAACCAAGAACAATAGCCTTACATCCTCCCACTGTGGAAAAGTGGGTGCTCAGAGGGATGACGGTCCCAGTGACTCCCGTGAACACCATCTCACTGCCCTTCATCCTGCTACCACCTGCACTCTTTGTGCCAACGGTGTTTAGATCACCACAGCACCCTGTAAGGCACTGATATGCCCAGGGTCGGTGCTGGCAGAGGCATGGTGGGTAAGGAAAACAAGTCTAAAACCTCTTATAAATACTACAGTGCAAGTGTTCTTATTTCCATTTTTCGTAAAAGGAAACTGAGACTTAAATGAATGAAATAACTTGCCCAGGGTCACAGAGTTAAGTGGTAGAGACAGGATTTCTTGCCACCATCTAGGCCTAGTGGATGGTCTTAATCACTGGGCCTTCACTTTGGAGAAATTAATCACTCACCCAGCGCAATAACCGGGATACTGGTTCTCTAACTTACTGCCTTATCAGACTGTACTGTCTCCTATACGACCTGCCTGCTTGGTGCACGCTGGGAAGACAGCACCAAGGATTTATGGGAGAAAGAGTAAACATTCTTTACATCGCCTTTGAAAGTACTAAACATATCATGTTGTTTATTTTACTAAGATGAAATGTGAAACCTCATTAATTTTTAAGTAGGGTAGATTTAGTAGCATAGATTTTCACCAAACAGAAGTAAACTAAAATCACTGTCACCCTTTTATGATATAAAACCCTTTAGCTATTCCACACTGTCTCTAAAATAAAGTCCAAATTTCTTAGCCAAACTTTATGAGCACACCTTCGCCTGTATCACACACACGCCCATTCCCACCTCAGCCATCCCGCTGTTTTCTCACTTATAGATTCCAAACATGTTAACATACAAACAAGTGCTTCCACATGCCACAGCATTTGCATAAATGAGCCCCTTGCTCAGAAGGTTATACTCCTCCCAGTTTGGGCCTGCCCTGGCTGCCCTGAGCCCACAGGGTCATATTAACAATGCTTTTTATCCGGTACACAGCATTTTGATGCTTTCACATCTAGGGACTCCCTGACCCGGAGGAACAGCCTTTGAAATTCAAACGAAGCTCCAACTGCCTTCTCTATCAGCTCTCTCCTACCTGCCCTAATAACCCCAGGGCAAGTACCCGAGAGCCAGGGACAGCCCTGTGCTCCAAAGTCTGGTGAAATTATTCCAACTAGCCACTCCTAACCCTGCTTACCCTGCCTGGCCCAACCACAAGAAAGGCTCTTGCCCACATTGCCCCCTGGCACACTCCCCGCACCTGTACCTCAAAAAGAAAAAAGAAAAAAGAAATAAACCCCGGCACCGCATTTATGTGTAAAAAATTAAAATTCAACTCACTGGTACATCTAACTAGTTAAGGTTAAATATGAAACAATGCCAACCATGGTGGCAAATATAGGGTTGAAAATAAGTTTTACAACTGCAACATATGATTAGGTACAAAACAGTGTGTGAAAAAAGTTCCAAACAGAAGTACAGATTGGAGCTTTATTGCTTCAATTCTACACTATTCATACCAACCCCATGAATCTGAGGGTTCATAAATTCTATTTGATGATAACTTACAAAAGAAAGAAATGACCTCCATATTTTTAAGCCCTGGATGTATAACAATGCATAAATTGTAAATGATCTCACAGTATTTCATTTCAGCTACCATGTTCTTAAAGAAGCAGGGAAATCACATACACCGGAGGCCCTACTACGTTCCAGGGCCCGGGCGAGGCATGAAGCGCGTATGGAAGTTAGACCTCCGGAGAGGCCAGCACTCCGGCACCATGGCAGCCCAGTCCCTTCAGAGACACCGCGTTCGAGGAGCTCCCAGCCTTCCACCTGACTCAAAAATTGAGAGAGCAATTCAAATGAGAAGTTAGCTCTCATTGGAAGGCTGTGGAGGGAGGCTCCAAAAATAGAAAATGAAACAATACAGGCATCTACCGGAATTGAAGATAGACACGTTACAGGACTTGTCAGGATCTGCAGGAGAAGATGTCAGCCTTTGCTCAGCTGAGACCGCACAGCAAAGACGTGGTCGCGGACCCCGCAGGGGAAATGCGCAGGCGCGCGGCGGCAGGTGCAGAGAGATGCCGCGGAGGGGGCGCGGTAAGGACCAGCCGGCAGGCCCGCCCGGGTATCTTCAACCCGTGCCAGACCAGGGTCTCAGTCATTATTTGTACTCTATCCATGTGTATGAAATGAATGAATAAGTGAAGAAATGAATGAACATTTTTCAAACAGTTTCCTAAGTACAAACGTTAATTCAAAAACCACCTGGTGGTACCGCCCGCCATTCTCGTGTTTGGATCTTAGAAAAATGCCCCCACAAAACTGCTCTTGTGTGTCACCTTAAGAGATGGGAAACGAAAGGAGAGGTAGTTCGGAAGTATCTGTTAAGACAGAGAAGCCATCAGGGAGGGATCCGTCAGCCTGTTTTCATTTCTCATTAATCTGTGTGTTTCTCTCCCCCGCACCAGGAAGCCCAGAGGTTGCCCAGCTTGGGGGGGGGGAGGGAGGATGGGATCTGGGCTTCCCAATCCTATGTCCACCACAGCAGCTCCTGATAAGATTTTAACAAGAATAATAATTAATAGAGTGTTTTTTTTGTTGTTGTTTTTAAAGTTCATTATGGGCTAGGGTCCAAATTGTGACATCACCACTTGGTCACTATGTGACCTTAGTAAAGATACTTTGCCCATCTGTGCCTCAGTTTCCTAATCTGTACATGGGGGTAATAACAGTACCTGCCTGAAAGAATTGTGGTCAGGATTAAGTGTGTCCAATATGATACACCGTAGGCAGAGCAGGGGCTGCTCGCGTGGCCTCTGTAATCCTGAAAATGGCCCCTCCGAGGGAGACACTGCTACCATCTCCCTGGCACAGATGAGACTATTGGAGCTAAGAGAGCTGTAGGATCACGCTCAAGGTCACAGTGGGTAAGCGGCAGAGCTGGGATTGAAACACAGACCCAGTCACCAGTTCCCTGTTCACTGTACCCTTAACCTCACACAGAGGTGAAGTGCAGTTTTCACAGAGAAGAGGAAATTTGAAAAATCACAAATTTAGATCTTTTGATGAAGAGGCAAGGTTCAAATTGACTTTTTAAATGAATGTTGACTTTTTAAGGTTTAACATTTCAACGCTGCTTAAATCAAGTCAGCTATTTTAAACAGCATATGCAACATTTCCAAACAAAAGTCAGAAGACACGAGAATGACATAAATTAGCGTGGGAAGAGAGGCAGGAGGATGCATATGGATCAATCATCCTTTTGCATTAGCAGAAATATTGCAAGGACACTCAAGAAAGCACTTTGAAATTCATTTTGAAAACTCAAACTGGTTTCCCCTCTGACAGCTGTCACCCCTTAGGCTGCAGGCTGTGCTAAAAAGCACAAAAGCCCCCGACCCTGAAGGTGGCCACAGCTCCTTGGCTTGCTTCCGGCTTAGCCAGGAGCACAGGGCGTTTATAGCACGTTCTCATTCAGCTTCAGATTGTCACATTGGGTCCTGCCAGGATGGTCCTGTAATATTTGAAGGAAGATCTTGTATTTTTTTTTTCAACGTGGGTCACCTTGTCTGCCTCTATTTGTCCTTTCCCATTTTACTTTGAGACATTATAGGTAATAATAATAATGATAAAATCAATTCCTAATGTGAAAAGGGCTCCTCTTCTGAAGTTTCCTGGTTCCTGTCCTGGTTGTTGACCTACCCTCAAACACTCCACACTCAACATGCTGGAGGGGGCTATACATTCCCACAATGATGACCCACCCTGTGTTGTGATAACTGGAGCTTTTGTTTTGGTTTGGTTTTCTTTTTTTTTTTTTTTAACATTTGCACCAAAATGATTATTGCAACTCATTTCATTTTTTTATTAAATCATAACTGTGCACATGAATTAATTTATGGGGTACAATGTGCTGATTCTAGAAGAAGAAGGCAGAAGAGAGAGTGGAAGCCCTGTGACTACCAGCTGGTTATGTGGCTGTGGGGCTCCATCTCAGGCTTCACAAAGTTACCATGGTGATGTTGATAATTATCAGTCATTCATTCATTCATTCACAATCACACTAACTAAGCACCTGCTGTTTGCTAGGCACTGAAAAACAAAGGTGAGTTATACAAAATTGCTAAGTGTGGCTGCTCACAAACCCAATCAGGAGGCGGGTATCTATTTCTTTTCTTTTTGAGACAGAGTCTCACTTTGTCGCCCCCAGTAGATGCCATGGCATCATAGCTCACAGCAACTTCAAGCTCTTCAGCACAAGCAGTCCTCTTCCCTCATCCTCCTGAGTAGCTGGGACTACAGATGCCCACCACAAAGCCTGGCTAATTTTAAAGACGGGGTCTCGCTCTTGCTCGGGCTGGTCTTGAACTCCTGAGCTCAGGCGATCCACCCGCCTCAGCCTCCCAGAGTGCTGAAATTACAGGCACCAGCCACGGTGCCAGGCAGGAGGATATCTAAACTAATCAGTAGTGAGAAAAAGGAGAGGTGTTTCCATTTGGAGTAGCAGCTATGGAAACAGGAGGAACTGACCAAGGAGAGGTAACAAGCCACGCCAGCCTTATCTGGAAACGACGCATTTTCTCTACCTCATAAGGTTACTGGGAGGTTCAAATGACATGATGAATTTGAATCCCCTGAAAACTGTAAAGAGCAATTTCCACAGGCAGCACATGCTGCTGGTGTCCCGCCCACATCTCTGAGCCTCCAGCACCTGCATGTCTGCCGGAGGGACCCCCAGCCCCCGGAGCCCGCCTGCCCCGCCAGCTGTGCTGCAGGCTGTGTGTGCCAAGGAAGCACATACGCCCTGCCTATGCCACAGCAGCCCCGAGACGGAATGAATACCACCGTCCCCTCACCTCTCGGGTGGAATGACTGAGGCTCGAACTCCGCACCAGCTGCCGGAATTTTCCCCGCAGGGCAGAGCTTCAGTTGCCGAGAGCAGTAACTTGCTCATAACGCACCACTCTTGGCTGCCGTCCCTTCTCCCATCACTGCTCTACTTCCCCACTGGGTTCTCTTCACCCGCCAGATATTACCGCACGTGGATCCTTATCCCAGCCTGTGCTTCCCAGAGAACTCCAGCTAAGACAAGATGTAAGCCATTTTTTATTATTCCATATCATTGTGATATGTGACCAGAATTCTACACACTATTTTGCATGGAAAAGCACTGCTTTATATTTATAAATCCTCTTCTGCAAAGTGAAGATTTAAGCCACTTTAGCCATTGCAACATAATACCTGCCTAAGAATTTCTTGAATCCATCCTGACCAACACTGCTGTGGCTGAAGCTTTTCTCTCTCATCTGAATTTCTGCAACAATCTCCCAGCTGGCTCTGGTCTCTTTCCCTCCCACAAATCCATCCTTCTTCTATCTCCAGCGACACCCACCAAGAAAGCGGTTTTGACAGGACTACTCCTTGTCTTAACAACACTTTTGTGCACATGTATACAGGCTCCGATTACTTGCAACACTTTACCCCTATCTATTGGAAAATTGTGACATTCTGATACTCATAAAGCAAGATGCTTTATGGTCATGTTTAAGGAAACTGACAAAGTAAGTACATAAATCTGCAATGTCTGTGAGTGATGCCCACTTAGATGTGTTTCCTTGTGCAGAAACTGTGCAACTGTACAGAACCATCCTGGTTCTGACAACTCCCTGCCTCACCCACAAAGTGCCTGTCTGTCCCCAGCACCTATCACAAGCTGCCGTGCTTTCCTGACTTTGTTTGTGCTGTCCCCTCTCCCTGGAAACACCATTTGCTAGTGATCCTTTAAGAACAGCCAAGCATTTCCTCTTTGCCAGAAATCCCATATGAACTACCCTCCTATGGCTAAGTGTCCATCTTCTGCATCCTTCTACTTCTTTGTTTATAACTCACATCAAGTTATAATTACCACTATGGGTTTGTCTCCGCGGTGAGGGCTGTCTTCCTCCTCTTCGTATCCCTGGCACCTGGTGGAAGGCTCAGAGTCAGGGCATTTTGAAAACAGTGGGATGTACGATGTGGGGGGGGTGGTGTGAGGGAGGGCTCTGCCGTCAGAATGACCTGGTCAGATCTTGATCTGTCACTTTCCAACCAGGTACCTTGGGGCGAAAGGCCTCACCTCTCTACATCTGTTTCCTCATTGGTAAAGTAGAGATGGTCTCACTACCACCGCAGACAGTAATCATCAGGGTTAAGTAAGCAGCTTCCTGTGATAAGCAAGATGCCTGCCAGCAGGCACACAATACAGATTATTAATAGCTCGTGTTTTCATTATAAGCTCAATAAACATTTGAAGGATGAATGTGCCTCCCTTTATGCCAAACTGGCAGTCCCCCATGAAACGCACACCTTCAGATCAACCCGCCTGTATAGCCAGGAGGGCGGTGAGCACCCTCCATGCAGGAGTGCATTCTATCTATCCAGCCACTCTGTGAAAGGTTTGACCACCGGCCTGCTGCAAATGAGGGAACTGGGAACAACCATCACCGGCTTCTCTTGGTCACTTGAGAGTTTAAGTGTCAGAGGCTGTGCCAAACCTGCTCTGTGTGACCCAAACTTGTGCTTTTAACCAATTTATGGCAGCATCCAAGAGAAGTCTCACTACCTGATTGGAGGTTGGGGACATAAGGGATGCTGGTACAGGGACAATGGGACACAAGGAAAAGGTAGGCTGGAGGGAGAGGGACTTCTTAAAAGACTCCCTGAGTGACCATAAATACTATAAATTCAAAAAACAGTTTTTATGGCTAGTTCCAAGGGTTCTTTTTTTTTTTTGGACAAAGTCTCACTATGTCGCCTCTTGGTAGAGTGCCATGGCGTCACAGCTCACAGCAACCTCAAACTCTTGGGCTTAAGCAATTCTCTTGCCTCAGCCTCCCAAGGAGTTGGGACTACAGGCGCCCACCACAACACCCAGCTATTGTTGTTGTAGCTGTTATTGTTATTTGGCGGGCCCAGGCCAGGTTCAAACCCACCAGCCCCTGTATGTGGCCAGCACCCTAACTGCTGAGCTATGGGCACCCCCCCACCCTACCCCGCCAAGGGTTCTTGTATAGAGTCAGGAGATGAGATTAAGAGGAACGGTAGACACAGAGTCAGGGAGGATCCTGGAGGTCATGAGCAAAGATCTGTGACTTCATCTTGAAAATTACAGAAATATTTTGAAATGCAAATAACATTAAAAAGACTGACCATGCCAAGTGCTGACCAGGATGTGGAACAACTGGAAATCTTCTTCATGCAGGTGGCAATGGGAAATGACGCAGCCCCTTTGGAAAACCACCTGACAATGTCTCCTAAAGTTAACTGTATGCCAATCATATGACTCAACTGTCCCACTCCTAAGTAGTCACACAGGAAAATGAAAGCTTACATCTGCAAATAGACTTGTACAAGGAAGTTCTTAGCAGCTGTGGGCTTAAGAACCCCACACTGGAAGCAAACCAAATGTTCATTAACAATATAGATTTTTTAAAATGTTGCTATATTCTCACAGTAGAATGGTACTCGACAATAAATTTAATTGTTAAAGTTAAGTTGTTAATGTTAATAACTTAACCCAACAATGGAGAAAAACCTCAAAAATATTATGCTAAGTGAAAGAAATAGAATAAAAGGTATCTCCTGTATGGTGCCATCTATATTAAGTTCTAGGATAGGCCAAGTTAATCCACAGTGATAAAAACCAGAACAGTATCTCCCTGTTTGCTGGTTGAGGGTAGCATGATTGTTAGGAAGTTTGAGGGTACTGTCTGCAGGGATGGGAAATGATCTTTATCGTAACAGCGATAGTACTTAATTGTACAATTCTTTCAGAACACATCAAGCTGTACCCTTAATCTTTTTGCCTTTTACCATATGTATGTGTATTAAAAAAATAAAAATAGCCAAATGTATATATCACAAAATGAGGAACTCTCATTGGTTATATTATCTAAAGACTGGATTTTAACCAGACATACACTAGTCGTAAGTCAGACCAGCTTAGAGTTCAGTAGAACATGGTTATGGGAAGTTTCCAAAAGCTACTATTCATTCATCATTTAATACATACTTACTTGTCTAACAAATGTTCATTTAGCTCAAAGCCACCACTTACTATCTGGGCACTCTTGGACAAATGACTCTCTGATTTGTGGTTCATTCATTTGTGAAAGAGGGATAGTAATGGTCCCTACCTCCTGCGGTTGTTGAGGAGACTATGTAAGTTAACACATGCAAAGTTCTTAGAGTAGTGGTGGTGTATGGCAAGGGCTGCATAAATGCTAGCGATTAACATTCTTATCCTCAAGTTATGTGCTGGGCTTGGTGGATATAAACAGTAGTAGGACAGAAAATGTATAGCCTAGCAGGGAAGATCAATAACAAATAAGTAAATGCATATTGCTAACTATGCTTGACCCAATAATAAAATTTGGAAAATGGTCGAGAACATAAATGATTGTCTTGGCGTGGAAAATCCATTTAAAATGAAACTAATCAGCCACCTAAATCAAATCAGGTTCCGAAGTCGTTCATGGTTTTCACTCCTCTGGTTGCTATGATTCCTCCTTCTCTGGGCACCTGGAATTTGGAACTCTCAGGCCTATGACTGCTTCTCTTCTGTGACTCACTCCCAGGTGATCCCAGTCCATTCAAACTTGTGATGTCCAGTGCACATGTTCCTGTCTCCAAGCCACCATCATGCCTGCACTGCTACTGCCTGTGACATCCGACACCAGGTATGTCTGAATCCAAATTCTCCATTCCCAGCCCCGTATCTGCTTCCCTCACAGCGTTTTTCCATCTTGAAAGTAGCAGCTCCATTCTCCCAGCTGCCTAGCACCAAAGCACCCAATTTTCCATGCCTCCCCTCTGCTTCTAGTATCTCATGCCTAATAATCAGCAAATCTTTTTTTAAAATAATCGGCCAATGGTCAGTGCCTGTGGCTCAGAGGAGTAGGGAGCCAGCCCCATATGCCAGAAGAGATAGCGGGTTCAAACCCAGCCCCGGCAAAAAACTGCAAAAGTAATAATAATAATCAGCAAATCTTGAATTCAGTCACTCCTAAAGCACCAGGACCCCCCTCAGTAGCCTCACTGGTCCCCCCATCCACTCTTGCTTCCCCCAAAGCCATTCTCCGCACAGCAGCCACTTCATCTTTCCAGATCTTAAAGATCCATCACCTTCCCCTGCCTGAACACCCTCCACACTGTTTCCTTCACACCGTCTGTTTCATAGCCTACAAGGTCCTAGACAGTGATTTTCAACTGGCGTGCCACCAAAGGACCTCAGGTGTGCTGCAAAAATGTTTAAAGATCATGAATTAAATTATTTTTTAAAGACATTCAAAGCATCATTCTTTTTTCACTTTTTTAAATCAACATAATTTAAATGTAAGCTGAAGTTTAACTACAGGTTCAAGTGTGCTGGGAGATAAAAAAGATTGGAAAACACTGTCCTAGACCATCTGGCTCCAAACTCCCTCTCTGCCCTCCTCCCCCACCACTCTCTGGCTCCCTCCACCCCAGCTATACAGGCCTCCTTACTGTCTCCTCAATATGCTAAGCAACCCCTTTTTTTATTAATACTGCATGGACTTCGCATGTGCTGTTCCCTTTTTGAGAAATGCCCTTCCTCCAGATACTCTCACGGCTGACCCCTCAGTGCTTTCAATAGCACAAACACCCTCTAACCATTGATCCCACTTTACTTCCTAATGCCAGCATGCTATTACATTACTTTATTGTCCTCACTTAGATGGAAACTTCATGGGCAGAATCTTTTTGTGTCTCCTTCCTATCTCCAGGGCTTAGCAGAATGCCTGGCACATAGTAGATGCTCAATGGTGTTTATGGAATGAATGAGTGAGTTGCTGTTTCCTAAGTTCATGTAAAGCTTGACAATTTACAAAGCTATCACTTACACAATGTCTTAATAAGCGCTCTAACAACCTGTGGGCTGGGTGTTGTTGTGTCCTACTAGTCTGCTTGCTATTTAAGTCCTTTGTTTAAGGTCATACCACTATTAAAAATAAAACTCAAGCCTTAGTGTTTTGCTTTTAAGCCAAGTTTATTAATTATCATTATAAAATCCTATTAACATCGCTCTATCAGCTTTGCTCCAGGCACTTCAGTATCTCATTTCACCTTCACAGCAAAGCGTTGAGGCAGAGACTGTTTTGCAGATGAGGAAACTAAAGCACAGCCATGTAACCTAAGGTCACTGAGCTCAAAGGGGCAAAATCAGAATCTAGGTCTTGGAAGCCTGATTTCAGGGACTTATTCTCAACCAACAGGCCCCCTAGGCTTAGTCCCTGAAATGAAAACAGTTAAGTAAGCTGCAGACACAAATGGATAGGTATCAAATTTGTTCTAAGACTTTCTACTATTATTAAACTTAATGCTTTTGTAGAACTTTTAAGTAGAACTTTCCCCTTTTTCTCTAAGATCATAGGTAGAAAACAGTTGTATCTCAAATGCAATTTTCATTATTCAGTTTACTGCTTTTCAGCCATTTTTGAAATGTTTGACACATTTATTTCTGAACTGAGAAGCCGCTTAGGAATCTCAGGAGTTGTGGGTAGAACTCGTGGGTTTCCAGCCGTCTGCCTGTTTTCCTCCTTGGGGGAGCCCTGTCATACCTTTTGTGGCTGTGAGCAGAGGACGTCATTCCCTCTGAGCTGCTTGATCTCACTGCTCCCTACCACGTGCCTTGTTTCATCAATTCCCAGCTTCATTTTATCATATAACCTACGTCGTGGAACAGTCAATTTCCTTCCCTTTTCTTTTCTTTCCTTTTTTCAGAAACAGGAACCTATTTGATTAGATGTGATGGCACCAGAGGCAGTAAACTGGCAAAATTTTAAACGGTGAGACATCCATCTCAGCTACCTGGATTTTGAGAAGCAAATGATGATTCCTCGACTCACTTTGTATTGAGCTGTGCAAGTTAGAGGAACTAGAAAAAGGTTCATTGACTTGGCCACTTGTCTCCAAGTCAGTCAGTGTTTGCGAATGCTGCCTGTTTCCTCCTCTGCCTATTCAAATTGTTAACTTAAAGGTGAACATAAAGTTACATAAACATAGGAAAATGCCCTTGAAATATCAAAGCTCTCAGAATTTAAAGAAGCAGTCATTTGGAAGTTGAAAAACAAATCAAGTATGTTGATTATTCCTAGTTCTTTGCAACATAAAGGTTCACAGCACTTATCTGGGAAGTGCTTGATAAATGTATGTTAAATCTATAGTTCTCTTTTATCATTTATTTATGATCTTGTCTTAATACACATGCACAGATTAGCTTGTGAGCCTTAGAGAAGGTCTGTGCTTTATTCATTTCTGTATTCTATAACACAGAACCACCAGATACCAGGGGATCCTGAAAGATCATTGAATTGAATCAACAACGGCTACTTGTTTTCTTTATCTGTCCTTCCCTCGCCTCACCTTGTCCATTTGGCTCGCAGGTCAGAATGCCTAAAACCATCACATTCATCTAAACAAGTATTTAAAAGCCAGAGACCTTAAAATCTTTCAAATCCGCCTCAGAATTAGATTTTAAAATATACTGTGGCCATTTCATAAGTAGTTTAGCAACAAGCTAACTGCTATCCCAATGGGGGGGACCCATATGCTTAATGAATTTGGTCAGACAGTGTAACAGGTGTCCAATAAGCCGCCATGAGCTTAAATCATAAATATGATGCCTCTGTTTGCCCTGGCAAACTACATTAGGATTGTTTTATCAGTCACTGGGCAACTTGTTAGAGGGAAGGGGGACAATCCTGAAAAATGCAGGAGCTGCTTTGAGTAGCATCTCCAAAGGGTCCCTGGAGAACCACAGATAATCTGCGTACAGTGATTCCTCAAGCTGGTCCTTTGTTTCATTAATCTGAGTGTCAAGTGCAACCACACGGTAAAGAATTGCCAAGGCCGGATAAGATCCTCCTCCGGCTCCTGCTTCCCTGCCCTAACAACTGGAGCTATTCACGCCTAAAGCACAAATTGAGTAAACAGCTCCAAGGCTGGCAATGTTGGACAGTGTCCCCAATGTTGTATTTTTCCTTGAAAAGCTGAATCATGTGCTTCCTTGCCCTCTCTCAGACATGTCGGACTGATATTCATTGCTGCACCCATGTTTTAACTTCCTTAATACTAAGTATGGAAGGATGCCTCATAAGATAAAAATAGTTCCTGTTGTATCATCCGTCGGGCAATAGATTAGCAAAGATTAAAAAGGGATTGTAATGCCTTTTTTGGCCTTGAGAAAGCTCTTACTGTGCCCATGGTTCAGTTAGCCCGCTGATCATTTCCATCTTAATGTAATCTCTCACATTGGGCTGCCACAGGTGAGATGTTAAGTAATACATTAAGACAACTATTTTCACTGAGCAATTTCATAAGCAATATGTTTTTAGCTAAATTAGACATTTAACAAATGCCATCTGTAATGCAAAGGAGGGGAGAGCATACCTTTCAAACAGGCTGTGGATACGGGTTTCCGGACATAAAACAATAACTATGCCTTTTGTTTTCATAGAAGTTCTGAATGTGAAACTATGTGCAGTTCAGGAGACGAACATCAGGATAGCACCAAAGACCTGAGGATTCCTATGAAATGAGCCAAAAGCAGCTGTAGATCGAGAAATTCTTCACCAGATTAGGATGAATCTACAAGGCCAGGCAGTCATGCAAATATGATGGTGCTGACTGTCTTTAAAACTCTAAAATCATTCAGATGAGCACCAGGAACCTCCAAGATCGGGTAGAAATATAAATTGTAATAGTTAAAGCAAATAAGGAATGAAATAATTTAGATGAAATATTACGTTCTAAAGGTTGAATGAGAATCACTGGATTTTATAAAGTAAAATTAAGGGGGAAGATAAAATTTTAAAAGGGTACAACTGGAAAACTAAAATAATAAATAATTTCTTATGAAACTAATTTAGATTTCTCCATTCTGTGAACATAATTGCAAAAGCTATAAATAGAGCTATTGGCATTTAGGAGGCTGCTTGTTTTTATCAAAATCACAAAACAGAAAATTTAGTTTGCCAATTTTCAAATGCCTATTGCGTTCAGAATCAACCAGGCTCTCCTTCCTTTTTGCTAGATGACTTCTTAAAAGACAAATACGCACTCAGACTAAGGTGGGTACACTGGCCCTGTGAACTCCCGCTCAGAAATTTCGGTCTGCTGAAAAGATTGTAATTGGGGGGCGGGGACGGGGGTGTAGAGGTCTTTAGGACCCAGCAGGCGGCGGCAGGCGGCAGTTGTGTGGATCGCTGAGAGACTACGAGGGTCCGGTTCAGTTTTAATTCTGTCTCTAATCTCCGCCACGGCGGCGCTTCCCGGGTCCGGCGGCTCCTGCAGCTCCCTCGCCCGCTCAGCCGCTGCTGGCCGCCCGGCGGGGCTCAGAGCCGCCTCTGCCCCGTCACCCACCATGGAAACCCTCCAAGAAAAAGTGACCCCGGACGCGCGTGCCTGAGGATTCCGGGAAAAGAGGTGCCCAAAATGAAGACCTTGATGGTGAGTCAGGTGTCGCAACTCCCGTGGGCAAGGCGGGGGTCCCCGGGCTCCGCGTCCCCGGGGCGCAGCGGGGAGCTTCGGGGCGCCTACCCCTGCTCCGCGAGATCGCCTGTTACAAAGGGACAACTTTCCACCTGCTCCGGGTCCCCACCAGCTCCCCCTGGCTCGGAACGCCAGAGCCAGGATGGAAACGGGGGCTGCCTCGGCTCCTGGATCTCGGGCGAGGTCCGAGGTTGGCTGAGAGCCGGAGGAGCGGCGGCAGAGTGGGCAGCCGGCGCCGGGGATGGGGACCGCCCGAAAGCAACAGCCTGACAACTACTAAGAGGGGCGGGGAAGGGGGAACCTTTGAAGACTTTCTTGGTTTCCTTGTCGGATTTCAAACTTGTAAAGATCACCTAGGTAGAGAGAGCCCCAGGGGCCCAGGAAAGGAAAGGTGAGAGGGCTGAAGATTCCAGCCGCTCGGCCGGAGCAGAGGGACCCCTCGCGCAAATCCCGGCCCGCAGCCCCTGCCTCTGCTCCGGCGCGCTCACCCCGGCGCCGCGCACCACCTGTCCTCCTCCCGGAGATCTGGGCGGCGGCGGGGGCGACGGCGGCGGCTTCAGAGAGCGGCGACGCGCCGGGAGCATCCCCTGCCGTACGCGCGGGGACTGTGCCTCTGCCCTGGCTGCGCACGGCGGGGCTAGGGCGCGGGACACCCGGAACCCCCACCGTCCCCTCCAGTGTGACCCGAGCGCAGGTGTCCCCGCCGGGCGCGCTCCTCCCGGGTCCGCGCTCAGCCTCTGTCCTCTGCTCTCTCCCGCCCCGCAGCGCCATGGTCTGGCAGTGTGTTTAGCGCTCACCACCATGTGCACCAGCTTGTTGCTCGTATACAGCAGCCTTGGCGGCCAGAAGGAGCGGTCCCCGCAGCAGCAGCAGCAACAGCAGGCGACCGGCAGCTCGCAGCCGGCGGCGGAAAGCAGCCCCCAGCCGCGGCCCGGGGCCCCCGCGGGACCGCGGCCGCTGGACGGGTACCTTGGCGTGGCGGACCACAAGGTGATGGCCAGCCCGCCACCCTGCCTGCGACGCCCGCGCACCTGAACCTTCCCTCTTCCCCGGGGCTGGGAGGTGCCGTGAGTAGGCGCCCTTCGGAGGCTGGAAAGCGGAGTGGACCCCCTGGGCGGTGGGCTAGTTTCTATTTGGTAGGGGTTATTATTTGGAGAAGGATGCAAAGTTTTTCAGGAAATAGGGGTGAGGTGAGTGGACCCCAAAGCCTAATTTTCTAACAGAACCAGCCCGGGGAACTAGAATCCTCCGGTCCCCAGAATTGCAGGTGCAGTGGACCTGGGGTTCCTGAAGCCTCGGGTTTGACAGCCGAGTCGCCCCCTAGGTGGGAGCAGGCTGGGGATGGCACCAGTAGCGTTGCCCGGCAGGATGGAAGCGCTTGGGTTGAGTCTCCCAGCCCCGGGGAGCGGTGCCCGGGCAGGGGTGGGAGGCTTGAGGCGCAAACTCATCTTCCAGCGGCAGACAGCCTGCTCTCCTTTGCCTTCTGGGAAGCTGCTGCCTGCTTTGGCTAATAATTAATAAGACGAATTTTTAAAAATTGAGCCTCCTTTCTCTGGAATAATAGATCTCTGGTTTCAGTGTGTGGAGCCTCTGGGAGAATGCTAACCAAGTTTCCTGATTCTGGATATATCTTAATATGGTTTAAAAGTATCCTTAGATATTTGCGGCTGCTAATATATTTTTATTAAAACACAATTCCACCCTGCATCTTCTCTGTAAAGGTAGAGGATTTTCTTGAAATCTCCGAACTAGTCTACTTTTCATTTTACTAAATTTTGTGGTTGTGAACAGTAACATTTAGCAGATGCTCCTTGTCTGTGAAAAGATTAGTCTTACCAGGCATAAAAAAGCCAAACTTTTTTTAAAAAGTGACTATCAAAACATTGCCCCTCACCTGTGGGAGCCACTCACTTCTCAGGATTTAAAGTACAGGGCGGTGCTTGTGGCTCAAAGGAGTAGGGCGACAGCCCTATATGCCAGAGGTGGTGGGTTCAAACCCAGCCCCGGCCAAAAACCACACACACACACACACACACACACAGAAAAGATTTAAAGGGCACAAGAGAATTTAAGGCAGGACTCTGCCTTGGGGATCTTTAAATGCCTGAGGGAAAAACAATATACCATGAAATATGTATAAAGAGGTTAGCTGATAAATACGAATGCTGTATGTGGTTAGATGCTGGATATAAACAGTACTGCAGGGGTGACGAGATGGGAGAGATTACGCCCTTGAAAGGATCAAGGAAAGTTTACTTGAAAAGGTGGAACTTGCCCTGGAAGAATTCAGGGAAGCAAAAAAGAGGAAGTGATTTTTTTTTTTTTTTTGCAGAACTGGGATGGGGGTTGGGTGGGGTATGGGTAGACTATTAAAATCCCAAAGCAGAGAGCCATCAGTTTTACTATTACAGCTTCGGTTTTCTCTCTTAGTTGATGATTGATTACATACTTTGTATCTGCACATGCAACCCCCTCTTAGACCCCCCCCCCAATAAGGACTGGAGTTATGGGAAAGTTCGGACGTTGACTGCAGGCTGTGGATGGATGCGATATTTATGTGCCACCAGCGGGTGATGGATATATTGAACTTGCAGATTTTCATGGCTGTTGCTTAGTGGAAATAGCTAACACTTCTGAAGCTTTGATTAATGGGGGTGTCAAAAGGTAAATTCACTGAAAGCTTCGATCTGCTTTTGGGCCGATATCCCTAATACTTTTCTCCTTACGTTCTAGGTCCAGACAGACACCAGCTATTGATAGCTTAATACAAAGCATAAGGCTCCCATGCTCATTGTCAGAACAAGTTTTATTCACACAAATATACTTGATTCCATTTTCAATATATCAGACCCTTATTACATTCAAATGAAGAACAGCCTTTTTTATTTTTTGGAAAAAACGTTGAAAGTCTGTGGGGAATTGAAATAATCTGTAGGAAGAGGGTTTTAAAAACTATGAAATGCTATATGAATGATAAATATTGTATAAATGTCATTGGAATTCTTATCAGGGGCAGATATGTACAGATAATTATCAATATCAAATGAAATTCTTTTGTGGAAAATCAACATCTCACAAAATTCCATGCCCAAAGGTTTCAGAGGAGCTGACCTCACCCCAGCAAAGGATCCAATGTCGATCTTGAAATTTATGCCTCCTCTCTAGACATCATCCCAATTGTCCCACCAAGCTAAATGTAAACTCTATTCAAAATGCATTCATTGATCCTCTTTGCTGCTACCATTTAGCTGACCAGAAATTGGGCCAAGATCCATTTCCCACGGCCATTTGAAGGTTCGTGATGAAGGGTTGTTTATGTTCTCTCCAAAAGTTGCTGTTTACTTAGGTTTATTTGCAATCTTCTACACTCTCCCTTAGGCAGAGGTAGAAATCATTTGTTAGAATATTTCTAGGAATGTTTTTTCAATTATAAAAGATTGAGAGAGCAAGAAATGAACACTTTATTCTTACACTATTGCCAGATGATACTCGGATTGTTTTTTTTTTTCCACTCTCACATCAGGCCTCAGAAAAAGTATAGGATATGCTGAGCATGGTGACTACCAGCCATATGCTGCTGCATATTGGATCAGAATTCCAACAGACTTTTTATTTGCCATTGACTTACAGAGTCTGGAGAGAGTTACAGATATTATCTAGGAAAATGTTCACACATCTCTAGCAGGAGGTCCCAAAGACTGATAAATATGTAGTGTTTATGTTCAGTTACATGATGTTATTAATGTTATAAGTCCAAGATTAAATTCAACAGGTGGTCCTAATCCCTAGCACCTGAATTTCACAAACTGCAGCCTGTCTGCAATGATAGTCTTGTCTCCAGGCCGCAGACTGTTACTGTTAAGATTAAATCACTATGTGCTTTTGTTGAACGATGAGCTACAAGGAAGTCAGTGATGAGCAGCATGGGTTGAAGTTTAAATATCCCTTTCCACGGTCGTATTCCTTACGTCCTCTTTCACAAACGATGTGAGCTGCAACTGTAATTCCAGGATGACTAAACGAAGGCTATTCCAAGATTCTCAAGATAATGAAGGCATTTCATTTTCTGTAAGATGGGGTCTTTCTCTTCTTTCCCAATCCCTCTCCCAGATCTTTTCCCACCAACGTTCCACCATCTCATTTCTATCTTATCGCACGTCTGTCACGGCAGCGACTCCATCTCTATTCTGCCATTATTCTCCTGGAAGCCATTTGATTGGAAGCCATTGATCTCTAACCAGGTTGGCCAGGCACAAGTAGAGAAGGCTTTGCATTTAGAACTTCAGCGTAACGTATAACCAAAGTCAGACAAGCAGGCACACGCCCACACACGCACACGCTCTTATTAAATCCAGCAACCCTCAGAGGGAAACTCCAGATCTTCACAGCCGTGTGGAGGGAGTCAGGGGACGTGATTGGGATTCCGGTCTAGATCTGGTCTGCATAGATAAAGTCATTTGCCATCTGGTGCACCCTGTGAAATGAGACTGTGAGCAGATTCCCATGTCCAGGGGACAGACCCTTATCACAGAAGGCCCACTGTCACCTGGGATGCCCTTTTCTGAGACAGCTTAAGGAAGAGCAGTGATCAATGGTTCCTGAAGCTAAGCAGCTATCTTCTCACTTCAGAAGCAGCCCCCAGGGAGGGGCTTCACACATACCAATAACGTGCCTGTCCTTGACTCATTTTTTCTTTAGTTGCCCGGTTACTGAGACAAATGAAAACTGCTTAGTGGGAATAATAGTAGTATTAATAATAATAATTGGTAGATGTCCAGTCAGAGTGATAAGAAAAATCAATGCAGCAATTGAAAATTGCAATTTCAATGCAATTGAAAAATAATCTAAAACGAGAATTGAAGTACATGCTATGTAATTTATTTTGAAGTTATGGAATAAGTATCCCTCTTTTAGAAAAGTATCTAAGTTCTCAAATACAGGGTCACACCATTTTATTTGACCTGATTTTATGACATTTGAGTCATCCGATGAATGATAAATCAATGATAACTCAAGGAAATTCAAAGTGAGTTAATTTGCAGTACCAAGAACTATGAAATAAACTATTTTTCATGAGTGAGGAGTTACAATCATAAGGTTACTTTTAACGGAAGTGTTTGTATAACATTTATTAAACATATAACCCTCCTTAACTCCATGACAGCAAGGAATGTATTTTCAGCTTCCCACAGAGGTCATCCCAAGCTAGCTCCATCGTCTTGTACCTGGTAGATGAGTTTGACCAGTCTCCCTCTCAAGTTCCAGACATTCTGGCTTTCTGGCTGATCCTTAGACACCCATTCTTCCCCAGGACCTTTGCATCTGCTGTTCTCTCTTCCTGGAAAGCTCTTCCCCCAAGGTCTTTTGCATGGTTGGTCCCTTCTGGTCTTTTAATTGTCAGCTCACGTGCTCCCTCTCAAGTTCCAGACATTCTGGCTTTCTGGCTGATCCTCAGACACCCATTCTGCCCCAGGACCTTTGCATCTGCTGTTCTCTCTTCCTGGAAAGCTCTTCCCCCAAGGTCTTTTGCATGGTTGGTTCCTTCTGGTCTTTTAATTATCAGCTAACATGTCATCTTCTTGTAGACCTCACTCTAAATCAAGGGTTTTCAGCCTTTTTAAAATCACAGCACACTTGAACCTATAGCTAAACTTCCATGGCACACTTAAACTATGTTGATCAGAAAAAATAGTTCAAAAATATATACTTACTGTACTTTGAACTTCATTCAACAATAATTACTTAATGATCTTTAAAATTTTTCGTGGTACACCTGACATCCTCTCATACACACTAGTGTGCCTCGGCACACTGCTTGAAAATCACTACTCTAAGTAGCCCCCTCCTCAACAGTACTTCTTGTCACACATTAGCCTGTTTCATTGTCCTTATGACACTCAACAATATCTGAGACAATGTTAAAATTTATTCGGCTATTGTCTACCCTCCCCTGCAACTAGAATCTAAGGGTTGTGAGGGCAAAGTCTTTGTACATTTTGTTGACCAGTTTAGTCTTGGGACCTAGAACATACCTGGCATTCAGTAGGCACACAATAAGTAGTTATTGAAGAAAAAACAATGGGGGTGGAGGCTCGAAGCCCAAGGCTACTTAACCTATGCTATGGTAAGTCAACTTGTTTCTCTGCAAGAAACACCAGCACAGAACTAGGCCCTAGTAAGCCTCATTTTTCCTAAGTTTATTTTGCTAGAAAAAAAAAAAGTAATAATAATAATAGAGAGGAAGAGGAGGAAATGATTTAAGACAAAAGAATATACATGAATGGGATTAAGGAATCTTAGTTTAACAAACTTCCCTTGTTAATTCTTATACATATTCAAGTTTGTGACACACTGTTTAAAATGTCATTACAAATTGTAATTCTATAGCTAATTGGTTTCCAGGTTTTTTAATTAATTACAGACATTAGCAAATACTCACTGAAGGCTGAATAGTTTCAACCTTGGGCATTCTAGAGGAAGAATACAGTCCTACCACCCCTCAAAGAACCTTGATCTAATTGGGCAGAAAAGATGAAGAAGTAAGAAAAGTTAAAGAAGAAGGCAAATGCTAAATAATACTATGAAACCAGGAAACAATAAATTAAGGCACTGGCACTTAAAATGGAGGTAATTCCTGTGATCTTTCTTCTTTTATAAAATAAGTGAAATACTATTATTACTTTAAAAGTTTGCAAAGCTTTCAAACTAACATTTTATTAGCCCCGTAGATGTGTTTGTTTGTGGGTATTACATCCAATGAATCACTAGGAAGCAACTTGGATATCAAAGCAACTTAAAACTGGATTGATTTTAAATTGTAGGTCTTTTTCTGCTTTTCCGGTGGCATGACATAGTATCTCCTGGACTGTTGAAGTTGAACCTGGTTTTCAGCTATCTTTGTAACATGTGGTGACCATTTTAACCAAGCTAAATCTCATAACTCATGCTATGATGCATGTGAATATAAATGTGTTGGCCAGAAAATATTTGCAATTAGGTCTATTCTAGAAAACATGACACCTGTTGTAGAGATGAATTTTCATAATCTCTAGGGTCATGTGGCAGTGCAGTGTAATTCCTGTCCTACAAATAAAACGATAAAGGGAGATTAAAAAATGAGAAAGGGCTTTGAAAAGTTAAAACTCATTATTAATGAACAAATCATTCCAGAACGCCTCCCATTCACCTATTACGTACTCTTTGAGTAGCTGTGTAGGGTCTTAGGTATAGGAAGACAAGGAATGATTATCTCTTAAATAATATTGTCACCCATACCGTTGAATTTGATTCAAGAGAAGAATTCCCTTGGGAGGCAGTGAATTTATGATCAGTTGATTGGTAAAATTTGAGGGTATGTGCATTTATGAGATGTACTCAGATTCTTCTCTACAAGCTCTTTTAGTCTCAAACACTTAGTCTGGTCCTGGGACAAATAAATATTTTTATTGCATGCTCTATTCGATATAGTTTCTCAAATAAAAGTCACAAGGATGCATATTCTCAGCTTAGACAACCCATCTGCAGGGAAGCCTTCCCTGACTTATAGCCTAGGTTTGATCTGAGCTATATCTTTTGTCTTCATAGCTGGGATCCCACGATAATACTTATTCTAGTTTATTGTTATTTCTTATCTAAAATTGTCACCTTCCCCCACTAAACAATGAGCTCTTGGAGGCTGGGGATTTCTTTCCACATTTTTTGTCATTGTATTCTCAGCCTTTAACATAATGCCTGGCATATAATGAGTCTCCAATTAATACCTGTGCAATAAATGAGCAGTTCTATATAAGGATTTAAAATTTCTTCCAAAATCAGCCTACTCCAGAGTTTCTGACCATTAGGAGTTACTGAAAAGGAATAACTGCACACCATAAACATCGGTTTCTCCTGCCGCAATTTGTAGTTCTGTAACTAATTCATCTCTACCTTCTTGTACTAATCAGATCTCTTAAAACGTACTCAGAATTTTAGAGCCGGAAGGAAAATTTAAAAATCATCAAAAGGAATTCACAAGTGGTTGTGTGATTTTTCCCAAGGTTGCTAGTTAGTGGCAGAGCTGGGGGTGAAATGTGGGTCTCTGATGTGAACATCATTACTATAAGGGAAATTTCATGCTAATATCCTTGAAGGAGGGACTCAACATGATTTGGACAGAATTTATTAAAATTAAGAGCCTAGGCCTTCCCAGTTATTGGAAAGAAATAAATATTTAAACACCTTATTATTCTGAAATGAATATGAGAATATGCCTCTGGATGGTTAAAAAGAACCTTCCACCAGTGGGTACTCCAGAGGCTGCACAAAATACATGATACTGGTGTAATTGGACCAATTTGCAAATCAGAGTAGATTTTTGCCTTTAAAAAGTAAACCAAGCCGAAAGAGTGTCATCTTTAATTATTTCCAGAAAGTGCTATGACCAGACCACTCATTTAGCTGAATTACCTTTTCCACAGTGGGGAAGAACATCATCAGGAGACTCAGTTAACCAAGTGTTTGAAGAACCGCCATTCTGCAAATATCATTGACTCCCCCTAAATTCTGAGATGTAATACTCTGGGATGGAATTACTTTAAGCAAATAAAAAACCATTTTACCTATGGTAGGGAAAACTAACCTTGATCATTGCTGTAGCTCAGAATGAACAGGAAACTTCTTTATTACTTTCTCTTAATGACTAAGGGGGTGTCTGTAGAGTTCCTCACAGAATCTGAGCACATTCTAGCGGACTGAAATGCAGTGTTAAACAATTTTTAATAAGAAAGCGTACTCTGGAAATTAATTGCACATAGGGGACATCTCCAGTGACTGAACTGCAAGCATTATTGCATGTTCAACTTAGCAGATCTGTTCCTGTTCCTTGAGTGTTTCCAGTGGCTTCCCATGGCCTAGAGGATTAACTTCAGACTCCTTGGGAAGGCTTCCAAGACCCCACAGGGTCTGCCTGGCCTGTTCTCCAACCCTCACTCCAGCTGGTCCCAGCCCCAGGCTCCACCCACCCAGAAAACACAGCTTACTGTCACTTCCCTTCCTTTACTTCAGCAAGGAATACCTTTTCCGCTTCTAGCCACCAGCTAGAGAATTAATCATTCATTAAGATCTTGCCAAAGCATCTCCTTTCTGAAGTTTTCCCAGCTCTTTATGCACAGCAAACCCAACATTCTCTTGTGCCATCCGCACATCAGTCAGTCATATTGGCTGAGCACCTACTATGTGTCAGACACAGGGGAGGAACCGAGGTGAAGGACCTGGTTGGTCCCTGCCATTAGGAAAACCAGGAGAGGAAATCAATGTGATAATTTATTACTTTAGTGTTTGGTAAGTGCAAAGATTTTCTGTGCATCTTATACAGGCTTCTCATCATACAATGATGCACTGTTTGTCTGTCTTCACGCTGTCTCTCTTCCTTCTCCAGTCCAAGAATATAACTTGTCTATCTTGATATCTCCAGAACTTAAAACTGTATCTCAGACCCATCTGAGCTCAGTAAATCTTTGTTGAATGTGGAGTGGGCAGAGTCCTGCTGTAAAATTACAGTAATACGAAAAGATTTGACCAAACCTGGCTAATAGATACATTAATTACAGGAATGGAAAGGGACAAAAAGTAGGGGCAGAAAGATGTCACGTGTGTGTTGTACATATCTTTGATTTCTGCAACTCATTTAAATACAGAGCAACACTTGCTGACGTTTCCAGAATGGTTGACCAGATGTTGAGATGCAACACTGCCCCGTAGGCGAGGACAATACAGTGTTGTGGGAGGCGGGGGGACATGCCCAAGTTTATTCCTTGTTAAAAGCTCTTTGGCAAGTCATAGAACTCCTAGCATTGAGGTTGGCTGACCCAGGAGGTAACCAATGACTGCGATGTGAGCCCTGACTCTAGGAAACCTACATCTACTGGGAGAGGCAAAGAAACAGATATAAAATTATAAGAGACAGGTTTTTAGCCTGAAATAAACACTGGGGAGGTCTTTAAAAAGTAAAGTAGAGGAGTAACTCCATCACATGTGTGTTTCAATGGCTCACTGTGGCTTTGGTGTGGCAGAGGTTGGAGTAGTTCTGGGTCATGGGAAGAGGGACCAGTTAGCCGACCGCTGCTGTGGTCTGACTAAGTGACACTGGTGGCCAGAGTATAACAAGCCCAAGGTTTCTGCCTGCTCTGAATTTCTGTGACTGCCCACCCGCTGGTTTCTGTGCAGACAGTCTGAATATAGTTTCTCCAACAGCAGAAAGTTTATGGTTCAAGATTGCCTCAAAATAGTTGGTGAAAAGTCTGAGGATGATCCCAGATGGACTTTGACTTTGTCTAATTTTGAACCTTGCTGTGTATCTCAATACCACATAGTGACTTGAGCAAAACAGTGGTGTTCTGGTTACAGCAGAAGCAAGCCATTTGTGGAGACTCTGAAATGCATATGGGGAACAACAGGAGCTAAACCCTTCCCCTGGGGCAGGGCCAGTGGGGTGTGGAATAAGTGTTCTGGCGGAAACTCTATAACGTAACAGTTCTATGGGGCACGCCCGGGGAAGAGGGGAGACTTTATGTTAGAAAAAAGCTGGGGAGACTTTAGTGAGGAGACTGTAACATAATAAATCTTACCAGGCATAAATCTGTCCCGAGTATCCCATAGAGAGTGGTTTTTCTCTCCTTTCATTTCCTGCACACCTACAGAGAAAGTAATTATCATTCTTTTAAATCACTTAAGTTCGGTAACAACTCCTAAAGAAAGTAAAGTTTCCATCTCAGTTGCATCAGAAGGAAATTGGTCATTAAGGAGTATAAAATTTGTCAAGAAAGAATATGGTTTCAAAAGCTTTTGATTGGAAGCAAAAATGTGTACATCTGAATGAACTCTAGTTTATGGGGCCCATATTTGGAGTTACATGGCAAAGTCACACCTGCCAGGCCACATTGTCCCACATTACCTGAGTGGTGTCTGCCTTCCACTCTGTGCTGGAACCATAAAGCAGGTTTACTTCATTTTCATTCTGCTTGTACAAGTTTTGAACAATCAAGGCACAGGGGGTGACAATGTGCCGCTTGTATGCCAGAACACAGAAAAGGGAAGGAAGATGGCAGGAACTCACATGTCCCCCTCTGCCGATCCAGCCACCCTGGCTGAAGCTTCACCCTGGTGCCGTCACCATCACTAATCCTGTGAAGAACAATGCCCATTCCTTTCATGAACACTGGATGTGGTTTGGGACTGAGCTTGCAATGTGATGGTTTTTTAATCCAAACGTTCAGAAATAAAAGTCAGAAAAAAGATGTTGCAGAGAATAGTGTCCCAACTGAATGAGCCTGCGGTAGTGAACTTTTGTGCTGCTGTTATGGGTACCACAGACTGGGTGATTTACAAAGAACAGGAATTTCTTTCTCACTGTCTGGAGTCTGAAAGTCCAAGATCGAGGCACCAGCACTTGGTTCCTGATAAGGGCTGCCTTCTCCAGAGGGAAAGAAGGCTACATGCTCACTGGCTGAAGGTGGAAAGGCAAGAAAAGAACAAATTCTTCCCATGGAGCCTTTGAAGGGGCACCTAATTCCACTCTCCAGAAAGGAGCTCTCACCCTCTAAACATCTCTTAAAGTCTCCGTCTCCATCTCTTGATGCCTTGGCCACACCTGCATTTTGGAAGGAACACATTCAAACCACAGCAGATAAAGGTAACCCAGAGCCAAGAATAAGGACCAGAGTGAGAAGGACCACTAGATGCTCTTTAATTTTCATCAAAGCCTGGACTAACAGGCACCACCCCAACACCTGGCTAGTTTTTCTATTCTTTTGCATTTTTTGGCTGGGGCTAGGTTTGAACCCGCCACCTCCAGCATATGGGGCCAAGTGCCTTACTCCTTTGAGCCATAGGCGCTGCCCTACTAGTTTTCCTATTTTTAGTAAATAAGGGTCTCATTCTTGCTCAGGCTAGTCTCAAACTCCTGAGCTCACCCTCCCCCATCTTCCAGAGTGCTAGAATTATAGGTGTAAGCCAGTACACCTGGCCATATTTAAGTTTTGTAAGTCATTCCAAATAGTCCCTTAATCTTTCTCACCTCTTTTCTCCAAAGCCCTTCCGGTCAATCAGTAGCCACAGTATCCTCCTGTGACCTCACACAGATGATCACCATCACCAGGGTCAGGGAGGTGTAAAAAGACATCAACAGCCTCACATTGGCCTTATTTTCTGTTCTTCTGCTCAGAGATGGAATTCCACCCATAAATAGTGCAGATCTGATTTCCTGACCATATATAGCACAGGTTTACTTTGACATAATCATCTTTCCTAAAAAGACATGTACAACACCAATAGAGTTACCACCCTTTTCTGAATTTATTTTTCATCTTCTCATTGTATAAAACATTTTAATGCCTTTATCTTATTTTAGCCCAATTTATTGAATTCTATACCTAGATTCTTCTCTCTTCTTTAATAATAAGGATTCTCTGAGCGGCCTACATTTCTCCCGCTTTTCAAATACGTGCTATTATACCTTGATTTTGATGTGACCCCAGAACCGCCCAGTATTCTTCCAGTCCCTGGGTGGAGTAATTCTGCCATTAGAGACAGTGGGGCCTGCCTCTCCAATGATGGCCAACTAGCCGTGAATGTATTTTGAGTGTGTTATTTGGCGGCTTCTAAGTAAAAAGATAAGTCTGAGGACGCACGAGATCTTTGCCAACAAGCTCTTCTCACATGTCCTCCGTGTTGCCACCCAAGCTCTTCATCCTCTAGCCTGAAGAGCCTCTGAGAACTTCCCATTTGGGGGGAAATTATTTCATTGTGATAACATAAATCTAACAAAATTTTTTCTATTTTAATCATTTTCATTTTTAAGTGTACAGTTAAGTGGCATTGACCTCAGTTACAGTGTGCAACCATCATCACTACATATTTCTGAATGTGTTCATCATCTCCAGCAGAGACTCTGTGCACTCACAGTTCACGTATTAATGTGCCCATCCCCGCTCCTACACCTGTTCCCGGAGCCTCTGGTGACAGTCTACATACAGGCCACATACCTGCTAATTCTTTTACCCTCTGTCTTCATTTAGGAAAGATTTTCAAATTTCAAAGATTTCATCTGACCTATTCCAGTTATGGCTTAGATCAGAATAATTCTTGTGTTCATTTTTATTGTTTTAATTATTGCTAATTAAAACAATTAATTAAATCTTCACTAAATAAAAAATGGGTACTATGATGCTGCTGGAGACATTTTTATGGGTAATGTTTGACAGACATCCACCCACTTTCATTATTTCCAACTTTTAAAAATAGAAGTGGATTCTCTGTTTGTCTGCTTATTTTTCCATTCCCACCCCCTCCCCGAGATTATTTTTCCTAAATTCTATTTTATCACCATCTCAAATTTTTCTCCTTCTATGTCCCCCCCCGCACCACACACACACACACACACACTGAAGCAGTGATCACCAGCCCCTTCTAAGCAGTAGTGCACGCAAACCGTCAAGGTGTTTGAACACAGTGGCTATTTCTTTCAAGGACTTGGGGCAAGGAATGAAGAAAAATGCTTTCCTTGGGGTGTGAACAGTGTTAGACACAACAGTGTGTGTTTAGGATTATAAATCACCGCGCAACAGAATGACAGAGGTATCAATGTGGGCATTGATGTAACTTGTGTGATTGTGATATGACGCCACTTGAAATAAGGCTTCTCAAACATTCACAGTGCATGTGAATTGCCTGAGGGAGATAATTAAAATACAGATTCTGAATCTTTAGTCCTGAGAGATACTGCTGCCATTGGCTTAAGATTCATATTTTGAGTAGCGAAATTTAAAGCTCTTCTGTGTGTGTCCTATCTGGATATAGGTGTATGCTATATAATGCTGTGTATGTCCTATCTGGATATAGCTATCCACTGTTAATTTAAAATTACAGTCATTGTTTTTTAAAAGTAATGTTTTTAGTTCATTTACATTTATTTTTATTTTTGCTGTGTGTTACTGATCTTTGGGGATTTTTTCCCCTATAATTTAAACATTGGTTTTGCATTTGACACTTCCCGTGCTTTTGGTTTTTTAGTCTCCTTTCCTTTATTTTCCCAGATTTCTGTTTGCCCTCCTCATATTCTATATTTTAATTTATACTACTTTGCAAATTAAACTCTTGCTTTCTATTCTTTTAATATTATTCTTGAGATTTTTAACATGCTTATTACCAAAGTCTTAAGTTAATTAATATACCAGGGGTGCCAAAAAATGTATACGCACTTTAAGAGATGTTATCTATGTATTACTTTTGAAGTTGAATTTAATTAGATAGCAACGTGCAGTGTAATGGTCACTCAAAAGATGGTGTTGATGGAAAGAGTGCTAGCAGCAGACTGCAACAGGCAGGCCAATCAAGGAAAAGGACAGAAGTGTGGTTGTCATCAGAGTGGAGCACAAGACCATTGAGAAGTGGTATTCGAGATTTGAGAACGCTATGGAAGTGCAGTGACAGTGGAGGTGTGAGTGTGCAACAGAACCTCCAACACACCTGACAACAGCCTGCATCTGTGTCAAGCGTGAGACACACAGCACTGTGTGTCATGTGCACCAGGGAAGGTCTAGGAGGCCCCACCCAGTAACAAGTCCTGCTTCTTCTGCTGTGGTGTCGAGACAAGTCACACAATTGCCACTGAGTCTACCAAACAATGAGTACATGAGACAGGAGTTAGCAGAATAAGCATGGGACCATTCTTAAAACAGCCAAATGGGAAGTTTTCATCCCAAGATTACTACGCACACCAGGACTTGAGAGCTACGTTGATGAGAATTTGCTGGGACAATGAATAGGATAAAGAGGTGAGGTTGAGTTTCCCCCACATTCTCCTCATTAACACCCCTTGACTTCTACCCTCAAGGACCTTAAAAGTTTATGGTAGATAACCAGCCAACTGGAGGTACTTAAGGAAGAAATTAAATCTATGCTGGCAGGGATACAAGGGAACACTTTGATCAATGTTGCTCTAGCAGGAGTTTGCCATGATCCCAAGTGTCTGGACACTGATGGTGACCACTCTGAGCACCTCTTGTAATTAAGGAAGTCAAACTCAACTTGTATGCCTCTTTTGTTATTGGTATATATTGAATGTCATAATTTTTATACAGTTTTTTGCCTTTCATCAAACATATACATTTTTGGCACCCTCTGTATTTTAAACTTATTTTGTACATCTGAAAAATTACAATTGTATACATTTATTATGTACTACGTCATGTTCTGATAGATGTATATATTGTGGAATGGCTAAATCAAACAAATTAATATATTTATTACCTCACATACTTATCTTTTGTGTGTGTGTGGTGAGAACACCTAAAGTCTACCCTGATAGCAATTTTCGACTCTAAGATATATTGTCGTTAACAATAGTTATCGTAAATGTACCATAGACCTCTTGAACTTACTCCTCCTAACTGAAATTTTGTGCCCTTTGACTCGCATCTCTCCAATCCCCTTGCCCCTGATCTGTGGTAACCACTATTGTACTCTCCCCTTCAACTATTTTAGACTCCACCTATAAGTAAGCTAATTGACATCTTTATCCTCCCAGATAACTCAAGGACTGTAGCCCTTCAACCCTAGTCAGCCTGAACACTAATCTCTACATGCCTTTGTAGTGCAATATTTTAGTCCTCTGGATTAGGCCTTACAAGTTGGGTATCAGCATTATTATTGTTGCTGTTTCAGATAGTCAATATTGATATAGATTTGCTGAATGTTACCCATTTCTTTGCTGCCATTCCTTCTTGAAACTTAGATCTCCTATCTTTCTTCCTGAAATATAATTTTTAGTAAGTCCACTGATGAAGTTCAGTTAGTGGTACACATAGCTTTGGTTTCCCTGAAAATATCTTTATTTTGTCCATGTCATTTATTTTTTTGTTTCGTGTTTTGAAAATGTAATTCCTGTGTTTTCTCCCTGTCATTGTTGATATTGTTTTGTTTGCTATCAGGCTAATTGTGATTCCTTTTTTGGTACACTATCCAATTCTCCTTATGCTCTTCTCTTACACTGTTTTATTCATTTTTCACACTAGGATGCATTCTGGGCAATTTCTTCTGATCTTTCAGCTTAACTAACCATCTGTTCATTTATGTCTAGTCTGATCTTCAACAAATTCGTCTAGTGCTTTCCCCACTATTTTATTTTAATAATTCTGTTTATCATTTTTACATATCTTTTGAATTATTTTTCATAGTCTCCTCTTCCTTACATACATTTTCTTTCTGTATCTGATAACTTCAATATCTCAAAGCTTTGTAGGTCTAAGTTTTGTTTGTTTTGTACTGAATTCATTCAAAGAAACATATTTCTGTATATGTTTTGTTTGTGCTTGGGGAGGGATTTATATGTTTATCATGTCTCCATGTGATCTGGACTATGTCCTTGGGGTTCTTTAGTAACCAATATTGAAAACGCATTCCTCCAAGGAAAGATTGCATTTGCTTTCTCCAGGCTCCTAAGGGGTCCTATCAACTAAGAACTAAGCCTTTACTAAAATAAGCCTACACTTTCTGCACATGTGCCAAAGGTGCAAATACAAATGATAAATCTACAGGATTTCCATGAGTTCTCAACTCTTAATAAAGAGGCAAAGAATTTTTCCCATCTTCATCCAGAACTAAGGACAAAAGAGACAGATTGCCTTTTCCTTTCCCTGTGTTAGCTGGATCGTGCCTCTCGCCCCTCCACAGAGCTGTTGAAATACAAGGCTGTCAGTTAAACAATCAACAGTTACCTTTTGAACGGTAGCTGTCTTCATTGCCCACCTATGCTAGATTTATATTCCAGCTTCATTTATTGAGCTCTATGGGTTTCCCCTACTTGTTAACTTGCATAATTAAAAAAAATTTTTTAATGTTTTACCAGCTTTTTAGTAATTCAGTAATGCCACTTCTTGTATCAATGGCAAAATTTTAAATGTTATTCTTTTAATTGGTAAGTGATTTTTTAATTGGTAAGTGCTTCGTATGGTTAATTTAGAAATGCAGAAAATAAAAGAATAAAACAAAAATCTTCAGGAGTTTTATGATCTAGAGACAGAATAACCATTGTAAGAATTTTGGAATTTTTTTCTATGTACATTTCACATAATGAGATCATACATATACTATATATATGTATATATACATGTATATCAATTTAAGAATAACTAAAAGATAGTCCCAAAGGGAAGGTGAAGTATTACATTGTGAGGCTGGCAGCGAACATCAAGTCTTTCCAAATGAATATCTCAATCCTTGTGTCATTCAATATAAATTGGTTTTGAATGTGGTCATGATTCATCATGTATATTTTTAATAATAAGACTGAACTTTATACAGTCTTCTCTTTGTGGATGTACAGGTTTTTGTTTGGGACACATGTCTTCTTGTCTCTTGGGTATAAACCCAACAGTGGACTTTCTGGATCATACAGTGACCCAAGGCTTAAACTTTTTGTGGAACTGCCAAATGGCCGCACCAGCTTACAGTCCACTAGTAACAGACATTCAAATTCATCTACATCCTTGCCAAAGCATGTTGCGATCTGTCCTGTTTACTTTTAGCCTTCCTAATGGTGCAAAGTAGTGCCTGGTGTGGGTTTGATGTGTGTTTCTGTCATGAATAATGCTGCTGTGCATATTTTCACGTGCTTATTGTCCATCTGTGAATCTTTTGTGGAAAAATATCTATTCAGATCTTCTGCTCATTTTTTAATTATATTATTTGTTTTCATTGTTGAGTTGTGTTTTTTATATATTCTGGACACAAGACCCATATGAAATATATAATTTTCAAATTACTTTTTCTCATGTGGAATTGACTTTTCACTTTCTTGATGTTGTTCTTTGAAGCACAGCAGATTTTAATTTTGATGATGCTAACTGATTTCTCATTTGTGCTTTGGTATCTTTTCTAAGATACTATAACCTAATCTGAGATGATGAAGAATTATTCCCACATTTTCTTCTGAAAGTTTTATGGTTTTAGCTATTCTATTTAGGCCTATTATCCACTTTGCATTAGCTTTGTCTATGATGTGATATAAAAGTCCAACTTTATCTCTTGCGTGTAGATATGGAGTTGTCTGGGCATCATTAGTTGAAAAGATTATTCTCTCCCCTATTCAATTGTCTTGGCATTCTTGTCAAAAATAAATTGGAAATATATATGTCTGTGTGTGTGTGTAGTCAGTTCTATTTACTGTCACTCGGCATAGCAGGCATCTTATTATAAACAGGTTATTACAAACTTAAAACTGACATGGACAATGATTATCACTAGCCATGGGAAAGAATAATGATCTGTTATTTCCAAAGATTCTGTGGCGATGCCTATGCAGTTGAGAATTTGTGCGGTTTATACAGACTAAGAATAGGTCTGCTTTGAAGAGTCTTGAGTCAGTAGCTAAAAGGTTGTAAAATTTCTCAAGTCTCTTGGAGCTCACACTTGCAAGAAGCTGCTTTCACAACTCAGTACATGACAGTCTCAAATAAAAGTGCTCCCGTGAGAGTGTTACTATGGACAGAAAAAGAGACTGCACTTCTTTTATTGCTGCTATTGTTATTTAAAGCTTCTTTGTTTCTTGACGGTTGTTGTTGTTTTAAAAGATGGCATTTTGCAGCAGGCAGCAGCACCTGAAGATGGATCTTAACTGAAAAGAGCCATGTGTAGGACAGTTTTTCCTCTTTGGTCCCAGTGATTTTCCATGTACCCTGGAAGGCGTCCATTGTTACTTGAAACAGTGAAGATAAATGTGGTTTCTGATACTCATCTTTATGAATAGTCCATATGTTTATGGGTCGGACTAAAACAAAAGCACTCTTTCAAGTTTCCTTTCCATTCTAGGAACATCTAAATGAATTTTAAATATTCTACCCAAATTGATCTGACTCCTAAATAAAACATAGCATGTCTGAAGACTCTTTGGCAATACCACACAATCGCATATTGTTAAAAACAGGATGGTCACTTACAGCCGATATAGAGAAAATCTAGGAAAGAAGAAACAAATCAACTTTTTTTAAGATCTGGAGTCCTTTCAGCAACAAACCAAGTACACAGGGTAACCGCAGTGAACATAATCAAATTTCTCTTTTTAAGTTTTTGTGCCTCTAGTTGTGCAGAGGGAAGGAAGATTAAAACGTGCAACTGGGTAGGGAGTGCCTCTTTGAGTTATGTCCCCAAATGAATCCACATGTGTGCCTCCCTCACCATAACTCGCTTGCTCTCTCTGGCGAGTATCATGTGCTACCGTGTTGGGGTTCATTACTGTGACCCCAAGAATGTGAGGTTCTTCCGCAGCAGACTTCTGACCTCAATGTCATTTCTGTATCCATTCTTTAATTTACCCCTGTAGTCTTGGCAGGCATAGGGAATATCACAATGGGAAAAGATGTAGATCCTGCCCTCAAGGATTATGTAGGGATTGGAGACCCACAGCTCGGAAGACAGCCTGGCATAGAGTGAGTGTTCAGGGAATGTTTGTTAATAGGGAAGGAAGGAAAAAGGAAGGATAAGAAGGAGGGGGAAAAGGATAGGCAGGGATTCCAACCCTCATACTAGGGAAAAATGAAAGCAGAATATTAAGACACAGAAACGGTATAAAAGAGAAGAAAAGAGGAGTTAAAGAAAGCATAGAAACCAGAAGAGGAAAATTGTAGTGTAATGCTTAAGTGTCTTTGGAGATGGACTGGATGTGAATCTTAGATCTGCCATTCACTGGCTGTGGCTTGGGGCAATTTACTTACTTAATTATTATTATTGCTATTATCATTATTTTGTTAACCAAATTTATTTTTAAACATTATGGCTACATTGTAGTTGTACATATTTATGGGATTTATGTGCTAATTTGATACAGGCATTACAAGGGCTATCATTACCAAATCAGAGTAATTGGGGTATTCATCACCTCAAGCATTTATTACTTCTTTATGTTAGGAACAAAAAATACAATTAGACAGGCGGAATCAGATCTAGTGTTCACTAGCACAGGAGAGCAACGATAGTTAACAATAATTTATTCTATATTTTGAAATAACTGAAAGAGTGAAATTGGAACTTCAATTATTTATGACCCTCAATTTCCTGTATAATAAGCAAAGAGCAACAGTATCCACCTCATTGGATTATTGGAAGTATTTAATAAGATGACGTATACCACTGGAGTACAATACCCAGCACATAGGAAGAACTCAGGAAATATTAGTCCTTAATAGAAGATGTATCTGATACTTCATTTTTCTTTAGCCCTGAAATGTGTCCATGGCACAAAAATGTAAACATTTTCAAATTAGTCCTAGGTGGATTTTTAAATTTGTCTTCCCTTTGGAAATAGTTTCAAGACAATGCTGTCATGGAAAGTGTCTGCAGAAGAAACTATATATTTTTTATACCATTTGCCTTTCTAAAATCTGTCAAATCTCTGAAGTCTCTCCCTTGACCTTCCCGGAAACTTTAGTAGAATCTGAATTATCATAAAACTTTTTGACGTTTGCTTTGAACCTACTCTGGAGCTGCATGAATGAGGTCTCTGGGTAACTGACCTGTTGACCCAAACAGATCCCTTCCAGTGTAAAGAATATGACCTCCTTCCTGCCACCATCCCTGTGGCATCGGTGTCCAGGATCCTAAGGAGTTCTGTTTGGGGATTTATGACCAAAGTCAGCCAAGTGTAGGTAATGATGTCAGGTGACGTGGGAATTTGGAGCACAGAAGAGGCAGGGGGGATCCTTAGGCAAGGAAACTTTATATCCAGCTGTACCCAATGAGCCTTCCCTGTAGACTTGATAAGCACCCCATTGTCCTTTGTCACTCAGTAATTGAGGTCACACTCAAAGAGAAAAAAAACTCTTTATCACTCACAATGTCATTTTTCGGCAGTGCAGCTTCATAAGTGCAGACACTGATGTTCTGACAGTTGATCCAGACGCTTTAAAATGCTGGCATAGACCCTGCAGGTGGTAGGCATGTGATGAAAGTGCTCTGGACTGGGATAAGTATGGGATTTGCTTGAGATGTGAAAATAGATGAATAAGTTCTGGTGTTTACACCACAGCCATTAGTAATAACCAGAACTTTAGATTCCCAAATAGAATTAGTAAAGGTTGTATAGAATACAACACACTGGGATATTCATTTCTCAGAGAAACCATTAGCGTTAGCCCAGGATTAGAATGTAACTTGGCAAAATAAAATGTTTACCAAGTCTGCCATAAAGAGGATCCGATTATTTGTGCAAACGCACAATTTATTAGGATTTTAATAAATTCCCTTGATACGGAGTCAGAGCAGTTGAACCCGCTCACATTGAACAAAATGAAAGCAGGAAAGTGGCCATTCTAATCTCCAAAGTGAACAAACTCATAAGAATAATGACTTAAAATCCTAATTTTTACGTTTTGCAAATAGGAATAACTTCTTAATATATGTTTATTTCCTCAGTGATAAAATAATAACCATCATTGGGCAACTAACTATGCCCTGGCTCAGCATTTGCCTCAAGGGGGCAGCACTGAGGTCATCGCCAGCCCAGGAAGCAGCAAGTAGTGTTAATTGTGGGTTAACACCTCAATTTTTTTGTGGAAGAATCAGAGTCAGGTGGGTTAGAATTGAGAATCTAGAAATGAATCTATGTGTCTATGGTCACCTAAGTTTAACAAGGGTGCCAAGACAATTCAATGGAGACAGAATATTCTTTTAATACATGGTGTTGAGATGGCTGTATATCCACATGTAAAAGAATAAGATTCAACCTTTGTCTCATATCATATGTAAAAATTGACTCAAAATGGATTAAAGATGTAAAACTAAGATGAACGTCACTGTAAACCCGTGAAACTCCAGAGGACTTAGATCTATGTGCCCTTAAATTTGGCAGTAGAACCTTAGTCATGACAACAAAAGTGTGAGCAACAAAAGAAAAAGTAAATTGATTTTCATCAAAATTGAATTTTTCACTTCAAAGGACACCATCAAGAAAATGAAAAGACAACCCAGAAAATGAGAACAAATATTTGTAAGTTATACATCTCATATAAGACTTGTATCCAGACTATATAAAGAGCACATACAACTTAATAATAAAAAGGCAAGTAACTGAATTTAAAAATGGGCAAAGGATTTCAGTAGACAAATCTCCATAAAATGGACGATAAGCATGTGAAAAGATTCCCAACGCCATTATCATCAGAGAAATGCAAATCAGAGCCACAGTGAGAAACCCTTTCATACCCTCTAACATGGCTGTATTCAAAAAGAGATGAGTGTTGGCAAGGATGTGAAGAAATTAGACCTCCCATACATTGTTAGTGGAAATGTAAAATGGAACTACCACTCAGCAAAACAGCTTGGCTGTTCCTCAGATGTTTACACATAGAGCTATCATATGGCCCAGAAATTTGACTCCAAGGTACCCTGTTTCCCCAAAAATAAGACAGTGTCTTATTTTAAGGTTTGCTCCCACAGATGTGCTAGGTCTTATTTTCAGGGGACGTCTTATCTTTCCTGTAAGTAGGTCTTATTTTCAGAGGATGTCTTATTTTCGGGGAAGCGGTATATACTCACATAAATAAAAATATCTAGTTCAAAAAAAAAACCTTATACACTAATGTTTATGGCATCATTACTCCTACTAGCTAAAAGGTGGAAGCAACCTAAATGTCCCTCAGCTGTTGAATGGTTAAACATGTGGCATATCTATGCAATTAAAAGGTATTTGTCCATTAAAGGAATGAAGTACGGTACTGATCACTGCTACAATCGGGATGGACCTTGAAACCATGAAACCGTCACCCTGTAGTAAAGAATGCAGTCAGGAAAGGCCACAGATTATATGATTCCATGTATCTGAAACATCCAGAATAGGCAAACGTACAGAAACAAACGACCAAGGGAAGGTTGGGTAGGAGAGTGCCGGGTCATGGGCACAGGGTTTCGTCTTGAAGTGATAACAATGTTCTCAAATTGACTGTGGTGACAGTTCTTACAAATTTCTGAATATACCAAAAACCATTCAGTGGTACACTTTAGTGGGTAAATTCATATAATCGAGAATTATCTCTCCATAAAGCTGTTGGAATAATAAAACAGAAATAGGAAGCTCTCAGCAGGCCCAGGCTGCCAGCTCCTTGCCTATTCCAGGGGAGGAATTCCACCTGACTACTTGGACTGTAAACAGACAGAAGGTAATTTTCCTGGAGAAAGGGTGAATAGAAGTCAACTACAAGGTCCTCAGGGTCATTAATGGGTTTTTCCAAAGAGAACGTTATATCAGAGCTCAGTTGGGCAGAGGAATCGGAAGCAACTCAAATTCCTGGTGGAAGGTGCCGGTGACAGGCATCCGTACATCTATTCAAAAGCATGTACAAGAACGTTCATAAAATACCACTGAGTAGCTCCAAATATCCATCAGTAGTGGAACAAATCAATCATGGTTATTCAATATGGCAGCAAGAATGAACTAGAAAAGCACACGATATGAATGAATCTCCCCAATCTAATGTTAAACTAAAATACATTCTTGAAAATACAGACTGTATGGGGCGGCGCCTGTGGCTCAGCGGGTAGGGCGCCGGTCCCATATGCCGGAGGTGGCAGGTTCAAACCCAGCCCCGGCCAAATTAAAAAAAAAAAAAAAAAAAAGAAAATACAGACTGTATGATTTCATTTGTAGAAAGTTCAAAATCAGGTTAAAGGAATCTATGTTGCAGGAAGACAGATGAGTGCTGATCCTCGTTGGGGGAGGAGGAGGAGTTTCGGGTGCAGACAGCGTTCTGTGTCTTGATCTGGGTGCTGTTTGCATGAGGCGTCCTCTGGATGACAGTTCACTGAGCTGTGCAACTGGTACTAATGCCCCTTTCCTATGTAAGTTATACTTTGGCAAAAGTGAAAAGAAACGGTGAAGAGTTTTGTTTACTTTCTCTAGAGATAGGCAGCAAATAACATTTCTCTAATGTAGGGCTAGAGGTTTTGCCCAAGGATGGTGTGGAGGGATAACCACCGTGCATGGGAGGAACAGACTCCCCCTTCCGGCTTAGCCATTCCACTCTCGTTACGTCAGAAGCAAACTGCCCCGTGGCTGTTCCTATATCAGGTAAGCAGTGGTTGTGGTCATTCTCTGTAGCATGGGTTAGGCTGAGATGACCTCCCCCCACCCCAGATTTGTAGGCAGTGATACAAGTAGGGTAGGGAACAAGACTGTGTTTCTGTACTGTGTGCCCACATTCAAATCAGAGACCATCCTCATTCGTGTTCATTATTTACTAAGAAATGTAGTTGTTAATTATCAGGGAACTGTTCTTCAAACTGTGATTGAGGAAAGGGGTTTTCTTTGAGTTTTGTGTAACGCTAAAACTCTGTGCTATGAATAAAAATAATTTTTTCACTCAGAAAGACAAAACTTTCGCATTGCAAAGTCCTTTTCACAGAATCCAACCTTAACTTCTTAAGTCAGTCTTTTGCAAATTGGAGTCCGTGTATGAATTACCAAGAACATCTCTCAAATAAATGCACTAGGGTGTGTTTAGATGTGTTCGCTGTGTGCAGGAAAGTTTGAAGGAAGGGAGTGATACATTCATTTCCCTCATTTTCTGCAATCGTTCCTTAGAGCTTTATGATGTGTTTAACTGGTTTTCAAATGGAGAATGGTGCCTTCTATGTGCTTTAGTGAAATACCTACTCTCATAAGTATGCAGAAAGTTAGCGTGACCTCACTGCTAAAAGGAAACAAAATGCTCTGGTCTTAAATTTATTTGTCATTTTGGGGGAGGAAAAACCATAATGAGGCCTTCCTTTTCTTTTTCTTAACTGAAGAGAAGCAAATGATATTTAAGCTGTTATCTAGCAATACAAAAATTCAAGGTGATATAAAAAAAAAAAAAAAAAAGAGCCTGCCAAAATCCCTTCCTACCGGGCACTAATATATCCAAGTTAAAAGCCTTTTCAAGATGGAGAAGATGCCAGGAAAAGTCGCACAGCCCCTAACCACAGGGAGCTCCTCAGAATAAAGCCACTTATCAAGGTTTCTCAGCCTGTGCTTGTTGGCGACATTTCTTGGGAACCATTTCCTCCATAGGGGAAGTAAAGAGGTGGTATCTTTTATGACAATTGCTGGAGGTGAAGTAAGAATTTGCATTGAGAAAGGCAGTGAAAATAATACCTGAACTTTTGAACTTCCCGATCAGATAATTATTCTTGAAAGTGTGTATAAAATGGGAAAAGAGAATTAATGCCACTTAAAGAGTTGAATTTTAGAGGAATACCATCATTAAATAGAGTACTCCTCCTATAATTTTTTGATTGTTGAATACAGGCATGACAAGAATTTTATAAAGATGCTTCTGACAGATAAGACGAAGTATAAACACAAAGTTCTCTTAAATAGTAAGGTGTATGTGTTTGGAAATTGAACTTGTCTCTTTGGCTTAGAAGTGTGTTATAAGTAATGCAGGAAAGACATCGGTCTATATCCCCACCCCAGGTCTTTGTCCTGAGCTGCAGATCTGTGTATCCAGTTACTAACGAGGCACATCCCCTGGAATGCCCCAGAGGTACCCTCATTCTCCATGTTCAAAATAAAACTCATCATCTCAGCCTTCTGCTAATACAAATTGGTCCTTTACTAAAGTTTCTTATGTCTATTAACCAGTTTCCAAAGTTGTATATGTAGGGATTGTCCTTGGACCCTGCCATCTCTCATACCATGCCCCACCCCCCACTCACCCACCTCCCACACATCCCGAGAATGCACCCACTTTCTCCATCTCACTCTCCCCATCTCCACTGTTCCCCATCTGGAAGCGACCAACCCGCATTCCTTTACTTGACTCCCACAAACATTCTTCCTGGGCTGTCTACTCTATTGCTTCTTTTAAGCCGTTCCCACCAGAGGGATCGTTCTAAGATCCACTCTCATTTGATCATTTATCTACCAAACCCGTTCTTCGATTTCTATTGTTCTTAGGATGAAATTGTTCACATGGTTTCTAGGATTCTATCATGATCCCAACCCTGCTTCCTGCGCCAGCTGCTGCGGACCTCCCTGCTCCTACAGGCTCTGAGTAAGACTCCACCCTCTTTGTCCCAGTAACAGGCAGAAAAAACAGTGAGGCAGCAGGCCGTCAGGTTTGCTAACAGTCCAAGTCAACTCATAAAAGCTACCAAGTCCAAGACAAAGGTTCTTTTCTGTGACATGATGGTGACAAATAGCACAGACATCTAGTTGATTTTCTCTGGCTACAACTGCACTAGTGAGAAAAAACCCTTCTGCACAATTGCTTACATCACCAGACTCTGGGCAACTCCTTTAGTTTACCACTCAAAGGCTTCCCCACATCATATCACTCTTTGGGCTACATTCAGATCCTCCCGACTCCGCCCAGGGTCCACAATACCCTATGCCTGGGTACCATGTGCTTCATTCACGTGAGGTTTGCTCCTTCCCAGCATGAGGAGGGTGCCATGACTGGGATCATGAAGACAGGTACTTGCAGGTAGCCTTTCCCTCTGCTTCCCCTGGGGTATTCCATCTGTATCCTCAGCTCAAGTCAGTTTTAGCTTCAAGATCATCCTAATCTCCTTTATAAGTTTTTCACATTTTCATGTATTCTTAACCAGGCATGCTAAAACATTCCTTTAGAGCATCAGACAGTAGAAGCTCCATAGCTGACCACCTCCTTCCGTTGACCTCCCCCTTAAGTTGACCTTATTCTCATAAACTGGACATGCACCATCTGTACTCCATGGAAGTTCCTCATGTCAACCACCTCCATGTGTTGACCAGTTAGGTACAGTTCCCCAAGTGGTCAACTTACAGAGGTTCTACGTACTTCTATTAGAGGAACAGACAAGATGTTTCTAGCATGTGTGAGAATCTGCAGAACCTCAGAAAGGGTTCATTTCCCATATGCACAAGTAGCCCCAAACCATTTTAATGCAATGGATTCTTTTTCTGGTCATACCATCTATTACTTGCCTCTTTCCCTTTTCCCTTTTTCACCTGTGACTCAAAGCAGACTAAAATTCTCTCAGGCCCTTATTTCCCTTACGCTCTTAGTCTGCTCGAGCTGACATAAACTGAGTAGCTTACAAATAGCAGAAGTTTATTTGTCACGGTTCTGGGGTTGACAAGTCCAAGGCAGTGGTAAATTTGGTAACTGGTAAGGGCTGATTTCCTGGTTCATAGATGGGGCCTTCTCTGCTGTGTCCTCACGTGACAGAAAGGGCGCAAATCCTATTCACGAGGGCACTACACTTATGACCCCATCGCCTCCCAATGGCCTCACTTCCTAATACCATCCCATTGGTGATTAAGTTTCAACATATGAATTTGGGGGTGAGGGCGACACAACACTGGACCATCGTGCTCTCTTTCCTCCCAAGGCTTTCACACAACAGGTTGCCTCCAGACCACTAGGACCTTGCCCCTCCTTTTTGTTTGGCTGCCCCATGGCCTCCTGGTAGACCTCTCTTCCTTCAGGACACCTGGGTGAGAGCTTTTCCTGCACACTTCTGTGGCACCTCCCCCTCTCTGCATGTAGCAACTACCAGCCTCTGCTGGGTTGTGAGGTGTGTGAGCTCCAACACTCCGAGGCTCCTGTCTTCTGCCTCCATCCTTTCATCTTCAAAGCCTGTGCAGTACCTGGCCTAAAGCGAGTCCTTAATGATCGTTTGTTAATGAATGAATAGATTACTCCATTAATCATTTAATCAGCGAATCAGTGCATTTATAATTCCATGCAATTCTTTGATGCTCTGAGACATTAAAATTTTATTTTCTGAGTCTGTATATTAGTTTCATTTCTTAAAGACTCTGATTTATCTCCACTTGAAATCATCACTACTCAGTGGTTATTACAGCTGGGCTGCTGCTTGGTAAAATACACGAGGCACCTAATATTGCCTTAAGAAAACTGTTTCAGGCTGGCAGGCCTCTCTCTCAGCACTTTCCCTTTTATATTAAAATGACTGCTGTTTGTGTCTGTCTTACCTGAAAGACATCAGGGGCCTTAAAGGCAATAACCACGTGGTATTCACCTTCGTATCCTCGGGGCCTCATAGGAGTGCAGTGCTGGAAGTCTGCAAATGTTCATATAAATGCTTCAGATAGGCCAGAATTCACATCTTGGTTCAATTACTGTGTAATCTCCAACACCCATCTCTGCACTTAAGCTTTCAAAGCCTCACTTTGCACATGGGTAAATGGAGAAGGTTCTGCTAAGGATCATCTCAAAAGGTTGTTATGAAGTATCCTATAAAAAAAATAATGTAAATAATGAACCCAGCACAGTGTCTAGAACATAAAGGAATTATGAATAACCTAGAATAAGAGTAAATATGAGTTTCTTTGTGAAGAATTGTGATGTGTCAGAATGTTGATTTTTCACTGTCACAGGATGGCGAGACGTAGGCTCAGAGCTAGCCAAACCATTGCAAAAAGAAATCAAAGGGCAAATTTTTCCAGTTTTTCTATGGAGGATATTTGTGTGAAGTACAAAACAAAGTGAGAAATTGCAAATAAAATACCCTATTACATTATAGGACAATTTGTAGAAAGCTCAAATGTATGAATTGCCTAATTCATCCTATAAATACTCTTTTATAAAAGAAAAATAAATGGCACAAATAATATTCTTAGACTGTGAATCCTTGAAAATGAGATATAACCTGGGAGACAGGTTCCAGGAAAAAGGACAAGAAAATTATAGCAGAATTAGCTCGTTCCTGACTAAAGTTCCATAGAGTTTCTATAGTGTGTTTGTGTTTTATTATTTTAGTAATTATCCTTCCTCTTTTCTTTGAAATAACCATAAGAAAATACCTAGGAAAAAAGATTCTGTAGTCATAACATTTTTAGGAAAGTCAAGATGTTAAATATTCACATTATGGAACTGGGTAACAAATTTCAGAGGAAAAGAACTTTGCCTGTAAGCCTGAAGCCTCAGATTCTCCAGGGTAACATGTTTCCGTTTGCTGAGACTGAGGTGTTCGCTGTTGTGTGGTTGGGTTCATCTTAAAACAGTTTCTTTCCTTGTATTGGTTTATCTGATCATTTTCATATCGTTTAGTGGGAATTTGTAATTTTTTTCAATTGTCTATTCCTCTATAATTATTGTAATTGCATCTTATTATATAATTTGTGTAAATATATGCAATCATGGAATTAAAACACGCGGGTGGTGATATGCAGTGTCACAATTGCAGTGGGGAAAGATGTATAATTTTGTTAATCTTAGAAAAAATATAAAAGCCAAGTAAATATGGTAATTTCAGGGGAAAGCATTTTAGCTATCTAAATTGATTGCCCAAAAAAATCAACCAAACATTTTTACTTAGACATAGATAAGAGGTTTTGTTTCTGCCTATTTTATAACTCAGAGATTTGGAATTTTTAGTTTTAAAATAACAAGCTTAATAGCTGCTGAAACACTTACACAGTTTCAGTATTAACTTTAAAACATAAAATATTGAGGATCATGTGTTCCTAATGATGCCTTTACTATAAGTTGTTATCAATGTGAGTTTGAAGAGGCATTTAATGGTGCCTATTACCAATATTGACATCAATACAGTTAGAGATACGTGGATTTATGTCGACATAGGTAAATGTGCAGGTAATGGTGATTTATCGGTCTTTCAATATTCCTGTGACTATAAAATTCTCTTCCTCTGAATTAGGTAAATACTATATTTGAGTCATAAGTATTTGATCAAGACCAAAAAAAAAAAAATTGGGCTAATTCAAGTTCAGCATTCACTGAAACCCTGGATGACTGAGATGAGACTTTAATCAAGTTCTCACTTTTACGTTTCCATGTGCACCATGAGCATCATCCACTCAACTACATCATCTTTTAAAAATTGCCATTACTGTTAGCAGAACACATACGCTCACGTAGAAAAGATGTACACTGGATATTAAGATTTCAACACATTCCTAAAATTTCCACAGTGATACTTATAATTATTCTGTGTGTGTTTGAGAATTTGGAATTTGGAAGGTATACATTATGTTTTCTACCAAAATAAAGGCAGGATCAATTTAGTTATCTGAATGGAAAAAAAAAAGAAAACGAGAAAAACAAAAACAACTAATTCTCTGAAGCACTCCTGGAGAATAGGTCATCCACTGATTTTTTGCATTAATAGTTTTAAAGAGGAAAGCATCATTTACCTTTAAACCAAGAAGGGAGTCCAAATTTTGATGGAAAACACTCCTGCACTTGTGTGCTAAGTCAGTATCTCAGGGTTTGCAGGCAGGAGGGGGGGACAGATGACTCATCAAGGTGGGACATGACTAAGCAAGCCTCACCCAGCTGATCACCTGCTTCACATTTGTCTCTAAGGGCTAAAAATTAAGGGTAGATATTAACAAAGTGCATTATTGATTACGCAGAACAAACTAAAAAAACTAATGAAAGAAAATTCTAAATAGAATCGTAGTACTTCTCTGGAATTCATTTCTCCTGGAATAACTGTGAAGCTTCCCCAGAATTCCTTCAGGATGACTGGAAAGGCAGGTAGGCAAGGCTCAGAGCCCTACTTCCTTACCTGTACAAGTTTTGATTTGGAAAAGGAAATTTTGATTTCATCATTTGGCCCTGCCTTCCACTAAGATCTTATGCATATGTTTTACTATTACTTTTTGCATATACATAAAAACAGTTTTTTTTAACTTTAACCTAGAATGAATGTTGTAAGTATAATCAACAAAGGATAAAGCTAAAAGAACTAAAAAAGCATACGATAAAATTTGTGATAAACAAAAATGGACTTGCTTGTAACATTGAACATTATTAAACTCAAGTGGAAAAAAATCAGGCTAAATATTGACAGCAGGATTGAAGTCTTCTCTGTTCATAATCTATTATTGATCTAGGGTCACTAATAAATATTTATAGTATGATTCATTTTTTGAAAAATTAAACTTCCACTGTATACATAATATTTCAGTTGCCTCTAGGTAATAGGCTTAAAATAAAGTTTGGTTGCTTATTTTTATTTGATAGATAATTTATTACCTAGATATGTTTGTCAGGCTTCTCCATAAAAAAAAAAAAGCAGAAATAACAGGTCACTATATGTATATAATATAGTATATATGTGCACACATAGTATATATACTACGTAGTATATGATTTATTATAAGGATTTGGCTCATGTGATTATGGAGTCTGAGAAGTCTCAAGATCTGTAGTCCAAAGATCTCCTGGAGACTCAGGCAAGCCAAAGGTATGAGCTTTATCTAATCTTTAGGCCAAAACACTCAAGACAAAAGGAAAGCCAGTTAGTTTTTCAGTTAGAGTGTAAAAGCAGGAAATGACCATGTCCCAATGTAAGTGGTCAGCAGAAGGAGTTCCCCATTATTGGGCATTTTTGTTCTATTTGAGTCTTCAGCTAATTGGATGGGGCTCACCCACCTCAGGAGAGCTTTACTCAGTCTGCCCATTCCACTGTTAGTCTCATCCAGGCATGCCTCGACATACACACCCAGAATAATGTTAGACCAAATATCTGGGCACCCCATGGCCCAGTCAAGTTGACATGTTAATTAACCATTACAGTAGATAGCATCTTATATAAATAATTATTTAAAAAATAATAATTAGTTGAATAGAAATTGTCGTCCTTCTAGAAAATAGGGTCAGAAGAGGGTCAAGCTGATGATGTACCCAAAATCTTTTTTCTGGCTTCTGTTACAGTTTGAAAATAAGGAAAAGAAGAGATCCCCAATAAAATAGTTCCAATATGAGGATCATTTTTACCACACTGTCAGTGTTGGAGAGGAAAGTGAGAAGGATGAGACTCCTAGCTGAGCACCAGACACTCCTCCTTCTTGTCATAGCTTTAGCATTTGCCAGACGTTGGTACTTTGGTCCCTGGTGACACTCTCCTCAGGTGGACAGTGACTCACACCACTCTTAAATGAACTGTATCTGTTGCACACACAGGTGCACCCAGATCCAAAGTGAAGTTTATTGACATAACCCACCTACTACAACTGAATAATCATAAGGACTAGACTATACCCACTTCCTGGTCTCATGTCCATTGCTTGGAATTCAAGATTAGGCTGACTGGAAGGGCATTAGGTGTTGGAAATCAGCATTAAAACCCTACTTTAAATTTCTTTGGGTAAGCACCTCTATACTCTTTTTACCCCTGCGTTGGTTCCCCAGCCTTGATTATCTTTTTCTTTAATTATGAGTCCAGAATTTTTCAGAATCAGTTTGCCTGCCTCTGATTTTATCCCTTCAAATTTGTCCATGTGCTAACATTGATTTTATCCCTTCAAATTTATCCATGTGATCCCACTGAAGGACAGATGTGGCTACAGCTCTCCCAACTTAAATAGCTTCCAGGCATCCTTGATGAGGATTGAATGAAAGCTGCTCAGGTGACCTGGACAGCCCCTGACATCTTGCCCCTCCTGGCTCCTTTACTCCCAGCCGACCGTGTTATTCTCCAGTAGTACTAAACAGCTTGTAGGTTTTCACACGCACCAAGGAATGTCTGTGCCATTGTTCACCCTATTCATTCCCACTCTTGACTTGTTCCCCACAGCCTGAAAATCCCCACCTTCTTCCCCTGGATGAGTTTCTATTTATTCTTCAAGTCGTGGCTCAGGCATCTTGTCAAGTGAAAAATTGTCCCTGACACTCTCCTCCCTCCCTCAGAAGATAAGGTGCCTTTCCTGTAGCATCGAGAGGAAATTTACCAGAGGTTTCACTGAGCATGTGCCCAACTGTGTCATCTCCTAAGATGTAAGCACTTTGCCCGTAGAATCTGCATTAATTCATCTTAAGATGCCCGGTGCCTATCAGAGTGTATTCACTGAGAAGTGGGTTAAACTAAGCTAACATTCCAAAGATGAAGCCAAGAGTTTTTAGTTACTTTAAAAAAAAACAACTTCATAACTTTATTATGATCTTGGCAACTCAGAATACTTTTCCTCTAAAATAATTTTGTAATAAGGGAGTTTAAGCTAGACTGGCAATAAGAACATTAGTATTACTACACCAATGAATTTTTTAGCACTGTACAAGAAATAATGGGAAAGGCCCCTAACCAGTTTCACAAAAGACTGCTAATAAAAATCAGAGAAAAACTCCATAAATATGGTGTTAAATAAGCTGGCTGTTGTGCAGATGCTTGAAGGTGGAAATATTTGTAGTAAAAACAAGGCAGCGATAAATAATGTCCTGTATCATGTTTTGACATGCTGTATTCATTTTTCTGGTGATGACTTTATTTCACATGTAAATTAGTAAAACAGCAAAAGGAAAGGGTATGCATACCATTCATGTCCAAGTTAGCGGAGCTGTGTGTTTTAACATAGCTTCTCCAGGCAGCTCTACATATCCAGGCTTTTGAAGCTAGGTGAATTTTTAAATCTTGCCTTCTACAAAGAAATAATGAAACTTAGAAATTTTTAAATCCAGGCTACTGTAAATTCTGTGGCTTTCCATGAATTAATCTCATTGTTCTTCGACATCTTAAAGGAAAACAACCATGTGACTGAAAATCTTTGGTGAATTTCAGAGGCATGTGCCAGAGAAACTGTGAAGAAATGTAAATCTAAAAGTACTGATATTGAGGCTTTTTTTAAAAAACCTGCCAGTTCAGATAAAATGTCTATCATTGAATAATCTTCTTATCTTTTTACTAAAAATAGCCAAAACTCCAGACTAATACCATAAGTACACCCAATCTGGAATTTTATTTGTGATTTACTCTGAATGCCTCCTAGAAGTCCCTACCCTTACCTCCTCCTGACATGTTTCTAACACCTAGTTGTGTTTTTTATTTTTTTCTTTTGAGACACAGGCTCACTTTTTCGCCTTCCATAAGTGCTGTAGCATCACAGCTCACAGCAACCTCAAACTCTTGGGCTTAAGCAATTCTCTTGCCTCAGACTCCCAAGTAGCTGAGACTATAGGTGCCTGCCACAACCTCTGGCTTTCTTTTGAGAGACGAGGTCTCACTCTGGCTCAGGCTGGTCTCAAACTTCTGAATTCAGGCAATCCTCCCACCTTGGCCTCCCAGAGTGCTGGGATTACAGGTGTGAGCTACCACACCCGGCCTAGTTGTGTGTTTTGTGACTGTACTGCCTTCACGTATTGGTCACAGCTCACTGGCTCAGGGAACAGTGGCTGGCCCAAAGTCAGCCCATGGGTTAATTTTCAAAACAGATATGAGCAATCAGGCATTTGTACTGAAGAGTGACTGATCAATTAGTCAGATAGTCTCTTGATGAGTTTGAACATGGAAACACAAATAGTAGAGTTATGGCAAACTTCAGAGATACTCAACAAGCAGGCAGTAAGGAGAAGCCAGAAGAATATAGAAGACGGGTGATAGAAAGAAGAACGGAGAGGTCAGCCTTGGTTGCAGCAGTATGAACCAGCACTTAGTGGGCAGTTAGTATCAGGAGAAGTAGAAACTGATAAGCAGAATAAGAGGTAAACGGAGTCACAGTCAGAGCATGGTTAGTCATGATCATGAGAATAGGAACTGGCTAGAATGAATGAAACGCAAACTGCTAGTGGCAGAGAAGATGGACCATCTACTTAGGAAGTTTAGGAGTGAAGGGAAGCAATAAAGTAAGAGAGTTTGGTGGGAATTATACTTGAGGAAATGTTTCTAGGGTGAAATGGAGGTGGGAGCAGATTTACATTCCAAGGAGTAGCTTAAAGATGAAAGAGAAAGCAAAGTAGGTAGCTTGACTCCCAGAGGAAAAAATCAAAATACTAGGAAGGGAGTGTTTACCCTTGGAAAGGACAAAAAAGGATCCTTTCTCTGACACAGAAGGGATGAAGAAAATATGAGGGTGATTCTTTTGTTTTCGATTTCATTAATCTCTGATTTAATTTTGGATATTTCTTTTCTTCTGCTGGGTTTGGACTTAGATTGTTCTTTTTCCAGTTCCATAAGATGGCTTGTGAGTTTGTTGATGTGTTCTCTTTCTGTTTTTCGAATGTAGGCTTCTAAAGTGATAAATTTTCCTCTCAGGACTGCTTTTGCTGTATTCCACAGGTTTTGGTAACTTGTATCTTCATTGTTGTTATACTCAAGGAAGTTAATGATTTCCGTTTTTACTTTTTCCTGCTCCCAATTATCATTCAGCATAAGGTTGTTTAACTTCCATGCCTTTGTGTGGGGTTGAACATTTTTGTTGGAGTTGAGTTCCACTCTTAGTGCCTTGTGGTCTGAGAAGATGCAAGGTAAAATTTCAATTCTTTTGATTCTGTTGAGGTTTATTTCGTGTCCTAGGATATGATCAATTTTGGAGAAAGTTCCATGGGATGATAAGAAGAATATATATTCTTTATCTTTGGGATGGAAGACACCAAGCCCTTGAAAGAAAAATGGGAGAAAGTGGGGCTATTTTTTTCCTGTCTTAGGAATTGATCTTCAATATAAAGAGTAAGAAATATAAAAGGAGAAAACAACAGAGAAAACCAATGAAACAAAAAACTGGTTCTTCAAAAAAAAAAAAAAACAGTGAAATTGATAAACTTCTAGCAAGACTGACAAAGATAAAAAGAGGCAAGACACAAATCACCCATATGAGGAAGAAAACAGATATCACTGCAAATGTTGCAGCCATTAAAAGGTAATAACAGATACTATGGGCTACTTTACACTCATAAATTTGACAAGCAGAAGAAATAGACAAATTCCTTGAAAATCACAAACTACCAAGACTCAACCTGAATAGTTATGTAGCTATTAATGAAATTGAATTTGTTAATAAATAGCTGGAGAAGTGTACAAACCAAGGCATCAATTGAAAGTCAATCAATCACTGTATTAACAAACTACAGGAGAAAAACAGGGTCATATCAATTAACACAGAAGAGCATTTGACAAAATTTAAGACCCATTTATGAGAAAAGCACTCAGCAAATTAAGAATAGAGGAGAATTTACTCAAGTTGATAAATGATATTTACAGGGGAAAAACAGGAAACAAATCCTACGATTTACATTATACTTAACCACGAAAGACTGAATGCCCATTATGATCAGAAACAATGAAAAGAAGTTTGACACCATAGTATTGGGAGTTCCAACCTCTGAAATAAGGAAAGAAAAAGAGACTAAAAAGGCGTATCTGTTGGAGAGAAAGAAAAAAAACTGTCCGTATATTCAGACGTCATGTAGGAAATTCCAAAAAATCTACAAAACACACACATACACCTGCTAGAACTAATAAATAAATTCTGTGTGGTCACAGGATGAAAGGTCGACATGCGTAAAGCAATCGCATTCCTGCCTACCTGCAACAAATTTATAAATGTTAGTTACAAAGCTTGGTCTCATTGATAAGAACGGATTCACCCAACTGCTCAACAGACACTTCTGTACCCCTACGCAAAAGCTATTGTGGTGGGGATATGAAGAAACAGGAGATTGACCTGCCCTCAAGAAACTTAATTTGAATGAACCTTTCCAAATAGCACGTTGTCTCTGGAACCTTCCACAGGGGACTAACATTTATTGGGCTTTATAGAGGATACCAAAGCATCGATACATTGTCCTTTCCCTAAAATGCTCGTGACCAGAATATTTGTCTATTTCCTCTTCTGGGCAGCTTTAGGGATGGACTGGTTCAAACACGGTTCCTTGGCCTCTTCACACACTTTCACACACATACAAAGTTCTCTCCACATCATATCCTTGGTGAACAACAGTGACTGTGCATCCACAGTTCTGGGACTGAAACACTCAGACCAAGAGCCACTTCAGCTAAGGGAACCAAGAAGGAAACCTGATGGGTGAAGGAACGTGTAGTCTTCTGCATCTAAGCATTCCTGACCACTACAGATCCAAGAGCAGGAATTTGATTTTTTTTTTTTTTTCACTTATTTGAAAGTAAAGAGAGTAAGGAACCAAATGGCTTGGTTTCTTTTATTCTTTTTTTTTTTTTTTTTTTTTTTTTTGTAGAGACAGAGTCTCACTGTACCGCTCACAGCAACTTCTAACTCTTGGGCTTACGCGATTCTCTTGCCTCAGCCTCCCGAGTAGCTGGGACTACAGGCGCCCGCCACAACGCCCGGCTATTTTTCTGTTGCAGTTTGGCCGGGGCTGGGTCCGAACCCGCCACCCTCGGCATATGGGGCCGGCGCCCTACTCACTGAGCCACAGGCGCCGCCCATGGCTTGGTTTCTTTTGGTCAGTCTATGTGAATTTGCCAATTCAAACCAATAACAGATTTTATCTTTGCTGTCAGAGTAACCTAAACTTCAATATCATAGAGCTGAAAAGACCAGGGCAGAGTCCATTTTCCTGCCTTCAGTCAACACCGTCCTCAAATTAATGCAGGATGCAAGTAGTGTCCTTTGCTTTAAATTTTCAAGTGACAGAGCCTCTTGTTCAGTTTTAAGGCTTCCTCATTAGGTACCGTCACCCAAGCCAAATAGTTGACACCTAAGGAAGAAATGTCATGAGGATGTGTGTCCTCCATGGTACACTCCATCATTAAGGATGTCTTTTAAAACAAATATATAAATGAAATCTTACTGTTTTCCATGAATTCTGTTAATAAATATCGACACTTCTTCCACCCCTTGAACTGTGGGAGATACAAATCACCATTTCAAAAACTCTGTTTTGCATTTGTCAACTTTTGAGACAATATTTAAAAAGATAATTAGTGGCAGAACTCTCTAGAAGAGACAGCTGGGACTTAGCATGACAGATTTTAGTCTAGAAGACAGTGATACTGGAACTGGCTCTTTCAATGCCCGTGCAGCTGTTTTAAGGTACACATGTGGATTTTACAGGCTCTCTGGTTACCAAACCTGGCTACGTCAGCAGGACTCTGATGCCTCCTTGCCTCCAGCTTCAGCTGACATGTTTGTGGGTAAACTTGAGTGAAGGAATCTGCCCAATAGGACCAGGGGCAGTAGGCACAAGCTGCCATGGCTCTTTCCTATCTTATTTCATCTTACTTTTCTTAATATGAAAATAAAGCAAAGTAATAGAAAATCTAGAGACTTTCAAAGGCTCAAAAAGAGAAAAAAAAGTCAGTTATAATCTTGTTACCAAGTTTTAATTTTTGTGTATAAATCTTTTTTTTTTTTTGCAATTAAAGTACCATGCTTATTTAGAAAATTCAAGTATTGTCACCCAGAGGCAAACACTGCTAATATATTCGTCATCTCTGTATTTATAGTTACACATACAGTTATGCTCGTCAATTATATAAGGGGCCATACTCTAAATTATGCCCAACACCTTGCTCTTTTTTTTCAGTTGAATTTCAGGGAGACATTTCCATATCAAGAAATAACAGAAACACATTATTTGTAAAGGTTGCAGATAATTCCTTTAAATGAGTAGGGAGATGTTCTAGACTGTATGCAGCCAATCCTTTACTCACGTAATATGGGTCGCTTCTCATTTTCTATTCTCTGAAATAATGCTTCCGTGAAGCTTCTTGTAGTAATGCATGTGTTCTTGTACTTAACCTGATCACTCCTTGAGATAAATTTCTAGAGGAGGAATTACTGGTTCAATTTTTACACCTATTTCAGGACTTCCAAGAGAAAGGTTGCAAGAATTTATGCTCTCATTAGCAATACATAAAAAGGTGGATTCTTCATACCCTTAGAGTATTACTAGTATTTCTCTAATTTACTAGAGGAAAATGAGATATTTACCCCCTTTGTTAGGTAAAAACAATTGGTCATTTTTACTGGTGATTTTTCATTAACAATGTGATCAAACATCTTTTCATAGATTCATTGGCCATTTTATCTCTTTTGTGAACTGCCTATTTTCAAATTGGGATTTTCTTCTTATTTAAAATTCTTCTACAAAGTTTTCTTTTTATATTATAAATACATACTTCATATCTATCTCATATCTACCCTGGATTTCAAATATTTTCCCAATTTTGTTTGTCTTTTGATTTGCTAATAATATTCCCTTTATACCGAAGTTTTAAAATTATGTATATGTTTTAATCTCTTCAAGTAACATCTAATACATAATTTAATATCTGGATTTTTTCTTTTTAACATTGTATTACTTTGTTTTCCTTTTCTATCAAAAATTATAAAAAAATTTTTAATTAATATATAAAATACATTTTAGGAACTTGCCATTATTTCCTTTCTGTTGGCTATAATTGTACTTTTTCCCTTTCTCACCACTCAATAGTACCTTAGTGGAGAGTGGGGAGGGGATAAAAGAGGCAGAGTAACGTGGCTGGGATCCTGGAAGGGAGGGGGGAGGTTAGGGTGGAGGGAGGGCAATGGGCGGGGCCACACCTACGGTGCATCTTAGAATGGGTACAGGCGAAACTTCCTAAATGCAGAATACAAATGTCTACATACAGTGACTAAGAAAATGCCATGAAGGCTACATTGAACAATTTGATGAGAATATTTCAGATTATATATGAAACCAGCACATTGTACCCCTTGATTGCACTAATGTGCACAGCTATGATTTAACAATAAAAATAAATTAATTAATTTAAAAAATTTAAAAAAAAAAAAAGAGAAGTTGAAAGCAAGTGAGACTGTTTCCTTCATCACCATTGGGCAAGGGACAAAAATTAAGCAAAGGCCCAATTGTGATACCCTGAAAAAGATAATGAGATACATGGTAAGAAAAAGTAGCCCCAGGAGAAAATAAATATGTTTCCTTCGAGTGACCAAGGACTGTAGCATGTTTAATTGGTGTATTTTAGTAGACCTATGATGTCAGTTGAGCCTGGGCAGATGGGGGGTGTTCTTGGGCTTGTTTCTTTTGCTTTAATGGGACATGAGGTCTTTGTTTTTTCCCTGTAACTGGAGAATCCTTAATGATCTCTGTCCCATTTTGTTAATCTTGGCAGCAATAAAATGTATCCATTCTCTTTAGGCTTGTCTAATAAGTGGCATCATTGCATTGTTCAAGCATTTAAATTTGATTGATGAGTTCATCCATAAAGGTTGTCTATAAATCTGTTGAAGTCATTTATTTGTGATTCTGATATAATTGTGCATGCCACTATTAATGCTGCTTTTCAGAAGATTAACCATATGTTGTGGGGCCTAATTTTGGGTTCAAAATAGAAAGTGGTGATCTTTTCAATGTGTGATTTATTGGAGAAAAACGAAGCTTGATGGGGACAATCTGGGAGTACACGGCGGGGAGGGAGCCCCCAGACAGAACTTGTATTACTTTGTTGTTATCCAACAATTTATACTGTGTGATTTCCAACACCAACAGGGGTGAAATGTAGTTTCACATTTTATTAACAGCTCTGTTGTTTCTCTCTCTTTTCTCTACTAAGACCAGGGAATGGAACATAAAGGTCGACAGCTTTATCCTAATCTGAAATGTTTTGAATACCGTACTTATATTTTCACCCCTCATTGATTTTTAACGCAGTGTGATGTATTATCACTGTATTCATTACAGTTTGCTGTACCAAAATTATGCTTTTGGAAGTGTGGCTTTTAATAAAAGGAAATGCTTGTGATTATTTGTGCCACATCAAATCCCTAATATATGCAATTCAGTAGGGGTGGGTTTCTTTTCAATTTCACAGCCATGAATGCACCACCTTAGTTCCATTGCCTTACCTGGGTTTCAGAGTTGTTTTGAAACTGAGAGTTTTGCTTGCAGTTTCCCTGGCATTTTACCTAAATGAGATGTGTAAGTCCACCCCAACTAGTAAGGGTCGGGAACATAATTGGGTAACTATAATAAGTGAGAAAGGTGCCTTATTTCGCAAATGTGCATGTCTGTTCTTACCTAGCCTTATTGTTTGTCACCTTTGCTTTGACATCATCTTGCTATCTCCACTTCCTTACCCCCAACCTTTGCCCAGAGTCGATCAACCCCAAGGCTGTCCAGGTTCTACCCTAGAGCTACATTATACTGTTAACATATCTGTCTCCCTTGTGTGCATCTTAAGGCCAAGATCTGGGCCTGTTCTCTGCACATCCGCAGGGGTTGGCATCTGGCACAATGTAACATTTGGTGCATTCTATTGAGTGAACCCAGTCTGGCCATCTCACCAAGCTGAGTAATTAATGTCTGCCGCCAATAGTTAAAATACAAAGCCCATCTTCCTTCACACCTTTACTTCTCCCTTTCGAAATCTTGTTGAGTGTTTGCTATTTTGTAGACATTGTCCTTGGCAAGAACATAGTGTTGAAAAGGACAAAAATAATCCCTGGCTCCAGGAAGTTAAAATCGAATGGATTAACTCATTAGCCTGGTTTGTCCAGGTCACATGCTTTCAAACTTCAGGTTGGACAAGCAAATCAAGTATCCTCTCATATTAAAAAAATAAATTTAAAAAACTGCATCTTGGGCTCTGCTATTGACAGCACAGTGTAATAGAGACTTAGTATAGAGCTGTGCTATCTATTACAGTAGCCTGGAGCCACCCGCTGCAGGTAACTCTCACACAGTGCTAGTCTGAATTGAAATGTGTCGCAACTTTAAAATATTTGCCAGGTCATGGAAATTTAGGAGGGAAAAAATGTAAAACAGCTCATTAAAAATTTGCAAACTGAAATACTGTTTTAATAGTTCTGTTACTAAAACTATTAAATGTGTTATGACAATGAATTTGACCTGATACTCTTTTCATTTTTGTATGTCAGTACTAGATCATGTAAATGCACAGGCGTAGCTTGCCTTGTGGCCTGCACTGTGTGGCCGCTGGGTCGTGGAGGTCTGGAGCATGGCAAGGCAGACAGGAGGCGAATTCTGACCTGTTCCTCTGCTAGGTCTGTGGCCTTTGGCAGTTTACTTAATCTGCCTTTAATTCTTCCACCTTATCATCTTGTAAAATCATGACAGCGATCATACCTGACTCACACTAATGCTATGAGGATAGTTGATGTGTGTAATCATTTAGAGCAGTGTCTTGGCACAGATTAACACACTTTAAGTGCTTGCTGAATAAGTAAATAAATCTACAGGTCATGGACACGTCTACCCTGGTACATAGAATTATTGAAGAAGAAACGTAGATTTTAAAAAGCAGTTTTGTGAATAATAACCTGTATTTTCTAGAGAAATAGTAGCAATTGTAGGACTGATCTGATGAGCATTTTTAAGGGTTTATTAGTGTAATTCCCTTCTCCCCACCCTCCTCTTCCCCCTAGAATAGATGGAGAGAAAGGAGTAAAACTCAAACCAATTGATTACATTACTCTCTAGCAGGCTCTTTGGGAGAAGGATGCTGAAATGAATGACAAACCCATGAGATATTTTTCACATTATTTCAGTTTCCTATTACTTTGTATAGGTATCTGGAAAGAAATATGAAAGGCGAAGGCCAACCTTTCAAGTTAGGGAATAGGTTCTTTACAAACTAGGTCCACTGAAGAACGTGATTGGCAGCCCCCCATAAGCCTTCACGTATTCATGTGGTCATTAATTAGAGAAGAGACACTTTGCAGTCAGTCAAACATTAGGATATTTACAAAATCTGTTTATAAAATGAAATGTGTATTGGTTGTGGCAAGAGACAGTTGAGGTGGCGCTCTGGTCCCTGCCTCCTAGTGCTCACACTCTGGTGTGATACTTTCCTCTTGAGTAGGTGGGGCCTGTGACTGGAGTGACCAATGCAACAGCACAAAGATAAGAGGATGTTCATGGTGACATATACCCTATAACATGACGTGAGATGGTGGCTTCTCCTTCCCTCGATGGCTCTGAGAAAGCTCGTAGCCCTGTTGGATGATTTCCTTAGCAAGGAACTTTTGGGAGCTTCTAGTAGCTGCCCACAGCCTCCACCAACAGCCATCAGTACACTGCAAAGAACTGAATTCTTCCAACACGACTGAGCATATAAGTGGATCCTTGCCCAGTTGAGTCTCTGATGAGACCACAACCTCCACAAACATCTTTATTACAGCCTTATGGGACCCCAGGAAAGGACCCAGTTGTAAGTGAAGAATTCCATGTGTAGGAGATGCTCTTTCCAATGATATGTTTGTCCACTTTATTCCCTTGAGGTGTCAATGCTGCTTTCCTTTCCCCTCTCCTTGGAAATGTACTTTCACACCTACCTCTCTCTTCTCTTGAAACGGGTGCGTCTCCATCATCTTGTCTGAACCTGATTCTGCAAACGATACATGCATTACAACTCTGTGGAGTTAACTTGTTTTTCTTTAGAAGAACCTCAGATCATAAAACTGGAATTGTTTTCCATCTCATTTCTTTTCATTTTTCATTTCATTTCTTAAACAATATCCTCAAAGTTTGCCTCTAGGGTAATGGTCTGTAAAGAAAGTATCTTCCAAATCCAGATCACCTGTGCACAGGTGGAGCTCTGGGAATGGCTACTGCCATAGCCAACTTCCAGATCTCCTGAAATTATGGAATTATTATGGCAATTTATTCTTTCATTTACTATAATGATTAAATACCTGTTATCTGTCTGGTGGTATTCCAGACTCCAGATACAGACTCCTGCTCCAAGGAGCTAACGCTGTCGTATGCATATGGTATAGGAAGGGAGAGAGAGAGAAGCCAAAAATAAACAATTGGACAAATATGTAAAAAAAAAAAAAAAAAAAGTCAGAGAGTGATAAATGGTATGAATAAATTAAAATAAGGAAAGGTGATGGACAGTGGCTGGGAAGAGGCTGAATTTAGACATCTGGAATCTACAGCTTTCAGAAGATTTTCAAGTTGCAACCAGAAAGCCAAACCATCTGTGAGTGCCTTGGCAAGAACATAAAGGACATTAAGACCTGCTGTGTCCATATTTTTGAAAAGCTAAATCTAAATCAGGAATAATAAGTCTCTCCCATGAACCCAGGGGCAGAGATACATCAGCTAGTACATACTAGTCAGGACTAGTATGACTAGTCCATTCTCTTCAATACCAAGAAAAAACAAAGACCTTCAGAAACCCAAAAAGAAGAGGACAAGAGGGAACCTCACAGATAAGGAAAACTGTTTATCTAAAACCCAGACTCTTGTCAATAAATAGTCCTCCCACTGCTGAACCCTCAGGACTCACTCCTCTCTCCCGTCGCTGTGCCTTGGCCTATGTTTTTAATCAGTTGGTTTTATTACACTAGAAATGCATATAAGGCCACCCTCTCTTTTCCTGATCATGGCCACAAACCTTCATCTTCCTTTTTCTCATTGTTTAGGCTTTTGGTTCTGAACTTTCTGTTTTTAACTATGCTCAGACTCTGGAAAAATGGAGGTTTCCGAGGTTATGTTTTGAAAGATCTTTGAGTGACAGGCTCCCTTTGGCCACACCGAATTTCAAGAGTGAAATAAAAAATGTGGATTTAGTTCAAACTCCAGCAGTTTTTTTTTTCACCTGAGTAAGGGAGTCTGGCAGCGGCTAGCCCCAGGGACTGTAAACAGAACCTTTAGCTGTAATTAACCTAGGCGGGCTTCTCTTTTTCTCAATGCAAATGGAGTTATAATTGTATTTCTTTTAGTAAAGTAGAAAGCCTGGGTTTCAGAGGGGAGCTGGCTGAGAACAGAGGACAAGCTATCTGTCTAACTGTGACAGCTCTCTCCTATCTCCTTCTAGAAAACCTGAACGATAATAAAACTGGAGTTGCATTTGATGTAAGACATATGGTAATTACTATAATAATATTATCACCGGGTGCTGAGATGGCTTTGTCAGTGAGGTGCAATTTCACATATTGCCTGCGATAAAATCACCATTTTTTGGTTATTGATAGCAATGCCTTTCTCAAATGGTATAGGTATTTTGTGACAGCTGCAAAGTTCCTACTTCATATCCAGGTAATTGGGTTGAGAATAAGGCCTGCATGCTAAAACCTCATGATGTGCGAAGTAGCGGAAGCCGGGGGAATACCGTGACTATTTTGGTAGTTATTAACAGACTAAACGGGGAGCCTTTGCTAGGCAGCTGTTCTGAAGCACTCTTGAAGAAAAAGAAAAGGAAAGAAAGAAAGAAAGGCAGGGAAAGCCTCATGTGGGGTCTTCAATTATGATGGTCACATTTTGACCTAATCATTCACAGTATGCATCTGTAGGTAATATTTAAAAGCTGTATACAGTATTCACGAATTAGACTGTGATTACTTTCATCTCGTTCTGCTATTGGTTGCTTCAGTCAAATTTTGCTGGGCTTAATTGCTAATTTAATAGATGTTATTTCAGCATAATAAGTATGTGGGCATGTAATAAACACTTTAATTTATTTGCCACAGGAGGAATTGGTTCTATAGTATGTTAGCCTGAGCTCAGCTCTATATATTCAATTTCACGGCTGTTTCCAAGGAACCAAATTTTGGAGACCCTAACAGCCTGTTAAATGGACTGCTCTAAATCCTTTCTTGGAACTATACAGGAAATAAATAATAAATAATGACAGTGTGTCAAAGCGATTTTATTGGTTTGATTAATAAAAGGAAACTAATACAATGTCTGAATAAGGAAAAAATCAGATTATGGGGTTTTTTTCTTTTTTAATGTCATCCCTTGTGCAGAATTCATTTTTTAAAAATTCCACCGAAGACCCATAAAGCAGTGAGCTCTATTCGGGAGTTATTATTTAGAAACAAATCATCAGTAGTGGCAATATTCATTGAGTATGTCAGAGCACACTCCAGTCAAATTGAATAAATATGTATATGTAAGGTGTAGCTCAGCTAGTTCATTTCTGCTATGCAGGGTTAAATAACTAGAAATGATGTTAGTAATTTGGGAATAAACTTGCTGTTGGGTTAGTGGTCTGTTGTGATTTAAATTCCTTGGTTTATTCCTTTTTTTGTTTTTTGTTTTTTGTTTTTTTTGTGAAGGGGAAATTGCCCAGTGGTCAAACAATGGAATTGCAAAATTAGAACAAAAACTAAAGACAGTATTTATAGACAAACGCTTGGGATTTGTATAAAAGATTTACAGCAAGGTGGTAATTCAAATATTACCAAATGCCTGCAAAGTCCAAATACTTCCTAATCCCTGGGGCTCCAGCCATGAACAGCCTTCTGAGCTCAGGCTGATTGACCTGGCTTCTGTGCTGGGCTCTGTCCAAGGCATCTCAAGTACACGTGGTGACAACTCTTTAAGGCGTCATATCAGTTTCTCACCAGGCAAAGAAAATGATACAAGTAAACAAACGTGCAAAATTTACAACTCAAATAGGGGCATCTTTATTGCCTATTACGTGAGTAAACTTCTTTTGGGAAATTCAGAATATTTTTACATCTGTAGAAGATAATCTTTCTGCTACCATAGTGTTCTGAGTTCTTAGGGAATCAAATAGGAGCCAATCCCTGACTTTTTCCCTTACTCACAAACAACTGCTCACAATCTCAGCTTCATCTGGAGTCTTGGTATTTTCACATTCATTTGAAGTTCATTGTATAATTAAGATATGACGCCTTTTTCATATGTGCAGTAAATGGTGCTCACATCTATCACTTTTATTATCATTCTTTTGGTACACAGCTTCTAAAAGCAAATGTCTAGTCATTGTCTTTAATTTGAAGCAACACGTCTACAAGGTTGAAACAAGGTCCAAACGTGTAGTGTATTTGATCGTTCATAGTCTCAAAACAAGCAAGGGAAGCTCTGTGGCATTTGGTCAGAGAATGTCACTAGATTGAATTCAGGGGATCTCCTGCTTTTTGGAGGTGTCCTGGGAACTGATGACGCCATTTGGAGATGATCATGTCAACACGAGGGGACATTTCTTTTTCTAGTCCTTCTCCTTTTCTTCTGGCCACCCCTTCTGCTGCTACCCTCAGGGAGCTCCCTGAGTCTGAAGGTGTCCAAGCATTAGTTCATGATGCTTAATAAATAAGTTAGAAGGGCGGTGCCTGTGGCTCAAAGGGGTAGGGCACCGGCCCCATATGCTGGAGGTGGCAGGTTCAAATCCAGCTCCGGCCAAAAACTGCAAAAAAAATAAAAAATAAAAAATAAATAAGTTAGAAACTGTCTATTTGTATAGTTTTTAAAGTTTCATTTTAAAGAGTTATGTATAGTAAATTCTCTACTTCGGATTCACTTCCTAACTTCCAATTAATGAACTGCTTATGAATAGGCCCATCACGGGCATTTAAGGCCCTTCATAATAAGACCCTACCCACCCATCCGTCTGAGCCTGCTCAGCCCTGGGCTGCTTCCCAAACACCCCTTGTTTATGCCCAATTCCTGCTTTGGCTTAGCTGTTTCCCTGTCTCCAACCGCTTCACCTTCAGCTTTTCCCATCATCCTCCCAAGCCCAGGTAATGACTTCCTCCTTCGGGAAGACTTCCCTGACTCCTCTTCCCCTTAAAACTGGATCTGAGGCCGTTCTTCCTCATCATGAATGCCATAGGAATTCATACAACAATTATGTCAGTAAAAGTATGCACATGAACTTTCCAATATCTTGATGACTGTGTCATCTTAAAATTCTTTGTTCCTTCATTCATTTTCTGTGCTAATTTCTTGAGGTCTTATTAGATCCTGTATCTCTTAGGACAACCAAATGGCATCTCTGATTCTTGGGTTCAGTTCTTCAGTCTCCTTTATCAGCCCTTTCTCTATAGAACCATTATTTGGTGCTTTTCGGCATTTCATCCTAAATTCTTCTAATTGAATATGTTTCCTGTGCTATCCATTTCCATAAATTTAAGTAATATTTGCCTACTAACTTTAGCTTTGTGCTTCAGTTTCAGTTTTTCATTTGAACTTCAAACCATGGAATTAATCCCAAATCAGAGAGGGTGAGGGAAATTGACAGGGAGCTTCCTGGGTTCCTAAGGGTCCCTGTGGTGTGTGTTCCATCCTTCATTCAACAAATATCTACCAACCACCTTCTAAGCACCCGATGCTCAGAAAATTAGCCTCAGTCAGTACTGGCAGCCATTAGATGGAATGAATTCATCAGGATGAATTCAGGATGGTCTGGCTTTTTTTTTTTTTTTTTTTTTGCTCCTGGCCTACCTAACCAATAACATTTACTGCTCATGATTCATTCTCTCAGTAAGAACCCTAAAGAGCTAAGGCTGATTTCAACCAGATGGGAAGGTTGAGAACAACCTACTTTGCCTGTCATCCAATTCCTCTCACTCTCCTTACCTGTCAGTCTGTCTGAAACCTCACTGTGCAAAGACACATTAGAACAAAGAAAAAGTGGAGTCAGAGAAACAGTTCAAGGCTGGTAGATTTCTTCAGGCAAAAGATAAGGTCTTCCGTGAGGGCTGTGACTACGGAATATAATATATCTGCCTTTACTGCAGAGGTGAAAGCTATTCCAGAGGGGAAAGCAGGACATTGCAACCCACTGAAGGTAGAGGGCAGGACAGGAGAGACTTGAACCTGACCAAAGTGACAATCCAAGTCACGAGTCAGCAGGAGAAGCAAGGCCCGTGTGTGTGTGTGTGAGAGAGAGAGAGTGAGCGTGAGTGTGTGTGCTGGTGGGATAGAAGGGGGAGTAAGCTGTAAGAGACACATTTGAGACACCTTCATCAGAGATACCACGTTGAGATGTTTTATAGATAACTGAGCATCGTCTGCCTCTCAAGAGAGTGGCCTGGGCTGGAATGTACCGGTCCCGGGGCCAGCAACCTAGCAGCACTAGCAGAAGCCAGAGAGAAAATGAGGGCACTTGGGGAGAAGGTGTGAAGGCAGGTCCTAAACTGGCCCTGCAGGAGGTTTTCCTTTTCTCCTTGTTATTGCTTTTTGTTTTTGATGTTTGACTACACAGGCTTTCCTGAAAGACAGAAGTTTTGCAAAATCAGACAGTAAAAATAATAAGACTTAAGGGGAAGATAGGAGTGTCCCGACTACTCAGAACTCATGGGTTTATAAGCACACACCAGCAACAGTAACAGCAATCTTATTAAGCTTTCAGCACAGTTAAAGATTGTGCTAATTTCCTGATACAAAATTTTTTAAAGAAAATAATTGATAGCTTGCTGGATGGTGGTGTAAGGAAGAGGTCTCTGAGTTGCAGAGGAAAGAGCAGAGACAAATACCCAGTAGTTATCTCCAAGGCAGAATCCATGCAGACGTGAGGGACGGGGAAGGATTGCATTCAGCTGGCCAGGGCACTGTGGGCTCAACTGCTGTCACTTGCCAGTTCATAACATTAAGGGTGGAATAAAAACCTCCCTGAACCTGTACCTGATATTGATGTCAGCCCCACTGTTAAGAGGATCACAGGGAAGACACATATTTTTTTTCTACTTGGCCACATAATAATTTTACATACAATTCCTTGCTCTCAGTAAGGCCAGGAGGTCAGAGCTGTCTGTATTCCAACTGGAATGCCTCTGGAACTCAGATGTTTTACACCCATTTGCCACAGGCACCACCACTCCCTATTGTCTTACCCCATCATCTCCTATCCATGTCCCGTATTGTGTTTCCTGCCTTGTCTCTATTGAATTCAGTTTGCAGGCCCCTGCATAGGGAATTAAAGAATGTAGGGGGAAAGCTCGTATGTGGGGGCAGCCTAGGCACTGAGAACTGATTCTTAGAGAGGTAGAAAGATCATTAGGAGAAAATGTTAGAGCTGAGACCAAAGAAGGGGAGGATCTCAGAAGACAGTTGTGAGTGTAAGATCCGCAGACAGGTCCGATGGGGTCATTGCATCCCTCCCACAGGACAGCACCTGTCACTTGGGTGAGAGCAGGCTGCCACGCCGGGGAACAGGAGCTGCGGAGAGGGAGGGAATGTGCTCCACCCTTTCAGAAGTTTGATGAGGAAAGAAAGGGCAGAGGATGCTGGCCGCTTTGATGGGGACGTGTGGAGAGACGTGTGGAGAGAATTCTCCTTGTACGACAAGGAACTCTTGAATCTGTTATTTTTAGACTGAAGAAAGAAGTAGCTTCTGGAAGGAAGAGAGAAATGATTGAAGATGAGGGAGTGAGAGCAAGAGAAAGAATATTTGGAACACCTCTCCAGAGAGCTTATTTCCATTACATAATTCACTAAACAAATGTGGATTCATCTTTGTTTCACTTCTAGCTCCTTGTAACTAGAAGTGTGACTTCCAGCAATGTATGCATAGAATCTCTCCTGCCCCCTTCAAGCACATCCCAGTAAATGCTCTGTGTAGTTCATTTGTGAGAAACTTGTGCTGTAGAAGTTTCTACCAGAAGACATGTGCAGATAATACTTTCTGCCAGGTCGCTTTGAAGGCTTGAATCCCATGAACGACTAGGAATTGTTGTGGGCCGTTTCCGCTGTGACACAGCCCTGAGGTGGTGAGCAGATATTCAGCACGAGCGGACCCCCTTATTACTGATCCATTGCCTGCCTAATTGTGCTTAACATTTCAAACACTATTAATTTTTAATTATTTACATTTAATTATCTCTACTACTTAAGCATTCAAATTCCACAGCTAATGTTCTCAATGAAATATTTACTAAACAATCAACCCTCCTGGATTCCACAGAGCTAAATGTTTTCTATTTGCAGCAAAGCTTTCCTCCAGGAGGCCTTCTTCGGGTGCGAGTGTTGCGGAGGAGGTTATGGCTTCGGTCTCAGCATCCTTGTCACCTCAGAGACACTCTGTCACCTCCAGTGGGATGGACTCCTCTGCCTGGCATCAGCATTACCAGGCTGCGTGCCATCGGGATACTTGTACCCTCTCTCTCTCCATTTCTCTTGTGTTCGGGCTGGAAAAAAGCATCAGCAAGGAGGCAGTCCTGCAGCTAGGAAGGGGGAACAATTTGATTGCGGTCAAAAGACAGAGGCGTAATGAAAACTAAGCTCAGCCCCTACCACCAAAGACCACTCGCAGTGGACCAGTTAGCAGATTTTTCCAAAGCAAAATCAGGATCTGCTGTTAGAAGGAAAGTCGCTTCTAGAACAGAAGCCAAGGAAACAGGCTTATCCGCCCCAGTATCCCTGACACGAATATCCTCCAGCTCCATCTTTTGTGTGGAAGGAGGAGTCCTTTCAACAAGATATCTATTGGCCGCAGCTGGTTTCCCAAGAGTGGTGATAGAAGGAATTGTGCTAATCCGGTGCTGCCTAAAAAGGTCTCCCCTGTTACCAATTGCAGAGTCTCTGGGAGAGTTGGTTTTGTGATCTGCACAGCATGGAGTTGTCACGAGTGAGAGACAGGCACGGCCCTTCCTTCCTTCCGCAGTATACACTGATCACCTAGTGTGTGCCGGGCACTGCGCTGGGCACCGAGAGACCGACGCAGCAAGGCACACGCACTTCCTGTGTGGAACTCACAGTCCAGTGAGCACAGGACTCCCGAATTTGAGTCACAGCTGCTGGCTCTGGGGAAGTTAGCCTCTGCAGGCCTCAGTTTCCTGATCTGTCAAGTGGGGATAATCGTGGTACCTTCTCCAGGGTGGTGATGATTATCTAATTGTTCACAGGGGAAAGCGTGTAACACTCAGAACCCACGCGGCCGACACGCTGGCTTCCCTGGCTTGTTGCAGATGAGTCATGTACACACAGTTTCACTCAAAGCTGGTATCTGAGCTTAACAAAATCAGAAATTCAATTGTGAGTATTAAATAAAAATGATTATTACTGGGAACAACTCTGCGTTAAGGTAACAGTGGAGACAGAACAGAAGATATGGCTGGAATGACCGGCTATAGAGACAGACGGTTTTCTGAGTCCAGGTCTGTGTCACACACGTTAGTATCATACCTAATATTAACTAAGACTTCAATAAATATTGGCTGTTGTCAGAGTTTTGTTCTCCCCTCGGGGCATCTTAACCTGAAATCTGAGCTTGTGCCTGTGAGTCAAAATGATACAACAAAGCACTAGTCTGGTGCTCGGACACATCAGCTGACCAGCGTTAGCTGCTGCACGCACCCACGGGATGCCCACACACAAGCTCACACGATGCCCACACGCACTCACGGGATGCCCACACACAAGCTCACAGGGTGCCCACATGCACCCACAGGATGCCCGCACACGCCCACAAGGTGCCCACACACAAGCTCACACGATGCCCACACACACCCACGGGATGCCCGCACAAGCCCACAGGGTGCCCACACACAAGCTCACACGATGCCCACACGTACCCACAGGATGCCCACACACAAGCTCATAGGGTGCCCACACACAAGCTCACAGGGTGCCCACACACACCCACAGGATGCCCGCACACGTGCCCACAGGACACTCGCGCACACACACACACATGCCCTCAGGACACCCACACACACGCACACGAGCTAGTGTGCACTCTTAGGGCAGGCTATTGAACACATTTGCTAAATGTAAGGGACTTTGGTCATAATGAAGTGTGGTCCCTCAGGACTGATGAGATGGGAGACCGGGAGAAAGTGAATGCACACCCCCGGCCACATAGTGAGTGGGAAATAGGGACTAAAACTTAATCTTTTGTCCCCGCTGGAAAAGATCTGTTGTACCCCACACTGTGTCTTCCTTCGTGGGCAGTGACAATGGTGATAAGTAGTGTCCACACCGCAGTGGCAGACACAGATGCTCTTTCCCGCCAAGCTGAGTCGGACACTTGGGAGTGCACACGTTTTGTCTTCCCTGGGTCCCCACCTTCCTGCAACTGTCTTTTGGGTTCCTAATGAAAATAAACCCCAAAGACAAAAATCGGAAGGCTGACAAGCACAGCTAGTTTCGTTGGGTTGCTGTGATTCAGTAATACTTAGGGAGGTCCACAAAAAACTTTTGTTCGGAGCTGCATAAAATTAATATTTTTTTGATTGGGGTATAAAATAAAAATAGTTGTCACTGGGCACAGCTCTAGTTAAGCAGCAGTTAGACACAAGATACAGAAGATGTATGTGGCTGTGGGGACCAGATGTCAAGCTTGACCACTCCATGAGCCTGGGTAATGGTGCAGATGTTCTGAAACTTCTTTCTCACTCGGCCCTTTTAAACATTCCCTGTGCCTCCTTCACACCGTTACTGCCATGGGAGTTGTATTTAACACACGGGTCCTCAAACTTTTTAAACAGGGGGCCAGTTCACTGTCCCTCAGACCATTGGAAGGCCAGACCATAGTTTAAATCTTATAAGGGTATATGTGAAACTTAGTAAATGTGGAATATAAGTGTCTTAACACAATAACTAAGAAAATGCCAGAAAGGCTATTTAACCAGTATGATGAAAATGTGTCAAACGGTCTATAAAACAGTGTATGGTGCCCCATGATCACATTAATGTACACAGCTATGATTTAATTAAAAAAAGAAAAACTATGAACAAATTCCTATGCACACTGCACACATCTTATTTTGAAGTAAACAAACAAAATGGGAATAAATACAATCACACTGCTGCATGTGGCCCGAGGGCCATAGTTTGAGGACCCCTGATTTAACATATGTGAGTTTTGAGCTCAGGGCCTCATGATACATATATAACTCACTCATTTCTTAACCTTGTATTTTCAAAATAAAACACCATGGCCCCAGGTGTGCACCGTCTTCCGTCTATGAGGACTCTTATCAAGCCCCGTGTGTGCCACACATCATGTCAGCCACGGAGCACACACTGGTGATGGGACAGTCGTGGGACTGCCCTTCCTGAGCGCTCGGCACAGTGGCATGTCTTCTGGGTCTCGGCAGAGCCTGGCTTGGGTGCTGTCTTTGGGATCTAACTTAGTAGGTTTTCTCATAGACTCTTCTCTTTCCTGGCCTGAATCAGAACAACCCAGGCCCCAGAGAGAGCTCTGAAATGGATGAAGTCTTGTGTGGGGCTTGATGTAGGATAGTGTGTTTGGCAGACGTCTCCTCTCCTCTCACCCTCCACCTCTGCAGACTTCTGGGACAACTCTGAAATCCACAGCAGCGAGTTTGCCCTGAATTTGCCACAGCTATTAGAATCTGAAGTTTACCATCTGAAAAGGTAGTTCAGGATGGTTCCTGTGGCTCAAGGAGTAGGGTGCCGGCTCCATAAACCAAAGGTGGCGGGTTCAAACCCGGCCACAGCCAAAAACTAAAATTAAAACAAACAAAAAAAGGTAGTCCAAATCATGATAAATTATGATGAGTTCCAGGTGCTTTTTTTTTTTTTTCTTTTTTGCAGTTTTTTGGCCGGGGCTGGGTTTGAACCTGCCACTTCCAGCATATGAGGCTGACACCCTACTCCTTTGAGCCACAGGCACCGCCCCCAGGTGTTTTTTATAAGCAACCTCCATCTCTGTCCTCTAGCCACAACTAACACTTGAGATAGTAACCTGCCCTTAGAGGCATTCATTTGCTTCTCACACAACCAGAGATAGGTGCTATTGTTCCCATCTTTCAGATGAAGAAACTGAGATAAAGAGAGATTAAACAACTAGCTCTATTCTCTAGGAAATTAAGTTCTTTGACTGTAGGTACTGATCTCTGTCTTTTGTGTCATGCAAAAAAAAATAACTGTAGGCTCCTCCACCTAGGTTGCCCAAAGACAACAGTTTTTTGTGACAGTTTGGGGAGGAGTCAATCTGATTCCCTATGTCAATGATCAGAGATCATTGTGACATGTCTTTAACTGAAATCTTTATTCCTTATGCCTCAACGTGTAATTCACATTTATAATGCCGTATTGTGACAAGTTAATATATCTAATTCATGGAAACTGCTTATAAAATATGAAGGCATGTTGGCAACTAAGATTTGGTTAGTACACATCTCAAATGGTGTGGGATTTCTTGTGAGTAGAACAAACCTGAATATTGCATTCTTTAATAAGTGAGGTTGTGGGTTTGCACACATGGGGTGCAAGAGAGCTGTGCGTTCCCAGCAGGTAATGTATTCAGAGGTCATGTGCTGGTGAGACAAGGGCCTGATTACGTACAGATCAAAAGTGGGGGAGAACTGTGTCCCAGGTGTGGCTTATTACCCTAAGGTAACAGTCATTTTCATCCATGCAAAAATGCTTCCCCTAAAACACAGGCCAGATATCTAGAGGAAAATGCATCCCTATTCTGTCCAGCGACACTGACAATTCCTTTGAAATTGCTTTCTTTCTTTCTTTCTTTTTTTTTTTTTTTTGAGAGAGTCTCACTTTGTTGCCCTGGTAGAGTGCTATAGTGTCATAGCTCATAGTAACCTCAAACTCTATGGCCCGATTTTGGTGGAGGGAGGGTAATGGGTGGGGCCACATCTATGGTGCATCTTAGAATGGGTACAGGCGATTGCACTAATGTACACAGCTATCATTTAACAATAAAAAAAAAGAAAAAAAAAACTCTATGGCCTGAGCAATCGTCTTGCCTCAGTCTCCAGAGTAGCTGGAACTACAGGCACCTGCAACAATGCCCAGCCATTTTTAAAGACAGGGTCTCACTCTAGGTGAGGCTGGTCTCGAACACCTAATCTCAAGCATTCTGACTGCCTGGGCCTCCCAAAGTACTAGGATTATAGGCATGAGCCACCACACCTGCCTGGAACTGCTTTCATTTTTTAAAAGAGAGAAATAGATGGCTGTTATATCATTTCCATCACTAATAATTTATAGGTCAAGATGATATGAAGCCAAGAAAGGTGATATTTGGCATGAAAAAGAGAAATGTTTTGTTTGTAAAGTATTTTGTTTAGACACAGGTCCAAGAGGATGAGTGTAGAAAGGTATTTAGGACACCAAGAATGACCTGGATTGCCCCCTCTCTGTCTCCTTTTTAAGCCCCACTAATTATTTATTCTGTACCCTGTTCCTCCCAAGGATGTAAGCCACACAAGGTAGGGGATTTGTCCATTTGTTCATGGTGAGATCTCCAATGCCTTGAACAGTCAAGCAGGTGATCTGTATTCAGCATATGTTCATGAATGAATGAATAAATGAATTGCAATCTAAAAAAGCCTACAATGCAATCTAACAAATCCTTCCAAAAGAATTTATTGGTAAAATAAGCGTTGCCTATAAAAGCAGCTTCCTTGATCCAGTGCGGGCTATACGGTCAACATGAGATAGCGTTTGTGACGTTGCTCTTCCCCAGAAACTGCTCTCTGCTTCCCACCATCAATTTTTCTTGGCTAGCTTTGGTTTTGGATCTGTAGTTACAGCTTCTCTCTGCCCAGAATTCACCTGAGGGGGAAAAAAATGTGTTTTCCTTAGATCTGAGGCTTAGAAAATTGAGTAACACCAAAACTAAAGCAAAAACCTGACCACCTTTTGAGATGTAGGAGACCTGGAAGCTCCAGACAGACTGCCCACTGCTTCGCTGGGGGACACTGGGCAGTTTGGGCAGGGTCTGGAGGGGTCCTCCTGGGCTTCTGCGCAGGCCCACACAGACCTGCCTAGGCGAGGTAGAGCCACTGGGGAAGAAGGCTATGGGCCACACACAGTGACGTCCCCAAAACCCTCCATCCCAACCAGAGCCTGGGCTGACATTGTAGGATTCTTCTAAACCCCATAAAAGGTGTCCAGAAAGCCTAGGGTTAAGGCTGTTATCCCTAAGAACAAAATTATGGTTGCCAATGAAATGAATTTGTGATGCCCGAGGTGATATTTGTGAGAAAGGGAGCGGGGGAAGAAAAGGAAGATTAAAAAGGCTACGTCAAAATAGTGTTTTGATTAGACCAGAGGTATAATTTCAGAAAATGGAACGTGGTGGGAATGTGGTGGAAAGTGTGCCTCAGGCCTGCCCTCCAGGGATGAGCCACGTCTATATCATCCCCCTCTGTTCCCTATTTTTCAAATGTGATGTTTCTATATTTTGTAGACTTTCATTTTCAACCCTGTGAAAAAATACAGTACAGTCCCATGTATTTAAGCTTGTATTAGCAAATTTGTCATGTTTTTAATTTGTGGAGGATATTTAATTTACCCTTTTCTGGAATAGATGATGATGTTGTGCTTTACTTGCTCGTGAAGAAGAGTGAAACACTAAGTTCCCTGGTTCGGGAAGGACTAATTAGCAAATTTCCCTCCAGTTCTCCAGCCTGGTGGCAAATAACTTTCTTCCCGACAACTGAACTTTGCATCCCAGCTCCATTAGTCTTAATAGAAACCATGCATTCTTTCCCCCTCGCTGTGATATAAGAATAATTTTTCCTCTGAGTAGAATAATGGTTCTGAAGTCATTTAGGTATTCACAGGGAAAAAAATAGCCTTTTACTGTTGTTTTTATCGATTCTGGGAGTGAGCTAAGAGAAGCCCTGTTTCATTTTACCGTAACTACTATTAATCCAGAGATGAGTCCTCAGTGTACAGAAATGATTGATTTGAATTTAAATGAGCTAATATTCAGAGTTTCCATCCAAGCTCAAACAACAAAATTATCCAGCGACAGTGGCTAAATTTTAGAGTTGCTACTTACATGGCCTGAACAAAAGCTTGTATTTTCACGTACACTATGAAAAAAAGAGTAAAAGCTACCTTCCACCATTCTGATGCGTATTTGACACTGAAAAATATACACTTCACCTACGCTATTATGGATTTATCCATTTCCAACCTCATTCCCAAGGCAACTCATCCATCTCTTGCATCAGTTCCAGGACAAAAACCTAACTTTACATACGAGCACACACACATACATGCACACATACACACACACACATAAACACATACAAACAGACATCCTCACATACATTTCATTCAAAAGTTTTCACTCAGAAAAGTCTGGTTGACTTTTATAGTTGGTAGTGTTCCAGTGTTGTTTTAAGAGAAGAATCAGGGAGGTCTGATTTTCAGTCTGCATAATAATTCAACAGAATTTAAGGCTGTCTTTAGCACTTTGCATTAGCCCCAAGTAATTACCTTCAACTAGAATGAAACGAGGGTCAAGAACATTCCAAGTAATCCAGTGGAAGTGTTACTTGCTTTATTGAACATGCTAATACAAAGCTGTGTTTGGAGGAGTCGAAGAAGAAAAATGCCTCCAACCCGAATTGCCTGGTGAGCTTTTTCTGCAAGACCAGTCCAGAGTGGTTTGTAGATGATAAAAAGTTTAAGCTGCAGTTATTTCGTTTTAACACTTTAAATGAATTCACCTAAGGATTTAAATGGTTTGTGTTTTAGTGTCTAAATTTAATGATGCATTCTGTGTATATAAACATAAGTGCACACACATTTATATACGCAGAACTTACCTGTTTTCTAAGGAGTGGGCCTGTCCCTGAGTAGATAGGTGGGTGTCCTACAGGATTATAAATTAAGTAGTTATGAATTATACAGTTCTAGTGTGTGAAGTATTAGCTGAGTCCTGCTTCTTCTTGTGAAATAGTTTATAAAGCATATTTATCAAAACTCCAACAAATTAGTATTGACTCATAGTTACTCATTGTTCTAATCGGCATGGGCAGCACTTCACACTCATAACCATAATTTATTTATTAGCAGAAAATTAGCTTTGAGAGCAAACATGCCATCAGGTCCAGAATTCATGAATGTGCTTTTTTTCTTAGACATTAACCAAGATTTAAGATAAATATATTTTGTACATCTAGGTCTGTAATATAAAGGATGCTGGCCTAACAGCAGTATCTGGCAGGTCTTTTTCTCTCTGCCATGTAGCAGGAAATAAGTAGAAATTACACTCTTTTAGCTCAGTAACTTGAAATGATGGATTGTCAGATTTAAATTAGATGTTAATTATTTAAAAGTTACAAAAGTATTGAAAGCTTATAGCACAATACCATCTGGAATATTTAATCACCTTGAAAGTTTTATCTTTCATCTTAAGAATTTTTTCTGGTGCACACGAAAATAAAAGGTTAGGGTAAATAAAACCTTGGGAAAGCAATAAAGCAGAAGAGAAAATGTGAGCATGTGTGTAACTTCCCCTCCATCCTGCCCTGATATAGTCCTAAAAAATATAGCAGGAGAGAGGGACGGTGCCAGTGGCTCAAAGGAGTAAGGCGCCGGCCCCATACGTTGGAGGTGGTGGGTTCAAACCCATCCCAGGCCAAAAACTGCAATATATATATATAGATATATATATATATATATAGAGAGAGAGAGAGAGAGAGAGAGAGAGAGAGATTGATATCTATAGATATATCTATATATCAATATATATATATTTCCTCTCCTGATATATACATATGTGTGTGTATATATATATATATATAATGTCAGACAAATGCAAACTCTTTAATCCTGCAAATGTCTCCTATACTGAATTCTTGCCTCCTTGTCATCCTCAGATGACGTGAGCTCAATTGATCATAAAAGGCAGGATAAGGTAAGCTATGCTCCAGTAACAAAAAACCTCCAACAGTAAGTGGTTTAACACACCAAGAGTTTATTCTGCACTCAAAGTCCAAGATGAACCAGCTGGCCCCCTTTCACCTTGTGGCCTGCCAGGGTGCTATGTACTGAAAGAGAGAGCTAAGATTTGCACCAGGTGCGTGTCATGACATGTCCTTCCTTGTGGGTTTGATCAAAGCTCAGACAGGTGATCCTAGCCTAAGGCCGGGGGGATCAGGACATGGGTGACTACCCAGAAGATGGTGGTACTTAACACCGTCTCTGGAGACTTTCCAGCTCCCTTGAGCGCCTCTGGCCTCACCATCCAGTTCCTGCGTTCTCTCTTCAGAGCTGCACTGAGGGTCCTCTGATTCTCCAGAACCATCATTCCCCCAAAGAAAGAAAATTTCTGGTGAGGAAGAAAGAGAGAGATGGAATGAGAGCACTAGCTCACATGCAAAGCCTCCAAAGCACAGAATTCCGGGTTGGAATTCGTCCTACACATTGTTTTCGTAAAGAGTAAAAGGAGAGTCAGAGACCAAGAACTACTGAAATGAAAATATGCACTTCTGCTGCTGTAATAAGTAAGAATCTAAATACGAATAGCCTTGTCTCCCTGCCTGCCTTCCTCCCACATAACTACTCCCACCATAGTGAGTAGGATAACGTGATGGCTGATTTCTTCACTCCAAAAGCATCTCAAGAATCTTAAATATTCCTCCTGAGCCACTCATCACCAACTTTATCCTCACTTCTTGAAGTGTAACTATAGCTAGGCCATTTAATGTTCTACTGAATGTTCTGGGACATCATGACCACTAGGAGAAGTGATACTTTCTGGACGCGTGCAAACAATATTTTCAATGTTTACATCTTCCATGTGCCAGGCCTTGTGCCAACTTGACCTTGAGGCTGTGCTCCTCTCAAGGAGCTCATGGTCTAGCAGATGACACCCAAATCCCCACAGATACAGGAAACAAGACCACTGTTTCTTGTAACTCACAGTCGAGGTGTTACCAGGTATGTTCTTAGACATAAAAAGCAGAGGGCTTCTGAGCTACTGTTCCTTACTTCTCCAGAATAATCACATCCAGGATGGGATGGCACATACATGAAGGATAAGAAGGGGAAATCCATTTTTTAACCCAAGGCCAACTTCAGCTCTCCAACAGTCTTAATCTGTCAGATTTTATTTGAGAATTGAAGGCAGAGAGAAGGATATTGTTCTGAACATTGCCTGTTTGGGGCTCGCTTTTGCCGTCAGAGATGCTCCTTGCTGGCAGTGTTTGCAGCCGTGGATACAGCCTGCAGGAGGAGCAGAGACTGTAAACCACAGCATCAGAAGGTGCCCTTGCCAGACCCAGCTCTTCCGCTAACTCACTCCATGATCTTGGAGGAGAACTTTGGCCTCTCCGAGCTCCAGTTTCCTCATGTGTAAAATCTAATGTTTGGACTAGACGGGCTCTTCCAGCTGTGCCACTCTGTCATTCTGGGCATCTGTGCTCCTGCCTTTGTAATTGAGGTCACCAGCCCTGTGTCACACAGGTTCTACAGGGAGGATGAATTGGAGTGGTGTCTCCAGGTTGATCAACTCAGAGATGTCCCTCCCACAGTGACTGGCGGGGAGAAAAACCATTAGACGCATCACCTCTGGAGCTTATTGACATTGATTTTGTTTCTTCTATTACTTTCAAAGGCTCACTGTGTCCACACGCTGAAAAGAAGGCAAAAATCCCTTCCCAGTCAGTAGAGCTACCAGAGTGGAATGGCAGCTGTCTTTGCACGCACTGAAGTGTGGCTGAGCCAGCCTCACCAATGGGTACTTAGCCTGTTTCAGACAGAGAGAGAGGATATTAAGGGAGGAAGAGCACTGCCTGCCACCGGGACCCAGCTCAGCCCCAAGGGACTTGTCACATGGCATTGGGCAATCACAGACCTTTTGAGCTGCAAAGAGGCTCAGCCTTCTCCCCACACACTTTCTCCACACAGACATTTTGCAGAGACTGAAGCCCAGAGAGGTTGACTCACCCAAGGTCATGCACAGTGGCCAGAACTAAAAGGAGAACTTTCCACTTCTGACTCCTGACTGACAGGCCAGTGCTCTCACGCTGCTCTGCCCTGGTGATCCACAGACACGCCCGCCGAACCTGCATTTGGTATCAAGAGAGTGATGCAATGATAGTGCCGGTAATGACAATGAGATACGCCGTCTATTTATAGTATATGTACATGATACATATGACATATAACGTATCCGTACCCTCTATTGTTAGTCACAACTTAGAGGTGAGAAAACAGGCTTCTAGAGATGAACGAACTTACTCTTTCGTTCCGGTGAAGCAGTCGTGCATTTTAGTTTGTTTTTACTATGAGCGGGCACTAAAGAAGTCGCAGTGGTGAAATTTAGAGATAACTCAGGAAAGAGCTGTGCCCTGAAGGAGATGATAGTCACCTATGACCTAAGCCACAGACACATGTCACAGCTACATGGGGACAAACGGGTCCGAAGTGAGAAGAAAGATGTGGCCAGATCCGGGGCAATTCAGAGAAAGGGATGTATTCTTTCCACCCTGGAAGGGTTAGGGGAGGAAGGACGGGGGAAGCGATAATTGAACTAAATCTTAAAAGAAGAGTAGGTTCTAGGCGCTGGAATTGGGGCTATAAAACCGGAATGAGCCTGAAAATCTCCAACCATTCATGGAGCCAAGCTGCAAACCGGTTGAGAAGTTTGACCTTTGACAAGGACATGGCCAGGACAAAGGTATAGTGACCGTGTAGATAGGAGGCAAAGACCAAATTGACTGATCTCATGAACCACCTGCCATGAAGAAATCTTGCTTTTTGATTTTATTACACCAAAAAGAAATAGAAAAACCATTAGAAAACTTGTAAACTTGCCATCCAAATTACAAGCAAATAAGAAGTGACCCATCTCCCCCAGTCTCTCTGTGGGAGAACTAGAGCACATTCCTCGAGTTAACAGGAACTGTTACTGCTGTCGTAGGCTATTGATTCCAAATGCACTAATCTGAACATACTATGGGTCAAATCAGTTTTCCTGAAACATGACATGTGCAAAAGGTAACTGCTAGATGCATCCCAGGTCACCTCCACCACCCCTTTAAAGAGGGACCGAGCTGGACCATCTTCACTGAAGTAAAAACAAAAAGAGAAGATTATGTTTAAGCCAGCATTGGGCTGGTGAGTGTGTGAACACTGGCTGTCTTTTAAAATGTGCCTATCTATATGGTTCTGTTTGCTGTGAATTATTCTAATAAGGTAGCACACAATTTGCAAATAATAATAAAATACACAAGACTCTTTATTGTAAATTTCATATAGCCAGTTGGTTCTCTCACACTATTGGTGTAAACTATGTTGTACATTATTATTAGGAGGGAAAAACCAGTCACAGGAATGATTAAGGCTGGTGAGTGTTTGTACACATCAAAATACATAACGTCAAACATTATCAAAGCATCAGGCCCAGAGCTAGCATTAGTACCATCTTGTAGAAAATTAAAACTCGGCTTTGAAAGCCACATTTTATTAGCCTTAGGGGAAAGGAACAGGAATTGAATGTAATTCGGGCTATTAATTTGAAATTGCTTAATTAATAGGTTTCTTTCAAACTAATTGGGTGGCCAGGAAGCTTAGTGGAACAATGATGGCCGCTGTGGTCAGATGGAGCTGGTCTGAGTCCCGGCTCTTCAGGAAATGCCTCGTTCACCTTGAGTTTCCCTTAGTTTAATTTAACAAACACTTGATGAGTTTCCAGGGAAGGAGGAGGAAGCGGAGATGCATCAGTGAGCAGAACAGTCCTGACTTTCGCCCTCAGAGACTTTACAGTCCTGGTGAAGAGGTGGAAGGTGAACCAGTAAGCACATGGATAAAATGGTCCCACCGGCGAGATACGCCGTGTGAAGGAGAAGAGGCAGGTGCTATGGTTCAAACAGACCACCCCAAACTTGGCGCCTTCCCTAGCATGTGGAGGTTGCTCAGTGGCAGCTGTTTGTACACTCACAGGTTAGAGTGAGATGGGCTGTCCCCCGGCGGAGGTTTATGCTGCAAATTGTGATGCCCACTGTGCATATCAAGCTGAATTAGATGTGCCTCCAGTCCTCCACCTACTAGAAGAATCTGTGACCATCGTCCGCATCAAGCAAGGTTTCATTTGATTTTTACATAAAGATATAGATGAATTCCTCAATCAATATGGTAGCCATTGGGTCAGACGGTATGTATATTTATGTCTTTAATGACGATTTCTATCACATTCTCTACTCACTGTGCACTTTTTAAAAATGAAATATATTTTGGAAAAGGGTTTAAGGAGCTAGGATCCTGATTCCTAGGGCAGAGAGATGACTGCTGAAGTGTTAACTGATTTTACTTTCAGCTAGCAGCACACACCGAGTTCTGTTTAAAACTATTGGTTATTGTTAATCAAATGGGTTTTCGTAATGAAATTCATAAATCTACATTAAATAAGCACCCAAACTTGTTGACATCCATTTACTTTCCTACTTGACTTTGTGTATTTTCATCAGAATCATTTACTAAACTCTGAGACTTTTAAATGTGATTTCATTTTTGTTTTTTGCTGGTTTTCCACTAAGTCTCCCCTGACTTACTGAGCGGCCAGCTGCGATGTGGCTGCCTGGACAGCAGAAGGCAGGGCGGGGCAATGCAGTGCAGACCCCTGGGTGCTTCTGCTTTTTGGTCAATGTTACCGTTCAACATAAAAGGAATACTCATCCCACTACCATCTCTACCACCTCCATTTTTCAGAGGGAACATGAGGAATAAGAGGGACATGGTTAGTTACTTTGATTCCCTTCTCTATTTTTTTCTGGTTGTCAAATTAATCCTGGCTTATCATAGAAAATTGGAAAATAACAATCTACAAAGGGAAAAAAATTAAAACTATCTGTGGTGCTACCACTAGCCATCATCTTTCCCCATACTTAGAAACTGGATGTGATGATTCCATAATTTCAAGGTTAAACTCTGAAAGCCCCACTTTGCCTTCACAGCAGTCTCAGGCTACTAGAGATGTTGGGCCCATCTAACATGGGCCCAACGTCCAGGAAACAATTAAAAAACGGGGCAGTGCCTGTGGCTCAAAGGATAAGGCACCAGCCCCATATGCCGCATGTGGTGAGTTCAAACCCAGCCCTGGCCAAAAACCGAAAAAAAAAAAATTAAAAACCATAAGAGCTATATGACACTGCATTGCAGGCCCAACCAGAATCCAATTAATATGGCCTCATCTTAATTTACTGACATCTGAAAAGACTATTTCCGGAGGAGGTTACATAACTGTGGTTCTGGATATAGATGGGGTGGGGATGTCGGGGGAGAGATACTGCTCAACCCAGTGCACCTATAGTCACCAAGCAGCATTTGTTTCATTTTTAACTCCATCCATCCGTCCCTCTAGCCAGCCAGCCACACATACAGATTTTGTCAAAGCATTTGGAAATACTAGATATGACACTTCACTCCCAAATACTGTAGCCAGCTGGTATCTTATACGGTAAAGAATATTTTTCTGCATAGTCATAATACAATTATCACAATGTAAGAAATTTAATATTGATACCACAATATTACCTGATACAGAGACCATATTTAATTTTTCCCATTTGTTCCATATATATATATGTTTTGTTTTGTTTTGTTTTTTGAGACAGTCTCACTCTGTCACCCTGGATAGAGTGCCATGGTGTCATAGCTCACAGCAACCTCAAACTCTTGGGCTCAAGATATCCTCTTGCCTCAGCCTCCAGAGTAACTACAACTACAGCTTCCTGCCAGAATGCCCAGCTATTTCTAGCTCTGGCTCAGGCTGGTCTTGAACTCCTGAGCTCAGGCAATTCACTCACCTTGGCCTCCCCATGTGCTAGAGTTACAGGCATGAACCACTGTTCTCGGCCCAAAAAATTCTTTATAGCTGACGGGACATTTTTCCCAAATCAGGATGGAATAAAGCATCAGACATTCACTTACTTATTATGTCTCTTTATTTTCTTTTAACTAGAAGAATACACCCCCCTCTCTCTCTGTCTCACTCTCTTTGTCAAGTTACTGATATTTTTGAAGAGTTCAAGCCAGTTGTCTTTGAGAAGGCCTCCTATTCTGGATTTGTCTGATCATTTCATTATTAGATTCAGATTAAACTTTTTTGAAAAGAATACTCCACAGCCAACCTTGTGTACTCCTGCTGGAGTCACATGACGAGGCTCCTGGAGAGTCTCTTGGTAGGGACTGGATCACAGTTGCTTCCCAAGGGTGAAGGTGGGCGTTTCCCTCCGTCCTAACGAGCGTCGTTTCTCAGTTCTGTCAACTCTTGTTCCATGTCATCTATTTATTTGAACTTTTCTGTTCTAAGCTTGTGAATTTCTGTAGGTGCTTTTCATAGACATTTAATTCAGTTCGGGGGTTGTGTTACAGTTTTCTTCTGCTCAGTAGTTGTTTGGAGAAAGAATTTTCACCCGCTGAAATATTTTGATTGTAGTTTTCCAAGGTCTTATAGTAGCTTCTTGAAGATGCTATCTGCTGTTTTATCTTTTAATTGTCTTGCCCGTGTCTGGACCATCAAAACCAACTGACTCTGGCTTGGTGCCTGTAGCTCAGTGACTAAGGTGCCAGTCACATACACACGGAGCTGGTGGGTTTGAATCCAGCCCGGGCCTGCCAAACAACAATGACAACTACAACCAAAAAATAGCTAGATGTTGTGGCGGGCGCTTGTAGTCCCAGCTACCTGGGAGGCTGAGGCAAGAGAATCTCTTAAGACCAAGAGTTTGAGGTTGCTGTGAGCTGTGATGCCACATCACCTACCCAGGGTGACAGCTTGAGACTCTGTCTCAAAAACACACCAAAAAAGGTGATTCCTTTTTTGTGTAGTGATAAGGAGTCCTTGTTCTAGAGCAGTGACTTCTGTTGACATAGTGAAGTTACTGTCTTTAAAATAAAAGGCACACTGTGAGTGTTGGGGTAGGGCCGGGGTCACCGTGCTTTCTCTTCTTCTGATAGATCCCTAATTTCCAACACTTGCTTCCTTCTTCTGCTTCACCACCTGGGCTCCAAAGAGACTTCCTCTCCCAAAAGAGGTTCCTTTCCAAGGTGGCCGCCCGTGAACCTGAACACTTGCTGGCCCCTTCCTTCTGCATCCAGGAGTGGTGTTCTGATCCACCTGGTCCTAGAGCTTGGTTGGTCTTTATCCTCTCAGGTGTGACACTTTCCCCTGGGGACGCCTTTCTCTGTGCAGGTCCTGCGGCTCTGTCCTCTCTCCTGAGCATTCCCCAGCTGACCCCGGCTTCAGCACTAGTTCTGTAAGTCTCACATTTTTATTTCCCTGCCTCGGTGTAAACTGAGATTTGCAGCATTCTCTGTCTCCAAGTTACACTGTCCTAGGGTTTATGAGTGGCTTTATTTGCCCTCCTCATTCATCTCTGTAGGTTTCAGAGGACACGTGTGTGTGTGTGTGTAGAGATGCATATTTGGTTCATGTGTAGAAAATCCAAGCCTGCATATATTTATTCTTACTTTGATGTTTTAATACATATACAATTGTAGGGAAATATATATATACAATTGTATATTTCACATTTTAAAAATTCAACATGGTGGCATAATTATAGCCATCTTTTTCCTCTTTTTTTCATGGTTCATTTTTAACATTTAACTAATTATTGTGGAATTATTCCAGCCTTTGGCTGCTTTATCTAGACCTGGTGTTCTTGTCTGTAGACAGAATAGAACAGAAGGAATCATGGCCTAGTTTTCTTAGAGATGGACAGATGCCTGGAAAACGAAAGGACGGGCTCAGGCCTGTCCAAATGTGACTGATGCTCCCCGAGGCACACAGTGGGTGGGGCGGGGAAGGCGTGATGGTGAGTTTCCTAGGACGGTGGAGTGCCAGCTTCTTAGCACTTAGGCTCTTATCTCTGCTGAGTCTTTTGAGGACCAACTGCCCATCAAATCTGGCTACTCGTCAGATTTCACAGAACAGCTTTATGAAGTGTCACATTCTTATTCACTTGCTTAAGCCCTAAATTCTCCATTAGGGTTTCATCTTCTCATGAGCATCCAGCTGGAGCCAGGCCCAAAGTGGGTTCTCAGAGACTGTTCAATCACCTTTAAATGCCTCTATCTCAGGATCACAAGAGGTGTTACATCAAAAGTAGTTTATTTTTCTTTGGAGACTGATACAAAAAGAAAGGCACCGAGCAGTTGTGAGTACAGCACTCATGTGCTAGGCAGCCCCTGCAAGGCCTGGCCCTAGGACATCCTCCAGCTCAATGCCTTTTGCTCAAGAAGTATTTAAAAAGGGGGAAAAAAGGAAAAAAGAAGGCTGTCCCCTCCTTTTAAATACATACTTTATTGGTATAGCCAACCTTTCTTTTGGAGAGGCTAGATTGGGAATCCAATTATGAGCCTCCTTACTCCCAATTCAAAAAGTCTGGTCTGAAGGTCTGAGTTACCCTGTTTACAATTTTTATTCACACCAAACACATTTTCCCAGAATGCAAAGAAGGGGAAAAAGACAAAAGAACCTTAAGACTGCAGATGTCACCCTTCTTTAGAGAAAGCCTGTCAATGGTTTTCCTGGTCTTGGGGTAAGCACCAAGCCTCAACAGGACCTGTAAGATGCTCTGTGGCCTGCCCATGCAGCCTCTCCTGTAAGATGCTCTGTGGTCTGCCCATGCAGCCTCTCCTGTAAGATGCTCTGTGGTCTGCCCATGCAGCCTCTCCTGTAAGATGCTCTGTGGTCTGCCCATGCAGCCTCTCCTGTAAGATGCTCTGTGGTCTGCCCATGCAGCCTCTCCTGTAAGATGCTCTGTGGTCTGCCCATGCAGCCTCTCCTGTAAGATGCTCTGTGGTCTGCCCATGCAGCCTCTCCTGTAAGATGCTCTGTGGTCTGCCCATGCAGCTTCTCCCGCATCCTCGGCTACCCCAGCTCTCTCGCCTTCCGTGACCAGCCACACTGGCCTCCTCTCGGGATCTCACACATTTCCAGCCTCTTGCCCCTGGAGGAAGTTTGCATATGATGTTCTCACTCCCTGGAATGCACATTTTCCATCTCTTCCCTTAGTTAATGCCTGGATGCCTTTCAGATCTGAAGCCAAATATCATTTCTTCCAAGAAGTCTTCTTTGAATACCCCCGTTACACACGCACTTTCTCGTAGCAGCTGATACTTCTGGGATGCATCTTGCAGTTCCAATTTTATGTCTTTTGCAGGGTACTTACCCTAATAACATTTCCTCCCTCTCCTGTCAGGCTGTAGTCTCCACGAATGTAGGAACAGAGTTTGTTTGCCAACCACTGAATCCCATGTGCAAAGACTGGCCCACAGAAAGTGCCCAATTCTGCTGGGTATGCACCTGTAGTCCCAGCTGTACTCAGGAGGTTGAAGAGGGAGGATTTCATGAGCTCAGGAGCTCAAATCCAGCTTGGGGAACATACTAAGACCCAATTTCTGAAAAAAAAATTATTTAATTTTAAAAATTAAAAAAAAACGTATGCATGAATGAATTTACGTGAAGCAACTGGGAAGGGCTAACTGTCAACGGAGAAATAAATACTAAACAATCACGTAGGCAGACAAACAGAGGGCTGAGTTTTTAAAGAAGTAATTATGAGGTAACCTCTGACAAACATGCTGAAACAACTTAATATAGCCTGAGAGACAGATGGAATAACTAAGAGGAAAAGTTGAGGATGAAGGTTGAAGAAAAGATGATTAAAAAATTCAGAGCTACTTGCTGGTGGTGTCTGAAAGCAGCATTCATTTCTAGTCACATCACCACAGCAAGGAGTTGAAAGGCACTCTGAGAAGGGCCTGGGAAGGGCAATGGGAAAGATCCCAGATCAAATGTTGAGCCACTCGCAGACAGTTCAGAGACTTGCAGCGGGAAGTCAAGAGTCCTTGAAGAAGATGTAATTACAGATCCAAAGCTCAATGACCGTACATGAAAATGTCTCCTGCTTGCATTTTAACAAAGACTTGTTTACGCATTGCGGATCCTAAAATGGAGGTCTGGAAAGTTCCAAGCAAATGTATAATGTATTCTTTTTAGTAGCAACTAAAGGATCTAAAAAGCTATAGGGTAGTGTGGGGTGTTGAAGCTGCTATTTACAGAGAAAGCATTGTTGAAGCTGTGAATGAATTTCTCTCTCTCTCTTTTGCATGCACACATACACATTTATCTTAAATGTATTTTTAAAAAGAACATAACAAAGAGGTGGTGTGAATTTGGATCTTTTAAACCAAAATATTACATATTCATCTTGCATTTTAATCAGCCTCTTTTTCTATAGACTGAAAGCAGCAGAAATATGACTGTGTTTCCCAAGCATTAGTGTATTCTATTGACTCCAAATGCAAAGGGAGATTTATAATTCCTTACTGTTTGCCAAGAACATTGAAGGAAATAACGAACATTGAGTTATTGATAGAGTTGTTTATGTTGGACTTCGTACTGGTATGGAGATGGAATTGGCTTCTCAAAGCATAGTTCTTGACATATATCGCTTCCACCCTATAGAAAATGTGTGTGTAGGATTATTAGGGACATTTGTGGAAGATCTGGTGGGAATAGAAAAGCAAGGATTTGGTAGGACGACTGGGAAGAGACAGCGCTCAGACAGGGTTCAGGTGAGTCCTTGACAGTAGAGACAGATTGCCCAAAGATAGAACTTATCAAATTGTTTATCACAGTAAATAATGTGGCTAAAGGCTCAAAGAATCATACATGTTTTTTCCAGCTAGAAAATAAATCAAATTTAACATGACCCGATGATGCTTTATTGATAATAGGCTAAGATCACGTGGTGCGTGCTCTGGCTAATAGGATTGGTGCATTTACAACCACTGCTATCAGAGCAGATACTGTTCTGCCTACAAAACCACCATGGAATTGTGCATGACCACGAATGAGGTGGTCTGAATATCTTTGACCTTGAGAAGAGATGCTGAATAGAACTGATCAAGACAGGGATGAAGGAATAAACTCAGGACAGGCTTGAATTGAAGAATGCCGTGTCCATGTCACAAGCCTGACCTGGAATTGCATTCACTCATCATATACTGAGTGAACTGGGAGCCTTAATTTAGCAGGTAAATAGAAGCTACCAGTGGCAACCAGATTCTCAAAAGCAGATAAAAGCATATACTTTGAATATGTCCATTTCCACCTCTACCTTTGTAGAGAATAAAAGCCCAGCAACACATCTATATTCTAATCCCCAGAACCCATGAATACGTTACCTTACCTTTCCTTACAAATAATTTACCTTCTTGCCAAAAGAGACTTTGTAGATGTGATTAAGGTTAGAGACCTTGAGATGGGGAAATTATCCTGTATTGTCCAGGGAACCCAACTTCATCATAGGAGTCCTTAAAAGGGGAGAACCTAAGTCAAAGTCAAAGACAGATGTGGCTACTGCAGAATGGTTAGAGATACACAGTGTTTCTGAAGATGGAAGAGAAGGCCATGAGCTAAGGAATGAAAGTATGTGGTCTCTAGAAACTGGATAATACAAGAAAACTGACTTTTTTAGAGTCTCCAAGAAGGAACACAGCCCTGCCCACACGTTGATCTTAGCCCAGTGAGACCTACATTGGACTTTTAACCTACAGAGCTTTGTTTTGAGCCCTGACCTGTGTGGCAATTTGTGATAGCAGCATTATGAACCCTCATATGGTCCCCTGATCTGATCTAAGCCGCCAACGTTGCTCATCTGAACTATTTACTCCAGTAGCTTTCTAACTGGAGTTCCTGCATCCAGTTGTCTCCTTCCCCAGCCTACAATTATTCAGTAATTGTCTTTAAAAAACACCATGTCAGTATGGTTTTCTGACTCCTTTGATGAACTCATTGCCCAGAAGAGAAAGCCCAGAATCCTCAGTGGCCCCTCTCCAGACTCCTAATATACTACTTTACTTCTCATGTGCCCAGAACTTCCCCTACAGGTAAATTTTCTGGCTTTTATAATAATTGCTTTTTTGTTTTTCTTCATAATGCAATTGCCTGCGCATTATACATGTCACTACGTTGTACAATTTGGTTCCGTCAGGTTTGGGGACATTATGTAAATGGAAAAACACAGCAAGTATTCTTCTGTGTATATCTTTCTCTTAACACTGTCGCTGAGAACCGTGTATGTAGCTGCTGTTCATTCATTTTCATTCCAACAACCCTTCTCTGAATTCTTTTGCATCTGCTATGTAAATAATCATATCATCTGTAAACAAGACCAGTTTTGTTTCTTTCTAAAATGACTTTTATGTCTTTTTCTTTCTTTTTTATTTTATTAAGTCATATATACATAGATCATGAATACATTTATGGCTTTGTGGGATTCAATGTGTTGATTATTTGTACCAATTGGAGTGCTTACATCCTACTAATTAACATAGCTTTCACCTCATTTACTTAATCACAGTGTTAAGACATTCGTGTTCTATACTTGATAGATTTGACTTGTACCCTTGCAGTATGCTCCATAGGTGTGGTCCCACCATTAACCCTCCCTCTATAGAACCACCTCCTCCCTTTCCTTCCCCTCCCCTTCCCTCCTTCATCCTGAGCTATAGTTGTGATTCATCTCTCATATGAAAGTGTGAGTGATTATAAATGGGTTTCGTAGTAGTACTGAGTACATTGGATTTTTTTTTCCATTCCTGAGATACTTTACTAAGAAGAATATTTTTCAGCTCCATCCATGTAAACATAAAAGAGGTAAAGTCTCTCTCTTTTTTAACGCTGCATAGTATTCCATGGTATACATATACCATAATTTATTAATCCATTCATAGGTCGATGCACACTTGGGCTTCTTCCATGACTTGGCAATTATGAATTGAGTTGCAATGAATAATATGGTATGAACATCTTTGTTGCCAAGTGATTTTTGGTATTTTGGATTATACACCCAGTAGAGGAATTGCAGGATCAAATGGCAGGTCTAGTGGGAATGCAAGCTAGTACATTTCTTTTGGAAAGAAGTTTGGAGAACACTCAGGGATCTTTTTTTTCTTGATTGTATTCTTTAGGACAATTGTGAAGCTTTTATTGCCTCATTCTCAATTTCAGAAAGCAATATCCAGAAGGTTGTTATTAGCTATGAGGTTTATTGAAGGTTACTTTTTAGTTTGTTTAGATTGGTAGACAGAATTTCTCAGATTAAGGAATTTCTCTCTTATATCTAATTTGCTAAGTGTTTTGGCATGGAAGAATGTTTTATAATGACTTATGTAATGATTATTCTACATTTATTAAAATGATCATATTATGATTCATCTCTTTTATACTGCTAATAAGGTAAACTACATTAATTAATTTTTGAAATATTAAACCAACCTTGTATTCCTGACGTAAACTCCCTTTCATCAGGTGGCACTTTGGGGTGTGTGCAGAGCCAGATTCAGCTTGCTAATATTTTATTTAGGATTTTTACAGCTGTCATGGGTAAAATTACATGAGAAAGTTTACAAATACTGTAGGTTGTTCCTTCACTCTATTGATTATTTCCTTTGCTGTGCAGAAGATTTTTGGCTTGATATGATTCCCCTGTCTATTTTAGCTTTTTTTTTATTCTGAAAGCCTCAGATTATTTTTAATTCTTTTATTATTTGGGATTTATTGAGGGTACAAAGAATTAGGTTACACTGATTGCATTTGTTAGGTAAAGTCCCTATAATACTTGTGTCCTGCCCCCAAGAGGTGTGCCATACACTATGACTCCCCAGTCCCCCCCTTTCCCTCTTCCCACTCCCTCATTTCCCTACCCCAGCCCTAGTATTAGCATATCTACTGTCTTCATATTAGAACTGAGTACTTGGATTCTTGCTTCCCCATTCTTGTGAAGCTTTACTAAGAATAATATGTTCTACCTCCACACAGGTTAATGCAAAACATGTAAACTCTCCATCTTTTTTAATGGCTGAATAGTGTTCCATGGTGTACATATACCACAGCTTGTTAATCCATTCCTAGATTAGTGGGCATTTAGGCTGTCTCCACATTTTGGTGATTGTAAATGGAACTGCAATAAACAGTCTAGTGCAAATATCCTTATGATAAAAGGATTTTTTATTCTTCTGCGTAGATGCCTAGCTACGGGATTATGGGATCAAATGGGAGGTCTAGCTTGAGTTCTTTGAGGATTATCCATACTTCCTTCCAAAAAGATTGTATTAGTTCGGCGTCCCACCAACAGTGTAAAAGTGTTCCCTTCTCTCCACATCCACGCCAGCATCTACAGCTTTGAGACTTTGTGACGTGGGCCATTCTCACTGGGTTTAGGTGATGTATCAGGGTAGCTTTGATTTGCATTTTTCTGGTGATTAGGGACGATGAGCATTTTTTCATATGTTTGTTAGCCATTCGAGCTTTTGTCCAATTCATAATATGCAAATATCCTTTCCCATTCTGAAGGTTGTCTATTTGCTTTGGTTGTTATTTCCTTGCTGTGCAGAAGCTTTTTGGTTTGATATGATCCCCTTGTCTATTTTGGCTTTTTTTTTTCTTTTGGTCTGTGCTGCAAAAATCCTCAACAAAATACTAGAAAATCAAATTTGACAACACATTAAAAAATCATTTGCCATAAACTAGTGATTCATCCCAGGGATGGAATGAAGGCTTAACATATGCAAATCAGTAAACACAATACATTACATTAGCAGAATGAAGGACAAAAATCATATGATTATTTTAATAGATGCTAAAAGAGTAGCTCATAAAATTCAACATCACTTCATGAAACAAAACACTCAACAAACTGGGTTTAAAAGAAACATACGTCAATACAATAAAAGCCGTATAGAGCAAACTCATAGCTAATATCATATTGAATGGGGAAACCCATAGCTAATATCATACTGAATGGGAAAAAGTTGAATCTTTTCCTCTAAGATCAACACAATAAAGATGCCCACGTTTCACCACTGTTATACTTTTGGCATAGTATTGAAAGTTCTAGCCAAAGCAATTAGGCCAGAAAATAAAATAAAGAACATCCAAATTAGGAAGGAGGAAGTGAAATTGTCCCTGTTTGCAGACAGCATAATCGTATACGTATGTGTGTGTGTATTTACTCCACAAAAAAACTATTAGAACTAATAAATATATTTAGTAAAGTTGCCAGGAGAGGTTCTTAGGTGTGCTGCATAAACTCTTAATCATTAATTAAATTAGTTTCAAAAGAAGTTCAAAGCACAGTACATATATTCTTTCCTTTACTGTTTTTCTTGATCAATGTAATTTAAGTGTGACATGGAAGTTTAACTGTAAGTTCAAGTACTCGTGAGTTAAAAAAAGAAAAATGTTAAAAAATACTGGCATTTTTTTTTTTTTATCACTGAATGGCTTTCATTGTCCCCACCTGAAAGAGTTTATAAGAGTTTAAACTCTTATTTATAAGAGTTTTCCTGAGGCAGGACCAGATGAGCACTTCTGTCTAGCACAGTTGCTCAAGGCACAGGGTCTCTTCTTTCTGGAGCTCCCACAATGATAGAGAGAATGAAAAAAAAAAAAGATAGAATGCTTCCTTAAAACGTGTACGGTCTGTCTGAATCGCGTCTGGCCTTGCTTCTTCCTTCTCATTGAACCCGCTGTGTAAGAAAGTGGCCTCCTGTTTCTGCCACACCTTTGTACAGCTTCTGAGTGTCAGCCAGACCCCGCGCCTTCAGTGAGCTGTTGGTGGCACATCCCGAGACCTGCCACAGCTGGGATCCCACCACTGAGTCTCAAGATCACTCCTCGGCCTCTCTCTACCTCCTTCCAAAAGGACTCAGTTGCTTTTAAGAAAATCTTTAATATATTAGACTCTGTCTTGAAGTTTGTTAAAAACTGAGTTTTTGTTTTGACCTTTTCATTCTTCACTTGCTTTAGGGTGGTTTCCAGGGCAAGGGGTCTCAGGAAGGCCGTGCTACCCAGCCGGGAGTAAATACCCACAGCCTTCCCTCAATCTCCAACCTCCCCCCCCCCACCAAACATACTTTTATGCTTTTGAAGATTCTTCCTCCTGCCACGTTGGTTTCTCTGTACAGTGGTCAAGACAGTACAAGAATATCTTCTTTGCAACTGTAGTCATTGCTCCCCGCACAGCAAGCTGATTTATGGAACATTTTTACCACAGAATTGATGGTTCCAAGTATGAACTCGAACAGCAGCTACCTGAAAATCCAGATGCATGAGGTCTCATCCCCCATCCGTCAGCTCTGTCTGAGTGAAATGTGCATCTTCTGGGCCCTCTGCTGTCTTTGGGGCTCACTGTTGAATGGCTGAGTAGAAACGCCCCAGGTGGATAATCTTGGCTGGCTCCAAGGCTTCCTGCAGACAGCCAGAAAAAGAAGGCAGTGGTGCCTTCCAGGGCTCATTCCTGATCCCTCCCCATCTAATCTTCAGGAACACACTCCCCCATCTAGTGCTAGGAGCCTGTGGAAAAATAGGTCACCTACAATTCATGACCTTTGCTGTGAACTAACCTCTTGCAGGCAGCAAACCAGTTTGGGTAATTTGAGAATTTAATAAAGGGCCTACTAGTTAGCCCTGTGGGGTTAGGTAGAGCAGCCAAGAGGTAGTGCCATGATGGGGACTCACACGCGGCGGGGAGGCTTTGCGCCTCTAGGCCTAAAGGGGCCAAGAGTAGAGACTGTGGGGGAGGGGGGACACCGAGGGTGGGTATAGAGGAGGATTCTGGGAAGGAGCCATGGCCTTCAGCTGAGGGATGCCGACTGTACAGGAGGGAAGTGGGGGAAAGAAGCCACCGTCTCTTAGCTCCTGCCTGTGCCTCTTACTGGCCAAACCCAATCAAGAGCCAGACGGCAAATGGAGTCCCTTGATCTGCCAAGTCCCAAGACAAAGGTTGTGAGGAGCAGACCTGGAGGAGCAGAGAGAAAATGAACAGCCTTCCAGGAGTCCCCCAATTGCCTAAGCAGAATGTGAAAGGGATTTTATTGTATAGCAAACATGTAGCAAGGATCGTTGTTTTGCAGAATGCAAATACAAGATTATTCTAAAGAAAATGTTACGTCTGAGGTCATATGTTCATTACAAGGTGAATTTTAGGGCTCAACACAGTTACACATCACCATGGCCAATGAACAAATGCCTTAATTTGAATGCTAAAGCACAGAATTATCTAAACACGTACTCACTGAGCAGTATCTGAAATCATCGAGTTATGTTATATCACCATTTTACTCTGAATTGCCCATGACTTCTCATTCAATTCTCATAAACAGTCCTCCCCTGCCCTCTCCTATTTTAATTCTTGAGTTTCCCACTCAGCCTTCTTCTACCAGTTCTCCTCTTTCTCCTGGGCAAGTTTTTTTTTCAGTTATTTGACTGTAGTTTCCACCTCTTCTCTAGTGCAATTTTAAACTATTTCTCTGGCTCAGCCTTGTCTCACAAACTCCCCTAGATCAAGGTGTCTACTAGCCATGTCACCTGGATGCTTTCCAGGAACCTAAACTTACATGTTGAAAAACTAGCTCATTATCTTAAGCCTTCCAAAACCTCCCCCCCACCCCCACCCAACATACACACTCCATTGTCTGTGCCTGAATTCTCAAACTTATCTAACATTTTATGACCTTCATTTTTTTTCTAACAAAAATAGACAACCGTGTATATGGAATTTTTTCTGTGGCAGAGAAGTAAATACTCAAAACTTTTCAGTGGTACTTCCTACAATGAAAAGAAAATCAGTGATTTCTATAGTCTACAAAGAGGTCAGTTTCCCAAAAACTACCTGGATGGTGACCCTGCACACCTTTTCCCTGTGTCCCACATCCAGGTAACCGCAAGTCTACGGTGAAGAAGGGTAGCGCCCGTCCTCTCTGCTTGGTCCTGTATCCCAGTGACTGGCACTGAAATGGCTGTTTCTTGATCAAGTGACCATATGCCTTTCAACTCTACCTTCTAACTATCTCCATGGCCCGCCCCTTCTTAATCCTTGCAGCTGCCACTTGGACACAGCACCACAGAGCTGTCTTACCTCCAGTCACCCCCTTCTAGTGCTTTCTCTTCACTGTAGCCGATTACTTGTAAGTGCAACAGTGGTCCCACCGTTCTCTTTTATAAATAATAAAGTAAACTAAGCTCTCCCACTGCCTTCCTCTTGCCCCAGGCACTTGCTCTCCCAATGCCTGGCACTTGCATCCTGGGGACAAGGCATCCTAGTTGCCCGCTGCCCCCAGACAGGGGGTTTGCTGCCTCTTAGCTGTAGGATAAAGACCCAGCCCCTTAGCCTGGGCAGCAGCTTCCCTCCCCTGCCTCTTTTCCCTTCTCAGCCAGCCACTCACTTAGAACTTGGCTGCCTCAGCCTTTCGCGATTCCCTGACAGGTCTTCTGCGGGCCAGGCCCCTTTTTTCTCCCTCGGAGCTCCTGCTCATGCCTGGAGAAACTCTGCCACCATGATTCTCACCACGAGGCCTCTGTGACTCTCTAGCGCTCGCCACTCCTTCCTCTTCGATTCTGGACCATTTTGTCCATCTCCGCACTGGGCAGTAATTACATCCTTACATTTCTGCCTGTCCAGCATAAGCCCCAAAGCCTAGGACTGTACTGTTTTTCTTTGTCATCCCACCCATCAGTGCCAAATATGGAAAATAGCAAGGGCTCCATCAATAGCCGCTGCATGAATGAACCTTGACCAGCCTTGTTTTACGGAGCCTTCTCGGCGCAGCACCGTCCTTCCCGAGTCTCAGTCTGGGTTTCACTGCAGCTTTCCCTAATGAATTTTGTGAGAAATATGGAATCGTGCTACACTATTCTTTGGTCACATGGGGGTTTAATTCCTATTTATACTTTTCCTGTTGTACTAGAAATAATGGCTATAACTGCTTATCTGGCAGACCTGTGATATTTCTGTTTAAGGAAATTGTTATCATTGGAGAAATGTGCAGAGCCTGACTCTGCCCGGATCCTGTTCTTTGAGTCTAAGCAGTCAATTATCTGCAGTGTGGTTTCGCTTTCAGGCCTGGAACATGATCGCTGAACGCTACCCAACTGTCTCCTCTCTCTTTCATTAAGCTTGCCTGGTACAGCCATCTTCCTTCTGTTCTCAGTTGCGTCTCTTTTCACTGGAGCTTTCTGACTCAGAATCTATTTGAGGAAGCTTTGATTGGAAAGAAGAAAAGAGAGAAAATGATCTGTTTTTAGAGTTTCGCTCTTTCACCTTCTATTAGAGGGAATCTCTTTTACCATTAAACAAACTTGGTATAAAATAAAACACATTATGAAATATGTGTACAACTGCAAGGCCATTGTAAATCTATTTTCCTTATCAGAGAAGGCAACAAGCAAATCAGCCAGTCTTGCAAGGCCAGATTTCACAGACACACACTGTATTCACCCACTGCTGAGTTATGCTGCGAAGCTGGTGATTTAGCACTGTCGTCTATTTTGATTGACACCAAAGGCCTTCCAGGACAGTAAATGTAAAGACATTAGAAGAAAATCCCTTACAAAATGGCTTGATAGTTCCTGTTAATGAGTTTTAAAATGTGGTATAACAACTTAATCAAATCAGACAGCTCCATAAAAGAATTAATTTGGTCATTGGCTCTCCTTCCAAAATGACTTTGGTGTACCCAGGAAGGTGAGAATGTTTCAGGTGCTGAAATATTTACAACTAAAATCAAAATGACATGACCTGGGGTAGGTAGGTTATGGATTATCCAAAGCTTCTCAGGAGCTGTTTGTATCATTACCTCCTATAGAATGAAATGCACAACCTTCACTTAAGTTTCATTTTAACGAAAGAGTAAAAAATGTGAATGGCATGTATTAAAAACGATGAGTCCACAGTTAGAACCTCAGACCCGCCATTTGAGTAACTTGTGTGTTAAATTTTAGAAATTAGGGTGACACTGAGATGCTATTATGGACCAGCCATGGTGGGGTAGGGGGAGGATTCAGGAATATTTCCATTCTGCCTCAGACTACAGAGGTCATTTCCTAGAGTTTCATTAGAAAAACACCAGACAGATAAATTGAAGGCAGCAAATTCCTGCATTATTTTTTGCCTAAACACTAGAGGAGATTATTAGAAAGGTGGTCTTGTCTCCTCTAGTAGAATTACGGGCTTATGCCCAGACTTGGAGGCCTAAGTCCACCCAAGTTCAAATACCAAACTCTTTAGTGCACCTCAAGACTGGGATGGGATGTAAGGTCAGCTTGAAGGAGAAAATTACATATGATCAGAACTACCCTCCAAAATTCATAAATCACTCACTGTTGGTACAAATCACTCTCCTTGGGGTTGGGCATCACATAGCCAGCTTGCCTTTACGTTAATATTCTATCAGACACGGTCTCTGTAATACGAGGAACCACCTTCAGGATGGCATTGAGAGGCAGGGAGTCTGGTCCAGTGAGAGGAAGAGCTGAGTCATAGCCTACCTCAAACTGTCCTATTGTTCAGTATGTTACTGGCACTTTCAAAATCACTATTTCCCTTTTCCTTCCTTTCTCTCCACATTTCTCTGCTTCTCTCTCTCTCTCTCCTAAAGTTATATTTTCATGAAAGACAAAAATGATGGGAATTATTTTATGTTAAATATGCATAGTTTTTGAATACATTTATATTGTTAGTATCATATTTGTATTATTAACATGTATTGAAAAACCATGAGCACACACTTAGAGCCTCCATGTTTGGTAGCCTAATGCTTATTACCATTGCTCTTTGACATTTACTTTATTAAATTTATGTCTGGCTGGGCTCTGTGACTCATGCCCATAATCCTAGCTTTCTGGAGACAAAGTGGGTGAATTGCTTGAGCTCACGAGTTCAAGACTGAACAAGAGCGAGACCCTGTGTCGACTAAAAAGAGAAAAACTAGCCGGGCATAGTGGTGCGTGCCTGTAGTTCCAGCTACTCAGGAGGCTGAGGCAAGGGGATTGCTCAAGCCCAAGAGTTTGAGGTTGCTGTGAGCTATGACATTAGGGCACTCTACCCAGGGCAACAGAGTAAGACTGTCTCTAAATTAATTAATTAATTAATATCTGTGTCATCTCTGAGGCTTTGGCTCCATGCAGAAAGGAAGAGACCACGTCTGTTTCAGTTCTCCATTTCGCTCAGCAGTGAGCACAGAGGCAAAGAGGAACAGACTATATATTATCAAATAAATTAGTGAATGAAACAGAAAGGCCATTAGACGTCCCTGCCTTTGAAAGTTTTGCTCTTAGCAAATGTGGCTCGTTTATGTCCCGGTTTGATAGGTACCTTTGTAATTTACAAAGAGCTATTATGAACATGGCATTACTATAAAGGTGACAGGCATGACCGTCCCCCAGGTACTTTATAGAAGGAGAGAGTGAGACAAGGAGAGGCTGATCAGCTTGCCTGAAGTTACATGGCTCACCTGTGGCAGAACCAGGTCTTATACCCTGTCTTCTACCCTTGACCCAGGACAGTTGGCATTCCCCACACCAGATGGCCTCCCTACATTTATGGGGACTCCTCTCTATCAGAGCACAGGACCCCAGGCCCTTTATAGTAATGCCTTATTCCTCACTCAACAGAGATATGTTAAGTGTCTGCCATGCACCAGGCATGGCTCAATGCTTTCAGGAGGCAAATGCAAATGAGACGCGGTCCTTGCCCACTCAGACTCTAATGCAATGTAGTGTGGAACATGTAAATTTCCGACTTACAGTGTGGAATGCTTTTGTGGATGAAATCCTACCCCACCTGCTTTTGCAGCAGTACATGGATTAAAAGGGAAAGAAAAGCAAGGCTTGGTGATTTGCACATACATTAACAACTGTTACTTCAGGATCGCAACAAGATTTTAGCCATTCTGCACAAGTGTTAAGGAGCCTCACCATAGTGCACATTTGCAGATCTGAGACTAGGAGGCTCAAATTTTAGAAATAGCTGTGGAAGTTCTTCTAGTACAGTTGGAAGGAGGTTGGCATTGTCAGGGAGTTGCAAAGGCAGTGATCACATTCCTCCTTTTCCCTTAGTCCTGAGTTAGTCTCCACAGAATGCCAGGTGAGAAAGGAACTTGCAGACGTGCCAGGTGGGAATCGCACTATAACATTCAGGCAGGTGAGATCCTCAGAGATGGCGTGGAAGAAAATGCCACTGTACGGCGTGAGAGTAATCTTCCAGGATTTGTACCAGGATGTGTTCTATTTTAACAAGAAGAGTTCGGAAAAGGGTCAGTAGCGGGAATTTCAAGTGAGCCCCTGGAGTAAGGCAGATGGTCGATCCGCTGTCACTCTCGCAGGCTGAACATGCTGAGTAAGGCCGAGCGAGGACGAGGTGAGGTCCCATAAAGCGCAGCTTTCAAAGCAAATTCGTCTTTGTTTCACAGTAGATGACTTTGAACCAAAAACAGAAAAAAATTAAAAACCATGTAAGTCAGTAGAAACTACAGGAAGTAAAACTGAGTTTTAGAGGATCCGTTTTCACATGCAGGCACTAGGCAGGTTTATATGGTTTCCTAGTTGTTAGAAAGGGTAGAAGACTACTCGGAGTTGCCCGTGATGAACAGAGTAATACAGAGGTATGAAGGAACGGGACAGAGTTGTAAGGGGTCCGCAAGGAGCCATTTTGCATGGGACATGGAGTCTGGCAGCAACTGATGAGTCTTCACTTTCATTCAAAATACCCTAGGAACTTCTATCACAAGTTTATAGAGAAACCTTCTATAGACACCTTTCTACAGCAAGAGTAGGGCTATATTATACAAGAAACTGCCATATGAATTGAAGCTTTTCTAGGACTTTTAACGGCTGATCTCTTATAAATAAGATCCATGCAACTAAATTGCCACTCACTGAATCTAAAGTGAGTATTATGTCATGATCCAATTTTGTTTCCATTTTGTACTAAAAATAAGAAAATGTAATGTCTGTGGTCAGTGTTATATTTGAAACTTTAACAATTATAGTATGTACCTAGCATAAAAACACTTCGAAAATGACATTTTAGAGGGAAAAAATATTTAGGGCAATTACATTGTATATTTGATCAAAATATATTTCTGTTGCAGAACCATGACAGTCGGTGATGACGTGGACGAGAGACATAGTGTGTTCACCATCAAGCAGAATACTGTATTGGGGGAAAAGAAAACCTAGTTTCCTTTACTTGTCATTTGCATACTGTTTTTTTTTCTCATTATTAGAACTTAAATTTTTAAAGTTCAGAGTTTTAAAATTCTCCAGAATCTTCTGTAAAACCTGAACCATCATTGAGTAATCCATCAAAAACTCAGAGGCATTAAAAGTCCCATGACTGATATGTGTGAAATGTTTGAAGATGAAACCCTCTTTTGTAATTATACGGCGCAGAATGTGCAATGGTTTCTGCTGTTTGAATTACCTACCTGAGGACACCATTTGAAAGTTCTATCTTGCGTAAATAACAGTCAGCCTCTTACAGAAGAGAGGCAGTGTTTTCATACCTGGAATGGAAATTATTTTAGAATCATTTCCATGCAACGTCTTTTCATTATTACTCAGATCTGGTGACTAGGAAAGGGGAGTAAACTCACACAGCTGGCTCTTTTCAGACAAAGAGATTCCATTCATTCTTGCTCCAGTATTGTAGGGAAATAAAAAGGCTAGAATTACCTTTTAGATTCAAAGTGGTATTTTCCTCAGACGCCTAAATAAATGGAAGGCAGGCAGCTGTCCCAGCTTTGCTCTCCAAGACAGTAAGGGATTTCCCTTACAGTGGGTTTTATCTGAAATTTGGTACTTTGCCCTAATGACACAAAAGACTCAAATACCGAACCTAGTCCTCCAAACATAGCTGGTAGCTTTTGACTTTTCCAGATATTTCTCTGATTCACAAAGAGGCAAGAAACTTGCTTAAATTCTGTTCTCAGATGTACATGCTTTTGAATTTGGGAGACAGGATGGTCTGCTACAAACTTGCCCCAGCCCTGGAAATGGTGACTTAGTTGGTATGGGGCCAAGTCTGGTAGTTTTGTTAATAACATAAAATTTAACACTTTATTCGAGACGTTCAATTCAGGGGCATTAAGTGCCTTCACATTGTGCTGCAACCAACACCGCTATCCACATCCGGAACTTTATCGTCATCCCAAGTTGGAACTTTGTACTCAGTGAACTATAACTGCCCCTTCTCCTCCCCCTCAGCTGTGGGTAGCCACTATTCTTCTTTCTGTTTCTTTGAATTTGACTATTCTAGGCACCTCATCTAGAGTGAAATCATACAGCATTTGTCCTTTCTTATATGTATTGTTTCACTTGACATATTGGCAAGTTTCAGCCATGTGGTAACATGTATCTGAGTTTCATTCATTTTTTATTTTTATTTATTTATTTTTTTTTTTTTTTTGCAGTTTTTGGCTGGGGCCGGGTTTGAACCTGCCACCTCCAGTATATGGAGCTAGCACCCAACTCCTTGAGCCACAGGCACCGCCCGAGTTTCATTCATTTTTAAGGCTAAATATGTTCCTCCACATTATATGTACATTTTGTCTATCCATTTATTTTATCCATCGATGGGCATGAATTGTCTCCACCATTTGAGTATCAGGAAGAAAGCTGCTATCGGTACCGACATGCAAATATCTCCTTCACACACTGCTTTCAATTCTTTGGGGTGTATATCTGGAAGTGGAATTGCTGGATCATATGGTGATTCTATGTTTAAATCTTTTTTCAACAAATCAGCATACCATCAGAATGTATAATTTAAACCAGCACCCAGGTGATCTTATGATTGGATAATTTGAGAAACACTTTTTTGGCAATTATTCACTGCTGTAAAACAAACCAACGTGACCTAAAACAATATCCATTTATTTAGTGCACAACTATACTAGGTCCTTTCCTGGTCTGGGCTTGTCTGATCTCTTGTGGAGTAGCTCGTGTTTCATGGTCATGTGACTGGTCAGTGGGTGTTGACTGGTCCTGAATGCCCTCAGTCATATGTCTAGCAGTTGCTTGGCTATTGGCTGGGGTAGTGGAGTGACTGAGCCTAGAATCTCTCGTCCAACAGGCTAGCCCAGGCTTGCTCCCATGGGAACAGGATTCCAAGAGCAGCAAGAGGGCAAGTCCCAATGCACAAGTGCTTTTCAAGACTTGTCCTGCATTGTTTTTGTTTGTCTTATTGGTTAAACAAGTCACCTGGTTTAACAAGCCAAGCCCAGAGTCAGTATGGAGGCCACTACTAAAGGATGTGGATATTGAGAGGCAGAAAAAGAGAGCAAAGACCATTGCCATTATCACTCTGCTACAATTTACCTGCTTAATTCAGTACTCTGATGAACTCTAGTTTATCTGAAAACCTTCTCCTGCCATAATAAATCAGTGAATGAAGCATACCAGTGTCTGAAGTTGCATGCATGCCTCTGAACTACGTCCCCCAGCATCTCCACAACCCTTTCCACAATGTGTTCATTCACTCATTTAATAAATATTTACTGTGAATCTACTTGTGTCTGGAACTCTTCCAGGACTTGAAGATATGGCTGTCAATGAAACAGTCCAACTCTCTATTCTCTAGGAACCTATATTCTACTATAGATAGAAAAGTTTTGGGAGAGAGAATAAATGTTTGGATCCCCAGGACATATCCAGGACGTTTTGTTTTGTTTCTGTTTTAGAAGAATAATCCTGGACAATATTCTTCATTCCCTATTAGTCACTCCTTTGTGCTTTTATTAATATTTGAGTATGAGAAAATAGTTTGGCTAATTAAAAGTTCTTCCTGGATGCCAGGAAGCAGATGGAAAGGTTTGTTGGGTCATGAGAATGGACGTTTAACTTGAAGTCTTTGTAGAAGACGGACAGATTTGTTTCTCACCTCCTTTATGCTTTCTGCAATGTTTTGTGGCTGAAGCTTTTGGCCCCACAGCTTCCTGAGGGGCAGCAGGTGATCGTCACAGCTCAAAGGGCACTGAAATGTACAGTGATGGGTGTCTAACACAGACATTTTCCTTGGTTACTTCTTTTTTATTATTATTACTGTATGTGTTTAGTATGGGAACACAGTAGAATTCTGTATTTTTAAAGCAGCACTACTTTGTTGAAAAATTTGATTTTTATACACTGGAAAGGTGTGTCATCACATGGAATTGTGATCAGCTTACCGCCCAGCTGTTGCTCAGAGGGGCCGTGACACTCATATAGATTACTTTCCAAGTGACACTCACTTCACGTGTAAGAGCCATCCCTGGATAGCAGCCAAGCTTCATGTTCAGTGTTAGCAGTGGTAGTGGGCACTGCACCGGGAGAGAATTAGGAAAGAGTGTGGGCATGTTCAGAGGGTGCTCTTGATAGTCAGACAGATGTGCTTCTTACTCGCATTCACCTTGATCTAAAGACTTATCCTCTGAGTCTCAGTTGTTTTATCTATAAAATGGGATGCCAACACTGTCTACCTCCTGAAGCTGGAAATGCTGAGAGATGCATGCATGTTGAACTCTTAGTCTAGTGTCTTAGGAGGCACTAGATAGAAACATCAGCTCACGGCTGTCTTAAGGAAGGCTATTCTGACCTAGGTTTCCTCACCACTAACAGGTGCCTTTGGCCTGGCTCTTGGTGCTAGAATCTAAGCTACAGAGGAGGTCCTTTGGGAATCACCCTAGCACCAATCCAAGTTGAGATAAAGACATTTACGAAACTCACTTTTGGTGTTTGGGCATAATCAGTTGAGATTCCTGCTTAGGCAATTGCTCACTATTCGATAACTTTTCCGTGACACTGGGCCCAGTGGGAGCTTAGATGGGCATAGACTCTTCTAGATGGGAATAGGAGTTTTATGGTAAGAGGAGAAGAGAGAGAAAATATTGGACCACGACTACAGGAATCATGCAACTTGAATTATTTCATCATAAATATAAGACATAGGGAATAATCAAAGGCTACCTCTAGGGCAGTGATTTCCAATTGATATGCCAAGGTATGCTTCGAATATTTTCAAAGATCATTAATTAACTTTTTTTTTTAGACAGAGTCTCACTATGTTGCTCTCAGTAGGGTGCTGTGGCATCACAGCTCATAGGAACCTCAAATTCTTGTGCTTAAGCGAGTGTCTGCCTCAGCCTCCTAGGCAGCTGGGACTACAGGCGCACTCCACAATGCCCAGCTATTTTTTGTTGCAGTTGTCATTGTTGTTTAGCTGGCCCAGGCCAGGTTTGAACCCACCACCTTCGGTGTATGTGACTGGTGCCATAACCACTGTGCTACAGGCGCCAAGCCCATTAATTAATTATTTTCAAGAAGCTCAAAGCACAGTAATTATACTCTTTTTTAAGAATCTTTTGGGGTTTTTTGATCAACATCATTCAATGCCATGGAAGTTTAACTACAGGTTTAAGTGTGCCATGACATAAAAAAAGAAAGAAAGAAAGAAAGGTTGAAAAACACCACTCTAGGGCCAGAAGGAATAGCAAGGCTTTGTGCTAAGGAGATCAGAAATTGGGGGTGGAAGAGGGATCCAGAAGGGAAATGAAAGCAAGTGAAAGGCAATCTTTTTAGCTGACTTACACAAGCAACATTAACTGTAACCCCGTGTGGAAAAATCCCACCGTCCTGTCCTCCCCCATGGGGCAGGACGCGCATCTGCCTCCCTGGATTTATTCCCCTCTGATGTCATAGTTCTCTCCTTGCTTTTTGTCTCACCTTTCTCCTTGTTATAGGCGATCTTTTCCCCCCCAGAGGAAATAGTAATCCTATCACTGTGGAAATTGAGGTGTCTTCAAGTTCCTTACCAGTTTTACAGTATTTTCTTAGGACAAATTGCCAATTTCCTCTTTTATGGAAAACACTAAAATACTTTTTTTTATTAGAATGACCTTGATCCTTTCCCATTTGCTGTTCTAATTTCTAGACCAGGCTAGAAAAATTGAATGAACTTGTCAACCTAGTGGCAATAACCACGATGAGAGCATTAACATGTTTCTCTGGAAGTCCTTGGAGAAGTGTCCTGGGGCGTTTTTTACCAGTGACCATCTGTGAAGTGACAGCACTATAGACTTGGGGAACACCGTGTCCTCAGAACTTTTCCCAGATTTTCTGTACACTTCACCATGACTGTCTCATTTTCACCCTAACACAGGGCCTGATCAACAATCATTGCTCAATAAATATTACCTCAGTGTTTGGACAGATGATCAGACACAGTTACAAACTATTGGGGTGCACACTTCCAAGAAGTGGCCCTTGGCAGCTCTGGGCAGTTTTTTCTCCTTCTTTAGAGTAGTTCTCTTAACCTGAGATACCATCCATCCGATGTGTGCCCCTAGAAGGTAAGAGGCAGAGGGTGTGACAATGGTTTGAACCTGTGAATCTAGGACACCTGTGCATTCTGGACCAAACACCTGACTACTCTTCTCCTTAAAGATGCTAAAGATCCTTTGAAATGAAATTTCTTAGACTATTTCTGAAATATTTGAGAAGGAAGATGAGCTGCCTCTATTTTCCCAAAGAAATCCATGCGTCGTTCAGACGCTGAAGACCCTCAAGAGGCAGAGATTTCTTCATCCCCTGTTGTTTCAGCATGAATAAAACCTTTGAAGATTTTCCTTGAAATGTGCCACAGTTGGCCTCTGAAAAGCAGGGGACAGAATCCTCAGGACACTCTGACAAGTAGATGACTCTTTTGCAGGGAATAAGCTTCAGCCTTTCCCGAGGTCTGCCTCAACCAGAGCAGTCACCTGTGAGTGGCAGTCACCTGTGAGTGGCACTCAGTGGGACAGTGACAATGAGAGCCAATGAGAGATTGGGCTGTGAGAGCAGCAACTCCCTGAGAAGAATTAAGACAGATAGAAACATTTTTGTTTTATGAGCCTTGGTTCTCTGGCCTGTACAAGATCACCCACATATTCAAACCCGAGTGGAGACCTGGAGATACAAAGATGTGATCGGATGGCACCGATTTTGTGCCACAGCACACTGCTATGCCTGGAGAAGATCCTAGGTGTGCTGTGAAAATTTTTAAATATCACTCATTAAATTATTTTTGAAAGATGTTCAAAGCACTGTAAGTGTATTCTTTTTTTTACTCTTTTTTTTTAAAACATAATTTAAGCGTGCCGTGGAAGTTTATAGGTTCAAGTGTGCCATGAGATAAAAAAGGTTGGAAAACACTGCCCTAGAGCAATAGTGTTCATTTGCCGCTAAGGGACAGAATAGCCATTAGAGATATTCCCTGGGTATGTAGCCCAATTATTTTTTTTTTTAAACAAATACTCCATGTGATTCCAGAGTACAACAAGGTTTGGGAATTCTAGTCCTTGAGTGGAGTCTCCCATTTGTAGTTTACATAGTTATACTTCAGACGAATTGTTTTCTTTCTGTCTATAATAATATTTTATTTTCATTTTGTATACAAAAATATTTTATTTTTATATTTTGCATATGTAATATATAGTACAATGTAATTACTTCGTATGTAGTGTTTTTATTTTGTAGTATAGTGATAATGATAGCAGTATATTCACTGGACACAAAAGGGCTATTTATTATATATACAAGATACTGTTCTAAATGTTTTAGATATTTAATATCAATTAATCCTCACAATGAATTTTAGAAGGAGGTGGTGTTATTATCACCATTTTACAGATGAGAAAAGAGAGGCACAAAGAAGCTAAGTGATTTGCCCAAGGTCCCCCAGCTGGCAAATGGTGTGGCTGGGGTGCACCCAGCCCTGGTGACGCTGGCACCTAAGCCTTTTAACTACCAGGCTGGGTTGATCCCAGCCACCAGAAGCTTTGGGACATTTGGCCATAGAGAGTGGCATCACTAGTCTTTGTGGGAGAGGGAAGAAAAATGCCTTCTATCCAAAAGTGTTTAGAAGCTTTTTTGAACCTCAAATATTTAAATTAGGTCAGCTATTGTGGCCAAGAATGTACTCAGTTGATTAAAGTCCAAGTCTATGGAAAAATAGATTTAGCAAAACCCCAGCACGCAGTTTCCAAGATAAGTGTGGGATCCCCAAGGGTTTCAGGTCAGTACTTGCTCTGGAAATGAGGAAGGAAAGGCCTCAGTCTGAGGCAGCTCCTGGGCTGCCCAGGAGGGAGAAGGGTTGGACACTGGACGCCAGTTAAAACAAGGGACAGGAGGAGGAAAGATCCAAGATGCAGGTAAGTGGACAACTTGGATCTCTGGTTAAAAGGCTTGTTATGTTTTCTGTTTTTCTGCGCTGCAGGGAAAGATAGAAAGCTAAGTCCTGGTTGTATTGACCAGACCATGTCTTGGGGGGGAGCCCTTGGCCATTGTGAACCAGCGGAAGAACTCTTTATGGCAAGCTGATCCAGAAGCTTTTTAGGTTAAGTTCAAGAGGGTTTGGGGCAATTTAGAAGAGTTTTACAATAGATCTTACAATTCATTTATTCATTCATAAACATTTATTCAGTGATTTTGGTGAGCCAGCCAGTCCTCAACCTTTTTAACACCAGGGACTGGTTTCCTGGAAGATAGTTTTCCCATGGACCAAAGTTGGGGAAGATGGTTTTGATTTTAATCTGTAGGCAATTGATTTATTATGATCTCTGTGCAGTCAAACTTCTCTGCTAACGATGATCTGTATTTGTTGCCCTCCCCAGGGCTAGCATCACCGCCTCAGCTGCACCTCAGATAGTCAGGCAGAGATTCTCATCAGGAGCTGCAACTTATATCCCCTCCTGTGCTGTTTACAGACAGGTCCTGCTCCTAGGAGAACCTCATGCCCCAGAGATCTGACAGGAGGCGATGCTCACATGGTGAACCGAGTGAGAGGAGCAGGAATGTAGTTGAAGCGTTGTTCCCTCTGCCGCCTCTCACTTCCTGCTGTGCAGCCCAGTTCCTAACAGGCCACAGACAGGTACCTGCAGGGGGTGGGGACTGCGGCTCTAGGGCATACAGAAATGAAGGAAGACTGATCCCCAAGAATGTCACACTTGAGTGGTAGAGACAGACTGGAAAACCCACAGCAGTTTAATGTGGCATTTCCAGAGACACGTCTGGTATCTGTGAGGCAAGGGCACCTCAGACATCTTGGGGGTGGAAAGTCCAGTCCAAGAAAGCCCCCAAATGGTGAGGCCTCGCATCACATCATAAACCATTTGCAGTTGTCCTCTGATGTGAGAGGTCCTTCCCGGTAGAGAGAGCGCAGCGTGCGCTAGGATGGGAGGCGAAGATGTCCGCAGTCCAGCAAGTGCACCAGGAACCACCAGAACCAGCCAGCTGGTCGCCCACCTCTTGTGTCCTCTCTCAGTGGAGAGCTTGAGTCCAGGTCTAGTGCCTCAGAAATCCCAAGCCAGGGTCTCTGTCTCAGCATGGAGTCCGATGCCCTGCTTCTAGAGCCCACCCTGTAGCCCACCCTACGTACAATGTTACTCTTATACCACTGGACAATGGATAGTTTTGGTGAAATCAGAGTCGCCATGGAGCACGGGAGCTGATATTTCTTGAGTGGTCATTATGTTTCAGGTACCAGGCCAAGTGCTTGGGGCTTGGGGGATGGGGGAGGTTGGGTTGTTGTTATTTGTTTTTTACATAATTACCTGTATTAGCAGCTTTCTCACCAAATCCTTGCTGTTTGTCTTAATCACTGAGAAGCATCCTCTCCTAACCCGGATGTGTTTTCTCTTGGGCTTCTATTTGCATTGGGTTCCACCTCCTTCCTCTGTGGGGAAAGCCACCCCCACATCCTAATGCTACTCTGTACTTTTTTCCGGTTGGCTTTCTGCCTCACAGCTCCTAGCTGCTGGTCTTCCCTTGGGGACTATTACATTTATTTACATTGACATGGTGCCTCACCACCTTAAGTGAAAGGATAAACAATTAATGTCCCAGCTCCTGTCAGCTGGCTGGCCTTTCTGGGATGCCATTAGGACTTGTCATGGGAAGGGATATGCAAAATAGCTGCTCAGACTGAACTTTAACTAATTAGTCAATCAACGATTTGGCAGGTCAGTCAATGGGAAATGATGTACGGTCAGCTGAAATTGATCACACTTCATTTCCCATCAGTTGTCAAGCCAAATTGTGGATAAAGTTGTAAGTAAAGAATCATTGCCTGTCATTCTGGGGACACGTTTCCCTCTCCACTTCACTTCCTTAGACTCCAGTCTGATCCATAAAACCCAGAGTCTTTTGCATTTACAGAGAGAACCAGTAAAGAATGTTTACCACCTTCTGCGATGGAAGGGGAAGCTAAAGTATTTTCTATTTCATAATTGATGCAGCCGCAGCCCTATAATCCTCTAACCTTTTCAGGCAGCTCGGATGCAGAGGTTGGATTTTAAATCCCATGATCCATTATGCATCACTCACTTCCACATCTATTACTGTTCCGTCAGCCCCATGACAGGAATCCCCACCAGGGCCTTTGACTGCCTGGGGCCCTTCAGCGTGATGCCGGGGGATGGGCATGTGGAACTTCACGCACGGGCGATTTATGGGCAATTAGCGGGACACAGCGGCAGATTTAGTGCAGCTTTTCAGAAAAGTTATGAATAAAGGTTGTAGGGAGGAAGGTTTTTTCCCCCACCCCCCAAAGAAGGCTTGTGGAGTGACTCACAGTGAATTTCATGATGTTAACTAATGCCCCCTCCGATGTCATAAAATGCAAAGTGTTCTTGGCTAAGTAGACTGACAGCTCCTAAAACCAGCAGCTAACCCAGGTCAGGGTCCCTGCTGGGCAGGCCAGGAAGTGCCAGTGACATCAGGGACAAGACTCAGATTTACACGCAAGCTTCGCTACCCCCTCTGTTCTCCCAAACCAACTGGCCTCTTTCCCTGCACACTGGGACCTGCTGGATCCTCATGCAAAGCCTCTGGGACCCGGACATGGACCACCAGGAAATACCCAGAAGGGAATTTTCTGGGAAATGTGGCCGGTTGAAAAAATAATCACTTTTTCCCTCATAATGATTTGCAAAGTAGAAAGGGTAGGATTTTTTCCATCTCCATGTCATAGTGGAGAGAACTAAGGCTTAGAAATTTGAGTGACCCCTAACGTCATGTGGCTACTTCCTGGCACCTGGGTTTGGAGCCCAGATCTCCAGGACCAGATACTTTGTCCCCATCAGTAGGTTTGGACTGTCCAGTTTGCTTGCGTGTACACACGCCCTGTATTCTCCTGTTCACTCAACAAGTATTTGTTGAGCACTTACTGTGTATGAGGCAAGTTCTAGGCTCTTGAGCTCACGGCTTAGTCAGGACCCTCCAGGGAGCCCTGACAGGACACGTGCGCACATGTACGTGTGGACACTTATTGTGAAAAGGCGGCTCGTGCGACTGCGGAGGCTGAGAAGCTCCACAGTCTGCCTCTGCACGTCAGCCCAAGGCCTGAGAACACCAGGAGCTGATGGTCCAAATCCCAGTCCGAAGTGTGGAGAGGATGAGATGAAATGTCCCAGTTTAAGCAATGAGACAGAGGTAAAAAAAAAAAAAAAAAAGGGGGGGGGATGCTAATTCCTCCCTTACACCTCTCATTGTATTCAAGCCCTCATTGGATCAGATAATGCCAGCTGCACTAGGGAGGGCAGTCTGCTGTACTGAGTCCGCCAATTCCAAGGCTAATCTCACCTACAAATAACCTCACCCCCAAACAATGGTTAATCTGTGCACCCCATGTCTCAGTCCAAATAGCACATAAGATCAGCCATTGCACCTACCCATAAAGAGCTCACAATCTACCCATAAGTGTACACAACTTTTATGTATCCATTTAAAAATGTCTTCAATTTAAAAAATGTAAAAGAGTAAAAATAGAAAAACTAGCTGGGCGTTGTGGTGGGCACCTGTAATCCCAGCTACTCGGGAGGCTGAGGCAAGAGGATCACTTGAACCCAAGAGTTTGAGGTTGCTGCGAGCTATGAGGCCATGGCATTCCAACCCAGGGTGACAAAGTGAGACTCTGTCTTAATAAATAAATAATAAAAATAAAAAATGTAAAAGAGTTCACAGTCTAGTGGGGAAGACAGGTGGGCAAGCAGGCGAAAATGTCACAGTGCAGCCAGAACAGCAGCAGTTGGAGCGAGGGTGCTGTGGGGGGCATAGAGGAGGGGCACCCCCCCAACTTTGGGAGGTGGGGATGGGGGCCTCTGAGAACACCGTGTCCCGGGAAATGACATAAGGTCTCGTGGGCAAGAGGAGTGAGCCAGGCTGGGAGAACTTTTCCAGTAGAGGGAGCAGCACGTACAAAACCCCAGAGGCAAGACAGAGCTTAACAAGCAGATGGTTAGAGTTGAAAATACGGGGGTTGGGGGGTGGACGGGGAGATGGGGCTGGGGAGCCTCGGGCCTGTGCTTGGAGGAACTTGTCAGTGGCTTTCTCCTCAGAGCCAGGCCTCCCGTCCCACACCCTGAAAGGCAGGGGGCTCAGCTGCGACAAGGAAGGAAGATTTACTTTTTTAAAATTGATGCATAATAATTACATATATTCACGTGGTACAAGTGATATTTTGCAATTTTACCCCTGTCACCATCAAGAACTTCTGGAGGTATTACCCCTGCTGCAAAGTCACAATGGTGATTGCTCACTCGAATATCCCCGTGTTCCCCTAAAAGGAGGCCATCTGGGCTGAGAGATTTGACCAGGATCACTTGCCACTAGTCAGAGCTGGGGCTGGGATTTGAGACCAGGCTCCTGGCGGCAGCCACTTTCCTTGTGGAACTCAAAGGCTGCCTGGGCCTCTTTGCATGTCAGTCTTTTCACTCAAAACACTCATGGGGAGACAGAGCCTTTTAAATCACATCTTTTATCTTTTCAAAATTGTTTCATAGTGGAGATGATAGCATGGTTCTTCAGCCTTTCAACTGTCCTATGTCCACGACAGGGGAAAGGGGGACATTGCACTGAAATTAGGGTTTTCAATAACTTCTTGAATGTTTCCTTTTTTTTTTTTATTAAATCATAGCTGTGTACATTAATGCAATCATGAGGCACCATGCACTGGTTTTATATAAAATTTGACATATTTTCATCACACTGGTTAACATAGCCTTCCTGGCATTTTCTTAGTTATTGTGTTAAGACATTTATATTCTACATTTAGTAAGTTTCACATGTACCCTTGTAAGATGCACCCTAGGTGTGGTCCAACCAATCACCCTCCCTCCACCCATCCTCCCCCCTCGAATACTTCCTTTTTAATTGGGTGAAAGTACTATACTCATAATTGTTTCAAAAACAACAGGGTAAGCCTTATTTTTAAGACCTCTTGTTTCTGAGTAACAGGAGCAATTTAAAATGAAGGGAAATTAGCAATGGCATGAGTGGTACATTATGTGCTACAAATCTCCTTACAATCATTGAGAGAGCAGGAGAGAGAGGGAGAGATAGAGAGACTGGTCTTTTTGTAACATTTCGGAGTAAGTGAACAGGACCGGCACAAGAAGCCTAGTCCAAGTGTGTGTTATACCATCTAGTTTGTGTTATACCATCTGTAATGAGGAAAATGCAAAACAATAAAATAAAATAAACAAAGACACAGTACCTCCCACTCCGTCCCAGGCAGTAAACACTGGGCGGGGGGGTGGGGGGTGAGGGGTAGGGAGGGCTCTTACCACCCAGAGCAGTGGTTCTCAACCTTCCTAATGCCACAAAGTATTTTCATTGTTAAAAAGGGGTCGCGACCCACAGGTTGAGAACCACTGAGCATCTGACATCAATTTCTATTTCCTTCGCCATTAGTCATCAGTGACGTAGAACAGGGGGTGTGTCCATGAGAAATCAAAATGACTTACTGTCTGCTCACTGGAGAACTGAGTGGGTGGCTCTGCAGCTGGTCTGGTTTGGGGGGTGCAGGTACGATTGCCTCCAGGAGCCAGGAAGGAGCTCCAAGTGTGCAAGACTGGCCTTGGAGGGCATCCAGGACCCGTGAAGGCTGCTGCTCCCTCCCCAGCACTGGGATCGCAAGGAGGAGGGAACCAGCGAGCTGAATCTTCTGAGTTTTCAAGGAGGCTACAAAAGTCTGGGGTTTGTGTGTTTCTTTTATATTTTTAAATGAGAAAAGTCCTCCTTTTGAAATGTTGCGACCTTATTGACACGTTACTAGATAAAGTTTGTGTCCTTATTTGGTGGGAGGAAAAGTAATGGTTTACTGAATATTGATAATGGTTCTCACGTGGGATTTTTGTATAACTCAATAGCATGAGAAAGAATGAATGTGGAATAAGGGTTTGGTATTAAGATTGAAAACAAAGTCTTCTTCAAAATATAGCAGTTACCTTGCAGGCGTAATATGCATAGAGAAACAATATGGGTTAGCCGAGTGCTGGGCGTGCAAGAAGAGTTTCTCAGTCTCTTTAGTTTCTTAGGGTTTAGTTTCTTCTTCTGTCAGCCAGGAGTTGAATCAGCAGCTATCTAAGCTCTCTTCAGCCTTGACCTTGGCGACTCCCCCTGCCCAGGGAAATGCATGTGGCGCCCATCCAGGATCCTCCATCAGGGCCGAGTCGCTTTTGTCTCATTGTGAATGCCGGAGTTCCCTTCCATTATGCAACCTCGGGGAAGAATAAGAAGATTCTGTCAGAGTTTCGCAGAATAAAGAAAAGAGAAAGGAGAGGAGGGTTATCGAAAGAGCAGCCCCTTAGAAAAATTCTGGCAGACCTTCATTCTCTTGCTGTCAGGACTTCTCTTATTTTCTGCTTCGGATTCTTTGTATATCTTTATAGATCATAAATCAACCTCCTATCAACCATTAAGAATTCCAACAACAGTTAGGAATACAGAATCCCAGGGGCAGCGGCCGTCCTCGCAGCATTCACCACGCGCGAGGCGCTGTGCCGGTGCAAACATTCATATTCCTCCCGACAGCCCCGAGGGGCAGGTTTCTAGAGGACTGCCACTGTAGGCATCTTGCATATAGGAGAACTGGGGCTTAGTGAGGAAAAGCCATTTGTGCACAATCACACCACAAGGAGGACAAGCAGATCACCCAGCACCCCGGCTCCTTGGCGCTTCGCCTTAATCACTCCTCAGAGGCCAGAGCAGGTGCTACGCCATGTGCGTTCTGGGAACTGGGGTTCGGTTTCAATCCTGCATCTGCCACTCCATGAATGGCCCTGAAAAAGTTATTTAACTCTTCAAAGTCTCAGTTTTCTCACCTGTGATTGGGAAGAATTAAGGACCTGCCACAAGTTTTAAGGATTAGTGAGCTCTAGATAAAGCACGTCAGGTACTTAGCCCAGCAAGCGGCCCCTTGTAAGGGTTCAGTGAATGGTGGCAATTACGTACTGGTGCATTATTACTCTCAAGCATCTTCTTTCCCACTGAACTGCCAGAAGCTGCAACAGCATCCTGTCAAGCAGGAAAGTGAGGAAACCCCTTTACAAACATGACATTTTGCTAGGGAGCCAGAGACAGGGGCTAAGAAAGGACTCAGGTGGCCTCAGCCCAGTCCCTTGCCAACCGGACAGAAGGCTTCCTGGAGCCCGCAGGAAAGCTGTGAAACCACATCAATTCCCCTGAGCTTCTATTAGGGAAAAAAAAAAAATGCCATCTCTGCCTTAAACCATTCCATTGTATAAAAATCACATCCTTAGGTGACAAGGCAGGGAGAAAAGATCCCTGGATGTTCTCAAATGTCATTTGTTGCAGGCAGAAGTATTAAATATTTCCCACAGCTCGGTGGCATGGAACATTGAAAAAGCCCATCTTTTCTCTAGATAGGACCTGTGAAAGGAAAAAGAGCCCCCCTTTTGCCAGCTGAGTGAAACAGTAGGGGCCAATGCACTTTGTTGTCACCTGGTAGCACAGATGACCTTGATCACGAGAAAGCCTTACAGTGCCAGGCTTGGTTCTGTTGTTATGTTCTCACCATATTGTGGTGCAGGAGGCCCAACCCCCAGTGAGTTCTCCCTGTGAGCCGGCATCTTCATCTAAAGCAGTGGTTCTCAACCTTCCTTTAATACAGTTCCTGTGGGTTGCAACCCAGAGGTTGAGAACTGCTGATCTAAAGAGAAGCAGAGAGCTGAGAGCCATTGGTGCAGGCAATTCCTGCAGAACTTCCCCAGACTGTCTGGAGCAGGGGTCCTCAAACTTTTTAAACAGGGGGCCAGTTCACTGTTCCTCAGACCGTTGGAGGGCTGGACTATAGTTTAAAAAAAAAAAAGTTACGAACGAATTCCTATGCACACTGCACATATCTTATTTTGAAGTAAAAAAACAAAACAGGAACAAATACAATCACACTGCCTCATGTGGCCCACGGGCCATAGTTTGAGGACCCCTGGGACTCTGGAGCATCATCTCAATTCTCCACTTCAAGTCAATTCCAAAGGCCAGCCCGGAGGACCTTCTGCACAGAGTTGACAGTTAGCCCAGCTTTATGGTAGGCGGGTGGAAGTCCTTCACGCACAATGACGTGAGTTGCAAAAGGGTCCCTGCAAGTTCTTGCCTCATTGCAGTGCAGAACTTAGGAGGTTAGGGTTCGTTGGTAGAAAATCCACCTTGGATGTGCACGCAACCCGGGCACATTAGCTTTTTCAAAATTGTGCCTTGTCCTATTTAAATATTGCTATTATGCTCCTGGTTACAAGAATATGGCGTGTCTGATCCTTCATTTCCCTCCTCAAAATTCCTGCCTTATACTTTAAAGTGCCTTAGAAACTAACAGGTCTTGGAATCAAACCACAGACATTTGGCCATGTTGCCAACACACTACTTTAGCAAAAGACACAGAAAATATTTTACATGAAAATTGCACAGACTGGGTTTATATCATCAAAATAATGCAAAGAATTGGGACAATGAAGAAAGTGAATTGTGCTAATGATCCTGAGTGCTGTCTTCAGCAGTGTCTCTCACTGTAAATGAGGGACACTTTTTTAACCAGGGAGCTTCTTTATGAGCTGTGTGAAAACAACAAGTGTGTGTTTGAGGGATTCTCAAGTGTAACTGACATGTTCAAAGTGCCCAGCATGTGGTTCTAAGAGACGTTTGAGGCTGGGGTCTTATACCCACGAGGAAGTCCAAAGTATGTCCAGCTTCCTTTTCATGATAGAGCTATACAGTTTGGGGGGTGGGAGAACAGGGTTCATGCCATGGCTCTTATTGAATGTATTGTGACAACCTTGGTCATGATTTATCATTATTACCCCTTAGAGTTCTGAACGTGGCAGTCATGTAGAGGCTGAGGCTGGAATCATTAAAGCCTTCCTTTTACCTCTGGGGGCTGGTGGATTGGACCTCATGAAAGCTACTGAGGCCTCTTCATGTCACCTGGACATTCTCACAGTATGGTCACTGGGCTTCAGGGACAGAGAACCAGGCTGAAGCCATCTCACCATTTCTCATCTAGCCACACAGGTCATATGGTGACACTTTCCACTATACTGAGGAAGAGGAACAGGAGCTGTTACCAGGACAAGGGCTCTTGGGTGAACAATGCAGTCTTCACTGGACAAGGGAAATTAGACTTCACCTCTTAATAGTGGGGGCAGGGGGGATGTTAAAGAATTCCAGGAGATGAAAATCTTCAATTCAGTCTTTTTTTAAAAAGTAGTCAAAGCCTTCTTCCATCCCCTGCTTATCAACTCAAGTCCTAAGGAAAAACAACTCAAAACATTCTACCAAAATGCAACAAACCAAATTGGCTGGGGCTGGGGTCTGCTTTTATTGTTCCCGAAATGAAGTTATCTGTGAAACTAGGATGCCAGCTCCTCTTTTAGTAGCTCTGAAATTAGCAAATGACTCTTCGGTAGTATAGGTACGACTCCCAAGTAATGATTTCATCACATCTTGTTACAGCGGTACCTGGAGTCAGACTTCTTGATGGGATATTTCTGTCTCCCCCCATTCTTCTTAAGATAAGCAATAGGCAATATCCATTGTGCGAGAGCCCACATTGTTCACCCGAGCCTTTGTCCTGGGTAGCAGCTCCTGTTCATCAGCATGAAGCATTGTGCTCTGACTTTCTATTCTGTCTGTCTTTGTAGATATGCCTTTCTCCTCTCTGATTGCTTTTGCTTCTTAGACCATTACTCTGGTTGATAGTGCCAGGTTATCATTGGATCCCATCTCCCTCTCCAATAAGCCTGTGATTGATACTAATCTTGCTCATGGGACACATTTTATAGGATGCACAGTGGAAACCACTCTCTAAATCTTAGCTTTCTATGTGCTGACAATTTACAAGGTTGCACCTCACACATATCTCAGGAGACTTAGGGGAAATTTGAGAACCGTGTAATCAGACCTCCTAATAAGAACAGAAGTGCCTTTCATACACAGACTCTGTCATGCTATTCAGCTGTCTGTGCTACATCGTATTTTGTCTATTTGTTTTTTTCAACCAACAAAACGCACATCTAGGTAAGTGCTGTTTGGGATGTGGCCAGTTCCTAGAAGCCCAGCATACGTCATTTCTCTCTTCTGAGAGGGTGGTATTTTAATTACTCTTAATGAAAGCTTTCACTTGCTGTCAAATCCATAAAAACAGAAAATTAAGGTGACTGCAAACACCTCCCTGAAGCAGAAGTCCTGTTTTATAACTTACCGGCACCTTTCCTAGAAAAAGTAAGCTCCTAAGAAATTCAGAGGCAGGATTGTACCTTCTCAGTTTAACACATGCTTTGGGGCTGAAATTTTATATTCCCAGACCCAAGGAAGCATGTTGTGAAAAGCTTTCATTTCTCTTGTGAAGTTTTTGCCCCAAAAATATGCAGGCCAAGGAAACTTATTAATGCACTATTTGTTTGCACCAGTGTCCAATTTAATGTGTCCTTTCAATGAAAGCTTGTGCCTAGAAAATAGCGAGACTTATGGGACTCAAAACTTCTAAGCAATCCAGGCTACATTTATGATTTGATAATTAGTTTACGGGAGACTCAGAGGAGGCTGTGATCTCTTATACTTCAGGGTGGTCACACCAAAGACCAGTAAAACTTAAGAGTTATGAAGCTGGATTTGTTTTTATATTTTAACTAAAAAAATCCAGTTATATCTATTGTGGAAAATAAATGTAAAAAATTTAGGATTTTCTTTGAATAGTTAGATTTCATCTCCCATGTTGTTCTCACATCCCAAAGTGGGGTACTCCTTTGAATTGGTCCTTTTACAAGAGATGATATCTCTTCTGTTTTTCTTTCTCTAATATCTGTGATCTTTTTGAATAAATATTTCTTGCCATATTAGGTGTTTTGGACTGAATTATGTCCCGTCTCCCAAATTTGTATGCGGAAGTCCTGATTTCTGATACCTCCAGAATGTGTCTGTATTTGAAAATACAGGAGGTGTTTAGGGAGATAATTAAGTTAAAATAAGATCTTTAGGGAACTCTAATGCAATACAGTTTATGAGAGAGAAGATTATGACACAGACAGTCCAGATTGAGGGGCAACCATGATCATGAGGACATAATGAGAAGGTAGCCGTCTATCTGTGAGCCAAGGGAAAGGCCTCAGAAGAAACCCAACTTGCCAATGCCTTGATGTTGGACTTTAGCCTCTATAACTGTAGGAAAAACACAGTTCTATTATTGAGGCTGCCCAGACTGTGGTACTTTGTTATGGCAGCCTAGAAAACTACACATTGGGAGTTTTTCCCTGCATGTAACAGAAACTCACTTTTCTGGGTACCTAACTAAAAAACCTTTGCACATTTCTAGGTACAGATCTGTGCGAGGTGACAGTGGCCAAGCTGACAGTTCTGGAATTAAAGCTAAGACACCTCTCTGTGACTCAATCTCTAGGACACCAGCATGAGGCAGAGCCTGTGCCCTGATAAATGCCATTTAAGTCCTGCCAGCACAGGCTCCCACTGAGTGGCGTGAAGAGGTTTGCGCTGACAAAGCACATCAAGGAACAGGGTCCAGAGCCATTCTCAGCTGTGGAATGGCTCGAGTCAAGAGCCCATAAAAGCAGAGCTAAAAACTGGGCCAGTCTCAGAAATTGGGACACAGAGGGAGCGGACGCCTTCTCAGCGGTCGGCATTCAGGACAGCCGTTTCCTCCCGTGTCTGTTGCACATCATGACACTGTGCTCACACACTGCCATGGGGCAGGGCCATGCAGACAGAATGGCCTGGACACCCCATTCTTGACAAAGGAAAAAACCCCAGAAAAGGGGGGAAACAGATAAATAAGCTGAGCAAGATGGAATAAAAACAGTTTAGCTAGTTTACTGTTAAACCAGCAGCTAAGTTACTTACCTGAGCAGTTCCTGCTTGTACTGGAAGCCTGGCCTATAAGGGATACAGTCTGCTGGGTCTGTAAACACTCTGAAGAAGAATGACTGTAGACAAGCTACATGCAAGGCCTGTGAGGGGGAACATTAACCAGGCTGTCCCCTGCCCAGTCAACAGTCAAAGCAAATACCCATTGTGGGGATTTGTACTATGGCCAGAGCAGAGATCGAGAGAATAGCTCAAGCCCTGAAATATGGACAAGAGGATTTTTACCCTTACTGCAGAGGAAGATGCCTCTGAGTGGCGATGAAAGGAAAATTTCTCTTTCCACCAATTCTTCAGAGGAGACTGATGCCATTGGGTGTCTGCTCCACCGACAACTAAAGGGGATTAACCTCCCCTAAGGAATCTGTGTGTGTGACCACAGACGGGAGGCTGCCCCAACACCACCTTGGGCAGCCAAGGTTCAGGTTTCAGATTTCTCAAGGTTTCTCAGACCTTAAAGTTAATGATTATAGATAGAATAAGAACTAACATGTTTACTCAGAGCAACTGCTGACATTTTTGTTCCCATCTTCTGCTTACCCTCTAGACTAAATGAGATAATAGACTTCAATAAAAGCTGAGTAGAACAAATACTCAGGGCCATTCACTGGAACCCCACAAGCTAGCAGTGGTCCCCTGTGTTTCCCACCTTTGAAAACTCTAGTCTGCATGTCCTGTCTCTTTATCTCTCATCACTTTTAACTTTACTTTTTTTCAGTCAATTGCTGTCAGTTCTGTAGATCTTAAAGGACCCTGCCCCTGAGGCAGATCCCCACCAGGGCCAGGCTGACCGCAGGGCCTGGTCACAGAATTGGACCATTGCAGAGCCAAAAACAGAGTGAAGAATGTGAGCTACAAGCCAGGTGGAACTGTGTTTCAAAGGTGCTGAACAGGGGAAGTGATCTGGGTGCCCCAGGCAGGCATCAGCCCATATGGGCTTGTTTAACATAGCCCCAGTTTCATCTGTGAAAGATACAGATGGACCAAGGGAGCTTTGTGGGAAAGGCAGTTCTGAGAGTGTGCAGGCAACAAGCCATGGCCAGGCCCAAGGCGGCGGAGGAAGGGACCGCTTGGTTGCTATGGGCTTGGAAGCTTGGGGGCATTTGAGAAGCTGAGACCACAACTTTACTCTGATACCCACCAGCCAACTGGATCATCTTCCCCCACAAAATGTTCTCATAGCATCCTGCACTTTTCTTTCCTAGCATTTACTGCAATTTGTAAGTTTGCATTTGTGTGATTAATGCTGATCTTCCCCCACCAAAGCGAGTGTTGATGAGGGCAGCTATAGCCATTTTACTGGCCTCTGAAGTCCCAGTACCTGATGTGGTCCCTGAATGAATGAATGAATTGATTCATCTTCCCCTCCAAATAGTCAGAGCCTCAGGACTGGTCCAGAACCATGTGGGATGTGTGGAAGGGCAGCCAAGGGTGGGCTGGGAAGCCTGTGCCCTCACCCAGGTTCAGGGCCCCAGAGGCAGGTGCCTCAGCATGGAATGGGACAGCACCTCCCCCTATGGCCATTGACAAGTAAGGCTCAAGGGTGGGATATGATGCTGAGGATTTCAGGAAGGACTTTGATGTGTGAGGCCCAGAAACTATCTGTAAAGAGCAAAGGACCAAGCGACCTGCCTGTGGAGCCTGGGCCAGAATTCATCAAAGTGGGGCGAGGCACTGCAGGCACCACTGTTCAGCAGATCTAGAACCTGCTGGGGAGCAAACCAAGCCCTGACTGTCCACAGGGCACCAGAACCCCCAGCTGGTCAGGCCAAGGATTCAGAGAAGCTTCCTGTCCCCTGACTCTACCTGCTGCGACATGCCTTTCTGTGCCATTCCACACTGGGTGGATCCCCTCCCATACCCCTTCCCCTTCCACCTTCTTCTGTCTCCTCACCCTGGTCCCTGAGCTACCGCTGTGTATTCTGTGTCCCTGGCACAAACATAATAGGCAGTCAGAGGTGCTGGGAAAACCCCATTCACCCCCTGCTGTCCCACCAAAGGTGCTAAAATACTTGACATTGCACCATCAGCACTCCTTTGGATGAAGAAATTGAATTCTTACACCTGTCTGGATACAACGTACTTTGTGAGAATCAGCTCTCTCTGGGTACCTGAAATAGTCTGTAAAAAAAAAAAAAAAAAAGAAAAGAAAATCACAGAGTAGCTCAATCTTGATCAGGAAATACGGTTAAGAATGATCTAGGACATGGGGTGCATGCATAGCCACAGTGAGATCCTGGGGTGGACTCTAATGAAGGTGACACTCGGAAGAAGAGAGAGGGAGAAGGAGACTAAGGAAGATGGTGGCTCTCAGCCCCATTGCTGTGCCAAGTGGTGGCCCCACCAGGCACCTTCCAATGCCTCCCTCCCCCTGGGTGGGTGGGACCCTGTCTTCTGGGGTCCCAGGGCAGGGACCAGCAGCCCTGAGAACACAGGCAGGTTGCTCAGGCTTCTATCATGAAGCTCAAATCCATGGGGAGGCCCACGCTTGTCCAGAATTGATTTCAGGAAAGAACATTATTCCCAAGACCTTCTGTAAGGAGGTGGCATCGTGGAGCAGAAAGGAAACCAGCTGGAGGTTTTAACCCGAATTCTAGTCCTGGCTTAGACAGAGACCCACTGGGTGACCTTGGGCATATTCCTTCACTTCCCAGAGCTGCTCTTTATTCCATAATTCTTGTGTGGTTTGTTTTAAAGATCACACATGCCACCTTTTACCTGTTTGCTGAGAGGCCAAAGACAGACTCACCTCAGGGGAGACTTCTGGCCTGTTAGCCTCTCAGTGTTTTTCAACTTTTTTTTATTTCACAGCACACTTGAACCTATAGTTAGAGAGCTGAGACCAGCCTCAGCTTTTCTCACGTTAATTTCCTCCTCTTTTTCACCAATCCTGCTGTCCCTGTGTAAGGACACAGGGCACACTATATTTCAAATTGCCTTCTGAAAAGCACAGGCTTGCATCCTGGCCAGGCTGCCTGCAGGTGATGCTATGACCGATTTATCCCAGGGGTCTAATTCCGGCTTTGGCACTGGCCTGTGCAGGTGTCATTGAGAGGGGTTCCGAGGGCTCACCTTAGCAGCTGTCCAAGCAGGGGGACACAGCACTGGCTGTGGGGGGATATATCACCGGCTGTGGGCGCCAAGGAACAGCAGCAGGTACAGTGTTCTGTAAAATCCTCAGCAGAAGGGACAGCAGGTGTCAACCACTGGATGGGTTTTACTGATTTACTGTCCATCGCCACAGGTTGTACGCAGCATCCATGGTGGTAGAGAGTCTTATTAGCTCCCTAGCATGGGAAGGGGGCCTGGAACATAGTGGGCTGTTAAGAAATACTTTTTGGTCAATGAATGAGAATGTGTTGGGTACAAGTGCTGCTCCATGAAACCGTCTTGGAGTCCGGCCCCACCCCACAGGCTTGCCCCTAAACCAGTGTTTTTCAACTTCTTTTTCTCTCACAGCACACTTGAACTTACGGTTAAGCTTCTGTGGCCCATTTAAATTATATTGATCAAAAAAAGAATAAAGAAAAGAATATACTTATGTGCTTTGAACTTCTTTGGAAAATATTTTAATTGATGATTTTAAAAATTTTCATGGCAAATCTAAGATCTTCTCATGGCACACCAGTGTGCTGCACAGTTGAAAATCATTGTCCTAAGTGATCAAAAGTGTCCCCAAGTGGAGGGTACAGTGGTTTGGGGCATCATGGATGTGAGCTCTTCCCTGGGTGAGGGCTGGAGTCTGGGAGGGGTGGTGCTGACAGAAGGGTTCCTTAACCTCCCCTGCAATGACAGTAATGAGTTCTAGTGACACAGAGCAAGCAACAGGAGCCAGTGCTAGCTTCCCCACACCATGCTTCTGGGTCCATTAAAGGTTCCAGAATGCAATTCATCCCAAGAGATATATTCCTGCGCTCTCATCACTTATAACAAAAATAAGTGTTGTCCTTTGCACTGAAGATGCATAGAAAGGTCTTGACATTCTTTTCTGCTTAGATGAGGGTGAATGACCCAGTCTCGGGGTGCCTACACTTGAGGGTAGGGATGAAGGTCAGCTTCCCCACTGGCCTCTTCTAATTGCTGGGAGCATGAGCTTGTGAAGGGCGAGCATTTACTGAGCAGCTTCTGAGCGTGCCCCACTGTGGGTAGGACAGCATCCCTACCCTCGTGGGAGATGCTGGCACATGAAGCACTGTTCCTGGAGAGCCGGAGTGATTCCTGGGAGAGACGGCGGAGGGCTGGGCTGAGGTACTTACAGCAGCAATGGGGGAGATGCAAGCAGAGTGCAGAGAAGTTGAGGGTGAAGAGTAACAAGACAATGACCAGTGGAGGTGCTGAAGGAAAGGGAGGTTCATTGTGACCCCTGGTCTCTGGCGTGGGCAGCAGTTGGGGGATGGGACCTTCACATCCCGAAAGAAAGAGTGGCAGATTTGGGGAGACTAAAGTCAAGTCTACCGTTAGGTGCATTGCTGGTCAGGTGCAAGGGGAACAGTCTGTTGGAAAATGAACTAATTTAATGCCAGAGATCATTTAACAAGTGGGGAAGGAGTGCCATTGTTTTAATATTTTTAAACTCCATGAATGTTTGAGAGACAGGCCCTCCTGTGTCTGACAAAGACTGGTTTGCAGTTCTGGTATTCTGCCCATGTACGCCTTACTTTTGAGACAAACATCACATCGGCCCTGAGTGCAACTAAAAATGAGCGGGGCCAGGCCAGTGGGGAGTGCGGCCTGTCAAGGCTCTGTATTTAACGATGCCTCCCTTCAGCGGCCTCTGCCCTGCGCCTCCCGCACTGTCAGCTCTACAGGATATTTAGTCCCGGCAGCCTCGAATTATTTAACCCTTCTGTGGCTTCCTGAGGTGAGCCCTGGGTGTCACTGAAACCTCGGACATGTCCGGGAACAATCACAAAAGAAGAGAGTGACCTCCTCTGCTTGATCTGGCAGAACGCCTCCCTAAGTCTCACGCCTTCAAAGCTGAAATAGGACTTCATAGCAAATGAGGCCCCTACTAGCATCAAGGGGTAGACAATTTCAGTTTGAAAAAAATGATCAGACCTTTTAGAAACATTGGGGCATCAAAAAAGGCTTCATCATGCTCGGGTTGGAATTTAGGCTAGAAGAAAACATCATAGTCCCCTGAGCCAAGGATGAGTGAACGGAAAGGTGAAACCCGCCTCCCACAACTTCAGAAATTGACATTGTCATTCATTCAACCAATATTTATTGGGCGTCTTCTCTATTTCAGACATTTTGTAAGACAGTATAGGATACAAAGAAAAAAATTTATTTGCCTCCCAAGGAGGTGACACGTGAATGGCTGAGATTAGGAAGGAAATGACTTCAGTGTGGAGTAAGTTATGCTGATGACAGGGGAGCAGCTAGAAGCTCCTCTGAGGATTAGCTCATGGACCCTCACAGGGACGTGAGGGAGGGTCATTCATCACCATAGATGCAGGGAAACTTCCGCAAGGTCAATAGCTGGTAAGTCCTGGAAATTGAACCCAAGCGATCATCAAGGATGACCTGTTGAACAAATGTCCTTTCCATAGGACCTGAAGCAATGGGTCGGTGTGGTGGCCAGGGCCAGGAGAGCTGGATGCACATTCGAGGTGAAGATGATTCTGTGGGCAAAGGCAAGGTCAGGAAGCATTTGGGCAAGTGAGGGGTGGAGCACTTTGAAGGTGTTTGGAGCTCTTCAAATAGATTAGTAAAAAATAAGCACTTTTAGAAATGTAGTTTTCCCTCCATAGGTAATGGGAGGTCACAGAAGATCCTGGGGCTGGAGCAGTGTGTGATCGGAGCTATACTTTAGAAAGAAAACGGGGTCCTTATACTCTAGACACTTAGTACAATAAGTGGAAAAAAGAGAAGTTTCCTGGCTGTCGGATATAATAATACAGGTTTGCTGCCGGCTGTCACAAAGAGATCCCCTAATATGCATAAGAGCTCAAAAATAACAGTTTGTTCCTTGTTCACATGGTCAGAAAAACAGGAGTTCCTACTATCTCTTGTCCAAGCAGTGATTCTGAGACCGGGGCTCCTCCTGTTCCTGAGCTCTGCCACCTCCAATGCTGGCTTCAAGTTCGCTGGGCCCTGGGCATCGAGGCAGCAGAAGAGGGCGCCGTTTCTTACAGCTTCCATCACCTCTGCTGCAGTCGCCCCGGGGCACGTGGCTCTCCCTCTGGACGTGGGGGCTGGAAGTTAGTCCCTGACGGGCGCAGCCATATCTATGACCCCACACTGTGGAAGGGCAACACAAAACTTGGTGGGAAGTTAGTTACCACCGTGGTACCTGAGTGAGGAGAGAAAACGTACCCTTCAGCAATAACTTTGCAAAGAAGTCTAGCACCTTATTTTGAAACATGGCTGAGAAATGAGTTTTACGAGCAAATGAGGCTTAAAATAACATGAGCACAGTCCCTTTTAGTACCAAATTCTATTTGTCTAAATTATTTTTGAAGGTTCCAAATTGATTTTATACTTTCCTACCTAAGTGAACAAAATGTAAGCTTTTCTTGATGACTAAGGACCACTATTGTGAATGCACTTATTGTAATGCAACATGCGGGACAGCCCAGCTTCTGAGTGGTCTGTGAAGTTTGCTGCTGCGCTGAATACCTCCTGCATTCTCGGCTGTTCTCACTCAACTTCCCCATTCACCTCTCTGGCCCCTCGGAATTTTTGCAGCCACTGTGTCTTCTCTATGCCTCTCATTTCCGTATTTTTTGACGCTTTCCAATTTCTCCCATCATTTTTTTGTTATCTACCAATTTCTATAGGTTTTCTTTTTTCTTCCTCTAAGACTCACCAATTTTCTGGCACTTTATGAGGGAAATATCACACATGCTCCTGGGAGTGGCCCTGGCCCAGTTGCCTCAGAAACTCTGCAAACTTGACAGATGGCATCTCTGAGCCTCTGTTTCCTCCGATATAAACCAAGGTGCTTACACGGATCTCATAGGTTTACATTAGGATTAAATGAGATGACAATCACATGAAAATTTTCTCTGTAAAAATTTATAGTTGTTGTTATTAGTGATTGTGGGACCTGAAGATATTTTTGGCATCATCAAGAGAAATGGAAATAGTACATGGGGCTCTGGGGAGCTAGCAGCCAGGTATGGACAGAGGCAGAACTCGAATGTACAGGCACCTCCATGGAGTGCCCAGGCTCCCAAAGGTCTACAAGAAGCTAGGCGTATACTACCTCAACAGGCTCCAGCAGAAGCTACGGAAAGGTCTAACAGAAACAGATGAAGTCAAAGAAGAGAAAAGTATCAGGAAGAAGAGAAGAATGGGTAAAGATCTCCCCTGTTCTAAAAAATAAGAACCTTTCTAAACCTTGAAACTCTCTTAAGCTCCCAGTCCTATCTGCATTTATTCATTCCCAGGCTTCTCCAAGGAGTTGGGAGGCCTCCGTCCCCTCCTGCCAGGAATCCGCATCATTATATTTCATAGCTCCTCGCCAAGTCAGAGGAGTGAAAAAATACTGTGTACGGGGCAGCCTGCCTTAGACTTTCCATTATGTAAACCATAAGTGCTTAATAACTACACATTGTGCAAATGAAAAGGGAAAGGAAGAAAATGTGATTTTTCACTAATAAAAAAGGAGCCGTTTTGTGGCCCAGAGAGTGCATCAAGTTTAGCAAGACGACAACAGGTGGCGAAGGTCCCCCTCAGCATGTACATCACGGCTGGTGTCCATCACGGTCAGCAATGGGGCAGGCCATGCCTGTGTCGATAGTCCTGTGTCCAGCCTCATGCTTTATTTATTTAACTAATGGCTGCTTTGCCCGTAGCTCATCAAGATGGTGTTTACTGAGCTTGGCAAAGTGAAAAATTACGATTTTGTTTACTCCTGTGTTTCCAGCTGGGGTGCTGAGTTGTCATCCAGACTGCAGTAGACGGTCCTTCTCCTCTCAGGGTCCCCAAAGTAGGCAGTTCAATAAAAAAACCATCAGCTTCAGAACCTAAGTGTTAACACTGACACAGTCTGGTTATTTGCTACTTGGCGGCAGTCAGCATCCAGAACCTCAAATGATGACTCATTCTGGAAATTCCCTTATGCTTAGATAATAAAACAAAGTTAAGTCAGGTTACAGTGTAAATGGTTTAGTTTGAACTACTCGGTCTTTTATGAGAAAAAAATGAGTATTTTCCCCAAATCAAATATTTGATTTTGGATAGATTTGTCTCTTGCTCTATACTCAGGCACGCAAAATGGAAATGGAAACCCACAGCCTGGTAGAGGCTGTGACTCTGGAATGGTCCCCTGACGCTCATTAACTAATTTAGTTACTTGTACAGCAAATATTTAGTGAGTGCCTACTGTGTATTATTATATCCTGGGGATATGGCAATGACCTCAACCTAACAAAGACAGAAATGCAGCTCTTTTTTTTTTTTTAAACAGTCTCACTCTGTTACCTGAAGCTAGAGTGCCGTGGAGTCATAGCTCACCCAGAAACCTCAGACTCTTGGGCTTAAGCAATTCTATTGCCTCAGCCTCCCTAGTAGCTAGGACTACAGGCACCTGCCACCATGCCCGGCTAATTTTTCTATTTGTAGTAGAGAGGGAGTCTCGCTCTCATTCAGGCTACTCTCGAACTCCTGAGCAATATACCTGCCTTTCCCTCCCAGAATACTAGGATTATAGGTGTGAGCCACCGTGCCCAGCTACAAACTCAGTTCTTAAGAACCTTGTCATTTCATGGGGCAGAGAGACAGGGTATCCATGACTGCCAGTGTGATGGGAATTACAGAGGGAGAAGTGGGTGCTGAGCTGGTCTTGGTGTTTAGAGGAGGCTCCCTGAGGAACTGATGCTCTGAGTGAGACTGAAGGAGTTGCAGACGTCATAGGTGGTGCAGGAGGCAGAGAGGGTAAGTTTAAATATTATTATTGTCTCGGTTAAGCCACAGAATAACCCTGCACAGTATTACTGTTCTGACTTATAAGTGAGGAGATTCAGGTTCCAAGGGGAGCATGGCTAATGTGCCAATGCAGAACTTGGAGCTCACAAGATCAGGAGGCACAAGAGCGTGGGTGACACAGAGGGGCTCTTCAAGTTGCCAGGGCCTGGAAGCCACTGAAGGGACCTCACAGCAATAGGAGGCCATTTAGAGATACAGAGGGAGGTCCTAGTTAGATTTGCCTTTTGAAAGGGCCACTCCAGCTGAATGGAGAACAGACAGAAGTAGATGTAGGAGGACTCTGGCTATGAGGCTGGCAGTGGTCAGGTGAAGCTGAAGGTGAGGTTGAGAGAGGCAACGTGCAGGTGGATGGGAACAATGAAATACAACAGCTACACAGGAGGTGGGGTCGGCAGGGTCAGTGACTGGCTGGACGTGAGGGGAGACAGGCCAGGTTATTCAAAAGGATTCTCTTTGCATCTCTAAGAATTTAGCCCTAACTCCTTGCTAAGTGTCTACTGTGGCTAAGAATGGGGAAATATCTCCTAGTAAATGACTGAGCTGAGATTTGACCCAAGTCTGACTTCTGAGCCAGTACACTTTCCACTTTAGCGCTCTAAGTTTATTCTTCTGTTCACTTGGATTTATTTCTCAGTCAGCTGAAACCTCAGCTTCCCCACTTGAACCAGCCACGTAGGCAACTCCACATTCTCATGATTCTCTTGCCTCGGCCATCAGTCCACAATCACCTTCACGGGTCTGGGGCCAGGCTGCATGTATCTGAGGACACTCCCAGACACAGCAGAGGCCAAAGACATCAGTTGTGTGGAGTCGGGCTTATCTGGCTGCATTAATGATCACCTTACTCTAATGAAAACGCATTTTTTGTTTGTTTTAATAAGCCCAGGGAACCTTTCTGCCCATTCTCCTCCTAGAAGTAGTTGCATACGAGTGACCTTTGAAGGAATTCACATCAGGGAGTTATTTGAAGGTGCCAAGGTGAGCCCAGGCCTAACATCGACCAGTACCCTGGTACTCCAGAGAGGAAAAAGCTCTAGAAATGGGCTTATTCCACTGACAGCTCATCCACACCCCCATTGGACAGAGGAAAATTATCTACTCTTGCCAAGAAAGCAAGGCATGGAGGCATAAGAGGGCTCCAAACCATCTCTTGAGCACCTGCTGTATTCAAAGATCATGTTCAATCCCTGCCACATGGTATCCACATTTTAGTGGTGGGGAACAGGTGATGAAGAAATGAAAAATGTAAAATCACTAAAGATTGTGCCAAGTACCGTGAAGAAAATAACAGGATCACGACAGATGATTATTTGTCCCTCCACTTCCAGGATGAGGTTAGATAACTTGTGGGTTGTGCACGGAAGAGTGCCTGGCCTGTTGGTTAATACTTGGGGGGTGTGATGAGTGGTTAATAACTTCCTTGGAGAGTAAGTAGGGGAGACAGTCCGGAAAGACCTCCCTGAGGAGGTGACTTTTAAGCTGAAACCTGGGAGATGAGAAGGAGCCACGCATGGAAATAACAAGGGTGGGGGAAGGCCAGAGACCAGAGAAGAGACAGGGGGCAGTGGTGGAGGCTGGACAGTGAGCGTGAGGGGCAATGCAGTGAGGTGAGGGCCGAGAGGCAGACCAGGCTTGGACCAGGCAAGAGCTCAATCGTATTCTTCAAGGAAGGGAGGAGAGTGCGTGGGGAGGGCTGTGGTAACGCTTTGCAACACCACTCTGAATCTGACAGCTGTGCAGACAGCAAATCAGGCTTCAGAGAAGAGTGGAGAGTGGCAGGTGGGGGCTCTGGTGGGCGGGTACCAGGCAGAGGGTAGTGACCTTGTTGGTGGCAAAGCAGTCATTTCCTGAGGATGCCAGAACAAATTACCTCCAACTGGCTCTCTGAGAACAACAGTAGTTTACTCTCTCACAGTTCCGGAGACTAGATGCCTGAAATCTAGCTTTCTCTGAAAGCTCCAGGGGAAGAATTCTTCCTTGCACCTTCCTCCCGGCTTCTGGGGGCTGCCAGTGAGGCCGTGTCCCTGGGCAGCAGCTGCCTGACCCCAGCCTCTGACTCCATAAGCACATGGTGTCCCCCCCCCGGGGGTCTCTGTGTTTCTGTGTCTCCTCCTGTAACTTCACCGGTGACTGGACTAAGAGCCAGCCCAATCCACGCGCCCTCATCTCGACTTGCACCTTAATTACATCTTCAGGAACCCTGTTTCCACATAAGGTCACCTTCACAGGTACCAGGTTTGACTAGGGTCTGACTAGCCCCCTTCTGCGGAGCGTGCAGGCCTGAGAGTAGCCTCTGGCGCCGACTCCTGGGGAAGGGGTAGCCCCAGCCGGGCAGCACCTTCCTGTAATTGAGTCCCAGTTGCTTATTCCAGATAAGCGGGCAGGTGATGCGGGGCGAGCGGCCCTGCGGAGGGAGGGCAGCATGTCAGACCAGGGATGCTCCTTCTTACTCCCCTCCGTCCACAAGCCGACTTCTATTTTCAGCTTGCATCTCAAGTGTAGCAGTAATTCATGATTCCTCTTTGGTACGTCTCCAGTGACTTTGGACAGTCTATCCACGTAGGTGGATTTTTTTAGATTTCTTTCTTTGGGGTTCATCTCAGGTGCTGCCTTAAGTGTGTGACCTTGAACAGATCCCTTAACCCCCACCAGGGCTTCTGGAAAATGAGGAAACTAACCTAGATCAGTGATGCTCAACTTTGAAGATGCATCAACATCCCCCAGAGGCCTTATTAAAATCAGATTTTTGTACTCCATTCCAGAGCGTCTGGGTTCAACAAAGCCAGGACAGTGCCTGAATATTTGCATTTCTAGAAAGTCCCTGGACTTTGTGGGTGCTGCTGGTCTGGGCGCCACATGGTGAGAATTGCTGGCCGACATCATCTCTGAGATTTCTGCCAGGGATGTTATTCCAGGATTCCAGGAGACTCATTTTATTGTAAATGACTAGGTAAAGTGAATTTTCTAAACTTAGTGAGAAAATTGGTTTCACTATACAAATATGTCCCAGCCACTGCTGGCTGTGTTTCCTGCCTTGAATTTACCTCTGCAGACCAATTAAATGGCCCCTCTTTCTTGCCATCGTGTGTAGACGGAGACCTCGTACCTCACGGTGGGTCCTGCACACCCCAGGCTCCTGCAGAAGGCAGTGATGGGTTGATTCTGAATTCAATAGAACCACTTGGCCTCGGCAGCACTTGTTTGGCGTGGAACATAGGGCATCCTAGTTCTAGTAAACAGAACTAGAAACCTGAAGATACGGTAATAAATAAGCCCATGAAAAGCTGCACAACAGCTTTAGACATCCAGGGAATGTAAATCAAAAGCACAATGAGATATTTCCAGTCTCACCATTAGAATAATCAAAAGAGACAGTACTAAGTGATGTTGAGGATGTAGAGAAATTGGAAAATTGCAGGTAAGACCGTAAAATGCTATAGCCACTTCAGAAAGCACTGGCAATTTTTCAAAATGTTAAATAAAATTGTCATATGTCCCAGCCATTCCACTCCTCAGCAACTACTGAAGAAAAATGAAAACGTATGTTCACATATCCACATGCGAATTTTCATAACACTATTATTCTTAATAACCAAAAAATGGTGACAACCCAAATGTCTATCAACTGATGGATAGTTAAACAAAATATTCATATTAAATATTCATACAATGGGTGTGGCTAACTGGGAACAAAGCACTGGCAGGTGGATGAGCCCCACAGTGATTGTGCCAAGTGAAAGAAGGCAGATACAAAAGCCCATACTTATTGTGTGACTCCATTCATGTGAAATGTCCAGAAAACATGAAAAGTAGATTCGTGGGTGCCTAGGGCTGGGCATGGAACGGAGAGTGACCGTACATGGGCGTGAGGTTTCTTTTCAGGATGATAGAAATGTTCTAAAATTAGATCCTGGTGATAGTTGCCCAACTCAGAAAATATACTGAAATTTATTTAATTTACATCTAAAATGGGTGGATTTTATGGTTTGCAAATTAATCTTACTAAAGTTGTCAGAAAAGACATTTAAAAAACAGAATGCAATTAAATTAAAAAAAAAAAAAAACTCATGGGATTTCCTGGGCCTCCTTTTGAAGGTCATTTACTGCTGAAGGTGTTATGACCTATGCATGGATTCCAAATACTGTGCTTCAGAAAATTATCCACCGAGTTATCCAGCGAGAAAATGTCAGGAACTGGTTACTGGCAGAATGGGGATTCTTAAATACAACAGGCGCATCTATTTCACACTCTGTGTGCCAGACACTGTGGTAAGCGCTGCACGCGCCTCATGCTTCCATCATTCTTTCCAAAATCCTGTGTTTGTTGGACACCTTCTAGGTGCTAGGCACCATTCTTGGTGTTGAAAATACAGTTTGACTAAGACAAAGCCCTTTCTTGTGGGGAGCTTGAACATATAGACATACAAAGATTATGCTAAGATTTTTTCAGATAGTGATACTGAATTTAAACCAAAACCTGGATCATGGGAGAGAGTGACAGGAGATGGGAAAGGGGGCTGTGTGAGATTGAGTGGTCAGGGCAGACCTCCTCGGAGAGGGGGTTCGAGGTAACAGGAGGATGTGAAGGAGGCGGCAGGCAGAGATCAGGACAAGAGCGGCCTGGCTGGGAGGAACAGCTGAAGGAGCGCAGCAGACAGCGGGCAAGGGAGAAATGGCAGCGCCCGTTGGGAGGCTGCTGAAAGAACAGACAAGGGGAGACACGGCAGAGCTTGGGGCCCGCAGAGCTTGATTTAAAGTTTGGTCTCTTATTCCCAATGCAATGGGAAGCAAACCGGAAGATTTGAGCAAGTGAGTGACATGATCTGATTTACATATCAAAGGCGACCCCAGGAGTTTCTTGGAGACAGGAATATAGCCCAAGGAGAGAATGAGGGAAGGAAAGTTAGGAACTAAAAGTGAGATGAGGGCGGCTCAGACGAAGGTGACAGCAGCAGGGGTGGTGAGGAGTGGGGGGATTTGGAGCACCCGCAGGTGGACAGGCCCCAGAGGATCGCGTGATTATAAGGGACGGCGGAAGAGAGGTATGGAGAATGATCCCTGACTTTGGTCTGAGCAGCTGGGTGGAAGGTGCACTATGAATGGAAATGGCCAAGCTTCTCTTGGACATCAATTTTACTATATTCACGTTACAGATGAAAAAATGGGACTCAGAAGAGCTAAGCAACTTTGCTCAAAATCACCCAACTAATGAGTGGAAGGAGCAAGTTCAAAGCCAGTGGCTCCAAAAGTGGTATTTTAAACACTTCTCAGTACCACCTTCTGCCCAGACAGCTCCTGCATCGTTAGTCAGCAAGCAGGTGGAAATCAGACAAGGTGGCTTGGGGGTGGGGAGGAAGACCTCTTAGCAGCGAAGGCTGGTGGGTGGGCTTGTCATTGAATAAAAGGGAAAAGAGCAGCTTGGAAGAGTCACACTTTTCTGGTGAATCACATTAAATAATCAGCATGGTTTATGTCCAGTGTCAGCCTGAACTGAGATTGACAGGTAATAAAGGCACAGTAATTACAGGAAAACATGAGATTGGAAAGTGCAGAGATTCTCGAAACACCGAAAACTGTTTAATATATCTTATGTCTGCTTCAAACCAACAGGCAGCTCCCAGAGCAAGACCATCTCATTACTGAGCTAATGGACATTATGCTCCGAGGTACCTTCCCCTCTGCCAAATAAATCGGAACTTTAAAAACTGAAGCCTGATATTGCCGCACTGCGAATGTTTGCAAGGACATCACTGAGTGTTTTAGGTGTCAAGTTTAATTTGACTTGGCCTGGTCTATTCTCTCAAGGCAGGCTCTGGAGGCGTCAGCTGGGTCACAAGGAGAATTCCTTCTGCTTTTGCTCTCCAGGCTGTGACAGAAATCAGACCCTGATTGCCTAAGCACACGTCCCCAAGCAGGGATTGCACCTGTGGCCACAGCCCAAAAGAGTTGATTGTGATGAAAGGAAGTTGTCCTGCTTCCCTCGCACCTGATTTTGAGACTTTTTTTATTGGTGGTTTTTGTTGGGTTTTCTAGGGTTGGTTGGGGGGGGAGTGTGTGAGAGGAGAAACTCATTTATACATTCTGTAATAAAATATTCAAGCCCCCCTTCTAGGTTGCAGGCACCTCCTTAGATTCAGGGATGAAGCAAATGGTTACAAGTTACCAAAGAGCAAAGGAAACAATACAAATAAAAACGTAAGCTCCAAGTGTGCAGGCATGGCTTTGTCGGGGGGTGGGAGGGTGGGAGGGGGGTATAGTGTGCATGTGTGTGTGCACATCCCTCGGGAGGGCCTGCCCACCTGTCCCAGGCCTCTGCCCTGCCCGCCCCCACTCCTACCAGCCGCGACTGCAGCTCTGAGCCGCAGTGCTCTGGAGAACCGTGACTCCCCCTTGCTCTCCCCGTGCTCTGTGGGCTTGCCTGGGCATTTTTCACCTCACAACAGCTCTAATGACCTTGGCATCGAGCTCTTACTGGGGATTAATAACGGGCTGGGCTTAATGGCCCTTACTGTGTCCTGGGCCATTTTCCCAGCCAGCCATTAATTCCAGGCAGTGCCTTGGGCTCTGGCATGACGGCTCCCGGGTGGAGAGGCCGCTCAAAGGCAAATGTCCGCAGCCTCCTTCTCTGCAGACAGAGGTTTCCGCCGCCCACTCCCCCTTCTCTCTGTGTCATCAGAGTCACCGGCTGGGGCAGAGAAGCGGGGTGTTGGTTGGGGCATCCGTTATTTATTTTTATGTGTCCATCTCTTCAGTATTAATTACATGTTCTTTATGGGTCAGGATGGAAGCGAGATGACCAGGACTGGGGGAACTGAGATGGGGTCCACGTTTCCTACCGGGGGATGGAGCACCTCACCAAATGGGGCTTTAAGAAGCCAGAGAGAGGCCTTACTGGGCAGTGAGCCCACAGGAGCTGCCTCCCCTACTGTGCCCCCGTGGGTGCGTCGGCTCCCAGGCCAGTGGGAAGTTCATCGTCCTCCTGTCCACCTAGTGAGGCGGCAACCAGCAGCGTGGAAATACCCCAGGAATCTCACTCTCCTAGGCAGGGATATTTTCATCCACATCACCAAGACACTAACGTTGTGATGGAGCTGAGGTGCGGGGCTACGCTGGGGCCATGACATCCTCAGAAATGGGGTCACTGGTCGGTGTGATGTCTTCTTGTTCTGCCTTCCAAGACATCACAGTCACCCACATGTAGTAAGCAGGCGTCCTCTGCTCCTCTGGAAGCACGACAGCCTTTGGCACAGGCTCTGCTCAGCAGGGAGCATAAGGTTTGTTTAGAATGGCTGTTGTCATTGTTCTGGTACCACTTACGAAAAGGCGCTCAAGGAGTAACTCAGGCGTCAGATCTTTCCCTACGTTGGCTCATCTGCACAGCTCACAGCACAGGTGTCAGTGGCTGAGGTGACACCCAGACATGCAGAGTGCAGGCGGGCAGGAGGAATTGTGTGAGACAGTAATCGCGGAAAGTCAGTATGGCAGGGTCAGGAAACTTGGCCTTTCCTGAAAGAGTCTCCAGCTGGCCTTCTGTGGACAAAGGAGAAGGAGAGACAGGTCTTCAGAATGTCCCGAAGGTGATGTGTGTTTTACCTGCCAACAAGCCTGTGCCCTGGAAATCAAGGCAGAATAATTAATTATGAGGAAAAGATGCTGCTGGGACCTTCCTTCCACATGTTTCCCTGGTAGTAATGAATATAATAAAGTTATAGCTCAAACTGAAAATATCTTTTATTTATTTATTTATTATTAAATCATAGCTGTGTACATTAGTATGATCATGGGGCACCATACACTTGGTTCATAGACCGTTTGACACATTTTCATCACACTGGTTAACATGGCCTTCCTGGCATTTTCTTAGTTATTTTGATAATTCTAAGTGAGTGTGATGAGAAAAAGCAGGTTCCATGGTCTTAGGGTTCACAGGATGAACTTACAAAGTAACCTTATTAAGTAAATGTACAAGTTACACAGAACCTTGGGAATATGTTAAATGCTCAGTAAAGGTCTCTAGAACAAATGAGGAAATCAATGTCAGCTGGCCACAAGTGTCTAATTGATCCTCTCTTTGTTTTAATTGGTGAGAGCTTTAAGTATGTTTGTGAGACAGTGAGCTCCAGGCCCTGGGCCTCCTGACCCTCCTTGTGGAGTAACCAGCTGCTTGCAGATGCCCCTAATCTTGGGAGGAATGTTTTTACTGGCTTCTCCCTGAGTGGCAGTGAAGTGACCAACCACTCGATGTTGTCCAGAACTGCAAAGTTTCCTAGGACTCGGGACTTCAAGTGGTAAAACCCACCCAACCCCTGGCAACCAGCTGGTCCCCTTCCGTGCTGGTCAGTCCTGCGGATCTGTTCTACTCCCCTCCCGACCCTCCATCAACCCTTTGCAGTCACTTTTCACCTCTGTTTCCTCGCTTACAACCACAACCAAACTGTCACCTCTGGTCATCTGAGACTATTTTGGCCAAAGTCAATAAATCCAAAGAACACTTCCCAGGTCTTGTTCTCCTTGTTCTGTGGCTATGTTGACTACTCCTTCCTTTCTGAGATTGTCTCCCCTGTTGGTTTCTGTGGCATAATCCCCTTTCCAGTTGTCCTCTCCTATCTCCAGCTTCTTGGCTAGATAGGCTTGAATGTGTCCACATCTTTGGTCCCACGGCCCCGTGAGTCTGACTGTATTATGGCATTCACCCCACATCCCTGCACCCTGCAGGCCGTTCAGCATCTGGTACATTTTAGGAAATCTTTCATTGCATAGGGCATCACTGAAACCTCTCTCTTCACCATTTTGTATGGGATGTGTAGGTAAAGCAAAGGAAAGGAATTTCTTCCATTGAAGAATTCTTCCAGTGAAGAATTTCATCGATCCTTTGGCCACTGAAATTGCCCCTCATCCCAGCAGTTCACCCAGGGAATGTAGACGGGCTCTTTACTCAGTTCCAGTAGTTTCCTGAGGGGAACAGGGCTACTTCGAAGACATCTGGAACCCAGCTCTTCTTTAAGAGGAAGATCTGGTCTTAACTACATTTCACCATCATGGGCTGCATGTTTTAGCTGGATGAGTCTCCTGTGGAGATCCTTTATGGGTGTACTGGATGGAAGACCCTTGTCACTGTCTCGCATCCATCCAGTCAGGTGCATTCAACGTGGTCACAAAACTACTGATTGAAAAATAGCTTCACTAAGTTTCTGGGAGGTAGCAAGGAGCAAGGCGGTGAGTTAAGCAAACATTCCATGACACTTAAGCTCCTGTGATACAGTGATAGGCTGGTGAATTGCATTGACTTTCCAGTCGGATTTGCTGGGTTGCATGTCCAGCACCACCACCTCCTAACAGTATGATCTTGAGCAAGTTGCAAATCACTTCATTCTTCATCCTTCAACATTCTCACTTGTAAAAAGGAGGTGATAAGATAGTATTTGAAGGATTAATGCAATTGTATAAAAAACTAAGAATAGTGTCTGGCATGTATGGAGCACTCAATAAGTATTAGTCAATTGGCCACTCTGGCCTTGCTGTGCCATAAGCAACTCCCCCTTCCCCAGGCTTTTGCAGAGCACCCTTCTTCGTTCTGTCCAACTTCACTGTGCTCTTTCTCTGACCTGCTGTCCTTCCATAATGTATAAGCTTTCAAGGGTTTTACTTTCTTCATTTCCGCATCTGACTGCCTAGCCCAGTGCCAGTCACCTTAGAGTAATTCAGCATTAAAAGAAAGATGAGAATTTGCAATGGTAGAATCTCCTTTTCACAATCCTGTGTCAGTTACGAACCTAACGTGTTCATAACACTTTCCTCAGCGCTCTGAGTTGTGAGCACTCACCCTGCGCTCAGCACCGGCCAGTCATCCTCACAGCACCGACCATGTACTGAATGAGCTCTGTGACGGGTCCTGTGCTGAGAACTGGGTTCAACCACATGCAGTTGCTACTTTCCAGGTCAGATATTGTCAACTTCAAATATATCAAGATGTCAGATGTCAAATATCAGATGTCAGGCTCCATCTGATACTGTGTGTGTCTTAATTTTTTTCATTCTACCAAGGCAGGATAAAATGTTATCCTCAGTTAGAGGTGGGAAAACTGAGACTCCTGGAAGTTGATGACTTGTCAAGGTCCCCTGGCTAATAGGTGGTGGAAACAAGGCTGGACCCATCTGGTCTCACCCCAGAGCCAGTGCTCTTGGGCACCATGCCGTCAGGAAAGTCAGAGCGGTTCCTGAAGACAGAGCCACGTCTCGGGAAACTCCCAGGGTAACAGAAGACGAGTACACGCCATGCTCAGCTGGATCCGATTTCCTGAGGCTGTGCAAGGAGCTAGCGCATCCTGTGGGAAGTTAACAGAGAAGAAGGGTAGAGGCTCTGGGGACAATCTGACAATGTAGCATTCCTTCAGAACATCCTCACTGTCATTTCCTGGTGCCCTTGCTGGCCTTTGCCTCAGGTCCTAATTACATTATCTTCAAATAGCAACTAGAGATATTTCTCATTACACATGAACATGGGAATGTTTAATTTGCTGGAATGTAGGTGTTCAGAAAGCAAATCGTTGGTTCAGGACGTTCCACAGAGCGCTGCCACTGGAGCTGTCCCTGGCTGACACATAGCGGCTGGAACTTCCCCAGGGCATGTGTTCACTGTAGGAGAGAGAAGAACCCAGGCCCATTCCTGGAGGAGGCCTGCGGCTCTGAACTTGAGACTTCTTTACATTCAGGAAAGGGAGCTACCTCAGTTTCTCTTCCTCTTCCCTTAAAATGATTCAAACTGTCCTAAGTGTCATTGCCAAATTAGAGCCCCTAAGGGATTACAGGCTGTGGGTCACTTCCCATGGGATTCCTAGATGATGTTGATTTAGAATAAACCTATTTGTACAGCATTCAAGAATTAATATTATTAACATTAATAAGTGCTTACCATTCAATAAGGTGAGTTAAGAGGGTAGAAAAACTAATGTCACAGCAATTTGCAGTATAGTCTTTGCTTGGACTGAGGAGTAATTTTGAATTTAAAAAACAGTTTTGAAAGCATGACTTTATTACCAGTCACGCATCCTTGGGTTGATTGCTTAACATCTCTAAGCCTGAGTGTCCCCATCTGTAACATGACCATGATGGCAGCCTCCTGGGGTGATGTGTCAATTTGGTTATTTAGTATCAATACAGGCCCTCAGCCATTGTTTGACAGGTCAGTGCTATAGCTCTCTTTTTCTCTTGTCCAGTGTTCCTTGTCACCAGTTTAGAAGAGAATGTGAGGGTCCATGAGTTACAGAAGAAGGGCTATAGACTCCAGTAGGACAGGGAGGAGCAGGAAGCAGGCGCCCTTCTCCAGAGGCAGGGAAGCCACCTGCTGCTCCCAAGTGAGGGTTAAGAGGTGGGAAAACTGAGACTCCTGGAAGTTGGTGACTCCCTTACCTCTGACAATGTCCTGCTCCCCCTCCCTTCCAGCCCCTGAAAATGCACTGCGGGGACTGCGCTCTGGTGACCAGCTCCGGGCATCTGCTGCGCAGTCAGCAGGGCCCTCAGATCGACCGCACCGAGTGCGTCATCCGCATGAACGACGCACCCACGCGCGGCTATGGGCGCGACGTGGGCAATCGCACCAGCCTGAGGGTCATCGCGCACTCCAGCATCCAGAGGATCCTCCGCAACCGCCAGGACCTGCTCAACGTGAGCCAGGGCACCGTGTTCATCTTCTGGGGCCCCAGCAGCTACATGCGGCGGGACGGCAAGGGCCAGGTGTACAACAACCTGCAGCTGCTGAGCCAGGTGCTGCCCCGCCTGAAAGCCTTCATGATCACGCGGCACAAGATGCTGCAGTTCGACGAGCTCTTCAAGCAGGAGACGGGCAAAGACAGGTGCCAGGGCGCAGGCGGGTGGGGCGAGGCTGCAGGGCAGGCAGGGGCTGTCCATGGTGGCTGACGCAGCCCCAGCAGGATTTCTGCTGAAGGCTTCTGTTGCAGCCCCAGTGCTGATGGCACGGAGATCCCATCTATGTGGTCCTCCCAGTGACTGGGCTGCACAAGCAGAATTGACCGGGCGGGTGAAAAGGAGCCCTGGTACAGTTGTATGGATAATCCAAGGCCAAGTCCCTATTTTTGAGGAAGAGGCTGATGCAGCTGCTGGCCTGGCCTACATGGATTAAAAGCACGATACGATAGCTTTACTGTATTTTGTGTTAGTTGTGTGAACAGTAACCAAAAAGAAGCAAGTGGGTTTTGTTGTCATTGTTGTTGTTTTCCCATTCCAAGGCAAACATTTATTTATTCAGTCAACCAGTATTGACTGAGTACCTATTACTTGCTCAGCCCTGCACCTGGCACTGGGGATACAGGAACCAGCCCATGAGCTGAAGGTCACGTGAGGGGAAGAAAAGGTCTATGACTATAGGGCAGGGAGGCAAGCTGTGGTTGGGGGAGTCTTTTCCAAACCTTTAGTTACCTCTCAATAATAAGATGTGAGATCAACGTAGTGAGGCACTGAAAGATCTTTCTTTAAAAATCTTTCCCTGTAATGGGAAGAATAGAATTGAATGGAACAGAATAGAGAGACAGTATCAGCAGTCACGTCACATAGCAAGTGTGACAACGTATTGTTTCATGAAACTTTTATTTTAGTTTGATGGATTGATAGATATAGGTTTCTTTTTGAGATAATGAAATTATATTCAGGAATTTGTGGTGATGGTTGCATAATCCCATGAAGTAGAGGGATGGGGGGTTGTGAGCTGGCCAGTTCTAGGTGGAAGGAGGACTGGGTGTCAAAGACAGAGGTGTAGAGCAGAACAGGTGCACAGCCCCGGTTGGAACGCTGACTCTGCCGCTCTCTAGCTGCAGGATCTTGGACAACTTATCTGACCTTTTAGACCAGTGGTTCTCAACCTTCCTAATACTACGACGCTTTAATATAGTTCCTCATGTAGTGGTACCTCCCAACCATAAAATTATTTTTGTTGCTACTTCATAACTGTAATTTTGCTACTGTTATGAATCATAATGTAAATATCTGATATGCAGGATGTATTTAGTGATCCCTGTGAAAGGGTCATTCTACCCCTAGAGGAGTCACAACCCACAGGTTGAGAACCACTGTTTTAGAGACTCGGTGACCTCACATGTGAAAAGGGGATGGTGATTACCAATCATCTGACTGGCCTAACCAACTTCCTTGTTTCCTGAATTCTAAACATGTACTTTGAATAATTAACATACATTTAATGATGTAATTTATCTCTCTTACAAAAACTGTCATTGAGTTGATTGCTTATCTTGAAACTAAAGGGATACAAGACATAAAATACAGACTATAAAGTACGAAATCCATTGCTCTGCTGGATTAGCCCACTCAGTCTTGGAGAACAGCATCTTAAAGGGAGACAGAAGTCCAGTGTCCCCAAATACTTTGTTTAGAAAAGCTATCTTTAAAATCCTGGACACCTTGTGACTTCTTGGGGCTGGCCTAGGCAGGAGTGGTCATAGGTCTGGCAAAGGGAGGGGAAAGAAGGGCTGGACATTGGCCTCCTACCCTGGAAGGCCCAGCAGAGCCCGTGGTGGTCCAGCCAGTAGACCACATGGGGGATCCTAACCCCATTACCAGCTGTCACCAAAGCCTGTCATGGATTGACCTTTAAAATGCAGGAATAAGAGATACTTTGGCTCATTTGAATGAGTTGTTTAACAAAGAAATCATTTTATAAGGGATAAAGAGGGAAGGCACCTACTTACAGTCTCATTTTTCACTTGTTGGAGAATTCTAAATAAGTAGAAACCATCTTTTCAATAGAAAACGCTTCTCTCCCTTTGGTTTAATGATTGCTAAATCTAAGTCTTCCTGAAATATTGCTGCAGTGAGAGCTATTTAGGTTAATTACACATTGCTGTGGACTCCGTAAAGAATCATTTTAAGCTGATATGTTAAAGACCAAGTCATCCTACCCTTTAGCCACCTTGGATTTTTAGGAAACAATCTCCCATCAAGGCATGTCCTGCTCTTTAAATTCACAAAATTCTTACCAGTGAAAAGCTTTCACTCACCAGGTCCTTCTCCCTGGTAGTCCCCAGCAGGTCAGAAGGCAGCCAGGTCTTTGTGGATTGGCCACTGGGGCTCTTTCTGCAGACATCTGTCTACTAGTGGCCACACCCCTGCTCAGGGGAATCACACACGAATTTTTAGGCTGCCAAAATACATTAGCACTTCCAGACACCTTGCACCTACCTCTTACCTTTAGGAAACTGTCATAAAGAAACTAATCTTATATGGACTCAATATTCTTATGCATCTATATTCTTAACCTGCAACCTATGCCAAGTAAAAAGAACCAAGCCAGAAACAGTCCCTCAGCTCAAAACTATTTCTGTAATTTAAAACACAAAACATTTAGGATTTAACAGCATTCCCTCTATGTATACTTTTCATGAAACCCAACAAAAGTCTCTATCATTATTGATGATAAAGAAAGTGTGGAAACATCTAATCTGCAGATCTCAGGGTCAGGAAATACATTTGGGCTATTTTGAAGAAATGTGATAATTCAATAGATTGAGATTTATAGAAGTTTCACCCTACTTAAAAATGGAGCAAAGATGGCTCAGGAACAATCTGCATTTAAGAGGCATGACAAATGACGTAGATGGCCAAGTTGTATTCTTTGATGTTAGAAAGTAACTGTACTTGAAAATAACTTTATAATTGAATAAGGATACATTAGGAAAATATGATTCAGAACCAATATTATAGTAATTAGATAAAGGAAGCGTAAATGAAATAACTGCAGGAAGAATATTTCCATAGAGATTATAAATGAGATTCTGGTAGAGCAGAAAGGCCTTTAATTGTAATTTAGTGCGCACTATAGAATTATCAGCTCAGTGTGTTACTTCATCATATAAAAGAGTATCTGATAATTTTCCCTAATAAGCACATGACAGCTCTTCATATTCTTTCATTACAGCTGATTAAGTGTAAAAACAGTAGATATTCCTTTGTTAGAAAAAGCATTCAAATTTTTTTTTAGAGAGACAGCACAATGCAGTTGCATTTCTATAGCACATGATCCCAAAAGGTGTTGTTCAGGAAGTCTGGAAGATTTTAAGAGGCGCTGTAAAGAACTCTCTACTTTAGTCTCCTTGGTCCTCTGCTTTGCAGCCTCTGTGTTCACCCGCAGAGCCTTTTTCTGCAGAGCCACATCCTCCTCTTTGTCAGGCTGTGGCCCGTGATTTCTAGAACGTCACACAAGACAGCCAGCATGGTGGCAGAGTTTCCACCTTGGGAACAGCCCCCTCTGGTGTTTCCAAAACCTTTAAAAGCATGAGAGATATAGGTGTGATTCCCAGGCAGGATCCTGGGGACGTAAATGAGCTGTCACTTACTTGGTTCCATGTCGTCCCAGTTAGTCTTTCACCAGGTTAGGTCCAGAACACGTGGCCAGGGCGTTGTCACAGCGCTGAGGCTCTCTCCTAAGAGAAGGTACTTCCCTCCCCTCCTCTTTGCCATCCATTCAGAAGTTCTCCATCCCAGCTCCTTCAGTCCCAAAGGTCTTAGGAATGTTTAACCCTGGTGAGAAAGAAAGATCATTAATACCTGTGCAGTCTGGAGCCTTCTGAATTTCGTAATTGCTGCCCTGTCTACCAATGGCGGTGCCTACACAAGACCTCAGTAGCAAAGACTTAGAAGGATTTCCTCTACTGCTTGTAAAAAGCACAGAAAGAAATAGCTGAATTGCTTCCCTGTTTGTCAACCTAGCAACCAACAGAGGAGAAAGGGATCTCATGTATCACCATGCCCAGCTTGATGTTTTTTAGGGGTGGCCTCTCCTTAATTTCTCAAATAGCCCAGGGGATGGAGCTTCCTCCACCTGCTTTACAGATAACAAATCGGGGTCAGAGGTCGGCAGCGACCTCCCTCGGGTCTTCTAGCTTATTTTCATAGAAACAGGTAAGCTACAAGCCCATACTATTCCCATCTTTAGGAGCTTTTCCAGGTACTTCCTGGGATAATAGCAGGTCACATTACAATGGAATGGAGGGAAAATGAGCAAAGACTTTGCTTTAGGGTTTTTTTTAGTTTTATGGAAAGTGGAAATAAAGATGCATACTGCTTAACAGAAAGTCTCCAGGAACAGTACACGGTGCAAGCAGAACAAGCTTTCTGCAACTCTCTCCTTCACATCACAAATGGTGCTTTGGCTGGTCAGACAGTCTGACCTTGGGGATAAGGTGTTTGAGACTGGCTAATGAGGGATGCCCTGGCACCAAGGAGAGAGGAAAAACAGCCACCGAAGGATTGATATAAATACCCACAGCACATAGCGCCCTGCTCCAGCAAGTCATTCTCCCGGGGACAGGTTAGACCTGTTATGTCTCCATAGTTACTCCCAGGCCTGGCTCATGGTTGAAGATCAGTACCAATGACTGAAAGGGCAACTTCATGAATGGTGGAGCTCACAGATTTGTTCCTTAAGTTTTTTCCAATATTAGGCCTTCTAATAAGAATTCTCAGAGGGCTCTGATAGGTACAATAGGTACAATAAAGCAAACACTCCATTAGATATAAGCGTCCCTGTGGCTCTTTTTCCTCTGGTCATTAGCCCCTTCCCAGATAAGCATACTCCTATGAAAAGACATTCAGTGCAGGTCTTAATTACTCTGCTTGAAGGCAGGCTTTTACCCTAAGATTCATTGATCAATAAGTTGACCGATAGGGCAGCCCCTGTGGCTCAAGGAGTAGGGCACCAGCCCCATATACTGGATGTGGTGGGTTCCAACCTATCCCCGGCAAAAAAAAAAACTGTAACAACAACAAAAAAATAATAATAAGTTGACCAATAGATAGGTAAACTCATCTACAAGTCTGTTCATAACAGGCTCTTCATTATTTGGCTTTCTCAGAAATCTAGGAGACTTTTTCATCAGTCAAATAGCCTAGTTAATAAGGAGTTGTCATATGGGGATTGTTGTCTTATAAGACACGGAGTTGTGGTGTCGTGCACTTCAATGATGATCAGCTTCTCTTATGATGAAGATGTCCTGTGAGTATCTTTTAGGGTCACAAACCCACCATGATGGAGCATCAACATCTCTTGTGACCGTACTGTGGAACATGGTGGTGGTGTCATTAAGACATTACAATCTGGTAAAGATTCAGATATTTATCAAATGGAAAGACAAAGAGAGAGCCTGTTCATAGTCAGCCTTACTCCAGAACAGATTTAAATGACAGTGAGTACGATGATTACTTTCCCAGCTTGCAGACTTAACTCTGGTTCCTTCCAGGAAGATCTCCAACACTTGGCTTAGCACCGGCTGGTTCACAATGACGATTGCGCTGGAGCTCTGTGACAGGATCAATGTTTATGGCATGGTGCCCCCAGACTTCTGCAGGTAGGATTTATTCTGCCAGTGTAAATCATCAGCAGTGTTGTGTGGGGTTTATAAATATCTCATTCCGTACAGCCACCATGAACCATGTTCTGACTGTCTTCTTGAAGCAATTAATTAGTATGTCCCAAGTTCTGGTTCTAGAAACAACAAACAGCATTTAATTATGTGATATAAAATATTGAAAGTTTTTGTTTGTACTGCTAGAGAATAAATCCGTTTTGTGGGCTTCATTTATCTTCTGAATATTTATCAGCCAAGAATAATGCAATAATTGGCATAATATAAATGATGAACAAGCATTAAGAAATATTAGTTTTACTCTCATTTCAAAGGAATGTGATGATACTTTAATGAATTAAAGAGGGCAATTCCTCTGACAGTGAGGCCTGCTTTCTAAAATTAAAATATTCCTCGGAGCCTCTTTCCCTTGCCACACCAGTAGCCTGGGTTTGTGCTTCTAAGGTCAAAAGCACCGGCATGATTATTTTGATGTATCAGTTTAAAGGCAGCATGCACACATCTCTGTTGTACCTGAAGGTCCATCCTGATGTGTCCCCAAAGTTTGGTGTGCGCCACAGACATGCAGAGCTGTGTTCCGGTCCTGATTCATGCAAGCTGGATTTGAAACTCACCTGTAATTTAACATGGTGAAGCCAATGCATTCAGAAAGTGCCCTTGTTTTCAGGAATGCTGATGGCCTCCATGTGGCCTCACTCCTGATCTTCAAATGCTAAAACCTGGGGTTGGAATTTTTTTTAACTTATTCATTAAAATGCATGCTTGTTTATTTCTTCATGCGTTTTAAACCTGACAACTTCTCAAAGGTCATGGGTCTTTAGGCCCAAACCATAATTTGGTGGTTTAAAGCAAGGATGAGAAAGAGTGCCTACTCATCTCATGCCCTGACCATTTTTCCACTTTCCCCCTTTTTTAACCCAAAGACCTAACAGAGCAGCAATATAGTTGATCTGTAAGGGTCAGGTCACAAAGGCGAGGAGAGGTATGGACAGAGCAGACCCTTGACAGAACGGGTCCTGTGCTGGAGACTGCACCTGTGTAAAGCCGGGGTGGCCACTTCATGCTGCACCATGACCTTGAACAAGTTGCTTAATGCCTCCATGTCTCAGCTTCCTCGTCCAGAGAAGTGGATGTGATGATAATAATAGACTCTGCCTCAGAGGGTTGTAGGCGGATTAAATAAGTTAATACATGTGAAGTGCTTGGCGCAATGCCAGGTACATGGCGCGCACAGGCAAGCTAGCTTAAATCCTCACGCAGTTTTTTGTCACTTAATTCACTGGCCCTGTGTCCTTGCATAACAATCTGTGTGCAGAAGTAGGAGGGCATTAAAAAAGTAAACTGCCTTCTCAAACCAACAGGCTAACAGAAGCAGCAGGAATGGTGCTATGGGCGGGCAAATAGCCATCGACGTTGATGGTTACACAGCAGATATAATTATGTAATATTTCCACTAGGACGCCAGAAAGAAAAAGCATGAATCAACTGAAATGTTAATCACTTTGAGTGTTCAAGGAAATATTCCATTTATTACGGAAAACAATTGAAAGGCAAGCTACCCTGTCATTTTTCTAACTCAGAGTTAGTTCATCACCATTTCACGTACAGTAGGAATGAAACAATTTACAGAATGATACTAACAAAGAAATTAAGGTAATGTCAATGCACCGTATGTGGCTGCTGGCTCAGGGTTTCTGTTCCTAAGCTACTGTCCTGAAGATTCGGTAGTTGTTTGCACAAAGTGGTTTCAGCAATAACTCTTCCAATAGATCCTCATGCCCAGGGTTCCCTCAGAGAAAGTGGAGATGTGCTGGGAGTCACCTGGAGATGGTTAGGGCTAGAGAGAGACAGGCTGCCGTCAGGCTCAAGGCCTCGGGAAGGGGCATGAAGGGAAAGCCAGGGGCACCCCAGACTGACCCCAGAGTTCCTCGCAACTTCATTTCCAGGTCGCGTTGGCTGAACCACCAAGCACCCAGTTCCTAATTGTGTGACCTTGAACTTTGTTTTCCTCATCCATAAAGTGGGAGTAAGAAAATAATAATAAATGAAAGAGATTAACTGAAAAAAAAAAGAAAAAGAAAATAATAATAAATGCAGCCATATCATGGTGAAAATTAAACGAGATCATGGAGGAAAAGTGCTGCAGTGCCTTAGAAGTCAGTCCTACTGTTAGTCTGATCATTCCTCCTTTTGTCTCTTCGAAAGAAAAAGAGAACTATTAGGGGCCATATCCCACTATTTTGTACCCGTGTCATGAGCTCTAAAACTTAAGGAGGTAAGCTGAAGATTTTGTGAGGCGGCAGATCTCAAGCTGGTTGAGTCCACCAGAATGTAACCCTGCGGACAGAGAGTTCTGGCTTTTGGTTCAATGCTGAAGCTGTAGAGCATAGGACAGTAGATCTTTAGTGTCCTGGAATACAGCAGATGCTTCATAAACACCAAGTGAATGACTCTATCCTCCCCTCCTGTGACTCCCAACACCTGGGCTGCAGACTGGTGTGGGTCCACTGCCTGTTAGGAGCCAGGCTGCACAGCAGCAGGTGAGAGGCTGACTAGGGAGCAAAGCTTCCTCTGCGTTTACAGCCACTCCCCACGGCTCGCATCACCACCTGAGCCCCGCCTCCTGTCAGATCAGCACTTTACCCTGCACGTATGAGGGGTCTAGGTTGCAGCTCCTTATGAGAATCTAATGCCCGATGATCTGAGGTGGAGATGTTATGTGCTTCAATCATCCCAAAACCATCCTTCCTGCCCCCCACTTCAGGTCCGTGGAAAAATTGTCTTCCCTGAAACCAGTCCCTGGTGCCAAAAAGGCTGAGAACCGCGCTGCTCTGCTCTCTCTTTAGTGCTATGGTTAAGGGTGTTATATGTGGCGAAAATACCCATTTCTGACTCTCAGAAGCTATGTGACCTTGAGAAACCTATTTGACCTGACCGAGCCTTAGTGATCTTGGGCAAGTTCTCAGAAGCTTGAGCTTCCACGTCTGTAAAATGGTGATGACAACAGTGCTCGCCAATTCCACAGGGCAGTAGATGAGGAATGCCCACACAGTCTGGGGCATAGTAAGTGCTCAGGGAGTTCCCAGGTGAGTGTGGATACCCACTGGCACATTTTCTGGAGATAGCTGGCAGCTCTAAGGAATGTGCTCAGTCTGTGCAGAGGACCTGGTTCCTGGGAAGGAAGGGCCCTCACAGCCTTCTGTGTGAGACCGACCTCACTTCTCCTCACCTTGAGAGTTGGCATCACATGGCCTCCAGCTCCTTGTAGGGTGTCACGTGGGCTGCCATTCGGCAGTTTCCTGAAAGTTCCCCGCCTCCCTCTAGAATGGAGAGCTAGCCACATGGATTCAGAGTTCAGCAAACAAAGGGAGAGATAACTGTTCATTTTTGGCAAATTAACCATTTTAGACCTTAAGACGTATTTAGTACACTCAACAAGTCATTAACAAAATTGATCACAAAGACTTTTTTTTAATCCATTCAACTAGCTCATGTGGGGCACCAGGGAGGTGGTCAGAAATGAAGGGGACAATCTCCTCTTCTAGCCCCCCAAGTCTGTCCTGACCACAGTTCAGTCGTGTGGCATGGAAGGTCACACAAGGTGCCAGTGGGAGAAACCTTCACTCTCTGCCTGTCAGGAGCCTGTGACCCGCTGCACTTCACTGACATATCCATCTTTGACGGTCCAGCTGGGCAGGGAGGAATCTCTGCAGTCTTCTGAGCCTATGTAGGCACAGGGCCAGGATGGGGGAACATGCCCCACACCCCCTTTGAACAAGAGCACACCCCCTTGGACCAGCTTTACGTATGAGCTATTGTACACAGTTGCTTTTCAACAAAAGATCTCTTAGCAAATGAGAACTTTGACAATCTCTGGTCTAGGATACTCATCCCTGCCAATCTAAACCCAACTCTCTCACACTTTTCAGGAGAGTTTAATCATCAACCTTTTACAGAGACACAGAGAGACAAAGCCCTGAACTTACTCCTGGTCATTTCTAACGGTGTGGAATGGCAATGACCCGCAGGGAATGCAGTGCCTGGTGCGAGGGAGGAGACACGGAAGGAGCAAACAGCCCCATGGTCCATGAGGGCCTGATCGCCCACATCAGTGGAACTCCGTCTGCGCTCCTGGAACTCCGTCTGCCTCTCATCCCACCCACAGAGCCTAAGTCACTTCCAGAAGTCATTCAATAACAAGAAAACTTCTGGTAGCCCCTAAATGTATTAAGCTTATGGACTCCTTGCAAATAGTGTCATATTCACATTTAAAGCCACAGGTGGAAACAGTGGAGATGTAAATGATGGCAGACCCAGGTCATGTCTCATTCAAGATCTGGCAGAATGGTACACTTCTCAAAGTCGTGAGAGCAGCATACTGGCTCTTCCTCTCTAATCTGGTATACCCGTGACCTCCTGGACTGTCTTCTACAGCTACTCTGGTCTTTCTCCTCTTCAAACATCACTGTGTTGCTAGATGACACCACACGTCTGCCCCTATCCCTTAAACCCCCTGGTGTGTTTCCACAGAGCTGTAAAGTCCACACTCGCTAGCTTAAGCACATGAGCCATCCAAGATCAGGTTTTGAGAGACCACATTAGTCACATCTCTACTCAGATAGGTTCGACTGAGCTGTACTGTAAGGGAGCTCAACCTGCACACATCTGTCCCCACGCCCTCAAATTGGAATGCCCCATCCCCTCTTTCCTGAGCTGGCTGCTGACTACTGGCTCTTACTTATAATAGTAATGGCTGGTATGTGTGGTATGTACCCCACACAGGCCTGTGCTTGGCCTGAACACGTGCTTTGTCTCTTTGAGCCTTATAATCCTCCTATGAGGTAAGCATTATTATTATCACCATTTTACATATGAGGCTTAAAGACATGAAACAGCTGGCCAAGGTCATAGAGCAGATAAGGGGCAGAGCTGGGAGTTGAATCCAGGTCTCCAGGGCGCAAAAGTCAATGCTCTTCACCCTTCAGTCCACATTCAGGCACAATAACCCTTCCTCCTCAAGCCCTTCCTACCCTCCTGTCTGAGCAGATCTACTGCACTCCACCTCTACCAGCCGACTGCCCCTGGCCTCACCTCACCGAGCAATTTGTCCTGTAGGCTCCGTAAGAGGAGAGGTCATGTCTCAATCCATATCCTATCTTTAGGACTTGTCATGGTGTCTGGCACATAGTATGTATTCAGTACAGATTGGTTCAGTGATAAACAAAAAATCCTTTCCACAGGAGGTATACGAGATTGATTCTAAACTTAATATCACATGACCAAAAGTGCCAGGTGAATAAAAAGTAGAAATAGCACATGATAAATACAGAATTTTGAGGTGACCCCAGAAGTAAGTGGGGACCACCCTTTTGTATTCTCAGCCAGGGCCAGCGTTATGTCCTCAAATGGGGGCTCATGTATCTGCCCCCACTTGGCCTCCATCACCAGCCTTCAGGCTTGTCAGTATGCAGAAAGCTGGAGAAAATTAACGCCATGTTGCACCAGAGACAGCGTCAGAATATATTATTCTGTGGACTGTAGGCTCTTAAATCATTCCATGTCCATATCGGAGGCCAACTCCTTTCTCTCCAGACGGCCTATAAATTGCAGTGAAAAGATCTGTTGTCGTTGCCTTCCAAACTAAGTTATGGTGAGTATTTAATCTCATTTTCCATTGTAAATTATTTGTGATAATAATGGGCCGAGCATTTAAATTCTACCTAATAATCTGATTTCTGGTCATACTTAGCACATTACCAAGTTTACAACTCTCTGTTACCCATCATTTCTTGAGTATTAATTAGTGGGGTAATGATTCTGAGCGATCACTGTCATGGAACTAAATTAATATCTCGTCCATAATGTGAAGGACATCTCAAAGGTATTGTGAATATCAGATAGTTGATTCTGCTAGAATTATTATCTAGCGAACATTAATAAAGCTGCCAGCCTAACGGGGGAAGCTCTTCCTTGGCGACAGTCCACTGTGTTAGAATCGGATGTTCACAAGAGACAGCTGTGGAATGGTAACACCACCCATGCAGTTTATGTGTTATAAAGTGACTTTAGGATATTGAATTTGTACCTAGATGCTCATTTTCTCTTCCAACTTTGCCATAACTTGGCCAGCCCTCACCAGCCACTGTGCGTTTCCATTCCCCTTCTTCTATCTCCCTTGTGGAGGGTCTGGGTGGGGGTCGGGTGACTCGCTGTGGCCCTTTGTCCCATGAAGGATGGACACTTCAGGCCCTGGGAGTCCCATGCACTCACAAGTGTTATTTCACAGGTGTCCAAAGCACACAACTGTTTCTTTCTAAGAGAAGATCCAAGGACAAGAAATGGAGGGAGCCGAATAAGGACGGGTTAAGGGTCTCCTAGGCCTGGGCAGAGGTGGAGGAAAGACTATCATAGGCGCGTTTTCTTGGGACTGCTACATGGTGTCACCAAAGGCCCCGATGCCATCCAATCGCAGAGTAGCCTAAATCCTCGACAGCTATTAATTCACCTCTATTCTTTAGGCATTTCTCAAGTACCGACTATGTGCCGGGCACCATGCCAAAAAGGAAGAGGGTTTAAATGCTCTGGGGAGATGCAGAGACACCATCCTTCCCCCAGGACATCTCCAGCCTCTGCACGGTCCGTTCCCACACCCAGCGGGCAAGGTCAACCCGGATCAGACTGCCACAGCAAAGGCCCTCCCTTTTTCTCACCCACCGCAAGGTTCTCGGCTGAGACAAGTGAAGACACAAAAAAACAGGGGCAGCTGCACGTTCATCTGCGAAGTCTGCTGAAGCTTGACCTCTCCCGCCAGCGCTGTGAGGTCTGAGTGGACGGAGCGGGCAGAACCTGATGGTCATAAACCGAGGGGCGGCAGCACGGCTCGTTTGTTCAGATTCTCTTGGCATTTCTGTGTCTTTGAGGATAAGGATGTTCCTTTCCTCTAGGTACAGTGAGGGTATCTCTGAAATTAAGGTGTTATGACCTACTTAAAAGAAGGACACAAAAATATTTTATAGCCTGCTTCGGGGGAGAAGGGTGAGGGGAGGGTGAGCGTGGCCTTCCTGCTTCTGTTCTTTCCTCAAATGCCAAGGGACTGTATTTTGGAGTAGAGTGTCTTGAACACTGTCAGTACTCATAAATGGAAGTGTCTTCCCTTGCTTGTTAATATGATGACATTTTTTCCCATTAGTACTGCTTAACTACAGAAGATCCCAAAATGGGGCATTCAAACGCTGGTTCCGTTAATATTGGTGGGCAGAATTACAAATAAGCCTCTGCTTACCACCCTGGTGAGCTACAGGAAGAGCCACACGTGGGGCATCTCGAGGGCTTGGGAGGATGAAGCGAGGACAGGCTGCTCCCAGCTGTACGCTGCCGAGGCCAGTGGGGACCGGGAGCGTCATCCTTATAGGATCCCCACCTGGAGGGCAGGAGGTTCTCTGAAACTCAGAACCTCATTCTTGAGAGTACAGCATCCGGAGTCAACCAGCTTTGGTCCAAATCTTGGCTCTGAATATTTTTCAATTACTCTGTGCATGAGTTTTCTCACCTATGAAAGAAGGGCGACAATGATGCCTCTGAGCAGACACTTAAGTCACCTCGGACCTGGCTGCACCTGAGAATCTTCTAAAAAATTTTTTAGCATAAGAATCTGTTAAGGAGCTTTTTCCTTGTATGTTATAAAAAATATTATTTATGTTAATTTTTGTTTTAAATAAGAATCTGCTAAGGAGATGCTTTTTTATGCTATGTTTTATGCAAAATTTTATGTATGTTAATTTTTGTTTTAAATGGCTTTACAGTTACAGAACAGTTACAAAAATAGTATAAGGCAGTCACATACCCTTTATCCAGCTTCCCCACTGCTGATAGTTTGTATTACTATGGTCTAGTTATCATAAGTCGCCACCGTTTTGGTGTCACCAAAGGTCCCTGTGTCATCCAGTAGGCATGACAATGCCATAAACCATCGGCGTCACTGAGATTTTACCAGTGTCTCTACTAACGTCCAGGATTCCTTTGCATTTACCTGTTAGATCCCCTTCGTCTCTTCAAATCTGTGATGTTCCTCAGTCTCTCCCGGTCTTCCATGACCTTGACGCTTTTGAAGAGTGCCAGTCAGGGAGTTGGGAGAAAATTCCTCTCTTCGGGTTAGTGTAATATTTTCCCATCCTTAGACGAAGGTTATGCATTACAGGAAAAGATACCACAGAAATAGTAAGCCCGTCTCAGGATTTCATAGCTGAGATTCATGATGTCAACATGGCTTATTATTAGTGATATTATCCTGGCTCACTTGGTTCAGGTGGTGTCAGGTGGATTAGCCCAGGGTAAAGTTACTATTTTTCCCGCTGTCATTAATAAATAACTTGGAGGAGATACTTTATGCAAACAGCCTGTTTGTCCTTACCTTTTTCTCTTCCTTGGTGCATTTTTCCTGCAACAATCACCACAATGTTCTAAGGGTGGTTTTCTAGTCCCTCATTTTTCCCTACATTTCTCAATTCCAATTTTCCACAATAAATACTATTTCTTCTTTCCCGTTTACTTATTTTTTATTTAGTTAGGTATTTATTGAAGTCATGGTGGGCTCAAGGATGTTTATTTTATTGGCTTAATAATCCAATGCTCCCATTATTTGTTTTGATACTTAAACCTAAGGCACTTTTCAAAATACCTGATCCTGGGGCTCTCTCCAGATCATCTGAGGGAGAATCTGTAGAAGTGTAGCGCAGGCAATTTATTTGTTTAAAGCTCCCCGTGTGCGCTAAATATTTAGTTCCTTAGTTCCTTCATTCTCCCCATTTGCCTCCTCCAAAAAGAAAAAAAAAATCCTTCTTCTCATCATTCTGCAGGTGTTGTTCCTGCACTGGCCGTTAGAGCACTGATGGCAAGCTGTAGCCAGCCATTCGGGGAACTGGCTCTGCTGTCATCTCCATTCCCTCGCCCCAGGCCACACACCCCTTAGCTTCACCTGGCCTACAACAGGTACTTGGATCCCCGAATTCCCTTTTATAGCAGCCTCCTCATGCAGAAATTCAGGTGTTATTGTCATTTTCACTGGGGTCAGGTGAAGGACAAAAAAGCTATGGCAGCCTTTAGAAAGTCAAGTTTAAAAAAGAGCCAAGGAATTATAACCTTCAGCTAGGAAGGGCTTTCTAAATGAATGGCAGAGTGACAGCCTATGGCAGGCTCACAGCAGGAGAGCTGTTTCAAAGGGCCCTGGCTCTGCCTTCCCAAGTCCCACAAAGCACTTTTCTGCTGATAGGACAGTTTTAAAGTGTGGAAACAACTCTCACCTACATGAATGCCTGATTTGGACACCTCTGAAATCATAATAACCAAATATATAAATTTAATTCTCTTCTTTAGTTGATCAATATGGAGCCAGATATGTTTTCATTCAAAGAAATGGTCTTCCTGAATCAGGAAATTGATCCTCGAGCATCCTTTAGCTGGTTTCCAATTACTCTCTGTCCCCAGGTGCCAAATCAATCTCATGATATTTTTAGAAACCTAATTGTTTATTTAGTCAGATTGATGCCAATAATATGTCCAAACTTAGATGAATCAGATTTAAAACCTGACTTGTGATGGAATGGAAGCTTAACCCCAAGTATACCATGGCAGGGGTTCCCCAGATTGTGCCACATGAGTCCAGGGAGATTTGTCACCCAAGTTGCTTTTCGCTTATTTTTTTCTTCATAGAGGTCAGTTGCAGCCTGAGTTTTTTCTAGCATGCATTCTCTATATTGAAAACATCTACTAAAATTTCAGAGGGATTCCAATTTCCAGGGTAAATAAATTAATGAAATCCATAATGACTAGAACAGTGAGGATCAATGTTTCATGATAGAACATAGAGATACTTCCAAGTTAAGTATATTAGAAATGCAAAGTATTAATTCAGCACAGCATCTAAGCCAGGATAAGGGGCATTTAGATGCTGCTGACAAAAACAAATCTCTCTTCCTGGAAGAATTTTAACCCAAGAGGAGAAGCAGTTCAAAGGTTTATTGTTGTCAGAGCCACAAACTCAGCACCCCTCTTGATAAAAGTCTTAGGTCCCTGACCCCAGTAAAGTTGCTACTCTAAAAGCCATTTGCGTATTGATCTCTGAAGAAAACCAATAGGTGCCAGGCAGGATGAGCATCTTTGGGAAACCAAGTCAGTGTACTCAGAGGGCAGTCTGAGTGACTAGACGGAGGACCTCAGAGCACTACGCTCTGAAGTGAGATTTGCAAACAGCTGGGCAGCCTGGGGCCCTTCTCCGTCTCTACAACAAGGCCCACTGGGGAGTGTAGTTCCAAGTAGGAAAGTCTGTCTGCTGGGAAACCCTAACTAGTCTTACTCTCCACTCTTCAAAAGAGCGCTGGCCTAGCCTGGATACCAGGCTGAGACAAAAGCACTTTCATGGGTAAATATGTTGGTAACCCTACAACAAGGGAACCCACCAATCTTATGTGTTAATCCTGGGTACACTGCCTTGAAGAAATGAAACAGTATTTCCTGTTTGAGGCTGAGATGGAGAGTCAGAGGCAGAAGAGTGCCGGGACTGTCAGGCTACCCAGCAAAGACTGAGGATTTAGAATTTCTAGACTAAGACTCAAGACTTTCAGTATCTCCGCACCTGGAGCAACAAGAGGAACATGGTGGCATCTCCTAGGATCAAACTACAATCATCAGTGTTCCACACTTGCAGGAAAAAAAATGCCTTTAGAAGTTTGCTTTTCAGCTGCTAATTCAATGTAAGTTTCTTTCAGTAACAGAAATTCAAAACACATTTACTAAACACCCACCAGGCACTGTTCTAGAAATAAGACAAAACTCTGCCCTCATGAACAGACAATAAATGAATAAACAATTTCAGACAGCAATTAATTTCATAAATAAAATGAATCTGAGTAAGACAGAGTGAAGGGAGCAGGTGCCAGGTAAGGCTGCCCTGAGGAGGACTCAGTGGTAAAGCCTGAACGCAGGGAGAGAGAGTTCCAGACCTGAGGAAGGTGACCCGTGGAAGATTGGGGCTTAGTAATGCTGACAGCCAGAAAGGCCAGGATGGTGCGAGCACAGTGGACGGGGCCAGATCCTGTACACCCGCCAGGCCATGCGCGCCATGCAACTTAAGCCTCTGGAAGGTTTGGGGTATTATAGTGGATAATGGAATATTTTATTTTGTGAATATGTCTACAGCTACTTATGGTGTGTATACTGTAAAAAGAGTGGGAAAATATTTTAGCTGTGACTTAGTAGCACTTAGTGCCTGAAACCTGGATGCCTAAATGCCCCGTAGCACCTCTGCCTTCTCTTTGCTCAGTAATGATGGTCACCACACGTATTTTACATCCTCAGAACCCCTCCACATGCTCGTTGCTGAAACATCAGAAAAACCATTTTCTGAAATTCATTTAACTAGAAAATATGATTCATCCTTATCAGCTTATTACAGATAACATCTTACCTCCATCAGTCAGAGGAAATTTTTTTCTTTAATCAGTTATCTCATTTTCTTCCTACAGGGATCCCAATCACCCTTCAGTACCTTATCATTATTATGAACCTTTTGGACCCGATGAATGTACAATGTACCTCTCCCACGAGCGAGGACGCAAGGGCAGTCATCACCGCTTTATCACGGAGAAGCGAGTCTTTAAGAACTGGGCGAGGACTTTCAATATTCACTTTTTTCAACCTGACTGGAGACCAGAATCGTTTGGTCTAAGTCATCCTGAGAATAAGCCTGTGTTCTGAGGAATGAGTGTGCTGGACTGTTATTCCAGGTAACCCCTGTACGAGACACAGGGACTCCGAACATCCTGAGTCAAAGAAATGGTAACAGAGCTGGTGGCAGAGAACAGCGTCACTGCTCAAGCAGTACCATGGACAGCTGCCCTCCAGACTCCACTGCAAAGCCCCGCAGTTGGTTTGTAAAGAAAATCCCAGAATGAACACATCCGAGTGTTTCTCTTTTCAAAGGTGTCACCTTAGGAGCTGAGCACTCATTTTAAAAGCATTTCAGATCTCTTGGTATTGCCTTCAAAACTGAAACATGAGCAACTTAACCATGTAAGTTGCATTCCTTTATAGAAACACCATGTCAAAAGACGTTTTTCTATAAAGTGGTACCCTTTCCTGATCTATAACCTTTGTCACCTGTTACACTCTGTATGTGTGATTTGTAAAAAGCAGCCTGAAAGTATAGATGATATTTCTGAAGAGCACATCACTGACTTTCATAAAGCAAATGTTTAATATTTATTTATTGAGAGTTTTTTAGTGCACTCTAGGCCAGTATTTTTATAGATTATGATTATGTGGTGATTTATCTTCCCTCGCTCTTCAATCCTGGATAATGGTTGGAAATGGCCTAGAATTGGGTTGATGAGTTTCTGTGTTCACAATGCTCACTGTTAGCATGCAATTGGTATTTGACTTAGAAATGTTGTGTTGCATTTTTTGAACCCCTAGGCTTTGGGAAAATTGTTCTTTTATAGAAAGAATAGCTAAGGCATTTTCTAATGTGCAGAAATGTTCCAAAAGGACAAGAATGAAAACCAAAAACTGTATTATTAAAACAAAAAGATGCTAACGATAAACTTAAAGATAGTTTTCTTTAGTAATAATTTATATAAGCAACTTTTCTTAAGCCCTAGTTTCCTCTTCCCAGAATGAGGTCACTGTAACAGACGACCTCTGAGGTTTCATCCCAAGTCTGAAGTTCCGCGAGCCTCTCGTTGACCTATCTGAGGACTTTGCGCTTGGAATGATGGGGCTCCAGCAGTAGCTGGAACCTTATTTTTTGGTGGGGGAGACTTTTATATTCCCATGCTACTTGTCTCCCTCTTCTGTTTAGAAACATACTTCCTCCTGCATCCCCACGGGCTAAAATCTACCCCTGCTTCTCTTGAAACATCACTACACGCACATATACACACACACACACACCACACATACATACACAAAAGACATTCTTCCGAGGGATTCCTTGGCTACAAGAGCAAGTACCTACTATTCCCCATACAACTCGTTCATCTTATGAACTGCTTAGACTCACTTCAGACTTCATTACACATCTTCTTAGATTATGTTCACTACCCCTTCCTGGTCTGAAGGAGTACAAAGGACGTATTTAAATAATAGCCAAGATCCATTAGTATTAATGATTTTTATTTAAATGAGTAATATTGTTCAAACGTAGTCTTTAAAAATATATACGATGTTTTCTTTACACGTGGCTTAAGAGGCACTGGTTTCTCTGACGCCAAATTTGAAGGCACCAGCAGCCTTTATTATGTATGGAGACTGAAATTATTTTACAGGCATGAACTGTCTTGGAATTAAAGAAGTCTCTCACATGACCACTTCTTGTCCCTTAATTGTGTGGAGTGCTGCTGGTGAAATGGGAACGCAGTCATCCAGGTATTCACATAACAAATACAAAGTGTTATTGGGATGTGGCTTGCCTTGTTAAAAGCCAGGGAGATTGACAGGGTTGTCCAAAACATACTGCTACACATTTTTAAATTTTCTCCTGATGTTTTAAGGGACTATGAATTTTATCCAACACAATGTCTTCCACAGCATGAACTCTGAACATACAGTGTTTTATGAACATATCAAAAAATGTGTGAATTTTGTACAATTTTTTTATAGGCCACCTGAACAATCACTTGAAGGGATGGTGGCTTACATGTAAACGGCTCCTTCAGCAATTCCTGTATTTAGGGACATTTGGAAATGCACAGCTGGGACATGTGAGGATGTAAATATATCGGCTAATCTAATAATAGCTCCCACCCATTCCTGTGTATTTAGGCCGTAGATTGTTCTTTCCAACAACAACAAAAAGAGACCATCATGATAGTTCTGTCTTTTTTGTAACTTCTACCACTCAAATACTCAAAAGAATGAAAAACAACCAAATTCTGAAAGCCCTGGATTGGCCAGGAAATACTTTAAATCTACATGTAGCTAGGATATGTGAATTCATATTCTTGAAAAACTATGGTGTAAATACGTGTAAGACATTATCATTTGGGCCGTGGTTTTATTATAGCATTAAAAGAAATGCCTAGAATTCTGATAGATTTGGTGAAGGGCCCGGTTGTGGGCAACTGAATTCTCATCTTGCTGCTACCATTTCACGATTGTCCGTCTCAACACCACTCAATCCCATTAAACAGAAACTCCGTTATAAAAAATGACTATGAAACCATGTTTATAGACCTCCGTGATTGCAATACCTGGTTGCCTTGGAAGCCTGAGTCACGCCCGTTAGGTTACGTACCTTTTTCTCCTGTCCCAGCTGTGTCATCAGCTCCCTCCCAGCTTTTAAGACCATAGTAATACAACGCCACAGCTGGCAGATCCACGGCTTCTGTTATTTCAATGCAAGAACATTTGGCAGAGGCCATTACAATAGATGGCCATTATGGGCAAAGAGACAGGAATTCACAAACAAAATCAATCACTTCAAATGGCCCATAAAAAGAGGAATCTCACATTTAATATTCCACAGTAAATATTCACCCAAGAAAGCGTACATTAAAAGAACATTAGGAGGTAAATATTCAGTGTGCTGCGTGGGACTTAGCTGTGTGATTTCCATTACCACTAATGGGTGTTTGGCAACTAAGTCCCTGTGCTTCGCTAACCCTGGTGCGTACTGAGGAGGGCTAGATGTAAAATCCGGGCAATTCAGGAACTGCTAAGGTCATAATCTTTTCTTCAAAAAAGTAAATGAAAGCAAAACACAAAGTACTGTACCTAAAAGAGAAATGTGTGTGTGGTCTCTCGGAAGCCTTGGGTGACTGCCAAGTTTGTGCATCAGACTCTGAACAACATGTCTCAACAGAGATTATCTTGGTTACCTGAAGTTTTCTCTCCATTACTGATCTACTTGAATTACGTTAGAATGGAAGAAAATAATCTTATTTTGAATAAAGACTCCCTTGAAAAATTAAAATTATTGAAGCCAAGATGCGTGGATTGCTTGAGCTCAGGAGTTTGAGACCAGCCTGAGCAAGAGCGAGACCCCATCTCTACTAAAAATGAAAAACTAGCCATGTATAGTGGGCTATGCCTATAGTCCCAGCTACTCCAGAGGCCTAGGCAAGAGGATTGCTCAGGCCCAAGAGTTTGAGGTAGCTGTGAGCTATGATGCCATGACACTCAGAAAAAAGAAAGAAAGAAAGAAATTAAAATTATTGACTTAAAAGGTAAAAGAATGCCAAGTAAAAGTGGAAGGAAGAAGTTGAAATTCTGTTAGGATTGAGACTGTGCTATTTAAATGCGTATGTATTCCACACTTAATGTAGCACCTGCCGAAATATTTGCCCTTGTGTAAGGGAAACCTGATTTCAGAAATACACCCTGGATTCCACCAAAGTAGTACTTCAAACTGTTAAACAGAGGGACCCCGAGAGAAGGGTACATGCTGCTAAGTCTCTGGCCCTGCCATGTTGGGAGGCGACGTTAATATTCTGCATATTTCCCACCTGACCCGATCATTCCTTCCATTCTCCTTGCTTCTCTCTTGACCCTCATCCTGTCACTTGTCTCATTTTCTCCCTGTCTTCTTTTGTCCACAGTGTGCTCCTAAACCAGCAGTCTTTGGGGCTGTTAACGTCGTCCTTGCAGGATTTGTCACTAAAGACCTGCCTGGGAACAGGTCAGGTCCTGCCAGAGTGATGCCCGTGCTGGGTGGAGGAGTAGCCTGGCTACAGGACAGGGTACTTCAGAAATACCATCCTGGGGTGCACCGGGCCAGGGAGGGGCAGAGGAGGGATTGCAGAGACCAGACTTTCAGTGCTAATGCCAAGGCGATCCCAGGCACGAGGACAAGGGGCTCCTCTCTCAGAGGGCCACCTCCAAGTGTAATAAGCTGTGAGGTGGGGTGTGTGAGGCCTGGGTTTTAGCCTGTGCCAGAAGGTACTTTGGAATGGAAAGAACTAAGAAAGTGTAGCAAGGCTTAAAAATGAACAAAAGTAATCCCTCTCTTCTAATTTACTCATCCCCCACCTACTCAGGGTATTGAAATACAAATGCAAAAAAAAAAAAAAAAAAGACTGAAATCCTGTTTCTTTCTACACAGTGCCCTAATATTATATGCTAGCTTGGACTGTCCTTTGTCTTTTCATGTATGTGTCTTGTTAGTGTAATTAGATTGTAAGCTCCTTGAGGGCAGAGACTGTTTCCCCTCGCTCTCTGTAGCCTCATACCTAGAATAGTGCCTTGCACACAATAGGCGCTCAATAAATGTCTGTTGTTGTTGATGACCTCTTAATGTTGGCCCCTTGGATTGTTAAATTGGGTATAAATACATTTTTCTATTTTAAAAGTACAAGAACTTATAATATAGTTAAATTTTAAGTGAGGTTTTAAAGAGTTAATTCTTAAACCAACAACATCTTTAATCAACAGACCTGACCTAGATTTGGGTGGATGATGTTGCTGAATTCATTAGGCTTGCTAATGCTGGCTGTACCAAGCACACAGGTGAAGTCAAGTTCAGCAAGCTTTGTGTTTTTGCTGTTAGAGAACTGCTCTTAGCACAAATTAAATTTAATATTGACAAACGCGGTACCATCTGCAGAAAGGCGGAAGAACAGCTTGGGCTCTGACTTCTGTGGTTCGACTACAAACAGAAGGCTGAAACGAGACAAGTTATAACCTGTTTTAAAACTTGACAGCTTCCTAAAGCTGCTGGGACTCCAACTGGTGGTTATTGAGGGTCTATAAAAATTAAGTATACATTTATCTTGAAAACAAAAGCACCGCTTTTGTTCCCATGAAGCAGATCTCAAACGGTTTCATCTCTGCCAGAATGTGAGGGAAAGGAGAACTCTTGGGAAAGGTGTCTTCAGGGCAGCATCCAGGCTCCTGAATCTTGCTGTGGCCATCCAGCACCTGGTTTTCGGTTACCTCCAACTTCAGGAGGGGGCAACAGCCGGTAAGCAAAGGTGAGTCAGCTGCCCCGGGGGAGCCTCTCCAAAGGACCATGTCATTACCTTCCTGAGCACATAGACACTCCGGGACACCCCCTTCATCTACATACTAATTTCACATACTGATTTCATTGTGCGATCTCAATTTCATTTTTAAAGCATAGGAAAAGGGCTAGAAAACATTGCCTTAAACTTCGAGGGTGCTTAATTCTGAGTGGATAGCATTATAGGTTTTCTCATACTTTCAAAATTTTATTACCATCACGAAATAGTATTTCACAAAATTTTAAGAATGTCTTTACACACTACATCCATCATCTCAAGGGTGATGTCTTTAGCTCTTTAATCTCAAACTAGATACGGGATATCTGTGGGATGGGATCAAAATCTTCACAAGTATATTGTATCTACCATGCTTTGCACAATGTCATTTGTGACATACATTGTTTTGCCATACATCTATTATCCCATTTTGCAAATAAACTGAGACTAAAAGAGGTGGTCTATCTGGCTCCCTAGATGAGGGAGATGGGAGCAGATTCACACCCTGGCACCTACCAAGGGCCCTTCCAGCTGCTTTGCATAACAAATGCATTTAATCCTCCTCATAGTAATTGCATGAAATGAGTTTTTTTGTTTGTTTTTGCAATTTTTGGCCAGGGCTGGGGTTGAACCCACCACCTCCGACATATGGGGCTGGCTCCCTACTCCTTTGAGCCACAGGCACTGCCCGAAATGTGTTCTTTTATCATTCTCCTTTTACAGATGCAAACATAGAGCCATAAGACCCTTCAATAGCTTACCCAAGGTCATACCTATGAAGAGGAAAAGAGAGATTGGAAGCCAGAGGGTCTTCTCTGGAGTCCCTGGCCTTGGTCACCACGTACTTCTTGGCAGAACTATAATCCTAAAGGCAACAATTTCTATTACAGTGTTCATCAAGTAATATTGGACAAATATCAGATAATGTCATGAATAAGTAAATTATGAAGCAAAAATGAGGACAGTCCTGCTAGCCTTGAAGCTAGCAGAGTGTTTGTTCTATTGTGTTGAATTTTCTATTTACTATTCTCTTGCTTTCTAAATACTTTTATTACATATAGATATCTAAAAATACAATATCATTTAGTTTTGCATATTTATAAACATTATAAGACTGTAACAATGTATCCAGTCTTCTGAAACTTGCTCTTTTCCTAAGACTTATCCATTTCCTGTGCATATAACTCCAGTTTATTTTCACTATTGTATAATCCTGTTGTGTGACTATCCCATAGTTTATTTTTAATCCATCCTTCTGTCAGTGAACATTTGGGTTTTCTGCTTGCTACTAATATATACAAGGCTTTTATGAACATTCTTAGAAAGTTCTTCTAGTGCCTGTAGACATGTTGTAGAGTTCATACCTAGGAATAAAACTGTTTGCCTGGTCATGATCCTGCCAGATTATTTTCTGTAGTGGTTGGGCATCTTCTTCTCCTAGTGGTAGGCACCCATATCTTTGCCGACACTTGGCATTTCCAGACGGCACATTTTTGCCCAGCCAGCAAATGTAAATTATATCTCATTCTGATCTTAACTTGTATTTCCCTCATTCCTTGTGAGGTTTACTATTTTTTGCCATGTCTATTCTCCATTGGTGTTACTTCATCTGTGTAATAGCAATTCATCTTTGTCCATTTTTTAATTCATCTTACTTCATTTTTTTTTCTTTTTGTCTTGTAAAGAATTCTTCATATATTCTTGATACCATATTTTGCTGGATATATGTGTTCTGAATGACTCCCGCCAACTTGTGGTTGGCCGTGTCTTCCTCACTATGACGCCTTTCAATGAACAGAAGTTTTTAATTTCAGTGCCATGTTTTCTATCTAATGGGATTAGAGGTTCTTATTTCTTATTTAATAAATCATCCACTGTTCCTGATCATTAAGTATTTTCCTATTTTCTATTCTAAAGATATCAAAGTTTTTGTCTTTCACATGGTAATCAAGGATTTTTTTTTTATAATATGAGAACTCATTTTTGTTGTTACATAGATACCAACTGTCCCAGCATCCTTTACTGAAGAATTTAATGTTCCCTAGTAATCTGAAATCAAATTTCCATATACGTGTGGATTTATTTCTGTTCTCTGCATTCTGATCAGTTCTAATTCAATTGTCCTTCCCTGTACTAATACTAATCACAGTCTTAATCACTATAACTTTATCATAAGTTTTGGTATCTTATAGAGCAATTTCCCCCTCATCTTATTCTTTTTCCTGATAAATGCTTTGCTTATTTTTTTTTATTTTTTGTTACTAATTTTTACTGAGGTATAAATTTCATTCAATAAGTACACAAACCTTATATAGAGAGATTTATGACATTTCATAGTTTGCATCAGAACTACTAACTCTGCTATTGACAGTCTTTGGGGTAGTTTCCGGTTTAGCCTACTATGAACACAGCTGTTGTGAATATTCTTATACATGGTCCTTTCAGTCTTCTATAATAAAGTGCCATAGACCAGGTGGTTCATAAACGACAGAAATTTATTTCTCACAGTTCTTGAGGCAAGAAAGTCCAAGATCAGGGTGCCGCCATGGACATGTTCTGCTGAGCCCTCCTCCACATTGTAGACCGCCATCTTCACATTTTAGGCTCATTTGGCAGGAAGATGGCAAGAGGGATATTTGAGATCTCTTCTAATTAGGTCACTGCTCCCATTCACGGGGGCTCATTACTAAATTACTAATTATTTCCTAAAGCCCCACCTCCTATGCCAACCCCTTGGGGAACAGGCTGCTGCTGATGAAACTGACACACATTCAGGTTGTAACAGCGGCCAGAGTTCATTTCTATTGGATAAAGGGCCAGGGGTAGAATCACTGAGTCACTGGGCTTTAGTAGATCTTTCCAAATGGTTTTCTAAGATAGGTGCACCAGTTTACTCTCCTACCAGCAATGATGAAAAGCACCAGTTATATCACATACTTGGCAACTTTTGATATTGTCTGTCCTTATAAATTTAGCCCTTTTGCAGGCTGTATAGTATCTCATTAAGCTTTCAGATTTTATTTCCTTGATAACACTGAGCATCTTCTCATATGCTTATTAACCGTATGCACCTCTTATTTTGTGATGTGTCTGTTCAAAGCTTTTGCCCTTTCTTTATTTGGGTTGTCATGTTTTTCTTATTTGTAGGAATTCTCCATATACCCTTGATTCAAAGGCCTTACTTGGATGTAGTTACAGCAGTGTGTAACTTGCCTTTCACCATGATAATAGTATATTTTGGTGACCAGAAGTTCTTAATTTTAATAAAGTACAATTTGTCAACATTTTGTGTATAATATAATTTGTGTCTCATTTAAAAAACTTTTTACTTAGTTCAAAATCATGAAGGTAATCTCTTCATGTTTTCTTCTAGAAATATATTTTTTTTCTTGTTTTCATACTTGAATTTATGATCCATTTCAAATTGGCCTTGAAGGATGATGTGAGGTAAGGGTCAAGGTTCCTTTTTCTTCCCTTAGCTAATCTAATTGAAACAGCAACATTCATTATAAGTACCAGCCTTTCTCCACTAAATTACAATGGTGTTTGGTGATAAATTGGATTACCATATACGTACTGGATTATGTCTTGACTCTGAATTCTGTCCCATTTTTTCATCCTTATATCATTACATTGTCTTAAGTATTGTAACTTCATAGTTCTTGATATTTAGAAGTAGAGAGTATCTGTATCATTCATCTCCTTCAATATTGCTTTAACTATTCTTAGCACTTTGTATTTCCACATAATTTTCCACATTTAATAAAACCCACTGCGCTTTTCATTGGGATTGTATTGATTCTATGGATCCCTTTGGGGAGGGCTGCTTCTGTACTCCCATGGGTATGAAATGAATTTTTTTATATAGAAGTCTTTCACATTCTTTCTTATATTTATTTCTAGGTATTGACAGATTTGTTTGGTGCTATTATAAGTGATATTTTTTCAATTTCATTTTCAACCTGTTTGTTAGGATGTAGAAACACAATTGATTTTTGTATATTGATCTCATGTCCAGCATTGTAGCTTAGTGAAGTTAGTGATTCTAAAACATACTTTGTAGATTCTTTGTATTTTCTTCATGCTCCTGTGCATACTGACAGTTTTATTCCTTCCTTTTCAATATTCTATTTCTTATTTTCTTATCTTACTGAGTAAGACTTTAGTGTTGATCAGCAATTATTAGAGTGATCATCTTTATTTTCTTTCCAACCTCAGGGAAAATTGTTCGATATTTCACCACTAATAACAATGTTAGTTGTATGTTCTTCATCTGAATTACTCTATCAGATTAAGACAGTTCCCTTCTATTTCTACTTGGCTAAGACTATTTTTAATGTGTTGGATTCAAATAAGTGATTACTCTGCATCCATGAAAATGGGAATATAAATTCTCTCCTTTGTTTCTGTAATTGTGTTGAATTACATTGGATAAAGAAGCAAACTGAGGCACTATAAAATTTTCAAGAGTTTCTTTGAGTAAACAGCAATTCATGAATAAGGCAGCTCCAGAAAAGCAGGGGTCCAGGGGTTCCTATTGAAGAAGGTTACGGACAGGCTTTTATAAAAGTGAATGCAGAAGTCACACAAAGAAAATATCTGTTTGGTTACAGTTACAAAGTTGTCTTATTTGGTCTATCTGGAAGGTCCCTGGTTATATACAGGCAGTCCTCAGGTTACAGACAACCTGATTTACAGGGTTCCATACTTAATATGGGCACCAAGCCTTCCTATAAGGATAATTTATAAGTAAATAATTATAATAATTCAGGAACTAGTGTTCTTCTGTGTGTGTAAATGAAATCACATGGCGTGAGCAGCTCATTGGTGCAGCGTCTTTACACGGGCGAGTCTCACTGAAGGAGAAGCAGCCTATCTTCTGTTCTTTGTTGAGACTTTTTTTAATGTTCCAGAATGTTATCTATTGTGAAGGAAACGTAAGAAGATGAAGAACCCGAAGATCCACAGCCAAAAAAGTTTACAACAAAAGAAGTGAATCTCAGTGAATCAGGATTTGCAAAATTTGAGGAGCAAGGTCCCAATGTTGAGCAGCTTACACCTGCTACATGGCCATTTATCATGAAAAAAAGGAAAAGGTTGCGCAAAGAACCCTACATATCTTTTTCAAAAAGACTGACTTCTTTTTAATGTTCTGTTTGTTTGAACTAAAAGAAAGCACAATAGTTTCTACAACTTATTATGGCACAGGGGTATTATTGTTTTTATTATTATTACAATATTATTCTGGGGTTTTTTTGTTTGTTTTTTTTCCCGCAGGATCTTGCTCTGTCCCTGGACTAGAGAGTAACAGTGTCATCATAGCTCACAGCAACTTTAAACTACTAGGCTTAAGCAATCCTCCCAAGTAGCTGGACTACAGGCATGCACCACCACACCTGGCTAATTTTTCTATTTTTTGTAGAGACACAGTCTTTTGCTCAGGCTGGTCTCAGACTCCTGAGCTCACGTTTTCCTCCTCCTTTGGCCTCCCAAAGTGCTAGGATTACAGGTGTGAGCCACTGCACCCAGCCTCATTGTATTATTATTACCACACACGAGCCATAGCATTATTATAATTACTATTGCCATTTATGCACTATTCATCAAGGATTAGCGTTACATAGGACATGCAACCTGAAGACATTCTCAGGAATGTGTCTTCTCTGTAACCCAGGGACTGCCTGTGTTGGCTGCTTCTGACTGACTAGATAAGCATCAGATATTTACAACAAATAACTCAAGTTAGATTTTGCCTATGGTTGAAAATCCAGCAAGGTTACGGCCACTTACGAGGCTTGAGTAGCTTTGTCCACTGATGGATTCTTCAGGCCCAGTCTTCATGTTAGTTTACTTAAACATGTTGATGATCAAATGTTCAGAAACACATTACTGAAATAAACCCCACTTGGTCATTATGTAGTATCCTTTCTATATATTACTATCTTTAAGTGCCATTTTTTTAAAGGACTTTCAGAAAGATGGAAACTTTACATCTTTTGTACTAACCTAGGTTGAGGTGGAACACATTCTTCCTAGTAAAGCATCACAAGAATGGAGGAGCAAGAATCCAACGTACTCTATTCTAATATGAAGGCATTAGATGAATTAATACAAGAGTGGGTAGGAGAGTGAGCAAGTGGGAAGAGGGGGGGAGGGAGGAGGACGGGGAGTCACGGTGTAGGGCACACCTCTTGGGGGTGGGACACAATTATAAGAGGGACTTCATCTAACAGATGCAATCAGTGTAACCTAATTCTTTTACCCTCAATGAATCCCAAACAATACAAAAAAATTATAATAATAAAAAGACTTTTACAAGAGTGTTCACAAGATGGCTTGGTCTATAATTTTTCTTTCTTGTATTAACTTTTTCAGGTTTTAATATCAAAGTTATGAATGGATCAGAAAGTATTTCTTCTTTTTCTATTTTGCGTAAGAGTTTGTGTAATATAGGTTTTGGAAGTGTTTGGAAGAATTGAAGCCATTTGTGTGAAGTTATTTTAAATTATAGATTCAATATCTTTAGAACAATAAATTTTACTCCCCAAGTTCCCTCCCAGGCCCACTGGATATTTTCCTACCCAAAGGCTGTAGTACAAGGTTAAGCATTGCCATTTTGTATAAAAATAAAAGTGAGGGGAAAGCAGTAGCTTACACACATAAACACATCACAGCCAAAGAGAAAAAAATGCAATGCTACTCAGCCCTCATTCAGTAGTTAGCTACAAGATCGTAGCTGATAGCTCTGGCTTGTATTTCCTTTGCCCTTGGCCAGAAGGTCAGTTGGTCAATTCTCTATCTTCTCTATTCTCTCTAAAGTCCTCAGTTGTCCTGCGTTTTATTTTGATTGCTATAGTTTTTCATTAACCTTTACTATACTGGTCATGGAACAGCTCTGGGGCATCATAAAGAATCCCCTGGGTCCCACATATCCTCCTTGGCCCCAGTGTGTAGCAGCAATTCAATTTCCCTTTGGTAATTGGAATCAGTCACTCCAGCCAGTAGGGTAACCCCTTATTTGGGGCCTGTTAGTTTAGTGATCAGCCTCCAAGGACCAGGCAGTCTTCTCTTCAAATTTGGTGAAATGACTGGTGTGTCTCCCAATGAAAGCCTTCTCCCCACCCCAAATTATGATCTCAGATTAGTAGGATGTAAGCACTCCAATTTGTACAAATAATCAACATATCGAATCCCAAATGGCATAAATGTATTTATGATCTATGTACAAATGACTTAATAAAAAATAATAATAATATTTTACCTCGAAGTTGTCAAGTACAAGAAGCAGGTTCTTCTGTTAATGGGGTATCAGGTGCACCAGAGAGAGGACCCACTCTCACTTTCAGCTCTGTCCCCACGCCTATGCCACTTGGTCAGGGGGGAGATAGCACCACGTACGTGATGGCCTCTGATGCAGAGCCCACACAGTAAAATGGAACCCTCACCACCCAGCTGATGTCATAACTGAGTCTTCCGTAAGCCATTTCATCTTCAGTTAGGCCAGCCGTTTCAGCACTATGGGGCACGTGGCAAATTCAGTTACTTCTAGGGGTGTAATGTCTTCACCGCACTTCCTTTGCTGTGAAGTGAGTTCCCCAATCAGACTCACTGGTGAGCAGCATGGCACGATGCAAAAAATGCAAGGAATCTGAGTCCACGGAGGCTGATGCTGGTAGAGGCCTTAAAGAAGGAATGCAAGTCTTGTTCAGGCTGGTCTTGAACTCAGCCAGGGTGCCCGGCCTCATGGCTGTGATTCCACACTCAGAACATGGCTATTTGAATGAGGATGAATTTTTGCCTACTCTGTAATGAAGGAGCCAAATATGATCGACATATTTTTGGGTGACAGGACCCACTGTTGGGTCATGGAACAGTTCTGGAGCATCAGAGAACCCCCTGGGTCCCACACACCCTCCTCTCTATGATGCCCCAGAGCTGTTCCATTGACCCAACAGTGGGTCCTACCACAAAGTGGCTGAAGAGAAGCGCTGAGAAGAGATTGAAAAGGAGCAGTGGATGCAGAAAACCTAGGAAGAGAGCCGCAGGGCCCTGCAGGCAGAGTTAGGAATGTTTCTAAAGGGGGACTTAAAAAGGGAAGGTTAGAACAATATGAGAAGCTTCCGCTGGGTTCCATGACTGGATCACTGATATCACTAAAGAAAACAGAGTCATGGGAGTGGTAGAAACAGAAGCCAGATTACAAGGGCTTCTCAAGGAAGGCATGGCAGGGAAGCCAAGTGTGAATGCAGTCCCCTCGTTCAAAGTAATAATGGCCATGAGGGTGGGCACCCTGGCTGAGTTCAAGACCAGCCTGAACCAGACTGAGACCTCATCTCTAAAACTAGCTGGCCATTGTGGTGGGCGCCTGTAGTTTCTGTTTCTTGGGAGACTGAGGCAAGAGGATCAATGGAGTCCAAGAGTTTGAGGTTGCCGTGAGCTCTGACACCACAGCACTCTACCCAAGGCAAGAAAGTGAGACTCAAAAAAAAAAAAAAATTAATAGCTGTGAAATGAAGTAGACAAAAGCTCTGCAATGTATTTACAAGAGAACATAGGGTTTTGAGGAGAATTCTTAAGATAAGGAAAACTTGAACATCTTATACAATGTAAGGGAAAGGATTTCTATGTAAAAAGAAATTAGGAAGAGATGAGAGATGAGGGTGTCAGTAAGGAAGATCCCAAAAGAAGGGATGGAGTCAATATTTCAAAGTAGTGGGATCTTGACCTCAACCTCTGAGCCCAAAGAAGTGGGGATGGCTGTGATGAAAGAAAGTAGAGGCAAATTTGTAGGAGGTAGGGCAGGAAGTTGAGCTGGTTACCTGCCTCAACTTAATTTTCAGATTATAGGTGACAGAACTGAGTAGGTGGAACAGGAGGATTGAATAAAATATACAATTTTGAAAAGAACAACAGTGGAAAATAGAGAGGGAAAGGAATAGGGAAATTAATCTGGTTGTCTTGACATCATGGTTCAAATTTCACTTCCCCCTTGAACTGACAGTCCAGATAAGTGAAATATTAACAGCATATCTATACAGCAACTAAAAACAGAAGTTCTCCTTTAAGCTCCTACCCTACAGCTCTGAAGTGGCACTTATCTTATTCTGCTATGTAGTTCTTCCAGGTGCCTTTCCAGAATCAATTTCTAACTCTGTAAGGAATCATATTTTTGTATTCCTTGTGAGCATCTACTGGGAAGCACATTAACACCCAGTGTTTCAATAACTAATGTTGTACAACCACTCTATACTAGCAGGGTAAAACAGCAATCTTTTCTAATCATTCTCGCAGTGCTGGGGCTCAACTAGGTGGTTCTCACTTGGGTGTCTCTCCTGTGGTTTCAGAAACACTGGGAGGCTCCTTCCCTCAGTCTCTGGAGCTTGATGCTGCCTCCGCTGAGCTGTCCTCCAGAATTCGTACTCGCGACTTCCCCAGATAGCTTGGGCTTCCTCCAGGAATGGCAGCTGAGTTCCAAGAGCAAGTTTTCTAAGAGCGAGCCAGACACGCACTACAGCACTTTTTATAGTTTAGCTTCTGAAAACACACAGTTATTATTCAGTAACATTTTATTAATTAGAATTAAATCACTACAGCAAGCCCATATATGAGGGGAGGGAAAGTTAGACTCCACCTCTCGAGGAGAGGAGTGTTAAAGACTTCTCAGACACCTTGCACATAAACGCTAATTAGATGCTGTACCTAAGTACTTGTTATGTTTTGAAAAGAAGAGATGGGGCGGCGCCTATGGCTCAGTGAGTAGGGCACCAGCCCCATATGCTGAGGGTGGTGGGTTCAAACCCAGCCCCGGCCAAACTACAACAAAAAAATAGCCAGGCATTGTGGCGGGCGCCTGTAGTCCCAGCTGCTCGGGAGGCAGAGGCAAGAGAATCGCGTAAGCCCAAGAGTTGGAGGTTGCTGTGAGCTGTGACGCCACGGCACTCTACCCGAGGGCGGTACAGCAAGACTCTGTCTCCACAAAAAAAAAAAAAAAAAAAAGAAGAGAAAGCATGATGCACAGTCTTAAAAGGCCTGAACAGAAATCAGTAATGATGCTAAAGAGTCGATTAACCCACCAAACACGCTGCCCATGGCCATTTTACAAGTGAGTGTAATCTTCTTTTACACTCTCTTTTTAAGAGGCAAAATTGAGCAGTGTAGACTGGACAGGTGTGGAGGATCAGCTACTCCTGCTGGCGTGTGTGTGCGCACACCACCTGGAGTCTTTGTTAAAATGCACAGATGGGGCCTGAGAGTTGGCATTCCCAGCGAGCTCCAGGCTGAGGCCACAGCCCCACAGGTCCCTCACCAAGAGCAAGTTAGTAGAAGGGGCTGAAGGTGACTGCGTGGCTCCTGTGACCCCACCCTTCTCTCTGGCACCAGAGGTCCCTATGTGCTTACGAGAGCTCTGCCTTCCACCCAGCTGAACTCCTGACGCCAGCGAGGTCAATCCGCTCTCCCATGGACGTTAAAGACTGTCATGAAAGGAAGAGAGTGTTTCTCCTCTCCCTGGTAGTAGAAGCACGGCCTATGAGGCTGAGGAGTCACCAGCCATGTGAGAAAGCCAGGGTCCAGGAGGTGCCAAGAGAGAGGAGAATCCAGGGGCCATTCCAGTGCTTTAGGAAATTCAGAGCAGACTTCCTTCCTGCAATATTCTAAGAGCTATCCTAATACCCTTCCAGACAACTTCCCTCTTGGCCTAAATTTTTTCTGCGGGGGATTTTATTTGAAACTATAAAAGCTTTAACAAGGGGTGAAGAAAGAAGGGGAGATGTTGTCCTGGAAACACAGTCTTGGAGTTCTGCACTATTATCCCAACATCTGGGGCCTGCAGGTGAGGACAGACTGTCCATCAGATAACGCTAAAAGTCTGTTTCCAACAGCGTGGGAAGGCCACGGAGAGGGAAGACACTGGACAACTAAGGCTGAGGGGAGACCGAGAAAAGCCTTGACCTACCTAAAACAGGAAAAAAAAAACACAGAAAAGAGGCAAGACAGTGAAACTGTTACCCAAAAATCATGTCTGCTGAAACACAGGACAGCCTGGGAGTAGCAAAGCTAATATTCCTTAAAGGGTGCCCAGTCCCTGGACCTAACTGGGAGTTTAAAGCAAGATAGACCTGCCTGGCAAAGCGCAAAACATTGACCCTGTCCTATATGTCACACGTCGTGGCATGTGTTTTACAGTTACAACCTTATTTAACGACCTCTGAGACAATGTCACTCATGCTACCTCTGAAACTCTAGCACAGTCACAGCTGCTACTTCCAAGGTCAGAATTGGAAAACTGAATGTGGGTCACAGCACGAGTCACCCCTGGCCGACCCTATGACAGAGTATTCCTAGGCAAAACTCAAAGTCCTTTATAAAGTCTGGGTCTGCAAGCAGCACAGGTGACCCAAGGATGACAATGCCACCTTTCCACGTACAGAGTAAGTTCTTAATAACCAGTTTCTTGGCTACACCTTCATCTACCCCAGTGCCCTTCCTCTAGGATCGACACTGTTAAACCAAAGGTTTCATGACACATTTCCAAAACAGTAAATTCTTTACACAAAAACAAAACAAAAAAGCCTGGTTCCCCCCAAGGTGTGCTGACCGTGAACAGATGAACTAAAAGGCTTTCCTCTCTAAGCGGCAGGTAGGCAGCCAGCAAAAGAACAGCAATATTGGAGACGGCTTTCTTCGTGGCGGATGCCCTGGAGTCTGAGGTGTGACAGGAAGCAATGAGGCTGGTCCCATAGCGCAAAAGCAGATACTGATCTCATTATTTGATAGCCATACCTCACAATGTGTTTATAAAATATTTCTTTCACACGTTAAAACAGTTATCTACTACAGATGGGCTTAATTTTGATAAAACCAACTGAAAAAAAAAAAGTTATATGCTAATGCAACATTTATTGTAAAGATGCCAGAAACACATGAGTCAAAATTTCAAATTATGATTCCCACAGTAACTGTAACTCTGCTATACAACATACATAATGGACAAAATGCTATCAACATATCCCATAGTAGAAAATACTCAGTAAGCAGAAATAAGCTGAGTTATTCTTGCTGTGGGAATCATCACTTTCAACTAGCTGAGACTATATAAAGATTGAAACCAGAAGTGCATAGATTATTTTTTGTATTTAATTCTACATTTTTCTTGATCCAATTTAATAAGCTTTGCATCCAAACTACATTTTCCTTTCATAAACTGCAAATGCACGTCTTTTGTAATTTTCAGATCCACACCATTTGGTTTTTTTCTTACGCGGGCTGCCTTTGCAGGATGGCATCATTATCCTTTGTCCCTCCCTGAAATGTCAGGACATGTCTGCTGGGATCCATTTGTCTATATTCCTTTTCTCCCTGAAGGACACTGTGGGGGAGGAGGGAAAGAATACCAAAGAGACAAGAATCACGTGGGGTAGCTCAGGCCGGCACATAAGAGCAACAGAAACAGAGACACCGTCACCGTTCACTTCCCCCTTGGTACCTCTCTAAGCAGAAATAAGAACAATAATACCACCATATACTTACAGTTTCCTAAGCATTTAGTCGTAATATCATCTCATCTGATTCTCACCACCACACGGCAAGAAAGGCAAAAAGAACCTATCATTCTGTTCAGCTTTTGTGACTCAAGTGGAATATATTTAAGGATGGGTTTTTATGTTATCATTTAAAGTCTGGGCCATTTAATTGCACTTACAGTATTTCCAAATATACTCACTTACCACACGCAGAGGATTTACTTATCACTGAAGGCACAATATACTCTATGTAAAAAGATTACGGTTATGAGCTAAACATTTAACATACTTTAAGCTTTTGGCTTTAACTATATTCTGAAGATTTAATAATGAAGCGGAGAGAGAAATAACTGCCCTTTGAAATTCTGCCTCGGCAAAATTAATCCTGTATATTATATCCGGTATTATTTCTCCCAGTTTGCTTTTAACAGAGAAGGGCACCTTCTACAACCTCTGAAGAGGAATTCTTTTCTTTCCAGCAGTCCTTATCATGAGGGTATGTTTCATTATATTTAAACCAAATTACTTTGGCTCAAAAACAATCGTAATTTCTTTACCACTCTAAATAGGTCTGCCCCCACCATGATGTTCATGACCTTGTGCAAGTGTCTGGAGGGTAAGACGGTCAATCTTTCTGTGTCTCAGCACCACTGTGATCAGTCTATTCAAATGGAAGTTTATTTTCCCTCCTTTTTATGTACACAGGATCCTTCCCTATGTGGTCAGGTACATTTTCCTTCTTCATTTTATTTACACCAATAAAAAGATCAATGAAAATAAAGATTCAGAGCTGGGAAAAGCTTCAATAGCATTTATTGTAACTGGAGAGATAATATAGTCAATCCTTTGCCTGTGAAAATAAGTTTTAAAGGGGTTATATTTTTAAGTGCAAAAAAGAAAAAGAAATCCTAAGAAATATTAATTTTAGGTTTTATTGTAGAGGAAGAGCTTTACAATGAGTAACAATGAACACATAAATTCTTGGATAAAACACGCAATGGTATCCCCTGGAACATAAATACTGAACTTTCAGGCTCCCTCCAACCCCACCATATGCAAAAGTTGGAAAAGAAAAATAATATTTGAAGTTGATCACAAAACACAATCTTAACACTATTTACAAGATAAAAATTCAGCAATGGGAATACGAGGTCTTGTGTCTTGTCAGAGACCAGAAAAGGGGCTTCAGCCTCACGGGATTTATCACTCAGACACGAGGATAGGGCCAGAAGCGTAAGTTTTCTAAACAGGTCATCACCTTCATGGGATTCTCCTTGGGGAAAATGTAGATTCAGCCAGTGGGCAAGGTGTAACCTAAACACAATGAAATAAAGTCCTCGCTAGCTGTCCCTTCCAGTTTCAGGTAGAAAATGAAAAGGGGGTAACCGATTGTAAAGGATCACAGAATGCTGAGAAATGAAAAATGATGGGTTTATTTCTCGTGAGTAATTAATATGTGAAACTCCAAAGGATCTAACCTTTCCAGATAAATGGTAGCAAATAAGGTCCTGAAGACTGTCAGCACCATAGATTAGGACATCAATTTCTCATCTGTGCTTATAATTAAGCTACGGAATTCCATGAGTGACCAAGAGTAAAATATTACTACATTAATGAATAAACCACAGGAAAACTCTGGGAACAGGTAAGTGGTCCAGGAAAACAAGACTGTCAAATGAATTATTATCCCTTCATACAACAGTTATGATATAGTCGCTGCATTCTTGAAGAATATACAAAGAAAGAGAAAAGGCTAAAAATACAATATATAATGAGGCTAGAGGTTACCAAATGGTACATTCTGTATGATCCCCATTTGGGGAAAAATATGTGCACAGGTAAAAAGATTGGGAGGATACATAGAAAATTATTAACAGAAGTTATCTCTGTTAGTGAGAATCTAATGTCTTCTGAATTTTTTCTTTCCAAATGTAAAGGAGATAAGGAGAAATTGGGATTTCAAAAAAGAATCCATCAGTATATCCTGATCTCCTTGTACCATTTGTTATTATAACATGGAAAATGAAAACCTGAAATATATTTAGTGCCATTAAATAATTACATTAATATTTAAATTTCTTCTAGTTATAAAATCAATAGTTTGCTCAAATATAGTCTCCTTATACTTTCTTCCAATTCACAGAGAGCAATGGATGTTTAAAATACATAATGACATAAATTTGAATTCAAGGTTGAAGTCTTCCAAGTATTCTTCTTCATACATCCTCAAGTCTAAAAAATGAACTTCATATGCTTGATTCCATAAGTTTTGAAGAACACCATGAGAATGAGCGCCCACAATCCCAGAATAAAGCCCCCAGGAGGATGCCAATCTTTCAGCTTTGGTTTCTGCAAAGCAAGGATAACGTGGTAAATTTAACAATGGTAAGTAATTCAGCAACGGATAAAGCAAATATGATGGAAAAGATTCTGCTCATTACATTTTAGCCAAATTAAATGTATGGGGACAACAACAGCGGTAAAGACTTCAAACAGGATAAATAATCAGAAAGAATGAACTGGCTCCTAACGAAGATCGCATTCAGCTCACATTCTGTTTCCTCAGAGGGACACTCCCTGACCATTCAGCCTCACAGAGGTCATTCCATGGCCTAGCAGGCCTCCTCACCTGGAATCTACACATTCACTAGGCAGTCTCCTGTCTCTCCTGTTAGACTGCAGCCTCTCCTGTTATATCCCCAGCACAGACCTGTTGCAGTGTCTGGCAAATAAGAGGCGCCACACACCATTCTGAGTAAATCAGCGCAGGACAAATGCAACCAGCTCCTTCCTTCAGATGGGCCTGTGACTGGAAGTTTGTGACAGTGACTTCTTTATGAGTCTACGTACTGAATTACTGGCCAAGAATCGTAAGAATGTTATGACGTGAAAATCATATTTTAGAGTAGACCAGAAGTAAGAGAAACTGGAGGCTAAAATTTGCTTTAGTCAACAAGTACAACTTTCATCAATTCAAAATTAACTTGTCAAACTGAAAAGAGAGAAAGCCACCTTAATATTTTAATTTATACCATAATGCTAGAGTGTTTAGAGCTTTTAATCAAATGCCTCACATGAACCTCACTGATGAAGAGGTCATATTCCATTGTTATTGCTACTCTTACCCTCTACCACTCCTCCCAGAAAGCTCTCCAAAAACATCAAATCCAATTTTCCCCATGTTACTTTTCACTGGAGACCCTGCGATGGCTTCTGATCATGTCTGATGATGACAGAAGTCCTTGCTCTCTAGTATCTCACAGGATGATAAGTTAAGGGGTTCTCAAACAACATCAAATGCAGAGCTCTTGGAAGTCACAGCAGCTCTTTGTACAACACTGTGACAAATCTTTGTTTAATTCCAGTAGAAAATTTGAAACAATATAAAGCATAATTATAATAAAGATAGGTAAGGTAAATATCACTAGTATTTGTCAATGAAAAAATAAATACGTGAACTAAACATGACTGCCTCCTGCTTTTGTCTTGTTTATTTTCTACTAGTGAAACACTTGGTAATTCACACAAAAGGACTGAAATATTTGGTAATTCACATAAAAGGATTGAACAAGCTTAAGACCAAAAACTATTTTTCTAGTAACTGGGAAAAAGATCACCATTTTTCATTCTTAGTGGAAGAAGCACCCTCTATACAGCAGCCTGCTCATGGTCCCTGGGAGCTCAGTTTAAGAGCACTGACCTAGTTAGGGAGACCAGATTCTGATTATCCCTAACAACTACAGGAATCTCCGACTTGGCTGGCATTTGAAAACACACACACTTAGGTTACTACTGTAGAAAAATTAAATAAATGTCAAAATCTGGCGCTAATGTAAACTTTTAACTGAGGAGAATAATAAATAAATATACCAAATAAATGATCGATAGTACTTAAGAGTTCAGGAGGTGTTTAAACCAACTCATCTCAAAAAAAAATGGTGAACATTGCTTAAGATCTACCATTCATCAGAGATCACAGAAATAATAATCACATATTAAGAGCAAATCTTATTTCTGCAGCTATAGAAACTCTAGCTACTTTCCAGTGAGATGGATTACCTGAAGTTATAATTTTACCACTAGATCTGAAACTTACTGCCAGAACAGTTGCCAGAGATAAGATAACTAAGGGGGAAAAAATAACATCCTTGGAAGTAACCATCATTTCTCCGTCGATCTGGCAATCACCCCTGGCAGCTCTTTTCATCTATATCTCATCACTAAGGCTGGCTGGGGGAGTCCTTGGGGCACTCGCTCCTGTAGGTCCTACACCCTCCTGGACAGACATATGTCCCACATCTAGACCACAGATGGCCAGGAGAGGACCACAGAGAAAAGAAAAGTGCCAGAGCTGTGGAACCCAGCCACAAACCGTACGAGTCATAACGGAGGACACACACCCCCAAAATCTCACGTTGAAACTGATCCCCAGTGTTGGCAGTGGTGATGAGTGAGCTCTGGCTGTTTAAAGGAGCACGGCACTGTGGCACCCTCTCCGCTCTCTTGCTCTCTCTCTGGGTCCCCTTTGCCCTGTGCCTTGATCGAAGTCCCCTGAGACCCTCACCAGAAGCAGATGCTGGTGTGATACTTTCACAGCCTGCAGACCCGTGAGCCAAATACACCTCGTTTCTTTATAAATGACCCAGTCTCAAGTACTTTCCTATAGCAAAGCAAACAGACTAACACAGAGAACTAAGAAATGTACGTAATTACTATGAACTCCAAAATTACAATGAAATAAGTGCATTTATTCACATCATAACACTGCACGAGCTAACAAAAGCCGTAAATCTTAGCCTTTGAAAACTGTTATTTGCATTTGCTATGCTTTTTTATTGTATAGTCATTATATCTTTCTTTTTCATTTCATTTACATCCACAAAAAAATGGAAAATGCATTATTAATTAAATGCATTCTGGACTCTGCTCAACAGGGCTTCTGGATAGAACCCCCACCCCCCAACCCCTGCCCGCCTTCTCGGAACAATCTATACAGAGGCATAGAAAAAAAACAATAGCACACCCTACCAAAATTAACTTCTGATGAGAAACCTCGGATAGCTTCACTATCTGAAAGTCCTAGAAAACCAAGACTAGAAACAAATGAGTGGAGGTCCCAGTTTCCTGACTGGTATACTCCCTGCCAAGGGTCACTCTGCCGTCTGAGAAGGGACCTGAGCTCACTCCCTCTTCCTGACTGCTGTGCCAGAGGCTCAGCGCTCACGTATTGGAAGGATGGCTTCAGGGCAGCCAGAGTTGTGTGACTGACTCCCGGTTCCCTGGTGGCACATCTCTTTAGACACCCATTTAATACAATTCCCTGTAAAGAACATGACAGAGGGCACAGAGGCACCGAAAATGGTGACCTGTATCCCGGAAGGTTCAGTGCCACATGAAAAGCCCTGGAGAGAAGGGAAAATAAAGGGAAAACCCTGCTAGCAGTGACGTGACAGAAATATTTTTTTCCATATATTTCACCTTTTTTAAAGTGCCCAAAAACCAGGCCTGAGAGGAATGGTAGCAGAAGGCTGGAGTTTAGTTCAGCAAAACCACATTTATGACTACCTGCCAATCACTGGGAACCATGTAACAACCTATTCCTCAGACACGTGATTTGAGAAGGCATTCACACCTGAGCGGGCAGTGAAAAGAACCCCCATGCTCTGTTGCCAAATATCAGTAGTGTCCCAAGAAAAAAGAAAACCCAAGGAAAAGAATACTCCCAAATGGAAGAAAGAAACTGCACCCTGAAGATGCAGAGACAATATCTTGGAGTACAATTTCACAAAAAGACAAACGATCATTTTAGAAAAACTGTATTTGGCATACATTTGAGTAAGGATACATAAGCAACCAAAAATGAAAGAATGATAAAAAGAGATAAAAGAATATAAAAGACAAAGACAGCAGGTCAAGATAAAAAGGGGGCTGGCTGACACAGGTTTATAAGAGCAAATCAAAATCCACATTGACAAGAGACACAGTGTTCTAAGCACGTCTTTGAGTCCTTCATTCACCCAACTGTGTTCGACTGACGGCAAACACGGCCCCAGTTCTCCACACTTCCCTGTGCCCATGCCCTTTGCAATGTGCCTTCATAGCAGCTCTCATCAAGAGGGGGAATGTATACTCCAACTCCTAGGATCAGCTGGTCTTGTGACCTTTGGCCAACAGAATGCAACACAAGTAAGTGTCCCGAGCCCGATTCCAACCTCAAGAGGCTTTGCTTGCTTCTGCCACCAACATGAGAAAAAGTCTAATCTTTCGAAGGAAGAAACATTAGCCAGAGAAGAGCTGAGGTCCCCCCTCGCCAATAACCAGACAGCTCTCGAGGCAAAACTACCTAAGTAATCCAGAGTCAACCACAGAGCCATGAGGAGCCTAGCTGAGGAAAGCAATGTCCAGCTGCAGAATGGCCAACCTGCAGAATTATGAGCTAAACAGATGACTAAAGTGTTAAGTCACTAAGTCTGGAGTGGCTCATTATGCATCAAGAGTTAAGGAATACATCCATGGAGGTGACAATTGAAAGAAAAACCCAGTTCCTTTATCATCATAAGAAAACAGAAACGATTCCTATCAACATACCCATGGCTTCAGGTTTCTGCAACAATGGCAGAAACGGAACGACAGGAAGAGCAACTAAATAATCTTTTGTCCACCATGAACTTTGTTGGAGTAGAAAGGTCCATTAAGATAATCCCCTCTTAATGAGACCCTCCCAGTAGGAGAAATCTAGCCCATTATCTGAGAAGCCTGAGCTAAAGTCCACGAAGCGGATTTCCACAGCCCCCTCCCTGCTGCACTTAAACAGTGATTGTTATGAGACTCCATTAAGGCCATTTAGATAAAACTCCTGCTCGACTATCTTCTAGAAGTAAATTCCATGACTGTTCTTTACCCCCCTCCCACTGTAAGAGAGGGACAGTGCTGCTCACCTCCGGGTCTCTCTGATAGTCTTCCCACAGAGAGACGCCTCCTGCCACCATGCCGGTAATGGCTCTCAAGAAAATGAAGCGGGGAGAATCTAGAGCAGGTGTCCTCAAACTTTTTAAACAGGGGGCCAATTCACTGTCCCTCAGACTGTTGGAGGGCCGGACTACAGTTAAAAAAAAAAAAAAACAAACTATGAACAAATTCCTATGCACACTGCACATATCTTATTTTGAAGTAAAAAACTAAACGGAAACAAATACAATCCACACTGCTTCATGTGGCCCGCGGGCCGCAGTTTGAGAACGCCTGATCTAGAGACTAACTCACCCAGCTCCCCTTTAACTTTCCTTCTCCCCACTGATATCTAAATTTGAAATTTGGTTCCTGTCTTTTTAAAGTTACCAGTTTGTGGTAATCAGACGTCACCTGCTGGAGAAATGAACATGGCCCAGGATCCTTACGCCCCGTATCTATGGTGAACGTGCAGAGCAGGTGATCTCCTCCGGGAAAATTAAGGGGGGTTTGTTTTCAACTATCATTTTAGTGTTAATGGAAAGTTGACCACAGGTTTTCCTTAACCATGATTTTAAGCTTTCCTGTGATGAGACTATCCACTATTAACATTACTAGTTAATATTATTCTGGAATTTCTAGCCAATCTAGACATAGCTCTTAGAAAGGAAAAGTAAATTTACAAGATCTATGGATATTATGATTAGATATCAATAAACTCTACAAAATTAACTCATGATTATTGAGAATAAAATGCTCAGATTTCAGATATATACTTAAAAAAAAATACCTTTCCAATATGTCAGTAAAAATCAGTCAGAAAATAGAAAAAAAAATTATTCACAATAGCAATAAAAATATAAAATAACCATGATTACCCATAACATGGCACGTAAGGTAAACAATCTATATATTACTCTACAGAGAGAAGTAAACAGTTAAGAATAAAAAAAGATACAATGCTAAACAATAATGGGATTCCGATGCAAAAATAGAACAATAAACAAAACAGAATAGAAAGTAGGCAATCAGCCCCATATCTAGAATTTAGTATATGATAAGAGAGCCATCATAAATCAATGGGCAAGGTAGTAGTATTCTTACTAGTGCTCTAACAATGGATTAGCATTTGAAAACAAAGTCAGTTTTGCTCCTAAACCAACACAATAAATCAAAATAAACTTTACATGGTTTAGAATTAAACATAAAAACAGAAAGAAAAAAAAGAGAGAGAGAAAATTTAGGAGACTCCGCACAGCAAGGGAATTATAAGCCTAAAAGCAAAGAAAGAAAATAAAAAAGATGGAGAGTCTTAAAATAATTTTTTGAAAGATATGTATTTCACAAAGTGTATAAATCAACTTAAAAGGCAGATAAATCGGAAAGTATGGCAAAAGGGGGGATAAATTCAGTAGATGAAGGTCTCCCAAAAATTAACAAAATGCAAGGATTCATCAATAAGTGGGACAAAGAAATGAAGTTTCACAAAATAATTACAAATGGCTAACAGTTTAAAAATCCATTTTTCTTAATCACAAAAACAATATATTAACTATTTCTTCCTCTTCTAAAAATTAAACTCATAAATGTTAACCAGGATGGTCAATTTCTCAGGAAAGGGGTCCATTAACTGTTGATTTCCTCTCGTTGCTAGGGCCTCTGACACATCCAGGATCCATATTAAGGAACTCCGAAAAGCTAGCAAAGGTTTTGCACGAAGATTTTCTTCTCAGCGCTATCTACATAATAAAAAAATAAGCAATAATCTATATAAACTTAACGAGGGAAATACTGTACAGCTACATATTAATCAGTCAACCAAAATGTTTTCAAAGACTCCTCATGTTTGGAAAGATGCTTATAGTACGGTAAGAAGAAAATGACAGCAGATGCACTAACAATATTCAAAGAGAGGAAATACCCTGAAATCTTCGCAGCATTTCTCTGGGGGAAACAGGATTATAGGGGTTTTAAATCTCTTCTCTATACTTCTCTATGCTTTTGAAAATGTTTTCTACAATGTGTGTGTATTACTTTAGTTATTCTGAGGCAGGACGGGAGTACATAGGAAAAACTGGAGAGAGTCCACCTAGAAAAATCTTCATACATTCTTTTCCAAATCAGCAGAAGCACTGCAGTAATACTGTTTAGTACTTAGCATCCTTTTAGAAAAAGCAGTATTAATAGCACGATAGCAACATAACACAATAAAGTGTTCTTCAGTACATGTTTAACAGTACTGCTGCCACATAATAACATTGCTATTTTTAAAATAACAATACATAACATTTTAGACAATATACGATAATTTTACTTACAATCAAGATCAAATGACAGATTGGCATAATTATTACACTCTGCAGTAAAGTTGCTTTGGAGGTAAGTTCCTACTAAAAGCATATGGTGTAATTTCATCTGTGCCCATTAGCGCTTCTTTAAAAATGACTGATTTTATGTAGTGAAGGTGCTCTCCTGACTGCCGTTAAACACACTCCCCTTTCTTCTTAAACTTTCACAATAACAGTTATAATACGGAGGTGAAAAGCATACATAAAACACTGCAATTTGTTATGAGCAAACACTTAAAAGCTTAAGGGCTATCCTGTTATTGAAATGCTTAGTATTTAAATTAAAAAGATAGGTAGCTAAGCAACATTGCACTTCCAGTTGAGAACAGCATTCAGTTTCCCCCTTCATGTTGCTAGGAGAACATTATGGTATCACTTCAAAACAGTTAACAGAGCACAGATCTAAGTATTACAATTATGTAAAAAGAGGAAACCAGGGATTTTCAAAATTGCATACATTTATTGGCAACCAAATGGAAAATTCCCAAGTCTTCAATGAGATTCTTTTCTTAAAGTATCCCTGAGCATATCAGCTCAGTTAAACTACATTTTAAGAAAATAAGAAAAGTAAAAACAATCTACTAAGGTTTTAGTAGTATTTACTCTATAAAATAGCTGTTTTCAGCTATTTAATCAGTGATAGCTCATTAGTATTTCCAGTCTATCTACGTGCTTTACTTACACATACACATGTAAGTCAAACTGTGGCAGGCAGAACGCCAAGATCCTAGGGGATTCCCCAGGATCCCCCCCCTCTGGTGTACACGCCCCATCTCATACCTGTTCCTTGACTGCAGAGGAGACCTATGATTATGATAGGATATCACTCCTATAATAGGCTGCGTTGTATGGCACAGATGAAAGAGTTCTCAGGATATAATTAAAGTCCCTCATCAGCTTTCAGTTAATCAAAAAGGAGATTACCGGGATGTGGGGAGACATAGGAAAGAAGGTACTGACATAATAGGCGAGCCCTTTAAAAGGGGGTCTAATACGAAAGAAGTGAGAGAAGCAGACACATTAGAGCAGCAAAGATACTCTCCTGCTGGTCTTAAAGAATCCAACAGCCACGCTGCGGATGGACCACGAGAAGGGAAGGGCAGGCAGTCCCTAAAAATTGACGGTCTGCGTCCTGTAATGACAACTGAATTCTGCGGATTACTAAGCTTGGAAGGAAACCCTGAGCCTCAGATGAGACTGCAATCCTGGTTGACACCTTGACTAAAGCCCCAGGAGACTTTCAGCAAAGGACCCGGCTAAGCCATGGCTGGAATCCTGACACGGAAAACATGAGATAATTATGATTTTAAATCACAAAGTCTATTTGTTATATAGCAGTAGAAAACTAATTCACAGGCAAACTTGACAAACTTGGATGAATAAACAATACATTAACAAGATATGAAACTATTTATTATATCTGATACCTATTCTTTAGTATCAGATATGATAGTTATAGATCATATATCGTATCTGAAATTATGATATTAACTTTATGTTTTAAAAATGGAAAAAAAGAGAATGAAATACTCTCTTTCCACTGTCTCATACCTATTTTTTCTCTGAAGCCTAGCTCAGATATCACCTTCAGGTGAAATCTGTTCTCATACCCTTGCGAGAATTTATTTCTTCTTCTGTGGGAACCAGTGCTACTTGGTATATACCTCACACATTGGTTAATTTATGGGCGTGATCCCCCTATATTTTGATATGTTTGTGATACCCACTTCTGAACCTGATCAAAGTCTCATAAGCTTTGAAAACAATATGGCAATCAATTTGTCTTAGTTAAATATTATTTTCCTCTTCATAAAATAAATATAAAACATGTAAGTGCAAATATCACATATAAATGCCAATTTATCAGTTTGTTCTTGGTTTTATGCTTTAAGGAAAAATTAAGAATTGCAATAATTAATTTTAGGAAGCCACAGTGAGAAATCATCAGTTTAAATATATTCTATTAAAAATGCATAAATAGCACTTGAATATAGCAGTACAATTCACAATTTTAAAAATATGGAAACAAGTCAAGTGCCCCTCAATGTTAAGAGTGGATTAATAAAATGTGGGCTATATATGTACACCATGGAGTACTACTGAGCCAAAAAAAATAAATAAAAGGGTGAACTAATACCTTTTGTAACAGGTATGGAACTAGAGACCATTATTCTAAATGAAATACCACAAAAATGAAAAAAAAAATAACACCACCACATGTACTCACTATTAAACTGGAACTAATCAATCAACATCTATATGCACATATGAAAATAATACTCATCAAAACTCAAGTGAGGGGGATAGGTAATTCACACCTACTAGGTGCAACGCATACTGTCTGGGTGAGGGGCACACTTCGGCACAAAAGCAATTTATGAACCAAAACATTCGTACTCCCATAATATTCTGAAATAAAATTTTTAAAAGTCTATTTAACACAGTACATTGTAATTAGATATAAGAGACAAGTTTAAATAAGAAAAAAAAATCAGAGAATAGTTGTGTCATTTTGAGCAAAATATCCAAAAATAAAGGTAGTTTGCAAAGTTGTAGCCAAATCTACATAAAAAAAATAAATAAAATTTTAAAAAGTTAAAATAAACAATATGAAGTTCAAAATAAATTAATCTATTACTTATTTCTTTTTTTATTTTTTTATTGTTAAATCATAGCTGTGTACATTAATGCAATCAAGGGGTACAATGTGCTGGTTTCATATACAATCTGAAATATTCTCATCAAACTGTTCAACATAGCCTTCATGGCATTTTCTTAGTTATTGTATGTAGACATTTGTATTCTGCATTTAGTAAGTTTCGCCTGTACCGATTCTAAGATGCACCGTAGGTGTGGCCCCGTACCTTCCCTTCCCTTGGCCCTTTCCCCATATTCTTTCTTTTTTTTTTTAACTTTTTATTTTATTTTATTTTTATTGTTAAATCATAGCTGTGTACATTAGTGCAATCGCCTGTATCCATTCTAAGATGCACCATAGATGTGGCCCCACCCATTACCCTCCCTCCACCAAAACCTCCCCCCTCCCTTCCCCTTCCTTGGCCCTTTCCCCCTATTCTTGTGCTATAGTTGGGTTATAGTCTTCATATGAAAGCTATAAATTAGCTTCATAGCAGGGCTGAGTACATTGGATACCTTTTCTTCCATTCTTGAGATACTTTGCTAAGAAGAAAATGTTTCAGCTCCATCCATGTAAACATGAAAGAGGTAAAGTCTCCATCTTTCTTTAAGGCTGCATAATATTCCATGGTATACATGTACAATTTGCTAGTCCATTCATGGGTTGATGCGCACTTGGGCTTCTTCCATGACTTAGCAATTATGAATTGGGCTGCAATAAACAGACGTCTTTCTTATATTGTGATTTTTGGTCTTCTGGGTATGTACCTAGTAAAGGAATTATAGGATCGAATGGCAGGTCTATTTTTAGGTCTCTAAGTATTCTCCAAACATCCTTCCAGAAGGAACATATTAGTATGCATTCCCACCAGCAGTGTAGAAGTATCCCCTTTTCTCCGCATCCATGACAACATCTCTGCTTTTGGGATTTTGTTATGTGGGCTCCTCTTACTGGGGTTAGGTGATATCTCAAAGTAGTTTTGATTTGCATTTCTCTGATGATTAAAGATGATGAGCTTTTTTTCATGTGTTTGTAGATTGTGCGTCGGTCTTCTTTAGAGAAGTTTCTCTTCAAGTCCTTTGCCCACCCTGAGATGGGATCACTTGTTCTTTTCTTGCTAATACGTTTGAGTTCTCTGTGGATTCTGGTTATTAAACCTTTATCGGAGGTATAACCTGCAAATATTTTCTCCCATTCTGATGGCTGTCTGCTTGCTTTACTTACTATGTTCTTGGCTGTGCAGAAGCTTTTTAGTTTGATCAGGTCCCAGTAATGTATTTTTGATACTGCTTCAATTGCCTGGGGAGTCCTCCTCATAAAATACTTATTTCTTAACTATAAAAAATAACCCATAGTTCCCTCAAATAAATAACGAAGTTTCATTTATCATCTGTTCGGTTATACTATGAAAATTTAAATGCTATAGGAATTATCTGCCCAAATCAAACAACAGCAAGAATCAGTGGGCTTCAAACAAGGAACGATTTATGCTGGCTTTCTGATCCTTGAGAGAATGAAAACAAATAAGGTGAGTCCTTTAACTGCCCCAAGCTTATTGCTAGAAGGAGACTGGGAGCCTGGCAGTCTTGCTGAATTGAAGAAACACAAATGAGAGTTCAGGAAGGTTTGGCTGGTTGGAATCTGCAGGGCAGACTTCTAGAGAAGGGGGAGCTGCCCAGGAAAAACATAAAGGAGCTCTAGAGATCCATCGGCAGAGAGGTCTCCTTAAATCCTGCAGAGCTCTAATCTGTGCATGCGTAGTAACAAAAACTACCAACAGGGGACAGAGGGGGAAAAGAAAACCAAACATCAAAAGGCCAAACAATTCCTAATGTTCACTCAGGGCTGGGGATAGTTCGTGTTCACACTCACAGAAGTGGACAGAGCTTGTAATACCCAGAGCATCAAGTCACAGCCTACGGTGAAGCTAAGTCAGAATAAATCAGAGACAGTGGGGCTATCCAAAAAAAAAAAAAAAGACTGCTCTGGATCTGCCTAAACAACTTAAAAGCAATCCCCAGATGACACTGAACCTAGAACAAAATTCATCACTCACCATATAAATAAAATAAAAATCCAAAATCCAGCAGCTAACAACAAAGAAAAAGAAAAATATCTAGCATCCAGTTATTCAATCAAAAAACAAACAAAAAAAGAAAAAAGAGCAGGCAGAGAAAAGAGGACAAAAATATGACACATCGCCAGGAAAAAAACTATTAATAGAAACAGACCTGTAAATAAGAGCTGATGGATTTGGTAGACAGCAATCTGAAAGCAGGTATTTCAAACTGGATGTAAAAGAAAACATGAACATGTGAGGAGAAAACAGAATATGTAAGTGGGACCCGTATACATTCTCTACAGATAAGTGATATATATGAAATGAAAAATACACTGAATGGAATTATTGGCAGATTGGATACTACAATAAAAAATATCAAAGAACGAAGCAATAGAATTTACTCAAAATGAAGCACAGGGAGAAAAAGGGCAGGGGAAGAATAAATAGAGCCCAAGTGAGCCCTGGCACAGCATCAAGCTGCATGACATGTGTCCAGTTGGAATCCCAAGTGGGGAGGGAGAGAATTATCTAAAACAAATAATGGCTGATATTTTTCCAAATTGGATGACAACTCTAAACCACCAGATCCACAAAGCTCAACATCAAGCAGAAGACCCACAGAGGGAACCACACAGAGGGACAGCATAACCAAAACCTGATAAACAACGGTAAAGGACATCTTAACAGCAATCACAGAAAAAGAGAGTTGTTCTTACAGAGGTGGTAAACTACAGCACACGTATCGGCCGCCTGACTCTATAAATCAAATCTCAGTGGGACGCGGTCGCGCTTGCTCCCGCACACACTGCCCATTGCTGCCTTCGTACTACACCGAAAGCCCAGCAGCCGCAATGAAGACCACGCGGCCCTTTAAGGAAGTCTGCAAGACCACTGCCACAGAGGAACAAAAGTCAGAATTTTTTTTTTTTTTCTGAGACGGAGTGTCACTCTGTCACCCTGAATTGAGTGTTGTGGTGTCATAGCTCACAGCAACATCAAAGTCTGGGGCTTAAGTGATCCTCTTGCCTCAGCCTACCGAGTAGCTGGGCTACAGGTGCCCACCACAATGCCCAGCCGGTTTTAGACATGAGACGGGGTCTCGCTCTTGCTCAGGCTGGCCTTGAACTCCTGAGCAAGCAATCTGCCCGCCTCGGTCTCCTAGAGTACTGGGATTACGGGAGTGAGCCACCACACAGGGCTTTGAAGAATGATTGAAGATGGGCTGTCAGAAATGACTGAGGCCAGAAGACAATGAAAAGACATCTTTAAAACTGAAAGACAAACAACTATTAATGAATTCTAGAGAATATGTACAAGTGAAAATCCAAAAAGTATGTTAAAATTACATCTATGTTATGGGCTATCAAAAGAAAAATCACCAACATACCAGTAATGAATAATAATGCTTGTTTCAATTATCCAACTATTCCTAAGCAGGCAAATAATTAAGAAAAAAAAATTTTTTTTTTAGAGACAGAGTCTCACTTTGTCACCCTCAGTAGAGTGCTGTGTCGTCACAGCTAACAGCAACCTCCAGCTCTTGGGCTTAGGCAATTCTCTTGCCTCAGCCTCCCAAGTAGCTGGGACTACAGGCACCAGCCACAAGGCCTGGCTATTTTTTTGGTATAGTTTGGCCGGGGCCGAGTTTGAACCCACCACCCTTGGTATATGGGGCCGGCACCCTACTCACTGAGCCACAGGTGCCGCACAAGAAAAAAAATTTTTAATTACAATAATGCACTTTTGTTACTTTGATATTTAAACAGAAGGTAAATTCCAGATCCTTTTTTTAAGTGGAATTTCTATAATTTCTTTAATGTAGATCTCCCAGAAGAATTATCACCGGGAGGACTGGCATCTTTTGAGATAGTTTGAAGAACAAATCATTAAGCCTCCCACTGTGCTTAAATGAAATAATTCTTGGGAGAAAAAGGTTAATTTCAGTCAAATTAATTTTCTGAAACACTATTTGCTTATATCAAAGATCATAAGCTAAATTATTTTTTAAATTATTTATCTAAAGTTTGACAAAGTATTTTAACAAAAGTAGTCACTTTTAGACATGGCATTCAATATAAAAACGGTGAATAAATTTGTACAACAAAAACAAATCTTATAATTATTTTTCCCCTGCTCTACTTATAATGATCCTTTCCATGGATAAAGTTCCTGTATGTAGTTTAGCCAACTGGCAGGGCTCTGAAACAGCTCTTTTCTACCCCTATACTAAAGACGACAGGTTTAGGTTTATAACCTATTATAATTATTAATTTACTTTATTTTTGGCCAAAACAGCCATCTGAAATGTGCCAGGAAAGAAGTTAAGAAGTCTGAAAACTCTAAAAAATTAATTGTTGAAATATCAATTAAATCTACTGCTCTATCATACAGGCTTTAACAATTTTAGTTATAGTTTATAGCGCTATTTAGCAAGAGGAAAAAAATTAGTGCCTAATGTATGCATATATAATTATTCTATCTCTCTAGCAATGTTACAGATCGAATAACACTACCTAAATATATACATGTTTCGTTATCTCACAAGATTAACATGTTTATTGGGATGTTTTTCTTTTTTTTATTAAATCATAGCTGTGTACATTAATGCAATCATGTGGCAACAATGTGCTGGTTTTATATACAATTTGAAATATTTTCATCAAACTGGTTAACATAGCCTTCATGGCATTTTCTTTTGGCATGTTTTATACTAGAAATCCTTTCATTAATCAAAATTAAATAAAATCAAATAATTAAATACATTAGGTATGATGAATACATCTGAGTGTAGATTAAAGTACAATAATCTTTGAAAGAAAAATCTGTGATTGCCTAGAAATGGCCAGAAATTATGAGAAAATTAAAACAATAATACACAAATTACGCACAAAACATAACTGGTGTGATGAAATGAAAGTTAATCCTATATGTTAAAAATCTATGTTAAAGGGCGGCGCCTGTGGCTCAGTCGGTAAGGCACCAGCCCCATATACCGAGGGTGGTGGGTTCAAACCCGGCCCCAGCCAAACTGCAACCAAAAAAAAAAGCTGGGCGTTGTGGCGGGCGCCTGTAGTCCCAGCTGCTCGGGAGGCTGAGGCAAGAGAATCGCTTAAGCCCAGGAGTTGGAGGCTGCTGTGAGCTGTGTGATGCCACGGCACTCTACCGAGGGCCATAAAGTGAGACTCTGTCTCTACAAAAAAAAAAAAAAAAAAATCTATGTTAAAAATAACTAAAGACATTAATTCCTTTAATACAAAAAATGACTTTTCTGACACGCACATATCAGATTTGCAGTGAATGATAAGTTTTAAAGTGAATGATAATCTCAACTCTTACTGGGAAGCTCATTAAGGTGATTTCAGGTCAATTTAGATGACAGGTTAAATAACTCCCAGCTACACTATTTCAATCAGTTGCAAGTGAGTATGTAACTACTGCCAAGTATGCAGCATGAAGCTAAAGGGGACTGTGTTTTAACCTGTCTCCATCTAACCACTCGACTTCTGTATCTACCCGAGATCCCGGGGCTTTATTTTCTTCTGTGTACACTGGTACTTCCAGCACTGTTTTTGGTGGATCCCCGGGTTTGACTGGTGTGAAGTTTATTCGGATGGGTATATAATAATGGCAGTCATCTGATAAAAGCAACAATGTATTTTCTTCAGTTTCTTTTCTTTTAAACTGGGAAGTTAATTTACCTTATTACGTTGTAAATTAAAACTTTCCCACTAGAAGCACAGGTCGCATCGGGCATGAGCGATCTCCTTCTGCTTCCTTCACTGTGTCATGGACTTTTCCTTCCTTGTGCAGTTTCTAAGAAGGTACAAATGTACAGCTCGGAAACTAACCAAGGGAAATCACTTTTCCACTTCTTGTAGCTGGAAAAGGACCAGTACTATTTACCTGAACCCCCAACAAGTCATTTGCTAAAAACCAACAATCCTCTACCAAAGCACATTTATGCCCCTAACATTGGGTCTACACTTTACCCTTACATAATCAGAAGCTATGTGATACACTTGGGCATAATGGAATAAATAAAAAGAAAACAGTCTTCACAGTTGGCATATTCATAAAATTATAATGAATTTTAAAAGATCAAAACTCAGTTTAGAAGTTCTATTGTGATTCAATCATGGTACCTACTAATAAAATGAAAATCTATTATAAAGTATATTTTAACAAGTCTTTACTATTTACAAAAAAAAGCATTAAAAGAAAAGAAAAATTTATAATATGTTCTTTGTGAAGTATCAAAAACTTTTCTGAAAGCCTTTTGTCTTAGTAACTAAGATGAAAAAACTGTAATACACAGGAGTAAAGTTAATTACTATCAAGTATCTTAATATTCAAAGCAATACAAAGGGTCAAATGTCCAATATTTATTAGGGATGTTTGCTTTCTAAATGTGAGATACTTAAATGTGTATTTGTCTAGTTGTTTTTCATCTGTTTGTTTATTTTTTGAGACAGAGTCTCATTATGTCGCCCTCGGTAAAGTGCAATGGCGTCACAGCTCACAGCAACCTCAGACTCTTGGCTTCAGCGATCCTCTTGCCTCAGCCTCCCAAGTAGCTGGGACTACAGGTGCCCACTACAATGCCCAGCTATTTTTTGTTGCAGTTGTCATTGTTGCCCAGATGGCCTGGGCCAGGTTCGAACCTGCCAGCCTCGGTGTATACAGCTGATGCCATAACCATTGTGCTATGGGCACCAAGCCTTCCTAGTTGTTTTAATTGCTATTTTAGTTGGTGTATAGCTAATTCTCAAGTATTACAGGTTGACTCATAACTTAATGATCATCAATGTTCTTTGCCACTCCAATTTTTCATACAACTTTATATATTCCACTATTTCTCACAGTAGCGGAGAACAGATAAAAAAAAAAAAAAATAGTACAGGCAATCTTCAGCCAGTGAGTGAGTTATATTCTAAACACTCTCTTTATTGTCAGTTTTACAGAACTTAAAAAATTATGTCCTTGAAGATTATGTTATAAATGGTGGCTAGATTGTATAGATCGGTGGTTCTCAACCTTCCTAATGCCTCAACCCTTTAATATAGTTCCTTATGTTGTGGTGACCCCCAACCATAAAATTATTTTTGTCGCTACTTTATAACTGTAATTTTGCTACTGTTATGAATTGTAATGTAAATATCTGATGTGCAGGATGGTCTTAGGCAACCCCTGTGAAAGGGTCATTCGACCCCCAAAGGGGTCATGACCCACAGGTTGAGAACCGCTGATATAGACAGTTCATGAAAGCTGATTAAGTCTTTAAGGTTGCTGAACTATCGGAACTTAATATAAACCTTCAATAGGTGCCCCGTTAGCTTTTTTTTTTCTTTTTGAGTGAGTCATCTGTAGATAAAATTTTAAATAACCAAAGCTAATCTGAAGCAACCTCCCTGCAGCTTTTTGTACCCACATCCCTTCAGACCTTTACTTGTCTCAAATCCTCATTGGGAAGCCAAGAGCAATTAAAGTGGAGAAGGAAATCAGAAACAAAACTGCAACAAGGATAACTCTCTTTAGGCCAGTTTATGAGTAGACATTCATCTGCTGAAGGGTAATTGAACTAAGTATGTTCTTATCTACTCTTAAAAAATGTAGTTTCAATTAACCAGAACATGCATCACATCTGTTGACACCTCCTTCATGAAATTTTCCAGGAACAAAATTTTTTTTGTATGAAATTTTAAATGTTTATAAGGGGGATAAATAGTGCAGTACTTAAGAGGATGGACTTTGGAGTCAAACAGACCTAGAATCAAATTATGGCCATTTATGAGATGGAGGGCCAGAGGCAAATTATTTAAACTATTCTGCACTTCAGTTTTTTCACTATAAAACGGAAATGATGAATCCTCCATGCTCCCAGGTCCTCTGTGATGACGACTGCGATCAGCCATGAAAGGCAGTATTTTGACCCGTCCACAGTTACACCCCAAGAGTGGGAAGGAGCACCGCCTCCTCACAAACATCTACCAATGTCTTTTTAAAAGTCTTTACAAATTGGGTGAAAACAAGTATCTGTTCGCTTTTGCTTTAAAATATCTATGACTAGTAACAATCACACTTCTCATTTCTAACACAGAAATTTAATATATCAGAAAGTAAATAAGGATAAATTTATAGATAGACCCCAAAAATTTCAAAGTTGATGAAAAATCATTGAAATATTGATCATTATTTTCAAACAGCTTTCCATTTTCATTTATTCCTTGAGAAGTGGCATCATATTTTAACTTAGAAGTGACTGTCCTAAGTTAGAATAAGAAAGCTGCAGTTAATTTATATTAATTTAAAAACATATCCCACTTGATATAAAAGATTAGTACATGACCTTCTTAATTTTCATTATTTGCCTTATAATTTGAATAAAAATAAATGAACATTATATTTTCACTAGACGTCAGGTTTAAAGTTGCTATGGTCAGAAAAAGCTCCATTAGATTTTAAAGCAATCTAAGTCAGTCTCTAGGCAGACAGTAGTATGGATTTAGTACTCTTTTGATGAGTTTCCAGGTATCGATAATTCAATACGCACATTTTTAAAAGGAAGGTGTCAGAGATTTTCTACTTGATAGATATTTCAGTCAACACTTAGTAAAGCTTAGCTCTATTGGGGTAAGCATTACTGCAATAAAAAGAAAAACTCATTAAAATGCCAAAATAGGTACAGTAGAATAACATTAAGAGTAATGATAAACAAAGACAGAACATCTGAAAAATTATCCCAACGAATGTCATATAACAACAGGAGCTAGAATCACAGAGCCCAAGACAACACACACCCTGTAGAAAAGTGGTAAGAGATTCTCCATTACTCATATCCTGAAATGTCACAATTATAATATTAAGAGGCTGAATTATACAAGTAACAGGTTCAACGGGCAGACGCTGCAAATAGCCACGTGCAGCGGTCCTCCACTTGATGTGGTACTGCCCTCCACAGGAGGGAGGGGATCAGAAAAGGTGAAGATAGTTTTTGGTGCCACAATGACTGGGTGTCTGGCAGGGTCAGGGATACCAAACATTCTGTGATGCGTGGTCCAGTCTGCAAAATAAAAGAACAAGAACTGTCCCACCCAAATACAAACAACACCCCCAAAGAAAGTGAAAACCCCAGTATACTATGTGAACTGGCTGCAGTGCAAAAAATTATGTCTAGGACTAAAAAGAAATAACGAAGGACAGATAAAACAAGACTTTGCAAGATAATCTTGCAGGTTTTAAGCAAAGGCCTAGGAGGTGACTCTCTCTTCAGGAAACTAAATCTGTAACAGATATACAGCTCTAGAGTAATATTTTGTGCAGCCGCTGAATAAAAGAGAATAGTAAGGTTATTCTCTGCCACCATCATGTACAGTGTGCAGAGATGCATTAATAAATAAAAATCCTATAATCTATTAATCTTATAAACGTATTAAAGGATTTGTAGCTGAAATAGGGGGATCCAGAGAAAGCCAGGAATATGGGTAAGAACACGGGAGTGGAGGCATAGACAATATTTCTTAGCCAAGGCAAAGGATTCATTGATATATAACAATTGAGTAAGTCAGAATTTTTTAAAGCGTATGTGAGTCTGTGGCTTCGTTTACATAGAGGCTTTGCCTTAGTGGAGGGACCCAAACTAATGAAGATAAAAATGTCGCATGGTGTTGAGTCCCAAAATTGAATCTCTCACACATCTTAAAACCCAGGTAAGCATCTACCAAAGGCCTCTAATCCAGTTGTTTAAATCATGTGTGTGTATGCGCGTGCGTGCTTATTTTAGGAACAGGCTAAGATAGTCTTATTTCATAAATAGAAATAATCCTGTTCAGAGCCCAGATCAGAGAGACTCCTGGAAGTTTAAATTCAGTACGTGGTATGTGCTGCTTTCATGGCATTATACAGTTTTCATGTTTATGTTGAACGTTTTTGCCAAACAGTCTTTTGTTGCATTATTATAACTATGTAACTATTCTCTGAGTTGATCCACAAAATACATTCTGACATTGTATCATTTCTTGTATAACTTTTTTTTTTTGGCTGGGGCCAGGTTTGAATCTGCCACCTCCGGTATATGGGGCCAGTATTTGGGGCCATCGCCCTACTCCTTTGAGTCACAGGCACCATCCAAGAACAAAGAATTTTATTAGTCAAGGTAACATGAGCTTCATGTTTGTGTCAATCCCTCTGGTACCCCAAGTTTCACTGTGACAATGCAATGGTGGACCCAGACCCAGATGCTCTGCACACAGCAGGTTTAAATAACAGACAAGGAATCCCAAGATTAGAAAATCCCAAATATTTTACAAGCCACTGCAATAAACCTGTCCAACTCTTGGTCTGGAGAGAGAAATTACCTTTATTTATTGGAAAGCAAACAAATTTATCTTTTACCCCCAACAAAGTCTCTATCTTTCAAGTCCGTTAACTATACAAACATCTTTTTTGACAATCCATTCCAGAATAAAAGGCTCTTAGTGCCCCTGCTCACACAATGTACAGAAGTGCGAGAGACTCATGAAGAATTGGCTACCAACAGTCCTCTATTTCCTTCATCTTTTTCTCCAATTTCCCTTCTGTTTGTCTTTCTGTTCTTTGGAGGGAATTTCCTCAACTTTGTCTTCAAACCCCTCTATTGAAATTCTTATTTCTGCTCATTGTTTTAATTTCCTAGAGCTCTTGTGTTCTGAATATTCCTTTTTTTGTACAGTATCTTGTTTCATAAATAAAATACCTTCTCATTTCTTTCTGAGGTTATTGTTACTATTATTGTTGTTGTTGTTTTCTGTTCCTGGCATTGTCTGTTTGCTAGGTTCACTTTTTCTTTTTTTTGAGACAGAGTCTTCCTATGTCGCCCTCAGTAGAGTGCCATGGCATCACAGCTCATAGCAACCTCAAACTCTTGGACTTAAGCGATTCTCTTGCCTCAGCCTCCCAAGTAGCTGGGACTACAGGCAGCCACCACAGCGCCTGGTTATTTTTTTGTTATTGTTGTCATTGTTGTTTAGCTGGCCTGGGCCAGGGTCGAACCCACCAGCCGGATGCCGAACCTAAGTTTACTTTTTCTATTTGTTATTTTGATCTTTACACTTTCATAAAGAATATATTTACCAAAAGTGTGTTGATTCTTGGTTGTATCTTCATAGTCAAGAGTGAGGCAATAAAAAATTGATCAAAGCTCTTTATATATTAACAGTACCTATCAACCAATGGGCTTATGATGGGAGAACAGACTGGGACATGGTTGCAAATTTCAAAATGTACATAGTTTTTATGTTACGATGATAATTTCAGGGAGGAATTCTCCAATCTTCTGTCTAATACAATATAAGCCTAAATGCCAGTTCTGAGAGTTAAACAGGAGGGGGGCACTTGAGATGGACAAGGAGCTGCATTTTGGACCCAATCTCTGAAGTGCCTCCTCCCCGGAAGTCTAGGGTTCGGAGGTGCAAACTGTCTCCTTCTTACAGGGATCCCCACGGAAGGCAGGGCACAGACCTCCCTCTACTGAACTGGCACCATTTGTCCAATAGTTATTTCTTCCTGTTTCAAATTTTGTTGCTGCTCTCATTTGCTATTTTCTCATTTTCCACTGTCTTCTGGGGTTTATATATTTTTATATCTTTACTCTCATTTTAGTAGGATTGTTCAGGAAGGAAAAGAATACATTTGAGTCTTCAGCCTATCATATTTTACTACTTTATAAATGTAATTACATATTTTGGTATGAATTATCAAAATAACTTGTTCCCATTTATAATCCCCTCCAGTAGTATCAGTGTTTTAGTCATCACTGAGTATTGTGACTTTTATCTTTGCTAATCTAAAAGGTCAAAAAATGGTACTTTCTGATTGAAATAAGCAATTCTTAGATCATTAATGAACATCAACATGTTTTTAGTGCTGAAGTTTTTTCTTAACTCTCTATAAAAGTTCTTTATATATAAAGACATTAATTCTGGAAAAATATTTTTCCACTTTAATAGCTACCTTTTCATTTTGAAGTATAGAAATTTAACATTTTTACAAAATCAAATATATCATTTCCTTTGTGGTTTTTGTTATAATTTTCATGCTTAGCAACCCTTACCCATAAGTATTTCCCAACATACTTTTCTAATGGTTTTGCTGTTTTTTATTTTTCTACATTAAGCTATAATCCTGTTAGAATTTACTTTTTCTGTATGTTATGAAGCAAGAATTTGGTATCCCTTCCCCTAATAATTAATCAATTGTCTAAGCATCATTTATTGAATAACCCTTTAATTTCCGTGGCCTGGGATGTCACCTTTACCATTTATATAAATCATATATCAGGGTTTCTAGGTAATCTACCTATTCTGCTCATACAGTTTCTGCTCGTAACAACAGGCCACATTTTTGTATCAGTGCCCCTTTCCACGATAAACAGGATTGGCCTAAATATTTTAATGTCTGTCAAGAGTAACTAAAATTGAATCTTGATGCAAAATGAAATAAATAAAAAGACGTGCCTGACAAGCTGACACCAGAAAAGTGTTACGGTAACAACAGCTAAATCACATATACATACATACATATATTTTCATTCATTACTGACCTTTTCGTTTTTAGTATAGTTCTTTTCTAACAACAAATTTTATTTTTTTCCTTCAAATATATTTTATTTTATTATTTTTTTTATGAAATCATAGCTGTGTACATTAACGTGATCATGGGGCACCATATACTGGTTTCATAGACCGTTTGACACATTTTCATCACACTGGTCAACATAGCCTTCCTGGCATTTTCTTAGTTATTGTGCCAAGACATTTACATTCCACATTTACCTAGTTTCACATATACCCTTGTAAGATGCACCGCAGGTGTAATCCCACCAATCCCCCTCCCTTTACTCACCTCCCCCTCCCTCCTTCAAAGAAAGTTTAACATCTGTATTTCAATATACTTTATAACTACACATGTATTTTTCTTTTTAGAAGTTTTGAGTATGATTTTTTAATCACTATCATTTATAATTCAATAAATACTATATGATGCTAATCAACTTTTTATGTTTACAAATTAAAGTAAAATGAACCTACTAATTGTAATTTAAAAAAAAAAGAAAAAGAAAAATGTGTTATCTGACCCATCTGCAAGTGATTCTTTACAAAGAAGGAAAAGCACCAATTTCCATATTGATATTATATACACAAGTTTCAAATTCCAATTCAAAATTTGTTTTCTTAAAGTGTTTTTATCTTAAAATTTATATCCGCGAAGTAAATGAAAAGTTTACTTATATGGAAAAATCATCCACATCTCTCTCTCTGTCTCAATAAGACAAAGTAGTTCCATACCTTCCTTCCTACCAGATTTTGAGAAAAAATAATTACCATTAAAGGGAAATCATCAACATAAGCATAAAAGGTTAACTAAAACACTTTCTTGGTATGTATTTTTCTGCTATTTCTTCATTACATTCTAAGTCCTAAAATTTTAATAAATCCTTAAAAGGATTGGTTGCACTTTCATATACATGGAGAATAATGCCCCTTATGTCAATAACTTCAATTAACACTTCCCATGATTTGTACCTTTAAACTTTGCTACAGGACTACTGGCTTGCCTTAATAGTTGATGTAATGAACACTACAATTTGTGCACCTTCTCAGAAATGTTTACCATATACTAGCACTGCTGGCTATGAAAGGAATCTGAGTATCACCACCAGGTTTGTCCACAGCTCTTGGTGACCTTCTGTGGAGATCCCTTAACTCTCTTTTGCTTCTCAATCAGTGTACGCAAAAAAGCCTAAATTCTACAATCAATGGTCATCGGACTTATCCAGTGTCTACTATGCATCAAACACTCCATTTAGTTCACTGTTCAACCAAAAATACTAACAAAATTCACCAACATTTGGGAAGCATTCGTATCAACTTGGCTCGCAGGGATGAAATAGAAGGAAATGTAGGGGCAGAAAAGAAAAGTGAGAGTCAGAAGACAGAGAGGGAAGGGCAGCAAACGAGCCGTCTCTCCCATTACCTACTCTGTTTTGTCTCTAACTTACACAGCTGTGCATGGAGAGACACTGTGCTAAGCCTTAACACACGTGCTGTGCACACCAGCCATCCAGGGGTTTCCAGAATAGATGCCAATCAAAACCATCCAAGATCACAGTGTATCTCGGTGGAGGAAGACTGACTGTCTTGGTGCCATGAAGCCATGTCACCTACATCCTATTACCGCAGCTGTGATTCCTCTGTCTCAGGAAGAAGCAGAAGAGAGAAAATCCTGGGAATGACTCTATCTAGAAGTGACTACATTAAATTTTCTGCCCTCAGGAGAGAAAGGAAAGAAGGCTGGTTGATAAGAAAACAAATCCAATTTTTAAAAAATAAAGAGAAGCTTACATTTGCTCTGCTGAATTGTGGCTTCTGAAAATCATGCATACCGTGTCAAGGATGCTGAGGGCACTCACATTGTTTCCAGCTGGTTGTGCCCACAGTAAGGCTGCTATAAATATCACTGTACTAAGATACTGATATATTAGTACTCTGGTTTATATATTAGAATCACAGGCTATACTCTCATGAGTGGAACCATCATGTTGAGTAGGTTCATAGATACTCTTCTACTTATAATGGGGTCCCTATAAACTCATCCTAAGTTGAAAACATCGTAAGTTGAAATGCATTTAATACATCTCTATCCTAACAAACATCAAAGCTTAGCCTTGTGTACCTTAAATGTGCTCAGGACACAATATTAGCCTGCAGTAAAGTACGGAATATAATTTATTGAATTATATAATTCATGTAATTTATTGAATACTGCACATAACATTGAAATCGCTACAGTTTCACAGCATAGTAAAGTTGAAAAATTGGAAGTCAAACCATTACAACTCTGTATAGCAACCTGGCTTAATGTACCCTCAATGAATCCCCAACAATAAAAAAAAAAAAAAAAAACTCTGTATAGCAAATGTGAAGAGACATTGCTAATCGGCCTCCTAAAAAGGTAGGAATAATTCATATCTCTACCAATAATGTACACAAGTACTTTGTTCTCAGTATCTCTGCCAGAAAAGGGCGATTTTAATATTTAAAATACATTTATTGAGATAAAATCACATACTTTAAAATTCACCTTTTTAAAGTGTACAATTCAATAGTTTTAGAATATTTACAGAACTATGCAATGATTACCACTCAATTTACAACATTTTCATCATTCCAAAAAAAGAAATCCTATAGCATCAGCAATCAGTGCCCCATCCCCCACCTCATCTCAGACCCAGGCAATCATTTATCTGTTTTCTGAGATTTGGCTTTTCTGCAGATTTCCTACAAAAGGAACCAGACCATATGCAGTTTTTCTGACTGACTTTTTTCACTTAACATAATGGTTTTGAGTGTCATGCTTCTTGTAGCAGGTGTCTGTCCTCTGTTCCCTCTTATTAAGAAATACCATTCTTCTGTATGGATATACTATATTTTAATTATCTATTTACCACTTGCTGGATATTTGGGTTGTTTCCACTTTTTGGCTATTAAAAATAATGCTGCGATGAACACTCATGTACAAGTTTTTATATAAATGCATGTTTTTATTTCTCTTGGGTATATACCTAGGTTGGAACACTGGGTCATATTCTAACTCCTTTAACATTCTGAGAAATTGTCAAACTTTTTCAAAGTATGATTTTATTATGGCGATTTGACGAGCACTAGATAATTTCGTTGAATTTGAAATGTATCATTCCTTACTGAGTTTGAGACTCTTTTCTTTCATCACTGGCCATTTCGGTTTTTATCTTCTAAATTGCTTTTCATCTCTTTTATATTTTTTTCTACTAGGTTGTTTTGTTTGCCTCTTATAAAGTTCCAAAAGTTCTCTGTACATTACATAGATTAGGCAACTTATTGCTGCCTTCTTTGTAAACATACTTGTCTCAATTCTAACATTTGTCTCTTCACTTTGTGGTACCTTGTATCGTATAAAATACTCCATTTATATGGAGCTCAATGTATCTTTAGGGTTTCAGTGTTCAATAAAAAGTTCTTGCCCACTTTCAGATTATATATGTAGTTGCCTGTAAGTTGTTATAAGATTTATACTTATTTATTTTACATTAAATCTTTAATCTATACAAAATTATTTCATTCATGACTTAGAGGTTTAACTGTTTTCCTGGTAAAACATCTTTTTTATCATATATTATCAAATATAATACAAAATTTTTCAGGATTCTCCAAGATTCTAATGTTATTTGAACTATAGGTCAGGACTATCTGTTGCTTGTAAAATAATTCAGTAGGACTTACTTAGTATTTTAAAAAATATGAAATAGAATAGAAAAAGAAAGTGTATCATATCTAATGAGCATAAATGAATCATAAAAACTTCTATCTTATAATGCACACATCAAGGGTCATTTTGTAGTAACATGTATGTCTTACTGTGAATCAGACTATGAATTAGAATCCATGAAGTTTAAAATTTTGCTCCTCCATTGTAGCCCACTGATCCATTTGTCCACACTATATTCACCTGATTAGAGTTGCTTTAAGCTAATATTCTGATATTCAGTAGGGCAAGTGTCTCTTTTACATACACTATTTGGCTACTCTCAGACATATCAATCACGTAGTTATTTTTTCCTAATATTAAAAAAAACTTACTTCCATTAAAATTAGAATTTCTGATTAGGTCGATTTATACTTTTATAATATTGTTTCTCCCTGTCCACTATCAAGTACTTGGCATGTCTTTCAGTTTCTGAAACATGGTACATTTCTATGGTTCTTATTATTAAATAATAATAAATATATAATGTATATATATTACATAGGTTCTATGGCTTACTTGTTAAATTTAATTATAATTATTTTATAGTCCTTCTCATTCTTGGACGAAATTTTTTGCCATTTCCACATCTGTGTGTTTTTTATTACAAATATAGAGAAGCTATTGATTTTATTTAGCTATGTCTGATTATTTTACCAGATTATCTTATTAACTTTATTGTTTATAACTTGAGTCTCCTACCTAGATTTACAATCATGTTTTGCTAGGACTGCTGAAAAATGGTAAATAATCTGGCCAAATAAAATGGCAATCATGTCATTCTAACTAGGTACTGACTATAAAAAGGAGTTTAAATATCACACACAAGAACGAATTACTCAAATGACTTAGCCTCATTCCTCTCTTTTTTATTGCTCAAGTTGTTCCTCATATTTTAGCCTCTGCCCAATACTCCTCAAAATGCTACTATCTCTCCTGCAGTTTCCAAATTGTCTACCAATGAGAATCCCTGTGTTCTGATGACTGGGTGGCAGGGAAAGGAGGTGGTCTTGCCTTCCAAAATAGCATTAAAAATACAAATCCATCCATTCAGATGCATAGTATAGGCAAACCTGGTACAAGGAAAGATGCTGAAAGAAATATTAAGAAATTAAGAATGTCCAGAAAGATAATCAGATACGTAATATAAACATGTAAGTAAATAACTTTATTTTTAAAAAAAATTAATGTGTACCAGGAGAGGCCTAAGTATAATTCAAGATTACTGTTTACAAAATTAGTTACAGGTGGAGGTTAGCTATATACTACAATAACGCTGCAAGTTAGATACAGTGTAGATCAAAAATCTTTTGTGGAATTGGCTGAACCTAATTATCACACGTATTAAGGGGAAAAGATGTTTTCAAATAATCCATTTATCAGTCACCTTCTGGTTACATAACACATGTGCTTCTTAAAAGACCACTTGGACAGGCCAAAGGTAACAATCCCTAAGTTGTAAGGAAAGCTGCCTATCAAAAGAGGGAAATAAAAAGAATAGATGAAAAGCCCAGTATTAACAATGACCTTTCTTGACTACTTTTTAATTGAAAACAGAATTAATTTCATTCAATAAAAATGAAAATAAAATAAATTCCTATATACAAAATTTCTTAAAGATAGAAATTTAGTAAAAGCAGGTCCTACTGAATTTTAATGTATTGTTTATAGTTGAGTGTTGAAATTAATACAGCTTCTTACAGTGCCAAAAAAAAAAAAAAAAATCACCATCCAAAATTTTCACCAGGGTCAAAAATTTTCATCTTTGAATTCACATAGTATATAACAGCAAAACACAGATGTTCATAAACTAGGTAGTTTACTGGTTCATTCATGCTATAAAAACATTACTGACATTTCATCTGGTCAACCATCTTAAAGGTTAATTCTTGTTTCCTCTTTCTGATTTCATTCTAGGTGAACTGTTCTGGGCAGATTCTATTTACCTATTCTGAGCAAACCACGAACTGTTTCATTGCTCACTCTTACTGTTAAGAACATATTGACTTGCTGCCTGCTCTGCTGTTTAATTCATTTATGCCGAGAGTCAGGCATGAAGACAGAATTTTAAATGTGACATTTGCAGACTGTTAGGTCATTTAAGCTCTGACAACACTAGGGAATTCCTGACATATAAACTGGACCTGATTACCAAGTACAAAGGAGCTTCCCAAAGGAACAAATTTCTGACCAGTTTTTGTAGTTTCTCACAGAATTTTAAAACTAAATTTTAATGTCAATGAAAAAAATAGAGAGCTGACATTTTAAAGTAAAATTCCTCTGTTTCTTTTAGTAAAGCTCAAACTGGCGCTTCTAATCAACATGGATCAGCTCAATAAAGTCTTTTGATTGAGAAAGACATAGGAAAAACTCACAGTAACAATTAACAGTCATAACAATTTTGAGGAACTCTGACATTTAAGGGCTTTGAAAATTTCCTATAATCTTTTTTCAGCAGTCCTGAAAAATCTGCTGGGTCTAAAGACCATCTATAACTCTAGTCAACAGACCATTTAAAATGATTGGATTCTGGACCAGTAGGACAGAGGTTATACACTATCAAAATTACAGTACAAAGTCGAAGCTTAAATACTTATAACACTGTCTTCTCTAAGATTGTAGTTATGCAGAAGGGATGATAGAGTCATTATAATTGGAAATGAATAAACTGCCCACATGACATGTAAAATTGTATTTTATAAGAGCTGATAATTGGATGGGGTGGAGGATGTAGGGCAAGATTGTTTTCTCTTTTTAGCCACTCCAAAAAATTACACCATATGCCATTTTTTTTTCAGCTCTTTTTCCTTGTCACTTGTAACAAGCACTATATATAATGGTTCCAAATGAAAGTTTTCTGAAATTAAGTTTTATTATTCAGTAATACACAAAAGATAATTCTGATTTTACCCTATATTTTACATAAAAATTCTAGTGTTATACACCAACTAGTCCTTTAATACTGGGCTCTGAATGAAAGTTTCAACTGTAATAGGTGTAGTCTAAATAGGGATAGAGGGCCTCGAATGCCTTCCAGCTAAAGCACATTGATTCCGAAAAACTTAACAAAAGCAATTACTTTTCAGAGATTAAAAATCTTGTTTCTTTTAAAAGAATAAAATGGAAAACAGACCTGGTGTATTATCTGCGCTACAGGAAGTTGCTCGGCGTATTTCAGAGGCTCTATTAGTTCCTCATCCTTCCCAACATTCTTATAGCTGGAAAAAAAGAATTAAAAAACACAGAGCTAAGGCAAATACCTTTTTAAATATGGCAAATATCCAAATATACCAATATAAAATATATTAAAATACACAGTTTTATAATATGTAAGTTTTTTAAATAATCAGTATTTATCAATAACCTTTGAAAAACTACCTAATGAAAAATTTGACATGACTATAAATATATTCATAGTGCATTGAATTACTAAGTAATAAGATTAGCTAAACTAACTTACCTGATGTTCTCAGATCCTATCTTTCTCTGAGACTTAAAATGTTTCAGAACTCCCTATTCACAGAGCATGCTGTTCATCACATGCGGCTTTTAAAGGTCTTCAAAATCTGGCCGCGACCACCTTCGAGCCTCGCCCTAGCAGCCCTTTCTCTTGTTTCAGTCACACCTACCAGGTGGGCCTAGACCAACCACCATGTCTCTTCTTTGTTCATTCTTCTTTTAAACATATTAATTTGTTTATGCCTATGTATGCATATATTTTTTAACTTCCTTGAATAAAAATCCATGTCCTATTCTTCTTTATATATCTAATATCTACATATAATAAAGACTCAAATGTTTGTTGAATGAACACAGGAATAAAATGAAATGAAAATAATTCTGAGGGCGGCGCCTGTGGCTCAAAGGAGTAGGGTGCCAGCCCCATATGCCGGAGGTGGTGGGTTCAAACCCAGCCCCAGCCAAAAACTGCAAAAAAAAAAGAAAACAATTCTGAGAATTATTTTATATTTATTTTTTAATATTTGGGATTCATTGAGGGTACAAAGAATTGGGTTGCACTGAATGCATTTGTTAGATATCCCTCTTATAATTATGTCCCACTCCCAAGAGGTGTGCCACACGCTGTGACCCCCTCCCCATTTGTTCATTCCCCTACCCACCTTGTATTAGCTCATCTACCACCTTCATATTAGAATAGAGTACATTGAATTCTTGCTTGAGAAGTTATTTATACAGAAAATATCTTTTAATGCTTACATTCACAATGAGATGCAAAAGTTGGTATAATGTATACCTAATACAAAATAAAATAGTAACTACAGATATAAGAATAAAAAATAGAATCTTCACAAATTAAGAAAATTTGATAAAATGTTTTTAAAAATTATCAACCCTTTCAGAAATAGCAAATAAACATTAAATGTCAAGACAATAAGACGTGAAGATATTTGAACTTCCTCTTCCCTTTTTTTCTGTAAATTACACATCATCTTATAACTTAAAAATTAAATTTTAAAAACCTAAACTTTGATTTATCTTGAAAAATAAACAAAACAAGATTGTTCTAAGTTTCTAGAGTTGCAGTGAAGCTAACTGATGAGAACTCTGTAATCTTTCCCAAGAGAAAGTCAAAATTTTGCATATGATTTAACCTTCAAGAATATCTTACCTAGGTAAACCGTTTGTAGATATCTTGCAGAATTAGTATACAAATAGTTAATTTGGGTGAACTTTAAAGATTCTCACTAATGGTATTGAAAAATACTGTCCCCCCAAAATAACAATTGCCTGAGAGAGTCCAGTGGATCTAATTTTAATGAGCTAATGTCTCTAAGCACAGTACAGAAAAACTGGCTATTTGTATAACTGCTATATACAATTGGGATACCTTTACAGAAGCTCTAGCTAGTAGTTATAATAAATTATCTTCTTGAGCACTTTAAAATACAATTGACTTTGTTTTATAATTTTACTTTTGGTCAAAGCATTTAAAATTTATCTCTGACATTCTATATTTTGATAAATTTCAGAATAAAACATACATATTTCAAAAAAAAATTATGTTTCATAAAGACAGAAAGCAGAATGTGGTTGCCAGGAACGAACAGTGGGGAGTTAGTATTTATTAGGTAGAATTTCAGTTCACAAGATGAAAAAGTTCTGGAAATGGATGGGGGTGACAGTTACACAATAATGTAAATATTTAACACTACTGAAATATACTTAAAAATAGTTAAAATGGTAAGTTGTATGTTATATATTTGTTATGGGCTCAATTGAGTACCCCCACATATCCCTCAAAATCCACATTTTGAAGCCCTAACCCCCAATACTGCAGAATGAGATATATTTATAGATGTGATCTTTAAAATGGTAACTAGGTTAAATGAGATCATTTGGTTCGGCCCTTCAATATAACTGGTAGCCTTACAAGAGGAGATTTAGGACACTGAGACAGAGTAAAGACCACATAGAGACCCCAGAGGAAAACAGCTATCTACAAGCTAAGGAGAGAGGTCCTAGGAGAAATCAGTCCTGCCAGCATCTTCCAGCCTCCAGACGGGGAGTTAACACATCTCTGTTGTTTAAGCCACCCAGTCCATGGTAACGGTAGCTCTAGCAAACTAATAAGGTATATTTTTATCTCAATTAAAAATAAACTAAAGATTCATTGACCCAAAACCTCGACATTGCTTTAAAATGTTACAATTAATACTTAAAATGTCTATCTAAATCATGTATAAAATCCACATCAGAAACAAAATGATAAAATAGACAAATTGGACATGGAATTTTAGAACTCTTGTGTATTAAAGAACACAATCACAAAAGTGAAAGAATAATCTATAAAATGAGAGAAATATTTATAAATCATAAATCTGAAAAAGGACATATCAAAATACACACTCACATTATAACTCAATAATAAAAAGATAAATAACTTCATGAATAATTCTTAAATGACAGGACATTCTCCAAGGATATATATATTTTTTTTTTTACTTTTTTCTTTTTTTGTAGAGACAGAGTCTCACTTTACTGCCCTCGGTACAGTGCCATGACGTCACACAGCTCACAGCAACCTCCAAGCTTTTGGGTCTATGTGATTCTCTTGCCTCAGCCTCCCGAGCAGCTGGGACTACAGGTGCCCGCCACAACGCCCGGCTATTTTTTGGTTGCAGTTTGGCCGAGGCCAGGTTTGAACCCGCCACCCTCAGTATATGGGGCCAGCCTCCTACTCACTGAGCCACAAGCGTCACCCCTCCAAGGATATTTTTAAGCACAGTGGCATATTTTTGTTTCTTTTTTACTGAGAAGAATACAGTCACTACTCATGCAGTTTGGTCCTACCGCCTTCATTCCTGTTAAGATACCAGCAGTTTCACTTGATCTCAGCCAAAGGCCAAGAAACGATAAGATATCAGCAGTTTCAACAATTATGTGCTGAAAAAAAATCGAAGATCAGATCGTTGACAGTAATTCTAACAGTACATAGAAAAATGAAAAAGTCACTCTTCCTTAGTTATTCCAAAGACCTAAAGTGACAATGTATAAGATAAATACATTTTACGTGTAAAAGGTCTCTCATTTAATATTTATTTTTATTTTATTTATTTTTTGCAAAAATATTTGAAATTTGGCAGTTTGTTTTAACTTTTTAAAATGTCAAGTAGTTTGTTACGAAAAATTCCAAACATGGTTCTATATTTTTTTAATTGTTTTTTGCTAGCCTATTTGAAAGTTAAGTTGCAGACACCATGACAGTTCTCATCTATTTCAGCATCTACCAACCAAGGATATGTTTGAAAAATTTTTTAAAAACTGCAGCATTTTTTCAAAGTCACTCAAAATGCAACTCCCAAGTAATCTTGGATACTACTATGGACATATGATCACTCATTTTAAACTTCTTAAAAATATTTGTCCTTTGTTTTCTTACTTGATGTTGCTATCAAGAAGCATGACACCAAGTTCACTTTCTTTCCATCTTAAATATATTTCCCATTTTAAATTACTTATTATTTTTTGGCTTAGAGGCCTAATGGCCTTTTTCCTCCTTTTCTTTTAAAGTCCAATATCCTAATATATCTTAAGAGTTAGTTGTTCTAGATCAACTGTCCCAGGTGCACAGGAGACAGGATTCCTTTCAATAAATTCAAATCTCATTTTATTTCAAAGTTCTTTAATTCTAATTTAAAATATTATATCTATTAATTTTGTTTTTAATTCAATATTTAATTCTACCCTTTTTTTATTTCATTTTCCTTTTCTTGACTCTTTCATTACTTATTCTTTGTATCACTTACTGAACCATGGGGATACCTATCTTTCCTTGGGCACCTTGTAGTGCAGCTTCCATTTCTGAGCTGAGGTTTGTGTTCTTGCAGAGTCCCGTCGGCTCCTGCTTCACACTTCTTTTTTATTTATTTATTTATTTTTTTTATATTAAATCATACTAAGACATGTGCTTCACACTTCTTCCTGCTGTCTTTCCATTTCAGCTGTGAGTTTCTGTGTGTATGGCGCATGGTTCCTTTCATGATGCAACAACTTGTTTTCTATACATCCTTCATGGTCCACTGTTGCCTTTCAGTTTTCTTCTGTTTTGTGGTTCTCTTTCATTCCTTTCTTTTTACTTTTGTGTGCACTCTTTGGGTATATGTCTGTATTGTATAATTTACCAAGAAGGTTTGATTTCAGTTTTCTGTCTCATGGTAACTCTGTGCAGATGCTGGCTTCTCTCTGTGTGGAGGATTATTTGTATTGGCTCTTTTCAGGATCAGCAACATGAGTTATCTTGTGATGGAGGGAGAAGGGAGATCAGTTGGCTTATAAGGTTTCTCAGTTGACGAGCACCCTCTTCTGTGGCTACTCCAAAGCATAGTTTCTTTAACAAATGGACTTTTTATAGCAGCGGGGGGCAGATTTGTCTTTAAAAAAATGCTGCCTTGTTTCCATAGTGTCCTCTTCAGCTGCTGTCTTCTTCCCTTTCACTACTAAGGCTCTAAGGGACACCCAACCCTGACCCCACACCTCTTGCTTTCTGCAAACCAGAACTGGTGCTTTCCCAAGACTGTCACCTATAGTCACCCATACTTTCTAAGCCTCATCTTCCCAAAATCAGTAGACGGATCTATGCACAGTCCATGCTTACGGTATAAGTCAGACAGAGACAACTACAAATGTTAATTTCAATCTATATGTGGCAGTCATTCTAAGTAACCTAGAATTTTTCTCTTAAAAAATAATAAAGTTTCTTTCTTCAAGTCATTCTAATACTCTTTTTACTTAATATTTTGAGTCTTTTTAGGGACCCTCCTAAAAGAATATACTTTTTCCATTATTTCTTTCCAAGGTCCTTCACAAGGAAGATCTATTTAAATAATGTAATAAGAGTAATTTTTGCATGGGAAAAGCTGTGTATTCCTTATTTTACTTTATTATTTTTAATAGCATTTTGTAGAAAACAATAAATAAAATTTTCTTATTCTATAAAAGAACTGTGGCTCTAACATAGTAATGCTACGATCCCAAATGAAAAGGCAATTAAAATACTGTCTAAATCCTCTGCATAAATAAAACATGGCTGGCAAATTATGAAGCCTGTGGGCTTAGTCTTTACAATTTCCTGTGTTTTATGCATCCTTTTTATGTCCAGTGCCACAAAAACCTTTTTCCTCCATGCTACCCAAAATAATACTGTAAAATCATTTACTATGCCCTTGCATAAGGTAATAATCTCTGACTCTGATAAAGTTTTTATTCAGCAATGCCATATTGACATCAGATTATTCTTATATAAAATGACATAGTTCACTGAGGGCTGAAGGCCAAAGCATGTTTCCAAATACTACGTAACTCTCCCCACCCCCAAATAAAAGAACAGGTAAAGAAAGCAGAGATATTGTGCTATGCTAGATACAAATGAAAAATTAAGAGTATCAATAAATAACTAAAGACACATCATCTAGAGTAATCCAAATTAGGACGAAATTCCCTAAATATACCAATAACCCAATAGTTAGTATATGTCTTGAACATGATCATGTAAAAGAATTACTTGAAAGTAAAAGGATATAATAGAGAAATCAATTAATTTCTTATAACCTTTGAATACATGATAAATGTCCACTCCTTAACTGCATTTAAAAAAATTTCCAAGTAGCCATGTAACTGACAACACATGTTGTATAATTTGTAATGACAGACCTGAACATTTAAAGATGTTCTAAGAGAAGAGGAAACTCAAGTTTATTGGTCAACAGAGACGAACATAAAATGCTATTACAAATCACGAAAGGTCTCAAGTCACCAGAGATTACTTTTGTGATGACAGGCTATACGGCAATGAGAAAAAAACCTAACACATCATCTCCCTTGAGAAGAGACCCCCTCCCAAACTCTCTGCACCCCATTCTTCTAATTAAAAAATGTGTGAGCAAAGGTATGAAAACATAACTTTGGTTATAACCTACTTTTAAAAGCACAAGGAAGACGGTGAACTAGGAGACAGAGATGTAATCTGAGGTAGAAAACTGAAAGTTAACTCCCAAGAGAAATAAAATGATACTCATGTCTGGCCCAACGGTTGGAATGCATCTGATTCACTGTCAGCCTGCAACGTAGTATTAAAAATGCAAATACCAGTTAAAAAAAGAACACTTCCCAAGTAACTCAGCAAAGCTGATATAATAAAATCACAGAAAAGCAAACTCTAGTCCTCATTTGAGACTTCTGAACTAACTCTTTTCTGGTAGAAGTGGTAGTCGCACAACCAGCTAACTTGAATGCCCACCTTTGCACAGTCCAGGTAATTCTAAAATAGTAGTGTGTGTTGGGGGAGGGGGAGTATCAGAGGAAAAAAACTGCTGTCAAAATTACTGAGCATCTACCTGTCACTCTGCTAAGACTAAACAGGTTAATGCGTCTTGCTCCAGTTGTTGTACTTTGCTTTACACACATATTTATATAACACATGGAAAATACACAGAATCGCCATAAGTCATTTCGTTAATAAATTATACTCTATGTATAATTCAGCCACTTGCTTTTTTCATTCAAATAGAGGAGGCCATACGTGGCCTGTCACCTGTTTCTATATGTCCCATTACTTAAGAATGGCTTTTACATTTTTAAATGGTTGAAAAAAATACACCAAAAGAAGAACAATTCATCCCAAATGAAAATCATGTAAAATTTAAATTTCAACACTGTACTACAATAGCAGCATTGTGTTTTTACAACTAAGACCACATGGCCTACAGAGGCTAAAATATTTATTATCTGGCCCTTCATGAAAAATGTTTTCAACCTGTGTTAAAACTATTATTTAGAAGCAGAGCTGCTGGGTAATAACTTGAACGCATTTTAAATTTTGCTAGAAACACCAAATTGCTACCTGCAGTGGCTGTATCAACTCACACTCCACCAGAAACGTATAATTTTCCATTTCCCTCTATCCCACTTAATGTTCTACAAGAATCAGTATGTCATTGTTTTAATTTACACTTCTCTTCTAATCTGTAGGTGTTTCCTTTCCTCTTTCCAAACTGTATTTCTTTTCCTTATTTTTCTACTTTGTTTGTCTTTTTTTTATTTTTTTAAAACAAGTTGTACAGCTATTTCTATAATCTGGACAGAAATTCTTTGAGATATGTGTTGCAAATAATTTCGCCAGACTTCTTCTCATTTAACTTTGTTTTTTGTTTTGTTTATTATTGGTTGGTTTGTTTTCTTGCTATATGTGACATTTTAATCTTGCTTCAGTAATCTTCAGCCATCTTTTCTTTTGCTAGCTGTGCTTTGGGTAGCACAACATCTTTCCCTATTCCTTAATAAAAGACGGGTTAAAATTGTTTTGATGTTTTCTTTTTACTTTCGCATCTTTAACGCATTTGCAATTGCTTTTACATGCTGTGTAAAGGCAAAATCTAATTTTATTTTTTGCTCTGTGGCAAACCAATTACTTCAACTATCCTGTCCTCCAATATTTTTGTAAAACCATATCTTATCTAGTATGTTGTTATACATGTCTCTTTTGGTGGGCTTTGTAATACGTTGTAGATTTGTTTACCTATTCTAAACCAATATCACATTATTTCAATCACTAGTGGTTTAGAATTGAAAGCCCTACTAGTGTCAGAGTAAATGCCTCTCCCCATCACTGCCCACACTCCTTAATCATTTAAATGGCTTTGGCTATTTTTGCCCCTTTACTATTCCACATGAATTTGATAACTAGCCTATTAAGTTCCATGAAAAATCGTAAGAGGGCAGAATACAGTAATGATTAAGAGAGCCTATCAGGACGCAGACAGCCAGCACCCCCACTTACTAGGTGTGTGACAAGATATAAACCTCTCTGCATCTGCAGTCACATATAAAACGAAGATATACCTCATGGTTATTTTGAGGACTAAAGGAGCTAATAAATTCAAAGTGCTTGGAACAGTGCTGAGTATTTATTAAATACAAGAAATCTGAAAGAAATAGCACTGTATTTGCTTACAGATAATTTGAGTGAAGTTTTATATGATAATTTACTCTTCTCATCTCAATAGTCTATCTCTCCATTTATTTTGATGCTCCTATACAATCCATAATTAATTTTATAATTGTCTCCATAAAGAACAAGAAGTTGAATTACACACCTTTAGACAGAATCACTCAGATAAAAAGAGAGAACACACAAATAAAAGCAGAGATTAAAAAGGAGACATTGCAGCTGCCACTGCAGAGATGTAAAGGGCCACCAGAGACTACTACGAGCAACTGCACATCAACTAACTGGAAAACCTGGAAGAAAGGATCAATTCCCAGACACAGACAACCTACCAAGACTAACCCAGGAAGAAATCCAATTCTGAATAAACCAATAGCAAGTAACGAGATAAAAGATTCATAAAAATCTCCCATTAAAGAAAAGCCCAGAATCTCACGGTTTCCCTGATGAATTCTACCAAGCATTCAACAAAGAATTAATACCAATCCTACTTAAATTATCCCCCAAAAATGAGAAGGAAGAACCACTCCCAAACTCATTCTACAGTGACCAAAACTTTGACAAAAGCAGGACAAGTGGTTGAGGAGAAGGAAAGAAGAGTTATTACTTTGCCAGCAAATGAGAAATAGGCAGACACCTCCCTCGAAGTACCATTTCCTTATCATATGCAGAGCATCTAAAGGAGAATTTTCAGCTTCAAGCTTTTTTTTTTCTATTTCAGATAAAAATAAGGTTTGATATAATTAGGTTACAATGTTTGTATTTTTTAGGTAAAGTTTAAGTTGAAGTTGGTCCCTTCACCCAGGAGGTGTGCCGTACACCCTAAATTGTGCACATTAATCCCAAATCCCTCTCTCCCCCACCCCGCTTCTTAAATTTAATTGAGAAAAGTAAGAATCCAAGGTACTCTATACTAATATGAAACTAGTAGATGAACAACTACACACCAGCTGAGAGATTAAATGATGTGCCTGAAGACACAAAGCAAGTAACTAAACCAAAATTTGAACACAAGTCCATTCCCCTTTGTGCTGTTTCTCCTATATTACATTGCCTTCAAAGTTCTGTCTATTACTAGCGAGAGCAATTAGGCAATGTCTCGCCTGTAGAGTTCTTAAAAACTAGGTAACACAGAATACCATGACTTCAACAAAAGTAGCAATTTCTGAAACCAGATTACAGATTTATATTACTAACATAAATATCATTTTCCTTTTGTTTTACCTAATGTCTACAATCCTAAAGTATTATATATGTCAGTCTTTTAAAAATTGAGTCCACTTTTGTCCACTGATAAATTAGAAATAAATTTTGCTTTATCTTTATTACTAATTAATAATACATAATCTTCACAAACCTTAAGTTTTTTGACCCTGCAATTTCTTAGCCAAGAATTTAATAGTATGCAAACTAATATCTAAAAATATTCCAGGAGGTGGTATTAATAATTCAAAAGTATCCTGTAGCTCTTACCTATTTCATGGGTAAAATTCCATATTGCTGGGTTTCTTAAAGCAAAACAACTTACGTATTATGAGACATTCCCACCATTCTTTTTTAAACTGACAATGCAATACCAAAAGTCTTTTACTCCTTTCAATGGTCTGAAGAAATAAATACCACATTCGTTTGAGGATATACCCCACCTCAACCTCCAGCATTTAAAACAAAATAGTGTTCCACATGTATTAATATATAATACTACTGCCATCTTCTGGTAAAGAATTCCCTGATTCTTTACATTATTTCTAAAAATGAGAATCCTCCAGATATGAAATAACAGGTTTACAATAATAAAAGCAGAACAGATAATTAAAGCAAATGGCTAAAAATGCAGTACAAATAGAATTCTGGCAATAATTAATTTTTACCAGTGCATATAGTAAGTCCTCTCAATAATACTGAACACATTGAGCACATTTATTTGAGCCACAGAATTAAGTGCTTCATAAGCAAAATAAAAATTACCATAATAACCGTATGAAGTAAATTAGTTACTTTGTGTCTTCAGGCACATCATTTAATTTCTCATCTAGTGTGTAGTTGTTCATCTACTAGTTTCATATTAGTATTGAGTACCTTGGGTTCTTACTTTTCTCAATTAAATTCAAGAAGCGGGGTGGGGGGAGAGAAGGATTTGGGAAAGTCTCACTTAATGTGCACATTTTACAGATGCAGGAACCAAGGGTACAAGACATCAAGTAGTTTGCCTGAGGTCACGCAGCTAGTAAGTAGAGAATCTGAATTCAGCAGTTTACAGATTCCAATGACCTTGCTTTTAATCATCATATTATAATATCTCCTATAATGTCAGACAATAGACATTAAGTAAACCTGTTAACTCATTTAGAATATTAAGGTTTAATTTAGGAGAGTGGAACAGTAATATAACAATTAGTATCAGGAGAGTCATAGAACCAAAGAATTACAAGAAAACTCATAGGTGCCAGGATCTACCTTCCATATAATTCAGAGCAATTCACTAAAAATTCAAATAAATCAACCTCTAACAATTTTATAAGTGATCACATATCATCTTTAGATTTTATACAATTAAAAAATTTAGGTACTGTATGTTTAGTGTTTAAATTAGAATTGATTTTGATATAATTTAAAATAATAATAAGCTTATTAGTTGGAAACTACTACTTCTAGTATGTTATTTATCAATTTATATTCAGAGATGTTTTATTTTATAAAAGAGATAAATTACCATATTGTGCTATACTAGTACACTAACTCAATTAATGTTTTTGTTAATTATAGGTAATTAAATAAATTGATGTTTAAAAATGTCCATGAAATGATCAACACGTTTTGGAACTATAGCAGTAGAACTTTAATGCAGTCAAATGACGAAATGGATAATTTAATTATTATCTTTGATGCTTTTATAAATCAAATTAATCACACTTAATTCCTGAAATTCCATTTTAATGAGCTCTTGAGTAACTGAAATGACAAATAGTTATAAATAACAATATTTAAAATAAGTGGCCAAACGAGATGCTTAAGATAATAGAGAATTATCCTGATGAGGAAATTAATCATGTTGGAGAACATATTAATAGAATCGATAGTATAGAGAAAAGTCAGGGAGAAATTCTGTCAATTGTTATTTGAGCCACTTGGTAAATTTTGGCTTACAGAGTTGCACAATCATATCAATTTACTATTGGCAATTTTCAGAGAATCGTTTGATCACTAAGTTTTATATTCCCCACAATCAATTTTACCCAAATCTCAAGCAGATGTTTCTATTAAATACACAAGGGCTAGCAAGGATGTGGAACAATTATTTGCAGGAATGCAAAACAAAATAGTCACTTTACAAAATAGTTAAAAAGTTAGCAAAGTTAAACATGTACTTTCTCAAGGCCCAGCAATCCCACTTAGGTAATGAAATGAAAACTTAGGTTTGTATACAAATGTTCACAGCAGTTTTATTTATAATTGCCAAAAACCGGGAGGTTGAGGGATCTCCTTCAGTAGGTAAATGGATAAACTGCGGTGTATCTGTACCAAGGTGTACTACTCAGGAATGAAGAACTATTGATAGACAGATGGTGTGACCACATGGATGGTCTGGGATGCGTTAGTCTAGTGAAAGTAGCCAGACCCAAAAGGGCACAAATGTACAATTCCTTCTCCATGACGTTCTGGAAAAGGCAAAGCTATGAGAACAGAAAACACTTCCGGGGTTTCTAGGGGCACGAGGGAGACAGTGTATAGAAAGGAGCATAAGGAAAGCTCCTACGGTGATGGGCTGAATCTGTCAAAACCAAGGACTGCACATCAAAAAAGGAGATTTCACAATGTAGGGGTGTATGGCACACCTCTCAGGTACAAGACATAATCACAAGAGGGACTCTACCTAACAAATTCAAATATTGTGACTTGGTTGTTTGTACCCTCATGTTAACCTGAAATTAAAAACAAAAAGGGAGATTTCACTGGAAGTAAATTATATTTCATTTTTTTAACTCAAAAAATAAACTAGTTATAGACATGAATAATGAATTCTATAAATAGAACAGTAGCAAAGGTACAAAACATAGTGTTTAGGGATACAGGCTTAGGAGAGGAAACTAAAACGGGTAACAAAAATAAATTCCAAAAACGCTGAGACAGGTTAACTCTAAGGCAGAGAAGGTGGTAGAGATTAGAAATAGGCATGAGACATTTGGGAGCTTCTAGTATGTCACCATTGTTGTTCCTTTTTGGGGGGGGTGCATGAGTATTTCCTTGTAATAATTCATTGAGCTGTCATTTATTCTGTATGTGTGATAGAAAAAGTAATTTTAATAAAAAGCAAGCCCAGTAGCTCAGGATAAATTATGAAAGAATAAAAAAATTTTCTTCTTCTTAGAAGTATGGAGTACTCCTGCACTCACGTCTTGACTATTAAATGTGCGACTTTAGGAAGGTTTCTCAATCTTTCTTAGCCTCAGTTTACTCATCTGTAAAATGGAGAAATTACACTTGCTGCATAAAAATTAACCAGCAAATTAAATGAGGCTGATGTAACCATCCTTCAGAGTTTCTGCCTAGTGTCCAAGGCCTTTTTGAGGGTTCCTTTTTATGCACATGGGATAGATCCCCAACAGTGACAACTTTGTGTTATAGGACCTCTACTACCTACCACTCAGTTAGACCAGAGGTGTGAACTTAACCCAAACTGAACTAATCACAAACCCCTCTAAGGAATTTAAAACAAGGAATGAGCAAGTTCATTCTGTCTAGACTACATCACATACAGAAGAGGTGTACATCTCCAGAACATGAGCAATGAACTATCCAAAACAGAAATCAAGGAAACAATCCTGTGTACAACAGCATCAAAAAATAAAGTAAAATACTTAGGAATAAGTTTAGCCAAGGAGGTAAAAGATCTGAAACCATAATTGATGAAAGAAAGCAAAGAAGACACAAATACATAAAAAGACATCCCTTGTTCATGGACTTGAAGAATTAATATTGTTAAAAGGTCCATACAACCCAAAGCATCCTACAAATCCAATGGAATCTCTATTAAAATGCCAATGGCATTTTTCACAAAAATAGAAAAATCAATTCTAAAATATGTAAGGAGCCACAAAAGACCATGAATAGCCAAAGCAATCTTGAGCAAAAAGAACAAAGCTGGAGGCATCACATTCTGATTTCAAAATATACTACACAAAGCTATACTAATCAAAACAGCATGCTACCAGCATAAGAACAGATACATAGAGAAGGGACTAGAATAGCGGTCCCATTAATAAATCCACACACTTATGGTTAATTGATCTTTAACAAAGTTGCTGAGAAGAATACACAAGAAAAAAAAAAAAGAAAGTCTCTTTAATAAATAGTGCTGGGAAAACCGGACAACCCACACACCAAAGAATGAAAATAGGCCATTATCTCACACCATATACAAAAATCAATTAAAAAATGGATTAAAGATTTAAATGTAAGACCTAAAACTATAAAACTACTGGAAAAAACATATAAGAAAATCTTTGTGACATTGATCTAGGCAAAAAAGTCTTGCACATGACACCAAAAACATAGGCAAAAGAAGCAAAAACAAACAAATGAGATTATATTAAACTAAAAATCTTCTGCAAAGAAGGGAAACAAAAGAATGAAGAGAGCATCAAGGGAATGGGAGAAAATATTTACTAACCACACTCAACTCAATAAGAAGATAATAAATTACCCATAACTGAATATAGGTAATCACAATGTACTGCATACTTGAAAATTTCCGAGTAGATTTGAATTGTTGTTAATACAAAAAATAAATAAATAACTATTGTGGTAATCATTTCACAATGTGTACATATATCAAATCACCACAATGTACACTGTAAATACACACAATTTTTATTTGCCAATCATACTTCAATAAAGCTGGGTGGGGGGAAGAAAGTAAATAGCAAGAAAAACAAATGAATAAAATCTCCAGAACACTGGTGTCAACATTTTATGTCCCTTAGGCACCCAGAGTAGCAGAGAAAGAAAAGACCGAAAGAACAGGAGGGAAGACTGCCTGAATTTCTGCTTCCGATTCTAGTCCCTTACTGAGACTTGCCCTTGGGTTCCAGAAAACATAGAATATCTATATACAAATATCCTGAAGAGACTAACGCTAGCTCAGGTTGGATTCTACTAAATACAACGAACTGTCTTAGCTAATGCATTAACGAACCATGAACACTGTATCTGGCACATAGAAAAGTCTAAAAGTTAATGATTGGGGCAGCACTTAACTGGTCTCTGACCTCCTGTGTAAGGCAGACACTTCCCCACCACGCCCTGAGAGAGACCTAGTCTGGCGTTCAAAATAGTGTAAACTGACCTTGATGAGGCCTTATTCACATATTTCTACTTGCTAAATACTGCATTAAGAGAGAAGGAAATTCCAGTACTATAAGATAAAATTACAACAACAAAACTTGAGTCTTGTACCTAAATTCAGTATCTAAAGCAAAATTTCTTCTATTCCACTAAGAGAAAAACTAAGTGTCTACAAATCATAATGTCTCATCTTTTCCTTGGGTAATTCTATAGAATTTAGACTTCTATAATTTTGGTAACACTAAAATGAGCAATATTCTTATCTCCACACCCTAGAGGCTATCTTCCCAATACAGAAAGGGCACAAAACTAGTGACCTGTGTAAAAGATTCGCTGACATAAATGTTTTTCTGTATACTTAGCCAAACCCAGCCTATATAGACTCCAATAAAAAAGCTGGGAACCAAGTTATCTGAGCCAAGTGTATTCAACAGGTCCTTATTTTACCTCATCTGCTCTTAGAAATAAATTATAATACAGTTAGTAAGACATAGGCAGAAACAAAGTGTTGCTACTAACTGTATGACTGTGTCTTACTCTATCTATAAAGTCAGAAGACATACAGGTACTCCCAATGGTCTTTATATAATGTTCTCCGTCATATATGATCCAAAATATAAAATATGGACAATCTGTACCAATGGATTCCACTGTATTCTATTCCTAGTATATGTAGAAGGTAATATTTTTTATATGTAATTGCTGATTTTAGTAACACTGTAGTAACATTTTTAACTTAAGACTTGAAAAAAATGCAAATATATTCTAGCCTATATTATCCTTAATAAAAGTATTTTTGTCATATCTGATCCCTCATGACACACTTTTCTCAATACAAACTTTCTAAGTCTCACTCATATTTTCATGTCAACAGCACTCGCATACAAAAAATAATACTTGTATCATTCATGTAAAAATTCCTGGAGCACACTGAAAACTTAATTCTCCTAAATTAACTGGATAAAGTATATCAGTGATCATGAAAACACTGGTAAATAGCAGTATTATAAATAAAATTTACCTATAAACACTAGAGGGTGCTCTAATTCAACAGTGTTTGGTATCTCTGGCTTTGATACTAAAAAATTTTCTCCTTGATTAAATTAAAACAATCCTCAGCACTGAAAATTTGTGCTTTTGAATTCATACACGCAGATAATTTAAAAGCCAAAATTCCATTCTTCCCAATCATACAATGAAACTTAGAAGAATTCCACTGAAATTTTTATTGTACAATTATTACATACTTAATATTACATGTTAAAAGAATAAAAAATACAAGTACAGCAGTAGAAAGGTCTTACCTACAGAGGAAATTAATACAGTGTTCAGATGACTAAGAAAATGTGATATCGTATGTAGGCTTATGTTCAAGGGAAATTGTAAAACAAATTAAGAAAAAAAAGACATAGTGACCCTAACTAAGTATTCAAGCATAATTCAGTCATTTCACAATGATAATTTGAGAGCTAGTATTTAAACAAGAAATAAAAGTGATATTGCTGTAGGATCTCAGCTGCTGTCTTAAAGTATTTTTGAAGCTAAGAACCACAGGAAATTGGAAAAGAAAATACTGAAGGCTTTGAATATTGAGCTAGACAGTGGTTCTCAAACTTCCTAATGCCGCAAAGTATTTTCATTGTTAAAAAGGGGTCACAACCCACAGAGTGAGAACCGCTGAGCTAGAAAATACCATCAAGTCTAACTCTGCGTAAAAAAATTATTTTGCGCTAGTTTTAAAATTTACTTCTACTCAATTATAAGCTCAATCATAAACCACAGAAATTTTCAAAATTGTGAAAAATTTGTATATTGCCATTTGGCAATCCAGAAAAGTTCCCAAAGTATGAGTTTCTCATACACAGCTTTAGACAGTTCCAAACGATAACAAAGTTTGATGGGCAGCAAAATATATTGCTATATATTTCAAGAAAGTGGCTATTAACAGAGCCATTATTTAATCATAACAAGGTATTTTACCTTTAAAAATGATGACAGAGAAACAACATTATAAATATTTATAAAATTCACATACCCAAAGTCAGCCAATTTCTCTTATAAACAAGCATGCACACACCCTGTTCCCTCACACACAATCCACACTCCCCAAGGAGGGAGGACCTGGCTTACGCCTCTTACTCCTTTCCCTAATGAAGTATCTAGGGGCCCAATAGAAAGTATGGCTCCAAGACAGCCAGTTACGGCAAGTCTTTTTAGCAAGTCTGAAGTGCACTTCTGCCAACATTATATTTTGGAGCTCCAACATAATCCTAATCACAATCTTAGCTTCCCACTAATACTTATAGATTTTCTCATGAATCTGAAAAGCATACAGCCTACATGAAAGTTTTTAAGACTGGGTGGAAATATATAATTTTACTTACAAACACCAACTCTCATCTCTTAATATAATGTTTCATAAAAATGTATAAGTTGTAAAACTAGAATATTTTATTTGAATAATAGTTTAAGATACATACCCGCTTTCCACGATTTCTGAATACTGTTGTAAATTCATAGTCTCTGTTGTAATTTCTACTTTCCGTACACTTCCAAAGAAATCAGTTATCAGGACATTTTTAGGATCCCTCTGAAAAAGATCAGTGCGATGTCCAGGAGTAGACACACACAAACTTTTAGGACATACCTGAAACTGAAAAATAATAATAATAATTATAATACACACATCCATAAAAACACACACAAAACTTTAATAAATTCAATGACACATACATAGACTACAGTGTATTTTTAAAGCTCTCCCAACCTAAAGGAGCAACTAGTTCTAAAAATTAAGGTTTCGTTCCTATTGTAATACTTGCAATTCCAAGAAATAGTACTATACAGACATTAGAACAGTGATTAAAAAAAAAGGAAGTTGGCCACGGAAGGAAAGAACAATCACTTTCTTGAACCACGTGCTACAAAGTGTATTCTGAACCACTAAATCCACCAGGAGCTCACACTCAACGCTAGGACAAGAGCATTACTTTCTTCTGTCTGTATTCATCTCAGTGGGGTGCTCTACTAGAGTGGTTTTCAGACATTTGTGTAATCAAGACCCTTGATTTAAACTTTAAATTCAAATAAAATATTACATGACAGCCCCATATGGAAAATACATTAACACAGACCTGCTCTGGCTTGCGAAGTTGAAGCATAGCCCCCCATGGCATATCACCTTTGCCCACTGCTGTAAACCTAGGTACCATTTTATAAGCCAAATAACTTTCTTAGTTTATCTATGACAAAAATGAATTCAAGCCACTTCCACACTTATTCTAGAGCTCCAAAGAATACAGTCTGAAAACCACAACTTCAATACAAAACAGACGTCTTTAATAACTTGAGTGTTAATCTCATTCCCGATACCCCACATCAGGATTTACCAGGGACAGACACATATTAACTCATTCAGCAAAGCATAAAAAGTGTCTATTACATACAGATCCCACTGTTGTATGAGGACAGGAAGATTGATAAGGTGTGGATCTGTCCTCAAGGATTTAAGTCTAGAAGCAATGAATAAGCTTAACAAGGCAAAAAAAAGATGACAGGTTCCACTTCAGAAAAAGATTAACATCTTATAGTATGAGAATGGGGAAAAAGAAAGTGGGTTTAAACTAATTTTTAAAGGAAAGGCAGATCTGCAGATCGGAAGTTAGAACACTCCTAGTAAAGGAGCAGTTGCAGAGACGTGTAAAGCAAACGACTTAGTTTGAAGCACAGGACACATGAAGGATAAAACTGAAGTCCTAGGGATACTGAAGGCCTCATGGGCATTCCCGCATGAGCCACTGATGGGTTTTATTAGGAAGAAGAAAATAGGAAAAGCATAGACAAATGAGCTTGGGAAACACTAAATAATATTATCTTCTTTGCCACTAATACAAACATACTTCCACTTATTATGAAATCATTCCTTCCCATCTTACGCATTATATCAACTGATTTCCTTAGCCTAAACAACACAATGACTCACAGGTGCTGCATTACTCCCTTTAATTTTCAATAATCCCCTTCATGTACAGAATGCCCACACTCTAGCCAGGTCATATGTTTATTATCAAAGATAAGGATCATGTATTATTTTAATTTCTGTGCATCTGCAGTTGGTACTCTAGAAAAGCATGCTAAACTTCTCTTCCCTCAAGCCTGAAAACGTATCTCCTCCAACAAGAAATTTAATCACTAATCCAGGTAGATTTAAAGAAAGCATACAAAGGTGCATTGTGTCATGTTCCTTCATTCATTCCGTAATATTCAATAAGCATCTCCAAGTACTAAGTTCTGTGAACAGCAAGATTGGAAATGTCACAGATGTAAACAATTATAGTGCAACACTAAAAGCATAGTAAAAGCGCACGGCAGGAACATCACCTAGAGCAGGGTCCTCAAACCGCGGCCCGCGGGCCACATGCGGAAGTGTGATTGCATTTGGTCTTTTATTTCAAAATAAGATATGTGCAGTGTGCATAGGAATTTGTTCATAAGGAAATACCATTCTCTTCCAGAAGCTACCCAGTAAGTGAGAACCGAAACTCAATTAGTAAGGTCCAGGAAAGACCTATTGTAATAAAACTTATAAAAAATAAAGTTCAATGGAGGCTCTAAAAATTTTTTAAATTTTACCAAAAAGAACTCGTGGAGGCTTGCTGAAGGAGGTAGACTCTTATTTGACCCCTAAAAACAGATAGAATTTCAAAAGGGGAATCTAAAAAAACAAAATACATTTCAGGTAAGGAAAAGAGAATGAGCAAATGAAGGAAAACGATGTAGCTCCAGAATAGCAACTTTCCTGGGCTAACACGTTAGGGCTCTTGTGGTAAAGACAGACACTCATACAAAGGTAGATTCAAAACAATTGAAAAGGCCACAATTCAATATATGGGACAGTATCCTCCCAGAGTAAAGGGGATAACAGACTTCATTATCACCTTAAGGTCAGCATACCTCTGTGCTATAATCAAGTCAAGCGAATACTTACAAGGTCATTCATATTCGTTTGACTAGCTGGATTAATTTCTTCCAGAAATTCCAAGACATAAAATGTGTATCTATCCATAAGATGGACTCCGATTGCAGGATCAGGTTGATGCTATGAAAAGAAAAGTGTATGTTTAATAGCATCATTATAACAAAAATGTTCAAAATATAATCAAAATTTCCTTCTATTGTGCTAAAAAGTCCTAAGAATATGAAATAACAGTACATTCATAAAGCATGTAAATGATTTCAGAATTAGCTACACATTCTAAAGACACTGCAGTTTACAAACGGAGAAAATGTACCTACCGAGAGTGAATCTTCTCCCACTTGGCTACTCGCTAGAGCCATTATGTTGGGAGAATAAAATCGCTCATACATGGACGCTCCTTGACAAGTGTCAATAATAAACAGTAGCTCATTGTACCTGAAAAAATGATAGTACTTTTCACAAGAATAATGTTGTTAATTCCACATTGACTAAATATTTCTATAATATTTCCACAATATTGGAAATGACAATCTTAGTCATTTCATTAGCTAAAAATTTAGAGTTTTTAGTAGAATCCCCAATAGGAATCTGACATTAGAAAAGTTAAAGGTATGTGCTCAGCCCTACTATGAAACTAATTTATGGCTTTCACATGAAAGCTATAACCCAGTTATAACCCAAGAATAGGGGGAAGGGGGGAAGGGAGGGGAGGGAGGGGGGATGGGCGGAGGGAGGGCGATTGGTAGGATTACACCTGCGGTGCATCTTACAAGGGTATATGTGAAACTTAGTAAATGTAGAATGTAAATGTCTTAACACATTAACTAAGAAAATGCCAGGAAGGCTATGTTAACCAGTGTGATGAAAATGTGTGAAACAGTCTACAAAACCAGTGTATGGTTCCCCACGATCGCATTAATGTACACAGCTATGATTTAATAAAAAATAAAAATTTAAATTAAAAAATTTAAAAAATGTTAAAAATTAAAAAATAAAATAAAGTTAAAGGTATAAATACCTGTCCAAGGAAACCACCCCACAGAGGTTAGGCACCAAGTAGCTGCCCCACCTCTTTCTTCCTCCCTTGTCTGTGTCACATGATTCAGAATCCAAATGAATACGTAATTCAACAAACACTTATTCTGCACTCATGCTGTCCTAGAAACTGTGCTAAGTTCAGAAAAAAAATATGACTTAGTTACCATACTCAAAGAATTTCAAATCTAACCGGAAGGCCAGTAAACATGTAACTAATTTGAATATGATAAGTATTAATTTACAAATATATACTGAGTGCCTACCACATGTCTGATATTACGCCGTGTAAAATAACCCCTGCCTTCTTAGAGCTCAGTGTCTCACAAAGTCAAAATGCTCTATGAACACTGAGAAAGGAATGGTGGGAACGGCACAGAACGGTAGGGCTGAGACAGGTGACACCTGACGTAAGCCAGGAAGAGTGAGCATTATTTTATATAACAGAGAAAGGGAAGGAACATTCCAGCAGAGGAACAGATCACCTAATTTTAAACAGTATTAATATTTTGTAGTAGTTTCTATGTAGCTGGGATTTAGAATAAACTTAGGAGAATGAGGAGAAACTGGTTTCAAAAATGAAGAGTAGGGTCAATATGTAAAGGATCCCACCAGAAGTCTGGATCTTATCCTATGAGTTTGGGGAAACCACAAAGATTGTTGTTGTTGTTTTTTTAATGGAAGAATAACATAATCCGGTGATATCTATTGTCCAATAATCTGGCTAGCTGAAGGCGAAAGGAGGGAGGAGATATATTCTGGGAGGTTTTTTCTCAGACAATGGGTTCACGAGCATCCAACCTACAGCCCACGGAACACATGCTGATTTTAAGAGGACTTTTTTTGCTCATCTATGGTGTTGAATATCACAAAAAGGACGCACGCACAGATCTTTTTTTGCTAATTAACTTTTTTTAGTGTTTGTGTAGTTAACATGTGGCGCAAGACAACTCTTATTCTTCCAATGTGTGGCAGAGAAAAAAAAAGGTTGGACACCCCAGCTAGGTAAACAGCTAACATTACACCTAGAAACAAAGCACAGAATCCAGAACCACAATACCCAGAAAAGTGACAGGAGGCACAGTTAATAAATATGACATATTTGTTCTGAGGCAAAGCCTGCGAAGGCCCCTCAGAATCAGAAACATGTGGCATTACGGGAGGCAGTACCCAGTACAGTTACCGAGGAAGAGAGAAGCACTGAGCTGGGCCCCTGGGCACGGATCCTCGCCCTGGAACTACCAGCTGTGGAAAGCTTGGCAAATTACTTAGCCTATCTGTGCCTCAGTTTATTCATCTGTAAATGAAAATAAATGATAGCATCTACCTTACAGAGTCGTCATTAAAGTTAAATGAGATAATACATCCAAAGATAGTACCCAGGACCTGTTGTGCACTCAACACAAACACAGTAAACGCGAGCCGTGAGTAAGACACTACCAGAACCTAGAAAAGCTTTCTCCTCAATACTTCTGTACATTCGTATACTTACATTTCAACATTTATAATATTTATTTTGTAGCCCAGGTGTGTACATATTTCTCTTTTCCACTAGATTTTATACACTTTGAAGGCAGAGTAAGCATCAGATTTCGCTTTGTGACATATGTATAGAAGGTAGCCTGTGTTTACTGAACTTAATCAAGTTAAAAGCAGTTCTATTGTTACTTCAAATTTACTTACATTCATATATATATGACAACTTCCAACTAAAGGGATGCTTACCAAGGATTGAGACAGACTCTCACTGTTACCCTCGGGTAGAGTGCCATGCGTCACAGCTCACAGAAACCTCAAACTCTTGGGCTCAAGTGATCCTCCTGCCTCAGCCTCCTGAATAGCTGAGACTACAGGTGCCTCCTACAACCCTTGGCTGTTTTTTCTATTTTTAACAGATATGGAGTCTTGCTTTTGCTCAGGCTGGTCTCCAACTCCTGACCTCAAGCAATCCACTCGCCTCAGCCTCCCAGAATGCTAAGATTACAGGTGTAAGCCACCACATCCAGCCATAACATACCATTCTTAATGGGAGTTAAGTTGTAAATTTTATGCTAATCATAAAATTTTTTTCCAACAAAGAAATAATATGTTGCTATTACACTAGGGCCCAGAGAAGGAGCTAGAAATTAAGAATAGGTACAAGTTGAAAAATAAACAAATGTTCATAAACTCCATAGATAATAAGAAATTTGGTTTTTCATGTTATACATATATGATAACCCTGAGTTTTTCTTTGAAAAATAACTCAGTTTAGGGCTGGGCATGGTGGCTCACACCTGTAACCCTAGAACTGAGAGGACGAGGCAGGAGGATCACCTGAAGTCTACAGTTCAAAACCAGAGCATAACAAGACCAAAAATAGAAAATAAAAAATTAGCTGGGCATGGTGGCACCCACCTGTATTCCCACCCACTCAGGAGGCGGTTACAGCAAGCTATGATGATGCCGCTGCACTCTAGCCTGGGCAACAGAGCAAGACGATGTCTTCAAAAAAATTTTAGTTAAATTAAAAATTTTTTAATTTTAAATTTAACTTCCACTCAGTTCAGTGGAAATAACACATATAAATGTAAAAGAGTGGAAGAAACAATGAAAATAAGTTAAAATCTTATAAAATAAAAATTGTAAACCTACTAAGCATGCAAAAATCAGATATTAATATATCTTATGAAAAGAAACCCTTTGCTAATTACCGTCTTTTCTGCCACATTTGTTCAAAAGCATCTGCAAGTTCTATGTTGGTAATTTCTTCAGAATCTTGAAATTTCAAGAAACCATTTCCACCATGTCCTTGTGAGAAGAGTAAAAAGTTCAGTAGGTATTCTATAAATAGAAACTGTACACATTCAGATGTATTTGTTTCACTCACTGCAATATTCTAATATCACTTAATATTTTATACTCTAAATGCTGTAAAGCAAGTAAATTTAATTTTCTATTATACAAATTCAAAAGAGAATAATGACAGAGATTTTAAGAGTGCTCCTATCCTTCAATTCCAGAAACCCACATTTATAATCTACTACTGGTTCTAGTATTACCTCAGAAAGGAGTTTCTATTCATAAAAGCTTTTCAAATACCAGGCAGAGTTTTGGTGAATAAGAAGTTGAAGATACTAGCTGATCGCATGGTCTGCTTGTCGTCTTCACAGTGTGGCTTAGAATGCTATCCCCACTAGAAATCACAGCTCTCGCCTAAACACTGATGTTTTTAGTACCAGGAGAGAAGAGAGAAGATCCTGGCATTCAGAGTGTATGTGGGAGCCAGTCTGTCTGGATTTAAACATTGGCCATGTCACTTACTGACCATGTTTACCCGAGGCAAATCGTTTATTTAATCTTGCCACACCTCGGTTTTCTCAGCTGTAAATTGAGAAATGTATCAGCAGGAACATCATTAGCTTGCTTATGTAGCTCCTTTGTGCAGATTTTCAAAAGGTACCTCTACTGGGCATCAGAACAGGAAAAACTGTCTATTCTAGTCGAATAGCCCTGTCACCTCACAAGTAATGAGTGACTATGCCTCTGTGGGGAGCAAGGGAGAAATACTCCACCCTCCTAGTAGCTACAACCCCGTGGCATGGCACACAGTTTAGTAAGTGTGAACACATACTAGATTTCAGCTCCCCCACTTTGCCCCTCAACCAGATGCTTGTATGCACTGTATAGCCCACACAACTATATATGGCAGCCCTGAATGTCAGCACCCAAGTCACGTGGCTGCTGTGAGGATGAAATGAGTCAATACACACAAATGATTTAGAATATTGCCTGATGGCTCAATGCCCATAGCACAGTGGTTACAGTGCCAGCCACATACACTGAGGGTGGCAGGTTCAAACCCAGCCCAGGCCAGCAAAACAACTGCAACGAAAAAAAATAGCCGAGCTTCATGGCGGGCACCTGTAGTCCCAGCTACTTGGGAGGCTGGGGCAAAGAATCACATAAGCCCAAGAGTTAGAGGTTGCTCTGAGCTGTGATGCCACAACACTCTACCACGGGCAACATAGTGAGACTCTGTCTCAAAATTATATATATACACATTGCCTGGTGTATAGTAAGCCTCAATTATTATTAGCTGTTATCATTTTTATTAACATTATCACAATTATCAACTTTCCTGTTCTTTCACAGAGGGTGGTAACTCTTTTTAAAGGATCCAATAGTAAATGTTCCAGCCTAGTGAGCCACTTGGCCTCTGTCACAACTACTAACCTCTACCATTGTAGTGTGAAAGCAGAATCAGACACTATGTAAACAAATGGATGCAACTGTGGTCCAGTGAAACTTTATTTTCAAAATAGGCAGCCAGGAAATTGGCCACAGTTTATCAAACCTTATCTTAAACTTCTGCAATTTGTTCCATGCCTGAAATTATCCTGAAAGAGTACCAAGGGAATAAGAAAATTAAAAAAAAGCAATAAATCCTTTAGCACAGTACATCAGACAAAGCTAAGCTACAGAACTGTACTTCATTCAATTTGCCACAAAAGCTTGAAAATTTTTTGTAACTTTCAGATAAGGTATAATAAATATTTTTCAGATAAGGTAAAATAATATTTTCCATTAACTCTATTGAGTTAATTTGTAAAGTTTATAAATTGAGTTTTGAAAGTTGTAAGTAAATGCAATGTGACCTAGTAAGAATACCACTAAGTAGGAATCGTTAATTGTCCTACTATGTGACAGCTAAGAATCACTCGCATCTGTTTTATCACCTGGTGAATGGAATATCTTCTGAAAAACTTATTTTACATCTCTTTATCAATATTCACACTTACTGAACACTGCTGTAAGATAGGCAATGCTGATAAAAAGACGAAAATCATAATGAATGATATCTTGGGATTCAAAGCACAGAGAAGACAATAGATACTGAGTAAGAAAGGAACAATGAGTCAAATGCCCTGATAGAAACTAAGAATCAATGTGAGAGCACAAAGAGAAGAGCTCACACTAGCCAGGAAGAGAGGGGGAAAGTCTTTTTGGACAGGGCAGTTACAGGTGTATGAGTCATACCAGGACACTTCTGAAGGGGAAAGGAGGAGTTAATAATTACACTGGGACAACACGTATAAACTACAACTGTCCCAGGAAACTGGGGCCATAAGTCACCCTGGACTTAAAAAAGAAAGCACTGAAAAAAGTGACTCCTGAGCAACTCCTAAGAAGGAGTAATCAAGTCAGCCAAGCAGAATGAGAGGACATCATTAGCAAAGGCAACAGCTTAAAGAAATGTTTAGAGGACAGAACAGTCGAGTGCTTAAAAGGGAATTAGGAAAAAATACAAGAACTAACACTGAAATTAAATAACTAAATCATAATATGTCAATATATTATATACTATAATGTATAATATACATTATAACTATTTACATTATACAAAACTTTATCTCCAGTATTCCTCAAAGTATAGTCAAAAGACCACTCACTACCTCTCGTATCTGGGGAATATATTCAAATGACAATTTCATGAACACCACCCCAGACCAAAACTAAATGAGAATTTTAGAATAAGGCCTAAGGATCTACATTCGAGAAACCCTACCCACACTAAAATTTGAGACTCAATCAATGGAAAACCATTATAAATTTTTAATCATATAAGGGATTGATTCACAATTTCTGTTAAACACTTTAATAGGATGATTAACTAGAGACCAAACTGAAGGATGCTGTAGCAGGACGCTAAGGAAAGGGTGACAAATTTTAGCAGAGAACAGGAAAAAATATAGAGATAAGAAAGTAAGAAACAATTCAAAATTTTATGCTGTTTTCAAATAGCTCCATGTCACAGGAAAATAGACCTACATGACAAACCATTTTAACCACAAATCACTTAATGTATTTAAATTTTTTTCAATGTGGATTTCTTTTCAGAAAGTTTCAATATGTTTTAATATAAAATCTAAAGATTATGCAATTACCTGTCATATAAATAAGAATATTGCTTCTATCATCAGAAAGAAGACGTTTTGATCTAGGAGTACTTGGTGGGATCCTGCCAGTTAACACCCGTAAAAAATTCTCCACGGTTACCTAAAAATAAATAAGAGAAATCAGATGAGCTAGAACCTGGAGAAACTTGAAAATTATTTTTTATTTTCAAAAACATTCTTTCTTCCTACTCCATGTATTTCTCTGTTGAATACTCTCTATGTATTACTTTTTGTGTCTCAAACACAGAAAGAATTATAACTCAAAATAGATTCATTAGCTCAAAGTAACTTTGCTTCTATAAAAAAAGTACTAAAAACTAACAAAGAAAAACTACCTTGGTTTAAAATAACTCTAAAATTTTTAATTGCTATGAGAAATCTGCCCCTAAAAATTATCCAAATTCTTAAAAATTATTTTGTGTTCATAGGCAATTCCTTAGGAAGATATAAAAGAATTTGTAAATAAAATCAGCTACATCACTGCAGCTGATCTATGCATCTGTTTAGTCAATTATAGATAAACCTTAAAAAAATAGTTCCATATGTAATTCCCCAAAATTATGTATCTTTAACTTTTGAATGCATTTTGTTACTTAGATTTTATTAGGAGAATCATAAATGTGTAAAAGCTTTATAATACTTTAAACTATATTTCCCAGTCTGGAATTAACTCTCTGAGATTCTTTGAAGGCACATTTAAAGTCACAGAGAGTAAAACACAGATGTAAAGTTAACAGCTAAGTCATATACTATGCATTTCTAAATTTAAGAAGCAGAGAATGTATCCAGAATTCTTATTCGCCCTTTATTGTGCATAAATGTGTAGGCATACATATGTGTGTGAGTGATTTAACTTACATTTTTCCCAAAGGACAGCAAAATAATTGTTTTAATAGGACTTCTTGTTGACTAACAAGGAAGGGAAATTTTTGGTCTACATTTTAAGAAGACTAAATAAACAAGTAGAAAGTCAAACATTCACACATATTTCACTCAGTGAACAAACATTTTTGAATGCCTGACATAAGCTATTTGTACTGCCAAGGTATAAGTTATAGAAGATAACTTAGGCCCTCAAGAAACTTATAGTCTAGGAGGAGATTAGATATGCTTTTGAAATTGCTTCAAAAGAGGTCTGGGAACCCAGAAGAAACTGCGTCTTAGCTCTCGTAGGTTTGGTAGAAGGAGAAGGATTATCCAGGAAGACTCCATAAGAGATTTCAAACAACATTTTCACTATCTATTACATTCAAAATAAAGTTTCAAAAAGAGAAAATATACTATGTAATTTTTATACTTACATTTTAATTTTTAATCACATATGCATAAAAACACTAGAAGCATATTAAGTAGTAGAAACATGGCTGAGTTTTTTGTTAGTCATTATAACTTTTCCACAATTACTAAAAATACTAAACTTGAATTCATAGAGCAAATATAAAAAACATATTCACCATAAAATACATTTCTTATAAAAGAAAGTTGACCCATGCAACCTCACCAAAATAAAACAGAAGGCAATATAAAATTTTTCTATCCTAGATACATATATGAAATGTTCATGTTTTAATTTTTTTTATTGTTTTTTTTGTAGAGACAGAGTCTCACTGTACCGCCCTCGGTAGAGTGCCGTGGCGTCACACGGCTCACAGCAACCTCTAACTCTTGGGCTTACGCAATTCTCTTGCCTCAGCTTCCCGAGCAGTTGGGACTACAGGCGCCCGCCACAACACCCGGCTATTTTTTAGTTGCAGTTTGGCCGGCGGCTGGGTTTGAACCCGCCACCCTCGGCATATGGGGCCGGCGCCCTACTCACTGAGCCACAGGCGCCGCCCTTTTTTTTTTTTTTTTTTTCTTTATTGCAGTTTTTGGCTGGGGCTGGGTTTGAACCCACCACCTCCAGTACATGAGGCCGGCACCCTACTCCTTTGAGCCACAGGCACCGCCCTCATGTTTTAATATTTTCACTCAGATATTGTGTCCTTAAGAAGAACTTCAGAGACAGAGCTATGTCAAGGCTTCAGTCACAATTAACTTTAAAGAAAAGACTATGACAATTCTGTTCTACCACTGGTTTTAGAGCTTAAAAGTAATGACATTTCAAAACTGTGTGACATTTCAAAATTAAACCGCTTACCTCATAGCTTCTGTAATCCACTTCCACGTCATCTCCATACACATTTAGTTCCATGTTCTTGTGACTAAACACTGTTGCTGGTTTGGGGTTTCTAGGATTACATGCCATATCATCTGCAAGCATTAGGACAATGTGACTAGAAAACAAAAACTTCCAGTAAATATACTGTGCAAATCAAAATAAAAAGTTACACACACAAATTTTATTTATATAATGTAGCAATTATACTCATACTTTTCCTCATTAAAAAAAGAACTAACCTGTGAAGCTAATGAATGATGCCCCATGATCATATCAATGTACACAGCTATGATTTAATAAAAAAATAAATTAATTAATTATAAAAAAAAGAACTTTACAACTACATACTTAGAGAGGCTTGAATCATATTTTTCCTATTCTTATATAATACATAGAGAAATTATGACAATTTGGCATAAACTTAACAGAACTTAAAGGTACTAATTTAATTTTTCTCCCCAATGGCATACATTTTACACCATATAGCAAAGGAAAACTAAGAAGCTGTCTTCCCCCAACAGTTAAAAAAATTTTAGTAGTATTAGACATTCTTGAGACATGCAGAGTCCACATTAAATAATGATGTTGCAAACAATTTAACTTGCAGAATCCGCAATGCTTCAGCATGAAAACACAGACTCTCTCGGCAAGCACAATCGCAGCAGCACAGGTACGGTCACACCCCTCCAGCTCCAACGCGCTAATGCCAGCCAGTTACCTCTTGACTAGATGCTGCAATGGTCTCCCCTCCCTGGCTTCCAGCTTCCATTCTCACCCTCTTTCAGTTCATTTTCCTATTAGCCATTAGAGCAATCTTGCTTAAGGAAGTTGAATCATTAAACTTCCCCACTTAAAACCTTCAAGGATGCCCCATTATAATTAGAGTGAAACAGAAACTCTCGATATCATCTAAAAGAACCACTGAAACTGGTCTCTATCTCTCTAACTTGAAGCCCGTCCCACCCACATTCACCATGCTCCCTCTACACTGGCCTTTTGTTCCAGGAATATGCCAAGTCTATCCCACTCCAGTGGCCACTGACCAAATTAAGCCTTCTCTTCTCCCAGATCATATCATTCCAATGTCAGCTAAGGAACTCTGTCTCGTATGTTTTATTTTCTACACCACAGCTATGAATGTGGAATCCCCGTCATCTCCCACCACCACTGCATTAGAACAGAGACGCTATCTGTCCTGTTGATCACTCTATCACTCAGGCTATGTAATAGAGCCTGGCATATAGTGGGTACTCAGCAAGTGAATGGAACATTTTCATTTTTGCACACAATTTCTTTAAGAGGAAATTATATAATAAAATCTCTCTTAAATACTTCTCATCTTGATTCTACCATTAAAACTGGTGAACATGAATCAGGAAATTTTCTATTTTACCATATACTTTAGCTTCCTAAACAGAAGGGAAAAATTAATGTGGCATATGTAATTAGTTTGGCAGGAGATAGCAAGAAGAAAATGTTCTGCTGCATATGTTCCAAATATACTAAAGTTCAAAACTGAAACATTGTGATTTTTCTTGAAAATTGGCTAGATTTCTACTTTGAAAGCATTCCAACCCTGACACATTCAAAGATCAGATCTTCAGCTGTTACTGATTCATTCTTACAGAATGGTGAAAGTTATTTCCATTATCTTCTCTTTTTTATAGCTTAAAGAGATCATTAATTTACATTAAGTTACTACATATCATCAAGGATTTTTTGTTTGATAAACAAGACTGAACTGACCTCATAAGCATTCCGTTAAGCCACGTGCTGTGCTGAGGGTTAATTCCACATTAGGATATTAAATAGTTTTTCAATATTAATACAACGGTCAATATCAATCATAAAGAAGAAATTTCAGCTCAAAAATCATAAAATTGGTCAATATTTTTCCTAGAGATAATTTTAAGCCTCAGTATAGGTATTATGACTCTTGATTAACATAATCAACATATCAGAAAAAACACATATTGGTAGTGATGTATTTAGACAAGAAACAAATGAGGAAACAAAATGGATTTCAAAGGTTCCGAAATCCAACCACATATTTTAGTTCACTGTTCCGAAACTTAAGAAATGTCTAGAACTCTTTTTTGGAGAAAAAAATTGTCATTTGGTCCAAGTATAAAAACATTTTTATGATGGTACTAAAATACAGATATACAAGCCCACCACCATAGGCTACCGTTCTTATGCAATGACAGAATCAAGAGAAAATTATAAATTCTAACAAAACCACCAAACAGTCCTCTAAAAGCATTAATTCCGTTTGACAGATGATGTTATTTTCCAACAACTAAATGACCCCTATGTTTAACTCAGAGCTTCAGGCCTGGTTCTAAGCTAGGTTCTGTGGGTTTGTTCTTAAGTTGAATTTGTATGCAAGCTGAAACAGGTACATTTACCTATTACCTGCAACAGCTTGTGTTCATTAAGAGCAAGTTGTATGTAAGTTGGATGTTTGTAACTCAGGGCCTGCCTATAATCTTTTTCTATATTTTGATGTCCATACTACAAACAATTCAATGATATAGGAAAGGTCTGCTCACAGAAGTATGCTCCACAATATGCAGCTCATAATTTCGAGGCTCTGGTTACTGCTCAGGACAATCATATCTTATATTAAGTAAGTTTTTGCCAACAAATATTTGCCGAATGCCAGTTATCATGAGATCTCAGTGGACTCCTTAGTCACCTGAATTATCAGGTTAACATCATGGCAGTTACATCACTCTGCAATGAATGCAACAGTCACTATTCAAATCATGACCCTCCACAAAATCCACATTGAAGACACACTACTACATTCCTATAAGTAATAGTAATAAGTTATTAAAATTAAGAGAAAATCCCCAAAATATATCTCCCACCAATACAAGAATATGATATTCTCCCAGTCTGGCTGATGCATGTACTGTATTTTATTAATCCATTCTTGTACTGGTGGGTACTTGGTTGTTTTTACATCTTTGAGACTGTGAATGTTACTTTTCCTTTTTGTTTCTTTTACTGATACTGCAGAATTGAGCAATATTATCATATAACCACTATTATAACAGGATTCTAATATCAGGTTTGTCACTATGTAGTCATTGGCCTTACTTAAACATGTTCTCAGGAACACATTTTTCTCATGCATAAAATAAAGTATTTTCTTTAAAGACTATTTTCATTCCAAAATTTTCAAACATAAAACATTTCTGAAGATCAAAAATCATTCTAAAAGTACGAAGATTTGAAAGAAAGAAAACTGTCATTGTTTGCAGATACTACAGCTATCAAAAAAAAGAAATTTATAATCAACTTCCTGAAATTAGTAAGAGTTTGACAAGCTGCTAGAACAATATACAAAAACCACTGCATGCATAGCAACAGAAGTTAGAGAATATATTTTTGGAAAGGTACCCACTATTTACAATATCAACAAAAAATAAAGTATTAAAAATTTACTAAATATGTTTATGGAGAAAAATAATTATAAAACCTAATTGAATGCTATTAAACACATAATTGGAGCTATAAATAACTCATAAATTGAAAGATTTAATACCAAAAAGAAATCCTTCCTCTCTGAATTAATTTATAAAATCACTCCAATGCAAATGAAAATCCCAATAGAAACTTTTTTTAAGAACTTGAGAAGTGATTCTAAAATTAATATGGAAGAGTAAGACCCAAGAATAATCGAGAGTATTCTAAAAAAGAACAAAGTCAAGAAAATCTAATTACCAGATACACGGATAGTCACAGGGTCAAGTCATTGTGGTAGTGGTGAAGAAAAGGTAGTTTTCTCTCCAACATCCCAAAACCTTTCTACTTAAAAATCAAGAAAGAATTTCCACTATGCTCAATAAAACCCCTCCACGGTCTTCGCAATCCTGCAAATTGGTTCTACTTATTATCTAAGAGAATGAAGATAGCAGCCAAAATTCTCCTTTTACCTTGTCACTATTTTCTTCAGAACACATTTCAACTTCCTAACTATTCTAAATGTTTCCCCATTCAAGATATTGTACACTTCTTCACCAGGGTCCTCATCATGTAGGGTGACAGACAGATCAGCTGCCAACGTGTGAATAAAATGACAGATTGTTCAGGATACATAAGTATCCATATTAAAACAGTATTATTTATATTTTTAAGGAGTATAGGAGGAAAAACTGCTGGGAAGTGACAGGAGACAAAAGAACATTCAAAGGCAAGAGTTGCATTTTACAAGGGTACATGTTAAATTTACTAAGTGTAGAATATGTCTTAACACAATAACTAAGAAAATGCCGTGAAGGCTATGTTAACCAGTTTGATGAAAATATTTCAAATGGTATATAAAACCAGCACATTGTACCCCATGATTGCATTAATGTACACAGCTATGATTTAATAAAAAAAAAAAAAAGAAGAAGAAGAAGAATTTATTCTACCCATGACTCTTTGGATATTTTTAATATACTTGTAACATTATCTGTTTTCTGAATAAATTCATCAATAAATCAGAAAAAAAAATTACCTTGCCCATAATTATGACTGTACATTGCAAATTATTTACATAGACGTTTTTTATAGGTCCAGTCCTTTTGTTCATAAAAAATAAGGCAAAAGTCATAAAATATTATCAATTGTAAAATCAAAGAGGCATTCCTTATATTTATTCGATTAATATTAACTATTTTCACAATCCCCCAGCACTACATTCAACACAGAAATATGATTTTAGAAATTAATAAAGGATTTAAGTGACAAGTATGCATAATTATACTCATCTCTAAAGACCTTCATGAGAATAAAATGAGGTAATATATATTAAAATAATTCTCTTTTGGTTCTTTTAAATCTAATTCCCTGTTTTCAAAGAACCATATATCTATATTCTTTCTCCATGTTATTTTAATGAATTATTATAAGGTTGCTGAAATATAGTATTAATGTTTCACCTTAGACAATGTATAAAGTAGGATAAAAAGCAATAGTCAAAAGCCATATTACAAACAGGATTTAAAAAGCAATAGTAACAATTAGTGATTTTTTTTCTTTTTTAATTTCTTAAAACAGAACCAGAATTGACTTAACAAAATAGCTTCTACTTCTAATATTTACTACTTGAAAAACAAGTTAAAGAAGACAGGGGATAAAAAGGAAAAGCTGTTTCCTGAAGGAACTTAAATGGTAGAGGGGTAGGAATACATGAGGTTGAAGTCAGCTTGTCTCGAACAAGGCTCTGTGGGCTTCTAAGAGACAGAAATCAGTATGAGGGCCTGGTGAGACAGCCACACCCATGCGTACCTGCAGCAGGGGTGAAGGAATAGTTTATAAAACTGGCTATAAAGCACTTTTAGCTCAGGAGGGTTTGAGAAATGAGATTAAAGGAGAATATAAATATATAGTATTTACAAATGTTCCCTTTCTAGTCTAGACCAATGAAGTTCCATTTAGCCACGGGTCTTCAGCATACTACTCACCCACTCATTTACTCTAAACAATTACCAAAGAATACATGGTAAGAAATACTTAGTGTTACCTCCAACCTTGAGGAAATGATGATATCAACGCACACAAGCAAGTATTGTAAGAGAAGTATAAATAAAATGTTATTTCCAAGAAAGCTTTAGGGAATACACGGATCAGATTTAAACATCAGAAAACTAGAAATGAGGGAGAAATGAGAAAATTGTTGGTGAAGGGACCAGAGTAAGGCAATGGCGGAGGCCAATACCGGGATTAACAAAGGAAATGGCGAGAGCATAAAGGATTGAAACAAAAATGTCAGCATGTCAGATTTGAAACCAGATTGCAAAAAGCCTTAACTACCAGAATAAGAGGTCTGAACTTTATTCTGCATAAGCTAAAAATTTCTGAATACGGAGAGATGAAGAATAAAAGCTTAAAATTAGGGATATTAGTCTCACATAATGATTGAAATGTGGAATAAGGAAAAATAGTGTCAGAAAAGCAATTGGATTTAACTACAGAAACAAGGCATCAGTTCTATGGCTATGCAGATCCCTACATTACAAAACAGTTCACATAGTAAAGGGAGCACTACATTAATTCACAACCACTCAACCTGCGGTAGAGCTAAACCATATTTTTGTATTTTAAGAAAAATTATGTAGACATTTTACGCCATAATCTTATGCACTCAGCCACCCCCAAAAAGAGACAAATGTCACCAACTTAGTACCAAATGCATTTATTCCCAAGAAAACATGAAAGGGTGCTATGATTCTACACTCCTCAATTCCCTTTTGCCTCTCACAGCAGGAGCAGCCCAACTCCTTTTCTCAAGTATTTCTCATAAGCCATGGCTCCTACTCCTAAGTAAGCCACCTTACCAAGAAAACAGTATCCTGTTCTAGCACTGGAGGAAAAACTGGCTGAGGAAAGATACTACTACAGTGCAGTTTATGTGCTATTTAAGAAAATGTCTACAGTAATTTTGACTCTATTTTTACTTCACATACTGACTCGAGAATCTAACCCAGGCTTAATGCCTATTCTCCTCATCTTAATCATATTAACTAGATTGGAGGTAGTAAAATAATTATGTGAGGGCAGAAAATTGCCTAAAGATAGTGAAGCGAGGAAGTAAAACCAAGGACTGAATAAGATTACAGAGAAAGTGTGGGCACAAAGTGCAAAACACGTCTCCCAAATGGAACTTAGGTATAAAAGTGATAATAGTCAAGCTGAAGAATGCTTACGAAGGTGGTATAAGTGTGTCTTTTCACCTACCTCCACAACCATTAATATCCCTTTTCTCTGAGTCAGTATCTTGAAATAATATTATAAAATTCTGAGTATTTATTAAAATGTCTTTAATGTCAAATTAACATTCTTTAAAACCTAAGCTAACACAATTTAAAGGATATAAATATTTTCTAAAGTTCAAACTTTAGAAATACCTCTAAAGTTTCCAAGTTTAAGTGTTTGCTTTGCACAAGTGATAAAATATTTCCAAGTCATGCATTTATTTACCCAACACCTGCTGACCAAAATCTTTTCTATTGATTTCTACTCATTAAATACAAATGGCTTAAATCACCACTTATTTAAATCCCCAAATCACTCCCATAATGAAGATTTCATACACAGAGATATAGACAAGCAAACATTTTAAACAGAAATAAGTTTTTAAAAAATCTTCTTCAGCCAGACACAGTGGCTCACGCCTATAATCTCAGCATTATGGGAGGATGAGGAAGGAGAATTGCTTGAGCTCAGGAGTTCAAGATTTGCCTGAGCAAGAGTAAGACCCCGACTCCTAAGAAAAGGAATAACCCAGCCAGGCACCGCGAGTACCTGCAATCCCTGTGGCTTCCAGAGGCTGAGGCAGCTGGATGCCCACAGCCCGAGTCTGAGGATGCAGTGATCTATGATGCCATTGCAGTCTGTTCAGGGCATAGGGAGGGACTCTCTCTCAACAATAACAGGGCAGAGCATGATGGCGGACAGGACAGATGTGTAGCCCACCTCTCCCAAGTCATCAGGTGAGAGGAAGGGGGATCTGGACCTTTTCCTCATGTAAATTATTGGTGGACAGACAGCAGGAGACACACAGCGAATTGACGGATTGCTGTACATGAGGTGTAATTTAAAACCACGGACTCTGTTGCAGAGATTTACCCTGCTTGGCCATGCTGGCCAGCAGGCCCCTCCCTCACAGAGGACAGCAGCTTGCAATTCCTGGCAAAACCCAATTGATGAAAATTTATTCCTGAGCCAAGTTTAGCGACCCAAAAGGGGTCTCGGTGAGAGCCACAAGGGGCTAAGCAACCCGATGGAAAATTGAAGGGAAGGGATCCCGCCCAGGAAACAGACATTTTGAATTGTCCGAAATGGTGGACACCTTCCTCCAGAACAACAGGAGTGATCAAACAGACTGGACCATTCCTAGTGGGGAATATTGGTGTGGGCTGGCAGTTCAGGCTGTGCAGTGAACTGGCGGGTAGCTGGACTCAAAAGTCCAGATTCAAAAGTGAGACTCTGAGCCACAAAAACTGAGGATAAGGTCTCCGTACACTGCAGCCGCAGGAAGCCGGCAGCAGCTAAAGCCAGCAGCAGCAAGCCCCTCCCCAACAGCCGATTGCAGTTGCCAGTTTACAGGAGAACGTGGGAGCAGAGGAAAGACTTGTGAAGCGTGGACTCCTGCACCAAGTTGGGAGGTCGGATAGGAGTGCTGTCTGGAACAGAGCAGCTAAGGTTGGACAATAATTAGATAATAAACTTTTACAGAAACTCCAAAATGGCGATGGGCCAGGTAGGGTAGTTACCGTGGTAACAGTGTAAACTGTGAACCAGGTATAAGCATGGGAACCACTCACAGCGCCACCTGGTGTCCAGAAAGTATATTGCATTATAAATATATTCCTACAAAACTTGATCCCTACATCATACATATAGATATATATTTCTACATATATACAAGAATGATTTTTTTCTGGTTGGTGCCTTTTTTTAATCTTTTCCTCATCATTTCCTTGGAGGAGCTATTGTAAATTTTTTTATTATTTTTTTTACATATTTTTTATTTTTATTTTTTCTATTTGTAATTTGTTCTTTCTTCCTTTTTAATTTTCTTATGAACACCACTTCTTTTTTTTTTTCCTTTTTCCCTTCTCTCTTCCTCTTCTTCCCTTCTTATGGTTTCTCAGAGTGCTTATATCAGGTTTTTAGAGGTCTTTTTGTTTGTTCATTTCATTTTTTTACTTTTTTCAATTATTTTACGATTATCATTATTTTATTGTAGTTTTTTTGTTGTTGTTCTCTGTATGGCTATGTGTTTCTGATTGTTTCTGCATCTGTGGGCTTGTGTGTCTGGTAGCCTTTTTATCTGTTTATTTGCTCCTTTGGTCTCAATGAGTTTGGTGTTTTGCTAAATCCTCGGGTTGGCTATTTTCCATAACTACAATTTTCACTTTCAACAAGAACGAGGGGGAATGGGGGACAATGGCTGATTGGAGCCAGCTCTCAATAGAAGCCCCAGTCCGGAGGGAGAGATAACGACCAGAAAGAACCCACCAAAGCTGCAGGAGGGGAGCTGAGCTGAGAGATGAGATAGATAACTGCTCATCTTCCCTACTGAGGCAAGCTTCGACTCCAAAGAAACTATTTTCGGAGGCAAAGACAAGATGGCTGACTGAAGCCAGCTTTCCACAGAGGCTCCCATCCAGAAGGAGAGTTCAAGGACAGAAATTTAGCAAGTAACCAGTGGATTAGAGCTGCACCAAGAAAGAAGGTTGAAGAACACACATCAACCCCTCTGAGATGAGCTGTGACCCCAAGGATACAAACAAAAGGTACAAAATCCATCACCAAGTAAACAGGAGTCCCCTCCCCCATGAGAACAGCTTGGAGTGCCCCACAAACAAACGAGCAGAGTTCAAAATATTTGAGTTTTCAACAGACCCCTAGAATCCAGTTGCCAGAGACATTTTAAGCTCTCCCACCTGACACAGGTGCTGACTGAGACAACTGATTTGGACCTTTTGAACTGAGCCAATTGCCCAAGGACTATACTATTCAAGTGGTGCCCTAAATGTGTGGTTGTAGGAAGGTTTGATTTTCCTTTTCCAATTGTTGCCGGGGGGGGGGGGGGGGGGGGTGTGTGTGACTTAATTGCTGGCATTTCTCCAAGAAGGTAACATTTCAACCCAGAGTAACTGTTTCACTAGGGTCAGAGACCAACTGAAAACAAGAGAGAACCACTTAGCCCCACCACACCAAACAGGTCCCCAATTTCTCCGGCCGTAGCACTGTACGGGTCCTCGACAAAGCTCCAGGGGAAAAGTCAAATGGTGTAAAATAATCATGGGACTGAATCAGGGGAAAAACTCTGGTAACATGAATAATCAGAATAGATCAACCCCCCCCCCCGCCCCACCAAGGAAAGATATGGCAGATGTAACTGAAGATCCCATTCATAAACATCTGGCCAAGATGTCAGAAATCAAATTCAGAATTTGGATTGCAAACAAGATTAATAGAAGGGAGGAAAATTTGGAATTAGAAATTCGAGCAGCAATTCAAAAGTCAGATTAGAAACTTAAGACATGAAACTATAAAAATACTAGAAGAGAGTACAGGGAAAACCCTTGAAGAAATTGGTCTGGGTGAGTATTTCATGAGGAGGACCCCCCGGGCAATTGAAGCAGCTTCAAAAATACACTACTGGGACCTGATCAAACTAAAAAGCTTCTGCACAGCCAAGAACACAGAAAATAAAGCAAGCAGATACCCCTCAGAATGGGAGAAGATACTTGCAGGTTATGTCTCCGACAAAGGTTTAATAACCAGAATCCACTGAGAACTCAAACGTATAAGCAAGAAAAGAACAAGTGATCCCATCACAGGCTGGGCAAGGGACTTGAAGAGAAACTTCTCTGAAGAAGACAGGCGCACGGCCTACAGACATATGAAAAAATGCTCATCATCTTTAATCATCAGAGAAATGCAAATCAAAACTACCTTGAGATATCATCTAACTCCAGTAAGATTAGCCCTTATCACAAAATCCTAAGATCAGAGATGTTGGCATGGATGTGGAGAAAAGGGAACCCTTCTACACTGCTGGTGGGAATGCAAATTAGTACATTCCTTTTGGAAAGATGTTTGGAGAACACTTAGAAATCTAAAAATAGATCTGCCATTCAGTCCTATGATTCCTCTACTAGGTATATACCCAGAAGACCAAAAATCACATTATAACAAAGATATTTGTACCAGAATGTTTATTGCAGCCCAATTCATAATTGCTAAGTCATGGAAAAAGCTCAAGTGCCCATCGATCCACGAATGAATTAATAAATTGTGGTATATGTACACCATGGAATATTATGCAGCCTTGAAGAAAGATGGAGACTTTACCTCTTTTATGTTTACATGGATGGAGCTGGAACATATTCTTCTTAGCAAAGTATCTCAAGAATGGAAGAAAAAGTATCCAATGTACTCAGCCCTACTATGAAACTAATTTATGGCTTTCATATGAAAGCTATAACCCAGTTACAACCTAAGAATATGGGGAAGTGGGAGAGGGAGGCAGAAGGCTGGGCAGATAGAGGGTGATTGGTGGGATTACACCTGTGGTGCATCTTACAAGGGTACATGTGAAACTTAGTACACGTAGAATATAAATGTCTTAATGCAATAACTAAGAAAATGCCAGGAAGGCTATGTTAACCAGTGTGATCAAAATGTGTCAAACTGTTTATAAAACCAGTGTATGGTGCCCCATGATCACATTAATGTACACAGCTATGATTTAATAATAATAAAAAAACAATAACAAAAAAGCAAAGAAATAAAAATACAAAATAAGCAAGGAAATAAAAAAACAAAAATTAAAAAATCATCTTCAGAAAGAATTGTACTAAACATGATATACAAACATAATACATAAAATATATTCTATCACTACCTTCTATTTCTAAAAACTCCCTCCAAATCATATCTAAGCCATTTAAATGTATTTTAATGACTGATTCATAAAACAGGCAAAAGATTTATTTACTGATGTAAAAACTATTGTCAAGCCATGCATAGTAATTCCCTGGAGCTATATGTCAGGTATGGAAGCAAAAGCAGTTAAAAACCAAAAGACTAACCACATAAACCTATCTGATAAGAACCAATTGACAGATGATAAGAATTATACCCATGTACTTGAGATAACAAATCAATTTCCTTTTTAGACTTAATTTAATGTGATTTTGAAAACAGAAATACTACCTAGTTGGCTTAATTTTTAGATTAAAAATAAAATTATATTATGGTTCATATTATCAGTTTCTCAGATTTAAATAATCCATTTATGCAAAATGTAATATAAGCTCCTGAGCCATTCACTGCTTCCTCTCTGTTCTTCAGCACTTTCTACTTATCTCTACTTGTTTCTGCTGTTAAGTACTTAAATCCTCCAAAGAAGGTACTATTAATACAATATAACAGATGAAAAAACAGGCCTAGTACAGCAAAGTGACTTAACTAAATTCATCACTGAAGTGAGACTTCACACACACACCTGACTACAAATCTCTCTCACACTGCTTCACAGGTACCAATGAATCAGACCCAAATAACTGAATAGACATTTTCCTGACATTGCTGCCTTAGTAGCAGTAAAAACAAACCTCCCCTAGAAAAACCAAATGTAGAGGACACAGCTGGGTAAAAGTGTAGGGGGGCTGCTGAGTACTTGAACTCTGTCCCTGAACAGGAAATTTCCCACTTTGAGTCTCTCTATACACAAGAGCACATTCCCTACACGGAAGCTAACAGTGCCACGTTCCCACAGACTCACTCTGTGGACTTACCCCAGACTCCACCAATGCGACATTCCCACCTAGAACTCAGTAAGGGTTAGGACAGTAAGAACTTGGGACAGCTAAAGGCTGGATTTTGGCAGCAGGAGCAGTAGCAACATTAAGATTCAAAGGCAACAGCAGCAGCTACACAGGGCTGAGTCTAGCCACCAGCAATGCGTAGGTAGCCCCATTACTGTCCCCAGACTGGTGTTATTATGTCTTCATTTTCAGCTGGGTTTTTCCTGTTATCTAGTCTTCTTTGTTCTAAGGCTACATTCCTACCAATTTGGTAGACATAAGACTACACTCCTACCAATTCAATAAACTAATCAGTATGCTTTCAATAAATCCTTTTTTCTGCTTGCGTCAGTCAGAATTGCCTTCTGTTCCCACATTGAAATCCTAACTGAGATATCTAATAATTAAATAAATAACACTAAACGATCACACTTTATTAAATCTTCTTTACCTTAGTGTTTGATGTTTCTTTTATACATATAATTTGCCACTGTGGTTTTAAGTAACATCTACTTTAGACTACATGGCAGTATGTTCTAACAACGACAAAAAACTTCAAATCAGGTTTATCTTTTTCAAAAACAACACAAAAATACAAATATAGTAACAATCATCTAATAGTGATCTTTATTAAGATTCAAAGCTTAGCTTCATTAAGGTTTCTTACCTGTCAGGAATACCTAGTCGTTTGACACTTCTATAAACGGAAAGAGTATTTGCAACATGTCGATAATTAAACCAGAATCGGGATGTACACACCTGAAGTATTAAAACAAAAGTGATTTTTACACATTTCCTCTACCCACCTTCTTCGCATTCCCACTATATTCTTAACTTCTGTGTCCCACACTTGCCTTTTTTCCAACACGCATTACTGGCTTTGACATGCTGCACACTCTCTGTTCCCTTTTTCAAAGAAAGAAACTTCCTTTCCTCCCTCATTGAACCTATTCTTTATTTCCTTATTATTTCCTCCAGTCAATCCTTGTACCTGTTTCTTCATTAAGTCAATTTACTGTATCTTCTAATCATGTAAGTGTCATTAAATGAAATCTCAGTAGTGAAACTATTCTCCAAATACGTACGACGTCTGTAAGCTGACCAGCTGAGGGACTGTACTAAACTGGTCAGCATAAGGAACTAGGCCTGCTGTACTGACATATACACGTAGTGCATGTTCAGTCTATGAAAATTAGGTCAACGTCAGGAGGGTATCAATGTGGGGAGGTTGGTGAGTACAGAAAAAACAAAATGGGTCACATGTATTCTATTTGGGGAATTAAACATATGTATTTATAAATTCAGAAAAATTAATTCACACCGGGGGAGGGGGGGAAGGCAGAAGAACAAAGTAGGCCAATAAGTGAACCTCACTAAGAATCTAAAAAATGCAATTTAAAACAAAATTTAATTTGTTTCCCAGCAGTCAAAAAGAAAAAAGTGAATAATATACAGTTGACTTGAATTTAGAAAAAGAGACACAGCCTTTCTAGAGGGCAGTCATGCTCCGTGGCTTCAGATTCTTATGCCTAGTAATTTGTCCTGAAGAGAAAATTAGTCAAGTTCATAAAGATGTACATAAACGCGTGTTCAACACAGAACTGTTAATAATACTGAAAAATTTAGAGCCTAAATGCCACGAACTGGGGGTTATGATACATTCATAAAATAGAACACAAGAAAGCCTTTAGAAAAGACTGCATGTCACCATACCTACTGGCAGGGAAAGACCCAAGATAATGCCAAGAGGTTATGAATCAGCAGATATGATATAATTCATGTGCCTTTATATCAGTGGTTCTCAACCTTTCCAATGCCACGGCCCTTTAATACAGTTCCCGTGGGTCGCCACCCACAGGTGGAGAACCACTGCTTTACATATTTGTGCTTCTATATGAAAAGAGAACCAGGAAAAAGCTCACCAAAATATCAACTCTGGGATATGGGTCTTGAAGACATTTTCCTTGTCTTCTCTCTCTCTCTTTTAATTGAGGTAAAATTCACATAACAAAATTAATCTGTCTTCTTTTAAATTTTTCTGTATAATTTGAATGTTCTATAATGGTCATTTATTATTTTTCTAGATAGAAAAACTAAAAAATAGGGCGGCGCCTGTGGCTCAAGGAGTAGGGCGCCGGTCCCATATGCCGGAGGTGGCGGGTTCAAACCCAGCCCCGGCCAAAAATCACAAAAAAGAAAAGAAAAACTAAAAAATAAAATCAGATTACACAGAGGATATCTATAAACTATTATAGAAAAGAAATAAAATTACTAGTTATGTGTATTAAAATAATTCTTTTATAAAATGCTTCCTTTAATAATAATATTCTAATTTATTCTTATATTTATTTACAGATCAAAACTTGACAGATATATTAAGGGCAAAGAATATTACTAGAATATTATTAGATGATGCAATTTAAAATATGGCCAAATCAAAATTAAAAAATTCTATTGTATATAAGATAAATAAAAATAAATTTTATTTTCAAAAACTTGATTCACACAAAATTTCCCAGACCCATAGCTCTGTAAATGAATGGCAAGGTACAGCTTTATAGAATATACTTACCAAAACAGCCCAGTTGTTGGTATGGCCACTTCTAAAGAATTGTTCTGTTTGATTCTAGTAATAAAGCAAACAATTAGAAGAAAAAGCCACAATTCCCAGGTAAAGTCTGATAAAGGACAGTTAAGACTCATGGAGTTTGTACAGTTGTAATAACAGCTGTCTTAACGTAAGTTTATAAAGATTCTCATATTTGACTTTGTGGTCAAAATAAAGAACCAAAAGAGCCAATAATTTAAAATACTACAGTGTTAAGGGAAAAAGCCCTGAACTGGAAATCTGGAGAGCCAGGTTTCAATCTTGGCTTAAACACTGATTATTAAATACAGTATCCTTGATTCAGATACTTAACTTCCTTGACACTCATTCTCATGTGCAAAATGAAAGCAATGCTCACCCACATCACACTACTATTTTAAAGGACTGTAAGGATGGGTATGCTTTAAAAAATTATAAAGTATTAAGCAAACAAATGTGTATTCTATTATATAATTCACATCTTACTATTTCCCATCACCTGAGATTGATTTAAAAAGTAGAAAATGTGCTAAATAAAGAATATACAAATTTTTCAACAAATCTAACAAGGGTATTGATGTCCTCTCCAAATCTCATATCAAAAGTTGATCCCGGATGTTGGCAGCAGGGACTGGGGGCAGATGTTTTGGTCATGGGAATGGATCCCTCATGATGGCTTGGTGCTGTCCTTGGAGTAATGGCGAGCTCTCACTCCACATATTAGTTCACATGAGAGTCAGTGGTTTAAGAGTGACACCTTTCCCTTGCCCTTTGCTCTTACTCTCGCCATGTGAAACACCTGTTCCCCTTCCCCTTCTGCCATGATTGGAAGTTCAAGGAGACTTTACCAAAGCACATGCTGGTGCCATGTGTCTTGTACAGTCTGCAGAACTTTTCTGGGTAGATTACCCAGCCTCAGGTATTCCTGTATAACAGTCCAAGCAGTCTAAGACAGCTATAATTTAAACTTGCAACCTCACCCCATCACTTTCCTTATTTTCCTGATGATATATTTTTTCCATTTTATCAGCTTCTTACATTATATGTAATTAACTTATTTATACTGTGTATTAATTGTCTGTCTCTGCTGAATAGGATGTAAGCTCCAGTAGGGAGGGACTTTAATAAGTTATATTCACTGGCATGGCTCAAGTATGCTTTGTGCATAGTGGATTTTGAATGAATGGATACCTGGTCCAAGTGCCTTTACTGGCAGAAAACAAAGCAAGAATCTGTTATAGAAAACTATAACCACATGACTGATAGGTTCAGAATAAGAGGTGATGGTATTACATAAAGGTTTTACAATAAAAATATGACTTTCAAAATCTCCTTTCAGAATGTACTCTGATAATCCCTCTATCAAAGTGGTTACTCTCTACAATAAAAATGCAAGATAAAAATGCTTATGCCAGAAATTTCTCATGAGTAATATTTCATTTTTAGTAATATCGTATAGTTTTTACCCCCATGAGTTTCTTGTAAGAAATAACAATCTTCCAGCCAGGCACGGTGGCTCACTCCTGTAATCCTAGCACTCTGGGAGGCTGAGGCAGATAGATTGCCTGAGCTCACAGGTTCAAGACCAGCCTAAGCCAGAGACCTCATCTCTAAAACTAACCAGGCATTGTGGCAGGTGCCTATAGTCCCAGTTACTTGGAAGTCTGAGGCAAGAGAATAGCTTGAGCCCAAGAGTTTGAGATTGCTGTGAGCTATGACACCACAGCACTCTACCAAGGGCAACAACATAAGACTCTGTCTCAAAAAAAAAAAAAGAAAGAAATAATAATCTCCCTACATCCTCAACCAAAATTACTATGCCTGAATGTTGCAGAGTCATTTTAATCCCTCAATCATGTAATAATTATTTCTGTTGATTCTCTAAAATCTCTGCAATTATGCTAATGCTAACTCACTCCCTAATATTGGTCACAATATCAAACATTAAAGGTAAGACAAAGTAACATTCATTAATGTAACACATGCATTGGGCATCTGAGTCCTCAGAATACAATGAAGAGCAAAAGTAGTCATAGTACTTACTACTAATTGGATAAGCAAACATTAAGCAAAAAAGGGCAAACTATAAACCCTATAAAGGAGAGAGAAACATTATAATAAAAGAGTATAATAAGGGGACCTGACCTGGTCAGAAAGGTTTCCCTAAACAAGTGATTTTTTGATTAATACCCAAAAGTTAAAGAGAAAAAGGAAGACAATTCCAGAGGCATTATGGTCCCACAAACAGAGGGAACATGGTCCCTTAACAGAAGGCAGATTAAAGGTTTTGAAAAACTGAAAAAAGATTAACATAACTAGCAGTATGAGGGAGAAAGAGAAAATTTGAATTGTAATGAGAGGCCAAGGCATGCAGGGTTTTGTTTGTGGGTCACAGTGAAGTTTGCTCTTTATCTTTAGGCAACATTAAGATGCATGTCAGTGACATGATCAGATAGGCATTTTAAAAAGTTACTCTGGCTGCAGCCTGGAGAACAGACTAGAAGAAAAAAAGAATGAGTCAAGGCAAACTAGTTAGAGAACTTTTGATCCCATCTTTAAGTAAAAGATGGTGGAATAATAGGGACATTATTATTATAAAGCACATGTAGCAAATGAGTGCTATGCTAGCTAAACATACAATTACAATATTAAGTCAAAGGCAAGAAACAGGGAAAGACTCTGCAGAGGTTATGCTTTTACTGCATTTTAGTAAATGAATAGACAGAGGAAACAGGATGCACAAAACATGGAAACAATGTGAAAGACCACAGCAACTGTGCATCTACAAAAAAGAATAATGGTGTCCAAAATGAAGTATACAAGATAATGCACTGTAATAATGGAGGAAAACAGTAGAACTTCTATTTATTTTTATTTATAGTATCTAAAAGGTATGCTACATATAAGCATTTACTACATAAATTAACAGTAACTCATGAATACTTACGAAGGGCACACTCAATTAACTGACAAGGTGCATATTCAAAAAGTTTGAGATCCACTGGTCTAAAGTCAAAGTGCTGAGGTGATGGGAAGAAAAGGTTCCAATAGAAAAGACTGGAAAAGTAGACTGGAGTCAGATCATAACGCTTAGATTTTATTCTGTATGCAGTGAAGAAAAACTTAAAAGATTTAGCCAGAAGAATAATCTAATTACGCTTACATTTTATGAAGACTTATCTAGCATTAAAGTGAGGAAAAATGGAAGCCTAGAGGAAACAAGATAAAATAATCACAATAGCCTGGGCAAGAAATGACCATGGCTTGAATGAAGCCAGTGGAACTGGAGCAATGAAATCAATTTTAAGAGTTCAGATCATAGAATTTGGTGAATTAGAATTGGCAGTAGTGAATTAGTATGGGGAATAAAGAAAGTTGTTTATTCAAACTCCCAAGTCTCTACTTTTGGAGGAACATTTCTGGGTTACGAAAGGCAGGAATTTAGAGTCTTTGTAGGAAGAAGTGGGATAAACAGAAGAAAATAAAATGTCAGCTAACTTTCCTGTCCCCTTAGCCAGATAGACATGCAAACCTGAAAATGATACTAGAGATCTAGGTTGTCAAAGTGGACTGTGGAATCATTAGTGGGATAGTAAAAGCACTCCAGAGAGCCACAATGTTCTGTGGCCAAGTTACAAGGAGAGGGGGCACGATGGGGAGGAAGTCCAGGATAAAAACCGTACCCACAGGACACCTATCAAGCGAGAGCGCTGCAGATCACTGCAGGAAAGCTGGTGCTGCACTCCTGTGCTGACATTTGACCTGCTACGTCCTGCTAAAGACGTAGGAGCAAAGAATCAAGTCCTCCTCTGTCTCTGAGGATTTCATTCTTTCAATGTATCGTTTTAAAAGGCTGAAACAGACAGACACTGTCCTGTCCGGTCCCCACCCCACAGCCCGGCTTGGGTCTGACGACTCCAGGTTTCCCTGAGCTGCTGTGTGCCTGTCATCTTCTGGGGCTCTCACAGCCACGACACAGCCAGCCTCCCAGGGCTCTGTCGTCTAAAAACCTGGCTCCTACCTCGATTTGACTAGCTGCCAAGCTGCCGAAGAACAACAGCCACAACGCTGCCAGGGCAGTCGCAGCCCGGTTGAGGCAGTAGATGGCGGCCATGTTTGCCGGCTTCAGACTTCCCGCACCTGTAGGGGCGGAGCGAGTGCCGTAAAGCAGAGCGGCGGGGGGTTGTGCGTTTCGTTTTTTTTTTGCGACGCCGCCCCCACCTTCCGGCTAGCTAGTTTCCCTGCCTAGCTCGGACGAAGTCCTGCGGAGCGTTGACTTTTTATCTTTAGCTGCATTTTTCAGTTTGTGTATTGTAGAATAGATACGACATTGAAGAAGAAAACTTGAAGGAGAGGAAGAGGGAAAGAACGTGATCCTATAAACTTTAATTTTTCCCTGTTTCCTCCTTTTTCTTTTGCTCAGTGCTGCCAGTTCTATGAAGCTGGATGTGGGAAAAACAAGCGTTTTTAAAATGTGATTAATTGGACAAATTTCAAAGGGAAATATGAGCGAATGCTGCAGTTCTTAGGTTTGGGGGTCTATTACATAATAAAAGGGTGAATACAAGGAAGGTAGTTAAGTTTTTGTTTCTTTCACGTCTTCTATAATTAGAGAACTAAACCTATCTCAAAGAGAAAAAGATGCTGTATATATGTTCCACCATTTCATTGAATATATGAATTCTATTTTAGATACTGCTTCTCATCTAGTTTGACATAAACATTAACGTACCGCTTCTTAATCCTCACAGTTTTAACATTTAATGATGACATAAAATCCCATCCATTACTAATGCCTCGGCCAAAATAATTGTCCGTCAACTGGACAGTGCAAAGTTTTTAAGTGTTACTGTGAAAATAATATTGTGAAGAGTACCTTTGTGCATCTGTTGGCTTTTTACATCTGTTGAATTATTTTCTTTGTATAATTTTCCCTAAAAAATCAAAAATATTTTAATAACTATCAATGATGTTGCTTTCCAAAATGTACAAACTTATAGTACTATCAGAATTCTGCCTGACGCTAAATTATGCCTTTTTTTCTTTTAAATTCCTTCGTATAAAATGTTAACTCCAGGTTTTTATACTTGTAGTTTTTTGATTACTTTCAAGATCTGATTTTTTTAATGTTTCTAAACTCTCTGTATGTCTTCTGATGTAAATATTCTGTTCCTATATTTATGTTTTACATATGAATTTGAATAATACCTTGTAAAGTGTATTATACCCTTGCCATATTTCTTGCTATTGCTTTTCACATTCTCTTGTCTCTCTCTCTCTTTTACTTGTTTGTTTCAATTGCACTTTCCTAGAGGCTTAATGCTAGGTTAGATGTGGGGGACCTGCAGCCTTTAGGCCACATTGGGACTTCCAGAACTTTAAGTGCAGCCTTCCATTGACTTCAAATTTTAAAAACCCTCACTTAAGGAACTAGAAGGCCCCATTTGTCCCTAAGGCTGCGGGTTCCTCACCCCTCTTAGTCAAATTTATATTTTCCATTATGTGAACCCTAGAAAGTTAATATACCAGAATGTTTTCCATTTATTCATTAATTCAACAAATATTTATTGAATGATAATATACCAGGCTATTGCAGCAAGAAATATTTAGAAGGTTCTTGCTGTCATGAACCTTACATTCCAGTTAACAAAGCAGACAATAAGAAAAAAGAAAAAGACAATAAATTCACAGTGATACGAATAAGACAAAATTAAGGAAACTGAAAGGACAGACTTTCAGTGGTGTCTTCAGGGAAAACCTGTTGTAGAGGTAATATTTAATCTGAGACCTGAACAACGAGAAAGAGCTAGCCGTACAAACATCTGAGGGCAGCGCATTTCTAATACTTTATTAGTTTTTTTAATGTCATGTTTAACTCTTCAACTATCTGATCTGGAATATATTTTGGTACAAGAGTCCCCCCTCCTCTTATACATTCCAATGTAACTGAAAGCTTAGCATTTGCTCTTGAGGCCACATCAGAAAAATGAGAACAAGTGGTTTGAAGAGAAGGGAAGAGTTTTATTACTTCCCTGGAAAAGGATGAATATGGAAACCATTTTGCCAGCACAGGATGAAAATGGTAGACCATTGTATCAAATCAAAATTCTTGTCCCTAACCAGAAATACAGAGCTTTTAAAGGGACGGCCCTCAATTCTAAGCTATTGTTGTTCAACTGCAGTTACGATTTTAATCATCCCATCTCTAGGGAAGAAAATGCCGAGACAAAGCCATGACCTCTGCCCACCTGGAAGGCACACCTAAACTCCACCAGCCAGCCACACACTGGGCCTTCTGGTCCATCTCCTACAGTACAAAGAACAAAAGAGATTCCCCTGCCCCTCTCCACTACTGGCCTGAAGCAGGGATATAGGTCTCTGTTCCCAAAAAGAATGGGGTAAGTGTTAAACAGAAGACTTTTTTGCCATTTTTTTTTTCAGGCCATTTCCTCTGTTACATATTCCCCACTCTCAGTCTCATACTTCCATATCTACAGAAGAAGGATTGACTATCCTATTATACCAGGAACCCCCGTGGATGCCTGAACCCTTGAGTAGTATTGAAGGCTGTGTATAGTATATTTTTTCCTATATATACCTGCCTTTCATAAAGGTTAATTTATAAATTAGGGATAGTAAGAGATTAACAACAACAGTAAGATAGAATAATTATAACAGTATAACTGTAATAAAAGTTAGGTGAATGTGGTCTCTCTCTCTCTCTCAAGATATCATACCATACTTCCAACCTGTTTTCGGGACAAGGTTGACCATGGGTAACTGAAAACATGGAAAGCAAAACATCAGATAAAAGAGAGTACTATATATGCTTTGAGATATTGTGTGAGTTACCTTTTACTGCATAAGAAATCACCCAAACCTTTGTGGTATGTCCAACTCCAGAGACGCAAGGGTAAAGATTCAGAGAGATAAGATTCTGTGGTAGGCTGCGATAAACATTTTAGCATAAATGTCCTTATGGCAAAATGACTTTTTACCTTTTTTGTTTTTAGGTAGATACCTAGTAATGGAAGGTCTACTTTTAGTTCTTTGAGGACTCTCCATACTTATTTACATAAAGGCTGTCCTAATTTGAAGTTCCACCAAAGTGCATGAATGTTCCCTTCACTCTGTACCCACCCAACATCTGTTGCTCTGGGACTTTGTGATATGGGCCATTCTCACGGGGGTTAAGTGACATCTCAAGATGGCTTTGATTTGCATTTTTCTGATAGAGCTGATGAGCTTTTTTTATGTTTTTGTTGGCCATCATCTGTCTTCGTGAGAAAAGATTCTGTGCATGTCTCCTACTCGGCTGTTGATGAAATTATTTGCTCTTTTTTGTTGATTTGTTTGAGTCCTTTGTAAATTCTGATTATTAGCTCTTTGTCAGATTTGAAGCCTGCAAATATCTTCTCCCACTCTGAAAGTTCTCTCTCTGCTTTGCTGATGTTGTCCTTAGCTGAGCAGAAACTTTTTAACTCAATCAGGTCCCATTTATATATTTTTGCTTCAACAGATATTTATTAAGCACCAACTATGTACCAGTTATTGTGCTAAGCACAGGCAATACGAAAGAGGGCAAAAATTGAACCAGTTCTTACCCTCCCAAAGCTCACAGTCTGCAGGAGCCAGACATTATAGAAGCATTTAAACAAATTTAAAGGTTAACAGGAGAGTTCCTAGCAGCATCCAACCGTTAAAAAAAAAAAAAAACAGATGAAGTTTCTCTGAGAAAATGAACTGAGCTGAAATTAATGAGTTAACAAGGCCAAGATGGAGAAGAACTTTCAAGGCAAAGCACACAGCCCTTGCAAAAACCCTATGGCAGAATGGAGCTGGGCTTATTAAAGGAACTTGAAGAATGGCTTTGGTCTTGCAGTTCAGGGAACACAAGAGAGAGTGCCACAACACAGGGTTGAATTGCTAAGCAGGTGCCACCTCCCTTGTGGGCCAGGTTATGGATTTTGGTCTGTATCTCAGGAGCCATGAAAACCCTTACAATGGGATAGATCATGCTAGCTCCAGTGAGGAGAATGGGTATAGGCAGAGCGTTTGAAAGGCCATTGCCTTAGTCCAGGCAACAGTAGCACTGACTAGTCTTAAGAGTTGAGATGATGAAAGTGGAGAGAACCGATAGGGATTTTAGAATTATAACCAAAAGAAGGTGGTAATGAATTTTATTTGGGAAATGAGAGAGGAGACAATTTCAAGAATGGCTTTTGGGTATCTGCCTTGTATAATTGAATGCAGGGTGGCGCTATTTTTTTTTTTTTTTTTTAATATAGGAACCACAGGAAGCGGAGCAGGTTCAGGCTTTAAACACAAATGAAGTCTTGGTTTAAATATTTACCCAGAGCAATTTGGAAAACAAACTTTCATTCACCTATTAGAAATACTTTTGTGACCACTAAATAAATGTTACAAAATAAAATGAGTGGAAAGGACAAATTGAACCATAATGAGAAGACGGCCCCTGATAGAGGTTTTACAAGGTACTTTGTACTACCCAGTTGGATTGCTACTGGCAAGTCTGCTACAACATTCAGGGCCCAAAAGTGTTTGGTAGAAGCAATAGATGTTTTATATCTAACAGTCACAGTGTTTCTTTGGGCAAGATAATATTCAAGAAAAGGAAATTAGGTATATAATAAAACACAAGTAGAAAAGGTTTAACTAAAACAGAGCAAAAGGGCTTTCATTCCAGGGTAATTCTATCATTTCCTACTTCTGGTTTTGATATCGGATCATCTTAAATTCCACTTAATTTTGTCCTGAAATACTTTTCTGCCCTCCTTCTAGTGAGCCATTTTACAATAGTTTGTTATTCTACTGTAATTCATTTCCATCTTCTGACCTTGTCATTAACTTCAGGCTAATCTCTAATAAAATTGCTTCAAGGCAAGAGCAGAGCAACTGCCCTTCACAGTCTCATTTTTGGAAATCCTGTGCTGTTATAAAATGCCATAATGACCTGGATGTAAAGTCAGGTCAAATGTTTTAGCAATGTAGAATTTTCTGTCTCATTGCTAGCGTACTCCTCCACTGGCAACCAAGAAGCCCCTGGTTCTATTGGTACAAGCTAATCGATGGAAACTTCAGTTCTCCATGAGCTGAGAATCTCCTACAAATGCCATTAACTTTATTCAATTTATTTTTATTCAGTTGTACATTGATTTTATTCGTTGTCTTGTGGGATTCTTTCAAATCCCTGGGACATTTAGTAGTTAAGTTAATTATACCATGTAATGGAAAGGGTGGGATATCCTAAAAAACCTCTCTTAGGAAGATGCTGGAATGGTGGAAAGGAGAAAGAGGAGTGTGTGTATTTTATAGAAAATGGCTATAAGGTTACCGTAGTCACAGAAAAGATGTCTATATCCTAATCCCTAGAAACTGTGACTATGTTACCTTACACAGTGAAAGGGACCTTGCAAATGTGATTAAAATAAGGAATCTGAGATGCGGAGATGAGCCCAGTGTAATCACAGGGGTCCTTATAAGAGGAGGGCAAGAGGACCAGAAGAGAGAAAGAGCTGTGAATGCAGAAGCAGTGGTCAGGGCCGTGAGGGCCACCCACCAAGGAGCGTGGGTGCCTTCTAGCTGGAAAAGGCAAGGACATAAACTCTCTCCTGTAGCCACCAGAAGGAATGCAGCTCTACCATCCCATGTGGAACTTCTGGTTTCCTGAAGTGTCAGATAATATACCTGTTTTGTCTTAAGCCATTGAATTTGTGGTGATTTGGCAGCCATAGGAAACTAATACAGATATGTAAACTGTTAGCAGTGATCATCCCTTAGAGCTATGGCAATGAAAATTAGGGCCTCAGAGAACTTTTACTCTTTATTCTTCCGTATTATTTATTAGAACATTTTGTTTTATCACGGACTCATATTGCTTCTTAAGTAAAAATCATTAAAAGAAAAGCTAGGTAATTCTAAGGGAAAAGAGAGTGCAGAAAATTGTACAGAGAGTAATTTTGCAATCATGAAGAAAAATGGAAAAAATAAGAAGGGATTTTACTGAAATGTTACCAGGTTTTTTCCTTGAGCATTAAGAGTCTGAGCATTCAGTTTTCACTTATCCTCCCAATCATTCATGGTATTCACTGAGCATCTTATTCTGTGGTAGAGAATGTGCTAGAAACTGAGGACACAGAGGAGAGGAAGGCAGACACCATCCCTGCCTTCAGAGAACTTGTACAGAGAGGGTAGGTATTAAACAGATAATTACACAAATTATTAATTATCTTGTAATAAATTCAACAAAGGAGAAATACAGGGTGACATTCCCATGCATGGAGGAGCCTAACCTAGCCGAGGAATGCTTTCCTAAGGAACCGCAGCTTGGAACTAAAAGATAAATGGGAATTTGCCAAGCAGACACAGGAAATAATTTTTTTTTTTTTTAACAAAAAGAAGATTATAACTTTAATCAGAAAAAAAGGAACTTTTTAATGTTTTTTTCTTTAAAAGAAATAAATAACATTCCTTCCTCCCTTTATATCTGGTAACAGCAGCTGTTCAGTGCTGGAAATGGTCTGCTGTCTCTGCTTAATTTAGCCTAATTCAGTTAAGTGTTCAGACATTTTCTCTCTTGTTCAAGCACTTCAGTAAAAATGAAATATTTAAGTTAATAAATTGAAGCCACAAGACAAAAAAGTAAAAAGAAAATGGTTAAATCTTTGTCCTTGTCCACAGCTTACATTAAGAAAATACTAGATTTAATGCCTTTCGGTAGTCAATCTATGAAAAAGAGCTGTGATAAACTCTTAATGTTGACCTTGAGGGAAATATGCTTGTAGCTCTGTTTTATTATACAGAAATTAAGGAACACAAGTGAAGGAATAAAGAACAGGAATTATTTTTAAATCAACACAAAATGTATGACCAATGGAATTGGATTTAATAAATGATATAGGTATCACCGGATATTAAAAAGTAAGGATTCCAAATTTCTCAACATCAGAATCTTATAATTTCCAGATGAGTAGTAATTTTCTAGTCTATCTTTTGAGATTACTTGGGGCAGAGCAAGGGAAAGAATAGTATCTCTACAATAAATATGCACTAAGGATTTTCGTAGTCAATGCTTCACATCTCTAGGAAAACCAAAAGAAAAAAGAGAGAGCCTATTAATAAATGCCATGCTATCAAAAATCACTAATAAATAAAATGCTATCAATATTTCATGGATCCATTTTGTTTGTTATTCCCCTGCTTTCCAATATACTTGAGGGTCTATGAAACTTTGGTAATGTCCTTTAATGAAAGTCAGCATAAATGTGCCTGCATTTGAGAGAGAAAGAAGGAGGGAGGAGTGGGGAAAGGAAGAGCAGAGAGAGGGAAGGAGGGAGGGGGTGGGGCCTCACCTTTTGGGGGCAAGACAGGATTGTAAGAGGGACTTTACAATTGCAAAAATGCAATCGGGGTAACCTGGTTTCTTGTACCCTCAATGAATTCCCAACAATAAAAAAAAAAAAAGTGCCTGCATTTAACAAAAAGTACATCATAATTGTATAATGACCTGTAGTGATGATAACACAATGAGAAGTTATATGCTATTTGTGGCAGATTATCAGCTAAATGGCAAATAGAAAAAACTACAAATAAAGACTTCAGTGAAAGTGTCATAAAAATGGGAGATTAGGAGTTAAGATATCCTTACTACAGATGCGGTAAAATATTCAGGATCTCTACTTGGTTGAATAGTGTTCTCTCAAAATTCATTTATACCCAGTCTTCAGAATATGACCTCATTTAAAAATAAGGTCTTTGGAGATGTTATCAAAGTACAGATCAAGATGTGATCACAGTGGATTAGGTAAGCCCTAAATCCAGTATCTAGTGTCCTTATTAGAAGGAGAAAAGGCACATGGAGATATAAGCACTAAAGAAGGCCAAGGAAGGGCGGCGCCTGTGGCTCAAAGGAGTAGGGTACTGGCCCCATATACAGGAGGTGGCGGGTTCAAATCTGGCCCCGGCCAAAAACTGCAAAAAAAAAGAGAAAGAAGGCCAAGGAAAAATGAAGGAAGCTATTAGCACAATGTAACTACAAACCGAAGAATGCCAAAGATTCCCACAAGCTACCATAAACCAGGAAGGAACAAGGAAGATTTTTCCCAAGTGCCTTTAGAAGGAGCACGGCCCTGACGGCACCTTGATTTCAAACTTCTGGCTTCCAGAGCTATGAGAGTATAAGTTTGTGTTGTTTTAAGCCATACCATTTGCAATAACTTATTACAGTAGCCCTAAGAAACTAATATGGGATTATGATGACACAGCTATTTTCCCAACCCACCAATAAAGGGTATTCATTATTTCCTCCACTTCTTTAACTTCTTTTATGGTAGAAATAGGGAACAACAAAGAGAAAAGTTTGTTTTGTGATGTCTGTAACAATCAGTATTTGTCTATTCAACAAAAATTTGAGCACTAAGTCAGTTAGGTTGCTTTTGCCTACAAGTAATAGAAAACCCTACTCAAGGTGATTTAGGCCATAAGGATATTTGATTACTTGGCAAGACTAGCAGCCCTTTCAAGGGCTGTTGTTTTAAGGCTGACATGCAAACCTAATGATTTCGTCAAAGGTCAAAAGTCTTGCTGCTCTGCCATCTCAGTATATTGGCATTGGGATTCTGATTTGTTCCTCGTGTTAGCAGAATGGCTGCTGAAGCTCCAAGTATCATATCCTATCTTTGATCAGGAAACACAATCTTAGTAGCCTTCTAGCATACTTCTCCTTATGTTTGATTGTCCAGGTCTTGGTCAAATGCCCATTTCTGGACCAATTACTGATGAAGGGTCTAGAACGGGAATGATTAGTCAAGATGAATCACTATTTGTTTCAAAGGTTTGGTAACATTGCTTCAGAAAAAAGGAGTGTTTTGAGAGCAAGAAAGAGAGAAGAGAATTGCTGGGCCAAAATATATACATATTTAATCTGAGTAGGTAGAGCCAGATTGCTCTTCCAAATAAATGCTTCATCTAAACTCCCACCAGCAGTCATGAGGAGTCCTACGACCCCATATTTGGCATTTCTCAATTTCTTTCCATTCTAATAGGAAAAAGTGATGGTTCATTGTTTTAATATGCATTTGTCAGATTACTAATACTTTTGAGCATATCTTCATATGCTTGTTAACCTTTTGAATTTCCTCTTCTCTAAATTACCTGTTCATACTTTTACAATTTTTAAATAGTGTTTCCTATCCTTTTCTTGTCAATTTATAGAGGTTTCTTACACAGCCCAGATATTTAATCCTTTGTTTATTATAAACATTTTAGATATGTTTTTCCCATTCAGTCATAGGTCTCTCAATTTTTCCATCTTACCCTTCATTGAACAAAAACCCTTAAATTAATAAAATTCAAGTGTACATACCTCATTGAGTTGGGGTTTAAATATAATAACTTATAAGAAACTCTTGGCCACAGCACCAGATACAAAGTTAATGGTAAGTAAACTTCAGATATTATTCTTTGTTATGGTTGTTATTCATTTGACCCGACCCATCCCAGAAGATTTGCAGCTCTCCTTTGTTCCCATGACACCCTACATGCACCTGTCAGATTGTCCCTTGTGGTGGTCATATTGAATTCCTTTAGGCCAAGAATATCAAAGGCCTTATCATGTATTCCCATGACCCAAGACTATGCTAAAAGGGCCCTAATAAATGTTAGTTAAGTAAATATATATATATATGAGTTTTTAAAAAATTAATTAATGAAAACTGCTAATTAAGGAAAAGAATAAGTCAAGAAACCACAAAAAAGGATAAAAATGAAAAAGAAAATATTTGCAAAAGACACATCTGGTATGGCTCGGCCCCTGTAGCTCAGCAGTGAGGGTGCCGGCCACATACACCAAGGCTGGTGGGTTCAAGCCTGGCCTGGGCCTGCTAAACAACAATGACAACTGCAACAACAACAAAAATAGCCGGGCGTTGTGGTGGGCACCTGTAGACAAATGCTACGGGTAAATAAGACAAATAAATTACCAGAAACACAAAATCTCAGTACCTTTTGTTATCTATTTATAGAACTTATAACTTATAAGAAATATAAATATATGGAAATACATAGAAATTATAAGTTATAAGAACTTATAGAACTTATAAAACTTATACGTTCTATAATACACTAAATTATAAAAAATTGTATTTTATTTGGAAAAGAAGAAACTGGGACCCCAAAATAACCTACTTGACTACCTTTGAGGGAGGGAGGTGTGGGGCTACAGTGTGTGACACACCTCTTGGGGGCAGGACACTGTTAATAGAGGAACTTCACCCAGCAAGTGCAAGCGTATAACCTGGCTCATGGCACGCTCAGTGATTCCCCAACAATAAAAATAAATAAACACATTTCTTAACTCTTCATTTCCATTGTCTAAAAAACAAGTCTTAAGAATTTCATTGATTTCTAAAGGTAATTTTCACATTTTATTTTTATTCTTTCTGTGAGTCATTGAGGAAGTACGTTTTAGTTATAAGACTCTGCAAAGTAACACCAACAACAAATAGAATTTAGCCCTCATGTCTACGACCTGTAATAAGAAAATTGGCTGTGGCTAAGAGATTTGTTAAACCTTATTCAAATAAAGCAAACAGTAAGCAGGGGTCAGCGATTCTGACTTCCCTCTTCCAGAAAATGCAGAGCGACACAGCATATACTAATCACACTGATGGTAATTACCAATGTTCGGCATTGTTTGTGTGCCAGGGACTGTATGTGAACTCTCCATGCATTCTTTTTTTTTTTTTTACATGCATTATTTCTAATCATTATCATAATCCAACAGGGTAGCTACCCTGTTTCCCTGAAAATAAGACATCCTCCGAAAATAAGACCTACTTACAGGAAAGATAAGACGTCCCCTGAAAATAAGACCTAGCGCATCTTTGGGAGCACACCTTAAAATAAGACACTGTCTTGTTTTGGGGGAAACTGGGTAGTATTCTGTCTTTTCTAAGGATGAAGAAATTGAGGCAGGGAGATTGAGCAATTTGGCCAAACCCCCACACTTAATAAGGGTCAGAGCTGGGAAATGAAGGTGCTGTATTTCATGTTGAATAGGTCTGTCATAGATGGGTTTTCTGCATCACATTATTTTACATTACTTCTCTAAAAAGAAGCTGTTTTTTCAGACTTTTAATGATGCAATTATTTGTTTATCTTAGTAATTGGGTATGCAGGCGTCCTCAAACTGCGGCCCACAGGCCACATGAAGCGGTGTGAATTGTATTTGTTCCCATTTTGTTTTTTACTTCAAAATAATATATGTGCAGTGTGCATAGGAATTTGTTCATAGGTTTTGTTTTTTTTAAAACTACAGTCCGGCCCTCCAATGGTCTGAGGAACAGTGAATTGGCCCCCTGTTTAAAAAGTTTAAGGACGCCTGGTGTAGGGAGTCAGAAATCCAAACTTGAAAACTGAGGTATACAAAGTAAATGTAAATGTCTTATTTTGTTTATGACTATTCCAAATGGCCTCTGAGTCTCTTATCCACTGATAAGTACAAAGAAAATTAACTCTTAGAAGTCCAATATGTCTTAAGGCTTAGTATCTTACAATCGTGTAAATACCCATTCGAGTAGTACGCAGTTTCTTCCATAAGCACGTACAGCCTCTCAGACGGCTGTTCCCTGTTTCTCTCTCCAAAATGGTCTTCATGTGATGAGGGTAGGGTGTGACCCAGGTGAAAGGGGGTGACAGGAAAGACTTGGAGTCTGAGCCACCAGGTCCTCTGCTTCCTCTGGTCTGCTGGGTGATGTCCTTTGTTTAGTGGCTGCTTGACCTGGTGCCACTACCCTGTTTCCCCGAAAATAAGACATCTTCCGAAAATAAGACCTACTTACAGGAAAGATAAGACGTCCCCTGAGAATAAGATCTAGTGCATCTTTGGGAGCAAACCTTAATATAAGACACTGTCTTATTTTCGGGGAAATAGGGTAGAAGCTGAAATCTGAAGCTCATGTAAATCATGATCTGGAATCTACTGGCGTGGTCAGGGGCCAGTCATTCTCCCTGACTAACTCAGCCTCATTTCAGGCAAGGAAAGGGGACAAATGTTTCCTTCTCTGACTGCCCGGTCTTAGTTGACTGAGTTCATCTCATCTTCTTGTAAGTAAGCACTGTCCTCTTTTATGGATCCTTCTGCTATATCAGTGGCAGAGTTGTTGTCTCCTTTTATCACCACTTATCCGGCTTCTGATCTGGAATCTCAGCATGGGATAAGTGAGGGTTCCGAGAGACGCCACTGCTGACATCCTCAGATCCCCAGAATTCTGCGTGGTCACTGGTAGTATCTTGTGAGATGGGACTTGCTCAGCTGGAGGGCCCGGATTTAGCATCACGCACCATCCTTTCTGCAGGGGTCCCTCTTCATATGACGGCTACCCCTGACAAGCCCACGCTCCCTCCCAGCTCACGACTCTGTGGCACAGGTGAGGCCCATCTGCTCTGCTTGCAGGGATCTGCTGTGTCTCTTGATAGGAGTGAATGTGTAGGGAAAGTTCTCCCAGCCCACTTAGCTGACAGCACTCACATCATCTCTTACCAGTGTTCTTTTCTGCAGTCCCGGAGCAGCAAGCCAGAGGTCAGCACACAGCCACCAGGACGTGAGCTGTCAGTCTGTTCTTCTGCCAGCCACTGCACAAACTTTGGGAGGGAATCTCTTGGGCTGTCTTTCTTCAGCTCCAGAAAAGCAAAGCATTTGAGTGCCTCCTTCCTTTCTCCCTGGGAGAGGAGGAGATAATCCTTAAAACACTCGGTCTCCTAGTCTCACTCGTATTATTATTTGATGAATAATTTTAATCAGATGTTCCTGATGAAAAAACATAGTTTTTCATGAAGCAAGCATAGAATCATAAAGTTCAGGCCTACGAGGGACATTAGCTCAGACTAATTTCTCAGTTTACAAATGAGAAAGCTGAGACTTGAAAGGCTAAGTTGTTTGGCTGATGTTGTATTACTGGTTAATTAGCGGTTTGGTCAGGACTCCATGGTCCCTCAGAGCACTTATAGATATTGGAGTTGGGATTACTTGTGTAATGATCAATGTATGGTCTGACTTTTCCCACCTGTAACACACATGCGTGTACACACACTCATGTGCACACACACACACACATGCATGCGCACACAAATTAAGTGCTTGCAGGCCAGAGGTCATCTGTTTTGTTCTCTGCTGTTTCCTCAGTGCCTGGCACAGGTTCTTGAATAGAACAGATGCCTAATAAATATCTGTTAAATAAAGGAATGAATGAAAGGTGGATAGAGTGGACAAATAAGTGTGCAGATTCTACTATGATTTAGACACCAGTGGTTCGAGAACCATAGGGGTGAACAAGACAGGATCCAGAGGAGAGGCAGGAACCAAGCCCTGCAAGGGCCCCACGGGATGATTCACTCTGGGAAATTGTGAGGTGTGTTTCCTGCTCCTTCACTGGAAAGGCAGCCCTAGGGGATCAGAGCTGGCAGGCTCAGCCCCGGACCCTTTCATCACCTCCTGTAAGATTCAGGGTATGGGTGTCCACTCCAGACCCTGCATGCCATTTGCCCCCAGAGACAATCGCATACGGCATTTCTGTTCTGTTTTATTCTAGAAGAGTGGCTCATAGTAAGTTAAAAATACACCAGTGTGTCCACAATTTCAGCAGAACAAATGACTCACAGTTCAAATCACATGAAAGGAAATGATTATAAGTCAGCTGTGAACCATTGGTTCCAGAATAATTTAAAGCACTAACCTGCCTGGTTCAATGAAGACTCTGGTGCTCTGGTGGAATCTTTTCCGTACATGGTCCATAATCATGTGTAGAGTTTATTTCTTGGTCTCGTTAGGATCTTTTTGATGCTGTTATGTGATGCTGTGTAATGGTAGAGAGGTTACATAATAGTCAGGTTGAATTATTTTTTTCCCATCAATGAGGGCAATAGAGGAGTGAGATGAGACGCCTTCTCCCCAGTGCTCACATCCAAACCCCAGTCATGGGCCATGAAGAAGGACATGCTGTTGGCTCATACTCATTACTCGAGAAATTATTACCAGAGCACATCTTAACCAACAATGAGAAAGTGGCAGGTTCCCACTACAGAAAGAGGATGAATATTCTCCCCAGGGGCATAAGTTCTACCCATGTGTTAGATCTACCTTCTCTGTTTCAGGAGAAGGCCCAGGCTAAGAATTTCACCATAGAACTGGGGTAAGAGTGAAGAATCAGCTGCTGGATGTGGGTACAGTTAAAACAGAAAACAAATTTTATCACCAGTTCTCTCACACTACCATGGATCAAGTGTCTCAAAACAAAATGCCTCATACAGAAATTTAGCAGTGGGTCAGGCCCATCAGCAGACTATTATCCACGGGAAAGTTAGATAATACAGACCTTCTGTATTGAACAAACTAATTTAGAGTGCTGGTTAAATGAAGCAAACAGATAAGAAAAATGATGTGTCAAATCTTAGAGAATGTTGGAACTATGTAACACAGATTCAATACAAAAACAGTTTTCTATTAATAGAAATTAAAGAAATTGGAAAGTACTTAACAAATGCTGGGGCAGTCTCAACAACAAAAGAGAAGGGGTATTTATGCTGTATGGTTTGTTCTGGTTGGTATAGACATATAAAATGACCAAGATTTTGGAATTGAATGCATAGAGGTGCTAAATCAACAGTGTTTTTAAACTCCTAGAGATGACCAAAGCAGAAACAATATACGAAGCAAACAGAAAGAGCCCATTTGCTTCACTGCATGGAGAGTGAAAGTGCACCCGTGACTTGGGATTAACAAGGTAGAGCTGTTCACAGAGTTCATTGGAACTATTTGTACATATTGAACATGTACATTAAGTGGAGAAGATGGTCACGCCTACAAAAGAAGGTAGAGTTGGCAGTATCGGTGGACACATAAAACTATCTACAGCGGTCCACTGGTTTGGTCCCAGCATCTCTGGTTCCTGCCTGCTTGTTGATGACCATCTTGAAAGTGATGATACTCATTATCAAGTCACATTCACTCCCTGGAGAGCAAAAGCATTTAACAGAGATCAATGAACTTTGCTAATATTTCATAAACACAGAAAGTGAACTTACCTTCGCAATGAATAATTTCATTCATTCTGTATTCTCCGAGTCCTTAAAATCAAACTTTACAACAATGGGTACCAAATTGCTCTCATGGAAAACGTGTTTTATTTATGAAGAATCAATATATTTATTGGGTAAGTGGTCTCATGCATATGAAGTAAAATTCACTCTTTCTTCGATAATTAAAACATTTTGAAGCTGTAGAGACTCACATATTTTTAAGGATTCAAGACTACTGAGAAAGAGTTCAAGGGTAAATAAGCTAATAAACCCATGTTTCCCAAGAACCGGGCCAACAACTGTTTCCCAAGAACTGGGCCAGTTCATAGGACTTACATCAGCAAGGGCTTGTGTCTGGTTCATTCCTCCCATTTCTAATCTACTAATCAGCTTCCTGAAGAGAATGACAGGAAAGCAAATAAGCAAAGTGAAAGTAGCGACAGAAGACTGGGGCGGGTATGAAGAAAGCTGATCTTCCTTTTTCCACACTCCATTACTTTTTTCTCATTTCATAGGGACCACATATAACAATGCCATCACACCTTCCTCAAGTTCAAATGACAAACTGTTACCATGGTTGTAATGTTTCAAGGCATAGATATTAATTACCATTCTCCATACTTGATATATCTTGCCTCATGAAAGCGTAAGTTTCTTAAAAGGTTTGGACAAATGCTGCGGGATTTTATGAGAAGCAGGTATTTCACGATACAGAGATCAAGAAGAGCTTTCCAGAGAAGATGAGATTTCACAAGATCCCTGAAGCAAGAGAAATTTAGCCATGCAGAGTTGGGAAGGTATTTAGTCAGAAACAAGAGCCTGAGCACGGGGCAAGTGAACCCAGCAACAGGCGGCAAATCAGCTTAGCATGAGCCTACACCATGGGCGAGGGAGCAGTGGATAATTAGAGTCAGGGTCTTAAAGGATAGAATAAAAAATTCAGCACACGATGAACTGGAATTTGGAGGGAGAGAATTAGGTTAAGTTTCAATTCTGCACTTACCAGCTCAGTTAACCCCCTCAACACTTCAGTGAGTTAGGGATTAATATGCCCATTTTTATAAAAGAGAAAGGTGAGGCTCAGATGGCTAGTAGCTTATAGCTGGGTAAGAATGAGAAGATGCTGGAAATTTTGACTCCACAGTCTACATTCTTTCTGCTTAGCTCTATTGCCACTTGAATGTCTCTTTGGCTCAGCAGCCTTTTCCTCTGGGGAGACCATGAGCATTTTGCCACACTGGCTGGGTCTTTGTTTCCTAAAACCTAGCATGGTGCTTGGCATGTAGTACATGATCAATAAATGTGAATACTGAGCAGCACACTGTCCTGCCCTGGGGCAAAGGTGAAAAGCCAAGGCTGGAAACATACAGGCAAAGAAGGCGTCTGCTGAGAGCTCACTGGTGTGGCCATACGACAGACAAGTTCAATGGTGCTTATGATCATTTTAAGGAGCATGTATGGAATAATTCTACTTCAGGCTAAGTGTAAGAATATTTTCTCTTTCCTATTTATTGAATGGCAGCTATCAAGCCCAGAGAGAGCAGGTTGATTGTCCCCAGAAAGACACGAGGGCCGTGTTAGGAAACACCTTCTTTTGAAAGTGGTGCTCAAGATTACAGAGATATTCAAAGACTTCCCGCTTCCTTCATAAAGGTAGTTCCAACAACAGGACTTCTCACGTTTCATGAGCATCTTCACAAATACACCCACCAATTTTGGAAAAGGACAGATTAGAGTGCTGTGGAAGACAGAAGAACACAGTTAGAAATTTCCTTAAAAGGAATATGCCAGGAAGTCTCGTTCAGTATTTTCTGGAGATGAGAGGATCAAGGTCCTCAGGGAATCTCTGTTGACCTTGTATTTTGAAAACAGAATAACTGATGAGCAGTTTTTTTTTTTCTCTCTAAATAAAGCAAGTGCAGCAACAGGCTACAGTTTTTTTTTTTAAAGAGCTATGAACAAGGTCATAACAACCTTTTTCTATCCCAAGGATGGTGACTCTGTAATATCAGTGACCAGGGACAGCTGGATGGAAAGGACACCTATACCAATTATGAGGGATTGGTAGACACTCTTCTGTTTGTTTACTTCATTTAAATTGCATCCTCTTTGCTATTAGTGAGATATTAGTGAAGGCAATTCAAATAGTCGAGCACCAAATTACAGTCCTGAAGATAAATTTCTGGCTATAACTTGACGCAATTCGTCTTCCTCTCCTTCCCATCTAAGATGAGTCACTGCGGGGCTTTACAATGGTAATCCTAGAAAATAAAGTAGCAAATAAATTTATCAATTCAGAGCACATCGAGCAATAGGGCTGTATAGGCAAAAGAGAAGTAATATTTAAATGCATTATAAATTACTCCAATCATAATTTTTTAGTATTTATTATGTACCTAACATGACGATAAGCTGCAGAGGGTATAACCGTGAAGACCAGGTTAGGGGCTGGAGTAGATGATAGAAACAAAGTTACATAAATAAAAAGCAGACAGGATGGAGATGCAAGTAACATTCTAGAGAGGAGAAAGGAAGAAACCACTTATCTCTATTAGGGCTAAATAAAGATGGCTTTTATAGAGAAGATTGTCTTCAGTGAGGCCTTGAAGGGATGGGGATAGTTCCCTAAGTGGAAATAGAGGAAACTAATTATAAGCTGAGGGAATCAAGTAAGTAAGGGCTCAGAAAAAAATGTACAAGAGTCATGAAGGAGGTAGGGGTGGGGCAAGGAAGAGCAGAGAGAGGGAAGGAGGGAGGCGGTGGGGCCTTGGTGTGTGCCACAGCTTTGGGGGGCAAGACACGATTGCAAGAGGGACTTTGCCTAACAAATGTAATCAGTTTAACCTGGTTTATTGTACCCTCAATGAATCCCCAACAATAAAAAAAAAAAATGTACAGGAGTCACAGGCTACATATATCTTATAGAAGATGTATCTGGTAAGGTAGAAAATGTACCTCTTTTATACAAAGAAGATGCGATTTAAATGAAGTAAACAAATAGAAGAGTGTCTACTAATCCCTCATAATTGGTATAGGTGTCCTTTCCATCCAGCTGCCCCAGTCACCGGTTTTACAGAGGCACAATCATTAGGATAGAAAAAGGTTTTTAAGACCTTGTAAGGTAAACTGGAATGATATTATGGAGGGCCTAGACCTCCGTACTGTGAAATTTGCAATGTATCCCGTATGCCAGTTTCAATAGAACTCTCTGTGATGATGGACATGATCTGTATCTGTCTAATACGGTAGCCACTACGGGTAGGGGGCTCTTGAGCAATTAAAATGTGAATAATTCAACTGAGCAAACCAAGTTTTAATTTTATTTATATTGAATGTATTTATGTGTGTACCATACTGGATGGTGCAGACAATAGGAGCCTCTCAAATTTTTGCATGAGAGAGGAAGATGCTTGGAGAAGTGCTTTAGTATTCATTCTTCTTTGCACAATCTAAAATGTTTTATTTGGCGAAAAGACCTCCTTAAGTTAATCAGGACTCATGTTCCTCCACTAGATCTTTAGTTTTATGATTTCATCTAGTTAGAAAAACAGTATGAGTGTTAATTAATTGTATTTGCAGAGCAATTAATAGAAGGAACATGATTAAACAGATGAGATAAAAACAGGAGCAGATGGTAAATTGTGGTAAGTTTTAAAATTTTCTATCACACCAACATGAACGCCTTGTGACTATTGAGAAACAACACATTTTATTCCTCGGATGGAAAGACTCTATCTTACTCACCCTAGGCTGATTAACGTATGCATTACTAATACATTGTTCATGAGACATATAGTGAAGGTGCAAAAATAAGCAGTGTAAACTCTGAAAAGGACATGCTGGTCCTAATACAGATGTGCGATTTAGAAATTTCAGGCCTCGAGGCTCACAGAATTGCTACTTGTCAATAATGATAAAAGGAATGATAAAAACTCACATGTGTCATATGCATTCTGTGAAAACAACATTTTTTTTTTTTTTTTTGCAGAGACAGAGTCTCACTTTATGGCCCTCGGTAGAGTGCCGTGGCATCACAACAGCTCACAGCAACCTCCAACTCCTGGGCTTAAGCAATTCTCTTGCCTCAGCCTCCCGAGTAGCTGGGACTACAGGCGCCCGCCACAACGCCCGGCTATTTTTTGGTTGCAGTTTGGCCGGGGCCGGGTTTGAACCCGCCACCCTCGGTATATGGGGCCAGCGCCCTAAAATAAATTGATCTGTTTGTTTGCCCCTGGGGTTTATAGAGCACTCAAAAAACCTTTTCCTTCTAAGCATTTGTCAGAATATTTAATTAAATCAAAGCAAAAACACTTTTCTATGTACCTTACCTGCAGCTTTGAAATTTAGAAACTTCTTGGAGTTCAAGTTGTTCCTTTATTTATATTTATTGTAGCCAAGTGAGGTTGACTGATAAAGGCTAGATTTGATGGAATTGGTAGGTAAAATATTCATGCACACGTATGAACACTGAAATTCTCAAATACTGAGTTGAGTGCAAGTATATCCTTAAACAAGTGGAAATTCCTCTCTTCTCCTAGCACAAGGAGGTCAGCCCAAAGCCTAGGTTAACTTTGGAGCTCAAATGGCTGCCGTAAGCCAAGGGCTATGAAAACAGAGACAGGTTTCTGCTTTCATCAGTAAACAGCAGAGACAACCTACTATCTGTCAGGTCCCCTTTAGAGTAAGTTGTCCTTGCTGTTGGTCTGGAATGGACAGAGTTCCTCACTGAATATCTCGTTCTGTGAGTGTATAAGCTGTTTGGGGCTAATTAATGAATAGTCTCTACATCCCCAGGCCAAAAACGATGAAGTCATCCTGGAGATGTTTTTCTTTTTCTCACATACCACATCCAATCTGTTAAATCCTGTTTGTTCTATCTTCAAAATTTATCTAGAATCTAACCAGAACTCAGGGGCTCTGCTGCCGACATCCTGGTCTGTGCCTTTACCACCTCTCGCCTGAGTCACGATAGCTTCCCAATTGTTCCTCCCACTCCTAGCTTGGCTGTCCTACCTGTTCCTAAACCAGCAGACAGATGATCCTGCTGAGATGTAAGACAGATCACATTAGTCTTAGCTCAAAATGTTTCGCTAATTTCCCATTTAATTCAGAGTACAAGTGCAAGAACTGACAACGACCGGTCCTGAGTGCTTTGGTCCTGTTCCCCTCTGCCCTTCTCCCCTCAACCTGCTGCTACCACAGCAGCTTCCTTGCTGTTGCCAGAACATGCCAGGAATCGCCCTCCCTAGGACATTTGAACTGGCTGCTCCCTCACCTTCTCAAATCTTTGCTAGAAGCCTTCCCTGATCACCCTCTGTGTAACCGTAGCCCACCTTCTGGCCCTCCTCACCCGTAGCCCACCTTCTGGCCCTCCTCACCCTCCTCTACTTTTTTTCTTTTCCCATGGCCTGTATTCACATCCGTTGTATATTTTCTCTCTCTTGGAGATACACGCTCCACGCATGTACTTCACTCACCTGTGTGCCCGGCACATAGTAGACACCCAAGAAACGTCTTCTGCCTGAATGAATTCTCATCAAACCACTATTTTCATTATGATTGTGAAGTTTAATGGTGTATTTATAAACCACTCTCTTTCTAGACAGTAGAATATTAGAGAGTTTACTTTTTCTGACTAGGGTACCTTTCTAAATTTCTTTGACTGAGTCCTAAGAATTCTACAGGAACAGATGTTCCTGCATGCATGTACCGATTTTGAGCCAAAGCACTAGGAATATAAAGATTGCAGGGACATGCTCCCTTCCGTGGGGAGCTCAGAACCAGTGAGAGAGATTGAACTGTAAACAAATTATTACCTGCATGCAAGAGAATCTTCATAGCAGCAATTTGACTCTAATTGCAACAACAAAGGCACAAGGAGGCATAAATTGTGAATTTATTTTGAGATCTGCCTATTTAATAATAAAATAGCACAGAATAGTTAGGAGGGCATGGAAGTTAAGAGTGAGATGATCTCAAGTGTGGACTGCTGTGCGTTTGAGTGTCTTGGTGACCCTGCTTCACCTTCTGGGGTACAGGACCTAATTGTAAGACATGTAAGCACTCGTTTCTACCCCTGAATATGGGTCATATGAGATATGCAAGAATAAAGCCCTCCTTTTCTAAAAAAAAAAGCGAGCGAGATGGTGTTGGGTTTGAATCCCATACCTTACCATCTTCTACTTTTCAAGGTCTAACTCTTTATGGAAGTTCAGTGTGCACACAGGACAGTGCGTGTGCCCTTTGTTCAGATGAATGAGTTTTCACTAAATGAGATACCCAATGAACAATCTGGTACAAATATCTTTATTGCCAAATGACTTTTGGTCCTTGGGGTATACACGTAGTAGAGGAATTGCAGGATCGCATGGCAGGTCTACATTTAGATCCCTGAGAGTTCTCCAAACTTCCTTCCAGAAGGAACGTACTAGCTTGCATTCCCACCAGCAGTGCAGAAGCGTTCCCTTTTCTCCACATCCACGCCAACATCTGTTGTTTTGGGATTTTGTGATGTGGGCTACTCTTATTAAATGAGTTAGATGGTATCTCAGAGAGGTTTTGGTTTGCATTTCTCTGATGATTAAAGATGATGAGCATTTTTTCATGTGTCTGTAGGCCATGCGCCTGTCTTCTTCAGAGAAGCTTCTGTTCATGTCTCTTGCCCACAATGAAATGGGATCACTTGTTTTTTGCTTAGTAATAAGTTTGAGTTCTCTGTGGATTCTGGTTATTAGATGACCTTTGTCAGTAGCATAACTTGCAAAAGTCATAGAAGAAGCCCAAGTATCCATCGACCCACAAATGGATTAATAAATTGTGGTATATGTATACCATGGAATACTATGCGCAGTAAAAAAAAAATGGGGACTTTACCTCTTTTATGTTTACATGGATGGAGCTGGAAAATATTCTTCTTAGTAAAGTATCTCAAGAATGGAAAAGAAAGTATCCAATGTACTCAGTACTACTGTGAAACCAATTTATAATAACTCACACTTGCATATGAAAAATGAAACACAATTTTAGCCTAAGATGAAGGAGGGAAGGGGAGGGAGAGGGGTGGGGAGGGGGTAGGAGGGATAGTAGGGGACAGTAGGGGGACAACGACTATGGAGCACATTGCAAGTACAAGTTGGCTCTATCGTGTGTAGAACACAAATGTCCTAATGTTATAATTGGGTAAATGAGGTGAAAGCTATATTGATTAGTATGATGTAAGCACTCCAATTTGTACAAATAATCAACACACTGAAATTGGCATAAATGTATTTATGATCTATGTACAAAAGACTTAATAAAAAAATAAAATAAGATAAATGAGATACCCAAGCAAACTGCACCCAGCTCAAGGACCAGGACACAGTCCGTCTCCCCCAGTCTCCCTAGTGCACCCTCTCTGTCCCCTCACTCCCCTGCAAGCAATCACTGTCCTGATTTCTAACAACATAGGCTAGTTGGTTTTGTATTCGGAACATCATTGTATCTTCTGTCTGCAGAGACTTCCCCATGTTGTTAGATGCAGCAACGGTAAACCATTGATTATCATTGCTTATACTATTCCATTTTGCGCCTATCACACATTTAAGCATTCTACGGTTGGTAAATATTGGGGTAATTTCCAGTTTGGGGCTTCTGTGAAGGTTCTAGTACACATCTTTTGGTACATATATACATATGTTCAGCTTTAATAGCTATTTACAACAGTTTTCCAGAGCAGTTACACAAGTTTAAATTTCCCCAGCAGTGTATGGAAAAAAGAAAGGAAGGAAGGGGACAGGGGGAAAAGGGATGGAAGGACCCCTAGAAAACACTGAAATACAAAGAAAATGTTGTTTCTGGCCTTTGTAAACGTGCAAGGCTTTTGATGGCGAGGCTCTAAGTCTTGATGATAAGGGATTAAATGGCACAGTGGTGCAGATGGGCTGATGCTTCCTTTTAATATAACTTTGAAATGAGACTTTCTGGGTCTCAGTTATCTTATTGACATAATGAGAATAATACATATCTCACAGGTTGTTTTAAAAAGTAAATATGTACACATATGTGACATGTTTTATGTAGAGTGCTTTAGCACAGTGCCTACTCGTAAAAAACTCTCAATAAAATTTTACCTTGTGTTACGGCCAAACTTGTCTTCGGATTGTCACTATCAAATGGACCAAGGCCTACTGCCCATCCCATTAGGATCCCTTCCTGGGGCAGGCAGCTGCAACATGAGGTATATTTGCTACTTTATTGTTAAAATTCTTTACAATTAAACTCGTCCTAGTTAGATTATAGATAGTGTAAATATCTATTAGCAGTGAATGAACGTATGAGCTTATGTTCGCTCCACCATCTCTGCAGGTTTGGGGGAGTGTCATCCTGAGTGTAGGGCCCTTCAAACCTTCTTTGTGTGAATGGAAGGAATTGTCCCTGCTCAGAGACACTTGCATAGTAGGGACAGAGCAGGTTTGGCTTTTGCTGAGACATGGCCTGTATGTCAACAGTGAACCTGCTCTAGGAATGACCTAAAGAAACAGTCCCATAAGAGCCTCCTCCTCGAGGCCATCTAGCCCTTTGTGAGTCCCAGTCATCATCCGAGTGATCGTCTGAGTGATCGTCCCACTTCCACTTCCTCTGCTACTTCCACAGAACACATGGGGACCCTCTGTGCCCTCGCTTCTAATCAACACAGTTAACTCTGATTTCCAGCATCATACTTGTCACTGTCTGCTATGTTCTTGCTTATTTCTCTATCTGATATTTTGTATTATCTGCCCTTCTTTTATCACTATCTGATGTTGTTTGTGCGTTTTTATTTGCTTATTATGCATCTGCGCTTCTTACACACAACTCTCCAGTAGAACTCAACTTCCTTGACAGCACGGATCCTGTCTGTCTCATTCAGGGCTCTACATTACTCCAGAACCTAGTGTGCTCTCTCAAGTGTGATCAGAAGAGATTCTACCCAGAGACACCAGACATGCAGTGTCTTCTTAACGTGTTAGAGCGTGTGGGAATGCATGCCCAAATAAACAAAGGGCAAAGGTTCACGAGCCCTTTATACAAGGTTGGACCATTAAGTTTGCAAACTCATCCTAGAGAAAATGCCGTGTCTCACTGCTGACTATCCTTACAGTCACCAGATGGCCAGGAGCTATACAATGATGGCTCTTACGGCCAGTCTAGGAAAAAGAATCACAAAATTGCATTGATGCTGGTGGCGTCAGGGCATAGCTTTTTAAGGGGAGCACCTCGACAGTGACCAGGGTAATACTCAGCAATGAGGTATACAGATAGCGCTTTTTTCAGGATGAGTTCACAAACATAATTGACCTGATATATGCACCCTTAGAATCTCATCACAGGGAGTACCAGGTCGGTTTCTCACAGCAAGGACACACTCAGCCTTCCTTGTCGCTTCTCTTTCCTCTCCTGCAAAGCATCCCCGGCTTTTTAAGGGGATGTAGCCCTTCTCTGCCAGGCCACAACCCCCTTTGCAAAAGTCATATGAACATGCTACCTCTTCCATACATCTCCCCACCCTAGGACACGCCAAAAGAGAGGAAGGAAGAGAGAGAGAGATTGAGAACTCATTGTCAGCACACAAGGCTGCTGGAAAACTTGACGTATCTCCATTTGCTACATTTTTCAGGCAATCTCCAATTTTTAGTGCAATGCAGTTTCCTTTACCCAATCTCTTTTTACAAGCAAGTTGCCATCACTTGCTCAGCTAAAGTACACTTAAGAGTCATGTATTCATTCAAAGACTGGGACCGAGAGGGGAGAGATGTGAGCTGTGCTCAGCTAAATTCTCTTCTGTAAAGGATGGCCTTGAAAAGGCCTGCGAGGGCCGCGCCTGTGGCTCAGTCGCGCAGGCCCCATATACCGAGGGTGGCGGGTTCAAACCTGGCCCAGCTGAACTGCAACCAAAAAATAGCCGGGCGTTATGGCGGGCGCCTGTAGTCCCAGCTACTCGGGAGGCTGAGGCAGGAGAATCGCTGAAGCCCAGGAGTTGGAGGTTGCTGTGAGCTGTGTGATGCCATGGCACTCTGCGGAGGGCTATAAAGTGTGACTCTGTCTCTACAAAAAAGAAAAGAAAAGGCCTGCGGAAAGTGGCCTCTTCAGTCCTTCAAGCTTTCCCACCCCGTGCCTGCTCACAGAGTGAGCCTGCATGCCATGGACTTGTCAAGTGTCACTGCATAGGACAGAGACTCTGCTTTCACTACCGCTGTAGCTGATCTGAAATAAGGGAAAGAAATGTTGGGAGCTGGGACTGGGAGCAATGATGCATATTCCAAGGGCAGAAACCAGTTTCCATAGAACTGAAATACCAGCCTCGTTTAAGGCTACCACGTGACACACAGATCCACACGTGTTCACAACACTTCATTTACTTTACAAAACTCAGCTAATTAATTCTTGAGTTCACTCCCCCAGGTAAAACAAATCTGCAGCTGTAAAGTTAAGGCCTGAGTAGCAGTTACTTGTGTAACCAGAAAGACAGCCAAGAAAAAACCCTGCAAAGATGAACATGCAATGGGCATTCAGACACTTGATTTCTGGTTGTGTTTTTGTTTTTAAGCAGTGGCAGTGCTGCGTCTCTCACCAGCCCGACCCCAGAATTCTTGCCTCTCACACACTCTCCCACCGTGTCAGGCTTTGCACCAAGTTACAGACATATTACCAGGAGGCATGGACCATCTCTCCAACCGGTAATGAAAAGCCATCTTAAAGGGGGAAATGAGTCATCTTGGGAGCCAGGAGGAAGATGGGTACACCGTGACAAGGATGGGCCACAGAAAAACGATGCATTCCCCACCTGTTAAGTCTTAGCTCCTCACACAAGCTCCCCCGCACGCCCAGGGGACACTCCAACAGTCCACTGACTGCAGCTCCCCAGACCTAAGTGGTGACGCCCACCTGCTAAATATAGTTCTAATTTAAGCAACCTCCAGCTCTCCGCAGCCCCACACTCTTTCCATGGAGGTAATTAACCAGTTGACTTCTTCTTAGCTCTTCTGTGCATGAAGATTTCCGGTTCATACGAAAGTCTTATACTAAAATGTGTAAGGATTTTTGACACTGGCTTGGAAAACATTCGAAACCGGCTAGCAAAACTTTCCTGAAGGATAAAGACACAGAGGAGCTTGAGATTATCTTCAGGGGGAGAATTCCACACCAGGAATCTCTTTTCCCCTTTCAAGTAGCTCCTGGTCATGAACGATGAGAAACCCTAGGAATAAATGATAAATCGTGTGACTAAGAGGTTTCTTCCTGGGGATCAGGAAGGCAATGGTGTGTGTGTGTGCGTGTGTGTGTACAAGGTCCATGGAAGTGAAAAACTCGCAGCTTCCTTGAGACGCTGACCCTGTTCCCTCAGCCACCTGGTCTGGCTCGGGTCGCTGGGGCGCGCTCTGGTGGCTGTGCCGCAGACTGGGGTGCGACCGCGACCCCCGCGCGCTCCCGTCCCCACCCCCCGCACTCTGCGCCCGCCCGCCCGCGCAGCGCGACCGGCCACCGCTGCAGACCCGGCTCCCGGAGGCGCGGGGCGCGGCTGGCGGGCAGAGCCATCCAAGCAGGAGCGCTGCTGCTTGGCGTCCGCCGCCCGCCCTCCCACCCCCGCTGCTTCCGCCCCTCCCGCGGCGGCCGCTGCCGGCGAGCCGGGGAAGCCGCGGCGCCGGCGGTCGGAGCCCGCATCTCGGGCACGGGGACTAGCGCCGACGCGGGGGCGGCGGCAGCGCGGAGGTCTCGGTCCCGCAAGACGCGGACGGCGCCGGGCGAGCGCGCGAGCGAGGACTGCGCCGAGCCCGGGGACCCCGCCGGCCCCAGCTCCGGCCCAGCGCGCCGCAGCCCGCAGCATCCCCGCCTGCGCCCCGCGGCACGCGCGCCACGGCCATGAACACCAGCGATGCCAAGGAGTACCTGGCCCGGAGGGAAATCCCTCAGCTCTTCGAGGTAGGGCGTGGGGCCCGCGGGGCGGCGGGAGCGTCGGACACCCATCCCCGGGGCGGGGGCGAGGCACGCGCACCCTGTCCCACCCGCCCTGCGCGGGGCAGGGGAGCGAACGGAGTAGCGCTCCGGCGGGTTGCCGGGTCCCAGCTCGATGGCTGATGTTAGAAGCCAGCTTCTTGCCGATCAAGTTTCAGTGTTCCAGCTGGGCTCTGGAAGCTGGCCACCCCGGCTGACCCCTCGGGTGTGTACGCCTGTGGTGGGCTTCAGGCATTGGCAGGGCCTCGCTCTCTGGGGACGAGGGCCAAGCCAGGTGGGTACACTGTCTGCCCGCAAAGAGCAACGACCGAGGGGTCCAGAGCCCCAGCCCCTCTGCGCGGGAGGTCGGGACCCCTGCGGAGAATGGGGCGATGTGGGCAAAAGCAGCCCAGGCCGGGGACGGCGTGGAACCCGAGCGCTGCCTCGCGGGTGACAGGCGCCCAGGGCTGCTCTGCGCTGTCGGTGAATGAACTCCGGGCACGTTTCTCGGTCGCTGTAGTCCTCGCGTCTCCGCGGCAGCTGTCGCCTGCGCCCGGCGACCCACCGGGGGAGCGCGGGTTGAGGAGGGAGCGGCGAGGCGGGAGGGACTCCTGTTGCTCCGTCTTCAGACCGATCACAGCGTCACCTGCTCCAGGGACCAGGGCAGAGGGGCCACTCTGACAGTGTGAGAGAGGGGGCTCTGGGGATGAACTAATAAACACCTTGGATAGTTCCAGCCACAGTCTCTGTCCATTTTGTTTCCTTTCCTTCTCTCGATATTTGAATTTTTTAAACATTCCTGAATCCTAAGTGACTTTTGATTAGGTTAAAAAAAATTTAAAAAAATGAAATGAAGCCACGCTTTATGGGACGAACCCTGAAAGGGGAAACCCATTCCCTGCAAAACTGGCCCCCGTTTCTGAAAAGTGAGGCCCAACACAGCAGACTAATGGCCTAGGGCTGTTCTTTTTCGTGTTTGGGAGATTTGTCCTGTTAAAAGGAATTTTAAATACAACTCAGAATAATAATTTGCCCCTATTTCCTCAAACTGTCTTTAAAATGAGCCGCCATAATTCTAGACCTTCATTTTTATCTCTCTTCCATACGCCACCTTTTTCAGGCCATCTGAAGCCAAGAGTTCAGGGAAACCACCCATTGAGCTCAAGCCCAAATCTAGCAAATGTGTGACTTCTAGGAGAAAATAATCAGGTGATGTTCTGTCAGGACGGGCGTTGGGAGCATGGGGCAGTCTTGAGATTTTTGGTTTTTGGTTTTCAAAAACTAAATATGGAGATTAAGAGTTGAAGGTTTTTCTCACAAAAATTACTAATGAGATCAATTTCATTTCTACACTGCTAAAAGACTAACTTAAAACATCTAGAAGAGGGCCACCTTATTGCAAAATACTACTAAATACTGTGTCTTTATTCTTTACAAATATGGGTGCTGTTTTTCTTCCTCCGTAGAAGGTAAGCACAGAGCTTACCTTAATAGTTTGTTCATGAAAATCTACACTGTGTATGCAAATAAGTGATGACAGGAGTTTTTGTTCGGGTTTTATGCTTTTTATTGTCTTTTCTGCATTTGAATGGGAAATTTTAAAATAGTGCACACCCAGAGAAGGAAATACAGTAATACAGTGATACAGTGTCCGTAGATTCGATCCTGAATGATGGCAAGCTGGAAGAAGAATGCTGGTGACCTTCAAAGGCTCTGTCTTCCAGTGAAATGAATCTGTGCCGTTCAAAGGCCAAGAGGGGAGCAAAATTGGGCAGTTCTCCACATGATGGGGTAGACTGTAAGACTAAACACTTTAGCTTTCTAACGTGGACTTTTTCCATCAAAATCCCAGTACTCTAGGCATACAAAGCTTAGCAATTAGGTATCTATCAAACTCCAAAACACGGGCCCCAGCTGTGGTCATTAGGCACCTTATAGATTGATTATTGATTATTGATTATTGACTCTTCGTATCATCAAACAAGTAGAAGCATCTAAATGACCTTTTCAGGTTTCTTCCTTGAGACATTCTGTAGGCTAAATGGAATATGAGATATATCTACTAGGTTTATGTGTGAAATGTTTTTCTGTTTTTAGATTAATTTTCTTAGTCCACTTTCTCCTGACTTTGCATGAGTTTTTAATTCTAGCTAAATTTATGGTGTATATATTGATCTTGTACTTTACAGTAGAAACTTGGCCATTAATATGGACACTGTAGAACTTCACATAATATTTACCTTCTCAAAGGATTGACTTGGAGACGAGTAATGTCTACTGGGTGTCTTCAATCCCTGCTAGTGGCTGGCTGTTAGAAGAAAGGATTTAAATTATCCATGAAGGAGCAGAACTGATAGTCCCATTTTTAAAATCAGTGCCTTTTGGGGAATCAGTTTTGATTAGGGCAGCTGGACATGTGCATAAATGAGGTCAGACAATGAAGTTCACAAACTCATCTTAGAAAAAATGCTGATTACCTCAGTGAATACCACTGTAGTCACCTTCGAGTATTCCCCTTGGACAGCTCTGCACCCACTCCAGTGCCTAATCCACCCTTCAAAGCACTCTTTCTAAGATGAGTTTCCCAAACTTAATTGTCAGACCTCCATAGCTCTGATGGCCATTCCAGAGAAAGAGTTCCAAAATTCCTTTGTGCATTGTTTCCCAAGGGGAGGATCTTAAAGGGGACTGTAGTGATTGATATTCAGCAGTGAGGACTGTGGCCCCTTTTCTAGGATGAGTTCTCAAACTTAATTGTCCAACATATGTTTTCCAGTCAGAAAAGACTCATTGAGTGTGTTCACCCATTTTCAGAAATACTAAGGATAAGAAAAGTAGTGGGCGGTGCCTGTGGTTCAAGGAGTAGGGCGCCGGTCCCATATGCCGGAGGTGGTGGATTCAAACCCAGCCCCGGCCAAAAAAAAAAAAAAAAGAAAAGTAAAAGACCTGATCTTGCGTAATTCATATTGTAGTTGGGTTATACACGGGGCACAGAGAATCTGGTATTTCTTTTACCCACTTATCACATTTTTTCAAGATATACGGAAAGGGACATACAGGCTTTGGAATCAGAAACACTGAGTTGGGATCACACTGAGCGGGGATCCTGGTGTTCAGGGTTTCTAGCTGAGGAATCTTGAGCAAGTCACTAACATCTCTGAGCCATGATTTTCTTTTTTTTTTTTGTAGAGACAGAGTCTCACTTTATGGCCCTCGGTAGAGTGCCGTGGCCTCACACAGCTCACAGCAACCTTCAACTCCTGGGCTTAAGCGATTCTCTTGCCTCAGCCTCCCGAGCAGCTGGGACTACAGGCGCCCGCCACAACGCCCAGCTATTTTTTGATTGCAGTTTGGCTGGGGCCGGGTTTGAACCCGCCACCCTCGGTATATGGGGCCGGCGCCCTACCCACTGAGCCACAGGCACCGCCCTGAGCCATGATTTTCTAATCAGTAAAATGGGGTAATCGTGGCACACCGGGCAGGCAAATGCCGGTGTGACACAGGGGTCTTCAGGTGTGGATAATGCTAACAACGGCTCGGTGTATAGGAGGCATGTGAGAAGCCAGACTGAAATGTGCGCATACACAGCACAAGTGTTGACACACAAACTGGATTGGATGCCCGGTTAGTCTCTCTCTGCACTTGTCCTTGCCTGATGGATGTCAGAAAACAAATGTACCTGGTAAGAATAGCCTACAATTCTTGGCAAAGTACAAAAGAATAATTTGAAAAGAAACTATTAATACTATATTTAGAAAAGACATTAGCTTTTAGAGGATGTTTTGTACATTATTGATGTATATTGGTGATAATCCTTTATGCTTTCTTCCTGAAATATTGTAAAGGAAAATATTTTGCACAACAGTTTAGTTCCCAGGAGTCAACATTTCTAAACTTGTAGCATTTTGGGGAAGAAGTACATGTGACGCATTGGAGACTATGAACAGAAAAAGAATAGCAGAGTCATGCTTCCCCTGCTCCCTGGAACCTCAGTGGATACTGTAGTGACTTACTATGGATCAAATAGCAATTTTTTACCTTCAGACTTCAATTTTCTTTTTTTTTTTTGAGACGGAGTCTCACTGTGTTGCCCCGGTCCAGTACCGTGGCATCACTGCTCCCAGCAACCTCAGACTCTTGAGCTCAAGTGATTCTCTTGCGTCAGCCTCCCGAGAAGCTGGAACTACAGGCACCTGCCACAAGGCCTGGCTATGTTTTGGTTGCAGTTGTCATAGCTGTTTAGCAGGCCTGGGCTGGGCTCGAACCCACCAGTCTCGGTGTAACCCTACTCACTGCGCGATGGGCACCGAGCCCAGACTTCAATTTTTTTGAGTCTCATTCAGACTTGAATTTTGAGGATTTTTTTTTTCCTAATCAGAAAATAGTTTATTATGCACCTACCACATCCCAGGGAAAGTGTCTGTTACTGGGGATTAAAAAATAAATGAAATACACTCTGTGTTATTGAAGAGTGTGGTTTACAAGAGGAGACCCCAACACATAAACTGAGGGTTTCAGGGTAAATACCAAGTGTGATGTTCCTTGCTAGTACCCTTGGAACAGAGAAACACAGAAGAGGGGTCCAAGGCCAAGCTAGGGATTCGGGGGGAGCTGTCCTGATAATACCTGTAATAACTAAAAACCACCGTTTGTAGGGTTCTTAGTATATGGTAAGCACTTCATATGCCCTGTACAAGTACTAAATTGTTTAATTGTCAAAAAGCCTTGATGTGTTTATTATTTCCCTCATTTTATGGAAGAAAGTGAGGCTTGGAGATTTTAAAGATAAGTAGGAGTGAAATACAGAATAACAAAGTGTTTTTTCATATGCTGGTCCTTTATCTCACCATAGTAACCCTCTTCCATTTCCTAATCTAGTTGTCTGTATTATTTACAAGGTAGAGAACGCTGCGCTGAAAACTAGTTGTCAAGAATTTAAAGGATTACCTTCGTTACTCAACCAACTCCTAACTTCAACTCAAATTGTTTATTAAAAGACAAAAGCAAAGGACATAACTCAGAATGCAAAGATGGGACATAACACTATTTTAATAAAGGTGGATTAAAAATGTATTGGTAACTATTTTGTTATATTCCAGAGCCTTTTGAATGGATTGATGTGTTCTAAGCCAGAAGACCCAGTAGAGTACCTGGAAGGTTGTTTACAGAAAGTAAAGGAGCTCGGAGGCTGTGACAAGGTGAAATGGGATACGTTTGTCAGCCAAGAGAAGAAGACCTTACCTCCTCTGAATGGAGGACAGCCGCGGAGATCCTTTCTAAGAAATGGTAATGTATATGTGGAATAAATAGACAGTTTTATAGCTATAGAAATTATCTTTAAAACATATTTAGATTTTATGCAGTGATTTAACTTACTCAGTTTACAAATGCCTGGAAGAATCTAAGTCCCTGAGCATAATTAAGCTCTCTTTGCTTCTAATTCCAATCAACTCCATGAAAAGACAAACAAAATGATGTATCATTGTCCAGCAATTCATGAACAGCTTAAACGATATTTTATATTACTGACTTCTTCATTTTGCAAAGTAAATTATATTAACAAACCATGAATGTTCCTTCAAATTGCAAATAAGATTTTTTTTTCCAAATAAATGTGTAGAAAATAAGTGAAATTGGTAATTCTTACGTAACAATTTAACTTTTACATTAGCCAGTGGGAGATTTTGGCTTATTAATATGTTACCAAGTTCAGAGTTTATGTTAATGCCTCTGCATAAATTCACATAAAGTTTATAGCAGTAAATTCAACAAAAATATGTTAAGCAGCTACTAAATGCATTGTATTAGATCAGGCATTTGGGTGCTAGAAAAAGTCAACTTGCTTAAATTTTAGGATTTGTTTAGCTGCAGTTCATTAGGGAAGATTTATGGTATTCTGATCTCTTTGTGAAATACATCCTTATCAAAATTGGGGGTTCAACATCAGCCAACCAGCCATTGATTTCTAGAATAAGTTGAGAAATATAATTTGATGAGAAAGATGGAATCAGATTCCATCAGGGGAAGCTAAAGTTAATACTTTTTAAAGAATTTCTAGAACTCTTTCCTAAAATACAGTGATCTCATGGAAAATTTCAGTATATTTTCAACCCTTCCAGGGAAGGGGAAACTGTGGCCTTCTGATTTCAAGATTTATTCTTTTTTAAGCATCAAAGGAGACAACAAAAGCTTCATCTTTCTCTGCTTCACCCCCCCTTTTTAAAAAATTAATATGAATGTACACATTTTTAGGCTACATTATTTCCATTTCTAAGGTAAAGTTCAAGTTGTAGTTGAGCCCTTCACCCAAGGGGCATGCTAAACACCTTCATATTGTGGACATTAGGTGAGATCCCCTTGATTGCCCTTCCTCCTCCTGCCAACCACCCTCTCTCCTCCCCCTCCCTCCCTCCGCCTCTCCCCTCCCCCTTGCTAGACCATGTTTGTGTTTTATCATTCATGGGGGTGTGTAGTTGTTCATATATTGGTTTCCTCTTAGTATTGAGTACATTGGATTTTTTTTTTCCCATTCTTGAGATACTTTACTAAGAAGAATGTGTTTTACCTTCATCCGGGTAAGCATAAAAGATATAAAATCTCCATCTTTTCTTACGGCTGAATAGTATTCCATGGTATACATGTGCCACAGTTTGTTAATCCCTTCATGAGCTGATGGGCATTTGGGTTGCTTCTACAACTTAGCAATTGTGCTGCACCCCTTTTAATAAAAGGCTTTGTTCTTTAAAATTTGGATTCAGTCAAAAGGCTGCACTTAAGGACTTAGAAGGCCACATTTTGCCGTAGGGTGCAGGTTCCCCAGGCCTGCCAGACCATTCTCAAAAATTGTTCCCCGAAAAGTTTATGCTATACAGATAAAATTTGAAATGGAAACAATTCTACTTATAAGAATGGCAGGAAACAGATTTTAGTTTGTTTAACCTTTTCAGTCATGACCCTCTTAGCTTTTATTTGAATTCAGGAAGAGAAAAATCACAGTGTGCTGCTAAATTTTAAGAAATACACACAAAGGAGGGAAAGCAGAAATAGCATTTCCACAGACATATCTCAGAAGAGAACAGTCTTTCCCTGTTCATGCAGGAATCAATACTAGATGATTTAGATTTAAGTACTCAAATATTTTGCTGATAAGATAGTCCCCCAGCCCACATTTCCCAGCACTGCTGATAAGCAACCAAAGTCATGGTTGTAAATGTGCCCATCATCCAGATAGTGTTCACGTTCACGGTACGTATTAGGGAGGTTTTCATTCATCCTCTCCTCCTCTTGTCCCTTCATTTGAATTCTGTTGAGTTTTGCTTTCCTCTGTGCACATGCTCTTCAATTAGTTCTAATTTAAAAGTGAATATATATGGTATTTGTTTATTAGGATGGGACAGTGATCTCTGGTTCCATCCACGCTGCTGCAAAAGGCATTGCATCACCTGTCTTCATGACTGAGTAGTACTCCATGACATTGTAAATTGTGCTGCAATAAAAATTAGAGTGCAGGTGTCTTTTTGGTAAGATGACTTCTTTTCCTTTGGGTAAATACCAATAGTGGGATTGTTGGATCAAATGGTAGGTGGACTTTTACTTCTTTGAGGTATCTCCATACTGTTTTCCACAGAGGTTGTACTAGTTTGCAGTCTCACCAACAGCATGTGAGTGTTCTTCCTGTATCCACTAGCTAGCATCTTTAGTTTTGGACTTTTTCATTAAAGATTTTCTAATGGGTTAGGGAATATCTTATGGTGGTTTTAATTTGCGTTTCCCTGGTGATTAGTGACATTAAGCATTTTTTCCTATTTTTATTGGCCATTCATTAGTCTCTCTTCTTTGGAAAAGCTACTGTTCATGTTTTTTGCCCACTTTTTGATGGGGCTGTTTGATTTTTTCCTTGATGATTTGCTTGAGTTCTTTGTAGATTCTGGTTATTAGGGCTTAATCAAATGCATAGCTTGTGAATATTTTCTCCCATTCTGTAGGTTGTCTTTTTGCTCTGTTGATTATTTCTTTGTGCAGATTTTAATTAATTAAGTCTCATTTATTTAATTTTTGTTGTTGCTGTGATTGCCATTGGGGTCTTTTTCACAAATTCTTTCTCTAGGCTGATATCTCGAAGAACTTTTCCAACATTTTCTTCTAGAATTCTTATGGTTTCATGCCTTAAATTTAAGTCTTTTATTCATCTTGAATTAATTTTTGTGAATGTTGAGAGATATGGGTTCTGTTTCATTTATCTACATGTGGCAATCCTATTTTCCCAGCACCATTTATTGACAGGACTTCTTTTCCCCTGTATATATTGTTGTCTACTTGCTCAAAGATCATTTGGCAGGATGCGAATGGCGAGTTTTCTGTTCTGTTCCCTTGGTCTGTGTCTCAGGTGCCCATACCATACCATTTGGGTTACTATATAGCCTTGTAACATAGTTTGAAGTCCGGTAATGTGATGCCTGCAGATTTTTTCTTTTTGCTTGAAATTGCTTTGGACTTTTTTCTGGTTTCAAACAAAGAGTAGAACTATTTCTTCTAGATCTGTGGAACAAGATGCTGGTATTTGATGGGGGTTGCATTGAATGTGTAAATTATTTTCACTTTGAGTAATGTAAATGTTTTAACAATGTTAATTCTACTGATCCATGAACATGATGTTTTTCCATTTCTTTGTGGCATCTGCAATTTCTTTCCTCAGTCTTTTGAAGCTCTCTTTATACAGATCTTTCACCTAGTATATTCCTAGGAATCTTATTTTCTTTGTAGCTATTCTGAATGGTATTGAGTTTTTGATTTAAAACTCAGCTTGACTATTACTGTTGTCTAGGATTTGTGTACATTGATTTTGTAACCTGAGACTTCAGTGAATTTATTTATCAATTCCAAGAGTCTTCTGATGGAGTCTTTGAGGATTTCTAGATATATAACATCATATCATCAGCAAAAATAAAAAATTTAACTGCTTTCCCAATTAGGATGCCCTTAATTTCCTTCTCTTGCTTGATTGCTCTGGCTAGGACTTCTAGTACTACGGTGAATAGAAGTGGTAATAATAGGCATCCTTGCCTCGTTCCAGTTCTTAGTGGAAATGCTTTCAACTTTTACCCATTTAGTATGGTGTTGACTGTGGGTTTGTCATATGTGGCTCTTATAATTTTGAGACATGATCCTTCTAGGCCTAGTTTTTTGAGGGTTTTTATCATGAAAGAGTGCTAAATTTTGTCAAATGCTTTTTCTGCAAGTATTGAATATATTGGATTTTTTTTTCCATTCTTGAGATACTTTACTAAGAAGAATGTGTTTCACCTTCATCTAGGTAAACATAAAAGTTGTAAAGTCTCCATCTTTTCTTATGGCTGAATAGTATTCCACAGTATACATATGCCACAGTTTGTTAATCCCTTCATGAGCTGATGAGCATTTGGGTTGCTTCTACGACTTAGCAATTGCTTCTGTTTATGTGATCATATAATCTTTGTTTTTGCTTCTGTTTATGTGTTGAATCAAATTTATCAATTTATATATGTTGAACCATCCTTGCATTCCTGGGATGAAGCCCACTTAGTCATGGTAGACTATTGATAGCAAAATTCAGTTTGTTAGTATTTTATTGAGAATTTTTAAATCTATATTCATAAGGAATAAATCAGTACTCTTTTTTTGTTGTTGTGTCCTTTCCTGGATTTGGTATCTAAGTGATACTGGCTTTGTAGAATGAGTTTGGGAGGATTCCCTTTTTCTTGACATTATGGAATCATTTGTACAGTATGGGTAACAACTCTTCTTTGTAGGTCTGATAAAATTTGGTGATGAACTCATCCGGTCTGGGGCTTTTGTTTTGTTGGAAGATTTTTTTTATTGCTGCTTCAATCTCATTGCTCATGATTGGTCTGTTCAGGAGTCCTATTTCTTCCCAATTGAGTCTGGTGGGGGTTCCATTTCTTCTATGTTTTTGAGTTTATGTGCATAGAGATTTTCATGGTATTCACAGATAATATTTTGTATTTCTAAGTTATCAGTTGTAAAATCTCCTTTTTCATTTCTTTCTTTCTTTCTTTTCTTTTCTTTTCTTTCTTTTTGAGACAGAGTCTTACTCTGTCATCCTGGGTAGAGTTGCTGTGGCCTCACGGCAGCCTCAAACTCTTAGGCTCAGGTGATCCTCTTGCCTCAGCCTCCCAAGTAACTGGGACTATAGATGCTCACCATGACACCTAGCTAGTTTTTTCTATTTTTAGTAAATATGGGGTCTCACTTTTGCTCAGGCTGCTCTCAAACTCCTAAGCTCAAGCAATTCACCTTTCCCCGCCTCCCAGAGTACTAGGATTACAGGTGTGAACCACTGCACCTGGCTGCCTTTTTCATTTCTGATTAAGCTTATTTAGGTCCTTTTTTTTTTCAATTCTTGGTTTATGTAGCAGGAGGTCTATCAATTTTATTTCTTTTCAAAGAACCAACTTTTTGTTTTATTGATCATCTGTATGATTTTCTTGTTTTTGATTTCATTTAGTTCTGCTCTGACCTTAGTTACTTCTGTTCTTCTGCTCACTTTGGGCTTGGTTTGCTCTTCCTTTTCTAGTTCCTTGAGATGTGTCATTAGATGGTTTGTGATCTTTCTATCTTTTTGATGTAGGCATGTGAATTTTCCCTTACAACTGCTCTTGCCAAATCCCATAAATTTTGATAGCTTATGCCCCCTTTGTCATTCTGTTTGGGGAATCTTTTGATTTCCATCTTAATTTCATCATTGATCCAATAACTGTTCAGCAGCAAATTATTTAATTACCATGACTTTGTGTAGAATTGGGTGTTTCTCAGAAATTGATTTCTAGTTTTATGTGATCTGAGAAGATTTTAATTTTTTTTTAATTTATTGAGCCATATTTTTGGTCTATGGTCACATGATTATATGAACATCATGGAGAATGTTCCATGTACCGATGAGAAAAATGCATATTCACTAATTTTTGTGTAAAATATTCTATAAACGGGGCCTTGGTGTGTTCCACACCTTTTGGGGGCAAGACACAATTGTAAAAGGGACTTTACCTAACAAATGTAATCAGTGTAACCTGGTTTCTTTTACCCTCAATGAATCCCCAACAATATACAAAAAAAATGTTCTGTAAATGTCTATTAGGCCCATTAGTTTTGGAGTCTCATTTAAGTCCAGTGTTTCATTATTCATTTTCCACTTGGATGATGTGTCCAGTTCTGTCAGTGAAATGTTGAAGTTCCTGGCAATTGTGAAGCTGCTGTTTATCTCTCGGCTTAGACCTATAAGGTTGGATTTACAAATCTGGGTGCTCCTGTGTCTGGTGCATATTTGTATTGTTATGTCCCTTGTTTAATTTCACCTTTTAGCATTGTATGATGATAATGTGTGTCTTTCTTTATTATTGCTGATTTAAAGTCAATTTTATCTGATATGAGAATGACTTATCTCTGCTTTATTTTTGTTTCCATTTGCATGGGATATTTTCTTCCATCTCTTAACCTTGAGTCTGTAAGAGTCCTTGTGGACTCTTTCACTGATTCATTCTCATCTGGAGCAGCTGTTGCTTCTTATTTTTTGGATTTACTTTTGTTTAGATGGGGCCCCCCCACCCATAGAGATATCTTTGTAGCTCATGTTGGGTAAGAACTTTTGTCTTTGTTTGTGGGTGCTTTGATAGAGAGCTAGATTCTGGATAGATGCCTTGGTTATTAATATCCTTAGTATGGTGGTTTTCTCAGTTGCTAGGTACTGTAGGCTGTAGCAGTGGTGAGCTATGTGTGTAGGCAGATTCCCTGTCTCTCTGTAATTAGAGAGGATGAAGATCTTTGAAATCTTTTCTCTTTCCCCAGCCCTCTGGGCTTCCTACCAGTGTGAATTGTATTGGCACACCCAATTTAATCTCTGAGACAGTAGGTGCTGCTTGTGGGTGAAAATCGACTTCACCCTATATGATTGAGTCAGTAAATGCTATAAAGGGCTGTGCAAATTGACCTTCCTATCAGAAGATAGTACTTTCCAGAAGGAAAGAGCTGCAGTGTTGTGTTTGGGACCAGTGTCCAGCTCTAGTCCCTCAGGAGGACTCCAGAATGTCACAGGTGGTAGGTGGGGTCCTGGAGCTTCCAGATGAGTTCTTTCTCTCCACCACAGTGGAGGTGGGTGGAGAAGTGAGGCTGGCTGAGACTGGGTTGGGTGAGCTAGCCCCCAATTCCCCAGAAGCTGGTAAGGTAGCTATTTTGGCAGGATTAAACCTTCAACTCCAAACTTCTAGGGAAAACTGCCAGAGAGGGGCTGAAGAGGCCTCACCCACCCAGAAAGTCTGCTTATGGAGGCAGAACCCTGTGAGTTTCACAGTCTGGTTGTCCAGGTCTCAAATGTCCCATCCAGCTTGTGTGCGTGACCTAGTAGCATATGTCTCTACAAAACACCGGCATGGAGGAAGCTCCCAAATTGGGCACCTGGGTCCATTAAAAGTCTTCAAGGGCAGAGGCACCATCCCCACTCTCCAGGGAAGCTTGGCTGTAACTCCCACTGTGGAGGGGCAACTGCTTGCCAAATTCTTGGCTCAAATTGGTCTCCTGGTTGGAATAGGTGGGGAGGGGCTGCAGCTCCTGTTGTCACAAACTCTATATCAACAACTAGTTGAGACCATCTGTATCTTCTGGACTTACTAGCTCTGTCCTCTAGTCCTTTTAAATTTGCCATTTGTCTTTGTCTTTGATTGAGTCTTTGTGCTGCTCCCACCAACTGGTGTATACTTTCTATACTTTATCACCTATGCTTGTCTTTCAAACATCAGGTCCTGGCTCTTTTGGATGTACTTTCTTTCCACTCTAGGCCAAATGGATTCACCCATTCATTGACTTACTGTGGTGTTTACCATGTAAGATATTCATTTTAGCACTTATCCTGTCTGGTGTGTATACAGCTGTCAGACATAAGCATTTAAGCTCCAGTTTGTAAACGCAGAAGAAACAGGACTACATCTCATTCTTTACTGAATCACCCTCAACACTAACATGTCTGGCATGTTGTAAATAACATAAATGATACACATTTGTTGCCCTTGTAGATATAAACTTAAATCTTCATTATTTACATTTTTAAATCAAATAGATTAAGGATAATAAATGTGTTGGGAAAGTAAAATTGTTTGCGCCTTTATACCTGACTTATGACAGGACACTAGATTTTTGTTCATTATGCCACCAGCCTATTCCACTGAGTTCCTGGGTCATAGTAAGGACGTGTGTATCTGTATTTGTTGAGTGAATGAAATTCATGATGCAGAAGCATTGGCTGTGTGGGCAGCTGCATATCGTTGTGAAGTTCACAGCTCCAGGGAGCACCATTGATAGAGGCCAAAATGTATATAACTATTAAACAAGACTAGGGAATATCTGAAAATCCTTCTACAGCAGGAGACAAAGTCCCATTGGCCAAGTGTCTCTCATTGCCTGGTTTTCTAAATAGTTTTATTGGAATACAGGCACACTTTTTTGCCTATGACGGCTTTCACACCACCACGGCTGAGTTGAGTATGAAACTTTATGGCTCTGAAAGGCCAAAATATTGACCTGATTCTTTAGGAGAAAATTTACTGGCCAAATAGGGAGTCTTCTTCCAGTTAAAAAAAAAATATCGAACCCACTTAGTTTTTAAATTTCTTTTACTAGTTGGTTAAGTGTGAAACATATTTTATAGTGCTTTTTTCCCTTTTCAAAGTTATCTTACTCTTTTGCAGTAATGCCTGAAAATTCAAACTTTTCATATCGGCGGTATGATCGGCTCCCTCCAATCCATCAATTCTCCATAGAAAGTGACACGGATCTTTCTGAGACTGCAGAGTTAATTGAGGAGTATGAGGTTTTTGATCCTACTAGACCTCGACCAAAAATCATTCTTGTCATAGGTATGAAAAAAAAGAAATCAAGATTCTCATGCTAACTTTGTTTGTACTTTGCATATCCAGAAGTGTCAATTGTGTATATTTGAAATGCTTAGTTGGATAATGACAAGCAATAGATGAAAAAGCCCAAGGGATAGTAAATGGAAAAATTTTCAGGGCAATTTTCAATGAAACATGCATGTTGTATAACCTGATGCTTATTGCATTTGTATAGATTCCCATTCCAATGCCATAGAAATTCTTTATAATAAATTGAAAGTAAGTAATCTCCTCAAGATTTATTGTCCTGTGATTTTATTTATTTAATCTTTAACAGAGACAACTGAGTCCATTAGGAGTTTTCTAAGAGCTGGCCACAGTCATAGTCCCAGGTACTCAGGAGGCAGAGAAGGAAGGATCCCTCCAGCTCAGGAGTTCAAGTCCAGCCTGAGTAACATAGCCAGACTCTGGCTTTGAAAGAAAAAAGAAAAAAAGAAAAGAAAATTTTTCCTAAACATAATGTGATGTTTTCCCCTTTAATTCAAAAAATAGAATTTTTATTCATAATTAACTTTAGAGGTAAAGAAAAATATCTTGGTAAATATTCATATAAATTAATCTTCTGTATGATAAACTAGCACCTATAATAAAATCTAAGTTTCTATGTTTACTAGACAAGCAAACGTAATAGAAGTATTAATTATTAATCTGAGTATTAACCAAAATCAACAATGATAATAGTTAATTTTTAAAATTGCCATTATGAATCTTATGTTGAATATGAAAATGTCAGTCCCATGCCATTTTACAAGGCATAGGGATTGAAAACGTTTTAAATATTTTTGAAGAATGTATTTTGGCCACTCTTGCAAATGCTTTCTCCAAATCTATAAAAGTCATGAAGAGACCTGTGAACAAGCAACATACGTATCATTGCCTCACTTACCAGTTAGACTCGGCTCTCGCAGTGATGACCAAAGGCAAAAAGCTTGCATGAATCTGTTCAAAGCTATTCTAGCAGGAACTATGAACAGAGCACCAAATGTATACAGCCTGCAGACAGAAACGTAGCTTCAAAGGACAGATGATGAGAGCATCTAGGGGGAAAGCATGCAAAGAAACACCAAGCTATAATAAGAATTTAAGTTCATCAGACTAAAAGGAGTGACATTTGTACACTTCAAAGTGAAATAAAAATAAAATTGCAAATATCTTTAGCCCTGAATTATTAAAAATAAGCTTGCCAAAAGAGAAATCAGCATTAGAAATCAGCTTTCAAAGAGTCAATATTCTATGGCTTACGGTGGCCATAATGATGCCATAAATCTCTGTTCTTGAAAGTGGAATACTTCAATGCAGCAATTCTCTGATTTCTTTTCTGAATGTTATTTATGTTTGTTCATTCTTTAGGAGGTTTTTGCTTCTAGTCCTTATCTTAAACATTATTATTGTTATTAAATTTTAAGGCTCTTTAAAAAAGAAAGAAAGAAAGTGGAATACTTCATTGTGTGCTTACAATTTTTGAGTTCTTACTCTGAATCCAAGGAAATACTTCATTCAATAATGGAGCTACAGGTGAAGAAAAATTGGGAATTATTTCAGAGTTTTATGGTTTATATGTAGACAGACACATTTTTTTCTGTTTTGTTTTTCCTGTTGCTGTTTGTAAAGCGTTGGTGATTATTAACAGGATGGTTAAATGGAAGCTTTATTGTCCACAGAAATAGTTCAATATCACATTACTCTGAGTAAAAAAAGCACATACTTAATTTTTATGCACTGTGAATTTTATGTGAAAATGATTAAAATTATTTCAATAAGCTATTTGGAGTTGTAAAATATTTGGAGAAGGCATAAATGTTCAACTCTCCCTCGCTTCACATTCCTCTCTTTGCTCAGTGAAATCAACCTGCTTCCCAACATTGTCATTCTGGTTATAGACTCAATGTGGGGCATCATAACATTTTATTCATTACCAGAATGAACAGGAACCCATAGTCTAAATAATTTTAAGAGGATTAAGTCAAGGGAAGAAAGGGAAGAGGTGAATCTAAAGTTGTCTGAGAAAATTGGGGCAATTTTATGACTTTTGAAGAATTATAAAATAATCATACCAGAAATGTACAAATTTTTAAAGATGTGGGCGAGATACAAATGCTGACATGGTAGTATATCTTAAAAACAAAATTTCCCATCTGGTGCTACAGGATTTTTTTAAAGCTGGCCCTCTTGGCACAGATGTGAATCTCTCTTATGTTAACCTAACCATAAAATTTCAGTTAGATGGATCCTAATATTGATAAGGGCTAGAGATAAGAAAAATAAAATAACATTAAGCCCATTCTAGCTTTAGAGAGAAGACAGCAGAATTTATTAGTTAGGAAGCTGCAATAAGCCAACTCGTGAAATACACTCGTGCTGTTCTCTCTCAGTGTGGCAATCATTTCTGTTTTGTTGTTGTTGTTTCTTGGCCTCCATTAGTTGACAAAAATTTTTTTTTCCTTGAAAGTGCTATAATTTTCACAGGATGTGTGATTTTTTAAATTTCAGTGAAATTCACAATCTGTGAGTTTGATGGTTTGTGAGAACAAATGGGGAAATATAGTTTTGTGAAAGATACTGATTCTTTAAGGATTAAATTGGTTTGAATTTGTCAGTGGATCTGGTCATTTAATTGTTTTTCTTCAAGCCAATTCATGATTTGCTCATATGTTAATAAGCTAAAAGCAGGGGCGGCGCCTGTGGCTCAAGGAGTAGGGCGCCAGTCCCATATGCCAGAGGTGGCGGGTTCAAACCCAGCCCCGGCCAAAAAAATAAAATTAAATAAATAAATAAATAAAAAATAAATAAGCTAAAAGCAGCTATGTAAAGCCAAATCTCACTTTCGATTTGCAAAATAAAGAGTTTAATAACCTAGTAGAAGTAGTTCATAATGTTAAGTTTAATACAATAGGACTTAGTATCTCCTAGGAAAAATACAACTAAATGGCTGTTATGATGTTTAATAAATCAAGAAAAGCTGATAGCCAGATTAAGATTTAAGGGCATCATTTGGGATGAGGATAAAAAATGATTCACATTGCGTTAGTTGATCTTAGAATTCTGCTAACCAAATCTGTCCATTCAACTCTTCTTACAAAGGTGCTAAAACAGAAAAGACCTTTCTTTTGTATGTCTATTACTTGAGAGAATAAAAATATTTATTAAATAATTAGATATAAAATGACTTCACACAAAAGTCTTGATATTAGTAGGGAAAACATCAGCTCACTTTTCTGTTTATTTTTATTATCAATATTGCTTAATAAATTATCATTATGTTTTGATTAGTATTACCAAAATATTTCACTATTTTTTAGACACTGACTTTTTAAAATGTTTTGCCTACAGTCAGTAATTTATGCTTAAGCACTTGGAAATACTTCTTTTTGATAATTGCCATTGAATAACCACAGACTGGTTATTTTAAAATGTATTCTGACTCTAAATTCTAGTTAGTTGATGTTTAGAAATATAAATAACTAAAAATTAATCTGATATGGTTTGGAAATAAAATCTGGAGCATATATAATTAGTATTTTGTGATTATTTTTTAAATAAATGGCAGTTACCAAAGATTTACAATGAGTTATGTCACAAAACGTTCATTATTTCATACGAATGTATCACAAACTCAGAGTTATTAGTTCTATGAAAATTTTCTACCTTAAGAACCTATTCTGTTCACTGTGCATATTCATTGCATAAAACTTTTGAATTCAAAGGAGATAAGACAAGGATATGTATGCGTAAACAGAATTCAAAAACTTTTTGAATTAACTGTGTCAAAATTACTGTGCCTGGCTCGGCACCCATAGCACAGTGGTTAGGGCTCAGGCCACATACACAATACTGGCAGGTTTGAACCCAGCCCGGGCCTGCTAAAAACAATGGCAACTACAACAAAAAAAGTAGCTGGGCCGTTGTGGCAGGTGCCTATAGCCCCAGCTACTTGGGAGGCTGAGGCTAATGAATCGCTTGAGCCCCAGAGTTTGAGGTTGCTGTGAGCTGTGACAACACAGCACTCCACAGAGGGCAACATAGTGAAGCTCTGTCTTAAAAAAAAATTGCTGTGCCTTTGGTTTAAAAAAATAATTGTTACATTTCACCAAATTACATGTTAACTCTTTGTTGGCATGGAACCCATTTCTGTTATTTTGATCATTGGTTTGTATCCCATAGATTTTTCTTTGATTACAATGGAAAAAAACTGTTAGATTTTACATTAAAGATAATCAAGATTTCTTTCAACCGAATTATTCAGATTTTTCTGAGTATTAGGAAGAAATTTCTCTTATCTGATGCAGTTGGTCAAGACAGTTCTCCCCTTTCCTTAGCTGAGTCTCCACTTGGTCTGCGCTCAGAAGTAGTATTGAGAAGGTCATAAATGGAACCGTTACCCACCCTGGTATTGGTGGTTCAGAGTCTGCATCCCAGATGCAGGAAGTAGTTCGATTAATGGGAGTTCCTAATTAAAAAAAATAATTAGCCAGATATGATGGTGCATGCCTTCAGCGCCTTAGGAAAGTAAGGCAGGAGCATCATGCGAGCACGGGAGTTTGGGGCTTCAGGGAGGTATGATTACTGATTATATCACTGCCCTCCGCTGCACACCGTCCTGGGCAACACCCTGTCTGTCTCCAGCTCAAAAAAAAGCGTCTTTATTGTATCGTAAGGTCGTAATTTTGCCTATTTTAAATAATAGGTGGTCCAGGAAGTGGAAAGGGTACTCAAAGTTTGAAAATTGCAGAGCGTTATGGATTCCAGTACATTTCAGTGGGAGAATTACTAAGAAAGAGGATCCACAGTGCCAGCAGCAGTAGGAAATGGAGTCTCATTGCCAAGATCATTACAACGGGAGAGTTGGCCCCACAGGTACGGCCGTGTAACTGGCTTCTACTCTGTGAAAACTTTTGCACAGCCTCTGAGTGTCCCAAGTTTAACTGTGTTTTTGTTGTCCCTTCCCTTTATAAAAGGAAACAACAATTACAGAGATAAAACAAAAATTGATGCAAATCCCTGATGAAGAGGGCATTGTTATCGACGGCTTCCCGAGAGATGTGGCCCAGGCTCTGTCTTTTGAGGACCAAGTAAGAATGTCTCCTTATACTTTAAATGACCCACTCCTTGCTTGAAACTGTAGGATTTACACAAAAAGATTTCTTGGAAGACTTGCTGGTTTTCTTGAATGAATTCTGGTCTGAAAATGGACAAGTACATCAGTATGGGTTGGCAGAAGGTCATTTCCTTGGCAACTGCTTAGAAATTGAAGACAATCTCTGCCAAAAGGAATGATAAAAACTAATACTAGGATTCATTATTTATTTTTTACTGAAAAATTCTCTAAAATTTATTTCAAAATACTTTCCCTAAGCTTTTTTTTTTTGAATCTTTAATTACTAAAAAGTAGTTCAGTACTGTCTGGGGTTATAAAACTGCTGTTCTGTATTTAACATTCTGCTGTATTGAGGAAGCCTTCCTCATTGGGTTGTAAAATATGAAACACTCACCTGTCTACGGTAAGATGTGGTTTTGTTGCCAAAAGGTGCTCAAAATTAAGTTGACTATGCCTGCTCAACACCCAACACTTCTTTTTTAAGGGGAAATAAATCAATTAAAATATTTGGTATATCTGTTTAATATTTTAAAAGCTTATGTAACTGATTTTCATTTATAATTTTTAATTACAAATAATGTGTGGTTGGCTGGGTGCAGTGGCTCATGTCTGTAATCCAAGCACTTGGAAGACCAAGGCAGGTGGATTGCCTGAGCTCACGGGTTCGAGACCAGCCTCAGCCAGAGCAAGACCCCATCTCTAAACATAGCCGGGCATTGTGGCAGGTGCCTGTCGTCCCAGCTACTCAGGAGGCTGAGGCAAGAGAATCGCTTGAGCCCAAGAGTTTGAGGTTGCTGTGAGCTATGACACCATAGCACTCTACCAAGGGTGACAAGGTGAGACTCTGTCTCAAAGAATAGTAATAATAATGATAATGTGTGGTTATACAGATGTTAAGTCTTGCTGTAAAAATAAAAGTCTATCAATACCCTCCTTCCATTCCACTGCCCCTCATCTCCTAAGAAATAGAAATACAGTTAAGTCTGTTATATATTCTTCTAGGCCTTTTTGTATACTGACACATAGACACACACGTGTGCACACGCTTGTATACAAACACATTTTGAATTTGTCCAGTTATTTTTAAAGAATCCTCCAAAAAGACTTTTCCAAGTTATACTTTCATCAGTATTGAATGAGACTACCTATTTCTCCAGACCCCTTCCAACCAGATACAATTCATGTTTTAAAATTTTGCCAATCTGATTAGTATGAAATGGTTTGTTTTTTAAGTATACATGTCTTGGGTTATATTATAGTTAAGTATGTTTTTGTGTATTTACTGATCATTTGTATTTCTCCCTTATGTGAATTGCCTGTTGTCCTTCATCCGTTTTTCTTCAGACTTGTCTTTTTCTTATTTATTTGGAGCCTTCTTTAACATATTACAGACACTGTGTCACAGATGGTTAGATCTAATAAGATGCAAGTTTCCACCTCACATAAAAGAAATCTGGATTCAGGGAGACCAAGGAGACAGGTAGCTGCACAAAGCATCCCTGGAATATTCCAGTCAGCTGTTGGGAACACCTACTGTGCTGGGCTGTTTTTCTCCCCTGCTCGTTTCCCCTCCCACCCTAAATCCAGAACCTGTAGTGGTCGGTCAGTCCCAGGGCTTGCTTCTAATTGATGTGGCCCAAGTAATTTTCCAGTTTTCTGCGTCCATGTACACCTTCAACCTGCCACACCGTTTCCCATTTTTCGTGGCGGCCTGTGTCTGCTACTTCCTGGGTGTTATTTATGTATCAGCCCATAACTTGCTTTTGTCACTGTGTGTTCTGTTTTTGAGCTTTATCTGTTGATACATATAGAGACCTCACTTATCCTTATAACCATTTCGTAATGTTACATTCTATAAATGTATCATATTTTATTAGCAGACATTCCAGTTGCTTTAAAATTTTGGCTTTTACCAACAATGCTGTGACCCACATCCTTGAACACATCTTCCCCTGCATATGTCAAAGAGATCTCTAAGGAGTATTTCTGGAAATGAATTTGTTTTTTTCTTTTAAGAAAAAACTTTCCACCCTAAAAAGTATATATGCAATATACATCAATACCTACATATATAGTTTTAAATCTATAGATGTGGTATTAAAAGGCAGTTTTGCACAATTATATTCAGGAGGGAGGGGGATGGGAGGACGCAAGCTCTCACCTAACGTGCACAATGTAAGGGTATACAGCACATCCCCTGGGTGAAAGGCTCAACCACAACTTGAACTTTGCCTTAGCAATGCAAACAATGTAGCCTAATCATTTGTACCCTCATATTAATCTGACATAAAATTTAAAAAAATAAAAAGTGGTTTTGTAGATTTATGCTTTTTTTCCTATTTCCTACATCTCATCAGTACTTAACCTTTTAATTTTAGGCTATCTGATGGATTAGAAATGTTTCTGTATTGCTATTTTACTTGGCATTCTCCTAATTCCTAGTGAACCGAAACATTTAAAAAATGTCTTTATTGGCCATTTATATTTCCTCTTTTAAGAATTACCAAGACATAATCTTGCCCCTGCCCTTTCTTTGTTAGATTTCTTTTGTCTGTTAATTGATTTGGGCATGTTAGATACAAATGCTTTGCTAGATAGCTCATAAAATTTTCTTCCATTTATATTTTTTCTCGATCATGTTTAAGACGTATTTTGTCCTGTGGAAATTATATATTTTGATATGGTATATTTGTATTTTCCCTTTGGCTTTGGCATTTGAGCCTTAAGAATGTGTTCCCTATAATCTCATAAAAATATTCTATATTTTCAGTTTTGTTTTGAAGGTTTGAGTATTTATTCCATCTGCATTAATTTTTGTGTATAGTGTGAGGTAGGTGGAGATAACATTTTATTATATGTTTTAAATGGAAATGAAAAATGTATTCAGTGGTCCAAAGAGCATTTGTGAAATGACTTATTCCTACATTGACATGGGTCTGCCTATGGTTTCTCTATTTAGTTCTTTTGTGTGCTGGTCTATTTCTATACCAACATTACAGTTTCAGTTTAACAAATCCAAATTATATCCTGACAACCAAAGGACAATACCCTCCCCTTCCCCTTCTTCTGTTAAGTTGACTATGCCTATACATTCTCCTGGAGGAATGCCGCAGTCTTTGGCTCTGCCTGCCACATATCTTTGAGACAGCTAAGTGCAGAGCTAGCTACTTGCTTGATTGACCCAGGGGAATAGGGGGAGAACTAATAAATAATAGTTGTAGAAATGGAGCTGTTATCTGCATGCCAAGGGGCTGGGAACATCGATGAGGCCTTTCTAAATTTTCTTTATAAATTTTAGTATTAGTTTGCCAGACCCATAAAAACTGTTGAGCCTTTGAATTTCAATATAGATCATATTACATAGGTAGATTAATTTCCATAGCACCGACATCTTCCCATTCCTGAACATTGTCATACCTGTTTTTTCAAGTCTAGTTCAATGTTCTTTATTAAGTAAAGTTTTATGGTTAGCTTTGTGCCTCTAGGTAGTTTCTGGTGTGAATGAGCTACTTTTTTCTAAGCAGTTCTTGTTAGCACTCAATGGTTCTTTACAGAATTGCTGTTTGGGGGGATATGCATTTGTCTGGCTGTCTGCCCAGATAAGCTTCTATTCTGTTCTCTTTAGGGCACAGTTGACTCCTTCGTGGGGTGAACGTCCTTCCTTTCCTCTTCCCTTCTTACTCTCCCACCCTAGGACCCTCCCACCTGCCCTAACAGCGCAGTACGTTCCTTTACTATATTGGGTTTATTAACCATATTTAGATCTGAAGTGGCAAATACACATTAGTATCATGATACACAGACAAGGAGGATTCCGTGGCCACATCAAAAGTGATGTTAAGTCCGGTTTCTCAGATCCTCATACACATCATTGGAGTTACTTATAGTATCAGTTCGACTCTCATTTACTATCTGTTCTTGATTGATTTACTAATCTCCTTGGGGCCTCCGTGTTTTCCTTTAGAGAATGTGGATTATTATCCCTCACAGGATTGTTGTGAAAATTAAATGAGATGAGAACTCGTAGTTCTTAACACAACTTGTGGCTCACTGTAAACATTAGAGGAAAGGACGTCACTGTCACCATTGGACCATATTAAGGACAAACACTCCGTAGGTTTTAAAGGGGAAGAGCCGACTCTTCCCTCCCTTGTGTCAGAGGCTTGAAGGCCAAAGGAACTTCGGAAGGCTGTTTTTCCAAATCGATTGATGCAACCCTTGGAAGTCACCTTGGGGTGTTAAGGCTGCCCAGAACAGCTCTGCTTTTGTGTTCTTGAGGTTCTACATAAGACTTATCTGAAGAAAGTTTTCCACTGTGAAAAATAGCTGGAAGCCACTCTGGTCAGCTGCAGTCCTGGGGCATTCGGGCTGCTGGGCAGGAAGCGTCTGGAAGCATATAATTACCCCGCCCTGTCTCTCTCATCTTCCCCTCCCTTCCAGCTCCCAAGGTAAAAAAGAATTAATAATTCATTATTTGAAGGCAGAGGTGATAATAATCCAGAGGTCCCAGGTGAGCCCCTGAAAAGAACTAATGTTGAGGAAGCCCATGTCACGATCTTAATTAATGCTGACACTGTGAGGTGAGCCCCTCCGTTCCCCAGTGCTGGGCGCCCCCCCACCCCGACTCAGGCAGGTCTGCCCCTCTCACCGTAATCTCCCCTCCGCTCCTCTTTCTAAGAACTGGTTCCTGACACATCTGACTCCCTCACATGACCACTGAAGCAGTCAGCGCAGGCAGCCGCACGTCTGCAGCCTTCCCAAATCCACACCTTGCTTTGACATCCTGAAATAAAGCCAACCCCCTCCCCTCTGTGCATCATCTTTGGAAAGCAGAGTTTCCTCCCAGTCTCACCCCTGGGGGCTGAGCCCTTAGTGGCCTCTGCCCTGTCCTAACTCAGCTTCTGTTCCCGCCTCCGTGTGATCTTCTCGTAAGCAGTGGTTTGGTGTCCCAGCGACCTTGTCAGGGACCTGTCCAGACCTCTTCCTGGATGCTGGATATTTTTCTTTCAAGTGTATGCCAACATTTTTTCTATTTTTATGACCCAAGTATCACAAAGATCCAGACTTTCACTGCCTATTATATTTATAGACACTGATTGATGTGAAACTGACCTGATTTTTCCACTGCTTCTTTACTTTTGCCTCTATTTCTTCTTCTTCTTTTTTTTTTTTTAGACAGAGTCTAACTCTGTCACGCTGGGTAGAGTGCCATGGCATCTGTCTAGCTCACAGCAACCTCAAACTCATGGGCTCAAGCAATCCTCTTGCCTCAGCCTCCCAAGTAGCTGTACTACGGGCAGGTGCCCACCACGATGTCCGGCTAATTATTCTGGTTTTAGCAGAGAAGGGTCTCAGTCTTGCTCAGGCTTGTCTTGAACTCCTGATCTCAAGAGATCCTCCTACCTCAGCCTCCCGGAGTGCTATGTTGTGGCCATGAGCCATAGCACCCGGCCTTGACTCTATTTTTGGTGCCAAGTATATTGTTCCTAGAATATTATTTATACTATGTATAAATTGATCTTTGTCATGTTTTCACTTTACTCCACAACATTAGCTGCCATGTTCCACTTTCCAGGTCAGGAATTTGAGGCTCAGACAAGTTAAGTAACTTGCCTGAAGTCCCCAGCAGGCAAAAACAGAGCTGGGATTCCAATCTTGGAGGGAATACTGACTCTAGACCACTAACTTTCTTAGACCTGGAGGTTACAGGTGAACAGCCCTCCGGTTGCATGGGGGCTGCAAACATTTTTGTGTGTCTGCCACATTTTAAAATTGGATTATTATAAATTGAAAATCAGACTTTTGCTTTTTTTTTGTAGAGACTTTTGCTTTTCTTAAAAATTCTGGAGATACAGCAGCTTTGAGTCCACATTTCTGCGTGTGGGTGGCATGGCTGCAGCTATTGGACAGGGCGGGTGGTCCTCAGTGCACGGCAGCGTCTGGCCCAAGCCTTTCCATCACCAGCCTTGTAAAGCTCTGGAGTTCGCACCTCCCAGCATCCCTTGTCTCAGCTGCAGCCCTCTGCTGGCTGGACTGGGTCTAAAGGGCTGCTCTGTCGTGTCAGGTCAGCAGCCACCCTGGGTGTCAGCGGCCTGTTACTTCTTTTTCATATAGCCTGTGCTGTCGCACAACAATGACTACGGGTTGTTCCCTGCAATGCATCTCCAGTCCATCAGGATTCTCCTAGAGGAATGCAGCAGTCTTTGGCTCTGCCTGCCACACATCTGTGGGACAGCCAAGTGCAGAGCTAGCTACTTGCTTGACTGACCCAGGGGAAGTGGGGGAGAAATGATAAATAATAGTTGTAGTAATGACCATATTGAACATGTACTGAGAATATGTGTCAGGCACTGACACGAATAAAACAGTTGTTCCTATTTCACATGTGAGGAAGTGGAGGCAGGATTTCAGAGAGCCTGGGAAATCTGCAAAAAGTTACACAGCTATCAAGAGACAGAGGTAGGATTTGAACCCAGGTATTCTAGGTAGGTCCTGAAGTTTCAGTCATAACCACCACAGACTTTTTAGAAACATGGATTAATGTTTCTAAACATGGATTAATGTAACTCTAGCTACAGTTGTTAAAATATTACTTTAAACTGAAATGGACTCACACTTAAGGAAACAGAGGACAACCAAAAAAAAAAAAAAGAAAAGGAGGATGAGGCTCGTACCTGTAATCCCAGCACTCTGGGAGGCCAAGGTGGGAGCATCGTTTGAGCTTAGGAATTTAAGACCAGCCTGAGTAAGAGCAAGACCCCATCTCTAATAAAAATAGAAATAAAAATTTGCTGGGTGGTCTGGGTGTCATGGCAGACACCTGTAGTCCCAGCTACTTGGGAGGCAGAGACAGGAGAATCACTTGGACCCAGGACTCTGAGGTTGCTGTGACCTAGACTGTCACCATGGCACTCTAGCCTGAGCAACAAAGTGAGACTCTGTCTCAAAAAAAAAGAAAGAAAGAAAGAAAAAAGACAGGATTGAACAAGAAATGTAGATGATACATATACCACAAATTTAGTACATTTAAAGATACTGCTTTAATACATTTTAATTTTTAAATCAACATATTTATTTAAGCATACATGGTGTTCTTTGAAAACCTAATGTGTACTGACCGGATCAGGGCACTTAGCATATCTGTCATCTTAAACATTTATCATTTCTTTGTATTGGAACATTCAATATCCTCCTGTTTGAGATTGTATAATATGTTATTGTTAACTACAGCCATCCTACAGTGGTATAGAGCACTATTCTGTTACTCTGTCTATCTATCTATAATCTCCTATTTAATTCTAGCAAGGGGGTAAAGTGAATAGGAGAGAGGAGAACACTGGGAGATCTACAGTATTCCAGATTGTGAAGTGACACAGGTATTTCAGGAGGAGACGAGAGCTTTTTACATTATCCATCTGGAAAGTTTCATTTAACAACAGATATTTATTTAGAGCTACTACCATGTTCCAGCCTGTTGTACTTAGTTCTGGAAACAAAAAGGTGAATTAATACATGTGCTCCTCTGATGACAACATATGTATCTACCTTCTTAGATAATATAGATACATATAAAGCTTAATGGTTGCGCTTGCTTTCTTTTTATATATATAAGTGTGTGTGTAGATGTGTGTATGTTTTTATTTTAAACTTTGATTTTGAATAGACAACACATTCACCTAGATGAACATTTTAAGGATGTAAAATTGCAGTTAATTCCTAGAATGTGGGCATCGTATCTTTCCAGAGTTATTTTCTACAAGGAAATATGTTATAGATTTTTTCTCCCATATTTTTCCCTTTTCATTTAATACATTTGGATATCATTTCCCAATACTTTTTTGATCACAGATACCATCAGTAATAATTATTTCAACAGTTGCCCCTACTGTGCTTTATAATGTAAATGATAAAATGTACAGAGCAAAAATATGTAAGGGGATGAGATAAAGGGGAAAGATCTAATAATTTTAGCAATTTTACTTTATTTACCATAAAAACTATTTTTTCCTCCCTTACATTTTAAGCACAAAGTGATTTAAAATAAAACTTTTATTTTTCCTTTTTTTCTTTTTTTTAAGAGACAAGGCCTTGCCCTGTCCCCTCAAGGCTGAGCACAGTGGTGAGATATTGAGATCGCTGCAGCCTCAAACTCATGGGCTCAAGTAATCCTCCCACCTCAGCCTCCTGTGTAGATGGGACCACAGGTATGCACCATGCCTGGAAATTTTTCTTTTTAATATTTTATATTAAATAAAATATTATTTTATTTTGTCTATATTGCCCAGCCTGGTCTCTAACTCCTGACCTGAAGCAATTCTCTGGCCTCAGCCTCCCACAGTGCTGCTTAAAATGAAACCATTTGGAAGAAACTTAGTGAAAACTCCATGAAACAGGATTTTAAACTTTAATTAAAACTAAACTCTATAGTGATAATCTTAATTGTTTCTTTGTCCCCCAAAAAATACCTAAGAAAGACATGTAGATCCTATGTAGGTGACAGGTGACTGTTTGATATATGGGCACCACAATGTCAGTCTGTTTATTAAAGCTTGGTGAAGCATAAGTTCTTCACTTGTTAAATTTAGATTTAATACTTTTTATTATTAAAATTTATTTAAAATTTAATAATTTTAAATTATTTCTTCCTGCACCCCAATTTATCATCTTGAGCCATCCTCCTGGGCTCACACATCCTCCCTACCTAAGGAATCCTGGGCAGGGGAATTAAAAATGTCTCACACACCTAACACTCAGAGACCTTTGGGGAAGTAACTGAAACTATGGCAATTCAAACTCTTACCGAAAGCAGCAGCATTTCAGGGGGTGCTTTTGTTTTCTGATGTGTGTTACTGCTAGTTTTGAGGAGCCAAGTACAGGAGCTTAGCAGTGGCAGACACAAACCATTTTTTATTTGGATCGTAGTGGAGTGGCCATAATGTAAGACATGATGGGGAGGGGACATTAAGGCTTCCCAAGACACCCTAAATGCCACTCTTATTCATTTGCATTCCTTCAGGCTTTTTTTTTTTTTTGAGATAGAATCTCACTCTGCTGCCCCAAGCTCCAGCGCCAAGGTATCAGCCTAGCTCACAGCAACTTCAGACTCCTGGGCTCACGTGGTCCTCCTGCCTCAGCCCCCCAAGTAGATGCACCTGCCAGGATGCCTGGCTAGTTTTTCTATTTTTAGTAGAGATGGGGTCTAGCTCTTGCTCAGTCTGGTCTCCAACTCCTGTTCTCAAACAATCTATTGAGGTGTGGGGATCCCAGCTCCCCAACCCAGTTGACCTGGTTCAATTACTCGACTGAGCTAGAAAGGTCAACGGAGGCCCAGTGGTAATCAAAAGCAGAAGTGAAGGAAACTGAAAACAAAACTGGAGCGGCACAGGCAGTGTGGAGAGAAAGCAAAAGTACCTGCACACGTTTCAGGGTAACAAGGACAGATTTTATTTAAGAAGACCAAAGAGAAAGTTTAGAGCACTTCCAAAGAAAGATGGAGGCAGGTCCTTCTCAAAAAGTAGAAAAAGTGAGAGAGGGAGAGACACATGCAAAGGCCTGCAGGGGTATAAATGCCCTCTTTCTCTCTGCTTAAAATTGGCTGCAAGTCTTTCATTGGCCTCTCTGTGCCTCCAGGCACTATTGCCCTTTCCTATTGGTCACTGACGGTCTCTTTCTATTGGTCATTGGTTACTTAGGTTATTTACCACCCACATTGTTATGGGCGGTCCAGACTTCCTGCTTCCACAGACCAAGTTTTCCTCCCACCATCCTTCAAGTCCCTTTCTCAGTGTCCCTTCTCATAATCATCCTGCCTGGGCCTCCCGGAGTGCTAGGATGGGCATGCCCAGCCTTCAGGCTGGACCCCAGGAATTATACTAGGAGGGTTGTGGTCCTGAGCACACGCAGCCCAGGTGAACTCCGTTTATCACACAATATGGGACAAGAGAGAGTGAGGCCTGCTGGAGCACGTGTAGATAACTGACCTGTTAATTTTTTTCTTTTTACAGTTGTGGTTCCTCTACAATTTGTAATTTAGCCTTCAGTGTGGCTATTTAAAAGTAATTTAAAATAAAGTAAGTTCTGGCTTTGAGTAAGTGAGATTAGATATACGAAAAATTCTCAACTAAACTATGTTTTTTATTTTTTATTTTTTATTTTTTATTTTTTTGCAGTTTTGGCCAGGGCTGGGTTTGAACCCACCACCTCTGGCATATGGGACCGGCGCCTTCTCCTTTGAGCCACAGGTGCTGCCCCTAAACTATGTTTTTTAAAAAGAATCTTAGAGATGAAAGAAAAATCAACCCTTAGAGGGCTGTCATTCTACTTCCACAGTGAATTGATTCAACAGACTCATAATTTGCTGCCCCTAAGGGGAACAGATTTGATTTGCTCCTAAGGGAGAATGATTTAGTTTTAATGATGCAATATTTTTCCTAAGTATTAGCACTTAAATGCAAAATATTGAAGAAAATGCGCATGCTTTCCCCTGAAACTAATGACTTAGAAGTTTGTTTACAATTATTTAATAATTAAGTTTTGAAATTGATATGGTATTATTATTCTAATGATTGAACATATTAGAAGTTGATTATTTGTTTATTTTTATTGCAGTGTGCTATGATACTGCAAAAGACCGTTAAAAGGCAAATGAGATTTTTATAATTGCACTTTGAAAAGAAAAAAATCAATTTCCAAACTTTGTACAAACATAAAATCAGAGTCAACTTTGACCTTATCGTGAATATTAGGTACAGTTGCTCCCTAACAAATCATTCTCAAAACTTCATGGCTTAAAATAGCAATAATGATTTATAATTCCATGTGCTTTTTGTGGATTAGGAACTCAAGAACTGCTCAGCTATTCTTGAGTTGCTTTTGAGACTCAGGGTCTTTCTTGAGGTTGCATTTGAATATAGGTTGGAGCTGGGTGCAGGGGTTCATGTCTGTAATACGGCACTTTGGGAGGCCAAGGCAGGAGAATCACTTGAGACCAGGAGTTTGAGACCAGCCTGGGTATCAGCATGACCCCATTTCTACAAAAAAATTTAAAAATTAGCTGGATGTAATAGCACACACCTATAGTCCCAACACTTTGAGAGGCTGAGGCAGGAGGATCATGTGAGGCCAGGAGTTTGAGACTAGCCTGGGTAACATAACAAGATTCCATCTCTACCAAAAAATAAAAAGCCCATTGTGGTGGTGCACACCTGTAGTCCCAGTTATTCAGGAGGCTGAGGCAGGAGGATCACTGAGCCCAAAAGTTTGAGGTCATAGTAAGCTATGATGGTGCCACTGCACTACAGCCTAGGTGACAGACTGCGACTCTGTCTCTTAGAGAGAGAAGGGAGGGGAAAAGAGGAAGGAAGAAAAGAAGGAAGGAAGAAAAGGAGAGAGGGGAGAGGGGAAGAGACGGGAGGAAGAAAATGGTTTTTGGCGTTGGGGTCATCTCAAAATCTCCTTTACTCCTGTGAGGATGCTTGGTTTGGGAAGACTCCAACAGCTGGGTCCTGGAACAGCCGCAGGTCCAAAGGCCTCTCTTCCTACATCTCCGTACGTGGCGGACTCAGGGTAGGGGGACTTTACAACAGCTCACAGCTGCGAAGGCATTAACCCGAGACACCAGAACGCAGCCTTGTCACCTTTTCGAGCAGAGCTTCAGAAGTCCCAGTCACTTCTTCCACTTTCTGTTTGTTGGAAAGCAGTTGCTCAGGCTGGCCGTGTGCAAGGGGAGGGGACTAGAATGCACTGTTTTATGTGTAGGAGGAGTGTAAAAGAAACACTTGTTGACCTGTTGTAAACTACCACAGCACGAAGCTCAATAAAGAAGTATCCCCCCGTTCTTCACTTGGCTCGGACCCGCCTCTTCCCTTCCTTTCTATTCCTGCTCGTCGTCTCAGGGGCTCCGTCCCATCTGTCTGGACTGTAAGCGTCTCAGCAACCTCCCGTCTGTGTTCTCTCCACCTCGACTCTATCAGATTAGTCTTTCTACAAGACCACCCTCCTGATTGAAAACCTGTCATGCCTGTTACTGTTCACAAACACATTTTTCCCTCTAAGGTTTGTATCAAAAATCAGGTTTATGTCTTGTTAAAAAAATGTAAATTGATCAGGCCCCTTGACAGAATTACTGGATTAGAATTCCTGGTGGGAACCCAGGAATCTGCACATTTACAAGTTAACGATCTTCAGTAAAGTCGATTCCCAAACACACCAAAGTGCAAGCTTCATTTGTCTATCACACACACACCGGCGAGATTCTCAGCCGGAGCCTGTTGCCATAGTTCTGGAACACGTGTGGCTTGTCGCTGAGAATGCTGAAGTGCTGGGAGCTCTTCACAGTCGTCCCAGTAATGCTACCTTCGCTGTTCTTCACACTTCCTCGAGTGGGAGATAAGATGTGTTCCAGCGTTAGTGTCCCCAGGTGCGTGTGTCTCTGTGGAGTCACTGCCCCGTAGGGGATCTGAGCAGGATGTGGCTGGTCTCACCACTGTGCCTGCCACACTTAGTCCTTGTTCCCTCCCTATTTTTCTCTCCTTAGTAGTCTTTTTTTTTTTCTTTCTACTTGCCCAGTCTCTCACCTTCTTTTGGATACTTCTTTTAGGACCTTAAACCTTGGCAATTTCTCCCTAAACTCCACTTGTTCAGCAAATTGCGTTACAGTCTGTAACACTGAGATGGTGCTTCCCCTAGAGTGCTGTATGTTGCTAATTATTAGCTCACCATCTTGCTGTGTCCGTCAGGTTCTGGCAGCAAAGTGATGGCGCACTGAAGCCGGCTAAGCAGAGAGTGTTTGATAAAGATGTGCACAGGACGTGAGGGGACAATTAAAAGGTGTGCACAGGAAATGGAGAAACCAAAGACAAGTTCAGTAGCACAGGCGGGTGGAAGCAGGACCTGTTTTCCAATCCTTGACCTACACATTCCAGACGGGGGAGCAGCTACTTGGACCCAGAGAAAGATGTATGAAGAGGGGTTCCTTGCAGGAGCCTTGACCATTGGAAAGTGATAGCCAGCTCATGGTGGACCACAGGGCGACCGCCCAGGGGATGCACACCCACGCTTTCCTCTCTTCCCTCCCTCCGGTCTCCTGCTGATGTTTTCCATTGGACAGAGAAGCTGGAAGCTAGAGGTCAAGAGAACCCACTGATGCATTGTGAAAAGAGTCCCCAGGGCACAGATGTGGGGAGAAGATAGTTTAGAGAGGAGCTGGAAGGGCAACGGGAAAATACACAGCGCAACTACAGAATCATTAAGGGCGGATTCTTTTCCGGCTACTTTTCTTCTCGCTCACAGCTCTCCAATGTACTGCATAGAGTGGTTACTCAAGACCTGTATCTCTTGACTCGGTGCCTGTAGTACAGTGGTTATGGCGCCCGTCACATGCACCAGGGTGGCGAGTTCAAATCCATCCTGGGCCTGCTAAACAACAATGACAACTACAACCAAAAAAAAAAAAATATATATATATAGGCATTGTGGTGGGCGCCTGCAGTCCCAGCTACTTGGGAGGCTGAGGCAAGAAAATAGCTTAAGCCCAAGAGTTGGAGGTTGCTGTGAGCTGTGATATTACGGCACTCTACAGAGGGCAACATGGTAAAACTCTGTCTCAAAAAAAGAATTGTAGCTCCATTCTTTCATGCCAGAACATACTGGTTAACGTGTCCCCCAAATACCTGATAAGGATGAGTGACAAACGGCTTTCCCAGGGTTAACATTTCATATATTCTGCAGAGTGATTCGCTCAAACATTAACTACTGTGTTTCCTTAATTCCAGGCTCAGTTCTCTTATTTTCTTTAATAGAAAAGGCCAGTTCCTTGAGAAAATGCAGATACAGTTGTAATTTAAGTATCCTAAGTAATTACCAAAAATATAAGTTCGAATTAAACTGGCTGTCATGTATTTTGGAAGTCCAAGGTATTATTCTCAGATCTTACCAATTTAGTCTCACTGACAGTAAGCACATTGCATTCTGTGAAGAATTAATATGTGTGCAGTGTACCCCACGTTGTGAGAAAAGAAAGTCAGAGAGGCTGCATTTCTAAAATGGATTGATCAGGGCAATTGTTTACACTACAGAAGGATTGCCACCTTTATAGAATGTTTCAAATGGGATTTTCATTTGGGATTTGGGTAAAAATGAGTATATTACATTTTACAAGAGACACTTTAAAAAATAAAGACACAGGCTGAAAGTAAAAGACAAAGAAAGCTATATCATGCAAGCACTAAACTTGAGAAAGATGCAGTAACTTTACTGATATTAAAGTAGACATGAGACAGAATATTACTAAAGACAGAGAAACACTTTGTAATGATTACAGGGCCAATTCCTTAGAAAGCCATTCAAATTATAAATGTGTACATACAGCACGCAAAAACTCTCAACAACAGTAATGAACACCACCCAGCAAGACACCACCACACCACACATTGACACAAACACAGCTGTGAGACAACATATACCAAAATTATGAAACTATATGGAGTTGCTTGTACGTTGCTGCCAGCCTAAGCACTCGATGGCAAGCCACGAACTTCATTGCCAGACCATGTACAATGACAGCTCGGATGGTCACTGCAGAAAAAGAGCTCCAAAACTGCTTTGAAGGATGGATTAGGGGCTGGTGTTGATGCATAGCTTTCCAAGGGCAGTACTCGGAAGGTCATCGTAGCGATATTCAGCAATGTGGCATGTGGCACTTTGTCCTCAAACATTTTAAACAGGGGGCCAGTTCACTGTCCCTCAGACCATTAGAGGGCCGGACTATAGTTTAAAAAAAAATATGAACACTTTCCTATGCACACTGCACATCTTATTTTTTTTATTATTAAATCATAGCTGTGTACATTAATGCGATCATGGGGCACCATACACTGGTTTTACAGAGTGGGACTACACCTGCGGTGCATCTTACCAGGGTACATGTGAAACTTAGTAAATGTAGAATATAACTGTCTTAACACACTAACGAAGAAAATGCCAGGAAGGCTATGTTAACCAGTGGGATGAAAATGTGTCACAGATCTTATTTTGAAGTAAAAAAACAAACGGCAACAAATGCAATCACACGGCCTCAGGTGGCCCGCGGGCCGCAGTTTGAAGACCCCTGTTTAAAGTTATCAAACCTCATCGTATAAACCTCATCTAAGAAGATGCACGAGTCAAAACTGACGGAAATAAAGGAAGACATAGACAAGTGCACATGCATAATGGGAAAGCCTAACAGTTCTTTCCTATTATTTAACATAACATGTAGGAAAATACAAGAAAGCACGTAGAGACGCTGAAGAACAGTATGTGGAACTCCACATCAACCAATGAATTACGCACAGCATTTCCAAGTCCCGATGGTACATTCACCAAGACTATCGTTTTCCAGGCCAGAAAACACGTCTCCATGAATTTTAAAAGCTTGAAATCTTTTGTTGTTTGACCACAATGACAAGAAAAGCATTTGACAACATTCAGTGTTGTGTCACGAGAAAACTCAGCCATTTGGGAAGACAAGGAAATTCTTTTGATCTGATAAGGGGCATATACAAAAGCCTATAGCTGACATCATACTCAGTGGTGAAATGTGGGGTGCTCCTCCTGATCCTAGGAATCGCTCTCGGACAACTTCTATTTAACACTGTCCTGGAAGTTCTCCATATTGCTCTAAGACAAAAGAAATCAATTCAAGGCATCAATATAGGAAAGAAAGAAGTAATGTTGTGTCTGTATTTGTAGATTATGTGACTGTTCACAAAGAATATCCTAAGCTATCCACAAAATGACTACCAAAGCTACTAATTAAGTTTGGTAAGTTAATGGAATAAAAGGTCAATGTACAAATCAATTGCACTTCTATATATTAGCAGCAAATTTCTATGTATCATAAAACAAGATGAGCTACCTCTAGCTTATTGTTTAAATTAACAATAAGAATCATCCATGATGATTCTTTTTTAAAATATTGACTTAGAAGATTCTTTTTTCTAATAGCATTGTTCAAATATAGTCATGGGTGCTTATCTAAATATGTGGATAGGATAGAGGGTGTGTTTGCATCAGAAAAGTGAGGTGACTAATTTCCTAATGTAGTGAGTAGCCCTTGATTATTGCATTTAATCTGAGTCTAGTCCTTTGTTTGTTATTTTTGTTTGTGAGTCATGGTCTGAAGAAATTCTCCCCATTCATGCTTTCACTCTCCATGAGCACATCGATTCATAGGAGAGTAACTCAAGCACAAATCTTCGAGGCTACTTTCATCCTGCAAGTGGGAGCCCCTGTCTCTGGAGTTGCTGAGTCATTGCAGAAGCAAAAAAAGCTAGGCAAACACATGCAGTTTCTCTATCAGATACCACCAGAAGTACAGCTCTAACACGGGGGGATTCTTGGGATTTAAAAAAAGAAAACTTTCATGAAGAATCTCAAATTTAAGAAGATTGGTAGCCACAGAACTCACTTTGTAAATAAGAAGTTGAGTCCCAGCGAGGTTAAATGACTGGCTGGAGTTCTCCAGTCTGGTTAGTGTGACATGGAGACCAAACCCCACTAGCCCCCTTCTTTAGCATTCTCTCTAGCCAAATGGACCATCTCCCTGAGCAAAAAAAAAAAAAGTCTGGTCTAGTCTCAAAGAACTAAGGTGTCCCATTCAAAATAACCTCTCTGGAGTTAAATCTAAAAATGCTTTGAACAGTGGACCACATGATAAAGTGAATTTTAAATTTCTCAAATGGTCTGTTTTGAAAGAGAGTGCATTCAGTTTTACAAGTTCTGCTCTGTTTCAGAATTTTTGTTTTTCTTTATACTAGCGCCTCCTGTTTCCCAAGCATGCGTAAGAGTTTTTAGTTTACTACATGGTTCTTGTCTTCTGCCTAAATATATTTGCATCTGGAAAATTAATTTTGAATTTTATGTGAGAAAAATCTTCTTAAAAGTACTCATTGTTAAGCCTTAGAGAAAATTCTTAGTGCCAACAATTGATTCTTCTTGCCTGGAAATTTTTAGGAATTCTTTAATGTTATTTTTGTAAAAATTAAACACTCAATATTTTCCAAATGAATAGACTGAAGTAAGCAAGGGAATAAATAGAATAGATAATTGTTTAATATCTCTGGTGGGTCTTTCCATAGCGCTAGTTCTTTGCTTTCCATTAAACTTTAATCATAAGCCTTTTGGAAATTCTCTGAAGTATATTTTACTTGAAACACCAAATATCATTTTTATTTTCTACTAGGCATTGTGTGTTTACGTATGTCTGTGTATACGTACGCACAGATTATAGATAGATAAATACACAGACATACACCAGAGACAGACACGGAGAAAGGAGAGAAATGGTTTTTGTTTTTTAGGAGAGAAATATTTGGAAGGGTTTCTCCTCAAATTTGTTTGCACCCAAATCACTCATACATTTCCAAAAATAAGAGAACAATAAAGTACTAAATTAATAATCTAAAAATATCCTGTTAAAACGATTATACTCCACGGCTCTGGCTACTGCAGCAGAAAGGCCAAGGCCAAGGCAGGTGCTGTTGTGGCCCAGAGATTCAGATGTTTGGGTTCCACTCAATAGCACCAGCACAACTTGAAAAGACACATTTTTGCAACAGTTATTATCATATAGAGCCTCAAAAATTACCCTCTTACTAGTGAGAAACCAAGGTAAAGATTAACCTGCCAAAGTGCTGAGTAGAATATCAAAAATGAGCATCAACAAGGTTAGGAAATCATTTCTTTGGTTTTAATACGAATGCCTCTTCTGCCCACCACTTTTCAGCATGAAAAATTCAGTTAGTTGAGCATGGAGCATATTAGAAAAATGTTCACTTGTGTGTATGTGTTTGTGTTACTCATTCTGGCTGTAGAATAAGACTAAAGCTAATTTTGTGCGTGTCTTGTGGAGCCTCTTCACTTACGTGTACCATGAAAAGATTTTGTCTGTGTATCACATTCAAATAGTAATGGCGCCTCGACCGGCTGTGCTGAGCAAGATGATGAAGCTGTATGAAGAAGGCTGATAATAAGCAGTGATGATTCCCTGCCCATCCCAGATACAGACCCTCCTGGATGGGTAGACTGGAGTGTTAAAACACTTTAACTTCCCATTCCTGATGTTCTAGAACCATGAATCTCCTAAGCCAACTATTAGATAGTAATAGGAAAAAAAACAAAACTTAACTCCTCCTCCTGGAAGTGGATGCTATTTAAAGGAGCGGGGTAGGAGGGGGGAACTGTGGAGCAGGAACTCTGCCTGTCTCAAAGAGTCTTAATTCCATGTATTCTGGTAATCTCTTCACTGGATCACTGCGTAGTCTCACAGCTAAACTTGCTGTACGGAGTGTGATGACAGTTACCAAGTCATCAGCTCCTAAAAAGAATGCTAAATTCATCACCTTGCATATTGCATCAGAGCAGGCTAGAGCGGGAGGCCAGATTACGCGACACGTTTTAAATACGTGTTGTAGCTATTATACTTTTGGTGCCTGGTAGTACTCAAAAAACATCTCACTGAGTAAGCAAATGAGTGAATGAATAACAGAAGAATAATTTGATTATATTAACAGGGTTTCTCATAGGCCCATTTTTACCTACCAGGACACAGACTTGGATATAATTCCTTCTTCACTTCCTCCCCCTACATACTTTGCACAGGAAAAGCTGAGCCGGGCAGGGCATCCCATATGCCCAAGTGGGACTGTCACGGCACACGTTTCCAGAGCTCGAGGCCCTGTTCAGCACCTCTGCAGAACCCTGTGCAGGTCTCCATTTTGGAACTACGTTCCAATATGGTGGGATTTCCTTGGAATTCCGATGTGTTGAGATAACATTTGCCGTGTCGGCTTCTACAATGGCTTGGGAGACTCCTGTGGGCAGGGACTTCTGTGTCTTGCTGATTTTGCATTTCTTTCATCTAGTATTGGTAGTTGACTCATAGAAGATGCTTATGAAATGTTTGCTGACCTGGTGTAGACACCTATAAATGCTTCTCCAGGCAGCCTTAGAACTCTACTTGTCAGAAAATTTTTACAAAGAAAAATAAATGAGTGAATACATAGTGACCTAGTTGAACCAGTTGAAGGCACATATTAAACAGTTAATAAATGTTTGTGGATTGAATTGAATGGGTAGAAAAATGAGGGAATCGTCCCTAATGGTTCTCGTATTAAGATGCACAATAAAATCTTGAAACAAGTAGTCCTAAAGATATGTTATCAAACTCTGGCTGGAATTTTTTTTGGATCACAATGAATGCCTCAAATATCATCTGAGGATATGAGTTTAAAGTATTTTTTATGAGAAATATGACAGAGAAGAATTATTCTAAAATAAGCTAAAGAGAGAGATGTAATAATGTCTAATGAAGAGAGTAGAATACCGTCACCCCTCCAGCCATTAATAACTTAATAGTCTTAGGCATTTCTGCAGAGACAGTCTCTGGGTTTGAGTACATGCTAAGCAATCCATGTGTATGAGTGTGAAACTGAACTATATTAAACACACATCTTCTTCTGAAGTGTTAGCTTCTCTCAGCCACACAAATCAAGATAACTTGTACCTAATAAAAATAGTTTCTCAGGGAGAATATAGAAGTGTTAGTTCTTTATTAAATGGATACGGTTTATCTTGCTTGATTAAATTAAAAATACGTCTTTTACTTGCTCCAATAATTTCGGGGAGGGGGGTGGGGCCTTGGTGTGCGTCACACTTTATGGGGGCTAGACATGATTGCAAGAGGGACTTTACCTAACAATTGCAATCAGTGTAACCTGGCTTATTGTACCCTCAATGAATCCCCAACAATAAAAAAATAAAAAATAAAAAAAAAAGTTAATTGACACAAAATGGATCAAGTAGGGATGTGGACCACAGGACCTTTAAAGATCCTTCCCCATCTTCTTTGCCTCCATGACTCTATGAACATCGTAGACAACACAAGGCAGGTTTGTGTTTGTGTATCGATGACAGAATCTCATGGAAAATTATTCTTGTTGTCAGTACTATAAATGGAAATGTTAATGTAAGACGGCAGATAAAGAGGACTGGGTCAGAAGTTGACTAAACGAGGATTTTCTCAGCTGGGTCTGGCAACAGTGCCCAACCTTATCATGTAGTCCCCACTTTTTAATAGATGCCATTTTCTGCAATCTACTCAACCGGGTACCACAGGCACTGGTAAGGAAGAGTCCATAAACTGACCACTGTGAACCAGGCAGGAGTAGCTCATTCCACGGTTGTTAGAATCACCTGATGTACTCTACCCGTTTGCCTTCAGTTCTCCCTCGCCTCCAATCTCAGAAAGTGCTTTTATTCATTTCTGTACTGTTTGACTAATGCTAGCACTCATGGTTCCCCATTTCTTCAAAGGTCATTAAAATCAACTGCATCTATAAAGACAATATTCAGAATCGTGTTTTACATTCCATTTTATTAGACCTCTCCCCGTAAGAGGCACATCATTGCAGAAAGTGCAGGCTCATTAGCTCTTCCAGAATGCCTCCAGCCTCTCTATACACTCTGCTGCGGCACTCACTCTAATGCACAAAATCAAATATATTACTCCCAAGAGTATAAGATAAAACCCCATCTGCTTAGCATGGAAGACAATGACGGCCCATCTAGTCTCAGTCTACCTTTCTGGAACTTCAAGTTCTAGCTCACAATAAGATGTTAGTAAATACTAGATGGATGCCTATGTAAATAAATAAAATAGGTGACTGAACAACCAAATTAGCGGTGAGGAAAAGACCTCTTGGGAAAAATAGCATTGTAAGGTTACATTCATTCTCTTATTGTCAACCTGGCATAATCTATTAATTAAAACTTTAATTTTTCCTCTTTGTTAAATTCTGTATCTTGACAGCCTAATGAACCCCAACTGCTTTCATTGACTAACTTTATAAACTAACTTTTATGCTGTATCTTTGAAACCATTAATGAGATCCTCCATTCAGCACATAGGATTGATTAGCTTGTGAAAGGACAGGGTAACCTGCATAACTCACTTCGCCAAAGTAGTAGAAGAAACACCATGCACTTTGGGGCTATAGGAGATAATCACAGGGCTAAGGAAAAGGATATTGTCTTAGTCCATTTTATCTACAGAATACCACAGACTGGTTAACTTAGAAGAGGAGTTCATTGGGCTCATGGTTCTGGAGGTTGAAGTCCAAGAGCATGGTGCTGGCATCTGGCAGGGGAAGCCCATGGGGGAAGGGTGGAAGGCAGGAGAGGTAAGGGGGGTGGAACTCCTGCCACAAGGCCATTAACCTAACCACCTCCTGTGTTAGTCTGCTTGCATTGACACCAAGGAGGAGCTAGACTGGGTCATTTATAAAGCAGAGGGTTATTTGGCTCACAGTTCTCCAGGCTGTGTGAGAGGCATGGCACCAGCATCTGCTTCTGGTGGGTGCTTCAAGGATCTTCTGATCACAGTGGGGAAGCAGGTGTGTCACGTGGTGGGAGAAGTAGCCAAATCAGGGCAGGTGAACTGCGTGCAGATGCATAGCCCAGTTTTCATTCTCTGAATGGTGTATTTTAATAAATAAGAGGCTTTTTATTTTATAGTAGTTTATCAAACTTTTCCTGTATGGCTACAGTTTCTTTAGAGCCTACTGAAGAAACCTGCCCACCCTAAGATCTAGAAGCAATTTTTTTGTTGTTGTTGTTATCTTCTAGAGCCTTGTCATTTTAACTTTCTCACTTGGATCTGAAAATCCATTTTTACCTGGGCTGGAGGTAGGTCCAGGCTGGGACCAAAGCAGGCCAGGTGGCCTCCAGCATGCATCTCATCCCCCAGTCTTGGACGGTCACACGATTGCCACAGAAATGTTGATTCAGACAAGGCCAGTGCAGAAGAAGACAGAAGCTAGAACCAGAGAACCACACGCTGAGTCAGTGCTGAGCTGCCAACAGGCCTTCTGAGAACTCAGTCCAGCGGGTCCGACGAGGTGCACAGACAGAAGCAGGTTCCAAAAGAAAGATGAGCAGCCGACAGAGAGAAAGAGGCATCTCCCCCAGCCTTGTGGAGATAAGAGGCATATGCCACGCCTCAGCCTAGTACTACAGCACCAGAAAAAGTCTTGCTCTATCTCCGGACGCCCTCACACATGGGACGCGTACAACTGACGCATCCTCGTCCTCATGTTTGAGGAGGACACGTGTCACTAAAGTAGGTCAGAGCAAGACCACGTAGTGTTCTCCATAGCAGAGCCGACGTTTTCATACTCCGAATGGTGTGTTTTAATAAATAAGAGGCTTTTTTATTTTTTATCAAATTTTTCCCGTGTGGCTAGAGTTTTTTAGGACCTACTGAAGAAATCCTTTCTGCCCTAAGATGGAGAAGCTATTTTTGTTGTTGTTGTTGTTCTCTTCCAGAACCTTCATCATTTTACCTTTCCCACTTAGATCTGAAAATCAATTTGAAATGAATTGTTATGGATCCTACAACATAGCTAAGAGTCATTGCTTTCCATATGGACATCCACTTGACCCAACACCATTCATTGAAAAGACCATGCTTTCGCCATCACTTTGCAGAGCCACCTTCATCACAAACCAAATGCCTTTCTAGTCAGGCGGGGGATCAGTGGATCTGCCTCTGGGTTCTCTCTTCTGTTCCAGTGGTCTGCTAGTCTTTCTTGCACCAAAACCACGCTGTCTTAATTGCTGTGAATTTGTAGTGAGTTGCACTCCCTGGCAATAAGTGCTATCGCATTATTCTTTTTCTTCAAGATTGCCTTGGCTATTCTTGGCCCTCTGCGTTTCCAAATGTAAGAGTCAACTTTTCCATTTCCGTAGCAAAAAAAAAAAAAAACCTGTTAGAATTTAGGTGTTATATTGAATCTACAGATCAATTTGGGAAAAACTGACATATTGTCTAATATTAAGTGCTCCATTCATGAATATGCCTCATTTTATTGAAATTTTCCTTGACGTCTGCCAAGCTCAGTGTCGTATTCTTGTACCACCATCCTTCATTACATTTTCCCCTAGGTAATTCAATGACTTTCTTGTTACTTAACTAGTATTTTAATTTTATTTTTAACTTATTTGTTGCTAGTATACACAGTAAATGTATTTTTGTATATTGGCCTTGTATGCAGACCAGGCTAAATTTATGTATTTATTCTAATGGTTTTCACATTCTTTTAGATTTTTTAAATATACAGTCATGTTGTCTGAAAATAAATACAATTGTATTTCTTTCCTTCCATTCCCACATTTTATTTCTTCTTCTTTCTTTAATGTACTGCTTAAAAGTTTTCATTACAGTGCTAGAAGTGATGATAATGGCATTTTTTCATTCTGATCTCAAAAGAAAAAAATTTCAGCATTTTCCACTTAAGTGTGATATTTGCTATAAATCTGTGTATTTATTCCTTATCAAATTGAGGACATTCTCTTGAATTCCTAGTTTGATGAGTATTTATCATGAATGAAGATTAAATGTTACCAAAATGTTTTCCATATGTGCTTACTTATTAAAATTATCATATGATTTTCTTCTTTATGCTTCCGGTTTGGTAAATTACAGTGCTTAGTTTTTGGAAAGTAAACCATTTTTTCACTCATGAAATAAACCCAAATTGGTCATGTGCAATATGTATAACCCTTTTTTATATGTTGTGGAATTTATTTGCTAATATTTAACTTAGAATTTTTGTGTTTATGTTCATGAGTGAGATTAGCCTATAATTTTTCCTTCTTTTAATGTCTTTGTAAGACTTTGGACTCAAGATTGTGGTGGTCTCATAAAATGAATGGACAAATATTCCCTTTTTTTGCATCTTCTAGAAGGATTTTTGTTAGCTTGGTGTTTGGTACAGTTTCCTGGTGAAGCTATTTAGGTCAGGAGTTTTCTTTTTGTGAGAGTTTTGAATTATGGATTTAATATCTTCTGTGATATAGGATTATTCCAACTTTCTGTTTGTTCTTTTGTCAGTTTTGAGTTGTATTTTTTCTAGAATATTGTTCATTTTATATACATTTTCCAAATTGTTTTCATGAAGTTATTCTTAACATCCTCTTTTATCATCATAATCCCTATGGGAGATAGATTTAGGGATGTTTCTTTGTATTCTCAATATGTATTTATGCCTTTTTTCTTTCTTTATTGATTAGTTTTACCAGGAATTATCAAGTTTATTTTTCTTTTTAAAGAGTTAGTCAATCAAGACTGTGTGATTTCAATCAATTCAAATTCATGGATGCTTCTTTTATGGTTCAGAATACTGTCAACTTTTTTTTTCTTTATTCTTTGAGACAAAAATCTTGCTCTATCACCCAGGCACAATTATACAGAATGAAGCCTCAAACTCCTGGGCTCAAGTAGTGACTCTCCCCACCTCAGCCTCCTGAGTTGTTAGGGCTACAGATATGGGCCACCATGCCCAACTAATATTTTTTCTTTCTTTCTTTCTTTTTTTTTTTAGAGGTGAGGTCTTCTTATGTTACCCAGGTCTCAAACTCCTGGCCTCAAGCAGTCCTCCCACTTCAGCCTCCCAAAGCACTGGGATTATAGGCATGAGCCACCACACCTGGACTGCATATCGACAGCTTTATATATTTTTTAATGTATGTGTTTTTTAATTTTTTAATTTATATTTTAAATGTTTAAATTTATGTGTTTTAACTTTACGTTTCACTCAGCTTGATGGTCACAGTGTTATAAATAAATATCAACTTGCTAACAATGTTGAGATCTTTCCTGGCATTAGTAATGTCTTGCTACTTGCTCTGTCAGCTTCTCGGGTGTGTTAAAATCTTCCGCTCTGATTGCGGATTTGTGACTTTCTCCTTTTAGTTCCATCCAAGTTCAGCTTTGTATACTTTGAGCTAGATTATTAGGTCATGCCAATTAAGAGTTTTTATTTCTTCCTAGGTAATTAAACCTTTTATCATTGTGAAATGGCGCCCGTTAGCTCTGATAATGCTTCTCTCCCTCGCGTCCACTGTGTCTGCTGCTGCCTGTCTAGTCTGGCCAGCTTTCTAGTCTTTCCATGGTGTGCTGTTGTCATCCCTTTGGCAGGTGCCTGCATCTCTCAGGTGTACCACTGTGTCAGACACCTCCGATGCTCCCTCCCTCTCTTAATCCTGAGTCCATTTGTTTACTTGGCCATTTCTCTGTGACCAGCGTTGAGCCGGGGTGATGTGCAGCCACTTATGGTGCATGTTTGATTTTCTGCCCTAACACACACACACACACACCCGGGAGAACCCAGGCTAAGACACTCTCTCGTGAACAGTAAATAGTTGGATTTTATTTTTATCTGGTCCATCTGTCTTAGTCCATCTCCGTTGCTATAAAGGAATACCTGACACTAAGCAATATGTAAAGAAAGAGGTCTTGGCAGCGCCTGTGGCTCAGTCGGTAGGGTGCCGGTCCCATATACCGAGGGTGGCGGGTTCAAACCCGGCCCCGGCCAAACTGCAACCAAAAAATAGCCGGGCGTTGTGGCGGGCGCCTGTAGTCCCAGCTACTCGGGAGGCTGAGGCAAGAGAATCACTTAAGCCCAGGAGTTGGAGGTTGCTGTGAGCTGTGTGAGGCCACGGCACTCTACCGAGGGCCATAAAGTGAGACTCTGTCTCTACAAAAAAAAAAAAAAAAAAAAAAGAAAGAGGTTTATGTGGCTTACGGTGCTGCAGGCTGCACAAGAAGCAGGTCACAAATAGCTGCATCTGGGGAGGGCCTCGCAGCTTCCACGCACGGCAGGAGGTGAAGGCAGCTGCTGTGTGTGGAGATCACATGGCCAGAGAGGAGGCCAGATTGAGGCAAGGGAGGTGCCGAACTCTTCTCAACAATCAGCTCATGGGAACTCACAGAGCAAGAGCTCACTCATTATTGCAAGGACAGTGCCAAGCTGTTTGTGAGGGATCCACCTCCATGACCCAAACACCTCCCATGACGTCCCATCTCCAACAGAGTCTTACTGTGTTGCCCTGGGTAGAGTGCTATGGTATCACAGCTCACAGCAACCTCAAACTCTTGGGCTCAAGTGATCCTCTTGCCTTAGCCTCCCATGTAGCTGGGACTACAGCCACCCACCACAATACTAGGCTATTTTTAGAGACGGGATCTCACTCTTGCTCAGGCTGGTCTTGAACTCCTGAGCTCAAGCAATCCACCCACCTCAGCCTCCCATAGTGCTAGGATTACAGGGGCGAGCCACCCACCATGCTGGGCCTTTACTATAGAATTTCTGATGACAAATTCTTTTAGCTATTGTGTGCTGAAAATGTCAGCATTTAGTCTTAGTTTTTGAAAGATACTTTCACTGGATATAGAAATCTAAACTGGCATTATTGTACATCGACTCTTTAAAAAAATCATTTCATTGGTGGCGGCGCCTGTGGCTCAAAGGAGTAGGGCACCGGCCCCATATGCCAGAGGTGGCGGGTTCAAACCCAGGACTGGCCAAAAACTGCAAAAAAAAAAAAAAAAAAAAAAATCATTTCATTGGTTCCCATATTTCCTTGTTTCTTTTGGAAATTCAGCTATTAGTCTGTTGTTTCTCTGAAGGTAATCTCTCATTTCTTCTTTTGTGGATGTTTTCAAGAGTTTTTGTCTGTTTCTATTTTCAGAAATTTTACTATTATGTGCTTAGATCTGAGTTTTCTGTTTATTGCTGTTGGTTTTATATTGCTTCTTAAATCTGGTACTTGGTATCATTTTTGTCAGTTTGGAAAAGTCTTAGTTGTACTTTCAAACATTGCTGGGTAGAGTGCCATGGTATCATAGCTCATGGCAACCTGAAAACCTCAAACCTCATTCTCTCTTTTTTAAAATAGAGTCTCCTAACTATGTCTTATAAGTCCTTTTGCTTCTTTCTCTGTTTTTTTCTCTACTTTTCTTCCCCTTGCTTCGTATCCTTGCTGGATATTTTCTTCTGATATATTCTTTAGTTCATTTCATTGTCTTTTCATCTGCGTCTGTTAAATATGTTCAATTGCCTCAATGTAATAAAAGTCCGAGATGATGCTACCATTTCTTTCTTTTGTTTGTTTGTTTGTTTACTTATTTATTTTTTGGTAGTGATGGGGTCTCACCATGTTGCGCAGGCTGGTCTCCCACTCCCGAGTTCAAGCAATCCTCCCACCTCTGCCTCCCTACCTCCTGGGATTCAGGCGTAAGCCACCACATCTTCAGCCTGATTCTAAATGGAATTTAGTGTTGTGAGGACTGATTTACACCTACTCACCCAAAATAGGTGGTAAGACAAATGGCTCTATTCTTGCAAGACTTTAGTTCATGCTCCAGAAATCTTATACTTTATAGCCAATAACGTGAATGTTTGAAGAAAAAAAGAGAGTAAAGGAAGAATCAGTTAAGCAGACTTTCTGGGTAGGTGGAAGAATAATTTGTTTCTGTTCTGCACCTGTGAAGATAAACTTGTAATCAACATTATCAGTGTGGAATCAGACAGACTTTAGACCCAGGAGCTGGACTGAGCTGCAGACCTACAGTTACAATATGCATGTCCTTCTTTATGGGAGGCCAGCAAAGAATTTCCTTTTGAATGATCTGCAAGGGCATCCTTCATAGCTCCCTAAAGACTTTACATTTCTGTAAGAATCTAGGTAATGCATAGTGTTAGTAGCTGCTATTCATTTGCATGGCCAGCCTCCTGGTTTGTCCTTCCATTTGTATGAGGGGTTGCGGGGGTGAGATTTTTATTCTGATATTTTCATTCTGCTTCACAGGCTCCAACCGAAAGCCTGGGGTGGGAGTTGGGATGGTGCCCTTCAGAGACCCTTCTCTTTCAGGAAGGTGGGGGGCAGACTGTTCCAGTTTTTGTCCCCAAGTCCCATGGTCTGTTGAAAACTCTACCAAGAAATTATCTCCATGCTAAATGATAGTGAAGTATAGTTATCCATCTTTTTTCCTTTTATAATGTTCAGTCTAGCTTCTGTGATCATGGTATATGTTCAATAAATGTTTAATTGGTTAAAAAAATTTTATTTCACATTTTCCCTATATGCAGAATTGGGAAGCAGATTTTAGCCCAGTATTAGTAAGAGCTCCTCAGTTATTAGTCTTTGAGTAATGAGAGGTTTTGCCTCCTGAGTGGTAAGTGGCATGGCAAGAAATGCTCAGGCAGAACGTCTAGTTTAAGTGTTCAAGTTCTAAAGTTATTTGTCAAGAGACTGTGGAGATGATTACAGGTTTGGCATTAACGCGGGTCTGATAACCTCCAAATTTTTTCCATCTCTCAGTTTCTGTGATTCTAGTTTTTGTTTCAACTGATGATCTTCTCTTTCCTTCGGTGCATGCTTTCTGGTTTCTGACAATGTAGCTGACATGAATCACGGAGTCTAGGCCCTCTAACACATCTCAGTAAAGAACAGGGCAGTCAAAAGTCCTGATAGTTAAGAAAAGGGAGCATTAAAATAAGTTCACTTTGCAGTCTGACATAGGGAATACATCGTTGCTTATACAAAGACAGTCACAGGTTCTTTTTAACAGAACAATCATTCAAGTGAGGGCTTGAAAAATGGATACAGGGAGATTGAATTGTCCATGTAATTACAGAAGGTAAAGACTGATCTTAGTTGATTCCATAGGGGAAGCAGTATCAGCAATTTGTAAGTTTAGTGCCATGTAGACAAATGTGAGAACTCGGGTTTTATTCTCACTTATTTATTCAATCACCACATATTTTTTGAGAATATAAGGTAAGAAAAGGTGGGCCAAGGATCTTACAGCAGCCGTTTTGTTTGGTGAGACATCTCGACATTTCACAAGTAGATTTCATGAAAACGTTTTAGAGTCTTCACATCTTTTGAAATAGAATAGAATGAATAGCTGGGCGTTGTGGCAGGCGCCTCTAGTCCCAGCAACTTGGGAGGCTGAGGCAAGAGAATCTCTTAAGCCCAAGAGTTTGAGGTTGCTGTGAGCTGTGATGTCATGACACTCTACCAAGGGTGACACAGTGAGACTCTGTCTCAAAAACAAACAAACAAACAAACAAAGAAATAGAATAGAATGGTGTCTGTCTGTTTCTACTTTCAAGTTTGAAAAAAAGACAAGCAATTTATTATTTTTCTCTTTAAGGTGTAGCGCTGTTGGAGAACTGAGGCCAGATGAGTAGAGGCATGTGGGAGTTACCTGGAATCTGAGCCTGCTCTGACCACAGGTTGATTATAGGACAGTTGATTATCCCTAGCTGCCAAGCTATTTTAAATTCATCTTTTTATTTCAAGTCATATGGTACTTAATTTATACCAAGAAAAAATAGCAAATTAATCAGTTATAAAATTCAGTAACTTCAGTTTTACTTCAAGGTAGGTCATCTTTATAACCCGAAGTTGCATTTATGGATCAAAAATTTTATATATTCCACCCAATTTTTTCCATGAATCTAAAACTGCTTGAAAAAGTCTATTCATTTAAAAAATAAGATGCAATTTTATTCAAAGTATTAAAAAAATCACATAAATTTCCAGCCATCTTTAAGTATTTCAAAAGCCAATACCCATAGTAAAAAACAAACTATGGATGATTTAACCATTATGGTTAATCACACACGGACGTAAGGCTGCTCAGAACCTCCCTATGTCACGGAGAGACACGTGACATGACATTACATGACATTTAATGTAAGTGAAAAATGCAAGAATTTTAAAATATAAGAAGTTTTTATCTGCATTTCACTACTGAGCTGTTAGCTTATTTTTTTCCTATATTTTAATATACATTATCAATAACCCAAGCACAATACATCATTTTATTTGTCAAAAATTATCTTCTTCCTCATGTGTATAATTTATTTAAAATAGATTTAAAAACGTATCTTTTATTATGTTGGGTGAAGCTGAATATTAGTGAAGATGATATTGGTTGTGAGTTTTATAATATCTGATAAAATAAAAGTTTTAACTTCAGATAATCTCGTTATCAGAAATCACACAGAATTATATGTGATTTTCTAAATTTTTAAGATTCCTTAAAAGCAATTTGTATGTCTTTTTAAAAAATCAGGAAGTACCAAATTACTGAGCTCGGGGGAGGCGTTGTCCCCCTTTTTTTACAGTTAGGAAGACTGAAGTTCAAGGGGATTGAACGGTCTTCCTAAGGATGGCAGATTCTAGGTTCAAACTCAGTATGGTCTAATTGTAAAATGCACGCTCTCAGACACTTTTCCTAGTGTGTGCTTGTGCTTACACAGTGGCAGTGAAAACAGAGAAAATCTGAATGGTGTTTCAAAGACAAAATAGGCAACAGCAATAGCCTAGATATATCAAAGTTTTAATGAGTACGGGTTAGAAGTGACATGAAGGGTTCTAGCTGAGAGACTTAGGAAAGGAATGTTGCTACTATGAAAATAAATAAGCAAATAAAGAAGATGGGAATGTCATTTAGGTACAAGGAGATTCCTTTTCAGCCTTACTGGGTCACAGGCAACAGTAAGACTGACGTAGAGAGCTGTCACGTAAACGTTTGAGAATAAAGGACTGAGATGCTGTTGAAAGAGCTCCAAACGGTGTAGATTTGGAATCCATCATCAGAAGGTCGTCACTGGAACTAAACCAGTGGGAGAGCACTGGGAGAGTGAGAACCTAAGGAGGGGAAAAACATAATCTAAGCCTTGGGAAATGCCCTTATGCTGGGGGTTTGAGGAGGAAAAAAAATGTGAGCAACAAAATAAAATCAAGAAGTTAAAGGAGAACCAGAACCACATAGAATTCTGAAATCAAAGGGATAATAAATGTAGCTAAAATATATTGAGTACCTAGCATGGAACAAGTTCATACGTGTATTTTATCTTTTCCAATCTTTATAATAACTCAAGGAGACAGATGAAGACATAGAGGTTTAGCAAAGGTAAGCCATATGCCCAGTGCTCAGCTGGGAAGTCCTAGGGCAAATACTGGAATTTGTGTCTCCCAACCTCCAAAGTCCATTGTCTAACTCATGTTCTCCAGAGTGCACAAACCAGTCACTGTAGTTTGGAAAAAAAATACGTTAAAATTACAATCATCCTTTCAAAATGTTATTTTTCAGATATTTCACACTGCATCATATATAGTATAGGAAGGCGTGCATCTTATACATGCATACTTTATAAACTAAGTATATGCTTATTGGAGTCTGCACTCAAAAATCTACTAGTGTGAAGATACAATAAAAATTTTGGAAATTGGAGCATGAGCTGGGATCTCACCTAATGTGCACCTTATGAGGGTATATAACATGCCCCGTGGGTGAGGGGCTCTTCTACAAATGCAACTTTACTCTGGAAGTAAGAACAATGTTACCTAAATGTTGTACCCTTCTATTAATTTGAATAAAGTTATTATTCTTTTTTAATTTGAAAATTGTTGCTTTAAACCACTAAGCAAAACTACCTTTTGGCCTTGTCCCATACTCAACAATAGGTTGCATTCACTTCATGTGGGGTCCCAGGATGTTTGAAATGCAATACTAGTTCTAATTTAGTTAAATAAAAACTTTTATTTTATAGGTCCTTTTCATGCCAATCCTTGGTATGTTTAGGGTTGTGGAAGAAACAGAGGTCTTAGACCAGGCAGACCTGGGTTCAAATACATGTATCAGCTTTTACTTTATTGATCGTGTGATCTTGGACAAGTTCCTAATTTCTCAGAGCCTCAGTTTGCTCATCTATAAAATGGAGATAGTATTTCCTTGCAGATTGTTGTAAACTTTAGCAATATCGTAAGGAAATAACTTCACATTGGGCTTGGCAGACAGTCGATACATTTCGAATAGCAGCAAATAACAATAGCAGCCGTACCTATCTGCTGGATGGAACCTCTGTGGCTCAACAGTCTTCTCTCTAAAATCAGGTTGCATATACTTTTGGCAGAGTTTGGCCTAGATTGTTCTTAACTCAACCTGGAAATTTATTTAAGCAGAGGTAAAAAGTGTTTTCCTAAAATATGTGGGGTTATTGCATATGGCCAGGTGGGTTGAGGAATGCCATTTACTTGGGCTACAGTGGGAATGGCTGCTCTTGGCCTTGTATAGAGTGGCAGCCCTGGAAATATTCTGGCAAAAATGGAGAGTGCCAGAAATATAGCAGCCTGCACAGAATGAAGGAGATGACCGCCACTGGCCACACTTGTGCTGGTTGGTATGTTGAATGCCTCTCTGCTTGTTGATACTCCCCACAGATCTGTACTCCGGACCTGGTGGTGTTTCTGGCTTGTGCTAATCAAAGGCTCAAAGAAAGATTACTGAAACGCGCAGAACAGCAGGGAAGGCCAGACGACAATCTCAAAGCTACCCAAAGGAGACTAACTAACTTCAAGCAGAATGCTGCTCCGTTGGTCAAATACTTCCAGGAAAAGGGGCTCATCGTGACAGTAAGTTTGCTCTCCTTTTACATATCCAGTACAAGACTGATCTTTCTGATTTCTAATTGGCCCATGTTCCTACTTAGAAATACTCTTTACCTTAAAAAGTGATTTGGTGGGGGGAAATGTGAACCAATGGGAAAAAATATCATTTAGACTAGATTTGTCTTTATTAAGCTATAATGATTTTTTTGGGGGGAGGGGACTGGGACCTGGTTTGAACCTGCCACCTCTGGTATATGGGGCCAGTGCCCTACTCGGTGAGCCACAGGTGCTGCCCTTTTATAATTATTTTTTTAAGTTACATTTTCATTTAATTAATTTTTAAGAAAGGTGGTCAATTTTAACCTTGGCCAGAATTCTATAGCACCCAAATAAAAACATATTTTAAAAAAACTATTTGGGTAATTTTGAGCTATATTTGCCCAGTTTCTTGGCTTCCTGTCTTTAAAAACCTAGCAAAACTGATAGATTTATAAACACACAGCTGGTGTTATAGTAGATTTAAATTGTAACTTAGGTTTTATTTATTATAAAGTACTACAGAAAGAAATGAGATTCTGACTTTACAAAATGAGTTTCGTAAGGGTGATAACATACTAAAACGGGAGGTGTAGGCTGGACTTGGTGGCTCACTCTTGTAAATCCTAGCATTTGGGAGGCCAAGGTAGGTGGATTGCTTGAGCTCAGGACTTCAAGACCAACCTGAGCAAGAGTGAGACCTTGTCTCTATTAAAAATAGAAAAACTAGCTGGGCATTTTGGCAGGCACCTGTAGACTCAGATACTTGGGAAGCTGTGGCAGGAGGATCACTTGAGTCCAAGAGACTGAGGTTGCTGTGAACTCTGATGATGTCACGGCACTCTACCCAGGGCAACAGAGCGAGACTCTGTCTCAAAAAAAGGTGTGTGGGGGGGTTAGTTTACCTTTCTGCTCTATTTGATACTATGTGAATATTAATGTCTTTCTAAGTGTTTAGTTTGTTTTGTGGTGATTGAAAGTCAATGTGCCGATGAAGGGCAAGACTGAAACATTAGTTAATATGCAGTCTTTAGAATCTAGGTTAACTAAATTGATAATCCCTACATCAGGTTTCATATTAAAGCACTGGGGAAACAAAGAGGACTAGAGACCATTAGAAGAAAGCACTTTATGAAAAAGGGGCAATAAAGTCACAGCAGCTGCTTGGCAACCAGCAGATGGCTCCTCTCAGCCTTTGGGCCCTTCCCACTGGACCAGAGACTCTGGCCTAGTGGAGTTAGAAGCATCTGGAGAGAGTCTGATGAGAGTGATGCACGCCCTTCCCAGGAAAACACACCTAAGATTGCTTTTCACAAATTGAAAGCCCATCCAGTCCCTGTGACCTAACCCTTCCCAGCTTACAGCTCCCTTCATTAAGATGCCCTTAAGCCCCAAAGAAACAGTTACCACGTTTGAATCATAATCACTTTGTGGTCTTTTTAGCACTATGAAGAAATATTTGGCTCTTTGAGTCAAAGTTGTCATGTCAGAGAGTTATAAATCTTATCTGAAAATGGCTCACACACCAGAGTTCATTTTGGGGGGGGTCTAAAGCTGACGTTGAGTAATAATAAAAATTCTAGAAAATCAGGATGGATGTTTGGTGGCGATTTTTTGTTGGGGTGGTTTGTTTTCCTCACCAATTACCAGGGCTGGCTTTTGCATTGTGTCACGAAAAAAGAAATTTACTCTGCAAACCAAACCCCACCTGCAAGATGCCGGGCCAGAGATTTAATGGATGTTTGCAAGGCTTAAAGGTATGACCGGAGAGTCTCTAATTACTCCCTGCTTGTCACGTTCGTCATCACAAGCAGAGCAGATTTCTCAAATGAATGCAGGGTGGGGATTGTTAATTTACTAATATTTTGCATGAAGGTGAAATGCCATTGCCTCTAATTGAGGGAGTCAATAACAACGGTGATGACAGCTTGTAACCCCACTGCTAAACCCAAATGAGCTTTAAGATACACACCTCTCATAACTGGGAGAAAACTTGCCTCAGAAACTCATCCTTTGGAAAGCAGTGAACACAAACACAGGCTGAGCTCTGGAGAATAAATTTTGAAAAAATAGTCTCCCAAAGAAGCAAGGTACATCCTGAAACAAGTCTTCTTTCAGAACCTGGCTTATAGTTTACTTTTGGAATTAAAAGATACTTGGTAGTCCTTCTGCTTTTAAAGATAAGTTAAATAATTAAAATGATCATCCTTATTAATTACAAGCATGTTAAAAATGTTAATAAAAGTCTGGGAATTAATAGATCAAAGCCAAATACTTCCTTTTCTCTGTGGTCTTTCTTTTTATTCTACTTACCCTTCCTAATTGATTCTTTTACTCATTTGATGACTATTTATTGAACACCAAATACTCTGCTAGGTGCTAGAAGTGCAAACCTAAATAAGCAAGGATAAAGATAACATTTCACTGATAGATTGCAGGCACCTAGAACAGCATTGCTGGGTATATAGTAAGTCCCAGAAAATGAACAGTGTTGACAGCCTGTGGGGAAAGAGATATTAAACAATGAGGTTCATAAGTTATTAGGTAATGACTGTCCAGTTATTAGGTGTGCTAACTATAATGAGTTATTAAGTGTGAAAATGCCCAGGGTGCCCCCGCTTGTCATGCACTGTGTTAGGATTAGAGTGGACCCTTCCCCGCCTCCCACCCCAGTACGGCTGACTGTTGATCTCAGGACAAGGTTCTTAGGGACTACAGAGACCGTGTCCCTCTTCTCTTCAGTTCAGTTGAGAAACTTCCTTTCCTGTAGGGTTTTGCTGTCTGAATCCTCTTTCTTGGAATCTCAGCTCCACTGACATCTAGTAATCTCACAAGGGCCTACAAGCAGCTAGTCTGTAGATCTCTTTTTTTTTTTTTTTTTTTTTTTTTTTTGTAGAGACAGAGTCTCACTTTATGGCCCTCGGTAGAGTGCCGTGGCATCACACAGCTCACAGCAACCTCCAACTCCCAGGCTTAAGTGATTCTCTTGCCTCAGCCTCCCGAGTAGCTGGGACTACAGGCGCCCACCACAACGCCCGGCTATTTTTTGGTTGCAGTTCAGCCGGGGCCGGGTTTGAACCCGCCACCCTCGGTATATGGGGCCGGCGCCTTACCAACTGAGCCACAGGCGCCGCCCCTGTAGATCTCTTTATCTCTAAACTGGAGATGACATTACCCCCTCATCACATCGTACTGTTGAAGTGAGAGAATGTGTGTCACATGGTAGGTGATGGGAATGCTGTGGCCATATTTAAGATACACCACGTGGCTTGTGGCCTAGTTCAGATTCCAGCTCTGCCACCTACCACCTGTGTGACCTCCCGCAGGTTACACACCTACACTGTGAGGCAGGTGCCTAAGCACAGTTAAGGTATGGAGGGTAAATTTCTCAGTCTTACCCTAGTGTGACTGTGGGGATTCAATGGATGTCAAGAGCTTAGGACAGTGCCTGAAATATTGTAAGGGTAATTTGCATAATGGATATTATTTTATAATTTGTGTAATACTTCCTTTTTCTTCCTTCCCCTCAATGGTATCTTGCGACTAACAATTCTATGCTCTTTGTGGGAACTCTTGTATTTTCTCCACTAGATAAATTATCAGGGAAATCCAAAATGAATATGTTCTAAAAACTTTGTGCAAAGTTTCTCAAATTTCCCTTTTTCTTTGAAAGTGTCTATTAATCAATTAGAAAATTGACTCTGTGTTTTGTTTAACTTCTGTACTGTCCAAGTCATCAAGCTACATAATGGCCGTGTACGAACAATGTAGCTGAATGGTGTAGACGTCAGTCCATTGTGTATGGCCGTGTGTGAACAATGTAGCTGAATGGTGTAGACATGGGTCCGTTGTGTATGGTTGTGTATCAACAAGGTAGCTGAATGGTATAGACATGGGTCCATTCTGTTTTCTTTTTTACTTGATCATTGACTGTGTATCTGTTGGCAGATAAATACAGTTTGACTAAAAATAAAACCTAATCAAAACATCCAGAGGAAACATGCTGTTGACTGAACGCTGTACCCTGTTGACATGGTCACCTTTACATGCACCTCTTCATTTTTATCTTTCATTTTACATGTCTGTGGGTAGAGCGTGAGGCAAGCACATGGTTTTCTTCTGGACTTTTTGTAGAAGGAAGGAAAGGAATAGAATTTGAAATGAGAAGCAAGCTGTAATCATGCCCAGGTTTACCAACTGGCTCTCATAGGGTGACACTGTTAAAAATTAGAATTGTTTCTTGTTCAACAACAGCAGTTTACCTACAGAACAGGACGAGGAATGTGGGTAGGGCCACACTGGCGTATAGTAAGGCCACATATACCAAGGATTCCCTAATTTTGATACTTAATAGACCAGAAAAAAATACTTTAAAATGGGGCTAAGGTGAAATTGGCCTTTTAAATTTGATAAAGTCAAAGTATTAAAGAACTATCTACTCTTGCCATTGTTTGAAAGAGATATTTTTAACATACCCCCAAATTAAGAATACAGGTCCAAAAATGTTCTCTAAACCAGTGGTTCTCAACCTTCCTAATGCCGCGACCCTTTAATACAGTTCCTCATGTTGTGGTGACCCCCAACCATAAAATTATTTGCATTGCTACTTCATAAATGTAATTTTGCTACTGTTATGAATCATAATGTAAATATCTGATATTAGACGACCCCTGTGAAAGGGTCGTTCCACCCCCAGAGGGGTCGTGACCCACAGGTTGAGAACCACTGCTCTAAACCAATGTTTAGCTTTTACAAAAACTCCCAGCATTTGCTTTGTTTTTCTCATTTTGCCCTGAATTTGAGAACACTGTGTCACAAACTATCATCAGTGACGGAGACTCATAGAGAATATATCCTCGTTAAAATCAAACCATTGTTTATTTCCTGGGCGTTGTCCCTAAGCCTCAGATAACCCCATTTGCACTGTAATTGCTTCATTTGCTCTGTATCACTTTCTCCAAATTTTAGAATCCTGCTATATATTTCAAACTCACCATAAACTATATACAGTTAATCCTTGAACATCACAGAGGTTGGGGTACCAATCCGCGCACAGTCAAAAATCCACATGGAACTTTTGACTCCCCCCAAATTTAACTACTAAAAGCTACTGTTGAACAAAACCTTATATATAAGATATGAACAGTTAATTAGCACATATTTTGTATATTTATGTATATTATATTCTGTCTTCTTACCATAAAGTAAGCTAGAGAAAGGAAAATGTATTAAGAAAACCATAAGGAAGAGAAAATATATTTACTGTTCATAAGTGGAAGTGGGTCATCGCAAAGGTCATGGTCCTCGTCGTCTTCACAGGGAGCAGGCCGAGGAAGAGGAGGGTGATCTTGCTGTCTCAGGAGTAGCAGAAACAGAAAAAAATCTGTGTATAAGTGGACTGTGCAGTTCCAGCCCATGTTGTTCAAGGGCAAACTATAATTCCCATCCCATCAGACACTCCTACTCTAAAGAAAAATAAATAGGACTGGTAAAAGTTAATTTAAACAGACTACTGAATAATCACATGCTAACTAACTTCGTGTTTCATAGGAATCAGCATTAACAGTTGAAATACAAGTACACGTACCCCTGAGTCATGTCATAACCCATGTCAATATACAGCCGTGGGTAAATTACCGCCATCTCTACCCAGGGTAGAGAAAATAGACTCAGGGTAGTGAAAATAGAAAGGAAGAAAAAGGCTTCAGGAGAAAAGAATCAAAACAACTAAACTCTCAGTGGATTCAGCAACCCACAGGAAAGGCAAAGATGATACTAAAGAACAGTTGCCCACACAGACCCCTTCTCCTAAAATTGGCAGGAGGAAAGTTCTGTTTCTGCTTCTCAATGCAAAAGACGTTTGTTCAGTTTGTACCGTGTAACACAGTGGAGCTGGATATCCTTTAAGGGCCATAACGTATTATATCCCATTTGTTTTTTTTCTCTTTATTTTATTTTTTTATTAAATCATAAAGAGGTAGATCATGTATACATTAATGCATTTAGGGGGTACAATGTGCTGATTTCATATACAATTTGAACGCTTACATCATACTGGTTAATATATCCCTCGCCTCATTTGCTTGTTGTGTTAAGACATTTATACTCTATACTAATAGATCCGACAGGTACCCTTGCAATATGCCCCATAGGTGTGAGCCCACCATTCACCCTCCCTCCATCTGACTATATCCCGTTTAAATATGCATTGTCATGTAACCAAAAGCTCCCACCTAGTTCTATTTGGTAGACTTAGTAACTAGTCTACTAGAAAGAAAGTAGTCAAGGAGAAGTTTTCAAAGGTTAGTGAATAGGAAAGGCGGTGCAGGTGTTCTGGACGATACTCAGCTGACAATGGTGGACACATACACCTGGATATATGACCCCCCTCCCGCCCCCGAGAGGATTTCAGTGGCCAGGGTATTTTTAATGAAGCAGTCATTACTTTCTGGGATGAAACCGGATTCCAACAGAACCTCTGAGTGAAGGGCCCAGAAATAACATGAGAAATACTGCATCCATTTTTGAACTGAATGAAGAGCCGCTTAAATGGAATCACATCCTCTGAGCAACAAGCATTTATCACATCCTTCTGTGTACAGAGCTGGCAAGACCGTGCTGCCCTTGGAAAAGTGCTGTTGCTCACCTTAGTGGAGGGCACCATCGCTGTGGGTTACTCATTACCATTTAACTGTCTATGTACATAGGTCTTTGCAATTTTGGTTTTAAAATATCCAGAACCCAATTGAAAAGTCATTCTGACTACTCCCATAAACAGTCATTATTGCCAACTTGAAAAACTAAAATACTGTGATTCTAATTTCATTTTCTGATCTTTTGTATAGAAAGGAAAATGAAAGCGCTGAGAGATAAAGCCATTTGCTTCCAAAGCGGCAACCCCGATAGAGCAAAGCAGTGCCCACAGTCCTGGGAGGCAAATTATGCTGCTTCCTGAACGGCATCAAAACAACGGGGCCATGAGCAGATACCGTGTTCACAGCTGGTTCTGGCATTCTGTCTCTGGAGCAGGCAAATGCTCCAGCTCACAACTTTTTCACACCCAAAGTTACCTGAGTTCTTGTGGGGTTCACACCCCTAGGCAGAGAGAAAACTAGATGACTCCGCATACGCCTCTCCTTTCAAAGTCGGAAACTGATGCTGATGATACGGGGTGGGCATTATACAGGGTGGGCATAATTGCTCCTGTGCAGTTTAAATAGTAAACTAATGTAAAGTATCTGCGGACCTTCTGTCCGCCGGGTGTAGACGGTGGCGTGGTTGTCAGTGCCTGATGGTAAGAACTGTCACCTGTAAGAACAAGTGCGGGGTTCTTGTCGTAATGTTGTATCCAGGTGTTAACAGGAAAAATAAGGAGGAACTTTAAAAAATGAACATATTTCTTTTATTATTGTAGACACCTGTGAAATAAAGAGCAGAAAGCCCCAGGAACAACTATTTATCTTTTTGCAGTTTTTGGCCAGGGCTGGGTTTGAACCCACTACCTCTGGCATATGGGGCCAGCACCCTACCCCTTTGAGCCACAGGCGCCGCAGGAACAACTATTTAATCATCTTAGGTGTAAAGCAGGGTCCCCACATGACAAACGCTGAACTGACATGGGCAAAATCCAGATGGTATTTGGAAGATTCGCATTAAGAAAATTCCAATTCTAAGAATTGTCATTGATAGAGCTATCTCTTTAATGTTCCTATGTCTAAGGAACTAACTTTCACAACAGCTTCCCTTTGTAACTTTTATTTTTTATTGCTGGGGATTCATTGAGGGTGCAAGAAACCAGGTTACACTGATTGCATTTGTTAGGTAGCCGTCCCTCTTACAATCATGTCTTGCCCCCAAAAGGTGTGGCGCACACCAAGGCCCCACCCCCCTCCCTCCTTCCCTCTCTCCCTTTGTAACTAATTTTTTTTCCTGAATTCTGTCCTTTTTTTTTTTTTTTATTAAATCATAGCTGTGTACATTGATGCAATCATGGGGCACCAAGCACTGGTTTTATATACAATTTGAACTATTTTCATCACACTGGTTAACATAGTCTTCCTGGCATTTTCTTAGTTATTGTGTTAAGACATTTATATTCTACATCCAGTAAGTTTCACATGTACCCTTGTAAGATGCACTGTAGGTGTGGTCCCTTTGTAATTTTTTTAAAGTAAAAGAAAATAGATTCAGAAATGGTAGCTGAATGTCACATCATACAACTTCTCATAAACTCTTGTTTCAACCCTACATTTCTGACAAGAAAACACACACACACAGTTTATCTCTCCCTCTCTCAGCTGGTTCTCCAGGAGACACTCTATGATCAAAACACTAATTTTGGTAACAGTGTTGTAGACTGAGACAAAGTTCTTTGGGCTTTTTCACCTGTGGTCCGGCCGGGAGGCGCCCTGTGTGATTGAGACAGCCGTAAGGTGCGCGGAGCTCATCTAACTGGGGCTTGGCACTTTGCCACTGTTGTTCCCCTGGTTGTAAAAGTGTGCAGGACTTTCTACTCCTGCAGACTTGCCCTGCTTCCTCCCTGGCCAACTGCCCTGAGCTGAATAAAAGCAACTCCTACCCGCCCTTGGTTCCCTCCCCCGCCTGTCTGAATCAGATCATTTGCATTTCAAGTGTCAACAACCATTCTAGACTTCCAAATGAAGTCTTCATTCCCTTTAAAATATTATCCTGAGACTTACTGGAAACATGAGTAAGAAAATACTATTCTTAGTAATGTCCTTGGACTAAATTTTTTCATGTTTAAGGGCAAACTAATTGAAAGTAATTAATATCTTTAAAGAGAGATGGCACTATAGTTAAATTAAGTGACACTCCCTCCCCCCAAAAAGAAAGAAGACGAAAGAAAAGTAGAAGATTAGGTACTAAAGGCTTGCCAGTCAAGAAAATGTTATGAATAGATGGTACCTTAAAAAACAATGGCTAACAATTCCTAAGTCCTTAATATGTGCCTAAATATGTATTGCTTAAAATGTGTCATATATGGAAACTCATTATTGCTCCCCAAATCTCTGTTTCGTGAAAATGGGCATGCAAATGTAGCCTGCCCAGAATCCCAAAGAGCAGTGGAGTCTTCGCCAGACCTGGGCTCCTGACCTCCCAGGGTGAACTTGAACTGTTTTGTCCCTTCATCAGAACAGGACACTTGGGCACCCTGGCTCTCGAGCCCCACTAACTGCTTGCCCAGGTGTCTGTCATCGGATCAGCATCTCTATTCAGCTGTATAAGCTCTTCATTTTTGCTTTTTAGAAAAGGATAAATGAGAAAATTAAATCTATTGGTACATTACATTTATTTTATTTTATTTTATTTTATTTTTAAAGAATAGTAATTTTTACTAGGTAATGGAGGCAAAATAATAGAGGTAATTTATAAAATTGCTCAAGCCAAGCACACATCACTAGCCAGGAGCTCTCACCGCCGGTGGCCAGCTGCCGCGCCTAGTTTATTTGTCTGACTACCATCTTCTTCTTGACACGCTCAGTTCCACAAATCAAATGCAAAACCATGGCTTCAATTCTAGGGCAGGCAAAACCCTGTCCTTGTCTGCTTTAAGTCCCGTCACTCACTTTCTCCTCCTCATAGTCTTTCTACGGTCATTCATTCACTCAGTTCATTGAAGGCCCGTGTGCTCATGGTGCACTTTCCATCAGACAAGAGAGGGATCCTTCTTTCATGCCGCAGCTGTCTGCCGACATCCAGATAATAACACTTCCTCGTACACAAGGTACCACATCAGGTACAGTAGGGAATACAGATCTGGCCTTCCTGGAGTGTATTGTGCAGGTACAGGGAGGATTTAAACATAAATAACTGGAACACAGCACAGGAAGGGGTAAGTGCCACCTCACCGCAGAGTAACAGAGCAGGCAGGGGTTGGACATCCTCCTGGAAGGACTAGGGAAGGCTCCCCTGAGAGTTGGATCCCAGATGGGTATTTTAAGCAGACACAGGATATGGGTGTCAAACTGAAGGTGGCCCTGGAGTGCGAGGCTGGGGAGGAAGGTTTATTCTGTGGACAAGGAGTGATGTGACTAGAAATATTACACTGGTAGCTGTGTGTGAACAGTGAGGGGAGGAAGCATCTGGCAAGGATTGGTTACGGCTCTGGTCTGGGAGGACGGCTGTGTGGCCCAAGGCTTTCCTTCTCCAGAGGGCAGGATCTGCAACCATCTGGGACCAACGGCAAACAGCGGAGTGACTGAAAAAGCTCAGTGAGGAAAAACAGCACTCCCAACCACCTGCATGTGAGGGGGATCATCAATTTTGCCAATTCAAGCATTTTGGTTTGCTGTTTGAACAGTGTTTATGGCAGTGTTGAAAGGAACAGGTTAGGAAGGGGGTGAGGGCTCCGACAAGCTAAAGCACTGTACAGCAAAGGGGCCACAGTCAGTTGATTCACCAATTATTCCTTCCACACATAATTGTTTCAAATAGTTTATTGAGTGAATAAATTAATGGATTGAGTCAATCATCATAGATGTACCTGGAAACATTTATTTTCACGGCAGACAGCCCTACGCATCTCATAGCTATGAGGACATAATTTTATTAAAACACTGCATACTGATTAGATTTTTGCCAAAAAATAAAAGTTTATATCTGTTAGAATGTATTTTATTACAAATAAAAGAATAGCTGAATAGCTATGGCTTAAACAAATAGGTTTATGTGACTTCTATGAAAGAAATATAGAGACAGATGACCCAGGGATGGTAGATGGCTAAATAGTGTGATAAGGACCAAGGCTTCTTTTGTCTTTCTGTTTTACCATCTTTATTTTTTTCTCATTGTGACAGAATGGCTGCTGCTTCTCTGGTCATCACATCCACATCCCACACAGGACAAATGTATGAGAACAAAGGGCTGGGAAGCCATAGCTATTGCTCATCATTAGGAAAGCAAAGCTTTTCCATAAATCCCCTTATTGACTGGCACTTAGGTCTTATTGGTCACAACTGGGTTATGTGTTTTCTCTGCCTTCAAGAGAAGCTGCCAAATGGAGTATTTAGCATCCCAGAGCCTCTGATACAGAGGAAAGCAAAGGGGAAAAGAGCTAGAATAAATATTGAGTGAGCCAACCTACAATAACCACACTACAAAGGTTTTCTTAATCTACTTTTTTTAGTTTAAAAACCTATAGCAAAAATACATTTGCAAGTAATTTTAGCAAAGATGATGGAAATAGAAAATGTGTTTAATGATAATAGTTCTTTTTCAGTAAGCATCCTTAATATGCCAGACTCTTTATTCACTCTGTATATGATTCTCACAGTGGTCCTTTAAGATTAATGGGGAAAAAAGGCTCTGAGAGGTGGGGGAACGTGTCACAAATAGCCAGCCAGCACACAGAGGGGCGGAGGCCTGAAGTGGGTTCTGTCTCACAGGATTCACTCAGGTAATGCTAAAGAATTGAGCCTGAACTTGAGTCAAAGAGAAAAGTTAACACCCCCTCTCAAAATAGTCAGAAAAGAACTCGATAATTCCATATTAACGTAATCCTGACCTCAAGGATTCAAGACCACTCTGAGCAAGATCAAGACCCCATCTCTACTAAAAATAGAAAAACTAGCCAAGCATTGTTGCAAGTGCCCAGCAGGCATTGTGGACGGCAATATAGTCCTAGCTACTCAGGAGGTGGAGGCAGGAGGATGGTTTGAACCCAGGAGTTTGAGGTTGCTGTGAGCTAGGCTGCTGCCCCTACTCTATGCAGGGCGACAGAGTAGATTCTGTCTCTGGCACACATGAGGCACTAAATAATTTTTTGATTTTTGAGACAGAATCTACTCTGTCGCCCTGCATAGAGTAGGGGGCAGCAGCCTAGCTCACAGCAACCTCAGGAGACAGGAGCCTGCTGACCTTTCTCAGGTAAATCCTCACCCATTCCACATCTCACTGTCACTTTGCTCTTTTTTCCTGATCTGCCCTGCTTCAGCCTTCAGACTTGCTGTCATCTTTTCTGCTGTGACAGGCTTCTGTTGTCTGTCACGTTGTGGCCCACCCAGGTGGTCTCTAGAAAACTCTTAGGCACAGTCCCAAGAACTGTGCTTTCGTCTGGTTAACCCAACCTGGCAAGTGGAACACGGATGTGCAGACATGTCCCTGCTCTGAAGGAGCCCACATAGAAAGGGGACGAGAGGACAGAGATGAGTGGCCTCAGTGGGTCTGACCATAGGGACGACAGATGGGACGAAGGGCAAAGAACTATGGGACAGAGTAAATGGCACCCACCTTCCCCACAGAAATGCCTGTGGGATGGGATGGACTCAAAACACATTCAGAGAAGGTATCAGGCATCTGAAATTACTGAGTGAAGAGTCGTTATCAAGTTCAATATTGGCAATGGGAACAGGTGGATGGAAAAGAAAAAATCAAAGGCTGAGCAGCTAGGGAAGGAGCACGGAAATAAAAGAAATGTTGCCTGATTCATTTCAATCTCTTATTGATCCCCCCCCCCACTGAGGAATTTAATCTAGCACAATAAAAAATAAATTTGAGAATATATTCATTCATCAATTTATTTCTGTGCAATTGTTCAGAGATTTCTAGCTAATGTGGGGTATTCAAAGAGTAGTGAGATACTGATTTTTGCCTTTCAGAGCTTTTATATGAAGTAGAAAAAAAGATGTTTGCAGAGAGGAAGCTTGAATGTGTGCAAGTTGTAATGTGATGTAGGCTGTTGTCCTTGGAACCCTGCTTGGAGCAGCTGGAACAGTAGTAGAGAGACAGTGGTGCTTCAGAATGTTGGTTGGATTAATTCACAGATGAATACATTGGACTGCATGGTTTTCATTCTAATAAGTTGAGTGTGGACAAGAACTTGCCTAGCCTTTATTCATTTCGATTGGATAAGTAGCTTTTCTGTAATGTTTTAAACTTGGACTTTCAGAAATGCATGCTTTCCACTGTGGCCCGGCCTCTAACCATTGCCAATTCACAGGTTATTTGAAGGTGTCAGCAACCATGAGAGATTTCTCAGAAATACGATAGAGTGTTGCTTCAGTTTCCACAATTGCTGTCAAAGTCAGGATAAAGAAGGAAAACCTGAAATAACAGATTTTTCTAGTAACAAAAATTTTATTTCTTACCTGAAAGTTTAATCTCAAATTATCAATAGTGTTGTGCATTGTGAGATAGGATTTTTTCCTCTATTCTGGAACTTCCGCTTAAAAACCTGAATACAGATATCATGATCACTTGATATATACTTGATAATGCTTATTTTTATTATTTTTCAATCAAAGCTTTAGAGTTCATATGTTCATGACAAATGAATTCTGGCAGAAGATGATCTGATCCTTTACAACGGAATGATTCAGATAGCAACAGTTTCTAAGAAAACCCTCTCTATCTCAGAAGGTCTTGTAAAGCCTGAAGCCAAATCCTTTTGGCTGCGTGAGCAGTGGGGCGTGACTATGGCTTACTTCTGATTGCCTATTCATCTTATCAATTCAATCTGAATTCCTAAAACACTGAATTTGATACTAGCAATAGCAACTTATTAATTTCCTAAAATCACACGGTAGGCAATTCCGTAATGACATCACTCCACGCTGTAGCCTGTGAAATTGTAGCCCACATTTAAAATTATAAGAGAAGAAACAAAGAAAACTGTAGTTATCTCAGACTATTTTGTTACTTGTAGTTGTTCAAAGATTTTATTCTCTTTAGCTAAGGACTGTCTGTCACCCAGCTTTTTCCTCTCCCTGCAGTCCTGATCAGCCCCACCACTCTGCCTTGATCTGGCTTCTCGTGGGAAGCCAGCTGGAAGGAGAAAAATATCCCACCTATGAGCTTCCGTAACACCCTGTTCTGATCCCTCTCATGGCAGTTATTATGCTATTTTATAATTCTACTTTTTCTTCATAACTCTACCATCTTTCTACTGTAATTCTGTCTTTATAATTCCACTGTCTACTTTCTTCTTTTTAATTCTACTGCCTCCTTCAATATTTTATCTCCAGAACTGGCTTCGAGTCCATAAATTCACCTTCAACATATATTTACTACATTAATAGACCATATGAATGGGTTATCAATGTTAAGCCGATCCTCATTTAAAATACAGGTTGTTGTAAAGTTTGTGTGCATTTTAAAATAGGTTAACATAGTAGATTGCACACAAACTTTATGGGCACCCTGTGTGTGTATTTATATATATGAGCACTTAGTAGATTGTATATATATATATAGTTTTTTTTTTTTAATATATGTTGAGGAAGAACCTCGGTTCCACCGTCTGAAGACTTGATCTCATAATGCCTGCCTCATGGGTGGGCTGTGCGGATTAAGTGAAAAGAGCTCATTACAACCTTCAGCACAGTGCCCCGCCCAGAGGAGGCTCCAGGCACACCAGCTATGCTTATTATTTTGATGGCATTGCTCCCTGGACTGCCCAGAATTGTTATTAATGCTACAGCAACCACGGGTTCTGTGCGCTTTCTCATCCTGATTATTTCAATATATTGCATTTCTGACAGCAGAGAAATTCCTGTATTCTAGAGGCATTTTTTAAAGCTCAGGAAGAGGCTTCTGCAGCTCCTTTGAGATGATGAACGGAGGAAATTGAATGCAGCTTAACAGTCAAAAGAAGCATTGCCAAACCTGTCGCCAGCTGTCAAAGCCCTTCAGAAGCTGTTTTACAGGCTCTTGGGGCTGATTTTTGTCTCTTCTCCTTTTTTCTTCCACATTTGCTTTCACTGCCTTTGCTGATATTTTCCCCCTTTCCTTCCTCTCTGAGGATGGCCTCGGTAGACAGCAAGGATGTTGGGTAGGGCTGCTAATTCCATAATTTGTTCATGCTCATGTCATTCAAAACCCTTGCTTTGTTTTTAATATAGTCAAATTAATTATGCTGGGTAAATGCTGCAAGAGACTCAATGGTAAATATGAGATTAAGCAATGTATGGTTGCGGGGTGGACCAGAGACTGACTTTGAAGTCACTAAGACCAGGGTTTGAATCCTGCAAGTTTCTTAACCTCTCTACGCTGAAATATCCTTATCTACACAATAGGAATGAAGACAGCTGACTTGCAAGATTAATTAAGGATTAGACATCATTATGTGTGAAGCAGTCATACCACCGGTAGCTAAATAAATGACACCCACAGTTATTACTGTAATCTATACCCATCCCCCAGAACACTGAGAAACAGTCTAATTAAAGGATATGTGGACCGTAATCAGTAATCGTTTACATTGGCTCAGCACTGCGCTGTGCTGCACGACGTTATGCGGCTATGTTTTAGGAGGCTGGTATGTGCCTGGAGATTCTCTCTCTTCTATCACACACGCAACTCGATCTAAGCTATAGCCGTACCAAGTGACGACGGGTTCCGTGAGAACCCTGAAACCCAGTTCTGAAAGCTACTCATTACTTTTCGAAATGCCTAAATCAGGAGACAACCCCAGCAGCTACTTATTTTAATGAAGACATTTTTCAGAAGAAATGTCAACCACAAATCTGTCCTGGCAGTTGCAAGCCGTGTTATTTTCTGTCATTCTGGTTCCCAGCGTTGGCAAGCACGGGCTGCCTGCGGATGAGCAGCTTTCACGATTCTATCAAGAGGCGGGGAAACGGAGTCTGTTTACTTCTGCTTTTAATTCTTCTTATGTAAAAGTCTTAATGTTTTCCTTTTTAAAACAAGTGATATTTATGGAGCTGTGTGCACGCGCATGCGTGCAGTGGTGCACACACGTGTGCACGGGAGGGTGTGGACGGCCAGGGACCCAGAAATGTGTAAGGAGAAAGTACAAAGCACCCATTCTTCTGCAACCAGAAATAACTACTGCTAACATGCTGAGTCTCTTCCCATGCAGTGTTTTTCTATGATACTTTGACAATAGAACATCATATCCCACTATACTTTTTTTAATTTAATCATAGCTGTGTACATTAATGCGATCATGGGGCACCATACACTGGTTTTATAGACCATTTGACACATTTTCATCACACTGGTTAACATAGCCTTCCTGGCATTTTCTTAGTTATTGTGTTAAGACATTTATATTCTACATTTACTAAGTTTCACATGTACCCTTGTAAGATGCACCGCAGGTGTAATCCCACCAATCACCCTCCCACTGCCCATCCTCCTCCCTCCCTCCCCTCCCCCTTCCCCATATTCTTAGATTATAACTGGATTATAGCTTTCATATGAAAGCCATAAATTAGTTTCATAGTAGGGCTGAGTACATTGGATACTTTTTCTTCCCTTATTGAGACACTTTACTAAGAAGAATATGTTCCAGCTTCATCCATGTAAACATGAAAGAGGTAAAGTTTCCATCTTTCTTTAAGGCTGCATAATATTCCATGGTGTACATATACCACAATTTATTAATCCATTCGTGGATTGATGGGCACTATACTTTTAATATTTTGTGACTCAAAATTACTTCTCAAGCGTAGCGTGTTTGCAAGGTATCAGTTGCGCATTTTACCCTCTGGAAATTTTAACAATAGTGACTGTCGGTGTTTCCACCTCACAGAATTGGCATAAGACTCAAATTAGGACACGTGTGAGAATCCTTTGTCAGTCACTTACAGAGCACACAAAGGAAATTCTTCATTCATTCTGAGCCCCACATCTTGGGGAGTCAAGGCGTCCATATTTATTAGGCATCTACAGAGCCCTCTGAAAATTACAACGGGGACCCAGGAAGACCCAAGACAGTTCCTAATCTGAAGGTTTACACCCTCATCCCAGAGAGGAAACGAAACATGAAAACATGAGAGAGAAAAGTAGAAGATTCAGCTGGTTTTTTACTTCAAGAAGAACTTTGTCTTAATTATTTAAGAAGTTTCTTCAGATCTCACATTCCTTCTGTCCTTGGCTCTTTCCATTTCAAAGTGAGTCATACTTCAGAGAATTATATTTTTCTTACTTCAGACGCAATTATAATTTTACCCACAATAATGTGACTTGCCAGTTGAATAACAAATTTTCTATCCCCTCAGAAAAAAAAATAAAGAAATAAAGAGCCTATTATTTATAATGATTGGTTTAAATTAAAATCAGTGTCTTTATTGAGGGGGAAAAAATTCCCTGAACCCAAAAAGAAAAAAAGAATGATAAAGTCAGAGAGCTCCTTAAATTCTATTAATTCTATTAATTTCCTATGTTCTAGGAAACAATTAAAACTGTTTCTTTTTGCCACAAGTATATAAAGGATATTTTTGCATAATTAACATGTTTCTGTGGAAAAATTATATGTTTTGGTAATACCTGGAAAGTAGAATGATTTTTGTATTTTTTATCTTTTGCTACAAATGTTTTTACTATCGCTTGTATTCTATTGATAGTCTGGGGGGAAAAATGAATAAAATTATTAAAAGCTCCATGCACTTGAAGAGCAAGTGTTAAGTCAGCCAGTTCAAATAAATAAAAAATGAGAGACTTCAGCTCACACAAATAAACGACAGGAATGTGATATCTGCAGGAAGCCAGTGAAATATTTTCCACAGGAGAAAAGGCCTTCTCTGAGCTCTTTGTAAAGCCTCTCCCTGTACAGTTCACTGGCTTTACTTCGTATTATTTATTTGTTTTAATGGTATGTCAGATGACTGTCAAATTCAGGGACAATGTTTTGTTCTTTTGTGAAGTCTGCCAGAAGTTAAAGATATCAAAAATTGTTCAAAGCTAGACAACTTAGTCTGAGCCAGGAATTGAGTTAATAGATGAAGAGATGGATCTTGGGTTAGCTGGAGTTCAGGGATAGGTTGGTAACGGGAGCAAGTAAGAAAGAGTTGAGCAAGACAGCAAAGATGCAAGAATAGCCCAGGAAAAAGGTCAAGGGACGCAGTCAGCACAGAGAGAGAAATGGGTTTTCTTAGGGCAGCCCATAGAGGGCACTGGGTTGTTTGTTCATTAATTCGGTTACGTGGGTGCTGTCATTGGCAAACAGACTGCAATTGAATAATGTTCTCCAGAGAGCAATGAAGAGTCTGAGACAAAGCAAGCTGGTCGAGAAAGATGAATCAAGGAAGGAAAGAGAAGATGGTCAAAAATGGGAGGGAAAGAGGAATTGAGTATCACAGACGCTGAATTAAAACGGTGCTAGTTTGACACATTTTCATCACACTGGTTAACATAGCCTTCCTGGCATTTTCTTAGTTATGGTGTTAAGACATTTACATTCTACATTTACTAAGTTTCACATATACCAAATGGTCTATAAAACCAGTGTATGGTGCCCCATGATCGCATTAATGTACACAGCTATGATTTAATAAAAAAAAAAGAATATAATAAAAAAAAACTGTTCTAGTGAGAGCAGAGTCAACTGTCCAAATTTCTTCTCTAAGAAGTCAGGCAAGACAATGATTGCAAAACATCCCGTTCATTTTAACAACTGGAAGGAAGTTGGAGAGACTTCTATTTTATCATCTATTGCTTGTTCAGTATATTGCCAGAAACCAGATTGGAGTAGGCAGAGAGTTGGGAAGTGAGAAACTGGAGCTGGATGGGCAGGTGTAGAAAAGACATCTGACCATGAAGGAAAGAAAAAAACAAGGGAGGAGTGAGAGGAGCAGTGGGGTTGAGGAGAGGCTTTGGTCTGTTTCTGTGTTGGTTTTGTTTTAGAGAAGGAAAGATGTGAGAGTGCTTCAGAGCTAGTAGAAGGGACACGTTTGAGGAGAGACGGCTCCGAATCTGAGTGTAACTGACTAATCCAAAAGCCTAGAATAGATCAAAACCCGCAATTCAACCAGCTTCAACAAGGGCACGTCCTCCCAGGCCAGGGATCAAACTTGAACAAGATACACTCTCTGCAATTCAGAAGCTACAGTTTGATGGAAACTTGCTCATAGAAAGGAAGTTTGGGGCAACTGACAGGAGGCCACATAATTACAATGTGCCAAAATGCAGTCCAGAAGAAAATGATCGGACAAAGAAGAAAGACCAGCACAAGCCCACAGCCTCTCTGTGCTGGCCTGGGCTCTGGGCGCTCCCAGCGCACAGCTCCAGGCCCCTTCCTGAGTTGTGTTAGCTCCCTGAGATGTCCGTTCTGTTCCACTCCACCTTTCAGACCCTATCTCATCCAGTGGCTCCTTTCCCCTGACTACTCACACCTCTATCAATCTGTTTTCTCAATTCTTTTACTACTTGCACCACATGTTTCGTTTCTTAAGTATTTGCTGGAGGCCATGTGGGGAAGGAGTTCCAACTTGGGTCTAATCCAGCTTCTATCACTTTCTATCCATAAAACCTGGAAAGTCCTGTATTTCACTTCTCCACCTCTAGAGTAGGGAGGTAAGTTCACCTCCGAAGGTGGCTGCCAAGAGTAAGTGATATAACAAGCATAAAGTGGCAGCGCCTGGGGCTCAGTGAGTAGGGTGCCGGTCCCACATACCGGGTGGCAGGTTCAAACCGGGCCCCTGCCAAACTGCATCAAAAAAATAGCCGGGCATTGTGGTGGTCCCAGCTACCCAAGCGGCTGAGGGAAGAGAATTGCCTAGGCTCTAGAGCTGGAGGTTGCTGTGAGCTGTGATGCTACCGCACTCTACCGAGGGCGATAAAGTAAAACTCTGTCTCTAAATAAATAAATAAATAAAATAAAAAATAAAAATAACATGCATAAAGCGAAGTGTGGGGTCTGACTCACATGTACCATGTGTCCAGCTCTGCTTGGGATCTTGGGCAGGCTACTTAACCTACCTGTGCCTCAGATCCCTCCTCTCTGAGAAGGGATTCCCCACTGGTATCTGCCTCGTAGAGTTGCTGAGAAGAGTGGGGCAATAGAGAAGAACGGGGGGTACACGTGACATCCTGAGAACAGCACCAAGGCACACAGGAAGCACAAGTAAATGTTACCGTCGTTATTTTCCTTACTGCCATAAACATATGATGACAGTAAAAGATAGTTTACTTCAAATTTTTGCTACTCACTCTCCAGCAATGGTAACAATATTTGTAGTTTTCAGATCATTTCAATTCAATGAGCAAGGATTTTCTTCTTAAAAATTTCTTCTGCATTCCTTTTTTTTTTTATTATGTGGTTTAAAAATGAACTGTATTAGGGTACGCTTCCTTGATTGTGGTTCAATGCTTTATACTTTGAAATCTCCATTATCTCCCTCAGCATATAAAATCACCTGGAATGTCACAACTCACGAATTACCAGAAAGACATCATAGCATCCATTTGAGCCCTCTTTTTAAAAAAAAATTTGTAATGGTTAATTGTTATGGGGACATAATAGTTGTATACATTTATAAGGTACATGTGATGTTTTGATGCAGACACATAATATGTAATAATCAAATCAGGGTAATCAGGGTACAAAAATAATTAAGAATAAAATTATAAACTATGCAGATTACTTTTTTTTTAAGTACCCTAACAGAAAACTTTCTTCAAGCAGGATATTAAGAGTCCATGCACAGAAGAAATAAACATGACCTTCGTGCCTTCATGAAAGTGGAATTAACTACAACAAAAAAGATCGAAAGATCATCACACACATTATAAAACTTCTTACCGGTCATCATAAAAATCAAATTAACAGAAAGACTCCATTTTTGTAGGTGTCATATTAAAAGAGATTACTTTAAAACATAATATTCAGTGTCGACTGGTAATATAAATTCTTGCCACCTTAACAAGTAATTGGATAGTATGATTTAAAAGCCTTAGCCATGTGCGTGCCCTTTGACCCAATAATTTCACTCCTAGAAATCTGTCCTGATGCAATGCCCATAGATAAGGACCCGTGATTATGAAGAATATTCATCACACACACACATGTGTGGTGATTTCATCCACCCTCATGTCTAGAAATTCTCTATTCACTGCTAACTCCTAAATTTATATTTCCAAGCTGACCCTGTTCCTTGAGCTCTGAACTACCCCTGACATCTCTGCTTGGGTGTCTAGTAGACATCTCAGCCTTGCTGTCTCCTGATCCCCCCACCACACACAACCCTCCTCTACCCCCAGACATCGCCACTTCAGTTAATGGCACCTCTGTCCCTCTTTAGGAGTTTGAGTCAAAAGCTTTGAAATCTTTCCCTGCTGTCTAGTCTCATTTCCCACACCCAATCTGTCAATGAGTCTTATCAGTGCTTCCTTCCAATATATACACAGTCATCATGTCCACCACTGCCATCCTTGTCTAAGCCACACCATCTCTGTCCGGATTCTGCGATGCCTCCCAGCTGGTCTCCCTGCTTGACCTTGCCCTCTGCAGTCTAGTCACATAGCAGCTCGAGGAAAGATTTTGAAAAGCAAATCAGGTGATGTCACTTCCCTGCTTAAACCCTTCAGGGGTGTATCATCTAAGTCGGAGTTAAGACCAAAGTCAAAACCATGGCCATGAGGCCCTTGGCATGATGTGGTGTCTCGTCCCATCTTACTGTCTCCCCCATCCCCATTCTCAGAACGCCCCAGGCACCGTTCTACCTCAGGGCCTTTGCTTTTGCTGTTCCCTGTACTTGCACGCTCTTCCTTGACAGCCACATGGCTGGCTTCTGACTCCTTCAACCCTTTGTTAAATGAGATTTACCTTCTAATTGCCATCTTCTTTGACCCGCTGTTTAAAATGGAAGACCCTTTCAGAGCACTCCTGATTTCTCTGGCCTTCTTTGTTTTTCTACAGGACATTTATCACTTTCTAGGATCCTGTTTAATTTAATTTGCTGTCTACCTCTTCCTGCTAAATTGTAAGATCCACAAAGGCAAGGAATTTTTGTTGTTCTCTTCTATTCATTGGTATATTCCAATGCCTAGAATACTGCATGTACATAGTAGATGATCAGTCAATACCTGTTGAATGGGTTAATAAATTTACAAGGATGCAAAAAAAGGAGATAAAGTCCACCAATAGGAAAATTGCTCATTGTATCATGGTACATTCAGACATATGTCATGGACATTCACAAGTATGCATTAAAGACTTGATCTCATTGTACCCCATAAATGCATTAATGTACACAGTTATGATTTAATAAATAAAAGATTTGATCTCTATAAAGTTAATAGTCCTATCCATATTATAACGAAATGTTGTTAAACAGATGGGAGACAATAATGACAATCAAAACAGAAACAGCCATGGCACCAAAGAAATGCAAAAAGTTAAAAATTATCTTAACACACTATCCTTTTTTTAAAATCATGAAGGAAATAGAAAAAAATTTTCACTCTGGTATTCTCTAGGTGATACATTTACAAGAAGCTTCTTTTATTCTTTTGGTAATTCTCTTTTATTACCAAATATAGCCATAAACACTGCTTTTATCATTATAAATTCTTTTCAAAACCCACATAATTAATATAGTTTTTCCAAAACCGTGTAATGACACAATTATGAGAGGACTTTACTTAACAAATGCAAACAATGTAATCTAATTCATTGTACCTTCAATTAACCTGAAATAATAAAAAAAGCATATAATGGTAATAGGACCATTATAATCATTATAGCTATTATTTATCGAGAGTGTCAGACTTTTTGTACAAGTGGTGGTAGGTCTTCTACACATTATGAAGAGATGGAATAATGAAATGTACGGTCATATAGGGTTAGAACCTAGCTAGTCTCTCCAAGCCTCCATGTTTACATCTGTGAACTAGGCTAACAATAGCCCCAGTCCCCCAGTACTGGGGCCCAGTGCTGGGCACACTGTAAGCCCTCAATAACTGGTAGGTGCCTCTGCTATTTCTGTTTCGATTGTCATTATTATCTCCCACCTGTTTAACAACATTTCATTATAATATGGATAAGACTTTTAAATGTATAGGCATCAAGTAATTTGTCCAAGTTCACATAGCAAGTGAGTGACAGATCCAGAATTCCTTCTGTGTCTGCCTAGATGCAAAGCCCATGCTTTTCCTAGCACACCCGTCCGCCTCTGTGCCAGGAATAATGGCTGCAAATTTTTATTTTCACTGTGAGTACCAAAGAGGATGGCATCAAGTTATCTGTATTCAGCTGCTTTATTTTTGACACTCTGCTGTGGATGAATGTGTGAACATGAACCATATGTCTCAGAGTTAAATTTTCAGGAAAGAATGTGCAATTTTAACTTACGGACAATTTTTAGTTTATAATATCTGTATTCTTTAGTAAGGTCAAATAATAATGACAAGAGATTATCCCTGGGCTAAAATACGGGTGAATTACTCATTGATTTAGAATTGCCTTTATAACTTGCTTGTATAACTTCTAAGCAGAAGACTTAGCGCTTTGCCCATTGTGAAGTGATGACCACTGCCGTGTGTTAGCTCTCACTCATCCCTGCTATGTGTAAGTGCTCCATCACGAGTAGTTATCATCACCCTTCAGAAACACCAAGGCCCTGTAGCTATTTTCTCTTGGTCTTTGCTTTTCAGATTAACTGTTCTCAAGACAACTTGTGAGGTGTATTTTTTCTTCTGATTGAACAGGTGATAGCACTTTAATAGTTATACATGAATCCTCAGAGATGAACATAGTATATGGCTTAAATATCTCTTATCCAAAATGCTTGGGACCAGATGTGTTTCAGATTTCTGATTTTTTTCAAATTTGGGAATATTTGCCTCCGCATAATGAGGTATCTTGGGGATGGGCCCCAAGTCTAACCATGAAATTTATTTATGTGTTGTAATGCACATTATGTACATAGCCTGAAGGTAATTTTATACGACGTTTTAATAATTTGGGGCATGAAACAAAGCTTGTGTACTGAACCATAAGAAAGCAAAGATGTCACGAACTCAGCCACCCATGTGGACAGTCCATGGGTGTCTGGCCATCATTCCTGACTTGGAGTCTATATGTTACCAACAAGCAATCATTTTCTAACACTTACTTCATACATAAGTATTTAAGAATTTAAAAAACGACATAACATTACTACAGTTACCACTCCTTAGTCAACCCATAATATTTGTAGATCACGTCAGGTCTACCAAATTTTTGGTTCATTGAAATGTTGCTCATTTCATTCTTATTAAAACCCTTACTGAAAGAGGGCCTTCTTACCCCCTTATATAGAGCAGAAAGCTCAAGTTCAGGAAGGCTAAATAATCTTTTTTTATCTTTTGATTTCTTATTTTTTTATTTTATTTTCTTTTTCTTTTTTAAATTTCAGATTAATACGAGGACACAAACAATTAGGTTGCAATGTTTGCATCTGTTAGGTAAAGTCCCTATTGTAGCTGTGGGTGCCATTTACCCTTACATTGTGCCCAGTAGGTGGGAGCACATCAACCCTCCTCCCTGCGCCCTCTCCCCACTCTCCCTAACTTGATTGAATGGAATTTTTCTCTTGGGTGGTGTCTATTAGTCTACTGGCTTCACATTAGTATTGAATACATCAGATACTTGCTTTCCATTCTTCTGATACTTTACTAAGAAGATGAATAATCTTTTTAAAATCAGATAGTCGGTGATAAAGCCAGGTTTCCAACCAAGACCTCTCTGTTCTTCTCCAATTTAGTCAATCTCAAATTTATTCAGAAGAGTAAAATTTTAGCAAGACTTAGTGTGAAAACGTGGACAGCAATCTAAATATTTCTGCAAGTGTTATATTAGCAATCTTTATCTGTGAAAACAGGTGCTACTTTTATTCTTCCCTATTTATTGCCTTCAAATATATAATATACACATCCCTTTTGGAAAGCTGTAGGCTTTCTCAAATTATTCAAGTTCATATAATCCTCTGTCCTCTGTGGTACTAACCTTTGTATCTCCTGTATCAAGTAATCATGGAGTTATGTTAATTTTGACCTCTGTCATTTGTGTATCTGAAGATAAAATGGTGGGCGGCGCCTGTGGCTCAAAGGGGTAGAGCGCTGGTCCCGTATGCTGAAGGTGGCGGGTTCAAACCCAGCCCTGGCCAAAAAAAAAAAAATGCACAACGCCTGAAGATAAAATGGGACCACACAACCTTTTGCATAATATACACTACAGAAAAATCATAAGCAAAAATAGTTTAAAATAAAAACCTGTAACATCATACTTATTTATAAGGAAATAGTATTTTACTTTAGAAGTAATCATGACTTTTTAAAGGTAGTAAGCACTTAAGTCATTTCATGAAGCATCTTGACAAAAGCATTAAGGATAAATTCATCATAAATTATTAAAGGAAAATAGACAAGTTTCAGAATAGAGAGTACAGCCATGCCTTTCCACAAAACACACTTTAATACCACCGCCAGTAAATGCCATTTCCAGCGTGTCATTTGCTTTTAACATGACATGGCAGTTATATCTGCTTTAAGAAAGCCATGCGATTTCTTGATGTTGCTTTTCTCCCTGAAACAACCACCAGTGTTATCGGGAGAAATTTGTGTTCTGTCCTTGCAGGCGAGGCTGAAGTAGCAGGAGCAGCCTAGGACTGGAGGCTGGGCACATGTCTTCTTGCGGGCTCTGGTCCCACCCTGCTGGTCCTCACCTGCTCAAGCCTGTCCCAGACAATGGTACACAGCTTTTGTTTTCACACTTCCCCTCCAGACCTCTGAAGAATTCCAGCAGTGAGCTTGGCTGCCTGACACTTTTCCCCAGAAGTCACTGAAAAGTGATTAAGCCCCAAATCTCAAAGCTGAAAGGAAGCAAATTCTATTCTCCAGCCTGTGGCAAACCATCCCCACATTCTCTCTCTCACAAATTCACCAGCAGCCTCGAAGCCTTATTTAAGGTCGCTGCCAAAGCAAACTTTCACACAAAGCTCAAGAAACTGCAACCGGACGAGGGGAGGGGAGGAGATGACAATTTATTTTTCACGTCACGTGTGCTAACTGAATGACCCACTGTTTTAATGAATGCGGTTTTGAAACTTCACAGATGGATCAAGAATATCAAGGGGGGTGATGGAATGGGTTAGAAATACTGAATGGTGTTCTTCCTCTGGGCTGTTCTCCCGTTTGGCAGAGACTCTTGTGCTAGAAAGCCACAAAGAGTGGAAGGATAGGAACGTTTTAGTTCACATTGTTCAAGGAGTGGATGCCAGGCTGCAGCCCCAGGCCAGGCCAGTGGAGCAAGCTGGCCAGCAGGGCAGGCATCCTGGAGCCCAGGCCCCAGGACCCTGCAGCCCATCTGTGCATGGCTTCAAAACATCCTGGATCCTGTTACATCACATGCTGCTTCTGGGATTACTCTGGCTCTCCTCACTATCACAAGTTAATTACGTGCTGCATACTTTGTTCTATAGCTCCCTTCTGAAGTCTTCCTTTACCGGTCTTGCTTTCTTCTTTTTAAGTCAATTATGTGTGGCCGGATGTCACATTTTGTTACCTGCTGACTCCATCCATGCTGACCCAGAGAGGATATGGGCAGGAGACGACCATAGACGCCCACACTGGCCTTCCCCTAGCGTGCCCGCCTCTCCCTTGCAGTCGGAATCCTGCTGAGACTCTGATTCAGGATAACGTGCTTTTACTCCTAACTATGGCTTTCACATGACCATGACCCTTCTGGGCACCATTTACAGTTTTCCAAGAATGTAGTTATCTGGGTTATTTTAAAGCAACGGTCCTAGCTTGTCTGGGAGCTGGTATCTAATCTTTCTATTTTCTAGGCAAGAGAGGCTAGGCCCAACCTTCTAATATTCCCTGCAGCCTAGATATCTTCAGGTGGAAAGACTGTCTGATAGCCCTGGAAGTGCTGTTTGGAAAGGAGCTTTGGATGAGGTAGCAAAAGCCACAAGTTCAGATGTCAACCCAATGGCACTATCAGGCCTGCTGAGAAGTCCCTCCCTCCCTGGGATACCCTGATCTGGTTCATTTTTATTATGTTGCCTGCCCCACAGGTATTTTATCATCCACTTGAGGGGTTGATGCAAAGAATGTGGACTTCCAAGTCCTGCACGCACAAGTTCTGATCTCTGACTCACCTGACATTGGAACGATCGACCCTCCATCTGGGTCAGTTTGCTTCTCTACAAACCAAACAACCCTGCAGGGTTATTAGAAGGATTTTAAAAGATAACTCTTGTAAGGAGGCCGACATTGAATGAGTGGAATCTCTGTTGTTTCACTACTCCAAATACTATCTATGTATATATACTGCACAACGAGAAGAAAATGGAAAAGCAAGAAATAAAAATATTAGTGATTAAGTTTCAATACTTATGAATCTTCCTTGGAAGGCTCCATCACGGGAGAAGGAAGAGGGATGGAAGTTAAGAGAAGGTTGTGATGTAATTAGTCCTGCCACACAGCCTGGCAGCCCCAGACGCAGCCGTGGGGAAACCTGCCCTCCTCTGTGAAGGCCGGGCTCATCCAGACCTCTGGATTTCCTTCATCTGCTTCTGATTCTGTTCATCGTTCTTATTCCCAATCCTCATTAATGCATCACATGCTCTCAGCATGTGCTTATCTTTGATGAGTCACTTCAGATAATAACCCATACTTCATAATTTTTTTTAATTTCAGATTAAGATGAGGGTACAATTAGGTTACAGTGTTTGCATTTGCTAGATAAGATTCCTGTTGTAGTTGTACCCTGTACGCAGGAGGTCTGCCATGTACCCCTACATTGTGCCCAGTAGATGAGAGCTCACCAGTCCCCCTCCCGCTTCCCCCCCTCCTCCCTGCCTCTCCCCTCCCCCCAGCTTGAATTAAATTGAGTTTTTCTCTTGTGTGGGTGTGTATTAGTTTGTCTCCTGGCTTCATATTAGTATGGAGTACATTGGATACTTGCTTTTTCATCCTTGTGATACTTTACTAAAGAGAATGTTCTCTAACTCCATCCAGGTTAATCCAAAAGATGTAAAGTCTCTATCTTTTTATGGCTAATAGTATTCCATGGTGTATATATATATATACACATATATATGTACCACAGTTTATTAATCCATTCCTGGGTTAATGATGGGCATTAGGAGGTTGTTTCCACATCTTAGTGATTATAAATTGAGCTGCTGATAAACAATCTAGTGCAAATGTCCTTATGATAAAATGATATTTTTTCTTCTGGGTGGTAATGGTAGTAATGGGAAGCTTCATAGATTTTTAATCACTGACACTTACCAGACCTTGAATAATATCAATAGACATTTTTAAAAAATACACTTCCTTTGAAATTTTACAGTAAATTTTAGAAAAGTTATTTACAAAGTTCTAAGAACAAAAATTGCAGGAAATCTGTGCCATTTTCTCTTTCACAGTAAGTCATGAAAAGGGCAGGTACTTAACCCGATCATGATGATAATTATTTTACGAGCACTTGACCCCCAAAGTGTAGACATCCAAGGACTTCCACGTGCCACCCTCACCCTTTCCAAGGAAAAGAGTTATTATTGGCTTTCGGCACTGAGGGGAACTAAAAAAAATTAAAAAGAAGCATCTTTAACAAACTAAGTTCGTGGTTAAATCTCTACACTTAATATTCTAACACAAAAATATAACACTTAGTCCTTCTTAAATACATTTTATTTACTAATGTCAAAATACCAATGTTTCAGAATGAGATTCTAAATCCTATCCTCTCTTCCATCCGGAAAAGAATTACCAAATCACTTTGGATCTATGAGGTCTCAAAATTACTCACGCAAAAAGTAGCGCTGGATAAAATGGACTTTGCAAAGTCTTCTAGCCACTTCAATGCCACCAGACAACAATCTTTAATTTCCAAACATTCTGATGTTCTTTCTGAATAAAATATAAATACCTAAATACAGCATGTGTGTGCACACCGGAAGAAAGCATCGTGTAGATGTGAGTACCCACTTTTTGTTCTTAGAATTTTAACACGAGCATTGACCAATTACAAGTATCACACAAACACCTTCAGGGGCTGCCCTGTGTTCTGTTGTGGGGATCTGTCTACTTTGTTTACCCATTTTTTTATTCTTGGATGTTTGCGTTTCTGAGTTTTTAACCATTATAAAAATGTAACAAGCATCTTTGTTTATTCATGTCCACATTTTCCATTATTTTTTCAGAAGTGTTTCTATGAAGTGAAATGTGAAATTTCTGGTTCATTTTTAGATTTTTTTTTTTGAGACAGAGTTTTACTATATCACTACATGGGGTCACAGCTCACAGCAACCTCAAACTCTTGGGCTTAAGCGATTCTCTGGCCTCAGCCTTCCAAGTAGCTGGAACTATAGGCGCCTGCCACAATGCCCAGCTATATTTTTGTTGTAGTTGTCATTGTTTGGCAGGCCTGGGCTGGGTTCGAACCCGCCAGCCTCTGTGTATGTGGCTGGCACCCTAGACGCTGAGCTACAGGCACCAAGCCTTTTTTAGATTCTTATACATACTGTGAAATTACTTTCCAGAATAAACTTGTAACAATTTATACTCCCACCAGTGGTGGAGGAAGGGTTCCCACTTCACAACACCCTTGCCAGAATGAACACTCTTATTTTTAAAAACGTTGGCCAGGCGTGGTGGCTCACACCTGTAATTCTAGCACTCTAGGGGGGTGAAGTGTGTGCATGAGGGAAAAAATGGCCTTTAAATTCTATTCATTTCACTGAATAATTTTTTTTTTTTTTGAGACAGAGTCTCACTTTGTCACCCTCAGTAGAGTGCTGTAGCGTCATAGCTCACAACAACCTCAATCTCATGGGCTCAAGCGATTCTCTTGCCTCAGCCTCCTGAATAGGTGGGACCACAGGCACCTGCCACAACACCCGGCTATTTTTAGAGACGGGGTCTCCCTCTGGCTCAGGCTGGTCACAAACCCGTGAGCTAAGGCTATCTACTCTCCTCAGCCTCCCAGAGTGCTGGGCTTACAGGCTAAAAAAAAAACAACACATTTTATAGTTGAGGCATCAACTTCAAAGATACAGGAGTCTTAGGTGCCAGTCAGCATGACCTTTCATTCAATGGATCATTTGCTTTGCCGAGGCTGTGAGTGCAAGTTCCTTGAGGAGAAAGATTCTGTCCTACCTAATATTACACTCCCAGTGGCTCACATGAAAAAATAGAGTAATATTTGTTGAGTGAATGAGTGAATATATGAATAAACGTATGCTTGAATAGACATGCTTAAAAGATAGTCATCCAATTGTCAGGTCATTATTCAAAATTTAATTGTATACTCCCTGGAGAAAATTGTAAATTCTTTTGAAGTGAGCATATTCTCTATTTGGAAGATAACTCCTAAGTCCTAAACATTATACTGATTTAGTATATCAGAATGTCTATTTAAAAATATCATTCAAGCCATGTGCGGCAGTGTGCAACTGTGGGCTCAACTACTTGAGAGGCTGAGGCAGGAGGATTACTTGAGCCCAGGAGTTTGGATCGAGCCTGGGCAACATAACAAGACCCCATCTCTAAATACTAACATGTGTGTGTGTACATATATTAAATAGTTTGATATAATTATTTACATATGTATATTTGTTTATACATGTATATATTATTTGTATAAGTATATATAAATAATTCTGATATCAAAAACTGCCCAAGAAACTATTATGTGTGACTTTCAGCCCATAAAGTGCATATAGAGAGTGAATGTGTCACATCTGAGATCACAGAATGCCATCATTTCCCAACTGAAGGAATTCTAGCTTAGAAGTCTGTAAACGCTCATCTGAAATTAGATTGGTATGTCGGTTCCTTTACCAAAGCATGTACCAAAAATACAGAATTTAGTTTCGGTATCTTATCTGCCTGCCTGTCATTCTCAGCACTGTCTCCTAATAATTCAAATTCATTTGTAAATCTCTTTTGAGACTCAAAATCACTCCAGAAAAATCTTGAACATTTTCCAGTTTTGCTTTCTTAGCCAGGCAAAATGCCTTGTTTTGCTCTTTCTCTCTTACTTAGCTTGATAGTAAAGTGACCAAATAATTCTCCAAGAATTAATAATTATCATGAAATCCTCCGAAATAAGGAACTTCCTTTTAGATTGACGTTCTCCACTGCATTTCCATTCAGTTGGCTTACGCCAGTTGAGGTAATGCTTTCTGTTAAGAACCAAGAGAAGGAAGCCAAAAGGTCAGGTTTAGCAAAAGCCCCTCTAAACATGCGTTATTCTGGAGACTCCTTTTCTATAAGTACAGATTTGTTTTAAAGAGAGTGCATAACAGAGAAACTTAAAAGTTACTGAAAAATCAGTGAATGCATTATATTCATGTTCATGAAGATTTTCTGATTTCTTAATTTAATCATATTAGTAAGTGAGTAAATTAATTATTGTTACTTTTGTTCTGGGGCTTATATAACCTCAGAAGCAAGGTCCCCATTTACTCTGTACTTACTATGTGCAGGCAGTGAGCTAAGCGACTCCTATTTATTACCTTGTTTAGTCCTCTCAATAACACTGTACTATAAGGTGTTAGTAGTCACACTTTGTAGATGAGGAAACTGAGGCTAGAGAGACTTGTAAGTCCTTGACCAAGTCACTCACCCAAAGAGAGAGAGACTTCTATGTTTGATTCAAGCCAGGTCAGACTTTATGATCATGATCCTTTGATCACTGACCTAAAGAAAGAATTCCAAAATATTCTCTCTGGTATGCCAGACTTGGTCCATAGCCCGCTTAGATCCTGTGTTGAGGCCTGTGAGCAATCTGAGTTCCATCAGAAAGAGCGTCATGTTGTCTAGCAATGTCTGCTGTGTCTGGGTGCGGAGGCTCACACCTGTAATCCCAGCACTCCGGGGGCTGAAGCTGGTGGATAGCTTGGGCTCAGGAGTTCAAGACCAGCCTGAAGAACAGCAAGACCCCATGTCTACTAAAAATAGAAAAACCAACCATGCGTTGTGGCAGGCACCTGTAGTCCCAGCTACTTGGGAGGCTGAGGAAAGAGAATCAGCTGAGCCCAGGAGTTTGAGTTTGCTGTGAGCTAGGATGCCACAGCACTCTACTGAGGGTGACAGAGTGAGACTCTGTCTCAACCATAAATAAATAAAAGAAAAACGATGTCTGCCGTGACTGCAGGAAAAGGAGCTGACATCATGCAAGCTGGGAGTGAGTCTGCCACCGAGGCCTGGAAGATGTGATCACGGAGCAAGTGGAAAGAAAACTAACAGCCTGAGAACTCACTCCTCGTGCCTTGTCAAATGCAGCAAGAGATTTTCTTTTTGCAATCTCTGTAAGTCACAAATCTGACTTTGAAGGCCTGGATTCTGTGCTGTTCTGTGCTGCTGCCCTCTGTCGGGGGTGGGTAAGATGCAGAGGGTCGCTGTAGAGCTGGGAAACTGGATCCTGCTGGGTCATCTTGACAATGCACTAGCCACTTTTCTCCTGTGCCCGTGGGATAGAACACAACCATTAGAGAAGCTGAAGCTGCAGTAATCAGACCCAAAGCACTGGTTCCGGGTGGGAGATAGTGGGGTGCGGGAGAATGATTGTGGTGTGGAATTTAGAAGCCTGGGATGACTCTCCACCCTTCCACTGGCTACGTGTGTGGCTTAATAACTTCTAAACCAGGCGGCGCCTGTGGTTCAAGGAGTAGGGCACTGGTCCCATATGCCGGAGGTGGTGGGTTCAAACCCAGCCCCCGCCAAAAAATAAATAAATAAATAACTTCTAAACCTCTGTTTTCTCATCTGCAGAAGTAGATAAATCATACTGATAGTGATTTTCCTAAGTTACTGTGATGTTCAAGAGAGAGAATGCAGGTGTAAATATATTATAAACTGTATGTTAGCTATTAGAGATCGGACTAATAGCTAATGATTAATTGTTTTAATGTATAACAGTTTCTTATGAAAAACACAGCAGTAAAATGCATGCTTCATTGTTGAACTCATTTGGCACAGCCTCAGACTCCTGGCGCTGCATGAAAATTCAAAGAGGGAACACTGGTTTCTGTCACTTGAGACTCCAGACATGGAACAGTAATTAGGGAACATGACAATGATTTGATTTAAAGTCTGGAGCCACAAGGGTCAGGCTCCAGCCTTCTCATACTCACTTAATGTAAATCGGGAGGGAGGGCGAGCAGTTCTCAGCAGGCTCTGATGATGCCCACCTGCCGGGGAAGACCGTGGGCCAACAGGTCTACAGCTGCCGCAAAACCAAGCTAAGAAGTGAAAACTTCGGTGCACTCGACGCTATAGACAACTTGTCCTACTTTTTATTCTTGGTACTGACTTAATCAGTACATGTAGCTGTTCCTATGGGGTCTTCTTTTTGATTTTTTTTTCTCTTTAATTTTCAAAAAGAACCATTGACATTTTGATGTTATATTTCTGAAAAATTGCACAATGTCCGCCAAAGTAAAGGAGCTGTGGATGAAATAAGAAATAAACAAAAACCCCATTCTCATTAAGTAACACCATTAAATAATATTGCACTGAGTAAGCAAAGCTTCAATAAGCAATATATCACTCTACTTGAGTACTTAAAGTGATGCGACAGTCGCTTGGCCCACAAGCAGGAGGCAGCTCCTCTCCCCACCATGGGGGCCGTGTCCCCTCTCAGACCCTGCGCTCTCCTTCCTGGTTTCTCTTCTCCACCTGCTTCTCCTCCTGGGAGCTCCAAACCCACACGTCAGACTCCCTCGCAGTGGGGTCCTCTCTACTTCAGTGTCCCACAACCAATTAACAAAGACTAAGACTGACTGAGTTTACAGTTTCTACCCATCCTCCAATCTGCAGCTTCCCTACGTCCCTTAGGAAACCCCTCAGTAAAGGTCAAGACCATCTCCTAAGTAGCTTCGTGTCACTCTGGGCCTCAGTCACGCTCAGCCACACCCTCTCGTCTGTCCCCACATCCATCGCCAGCATCTCATCATCCCGACTTTCAGGATATCTTCAGGTTGGCCCCTCCTTGTTACTCTCCCTGCTCCTGAAATTGGCCACTGCTCCCCGATTGCAAAAGCCAATGACAAGGTCAAGGTGGAGTGACAGGAAAGTGACTTTATCCCGAGCTAGCAATGGGGAAATGGCCACAGCCCATGCCTCGGGGAAGCCATTTTGAAGTCTTGGGCTGAGGGCAAGAGGGGATGTGGTATGAAGGGTGCCGAGGAGTGGCAAGGACGTGCTGGTCGTCGTTACAATGTCCTGAATGACTGCTCCACCTGGTGAACAGGCTGGTGTTACCTGAAAGGCTGTTTGTCTACAGATTGACTACAGATCGTCAGTGGAGGCCTTGGGTAATCTCATGGTGGGGATCTGTACTGTTTCCAGCCTCTTCTCTGGATCTTCTAACCAAGCACATAATTAGGGAAAACTTATGCAAGGGAGAGCCTGCTGGAAAGAGGAGGGTCAAGGTCAGTATTTACTCATCAAGAAACAGGCAGGAAAATTTCAGATGGGCCTGCGCTGGCTACCTTACCACTTTAGTCTCGTCGCTTTCCCTGGCCACTTTGTCTTTGCTGACATTTCTGCAATGACTCGCGGCTTTCCCTTTTCCACACGCTTCACGGGTACTGTGTATGACCCTGTCACCCAACTGCTTACAATTTCTCAAGCCTTCCCTATTATCTCTTGAATAAAATGAGGAATTTTAACGTGATACTTAGAGTCACTCTGTCCTGTTTCCTTCTGACTATACTGAAATACTAGTGGTTTCCTAAGTGGATGATATAATTTCTAGCTCTGTGCTTTTGTAAACGTTCCTTTGCACGCCTTTTACCCTTGGAGAATGCCTATGCGCGCTTCAAGATGAAATTTGAATGTCACAATTTCTATGGAACTTTTCTCCTTTTTGTTCCTATAGCAACCTATGAATACTCCTTGACAGCACTTATCATGTTGTTCTATTATGAATGTTCCTAAAAATCATGAAACAATTTTATTCAAGTTCTTTACATGCATCCCTAACATCACTGTATTTGTCAACATTAAAGCCACACTTTTATGTTCTCTAACTCAGGTTTCCAGAACACACTGGAAACTTCACTTCCTTATAAGCATTTAAGACACATCTTAAAAATCCATGCAGGCTGTGCTCACTTCAGCAGCACATATACTTAAAAATCCATGTACGATGCATTATGGAAAATTTTTTTTCCGTACTTTTTTTTATTAAATCATAGCTACACAGCGATGAATGCGATCATGGGGCACCATACACTGGTTTTATATACAATTTGAAATATTTTCATCAAACTGGTTAACATAGTCTTCCTGACATTTCCTTAGTTATTGTGTTAAGACATTTATATTCTACATGCATCATGGAAATTTTATCCCAACTCTTGAATACTGATTTGAGTAACATTTAATAATTTTTCATTCTTTCTACTTGTGCATATTGGGGATCTCTGCAATGGGACCATTTATAGTGTTGCTTTAAGTTTTTAATTGCAAAACATTTTGCAAATACCAAAAATGTGATGCATCTGCAAAGGTTCAATGATAGTAACAATAATGCAAGGATCCACATACCCACTGCCAGCCTAAGAAATTTGAAATGCAGTGAATAACCCGTCTGGATCTCATAACCCCTTGCCCCCTAGTGGTAACCATTTTAAATATGTCTTATCTCTCTCCCAGCTTTCTAAAGGCCAAATCTGTACCTTTTTTCTTTGTATCTCTAATACCTGGCACATAGTAGATGTTCAGTTCATACTTATACTATAAAATGAAGGTTTTAAAAATGCCATATAAAAAAATAAGAGATAAAAATGCCATATAGTATTAAGGAAATAAAATTAAAATGTAGTAAATAAAAGTAAGAGTCATTGTGGGATTCATTTAGGAAGGATTTCTTGAGGAGAAATATTATGGGCAAGTCTTAAAGGAGGCTTAGAGAAACATCCAGTTTCTGCTCAGAATATAGAGATGTGGAGAAAACTTAACTCCCATCCTGCAGGAAGAAGCTTATTGGCTTAACAGGCAGCTGGGTATGAGTAAGAAGATTTCAGGTAGAAAAGTTAACAAATTGGTGAAGGCCAAGTGTGGTGCCTCTGGGGTGGCCACGAAGAGGACTTGTTGACACCCTTTTTGCAGACTGTTCTCCACAGACTCTACCTGCCAGGTGCTCACAGAAAAGGCTGGCAGACATCCTGAGAAGGTGCCCTCCTGAGAAGGTTTCAGGAAAGAAACAGCAGATTCTGTGCAGAAACATGACCCTCCCCAGCCCCACCCCAACAATCCCAGGGCCTGTATCCTCTTTTCTACCTGTGGAACAAAAGCCCTAATCTATGGAGAAAAAAAGCACAATAACATGTCCTCAGGGGATTGGTGGAGACCTGTTGCAGTTGGAAGAAAGGGACAGGAATAGAAACCTCTATCCCCAGATGAGGGGCAGAGATGCATGGTGGACCCAGAACTGTAGCTATGAGAAAACAGGAGCACTAATAACACCCCGCCCTGAAACCTGGGGACACGGTACCTAAGACTAAGACCAAACCAAACAATAGAATACTCCCTCACTCTACACTCACATTCAAATAGTCACACCCTGTGGAACAAGAGACAGTGGGATATTGGCAGGAGAGGTGTAAGAATGCGGAAACACATGTTAACTAGTTTGATGAAAATATTTCAAATTGTATATAAGACCAGCACATTGTACCCCATGATTACATTAATGTGCACAGCTATGATTTAATTTAAAAAAAGGAAAGTTGAACAGGGGAAAAAAAAATGCGGAAACAGACCATCCTGAGGCACAGTGCAAAGGAAAGGCCTAACGCTCAGAGTATGGCAGATATTGAGGAAAATTCTCTGGAAAATCACCTCATGTCCTTTTAATATATTTTTTTATTATTTGAGACAGAATCTCACTTTGTTACCCTCAATAGAGTGCTGTGGCTTCATAGCTCAAAGCAACCTTAAACTCTTGGGCTAAAGTGATTCTCTTGCCTCAGCCTTCCAAGTAGCTGGGACTACAGGTGCTCGCCACAACTCTGGGCTATTTTTAGAGATGAGATCTGGGTCTTGGCTCAGGCTGGTCTCCAACTCCTGAGCTCAAGCAATCCACCAGCCTCAGCCTCCCAGAGTGCTAGGATTATAGGCGTGAGCCACCATGCCCAGCCCTGATGTCCTAAATATAACATATTCCCACAAAAACTTGAAGCTTTGGTGCCCTAAAAGAACCCATAAAGCAACAACAAACCTCAAACCCAGTTTAAGTCCTAACCAAGTTGACCAAAATGCCACATAAAAGCCTGAGCCAGAGGAAAGACAAGGCTGTTTCCAAGCATAAAAACTATTTATCTCACTCCCTACTATCCTATACAAAATGTATGGCTTCCAACAAAAATTATGAGGCATACAAAATGACAAGAAAAAGCAACACTCTACCAAGAGACAAGTCATCAATAGAACCAGATGTGACACAGATGTTTGAAGGACCAGACAAGGAATTTAAAATAGCTGTGATTAACACGTTTAAGACACTAATGGAAAGGGACCATATTCACGATCAGATGGGAATTTCCGCAAAGGGGGAGAAAGTAGGAACCAGTCAAATGGAAGGGCCAGAAATGAAAGGTAGTTAGAGACAAAGAATGTCTTCACAGGCTCAGTAATGGAATCAGCCCAGCCAAGGAAAGACTCAGAGAACTTCGAGAAAGTACCCAAACGAAAACACAGAGGGGGTCAAGGGTGACAAAAGATACAACAAAAACAGGACCGAGCCTATCAAATAGTCTAATCCACATGCAATTGGAATCTTAGAAAGAAAAAGGGAGATACTAGGGCAGAAGAATTGAAATTTAATTCAAGTTGAAGAAATGATGTTCCCAAAATTAACTATGGACAGCAAAGCACAGATATGAACTCAGAGAATACCAAACAGGGTGAAGACAAAGAGAAATGAATAAAGTGTCCAAGCATATCTTAATCAAACGACTGTGAATAAGAAAAAAAGAGAAAAAAAATAAGAGAAAAAGAGAAGATATCAAAGGCAGAGAAGAAAGGCAAATTACACAGAGAGGAAGAGAGGTAGAGTCAGGTACATGTGCTGTTAGAAAACTCGTAAGCCACAAGATAATCAAATAACATTGTTAAAGTGCCAAAATGAAAGAATTTTAAATGTCAACCAAGAACTCTCTACCCAGTGAGAATATCTTTCAAACATAAAGCAATGAAGACTTCCTTTGACAAAAACTGAGAACCTTTATGCCAACAGACCTACAGTGTAAGAAATATTAAAGCAGCGGTTCTCAACCTGTGGGTCACGACCCACAGAAAATGTATTAAAGGGCCGCAGCATTAGGAAGGTTGAGAACCCCTGTATTAAAGGAACTTCTTCAGGTGAAGGAGAATGATATCAAACAAAAATTTAAATCTACACAAGGAAGTAAAGAGAGCTTGGAATATAATAAATGCAGACAAAGGAAAATTAATTTTTCTTGTTTTCAATTACTCAAAAAGAAAACTCTTAAGGAAAATTAATTGATATATATTTTGTGTTTATAGAATATGCAAAGTAAAATGTCGATAATATAAAAGTAAAGTGTTTGTGTTTAAGGTCTGAGAAGACATGTGTTCATATAAGGCCCTTACACTATGGGTGAAACAGTATAATAGTATTTGAAGGTAGGCTCTAAGGATGTGTATTAAAACAAGGTTGGCTTGATGAAGAAACTGGAGAGAAGGTATGTGAAAAGAATGCAGATGGTTATTCCAGCTGTGAAGGCTGGGGTGGCTGTGCTTTCACAATCTTGGGGAAGTCCAGATAAAAACACACCACAGCAAGCACAAGAGAAAAACATGCTGGATTCCTACTCTGTAAAAACCATGGTTCTGAATTTTACTCCCAAACACCTATGTACCATTGTCCCCCAGTGTTGTGGTCTGAACCTGTCATGTGCCCTTTGACCTTGGTGAGTCTGGGGTCACCCAGTATGAGAAGGACCCTTGGTTAAAGAGGAAAGAGCAGCGTGTGGCAGAGAGCCCTTGCTCTGGGGGAGCCCTGGCAGAAAGCTCTGGATGTCTGTCTTCCCCATAGATAAATATCCCCCTTGCAAGGGATGCGGTTGACAGCATTGGCACCCCCATCTGGAGACTTGCCCCCTGTGGTTCACAGAGCATATTAATCATCATCATTGTCACAGACCCCAGGAGGAGGAAGCTGGAGGTTTCTTCCTTCCTTTCTCTGCTGGCAGCAAGTGACAACAGGATTATTTGCTCTTTGGATTTAAGAGCATCAGAGGTTTGGGCCAGTCCTCTGCGTAGACTTAAGGGCCACTGACGGCCTAATTTAGCATCTTTTGCTCCTAGTAATCCAGGTAACCTTTTACGGGGGCAATAAGAGATCCTGACAGTGCAGGAAAAGTGAGGGTGAGGGAGCACACTCTGCATTGTGAATTTGTGGCTTAACTCGTGGCTTCTTCAACATCTGAAATAGGAATTTGGGCTTAAGTAGAGCGTATTTATCATTAAAGAATAAAATTCTGACTTTATGGGGGCAAGACATGATTGCAAGAGGGACTTTGCCTAACAATTGCAATCAATGTAACCTGGCTTATTGTACCCTCAATGAATCCCCAACAATAAAAAAAAAAAAAAAGAATAAAATTCTGGGTTGAAATTTCAAAGAAAAAGAAATGTGGGGGACAGAAACAAGAAGCAGCAAGGTATATTCACTCCACTCGCGCCATTTGATCTGCAGGTTTTGTCACAGAGGCTTTTCTCAGATTCTAGCTTGTATTTGACATGAATGTAAGAAAACATAAATCACGGGTCTAGGTCGGTCCTTAAAGTATGCATTTTGCTCAGGCCTTAAAGACCAGTGAAATCTAAAACACATTTGATTATGTCTTGTAGGAAAACTGGATTTTAGATCTGTATTTGTACATGTAAGCAGCATGCAGGGTTCCAAGGAATTAATAATTATTTAATATTTTGATATATTAAATATTAATATAAAAATATCAGATGGTAGCCGTCTGTAGGTTCCTGTGATGCCCACAGAATAAGGCGTGTTGGAAACTGTTAGGAAAGTGGCCCCTAAACTTGCCGGCTGAATGGGGAGGCCTCTGTGGATGCAGCTCCCACTCAACACCGTCCTCAGCATGGCAGGGCGGGCAGAGCTGCTGAGCACACCATCGCCACACCCTTGAGGTTGGACGGAAAACGCAGTAACAGGCAAAAGCCAAGTTCAGAGCACTCAGAAACTGGCTGCCTGATAATAATAGCTCACATTTATCAAGCTCTTGCAAAGCGCCCGATACCATGCCAAGACACCACAGAGACAGTTCTCAACAACCCTCATAGGGTTACACTATTGTTATCCCTATTTCTACAGACTAGAAACTGAACTTTCCAGAGGGTACATAACTGCCCAAGGTCACACAACTTGTAAATGACTGACTCCAGAGCCTGCATTTCCAGCCAGTTGCACTCTACCACTTACCACATGTCACCTGGAGGATGTTCACCCAGCTCCTCCAATATCTATCAAGCATTTACTGTCTTAAGCCCCAGTGGGAAATGGTGAGCAGGGTTACTCATTTAATCAACCAGCATTTATGGAGCGGCGCCTCTGCACCAGACCCCGTGCCAAGCACTGGGGCGCAGACGTGATCTGAGTTTGCTCCCTGCCTTCTGGGAAAGCACAGACTGCGGTGGGCACAGAGAAGTCACTCGACGGTCCCGAGCACCCTGTGCTGTCGCGATTGAGTTGTTTCACAGACACAAGGCAGCCTAAGGCGGTCAGGGAAGGCTTCCAGGAAAAATAAGAGTTAGCTGGGTAAAGACTGGGGACGGGAACACGCTAGCCAGAGAGAGCATGGCGGTGAAAGAGCATGACATCCTCAGGAAACAAGTCTGTCGTGCCTGGAGTTAGAGAAAGGTGAGGACATGAGGAAGGACCCTGAAAAATCTTAATTCTGCTTTTCAATGTAATGTATTAAAGCTCTGGGGTTGAGGGTCTCTCAGAGCATTCATAAAGAAAATTCTTTTGTTTTTTGGTTTTTGTTTTCTTTAGACAGAGTGTCACTCTGTTGCTCTGGCTAGGATGCCATGGTATCACACCTCCCAGCAACCTCAAACTCCTGGGTTCAAGCGATCCTCTTGCTGCAGCCTCCCACATAGCCTCCCACATAGCATAATTTTTATATTAACATTTAACTACAGGTGCCCACCACAAAGCCCATCTAATTTTTCTTTGTCTTTGTATTTTTTTTTTTTTTTATAGAGACAGAGTCTCACTTTATTGCCCTCAATAGAGTACATGGCATCACACTGCTCATAGCAACCTCCAGCTCCTGGGCTTAGGCAATTCTCCTGCCTCAGCCTCCCGAGTAGTTGGGACTATAGGTGCCTGCCATCATGGCCGGCTAAATTTTTGTTGCAGTTCAGCTGGGGTCAGGTTTGAACCCACCACCCTCAGTATATGGGGCTGGTTCCCTTACCACTGAGCCACAGGTGCAGCACTAGTTTTTCTCTTTTTAGTGGAGGTGGGGTCTCCCTCTTGATCAGGCTGGTCTCCAACTACTGAGTTCAAGCAATCCACCTGCCTCAGCCTCCCAGAGTGCTAGGATTACAGGAGTGATCTGTCTTAACCAAGACATTCAGTTTATCCTGTGCTACAGACTGAATGTTTGTGTTGTCCCAAAATTCCTATATTGAACCTAACCCCTAATGTGATGATATTAGGAATTTTTTCTCACAACAACCACCCTTGGGAGAGCCTGGGGCCTATAGGAGGTGATTAGGTCATCAGGGCAGAGCTTTCATGAATAAGACCCCAGAGAGCTCACTTGCCCTTTCTGTCAGGTCAGGTTATAGCAGGAAGATGTGGTCTATGGGCCAGGAAGAGAGCCCTCAGCAGACCCTGAATCTGCCAGTGCCTTGATCTTGGGCCTCTCGGACTCCGGAACTGTAAGAAATAGACTCCTGTTTTTCATGTGTGACAGTCTACGGTATTTTGTTATAGCAGCCACTGGCCCAAGAGAGCCCGGATTCCAGTCCATTTAGTCCTCCAATAAATACTTACTATAGACCAACTGTATACAACACACATGTGCAAGGCGCTGTGATGGGCACCAAAGGAGAAAACCAGGGTCTGCTTTCACAGACAGGTAAGCAGGGCACGGCTGATATGCCAACAGGCAGTCAAAAGTGTCTTTACTAAGGCCTCAGTGGTGTGGTGGTCTTAACTTCACAAGGTCTGCTTAACCGAATTTTGAACAAAAGGGATTCTAAACAATTACCTTCAGCTCAAATTTTCGGGGTTCTCAGGCAACTCTATCTTATCACTACCACTATTCTGTTACTACCAACCAGAGCACTCAAAGTTCTCTCTTGTAGATATTCAGCTAAATCCTAGAAACACCCTATGAATTAAAAGTAACTAACATCTTATTAAGGAAAATAAATTTCATGTTGATGTAGAAACAACCCCAAGGAGGACCCTAAACAGCAGTAAAATAAGCAAAGTAATAGATTAGTGAAAAAAAATTTAAACCCATGCTTAATTTCAGGGACTGCTTGCCAGGGCTCCCCCACCATGCCCAGGGAGAGATGTCCAGGTTGAAGGTGGTGGATGCATTGCCTGAGAACAGAAGCTCTTTTGACCAGGAGTTCATGAACTTTGATAAAACAGATTTTCAGGCATTCCTTTCATTTTTAAAAATCTTTTTAAATTTTATTTTATTTTATTTTTAGAGACAGAGTCTCATTTTATCCCCCTTGGTAGAGTGCTGTGGCATCACAGCTCACAGCAACCTCCAGCTCCTGGGCTTAAGCAATTCTCTTGCCTCAGCCTCCTGAGCATCTGGGACTACAGGTGCCCGCCACAATGCCAGGCTATTTTTTTGTTGTTGTTGCAGTTTGTGTAGGGCCGGTTCAAACCCGCCACCCTCAGTATATGTGGCTGCCACCCTACCCATGGAGACACAGGTGCCACCCCAGGCATTCCTTTCATTAAGAATTCTTTTTTGCGGGTGGCGCCTGTGGCTCAAGGAGTAGGGCGCTGGTCCCATATGCCGGAGGTGGCGGGTTCAAACCTAGCCCCGGCCAAAAAACAAACAAACAAAAAAAAAATCTTGAGTCCCTTCAAGGGGCAATCCATTACCAGCTGACTTGCTATCCCTCCCTCTATTGGAAATCACATCTTACAGTTGCCATCTGATTGAACTATCATGGGCTGAAGAGGAATTAAAGATAGACTGAAGGAGAAGAAAAAAAAAAATTCTTTTTTGCATCAGCACTTGCGGGGAACTCCGTAGGAGCTGCGCTGCGACTGCAATCAGGGCCCGCCTGGACCTCGGTAAGAGCTGCGCCATGACCCGTGACCTGCGACCCATGCCCTCCAGGCCTCCACACGCCCTGGAACCACAGGAGCCTCGCAACCCCACGTCCTCCCTCCTGTATCCTCCCTGCCTCAACATCGGCATGCTCATCTGGCCAGGGACTCTGGTAGCCGCGTGCCCTTCAGAGCCCTCCCTGCCTCTGTGCGCAGCCCTTCTCCTGGCCAGAAACTGTTGGAGCCTTGGGCTCTCTGTGCCAAACTCACTGGGTGCCAGGCACTCCCAGAACTGTGTGCGCCAGCCCCTGCCCTGTTGCTGGATCCGGGTGTGTCACACTCCAGAGCTGCTTCCACAACCAAAACTCCCTGGCTGGGGCAGCCCCAGAGGAACTACACAGGGTCACTCCCTACAAATATCCAGCAACAATAGAGTGATCCCACTGGGGTCTAATCTTGGAGAGTCACCTCCCCAACTCTGAGGACGGCCAGAGGCAACAGTGAAAAACAATCATGAGGTGAAATCAACAGAAAAACTCTGGAAACATGAATAATCAGAGCAGATCAACTCCCCCAAGGATCAATGGGGCGGACACAGCACAAGATCCCATGCACAAATAGCTGAGATGTCAGAAATCGAATTCACAATCTGGATAGCAAATAAGATCGAATTAGAATTCCAAGCAGTAACCCAAAAGATATCTTGAGAATTCAATGAATTCAAAGACCAAATGAATAAAGATTTTGACACATTGAGACAAGAAGTTGCAGCCCTCAAAGATCTCAGAAACACAGTAGAATCCCTGAGTAACAGAATGGAGCAAGCAGAAGAAACGATTTCTGACATTGAAGACAAAGCTTTCAAATGCTCCCAAATTCTCAAAGAGGAAGAGAAATGGAGGGCAAAAACAGATCACTCTCTCAGAGAGCTCTGGGATAATTTGAAGAAAACCGATATTCATCTTATAGGGATCCCCAAAAGCAACGAAGTGGCTTCACAAGGCAGAGTCTCTTCTCCATGAGATTATGAAGGAGAACTTTCCAGACATGCCAAGAAATTCTGAAATTCAGATAGCAAACAGTTTCAGAACTCCAGCATGACTTAACCCAAATAAGACATCCCCCAGACACATCATAATCAATTTCACTAAGGTTAATATGAAGGAGAAAATTCTGAAAGCAGCCAGACGAAAGGAAACCATCACCTACAATGGAAAGAATATTAGAATAACTGCAGATCTCTCTGCTGAAACCTTTCAAGCTGGAAGAGGACAGTCATCGACTTTTAATCTTCTAAAACAAAATAACTTTCAACCCAGGATCCTGTACCCAGCTAAACTGAGTTTCATTTATGACAGAGAAATTAAATACTTTATTGACATTCACATGTTGAAGAAATTTGCCATAACTAAACCAGCTCTCCAGGATATTCTTAGACATATCCTTCATAAAGACCATTGTTATCCTCCACCACAAAAGTAAACCCACACAGAAAATTTTGATCAAATTACAACTTCCACAGTCGCAAAAGGATTAAAAACGTCCACCAGACTCTTGAAAGTCATATCAATATTCTCAATTAATGTGAATGGTTTAAATTATCCTCTAAATAGGCACAGGTTGGCTGACTGGATACAAAAACTCAAGTCAGATATCTGCTGCATACAATAATCTCATCTTACATTAAAAGACAAATATAGACTCAAGGTGAAGGGATGGTCATCTATACTCCAGGCAAATGGAAACCAGAAAAAAGCAGGTGTTGCAATCCTATTCACACATGCAATAGGCTTTAAACCAGCCAAAGTAAGGAAGGATAAGGATGGACACTTCATATTTGTTAAATGTAATACTCAATATGATGAGATTTCAGTTATTAATATTTATGCACCCGACCAGAATGCACCTCAATTTATAACGGAAACTCTAACAGACATGAGCAACTGGATTTCCTCCAGTTCCATAGTAGTTAGAGATTTTAACCCCCCTTTAGCAGTGCTGGATAGATCCTCCAAAAAGAAGCTAAGTAAAGAAACTTTAGATTTAAACTTAACCATTCAACATCTGGACATAACAGACATGTACAGAACATTTCATCCTAACAAAACTGAATATACATTCTTCTCATCAGCCCACGGAACATACTCCAAAATCGACCACATCCTAGGCCACAAATCTAACCTCAGCAAATTTAAAAAAATATAAATTATTCCTTGCATCTTCTCAGACCATCATGGAATAAAAGTTGAACTCAATAACAACAGGAATCTGCATACTTATAAAAAACATGGAAGCTAAACAACCTTATGCTGATGGATAGACGGGTTATAGACGAGATTAAGAAGGAAATCACCAAATTTTTGGAACAAAAGAACAATGAAGATATGAATTATCAGAACCCCTGGGATACTGCAAAGGCTGTCCTAATAGGGAAATTTATAGCACTGCAAGTCTCCCTCAAGAAAATGGAAAGAGAGGAAGTTAATAACTTAATGGTACATCTAAAGCAACTGGAGAAGGAAGAACATTCCAACCCCAAACCCAGCAGAAGAAAAGAAATAACCAAAATCAGAGCAGAATTAAATGAAATTGAAAACAAAGGAATTATACAGATCAATATATCCAAAAGTTGGTTTTTTGAAAAGATCAATAAAATAGCTAAACCTTTGCCCAAACCAACCAGGAAAAAAAGAGTAAAATCTATAAATTCATCAATCAGAAATGGTAATGATGAAATAACAACAGACCCCTCAGAAATTCAAAAAATCCTTAACGAATACTACAAGAAACTCTACTCTCAGAAATATGAAAATCTGAAAGAAATCAACCAATACCTGGAAGTACACCACCTACCAAGACTCAGCCAGAATCAAGTGGAAATGTTGAACAGGCCTATATCAAGTTCTGAAATAGCATCAACTGTACAAAATCTCCCTAAAAAGAAAAGCCCAGGACCAGATGGCTTTACATCAGAATTCTACCAAACCTTTAAAGAACTAGTACCTATATTACTAAATCTCCTCCAAAATATAGAAAAAGAAGGAATATTACCCAACACATTCTACGAAGCAAACATCACCTTGATCCCCAAACCAGGAAAAGACCCAACAAGAAAAGAAATTATAGACCAATATCACTAATGAATATTGACACAAAAATACTCAATAAGATCCGAACAAATAGAATCCAACAACATACCAAAAAAAATTATACACTATGACCAAGTGGGATTTATCCCAGGTCTCAAGGCTGGTTCAATATATGTAAATCTATAAATGTAATTCCGCACATAAACAAACTAAAAAATAAAGACCATATGATTCTCTCAATTGACGCAGAAAAAGCTTTTGATAACATCCAGCATCCCTTCATGATGAGAACACTTAAGAAAATTGGTATAGAAGGGACATTTCTTAAACTAATAGAGGCCATCTACAGCAAACCCACAGCCAATATCGTATTGAATGGAGTTAAATTGAAATCATTTCCACTTAGATCAGGAACCTGGCAAGGTTGCCCATTGTCTCCATTGTTCTTTAACATTGTAATGGAAGTTTTAGCCATTGCAATTGGGGAAGAAAAGGTGATCAAGGATATCCTCATAGGGTCAGAAGAGATCAAACTTTCACTCTTCACAGATGATATGATTGTATATCTGGAAAAGACTAGGGATTCTACTACAAAACGTTTAGAAGTGATCAAGGAATACAGCAATGTCTCAGGCTATAAAATCAACACCCCTAAATCTGTAGCTTTTATATATACCAACAATAACCAAGTGAAAAAACAGTCAAGGACTCTATTCATTTCACAGTAGTGCCAAAGAAGATGAAATATTTGGGAGTACACCTAACAAAGGACGTGAAAGATCTCTACATAGAGAACTATGAAACTTTAAGAAAATAAATAGCTGAAGATGTTAACAAATGGAAAAACATACCATGCTCATGGCTGGGAAGAATCAACATTGTTAAAATGTCTAAACTACCCAAAGCAATATATCATTTTAATGCAATTCCTATTAAATCTCCATTGTCATATTTTAAAGATCTTGAAAAAATAATACTTCGTTTTATATGGAATCAGAAAAAACCTCGAATAGCCAAAACATTAATCAGCAACAAAGCAGGAGGAATCATGCTACCAGACCTGAGACTGTGCTATAAATCGATAGTGATCAAAACAGCATGGTACTGGCACAAAAACAGAGAAGTAGATGTCTGGAACAGAATAGAGAACCAAGAGATGAATCCAGCTACTTACTGTTATTTGCTCTTTGACAAGCCAATTAAAAACATTCAGTGGGGAAAAGATTCCCTATTTAACAAATGGTGCTGGGTGAACTGGCTGGCGATCTGTAAAAGACTGAAACTGGACCCAAACCTTTCACCATTAACTAAGATAGACTCTCACTGGATAAAAGATTTAAACTAAAGACATGAAACTATAAAAATACTTGAAGAAATTGCAGGGAAAACTCTTGAAGAAATCGGCCTGGGTGAATATTTTATGAGGAGGACTCCCCAGGCAATTGAAGCAGTATCAAAAATACATTACTGGGACCTGATCAAACTAAAAAACTTATGCACAGCCAGGAACATAGTAAGTAAAGCAAGCAGACAGCCCTCAGAATGGGAGAAAATATTTGCAGATTATACCTCCGATAAAGGGTTAATAACCAGAATCCATAGAGAACTCAAATGTATTAGCAAGAAAAGAATATGTGATTCCATCTCAGGGTGGGCAAGAGACTTGAAGAGAAACTTCTGTAAAGAAGACAGATGCATGATGTACAAACACATGAAAAAGAAGCTCATCATCCTTAATCATCAGAGAAATGCAAATCAAAACTACTTTGAGATATCATCTAACTCCAGTAAGAGTAGCCCACATAATAAAATCCCAAAACCAGAGATGCTGGCGTGGATGTGGGGAAAAGGGCACACTTCTGCACTGCTGGTGGGAATACACACTAACATGTTCCTTCTGGAAGGATGTTTGGAGAATACTTAGAGACCTAAAAATAGACCTGCCATTTGATCCTATAATTCCTTTATTAGGTTTATACCCAGAAGACCAAAAATCACAATATAACAAAGACGTCTGTTTATTGCAGCCCAATTCATAATTGCTAAGTCATGGAAGAAGCCCAAGTGCCCATCGACCCATGAATGGACTAGCAAATTGTGGTACATCTATACGATGGAATATTATGCAGCCTTAAAGAAAGATGGAGACTTTACCTCTTTTATGTTTACATGGATGGAGCTGGAACATATTCTTCTTAGCAAAGTATCTCAGGAATGGAAGAAAAAGTATCCAATGTACTCAGCCCTACTATGAAGCTAATTTATAGCTTTCATATGAAGGCTATAACCCAACTATACCACAAGACTATGAGGAAAGTGCCAAGGAAGGGTAAGGGAGGGGGGAGGTTAGGGGGGAGGGAGGGTAATGGGTGGGGCCACACCTATGGTGCATCTTTGAATGGGTACAGGCAAAACTTACTAAATGCAGAATACAAATGTCTACATACAATAACTAAGAAAATGCCATGAAGGTTACGTTGAACAGTTTGATGAGAATATTTCAGATTGTGTATGAAACCAGCACATTGTACCCCTTGATTGCACTAATGTACACAACTATGATTTAACAATAAAAAAATAAAATAAAATAAAAAATAAACCCCCCCAAAATAAGAATTCCTTTTTGCTAAAAAATGATATTAAGTACTTTTTTTTTTTTGTAGAGACAGAGGCTCACTTTATTGCCCTTAGTGTAGTGCCGTGGCTTCACACAGTTCACAGCAACCTCCAACTCCTGGGCTTAGGCGATTGTCTTACCTCAGCCTCCCGAGTAGCTGGGAGTACAGGAGCCCACCACAGCACCTGGCTATTTTTTTGTTGCAGTTTGGCCGGGGCCAGGTTTGAACCCGCCACCCTTGGTATATGGGGCTGGCGCCCTATCCACTGAGCCACAGGCACCACCCGATACTAAATACTTTTAATCTTTTCCCCCATAAACTAGATGAACTCCATTCCTTTCACATTTCCTCATAAGACTCGTTCCATAAGACTTTAATCATTTTTTTGTTTGTTTGTTTATTTGGTCTCTGTTTAGAGATTATGCTCAAAGTGCAAGACTGGGACAAATAATAACAATGAATTACAATGAGTTAATGGATTTCAATATTGCTCTTTCTCCTAAGGATGAAAAACACATTTTTTAATGTTTTAATCCATTTCATGCCACTAGCCACCTGTGGACTCTTAGGCAAGTCATTAACATTCTGGGGTCTCAGTGTCCTCAGCTGTCACCCAAGAGTTAAAGTGGATACTAGAAGTTCTCTGACAGATCTCCCAGCCCCCAAATTCTATAATGTAATGATATAATAATAATATTACCCCTTCAGACAGCACCACAGTATTCTTGAGGCACCTGTTGGCTTTAGCCTAAATACCATCAAGTTTATTGCTAAAGGTAAAATTCTTAAAGAAATGCAAAGAGAATAAATAAATATGCTCATCAGTATATTTGCCATAACTAAAGTTTATCCCTAGAATACAATTTAGTATCATGTTAGAAAAAACATTATGATAAATATTAGCAGAATGATTTAAAAAGTATGAATAAAGGAGTAGATTGCTCAAAAAGAGATTTGATAAAATTGTACATTTTGGGGAATTTTTGAACAGTAAGGTTTAAGCATAAAATGATTCTTCCATAATAAACATTTACTTAAAATTAGGAGTCACTATACTTAACAGTGACAAATTACTTCCATTTCCAAACAGAACAAGAGTATGCATTATTGTACTTAAGATTTCTATATTACTAAAAATTCCTGCCATTGTGATAAGTCATAAGAAAGTGGGGAATCAATATAGAAATAAAGAGAAGATCCCCAAACACAAACCACGTATAGTGGAAATGCAGCTTAATAAACTAAAAGCTACTTGTAATGATCTAGAAAATCTAGTATGGCCATAAAAAGGAAGAAAAATTAACAAAAAAGAAATCCCATTTCTGTATCAGTGCAAATATTATCTGCTATTTAAGCTAATATGGTGTGCTTTATTATTTAGCTATTTATTATTATTCATTTCTCCCAAACCTTAATGAGAGAAAGATAGGATAAGTTAAACGAAAGCCAGCACATGCCTTGCACCTGAACCTAATGTTCGAAAAACAAAATTAGTGGTGGCGGGGGACATGGGGAAAAAGAAAAAAGAAAAAGAAAAACAAAGTTAGTGCAATTCCGATCAAAATATCAAAATGTAATGTCAAAATGTAAAGAATTTAATATAATAATCATAAAATGAAAAACATAGATGTGTGTTAAATCAAGTATTTTTAAATGGTGATATTGCTCTGGGGAATGAATAGCTGTCAATTTAAAGGAAAAAAAAACATTATAGGCTGTAATAAACTCCAGTTGAGTGAAACAGTTAAATATATGGGGCTTTTCTTTTTAAAAATGCAGTGATACCATCCCTCCAATTATTAATGGAAACTCATTTCCCTTTATTATCGGGCAAATAAAAGAAATAAAAAGTAGATGAATTTTATTATTAAAATATTAAAAATGTGTTATACTAGAGATATTAAAAAAAACCAACATGGATATGACTATTGCCTTCATGTCTAAACTTTCACATTTAAAGAAAGCCATAAGCTTGATAACAGGCCCTCACTGTGCACATTGGATGTAAACAGACATCATTTAGGAAAAAATGTTTGCACTTGGATGGTTATCAAGGAAATATTAATTAACCAAAATATGCACTACAACTTCACAACTATTTAAATTATCAAAAATACTAAAGAAGAGTGCAGGGGAAACCCTTGAAGAAATCGGTCTGGGCGAGTATTTTATGAGGACGACCCCCCGGACAATTGAAGCAGCTTCAAAAATACACTACTGGGACTTGATCAAACTAAAAAGCTTCTGCACAGCGAAGAACACAGTAAGTAAAGCAAGCAAACAGCCCTCAGAATGGGAGAAGATATTTGCAGGTTATGTCTCTGACAAAGGTTTAATAACAAGAATCCACAGAGAACTCAAACGCATTAGCAAGAAAAGAACAAGGGATCCCATCGCAGGCTGGGCAAAGGACTTGAAGAGAAACTTCTCTGAAGAAGACAGGCGCACGGCCTTCAGACATACGAAGAAATGCTCATCATCTTTAATCATCAGAGAAATGCAAATCAAAACTACTTTGAGATATCATCTAACTCCAGTGAGACTAGCCTATATCACAAAATCCCAAGACCAGAGATGTTGGCGTGGATGCGGAGAAAAGGGAACACTTTTGCACTGCTGGTGGGAATGCAAATTATTACATTCATTTTGGAAAGATATATGGAGAACACTTAAGAGATTTAAAAATAAAACTGCCATTCAATCTTGTAATTCCTCTACTGGGCATATACCCAGAAGACCAAAAATCACATCACAACAAAGATATTTGTACCAGAATGTTTATTGCAGCCCAATTCATAATTGCTAAGTCATGGAAAAAGCCCAAGTGCCCAACGATCCACGAATGGATTAATAAATTGTGGTATATGTACACCATGGAATATTATGCAGCCTTAAAGAAAGATGGAGACTTTACCTCTTTCATGTTTACATGGATGGAACTGGAAAATATTCTTCTTAGTAAAGTATCTCAAGAATGGAAAAAAAATACTCAATGTACTCACCCCTACTGTGAAACTAATTTAGGGCTCTCACATGAAAGCTATAACCCAGTTACAACCTAAGAATAGGGGGAAAGGGGAAAGGGGGGGATGTGGGTAGAGGGAGGGGGACCGGTGGGATCACACCTGTGGTGCATCTTACAAGGATATATGTGTGGGGGGGGGGAAGTGCAGGGGAAAAAGCCTATGCCTCTACTTAGTAAATGTAGAATGTAAGTGTCTTAGCCCAATAACTGAAAAACGCCAGGAAGGCTATGTCAACCAGTGTGATGAAAATGTGTCAAACGGTTTATGAAGCTAGTGTGTGATGCCCCATGATCATATCAATGTACACAGCTATGATTTAATTAAAAAAAATTAATGAAGCTCTACATTGACAGAGCTGTGGGTTATACTCATACATTGCGGGCAGTAATATAAATTTATACTATCATTATGAAAGTTAGCTGGAAGTATATATTAAAATATTTCAAAATGAGCATAGGCTTTTTATACAGCAATATATCTAGAAGTATGTAGTGAGGGTGGTAATTTTAGCTACTACACTTACTGGAAAACTACTTAAGTAAGCACTGAGCTAGATGCTTTACATATATTATTCCATAGCCTTATTAATATACTGCAGGTGGACATTACTGACTGTGTTTAAAAGATGAAGAAATTGAGACCCAGAAAGGTTAAATAAGTTACTCAGGTTGGACAAAGTCAAATCTTGGTTTACCCAATTTTTCTTCTGCCATTTCATGCTAGCTCTGAAACAAAGCAAAAGAAAAACAGGAAAATGAAAGAGAAAGAGGAAGAAAAAAAAAAAGGAGAAAACAAGGAAAAGAAAGGGGAAGGATAAGAAAAGAAATAAAAATGTTTTATACTAGTCCACATGCCTCATAAGGGAAACTAGAAATAACCCAATGGCCAACAATCACAATGGGAGAAAATTCAAAATATAGAACAGCATCTGTCAAAATGATGTAAGTTGCAATAGAATATGTCTACTTACTCTATGGGAAAGCTGTTCCCTTTCCTTTCACTATTCAACATATTGTCTTTCTGTTTTGTAGACAGTGAGCCCTACATGGTTTATAAGGAGAAAAATGGCTATTCCCTTTGCATTTTTTCCACTGCGAGAACAATATACCTTATTGTTCTAAAGTTTCTTTCTAGCCAGCCTTGGTAGCTCTTGCCTGTAATCCTAGCACTTTGGGAGGCTTGAGGTGTGAGACTCACCCAGGACTTCCAGGCTACAGTGAGCTATAGTCATGCCACTACCTTCCAGCCTGGTAGTGGCAGGACGAAGCAAAACCTCGTCTCTAAAAATAAAATAAAATTTAATTTTAAAAAACATTTCTTTCTAATATGCAACTTGAAAGAATATTTTGCCAGCTGGACAAGATGGCTCAGCCCTATAATCCCAGCAACTCACAAGGCTAAGGCAGGAAGATTGCTTGAGGCCAGGAGTTTGGAACCAGCCCAGGCAACATATTGAGGCCCCATCTCTAAAAAATACAAAAGTGAAAAAATTATCCATGCCCAATGGTGCACACCTATAGTCTCAGTTACTCAAGAGGCGGAAGCAGGAACATCTCTTGAGCCCAAGAAGTCCAAAGCTGCAGTGAGTTATGATCATATCATTATACTCTAGCCTGGGCAACAGATATAATTAATTAATTAATTAAAAACTTCACCAAATATTTATTGTACTCACTTTAAAATTTGTTGTTTAATACATTGTAATAAAACATTTTAAATCCTCATGGAAAAAAATGCATGAATATACACTAAAATGACTTAATATCAAGAAACACCCTTAGATAAATGGAACTTTACCCTGAAAGTAAGAACCATGTAACCTAAATATTGTACACTCATATTAATTTGAATATAGTTAAAGAAAAAAGGAACATCCTTAAGAAAGCTTCTAGGGTATAAATGTATGATCTCAGAATGTGAATGCTCCCTTTCTTTTATGTTATAAGAAATGTTTGTTAGATTATTTTTAACTACATTTACCCTGTGCCAAGTACTTAAATCAGGGAAAACTATTTTCATGAAGAAAGCTATTAAGATAATAAGATCAGTACCCTTTAGAATGTTAAACAGTTTTTAATTATTTGAAAACTTTTTTTCAGAATTGCCAGAAAGTTTTCTTTTGTATTTAGGTAAAAACAATTTCTGGCATCAGCTTTTCTCTAAGCTAGGTCAGTCATTCGACCAGCCCATTTTAATCATTCGACCAGCCCATTTCTTTTTTTTTTTTCTTTGTTTTTTTTTTTTTATTGTTGGGGATTCATTGAGGGTACAATAAGCCAGGTTACACTGATTGCCTTTGTTAGGTAAAGTCCCTCTTGCAATCATGTCTTGCCCCCAGAGCGTGTGGCACACACCAAGGCCCCACCCCTCTCCCTCCTTCCCTCTCTCTGCTTTTCCTTCCCCCCACCATGACCTTAATTGTCATTAATTGTCCTCATATCAAAATTGAGTACATAGGATTCATGCTTCTCCATTCTTGTGATGCTTTACTAAGAATAATGTCTCCCAGACCAGCCCATTTCTTGCACCAGTACTTCTAGAATTGTGTCATGATAACACTGCTGCAAATAATAACAAGTCAGCAGGACTGGGGATGACTTGAGAGGTGCGGAGGGAGGCAGGGTATAGGGAAAATGAATTGCCTGGGTGCAAGTCCTCCTCCGCCCCTGGCTGGGAAATCTAAATTGCTCAGACTTCCTCCCCTGGAAAATGGGTGGGGGTGGAGGGGCAACCTGTCCTCCCTCATAAGGATGTTGGTAGACTGAATGGGTGCGTAAATGCCGAGGAGACAAGACTGCACCTGACTGTGTGACCGTGGGAAAGAACAGACAATGGGACAACTTGGGGAGTGTATGGAAAGCGTGTGCAAAACACTATGGATACACATTCAAAATGGGCCAGAAGGGCAGAGAAACAGTCACAGTGTCAGTCTGTCCTTCTATAACATTTCAAAATACGATTTTTAAAATTAACTTTAACTTGGCCAAGGCCGTATTTTACCAAGGACTTAAATACTAAATATAAATACAGACTCAGTAATTCTCAGAACACAGTCATTCTCTTAGAGAATCACACTTGAGAGTTAGAGATAATTGACAGGTTGCAGAATCCAGAATGATTATCGCCATCCTACACACCCCCCTTGGCAACTGCTAACGCAAAAAATGTTGGCCTGTCACACGTTCCCTTAAAAGGCAACCAGTCAAGAAATGAAACTCACGAGTGGTTACTGACCTATTTAATGTCACTGACGTTAAGACACAGCAAAATCTAGAGGCTGTTTAATAAGCAGTGGGAATTTGATGCCTATGCTAAAACTGGTAAAAATATCTATTACTGAGGGCAGAGTGGGGAGAGAGAACAAGAAGAACACACACTTACACATTATAAAGTTTCAGTTTAGCTTTAGGAAGAAAGACTATCCAAAATATCACTGAGACGTAAAATCGCCCTGCCCTGACCACTCCACCCACCTACTGAATAGCAGTCAACATGTTTTGTATCAGACTTACTCTTGGTACTATAATACACAGTAGTAAAATGCTATAATACCCAATTAATTCACACCACAATAAAACTGTTCTTTGTTCTGTAATTTCTGCTATATTATGTTACTGATAAATGAAATCTAGTTTGGTTCAAATCATGTCCCATTTTTGCATAGTGTTACTAATTTGTTCAATTGTAAATCCTCAAATAAATATCTATGAGCAAAAATGAAATCATAAAATTTAAGATCCAATTTCAAATAACGTTTCCAGCGTTTATTAGAAATAGATTTCTTTTATTTCTAATTCTGAACGTTCAAGGTTTGAGTCAGGTTAAGAAGGGCTAGTAGATTCACTTGTGTTGATTTCCTTGTCCTCCCAAGAGTCCACTAACGTGCTATAAAGTAATAAAAATGTACCAACCACAAGGACAATAGGAACAAGAGAGACCATCCGTGAATAAGAGATTCCAATAAATTTTTGGAAGACAGAAGGCAGATGGGATGCGAGTGACTGATTTAGCAAGGAAGAAGAAATCAGTTTAAACTACGTGTAATAAAAGGAGGTTATGAACAAGGGGGAAAGCAGACCCTTGGAGAGGGTGAGGCTCTGGATGTGCCAGAGATGGCGGAACAAACAGACACGGCTCAGCGCCAAACAGAAATTTGCTGAAAATTGGTCTGTAGAAGCATTGCCTCCTCCCCACTGGGGCCCGAGAGCAGGACGCTATCACTCAGCTCCCCTGCCATGGGAAGAATGCTGAGGGGTTTTCTCCATGGAAATTAACCAGGAAAAGCTCAAGATATAAAAACACCAAGTATATCAGTTTATTGGGACCACCATAACAAAGCACCACAAACAGGTGGCTTAACCAAGAGAAATGTATTTCCTCACAGTTCTGGAGGTCAGAAGTTCAAAATCGGGGTGTCCGGAGGGTTGGCTTCTCCTGAGGCCCGTCTCTGTGCCTTGCAGGTGGCTGTCTCCTCCCCGAATCTCACCTCATCTTCCCTCTGCACCATCTGTGTCCCAGTCTCCCCTTCCTATAAGGAGGTATTGGGTTAGGGCCCACCCATACGGCCCGTGTTACCTTAATTACCTCTTTAAAGGCCCTATTTCCAAATCCAGCCATATTCTAAGGTGCTAGAGGTGAGGACTTCATATATGAATTGGGGGCCACAATTCAGCCATAACACCAAGTGCAGGAGCCCCGGGGAGCCAGAGGCTGAGAGTGGATGGAGAGCCTTCCCACAGGCAGCAGACCCTGGCCCTGCCCCTCACACAGCACCAGGGGTCGGGGCCTGTCCCTGAGTGAAGATGAAAACACACCTCTGGGATGGATGAACTGATGGGCCTTCGTAAAACACATCCTGACTTCGGAGGGACTCTCTCCACAAAACGACCTTCCTCCTAAATACGCGTGACCACATACTCAGTGGGAAAGCAGATGCAATATAAACAACGGAAAATAATGAGCCCGGAAGAAACAGAGAACGTGGAGGAAGGGAGGGAAAACATTAACAACACTCCGCTGCATCTTCAGAAGGAGATACGAGGAAATAGGGTCGCCAGAGAACAGGAACAGGATGCCACGAAAGAGGGTTAATCGTGCAGGCGTCCTCAGACTTTTTAAACAGGGGACCAGTTCACTGTCCCTCAGACCGTTGGAGGGCCGGGCTATAGTTTAAAAAAAAAAAAAACTATGAACAAATTCCTATGCACACTGAACATATCTTATTTTGAAGTAAAAAAAATAAGATGGGAACAAATACAATCACATCGCCTCATGTGGCCTGCGGGCCATAGTTTGAGGACCTCTGGGGAAGATAGTGTATACTGGTCCTGGGAGATCACTCCCGTGGGAGGAAGAGAATAGAGTAAGAGAGAAACCCCAAAATTGAGGAATCAAGGAATAGTCACGGCAGTAAAAGTGCAGCACTTACCATGTCAGCGACTCCCAAAAGAGACAGCTAAAGTTAAAATGCGTTTGCTGCAACAGAGAGTAGATTGCTATTTCTCATTAAGCCTTCTGATAACATATTCACTTTCTTTTTAACTGTATGGATCTGTTATTTTGATTAGATTATTTTGATGGGGGGGGGGGGTTTTGTAACTCTTGGATAGTCACGACCTTGCTGGATATAATAGCTGTGTTCCTGGCAATCTGTGTAGGGTAATTTTTATAAATCAATCAATATTAATTATGTTTGAGCCCTGATAAGCCGAATAGATTATTCTAAGCTGTGTAGAGAAATACAGAGAATTGAAAGAAGTCCATTCCACGCATGGGTTTGTTCAGGACAACAATATTCCAAGGCAGCATGGTCCAAACACTACATAAGAGCGGCAGGCTGGTGCTGGCTTGAGAGAGGCGATGTCGTGGGCTTCCGTTCATGCAGGGGTGCGGGGTGGAGCTGAGTGTTGAGAAGCTCGTGAGTACAGGGAAGGGTGTGGAGGGCGCTGGAGGTAAAAGGACACACATGGGCACCCAGGCAGGCAGCTCAGGTGTGATTGTGAGATGAAGGAGACCAGGTTTGTAGGCGCGTAAGATTAGTGTTGGAAAAGGGAGAAAGGAGTATGTAAGGGCATCTTCAGAGGCTGTGCCAGGAGCAGATTCGATCTGAAATAATAATTCCCTGAGCATTTTTTTATGAAAACATATGCAAGATCAGCCTACTGGTGGCGTGTGGCATGCTATGACCAGAAGATTAAACCAGAGGTGGAGAAGGAGTTAAACGATGATTGCGGTGCCCCAGCAAGGAGAAGCAGTGACTGTACCCAGAGCCATGGCAGTGGGAAGGAGGAGATTAGAATCGTGAAGATGGAAACACTAGGAACTCACAGTATTTTCCTCTCCAAGGAACATTAAATGTTATTTCACCTGAATTGTCCCTGGAAATTTCTAGAATGCCATTTTAACAAATTAGAGACTTTGATCAGCATGAATTAACCACGGTTACTTTACTAAGTTGACAAGGCCAAGCAAAGAAACTCAAGGTTTTGGTTGGCATGTAGAGCATCTTCGTGGATAAAAATACGATTTCCTTTAAGCATTCTGAAATGTAAAATACCTAGAAAAATGGCTTATGGATGTCTATTCACATCCATACCGCTTTCCTACCCCCCACCCCCAGGGAGACACCCAAGTTGGAAACCGCAGACTGGACCAGAATGTCTTCATTTACAGGTGAAGAGACTTCATCCAGTGCACCACGAAATGTATCTCATGTTATTAGCAGCAGAAAATCAAAACGAGCCTCTTGCATCTTGTTTAAATTTAGTTACAATCTGCTGAGAATTAATAGGACTTACTATTTGACTAGCAGCACTTTTAGAGAACTTCGGAAAGCAAATACTGATCCTCTCATTTATCTTTTGTTTAAGACTGGCTCTTCCATTAGGAAAGGTTTGCTTAAAGCAAGGTAAACCATTATTCCTGGGTTTAACTGGCTGCCAAAACCACCACCTGGATGCTTTTCTGCAACATTGATTTCTCAGCTTTTTTTCTTATTATCCTGCCATTTTAAACAAGAGCAAGCATTAGTGTTTCTTGATCCATTATGACATAATGGCACATTAACAATCGTATTGTTTAAAAGTTCCATTGTTATGCACATGCATAAAAGGTGCTTTAACCGACTCGAGTTCTGAATACCTTTTATTCCACTCTGTGACATTTTTTTCTTTCATAACTCTGCAAATACAATATCACAAGTGTTGGGTATTAATTGCTGATTCAGACCAGCAACACTGGTCTCTGTAGTGACATGCATATTTGATGGTGCAAGTCAAGCTGCTAGGTGAACAGATGTTTGTCATTGAAGGGAAGGGAAGAGAAAGTGAAGCAGCAGTCACGGCCTCGCTTCCTCTGTGTGCTCACTGTTAAATGCTACATTTAGGGAGCAATTACGTACATTATCTTCTGAGTTATCACCACTGCAAGCATGCTGTCTGTCTGTCTATTCTCAGCTTTGATGTGGAGACTCTGCTACTAAATCTTTAACATTCAAGTAACCCAAAGCCTTGCAAAAGATCCTGGATCTTCCCTTTCCTTTTTTTTCTTTACAATAAGCATTCCTCTTATATGGGAAACTGTGATAATTTAGAATGAAATGTGCGAGAAATACTTTTTAAATCTTGTTAGCTACATTAAGTTAGATATTTAAAAGAACTATTATGTGCTACTGAAAACAGCATGGAAGGATGAGATCTATTTATATATTATATAAATATATAAACATAATACATAAATATACAAATAATATATAAATATATATGAATTATGTATACATGTAATTTTACATATATATATATATATGTAGCTTGCTTACAGCCTTGAACTTTCTCCACTTGCTCAAAGGGGGAATGTAAAATGCTAAAGCCTTTTTGGAGGGCTGGAAATGTTGCTTTTGCAATGGACAGGCTGAGTCACAGATCAGAAATTAAGGAAACAAATGCAGATTATCAAGGAATGTGGAGGGAAGTAGAAAAGAACAGGAGACTGGACTGGGGCAGAGGCAGCCCCTGGAATGAAGACTGTCCTGTGTGGGAGACGCAGGCTTGGTGATGCCCAAATAGCATAATTAAGAGTCGTGAAGCTTATGGCATTGAGTATAGTAACTGACTTCTTCGTGAATAAATGGAAGCCTGAATGACAACAGCCTGTGTTTGGGGGCCCTGTGAGGTATTGAGCTGGATAACCTACGGATGACTCTATGGTTCTGGGGGAAACAATAGAATTTCTTTCTTTTTTTTTTTTTTTTGCAGTTTTTGGCCGGGGCTGGGTTTGAACCCGCCACCTCTGGCATATGGGGGGCCGGTGCCCTACTCCTTTGAGCCACAGTCACCGCTCCAGTAGAATTTCTTTGACATGGTAACAGCACTGGTACAAGTCACAACCGTGTCTACCTGAGTGAAGAAAATGGTGGAGACAGGGAGGGAAGAGTAACGTGCCTGTAATCTCAGCACTTTGGGAGGCTGTGGTGGGAGGATCACTTAAGGCCAGGAGTTCAAGACCAGCCTCAGCAACATAGCGAGACTCCATTTCAAAAAAAAAAAAAAATTAGCTAAGCATGGTGGCTCTGTAGTCCTGGCTAATCAGGAGGCCGAGGCTAGAGGATTATTTGAGCCCAGGAGCTGAAGGCTGCAGGGATGGCATCACAGCATTCCAGCCTGGGTGATGGAAGCAAGACCCTGTGTCTAATAGAAAGGGGAGGAGGGATCATTTCTTCCTTTCTTAACAAATTCTTGCCCCAAATGCTAGAGAAGAACATAGATGAATCTGCGGGTACCACAAGAACAGCATCTGGGCCTTGTTGAGAGGAAAGATGAAAGGAGCATTATCTGGGGCATAGAGGATTCCTGAAATCATGTACGTACGGAGAAGTGATGGAAGGTAGAGTGAGAAGAGACTTCAGAAGAGAGGAAGGTAGAAGAAATGAATGTCAACGTAGGCTTGTTAAGAAATTGATAATATGATTAATTAGGAATTTTTAAAAATTGGGGAAGTCAGATAATTGCAATTAGTGCTATTTTAACAAATTATTACTATTATGACATCACAGTTTCTCTGAAATTCTTTTTAAATAAAGAGTATGAATTCATACCAGGTAGACATTGAGCATGGCTCTGTCTGAATTCAGGAGTAAAAACAGGGCCTCTGCTGGATGCTCTAGGTCTGTTTTAACCCTCAGATTCTGTGGTTTGGTGAAGGATCACCAGTTATGAAGGATAATTAACAATTTGATAAGATACTTGCAGAATATTAAGAAATTCATTCTGTTCTGGTCTAGCTACCCCACCCAGCTAAAATCTGTTATGCTTAGCTTCATGTGAAAGCCACTTTAGCGTAATCTCTAATAGTGTGAAATCCTTGCCCGGTGAGCACCTCTAATTCCATTATTTGTCAAGGTTTATAAGACAAAACTGTGAAAGTTTTAACCAGAGCTTATGTTTCACTGTGTGAAGATTATTTTCCCAGACTAATATATACACACTGAATGGCCTGATTACTCAGCATCAGTAAAGAATTAACTCCTAAAACCGTTCACCTGGACACTTAGGTGAGCGTGAAGAAGCCCAGGTTAGCTCAGAGTTTACGATGCTGACAACCTCCTCCTACACAGGAGGACAGACCCAGATCCATTGTAAGGAGTCAAAGAAAAAAAGGCAATAGATAAATAGGAATAAACACTGAACCAGGGAGATGATCAAAATCATTCATCAAAAAAAGTAGAAAGACTTTTATTTAGACTTTGAAAGATCATAAGAAATAAAAGCAAACCCAAAGAGTTTTTTAAAGTGCTTGAGATTTTTGTTCTGTTTAATTTTCATCTATTATATATAACACACAAATATTTAATACATATGCCTATACATGTATTATATACCTATATACACACATACAGATGCGTATATGTAATGGTATATGTATTATAGTGTGATATTTTAGGATTAAAGATGAGGAGGCTCTAAAGAAGCCAAAACAACAAAGAAAGGCAGAGGGAACTAAGAATACTTAAAATATATGTGTTCAATCACTTTGAATGAATAATGGATTATTTGTATTGGTATATTTTAAAGAAGCTCTTTAAATATTGGTCAGCTATTATTTATGTATTTACTTGAAAGCCACACTGTCATCAAAACTTTTAGCAGCATGATCCATGGGCATGCCTTTTCTTGTGTTGGATCCCCTGGCAGCAGAGCCTCTGACAAGGTCTGTTAAGGGAATGCTCTCAGAAGACACCTGTCATTGAGTGAGGGGGGGGAAAGAACCAAACACCAAGAAATGGGTTCAGGAAAAGTTTAGCCTCAGCCTGATTACACTAGCAGCTCCATAGTGAGGATTACAGAAATGGACCCAGAGGTTGTTGCCAAACGACACCCATTAGCTAAGAGCCATTTCCCAGAGAAAGGTGCAGGCATGAGTTGTTAGCAGCCAACACTCACCACATCTGGGGAATAGGTAAACCGAGCTGCCATGTATATATTCATCTTTCTCGGTACCTTCGTCATGCAAACAAGTCCCCAGGCTGTTAATGTTGCACAGTGCCTGTTCATAGCAGGTGTTTGACGAACGGCTAATGGGTAAATGAACACATGAATAGATGCTACAGAAAAGACACCGAAAAACAGATAAGAAATAGACAACAATACCACAATAAGCATCTATGAAACATACTCCCTGTGAAGCACAAAGAGTGAGTTATGGATTGTCTTCATCAGGTGGGAACTATTATCTTCTCCGTTTTACACCTTCAGACTGAGCTGGATGTTTTCCAGAGCCACACAGCGGTGGTGACATTAGGGCCTGTGCATTTAACCTCTTCGTTACACCAAATGTTGAGAAATCAACAAGGTGAAACAAATGGGGTAACACGAAGATTGACAGCCACTGATCCTGAGTCATTTCTAGCTTCATTGAGTGGCCTTGTTTTCCTTTGAGAAGATAGAATTAACATCTGCGTGCCCTTCCTTCTAAAAGGACAAGTCTGCCGATTCCAACATGGTCCTTAAATAAAATTAGAAATTCTGGAATCTCTGGATCAGGCAGAGTAGTTGAAACATCCGGAAGATTCTTAGTTTTCATCTCTGCAATATGGCAGATTCTCCACTGATTAAGCACATACATAATTACACATTCTATATGAGCTGTCATTATCCTGTTTGCTGATGATATGATCTTATATCTGGAAAACTAAAGACTACATCAGAAACTCTTAGATTTGATCAATGAATGCAGTAAAGTTGCAGGTTACAAAATTATTGTAAAAAAATTAGTAGTATTTCTATATACCAATAATGATCTTGCTGAGGAAAAAATCAAGAAAACAATCCCATTTACAAAGCAACAAAAATAAAATGCCTAGAAACAAATTTAACCAAGATGGTGAAAGATCTCTGCAAAGAAAACTATAAAACACTGATGAATGAAAATGCAGATGACAGAAACAAATGGAAAAACATCCCACACTCATGGATCAGAAGAATTAATGTCATTAAAATGACCATACTGCTCAAAGTAATATCACTAAAATGACCATACTGCTCAAAGTAATCTACAGATTCAATGCAATCCCTCTTGGAAGACAAGTGCTATTTTTCACAGAACTAGAAAAAACAATCTCAAAATTTGTAGAAAGCCAAAAAAAAGCCACGATAGCCAAAGCATGGCTCAGCACCTGTAGCTCAAAGCAGCTAAGGTACCAGCCACATACACCGAGGCTGGAGGTTGGAATCCAGCCCAGGCCCGCCAAAGGACAATGACAACTATAACCAAATAATGGCCAGGCATTGTGGTGGGTGCCTGTAGTCCCAGCTGCTTGCCAGGCTGAGGCAAGAGTATCACTTAAGCCTAAGAGTTTAAGGTTGCTGCTGTGAGCAGTGATGCCACGGCATTCTACCCAGGGTGACAGCTTCAGACTCTGTCTCAAAACAAACAAACAAACAACAACAACAAAAAAAAAATAGCCAAAGCAATCCTGAGCAAAAACAAATCTGGAGGCATCACATTACCTGACTTCGAATTATTTTATAAGACTGTAGTAATCAAAACAGCATGGAACTGGCATACATAAAAGCAGACACATAAATCAGTGAAACAGAAGAGAGAACTCAGAAATAAAGCCACATATTTACAGCCAACTCCAAGTGAACTTTGACAAGGCCCACAGGAATGTATGTTGGGACTAGGACACCATCTTCAATAAATGGTACTTGGAAAATTGGATATCCATATGCAGAAAAATGAAACTGGACCCCTATCGCTCACCATATACAAAAATTAACTCAAGACAGATTAAAGACTTAAATGTAAGACCTGAAACTGTGAAAATACCAGAAGAAAACCTAGGGAAAACTCTTCTGGACATTGATCTAGGCAAAAAATGTATGACTAAATTCTCAGAAGCACAGGTAACAAAAACAGAAATAGACAAAAGAGATGAATTAAACAAAAAAAAATCTTCTGCCCAGCAAAAGAAGCAATCTACAGCGTGAAGAGACAATCTCTTGAATAGGAGAAAATATTTGCAAACGATTCATCCAACAGGGTACTGAGATCTAGAATTTACAAGAAACTCAAACAAGCAAAAATAGCTATCCCACTACTGGGTATTTATCCAAAAGAAAAGAAATCAATTCATCAAAAAGACACCCGCACTCGTATGTTTATCACAGCACAATTCACAATAGCAAAGATAATAAATCTACCTAACTGTCCATCAACAGGTGAATGGATAAAGAAAATATGGTGTGTGTGTATGTGTGTGTGTGTGCGTGTGTAATGGAATATGTACTAGTCAGCCATAAGAAAGAATGAAGTTATGTATTTTGTTGCAACATGGGTGGAACTGGAGGTCATTATCTCAAGTGAAACATGCCAAGCACAGCAAATATCACCTGTTATCACTCATAAGTGGATGCTAAAACATACGTTCATGTGGCTGTAAAGAGTGGAATGATACATAATGGAGGCTCAGAAGAATGAAGAGGTGGGAAGGGGGAGGATGATGAGAAACTGGTTAATGGGTAGAACACACAGGAGTCGCGTGATGGATGCCCTAAGACACCTGCCTTGCCCACTCCACAACCTGTGCATGTAACAAAATTGGCCTTATATCCCACAGATATGTACAAATTAATCAATTGGTTGTTATATGGTTAGGCCTGCCTGTAGTTTAAAATATGCTGTGAGTATTATTGGAAGGCATGAAATTAAAACAGATGTTACCACTTCAGTATTCCTCCAAAGCACAAGTTTTCAAACTCAAAACCTCATGAATAGAATGTGGATAAGCCTCTTGTACAATGGTGGCCTTTCTAATGAGTTGCTTAGCTCTCCTTCAGGGTAATTACTATTTGTTTCTATGCTATAAATGAGACAACTGATTTAAGGGTTAAACCAAAACCCCTCTGTAATTTGCTTAATAAATTAAGGAAAATTTTGAAATAACACATTTTAAATGAATGCTAATGTTATCTTAAAGCTAGGTAAGTGGCTACTTACAAATATTTAATAATTATTTATATGAATTTGGAAAAGAGAGAACCTGTGTTGATTTCTCTTCTGTCTGTACTCAGGGGGTTGTGTTTGACTCTTGCTGTCGCTCAGCTGTGCTAATCACGACAGGGCAAACAGAATCCAAATCCACACACTCACGATGACGGTTCTGACTCTTCTGACAAGACAAATAAGTAGGTCATGATTTTATGCCAGAAGAAAATGGCCTTTTGGTGGCCAAAGGAATGACTGTTATGGGGGGCCGGGCACGGTGCCTCAAGCCTGAAATCCCAGCACTCTGAGGCCAAGGCGGGTGGATTGCCTGAGCTCATGAGTTCAAGACCAGCCTGAGCAAGAGCAAGACCCCATCTCTAAAAAATACCCAGGCGTGGTATTCAACAAATAAAATACAGGTATGGATGGGAAGAACTTCTTTTCCACATGCTGCTTCTCGTCAAAGGCCCAACCACTTTAGCAGAGGAATAACTATCCTTATAGTGGAGTCGGCTAAATCAATGGAAAGCCTTCTCATTAGAAGCATTTATAGGGATTTTTTTAATCCATTTTCATATTAATTTTTTTCTTCTGCCATGGATCTAAGTTTAAATTGCATTTCTATAAATCTGATTTCCATCCTCATAATTTTATTTTTCTCTTCTGTTTCCTTTAAATTTTTCCTAAAACTTGGGGCAGAATTGCCCAGTTATGCAGAAGTCTTAGTGTTAAAGTGTTAAGGTGTTAAATAATCTCTTCTGTTTTCATTCTATAATAACTTTTTACCATCAAATATGTAGCAGCTATCTTGTTAATAGGGTAATTATTCTCAAACAAAGACTAATTTGATTTTATAGGAACTTGGTACAAATGATTTTGTCACAAAGTACTAGACCTGGAGATGGTAACGGAAAAAATGAGGATGGTTGTTTAAAGGCTCTGAATTTGGAAGTGATCCTCCAGCTAAAAATAGGGAGGAAAAATAAATGAATGTGGGATAATTAAGAGCACAAGATGTGTTCTTCCCAGTCCTAAAATAGCTAAATATCCTAGTTCCTAAGAGCACAAGCATTGTCATAAGACAAGGTGCTTATCTAAGCCAGGTTCTCCCCTAGCCGTGTGACTTCTCTGAGCCAACTGTTTCCTTGCCAAGTGTTACCTCAGGATTGTTCTGGGATTTAATTGGATGTTTGCAAAGTGCTTTGCCTGTTGCCTCGTGTGGCATACAGCAAGTGCCTAATAAATGGTAACTACTGTTATGCACATGAGCTCACCTGTCACGTTCCTGTGTGCACAGTACACAGCCCCCCACTCACTACAGACATACGGCTGGGGATTTCCAGTAGAGAGTAGTCAGCTACCAGATTTAAAATTCCTAGAAAAGCCTTAAAATAATTTCAGGAGGCAAGAAAGAGCCTCATCCCTCTCCTCTCAGAAGAAGAATCCCAAGGTTTTAAGGGAGAGTCACCCTCATTTTCTTCAAAGAATTTACACCTTTCATATCAGCTTTATCCTGACTGCTGCTCCTGTCCCTGGAAATCCCCTCCTTTCTTTTCTTCACTTGCTTAGTCTCACATTTTCAGATCCCAACTCACGCCTTCGCTTCCCCAGGAACTGTTCCTGGTGGTCCCCACAAGTGCACACTCACACTTGCTCTCCCCCACCACCACCTCCAGAAGCTCCCCATGCAGCCCCATGACAGCCTTCCCGTGTTGAACTGTCCAGAAAGATTACTTCTCAGTTTCTGAGCACTGGCCTTAAACTCTGTGAGGGCATATCCATGGCCATATTTTACTGAATTAAATTATTTCCTTAGAGTCAAACTTACTTGGTGTCCACCTCTCCAACAAGGGGAACATTAGCACAACTATTCCAGCATCTATGTTTCTATCTAGAACATTCACTACTCCAGTAAAATATGTTTGTGTAAATGTTCAGGCTCTCAGTACTGGCAACACTGAAATATGTGTTAACTGAAAAGAAATTTGATTTAAAATCCAAACCCTTTTTCGGTTTTGTTAGTGGCATCTTTCGTCATAGGTCACGTGTTGGCTTGCAAAATCCCTTTCCCTTAGCTTTCCAGGGCCCCTTTTATCCCACTTGATCTCCATGGACCTTCCACATAATTATAAACTGGCCGTATTTGGCCATGGTAGTCAGAGCTAACATCGCAGGAGAGGAAAGTTTGAAAATAAAAGGAGGAATCATGTCAACTAAACAAAAATAATAATAAAGGGAAAGAGAAGAAAAAAAAAGAAGACAGTGTAAGCCTGATCTTCCTAGGACCTAAATTAGCCCCTAGTCACACAGCTGGTGCTTAAGCAGCACGCTGGTCTTTTCAAGATTCCAGGCTACCACTTAGGGCTGGTAGCAGGGAGACACTTGAGTGTTAGAAAGAATGGAGCCTGTAATGAGAAGAGATACCAAATGTCACATGACTTCTGATCTCCGAACTCATTCCTTTGGTTTGGAAGTTTTCTTGGCAAAGGTTTAAATCTTTATCTCGCTACTCTGTAGTTTTGTAAACCCTCAAATTGCGGGAATACTCGGAGGAGAGAAGAAGAGAAAATAGAAAGGAGAAAGGGGTATTTTAATTATTTAATTTTCTGGTTAATTCGTTTTGATGAGTACTTGTTATCTAACTGCTAAGCTCCCAAATGCTGCTGGTGCAGTGGAGAGAAAATAGGAAGCGCACAACCTAATTCTTGTCTACAATGAACATAGTTTTTCTTCATTTCCTCCTTTCAGTCCTTCCTTTACCAAGTCATTTCAAAGCATTTGAGTCTTCATTGGCGTTTTAATAAAAACAGAAAAGTTGGGTGGTGCCTGTGGCTCAGTGAGGAGGGCGCCGGCCCCATATGCCGAGGGTGGCGGGTTCGGACCCAGCCCCGGCCAAACTGCAACAAAAAAATAGCTGGGCGTTGTGGCGGGCGCCTGTAGTCCCAGCTGCTTGGGAGGCTGAGGCAAGAGAATCGCGTAAGCCCAAGAGTTAGAGGTTGCTGTGAGCCGTGTGATGCCACGGCACTCTACCCGAGGGCGGTACAGTGAGACTCTGTCTCTACAAAAACAAAAACAAAAACAGAAAAGCTAACATGATTGAATGTGCCTCCCTGGCACCTCCAGTGCCCCCGTGTTATACCTGACACAAAGTAGCTGTTCAGTGTATCTCTGTTAAATTGAATCACACCTTGGAGGTCATGTAAGAATTGAACATAGTCTACATTCATCCAGAGACATAGTCTATAAGCTTATTTGACAAAATCTATCCTATAACCCTATTTTGTGGGCTGCCAATCAATGTCCTAATTAACTCAGGAGTGAGAAGCAACGTCATCTACTCACCACCATCTTAACAAAATCTGAAATCCTTTATGCACTTATTAAATACGGGCTTATTTCAGCTACCTCCATTAGAAGGTATGCTGCCTTCTGCAGTGACTTAATTTTGCAAGTGTCCTGTCATAGTGCCCAAAGATCATGGAGCAGAATATTGGGCCTAGATATTTACTCATGATCTGGACGTGGCTCAGACTAAGGATGTTTGCTCTGAGGCTGTCCCTGAGCCACTGCGGCCACCATCCTCCAGACTCTGCTTCCACCACTGACTTGGAGTCTTTACACTGGGGCCCTTTGCTCCCAACAGCAACCTCCTGTGTGGTCTAAGTCCCAGCCTCTCTTCCTTCTTGGTTTAGTTAACAGGTGGTCTGGCTTTGACTCCACCATCCTCTAAAGCAGTGGTTCTCAACCTTCCTAATGCCGCAACCCTTTAATACAGTTCCTCATGTTGTGGTGACCCCAGCCATAAAATTATTTTCGTTGCTACTTCATAACTGTAATTTTGCTACTGTTATGGATTGTACTGTAAATATCTGATATGCAGGATGGTCTTAGGCGACCCTGTGAGAGGATAGTCGACCCCCAAAGGGGTCGCGACCCACAGGTTGAGAACCGCTTCTCTGAAGAGACAACCAGAGCAAAGAGCTCTGGAAAAAAGAGTCTAGAACACTCACTAGCGGGTAATGGAGTCAGGAGAGCTGACACCCTGGCTGATGGCAGGAAGGGCCACCAAGCTGGGCCCACCTGAAGGTGAGCACCTGGCCAACCTAAGGAAAGTCTGTCACCAGCCCCCGCCCTCCCCAGCTAGCAGGGTACACGCACCATACAGAGAATTAAAATCACTGACTGTGGCCCCCAAACAGGGAACAAGATAAAGGGTATTTGAATATATTACATCCGGACCTGGCTTGGCAAGGCTTCTCGGAGTGGGGAGGTCCCCTCCTAAAAATACTTCTAAAACCCCTGCCTTGTTCTGCGAGTGCCCAACTAAACCTAAGGCGGCCTTGATGGAGCTGAGACAGCTGGGGGCTCCCAGTTTGATGTAAACGATGTGGATTGGGATCCCGGTTCCGCCACTTCCATAACCTTGGACAAGCAAGTTATTTAATCTCTCTGGGGCTTAGTTTTTGGATCTTTAAAATGAGGATAATGACACCCTTTTAATAAGGTTATTGTAGGTGAAGTCCAAATTATAAATTACGGTTGATAAAACATAAGCTTCTAACACAGTATGTGGCCCACAGTAGCTGCTCAATAAATGATAACGCGACCTGGTGCTCTGTCCAGAGCCCTGTTGCTATTGTGTGCTGGTGAAGGTTCTGAAAAATATTCTCAGACTAATGTAGTAAGAGTAATCAACATTATCTTGAGCTAGGCTTCTCTTCTACATTTTCATAGCAGAATACACCAAGATCATTATTACACTGGTAAAGCTTCAAGTCCGGGAAGAATATTTTTCTTAAAACATTTCATAAATATCATAACAGCTTTCTCTGGAATCTCTTTATTGTGTTGACTTTTTTGCCAGTAAAATTTTCTAGGGTACTGCCTATAATGTGAATATCCGATGAAATAAAGATTCCTTGCAGAAGTCTGAGAAAATAAGTTTTTCACCCAGATGCTCGCGGCTCTCGAGCGCTCTGTAACCCCCTCCTTTGCATACTAACTATGTTTGGGTTTAGATCTGTCTTCATGAGCATTTTGCCCTTATTTCATTCTGTCAAGAAATATGTCCCACCGAGTTTGGCTCAGCAGGGCCAAACCACAGTTATTCTCATCAAAACATAGGATTGATTTGACTTTCTCAGAGAATGATCCCCACCTAAATGCAAATTAATACATTCCTTTTGGAAAGATGTTTGGAGAACCCTTAGAGATCTAAAAATAGACCTGATATTCAATCCTATAATTCCTCTACTAGGTATATACCCAGAAGACCAAAAATCACATCATAACAAAGATATTTGTACCAGAATATTTATTGCAGCCTAATTCATAATTGCTAAGTCATGGAAAAAGCCCAAATGCCCATTGATCCACGAATGGATTAATAAATTGTGGTATATGTACACCAAGAAATATTATGCAGCCTTAAAGAAAGATGGAGACTTCACCTCTTTCATGTTTACATGGATGGAGCTGGAACATATTCTTCTCAGTAAAGTATCTCAAGAATGGAAGAAAAAGTATCCAAAGTACTCAGCCCTACTATGAAACTAATTTATGGCTTTTATATGAAAGCTATAACTCAGTTATAACCTAAGAATATGGGGAAGAGGAAAAGGGAGGGGAGGGAGGGGGGATGGGTGGAGGGAGAGTGATTGGTGGGATTACTCCTGCGGTACATCTTATAAGGGTACATGTGAAACTTAGTAAATGTAGAGTATAAATGTCTTAACACAATAACTAAGAAAATGCCAGGAAGCTATGTTAACCAGTGTGATGAAAATATGTCAGCCGGTCTATAAAACCAGTGTATGGTGCCCCATGATCGCATTAATGTACACTGCTATGATTTAATAAAAAGAAAAAAAAAAAAAGAATGATCCCCACCTACTCCACCCGCCACAGCCACGGGGGTGTCTCTGTCATTCACTTTTTGTGATTAGTGGTGTAGCTTTAGACATGTGGTTCTACAAAGTAACATGTGGGTCATTATGAAAGTTTTGAGATACACAAAAATCAAGAATTATAAAATCCATGGACGAAAATAAACAAAGCCCTCCCAGCAACACTGGTGAGCCCAGCAAGTTGAAACTTTCAGGGGTGAGTCAGAAAGGATGCTGTCAGCTGTGTTTCTTGGAGGTGAAATAATGGCCCAGAACACAGTCTGTCTCAAAACTTTTGTAGTGACCCATTATCAGTGGTCATCTCTCCATTGTATTTTACTCTAAGCACTATGAGTTTTGCAAGTGTATTACTGTTTTCGTGAAATATCTGATTTTTAACTGGAGAAAAATGCTCACTACAAAGAAAATGCCAGCCCATAGCTCTTTAGGAGGGAAGACTCCAAATATATAAAAGAGAAAATCTTAAAGACCAGTTATCTGCGTGTTGACAGATTGCTGTCGCAAGCGAGGAATGCCATTGGTGGACAGTGTGCTTAATTGAAATCCCTGTGCTAAACAAGGGAAAAATAAAAATTTCAAGGAGTTGTTCGGTGCTTAGAGAATGGTACTTGTGGGATATATAAAACTGAAACAATTCTAATAACAGAGGCAACTTATTTCTTCCTCAAATGATGAAGAAGAGAAAAATACAGACAGATGTAAGTTTACTCAAAGGCAGAATCTTGAACGGGAGATGAAACTGGTGTCCTTTTCTAGTCCCGTTAGGAGGTCTCAGAGACCTGACATTGTTAGTTATGTGGAGAGGCCTGTCTGTGTAGAGAAGATTTGGGCAGCCTGTTGTGGTCTGAAAATCAGAGCCAAAAGAAAACAAAAACAAAAACTCATTTCTGCTGTTAAAAATGCAAACCACGACTGTCACTTTCATCTTCAGATGGGACATAATTCTGCTCCCTCTGCTATAATTTCCTTTCCTAATCTAGATGTATTTTGTATGCTGTTGAAAGCTGTTACAGCATTTGTTATTTAAATTAAAATGTGTTGTGAGTGAACTACAGGGAATTTGGTAAGCATTTCATTTTGAAATTTCCAATTGACCTCCCCAGCCCTCTCACATTAAATGACATAAAACAGCTTACAGACCGTGTCCTTTGCATTCTGTCCCTCTGAATAAGAAAAAGGTCTCCTTGAGATTGCTAGACATTAAATAACAATCACCTAAAAGATGAAGTGCCCATCGAATCGCAGGACTTCAGAGTTGGGCACTGGGGACATCAGCTGGACTGTGCCCCTGCGATTACATCCGCCTGGGTCTTCATCTCACCCAAGAGGTGAACAGACGTTTATCCCTAGGAGCCCTCATCCCTCTTCACTTGTGGTCCCCCTGCTGCTCTGTCACTTCTGCTTCCCTTTATATTTTAAACTTAACAGCCCAGGTTCTTGTAGCTCAAAATCTTTTTCTTTGAAGCAAAACAAAACATCGCTATTTGAGTTTGAAAGCTGTTTTAAGTGGCTGGAAGCAGTGGCTCGCTCCTATTACCCCAGCACTCTGGCAGGCCGAGGAGGGTGGATCCCTTGAGCTCAGGAGTTTGAGACCAGCCTGAGCAAGAGTGAAACCTCGTCTCTACTAAAAATAGAAAAATTAGCCAGCATTGTGGCAGGTACCTGTAGTCCCAGCTACTCAGGAAGGTGAGGCAGGAGGATCACTCAAACCCAGGAGTTTGAGGTTGCTCTGAATTAGTTGCTGAGACCATGACACTCTAGCCTGGGTGACAGAAAGAGACTGTCTCAAAAAACAAAAAAAGAACTATTTTGTAATCTTAAAGCCAAGAATGCCTTGGTGTGTCCTGGGGCTTTGCAACTTTGGCACAGCTGACATGGGATGTATCTTTGCTGGGGCTGAGGACTGTCCCAGGTACGGTCGGTTTTGTAGCTGCCTCCTGGCAAGTAGCCTCTCCACACCCTGCAAGTTTGACAATCAAAAATGTCTCCTGACATTGCCAGATTTCCTTGGGGGGAGTGGAGAATCACTCCTGGTTAAGAACTGTTGATGTGTATGCCTTGTTCAAGACAAATAATAAATAAAATGATGATTTAAAAGCCAGTTCTTTTGCCATACACATAGCTTCTTCAACACTAAATGTCATCATTTTATAAACATTTTTACTCATTAAGTGGCATTTATAATAATATTCTATTATAATGCTCTCTGGAGTCCCTATGTCATGATACTTGTCAAAAGCATAAAAAGAAGAGTCTCAGGTTGTACAAGTGGAGTGTCATAGAAAATAAAGAAGCCTGATTTAATTCTCTGGTCCTGATGGGAGAGTGACCTGGCTTCCCGGATAGCTGCGTAGTGTCGTGTTGAGTTGACTGTATGAGAGTTGTCCGCCCTCCTCACCACTGTCTGTCTGTCTGTCCAGAGGCTTAGGCGAAGAGTTACTAACAAGTATTTGTTGAATGATTTCCTGCACTGTGTTTTACCTTTGCCTCTTGGATTGGACAATTAGGTACTTTAGTCTGTGCTGGAACTAAAACTATCTTTGTCCAAATCAATTGGAGAATGTAAGTTCAGCTAGAAAGCTTGGAGGTTTCTCGTATTCCCCACTCCACATACCCAACTTAAAAAAAATATATATATGTATGTGCGTGGACATGTAGTACAGAAGCGAAGATCTGCAGGACACGCTCCCTCAGCCCTGGGGACTCAGAGAGAGAAGAAAAAGGCGACCGTTAGTGTCAGGCTGGACGCTGGTGCGTTGCATAGACCACCTCATCCATCCTCACAGCAGTCCCATACAGTGGGTACCTTCACCTCGGTTGCGTAGATGCTCGCAGTCAGCTGCAACAGGAGACAGCAGAAACCCAAACCAAGTGCGACTGAGTTTTAAGCTGTCAGAGCCCAGTGTTGCAGCCTCCTCAGACCCCCTCACCACTTCTGATGCTGCTGACGGCCTCAGCCAGCCCCTTGAGTGTGAGGGCAGGGCCTCACCATCCCCACAGAGGCAGGAGTCGCAGCAGAGCCAGCACCCAGACCCACCCAGAGCAGAGAGGATTCAGGGCTGTGCCACTGCCCAGAGTGAGCGCTCTGGCTTCCCCGCAGCTGCTCAGAGTGGATGGGCAACACACCCAGGAAGTGGCAGACTCCCTCCTCACGGGGAAAGCTGGGACCAGTGACAGGCGGGAGGCTGGAAGGAGCCAGCAGGTGAACTTCTCTCCCTCCCTCCTCCTGGGGATGACTGTCCTGAGATGATGTAGTTCCACGCAGCCTTTCTGGAGACCAGACACCAGCCATGTCTCGTGCAGCTGGGCCCAGCTCAGCAATCTTCCCTCCTCCTTCACCTCACCCTCCTTCTCCATCACAGTTACTCCCCCCCATCCCCCCCACACACACGCATTCCAATTAAAAACTTGTAAGCTTTGCTTCAGTCTCCTTTTTCTAGGGAATCCTGACTAATATAAACTTATATCCTTTAATTTATAAAAATGACAGTGCTTTCACCCATCCCTCAAAAGCCCAAGAAAAAAATAAAAACAAAACCTCGCTTAGTAGATACGTGCATGTTACCCCACACGGATGATCACTAACAGATACCTTGAAAGGAAACAATAGCCACAATATATGGGTGTGGGGAGCAGTGCACGAGACGGCACTAATTGTACCTTTGTGGGCACTTTGTATCCGCCCTAACCACCACCTGTTTTCCTCTCTTTGCTTTTAGACAAAAGGGCTGTGTTAACAGTTATCAGAGCGGAATGAGTGTATTTGTCTTACTGAAATGATCGTCTGCCACCTGGTAGGATGGAAAGTGTTAATCATGTTGGTCACCCCAAGTTCAAGTTCTATCTCTTCTGCTTATTAGATGTGCGACTTGAGAAAGTCATAGTATCTCTGGGTAGATATTTACTCACTTGTGAAGTAAGAAATAAGACTCTCTGCTCCCCTTTCCTGCAGGTTAGAGTGACACAGAGAAAGAACTTTGAAACATTATACATGCGGGTCTTGACAAAGGGAGAAAAGGGAATCCCTTTGTGTCCCGGTGGAAGCTGAGGGACACCACGAGCTGAGGAGATGGAGCCAAGTGCCCGAAACCAAGGTGGTGTCAGAGGAAAGAGATCCCCAGAGAACTCGGGATACACAGAATCTGCCCCCTCAGCATTCAGTGGAGTCCTCAATGCAGCATGCAAGGATCTCAAGCTGAGAAAAGAACTACCCAAAATGAGGAGAGGGGACAGTACCTGAAGCTCACACGGGGCTCAGAATAGTGCCTGTGTCCTGCAGCCAGAGGGAAAGCTCTGAGAATTCACAAGCCAGGGGGGGAGTCTTGCCTCAACAGTGGGGAAAAATTAACCCTAACCCAAACACTGCTCTGGTCCAACCCATCAGGTCCTAATAAAAGAAGACCTGAAAGATCAAACTGTTTCCAAATAACTAAACTCCATTCCAGAGCAAAGCTCAAGAATATTTATAGAAAAACAAAAATACCCAACACTCAAGAAAGTCAAATTGCCAATGCCTAGCCTCTAATAAAAAATGATCAGGCGTGTGAAAAATAGGTAAACATAACCCCATAATGAGGGGAAAATCAATCACAACCAACTTAGAAGTAACACAAATGTGAGAATTAGTAGGGCAGGACATTAAAACGGTTATTACAATTGCATTTCAGAGGCTCTAAAACTTACATAGAGATGTGAAAGATGTAGAGGAGAAAAGCTCAAATCGAACATGGAGAGATGAGAACTACGGTGACTGAGACGGAGGACATTCAGGGAGGGGGTAACAGAATAACACTGACTAGCAAAAAGGAAGGGACTATTCATCTATGAACTTAGACCAATCTCAAGACAATTGTGCTGAGTAAAAGAACTCAGAAAAGACTGCATGCCGTACTATTCACTTTACGTAAAATTCTAAAAACACAAAAGGTAAGCTACAAAAGCACTTCAGCAATTACCTGGGGAAAAGGGAAGGAAAAGTGGATGAGGAGACTTTGGGGGTGATGGATTATTATCAATTCTTTTTATTTTTATGATGGCTTCACAGGTGTCAAGACATATAATTTGTATGCTTCTCTGTATATGAGCTATAACTTGGTAAAGCTATTTTTATAGGCTTAAGAGACGAAAATGTGTTAAACTGCTGAACAGTATAGAAGTAAAACAATGCATAAATATAACCATGTGTTATTTTTAAATGTTGAAAATTTTATAAATTTTGAAGAATGGCAAAATAAACATATAAATCTGTAACTTTTATTACATCAAAACTTATAGAGTCCTTATACTATAGGTACAATATAGTACCTATAGTATCAAGAATCGTGTCTAAAATTTGATTTGGGGGTTCTTTCTCTTTTTTTTTTTAGCAATAAATTGGAAAATCTTTCCTTCTCTTGTGTAAAATTATATATGTATTTTCATGCTTTTTAAAATTAGAAAAACTAAGAAAGTCACAAGGTAAACTTCAGTTGTATGTTTTCTACAACTTGCTCCTTAAATTAAGAAAATGCTGGCTCAGCGCCTGTGGCTCAAGTGGCTCAGGCACCAGCCACATATACCTGAGCTGCCGGGTTCGAACCCAACCCAGGTCCACCAAACAACAATGACAGCTGCAACCAAAAATTAGCCAGGTGTTGTGGCGGGCACCTGTAGTCCCAGCTACTTGGGAGGCGGAGGCAGGAAAATGGCTGAGCCCAAGAGTTGGAGGTTGCTGTGAGCTGTGAAGCCACGGCACTCTACCCAGGGTGACAACTTGAGGCTCTGGCTCAAAAAAGAAAAGAAAATGCTATACATTTTTCTTAAACATAGTTGCCTGACACTCTGATATGAGGTTTGGGCTAAAACCCTCTGAGTGGGTAAAGACCCAAGTGCTTTCGTTCCCGTTGTACTGCTTCCTTAGCGGTGCACACCTGTGTGTGGAGCATGCCCATGACAGTTCAAATTCCTCTCAGGTTCCAAACCTGTCTGTCCTTATCTCCCCCAGTTCGATGCCGACCGAGATGAGGACGAGGTGTTCTATGACATCAGTGTGGCAGTTGACAGCAAGTTGTTTCCAAACAAAGAGGCTGCGGCAGGTAAGTCTCTGTGTCCTGTGGGCAAGGGAACACCCTGGTCACCTGCAGAGCGTCTGGGGCTTTGTGTTAATGAATGAAGCGTAGCAGACGGCTGTAAGGGTTTAAGGATGACACTGTCCTCAGAGTCTCAGACCTTCTGGTTTAAAAATAAAGGAACAGAACAAAATGGAAGGGCTATAAATCCGTACCCTTCCTTAGAGTCGCTGCTTTTCTTCCTGTCACTGCTCATGTGAATTAACAGGGAGTCACAAGGCAACACAAGACCCCTGTTAACACAGTAGAGAAAATCTAACCTGACCTGCACTTCATGTAACAGTTGGAGGTTACGGTTCCTGCAGAGCTCCCTAACTCAGGTCTCTCTCCTGCTGACTGGAACACCACCCCCTCCAATCTGATAGCCGTCCCCATCCCAACCCACAGCTCAGGTTTTGACCCTGGCCCTTCACTTCCTGAGTGCTGTTACCTGGAACTCTGCCTTTGGACACTGGTGCAGAGAACTCAGACCCTGAGAGAGCCAAGACTCCCAGCTCCGTCTGCCCCTCCTCCCCTTCTCTCTTCACTTTCTGACTCTGGGTCAAGGCATTGTCCTGACGTCTCACCTGTCAGTTCCGCGTGGCTGACTCTCCAGTCTTGGCCTCAGTCCTGACCTTTCTTCTGAGTTTAAGACCTCAGAGAGTAGGGCGGCGCCTGTGGCTCAAGGAGTAGGGCGCCGGTCCCATATGCCAGAGGTGGCAGGTTCAAACCTAGCCCTGGCCAAAATAAAAAAAAAATAAAAAAAAAAAAAGACCTCAGAGAGAAAAAAACAAAAGAAAAACGCTAACACTCAAAATTTTAAAGCACTATTCGAAGCCAGTAAGAATAGCTTCAAACAAAGGCAGAATTACAAGAAGGGCTGGGGGCGGGGGTGGCATAGTCTTCCTGGAAAGACCCACGGAGCACCGATAACTGATGTGAACTCACCTACCTAATGTTTCCAGTGAGAGTTACAAAAGCCTATTGCAGGAGAGACGGAATACCGAGACCACATAAGAGCACATAAGACCACATAAGAGACGGTCGCTACTCTGAAGAATGCTGTGACTCCCGTGATTTTCAAGTTCAGCTTTTAATTAGAGCGTGCTTTAAAATAATTTCTACCAGCAAATACCTGACTGCTAGATGTCCGCAGTTTGCTAACTCGGGGGAGGGGAAGGGTGATTTAAGCTGCCCCTTCTTTAGAACTCCTGGCACTCTGTGGCTTGTTGGTGGCCTTTGTCTACCTGAGAGCCTTGTCCTGCAGTGAGGCAACTGTGGGGACTTGGGTGCTGGCAGGTCACCTGCAGGCAGGTACTGTGCCCTCATTCTCTCCGCACCCCTGGTAGAGTATACCATACCCGGCGCAGAGCCCTGGTTTCCAAGTGTCTACCGTCCTCTCTGTCCCTCCGAGCTTCTGAAGAGAGGAGTCTTGTACTTCCAGCCCCAGTTTCTGCCAGCTCTCTGTTTCTTCCGACACCCCTGACATCAGGCCTCTGCTCCAGCCACCCCCTGCTTTCTCTCTAGCAGCCCCCCGTGAGTGCAGTGAGCCTGGGAGAGACTGCAGTGAACCAGAAGCAAATGGAGGTTCCTCCATGGCGGCAGCTCCAGGGGAGGGTTGCTGGGGCCTCCTCTCTCTGGAGAGGAAACAGAAGCCTGCTTTTGTAGGTGAAACCTCCTGGCTTGTAAATGTTGGAGACTCACCTGATAACCCAGCCGTCTCAGTGGCCCTGCTCTGTGAGCTGTCAGCCTGGAGGTTTTGCTGCTCTACTTTCTGAACTCTCTGCTTACAGAATCTCGGCGTGAAGCCTCAGTGGGAGGGGCTTGTAGTTCTCCGCCTGACACCTGACCTGTCTTCCTAGAGCCCTCGCACCCTGTACTGACCATCACTCTTCAGGGAGGCCTTGGGAATGCCAGCTTCCTCCGTGTTCCTACTGTACTCATCAAAGGCTTTGTCTTTCCTCATTCCCAGCCCCTCCTGTCTGTCATGAATCCGTTGGCTGCCATGAGGATCTCACAGAATGCTGCTCTAATCATCCTGCCCCCCAACAAAAAACCTCAGTGACTTTCTGCAGTGAGGCCAGCAGTGTCCTTAACATCGCATAAAACCCAGATCCTTGGCTTTCTTACAGTGGCCCTGTCACTGCAACATCACCTCCTTCTCACCCATATCAGCTTCCTCTGGTCCTGAATGCCTCAAGTACCTCCCTGCCTCAGGCCATTTGCACTTGCTCTTCTGGTGCATAGAAATGCCTGGCGCTATTTGCATCCCTTCACTCTCCCAACTCCATAGCCCCACCCTGCACCTGGCCAGCTCCTACTATGTGCCTCAGTGCAAATGTGATTTCCTCGAGAAGGCTTCCTTGGACTCCATCCCAGACTGGATAAGGCCCTTGCGCAGGTCCCTGTGACTCCCGGGCACACCAGGTATCCTCTGGTTACAGGGTAGAGGCATTTTCTTGGCTTCCACACATTTGTTTACAGACTGTCATTGACCTGGCCCTCTGCACCCTTGAAGTTGTATCTGCAGCCTCTCCTCCTCTGGGGAAGCCTCCACTAACACTTCCAGCAGAACCCTCTGGCTACATTGCTCAATCTCCCTGGACCTCCATTTCCTTTCCTGTTAAAGCTGGAATAATAATAGCACCTACCTTATAGCATTATTGTGAAGAGGAAATGGCTTTGTATGTGACTCATGTGTCTGTGACCCTGAAAAGGCTCTGAGTTCATATCTTTGCTGAGGATTTCAGGGCTCACAGGGGTGAGGGGGTGCCACATCTTACACAACACACCTTTCCCCCTTTTCCTGAGTCTATTTCTGTTCTCTTCGCCCCCTTTTTTTCCTCCTCCCCCTCAACTACTGTCCTGTTTACCCCAAAAATCTTACCCTTACCCTTCTTGACCAGAATAGTCTATGAACTCTCAGATTCCTCAAAGAGTTCACCGTCTATTCCCAAATATCGTCAGGCTGTTTTTCCAAAGAAGTACAGTGCTCTTCCTCAGTAGAACTCTAACCCTGCGGCCGCTAGTGCTCTGCTGGAATTAGAGCGGGATCGCAGTCCCACGCAGGCCCCGCACTCAGAGGAGACGCTGGGTGTTTGTAGAGCGAGTGAATGCCAGCGCAACACGTGAAGGTGACTGTCATTTTCAGTCATTCAGTACATACAAATCAAATGCATATAATTTCTGAGTTTTGTTCTTAGATTCAGAGATGAAACACACCCCTGCCTTCAGGGTGGCTGACACTGTAATGGGAGAGCCAGGATGAGGGAGAGACTGCTTCTAGAGGGGCGGCGATGGAGCATTTGCTTTACAGACGCCCCGCACTGCTCAGGAAGCCTGCAGTTGCAAGAAGGCCTCCTTATTTGGCACTGAAAATGCCTCCTTCTAGACCTTCCTAGAAGTTAAGGTTAAAGATCCACCAGGCGGAAACAAGTCTGTAACATTGCCCCAGAAAGCAATACAGTTACCCCTGGCGCCTCTAAAGTCAGTTCGCTGCATCTTCCCACTTCTATTTAAGGAGAAAAGCCTGAAAGTATTTCTGAAGACCTTCTGCATCTAAAAAGAGCCCTGAGTACCCCCTGGGGGCTTCCATATTTCAACTCATACCTTTCTCTGTTATCTATAGAAAGAATATTTTTAAATCTAAAAAGAAATTTAAAAATCCAAACGAGGGGCAAATGAAAGCTGCAAAATGCCCTAATCTTGCTGTCTTTTCTGAGCATCAAGATTATTGCCCTTGTATGTGAAATTATCCAATGAAAGAAAGTAAAGACGTATCCATAGGTCTATATTTGCCTCCATATTTTGTATGTCAAACCTTGGACTATTATTAAAAGTCCTATTTTCAGCAAACCAAGCAACCGATGCTAAAAGAAAATGAAAGCCATTTAATCATTATCTGAGCTGGTAATGATAGCCTCCATCCGCTGCCTCCTATGATGTATTATTACTGTTGCCGGGGCAACAATGTGTCAAGAAATTCCATCTCTTAATGATACAATAAAATGTCTGTTAAAAGCATTTTTTTTTTTTAGGAAAGCCAGTCTCTCCTTATAAGCATGAGGTTTTCTGTTAAACAAAACCCTTTTCATTCTACCCTTGCCAGAGATAGTGTTCTAATTATTTTGCTCCAGTTTCAAGTATTAATGTGTGATGTCTGTTAACTGGGTTGATTAGGAGTTCTTATGTTGTACTTTTTGAAAACAACCAAAAGAACAATTTCTAATTAACTAAGTAGGACACAGGAACTAAAAGCAGCTGCTTTTAGTTTATAAAATTTCATGTCCTGACCGTATAGCTCACTCCACGTGAATCACTCTGCACGCAGCTGAGGTGAGGGAGTCATTTGAATCCTCATAGCTGTTAGCAGTTTGACTCAGTTGTAGATAATAACCATATTGTGCAAGTCATGAAAGCTAAATCAAATGTGTGTTATCTTTAGGGAAGCTGTCGATAACAGCCACGTAGAAAGGAGCATTGATTGTCACAAGCATCCTTTAATTCCACCTGTGACTCTTTCATTTCAGCAGCTACCCCCTGACCCGCCTCATCACCAGCCATTCACTGCGCCTCATTTTCTCAGAAGGTAGAACAGGCAGCTCGCCCCTCTCTGCAGAGGCCTGTGGGGACAGATAATATTTATACAGCCATTTGGATTGAGTCTGGAGTCGGCGGGGGGTGTTAGGAGAAGTTGGAGCTACCAGTTCTGCTTTTCATCTCAGGCATTTTTGGCGTGACCTTGGCCACGTTATTTAACATCTCTGCATCTCATTTTCCTCTTTCCTGCAGTGAGGGGGTGGGATTCTGTGCCATACTGCTTCTAAAATGTCTATGATCTTATAATGGAAAAAGACAAATTTTACTTCTGACATTTCTACTGCCTCACAACACAAGTGCCCACTGAACTTCAAACTGGGCTTTCAGACAATCAAGTATAAATGAGAAAAGACACTCAAGGATTTGGGCCCTAAGGTATAGCTTATAAAATTCTTTATTTGGAAAATACCAAAAGTACAAAGGTACAAAAATTATATATGTCCCACTAATTAAAACTATATATACATATTGTTATATATGTATACATACAAATTAAAATTTCCCACATCATTCCTCCAATCTCCGTTAACAGCACCGTGGAGTCTTCCCAACTCCTTTCTAGCGACCACCTTATCAACAAGGGGCTTGGCCAGGGCTGCTCCAACAATGTGACAGTGCAAGTGACCTCGTCTAGATTTGTTCCGAATACTTTTACGTAACTCTGTGGCTACTCTACAATCACTTTTCCAATTCGGTTTGATAGTTCAAGTATCTCCATTTTGAAAAATGTTATCATCCTTTAAAAAAAAAAATTAAAGATACCAACACAGTAAGTGAGATTACTTAGTATTTAATCAATTTGGTAACTGCTAGTTATCAGACTTTTTCAATTTGATAGGCAGCAGGGATCATGATAAGAAAAGAGAAGAGACGAGATGAGCAAAGACCAGAGGACGTCCCGGAGAAAACATGAAAGCAACATGTCAAGGAGAGGTCCACATCTGAGAAGTGTGTGAAATGCTTGATTTAAAAAAAAAACTATCTGCATTAAACCTTACTCGTTGCTTAGTCTGACCAAGAATTACTCGCCGAGGCCACGTTACAAACAGGAGATGTTTTTGTTTTTTTTTTTCCACAAGACACATGACATTTTATGAGCAATACTGAAGCATCTTTCTGGTTAGTTAGGTGATATATATTTCCCAGCAGAAAAGAATTATTAAATGAGAACAATGAGTCAGTGGTGCTTCAGAAGCAGAGTAAGTTTCAGCCTTGGGAACGAATGGGTAAGCGAGTTTAATATAACCTATAGCAGGCGTCCTCAAACTTTTTAAACAGGGGGCCAATTCATTGTCCCTCAGACCATCAGAGGGCCGGACTATAGTTTAAAAAAAAACTATGAACAAATTCCTATGTACATTACACATATCTTATTTTGAAGTAAAAAACAAAATGGGAACAAATACAATTCACACCGCCTCATGTGGCCCGCAGGCCACAGTTTGAGGACCCCTGACCTATAATGTTGAAGGAAACAGGCTGTTAACACATTAAGTTACCCTGATTTTTCTCAACTTCAGGAACCAAGGTGACCCAAGGGCTTGAGGAAAAACTTCTCAGGTTCTCATGGAGTAAGCAGACTCACCCTTCCTATTTCTAGAAACTCCTCTTTCTCCTCCCACTCGGCTCTTAGCTTCTGTGTCCCTTCTACCCCATTCCAATTGCAGGCCCTGAAAGTGCCTCTCCTCCTGCACAGCCCAAGTTCATCTTCACAGTTCAAGCTCATAGATTAGTTCAGGGTAACTCGAGCTTCGCTCTACTATTTGATATAATGAGGAGTCTACTGAACCTTGCCATAGACAGACTATTCTCCACAGTATTATCTTCTTAGAGGTAAAAGACCGTGTCCAGAGTATCTGCACCTTCTATCTCCAGCCCAAACATTGCACCTGGCAGGTGGGAAGAGTCTAGAAATGTTTAGAATTTAACGTAACCATAGGACATTATGGAAACCTTTTGGGAGATCTTTTGCCTTAGAAACATACATAGACAACCTCCATCAGCTAATCTTGCCTTTCCTAATCTTAGGTTCAAGTGACCTTGATCCTTCAATGATGTTGGACACTGGAGAGATCATTGACACAGGATCTGATTATGAAGATCAGGTAATTAAAATCTAAAAATACTTCTCTATTTAAGCGTACTTAATTTTAACCTATGTAAACGTTTCATGAAATTTAGAACTATATACCCTCATTTTGTGAAATCTTTACAGATAACTGATAACATATTTCATAAGAAATCATTGTTGTCTACAGCAGGGGTTCTCAACCTTCCTAATGCCAGGGCCCTTTAATACAGTTCCTGTGGGTTGTGACCCACAGGTTGAGAGCCACTGCTCTACAGCTTTCATTCATTAAATCTGGCTCTTAGGTCTCTCCTTATCCACAGATCCAAAATAGACATTAACAAAGAAGAGGTTTGTGGTCCAAAGTTACACAAGATAGAAACAAGGTTCTCTCGCCAAAGAGTTTGCTTGTGTCTCTATCCGTTCCTGCTAATAAACTGATAATATTTGCTGGCATCAGCTACAGGTTCAGGGCTCTGATGTGCTATTTCTAACCTTTGGAAGAGAGTGATAACTGAGGAAGATGGAGCCAAGAAGTTAAATACATTTTCTGTTTGAATAAAATTGAAGAAATTTTGCTGGACCATTTCCCTCTCAGCAGAACAACTCTCCCTGCTGTTGTATTTAATGAGTCCCAAATCATTGGCAAATGCTCCAACTCCCTAATTAGGTTTTATGTTTAAAAAAGGATAATGTCTAACACTTTCTTCCCCCTTTTATCAGTGTTCCTCATCAATGGCGGGAAGCCAAGTAGACATGTTCTTATAGGTGTTTTTGTTCCTGTCATCAACTAATATTCCTCACAAATAAGGCAAACACATTTGACCAGTGTCCACCTGTCATAGCTGGCTGTCCCTTGCATTTACATATTACAAGGCTCCTTTGTGGAGTATAAGTTTCCTCCTTACAGCTCAAAGAAAGGAGACAATATTGAAAAGTGCTGTAATAGCTACACATGTTTATAGTAATTGTTCACATTTATTAAGCATATATTATGTGCAAAACATTATGCTGAGTTCCTTATATCAACAATACATCTAAGTTCCACAACATCTCTAGGAAGTAGAAATTATTATCTCTAATTCACAGCAAGAAAATTAAGACTGAAAGAGTAATTTGTTCAAGATTACACAAGTAGTTTCACAATGGGGATGTGAAGTTAGTGCATATTCCCTAACACCCACAATATATTTTCTCCCATCCTAGCCCACACAGGCCATTCAATGATACATTTTTGGAGCCTTTCCAGTTACTGACCTGTAAGGCCACAGCAGAGGTGAATGCCAAACAGCCACTCATGATCTAAAATTACAGAGTACCAAGAAATGAACCATAATGAGAAGCCAGCTGGTTAAATGAATAGAAGGCACTACAAAAAAATCTAGAAAATTCCTAAAGAAAGTGGAATAAAGTGTTGCAGCCCGTGAAGGAGCCGCAACACTGTGGACTGAGAATTCCCCAAGAAGGGACTTTCCTGACCACCAAGGGTCCGGAGGTGGAGGGAGAAATGGCCCCGAGAGGGCAACACCCAGAGTTTTTGTGAAAAAGTCTGCTGAGACTCAGAGAGAGGACCCTGCATCCACCTGTAGCGAGCCAGATAGGCGCCACCCTGAACCGAATTCTCAGGAGGTTTTTATTAAAGATTTTAGGGCATGTGTTTACAGAATAAAGAAGTAAAGAGTTAATAGTCTCATGATACAAATAATGCCAGTAATCTTTTGATTATGAAAAGGATCATCAGGGTGAAGGCACTGAATCATAGAACAAGTCTCAAGGGCAGAACTAAGCAGGTAAAAAAGTTGCTTTAGGGGATGGGAGAGGAAAGGTTAGGTTACAACCCCCAGGCCACATTGTCTCTGTTCAAGAGTAAATTTAATCCCGTTCTTACTCTCCTGATATCCTGTTTCTGCTAAACTGCTGAATTTTACTAGTTTTCTGTCTATTCTGGCAAACTTTCCAACCGTGCTGGCCACTGTAGGCATGCTGGGGCAGGAAAGTCTGAAGGCCCATTTGGCATCCCTCCCAAATCCTCTGGAATGTCTACCTGCCCTATATTTCCACCCACATATAGGAATGTTTTAAATATTCAAAAGAAAGATCAAAAACCATGAAATAAGCACAGGAACAAAAGGGGGGAAATAAGCAGAAAGAAAAAGGGAAGAAACACATTCTAGGCACAGAAATACTGTCACTGAAATAAAAAATTAGCAAATTGAATAGTAGATTAGACACAGCTAAAAGGAGATTTGGTGATAGAGCAGAGGAAATTGCCTTAGAATAAAACAGAGAGTAAACTAGTTGTCACATCTGAGAAGGACTTCAGGAGATATTGAGGATAGGATGATTGAGCCAATACATTCTAAAAGGAATCCCAGAAGGAGAGAATGGAAAGGATTGAGCACAGGCTGTATTTTAACAGAAATAACTGAAAATGTTATAGAGATTAGAAAGGCATATCCCCACATTGAAGGAGGACATCTGGTCCTGAAGTCCCCAGCAGAAAGTTTTTAAGAAGTCCTCACCTAGTAAGAAATCCTCACTAATATGTATTAAGCACCTATTGTATGCCAGGCTTTTTTTAAGGCACTTAAAATATATAATTGTACAAACCAAGCAAGGACGCTTGCCACAAGGAGCTTACATCCTAGGGAGGAAAACATGATAGACCATAAATATAACAAATTAGTAAATTCTCTAGATTCGCAGAGGTCATAAGCTGTGTGAGGAAAGAAGAAGTAGACTCGAGTAAGTGGTTGGGAATGCTGGGGGAGTGGACAAATTTTAGGATTAAACAGATAGTCAGTGTTAAACAGGATGGCCTAAGTAAAGAAGTGAGATGTGACCAACAACTCAATAGATGATGTATGACATCAGACCACAGAAGTCAAAAATAAAATTAAAAGTGAAAAACATTACCCGTTTTCTCAGGAATGACAATTTTGGTACCAGCAGATTAAGCAAAGTAAGCATTTGCGTTTATGGAGCACTTACCCTAAAGCAGGCACTCTGCTTTATAGTTTACACACATTATTGCCAAAACTTACAGTAACTCAAGAAGGTAGCTCTGTGAATCCTTAATTTACAGCTGAATAAATTGAGGCCCACAAAAGTTAAGTGACTTTCCAAGACCACACAGCTAGCAAGTTATAGAATCAGGAATTAAACTGATGCTCCTGGCACCAAAATCCAATTCCTACTTTCCCACCCCCAGAAAGCTGTTATCAAGGTCAGGGGTAATCTGTTACCAATGCCTATTCACACTTTTTAGCTATCTTTCTTGACCTTTGCTGCATTTGACACTGTAAACCAACCAAGAGACACCAAACTTCTCCTATAAAGACCAGCTTTGTGGGCCACAGGTCTCCTTTACAACTATTCAAATTCCGCCATTGTACAAAAGCAGCCACAACAATATGTAAACAAACAAGCCTGGCTGTGTTCCAGTAAAACTCTATTTATCTTGGATACTGAAATTTGAATTCTGTGTAATTTTCATGTGATTTATTTCAACCATTTGGAAATGTAACACTTATTCTCACCTGAGAAATCATATAAAAACAGGCAACAGGGTGGATTTAACCTTCAGGCTGTAGCTTGCTGACCCCTGTCATAAACCTTCCCCCCCCCCATCCTAAGAGCTTCACTGTCATTGCCTCATTCCATCCTCAGATAACTACATGAGATAGATGTTATTATTATCATTCCAATTTTACTGATATGGAAACTGAGGCACCAAGACATTAAACAGCTTATTCAAGGTCACACAGTTGACAAGAGGTAAAGCCAGTGTTCAAATCCAGCTATCTGATTCCAGAGCCGGGATCAGGAAAGATGGGCCAGAATTGTGCCAGGGGAGCGAAAAAAATTCAAAGGCTGAGTCCTGTCCTTCCCGAGGTCCTTCCACATGCAACTTCCAAAGGGATCATGGATGGGCAGGACGAGAACTTGAGAAAGGTGCTCACGTCTATTCAGTAGCAACCCTAGTCACGAGCTCGATCTAGATGCAAAGAGGCTGGAAAATGGAGCTTCCTCGTGTGCCCAGGGAGAGGTGGACTTGGTAAGCCCCGCGTCAGCCTCGGCCACAGAGCTCCTGCTCTTCATCACAGGCTGCAACGCCAGCCTCCGTGTGCCCACTCTCAGTTTCCTTGCTCAAGTCCTCTCCCTCAGTCTGTTACTGAAATGTGTGTACTCCCCAGCACCCTGGCTGTGGCCACGTCCCTCCTCACTACAGATGGGTCACAGCCATGGTTTTGGCTTCATGTCGGAGCTTCATGTAAGCTCCTGTTGCGTGCATCTGACTGCTAACTAACACAGGTTGGATCTCCCATGTGCAGCTCAAATTCAACATGTCCAAAACTGAGCTCGCCATCTTCCCCCACAAAATCTGTTCTTCCTTCTGTTTTTCCTATTTCTGCAAATGATGCCACAACCACCCCCAGCTGCCCAAGCCAGAAACGAGAGTGTCTTCCTACCCTCCTTCATTTCTCTCCCTCCCTTGATCTCTTGATCAATAAGATGGCCAATTCTTCTGTGCAGAAATCGCTCCTCCTCTCTCTAGTCCTGGGGCCCTAGGAACAGTCTCCTGACCAGTCCCCCTGCCCTGGTCTGCCTATCAAAATGGTCTCCCTGAACACACATCCAGTTCCTCATTGATTTAAGGATTAAATCAGAACCTCATAGCATAATACATGGATACATTCAAATCAGAAGCTGACTCTTTTCCTCTCCAAACTCACCCCTGGCCAATCATCAAAAGACAGTGATCACACCAAACCCTCTGCAGCTCCCCCAGGGGGGTTGTGCTCTGCACAATAAACTCCTCCCTCTGCGTAGAAGCTTCCCCACCCTACTGCCTCTATCCCAGATAACCCCTACTCACAGGCACCTGCAGGACCGAGCTCCTCCTCCAAGAAGCCCTTCTCTTGTTATAAGTTCATTCACTTTCTCCCGGGCTCAGGAGACCCAGTGCTGTGACACTGTCTTGCAGTTGCGTTCCCCTCGATGTATCCCCAGTACCTGCTACAGAGCATGGCATGTGGCATATGCTCAATAAATACCCATTTTTTAAGCCAAGAAAGTGAATTCCAGTTCTTTTCATTAATGTGTGATTTTTGATAACCTGCTTAGCCTCAGTTTCCTCTTCTAGAAAATAATCATGGTAACCCTACTTAGAAGTGGTGCTGTGAGAGAGATAGGTAGGTTCCTTGTACAGAATAAATTCTCCATAAACATCGTCCCCTTTCCCTCCACCCCCCAAAACCTGACTTAAGGTGACAGAGGCCACCACTTCTTCAGCTAAGTGAAGGCTAATTGAGCACTTCCAGTGTCGGGACTGGCACATAAAGAGTTAGAAGTTGCTACAGTGTCCTCACAAGAAAAAGCTGAACAAACTGAAATATCAACCACCCTTATTAGATTTACCAGAGACATGAGGTTATAAGACAAACCACTGCACACACACCAAAAAAAAATTGCCAGAGAACCACAGTGACCAGAAACCCACCGGCAGAAACCTCCCTGGGGCCCTGGACCAGGACAGGAAACCTGAACAGTTAACGATGGCCTGAGGCTCGAAGTGAACAAGTCTGGGAGTTGAAAACTCCAGAGGTATCTGGTCAGAGGGGCCCCCACACTTTCATGAATTTCACCTCCAAGAACTTTACCAGATCCTCTCACTAAGTATCTCAACAATTCCCCTCAATCTTCTAGCAAGGGGAGGAGAAAAAGAATCAGCCTGAACTATGCCATAACATTCTGTTCTTACCAAGGCCCATCCTCAGAAAAAAAGCTATTCTACCGTTGTGCCCAGATCTTGAAATCCCCCATAAAGACCACCAGGGAGCCGGGTCCCATGCAAAAGCAAAAGGGCCATTTATTGCCCCGAACTCTGGAGCAGGGGGGTTTTATGGTCCCGCACAGCGGGTGGGCATGCACAACTTGAAACAAAGGGGGCGCTTCTGAATTGATCAGGTGGGGGGGTCCCTGATTGGTGGGCAGTTGTCTCATAATTTTGGGGGATTGCCTGGGGCTTGCCTGGAAAGTTAAACTTACTGAGTGAAATGGTGGGGGAAGCAAAACTTAACTCCTAAGATGGTGCTGGTCTGGTTCTTTCACTACCAGAGCCCGACCTACCTGGGAGAAGAGAAATAGCCAAATTCAGCCCCCTCCAGCCGTCCTGTCTCACCTAGAGAGGGAAAAGCTGAGAGGCACTGGTAAAGTTCACAGACCAGGGCTACAGGCTCACCAAAAGATGAGGCTCAGGATGCTGCCCTTCCCCTCCAGCTGGACGGCTGCATTACTAACGGCTGTTACTGCCGTTCCCTCTGCCTAGCACTTCATGTCTATCTAGCAGGAAAAAATTACAAGGCATGCCAAAAGGCAAACAGCATGGTTCTAATAGGCTGAACAACCAGAGCCCCACCTGAAAGGGATGTTAGGATGATCAGACCAGGAATTGTTAGAAACTATGATGAATATGCTGAGGACTTTGATGAAAAAAGAAGTAGGCAAAATGCAATAACCAAACGGATAATGTAGGCAGAAAGATGGAGATTCTAAGAAAGGATGAAGAAGAAATGCTAGACGTTAAACCCCTGTAGCAGGGAGGAAGAATGCCTTTGATGAGTTCACGAACAGACTTGGACACTGCTGAGGAAAGATTCTCGGAGTTCAAGGACAACATGATAGAAGCTTTTAAAACGGAAAAGGAAAAAGAAGACTGAAAAAATAGAACTGAATATCCAACAACACAGGACAGTTACAAAGTAAGGTGTCACACGTGCGTAATGGGACTATCAGGAGAAAAAGAGAGAACGAGAACCAATATTTGAAGCAATAATGACTGAAAATTTCCCCAAATTAAAGGCAGACCCCATGCCTCAGATCTAGGAAACTCTGAAAATACCAATCAAGATAAATGCCCCCCAAAACAAAAACAAAACTGCAGAAAATACAACTTTTTTAATAAAAATCTGAAAGATGCCACCAACCTAGAATTCTGTATCCCCCAAAATTATCCTTCAAAAATGAAGAAGACAGAGACTTTCCAAGACCAAAATTGAAGGAATTTTTGCCTGTAGACCTGCCTTACAAGAAATGTTAACAGAAGTTCTTTAGAGAAGGAAAAGCAACAACGGTTTAGACGCTCAGCTCTACGTAAAGAAAGGCAGAATATCAGAGAATGGATAAGCAATGCTAAAATAAAAACTTATTTTTCTTATTCTTAATTGATCTGTACATACAACTGTTCAAAATAATAATAGCAACAGTGTATTTGATTATGCATGCTTGTATGTGTAAGTGAAGTGAATGACAGCCATGTTAATGAGGCGTGGGAGGGAGAATTAGGAATACTGTGAACATACCCTGGGAGCCAGATCTGCACTGGGTGCTGGGGTGAAACAGTGAGTAGAGGGACCCCAGAGCCTTCGCTGACAGACGGAGTTCATGCCAGAGAATGATGAGTAAGCAGAGAGGTCGGGGTCAGGGGAAAACGGGGATTATTCCTAAAGGATCATCTTTCATTCATTCAACCAATGTAGACAGGACATCTGCTGTTGGTCAGGCACTGGGGATAAATTGAAGAGCTCTTTGGGGGCAGAGGAAGCAGGATAGTGTATTGAAATAATTATATTTATGTTATTAAAAAATATGTTGGTGACGACATGAAGAACACATTGGAGGAAGGTGAAAATGGTCCTGTAGAAATCAGGGGGCGGCTGCCGTGGTCCACACAGGAGACGATGGATCATGCCTTGCAATGGAGAGAAAGGGGTACATTTGAGAGTAACTCAAGTGGCAAAATCCACAGGACTTCATGTTGGAATGCATGTGAATGGATATGGGGGCTGTTGGAGATGCTGCCTGGGTTTTTAATTTGTACAGCTGGGTGGATGGTGGTGGCATTTACAGAGAAAGGATGCTAAGACAAGACCAGTTCTAGAAGGAAAGGGCATGATTGTAATTTTAGACGTGCTGAGATCAAAGTACCTTAACACATCCAAGTAGAGAATGCAAGTAAATGATTCAATATACAGGTCTGGTGCTCAAAGGAAAGATGTGGGCTGGAAATACAAACTTAGGAGCCCTCTGAGGATAGCTAGGACTTGGGACTGTGAGTAGAGATGAGATAGAGAAAGTCAACAAAATTGATAGGAGAAGAGGGTCTACCGCTGAGTAGAGATGAGACAGCAAAAAAGAGTCTACGGCCATACCACTCTGAATGCGCCCCATCTCGTCTGATCTTGGAAGCTAAGCAGGGTCGGGCCTGGTTAGTACTTGGATGGGAGATAGCAAAAAAGAAAGACACTGTTAGAGAGTTAGGAGGAAAGTCAGTAGAATGTGGCTTTCCAAAAGCCAAAGGAAACAGTAGTTCAGGAAACAGGGAGTGCCAAATGTGGTGAGAGGATAAGGAAGAGAGAGACTGAAAAATAACCATTATATATAGAAACAAGTAGGAAATTGATGACCTTGCCAAGAGCTATTGGAGGAGGTTGTCTTTGCTTGCTTGCTTATTTGTTTGTAATGGAAGATACTTAAACATGTTTAGAAGGAGGATATACCAGTGCGAGAGCGTGAAAAAGCCAAATGAATGTGGTAGGACTTAGTTCTAAAGCCCAGGTGGAGAATCTGGCCTGAGACCAAAAGATGGACCATATGTGGGTTATGACAGAAGGAATATGGATGGGACGGGAGTGTGGGTTTGTATGTTTGATGGTGGGAAGTTAATGAGTTCCTGTCAAATAACTAACAGAGGCAAAGCCATCTGTTGAGATTCTGAGGTTTCAAGAGAGTGGAGGACTGGAGTGTTGTGGAATTAAGTGGGGAGCAATCTAAGGAAACTCAGGAGGATTCCCAAGCAGTTCATTTGACTTTAGTGAACTTGACTAAAGTTCCTTTAGCTCATTTAACATTAGTGACCAGAAATGTGTTTTCATCAATTAGTCTTTTCATTTTTTTCCCCTTCCAAATGTTTTTTGGGTATTCATGGGTGGCAGACACTCTTGTAGACACCAAGAGTACAGAGGAGTTTTTTGTTGATGTAGGTATTTAATGATGTAATATTCTCACTTAACATTTTTTATGAACCCCAGAGATTGTGATATGTTGTGTCTACTTTTTCATTCATTTCAAAAATTTTTTTAATTTCATCTTAATTTTTTTATTAACCCAAAGATTTTTTTCAGAAACATGTTGTTTAATTTCCACTTACTTATATACTTTCAAGACTTTCCATTCATATTGATTTCTGGTTTTATTCTGATATGACCTAAGAAAATATTTGATATGATTTTGATTTTTGTAAATTCACTAAGGCTAATTTTATGGCCTAACATATGGCCTATCTTATAGAATATTCCGTGTACATCAAAGAAATAGAAAGATCACAAATTAACAACCTAATGTCACACCTCAAGGAACTAGAAAAATTCTATCAAACATACAAGACAGAACTGGTATCATCCTCCTGAAACTGTTCCAGAAAATTCAGGAGGGAATCCTCCGTAACTCATTCCACAAAGCCAGTACCACCCTGACAAACAAGAACAACAACAACAAAAAAAAAAAGCTACAGACCAGTATCCCTGATAAACACAGATGTAACAATTCTCAACAAAATATTAACAAACAAAATTCAACAACACATCAGAAAGATCATATACCACAATCAAATGGGTTTTATTTGAGGGATACAGGATGGCTCACCATATACAAATCAGTAAATGTGAGTCATCACATACACAAAATTAAGGACAAAAATTGGGTGATCGTCTCAATAGATGCAGGAAAAGGTCTTAATAAAATTCAGCATCCCTTCATGATAAAAACCCTCAACAAAGTAGGCATAGAAGGATCATATCTCAAAATAAGGAAGCCAACATGTGCCAAGCCATAGCCAACATCACACTGAATGTGGAAAAGTTGAAAGATGCCCTTAAGAAGTGGAACAAGACACGTATGCCTACGATTATATATATTAATAAGAATTTTAACTCTTAGTAGCATTAAATGCTAATGAAAACCTAGGACACAAGAAATCTTTAATATCACTTATCAGTATTTTATAAATGAGTATCATTTTACTATTTTAGAAACATGTTTCCTTATAATTTTTCATGTGTATTAATAATATGTAATAATTAAAATATATTTACTTTTCTATAAGATTCAAGAAGCCAAAAACAGACATATTTATGTTCAGCATTCTATCTTATTTGGAAATGAACCAGACATTTAATGAGTACCTATTACTGAATTTAATGTGACTTTAAGATTTTAAGTGACTACAAAGACTTTTTGAAACTATGAAGAGTTCATTTAGAAATGTTTGTGCCCTTTATATCCATCTGCTTTTAATGATTATAACTAGATTACTTATGAAAACTAAGGCTAGTAATAATTTCAAGCTGTTCCTTTATTAACCATTTTAAAACCCTGTCAGTATCAGGAATTTATCACTCACTTAAGAACGTCAAGGTTAAATTTATGGATATCTTGCCAATAACTCACAAACGTAGCTATTTTCATTAAATAAAGACTAATTAAATTAGTCTTACTTATCAAAGAGGTACATAAACAAAGATCATTCTGTTTCTAGGGTGAGTTTGTAGTTGTATGGCCTTAAAACACTTTAGAACATCTAGTAGAAATTCATATGAAACTATCTGACCAATAAGCCCAGGCAAAAATATATGCTGACAATTCTGAAGACATTTCCATTTTTACTTTACCAACAATTTTAAAATCAGTTAATTTGCCAAAGATTTACCCAAGTCACACGAACTTAAAAACATTTGGATTAATTGCTGTTTTTGATAAAATACTTGATTTTTTTCACTTAAGCCAAATAATTATAGCTCTTTCATATATTTTGGTAAAAAAAAAAATATTGCATCCCTACAACATAAAAACCATACAGACAACACAAACACAAAGAAGTATGTTCCTCAGCTTTCATTTTGAAGTTTTGGTCATGAAACAGCAAAGCATACTAATACAAACTCACTTTTATAAAAAAGGACATTTGGACCCAAAGGCTACGACGTTTTATGTCCCTGTTAGGTAATCTTACTGAAGGCTGTGGACCAATATTTGGGTAAAGTAATTTCCATAGCAGTTCCTTTTTTAAAAAACCTCTTTTCATTCTCTTTTCAGTTACAAATGAGTTTAAGGATTAAATATTCAGATGTTTACATTTTAGCTAGAATTAGCTGAATTGTATAAGAAAGACAAAATCTCCAAGTGGCCTTGAGTTTCAGCAACAAATTTATCTTTTGTTGGCTTGCCTGGTTTGCTTCATTTGTCAATGCAGACAGGGAAGCATTTTAGAAAAACGTATTTACAGATTTTTTTTTTCTCCCAGCTTTTCCTGGCTCTCATGTAGCAGACAAAGCAGAATTTTTATGCCACACAGAGATACGTTACAGTATTGCTCTGAGTTTAAGATCTTGACCTGTTGGATCTGAGAGCCTAATTTTTGTAAACATTTGGTTCTTTCATGTTTAGACAGTCAGTCTTTTAATTAACCACAGTGATTGTTAAATCATACCAAGCAGTTGTTAGCTAGGCAAAACTAAATTTACATTTCCAGAAGGTATGACTCTTAACAGTGTAAAAGTCTAGGTTGTTCGTTGCCATGGAGCTATTGTAATTGGAAAGCCCTTTCTTCCTTTCTCTAATCTTGCGGAAATGCCCCAAGAAAAACTTCCAAGTGGCTTTGGAAATTAGCAAAAATAGATTATCTTAATAGAAAAAGCCAACTGATTCTGAGTAAGCAGAGAAGAGGGGGGGAAATAGAAAGATAAAAGAAGTTAGGCGCCTCTACATACCAGGGTTTTATTTTAGCTCTATAGTTACATGTTCTTAATTTGGTAACAAGAAAAACAAGCTTGGTAATTTGAAGTATGCCAAAGATAACCATTGATTTTAAAACATGCAGAAGGGAAAGCCATGTAGTCAGCTGGAGTCCCAAAAAACCTGGCATGCCTTAATGTTTGAGAATCCCATTCTGTTTGTTACTAATCTCTCGAGAGCAAAAAACACACACAAAAAAGCTATAAATTTTGTCAGGGAACGTCAGGAGTTTGGACTGGTGTTTTATTTATTTATTTTATTTTTTTGACCGGGGCTGGGTTTGAACCCACCACCTCTGGCATATGGGGCTGGCGCCCTACCCCTGTGAGCCACAGGCACCGCCCTGGACTGGTGTTTTAGATTATGGCAGCAACTCCAGTGGCTTTTAATTAGCACGCTCCCCCCTTTAGAATGTTTATTTTTGCTCTGAGAAGATGTTCAAAAGCAGGCAAGGGCTGGGTGGGTGAAGGCGTAAAAGGTACAAATTATTTATAAAAGCACATATCCAAACCATGAGGATTTTAAGCCAGGCATATGCAAACCCATCAAAATACCAAGCCACTTATGCAGACCCAGAGTGAACTCACCAGAAAAGACATGGTTCACAGAGGAGAATGTCCACTCTCTAGAAACCAGAGGACTCCAACCAGAACCTTGTCCTTATACCAGAAAGGGGGTTCCAGAAAAGACAAGTGTTTTATTATCCTAGGAGGGCTGCAAGGCCCATTATGAAGGGGGCCTCATAACCAAATCAGATCCTGAATAAAGTCAAAAAAGAACTCACCAAAGGGAGGAAGTCAGAAATTCTGATGGGAGAGTCATCAGGGCAGAAAAGACAATTCACAGAAGCAGAATGGGACAGGCTCAGGGGTTACCACGCTGCACACCAGGGGCTGTCTGAGGAGCTCATTCCCCTCTCACTTCCGACACCATGTACATCATCCTCAATGATAGAGAAACTCTCCAACAGGTAATGACACCTGCTTGGGAATGGGCATTACTAAGGGAATACATGCGCAATAAAAATCCATGTGCATATTCAGGGAGGTAAAGAAAAGGAAAGGTTTGTAAAGGAAAAGTGAGGATTCCATAATTTTTCATTGTGACACGATAGCTGTACATGTTTAATGAAAACATGTGCTGTTTTGATACATGCATGCAATGTGTAATAATCAAATCAGGGAAATTAGGATTCCCCCCACCTCAAACACTTACCATTTCTTTGAGTTGGGAAGGTTCCAAACCTCCTCTAGCTATTTTGAAATGTGCAATGACTTATTAATTCTAGTTACCCTACTTTTTCAGCTCCCACATACGAGTGAGAGGATGTGGTCTTTGTCTTTTTGTGCTGGCCTATCTGACTTGACCATACTGTCCTCCACCTCCATCCATGCCACTGCACATGACAGAATTCCACTCTGGTTATGACTGGATAATATCCCACTGTGTATACAGACCTCATTTTCTTGATCTATTCATCGTTGACAGATACGTAGATGGGCTCCACATCTCGGCTGTTATATATAGTGCTGTAATACACACTGGGAATGCAGGATATCTCTTCAATATGCTGGTTTCCTCTTTGTGGGGAGGATCCATATCCAGCAGTGTAATTGCTGAATTACATGATACTTCTATTTTGGGGGAACCTCCGTGCTACTGTCCATAATGGCTATACTAATTTATATTTCCACCAGCCAGCCCTTCTAACTGTGGTAAGATGGTGTCTCATTGTGATTTTGATTTGCATTTCCCTAATGATTAGCAATGTTGAGTATTTTTTTTTAAATATATATCTTGGCCATTTATTTGCATGTCTTCTTTTGAGAGCTGTCTGTTCAGCTCATTTGCCCATTTTTAAATCGTGTTATTTGATTTTTGCTATTCAGTCGTTTGCAATTTTGTATATTAATCCCTTGTCAGATGAATTGCTTGCAAATATTTTCCTTCTACAAATTGTCTCTTCACTCTGTTGATGATTTCCTGTGAAGCTTTTTATTTTGATGTAATCCTATTTGTCTATTTTTGCTTTTGTTACAGGTGCATTTGAGCTCTGAATGATAAAATATTTTCTCAGACCAGTGTCCTAAAGCATTTCTCCTATGTTTTCTCCTAGTAGTTTCATGGTTTCAGACTTCTTTTTTTTTTTGGAGACATGGTCTTCTTCTGTTACCTATGCTGGAATGCAGTGGCATCATCATAGCTCACTGCAGCCTTCCAAGCCCCTAAGACTACAGGTGTGAACCACCACACCCAACTAATTCTTTTAATTTTTCGTAGAGACAGGGCCTCACTATGCTGTCTAGGCTGATCACCAGCTTCTGGCCTCAAGTGATCCTTCCTCTGAGACTTCCCAAAGTCCTGTGATTATAGGTGGGAGCCACCATGTCTAGCCCAGGCCTACTTTTTAAGTCTTTGATCCATTTTGAGTTTATTTTTATATTGAATGCTTTTTCTACATCAGTTGATATAATCATGTGGCTTTTGTCTGTCAGTCCATTAATACGATACATCTCATTTATTTATCTGGGTGGGTTAAACTAGCCTTGCACGACAGGGATAAATCCCACATGATCATGATACATAATCTTTTTCTTTCTTTCTTTTTACACTTAATCTTAGCCAAAAGGCCGAGAAGCGATTTTCTTTCTTTCTTTTTTTTTTTTTTTTTTGAGACAGAGTCTCACTGTGTCTCCTTCAGTAGAATGCTGTGGTGTCATGGCTCACAGCAATCTCGAACTCTTAGGCTCAAGCAATTCTCTTGTCTCTGCCTCCCAAGTAGCTGGGAGTACAGGCACCCACCACAACGCCCAGCTGTTTTTAAAGACGGGTCTCACTGTTGCTCAAGCTGGTCTCGAACTCATGAGCTCTGTCAATCCACCCGCCTCAGCCTCCCAGAGGGCTAGGATTACGGGTATGAGCCACTGCACCTGGCTACTACATAATGTTTTTGATGTGTCGTTGAATTTTATTTAAAATTTTATTGAAGATTTTGCATCAATGTTCAGAGATATGGGCCTGTAGTTTTCTTTTCTTGTGATATCTTTGTCTTTTTTAGAAGGGTGTAAGAAGTGTTGGTATTAACTCATTTTTAAAAGTTGAACAGAATTCAGCTGCAAAGCCATCTGGTTCTATAAGGATCCACATATACTTAATGAATAAAACCATGATGCCAGCCAGGCACACTGGCTTATGCCTGTAATTCCAGCACTTTGGGAGAGGAGACTGAGATAAAAGGATTGCTGGAGGCCAAGAGTTTGAGACCAGCCTGTGCCACATAGCAAGACCCTATCTCAAAAAAAAAAAAAAAGAAAGAAAGAAAAGAAGGAAAAAGAAAGAAAGAGAAAAAGAAAAATTACCTGGGTGTGATCATGCACACCTGTAGTCCCAGCTACTTGGAAGGCTGAGAGAAGATGATCTCTTGATCCCAGGAGCCTGAGGTTGCAGTGAGTGAAGACTGCCATTGACTCGAGCCCAGATAACAGAGTGAAACCCTGTCTTGAAAAAATTAAAAAAAAAAATCACAGTGCCACATTTCCTGGCAGAATAGACCACAGAGTTTATTGTGGGGGCATGGAAGGTATGTGTATGTTTAATTGAATTTCCATAGTGATATTCAAGTTCCAAGCCAAGGAATATTACATTTAGCCAAAGTATGCATTAGACTGTATACCCGTATTTGGAGAGCTGATTTAAAATAATGCCGTGCCCAAGGCAATGTATTTCAATTACACAGTGCTCATAGGAAGTTGTAACTGGCAAGTAAGTCCTGTTCTAACAGGTAAGTCAGGTTTTTGTGGAAAGTCCTACAAGGGTCAGCTGCAGCCAGCAATTTGGAGTGGCCAGGTTGGCCCCTCAGCTTTGCAGGAAGCACTTGTACTTAGTCGTGAAAGACACTGACGGCCTATTGGAAAGATGAGAGCAGGGACATTGGAGAGGGACAAAAATCATAAAGATGTCAGTCTAGCTTTCCCCAAAGACTAAAGCAAAAATGCTTGCTGCAGGTTCAGGCAACCAGCACTTCCTGGCTGTCTCCATTGACCATGAGGAATTAGGGCTAATTGATTCTGTAAGAATCAAAGACAAGTCCCATTTTTAAACCTCATAAATTAATACGGATGTATGTTCACTATTCTTGACTGCAAAATTAGGAACATCCTTCCTACCTTCAGTGTAAATATTAAATATCAAACAACGGTGTTTTATCACTTAGGCTGCCAATTTTGAGGCAGGAATTCAATAGATTGCCACTCTGAGGAGGTGAAATAAATACCTCGTCACTGTGCAGGTCTGGCATGCTCCATCACAAGGGTGTGGGAGAAATCTCTACAGAAGGAAATGAAAACTGATAGAATTCTTCGTTTCATAGCAATAGGATATACTCCAGGGGTAAAACCATAAGAACGACTCAGTAGAGACTGTTTGCTGTTCTCTTTTCAAAAACCCTATTATTCTTTCCAGATAGGTTTTATAATTAATTTCATGGCTCCTGTAACATCTTATTAACCGGAATAACCTTGAATGCCATGTCATTTTGAAAGCAAAATTAAAATATTTATGATAACACAATATTATCAATGCCTAATAAAGAAAAGGAAATAGAACTCAGGTGTGACCCATCACCTGCTATTACTTAGAGGCTTAAAAGAGAAGAAACTGTTATTAGTGGAAAACCATATTACCTTCTGGGATTATTATGTATTTACAGAAGTAAGGGAGGAGAGAGGGTTACAAAGCCCTGAAAACCCAGTCTAAAAGCAAACACAGGATTACAAGCTTACCCGGATTTAAACGTGGGTAGTTTGGGAGAGATGTGATGAGGCCGCCCTTTGTCCCTCGGAGGCAGTCGCTAAGGAGCAGAATTGGCATTGTCCACCTACCGCAAAGTGTCTTTCTCTTTTGCCTGGGTTTTGGGTTATACTACACATCTTCATTTCAGTTTTCTGTTGAGTTCATTTAGGGACAGTGGTCATGAGTAGAGCAAGCAAAGACTTAGAGGCCGGGAGGGGGTTGAGTTCTGCTTTGTACTTTAGGCATAGCCACTTACTCCTCTGAGTCTCAGTTTCCAAATCTTTCAAATGGAGAGGAAAGCGTGAGGATTTATGAGTTGACTCTTACAAAGGCTTCCGATCAGATGAAAAGCACGACCCACATAGCTACATAAAGGAGACTTAGCGTCAGGATGGTTTACTGTGAGTCCCTCATATCCTATTCTGAATTCAGATAGAAAATACACTATAGAACAATTGCTTTATGACTCCACATTTTGAAAGAACCCCCTTAGAAATACATTTAATATCACACAAAGACGAATAAAGTAACAAAAGAGCACAAATAAGGAATTTACTTGGGATTCCGGTGCCATTCTGAAAACTTGGGGCAGCCTTCTCCCTACTTCTCCCAGCTCTTGTTCCCATGTCGGTGGCAGCGCCTATCCTAGGAACTGTGACTCCTTGGCACATGCCTTTCTCCTCCCAGGAGATAATGCCCCAGGCCACCAACAGTGTCTTCTTCACTATAATTCCTCAACTCCTTTGCATGATGCTTAACAAATTATAAGAGGGCAATTCAGAAATAAACAGAATGAAGAAGAAACACAAAGAGAACACAAGGAAGAATCCGGATGTTCTATAACTATAAACAGAGAGCAAGGCATCAAATGATTTCACACGGCAATAATGAAATCATTTAGTTTACATGTTTCTCAAAAAAAAAAAAAATTTACATGTTTCTCTAGAGAGTAGCTAGGATGTTGTCAGATCAAAAACCTGTAACACAGCTGGGCGCGGGGGCTCACACCTGTAATCCCAGCACTGTGGAAGGCTGAGGAGGGAGAATTGCTTGAGCTCAGGAGTTCGAGACTTGCCTGAGTGAGAGTGAGATGCCAACTCATAAAAAAGGAAAAAGAAAAGCCCAGCTGGGCACAGCAGTGAGCACCTGTAATCCCAGCGGCTTCCAGAGGCTGAGGCAGCAGGATGCCCACAGCCCAAGTGTGAGGTTGTAGTGAGCTATGATGCCATTGCACTCTGCTCAGGGCATAGGGTGGGACTCTGTCTCAACAACAACAAAAACTATCACACAAGAAGTGGTTAGACAATCTGGAAATTTCTAAGTGGAGAAGAACAACTACTGGGGACAGGAAGACTGACCAGGCTCTTGCTGGCCTGTCCACTCCATGTTTGGTAGGTAGAGTGTGTGGGCTTGTTCACAGCTGTGCTCCTAATACCTTGCACAGCACCTGACTCAGGCTCCATAGTTAGCTGTTAGATAAAGCAAGTCCCCACTCTCGCCTGGGCAACAGAGTAAGACTCCGTCTCCAAAAAGATGTCCCTTATCTGTAGGAGACTATATCACACTAGAAGAGGGGGATAAACTTCTGTATGACTATGGAACAGAGAACTGGGCTCTACAGGTGGAATTTACAAAGAGATGGAAATTCAGACCAATGTATAAATTGATCTGAATGATTAAATATATAAATTGATCAATATATGAATTCAGACCAACATGTAGTTTTCTGACTTGTGTTATCAAATTGAATACCTCCTTGAAGATATTCAAATAAATTCTAGCTAACAATTCTTCGGGAACCTTTTATTTTTTTAACTGATTTTTATACTGGGTGGGAAAATTATATGCCTCCTAAAGTCCTTTCCATCTATGAGTTGACATATTTAAGAAAGGGCCGAAGGAGGTGTGTGTGTGTAAAACATCAACTCCCACCATCACCGTCCCAGAAATGTCTAAACCGAGCCGGGACTAGCCATGTACTAGGTACTACACTGCCTCAGTACCTGAAATGCCATCCCTAGGGAATTAGGATGGAGGGAGAGAGGGGGAGATGTGTGTCACCAGCGTATCTCTCTCAATTTTCATCATGAGTTTACATCACTTAAGCAAATGTAACTGCAGCTGAATAAATTTTCCATCATCTTAGAATATTGTACAATCCTCTTCAGATTTAAAAATCAGACTAGTAAAAATCTTTGTGGTATCAAGTACCAAGAATTCATAGGAGTTTTCTTTTAAAAAGTAACCCTGCTAGGAAGGGCAGAGACAAATGAAGTCATTATTGGCCATCAGCCCTGCAGCACAAATGAATTCCTTGTCCTTTAAGCAGAGGTGGCAGTGTACGGGGTGACCAGGGGTTAAGATCATGGGCTCAGCAATCAGTCTGCCTGGGTTTGGGTTCTGCATCTACTACAACTTGCTGGCCTTGAACTCCCCTGTGCCAGAGTTTCCTCACTTGCAAAGTGGGGGGTTTGTGAGGATTAAATGTGATAATATGAGGTAATAGTAACAGGTAAAATGTATGAAGTACCTGCTCCAGGTGGGACACAGTGCCAAACACTTCTCAGTTACCTTACAACCTGCCCTAGCCCAGGTTCCAGTGGAGGCTTAGCGATGTTAAGCAACTTGCTCCAGGTCACACCTCCAGTGAGTGGCTGGAACGTGACATAACTCACCTTTACCCAATACCAAAATCTGTGCTCCTGACCTGCACAGCGTGTGGCCGACTTAGCAGGCTGCTTTCTGGCCCTGAATGTGTGAGGGATTTTACAGCAAGAACCTGAAGGAACAGTAGTGATAATAGCTGACATCTGTTGCATGCTATGTTTCTGTCATTATTCCAAGAACTTTACGTACATTAAATAAACATCTCCAGAACCTTATGAGGATTTATCATTATTCCCATTTTGTAGATGGAAAAACTGAGTCTCAGGCATATTAAGTAACATGTTGAGGATCTCCCCAGGCATTCTGACATCACGGAGGCTGTTCCAACCACCGTTCTGATTGTACTTCAGGGTAGTCCTCGTGGGTCAAAGGACTTTGGAAAACCAGAGAACTGCATTCAGCTCCATAAGCCAAAGGAAAATAGAGCACTGGTGGAGGGGGGCAGAGGAATCAAGGCAGTTAAAGAGCCATTCACCTCTCTGATAATTGTGCTAGAACTTCCCATGAGGTCGGCCATGGGAATGGCCCCAGAGAGGAGCGTATGGGATGGATGCTAGAGGCACGCTGTTTGGTAGTAGGTCTGGGGCTTTTTGTTAGTGTAGGCTGTCTTTAACTGAGAAGCTTGATGACTCATGAAGAACTTGGTTCTAAATAGTAAATGCAGCAACACTTCTTTTAAAACCCCTCTGCTTTGACTTGGCACCTGTTGCTCAGTAGTTAGGGCATTGGCCGCATACACTGAGGTTGGCGGGTTCCAACCTGGCCTGGGCCTGCTAAACAACAATGACAACTGCAACAAAAAAATAGCCAGGCATTGTGGTGGGCACCTGTAGTCCCAGCTACTTGGGAGGCTGAGGCAAGAGGATCACTTAAGCCCAAGAGTTTGGGGTTGCTGTGAGCTGTGACAGCACTGAGGGCAACATAGTGAGACTCTATCTCAAAAAAAAAAAAAACCCTCTGCTTTGTAATTTTTCTTGTCTGGGGGAAATCAGCTGAGAACACCACCCTAAAACTTCCAGTACTTTACTATATATTCATAACCTTGAGTAAAAATCAGACTCAACAACTTTTATTAAGTGCCTGTCCTGTGCCAAGAGCTCTCATGATCTGGTTTCATAGTCACAACTCTGAAGGAAAATATCATTCTCCCCAAGGTCATGCAACCAATGATATCTTCACTCCAAGTTCCTCTCTTTCTAATAAAGCAGGCTGCTGCCTCAGAATCTACAATAACCTCCTTCAGAAACCTTCTTAAAATAAAAAAAAAAAAAGCTCGAATTTTATTCTAGTATTTGCGATCATAGGAGTTAATCCCTTCCCAGGCTTATAAAATGAGTGAGCCATAGAAATGAATGTCTAAGTCTGTAAGAATTGTAAGTCTGTGATTGCATCTCTCAGCAGGTAGTAGCCTTCCACTTCTCTATTTTCTTAAATTTAATAACCCTTTCCTTATTTATAAAAGCTAAATGACATGCTATTAAAGATTTGAAAAATTACAAAAAGTATAGAAAAGAAAATTAACATTATGGATTATTTGCTTGACTGTTAGATATTTAATAGAGTTATAATCAGATTTTTTCATTTGCTAATATAGAATTTCCCATGTCATCAAATGTTTTTGTAAATACATGTTTAGTACCACTAAAAAGATAATTCTGTAGGAATACTGTATTTATTTTCATAATTCCCTTACCACAGGGCATCTATTTTCTTTCCATCTTTTCACTGTAATAAATAATGCTGCCCTGGCACATCATTGCACGTGAATTTTGCCTAAATCTCTGATTATCCCCCAAGGAGTAATAAGGACCAAATGGCAAAAAGGATAGTGTCGCAGTGTTTGCATTTCTAATTAGAAACACTTCCATAATAAAGCAAGAATTATGGATGGGGTAAAGTGTTTTAGAGAAGACGATTTTTAAGTACAGCTGTGAATATTAAATTGTTTGAAATAAGCTGTCAAATTGGGTCCAATTTAGTCCCTCATGATTCAGGATGCAGAGTATATTAAACATTAAAATATCTGCATTCCACTGATCAACGAGCTAGTCCTCCAAAGTACCAGCCACTCGTGTGGCCAAACCAGATTAAATGGTGCCACTGAGACACACAACATGAAAAAAAGCTAGGTCCACATTCAGTCCTGTGTTCCGTGAGCAGTTACTAAGGTGCTTCCACGCCCTTCTGGAAACAATAGCATTGTTCAAAACATTCAAGAATTCTTATAATTTCCAAACACACAGGCTTACAGCCAGTGCCCAAAACATCTCCATTAACCTTCTTATGTTTCACTTGATCTCACTGTTACCTGTGGAGGAAAACATGTTTTTACAGGAATAAGAGAAATTTGTAGAAGCAAAACTAGGAAACAGAAGTAGATTTTATAAGCTATTTCAGGCAGACTAACGCTACAGAGAAGAATATAACAAGCATCTTTTGCCTGCTTCCCAGTTTAAGAAATGAAACACTGCAAATAACTGAAAATCTCTGTTCACTGCCTCTGATCACACTTTCTGGTCCTCCCCAGAGACGTCTGCTGTTCTGAATTCAGTGTTTATCAACCCCATATCTGTCTTTATATTGCCACTAAAGTGTAACTATGTCTCTGGAATATAAGGTCCAGGCAAGCAAGTACCTTTTTTTGTTCACTGATACATCACCAGCACCTACACTATCTGGAATAGCAGGAATTCAAGACATATTTATTGACCGTTGCATAAATAATGTGTATCTGATTGATGTAAAGGGTTTTCTTGTGTGTTCTCCATTGTCCCATGTTGTCTGCATCCTGCTGAAAGTCAGTGTTTTTGCACAGTCATGCTGATAATGGATGTCTGCTTCATTCGCTTTCTCTGCAATACAGCATCCAGTATGACACTAGAGCACAACTTCATTATCCATTCTTCCAACAATGAGCATCCAGGTGGCTTCCAATTTTTTTTTTTTAATTGTTGGGGATTCATTGAGGGTACAATAAGCCAGGTTACACTGATTGCATTTGTTAGGTAAAGTCCCTCTTGCAATCATGTCTTGCCCCCAGAAGGTGTGCTTCCAATTTTTAATATTGTAAATTTGGTGCAACAAACATCCTGATACTGTCTTCTTTTTCAATTGTGTAGTTTTTCTATTACAAATTGCAGGGGAGGAAATGGAAAGGGGCTGGCTTTTGCCTCTGCTAAATCTTTTCCTCATCTAAATCTCTCGGTGGGGTGAATGGGAAGTTGGGGAATCAGCTCCTCTTGCTGGTGTCAGCTGCCTTATAATAATATGAGGGCAGTTGGCCAGCCAAGCAGCCATTCTTTCAATGGGTCTGTGCTGCTTCAACTTTATTACATAATTCCAAATCGCTATCACTAAAGTCATCCTTTTAAATATTTAAACATAATGATTACCTACCAAAGGTGATTGGAATCATGAGATTTATCACTTCTACTCCCTTTTAGACAATATCTCTCCATCCACCCCAAGAGTCTAGACATTCACTCTTTCTATCCCTGCCTGTGTCTCTCTCTATGAACCAAGAGCTGGGGAAGTGGGGAAACACAGTTACTCTTCTTATGACGTATCTGGCTAGCTATATTTCCACAGGCTTTAGTCATTTTTATTTCCATCAGCTTTTAATTACTCTGAAAATGACCACATTCAAATAACGTACATTTAAATTCTGTAGACCAGACCATAGCTATCTTGTTTCATTTACGTTTTACAAAAGGACTTAATAGTATTTACCAAAACAGGAGATTAATATTTATCACCAAAAAAAAAAAAAAAAAATCCTCTCTTTACACCTGGTGTTCTGAGGTGTCCTGGTGATGGAACTGACACCTGTGGGTCTCTTTTTCATTTACTAGGCTGGGCATTTGGATTTGCTGTAACCTTTCAATGTGGGACATTTTATAGGGATTTTTTTGAGACAGAGCCTCAAGCTGTCACCTCAAGCTGGGTAAAGTGCTCTGGCATCACAGCTCACAGCAACCTCCAACTTCTGGGCTCAAGCGACTTCCTGCCTCCATCTCCCAAGTAGCTGGGATTACAGATGCCTGCCACAATGCCTGGCTATTTTTTTTTTCCTTTGGTTGCAGCCGTCATTGTTGTTTGGCGGGCCCAGGCTGGATTCGAAGCCGCCAGCTCAGGTGTATGTGGCTGGCGCCTTAGCCGCTTGAGCCACAGCCGCCAAGCCTGTTTTAGGGGGTTTTTTGCTCATTTTCCACCCTCTGCTGTTTCTTTTTTAGACTCAGACATTAGGCTTCCTGTTTGATCCTTTCATTCTTTTTGTTTCATTTTCTACCTTATGTTTCTACTTCTGTCTCATTTTCTACCTTATGTTTCTACCACATCCTTATGTTAAAGATGTTAAATTCTTTATCTTCTCCTTCAGACTATTCTACAGAATGTATTCCAGCTGCCCCCTGTTTAATTGTCAAGCATTCTTCCTTCTCCGACTGTTCCATTCTCACACTATAATAATTTTCTTATTTTATGGACGTAATATCTTCTCGTATCTTTCTCAGAATAGTAACGTTTACATTGCTTTCTAGATTTTCTTCCTCTAGTGTGTCACTTTTATTTCCTTTGGGTTTATTTTTTGTTTATTTGGACATCTTTCCTTCACACTTAAAGGTTTTCTCCTAAGTTTGCAGAACCGTGGCTGTCCATGTCTGTGAAGGGTAGGGCGGCTAACAGCTCAGTGCTCGCCCGGTGGAGGCCTTAGCCCGGCATACTATCAGATTCCTGTCTGTGGTGACAAATTACCACAAACCTAGGGACTTGAACAAGATGAACTCAACACCTTACAGTTCTGGAGACGTAGGCAGGGAGGCTCCAGGGCAGATCTGTTTCCTGGTATTTTCCAGCGTGTAGAGGCTGTCTGCATGCCTGACCTTACAGCCCAGCCGCTGTCTTTGCGGCCAGCAGCGTAGCCTCTTCTAATCCCTCTCTGCTTCTCTGTCTCTGCCACCTGCTTCTGTTATCCCATCTCCACGCCGACTCTGACCCTCCGCCGCTTCTCTTTAAGATCCTTGGGACCCAACCCTGGATAGTCAGGAGACTCACGCACCACTGCAGCGTCCCTTCTGCCACAGCTTCTGAGGATTAGGACTTGGATTTCTTGGAGGGAGGGTGGAATTAGTTTGCCATAGGCAGCAACTGGCCATTCCCAGTAGGTGTCTGATGCCAGAATATACACATTGTGTTTTTCCTAAATAAGTAACTTCCACCATCTTGCCCAGGGAGCAGTTCCTCGCCACAAGGGGACTTGGTGGTCCAGCTGCCACATAAGCACACTTTAATCTTATTTCCAGCCTCCGGCCTCCCTCGTGGTCCTGGGATCTGGGGCCCTGTTTTCCACATGTATCCCATTCCCTTCTTTCAGTAACCCCAGTACTCTTCTTTTTAAATAGATCTAATTTTATCACTCATTAAAAACCCTTTGATGGCTTCCCACTGCCCTAAAGATTAATTTCAAACTCCTCATGTGGATGACGAGTTTCTAAGTGGTTAGGCCCCCGCTTGCCTCTCCAGCCTGTAACAGCTCTCCCAGCATTCTGAACTCCCCTAGGGCAGCCAGAGTTGGGATCCGTCATCGCCCCTTTACTTCTCTGTGGTCCACAGAGGCCGAAACCATCCCCTGACTTTATCTATTCATGCAACCTGTGCTTCCAGACCTATGGGAACACTAGAATTACCGGCAGCCCTGGTTTCTGTTGGACCCCACCCAGGCGCTGGGCCACTGGGTCTGAGTGAAGACCTGCATTTGTGACAAATTCTCATATGCTGCCGACAGTCCAGGGACCACGCTCTGAGAACTGCAGGTTTAACAGGTACTTACTGAGCACTGTTTTGTTCACCTCCGCAGCAGCTAGCAGAGTGTCTGGCACACAGCAGGGCTTCAATAATGGCTATCACTATTATCATTATTTGTAAAAGGTGCTGGAGAAGGAAGCAAGAAGAAGACATACTGCTTCCATTTTTCGTGAGTTTTTTGAACTAGGAATAGTTGCTTAACGATTCATATTTGTGATTCTGATGCATTAAAATACATTTTATCATATTTTAAATAGAACTTATAATCTTTAACAATATAAGTGCCAAGGCTAATACAGGCTGTTGGTGAGAATGTAAATTAGTACAACCTCTATGGAAAATAGTATGGAAAGTTCTCATAGAACTAAAAGTAGGTCTATCATTTGATCCAGCGATCCCACAGCTGAGTATCTACCTGAAGGAAAAGAAATCATTATGTCAAAAAGACACACGCAATTATATGTTTATTGTAGCACAGTTCACAGTTGCAAAAACAAGGAACCAACCTAAGTGCCCATCAACCAAAGACTGGTTTAAAAAAATAAAATAATGTCTTCTGAGCAACCTGGGTAGAACCAGAGGCCTTTATCCTAAGGGAAGTAATTCAGGAATGGAAAACCCAATACCGTATGTTCTCACTTATAAGTGGGAGCTGAACTAAGAGTAAGCGGGGCATACAGAGTAGTAAAGCAGATGTTGGAGCCTCAGAAGAGGGGAAAATGAGAGGAAGGTAAGGGAAGTAAAACTACCTATCAGGGCAGTGTACACTATTTGGATGGAGAGTATACTACAAACCCAGACACCGGGGCGGCGCCTGTGGCACAGTGAGTAGGGCACCAGCCCCATATACCAAGGGTGGCCGGCTCAAATCCAGCCCCGGCCAAACTGCAACAACAACAAAAAAATAGCCGGGCATTGTGGAGGCCGCCTGTAGTCCCAGCTACTCGGGAGGCTGAGGCAAGAGAATCGCCTAAGCCCAGGAGCTGGAGGCTGCTGTAAGCTGTGACGCCACGGAGCTCTACCAAGGGTGATGAAGTGAGACTCTGTCTCTAAAAAAAAAAAAAAGAAAAAGAAAAAAAACAAACCCAGACACTGGTATACAGTTCACACATGGAACCAAAACTACGTATACCTGTAGTTCTATAAATAAATAAATACATAAATAAATAAAGTTTGGGGACATTATTTGAAGAGTAGGAAGTTTTCTTTACAGGAAGACAACCCATAGTCTTTAGAAAAGCATTTCTGACTTTCTGCTTTCCAAAAGTATTTCCTATTTTGCCATAAGTTCTTATTCAAAAGTCATGGACCAGAGACTGATGGTCTATATTACTCACATCATAAACTAGTAGCATTAGAGCTTTCAAACAAGAAGGCGATCAGGCCAAGGATTTCTTTCACCACCCTGACCTGAGTTAAGTATGCCGGCACGTTTTGGATGCTTGACAGATACTTGTTGGACGGATGTATAGAGGGATGGATGATTTATATGGGAGCTCTGAATTTTCTGTCTAAAATACTTTTACTTAAGAAATGCATCTTTATTGTATAAAAATCATAAAATATGGATATTTAAAAGGAAAAGCATCTACAACCATGCGCCCAGTGTAAGCTGTGTAACACATTAACATTTTAATTTGTATTATCAATTGTATACATTTTTATAAAAATGAAATCACAGTATACCTATTTGATTACCTGTCTATTCAGCTAATGTCTTGTGAATCTCTGTCAATAATAAATATGCTTCCTCCCTATTTTTAAATAGCTGCATAAAAGTAGAAAAAACACAAGAATTTAGTTATTTTGTAGGTTTCCTAAAACTCAATTCCAGAATCATATTCAATAAATACAGTGGTATTATTTCCTGTACATTAAAATAACAAAACTGGGTTTGTTGAAAATATTATTGCGATAGTCTAAGAAGATAATTACTATTGAAAACTTGAATCCTACTTTAATGGAGAAAAGTGATTGGTCTCAATTCTGCTGAACTAGAAGCTCTGCAGTGCTTGAAGTTATCTTGAAATTTATTCTTCTCACTAGTTTAATTATGGCCCTTCTGACTTACTTGCAGTTTAGTATCAAATCTTTCTACAGTGTACCCAAGAATCCAGTTTCTAATGGGACTGCCCTAAACTTAGATTGAGCATTACAAGTGATAGAAGTTGGAGGGGGGACCTTCCTCCCTCCCAATGTTCGAGGTGGCCCAGTAACCAGCACCCAGTAATCAGCTCCTCCCTGCCTGACTTCTGAAGATTGAGAAGTCCCTAGAACACTTTCTTCTTCTTCTCCGGGGAGGAGGGCATAGGGGAAGGGTCTCTGCACAGTTAGCCTGATAAGAAGTTTGGTTCACATTGATTGAGTATGTTAGGGTTTTATATGTCATCTCATTTGATTCAGGAAAATGTCAATATGTCAATTCAACAAGCCCATATTGAACATTTACTAACTGCCAATCCTCACACCAGATTCTGGGGTTACAAAACTTAATCGAAATTCACTTAGTCCTTGCCTTCAAAGATCTCAGTCTCCTGGGAAAGGCAAGCGGTTAGAAAACGTTTCCTTACTGTGTGTTTCACTTAAGATTCTGCAGGTTTGTTAAGCTTTAGCAAAAAGGAAAACTAAGTACAAAACTTCAGGGCCCCTCCTGAGTCCAAGGAGTGCGCCCACACCCCAGGAACAATGTGGAGCTACTGGCTAAAATGCTGTCAAGAATTTCCCTGCACTCTGAGCCCCCTTCTAGGCTTTCCTTCATTTTTCTGTCTTTACGGGCCCCTTTCTTTTGCTAGTCACGTTTACATGATGGTAGAGTATCTACAACAGGTCCAGTCAGCAGAGATGTCAATCACTTTTGTTCTAAATTCCCAAGGAAGGATGTTAATTGTCCAGGCTTGGTTGAGGTGCACTCCTGATCCAGTTACCTGTGGCCAAGGTCACATTCTAGAGGCAGGATGATGGGTGCTAAGCAGAGAGCCCCATACATATCCACTCTGTCGAGAATTATAGAAGTGCTATGGGTTAACTCACTCTGCCCCTTCTATGTTCAAGGCATCATGAAAGGTGAATAAATGAATAAAATACACACCTAGCTATAATATAGGACTGGATGTGATGTAACATGCACCATCTCAGAGATCCAACATGCCGTATGAGCACATGGGGGACCAGCGGGATAATTCCAAGGGGAGAAAGGAGAGGGGCTCTTGAGTTCAGACTTTAAATGAGTCTTTTGATAAGAGGAGCTGGGCAGGTAGCTAGCCAGGTCATGCTGGGTAAAGATAATGGGCTAGATGCATCATACATACGAGGAACAGCCAGGAGAATGTATATGAACAGGCCATGACACAGATGGACCTAGAGGATGGGCGGCCTGGGTGGGACAGGATGGGACAGGGCATTGCAAGCTACAGGAGTGGAAAGTCCCTGGCAGCCTTGAAGTAGAGATGCCGTCAAATCTGCATTTTAGAAACAGCAGGCAAGTGAGACCTTGCTTTGGAAAGCTTCCCGTAGGAGTCGTAGTCCCTCCTGTATTTTCTCCCTTGATGGATACTGTCCCGGGTTAGGTATCCCCTGAAGATTTTTCAAGATGACTTGCTGGGTCAGTGATTATGAACCAACCTGGTTTCCCATCTGCCCAGATGCTCTCCCTTCTTGCCTCAGTCAGAATTTTTCATGTATGTCACAAGCAGCTCGGTCATCTGGCTGCGGTCTCGGTATCTGCAAGGCACAGCCAGGCCCAGGTAGAACCTTCAACTCCAGGTGTCCGGGAGGAAAAAATAATTTGAGCACTTAATCTACCAAGTAAATCCTGACCCAGGAGGCGGCAGGACATTCAGGCATGTAGAGAAAACTAGGGTTTGTGTCTCTACAATGACAATCTAAAGGTCATGGAAGGGGCGAGTTCCAGCTTCCCCTGACACTCCTGTGACCATCACAGTCCCCTTTGAATCAGGGGACAAGTGGTCATTAGCTGCAGAAAATGTGGCCGCCCCTCCCCACATCAATAAGAAAGTTGGTCACATTGTTACTCGCTGTCATTGTACCTGGGGGCTCCCAGGGGACTTGATTGACAGACTGCTCCTGGTCACTTGGAGCCCTGGGCGTTTTTATCCTTCATCCATCTCTCTCCCCCTCCATTACCTCTCCCATCCAAATGGAGGGGGTCTCGTCTTTCTTAGCCACGTTCTTCAGTTTGGGGTAATTGTTTTTAGTATCCCTCGTCCTTGCAATATGCACATGAATCCTTCTTCAAAGCAGGGCCCCTTCTTTCATCTTTTGTGATCCTCCCTTTCTCACCTTCCCATGGGTTTGCCAGATGGTCAAACATTATTGCCAGCAAGAAATCCCATTGCTTTATCTTCCTTTGCTCCTTTGCATCCTCTCTGTTTTCTTAACCCTTAAAAACAAGCTCTATCAACGGTGACATTGGCAGACCAAGGCCACTGTCTGCGTTCTACAGTTTTCTACTGATATCTGGGGCACAGTGGCTGATGAAGGTCACATTTACCATTCTCCAATTCCTGGGGCCTCAGGATTGGCATTGGTGCATTTTTTAAATGCCTTATATGACCATTCTAAAAACTTGGAGGGGTCCTTTTGGGGTTGTTGTTGAGCCTCCCGAGGCTTTTCAATTGCAGGACTCTTTTTTAAAATCCTCTAGACTATGATTTTATGCTGCTCAAGCAAGGGCAATGCTCCAATGTTGACATCCCAGTATGGCTCACAGGGACAGCATCAGTAGGTTCTGGGCAGATATTTCTGTCCTCAAGGTGAACCAGATGGGTGTCCTCACTTGCCTTTTTGATAACCACACAGCGTTCCTCAGCCATGAGTAAACATTCATTGATGCTTGGATCTTGGCCCAGGTAGTTTGATATGTTAAAAAGGTAGAGGGAATAACTTGCTCATGTATTTAGGGTCATCCTGATAAGAGGGGTTATTATTGTTCCAATTAAACAGATCCAAGGTAGGAAATGAGGAGTCTACCCACATCACCCCCACTGGTGTCCATTGGCATTTAGCTCTCCAGCTGGGAGTGGGCAAGGTGGAACCTGCCCCGCTGGAGGAGCCCCAGCCTCTGGGCCAAATTTGGCACCCTGTTGAGTGCAGGTTGGTGAGACCAGGTGCTGGTTCACCTGACTCTTACCCACAGCTAGACCCATTTCTGTGCCCTAACCCTTATACAGAGGTGGTCCAGCAAGGGTCAGCCTGGGAAGGAGTCGGGGATTCAAGTACTTTAGTGGGTATTTGCCAAGGGGTGCTGGCAGCCTAGTGGAAGGATTCAGAGCACTGGTCAAAAGATCCTTCTCCTGTAATTCCTTAGATTCTAATGCTTTTGGCTTGAGTTTTTTAGCCCTATGCACCATCAAATTGTATCTTCTTTGTACAGACTCATTTTGGTGCAACAGCATAAAACCCTTTACATAGGGTATTTCATCTCATTTTCTTTCCCTATCACAAAACAGTTTTAATTGCTTAATAGAAACATAATTTAAAGATTCACATGTGGGTCATTTTTCTTCTGAATCTAGGGAATATTGTCCCCAGGCTGCATTACAAAAGAAAATCATCTTTTTACATTGTATTTGCTCATAACTGGAAGCAGTCTGTGGAGAATGTACCCCAACGGGCTGTGTTCAGGGAGCAAATTTGAGTATCCCATAGCTGGCACGCTCACACACAAAACAAACACAAATTTTCACACAAAGAATGAAAACTCAGTGCCTGCAGGACAGAACAAAAGGATGAAGACTGATAATTCCTGCAACTCTCTCAAAGAAGGTCACTCTTAAATATCCAACAAAAAGCAAAAGGAAAGATAAAGAATCACGACACTTGTCATGGCGACTCACGGGCAAACCCAAACCCTAAGGCAGACCAAGTGTGTCTCTCCATCCAAACACATTTGCACCGAAGGCAACTGACACCCACAGGACGGGAAGAAACAAGCTGGGGTGTCCCCCACCCCCAGCAAGATGCCCAGGCAGCTGCGATGACCCCCATACACTCAGACCCCAACCAGGGCCACCCAGTCACGGACTCCTGCTGCAGTTACTAAAACTCTTGCTGAATCCTAAATTTGGGCTCCTGTACCAGATGAACCCCCAAGCCAAACACTGTGATACGAGTGCTTGGCAATAGAGAAGGGCTTATGCAAATTCAGTCTGATCTCAGATCAGATCGTCTGAACAAAAGGATAAACAAGGGAGATTTTACCTGGCTAGGGAGTAAAGAAAAGGGTTTTAGTCAACAATGGGAGCGGGGTGAATCTGTTTCCTTAGCCTTAGATAACATGGGAGTAAACAGATTTCTGTTTTAAAGGCATGTATTCTTTTTGCAAAACAAACTCATGGGTGGCACCGGTGGCTCAAGGAGTAGGGCACCGGCCCAATATACCAAAGGTGGTGGGTTCAAACCCAGCCCAGGCCAAAACTGAAAAAAAAAAAGTAATAAAGAAAAATAAAAAACAAATAAATACAAATACTTAAAAAAAAACTCAAAATTATGTTTTATATGTTCTCTCTTCTTATTGGCTAAAGAAACAGCAGACCAACAGTTAATGATGACTGTGAGAATAAAGGGTGTGGGGCACGAAGCCAGCAGTTAACTTGAGTAACTAAACAAGGGCCTAGGCAAATTGTACATTATTTTAGTTCTTAAAAGCATATGGGGTCGGGGTGGCACCTGTGGCTCAAAGGAGTAGGGTGCTGGCCCCATATACCAGAGATGGCGGGTTCAAACCCAGCCCCAGCCAAAAACTGCAAAAAAATAAAAATAAAATCATATTAGGAGGCGGCTCAGCGCCCATGGCTCAAGCACCTAAGGCGCCAGGCACATACACCTGAGCTGGTGGGTTCTAATCCAGACCGGGCCAGCCAAACAACAATGACGGCTGCAACAAAAAATAGCCGGGCGTTGTGGCAGGTGGCTACGGTCCCAGCTACTTGGGAGGCTGAGGCGAGAGAATCGCTTAAGCCCAGGAGTTGGAGGTTGCTGTGAGCTGTGATGACAAAGCACTCTACCCAGGGCGACAGCTTGAGGCTCTGTCTCAAAAAAAAAAAAAACATACCAGGGTACTAAAATCTCAAGGGGCTAGCATTACGTCTGGTTGCTTCTGCGTGCCTCGGTGCTTCTCCACCGCGCCTGCCCTCCTGCTCTGCACACGGGGTCATGTGAATGCTGCTGGCTGGCCGGCCTGAGTCTTGGTGACATTTCCAGACCCTCCATCCTGAGGATCTATCTTTCCCATTCATGAAAATGAAGTGCTGCCACTTCACAGTCCCATGAAGAGAGAATGCTATAGGGCCAAGAAAAACAGAACAGCTCAAGATTACCATTTTTTTCAAGGATCACTGCAACTTTCAGTAGATGGAAAATGTGTATTTGCAATTCACTGAAGGCAGTGAGTGGTCTGTTCTTGAGTTACCATGGCAACTCCTCAATTAAGTGAAAACAGAAATCAAGAAATAAATGTACTACAGTTGCTCTTGAGCTTAACATTCTTTAAAAAGGCAAAAAGAAAGTGGTATGTTCGGTGAGTGATTTTCCCCAAGGCTTTCCTGAGAGTTTGTGGTTCTTCGCTTTGCATTTTAACCAGCATCTTCGGTTCATCTGCTCCACGCTGGGCTGAATGCGAGGGTTGGCAGTAGTAGTTAGAACACCCAAGCCTCACATTTCTCTCAGAATGTTCCTTGATAATGTTTGCTTACCTCCAGCTCCCACTGAAGGCTACTTGGAGAGAACTTCAAGGTGATGGGGGGTCCTGCAGTGGGTGGGTTTGAACACTAGATTTGACCCCAAATTTATTTTATAACCTTAAACTAGAGACAGGGACTTTTCTGAAGACATAATACCTCCTCCTTGACCATACTAAGTAACAAAGGATATATGCGTCATTATGAAAGTTTTGAGATACACAAAAATCAAGAAACACAAAATCTGCCCAAACAGAAACAAATAAAGCCCCCTGGCAACACTGATGAATCAGAAAGGACGCTGCCCACTGTGTGTTTTGGAAGTGACATGACCAACCATAATACAGTCTGTCTCAAAACTTTCATAGAGGCTCAGGGCCCATGGCACAGTGGTTAGAGCGCCGGCCATATACACCAAGGCTGGCGGGTTCGAACCCGGCCCTGGCCAGCTAAACAGCAACGACAACTGCAACAAAAAAATAGCCGGGTGTTGTGGCGGGCACCTGTAGTCCCAGCTACTTGGGAGGCTGAGGCAAGAGAATCACTTAAGCCCAAGAGTTTGAGTTTGCTGTGAGCTGTGACTCCATAGCGCTCTACCAAGGGTGACATAGTGAGACTCTGCCTCAGGAAAAAAAAAAAAACTTTCCGTAGTGACCCACATATGATAATAGCATCTTATATTTGTATGGGAGCTAACTTTTTACAGCAACTTTCTGCAGCAGGTTCACCGCTTAAGACCACAGGAGACACCTCCAGGCCCTGCTTTGCATGGAGTGATCTTTATACAAAACAAAAACTGGCCATGTCACTTCCCAGCTTACAGCCCTCCAATGCCATTCTCACCTTTGCTCCTGGAATAAAACCTGGGTCCCTCCCCACAGCAGGCGAGGCCCTGCTCAGCCTCAGGACACCATCCTCCCAGCCCTCTGAGCCCCAGGGCCCTGGCTTCAGCTCGTCCTTCAGGCCTTAGTATCAGCTGAGTGCCCTTCCTGGGACATGCTTGTCTTTCCTCACCCCCCCTCCCCTCCTTTCTTGCCCACTTAGCCAACTAGAGTCCACACCCCAGCACAGTCCAAATCAGAGCTCCTGTTTTAATTTTCCCACAACCCTGTGGTTTACACACATTCACATTTAATATATGTTTGCTTACCTGTTTACCTAGTGCACTCAGTCAACTAGACATCAGCCCCGTGAGGAGCGGGGCTGTGTTTATTCCCCTGCCATTGTGGCCCCAGCCTGCAGCACAGTACCTGACAGGCCAGGCCCTCAGTGTCCAACAAAGACCTCACCAGCATTATCAAGAGCACACAGCAGAGTTTGGACCCAAACCAGTATCCATAGCCCATTTTGTTCTGCTGTGTCAGAACACCATAGACTGGATGATTGATAAATAACAAAAATTTAATTCTCACAGTTCTAGAGACTGGGAAGTCCAAGATCAAGGTGCTGGCCTGTGGTGAAGGGCAACTGGGAACCCCCATCTGCAAGCCCCTTTTATAGTGGCAATGATCCATTCATGGGGGGGGGCCTTGTGATCTGAACAGCCCCCAGGGGCCCCATCTGCCAATGTTTTTGTATCAGGGATTGAGTTTCCAGCACAAATTTTGTTTTGTTTTGTTTTTTGAGACAGAGCCTCAAGCTGTCACCCTGGGTAGAGTGCTGTGGCATCACAGCTCACAGCAGCCTCAAACTCCTGGGCTCAAGCAATTCTCCTGCCTCTGCCTCCCAAGCAGCTGGGACTACAGGCACCTGCCACAGTGCCTGGCTATTTTTTGGTTGCAGCTGCCATGGTTGTTTGACAGGCCCGGACTGGATTTGAACCTGCCAGCTCAGGTGTATGTGGCTGGTGCCTTAGCCACTTGAGCCACAGGCGCCAAACCTCCGGCACAAATTTTGAAGGACAAACATTGAAATCATAGCCCCCAGGTTTTTAGATGTCTGGCACTTTCTCTAACATATCACACTGTCTTGCAGGTAGTAGAAATGAAAATATTCTCTATTTTGTCTATCGTATAAACATAAGGCATTGAAATTTAAAGAAAACACAGCAGCTTCTGTGGGACCATACTACTTAGCAGACGTGCAAGAAATTGCAAATCTCCCCGAACATGCATTAACATACTCCTGTGTGGAAAATAATACGAAGTTTTCTGATTTTTTCATTCATTCATGGGTAGGAAGAAACCCAGGAGTGTTTGGAGTCCAGGCCCTGGGGCAGGTGTCAGCTCTCCCATGCCAGGGGTGTGACGCTGGACGCTGTGTCGCACACTCCTGAGCCTCGCTTCCCTTCCTTGCTAAGCAGAGGCTCCTAATTTCTCCTTCAGGGTGTCTGTGAAGAGCAAACTCACAACAGTAAGCACCCCTGTCCCACCCTGCAGGTCTCTCCTCCGTGCAGGGCTTGCCACACGGTGACTAGTAGAATAAGAGCAGGGGAGACATGTTGGGGCCCGAAGCTGATGACTCATAAACGCGCTTTCGTGAAGCTAATGTTCAATGTATGTTGTTTTCAGCATACAATAATTATCTTCTAGAACACTTAGCTCACACATGGCAATTCCATGCCCGATCTTCTTGTCTACGTGTGTCAAATCCATGGCAAAATCTTCTCCCTCTTTACCTTTCCTTGGGGTTTCACTTCTCTAATCTTAGTTCATATGGAGAGGCATTCATGAGAAAGATTGATTCCAACCTGTAGAATATTCCCACCATTCTTAAAAGCTTTGAATCTGCAATTTCAGAGGGAAGAGAGCGCTCTGAACTCCTAGGGGTGTCGAGAAGACCAGTCCGCCTCTCCCACAGCAGAAGGGTTTCGTAACCTGTGAGCAGGCCTTGCCTGATGTTGCCGCTTTCTCTCCAGACCTCATCCAGCCCTCCCGGGGCATCGTCACATGTGTGGAATAGGGATGGTGATGCGCCTATCGTGAGTCAGCAGAGGAGAGTACAGCCATGGCTGCTCCAGAGTGTTTTCAGAGCAGGGGCTCTGGAGCTGGGGTTGGGCCACCTGGGAGCTGAGCGGGCTGGCCAGAGCCCACATTGGTATAGCAAGCCTCGGGGCTCATAAATGGAGTGTGTGTTACTCAAACCCTGGAGGAGAGATGCAGGTGGGTGGTTGCAGAATCTGACTGATACCATGGAAGTGGCATTTGCAAATCCATAAAACTGTGCTTTGCAAATTCTTTCCGTCATGCTCTCTCTATGCGTCTGCACGTATTTTTCTATTCTCAATATTTAATATGGAAAAAACTGATAAAACTTCACCTCAAGGCCAGCCACTGCTAGCCCATGTGGTACCTTTGCGCAAATTACGAAAAGACCAGTCCCCCCATACACAGTCACACCTGTGTGGACACACAGGTGGGTAAGTGGATTCAGTCTCTACTCAGCCTCTTGGCCAAGAATATTTGCTCAGTGTACAACTGTGGAGCTGTACTGACAGCTGGGCCTTAGGGCAGACCTCCAGCTGCAAGCCATGGGGAAGGGACTGCCTTGTCTCGGTGGCAGGGGTCCAGTCCTCCATATTGTTGTTTGTTTTGAGACAGAGTCTCACTCTGTCACCCTGGGTAGAGTGCTGTGGCGTCACAGCTCACAGCAACTTTAGACTCTTGGGCTCAAGCTATCCTCGTGCCTCAGCCTCCTCGTGCCTCACATTTACAGGTGCCTGCCACCACACCCAACAGGTTTTTCTATTTTTAGTAGAGACTGGGTCTCAGTCTTGCTCAGGCTGGTCTTGAACTCCTGAACTCAAGTAATCCACCCACCTCAGCCTCCCAAAGTGCTAGAATTACAGAGGTGAGCCATCATGCCTGGCCCAGTCCCCGTTTTGAAAGTTCTGGCTTTTAAAGGTTAATTCTCAGGCAACTTGTCTTACCTGGGCCTCTTTTATTTCTTCTTTTGGTGGTTGTTTCTTTTTCTGTTACTGCAGCATATCTGAGGGGCTTTCAGAAGTAGAAAAGAGCAGACACGTCTCCTTGGCTCCTGCATCTGTGTGTGTTTTGGTACAGGGTTAAATGGGTGCTTGGCCAGATGATGTCATCATACTTTTTAAACATTCTATAAACACTCTTTGCTAAACACTTTTCAAAAAGCCAGTAATTAGAATGTTTCTCTTTGTCTGCTTTGAAGCTTTGTGCTGAGACTTTTAAGACAAAGAGGAGCACATTTCTGGAAGACACTGAAGTGGGCCAGGTCATGCTATTAACCAGCCTGGTAGCTAGCTGTTTCTGCATTGTTTGGGGAAAATTATAGGAGAGAGACAAAATAGAAAAGGTACAAGTCCTTGAACTAAGTAATTTTCAAATGTCATTTCAAAATAAGAAGTGGTGAGTTTTCTGTTAACTGTTGTTCTTCCTGTATGAAGAGGATCTGGCCGCCTCTCAGTGTCAGGCAGAGCAGAGACGAGAACTAAGTCCAGCAAGCTTCATTATCAGAAGGCCAGTGATTCTGGGGAATGATAGAGTGGCCTCTCAAATCTGTTCTGCCTCAGTTTCAATTCTAATAGTTTTTATAATGAGATACAAGGAAACCAACCTAGAAAATGTTAACTTTATCTAAAAGAATCATCAAAGAAAACAACATAAAAGTAAGCTTTGTGCTAACAATGTAACAACAGTTAATAGACAGGTAACCTTTACTCTAAGACCATAACAACACTTGTTGTCTAAGTGTGACTATCTCCCCCAAAGTCTTTGGAGACAAACATCCTCATAATCATGACCAAAACTTAAAGAGACAGTCATGGAAGGCGTGGGGGGGCACTGAGCAGGCCAGGTCAGCTGTGCTGCCGCCGCTTACCTTCTCCAAGTCCCCCTCCGAGTCCCCCCACTTTTCTGGCTTCATGGCTGCATCACTGCGTAGAACTCTGTGGCTTAAACAGTCTCTGTTTATTATTCTCCCAAGCAACTAGGATTGGCCGAGCAGTTCCATGGATCTCAGCTGATCTCAGCTCCTTCACACATTCACAGGGCAATGGCCAGTTTCATGTGTTAACTTTGCTAAACTATCACACTCATTATTTAATCAAGAACTAATCTAGGTGTTGCTGTGAAGGTGTGGTGTCGATGTAATTAGCAACTGCAATCCGCTGACTTTAAGTAAAGGTGATTATGTCGATAACATGGTTAGGACCCGTCTAATCCCCTGTTAGACCTAAAGAGCAAAGTGAGATTTCCCAGAGAACTTTGCATGTAACCTGTAGTATCAGCTCTTAACCAAGAGTTTCCAGCCCGCCAGGCTGCCCTGTGAATTTCAGACTTGCCTAAACACCCCCTCTAATTGTGTAAGCCAATTTTATTTCAATAAATCTCATAGATACCAATATGGACATAACATAAATAGGCAGGTGGTTCTGGTTCTCTGATGGAATCCTGACCGATGGATGTGGTCGACTGCTGTGTTAGCCCAGGCCTGCCTGGTCTGGGCAGAGCCTCAGCCAGTAGCCCCCACGGCCTCTCACGCTCAGGTCTTATGACAGTGGCAGGGGCCCAAGAAAGGAGGGAGCATGGGAGATTCTTGAAGCATAGCCTTGGAACTAGGCACTGTAACATCTTCCTCATTCTGTTGACTGAGCAGCAAGTCACAAGAACAGCACAGCTTTAAGAATGAGCAGAAGTATTCCTCTCTGGGAGAGGGGATCTGCAAAGGGCCACGGGAAAAGGGCGTGAATGCAGGGAAAGGCACAAAGCCAAGGTCAAATGCCATTCATCTACCACAGACAGCTTTGTACAATGGCACAGAAAAGGCAAACATCAAAATTTTTTAACTGCCAATGTGCCTTTTCCCTCTCCTTAAGGTAGGTAAACCTATAAAATAAAATAGTCACTGCCTCATTTTCTCACTTATAAATGAAGGCTGGTAAATGCCCACCCTGGTGTCAGCACATGAGTAATGAGATGGCTGTGACAGCACCTGCTGTGGTCCCTGCTGGGAGTTCAATAACTAGTATGTCCTTTTGCCAGCAACCCTTTGAGCAGCTACTGCATGCATGAAAAATAGACAACAAAATGTATTGGAGGCACAGGACTGGAAATTTTATGTGTCTCTAGAGATCAATATGCATAGAAAAAACTATTTTCAATGGAATATATTTGACAAATAGTTTAGTCTGTGTTTGGTAATTCCAATACAGTTTTCAATCTATAATTGGAATATATGAGCATAGACACAACCCAATCCCCATAATTTGTCTTCAGGATTTTGAATTTTCTCTTTAATGGCACATTTAGAGGATAGATTTTTAGGTCAGGTGGGGTGGCTCACGCCTATAAACCTAATACTGTAGGAGGCCGAGGTGGGTGGATCCCTTGAGTTCGGGAGTTCGAGACCACCCTGAGCAAGAATGAGACCCCCGTCTCTACTAAAAATAGAAAAAAAAAAAAAAAAAAAAGCCGGGTATAGTGGCAGATGCCTGTAGTCCCACCTACTAGGGAGGCTGAAGCAGGAGGATCACTCAAGCCCAGAAGTTTGAGGTTGCTGTGAGCTATGACACCAGGGCACTCTACCCAGGGCTATAGGGAAGATTTTTGAAAGTTGATGCCTAGGTTTTGGACTCAGACAGACCTGAATTCAAAGCCTGGCTTACCCACTTTGCAGCTCTACAACGGAGGCGCATCCTTGACCTCCATGACACAGCTGTAGGTATATAAGGTAAGGGTGGTCAATACCTCCTTCCACGGACTGCCGTGGTCAGCAAATTAACAGAGATGATACTTAGGAGCAGCAGGGATTGTTATTATAACCATGATATGATGACAGAAACATTAGTTCTGGATTTAGGATGCACTGAAACGCTTTTTTTTATTGTATCCACTGCCCATTTTCTCCACCTGTTTGTAACTTTTCCCTGAAATACGTAACTCTGCCATGGCACCAACTTTTATTGCACTGGCACCTTTGGGGCTGGTTAGAGACGTATCTTCTGTGACCAGATGATATGGAGGTTCATCTATAAACCATAGAACCTGCAGATCTTAAAATGTATCCCCAAAGATTGTCAATATAAAGGAACTATTACCACATAGGGTGGCACTCAGTAAACAGCTCGCAACAAAGAAAATTGAGAATAATGAAGACAAAGGCATCCTGATGAATAATGAAAAAGTGACAATAGCAGCAACAAAACATCCTCCCTGCAAGCTGGAAGACTCCCGGTCTCAGCACATGGACACCTCCGTAGGAGCGTGAACACCGGCGGGCCTCGTACAGCGGCCAGATTCTTAGGAGAATATTGAACTAGAGTTCTCTGAAAGCTCTAAAAACATGCTGACTTTAGGTTGTAGATTCTAAATATTCTTAGCCCTTAATAACTGGCTTATTAAATTAATGATAAATGCCTTTTAAATACAGGCCAAAAAATGAAATTCTGTATACTCGCACCATTATTCACCCAAGCAAGGATTTTGCATAATAAATTCAGTAGGATTTGGTGAGCTTGCTGCCACCTGTGAGTAACTAAAATCATCATAATCAGTTAAAGTTGTTTTCACCCTTATCCACAGTCCAGAGGTAGATGGGGCTAGAGTTATTCCAGCAGTGACACAAAGTCACACAGAGACCAAGCTGTTTCCATCTTTCCCACCTGCCCTCCTTAGAGCACAGCAATGCCGCCCTTCCAGGTTGCAAGGTGGTGGTGGCTCCAGATGCGGCCTCTTGCTCAACCACTTGCAAAGCTACAATGGGGGCATTACGCTGATTCTGTCCAAGTGTGTCGCTCTTTTTTAATAAGGAAAACATTTTTCTCCTAAAGTCCCCCCAAATTGTGCTTTCTACAATTTCTTGGCCAAGATTTGGTCACAAACCCATGCTCACAATGGGAGGGAGGATGAGAATCCAAGTATCTGGCATCTTCTGCATCCAAAGAGAGAGGCGAGCTCTCGACAAGAAAAGATGGCAGAGGCCGCTAACAACACGTCTCAGAGTGTCTGCCAGAGATATCGAGGCAGGCAGAAGGGGGTCTCTGGTCGGGCTCCGAGCCTCCCATCCTCCCTTCACCAATAGTAGCTCCATTCTTATCTGTTTTACATATCAGGCTTACACATGAGATTCTGTTTGAGTAAAAGCTTCCATGGATAAAAGTCATTTGCAAACCTTTGTTTTGGCACATGCTCAAATACCTAATATACTCAGTGAGTCAAAACTGATTGCTCACTGTTACACTCCCAGTCCCTGGAAGAGTGCCCAGCATACAGCAGAAGTTTGTATGTATTTTCCATTACTGCTGTAACAAATCACCACAAACTTGGTGGATAAAAAGAGCACAAATTTATTATCCTACAGTTCTGGAAGTCAGGGGTCCAAAATGAGTTTCACTGAGCTAAAGTCAAGGTGGCAGGGAGATTGCATTCCTTCTGGAAGCTCCAGAGGAAAACCCATTTCCTTGCGTTTCCAGCTTCTAGAAGTTGCCCACATTCCTTGGCTTGTGGCCTCTGCATCTGGGCATCATTCTGACCCCTGCCTCCAACATCATCTCTCCTTCTCTGATGCTGCCCTTCCCGCCTCTTCCTTATAAAGATACTTGTGATTATATTGGGCTAACCTGGATAATCCAGGATGATCTCCCCAATTCAAAATGTTTAATTTTCAAAGTCCTTTTTATCGTGTAAAGTAATAAATTCACAGATTCCAAGGATTAGGACATGAACTTCCTTGGGGGCGAGGGTATTATTCTGTTTACCACAAAACTCAGTAAATAGTTGTAGAATTGTTGAATGGACAGTAGAATCTCAGCCCTGGAAGCTTCTTTAGACAACACCTAATCTAACCTCCTCTGAAGTGCAGGAGTCTCTGCACTGCCAGGTGGCCATTCTGTCTCCGTGTGAGTATCAAGGGCTGTGCTCTTACAAATCAGCCCTTCTAGGCTTGGACAGCCTTAAACATCTTCTTCCTTCTATTACTTTTGCCCTTCTTTCTTTTGGAGAAATCAACGGATTTTGTCTTTTATGTGACAATTCTTAGCATATTTTGGAAAAAGAAAAAAAAACTGTCTTTTTTTTTTTTTTTTTTTCTTTTTGAGACAGAGTCTTGCTCTATTGCCATTACATCATAACAGCTCACTATAGCTTTGAACTCCTGGGCTCGAGCGATCATTCTGCCTCAGTCTCCCTGCTAGGTGGGGCTACAGGCATGTGCCACACCTGGCTAATTCTATTTTTTATAGAGGTGGGAGTCTCACTAAGTTGCTCAAACTGATCTGGAACTTGTGGCCTCCAGCAATCCTCCCAATTCAGCCTCCCACCGTGCTAGGATTACACGTGTGAGCCACTGCACCCGGCCTTGCCTTCTTATTCCTCACTTATAAATCTTTACTTAGCACATCTCTATGTTAATTATTGGGGAGCAGACAGGAAAAACACAGCCCTGTCTTTGAGGGAATTATTGGAAAAGTGGATCCTACACATAGAAAGTTAAATAACACTACAATTAACTTAGGTCATCTCCGTAGACCCTGGACCACATGTGGGTATGTGAGGACTTTATTCTTTTCAAGGCACATTTAGTTTAATATCCTGAGTGCAATACAAAAGGCTCAAAAATGATGAAGGAACATATTCCCACATTAACACCAAAAGACAGTGCTCTTTTAACATGTGCTTATAGAATGGAATGCATGTTTCATAGTTTGCTACCGAAAAAAATGAGTCTCATCATAGCCAATATCCTTATACAATCTAGTTGTGACGTGGACGTCATAATGCTTGAAACAGTTTACACCTGAAGTTTGAGACCACACCTTCATGGTTGTACAGTCCTCAGTAAGATTACCTACGGTTTTTGCAGCCATTCAAAGAATAAGACCATTGATTAAAACCACATTGACGTAAGGCTCAACCAAGTAATACGGAGCCCCAAAGTAAATGGTCACGTATGTGCATTACTTGGACTGACATCTATTATTTCTCTCATGACTATTAAAAGTTGCTTCTTGGGCGGCACCTGTGGCTCAAGGAGTAGGGCGCTGGTCCCATATGCCGGAGGTGGCGGGTTCAAACCCAGCCCCGGCCGAAAAAAGTTGCTTCTTAGCAAATGAATTCTTTAAAGGCAAAATTCACCTCCTTTGGGTTCAAAACCCAGAATTTCAACAACAATCATGAAGTGCACAGTCTTCCTGGCAGAACCAATATACAGTATCTCTAAGTCACTACGCTCAAGGTTAAGAGTGATAAATACTCCATTTTACATTTTGCTGTAATTTTACATGTTCAATTCATGATGTACAATCTCTTGGTCTTCATTCCTGCAGATGGGCTGAAGACACAAACTGTGTCTGTGCCACAGACTTAAGATTTCTGTTTTTTCCTCTATTTTCTTCAAACAGAAACATTCCTCAAATGTCTACATATTCTAGAAGGGGGATTTTTTGGAGGCAGCCACTTTTGGGGAATGTCCCCACCGCATCAGGCCTCTACCAGGCACTCAGTTCATTTGGGGCTTGTTCCAGTTCACCTTTCATTTTTAAGAAAAACAAGTTGATCTCTGGGTCTGCCATGTGGCTGTCAGCTGGGCAGCGCTCGGATATGAGCAGCGCCCTCTTCATCTCTTGTTCCTGGGTCACCCTAAGCCCAGACCCTGCTGTTGTTGCTTTAGTTTTTCTTCAGACTCCCGTAAGCCACTTAACGTCACTGCAGTTAAAACCTGTGTACTTGTCCTCCAAAGCTTGTACATATGCTTCATATTGTCTCCATCTTTTTTTAATTATTAAATCATAGCTGTGTACATTAATGCGATCATGGGGCACCATACACTGGTTTTATAGACCGTTTGACATATTTTCACCACACTGGTTAACATAGCCTTCCTGGCATTTTCTTTGTTATTGTGTTAAGACATTTATATTCTACATTTACTAAGTTTCACATGTACCTTGTAAGATGCACCACAGGTGTAATCCCAACAATCACCCTCCCTCTGCTCATCCCCCCTTCCTTCTCCCCCTTCCCCATATTCTTAGGTTATAACTGAGTTACAGCTTTCATATAAAAGCCATAAATTAGTTTCATAGTAGGGCTGAGTACATTGGATACTTTTTCTTCCATTCTTGAGATACTTTATTAAGAAGAATATGTTCCAGCTCCATCCACGTAAACATGAAAGAGGTAAAGTCTCCATCTTTCTTTAAGGCTGCATAATATTCCATGGTGTACGTATACCATAATCTATTAATCCATTCATGGATCAATGGGCACTTGGGCTTTTTCCATGACTTAGCAATTATGAATTGGGCTGCAATAAACATTCTGGTACAAATATCTTTGTTATGATGTGATTTTTGGTCTTCTGGGTATATACCTAGTAGAGGAGTTATAGGATTGAATGGCAGATCTATTTTTAGATCTCTAAGTGTTCTCCAAACATCTTTCCAAAAGGAATGTATTAATTTGCATTCCCACCAGCAGTGTAGAAGTGTTCCCTTTTCTCCACATCCACGCCAGCATCTCTGGTCTTGGGATTTTGTGATATGGGCTAATCTTACTGGAGTTAGATGGTATCTCAAGGTAGTTTTGATTTGCATTTCTCTGATCATTAAGGATGATGAGCATTTTTTCATATGTCTGTAGGCCATGTACCTGTCTTCATCAGAGAAGTTTCTCTTCAAGTCCCTTGCCCAGATATTGTCTCCATCTTAAAATTAGCTCATCTCGTGCCATAATGTTGCAGTCTGTCTCCCTCATTCGAACCTTTTTGGGAAGAGGTTCTTCCCTGGTCATCTTGAATCCTCTCCAGACCGAGGCCGCGCGGGGCCGCCAGTCACATAGGCCGAGGCTGCGCTGCTCTGCTCGCCCCGCCACAGCCTCAGCACTCCCCCAGTATTTGCAGGTCTCGAGAACATTTTTCTCATCTGTAGTGGTAGATATTGTGAAAATTGTGCATGGACCCTTTATTTTGCTCATTAGCTTCGGTTAATGTTGGTATATCAAATGTGTGGCCCCAGACAGCTCTTCTTCCAATGTGGTGCAGAGAAGCCAAAAGGTTGGACACCCCTCGACGTGCTAGCACTGCGCATGGCATACGGCGCATATCCCACAAATTTTCCTGCACTTGTTGCCGTTCCTGCCACCCACACATGCTCTGGGCCACATGGGTGACTCCGGGGAGTCTAGTGAGGGAGCAGCGCCTGGCAAAAGGCTCCAGGAGGAGGGGAAATGGACCGGGGGCAGAACGTAGGCAGACTTGGGGCAAAGTGAAGGCATTCCAGGCGGGGAAAACATAATAAGCAGGGGTCCAGAGGCCAGAGCAGAGGGTCAAGTTCTGGGAAGATTTTTTTTTTTTTTTAAAACGTTTTTTTTTTTTTTTAATTTGGCCGGGGCTGGGTTTGAACCCGCCACCTCCGGCATATGGGACCGGCGCCCTACCCACTGAGCCACAGGTGCCGCCCTCTGGGAAGATTAAATGACTCATTTATCTCATGTAAAGTTTATCTTAACTCGTGTGGACAAAAACAGCATCAACTTTATACAAGTTGCAGATGGTATAGGAGCAGTCTCCGGGCTGTCTCTAGCCCCTCTCAGACTCCAAATTTTGACTAACACCCATCTCCTCAGGCCTGGAGACTGCTTCTGGTGGCCAGGACATTTCTTTTGACCTGCCTTTCCGATGCCCAGCTCCAGCCGAATGCTATTTTTCCGCTCTTCCTTGGCTGGTGATCCCACGACCACAAGCTAACTAAGAGTCACAGCCTGCTCAGCCTCACCCTCTAGCACCGCAGGGGACTGAACACAGACGTCTGAGTGGAGGAGTGATGACTGTCCAGGCCAGAGCGGGACTGTAGATCCAGGAGTGGTCCGCGGAAAGCTTTTCGTTGCATCTGTGGTGTGTGAGTCATTACGAAGGTTTTGTATTATGTTTGCTCCACCTGGAATGCCTTCACTTTGCCCCCAAATCAAGAAACAAAATACCCATGGATAGAAACAAACCAGGCCCCCCAGCAACACCAATAAGCTGAGCAAATTGCAACTTACACGGGTGAATCAGAAAGGACGCTGCGACTGTGTTTCTTGGAAGTGAAATAATGGACCAGAACTTGATCTGTCTCAAAACGTTCATAGAAACCCGCATGTTGATAGTTGAGAAATGCAGGGCAGCATCGGGTACAGGCTGCAGGTGGAGGAACTCGGAAGGAAGCTGGGTGGGGGAGGAGTTGCCAGCGTCTTTAGAGCCCTCAGAGCTCTCTCCTTCCAGACCTATCATCTCCCAGGCTTACTTCCTGCTTAAAGAAAGGTGATGGGACAAAGGAAGCTGCCTCTGGGACATCCTTTTTCTCCCTGAAAAGTGCGTGAACACACATCCAATGAGTCTTATTCTAATACTTAGTCTGATTTTCCATTTTGCTAAGAGCATAATATGCTCTGTAATTCCCAGTGGTTGAAGCTAAGTGAGAGGTGTAAGCTTGGCACCCAGAGAGGGAGACCGCAGGGGAGAGGTTCGGGTCAGGTTCATTGATAAAGGGGAGGGTGACCCTCCTGGGCAGTGCAAAGGTGGTGTTAGAGACCCCTTTTACATGGGGCTGCAGTGGGAGGGCAAATTCCACCGCTTGCCCAGAAGTTTAGGGTCCTTTGGCACATACTTCAGGGGGGCTCATCAGCTCCTTCGTGTCTTCATCATAGTGAAGGAAGAGAGAAAAGGGTTCGTGTCTGGCTGTGTCAGGCCCCCCAGCATTAAGCTTTGCCATTTATTTCTGTTTTACAAGTAATTAGAAAACAAGGAAATAAAGGCGAAGTTCCTCTCCTCGGTAAGACTCCAGTCAGTGGTGACATTATGGCCAACGTTAAATTTTAAAAAGTCAGAATGGAAACTCTGCCCTTGCATTACACCCCCCAGCCTCAGAGAGCCCTGCTTGACCCTGGGGCCACATTTGGTGCAGGGAGACAAGATCAAGATCAAAGTGTTTTCTTTCATAATTCTAGGGGAGGGGTGAGTTGGACACATCTGAGATGGAGAAAATAGGAACTTATAGGGTGACAGTGAGAAAATATTTTCTTTAAAATTTCTCATTGGAGTCATCAACATTTCAGTTTATACGTAGAGAAGAAAAATACCATTTCTCCTGGAGAACTAGATCTGTAAACCACTGTTTAAAGCAGTTTATGTAGAGAACCTACAATTTCATATGTCTGGAAAAGGTCAACCCAGCACCCACTGTATTTTTTAGTCCTTGTTTGCTGAATTACACAAGTACTCCCACAGCGAGCTGCTCTCTAATTGTGTGTACTTCAGTGAATGAGGAAGGTACTTGCTGCAGGATAAATTCTTGGGTGTAACTAAATTGCATCCCACTTCCCAGACACTTTTTATTCAAATTGCGCATTACTCTAAGTGATTTAGGAAAGAACTGTAAACATTCAAAACATTTTCAAGGACCAATTTCCCTTCTCCCTTCTGATAAAACGTAGTTAACGTTTCTATCTTCCAATATTCTCCTGCTGAAGATGCAAGAGATTTCAAAACTTCATAGCGTGCCAATAAAACCTTTAAAATCCACTTTCAGATGTTTTGCTAAGCTTGATGCGGGAGTCTTTATAATGAGGACCCTGCTCACTGATTGTGCTTGGTCGTCCAATCGTCCACTTGATAACACCTCTGTGTCTTTCATTCTGTCTGGAGCAGCAGGCGGGAAGCAGAGAGTCCCACACAAGTCACCTAAGCCTTCTGAGCCTCAGTTTCCTCATCTGAAAAATGGGAACTACCAAACCGCCTCATAGTGTTTTCCTGAGATGAGATGAAACTGCACATGTTAAAAACACTCTAAATACTACCTGAACATTAGTTCTGGCAATCCTTTTTAAAAAATTGTTTATTGGCCAGGCGCAGGGGCTCACACCTATAATCCCAGCACTCTGGGAGGCTGAGGTGAGGAGATAACTTGAGGCCAGGAGTTTGAGACCAGCCTGAGTAACATACCAAGACTCCATCTTAACAAAAACTAAAATAGTGGCCGGGTGTGATGATTTGTGCCTATATGCCCAGCTACTTGGAGGCTGAGGCAGGAGGGTCGCTTGAACCTGGGAATGTGAGGGGCGGTGAGCTATGAGGACACCACTACACTCTAGCCTGGATGGCCAAGGGAGACCCTGTCTCCCAACAGTAAAAATTGTGTGTGAGTTGTTTTGCTTTCTCTTTAAACAGGCATAAGTTAAAAAAAATTTTTTTTTTAATCATTTTCATATTACAAGATGGATAAATAGCCTGGTCCCTTTGGGGGGTGTTCTTCCTGAATTATTATTCTATCCTATTAAGATTCTCCTCCGTGAAGTGAATTCTTCCACGAGCTCCAGGACATTATGATGTCCCACCACCATCCCCACCACCGTGCTGTTTCTTCTTTATAAACAGAGACATGAGCCACTAGACCAATTTCAATAGACATCTAAGAAAATCCCCATGTGCTAGCATTTCATAGCTCATGATTCTTCCAGAGTGTGGGTTATCTGCTCAGAATTAGTTGAGGTTAAAAACAAAAAAACTGGTACAGGCTGCTCCTCACACTGGCTCAGAAACTTAAGGAATCTCTTTGAAATCCTTTTTTGTTTTTAATTTTGAAGTTATCTGTGTTCAGTGTTAGAGAAAAGAGTCTTTTTTTTCCTTGGGATCATTTCTTTGTGAATGTTAGAGCAATAATTAATCTTAGATGTAACATTTTATTGTTACATAATAATGCCATTTGAAGCCATCCATATTTTCATAGCATGAAGGCTACACACACACACTGGTTAATGCAAACAACTTACTCTGAACTTGGAAGGCATCCCCCTAACTGACCTGCTACTCCTTTCTCCTTCTCAGGAGAACTTCATGCCCCCCCAAACGTTTTTAAATACCAAAACTGTTTATTTTAAGGAAGGACAGTAGGACTATCTGAAAACATGATTCCCACCTCCTATAGCAGGAGAGGATGGGGGAGGAAGCGGGGGTTCGTGTCAGCTGAGTTGAAAGCTCAGCCTTCCTCTGGGAAGCTGGAAGCTCTGGTCTCTCTCTGTCACCCAGGCTGACGTGCAGTGGTCTCATCAGACATAGCTCAGCGCAGCCTCACCTCCTGGGCTCAAGCAATTCTCCCACCTGAGCTTCCCGAGTAGCTGGGACCACAGGTGCCTACCATCAGGCTCAGCTGATCTTTTTTTTTTTTTTGTAGCAAGGGGGGTCTCACTGTGTTGCCCAGACTGGTGTCAAACTCCTGGGCTCTAATCCTCCCACCTCAGCCGCCCAATTTGCTGGGATTACAGGCAACTGTGCCCAGCCAAGACTACATCTTGATGTGGTGATAGGGGCTCTGATCCTAAAGGAAAACGGACACACACATGCACACACGCACACACACACACACACGCACATACACACACACTCTCCAATTAGCTGCCCTTCCTACAAATGATACCAGAATCCAGCGTTTCTTCTTTTTCCTTTTTTCTTTTTTTTTCAGAATCCAGCCTTTCGAAGGCAGTTCCTCTTGCCTGCAGGTCCACGTAGGGAAATAAAGTGGAATCTCAGTTGTTTTTTGCTACTTGCAGCTCTGGGTTAACTAGAAAATAAGAGTTAGAGACCAAAACAGATATGTGGTCAAAATCTAGTTTTCCCATAAAGCCACTAATCCCATCTTGAGCTTTTGAATGTGCCCCTTGAATAGGATTCCAGATTTCTCCCCATTAATTGCTAACATATTACCCAACACACAGCATCAAAAAGGTGTAGCAACCTGAAGGTTCTTTTTCGTGTTGGTGGCTTTACTGTGGCTTTTCTCACTATCTCAGTGCAGACTGCATCCTGGCTTTATCCTGTGAGTCATGAATGGCATTTACATCAAATCTGTGTCTATGCTTATAGTCTTCCTCTTTTTTTTTTTTTTTTCAGTTTTTGGCCAGGGCTGGGTTTGAACCCACCACTTCCGGTATATGGGGCCGGAGCCCTACTCCTTTGAGCCACAGGCGCCACCCTATGCTCTTCCTCTTTGTCAGTTCAGATGATTTTGTATCTCATGGCAAAATGGTGCAAACCTATGGGGAGCAGTTTGGCAAAAGTCTATCAGAATTATAAACACATGTGCCCCTTGACCAGGCAGTACCCCTCTCAGAATTGAGCCTACAGAAATAGGTGTATGAAATGACATTCATGCAAATTTATTCACTACGTCACTTTTTCCAAAACAGTCAAAGATTGCAAACAATGGTCCATCAATAAAGGACTAGTTTAACAAATAAATCTATAGTACCATCCGTACAATAGAATATGTTCAGCCCATAAAATTCTGTACTAAGAACATTCTGTACTGACACAGAAAGTTCTTCAGAATTTATCAATAAGTGAAAAAGCAAGCAAAAGAGCCGTGTTTTATAGAATAATATTGCATCATAAACACATTCGTATGCACAATGCAAGTCGGATACTGTTGTGCATGAGAAATGGTGGTTGCAAGAATATAGATTTAGGCCAGATGTGATGGCTCACACCTATAATCCCAGCGCTCCAGAAGGCTGAGGCAGGAAGATCTCTTGAGGCCAGGAATTTGATATCAACCTGAACAAGAGGAAATGCCCATCTCTACAAAAAATAGAAAGCAAGACCCCATCTCTACAAAAATAGAAAGTAAGACCCGATCTCTACAAAATATAAAAAAATAAGCCAGGCATCGTGGTGGGCACCTGCAGTCCCAGCTACTCAGGAGCCTGAGGCCGGGGGACCACTTGAGCCCAAGAGTTTGAGGTTGCTGCGAGCTATGATGGTGCCACTTCACTCTAGCCCAGAGCAACAGAGTGAGATCCTGTCTCAAATATATACAGTGAAGTACCTCCCTGGATATCTGGAAGTCATTTTTTATGTGTCTTGAAAGAAATTTCTGTTAGTGATAAGGGATTAGAAAACAATATAGATGAAGACATAGGGAAGGAGGAAGAAGCCTCACCAAAGGCCTTTTTACAAAATTTTTTCTGAATTTTTTTCCAACCACCATGGACTACTGTGTAAGGAATAGAGTATCTGTTTGATTAAAAAAATAAAATGAAAAAACTCACCCATATTCCCCACACCCAACAACTGCTGTTAGTGACATCTCGATCTGGGCTCCAGTCTGTGATTGTCAGGGTGTTAATTATAAATCTGCACAAGTGTCAAAGATGGGAAGAAAGACGGGAAAAAATTAAGAAACAATGTGTTTGTGGGATTAGCAGTGATTTTATCTCCGTTTCTTGGAAAGGTCTTCATCATGATAGTGTTTTGGTATTTCCATTATCTACGAAGATATGAAGTATGTGTTTATGATGGAAACTTTGAAGTTACAGAAATGCAGGAGACTCACCCATGTTCTCACCATCCAAAGACTGTGGTTGACATCCTGATAAATTTTCTTCCTCTTGTTTCTGTGCACAGGTTTTTGGGTTATTAATATGCTTGCAGCTGTTCTATCTGTAATAGTGTTAACCATAAAAATAAAGTTAAAAATAAAAAATAAATTTAAAAAATGAAAATCCGAGTGGCAGGCATCCATCAAGCTGGTCACTCGAGCTTTCCTTGTCTTGTGCGTTGATCCAGGCATTGGCAAGCTGTGGCCGTGAGTGGGTAACGAGGTGTGGCAGGGACCACGTGGCTCACGATCCTGAACATACTGTCTGGCCCTTTACAGAAAAAGGTTGCCAAGCTTAGTTTAAATTACAGAGTTATTCTCAAAACAGCTGTGGCCACACCTGTCAGTAAGCTGCCAGCCCTGCAGGGCTTTGTCCCCCCGAAGTGGGCTTTTCTGGGCATAGAAGCCCCAGAAGACAAGGCTGGCTCCTGTACTGGTTAAAAAGACTGTGGATGCCCGGGACAGACAGCCCATGTTTACACCTGAGCTCTGTCTCACACTACGGTGTGCCCTTCAGCAACTTCTGGAATTCTGTTTCTTCTTCTGTAAAATACCGTCCATCTTAGAACTGTTTGGAAGTTTACGCATGTTAATGTTGGCCAGGAGTTTAGCGCTGTACCTGATATGACTGTCATCTAATACTGTGGTGTCCTTTAACAGGGTGATGACCACTTAAGTGTATTTGGAGAGGATACCCTGGGAGGTGAGTTTCTCTTACTGATCAGACCAGACTTTTTGTGTTAGTACCTTTGAACACGACTTCCTTACTAAATGCCGGCTGATAGGCAATAAAATACCAACAGCATGTACTTTTCCCTTAGCCAGGGAGTGTGACTAGCAGTGGGCTCGTTAAATCTCTCCCCCCGGTCCATGCAAAAAACCAAAGGGCTGTGTCTCCTAGCTGCCCAGAGAATGTGACTCCCAAGATGCTCAGTGAAAAGAGGCTCTGGTCAAATACGTTTGGGAAACGCTTAACATTCAATCCCATTGGAAGATTCACATATATGTTAATATTACCACAGCAAGGCTCCCACGAGCCCTTCAGTGCAGAAGCTTCTAACTTTAATTCAACTCTTCCAGCTTAATTGGAACAGGAAACTCTTCTTCCTGAGTAGTATTTACTATCCTGCACCGCACCGTGGGGCCCAATGTAACCCACACCAAGGTTATACGAGTTTGTAATTTTTGTCATATTAAAAGTCTAGAAAAACTTAAAAACACGCCCCATAATTACCTATACGTGTAACTGAAAATAGATAAAATTATGTGAATTTAAGAGTGTCCAAAAAAGATAAGGTTGATGATTGTCTAGGTAAAATACCTTCTAACATGTCCACTGGTGGTAAAAGTTGTTAGGATACAGTTCATAGGAACATGTTTATAATATTGACTGAACACAAGCAAGGAAGTGATTTGTCTTCTTAAACATCCCCGGCTCTCATCCTGCACTGCTCCATGAGCATGAGGTGGTAGATAAAGTGTCATTTGATGCTAATGGCAATAGCAATATGTGAAAATAACAGTCACCAAATGACATCATGGTGATTCATGGACAGAGGCACAAAAATGTGAGCTATAACTTAGCTGTCACTTAGCTAAGTGCAAATAATCAACTCAGTCTCAAAAATGGATAAGGGATGATTGATTGCCTAATACAGTGTTCTTTTCTTATGACTGTAAAATGAACAGATACTCACTAGAGAAATGTTTTTAAGGTAGAAAATAAGAGTCATTTAAAACCTTGCGACCTTTTGAACTATCATAGTCAATATTTTAGCATATTGCCTACCAGTGTGTTGCCTAAATATACATTTTATGTAATTGAGGATACATGTGTATATGCAAGTATTATCTCCCAATTTTTAATACATGTAACATAAGCATGTTCTCATGTCATTAAAAACTCTATACTCTTTGCCTAGGCATGGTGGTTCACACTGTAATCCTAGCACTTTGGGAGGCTGAGGCAGGTGCATTGCTTGAGCTCAGGAGCTCAAGACCAGCCTGAGCAAGAGTAAGACCCCATCTCTGCTAAAAATAGAAAAACTAGCCGGGTGTTGTGGTGGGCACCTGTAGTCCCAACTACTTGGGAAGCTGAGGTAAGCAGATCACCTGAGCCCAGGAGTTTGATGTTACTGTGAATTTCCTAGTGACGCCATGGCACTCGAGGCCTGGCAACAGAGTGAGACTCTGTCTCAAAAGAAAACCAACAAAAAACTCTATAAGATTAATCCTAATGGCTACATTATATGAATATATCATTAACAATTTAAAAATAACTCTGTGTATTTTTAAAATAGAAATCGGATACAACCATACCAAAAAAGAAAAAAAAAAAAAAAAAGAACAATAACAACCATGACCATTTTCCTGGACTGTAAATAGATTCAGAGTTGCTCAGGTTCATAAAAGTAAACTCACATCCCGGAGAACATGAGATGACTACCTGGTCTCATGTGTTAGTAACACCAGCGTGTCTTTAATGGAAAACTCCAGACAACATAGGATTTTTCCAGTCATCATGGGCTATTCTGTAAAGAAATTAGATTTTATTTAAAAGAATAAAAAATTCATCCTTGGCTGTGAAAAACATGTGGTTGCAAAGATTTCAAACTCACTTCTTTCCTCTGCTTCCAACTCTCTCTCCCCTCTCTGCCCCCAACCTTATTCCCATGGCTATTCCCTTCACTTCTCTCTCTCTCCTCTCTCTCTCTCTCCATCTCTCTCTCTCTCCATCTCTCTCTCTCTCCATCTCTCTCTCTCTCTCCATCTCTCTCTCTCTCCATCTCTCTCTCTCTCCATCTCTCTCTCTCTCCATCTCTCTCTCTCTCCATCTCTCTCTTTCTCCTCTCTCTCTCTCTCCATCTCTCTCTCTCTCCATCTCTCTCTCTCTCCATCTCTCTCTCTCTCCATCTCTCTCTCTCTCATCTCTCTGGTAAAGTTAAGGCTTTCACTAAGCTAACTGTGGATTCCTACAAAACACATTTTTTGTAGGGATTGTGTATAAGAATGAACCACCCCAATCTTACTAAATATAAGTTTTATAACTGTCAGAATAATAATCTAGCTTTCAAAAGTAGCTATCATCTATATAAAATATGAAGTGTTGTTAATTAAACACATTTGTTCTGATAGAAAATTGTATACCATTACATTAAATGGAAAATAACATTATTTGCTATAAATAGAAACTGCTTTTTTTTTTTTTTTTTTGTAGAGACAGAGTCTCACCCCATGGCCCTCAGTAGAGTACCATGGCCTCACACAGCTCACAGCAACCTCCAACTCCTGGGCCCAAGCGATTCTCTTGCCTCAGCCTCCTGAGCAGCTGGGACTACAGGCGCCCGCCACAATGCCCAGCTATTTTTTGGTTGCAGTTTGGCCGGGGCCGTGCTTGAACCCGCCACCCTCGGCATATGGGGCCGGCGCCCTACCGACTGAGCCACAGGCGCCGCCCCAGAAACTGCTTTTTTAAATATTGTTTTTCAGATACTCTACTTATGGTTTTAAGCCCTCTTTATTAAAAGTCATCTTAGCGGGTTGTGCCTGTGGCTCAGGGGGTAAGGCGCCGGCCCCATATACAGAGGGTGGTGGGTTCAAACCCAGCCCTGGCCAAATTGCAACAAAAAATAGTCGGGCATCGTGGTGGGCACCTGTAATCCCAGCTAATCGGGAGGCTGAGGCAAGAGAATCACCTAAGGATTTGGAGGTTTCTGTGAGCTGTGACACCACAGCACTCTACTAAGGGTTAATAAGTGAGACTCTATCTCAAAAAAAAAAAAAAAATCATAGCAAATGTTTAAAAATGCAAACTAACACCAAACTGAAATTTTTACGAAGATTCAGAAGTCATTTTTTTAAATTAGCTTTCTTTGTGAAGCATGCTAATTAGTGACATCAGTTTTAGCACCTAAAATTGATAATGTATGTTAAAATGAAAATATATAAAATGAAATGGTCATCACTTGACTATTATAACCTATTAATTCAACTTACTCAACTTCAAGATTTTTACCAAATAAAACTTCAGGATTTGGGGTTTTACATAACATGAGTAAAACCAGGGTTTTACTACACTATTTCTTGCCAATAACTGAAGTTCTTTTTCCTTTAAAGGCTTCATGGAAGATTTGAAGAAGTGCAAAATTATTTTCATGATTGGTAAGTAACAGCCCTCACATTTTCTAATACAATCGCTAATAGTAAGAACTTGGTAGCAAAAAAAAAGTTATTCATTTCTGACCCTGTCTTAAAGTCTTATCACCTTTTTATTCAGAATAACACCCCTGAGCTTTCCAAATTGTCACTGTCATTCATGCAGCTCTGTATTGCTTTTGGATTATCTTTTCAGCATAAAAAAGTAGGACTCAGCTCAGCACCCGTAGCCCTTCCAGAGTTAGGGTGCCAGCTACATTCACCTGGGCTGGAGGGTTTGAACCTGGCAATGACAACTGCAACAAAAAAAAATTGCCAGGCGTTGTGGTGGGTGCCTATAGTCATAGCTACTTGGGAGGCTGAGGCAAGAGAATTGCTTAAGCCCAAGAGTTTGAGGTTGCTGTGAGCTGTGACACCATGGCAGTCTACCCAGGGCAACATAGTGAGACTCTGTCTCAAAAAAAAAAGAAAGGACTCTAAGGAATGTCAAACTTCTAAGTTCAGCTCTACAGTAACAAAGTACTTCATAAGGGTAAGAAGATGCCGTCTGTTAAAATTTAACACACACCTTTTCTATTTGAACACTGACCCCTTCCTACCCAAACTGGATGCATCAGTGGCCACATGCCCAATTACACCGTACCCTATATTCAACATGGCTAACGGGAAAAACAGTCTCATTGGTTCTTTGCTCCAGTACAGTGAACTCACTGATAACTTTAGGGTAAGATGCATTTGGCATTTGCCAACATTTCCTGAGTACCTACCGTGCTCTGGGGCACCTCATTCAATCCTGGTTGCACCAGGTTGGTGGTCTCTCCCTATTACATGTCTATTACACAGGCCAGGAAACTAAGACTCTGGAAGGTTAAGGAACTTGTCCAAGATCACATAGCTAATGAGTGGGGGAGCTGGACTTTCCGTTTTCCTCATGGAAATAAAAGGAACCAGTTGTGCAGCAGTTTAAAATGCACCAAAGGCAGCCTGAGAAACACAGTGAGATCCCATCTGTACAAAAAAACAGAAAAATAAGCTGAGCGTGGTGGCACGCGTCTGTAGTCCCAGTTACTCAGGAGGCTGAAGTGGGAGGATTCCTTGTGCCAGGGAGTTTGAGGTTGCAGCGAGATGTGATGATGCCTCTGCACTCTAGCTCAGGTGGCCGAAAGAGACCTTTTCTTAAAAAAAAAAAAAAAAAGAGAGAGACAAAATAAACTTCACCACAAAGCACAAGTATTATTAGAGCACCTCCTAAAACTTAACTGCTTTTTCTTCTAATCATCCAAATATATCAAAAAGTTAATACATCTACCTATACATTTTCCAGAAAATATTTATTTTCAGGAATAATGAAAAGGTCTGTACTTTGTCAATAAGTGGGGAAAAAATGTTTGTCAACACCATAGAAATATATAATCAGATAAACTTAGAATTTTGCATACTAAATCAGGACGCTTCCGTGGAAATCTCTGAGTCAATTTCTGTCATTGTAAGATGAGGAAACTGGGGGCGGCGCCTGTGGCTCAGTGAGTAGGGCGCTGGCCCCATATGCCGAGGGTGGCGGGTTCGGACCCAGCCCTGGCCAAACTGCAACAGAAAAATGGCCAGGCGTTGTGGCGGGCGCCTGTAGTCCCAGCTGCTCGGGAGGCTGAGGCAGGAGAATCACATAAGCCCAAGAGTTAGAGGTTGCTGTGAGCCGTGTGACGCCACGGCACTCTACCCGAGGGCGGTACAGTGAGACTCTGTCTCTACAAAAACAAACAAACAAACAAACAAAGTAAGATGAGGAAACTGAAGCCCAAGGAAGTTAAGAGGTGTGATCAAGGTCATTCAGCCAACAGGTGGCAGGGAGGGGAGCAGGGTCGTCGCTGTAGTTCCTTATTCCAAGGTCTCCCCTCTTCCACCAGTCCGCTGTGTTGATTGTTAGCCTGAAATCAAACTGTCTCTCGGGTTCAGCTGTCTGACAAAAACTTACTGAATACTGGACCCATGCTGGGCAGTGAGCAGGATTCACAGAGCTTCCATCTTAGATGACAAGGGTAATAAATATATCTCAAATCTTTAGGAATATTAGGAAGGAAGGAAAGAGCAGAACCAGGGAACAAGCTGGGTCAAATGTTTGGGGTAAAGGTGGGTGATTACTTATGGGGGCAAGACATGATTGCAAGAGGGACATTACCTAACAATTGCAATCAATGTAACCTGGCTTATTGTACCCTCAATGACTCCCCAACAATAAAAAAAAAAGTGGGTGATTACTTTAGAAAGGGTGTGATCAGGAAGGGGTTCCCTAATATTCATCAGAGCACTAAAAGGACAGATGGGGCCAATGGAGGGATTAATGGAGGTGAGAGGAGGCAGAGAGAACAGCTTGGAATTCAAGAGAATTCTGGAGACCGACCTTCATCCTGCCTCTCTGCTTGCCTCTTGTTGACCGTAACCTTGAGAACTAGATGAACTCTTCCCACACTTACTTTGCATTCTTTTTAGAAAGCAAAGCTGCATTACTTATATCCCTTACTGAGGAAAAACTCAACGTCATAATTTCTTTCAAAGGAAAATCAGTTGTGCTACAGATATTCCCCTTTCCGCATAATTTTTTGCAAGTTGGGGACAGAGCCTGTTGCTCAGGCTGGCTCAAGCGATCCTCCTGCCTCAGCCTCCCAAGTAGCTGTGAGTACAGGCATACACCACCACACCCAACTAATTTTTTTTCTTAGTAGAGATGAAGGCTTGCTCTTGCTCAGGCTGCTCTCAAACTCCTGACGTCAGTCCTCATAAATTTTAATCCATTTTCTTGCATGCAGACCATACATAATCTTATATTTTCAATTTAGCTTTTATGTTAGAAGCCAAATTAGGAAAATGAGGGAGATCCTTTAAACTTGAGATCTAGGAATTCAAAGTAGAAGCCCTTTATTTTTACATAGAAATCTGTGTCTTTAATACTATGGTCAAAAAAACTTCTAAAAATAGTGTAGTAGTTTTTGTGCAGGTTGTTGCTGTGTCTAGCAGTAATGTTATTTCAGATTTATGCATCCTTTAGCATTCAGCTGAATTTTGAAATGTATTTTCAAACATCACTTCCGTTTGTCTAGGCATAACTAAAGACCTCAGCTCACCTGGTACTAAGTAAGTCCTGTGCCCTTCAGGAGGTCAAATAGCACAATATGAAATCTCTGTTGTCAAACAAAGCTTGACACCCCAACGTGTCCACAGACCACACTCTGGAAACCATTGACCTGAGCAAAAGGTTTTTCTTAACCAAACCCTCCTATAGTTCAACCTACTGACCGGTCACTACTCTAGTAGAAGAGATTTCAGCTTACAGTTTGGGCAGCAGAAAGCACAAACCCACCATGATACAAGGGGAAGTGATTGCTCTTCATCCCGAGTTCTTACTGGGCTCTGAAAGTAAAGGCCTTAATTCAATCCTTCCTTGACAGATGGCAGAATGTTATTTTGCGACTGAATTATTGCAGGTCAATTTGAAGCTTATAAAAATACTCCGGATGTCATAGACACAACCATAGCTGTTTTGATGAGTTTGAAGTAAACAAAAGTTAATTGATTTCAGTGGAAAAAGTGTAGTTCTGTCAGTGTGAGAAGGTGACTGATTTTTTATTTACTGCAGTGTTGTTTTGGCTTCTAGTAAAAGTACATTGGGGCTGTAGTATTAACCAGATCCTAGACTGACATCTTCACTGCTTTTGTTTCTTTAATTTCAGATTGATATGAGGGTACAAAATGTTTAGGTTGCATTGTTTTCATTTCTGAGGGTAACGTTCACTTTACACTTGAGCGCTTCACCCGGGGTCATGTTGAACACCCTCACATTGTGCACATTAGTGAGATCCCACCAGTCAACCGCCCGCCCACAGGCTGTACTTGTGTTTTTCTTTTCTGTGCATTGAATACATTGGATACTTTTTCCCACATACTTGTGATACTTTACTGAGAGTAAAGCCATTATCCAATGTACTCAATACTAATATGAAGCCAGCAGACGATCTAATACATGCCCACATAGGAGAAAAACTCATTTCAGTTCAATTTGGGGGGAGGGGAAGAGGAAAGGAGTTGGGGTGCTCTCTCTGAATGGGCACAGGGGGAGGGGGCGAGGGAGGGTTGGGCTCACCTTTTGTGTGTGGGTCATAACCACAAGAGGGACTCTATCTAACAAAATCAAATATTTTGACCTAGTTGTTTGAACCCTGACATTAACCTGAAATAAATATACTTTTCAAAATAAAAAAAAAAGAGAGAATGTGTTTCAACTCCATCTAGGTAAACACAAAAGAAGTGTAGCCTCCATGTTTTCTTACAGCCGAGTAATACGCCACAGTATACATATACCACAGTTTGTTAAACCATTCATAGGCGCTTGGGTTGATTCCACATCTTGGAGATGGTGGATTGAGCTGCAATAAACATTCTAGTGTAAGTGCCCTTGTGATAAAACAATTTTTGTCACTGTTCGTCTTTAAAACAAAATGGATATTCCTAAAGCACTCTTCCCCTGCTTTGAAGTTTCTTTTCACTCCTTTTTGTCTACAAAAAAGTCGAAGGTTGTTAGACTGGATTCCAAAGCTCTCTCCTGTCTGGCTTTACTGCGTCTTTCTTCTTTCCCACTATACCCCAGTTAGTCCTGGCTCCAGCCCCACCTTCATCTTTATTATCTCTTGAACTTGCCCCACTTGAAATGCCAGTCTCCCCCATCTGATCATGCCCTGAGGTCAGGTTGAAGTTCTAGCTCCCTGATAAGTCCTCCCTAACAACCAGCCCTTGTGTCTGCAGCCCTCATTTGGGTACCCCTTAATGACTGGAAGGGCAAATATTTGTTGGAACAATGAATTCGTTAGGAAGCAGTGTGGCCTGTTTCCATAACAACCAGTAACGATTGGAATTCCTGGGCTGGAACTGCCAGGCAGGTTCTTGCTGCTGTGGCTGTTTCTTGCAGGATGATTTTCTTCTTAATTATAAGCCTAACCAGACACTCCTCTCTCCATCTAGCTGCCACCTTCTCCCCAAGAACAAGCAATAGCAGCGAGCTGGCGATGTATCTTGCTCATTTGTAAGACAGTCGTTATGAGTGGGAGTCGTAGGTGACCCCCCTGGCCACCAGCTGAAGGGAAAAAACGCTCAAGAAACGTGACCATCCATACCAAAAGGGGAAGGTGGCAAGGATGGACCTAGCCGACCCTTTGTATGTTGTATGAATCTTACCTTTTGTTCATGAAGAAAGCAGCTCAGTTGCTGCTTATAGAGAAATACCATTAAAAGGACAGAGTCAGGATCACACAGCGCAGGGCCAGTGAATCAAAAGGATGAAAAGGCGTCTCTGGCCTTTGGTTGTTCACACACAAGACACAAGAACCTGTGCTGATATACAAGACTGTGACTCAACCATTGCTGAAAATAGAAAGTTCTGGGGAAAATGTAAAAATATCCCTTTAAAGAGCCTCTCATGTCCCATTAACAGGCTCCTACAGTTTTTGACAACCTTTTCTGATACATTTTTTAATCTCTTATTATTATCTTGCTACTATCCTATCTACGTTGGCTTCTTTTTGCCTTCATCATTTTCATTTCCTGCCTCTGCCCAAAGTCTGACATCATCTAAACATCCACTGATTCACATCCAGAGGCTGGTGGAAGTGCTCCTACTTAGAAAACACACCTGACTTTGCAGGTGAGGGGTGACGTCAGTGACACAGTGATCAAGACATTATTCAGAGGCCGTAGGTTTCAGCGTGTCAGGGACACAGGTGGCACTGTGTGTGTTGGCATGGGTGCTGTGATAAACTGTTTTTAAGTAGAGAGCTTTGCAAGGTACTTTGACAATATTTTACATTATTGTGTGCATTTTTAATGAATGCAGAGTAGTTAAATAGTCCTGAGGAAAACTGGAGAAATGAGAATTTTACTTAAAATTCAGTACATTAGAACCTCCATAACTGACCACCTAATTTTCATAGACCAGACATGCACCACGTGTAAGTATCAGTCCAGTAGGCCTGGTTCCTTATGGTGACCACCTCCGTATATCGATCAGTTTGTTACAGTCCCTTGGGTGGTCAGCTTACAGAGGTTCTACAGTATTTCAGTACCTTTTGTTGTTTAATTATAGCCCATTTCATCATTACCCCATTATTAGAGGACTACTAATTAATTTTCAAAGGATCTACTGGGGCTCAGCATGAACACTTTTGAGGGAATTGACTCACATATTTGTTTAAATTAACTATGAAAAACATGATTATTTTAATTCAATGTAGCTGTAACAGCGGCCAACATTTACTGAGCACTTAACCGTGCTGGGCACTGCGTATAGCCCTGCGAGATGTTATGTCCTGAACACTTGTAACACTCCACTCTGTGGAGTCAGCACTATTGGCATCCTGACTTTCTGAGTAAGACATTAGAAGGCTAAATAATTTGCTAGTAAGTGGTGGATCTGAAGCTTGAAAACGTGGCTTTTATCACTGGCAACAAAAGCCACCAATGTGGTTTTTTTTTCTTTGAAGTGACAGGCTTTATTTATTTTCAGAAAAATGTCTGCCAGGTACTCAAGTCTGAAAAACCATAGGGTTAGAGGGTCTTTCCGAAGGTAGAAATAGTGTTTGATTTAAAAAGCAACAAGCTAACTCATCACACAAGTGCTTTTTCTCAAGAAGACCCTTACGCAGGGGTGTGCTAAAGCTCCTTACGGGTATTTCCCATTTTGTCAGACAAAATATTAAAAGGATATGTGCTTAAAGGTCCAAAGGAAATGAAATTTATCTTTTTTACTGCTTCATCAAGGGCATGTTGAAGTAACATGAGTGTTTTCTTCTTTTTACTGCAAGAATGTGGCAGTGGAGAGTACGACGAGGAGCCCGGCAGAGTGACGGTAACACTGCCGGCATCCTCAGGTTTACAGCCGGTGCCTCTGCCTGCTGTGAAAGTCAAACAGCCTCTTAGTGCCACAGTGACAATAACCACCCCCACCCCCACCCTCCATCTGTGGACTACAGTTTGAGAACTACCACTCTGGGGTTGCCTGGGGGTGGACATAGGGTTATTGGATACGGGACAGAGCAAAACCCAGATTTACCATTTATGGGATCTTAAAGGGGGAAAGGACCTTGTGCATGGCTGTCCCTTGTCTTTAAAAAGGAAAAAATCTCACCAATATAAGGAAGGTGTCAGGGGAAAAGGGATGCATCTCATGAAAACCCCTGTTTCTCTGGGCTACTGTAGGCCTGGAAAGTTCTGAATGTTTCTCTACACTCAGGGACGTCTGAAAGGAAAGCCTGACCACTTGTCTAAAGAAGGCAGAGAGGGAGCACCAGGAGGCCCCTGGGCAGGAAGGGAGGGGAGCACCACGAGGCCCCTGGGCAGGGTGGGAGGAGAGCACCAGGAGGCCCCTGGGCAGGGTGGGAGGGGAGCACCAGGAGGCCTCTGGGCAGGGTGGGAGGAGAGCACCAGGAGGCCCCAGGGAAGGGTGGGAAGGGAGCATCAGGAAGCCTCAGGGCAGGGTGGGAGGGGAGCACCAGGAGGCCTCTGGGCAGGGTGGGAAGGGAGCATCAGGAAGCCCCAGGGCAGGGTGGGAGGGGAGCACCAGGAGGCCTCGGGGCAGGGTGGGAGGGGAGACCAGGAGGCCCTGGGGCAGGGTGGGAAGGGAGCACCAGGAGGCCCCTGGGCAGGGTGGGAAGAGAGCACCAGGAGGCCCCAGGGCAGGGTGGGAAGGGAGCACCAGGAGGCCTCTGAGCAGGGTGGGAGGGGAGCACCAGGAGGCCCCAGGGCAGGGTGGGAGGAGAGCACCAGGAGGCCCCAGGGCAGGGTGGGAGGAGAGCACCAGGAGGCCTCTGAGCAGGGTGGGAGGAGAGCACCAGGAGGCCCCAGGGCAGGGTGGGAGGGGAGCACCAGGAGGCCTCTGGGCAGGGTGGGAGGAGAGCACCAGGAGGCCCCAGGGCAGGGTGGGAGGGGAGCACCAGGAGGCCTCTGGGCAGGGTGGGAGGAGAGCACCAGGAGGCCCCAGGGCAGGGTGGGAGGGGAGCACCAGGAGGCCTCTGGGCAGGGTGGGAGGAGAGCACCAGGAGGCCCCAGGGCAGGGTGGGAGGGGAGCACCAGGAGGCCTCTGGGCAGGGTGGGAGGAGAGCACCAGGAGGCCCCAGGGCAGGGTGGGAGGGGAGCACCAGGAGGCCTCTGGGCAGGGTGGGAGGAGAGCACCAGGAGGCCCCAGGGCAGGGTGGGAAGGGAGCACCAGGAGGCCTCTGAGCAGGGTGGGAGGGGAACACCAGGAGGCCCCTGGGCAGGAAGTGGGGAGAGCACCAGGAGGCCCCTGGGCAGGGTGGGAGGGGAGCACCAGGAGGCCTCTGGGCAGGGTGGGAGGACAGCGCCAGGAGGCCCCAGGGCAGAGTGGGAGGGGAGACCAGGAGGCCTCTGAGCAGGGTGGGAGGGGAGCACCAGGAGGCCTCTGGGCAGGGTGGGAGGGGAGACCAGGAGGCCTCTGGGGCAGGGTGGGAGGGGAAGATCAGGAGGCCCCAGGGCAGGGTGGGAGGGGAGCACCAGGAGGCCCCAGGGCAGGGTGGGAAGGGAGCACCAGGAGGCCTCTGAGCAGGGTGGGAGGGGAGCACCAGGAGGCCCCAGGGCAGGGTGGGAGGGGAGACCAGGAGGCCTCTGAGCAGAGTGGGAGGGGAACACCAGGAGGCCCCTGGGCAGGGTGGGAGGGGAGCACCAGGAGGCCCCTGGGCAGGAAGGGGGGAGAGCACCAGGAGGCCCCTGGGCAAGGTGGGAGGGGAGCATCAGGAGGCCTCTGGGCAGGGTGGGAGGAGAGCACCAGGAGGCCCCAGGGCAGGGTGGGAGGGGAGACCAGGAGGCCTCTGAGCAGGGTGGGAGGGGAGCACCAGGAGGCCTCTGGGCGGGGTGGGAGGGGCGACTAGGAGGCCTCTGGGGCAGGGTGGGAGGGGAAGATCAGGAGGCCCCTGGGCAGGGTGGGAGGGGAGCACCAGGAGGCCCCAGGGCAGGGTGGGAGGGGAGCACCAGGAGGCCAAAGGGCAGGGTGGGAGGAGAGCACCAGGAGGCCCCGGGGCAGGGTGGGAGGGGAGCACCAGGAGGCCTCGGGGCAGGGTGGGAGGGGAGCACCAGGAGGCCTCTGGACAGGGTGGGAGGAGAGCACCAGGAGGCCCCAGGGCAGGGTGGTAGGGGAGCACCAGGAGGCCTCTGGGCAGGGTGGGAGGAGAGCACCAGGAGGCCTCTGGGGCAGGGTGGGAGGAGACCACCAGGAGGCCTCTGGGGCAGGGTGGGAGGGGAGCACCAGGAGGCCTCTGGGCAGGGTGGGAAGGGAGCATCAGGAAGCCCCAGGGCAGGGTGGGAGTGCAGCACCAGGAAGCCTCTGGGCAGGGTGGGAAGGGAGCATCAGGAAGCCCCAGGGCAGGGTGGGAGGGGAGCACCAGGAGGCCTCTGGGCAGGGTGGGAGGGGAGACCAGGAGGCCTCTGGGGCAGGGTGGGAGGGGAAGATCAGGAGGCCCCAGGGCAGGGTGGGAGGGGAGCACCAGGAGGCCCCAGGGCAGGGTGGGAAGGGAGCACCAGGAGGCCTCTGAGCAGGGTGGGAAGGGAGCACCAGGAGGCCCCAGGGCAGGGTGGGAGGGGAGACCAGGAGGCCTCTGAGCAGGGTGGGAGGGGAACACCAGGAGGCCCCTGGGCAGGGTGGGAGGGGAGCACCAGGAGGCCCCTGGGCAGGATGGGAGGAGAGCACCAGGAGGCCCCTGGGCAGGATGGGAGGAGAGCACCAGGAGGCCCCTGGGCAGGATGGGAGGGGAGCACCAGGAGGCCCCTGGGTAGGGTGGGAGGGGAGCACCAGGAGGCCCCTTGGCAGGGTTGGAGGGGAGCACCAGGAGGCCCCTGGGCAGGGTGGGAGGAGAGCACCAGGAGGCCTCTGGGCAGGGTGGGAGGGGAGCACCAGGAGGCCCCTGGGCAGGATGGGAGGAGAGCACCAGGAGGCCCCTGGGCAGGATGGGAGGGGAGCACCAGGAGGCCCCTGGGCAGGGTGGGAGGGGAGCACCAGGAGGCCCCTGGGCAGGGTGGGAGGGGAGCCCAGGAGGCCCCTGGGCAGGATCGAAGGAGAGCACCAGGAGGCCCCTGGGCAGGAAGGGAGGGGAGCATCAGGAGGCCCCTGGGCAGGGTAGGAGGGGTGTGGAGAGACACACCTCAGATGGTCACACCTCAGATGGTCAATAGCACCAGGAAGAGCCAGGGCTGGAGGAAGGGCAAGGAAACCTTCAACGTGGCACAGTAGCCCTGACAGGGGGACTGATGTCTGAACTGGACTTTCAGGGTTATCAGAAATCCCTGGATTGGACTAAAGAAGTCAAGACTAGACTTGCCTGACCAGACTGGGCTGTGAAGTAAAGCCGGGCAGCCCATAAGCAGGGCTGGTGTGAGGGTTAATCTCAGGTGTCAACTTGAGCGGGGCTTCCCTGTTCTCCAGGTCACAGATGGCACAGATGGCCTGTTCTGTCACTTTCCTGCTGACTGATCAGCAGCTGAGGGAAGGCACATCTCCAGGCTTGAGTCACTGAAAGCCTCCTTTGCTTGTTCAGAGACCTGCTAAGAATGATCCATGGACATTGGCAGATGCCACGGACTATGCAGGACTCATCCCTGGAGAGCTTTCCGCGCTTCGTAGTGGAGTCAGCCAGCTGCCAATGGTCCCTCTTATATATCCATGGACACCTTACTGGCTCTGTTTCTCTGGAGGATGAGCTTCCATCTGACTCCCAGCCTGTGGCCTGCTGGCCCAACTGGAGTATGGTCCTTGCTCCACACAGAGGCATGAGATCACCACAGCTCTTTTTCCCCTGAAGGGAAGCAGACACAAGAGCTCTTTACGCTCTCCCAGGTCTGACGTCTGGCTTTTCATAGCCCAGGCTATTCCGAATGGGAGAGTAAAAGAAGGGAGACAGTGGCCTTCTTTCCAAGAGAGCCGGGAATGCATTTACAAAGCAGTGAGATGCCTTTCTAATGCTGGAGAAATGCGGATGTTGTGTGCTGACAATGAACCTACTTACCTGTATGAACCTTTTCACCGAAGAAAGGCTCTAAGTGACATTGAACTAGAATGCAAGGCTTTCTTCATTTAATCCAACCAAATTAACAAACCTTTACTGAGACCTTACTCTGCTCAAAGAGCTAGGAAATTCAAAAGGCATAAAACAATCCTTGGAACGCCACATGACACAGCAGAGTTTTGTTTTTTTTTTCATGCTTTTAAATTATTTTCTTAAAGGAAGGATGTTGCTGAGTTAATTAAGAATCATCCAGAAGGTCAAATTATTACTTACAAAAGGTAAGGGGGCACAAGTGTTTCCAGGTAAAGTGAATGGAGACCTCACACTCCTTGTCCCTGTAACATTGGTGGAAATCTTCTCGGAAGCACTATTGACTTGTCACCTGAGCCGCCCGATGGTTCTGGTTGCGGACACAGATGGAGAGTTCACCAGGATATCTACGGCAGGGGAAGCCATTTGCATGTGAGACGTCACCCAGGGAGCTCAGACCAAGTGAGGCCTCTGGAAAGCTGAGCCGTGGAGCAGAGTGTAGAGAGGAAATAAGTGTCACAGGAAGCAAGGGAGAACAGAGTTTCCATCTGGGAAAGATTCAGTAAAGTGTAATGACAAGTGTCTGTTGAGTTTGGTGATAGCAGGTCTCATAGACTAGAGAGAAGTAAACCAGTGGTTGTGGTGGCGTGGGTGAGGAAAGAAGGCTGTGTACAGACCACACTTTGAAGAGGCTTGACTCTGAGAGAAAGGAAAGAGTTAGGGTGGCACAAAAAGGGAAGGAAAGGTCAAGGGTGGGATTTTTTTTTAACTATGAGCGTTTCAAGCACATTTATGTGAAGAGACAGGCAGTACAGGTCTTGGTTCTAGTCCAGAGCATCACTGTGTGAGTTCAAGGGCCAGCTCCCACCTGTGACGCTGGGCAACGTCTTTACACCATTGTTCCTCGGTTTCCCCACCTGGCATGGACGGAATGATGGTATAATACCTAGGTCGCAGGGTCGATGTGAGGAGGGGGAATTAACACAGGTAACACTACTGAGAGCATCGGCTGGCATTGCCATGACTGCAGGCTGAGTGCGAGGAGCAAGCAATGAGAGAGAGGAAGCTGAGAAAAGACGGATCAGCAGTGAACCGGGAGGAGGCCAGGACACTGCAGGTGGGGGAGCCTTGACAGGTTTAGAGGTTGTGGAAGTTCATGTTTTCTCCATGTTTCTTGTTAAAATTAAACACTCCCTAAAGGACTGAGCTGTGAAGTGGCATTTCACTTACAACCAGCCATAGCTGGCTGAAATCCGAGCCGGTTGACCAAGAATGTGTCTCTTAGGCCTAGGCTTAAACTGCCTGTGTGCTGCGGTTTCCTGTAGCTGACACTTGGCTGCGGCCGTTTACAACTCAGCCCTGTAGGAGACTGTTGTATTGTAGCAGAGCACGTCTGGCCTGCTGAAGAGAAGAGCGGCTCCAGAATGAGGCATTCACCAGGTGTTTCCCTTCCACCTGGCTCCAGGCTCTGCTGAACCGAGAGTCTCAGAGCTTCTTCTTAGCTGCAAATGAAACCTATTTAAACCAACCATCAAGTGGTCAAGCCAGTAGAAGATGCTTGTAACAGGGTACAGCTGTTTTGATTTAACGTGTCTTGGGTTGCTCTGCCCCCAGTGATTTTTTTTCCTCATATGTGTCTGGGGCACTGACTGAAAGATACGTTCCTCGTGGCTGTGCCGTGCTTCGGGGACTGGCTTTTACTAGGAAGTGGATCCTGTGTTAGTGCCACAAACTCACCATCAACAGCAGCCTAGTGACCTCTGTAAAGTGGAAGGAACAGTGGGACAGAGCACCAGTTACATATGTCCCGCTTGGACAAACTTTTCTCCAGAGTAGATGGAAACTGGTGTGCCAGACCAACACCCAGACACACCTGTTTTCCGGGGAATCTCAGCTTGGTCTGGATGGAGCTGTGGACGCAAGCACTGAGACTCTCATCCCAACGTCCGCTGCTGAGAAAGGCGGAGAATGTTCATCACTGAGATACCTGGCCGCAGCCAGCCAGCAGGCTCCTGGAGTCTGGCCCTGGGGACCCTTTCCGCTGACTACATTTTTTTTCTGAGACATGGTCTCCCTTTTTTGCTTGGGCGTGAGGACAGCGGCATGATCATAGCTCACAGCGACCTTAAACTCCTGGCTGAAGTGAACTTCTTGCCTCAGCCTCCTGAGTAACTGGGATTAGAGACTACAGCTGTGCACCACCATATCAGCTAATTCTTCCACTTTTTAATAGAGACAGGGATCTCACTATGTTGCTCAGGCTGATGTCCAACTCCTGGCCTCAAGCCATCCTCCTGCCTCAGCCTCCCAAAGTGCTGGGATTACAGGCATGAGCAACCACACCCAGCCTCTTCTTCTTCTTTTTTTTTTTTTTCTTTGAGTCAGAGTCTCACTTTGTCACCCTGGATAGCGTGCCATGGTGGCATAGCTCACAGCAGCCTCAGACTTTGGGTTCAAGCAATCCTCTTGCCTCAGCTTCCCAATTAGCTGGGCCACCATGCCTAGCTAGTTTTTTTTTTTTTTTTTTTTTTTAGTAGAGATGGGGTCTTGCTCTTTCTCAGGCTGGTCTCAAACTCCTGAGCTCAAGCAATCCACCCACCTAGGCCTCCCAGAGTGCTAGGATTAGAGGCGTGAGCCACTTCTGCTGGCCTCCATCCTTTTCTTTAAGGCTGTCATGACTAGTTGATTGAAAGGTGTTTTTTAACTAAAACTCATGAGAGAAACCAGGCCCTTTAAAAAAATGTTCTTTTCTATTCGTTTGTTTCCACAGTACCTAACAGGATGCCTGACACTTAGTAGACATTTAATATAAAGTGAACAAATGGAATGGGAGATGATGAGAGCACAGATAAAGTTACTGTCCCCAACTTCCCGAAGCTGGGACTGCAGGTGCCTGTCACCATGCATAGCCAATTTTTTTTGTTTGTTTTTTGTAGAGACAGAGTCTCACTGTACCGCCCTTGGGTAGAGTCACGTGGCGTCACACGGCTCACAGCAACCTCTAACTCTTGGGCTTATGCGATTCTCTTGCCTCAGCTTCCCGAGCAGCTGGGATTACAGGCGCCCGCCACAATACCCAGCTATTTTTTTTTGTGTTGCAGTTTGGCCAGGGCTGGGTTTGAACCCACCACCCTCGGCATATGGGGCCGGCACCCTACTCACTGAGCCACAGGCACCTCCAGCCAATTTTTTTTTCATTCATGTAGATATGGGGGTCTCACTGTGTTGCCCAGGCTAGTCTTGATTTCCTAGCCTCAAAGTGATCCTCTCATCTCAGCCTCCCAAACTGCTGGCATCATAGGTGTGAGCAGCTGTACTCGGCATAAAAGTTTGCTTTTTAATCTTCCCTGGTAAGATTGAGTTCATGAAAACAATAGAAAGATGTTCCCATGGCACAGATGCTGTCATGGGTGTCCACTATCCCATTGTCTGGGGAGGAATACTACTCATATTTTGATTTATATTCCCCTTAATTTTTTGCCTATGTGTATATTTTTTAAATATACATTTCATCAGAATGAGATCATGCACTCTTAAAGCCTTCTTTTTGTATTTAACAAAAGTCTTATGGGTGGGCATTTTTTAAAGAAGGTATATCTGAATATACTGTGTCATTTTTTAAAGTTCTTTTGTAATTCGGCTGAAACAGGGAAATGCACAGGCATACGTGTTCAGTTTCATGAAATTTCACTAATTGGACACCGCCCCATCTTAGCAAAACACAGATCAAGAAACCGAACACCCCAAAAGCCCCCTTGGTGCCCCTTTTCAAATCACTGTTCCAGGCAAGGGTTACCTAGACTTTTTTTGACTTTCTATTGATGGCATTGTATGTATTCTTTTGTATCGGTCTTCTTTCCATACATCATTTTAATGACTGCACCCTGTTTTCTGTATTGCCATATTATCATATAATTTATTCACTTTATCCCTTTTCATGATTCATAGATTGATGAATATCTATGTAACTGAAGTAGTGATTTCTTTCCCCTTTAAGGAAAACTTTTAAAACTTTTTACTTATATTGCCAAATTGCCCTTCAGAAAAATTGTACCAATTTTATATTCCCATCACGATGTACACGACTTTCGGTTTCCACAGAAATGAACACAAAACCTCACAAAGCACATTCCCTTAGATGCGATCCCACCTGCCTCTACCACAAATGTTCTACCTGTCTTACACATCCTCTCCCTTTTTTTTTTTTGTATTTTTACACAAATAGACTAAAAGCACAAATATTCTTCAAGTTTTCTGAGACAGGGTAGAATGACAGTGTGAGAAGTGACCTTGGAACAGCAAGCTTATTTTCAGATGGGAATAGGGAAGCTCAAAGGGTGAGGTGTCAGAACACAGGTTGCCAATGAAAACCGAACCGGAAGGTCACATGTGGGAAAAAGGCACAAAGAAACAAAACGAAAGATGTGTGTCTGGCAGTTGCCTTCGGGGAGTGGGACTAGTTTCCAAATTCTTTTACTTTTCTGAATTATCTCCATCTTCCATAAGGAGCATGTATTTCTTTCATGAGGAGGGATTATTTCTTTAAAAGGAGAATATAGGCTAATTTTTTACATTTCCTATTATATTCATCTAATACATACCTGAAATCCTAGTGTGAACTGGGCTACAATATAGTAATAAAGAGTGGCGTAATATGTTTAAGAGGAATTTGGAGGCAGAGCACTCTAGAATGATGAATTTCAAAAATCCAGAGACCCAAACTAGCAGACCATGACTGGAGCCACTTTTGACAAGCTCTGGTCTTTAGGTTTGAAAAAAAAAATGTGCCTGGTGTGTTGGGTCTGAAACAGGCCCTGGGGATCTCTGGGTGTAGAAATAAAGGACAGGTGTGTTAAGGGTGTTTTCTCGTGAGCAGTTTGGAAATCCTGCCCCTGTCTCTGTTTGGAGGTGGGGTTAGGAAGGATGTGGGGCTAGGGTGGTAGGAGTGCCCCAGCATCAGAGGTGGGACATTGGGGAGCCACTACCATGGTGCCTACTGTTTCCTTCCCCTCAACCCTGAATTTACTTTGCCTTCTGTCCAGACTAGTGTCTTGGCCCTCAGTTTCTGAGTCTTGTCTTAATGAGACATTTTACATGTCTCACCGTGGCTGTAGAGAGTGTTGGCTGAATGAATTACAAAATCATAGACTTAATTGTCAGAACAGAGATGAAATCCTGTCCCTGAAGTCTCCCAGCTAATAAATGGTGAGACCTAATAGGGTTGCCAGATTTAACAAATAAAAACACAAGTTTTCTAATTAAATTTGCATTTTAAATAAACCACGACTTGGTGTTTAGTGAAAGTATGTCTCATGCAGTATGTACCTGGGCACCTATGTGTTGCCTGGGAACCCTGTGGGGCCAGGAGGAAAGGCCAGCTGCCAGTGACCCACACCAAATTCCTGAGGACTCTCCGGTGCACTTCTGAACAGATCTGTCTGATTCCAGAAAGAAGGTCCGGAAGGCCCATTGCATATGAGAGGCTATGTAGCTTTGACCTTGGCACAGTTTCTTCATCTGTCACAAGGTTACAAATAGCGCCTGCCTCAAATAGCCAAAGTTAGGAGTAAATAAACTGTTGAAAATAAAACAGGTACTTGTTATATAAAGAATCTAGCCAAAAGCATTGTGAACCAGAGACTTTCATCTTCATAGTCCACAATGACTTTTCAAATATGTGTGGTCTCTGCCCACTCCACTGATGCAGAATTGGCCTCCGACCCCCTACTATGCTCCCAACCTAGATGCTGAGGAAACCGAATTCCCCTCATCTGCAAGAAAGAGGATGGCCCTGCTTTTGATAAGGCAACGAAGATTTTTATTAACCATCATAACAATTTTTCATTCTTGATAAAACATTATCTCAGTGCTATTACATTGTAAATATGAAAAGAAAGATCAACAAAGACTTCCTGCAGTGACTGTCGGGGAGTTCACAGCAAATTGCCTTGCTTAAATTATCTAGTCTAGAAGTTCCAAATTGGGCTAATCAACAGCATCACCCAGGGAATTTTTTTAATGATTATCATTTTTTATTATGAAAATATTTCAAACACACACTAAAGCGGAAAGACTTTTGCAGTGAACACTTGTATACCCACCACCTAGAGTCTACCACTGACATTTTACTGCAAGTTGAGTATCCCTAATCTAAAACTCTGAAATCTGAAATGCTCTAAAATTGGAAACTTTTTGAGCAACTAACTTGATGCTCAAAGAAAACACTCACTGGAGCAGTTTGGATTTTGGATTTTCAGATTAACTATGCTTAGTTGGTAAGTAAAATGTAAATATTCCAAAACTTTTTAAAAATCCTAAATCCGAAACACTTCTTGCCTCAAGCATTTCAGACAGGGGATACCCAACTTGTTTGTCTTCTCATACGACATTTGTGTCCCTCTATTCACTCAAGCATATTTAATTTTTCTTAAAAGTAAATTGAAGGCCAGGCAAGGTGTCTCACATCTGTAATCCTAGCACTCTGGGAGGCCGAGGCAGGTGGATTGCCCTGAGCTCAGGAGTTGGAGACCAGCCTGAGCAAGAGCAGGACCCCATCTCTACTAAAAATAGAAAAACCAGCCAGGTGTTGTGGCAAGCACCTGTAATCCCAGCTGCTGAGGAGGCTGCGGCAAGAGAATCAATTGAGCCCAAGAGGTTGAGGTTACTGTGAGCTGTGACGCCACAGCACTCTACCGAGGGTGACAAAGTCTCAAAAAAAAAAAAAATTCATTGAGATATGTGTATGTTTTCCCTGGGAATTTTTTAGACTATTAATTCCCAGGCCAGGGGGATGGAGAAAGATGGCAGACCAGAAGGATCATTCAACTGAGCTGTCCTGGAATGACTGGGGAAAAAGAGAGATCCCACCCATACCTGATGCAGGAACTTTACCCAGAGTCATAGCTCAGGGAACACAGCAAGGCAGTGGTGAGCCGGATACAGTGTGTGGAAATCTGATGAAATAGGCAAGTGTTTGAGACTGGCAGGGCTTGACTGGCCACCCCTCCCCAGGGAGGTCCAGGATGGGAGGAAGCCTTTCCGGAGTTTGCAGTCATTGGGGGAAGCTGAATGTTGAGTGGAAATCTTGGAAGAGTGGGTGGACTCAAACAGTATACAGCAACCAGATTTGAATGCCAGCTGGAGTGGATTTGCCGTAGATTTGGTGGCTGGTGAGGCAGCCATACTGAGAAGATCAGGGGGCTGCCATTGTGGGAAAGTCATGAGAAGGTCTTAGCAGGGGCCTAAAGCACGGCGGTCTTAATCCCGCTTGCTGGGATCAGAACTCTACTCTTGGGATAGCTGAGGGACTCCACACTCCATGGGAACTGGAGTCATTGGGTACTGTAAGACCTGCCTCCAAAGGATTCTTTTGAGCTTTAAGATCCCAACTAGGCAGGGTCTGAATGCTGAGGAAACAATCAGATGATTATTGACGGCAACTAAGTTTGGAATAAGCACTATAGAGGTTGCTGGCTGTGCTGTCCATGTCCTAAAAACCCACAGCACCACCTGGTGTCCCAGTGACATATTGCAACATACTGGCATCAAGAACAAGGACTTCTGTTTAAAACAAAGGAGGCATACCCAGAAGACCAAAAATCACATTATAACCAAGATATTTGTACCAGAATGTTTATTGCAGCCCAATTCATAATTGCTAAGTCATGGAAGAAGCCCAGGTGCCCATCGATCCACGAATGGATTAACAAATTGTGGTATATGTACACCATGGAATATTATGCAGCCTTAAAGAAAGATGGAGACTTCACCTCTTTCATGTTTACATGGATGGAGCTGGAACATATTCTTCTTAGTAAAGTATCTCAAGAATGGAAGAAAAAGTATCCAATGTACTCAGTCCTGCTATGAAACTAATTTATGGCTTTCACATGAAAGCTATAACCCAGTTATAACCTAAGAATATGGGGAAGGGAGAGCGGAGGGAGAGTTATTGGCGGGATTACACCTGCAGTTCATCTTACAAGAGTACATGTGAAATGTACTAAATGTAGAATATAAATGTCTTAACACAATAACTAAGAAAATGCCAGGAAGGCTATGTTAACCAGTGTGCTGAAAATATGTCAGACGGTCTATAAAACCAGTATATGGTGCCCCGTGATTGCATTAATGTACACAGCTATGATTTAATAAAAAATAATAATAAATAAATAAAACAAAGGAGGCAGTGAGAAGGAAAAAGGAGGACAAGGTGAACAAGAAGAAAGAACACATGAGGAGGAACCAACAGAAAAATTCAGGCACCTGAAACAGAGGAACTCCCCCAAGGGACCATGAGGCAGCTACTGCAGAAGACTCCACCCTATAAAGAATTAATGGACTTGACACAAAGGGAATTTAAAAGATGGATGATAAAGTCAATAAAAAGAATGAATGAGAAAATGTAAAGACACAACCAAAAGTCAGGCAAGAGATAGGTAGAACATGGAAAGGATATGGTAGAGTTTAAGGAAATGACGGAGACAATCAGGAAATGTAAAGATGCAATAGAAGGTATCAAAAATAGGTTAGACCATGGAGAAGAAAGAACATTAGAGCTAGAGGATAAAGTTTTTGAGTTAATCCAGGTAGTTAAAGAAGCAGAAAAAGAGAGAAAGAAAGCAAAACAGGCCTTTAGAGAACGATGAGTCTCCATGAAGTGTTCAAACATAATAGGGAATAATAGGGATTTCTGAAGGGGAAGAAGATTGTCCCAAAGGAATGGAAGCCCTACTGGAGACTATCATTAATGAAAACTTACCAAGTTTTACTAAAGACCCCAACACACTTCTTTCAGATGGATATCGAACCCCACCTCATCCCAACTCAAACAGAACCTCTCCAAGACACATTGTAATGAACCTGTCCAAAGTCAAGGTGAAAGAAAAACTTCTGCGGCTCAGTGGCTAGGGCACCAGCCACATGCACCAGGGCTGACGGGTTTGAACCTAGCCTGGGCCTGCAAAACAACAATAAAAACTACAACAACAAGAAAAAATAAATAAATAAATAAATAGCCGGGCATTGTGACGAGTACCTGTAGTCCCAGCTACTTGGGAGGCTGAGGCAAGAGAATCGCTTAAGCCCATGAGTTTGAGGTTGCTATGAGCTGTCTCAAAAAAAAAAAACTTCTGCAAGCAGCCAGGAGTAAGCGCCAGTGATTCTCTTGCCTCAGCCTCCCGAGTAGCTGGGACTACAGGCACCTGCCACAATGCCTGGCTATTTTTTGTTGAGTTTGGCTGAGGCCAGATTCAAACCCACCACCCTCGGCATATGGGGCCAGCACCCTACCCACTGAGCCACAGGCGCCACCCAACAGCAGACTTTTCAACTGAAACTTTCCAAGCCAGAAAAGCATGGTCATCCACCTTCAACATTCTTAAACAAAACAATTTTCAACCCAGAATTCTGTATCCTGCTTAACTAAGCTTCAAAACTGATAGAGAAATCAAATCTTTTGCAGATATAAAAGCACAGAGGAAATTCGCTACACAAGAGCAGCACTACAGGAAATACTTAGGCCTATTCTCAACACTGACCACCACAATGGACCACCAGCAAAGTAAACACCCAGAAGCTAAAGGTCAAAAGTTAGCGAGCACAATGGTGCAAAGGATAAAACTACACAACAGACTTTCACAAAATAAAATGAATAGAACTCCACCACACTTATCATTTCTCTCAATAAATGCCAATAGACTGAATTCACCACTAAAGAGGCAATGGCTGGCTGATTGGATAAATAAAGCACAAGCCGTCCATATGCTGTCTCCAGGAGACACACCTAGCCTTGAAGGACAAATCAAGACTCAGAGTTAAGGGATGGAAAACAGTATTTCAAGCAAATGGAAATCAGAAGCTGGGACTATAGTCATCTGCCATAATGCCTGGCTAGTTTTTTTTTTTGCAGTTTTTGACGAGGGCTGGGTTTGAACTTGCCACCTCTGGTATATGGGGCCAGCGCCCTACTCCTTTGAGCCACAGGCACCACCCCTAGTTTTTCTATTTTTAGTAGAGACGGGGTCTCACTCTTGCTCAGGCTGGTCTGAAACTCCTGAGCTCAAGCAATCCACTTGCCTCGGCCTCCCAAAGTGCTAGGATGACAGTGAGCCACCATGCCTGACCCAGCTTTGCCATTTCGTTCTTTTTTTTTTTTTTTTCTCCTGAGGCTAAGTGCCTACAACAGTTGTTTAAGAGACAGGGCCTTCTCTTGAAAAGCCCAGCTAGTGAATGCAGGAGGTGTGTCATAAGAGAAGATTGCTCCCATTAAGAAAAGGCAAAGTGACAGAGGTGACCAGGTGGATATGCTGAGGTGATGTAGACTTCAGTTCTACCTCAAAGAGCGGGCAGACTTAGTCTGTCTGGGTCACAATTTCCCTGTAGTCTCCTCTCCTTCCAAGGCAGTGCTGGACCCGTGGGTACACTGAGCTGTGAAGGGGATATTCACAGTATTTGCAGTTTTCCCAATATAGCATCTTTGGTCTCAGAGGGAAAATTCCGTCAACTACATCTGAGGTTGAGAATAAAGGTGGGTTTTTTTTTTCCTTTTTGGAAATATTGACAGATCCCATCAAAATGAAATCTCATATCCCAGCTCTCTTTGTGAAACACAGCACATGGGATTGGGTATGGGTTTGTTCAGGGGTTTGGTTGAGACTGAGCCAGAAGGATGACAGTGTGACAGCTCCTGTCTGCCATCAGTCATCTTGTCACCAGAGAACACAGCCCACTCATTCCGAGATGTGGCACCTCAAAAGACTTTTTTTCTATGTAGCAAATTATCCTGGAGGGATACCAAGGCCCCGTTGTTTTGTATTTAAAAGTCATAAGTTAAGACCTCAAAGACATGTCAGTGACAGTAAATGAAAATTCATGCTTCCACCAGCAGTTTCTGCAGCTTTCACTGCAGTGATAAAATCACTTTGTTCTTTAGTTTGGAGCCAAGGGAAGAACCAAGCCATTATGTCGGTTACTTAAAATTCCACAGTGCCTGCCGCATTTGGCCAGAGAATGCCAAGAATTTGCAGCTGTTGCTCCCGGGAAAGGTTTCTAACTGGGGCAGCCGCTGCGGCTTTAACACACAGCTGTTGTTAATTCAAGCTGAAGATTTGTAATTGCCTTTGTGTCAGGATTTATTAAATAACATTTTAGGAGAACAAAAACTGTAATAGTCATATTAGTAGGATGCTGAAGGAAAAAATAATTGGAACACAGCATTTTTCGCCGGTAAGCCAAATCTGCAGTTATCTTTTCCACATGACTGGCTGCCAGCCATTCCAGGAAAAGAGATTCGAGGTAAATCTGGCCCCAGAAGCCCTGGTGGCCTCTGAAGGAGCTCAGTCAGACCCTGGCTCCCCTTAGTCATTTTCCCGGAAGCAGTTCTTCCCCCAAGTGGCCTTCTCTTCTTCACATACTTTCTGTCCCTATTTTATCAGGAGACAAACACAGCATTAGGTGCCCGCAGGCTGCTCCTTTGAGTGGTCTGTATTGCTTTTTTTTTTTTTTTGAGCCTCTATAATTGCTGTTTTCCTGTTACATCCAGCCCATCCATGACAGTCCTGTGAAGGGCCTTTCCCCTCCCCATTTGGCTCAGAGCAGCTGTAGGGATGAGCAGGAGTTAGAAAATGCAGACCTTCCCTGGATGTCTTGCCAAGGCAAAGAAGGGACAGTGAGAGGCCCTTCTACTAAGGAAGGACAAGTACTGATGTTCTTCTTTACGTGGGAAGATGCCAAGTGTGCAAAGAAAGGAGTTTTGAGTGAAAAAATAGGCAGACCAGGAAAATTTCAGAATAAGTTGTAAATTTTCATTACCATACTAAAATCTCAATGTTTCTGCATTTTAATATTAAATACTCCCTTTAAACAGGAAAACTTTAATTTATCAGGGTTTTATGAAGCACTTGCTATGTGTAAGGTATTCTTTGAGGTGCTGAGGACACCCAGACAAGCCTCCAGGGCAGATGGCAGAGCCAACCAAGTGCTGTTTACACCCCTTTGCTCCAACAGGGTTGAGGCCCAGAGGTCCAGAAGGGGAAGCATCTGACCTGGGCCTAAGGGGTAAGGAGGCCCTTGATAGTTAGAAAGAGGATGAATAGGTAAAGAAAATATGCTGGAAATGGAAAATTAGCCAGCCATAGAAACCTGCCATTTGCAACTACGTGGATGAACCAGAGAATACATGTTAATTGAAATAAGGCAGACACAGAAAGACAAATCCCACATGATCCCACTTGTGTGGGGGACCTTAAAAGGTCTCATTCTTAGAAGCAGAGCGTAGAATGGTTGTGGCTAGGGGTCTGGGGTGCTGGGGAGGATGGGGAGATGTTGGCCAAGGGTGCAAACTTTCAGCTATAAGATGAATGTGGCCGGGCGCAGTGGCTCAGGCCTGTAATCCTAGGACTCTGTGAAGTCAAGGTGGGTGTATTGATTGAGCTCAGGAGTTTGAGACCAGCCTGAGCAAGAGCAAGACCTTGTCTTTACTAAAAACAGAAAAACTAGCTGGGCTTCATGGCGCATGTCTGTAGTTCCAGTTACTCAGGAGGCTGAGACAAGAGGATTGCTTGAGCTTGAGGGTTTGATGTTGCTGTGAGCTGTGATGACCCACAGCATTCTACCCAGGGTGACAAAGTGAGACTCTGTCTAAAAAGAAAAAAAAAAAATGAATGTGTTCTACAGACCTGTGTGCAGCATGAGGACTATTACTTAACAATACTGTGTTGTATACTTGGAATTGGCTGAGAGTATAAATGTTAAACATCCTCACCACACACACAGACAGGTAACTGTTAGGTGATGGACATGTTAACTACCTTGACTATGGTAACCATTTCACAGTATCTATGCCCCACACTGGCCACATGCAGACTTTTTTGAGTTCCATTTTGTTTATCTGTCAGATATCATGAAAATCATGCACAGACTTTTTTTGTTTTTTTTTTTTTTTTGCTCATCAGCTTTGGTTAGTGTATTTACTGGGTGGCCCAAGAGAACTCTTCCTTTTCCAATATGAGGCAGAAAAAGAAAAAAAAAGGTTGCACACCCCTGCTTTACACCTTAAATTTATACATTTTTACTGATTACATCTCCATAAAACTGGGCAGGGGAGAAAGAAAAGAGGAGGAAGGAAGGGCCTTTGAAGGCCAGAAAGGAGAAGGTCAAAAGCAGCGCGCTGATGGGTGTCTGCGCTGCTGAAGGAGCCGCGTGCAGCGGGCAGGGAGGTAGGCACTGGACAGTTGAAATCCACTTCAGTCTGTGCGGCATGGAGAGCCACTGAATCCTGGGGGGCTGGGGAATGACACATCTTTTGGGCACAGCATCCTCTTGGCCTCCCCCAGTCCACGTGCCAGGCATGTGGACATGATCTGGCCACGGTAGGAAAGAGAGAAGAGAGTGTCTCCGAGCCTGGGCTTCCTGCTACTTACCAGCCAGGTAGCCCAAGGCAGCGGAGTGAACATCTCTGTGCCTCTGCTTCCCATCTGCAAAATGGGGACAGTAATCGTGCCTGTCTCCTAAAGTTATTTTAAATCAATACACACTTAAAACAGTGAGGTGTGTGGTAAGCACTTGGCAAGGGTTAGCTTTTGTTACTGTCAGATGTAGAAGCCTCTGACTTATTACCTGGTTGAACTTGGAAGGCAAGAGAAAGTCAACCATGTTATATTCATTAAAGGGATGGCAGTTACAGTTAATAACAATGGCTAAAAAAAGAAAAACAGAAAAAAATCATATTGAAGGTCATTCTACAAAATAACAATCTAGAATCTTCAAAAGTGCCAAGGAAACCCCAAGGAATAGTTCCATACTGAAGGAGACCAGAGGATAAGACAACTGAAGGCCACAGGTGGTTCTGAACTTGCTCCACTGGCTGTGAAAAAACGATACTGGCTCCACTGGGACACATCAGTTGGGCTTTGAATGGCAGTGTGAGGACACAGCTATGAAGGAGGACGTGCTTGTTTCCATGTTTGTAGGAAAAGACACCCGAATGTTCTGGACTGATGAGACTCGACAGTTAGCAACTTTATTCTCGAATGTTTCAGAAAGTTCTTTGCAGTCTACTCAAACTGGTTTGTAAGTTTGTGGTTATCTGAAAATAAAACAATTTCTTTTGTAAATTAACGGCTAATGCTTGGTGTGCGCTAGGGACCAGGCCCTGCAGCCAGTGCTTTGCTGGTAAGCAGGTTCCCCGGGAAACTTCTCTGACCCGACTCTCTGATAGAAAGGGAGCTGCAAGCTCCTGTAGCAGCCTCCTCCATTAACTGCTTCTAACCACTAGTTACAAGTGGCCTACACAAGTAACCGTCTGTCTGTAACACCCCCACCACCTCACAGCCCCACCAGGGATAGGAAGTTTCCATCATGCCCAGCGCAGCTCCCTGAAGGCAGAGAGCTTTGCTATCACCTCAGTTCTCAGGACTGACCCGATCAGTGCAGTGCTGAGGCTTGCTCTCCGCACCAGTCCTGGGGTGCTTGTCTGATACCTGCCTTCTTTTCCAGGTGGCCCTGGCTCTGGCAAAGACACACAATGTGGAAAGCTGGTGGAAAAATATGGATTTACGCATCTCTCGACTGGTGAACTCCTGCGTCATGAACTGGCTTCAGAATCTGAAAGAAGCAAATTGATCCGAGATGTCATGAAGCGTGGAGACCTGGTCCCCTCAGTAAGCAACGCACCTGTCCCCCACACCCGCATTCCCTGTCTGGGGAGATATTTTGGACAGTCTTGCTTGAGCTGCTGGAACAAAGGGAACCAAAGGGACGATAGCTGCATTTTCTTTCTCTCCTAGGCAACAACCGAGGGCGGGCAGGCCCACAGCAGGCTGCCCATCTGCCCGACCACATCGTGCAGGCCCAGCCTCCTGTCTGGTTGCTCTGGCAGCCCCTCACGTGTCAGCCTATTTCACATTTCCCCTGAAAAATTCGTTCCCACTTTAGAGTTTAAAAATCTTCAAGATAGAGGTGAATGTGATGCAGGAAAGCCTAGAATTAGAAACCCACAGAAAACAGAAAATAATGCCTCGGTCCACTTCCAGGAGGTCTGGCAGCATTAGCTTGAAATTCAGTATCTTCCTTGTGCAATATAAGTAAAAAAAATCCTTTTTTAATACATTTTTTTCTTTTATCATCCGTCTCTGAGAAATTGGATGCTATGGGTATGAAAACATATTCATTCCAGCCAGGCATGGTGGCTCATGCATGTAATCCTAGCACTCTGGGAGGCCGAGGTGGATTGCTTGAGCTCAGGACTTCGAGACCAGCCTAAGCAAGAATGCAAACTTGTCTCTAATAAAAATAGAAAAACTAATTGGGCATTGTGGCGGGTGCCTATCATCCCAGCTGAGTCAGGAGGATCACTTAAACCCAAAAGTTTGAGGTTGCTGTGAGCTATGATGCCACAGCACTATACCCAGGGTGACAGAGACTCAGTCTCAAAAAAAAGAAAAAAAAATTCATTCCTGCCCGCTGGGTCCTCTGCCTGGCTCTGTAGTTAGGGCTTGTATAATGCAACCCCTAGTAGCTATTAGAGCTTTGTGCTTCCTCTCTAGCCAGCTGTAGTCTGTTTCCCACCTGGAAGCTGGAACAGTCCTCCTGAGAGAAAAACAGACCCTTGCAGTGGCCTCCCCACCGGCCTCCTGTTCCTGCTCATCACGCCCTGTAGTTTCCTCTTTCCATGGTAGCCAAAGTGATTCCTTTACAAGTTTATCAAATTGCATTATCCCTTTCATCAGAACCTTACAAAGGCTCCCCCTGCACTTAGAGTGAAATCCAGAGTCCTTCCCGTAGCCCTGGCCTCCAGCTTCCTCCCCGTGTTATTTCCACCGCCCACCTCATTGCTCCCCAGCCACTGGCCTCCCACAGTCCCTCCCTCAGGCCCTGCTCTGCCTCAGGGCCTGGCACTTGCTATTTCCTTTAGCCTGAGTTCTCTTCCTTCATATAATCACATAGTTTGCTCCTTTTCTTCATCCAGCTTTCCACTTAAAGGTCACACTTTGGCTCAGCGCCTGTAGCTCAGCGGCTAGGGCACCAGCCACATACCCTGGAGCTGGCGGGTTCAAACCCAGCCCAGGCCTGCTAAACAATAATGACAACTGCAACGAAAAATAGCTGGGTGTTGTGGCAGGTGCCTGTAGTCCCAGCTACTCGGGAGGCTGAGGCAAGAGAATCACTTGAGCCCAAGAGTTGGAGGTTGCTGTGAGCTGTGACCACATGGCACTCTACCAGGGGCGACATAGTGAGACTGTGCCTTAAAAAATAAAAAATAAATAAATAAATGTCACACTTTATCAAAAAGGCCTTCCCTCACCACCCTATCTAAAATAGCACCCCCAGCATTCAGTATCTCTTCACCTTGCTTTAATTATGGGCTGTCGGTTATCTCTAGCTGACTCCTGATTCTATTATATATTTGTTCATTTATTTGGGCTGTCAGTTACCTCTAGCTGACTCCTGACTCTATTATGTATTTGTCCATCTATTCTCCACCTTCCTTATTAGAATATAAACTTCTCAAGGAGCTAATTCATGATGATCGAGGCTTAGATTGTGGCCCTGTTTGTGATGGCCGCGTTCCCCGAACCCCTGCTAAAAGCCAGGAAGCCAGACAGTGGGGATTTCTTCCATTCAGGCAGCTGACTGCATTTTTCCTACACCCATTCCCCAACTTCCATGTATCTCTCTTCACTCATTTTCCATAAACCCTGGTTGAAACAAAATTTTAACAGACAAAGCACGTTGGTAGAAAATGCTACTTCACATCTTCTGAAGGTCTTCCAAAGTCAGAGGGTGTCAAATTTTATAAAATCATTACTGGAAAAAATTAACAATGAAATACATTTTATTCCCTGTTTTGTCTAATTTTAAATTGCCTTTATGCCTAATTCTTGGAGTGCTACCCCATGAAATATGGCTGTTATATTTCATCTAACCTCAGTATTATTATTTAAAAATACCTCAGTAAAATATACAAGTAGTATACTAGTATATACTAGTAAGAATATACAAATAAGAAAAACAAACCCTAACACACTGTGACTCAGCTCTGATGATAAGACACCTGACAAGTTCATAGGCCTGGGGAGGAGGCCAGATGGAATATGGTATGCTGCTGTCTGCTGTGAGTCTCACCTGGGCCCCCCTCCCTCCGTGGTACTTCTAGAGTTGTGCTGTGGAGAGTTCAGGGCCTGACCGCTCTCTCTGTGCTCCAGGGCATCATTTTGGAGCTCCTGAAGGAGGCCATGGTGGCCAGCCTCGGTGACACCAAGGGCTTCCTGATTGACGGCTATCCTCGGGAAGTGAGGCAAGGGGAAGAGTTCCGACACAGGGTGAGCTGTTGCTGTGGGGGTTGTTGCAGAAGAAAAGTAAAGGACCTCACGAGTTTGGAGCTCTTTCCCAACTACATTAGTCAAAGCTTTTATTACAAATGGCAGAAACTCAATTCAAACTATGGCGGGGGGAAGGGGTGGATTTATTGACTTACTAAAACATCCAATAGGGGTTCATACTTGCTTGAATCCAAGGGAGAAAAATTAACAGTGAAGTTGTGTTTTATATCACGTTTTGTCTTAAACTGCCATTATGCCTAATTTACTTGTCTGACTCTCTCCATGTCTTGAATTTTCCTTCCCTTGTGCTGGCCTCATTTACTTTCTAATCCAGGCTTATATTCTGACATCTGAGTGACCTCACAGAAATGTGCTTCTGTGCCCCAGTGGGTCCAGCAAGACCCAGAGGTGTGCTTTCTTGTCCTGGACTGGGTGCAGCCCCATCATCATGGAACCAATCACTGCAGCCGAGGGAGAAGGGGCAGGACTAAGCTGATTGGCCCCTCCTCCCACCATCCCAACCTCTCCCAACCCTAGCCTCTCCCAGGGAGGAGGGAGAGTCAGGGCCACTCACAAGCAGCAGCAGGAAAGAAATACCCCTGCAGCTGCCATGGATTGAGGCTGTCCTGTGCAGCACCAGCAATTTTACAAAGTCCATGCAAGAAGAGTACATTTGTCCCCATTTATTAAACACTGACTCCAGAACCTATAAGAAATTCATATCTATAAGGTAGCTCTTAAAAAAAAATCAGTCAGGGCAGTGCCTGTGGCTGAAAGGAGTAGGGCCCCGTCCCCATATGCTGGAGGTGGCAGATTCAAACCCAGCCCCGGCCAAAAACTGCAAAAAAAAAAAAAAAAAAAATCAGTCAGCCCCTGAACCAGAATAGGTTCAGAGAGACTCCCTATAGAGATCTCTCTCTTAGACTAGTTTGAAACATTTTCATATACATTCTTTTGACTGTTTTTAAAATAACCTAGATAGATAGATAGATAGATAGATAGATAGATAGATAGATAGATAAATCCTTGTGTCAAAGGTGATGAGTTAAGACCAAAGAGATTCAATGACTTGCCCATAGTCACAGAGTTGGTGACAACTTCCTGGTAAGTGACACCTGCTGGTAGGAATGAGATTTTGGGACCCATCTCCATCCAATTCTAGCAACACTGATCAAGGTGAATTGTGTGTGTTCTGGGGTTAGTGTGACCCCTTCTGAGACTCTGTGTCCTTGTGCTTCCCCAGATGGCAACTAACAATTTAAAGGTCGATTGCTCTCCTTCTGCCACATTTGCTATGTGAGACCAGAGTCAAGGAAAAAAAAAATGCCCAGTCTTGTTTGCAAGAGTGGGCCCTGGGCAGGGCACAGTGGCTCACACCTGTAATCCTAGCACTCTGGGAGCCCAAGGTGGATCCCTTGAGTTCAGAAGTTTGAGAGCGGGATAAGTAAGACCCTGTCTCTTGAAAAACTAGCTGGGCATTGTGGCAGGTGACTGTTGTCCCAGCTACTGAGAAGGCTGACGCAGGAGGATGGCTTGAGCTCAGGAGGCTGAGATTGCTGTGAGCTAGGCTGAGGCCATGGCACTGTAGCCAGAATGAGACTCTTGTCTCAAAAAAAAAAAAAAAAAGAAGATGACTGGGCCCTGTACTGGCTCTGGCTGTCCCTCAGCTCCAGAGCTTCCACCAGCAAGGTGGGGTGGGCAGGGGCAGTGGACTGTATGTAACAGAGCCCTGTGGCTGTGGTTGCTCCAGGGAGCTCTTGCTGGGTATCACTCAGGTGCCAGAATTCCAGTGACCACTTCATGAACACAAACCTCAATAACAAACTAGTTGTTTAAAGTGGAATTGGAAGGACTATTCTATTTTTTAAAATTGTGGTAAAATATACACATAACAAAACATACCAACTGCAACTATGTTTGGAGCCTATTCGAGCCTGTGAGAAGCTTTAATCAGCCTAGAGAAATCTCACCAACCTTTCTGTGTCACAGAGACTGAGATTGCTGCACATGGGACTCATCTCTCACCTTAAAAAATCCAGTTTGGTTAGTTAGGCTAACAAGTCTTGCATACCTATAGCCGAGTTCTCTGAGCTGTAAGGTCCTTGGAGGATTGATGATACTTGGCTGTTATATATGACATCACTCAACATCAAACACACACTAGTGTCCACCACTCAGGGGTGAGTCTGTACGTGGCTTCTCTGTTACCTGGCTATCTTCTTCTCAAGGCTGGGTTTTTTCTCTATTGAATTAATGATCAGTGCCTTCAGGAAGGGAAGGGTGTATGTGTGTGTGTGTGTGTGCACATGTGTGCACAGGTGTGTGTGACTGGAGCAGAAGGAATTATCCTCATTTTTTGTTGTTTTGTTTTGTTTTTTGAGACAGAGTCTTGCTGTGTCACCCCAGCTACAGTCCCGTGGCATCATCATAGCTCACAGCAGGCTTAAATTCCTGGGCTCAAGTGATCCTCCTGACTCAGCCTCCCAGGTAGCTGGGACTACAGGTTCCCCCCCCCCACCATTCCCAGCTCATTTTTCTATTTTTGGCAGAGACAAAGGGTGGGGTCTTACTCTTGCTCAGGCTGGTCTTGAACTCCTGAGCTCAAGGGATCCTCCTGCCTGGCCTCTCAGAGACTCTGCATTTCTAATAAGCTCCCAATGACAGGCTGGTGGCCCAGGGGCCACATTTGGAGAACCCCTATGGAAAACAGGTCTGCCTCTGTCCTGCACTTACAGCGGTGCAGAAGTTCATTATCATTCCAGCTCCTGCTCAGACACGCATGATCTGCTTGTACCTGAAAGAGTCCCTGAGTTATCTTTCCTGTCCCCATGAATGGCCTGAAAATGACTCCACAATTGGAAAAATCACCTGGCCCCCTCCCGCAGCCCTAACCCAACAGAGAGGAAGCCGGATTCCGTGGCCAAACACGGAGGAGCCTCCCAAGCTCGCCCTCTGCTGGGCAACAAGAGTCATCTTTCTCCTCAACCCTCACCAGCTTTCCTTGCTGAGCAAATGCTCGCTTTTTTCTTACAATTAATACTGACAGAAGAGTTACATGACATTTTCCAGAGGTTTATTTCACTGTTCTACATTTTGGAAAATTTTTCCATGCCATTCTTTTTTTTTTTTTTTGTAGAGACAGAGTCTCACTTTATGGCCCTGGGTAGAGTGCCGTGGCCTCACACAGCTCACAGCAACCTCCAACTCCTGGGCTTAAGCGATTCTCTTGCCTCAGCCTCCCAAGTAGCTGGGACTACAGGCACCTGCCACAACGCCTGGCTAGTTTTTGGTTGCAGTTCAGCCGGGGCCGGGTTTGAACCCGCCACTCAGTATATGGGGCCAGCGCCTTACTGACTGAGCCATAGGCGCCGCCCCCATGCAATTCTTAAAGTGCATCCAGTTCACATGTGTTGTCTGGAGGTTCTCTGGGCTCTGTTCTCATCCCCTTCACATCCTCCCACAGTGGGTAGACGCTGGGTCAGGAGGGATTGTGGTTTCTTTTGATCCAGGATTGGACTTGGGGGTAGAGGGAGAGCTAGTAGCCCTGAGGACAATAGGAACAAAAGAACATGGGGCATGAGGAGATTCCTGTCACAGATCCTATCACCTTCATTCACTCATTAAAACATATGTTAATCACCTACTGTTTGCAAGACTTGGACCAGAGACAGAGGCTTCCTAATCCCTGCACACAGAGAACTGGCCCTAATAGAGCAAAGAAGCAGAGCAGGGAGTGATCACTGAGAGTTTGCCACGTGCCAGGCAGCATCCTCACGTTACTTTATATAATTTTGCTTAATCCTCACTGAATTGTGATCATCCTCATTGTACAAATGGGAAGACTGAGGTGCAGAGAAGTTGGGTGACACTCTTAGTCAAAGATAAAGTCAGTTTAAAAGAACAATTTGTAGGGCGGCGCCTGTGGCTCAGTGAGTAAGGCGCCAGGCCCATATGCCAAGGGTGGCGGGTTCAAACCCGGCCCCGGCCAAACTGCAACAAAAAAATAGCTGGGCGTTGTGGCGGGCGCCTGTAGTCCCAGCTACTCGGGAGGCTGAGGCAGGAGAATGGCGTAAGCCCAAGAGTTAGAGGTTGCTGTGAGCTGTGTGACGCCACGGCACTCTACCCGAGGGCGGTACAGTGAGACTCTGTCTCTACAAAAAAAAAAAAAAATTTTGTAACCTGGAATGGCTAAAACCCAAAAGTTCAAGGCTGCAGTGAGCTATGACAATACCAGTGCACTCCAACCTGGGCTACTGGGTGAGATGCTGTCTCTGAAAGAAATAAAAAACAATTAATGACAATTAAGGTTGGGGCGGGGGGGGGGGAGGAAAAGCAGAGAGGGAAGGAGGGATGGGGGTGGGGCCTTGGTGCGTGCCACACGTTCTGGGGGCAAGACACGATTGCAAGAGGGACTTTACCTACCAAATGCAATCAGTGTAAACTGGTTTCCCTCAATGAATCCCCAACAACAACAAAAAATAATAAAATAATAAATAATAAATAAATTTTAAAAATAAAAAAAGGACAATTTGTTATTATCTCTCATGGCTCTGGAAATTGATGGGCTCAGCTGGCTGGTTCTCCCTTGGGGTCCCTGGTCCAGCTGTAGTTTGACGGTGACTAAGGCCGGTACACTGGAGCCGGGGTTGGGATGTATTAAAACAGCTGGGGGCTGCTGGGCATCTCTGTCCACACTGCCACTCCACGTGGCTAGCTTGGGCTTCCTCACCGCCTGCAGTCTCGGTGCAGCTGGACATCGTGAATGACAGCTCACTTCCCCCATGGCAAATGTTTCACAAAATACGGCAGAAACTGCAAATTTTCTTATGACCTAACCTCTAAAAGCATGATGCATCATTTTCTGCTAATTCTGTGGGTCAAAAGTTAAATAATGACAGGTCATCTTAGCTTCAAGGGGAAGGGCTCTGCATTTTGGAGGGATGGGGGAACAGCTTGCAAGTAAAGTGAGGTAAGGAACTGGTGACGTCCATCTTGGAGATGGGTCATCACGCCTGGACTGCACCCTAAGCAGCCTGACCCCAGCCTCTAGTGCTCAACCATCATGCAGTCAGTCCACGTAACACAGCCATGGCCGCCACCCGCTGTGGGGGGCTGGTATAAGAGGCAGTGGGGGTACGAAGGAGAAGTGACCAGCTCTGCCGCAGTAGGTTAGGGAAGGCTTCACATACACACAGCCCATAGTGTGGAGGACAGGTGTGGCTGCACTTGATAGCGTACAATCCCTGTACTATGTGGGGTGATCTAAAAGATGGGGGCTCCAGGGCAGCATGTGGAAAGGGACAGGCGTGGAAGTGAGGTACCCTGGAGTCCAGTCCCAATTGTGCCACCATGCAGCTCTGGGACATCAGGAGGAAGCAGACAGCCAAGAAAGGAAGGGACCAGGGGCCCCGGCCTCTCTGGGTCATCAGCAGAGTGGTGTCTCTGACTGTGTTGTGCCCCTGCCCCCAGATTGGAGACCCACACCTGGTGATCTGCATGGACTGCTCAGCAGACACCATGACCAACCGCCTTCTCCAACGGAGTCAGGGCAGCCCGCAGACGGACGATGCCCCCAAGACCATCGCCAGGCGCCTGGAGGCCTACTACAGAGCGGCCATCCCAGTGATCGCCTACTATGAGATGAGAACACAGATACGGAAGGCAAGTCATTTCCCTCCTCCCCCCTCTAACGTGAGCCATTTTTTTTCCCTTTTTTTTCAAGAAAGAGAAAAAGCTGGGCAAGTTTGGTTAAAGGATCTGGGAGTTAGGACTGCACTCCAACCTGTGACTTTCTGACTGTTTCCCTCCCACTCATAAAGCAAAGCTTTGCCGTGCACCTGAGAAAGAATTAGCATAGGACTTTGCCCCGTTCCATCGCCTTCCTCTGTGCCTGTGGGGCAGGCACCACTGATCAGTCTGGGCACTTGCGACCCAGCTGACACTGCCTGGGAGGCTTTCTCAACATACCAGTCAGACGGGCAGTGACGGCCAGCTGCCTGGACCAGCCCACAGGAGGAAGCCTGCTTTCACCTGGAATGAGAGAAGTTATGGTGGACTGACTGAAAGGTAGCATTCAGGGTTGAAAAGCACAATCACCAACCAAAGCCTCCCTGTGGAGAAGACGCCGGCCTGGCCATCAAGCCCTAGGAACAACTGGGTGAGCTTTGCCACCAGGCAGTCCCACTACTCACGGGCAAACATTGTGGAATATTCTGTCAAATCCTTTTGCTATGAATTTGTAAAACATGATGGTAACAATGGGTAATATAGATCTGGTAGGTAACAGGTATCACTCCAGCTGGCCTATCCTGAAACAGAACTTAACTACAGTAGAGGCTCCACAGCTGACCACCTCCCGACATTGACCACCTCCTTGAGTTAACCTAATTTTCGTTCTTTCTTTCTTTTTTTTTTTTTTTTTGAGACAGAGTCTATGTCATCCTCCATAGAGTGCTATGGCATCCTCATACTCTTAGGCTTAAGCAATTCTCTTGCCTCAGCCTCCCAAGTATCTGGGACTACAGGTGCCCACCACAACACCCAGCTATTTTGTTGTTGTTGTTGCAGTTGTCATTGTTGTTTAGCAGGCCCAGGTTGGCCCAAACCTGCCAGCCCCAGGGTATGTGGCCAACGCCCTAACCATTGAGCTACAGGCACCAAGCTAAGTTGACCTAAATTTCATAGACTGGACATCCACCATGCACCACAGTATAGTAGGCCTAGTTCCTTATATTGACCACCTTCATATGGTGGCCAGTTTGTTACAGTCCCTTGGGTGGTCAACTTACAGAGGTCCTACTGCTTAAGGTTCTGTGACCCCAGGCTGAAACGCAGCAGGCCCCGGGAGGACTATGGGCTCAGGCCCGGGAAGCTCCCCACTGCTCCGCCTGCTTCTCACACACTTTTCCTTCTTCCTAAGCCAGGTTATTCTCTTTCCCTGGCCCATAAGCCAGCATGTGACCTCTCCCCTCCTCCCAGCTTCCACCTTCACATGTGACCATGATGGTCTCTCATTTGCAGTTTCAAATTTCCGAGAGAAATGTTCTGCTTGGCCTTGTCTGGGCAGGATCTCCCTGGTCCTGTTAGCTATGCCCAGGTGGGTGAGGTCACACGGGGCTCCCTCGTTTGTCCTGTGACTGTTTACTGAGTGTATGCTGTGTCAGACACCATTCTTGGTGCTGGGGACACAGCAGTAACCAAGATAGACATAGCCCCTCACTGAAAAGAGAAAACCAGGAGACAACAAAATAAACAGCTGCAGATCAGCTCTGTGGATAAAACAAAGCAGACGGAGGTGGCTGTTTGAAAAGTCTCTCTGGGGTGCTGACATTTCAGACCTGACGGATATGAACTTGGCTGGGCCTCTTCCCTGGGGTGTGGATGGGAGACAAGGAATTCCCAGAAGAGAAGGGCTTATTGTGAACTCAGACAAAACACAGACATACCCGCCTCACGTGCCATTTACAAAATTGTATGAATTGATATTTAAAGCCCCTCTTTTTTTCTAAGTATACAAGTAACTACACATTGTCTACAAAGGAAGCCAATGAGAAAACTTAAGAGTATGAAGATAAATATAAAAATTATCCAGACCTCTTTTACCCAGAGCTAATCACTAATGAGCATTTTGATATATTTTCTTACATTTGTTTTCCTTCATCTTTACAGACATTTTGCTTGTGGAATAATTAGTCCAGAAACACTCCAGACCATAGATGAAAAGGGCCTCTAATACATGATATCTGTCCCTGCATTATTTACTAATCTTAATTGATGAAAAAAGAGAGAGGATATTGACTCATTAAAAAATGAGTTTTACAGATGCAGCAAATCAAGTTCCTTGGAAACTCTGCTCTCATGAGAGAAAATAACCTCTGTGCACAGCAGTCCTTCTGCAGCGACGTCCCGACTTTACTAACAGTTTAACCGTTCTTATTAAGTCCTGAAATGCAACAGTGCTCATTACTGTTCTGGGTGGTCCTTCAACCTGGCAGGAGAAGCCTTGTGAATTGAGGGATAAGCAGGAGAAATGCAGTTTCTGGTATTACTGTGAAAAGGGGAGCAGCAGGCACTAATTTTTAATCTTGATTCCTCCTATTGGCTAAAGGAACACGTAAGCAAATTTTTAGTTCAATTTCTCTGTGAATATCTGAAAATACCTTGTGCTAGCTTTATATGCAAATGAGGGTTTCTCTGGATTTAATTTAAATCATGGTAATTATTTTTCCACCAAAGTCAGTAAACATTGCTCCTTTTTTTTTTAATTTTTGTGGTTGGTTGGTTGGTCGGTTTTCAGACAGTCTTACTTTGTCACCCTTGGTAGAGTTCTGCGGTGTCAGAGCTCACAGCAATCGCAAGCTCTTGGACTCAAGTGATTCTCTTACCTCAGCTGGGACTACAGGCACCCGCCACAACGCCAGCTATTTTTTTGAGATGGGGTCTCACTCTGGCTCAGGTGGTTTTGAACCTGTGAGCTCAGTCAATCCATCCACCTCGGCCTTCCAGAGTGCTAAGATTAGAGGTGTGAGCCACGGCGCCCCGCCCAGTTCTAAACGTTAAATTTAATTAAATAGTATTAAAAATTCAGATCCTCACTTGTGCTAGTGGCTGCTGTATTACACAGCTCCAGACCATTCTAGGAGATTTGAAGTGAATAACTCAAGCACTGCAGGGAATCACTGTGTAACTTTCAACAGGGAAAGAATGAGCAGATGTTTTAGAAAGGTCACTTCTGGAGAGGATAGTTTTCTTTCATATCTGCAGAAAGATCTGTTAGTTTAATGAAAGCTTCGACAGAATGGAGAGGCAGGGAAGAGGGAAGGACGGTGCCAGCGCCATGTGACATTTTAAGTGAAACTGTGTGTTCTGTGGGAAATCCTACTTATGGAGAAGCCCTTAGTGCATTGATTATAGATCAGATGTACATTTTTGCTAAAATTTTGTCCTTCAGTCTCTCTAAAGTCATGGAATGTGTAGCCATCCTCTTTTCTATGGCCTTGAGAGTGAGAGCAAAGTGTGGCCTGACTGGATATGTGAAATGACGGCTTCCCAGAACTGAACCTGAACTTTTTTTTTTTTTTTTTAGAGACAGAGTCTCACTTTATCGCCCTCGGTAGTGTGCCATGGCCTCACAGCTCACAGCAACCTCCAGCTCTTGGGCTTAGGCGATTCTCTTGCCTCAGCCTCCTGAGTAGCTGGGACTACAGGTGCCCACCACAACACCTGGCTATTTTTTATTGCAGTTCGGCAGGGCCGGATTTGAACCCACCACCCTTGGTATATGGGGCTGGCGCCCTACTCACTGAGCCACAGGCGCCACCCTGAACCTGAACTTTTAAGACTTTTTTTTTTTTTTTTTGTAGAGACAGAGTCTCACTTTTATGGCCCTCGGTAGAGTGCCGTGGCCTCACACAGCTCACAGCAACCTCCAACTCCTGGGCTTAAGCGATTCTCTTGCCTCAGCCTCCCGAGTAGCTGGGACCACAGGCGCCCGCCACAACGCCCGGCTATTTTTTGGTTGCAGTTTGGCTGGGGCTGGGTTTGAACCCGCCACCCTCGGTATATGGGGCCGGCGCCCTACCGACTGAGCCACAGGTGCCGCCCTGAACCTGAACTTTTAAAAACTTCATGCACCTGATGGCACCCAAGCTGTGCACAGGTCTGCCTTCGCTGAGAGCCTCTAACACAGTGGTTCTCAACCTTCCTAATGCCGCAACCCTTTAATACAGTGCCTCATGTTGTGGTGACCCCCAACCATAAAATTATTTTCGTTGCTACTTCGTAACTGTGATTTTGCTACTGTTATGAATCGTAATGTAAATATCTGATACGCAGGATGTATTTTCATTGTTTGCAAACCACAGGTTGAGAACCGCTTCTAGCAGAGGATGCCTCTGGTTTAACAGAGGATATTAGAAGAGGCTGGGCGCAGTGGCTCACTCCTGTAATCCCAGCACTCTGGCAGGCCAAGGTGAGAGGATCCCTTGAGTTCATGAGTTCAAGATCAGCCTGAGCAAGAGGAAGAACCTCCATCTTTACTAAAAATAGAAAAGCTAGCCAGGAGTGGTGTTGGGCGCCCGTAGTCTCAGGAGGGTGAGGCAAGGGGATTGCATGAGCACAAGCATTTGAGGTTGCTGTGAGCCACGATGACTCGTGAGCCACAGCACTCTACCCAGGGTGACAGAGTGAGATTCAGTCTCAAAAAAGGGGGGGAGGGGGAGGTGGTGGAGCACACACAGTAATCCTAACCACTCTGTGACAGCTAGGATTTGTCCCAGAAGCCTGGGGTGCCAATACATGAAAAATTAAAATGAAACTCAATGTTTTGAACAGTGTGGGGAAAATTCAGGAAACACACAACTAGACCTCAGCAGTGTTTGGAGCAGCCAACTGTTTTGAGATTTACACATTCAGGGAACTACAGAGAGAGTAGACAAAAATGCAATGACCAAAGCCGCTCTCCTAATTTAGTGGTGTGTTCTGTGGACTGCGGGGTGGAAGTATTATCACTGACTGCTCTACTTTTCCTTTGAGAAGTCAGGTGAACATTGAACAATTTACTATTTTGTGTTCACTTGCTTGGAGAGCTTTTTAATAAAAGAAACATTTTCTGTGGTAGTCAGGGCATCACTGGCTGCAGGATTTTATATCAAGTTTCAGACCCAAACAGTAAACTCACATAGTCAGAAGCAAATCTCCTTACCTAGAGTAAGTATTTTTTAAATACCTTAAAACCTCATACATTCTGACTTTACTGATTCAGAATTGGAGCTCTTTGGGGGAAAGGCCATCGTGAAACTTTTGACTATTTCTGGGAAAAGCGTTACTGTAAGTTAATACTACAAGCCTTGATTATAGTGTGAACACACCCCACACTGAAGGGTTATTGTTTTCAAGTTTTCCCTTGCTGAGGAAGACCCCTTCACACAAAACAATCAGTAAGCTAATTACACAGGACTCTTCCCTGTCCACTGTAGACATTAAACACTAACTAGCGCCTTGCAAACTAACCGGTTTAAATTTGCTGAAGCTGTGAGCGCCAAGAAAAGTTCTGGTAACTTAGAAAGCACTTAGCAAGTTGGTTCTTTTCTATTTCCCTTCAGTTGCAGCTACATGTAAAAATATAAAAGCCACTTATTCTTTTCTTAAAATACATGGGGGTGTATTCTCCACATGGGAGTTAGATGAGCAAGGAGAATCCACTTTGAGATCCAGGAAGAGTCAAGATAGCCTGTGGAGAAACAAAAGAGAAATGTGGGAGTAGACGGAAGGCTCTAGGCCCAACCTCCTCAGCTGGGCTCTCCATTACTCCTTTAAAATCCAGTCCAGGGGAGGAGGAGCATGATGGTAGACGGGACGGTTGTGTAGCCTACCTTTCCCAAGTCATCAGGTGAGAGGAAAAGGTCCAGACCCCCCCCCTGCGTGGATTATTAGTGTGGACAGACAGCTGGAGACGCACAGCAAATTGGCAGATTGCTGTATATGAGATGTAATTTAAAACCACGGACTCTGTTGTAGAGATTTTCCCTGCTTGGCTGTGCTGTCCAGCAGGCCCCTCCCTCACGGAGGACAGCAGCCTGCAATTCCTGGCAAAATCCAGCTGACGAAAATTTATTCCTGAGCAGAGTTTGGCACCAAAAAGAGGAGCTACTCAGAATCACAAGGAACTAAGCAACCTGATGGAAAATTGAAAGGAAGGGATCCCACCCAGGAAACAGACATTTTGAATTGTCCAAAATGACGGTCACCTTCCCCCAGAACAACAGGAGTGATTAAATAGACCTGACCATTCCTGGTGGGGAATATTGGTGCGGGCTGGCAGTTCAGGCTGCGTGGCGAACTGGAGGGTGGATGGACTAAAATTTCCAGATTCAAAAGTGAGACTCTGAGCCACAAAAACTGAGTATAAGGTTTCTGTGCCACAGCTACAGCGGCAGTGAAACCTGGCGACAGCCAGTACCCTCCTCCACAGCCGATCACAGTTGCCAGTTTGCAGGAGAATGCGGGAGCAGAGTGGAAAGATTTGTGAAGCGTGGACTCCTGCACTGAGTTGGGAAGTCAGATAGGAGTGCTGTCTGGAACAGAGCAGCTGAGGTTGCACAACAATTAGGTAAAAAAACTTTTACAGAAACTCGAAAATGGCCATCAGCCTTGTAGGGTGGTTACCGTGGTAACAGTATAAACTGTGAATCAGGTATGAGCCTGGGACCCACTCACAGCGCCACCTGGTGTCCAGAAAGTATATTGCATTATAAATATAGTCCTATAAAAGTTGATCCCTACGTCATATATATAGATGTATATTTCTACATACATACAAGATAATATTTTTGTGGTTGGTGCCTTTTTTTCCTCATCATTTTCTTGGAGGAGCTATCATTACTTTTTATTTTTTTCTTTTCATTTTTTTTATTTTTAATTTTTTCTTTCTTCTTTTTTAACTTTTTTATGAACATCACTTTTTTTTCTCCATTCTCTCTTCCTCTTCTTCCCTTCCTATGGTTTCTGACAGTACTAACATCAGATTTATAGAGGGTTTTTTGTTTGTTCGTTTTGTTTGCATGTTTTTTATCCTTTTTTCTCAATTATTTTATGATTATCATTATTTTTATTGTAGTTTTTTTTGTTGTTGGTGGTGGTGGTATGTATATGTGTTTCTGATTGTGCATCTGTGGGCTTGTGTGTCTGGTAGCCTTTTTATCTGTTTATTTGCTCATTTGGTCTCAATGAGTTTGGTGTTTCGACCTGCAATTCTGAGCTCCCAGCACTCCCCTCCACTCTCACTCTGAGGTCTGGAGGCCTGTCCCCCAGGAGTCCAGATTCTTGGGTAATTTCTCAAGGGGTGTGGACAGAGACTGGACTGCAGCTGGTCACTGCTGATTCTGCGGCAGAGGAGTGAGGAGATGATGATCAGCTGAGAGGGAACCACACTGGAGCAGCAGTGCCCTGAGGCACAGAGCAGCCGTTGGGCCGTTTTTGGCAACAATACGGCCCAACCCCGGATATTCTGAAGCCACAATCCCTGTCTCCCTGGGCAACCAGAGGAGGCCAGGCATCTTCTCAGATGGCAACCACCGTGGAACAGATCTGGGACTGAAACACAGGCCCTGTGAGTAAAGGGTTTGCCTATGGCAGTACCAGCCTGGGTGGAGCACAGGGACTAGAAAATGCACGTGCAGAGCAGGGAAATTCCCTGGGTGGGGCTGACCCAGAGGACCGCTTTACTGAGCTTAAGACACACCTGGCCCTCAGGGGATCATCAGCCTATAGACAAAGGAAGGCAGGAGGCTAGAACTGACTGTGCTACGAATACAAACCTGCAAGAGTAAAGGCAGGGCCTGAGGCACAGGTTCTGGGAACTCAAAACAGCTTCTCTTCTGCAGAGGAATTTAGTAGGGACAGAAACAAATTCCCACAAAGTTGTTCTGTTCTGTCAGTAACATCAATCAGGGGTGGGGCTGGAACTGAGTGAGCACCCCCCAGCCTCCATCAAGTGCCCAAGGTTCTCAGGCCTCACCAACCCCTGCTGGATAGAGGCAGAGAGCAGTGGTCTGGCTGAGCAGATACAGATTTCCTTGTGATTCAGGCAGGGGCAAACCCCTAGAGTATCTGCTCATGGGAGGCAACTGAGTCACAGCCCTGTGGGCCTATCAGTGACTGTGTGTGACAGAAGTGCAAGGTGGGGATGGAGGCATCAACCTTCCCAGACTACACTATTTCTTGGTGGGTCCTCCTGACTTCAAGGAGCACCAGAACAAGTCATATTCGAGTTGTCACCAGACCCCTGTGATCCAGTTCCCAGAGACCTTTGAAACTCTCACACCTGAGACAGGAACTAACTGAGACAATTGATTTGGACCTTTTGAACTGAGCCAATCACCTGAGGACTATTCAAGTGGTGCCCTGGGTGTATGGTTGTAGGAAGGTTTGATTTTCCTTTTCCAATTGTTGCCTGTGTGGGGCGGGGTGACTTAATTGCTGGTATTTCTCCACAGCTAAGACTTCAACCCAGAGTAACTGTTTCACTAGGGTCGAACAGAGACCAGCTGAAAACAAGACAGAACCACTTAGCCCCACCACACCAAATAGGTCCCCAGTTTCTCAGGCCATAGCACTGTACAGGTCCTCAACAAAGCTCTAGGGGAAAAGTCGAACAGTGTAAAATAATCATGGGGCGGAATCAGTGGAAAAACTCTGGTAACATGAATAACCAGAATAGATCAACCCTCCCCAAGGAAAGATATGGCAGATGTAACTGGAGATCCCATTCATAAATAGCTGGCCAAGATGTCAGAAATCGAATTCAGAATTTGGATTGCAAACAAGACTAATAAAATGGAGGAAAATTTGGAATTAGAAATTCGAAGAGTAATTCAAAAGTCAGAATTAGAAATTCGAGGAGAAATTCAAAAGTTGTCGCAAGAATTTAATGGGGAATTTAAAGACAAAACCACCAAAGATTTTGATGCACTGAAGCAAGAATTTGCAGCCCTCAAAGATCTGAAAAATATAGTAGAATCCCTCAGTAACAGAGTGGAGCAAGCAAAAGAAAGGATTTCTGACATTGAAGGCAAACCTTTTGAACACTCCCAAACTCTCAAAGAAGAAGAAAAATGGAGAGCAAAAACAGATCATTCTCTCAGAGAGCTCTGGGATAATTCGAAGAAGGCTAATACCCACCTCATTGGAATCCCTGAAAGTGATGAAGTGGCCTCGCAAGGCACAGAGGCCATTGTCCATGAAATTATGAAAGAGACATGCCAAGAGATTCTGAAATTCAGATAGCAGACAGTTTCAGAACCCCAGCACAACTCAAACCAAATAAGACATCCCCCAGGCATATCATAATTAACTTCACTAGTGTTAATATGAAAGAGAAAATTCTCAAAGCAGCCAGACTTAAAAAATTCATTACCTACAATGGGAAGAATACTAGAATGACTGCATATCTCTATGCTGAAACTTTTCAAGCCAGAAGAGGATAGTCATTGACTTTTAATCTCCTAAAACAAAATGACTTTCAATCCCGGATCTTGAATCCAGCTAAACTGAGTTTCATTTATGATGGAGAAATTGAATACTTTAATGACATTCATATGTTGAAGAAATTTGCCATAACCAAACCAGCTCTTCAGGTTTGGTTATGGCCCAATCCTCTACCACAAAAATAAACTCACTCAGAAACTTTTGATCAAACTCCAACTTCCACAGTGGTGAAAGGATTAAAAATGTCCACTGGACTTTTGAAAAACTCGATACCCAAAATTTTACCAGACTTATCAATATTCTCCATTAATGTGAAGGCCTTAAACTGTCCTCTAAAGAGGCACAGGTTAGCTGACTGGATACAAAAACTTAGGCCAGATATTTGCTGCATACAAGAGTCACATCTTACCTTAAAAGATAAATATAGACTCAGAGTGACAGGATGGTTGTCCATATTTTAGGCAAATGGTAGCCAGAAAAAAAGCAGGCGTTGCAATTCTATTTGCAGACACAATAGGCTTTAAACCGACAAAAGTAAGGAAGGATAAGAATGGTCACCTCATATTTGTTAAGGGTAATACTCAATATGATGAGATTTCAATTATGAATATTTATGCACCCAACTAGAATGCACCTCAATTTATAAGAGAAACTCTAACAGACATGAGCAACTTGATTTCCTCCAGCTCCATAACAGTCAGAGATTTCAACACTGAAATCTTTGGCAGTGTTGGCAGTGTTGGATAGACCCTCCAATAAGAAGCTGAGCAAAGAAATTTTAGATTTAAACCTAACCATCCAACATTTGGATTTAGCAGACATCTACAGAACATTTCATCCCAACAAAACTGAATACACATACTTCTCATCAGCCCATGGAACATACTCCAAAATCGATCACATCTTAGGTCACAAGTCTAACCTCAGTAAATTTAAAGGAATAGAAATTATTCCTTGTATGCTTTCGGACCACCATGGAATAAAAGTTGAACTCAGTAACAACAGGAACCTGCATACTCATATAAAAACATAGAAGTTAAATAACCTTATGCTGAATGATAGCTGGGTCAGAGAAGAGATCAAGAAGGAAATTGCCAAACTTTTGGAACAAAACGACAATGAAGACATGAATTATCAGAATGTCTGGGATACTACAAAGGCAGTCCTAAGAGGGAAATTTATAGCACTGCAAGCCTTCCTCAAGAGAACGGAAACAGAAGTTAACAACTTAATGGGACATCTCAGGAAGAACATTCCAACCCCAAACCCAGTAGAAGAAAAGAAATAACCAAAATTAAATGAAATTGAAAACAAAAGAATTATACAACAGATCAATAAATCAAAAAGTTGGTTTTTTGAAAAGGTCAATAAAATAGATAGACCTTTGGCTAACCTAACCAGGAAAAAAAAAGAGTAAAATCTCGAATTTCATTAATCAGAAACAACAAAGATGAAATAACAACAGACTCCTCAGAAATTAAAAAAAATCCTTAATGAATATTACAAGAAACTTTATTCTCAGAAATATGAAAATCTGAAGGAAATTGACCAATACTTGGAAGCATGTCACCTTCCAAGACTTAGCCAGAATCAAGTGGAAATGTTGAACAGGCCAATATCAAGCTCTGAAATAGCATCAACCATATGAAATCTCCCTAAAAAGAAAAGCCTGGGACCAGATGGCTTCACATCAGAATTCTACTAAACCTTTAAAGAGGAACTAGTACCTATATTACTCAACCTGTTCCATAATATAGAAAAAGAAGGAAGACTACTCAACATGTTCTATGAAACAAACATCACCCTGATCCCCAAACCAGGAAAAGACCCAACAAGAAAAGAAAATTATAGACCAATATCACTAATGAATATAGATGCAAAAATATTCAACAAGATCCTAACAAACAGAATCCAGCAACACATCAAACAAATTATACATCATGACCAAGTCGGTTTTACCCCAGGGTCTCAAGACTGGTTTAATATACGTAAATCTGTAAGTATAATTCAGCACATAAACAAATTAAAAAACAAAGACCATATGATTCTTTCAATTGATGCAGAAAAAGCTTTTGATAATATCCAGCATCCCTTCATGATCAGAACACTCAAGAAAATTGGTATAGAAGGGACATTTCTTAAACTGATAGAGGCCATCTACAGCAAACCCACAGCCAATATCATATTGAATGGAGTTAAATTGAAATCATTTCCACTCAGATCAGGAACCAGACAAGGTTGCCCATTGTCTCCACTGCTCTTTAACATTGTAATGGAAGTTTTAGCCACTACAATTAGGGAAGAAAAGGCGATCAAGGGTATCCATATAGGGTCAGAAGAGATCAAACTTTTGCTCTTCGCAGATGATATGATTGTATATCTGGAAAATACCAGGGATTCTACTACAAAACTCTTAGAAGTGATCAAGGAATACAGCAGTGTCTCAGGTTACAAAATCAACATTCATAAATCAGTAGCCTTTATATATACCAACAAGTCAAGCTGAAAAAACAGTTAAGGACTCTATTCCGTTCACAGTAGTGCCAAAGAAGATGAAATATTTGGGAGTTTATCTAACAAAGGACATGAAAGATCACTATAAAGAGAACTATGAAACTCTAAGAAAAGAAATAGCTGAAAACATTAACAAATGGAAAAACATACCATGCTCATGGCTGGGATGAATCAACATTGTTAAAATGTCCATACTACCCAAAGCAATATACAATTTTAATGCAATCCCTATTAAAGCTCTACTGTCATACTTTAAAGATCTTGAAAAGATAATACTTTGTTTTATAAGGAATCAGAAAAAAAACTCAAATAGCCAAAACATTACTCAGAAATAAAAACAAAGCAGGAGGAATCACACTACCAGACCTCAGACTATACTATAAATCGATAGTGATCAAAACAGCATGGTACTGGCACAAAAATAGAGAAGTAGATGTCTGGAACAGAATAGAGAACCAAGAGATGAATCCAGCTACTTACCGTTATTTGATCTTTGACAAGACAATTAAAAACATACAGTGGGGAAAAGATTCCCTATTTAACAAATGGTGCTGGGTGAACTGGCCCGCAACCTGTAGAAGACTGAAACTGGACCCACACCTTTTACCATTAACTAACATAGACTCTCACTGGATTAAAGATTTAAACTTAAGACATGAAACTATAAAAATACTAGGAGAGAGTGCAGGGAAAACCCTTGAAGAAATCAGTCTGAGCGAGTATTTTATGAGGAAGATCCCCCGGGCAATTGAAGCAGCTTCAAAAATACACTACTGGGACCCGATCAAACTAAGAAACTTCTGCACAGCCAATAACACAGTAAATAAAGCAAGAAGACAGCCCTCAGAATGGGAGAAGATATTTGCAGGTTATGTCTCCGACAAAGGTTTAATAACCAGAATCCACAGAGAACTCAAACGTATAAGCAAGAAAAGAACAAGTGATCCCATCGCAGGCTGGTCAAGGGACTTGAAGAGAAACTTTTCTGAAGAAGACAGGTGCACGGCCTACAGACATATGAAAAAATGCTCATCATCTTTAATCATCAGAGAAATGCAAATCAAAACTACCTTGAGATGCCATCTAACTCCAGTAAGATTAGCCCATATCACAAAATCCCAAGACCAGAGATGTTGGCATGGATATGGAGAAAAGGGAACACTTCTACACTGCTGGTGGGAATGCAAATTAATACATTCCTTTTGGAAAGATGATTGGAGAACACTTAGAGATCTAAAAATAGATCTGCCATTCAATCCTATAATTCCTCTACTAGGTATATATCCAGAAGACCCAAAATCACATCATAACAAAGATATTTGCACCAGAATGTTTATTGCAGCCCAATTCACAATTGCTAAGTGATGGAAAAAGCCCAAGTGCCCATTGATCCACGAATGGATTAATAAATTGTGGTATATGTACACCATGGAATATTATGCAGCCTTAAAGAAAGATGGAGACTTTCCCTCTTTCATGTTTACATGGATGGAGCTGGAACATACTCTTCTTAGTAAAGTATCTCAAGAATGGAAGAAAATGTATCCAGTGTTCTCAGCCCTACTATGAAACTAATTTATGGCTTTCATATGAAAGCTATAACCCAATTATAACCTAAGAGTATGGGAAAGGGGGAGGGGAAGGGAAGGGAGGGGGGAGGATGCGCAGAGGGAGGGTGATTGGTGGGATTACACCCATGGTGCATCTTACAAGGGTACATGTGAAACTTAGTAAATGTAGAATATAATTGTGTTAATACAATAACTAAGAAAATGCCAGGAAGGCTATGTTAACCAGTGTGATAAAACTGTGTCAGACTGTTTTCAAAGCCATGTACGGTGCCCCATGATCGCATTAATGTACACAGCTATGATTTAATATTAGTAAAAAAAAAAAAAAAGGAAATAAAAAATTCGCTATTAGAAGTTGGTCAGACTATTATAAGAAAATCTAAACTATGGGAGGCTGAGGCAAGAGAATCGCTCAAACCCAGGAGAATATCTTGAACCCAGGTATTGTGGCTCGTGCCTGTAGTCCCAGCTACTTGGGAGGCTGAGGCAGGAGGATCGCTTGAACCCAGGAGTTTAAGGTTGCTGTTTAAGGAGCTGGGCCAGTGCTACAGCACTCAAATCTGAGCAACAGAGGAGGCCTCTGTTAAAAAAAAAAAAGAAGAAGAAGAAATCCAGAGTGGTGGCTCACACCTATAATCCACCCAGGCAGGTGGATTGCTGGAGCTCATGAGTTTGAGACCAGTCTGAGCCAGAGTGAGACCTCATCTCTAAAAATAGCCAGGCCTTGTGGCGGGCACCTGTAATCTCAGCGACTTGAGAGGCTAAGACAAAAGAATCACTTCAGTCCAAGAGTTAGAGGTTGCTGTGAGCCATGTGACGTCATGGCACTCTACCGAGGGCGGTAAAGTGAGACTGTCTCTACAAATAAATCAACAAATCACCATATTTAAGCTACAAAGCAAAATGAGGAGGGAGGCTCGGGATTGAAGTAGAAGTGGCCGATGGTCTAGCAAAAGCTCTGGGGCCCAGCCCCCAGCAGTCCCCAAAATATCAGCTCTGGTCTGCTTGATGGAAGATGACAGGCCCGCCCTTCACACCCTTATTCTCCAGAGCCCTCCGGGCCGAAAGCAGGTGGCCTGGTTTTTAGAAGAGAGAAACTCTTGTCCTTCCATAAAGCCCAGTTTGTGGACCAGAAAATGGACTCTGCCCCCACAATAGCGCATTTCTGAGAGCGGAGGAAGCGGGAATGGAAACGCAGGATGCATCCTTTGGTTTAACCTTTGCTTTGCTGGGCACAGAGGAAGCAGTGCTGAGAAATGGCTTTGTCCTCATACAGCTGCAACGGGCAATCGCAGACAACAAAGGTACTTCAGACTTTTGAACCTTCCGTTAGGCCCATCTTGCGTTCTTTGTAAAATCCAGCGTTAGCAAAGAACTCTGCTAAATCGGTTTAGGAAGATCGCTTGTCCTCGACATCTGACCCCAGATATCTGATGGGGTCCCTCATCCTCTGCCACCCCCAGGTGACATCTGATCACTTAGCCTGTCTTCAACAAGGACCCTGTTGGATCAGGTTAGCCCGGATCTGCCTCACTCCTGATAATCTTATCTCTTAGATATTTTACATCCACTAACCACCACCCTGCTCCTTGTGGATAAATTCCCACTTTCTATGCTGTATAGACCTGAGCCCCATCCCTCTCCCCCACTGCAAAATCTTGTTGCCATGGTCCTTATACCTATTATCCTCGTCCTGATGGTCTTCCTTGCCATGATTTAGCAAGAACCCGTGTCACAGAAGAATATTTTTCTTTAACAACCTACAGCTATTGGGGCTAATGCCGGGTTATATCTGGCCAGGAAATAGAAAGTTGAACACCACTTTGCATTCAGTTGACTGTGTTGAAAGAGGCATCGGTTCATCATGATAGCAAAAAAGAGGAAAGTTACACAGTGGGCTCAATGGTTGCAATGAACAAATGATGTTTTCATCAGAGCCTAAAATAAATGCTGGATATGCTAGAAAACGATCAACCCAAATTGAATCAGCTTAACATGGCATTACTCTGAATGACCACGTTATCAATTCCAAAAAATGGAGAAAATAGATGATGTGTTCTTTAAGAAAAGGTTTCTGTGCTAGTCAGTGTTCAAAGACACAAGATGAGTGTTAGATAAAAACAGTTATTTTCAACCTATGTGCCAGGAACATTTTTAAAGATCATTAATTACATTATTTTCAAAAGAAGTTCAAAGTACAGTTAAGTATATTCTTCTTTTTTTTTTTTTTAAATATCACAGGCATCATGTGAGGAGACTGGAGGAAGCTCTCAAATCTGTCTTCCACAGAAGTATATTCTTTTTTAATACTTTTGTTTTATCAAAAGATTCAAGTGTGCCGTGAGATTTTTTAAAAAGGTTAAAAAACACTAGCTAAGAACATGGGAAACCCAGCCATGGGTTTCTTTTGAAAGGAAGATCAGTTTAGAAAAACTAGGTTTGAGGAATGTGGGGCAGTATCGGTTACAAAGGATTGGAGAAGAGAATTGCTTCAGGGCCAGTTAGGGCAAATAGAACGTGTTAAGTCAGTTAAAACCAAGGAACTAGCCAAGTTCAGCAAGACGCTGGAAAAGGGATAAAGATGATTCTGCAAAATACTGACCACCTTGTGAGGACAAGAAATGGCCCAAGTTATGGGGGCAAGACATGATTGCAAGAGGGACTTTACCTAACAATTTCAATCAGTATAACCTGGCTTATTGTACCCTCAATGAATCCCCAACAATAAAAAAAGAAATGGCCCAAGAACAGAGTCGGGCTTGTCTGGGTGAAGCAGAGGGCACAGCTGAGGCTAAAAGTGCCACTCCAGGTGCCCCTGGGCTGGGTGATGATACTGTAGTAAGAAAAGTCAACTGCAGTGCAGTAGGTGACTGGGTCAATCCCCTGTCTAAGCAGCTTTGTCTTCTGGGAGAGATCTGGGGCAGATTTTGGGACGAGGACAAAGAATTAGATGGCTAGGAGGAAGAACAGTGCACGAAAGGGCTGTATTGAGTCTTTCTTTGTGCTTGTGGAACTTGTTGGGGACCAGAGACCTGGTGTATTTCCCACTGATAAGATCGTGGACAGTGTAAACAATAACCCGAGCGCTTGTGGATTGACACTCACCTTCAGGGCAGGGAAGGAGACCAGAGAAGGGGCAGGAAGGTGAGTTAGCAACCCCTTTCCTCTCCTCGAGGTTTAAGGCAAGGTCAGAAGATTCAGCAGGGATGTGGGTGGGAATAGACTTGCTGAAAAGGGATGTGAGGATGGCACACATACTGAGGTTAAAGGTACTATATCATTACAAGGGTCTGACAACTAAGTATGAGAACTCATCCGAGAAAAAGTGCTACACACCTCATTGCTGAACATCTTGATGGTCACCTTCAAAGTATTCCCCTCGGGAAGCCATGCACCAGCACCTAGTCCACCCTTCAAAGCAATTTTGGAACTCTTTTTCTGGAATGGCCATCAAAGCAGTCATCGTATTACCCTTGATGTCATGAATGTCATCAAAATTTCTTCCTTTAATCTTTTATCTTTGGGTAAAGAAAAAAGACATTGGGGGCCAGATCAGGTGAGTAGACAGGGTGTTCCAATACAGTTATTTGTTTACTGGCTAAAAACTTCCTCACAGACAGTGCTGTGTGAGCTGGCTCATCGTCATGGTGCAAGAGCCAGGAGTTGTTGGCCAAGATTTTCAGTTAAGGTTTTCCTATTTCTCTATCAGTGTTTACTTGATCTGCTATGCTTCTCATAGTCAGCCAAAGATTTTGATGCACAATTGCATGATTTTTTAAATTATTTATTTATTTTTTGCAGTTTTTGGCTGGGGCCAGCGCTCTACTCCTTAAGCCACAGGCGCCACCCAATTTAATGATTTTTTGCAATGTTTTCATCAGTTCTGCTCGTTACTGACTGCCCTGACCTCTGTTCATCAATGACACTTTCTCTCTCCTCAGAAAAACATTTAATCCATCTGTATGTGACCCTTCCCTCCATGACATTATCGCCATAAACTTCAACTAACATTTTCCTGATTTCACTTCCACTCTTGCCAAGTTTAAAAAGAAATTTACGAATGATTGTTCATTGCTCTAATTCAAGCTCCTGAATAAGAGAAGTCCCTAAGGGTTGCAAAATTGAAACTCATTTGCAGAGATTTAGGGAGGTAGACAGGAGAGAAGAAATCATCTTGTGTTTCTCAATGTGTGTCCAAGCCCACAGCGAAGTTATCTCAAGTATTTTTTATAATGAATATACAGATTAAAGGTCCAGCCCAAACCCACAAACCCACCAAAGGAGACCCTCTGCAGGTGAGGCCTGAAAGCTGCATTTTGGTGAGCTCTCCCACTCTTGACTCTTACGAGGCTTTCAGGCCTCTTTTTTTTTTTTTTTTTTTCTTGTTTGCTAGCCTCCCTCCGTGTGGCTTCAAACCACCAGTTCATGCCTCCTCTTCCACACACTGCTTACTCCTTTCCCCATCTCATCCAGTTGTTCTGCTGAACAATTTGGCTTCCATGACGACAAGCTGCTTTGGGAGTTTTCCCTTCCCCAGAACTTTGTAGTGGCCCAAAGTTTACCAGAGTCCACTCGATGGCCATGTATCACAGTTGACATTGGGGCAGATGCTCTGGTTCTTTTAGATGGTAATGCCTCATACCAATGTTTCCAGAGTAACCTGGGTAACGTGTCCACCTTGGTTTTGTGGTGACGCACTCCACCAGCAGTACCCCAGCCTCCCAGGGCTTTACCTCCCCACAATTTTACGTTCTGTAGCTGTTCCGTGTATGATGGAACCAATCTCAGCTGGTGTGATGTCAGAGAGGTGCAGGGGTAATCTCTTCGTGGCCACAGAATCAGCTCCCCTCCTGCTTCCCTCTGGGGCTGGCTTCCCGTGCTGGCATACGATCCTCTCCGGTGGACTCTGCCCTTGCTGTGCTTGAATGCTGGTCCTGGCTTTTCCCTTCTTCCTCCCCCAGTTTCTGCCCTGTTCCCACCCAGCTCCAAATGCTCCTAGAACACTCCAAAGTGTCATTTTAAGTAACTCCAGTCTTTCCTTGACCCCTAGCAATACTTTAAACAGGCACTCAGTTGTTGTCATTATTTCAAATAGACTTGTAGAGCAGGTTTACATCTCGAAGTGGGACAATTCAGTTCGCACAATCACTTAAGAAGCACTGCACTATTACTGCTGAATCTCACCACGGTCACCTTGGAAGTGCCCCCGTGGGAAGCTCTGCACTGATGCCAGCGCCCAGTCCACCCTTCAAAGCAACTTGGGAACTCTTTTTCTGGAATGGCCATCAGAGCTGTTGTCACATGCAGTCTGACAATTAAGGTCAGGAACTCATCCTAGAAAAAGTGCTTTGAACAGTGGCTAGGCGCCGGCCTTGGTGCACAGCCCCCAAGGGAAGTGCTTTGAAGGTGAGCACAGTGATACTCAGCAGTGAGGGGTATAGCACTTTCTCTAGGATGAGTTCTCAAACTTAATCATCTGACCTCATATGCTCAGAAATCTTTTTCTGAACATAGAGGGCCATGACTCTGACCCCACAAACTACAACCTCCCCAACTATCAAGTCCCTCATAGGAGTGACACAGTTGTTACAGCAGATGAGCCTACATCAATACCCCCATTATCTCCCAAGCCCGTGGTTTACACTAGGGCTCACTCTTGGTGTAATGCTCTGTGAGTCGAGACCCATATACAGTGACACACATTTACCATTATTGTATCACACAAGACGGTTTTGCTGCCCTAAAAATTCCTTCCCACTTTGCCTATTCACCCCTCCACTTCCCAACTCCACATCACCAGTGATCTCTTTACTGTCTCCACAGTTTGGGCTTTTATAGAATGTCATGTAGTTGGAACCCCAGAATGTGTGTATCCTTTTCAGAGTGGCTTCTGTCACTTAGTAATATGCATTTACGTTTCCCTCTGTCTTTTCATGGCTTGATACTCATTTCATTGCAGCCCTGAATACTATTCCATTGTTTCAATGTACCGCAGTGCAGTCATTAAAATGCTGAAAGTCATCCTGGCTGTCAATGTTCCATAGAGCTGCTACGAACACTGTGTGGGTTTGTGAGTAGACATTATGTTTTCAACTCATTTGGGTAAAAACCCAGCATGCTTGCTGAAGTTTCGTAACAGTGTGGTTTAAGAAACTGCGATGCCGTCCAAAGTGGCTGCACCATCCCCGCTGCTCCCCATCCTCACCAGCATTCAGTGTTGTCCAGATTTTGGATTCTGGCCGTTCTAACAGACGTGTGCTGGTATCTCCCTGTTGCTTTAATTCAGGCACCTCATTCTTTAAACAGCTACTCTTCACTTTTTTTCTCTGGCTTAGGGGTGGGGTGGGGCAAAAGGTTGTGTTTTAAATTTTTGCCAAGCAAATTATAAAGTTGATCTTTTTTTCTAGTGCTAAAAATGATCTCATTAACCTTTTTCTTTTCCTTTTTAAATACAGATAAATGCAGAGGGAACACCAGAGGAAGTTTTTCTTCAACTCTGCAAAGCTATTGACTCTATTTTTTGAAGGTGAAAATGCACATTCGTTAAGGAGAGTGGAAATAAAAACATGAAAAGGTTCATCCCTTAACACCAGTTATGTTTCAAGCTAAACATTTTGTATCCTCCTAAATCCTGACATAACTATTGCCTCCCAGCTAGATCTGTGTGAGAGGTGTCTGGAAATCATGCATGGTGTAATTGCGACTATCGACCTTTTCTTCACACTTGCGACAGCTGTGTGCACTCGTGGGACGCACTTTATCACACAAGTTGTGCCTCAGAGCTCGTCTGTGTCAGCTCTGCCCCAGGCTGTGCTAGGGTCTCATCACTTGATTCTGCTGTCATTATGCATCTCTGACCCCCACCACCTTTTCCTTCCTCAAGATTTACACGCTGTTCCTAACTCGGGACAGGCGTGGGCCTCTTCGTCTGGTGACTGGCTTTCTGTCTCCTCAACTCTCACCCACCACTGGCTCAGATGACACTGGGTTCATTAGACAATGCCATGGACTCCATGTAGAAACCTCAGGCAAGTGAAACTCGTGAAAGTGAATAGCTTTTGGGGGAACAACAGAACATTACTTCTAGAGGAAAGTGGCTCCTTGGAATACTGTCATAAATGGCTACGGGGAAAAAAACTGATAAATTGTATAACCCAGTCTCCTCTACATGTTGGTGCATTTCAGTAATGATAAATCAATGAGCAAATGTAATTTGAAAGCATGAGATAATTTGTTAATTTCATTCATTGGGCAAATATCAACATGTAATTTTGATCTTAAATGATCACCCACTTACAGTCAAACAAATGAAAAATACAGTAAAATACACAACTGCTGTGGGTGGGTGGGAGGCGCAGGTCAGTGTGTTCAGCAGACTTCAATGTTCTTTGTTTCATGTGCGCTTTCTCCAGGGCTTTGTGAACCTTGTCACACCCATATGCAAAATTGTGTTTCCTCCATCAAACCAGTGAAGTTTGGGTTTTCTTTTGTGCTATCAGCTGTCAAACCAGAGCTGCTTCTATATTCTACTGGACTAACTCCACCTTTCACTCAGTCACAACAAAAGGCCATAGTTTCAGTTTGCATGATTGTTTTCTTCAATGGCTGTGCAGATAAGGATCCATTTCTGGGACAGAACTGTATTTTTAAAGTCATTTTTTTTTCTTGAAATGGATATGAACAAATAAAATAAATGAAAGACAGGACAACTCTTTTTCTATTTATTTGTAACTCACATCATTCTGGAAAGCATTTGAAGCCTTATTCCAAACAGAATTAGAAGCAAACACAGTGTTGTCAAGATTTACGATATGCTTATATGTTTTGGCCACAGATCAGTTTCAAGCTATTACAGAGAGAACTCTTAATGTATTCATGATACATGGTAATTTTCATATTTCCTTTTTCTCTTGCACTCATTCTTAAACAGAAATGTCACTGTTTGCTAAAGAAAAGATTAAATTTCTTTGGTTACAATTATGCCTCTATTAAGCAAAAAGGGCACGTTTCTACAACTCACACAGTTGTCAAAAACTTCATTACCAAGCCAGGTTGTCACACTCTGTAGGGGAGCAAAAGGATATTTGAGCAAATGAGAACAAAAAGGTTACAGGATAAAAATTCAGTTATGCCAGAAAACATAAAATGTCTCTTCGTAGGGATTAACATTCTTGAAACACACACCACATGTCGCCAAGCACAACCCGCCCAGCCCCAGCTCTGCAGGGGCAGGTATGTGGATCGGGACGGCAGAGAGGCCTAGCCACAGCGCCTAACGGCTGCAGCTCCTATGGCGGCTATCTTAGATAAAAAACAGCATGGGTAAATGACTTTGCCCCTGGAGAGCATCTAGAAAAGCAAATCAGATCTTCTACTAAACACATGACTCATCTGAATGGCCTGAAATGACATCACTAAAGTTGTAAGATTTCCAAACAGGGAAGGATCACAGAGGCCTCCACCTAGCCAAAAACCTGTGTGTGTGTGTGTGTGTGTGCGCGCGCGCGCGTGCGCAAACGACAGAATGCAATCTAATCTCTTTATGACGACCTACACTCCAGGCCACAACTGGGCTGGTTCCACCCTCTCTGACGCCACCAGCTACTATTACTTTCTCCTACTTATCCGTATTCAGCTGTGCTGGACATCTGCTGTTGCCCAGCAAGCCAGACTCTTCATGGGCCCAGAGCCCCCGCTGCTGCTTGTCTTTCTGACCCTTCCTACAGGTGACCCACACAGCAAATGCCCTCACTCCATTCAGGTCTCTGTTCGAATTTAACCTTGCCCTTGACAATTTCTTTGGTCATTCCTTTTTTTTTTTGAGACAAGAGTCTCACTTTGTTGCCCTCAGTAGAGTGATATGGCATCATAGCTCACAGCAACCTCAAACTCTTGGGCTTGGACTCAAGTGATCCTCTTGCCTCAGCCTCCCAAGTAGCTGGGACAACAGGCTCCTGCCACAACGCCTGGCTATTTATAGAGACAAGGTCTCACTCTTGCTCAGGCTGGTCTTGAACTCATGAGCTCAGGCGATCCACCGGCCTCAGCCTCCTAGAGTACTGGGATTATAGGCATGAGCCACCGCACCTGGCTGGTCATTCCATCTAGAACGGTAGACTGTTCTCCATTCTCCCATTATTACTTTTCTTTGAGCATTATTTTTCTTCACAGTATTTATCTCTGCCTAAAATTAGTATTTTTATTTACTTGTTTATTGCATTCCTTCTGCACTGGACTGTAAGCTCCACAAGGGGAGGCTGTGTCACACCAGTCCCCCACACAGCCTCCAGGTTTCTTGTGTATATAGTGGGGAACTTGATCCAACTCAGAGAGGAGCTGGGAGGATTAAACCAGTCAGTAATACATGCAAGGCATTTACATGGCAGAGAATCAAGATATATGAATGGCCTAATTGGGATCCCACAGAGGGAAGCCTTCTCAGATGCCCAGGGTTGAACAATGCATATTTTCCAGACAAGACAGGATACACGTCCCTTGTCCTCTCATGGCCCTGTGACAACCCTGTCCTGAGGCAATCTTTCTAAGAATCATACAGACATATTTAGGCAGAGGTGGTATCGCCTAACATCTGAGAGAGAAAAAATAAAACCCACCAAAAACATTGGTCATACAACCAACAAATCCCTACTGACTATCTAAAAGTCAGGCCCCATAGATGCAGAGGGACCTGAATGGTGTCTGTTCTCAGTGTGACAGAATTGTTTAACTCCAGGTAACTAGTGATAGGAACTGTTTCCTCTGGGATCATATACATATGCACACTTTACCCAGAATGGACAACGCCTTCGTAAGCTTATGGAAAAACCTACTGGAATCTGGAGATGTCCAGTTCCATCCAGTACACTAGAACAGCGGACTTCAAACTGCCGTTGACACAGCACACGCCACTCACGTTTACACATGTAACTGAAAAGGACAGGTCACGAGATACTTACACGTGATGTACCACTTTCTCCATTTCATCTTTAAAAAATGTTCCTCACACCTCAGTAAATTGTGTTTTGTGATTAATTTTAAAAAGGGGGGAAGGGGAGAAAAACAGCCAAGGCCTACCATTAGGGTAAGTGAAATGTGCACACCACGCATGAGAGAATCCTACCCAGGGCAGGAGATGCAAGCCTTGGTTCCCACTTTGCCCAGAGCTGCACATTGGCTGCCCGATCAGAACCCACGTGTCTGTGTCTCTCACTCCCAGTGGCAGAATGTGCCGGCGCTCCTCCTCACCACAGACGTGCTGCTCTGCCCTGCCCCGCACAGCTGGATACTGCCAGCGCCCAGCCCTATGTTCTGAGAAACACACCCCAGGGGAAAAGAATGCAAGGCAAAGCCCACACCTCACCGCTCCTCACACGCTCGTGATGCCCAACACAAGAGAGATACTCTAGCCTGGGAAGAGGGCGGTAAGGTGGACGCTCGCTCAGGAGTGCTCTGTTGAGCACATGCTACCCCACTTTACTAAATATAGGACTTCGGGTGAGTTCCTTAGGCTCTCTCTGGATAGATTTCCTATTATGAAAACAGGACCATCAATGACCCTGCCTTCCAGGGCTGTGGACAATCAGTTCCTACATGCTGGCTTGACACACAGTAAGCACTGCACCAGTGTTTGCTGTTATTAGAGCATCACCCCAAGGAAACCTCCTCTGCCTTAACAGCAGTGGTTTCAGGTATCATTTATAGCTCCTGCAGTTACCAGCAAGTAACTTGAGCACAGTGTATCAGGAAACAGATCTTGAACCTACTGAATGCAACCAAGTCTTGTACAATCTGTTGTCACTTACAGCCAACACTTCTTTGTGGGCAGATGGAAATCCCACTGCACATGACAGCCTTGCCCATTCCTGCAACCCTGAATCAAACGCCACCATATCACCACCTACTACTCTCCTTCAGGGCCTTTTAAAGCCACGAGGGCCATGTGCTTGGAGCTGAAAAATGCAAAATTAACACATCTTTCTGCTCAAGCAGAAAATAATCCTCTTTACCACTCAAAAGTCTCAAAATCTTTGCCCTTGAAATATGCATTCAATTGGTTTGTTTTGTCTATTCTGTTTATATAACAATTGTATCATGCATAGCCCCGTTCCAAAGCATACTTCACACTTTATGGAATTTCTGAATGGTTCTCCAAAACTAACTGGCATTATTTCTAAAACAAACACAGAAGTTACCATCAAGAGCTACTGTCTTGCTTAATTACAGGCTGGAAAAGCAGACCTTCTGGTATATTCAAGTAACATTTTCTAATAAAATGCCCAGAATGCTAACAATTCCCCTCTTCCCCCAGCTAATAACCTCAGAGTGAGAAGTTAAGCTCAAGTTCATTTACTTTTCCTTCCGATATGATATACTGTATTTATATCATCAGTGATCTATAATCAATATATTACTTTAAAATTCTCGTATTTCTATATTTAAAAATCCTGTTACTTTTCTCAATTAAAAAATTCAGGGTATGATTTTAATACCTGCTATGTAATGAAGAGAACTAGTACATAACGTTCCCTTGACTTAAAATAGGAAAAAACAGGCAACTCCAGAAATTGCATCAGGTATAACACTTAGTCTTAGAATATTTATACTATCTTTTCCTATAGTCAATAATAATTTTCAAGAAACAAAGTGATTTTCAAAAACCCTACGTTTAAATACATGGAGGCTTATTTTTCATCAAAAAGAACTAGAATAAAAATTTTCAACTTGATTGAGTTTTCATATCTGAGCAATAAGAATTGCTACCTTCTTTAACCGAGTCTGTGTTTCTTTTTTGTAAACTAGTTTTATTTAGTGTTTTAGCACACAGAGTGAAAATATTGCCATCCTCTGCAGGGTTTCTCCCGTTTATTCTTTTTTCCACAATATATTTCTCACCCTTTATAAAGGATAGAGAGAAAACCCTTATATATGTGAAGCAAACCCTTAAAACAAAAACCCAATTTCTGGTTTTAACACTGTTTAAAAAAAAAAAAAAAATCCAAAATCTAACCAAAAGGAAGTCACAACAAGCATTCTATAATATAAACAGACAGTATCCACATTGTTTATTTCTCACAGTTCTCCTGACAAATGAACATTATTCAAGAACAGACTGTATACACAGATAAGAAGAAACATACAAAATGTTTTAAATGATGCACAACAGAATCCAGCAGTATAAAAGAACGCATGTGAACTCCTGCTCACGGCACGGACTAAATTTAATCACTTGTTTAAATAGTAATAAAAATACAATCTTTTATGGATCTTGTGCAGACTACAAAAAGAGGGAAATTATTACCATATATATGATTTTTATATTAGGCAGTTTTCTTTGATGAGTTGTATCGACAACCCCAAATACAGAGGCAGAAGGCTGTGTACTTTAAAGGAATTAATGTGTGAATTAGAGACTTTACACAGTTACTACCACTGGCACTTTTCACCATAGTTTGTACACATCACATGATCATCTTATTTAACATTACATTTAAAAAATATATCTGAGTGACAATTTTATAACATTCACACACCATGGGCTGGTAAAGGGAGCAAAGTCACAGCGGCCTCCTGTAGTGCTTCACTGTTGGTGATACGAACAGTTCATCGCGGTTAAAAGAAATTAGATATCAATGTAGTTAAGCAGCTCCAATTTACTAACGGCCATCAATGACCACCACTGGGACAATGAGTTCTTTTAAAGTATATATCCTAAAAGCAAACACCATCATTGGTTAAAACTTTGTCTAAAGAAGTCAGTTTCTGTGCTGAAAACTATTTTCACAAAACTGAAAGCTACTAAACTGTTTTAATATAAATACTTTGTCATCTTATTATCATAGTTACGACCAAGTTCTTTGAAACCTTTGGAATTTACTCTCTTTTTAATGTGTGCTCTCGTCTCCATCTCCCCCATTTAAGATCACCACCTTGAAGGCTTTAAGGTGGTGGCGACAAATTCCCCAGGGATACCTCTGCTCACCAGGAATGTTCTGCTGCTGAGCAGTGATCTGAGCCACAACGGTGCAGAGCTGTGCTGGACGAGAACACTCAGGAAGCTCTCATGCTGTGAGTGTCACTTCAGGGAAAGCAGAGAATCTTTCCAAACTGTGCACATAATTAACAATGATACCATTGCTATGTGTTGAGGAGGATTAGTAAATGACGGTCTTTCCATGTCATCTATTTGCTGGAAAGTAGTTTGGATCAAGGTAATTATAACTGGTGCTCTGGGACACACAGTAGTCTCTGTCTAAGAATGTCTCTGACCTATAAATAGGTTCTAACTGGTGATCTTCCTTGTGAATATCTGTTTCATGTAGGCTGCAAAGAAAAGAAAACACAAACACTTCATTATGTGGAACTGGGTGCATTTTGGTCTACATCTTATAAAACGTCACAGCTCTACCTGTTTAAATCCATTAATCTATCAAAATATCTAATGGAAATTTATTTGACATGTGGTATGATTACAGGAAAAATTCAATTGCCTAGAACAAAGTTAACTTCACTAAACTACTTCTAAGAAGTTTGGAAATCAAATTCACTAATGGCTGAGAAGCTATTTTCTTGTCAAAATTTAAGACTGACAATGAAAACAACACTTACCAGTCTGAGCAGGAATCACAGAAATCCAAAGACATTTCTGGAGGACAATCCTGGCAGTGCCACCGAACACCCTGGATGGGTTCTATTCCACAGTTATCACACTGTAATAGAGTCAAAGAAAAAAGTATTAGCTATAAATTCCTTATCAAAATTTCAAAGGCATCATAGCAGCTTCTGACTGTACTCCAGTATGCTGGACTTGTACTCAATTATCTTATTTGTTTACCTTCTTTAAATTCTTTATAAGAATAAAAACAGAATAAGGGCAAGAACTGAGTCTGTCCAGTTTACCGCAGAAACCCTAACCTTTAGCAAAGTGCCTGGAACATAATGGGTGTTTCAAAATGTTGTGCAATGAGTGCACGAATTTCTATTAGCCTCTCAATCTGAAAGGGGGAAAAAACCATTTTTGATCCATGAACAATAGCAACAAATAAAAGAAACAAGGAAATAAAAATTTCTTCCATATTTTACCTCAAATTATAGATACCTACACTTGTCTTCACTCTACTGAGTCACCAACCACTTGCCATCAGGAACTATGGGACACTTTTTGTGTAAATTAATGGAGGAGTGCAAAACTTTTTCCTACATGCTTAGAAGTTTTAGAGTTTAACATTCCAGAAACCACTTTAAAGTATCTCTCATTACTCTTTGAAAAATTAAAGGAATACTAAGATTAAGTAGAATGTACCTTGAAGCCCACATGTTGCACAAATCCACTTTCGGCTTGCATTTGCTGAAGTTTCTGCTTCTTTAACTTTTTAAATTGTAATAATTCTTTATATTCAGGTAAATTCCTATACATGATAGGAATACTTTCTTCATCCTATTAAAAAGAACAAAACAAAAATGTCAGTTGATACTGAAAATGAAGTATAAGAAAATACCAATGTAGAATTTTTTTTATTTGTAAGATTTTTTCACCTTTAAAGATGATCTGCATAATAACTGAATACGTTACTTACCGACGCTTCTTCAACAGCCGTGTTCATGTGGCTGTGAAAACAGGACCGGTCATCGTCTTCATCCATGTACACTGGTGGTTCATGTGAAGTCATAAAAGTGGAAGGTTTAAAGAGATGCTTATTAAGAGGGTGCTGTCGTCTGCTTGTTGAAGACTAAGTGAGAAAACATATTTTTAATTGGCAGAGTAGAAAATCATTGTAAGAATCAAAAATATAAATGTTACTTCCAACAAGTCTATCATATAAGATTTTACTTCTGCCTTTAGATTACTTTGATGTTGGTGCTTTTACCATGCTGTCGAGATTTTTAAAGTATAACTAGCTTGGGAAGGAGGGAGGGAGGGAAGGAAATTCAGAAGAAATACTCCGACAACAGTACAAGGGACCACTTGCTTGACATCTAGCTTCTATTTTTATCTCCAGCATTGATGCTACTCTTGCCATTCTAATGCTGGCTCTATTCACTTCCTCTGACGGTCTACAGATGAGCCAAGAGGAGGACGTGGCCTAAGCCAGACATCAGACTATACGCAGAAGGACAATTTCCATAATGTTACGAAGGACTGATTGCTCACTCTATGCCAATGTCATTTAATCCTCATAAAATTCCTATAAAGTAGTATCTCTAATTTAAAGATGAAAAAACTGGCTGGGCACAGTGGCTCACTCCTGTAATCCCAGCACTCTGGGAGGCTGAGGTGGGAGGATTGCTTGAGCTCAGGAGTTCAAGACCAGGCTGAACAAGAGCAAGACCCCATCTCTACTAAAAGTAGAAAAATTAGCTGGGAGTGGTGGCAGGCACCTATAATCCCAGCTACTTGGGAGACTGAGGCAAGAGGATCGCTTGAGCCTGAGAGTCTGAGGTTGCTGTGAGCTATGATGATGCCATGGCACTCTATCCAGAGCGAGAGTGAGAGACTCTCTGGAAAAATAAAGTAGATTAAAGATGAAAAAAACTGAGGCACAGGGAGGCTAAGTTTCCTGTTTATTGTGTTGCAACTAGACAGTGATACAACCAGGATTACAAACTAGGCTGTGTGATACAAAAAAGCCCTCACTTCGGGGAGGGGGGGATGGGCGGAGGGAGGGTGATTGGTGGGATTACACCTGCGGTGCATCTTACAAGGGTACATGTGAAACTTAGTAAATGTAGAATATAAATGTCTTAACACAATAACTAAGAAAATGCCAGGAAGGCTATGTTAACCAGTGTGATGAAAATGTGTCAAACTGTTAATAAAACCAATGTACGGTGCCCCATGATCGCATTAATGTACACAGCTATGATTTAATATTAATAATAAAAAAAAAAAAAAGCCCTCACTCTCGACCACTATGCAAATGGCCAGTCTTGACTGACGGCACAGCAACAAAGAATATCCTGGTCTGCATGGAAACTATCACCTGTTCCAAACATTAGACTCTGACCACGGCAAGGAATCAGCATGGCCACAGCTGTACAAGATCTTCACAGCCAAAGTTCAACACACCCGAAAGAAGGACCACATTTAGGTTTCAGTATTCCTTTTGCTATCCTCATCCAGTCTTAGCTGTGTTTGAAAACATAAGCTACACAACACACCTACAAAGTTAGCTTAGAAATTAACCATGAAAATTAGAGTACTCTTAGGTTGAACATTGGTTATCAAGGTTCCAGCATACCAGAGTTACAGGATACATATCTAATGTAAGCAATGCTGAACAGGGCAGGGGTGGAGGGAGGACGAATATATTTCAAACAATCAGCAAATTAAAACAGGTTTGTAAAGCTCCCTAAAAAAGAATTTTTTTAATTTTTAAAAAATGAAATTCTTTTAAAAAATGTGGAGCTGCACAGATAATATTCTTAATGGAAAAATTATAAAAAGTTTCAATAAGGATAACACCAACAGATGTGTTATTAGCTTCTCTTCATGAGAAGGACGGCAGTGGTGGGAAACAAAGTAGCAGGGTGACTTATTAAGGAAATGAAAAAAGGCCAAGTAGATGCCTTTATGTTTTGCAATCACACTGAGAAACTGGCTACAATTCAATGCAGTACTGTGTAGAAGAGACAGTAGTCTTTGCACTGCAGAAAGCAGAAGAGGATAGTTTTCGCTATCTGATAAAAGGTTATATAACATTAGTCCCTGGCCCAGAGTACTTGACTGTAAGAATGGCAGCTATTAATACGGTATTATCGGTGAAGGTAATACTTAAAGCTGTGGTAAGGATTAAATAAAATACCTTTCTTCTTCTTCTTCTTTTTTTTTTTTTTCAGAAAAAAGACATTGTTACTATGTTGCCCAAGGTAGACTCAAACTCCTGGGCTTAAGTGATCCTCCTGCCTCAGCCTCCTGAGTAGCTGGAACGACAGGTGCACAAGATCACACCTGGCTTTAAAATATCTTAATAAACCTTTCTATTTTTGGATTTATGTAGCGTATCTATAAAACAGAAACAGGCCATATTTATTAAAGAGTCAAACATCCTAAAACCTTAAGTTCAATAAGGTCTTTCTGATATTCAATTTAAAGTCTCTAAGTAACACTCATTTGCATTATTCTCAAGAAAATAATTTAGAATCACAAAGTTCACAGAATTTCACTGAGCAATTAATTTACGTTGATCTATTTTCTTCTTCTTTTTTTTTTTTTTTTTTTTTTTTTGAGACAGAGTCCCACTATGTTACCCTCGGGAAAGTGCTGTGGTGTCTCAAACTCTTGGGCTAAAGTGATTCTCTTGCCTCAGCCTCCCGAGTAGTTGGGGCTACAGGCGCCCACCAGATCTGTTTTCTTTTTACCTTTTTGGAGTATATGTATAAGTTTGGTGTTCTGCCAGGGACTGGAATGCCAGCTTTAGTTAGCTTTATGAAATACTTCTGTACTCGACTGGCAACCTAAGGAAACATGACAAGCCTTTTAACATAATGAGGTGACATTCAATACCCGAGTACTTTTTAAAATTTAAAATGTACATCTACATCTAATGAATGCTAACAATTTATAATTCATTGTAGAGCTAGAAATAACTCTTATCACCAAATATACTCATATTTTAAACCTAGACCAAAAATATCATTCTTAGCAAATTTAAATGTGTTTGATTCCCAAGCTAAGCACATATTTCAATTTGTGAACACTCAATGCTTGTAGCATAAAAACACATCTATTAACATAGATGGGAATGTGAAGAAGGAAACTGCAAGATCCACTTTTAGGAAAACAACAAGGCAGTGTTAACAAACCCAAGGCACAGCCTAACCAAAAAGCATATCATTAGTCATTAAGCATTCAAGGAGCACTAACTTCATTATTTTATTTTTTCATATTTTGCAATAATCCAAAGTAGAATTATTTCAAGTTGTTTCTGAAATCAACAAATATATATACAATTAAAAAATACCAAAAAAATCTCTCACACATACTACAGCACTCCAGCAGAAGATGATACGGCAGGTTGCTGATGTTAGCAGCACTGTCCTTCATCAAAAGCATGCCAGTGAAGTGCAGCCCTCTCCTCACTCACCTGTTTGGCTGTCCTATTGCCCAGTTCGTCTGCTATCTTCTGCCAGCGTCTAGATTCTACTTCTTCAGGAGGGTATTTCAGGAGCAACTGTTCGAGCTTTTTCTAAGTCAAACCCAAGACCAAATTTAAGAAAATAAATGTTCAATTAAAAATACTGTATTTCTAAATAAATTCTCATTTCATTTCAAAGTAGAATACTTCCTTCCCAGTTTTGAAAGTTACACATTACTAGAAATACACTCACTATAGGAAGAATCTCTAGGAATGTAAGACTTCATAGGAACAAATGAGATTAGATAATAGACCTTATTTTCTATTCACTTAAGTAAAAATAATAGCACAAGAAAGCAGAAAATGAATAAGAAAATTGGTATTTGACACATCTTTGTGATTTCAACTGAATGTCTCTTCTTGACAGAATATTTTAGGCTCTTCCCTATAGTTTTCACAAAAACACAGGTAAATTCATGTGAATTCAGAATATTAAAAAATGCTTTTCCTTTCTTTGTGTGGTCCTACATTCAAATATTTGATTTTAACATTCTTATCTCTTAAATCCTCCTTTAGTCCTAAAAATGCAGAAAAACCTAGATGCTTGAAATAAAGTTTTCCTAAAGCATTTTATAAACTGCTAAATTATTACAGCTGTGGAGTTAATCTCAGACAGAGCTATGTCTCAAACTTCCCTCTCAATACATCCCAGCCACATCCCAAACACAATCCTAGCTGTATGCCCTGATGCAACACACAGTGATGTGGCTTCCTCAGCTCCCTCCATAACAGAAGCAGCACTTTCAGGATCAGCTATATTGGCCTCAGGTTTTTTTTTTTTTTTTTTTTTTCTGCATTCTTTGGCCGGGGCTGGGTTTGAACCCGCCACCTCCGGCATGTGGGGGCATGTGGGGCTGGCGCCCTACTCCTTTGAGCCACAGGCACCACCTGCAGCTGAGGGCCTCAGGTTTTTTCTCTCCCAAAGTTGCATTAGGAAAACATCCACTTTATACCACCAATTTCTATCTCTGTCTCAAAACCCAGGTTCCATCTTTAAAAATTATCCCCAAACAGGAGTTCATACGTTCTTAAAATCTAAAATTTTCAAAGTGTGCAAAAAGGTGCACAGAAATAAGTCCAATTATTTTAAACCCAAGGGAAAGAAGGATCACACACAACAATACACACTTGACTCATAGTACTGATTCTAATGCGAACAGTTTGCTGCTTCGTTTTTAACCTGCACAATTTGGAAATATCTATTACCTGTTCTTCAACAGTCCACAATTGGTTAAATGTTTCTGGTTTGGAATCATCACACAGGCGTCCCCTTATCATCTGTATATAAAACAAAGAGAAAATAATAGACTGCCCCGTCATATAGCTAAATAACAACAAAAAAAAGTGGAATTTTAAAATTAATTTTAAAATGTTTATTAAAATTTTTTTAATGTATACATAATTTTTTTTACTGTTTAAAGAATGCTTTTACATTCTTTTAATTCACATTTGGTTCTTTATTGGTTCTATATTGCTAGCAATCCTATGATATAAATGATAGTACTATAACTTCATTTTTAAAAAAAGCAATGTAGGTTCAGAACGGAAAAACATGTCTCCTGAGAGGTTCATCTAACTAATGGTACAAGGGCAGGACTCAAATCCTTGCCACATTCCACATCCCGCACACAAAGTTATTATTTTTAAAGTAAATACTGTGTGTCGGACACTGCACTGGGCACATTCCAGGTACTACACATTTAATCCTCACAACTTTCCAACACAGACAATGTTTATTACATTTTATATAAAAGGAAACTGCAGCTTGGAGGCTTCAACACAAATGACATTTGAAGTTCCAACCTAGGTTTCTCTTCACTTCAAAGTTCATGTCCTTCTAGTAAAAGACTGCTTTAATTTTAAGAACACAAACCAGGCTGAATGCCCATAGGGCACCAGCCACATACCCCAGGGCTGGTGGGTTCAAACCTGGCCTGGGCCTGCTAAACAAACAAACAAACAAACAAAAATAGCCGGGCATTGTGGTGGGCGCCTGTAGCTACTACGGAGGCTGAAGCAACAGAATGGCTTGAGCCCATGAGTTTGAGGTTGCTGTGAGCTATGACACCACAGCCAGGGTGACAACGTGAGACTCTGTCTCAATAAAAAAAAAAAAGAACACAAGCCAGCAAAACGTTAAAATATTTTAACTACAATTCAAGTTTCCCTACTCCAATGTTCACATTGCTTACCTGAGGACGACTGTTTGAGCCTTCTGGGCCATCACTCAAAGGTAACACAGAATATGAAAGGGACTCTCCATCTTTCTTAGGATCTGATGGACTTTTTGGTCTAGCAGGTAAACCTACTAAAAACAAGATCAGGTACAGGATTATTACAGTAAGATACCATCAGATATTTCTCTACTTAAATTCTTATCATGTAGTTTCTTACCTTTATCAAAAACTAGCTTAACTCTCCTAGTATGTCTTTTACGATTTTTAAATTCTCTTTCAAAGTTCCCGAGGCTGTGAGTATATTGGTCCCATACAATCTCAGGTAACTGAACAACTCTCTGTGGATATGGAAGCCCTATATCAGCCTGGAAAACAAATCAAAACAGAAGTCCAAACTTAAAGACGTAATCAACTGCAGTCAAATTTTCAGGTCCCTCCAAATACAAATAATCAACTGGGCATTTCTATTCACTGTTTGAATTCAATAGGTAACACAGTCTAATGCTCAAGATGAAAATAAGTTAAGAAGAAATTAATTTGGCAAAACCTATATACTACTTTTAAGACACCGTCTTTTGTCTTAAATAATGACAGTGATATCAAATAAAACTAAGCAGCCATAAATGGTCCCTGCATTCTCTATATCGCAAGTTTCATTCATTTTAACTGGGAATTTTAGATGTTCACTAAAACAAACACCTAACATGCTACCAACTAATACGGTAAATCTAAAGAAAACAGGCAAATTAAATATATGTGACTAAACACAGTAAAACAGAAGAATCAAACTTTTAATTTAAATCTAGTAGAAAAATCTCTTTCTAAAGAACATAGGTTCTTCATAGTTATTAAAATATCTGAATTTAATACACTTCTGTGTATGTTTTTTCTTCTGTATATGTTTGTGAAATATTCTTAAGATTGTTAGTATCAAATATGTTCCTGACATAATGTGAAAAAAATTCAGTTATAAACTAAAAATGAAAATGAAGAACCAGCAAATAACCAACTGCGTGTAAACCTAGTATATGTGCCTAACTTCATGTTTTCGCCTACCTACCAATAGAAATGAGATCAGATCCAGCTCAATACCCTTTTTATTGATATTTACTTTTCTAACACCATCTATCCTTACATCCATTACGAGTAACAATTAGTAAGTACTGCATCTTTTTTGCACCAACAAATTGTTTAATAACAGCAATGCAGAATCTACAAACACGTAAAGGGACCACTTTTTTTTGAGCCAGAGTGCTACTGGGTTGCGCAGGCAAGACTACTGCTGCGGCATCAGCCTGCCCACAGCAACCTTAAACCTCCGGGCTTACGCAATTCTCCTGCCTCAGCCTCCCAAGTAGCTGGGACTACAGGCTCCTGCCACAATGCCCCACTAATATTTTTTTTTTTTTTTTTTTACCATTTTTAGTAGAGAAGAGGTCTCACTTTTGCTCAGGCTGGTCTTGAACTCTGTTTTTCTTTTTTCTGAGACAGAGTCTCGAGCTGTCACCCTGGGTAGAGTGCTGTAGTGTCACAGCTCACAGCAACCTCAAACTCTTGGGCCTAAGCAATTTTTTTGCCTCAGCCTCCCAAGTAGCTGGGACTATAGGCACCCGCCACAATGCCCAGCTATTTTTTGGTTGTAGTTGTCATTATTGTTTGGCAGGCCCAGGCTGGATTCAAACCCGCCAGCTCTGGTGTATGTGGGCTGGTGCCCTAGCCGCTTGAGCTACAGGAGCTGACGCTGGTCTTGAACTCTTGAGCTCAAGTGATCCTCCATCTCGGCCTCCCAGAGTGCAAGGATTACAGGTGTGAGCTACTACAGCTGGCCAAGGGAACCACATTTTAACAGAAAAGGTATAAGGGGCCTCTAAAAACCTTTGAAGTTTTAAACATCAATACAAGGTGACCATAAAGTTTGTATACAATTACACTGCACACAAACTTTATGGCCACCCTAAATATAGAGAGTATACATATATTATGATATCCAATGTTTTCCAAAAGCATGAAAAGAAAGCAATAATTGCCAAGTAAATAATATAGCTAGAAAAATTCAAATAATAAATTAATACATCTAATAAAATAAAGTCCCCAGGATAGCTGCTCCCACAACACTTGTTAGATTACTTTTGTAATTCAAAAGTTGTCATATTATACAAGTTGGGTTTTTTTGTGAAGACGAGGATTCTTTTCCACGGTTTTGTTTTAGTATTTTCATACACTGCTGATAAATAGTTATGCCTCTCAAATTTACTGAGCAATTAATGGGACCCTATCACAGCACAAATGTGTATTTATATTATCTCCATGTTTACATACCAAGAAAATTACTATAAAAATGTATATTACTGGCTCAGCACCTGTGGCTCAAGTTGCTAAGGCACCAGCCACATACACCTGAGCTGGTGGGTTCGAATCCAGCCCAGGCCCGCCAAACAACGACGGCTGCAACCAAAAAATAGCCAGGGGTTGTGGTGGGCGCCTATAGTCCCAGCTACTTGGGAGGTGGAGACAGGAGAATCGCTTGAGCCCAGGCGTTGGAGGTTGCTGTGAGTTGTGATGCCACAGCATTCTACCCAGGGTGACAGCTTGAGGCTCTGTCTCAAAAAAAAAAAAAAAAAAATGTGTATTACTTTTAAATGGCTGTTAAACATGAAAGTTCTGCTTTAAGAAAAATAAAAAATTATGGGGCGGTTCCTGTGGCTCAAGGAGTAGGGCGCAGGCCCCATATACCGGGGGTGGTGGGTTCAAGCTCGACCCCACCCAAAACTGCAAAAAAAAGAAAGAAAAACAGAAAATTATGAAGAATCTTCATGCTTTAAAAATACACATTTCAAAATTAAGTAAAATTTAAACTTCTTCCTCATAGACTTGGCTACTACAACCTTAAAGACATTCAGAACAGTTTATTGGCTGGGCATGGTGGCTGATGCCTATAATGCTAATACTTTGGGAGGCAGAGGAGGGAGGGTCGATTGAGTTCAAGACCAGAATCAGTAACACTCAAAGACCCCATCTCTACAAAAATTTTATTATTTTTTTTATTAAATCATAGCTGTGTACATTAATGTGATCATGGGGCACCGTACATTAGTTTCATAGACCGTTTGACACATTTTCATCACACTGGTTAACATAGCCTTCCTAGTCTACAAAAATTAAAAAAAAAACTTAAGCTGGAGTGGGGTGGCACCTGTGGCTCAGTGAACAGGACACTGCCCCATAAGTGAGTGGTGGGTTCGATCTCAGCCCCGGCCAAATTGCAACAACAAAAATTAGCTGGAGTGGTGGCAGGTGCTTGTAGTCCTAGTCCCAGCTACTTGGGAGGCTGAGTCAGAAGGATCACTTGAGCCCGCGAGTTGGAGGTTACAGCGAACTGTGATCACATCACTGTACTACAGTCTGGGAAACAGAGCAAGACCGTGTCTCAAATTAACAGAAGAACAGATTCTTTTTGTTTTTATTACCATTGATTTCTATATCAAAAAAGTAACCCCAAACAAAAGCAGTTAAAAAATGCTGAAGTATAGGGCGGCGCCTGTGGCTCCAGGAGCAGGGTGCCGGCCCCATATACCAGAGGTGGCGGGTTCAAACCCGGCCCTGGCTAAAAACTGCAAAAAATAAATAAATAAATACTGAAGTGTTTTTTTTCTTTTACCTCTACTAACACTTAAGTCCTGAAAGCAGAAGAGGAAAAATAAGATGGGGAAGGTAACAGAAAAAATGGCTACAGAACAGAACATGCCCCTGTCCAGGTATCCAGCACCAGATTCAGTTGGTTCACCTAGGGGTATTTTATAGTACGTAGTGGCAGCGGAAGGAAGTCGTATCCTGCCTTAAGTATGATGATAATTACAGAAGAAAAAACTAAATACTTTACATAGTAAATACTGTGTAGAAAGAATAAACCAAATTCTCTTATTACCAAATATTTCTTTGTAAATCTTAAAAAGTGCTCAATGAATACCTTCTTCTGCAGTTTTTCCACAAATCCAATGGGATTTTTTAGTGCTTCCCTCTGGTGTCTGCCTAAACTTTCAAGGTCTTGGACTGCTTGAGAGCGCTGAGCCTCAAGTACAGCAATCGTCTGTAACAGTCTCTGGTAACTACAGACACAAAGAAAAATATCTCACTACAGTGTTCTAGTAACAACAACAAATAAAAACTGAGTTCAAGCCATGATCTACTATTAAGTCACACAGTCTTTTAAAAGTTACCTGAAAGAGTTTAGTAATACATATTACTGGGAATAAATGAGGTCTTCCTGAGTTACGAAGTACCTAGTCAGAAAATATCAGTTAGAGAAAGCAAAGCCTTCTTCCCCCATCTTAAGTTTTAAATTCTGGAGCCTAAATAAGAGAATATCTTGACTTCCCAACAATCAGAGTCAATTAAGAAATGCTAAATAAAAATAATTAAAATCATAACACCAAATTCAGCCACTCTGTTGTACTCTGCTGGAATAAGGAGTATGAGCTGTTTTCTTGCCCAGAGTCACAGGACACTGTCACATAGCTCCAACATGACCTTCAGTCTCATGGTTTTCATTTGCTCTATTATACCCCATGCCTCATTTTAGACATTTACTTTTCCAATCACCAAATTTATTATTCTTTTCCTTTTCTTCAGCGTAAAGACAAATGTTCAATTCTTAAATATTGATCATTTGTAGAAAAAACATTTTTAATTTCATGTCTACAAGAGTCTACTTAGCTTACTTATCATTATCCTGAAATCTCACTCCAGTTCATATATTCTAGTTAATATTCGCTCTCTCTCACTCCCTCTGTTCAAATTGCCTTGACTCTTTGACTAATGTCTAATTTCACATATTAATACAGGGAAACATGCTAACCTCAAAGCTCTGAATAAACAAACATATTTTTCAAAAAGAATCAAGAACAAGTCACTCCAAGTTCACTTTAAAATAAGCAGTTAAATCCTTAAAGTATTACTGAAGCACAATTCCTTATGGCGCCAAATAAATTCCCTTATTTCCCATCAGCCTGTAAACTCCACAACGGAAAGCACACTTGTTTTGCTCATGGCTTTGGTCAGCCAGTGTACGACACACTACCCAGCAGTTAGACGTACAGTAGTATATTCTGAATGAATACATGGATGCTCTGTTCAATCAAAAAGTATACTGAATCTTTTAAGTTCAGAAGTCAGCAAACTACTGCAAATATCAAAGGTGAACAAAGCAACTTTGAGGCTCACAGGCCTGGTAGTAACTGCTACATGATGTTTTCTACCAAACACTTTCCGAACCTTCTGTGTAAAACATCCCTCAGCGTGGAGGTACCTCTGTACCAAGTTTCGTGAACTGACTGAAAAATCCTTTCAGCTCTCCTGACTTTCCTAGTCCTTTGGTTCTCGGGTATCTGCCCCAACTACTGTTGCTGTCAGCCTCCTATCTATGTGGGCACGTTCCAAAGTTTAAATGTATTTTTTTTTTTACTATTGGCCAAAATTTAGAAGATGCTGTGAATATCATTTTGAACTTGTGTAAATATATCAAAGAGAAAAAATAAAATAAAACATCTTGCTCTCAAGTTCTTAGTAGCAAATTCCTGATAAAATGTCTAATAATTAAGGTAAAGCTGCTAATACTGAAGGGAAAGACTTCTGTCAAGCTAAAGTTACTTCACTTAAACATCAGCACTATGAGTGTAAAAGCTAGGGCTGTACTAAGTCACTCCAGGCTAAGTTTCAGGCACAGGTGTCCAGCCTACAGACCAGGATGCCAATTACGTGAGGCCTTTCTGCTTATCTATGGCGTCGGATATCACAAAAAGTATGACAGACCTTTGTTTTTGCTAAGCAGCTTTCATAAGCATCTGTGTATTTACCATGTGGCCCAAGATAACTCTTATTCTTCCAATATAAGGTAGAAAAGAAAAAAGGTTGGACACCCCTGTTAGAGGTTAAGTTTAAACTCATTTAGATTCCTTTTAATTTGAGGTACACAGATGACATAAACCTTGCCCCAGCTGGCTAGTTCCACTAGGCAGGCTCACCCAGAGGTGAGCTGGAAACTATCCTCTAATACTTTTTTTTTTTAAGACAGAGTCTTACTTTATCGCCCTCGGTAGTGCGGTGGCATCACACAGCTCACAGCAACTCCTGGGCTTAGGTGATTCTCTTGCCTCGACCTCCCGAGTAGCTGGGGACTACAGGCACCCGCCACAATGCCCGGCTAGTTTTTTTTGTTGTTGTTGGAGTTTGGCCAGGCCTGGATTTGAACCCGCCACCTCCTGCATATGGGGCCACAGGCGCCGTCCCACCCTAATACTCTTAATTGTTATGCTACTTCACCTCCAAAATTCCTACCCTACTATCTAAAAACTAAGACTTATCATGGTGTCTCTATCCCTGTCTTAAGCAGGAGTTACACACTTCAGTTTCGCTTGGGAAACAACTGTGAGTCTTTCAAACTTTCAGCAAACTACTGGAGGCACAATAACCATTAATAAGGCATAAGAAGAGTTATTAAAAATCTAGCTGAGGCTTGAAAAAAGTACCACAGCCAGTCACAAGGGCAACTGCCCTCTGTTATGTCTGGAGTAGACTGACACCAGGAAGAAAGGCCTCTATTTGAAGCCAGTAAATCAAACAACTTTACTGTATTTGAATTATTCCACAATAAATATGACATTGAAAAATAATTTCAATAAAGATGACAAAGGAAGTATAACTCTTCAACTCAAATTTTGCTTCTCTTTAGTTAAGTAAAAACGATTATCTGGCTGTGTGCAGCGGCCACACCTATAACCCAGGACTCTGGGAGGCAGAGGTGGATGGTATGCCTGAACTCAGGAGTTCAAAACCAGCCTGAGCTACAGCAAGACCCCATCTCTAAAAATAGGCAGACATCTGTAGTCCTAGCTAATTGGGAAGCTGAGGCAAGAGGATCACTTGAGCCCAAGAGTTTGAGGGTCCTGTGAGCTATGATGACATGGCACTCTACCAAGGGTGACAAAGTGAGACCCTGTCTCAAAAAAAAAAAAAAAAAAGAAGAAAATTATCAGATTGGATAATTATCAGAGCCTGTGATAACACTGGTAAAGTCTTAAAGCCCAGAATAATGAAAAGACGGTAAGGAAATAATGAATTGAAGTCTTCCATGCATATATATTGAATTTTTTCCTAGAATACTCAGATTTTACCAGTAAGATTATCATATATATCCCTGTGCAGACATGGAAGGAATCATTAAAAAAAAAAAAAACTAGAGTGACATCTAAAAAAAATAGTATGATATAGACAAATCCATTTCCTAAAAACTTAACACCCCCACCTTCAAAAGCAAATTACAGAAGCTGATCCAGGCACAAATCCAAGGCAAGAATCATTTGGTCATTACCTCAATAATTATTAAGAACACAGGCATTATCCTAAAATCCTGAGTAATTATCAAGTTAAATGAGTCATGAAGTTTAAGTATAACAGAGAAGCTATATACTAGAGAGGGAAAAAAAGAGCTGGATAAAGTGTGAATGAGATGAGACTGGTCATGTCGGGGACAGAGCGTGGGTAGGTAAGCACCCATCATACAAGTCTGTCGACTTTTTTGTATGTATAAAATGATTTTGCACAATGATTTTTTTTTTAAATAAACAAAACTCCAGCTTTGTTTAACTGGGGAAGTGACCACTGTATTCCATAAGAAAAAATACAGCTGACCCTCTAACAACAAAGGAGTAAGTGTGGGTCCACTCAGACACAGCCTTTCCTCCACCTGTGTCAAAAACAAAACCAATCCCCACCCCCACCTTCTTGTCCTCATCCTGCTCAACAAGCAGATGAGATGAAGATCTTTAGGACAGCCCACTTCCACTTAATGAATAGTAAGTTATCTTCTTTTTTTTTTTCCCTTTTCCTTTTTGTTTGCAGTTTTGGGCTGGGGCCAGATTTGAACCCACCACCTCTGGTATATGGGGCTGGTGCCCTACTCCTTTGAGCCATAGGCGCTGCCCTATAAGTTATCTTCTTAATAGCATTTTCTTTTCTCTTACTTTACTGTATATACAGTATTTAATATACATAGCATACGATCTACGCAGTAATCAGCTATTTCTGTTACCAGTTAAGGTTTCTAGGCAATAGTAGGCTATTAGCAGTGAAGAATGGGGGAGTCAAAAGTTACATGTGAATTTCTGACTACATGGAGTCTGTGTCCCTAATTTCTGTGTTATTCAAGAGTCAACTACAGTGCCTAACATTTACTGAGCATATACTGTATTTTAAGTGAAATAACTTAATCCTCACAATAAATTTGAGGCAGGTATCGTTATCCTTTTTTAAAAAGCTAAGGAAACCAAAGCACAGATTAACTTGCCAACATCACACCAGCTATTTATGGTGGAAGTGTGATGTGAAAAACGGTTACAGACTCTGAGAATATTTAGTTAAGAAATGAAAACCTCTAATAGAATAACATTTCAATCTTTATTTAACTTATATCTATGTAGAAAAAAAAGAAACTTCTCTTGTAAGACATAAAGGGTCAAACCAGGAGCAAATTTTGACAAAGGTTCAATATGAAGAGAAATTTTGTCTCAATCAAAACCCATGATGGATGGTAGGTTAACCAAATCAACACAAATGTTCAGACAGATATTTAAAGGAAATTCAGGGACTAAGAATCCTGAAATCTTAAATTCCAGTAAAACATGCTACTTACATTTTTGTGATTCACTGAACCAAGTAAGAGAATAACTAAGAATATTAAGCATATTGGCATGGAGACAAGTGTAGTTACAGCTTGTCCATGAGCACGGTTTTGTGTTTTCATTATTCATTTTTAAAACCGAATATTACACAACGCTAAGAATAGTTAGCTTACTTATGGCAAAGAGTCATCCATTTTACATAACATGTCTTCAACATTTAGACGCTGTTTTAGGTTTTACATTATGAGATTATTTTGGGGAGCAATATAAATACTCTTTCAAATGTATATCTAAAGTTATTTTCACTACCTTTCAGTACCCAAGTCCTCTTGAATTCTTTGTTCATGTCTGTGGATATAAAAACATTTATATGAAAGAGTATATATGTAAAAACCCTGACATCTAAAAGAAAATGCCAAAAAATAGCAATCTGGAAGTTAATTTTAATTTCCAATTTCTAGGCAGTAATATTACATACGCAATAATGATCAGAAAGAGGATGGAGGGAGGAAGGGAGAGAGGTGTTGACAGAGAAACAAAGGAAAGACCTTATTTTTAGCTACACCAGACTCTTTTCCAAAAAACCAGATTTCCATTTCTATTGTAGAAGAAACTCTTAAGATTACATGGGCATTTCTAATCTTAAGAAACTAACAAGGAAACATTTTTAAAAATCCAGATTGGGAAAATTCTGCCAAAATAGGGCTGCTTGTTCAAAATAGCAATGAAATAGTGTCACTAAAAGCAAAAGAGATGGGGACCTATTCTACAGGATGTCCCAAACGTCACCCATAATGTCACCATATAGAAGGAAAAATGGGAAATGATAGCTAAATTTACTTTTATTTACAAACTATTCATTACAAAATTTTACAAAGAGGTGCCTAACATGTAGAGAATATTTGTGACTATTCTGTAACATTTTATAATGAATAGTTTGTAAATGAAAGTATATTTAGCTACAATTTCCCATTTTCCCTATTATGGCGACTTTATATGGGTGATCTTTAGACTACCATGTAGATTGGTAGTCTACAAGCGACACCTTCCCTATCTTTATAAATAAAGTTTTATAGATTGCAACATAGCCACACACGTTTATATAATGTCTGTGGCTGCTTTCTAGCTCCAAGGAGAGTGGAGAAGTCACAATAGAAAGTAGATAACCTGGGTGGCGCCTGTGACTCAAAGGAGTAGGGCCCCGGCCCATATGCCAGAGGTGGTGGGTTCAAATCCAGCCCCGGCCAAAAACTGCAAAAAAAAAGAAGGTTGCCTGTGGCTCAGTGAGTAGGGCGCTGGCCCCATATACCGAGGGTGGCGGGTTCAAACCCAGCCCTGGCTGAACTGCAACCAAAAAATAGCTGGGCGTTGTGGCGGGCGCCTGTAGTCCTAGCTGCTCGGGAGGCTGAGGCAGGAGAATCGCTGAAGCCCAAGAGCTAGAGGTTGCTGTGAGTCCTGTGACATCATGGCACTCTACTGAAGGCGGTAAAGTAAGACTCTGTCTCTACAAAAAGAAAGAAAAAAAAGAAAGAAAGTAGATAATCTGCAAACCCTAAAACATATACTACTTGTCCCTCTACGGAAATGTCTGCCAATAGTGAACATGTGCTCTTCAAGGAAATAAAACTTAAAAATTTAAAAGAAAATAAAAAAGCTTACCAAGCCTTGCTCTTGATTAAATGATAGAGAGACAGGACAAGCAAACGTCACGCATAATCTCAGATTAGATCTGGGGTGGGGAGGGGGGAGGAACCATCATAAAGGACAATTTTGTAGATAAATGGAAAAATTTAAATACAGGTTGTGGCTTATGTCATATTATTGTACAATGTTAAATTGCTAGGGTGCGATAATGGTATTTAAGGTTACCCAGGGAAACGACAGACATGCTGAAGTATAGGAGTGAGAAGCTGACAACCTACTGTAATGACTCGACAATTCACAAAGTATACATACCCAACAGTAAAGAGGATTTAGGTTAAGGGTATAGAGATGTTTATCCCACTATTCTTCTAAATTTTCTAAGTTTTAAAACTTCTAAGTAAAAACTGAGAAAGGAAGAAGTGCTTTATCATACTCTGCTACCAGCAGTTTGATTACCCCATGAACACTGAGCTTGATTAAACACACACAACAACCAGACAAGGTGACTTAAGAACAAATGTATGTAAGCAGAACACACAATTTAAAAAACTAGTGAAATAGGAGCCATATATATAATATGATGCTCTTTCTCCCTTCATGAAGGGCTAAAACATTCTGTGGGAATAGCAAACTCAATGACTCACAGTAATAACAACCCAACATTCACTTTCAGTGAAAACCCAGAAATCATTAAAGGATGGGCAAAAGCCTTTTATGGCATTCTCTATTAAGACAATAGAAACTCAGCTTCCAATAATATGTCTTCAAGTATAAAGATCAACCCTATATTGAAAATAACTAAAATCCTAAACAAAAAAATTAAAAAAAAGTAACCACCATTTACTGTTATTTTTAAAGTATGGAAGAACCATCAAAATACTCAGGTCTCATTAACGGGAGTATTGGAGTGAACTGGAGAAGGCAAAGGAAGCAGTAAAAGTGGGTTTAGCTTCAGGGCAGCTGCAAACTTGAGCTCAATTTCTGGACTCCATTTGGCCAAGGAACGAAAGACAAAGCCACCATCGTAGGTAGTCTATCAAGCTAGTGCCCCATCCCTCACTCCTACCTCCAAGGAGAGTTGCCAGGGAACTAAGAAAAGAACACACATTTACTACCCCAAATCACATCACCTCGAGGGCCAAAATAAACTCAAGCCATGACTACAGTTTAAGGCAGCAGTCCCGGACTGGTACACAACCCCCTCTAACCCCCAAACCTGCACCAAGTGACGCTGGTTATGAAGCAGAGGAAACTGATCAAATGCATGTAGGATGGAATAAACTTGCCTTGTCAGACCAAAAAACAAAAAAAAAGAAAGAAAAACCAGTGGTCTTCCCAGCTGATCACAAGTCCAATATGAATGAGGTAAAAGTATGAAATGGCTATTCAAAAAACATGTAATATCAGCCTGACATTGTATCAGCCCATTTAAATGCTTAACGATTACACTACTGTACATGCCATTACGTTAACTCCTCTGAAACAGACAAGTATAACCAACCCTACCTTAAAGATCATTACAATTTAGTTAAAAGGATGTGCAAGTGTATACTGTAGTAGCTTACTTATACACTGAAAAACAACAGAGCTTACACAATTCTCAGTCACTTCCTAAAATTTACTAGAATTGTATCAATAATATAATTAATATTATTGTATTAATTATACAAAATGTATTAATGAGGAAAACCCATATGTAAAATCTGACTAACCATGATGAATGCATAAGCATGTTATGAACAAAGTGATCAATTCTAGGAATTATAAGCAACGCATCACATAAGATGTAAAAACCAAGATGAATCCTGGATTCAAGGATTTCAACAGGAAAGGCTAAAGGAGGTTTAAAACATTTCTATAAAACAGTGTAAGTGAAAACATGTAGGCAGGTTAAGTGGGATGCAAGTTGACAGAATATCGACAGCATGGGGAAAATATAGCATGAGGGCAAGCTGAGATCACAAAATCAAAACCATCGAAGTAGAAAAAGCCACAGATAACGGGGAGGCTGAGGCAAGAGATTCGCTTCAGCCCTACAGTTTGAGGTTGCTGTGAGCTGTGATGCCATGGCATTCTACCAAGGGCGACACAGTGAGACTCTGTCTCAAAAAAAAAAAAGAAAAAGAAAAAGCCACAGACATGTGGGTTCAAGAGAGATTTCTAGTCCCATTCAAACAAGCTGTGATCAATATCAAATCAATTACCCTATCAGGCTCCTATTTTCCTTTTCTATAAAATAGGAGAGTCTCTTAACTCCAATTCCAGAATGCTTGGGAGGCAAAGCATCTACATTTTATTTAAGAACTCCACAGATTATTCTGAAGGACATCCTTAATAAAGAAGTTTCACTCTGTACCAGGCTAGAGTGCCATGGTGGCACCCTTGCTCACAGCAACCTCAAACTCCTGGGTTCAAGTGATCCTCCCGCCTCAGCCCCCCTAGTAGCTAGGACTACAGGGCCTGCCACTGGCTAATTTTTATATTTTTAGTAGAGATAAGGTCTTGCTCTTGCTTAGATTGGTCTTGAACCCCTGAGCCCAGTAGATCCACTGGCCTTGGCCACCCAGAGTACTAAGACTAGAGGTGTGAGCCACTGTACCTGGCCAAGTCTCAATAATTCTAATATCATAAAATAAACACATCACTTTTTTAATCTGAGAAAAATAAACTTTAAAAGGGTACTAAATGATATAAATCTGCTCAGAATAAAAATTTCTTTCTTATAATAAAAGCTTTGCTTCTGAAAGGGCTTTGAACAGATTTATAACAAACAGATTATGCAAATAAATTATTTTCTTTTTCAAAAGAGAGTCTTCCTCTGTCCCCTGGGCCAAAGTACAATGGCATCATCATAGCTTACTGCAACCTCAAACTCCTAGGCTCAAGTAATCCTCCAGCCTTGCTTGGCCTTCTGAGTAGATGGGACTCCAGGCACACATCACACACCCTGCTAATTTTCTTTTTTTGTACACGTGGGGTATTATTCTTCCTCAGGCTGATCTCCAACTCTTAGCATCAAGAGATCTTCCCACCAAAAAAAGAGAGAGAGATCTTCCCACGTTTGCCTCCCAAAATACTAGGAATAGAGGTGTGAGCCACCATGCTTTGCCTTAATTATACAAAAATATTCTTTGGTTTAAAAACTACATTTTCCTTAAGCACTCCCCAAAGCCTTCAAAATTTAAGCCAGGCATGACTGGCTGAGTCTGCTAGTCCTAGCTACTTGGCAGGATGTCAGGAGGATCACTGGAGCCCAGGGGTTCAAGGCTGCAGTGAGCTACAATTGCACCACTGCACTGGTGAAAGGGCAAGACCCTGTCTCTTAAAGATGAGGAGAGGGGTGCTTCAGTGCCAGCAAAGGAAGAGGAGGAGAGGAGAGGAAAGGATCGCTAGTAGAAAACGCCTGACCGAAGTCAGTAAACATGGAACAAGTGGGAACTCAGCCACCATGTATCTTGGGCATCATTCACCTTTTCTGATTCAGATTAAGAGGGATAAAATAACCACTGAAACAATTATTTTACCTTCATACCAATTTTAAAATGTTAGAATAAATCTCTTTCTCTGTGATAATAGTAAACAAAGAATTTTATAATACCTTTTATTTTGAAGAGAAAAATAGGGCCAAATGTCATGGCTCACACCTGTAATCCCAGAACTCTGGGAGGCCCAGGTGGGTGAACTGCATGACCTCACTGGTTTGAGACCAGCCTGAGCCAGAGTGAGACCTCGTCTCTAAAAACAGCCGGGTGTTGTGGTGGGCACCTGTAGTCCCAGCTACTCAGGAGACTGAGGCAAGAGACTTGCTTAAGCCCAAGTGTTTGAAGTTGATGTAAGCTGTGATGCCACAGCACTCTACTGAGGGCAACAAAGTGAGACTCTGTCTCAAAAAAAAAAAGAGAGAGAGAAATAAAATCCAAATTAAACTGTATGAATAATTAGCATTAATAGCTCTGCCACTTCCACCCCTCAGAGTTAACTCCTGTCACACTGACCCCCAGATCCACTCCAGTTACCTATAATTAAACAATGTACTCTCTACAGTATCTTCATCCTAACATAACCAAGAAACAGAGAATGAGAATGACTGAGCAGAAAACCCCGAGATGCAGCATCATGACAGGAGGGAGTAACAGCCAGAAGAAGAGACAGAGGAGCGCCCGGCCAAAGCTCCAGCCCCACATGATTCCACCTGCTTTCAACGAAACATGACTCCGGGTCCCAACCATGGTAATGGCACCAGAAGTGGTAATTCACTTCTAATATTAGTAGAGGAAACGTAGGTCTAACATTCATTCTTCACAGAAGCATGAACTGAGTTGGGTAGCAGGAGTGCAGACTGTACAGTGAAGCATCAGACATCAACAGTGGAGGGATCTGGAACCACCACTGCTTCCACACTGGTGCAACCCAGTGGCGCCTCTCCTTTACAATTACTGATCAACAGACCAATTAATTCAAGGAAGCTTTTTCCTTACCTAACAAAAAAAGGCAACACCACCATCATATTAAATGAACTTAATTAAGATAGCCAAAGGTCATTTGAAATTCAACAGAGGCAGATTTACAAAATAATGAGGATAGTTTATGAACACAGTATGATTTCCCAGAATGTTTTCCTGTGATAATTAGAAAAAGGCATGGAGAACAGAAAAAAATACATAAAATATTCTGAATCTTTAATAAGGCAGGCAATGGTTAAATCAATGTGGAGAAATTACATCATTTAGAACAAACATGGTTCCCAGCTTTGAAAAACTCACAACCATAAAGATGACAGGTAACTATTACTGCACCACAAGTTAAATGCTCTATAATGCACAAGATGCCTATGGAGTTGTTCTTGTAGAATTCTTCAAAGCCCAGTCTGAGTTACATTTAGGTGAGTTTAGTTAGGGATGAAAGGAAGTTAGCTGCACTATTTGTAATTTCATTTTTATAAGTTACATTGCACTGAAATTGATTAAAAGTTCAAGAAAATATTAAATATCCTTTTAAAAGAATTGTTACCATTAAGAATATTCTGCAAACTGTCTCAAAAGCTGACTTCCAAAAAATGTGGGGCAACAATGAATGAGTCCAGCAAAGTGAGGCACTAATTCCTTATGGGGGAAAACATTTTGCTTGTTCCCCCCTTTTCAGATAAAGCTCAGCAAATTAATAGTACTGCTTTATGGTCACAGGCTCCTAATACATATGACCACAGGTAATTCTGGTACGTCAAATCCACCTCCAATTAAAAAGGAAATGACCACAATAACATATAACCTTTCCAAAGACTTTAAAAATCTATGCACATTACACACTCTGTAAATTTATCTAATAATTTGTCTCTTAAAGAATTTTCATTAATTGGTCAGATATACTTGCTCCCCCTGCACTTGAAGAAATCATGATCCCCAAATAATTGATTTTTCTTAAAATAATAATAAATTGTGTTCACATTTATTATCACTAGCATTACTGACTCCACAGCTTCCTAGTATAAACAACATTCACAAAGTCACTAATGCCCAAGATCACTTTAGCGTTCTTAGGAGCAACTGGAACATTTAAAGCGTTGGTGGAATTATAATTAATCACACAACTTAGCTAAAAGCAACCCAAGCTATTGGCAAGACTGTTCAGTGAATGCCAGCTGGGCTCTGTGGTTCCTCTAAATGTATTTCTAGTATTCTACAAACTATCCACTTCAAGAGAATCTGTTATCTTTAACAACTTCCCCTAAATACTAAAGCAATAAATTGACTAATTGGTAATTCTCTTTTCCTTGTTAAAAACAATGGTTTCTCTACTTTTTTTTGTTCTAAGTACCTCTTAGAACTCAATTAGGTAAAACATAAAAATTGTGAAACACGTTCTCAATATATGTATACTTACTTATAAATTATATTTTATATTATAAACATATATCAAAAAACCCCAAAATAGGGCAGTGCCAGTGGCTCAAGGAGTAGGGTGCCAGCCCCATACACTGGAGGTGGTGGTTTCAAACCCGGCCCCGTCACAAAAAAAAACTACAAAAAAAACTGCAAAAAAACCCAAAAATAATTAAGAAAAAACATAAATAGCCATAATCTCCCCACCTTACTTTTTTTTGCTTCTTTTTTTATTGTGCTAAAATCCACATAATATAAAAATTACCTTAACCATTTTAAAGTGTATAATTTACTGACATTTAGTACCTTTATAATGTGCAACCATCACCACAACCTAGCTCCACAACATTTTTATCACTCCAAAAGGCACCTCCACCCACTGAGCAGTCACTCCTCAGTCTACTCTCCCCCAACCCCTGGCAACCATGCACCCGCTGATGGTCTCAATGAATTTGCCTCTTCCAGATTATTTCACATAAATGGAATCATATGTGACCTGCTGTGTCTGGCTTCCGTTATCAGCTCAATGCTGTAACATGTATCCACATGAGTTCATGGACATTTGGGTTGTTTCCGCCCCTTTTGGCTATTGTGAATTGTGCTGTTATAAACATCAGTGCACAGGTTTTGGTTTAAACGCCCATTTTAAACTCTTTTGGGTATATATATCTAAAACTGGAATCACTGGATCTTATGGTAACCTCCCCGTTTAACTTACTGAGGAACCAGCACACTGTTCCCAACAAGAGGTACACCACTTCCCTTTCCCACTAGCAATGTACAGTGAAGAGAATTGCTTAAGTCCGAGTATTTGAGCTGTGATGCCACATGTCCCATGTCCCATTTTACTATAGGCAACTAACTGGTCGAGAATACAATTAAACCAAAAAACCAAATGGTCTATAAATGGACATGTTTTGACAACTTACACTGCTCACCAACCTTTTTGCTGAAAGACAGACTCTTACTGAAAGGTTAGACCGGTACAGCCGGTTTTTCTTTCTTTTTTCAACAACCACGCCCCTGACAATTGATAATTTTTCTAGGACTAGACTGACCCAAGGGAACCAACTTAATGGATACTAAACAACCAGGTTCCCTTCAAAGAATGTGAAAAGGCTCTGGGAATGAAAGGTCATATAAATTTGGGACCGTGACAAGCACAATAGGAAGCCAATGCCAGTTCCCAACTGAAGCTATGGGGGGAATGAAGAGGAAAATCCCCGTCTGCACTGTGCAAAGAGAAGGGAGGAAGGAGTCTGCAAATCCTTGAATACTGACACGTTATAATTCCATGGGGCCTACCTAGTACTTTATTTCCTGACCTTCACTAGTCTATTGTCTGTGATTGTTTGTTTAAAATAAAGCCTGTTTGAGATACTCTGGGTTAAGTTCTGATTGGTGGATCCAACAAACTCCTATTAAAAGAGGCTCTTGACTACCTTAATTCTGTTTATTTCCCTTGCTAGCTTTAAATAGCTTAAAGGGGCTCTACACAAGTTATTGAATTTAAGTACCTTGCACAAGAAACTTTAAACAAAATGTGCCAGTATTTTTTAATCACATTTTTATAGCCTTCATAAAACATTTTCTTCCTTGTAAAGACTCTGCAATTCTTTCAGAGTAGACCTCAAAAGACGATCTTTCAACTTGTTCCCAGTGCCTGCTTTTCTAAATCTATGTAACAGAATTCTTGAGCTTTCTCTCTTTCAAACAGAAAGCTAAATGCAACTGTACTGTGGCCAATATAATAGTTTCACAATCATCTGGGAAAAAGCCTAGCTCAAGTCAAGATTCACATGCTTTCCCTACTCCAGAGTTTTAGATTACCCATTCTACGCAACAATCCCCGTAGCACCTAAAATGTTTATCTCAGACATCCCAGTGGCTCCCGCATTGCCAGCACTCTGGGAGGCCCAGGCACAGTTGGAGACCAGTCTGAGCAAGAGCAAGAGCAAGATCCCATCTCTACTAAAAATAGAAAACTGAGGCAAGATGATCTCTTCAGCCCAAGAATTAGGAGGTTGCTGTGAGCTAAGATGATGCCACAGCACTCTACCCAGGGTGACACAGTGAGACTCTGTACTCAAAAAAATAAATAAAATAAAATGCTTATCTCTTATTCTAGAATTACAAATACATCAAAGTTTCACATAATAGAGACCAGTTAGTTAGTAACTTCTAATCAAAAACTAATACTGTAACAAACAACACTTCTAGCCAAACTACACATCTGTTAAGCTACACACATTATCATTTCACAGTAACTCCAAAGACACGGGGCATGACATTTTAAGTTATCTCTAGCATCTACTCAAAATTACAAGTTTATACAGAGAAACATGAGTACTATGTTCTATTGGAAAAAACTGTAATAAAACAGACATACATAAAAAGGCAAGTAAACACATTTTCTTTCAACTCAGTTGAGACAATCTCAATCAAATTCTTACTACGCTATGGGCTTTCTAAAGCCTACTAGCAAGACTCCAGATTGTAAAAATATATTTAAACTCATATAAAGCATTCTAATAATACCAAACTGACACATTTATTACACAATTACTTCTTGTCTTTGGGATCTGGTAATAGTAAGTGAACTTACATTCATATATGGCCATATGAGAACTTATTTGACAACCCATCCTTGAACATGTAACTCCCCCTTTTGTCTCTCCCCCATACAAATGAAAATAATCTTATCCAGGGCAGGACTGACTCCATTAGTGCTTTCTAAGCAAAATCCATCTCCAGTCTAGAGTTTTTCTGACCCCATAAAGGAAATCACTTTGACCAACAGTAAAAGCAGACTCTCAAGAAGTGAATCTATGAGAACGATGAATCTATGAAGACTGCCTCTATGCAGCCTCTGTAACTGATGAAAATACCAAATGTTTCATCAACTTTAAATAAGCATGGTACAACACAAGGACATACTGTAATTATTAAGTATTATTAATATTTTCAGAAAACTGAGTTTGAAAACAATTCTTAGCACTATTCCTCATTGTGGCTTGCAAACAAGATTTTTACCTGCAGGCCAGGGGCAGCGGCTCACACCTGTAATCCTAGCACTCTAGAGTGGGCGAGGCAAAGGATGGCTTGAGTTTTGAGTTTAGGAGCTCAAGACAAGACTGAGCAAGAGCAAGACCCTGTCTCTATTAAAAACAGAAAAAATTAGCTAGGCATTGTGACATGTGCCTGTAGGTCCAGCTACTTAGGAGGGTGAGGCAAGAGAATTGCTTGAGCCCTGGAGTTTGAGGTTGCTGTGAGCGAGGCTGACACCATGGCCCTCTAGCATGGAGCAATAGTGTGAGACTCTGTCTCCAAAAAAAAAAAACAGACACAACATTTTCACCTGCAGAGTATTTGAGCAACTCTCTTAAATAAATAATAACTATCTTACATGTTTATTATTTAGAAACTTTAAAATTGGCAGAAATGTTAGCCATCTGTTATCGATGAGTTAATCTTTGCAAGACCTTAAGAATCTAGAAACTCTGAATTTCACCTTTTATACTCCTAGCTGGTCATGAAAGGTTATAACTAACAGCAAAGATCTTTTTTTTTTTTTTTTTTAGTGTAAATAGTTTTTATTTGCTCATATGCCATGAAAAGACCAGAAAAGTAATATGAATTGCTTTTATAAAACATTTCTAATATTGCTAAGAAGCAGGCCCATTAATAGACAAATAGAAAAGAACATGCCAACATTATTGTCTATTTGTAGAATAATAAATAGGCAATTACTTTAACATACTCATATCAGCATTGAGTTTTGGAAAACAGCAACAGCAAAGATCTTTAAATGAAGATACCCAAGATCTCTCAGAAATAAATTTATGTAAGTAGTGATTACCTTTTGAATTGGAAGAAAAGCTCTGAATATTAAAGCCCAGGACCTGGAATCTTTCTTACCTGTGCTTCCCAGAATCAGACCTTCAAAACTGAGAGATCTGTTTCAGTGCTTCTGACTGAAAATCAGCAAAAGGTCAATTCTCAAAGAGAAAGTTAAGTAAATGATCTCAGTCCATCAGGCTATTTAGGCCAAAAAGGAATTACTAGGAACTATTATCTACCATCTCAACAGAATCTGTCAACCTTGAAGATCAGAGAGCTTTGAGATAAAGTTTCTTTCTTTTGATCTCCTACCTCTAATGTCTGAAATGCTGTATCTAATAAAATAATTCACAGCTGGAATCTTGCGTAAGAAAGAGATACTCTCTAGTCCCTTTCACATAGTGGTTTTCTCCACTTGCGCATTTATGTGCTAAAGCAGAGGGACGGCATCTAACACAGCCAAAGGGTACTACCCAGAATATCCATAGATTCATTTCCCTGGCCTGTGACCTAGTTTACCATGAATCAAATCTAGGCCTAGAACTCTATACACAGCATCTTTTCAAACGTTTACAAGTAATCTGATGACCTTGTATGTGCAATCTTTCAAGTGAGATAGATAAATCATAAGGGGAATGCTAGGATAAAAGGCTGCTGATTAAATGATTGTTGTTGGCCTACAGGAAAGTTTCAACTAAAATAAGGTTGAGATATGTCCTCCTGGCTCCAGACAAAGAACTATGCCATGCTCATTGTTTTCTATTAAAAACCCACTTTTGGGGTGACGCCTGTGGCTCAAGGAGTAGGGCGCCGGTCCCATATGTCACAGGTTGCAGGTTCAAACCCAGCCCTGGCCAAAAACCACAAAAAAAAAACAACCCACTTTTGAAATCAGCTGTTAAAGAGTACTCATTTCCGACCAGTAAAGATGTTTGTATTTAGGTTGAGAAATGCCCAATCCCAGATTCAAAAGGCAATTACCCGGAGAACTTTTCTAGCACAGGGAGAATATGGGAGAGAAAAACTATTTGACAAGGTAAGCATGCATGCGTGTACAAGATAATAATCCCCCTCCCCCAGGTGCTCTCTTTTTATTGTTAACCCCAAGTGCTTTTAAACATCATTTTTGAATTGCCAGAAATTTGAGACTTGAAAGCACTAGACAGATAGCATATGCTATTTTTAACTGTGACAACTTGGTTAAAAAGAGCCAATGTTATATCCAACCATCTATTGGCTCTAGATACAAAGTTTAGGAATGGGGGTGTCGGGGAGAAGAGACTTTACTAAAACAGATTACATCTGACACGATCGAACACCCTCTCCCAATTTTCCTGAAATTATCTCTAACTAAGATGCTAATCTTGATGTTCCTTCACCATCTCACTTTTCCTGATTTGTTTCTTTTGGAAAAACAGAAAAAAAGAAAGTTAAAAATGAAGTTTCAAAAGCGCTATCTTCAAAAGATTTGGAGCAAGGCAAGAAAGCAAGAGTGTCTGTTTTTGCCCTAAGTCACCCAAATGAGGCACTAACTTGAGAATATTTTCATCTTAACAAAGCAACTTGCATCCAAATTCCAAAGGACACTAGATATCCTAAAGGAAACCATGAGAACTAAATCTATAAAAGCATGCCATATAAAAAATACCCAAGCTCCCATGAAACTGCACTGCTCTTAACCTCAGAGTTATGAATACGGAACATCACCCTTTAGTGTTGTGGCCACTATCTTTAGGAAATTCTTTCATGGGAACAACATCCTTCGTAATTATCATCAGACAATCTCTAACAAAAAAGTAACACTATATTGATTTTTTTTTTCACTCCAGACTCACGCCCCGCGCCTCTATATTGAATTATTGAAAAAGTATTTTCCACAATCTTTTAATCAAGACTAAAACAACAAAAGGCAAAGAACAGAATAGAATATCATTTTGTAAAAATTCACATTTTTTGAGTTTTTGGCAATTTCCCAAGACACATGTTCTGCTTCCTTGTGCCTGCTGAAAAACAACTCGACTTAAAAGCTAATATGATATAAGAATAGCAGAACTCAACTTATTTTTAACTGGAAAAAAAGCTTCATTTACGAGTTGTTTTTTCCATCAAAAATTGGGCTTCAAAGATTTCAAATACACGAGACTCCTAGTATTTTCACAAAAGTAAACTTCTAAAATGCTCAGACAAAATAACCTATTAGATCTACTGTAAAATCATTATATAAAAAGAAAACAGGCCAGGCACAATGGCTTACACCTAGAAGGCACTGGAAGGCTGAGGCAAGAAGACTATTTGAGGTCAGGAGTTCAAGACCAGTCTAAGCAAGAGCAAGACCCTGTCTCTACGAAAAGTAGAAAAATTAGCTGGGTGTTGTGATAGTATGTACTTAAGAGTCCCAACTACTTGTATGGCCTCAGGCAGGTGGATCACTTGAGCCCAGAAGTTTGAGGTTGTTGCAAGCACTGCACCCTAGCCTGGTAAACAGATGGAGATCTTGTCTCAATAAAAAGAAAAAAGAAAACCTTTCCGAGAAGAGGCCTATTTTTAAAAGGCCACTGATGCAGGCCAGGCACCATGGCTCATGCTTGTAATCCTGACACTCTGGGAGGCCGAGACAGGTGGATTGCCTGAGCTCAGGGGTTCGAGACCAGTGTGAGCAAGAGCAAGACTGTCTCTAAAAACCAGCCAGGCACTGTGGCGGGCACCTGTACTCCCAGCTACTAGGGAGGCTGAGGCAAGAGAATCACTTTGAGCCCAGGAGTTTGAGGTTGCTGTGAGCTATGATGCTACAGTACTCTACAGAGAGCAACAAAGGGAGGCTCTGTCTCAAAAAATACGATAAAATAAAAGGCCACCATTAATTACCATATACAACCTTTACTGACCTATCTATAAGGTGTGGTGAAAAAAATACCACATACCACACCAAGATTTGACATTTTGATGTGGCAATTGTCACAACAAAAACATTAGGAAGATTCCTCAGATCAGAAGTCTTTCTGCATACTCTACGTGACCTGATTGCGACATGAATTCAAAAGCCTCTCTAGTGACAGTGAAGACCATTAACTCATAAGTCTTTTACTGCTGCTTAGCACATTTACCATGAGCACTCCTTGTTACATCTCCTTCCAGGATTATTTAGACACAGTTATTTAGCTACAGTTCATTTGTGTTACTGCCTAGAATATGTTAAAGCAAATCTAAGCAAACTGTGAAGAATTTGGACACAGAATTCTTTATTTTCAAAAACCCCCCATTAAAGCAACAGTTGAGAGCAGATAACATTTTAAGAAAGTCTTCCTTTATATTTACTACGTATTACCAGGAAAGGCTGTGTCAAATGTGTTATGTAAACTACTTTGTGACTGCAGACTTCACTCTTTCCAATATGCTAATTACAACCTACTGTCGTGGTGTTAATGGTAATATCAACCTCTAAGTCATAAAAGTCAAATAAAAACTTTTCTTAAATAAAAAGTTCAACTGGGAATTAAAGTAAAAAAGATAAAAGTATATTTCTAGCCTACTACATTTCCCGCATCTACATATTATCTAAGCACTTATTAATCTTTCTCCACTATCTAGAACCATAAAAGTGGACTGTGATCACTCAAGACGTTTCCATTTTATAAATTAACTCAAATGGTATAAAACTTACTAAGAAACAGAAACACTGGCAATCATACATGTTCTAGGTGAGAGGTATGAAATAGCAGAGCTGGCAAGACCATATTGTCAGAGTGAAAAGGAATAAAGTTGAGTTTTAAAGTCTTCCTTTTTATGGAGCTTTTGTTTTTAAGAGTTGAACACAATCATTGTTAAATCTAAATTCTTACCTAGAACATTAATTTTCGCTCTCATAAAAACAGTACGAATACACATTTATGGATACGGAAAGTGTGGGGAGCAATGACCAAAGCAGAAGCCATGGTTACCATATTTACACATACTCTTTGCTGTGTTTCAGTGCCACATGATCGGATTCAAAGTAATAAACATCGGGATCATCGTCTTCCTCTTCCGTAACGTGCTGACTGGCACTCTCTTTGGCAGGTGGCAAATGTCCAATATTGGGTCTTGCCTCTGAAGGTGGCATACTCAGTCCTCCACTTCTGCAATTTTGAGAGTCACAAAATATCTCTTTCTCATTTTGAGAAATTTCATCAGCATTTGTAGGAGATTCACTTACATTATCACCAACAGTTGCACTTGTTTCATTCAGACTAAGGTTACTCTCCTCAAATTGTCCATTTTCTCTGCAGGGAGAACTGTTTTTGGTAGGACTACCTCTGGTAGGGGCAGCCCTTCGTGGTGAGGTTCTCAGGGTGTAACGATGTTCTTGAGGTTCTGATAAAGACATCATTTGAGCTGAAACACAGTCTAAAACTGAAGACGGTTCTGGTTCTCCAGAGACTGGCATACTCTCAAGACTTATGTCTAGGTCGTTATTGGTGCTTTCATTACACTGCTCTTTTGAGGCACTGCTATCTCCCACCACATCTACTTCTTCCTCAGAATCCCTTACAAATGACTGAATTCCAGAAAAGGGGCCTGGAGCTGGCTCAGCAGTCAGCTGATTAACATGTTCCACAGGCAGGCAGGCAGTTACTGTTTTGTGGTCCTCCAACTTGACCTGCACGTCTGAGTCTGTGCAAGGCACGTTATGGTCTATATAACTGTCCTCCTTCCTACTATCAGGGAACACTGAAGTCTGGGTATCCAAATCCCCATTTTCAGCTACTGATTTCTCCTGCAGCACATAGGAACCAGTGCTGTTGTGTTTAGTGTTCCCATCAAGCTGGCAGTCATCACAGTTTATAACAGCTGCATCACTGTCATCGACACCATTGACAGCCAGATAGCCTGTGATATCTTCAACTATTGCAGAATTAAGTGGCCCTTCCTCACTGACATTCACCTTTTTAATTTCCCTTTTCTCACAATCATCCAGTATAAGACATCGACAAGCTCGTTTAGTCCCTTGCAAATCCGCATCATTGTCCACTACCGTAGTCCTCTGTTCTCCCGATTCCTTGCCTGGTTTTATAGGTGAATCTTCTTCTGAACTGTTTGGTGCTTCAGCTCTAAGACAACGCTTAATTCTTTTTAAGACTGGTGAAACAGGTTCCGCTGGCCTTCTCTCACAATTTTCTATAGCCTGCCTCTCTGTGTTATCCTTTTCAGAAGAAGAAAGTCCTCTTTTCCTAGGGCTTACCCATGATTCTCGGGTACTCTGCTGTTTTAAATCAGTGGTTCTTCCATTATTATTTCCTTTCTGAATTTGCACAGGCTCTGGTCTCTTCTTTGGTGATCTTGATCTCACTTGAGAATGAGAAGAGATTTCTTCAGGGTGAGCAATGCTACGATTCCTTAAAGTTCTACCACAAAAAGATTCATCCAAGCCGTTTAAACCCACTGTTGATCTTGTAACACGAGTAGATCGGGAAGCAGCCATACTATGGCAAGTCCCTACAATACGGTCATCATGATCCACTCATTGGGAAACCTTCAAAAACGTAAACAAAATAATGAGAAAAAGGTAATAGTTAATATACCTAAAACAAAAGCATACAGCTATAACTTTTTAATCCAAGTACAGCCAATATTAATAAATTATGTAGTAAAAATTCTTTTGTTCACATTTCCAATAACGCTATTAATGATAGCTAACAATTTCATGGCACTTAACATGTTCCATGAATCTTCTATATGTTTTCTATATACATTAACTCACTTACATCTCACAATTCAGACAGATGCTACTATCACCCATCCCTACTTTACAAATGAAGGGATGGAGGCGAAGACAGTTTGACGAGTCCGTCCAATGTCACAGTGCTGGTAAGGCAGGATGAGGCTCTGGAGAACCAGGCTCTTCACCTGGCTCACTGACTGTCTGCCCCTCAGATAGGCACAAAAGATCCAGAAAGGTCCATCTTAAACATAGGATTCATCTTAATTAAAATAATAATCTTAAATTTATATAGCATTTATCTTATAAAAACTATTCTAATCATTTCTCACATTCTTCCAATAGAGAAGATAGGCAAGCTCTCGTCTTTTTAATTCACTCTAACTAAAATGAGTTTCAGGGTCAAATCTGGCATGATAATAAACAATCTGGCATTCAAAAATTTCTGGGTGTACCAGAAGGAAAAAAATCCTTTTATCATAAGGACACTTGTACTAGACTGTTTATTGCAGCTCAATTTACAATTGCCAAGATGTGGAAACAACCTAAATGCCCACCAACCCAGGAATGGATTAACAAGCTGTAGTATGTGTACACCATGGAATACTATTCAGCCATTAAAAAATGGAGACATTACAGCCTTTGTATTAACCTGGATGGAAGTGAAACACATTATTCTTAGTAAAGCATCACAAGAATGGAGAAGCATGAATCCTATGTACTCAATTTTGATATGAGGACAATTAATGACAATTAAGGTCACGGTGGGGGTGGAGGAAGGGGAGAGCAGAGAGAGAAAGAAGGAGGGAGGGGTGGGGAAAGGAAGAGCAGAGAGAGGGAAGAAGGGAGGGGGGTGGGGGCTTGGTGTGTGCCACACCTTTTGGGGGGCTAGACACGATTGCAAAGGGACTTTACCTAACAAATGCAATCAGTGTAACCCCAACAATAAAAAAAAAAAAATTCTGGGTGTAATAGAATTTTTTGTAGTGAAATTGGTGGACAGAAATCAAAATCCTAGCTTGTGTTAGCTAAGAACAGAACAAAGCAAAGCCTCCCTAATCTCTAGAAATAACGCCATAAATTAGCAAGCAAAAGGAAGTATTCTAAAGAAGACAGAAGAAAATAGGAAAGAAGCCCCTGAAGTGAACACTCACACCTGAGAAACCAGGAGCACAGGTGTAATCACGCTCCTCCTCAGAACTCCTGTGCATGAACGTTTTCTGGTGTGGCTGCTTGGTGTTTTTAAGACAGAAACATAAGGATGTGAGAAAATGCCCCCAATTGATCCATTCGGATGAACACCAAAAGACTTCGTGCTGTTTTACATGTTTTCCGATGGTTCTCCCAACAAGCAGAATAAGGGAGCTGTTAACATTTCAAGCCCCTTTCCCCCGCTCCTCTTCTATTTACCTTTCACAAGACACTCTGCAGCCACCTCATTTAGAATGGGGTATAGAATGGCTGCTGGGAAAGGGGTCGGTAATGGCTGTAGTGCCAAGTTTCAAAATCCCGTCCTCCTGCCTATGGTCATTCCTCCAAACAGCCTACCTCTCACATAGCCCTCCGAAGGACATTCCAACCCTCTCCAAAAATCAAATGACTACTATCCCTCCTTTGCCTCGATGAGTAACTGATCTGCAGTAGTGGAAAGCTTAGATGTATAGAAGGGAAAATGCTCCCACATACAAAAAGGCTTATTAAAGGAAATTGCCTCCTGGTTCCTGCCTGCTGACAAATGAATTGAGAAAGTGCCCAGCAAATGATTTAAAGTTGCTTGAATCTGGTTTTGTTTCAGACTATTGAATATTTTTAAATTTTTAATAATTAACAATTTTTAAAAATCTTACAAAGTTCACAAAATCAGCCCTGGAATTAAAGTATGATTATTTGTTCTAGAGAATTTCATAGCCATAAAGTGAAAAATATGCAACACAAATCAGAACTTAGAATACATTTCTTACACTAAACTTTTACTTGTTTTTAGATTTATCAATGGAACCTCTGACATGTTACTCATTTTTGCTAATTATCTTGTCATCAAGATTATAGTCTTCTGTTTTTATTCATGGGTTTGTTTTTTTTTTTGAGACAGAGCCTCAAGCTGTCGCCCTGGGTAGAGTGCTGTGGCATCACAGCTCACAGCAACCTCCAACTCCTGGGCTCAAGCGATTCTCCTGCCTCCACCTCCCAAGTAGCTGGGACTACAGGCGCCTGCCACAACGCCCGGCTATTTTTTGGTTGCAGCTGTCACTGTTGTTTGGCGGGCCCGGGCTGGATTCAAACCCACCAGCTCAGTTGTATGTGGCTGGCGCCTTAGCCGCTTGAGCCACAGGCACCGAGCCTATTCATGGGTTTTTAAACACTGAATGTCCCATTGATTTCCACTTTTAATTACAAAAAACATAAATTTCAAATGATTTTTTGTTTGTTTGTTTGTTTAGTGGGCTGGGCTGGGTTCAAACCCGCCAGCCCCGGTGCACGTGGCCAGAGCTCTAACCATTGAGTTACAGGCGCCCAGCCTCAAATGTTTTAAAAGAACACAAACTGAAAAAAATTAAAAGCAACGTGTTTGTTTCATGTACCCAAATCTGAAGTTCTCAAATTTGAAGACTCCTGACTTTTAACTATTAAATATATAGGTAAATAAACTAAAAAATATTAATAAGCTAATTTTATAAATTACTTACAAAATACAAACCAGTATCTTTATGCTAATTTAAGTGTTCATGATTTATTGTTCAAGATTAACACCAGTAATTAAATTACAGAAAATTAGTATTTTATAAACACACACAAAAGAATCTGTTAATCTTTGTTTTAAAATGCAATGCCAAATAAGGACATATAAAGCCTTAAATGAGTCTAATAACAGGGCTTCCTAGAGCTTTCCTTTCCACACCAATACAAATGAAAGCAAAATCTCTTTTATTACAAACTTCTAAAAAGAGACTACTTTGGATGAAATGCATGTATTTTAGTAGTACTCAGAACCTCTAACAGAACATATATACAAATAACTATAAAATACCACCTACAATGAGGGGCTATCATATTTCTTCACCATTCTAGTGATTAAAATGTTAAAACACTGATTAATATGAAAGACTTAAGAAAATGTCAAAACACTTATTAGTATAAAAAATTAAATTTCTCTTTCTTTTTGCTCCCTAAAAATGGTATCTCGTTCAACAATTACAATGAAGCCTGAATTCTAGGGCTTTCAAGTCCTGCACTATTGGGAGTGTATTTAAAGAGAACCTGTTTTGTGACAAGGATATTTTTAGTACCTCAGAGTCTTGCAACTCAATCATTGGCACCTCCTGGAAACTCGTTAGAAAGAAAGACGGTCAGGCCCTGCCGCAGGCCTACCACAGGCCTACCACTGAATCACACCTTTGGGCGATTCATTCGCACTGCCTTATTAGATCACTATACTCAGACAGAATTCTAGTATTAATAAAATAACAGTCATCAAGTTCCAAACTAAATGAGATCTGTTCATAGTATGCCCTTTAATTCCTTACTGGTTCCCAATAATAAAAATTTTATAAATAAGGCAATGATCCCTCTGGCTAAGGAAACACCAAAATCTCTTGCCTGAAATCAACATATGACATGCACTTGAGGTAATAAACTGGTTAAATCGAGATTAGAGGTAAATAAAATTACTAATCTTCTCTTTGATGATCTTTTCTTTCTGTTCTAATCTTTTCCTGTGTATCTCTTATATTTTGTGTAGGCAATACTTTCTAGAGTTAGCTAATAAACTAAGCAAGAAATTCAATTAACAAAAAAGGGCTAAAAAACATCTAGAATAGCCAGGTGCAGGAGTGTGCACTCACAGTCCCACCCACCCTCGAGGCTGGGGTTGGAGGATCACCTGAGCCCAGGAGTTGGAGAACAGCCTGGGAAACACAGATTATGTTATGTCTTAAACAAAAAAAATCTAGATTAACTCACTCAAGATTCAACATTGTTTCTCCATGCCTGGCAAAGTATCACAGGCTAAAGGAGTCGTTTTCATCATTTTAGCTACAGAACACAAAGTTACTGAAGAATCCAATTAAGAGGTTTGGCGCACAAAATCACTATATATTCCTGCCAAATATTAAGTTGCTAAGGGAACAGAAATGAACTAAATAGAATTAAACAGGGGGTAAGTGGTGAAAACCCTACCTAGAGCCCATTCGGAATTACAAATGCAATCTCTCTAGTTTTAGAAGTAAGGGAAATCAATTAATGTATGGATAAAACCCAACCTAACAACTAAAGTTTTTCCTCTATGCTCTCCACCAAATAGTCAGTGGAACTTTCTAGACTACAGAAAGAAGAGAATGTGATAATTCACTGGAAATAACCAAACTCCCTTCCTCTCTTCCCCACGCCCGTAGGTTTTCATCCTATTGGAGGGCAGGTCACTCAAACTTCAGCCTGTCTATTCACAGTAAGCCCCAAACCCCACCCATAATTTTCCTACCCACTTATTTGCTGTTAAAATACCCTCACCTAAATTTGAATCTATTATTACCCAAATCTGACTATAGAATTCTGAAACACTCTCTAAAACATTATCTGCTGTGTTTCAGATCATAAATTCCTAGCCCTGTGGATCACATCCATAGAATTACATCCAAAAAAAGGCTCATTTAGCGATACACCACTCTGGATATTTAAGAGAAAGAAATTCTTAAAAAATATTTCAAAGTCCCTTGGCTGTAAAGCTTTGTTCCTACTATAACCACCAAAGTAGTATATTTTATTTTGGAAATTGAGGAGTTGGTAATCCTCCATCAACGTAAATGTTCTAGTTAATATTTATTATCATAATACTTAGTTTTATTAAATGAACAAACAAACCAGAGTAAAAGGAAAAAAGAGAACAAGAGCAACTGGTAAGTGTCACCAATATTTTGCTGGGTATAAGGCACATCCACATTTTTTGCCCAAATTTTTATTTTTTTTTTTTTTTAGAGACAGAGTCTCACTTTGTCCCCCTCGGTAGAGTGCTGTGGCATCACAGCTCACAGCAACCTCCAGCTCTTGGGCTTTAGGCGATTCTCTCACCTCAGCCTCCCGAGCAGCTGAGGCTATTTCTTTTTCTTATTGCAGTATTCAAACTTGCCACCCTCCGTATATGAGGCCAGCATCCTATTCACTGAGCCACAGGCACTGCCCTTTTTGCCCAAATTTTAAGGAAAAAAAATAACCTTTTGTTTTAATTTTTCAAAGGAGGGTGAAAGCGGCTGTGTACTGGCACCTCCTCCTCTGCAAGAGGAGCCCAGCAGGGCAAGGTGCAGAGTGGCTGATGCAGAGGAGCAGGGAGCGTGCTGGGCGGCAGGTGAGAGTGGACCAGACACCCTGAGCTCCTGACCCGGCCCAGATGTCCTCTCCTGGCCCAACCTTGTCCCCATATCCTCTTATTTCCTATTCCCACCCAGTTGTGTGGGTGGGAATGTGGCCACAGCTGCCCCGCTGAGACCCCTGGCAGGTCTGCCTCGGTGACGTTGGTGTGAGATGTCAGCGATGGCCCTGCCTGCCCCAGGCTCCTGACTGTAGATCCCGCCCTTTCCGGGCTGCCTTTCTCTCTGGCAGCTGGGCCTATTCTAAGTCCCCAGGACCCCAAACAGAGCAGGAAGCCTTTTCTGGTGATACCCCACTGAAGCACTCTGTATTTACATTTCTCTTCAGTGACTAGACAGTGACCTCCTCAAGCCATCCAGACCTTGGGCATTCAGTAACGTGTTCAGAACAAAACACATATTAAACATGCAAACCCTAGAAATTACTGGAGGCTGGTTAAAATGGGAGTCCTGACTCACACTCAAATACACTGAATCAACTGTCCAGGAGCAAGATCTGGGTATCCATTAACAAGCATCATAGATGGTTCTTCCTATTGGCAGGTTTGGGAAATTACACCAACACAACACCTTGAAGGTTTGGACAAGTCATAGGCTCAAAATTACAACCTCTGGACTCAGGTACTCCTTGAGCTTTCATGCTTCGCTGCCAGCTACCCTTGCAGACAGAAACTTCATGGGGACTGAGGCCCCAGGTCACAATAACTGGCTGCTAGCAGAACAGGGGCCCTGGTTCAGGGATCTTCCCCCTCAGTGTGGTGTCCCAGAAGCTTCAGAGTGGAGCCAGCTGCATGACAGACGAGACAGCCCAGAAAGGGCAGGGATCTACCACCAGGGGCTATCCCCTAATACCAGCTTACTGGGAAATAAGCCTATCAAGATTCTCAGCGGGGCTGCTTTGGGCACATTCCCACCAATAGACACGAGTGGGAATAGGAAAAGAGAGGGTGTAGGGACAAAGGTGGGCCAGGATGGGACAGCTGGGCAGGTCAGGTGCACAGGTCACCTGAACCTCTCTCACCTGCTGCCCAGCTTGCCCCAGCCTCTCTGTATCAGCCCACTCCACACCTCATGCCTGTCTGCCTGTCATGAGAGGAGGCGGCACCACTGCGCAGCACTTCTGCCCTCTCTGAAGAGGCCCAACACTAACCTCACATCACCACCTATCCACTTTCAAGATGGTGGTGGCAGCTGTGTCCCACACAATCAGCCAGGAGGCTCCTGCAGCTGAGATGCCTATAGGGCCAAGGGGTGGGCAGGGAGGGGAGAGCATGAAGCTGGAATGATTATCGTGTTCCAGGGTATTATCTTGCATACGGATATTGTTTGTTTGTTTGTTCTGAGACAGAGTCTCAAGCTGTTGCCCTGGGTAGAGTGCTGTGTCATCACGGCTCACAGCAACCTCCAACTCTTGGGCTCAAGCAATCCTCTTGCCTCAGTTTTTCTATTTTTAGTAGAGATGGGGTCTCGTCCTTGCTCAGACTGGTCTTGAATTCATGAACTCAAGCAATCCACCCACCTCAGCCTCCCAGAGTGCCTGGATTACAGGCGTGAGCCACCGCACCTGACCACATACAGATATTGTTGCTGCTTTCTAGAGTTAACACTTTTAATGCATAAGCATAAATAAAAGAATTTTTAAAAATTATATAGATACAGAATTAGTACTACTCACATATAATATGCATCCTTATATTTCCTCAAAAATTTGGGCAAAAAAATGCACATTATACATGGCCATTATAGTACTTTTCTAGTTGTCTAGAACGTAAACATGAGGTGTTTGATAATTTTCAGGTTCTGTATGTCATCTACTTCTTTTAAGACAAATCACTTCAACTGGGTAATTATCACAGTATCTATAGGATTGAAACTATAGTTTCAATTATCACAGTAAAAGGATGAAAACTAGGGACCCAACCACACAATTCAACTTAAGGTTCTTTTTTTTTGAGACAGAGTTTCACTATGTTGCCCTGGGTAGAGTGCCATGGCTCACAGCTCAGAGCAACCTCAAACTCTTGGGCTTAAGTGATTCTCTTGCCTCAGCCTCCCAAGTAGCTGGGACTACAGGCGCCCACCACAGCACCCGGCTATTTATTGTTGCAGTTGTCGTTGTTGCTGTCCCGGGCAGGGTTCCAACCTGCCAGCCTTGGCGTATGTCACAGGTGTCATAACCACTGTGCTACGGGCGCCGAGCCCAACTTAAGGTTCTTAATATTCACCTCTTTTAAGTCTGGTAACTCTACTATGTCCTGTCTTATAGAAATGTCTTCTTTTTTTTTCCCATTAAGAGAAGCAGATGTACGACAGATAGTGATAAATACACAGATAGAAGTGAATGTATATGCACTTAAAAGACAGCTGGGAAGAAAGAGAAGTCAAGGGTTTCACAATGCCATTGGAATCAAATGGTGTCAGTGGTAGACTTGATCTGGAGATCCCAAAGTACTCAAATGCTTCATTTATCCCCCTTTTGGGAAAAAAAGTGGGAAAATAGTTCATCTCTAACCCATATCCTACAGCTTTACACTCTTATAAACACCCAGCCAAACTACACAATTTTCTACAGAGGAGGAACTACAGAAAAATAACAAGTCCCCCCACCTGCAAAAAAAAAAAAAAAAAATCAAACTACAGTTGTCTTCACTACTGGAAAACTAAATAACTTACCTGTACACCCAAAGATCTATCATTGTAGGAATATTATCTCTTTTCCTCATATCCTGAAGGAGTTGGAGCTATGATCTAGAATAGAGCTTAACACCAGGGTTTCAGACTCTCAGCTTCAGCCATGGAGAATACTAGAATCTCCTAAATTCCTTTCTTTAAAATAAAATAATAAGAAAAAAACAAAGAAAGAAGAAAATTAACTTACGCTAACAGATTTATTTCTATCATAAGAGGAAACAGAGGTAATAGAATCTCTTCACAGGAACATCTTTGGTGCTTCTTAGTAACTGATTCTTCAGGGATATTAAGAAATTCAAGTAGGATTTTTAGAAATCAACAAAAAACAAACCAAAAAGAGCTCAAAATAAACCAAATCCTTTCTTTTATAGAGTTTGCTCTAAGGCAATATTCTTTTCTTTTTTTCTTTTTAAGAGCTTTTTCTTAAAAAGAGTTTTTTCTTTTTTCTTTTATAGAGTTTGTTCTAAGGCAATTTTCTTTTCTTTTTCCTTTTTCTTTCTTTTCCTTTAGAGACAGAGTCTCACTTTATCGCCCTCCGTCGAGTGCCGTGGCATCACACAGCTCACAGCAACCTCCAACTCCTGGGCTTAAGCCATTCTCTTGCCTCAGCCTCCCAAGTAACTGGGATTACAGACGCCCGCCACAACGCCCGGCTATTTTTTTGTTGCAGTTTGGCCAGGGCCAGGTTTGAACCCGCCATCCTCAGTACATGGGGCCGGTACCCTACCCACTGACCCACAGGCACTGCCCAGCAATTTTTTTTTTTTTTTGAGGTGACCTAAAGACTGCCTCATAAGATTTTTCATAACATAATTCATAATCTGTTACTCTTATTTTAGAGAACCTTCCAAATTTGGGGCTTCAAGCATGCAAAACCAGAAACTGAACCACAAAAACCATTCAGGTTGTACATACCAAAGAATCAACCAAATCTTGAATTTTAACGGACTAACCTATATTTACAGCATAACTTACTAAAGTACTAAAAGGTTCAATTATAAAAGAAAATTTCTATTTATTTTTTGCATATGAATTTTCAGCAAGGACAAAAACAGTAAGAGTTTTCTTGTTTCAGCATCTAGTTAGCCAGATATTTTAATTAATCTAATTACAAGTCATTTCTTAGAACAGTTTGGTTAATTACATTTTTACTTTATAATAATGTGTTATGATATCCTCTTCAGAGAACATACAATCTGGCTAAACGGGTTATTATGAGTGACCATCTGGAAACAAGGAAGAATACCAGGAAAAAGACCAGCAGATGTTTAAGATGGAAACTCACTTTATTAGAAGCATAAAACTAGATATTCTAAAAGTGACACTATTTTGGTAAAGTGTTACAATTTAAAAACTGATACAATTTTAAAACCTTGTGAACTGGAGTTATTGTCTAATAAAAAATAAGTAGATTACTGTTTTAGTTAGAAGGGGAATGGGGCTAATATCTATAGATACAACCTCTCCCAAATATGCTTTGTAAATTCTTTTTAAAGTACCAAAAAATTACCTAAATATAGTCATTTGATACAACAATACATTAAAAAAAAGTCCTCAGTTAACATGGGAAGGGAAAGCACAGTAAAAAACGTGATCACACAGTAACCCCTGACTTGAAGATTCACTCCTTTTCACAAAGTCACCAACTGACACCTCATGCGTACCCAACCTGGAAGCCTTCCACAAACACGGTAAAACACTGTATTCTCTAAGTCTGCGAGGGTGACGGCAATCAGAAGCTAAGAAGCATCTACCATTTAAATGTGTCCCCATCCCGTTCTAGCCAGCCACGTTCCTCAGGGTTCACTAGGGTACATCATCTCCTAGGATATTTATCAGGCAAGAACAGCTGTAACTGTTGTTTTTACAATACGACTGATACAGCTGAGTTCTACCAGCATTAATATAGACAGGATCCTGCAGACATGTTTCTTAAAAGCCTTATACACGGAAAAGACACTTCAGTCAATTACTTCTAACTAAACCCCACTTGGCCTTAATTAAGATTATATTTTTCTTACCTTTTTAAAAGTGTTTCGCCTAGTATTTGATTCCCAATCGTCTGTATTTATCTGTCATCACTGTTAATGTCCATGTTACATTGAGACTTCAGGTATTAATTATTTATATGGCTGTCCTAGCACAACTTGGTATCTGTGAAGGGAAACCACAATATAGTCACTATGGATGTGTTACTGTTTATAGATCTGTGGACAAAAGAGGTAATATTTCTAAATACATAACCCGCTTCATTTCCTAGTAAATTTCACAAATTATTCCTAACCCATTTCATTTCCTGCTAACTCTCACAAATTATTCCTTAGATTTAATTGTTGAATACGTTATCTTAAACAAAAGATGATTTGCTAACATTTGCAAATTCTTCTCAGAGTACTCACTTACAAGTTTTCTAAATTTAATTCTAAATTAAAAATCTTAAAAATTTGAGATTTCCTTAAGATTCCTTTCCTATCAGTATAGACATCTCATTTTCTAGATGTCTATAATTGCAACATTAACAGAAAAATACTGTTTTGTGTTTTATGATATATTAAGAAATGAATTTATAATGCTCAAGAATGTAAAAAAAAGATGACTTTCCCTTAAATGTGACTTTTAAATATTTGTCATCTTTTACAGTAATCTTTTCGCCATAGATCATTCCTATTAAAGGTATTTTGGAAGTAAAGTGAAAATAAACATCATTTTTAAAAAATTGATGTAGCTGCATAAACATTCTTTTAAAAAGTAAGCTTCTTAAAAACAAACTTGGCTGCTGTTTACAAGCCTAAGAAACACATCTGGGTGCTTACAATAATGAAAAAAAGTATTACACAAAACTTTAAGTCATTTTAAACAGCCTATCAATGGAAAAAATGAGCTACAAAAGAATGTTCATTCACAGAGAAAGAAGTCTGTGAATGATATTGTAAAATGATCCACCATGGTGTGTCACTCCAAATTCCTACACAATAAAAAGAAAGTAAAAATCTATGTGGAAAATGCTGACAACCTGATTCTACCTGTTTTGTGGGTAAAAACTATGCTATGAGAGGTGGTTGAGAAACACAAAAACAAGTTCTGTATTCATTTGTTCTCAAACATTAAAAAGATTTTAATTAATACCATAAAAAATTTAACAAAATGTGGGGCCAGAAATTATAAAAACATTAAAAGAAAATCTAGGGAAAGCTCTTCTGGACTCTGATCTTGGCAAAGAATTCATGACTAAGACCTCAAAGGCACAGGAAACAGAAACAAAAAGAGTTAAAAAGAGATTTAATCAAATTGAAATGCTTCTGCACAGCAGAAGAAATAATCAAAATAGTGAACAGACAACAAGCAAAATGGGAAAAAATATTTGCAAACCACACATCTGACAGAGAACTAATTTTCAGAATATACAAGGAAATCAAACAACACAACAAAAGCAAATGATCTTACTAAGAAGTGGGCTAAGGGCTCAGCACCCACAGCACAGCGCCCACATACACTGAGGCTGGCGGGTTCGAACCCAGCCAGAGCCAGTTAAACAACAATGACAACTACAACAAAAAATAGCTGGGCATTGTGGTGGGTGCCTGCACTCTTGGAAGGCTGAGGCAAGAGAATTGCTTAAGCCCAAAAGTTGAAAGTTGCTGTAAGCTGTGACACCACCCTACTCTACCCAGGGCAACATAATGAGACTCAATCTCAAAAAAAAAGTGGGCTAAGGGCATGAACATTTTTCAAAAGACAAATGGCCAACAAGTATATGAGAAAATGCTGCTCATCACCAATCATCAGAGAAATGAAAATTAAAACCACAATGAGATACCATCTTAGAATAAAAAGACATGGGGTTATTAAAAGATAAAAAAATGACACATGCTGGTGACTATGCAGAATGTCAATGGAAAAGAAGTGAGGGTTGAACTTTGACCTTTTCTTCTACCAAAAATTCCTTTCTAAGGTGATCTGGTAAATCACGCCCAGCAGTGCTAAGATCTCACTAACCCAGTACAGTGTAGCTGACTCCCAACCCTGGTATCTAAGTGACAGAATATCCCTATCTTGACTCAGACATTCCTCTCCACTGACTCCTGATCTTTCAGACAAAGCCTGACTCTTCCAGCCAACTGTTAACTAAAGAATCCCCAAACCCAACTTTAAGTCCCTACTTCAGGAAAATCGCACCTTTTCAGGCCAAACGAATGTATAGCTTCCATGTCTTGATTTACGACTTCGCCCATAATTCCTGTCTCCCAGAAATGTATAAAACCCAACTGTAACCCTGCCACCAGGAGTCCACGTGCTCAAGCCTTCTTGGGTATGGCTCCAGGTCATGGTCCTCAAATGTGGCTCAGAATAAACCTCTTCAAATTATTTCGATCTGGGGCGGCGCCTGTGGCTCGAAGGGGAAGGGTGCCGGGCCCATATGCCAGAGCCCTGGCCAAAAACTACAAAAAAAATTATTTCAATCTGGATTTTTCATTCAGAGAAACCAAACATAAAGAGGTTAATTCTAAGCCATATTTGAAGAGCACAGCATGGAGCCATGCCTGAGAAGCCTTGAGCAAGCAGACTCCCTAAGGTTGGGTTACAGTGTGGTTTTATACATTTCAGGGAGATGGAAATTACATACAAATTCATAAATCCATATGTGGAATCGTACAAGGAAGGTGTACATTGATTTGGCCTGAAAAGGTGGGACGTCTCAAAGCAGGGGTGGGGGGATGTGCAGGTTATATAGATGGTTTATTTTTATTTATTTATGTTTTTAGAGACAGAGTCTCACTTTATTGCCTTCGGTAGTGTGCCACAGCGTCACAGCTCACAGTAACCTCCAATTCCTGGGCTTAGGTGATTCTCTTGCCTTAGCCATCCAAGTAGCTGGGACTACAGGCACCCGCCACAACTCCTGGCTATTTTTTGTTGCAGTTTGGCCGGGGCCACATTTGAACCCGCCACCCTCGGTATATGGGGCCAGCGCCCTACCCACTGAGCCACAGGCACCGCCCACCTAAAGCCTTCTTTTTTACTCTTAAGCTTAGTGCAAAACTCTGGTTGTTTTTGTGTACTAATAAAATTTGCTGACTATTCAAGCATTCAAAAACCAAACCCAAAAACCCATCTTACTGAAAAGAATCATTTTTCCTCCTACTTGCAATCTAACAATGGTACTACTGTGTTTAACGGATTTCAGGATCTCAGAATCATAGCACACATAATCACTTCAAAAAACTATAAAAATCTCACTAGAAAATATTATCAATTTTAATAATATGGGAAAGTTATAAGATACACAATTCGCTATTAAAAAAAACCTGTGAAGTTCAAGCTAAAGGCAACCTAAATTGTGAGACACTGCAAATTTTTTTAGTTTTATAAGAGCTTGGGAAAAATTCATAAGAAAAATTATACTATAGATCCCATCTCAGGGAGGGCAAGGGACTTGAAGAGAAACTTCTCTGAAGACAGGTGCATGGCCTACAGACATATGAAAAAATGCTCATCATCCTTAATCATCAGAGAAATGCAAATCAAAACTACTTTAAGATATCATCTAACTCCAGGAAGATCAGCCCATATCACAAAATCCCAAGACGAGAGATGTTGGCATGGATGTGGAGAAAAGGGAACACTTCTGCACTGCTGGTGGGAATGCAAACTAATACATTTCTTTTGGAAAGATGTTTGGAGAACACTTAGAGATCTAAAAATAGACCTGCCACTCGATCCTACAATTCCTCTACTAGGTATATACCCAGAAGACCAAAAAATCACATTATAACAAAGGTATCTGTACCAGAATGTTTACTGCAGCCCAATTCATAATTGCTAAGTCGTGGAAGAAGCCCAAGTGCCCATCGACCCACAAATGGATTAATAAATTGTGGTATATGTACACCATGGAATATATGCAGCCTTAAAGAAAGATGGAGACTTCACCTCTTTCATGTTTACATGGATGGAGCTGGAACACATTCTTCTTAGTAAAGTATCTCAAGAATGGAAGAAAAAGTATCCAATGTACTCAGCCCTACTATGAAACTAATTTATAGCTTTAATATGAAAGCTATAACCCAATTATAACCTGAGAATATGAGGAAGGCGGAGAGGGAGGGGTGAGGATGGGCAGAGGGAGGGTGTTTGGTGGGATTACACCTATGGTACATCTTACAAGGGTGCATGTGAAACTTAGTAAATGTAGAATATAAATGTCTTAACACAATAACTAAGAAAATGCCAGGAAGGCTATGTTAACCAGTGTGATGAAAATATGTCAAATGGCATATAAAACCAGTGTATGGTGCCCCATGATTGAATTAATGTACACAGCTATGATTTAATAATAAATTTTTTAAAAAAGAAAAAGAAAAATTACACTATGGACTCATGTTATGTATCTGATTCTTCAGTTGTTACAAGTGAAAATACTAAATATGTGCACCATACAATAATTTTTTAGAAGAGATTTAATATCAGTTATAGAAAGCATTAAGATATAGCCAGGCGTTGTGGCGGGCGCCTGTAGTCCCAGCTACTAGGGAGGCTGAGGCAAGAGAATCACTTAAGCCCAGGAGTTGGAAGTTGCTGTGAGCTGGGGGAGGCCACGGCACTCTATCAAGGGCCATAAAGTGAGACTCTGTCTCTACAAAAAAAAAAAAAAAGCATTAAGATAGTGGTCAAAGACAGAATCACCCTTCCTGAACAATTAAGCTTTCAGTTACTTGCTGTAAGAGCTGAACCAAACTGTTACTTGGTTCAAAGGATGAACAAACAAAAGAACACATTTTCCTGGCTTCCTAAATTGTTTAGAACCATAGGTTTAATGTCTTAAATGCACTCTACAGTTTTAAAGATAAGTCTATTATTTCTCAGTCAACAGCAAGAGAGCAGGAAAAGTTGTCAGATCTGGTAGGAGATGGAAGTATGATTCTCTGCCTTCAGTAATTAATTCACCACAGGCAAGCTGCTTTGCCCATCTATAAAATGGGAGACATTATACCTGCTTAGTCCCTTTTATGGTTACTGTGAAGTTCAGAAAAGATCATGTCTGTGGGCCTGATGCCCATAGCTCAGTGGTTAGGGTGCTGGCCACATACACCGAAGCTGGAGAGTTTGAACCCAGCCAGGGCCTGCTAAACAATAACAACTGCAACAACAAAAAAGAGACTCTGTCTCAAATAAATAAATAAATAAGATCGTGTCTATGAAGTACTTCAACATATTAGCTCTCAAACTTTAGTGTATCTAAGCAATTCCTGGACCAAATCACCCCAGAAATTCAGATTCAGTAGGTCTAGACATGAATGCATCAATCTTCATTTTTAATTAAGCTTCTACTTTGGAATATAAGGGCTTACCAAAGATGTTCATATTCTGAAAAAAAATCACTATCAGTTTCTTCTGAAACTTCAGCGTTCATGAAACATTAACCTAGGTCCTCATTTGAAGTATAGACTTTTAGAAATTTAGAATTGAATAAACTTTGGAAGGAGCAGATTCTTCATTTATCACCACATAGGTAATTTCAGCTGTAAACAAGTTATGATCCAACCTTTTTTTAAAAGCCCTGCACTAGATTCTTCCTCTGAAATATTTCTCAAATTGCTCCCCACCTCAGTAGTATCATCATCTATGACCTTCTTCATCTCTCATTTGAAACCCAAATGCCTTTTAATTCATCCTTCTACTGAAGTCTTGTCCCTTAAAAATGCACAGTCCACCAAGTGATATGTTGTCATTCTTACCATTACTACTAAACATTTGTGGTGTTTTTAAACTTTGTAAAGCGTCCTTAACTAAAGTATATCTGAGAAATATAGAAGTGAAGCTACTCGAGTTAGAAGCAAAGGTGAAGTGACTGCCAGAAGTAAGCTTGACCACCCTTCCCCAAACCAGCCCCCTACGAGTACGACGTCAGCTATTTACTCATCCACTCGCCTGTTTCACTCACCAAAACTCTTTTACAGCAAGCATTCCCTTGTGCTAGAAAAATTATCGGGACATTATTCAAACTAAGGATAACTTAGTAAGATTAAAAAATATATTAAAAAAAGAGGCAGCAACAGCAAGGGGAACAGTATCTGTAGAGGCCCTGAAATAGAAAAGGGCTTGGCTTGTCAGAGGCTTGTCAAGAGGCCAATGAGGCTGAAACTAGTGAGTCGTGAGAAAAGCACCATAAATTAAGCCTCCAGACCGTGAAAGGGCTTGTAGGGTATAGTAGGACCGTGATCTGTCTTTGTTTTATATTTCTATTTACTTTCTTTTTTTGAGACAGAGTCTATGTCGCCCCTCAGTAGAGTGCTGTAACGTCACAGCTCACAGCAATCTCAAACTCTTGGGCTTACGCGATTCTCTTGCCTCAGCCTCACAAGTAGCTGGGACTACAGGCGACTGCCATGATGACCGGCTACTTTTTGGTTGCAGTTGTCCTTGTTTGGCAGGCCCGGGCTGGGTTTGAACCCACCAGCTCTGGTGTGTGTGGCTGGTGCCCTAGCTGCTGAGCTACAAACACCGACCTCTATTGACTGTCTTAAATTTTTATTTGGATTATTTATTCTATTAAAGAATTTAAAAGAAAGGAAAAATACACTCTAATATACATCTTTAAAAGAAAATTCGGTGGCTGTGAGCTCAGAACAGATAAGGCAAAGAACAAGAGTACAGTAGTAAATGTGACCAAGACGAATAAAAGAATAAAAAGGTGAAGCAGGAAAGTGTGACAATGACCCAGTTTTGTTGCTGATTTCCATTCACTCATTTAATTGGGACCAACTGTGATACTGGCACTATTATGGGCACTGGGAATACAAAGGCAAACAAAAAGTCCCTACTTTCACGAAGCTTACACTTTGTTTAAACAAATCAAATACAAATTATGTCAGGTGAGAAATGCTACAAAAATACTGCTAGTAAGAGAATGAAGAACGATAGGGTGTTCAGAGAGGACTCTCCAATGACCCAACATTTAACTAGCCCCCACACAGGGCCTGGTAGGCTACTTTGGATTTTATATCCAGCAAAATGAAAGCCCCCAGAGAACACTGATCAAGGGGATGATATAATTTGATACCTTAAAAGGACCATTTAGAAGACTATATGGAGAACAGACCATAGACGACAAGAGTAGAAAAATGGAACATGGTTTAGGAGGCTATTATTACTATCGAAGAAATAATGGTGCAGTACCAGTGAAGTGGTAAGAAATTATCCACTTCAATTTCGATGTGGAAAGCAGACCCAAGAGAATTCGCTAATACACTTTATGTGAGGCTTTGAGAGAGAGCAAATCAAAGATTCTGAAACTAACCTTCCTCTGCCCAGGCAGACTTCCTCAAGCTTCTGTCCTAGTCCCCTCCTGCTTCTGCTGCCTTTCATCACTGTACAATTTCACTGTACTGAAGGACCCTAATCTAAATGTCAGCTTCTACATTTCCTTTTTGAGCTTCAATTCTACATATCCATCTGCCTGCAGGACTCAGTAAGAACCTCAAATTCTACTTGTTCAAAACTGAATCCATCACCTTCCCTTCAGCCCCAACAACCTAGTTCATCCTCCAGAATTACTTAAGGAATTGAATAACAGCACAAAATACCTGGGACTACAGGCACACACCATCAGGCCTGGCTAATGATGGGGGTCTCACTACATTGACCAGGCTGGTCTCAAACTCCTGGCTTTAAGCAATCCTCCCATCTCAGCTTCCCAAAGTGCTAGGATGATAGGCATGAGCCACTATACCCAGCCTCTAATGTTATTTTTTAACAAAATTAAAAGTTGTAGCCCAAGTTACTTATCTCAGGAAAAAAGGGCCAAAAAAAAAAAAAAAAATTGTAAGTCGGCAACCTACAATAAACCCCCAAAGTATTTTTAATCTTTTATTAATGAATGACAGTAACTTGGAACCACAGTGAAATGGCAATGATACATCAGATACAAAAATAAGTTTTAAGAGGACAAAGAATTATCAAACTGTCATTTTTCAATATTATCAATAATTCTATTTCATATTTGTGGTTTAAAGGCATATGCAATAAAGTAAAAATAAAAAGACAAATGAATTTTAGGAGATAAATGGAGTTTAAGACTCATTTAAAAGCAATTGCAGACCCATTAGCCACTAGAGACTACTTCCCATGTTTTTCCCATGAATTAAGGTATATGCTTATTTTATAAATAATCCAGTTAATTCCACACTTCTCAAAGTACATTATTCATTCCTACGCTATAATTTCAGGGAGTAAAAGAATGAATATTTATTTAAGTATTTTTTTTTTTTTTTTTTTGAGACAGAATCTCAGGCTGCGAGCCTGGGTACAGTGCCGTGGCATCACAGCTCACAGCAACCTCAAACTCCTGAGCTTAAGCAATTCTCATGCCTCATCCTCCCAAGTAGCTGGGACTACAGGCATCCCCCCACAACGCCCAGCTATTTTTTTTTTTGGTTGCAGCTGTCAGTGTTGTTTTAACTGGCCCAGGCTGGGTTCAAACCCACCAGCAATGTTATACATGGCTGGCGCCCTATCCACTGAGCTACATGCACCGCCTAGGTCGTGTTAAGGAACAGGATACAAAAATAATTTTATTAAAAACTGTTAAATTAAAAAAAACTTAAGGGCAGCACCTGTGGCTCAAAGGAGTAGGGTGACGGCCCCATATACCAGAGGTGGTGGGTTCAAACTCAGCCCCAGCCAAAAACTAAAAAAAAAAAAAAAAAAAAAATTAATTAAAAAAATGTTTTTAATTAAGGATAGGCAGAAAACATTCTAGTCAAAGAAAAATGTGAAGTAAAGAATTTTATTTAGCCTTGGCGCCTGTAGCTCAAGCAGCTAAGGCACCAGCCATATATACTGAAACTGGCGGGTTTGAATCCAGCCCAGGCCAGACAACAATGACAACTATAAGCAAAAATAGCAGGGCATTGTGGTCCCAGCTACTTGGGAGGCTGAGGCAGGAGGATCGCTTAAGCCCAAGAGTTTGAGGTTGCTGTGAGCAGTGAAACCACGACACTACCCAGAGTGACAGCTTGAGACTGTTTCAAAAAAAAGAATTTTATTAGATTATACTCTATAAAGATTATACTCGATAAAATACAAACAATAAATTAACAGGAAAAAGAGACTTTTCCAAAAAGACTGTTTGGAAAACAGTCTGTTATGGTGACCTACAAGTAACATAAACACAAATTATCTTTCATAAACATCTATATCTAACTTCATAAAAAATAAACTTTTTAAGTTGTTGATAAAATTCATAAATCATATCTTATTTTCTCAAAGGTTTGCACATTCAACTTCACAGATGAATTATTAGTAGAAAAACTGTTTGGTCCCAAATACACAAACCTTTCCACAAAATCATTCTCTTAAAAATGTACTGGTAATAAATATACAGCACCAAGCGAAAGACTGTATTTCAATGTAGCCCTTTTTTATTTGCAGTTTTTGGCCAGGGCTGGGTTTGAACCCACCACCTACTCCTTTGAGCCACAGGTGCCACCCTCAATGTGGCCCATTTTATAGCAATGGAGTAAAATGTGAGTGGCTACAGTGTAGAAGGTACTTTGACTAAGAATATTTTAAAGGCGCTCATTATTTTTCAATAAGTCCATTAAGTTTAACAAATGGACTGCTACAGAAAACGAGGGAAATAAAGGAAAAAGAAAACCTTAACATAGTTTCCAAACTTTCCTCTGAATACACTGGCTAGGATGTGAGGGCGATCTGGCTGTGACATCTGTCACCCCATTGATCACCCGGGTTGAATACATTAGCTACTTCTATTTCCCTAGACTTAGCATCAAAAAACTTCATCCAGAAATATTTAATAATAGGTACCTTTTTTTATTTCTGGGCCTGCTGGCCTTTTGCTCTTGGATATAAAGTCATCACAGTTTTGCATGTGAACTTGAAGTAAGCTCCTTACAAAGACAAAATAAAATCAGAGTATTTTTCCCTTTACAGAGGTGAAATAATAAAGTCGCTCTCTAGTAGCTTAATCAGCCAGACTCAAGGAGTCTAGTGGTTTATAAACAAACCATTAACTGTTCTTAATTATATAGCAACAGAGCATGTTTATTTCTGCAGAAGTTCTGGCCTATTAAGCAAATTAAAGAAACCAAGGAAGACTGCGATGGAATATAACTGAAAACACTAGAGAGGCACAGAACTCAAATCTAAAACGCTCCAGGAACATGGATCAAAGGTAGTCTGTCTGTACAATGCAGATGCACCGAGGTATGTACTTCAGAGGCATCTAAGCATACCAAAAAAACAAAAAGTTTGATTTCAATCCCAAGTAAACCACTTTCATCTTGCTGAGAATTGCAACTAAACCTGCGTGCAATCCTAGAAACCCTGCGGTTCTCTGCATTACCGTAAGAATCTCATAAACACTTGAACAAAAAACTTCTTCCAGGAGAAAGTAAGAAGGGTGGGTCTGAAACACGGGTGACACATAATATGTTAAGATTTCTTCCCAATGACTGTCAACATTCAAGTTTTCCAGAAGTTAAAATACAGATTTACTTGAAAATATCAATGAATGAATTTGTAGGAGATAGTTAATGACTTACAAAGAATAAAATTCTCACCTCTCATTCTCTTTTAAACTGTTCATTAAACAAGAAACATTAACACAGAAAACAGAGACCTGTTAAAATACCTCCTTTCTGCTTCTGATTAGCACTGGGTCTTTCACACAAATTTCATGAAGTAATGCAAAGTTGTTACTGATATTTCTCCTGGAAGAAGACCTAAGTTCAAATTCTGGCTTGATGAGTTGTGTGATGGGGCATTTCTTGAGGCTGCTACAGTATGCAGTATAGAATATGAAGGTGATGCCTCGCCTGTCTACTTCTGAGGTTACTGTGTAAGTATAGTGAGAAAATTCTTTGTCACTGTAAAGCACAGCATCTGCAGATAGGTTAAGACTGTATTCCACCACTTCACTGTGTAAGTATAGTGAGAAAATTCTTTGTCACTGTAAAGCACAGCATCTGCAGATAGGTTAAGACTGTATTCCACCACTTCACTGTGTAAGTATAGTGAGAAAATTCTTTGTCACTGTAAAGCACAGCATCTGCAGATAGGTTAAGACTGTATTCCACCACTTCACTGTGTAAGTATAGTGAGAAAATTCTTTGTCACTGTAAAGCACAGCATCTGCAGATAGGTTAAGACTGTATTCCACCACTTCACTGTGTAAGTATAGTGAGAAAATTCTTTGTCACTGTAAAGCACAGCATCTGCAGATAGGTTAAGACTGTATTCCACCACTTCACTAGCTTTGTTACACTGGGTAAAATAATTTTTCAAAGCCTCAGTTTTGCCAGTTGTTAAATGGAGATAGTAACAGTACCTCTCTACATAGGTTTTTCAGAGTTTTAAATGATACATAAAGTACAGTACCTGATATTTTGTACACAGTAAATGTACCATGTACTGGGGCATACTTGCATGTGATTTATTTAATTCTCAGGGCAAGTCTGTATGATAGGAATGCTTTCCATCCATTTCACGAACGAAGAAGGGGTGCCAGATTAATTGCTCAAGGTCACATAGCAAAGAAAGGGGGAAGATGTGGCACTCAATAAACAGACCTCAAAACGAACACTTGTAAGAGCAGAGCGTCATCCTATCCAACCCCAGCTGGGGATGTGCACATCAGGCATCTTTTTTTTTTTTTTTGTAGAAACAGAGTCTCACTCTATCACCCTCAGTAGAGTGCCGTGGCCTCACACAGCTCCACAGCAACCTCCAACTCCTGGGCTTAGGCGATTCTCCCACCTCAGCCTCCCGAGTAGCTGGGACCACAGGCACCTGCCACAATGCCCGGCTATTTTTTGTTGCAGTTTGGCTGGGGCCAGGTTTGAACCCACCATACTCGGTATATGGGGCCAGCGCCCCACCCACTGAGCCACAGGTGCCACCCAACAATTCTTTTTTTTTTTTTTTTTTAAGACAGAGTCTCACTTTACCACCCTCTTGGTAGATAGAGTGCTGTGGCGTCACAGCTCACAGCAACCTCTAGTTCTTGGGCTTAGGCAATTCTCTTGCCTCAGCCTCCCAAGTAGCTAGGACTACAGGCGCCCACCAAAATGCCCAGCTATTTTTTTGTTGCAGTTTGGCCAGGGCTACGTTTGAACCCGCCATCCTCTGTGTATGGGGCCGGCGCCCTCCTCACTGAGGCACAGGCACCACCCACATCAGGCATCTTAATTTTATCACTTTGAACATGTCTATCAAAGCACCAGTAGTATTGATTTGGGGGTTAAAAAGTTTAGCTAGTGCTCAGCACCCATAGCACAATGGTTACGGGATCAGCCACATACACCGAGGATGGCAGGTTCCAATCCAGCCCAGGCCAGCTATACAACGACAACTACAACAAAAAATAGCTAGGTATTGTGGCAGGTACCTGTAGTCCCAGCTACCTGGGAGGCTGAGGCAAGAAAATCACTTAAGCCCAGGAGTTTGAGGTTGCTGTGAGCTGTGATGCCACAGCACTCTACCAAGGACAACATAGTGAGACTCTGTCTCAAAAAAAATAAAAAAGTAAAAAAGTTTAGCTAGTAAATGAGTTCCCAAATGGTGTAAGCAGGAATCGCTTCCAGAACCCCTATGTATCAAAAAATCCATGCAGAATCAAGTCCCACAGCCAGCCCTTTAGAACCTTCCTATATGAAAAGTCAGCCCCGAATAGTAGGGGCTTCACAAACCACAACGTGGTTTTTCATCTACATTTGTTTGTGATGAGGAACCCTCTAACATGGAGGCCAGCTGTATTTATTGAAAAAGATCCAAGTATAAGTGAGCCTGTGCTGTTCAAATCTGTTGTTCAAGGGTCAACTGCATTATTTACATTGTACAGTAATCATCGGTTCCACCTACAATTCTTGGTTTCTGACTAAAAAATTATATAGAAACACTAGTAATCTCAATGTTGGTCAGAAGCACTCACACAATCAATCTGTTCAGCAAATAAAGCCCTTAAAAATACAGGTTGTGAAGGAAAACAATAACTGAGATTTTTTATGGGGAAAAAGTTGAGACCTATTATCTAGAAAACATATACATAAAAACAAAAAGATGGGTGGCACCTGTGGCTCAAGGAGTAGGGCGCCAATCCCATATGCTAGAGGTGGTGGGTTCAAACCCAGCCCCGGCCAAAAACCACAAAAAAAAAAAAAAAAAAAAGATAATCAAATGTTAATTCTATGCTTCTGCCTATGAAAATGTAATGTGCTTATAATATACCTGGTCTAAGCTAAATCGTGTGTTTAGGAATCTATGACACTGCAAAACATACTAAAGCATTCTCAGGAGCACAGAGCAGCACACAAGCCTTCAGGAGTTCAACCTACCCTTCCATCTGCTTGGAGGACTTTTCTGGCTGGATCCCTTACTTTCTTTTTTCTTTTTTTTTTTGGGGGGGGGGGTGGTTTTTGGCCGGGGCTAGGTTTGAACCCGCCACCTCCGGCATATGGGACCGGCGCCCCACTCCTTGAGCCACAGGTGCCACCCGATCCCTTGCTTTTTTAAGTTCTCTGCTTAGATATCACCATACTCAAGAAAGCTTACATGACCACCTACCTTTACTACTTCCCAGTATCCACCCCTGCCTCCATGATATCACAATCTCTAGCTCCTTCACTCTACTTTATTTTTTCCTTTCTTTCTTTCTTTTTTTTTTTGTAGAGACAGAGTCTCACTGTACCGCCCTCAGTAGAGTGCCGTGGCGTCACACAGCTCACAGCAACCTCTAACTCCTGGGCTTACGCGATTCTCTTGCCTCAGCCTCCCCAGCAGCTGGGACTACAGGCGCCCGCCACAACGCCCGGCTATTTTTTTGGTTGCAGTTTGGCTGGGGCTGGGTTTGAACCCGCCACCCTCGGCATATGGGGCCGGCGCCCTACTCACTGAGCCACAGGCGCCGCCCTATTTTTTCCTTTCTATTTACTCATCACTATCTAACATTAGTAGGTTGAACCACAAGAAACTGCCAGTTTTATAGGTTTTAAAAGGTCAAATAATAGCAATTTAACAAAGTTCAAGCAAATATTTGTTTGTTCTCTCTCTCTCGCCATTTGACTACAAGCTCCACTAGAAGGACTTGATCTTCTTTACTTTTATACTCCAGAGCCTAATCTCGTACTTGGTATTCAATAAATAATTGTTAAATGAATGGAGAATTATGAATGATTACACAAAATGCAATTATTTGGACACACCCATGACATGAAATGCAAATATAGCTTACCACTCTTATTTCTAAGAAGGCTTACAATATGCTTCACTAATTCAGTATGCTCATTATAGCTTAAAGAGCTTTAATGTGACTAAAAACAGGTTTAAATTCAGCTTAACTAATCTAATGTATTATCTCATTTCAATTCTCTAATAAACCTAATCAATTTTTTTTTTTTGGCGGGGGGCAGAGTCTCACTTTGTTGCCCTCGGTAGAGTGCAGTGCCATCACAACTCACAGCAACCTCCAACTCTTGGGCTTAAGCAATTCTATTGCCTCAGCCTCCCAAATAGCTGAGACTACAGGCACCTGCCACAATGCCCAGCTATTTTTTTGTTGCAGTTTGGCCAGGGCTAGGTTTGAACCCGCCACCCTTGGTATATGGGGCCGGCGCCCTCCTCACTGAGGCACAGGTGCTGCCCAACCTAATCAATTTTTAAATTAAAAAAAAAAGTTCAGGCGGCACCCATACCTCAGTTGGCAAGGGTGCAAGGCCACATATACCTACAGTAGTGGGTTGGAGCCCAGTCAGGGTATGCTCACCAACAATGACAGCTGCAACCAAAAAATAGCTGGGCATTGTGGTGGGCACCTGTAGTCCCAGCTACTTGGGAGGCTAAGGCAAGAGAATTACTTAAGCCCAAGAGTTGGAGGCTGCTGTGAGCTGTGATGCCACAACATTCTACCCAGGACGACAGCTTGAGACTCTGTCTCATAAAAAAAGAAAAAAAAACAGTAACAGTTTAATCTGATGTTGTGATTATAAAAAGAAAAACTTCCTGGGCGGCGCCTGTGGCTCAGTTGGTAAGGTGCCGGCCCCATATACCGAGGGTGGCGGGTTCAAACCCAGCCCCGGCCGAACTGCAACCAAAAAATAGCCGGGCGTTGTGGCGGGCGCCTGTAGTCCCGGCTACTCAGGAGGCTGAGGCAAGAGAATCGCTTAAGCCCAAGAGCTGGAGGTTGCTGTGAGCTGTGTGAGTTCACGGCACTCTACCGAGGGCCATAAAGTGAGACTCTGTCTCTACAAAAAAAAAAAAAAAAAAAGAAAAACTTCCTTTCAGGGAAAGTACAGTTAAAGAGATAGAGGCGGGGAGTAGGGAGATGCTTTAGAAATTCCTGTACATCTTAAAAAATCAAACTTAAGGGTGGTGCCTGTGGCTCAAGGAGTAGGGCGCCGGTCCCATATGCCGGAGGTGGCGAGTTCAAACCTAGCCCTGGCCAAAAAAAAAACACCAAAAAAAAAAAAAAAGAAAAAATCAAACTTAAAGATGGTGTATCATAAATATAGCAGAAATCAATAAAGGTTAAAAGGTAACTCTTAAACGGTGACTACTCGAGGCTATAGGATGGTTATAAACGCTGATTTTAGGGTATTCAATTTTTCTAAAGAAAATTTTCTTACCCAAAAACCCACAGAATATATATATATACATTTTTTTGCAGTTTGACCGGGGTCAGGCTTGAACCCACCCTCCCCGGTATATGGGGCTGGCACCCTACTCCTTGAGCTACAGGGGCCACCCCAACCACACAGTATCTTAGCAAAGAAGTAGCTATGTGTATCAGAGTAACACACAGGTGTCAAATGCAAATACATCATTATCAAAACCTCAGACCAAACATACCTGGCAGGACCACTGCCATGCCACTTTCTTCCATTGTTTTTAGGGCATAGCCCAACTTTCCACACTAAGAAAACCTACGGTGGGCTCGGTGCCTGTGGCTCAAGTGACTAAGGCGCCAGCCACAAACACCTGAGCTGGCAGGTTCGAATCCAGCCTGGGCCCACCAAACAACAATGGCTACGACCAAAAAAAAAAAAAAAAATAGCCGGGCATTGTGGCGGGTGCCTGTAGTCCCAGTTACTTGGGAGGCAGAGGCAGGAAAATCACTTGAGCCCAGGAGTTGAAGGTTGCTGTAAGCTGTGATGCCACAGCACTCTACCCAGGGTGACAGCTTGAGGCTTTGTCTCAAAAAAAAAAAGAAAACCTGCAGTGTAAGACAATTATTGACCAGGAAAGCCAAATGGCATCAGGCATCTCTGCTGAAGAGTTTCACGCTGTCCTGCCTCAACAGTCTAATTTCTCACTTCAGTATCATACATGTCACTAAAGTCCTGTTTACATTTCTCACTACCCCTTTTTTCTCATCAGTATGTTCATCAGAAGATACCAACCTCAAAATTTTCTAGAAATGCCTAAGTTGTACATTCAGCTTTAATGCTGCTTTATACCTGATCTATTTTTTTTCTTTTTTTTATAGACAGAGTCTCACTCTATTGCCCTCGGTAGAGTGCTGTGGCATCACAGCTCACTGCAACCTCCAGCTCTTGAGCTTAGGCGATTCTCTTGCCTCAGCCTACCGAGTAGCTGGGACCACAGGTACCCGTCAGAACACCCTGCTATTTTTTGTTGTAGTTTGGCTGGGGCCGGGTTCGAATATGGGGCCGGGGCCCTACTCACTGAGCCACAGGAGTCGCCCTAAACTATTTTTTTTTTTTGAGACAGTGTCACTACATTGCCCTCAGTATGGTGCCATGGCATCATAGCTCACAGCAACCTCAAACTCTTGGGCTCAAGCGATTCTCTTGCTTCAGCGGCCCAAGTACTAGGACTACAGGTGCCCACCACAACACCCAGCTACTTTTTTAGTTGTAGTTGTCATTGCCAGGTTCGAACCCACCAGCCTCGGTGTCTGTGGCCAGCGCCCGAACCACTGAGCTACGGGTGCTAAGCCAGTATCTAAACTATTCTTATTTTTCATTTTCCACTAAATAGTTCTATCTTTAAGAAACAAATCAACACAATTCCCGTTCATTTCTCAAGAAATGTCGGTGTCAGTTTCACCATACAAAGCTATGGTAATTTCTTTCTTTTTTTTGTAGAGACAGTCTCACTTTATCCTATTTCCTCCTCTCTCAATGCCCCAGCATCGCCATTTCACTTTTTGTCTCTGTGATTCTCATTACTCTAAATAGATCATACTGGGCATAACCTAGATGTGGAATTGTAGAAGCCAAATTACTTCGATCCCATTATTTTAGACCCCAACTCTCATAACTGCATCCCCCATCTTTCACACTGCTATCATGACTAAATCTAATCTACTCTCTCTACAATTCTGGGCTGTTCCTCTTTTTTCCCAATTTATAAAAATACCTGATCTAACAGGAATCACAGTTATGAACATACAATATAATACACACACATATTTTTCAATTATGAAAGTATCTGGGTAAATTCAATCACCCAAATTCTGAACATACCATAAACGCATTTGTAATCCTAACCTGCCATCATTAAATTAAGCTTTAACTGCTTTAATACAAAAATAAATAAAATCATTGAATACCTTTTATTAAAATGGCACAGGAAACTTAAGGAAATTTCCAATACAATGGTTGACAGGATGCTCAGAGGCCTGGAGAATATACTCTACTGGTTTTTCTGACACTTAGTTGCTCTATCGCAGAGGGAATGGAATAAAGGCATCTATAACCTCTCATAGGAGAGATTAACTACCTCTTTTATAAAAAGGAAAACCATACCAATCTTGAATAATTATCATATAAATAAGTAATGTTTAACACAAAGTGAACACTCAAAATTGTTTCCTTTTTTTTTTTTTTTTTTTGAGGCAGAGTCTCACTTTGTCGCCCTCAGTAGAGTGCTGCGATGTCATAGCTCACAGCAACCTCAAACTCTTGGGCTCAAGCTATTTTCTTGCCTCAACCTCACGAGTAGCTCAGACTATAGGCACCTGCCACAATGCCCAGCTATTTTTTTGAGACAGAGTCTGAGCTCTTGCTCAGGCTAGTCTCAAACATGTGGGCTTAAGCCAATCCACCCTCTCAGCCTCCCAAGTGCTGGGATTATAGGAATGAGCCACCACGCCCAGCCAAAATTTTCTTTTTTCCAATTTAGGGGAGTTTTCTTAAATCATCAGATACCTCTTTCTTCTTTTTTGAGCACGGTATTTTTAAACGTGAAGCAAACAAACTTAAATTATCACAAATACAGAAAGATGGAAAATCTGAACATACATTGTAATGACTGGAATTGAAAGTATCAGTCTACTTAACCTCAATCTAACCACAAGGAAACATCAGAAACTCAAACTAAGGGAACGTTCAACAAAATAACTGGCCTAAACTCTTTAATGCCAAAGTCAAGAAATTTGAGGAGCTGTTTTAGATTAAAGGAGACCAGAGAGACATGATAATTAAATGTAATGCATGGGCTTTGATTTAAAAAACTATACAATTACTAGGGTAAACTGACAAAATTTAACACATTAACTGCCATGTAAGTTACGGACTATTTTTCGAGTTTCTATATTACCTTTTACATTACTAATTTTCAAGTTTTTTTGTGTGTGTGTTTGTTTTGTTTTTTTTGAGACAGAGCCTCAAGCTGTCACCCTGGGTAGAGCGCTGTGGCATCTCAGCTCACAGCAACTGCCAACTCCTGGGCTCAAGCGATTCTCCTGCCTCTGCCTCCCAAGTAGCTGGGACTACAGGCACTTGCCACAACGCCTGGCTATTTTTTTGGTTACAGCCATCATTGTTATTTTGGCGGCCTGGGCTGAATTCGAACCCGCCAGCTCAGGTATATGTGGCTGGTGCCTTAGCTGCTTGAGCCACAGGTGCCGAGCCAAATTTTCAAGTTTTTGTATTACTTTTTTATTAACATATGTTTTAGGATTGTTTTGTCTATAAACTTTCTATTCTATTTTCATAACAAATATGTTAAACTTCTTAAGTTTAATCACTGTAATTGTAGTTAAGACAATATCCTAGTTCTTACGGAAAAAGTCAATTGGTATTCTGTAATTCTGCTCCAAAGACCAATTGTAGCCTTTCATTACCTTAAAATAACTGTCCCATCCCCATCTTCACTCATTCCTACCAAATCAAAGCTTCCATTTTCCCTAACAAGGACTCTAGATTCCTTCGATGGTTCTCAGGGGCTACCCTCTTCTTGACATACTCAGTTACTTACTTTCCTGAAGTGTAGCTTACAGAAGTAAGGGCAACACTGTAAATGTCTTCTAATGAACTGGGAATACCAATGATATCCCTTGTATCTCTTATTATGGACAGAATGCTATTAATGCAGCATGGCACTTCATTTACTTTTGGTTTTTTTTTTTCTTTTTTAAGCAACTCACTGTTAGTTGTCTGAGACTATGTATAAAAACTAAACTCTATCAAATCCAGCTAGTTCTTCCCCTAAATATCAGTTTCTCTTCTTAGTCCCCACACTATTAAATCCCTCTGAAGCTTTTAACTAAGTCATCATTCCCTGTTCCCTTTGAAACGCTCATCTTTGATCTTTGCCAATTTCCCTCCTCACTGTAAAAATTGTCAAAGTCTCTTCCTCTTCATTGTGTCACCATCATGATTCCGCAGCTCTCCTCCACAATGTACACCTTTCAAATCCTCTCCCTTACAAATGAATTCACTAGCGCTCATCCAGATCATTTTAAGGTATGAGCAGTTTTACATCTCTATCCCCACCCTCCATCCCAAACCTTATATTCAGACTGGCATATGAGCCCTCAACCTAGATGTCCCAAAATTACCTGGTATTTAATTACTCGGTAAAATTCTAATAAGTAAAATAACTAGTCATTGTCTTCCAGCCCTTTCAAAATTAGCTCCTCTCTACATTAATCTCAGTAACAAACATCTAATTACCCAAACTGAAAACTTTGAACATCTTAACTCCTTCCTTTTTCTAACAACATACAATAAATAAACTCTTCTTATTCTACCTCCAAGATGCCACAAAAAAACCCAAAAACAAACAAAAACCCTGCCTACTCTTTTCTTTGTTCTCACTCCAGTTCAGACCATCATCAAACCATTTCAACAAATGTAACAACCTAATTAGTCTCCCATTCCAATCTACTCTTTATCTGCTCCCAAATCTATCTATCTTAACAAACCTAGCCCGGATTTTTCAGTCCTGTAACAAGAGAGGAGGGGCACAGACAACATTACTTTCTCCCATCTTCAATTACTGGAAAACTCTTATTCCTCAAAGCCCAACTCAATAATCAGTCAGAACTAAATGCTCTCTCCTTTGCTCCCACAATGTTTAATTCTTCTATCACAGAACTTACAATGCATCATTTGATATCTATATCCCCTACTTGACTTGGAAGAACAGAGCAATGTATTCTTTATTTTCTTAATTTTTTACGGTGCCGTAAAATTGAAAAATTGTAACAGTTTTGCTCATACGTTTTCTTTCTGAATTCCATCTTTTTAAAATTCCTTAATTTTTAGCAAGTCACACACTCTAGGTTCCTGCCTGTACCTTCAGGCAGAACATTGAAAGCTGTTTTAGTCATCTACCCTTGCAAGCTGAACTGTTCTGAAATTTCAGGAGCACAACTGTTTGTATGTATCTAAAACATTAATGAAAACATTTAAGTGGACAAGGAAAAAACGCCTTTCCAGATACTTCTCTTGAAGTCTGACACTAATTCCTTCTTAACACTATTTAAGCTCACTTTCCACAAATTAATGTAAAGTTCTTTTTTTTTTTGAGACAGAGTCTCACTTTGTCGCCCTCAGTAGAGTGCTATAGCATCACAGCTCACAGCAACCTCAAGCTCTTGGGCTTAGGCAATTCTCACGCCTCAGCCTTCCTAGTAGCTGGGACTACAGGCTCCTGCCACAACGCCCGGCTATTTTTGTTGTTGTTGTTCTTGTTGCAGTTGTTTAGCTGGCCCGGGCGGCGTTCAAACCCACCATGTTTGGTGTATGTGGTTGGCGCCGTAACCACTGTACTACAGGGGCAGAGCCTAATGTAATGTTCTTAATACTGATGAGCTAGAATGTATTTCTCTACCTCCTCTCCAAGGATGTAGTAAAAATTGACTTTCAGAGCGGCGCCTATGGCTCAGCGGGTAGGGTGCCAGCCATATACCGAGGGTGGTGGGTTCAAACCCACATCCGGCAAAACTGCAACAAAAAATAGCCGGGCATTGTGGCGAGTGCTTGTAGTCCCAGCTACTTGGGAGGCTGAGGCAAGAGAATCACCTAAGCCCAGGAATTGGAGGTTGCTGTGAGCTGTGTGACGCCATGGCACTCTACCAAGGGCAACAAAGTGAGAGTCTGTCTCTAAAAATAAATTTAAAAAAAAAAAAAGAATTAAATAAATAAATAAATAAAATAAAAAAGAATAAAAATTGACTTCCAAAACTACTATTTTCTTTTTTAAAGTATAAGTCTTTATATCTGTTTCTAGTCTTCTGGCATACTGTGAGTCACCACAAATTAATAAGAACTATCAATAATTTTCAATTCCTTCATGTCACTGCAATGATCTAAAATCTGTGGCATTAGCCAAATTGATAGAAAATGAATTCCTGGAATCCCATCAACTGATGAAGCAGCCTGAGTGAGGTTTACAGAACCTGATCAGGCAAAGGAATTAAAAATCAATTACAAAATAATTACATTAGGCTTTAAATTTTAGTTTGGAAAAGCCAACACTGTCTCACAGTTCCACTGTTATCACAGGGAAAACTTTTGTTAATGGTTCACTGTGTCTGTTGGTGGCATGAGAAAAACAACCTGGACAAAGGCAGCTTCCAAGGCCAATGTCAGGCTTTCAAGAGATAGTAAACAAACTGTAGTCCCAAACTGAGTCATGGGAATCTCAACTTTCTTGGGACACCAAAACTGTTTCTTAGTTGATTGTCATGATGAATTAGAATTAGATACTGAAATTAAGTTCAACAATCTATGATATTCTCTTTTTTATTAAGTCATTTGTACATAGATTATAAATACGTTTATGCCATTATGGGATTCAATGTGTTGATTATTTGTACAATTTGAGTGCTTACATCCTACTAAACAATATAGCCTTCACCTCTTTTACTCAATTACAGGATTAATATATTTGTGTTCTACACCTGATAGATTCTACTTGTACTTGCAATATACTCCATAGGTGTGGTCTCCCTACTGATCCTCCACCAACCCACCCCCCTTCCCTTTCCCTCTTTTTCCCCTTCCCTCCTTCATCCTAGGCTATAATTGTGTTTCATTTATCATATGCTGTGTGAGTGATTGTAAATTGGTTTTAATATTTCTCTTAAGTTTAAAACTAATCGGTATTTGTTCAGCTCTTATGATGTTTAAGAGATTTTTAACATTATAAAATCTGACAGTTTAGCCTTATGATTCTAAATTTAAAATAGTAACTGATCTCACACTTACGATTTTAAGTTTGCCAGTTTTTAAATCAGGTCCATCCAACTCCCACTCATGTTCTGTTTACCACCCTACAAAAAGTGACTATAAAACCATTGTGCCCTTTGTTCAATAATAGCTCAATAATGTTAGGGTTTTTTTTTTTTTTTTTGAGACAGAGCCTCAAACTGTCATCCTGGGTAGAGTGCCGTAGCATCACAGCTCACAGCAACCTCCAACTGGGCTTAAGTGATTCTCCTGCCTCCACCTCCCAAGTAGCTGGGACTACAGGTGCCCGCCACAACGCCCGGCTATTTTTTGATTGCAGCTGTCATTATTGTTTGGCAGGCCGGGCTGTATTCAAACCCGCCAGCTCAGGTGTATGTGGCTGGCATCTTAGCCGCTTGAGCCACAGGTACCGAGCCAATAATACTTCATTTTATTTGTCCCTCACTGGTATTCTTTGTTGGGCACAATCAACTTCATACTAGCAATTATTTTCAACTTTTAGATTAAACTACAAGCAAACAGAAGAATTTATCAAAAGCTGTGATAATCTATATATATATTTTTGTTTTTTTTGCCAGGGCCAGGTTTGAACCCGCCACCTCCGGTATATGGGGCCAGCGTCCTACTCCTTTGAGCCACAGGCACTGCCCGATAATCTATATTATTACCATAATGATTAATGTAGTGCTCCACTAATTAAAACCAGAAAACTGTCTGAAACTATGCCAAACCTATTCTTCAGATACTTTTGTGGGAAAAAAAAAAAAAAAAAAAAACAGCTTTATGCACAACCATAAAAACGAAGGATTAAAGGGATATAAAAGTTAGGTAGCTGGACTACCCTATTCAGCATACTGTGCTGAAACATCATATGGAGAAAAAGCTTTAAAAAGTAACATTCTTGCGACCTGTGGCTCAGTGAGTAGGGCGCCGGCCCCATATGCCCAGGGTGGCAGGTTCAAACTCAGCTCCAACCAAACTGCAACAGAAAAATAGCCGGGCGTTGTGGCGGGCGCCTGTAGTCCCAGCTACTCGGGAGGCTGAGGCAGGAGAATCGCTTAAGCCGAAGAGTTAGAGGTTGCTGTGAGCCGTGTGACGCCACGGCACTCTACCTGAGGGCGGTACAGTGAGACTCTGTCTCTACAAAAAAAAAAAAAATAATAATAATAATAAAATTAAAACAAGACAACAGAAATACAGTAGTTTTCCTGAAACCAAGTAACCAATCACAAACAAAAACTCAAAGGGTGTCAATATTATCTTGGAACAATAGATAGGAAATTTCTCTTAATTATCTCCTCCTCCTCATCTCCTCTTCATACACTGAATTGGAATGGTCCATCAAGTGATATACCATTTCCTACTACTAAACACTACTGATTTCATCATTTTAAATTCTATCAATCAGGTAAATTGATATAAGTGGACAGAAATTAAGAGCCCAAATACCATTAAACGTTTTTCCTCAGGTACTTAATAGTAAAAAAGGATCACTTGAGGCTAAGCGTTCAAGAGCAGCTGGGAAAACATAGCAAGACTTTGTACCTAAAACAAAAATTAAGATTTTAGTGGCTCTACGCCCGTAGCACAGTGGTTACAGCGCCAGCCACATACACTGAGGGTGGCGGGCTCGAACCCAGCCCAAGACAGCTAAACAACAAATGACAACTACAACAAAAAATAGCCGGGCGCTGTGGTGGGCGCCTGTAGTCCCAGCTCTTTGGGAGGCTGATACAAGAGAATCGCTTAAGCCCTAGAGTTGGAGGTTGCTGTGAGCTGTGACGCCAGGACAGCTGAGACTGTCTCAACAAAAGAAAAGAAAAAAAAGATTTTATTATGCATAATCTGTCATTCAAGAAGTTTGGGTGGAGTCTGAAATCTAATAAATTCCTTGACAGAGGCCAGGGAACCATGTTTTTAAGTTACAAAGACAGTTCTCAAACTTGAGCACACAGCAGAATCCCCTGGAGGGCTAACTGAAAACAGAAAATTCTGAATTCCTGTCCCCAGAGTTTGAGAAAACTTGCATCTGTAACAAGTTCCCAAGTGATGCTCTGCTGCTATGCCCCAAATCACAGTCAGTTAATGATCCAAGTTCTTAGTTAGGACGTATAGTATCAGAATCACTGCTGAGTACTCGGTTTGTTTTTCAACGCAGGTGCCCTTCCTGTACCTGAGTAGGGTTTCTCAAGGTGTCATTTTCTCACTTAATAAATCTGGAACTCCAGGACTGTCAGTTAAAACAAACCTTTCAAGTGATTATGATGTATGCTAAACTTTGAGAACCATTGCCATATACTTATAGATGATATCAAAATTTCCTTGGTGAAATACTGAAAAAAGTCCATGTATGTGACTTAAGTCAAACAGGAAATGCTCTGACTCGTTCACTAGATACCAACAGCATTTATTCAAATTTAGAACTCACTCTATAACCATTACAAACTTAGGCTCCTACGACTTCACTACATAAGAAAGTCAGTTAAGCTCCCTTTCTTCATGAGATAATGTTCTCCAGACCTACACGTAATATTGCCCCTAACGTAGACATTTAAATCTCCAGACAAAAAAGGGGACTCTCTTAAAAATTAGGTTAAAACTTTGCATATCGGGTGGCACCTGTGGCTCAGTGAGTAGGGCGCCGGCCCCATATACCGAGTGTGATGGGTTCAAGCCCAGCCCCAGCCAAACTGCAACCAAAAAATAGCCGGGCGTTGTGGCGGGCGCCTGTAGTCCCAGCTGCTTGGGAGGCTGAGGAAAGAGAATCGCGTAAGCCCAAGAGCTGGAGGTTGCTGTGAGCCGTGTGACGCCACGGCACTCTACCCGAGGGCGGTACAGTGAGACTCTGTCTCTACAAAAAAAAAAAAAACTTTGCATATCATTTAATTGCCTCAAAATCTCAACAAATCATAGAGTCCAAAAGATAGGACTCTAAAATATACATGTTACTCTTGAACAAAGTAACTAATTTCAGCAGTTATAGTTCATATATAATATTCTGGCCCTATCAATTATCAACTGGATATAACCAAATTTCACATACAAAGAAAATTAAATGCAGCATCCAGGCTAATGATGGGACTTATTTGAAGAAAAATTATATGCAAAAATACAGTAATACATCTTTACTATGACTTTAAAATTAAGAATATGGTATGAGAGGAAAACACAAAGGGAGACTTTTTGCTAGCAAAGCTGCACTTACACTTCAAGCCTGCCGGAAAGGGCATACTAATCAGGTAAGGCTCTTAGCTGATCGCCTATTTCCTAGTGTCCTATTTTATAATCTGCATGCCACAACCTTGTGTTGTTCACAAATACAAGTATTTGAAAGCAAATGGCTTAGATTTAAGTTGAGACTTTTTTCCTGGTGGAAAAGCTCATAACATTCTTTGGAACAACTGAGGAAACTACAGGGTATCATAAAAATTAGAGTGGGAACTGCTCCTTGAAGAATTAAAAAAATGAAAAGAAAGCTACCAACTCATACTACAAGTCTAAAAAGCCATTAGTAGGTCAGGAATGCTGTACCAAAGTTTTTAAAACAAAAATTTTAAGTGGGGAAAAAAAGCAACTGAGGTACTGTGTAAGCCATCAATGTTAGAAATAAAAAAATACACTGTTTGACTGAAATAACATTAGAACACGCAGTCTACCACACAGTCTAAAAGCAAAGAAAGCTTTTCTCTGCTGTCCCTACTTAGGAGTTCTTGAAGACTATGACTGTCGTAAGGAAAATGTGGTAAGTGCTAAAGTAGACTGCCAGATATAAATCAGATTGAGTTACAGGATTCTTCACGTTACTTGTATCAAAACAGAATGAAGATACTATCAAGTAGCTGAATCTCACAAACATTAACGTTGAGAACAAAAAGGCAGGGCAGTGCCTGTGGCTCAAGGAGTAGGGCGCTGGTCCCATATGCCAGAGGTGGCAGGTTCAAACCCGACCCTGGCCAAAAACTGCAAAAAATAAAAAAAAATAAAAAAAAAAGAGAACAAAAAGGCAGGCACAAAGCAGTAATACTGTATAGTTTAGGGACACAAATCAGTGCATGCTGCTTAACTTCCGTTCAAACGCAAACAAGTTAGCCTACAGTACTAGACATCAAAAGAGTTATTTTCCTTGGGGAGTGAGGGTGGGCAGGAACAAATAATGACCAAAATAAAGGCACAGATTTCTGGGTTTCCATAAAGTTTTGCTTCTTAGTGATGACAGTACCAGTGTGTTCACTTTGTGAAAATTCACTTAACTGGGCGGCGCCTGTGACTCAGTGAGTAGGGCGCCGGCCCCATATACCGAGGTTGGCGGGTTCAAACCCAGCCCCGGCCAAACTGCAACAAAAAAATAGCTGGGCGTTGTGGCAGGTGCCTGTAGTCCCAGCTGCTCGGGAGGCTGAGGCAGGAGAATCACCTAAGCCCAGCAGCTGGAGGTTGCTGTGAGCTGTGTGACGCCACGGCACTCTACCGAGGGCAATAAAATGAAACTGTCTCTACAAAAAAAAAAAAAAAAGAAAATTCACTTACCTATTCACACTTACGAGAATTTTGTGTATTATACTTTATTTATGTTTACATTATTTTTAAGGCAAGAAGGAAAAAAGAAATTTCGCCTCAGGAAAAGAAACATTTCTACAAAAATAAAATAAAAATGTATATTCAGTGGGGACAGTTCAGATAAGAATTACAGGTTTGGGTCAGGGAGTGCAGCGTCAATATAGAGAAGTATTACAGAATTATTTAAGGGCTATAAATAGACAAATCTCTCTCACACACACATAGCCCTTTTCCAGGAGAAACAATCTTGTCAACTCCCTCTATAAATACAGGTGAGCCTACTAAAAGTGTTATTTCACTTTATAAATGGCAGATCTATTTTCCTTAAACTTCTAGCCAATAATAAAAATTATTTGTAAGGAGGATAAACAGTGTCAGAATACAATTTGCCAACTCTTTTCCTGGCCCACTTCACTGACATTTCAAAAAAGCAACGAATCCTTTATGGGGTAGCAGATTCCACTAGAAACAAAAGGTAAAATTAGACTGGGCAAGGTGGCTCTCTCCTGTAATCCCAGCATTCTGAGAGGCCTAGGTAGGCAGACTGCTTGAACTCAGGAGTTCCAAACCAGCCTGAGCAACAGGGATACCCCGTCTCTACTAAAAATAGAAAAACTAGCCTGGCGTTGTGTGGGGCACCTGTAGTCCCAGCTACTCCAGAGGCTGAGGCAAGAGGATTGCTTAAGCCTAAGAGTTTGAGGTTGCTGTGAGCTAGGACACCATGGCATTCTACCCAGTACAACAAATCTCATCACTACCCAAATAAAAAAAATTCCATCACATAAAGTTCTTCATCTTCAATTCTCAGGTCTTCTCCAAACACGTAACACACATTTTTTCAAATATTTATTGTTTCACACTCATGAAGTTACTTAAATCTGGTTTCTCTTACTAGCACTAATGTAATCAGCAATGTATAAATAGGAATTGTTAAAGTCATTATTTATAAAACAAGAGCTTTGGAGCCTTCAGTTTTAAAACGTTAAGTATAAATACCTTTTTTCAAACTATTTCAAGATCATGAATAATTTTTCTTTTTTAAAGACAAGAAACTCACTTTGCATCCTGGCTAGAGTGCAGTGACATCATCATTATCATAGTTCACGGCAACCTTAAACTCCTCAGCTCAAGCAATCATCCCTCCTCAGCTTCCCACTGTTTGAATTATCGGCATGAACCATCCCACTCTGGCTTGAATAATATTTCATAAAGGAAAACACACCATAGTAAAATAATAAGCCCTTTAGATATTAGAAATGCTCTCTTTGCTATGGAAGCTTTTCTAACACTCATGTGAAGTTCTTAAATCATTATTAAATTTCAGTAAATGCATCATATTGCCATTCTCAACATTTAAGAAGTATTATGATTTTGTGCCCTGAGTCCCACACTACTAATTATCACTTAATTAAAGTGTCAAATTTTTTTTTTTGTTTGAGACAGTCTCACTTTGTCACACCCTGGGTAGTGTCGGTAGTGGGGTCATAGCTCACAGCAACCTCAGACTCCTGGGCTCAAGCAGATTTTCTTCCCTCAGCCTCCTGAGTAGCTGGGACCACAGGTGCCCACCACAACACCAGCTATTTCTAGAGACAGGGTCTCCCTCTAGCTCAGGCTGGTCTAGTACTCAAGAGCTCAGGGGATCCGCCCACCTCGGCCTCCCAGAGTGCTGGGATTACAGGCGTGAGCCACAGTGACAAGCCTCAAGTTGTTTGTTAAAGAAAACAACCTTAAACATACACAGTAAATTGTTGCTTAGAAGTTAACTGGTCTACTTCCACAAAATTCTCCAATGTATTTCTCTTTATATCCTCTAGTACTGTACCGTGGTTTCACATTCTACTTCTGTTCAAGAAGAAACAAACTGCTTCGTTCAATCCTACTAAATTCTGGGGTATGGAAAAAGAATATTTTAAATTTTAGTTGATAAGAAAAGGAATTATAAAACATTGTTTTGTAAAAAATGAACTTTATTATCCTCAATTTATGAAGTGCTCTTAAAAATCAATATAACAAACACCACAATAAAAGGAAAGCCAAGACAAAAGATATTAAATATGTCATAGGAATCATCTAAAGACATACTAGTATTTTTTAATGCTTGGGATAAAAATAAACAATATAAAATATAACACTAAAATATAAATATTAAGCATAACAAAACAATGGGGAAATAAAGCATTATTTAATAAAAGGCTGAGACAATTACCAATTTGGAAGAAAACATTTAAATTTTCATTTCACACCAATACCACATCAGGTAAAACCTAGATTTATTTAAATCTAATTTAGAAAAACTAAAGAAACAGCATTAAGTTAGTATTTTTATTTATTACATTTCTGGAAAAGAGAGAATTTCATAAGATCAGAACAAAACTTTATAAAGATATCTGATTGCATTAAAATTCTGTTTATCCTCAAAATTCATAACAGAAACCTCATTAGAAATTAAAGAAATAAAGCAGTACAATATGTCCTACATCCTGTTAACAGTTTTGTGTAAGTAATATTAAATGTTGCCAAGATATAGACCGACAGCCACTCTGACTGAAATACAAATTTATCTCTTTGGATAAATATTCTGCAACAGTTTTCAGAGTCCTTATAATATTCCTAACCATTATTTCTGGTAATATACTAGGAAAAGATAATACTACATATAAGGAACTTGTGTAAATATGTTGCTCACACCATTTTTATATATACAATAAATTAGAATGGGCAATAATACGATAGGTTCACTGCATAGAACATTTTGCAACTATTTAAGAATATTTAATTTTAAGTTATTAAAACTCATTATGAAAATGGGAAAGTGTTAAAGGACATGAAATTAAACGTATTATCCGCAAGGATGTAAAAAATATTTTTTAAAATAACAGAAGAAATATATCAAAATGCTAATGATGGTTATATTAATTCCCAAGATTTAAAGTCCTCAAGCCAGCTTTAAAATCCTTAAAACACATATACACACACTTTTATACCTGAGTCAAATACTATCTACTACCACTCTGCCATTGAAAGAAGCACAAAGTTTAAATAAACATATTAAAAGAGACACAGAGGCCAGCAAGGCCAAAATGAAAACTCAAGACAAAATGAAACACTTCTCTCCTCAGAGCACTTAGCTGGGCTAAGAATAGAGATTCAAAATCAGAATTCAATGCCACACAACTGAATCATATAGACAAGTCATTTACAAATTCTAATCACCTACTTTTCTGTTTCCTTCATTAACAAATGTGCTAACCTTGGGCAACTGGTTGTTTTGTATTGATATCAAATATTAAATAGAGTCTTCTTTGGGTGTAATTGCTTGAAATGCTAAATAAATTAAGTAGAAAGATAAATAGGTAAAAACAATAAAAATAAAGAAAATTTCATACATAATAGCACCAGTTTTATTTGATATGAACAGATAAGGAGTTGCATAAGTGAATTCTCCAGAAAACTGAAATTTGACATAACAAAGCTTTGAAAATGTTTACTTTATTAACAATCTTTTCAAATGACATCAATTTCCTACTTCCTTAAACATAGTACAGAAAGTTTATTTATGATTAAGGTCATCACCGTGACATATCAACTTGCTGCTATATTAACACTGTGAGTCGCTCAGAAGTTAACGATTTATAAGAGTATCTTCATGTAAGAGCCTTAAAACACCGTTCTTCTATACTTTTATCTACTTTCTAAAAATTCTTCCTTTTCCCTTAAAATAACATTTTAAACATTTTTTCCCTTACAATAACAGCTAAAATTTCAGCTGTCAATGTCCCTAGTTCCAGAGGCCAACACTGGATTTTAATCTGTGGGCTAATTCCAATTAATAGTTTCCTAATAAAGGCCATTGGCTTTATGTTCTTGATTACAATTCTTTTGAAGGTTGAGGCTTTTTTATGCTTAGGATTTCTGCTCTGTTCCAAATGGCTGAAATCACTAGCACTCAAAAAATGTCAGCTGAATTACTAATTCTAACTTACAAATATGCCAAAGTTCAAAAAAAAATTGTAATAACAGAATAGTCTGATTAATCACAAAATAGTATCACTGGCACAGAAAGTTACTCAACTCACCTGTCTCTGACAAAAACTACTCAGACAAATGAAAAAAGACCAGCTGAAAAGAAAAAAAAGAAAGATGAGGAGGATAGTTTCGAACAAAATAACCAAACTGAGATTTTGGGCTTGGAGAAATATTTACTGAAACTTTGTGGAGTATAATTACAGTGGTTATCAGAGTAACTACAGCAATTTGCACAAGTATATACATCTACATTAAATACTGCTGTAAAAAATCAAAAAATCTTCCAGCCACTATTTCTTATAGATAACTCCAAACTGAATTTTTACATGAAAATCTTTTTTTAAAACAGCACCTATAGGGGCAGCGCCTGTGGCTCAGTGGGTAGGGCGCTGGCCCTATATACCGAGGGTGGTGAGTTCAGACCCAGCCCCAGCCAAACTGCAACAAAAAAATTGCCAGGCGTTCTGGCGTAGGCCTGTACTACCAGCTACTTGGGAGTCTGAGGCAAGAGAATTGCTTAAGCCCAAGAGTTGGAGGTTGCTGTGAGCTGTGATGCCATGGCACTGTACTGAGGCAGTGTCTCACATAGTTGGACGCTGCCTCAAAAAAACAAACAAAAAAACACTTATAGTTCACTTTCATTGTATTTCTGGTTAAATAATTTACTGTAATCTCTCTTGGACACAGACTCATGAAGAGGTAAGAAGTAAAATTTATATTCTTGGTATAATTAATATGTAACATAGGTATTGCACTGCACAGCTTACAAAGTTACAGGTCTATGGAAATCAGCAAAATGTCAGACCTTAAGAAAAAAAATTCAAGCCAGGGCAGATCAATACTATCATTGTTACTAATAAATTTCCTCTGATCACTGAAGCTCACTAGCTTTCACCACTTCCATTGACGATAGCTGACAAGGAAAATAATATTTCTTGGTTATTTAATTTTGCTCAAGCAAACTCAAACCATTTCTCTTCTTCTTTGGATTTCCTCAGTGTATTTCTACTAAGAACCTCAAATAATTCAGTGTGTGTATAAGACTGGTAATTCCCAAGACTCACTACTGAAAACAGTTTATAAAGCAAAAGTTGTAAGAGTAAGGAACATATATTATTGTGTAAATCAGATCCTCACTCGGACTAGCAAAAACCAAATTACCAAGTTGAACCTAAGTAGATACCTTGCTAATGACACAGTAGAAGTGACCTTCAAACCCACTGTCCCATTTTTACAATCTTCTAATGCATTTAACACGAGATACCTAACAATTTGGGGGGTGAACTCCAGAAATGTGTAAATAAATTATTTAAGAGGAATAAATTGCTTCATATCCTGATTCCAAATTCTGGTCATCTCAGGTTGTCCTACCAACTATTATGAATCTGTCTATTCTTGGACGATGACTTTTGCCTCATTGTCACCCTTCTATACATTACTCTTCTCTCTACTTCTCTAATTATCGACCTATATACTCTTTTCCCTCTTTCCCCATCACAGCTCTAAACACACTTTTGTTCCTAATAATTGCACTGTTACAACAACAACAAAACCCCACGGTGCCCAAAGAGTAGACACTGTTTTTATGCGACAAAGCTGATAAATAATATTGCTCATAGGTTTGAAAGCGAAAAAAATATAAAAAGAAAATCACAAAATGATAGCTGTTAAGCAATTTTCAATTCAAGTATGCATTTGTTTTAACTACTGCTATATCTAGCACACTCTAGTTCACTAAACTGCATGGTCACTAAACTATTATTTTAATCAAGACGATAAACTTTTAAAACTGAGAAATTTCTATAGACATACTTGGTTTCAGTTTAAAGGTACAATATATAAATACAAAAGTAAATACAGAAGATAAACATTCCACACACAAAAAAATAAAACTCAAGTAATAAAAATTTTTTAAATCTTATTTTACATTAACATTCTTTTTCTACAAAGCTCCCAGACATTCTCAATCACCTCTACTGCAAAAATAATGTTACTTAAGATGTTTTCGCAGAACTATACAACCAAAAGAAATCCATATGAACAAAAAAATGCTTTTTATCTAAGCATGTATGCATACATGAGTCCTGACAAGTCATATATCACTAAATAAAAATGTAATAGAAAAAACTTTTACTGATTGTCAGTGTTGCAGCAGTACATCGTAAAACAACACTACGCTACTTACCTTTATAAAAAAATAAAACACGAACAGCATTTGAAATACTACACATCACAGAGTAGTTACTTAAGAGGTAGAGATTTAAGACTGAGGAACAGAAGCTGGTGGCAGTGTGTAACAAGGTATACCTCTCTGTACTAAGTGTACAAAGTATCCTTTTGTAGTTTAAAAAAAGATACCTAGTTACCTGATGATGTTTTGTAATTAACTTCCAACCCCCCAAACTAAATAAAATCCAAATACTGCTCAAGAATATGAAAAAACAAAGGTATACTGTACATTCATTTTTGAGAAGACATTAGGGAAGTGCAGAGACATGAATCTGATCTCAAACTGATTTAAGAAAAATTTGAGCTCAAACTTGGATAACAAAGTTTATGAAAAGTTTGCATTTTTTTAAGCGGTTATTTCTTTAATGTCTGTCCACCCTATTAAACTGTAAGCTCCACGTGTGCAGGGCCAGTGTCCGTTTTATCTGTGTTGTTGCTAGCGCCCAACACTGTAGGTCCCTTTTAGTAGTCATCTAGTAAATATTTCTTAAATGCATGCATGCAGAAATACAAGAACGTATGAATAATTACACAATTTACTGATACAAAAGGGCAGACAAGTTCGGTTTTAATTAAAAATGTGTTCTAAAACAATCCACTATAACCTAAAATAACCAACACTGACATCAAAGATGTTAACGCCATCAGTAACACAGTAGTAATCAAAACCTTACCCGTAACTGAGTTAGTACGCACGTACGAAATGATCAAAGGAATTATTTTATTTGGCCTTACGTACTGTCAGACTTAAGGGACCCTCCAAATACCACCAAAGTTACTGTAAATATAAAGCCAGAGTGATGAGGAAAATTATCAATGCCCGAGTAAACGGTGCCAAGAGAGAAGACACGGAAGGCGATCTACTTTAGGCATCTGGAGAAAGATACCGCAGCAGAGAACGCGACATAAGGGTTAACGAGTCTGGAATACTTCGGAAAATGGCAACAGGGGATAACTGGGAAGAACGTTTGAAAGTAAGAAGAACGGTATCCAATGGAATCATCACGTCTGCGCGAGCACGGCTCCGGACATCCAGTGAGTGGGACGGGGGTGGAACTACCACTGCGTGGGCAGAAGTAGACGGGCACATCCGCTTCTGCAGGTGGCCGAGCGCCCGCAGGGGGATGGGGAAGAGGACAGTGTTGCCTCAATGGGTTTACTGTATTCCCTCCAAGATTAGGGGAAGCTGATACAGCACGTCTCCCGGCACCAAGAGGCACTCGCCCCGAGCCTCTCCCTAACGACTTGCCTGGTAGAAAGAGTTGTGGGTCCGAGGCCCCCGGAACCCAAGGCTCTGCCATCCAGGACAACTGCTCTGCCAACAAGGTCCCGCGAGAATCGAGAGATCTCGCGATACAAACCCACGAGCATCTCGCGAGCTTCCTCTGGAACCAACATGGCGGTACAGAAAAGTCAGTGTATTGGAACTTAAAAAGTGTTGCAATAACCAACTAGAGAATGTCTGAAACCCAAAAAGAGTAGAAAATTTTCCGGCTTCTGTATCTCCTCCTAGTCTCCTCGTACAGAAGAACAGCAGCAAAAAAATCCTAAAGCCTCCCTTAACCAGTTATACCACACACAGCGCATCCCTCCGCCTCCGCCGGCCTCCCGGTCACGTGGAAACAAGTTCTGCGTGCCCGTCACGTGGGCCGCCACTGAGCGCGCGCGCGCCCGTCGCCCTCCCGCGAGCCCTCCCCGCCCCCCTATCACCCGCGCACACGTGCGCGCGCACCCCCGCCCCACGTGGGGGCTTCGTAGCCGCCGCCGTCGTGTCGCCAGCCCACCCACTCCCGGTACTTTGCTCCAAATGCAGGTCCCAGAATCGATTGTTCCTCCACCACCGTCCCCTCCTTCATTCTCCCTCCCCCACATCTGGGCCCCACCACGTGCCCCGGGCGCTCGCTCACCTTTCGCGCGGGACTGAGCACCGTGGGCCACTTGGGGAGGTGCTGCAGCCGTGGCCGCTCTCCACCCCCGCCACGGCACTTGGTCGGGTGGTCGCCGCCGCAGGAAGCTCAACAGCAGCGCCGCGGCGCTTCCAGGTGGGTCCCCGCCTCCCGCTCCTGCCACTTCCCGCAGCACCAGCGGCTCCTTCCGGTCCCCTCCTTTCTCCTCGTCGTCGGGACGGGCGGGCGGCGGCTGCAGGCGCGCTCACTACACCGCCTGCTGGTAACCGCGGCCCGTGCAGCGCCCCAGGCCCGGGGCCCGCCGAGGCCCACCCCCGCGGCCCTCCCCTGCCGCGGGGCGAAGGTTGGCCTTCCGAGGGCTGGGTGCAGTCCATCCCTAGCGGCGGTCTGCGCCGGCCCTACCAGCGCTGGAAAGGCGTCCCCGGGGCTCCGCCGCTGCGAATCCTCTCCATCCTCCTTTCTGTGGCCTCTCGAGAAACTTGTAAACTCTTTTTCCCTTAGCAGCGTGGTCTCAGGCCTGAAAAATATCCATATATGTATATTTTTTATATATGCCTCTGCCCACCTCGTCTCCACGCGCTCAGCCCTCCCTCCCGTCTGCTTGTGCGCCTGTTACTACAGCACGCAAGCTCGAACCACTTCAGGCCTTTGGGCTGCTGCTCACTTTGGCTAGAACACGTCCTCTAGATTTCTTTTAACTCGTCGATGTTCGGTGCATATTGCAATTCCAGTCTAAGAAATCAATATCTGAGGGCTGCCCAGACCACTTCATCCAAAAGAGCGCACCTGTACCACTGCTTTTATTTTCTTTATCTGCTTTCATTTCTTCCTAACGGTTATGATTTCCAGACCTCATTTGGCCGCCTCTTTGCCACCGAGAATATAAAAAAAAAAATTTTTTTTTTTTTTTTCAGAGACAGAGTCTCACTTTGTCGCCTCCGGTAGAATGCTGTGGCGTCACACGGCTCACAGCAACCTCCAGCTCTTGGGTTTAGGTGATTCTCTTGCCTCAGCCTCCCGAGTAGCTGGGACTACAGGCGCCCGCCACAACGCTCGGCTATTTTTTGTTGCAGTTTGGCCGGGGCCGTGTTCGAACCAGCCACCCTCAGTATACGGGACCGACGCCCTACTCACTGAGCCACCGGTGCCGCCCAAAAAAAAAAAAAAAATGTTTTTTTCTTTTTTTTTTTTCCCAGTTTTGGCGGGGTCGGTCTTGAACCCACCACACCCCACCCCACCCCACCCCACCCCACCCCACCCCAGGCGCCCTCTCCTTGAGCCACAGGCAAAGGCAGGGACGTAGTAACTTGTTTACTGCTTTAGGTGTTTGGCGCAAAATAGTGCTCGCTAAATACTCTATCAGAACATAGCTGCCAACTATATAAAGGGTGAGGTAAATACAGCTCAACACTTAATGGAGATAAGCAGTTCCACTGGGTTGGTAGTACTGTAGAGAATTTTACCATTTATGAGCGCTGGGAAAACTGTGCTAACCCTCCTTCCCTGACTATAATTAAAAGATTACGTTACAAAAATATCAAATCCAGGGGTAGAAGCCATCATCAACTGGGTCTCTTCCTTGACAATTGTCAAGTCCTGCTACATTGCTGCTATTGTGTCTTTGGCCCTGTGGTTTTTTTTTTTTTTTCCCAGGCAAGTGGGTATGTGTACCGTCTTATATGTTGCTAATAAAAGTTACTAAGTGGTTCAAATGGCTTTGTATTTAAGTTTCCAGCTTGACTCAGAGTAACATCTGCTTCAAGACAAAAGGTGACATTTTTGTATTGACATTTTATACAGCGCGTTGGGGCCAGCCCCTATACTAAGACTAGACACACAGAAACACAAGGCTTCCCTACCTGGCCTATTATATACTTTTAGAACCAAATTCTATTTATAATAACTGTAACAATGGTGGCCTTTTTTTTTTTCTTTGAGACACAATCTAACTCTGTTGCCCTCGGAGACTGAGGTGGGTGGATAGCTTGAGCTCACAAGTTAGAGACCAGCCTGAGCAAAAGTAAGACCCTGTCTCCATTTAAAAAAATAGAAAAACTAGGGCGGCGCCTGTGGCTCAGTGAGTAGGGCGCCAGACCCATATGCCGGAGGTGGCGGGTTCAAACCCAGCCCCAGCCAAAAAAAAAAAAAAGCCACAAAAAAAAATAGAAAAACTAGTCGGACATCATGGTGGGGAGGCTGTAGTCCCAGCTACTCAGGAGGCTGAGGCAAGACGATCACTTGAGCCCAAGAGTTTGAAGTTGCTGTGAGCTATGAGGACTCCACAGCACTCACTCTACCCACGGTGACAGAGAGAGACTCTATCTCAAAAAAATAGGCTCAGGGCATGTAGCTCAGCAGCTAGGGCACCAGCCACATATACCAGAGTTGGCAGGTTCGACCCCAGCCCGAGGTGACAAAACAACGACAACTACAACAAAAAAATAGCTGGGCATGGTAGGTGCCTGTAGTCCCAACTAATTGGGAGGCTGAAGCAAAAGAATCACTTAAGCCCAAGAATTTGAAGTTGCTGTGAGCTGTGACACCACAGCACTCTACCCAGGGGCAACATAGTAAGACTCTGTCTAAAATAAATAAATAAATGTCCTGCACATTAATCATGTAAGAGGCTGCTCCCTAGGAAACCCAACCTGTAACAATAGTCATATTTTTCTGTTGATAAAATGGATTGACTTGCTCATTTGAACCACAGAGCCTTTATATAGATATTTTATTTATTTATTTAGAGACAGAGTCTTAGTCTGTCACCCTGGGTAGGCTGCAGTGGCATCACCATACCTCACTGCTACCTCAAATTCCTAGGTTCAAATCATCTTGCTGCCTCAGCCTCCCAAGTAGCTGGAACTACAGGCCCACCTCACCATGCCCCACTAGATTTTCTATTTTTAATAGACATAGGTCTCATTCTTGCTCAGACTGGTCTTGAACTGAGCTCAAGTGATCTTCCTGCCTCAGCCTCCCAGAGTGCTGGGATTACAGGTATGACCCACCATGCCCAGCCTAGATAAAGTGTTGTAGTAGCAGAGGAGTGCTTGGGAAAGGCAGGTTAACATTTGAGTCACAGGATGACTTTGCTAAGCAGAGAGGTTATTGCATGAATAACTACGGGAATGGAAGAGAACTGCAAGTAACCCCAAGTGGCTTGACTGCAGGGTCCCTGGAGTAACCCTGAGGGATAAGGAGAAATGACTGGTTCATTGATGGTGAAGAGGATAGCCAAGAAAAGAAAGCTCCAAGCTTTGGAAGTAGATCTTAGCTGAGTGGAAAAGGGTAGAAGCCCTTTAGATCTTCAAGGGCTTTATCCAAGAATAGAAAGAAGAGTTTCATTACTCCTGGAAAAAGGAAACACTGCTGGCAAAAGCCACTCCCTCATTATCATATATATTCCTATATAGCCTTTATTTTCACCTAGAGACACAGAATGTTGATGGAAGATTTCAAGATCAACTAATTCAGCAGTTTGTACAGTGTCCTCTGAAGCACTGGTATTCCTTTTACATTCTTAGTCTTATCCCAGGATCCAATATTTTAACCAAACAAAAGAGGACCTGGGAGTGGGTATCCAGCAGACATTTCCCTCAGTCCCTCACATGGCAATTGAGGCACTGACTCAGAACATGTTTTGAAAATCACTGATGTAGTTTGTTCCTTCATTCTTTCAACAGATACGCGAAGTGTTACACAAGATGCTGGAAGACAAAGCAAACATAGACCCTACTCATTGATAGCCTAGTCTAGGAAGGGAGGCTGACATTCAAGGAAATAGTCAATTACCGTACATAAAGTCAAAACCAGTAGGTGCCACACAAGAAAAGTGCAGGTCACTATGAGAATATGTCCATATGGCCAAAAGCACATATTCTAAAGTAGTTGGGAGGAAATGACATCTAGGCTGAGTGAAACCTAAAGTGTCAATGCAGTTAGCAAGTTAGGCAAAGGCAAGAAAAAAATTCCAGTGAAGGAGATCGGTTGATGCAAAGTCCCTTACATGGGCTGGAACTTCCTATTATTTACTTACTAATACTTACAATTACCTAAAACAAACCAGCCAATATTTTTTTCCTGTGGATATGTAACATCTGATATGACATCATGTATCGTAATTTCTTTCATTAGATCCTAAGCTATTTTTTCTATGTCAGTAAATATTCTTCAAAAACTCCAGGAAATGGTTACGTAATTTATTTAACCATTTTCTATTTGGGGACCCTTTTATACTATTAAAATTTGTATGATGAGTGTCCTTACATCCAAATACAGTATGTGTCCAGATATTTTGGAGGCTGAATCTCTACAGTTTGAGTAATTGGATTTGTGGGTAAAGGGGAGTCTAGGATCCCTAGCTTTGGTGACTGGTAAGGTAAAGCTATCATTGATTACCACAGGAAATACTAAAGTAGGAGCAAGTTTAGGGAGGCAATGATGTGTTCCATTAAGGTATCCTGAATTTGAGGTTAACTCTAGTGAAGTTGCTCAGAACCACTGAATATGTGTATGTCTAGGATGCTGGCTCCAGGTATGAGCTGGATGTACAGATTTGTGAGTCTTCAGCTTACATGAACCTTTGGTTTAGATTTTGCTACCAAGGGAGAGCACACAGAGTGAGAAGAGCAGAAAATCAGGAACAAAACCCTGAGAAACACTGACATTGTCGGAGGCATGGAAGGAAAGTGAAAACCAGAGGCTATGAGGGACCAGAAGAGTACAAGAAAAATCGGACAGAGTAGTACCTAAAAACAAAAGAGGAGTCTTCAACATGAATTAGACAAGTTTACCAGGAACCTATTTTGTCTCGTATATGTCAAACACTAGGAGGTGAAAACAAACCTTTGGTATTTAATGAGCAGTGCAAAAGAAATTGCTGTACATCATTGAAAAGACATATATATACACAGTTTTGTTTTGTTTTTTTTGAGACAGTCTATGTCCTACCCTGGGTAGAGTGCCATGGTGTCATAGCTCACAGCAACCTCAAACTCTAGGGCTTAAGCAATTCTCTTGCCTCAGCCTCCCAAGTAGCTGGGACTACAGGTGCCCGCCACAATGCCCAGCTAGTTTTTTGGTTGTAGTCAATGATTTACAGTCGTCGTTTGGGAGGCCTAGGCTGGATTTAACCCACCAGCTCCAGTGTATGTGGCTGGTGCCCAAGCTGCCAAGCTACAAGTGCCGAGCCTACATTTCTCCTTTTTTAAAAATATGGAACGCTTCATGAATTTGTGTGTCATTCTTGTGCAGAGACCAGGGTAATTTCTGTATTATTAACAGTTATGTACACTGCTGGAATATGCACGAAGTTACACATTTTGAAAGGGAGAAAGAATAAAGGGTTATGTCATTGAATGCCAGTTATGTTCATTATTTTATATACAGTGATATACACAACTATCATAATCCTGTGATCAAGTGTGGCGAAGATTTGCTGTTTACACCTCTCCTCAAGAAAGCACTTGCTGGACCAGGCATGGTGGTTTACACCTGTAATCCTAGCACTCTGGGAGGCGGAAGCTGGAGGAGTTGAGCTCAGGAGTTCAAACCAGTGTGAGCAAGAGTGACACCTCCATCTCTACTAAAATAGAAAAAAGGCTGAGTATGGTGGCTCACACCTGTAACCCTACCCATTTGGGAGGCCAAGGCAGGTGGATTGCCTGAGCTCACAGGTTCGAGACCAGCCTGAGCCAGAGTGAGACCTCATCTCTAAAAAAAAAAAAAAAACAACAAATAGGCTTGGGGGTTGGGGTGGGGGGGCTCCAGTAGTCCAAGCTACTTGGGAGGCTGAGGCAAGAGAATCATTTGAGCCCAAAAGTTTGAGTTTGCTGTGAGATATGACGTCACGACATTCTACCAAGGATGCAAAGTGAAAATCTGTCTCCAAAAAGTAAAAAATAAAATAAATAAATAAATACAATAGAAAAATTGGCTAGGCATCGCAGTGGATACCTGTAGTATAAGCTACTTGGGAGGCTGAGGCAGGAAGATCGCTGGAGTCCAGTTTAATAAGTTTCAGGTTGCTGTAAGCTAAGCTGACACCGTGGCACTCTAGCCTGGAGTAACAATGAGACAAAAAAAGGTAGCCACTAGTCAGTGACAGAACAAGGCTTATTGACAGTATAAGGGCCTAGCCATTTCTGCCCAATGCAAGACTCGGGCAATCTTGGCTTCAGATATCCCCTTATGGGAGATTTTGTCAGGTCTATACCACTCTGGTAACTCCTGCTCAATCCAGTTTCCTCTCATTTTCTTTTCTTTTGTGTGTGCGCGCGCGTAGAGACAGAGTCTCACTTTACCGCCCTTTGTAGAGTGAAGTGGCATCACAGCTCACAGCAACCTCCAGCTCTTGGGCTTAGGCGATTCTCTTGCCTCAGCCTCCCAAGTAGCTGGGACCACAGGCGCCTGCCACAACACCCAGCTATATTTTTGTTGCAGTTGGGCCGGGGCCAGGCTTGAACCCACCACCCTCGGTATATGGGGCTGACACCCCACTCACTGAGCCACAGGTGCTGCCCTTCTCTCATTTTCTTTGACCTATGTTACTCCCCAACAGATCATATTTACTCCTAACATCATCTCGGTGTCTGCTTCCTACAAAACCCCAACCTGAAAAATTCTCATTCAACAAAATGTAGAAGGGTGGCACATGTGGCTCAAAGGAATAGGGCACTGGCCCCGTATACCAGAGGTGGTGGGTTCAAACCCGGCCCTGGCCAAAAACTGAAAAAAAAAAAAACGCTGAAAACTAGCGATCACAGAACTTTAAACAAACCACAGCTCAAAGGTAATAAAGCTACTAGGATTTGAACCTAGGCAAACTGACTCCAGGGCCCAAAACTTAATCACGTTCACAGTATAAATCCACAAACTCTTGGCTGGGTGAGGTGGCACACAGCTGTAATCCTAATCCTATTTGAGAGGATGAGATACGAGCATCACTCCAGGCCAGGAGTTGCAGATCAGCTTGAGCAACTTAATGAGACCCTGTCTCTATAAAAAAAGAAAAATAAGCTGGGAGTCATGGTGGATGCCCCTAGTCCCAACTACTGTGGTAAACCAGGAGGATCACTTAAACCCAGGAGTTTGAGCTTGCAGTGAGCTACAGCCCTGCCACACTGCACTCAACCTCAGGGCAAGAGAGCAAGACCCTGTCTCAAAACAAATCGACAAAACACCTAACACACACACTCATTAGCCTTTGACTGCAATTTTCCTGTTTCTCAGCTCAAGTATTTCTAAGAAAATCATCCTTACAGATATTATTTTTGTGACATGGTTCATCAAGATCCTTTATTATGGCTGATGTCACATGACAGAAAAAATTGTGACTAGGGGTTGCTAGGTAAATTAGAGGAAAGCATGGGAAGTAACTGACGATTAGTATGGGGTTTCTTTCCAGTGATGAAAATGTTCTAAAATTAGGTAATGGTAGTAATTGTGCAACTCTGAATATACTAAAACCCAGTGAACTACATACTTTAAAAGTGTATATTATCTACATGATTTTAAAATCACATTAACTACATACTTTAAAAATGTGTATTAAGTGTATATTATGTATATTATTATAAGTGTATAAAAGTGGATCTCAATAAAGCTATTATTAAAAAAAAAAGAAAAAACTTAGTAAGACGACAGATAATTGTACCATGGTCAGAAGAACAAAGACTTTATATTATCTAACCTTACAACATTCCCAAGAGGAAATTTGTTTTTTATCCCACATTTGTCAACATGTAGGCCAACCTTTAAGTCTATGGTGGTGCAACTTGTTTATGTATTTTGACAATTTAATGTAAAAAAAATTGTATAACTCTTAGGGAACGGTGTTCTTTACCATATTATATATTCCAATAACACACGTTACTATCAATGAATGTGAGATGTTATCACCACCAGTTTCAGAGGAATTCACTGGGAAACAATACATTACCGGGTATAAGGGATTTGAGTCAGAGTCACTTCTTTGCTGTTTTTGACTTTGGGGAAGCCACTCAGCCTATGTCATAGAGTTGTTGGGAGGATTAGATATAAGAAAGGCATTTCAGTAGATTGACTGAAACACTGTTATGTACTCAATAAATGGAAAGCACTATTAAAAACAAGTCTTTTTGATTAACTACTAAATGCAATGCATTAGACTAAATTCTGGTGATTCATAACAGATCAGTAACATCATTCAATCCTTGAGGAAGACTATAGTATAAATTACAAGGAACAAGAAAACTAAAAACTATATTTAAAAAATTGATCATTCATGGCTAATTCATCATTTCATTAAATATCAACATTTTACTATACTAAGCGACTTATTTGCACACTTCTTTTTTTTTTTTTTTTTTTGGTAGAGACAGAGTCTCACTTTACTGCCCTTGGTAGAGTGCCGTGGCGTCACATGGCTCACAGCAACCTCAGCTCTTGGGCTTCCGCGATTCTCTTGCCTCAGCCTCCCGAGCAGCTGGGACTACAGGCGCCCGCCACAATGCCCGGCTATTTTTTTGTTTTTGTTGCAGTTTGGCCGGGGCTGGGTTTGAACCCACCATCTTCGGCATATGGGGCTGGCACCCTACTCACTGAGCCACAGGCGCTGCCCAATTTGCACACTTCTGATTAAGAAATAACAAGAGGGGCTTGGTGCCTGTAGCTCAAGCGGCTAAGGCGCCAGCCACATACACCTGAGCTGGCGGGTTTGAATCCAGCCCAGGCCTGCCAAATAACAATGACAACTACAACCAAAAAATAGCCAGGCATGGTGGCACCCCTGTCGTCCCAGCTACTTGGGAGGCTGAGGCAAGAGAATCACTTAAGCCCAGGAGTTGGAGTTTGCTGTGAGCTGTGAGGCCACAACACTCTACCCAGGGCAACAGCTTGAGGCTGTCTCAAAAAGAAAAAAAAGAAAAGAAAAAAGAAATAACAAGAGGGAACTAACAAACATTATATCCCTAAATGTGTATAGGACAAATTCAATATTCAAGTTATACACTTTAAAATCACTTTTATTAATTTTAACAACATTGCTTTAGGTGGTAGCAGCTGCCCCAAACCAAAACAAAGCTATTATGAATGCTACTCGACATCCGCCACGTAACCCAGTATGTTTTTGTACTTGGAATATAGTTAAATTTTTGACATTACATAATCAAGCAAATAGCAGTGCATACTACCTTATTCAAAAAGACTTTATGTATTTTATTTAAAAATCAATTTGCAAGTGGGTTCAGCTTTATCACCAATGTCACTGACACATTCCACACTTCATGCTCTCAAAAAGTGCCTTGAAACTAAATCTAAGTTTTCTAGTTACTGACATTAATGAATACTAGCCAGGGTTATAGGAATAGAAGTTTAACATTTTACAATATAAGTGGCAATAAGTTACTGATACCTGCTAACAAATTCCACTCAAACTAAATACATCCTTGATACATTCAAAAAAAGACATTTTGTGTATTTTAATATGCTAGTTATATGGTGCAGTGCAAAACAAGTAACACCCTACCTTTCCTGAGCTGTAGGAAATTAACAATATTCCAACTGCTACTCTCAACTTAAAATAGGCTCTTCATTATGTGAAGCCATGTCAAAACTATAGAATTAAACTTTGAAGAACTGAAAAGATTAGTCAGAGTTAATGATATTTTAGAGTAAAGGAAAAGGTTTCAAAGCAAAAGTATTTACAACACCACAAAGGATGCCATGGATCTGCGTGTAGTACAAAGATAAATTAATGACTACTGATTGATCACAACGGTCCTTCTCTACCAAAAGTATTACACTGAAAGACTTTACGGTAAGTATTTAGCATGAAATACACCAACATGTAGTATGTTATAATACATTTTAATATATACTCCCATAATGCCCACTAAAAAGAAATAAATTGAATAAAAGATGAAAAATCAAGAAAATAAACATGCTCTTAGGAATGTTTTTGCATGTGTATATATCAGAGGAAGTGAAAATGATTTCTCATTAGAACTCTCTGTATCCTCAAAATTACAAAGACCGAGTTTCTACTTCAATTTTTTCTTCTGCTTGTAGTTTATCTGGATCAATGTGAACAACTGGAGGTCGCAGGATAACTTCAGGCCCCCCACCATATATAGACTGCAGAAAATTCCATGTTTCTTCAGAAATCTGACCAGAATCTGCTCCTAAAATTATATAAAGAGAAGAATATTTGCAAATCTACATACTTTATATTGGAAAACCTTTCACAGTGTACCCCCACCCCCAGCATGAATCCTCAAGGGATAACTGAGAACTTTTGGAACATGAATCTGCAGACTACCAACCTATATTGTTATAAGCTGCAACATATGGTTTGTTGTAAAAATAGAGATGCTTTTTCCTAGCTCCTACCAAACCACCATTGCTATGCACCCGTTAAAACCTTTCCTCAGCGGCGCCTGTGGCTCAGTAAGTAGGGCACTGGCCCCATATGCCGAGGGTGGCGGGTTCAAACCCAGCCCTGGCCAAACTGCAACCAAAAAATAGCCGGGCGTTGTGGCGGGCGCCTGTAGTCCCAGCTGCTCGGGAGGCTGAGGCAAGAGAATCGCTTAAGCCCAGGAGTTGGAGGTTGCTGTGAGCCGTGTGACGCCACAGCACTCTACCGAGGGCAATAAAGTGAAATTCTGTCTCTACAAAAAAAAAAAACCTTTCCTCAAATAAAAATTAGCATTGGCTGCTTTCCTCTATTTATCCTTGTGGACATACGAATTATACACATTTTTGAGCTGCATAAAAAGTACCATAGACAGCTACTGATGACCCCGTCCTAATAGTGACAAATCACTATAGTAAAGGCTTAACTATGAGTCAAACTTACCTTGCCTGAGCATCACATTACCACATTTAGTGACTGCAATTTTAGTATTGTCAATAGGTCCTGGAGGATCTAAGTCAAAAGGAAAAAAAATATATATTAAAATGCACACTTTTCAAAGAGATATATCAAAGAACTGCCCGATTCTGTGCCTGAAATAATTGAGAATGGTACCTATATGATCAGATTAGTTATTTTTTAACCAAGTTATCACAGTCAATTCTTTATTTTTTTTTTTAGAGACAGAGTTTCACTTTATGGCTCTTGGTAGAGTGCCATGGCATCATACAGCTCACAGCAACCTCCAACTCCTGGGCTTAAGTGATTCTCTTGCCTCAGCCTCCCGAGCAGCTGGGACTACAGGCGCCCGCCACAACGCCCGGCTATTTTTTGGTTGCAGTTCAGCTGGGGCCGGGTTTGAACCCGCCACCCTCGGTATATGGAGCCGGCGCCTTACGGACTGAGCCACAGGCGCCGCCCCACAGTCAATTCTTATTATCTTCTCCTGAGCTTCTTCCCCTTTAAGTCTTAGTTTTCTCAAAATAGAAACAGGGAAGATGAGGAGAAAGGCTCTCTTATAACCAATGAAAGTCTAACAGAAATGATTTCTTAACTATCCGTTTGGGAATTACAAGTCAAAACATGCCACTAATGTTAAAAAGTAACAATTACATTATAGTTACAAAGAAATTATATAATTCTTGATTTGTTTCAGATTATCATACTTAAATTACACAAGCAATAAAAGCAATAGAAAAGAAAATGTCAAGCTATAATCTTTTTTAATTTAAGGAAAAAATTTTATTTTCCCCCTGAATACAAAAATACAGTACATATTCATTGTCAAAAGCTATAAAACAGCTGGTGGAGTAGTGCACACTTAACAGTTTTAGCCACTCAGGAGGGGGAGGTAGGAGGATTGCTAAAGCCCAAGAGTTCAAGAAGAGCCTAGGTAACAGCAAGATCCTATCTATTAGGCTCGGTGCCTATAGCTCAGCAGCTAGTGCACCAGCAACATACACCAGAGCTGGCACGTTCAAATCCAGCACGGGCCTGCCAAACAACAATGACAACTACAACCAAAAAATAGCCTGGTGTTGTGGCAGGTGCCTATAGTCCCAGCTACTTGGGAGGCTGAGGCAAGAGAATCACATAAGCCCAAGAGTTGGAGGTTGCTGTGAACTGTGATGCCACAGCACTCTACCCAGGGTGACATGGTGAGACTCTCTCTCAAACAAAAAAAAACCTATCTATTGAAAAACAAAATGCTACAAAAAAGGAACAAAGAAGAAAAACTACTGTAATCCCACTACAGAAAGACAGGAAAACTTTTTTTTGTTTTTTTGAGACAGAGTCTCACTATGTTGCCCTTGGTAGACCGCTGTGACATCACAGCTCACAGCAACCTCAAACTCTTGGGCTTAAATGATTCTCTTGCCTCAGCTTCCCCAATAGCTGGGACTACAGGCGCCCGCCACAATGCCTGGCTATTTTTTTTTTTTTTTGTAGAGACAGTCTCACTTTACTGCCCTTGGTAGAGTGCTGTGGCATCACACGGCTCACAGCAACCTCCAGCTCTTGGGCTTATGTGATTCTCTTGCCTCAGCCTCCCAAGCAGCTGGGACTACAGGCACCTGCCACAACGCCCAGCTATTTTTTGGTTGCAGTTTGGCCGGGGCTGGGTTTGAACCCATCACCCTCGGTATATGGGGCCAGTGCCCTACTCACTGAGCCACAGGCGCCGCCCGCCTGGCTATTTTCTTATTTATTTATTTTTTGTTGTTCTTGTAGTTGTCGTTTGGCAGGCCCGGGCTGGGTTCAAACCAGCCAGCTCTGATGTATGTGGCTAGCGCCCTAGCCACTGAGCTACAGGCGGCTAGGCAGGAAAACTGTTTTAATATTGGTGTAGTGTTTTTGTTTTTGCATAATATAATGTTTGCTTTTGGGCAGCGCCTGTGGCTCAAAGGAATAGGGCACCGGCCCCATTTACCGGAGGTGGCAGGTTTAAACCTGGCCTCAGCCAAAAACTGAAAAAAAAAAAAAAAAAAAAAAAAAAAAGCCAGTCGTGGTAGCTCACACCAGTAATCCTAGCACTCTGAGAGGCCGAAGCACGTGCATTGCCTGAGCTCAGGACTTGGAGACCAGCCTGAGCAAGAGTGAGACCCCAGGGCGGCGCCTGTGGCTCAGGGAGTAGGATGCTGGTCCCACATACCAAGGATGGTGGGTTCAAACCCGGCCCCGATCAAAACTAAATAAATTAAAATAAAAATTAAAAAAAAAAAAAGAGTGAGACCCTAGTCTCTAAAAAATTAGCCAGGCATTGTGATGGGTGCCTATAGTCCCAATGACCCAGCTTACTGGGGAGGCTGAAGCAAGAGGATCGCTTGAGCCCAAGAGTGAGGTTGCTGTGAGTTACGATGCCATAGCACTCTACTGAGGGTGACAAAGTAAAACTCTAGCTAAAAAAAAAAATAATAATAAAAATACAAACAATTCAAACTATACATACTGCATTCCTTTTTTTTTTCATATTACTAAATACCGTTATACAAAATTATTTTATAAGTCCACATAGTAGGCCATCATATTACTGACATTTAAACAAAGACTTAAGCAACCTTCTATTGCTGTCTGGATTTTTAAAATTTTTTCAATATTAAGATCACAGACTAATTTTGTTCAGTTCTTTGATTCCTGCTATAAATTCATAAAATAGGATTAAAATTTTTTTCAACTAAAATATACACTATATTTTAATTTTTTTTAGAACAATCAGAATATAAACTACAACGGCAGGGATATTTTTCCCTATTATCAAGGGTCAAATCTTAGATATCATATAATAGGATTAAAATTTTTTTCAACAACCAGAATATAAACTAGAATACAGTCTATATTTTAATTTTAATTTTTTTTTTATTATTATTTTTTGTAGAGAGAGTCTTACTGTATCGACCTCTAGTAGAGTGCCATGGCGTCACAGCTCACAGCAACCTCCAACTCTTGGGCTTATGCAATTCTCTTGCCTCAGCCTCCCGAATAGCTGGGACTACAGGCGCCTGCCACAACACCCAGCTATTTTTTTGTTGCAGTTTGGCCGGGGCTGGGTTTGAACCCACCAGCCTCAGCATATGGGGCCGGCGCCCTACTCACTGAGCCACAGGCGCCGCCCTATATTTTAATTTTTTAAAAAACAACCAGAATATAAACTACAAGGGCAGGGATCTTTTACCCTACTATTCAACGGTCAAATCCCAAGGCATACAGATATTGAGAAGTATTTGTCAAATAAAAAAACCATTCAATTTTCAGTTAATCACTTACCTCCATCTTTACCCTTCACAAAACTTTCCCATTCTCTAAACCACTGCATACTGATGCAATAAAAAGTAGCTGGAGAGTCCTCCTCTTGGAATGCTCTATTGAGCTACAGGAAGGAAAAAAAAATCAGTCACCTAATATCTGAAACTTGTTTGGTAGCAAAACAATACAATACTTCAACATCTGCTAAGGGCAATTTCTCACACACATAAAATGTCATATCACAGGAAGTTGTACGATGATGCTAAGTTATCTTAGTACTAGAATACATAGTATCATCTATTGATAAACAATTCCAGATTATGTCTCAATATTTAACATGTATACATAAAAGAGGCACAAAGACTGGGTTAAGTGAAAGTCTTCAAAACAATAAATACTCTGCATATTTATTTAAAATCTAAGATAATAAGCTTGATTCAAACATTCTGTATCCACTGTCTAGTATCACATAAGACACTGTCAACAATTTGCTATTACAAATACAATGTTGCAATTAATAATCTTATACATGTCATTTCATAAGCAATAGAGACATACACACACATTTTAAGAAAGGAAAAAATTGTGTTAAAATTGTAATATTCAATATATACCAGTAACAAAAGGTGAACATAAGTCACGTCAAGCACTTCTTGTAACTATAGGCATCAAATGTGACTTGAGTATTACAAATATAATAGTTTTTCCCTTTCTTAAAATGTGTATACTTTTTTTTGTACTTTCTGTATAAAATAAGTTCTCAAAAGTGATAGGACATGTTCTCTTTTTTTGTACTTTCTGTATAAAATAAGTTCTCAAAAGGTGATAGGACATGTTCTCTTCTGAACATGTTCCGCTCTCTCCTCCAGCCCTAATGGATGAATAAGTAACTCAAACTAGACACAACACTACCAGAAATGAAAAATCCTCAGGGGAGTGACCTTAGAGTTAGAAGAGAATCACTCCAACGTCAATTCATGTTAGCTAGATACCCAGGGCTACCATGGTTCTCAAACTTCAGGAGGTCTATGTTTTCAATTTTCATTTTTAATAAATTTATTTTTTTGCTCCAGTTAGCCAATCTGGATTCTACCACTTGTAATTAAAGAAGACTGACAGGTACAGAAAAAGAGGTACAGTTAACAGAACTCATGCAGTGTACTAGGAATTTACAATCTAATTGTAGCAGTGTTTTCAGACTCGTAAAAATATTCCAGGACGGGCAACTTGATGCCCATGACACATACCACATGTGGATAGAGACAACCAAGTTCAGATTATGTCATTCCTATCAAATATAACCGAAATCCTATGGCCATCCCCATACAGAGTTATACTATGTAATAGCCCAGAATTACCTTCATGATCTGAATTCACCACTTAAGACTCTCTTCTTCCTTTTTCAACAGTGGTCACTGACCTCTTGTTATTCCCCAAACCAACCAGATACGTTCTGGCCTCTCAAGGCTTTTACACTGGCTATCCCCCCTCCTTTTTCTTTATTTTTTTTCTTTTTTGAGACAGAGTCTCACTTTGTCACCCTCAGTAGAGTGCTGTGATGTCATAGCTTACAGCAACCTCAAACTCCTGGGCATAAATGATTCTCTTGCCACAGCCTCCCAAGTAGCTAGGAATACAGGCACCCGCTACAACGCCTGGCTATTTTTAGAGACGAGGTCTCCCTCTGGCTCAGGCTGGTCTTAAACCTGTGAACACAGGCAATCCACCCACCTGGGCCTCCCAACTGCTGGCATAAGCCACTTCACCTGGCCTGGCTATCCTGTCTTATTGCAGGTATCTAAATGACTATCTCGCTCACCACCTTCAAGTCTTTGTTTAAATGTCACCTTCTCAATGAGGCTTATGTTGACGATCCTGTTTGAATTTGCAAACTGTACTCCTCCTTTCACTACTGTCCTCCTGATCCTCTTACATATTCTGTTCAATATTTTCCTTCTCCACAGTACTCATCACCTTTTAATACATTACATAACTTATTTATCAAATGTAAACTCTGTTAGAGCAAAGATCTTACTGAAACACAAGGTACTTGCTGCAATGGAACAAGGACAGGAAATGAAAAATGCTGTGGCTATGATGGTTAACAAAGAAATCAAGGTATGGGCGGCGCCTGTGGCTCAAGGAGTAGGGCGCCGGTCCCATATGCCACAGGTGGCAGGTTCAAATCTAGCCCTGGCCAAAATCCAAAAAAAAAAAAAAAAAAAAGAAATCAAGGTATGTCTGTCTCAAGGCATGGAATTAAAGTTAGGAGTTTGTGGTGTACAAATCATCCCTAGAGAACTGAGATTTCTGAAATGTAATGTCAGACTGACAGGCTAGATGCTCACTTAACATGCATTAAATCCACACTATTATCAGGTTTAGACATTTTCAAGATGTTCCTTATCTTTGGGTATTGGGAAGTTCCTTCTGTGTCTAATTGGGTGCTTTTAAAAAGTTACACACACACACAATTGCACCATTAATTTAAAGAGGTATCTTCTCTAATTCTGGAGAATTTCTCTACAGTGTTGCTCTAAAAGTATTTAATAGTTCTTTCCCTCTATTCTTCTGTAATATACTATATGTTAGAAAAATATTAGACCCTATAGCTATCCAACATATCAAAACCCTTTTCCTTCTATCTGCTTACCTTTTTGTGCCTCATATTAGGAGAAATCTTTCTATTAAATCTTTAAGCACACTAATTTGCTTTCAAGTAATATTTATTCTGATATTCAACCAGCCCATCTATTGAGGATTTTTGTTTTGTTTTGCGGGACACAACATTGTTAGGGATCTCCCTGAGGATCAGTCATACTTCATGTGTCCACACTGACTGCCCTATCCAGCTTGCTGCCTGCTACAATGTAAAAGGTAGAATACTGAGGTCATCAATGGCACCTGCCACTTCCAAGCTCAAAGGCCATGTAGTCTTTTTTTTTTGAGACAGAGTCTCAAGCTGTCACCCTGGTAGAGTGCCATGATGTCATAACTCACAGCAACCTCAAACTCTTAGGCTCAAGGGATCCTCTTGCCTCAGTCTTTCTATTTTTAGTAGAGATGGGGGTCTCATTTTTGCTCAGACTGGTCTCAAACTTGTGAGCTCAAGTGATCCACTGTCCTGGCCTCCCAGAGTGCTAGGATTACAGGCGTGAGCCACCACACCCAGTCTTCCTATAGTATTCATTTGTTTGCTTCTTTAATCTGATCCTATTTTCTTTTTCAGGTTTTCTAAGATTTATTTTTAGGGCGGCGCCTGTGGCTCAGTGAGTAGGGTGCCAGCCCCATATATCGAGGGTGACGGGTTCAAACCCGGCCCCAGCCAAACTGCAACCAAAAAATAGCCGGGCGTTGTGGCGGGCGCCTGTAGTCCCAGCTACTCGGGAGGCTGAGGCAAGAGAATCGCTTAAGCCCAGGAGTTGGAGGTTGCTGTGAGCTGTGTGATGCCACGGCACTCTACTGAGGGCCATAAAGTGAGACCCTGTCTCTACAAAAAAAAAAAAAGATTTATTTTTAATTGCTTTTTCAATTTCTCAGAAAATCACTGTTTCCGATCCAAGGGCAGCTATTTTTGTATGCCAATTTTTTCTTGTTCTTGTTTTTTAATACTAATACACTTGCTTTCTTTAAAAAGGGGGGAGGTTCACGCACATAATCCCAGCTACCCAGCTACTCTCCAGCCTGAGGCAGGAGGGTTGCTTGAGGCCAGGAATCTGAGACCAGCCTACGCAACATAACAAGACCCTCTTACTTTTTTTATTGAGACAGGGTCCCAAGCTATTGTCCTGGGTAGAGTGCCAGGATGTCATAGCTCACAGCAACCTCTAACTCCTGGGCTCAAGCGATTGTCTTGCCTCAGTTTTTCTATTTTAAGTAGAGACAGGGTCCTGCTCTTGCTCAGGCTGGTCTGGAACTCATGAGCTCAAGCAATCCACCCACCTCGGCCTCCCAGGGTGCTAGGATTATAGGTGTGAGCCACTGTGCCCAGAAACTTAATTTTTACTAAAAAGATTGGGGGGGGGGGAGATGGATGAAGGGTTGAGTATATGTTATAGAATAATCATAGAATTGCATTTTTTAAAAAAATAGCTTTATTAAGGTATAATCTACCCACTGTCAGTGTAAAGTTCCGTGGTTTTCAATACATTTTTAACTGTGCAACTATCACCACAATCCAGTTTAGAACAATTTCCAAGGACCCAAACTCCCCTGCACCAGTTTGTATCAATTTCCTGCTCTCAGCCTTTAAAACTGGAGTTTGTCTCTACAGTTTTTCCATTTTTAGAAATTTCCTACAAATGGAATTTGATATTAGTCTTTTTATGCCTGTCTTTCACGTGGCATGTTTCTGAGATTCATCTATGTTGCTGCATGTATCACTAGTCCACCAGCTTTATATTGCTAAGTAACATTCCACTGAACTGCTGTAACACATTCTGTTTATCCATTTGTCAGCTGATGGACATTTCAATTGTTTGTATCTTGGGGCAATTATTAGCAATGCTGCTATAAACATTTGTTTACATGTTTTATGTGAACTTAAGTTTTCATTTCTGTGCAGTGAATACCCAAGAGTGGGATTGCTGGGTCATGTGTTAAGTGTTGAACCTACAAGAAATTATCCAAGTGTTTATCTTCTGGCACATGGTACTCTGCAGTCCCTCCATCAACATTCATACGGGAATTCCCTAATGAGTGACAGTGTGTACCTTTGCATGTGTTTATTAGCCGTATCTTCTCAGGGGAGATGTCTATTCAAATCTTTCACTGACTTTTAACTGGAGTATCTACTCATTGAGTTGTATGAGTATCCAGACTACATCCAAATCCAGATATGTATTAATATCCAGACTACATCCAAAGTCCTCTGATGACATGTGATTTGCAAATATCTAAAACCTGTGCTAAGTTTGGGGTCTACCCTCCTAACCCACAATGTTTCTTCCAGTCTCACCACTCCTGGACTTACTGAATGTCTCATTCATTACCATAACATCCCACAACGATCCTGACCACAGAATTCATTTTATAAAAAACGAAAGAAGAACATTCAATGATCTAACCAGGTATTATTATCCAAAAGCTGCTGCCTACTGAAGACTCAGTTGTTGCGTCTGTGTGGCCGAGTTCTATGGGTGTGGGACTATCCTACATGGTATAGTGTATGTAGAAACCAATATATGGTGGATTTTCCCATAACCAGAGTACATGAAGCTAGGAATCAGGCATAGGACACAACGGGAGAGCTTATCCAATACTACCTACTCACAAAAGCTTTGCTTCCCATTCCCACAACTTTGTTCTCTACTAGTTTAGAGCATTTGTTTCCCAAGGGAACAGAGAAACAGTTTTACTTGTCTGGAAGCTGAAACAGCAACCTGGCCATTTTGGAATTCTCATATTGCTGCCAGCAAGCAAAGAGGAGGTTATAGTATTGGCTGCAATGATTGATCCCATCTATATGGGATATATAAAATGACCACTATATAATGGTCATTTTGGACCATATGATGGAGCAAAGAGGATTATGTTTAGAAATCAGGAGATTATACCCGCTACATTAGTTTCAGAGGGCTGCTATAATAAATTAATATAAATTTGGTAGCTAAAGAGTTGTTTATTCTTTCACAGTATGGAGACCATAACTCTAAAATAAAAGTGCCAGTAGGACCATGCTCTCTGCAAAAGCACCCAAGGGGATTCTATTCCTTGCTTCTTCACACTTCTGCCTGTGGCTGTATCACTCCAATCTCCACCTCCCTCTGGTTTTCTCTTCTCTATGTATCTTTCCACTGTGTCTCTTTGAAAGGAGACTTATTATTGTACATAAATAGCAAGGTACAAGTAATAAAAAATAAATAGGAAAAAAAAATTTTTTTTTTTTTTTTTTTTTTTTTGAGACAGAGCCTCAAGCTGTCGCCCTGGGTAGAGTGCCATGGCATCACAGCTCATGGCAATCTCCAACTCCTGGGCTTAAACGATTCTCTTGCCTCAGCCTCCCAAGTAGTTGGGACTACAGGCGCCCACCACAACACCAGGCTATTTTTTGGTTGTAGTTGTCACTGTTGTTTGGCAGGACCAGAATGGATTCAAACCTGCTGACTCTGGTGTATGTGGCTGGCACCCTAGCCACTTGAGCTATAGGTGCCTAGCCAGAAAAAAAATTTTTTAAAGGAAACATTAAATGTAAGGCCCATACATACAATTTAGCATGATCTAATCTCAAAATCCTTACATTGCAAAGCCCTGGCTGGGCATGTGTCTCACGGCTATAATCTCAGCATTTTGGGAGCCTGAAACAGGAGATCATGTGAGCCAGGAATTTGGAAACAACCTTGGCAACTAGCAAGACCCCCTGTCTCTACCAAAAATGTGAAAAACTTAGCCAGGCCTGGTGACATGTGCCTGCAGTCAGTCCCAGGCAGCTCACATCTTTGACAGCAACACCACCTGCCTTCTGGCTGTCCTCTGAACGTCCTGGGTCCTGACAGCAGCAACAGCAGCTCCTCAGGTTTCTGAGCATTCTCCTAAGAATTGCCACAAGTAGGGAGATGAGATCATTCCCAGGAAATTTATGCAACTTTTAATTCATTTTAACTTTGAAGCAATCTCAAATTTAGAGGAAACTCCAAGTACAGTACAAAGAAATCTTCTTTTCCTAGTCTAATTTCAAAACACGTTGCTGAACAGATGTTCCTTTCCTCCAAACATCTTGTTGCTTTATAGAATATCCCTCCATTTGGGTGTGAGACTTTCCTCATTTTGAAACTCAGGTTTTCTATCTGTGTACCAAAGAAGGGACATCATGTTCTTCTCCTTGTACCCTATCCTGGCATAAGAGTTTGATTTGCTTCGTTTCTAATAATGTTCACTTTAATAACGTCATCGAGGTGGCACCAAGATTCTCTGCTGAAAGTTATTCTTTTCCCTTTGGTTTGTTTGTTCTTTGTTTGCTTGGTTTTTTTTTTTTTTTTTTTTTTTAGAGACAGTGTCTCTCTCCGTCACCCAGGCTGGAGTGTAGTGATGCGATCACAGCTCACTGCAACCTCAAACCCCTGGGCTTAAGCGATCTTCCTGAGCAGCCGGGACTACAGGAGCCTGCCACCATGCCCAGCTAATTTTTTTTTTTTTGTAGCGACAGTCTCACTTTGTCGCCCTCAGTAGAGTGCCGTGGCATCTCACAGCAACCTCCAACTCCTGAGCTTAGGCGATTCTCTTGCCTCAGCCTCCCAAGTAGCTGGGACTACAGGCACCCACCACAATGCACAGCTATTTTTTTGTTACAGTTTGGCAGGGGCCGGGTTTGAACCCGCCACCCTCAGTATATAGGACCGGCACCCTACCCACTGAGCTACAGGCGCCACCCGCAGCTAACTTTTTTTTAAGAGCTGAAGTCTTACTATATTGTCAGTCTGGTCTTGAACACCTGGCTTCAAATGGTCCTCCCACCCTAGCCTCCCAAAGCACTGGGATTATAGCTGTGAACTACAATATCCGGCCTTTCCCTATAATTAGAAAGCATTTTGTGGAGGAGTAAACTGAAATGATGTAATTATCCTAGTCTTCAATTTCTCCATATATTCGCTTTTTTTTTTTTTTTTGAGACAGAGCCCCAAGCTGTCGCCCTGGGTAGAGTGCCATGGCATCACAGCTCACAGCAACCTCCAACTCCTGGGCTCAAGCGATTCTCCTGCCTCAGCCTCCCAAGTAGCTGGGACTAGAGGCACCTGCCACAACGCCCAGCTATTCTTTGCTTGCAGCCGTCATTGTTGTTTGGCAGGCCGTGTTGGATTCAAACCCGCCAGCTCAGGTGTATGTGGCTGGCGCCTTAGCCGCTTGAGCCATAGGCGCCGAGCCTCATTTATTTATATGTGTATGGATACATCTCCTATTTTGTTTAATGGACTATATGGTACTGCAATTTATTTTGAAGTACAAACTGTCCAAATTTGGCCAGAAGCAGCTCTGTCAAACTGGTTTCAATGTACTTTTGACACATCTCCATCATTCTTCAAGAACTTCTTTACTTTCTGGCACAATAAGATGTTCTCATGTTGCCTCATAATTTTTCTGCCTTGGCCCTGGAATCAGCCATTTCTCCAAGGCTGGTTCCTTTTAGTACAAAAAGACGTTCAGAAGCCAAGATCTGACAGCTAGCTGTGACAAATCCTTCTGGGGTAATCACTGACTGCATGCAGGTCTTTTCAGTGAGAGTTAAGAAACACCAATTGTCTGGAAATATGAAATGCATATACGTATTTTACATCTCTATATTTACTTAGCTATCACCATGAGCTCACAGAGATACCCTGAAATCCAATCTAATAACATAAAGTACATTTTCTCCCTTTCCGTATTTGCAACTTCCTTATCTGCTATCATGAGGAATCCAGCACTCACTAGACTTTAATCAATTCCCCCTCCGGACTGCCACCTCTGCCACTACGCTGCACCCTTGTTGACACCAACCTCTGGCCAACGTGAGTATACTTTCTTATCCTACCTGGGCTCCAACACCCTTGATTTGGCTCATGCCACTCCCCACACAGAAGCTCCTTTCACCCTGTCGAGCCTATGAACCCACATCCTGCCCACTGGCCACACTCACACTTCCAGGGTGTGGCAGTCTGCCTCACTTCCAGACCCCTGAAAGTCAGCAGTGTCATCCTGATTTGCACTGCCCTGTCCTGTCAGTGCTTATGCCTCTCATTCTCTGCACTGAAAACATTTAGAACGCTTCTGTTAGTCAAACCTTGACAGATACAGTCATTAGCCATTATTTAAGCATTGCTGGAATGTACTAAATTTTTTTTTTCTTTTTTTGAGACAGTCTCTCTTCATCACCCTCGGTAGAGTGCCATGGCGTCATAGCTCACAGCAACCTCCAACTCCTGGAGTTAAGTGATTCTCCTGCATCAGTCTCCCAACTAGCTGAGACTAGGTGCCCGCCACAACACCCAGCTATTTTTTGGTTGTAGTTGTCATTGTTTGGCAGGCCCAGGCTGGATTCGAACCCGCCAGCTCTGGTGTATATGGCTGGTGCCTTAGCTCCTTGAGCCACAGGCGTCGAGCCAGGAATGCACTAAGTTTAATATTCAACTAAAACTTGCTTCCTTAGATTCAGGAAGCAAATGAGGTCCACGTAAAATAAACAAATCCATACCTGTATCTTCTCTGAATCAAAGACCAGCAGGTATGTGTGTCTCTGTACATGCACTGGGAAGGCATAACATGGAGTATGACTGGCTCAATATCTTCTCTCCTGCTTTGACTAAAAGAATACCAATCTTCTCTTGCAGTATTATCTGACCCACTAATATTGTCTCAGTTAAGACTGTGCATGAATATGCTTCTAAAGTGACCCAAACTTTAAGACTGTCCTGAATAACTGGAACTATGTAACTGACAGCAGCACTTTGAAAGACTTCTCGCTACTCAGATCACTAAACTGTGCCAGTCCTAGTCCATACACCCTGGTTATTCCCCTTTATAATTCCATGACCAAACATTCTGGAGCTTACAATTAAGGAACATCTCATAATATACTCATAGAGGAAAACAGGTATATTTATAAATACTGAGAGCATGAAGTCTGGGTATACTGTCAACAGCAAACTCAAGAATACATGTCATTTTCTGTTCCAATAAGGAAATTTCTTGCCAGTACCAATCCATAAAACAAAATTTATTGTCAATCCATAGAACAAAAACTCACAAAGGAAGAACTTGTCTCATTGGAACTGTAGTGAACTGCCTGAGGTCATTCACTATTATATACCCAGAAAACCTATTACAAGGCTTTACATTAACATTGTACAGCTGTGCTTGCTAACTGTCAGGTCTTCATGTTTATCCTAACTCATTTACAATTTGAAAAGCATCACTTTTTTTACCCGGATAAAAATTTCCAATTCAGTTTTTCTTCTTTTTTCAATCTTCTCTGCCTCAATTTGGCAAGTGTGACAAATGTACAGATGGTTGACAGCTGGTCCTCCTCCATACCTAAACCATGAAGAATTTAAGAATTAAAATCATGACAATCTTAAAGAAAGCTGATGGTCTAGGAAATTTGTTTCTAATGTTTAAGTCAATGGCTAAATCCCCAATTAAGAAAAAATCCACACAATAAAAATCTCAAAGTATTGTAAAAGTTTAAAAATCAGAAAGATTTGATTTTATGTTTATTAATGTCAATGACTATATTAATTTATTGCTTAACCTACTTTATCCATATTTCAACCTCCCCTAATAGCTACTTCTCCAAAATGTTACAGGCAACAACAGGTAAAATAAATGGTTTTTAAAAGTTAGCGTATCAATACAAACCTTAGTTATATATACATAGTCATAGTCAGGTTTGAATCAGATGACGGCTTCCCCTGGCCTCTTAGGTAAGAAGCATTCAAGGTACAAATTATTCTGAATATTTAACTAAGAAGGCCAGTCATAGTGGCTCATGCCTGTAATCCTAGCACTCTGGAAAGATAAGGTTGGTGGCTCACCTCAGTTTAGGAGACCAGCCTGAGCAAGAGCAAGACCCCATCTCTACTAAAAACAAGAATTAAAAAAAAAATCTAGCCAGGCGTAGTGGTGGGCACTTGTAGTCCCAGCTACTCAGGAGACTGAGGCAAGAGGATCTCTTGTGCCCAAGAGTTTGAAGTTGCTGTTAGCTATGACAACACCACCGCACTCTACTCAGGGCAACAGAGTAAGACTCTGTCTGCCAAAAAGAAAAGAAAAATTTAACTAAGGAAACATAATTATTAAGGAAATTATAGTACAAAATGTTTTAAAATAAAATTTTGAATTTTAAAAGTAGGAATAGCTAGGACAGGTGGCTAATACCGGTAATCCTAATACTTTGGAAGGTTGAGGCAGAGAGATCACTTGAACCCTGGAGTCTGAGATCAGCCTGAGCAAGAGTGAGACCCTGTCTCTACTAAAAATAGAAAAATTAGCTGGATGTTCTGGTAGGCACCTGTAGTCCCAGCTAGTAAGGAGGCTAAGGAAAGAGGATCATTTGAACCCAGGAGTTTGAGGTTACTGTGAGCTAAGCTGACATCATGGCATTTAGCCTAGGAAAACAGAATTAAGACTGTCTCAAAAAAAAAAACAAAAAAGTAGGAATATTCAACTGTCTGAATGTATACATATTCACACAGTTGTGCTGGGATATGCAAAACCTTTTCAACAAGGTACTTAAAGTTAAATATCACAGCATACCTTTACAGTCAGTCAGAACAAAAAAGTTAGAATTATCTAGACCAGCAGTTCTCAACCTGTGGGTCGCAACCCACAGGAACTGTATTAAAGGGCCATGGCATTAGGGAGGTTGAGAACCACTGATCTAGACCATACTTACCACTAGCTATAAAGCCTTCCTACTCACACTTCACACTGAATGAAGGAAAACGAAGGGACATTCTCCATAAGGAAAATAGAGCACAAGGAGTATCTGTGAAATAATCCAACCTTTCTTTAACCAGTGTACTTTCACAACACTCTTATTTTCTGATTAAAGAAACAAACCTGCTGTATAGGTTATCCCAAATGTTCTGAGGCAGCATCAAAACCAGGTCTTCAATATAACCAGCTTTTCTTGGAGGAACACCTAAAAAAAGTTTAAGCATGACTGTCTCGTTCTTTAATTCATTTATATTATTTTCAAAGATTAAACTCATGTTTAAACAATGAATAAATGACTGGCCAATCACTATTCTGACACCCACTCTCCCAAAAAGGTAAGTAGACAGCATTTTTGGTGACTATGTTTCCTAAACATGAACATACACCTTGATATTTACAGAAACAGGTGTTAAGGTTTAGGTTTCTATATCCAATACAGAATATTCCTGTCCCTGTGGGTTTATGACAAACACAATTAATGAGAATAGTGAGTCTTCAACAATGAAGTTTAATCAGAGTATCACGCAAAGGCTGTATTTATTTTAAGAACAAATACTAACACAGCCAATCACAAAGGCCTAAATTATATTTAACCATGAGGCATCTTTTGTTGAATGCCAGTTATATGCCATACTTAGGAAAAGAGTCAGCAATTCATTTAGACAAAAGGTGAAAAGACCATGAATACAGATGGTAGCTGAAATCACTACCAAAGGAATACCCTTCAGCTAAGTGACAGAAGAGTTCACTGTACTGTAATCAGTCGTTTGTGTACCGGACTCTACTATTAAATTAGAGCTCTGAGAACAGAAATAGGGTCTTTGATGTTTTTAGACTGTAACACAGGTTTAGTAAGGCTCCTTTTGGTGTTCGTAGGCTTTATAATAGGTATTTAGTAAATATATGTTCAATGAAGAGGCTACAGATTGCCTATAATTAGAAATAAAAGGCCCAATTTCTGAAACCACATGTAATTAAATTCATTAAGTTGGACTGCAAATGAGGAAATAGGAAATAAGTGCAAGAGGAAAATTCTTGACTCCTTCCTAATTTGCAAATTATTTAACAGCAAATTCCAATCACTACTTTGCATTACAGAATTTCTTACCTCCATGAACACAAAGAAAGTCATTATTTGAAATAGGGCCAGGTTCAGCAAAGGTCTTAAATTTATTTAGCCACTGTCGAGAAACATAAAACTGAAGGAGACTTGGTTCCATTATGTTCAATAAATTTGATATCCTTCGCCTCTCTTTTTGTGCCTCTTCACTGCTCTTCCTATTAAGGACAATGATTAATTAAATTCAATATGCATTTTACTACCTTAGACAAACAGGTGAATTTTTCCCTTTGCTTGTTAGACTTAGCACACATATTAATACTAATCTCATTAGGTCTTGGGAATTGCAAGAGAACAAGTATCATCCATCAAATGCATTCTATACCCTTACGGATGATTCTATACCTTAACCACTGATATTTATCCACATTAACTACCTATACACAGTAGGCATTCAAATGTTTGTTAATAATATCAAACTAAATATTTAATCTGTCTTTCTGTTTCAAAAGCTAGCATCTTCTTTTGTAAGATACTAAAAAAATGCCAAAAATTTTAACAGTACTACCTCCTGTATTTGCTGGTTTAGGAGAAAATATGCTACTTAATTCCTACCATCAGTACTTAATTTTTTAATTAAAACTAATCTTTCTAAAACAAAATACATCCCTTTAACCTTTAACTAAATGACTTAATGTTTCCTGAACAAAGAATCACTCTGCATAGAGACTCTTCCTTTATTTTGAAATAAGAGGAAAAACAATTTTTAATATTTACTTGGCAATCCATTTGAAAGTCTCAAAAATCACTAATAACCCCAAAGAGATATTTTTTCATATTTGTAAAAACAAGTGATCCATGAGATAGTCACTTCCATTACCTATAGAAAAGAACATAAGCTTCTGCATTTTGTACAGTAGATTCTGAAACTTCAGTGACGCTCTGATCGTCAAATTCATACCAGAGATTATTTAAATTGTTTCGGCAATAGGCTATATAGTGTCCACCTGAATTTGGGGGAAAAGAAATCATTACAGTAATACAAAATTAAAACAATAATGTAAGATAATCTATTTGTATCTCTAGTGCCTACCACAGCAGCTTAGATGCAAGAGCTATGCTTATTTTTGTTCAATACGCATTCTTACCACCTCCCTATGAGTAAATAAAGGACAGAAGATGTAATCTTTTAAACCCCAGTATAAAAATGATCACATTAATGTTTTATTGTTTAACTTTATACACTGTAATTCCAAATTTCTAAATATCATAGTAAAGAATATTCAATTTCCTAAAATTGTCTTACACATTTTTAATAACCACTAGCAAAATCTATTTTTCAGTATTTTTTGGGAGAGGGTCAGTTAGGTCTTATTGAAGGGCTCAATGCGGATGCTTTATTTTATTTGTTTAAATCTCAGAACAAATGTCCAGTAGGTACACTTACTACTTGCAGTTCCATGATGGCAAATCACTGACAGAAGATCATACGTCACAATTTGAGTCGGACTATCCTTAGCAAGAAAGGGCTGAAGATCTAGGCCTTCTAGTGGAAATGACACATGGGTACTTATTTTGGTGGAAAACATCAGTTCATGTCTGAATCTTTTCAGGTGGATGCATAAAATCTAAAAGAATAAAATTCAAAACTCTATAATTTGTCATTAAAAAAGACTAAAATTATTTAAGTAGTAAAACTTAATACACTAGATTTTTATTGTATAAGCAGGTAATTTTTATTCTATAAGCATCTCTATATAAGGTGTTCAATCAAAATAAAATTACAAAGTTAAAGTTTCATATGCCAGATAAGAGTCTATTAAATATACTTACTGAATTTCAAGTGTCGAGGTTAAATATTAACCTGTGATTATAACCTGATTCCAGAGACATTTAAAATATGGAAATGGTGAAACATAGTACTTCCTCAATTCACTGGTGCTTGTTTTCCTAATTCTACACTTTATGCTTGCAAAATCCTACAAAGTCTGATTAAACTGTGTTCAACATAGTGCTTCCAGTATTTCACCTAGTATTTTTAAAATGAGTAATCCTAATAAGGTATGCACAGCAAGTGCTCAATAGAACTACTCCATTCTTTACCCTAGCTCAGAATTTATTACTACCTTATGTGACATTAATACTTTAATTCCCACCACATAATATAAATAATTAAAATTAAAGCCCATACCTCAGGAAACTTTTGAACTTTACAAAACTTTACTCCATTCCTCAACCTAAGGCAGGAAAAGAGAAAACCAATGAATCCACACAAGATTTACTGTATTTAAATATACAGCACAACTCTTAGAAAATGCAGAAACAAATGGCATCAGACTAGAATGCTCATTATTGAATTATCTTAATAAAACACTGGAGTCCCTCATTGTAAAAAATAACTTAAACCAAGATATCAGTAATAAAAATTTAAAGAGGTGTGCACTTTTTTTTTTTTTTGAGACAGAGTCTCACTCTATCGTCTAGGCTAGAGTACTGTGGAATCACCGTAGCTCACAGCAACCTCAAACTCTCGGGCTCAAGATATCCTCTTGGGGCAGCGCCTGTGGCTCAGTGAGTAGGGCGCCGGCCCCATATGCCGAGGGTGGCGGGTTCGGACCCAGCCCCGGCCAAATTGCAACAGAAAAATAGCCGGGCGTTGTGGCGGGCGCCTGTACTCCCAGCTGCTCGGGAGGCTGAGGCAAGAGAATCGCGTTAAGCCCAGGAGTTGGAGGTTGCTGTGAGCTGTGTGAGGCCACGGCACTCTACCTGAGGGCCATACAGTGAGACTCTGTCTCTACAAAAAAAAAAAAAAAAAAAAAAAAAAAGATATCCTCTTGCCTCAGCCTCTCAAGTAGCTGAACTACAGATGCCCACCACGATGCCCACCTAGTTTTTTCTATTTTTAGTAGAGATGGGGTCTCACTCTTGCTCAGGCAATCCACCTGCCTCGGCCTCCCAGAGTACCAGGATTATAGGTGTGAGCTACCATGCCCAGCCACACAATCAATCCTTCTGGAACCAGTACACATCTTCCCTGTCACATGGCCAGTACATCAAGCCTCAGAGTTTCAGCTCCACCTCCAGTTCCACTTGAGGCCTGACCTTGCCAGTGTCGCTTGGCCCAGGAACTGCTGCTAGGAAAATACTTCCTACAACAGGATCCAGAGAGGCCAAGGAGAGGACAGTTCCACTCCTATTTCAACCTCCTCCATCCAAGGCAGTGCCTGAAAAGCCCATCACAGATGATAAGTAGCAAACTGTACATTCCTTCTCCCTCCCCTTGATCCAGAAGATGCTAGCAAAGAAGCTGCTCCAGTAACTGGTGGCTCAATCACAGGAGGCAGAAGACAGTTTTCCCAGTAAATCCCTTCACAGTCATATTGAGGCAAAGGTGTAGTGCTGGTCAATAGGCCAAGACTTCTCCAGATTCTCATTCATCATGGCCAAAGTTCCAAAACAATCTGAATTTTTTTATTATTTTTTTTTTTTGGAAACAGTCTCCCTCTGCCTCCCTGCACAGAGTACTGTGGTGTCATCATAGCTTACAGCAACCTCAAACGATCTTCTTGCTTCAGGCTCCCTAATAACTGGGACTACAAGTGTGCCCGGCCATGCTTGGCTAATTTTTCTATTTTTAGTAGAGACAGGATTTAGCTCTTGCTCAGGGTGGTGTTGAACTCCCAAGCTCAGCCTCCCAGAGTGATAGAATTATAGGTGTAAACCAGTGCCTGGCCAACAAATTTACTTCTTGCCAAGAGGTCTAACATGGGATATTTTGGGAAATGTGAAATTAGTTCCTATCTTTAATGAGCTCTGTTGGTGAGAGTGGCTGAGGAAGTAATGTGGAAGAGTTGAAGAATGTTGCTAAAGTGTACAACTTGCCAGGAACCTACGTGATTAAGAAAGGAGCATGATGAAAGTGAGGAGCCTCAAATTCTTGTCAATTCTCATATAGACATACCCTTTTGTCTAATAGTGACAGTGTACAGCAGTGCACCAAGGATCCCAGAGGACTTCCCAACAGCAGTGTGTTTCTAGTTTTAGATAACCCCTCTGTTATTCCATGGCCCCTTGTATTTCCTCATCTTCCTTTCTCTAGACTCTTTTCCTTCCATTGGCCAAGGCTTATATTTTTGCCACTGTCTTAGAGTCACAGACTTTGGGAGGTAAGCTTCAGGGGGTGTTCTCTCTGCCTGTCTTGGAATGACATGTAGCACTTATTATAAAATCATTTGGAACAGAAGGGAGGGTTTGCCGTCGACCAACTTGAATGATGGCTTCTCCTCCAAAGTTGTAGGCTCCACAGCTTCCTACCACAGTAAAACATCAAGAGCAGACAGGAGAGGTATTAACATCTTTCTCTCCATCATTAAAGGTGTTTTGACAAAAAAAAAAAAAAAAAAAGTATTGTCAGGAAAAAATCTGAGATAAAAGACACTTATTATTAGTAATCAACATTAATACACAAGTGACAGATCTCTAGTTTGGATGTGGAGGTAGATGCAAGTTCCTCTTCTATCTTCACTATTATCTTCCTCTTGGTCTGTTCGGCTTTACAAGGAAGGATTCCTCTCCAGGCCAACTCCCATTTAAGCTGACAGCAAAGACAAACTGATAAAATCTTTCCAAAAGTGTAAGGCAGCTTTTTCATCTTTACCAACCAAATGGTATATCATTCCTTTCTGCAAGGAAAAGGACCAACAGCTGCAAATCAATGTAAGACTCTAGATCTTATTAGGAAGCCATTATTTTTTACCACAAAGACATAGAAAATTTCCCAGTTCATTCTACCTCAAAATAGTTGCCTTCATCAAGTCTCCACCAAGAAGCATTAAAGTCCAAATGTATTAGAAGGTAATAAAAGGCAACAGATAATGAAGGGGCACAGTCCACTGCACCCTCGTAAGGTGAACCAGTCTCATTTGTGCTCCTTGAGGTCACGAGACTCTGAGAAGGAACATTAAAGGAAAGAATGTACTGGAGACCCTCGCCAAGTCGTAGCTGGAGACAGATCATTTGCCTGGGGCAATGGACCCTTGCACTTCATCCCCTACCTCTATTTACACAAAAACTTTCAGTTAGTCATATAGAGAACCAGGCAAACAGAACAGACAACCCAGCCCTTTGTGGTTCATCTCCATCGTTTTTTATCTCTAAACAAGATATTCTTGGTTTAGAAAGGTGTGTACGTACTTTGGATTAACTCTGATAACGAATCTTTACCTTTTGTCTGCCTTGTTCTTGGATTATTTTTATCTGATGAGTTTGGGTATGTAAGAAAGTGAGTAAAGACAGCCAACTGCTGCTGTGCCTGAACGAGCACCAGCCATCCCTTAATAAATCATTCATTTCGTCTGCAGTGTCTGCCTCCGTATCTCTGACTATGTCAGTGGACAGCAACAAGGTAATGGATCTAAATAAAATTAGATTGTAGCTGTCCCATTCTGCCATCATAAGCAAGCAGATAAGATCAAAGTTGATATACCTTTTCTGAATTTTATGTAGATCTGAAACTATGTCTCTTTTTCTTCCTGAATTTAACTTGTTAAAATGGAAATTCAGAAGACAATATTGCCCTATTTCAAAAATATTGCATGCAAAATCACTTATTTCAAACCTCAAAATGTATACTTTCACATCTTAGATAAGCTTATAAGATTTGTTAAATTTTATCTCATCATGAACAGGCTTCCATCTTATATGGCTATTAGAAGAGCTGTCTGTCTACCAGTTGAATCTGAACATGATTCCTGAATCCTCATATAAATGAAAAAGAACTCCAGCTCTATACACTGCTATTTGAAAAAATCCTCCCATCTGGCAGGGGGGGAAAAAACCCCAAACCTAGCGTGGCCAAGATCAATCAGCATGCCAGGGCTATACACGCTGATACCTGCTAAGTCTCCAGCTGTGGCGTGGGAGCTACCAACAACGGAGACCTGAGAACACTGCGGCAAGCAGCACACTGTGCCTTAAGGTCAGGATCAGCAGCATCGAGCACCCCAGAAACAAATGTTCTTATTCTTCAGGAACAGAATGGTGTTGGCTCTAGAAGAGTTGTCTTTTTGCTCTCTTTATTCTTATAAGCATAAAGCTTTCTGACCTATATTTTTGTAAATACAGTGGCAAATTTAACTCTGTATACTGTATACTCTGTATAATTCTGATAACCAAGAAAAATATATAATATGCAATTAAAAGCATTGTCAATGTCACTTACTTTTTGCATTTTTCACAACTGTACATATTGTCGCCTGTGAACAGAACAGCAAATTATTTTCCTTTGGTTGTATAATGCTTTGATTTTTGCTACATGGTGACAACACAGCTCAGTAAAATAAGGTCCGCCCCCCCCCACTTTATTTTTTGATTTTTTAGTTTTGGCCGGGGCCAGGTTCGAACCTGCCACCCCTGTATATGGGGCCAACGCCCTACTCCTTGAACCACAGGCGCCGCCCACAGTTCCCTTTTTTTAGTCTCTCCTCACAAGTCAGATTATTTATCTTTCCTTCCCCTTTGCTCCTTTCAACTTGAAGGCCTACCTTAAATAATAAATATCCTCTCCACATATTCATTCACATGCCTGTCATGTGTCCAAGCAAAGTGCTAGACATAAAACAGTGAAGAACCCTTAAATGACATGGAGAATTTCACAGACAATTCCAGATATATAAGTAAATCCATGATTTTGGTTAAGTTTGACTTTCTTTAAATCTCAGAATGGTTTTAAGATATTTCACCTGTCATTTGTCCTGTAGTTAATAATTCACATAAATTCCACCAGGATATGTTTTTTCTTATTGTGGTTATATTGTCATGGTAAAACACTGACATCATGCCAATGGGCAAACACTATTTAATCTTTCTTAAAATTTAGCTTTTGTAAGTAAAATTTAGTATTTGCACCAGGATTTAGGTTCGCCTATAACAAATTGGCCATAGCTATTATCATATTTCTTACCTTTGAGTTCATCTCTGGCGAAGAAGGCAGCAAGACAATCTTGCAAGGTTACTACTGGACCCCAAAACCAGCTAGGAACACAGGAGACAACAAACCTGAAACGTCATTGACAGAAAGGACAGGAAGTCTTCTGCCAGTACAGCAGAAATGGTAGTTTTAATAATCACTTAATACAAAGAAAATAAATACATACCTTTTCACATATTCCATGAAAAAAGCTATCCACCCTTGTGGAGCATACGCCTCGCCACATGATCCTGCCTTGACAATGGAAGTCGGGTGACTGGATGAGTGCAGCTTAGCAAGGTCTTCCTTGCCAGGAATTGGCAAGGACAGATCTTGAAAGGTCTCGAGGGTTACAGACACCTAAAATTGTTTTGTGTTTTAAAAATGGGATAAAAATAATTCAGCACAAACATTTAGGTTAGATTTCAGATTCTAAATATCAAAGCAAGTTATAATAAGCAATTAACAAAACAAAAAAATGAGCTTTTATAATAACAGCAGCAAAAAAAAAAAACACTAGCTCTGTATCAGGTACAATTTCAAATTTAATCTTCACACGAACCCGGGGCAGTAATTGCAGCTTCTCCATTACAGCCACAGCACCCAGCACTCCAAAGCTAGCCCCTGGCACTTGAGGTCTAAACTCTTTTTTTTTTTTTTTTTTTTTTAAAGGGAAAAAGAAAACCATATTATTTATTTACTTTAAGAGAAGTAAGATCCCTTTTTCCTCTTTTATCACACTTTACTTTTGGGGAAAAATCTTAGAGGAGGTCTAAACTCTTAAGCACTACTGTACTTATTTTTGAAAACTGACCTTTGATGGTTTATAAAGGTTTTTTAAAAGGGGGGATCCAAACCTGATATCTAATTTTAAATAGCTGAAAACATTTCTGATAATTCCACTTAAATACTTAACACCAAAAAAACCTACTTTAAAATGAACCTATTGAAAGCCCTCAGATTTGACTTGATATTCTAAACACAATAATTAAAAACTTAGTTTTGGGCTCGGCACTCGTAGCTCAGTGAGTAGGGCGCCAGCCACATATACCGACGCTGGTGGATCTGAGCCCAGCCCAGGTCTGCTAAACAATGACAACTGCAACCAAAAAGTAGGGAGGTGTTGTGGCAGGTGTTTATAGTCCAAGCTACTGGAGAAACTGAGGCAAGAGACTTGCTTAAGCCCGTAAGTTTGAGGTTGCTATGACACCACAGCACTACTCTACTAAGGGTGACATAGGGAGATTTTCTCAAAAAAAAAAAAAAAAAAGAAGGAGGCTCAGCACTTGTAGCTCAGCAGCTAGGGCGCCAGCCACATACAGCAGAGCTGGCAGGTTCAAATCCATCCTGGACCTGCCAAACAATGATGACAACTATAACCAAAAATAGCGGGCATTGTGGCAGGTGCCTGTAGTTCCAGCTACTTGGGATGCTGAGGCAAGAGAATTGCTTAAGCCCAAGAGTTTGAGGTGTTATGAGCTGTTTCGCCACGGCACTCTACCCAGGATGACAGCTTGAGACCCTGTCTCAAAAAAGAAAAAAAAAAAACCTTAGTTTTGTTTTTAAGATGTTATTTCATATTCCTTATTGCACTAAAATAAAACCATTCTTAAGAAAAGCTCAAAGAGACTTTAAGAGATTTAGGTGTTATTAAAGAACTCATGGTGATTTTAATTTATGCCTTTGTCATTGTCAGAGTCCCAATCTTAACATGGGGAAATATTTACAAGGCGTAAGTATAACCAAATATAAGAGATATGTTCACAGCTTTCTCCCCTGTGAATGGCAACAGTTTCTGGTCACACTAATTTTATCAGTTTTGGCAGAATATGTATGTGTTACCAATTCTTGTTGCTGAGCAACTTCTCACCTTATAAGTAACCAAAATGAAAGAAGAACTCAGGAATATTTCCTTATAATGTACATGCCTGTCCAGTGACGGGTGAAGACCCATCCTTTAAAAATGATGTTACTATTACTTCCAAAAGACTAAATTTTACTTCTACAGTCAATTTATATTGATACACAAGAAATGCATGAACATCAGGAACAAAGAGAAGAAATTAAATTTTTCACATCATTCTGCCAGTTTTTTTTTAATCATTTGACAGAAATTTTCTATGTATTCTAATTCCTTAATACTCACCCTGTCACAAGTCAGACACTGCACTGAGCTAATGATTGTTCCATCAAATATATCTGAAATAACACTTCGGTATTTCTTGTGCTGTTTTTTTCTCTTTGGAGATGCAGACTGACCTAGGATTAAAAAACAAGTATACAACATTTGAAAAACCAATCACAGTAGGTCCTTAACCTTTTTCTCTAGTAAATGTCACTGCATTGACAGATAATTTTCAAAATATCATTCAAAACAAAAAAATCATGGGCAGTGCCTGTGGCTCAGTGGGTAGGGCGCTGGCCCATATACCGAGGGTGGCGGGTTTGAACATGACCTTGGCCAAACTGCAACAACAACAAAAAAAAAAATCAGAGAAACCAAGTAGACAAGGCTTAAGATGCTATTTTGTTTTGCTTTTTTTTTCCCCAAGTATGTATGATCACCAGCCCGGACCTGCTAAACAACCAAAAAATAGCTGGGTGGTGTGGCAGGCGTCTGTCATCCCAGCTACTTGGGAGGCTGAGGCAAGAGAATAGCTTAAGTCCAAGAGCTGGAGGTTGCTGTGAGCTGTGATGCCACACACTCTACAAAGAGAGGTCAACATAGTGAGACTCTGTCTCAAAAAAAAAAAAAAAAAAAGAAGCTAAAGATGAAATAAGAAGAGCTCAGTCTCACTATAGTGACTTCAGAGTAATTCTGCTTTTACCTTTTTGTTTTTGGTCTTAAGGCTTAATTTGAAGAAAGAATATATATGCCTGGATATAAGTCCATCATTAATTATGTAATTTGTCAGTATTTCCTCCCAATCTTATCTTTTCATTCTCTTAACAATGTCTGCCAAGAAAAATGTTTAATGTTTTTCTTTTAGGGCCAGGCACGGTGGCTCACACCTGTAATCCTAGCACTCTGGGAGGCTGAAGTGGGTAGACTGCCTAAGCTAGAGCAGACCCTGTCTCTAAAAATAGCCAGTCATTGTGGGAGCTACTCAAGAGGCTGAGGCAAGAGAATCACTTGAGCCCAAGAGTTTAAGGTTGCTGTGAGCTATGACAGTACAGCACTCTACTAAAGGCAAAAAAGTAAGAGTTGGTTTAGAGGATGCCAAGAGCCAGAAGACCCCTGGGCAAGATGATTTGCAGCTGGGGGGCAGACCCTCGGGCAATTCATCAGCAGCTGCTCCTTACGGAGAAAGAGCCCAGCCCATGGCTATCCTTAGGCACATAGTCACTGTCTAATACTCCCCTCATCTGTCTTGTACTGTCTCAATAAAAGGCTACTAAGGAGGTTGCTCAGGGCTACCCTGCAATCAAGGTTAGCTGGCCTCCTGCAAGCTTGTACTTCTAATCCATGTCACGCCTGGTTCCTTCCTATGGCAATCGGCAATAGAGACCAGGGCCATAGGGGCCACTAGGGACTGCCACAAGTCGGTCTCAAAAAAAACAAAACAAAAAAAACAATGTTTTTCTTTTGTGAATCATGTGTTTGATGTCTTTAAGAATTCTTTACGTAACCCAAGGTCATGAAGGCTTTTGCTATGTTTTCTTCTAAGAGATTTATAGTTTTATACTCGGTATACCAGGACTCTCTTACCAACTGGAGGGAACGCAAAACGGTACTGACAAGTCTGTAAAAGACTGTCAGCTTCACACAAAGTATAAAGTGAACATAAAACTGAGTAAACCCAATTCTAAGTATTTGTCCTAGACAAATGAAAAATTTTTACGTTCTTACAAAAATCTGTATGTGACTATTTAGAACAGCATTATTCATAACTGGCAGAAATCAGAAACAATTTAAAAGTCTTTTAATGAGGTGGCACCCGTAGCTCAGTGGGTAGGGCACCAGCCACATACACCCAGGGTTCAAACCTGACCCAAGCCAGCTAAACAATGAGAAGTGCAACAACAAAAAAAATCACCGGGTATTGTGGCAGGCACCTGTAGTCCCAGCTACTTGGGAGGCTGAAGCAAGAGAGTCACTGAAGCCCAAGAGTTTGAGGTTGCTGTGAGCTATGATGCCCCAGCACTCTACTGAGGGCGACACAGACTCTGTCTCAAAAGAAAAAAAAAAAAAAAGTCTTTCAATGAGGGGAATGAATAGTAGTAAAGCCATATAGTGAAATAGTACTCAGTAATAAAAAGGAACAAATTATTCAGATATGCAATAACATGACTGAATCTCAAATGCATTATACTAAGTAAAGGAAGCTTGCTTCAAAAGACTGACTCCATTTATATGATACTCAAGGAAAAGGCAGAACAATAGGGAAAGAGGACTAACTGCCAGGGCATACAGTTGGGTTATGATTTGATTACAACCAGCATGAGGAATTCTTTTGGGTGTTAGAATCCTTCTGTATTCTGTTTGTTGTGGTAAGAAGAATTTATTCATTCATGTGTTAAAATGCTACACAAGAAAAAAAGAACTGTATGTAAATTTTTAAAAATTGAGAAAGAACGTGCACACAGAATTTTAAACCATGGTGTATAAAATTATGCTGCCATTTTTATTATTTTTCATGATTTTTTTTTTAGAGACAGAGTCTCACTTTGTCGTCCTCAGTAGAGTACCATGGCCTCACAGCTCACAGCAACCTCCAGCTCTTGGGCTTAGGCGATTCTCCTGCCTCAGCCTCCTGAGCAGCTGGGACTACAGATGCCCGCCACATCTGGCTGTTCTTTCTTGCAGTGTGGCAGGGGCTGGGTTTGAACCCACCACACTCAGTATATGGGGCCTGCGCCCTACTCACTAAGCCACAGGCACTGCCTATGCTGTCAATTTTAAAGAAGCAAATAATATTTCATGAATAACACTTCAAATTATCAAATATTAAGATCAGTATTTTAAACTAAGACCCAAAGCAAAGAAGCTTAAATAAGGTAAATGTTTTACCTTTTTTGTGTGGGGCTGCCAATCCTGGCCACAAACTGCCTGATTTAGGAGGGCTTGCTGATAAACGTGCACTAACACTTTCATTTGATGACAGGATCTGTGGTGTAGACAGGTCATTCAAATGGACATCAGTGATATACTCTGGAATATATAAAATGTGTTATTATTATCGTAAATAGTAAAACAATTCTACCTTTCCAATAATTAACTAATTTAAAGATCTCTTAGTTAGGCATTTTGAACACAATTCACATTAACAAATGTCAGCTGAAATACATCACAAAGTACTTGCTAAGCAAAATGATTTTACATCTAGGAATCCAATCACTACTTATGACACACCACTATTGTAAGCAATACAGGAAACGAGTGATGGAATATGAAACCAAAGAGATCTTGTTTGTTCAAATATAGATACTTTTTCTCAAAAAATATATTCAGGACACTTTTTAAATAGTTTTAAAACCATGTGGGAGAAAGATAGATTATTCTCCTAAACTAATACAGTAATTAAAATCATACAAAAGGCTGGGTGCAGTACCTCACCCCCATAATGCTGGTTCTTGGGGGGGAGGGGGAAGGATCACTTGAGCCCAGGAGTTTGAGACTGCAGTGAGCTAGATGGTACCACTGCATTCCAGCCTGGGAAAGACCTTGTTGGGGGGTGGGGGGGGGGGATCAAACAAGAAATTGAGGCATATCCCTATAAATATATGCAACTTTTTTTTTTTTTTTTTTGAGACAAAGTCTCACCACGGCACCCTGGTTAGAGTGCCATGGCATCACAGCTCTCAGCAACCTCAAACTCTTGGGTTTAAGCAAGTCTCTTGCCTCAGCCTCCCAAGTAGCTGGTACTAAAGGCACCTGCCACAATGCTGGGCTATTCTTGTTGTTATTGTTGTTGTTGTTGTCATTGTTGTTTAGCTGGCCCAGACTTGGTTTGAACCTGCCAGCCCAGGTGTATGTGGCTGGCGCCCTAACCACTGAGCAACAGACACCAAGCCTATAACTGCTATACACCCATAATAATTGTTAAAAGAAATGTAGGTAAAAATTAATAAGTTGTTGGCTCGGCACCTGTAGCTCAAGCAGCTAGGGCACCAGCCACATACAGGGGAGCTGGTGGGTTGGAATCCAGCCTGGGCCCGCCAAACAACGACAACTATAACCAAAAATTAGCCAGGCATTTTGGCGAGCACCTGTAGTCCCAGGTACTTGGGAGGCTAAGGCAAGAGGATCACTTAAGCCTAAGAGTTGAGGTTGCTGTGAGCCGTGACACCATGGCATTCTACCCAGGGCAACAGCTTAAGACTCTGTCTCAAAAAAAAAAAGAAAAAAATTAATAAGTTGTTTTATTCTTATTGTGATAAAAGAAAATACATACTTTCATCAGCAAAGGACATTTTTAAGATTTAAATTACAAGATGAGGTAGATGCCTATAGCTCAGTGGTTAGGGTGCCAGCCTTAAGTTCCAAGGCTGGTGGGCTCAAACCTGGCCCAGGCCTGCTTAACAAAAATTAAAAAATAGCCAGGCAATGTGGTGGGCACCTATAGTCCCAGCTACTGGGGAGACTGACGCAAGAAAATCACTTGAGCCCAGGAGTTTGAGGTTGCTGTGAGCTGTGATGTCACAGCACTCTACCAAGGATGACAAAGTGAGACCCTTTGACCCTCTCAAAAATAAATAAATAAAATAATAAAACATATTAAACTAAAGTAAGTTAACCCTTGAAGATATAGGTACACAAAGCAATTTAAATCAAATATCTTTCATCTGGCTACTCACTCTTTCTCAAAGGAACACAAACTAGTACATTATGCTATAATCTATTACAGCAGGGTTCCTTATAATTATTATGTTTTGAAGACAGAATCTTGCTCTATCACCCTGGGTAGAATGCAGTGGCATCATCATAACTCACTGTACCTCAAACTCTTGAGCTCAAGCAATCTTCTTGCTTCAACCTACCAAGTAGCTGGAACTACAGATGTGCGCCACAATATCTGGTTAATTTTTCTATTTTTAGTAGAGACCGGGTATCACTCTTGCTCAGGTTGGGCTCTAACTCCTGGGCTTAAGAGATCCTCCCACTTTAGCCTCCCAGAGTGCATGGATTACATACATGATTACAACGCCTAGCCTCATTAAACTCCTACTAAAGCACATCTGATGTGACTCCAGTTACAGCAATCTAAATGTAATATGTACATAATTAAAAATTACAATTTAGGTTATTTCACTTCTTTCTGCTTATTCAAAAAAACTTGCATAAAGTAAAAGGGAACATGGGGTGGCGCCTGTGGCTCAGTGAGTAGGGCACTGGCCCTATATACCAAGGGTGGAGGTTTGAACCCGGCCCCAGCCCAACTGCAACAAAAAAATAGCCGGGTGTTGCGGAGGGCGCGTGTAGTCCCAGCTGCTTGGGAGGCTGAGGCAAGGGAATTGCTTAAGCCCAAGAGCTGGAGGTTGCTGTGAGCTGTGATGCCATAGCACTCTACCAAGGGTGACCAAAAAATTAAATAAATAAATAAATAAAAGTAAAAGGGAACATTCTGAAACCCCCAATTTTTTTTTTTTTTTTTTTTGAGACAGAATCTCGGTTGTCGCCCTTCTGCCATGGCATCATCACTGCTCACAGCAACCTCAAATTCTTGGGCTCAAGTGATCCTCTTGCTTCAGCCTCCCAAGTAGCTGGGACTACAGGTGTTTGCCACAACGCTGGGGTAGTTTTAGAGACGGGGTCTCACTCTTGCTCAGGCAATCCACCTACCTCGGCCTCTAAGTGCTGGGATTACAGGTGTGAGTCACTGCATCCAGACTCTCTATATTTTTTTGAGACAGGGTGTCACTCTGTCACCTAGGCTAGAGAACAGTGGTGTCATCATAGTTCACTGCAATCTCAAATTCCTGGGCTCAAGCAATCCTCCTGCCTCAGCCTCCCAGGCAGCTAACACTGCCATAGTTCAAAGGGGAATGATGTAGTCCAGCTATTCACGAGGCTGAGACAGAATTGCTTGAGTCCAGGAAGTAGAGGCTGTGGTGAGCTATAATCAGGTCAACCTGGGCAACAGAGTAAGACCATGTCTTTTAAAATAAATAAGAAATCCCCAAATAATTATATAAACAGCAATGTCTACAAATAAATACTATCATTCTCATAATTAAATTATTAAATTGTCACCTGAAGCTCTGCCGTGTATTTGCACTTTGACAGTTTCCTGGTTGTTCAGGTCAACTGCTTCAGATGCAGAGTCTCTATCTTTATCTAATTCTCCTTCAGAATTGACTTTATTAATCTTATTACAGATCTTCTCTTTTTGCCAATCTTTTGACATTTCTGAATTGTTGTCATCATCCTGAATTAACATTGTGGTTTCATTATTATCTTCAGAAAAGCCTCTAGAGCCATTTTCATTTTCTGCTTTATCACTGTTGCTGCAAGATTCACAGGACTGAAAATCTACATCCGACTGGCTCTTGTCTTCTTCCATGTTCTCCTCGGTGGTTATGGTTTGAGGATCTTCAACTTCCATGACCTGCTCTTTCAGTTCTTCATGAAGCAGATCCATTAAACATCTAAGGAATTCTTGAGCATCCTAATTTATCAGCAACATAACATTATCACTGCATTACTTGTGATACAGAAACTTAAGGGGAAATATACAAAATATGGTTATCAACTAATTTATAAATCTGTAGGACCATACTGAGGAACATCAGTTTATAGAAAATAAGGTGCCAGAGGGATGAAACACACTAATTTCTAAAAAGAAGTTTTTGTTTTTTTTTCTTTCTTTTTTTTTTTTGAGACAAGAGCCTCACTATGTCACCCTCGGTAGAGTGCCATGGCATCACAGCTCACAGCAACCTCAAATGCTTGGGCTCAAGCGATTCTCTTGCCTCAGCCTCCCAAATAGCTGGGACTACAGGTGCCCACCACAATGCCTGGCTATTTTTTGTTGTTGTTATAGTTATCATTGTTGTTTAACAGGCCTGGACCAGGGTCGAACCCACCAGCCCCAGTGTATGTGGCCGGCACCCTAATGACTGAGCTACAGGCACCAAGCCTCTAAAAAGACGTTTTAGGGGCAGCACCTGTGGCTCAAGGAGTAGGGTGCCGGTCCCATATGCCGGAGGTGGCGAGTTCAAACCCAGCCCTGGCCAAAAACCAAAAAATAAAATAAAAATAAAAAGACGTTTTAGTGCTTGCTTCAGCAGCACATATACTAAAATTGGAACAATACAGAGATTAGCATGGCCCCTGCGCAAGGATGACACACAAATTCGTGAAGCATTCCATATTTTTAAGAAAAAGTATCCAATGTACTCAGCCCTACTATGAAACTAATTTATAGCTTTTATATGAAAGCTGTAACCCAATTATAACCTAAGAATATGGGGAAGGAGGAAAGGGAGGGGAGGGGGAAGGATGAGTGGAGGGAGGGTGATTGGTGGGACCACACCTACCGTGCATCTTACAAGGGTACATGTGAAACTTACTAAACGTAGACTATAATGTCTTAACACAATAACTAAGAAAATGCCAGGAAGGATATGTTAACCAGGGTGATGAAAATATGTCAAATGGTATATAAAACCCCACGGTGCCCCATGATTGCATTAATGGGCACAGCTATGATTTAATAAAAAATAAAAAAAATAAACAATAAATAAATAAATAAAAAGATGTTTTACTAAACTGAAGATGATCTAGAAGTCAGCTTTTAGTAGTGTTGCTATTAATAAACTGGAAGGATAAGACAAAGAGAAAAAGATGTGCCTTGTGTGGCAATCAGAATTCACACAGATATCCTAAATTAAAATTGCTTACTAGTTTGGCTTAAAGCTTTATCCAGTCTTGTACTGTATTTCAAGAAAAAGTCTTCATCAACCTGGAATACTTATTGAAAATACATATTCCTGGGGTGGCACCTGTGGCTCAGTGAGTAGGGCGCCGACCCCATATACAGAGGGTGGTGGATTCAAACTTGGCCCTGGCCAAACTGCAACAAAAAATAGCCGGGCGTTGTGGCAGGCACCTATGGTCCCAGCTACTGGGGAGGCTGAGACAAGAGAATCGCCTAAGCCCAGGAGCTGGAGGTTGCTGTGAGCTATGATGGCACTGCACCCTACCAAGGGCAATAAAGTGAAACTCTGCCTCTACAGAAAAAAAAAAAGAAAAGAAAAGAAAGAAAATACATATTCCTGGCCCCAACTCATACCACAAAATCATAACCTCTAAAGATCCAGGAATTTGCATAGGAAAAAAAATGAACAGATAATATGTAATGGGTTAAAAAAGAAAAAGAAAAATGTGTAAAAACTAGGTACTAGGGCAGTGCCTGTGGCTCAGTGGGTAGGGCACCAGCCCCATATACCAAGGGTGGCAGGTTCAAACCCAGCCCTGGCCAAACTGTAACAAAAAAGTAGCCGGGCGTTGTGGAAGGCGCCTGTAGTCCCAGCTACTGGGAGGCTGAGGCAAGAGAATCGCCTAAGCCTAGGAGTTGGAGGTTGCTGTGAGCTGTGACGTCATGGCACTCTGCCCAGGGCAATAAAGTGAGACTGTCTCTACAAAAAAAAAAAAAAAGACTAGGTACTAATATTAGAAGATATTACATAAAATTACAATAACTGAAAGCACCATGTGGTACTAGTTCAAAAAGACAAGTCAATGAAATGAACTGGAAAGCCCAGAAAAAGATCCTATCATATACTAACATAAGAATAAAATAATTAACAAAGAAAATTTAAATCAGATAGAAAGATAATTCTTATAATTTTAGACTTTAGTTCAATTTCCTAGCTATTTATGAAAAACAAAAATGAAACTTGAATCATATTGCAATATGAAATAGATGTCAGATGTACTGAATAATTAAGTAAATGTAAAAGATGAAAGCATAAAATATAGAAAACATAAGTAAAAATTTCCAATCTCTGAACATGGAACTCAAAACAGCATTAAAAGAAATACATTTATTTACCCATCCCAAAATTTAAAAATTTCTAGAATATTTATAATAAAACTAAAAGAAAGCTGGAAACATATAAACAATAAAAATAAGTTGACTATTTCTAGTAATAAGGAATAATAACATCAATGAAAGGTACAATACCATTTTCTAAATTTATTTAAGATTATTAAAATTATGAATAAACAGCAATAGACTAACCTGCTGAGAATACCCCCGAAATGTCGGATTTACAGTTTTAATTCCTTGAAACAGATTTGTGGGCACAACAGATCCTGGCCTGAAAAAGAAAGTATTTTTAAAGAGCAATTCTTGTGAGTTTTAATTTTTGTTTTAAAAGTTACCAAAAATTTAAACTGCTATATAAACTGAAAACTGTTTAGGTTTCAAAAGAATCATACAAATCTGCCCAGTATTTTATTTCTTAGGCCCTTGAGAACATCTTACCACTGATATTTGAAGTGATATTTTATTGTTTTTCTTTCCCAAATGATCATGCTCCCCTGTATGATTTTTTTTTAATGCAATTTCCTAAATGTTTTTTTTTTTTTTTTTTTGAGACAGAATTCCACTTTGTTGCTCTGGGTAGAGTCGTGGCGTCACAGCTCTCAGCAACCTCCAACTCTTGGGCTTAAGCGATTCTCTTGCCTCAGCTTCCCAAGTAGCTGGCACTACAGATGCCCACCACAATGCCCGGCTATTTTTTGTTGCAGTTGTCACTGCTGTTTTAGCTGACCAGGACCAGGTCTGAACTCACCACCCTCGGTATATGGGGCCAGCACCCTAACTATAGAACCACAGACACAGCCCTCCTAAATGGCTTTTAAACACGATTATTAACATATTACAACAAACAATTATCCTATTGCTAAACTTTAGAACAAATAAACATAAAGAAGAAAACAAATCATGTATGTATTTAGGGATTTATTTATTTACTTATTTAGAGACAGAGTCTCACTCTGTTGCCCTAGGCCAGAGTGCCCTGCCATCTTAGCTCACAGCAACCTCAAACTCTTAGGTTCAAATGATCCCCTTGTCTCAGCCTACCAAGTAACTGGGACTATAAGGCCTGCACCACAGTGCCCAGGTAGTTTTTCTTTTCTTTTTTTTTTTTTTTTAGTGAAGAGTGGGGTCTCATTCTTACTCAGGCTGGTCTTAAACTCCTGAGCTCAAGGAATCCCCCCGCCTCAGCCTCCCAGAGTGCTAGGATTACAGCCATGAACCACCAGGCCTGGCTGGGATCTGATTTTAGTATTGTAGGAATGGCTGCTGCTGCATTAAACACCAAAGCTTTCATAACAGCAGCTGGTGCAGTTCTACACTACACTATCGGCCCAAATACTTTTTTGCTTCTGTGAGACAGTCTCACTTTGTCACCCTTAGTAGACTGCTGTGGCATCACAGCTCACAGCAACCGCAGACTCTTGGGCTCAACTGATTTCTCTTGCCTCAGTCTCCTCAGTAGCTTGGACTACAGGCGCCCACCACAACACTCAGCTATTTTTAGAGGCGTCTCACTCTTGCTTAGGCAGGGTGCTGGGATCACAGGTGTGGCGTGAGCCTCTGCACCAGGCCAGCCCAAACACATCTAAACTTCAAAGACATCTTCATTTGGATGTTCAGTTTCAAATGTAATATGCATGAAACAGAAATAAACTACCTCAAATCTGTCTTTCATGTTCAGCTCTATAAATAAACCTGAATGCTTTTAATATTTATAATAGTTAAAATATCATAAAGAAGATAAATACAGTAGGCACATACCTGCTTTTATGCCACAGTTCTGTCATTAGCTTGAGATAACTTTTACAAATGGCTGGTTTCTTATCTGTTCGAGCTAGTCCTCCACAATCAAGAAAAAACTGTGTCAAAGGCGGGCTATTTTAAAGAAGAGAAAATGTTAGAGTGGAATCAAAGTTTAGTAACGATTAGTTTCGAGTCCTTAAATGAATCAACAGCATATGTATCCCTGTGTCTGCTATTCCTCTGCTACCTTTTACAGCTTCACCTTTACTTCTTCACAGTCTTAAGGAGCTCAACACATTCAAATCAGATTTGACCCCACCACATATATCAGAGTTCTCCATGCGGCCACATCCAGTTAATACCTTTTTTCATATCATTCAAAAGGCTCTAACATTTTGAGTGCTGACATGATACTCAAAAGAAATGCTCATTGGAGCATTTCAAATGTTGGATTTTTGTATTAGGCACTGATGTTCAACCTGTAAGTATAATGCAAATATTTGAAAATCTGAAAAACAATCCCAACCATTTCCAGTCCCAACATTTCAGATAAGGGATGCTCAACATATATACATATGTTCAGTTCCCATTCACTGCTCTAAAATTCAACCCAGTAAAAAAGGTAATGTCAAAGTTAGTGATTTCTGAATAATGGTCCTGACTCAATGCATCTAATCTCTAAGAGTATTAACACGTGAGTGACCTGTCTCTTTTGTACGGCTACAAGGAAAAAAGAAAAATTTGAATACTTTATTAGAAGCTTTCCACCCACAGAAAATATAAGATTTCCATAGGATCTCCAAACCAAAGGTGATCTGAAGAACGAATTAGTTCAAGCTCCTTGTTTTCTAGATTTAAAACACAAAATTACTTGTTTAAAGACATAACAACTACCTAGGGTCTAAGCCAGGACCAGAAGCTTCAAGAAGCAATAAGTATGCAGAGTAAACCCCACTGGGACAACAATGGGTTATGTCCCAAACCAGATTCTCACTGACTTTACCTTTAAAGTAGTCAACTACTACAGTAGAATGGTTTTTGGCTGAAAAACTAAAACTAAAAGTTATATAACCACTGCCCACTGCTCAGTGGTTTAAGGCACCGGCCACATACAGTACGGCTGGCGGGTTCGAACCCAGCCCGGCCTGCTAAACAATAATGACAACTATAACAACAACAACAACAAAAATAGCCGGGTGTTCTGGTGGGTGCCTATAGTCCCAGCTACTTGGGAGGCTGAAGCAAGACAATCACTTAAGCCCACGAGTTTGACGTTGCTGTGAGCTGTGACACCACAGCACTCAACCAAGGGAGACATGATGAGACGGTCTCAAAAAAAAAAAAAAAAAAAGTTACATGAACAAAATTAATTTCTCTACTTACCAATTAGAAAGAGCCTGCAAAGCTGCATTCATGTAACAAGTATTTCCAATATTTTTCAAACCTGTAAGACCTATTAAGAAAAAGTATAAATGAAGTCATTCTTCAATAATACACGATGATTCAATTTTGGGGGGTGAACACTATGGTTCCCAAACTACACTAAGGACCACAGAGATATAAAATAGCCACCTGAACAACTCAGAGAGGTCACACTTCCAGAAATCAAAAATCACAAATGATAATCACCAAAATTTTGAGCTTTAGATAAATTCAAGGATTACTTAAGTCAACCTCTGAAATTTCCACAGCAAAAACAGCCTTCTCTTATAATCATTTAACTAAGAATGGACATTTTAATTTTTTAATTTTTTTAGAGACAGTCTCACTTTGTCATCAAAAAAAGTGGAGGGGAGTGCAGTGCTATCACAGCTCACAGCAACCTCCAGCTCTTGGGCTTAGGCGATTCTCTTGCTTCAGCCTCCCGAGTAGCTAGGGACTATAGGCGACCACCCACAACGCCCAGCTATTTTTTTGTTGCAGTTTGGCCAGGGCCAGGTTGGAACCCACCACCCCTGGTATATGGGGTTGGCGCCTACTCACTGAGCCAGAGTTGCCACCCCAAGAATGGACATTTTTAAAGAACACTAGTTGAGACTTATATTTCTCATTATTGTAGAAACAAAGTTTAATTCTGATTTTTTTTTTTTTTTTTTTTTGAGACAGAGCCTCAAGCTGTTGCTTGAGTGCTATGGCATCACAGCTCACAGTGACCTCCAACTCCTGGGCTTAAGTGATTCTTTTGCCTCAGCCTCCCAAGTAGCTGGGACTACAGGCTCCCGCCACAAAGCATGGCTATTTTTTGGTTGTAGTTGTCATTGTTGTTTGGCAGGCCCGGGCTGGATTTGAACCCTCCAGTTTTGGTGTATGTGGCTGGCGCCTTAGCCACTTGAGCTACAGGCACTGAGCCTAAACTCTGATTTTTTAACAAAGTTCAATTCTTGTGAGAATAGTTAAATGACAATGCAAAAAGCACATCATAATAAAGGATAAGCTTCCTTTTCCTTCCCATTTCAATGTATGGCATTGAAAGAAATATTTATTATGTTGAACCACAGAAAACTGCTGCTATTCAATCTACAAAACTGGCAATTTCATATGGATCAAGCTAACATAGGAAAAAAGTTATTGAAGGCCTGTTAACTCTTCCATCAGTTTACTAATGAAAAAATGAAATAACACATATTTCAAAAATAAAATTATAGGCTCAGTGCCCATAGCACAGTGGTTACAGCGCTAGCCACATACACCCAGGTTGGTGGAATTGAACCCAGCCCAGGACAGCTAAACAACAATGACAACAATAAAAAAATTTGAGGGGCTCTGTGGTGAGTGCCTGTAGTCCCAGCTACTTGGGAGGCTGAGGCAAGAGAATCGCTTGAGCCCAAGAGGTTGAGGTTGCTGTGAGCTGTCACACACGGCACTCTACCGAGGGGGACGTAATGACACTCTGTCTCAAAAAAATAAAATAAAATTATAAATGCTATTTGTTTTTTTGTTTGTTTGGGTTTTTTTTGCAGTTTTGGCCGGGGCCGGGCTTGAACCCACACCCCCGGTATGTGGGGCTGGTGCCCTACTCCTTCAGCCACAGGTGCCGCCCTGTTTGTTTTTTGAGACAGAGTCTCACTCAGTCACCCTGGGGTTGAGTTCCATGCCATTATAGCTCACAGCAACCTCAAACTCTTGGGCTCAAGCAATCATCTTGCCTCAGCCTCCCGAGTAGCTGGGACTATAAGTGCTCCTCACAACACCCAGCTATTTTTTAAAGATAGGGTCTCACTCTTGCTCAAGCTGGTCTCTAACTCCTGAGCTCAAGCAATCTGCCCACCTTGGCCTTCCAGAGTGCAGAGTGCTAGGATTACAGGCATGAACCACTTCAGACAGTCTATAAATGCTATTTGAATTTAGAGCAATTCAAAGAAAATTTAAACGTCTAAGAATCTCTGAAATATGGTTGAATTAGCACTTGTTGACAAGTATCCAATAAATTTAATAGTGTATGTAAGCCAAATTAATGGGCTACAACACAGAAACATAAAGTACTTAGAAATTATCTCAAGTAATGTTAAACTTACATCAAAGTGTTAATTTCCAGATAATTATCTATACATACACTAAATATTTACCTAATATCAAATGTAAAGCAAAAAACTTAGTTTATACTAAGAACTGCAGGCTTGGGCGGCGCCCGTGGCTCAAGGAGAAGGGTGCCGGTACCATATGCCGGAGGTGGTGGGTTCAAACCTAGCCCCGTGTCCAAAAACCACACACACACACACAAAAAAAATCTTTATAAGAACTGCAGGCTTAACAAAATACAAAATATCCTAACAGGCTGGTTTTCAATGTGGGGTTTAGGAGTGAGAGAGTGGATGGGCAACAAGGGAAAAGAAGATGAAATCAAATATGATTCTTTTTCTAAATGAATGTTGCCCCTAAGAGATTCTGCTAATACGTTCTCACCAATTCCCCATCACTGACAGGTTAAGAAGAGAAAACCTGGCTGAGAACCACTGTTCAAACAGATTTCAAAAACAGAGTTAAGCGGCTCAGCGCCCGTAGTACAGTGGTTATAGCGCCAGCCACATGCACTGAGGCTGGCGGGTTCAAACCTGGCCGGAGCCAGCTAAACAACAATGACAACTGCAACAACAACAACAACAACAAAAATAGCTGGGCGTTGTGGTGGGCGCCTGTAGGCCCAGCTACTTGGGAGGCTGAGGCAAGAGAATCACTTAAGCCCACAAGTTTGAGGCTGCTGAGAGCTGTGACGCCACAGCACTCTACCAAGGGTGACAAAGTGAGACTCTGTCTCAAAAAGAAAAAAAACCAAGTTAAGCAAAAAAGGACCATAAGGCTCAAATGCCAAAGAGCAATTAGTATTCTAGCTTTAGTAAACTCATACTAGAGAAATCAAAAGTTTGTTTGTCAATACAATTTTACTAAGCCAAATTTCAGAATTCTTTTACCAAAGAATCCCTTTCACCTCCAGATTTTGAGATTTTTCACATTATATAGTTTCCTAAAGAAACAGGCAGTGCTATCTATACAAAGAAATATTACACAGGAGAATTATTTTACCTCTTGCCTTAAGTTCATCTTCTTCTTCCACCTCTATATCCAGATCATCAAATACAGCAACCAGAGGAGTTTTTAATGTTGTATTACTAGGTATTTTAAAATCCTTGATTAAAAAAAAAAGAAAGAAAGCACAGTTGAACAAATCCTTAGGCTAAAAAAAAAAAAACTTTAATATTTTTTTTTTCATAGAGAGAGAGTCTCACTTTATTGCCCTCGGTAGAGTGCCGTGGCCTCACATAGCTCACAGCAACCTCCAACTCCTGGGCTTAGGCGATTCTCTTGCCTCAGCCTCCCGAGTAGCTGGGACTACAGGCGCCTGCCACAACACCCGGCTATATTTTTGTTGCAGTTTGGCAAGGGCCAGGTTTGAACCCGCCACCCTCAGTATACGGGGCCGGTGCCCTACCCACTGAGCCACGGATACCACACAAAACCTTTAATTAATTTTTTTTTTTTTTTTGTAGAGACAGAGTCTCACTGTACCGCCCTCGGTAGAGTGCCATGGCTTCACACGGCTCACAGCAACCTCCATCTCCTGGGCTTAAGCGATTCTCTTGCCTCAGCCTCCCGAGCAGCTGGGACTACAGGCGCCCGCCACAACGCCCGGCTATTTTTTGGTTGCAGTTTGGCCGGGGCTGGGTTTGAACCCGCCACCCTCGGCATATGGGGCCGGCACCCTACTCACTGAGCCACAGGCGCCGCCCCCTTTAATTAATTTTTTATTATTATTATTTTTCAGTTTTGGGCTAGGGCCAGGTTTGAACCCACCTCCGGTATATAGGGCCAGCGCTCTACACCTTTGAGCCACGGGTGCCGCCCAAAACCTTTAATTTATATAACATCTTTTTTTTTTTTTTTGAGACAGTCTCACTTTGTTGCCTTTGGTAGAGTGCCATAGCATCATAGGTCACAGCAACCTCAAATTCTTGGACTCAAACAATTCTCTTGCCTCAGACTCCCAAGTAGCTGGGACTACAGGCGCCCACCACAATGCCCAGCTATTTTTAGAAATGGGGTCTCACTGGGGCTCAGGCTGGTCTTCAACCTGTGAGCTCAAGCAATCTACCACCTCGGCCTCCCAGAATGCTGGGATTACAGGCGTGAGCCACTGCACCCAGCCTATAACATCTATACTATAAAAATTATTAGATGTTATTTTAATAGAACCCTAAGAATTTGTGCTATTAGCAACAAGCAAAATTTACGTTCACATTTTGAAGGAAATAAGGATCTACATTAAGTAACAGCACGTTACCCTAAGCTTTATTAACATAATACTTGAGTAACAAAGCCTTTTTTTTTTTTAGAGATAGAGTCTCACTTTGTCACCCTTGGTAGAATGCTGTGGCATCACAGCGCACAGCAACCTCCAGCTCTTGGGCTTAAGCAATTCTCTTGTCTCAGCCTCCCAAGCAGCTGGGACTACAATACCCAGGTATTTTTTTGTTGCAGTTTGGTCGGGGATGGGTTTGAACACGCCACCTTGGGTATGTGGGTCTGGCGCCCTACTCACTGAGCCACAGATGCCACCCCACAAAGCCACTTTCTTTTCTTTTCTTTTTTTTTTTTTTTTTTTTGAGACAGTCTCAAGCTGTCGCCCTGGGTAGAATGCCGTAGCATCATAGCTCACAGCAACCTCCAACTCCTGGGCTCGAGCGATTCTCCTGCTTCCGCCTCCCAAGTAGCTGGGACTACAGGCGCCTGCCACAACGCCCAGCTATTTTTTGGTTGCAGCTGTCACTGTTGTTTGGCAGGCCCGGACTAGATTGGAACCTGCTAGCTCAGGTGTATGTGGCTGGTGCCTTAGCCGCTTGAGCCACAGGCACCAAGCCAAAGCCACTTTTTATAACTTATTTTTTTCAATTAGAATCCAACAACTAGCTCCACTGAAATGACATCACATTGAAGCTAAAAAGACCTCCAAAGTACACTGTTGATACACACACCAGACCTCCAAAGTACACTGCTGATACACATTTCATACTATCTTTTCAAGCCTTCTAACTTTCTATAAGAAAAAAAGGGCCAAAGTTTTTTTTTTAACCATAACATATTGTCCATAGACTTCTACAATCTCTCCTGATACTTATTACTACTACTATACTTTTCACCATTTTATGCTTAATAAATAGTTCAAATATTTAATAATAATTACTCCTGCTCAGGCAAGTCTTGCTCTCCTGAGCTCAAGCAATCCTCCCACCTTGGCCTCCCACAGTGCTGGGATTACAGGTGTGAGCCACCATGGCGGCAATAATAAAATATTCTAATACTAATTTCTAAGAATTGGCTTAACTCAGAGGTTGCTGGTAACCTGTTGGCCAAACGCTAACTCACACTTAAAAAACAAACAAGAAACTTTGAGCTAAAGTTTAAAAAATCAGGAGAAGGCACATAAAAACCAGAATTTGTAAGTTCTCATGAAATATTAAAAAGATCAAAGTCTGGGCAGCGCCTGTGGCTCAGTGGGTAGGGTGCCGGCCTCATATACTGAGGGTGGTGGGTTCAAACCCGGCCCTGGCCAAACTGCAACAAAAAAATAGCCGGGCATTGTGGGGGTACCTGTAGTCCCAGCTGTTCAGGAGGCTGAGACAAGAGAATGGCCTAAGCCCAGGAGTTGGAGGTTGCTGTGAGCTGTGTGACACCAAGGCAATCTTCAGAGGGCAATAAAGTGAGACTCTGTCTCTATGAAAAAAAAAAAAAAAAAAAAAGATCAAAGTACACTGAACCCATTCAACAACAATCAGGTGGAGGAGGAAACCAAACAGCAGTGTGCGTGCAGCACGTCCTCTAGTTCTCCAGCTTACGTGGCCTGACTGCAGCTATACAATGCAGATATATGTGCACTCGCATTCACCCACCTAATACCTTTATGTCCTGACATCTGCAGGTACTGGACATTCCAGTAGGTCTCTTATTCTTATTTTGTTTTTATAAAGATGGAACATGCTTATATTTGAAAAATCTTTATTAGTGACATTTGCATGGTTTCCGATATTTTGCTACCTTACAAATAATGCTGTAGTGAATTGAGTAGATAGCCTATAAACTTTGTACTTCTAAAGAAATCTGAGTAACTTTATTCCTCTGAATAATTTCTTAACAATGTGGTAAGGATGGGCGGCGCCTGTGGCTCAAGGGGTAGGGTGCCGGTCCCATATGCCGGAGGTGGCGGGTTCAAATCCAGCCCCGGCCAAAAAAAAACAATGTGATAAGGAAGTTGCATGAATTAAGTTCATGCTTTTTACATGTTAACATCTTTATAAGTCACCAGAAAATTATCTACAAGCCATCAGGAAAGTGTTACTATCCTTGTCCTATATTCCATCAGATTCGACATTCATTAGAATTTGTAATCCTTTTTTTTTTTGAGACAGAGCCTCAAGCTGTCACCCTGGGTAGAGTGCTGTGGCATCGCAGCTCACAGCAACCTCAAACTCCTGGGCTTAAGCAATTCTCTTGTCTCAGTCTCCCAAGTAGCTGGGACTACAGGTGCCCACCACAATTCCTGGCTATTTTCTTGCTACATTTGTCATTGCTGTTTGGCAGGCCTGGGCTGGATTCGAACACGCCAGCTCTGATGCATGTGGCTGGAGCCTTAGCCACTTGAGCTACCGGCGCCGAGGCAGAATTTGAATCTTTATCTCTTCTGGCAGGAATGGCAACACATAACTTATTTAACTTTTCTTTTTACATAATTAAACTTTTAATCATCATAGAATACTTTTGTTAATAATGTAAGAGGACTCGAGAAAACTCCGATTTTTACACCATCAGGACTTTTGAAAAAGACTGAACACACTTGTGAATGACAAACAGCTACCAGTGGGAGAAAGGAATGGTGATGGTTTATTCAACCATGAAGCTAGAAATGCAAGTCCTTGTCTAAAATCTACCCACTTTAAGTTACATGTGTGAAGCAAGCAAATTTACTATCACAAATGTCTACCATCAGGAATATCTACTATCAGAATGGTATACTATACAAAGATACAACAGAAAAATCAGAGAGCTGGTATCAAGGACCAAGTATAGAAATACATGTGATCTGGCAGCGCCTATGGCTCAAAGGATTAGGGCACCGGCCCCATATGCCAGAGGTGGCAGGTTCAAACCCAGCTCTGGCCAAAAACTGCAACAACAACAACAAAAAATACATGTGATCTGCATAACATACATGAGAAAGAAAATCTGTAATTAATCAGATCAAATTCTAACCCTAAGCCAACTATTCTAATTTCCTCATTTCCTTTTTCCTATTATCTTTTTTTAAGAGACAGGGTCTCACTTTGTCACCCAGGCTAGTGTGCAGTGGCATGATTTTAGCTCACTGCAGCCTCAAATTCTTGGGCTCAAGCAATCCTGCCTCAGCCTCCCGAGTAGCAGGGATTATAGGTGCATGCCACTATGTCAGCTAATTTTTTTTTTAGAGGTGGGGGTCTCACTATGTTGTTCAGGCAGGCCTCCAACTAATTACCTCAAGAGAACCTTCCACAATGGCCTCCCAAAGTGCTGGGATTATAGGTATGAGCTATCACGCCCATCCCTTTTTCCTATTTTCATGACTACAGAATTCTGAAAATTAAGTGATCAATTTTACAAGCAAGACTATACATGTTCTACAAGCCTCTTGATCCAAAGGGAGGAAAAATCTTTAATCAAAGACTAATGCTAAGCTTTATTATATTCTATCTGGTTTTCAATAATTAGTAAAATAGTCTCAGTAATACAAAAGGGAGTGGAGAGATGAGGGAATGAGGGAAAGGAAGCTGAATTAGTACCTGCTATTTCTATCAAAGAAGTCCTACCCCCTCTCCTTCAATCATACTTAACCAGAAAAAGATAGAGGACTACTTAAACTGTGCTTTTTAAAAGCATCTAAAATTCATGAGATAAAATAAAAATAAATATTGACTTGGCGCCCATAGCCACTGAGCTACAGGCGCCAGCCACATACACCGGAGTTGGTGGGTTCGAATCCAGCATGGCACTGCAAAACAGCAATGACAACTATAACCAAAAAATAGCCGGGCATTGTGGAGGGCACCTGTAGTCCCAGTTACTTAGAAGGCTGAGGCAATAGACTCACTTAAGCCCAAGAGTTTGAGGTGGTATGAGCTATGATGCCACAGCACTCTACCCAGAGCAACAGCTTGAGATTCTATTTCCAATAAATAAATAAATAAATAAAATTCATGAGATGCGTTTCCATCTTCAGACAGGGGCTTTGATCTCACCCTAATCTATCACTGTATACTACCCAAGAAAGGAGAGCAAGAATGCTTCATTTTTTGTTTTTGTTTTGTTTAGAGACAGAGTCTCACGTTGTCACGCTCTGTAGAGTGCTTAGAGACAGAGCGTAGTGTTTAGAGACAGAGTCTCACTTTGTCACCTTCTGTAGAGTACGGTGGCGTCACAGCTCACAGCAACATCCAGCTCTTGGGCTTAGGCGATTCTTGTCTGTTTCCCGAGTAGCTGGGACTACAGGTGCCTGCCACAATGCCGGGCTATTTTTTGTTGTTGTTGTAGCAGTTTGGCCGGGGCCGGGTTTGAACCTGCCACCCTCGGTATATGGGGCCAGCGCCCTACTCACTGAGCCACAGGTGCCACCCCATGAATGCTTCATTTCAGGGGAAAAAGGCACATTACAAAATTTTTTTTTCATGAAAAAAAATAGTCTAGGCCTGATGCTTGTAGCTCAGCGTCTAGGGTACCAGCCACATACACCAGAGCTAGAGGGTTTGAACTCAGCCCGAGCCTGCCAAACAACGACAACTACAACCAAAAAATACCTGGGTGGGCGGCACCTGTGGCTCAGTGAGTAGGGCGCCCACCCCATATACTGAGGATGGCAGGTTTGAACCCGGCCGCGGCCAAACTGCAACAAAAAATAGCCGGACACCTGTAGTCCCAGCTAGTTGGGAAGCTGAGGCAAGAGAATCACCTAAGCCCAAGAGCTGGAGGTTGCTGTGAGCTGTGATGCCACTGAACTCTACTGAGGGCAACAAAGTTACTTGGGTTACTTGGGAGTTACTTGGGAGGCTGAGGCAAGAGAATCTCTTAAGCCTAAGAGTTTGAAGTTGCTATGAGCTGTAACACCACAGCTCTCTACAGAGGGCGACAAAGTGAGACTCCATCTCAAAAAAAAAAAAAAAGAAATAATTATTTTGAGAAAGGTGAGACAAGCTGCTATCCCAGGTCTTGCTTTATCCTAGGCCACGTCTATGAATCTCAAGAATCCCTTTTCAGGTCCAGTCTTCTCTGTTCCTTTCATTATGTGTTCAAAGTAAGACATCTTCTGCTCTTTATCATCTTAATTAATTCTATGTACCTCAGTTTTCTTATCTATATAATAGAACAAATGAATTGCACCTATCTTATAGGGCTATGAGGGACAAATTTGTATGGAGTGTCCAAATCAATGCCATTCAAAAAATCAATGCCATTCAAACACTGTCTACATTCTTATTTACCATCATCACAAACATCTTATCTTTTGATCTTTCTTTTCTTTTTTTTTTTTGAGACAGAGCCTCAAGCTGTCACCCTGGGTAGAGTCCTGTGGCATCAAAGCTCACAGCAACCTCCAACTCCTGGGCTTAAGCAATTCTCTTGCCTCAGCCTCCCAAGTAGCTGGGACTACAGGTGCCTCCCACAACACCCGGCTATTCTTTGGTTGCAGTTGTGATGTTATTTGGCAGGCCCGGGCTAGATTCGAACCCGCCAGCTCTGGTGTATGTGGCTGGCACCTTAGCTGCTTGAGCTACAGGCACCAAGCCAGGTCTTTTTTTTTTTTTTGTAGAGACAGAGTCTCACTTTATGGCCCTGGGTAGAGTGCCGTGGCATCACACAGCTCACAGCAACCTCCAACTCCTGGGCTTAAGCGATTCTCTTGCCTCAGCCTCCCGAGTAGCTGGGACTACAGGCGCCCGCCACAACGCCCAGCTATTTTTTGGTTTTAGTTCAGCCGGGGCCGGGTTTGAACCCGCCACCCTTGGTATAGGGGGCCGGCGCCTTACCCCCTGAGCCACAGGCACCACTCCAAGCCAGATCTTTATGTTCATTAGTATAACTGCATCCACCCCAAAAGGGAGAACCCCAGTAATCCTCTAGCAGGTTCTTCTCCACAGCCTTCCCTATGTACCAACCAGTCCCCCTTTTCCTTCCCTATGACCGTTACCTAGGTCAGACATCATCACTGTGCTGAACCATTCTAACTGCCCCTTAACTGGCTCTCATTTTTTGTCTTTTCAAGGTATGTACCACTCAGTCCCAGAGTTCCAGTACTGAAACAGAATGGATGATCCCTCCATAAGATCCAGGGCACTACAGAAATTCTGTTTTTTTGTTTGTTTGTTTGTTTTTTGTGTGTGTGAAGCAAGAGGAACTTTATTCTTTGATTTTTAATTTTTATCGGTACATAACACTTGCATGTATTTATGGGATACCTGTGATATTTTGATATAAGCATACAATGTGTAATGATCAAATCAGGGCAACTGGGAATCATTTATTTCTTTGTGTTATGAATAACTTTTTTTTATTTAATCATAATTGTGTACATTACGGCATTTATGGGGTAAAATGTGCTGATTTTATATAGAATTTGGAATGCTTACATCAAACTGGTTAACACATTTATACTCTACTCTTAATAAATTGAACATGTACCTTTGCAATATGCACAATAGCTGAGGTCTCACCCATTACCCTCCCTCCATCTGGCCTCCCCTCTCCCCACCTTCTTCTTCCTTCCTCATTCTGGGCTATAGTTGTGTTTTATCATTGTATGAAAGTGTGAGTGATTAGGTATTGGTTTCATAATAGTACTGAGTACACTGGATACTTTCTCTTCCATTCTTGAGGTACTTTACTAAGAAGAATATGTTTCAGCTCTTTCCATGCAAACATAAAAGAGGTAAAGTCTCCATCTTTTTATGGCTACATAGTATTCCATAGTATACATATACCACAATTTGTTAATCCATTCATGGGTCAGTGGGCACTTGGGCTGCTTCCATGACAGAAATTTTTTTAAAGCACATCTTAGGCAAAATTCCTTTTCTAAATCTCAACCATAGGACAAATTCTGAAATTATTACCTGTTTGTTATTTTAATTAAATGAATTTAGATTATTACCTGCACACTGTTCTCTTGTGTTTGGTGAGGTTGTCTTACATGAGGCAATGAAGGCTGAGTTCCTAATTTCCTATCCAAAAATACTTCTTTGCTGCAAGCATAACACCATACTCGAAGAGTGGTAAGGTTCACAGTTAGATAATGTTTTGTCTCCTGTACAATTTCATGGCAGAGAAAGAAGGGGAGACAGAATTAGACATGCTTGAAAATACTTCTTCAAAACATCATAGAGAATAAACTAATGGCCTTTGATAAATAAAAATAACTAACATAGAGCTTCAAAACAAAAGTTATTTAGATAAACTGCTAAAGTCTAGTGAATAGTAATCATATCTCAGTCTACTCTAGAAGTTATTCCATTGTCATTTTCCTCCCACTATTCATTATACAAAGACAATTGCAAAAATATAAGACACTGCTCTGCATTTCACAAGTAAGTGGAACATAAGGAAATAACTGACAATAGCAAGTAACTATTCTAGGAAATCAGAATAGCAAAAGAACACAAAAGTCATGGGTCAAAGCACACAACAGCTCAAGCAATAGGGAACATATGATCTTGGATAGATAAAAGTTCAGACTTTCAAAAAAAAAAAAAAGAAATTTAAAGGGAAAAAAAAAAAAAAAGTTGAGACTTTCTCAACCAGAATTTTGCAAGAGAATTAAGCCCTACAGAAAATGACTTGAGTTACTACACAGCAAGTAATATTTTAGATAACACAGAAGAGAAGTAAATTATGTATAATGATGCCATAGAGCTTTGGGTATTTGGCTTAATTAATTCTCTGGAGAATCCTGGCTGAAAACAGTTGATATTGTAGAAACATCAACGCACATCTTAAAACAGTGTATTTGAGAAACTTACAGAGTAGAAAGAGAGCTCTGTCTAATACTATAAATTAGGCATGCCAGAGTCACATGGGAAGAAACAAACACCCAGAACAAAGTAGAAAGGGGACTCTAGTTAGAATGACGCACAGGAAAAGGCAATGATACCAATGACACTTGAAGACAGCCAGGCCATGACACAAACCCGAACACGCACTCTCTAATTCCAGCCTCCTCATGTACTAGTTACCACCTCCACACCTCTGGACGTATACTTTTTAAATCAGTACTTTTTTTTTTTCTGAAACAGAAACTCACTCTGTTGACCAGGCTATAGTGCTGTGGCATCAGTCTAGTTCACAGCAACCTCAAACTCCTGAGTTCAAGCAATCCTCCTGCCTCAGCCTCCTATGTAGCTGGGACTACAAGGCACCTGCCACAACACCCAGCTAATTTTTCTATTTTTAGTAGAGATGGGGTCTCACTCTTGCTCAGGCTGGTCTCCAGCTTCTGAGGTTAAGGGATCCTCCCACCTTGGCCTCCCAGAATGTTGGCCAAGAATGTACAGCTGTGAGGCACCCAGCCCTAAATCAATACTTTCCTAATTATAATTTTACTCTAATATTGATCTTCTTAGCACCGCCCTACCTTTCACAGATAGTATAAGTGAAATTTTAACTCATAATTAGTAATACCATACTGGGTCCCCCTCCTTCAGGTTCTTGTTTTTAAAATGTCGTAAACATTTTCATATACATACCTGAGAATGTATGGTGCTGTGATCTACTTGGGACTCACCACAGCCAACATATGAACATCTATTCTGTAAATAATCATACGGGAAGAAAAATTAAGGTATTTCATACATGCATATTTATAATAGCATTACAGGTACGATTATATTTACAATTAAGTTTTGATTACATATTTTAACTCAATGAGTAAATGAATTTCCACTGTCAGTTAATTTAACCAAAAGATAGAAGGCAGAAAATATATATTTCTAAGCGAAAAGCTATGTCATTTCTAAATTTTTTATTTTTTCTTTGAGATAGTCTCACTATGTCGCCCTTGGTAGAGTGCCGTGACATCACAGCTCACAGCAACCTCAAACTCCTCGGTTTAGGCGATTTTATTGCCTCAGCCTCCCAGGCAGCTGGGACTACAGGCGCCCCTCACAACACCTGGCTATTTTTTGTTGCAGTTGTCGTCATTTAGCTGGCCTGGGCTGGGTTCGAACTGCCATCCTCGGTGTATGTGGCTGGCACCATAACCGTTGTGCTATGGTGCTAGCCAAAAAAGCTATGTCATTTCTAACAGTCATCAAATATCTTGACAAGCATAAAAATATCTCAGAATGATTTACTAAAAATTCTGGAAAAACACTAAGTTATTTTAATTTTTTGTTATCAATAATGATCTTTTAAAACCATGTTTATTTACAAAAATCCCTTGAAATGTCAAAATGTATTCTGGTCATGATCATTCAGATGTACATTTATTATTATTATAGCAAAATTTCAGGAAAAAACACACACATACCTCCAGACATGCCCAAAGATTTGGTCCTCTGACTTTACAATCCTGACAAGTACCCTATAAAAAGAAATCAAAATAACATTTGTTATACTGACACAAACACAATTCACTAATAACATCATATATATTTTTAAAACAGACTCATGAACACATAGTACTACAGTAATTTATGAAAAATTAGTATTTGGGAGAAAAGTAAATATAATTTTTTATGGAAAAAAATCCGTATCTTACATGAGATTTTTGGATCAAATCTTCTTTTGTTATTTCACCAACAGAATCCAAATGTGGACAATAATTTCGAAAAGCTGACGACATTCTGTTAGAAATCTTTTCCTGTTTCTCAAGGCTCTCAAAAGGCTGTAACACCTGTAGAAAAAGTGACACAAAAAATTAATTTAAAGATCCTTCCAGTCAGGTGAACTGGCTTGTGTCTATAATCCAAGAACTTTGGGAGGCCACAGTGGGAGGAATATCTGAAGCCAGGAGTTTGATACCAGCCTGAGTAAGATCCTATCTCTACAAAAAAATGGAAAAATTAGCCAAGTATGGTGACTCACACCAATAGTCTCAGCCGCTCGGAAGGCTGACATGGGAAGATCACTTGAGCCTGTAAGGTTGCAAGGTTGCAGTAAGCTGTGATAACATCAGGGAACTCTAGCCAGGGCAACAAAGTAAGACCCTGTCTCACCAAAAAAAAAAAACAAACTTCCAATGGCTGCGAAGATTTCAAAGGATAAACAAATAAAAATGATTAAAATATAACATAGGGAGGCGTCTGTGGCTCAGTGAGTAGGGTGCTGGCTCCATATACCGAGGGTGGCAGGTTCATACCCGGCCCTGGCCATAGTGCAAAAACAACAACAAAAAAATAGCCAGGTGTTGTGGTGGGCACCTGTAATCCCACCTACTGAGGAGGCTGAGGCAAGAGAATCGCCTAAGCCCAAGAGCTGGAGGTTGCTGCGAGCTGTGATGCCACAGCACTCTACCAAGGGCAACAAAGTGAGACTGTCTCAAAAAAAAAAAAAAAAAAGATAATATAAAATGACACATCTTTACAAGTTTACCTGGGAAGAGTATGTTTTCAAATACCTAAATGAGTTTTCATAATTGAAGTTAATTTGAACATTGGAAATTTCTCTACCAAATAAACATTTTTTTTCCAAATAAATATTTTGTTAAAATTGACACCTACAAACAAATGTAAGTTTGGCTCTCCATGACCTTTGCCCGTTTATCCCTCTCTCCCATTTCACTTTTTATTGATAAATAAAAGGGGGGAAATGTGAGTTATTCAACTTTGAAGCATTTTTATCATTTTTTTAAAGAAAGATATCCTTAGGGTAGAATAGGAAGCAAAAAGAAACTGTAAATGGAAAGCTTCATTTTTCCCAGTAACACCAGCCTTACTGATAACAGAAATGAATCTGACATCCTGGTGTTATACCAGGATAGGCTCTTTACAGGAGGGTTTCTCAACCCCGGCACTATTGACACTTAGAACTAGACAATTATCTGTCGCAGGGGACCATCCTATGTCTTACAAGGTATTTAGCAATACCCTTGCTTCTCCCCCTACACACACAACCCCTCACCCGACCCTGGGCCCAGACGCCAGTGTCCCTAGGTAGAATGTGAACTTCACTGAGTTCACAGTGCGCTGTTCGAGTAAAGTGAGTAACTTCTGAACAAAGATCTCAAGTCCAATTCAGTGATTCTAGATCTTCTTTTGGTTGTACATTTTTAGTAATAGGGCTTTTCTTGCCCTTAGTTAGTACATATTGGGATTTGAGAACACTATTTGGGAAATAGTTAAGGAACTGACCAGGCTAAAATGAAGCAGTTTCAAAGTTTTCCATTCAGAAATACACTGTAAAGTTCATTTTTTAAATTCGTTTGTAAAACATCAATAAACCTGCAGGTCTGTATATACAAGCCTTGTGTTGCACTACAACCTATAATAGTGTTTACCAGCAGTCTGCTGAAATATTAACACATTAGTAAACACATGAAAACAGAAAGGTTGAGCAACACCAAATTATCAACCACGAACTACTCCAAGGTTAAAAACGAACCACTCTAGATTTAATAGTGAAAACATTCCTAAATGTTATATTACTAAATATTAAATAAGTCATGTTCTAGCCTTTCAGAGCATGAAGTTAAATATACATAATTTGCTGATGTTTTGTATTTATTTGTATTTGGAAGAAGGTTTGACAATCTTTCCACCAACCTCTCACTTCCTTTTTGTTTAGATTTCTCTGTCCTCTTACCCGATTACTACCTCTGACAGCCAAGGTACAGTAACCAATACAGTCCAGATTTACCTTCTCATATTAAATAACCAAAAAACAAAAATGACAAATTATGGAAAACAATTTTTTTCAGGCACTGGACAACAGGCAGTGGACACTGGTCCTCAGAAGAAGAAAACACAAGGTGAGCCCTATGATCAGCCCAACTTACTGCCTGGAGAGAAAGCACAGCCACAGAGCCACTGAGAGAAAACCCTAACAGAGTCTGGGGATCCCCTGAGTGAGACTTTAGGGAGTGGTTAGGAGCCAGTGACAGAAAGGGAAGAGTCCTACAGAGGGTGAATGAGTTCTGAAGATCTGTAAAGGGCATATTCATTGAGCTGAGTCCTGTTGAACACCAAACATGTGGTTAAAGAACCCCAAACTAGGAGACTGCCACAATGCCCAGCTATCTTTTTTAGAGACAAGATCTTGCTCTAGCTCAGGCCAGTCTCAAACTTGTGAGCTCAGGCGAATCACTCGCCTCAGCCTCCCAGAGTGCTAAGATTACAGGCACGAGCCACTGCAACTGGACATAACATTTAAAAAAAAAGAAAAAACTTAGTACCCAACAAGGTAAAAAATCACAATGGCTGGCATCCTTTAAAAAATGACAGATATATAAAGAAGGAAAATGTGACCCACAGTAAAGAGAAAAAGACACAGGTGGTAGAACAGAGAGCACACACCAAGGATGGGAAGAGACAAGTGTCTACAGATGAGAAACAACGTCGGAGGTGAAAAGTGCAGTGGTGAGATCAACAGCAGATTAGACCCTGCAAAGAATATGGAACTTAAAGGCATAGTAAAAGAAACTATCCAAATTAAAACACACAGAGAAGATTTTAAACATTACATCAGAGCAACAGTGAAGCAGACAGGAGAAATGTTCAAGATTTAACAAAAACTATAACCCTGCAGATTCACAAGCAAGTCAAAGTCAAAACACATGCCCAGAACACACCAGGGCACATCAAAAACAAGCTGCTCAAAACTAGTATAAAAGGAAAGGTCTGCAGCCACAGCGGAATAGAAAAAAAAGAAAAGAAATGAAACAGAATATCAAAAGCAGCTAACAAAGACCCACACTGCACAGAGAAATGAGAAATGACAGTAGACTTCACACTGAAAACAATGCAAGCCAGAAAACAGTGGGATGTTTTTACAATACTGAAATAACACCGTCAACCTGAAATAACTGGCAACATCTTACAAAAACAAAATGAAAATAAAGACTTCAGGAGGCGCATGTGGCTCCGTGAGTAGGGTTGAGTGTGTGGCAGGTTTGAACCCAGCCCTGGTCAAACTGCAACAAAAAAATAGCCAGGCATTCTGGGGGACGCCTGTAGTCCCAGCTACTTGGGAGGCTGAAGCAAGAGGATCACTTAAGCCCAAGAGCTGGAGGTTGCTGTGAGCTGTGACGCCACAGCGCTCTACCAAGGGTGACAAAATAAGACTTTGTCTCTAAAAAAAAAAAAAAAAGACTTCCTTAGGTCTACAAAAGCAGAATTTATCACCAAAATATCTATATTATAAAACCTGTACATATTCTTCAACATTTTTCTATGCTCACATACCATACGTATGGCCTTTCTGTCATTGTTTCAATAAACAGTTACCACTTTTCTGAATCTTGCTTTCCTTACTCAGTAATACTTTATTGGACATCCTTCTGTGTTGTTTTCACTGACATACTTCACGATGCACGCATTCCGTAATTCAATAAACTAGTCAATCAATTCTTTATTCATGGACATTCACTTTGTTTCCATACTGTGCCACTTTGTCTCCACATTTTGGCATTAAAAATATCCATGTAAATACACCCATAACCTTACACAGGGTGGTAGGTTTTGCAAGATAACTTTCCAAAGGGGTAATGCCAACTTATACAGAAGGTCTCAACTTACACAACTTATATAGAGTATACCCCTAAAGTTGACATACACAGGGAATATAGGAAATTGTAGCTAAATACTCATTACAAAAATGTTACAAAATATTTACAAAATATCCTCTACTTGTTAGTCACCTCTTTGTAAAATTTTGAACACCTCCTTTAATCGCAAAAGTCAAACACAACTTAAGTGCTGTAGTTTTTATTTTTTTTTTTTTTAAACGGAGTCTCATTCTGCCTGCTGCCCAGGCTAGAGTGTGCTGGTGTCAGCCTCACTTAACAGCAACCTCAAACTCTCTAGGTTCAAATGATCCTCCTGCCTCAGCTTCCCTTGCCAACCACAATCGCAAATTTTTCTATTTTTAGTAGAGACAGGGGTCTCACTCAAGCTGGTCTTGAACTCCTGAGCTCAAGGGACCCTCCCGCCTTGACCTCCCAGAGTGCTGGAATTACAGGCATGAGACACTGCACCAGGCCTATAGAAATTACTTTTAAGGGAAGAATATTTTAGCGGTATAATCTCCAAATTTCAGGCCTGAAATTCTGACCCTACTATCCTAATAGAAGATAATCAGATATTCAAATTCTAATATTAGAAAAAGCATAGGGACCACGCTTTTAATATATTTGTTACATAGCACAGCATAGTTGATCACCTAAGGAGAATCAACTATGCTGTGCTATGTAACAAATATATTTAATATAGAGAAACTGAATGTATTTTATTGCCTAGTCTATTCCAAAAAGTAAAGCCATTTATAAAAAGTCCGATTTACAGGACAGAGAAAAAAATTATGTTAGGAGGATTGCTAGCTATTTAATAGTCATACAGAAGGTTAACGTGAATGCAGAAGTAAGTCTTCACTAGCAGGTGGCAGATCTGTTCAATATTTTAAACAAGAACATGGATAAAGATAAATAAAGTAGGCCAGTGAAATCAAATTATAAACTTAAAAATTGTGAAAACTACATTTTTAAAGAAAAATTAAACTATTTAGACAGTCTTTTTTTTTTTTTTTTTTGAGCCAGAGCCTCAAGCTATCACCCTGGGTAGAGTACCGTGCCATCACAGCTCACAGCAACCTCCAACTCCTGGGCTCAAGCAATTCTCCTGCCTCCACCTCCCAGGTAGCTGGGACTACAGCCGCCTGCCACAACGCACAGCTATTCTTTGCTTACAGTCATCATTGTTGTTTGGTGGGCCAGGCTGGATTCAAACCCGCCAGCCCAGGTGTATGTGGCTGGCGCCTTAGCCACTTGAACCACAGGCACTGAGCCAAGAAAAATTAAACTATTTAGAAAAAAGCTAAAATTAAGGGTATGTGGCTCAGTGGGTGGGGCACCAGTCCCATTTACCAAGGATGGTAGGTTCAAACCCGGCCCAGGCCAAACTGCAACAGGAGAATAGCCGGGCATTGTGGCGGGTGCCTGTGGTCCCAGCTATTCGGGAGGCTGAGGAAAGAGAATCGTCTAGGCCCAGGAGTTGGAGGTTGCTGTGAGTTGTGTGATGCCACGGCACTCTACCAAAGGCAATAAAGTGACACTCTGTCTCTACAAAAAAAAAAAAGGTGAAACATAATTAAGGATGGAGGTAATAATCTATACTGGGGTTCAATCCTCTTCCAAATAAAGCAAGACCAAAAAAAGTGGTTTGGGTATTTATATTCTAGACCCTAGAAGATGTACGACACAATGCAATTTTCACTCAATCGATAGAACAATAGTTTCAGAATAAAAGAATAAAAACAGTAGCTAGTATAAATGTACTCAGAGTAGATTATTTATGTAATAAATAGAGATTTCCTGCTTGTGGAAATGCTCCTGCCATCATACATAGACTTTTAATAAGTTTAAAAACTACACTAAAGAGTTGTTGGGGACAGCATGTGTGGCTCAAAGGAGTAGGGCCGGGCCCATATGCCCGAGGTGGCGGGTTCAAACCCAGCCCCGGCCACAAACCGCAAAAAAAAAAAAAGAGTTGTCACTTATTCCTCTTTAGAAATGACTGCATTTCACATTTCTCACCAAAAATTGTTTAGCATTTTATATACTTCCACTTTTCTTGTCAACAAACAGGCATGTCCAACCTTTTTTTTCCAGCTGCACATTGGAAGAAAAGTTGTCTTGCACCACACATTAAATACACAAACATTAACTAAAGCTCATGAGCAAAAGGTCTGCATAATTTTCACAATACCCAACACCATATATAAGCAAAACAGGCCTCAAATAATCTGCATTCAGCCCATAGGCTACAGATTGAACAGTGCTGGTCATACTTTATAGTTTCCAGTGCTCTAATCTTAATCTATCAGAATTCCAATTTATATCAAAGCCTGCTTTGGCAACATTATTTCAGCTTTAAGGAAATTCTGATCCTTACACAATCTTGAAATGCTTCTATCAGGGGGAAAGACTATGTCTTGGCACTCCTAGCTAAGAGGATTGATATGAGGATCAAATAAGGTTGTGTATGCGAAAGGTCACTGAACATTCTAAAAGCAATACATTAATTTAAGAATTATCATCTCCTTAACTCTGAATTTCAAATATTTAAAATCACTACTACAGTCTAATGCTATTAAACTGCAGTTATGTAAAAAGATTTACTTACTGGTAGGTTATAAACAGTTCAAAAAACCCAGGAAAAAAGTGAAAGCTGGCAATAAACCAGGTCATAAAAAAGAAGCAATCTTACCTAAACTATCTCTCTTACACATATCAGGTCAATATTTTATTCCAGGAATATTTTTTATACTGTCCTTGTTTTCAATACCACCAAAATCAATGAAATAATATAAAACTCCTAGCATAGTGTTAACTATTACTTTTCTACAAATTAGCATTATCTTTCAATAAGATTCCTATTTCCCCTTCTTATACTTATGAATTCACTAACAATATTTGTATTATGTTCAAATCAAATAGCCTATTATAATAATCTGATTTGGTCAGACCTTTTCAGATGATACTACTGTTTTGTCTCAATCATAAACAGAATTAGGAAAGCCTCACTGCTTTTTGTAACAGATTTTTCTTAAAGGAAAAATATGGTTAAACTAAAAAAATTCTATAATTCCATTTATTAAGAAAGATGTCTAGATTCCTGTTACAAATTCATACTCAATTTAGTCTATCTTCCTGCAATATTTCGCCCTCCAGCTCAATTCTCCAGGCTTATTATATGAGAATGTAAATCCTAAAAATACTTGAAGTCACAACACCTAGAAAAAAATCTTATCCACGGAAAAGCTCAACTTGTACCTTGTAAATGTTCAAATGAAGAGCGTTTTGTATATGAGAAATATTTCTGCGTAAAGGTCTGGGAAACGGCTCACCATGGAAATCTGATCCAAACAAAAGCTGCAGATGGACAAACGGTAAGGGGTAACCTCTTAGCCAGGATCAAACATCGGTCGAAGCAAATTTCCAAGGACGAGGACATCTCCGTTTTTCAGTTCGCAACAATAAATAACGGGGCTGAAAGGCCAGGTCTCGTCAACCCAACTGCGCCGCAAAGGCAACGCTGAAGCCAGCGCGCTGCGTGTCTTTCGGTCGCTCGCACCCACCAGGAGCCTGGCAAGCCAGGGTGGGGAGCCTGAGGAAGGGAGCTGGGCCCTCTCCTGGTTTCCAGGAGAGAGCCCGCGGGGAGCCTTCCTCCAACCCACCACGGGTTCGCGTCCTCCGCCGACCCCTGACAGGGCGGCCACCAGATTATCATCTCCGCAACGCAGAGCACTGGGGCGGCCGAGGCCTCGTTCCCTCCCGCGCGCCCACCACCCCCAGGACCATGAAAAAGAGGCTGCAGCCGCAGCCGCCGGCGCGCAGAAGCGAGAAGCGAGAACCGAGGCCAGCCCCGGGCGGCCGGCGAGGCGCCCTTTGGCCCCGCGCCCCTCCCAACAGCGCCGCACTCACCTCCACGGCCTTCCCCGCGGCCCCCGCCAGCGCGGCCAGGGTGGGCCTGCAGCCGCACCTTCGCGAGCCCTTTTCCTCCCCTAGCCTAGTAAAGAAGCGGCGTCGCCTCGGGAGGGCCGGGTAACCGCTCCGCAGCTGTGTCCGCCGGGTCTCCGCCTCCCGAATCAGCCACTTCCCGCAACAACCACGGCTCCTTCCGGTGTCTCAGCGGCCGCCGCAGGCGTCTCGGGCGCTCCGGGAGGGCGGGAGGGGCGTGGCCCCGAGAAAGACCGCCCCCGGGGCGGGGCTGCGGCCGCGGCCCAGGCCCAGGTGCTGAGACCCCGGCCGGCTCGGCGTGCTTGACTTCAAAGGTAGTTCATTGCACTGGGCTCGAGTGGTACCTGCGGCAATTTGAAGGTTAGGGCTTTTTTTGTTTTCACGTACCTTCTCCCCGTCTTCTGCAGTCACACTACGACCATTGTAAGGTTTTCTTCCGATGCATTGCAGAATCAGCATGAAAGCTGGACGCCAGAAGGCCTCAGGTTTCTGACCTTGTGCAAAGTAACGTTAGACTTTTTTTTTTTTTTTAGTAACGTTAGACTTATCTCAATTCAACACTGTATTTCCTTCTTCCGTCTTTATTTTCCCAACTCCTTAGGACATAGATTCTCTGGAAGGAATTATGTTTCCCTTTTCCACATATGCAAAGAAGAAATTTATCTCTACCATGGTCCCCTTAGGCCAAAATCAAGAAGATCAAATAAAATATTTATAGGAACTTTAGTATCTGATTAGTGCCTGGAGCATTGAAAGAGGCTTGCCTTCTAATTATGCATTCGACTGGGCTTGGCACCTATAGCTCAGCGGCCAGGGCGCTAGCCACAAAAAATTAAAATAATTCATTCGACTGATGTTCAAATCCGTGAATTTAAAAAAAAAAAAACTTTAAATTAATAAAAATGTTAAAATTGCCAGTTTCCAACTGTCTCATTAATTACCTCTTCTTCTTTGGTCTCCAAAATAGTGTGTGTACCCAAGTTCTGTGCAAGATGCTCAATCTCCACCTGAAACAAGTAGAAAATACAGGACCTTTACTTATTCTTGTGGTTAAAAATGAAAGAAATTAACCATGACATGTTCCATGTAGACATTGATAACTGAATCCTTGGTTTGCACCTCAAATAATCACCTATCCTGGGTTTACTGATAAGAATGGAAGTTTTACAGTTGGGAGGGTACTCACGATCCTACCGCCCCTTTTATTTTCAGCCTATTTCAAAATATGACAGTTTACAGTTAGAGGTTTCTGTGAGCTGTGATGCCACAGCCCTCTACTGAAGGCAACATGGTGAGACTATCTCTAAATAAATAAATAAATAAAATAATGGCAGTGGCTGGCATGGTGGCTCATGCCTACAATCCTTGCACACTGGGAGGCTGAAATGAATGGATTCCCTGAGCTCAGGAGTTTGAGACCAACCTGAACCAGTGTGAGACCTCATCTCTGAAAATAGCCAGGCATTTTGGCGGGCACCTGTAGTCCCAGGTACTTGGGAGGCAGAGACAAGAAAATCACCCTACAGTTTGAGGTTGCTATGAGCCATGAAACCATGGCACTCTCCCAAAGGCAGCAAAATGAGACTGTCTGAAAAATAAAATGAAATAAAATGAAGTAAAAGGGTGAATTTTATGGTATGTGAATATTTCAATAAAGCTGTTGCTATAAAAATGTATTATTGCTATTATTTTTTAGATCAAGACTTTGAGGTTTAAAGAGATTATAATTATGGTCTTTCCAAGTTAGAAAATATATCTTATACTTTGTTCATATTTTCCCATTGATTTGTGTTTTTCTTTTTCTTTCTTTCTTCTTTTTTTTTTTTTTTTTTTTTTTTTGTGGTTTTTGGCTGGGGCTGGCTTTGAACCCGCCACCTCCGGCATATGGGACCGGCGCCCTACTCCTTGAGCCACAGGCGCCGCCCTTTTCTTCTTTTTTTTATTTATTTTTTTTATTGTTGGGGATTCGTTGAGGGTACAATATTCTTTTTTTCTTTTTGAGGCAGCGTCTCACTTTGTCACCCTCTGTAGAATTCCATGGCATCACAGCTCACAGCAACCTCCAGCTCTTGGGCTTAGGCGATTCTCTTGCCTCAGCCTCAGGAGTAGCTGGGACTATAGGCGCCCGCCACAATGCCCGGCTATTTTTTGTTGCAGTTTGGTGGGGCCGGGTTTGAACCCATCACCCTTGGTATATGGGGCCTGTGCCCTACCCACTGAGCCACAGGTGCCACCCTGATTTGTGTTGTTCAATGGAAAAGCGAACAAATCATCACTATGTCTAATAATGACCTTACCATGAATACATAACGATCAAACAGCCGTATAATATCACCAAAGAAGGGGCAGCGCCTGTGGCTCAGTCGGTAAGGTGCCGGCCCCATATACCGAGGGTGGTGAGTTCAAACCCCGCCCCGACCAAACTGCAACCAAAAAATAGCCGGGCATTGTGGCGGGCGCCTGTAGTCCCAGCTACTCGGGAGGCTGAGGCAAGAGAATCGCTTAAGCCCAGGAGTTGGAGGCTGCTGTGAGCTGTGTGAGGCCATGGCACTCTACCGAGAGCCATAAAGTGAGACTCTGTCTCTACAAAAAATATATATATATATCACCAAAGAATATGCTATAGAATACAAGAAAGGGTTCATGCAGTGCACAAAAGTCAAAAGAGGCTTCCCTCCCTTAGCAAATGAAGGGACTTCACTTTTTTTTTTTTTTTTTTTTTTGAGACAGAGCCTCAAGCTGTCGCCCTGGGTAGAGCTGGGTAGAGTGCCATGGCATCACAGTTCACAGCAACCTCCAACTCCTGGGCTCAAGTGATTCTCCTGCCTCCGCCTCCCAAGTAGCTGGGACTACAGGCACCTGCCACAACACCTGGCCATTTTTTGGTTGCAGCCATCATTGTTGTTTGGCGGGCCAGGGCTGGATTCGAACCTGCCAGCTAAGGTGTATGTGGCTGGTGCCTTACCTGCTTGAGCCACAGGGGCTGAGCCAGGGACTTCACTATATATATATATATATATATTTTTTTTTTTTTTTTTTTTTTTTTGCAGTTTTTGGCAGGGGCCGGGTTTGAACCCACCACCTCCAGTATATTGGGCGTCAGCTTACCTCCTTGAGCCACAGGCGCAGCCCCAGGGACTTCACTTTTGAGAGAAAAGATGAAAGGCAAGAAGGCATCCATTCCATACACAAGGAAAGCAGCACTCAGTAGAAAAGGCACAAGTAAATGTTCTGCATTTCAGAAAAAACCGAATGTAGGTTAGAATGGCTTGAGCATAGGTGCGTGGTCAGGTGTAGCAAAAGGCAAAGCAGGTGGAGCACATTTGGGTCAAACTAAGGCCATAAGAGACTAGGATGAAGCAAGCAAGTTTCCCTGGGGCAGGGAATTTGAAGAGTTTCTGCAAGTGCAAGGTTCTTAGATACTGCTTTCTAGGCAACTTATTATACTTGCTTCATCCCAGGCCCTTGGTGACATAAACGACTCTTTGGGGCAAGGAGAAGTCAACTTATATGATTGGATTTGTGTTTTAGAAAGAGTTGTGTTTAGTTTAGAAATATGCCTTTGTATTAGAGGACATCAAGGGAGAGTCAGGAAGACATGTTAGGGAATTGTCAAAAAAATCCATGAAGGAATGGGGCGGGTCTATGCAGAAGAGCCTTCCTAGGCTTCATCTCCCGTGTATTCAGTTGGAAGTCTATAAATTTTTTTTTTTTTGAGACATAGTCTCACTTTATCACCCTTGGTAGAGTGCTATGGCATCATAGCTCATAGCACCCCCAAACTCTTGGGCTTAAGCAATCTTCTTGCCTCACTATTTTCATTTTTAGTAGAGACAGGGGTCTCACTCTTGCTCAATCTGGTCTTAAACTCATGACCTCAAGCGATCCACCTGCCTTGGCCTCCCAGAGTGTAAGGACTATAGGCATGAGCTACCACGCCCAGCCTCTATTTTTTTATTTTTTGAGAAAGAGTCTCATTCTGTCCCCCTGGGTAGAGTTCTGTGGCACCAGAGCTCACAGCAACCTCAAACTCTTGCCTCACCCTTCCAAGTAGCTGGAACTACGGCACCCACCCAGGTAGTTTTTTGGTGTTTTTTTTTTCCAAGACAGAGTCTCGCTATGTTGCCCTCGATAGAGAGCTGTGGTGTCACAGCTCACAGCAACTTCTAACTCTTGGGCTTAAGCGATTCTTTTGCCTCAGCCTCACAAGTAGCAGGGACTACCGGTGTCCAGCACAATGCCTGGCTATTTTTTTTTTTTATTCAATCATAGCTGTGAACATTAATGCAATCATGGGGTACACTCCTGGCTATTTTTTTGTTGCAGTTGTCATTGTTGTTTAGCTGGTCCAGGCTGGGCTCGAACCCACAAGCCGTGATGTATGTGGCTGGCACCGTAACCACCCACTGTGCTATGAGGGCAGAGCCCAGGTAGTTTTTTCTACTTTTTTAGTAGAGTCAGGGGTCTTGAGCACTTGCTCAGGCTGATCTTGAACTTGTGAGCTCAAGTGATCCACCCACCTCGGCATCCCAGAGTGCTAGGATTATAGGTGTGAGCCACGGCTCCTGGCAACACTTCACCCTTTTAAAGTACATGCTACAAGCTGGGCCCAGTGGCTCACGCGTGTAATCCTAGCACTCTGGGAGGTCAAGGCAGGTGGATTGCTTGAGCTCATGAGTTCAAGACCAGGTTGAGCAAAAGTGAGACCCCCTCCATCTCTACTAAAAATAGAAAAACTGAGGCAAGAAGATTACTTGAACCCAAGAGTTGAGGGTTGTTGTGATCTATGATGTCACAGCACGCTACCCAGGGTGACAGCTTGAGACTGTCTCAAAAAATAAATAAATAAATAAAGTGTATGCTACAGTGATTTTCCGTGTACTCAGATTTGCACAATTATCATCACAATCTAAGATAGCACAGGCTGGGCATGATGGTTCACACCTGTAATCCCAGCATTTTCAGAGGCACAGGAGGAAGGATTGCTTGAGCCCAGGAGTTCAAGACCAGCTTGAGCAACAAAGTGAGACCCCGTTTTCTACAAAAAAAAATTTTTTTTTAATTATCCATAGTTTGTTGTGAGGTGGTACGTGCCCAGAGTCCCAGCTACATGGTTGGCTGAAGTAGGAGGATCACTTGAGCCCAGGATTTCAAGGCGGCAGTGAGCTATGATTTCATTACTGCATCCTAGGCAGGCAACGGAGTGAGATTCTACCTCAAAAGGAAAAAAAAAAGTTCAGAACATTTAACATATTCATCACCCAAGAAGCCCAATACCTTTTAGCAGTCACTTCTATTTTCCTAAACTCTTCCACCCTAGACATCCACTAATCAACTTCCTATCCCTACAGATGTGTGTTTTGTGGACATTACATGTAAATAGAATCATATAATATATGGTCTTTTATGACTGGTTTCCTTACTTAGAATAATGTTTTCAAGGTTCATTTATCTCATAGTGTTAGGACTTCAGCTCTCCTAGAGAAAAAGACAAAATGCTGGTCTCCAGACTCCCACCTTGGTGCTGTCCCCAGTGAGCCATTGCTCACCCCTGGGAATGAGGGACCACGCTGCCAATCTACTAATTAGAATGGATGTGGCGGACTAACTGCAAAAGGATGTGGTGGACACCAGCCCAAGGGCCAAGCTGCATGGGTATAACAGAGTCTGGAAGGTGACCTAGAACAACCTTAAGGCTAATTATAATGTCATTAGCTTAAATCTACATTGTGGTTCACAGCCCCCAATGGGTTTTCACAAAGGCTCACGGGAGGTCTGCATGCGCAGGAAGAGTCTAGTTTCAAAGTGGGCTCTGAAGCATGAGGTGGGCCGATTCCAGACAGTATAAAACAGAACCCCTGGCCATAATTGAGGCCTTTTTTGTCACGACAAGGGAGCTTTTCTTTATCTATGGCAAATATATCTTGCTCTGTAAACCTTTCTCTTCCTCAATAAACTTTGTTTCAGCTTGCCTTACTTTTGAGGTGTATGGTCATTCTTCATCCAAGACATTTTCTTGGTCTTTGTGTGTCTTCCAAAATGCCCATGCAGACAACTTCCTGGACCCCAATAGTAGCATTTATTAGTACACCTTTTTAGGGCCATAAAATATTATATGGATATAACCACATTTTATTTTATCCATTCCTCAGTCAATGGACATTTAGGTTGTTTACACTTTTTGGCTAGTAAGAAAAATGCTGCTATGCATATTTGTGTGTAAGTTTTTGTGTGGATGTATGTTTTTATTTCCCTTGCATATTAACTAGGAGTGGAATTGCTGGGTCATATGTAACATTTTGAGCAACTGAATCTGCACTATTTGGATATTTATATGGAACCACTATATTCAGAATAGAGGAATAGATGTTCTTTTTTTTTGAGACAGAGTCTCACTATGTTGCCCTTGGTAGAGTGCCGTGGCATCACAGCTCACAGCAACCTCAAACTCTCGGGCTTAAGTGATTTTCTTGCCTCAGTCTCCCAAGTATCTGGGACCAGGTCCCATAATGCTTGGCTATTTTTTTGTTGCAGTCGTCTTTGTTGTTTAGCAGGCCTGGGCTATGTTCGAACCGGCCAACTTTGGTATATGTGGCTGGCACCCTATTCACTGAGCTACAGGCGTTGAGCCTGGAATAGATGTTCTAAACGTGTATCTAGAACCCTATTCTGAGTTATAATGGCTTAGTTCTCACTTATAGGGGGGTTCAGTAAAGTACAGGGTGATGAGGACAAGTGGCCAATATATGCCCTACAGCATCGTGTCAATTAGAAAGGAGCCCATGAGATATTTCTGGGGACTCTGCCAGGTTTTAGCAGTTAATGTAAAAGATAATTGGAGATACAAATTACCTAAAAGGTTTATCTCTTTAAGGATGTAATTGTTTTTAAATTCCAAATGTGCCAGACTTCTTTCAGGCTTAATATTACCTGATAAGTGCTGTTTCCATCAATCCTTCATGAAGTACATTGGCCATGTATTATCTGAGCTGGAGCGAGAAGTGATCCCCAAATATCTTAAATAAAATATCAGATGATATTCAACAGCATTGATATGGTCCACAGAAAATTGTTCTTGCCAAGTTGCAAGTATAGGTCACTCTGATTTTGATACCTTCTGCATGTGGCTCCCTCCTAAACGCTGGCTCTTTTTCTTGGCCTTTTCGTGTGTTTCAGATGGCCCACCCCCCCTTTCTGGGGACCCCTTATTTTTGATTTCCTGACTTAGGTGGGGGCGGATCTGTGGCTGACCATTTAGATGGTGGATTGAGACCTGGTTTAAAGATATAACCTTTTTATTTTTTTTATTATTATTTTTTTTTTGTAGAGACAGAGTCTCACTGTACCGCCCTCGGGTAGAGTGCCGTGACGGCACACGGCTCACAGCAACCTCTAACTCTTGGGCTTACACGATTCTCTTGCCTCAGCCTCCTGAGTAGCTGGGACTACAGGCGTCTGCCACAACGCCCGGCTATTTTTTGGTTGCAGTTTGGCCGGGGCTGGGTTTGAACCCGCCACCCTCGGCATATGGGGCGGGCGCCCTACTCACTGAGCCACAGGAGCCGCCCTAACCTTTTTATTTTTATTTTTTTATTTTTGTGGGTTTTGGCTGGGGCTGGGTTTGAACCTGCCACCTCCAGCATATGGGGCCGGCACCCTACCCCTTTGAGCCATAGGCACTGCCCTAAAGATATAACCTCTTAAGATAATTCAAGCCTCGTTATACTCTGTGGCATTCATATGGCCCACAGGAAAGTTTTTCTTGCCAAGTTGCAAGTGTAGGCCACTTCTGCTATAGGACTTTTACTCCGTTCTGCCATCAAAGGCCTCTCTAGATAGTCTATTGCATTTATTTTTATTTTATTTATTTATTTAGAGACAGAATCTCATTTTGTCCCCCTGGTAGAGCCATGGTGTCAGACTCCTGGGCTCAAGTGATTCTCTTGCCCCAGCCTCCCAAGTAGCTAGGACTACATGCACCCGCCACAACACCCAGGTAGTTTTTTTAGAGAAGAGAGCTTGCTCTGGCTCAGGCTGATCTCGAACTTGTGATCTCAGGCTATCTGCTCACCTTGGCCTCCCAGAGCGCTAGGATTATAGGCACGAGCCACTGCGCCCAGCTTTTTTATTTTTATTTTATTGAGACAGAGTCTCACTCTGTCACCCTGGGAGAACGCTATGTGATCAATTTAGCTCACAGCAACCTCACACTTTGGGGGTCAAACCATCCTCTTGCCTCCTGAGTAGCGGGGACTACAGGTACCTGTCACAATGCCTGGCTAATTTTTCTATGTTTAGTAGAGACAGGGTCTCCCTCTTGCTCAGGATGGTCTCAAAGTCCTGAGCTCAAGCAGTTCACCCGCCTCAGCCTCCCAGAGTCGTATGATTATAGACGTGAGCCAGCACGCCTAGCCTAGTCTATTGCTTTTAGACCTTTCCAGGTAACATATACTCCAGGGCACAGAGTTTGTATTGTTTGAGTTTCTTAAATTTCCTTTACTGGGCTTGAAGGCAGAATAGGGTAAGATAAGCACCCTCCTTTCCCTGCTCCTGGGGAAGGGGGAGGAAAATGCACAGCACTCCAGAATACTATTTTTTTTTTTTTTTTGTAGAGGCAAAGTCTCACTTTACCACCTTCAGTAGAGTGCCATGACGTCACAGGACTCACAGCAACCTCTAACTCTTGGGCTTACGGATTCTCTTGCCTCAGCCTCCCGAGCAGCTGGGACTACAGGCGCCCGTCACAACGCCCAGCTATTTTTTGGTTGCAGTTCAGCCGGGGCTGGGTTTGAACCCCCCACCCTTGGTATATGGGGTCGGCGCCCTACTCACTGAGCTACAGGCGCCACCCCAGAATACTATCTTGAAGGCGTTTTCATTCTGTAAACCAGGGGTCCTCAAACTTTTTAAACTGGGGGTCAGTTCACTGTCCCTCAGACCATTGGAGGGCCAGACTGTAGTTAAAAAAAAAAAACAAAAAAAACTGTGAACAAATTCCTATGCACACTGCACATATCTTATTTTGAAGTAAAAAAAAAACCAAACAGGGGCGGCGCCTGTGGCTCAGTCGGTAAGGCGCCGGCCCCATATACCGAGGGTGGCGGGTTCAAACCCGGCCCCGGCTGAACTGCAACCAAAAAAATAGCCGGGCGTTGTGGCGGGCGCCTGTAGTCCCAGCTACTCGGGAGGCTGAGGCAAGAGAATCGCTTCAGCCCAGGAGTTGGAGGTTGCTGTGAGCTGTGTGAGGCCACGGCACTCTACCGAGGGCCATAAAGTGAGACTCTGTCTCTACAAAAAAAAAAAAAAAAAAAAAAAAAAAAAAAAAAACCAAACAGGAACAAATACAATATTTAAAATGAAGAACAAGTAAAGTTAAAGCAACAAACTTACCAGTATTTCAATGGGAACTATGGGCCTGCTTTTGGGTAATGAGATGGTCAATGTCCGGTTCCATATTTGTCACTGCTAGTTGTAACAAGTGATGCAAGTGTGCATCAGTTAGTCTAGATCTGGTTGGAGATTTCAGATGTTTCATTCTGGAAAAAATCTGTTCACAGACGTAAGTGCTGCCAAAGATGGTTGCCATTTTGAGTGCATGGTTCCTGAGATTAGGGTATGTCTCAGAGGGGAGAGATGCATAGAAATTAGGAAGGCTGCTTGACTTGAATGCGTCTTTCAGAGAGTCACAATTCTGCAGTTCAGCCAGTTCTATTTGGTAAATCATATCCACATTTTCAATGTCAATAAAAAATGGGTTACAGAAAAGCTGTATGTCCTGTTCATGGAGATGAAGCTCTTCAAATCTAAATTGGAACTCCTTTTGCAACTTTTCCAGTGAATCCACACATGTTTTGTTTGGGAATGCAACCAATGGTTTTTCCACTAACAGATTTTGAGTTGTGGGGAGACGGCAGAAATTTTCTTCCTTCACTTGTTTGATGAGGAGGCCTAATTTTACTTCGAGTGCTTTCACATGTGATTGCATATCACAGATGAGCTTCCCCTTTCCTTGAAGGTGCACATTGAAACTGTTGAGTAGCTGTGTTACATCTGTCAGAAAGGCAAGGTGTCATTTCCATTCTGCATCATTGAGCTCTGTTTCTTTGTTTTTTGAAAGCAGAAAAGCTGTTATCTGTGGAAGTAACTCATAGAAATGTTTCAAAACTCTCCCTCAATTCAGCCAACAGACTTGTGTGTGGTACGGAACATTTTCATAGGCAACATTTAGCTCAGACAGAAATTCCTGAAATTGTCTGTGGTTTAGTGCATTAGCTCTAATGAAGTTAACACAAGATACCACAATTTTCATAACAGAATCCCACTTCAGTGATTTACTACACAGCGCTTGTTGGTGGATGAGGAAGCGTATGGCTATTGGATGAGAATGGTTATGTTTGTCCATCTCTTGGTTAATGCGAGAAATTACTCCTTTCTTAGACCCCACCATGCTAGGAGCACCATCATTTGTCACACTGGCTAGTTTTGCCCAGTCCAGCTCCAAACCATTCACAGTTTGGCAAACCTTTTCATAGATATCCTGTCCTGTCATTATTCCTTTGATGCTTTGCAGTACAGCAAGCTCTTCTGTGACTTCAAAATAGTCATTCGTCCCACGAATAAAAATTAGAAGTTGTGCAGAATCATGAACATCATTACTTTCGTTGAGTGCCAAGGAAAAATAGGAAAGTTTTTTTGCCGAGTTTTGCAAATGCTGATGCCAATTGTCTCCCATTTCTTCAATCCTTTGTGTAATTGTGGGTCCTGAAAGACTCACTGTACTAAACAAATCAGCCTTCTCTGGACACATCTCTTTGGCAACAGAAAGAAGGCATTCTTTAACAAATTCTCCCTCCACGAATGGTCTGCCAGTACACGCTATTAGCTTGACAATTTGAAAAATTGCTCACAGTGATGAAATATTTAGCTGCTTCTGCTTCACAAAAGTATTTTGCTGAGTTGTCAATGTATTTTTCAGTTTTAATGTTTTATATTTTCTCACTTCTCCGACCAAACAATCATATTTATATTTATGTTGAGTTTGATAGTGTTGATGCAAATTGTATTCTTAACACAGACACTATATTCTGGCATATCAAACATACAGCTCTTTCCTTGTACTGTATGAAAAAGTAATCATAAGTCCACTGTTTTCTGAATATCCTACACTCCAACTCAATTTTTCTCTTTCTTGATATCATTGTTTCCTAGGGATTCCAAATTGCTATTCGTAAAATACCTATATATATATATATATATACAGTGCTACAAAAACAATACACCAGCAATAACTTTGCCCACACAGAGACATATAGACTGCACTGCCCATCAATGCAGTCTGATCAGCGCCCATCAATGCAGCCTTGCCAGTCCACATCATTTCAGCCTCGCCAGTGCCCATATTGGTGGAAGTCTGCTTTTACCTCAGGCTCACACTGGTGTGGTGCGGGAACAGGCACAATTACAGAGCCGGTTCCTCCACCACCTTTCCAGTTCACACTACCCTGTGCGAGCCGCACTGTGATCTGTGAACTCGCACAGGCATCTGATAGCATGGGTGAGAAGACCCATGTGAGATTCCACTGCAGGAAAAAAGAAGGCACGTATGCCTTTTTTCTTCCGAATCTAATGCGAGTTCAGCCATACAAGCATGTGGCTGAACTTGCACTGCTCAGAGATCGCAACAGTGTGAACTGGGGCTTACACAGCACACAACATACAACATCATACACAACTGAATAGCAATCAGAATATAAATGCAGGGGAGTCAGAGAGTTCAGCTAACATTCCACACATGCGCACTGCGGGCCCCGGGATGAGTCAGCTGCTAAGTAGGACAGGCAGCGGCTGCAAAAACACCCGGCGGGCTGGATAAATGTCCTCAGCGGGCCGCATGTGGCCTGCGGGCTATAGTTTGAGGACCCCTGCTCTAAACTCTTCCATTGGCAGCTTTTCCCACCAATGGAGCTGTGATGTCAGGGCACTCTACTGAGGGCAACAAAGTGAGACTCTGTCTCAAAAAAAAATAAAATAAAATAAACTCTTCCATTAATCCTGCCATATCATTCCAGGGGGGGTGCATGGGAACTGAGGGTTGCTAAATAGGCTACACATTTTTCTAGCATGTTCCATGTGACATCCCTTTTTAAAATTCTTAGGACGCTCGGCATCTATTTTTCAGTTTTAGAGCTTCTTTCAAAAGACCCTGAAGCATCTGATTTAATATGTCATATGTCTAAGAAATATGTGTCAGGACTGTTCTATGGTCTCCACCTTTTTTCGTGTTATGGACTCCTTGACATTCTGGTAAAGTCTGTGGATCCTCTTCTCAAAGGAATGCTTCTATGTGCATAAGGCAAAATGCATACGATTACAAAGAAAACCATTTATATTGAAATAGAGTTCCATACTTGGACTCTGTGGAGGTGCAAGTTCCTAGGTTAAAAAGTTACATTAGAGGCTGCACATGCAATGGCTCATATCTGTAATTCTAGCACTTTGGGAGCCCCAAAGTGAAATGATTGCTTAAGGCTAGGCATTTGAGGCCAGCTTGAGCAACATAACCAGACCCTAGCCTCTACAAAAAGTAAAAGAAATTAGCTGGGTGTGGTGACACATGCCTGTAGTCCCAGCTACTCAAGAGGCTGAGGATGGAGGATCACTTGAGCCCAGGAGTTTGAGGTTGCTGTGAGTTATGATGACATTACTGAACTCTAGAATGAGTGCAACAGAATGAGAGCCTGTCTCAAAAACAAACAAGCAAAACACTTACATAGAAATCTTGGTGCTTTACAAAAATTATTACATTTATCTTTCTTTCTTTCTTTTTTTTTTTTGAGACAGAGTCTCAAGCTGCCACCCTGGGTAGAGTACTGTAGCATCACAGCTCACAGCAACCTCCAACTCCTGGGCTCAAGCAATTCTCTTGCCTCAGCCTCCCAAGTAGCTGGGACTACAGGCGCCCACCACAATGCCCAGCTATTTTTTGGTTACAGCCGTTATTGTTGTTTGGTGGGCCCGGGCTGGTTTCAAACCCACCAGCTCAGGTGTTATGTGGCTGGCGCCTTAGCCGCTTGAGCCACAGGCTGTGATGTGGTGTGAGCTGTGATGTCATGGCATTCTACCCAGGGTGACAGCTTCAGGCTCTGTCTCAAAAAAAAAACAAAACAGTGCATCTTAGAATGGGTACAGGCGAAACTTACTAAATGCAGAATACAAATGTCTACATACAATAACTAAGAAAATGCCATGAAGGCTACATTGAACAGTTTGATGAAAATATTTCAGATTGTATATGAAACCAGCACATTGTACCCCTTTGATTGCACTAATGTACACAGCTATGATTTAACAATAAAATAAATAAATAAATAGATAAATAAAAAGAGACCAGTCTGAGCAAGAGTAAGATCCCCATCTCTACTTAAAAAAAAAAAAAAAAGAAAAAGAAGAAGAAGAAGGCTTGGTACCCAAAGCTCAGTGAATAGGGCCCGGCTACATACACCAAAGGTGGCAGATTCAATCTCTGCCCTGGCCTGCTAAACAACGACAACTGCACCCAAAACCTAGCTGAGCGCTCAGGCACCTGTAGTCCCAGCTACTCAGAAGCCTGAGAAGAGGCAATCACTTAAGCCGAGGAGTTTGAGGTTGCTGTGAGCTGTGATGCCATGGCACTCTACCAAGGGCAACAAAGTGAGACGCTGTCTCAAAAAAAAAAAAAAGAAAAGAGGACCCCATAGCTCAGTGAGTAGGGCACCAGCCACATACACCCAGGCTGGTGGGTTCAAACCCGAGCTGGGCCAGCTAAACAACGACAACTGCAACAAAAAAATAGCCAGTGGGGAGGCACCCGTGGCTCAGTGAGTAGGGCGCTGGCGGGTTCAAGCCCGGCCCTGCCCAAACTGCAACCAAAAAATAGCTGGGCATTGTGGTGGGTGCCTGTAGTCCCAGCTACTCAGGAGGCTGAGGCAAGAGAATCACCTAAGCCCAAGAGCTGGAGGTTGCTGTGAGCTGTGACTCCACAGCACTCTACCGAGGGTGACAAACTGAGACTCTGTCTCTAAAAAAAAAAAAAAAAAAAAATAGCCAGGAGTTGTGGCAATTAAACGAATTGCTTCAGCTCAGGAGTTTGAGGTTGCTGCAAGCTGTGATGCCACGCACTCTACCCGAGGGCAACATAGTGAGACTGTCTCAAAAAAAAAAAAAGAAAGAAAAGAAGAGAAGAGAAAAGAAAAGAAAAACTAGCCAGGCATTTTGGCTAGTGCCTGTAAACCTAGCTACTTGGGAGGCTGAGGCAAGAGGATCACTTGAGTCCAAGTGTTTGAGGTTGCTGTAAGCTGTGATGCCAGAGCACTCTACCCAGGGTGACAGAGTGAAACGATCTCAGAAAAAATAAAATCGAACCATAATTAGAGGCTTGGAATATTCAGTCCTATGGCCCATCATCCTCTATGGAAGGGAGAGGATCTGGAGATCTAGTTAATAATCCATAATGCTTTTATGTGGATGAAGCCTCCGTGAAAATCCCTAAAGCATGGGGTTTGAGCAGCTCCTGAGTTAGTGAACACATCCACATGCTGGAAAGGTGGCTTACCCAACTCCATGGCAACAGAAGCTCCTGTACGCAGGACCCTTTTTCGTCTGTATCCTTTGTAATATCCTTTATAATAAAGCGGTAAACATGAGCAAATTTTTTCCTGTGCTTTGTAACCCATTATAGCAAATTATTGCATGTGAGGAGGGGATTGTGGTTATCCCTGGTTTACAGTTGGTTAGTCAGAAGTATAGGTGACAGTCTGGGACTTACAAATGGCATTGGAAGTAGGGGAACTCTTGTGGACGGAGCCCTAAGAAGTCTGATGCATTCCAGGTAGATAGTATTTAATTGAATTGAATTGTAGGATACTCGGCTGGTATCTGCAGATAATTAGAAAATTGTTAGGTGGAGAAAAAAACCTCTACATATTTGGTGTCAGAAGTGTTGAAAGTATACAAAAAAAAATTTTTTCCCTCCTTTAATTATGGATGTAGTGAGCAGCAGAGAAAGAATTCAAAACCAGGCAGTCTGACTCCACAGCATTGCTTTGATTTTTTTTTTTTTTAAATTGAGACAGAGTCTCACTTTGTCACCCTCCGTAGAGTCTCACTTTGTCACTTTGTGATGTCATAGCTCACAGTAACTTCAAACTCTTGGGTTCAAGCGATTCTCTTGCCTCAGCTTCCCTAGTAGCTGGGACTACAAGTGCCTGCCATGACGCCCGGCTTTTTTTTTTTATTATTATTTGTTTGTTTAGCAGGCCTGGCCCTGTTCGAACCCACCAGTTGGTGCCCTAAACACTGAGCTAGGGGCGCCCAGCCAACATTGCTTTGATGTTACGCATATAAGATCCCCTAAATTAATTAATGGCTGCTGTAGCAAATATTGCATTTGGACAGTAGAAACAACTGGTATTATTCCATGAACTCAAGTCTCTGGTTTAGTATTACTTGACAGCTTTGGTTATCTGGGGGAAGTACAGGCCCATGGAATTAATATGGGCTTTGCTACCCCCTCCCTTTCCCCCATACAGGATAGCAGAAGATATTGAGTCCCCTGTCTTTATTTGTTCACTTTTTTCTTTCTTTCTTTCTTTTCGGTAGAGATAGAGTCTCACTTTATCGCCCTTGGTTGAGTGCTGTGGCATCACAGCTCACAGCAACCTCCAGTTCTTAGGCGTAGGTTGCCTCAGCCTCCCAAGTAGCCGGGACTACAGGCGCCCGCCATAACGACTGGCTATTTTTGTTTGCAGCTGTCATTGTTGTTTGGCTGGCCTGGGCTGAATTCCAACGGGCCAGCTCAGATATATGTGGGTGGCACATTAGCCGCTTGAGCCACAGGCACCCAGCCTATTCACTTTTATTTGTAGCTGACATCATCTTAATTAATATACCCAACAAAGGCTAAGATTGAGTACTGTACTCCGCTATCCCAGAAGAAGGGAGACTTGGAGTAACTTACATTTCATTTAGAAAAATAAATGCAACAGGACATTTCTTATTCTCTTGTTAAAGAGTAAACTCTGTACCCCACTGTATAACAGTGTCTCTCATTTAATGTTCATTGGGGAATTAAAGAAGATAATGTTTTCAGGAAAGTTACTTTAAGCGATAATTATCACCTTTACTGCTCTCCCCATTAGGTTGAACGTTCAGAAGTTGTAGCAAATACAAAGGAGGCAGCAAAAAGGAAATGGAGAAATAAACAAAAACAGCCTTACAAATTCCAGATGCAGCTCTAAGGAACTTCCTTTACTTTCTAAGTGCCAGATATTTTCACTAGAACTCAGTCTATTTTCACTAGAACTCATTTTTAGTTATTACTCATCTATGGTATTAACATCACACATGAGTATTGCCATTCTCTCTATTTTCCATTTGTCTAAATGGGATTTGTTTTTATTTTTATTTATTTATTTTATTTTGAGACAGAGCCTCAAGCTCTCACCCTGGGTAGAGTGCTGTGATATCACAGCTCACAGCAACTCCAACTCCTGAGCTTAAGCGATTCTCCTGCCTCTGCCTCCCAAGTAGCTGGGACTACAGGCGCCTCCCATAATGCCCCGCTACTTTTTGGTCGCAGCCGTCATTGTTGTTTGGCGGGCCCAGGCTGGATTCCAACCCACCAGCTCACGTGTATGTGGCTGACGCCTTAGCCGCATGAGCCACAGGCCTCGAGCGGGATTTTGAAAACAGAAAGGATTGCTCATTCTTATTCCGTAGATAGCAGTAATAACATTCATGCTCATGTTGTAGCTAGCCTTGCAACATTATTTTGATTTTCACCGCAAATATGCTCAGTATCTGGCATTCTTACATCCCCAGTCTGCGGGAGTATTTTGACTAAGGAAGACATATAGAACAGCATGGGGGTGGGGTTGTTATAATTTTTCCTACCCTATTCCTTTATTAGTTTACCACCTATTAGCAGTGGCTATCCCGTCTAATCAGTGGCCATTTACAAATCTTTGGTTTGCCTATGTCATTTACTTTTACTGAAAAAAGTAAAGTTTGGGGGCAAGACATGATTGCAAGAGGGACTTTACCTAACAATTGCAATCAGTGTAACCTGGCTTATTGTACCCTCAATGAATCCCCAACAATAAAAAAAAAAAAAAAAGAAAAAGAAAAAAGTAAAGTGAAATTGAAACCAATAATAAATGTACCTTCTATGAACTGTTTTTTTTTTTTTTTTTTTGTAGAGACAGAGTCTCACTTTATGGCCCTTGGTAGAGTGCCGTGGCCTCACACAGCTCACAGCAACCTCCAACTCCTGGGCTTAAGCGATTCTCTTGCCTCAGCCTCCCGAGTAGTTGGGACTACAGGCGCCCGCCACAACGCCCGGCTACGATGAACTGTTGAAATGCTGGTTAATACTCATTCGTTTAAGGGCTGAGGGTCCCTGGGAGAACCATGGATTGATTTTGAGGGTTTGAAATTTTAGACTTTTTGTTTGTTTGTTTTAATAATGTATGAGCATGTCTATGTGTATTTTTCTGGGGAAAAACTCCATAGTTTTCACCAGACCCACAACGATCACTGTTACCGAATTTCTTCAGTAGGTCCTTGGTTTCGGGGATTGCAAGAATGAGCCCACAGACCATGGCTCAGTGGTAAGATAGGATTAGGCAAAAAAGAATACAGAAAAAGTACCAGAGCTCCTGGCACAGCTAAAGACCCAAATCGGAAAATCTGCACCTGGGTTCTTTGTCTGCGGGTACACATAGTCGCCCGGGTGCCGTGCAGTTACATTTGATAGTACTTGGTAACGAATGAACAGATAGACGAAGGAGCGCACTAATGAATGAATACAGTATTTTACGCTGGGGGCAAGGTGAAAGAGCCCTTCCCTTCAAGAAATTGTCCAGGTCTAGGAAATACCGGGTTTCTGTCCATTCCTGAATGGGGAAACCCTGTGTCACTCTTAGGTCTGCGAAATGCTCGCGGGGGCGTAGCCAGCCAGAGGCGGCTCTCCAGGTCTAACGGTGGTTCTGGGGTTGACACAGGCCGCAGCGTGGGCCGTGCCCTGTCTCCCTCCCGCGCGCTTTCCTCGCCCCTCTCCCCGGCACTTGTTTCTCCAGCCCTCGCCTGCGCTATTCCAGTGGCACACCACCTCCAGGGCGGCGACGCAGAAGGCGCGGCACGTGCTCCCGGTAGGCCCGGGCGCCACCCGCCTCATATCAGTACGACCACAGTTCGTTCCTCCCCGACTTCTGAAGAACACGAGTATTCCGCCCAGTCCTCGCGTCCGCCCCCAAGGACAGAGCCTCTACCCTCAACAAAAATGGCGGGAGCCGCTTCGCACGCAGTCCCCCGCAGAAAGGCCGGAGGCCCCTCCGCCTTCTCTGCACCGCGCACCCCTGACCCCGGAAGCGCTCCGCCTCCCGGGCCCGGCTGCTGCTCCCGGCCCGGCTGCTGCGGGGAAGCGGGCGCTGTGGGCAGGCGGTGCCCCGCCCGGAGCTCCAGGTACGTAGATGACGGGACGCGCTGCAGCCGCGGGTGGGGGTCGCAACGTCGTCCCGGCGGAGGCGCGGATTCCGGCGCTGGCCTCAGCGATCGGGGCAACGGGGAGCTGGGGGTCTGCCTGTCCCGCACCCGCCGTGGGGTCGCAGAGGCTGGGTCCGCTCAGCGCGTGGATGGGAAAGCGGGAGGGTCCCCGCGCCAGAGGGGTCCCATAGGGAGAGCGCTGCCTTGGAGTAAGTTTTCCACGGCTCTGAGCCTAGCGAACGTCCGGACGGCCAGGCTGGGAGGGAGCCCCTTTTCTGGTCCTCTTGGTTTAAAAAAGAAGAAGGACGGGACGAATACGGCGGAGGAGAGCGCGGTGAGGGGCTGGGGGAAGAGCGCTGGAGGTGGGGCGGAAGGTGAGGTCTGAGGCTGGGCTTGGATGCTGGGGGCTCTGAGCAGGGAGTGGTTTTCGGATGTGGTAGATTGCACTTCTTTGGAGGTGCTTTCAGAGAATAATTTAGTTTCGGAATATTCTGGAGTCCGGGTCTTCTGTGAAGTGATTAAACATTTGCTTTCTGGAGGGAGGATTCTAAGAGATCTTGTTCTTGCACAGACCTTTAAGACCTTTATCATTGTTATTTTTCATTATTATCGCAGCTAATTGCTCTGGTTAAAGTGTCTTCTCAGAGTTTGATTGTATAGGTTTTATGCTTCAGGTCAATTTTTTGTTATTTCGGACTTTCATCCTTGGTTGGATTATAAAGTCAGAGTTGTAGAATTTTAACATGTTTAACAAGCACATTATGAGGCTGGGCATGGTGGCTCATGCAGACAATCCTAGCATTCTGGGAGGCCGAGGCAGGAAGATCTAATTGCTTAAGGACACAGCTCACAGCAACCTCAAACTCTTGGGCTGATGCGATTCTTTTGCCTCAGCCTCCCAAGTAGCTGGGACTACAGACGCCCACCACAACGCCAGCTATTTTTTGGTTGTAGTTGTCACAGTTGTTTGGCAGGCCTGGGCTGAGTTTGAGCCTGCCAGCTCAGGTGTATGTGGCTGGCGCCCTAGCTGCTGAGCTACAGGTGCCAAGCCCTGAATTTCCTTTCTAGCCCCAGGAGTCTGTTACAGATGTATTCAGCAACTACCCCAAACCCCTTATATGAAGGAAATGAGTAGGAAGAAGTAGATTTTAAGTTACTAACTAAAAGCTGATAAATGTTTATTTAATGAAGAAAGAAAAGATTTGGGCAGTGCCCATACTTAGTGGGTAGGGTGCCAGCCACATAACCAAGGCTAGTGGGTTCAAACCCAGCCTGGGCCAGCTAAAACAACAACGACAATTGCAACAACAAAAAAATAGCCAGGCATTTTTGGGGGGCACTTGTAGTCCCAGCTACTTGGGAGGCTGAGGCAAGAGAATGGCTTGAGCCCAAGAGTTTGAGGTTGCTGTGATGCCACGGCATTCTTCCCAGGACAACAGCTTGAGACTATCTCAAAAAAGAGAGGATCTAATTTTCTAGGAAAATTTACTAGCTGAACTCAAAGTTTAACTTATTTTCTCTATTGCTGCTTTGATGATTAACGTTAGTAAGTATACTTTCTGCTTAAGTATAATATTTATGAATAATTGATTGCCCCCACCCCAAAGCGGATTGAGTTACATTTTCAATTTGTGTCTTTCATTGGTAAAGTAACCAGAAATCTTTATGGCTAACATGGTACTATATTTCATTTTATGAAGGTTAGAAGAGCCATGTCAGAAGACACCATAAGTGAATCCCCATTTTCCTTGAAGACTGCAGCAATAAGGGTGTTTGATCTTCCTCTGTCTTGGTACTATTCTTTCTCTCAGGTAAGCAAAAGAAGCAGACACAAAATTGAATAGTAAGGCTCGGTGCCTGTGGTTCAAGCGGCTAAGGCGCCAGCCACATACACCTGAGCTGGTGGGTTTGAATCCAGCCCGGGCCCACCAAACAACAATGATGGCTGCAACCAAAAAATAGCCGGGCATGGTGGTGGGTGCCTGTAGTCCCAGCTACTTGGGAGTCGGAGGCAGGAGAATTGCTTGACCCCAGGAGTTGGAGGTTGCTATGAGCTGTGATGCCCCAGCACCCTGCCCGGGGTGACAGCTTGAGGTTCTGTGTCAAAAAAAAAAAAAAAAAAATGAATAGTAAGTTTACTGCTTACAGCCCTGGCTCAGTGGCTTACTCCTGGAACCCTAGCACTTTGGGAGGTTGAGATGGGTGGATCCCTTGAACTCAGGAGTTTGAGACCAGCCTGAGCAAGAGTGAGAAACTGTCTCTACTAAAAATAGAAAAACTAGCAGGTACTGTGGTGTCTGCCTGTAGTCTCAACTTCAGGGGTGGCTGAGGGAAGAGTTTGAGGTTGCTGTGAACTATGATGATGCTATGGTACTCTACCCAGGGTGACAGAGTGAGACTTTGTCTCAAAAAAAAAAAAAAAAAAAAAAAGTTCATTGCTCGAGGTATGTTTTGTTTATACTATTTCAATTCTAATTGAGGTTTTCATATAGTACAGTTGAAATGTTTGTTGAAGTAATTTAAAACCTACTTGACTTTTATTAATTTCATGGGTTTTTGTTTTTTTAGTTATCATGTGCATAACTTTTTTTTTTTTTTTTTTAGGCAGAGTCTCAAGCTGTTGCCCGGGGTAGAGTGCTGTGGCATCACTGCTCACAGCAACCTCAAACTCTTGGGCTTAAGTGATCCTCTTGCCTCAGCCTCCCAAGTAGCTGGGACTACAGGCCCCCACAACAATGCCTGGCTATTATTTGATTATAGTTGTCATTGTCGTTTGACGGCCCTGGGCTGGATTCAAACAACCAGCCTCGGTGTATGTGGCTGGCACCTTAGCTGCTTGAGCTACAGGTGCCAAGCCCATGTGTATAACTTTTAAGAGGGGATTATATTACTTAAGAAAAGTTCCTTTCTGGCCGCTGGTGGGTTCTAACCCAGCCAAACTGCAACAAAAAAATAGCCAGGCATTCTGGCAGGCACCTTTAGTCCCAGCTACTTGGGAGGCTGAGGCAAGAGAATCGCCAAAGCTCAGGAGTTGGAGGTTGCTGTGACGCCACGGCACTGTACCCAGGGCGATAAAGTGAGACTCTGTCTCTTATAAAAAAGAAAAAAAGGAAAAGCGAATATATACAGTCTTTTATAATTATTTTCAGTGAATTATATTATTCCAATAGACTTGTTCTCACTATTACAATCTTTTGGATTTTATTTTGGTAAAATATATGTAACATTAAATTTTATTTATTTATTTATTTTTTGTTTTGTTTTTCTTTATAATGTCCTTTATTAAGTACCAAGATCTAGTTGTAGATCTAATAATTCTGTACTATAATTCTGAAGTATTAGGTCATTAAATATGAAATGTCCAATTTCAAATTGCAAGTTTAGTTTGTTATATCTCAAACAAGTAGCAGTAAAATTAGTCGAAGTATGTACCTAACCTGTTGACACAGTTTTACCATCTTAACAGTAAATTGTTCACATCAGCAGTGCAGAAGACTGGAGAGCAAGGGGCTATGAAATCGCAAAAGGCATTTTTGAGAGCTTGTTGAAAATTGAGTATTTTTCCTTGCAAGAAGTGGCCCAAAGCCTGAAAGAAATGGTAGTCAGTTGGTATAAGGTCTGATGAATATGGTGGATAAGACAGTTTCGAAGTCCAGCTTCTGTAGCTTGAGCAGTGTTGTTTGTGTGACTTGTGGTTGAGTGCTGTCTGATAAGAGGAGCAGCCTCTATCTATTGACCAATCTCATGTGCTTAATCACAAGCATCCTCATCATTTTGTCTAATTGGTTGCAATAGACATTAGTATAATCAAGTGACAGGTTTTATGAAGCTGTAGTAGGACCAGTGCTGGACCACCAAATAGATTTTTTCGAACACATGACTTGTGATACTTTGACTTGTGATTATCCTTCAAAAAACTTTTTAAAGCAATTTTTATGAAACCGTGAATAAGTCAAAAATTCATGTTACTTTTCGAATATGAGTTTCATTGTGCAATAAATGCAGCACAGGCAGCTTGAGATATCAATGAAGTGTTTGGGAAGGATGTTGCTAATGAACGCATAGCATGTCAGTGGTTTGAGAAGTTCCCTTCTGGTGATTTTAATCTTGAAAATAAGCCACGAGAGCGACCTGTGTCAAGGTGGATAACCATGATTTGAAAGTTGTTATGGAAGGAAATCCATCTCAACCTCCTTGTGAATTAGCAGCAACCTTATTACTCCAACAATATTAGACCATTTGAAACAAATCAGCAAGGTAAAGAAACTGGATTTATGGGTTCCGCATGAATTAAACAAGCATCAGAAGAGACGTTGTTTCAAAGCTTGCCCTTTTTCCCTGTCATGACATAAGGGTGAATGACTTCTACTCTGTTGTTGCGTGTGATAAAAAATACGTTCTTTTGGACAGTCGGAAGTGTTTGGTACAGTGGTAGGATAAAGATGAAGTGCCAAAACATAGTCCCATACCGAATATTCATCAAAAACTAATAGTGTAACATTAAATTTTATAACTATTTATCAATAACTTTCCATACCTCCTCCCTGCCCTCTGCCCCCAGGCCCTGGTGACCACCATTCTACTTTTTATCCCTTTCAATTTTACTAGGTATCTTTCAAATAGAATCATATAAAATTTGCCTTTTTGTGACTGGCTTATTTTGTTTAGCATACTGTCTTCAAGATCCGTCCATATTGTAGCATAGGTGAAATTTTCCTTCCTTTTAAAGGTGGAATAAATATTTCATTTCATTGTATGGCTATACCACATTTTGCTTATGTGGTTATTCATCAGAGGAGACTGGGTTGCTTCCATGTTTTTGCTATTGTGAATAATGCTGTTAGGAGCTCGAATGCACAAATTCAAGACCATGCTTTCAGTTCTTTTGGTTATATACCCAGAGATGAAATTGCTGGATCATATGATAATTGTATTTTTAATTTTTTCAAGATCTGCCGTACTGTTTTGCACAGTAGCTATACCTTTTTACATTCCCATCCTCAAACTCTCTCTCTCTCTTTTTTTTTAAAGACAGTTTCATTATGTTGCCCTCGGTAGAGTGCTGTGGCATCACAGCTCACAGCAGCCTCCAGCTCTTGGGCTTAAGTGATTCTCTTGCCTCAGCCTCCCGAGTAGCTGGGACTACAGGTGCCCGCTATAGCACCCAGCTATTTTTTTTTTTGTAGTTGTCATTTAGCAGGCCCGGGAGGGGTTCAAATCTGCCAACCCCGGTGATGTGGCCGGTACCCTAACCTCTAAGCTATGAGCACCAAGCCATCCTCAAACTCTTGTGTTCAAGTGATTCTCCTGTCTCAGCCTTCCAGGTAGCTGGGACCATAGGCACACACCTGGCTAATTTTTCAAGTTTTTGTAAAGATAGGGCCAGGCTGGTCTTGAACTGCTGGGTTCAATTGATCTCCTGCCTCAGCCTTCCAGAGTGCTGAGATTATAGGCTCAAGTGCCTGGCCACTTGTTCTTTTTTTTTTTTTTTTTTTTTTTTTTTAATTTGGCCGGGGCTGGGTTTGAACCCGCCACCTCCGGCATATGGGACCGGCGCCCTACCCGCTGAGCCACAGGCGCCGCCCAAACTTGTTCTTTTTTAATATAAGCATTTAATGGTCTAAATTTCTCTCTAAAGTTAAAGCAGCATCCTACATTTTAAGGCTTTTGTTCTTTAGTGCAGATAATGGAGAAAGGTAGTCCTTCAGTTTCATGCCCTCTGCAGAAGCTGCTGTTTCTCTGTCTAGTTCTTGTACCCTAGAGAGACCTTCTAGGACCCTTTCAGTGTTTTCTGTGAGTACTTGGTAGGATTCCTGAAGAGAAGACACACAGAAAGGTGTAGATTTCCTGTATGTGCAGCACCCCCTCTCATTTCTGGTGCATGCCCAGTCGCCACCAGTTTTTCAAACCATGCTAGCTGACCTGTTCTTACTGATATCTTGCTGTATCTTATCCTTGTAAGCCAGTGTTTGTCTTATCTCTCCCTCCAAGTACCGTCTCCTTAGTTTAGAACCCAGTTGCTTGCCCTCTGACCTCATTCTGATGGAGTCAAGAAGATAAGAAGGATTGCCATTTGTCTGGCTTTATTTTGTTGTTGATGGTTGAAGTAACATTCCTTACAGCTCTCTACATCCCAGGCTTTTGGCTTTCAGAGTTCCTCTGTGTTTTATTTTTTATTTATTTATTTATTTTTTGAGACAAGAGTCTCACTATGTTGCCCTCTGTAGAGTCTTACGGTGTCCATGCTCACAGCAAACTCAAACTCTTGGGCTTAAGTGGTTCTCTTGCCTCAGCCTCCCAAGTAGCTGGGACTACAGGTGCCCACCACAACACCCGGCTGTTTTTGTTGGTGGTGGTGGTGGTGCTACTGCAGTTGTCATTGTTGCTTTAGCTGGCCTGGGCCGGGTTTGAACCCGCCAGCCTCAGCGTATGTGACTGGCACTGTAATTGCTACGGGCGTCCAGCCTCTGTGTTTTAGATGATTGTTTGTCTCCCAAGAGAAAGTTAATCCCTCTGTTCTGATGTTAATACTTGTATTTATCGGGCGGCGCCTGTGGCTCAGTCGGTAAGGCGCCGGCCCCATATGCCGAGGGTGGCGGGTTCAAACCCAGCCCCGGCCGAACTGCAACAAAAAAATAGCCGGGCGTTGTGGCGGGCGCCTGTAGTCCCAGCTGCTCGGGAGGCTGAGGCAAGAGAATCGCTTAAGCCCAGGAGCTGGAGGTTGCTGTGAGCTGTGTGAGGCCACGGCACTCTACTGAGGGCCATAAAGTGAGACTCTGTCTCTATAAAAAAAATAAAAATAAAAATAAAAATAAAAAAAAAAAAATACTTGTATTTATCACACTATATTATAATTATTTTCCAACATGCCTTTTTCTATTACTGCTTAAGTAAAGTAAGATCTGTGCCCTCAGTATCCCAAATGCTTCCTGATTATTTGTAGGCCCTCATTGTATGCTTGTTAAATAGAAAAGAATTACGTTAAGATTTGAATTCATGAAACAACCATGGTACTTGGTAAGATTTTGTGTAAATATTTTTGAATATTTTGTGAATAAAATGGCTTATTTAGATAGTATTTCAGAAGTTGATTTAACTTTTTTTTTTTTTGAGACAGAGTCTCACTATATCGCCCTGGGTAGAGTGCGTGGCATCAGAGCTCACAGCAACCTCCAACTCTTGGGCTTAAGTGATTCTCTTGCCTCAGCCTCCCAAGTACCTGGGACTACAGGCGCCCACCACAATGCCCGGACACTTTTTTTTTTGTTGCAGTTGTTCAGTTGGCCTGGGCCGGGTTCGAACCGCCACCCTTGGTGTATTTGGCTGGCACCGTAACCTCTGTGCTACAGGCGCTGAGCCTGATTTAACTTTTATTTGCCCAAACTTCCAGATAATAAAAGAAGGCTCAGTTTAAAAATCTCATTTAATCATTCTTGTAATTAAAAATCTTGCTTCGATTCAGATAGAAGATTCACTTGCACGAGGTAACGATTGTTTGCACAGAGACTATTAATAAGATTGGATTATTTTGTGCTCCCATTGACTTTTGGGGTAATATTGTTTACCTGAGAACTTCACAGCAGTGGGCAAGAAATTATTATATTTAAAAAAACTTCTTAAAATCAAATTGGGCTGTCACTGAAAGGGTGAAATTATATTGTTTTAGAATTTACAAACAGGTTAGATTTAAGTTTAGTTCTCATGTCCTTTTAAGTGAACAAATAAAACAGATGTTTTTCACTCTAACTACATCTTTTCCAGATCAAATTTTCACCAGTTGCTAAAAAGTTGTTTGTGGTCACTACGGTGAGTGCCATATCTGTAATCTTTCTGGCCCATCACTTTAAAAGAAAACGTGGAAAAAAGAAAGGACAAATATTGCCGTGGGAACCAGAGCACCTCCTACTTGAATACACTAAAAGAGCAGCTTCAGACAAAGGTATGTGGAAATAGCTGCATTTCTTTTGTAAGTCATAACTGGAGGGCAGGGATTTCAGTGTTATAGTTTCCAAAATTCTCTTCCTTACATTCAACTCACAAGTAATATAGATTCCTCTTAGAAGAAATAGAAAATATAGACAAGCAAATAGAAAAAGTTAAAATGCACTTGAAATCCTGCTTCCCAGAAATAGCTACTGATAATGCTTTTATGTATATCAGTCTATTTATATTTGCATTTAAATGTTATATTGAGACATAAAATTTTATATTATATGTAAATTAATTGTTCATATATTTCAAGTAAAATTGTGATTAGATGTTTTGTAACCTGCTTTTTTTTTTAATCTTACATGTAACCTGCTTTTAAAATATTGATAGGGTATCAGAATGTCTTTGTATGTCAATAACTATAGCTCTGTGCTATCATTTTAAATATATAATTAGTGTTAAGTTTATTTAATCATTTTCCTGTTATCTCTGTTAGGATATTTGTGTTTTTCTTATTTTCCATACACTTGCCTATTTACTTAGTATGTAAAAGTCTAGAACGAAGATAGCTGTCCTTTAAATCAGCATTCCCAGGGCGGCACCTGTGGCTCAAAGGAGTAGGGTTCCGGCCCCATACACTGGGAATTGGGGACTGCAGGTTTAAAGCACCAGTAAGTTTTATTTGTGATATTCCTAAATTTTGTTAATAAAACCGATTTCTTAAGCATGCTCGGTTTCTTTTTCTTTCTTTTTTTTTTTTTGTAAATATAGAGTCTCACTTTATGGCCCTCGGTAGAGTGCCGTGGCATCATACAGCTCACAGCAACCTCCAACATTTGGGCTTAAGCGATTCTCTTGCCTCAGCCTCCCGAGCAGCCGGGACTACAGGCGCCGGCCACAACACCCGGCTATTTTTTGGTTGCAGTTTGGCCGGGGCTGGGCTCGAACCCGCCACCCTCGGCATATGGGGCCGGTGCCCCACCGACTGAGCCACAGGCGCCGCCCAAGCATGCTCGGTTTCTTAGTTTTTATTATTTAGTATGCTTTTGTGATTCTTTTATCTAGAAAATAAAAGATTGACTATATCATGCCAAAATCAGTGAATATTACAGCAGTTAATGTGATTTGATTAGAGATCAACTGAGTGTTATCTATTCAGTGCTTTATTTAACCTTACAACAATCTTGAGAATTAGGACTATAATCCCATGTTACTGCTCCCGTTTTTCACATAAAGAAAATTGAGATATGAAAAAGTTGGATGATTTTTTTCCAAGGTCACATAAGTGCTGAGATTTGAATCCATGAATGTCTTCACTGCTACATTAAAATAAACTAAGAAGGCTCGGTGCCTGTGGCTCAAGCGGCTAAGGCACCAGCCACATTCACCTGAGCTGGCGGGTTTGAATCCAGCCCTGCCCACCAAACAACAATGACGGCTGCAGCCAAAAAAAAATAGCTGGGCGTTGTGGCAGGCGCCTGTAGTCCCAGCTACTTGAGCCCAAGAGTTAGAGGTTGCCGTGAGCTGTGATGCTATGGCACTCTACCCAGGGCGACAGCTTGAGCCTCTGTCTCAAAAAAAAAAAAAAAAAAAAAAATAATAATAATAATAATAAATAAACTAAGAAAAGGCTGGGCGCCGTGGCTTGCACCTATAATTCTAGTACTCTGGGAGGCTGAGGCAGGTGGATTCTTTAAACTCAGGAGGTTGAGACCAGCCTGAGCAAGCATGAGATCTGTCTCTAATAATAGGTAGCCATTGTGATGGACTCTTCTAGTCCCAGCTGCTGGGGAGGCTGGGGCAAGAGGATTACTTGAGCCCGCGAGTTTGAGGTTGCTGTGAGCTATGACACCATGGCACTCTTCTGAGGCTGACAAAGTGAGACTCTGTCTCAAAAAAGAATAAAGAAAAACTAAGGCATGATGTCTGCCCTAGAAGAGTAGATAGATGGGTAGAGGAGAGAGATGTATAAAATACTAATTACAGGCTTGGCCTGGAGTTTGAGACTGCCCTGAGCAACAAAGTGAAATCCCTTTCTATACCAAAATTAGAAAAATTAGGAGGTATGTATCTGTAATCCTAGCTGCTTGAGAGGCTGAGGCAGGAGGATCTCTTGAGCCCAGGGGTTTGAGCTTGTAGTGAGTATGACAATACCACTGCATTCTAGCCTGGGAAACGCAGTGAGACTTCATCTTAAAAAATAAAATAAAATTGAGAAAAGCTAATTATGGGTGGCACCTGTGGCTCAAAGGAGTAGGGCACCAGTCCCACATGCCAGAGGTGGCGGGTTTAAACCCAGCCCCAGCCAAAAACTGCAAAAAAAAAAAAAAAAAAAGCTAATTATAACATTATGCAATACAGAACAGGTTTACATGTAATTCAGGAAGAGAGATATTTATATTTTATTAAATTTACAATTTAAAGGTTTATAGTTGCTAATTTTTTAGTCTTTAATTCAATTTATTATTTTCTCTTAAATCATGCTATAGTTGCTAATTTTTAATACTGATTATAATACATAATTCACATACTACCCTAATTAATTAGTTGAATGTATTACTCTTCATTTCAGCAGATTTTAGCAAAAACATACAGAGATATAAATTTTAATAAAGGTGTACATTTAATTGTTTTCATTTGAGTGAAATGTTTTAAAATCAGAAACTTTCTGAATGAATATAATATAAACTTTGAAATTCCACTTAAAATTTAGAATTGGGGTTATTGATACTTTTTATATTACTATGTTTTTTTGATAGGTTCAAGTTGTTCCAGTAGTAGACAGAATTTGACATTATCGTTAAGTTCCAACAAAGAAAAAGGATCTCAGTCTTGTAACTATGCTAATGGAGGACTTTTCAGTAAATACTCAGGTTCTGCACAGAGTTTGGCCTCCGTAAGTAAAGAAATAATATTGTTTTTTATATTTATCTGTCTCTTATAATCTAGTAGTTAAGTGTCATATATTTATAGTTCTCAGAATGGAAAGAAACTTAAAAATCATTTGGTTGGATGTGCTCTGTTCAGGCAGGTAAGTATCAGCCAGTTTGGTTCCAGGTTTCTTTGAGTATGTCATATGGTCTCATGGAGTCCTAGGAGAAAGGTGTTGTTGGGGAAGTGGTACATCAAAATTAGATGTTCTCCTGGCTCACATCTGTAATCCCAATAGTCTGGGAGGCAGAGGTGGGTAGATTGTTTGAGCTCAAGAGTTTGAGACCAGCCTGAGCAAGAGCAAGATGCTGTCTCTAAAAATAGCTGGGCGTTGTGGTGGGTGCCAGCTACTCAGGAGGCTGAGGCAGGAGGATTGCTTGAGCCCAAGAGTTTGAGGTTGCTGTGAGCTTTGACACCATAGCACTTCATAGGTCACAGTAATCACCCAATGAGCCTCTTTAGGTAAAAGTGTTTGTTTTGCTGAAGCCACATGGGAAGTTCTTCATTTTCTTTTTTGTTTTTGAGACAGAGCCTCAAGCTGTTGCCCTGGGTAGAGTGCTGTGTTATCACAGCTCACAGCAACCTCCAACTCCTTGGCTCAAGAGAGTCTCCTGTCTCCGCCTCCCAAGTAGCTGGGACTACAGGCGCCCGCCCCAACGCCCAGTTATTATTTGGTTGCAGCCATCATTGTTTGGCGGGCCGGGGCTGGATTGGAATCTGCCAGCTCAGGTGTATGTAGCTGGTGCCTTAGCCACTTGAGCCACAGGCACCAAGCCTCTTCACCTTCTTTGGAACGTCAATGTAGTGTTGACTGCCAAGCAGAAGACCTTCCTTCTTTTTTTGGAGCATTAATATGTTATTAAGAATTAACAGGGTGGCACCTGTGGCTCAGTGGGTCGGGCGCGAGGCCCATATACTGAGGGTGGCGGGTTAAAACCCAGCCCTGGTCAAACCACAACAAAAAAATAGCCAGGCATTGTGGCGGGCACTTGTAGTCCCAGCTACTCGGGAGGCTGAGGCAAGAGAATCACCTAAGCCCAGGAGTTGGAGGCTGCTGTGAGCTGAGACACCATGGCACTCTACCGAGGGTGACAAAGTGAGACTCCGTCTCTACAAAAAAAAAAAAAAGAATTAACAATTAAGAAATGACGTTAGTATTTATTTAAATCTTATGTAGTTTAAATGTTAATTTAAAAGGTAGATAGGATATGTACTTGCTACTAAAGACAGAAGAAGCAAAAAATATTTACAGTAAGAGCCAGGCATGGTGGTGGATGCCTGTGGCTGTTTGGAAGGGTGAGGTAGGAAGATCACTTGAGCCCTGGAGTTCTAAGTTCTAGGCCAGCCTGGACAACAAATGTGACCCTGTATCTTTTTTTTTTTTTTTTTTTAATAGAGACAGAGTTTCACTTTGTCGCCCTCAGTAGAGTGCCGTGCCATCACACAGCTCACAGCAACCTCCAACTCCTGGGCTTAGATGATTCTCTTGCCTCAGCCTCCCGAGTAGTTGGGACCACGGATGTCCGCCACAACGACCGGCTATTTTTTTGTTGTTGTTACAGTTTGTCCAGGGCCGGGTTTAAACCCACCACCCTTGGTATATGGGGCCGGCGCCTCACCCACTGAGCCACAGGTGCTGCCTACAACCCTGTATCTTAAAAAAAAAAAAAAAAGTGTTCTCAGTCCACTTAATTGAAGATAAATAACATTGACTTTGTGTTTTTTTGTTTGTTTGTTTTGGGTTTGTTTGGACAGGAGCTCACTTTGTCACTCAAGCTGCAATGCTGCAATCAAGACGCATTGCAGCCCCAAACTCCTGGCCCTAAGTGATCCTCCTACCTCAGCCTCTTCGGTAACTGGGACTACAGGTGTATGCCACCATGCCCAGTTATTTGTATAATTTTTTGTAGGTACAAGGTTTCACTTTGATACCCAGGCTGGTCTTGAACTATTAGACTCGTTACCCTCCTGACCTGGCCTCCTAAAGTGCTGGGATTACATAACTGAGCCACTCCCAGACAACAGTTTCTTTTGTATAGTTCCCAGGAAAGTGGCCACGAGCATCGAGTATGGTTACTTTTTCTCTTAGTAGTTTATAGAATGCCATATTCTGTACCTTCTATGTTTCACTGGAATATATAGTTACCTCAATGTGGAATGCCTATCAAATCCTAAATTTTTAAATGCTTGGCCAGGCCCAGTGGTTCATGCCAGTAATCCTAGCTCTGGGAGACCAAGGTGGGAGGATCCCTTGACCTCAGGAGTTCAAGACCAACTTGAGCAAGGGTGAGACTCATCTCTACTAAAAATGTAAAAATTCTCCAGGCATGTGGTGGGCGTCTGTGGTGCCAGCTACTGGGGGGACTGAGGCAGGAGGGTTGCTTGAGCTAGGCTGACACCATGCACTCTAGCCTGAGCAACTGAGTGAGATTCTGTTTCATAAAAAAGCTTTGCAAAGGTGGAAGCATCTAGGTGAAAGGCCTGCAGACTTAATTCCTCTGTGAAACCGAGAAGGATAATGAAGTAGATGCCTATTCTAGAATGCTAACTTCCTCAGTATCTGAGAAGTGCCTATGTTTTGAATTTCCTCCACTGAACGTTGAAGCTGGTCTTCTCGAGTGGAAGTAGATAAAGGCAGTTATGTGTTAATAGAGGGAGTGACAAGCCACTCTATTTAATTTTAGGAACACTTTACTCTGCTTGTCTGGCTTATCTAGTCATCTCTGCCTGGGCAGTGAATGTACATGATATAAAAGTAACTGCCTGATTTTTCGTGGAAATAAGTGATTTATGTTCAAAATATCCTATTTGTGTATTTTTGAGCAAACAGGCTCAGAATATTTAGGGTCACATGACCCCTAGGTTTGATTGACTATAATCAGAATTATTTATTCAGATGGAAATTACATGGATTGTTTTGTCAATAATAAGATGTATATAAATAATTTATAAATATAAAAAATCACAACATACTGGCTAGGCACAGTGGCTTATGCCTATAATCCCAGTATCTTGGGAGGCTGAGGTAGGAAGATGGCTTGAAGCCAGGAGTTCAGTTCCAGGTGGACAACGTATTGAGACCCTGTCTCTACGAAACATACAGAAATTAGCCCAGCGTGGTGGCATGCTTAATGATTGTCTTCCTAGTTACTTGGAAGGCTGAAGCTGGAAGCTTGCTTGTGTCCAGCTGTCGAGTTTGCAGTGAGCTGTGATTGCACCAGTGCACTACAGCCTGGAAAGTAGAGCAGGACCCTGTTTCTAGAAAAAAAAAAAGAAAGAAAAAATTCACAACATTCTATCATAAGAGAGATTTTGAAATAAGTTTTCTCTATCTTAATTTTAGGTCCAGAGTGTCAATTCTTGTCATAGCTGTGCTTGTGGCAATTCTAACTCCTGGGACAAAGCGGATGAAGATGATATTAAACTTGTTAATATCCCTGTGACCACTCCTGAGAACTTATACTTAATGGGTAGGAATAATGTGGTAAAGTTTTAAGATATTGTATTCATATTTAATTTGAAACTAAAACAGTGAATTGTTCTATGTGAAACGACTATAATTTTAAAATGTTCATATGTCTATTGAATCTAGTCTAAGATAGCCCATTATATTAGTTTCCTGCAGGTGCTATAAGAAATTATCATAAACTTGGTGACTTAAAACAATAGAGATTTATTTACTCAAGAGTAATTGGAGGCCAGAAGTCCCTCTGGAGGCCTAGGGGAGAATTCATTCCTTGCCTCTTCCAGGTTTGGTAGTTGTCAGCATGCCTTGGCTTGCAGCCACATCACTTTAGTCTCTGCCTTCTTGTTCATATCACATTCTCCTCTGTATGTATCAAATTCCCTCTATCTCTCTCTGACAAGGACATTTTTTATTAGACTTAGGGCCCACATGATGATCGAGGATAATCTCCCTATGTTGGTATTTTTAGTTACTTCTATAAACAACCTTTTTTCTTATAAGGTAACATTTAGAGGTTCCAGGAATTAGGATCTGATATCTTTGGGTAGCCATTATTCAGCATACCACACTAACCTTTCCTGAGCTGTTGACTCTTTTCTGATGAATCTATCAGAAACCACTTTACTTCATCTATTTTATGTAGGCTGTCATTTGTATCCTTTTTATATCCAGAAAAAAAAAATTTAAATGGAAGGCCTTCATACTTAATACAAGTCAGATAAAAAAGGAAAAATAGAAAAGAAGGCCTTCTGAGTATCATATCTCAGTGGGCCTTTTGGCTTGAGCCTACTAAGGAGCCTCCCTGGAGCCATGGAGAGGAACCAAATGAACCTATTGCTGAATGAGAAGATTCAAATGCTCTTCCCTATTTTTCTCCACTCTATTTCAAGCTATCTTTCTTTTAATGGAAATGTATGCAAAATGCAAAAACAAAACGAAAGACCCTTGATGTGGCCCTGGTCAGTGGGCGGTAAGGGGGTGATGACGAGGCAGAAGGGCTGTGTGTTTCTGAATGTTATTTCCATACCTGAGGGGAGTTAGGCTGTGTCATCGCCAGCGCTGTCACCGCAGATGCTGCTTCTGTAGGAAAGAAGAGTAGTTCTTTCATTGCCTTTTCCAAAAGTCTCCAGAGTATTAAGCTCACTATATTTCTAGATTGCTCTATGTCTGATAAACTCACAGCTTTTGTTAGAATATTGGAAGTTTGAATTAAAGTGAAATAGAGCAAAACTAGAGATGCTGTAGGGGGTGTAATTACAGAATTGAGATTGGGGCTGGGCATGGTGGCTCACACCGGTAATCTCAGCACTTTGGGAGGCCTAGGCAGGAGAATTGCTTGAGATCAGTTGAGAACAGCCTAGGTAACAGTAGTGAGACCCTGTCTCCGCCACAAAAAAAAAAAAAAAAAAAAAAATTAGCCAAGTGTGGTAGCTTATGCCTGTAGTGCTAGTTAGTGCCGGTTACTCAGGAGCCTGAGGCAAGGGGACTGCTTGAGTCCAGGAGGTGGAGCCTGCAGTGAACTATTATTTTGCCACTACCCTCCAGTCTGGGTGACAGAGTAAGACATTATCTCTCAAAAACCAAAAGCATTGGTAGGAGCCCTATGGATTACCCTAGGCTTATCACCCATCTGTTGTTTCAATTCCCTTTACAAAATTGATGACATTTAAAAGAAAATCGGTAACATGTTTAACTTCTTGTTACAAGACTGATGATGTGTGAGGTGGGAAACAGTACTTCCTAAGGAGGCAGTCTTTACCTCTGCACAACTCTGCTGTTACAATTCTCCCTGTGTTCATCCTAAATAATTTGTACAGGGAGGGGATAGCGTGAGAAAAGATGAAAGAATTAGCATTGTATTGCTTGGAGAAAGGAGAGTAGGTAGTGATATTATTGTCTTTTACCCACACAAACATTTGTAGGAGGAAGATGAGAAAGTTGTTGTTGGCTGTAGAAAATTAAGCAAGAAGGAAAGGCCGACACTGCATTTAAAGGAATTTGTTTAGGATTGTAGGTTCTATGGATAATTGAGATGACTTTAGAGCAGAGGTGTTCTTTACCAACCATATCTTAAATCAGTGGTTCTCAACCTGTGGGTCGTGACCCCAAGACCATCCTGCATATCAGATATGTACATTACGATTCATAACAGTTGCAAAATTATAGTTAAGAAATAGCAACAAAAATAATTTTATGGTTGGGAGTCACCATACATGAGGAACTGTATTAAAGAGTCGCAGCATTAGGAAGGCTGAGAACCATTGTCTTAAAACCATCTTAAGATTGACTTACTGCTGTTCGTAAGCAGCTTTTAAAGATCTTTTTCTTACGTGTGTGTAGAAAAAGTTGAAGATTTAGGGCAGTGCCTGTGGCTCAAAGGAGTAGGGCGCTGGCCCCATATGCCGGAGGTGGCAGGTTCAAACCCAGCCCTGGCTAAAAACTGCAAAAAAATAATAATAATAAATAAATAAGTTGAAGATTTAAAATATTTTGGTTTGGGGCTGAGCATGGTAGCTCATTCCTGTAATCCTAGCACTTTCAGAGGCTGAGGCAGGTGGATTGCTTGTAGTCAGGAGTTTAAGACCAGCCTGAACAACAGCAAGACCCCATCTCTACTAAAAATAGAAAAACTAGCCAGGCGTTGTGGTGGGCACCTATAGTAGTCCCAGCTACTTGGAAGGCTGGGGCAAGAGGATCACTTGAGCCCAAGAGTTTGAGGTTGCTGTGAGCTATGTTGCCATGGTACTCTGTCTCAATAAATAAGTAAATAAATGAAATACTTTGTTTTCTTTGAAGTATATAATTATTCTGGTAAGTCTTTGTTTATATTTAGAGAAAGTGAGGCATATATTTACCTTTTCCCCACAAAAGCTTTCAGCAGAAATATAAAACTCCTACATGGACTGTGACTAAGCCTTTATGGGCAATTTCAATATCTTGCTGATTTTTAACTCTGGCTCCCCAGTTTTTCCATCCAAATCATCCAGTTGGTATCACAGTGGTTTAAGACACCCTTGGGTGGGGGGAAGTGTGGGAAAGACTTTGTTTTGGACGATTATCTTTCCACTCAGCTTTACTATCTCCTTCTGACAGCTTGTAATATTGGTAGCTTCTTGTAAACTACTTTCTTTTATTTTCCCACCAGTGTTCTTTTTAACTTTGGAGGGTATTTTGAAACATAGTTGTGTGACTATAAAAGTTAGCTATTATTGTTGAACGTTTGATGAATTCATGATACTGTTTTAGGAAAATTTTAAGCAATATCTACATCTGAGTTGCATTTTTTAACAAATGGAAACATATTGGCCATTTTTTCTGTAATTTTTGTTTAACTGGAGTCACAGGCCCAGAATGTATGTGGGGAAATTAAGCTCCTACTATAAAATGATGTGAGTAGATGATGATTCTTTAGTATTGAAATTGTAGTCAGGCTGTACCACTGTTGATGACTCTGAAAACATTTCAGACCCCAAATGAGTTTGTTTGGGCATTAGTTTTTGCTTATTTACAAGTGTTGTGTTCTTAATTTTTAGGGATGGAATTGTTTGAAGAGGCGTTGCGTCGATGGGAACAAGCTCTAACCTTCCGCAATAGACAGGCTGAAGATGAAGCCTGCGGTTCCATCAAACTGGGTGCAGGTGATGCCATTGCTGAAGAAAGTGTAGATGTAAGAACAATCTGTTTGAGAGCGGTTTTCATAACATTAGAAGAATCAAACTAGTTTCGATGTTGATTCAGTGTATTTGCTGTCTGTGCATTTAATAGAACGGCGGTTTTTTTCTCCCATAGGACCATGTGTTTTTGTTTGTTTGTTTTTCGAGACAGAGTCTCAAGCTTTCACCCTGGGTAGAGTGCCGTGGCGTCACAGCTCACAACAACCTCAAATTCTTGGGCTTAAGCAATTCTCTTGCCTCAGCCTCCCACGTAGCTGGGACTACAGGTGCCCACCACAACACCCGGCTATTTTTGTTGTTGTTGCAGTTGTCATTGTTGTTTTAGCTGGCCTTGGCCAGGTTTGACCCCAGCACCCTCGTGCATGTGGCCGGCACCCTGCTGACTGAGCTATGGGTGCCGCCTTGCTTTGTTTGTTTGTTTTTGAGAAAGAGTGCCATGGCATCAGCTTAGCTCACAGCAACCTCAAACTCCTGGGCTCAAGCGATCCTCCTGCCTTGGGCTCCCAAGTAGTTGGGACTACAGGCGCCCTCCACAACACCCTGCTAATTTTTTCTATTTTTTTAGTAGAGACAAGGTCTTGCTCTTGTTCAGGCTGGTGTTGAACTGAGTTGAAGGGATCCTCCTACTTCTGCCTCCTAGAGTGCTGGGATTACAGGCATGAGCCACTGTGCTCAGCTCATGTGGGGTATTTCTTTCTTTTTTTTTTTTTTTGAGACAGAGCCTCAAGCTGTCACCCTGGGTAGAGTGCTATGGCATCACAGCTCACAGCAACCTCCAACTCCTGGGATCAAGCGAGTCTTCTGCCTCCACCTCCCAAGTAGTTGGGACTACAGATGCCCACCACAATGCCTGGCTATTTTTTGGTTGCAGCCATTGTTGTTTGGCGGGCCTGGCTGGATTCGAACCTGCCAGCTCAGGTGTATGTGGCTGGCACCTTAGCTGCTTAAGCCACAGGCACTGAGCCATGTAGGGTATTTCTTATTGGGCTTTTTCTATTAATTTAGTTGTTAAATGCCAGATTTGCCATACTTTTCTAGAACATATAGAATAAGGAGATAAGACTTCTAAAGGAATTTTCTTTTTCTCTTTTAGAGATGGAGTCTTACTAGATTGCCCAGGCTGGAGTGCAGGGGCTGTTCACAGGAGTGATCAGAGCACACCGTAGGCTCCCAAATCTCAAGCAATCGTCCTGCCTCAGGCTCCTCAGTAGCTGGGACTATAGGCTTATGCCACTGTACCCAACTTGGAATCTTTTAAAGTCTGTTTTGTTATTTTGGGAATTAAGTGCCATTATATTCATAAAAGTCAAATAAAGGTAGCACTAGACTGGTCTTACTGGTTAGTTCAGTAGGCTGGTGGTTCTCAAACTTGAGAATACATCAGAATCACTTTTCCTCCACACACGTGGGCTGTGTGTGGGGGCTCATTCCTGTAATCATGGCACTGGGAAGCAGAGGCAAGTGGATTGCTTGAGCTCAGGAGTTCAAGACCAGCCTGAGCAAGGGCAAGACCTCATCTCCCTGAAAAATGAAAAAATTAGCTGGGCATCATGGCTGGTGCCTATAGTCCCAGCTACTAGGAAGGCTGAGACAGGAGGATCACTTGAGCCCAGGAGTCTGAGGTTATTGTGAGCTGTGATGCCATGACACTACCCAGGGCAACAGAGTGAGATTCTGTCTCAAAACAAACAAAAACAAAAAACGGATTTGGGGGCTCCACTCATAGGATTTCTTTTTAATTTAGTGGGACTGGAGTAGATCCTGAGAATTTGCATGTGTAACAAGTTCCCAGGTGATAATGATGCTTCTGGTGCAGGGACCTTAAAGAACCTCTAATCTAGTCTGTTTACTTTTGCGAATAAAAAAACTGAATCCCTTGAACTGGGAAGATTCTGCAAAGTCTGAACTGGAACCCTGGCCTCCCAGCTCCCCCTGCTCTCTTCTCTCCCCCTTGCGTAGCAGTAGTCTTTTTTTTTTAATTAATTTTTTATTTTTTTTATTAAATCGTGTCTGTGTACAATACCATGGAATATTATGCAATAGTCTTTTGTAGCCCTCACTTACTGCTTTATTTGAAGGAGGAACGTGTTCAGAATTTTAACAGTAGAATCTAATACTTGCTGTGTGTGCTGTTTCTCACCTTGCAGGACATTATTAGTTCTGAGTTTATTCACAAACTTGAAGCTCTGCTACAAAGAGCGTATCGTCTCCAAGAGGAGTTTGAAGCCACGCTTGGAGCATCGGATCCTAACTCCCTTGTAAATGATATTGGTAAGATGGTTATTTTATATGGTTTTTAAGAAATGTGTGGTTTTTTTTCTTTTACATTCTTAGAATCCTATGCTCCCATGTCTCATGGATTTATAGGTTACATCTAAAAGAAAACAGCCATGAAAAAAATTTTTATTGTATTTCTGTTTTTCTTTCAGTTTTCTTTTTCTGTTTTTTTAATTTTTATTTTTTAATTTGTGTTTCATTTCAAATTATTATGAGGGCACAAATTTTGAGGTTATATTGTTCTTACTTCCGGGTTAAGTTCCATTTGGGTATTCCACACCCTCACAATGTGCACAGTGGGTGAGATCCCGCCTCCTGGCAAGTGTTGTTCCCCCTCCCACCTCTTCTGTTTTAGTTTTCAAGTTAACTTAATGTCCTTAAGATATAAATTCAAGTACTTACCATAGGTAGGACTGTGGCATTATTATTATTGTTATTGTTTGCTTTTTGGAAACAGAGTCTCGCTTTGTTGCCTTCAGTAGAGTGCTGTGGCATCACAGCTCACAGCAACCTCAAACTCTCAGGCTCAAGCAAGCCTCTTGCCTCAGCCTCCTGAGTAGCTGGGACTACGGCACCTGCCACAACACCCAGCTAGTTTTTCTGTTTTTAGTAGAGATGGGGTCTCACTCTTGCTCAGGCTGGTCTCAAACTCCTGAGCTCAAGTAATTCACCCCCTGCCTTGGCCTCCCAGAGTGCTAGTGCTAGGGTTACAGGTGTGAGCCACTGTCCCCAGCTTCATGTTACTTCTACACCAGAACACCCACGGGGTGTAGCTTAATTTCTGGTATTTTCAGGTGGTTTCTGTTTTATTCTGAGATTGAATCTCACTCTGTCACCCTGGGTAGAGTGCCCTGTCATCGTCATAGCTCACAGCAACGTCAAACTCATAGCCTCAAGTGATTCTCCTGCCTCAGCCTCCCAAGTGACTGGGACTACAGGCGCCCACCACCATTCCTGGCTAGTTTTTCTATTTTTCTTTTTGTAAGTAGTAACTTGTTTTACTTGACATTTCTAAGAATTCTAGGCTCTTTAGTTACCTTCCCGCAAATGCAATGATTCCTGTGTGAAATTGACCAAGTTCTTCCCATCTCTGGCCTTCAGTTTTCCATCCATCAAATGCCAGGGTTGGGCTAGGTCTGAGATGGCCAATTACCTTGAGGGGTAGCTCTGTGTCATTGCTAGGGACTGCCTGGACCACCTCTGTGATGACAAAGGAATGTCTGATTTCAGGAAATAAGAAAAAGCGATAAGTGCAGCTTCATTAGTGGACTTTCCAGTATGAAGTAGAGCCTATTCCCGACTTGACTCAACAGAAAGGCCCACAGAAGGGTGAGGACATTCCTCTTGTGTTAAGTTCAAACCAATGCTCAGCTTTGCCCACTGGCATAGTTTTTCTATTTTTAGTAGAGATGGGGTCTTGCTCTTGCTCAGGCTGGTCTCAAGCTCCTGAGCTCTAGGGATCCACCTGCCTTGGCCTCCCTGAGTACTGGGAGTACAGGTGGGAGCCACTGGGCTCTTTCAAGTTGTTTCTAAGGAAATTGTTGTTAATTTAGAATTCCAAATGGATTTTTAAAGCAGGACCCATAGTTGACCGAGCACAGTGTCACATGCCTGTAATCCTAGTACTCTGGAGGCCAAGGCGGGCAGACTGCCTGAGCTCACAAGAGAAGACCCTCTCTCTAAAAAAATAGCCTGGTGTTGTGGCGGACACCTGTAGTCCTAGCTAATTGGGAGGCTGAGGCAAGAGACTCACTTAAGCCCAAGAGTTTGAGGTTGCTGTGAACTGTGACACCATGGCACTCTACCAAGGGTGACCAACTGAGACTGTCTCAAAAAAGAAAAAAAAGTGAAGCAGGACCCCTCATCAGTCTATGCATTTAGTTAGCTTAGGTTTGGAATAAGTTGCTGACCGCATTTGGGATGTCACTGGCTGTTAGGCTGACGTCCTTTTCCCTGCAGCCTGGCAGTGCCTTGGCCTTCTGTTGCCCTGGAATTTGCAGTTGGCATGGCACTGTTACATGTTGGTCCTTTTGGGAATTATTTGGATGTTGCAAGTTTCCATTTTGATACTTCTGGATTGAAAGTGATGAATCTATGGCTAAGACTCAGGTAGTAGCTCTGAGTTACTTGATATTAATCAAAATTGCATAGAAATCAGTTCATTCTCTAAATCTAAATTCATTTTCTATCTTTGGTTTATTTAGAGGCAACTCATAGTAGTCGTAAAACAAGAGTCTTTCAAATGCCTTCGGAGGCTCAGGTGTGATTTTAAATCAAGTGTTTCTGGCTCGGTGCCTTTAGCTCATCAGCTAGGGCACCAGCTACATATACCAGAGCTCGCAGGTTCGAATCTAGCCTGGGCCTGCCAAATAGCAATGACAGCTACAACCAAAAAATAGCCGGCTGTTGTGGCGGGCACCTGCAGTCCCAACTACTTGGGAGGTTGAGGTAAGAGAATCACTTAAGCCCAAGAGTTTGAAGTTGCTATGAGCTGTGATGCCACTGCCGTGACATCTTAAAACAGCTTGTGGGTGGCGCCTGTGGCTCAAGGAGTAGGGCACCGGTCCCATATGCCAGAGGTGGCGGGTTCAAACCCAGCCCTGGCCAAAAACCACAAAAAAAAAAAAAAAAAATGTAAAAAAAAACACAAAAAAACAGCTTGAGACTCTGAAAGAAAGAAAGAATTTCTCTGACTTCATTTAATACTTGATTGTTTTAGAATCTGCTCTGTCTTGTTTGATTACATTAATTTTCTCTTAAGAGGGCTTTCAGGATTAGAAGATCCCTAAGCCATTCTCCTTCTCCTTTGCGTTTGGAAGGGGAGATGCTGAGTCGCTAGAGGGCAGTATGTTTCATCTGCAGCTCAGGGCCCTGCGACTCTCAGGTGCCGTTCAGTATTGCTCGTAGCACTGGGAGTTAAATTTAGGCCCACGCTGCTTTTGGCACATTTTGTGTACACCTGCTTCTGTAACTCATAGTGAGAAAGATCATGGAGGTTATGCAAAGAAGACTTGAAATAACATTTGTGTAAATTTCCATTAGTGGGCAAGTTCTACCTACCAGCATCCAGAGTGTTGTGTTTATTTGTAGTTCTAGCTAACAACATCAAAAGTATTATGTTTTTTTGTAGTTGACAACAAAGTAGCTAACAACACCCAGAGTGTTGTGTTTACTTTAGTTCTAGCTAACAGAATACAGAGTGTTGTGTTTATTTGTAGTTCCAGCTAACAGCATCCAGAGTGTGGTGTTTTGTTTCTTTTTTTGAGAGTCTCACTATATCGCCCTGGGTAGAGTGCTATGCGTCACAGCTCACAGCAACCTCAAACTCTTGGGCTCAAGCGATTCTCTTGCCTCAGCCTCCAAAGTAGCTGGGACTAGAGGCGCCTGCCACAATGCTTGGCTATTTTTTTGCTGAAGTTGTCATTGTTGTTTTAGCTGGCCGGGGCTGGGTTCCAACCCGCCAGCCTTGGTGTATGTGGCCAGTGCCCTTCCCCCTCAGCTATGGGCACCACCCCAGAGTGTGGTGTTTATTTGTTGTTCTAGCTAACATCATCCAGGAATTGATAAATTTTCAGTTATGCTGGTCTTTAGCCCTGGAAGGTATTGCCAAATTAGTCTCTGGACTAGTATTTGTACCAATTTAAACTCCCACCAGCAGTGTATGAGAGTTCCTTTTCATATCCTCGTTTGGTTTAACGTCTCTCTGGTTCTATCAGGATTTTTCATTTTGATGTCACCACGTTCATCTGTCTTTCCTTTAGGGTTTGTGCTGTCTGGTATTGTTTAGAGGTGTAATGATAATTCTTTTATATTTTCCTTGGAGAAGTTTTGTTTTCATATTTAGGTATTTAAATCTTTTGGAAGCTGATTTTTTAAAATATATATTACTGTTTTCTTTCTTTTCCTTTATATATTACTGTTTTCTTTCTTTTCCTTTATATATTACTATTTTCTTTTTGACATTTGGATACCTAGTTGCCTCAGTACCACTCCTTGAATGATATATTCTTTTTTCACTGATTTGAAGTGTCCTCTCTGCCATATGTCACAGACCCTTCTGTGTGTGTCGTCTCTGGACCTTCTGTTTTATTGTGCTAGTGTGTTTGTTCCTGCACTGATTTTTCAGTGTCTTAATTACTGTAGCTTCATACACCTGTATGATAAGTTGTGACACCTGGCAGGGTCAGTCCATTCATTGTGTTCTTTTTTGAGACTTGCGTTGGCTATTCTTAACCCTTTGTTTTTCCATGTGAAGTTTAGGACAGCTGGTCAAGTTTCATGAAAAACCCTCTTGGGATTTTGCAATTATAGGTCAGGTGTGGGAGCATTTACATTTTCATAATAGTTATCTTTCCATCTGTGAACATGGTATGTTCCTTTACTTAGGTCTTCATTTATATCTTTTGCCATGTTTTTTATTTTGAGACAGAGTCTCAAGCTGTCGCCCTGGGTAGAGTGTGTGATGTCACAGCTCACATGGGTGATGTCCCAGCTCACAGCAACTTCCAACTCTTGGGCTTAAGCGATTCTCTTGCCTCATCCTCCCAAGTAGCTGGGACTACAGGTGCTTGCCACAATGCCCGGCTATTTTTTTTTTTTTTTTTTGGTTGTACTTGTTATTGTGGTTTGGCGGGCCTGGGCTGGATTCGAACCCGCTAGCTCCAGTGTATGTGGCTGGCGCCCTAGCCACCTGAGCTACAGCCACTGAGCCTCTTTTGCAATGTTTTATAATTTTTCCCATAAACATTTTATACATATTTTTTCCTCAGTCCCTGATCCTTTTATTGTTTTTAAATGGTACATTTTAAAAATTTACATTTTCTAATTTTGTATTATTGATATCTAAAATGTTACCGATTTTTGCATTTGAATATTAACAATCCTAGTGGACTCATATTAGTTTTATCACCAGTAGTTTGTTATAGATTCTTTTACACCTTTTGTCTAGACCACATATTATCTATGAATCATAACATATTTATTTATTCATTTGTTTTTTGCGACAGAGTCTTAGTCATCTGGGGTATAGTAGAGTGAGGTTATCTTAGCTCACTACAAACCCACTCTCCAGTGCTGAAGTGATCCTCCTGCCTAAGCCTCTCAAGTAGCCGGGACTATAAGTGACACCGTGATGTCTGGCTAATTTTTCTGTTGTTAGTAGAGACAGGATCTGCTCTCATGCTTGTTCAGGCTGGTCTCAACTTCTGAGCCCAAGCAGTCCTCCCACTTTAGCCTCTCAGAGCTAGGACCACAGGACTGAGCCACCACGCCCACCCATACATTTATTTTTATTTCTTTCTAACTACCCTATGTTTTTTCCTCTCTTCCTCCATTTTCCTGCTCTGAGTAGATGCTTATAGTGTTTAAGTCTGAAAAGAGGTGTGTCAGAGGAGGGCCCTAAGGTAGCTGGGCCACTCACAGAGTCAGTGACCACATCCCTTATGGCTGTAGTCTTGTCAGAGACATTTGTTTTAAGAGATAGTGTCTCGCTCTTAATGACAGAGAGACACATGAAGACTGCTAAGGCAAATATAGTTTAAACATCAATTCATAAGTACTTATTCATTTACTGTGCGCCTTATGTGTGGTCAGATTCAGATGAAATAAGGGCTATTGCTCCCGTCTTCAGGTGGCCTGTGGTCTGACTGGCTAAGACCTATCCTTCGGAAATAGTTAGAAAGCAGGACCAAGGTGTCTCCTAAGAACCAGAGCCTGAGCTCCCTCCACAAAGCAGAGGAGCCTTCTTTTAACTTGCCTCCCCACCTCCATTCTTCCCATACCTCATAGCTGAAGTGCCCTCAGCCTGTTTAAGAGACTAAGATAAGAACTTGAAAGAAAACAGATCTCATTTGGGACATGCGTGTTAATTCTTTGGTTATCTGTGGCTATTTTTTGCTGAAACATCTAAATATCTGTGAAACTAATTTGAAGACCCAAATATCCTGAGTATCAGGTAAGACAGAGGCATATATAGGAGTGTTTTTCTGCATGATTTTATTATTTTTCCTTAATAAGTATTTTGTAAACTTTATTTATTTTTATTTATTTATTTATTTTTTGAGACAGAGTTTCACTTTGTCGCCCTCAGTAGAGTGCTCTGGCGTCACAGCTCACAGCAACCTCCAGCTCTTGGGCTTAGGCAATTCTCTTGCTTTAGCCTCCCGAGTAGCTGGGACTACAGGTGCCCACCACAATGCCCGGCTATTTTTTGTTGCAGTTTGACCGGGGCTGGGTTTGAACCTGCTGCCCTTGGTATATGGGGCCAATGCTCTTCTCACTGAGACACAGGCGCTGCCCTATTTTGTAAACTTTAAAAAGTGGCTGTAAATAGGTGATAGATTAAAAAAAGTTTATTTTTTGATTGAAAATACACACCTATGCTATGCATATATTTATCATATATTGTGCACTATGTATTTATGTCTTTTACAGTAAACAGATTAGTATTATCTGAATTACGTTGGTAAAAATTAGCCTGTAGTCGGCCACAACCATTAATGATAGATTGGTAGACTGTGAGATTAACATCTGATACCAAGGCATGACTTCTTCTTCAGAAGACTTCTGTTATCATCAGATCATGTACAGTATATGTCATTATTGGCTTTGGTGGTTTATTTTAGTAATGATACATTCAGTAATTCAGATTATTCTGTACTCACTTTGGTTAGGCTTTTGGACAGGACCAAACTGTTGAATTTAATGCCAGTTTAAAAATAAACTTAACTGGGCCTGGCGCAGTGGCTCATACCTGTAATCCTTTCACTCTGGGAGGCTGAGGCAGGTGGATCTGAGCTCAGGAGTTCAAGACCAGCCTGAGCAAGAGCCAGACCCTGTCTCTACTAAAATAGAAAAACTAGGGATGGCTTCTATGGCTCAGTGGGTAGGGTGCTGGCCCCATATACCGAGGGTGGCAGGTTCGAACCTGGCCCCGGCCAAACTGCAACAACAACAACAAAAAATAGCCGGATATTGTGGCAGGTGCCTGTAGTCCTGGCTACTCTGGAGGCTGAGGCAGGAGAATTGCCTAAGCCCAGGAGTTGGAGGTTGCTGTGAGCTCTGACACCACAGGCCTCTACCGAGGGCGATAAAGTGAAGACTGTGTCTCAAAAAATAAATAAATAAATAAAATAGAGTAGAAAAATTAGCTGTAATCCCAGTTACTTGGGCGGCGGAGGCAAGAGGATTGCTTAAGCCCAGGAATTTAAGGTTGCTGTGAGCTAAGATGCCATGGTGCTCTACCTAGGATGACAGGGTAAGACTCTGTCTCGAGAAAATAAATAAAATACAATAAAATAAACCTGATTAACAACAGATGGAGCTTGCACACAGTTTATAGGGGACATTATTTGGTAGATATGATTGAAATGAGTAAAGTTCAAGCATGTTGCTCTCCACTTTAGTTGCCTTCTAAAATGGTGTGGGCCTCATAGTTTTGGTGCTTACATACTCTGTGACTGGTAGTATGTGTTTGCAATAGCAGGAGTAGTAGGCAACTCTGAAGCCGTAAGTATGGTAAATGTCTTTTTTTGCTGGCTGGAACAAAAGATTTTGAGATTCTTTTAGACTGATGTGTAGGAACAAATTTAGTTCTTAAAAACAAACCAGGAATTTTTATAGTTTAAAAGCATTGCTTTTTATATTTCAGATGTGTGTTTAGTCTGACTCTTTGTAATCTAGTTTTTGAATAGAATGAACTCATAGCATCATAGGTCTGGAATATTTATTTAGCGAACATTTAACTTTGTAATATATGTCAAATAGGAATTAAGGCACCGGCAAAAAAGAAAAAAGAAAAAAACAAAAGGAATTAAGGCACCGGACAGACACAGACGAAAGTTTCCTCTTAGGCAGTGCAGAGTCTAGTTTTGGAGACAGGCATTGAAAATGCCATAGCACAGTGGAGTATGTACATAGTAATGTATTTATAAAGTTCTGGGGGAGCAAGAAAGCATATGATTAGGCTGGGCATGGTGGCTCATGCCTGTAATCCCAGCACTTTGAGAGTCAGAGATGGGAGGCTTGCTAGGAGTTTAAGACCAGCCTGGGCAACATAAGAGACTCTGTCTTTACAAGAAATAGAAAAGTCAAGGCTCGGCACCTGTAGCTCAACCGAGGCAACCGGCTAAGGCACCAGCCACATACACCAAAAGCTGGCAGGTTCAAATCCAGCCCAGGCCTGCCAAACAACAATGACAGCTACAACCAAAAAATAGCCAGGCGTTGTGGCAGGTTGTAGTCTACTACAACTACTTGGGAGGCTGAGGCAAGAGAATTGCTTAAAGCCCAGGAGTTGGAGGTTGCTGTGAGCTGTGACGTCACAGCACTCTACCAAGGACGACAGCTTGAGGCTCTGTCTAAAAACAAACAAAAAAAGAGTCAGGTATGGTGGTACCTATAGTCCTAGGTACTTGGGAGGCTGGGGCAGGAGGATCACTTGAGCAGATGTTTGAGGCTGCAATGAGCTGTGATTGTGCCACTACACTCCAGCCTGGGTAACAGAGTGAAACACTATCTCTTAAAACAAAACAAAACAAGCAAACAAAAGCATGTGATTATTGCAGGGGGAGGCCCAGGGAGAGGTTTCATAGAAGGACTGGCCCTTAAAGAAAGATGGTTGTTTTGCCAAGGAGGCAGGTGAGGAAAGAGCATTCTCAGCAGAGGGAACAGCACGGGTCACGGTGCAAACTGGAGTTGTCTAGACAACTTTAAGTTGTTTGCTGTGTCTCAGGAACATAGTACATGTAGGAAAACGGGGGGGAGATGGGTCTAGAAAGGTGAACAGGAGATGAATCAAGGGCCTTGCATTGCACCTTTAGGCAAAAGAGAGTTACTGAGGATGATAAGAAGTCCTAATCAGATTTATGTGTTTGAAGGAGATTTTAGAAGTGTGGCTGGTACAGCTTAGATATTTTATCCACCTTTCTTCCTGCTTCTTCAGGCATAGAATTTTATTGAATCAATGAGACATCCTTTAAGGAAAAATTGAGAGATTTTTTTCCAGCCTCATACTGACTACACTAATTCTCTGGCAGAGAACAGAAAAAGCTATAAAGTGGGACCTCCTGACCACTAGAGAGATGTTATTCTTTTTCAGTAAGCAGCCAGATAGAGCATTTAGAAATACTGTCTAAGTTTGGCAGCAAGAGGAAATACCTCACCCTATACCATCTTGCCTCAAATGTCAGCCGAGACTGAAGTTCTAAGACCTCGTCCTCTTCCTTTCCTGCAGAATCACTGTGGTTGGAGGATAAACTCCCTGGGGGGTTATTTTTAGGGAGTGATATGAATTACAGGCTTAAGTTGTATACTCAGACCTCTAAATATATAGAGTGCAAATTGCACAACATGTGAGAAATTTGGCTTAGTAATTTCCTCCCATGTGTTAAGGCTCATAATCTTAATTTCAAAGAGTTTAATAATACCCCGGAATGAAGCCTGACTGGGGTTGTATATGCCAGTCACAAGAGTTCAGAGGACAAAGTCCTACCGTGAAAATGCTGGGGTCCCAGAACAAAGGAAATCCCTGCTGCTTGCCTTTGCCTCTTCTGTGTTAAGTTAGATCTTATGTATTCCAGGGTCGTTACCAGCCCATGCAGGGCCCTTGTGTGAGTTAGAAAAGGGGCCATGTAAGCCCCTTGGGAAGGGCACCTTTGTGCTGCAAAAGGTCACCCTCCTGCAGGTAGACGCAGGCCTGGTCCATGACTGGATTTCTGCCCCACTTGTTCCCGTGGCCCTGGTCTTTGTGCAGTGCACGGAGCGACCAGTTGTACCTAGTGGCCTCACTCTAGTCTCTCTAACTGCAGGCCTGGTCTTAATTTCTTCTTGTTCCTCTTGGGTGACTCCAGTCACCACTTTCTCTTTCTTTCTTTTTGAAAGAGTAGGAAACGCTGTGTCCCATCTTCCTGTCGCTCATTGTGCCTCAGCGGCTGTGCTCCCCAGTTAGGAGTCCCAGCTGTTTTGTGGGCTGATCGTGGCATATAGATGTTTTCATAAATAGGCAAAGCAGATACAACTGTTGTGGAAATCTTTTGGGTAGTGGCAAGCTGTTTTTGTACATATATTGTTATTTCACAAAGGTGAAACTGTGTCATAACACAGTTACTGATTAGTTCTCCTTTCTTATGATCCAGTGGATTTTTTAATTTTGATTTTTGAGACACAGTCTTACTCTTGACCAGACTAGAGTGCCCTGGCATAAGCCTAGCTCATAGCAACCTCAACTCCTGTGTTCAAGGTGATCCTCCAACCTCAGCCTTCCAAGTAATTGGGACTACAGGCACATGCCAAAATGCCTGGCTAATTTTCCTATTTTTAGTAGAGATGGGGTCTCACTTTTGCTCAGGCTGATCTTGAACTCCTGAGCTCAGGGGATCTGCCCACCTCACCCTCCCAGAGTGCTAGGATTATAGGTATAAGGCACCACACCGGGCCTGTTCCCATGGATTTTATTGTTAGTTACTCTTTTCATTACTGAGGCACATAGAAGTTAAAAAGTAAAACAATGTTATAACTTTTAGTTCTTTCACTTTCTGAAATTGTGTTTTTGATTTTGGTATTCAACTTCGTTCTTTCTCTCCACTTAAACTTTAACATTTTTAAACGTATCAGAAAAAAAATCATCCACAGTATGGATGGGCAGATACTCACAAAACATGCAAAGGCTAACAGTAATTTAGTAGAATCTGTTTGAAAATACTGTATGGGCAGCAGGAGTGTTTCCATTTTTAATAAAACCATAGAGAGGAACAGGTTCCAAATCATATTTAAACTGCTGAAAGTCACTTGGAGAATGGCTGCTGACATAAAAGTCAGATGACATTGAGACACCGGCAGCTTCCTCTTCTTGCTGGTGTTGTAAAATCTACAGTGGACAGCCTGAATTTTCAAAGAAGAGTGGCATCTTTGGAATCTTCACTAGAATCTGCTGAGGTTAAAATAGACCCAGTGTTTTCTAAGTGACAAAAAATAGAATGTGCCTAGGAATGGCAAAAGAGAGACGCAGGAAACCTTAGATTGCTCTAAGGAAGATTCAGGCCTCAAGTTCCAAGTTCTAAGTTCTAGTTTTCTTTTCTTTTAAATTTGTAAAGCAAACCTTGCTTTGGAAAAAGTTAAGTAATTTGTGAACTATGAGATTGTGAAAGGAGGAGGAAGGCTTAAATCCAGTCAGATTTTTGGCCTAAAATAAGACAATTTAGTTAAAATTAACCATAACAGTTATCAGTGTTCTTCCAGAAAGGAACATTGTTTATGTCTATGTATGAATGCTTTAAAAGTTCTGGGTGACTGAGACAGGCAAAAGCGTATTTTTAAAATTTTATATTTACTTATTTTAAAAGATTCCAAGGGGGAGAGAAAAAGCTACTCCATGAGAGTTAGTGTGGTAATTTACAGGACTTTTTTTTTTTGAGACAGAGTCTCACTCTGTCACACTTGGTAGAGTCCTATGGCAATATAGCTCACAGCAATCTCAAACTCTTGGGCTTACACAATCCTCTTGCCTCAGCCTCCCAAGTAGCTGGGACCACAGGCACTTGCCATAATGCCCATTTTTTTAGAGACAGGGGTCTCGCTCTTGTTCAGGCTGGTCTCCAACTCATGAGCCCAAGCAGTCCACTCACTTTGGCCTCCCAGAGTGCTAGAATTACAGGTGTGAGCCACCACACTCAGCCACGTTTTCTCCTTCTTGAAAGTATTTGATTATCCCCATCTAAATATTCCCACTTAAAATTCTAAATCAGTCACTAACTAGCAAAGTGTGATTGATGAAGTAGAAAGAAAAAGGTTTGAGTGGCGTGTGCATGGCATTTGTGTTCTATTGCTACCTTTGGTATTCCCTCCAGAGGGCAGATGAAGTATTTTCACTTTGCTGTTATATATTACACACTCATCAGGACTTGTGAACTGAGCATCAGTATAGCTGCTGCTTCAATCACAGAGTAAAACTGATGCCTAATAATAATTTCTAGCGTCATTGCCAACACTGACTTACAGAAAACATTGTCTTACCCTTCTTTCTCCTGGTCTTCGAAATGCTGATTGAACCTTTTCTGTTCTCAGCCCAGATAGACAATATTGGATTCTTTTTTCCTTTCCTTCTGTTAAATCCTTACAGAAAAGGACACAAAACAAAAATGCACAGTGACTCATCACACGTTCTTGTGTAGCTGTAGAAACTGCGAGCTCCTCAGAAGGCCTGCTTTGCCCCTCCCAATCAGTACACTCCCGCTCACCCCCAACTGACCATTGTCCTGATGCTTATGCTGATCACCTTCTAGTCTTTCTTTATAGTTTTACCGACTAAAACCCTGACCACTGCAGTTTACTTTAGACTGATGTTGAATTTTGTATGAAGGAAACCAAGAATATAATTCTTTGTTGCACATATTGTGAGATTCATCCATGTTGTTTGTGTGTAGCAGCAATTCATTCATTTTCGCTGTTGTGTGGTATTTCTATTTATTTTAATTTAAAAATTTTTGTGTGTGTGTGGTATTTCATTATATGAATATACTATAGTATAGATCAGGCATCCTCAAACTTTTTAAACAGGGGACCAGTTCACTGTCCCTCAGACCATTGGAGGGCCGGACTATAGTTTAAAAAAAAAAACTATGAACAAATTTCTATGCACAGTGCACATATCTTATTTTGAAGTAAAAAAACAAAAGGGGAACAAATACAATCACACCGCCTCATGTGGCCCGCGGGCCGCAGTTTGAGGACCCCTGGGATTGTCTATAGTAGATGGACAGTTTGGAGCTAATCTAAACAGTGATGTTATGAAAACATTCTTTTTTTTTTTTTTTTAATTTGGCCGGGGCTGGGTTTGAACCCGCCACCTCCGGCATATGGGACCGGCGCCCTACCCGCTGAGCCACAGGCGCCGCCCCTATGAAAACATTCTTATGTGTATAAGCTTGCATTTTTGTTAAACACACCCAAAGGTAGAATTGCTAGGTCCGAGCTAATGCAGTCATGAAGGTTTGTAGGTAATGCCAGACTTTCCAGAGTCGTTCTGTCTGTTGTTTCTGTAGTGTTGTGTGTAAGTTTCCACACTATGCAGACTTGACAAAAGCGTTGTTGTTTTTTCCTAATTTCAGTCCTTATAGTAGATGTGTTGTTATTAGAGACAGTCTCACTCTGTTGCCTTGGGTAGAGTGCCCTGGTGTCATAGCTCACAGCAACCTCAACTCTTGGGCTCCCCTTGCCCCAGCCTCCCGAATAGCTGTGACTACAGGTGCCCGCCATGATGCCCAGCTCATGATGCATGGCGCGAAGATTTTAGCATTTTTTTCTGCTAAAAAAAATTCAGTAAAAAGTATCCTAAAATATTAACTAAGATGCCTTTGGCTTTTTTTTCTTTTTTTGGTTGCAGTTTGGCCAGGGCCGGGTTTGAACCTACTACCTTCGGTATATGGGGCTGGCGCCCTACTCAGGCGCTGAGCCACAGGCGCTGCACCCTTTGGCTTTTTTTCTTTCCTTTTTTTTTTTTTTTTTTCAGAGACAGAGTCTCACTTTGTCACCCTTGGTAGACTACCGTGGCATCACAGCTCATAGCAACCTCCAGCTCTTGGGCTTACGTGATTCTCTTGCCTCAGCCTCCTGAGTAGATGGGACTATAGGTGCCCACCATAATGCCTGGCTATTTTTGTTGTTGTTGTAGTTTGGTTGGGGCCGGGTTTTTTAACCCACCACTCTTGGTATATGGGGCCGGCGCCCTGCTCACTGAGCCACAGGTACCGCCTGAAGCCTTTGGCTTTTAATTTTTCATACTGTCCCCGTCTTTCTATACCACAATCAAGAGTTGGTGCTACTTTTAATAAAGAGAATTTAAATTTTAATTGGATGTATGAAAGCAGTTAGTTTGGGATGTTACCCAAGATTCTTTCTTTATACTTTTTATTGGCTTGTCTGAAAAACAGATGTATTATTTCTCTTCATAATTATTAAGTTCCCATTCCAGGAATCATAACAATTACTGAAATAAGAGGTATGGTTTATGGAGTTGATTTAATGAGGAAATCTTTCTAGTTTCTCTGGAATTGAGCCATTTTTCTTTGTTAGATTTTTCAATAAAAAATAAAATGCAGCCATAGTGACTGATCTGGATGACATTGAGTAGCTGGTTACTGCTGACTGAAGTAAAACAGAGCAGCTTATGGGCAATGTCTGAAAGGTAAAGTGACAGAAGATAAAAGTCTGCGTTCCACTCTGAAAATAGCCACAGACAGTGGAACCAAGAGTTAATTGACTTACAGTCCTGCTTTAATAATGCTTTGATGTTGTGAAAATTGTACTGTTTTCTTTTTCAACAATTATTACTAAGAATGGAGAATAAATAGGATGATAAAACTTTGAAGGTTATAAGTGCTGATTAAATTTTGTAAATAAGCTTTAAGTGTATGTGTGTGTTTTGGAAGGCTTACATACACTAAAAGAGAATTATGGGCATTTTTCTGGATAGTTGAATATCTAGAGACGCCAGTTCTGTAGCTATTACTAAGTGCAAGATAATTGTTTTGTTCTCTAGTTTGATGGAAAAATGTAAATTGCTAAAATATTTTTGAAACAGAATAATTCAGAATTGTCGTTTCTTTTGAGACAGAATCTCATTCTATCACTTGGGCTAGACAGCAGTGGCATCATCATAGCTCACTGCAACTCCCAACTCCTGGGTTCAAGTGATCCTCCAGCATCAACCTTCCAAGTAGCTGGGACACAGGTGTGTGCCACTAGGCCTGGCTAATTTTTTCTATTTTTAGTAAAGACAGGGTCTCACTCTTGTTCAGGCTGTTCTCAAACTCCAGGCCTGGTGCGGTGCTTCTGCCTCAGAGAGCTAGGATTATAGGTGTGAGCCCCTGCACCTGTTGAACCTCACATTTTGTCCTGTAAGTAGTCATTTAATAGTAGGAGGTTTTTTTTTTTGTTTGTTTGTTTGTTTTGAGACAGAGTCTCACTTTGTGGCCCTCGGTAGAGTGCAGTGGCATCACAGCTCATAGCAACCTCCAACTCTTGGGCTTAGGCGATTCTCTTGCCTCAGCCTCCCAAATAGCTAGGACTACAGGCGCCCGCCACAACACCCGGCTATTTTTTTGTTGCAGTTTGGCCGGGGCTGGGTCTGAACCCGTCACTCTTGGTATATGGGGCCGGTACCCTACCCCCTGAGCCACAGGCGTCAGTAGGAGGATTTTTAAGCTAAATAGTTTTAGGTACTTTGAAAGGATTGATGTAAATGTCATCTGAAGACAATTATAATTTAAACTTGGGAGATAAATACTTAAAATGTAAAATCTTGTCCCACCAAACGTAAAGTAGGAAAAAAATACGATACATGTATAGTAATAGGAATGAACCTTGTACCAACCGTGGCTTACTCACTCTTCAGCTTGGCCTAGAGCTTGGAATGTAATTGGTTGCACAACTTCTGAGTTTAAACTAAATTAATGGTTTGGATTTTTAAAAATAACTCTATACTTCCTGTATAGAGTCACAAATTGTATTTTCTAAGGTTTAGGGGGTTTTTTTGTTTTTTTTTTTTGTAGAGACAGAGTCTCACTGTACTGCCCTTGGGTAGAGTGCCATGGCGTCACACGGCTCACAGCAACCTCTAACTCTTGGGCTTACGCGATTCTCTTGCCTCAGCCTCCAAGCAGCTGGGACTACAGGCGCCCGCCACAACGCCCGGCTATTTTTTTGTTGCAGTTTGGCCCAGGCTGGGTTTGAACCCGCCACCCTCGGCATATGGGGCCAGCGCCCTACTCACTGAGCCACAGGCACCGCCCCAGGTTTAGGGTTTTTAAGCAGAACTTGAAAGATGTCTGGTAAAAGTAATGAATTTATTTTGGGGAAAAATGATGGAATAGAAATTTGGATGAATGAAAACCAAGGAAATTTCTGGTCTCTTTTAAAGCAAATAAAGTGTCTGAGATATTTAGCAGATTGAGAATCACAATAAGGCTAAGCAAGGTGGAAGCACTCTGGAGGCTGAGGGGGGAGGACCCCTTGAGCTCAGGAGTTGGAGACCAGCCTGAGCAAGAGCAGGACCCATCTCTCCTGAAAAAAAAAAAAAAAGAAAAAAAAAAATAGATACTTGGGAGGCTGAGGCAGGACGGTCACTTGAACCCAGTAATTTGAAGTTGCTGTGAGCTAGGCTGATGCCACGGCACTCTCTCTCAAAAAAAAAAGAAAGAATCAAAATAAGAAAAATCTGTTTATATTTTATTATTCACTTTTTCATACTTGTGACAAATTTTGGAGCATATTACTTGTTTGCTACAATGTGGTTATGTATGTAGGCAAGTAAGGCATTTATTTGAAAATATAATGTTCACAGAGTCCTGATGATAGTATAGGAAGATATTCACGCCACATCTAGAATGCTGTGTATTGTAATAGGTACCTGGCTTCGTATGGCCGATGAACCTTTTCCAAACTATTTAAATTTTTATAGCCCTGTGTTCGCTTCGGCAGCACATATACTAAAATTGGAACGATACAGAGAAGATTAGCAAGGCCCCTGCGCAAGGATGACACGCAAATTCATGAAGCGTTCCATATTTAAAAAAAAAAAAAATTTTATAGCCCTTTGAAATTGTCGGCACAGTTATGTTTGACTCTCAAGTAAGCAGAATAATCATCAGTGACCTAAATCTGATCTTTTTTTGGCTATTCAGCTTTTTGAAGTAGGCTGTAAAGCCTGAAAAATTTACACATTTCTTCTTAAATTGTCACTTATCACAAGTGATTGCCCAAACAACATTTTACGTTACTAATTCAGTTGATTCAAAGGAGCCTACCAGTTCTCCTAATTTGGGCAAGATCACTTGCAAATAATTGCTCTATTTTAAGCTAGCTTTGGAATATACTGATTTTAGTATGTGTGGTAGATAGTCCAACTTCAGTTATTATAATGTACTCAAAAGCAAAATTGAGCTTTTTCTTCAGATGATATTATAATTTTATTTTTTTAATTATTGTTTCAGGTTAATGTCAGGGTACAGAGAATTAGGTTACAATGTTTGCATTTGTTAGGCAGAGTCCCTCTTATAATCGTGTCCTGACCCCAAGAGGTGTGCCCTGCACGTAACATTGTGCCCACTAAGTGGGAGCACCCCCATCCCTCAGCCTTCTCTCTCCTCACTCCCTCATTCCCTGGCCCCTCCTGTGAACTGATTTGAGTTTTTCTCTTATGTGGGTGTATGTTAGATCATCTACTGTCTTCATATTATAATTGAGTGCATTGGATACTTGGCTTTTTCATTCTTGTGATACTTTACTAAGAAGAATGTTTTTCAGCTCCATCCACGTTAATATGAAAGGTGTAAAGTCTCCATCTTTTAATGGCTGAATAGTATTCCATGGTGTGCATATACCACAGTTTGCAAAATTAAGCTTAATCCCGTCTTAAGTTAAAAATAAATGTCTGCTGGGTGGCGCCTGTGGCTCAGTCGGTAGGGCGCCGGCCCCATATACCGAGGGTGGCGGGTTCAAACCCAGCCCCGGCTGAACTGCAACCAAAAAATAGCCGGGCATTGTGGCAGGTGCCTGTAGTCCCAGCTACTCTGGAGGCTGAGGCAAGAGAATCGCTTAAGCCCAGGAATTGAAGGTTGCTGTGAGCTGTGACGCCATGGCACTCTACCGAGGGCCATAAAGTTAGACTCTGTCTCTACAAAAAAAAATAAAATAAAAAAATAAATGTCTGCTTTATAGCACTTTGTTCTCTGCTTGGTGGTGTTTCCGAATCAAACAGTGGAAACTGAGAATCTCATCAGTTTGTGTCCCTCTGGAATTGTATTCTTTTCCTTTCAGATCCTAGTATTCTAAAGACTGGGGGGAGGGGGGAGACAAATTATAGAGTGTGAAATATGGCAGGGACAAGAAATCTCACTTTCTGAACTTTTTGCCATTTACTTTTAAGATAAAGACACAGATATTACCATGAAGCGGAGTGTGGATGACTTTGGCCTGCGAGACTCCTTGAGTGTGGCGTCAACTGACTCCTGTGCGTCAGCAGCAGAGGTAGGACATGCATGTTCCTAGAGAGGAGTCCCTTCCTTCTTTGGTTGGAGAGAACAGCTTGCCAAACTGCTGTAATTCAGTTCAGTCTCCATTTACTTAGCATCCACCATGTGGTATATACTAGGACGCAAAGATGTAACATGCGTGTAACATGGAAGTAAGCTCCCACAGGAGCTGAAAGTCTCTTTAAGGGGATGAACAAATAAACACATATTTTATTTTTGTTTATGTATTTTGAGACAAGAGTCTCACTGTCACCCAGGCATCATAGCTCACAGCAACCTCAAACCCCTAGGCTCAAGCCATCCTCCTGCCTCAGCCTTCCAAGTAGCTGGACTATAAGTACCACCCACAACTCTGGCTAATTTTTCTAATTTTAATAATTGAGACAGGGTCTCTTTGCTCAGGCTGGTCTTGAACTCCTGAGCTCAGGCGATCCACCTGCCTCGGCCTCCCAGAGGGCTAGGATTCCAGGCGTGAGCCACTGTGCCCGGCCTAAACACATATTTTAGATGGGCACTTTCATATGCAGTAGTAGGTAATGTGAGAGGCATATTATTTAGTATCTTAATGGAAAGCAATTTTTCAATTCATATCAAGAGAGTTTTTTCCTGCTGGCATCTTTACTGTGAATTTTTTTGAGTCTTAAAAATACCCAGATTCCTGGCTCAGCAACCGTAGCACAGTGGTTAATGGTGCTAGCCACATACATGAAGACTGGCAGGTTCAAACCCAGCCTGGGCCTACTAAACAACAATGATAACTGCAACAAAAAATAGCCGGGCGTTGTGGCAGGTGCCTTTAGTCCTAGCTACTTGGGAGGCTGAGGCAAGAGAATCGCTTAAGCCCAAGAGTTTGAAGTTGCTGTGAGTTGTGATTCCACAGCCCTCTACTGAGGGCAACATACACTCTGTCTCAAATAAATAAATAAATTAATTAATTAATAAAATAAAAATAAAATATTTTTTCCTACTTAAGACAGCTTTAAAAATTGCATATGAGCAATTTCATCTCAGAATATTTGTGTTTCATGGCAGATTTTGGATACAGATGCTGTCTTCTCTGTTCAGTGGTATTAGGCAGCTGCAGCTAATGTATGGATTTACTCTCTAGTGTGCAAAGCTTTCGGTATTTCAGTGCCTGTACCCTCAATCTTGAACTTTTTTATTTTTTATTTTTATTTTTTTGGCTAGGTCTGGGTTTGAACCCGCCACCTCCAGCATATGAGGCTGGCGCCCTACTCCTTTGAGCCACAGGCGCCACCCATAAAGATCTCCTTTCCAAATTTACGAATCTCATCAATTCTTTTTTTTTTTTTTTTTTTTTTGGCCAGGGCTGGGTTTGAACCCGCAACCTCTGACATATGGGGCCAGCACCTTACTCCTTTGAGCCACAGGCGCCACCCCTAAATCTTGATTCTCTTTTTGGGTGTGCCTTTTTTCTTTAAAGCAATACTGATCCATAATTTCTTCCATCATCTCAAGATTTTTCTGTATGTACCTATCTTAGCCATCACTTTCTGTATTATCTCCAGAATTATTTACATTTAAAAAACGTTTTGCAGTTTTAAGTTTTGATAGAATATATCTACTTGTTGTATGGGAAAGCTGTTTCTTCTTATACTGTTTAATACATGTTTGTATGTTATGTAGACAGTAAGTCCTAATGGCTTATAAGAAGAAAAATTGCTGTTCACTTTGCATTTTTTTCCACTCTGAGGAACAATGTATCTAATTGTGCTAAAGTTTCTAGCTGGTTGCAGTGGCTCATGCCTTTAATCCCAGCACTGTAGGAGACTTGAGATAGGAGGATCACGTGAACCCAGGAGTTTGAGGCTGCAGTGAGCTGTGATCATGCCACTGCCTTCCAGCCTGGGTGACTGAGCAAGACCTTGTCTCTTAAAAAAATAATAATTCTTTTAAAAAACGATTTCTTCTAATATGCACCTTTAAAAAATATTTTGCTAGCTGGCAAAGTGGCTGAAACCTATAGTCACAGCAACTCAGGAGGTTGAGGTGGGAAGATTGCTTGAGGTCAGGAGTTTGAGACCAGCCCAGGCAACATATGGAGAGGTCCCATCTCTAAAAAAGAAAAAAAATGGAAAACATCAGCCACATGCAGCCGTGCATGCTGTAGTCCCAGCTGCTTGGGAGACTGTGGCAGGAGGATTTTTCTGGCCCAGGAATTCAAGACTGCAGTGAGCTATGATTGCTTCACTACACTCCAGCCTGGGTGACAGGGTGACACCTCATCTCGAAAACATAAATTAAAAATTTTAAAAATTGCCAAGTGTTTATTGTACTTGCTTTAAATTTGGTGTTTAATAAGTCTTAAAAAATCTTTTAAAATCCTCATGGAAAACAAAATGCATGAATATAAACTAAAAGAACTCAGTATCCCAGAAACATCCTTAGGAAAGTTTCTAGGGTATAAAAATATGATCTCAGAATGTGACTGTTCCAAGATAAATTATTTTATGTTATAAGAAATATTTGTTAGATTATTTTTAACTGCATTTACCGTATGCCAAGGACTTAAAGTAGGGAAAACTATTTTAATGAAGAAAGTTATTAGGGTAATGAGATCAGAACTGTTTGGGATGTTAAACAGTTTTTGATTATTTGAAAACTTTTTTTCAGAATTGCCAGAAGTATTTCTTGCCTATTGAGATAAAAACAATTCCTGGCATAGGCCTTCCTGTAAGCTAGATCAATCATTTGTGAAAATGATTCACAATATTTCTCTCTTTAAGCTTTGCCAAATATTTACTTGAAACTACAGCCAAAGTTTTAAAAAATATAATAGTTTTATTAAGATATAATTCACATGGTATAAAATTCACCCTTTTAAAGTATGTAATTCAATAGTTTTTAGTATATTCACAGAGTTTACAGCCAGCACTGTTCTCTAATTCCAGAATATTTTTACTTCCTCTAAAACAAACCCCTACCCAATAGTAGTCTCTCTTCATCCCCCAACCTCTCTGCCCTTGGCAACCAATAATCTACCTTCTGGCTCTGGATTTACCTTATTCCAGACACTGCGTATAAATGGAATCAGACAGTGTGATATGCTGTGTTTGGCTTTCTTTCACTTAGCATGTTTTCTTTGAAGTTCTGAAAAGCCTTTGACTGTAAGATACCACTGCATTGTACTCCTGACTCTTCCATCTGTTAAAGAGATTTTCCTTTAGTAGGTGGAAACTAATTCTGCAGAGAGAGCAGTTTTGAGCTGTAGATTCCTTTTTTCTTAGAATTACCACTCTGCAATGTGTGTGTGTCTTTGAACGTACATATACACTTCTCTTTAAAGGGAAAGTTGTCTTGCTTATAGCCGGGATACTGCTCCTTGTACTCCAGGTGGAAGCTTGGGAAGCTTTTGCTATATCCATCTCTTTGACCTGACAGCACTTTTTCCTAGCAATCAAAAAAATACACTAATAATAATATGTAAAATGACAAAGATAAATATTTAGAAAAATCATAATCTGGAAAGGAAGGGCAGTATCTGTCATTTAAAATTCTTCTGTGGCTTGGTGCCTGTGGCTCAAGCGGCTAAGGCGCCAGCCACGTACACCTGAGCTGGCGGGTTCGAATCCAGCCCAGGCCTGCCAACAACAATGAAGGCTGCAACCAAAAAAAAAAAGTGGTGGGCGCCTGTGGTCCCAGCTACTTAGGAGGCAGAGGCAGGAGAATCGTTTGAGCCCAGGAGTGGGAGGTTGCTGTGAGCTGTGATGCCATGGCACTTTACCCAGAGTGACAGCTTGAGGCTCTGTCTCAAAAAAAAGAAAAAAAAAATCTTCTGTGAAAGTAGGAAGGCTTGACTGGAGCTGGAAGATCTGCTCCCAAGGTAACTCACTCATGTAGATGGTAGGATGTTGCTACCTATTGGCCGAAGACCAAAGTTTCATGGCATATTGACTTTTCTTGGGGCTGTTTGTATATCTTCACAACATGGCACCTTGCTTCCCCCAGAGGAAGTGATCCAAGAGGGACCAATGTGGAAGTGGTGACTGTCACAACCTATCTTCAGAAATCACATTCCATCACTTCCACGGTCTGTTACTGGTTATGCAGGTTAGCCCTATTCAGTGTGGGAGGGGATATGAGTAACCAGCCAGGTAAGAGAATCATTGAGAACCAATTTGGTGGGTAGCTATTATAGGTTTATTCCCTTTTTAAATTTATTTTCTGTTTTCCCTAAGGGGATACAGATTGGTAACAGCCTGTTTTCTTTAAAGTCCTATTTATAATTTTAGGTGATTTATTTGAAAGGAAAGTGTAGTAAACATGTAAAAAATGATCCATATTAAAATAGAACTTAGCCTATTTTATATAATAAATTATTTTATATAGCTAATCTATTATAAACCCCATTTATAATAGACTTGAGGCTTCAGACATTTTGCTCATGGTCTTTAAGAGGCCCTGACACACACCCAGGCTGGCAGGTTCGAACCCAGCCCAAGCCAGCTAAAAAACAAATTAAAGCATTTAAAAAAAATGTTCCCATTCTGCAAAGTCAGCATATGCCAAGAAAGATAAGACCCAATACCTCTGTGCCTCATGGACAGCAAGAGAAGTAATTTAGGATGTTAGAAATCCTTAGCTGATTCCAAAACATTGTTTGCACTGGCTACTTTGTCTGTAGGATGTATCTATTCTCTTGGTTTTTATTGTTGCTATTATTGACTTCTTTGATTTCTTCTGTGGCCATTTTTATGGTACTTACTAAATATGGGAGGTAACTAATGAGGCAGGATGGTGTCTTGATGTAAACTACTATAGTATCATTTTTCTTTTTGGAAATATTAAAATGGGTTTTTGAAATATGTCTTTTTGGAGGAAGAGTAATTTAGGAATTTAGGACATTTCGTTTCAGCTAGCAAAAATAGGACTTCTTTTTCATGGCAAATTGCATGTTTCCATAGCTGGGGTTAAACCATGTCATCGACCTCTGCTTCTGAAGCAACATCTCAGCTCTAATGAAGTACTGATCTTTTTCTGAAACCTTCGAAAGAGTTTTTTGGGAACTTTGTCCAAGTCTTCCAATAAAATGTATTCTAAAATGAGTGTTTAGGGAGTTGATTTTTTCTTTAAAAAAATTAAGATTAATGATTTTAGTAAGTGTTTCTGAGTTGTCATTGTCTCTTAAGAAGAGTAGATGGTGGGGCGGCGCCTGTGGCTCAAAGGGATGGGGCGCCAGTCCCATATGCTGGAGGTGGTGGGTTCAAACCCAGCCTTGGCCAAAAACCACAAAAAAAAAAAAAAAAGAAGAGTAGATGGTGGTAGTAGCTAGTATCAGATATTTAATGTGATATATTTTCACAGCTGCAAACCTATTTTAGGAGGCTTATTTAAACGACCATGTCAGCAAATAAGCAAGGTATCTATTGTTGGATTTGCTCACTTCTTCTTAGTCTAAATTATTTTATGTAGAGAATGAAATTGGAGCCCAATTTCCTTCTCAGAGCTTTTCTCTTTTAGTAGGTATACAGAATCTTGTTTTAACAGTGTTACAAAACTTTAAAATTATTTAAAATCGAAAGAATCTCTGTTCTTAGTTTTTAAGAGCTGTTAGTTAAAAAAAAAAAAACCTCAAAAAGACTTTGCTGTTGGTGTCACATATGTTCCCTGAAATTGAGGAGAAACGTTACTGAAAGCAGAGACTATATAACGCTAAATATCGTCTTCTTCGTATATGTCTTTTTCCCGCCCCCCGTGGTCTAATAGACATATTTATCCCATCCTAAATATTGCTGACACTGAAACTTCTTCTCCTTTGGCTCTTGGATCAGGTTAGTAGAGAGCTTGGTGCTTAGAGTAGATGCTCTAGACGGCAGCGCCTGTAACTCAGTGGTGAGGGCGCCAGTGACACACACCCAGGCTGGCAGGTTCAAACCCGGCCCAAGCCAGCTAAACAATGACAACTGCAACAAAAAATAGCCGGGCGTTGTGGTGGGTGCCTGTAGTCCCAGCTACTTGGGAGACTGAGGCAAAATAATCACTTAAGCCCAAGAGTTTGAGGTTGCTGTGAGCTGTGATGCCACAACACTCAACTGAGGGCAACCTAGTGAAACTCTGTCTCAAAAAAAAAAAAAAAGAGTATATGCTCTAGAATAAGATGTCTGGGTTTAAATCTTTCTATTTAGTTGTGGTAGGACAAATTCCTGCTGATTTAATCTGTTTCTTCATGTGTAAAATTTGAATAACAGTAGCACCTGCTTTGTGTGTTGTTGGAAGGGTTGAATGAGCCAATCCAGTTAAAGCGTTGAGTACAGTGCTGGCTGATGGGAAGTACCAAAGTGAAAGCCTGGAGAAGCACTTCTGGAATATTGGAGCAAAGATGTCCAAAAATCTCCTCCACAATAGCAACGAGAACACTGGCAGAACTTGTTAAAGATCAAAATTTTTGCAACTCTGGGCAGCGCCTGTGGCTCAGTGAGAAGGGCGCCAGCCCCATATACCGAGGGTGGTGGGTTCGAACCTGACCGGGCCAAACTGCAACAAAAAAATAGCCAGGCATTGTGGCGGAGGCCTGTAGTCCCAGCTATTCGGAAGGCTGAGGCAAGAGAATCGCCTAAGCCCAGGAGCTGGAGTTTGCTCCGAGCTGTGACTCCACGGCACTCTACCCAGGGCCATAGCTTGAGGTGCTGTGTCAAAACAAAAATTCTTTTTGCAACTCTGAAAAGTGGCAAAAGACTTATATTTGAGAAAAATGGCTGAATCTCCATGAGAGCAGTGAGCTTTGTGGATTTTTATTTGCTCTATTCTTGTCTCCTTAGAGTAGCCTTAAAAACCAAGTCTTCAACTATTTAGCAAGTTGTTGTGAAAACCAGCAGTGTGGCATCCACTGGAGGGAATGTAATGGCTTTGGTGCTTCCCAAAAGACCGGTTCCTAGAGAATTGTCAGGATTTGACTTGTGTAGCAACTCCTTGCAAAGCTCTGTTCTCAAGACTTGTCTTTCTGTGACCCAATTTAGAACTCACTCTGTGTATGAAGCCCCATCCCTTGTGCCTTTGTTGTAAACAGTCCATTCAGCTGCCTGACCACTGGGCAGTAAGTTGGGGCTAAATAGAGGAAGACAGAAAAAACACTAAAGGAAAAACCGGCAATGAGATGTTCAAGGGGGGCTTTGAAAAACACCACCGTAGGTCTGGGAATCTAGAAGGTCATATGCATATACAGGGCTATGCACATGCCCAGAAAACTGAGACATCCCTAATCTCACCTCTGGCTGACCTTGGTGTTCAGTGCAGGCAGGAAGTAAAAGTTAAGGCAAAGAAAACATAGACTAATTGGACTTTATAAAAGCATCTAAAACCTTTTGTGCTTCAAACACCAACAAGAATGTGAAAACTGGGTGGTGCCTGTGGCTCAGTGGGTAGGGCGCCAGCCCCATATACCAAGGGTAGCGGGTTTGAACCTGGCCTTGGCCAAACTGCAACAAAAAAATAGCCAGTCACTGTGGCAAGCGCCTATAGTCCCAGGTACTCGGGAGGCTGAGGCAAGAGAATCGCTTAAGCCCAAGAGCTGGAGATTGCTGTGAGCTGTGACACTACAGCACTCTACCGAGGGTGATAAAGTGAGACTCTGTCTCTACAAAAAAAAAAATTTTTTTAAATAAAAAATGGAGGACAATATTTGTAAATGATGCATCTGATAAAGGGCTTGTATCTAGACTGTATAGAGAACTCTTGCAACTCAACAATGAATGGACAAATAATTCAGTTTAAAATGGGCAAAGGATTTGGACATTTTCCCAAAGAATATATATAAATAGCCAATAGGCAGATGAAAAAAATGCTCAACATCATTAGCCATTTGGGAACGAAAACCACTTCACATCCACTGAGGTGGACAGTTAACAGTTGTTACTGAGGATGTGGCGGAACTTGCTGAGAGTGGAATTTGAATCTTCATACATTGCTGGTGCTAATGGAAAATGGGCAGCCATTCTGCAAAACCGTTTGACAATACCTCAAAAATAAAATAAAGAGTTACCTTCTGACCTTTCCATTCCTAGGTATATACCAGGAGAATTGAAAACATAACTATAAGTCTTGTTAGACCTAAAAACAACAACAACAAAAAAACAAAAAAAACTTGAACACAAATGTTCATAGCAGCCTTATTCATGGTCGCCCCAAAGTAGAAACAACCCAAACGTTCATCCGTTTGTAGTCATCAGACAAATTGCAGCACATCTATACAACGGAACTTTCTTCAGCTATAGAAGACGGAAGTGCTGGTATGTACTTACATCGTGGATGAACCTTGAAAACATTATGCTAAGAAAAAGAACCCAAATACAAAAGACCACGTCTTGTTTGATTCTATTTATATGAATTTCCATAGTAGGAAACTCCATAAAGACTGCAGGAAGATAATGATTTCCAGGGACAAGCGGGAAGAGGGTGTTTGGAGTGAGTACTGATAAGTAGAGAGTTTCTTGTTTGTGTAATAAGAATGTCCTGGAGTTAGAAAGTGGTGCTGGTTGGGTGGCGCCTGTGGCTCAAGGAGTAGGGCGCCGGTCCCATATGCCAGAGGTGGTGGGTTCAAACCCAGCCCCGGCCAAAAACCACACACACACACACACACAAAAAAGAAAGTGGTGCTGGTTGCACAACTGTGACTCTACTAAAAACCACTGTATTATGTACTCCACGGGGGTGAATTTTATGGTATGTGAATTTTATCTCAAAACTTTTATTTTTTTAAAAAACAAAAGCCAGGGCAGCACCTGTGGCTCAAAGGAGTTGGGCGCTGGCCCCATATGCCAGAGGTGGTGGGTTCAAACCCAGCCCTGGCCAAAAACTGCAAAAAAAAAAAGCCAAAAAGTACAGTCTGCCGTTAAATGGATAACCTGGCATTAAAAATAAAATCACTCCAAACGTTTTTTTGTCTGTGTTTTGTTTGGTTTTGCTTAGCTGGCTACTCTACAGTGTTTGCAATTGTTGCTTTTTAATGAACTGTCAGTAGACGGGAATTCCATTTGTGGAGTTATGCTGGCCAGAAGCTCGTGACTGCTGATTTCAGTTATAATCAAAACTACATATAAGAAAAAAAAAATCCTTAGAATAGCCAAACTGAGCTTATTTCAATGTGTTTGTAGAAAGTTTTGCTTCATTTACAATTATGAGTTACAGTACTTCTAAGTACTCTTTGGATAGTGAAATCGTCTTCTTTTTTTTTTGAGACAGAGTCTGTGTTACCCTTAGTAGAGTGCTATGATGTCGTAGCTCACAGCATCCTCCAATTCTTGGGCTTAAGCAATTCTCTTGCCTCAGCCTCGCAAGTAGCTGGGATTATAGGCGCCTGCCAAACACCTGGCTGTTTTTTGCTGCATTGCTGTTTAGCTGGCCTGGGCCGGGTTCGAACCCACCAGCCTCGGTGTATGTGGCTGGCACCGTAACCACTGTGCTACGGGTGCTGAGCCGAAACCCTCCCCTCTTGTTTAATGCTTCCTTTTGAGTTATTCTCACCTGTGGAGTAAGAGGTAGTCTTGCTTTCCTGTGCAGTCTATGTTTAAGTAATTGGACTCTAAAAGAACTAAGCTTGTCATAACGTTTACTCTTTGTAACAACTGAATTTTGAAATAAAGTGAATTCAGGTCTTATTAGCTATAAAGTGCTATTGAATGGTTTTTATCGTTTACTCAAATTTAGTGTATTTGAGGTTAGTAGAATCCTACTTTCTTTTTCTTACAGTTTTTCTTACATCAGCATAGTATGATTTAACCCACTGTTTTCTTAGCTTGGTGAGCACAGAGACGCGCCCCACACCTACAGCCTGGAGTCTCTTTGTCCCTGCCCCTTTTACGAGGAAGCCATGCGTTTAGTGGAAGAAGGAAAAATTTACTCCAGAGTGCTGAGGTACCACTTCAGTTTTGCTTGTATTTATGAAGAATATTAGGTGTTGGTGTGATATTTATTAAAAATGTTTGTGAGAACAGGGAAAAGTATGTCTCTAGGTCCAAGTAAAAAACATTCTTTTTACGTGTTCTGCCAGTATTGAGAAAACATGTGTTTTATATTAAGGTCCCAAGGTTAAGCCTTGTTTGAGTCCAAATTTGTAGTCGGCTTGACTTGAATGTGGTTTAACAATTGTCTTCCCTGTTTGTTACACAGAACTGAAGTGTTGGAGTGCCTGGGAGACAGTGATTTTCTTGCCAAACTTCACTGTATTCGACAGGCTTTTCAGGTACTTTTTTTTTACTTCAGTGAGTTCACCCGGCCGCTCTTCCTGCCCTCATGTTAGAGGTTAGGGTTTATGAACAGGACCGCCTCGCCCCGTCCCGTCCTTACTCCTGATGGCAAATGTGAAGTCTCCCGACCTAGTGTCCCTCCCTCTGCTTCCCTTCCTTTGTGCCCACGTGTTACTGTCCTCTCCCACGGGTTCCCAGGGCTACACACTTTGTCACCACAGGGTATTTTGATGCTGTAAGTGTGTGCAAATGGCTACTTAAAATAAAAATCCTCTTATCACGTGGTGTGTGTTCTAGATTTAATTTCAGATCAATTATAAAATCACTGACTTCCTAAAAAGAAATAAGGCCATTTAATAACAAAATATCTGTGTTTTCTTATGTTTTGAGGCTGTATAAAATTTATTTTATACTTTCTGTATTATGTTGAACAGAATTTAAATCCAAGTTTATTCCTCTTAAATCCTTTTTTGGCTCTAAGACTCAAAAACTCTTTATTTTGGTAGATTGGGACTTTCTCTGTTTTTTGCCTATTTAAACAGCCCCTGTGTAATGCATTAACGTGGGATGTTTATTTGTGCAGAGACTTGATATAAAGTTGAACATCTTTATATCAAGATGATCTTCAGATTCATCAGGTCTCTTTCCTCTTTGTTTGGGGATGAATTTTTTTTTCAGGTAATTCTTTCAGAAACAGCCAACAGGATATTCCTTGCTGAGAGTGGAAGGAAAATTTTATCAGCTTTAATTGTGAAAGCTCGAAAGGTAAACTTGTTTTGTGAGCAAGGTTTTTATTATTTTTATGGATCTGAAGATTTAATACATTAAATGTTTGATAGAAGAAAAAGTGTTTGTGGATCATGGAGAGGTTCACATTTCTAAAATAGATAACTCAAAGAGGGTTAATTTCTGTTTGGGTTGAATGGTTTTCTGTGTATAAGGTGCACACCATTTTGACCAAGGTGTTTCTCATAAGTTATTTCCCGTGTACCGTGAAGGTTATGGATGTCACGATGAGAATCATCACTGGAGCTCCTCCCATAGCCAGCACTGTTGTTATTACTAATACCTCCTCTCTTACTTTCCTCAATACTGCTCAAGAAATAGTGCAGGCCTGAGAACTCTAGAGTACAATTTGAGCCCCATTTTACTCTTCATGAAATGGAATGAGGCAGAAGCAATGACAAGAACTGTATTCAGACTGTAAGGAACCCCTTTATTTTATGTGAGGTTTGTCCAGATGATGAGAAAACAAAATAAAGTAGGCCTTCCCTGAGCAATCTGCATCCCTGGTTTTCAGACCCAACCCCTTTGAACCTCAAAGGGTCCTCAGTTGCCTCACTTGCATAATAGAATTTTATAGTTATTTATTTATTTATTTTTTTTTTGCAGTTTTGTTGAGGGCTGGGTTTGAACCCGCCACCCCCCCATATATGGGGCTGGCGCCCTACTCCTTAAGCCACAGGCACCACCCTATTAATTAATTAATTTATTTTTGAATCAGAGTCTCACTCTGTTGTCCTCAGTAGAGTGCTGTGGCATCACAGCTCACAGCAACCTCCAACTCTTGGGCTTAAGCGATTCTCTTGCCTCAGCCTCCCAAGTAGCTGGGACTATAGGCGCCTGCCACAATGTCCAGCTATTTTTTTGTTGCAGTTGTTTGTTTGTTTGTTTTTTTGTGATTTTTTGGCCAGGGCTGGGTTTGAACCCGCCACCTCCGGCATATGGGACCGGCACCCTACTCCTTGAGCCACAGGCACCGCCCTTGTTGCAGTTGTTTAGTTGGCCCGGGCTGGGTTCGAACCTGCCACCCTCAGTGTATGTGGCTGGAGCTGTAACCACTGTGCTATGGGCACCGAGCCTAGAATTTTATATTTATATCCCTACTTCAAAGGGTCATTGTGATTAAATAAAAGATGAATGAGAAAGCAACTTAAAAAAATAACGTACTGGGCGGCGCCTGTGGCTCAGTGAATGGGGCGCCGTCCCCATATGCCGAGGGTGGCGGGTTCGGACCCAGCCCCGGCCAAATTGCAACAGAAAAATAGCCGGGTGTTGTGGCGGGCGCCTGTAGTCCCAGCTGCTCGGGAGGCTGAGGCAAGAGAATCGCTTAAGCCCAGGAGTTGGAGGTTGCTGTGAGCCGTGTGACGCCACAGCACTCTACCCGAGGGTGGTACAGTGAGACTCTGTCTCTACAAAAAAAAATAAATAAATAAAAATAAAGTACTAAGTATATGCAATGTGATACTAACTACTTGGCAGTTCCAAGTGTAAACTGTATGTTGCTTTCTCAGACTTCCCGTGGCAGATAAACCCAGTGACGTGAACTAGAGTTCTACCCCCAAGGAATAGACTGTAATAAAAACATCACATAACGTCTGCTGTAACCAGGTTTTCATTTTAAGGACTAACCTAGACAGGCATACATATTTGATAGTGAATAGTTTGTCCAGTTTACTGACATTCTGAGTCTTGGCTTCTGTAAAACATTGGACAAAATTGTAGTTCAGGTAAATTTGGCATACCTTAAAAATGTATGTTAGTTCATTTACTTAATAATGTTAAGATCCTACAAACTTACTTAAGAAGTAATGAGTAACTTACTTGGTAGGCTGGCGACTTATTATAAATTGGAGTTTAGAATTAAAATGTGTTTTCTACTGCAGAATCCAAAGAAGTTTGAAGATGTTTTTGATGAAATGATCTATTTTTTAGAGCAGACTGATCACTGGGATAGCACTGAAATGGAACTTGCTGCTAGAGGGGTAAGTGGGGAAGACAGGCCACGTGCCAGTAACGAAATAGCAAAGTGGAGTGAGCATTGTGGGTGCTATGACAGGAGCATGAACAAAGGGCTGCTAGAGGGGACAGGAGGGGGAGATGGGTTTCACTTGATAAGGTCTAGGAAGGGGCAGCTACCATGTGTAATTAGCCAATTGTCATTTCCGATGGTGAGTTTTCATATTTATCTCTTGTCTTCCTCTTTTTTTTTTTTTTTTGTCTTTTTTTGAATAATCTGATACAACTCAAAAAACCCTGCTGTTAAAAAGTACAAAATCTTGGCTCAAAATTTATTTCAGCTTTATGTAATAATAATTTCTGGGCCAAGTGCGGTGGCTCACGCCTGTAATCCTAGCACTCTGGGAGGCCAAGGCGAGTGGATCTCCTGAGCAAGAGCAAGACCCTGTCTGTAAAAATGGCCTGGTGTTGTGGTGGGCGCCTATAATCCCAGCTACTTGGGAGGCTGAGGCAAGGGAATTGCTTGAGCCTAAGAGTTGGAGGTTGCTGTGAGCCATGACACCAGGGCACTCTACCAAAGGCGACAAAGTGAGACTCTGTCTCAAATAAATAAATAAATAATTTCTGCTTACACTCATAATTTAATGCAGGTAAAACATCTAAACTTTTATGATGTTGTTCTGGATTTCATACTAATGGATTCCTTTGAGGATCTAGAAAACCCACCCTCGTCCATTCAGAATGTAGTAAATAATCGCTGGCTAAACTGTTCCTTCAAAGAAACGGTAAGTGATAGTTTACCTTTCTCAGCCATTTAGCTATGATTTTAAAATGGTCAGAACTGGGAGGATTAATAAGGTTTCCATGTATGCCTGCCCACAGAATGACAAGTGTAGAAGCCAAGCTCAGACTTTGGCACTGGTGTCAGAAGTGGGTGGCGTGACACCTTCAGATGACATTCTCTTCGTTGCCCCTTCCACCAGTCCCAGTTCCGACCTGGTGGACTCAGTATTTCATCAGGTCTCAAAAAAAAAACTCAGGCTTCAGATTAGTTCAGGCCTAACAAAATAATTGCCTATAACTGAAATGGCTGAATGACTAAACCGAAATATGGCAGTTCATAGTTTTTAAAAAGTGACTGCGTATCTTTAATAAGAAAATATGGAGATTCATGTTCTCACATGCTACCCTTAGGAGAGAAAAACTAGTCAAAATAAAAGAGGTTTAAACGATATTCTGTATTTTGAAAGTTTTAGTTTCTGTTGTATGTTGTACTCAAAGCCTTGTTTGACGTTTATTTTTGTTGGGATTTAAGTGTGTACCTGAAAGGAAGGTGGGGTGGATGTCATATTTGATGATAAAGTTTGAATGCCTTTAAAATTTTTTCCAAATGAAATAGCCGGGCATTGTGGCGGGCACCTGTAGTCCCAGCTGCTCGGGAGGCTGAGGCAAGAGAATCACGTAAGCCCAAGAGTTAGAGGTTGCTGTGAGCCGTGTGACGCCACGGCACTCTACCCAAGGGCAGTACAGTGAGACTGTCTCTACAAAAAAAAAAAAAAAAAAAAATTTCCAAATGGCAATTTCACAATTATTTTGGAACTTCCTGATAATACATTTTAAAACATTTTTAATAAATCCAGCTTTTCCTCAATTAAGTATGTTTTAATCATAAAAAAAACACATCTTCATTTCTTTTCTTTCTTTCTTTGTTTCTTTTTTATTTTTAGTATTCCTCCCTGTGGTCCAAATACATTTGTCACTTCCATAACTTGGTTAAATGACCTTCATCAAAGTTGGGTCATATCAGAATAGGGTCAGATTTCATCAACATCTACTGGGTGCTTTTCTCCTGTCATGGTTATATGTCTTAGTTTTTCATTCTTTTTATTCTTTAAAAGAATAAAACTTTTAGCTGAAGCTTGGCACCTGTATTCAATGGTTAGAGTGCCTGCCCCATGCATGTGGGGTGGCGGGTTCAAACCCAGCCAGGGCCTGCTGAATAAAAAAATAAAGAATTTAGCGGCCAGGTGCCAGTTAGGGTTAGGTGAGCCGGGTGGATTGCCTGAGCTCACAGGTTCGAGACCAGCCTGAGCCAGAGTGAGAGTTCATCTCTAAAAATAGCCAGGCATTGTGGTGGGCACCTGTAGTCCCTGCTACTTGGGAGGCTGAGGCAAGAGAATCACTTGAGCCCAAGAGTTAGAGGTTGCTGTGAGCCGTGTAACGCCCCGGCACTCTACCTGAGGGCGATAGGGTGAGACTGTCTCTACAAAAAAAAAAAAAACCATTAACTACTAATAAAAACTAGTCCAGGGTCCTTAAAAAGTATTTCACTTTTATACATTTAAAAATTAAATACAAGCCACTGACAAAAAAAGATTGAACTCTGCTACATGGAGACTGGTAATTAAAATTCAACTCTCAGAGTTCTTAAATTCTGTTCCCAAGGGGAAAAAAGTGATATGTATGTAGTAGCCCATACAGAAATAAATGTTCTAATATATAATAAAGACAAAGTTAATATTTTTTTTCCTTTAAGGATAGCACTACTGGAATATTTGTGGGTAGACAGTTAAAAGTTTTTTTTTAGTTAATGTTTTAGTTAATGTTTTAAACTTTTTAGACCCATAAACTTTGAATTTCTAACAAAAACCACTCTTTTCTAAATGGAAACGTTTATAAAGCTGTGGATTTAAATCTTGCTTTTCTCTGCATACATTTAGGCTGTGGCTTCAAGTTGTTGGTCAGTGCTGAAACAGAAGAGGCAACAGATGAAGGTAAAATTATTATGCCTTGGACTCCTTTGTTAAATAATTTCAGAATCCTGTCAAAGAAACTTCTGAGTTCAGTTCTCCTGTGGGGACTGCAGCTGGTAGGAGAGACTGTCCCCTCACTTACCTACATGACTTCTTGGTAGCGGGTTGGCTTCTGTGTTGAACGCCTTCTCCCTCTTCCTAAATGTTCCGTGTAGTTCAGTGTGCAGTGTCAGGACTTGCCTGACTTCAACTAAGTGGGGAAACAGCTCTGATAGAGTTTTGCTTTATATCTTTTCCCTTAATGATGCTTTTTAAAGCTCTTTAATATGGTGGATTCCACTTCATATGATTCAACTGAGAAATAAGAATTTGATTCTAACAGCTGCTGTGCTCAATTCAGAGCCCCCACCAGAGGCAGTGTCCTTCTTCTGTGTTCTGCACCCTGTCACCACCTCACCCGTACTCTCTGAAGGGAGCCTGCATCCAGATGCCACTGACTAGCTGTGGGACCTTGGGCAAGCTGTTCTCTATGCCTGTCTCCTCATCTTTAAAAAAAAATAAATAAATATTATCTACCCCAGTGTAAAGTGGGTAGAACAGAGCGTGGCACAGTGCACTGTGCAAGTGTTGGCTGTTGCTGCATTGTTATTACTGCCCCAGTGCCTATATCTATATTATCATGTCTATATTTTTCAATCTAATACTTGTAACTTTGAGGCAGTGTTGCCAAGTACATGAAGTATAGTCCTCATAGCATCTTCCGAGAGCACTGTTAGAAATTTCAGAAGTCCAGCCGGGCATGATGGCTAATGCCTATAATCCTAGCATTCTGGAAGGCTGAGGTGGACAAATGGCATGGGCTCAGGAGTTCAAGACCAGCCTGTGCAAAAGGGAGACCATGTCTCTACTAAAAATAGAAAATTAGCTGAGCATTGTGCTGGGCACCCGTAGTCCCAGCTACTTGGGAGGCCGAGGCAAGAGGATTGCTTGAACTCAGGAATTGGAGGTTGCTGTGAACTATGATGCCATAGCACTCTACCCAGGGCGACACAGTGAGACTCTGCCTCAAAAAAAGAAAATAATAATTACATTATTATTTATATATCTAACTTTACTTCTTAGAATAAATAAGGTGCCTCAGTCTAGTCTTCTTTCTTTATCTACAGGTATCTATATGCTTCATCTCCTGGGGAGCTATTTCCTCTGTCTTAAATAAGTCTTACCCAAACTCATAGTACACTTTAAGTCTATATGGGATTTAGAATTTTAATATATTTTTTAAATTTTTATTTATTTTTTAGAGATACAGTCTTGCTTTGTTACCCAGGCTAGAGTACAGTGGTGGACTCACAGCTCACTGCAGCCTCAAACTCCTGGGCTCAAGTGACCCTCCTGCCTCAGCCTTCCCAGTAACTGAGACTACAGGTGTGCACCACTATGCCCTACTATGTTTATTTTAAGAGACAGGCTCTCACTATGTTGCCCATGCTGGTCTCAAACTCTTGGCCTCAAATCTTCCTGCCTCAGCCTTTCACATCACTGGGGATGCAGGCATGAGCCACTTCACCTGGCTTAAGAATTTTAATGTAGGGGCGGCGCCTGTGGCTCAGTGAGTAGGGCGCCGGCCCCATATGCCGAGGGTGGCGGGTTCAAACCCAGCCCCGGCCAAACTGCAACAAAAAAATAGCCGGGCGTTGTGGCGGGCGCCTGTAGTCCCAGCTGCTCGGGAGGCTGAGGCAAGAGAATCGCGTAAGCCCAAGAGTTAGAGGTTGCTGTGAGCCGTGTGACGCCACGGCACTCTACCCAAGGGCGGTACAGTGAGACTCTGTCTCTACAAAAAAAAAAAAAAAAAAGAATTTTAATGTATGTATAATGTATTTTAGACTGGAATAACTTTGTACATCCTTGATGACTTTTTGGCCTTCACTAACTAGCCATGTGATTTAAGGCAGGGTATTGAACCCCACTCAAGTAATCATTTTTTACATGCATAAAATGATGTTAACGCGATACACTTTTGCAGGAATGTTTTAATAAATTAAATAGAACCTAGCACATTGTCTGGAATATAATGGGTACTCATTAAATGGTAATTGTTACTATCTTACATTTTCTAAATTTTTTCTAGAGATGGATTTTTCTATGTTGCCCAGGTTGGTCTCTAACTCCTGGCTTCAAGTGATCCTCCCACTTCAATCTCCCAAAGTGCTGGGATTATAGATATGAGCCACCATGCCAGGCCATCTTATGTTTCTTAAATTGAGGTTTGAAAGACTCACTTGCAGACTGTAAAATAGAAAATAAGTGCTCCAAGAATCTTAAGGCATAGTTTTTCCTAGTTGATGCTAGGAAATCCCACAGAGCATTATTTTTTTTTTTTGCAGTTTTTTGGCCGGGGCCGGGTTTGAACCCACCACCTCCAGTATGTGGGGCCAGCGCCCTACTCCTTTGAGCTATAGGCACTGCCAACCCACAGGGCATTATTTAACAAGGAAAATTCAGAAAGTTATTAATAAATACAACAACTATCTATACTCTTATTTCATAAGAAGAGTCAAGTATACAATTAAATGATTAAATAATATCAGGTTTCGTAAGTAAAGTTTAGGATTCTAATAAGAATAATTCAGTTCTTAATCATTTTAAAATCTTTTGTCTTTTTCAGTTAATACAATTATTTGAATATGCAATTGAGTAGGACTTTTAAACAGTTAAAACTATGGTGTTTTTAATAGTCTTTTTTTTTCTTTCAATTTTTGGCCAGGGCTGGGTTGAACCTGCCACTTCCGGCATATGGGGCTGGCGCCCTACTCCTTTGAGCCACAGGCACTGCCCTCTTTTTTTTTTTTTTTTTTTGAGACAGAGTCTCAAGCTGTTGCCTTGGGTAGAGTGCAGTGGTGTCAAAGCTCATAGCAACCTCAAACTTTTGGGCTTAAGTGATTCTCTTGCCTCAGCCTCCCAAATAGCTGGGACTACAGGTGCCCATCACAACACCCAGCGATTTTTTGGTTGTAGTTGTCGTTGTTTGGCAGGCACGGGCTGGATTCAAACCTGTCGGCTCCGGTGTATGTGGCTGGCGCCTTAGCTGCTGAGCTATAGGCATCGAGCCTGTTCTTAATAATCTTAAAAATTACATGGCCCAGGAGCACTGTGTCATTGCAATATGGACATGATTGCTTCTTGGTGCAGTATTTTTATGAACTGAAAATAACTGTTAGAATTAATGTTTCTCAGCATATCTGAAATTATTTGCTAGGATATGAAATCTACGTAAAAGATTTTATAACTCTAAAAATTATGTGTAAATTTTAAGTGACTTTCTTTTTCTTTTCTTTTCTTTTTTTCTTGAGACAGAGTCTCACTATGTTGCCCTCAGTAGAATTCTGTAGTGTCATAGCTCACAGCAACCTCAAACTCTTGGGCTTAAGCGATTCTCTTGCCTCAGCCTCCCAAGTAGCTGGGACTATGGGCGCCTGCCACAACGCCCGGCTATTTTTTATTTTTTATTTTATTATTTTTTTTTTTATTAAATCATAGCTGTGTACATTGATATATTCATGGGGCATCATTCACTAGCTTCATAGACCGTTTACCAAGTTTCACATATACGCGCCCGGCTATATTTTTGTTGCAGTTGTCATTTTTGTTTAGCTGGCCTGGGCCGGGTTTGAACCCACCAGCCTGGGTGTATGTGGCTGGTGCCATAACCACTGTGCTACGGGTGCCGAGCCTAAGTAACTTTCTTTCTTTATTATTTTTTTTATTTGGGGGGATTCATTGAGGGTACAAGAAACCAGGTTACACTGATTGTGTTTGTTAGGTAAAGTCCCTCTTACAGTCATGTCTTGCCCCCACTAAGTAACTTTCTTAATGGACCCTTTGTCCACCCTAAAAAGATCTGGATAGCAATTTCAGTTTCTCGTTAAGAAAGCAAAAATAACGGGAGGCTGAGGCAAGAGAATCGCCTAATTCCAGGAGTTGGAGGTTGCTGTGAGCTGTGTGAGGCCACGGCACTCTACCGAGGGCCATAAAGTGAGACTCTGTCTCTACAGAAAAAAAAAAAAAGAAAGCAAAAATAAGAAGGTAAAAATAACTTGATTCTCCTTTACTTCTCAACAGATCCCAGATGGATTTTTTGCCCATTTTTATGCCATTTGTGAACACATCAGCCCAGTCCTAGCCTGGGGCTTTTTGGGTCCTAGAAATTCTCTCTATGATTTATGCTGCTTCTTTAAGGTATGTTCAGTCATTGAATCATTTCTTTTTTTACCCCTAAATCAAAAAACAGATAAGGTTTTATTCTCTTTAGTTTTGTTTTTAATAGAAGAAAGAATATTATTTAAAAGTAAAATTATAAAAGTCGTCTAAATTCAGTGTTTAAGTGCCATTATTATATTAGCGGCATTTTATAATACCTCTGTTACGGACTGTTGTGGACCACTTTTTATACATTTGGTTCTTATTCTGGGATAGACTCAGAAAGTCCCTTCACCACATCAGTTCCTAATGTGGCGGATATGGTGGATACACGGTCTTACAGGTATTGCCACACGACAGTGAAATGGATGTAATCAGTTCTAAATGTCTGCACACTTTACAATTCAAAAACTATCTGTATTACATGTGTGGTAATGTAGAGTAAGTTCTAGTTAAAGGTAACACGAATGATAAAATCCAAGTTGTAAGAAACAGCATGAGAGTTTAAAGTTGTATCCCAACGCCAGCAGTTTAAGTTTGCTAAAACTAAGTTACGGTTCATTGCAGAATTTACTGGCTGGCAAAGTCCTAAGGAAAATCTTTATATTTAATAGTTTCAAGTTTAGGTTGAGCTTCGAGCAACAAATAAAAGTAAACATAATTAAGTATGAATTTGAAAGTTTTGAATGTTTGATGATTTGGATGTCTTATATACCATTAATTTTTTTTTATTTTAATTAGATTTTTATGTTTATATGTTGTTAATGTAGTATTTGTACAAAAGGTTTGGGAAATGTTTATTTTATTGTTATTCAGAACTCACTGATTTTTGACTAGTTTACTTGACCACTCAAATGTAAAGTATGAGTAGAAAAAAATTGAGGCTGAGAATTATGGCTGTCATTAGTTAATATTCTTACTTGGGGCCAATTTTTTTTTTTAGACAGTCTCACTCTGTCACGCTGGGTAGAGTGCGGTAGCATCATAGCTCACGGCAACCTGAAACGCTGGGCTTGAGGAATCCTCTTGCCTCAGCCTCCTGAGGAGCTGGGACTATAGACATGCACCACTATGCCCAGCTAGTTTTTTGGGGGGTTTTAGTAGAGATGGGGTTTCGGTCTTGCTCAGGCTGATCTTGAACTCCTTGGATCTCCTGAACTCAGCCTCCCAGAGTGTTAGGATTACAGGTGTGAGCCACCAAGCCCTGCCAGGGCCAGTCATTCTTTGGTCTTTCATTTCTTCATCTGTACAATGAAGGGACTTGGCCGGTTGATGGCTAATTGACCCTTCCAGATACAAAATCTGGTGAATCAATTAAGTGCCTTCTTGGTACTTCTTAACATTTGGTTTCTGTAAGGTAGAAATCAGATATTCCTTATTTTTACTCTTTGGAATTACTTTTTTTTTTCCATTCTGATGATATATGCTGAGACTTAATGCTTAGTAGTATACAACTTGCTTAAAGTGAGTTTCATCATTAGTATTAACTTACTGAAATGAAATATCCTTCAGGATCTCCCACTGCTTTGAGACCTGAAATTATTTTTATTTTTCATATGCTTCAAGGTTTTTTTTACACAGAAAAGTATACCTTTAAAAATTATAATTTACAATTTTTGGAAATCATCTATTCCTGTTCCTTAAAGTAGAACCAGTGTTCAGTAGTAACTTTGAAGGGAAATACTAATAAATGGCTCCTTATATCTATGCAGTGCCTTGGGGCTTAGCATTACCATTTTTCACCATCACGTCAGGCCTGAATAGTAAATAGAATGGTTGGCATTATCTCTTTATTTCATAGAAAAAGAAAATGAGAGCCCCAAAATGTGAGATCACTTATTCAGAGTCCCTCTCCCAATGAGGCGTGCACTCGCCCTGGGACTCAAGTCTTCCGACTCCTGATTCAGTGCTTGTTGCAATATTAATAACGTTTTAGATTTAATATAATTTGGGTCTAACAAATGCCAATTTGCTGTGTGTTCATTTTCCAGAATCAGGTTCTTTTCTTTCTCAAAGACATTTTTGACTTCGAGAAGGTGCGCTATTCAAGTCTAGAGACTTTGGCTGAAGACCTCATGCGGTTGCTCATTCGCCGCACAGAACTTCTAACAGCCTACCTTGGAGCAGACGCCCTGAGGCATACGAGCAGCTGTACCAGTGGTCATGGTCATGTAATGTCTGGGGGGCTGTTGGAAGCCAAAGTACAATAAGCATCAAGAGAATCATATAATTTGAATGTGCTATGAAATACTTTAAGGTAGCTATTGATTTTGTGTGTATTAGTGGGTATAGACTCAGGAAGGAAAACAAATCTAGTAAAAAAGGAGTGACTACCCTATGCTTCCCCAGAAGTTAGTCTGCCACGAAATCCCTGTGTAGTGTCGCCAGAGTGGCTTTTTATAACCTTTAGGTAATTTAAGTCATGAAATGTTGTGATTTTACAGGAATATTGCTTCAACTGAACCCAGTACTTGGGAGATGATTTGTTGTCTCGAAGCTGTCTGAAATATTCAGTGTCATTCTCAGAAGCTGTTTTTATGCTTTGCACCTTGAAAATACACATGTTAGTCAAGACCATTGCAGCCCACACATGCAAGAATATATTACTCCTAGTGTCAATGTATTTAACTTTGCCTGAAAATATATTTTTAATATAAAGTTATTTACTTGTTTAATTAAGTTTAGGCAGTAATGTGTTTAATATGTACTGCTTACATTACTGCTGGTGCGTGTGCTTCTGTGTTTGAGTCAAAAGACATTGTAATCACTCTATATTGTTATAAAACATTTAAATGAATTGACATTGAGAAATTTATAGTTTATAACTTTATTATAATAACTATAGTTTCCAAAATATATTACTGTTGGTCCTGTAAGTTACAATAGAGAGTTTTATCTTTTTATGGATTAGTTACAATAGAGAGTTTTATCTGTTGGTCCTGTAAGTTATAATAGAGAGTTTTAACTTTTTATGGATTAGAGCATCTTCCCCTTGAATGGATATTTTTTTAAAAATATGGAACACTTGGTGAATTTGTGTGTCATCCTTGCACAGGGGCCGTGCTAATCTCTGTGTGGTTCTGATTTTAGTATGTGTGCTGTTGAAGGGAGCACTTTGATGAATACTGATTTAAAAGATAACATTTATCAATTAAGAAAAGCATTTAAGAATTTACCTTTTTTACGTGTAATTTTGAGACTGCCTCCCAAAATCTGAAAGTATTGAACTTGGGATAGTAAAATAATTTCTCCCTCAGTTTCCTTCTACAAAACTGGCTTTTAGTTATTCCCACAGAGAACTCAGCATACTGGGAATTTGTCATATTATGCTCATATTTTAAAAATATTTATACTTTGAATCTTAGTGAGGTTTTGCAGAAGGGTTTTTACTCCCCTGAACAAACATATTTTAATGATGTGGAAACATTTCATGTCTGTTATGTTAAGAGGACGAACAAACGGGTTATAGTAGCGAGTGAGGTTCTTCTACAGAGTGTGATTTACTTTGAGAGTCGTATCAATTTTGCTTCTAAATCCATATACCACTTATTTGGAGTGGCTAATTCAGTGTATTGGTGGGTAGATTTGTTGGTTTTGCTCCTAAGTTGACTTTATTCATTTTAGGAGTGATAAGGTACCTAAAATACATTTTTTACAAGTGTAATTTTAGACTAAAAAGTGCCTAGTTTCTGATTAATGAATAGAAAATTAAGAGTGAATAAAACAATCTTTAAAGATTTAAATTTAGGTATGTGCCATATTTATGTAAATTAATTACAAAATATGACATTCAGAATCTTTATGCCATTTTGCATGTTCTGTGTTGGTTATAGCATTAAATATACAAAATATTGCCATTAACTGTTTTCGAGGATGTAGCTCCTTGAGCTTTCTTACACAGAATCTTAATTTAATAATTACCTAGTCATAATTCTCATTATTGATGGAAGAGTGTGATTAGAAGTACCAAAACTAAAAATTCCGTTGTGTAAAATGGAATTATTTTATGCAAAATAAATTTATTTTATTTATTTTTTTTTACATTAACTTTGGCTGATTGGATAGTGTTTTATTTTTTAATATTATGGGTTTTTATGAAGCACACACATTCACCTGTGTGCACCTACATTCCCATGTAGGCCAGACAGTTATTGCTTACATCAATTTACCCATTTGAAGTTTTAAGCTGTCATTTTATAGGCAAAACCATAAGTAAACTTAATTACTTTTTTGAGAAGGATACTGTTTGAAATCAATTTTGAAGAATTGCACTACTTAATAATGCTGCTACAACATATGATGACTCTCGGGAATTTATTAGATGTGATAAATACCTTTCTGGAGGATGGCTTTTTTCCTCTTTTACATTCATCTTTTCTTCCTTTTTTTTTTTTTTTTTGAGTCAGAGTCTCACTCTGTCATCCTCAGTAGAGTGCTGTGGCATCACAGCTCTCAGCAACCTCAAACTCTTGGGCTCAAGCAATTCTCTTGCCTCAGCCTCCCAAGTAGCTGAGACTACAGGTGCCCACCACACTGCTTGGCTATTTTTAGAGACAAGGTCCGTCTCACTCTGGCTAAGGCTGGTCTGAAACCTGTGAGCTCAGGCAATCCACCCACCTGGGCCTCCCAGAGTACTAGAATTGCAGGTGTGAGCCATCACGCCAGGCTTCATTTCATCTTTTTTAAAAAAGTTGCTCATAATCAGGAGGTTGGCTTATAAATTCAGTGCTTGAGTTTGATTAGTTTCAGGTCAGTTCAATAGCGACTACTTTAGCAAGATGCTTTATTTGTGGCCTTTCAGGAAAGGGATGAGTGACCAAATAGAATTTCAGGGAAAAACCTCTCTATCGTAAGAGAAGGAACTTGAACTTTTTGAAGGATACATCTTCCTTTATAAAAAAAAACACATCTGACTGTGGGAGGGTACTTAAGACATACGTACCAGTTGACATTTGCCTTAAAATTGGGTTAAACAGCAAAAGCATTGTTCTCAAAAATTAAATAACTAAACTAGTTTAGAGCTTTTTAGGGTAAAACACTTACCTTGGTAGCATTATCATAAAATTGCCATTGCTACCATGAGTCCTGCCATCCACTTGCATGTGTTAAGTTTAAGAGGGCCTTGAATTAGTCCTGAGAAATGGCTTTTTTCTTCCTCTTTTCTGGAAGAAAAAAGATAAATGTTCAGGTAATTTATAGTTAGTGTTTCTTTTTTTTTTTGTAGAGACAGAGTCTCACTGTACCGCCCTCGGGTAGAGTGCCGTGGCAGCACACGGCTCACAGCAACCTCTAACTCATGGGCTTACGCGATTCTCCTGCCTCAGCCTCCTGAGCAGCTGGGACTACAGCCGCCACAAAGCCCGGCTATTTTTTTGTTGCAGTTTGGCCGGGGCTGGGTTTGAACCCGCCACCCTTGGCATATGGGGCCGGCGCCCTACTCACTGAGCCACAGGCGCCACCCTAGTGTTTCTTTTTTTATATTTTGGTTTGTCTATGTTTTTATTCAACTTAAGGGTAATTATTGCTTCTCAAAAATTAACAATATGTTTATTAAATCTCAAAATGGCATTATCTTTTTTTTTTTTTTTTTTTTTTTGTGGTTTTTGGCCGGGGCTGGGTTTGAACCCACCACCTCCGGCATATGGGACCGGCACCCTACTCACTGAGCCACAGGCGCCGCCCAGGCATTATCTTTTTAAAAAGTTTTCCATACTGTTATAAGATCCAAAGAACTTTCTCTTTCTCATCAAGTAATATTTTTTATTTGCATCCATTTACTATGAGTCTATTAATTTGTTAAGTTAGCTGACATTATAAAAATATTTACAAAGTTTTTCTTGCCTTAAGATTTAACATTTTCTAAGTCAATCATTTCCAAGTGATTATTTCCATTACAAAAGAATTCTTCCTTCATTTATCCTTCTTGTAAGTCTAGAAGAAAGAATGCCAAAGTAACATTACTTCTCTCTGACCTTTTTAAATTATGCATAAAATCCATTTGCTTTTAATATGAACATGTAATCAGGAATTATTTGATGTAAATTTCAAAATGATTGTAAGAATTAGGCTGAATTCAAATCTTGGGCTTTTGCTTGGATTAATCAGATTAAGAAATATGTATGTGAGAATTTATATAATCTGTGATTAATGGAAATAAGGGCATCCTTACCTTGTTCTTAATGATTATGTTATTGTCTTGTTTAGTTTGAGAACAACCATGTATTAGCTTCACTTGGCTGATATCAGTGAATGTTTCTATTTCCTACGTGTAAGGACTGCACACATCACTTTGTATAAAACACTCCCCAAAATAAGCACTGTAACATGGATGTATTTCTATTAATGCCAAATAAAAGTGATGGTACATCTTACTGACGTATGGAATATTGTTTGTTTTTTAAGATAGTCTCACTCTGTTGCCCTGGCTGGAGTTCTGTGGCATCATAGCTCACAGCAACCTCAAATTCTTGTGCTCAAGTGATCCTCTTGCCTCAGCCTCCCAAGTAGCTGGGACTACAGGTACCCGCCACAGCACCTGGCTAATTTTTCTATTTTTTTTTTTTGTGGTTGACTTCAGTTTATTCACATGACAGCGGTCGGGGCTGACCAGGACTTCCTCTACCATTCCTTCCTACAGGTCGAACTGGAGTTTGATCACAGACAGTGTGGGTTGAAGTGTGAGGAGACACATTGGGGGCTTGTTGCAATTCCTGTCATCCTGAATCCAGTTTAATTTTAACCTTGTGGCTCGTCTAACACATTTGCAGTAAGAGTTGGGGAAATCAATCTAATGCTCACTTGCAAACTCTTGGCAGACCTTAAGAGTGGCACCTTTAGAGAACACACAGTCGATCCTAGCAGGGAGCACGTCGGACACTACAGTACGGCCAGAGGCGCCTTGAGGGGCCGAGAGCGGCATCCCATGGCAGTGAGGGCAGTGGGGTCTCGGGCCCCAGAGCAGGCAGTGTCACAGCTTGGCCTCTCAGTACTGGTAGGACCTCACGAGAAGCCACATGAGCACAACTGTAACCAGGACAATGGTAAAGTTGATGAAAAGCTCCCGGGTGGACCACTCCATTCTCAGAGCGGCTGGCTGAGAGCTGCAGCAGACTTCGGAGGGCACAGCCCAGACTCCGGCTTGTCTTCACCTCCTGTGAACTGTTTCGGTGTTCTTGGACTTGGCACTCAATTGAACTGCCTTGGGGAGAGCTTGAGCAGGAGTGTGGAGAACTTTGGGCATTGTCTGGGGCCCCAGACTGAGCCACTGAGCTGGGAGCAGGAAGCCATTGTGAAAGAACTCTTAATTTTTCTATTTTTAGTAGAGACAGGGATCTCGGTCTTGCCCAAGCTGGTCTTGAACTTCTGAGCTCTAGGGATCCACCTGCCTCAGACTTCCAGAGTGCTAGGATTACAGGCATGAGCCACCACACCCAGCTACATGTGGAATATTTTAAACAAAGTTTATATTTATTTGTGTGGTTATCATCAGACCCTACCTTAGGAGAGCATTCAGTCTCCGTAAGACCATATACATTGGGGCACAGAGAACGTGACATGCACAGAAGCATTGGAATCAAATATAAAAGTCATCTTTGTGTACTAACGTGGAGAAAAGACAGTTTTATGACAAAGTGAAAGTCCTTGTGTTTTGTGTTTTTTGAGACAGAGTCACTATGTCACCCTCAATAGAGTGTTATGGCATCACAGCTGTCAGCAACCTCAAACTCTGGGGCTTGAGCAATTCTCTTGCCTCAGCTTCCCAAGTAGCTGGGACTACAGGCGCCCACCACAACGCCTGGCTATTTTTTTGTTGTAGTTGTAGTTGTTATTGTCGTTTGGCAGGCCCGGGCTGGTTTTGAACCTGCCATCCCTGGTGTTATGAGGCTGGCGCCCTAACCGCTGAACTACAGGCACTGAGCCAAGTCCTTGTGTTTTAATTAATTTGCATGTTTTGATGGATCATGCCCCTACGCATCATATACATTCATCAGACTGGTGTACGTGCGTCCGTCCCTACTCAGGCATGATCTGAACCTGTCTTCTCATTTGGTTCTTTGTTAGGGGTCAGATATAACAAATACGTGTAGTCAATCCCCAAGGAGAGGGACGCTTCCTGGACACCGCTGTGAGGACCACATCATGGGAAGGGTTTCCCTTGATACAAAAGCAGTATTCTTAGTTTGGGACTTCAAACGTTTATTTTAACCCTCAATGAATCCCCAACAATAAAAAAAGAAAAAGAAAAAAAAAGCGTTTATTTTGGAATAATTAAGTACTGTGTTATAAACAGACATATTTAGTTATGTTATTTAAATTTTTAGTTAAATATATAAACTGAAATATATTACTTAATAAGCAAACCACAGGAGTTGAGTCTTTTCCTAGCTAGGGGATCGGATGGAATGGGAAACTAGAGCAGCATCTTCATCTCCTTTCCGTTTCCTTTGTCATTATTTGCCATACTCTGCTCTTCTCACGCATCTTCCTAAGCCCACTGTCTGAACTTAATGTTTTGCGCTTTCAACATCTCTCTGAACCCTTATGTGTGTCCTGCTGTTGTGCTGTTGTGTAGAGCTTTGCTGGAAATCTCTGTGAACGCACTCGCCGTGCTTACCTGCTTTTGACTTCTGCTTTTTCTGCAGCATTTCTCCCCCCCCCCAGTGTTCTCTGATACTTTCTCCTGCCACTTCTTTCTTGATCTCGTTCTCTCTTTATGCTTCTGACATCTTTGATCAGGTTGAACGAGCTCTTTTGTCAGCTCAAGTTCTTTCTTTGGTTTCTTTTTTCCTACATCTGAAAAGTGAAAACCCTGCAGTAACCTTTATCATCTGGGCAGAGAAGGACTAGATTCCAGTACAGAAAAGGGAGGAAAAAAAAAAACAAAACCACCAAACCTTCCTTCTATGACACTTTTTTGTTCTCTATTTAAAAGCCACTGCAAAGCAACTGGTACATCAAATATCACCTCAACATTTTGCTTTTAACTATCTCGTGTGTCACAGAGCCTTTCACGAAGTACATTTATATATAGGAAATTACAGAGCTTTTATAATTTGCTATGTTTGAAATGACACCATAGTACTGAAAGAGAGAAGCGCCTTGATTTTTAAAGCACTTAAAATATAGGACTGGCAGAAGTTTGTTAATTCTTGTTTAATAATATTTGGTATGGGAGAAGGGTCCCAGGAACTTTAAATAGGATCATGTATTTAATGTGGTAGAAGACAGATAATAAAAAAGTAGGTGAAAGCAAATATCTTCCTTATGTTTTGCTGTATAACAAATCACCCCAAATTAGCAGCTTGAAAACAAACATTAGCTCACATAGCTTCTGAAGGTTGGGAAGCCAGGAATGGCCTCGTCTGGTGGTTACTCTGACTTAGAGTCTCTTTGGGTGTTGCAGCCATCTGAAGGCATGATTAAGATCTGCTCACTCACTGTCAGGAGGCCTCCATCCCTTGTTGACCTTTGGCAAAAGACCTTAGGTCCTTATCAACTAGACTTCTCAACAGGTCTGCCTGGGTGTCATGGCAGCTAGTGTAAATAATGGAAGAGATAGCAAGGCAAAAGACCCAGGATCTTTTTATTTTTTACTTTTTGAGACAGAGTCTCACTCTGTTGCCCACACTAAAGTGCAGTGGTGTCAAACTAGCTCACACCAACCTCAAACTCCTGGGCTTAAGCCATCCTTCTGCTTAGCTTCCTGAGTAGCTGGGACTACGGGCGTGAGCCACCATGCCTGGCCAGATCTGTATAATTTTGTACCAAATCTTTTACACTTTTCTCTCTCCTGCAGCTTTTTTGTAAGCTATTTGCCTTTATCAAGTCTTTTCAAAGCTTTTATAATAACCGTAACTTCCTTTTTGCTTTTTATGTCTTTATTTTTGTAATGTTTATGTAATTTCAAAATCATGCAACTAATATAATCAAATTCAGAATGAACCTTACTGATTCAAGATAAATATACAAGGAGAGTTTATAGAAACTGGCAAATCTGAACTCCTAGTAATCTTCTTGATCTTAACATGTCAACACAGCTCTTGACCACCTTTTCCCACAGTCCTTCTGCATCTGAGTAAATGACAACTCCATCCTTCCAGTTCAAAGGCCCAAAACCTCTTTTTCTCATACTTTGCATTCAAAATCCTACCAGTTCTACCTAAAAAGGTACCAAGAAAAAAAATATGCCAAGCATTTCTCACTACCTTCTTAGCTATCACGTTGGCCCAAACTCCCATTATCTCTCATTTGGATACTTGCAGAAGCCTCCTAATTTGTCTCCCTAGTTTTTCCCCTTTTTCCAATCAAGTATATTGCATGTTACAGGCACATCAGATCATGTCACCGCTTGGTTCAAAATCCACCAGTGGCTACCCATCGTAGAGTAAAACCCAAATCCTTACAGTATCGTACAAAAAGAGTCCTACATCGTCGCTCTCCTGCCCCAACACACCTATTATTTCACCCCTCACCTACTCAGCTTCACCCACACCAGCCTCCTTGTTAGTCCTAGAACGTATCAGGTAGGATCTGGAGCCTTGGTACCTCTCCCTGGACAATTCTTCCTCCAGATATTCGTATCTCCAGTTACAGAGCTCACTGCCTCACTTTCCTCAAGACTTTTCTCATTGGAGGCTCTCCCTAGCCACTCTAAAATGACAACATCCACCCAGCCCATCCTCAGCATCCCCTTCCTTCCTGCTCTGGTCTATTCCTTTTGCATATCACTAGGTATTGCACTGTTTGCTTATTGGCTCACTGTCTGCCTTAGTTTTGTCACTGTTGTATCCTTGGTATCTAGAACTGAGTATTTGTTGCATGAATGAATGATGAATTGGTGGGGGAATAAGTAGGCCTCACATGCTATGGCGTTTTAGAATGGAGAGCTTTATTTAATCCAGTGAATCTGCTGGGTAGAAATCAAAAAATAAAAAAATTAGAAAGCTTCTGTTTACAGAAATAACAAAAATAATTACTTAACCATAAATTGGTAAGTATGGGGAAAAGAGTTTATCATAGACACAGCTCTAGCCACAGTGAATGCCTCTCTGAGGAAACAGCATTTCAGTAGAGACCTAAAGGATATGTTGAAGTTAGTTGAAGAGTGGGAGAAGTGATTTCATGAAGAAGGAATAGCTTGTGCAAAGGCCCTGCAACCAGAATGACTATGGGAAGTTCCATGAACTGAATAAAGGCCAAGGTGATTGATCAAAGGGACTAAGGACATACACTAGACCACCCAGACCACAAATCACTATTTGCATTAGAATATATATATATATATGAAAGTGCCATGGCGTAACAGCTCACACCAACCTCCAGCTCTAGGGCTTAGGTGATTCTCTTGCCTCAGCTTCTTGAGTAGCTGGGACTACAGGCTCCTACCACAATGCCCGGCTATTTTTTTTTTTTGAGACAGAGCCTCAAGCTGTCACCCTGGACAGAGTACCGTGACATCACGGCTCACAGCAACCTCAAACTCCTGGGCTCAAGCGATTCTCCTGCCTCCGCCTCCCAAGTAGCTGGGACCACAGGCACCCACCACGGCGCCCGCCACAACGCCCGGCTATTTTTTGGTTGCAGCTGTCATTGTTGTTTGGTGGGCCCAGACTGGATTTGAACCCGCCAGCTCAGGTGTATGTGGCTGGCACCTTAGCTGCTTGAGCCACAGGTGCCGAGCCCGCCCAGCTATTTTTTATTGCAGTGTGGCTGGGGCCAGATTCAAACCCATCACCTTGGTATATGGGGATGGTGCCCTACTCACTGAGCCACAGGCACCACCCTGCGTTAGAATATTTAAATAGGGTGGCGCCCGTGGCACAGTGGGTAGGGCGCTGGCTCCATGTACTGAGGGTGGCAGGTTCAAACCCAGCCCCTGCCAAACTGCAACAAAACAATAGCTGGGCATTGTGGCAGGCACCTGTAGTCCCAGCTACTCGGGAGGCTGAAGAGAATCACCTATGCCCAGGAGTTAGAGGGTGCTGTAAGCTGTGAACCACGGCACTGTACCAAGGGCAGTAGAGTGAGACTCTGTCTCAAAAAAAAAAAAAGAAAGAATTTCCATCCTGATTAAATAGTGTGGGGATGGGACTGGGACACAAGAGTTATGTTCGATTTTACTTAATCTTTTCCAAAACATAAAAAAAGAAGGAATAATTCTCAACTCATTCTATGAAGCAAATATCACCCTGATACCCAAACCAGGAAAAGACCCAACAAGAAAAGAAAATCGTAGACCAATATCTCTAATGAATATTGATGCAAAAATATTCAATAAGATCCTAGCAAACAGAATCCAACAACACATCAAACAAATTATATACCACAACCAGGTGGGTTTCATCCCAGGGTCCCAAGGATGGTTTAATATACATAAATCCATAAATATAATACATCACATAAATAAATTAAAAAGCAAAGACCATATGAGTCTCTCAATTGATGCAGAAAAAGCTTTTGACAATATCCAGCATCTTTCTTGATCAGAACGCTTAAGAAAATAGGTATAGAAGGAACATTTCTTTTTTTTTTTGTAGAGACAGAGTCTCACTGTACTGCCCTCTGGTAGAGTGCCGTGGCCTCACACGGCTCACAGCAACCTCTAACTCTTGGGCTTACGCGATTCTCTTGCCTCAGCCTCCTGAGCAGCTGGGACTACAGGCGCCCGCCACAACGGGCCTGGGGCTGGGGGGATCGGGGCTGGGTCCGAACCCGCCACCCTCGGCATATGGGGCCAGCACCCTACTCACTGAGCCACAGGCGCCTCCCAGAAGGAACATTTTTTAAACTGATAAAGGCCATCTACAGCAAACCCACAGCCAATATCATAGTGAATGGAGTAAAATTGAAATCATTTCCGCTCAGATCAGGAACCAGGCAAGGATGCCCACTGTCTCCACTGCTTTTTAACATTGTAATGGAAGTTTGAGCCACTGCAATCAGGCAAGAGAAGGCAATCAAAGCGATCCAAAGAGGACCAGAGGAGATCAAATTGTCACTCTTCACAGACCATATGATTATATATCTGGAAAACCGCAGGGAATCAACTACAAAACTCCTAGAAGTGATCAAGGAATATAGTAACGTCTCACAATACAAAATTAACACTCATAAATCTATAGCCTTTATATACACCAACAATAGTCAAGGGGAAAAAGCAATCAAGGACTCTATTCCGTTTACAATAGTGCCAAAGAAGATGAAATATCTGGGAGTGTATCTAACTAAGGATGTGAAAGATCTCTACAAAGAGAACTATAAAACTCTGAGAAAAGAAATAGCTAAAGATGTTAACAAATGGAAAAATATACCATGCTCATGGCTGGGAAGAATCAACATTGTTAAAATGTCTACACTACCTAAAGCAATTTACAGATTTAATGCGATCCCTATTAAAGCACCTCTCTCATATTTTAAAGACCTAGAAAAATTAGTACTTCGTTTTATATGGAAACAGAAAAAACCTTGAATAGCCAAGACATTACTCAGAAATAAAAACAAATCAGGAGGAATGACGCTTCCAGACTTCAGACTACATTATAAATCGATAGTGATCAAAACAGCATGGTACTGGCACAAAAACAGAGAGGTAGATGTATGGAACAGAATTGAAGACCAAGAGGTGAACCCAGACACTTATCGCCATTTGATTTTTGATAAGCCTATTAAAATATAAATTAGGCGAAAGATTCCCTGTTCAATAAATGGTGCTGGATGAACTGGCTGGCAACTTGTAGAAGACTGAAACTGGACCCACACCTTTCTCCTCTAACAAAAATTGACTCTCACTGGTTAAATGACTTAAACTTAAGACATGAAACTATAAATATTCTTAGAGTGCAGGGGAAACACTTGAGAAAATCGGCCTGGGAGAATACTTCATGAGGAAGACACCCCGAGCAATTGAAGCAACATCAAAAATACATTACTGGGATCTGATCAAATTAAAAAGCTTCTGCACTGCCAAGAACACACTAAGTAGAGCAAATAAATAGCCCTCAGAATGGGAGAGGATTTTTGCAAATTATACTTCTGACAAAGGTCATCTAATAACCAGAATCCACAGAGAACTCAAACTTAACATTAAGCAAAAAACAAGTGATCCCATTTCATTGTCGGCAAGAGACATGAACAGAAGCTTCTCTGAAGAAGACAGTAGTATGGCCTACAGACACATGAAAAAATGCTCATCATCTTTAATCATCAGAGAAATGCAAACCAAAACCTCTCTGAGATACCAACCATCTAGCTCCAGTAAGAGTAGCCCACATCACAAAATCCCAAAACTAAAGATGTCGACGTGGATGTGAGGAAAAGGGAACACTTCTGCACTGCTGGTGGGAATGCAAGCTAGTGCATTCCTTTTGGAAGGAAGTTTGGAGAACACTCAGGGATCTAAATGTAGACCTGCTGTTTGATCCTGCAATTCCTCTTCTAGCTGTATATCCAAAGGACCAAAAATAATTTGGCAATAAAGATATTTGCACCAGATTGTTTACTGCAGCTCAATTCATAATTGCCAAGTGATGGAAGAAGCCCAAGTGCCCAGTGATCCATAAATGGATTAATAAATTGTGGCATATGTATACCATGGAATGTTATGCAGCAATAAAAAAAATGGAGACTTTACCTCTTTTATGTTTACATGGATGGAGCTGGAACATATTCTTCTTAGTAAAGTATCTCAGGAATGGGAAAAAAAGTATCCAATGTACTCAGTACTACTGTGAAACCAATTTATAACAACTCACACTTGCATATGAAAAATGAAACACAACTTTAGCCTAGGATGAAGGAGGGAAGGGGAGGGAGAGGGATAGAAAGAGGGTGGGAGGGATAGTAGGGGGACCACAACTATGGAGCACATTGCAAGTACAAGTTGGTTCTATCATGTGTAGAACATAAATGTCCTAATGCTATAATTGGGTAAATGAGCTGAAAGCTATGCTGATTAGTATGATGTAAGCACTCCAATTTGTACAAATAATCAACACACTGAAATTGGCATAAATGTATTTATGATCTATGTACAAAAGACTTAATAAAAAAAATAGGTCCATTCTCTTCCTAGTTCATGGATATAATAAAATTCAGTACCTTGGTAAAAAAAAAAAAAAAAAAAGAGTTATGTTCAACAACAGAAGGCCTTGGCTCAGCACCTGTAGCACAGTGGTTATGGCACTGGCCGGATACACCCAGGTTGGCAGAGTCAAACCCGGTCTGGGCCAGCGAAACAACAATGACAACAGCAAAAAAAATAGATGGGTGTTGTGGTGGGCACCTGTAGTCCCAGCTGCTTGGGAGGCTGAAGCAAGGGAATCACTCAAGCCCAGGAGTCTGAGGTTGCTGTGAGCTGTGATGCTAAGGCACTCTACCCAGGGCGACATATAAGACTCTGTTTCAAACAAACAAAAACAAACAAGAAAACAACAGAAGGCCTTTTCAAGATCCCTAAATTATAACCTGAGCACTGCTGTCTGCCCAGGGGCCTGAGGTTGAAAGTAGTTACCTTTGTTCTTGGTTTATCTGTCTGGCTGCCATTCTATTTTTTTTTTTTTTCTGAAGCTCTCCCCTTCTGAAAAATTCTCCCTCTGGATATGCATTTTAATATGGTGTTGTCTGGTGGGTTTAATTGACAGACACGCTGAAAAAGACCTGTGGGTGCCTAATATCCCAAGATGCCTTAATGAACATTTAGGAAGACAGGCGATGATTTGCCTTCATTGAAAGGAAGGTGGAAGATTTTATATATATATATATATATATATATATATATATATATAACACACATTCTTTTATTCCTTTCTTTTCTGCCTTCAACTTTTTTTTTTTTTTTTTGTAGAGACAGTCTCACTTTGTCGCCCTCGGTAGAGTGCCATAGCGTCACAGCTCACAGCAACCTCCAACTCCTGGACTTAGGCAATTCACTTGCCTCAGCCTCCCAAGTAGCTGGGACTACAGGTGCCTGCCACAACACCCGGCTATTTTTTGTTGTTGTTGTTGCAGTTTGGCCTGGGCCGGGTTTGAACTCGCCACCCTCCGCATACGGGGCCTGCGCCCTACTCACTGAGCCACAGGTGCTGCCCTCAACTTTTTCCTTTAACTGCTCTCTTTTTCCACCAGAGCCAATTTCTGGTGGTCTAGTGGCTATAAAAGTTAAAAAAAATTTTTTTTTATTTAAGAAAAAAAATAATAAAAGACCAGAGCCAAGAAAAGGGGAGCGATAGATGACGTGTTCCCGGACTGCCGCCCCACACTCTGGCTAATAAAGGGAAAAGTTGGCCAGAGGTCAATGGTTTGGGCGAAGATACTGTCGTGGCTTGGCTTCCAGAATGGAAACCGGTAGAGCAGCGGAGAGAAGCGGCCCCAGGGCCAGCGGGCTGCGGGAAGGGGGGCCGCTCCCCGGGAATGAGGCGGCCCAGCACCCTTCCTTCCCCACGGGGGAGGCAGCCTCCCTCCCGGACCTCGTCGGAGGTGGAGGCGGCGCCCGGTGAGAGGCTCGGCTGGGACACCCGGGGCCGGCGACAGGCAAGTTCTGGAGGGAAGTTGGCAGGCGCCGCTCCTCCCCTGCTCGCCCCCTCCACTCTCCACCCTCCCCGGGCGATAGGGCGGCGGGGGGATGGGGAGACTGGCCTCGTGTTTTGGAACAGCTGCAGCCGGCGCAGGGCCCGCCTGGAATGCGGGGACAGGCTGCGCACCAGGACTTTTATGGAAACTCGCAGCCGGGGACGGCGGCGGCGGCGGCCAGAGGGCTCTGGGCGGCTGGGGCGGAGGTGGCAGCGGCCAGAGCGCCGGACCCCGACCCACACCCAGGTGCGGGACGCGCCCAGTCTCTCCGTCGCTTGCCGCCGGCTCCTGGCAGGTAAGAAGAGTTCAGGGAACGTGGGATCGCGCCCTGCAGATCGGCCCCCCGCGCTGGGGCCCCGGCCTGAGCCGCTCGGGGGCGCCGGGTGCCGGCCGGGGTGCCCTCGCTGTCGCTGCGTTCACTGGCCCTCAGCTCCCCGGCGCCCTGGAGGCTGAGTTTCTCTGCTGGCGGGAGACCCTGTGTGCGACGGGTGGGTGTCAGTTCCCTTGCCTAGTCCTTCGGGTCCCAGCGGGGAAGTTCGGCGTCGCGCTCGCTGTCTGCGTCTCCGCCAGCGGCGCCTGTTATTTGTAAGGCACGGTCCCTGCTGGGCCCCTCTGCAGGACGCGAGCGGCGCGACTTCCAGCCCGCACCTTCCCCCACCCGGTCTGCGGACCGGCCCTGCCGCGACTCCGCGGGCGCGGGGCGCTGGCGGCTGGAAGTCGCGGGGCCGCCCGAGCTGGGGGGAGGGACAATGTGAGCACCTCGGAGAACTCCCAGTCCAGGTGCTGTGTGAAAACGCCAGGCCATTGCAGCGGTTTCTGACTGTGACACGCTCCACGAATGCTGAAAATGTACTGTTACGGGCATTTGTGCAGAGAATAACCAAGTGGAGCGTTGGTTACCGCAATGACTTGGAGACACTCAGTTTACATTTACTAAAGGCCATAACATGAACTAAGAGTAGGGAGGGAAATAGATAACAAGGTAAAAATAGCACGAAGATATGTCCTAACAAAATGTCCGTCCTTGAGAAAGAAGCGGAGAAAATAAGCAAGCCGTCATGAGAAAGAAATTAGTTCTCTGACCAAAGCAATGGGAGCGTCGTCCATCGGCTAAATTTTGTTAATGAATTCATGTAATAGGAGCGCATTGACCTGCGAGTCACCACGTAACTATGTGTTGGGGAGCGTGACTTAAAACTGAAGTATTTCTACCATGTTAGTCACACGCTACTGAGCGGACTCCTCCATGTCCCCCTCTGATATTTTTCCTTTACAGGTTAAACTGCTGGGTAAGAAAACTCAAAATACACGGCTCTGGAAATCTTCTGAGTTTTAGGGTGTTGGTAAGGGATAAATAAGTAATTAATTAAATGAAAGAAAGGTTTATTGGGAAAGGTATATTTGGTATAAGTGAACTTTGATTATCCAATGTAGCTAGTAAGGATTTTTCTTCCATGTAGCTATGAACATCCTATTTTTGAAGGTATTTTACCTTTTCACTGATGCTCCTGAGGAATAATTTAACGTGTGCAAGTCTGTATTTTATCGCCCTTCAAGATCCCTAGGCAAAAACCACAACTAAATTCTTTTAAATTCAGTTTTCCTCATTTTAGCTATTGCACTTTTAAATCCACTTTAAATGCAAAGGTAGTGAATAGCAGTTTTTCCTGCTCACCTTAAAATGGAATCTGTGCTATTTTTGAAAATTTGACATGTAAGGCTGATCATTGTCAAAATGTATGTCATCTTGAGATGACTATATTTAGCACCATCTAAGGAATGCATTATCTAGGTTTTTGAACAGTATTTTTCCCCTGAAATTTCACTTGAAGTATTTAGGTTAGGGTTTCATTTGTGAACAGAATTAAAACTATATATGTATGGGGGCGGCGCCTGTGGCTCAGTGAGTAAGGCGCCGGCCCCATATACCGAGGGTGGCGGGTTCAAACCCAGCCCCGGCCAAACTGCAACAAAAAAATAGCCGGGCGTTGTGGCGGGCGCCTGTAGTCCCAGCTGCTTGGGAGGCTGAGGCAAGAGAATCGCGTAAGCCCAAGAGTTGGAGGTTGCTGTGAGCTGTGTGACGCCACCGCACTCTACCCGAGGGCGGTACAGTGAGACTCTGTCTCTACAAAAAAAAAAAAAAAACTATATATGTATGTTTGGAAGAGAATAATTGGGGATTTCAATTCTTTAGAACTCAAGTGGCCTACACTAACATACTTCATTTATGAAAAGAACAAAATAATCTACCCTACCTTTTTTATTTGTTTTGAGACGAGTCAATCTGTTGCTGGGGTAGAGTGCAATGGCATCATTGTAACTCACAGCAACGTCAGACTCCTAGGCTCAAGTGGTCCTTTTGGCCTCAGCCTCACAAGTAGTTGGGAGTATAGGCCCAGGCCACCACACCCTGCTAAATTTTCTATTTTTAGTAGAGGCTGGGTCTCCCTTTAGCTCAGCCTGGTTTTGAACTCTTGAACTCAAGAGACCTTCCCGCCTTGGCTTCCCAGAGCACTAAGGTTATAGGCATTAGTCACTGTGCCCTGCCATCCTTGTTATCTTTTAAATGTCCTAACTGCAAAAAATGGAGTACTATTTAAGTAAAAATATGAGATTTTTATATGTCTAAAAGAAAACAATGCAAGAAATGTGGAAAAGTATGTAACAGGGGCAAATACCTAAAGTTTAGTTTTTACAGAACAGTGGGCTTTCATTGTATTTTATAACTGTGGGGACCACGCACACAAAATCTTGGTAGTTTCGTAATTGAGAGAAAATGACTTACAACATTCTTAACAATTTCACGTTTCTGTTCTTATTTAATCAATCTGCAGTCTACATCACCGGTGTCATTTCTGCCATGTTCTGTTTCTTCTGATTTTATAATGGCATAGTATATTCCATACAATTGGAATTGTGACATTTGCTTTTTCTGTTTTAATACTGAATATAGGCTCAGTGCCTGTAGCACTGTGGTTACAGTACCAGCCACATACACTGAGGGTTGTGGGTTCCAACCTGGCCCCGGGCCAGCTAAACAACAACATCTGCAACAAAAAAATGGCTGGGCATTGTGGTGAGCACCTGTAGTCTTAAAAAGCTGAGGCAAGAGAATTGTTTAAACCCAGGAGTTTGAGGTTGCTGTGAGCTGTGACACCACAGCACTCTACTGAGGGAGACATGGTGAGACTCTGTCTCAAAAAAAATTAAAAAAATAAATACTGAACATATAGGGGCCGGGCACGGTGGCTCACACCTGTAATCCAGCACTCTGGGAGGCCCAGGTGGGCAAATTGCTTGAGCTCACGAGTTTGAGACCAGCCTGAACCAGAGCAAGACTCCGTCTCTAAAAAATAGCCAGGCATTTGTGGCAGGGGTCTGTAGTCCCAGCTACTCAGGAGGATCACTTGAGCCCAAGAGTTTGAGGTTGCTGTGAGCTATGAGCCATGGCACTCTACCAAGGGGCAACAAAAGTGAGACTCTGTCTCCAAAAAACATAAATAAATAAATATTGAATATGTAATTTGGCTTAACTTACAGTAGTGTACTTTATACACTTAAGGATGGGTAGATTTGTACTTAGAAATCCACCTTAACCTTTAGTTGTAATATGTATAATAAACTTAATACAAAAAAACCCCTTAATACATCAGATTATATCCATGGTTAAAAATTATGGAGAATAGCAAAAGTGGTTTTCATAACCGAACACACCTACTGTTAGTATTTTGATACAGTCTTGCTAGTCTTTTTCCCAGGCATAGATAATTTTTCTTGCACTGTCATAGCTCAGTGAAACAACATATGTGAAAGCATCTGATGCAGTGTCTCCCATCTAGTAAGTGATTTTTTTTTCCTTCCCCCTTTTTTCCTTCTTGATCTCTCTTCCTTTTTGCTCAGATTAGAAGACAAGCGGACTGGGGCCCCTTAGGCCGGGTTTGGAGGTGGATGACTCAGCCTCCCCTTTACTCCTTCCAGTTTTCTCAGTGCTGTCTAGTCATTTAGATCAGGGCCACAGACTGATAATCAAAACGACACTTCAGCCACCGACATGTTTGAAAATTGACACATTTGCGGGCGGCGCCTGTGGCTCAGTCGGTAAGGCGCCAGCCCCATATACTGAGGGTGGCGGGTTCAAACCCAGCCCTGGCTGAACTGCAACAAAAAAATAGCCGGGCGTTGTGGTGGGTGCCTGTAGTCCCAGCTACTCGGGAGGCTGAGCCAAGAGAATCGCTTAAGCCCAGGAGTTGGAGGTTGCTATGAGCTGTGTGATGCCACGGCACTCTACCCAGGGCCATAAAGAGAGACTCTGTCTCTACAAAAAAAAAAAAAAAAAAAAAATTGATACATTTGCATTAAAATATGGATTTACATCCTCTCTTGAAAAATGGGAAAGTCTGAGCAAATTGGCTCCACAGTTTGCCCAGCAACAACGCACTATAACTAAGTACGGCTGCGCCCCCCCACACGCCACCCACTCCATTTGAAATAGTCTCCAAGATTCTCTATTGTTTTACAACTAGTCACCTCACTGACATTCCATGTCAATGACATGACATACTACTACCTTACATTACATTTACATTACCTGATCCTAGACAAGTGAGTATTCAGTGCCCTGATCTACGTATTAGGGCAAGTTCACATGATGTATGATGTGAAGGAAAGTCTGTTGGACTTAGTGCTGCAACGTCTGGCTAATTTTTCTATTTTTAGTAGAGACAGGGTCTCTTTCTTGCTCAGGATGGTCTTAAACTCCTGAGCTCAAGGAATCCTCCAGAGTTGGGCTTCCATGGTACTAGAAGCCACCTCCTACCTCCAATCTTTTTTTTTTGTAGAGACAGAGTCTCACTTTATGGCCCTCGGTAGAGTGCCATGGCCTCACACAGCTCAAAGCAACCTCCAACTCCTGGGCTTAAGCGATTCTCTTGCCTCAGCCTCCCGAGTAGCTAGGACTACAGGCGCCTTCCACAACGCCCAGCTATTTTTTGGTTGCAGTTTGGCCGGGGCGGGGCTTGAACCTGCCACCCTTGGTATATGGGGCTGGGCTTCAACCCACCACCCTCGGTATATGGGGCTGGCGCCCTACTGACTGAGCCACAGGCGCTGCCCCCTCCAATCTTATTCTTTTTTTTTTTTTTTTGAGACAGAGTCTTACTATGTTGCCCTCAGTAGAGTGCCGTGGCGTCACAGGTCACAGCAACCTCAAACTCTTGGGTTTAAGCAATTCTCTTGCCTCGCCTCAGTCTCCCAAGAAGCTGGGACTACAAGCATCTGCCACAATGCCAGGCTATTTTTTGTTGCAGTTGTCATTGTTGTTTAGCTGGCCAGGGCCGGTTTTGACCTGCCAGCCTCAGTGTATGTGGCTGGCACTGTAACCACTGTGCTACAGGGGCCGAGACATTTCCTGAAGGTTTTTGAGGTTTGTGTTAAATTATAAGTTAGTTGAGTGAGGAACTAAATCACTGGGAAGCAACTGATCCCCTAGGCTCGAGGAAGGCACCAGAGAGTCTACAGGTGTACAGATGAGTATCAGAGAGTAAGGAAGTACAAAATGTGAACTAGAGAACAGAAGTCTTGGATCTTAGGTGTCTAGTGGAAAGTTAGGGTATGGCACATACCACTTTTCAATTCTCTATCAGGTATGATTGATGTTAGAGCCTTACGTGTTTCCAGATAGCAAATCAAACTACACTACTTCCAAGGCTTTTGCTGAGAGTTTTTGCCAAGAGACTGTTAACAACTTGAGAATAGAGATAGTGTCTATCTATACTCAGCAATGTATTTCTCAGTTCTCAGCAGAGTGCCTGGCACATAGTAGAATAAATACTTAATAAATACTTACTAATAAATATTTATTAATAAAGCTTAATAAATAAGCTTAATAAATACTAGTGTGATAAACAGTATGGTCTGTGTGTGTCATATCCTGCATAATGGTAATCATAACAATAGTCCTGCATTATATCCAGACAATCTTTAACTATGTATCAGGTGCTTCATCTTGAAGAAGGAAAGACTTATTTATTCAGCGGTTATTATATATGTCTTCCACGTGCCGGGTGTGTGCTAGCTGCTGTGGACACAATGGCACACACTTGGTGGGGGCTCAGGCCTGTAATCCCAGCACTTACAGATTGAAGCAGGATAATTGCTTGAAAAATTAGCTGGGCGTGGTGGTGTGCCCCTGTAGTTTCAGCTGTTTGGGAGACTAGGGCAGGAGGATTGCTTGAACCCAGGAGTTTGAGGTTGCAGTGAACTATGACGATGTCACTCTGCTCTAGCTTGGGTGACAGAATGACGCCTTGCCTCAAAATAAACAAATAAACAAATGAATGAATGAATAAATAAATAAAAATAAAATAAAAGGGAAATAAGCTTGGCTAAATACAACTCCTGTTCACATGTCACACAAGGTAAAATAACTGTTTCTCACTTACCCAATACCATTTTTTTTTTCTTTTTTGCAGTTTTTGGCCGGGGCTGGGTTTGAACCTGCCACCTCCAGCATATGGGGCTGCCCCCCCTACTCCTTTGAGCTACAGGCACCTCCCCTCAATACCATTTTTTTGGTTTTTTTTTTTTTTTTTTTTGAGACAGAGTCTCACTATGTTGCCCTTCATAGAGAGCCATGGTGTCACAACTCACAGCAACCTCAAACTCTTGGGCTTAAGTGATTCTCTTGCCTCAGTCTCCCCAAGTAGCTGGGACTACAAGGCACCCGCCACAATGCCTGGCTACTTTTTTTGTTGCAGTTGTCATTGTTGTTTAGTTGGTGGGTTCGAACCCACCAACTTGGGTGTATGTGACTGGTGCCATAACCACTGTGCTATGGGTGCCGATCCCCCAATACCATTTTCTATTGCAAACTGCTGAGTAAAATCACTTAATATAGAGAATACTGTCGATCATGGTTTTTTAGCTTCCGACATATGTCTACCGTGCAGGATTGTCATTCTCAAATAACTGGATTAAAGGTTCTATTGACTATACCTATGAACTGACAAGTCCTTCCCCTCCTAGTTGTGCTCCTTTCTCTCATCAGCACCGGGTGATAGATAAGAATGTAGACTCTGGGGCGGCGCCTGTGGCTCAGTCGGGAGGGCACCGGCCCCATATACCGAGGGTGATGGGTTCAAACCCGGCCCCGGCCGAACTGCAACCAAGAAGTAGCTGGGCGTTGTGGCGGGTGCCTGTAGTCCCAGCTACTCGGGAGGCTGAGGCAAGAGAATCGCTTAAGCCCAGGAGTTGGAGGTTGCTGTGAGCTGTGTGAGGCCATGGCACTCTACCGAGGGCCATAAAGTGAGACTCTGTCTCTACAAAAAAAAAAAAAAAAAAAAGAATGTAGACTCCGTAGCTGGACCGCCTGCTTCCGCCCTGAGTCCACTGCTCCCTAGCTGTGTACTCTTGGGCAAAATATTTGATGTTACTAACTCTCATTTTCCCCATCTTTTACAATTTACATAAAACGTCAAATCCTATTAGGTAAACACTAAGATACTATTCTTATATTTATAGTTTATAAATTTTCATATACTGGGCTTGGAAATGTTTTCGAGAAAAGGTTTGATAATATTTACCTTAAACGTATTCGTGATCTATGTGTATATGACTTAATAAAAGGAAACCAAACAAAACAAAAATAAAAAATAAAAAAAGAGGTTTAGCTTTATTCTGCATTATCTACAAAGTCGAGGCAAGATAATTAAAAGAGGGATGAACTTGGGACGTGCATTTAATATCCCTAGCACAAGTGTGAAGGGCTGAATGGATAGAGTCTAGAAGATTATCTGTGAACCATTTGTGAATATCCAGAGAATAAAAGATGAAGACCTGAATCAAGCCCAATATAGTGAAAAACAAGGCAAATATAAAATCTACAGACATCAGTGATTATTGAAGTGACTGAGGAAAGAAATACACGCTGTTTGAAATTTTGCATACATGCACAAAACAGATGGCACTACTATTTACACAACCCAGAAAAATAAGAAGTAAGATGTGGGTTCTTTGATAATGTGCATACGTTTAGGTTTGTTAATTATTGTGACAGATGCCAGCAAATGAACATTTGTATACTTTGGATTCATTTCTTTTTCATATAATTCTTTTTCTGTATTTTTCTGAGAATGTCTAAACATGGGTAAATCATGTGTTTACTCTGTACTTGATCTTACTAATCTGTAAAATGATCTAAAAATAAAATTGGAAATATAAAAAAAAAATTTTATCTTGAGAGTGGGGGGGCTTTTGCCTGTAGTCCCAGCTACTCAGCAGGGGGAAGCAGGAGAATCACTTGAGCCCAGGAGTTTGAAACTGCGGTGGCTATGATTTTGCTACTGCACTTCAGCCTCGGTGATGGAGGGAGACCTGGTCTCTTACAAAAATAAAGGTATTTACTCTGAAGGGTTGTTGTGGAGAAGCAATGACATAATACTTGTTAACTACCTGGCACACAGCGAAGGCTCAATAAATGTTAGCTTGGATTATCATCATCATTAACTTCTTTCATACTGTGACCAAAGGATGTAATAGTGAGACAGTGGGTTTAGACAGGACAATACAACCAGTGACTATGCAATGGAGTTTTCCTGTGAAGTCAATAGGCCAAGTTCATACCTTTATGCTTGGGTTAGCTCAGATGGACAACTGAGTTAGCAAGAGAAATGCACTTGTTTCTACTAAGGCAGCGTCACACTTCTTTTTAACTATAAAGGAATATTTAAAGTTTTCCCCTCCAACATAAAAATATTGAAGAAATGGCAGTTCTGGGCCAGGTGTGGTGGCTCATGCCTATAATTATAGCACCGCAGGAGGCTAAGTGGGTGCCTTGAGCTCAGGAGTTCAAAATCAGCCTAAGCAAGAACAAGACCCTGTCTCTACTAAAAATAGAAAAGTTAGCCAGGCATTGTGGTGGACACCTGTTGTCCCACCTGTTTGGGTGGCTGAGATGGAAGGATAGCTTGTAATCCCAGCACTTTGGGAGGCTGAGGCAGGTAGATCGTCTGAGCTCATGAGTTTGAGACCAGCCTGAGCCAGAGCAAGAGCCGGTCTCTAAAAATAGCCGGGTGTTATGGTGGGTGCCTATAGTCCCAGCTATGGGGGGGCTGAGGCAAGAGATTCTTGAGCCCAAGAGTCTGAGATTCTGGTTAGGTGTGACACCAAGGCGCTCTACTAGGGGTGACAAAGTGAGACTCTGTCTCAAAAAATAAATAAAATTAAATAAAAATTAGGCATGGTGGTGTGCACCTTTAGTCCAGCAACCGGGGATACTGAGGCAGGAGGACTGCTTGAGTACAGCAATTTAAGGTTATGGTGAGCTATGTTATTATCACTGCACTCCAGGCTGGACAACAGAGTGAGACTTTGCCTCTCAAAGAAACAAATTGCTGGGCATGGTGGCTCATGCCTATAATCCTAGCACTCCAAAAAAAAAAGAAACAAATCATTTATAATTCAAAGCTTAGAAGCAACTGATATGTCAATGGGTAGGTGGATAGATAAAGTTTGATATTTAGGATATTAAGTATGAAATATCTAATTTCCTTAAGTACTAAGTTTGACACTTGATATATATATATATTTTTTTTTTTTTTTTTTTTTGAGACAGTGTCTCACTTTGTCTTCTGAGTAGAGTACTCTGGCATCACAGCTCACAGCAACCTCAGACTCTTGGGCCCAAGCGATTTTCTTGTCTCAGCCTCCCAAGTAGCTGAGACTACAGCACCTGCCGCAACGCCCGGTTATTTTTTGGTTGCAGCTGGCATTGTTGTTTGGCGGGCCCGGGCTGGATTTGAACCCACCAGCTCAGGTGTATGTGACTGGCGCCTTAGCTGCTTGAGCCACAGGCGCCGAGCCACACCTTCCTATTTTTAGAGACAGGAATCTCGCTCTAGTCTCGAACCTGTGAGCTCAGGCAATCCACCCACTTTGGCCTTCCACAGTGCTGGGATTATAGGCCTGAGCCACCTTGCCCTGCGAAAGTTGATATTTTTGATATATTGCTTGACACTTCTTGTTTTATTTTTATTGTGAAAGGACATCATCATTCTTTCACATGCACATTTTGGCTTATGTTTATCTTTCAAATTGTTTTTTAGAGCAATTTTTGTGAAACCATGGAAAAGTCGAAATTTTGTATTCTTTTTTCTTTCTTTTTTTTTTTTTTTTGAGACAGAGTCTCACTTTGTTACCTGGGTAGAGGGTGTCATAGCTCACAGCAATCTCAAACTCTTGTGCTCAAATGATTCCTTTGCCTCAGGCTCCTGAGTAGCTGGACTACAGGTGCCCGACACACCTGGCTGTTTTTAGAGACTGGTCTTGCTCTAGCTCAGGCTGGTCTCAAACTCTTGAACTCAAGCAATCCACCCACCTCAGCCTCCCAGAGTGCTAGTATTATGGGCATGAACCACACGCCCGGCCTTTTATTTTCAAATATGAGTTCCGTTGTGGAACCAATGCAGCTCAGACAGCTCAAAATATCAATGAAGTGTTTGGAAAGGATGTGGCCAAGGAATGCACAGTACATCAGTGGTTGGAGAATTTCCATTCAGGCGAGTTTAATCTTAAAAATGAGCCAGTTGAGTGGCCTAAGACCAAGGAGGATTATGCTAAGCTGAAAGCTGAGGTGAAAATGAATCAGTCTTTGGGTGGCGCCTGTGGCTCAGTGAGCAGGGTACCGGCCCCACATATGAAGGGTGGCGGGTTTGAACCCAGCCCCGGCCAAACTGTAACAAAAAATAGTCAGGCATTGTGGCAGGTGCCTATAGTCCCAGCTACTCGGGAGGCTGAGGCAAGAGAATTGCCTAAGCCCAAGAGCTGGAGGTTGCTGTGAGCTGTGACACAACGGCACTCTAGCAAGGCTGACAAAGTGAGACTCTGTCTCAAAAAGAAAACGAATCAGTCTCAGTCTACACCTGCATTAGCAGCAAGGTTTAATGTTACTCTTCCAACAATTCTGGGCCATTTTAAACAAACTGGCAAGTAAAGAAGCTAGATAGATGGGTCTCTGTGAATTAAATGAGCATCAAAAGAGAAATCGTCTTGAAGCTTGCCTTTCTTTGCTATCACAACATAAAAATGAACTATTTCTATATCGTTTTGTTATGAAAAATGGATTCCTTTTGACAATTGCAAGCATCTGGCACCATGGTTGGATAAGGATCAAGTGCTGAGGGTGGCGCCTGTGGCTCAAAGGAGTAGGGCACAGGCCCCATATACCGGAGGTGGTGGGTTCAAATCTGGCCCCGGCCAAAAACTGCAAAAGAAACTCCTGAACTGGCATAAAGTTGAGTTAATTAATAAATATTAAAAAAAAAAGAAGAAGAAAAAGGATTAAGTGCTGAGACACAGTCCAAAACTGAATATTCATCAAAAAGGCTAACGCTGTCTGTCTGGTGGTCCGGAGCTGGTGTTATCCCCTATAGTTTCATGCAACCTGGTCAATTACAGCAGATGTCTAGTGCAACCAATGGAACAAAATGATGAGGATGCTTATGATTAAGCAGTGGAGATTGGTCAGTAGAGACAGGAGGCCAATCCTCTTGCAAGACAAAACCACATGTCATACAAACAGCCGTGCTCAAACCAGAGGCTGGACTAGGAAACTTTCTGTCGTCCACTGTATTCACCAGACCTTGCACCAATTGAAAACCACTTCTTCCAGCCTTTGGACCACTTCTTGCAAGGAAAAATAGTCAATTTCAACAAGCTGTGGACATACCTTTTGTGATTTCGTCACTACTCATTCTCCAGACTTCTCTGCTGACATACGAGTAAACAAGCTACTGTTAAGATGGCAAAACTGTGTCAATAGTTTAGGCACAAGCCTTTTTTTTTTTTTTTTTGAGGCAGAGTCTCACCTTGTCACCCTGGGTAGAGTGCTGTGGCATCACAGCTCACAGCAACTCAAACTCCTGGGCCCAAGCGAGCCTCCTGCTTCACCCTCCCAAGTAGCTGGGACTACAGGATCCCGCCACAAAAACCCAGCCATTTTTTGGTTGCAGTTGTCATTGTTGTTTGGCAAGCCCAGGCTGGGTTCTAACCAGCCGTTGAGCTATAGGCACGGAGCCATTTAATAGGCTTTTGATTCAAAATCGAATATTTAATAACCTAATACACCCAGGCAATGAAATATTAATGCTGAAGAAAGAAATGAGCTATTATGTCATGAAAAGACACGGAGAAATCTTACATCCGTGTTACGTTAAAAAAGTCAGTATGGGGTGGCACCTGTGGCTCAAGGAGTAGGGTGCCGGCTCCATATACCAGTGGTGGTGGGTTCAAACCCAGCCCTGGCTAAAAACTGAAAAAAAAAAAAAAAAAAAACCAGTATGGGCAGTGCATGTGCCTCAAAGGAGTAGGGCGCTGGCCCCACATACCAGAGGTGGCAGGTTCAAACCCAGCCTCAGTCAAAAACTGCAAAAAAAGAAAGTCAATATGAAAAGGCTACAAACAGGTTGTGCCTGTGGCTCTGTGAGTAGGGCGCTGGCCCCATATACTGAGGGTGATGGGTTTGAACCTGGCCCTGGCCAAACTGCAACAACAAAAAAAATAGCTGGTAGGGCGGCGCCTGTGGCTCAGTGAGTAGGGCGCTGGACCCATATGCCGAGGGTGGCGGGTTCAAACCCAGCCCCAGCCAATCTGCAACAAAAAAATAGCCGAGCGTTGTGGAGGGCGCCTGTAGTCCCAGCTGCTCGGGAGGCTGAGACAAGAGAATCACTTAAGCCCAAGAGTTAGAGGTTGCTGTGAGCCGTGTGATGCCACGGCACTCTACCCGAGGGCGGTACAGTGAGACTCTGTCTCTACAAAAAAAAAAAAAAATAGCTGGGCATTGTGGCGGGCACCTGTAGTCCCAGCCACTCAGGAGGCTGAGGCAAGAGAATCGCCTAAGCTCAAGAGCTAGAGGTTGCTGTGAGCTGTGCCGCCACAGCACTCTACCGAAGGTGACAAAGTGAAGACTCTGTCTCTATAAAAACAAAAAAGAAGAAAGAAAAGGCTACAAACTATATGTTTCCAACTATCTGACATTCTGGAAAAGGCAAAAAACAATAGAAAGATCAGCGGTGCCCCAGGTTAGGGCAGAAAGGGTGAGTAGTTGGAACATGGAAGATTTTAGAGCAGCGAAACTACTCCATATGATACTATAATAGTAGATACATGTCATTATACATTTGTCCAAAACCACAGAATGTACAACACCCTGATGTAAACTATGGTTTCTGGGTAATAATGATGGATCAATAGGTTCATCAGTTATAACAAATTTATCACTCTGGCGGGGGATGTTGAGAATGGGGAGGTTATGCATTCTTGGGGGAATAGATTACAGAAAACCTTTGTACCTGTGGTGGCACCTATAGCTCAGTGGTTAGGGCACCGGCCACATGTACTGAGGCTAGCGGGTTGGAACATAGCCCGGGCCAGCTAAAACAACAATGACAACTGAAACAACAATAAAACATAGCCGGGCTGGGGCGGCGCCTGTGGCTCAGTCGGTAGGGCGCCGGCCCCATATACCGAGGGTGGCGGGTTCAAACCCGGCCCCAGCCAAACTGCAACCAAAAAATAGCCGGGCGTTGTGGCGGGCGCTTGTAGTCCCAGCTACTCGGGAGGCTGAGGCAAGAGAATCGCTTAAGCCCAGGAGTTGGAGGTTGCTGTGAGCTGTGTGAGGCCACGGCACTCTACCGAGGGCCATAAAGTGAGACTCTGTCTCTACAAAAAAAAAAAAAAAAAAAAAAAAAACATAGCCGGGCATTGTGGCAGGCACATGTAGTCCCAACTACTTAGGAGGCTGAGGCAAGAGAATGGCTTACACCCAAGAGTTTGAGGTTGCTATGAGCTGTGACATCACGGCACTCTACCTAGGACAACAGCTTGAGACTCTGTCTCAAAAAAAAAAATAGTCTATAAAATAAAAAGTTGTCTAGAAAATTCTAAAGGAAAAAATAAATGAAAGAACACAAAAAAGAAATCCAAACAGGAAAATGATAGACCTAAATCTGTTCATATCAATAATTACATTAAGTGTTAATGAACTGAATGCTGTGATTATTAATCAAAACAAATGATCAGAATTGATCCTTTTTTAAAAAGCAAGGTCCAGTTTTATGCTGTGTCTAAGAGATATACTTCACATATACAAACATAGTTAAGTTGGCAGCGCTTGTAGTCCAGTGGTTACGGTGCCAACTACATGCATGTGAACCTGGCCCCAGGCTGCTAAACGACGACAGCTACAACTAAAAAATAGCCAGGCATTGTGTTGGGTGCCTATAGTCTCAGCTACTTGGAAGGCTGAGGCAAGAGAAACGTTTAAACCCAAAGAGTCTGAGGTTGCTGTGAGCTGTGATGCCATGTAACTCTACTGAGGGCGACATAGTGAGACCTTGTCTCAAAGAAAACAAAAAAAGGTAAATTGAAGATAAATGGCTAGAAATTTAAAGCTTATGCTAACTGTAAACCTAAAAAAGTTGATGTGACTGTTTTAACATCAAGTAAGTGTAACACAATGAGGCAAGAAGAGGGAAATTTATTTTGATGAAAAGTCAACTCAAAAAGAAGATATTACAATCATGATATGTATGCACTTAAACAAACCTGAAATGTAACAAAAATGATAGAATTAAAGGGACCTTAGAAAATCCATGTAGTCGAGGCATGGTGGTTCATACCTATAATCCTAACACTTTGGGAGCACAAGGTGGGAGGATCTCTTAAGGCTAGGAGTTCAATACCAGTCTGAACAACATAGTAAGATTCTGTCTCTACAAAAAAATTATAAAAATTAGCCAGATGCAGTGAGCCCTGTAGTCCCAGCTAGTTGGGAGACTGATGCAGGGGAATCATTTGAGCCCAGGAGTTTGAGGCTGCAGTGAACTATGATGATGCCACAGTGCTCTAGTCAGGGCAACAAAGTGAGACCCTGTCTCAAAAAAACAAAACAAAACAAAACAAAAACAAAGAGAAGAGGCCAGTAGCAGTGGCTCACGCCTGTAATTCTAGCACTCTCTCTGGGAGGCTGAGGTCAGTTGGATTGCCTGAGCTCAGGAGTTCAGAGACCAGCCTGAGCAAGAGTGAGATCCCATCTCTAAAAATAGCCAGGCATTGTGGTGGGTACCTGTAGTCCCTGCTATTCAGGAGGCTGAGGCAAGAGGATTGCTTGAACCCAGGAGTTTGATGTTGCTGTGAGCTACGATGATGCCATAGCATTCTAACGAGGGTATCAGAGTAAGACTGTCTCAAAAATAAAATAAAATAAAAAAGAAAAGAGAAAACTCTACATAGATGATGATTGATAGAATTAGCCCCCAACCCCTGCTCAAATGAGTAAAGATACAAAAGATCTAAAATATGATCAACTGCCATAATCTAGTTGATATTTACAGAACCCAATAATTACAAAGTACACATTGTACAATACAATGTACAGAAAGTACACTTGATATGTTCACCAAGTCAAAAACTTTTAGGGATCTTTTAACACCATGCACCTTGTATTTTCTATACGGTGAATCGTGAGTAAAGCAGCTAATGGTTATCACAATTTACTACTTGCTCGGATTATGCCAATATTTTTTGAGGGTCAAATAACTGCTATTTCCATTTACAAATATGTATACTGTATTAAAAATAGTCAAAAATTCTTATAAATATGACATTTATTTCAGGTGAAAAAATATTCAGAGCCTCATAAACAGCCCAAGACTCCAAAGAACAAACATGAACGATATTTCCCAAAAGGCGGAGGTAAGTCTCCAAAGTGAAAAAAAGCAAATGAGGGAAATGTGGGGTTGATGATAGAATTGCTGAGAGGGAAGTTGTTTGGTGGAAAGGAAATATTCAGGAGTTCATAATTAATAACATCAAGTACAGATGGACAGCAAGCAGAGAGATAGTGGCTGGTTTGGGGCCAGTGATTTCACTTCCCTTCTAAGGCAGGAGGCATGATTTGTGAATGACAGTACAGCGAATGTATTGGCTAGCATCTTGAGTACAATTTTAAGTATCTTTTTTGTTGTTGTTGCAGTTCGCTGGGGCCGGGTTTGAACCCGCCACCCTCGGTATACGGGGCCGGTGCCCTACTCACTGAGCCATAGGCACCACCCCAATTTTAAATATCTTGATAACCATTAGAAATTATTCTTTTAGTATTTTAAAAAAATGTTCGCCCTATACTCACAGGGAGAAGATAATTCACTCTCAGGCGAAAAGATTTTTCTTAGCTTTTTCCTGGTTCTTGGCTGTAGGTACTGAGGTTGTAGTCAGAAGAGCTCAGCTGCTGACACTCAACATTATAAAGTTAGAAAACTCAAATGGTCAATGACACATGGTAGATTACAAAGTATGGGCTGGGCAGGGTGTGGTGGCTCACGCCTGTAATCTCAGCACTCTGGGATGCCAAGGGAGATGGATTACTTGAGCTCAGGAGTTCAAGACCAGCCTGAGCAAGAGTGAGATCCTGTTTCTACTAATAATAGAAAAACTAGCCCAGCATTGTGGTGGGCGCCTATGGTCCTAGCTACTTGGGAGGCTGAAGCAAGAGGATCTCTTCAACCCAGGAGCTTGAGGTTGTTGTGAGCTATGATGATGCCACAACAGTCTACCCAGGGTGACAGAGTGAGACTCTGTCTCCAAAAAAATAAAAGTCTGGGCTGGGTTTGCAATAGATTAATTAAGCAATTGGCCATTTTTCACTAGGAGAAAGAGATCAGTATTCTGAGGCACTGAAGTTTTATTTACTGAACTGCTTTTAGAGATTGGGTTAATTTTCAAAATGATGGAAATAGTTTGTTTTCCAAATGTTAGAGAAAATCTTTCCTCCAGTTTTCTATCACATTCCTTTTGGGAAAGGTCTTTTCCCATTTGGGAATTTTCTTTTTAAAGACCATCCCACCAGGCTTGGTGGCTCATGCCTATAATCCTAATGCTCTGGGAGGTGAAGGCAGGTGAATCATTAGAGTTTAAGAGCTGGAGACCAGCCTGAGCAAGAATGAAACCTGGTCTCTAAAAATAGCCAGGCGTTGTGGTAGGTGCCTAGAGTTCCAGCTACTCAGGAGACTAACGCAGGGGATCACTTGAGCCCAAGAGTTTGAGGTTGCTGTGAGCTGTGATGCCACCTCACTACCGAGGGCCACGAAGTCAGAGTCTGTCTTAAAAAAAAAAAAAAATTAAGGGTGGTGCCTGTGGCTCAGTGAGTAGGGCACCGGCCCCATATACTGAAGGTGGTGGGTTCAAACCTGGCCCCAGCCAAACTGCAACCAAAAACAGCTGGGCATTGTGGCCGGCACCTGTAGTCATCCCAGCTACTCCGGAGGCTGAGGCAAGAGTATTACCTAAGCCCAAGAGCTGGAAGTTGCTGTGACCTGTGATGCCACGGCACTCTACCAAGGCCAACAAAGTGAGACTTTGTCTCTGAAAAAAATTAAAAATTAAAAATTAAATAAAGCCCATCCTACATGGAATGATACAGTCATCACACCCATTTCTGACATGATTTAAGGGAGTTATATTCGGGGAGCACAACAGTAGTGACAACATAAATCACTGTGCACACACACCTTGGGACGCCTCAGCCACAAATGGGGAGTATAAAATTGGCCTTTAGTTTTACTTACATTAAACATAGTAATGGAAATCAACAAGTATGCAATAGGTGAGTTAGACTTTAAACTTTAAAAACTTTTGCTTTGTTTTCAACTTTGCCTAATTTTCTGAAATTAAACTGGGTACCTTTTTTTTTTTTTCTATGTTGCCCTTGGTAGAGTGCAGTGGCTTCACAGCTCACAGCAACCTCCAACTCCTGGGGTTAGGCGATTCTCTTACCTCAGCCTCCTGAGTAGCTGTGACTACAGGCACACACCACAACACCTGGCTATTTTTAGAGATGGGGTCTCACTCTTGCTCAGTCTGGTCTCAAACTCGAGAGCTCAGTTGATCGGCCCACCTCAGCCTCCCAAAGTGCTAGGATTACAGGAGTAAGCCACCACACTCAGCCTTACAGGTTGTTTTTAAATTAGAATTTAGTATCTGATTTTTATATCTTAGTGGTCTTCAGCTTCCATGGAACACTACTTACTTTTTAGTAAGTATCTAATCAGGTTGTGGTGGTTCAAATTAAGGTTTCAAAGTCATTTCTATTTTCTGTTTCAATAATTTTTTTATATTTGTTTATTCTCATCTATCTTTACCTAATTTCTTATCTTTTTAAAACTTTCTTCTCTTTATTTTCTTCTAATTAAGATTCTGCTTTCTTCATCCAAACCTATCCCAAAAACCTATGTGCCAAAACTTGGCAAAGGTGATGTAAAGGATAAGTTTGAAGCCATGCAGAGAGCCAGGGAAGAAAGAAATCAAAGGCGATCTAGAGATGAAAAGCAAAGAAGAAAAGAACAATATATTAGAGAGAGAGAATGGAACAGGAGAAAGCAGGAGGTTATTTTATTTATTTAATTTTACTTTATTCTTGTGAAACTATTTTCATTTTTGAAATTTACATTTTATTATTCACATAATCATATTTATATAAACTATAATTTAAAATACTTTTCTGTGTTTGTAAGCTATTGTAAATTCTGCATATACTATAATTTAGCCTAATTTTTAGACTTGGGCTCATATTAATTTATATTATTATCTAGATTAAAGAAATACTTGCTTCTGATGATGAGGAAGCCCTGTCTGCTAAGGTGGAAAAGGCTTACGTCCCAAAGTTAATAGGTAAGAACCTTGAGGGGTCAATTGTAAATTAAATGGCAAAAAAAGAACCGTAACAAAGTATCAAACTTTTTTTTTTCTTTTTGCATATTCTTAGGAACTGTTAAAGGTAAATTTGCTGAAATGGAGAAACAAAGACAAGAGGAACAAAGGAAAAGAACAGACGAGGAACGAAAACGCAGAATTGAGCAGGACATGCTAGAAAAGAGGAAAATAGAGCGTGAATTAGCTAAAAGGGCTGAGCAGGTACCACCACCACATATCAAGTTGGCGTTTGTTTCTGAAACTAATTGTGCAAAGTAGAACTAATCAGTATGTTGCCTAATTAAAATACTTTAATACAACATAAAGCTATTAAGTAGCAGCTAACCTGGAAACAAGCCTTAAGTAAAAATATGTAATATTGGATACCTACAAAGATAAGGGCAGAATGTGCCTAGGTGAAGACAGAATAGTGACAAGGTTTTCGTCATATATAATCTGAGCATTCTGTCCACATTTCCTCACATTGTCCACATGGCTATTTTTCTTGACCTATTAGAGGATTCTACAAAGATGTAAGGTTACTTTCACAACCTATCTACCAGCACCTAAGAAAACACCAGTCCTTTCAGGGCAATACTTTTAAATACTGGATTTTTGAAGCACTCTTTGAATGCCTTATGTCTTTTGTGTGCCCTTCAGTTTCCAATACCTTTCTAAAAAGAAAAGTGACAGCAGAAGGAAAGCACCTGCTGCACTTACAGGCCAAGGAATCTGTTTCCCTGGCTTTGCAGACAGCCACGCCTATGGGACACATGGCCACTAGTGTGGTGGCATAGGATGACATATGCCTGGTGAACTATAAAAAAGAATGAGAATTTTCTTTTCTTTTTTTTTTTTTTGTGGTGGCTGGGTTTGAACCCGCCACCTCCGGCATATGGGACCGGTGCCCCACTCCTAGAGCCACAGGTGCCGCCCAAGAATGAGAATTTTCTATATTTTATTATTTTGTGCCTTCTTATCTGAAGAAAGTATGCTATACACTTTACTACTACCTCTTCTCGTTACTAAAGATAGCATTAATTTTGTAATAAAATTTCATAGGAGCTAAAATTTTAATGTAGGAGAATTATAAATTATATATCATAAATATAAAATATCTAGACATGTAATTATAGTTGTAACATAATTATATCATACATTATAAAATAAGGAAACAAAATTATAGTAAAATATATAACGTGGTGTTTGGCAGAAAGCATTGAGCATGTACATGGGATTTGTCTAGTTCTCTTAAATCTTGTGTCCTTTTTCGGTAGTGATTATTCCCTAGACCAGTGTTTTTCAACCTTCTTTTATCTCATGGCATACTTGAACCTATAGTTAAACTTCCACAGCATTCTTAAATTATTTTGATCCAAAAAAGAGTAAAAAAAAAAAAAAGAATATATTCACTGCGCTTTGAACTTCTTTTGAAAATAATTTAATTAATACTCTTTTTTAGTTTGAGAGCCAGAAAGTCTCACTCTCTCACCCTGGGGTTGCCTGCTGTGGCATCATCATAGCTCACGGTAACCCCAGGCTCCTGGGCTCAAGCATCCTTCCGCTTCAGCCTCCCAAGCAGCTGGAACTACAGGCTCCCACCTTGACATCCAGAAAGTTATTCTATTTTTTAGCAGAGATGAGGTCTCACTTTTGCTCAGGCTGGTCTCGAATTCCTGAGCTCAGGCAATCTACCAGCCTCCCTGCGTGCCAGGATTATTATAGGCATAAGCCACTGAGCCTGGCCTCAAATATAATTTATTATATCTTTAAATACAAGGAGTGGAGGATGGGATAGGTAGTTAAGAAGAGTCTTCTTGTTTTTGTTTGTAGAGACAGGAGTTCTCTGTTACCGAGGCTGGAGGACAGTAGCTCCATCATAGCTGACGATAGCCTACAGTTCCTGGGCTCAGGTGATCTTCTTGGTTTAGCCCCCCACAAAGCTAGACTACAGGAATGTGCCACCACGCTTGACTCCCCCTACCCACTTTTTTTTTTGGTAGAAGCAGAATCTCATTGTGTTGTCCAGGCTGGTCTTAAACTCCTGGCTTTAAGTGATACTCCTGCCAGCCTCCCAAAGTGCTGGGATTACAAGTGTGAGCCACTGCACTCAGTTCAAGAAGAGTCTTTTTTTCCTTTTTTCTTTTTTTTTTTTTGACACAGAGTCTCACTATGTTGCCGGGCCTGCCAAACAACAATGACGGCTGCAACCAAAAAATAGCAGGGCGTTGTGGTAGGCGCCTGTAATCCCAGCTACTTGGGAGGCGGAGGCAGGAGAATCGCTTGAGCCCACGAGTTGGAGGTTGCTGTGAGCTGTGATGCCATGGCTCTTTACCCAGGAGGACAGCTTGGGGCTCTGTCTCAAAAAAAAAAAAAAAAAAAAAAGGATTCCTGAGTCAGGGGAATCAGTTGAAAATCTTGTTGACCTCCCAGTTTATCAGAATTTTGTTAGAATCAAATGCCAGTAAAATTTGAGGAAGAACCTTGATTTGGTATTATTTGGTCATATTCGAGGCTACCCCGATGGGCAAAGTTAAAGCCTGTCTACTTAGAAAGAGAGATGTTATTGGTGAGGGAGGGGATGTTGGAAAGAGAGGGTAGGAAAGGAAGTGGGTTGAGAAGGAGCAAACACAGTTTCCTTTCCATAAAGCAAAACATACAGTTGGTAAGCAACTCTTCAATGGTAGCTTCTGAACATCAGTATTATAATTAAATTGATTATCTGTTCTCTATTAATATGCTGACACCATATCCACTTAGACAAACTTATTTTTTTCTTGTTTGTTGGAGGAAAAAAGTATTCTATCTTTGTTGTTTGGGTAACAGCTTAAAATGAGCAAAGAAGGGCTTGGCACAGTGATTATGGCACCGGCCCCATGCATCGAGGCTGGCAGGTTAGAACCCAGCCCGGGCCAGCTAAACAACAATGACAACTGCAACAACAACAAAAAAATAGCCAGGTGTTGTGGTGGGCGCCTGTAGTCCCAGCTACTTGGGAGAAGAGGCAAGAGAATCGCTTAAGCCCAAGAGTTTGAGGTTGCTGTGAGGCTGTGACATCATGGTATTCTACTTAGGGCGACAGCTTGAGACTCTTTTCTCAAAAAATGTTTTTTTCTTAGTGTAATAAATCTTTCAATAAAACCATCACATTTACATAGGAAATCAATATTAATATTAACAAGGAATTCTGTAACAAAATTATTCTGAAAAAAATAAGTTATTTTGTAGTGTACACTTTGTCGCCCTCAGTAGAGTGCTGGTGCTGTCACAGCTCACAGCAACCTCCAGCTCTTGGGCTTAGGCAATTCTCTTGCCTCAGCCTCCCAAGTAGCTGGGACTACAGGTGCTCACCACAACGCCCAGCAATTTTTGTTGTTGTTGTTGTTGTTTCAGTTTGCCAGGGGCTGGATTCGAACCTGCCACCCTCTGTATATGGGGCCGGTGCCCTACTGACTGAGCCACAGGCACCGCCCTAGATTTATTTTTAATAAACTGCTCAGAGTGATTTAATTTTCAGAAATTGGGTACTCAGGTTCTTAGGCTAGGCCTGGTGGATCATACCTGTAATCTCAGCACTTTGGGAGGCCAAGGCAGGAGGATTGCTTGAGGCCAGGAGTTGGAGACCAGCTTGGGAAACATGGGGAGAATCTATCACTACAAAATATAAAAATAAATAAAGAAATTAGTCAGGCATGGTGGCATATGCCTTTGTTTTTTGTTTTGTTTTGTTTTTTTGTTTTGAGACAGAGTCTCACTTTTTTGCCCTCAGCAGAGTGCTCTGGTGTTATAGCTCACAGCAACCTCAAATTCTTGGTCTCAAGCAATCCTCTTGCTTTAGCCTTCCGAGTAGCTGGGACTACAGGTGCCCACCACAGTACCTGGCTATTTTTAGAGACAAGGTCTCTGTGTCAGGCTGGTCTTGAACCCATGAGCTCAGGCAATTCACCTGCCTCGGCCTCCCAAGTGCTGGGATTATAGGTGTGAGCCATGGAGAGCCAGGCCCAGCATGTGCCTGGTGTCCTGACTACCCAGGGATCTCTTGAGCCTCGGAGTTCAAGGCCACAGTGAGCTATGATTGTACCACTACTCTCTAGCTTAGGTGACAGAGTGAGACCTTGTCTCAAAAAAAAAAAAAAAAAGGAAAGAAACTGACTATACTAATAAAATGTATTTTTCTTTTTTTTTTTTTTGAGAACAGAGTCTCAAGCTGTTGCCCTGGGTAGAGTGCTGTGAATTTACAGTTCACAGCAACCTCAAACTCTTGGGCTTAAGTGATTCTCTTGCCTCAGCCCCCCAAATAGGTGGGACTACAGGCGCCTGCCACAATGCCTGGCTATTTTTTGTTGTTTTTACAGTAGTCATTATTATTTTAGCTGGCCTGGGCCACATTCGAACCTGCCAGCTGTGGTGTACGTGGGAGGCACCCTACACACTGAGCTATGGTGCTGCCAATAAAATGTATTATTTCTTCTGAGAATATAGAAAAGAAAAGTGGGAACATGAGAGATTTAGCCAGCCCAGTCCCTACATGAGCCAGAGTACAACAAAATTCCCTTAGTCTGTATAACAAACTACTTCCGGATTCTTTTATTGGTTTTAAAAATCAAATTAAAACAATAAACAATCTGAATTCAAAACAAAGAAAAAACCCCAATCTGAATTCTTACTCTCTAATGGTTCCCATTTTCCCATTGCTTATGTTTTCTTTCCTGAGATCTCAAATATTGTTTTATTTAAATAACATATCTTCTCTCAATTCTCAGTTTTTAAGAACTGTACCTTAGCCTTCCCTCAGGCAAACCTAATGGTGATTCTTATGCGTAATGGCCAAATTGAGCTCCCACTTTTTAAATTAGTCTCTTTCCTTCTTAAATCTGATCAAGATACAGAGAAAACATGACTACCAGGATTATTTTTCCTTCTACACTAGCCTACATCTTTTACCACACTTTATTTATTTATTTTTTTGTTGTTGTAGAGACAGAGTCTCACTGTACCGCCCTCGGGTAGAGTGCGGTGGCGTCACACGGCTCACAGCAACCTCTAACTCTTGGGCTTACGCGATTCTCTTGCCTCAGCCTCCCAAGCAGCTGGGACTACAGGCGCCCGCCACAAAGCCCGGCTATTTTTTTTTTGTTGCAGTTTGGCCGGGGCTGGGTTTGAACCCGCCACCCTCGGCATATGGGGCTGGCGCCCTACTCACTGAGCCATAGGCGCCGCCCTTACCACACTTTATAATTGTGTAAGTTCTACTTTTGTCAGAGATTTATGTTTTAAAATGTAATAATGACGATTTTTTGATTGCTAATGATAGGTTATCCTTTTGCTGGGACAGAGACAGAGAATGGAGAGATGTTTCTATAAGTATCAGTTTTAATTTCTAATTAAATTAATAATTGCTGCTTATAAGCTCACAGCCTGGTCATAAGCGTTTGATCCATTATTCAATTTCCAGGTTTATAAAGGTAGGCTTTATCTTAATTTTTTCTTAATATAGTGTTTCCTGGATATTGATATGGTGTCAATATGCAAAAACTAATATACAGTTTAACCTCCCTTTAAAAAGGATACATTTGCCTAATTTGGAACAACATAAAATATTTCTAAAATTATAAATTAAAAATTTTAATGTAAGTACAACACAATTACTTTTCAATTGTATGTTTAAAAGACAAAAGCAAAAATCTGATGTAATGTAATGGTATGAAATTCTCATTCAATAGATTGAGGACATAAACAATACGGGAACTGAATCAGCGTCAGAGGTAAACAGATACTTCCTTTCATGAAACATTCACCTAAAATGATCTGATTCACAGATTCTTTTAATCTAAGAAAAAAAGGGCTTTTATTTTACTCTTTTTATTATAAATACAGCAATAACAACAAAAAAGACAGATGTAGGTTTTTCAAAGCAAGATCATACTTTTACCCTTAAAAACACTGGAGTGTTTTTAAAGAAAAGTATGTTTTACCTTCATGTAATCATTAGATTAGAAAGTCAAGTCTCTTTAGTCTCAGTTGGGATATTCTGCCTAGACTATGTGTTTCTTGATATGTGTTACTAACAGGGGAGATCGTTGAAAACTAACACTTTTTCTTCTTATCATTTCTCTTCTTTCTTTATCAGATTCCCTGAGAATGTGTGTTTTGCTTTTCACCTACTAGCACAGAGTGTAGTATCTATTATCATGAAGAAATATTCAAAAACCACAAACATTTTAGTCATCCTTTGTAATCTAACAGAATAAGTTAAAAATTAATCAAACAATTTGATGGTGCACCTAAAACTATAGCCACATAAATTGAGAGCAACTTTTAAGGGCGTGTGTTATATTTTATAACTCTTCTCCTTAGTTTTGGAAAAAGATAGGGTCAACAATAGATTATGAAATAAAATTAAAATGAATTTTTAAAAATTCAAAATATTTTAAAAGGATCAAGTACTGAAGAGTTTTATCTGTAAAAATATAAATGTTTATATTATCTGCAATATAATTGTTTATATTAAATAAATCACTTGAAGATACTATGGTTTTTTTCTCACTAAATATTAGTTTTATTAAGTATATAAAAGACTGGATGGAGAAAAACCATACGAAGAAACTTTTTGCGTGTTTAAACTGCATCTATCCACCATCAAATTGATTTAGCATATACTCACATGCACATCACCTTTGTGAGGTTGGTGCATGGAGCATTAAATTCAGGCACTATCACTGCAGTTTTCTTATCTGAACAGCTGTATTAACTCCACCTTCTGGGAAACAGAATGCTTCTTGAACCTTATCAGCAATGAATTTCAATAAGATTGACTCAGAATGCACAATGGATTTAGAGGAGATATTTAATAGTAATCTGTAAAAAAAATACTTTTTCATTCTTCTTATAACATGGATGGCAAAGTAGTGGAATTCACCAATGACGGAGGTAAAGCCCCATGAAATCTGAATTTTGATTAAGAAGAAATTACACTAATTATCTATCTTATAAAATAGGAAGGAGATGATTCACTACTAATCACGGTAGTCCCTGTCAAATCATACAAAACATCTGGGAAAATGAAAAAGAATTTTGAGGATCTAGAAAAAGAACGAGAGGAAAAAGAGAGGCTCAAGTGTGAAGAGGACAGAAGAGTAAGATGTGAAGGACAACTCCAGTCTCTCAGAGAAGCAGCCTGTCTGTCACTGGCCATGGTAACCTTGTTTAAGGACTAAGTCAAGGCAGTTAAGTGAGTTAGCAGCATTCCCCTTGATGACTAAAAGGCGGGTTTTTTTCTTAATGTTTTCTTAGGAGGATGAAATGGAAAGTGAGGCAAAAAAAGAATCCCTTTCTCCTGGAAAACTGAAACTAACTTTTGAAGAACTGGAACGACAAAGACAAGACAACCGAAAAAGGCAAGCTGAGGAGGAAGCAAGGCAGCGCCTGCAAGAAGAGAGGCGAGCTTTCCAAGAAGCAAAGCGGCAGACGGTATGGGCAGGAGCCGCACATTAGCGTCAGGGAAGGCAGCTGGCTTTACAGAAATTCGCTACTATGAATTCAAAAGGATTTTAAATAGAAAAGGGCCTGACTTTGAAATTATATTCATGTTTCACATAGAAGATAAATCTGTATTATTTTCTTGTTCCTCCTTTGGGATATTTTACTTAAAATGCTTTAAATGGGTGGCGCCTGTGGCTCAGTCGGTAGGGCGCCGGCCCCATATACCGAGGGTGGCGGGTTCGAACCCGCCCCGGCCAAACTGCAACCAAAAAATAGCCGGGCGTTGTGGCGGGTGCCTGTAGTCCCAGCTACTCGGGAGGCTGAGGCAAGAGAATCGCTTAAGCCCAGGAGTTGGAGGTTGCTGTGAGCTGTGTGAGGCCACAGCACTCCACCAAGGGCGATAAAGTGAGACTCTGTCTCTACAAAAAAAAAAAAAAGAGAAAAAAAAATGCTTTAAATTTTTAATATTAAAAATTGTTATTAATAGGCTCGGCATCTGTGGCTCAAGCTGCTAAGGCGCCAGCCACGTACGCCTGAGCTGGCGGGTTCAAATCCAGCCCAGGCCGCCAAAACAACAATGACGGCTGCAACCAAAAACTAGCCAGGCGTTGTGGCAGGCGCCTGTCCCAGCTACTTGGGAGATGGAGGCAGGAGAATCGCTTGAGCCCAGGAGTTGGAGGTTGCTGTGAGCTGTGATGCCACAGCACTCTACCCAGGGCAACAGCTTGAGGCTCTGTCTCAAAAAAAAAAAAAAAATTATTAATATACAAATATGCAAAATAATTACTTAATGAACCTGGTTTCTCTTCCTCTGTTAGTTAAGCCTGAAATGTATTTAACGACACGGGGGAAGAGACATTTTTAAGTCTAACTGTAAGTGTACTTGGCTTTAGTCCAGTTTTTCACATATTTGAACATATTAAAATAACAGTTAATTATGAAATATGCAGTTGACCCTGTAAGGGTGTGCGTGTATGTGCCTGCACGTTTGTATAGATATTTATATGTAGCGTGGTGGTTAAAAGCATGGCTTTTGGAGCCAGATTGCCTAGATTCAGTTATTAACCATTTATTAACTGCATAATCATGGACAAGTTATTTCAAATCTCTACGCTTTTGTTTCTTCATTCTTTTTTTTTTGTAGAGACAGAGTCTCACTTTATGGCCCTCGGTAGAGTGCCGTGGCCTCACACAGCTCACAGCAACCTCCAACTCCTGGGCTTAAGTGATTCTCTTGCCTCAGCCTCCCGAGTAGCTGGGACTACAGGCGCCTGCCACAACGCCCGGCTACATTCTTTTTTTTTTTTTAAAGACAGTATGTGGGCCTGGCACCCATAGCTCTGTGGTTAGGGCTCCAGACACATGAACAGGGGCTGGTGGGTTCGAACCCAGCCTGGGCCTGCTAAAAACAAAAAATAGCTGGGCGTTGTGGCGGGCGCCTATAGTCCCAGCTACTTGGGAGGCGGAGGCAGGAGAATCGCTTGAGCCCATGACTTTAAGGTTGCTGTGAGCTATGGAAAAAAAAAAGAAAGTATGTAGCTTTGCTGCCTGGGCTAGAGTGCACTGGCACATTCATAGCTCAGAGGGGCTCAAACTTCTGGGCTCAAGTGATCCTCCTACCTCAGCCTGCTAAGAAGCTAGGACTATAGACACAGATCACTACACCTGGCTAATTTTTTCATGTTTTTCTTAGAGATGGAGTCTCACTATTTTGCCCAGGTGGGTCTGAAGTTCCTGGCCTCGAGCAGTCCTCCCACCTCAGCCTTCCACAGCACTAGGATTGCAGGCATGAGAGCCACTGAATTCTGCCAGAACATTTATAACTTTTTAAGTTACCAGAACTTTTTTTGAGACAGAGTCTCACTTTGTCACCCTCGATAGAGTATCATGTCAGCATCACAGCTCACAGCAACCTCCAACTCCTGGGCTGAAGCGATTCCCTTGCCTCAGCCTCCCGAGTAGCTGGGACCACAGGCGCCCGCCACAGTGGCTGGCTATTTTTGTTGTTGTTGCAGTTGTCATTGTTCTTTAGCTGGCCTGGGCAGGGCTGGAAACCACCAGCCTTGGCGTATGTGGCTGGTGCCGCAACCACTGTGCTACAGGTGCTGAGCACAGTGCTTGAGTACATCTTTATATGGAATTTTCCAAATTTGTATATTTTATCACCTAAGACATTAAAAAGGAAGGGGATTTTGGCAAGTATATTATGGGCAGGGCCAGGAGAGGTGGCTTATGCCTATAATCCTAATACTTTGAAAGGCTAAGGTGGGAAGATTGAGTTTGGGAGTTCCAGAGATCAGCCTGAGCAGGAGCAAGACCCCATCTCTACAAAAAGTAGAAAAATTACCTAGGTGTGATGGCCTGAGCCTGTAGTCCCAGCTAGTGGAGAGGCTGAGATTAGAGGATAACTTTAGCCCAGGAGTTTGAGGTTGCAATGAGCTATGATATGATGATGCCATTATACTCTAGCCAGGCAACAAAACAAGTGTCTGTCTTAAAATAAAAAAAATATGTGTGTGTGTGTGTGTGTATAAAGAGTATTGATACACTCCTGTGTGAAGTAGTTAATTCTGTGGGTTTTTTTTTCATTTTTGTTTTTGTTTTTTGAGACAGAGTCCTATTATGTCACCCTCGGTAGAGTGCTGTAGCATCACAGCTTACAGCAACCTCAAACTCTTGGGCTTAAGTGATTCTCTTGCCTCAGCTTCCCAAGTAGTTGGAACTACAGGCACCTGCCACAATGTCCAGCTATTTTTTTTTTAAACAGAGTCTAACTTTATCGCCATCAGTAGAGTGCCGTGGCATCACACAGCTTATGGTAGCCTCCAACTCCTGGTCTTAGGTGATTCTCTTGCCTCAGCCTCCCGAAAAGCTGGGACTACAGCGCCCACCACAACACCCGGCTATTTTTTTGTTGCAGTTTGTCCGGGGCCTGGCTCGAACCCGCCACCCTCGGTATATGGGGCCAGCACCCTACCCACTGAGCCACAGGCACCACCCAATGTCCAGCTATTTTTTTGGTTGCAGTTGTCATTATTTAGCAGGCCAGGGCTGGGTTTGAACCCGCCTGCCTCAGTGTACATGGCCAGCGCCCTAACCATTGAGCTACGGGTGCTGAGTCTAATTCTGTGTTTTTTGATTAGTAATTCATTTCTGTTTTTGATGAATCTCAATTCTCAGTAATGAATTATTTCTTCGGTTAGGAAAATGAAGAGGAAGGAAACCCAGACACAGAAACAATTTCAAAATATTGCCCAGGTAAACTCAAACTCAGTTTTGAAGAAATGGAAAGGCGAAGGAGAGAAGAGGAACAAAGGAAAGCAGGGGAAGAAGCCAGGAGGAGGATAGAGGAAGAACGGAAGGCATTTGCTGCAGCCAGGAGAGGCATGGTAAGGAGAACCTAGCTGGTGAATGCCACCAGAATTCAGCTTTTAAAGTATGTTAACGGAAATTATTAGGCCTTGGGGAACATCCTATTATTCCTGCAATCTGGGCCAAGAGTAGAAATGGCAAATCAATTTTTTGGTCTCCCATGGAATACCAGTTGGTTGAAGTTATCTGCTCCAGTCTTGTGTTGAGAAGGCTATGATCAAATTGCCATGCCTGGCATAAAGGACTGAATACTATCTTCCTTCTCTAAGAAGGCATGTTTTCCAGACTCAGTGTCTAATAAGCAGGGAGCCCTCTCCCCTCACTTTTCTTTCTTTCTTTTTTGGAGACAGAGCCTCAAGCTGTTGCCCTGGGTAGAGTGCCATGGCATCACAGCTCATAGCAAACTCCAACTCTTGGACTTAAGCGATTCTCTTGCCTCTGCCTCCCAAGTAGCTGGGACTACAGGTGCACACCACAACGCCTGGCTATTTTTTTTTGTAGAGACAGAGTCTCACTTTATCGCCCTCAGTAGAGTGCCGTGGCGTCACACAGTTCACAGCAACCTCCAAATCCTCGGGCTTAGGTGATTCTCTTGACTCAGCCTCCCAAGTAGCTGGGACTACAGGCACCTGCCACAACACCCGGCTATTTTTTTGTTGCAGTTTGGCCGGGGCTGGGTTTGAACCTGCCACCCTCGGCATATGGGGCCGGCGCCCTACCCGCTGAGCCACAGGCGCCGCCCCAACGCCTGGCTATTTTTTAGTTGTAGTTGTCATTGTTGTTTGGCAAGCCTGGGCTGGATTTGAACCTGCCAGCTCCAGTGTAGGTGGCTGGCGCTCTAGCTACTGAGCTATAGGCACCGAGCCAATATTATTTCTTTAAAGTCAGCCTGATTGCAAATAAACAAAAAAAATTATAGTACTAAGAGTGATTTTGGCTTGATTATGATGTGAACCCAGACTGTGACGGGTTCTCATTCACTCTCCCAAGACCATGATTTAAGTGAAATATTCTATTTCAGTTATCAGAATGGAGATTCACTTTCTTTTTTTTTTTTTCTGTAGAGACAGAGTTTCACTTTATGGCCCTCGGTAGAGTGCCATGGCATCATACAGCTCAAAGCAACCTCCAACTCCTGGGCTTAAGCGATTCTCTTGCCTCAGCCTCCCGAGTAGCTGGGACTACAGGCACCTGCCACAACGCCCGGCTATTTTTTTTTTTTTTGGTTGCAGTTCAGCCGGGGCTGGGTTTGAACCCGCCACCCTCGGTATATGGGGCCGGCGCCTTACCGACTGAGCCACAGGCGCCGCCCAAGATTCACTTTCAATTCAATTAAAAGGGTCCTCAATATTAGAAAATGTTAATGTCTAATTCAAATTACTCTTAGTATAAACTAAGTTTGTTCACTGAAATGGAAAATAGTTACCATTTCTTCCATAACCACAAAATATGTCAGTCTTAGGTTTTCTAATAATCTCTCCCTTTGAAGTCTCCTGGTTTTTAGTTCACTGTGAAATCTTTCTATTCAAGACATCCTAGTTTCTTCAATAAATATTCCCTTTTTAGTAGGTATAATTTCAACAAGATAAAAGAATTATTTTCAATAGGTAGAAGATGATGACTTCCCAGAGATGTATAAAACATTCTCTCAAGAATCTCTCACACCAGGAAAACTGGAAATTAATTTTGAAGAATTATTAAAACAAAAAATGGAAGAGGAAAAACGACGAACAGAGGAGGAACGGAAGCATAAGCTAGAAATGGAGAAACAGGAGTTTGAACAACTAAGACAAGAGATGGGAGAGGTAAGACTCTAAGAACTATCTGTCACCATGCCCTTGTCCCAGCTGCTCAGGAGGATCACCTGAACCCAGAAGTTCAAGGCTTCAGTGAACATACCACTTCAGCCTGGGCAACAGAGCAAGATCCTTTCTCTTAAAGAAAAAAAAATGGATATCTACTTACATTCCTATTTATTAAGCTAAATATATAGGTTGCAAGTGACTGAGATGTTACTAGTTCTTAAGTAAATATTTCCTCCTATTTATGTCAGAATTAGGTGAAAGTACATCATGTTTGAGAACAGTTGTGTTCTAAGGTACTTAATATACCCATTTATACTTATTTTCCTTGAAACAAAGACTTAAACTGATAAATTTAATTAATGTAAAACTACAGGAGTACCACAGGCCCTAATAGAGTCATCAGTTTGGCAAGTCTTTGAATTATGTTATTTTTCTAGGTTATTCTAAGATGTGACTTTGAGCCTGTTAAGTATCTTTGTATTGAAATGAACACATACTGAACAGGTGTGTATCTTTGTATTGAAATGAACACATGCACACAAAGTGCACGCTTCATCGGCATGTACCTTGTGCTTGTGCCCAGAACCATTCAGAAGGGCCCAGTGTTTGGGGTTTAGGCTGGAGGCTGCTCTCTTGAAATTCACATTATCTTTGAATCTATGTGTTGTATGTAAATAGAAGCTGATTGGACAACGGGCCATGCCCTAAGACATGGGAACCTGGGCTCACCCAGGGCCTTCTGTTTCCTTGACTCCCTGGGATGGGTTCTCAGCAGCCTTCTCCCCAAGACCCTGCCTAACCACCTCCTTTCAGCACCCAGACGATGTGGTTCTCTATCTGGGTGGTCTGGATTGTGTGGGCAGCAGAAGGGAGAAAAAAGGGTTCCAGGTGAGGTGGTCCACGCCTGTAATCCTAGCTCTCTGGAAGACAGAGGCAGGAGGATAACTTGAGATCAGGAGTTTGAGACCAGCTTGAGCAAGAGTGAGACTGTCTCTACTAAAAATAGAAAGAGTAGCCAGGTGTGGTGGCATATTCCTGTGGTCCCAGCTCTCCTAGCTACTTGGGAGGAACACTTGAGCCCAGAGTTTGAGGTTGTAGTGAGCTATAATTATGTCACTGCACTCTAGCTGTGTGACACAGCAAGGCAAAAGAGGACCTGCATTTACCCTTACCTTGGGCCTCTGGTGGGGACGAGGCCATATACAATACGGTGAGGGAAAATGAGGGTCTATAACTTGGATCACGGTGGGCAGCAACTGTCCAGACTCGGACTGGCAGGCAGAGCCACTTGTTTGGTGGGTGACTTAGAAGGGTCCTCTTACCAACCTCTAGGAGTCCTGTGGATACCTACACAGACTGCAATCTCTTGAAGTTGCCTGTTTGTAGCTGTCGAGGTAGTGGGCCTGTTGGGAGTTTTATTTCTCTGCCCTGACTGTGGCTGGCAAATTGTCTAGCTGGCATGGAGAATACGTGCACCTGTCACATTTGGCGATTAAGATGACTCAACCTACTGTTTTCAAGCTGTGTAGCAAGCCCATTCCAAGATCACTACACTGTATTAGCTTTATTAGTTCAATCATTAATTTTGAACAGAACAATTTATAGAACACTGTGATGTGTATCATAAATTTGTTAGTTTCTTGTATTTTGAGTTGGCTATTTTCACCTACACAGTCTGAAAAGTGGTAGTAGGATAAAGGAATGTTTTATTTTCCCCCTTTAAGGCTCATGTCACATCACCCACTGCGACGGTCCCCTTTCCCACATTTTTAAACCTGCCTAGATAGAACACTAGGTCTTCTCCAGGAAAAGTATACTATGAATATTTGCAATAGTTTACTATTCCAAATGGCAGGATTAGGGCTTAGTGTAGTGAAGTCCCTTTTAAAGTACTAGTAATGGTAAATTACTTTGAAGTCAGGGAGAAGGAACCTGAAAAAAAGAAAAAGATAAAATGGAATAAAGAACTGGAGCCCAATCTTGGCTCTCTCATTTCTATCTTTCCTGGCAGAATATATAATTAAGTAAACTACCGATATGTAGAGAAACATAGGGATTTTTACCAGACTGTATCTTCAGAAATGCTTCTTACAGCTTGAATACTGTAAGATTACCACAAAATAAAAAATAGGTATTTTAGATAAATTCTGGCTGTTTAGCAATGAAGAAAATCATATCCAGCTCAGTGCCCATAGTTCAGTGGTTAGGGCGCCAGCCATATACACTGGGACTTGTTGTGGGTTTGAACCTGGCCCAGGCCAGCTAAATAATGACAATTGCAACCAAAAAATAGCCGGGTGTTGTGGTTGGTGCCTGTAATCCCAGCTACTTGGGAGGCTGAGGCAAGGAGAATCGTTTAAGCCAAAGAGTTTAAGGTTGCTGTGAGCTGTAATGACATAGCACTCTACCCAGGGTTACAGCTTGAGACTGTCAAAAAAAAAAAAAAAAGAAAGAAAATCATACCCAGCGCGTTATTGAGGTTGTTGTGAGCTGTAATGACATAGCATTCTACCCAGGGTTACAGCTTGGGACTGTCAAAAAAAAAAAAAAAAAAAAAAAAAAAGAAAATTATACCCAGCACGTTAAGCAACTTGGTAAAAGGCCACATGGTATTAGAGCCAGAGCCAGAACTCACATCTAGCTCCTAGTCCAATGTTCTTATAATTCTATTTCTTTACCTTCCCTTAACAAAGGTCTTCCTACAATTCATAGTAAAAACTAATCTTGCCATGCTTATTTTAGTATTAGGTTATCCCAGAAAATATTTTAAACAGGATGTTTTCTAAAGCCCTAAATTTGTAACAATACTCTTACTTAGTAAAAGTGGACATTGCATTTAGGGAAAAGGTTATTTAAGCTTTATTTTTGGCTTTACTAAAAAATGATAAATACTTTTTGGATGGTTTATTGTACAAAGTAACTTGCTGATATTCAACATAAAAAAACCTAATTTTTTTGAAGGAAGAGGAAGAAAGTGAAACCTTTGGATTGAGCAGAGAATATGAAGAATTAATCAAATTAAAAAGGAGTGGCTCTATTCAGGCTAAAAATCTGAAAAGCAAATTTGAAAAAATTGGACAGTTGTCTGAAAAAGAAATACAGAAAAAGATAGAAGAAGAACGCGCAAGGAGGAGAGCAGTTGACCTTGAAATTAAAGAGAGAGAAGCAGAAAACTTCCATGAGGTATCAAGATTTACATTTAATATAGTTACTGTATAGTAATGATAATGAACAGAAATAACTTTGGCTTTGAAATAACTTTTAGTACCTACAATTAACGACTGGCGCACATAGTAATCTGGGAAATAAACAGCACGTTAATCTTAAAGAGACTTTGACAGACTTCCACACTCCAGCACTGTTTCAAAATAAACTTTATTAGTTTAAAACCCTGCAGTGAACATCAAATGGTTCAAAAATACTAATTGAGATATAGTCTAGTTGAACTGGTGGAACCAGCAAATGTGAGTTAAACTCCAGAGATTATTCATACTAACTTATAGATGAGGCCTATAAAGTTTATATGACCTGCTTCCCAGCAATAATTTGGTGAAAGAGCCTAAATGAGAATTCTGATGACATGAAGTACCTTTATATATAAAGAAGGCAATCACTGACCTGTAAGGTAAACAGGTTCAAAAGACAAGGTGGCTCTGTACCCCACAGCACAGTGGTTACAGCGCTAGCCATATACACTGAGGCTGGAGGGTTCAAATCTGGCCTGGGCCAGCTAAACAATGACAACTGCAACAAAAAAAAATAGCCGTGGGGCAAGAGAATCACTGCTAAGCCCACTAGTTTGAGGGTGCTGTGAGCTGTGATGCCACGATGTCATAGCACTCTACCGAGGGAGAACTTGTGAGACTGTCTCAAAAAAAAAAAGAAAAAAAGAAAAAAGAAAAGAGAATGTAAGGAAAGGTTCACTGAGTAATGGGTGATAGGATATAAAGTTGCAGAAGTAGGTTGTGTCTAGTTGATGTAGAGCTTTTTTAACCTTGTAGGGACTATGATCTGGAAAACGTTAATAATGAAATTTTTAGGACAGAGTAACAAAAAACTTATTGTTTAGGGTGGTGCCTGTGGCTCAATGAGTAGGGCACCAGCCCCATATACTGAGGGTGGAGAGTTCAAACCTGGCCCCAAAGTGAAACAAAAAAAATAGCCGGGCATTGTGGTGGGTGCCTGTAGTCCCAGCTTCTTGGGAGGCTGAGGCAAGAGAATCGCCTAAGCCCAGGATCTGGAGGTTGCTGTGAGCTGTGACGCCATAGCACTCTACCAAGGGTGATAAAGTGAGACTCTGTCTCTAAAAAACAAAACAAAAAAACCCTAATTGTTTATTAAATTCACAGAGGATGAACTTAAAGATAGGCACAAAGGCATGAAGCTGAGGCCAGTGGAGAAAAATGGACCTAATTCAACAGAACTGGGTAATAGGTCACTTTTGGCAGGTGGTTGGTGAGGGACCTTCAGTATTACCAGGGAACTAGATGATGCTACAGAGAAATCAATCATATTTGGAAAGGTGGAGTGAATAAATTGTTTTGACCATGTGAAGTCTGAGCTATATTTAGATAAGGTAAAGGCGGTCTAAAACAGGTCCTGAGCTCAGGTCAGAGGCAAGAGCACTGATTTTAACCTTTATGGATAATAGCTGTAAGTATAGTAGATGAGGTAACTTAGAAATAGTTGGAAGGTGAATGATAAAACCCTGGAGAACACAATTATTTAGTGGATGGACAGCCAAATCAGTGGAGATACAGAGGTAAATGTGTCACAGAAGATAAAGAAAACAGGCTGGGTATGGTGGCTCAAGCCTGTAACCCTAGCACTCTGGAAAGCTGAGACAGGTGCATTGCCTGAGCTCAGGAGTTTGAAACCATCCTGAGCAAAAGACCAAGAGCAGAGTTGTGGTGGGTTCCTGTAGTCCCAGTTACTCAGAAGGCTGAGGCAAGATCACTTGAGGCCAACAGTTGGAGGTTGCTGTGAGCTAGGATGCCACCACACTCTACCCAGGGTGACAGAGTGAGACTGTCTCAAAAAAAAAAAAAAAAAAAAAAGATAAAGGTCAATCAGTATGCATTTCTTTTTTTGGTGAAAGGTAGTAAAACCTCAGAATAGTCATGCTTACCCTACAAAATATGTAGGCAAGATAAGAATAAGGTGACCTCTTGTTTTTTTTTTTTTTTGGCCGGGGCTGGGTTTGAACCTGCCACCTCCGGCATATGGGACTGGTGCCCTACTCCTTGAGCCACAGGCGCCGCCCAGGTGACCTCTTGTTTTATTGCCTCTTTTGTAAATGAATGTGAGATGAGGACATGGCTGAACTCCTCCCTGTATTCAAGATAACATGAATGGTGATTCCCATGCAGGACATTAAAAGTCACTCCTATCCTATCTTCCTGGATGAAAGGTCACTGAAAATAGTCCTTTTTTTTTTTTTGAGACAGTCTCACTTGGTCACCATCAGTAGAGTGCCATGGCATCTTAGCTTACAGCAACTTCAAACTCTTGGGCTCAAGAGATACTCTTGCCTTAGCCTGACTACAGGCACAACACCTGGCTATTTTTAGAGACAGGAATCTCGCTCCAGCTCATGCTGGTCTCAAACTCAGGCAATCCGTCCTCGTTGGCCTCCCAGAGTGCTAGGATTACAGGCGTGGGAGCTCCCATGCCTGGCCTGAAAACAATCTGTGAAGACTATTGTGTTCATGGCCAGGCATGGGGCTCACCCTGTAACCTGGCACTCTGGGAAGCAAAGGCAGGGGGATGGGAATTAAAGATGAGCGTGAGCAAGAGCAAGACCGCTTCTCTGTTAAGAGTGGAAAAATCAGCTAGGCGTTGTGGCAGGCACCTATAGTCCCAGCTAATCAGGAGGCTGAGGCAGGAAGATCACTTGAGGCCAGGATTTTGAGGTTGCTGTGAACTAGGTTGACAGCATAGCATTCTAGCCTGAGTAACAGAGTAAGACGGTCTCAAAACAAAGAAATCCAGTATTGTTAACATAGTTTTGGTAAGTGCAATCAATTTCTAATGTAGGACCGCACAATTTGAACCTCTACAGCAGTCCTCCCTCTTGAAATCAGATCTTTTCTCTACTTTCCGCCTTTAGAAAATGTCCATGTTTAACACATCTCCCTGCCTCACTCTCCCAAGTAGCCAGGACTATAGAAACGAGCTGCTACTCTACCAGCATCAAATTTCCGATTTTCCAAATACAGGTTTCAAGCAGCTAAATGAAGCCACACATTTGCAAAGGCTTCTGCTAATACCCAGAAGGCAAGTTATTAATGGAAAGGGACTTAGAATTACAGTTGTATATGTTGAAATACCCTATCTTGAAGGTTCATTTGGTAGACAACAAACTGCATATGTGAAGAAGTCCTGTTTTTAAGTCTCAGAGAAGCCTGTTGGGCTAAAACTACAGTAAACAAACAAATGTTTAACATGTATTTTTCTTAGTTTATCTTTCAGACAGTATATAAAAATCTGATTCAGGAGAACCAGAAAAAACTATCCAACTTCCTTTTACCCCCTTCTACTCCTTTCACTGGAATTGAGGTACAACTCCTCAAGCTGATGTGAAACACCCCCGAACCAAGATTTTTCTAATAGGCAACCTACATCTTGTTTCAAAATTTCCCTTTCGTTGGATGTAGTACTCTGAAAGTTTCCCCACAGTATTATATGAAAATGGTGAGATTTACACAGAAATCCACAAAAGCCAAAGTAGTTTAAAAAACCAAGAGTTGACTACGACTAAAGTACTTTAGAAACCAAGACAGCATTAACCTCTATAAAATTGTTCTCGAAAGCCAGCACTGACATCACTACCAAATTAGCCTTTTCCCTGACTAACACTATTTGATATTTGACACTGTGCTCTGTAATTACTCCCTTAATTATTTCCATGGCTTCCAACTCTTATCCTTGCAGTGGGTCTCAACCCTGCTAATGCCACGGCCCTGAATAGTTACTGTGGGTCGTGGCCCACAGGTTGAGAACCGCTGCTTAAATGGATGACTCACATATTTCACCTTAATGGCTTCTCCATGTTTTAACCATTGCCCCTTTCAAATTGTTTTCACCTGTACACATTCTTCTCTGCATTTGTAGTAAATGTGAACCACGAAGTGTGAAAAAACAGAAAAGAAACATTTCTCATGTCATGTAGTAGCACGAAAAGTAGTAAGGAGTGTCTTGTTAGAAGAGTATTTCAATTAAGAGAATGCTTCATAAACATCCTTTAACTTTCCTGATTTGGGGGACAGTGAAAATCTGTATCCCTGTAATGGAGCACAAATAGGCTTTTCAAACATTATTTACTTTGTGCTTATAAACAATACTTTTGGAATTACTACTAATGGTTTAGCTCTTGGTTTTTAGAAAATAAACAACTGGCTTGGCGCCTGTGGCTCAAGTGGCTAAGTCTAAGTGTTCGAATCCAGACTAGGCCCGCCAAACAATGACAGCTGCAACCAAAAAAATAGCCAGGCATTGTAGCGGGTGCCTGTAGTCCCAGCTACTTGGGAGCCTGAAGTTAAGAGAATTACTTAAGGCCAGGTTGCTGTGATGCCACGGTACTCTACCCAGGGTGACAGCTTGAGGCTGTCTCAAAAAAAAAAAAAAAAAAAAGAAAGAAAGAAAAGAAAATCAACAATTGTTATTCTTGGCCCACTTTTTTGAAGGAAGATGATGTTGATATCAAGCCTGCAAAAAAAAGTGAGGCTCCATTCACTCATAAAGTGAATATGAAAGCTAGATTTGAACAAATGGCTAAGGCAAGAGAAGAAGAACAAAAAAGAAGAATTGAAGAACAAAAGTTCCTACGCATGCAATTTGAACAACAGGAAATCGATGCGGCACTGCAAAAGGTACCAAGCTTACATATTCTTTATTTTTCAAAGATGCTGTCTTAAAAATCATAGTTTTAACAGGAGGGTAAAAAGAAACAAAAAGGTTTTAATAGTTTTCAAGTCACTGGAATGTTAAGTACACTTTTCGTAAACATACTTATGTTCTTTAAAGAACACTTTTACCCTCAAAATTCTATTAGTAAACCACTGCCCTGAAAATACTTTATTTTAAATGCCAACCTGAATGCACTTCTTTTAATGCAGAAAAGAGAAGAGGAGGAGGAAGAAGGCAGTGTCGTGAATGGCTCCACTATTGAAGATGAAGAGCAAACTAGATTAGGAGCTCCATGGTTCAAGAAACCTCTTAAAAACACATCTGTTGTAGACAGTGAGCCAGTTAGATTCACTGTTAAAGTAACTGGAGAACCCAAACCAGAAGTGACATGGTGGTTTGAAGGAGAACTACTCCAGGATGGAGAAGACTACCAGTATATTGAAAGGGGAGAAACTTACTGCCTTTACTTACCAGAGACTTTCCCAGAAGATGGAGGAGAGTATATGTGTAAAGCAGTGAACAATAAAGGTTCTGCAGCTAGTACCTGTATTCTTACGATTGAAAGTAAGAACTAATCCCCTTTTAATTTTTATACTATTAAAAAAATTTTTTTCTTAAAAACCAACAATAAAAATCACTTTTCTTCTTCTCTTTTCTAGCTGATGACTACTAGTCCCCTTCTCCCCCTGGAACTTTCTCTTTTTCTCCAACTTTCTCACTATATCCATCTTTTCTGTGGCGGGGCCAAAAAAGGAAACCAGAAGTGCCACTATGTTGACTACTTATTCCTTATCCTAAGTCTTCCAAACACAAGCTCATCTAAAAAATACCTTCTTTCTCAAATGAGCACCAGATTTACCACCACCTTATGCAGCAGCAATAAAAAAAAAAATGCATTTAACAGGGGAGAGGGTAGTGGGAAATTCACCCCACTATTCTCTCAGAACCTGTCATAAGGGCCGTGTATTTCCCATAAGAATTATAGCAACTATGTTTTTAAAAACCCAATATATTATTTTGCATGAAAGAATGCCATTTATGAGCTTTTACTCCTATAGTTAGTCTGAAATAGCTGAGATGATGAATTTGGAATCTATCGATGAGTGGATTTTTCCTTAATGATATATCATGTTGGCTGTTGTAGTTTCAGAGTGTTTCTGAAGCAGGTACCTTTTGGGGTTTGGGTGGGGGATGTCATGGAGAAAAACAAAGATCAAAGTAGGACTTTTAACAATTGCCAGAGAAAATCTGATAGAAACTGCCTATACAGTGTTGAGTGCTGAGAATATTAAACATGTATTTTTCTCAAATGTGTGTTATTTAATCAAATTTATAAAGTGAATTTATGTTGTTATCTTGCCTGAACAAATTACTTTTTATCAAGAAAACTTTGTTCATGTTCATTAATAGTTCATGCAGGAGAAAACATTTAAAATAACTGAAGGTTCAAGATATAAGCATATTAGACTTAGGAAAATAATGGTACAACCTTCAATTTAAAAGTCTAGTCTTTAAATGTGGTTTGTAAATAATTAGCTACCATATTCTTTTTTTTTATTAGCTGCCATATTCTATTACCAAATTGTTTTATATTTTAATTTTCTGGAAGACAATTTTATTTTGCAATATAAACCCATAATAAAGTAACTTCCATATTAAAAAAAGCCTTTCTATATTTTAAAGACTTGTGCAGATGTTCACTCCTTTATCATCCCAGTATTTTCTCACAGCATACCTTTAATGAGAAAGTTAAATACAAAGCAGAAAATTCTTTCTACTGATGTCATGTATGAAAGAAGCAAAGCACGCTCTCATAATATTCACCAACGTACATTTATTTATTGAGAAACCATAATGAATACAAAAGTACAGCAATTATGTGTCCTTTTACATCAATGTCTTTAAAGCAAACTCTAAACCACAGTTTGTAAAGTATTCAATTTACCTCAAGTCCAAGCTGCATCTCCCTAAGACACTGTTCCCATCACAGTAGCCATTTTAAGCCAATCTTCTTTTAACACACGGGTAGTTTCTGTAGAGAACATTTTTCTCAGGACGAAAATGCATCGAGCATGCATAAGAAAAAATATATATATATATGCACAAATACATTTAAGAGTTTCTATAGGGGTATCACTGAAGTAAATAAAACCCTAGAATTCATTGGCTTCTTAAAAGCACCAATTTAAAAATCTCTTTAAAGTTTATATTGTGGCAAGAAAAGTCAAGATGCTAACTAAACAAAAAATAACATTAGAGTCAAAATTATCTTTAACGAGGCTTTGTTAAAATGCATTTTAAAATGAAGCAGAATTTGCAGAAAATAAAAATAAGACATCCTCATTAATAAACTCTCATTACCCTACACAACAGGTAACTTTCTAGAGAACTGGTTCTATTGGCAGAGAATGCAAACAAATGAAATGTTACCATTTCTGAATTATTCCTTGTTTCTCTCTGAAGTAGACTACAACTTCTACCCAAACCCACCCTTATGAATTAACTACCAAGTTATTTATTTAAGGATATATTGTACAATGCTTATAAAACAACTGGTATCAAATTACTAGCTTTAGTATTAAAACAATTTTCATTTAAAAAATAAAACTATTTCTCATTTCTAAAAGAAATATCAAACTATAGAACTAAGCATTACTATACCAAGATGTCTTAAAAAAAAATAAAAACATTGTCAAACTTTTAAGTGCTAAATGAATTAGTTCAATTTCAATCTAAACTAAACATTGTTTCTAGCACTAACATCCACTGTATTCAAATGAACTGGCTCACCTTTGCTGCTTTCCACTTATTTCAAGGTTAAGATTAGCGCCATTTAAAATAATGCTTATGGTATCATTGAAGGCTTATGGTAATGAATAAAAAATTCTCATGAGATAGAAACAATGCCCCAATATCTATTAGCATTCATCTGTATTTTCCTTTATAAAAATGCAAGCTACAACTAACCAAATCTCCACAGGCTCCTTAGGTTCAAAAAGCTCCTTTATATAATCAATCTTACATACCTATCATTGACTATGAAAACATACATACAAATATAAATGTGGTGCAGTAACTGTATAACTTAAGAAATTTAACAGTTCATGGAACATTTAAGATCAAGTGAATAGCACTTCAAAATGAAAAGTGATAAAAAGCAGGTACATTACACCCTATACCATATTATGTATGGGAATACATTTCATATTTCTCAATTATGATTTGCCAATTTTACCTTCTACATTGAGCCCTTCTATGGTCCATGCTCATCGGCTCACCAATGGCATACACTCAAAGGATTCCTCTTTATGGGTAACTATCTCAGGACCTGATTTTATGAGCTATGATTTGGTGCTTGCAGCATCTTCAGCACTGTGTGTGAAAATGAAGGCAGTATTTTTGAATATTTTTCTTTGTTGTAGAGATAAGCAGGAGTTTTAAAAGGATCAGCACATTTTAGAAATCGAATAAACAAAACTGAAATGATGCTGCTTTAATACAGTCATCTTAACTCAAAATAGGTACCAGTTAAAATCATCTATAAAAACACACAAACATTTTAAACTGGCAAAAAATAAAATAAATGCAGTGTCAGTCATTAAAATATTATTAAAATCAGAAAAATACTGGTTGCTACAGATTACGAAAGGTTATTTGCTATACAGTTAACATTTCACTGATGCACATGCCTTTTATCAAAACATACTGCCAGTATATTCCTTTTTCAGCATATATAAAAGTAATGAGAACTGAATTGTCTAAGAAAAAATACCATAATAAAACTCTGACCCATAATATCCTTACTGAATTACTACAGTTTAAGAAGAAAAAAGAAAAAAAAGAAAAAAAATCATAGCTTTGGAGGGCAGAGAAAATGTCCTATCAATCATATAAACAGATTGTGAAGGCTGTTGAAGTTTCCGAACAAGTGATTTTCTAAATTTTGAATACTATGTAATTGTCCTTTCTTAATTGTAACACTTCTACGTTTGGGGGAAAAAAATACAAAAAGATTTGGATATAGTTCACTTGCAATCTACTAATTTTTCTGTTTTTAATTGGTAAGAAAAAAAAAACTAAAGTAAAAAACATAACCCAGAAATGTAAACAGCTGCTTGAACTTACAGACTTTCCATTAAAATGGTAGCATAATAACAAAATAACATTTTGGGGAAGCAGTAGCAGATTGCTTTTGAATACACAACCACAAAAACCTCACAGGGACAACATTAATGTACTGAAATATTTATTTATATATGTCCTTAGGTTGTGCTTACCTGTTGCTTTTTGCAGCAGAACCTAAGGTGGAAGGTCTGGGAAGGCACTGTGAAGTATAAATAATTGCACTGTTTGCAATTAATAAAGATTTTAAACCTTAAATGAATCAAAATCAACAGCCTCCAATTTGTGAGTTATGATATTGAAATCAACTGAACTATTTCTTCAGTTTAATTAATAAATGCACCACTTTCCTAAAAGGTCATCCGTAAAACAGTATCATGCAAAATACTGAAATTGTTCATGTCAACACCCTACTCTTAAAGATAACAGAAAAACTAACTTAACTATCAAACTTCAAACTAGAACTACATATCCAGATCTAAAATAAGGGTAAGGGAAGTCACTCTAGGTTATATAAAACAATCAAAAACATTTCAAAATATCTACAATGAACTGTACTGCTATATTCCACATTGTAGGTAATCTCACCATTTATGTCCTAACACATCTTCCTTTAAAGTATATTCAAAACAACAAATGGTGCTCTCTACCAATAACAAAATATATATCTATGAAATGGTGTTAAAACTGCTACATTGCTCATTATTTGCAAACTGAAATCCACTTCTGTTTGATACATTTCAAGTCTTTCATATTAATATATAAGATATGCATATTTTACACTGAAAAACATTATTTTAGGAGCACCAGTAATACTATTCAACTTTGTTAATGATCAGTTTTCTTTAGCTATGGCTAAAGCACACAAAAATACTTACCCATTAAGCTCACTTAAAAAAAAAAAATACAGAACTATGTATTATTCTATGTTAAATTAAAAAGCAATTATGGTTTTCCAAGATATCAGCACTGTATTCCAACATAATATTCAAACAAAGTATGGCATTTGCATTATGTGGAACATTGACAAAAAGATACTGTTGCAGTTCATCAATTTGTCATTCTGATGTACTTACAGTGCAATGCTCCTTGAAGGAACACAATCAAGGATGATACACAGCACAGTCCTCCTCACCCCTACAGAGCTAGTTCTATACTGGCTGGATCAAACCTGCACTTCAACAGACAATGGCAAGACAGACTGTATTTGCATGTGGTCTAATATATTAATATGCAAAGAGCCAACAAATATGCAAAGAGTAAAACAATGGATTTCAACAAAATAGCAGAACTTCAGCATGAGTGTTAAAGAGTAATAAAATGATTTTAAGTACATAAAAAATTAAACTGATTCAATGACTGGACTTGTGCATTTACAAAACAAAGCTTATCTATACTGCAAAAAGAAAAAAAAAGCTTGAACGTTTCCATACCCCATTTATGTTTCAATGGCAGATGCAATGTAGCTATACTTTTTTCATCTATTCACTTTTCTATCCTAAATTTAGAAAGAAACACACTAGTATTATATACATTGAAAGAGTTGCTTTACATGGAAAAACACTGTTCTTATTAGGCTATTCATATTCACTATCTGAAAACTGTTTAAAATTAGTTATGCTGAAACAGTCTTGGAAATCAAGTAATTATGAAATTAAGAACAGAAAGGTTAACTGTTATAGCAGCAGTACAGATCTGAAACAGTGGTCATGTATAAAAGGAAATTTCACTGTTAATGCAATGGAAGTATGCCAAAAGATCATTGTACACACATGCAGTTTTTAATCAAACACAAGGAAAAAAAATGAAGATATCAGGATCACTTGTGCTGAAACAGCCAAATACAATAAATAGAAAAGATCTTCCAATCTACCACTATACTGCAAGGGGGAGAAAACATGCCAGTGTTTATAAAACTCAATATTTCATGGGGAAAACTTATATATTTGTGTATATGTATCTTAATTTATCATTGCTAAATTATGAATCCTTTAAATAGCCACATATCCAACTTACCGACACAGGAGGTTTCATATCATTTATTGTAAAGCACAAAACAGGCATTTTAAAAGTGAAAGTATACATTGAAAAAGTACATTTATATCACAAAGCATTGACCACATAATAGTTGCAAATACATTTGCTGGAATGTGTACATCTACACTAAATACTAAAAACAAACCAATTTTCATTTCTACACAGAAATATTAACCTCCTATCAGTAGTGATAGATATTTTGTACATTTTCAAAAAAAAAAAAAAAAAAAAAAACCAAAGGAAAAAAAACACTATTTTAAACCAAAAACAAAATTAAGATCTTCATCAAGTCGTCTGCATCCATATATTTAACAAAGGTTTTTTTCCCCCACACAATGAAGCAAATACTGTATTGTCCACTTCTTATTATTGGCCCTGTGCAGAAGAGATACATAAGAAATACACAAAAAGTTAAAGAAAATCCTTGAAATGGAGCTAATTCAGGAGTGAATCCTTTAAGAAAGAAAAACTGGTTAATATAAATGGTGGTGGCTTCTTGCATGATTTCCCTGGGGGAAGAAAATTTATTTTTAAAATCATTGAACTGCAGGAGTATTCAGCACTCAAGTTGCCAGAAAACATTATAAAAAAACCCAAACAGTACACCAGTATTTCATTTAATAAGTTATATTTTGCCAGATAAAAATTTAAAAGGCCAACATACTCTCAAGCAAACAACAAACATGCAGGAAACATGACTGGATTAGAAACCAACAAATTAACAAATTTATTATACCTGAGGTGCTGGAGGATGTTGTGGCATTCCCTGGGGACTTGTCTGGGCATAGTAGGCTGCCTGCTGTCTGTAGTACTCAGCCCAGGCTGCACTATAATCTGGCTGACCACCTGGTGGAGCCCCAGTAGGAGCAGGAACGGCTTGACCTTTGAAAAAACAGACAAATTTTGTTGCTGTAATCACAATTAAAAGCCCAAAAGAATCTCATTTCTAATAAAAATAATACCTTGCTTCTTGTAATATTCCTCCCAAGCCTTTGAATAATCTTGTGTCTGCCCTTGTTGACCTAAAAAAAACCCCCTGTATTTTAATACAAAATTATAACCACTGTAAGGTACAGGTTATAAAGACAAAAGTAGAGGGGCAGAATTACTCCTGTTTTAAATGTTCATTAGAAGTGTCAGAAAACTCCTCTGCCATTAAAAAAACCCCACTATATTCTTTCTGCCTTATATTAATTATAAATTAACCAAGCCAAAATCTACATAGCTTTAACTAAGAAGGGTAAAGATTTCTGCATAAACTGGATTCAATTCCAAAAGTGCTAAACTGTTAAAGCTCTGAATTTGTAAAGTGCTTCAGTAAGTGGTCTGTAAGTACATTTTTAGATGGGTTCCCTGGCAGTGATGAACAGAAAGGGTGAGGAGGGGGGAAACTACTTTTTTTTTGCGGGGGTGGTGTTGGTGGTGTCTCTTCTCCATTTGGATAGATTCGTCATATATTATAGGTTTTGAATAAAAATGCAAGTCCTTAATGCAAGATTTCAAAAAACATTTAAGGGAACCCATCCCCAAACCCAATTAAAGGCCAACATTTTTCACATTAATAACCTATAAACTATGTATAAGAAAACTAGTCTTCAAGATACATTTTAATAAGATGTTTACAGTTTTAATGATATGTTCAACTCACAAAACAATTTTATTAAAAGGTGACAAAAGATATAAAGAACAAGATCAATGAAACATGGTAAACTTTCATGATCATATCTTTCTCTATGCAGGGTGACCAGGAAGAGTGTAGTGGCTGAGGCCTGTAATCCTACCACTCTGGGAGACTGGGGTGGGTGGATTGCTTGAGTACAGGAGTTTGAGACCAGCCTGAGCAAGAGATCCTGTCTCTACTAAACTAAAAATAGAAAAATTAGCAGCCGGGCAAGGTGGCTCACGCCTGTAATCCTAGCACTCTGGGAGGCTGAGGTGGATGGATAGCCTGAGCTCACAGGTTCGAGACCAGCCTGAGCAAGAGCTACAGCGAGACCCAGCACTAAAAATAGCTGGGAATTGTGGCCGGTGCCTGTAGTCTCCAGTTACTTAGGAAGCTGAGGCAAGAGAATCGCTTGAGCCCAAGAGTTTGAGGTTACTGTGAGCAAAGACACTAAGGCACTCTATTGACAGTGTCTAAGATTAAGACTAAGACTAAGACTAAGACAAAGACTCTGTGTCAAAGAAAAAAAAGACACAATGCTTTGGCACTGTAGCCTCAGTGAAAGACTAAGACTGTCTCAAAGAGAGAAAAAAAAAGAGGGAGATCTATAACTAAATGGAATGCATGAATTTGAATGGGTGGTGAATTAAAACATGAACAAAAAATCATAGAAAATGATGACACCAAATGTTTTCTGCAGTATTTGTCCTAGTTAGCCCCTTTAGTTAAGCACTGTTTTATTTAGTTTGTAATTCCCTTGGCTCTATGAAATAATCATTACAGACCAAAAATACTGGACCAAAGACATATAGAAGCTGTTTTTGTGTCTGGTGGATGTTGCTAATAAGGTAACTTTATAGTTTCAGAAGGCAGTCTTTCACCATAGTAAAACAGGTCATAAAACATAAGCAACTAAGTAAAGGACAATTAAAAATTTATGACTATTAATTTTAAAAATACATGGAAAAACCTCTCTTCTTCGGGTAACAATAGAGAAATCTCATATACTATTTTTAAAGTTCTCATATTCTTTGTCTTCTTTCTATAAATAACTTTTCAAAGAAGTGAGTTTAACACTTTGATCATATGAAGAGACACAATTCAAGCAGATCTGAAACAGGCTTCAATATTTAGAAAATTGCCAAATATTCCAGTAACAATGGCAATAAAACGACACAATGTCTCTTACAAATTGAACACGAGGGCGGCACCTGTGGCTCAAAGAGTCGGGTGCCAGCCCAATATGCCAGAGGTGGCAGGTTCAAACCCAGCCCCGGCCAAAAAGTGCAGAAAAAAATAAAATAAAATAAAAAGACTTAAAAAAAAAATTAAATAAAAAAACAAAACAAAACCAAACCCCAAGTTGAACACATGAAACCTCAAAAAAAAAAACAACAAAAAAAAACTAAACCTCATTGTAAGAGATGCTCATTTTTGAGGCAAATTAATTATAATTTGGTAGTGATCGGCAGATGCACTAACAGATAAAATCTGTCAGATTCATTCCCTAAAAACTCAGAACCCTCCCAAACTGATATATACCTGTGGAAAGCTAATAATAAACATATTCTAAGAAAAATACTTCTTAAGTTAAATAAGTTGTCAACATTTGACATTCCAATCTTAGAAGATATCCAAGAAAAACTCATTTCACTCTTCCAACCTACAGGGCAAATGTGATTCATTTGACCAGTTGGAAATAGAGAAGTAACTTTCCCTATCTACTCTGTTAAGACTCGGTGCTCTCCTTGGCCTTCTGTACCTCCTCCAGCCTCCTTTAGATATGTACTTACTTATCTTGCTCCCCTTATTCCTCTTTATTCACTGTATTGATGCCAAATATTTTAAGTCTATACTTCAATAGAACATTATCTAATTTATTTTTTGAGACAGAGTTGCACTATGGTGCCCTCGGTAGAGTTAAGGCCATTACAGCTCAGAGCGCTTGGGCTTAAGTGATTCTCTTGCCTCAACTTCCCCAGTAGCTGGGACTACAGGCACCCGTGAAAATGCCCGGCTATTTTTTTGTTGTAGTCGTTCGTTATTGTTGTTTGGCAGGCCCGAGCGTATGTGGCTGGTGCCCTAGCAGCTGAGCCTATTTGTTTATTTTTATTTATTTATTTTTTTTGGAGACAGTCTCATTAGGCGTCACACAGCTCACAGAAACCTCTGACCTTTAGGCTGAAGAGATTCTCTTGCCTCAGCCTCCCAAGTAGCTGGGACTATAGGCGCCCGCCACAATGCATGGCTATTTTTTTTTTAGAGAGGAGGTCTTCCTCTGGCTCAGGCTGGTCTTGAACCTGCGAGCTCAGGCAATCCACCTGCCTCAGCCTCCTAAATGCTGGGATTATAGCGTGAGCCACCATACCTGGCTAATATTTACATAAAGCTTCACAACATACAAAGTTTTGCTCTTACTTCATTTTGTCCAAAAGATGCAATGAACTCTAGCTGTGGAGTTCTACCTGTTAACAATGTATTACATACCAAGAGATAGGCCTTGATTGAATAGATTCTCACACTAAGAATCCCTATACAGGGCGGCGCCTGTGGCTCAGTCGGTAGGGCACCGGCCCCATATACCGAGGGTGGTGGGTTCAAACCCGGCCCCGGCCAAACTGCAACCAAAAAAATAGCCAGGCGTTGTGGCAGGCGCCTGTAGTCCCAGCTACTCAGGAGGCTGAGGCAAGAGAATCGCTTAAGCCCAGGAGTTGGAGGTTGCTGTGAGCTGTGTGAGGCCATGGCACTCTACCGAGGGCTATAAAGTAAGACTCTAGTCTCTACAAAAAAAAAAAAAAAAAAAAAAAAAGAATCCCTATACACCTGCAGTCTTCCCACAAGTCCTCATTCTCCCCCTCTATCAGGTTTAAGCTACCAGATGCTAAACGTTCAAAGTCTACCATATCAGTGTTTAACCTTATAAAGGCCTTCCTTAAGTCATACTTTCCCTAAAATGTCTTTGCTTAGCCTCATCTAAACTAGAACTACCTCTGTCTACTTTGAAACCCTATTTTTTGGGCGGCGCCTGTGGCTCAGTGAGTAGGGCGGCGGCCCCATATGCCGAGGGTGGAGGGTTCAAACCCAGCCCCGGCCAAACTGCAACAACAACAACAAAAAAAAATAGCCAGGCGCCTGTAGTCCCAGCTGCTCGGGAGGCTGAGGCAAGAGAATCGCGTAAGCCCAAGAATTAGAGGTTGCTGTGAGCCGTGTGACGCCACGGCACTCTACCTGAGGGTGGTACAGTGAGACTCTGTCTCTACCAAAAAAAAAAAAAAAAAGAAACCCTATTTGTTTTCCCAGGGTCTTTAGCTATTCTAGCTTCGAATATATCTAACTCCAGATTGCTGACACTCTTTGACTTGTAATTCCTTTTTTTTAACCCTCTATAATCTCATCTTTAAGATTTCTCTCCTGAGTTCTCTGAGTGTTATCGTAGGAGATTTAGAATCATTTTAAAAAATAAAACTAATGTTGGAAATTTAAACTCACATCTAGCAGAGGTTTGTTTACTAATAAACATATCAAATTTACAGCATTGACAGGGTTTTCTGTTCCTAAAAAGAAAAGCTGAAACTAGAGTTCAAAAGCTGAGGTGCTGAAGAGGGTACCTGGATGAGGAGCCAGGAAATCTGAAGTCCTTAGAATTCTAGCCCTGCCACCAGAAGAGTAATATGGTAGTAATCCAACCCAAATAAAGATCTTTATTTTCCTATAATATTATTCCTTTTTCTCCTTCCGTTTAAAAAACTTAAAGAGTGAACCATACTAGCTTTATGCTTCTTAAGGTCTCTTATTCGTGGTAAAACAATTCTGATTCTGAGGACAAGTAAGGGATCTAGAAGAAATTAGAACTGTTATGCAATGAATCGTTTACTAAAAGAGCTTTTATAGAACAGATGAATTGACCCTGTACCTATCATACAATGAAAAATGCTCATTAAAAAAAAAAATAAATAAAAAAGAAAAATGCTCATTAAATGCCTGACCAGATTATCCAGCATTATTTCCCTTAAGATTTACATGTAAGAAGGAATCATCACCTAATCAGTGCACTCTGTTCATAAAATTAACAGGTGATCCCTGTAGTAGTATAGAAAAATAAACAGAAAAGGTGGAGGAGGGAAGATCTTTAGTCACTGTTAGCTAATTATTTCTGTATCTGTTCACACAGAAGAATTAAGATAGTACAGCACAGTATCACTGAAATCAGAATTTTAGAGAACAGTTGGCAGGAAAATGATAGAAAATAAAAAAATTAAGACCAAGACAAGGTAAAATGTCTACACTTACAATTAAAATTAGAATCTAACATATCCACTCATTTTACACAAGTACAATGTAAATTTATTGATGGCCATGTTGCAAAGAAACAATAAAAGAATCCACACTCATTCCCCAATAATTACCTAAGCCCATCAACAGAGCTTTGTCTTCACCCACTTTGTACATTTAATTAATGAACATGTCTGACATATTATCCACTGTGAAAATTTTAAGTTGGACCTAATGGTTTTTTTTTTCTTTCTTTTTTTTATAGAGACAGAGTCTTATTTTGTTGCCCTTGATAGAGTGCCGCGGCGTCACAGAGCTCACAGCAACCTCCAACTCCTGGAGGTTAGGCGATTCTCTTGCTTCAGCCTCCCTGGTAGCTGGGACTACAGGCATCCGTCCAATGCCTGGCTATTTTTTTGTTGCAGTTTGGCCTGGGCTGGGTTTGAACCTGCCACTCTCAGTATATGGGGCCAGCGCCCTACCCACTGAGCCACAGGCGCCGCCCAGAGCTAATGGTTTTTAATCCGAACATCCTTAACTCTTAAAATTTTTTTTAAGAGACAGAGGCACTTGTGTTGTCTAGGCTAGCCTTAATCTCCTGGGTTTAAGGGGTCCTCCCACCTCAACTTTCCAAGTAGATAGCTACAGGTATGTACCACAGACGTGGTTCATGCTCAATTCTTTAAAATGGTGGTGCTATTTCATAGGTTCTACTGACCACTATGCTATCAGGGCATACTTAATAATAGCATCTCTATTCTGTCTCAAAAGTATCCCAGCTCAGAAAACAAATTTTGTAGTCACTCTACTTAGAGTATGCTGTTTTGAAGTTAAGTTTCTTTTTACAGATTTTAGCTACTATAGATCTGTTTAAGATCACCTGGGTCCCCAGGACACAAATTAATCAAATCTGCTATAGCCTCAGAATTAAGATGCAGCAGGACACTCCTACAAAGCCATTCTAACAGCAAAAACCATTTTTTCTTTCTTAAACAGAAATCACGTAAGTAGAACATCTTTACCACCAGGTATATATACTTTTACACAAAAAAGTTTTATATTGTCTTCTGAAAATTTTTCTTTCTACAGAAAATGAGGAACGTTTTTAAGCAAAGAAACATTAAAACTTACATTCAGAATCAATCATAAGTAGATTGTATCTTATGATAAAACTCTACTATCTATAGATTCTTTCCATGCAAGGGAAGGATGGGCAAGTTCATCTATTTAGCTTTTCATGTGTAACAACTGGCTGTAGCATGTGCTAATTTTAAATGTCTAAGAGCAAAAGCATCTGAAAAGTAACTATTTTTCCAGAGTATATTATCAGGTTCCAAATAGTCCCTGAAAGAGAAAGATCTGGGACACAGGAATGGACCCAAACACTACTTGAAGTAAGATTCTGGTTCTCCCATTAGCAGTTGTATGACCCATTGCCCAACCTATACACATTAAACGTCAGTGAAGAGACAGTTCTTTTCCTTTGTGGTAGTTTGTACTAATATATTTGTAAATTCTTTAACAACTGTACCTCTATGAGCATATGATAAGCAGAAGATAAGGCTCCTACCTAGCTCTTATGCCCATGACAGAAATGTCAGCATCTATCACTATGTTTGGCATATAGTATGTACACTATTACTGCTCAATGAAAATGACTTTCCTAAGAAAAATGTTTTTCATTTTTCATATATGCAAATGTTATTTATGTAATTCACATCCTCTGTCACTGTAGGTTACTTCTTACCTGCGTATTTTGCAGCAAATATAACCAATTTTTGCCTGGCATTCTACAATCTTTTGGCTATTTAGGCTAATAATATATATAATATTCAATGTTACATGTGCCAATGAGGAAATTTCTGGTTTCAATTCATAACTGGTTGACAAATACAACCAGAAATAAAGACTTCCTTGCTATGTAACCACAAATTTAACAATTATTTGTATAAGGCAGCGCCTGTGGCTCAGTGAGTAGGGTGCCAGCCCTATATACCGAGAGTGGCAGGTTCAAACCCAGCCCCGGCCAATTGCAACAAAAAATAGCTGGGTGTTGTGGTGGGCACCTGTAGTCCCAGCTACTTGGGAGGGTGAGGCAAGAGAATCGCCTAAGCCCAAGAGCTGGAGGTTGCTGTGAGCTGTGATGCCACGGCACTCTACCGAGTGTGACAAAGTGAGACTCTGTCTCTAAAAGAACAAAAAAATAAATAAAAATTATTTGTATAGTTGTAAGAGTCTTGATATGTCTACAAATCCAGTGTGACCTTAGAATAAATTCTTATTCAATTATTCTCCTCTTCAGGCCTGGTGTGGTGGCTCAATGCCTATAATCCTAGCACTCTAGAAAGCTAAGGTAGGAGTATTGCTTGAGCAAAAATGAGACCCATCTCCAATAAAAACAGAAAAACTTAGGCGTTGTGGTAGGTGCAGAGTCCCAGCTGCTTGGGAGACTGAGGAAGGAGGATAGCTTGACCCCAAGAGGTAATTTGTGAGCTAGGGTGATGCACAGCACTCTACCCACAGCAACAGAGACTCTGTTTCAAAAAAACAAAACAAAAGAAAAAACCCCACGCAATTATTCTCCTCCTCAAGATTTTAAAAGTTAATAATAAATGGATAAAAGTCACTTATGGCAATAAAAATATGGTAAAAACACGCTTTTATTAAAATCTTCAAAATTCTAATATATATTTACTAAGGGTTTCAACTCAAACACATACTTCTAAAACATGTACAACATACCCATTTTCTTGTAGTACTCTTCCCAAGCCTTGGTATAATCAACCTGTCCAGCTGGAGCTGGATTCTGCTGATCTCCTTTTTCAAGAAAAACAAAACAAAAAACAGGATTACAGTTTTGAAAAGGCAATTTCGGGTCTTCATATTGACCATAGAAGTTGGCAATGAGAGCAGGAGGGAGGTTCTGCATCGTACTGGCATCCCTGTTAGTGCTCACTATAAAGCACTGGGGATACAGACGGGGATACAGAGATTGTGGACAGAAGACAACCAATGTGTTTGGAAGACTGATTATACTGAATGTTAGTAAACTGAGTCAAATAAGGAAATACACTGAGGATACTGGTTTCTTGCCACTTACAAGTTCTAGAAGGGAAAAAGCAAGAAAATGTTGAAATAAATTTACAGGTGATTTTTTTTTTTTTAAAACCAGATATGGATGTTTATGTGTTTTTTTTTTTTTACCTATGTATATAAAGAGATATTCTAGCTGTCTGTTGAAAGGAGCTGGAAGCAATGAGACCTCAGTAGCAATGAGCATACTCAATGTGGTTTGTCAACACCATCCTAAAATGGCTGGCTAATTCCAGGGTTGGAGCCCAGAAAGCACAAAATATCCATCTTGTCAGATAGTAAGAAGTGCTTAAAGAATGACAAGCATTTCAGAAAGATAAAGGAATCATCTTGATTGGCCAAATCTAGGATAATCTGCCTATCAAAATAATAACAAGAATTTAAATGCGTAACACATTAAAACTCAGAAATCCCTTCTGATATGATATAAAGAACTCAATAGGACGAAAAGGAAAGCTTTTTTTTTTTTACAGTAAAATATCAACTTAAAGGCACAATGATGGAAATAGAAAATCATCACAGTGGTAGCTGAATCAGGAAGAGTTATCAGTGAAGGCTAAGGCTAATAGGTTGAAATTTGAGGAAGAATAAGATACTGACATAAACTTAGCACAAGGCCCCAGAAAAATACTAATTAATTTCACAGGGGGAATAAAAGAGATTTCATAGCATGGAATCCTGGCAGACACCAAGCTGACTGAGTAATCAAGATTACCATCACCAGGGATGAAACACATGTCAGTATTTTATCACCCCTGAGGAAACAGACTGAGCAGAGCCCTGCATCACCTTGAGTTTTTCCTTATGAGTAAGCAAGCATGACCTCATGGTTATCACAAAGGTTTGAAAGGATGATATCTACAAAACAAAAGATCTATACTCTTAATAATACAAAAGAGAAAATAAGACTGAGGAACTATTTTAGATTGATGAGACTTACCTGACAAGTAAATAGGACCTGTTACTACATGGGACTCTAGTTCAGAAGAGAGATGAACTGGTAAAATTTGAATAAAGGCTGTGCATCGACACAGTAATGACATACAAACACTGAGAAACCGCTATGGAGAGCATATGACGGTCATGCATTTTTAGAGAAATACACAAAGGAGTATTTAAAGTTAATAGGGTACTACTCTATAGTTTAGTTTTAAATAGCTCCTTTTGAAGTAGTAATAATGGATATGCACATCACGTACACGGCAGAGAGGGTAATGGAATACATGGAGAGATAAAACATTAAAAGCTGTGCTATCAGGGGATTCTTGGTATTTATCTTATAACTGTCTTTTCTTTTTTTTTTTTTTAGACAGAGTCTCACTCTGAAGCCCTGACTAGGGTGCTGTATCATAGCTCACAGCAACCTCAAGTTCTTGGGCTAAAGCAATCTTCTTGCCTCAGTTTTTCTATTTTTAGTAGAGACAGGGTCTTGCTATTGCAGAGGCTGGTCTTGAACTCCTGAGCTCAAGCAATCCACTGGTCTCAGCCTCCCAGAGTGCTAGGTTTACAGTGTGAGCTAATGCATACAACCTGGTCTTACAACTCTTTTGAAAATTTGAAATTATTTCCAAGTAACTCTTCTTTTTTTGAGACAGTCTTACTTTATTGCCCTTACTTTGTCAGTTGAGTGCCATGATGTCACAGCTCACAGCAACCTCACACTCCAGCGCTCAAGCAATTCTCTTGCCTCAGCCTCCTGAGTAGCTGGACTACAGGCACCAGCCAAAAGCCTGGCTATTTTTAGAGACAAAGTCTTACTCTGGCTCAGGCTGGTCTCAAACTCCTGAGCTCAGGGCAATCTACCTGCCTTGGCTTCCCAGAGTGCTAGGATTACAGATGTGAGCCACCACGCCCAGCCTCCAAGTAACTTTTTTAACACAAAGGAAAACCTGTTTATGCTTATTGAAGTTGTGATTGAATTGTTAGAAATTTTAGGTATTAAACAGTGATGCACTCCACATATAATTCCAAACATAAGTTTTAGCTTTCACAAAAAACAAGTCCTTTAGTTACCTTGCCCATTAGTTTGGGTTGTAGTTGGTGCACCTGCAGGAGCTGCAGGTGGTGGCTGTGCTTGTTGCTGATAATAGTGAGCATAATAAGCAGCCCAAGCTGCTGAATTTGGATCCGTTCCTGCTTTGGCTAGAATTAACAAACACAAATTCAAGGTTCGCATCTAAAATCTGTTACGTATCTCTCTCACAGACACACACACACACAACCTGCTCTTTGGCAAACAAACTGACCCCCAAATTAATTAGAACATCAAAAATAAACAGTAAATGAAAACATTCAATTTTCTATTTTCACTGTTATTATTAGCTTCTTTAAGAGAAAACCAAAGTTCCAAGACCAAATAACTTTCCTAGGTTTCAAAACTAGTGAGTGTCAGAATTGGGATGATGATGATAAAAAAATTTTTTTGCTTCAATGCTTAAACCATTCCATGCCTTTGTTTGTTCACATCAAGTGCAACAGTCCTATGTGGCTGATGACTAACAAAATATTTCTAGGGATTAACTGTACAAGAAAGAATTATTTTAGAACTATGAACACTGTTGTCCTGTTTCCAAGAAGAGAAAAAAATAACAATTTAAGGGACAAAGTCACATTCCATTCTATTTCACAATAAATGCCATACACTTGATTATCATTACCCTACTTACAATTCTTCATTTATTGCCTAGAATCTTCAGGATGGTCAAAACTTTTAAGTACAACATATTTATTCAACATCTTAACAATCCGGATCCCATGGCATATCCTTTCCATTTCAGCCTCATCTCCCCTGTCACTATCTCTTCAACACTCAAGTTCTAGACACAACAAATTGCTTGAACTTTTCAGAAGTCACCATGGTCGTGTCTAGGCCTTTGGTCATGTGACATTTCCTCTACACTTGGCTTATCCTCACTCGTCTTTCATGTATCAACTGACGTGGGAACAGTTTGAGACCTCTCAGTCTTCTAGAAACCAGAAATCCTCTCGCTGATTCTGTCCTTCACAGAATACGTGTATCTTATAACACTACAGGTGTACTATTATTAGTTTGTATCCCCAAGAAGAACGTAATTTCCTTAGCCAAAATCTGTGTATCTGTTTAGACTTCATTCCAAACAGGCAGCAATTTTCAGCAGCTTAATAAAAGTTAGTGAAGTTTGAGAAAAAGAAGAAAGGATTTCTAGAAAAAGAAAATTATAAGGTGATATAATTACAAGGCATTATTAACCCACCCTCCAAACTTTAAAATTGCTCGATATATTGCTTTCGTATCTTGGATATTTACGTTATATCTCAATAGTGCCATCATCTATATGTTAATTGAGAAATAGAAGTATTTCACTTGACACAATGTCTGGAGGAAAAATAAAGATAAAACAGACTTTAGGAAGTAATGATACATGTACTCTCAAGTATGTAAACCATACCAAAAAAAACAATCTCCCTGCTGTATATGTGTTAAGAACTTACTAAATATTCATACCACATAAGATTCATTCATCATGTTGCAGGTAAAAAAACAGGTCTAGAGGAGTTCAAAAATTTGCTTGACATCCATTCCACAATTTACTAATGTCTTACTATGTTAAGACTTAAGTCTAAAATTCTTGACCTAGTGGTCAAGATCAGACCATTAATTTTCCCTATAAAAATGGATTTCAGTTCAGATAATATTAATAAAATATTATACAATTTTAAGTTTAATATAAGCAATATCTAACCCAAGGACTCAATAACTCTTTGATCAATCTAAGCTGGGCCAACTAGCTATCTTTTAGCTAAATGGCTACTTCTCTCCTAAAGGCAATAATGGAAGCTACATTAATTAACTAGTTCTTATTACGGTGCTACCTTTACTACTATGCCAAATTGGAAACAAATTGTGAAACAGACACTACTCCCATCATTTTTCTCATTCTACCTACTCCAATAGTACTCGTAAGTGAAATCTGGGCAGATCCAACTTACCCAATATAAATATGCCACTTAACCTGCTCAACCTCTTACGTTTCACCCCCTTGTTTAATCACATCACCCAATTAATTTTATAAGAAAGAAAGAAAAGTCCTTCATTCTCAAAAGATACATTTTCAGAATACTAATCAGGAAATCATACTTGATGCTTTTTCTGTACCCTGTGAGCCTTTCTATCACAGTATTGCTTACACTGGGAGTGCATTCTTCTGCTATAGAACATGAACCTCACTTGGCATACCCAGCTCCTAGCACAACTCAAGCTGTTTCTTGAACAAGTAAAAGTTGTGGTTATTTGGTGTCATCATATTCCAAAGAACATACTTCCTATGAAATTGAAGTATATTATAATATAGGGCCATACTTAAAAATATCAAAATGTTCCATTAAATACAACAAAACAATCTCATTTAAAATCAATTACTTCGGGCGGCGCCTGTGGCTCAGTGAGTAGGGCGCCAGCCCCATATGCCGAGGGTGGTGGGTTCAAACCCAGCCCCAGCCAAACCGCAACAACAACAAAAAAATAGCCAGGTGTTGTGGCGGGCGCCTGTAGTCCCAGCTGCTCGGAAGGCTGAAGCAAGAGAATTGCGTAAGCCTAAGAGTTAGAGGTTGCTGTGAGCCATGTGACGCCACGGCACTCTACCCGAGGGCGATACAGTGAGACTCTGTCTCTACAAAAAAAAAAAAAATAATAAAATCAATTACTTCTTATGGGGGGGGGAGATAAATATACTATGTGTAGAAAGTAACCCATAATTCCATATACCTTCCTTGAAAACTACTCCAGTGAGAGGCCTAAAAGGTAGGTAGCAGGTAAGAAAAAAGGACCATAAATAAATGTTAACTGGCTTCAAAGAATGACTCTTTGACCGAGATGGAAAGCAAACTATGGGATATGAGAAGATGCAAAAAGAAAACAATGTAATATATATAAAATACATACCCGAATATAAAAAATATTTAAATATATTCTAGAGTTGTATACCATGCAGTTAGTAAATATAGGAGTGATTTTTTTTTACTAACATGAAGTTACCTTATCAAGAGTACCAGAACAGTTTATAACTTATTTGATAACGTGGGAGTTTAATGCCCAAGTATTTCACACTCTCTTACTCTCCTACATAATTTTATAAATAGAAATTATTCTTTAATGGATATTGTCACAATTAACACTATATATCCAATTGACAGCACTAATATGTAAAACCTAACACTCTGTACTTCTTCTTATAGCTTTGGTTTTTAGCATTCTTCTGATAGCCAAATGCAGGTAGAAAAAAAAGTTCATTGTGGTAGAAGCAGTGCCTAACACTTTGCCAAAAGACTAAAATAAATTAAAAAATGCATACAAATGTAGAATCAACACTAGGAAGTTTAAGAATGTACCAGAATAGCAAACAAACAATATACATAGCATGTAATGATAACCCCATCTTTTACCTGGATCAGGAGGAGCCTGCTGCTGCCAGTGTGGATATGCATTTCCCCACCCCTGGGGAGCATATGGGGCTGGAGGACCACTGAAAAGAAAATCAGCATAAAAATGCAGTTTACCAAAAGCTAGAAATCTTTGAGGAAAAGCCAAGAAATCAAATCCAATACTTACTGAGGCGCTGGGCCAGGTGGTCCTGGATTATAAGGTGCAGGGTTGTATGGTCCCATTGGAGTTCCAGGCCCTGGAGGTCCAGGAGGCCCATGGGGGCCTGGGACCCCATGGGGCCCATGGGGTACAGGTGGCCCTAAAGGATTTACTGGGCCCTGCAAAAAAGCAAGATGACAAAACAAAAATCAAGAAAACAGGGTAATGAATGGCTTAACACAACTCTAAGGCCAAGCTTCCATTCCAACCCTTTTACAGTCACAAGGAACAAACTTTAGTTTTCTTCCTTTCCTCATTTGATTCAAAAATTCATTAAAATCAGCAGCATTAACAATTGAATGTAAATACTGACACATATCAGTATTTACATACTTTTTTCAGAAAAGACAGCACTCTTTCTTTTCTTTTATAATTTTTACTTTTACTATTCCTTTTTCATCTCAATCATGCAAGTCTATCAAACATCGGGGCTTTACCTCTAGTTCTTCTATACAGGGTGCTCTCTAGCTGGTTCTCGCTGTATTACTCTACCTAACATCAATTGGATGACCATCTGAGCAATATGATTCCTAAATTGTCATGAATTGTTCTCTGAACACTTCACCTATACTGTACAACTAGATCACCACCAAACTAAAGTCTGCCTTACAACCTTTCTATTTTTGCCACTGGAACTCCATTTAGGTCAATAATTTAAATAATGTCCTTTCTTTCCTTCATCAATCCCTAATATTCTAATAAAAATTCCCTTTGTAATTCATTAAACAAATTAGGATATTTCATATCATTATAATGCCATGATATATTTAAAAATGCTTAGCTGATTTTTCTTGTTCAAATTAATTTGCAAAGACCATCTGACTTAATTGTCCTAAAAATTAAAAAAATTCCTTTCAGGCTTGGTGCCTGTAGCTCAAGCAGCTAGGGCACAAGTCACAAATGCCAGTGGGTTCAAATCCAGCGAAGGCCTGCCAAACAACATTTAACAACTACAACCAAAACAGCTGGGTGTTGTGGCGGGCGCCTGTAGTCCCAGCTATTTGGGAGGCTGAGGCAAGAGAATCGCTTAAGCCCAGAGTTTGAGGTTGCTGTGAGCTGTGATGCCATAGCACTCTACCCAGGGTGACAGCTTTGAGATTGTCTCAAAAAAAAAAAAAAAAAAAAAAATTCCTTTCATATAACTAATGCTGGTCATGTGACATTTTGGACTAAGTGCTTTAAACTATATTTAGGTGTCAGTTTTCTCACTGCAAAATAAACTTCATGATGTTTAAAGTGCTTTTTATTAAGTTATCTTTTTAACTCACCAACCATTGCCATCCCTTTTATTATCCATGACCCATCCTTTCCAAACAGTAAAAATACTGAAAAAATATTTTTATAGGACAATAAGCCAGAAATTCTTTTAAGTTACAAATATACCCATGCATTTATTTAATCCCTGTAACTCTATGAAGTAGTTACTATATTACTCATTTTACAGGAGGAAATCAAGGCACAGAATACAAGGAACTTCTCCAAAGTCACACAGCCAGTAAATGAGTCACAGGATTTTGAACCAAGGCAGCTTGACGCTAGAGTCCATGCTCTTACTACCATACTAAACTGCTTCTCTGAAACAAGTTACACTTGGTCTGGTCCCAGGTTTCGGCACCAAAAATAAAAAAATAAAAAATAAAAGATATGCTATTTACTTTTCTGCTTTGGCTGCAACCTCTGCCTTTACTGAGTCCATGAATATCTACATTTTCTTGAATAATTAAACTAAATATTCATACAACAGAGAACACACAACATTTATGTACACTTTTGTAGGATGTACTTCAGGAGTCTTTTGTCTTCCGTAGTAGACACAAAGTGTCAAACTTCCTTTTCCCCACTCCATTTATAGCACTGCAAACACCAAAAAGAACTTTTACCCTAAGAGTTGGATGAGGTAGGTCACACCTGTAATCCCAGTACTTTGGGAGGCCAAGGTGAGAGGACTGCTTAAAGACAGGATTCTAGGACTAGCCTAGGCAACAGAAGGAGACCTTGTCTCTAAAAAAATTAGCCAAACGTGGTGGTATGTGCCTACAGTCCCAGCTACTTGACAGGCTGAAACAAAGAGGATCCCTTGAGCCCAGGAGTTTGCGGTTACAACAGTGAGCTTTGATTGGGCCACTGTACTCCAGTGTAGAGTGACAGAGTAAGACTGTCACAACCTCCCAAACCCCCAAGAAATGCTAATTGTCCCTTAATTAATGTCTCTGTAAAAAAATCCCAATAAACATTATCTGCCTTGTTTACAAAAAAGCCATCAAGCCTCTTCATACTCTGTTCTACCACAAGCAAACTTTCTTAGAGGGAAAATTTTTGAATTTGGCTGTCCATCAGAAATCACCTAAAACATCTTCATAAAATTAGATGCTGGGCCATGTTTCAGGCATTCTGAATCAGTATTGTCTATGTATGTATCAAAGAACCTGTACTTTAAAACCTCCAAATGACTGTGAGCCAGTCTGAAAGTGGGGATTTATAAATTTCTACTGTCAAATGGGGATGCATATGATTCATCTTTTCCCTTCATCATATTGCACTCAGACCTTAAGAAATAATTGATTCCCATAACTATCTCCTTCTTCAACCATGTTTCACAACCTTTCAATACTACCATGCCTGCAGCAATGCTACCCTCTTATCTACTCATACCAAATGTAAGGTAGTTCTCCAAATCTATAACCCCCTATTTAATTAGGTTATTTTCATTGCTGGAAAATCTTTTTCCTGTCATATGTATCCATTATATCACAAAACCTGCAACTTCGGACTAAAGATTATACATTTTCCTATGGTGTATCTGAATTAATGTGTTATTTAACCAATAGGGTCTACACTATTGTTTAAAGTTTACTCACACCAATCTTTTCTTCTATGAGTTGCCGGGCATAGTCTATTTGCTGTGGAGTGCCACGAATTGTAAACAACTTCATATTAGGATCTGCATTAGGTGGAGGATTTCTCTGAAGTTCTATTCTTGCACCAGATTGTTGGCTTATGCTTTTTATGGTTTCACCTCCTAAAATCAAAAGACAATAATTTCTCTAAAGGTTCTAAGAATGTAAAAGGAACTATTCAGAAGAAAATGGTCACAACTAAAAGGGCCACTGACTAGGTGCAATGACTCATGTCTAATCCCAGCACTTTGGGAAGATAAGGTAGAAGGATTGCCTGAGCCCAGGAGTTTGAGATTAGCCTGGGAAATATAGCGAGAACCTATCTCTACAAAAAAGACAAAAAAAAAATTAGCCAGGAATAGTAGTGTCCATGGTTATAGCTATTAGGGAGGCTGAGATTGGGTCCAGGCACCAGGTCCAGGCTCAAAAGTTCAAAGTTGCAGTGAGCTACGATGTCACTATATCGTACCCTGGTCATGAAGGAGCAAAACCCTCTATCTAATAAAAATAATACATACAGACTTGGTGACTGTAGCTCAGCGGCTAGTGCGCCAGCCACATACACCAAGGCTGGCGGGTTCCAACTGGGCCCAGGCCTGCCAACAACAATGCCAACTACAACAACAAGAAGAATAGCAGCTAAATAGCTGGGCATTGTGGTGGGCGCCTGTAGTCCCAGCTACTTGGGGGGCTGAGGCAAGAGAATCGCTTAAGCCCAAGGGTTTGAGGTTGCTGTGAGCTGTGACAGCACAGTACTCTACCAAGGGCGACATAGTAAAACTCTGTCAAAAAAAAGAAAAAAAAAATATTTGCTTTAATAAATTGTTTTTAAAAGCAATGTAAGTCTTGCTATTATCTCTTCATTAAAAAGAAATAAAAAAAGCAATATAAATATAAACCAACACGTTCAAATTTTAGTAAGTAGGACTCAGTAAAAAGCAAAATGAAGAAAGAAAAACACTCAAACCAGTTTTTGGGCCAAAAGAAGTTTTCTTACACTAACAATTGGTCCTCTTTCTCTACAACTGCAATGAGATTCAAATCTTGCTCTTTTTTTGTGTGAAGCATTAAGATAATTTAAAATACTTTGCCTTTTCCTATAATTAATCCAGTTTTCCCTGTTGGCACAATGAAATTAAATTCTTGTAGTCCACCAGGTGGTCCCATGTTCCAGTTGCCTTGACCTCTACCTCTTCCTCGACCACCAGGTCCAGGTCCACCTGGATTACCAGCCTAAGAAGAAAGAAAGACAAGAAGAAAGTAAGAACAGAGATAAACTTTTTTTTTTTTAGGCAGAGTCTCAGTTTTGTCACCCCTGGTAGAGTACAATGGCATCACAGCTCACAGAAGCAACCTTAAACTCTTGGGCTCAAGCGAATCTTTTGTGTGAGCCTCTTAAGTACCTGGGATTACAGGTTCTTGCCATAAGCCTGGCTATTTTTTTCAGAGACAAGGTCTTGCTCTGGCTCAGGCTGATCTTAAAATTTGTGAGCTCAGGCAATCCACCCGCCTCAGCTTCCCAGAGTGCTGTGATTACCGGCATGAGCCACCATATCTGGCTAAACTTTTATTTTCATGATAAAATTATTACAACTATTTCTCTCAAATGATATGATTGAGCCACAAAGTTAATGCCTTAGCCCAAATAATCACCAATTAATGACTATCAATTACCAATCTACTTTTAGAGATGAAGTCTTGCTATGTCACCCAGGCAGGAGTACAGTGGCTCAATAACAGCTCACTATGTATGGCCTCTATGGATCATCTTACCTTGGCTCTCCGAGTAGCCAGTTACAGATGCACACCACCATGGCCAACTATTATTTTTTTTATTTTTTGCTATATTGCCCAGCCTGGTCTCAAATCATTCCTTCCACTGCAGTCTCTTAAGTATCTGGGAGGTTACAAGTGTGAGTCACCTCACCTGGCTCCTGCTACCATTTATTTTTTCTGATTCAGGTGACTAAGGTAGTAAGTACACTTACACAGTAATTCCTCTTGCTTCTACCTTAAAGTAATTTTAACTTGCTAGCCATTAAAGCATTACTTATCAAGCAGGCAGACATAAAAATATGAGGGAAGGCACTTTCAGAGTTGATGAAAGAAAATCTTGTGAAAACAAAAATTGAAAATGTTAACTTTTTTTTTTTCTTTTTGCAGTTTTTGGCCAGGGCCAGGTTTGAACCTGCCACCTCCGATATATGGGGCTGGTGCCCTACTCCTTGAGCTACAGGAACTGCCCCAAAATGTTAACTTTCTATCAAACCTGAACACTTCGAAGAAGGTCCGTAATAATTTCTGCAGCATGCTGACAACGGTCTGGAGGTCCTGTTATTTGGGCTATTCTATCAGGTGTTGTTCCATCATCTTTAAAGTAAAGAAACACACGAGGGATTATTCAAATAATATGTGGATGTCAAAACGAATTGCTACTACACTTAGAAGACTGACATATGTACTCACCTGGCTTAAACTGAATTCGAACACCAGCATCATTTTGTATTTTTTTGATCATTTCTCCATTTCTTCCTATTACAATACCAACAGCAAATCTTGGAATGGGAACCTTATGTAAAGAAGACTAAGTATTAAGAAAACCATTTTCTGAAAATTAATGTGCATCAAATCATAAAAGTACATACAATGGCATTTTTACATCAGAAGGGCAACAAGATAACAAAATATACAATTCTGTGCTTTTTTTTTTTTTTTTTTGGAGACAGAGTTTCACTACGTTGCCACCTGTAGAGTGCCATAGCATCACAGCTTACAGCAACCTCAAATTCTTGCCTAAGCCTCCAGAGTAGCTGGGACCACAGGCATCCACCACAACACCTGGCTATTTTTTGGTTGCAGTTGTCACTGTTGTTTAGCAGGCCCCGGCCAGGCTCAAACCCGCCAGTCCCAGTGCATGTGGCCGGCGCCCTACTCACTGAGCTATAGGCACCAAACCTACAATTCTGTATTCTAAAGTAGAAAAACGGCAAGCATGTTAAAGAAGGCTATCTAATGCAAAAAGGAAAAACACTATTATTGTATTTATGGATTAGAATATAACCATTTCTGAATGATGTTTTACTTACATCTATCCCTTCATTTCCTCCTATTCTTGACCCATACTCATTTCGAACTTCTCTGAAACCACCTTGATCACGAATTAACTCTAACACCATTTCCTTGGCTTGCTAAAGTAGAAAAAGTTAACTAATTTAGAAAGCATGTCTCAAAACATTTTAATTATTCATGCATGTTTACTCAATCCCATCCAACCCAAATTCCTTCTTTATAAAGTAGAAAGTTAAGTTTACTTGAACTTTATATGGATCTCCTGTAATCCTAAGTGGTTTGTCAGCACCAGTGTTCTGAGGTCCATCTTGTATCATAACCATTTTAACTCCAGCTCGCTCCTGTTATAATCAGAAAAATCATATGTATTAAAGAAAAGAAAATGTCCTAAAAACAGACAAAAAGCAATCATTTTACAAATAAAACAATACCTGAAGTTGTTTAATAGTCTCTCCCCCCTTTCCAATAACTAATCCTGCCTTGCTAGCTGGAATCATGATTTCCTGAACTGCATTTCCTGGTCCATCGCCATGATGGAAGCCAGGAGCTGGTCTTCCTTTTTCGACAATCTGGTCCAGTAACCGTTTTGCTGATCTGTTAACAAATTAATATTAAAAAAATAAGGAGTAGAACATCCAAGCTTTCCAAACCGAGAAATACAAAATAATATAACCAAGTACTCTTTCTATCCCGATTCAAGATTAGGTGCCTTAAAGCTATTTTCTTTCTTTCTTTCTTTCTTTTTTGAGAAAGAGCCTCAAGATGTCACCCTGGGTAGAGTGCTGTGATATCACAGCTCACAGCAACCTCCAATTCCTGGGCTCAAGCAATTCTCTTGCCTCTGCCTCCCAAGTTGCTGGGACTAAGGCGTCCGCCACATCACCTGGCTATTTTTTGGTTGCAGCTGTCATTGTTGTTTGGTGGGCCCGGGCTGGATTAGAACCAGCCAGGTCAGGTGTATGTGGCTGGCGCCTTAGCAGGTTGAGCCACAGGCGCCAAGCCATTTTTTTTTTTTTTGTAGAGACAGGGTCCCACTTCATGGCCCTCGGTAGAGTGCCATGGCCTCACACAGCTCACAGCAACCTCCAACTCCTGGGCCTAAGCGATTCTCTTGCCTCAGCCTCCCGAGTAGCTGGGACTACAGGTGCCCGCCACAACGCCCGGCTATTTTTTGGTTGCAGTTTGGCCAGGGCCGGGTTTGAACCCGTCACCCTAGGTATATGGGGCCGGCGCCTTACCGACTGAGCCACAGGCTCCGCCCTTTATTCTTTCTTTTCTTTTTTTGAGACAAGGTTTTCTTTTCTTTTGGCCAGGGCTGGGTTTGAACCCACCACCTCCAGCATATGGGACCAGCACCCTACTCCTTGAGCCACAGGCACTGCCCCTTTTTTTTTTTTTTTAAAGAGACAGAGTCTTATTTTATTGCCCTCAGTAGAGTGGCATGGCATCACACCTCACAGCAACCTCCAACTCCTGGGCTTAAGCGATTCTCTTGCCTCAGCCTCTCGAGTAGCTGGGACTACAGGCACCCACCACAACACCTGGCTATTTTTTTTGTTGCAGTTTGGTTGGGACCGGGTTTCAACCCTCCACTTTTGGTGTATGGGGCTGGTGCCCTACCCACCAAACCACAGGCACTGCTCTTTTTCTTTCTTTTTTTGAGAGAGTCTTACTTTGATACCCTTGGTATAGTGCTGTGGTGTAATAGCTCACAGCAAGCTCAAATTTTTGGGCTCCAGGGATTCTCTTGCTTCAGCCTCCTATAGGCACCTGCCACAACGCCCAGCTAGCTTTAGAGATGGGGTTTTACTCCTGCTTAGGCTAGTCTCTAAACTATGAGGCTCAGACAAGCCACCGGTCTCAGGCTCCCAAGTGCTGGGATTACAGGTGCTGTGAACCAAAGCACCTAGCTGGTATTTCTTATTTATTTGCTTTTTGAGACAATCTCTCCCCCAACTCCAAGTTAGAATGCAGTGGTGTCATCATAGCTCACTGCAGCCTCAAACTCTGGAGCTCAAGCCATTCTCCTGCCTCAGTCTCCTGAGGAGCTGGAGCTATAAGCACTTCTGAAACCCTCATGGTTTCTACTGTACCAGGCTAATTTTTTAAATTTTGTGTAGAGATGGTGTCTTGCTATGGTGACTAGACTGGAATCAAATCTCCTGGGCTCAAGTGATCCTCTCATCCTAGCCTCTCAAAGTGCTAAGATTACATATGTGAACTACTTACATAGCTACTAATGATGCTTTTACTTGTAATTTAAAAAAAAAAAGTCAAAGTCAGAGACTATGCAATAAATTTTCTAGGAATACAATTTTAACTTCGGATCACAGTACAAATTCCTTAGAAAGGCCACTCTAAAGTTACCTCAGAATTAAGCTAATTCCTCCATGAATTAAATGACTTACTCTGTTAAAGCACTATTTTGCTCAGGGTTAAAATTTATTCATTCAATAAATATTTAAATATCAACTAAGTGCTCTTCTAGGTAATGGGATTAGAGAACTGAAGAAAAGGGTTTCTGCTAAAGTGGCTTAACTTCATGTCATTTATTAAATACTACCAAGAAAATTAAGATAAGGACAGAATGTGTGTGTGCACACATACATAAGAAGGAATGCCATTTGATACAAAATAGATGTGAGAGGCCTTGCTGATAGACATAAGAGCTAAACGAAGTGCACAGTGACTATTATAAAGTATCTGGGAGAGGCTTGGTGCCTACCACAAGCGCTGGGGCCTGCCAAACAAAAATGACAACTACAGCAACAAAAAAATAGCCAGGTGTTGGGGAGGGCGCCTGTAGTCCCAGCTACTTGGGAGGCTGAGGCAAGAGAATCACTTAAGCCCAGGAGTTTGAGGTTGCTGGGAGCTGTGACACCATAGCATTCTGTGGAGGGTGACGTAGTCTCAAAAAAAGGAAGGAAAAGTATCTGGGAGAAAACTTTACAGGAGAAACAAGAAGTGCAAAGGCCTCAAGAACATGTTTGGTGTGCTAAAATAAAAGACTAGGGGGAGGCTAACTGGGGTTAGAATAGAGTGAGTTGATGGAAGATGGTAAAAAATGAAGTGAGAAAGGCGGCAGACAGGTGAGGCCATGACAAAAACATTAACTTTAAATAGAGAGGTTTTGCAGAATTCTGAGCAAAGTAGTGATACAAATGGTTTTACATTGGGTGGCGCCTGTGGCTCAGTGAGTAGGGCGCCGGCCCCATATGCCTAGGGTGGTGGGTTCAAACCCAGCCCAGGCCAAACTGCAACAAAAAAATAGCCGGGCGTTGTGGCTGGCACCTGTAGTCCCAGCTGCTCGGGAGGCTGAGGCAGGAGAATTGCGTAAGCCCAAGAGCTGGAGGTTGCTGTGAGCCGTGTGACGCCACAGCACTCTACCGAAGGCGGTACAGTGAGACTCTGTCTCTACAAAAAAAAAAAAAAAAAAAAAAAATGGTTTTACATTTTTAAAGGATCACTATGGCCAGTCTACTACAAGAACAGACTACAGTGGGACAGTGTAAAAAGAATGAAGACGTGCTGCAATAATATAAGCAAATGAACTAATAAGGCTTAGAAGGTGACAAGAAGCTGGATTCTGAATAAACTGTGAAAAAAAATGACCAAGAGTTGCTTATGGATAAATGGGACATAAGTATAAAAACTAAAAAACAGATTTGTCCAAACAGGGAGATGAGATAATCAAGACGAATAAAAGAAAGAGAATCTTGGAATGAGGTAAAAATCAAAGATTCTGTTTTTAGGGTGGCACTTGTAGCTCAGTGGGTAGGATGCCTGCCACATGCACTGAGGCTTGAGGGTTCGAACCCAGCCTGGGCCAGCTAAACGATGACAACTGCAACAACAACAAAAAATAGACGGGCATTGTGGCAGGCGCCTGTAGTCACAGCTACTTGGGAGGCTGAGGCAAGAGAATCGCTTAAGCCCAGGAGTTTGAGGTTGCTGTTAGCTGTGACGCTACGGTACTCTACCCAGGGTGGCAGCTTGAGACTCTGTCTCCAAAAAAAACCCCGATTCTGTTTTTTATGCTCTAATGTCGTAACTAATAAGATATTCAAGTGAAGATACTGAGTGAGCAGCAGATGTACGAAGCTATAATTTAAGAAAGAGATTAAGACTGAAAATAGAAATTCAAGAGCATATAAAGGCATGTATCGAATGAAATTTAATAGACTGAATGAAGTCATCTGATAGGTCTGTGTTGATGTACGTACCATATGAGGACTGTATTCTGAAGCACTTCAAAGATGAAGGGCCGAGCCACCAAAAAGACTGAGAAAGGACAGCCCATTATGTCCCAGAGCCTAATAAATAACATATTTCAAGGAGGAAGTGGTTTACTATGTCATATTGCTGATAGGCTGAATGATATGGCATTTCATTTGTGATCTTCAGGGACATTTTAATGAAATAGTTTGAATAAAAGCCCAACTAATGCTGCGCTCAAGAAAAGTTAAAACAGGCAGATATGGTTAAGTACAGCCACCTCATTAAAGAAATTTTGTTGTAAAAGAAAGCAGAGGGTGGGGCGGCGCCTGTGGCTCAGTCGGTAAGGCACCGGCCCCGTATACCGAGGGTGGCGGGTTCAAACCCGGCCCGGCTAAACTGCAAACCAAAAAATAGCGGGGCGTTGTGGAGGGTGCGTGTAGTCGCAGCTACTTGGGAGGCTGAGGCAAGAGGTTCAGGTTGCTGTGAGCTGTGTGATGCCATGGCACTCTACCGAGGGCCATAAAGTGAGACTCTGTCTCTACAAAAAAAAGAAAAAAAGAAAGCAGAGGGCGGCACCTCTGGCTCAGTGAGTAGGGCGCCAGCCCCATATACCGAGGGTGCCAGGTTCAAACCTGGCCCTGGCCAAACTGCAACGAAAAAATAGCTGGGCGTGGCAGCGGGCACCTGTAGTCCCAGCTACTGGGGAGGCTGAGGCAAGAGAATCGCCTAAGCCCAAGAGTTTGAGGTTGCTGTGAGCTGTGATGCCACAGCACTCTACTGAGGGCGACAGTCTCTAAAAAAATAAAAGAAAGCAGAGAAAATGTGGGGTTTAGGCATAGTTTTTGAGATTTCGAGGAATGTCTGTATGGTGTTACAAATTATATAGAAAAGAGTGATAAAGTGATAATGTTTTATCTTTCTCTCATGCCTCATTTATCCATAAGCAACTCTTGGTAATTTTTTTTTCACAAAATTCAGAATAATGAATCATTCATTATATGTCCCCTCAATTGCAGGGACACGACCTTCAGCGCTAGGCGCATGAACACACAAAAAAATAGTATCAGAATAAATGAAAACTGAGAGGTTTAGTGGCAGAGAAAGACAGAATTGTTTCTTAGGATTTGTTTCTGTTCTCCCAGTAAATAAGCCTAAGTGGGAAAGAGGGGGTCAGACACTAAAGATCTGTAGGAGGGGGAGAGACAGTACTAATAAATAATCCTTAGAGAAAAGTGGAAGAGAATGAATGGAACTAGAGAAATGTAGGTACCTCAAAAGTGTATTTGAGCTTAACTTGGGTTTTAGGTGACAGTCAATGTAATGGTGTATTTTTCTCTAAGCTACATTCACCTTCTCAAGTGAAGACTGGAGTAGACATAAAGAGAGTTTACATTATTTTCTGTGTTCAATAATTCAAACGATGAACCTGAACTGAGAGAGGCATGAGGCCTAAACTTTGGAGTTAAAGGAGATGATAATGTAAAAGAAAGCTATAATGAAAGGCAAAGACAAAATTCATATTACTAGAAGACATTTAAGATTTTCATACTTACTGGACAGATTCAGGTGTTCCAGTTAACATACATGACCTTTCTGGAAGGCCACCACTGTCTACAATTAAAAAAAAGAAAAAAAGAGAAAATTTTAGGTCAAAAGATTTATAGGTAGCATCCTTATCACTAGAAACCTAAAATATATGCTCACTTTCTAGACACTCTGATTAGACCAAAAGAAGAATGTTACCAGGAGCTATCTGTATTTTGCATCCAGATTCCTGTTGTATGCGTGAGATCTGTTCACCTCCTCTGCCAATTACTAGTTTAAAAAAAAAGAAAAAGAAAATTATTTGCTAAACGATTATAAAGTAGTTTTTTTGTGTTTTCAAAACTTTAAAAATTAGGTTACTTACTAAAGCCAACCATTCCATCTGGAACTTTGTATTCTTCTGTCATTACAGACCTGCTAAGAAATAATAGTAACTAACATTTACCTTCTAAGAAAAATTATTCACATATAAAAGGTAACCTACTAATAAAAATGAGAAATCTCATGTCTCCTAATGGCTTAAACTAAGCTTCTAAGCACATTCTTGACAAAAATATGGCCTTATTACTTATAGTTAAAACAAAAATCTTAAGGCAATGCACATCCAGTTGGGAAGGGATGGTAAATGGAATGGTTTAAAGGAATAACCTGTAAACAAATTATAAGGAATTTATAATTCATCTTAACAGTTTCTCTAATTACTCTAGTTCTAAAATGTTCTAGCTATTCTTCGAAATTCTAAATGTATTTCACTCAAAAAGAAAAATGGTTTATCTTCTCAAGTGAAGGGAAATGAACTACACACACACACAAATGCAGATACACATTCACGACACACTACCATGGTTCTGTGTGTAAATACAGCTTAACTAAAACTTGCAAAGTACTTTTCGGGAAGCTTCTGACCATACCTTTGCTGCTGATGCATTGGTGGTAACTGTGTTCCAAAAGCTACAAAAAAATTTGATAAAAATAAAATGAGAATTCACAATTCAGGTTTACTTAAATATTGAATATAATAACATTAAGTATTCTAAGCCCCTCTCTGATGCAAAGACAACACTTTAAAGAGAATAAAATTTTTACAGAATATTTAAATCGGCACTGACAGTAGCAAAAAACAGTGAAAATGCAGACATATTAGCAATGGCACAGAAAACTTTTCCTTTTAAGTAGTACAAACACAGTTTAAGAATGGAGTAGTTAGGCCAGATCTGGCGCCTTATGCTTATAATCCCAAGCACTCTAGGAGATCAAGGCCTGAGGACTGCTTGAGCTCAGGAGTCTGAGGCCGGCCTGAGCAGAAGCAGAATTCTGTCTTTACTAAAAATAGTAAAACCGACTTATGGCGGTTGCCTAGAGTCCCAGCTACTAGAGAGGCTGAGGCAGGAGGATTACTTGAGCCCAAAAATTTGAGGTTGCTATGAGGTAGGCTGAGACCCCGGGCAACAGAGACCCTGTGCCCCAGAAAAAGTAGCAATTAAATAAAATAAACACGTGAAATAACCCAGCAACCAATCTATGTAAAATAGGAGAAAAAGGTGTATTTTTATACAGAAATTCAGGCTGGAGACTCTAAAAGAATATGACCAACTTCTAAGATACCAAAACAGGAACAAAACCTTAATATTAAAATTCAGTTAACTTTGGGCGGCGCCAGTGGCTCAGTGAGTAGGGCGCCAGCCCCATATGCCGAGGGTGGCGGGTTCAAACCCAGCCCCGGCCAAACTGCAACCAAAAAATAGCCGGGCATTGTGGCGGGCGCCTGTAGTCCCAGCTGCTCGGGAGGCTGAGGCAAGAGAATCGCGTAAGCCCAAGAGTTAAGAGGTTGCTGTGAGCCGTGTGACACCACGGCACTCTACCCGAGGGCGGTACAGTGAGACTCTGTCTCTACAAAAAAAAAAAAATTCAGTTAACTTTTTTTTGGGGGGAGACAGAGCCTCACTTTGTCACCCTTGGCAGAATGCTGTGGTGTCATAGTTCACAGCAACCTCAAACTCTTGGGCTAAAGCAATTCTCTTGCTTTAGCCTCCTAAGCAGTTGGGACTACAGGTGCCTGCCACAACGCCTGGCTATTTTTAGATATGGGGTCTCACTCTGGATCAGGCTGGTCTCAAACATGTGAGTTCAGGCAATCCAACCACCTCAGCCTCCCGAAAATGCAGTTAACTCTTAATCCAATTTAAAATAAATACTTACAGTCATTTTGAGGAGCAACTTTCTTAGCATCTGGTTGATCTGAAAAATTAAAGAGTTTTTAAATTTTTTGCTAAAAAATACAATACTTCTGCCCTCCCCAGCAAGAGTATCAATATAACCATTTACTGAAATATCTTAGGGTCTGGTTTATCATTTGAACCAAAATTACCAAACTTCAACCCAATCTTAGTAATCTATAAGAAGAAAAACTGTATGTCTTTCACTCTCTTATTTACAAGAAGCATAGATATTTACAATAATTCTCCTTGTGTCAAATCACTGACCTTCACATATGTTAAGCACTTTAAATTGATACAAGGTAGGTTCAGTACTATTACCTGCTAAAAGCTAATGATGCTTCCACTACAGGAACTGAAGATTGGAGGGAAAAACTATCAAAATATGAAAATCTATCAATCTGACAATGACCACAAAGCTATGACCAAAAAAAAAGCAAAAAACAACAAAACAAAAAAAAACCCAAAATAAAAACTCACATTTTAAGGTAATCTCAATCTAAACTGTTCTTTATTCCTAAACAAACATTTACGGCATAAAACTTCAGCAGAAAAACTCAAAGCAACTACATGACTACCTTCATCTAAATCCATTATACAGAGGAATACAATGCATACCTTAGAACAAACAACCTATAGCTGAAAGTACTACATTCTCCTCCCCCCTTCAAACCTAAATGATTAAGCAGAAGAATGCTGTGCAGCAAAAATTCAGACACATAATCCAAGAAATATTTGTGTCCAGTTAAGAAACCACTGGCTTATTTCACGTTTACATACTAAACACAGGTAATAAATAAAAATTCCTGCCTTTAAAAGGAGAGGGCATTCCCTCCCAGTGTGTTGTACTGCTCGGACTTGTCCAAGAGCCATCTACACATAAAATAAAAAGAATACATTACATACAACATCTGAAGCATCATTAGCTCATTTCTTTTGTATATTAAAAACCTCACCATAAATATGAAAGACATAAGTACTCCTGGGTCAAAAGCTATAAATACATTTTAAAAGCTCAGTGAGAATCCTCCTTTAAAAAAATTAGGGCAAAAAGAAAATATCAAAATTCACATATCAAAACTAAAACAAAAAATATGTGCAGACTTGTAAGTTCAGAAGCTTCAACAATTATCTTTTTAAAAAATATAAAGCACTATAAATCCAGTTTTAATACACATGTTTAAAGTTAAACCAGAAACACAAAGTACTAAAAACAAATAACATAAATGCTATAACCTGCAACACTCTATAGCAAACTATAGCACTTCAACCTTTAAATGAAAATATGAAATAGAAAACAATGTAACATTATAAAGATTCACTTATGTATGAGAAAACCAGTGAAGTGTTTCTTAATTTATAGTTTTTCCCCCCAATATTATTAACAAGATATCTGTGCAAACTATCAATCTGATGCAATCCTAAAAGAGGGAGAATAGAATGTTTTCTAATAAGACAAACCCTGTTTGATTCAAATTTTACCTACCTTGTCTAGGTCTCTTTTTTCCCCCTTTGAGGCCAATATAATCCTAATTTTAAAAACCTTATGATAAAAGCAGTGTCTCAATAAAACATGTGAAAATAATGAAAATCACTTCAACTAAACACTGTGTAAACAAAACACTCACGACTACCACTTACCTCCATCTTCTAAAGGTCTTTTTTGTCCCCCATAACCATAGTCATTTGAATTCAGTGACGTCCCAGCATCACCTCCAATTTTTGCTGCAATCTTAAAAAACCGAAAACACACCATTGTTAAGGATAGCAAACATTGCCTCATTTATTTCCTAATACATCTGTGCTAAATATTACTTAGCGCTGTAAGAAAATTCACTTGATAAACACAATGATAGTTCAATTTATTACTACCATCAATACTTCAGGGAAATTAACAAATAATCATCACCTGGAATTAAGCTTCTGCTATACTTCCATTAAGAAGATTACCAAAAAAGTAATCAATCGGCAATCTTACGGAGAGACCAAGAAGCTTTAAAGAAAATATGGATATTAATTCTATCACAAGATTAATAGTTCTTACCATGGCTCTCTCCTATGACATTTCAAAAGATGTGCATTGGCACAGACAATGTGAACACTTTGTGGGATTTTAAGGCTATGCTGTCTGATAAGGTAGCCATATCCAATATGTGGTTACTGAGTACTTGCAATATGGCTAGCAACATGCACTGAATGTTGGAAATTTGGAACAAAGAATATAAAACATCTCAAACTTTTATACTAAACAGAAAAGGGTAATATTTTGGATATGCTGGGTTAAACAAAATGTGTGGCTTGCATTCTATTTCCTTTGGACAATGTTACTCTAATTATACATTCAGGAGCCTGGGGAGTTCTACTCTAAGAAAGCTTCAGCTATAGAACCATAATTCTATTAAGTCACTTCCCTCTCACAAAGATTAACTTTTAGAGTGGGGCAAATAATTACTTGTACTTGACCAAACAAATATAAGAAATACCAGCTACAAGTCACAAGGAAGGCATGGACCAATAAATATTTATTGCATTTTTCTACAATAAGGGAACTGGAACAAACTGGTGTCTGTACTGGGCCAAACTCCATACTATATATTCTACTATATATACTATATATATATTTTTGTAATATTCATTACAAAAGATGTGCGATGGGCTCATGAACATTCATTGTATCATTCTTTCAAGTATAACTGAAATCTTCTGTAAAAAAAAAGAAAACCAAATTCTTGATGACTGGAATTCTCCAAAGTAATTTTGATGTGGATAATCCAATAGCTTCAAGCTTTATAATAATTAGAAAACTGGAGCAGGTAAGAGTATATTCAAGGACATGAGTCATAAATCCAATTATGGATCACATAAGTCTAATATGTATCAGTTCCCATATATTAACTGTACTTCCTAGATTTCTCTTTTCAGCATCAGTAAATGCAAACACTTACTACAAAGCATTTTAGGACAAAGTATTAAAATGCATGGTGGGTCTCGCCTGCATCCTAGCACTCTAGGAGGCCAAGGTAGGTGGAATGCTTGAGCTCAGGAGTTCAAGACCAGCCTGAGCAAGAGTGAGACCCCATTTCTACTAAAAACAGAAAAACTGAGGCAAGATGATCACTTGAGTCTAAGAGCTTAAGGTTGCTGTGAGCTATGATGCCAGAGCACTCTACTTAGGGTGCCAGAGTGAGACTTTGTTTCAAAAACAAACAAGCAGGATGGCGCCTATGGCTCAGTGGGTAGGGTGCCGACCCCATATACCGAGAGGGTGGTGGGTTCAAACCCAGCCCTGGCCAAATTGCAACAACAACAAAAAAAAGCCAGGGGTTGTCTCAGCTACTTGGGAGGCTGAGCCAAGATAATTGCTTGAGCCCAAGAGTTTGAGGTTGCTGTGAGCTGTGACACTACAGCACTCTATCAAGGGTCACATGGTGAGACTGTCTCAATTCCCCCCAAACAAACAAGTAAAAACCTCGATTAAAAAAGGCACACAACTTGGGGGGGGGGGGAGGTATACAACTTGATTATCCTGATTCTCCACAGCTCTGGTGTCAACCTAATTTTCTTCCACCATCTTTTACTTTCTCAATTACAAGACCTGTTTTTGTCTTTGCATGTCTAATTTAAATCTTATGTCTTAAAGTTTTTATAATCACACCTGAAAATACTGCTTTTCCCCCTTTAGGTCTGAAAGCACTTAGCATTTAAACAGTTCCTGAGGAATTTAATGAATACACTACCCTATATTGATAGGCAATGGTATTAGAAAGTATTTTAGGCCATAGAAAATGGTACTCCCAGTACCATTTAACTGTGAATACTTATGCAGTTAGTTTTTATAAATGTTCTAGGAGTTGCAAAGCAGCACTTCTTTATCTCCAGGAACTTCTACACAGAGAAAAGATACTTATTTATACTTCTTTATTAACTAGTCAAAAACTAACCAAATATAAATGAAAGTTGATACTTAGTTCATGCAAAAGAACTAGGTACATCTCAAAAATTTAGAATTGATACAAAGACATAAGAGGTTTTTTTTTTTTGCAGAGACAGAGTCTCACTGTACCGCCCTTGGGTAGAGTGCCCTGGTGTCACACGGCTCACAGCAACCTGTAACTCTTGGGCTTACGCGACTCTCTTGCCTCAGCCTCCCAAGTAGCTGGGACTACAGGCGCCCGCCACAACGCCCCGGCTATTTTTTTTTTTGTTGTTGCAGTTTGGCCCGGGCTGGGTTTGAACCCGCCACCCTCGGCATATAGGGCCGGCGCCCTCCTCACTGAGCCACAGGCACCGCCCAAGAAAAGAGTTCTTATAATAAAAATACTAACAAAGCAGCTGTGTGTGCCTGTAGTCCCAACTACTCCAGAGGCCAGTGCCTGAGGGCAGATGGACTCTGGAGTGCCAGTCCAGCCAGGAAAACATGAGACCCCAACAGACTTGATAATTCATTTCCCAAGATCAAAAGAAAATATACACTTCCCAGGTGACTACAAGGAGAATGAGTCTAAGAAAAACATCAATTCCTAAAAACCAAGCTTCAACTACTATATCCCAATCTTATTCGACATATATTAAGTGTGGGTAACTTCTTTGATTTCACTTTATAAAAACAATTCAAGCTTTCCATCTGGACCCTGTTCTATTCTCCTGAATGAATACAATGCAACCTCCAGTTGACCATCTCAAATTGACCTAATTTCTATAGACCAGATATGCACATATACATACATATCCAGTACTGTAGGCCTAGTTCCTTATGTTGACCACCTCTGTATGTTGACCAGTTTGTTACGGTTCCTTGGGTGGTCAACTTACAGAGGTTCTATTGTTATTTTTTTCTTCTTTCACTGTTTTAGCAGTTTTTACCTTTTTCATCGATTGCACCTGTAATCCAGAACTTTTGGAATTGAAAAGAAACAGAGACACAATAGGCTTTTTTACCCATAGCACACAAGAAAATATTCCCAGCAATACAGCACACCCTCACATTAACTTTTGTTATGGTATATTATTGTTCTGTTTCAGTAGTTAATATTGTGCCTAATTTAATCATAATTATGTATGTACAGTAAAAAACATAGTATCATGAATGTATGTTCAGCATTTGGTACTACAGTAGAACCTCTGTAAGTTGACCACCCAAGGGAGTGCAACAAACTGGTCAACATAAAGAACTAGGCCTTGATACGTACATGTGGTGCATGTCCAGTCTATGAAAATTAGGTCAACTTATGGAGGTGGTCAACTATGGAGGTTTTACTGTGTATGTGGTTTCAGGTGAGGGTCTTAGAAGGGATCCCAAGTCGCAATGGCTCATGTCTGTAATCCCAGCACTCTGGGAGGCCCAGGTGGGCAGACCACCTGAGCCCACAAGTTCAAGATCAGCCTGAGCACAGAACAAGACCTATCTCTAAAAATAGCCGGGCATTGTGGCAGGCACCTGTAGTCCCAGCTACTTAGGAGGCTGAGGCAAGAGAATTGCTTAAGCCCAAGAGTTTGAGGTTGCTGTGACACCATGGCACTCTACCTAGGGCGACATAGACTTTGTTTCCAAAAAAAAAAAAAGTATCCCCTTTGGATAAGGTGGAACTAGTATAGTTTACAGCTGATCTTCCGAGGATCAGCTTTAAGAAAAAAAAACAACTCAGTATCAAGTGGAATGACTGAGTACAAATGGTCCCTTGTTATCTTGGGGGATTGGTTCCAGGACCTACAAGGATACCAAAATCTGCAAATGTCCAAGTCCTTTACATAAAAGGGTGTAATATTTACATATGACTATGGGTATCCTCCAGTATGCTTTAAGTCATTTCTAGGTTACCTTTAACACCTGATCTGAGCTGGGTGCGGTGGCTCATGCCTGTAATCCCAGCACTTTGGGAGGCTGAGGAGGGAGAATAGCTTGAGCTCAGGAGTTCGAGACTTGACTGAGTGAGAGTGAGACCCCAACTCCTAAACAAACAAAAAAATGGAAAAACCCAGCTGGGCGCTTGTAATCCAGCGTCTACGGAGGCTAAGGCAGCCGGAGGCTAAGGCAGCCGGAGGCTAAGGCAGTGGGATGCCCACAGCCCGCATACTGAGTCTGAGGTTGCAGTGAGTTATGAAGTCATTGCACTCTGCTCAGGGCACAGAGTGGGACTGTCTCAACAAACAAATCTGATCTGACATAAATGATACGTAAATTTAGCTGCAAGACTACATTTTTTAAAATTTGCTTTTTTTTTTGCATTTTCTCCCCAAATATTTTCAATCTGTGGTTGGTTGAATCTATGGACACAGAACCCAAAGACAGGAAGGAATCAATGTACTTTAACTTGTTAAACATATTTATTGATTCAATCTAATAAATATTAAGTTCCTTTATGGGGAAAGTCCTGATAAACTTAGTTCTTATACAGCAGAAATATCAATGTTCAACAAGTGTAGACACTACCATTCGCTTATCACAATCAAGCTTTGCTATACTGTCACAAATTTTTTTTTTTTTTTTTTTGTAGAGACAGAGTCTCACTTTATGGCCCTTGGTAGAGTGCCATGGCGTCACACAGCTCACAGCAACCTCCAACTCCTGGGCTTAAGCGATTCTCTTGCCTCAGCCTCCTGAGTAGCTGGGACTACAGGCGCCCGCCACAACACCCAGCTATTTTTTGGTTGCAGTTCAGCCGGGGCCAGGTTTGAACCCAACACCCTCGGTATATGGGGACGGCGCCTTACCGACTGAGCCACAGGCACCGCCCACAAATTGTTTTTTTTTAAAGTCATACTCAAATGCTAGTTTTCACTGAAGAGATTGATGGTAGTAAAAGGCGAAAAGCTCTATTTTATACTTTCATTTCATCCAAACAACATAATCCAGCCTCAATCACTCTTACAATTATCAGAGAAGATACTTCAACAATAATTGAGTTCTTAATAACTAATTTCATAGTTAGGGTAGACAGTCTTGCTTACTTTGTAATCTACCTAGTCTAGTCACGGTCTCTTGACTCACTTCTACCTTCATGTAATCTCAACAACAAAAAAAGGAGTAGATAATTGTATTTATTTCCCAATGTTCTAGAGACAGAACTTATTGTTTTTATGACTGCCAAAGACTAAATTAAAAAAAATCCCAATCTCATTCTCTGGAGTTACAACTTAAAATACACACACACACACACAGAAAATTTCTAATGTACACAAGTGGGAAACCCAAAGAGAAGCAATCTAGTTGCCCCTGTGCTAGATGCAGCTCAGAGTCATAAACATCTGGAAATTTCACATGAAAATATACTACCAAGATTCTCTAGGAAAAAAAAAAAACCCACCAAGAAGCTTGGGTTTAAATTATCAGATGGCAACGACCAACAAGAGTAAACGCTACTGGCATTTAGCAGGTAGGGCCAGGGATCATTAACAACTTGCCCTGCTTTCCTTGATAATAAGGAACTGTCCAGCTAAAAATACCAACAGCATCCCCATTGGTACAGCTCCTTGAGAGCAATAAGCTGTTTTTATACCTCTTCATAGCATAGTACTCTAGACAAAGAAAAGAAACATAAGGTTAGGTAGGGATTTTGTAAATTCAATATCCTCTTAGTAAACAGACAAGGCAAGAGTAATTAAGATATGTAACTAACTTGTTTCTTCAGTAAGTGCAAGTACTCTTATGCATACTGCACCTCTTACATAATCAGACAAGCAGCCACAACTGATATTTACAGATATTCTCAAATGGGCAATTTCACTCAAAAGCTGAACTTGGTAATGTCAGATTTGAGATCAATTCTGTAAAGATTAATCACATCATTACTGCAAAGACAGTTCAAATGACTTAACTGGCATATAACTAATTCCACAGTTTGAGGACAATTTCTCTATTCAAAAAATTCTACAGCGGAAAATTTTGGTTTAGTCCTGTGTAGCAACCCAAGGTCTTTCATTATTTGAATCCATTTGTGCGTTTTCTCATTATTTTTTCCACCCAATACTGTCATTCCAAAAATCTCCTCACCTTGTTCAGTATCACCCCTTTACTCAGGCAGTCAGGCATCCCTCCCTGTCCTGAGTGCCTGACTCACAGACAACTAGAAACTCTTTCCAGAACAAGCCTATGAATTAACTGGCCATATTTTGTCTCTCTTCTCTCACTAATCAAAGTATTAATCAGATAATCCTGTTCGTTTGGCATTTGGTTCCTTGACTATATCACAGCTTCCTAGAAAGAAGCCAATTCACACGTTTGAAATAATCTTCACTATCTACCCATTGCGTGTTACTCAAATTAGTTCAAAGTCCTGGTTGAATAAAATAGTTCGGGTAAGTCTTCTATTACAATCTAAGAGTTTCTGTCACAGGTACATATGTTTTGATCGCTCTTCTAAACATTCAGAATTTTCAAAATTACAGGAAAAAACAGCAGAGCTAATATTAATAATGACCTTTTGCTGACTAACCCTAATATTTCCAGTTAAAAGCAAGTGCAAGTACATATTTATAATGTCACATTACTAAAAGATTTTATGAATTCTGATTGTGACTTAATGATCCTTTAATCGTATTGGAGAATTAAGACTTAAAAGTGAACTTCTATTGTAATCAAAACATATCACAAAACTGGTTTCTAATAACCATTTGGTTAACTCTGGTCTAAAATGCCTAGAACCTAGAACAAGCATTAGTGTCATAACTAGAGTAAGATTCTTACTTCCGCTTACGTAAAAGTCTCTATCATCATATATTTTCATAAATGTTATTAGGAGACTATTAAGAAATCTTTAGTTTTCCTGGAACACATGCACTATTTTTCTTTTAAACAACTCGTCTAGGAAAGACGTGCCTTCAGGACAAATGTACGCACCTACGTAACACAAAGAGGTCTGGTCAGTTTACGACTCCGAACAGAGAGGCAGATTCAAACAGAAATCTCGGGTAATGGGCCTGAAGCCATTTTGAGAAATAAAGAGGAAGGACTCGTAACACCCTGACACCTAAATCCCGCCCAGATAAAGGGTGCTCGCAGAAGCCTCTTCCTTGCGGAGGTGTGAAGGTGAAGGACACCGAAAGCTGCTTTAGTTACGAGGGAGAACGCAAGAGAGATGGAAGCCGTAAAGACTGCCTTCATGTCAAATCCATTCCCTTACTATGGCTCCAGCAGACCCTACACCCTCCCTAAACTCTTTACCAGAACCTTCCATGGTTTTGAGTAAAACTACGAACGCCTTACGTGTAGAATATTCCTTCTGAGAAAGGGGGGAGACTAAGCTAACTTCCTGGAGACGCTCGAGTGCCCCAGAAGTGCGAGAAAGCCTTAAAGCCATCTTTGCGTAGCACGCGTTGGAGTTCTAAGTAGCTTAGACTCCAACAACACAAAGCCGAGCTCTGGCCTCCAAACCGTATTGCCAACGTGGGGATACCCGAGTCTCATCTCAGTCCGGAAGGGCCTCTTCCTCACGCGCGAAGGGGCAGCGGCCTACTCAGCCAGCGGCCAATTACCGCAAGCTTTCGGGATCCCGCCGCGCGGTCCAGACTTACCTGCCGGGCCCTCTGCAGTGCATCTTTGAAAGCATCGTTTACTCCTCCGCCACCGCCGCCGCCACCACCACCACCAGCTGAGCCAGAAGAGGGTGGAGGCACTGTTGAATAATCCGCCATGGCTACACTACAGTAGCTGCTGCCGCTTTTTCACAGAGACCTGCTCTCAGCTAACAGCTAAGAAAGAAAGAAAATGGCGGCCGTCGAGGCTCTATCACATTCTTGCGCGACCATCGTGCCGTAAAGGGGCGGGGACTGAAAAAGGAGATCTCGCGATGTTTCTGAGGCAACGCGCTGGTGTGCGGGGGTGGGGGGGTTGTGGGGAGGAGAAAGGAGGGGCAGAAAGATGTCGCGATAATTCAGTTTAAGATTTCGCGAGAATGGGGCTTGATTTTGGCGCCTCCTCTCCGCACGCTCTTGGGGTGAGGCTGGGTAATTGTTCCTTCGGGGTGATGGGTGATGATGGCGATGCGGCTGTGGTTGGGGTTGGGTTGTAGAAAGCGTGAAGAAAGAAAGAGTAGTTTCTTACCAGTCGCCGCTTCTTGGAGGTGTTGCGGTAGAATTGTCCGCCAGAGGTCATTCTGTGTGTCCGTGGGGAAGGGCGGTGACGACGACGGGCGTGACGTTGACGCAACAGTGTCTCGAGCGCGTTTCCGCCCTTTGGGCGCTGGGAATGCGCGCCAGGGATGGCGCGTGGTGCTGCTCCCGAAACGTCTGCCTGGCCGAGTGGGAACCCAGCATGATTTTCAGAGTAGCAAAATGTCCCTGTATTACTTCTAGACTGTCAAACTTTTGAGTTATCGCAAGTGAAGATGAATTCAGGCTGGACGCCGTTTAGTTCTAAGGCAGATTTTGAAGTTTTTGTTTAAAATAATGTGGCTGAGGCTATGACAATGTGACTGCCCATTTCTTTATCGTTTAAAAACGTGCTTGTTCCTAAGTTCAGTGGCAGCCACTCAGTAACCTAGTTTTGTACGTGTCCGTGGCTCCTTACAATTAAAAACTGCTAGTGTTTTCTTGACCACAATTTACTTAGAAGTGGTTCCTCCCAGCTCTAACCTGTGGGCACTCAAATCTAAGGTAATGTTCTGAATTGTCAAACCAGGGGTAGTTTTTTTTTTTTTTTTAATCTACTTCAGGTATTAATTTAAGATAATTTCTTCAGACCTTCCCTGGGACGTAATTTAATTTACGGCGTTAATACCTGTAGTAGTGGTTCCAGGAATCATTAGGGTACTTTAGAAGTCTTACTCTGTAAATTATTGTGTGTATCATAGTGATTCCCTCCCCCCCTTCTTTCTGTTTAAATAACAAAGAATGAGGTTAAATGAACTTTTTCAACTTTGTGGCATTCTATCTTTTAATTCGGTCTTAACACGTTTCCCATTGCTGCTCTTAAAGTAAATGACACTAATGTGTGCTGCCATCTTCCTGGTAAACAGGATGGAATTTTTCGCCAAGGTAAACAGGGTCCACTTGTTCAAGCCCCAAAATAAGTCAGTTAACTGAACAATTGAATGCACGTAGATACAAATGGACTATCATTTTCTTTCTTTTTTTTTTTTTTTCTTTTTTTGTAGAGACAGAGTCTCACTTTATGGCCCTCAGTAGAGTGCCGTGGCCTCACACAGCTCACAGCAACCTCCAACTCCTGGGCTTAAGTGATTCTCTTGCCTCAGCCTCCCGAGCAGCTGGGACTACAGGCGCCCGCCACAACGCCGGCTATTTTTTTTTGGTTGCGGTTTGGCCGGGGCTGGGTTTGAACCCGCCACCCTCGGTATATGGGGCCGGCGCCCTACTCACTGAGCCACAGGCGCCGCCCTATCATTTTCTTTTAATCAGTTTTTCCTACTATCTTACCTATTTATAACTCTGATCATCGTTTTCAGTGTTCATAGCTATCCTTTTAAATTTTGGTGGAATTTGTATCTGAAAAAGCGTAAAATGTATTGGACTGCAAATTTCATCATAGTGTATAGAAAAACTGTAAAAGCAGTGTTGGGGTATTGCTGAAGAGGAATTTTCCACTTTTATCTTGAGAAAGTCTTGATTTTTTTCATGCTTTTAAAATTAGGTTCATCTGCTAATCAGACTTCTGATCAATATAATTTTATCACAGTGATTTAATTTACTAATTTACTGTCTCAAACTTTATTTCATGTATACTACGGTATATTTTAGTTGCCACTAAATATTGAAAATACATACAGACCGCCATTCCTTTGTAGATTATTTAGAAGTATGGGTATTCTAGAATGGGAACCAATTGAAATCAGTCAAGACCAGGACATTTAGGACCAGATAATTCTCTTGCAATACTGCAATGCATTGCAGTATGTTTAGTAGCATCTTTGGCCTCTACCACAGATGTCAGTAATAACCCCACCCGTCTACCCCCTGCTAGTTATGATAACCCAAAATGACCTTAGACATTGCACTGGGGCTTTGGACGGCAAAATCACCCCTCATTGAGAACCACTGGTCAGTCTTGATTCCTGTCCCTGCCTCTTCTTTCCATCTATCAGGGAGACCTATTGGCCATACTGCCTTTAAATATAATATATTCTAGGTTCCGTGCCTGTAGCTCAGAGGTTACAGCACCAGCCATATACACGGGGGCTCGTGGATTCCAGCCCTGCCCAGGCCTCCTAAACAACAATGACGACCACAATAAAAAAAGAAATAGCCGAGTGTTGTGGTGGGCACCTGTAGTCCCAGCTACTTGGGAGGCTGAGGCAAGAGTATTGCTGAAGCCCAAGAGTTTGAGGTTGCTGTGAGCTGTGACACCACGGCACTCTACCGAGGGTGACATAATGAAACTCTCTCAAAAAAAAAAAAAAAAAAGTATATATATGTATATATATGAAATATATTTTAGATTCCATTACTTTTCCCTCCCTTCTGCTCACGGCCTAATTCAACTTACCCCTCACCTTATTCCTAGACTGTTACATTACCAGTCTTGTTGATTTATCTGCTTCTGCCCTTAGATCTCTATAATTTACTTTTTAAAACATTATGAAATTTTGGGTGGCACCTGTGGCTCAGTGAGTAGGGTGCTGGCCCCATATACCTAGGGTGGCGGATTCAAACCCTGCCCTGGCCAAACTGCAGCAAAAAGTAGCTGGGCCTTGTGGTCTCAGCTACTTGGGAGGCTGAGTCAAGAGAATTGCCTAAGCCCAGGAGCTGGAGGTTGCTGTGAGCTGTGACACCACTGTACTCTACTGAGGGCATCAAAGTGAGACTCTGTCTCTTAAAAAAAAATTATGAAATTTTGTGTAGGAAAATGTATGATATATATGTATAATAGTTCAGAAGGAACAAGTACTCATGTTCCCACTCTAAGAATATTCTCCAAGGAATAGATTGTTACTAGTACTTTTGAAAATCAAGTGTGCCAATACATGATTGTATTACAATACATTCTACATGATGATTTTTTAAAAAACATAAATTAGATCATCTTACCTATTTTTATAGCTTTTGTAATGCCTATCCTAGGACTGGCCTCAGGGCTCCACATATTCAGGCTACCGTCTGAATACCCCTCCCTCTCATTCCACTCATAATTGGCCATGTTGTTGCCTAAGATCTTCCCTGCCTCTGAGACTTGTTTTTGCCTCTGGTATGCTTGTAAAGGCCTTGAAATATGTGGAATTTGTCCTTCTTCAGGACTCACTTCAGATGCTACCTCCTTAGACCATTCTTGATAACTCTGGTTATATCATTCTGCACCCACTATCCCATTACCATGTTCTCTTTATAGCATTTATTTAAAATTATCTCTGTTCTGTATGTTTACTTTTTGTTGTTTTGAGACAGAGTCTAACTTGGTCACCCTTAGTAGAGTGCTGTAGCATCATAGTTCACAGCAACCTTAAACTCTTGGGCTTAAGCAGTTCTTTTGCCTCAGCCTCCCAAGTAGCTGGGACTATGGGCGCCAGCCACAAGGCCCAACTATTTTTTAAAGATGGGGTCTCACTCTGGCTCAGGCTGGTCTTGAACCTGTGAGCTCAGGCAATCCACCCTCCTTGCCCTCCAAGTGCTGGGATTACAGGTATGAGCCACGTGTCTGGCCATGTTTACTTTTTTAAAATTTTGTCTCCCAGTAAAATGTAAATGCCTGGTGAACAGGACCTTGTTTGTCTCCACCATTAACCAGCACAGAGCATTGACACTCTAGATATTTGTTGAATAAATGGGTATTGCAAAAATAAAAAATCTACCCCTATATTTTAGTTGGTTTTTTGACCTTGGACAAGTTACTTAGTTTGTATCTCAGATTTGTCATCTGCATAATAACCATGACCTGCCTTGTCATCCTCGACGTATCTGTGCTCTTCAGAAATCATAAAGTACTATGCAAATGGAAATTGGAATAATAATTCATCTTCTGGGATTTCATGGTAAGGAAAGGATAATCCATGTACTCCACTTCTGTAAATTTTTTGCATTGAACAACTAGGTTCGAATCTTAGTGTTGGTAAAACTCAGGATCCTGGAAAAGCAACTAAATTGTAAGCAAACTGTAGCCAGTGATTTTCTTTTTTTTTTTTGAGACGAGTCCTTTGTTGCTCAGTAGAGTGCTCTGGCATCATAGCTCACCGCAACCTCAAACTCTTGGACTTAAGCGATTCTCTTGCCTCAGCCTCCCAAGTAGCTGGAACTACAAGTGCCCACCACAAGGCCCAGCCATTCCTTGTTGGCAGTTGTCACTGTTGTCTAGCTGACCGGGGCCGGGCTCGAACTGTGAGTCAATACTGAATGAAACCATGAATTACTTTGCGAAGACTCCGTATTTGTTTTCAGACAATTATTTGCACCAGTCTAATAAATAATAGTCATAGTTTTTTTTTAATAATACATTGAAGAGTCAGAATGGGGAAAGCTGAATAATCACAACATTCGTTAAACATTTATTTCCTAGTGTATGTTAAACTATTTGAAATAATCTCATACATGCTAGTCAATGAGTCTTGTGTTCTGTTTGTAACCCTGAGTAAAAGCCTCAGGTTGCTGGATGGGCCACTACTGGGAAACTTCATCTCAGATTAGATATACCACTGAGTGCCTCTGTGCTGGCCCAAAACTCTACACACAAAAGTTCTAGTTTACTTATTTTTTGTCTATTCTTTGCACGGAGTGTGAACTCCACAGGGTGGGCAGCTTAGCTGTTTTAGTCACTGCTTTATCTCGGTGTGTAAAATAATAAGTGCCATATAGTAAATGTTAGTAAATGCTGTGTTAATCCTTGACCACTCAAAATGCAATACCCTCCCTACCCATGACCACAGCCTGCATCTAGCTTTGTTCTTTTTATTTAAAGAATGAAAATCTTCACCTCTGATAATCTCTCAGGAGACCTCTTGTCAGTTTAGCATATATGCCATTGTATTCCATCTGTTCCTCTAGGCCAGTTTTTTCAACCTTTTTATCTCCTGGCACACTTGACCCTGTAGTTAAACTTACCTGTCACACTTAAATTATGTTGATCAGAAGAAAAGAGTGAAAAAAGGAATATACTTTACTGAGCTTTGAACTTCTTTGAAAAATAATTTAATTAATGCTCTTTAAAAGTTTTTGCAGCACAGCTAAGATCCTTTTTTGGCACACTAGACCAGCTCTACACTACTCCCAAATTATCTTCTGTCTAGACCACTTCTTTGAATACTAGATTCATTCAACTGTCTGCTACAATTTCCGTGAATCTCAAACTTAATATGTCCAGTATTCTTCACTTTCTCTTACCTTCTATTTTAATAAATAGCAATTCTGTGCTCAGTTTGCTGAAGCTGAAAAACCTTGGTGTCTTTATAGATTTTTCTCACCTCCTGTGTCTGATTCACCAGGAAATTCTGTTGACTGTACCTTTAAAATAGATCAGAAATTGACTGCGTAGCACTTCCACTGCTACCTGATGGTCTACACTGTCTGAGTTACTGTAAGGCAGTCTGACTGGTCTTCTGCTCTTGCCCACATCTTACTCTAATCTTAACTTAGAAACCAAAGTGACCCTGTCATTCTGCATAAAACTCTCCAATGTCTTCTCACTTCCCTCAGAATACAAGTCAGAGTCTTTAGTGGGCAGTAAGGCTCTTTATTTCAATTACCATTCCTCTGACTTTCAACTCCATTACCATCCCATCATTCTGACTTAGCTATACTAGCCACTTTGAAGTTCTTCACTTCCAGGCTTTTGTGTGTGTGTTTGATATTTTCCTTTACCTGATATTTTTACCACATACATACCTAGGTTTCCCCCCTTTGGGACATAGGGCAAATGTCATTTTCTCTGCAAAGTTATTTCTTGCCATCCCATCTCAAAAAAAAAAAATTTTTTTTTTAAGATAGAGTTTCATTGCTCTCAGTAAAGTGCTCTGGCGTCACAGCTCACAGCAACCTCAAACTCTTGACCTGAAGTGATTATCTTGCCTTAGCCTCCTGAGTAGCTGGGACTACAGGGCCTGCCACAACGTCCAGCCATTTTTATTTTTTATTTTGATTTATTTTTGTTTTTGCAGTTTTTGGCCAGGGCTGGGTTTGAACCCACCACCTCCGGCATATGGGGCTGGCACCCTACTCCTTTGAGCCACAGGCGCCGCCCAATTTTTGTTTATTTATTTTTTATTTTTTTTAGAGACAGAGTCTCACTTTGTCATCCTTGGTAGAGCGCTGTGCTATCATAGTTCACAGCAACCTCTAGCTCTTGGGCTTAGGCAATTCTCTTGCCTCAGCCTCCCAAGTAGCTGGGACTATAGGTGCCCGCCACAATGCCTGGCTATTTTTTGTTGCAGTTGGGTCAGGGCCGGGTTTGAACCCACCACTGTCGATATATGGGACCTGCACCCTACTCACTGAGCCACAGGCGCCACCCATCCAGCTATTTTTAGAAACGAGGTCTCACTGTGGCTCAGGCTGGTCTTGAACCTGTGTGTTCAGGCAGTCCACCCGCCGCAGCCTCCCAGAGTGCTGAGATTACAGGCGTGAGCCACCGTGCCCAGCCCTAACCCCATTTAAATTTTAATCCCCTTTTCTACTTTATTTTTCTTAGCTTCTATTGCCATGTAACATACCTTATGGTATTTTAAAAAATTTTTCTTTTTACTTTCCCCACAGCTGCTACTACTAGCATGTAAGGAGCATGAAACAGGGATTTTTGTTCACACTGTATTCCCAGCACTTGGAAAGGTGAAAGGTTTTAATAAAATACTTGTGAAGAAGTGGATGAATTGAATGTCCATTCATCATGGTTTCTGGTTTCAAGTGGGATCCTTGGTGGGATTTAATAATTCTTTACTTGTCTCTGATAAGCTTCTTCCCTATTGTCCATAATTGCTATGCCAGACTATCACCATTCTTACCCAATACCCGACTTTACTATCAACTACTGAGCAATGGATGTTTCTCTTGGTTTCTGTTTCTCATATCTTTTTTTTCCTATGTTTTTCAGACTCACAGTAAAGCCATCATCTTTTTTTATATTGTTGCTTTCCTCTTTGGACTTTTTTGAAGCTTCTTTTATCCTTTCCTTATTTCACTTTTATCTCCTGTCCTCCAGTTAGCTTTTTTGAAATATTTAAATTTACTATTCCGTTTTCATTTCCCTCTTAATGTTCACTTCACTGCATTCTGGTATTTGCTTTTATTGCTCACAGTTACACCTTCACAAAATTCTTGTGAGGGATTAAGTGAAGTTTTATGTGTTTTTAGAATAGTGTTTGCTGAAATCACTATCTTTGTATTCTGCCATTCTCACTGTTGTCACAGATGTCTACCTCCAGGATTATAAAATAGCAAGCATCAAGTTTTCATTATCTGAGACTGGGAAGGCAGTGCCAGGATTTTTCCTGGGTACGTATCTCTTTATAGGGCAGAAAGTCCCCAGAGCATTTATTTGTTTTATGTCTCTTACCATGTCACATGTCTGGCCTTCCCCCAATCACTAATAAAAGGAGAGTGGTTACTGTGATTTGCTCAAACTGTGAGCAGTTTCTCCAAGGACTGGAGGTAGCTCCTACTGTCCTTGAGTTCATTATTCTTGGAAGAATTTAGATATCTGTTAGCCAGAAAGAAGATACAAATGGCTATTTGGTAGATAATTGACAGGGTCTGCCCTATTTTCACCTGCATGATCTCTGATGGTTCCTTCTCAGTGTTTTCATTGTCTCCTCTTGATTGATGTGCCCTCTCAAATGCTGGTAATCCCAAAGTTCAGAAATTATTTACTCCACACTATAAAATACCACTTGTGTTAGGGTCCTTTCTTCTTTGTTTTGAGACAGAGTCTCACTTTGTTGCTTTTGGTAGAGTGCCTGGGTGTCACAGCTGACAGCAACCTCAAACTCTTGGGCTCAAGCGATTCTCTTGCCTCAGCCTTCCGAGTAGCTAGGACTACAGGTACCCACCACAGCACCCAGCTATTTTTTGAGAGACAAGGTCTTGAATCTGTGAGCTCAGACAATCTACCCATTTTGCCCTCCCAGAGTACTAGTATTATAGGTGTGAGCCATGGGGCCTGGCCAGGGTCCATTTTAAAATCTTTACCTTCAGCTAAGATTTCTTTTCTAAGTTTCAATATCTGTCTCCTGGATATCTGTGATCTTCATCCACATTCAGTGTTATTGAATATCATGCTAGGTTTGGGGGAGTCAAAATTTAAGTAACCCTTGCCCTACATTATTTTACATTTTTGTTGGGGAAGTTGGCCAGAGAAACAAGTTATTACAACATGGTAGTAATTAGGAATGCTGTTTTAAGCAATAAAATTTACAAACTATTAAAGTAGCATAGAAGAAGGTGTTATTAATAGGGTTATAGTCATGTGGAACTTACCTTTCCCTTCAAATGTACTTTATATTCTATACTTGAATTAGTAGGAACTGTACACACCTTTAGGAGTCCAGAAATGGGCAATCTGAAATCTTTCCTAATCCTCACATCCAGCTGGTTGGCATATTGTACAGATTATATTTCTTATTACTTAAATTTACCAATTTGTTTCTTTTTATTATAGTCATCTTACTTTAGGTCCTAGTAATTACTCATCTCTTTAACTTATTCATTCAGTAAAAGTTTATTGAACAGCAATATTTTATAAATGACTTGTAGAAATAATAAGAGAATAAAACAGGATGCCTCAGGGAGTTGATAATCCAGTGGGTAAGCAAAGAGGTAATTATGCAGGGTGATATGTAACAGAGTGGAGGTAGAGGGAAAGTGTGAGACCTCCAGGTCAGGGGAACCTAACCTAAGCTGGGGTTCACAGGAGCTCAACTAGAGGCTGAATCTAAAAGCAGACGTAAGCTAGGTGAAGAGCTCTTGGAGTGGGAAAGAAGGTAGTGTAACCCCACACACACAGACCCCACTTGTATATACAACACAAATAGCACCTCAAAGGCAATATCTTTGGTGCCTGTGCACTTGCTGTTGCTCAAAAATAATTTTTTTGTTTTTGTTTTTTAACAAAATACTATAGAAGATCAAAACCAATTTTTTAACTGACTGTAGTTAATTTAGAAGATTTGCAGTAAGGGCACATCATTATATAGTCGATTCTCGTTTTTCACCAATTTTATATTTGTAATTTTGCCTACTCACTGCAATTTATTTGTAACCCCCACATCAATCCTCATGCTTTTGAGGTCATTTGCAGACATGTGCATGTGCAGAGTGGCAAAAACCTTGAATGATAAGAAGTAACTGAACACTGACTTGTTCAACCTTACAGTGTAAAAAGTCTCCTTTTCATGATCTTTTTAGTGCCAAGATTTTGGCATTTTTTGCTTTTTATCAGTAGCTTTGCTGGAGTGGCTGCCAAGCTTAGTGCTGAGGTGCTGACTAGTCTTCCTGAGCATGAGAAGGCCATGATGTGCCCTTTAAAGAACATACACATGTCAGATAAGCTTCAGTCAGGCATGAGTTACAGTGCTGTTAGCCATCAGTTCAATTCAGTGAGTCAGTACCTACTAAATGAGATGCCTTTATCTAGATAAATACACATAAAAGAGGTTGTGTATAGATCGGTTCATAAATATGTGACCAGAGTCTGCCAGGAACCTAACATATTTCTGTTAGGGGTGATGATTCAGTAGTTGCTGACTCTTCACTGTAGGGATTTTTTAGAACATTAACTGTGGCAAATGTATTATAGAATATAACCATGGTAAATCAGAATCAACTGATTCAAAGGAAATTTGATTTGGAGAAATAGCTAAAGTTCTTTTTTTTTTTTTAAGAGACAGAGTCTCACTTTGTTGCCCTCGGTAGAGTGATGTGACATCACAGCTCACAGCAACCTCCAGCTCTTGGGCTTAGGCGATTCTGTTGCCTCAGATCTCTTGAGTAGCTGGGACTACGGGTGCCCGCCACAACACCCAGCTATTTTTTTTTTTTTTTTTTTGTAGAGACAGAGTCTCACTTTATGGCCCTCGGTAAAGTGCCGTGGCCTCACACAGCTCACAGCAACCTCCCAACTCCTGGGCTTAGGCGATTCTCTTGCCTCAGCCTCCCGAGTAGCTGGGACTACAGGCGCCTGCCACAACGCCCAGCTATTTTTTGGTTGCAGTTTGGCCAGGGCCGAGTTTGAACCCGCCACCCTAGGTATACGGGGCCGGCGCCTTACCGACTGAGCCACAGGCGCCACCCAACACCCGGCTATTTTTTGTTGCAGTTTGGCCAGGGCTGGGTTCTAACTTGCTACCCTTGGTATATGGGGCCGGCGCCCTACTCACTGAGCTATAGGTGCCACCCAGCTAAAGTTCTTTATGGCTAGAAATGATGCATTCGTTACATGCTGAGCCAGACAATACAGAGGTATGATAATTTAGCTGCGTTTCTCAACTTTTTTTTTTTTTTTTTTGAGACATAGTCTCACTATCTTGCCTTTGGTAGAGTGCTGTGGCATCACAGCTCACAGCAACCTCAAACTCTTGGACTTAAGTGATTCTCTTCCCTCAGCCTCCCAAGTAGCTGAGATCACAGATACAAGCCCCCATGTCTGGCTAGCCTGGGGGCTTATTTTATAAATGTTCTAATCTTATTTATATTCAGTAGCTGTTATTAAAGTCTTTGAATCATAGTTAAGTCTCTGCAACAGCAGGGGTTTAATTATTATGCCTTCATGGATGCAAAATACATAGTCGTAAGTGACAAGAAATCATTTTAGAATCGTAAACAATTGGAGAACTAAACAAACTTGCTGGATAACGAGTTTGTTGCAGTCTTGGGTAAGAGCCTAATAGCGAAATAGGAGCATATCCTCTCCTGCCTCACCTCTTGTGCTACAGACATTTTTTTTCTCTGTATTATTTGTCATCTTACTCTTAGGAGCTACTGATTTCACTTTGGCACTGATTCCTGCCTTCCTTTTGACTAGCCAGTTAAGATGCCTTCTCTGGCCACATAAAAGGGAAACATTAGAAAAGAGGAAAATGGGCTCAGCACCCATAGCTAAGTGGTTAGGGTGCCGGCCACACGTACTGGGGCTGGTGGGTTCAAACCCGGCTGGGACCTGCTGACAATGACAACAACAAAAGAACAGAGGAAAATGAAAATCACATAAATTCCTCATTTCCTAGTGTTCCTTTTACCTTTAACATTAAGAAAGTATATGTAGGGCGGCGCCTGTGGCTCAGTGAGTAGGGCGCTGGCCCCATATGCTGAGGGTGGCGGGTTCAAACCCAGCCCCAGCCAAACTGCAACAAAAAAATAGCCGGGCGTTGTGGCGGGCGCCTGTAGTCCCAGCTGCTTGGGAGGCTGAGGCAAGAGAATCGCTTAAGCCCAGGAGTTAGAGGTTGCTGTGAGCCGTGTGACGCCACGGCACTCTACCCGAGGGCGGTACAGTGAGACTCTGTCTCTACAAAAAAAAAAAAGAAAGTATATGTAAAAAAAAAAGTATGTTCAGTGAACGTGTGTAAAGCTCTTCCTACTCTAAATGTAAAGTATTATTTCCAAAAACTCCTCATATTTAGGTAGATAAAAAATGGAATATTATTTTATAAGTAAAGATGAACTCTAATTTAGAGTTCACCAGTTAAGACTTTATTCCCCCCAGGTGTGCCCATTTGCTTGTCTGAAAGCTTATAATCAGCCTGTATCTCTTTAAAATTGTGATATCCAGGGCCAGGTGCAGTGGCTCACTTCTGTTTACTCCAGCTGAGCAGGAAGCTGAAGAAGGAGGGTTGTTTGAGGCTAGGAGTTCAAAGTTACAGTGATCTGTGATCCTGCCACTGTACTGTTATCCTGCCTGGGTGACAGAACAAAAAATATGATGTCCAGAATTACTCTTTTTCTTCTAGCCAAGATAACTACCTACCTTTTTATCAAACTTTTGGTATAATTTTTAGGACAGAACTGAACAGGGAGGCCTTCCCTGATCAGTCTGACTAAAGTATATAGCCCCTCTCCATCAAGCTCCAGCTCAGTAACATTATTTTCTTTAAAGCTCGTAAACTTACTGAAATTACCCCATTTCTTTATTAACTTGGTTATTGTTTTCTCCCACTGGAATATGAGTTGAATGAGAACAAGGATGTCATCTGTCTAGGTGATAGCATCTGAAACTGTGTGACACGTAACAAGTACTCAGGAAATACTCACCAGGTGATTGAGATGCTTTATTCATATGAGATGTACATTACCATGATAGCCATCTTTTAAAACAGTTTGTATAGTACCTATCAGTACTATAAAATGGGCAGTTACTAGCATTTATACCAGCATTATAATTCTAAATATAATTAGTCAAAACTGCTATAATTGCCTAAAGAAAGACATTTACAGGTATGAGTGGGAAAAGTAGGATATCTAAGTCAATTTAATTTCAAATAGATGGGGTTTAATCTTAAAACCTAGATAGGATAAGAAGTGAAGTTCTTTAAAATCTTTTCCCCCTAAAAATAAAATTGCATTTGTAACCATTATAAAATTTATATGTATTGTAACTATTATGCTCAAAGTCAGGCCTTTCCACAGTTATGAAAATTTAGGGTTTTGAATTCCAAACTTAATGATCAAGCATTTGCTGTAAAGAAATTGTGGCAATGATGCCTCTTACTGTTTGAAGTTTTTTTAGGAAAGTATTATATAACATGTAGAGGTAAGATGTAGCCCTTTATTAAATGGTCAATAGTTAAATTTTACGTAATTATTTAGATAATACCTAAAAATCAGCTCAAATATTAAAACAGGCACAGCTTACTACTCCTTAATTTTATGTTAATATTGGGACAGTGTCTAGTTATTGTTAAGAATATCGTGGCTTATTATTTAGATTGTAGCTATAGAAAATTTCTTTGAAATCCCATCTTGAGTATTAGATGTGTATGCATGTATAAAGATTGTATGTGAGAGGGTGGTGCCTGTCGCACTGTGGGTAGGGAGCTGGCCACATACACCAACCAAAGCTGGCAGGTTTGAACTCAGCCCAGGTCAGTTAAGAAAACAATGGCTGCAATAAACATTCTGGTACAAATATCTTTGTTATAATGTGATTTTTGGTCTTCTGGGTATATACCTAGTAGAGGAATTATAGGATTGAATGGCGAATCAGGAAAAAGCCCAAGTGCCCATTGATCCACGAATGGATTAATAAATTGTGGTATATGTACACCATGGAATATTATGCAGCCTTAAAGAAAGATGGAGACTTCACCTCTTTCATGTTTACATGGATGGAGCTGGAACATATTCTTAGTAAAGTATCTCAAGAATGGAAGAAAAAGGATCCAATGTACTCAGCCCTACTATGAAACTAATTTATAGCTTTCATATGAAAGCTACAACCCAGTTATAACCTAAGAATATGGGGAAGGGGTAGTGGAAGGGGAGGGAGGGGTGAGGTGGGCAGAGGGAGGGTGATTGGTGGGATTACACCTGCCGTGCATCTTACAAGGGTACATGTGAAACTTAGTAAATGTAGAATATAAATGTCTTAACACAATAACTAAGAAAATGCCAGGAATGCTATGTTAACCAGTGTGATGAACGTGTCAAATGGTCTATAAAACCAGTGCATGGTGCCCCATGATCGCATTAATGTACACAGCTATGATTTAATAAAAAAAAAAAAAAACAATGGCAACAAAAATAATAGCTAGGCTTTGTGGTGGGCACCTGTGGTCCCAGCTACTTGGGAGACTGAGGCAAGAGAATCGCTTAAACCCAAGAGTTGGAGGTTGCTGTGAGCTGTGATGCCACGGCACTCTACCAAGGGCGACAAGTGAGACTCTGTCTCAAAAAAAAAAAAAATGATCACGCGAGAAAGCATATGGTGTTTTAGAATCAAAACTATAAATGTTATTAGTATGGGGAAGGCATAGTAGAATATTTTTTTGGTTTTGGGGTTTTTTGTGTTTTTTTTTTTTAGCACTGTGAAAAAAGAGACTAAAATTCAGAGATACCGGTCTGAAAAGAGAACTTGGCAAGGGGCATGATTTTGAAGGATGCTTGAGTCCTTTGGGGATGAATCTGGTAGTTACTTAAGCTTTATGTCAAGTGAAACTTCCTGAGTAAAGGAGACTGTCAGTAGACTTCCAAGTAGTAGGAAAATAGTTTATATAATTTAAAATAATGAAAATAATTTATATGTGTATGTCATAACATAAATTTTATAGTTTTCACATGTGTTATCTGATTCTCACAATAACCTATGTGAATTAAGAATTCAGAGAAATTGAGCGGTGCCTGTGACTCAGTGAGTAGGGCGCCAGCACTATATACCCCGAGTGGCGGGTTGGAACTCAGCCCTGGCCAAACTGCAACAAAAAAATAGCCAGGCATTGTGGTGGGCGCTTGTAGTCCCAGCTACTCTTAGAAGGCTGAGATGAGAGAATCGCCCTAGCCCAGGAGCTAGAGGCTGCTGTGAGCTGTGACGTGATGGCACTCTACCGAGGGTGACAGACTGAGACTCCATCTCTAAAAAAAGAAAAAAAAAGAATATAAATATTGGAATTGAAATACAATGAATGATTTTAATTATTTATTATTATTGTTATTATTTTTTTGCAGTTTTTGGCCGGGGCCAGTGAATTTAAATTTTAACAGAATCAAGATGAATAAATAGCAAATATCAACTGAAATATAGAGAAAGAGCCTCTTAGCTGGAAAGTTGTGTATAGGTATGCTTGTAAACAAAAACATTTTGTTATACATATAGTAATTTTTTTCTAGAAAATGTTTTAGTGCATTTATATAATGAGATCATCACCCTCAAAAGAGTAACTAACACTTCCATAGTTGTCACAATGTGCCAGTCACATTTAAGTGTACCACACAATGATCTCACTTAATCCTCACTACAACCCTACAAAGTTGGTGTGAACATTAACCACATTTGACAGATTAGGAAACTGAGGCATAGAGAAGTGTTAAGTCCAAAGCTACAAGGTTACCAGGATTCTAATCCAGGCAGTCTGGCTCCAAAATCTGTGCTTTAAACCACTATTCCTGGGGTGTTAGCTTGGTAGTTTTATAATCACTGCTACATTTATTTGAGGTTATATATTCAGTTATTTAAAGCAATATTAACAGGGTATTAAAAAGCCTCAGTTTATTTGCTTATTCTTGGATGTGAAGTATTGGGGGATGGAAGTCATAATTTTCTAATATGAATCATGAGAAATTTCAGGACTAAATGTAATCTACGTAAGAATTAAATATTGGGGTGGCACCTGTGGCTCAAGCAGTAGGATGCCTGCTCATATACCGGGGGTGGCAGGTTCAAGCCTGGCTGGCCAAAACTGCAAAAAAAAAAAAAAAAAAAAAATATATATATATATATATATATGTATATATAGGCAAGGAAGTTTTCATCGGGTGCATTGGTAAAGTATTAGAAGTCGTTAGTCCTCAAGCATTTACGCAATGATCTAAATTATAGAATTTTTTTCTGAGGCTCTTCAAAGCATCTTGACCTCTTCTGTACTAATGTTTTATAAACTGAGACATTATTAGTAAGTTGGAAAAAGATGACTTATGTATGGATAAAGCCAAAGTAGAAGATGAAGATGCCATCAGTTGAATGACTATGTTATACTTTCAGGTTTGTTTTTGGATTTTTTTTTTTTTTTTTCGGTTAAAATGTTGTCTTTAGTTCCCATTCTTGTTATATACACATATTTTCTTAAACTGTGAGCGTAAGATAAGGGATTCATACCTCTGTGAAACTAACTTATCTATGTTATTAAAGCATAATGTTCCAAATAAGGAAGCTTGATTAAAGTTGTTAAAAAACAATGTAAATTCCAGTAGAAATTTTACTTTATTCTGTGTCTCCCCAATATTATAGAGTGACACATTTCACCCAAATGTATTATTAAGCCCAAAAACTTTGTTGCTGCTAACTTTCATAAACAAAGTAATACACACATTTATGTTTTCTGATGTGGTCGGAACAATTAAAATCATTTTTTAAAAATACATTGTAAGTCACCATTGGTTAGAGATGAATCACCCTATCCCAGCATGAGGACTTACCCTTATAAACTGTAAATATTTGGAAGAGGAGGAATAACTTTACAATTTTCTTTTAACGAAGGGAATGAAATTGTGGTTTCGTGGAATAATTGCACAAATATTGGGTAGTAAAGTAAAACTTTCAAGATGCAAACACCAATATACTTTTGTTAAAAAAATATTTATATTTTTAGGGCGGCGCCTGTGGCTCAACGTGTAGGGCGGCGGTCCCATATGCCGGAGGTGGCGGGTTCAAGCCCAGCCCCGGCCAAAAAAAAAAAAAATATTTATATTTTTATAAATATAAAAATATTTATATTTGGGCGGCGCCTGTGGCTCAGTGAGCAGGGCGCCAGCCCCATATACCGAGGGTGGCAGGTTCAAACCCGGCCCCGGCCAAACTGCAACAACAAAAAAAAAATAGCCGGGCGTTGTGGCAGGCGCCTGTAGTCCCAGCTACTCGGGAGGCTGAGGCAGGAGAATCACCTAGGCCCAGGAGTTGGAGGTTGCTGTGAGCTGTGTGACGCCACGGCACTCTAACGAGGGCGATAAAGTGAAACTCTGTCTCTACAAAAAAATAAAAAAAAAAAATTTATATTTAATTTTAATTTAAGGAAAAAATATGTAAATTCCTAACCCAAGTTCTTTTTTGTTCTCTTTAAACCTTCTGTCATATATTATCTATAACCTGTAACATCAAATAAGCAGAGATATATATGATTTCTAAATAATATTTTAAAGAGACTTTTTTTTTTTTTTTTTTTGCAGTTTTTGGCCGGAGCCAGGTTTGAACCCACCACCTCCAGTATGTGGGGCTGGTGCCCTACTCCTTTGAATGTAGCATTTTTATTTTTACTATTAGAAACACATTTTTTTTATTAAATCATAAACGGATCATGTAAACATTAATGAATTTATGGGGGACAATGTGCTGATTTCGTGTAGAATTAGAAAAGCTTACAGAAACACATTTTTTAAGATAAACTTTGATCACAGTTCTTTTCTGTTCTACCCTAAAGGCTGCCAGTTCCCTTCCTTTAATATAACTCTTCCTATTTTTGTCATGATAATTATTTGCAGGGATGACTATCCTCCTCCACAAAAAAATCCCCACATTCATGTGACACAAACTCGGATGACCAAAATTTCATGTAAATTGATCATACACATATAATGGATGTTCAGCCCCTAAACAGTAGAGGAGACATCTCAGTCTGAAAAAGTGAACGTAAAAGTAAAATGTCGCTAAAGCACTATGTGCTTTTAATGACGATTGTATTGATCCATTACCCTATTTTGTCTATTTTGAATGATTATATTTGTATATGTAATAATTTGTCTTTGAATTATTTTCTGAGGATAAATTTCCAGGTGTGGTATTTACAGAGCTTTTAGTTTATGTGCTGCCGAACGAGTACAGTATTTACAGAGCTTTTAAAATAGTATTTAATGGCTTTTAATAATTGTTTCAAATTATTTACAATGCTTTACAAAGCCAAACCTAGCCAGATTGTTTTATTATCTAATAGTATTAATCAAAATTATATTTGCTTTCTTATTAAGCTGAAATGTCCAAGTTGAGGTGAATTCATGCCTTTCAACTTCACTACTGTGATTCTTTTGTGTGTGTGTGATATTTAAAGAAATGTACAAATCCTTTTTTACCCTTCTTGATGTCTAGAGAGCCAGATTCTTTCCATCAGTTAATATATAAAGCCATTTCTCACAAATGTGAAAGACCTAGTCTTCAGGTTTTAAAATCATTTAATATGTCAAATTCTGATAATACTTCTAGCTCTCTGCAAATGACTGCAGCAGAAAAGTATCTCTTTTTTTCTCCCAAAATTACCTACCAGAACAATTTCAGGTTTTTTATAGATAGTAATGTCAGTGTTCTTTGAGTAATGAATATTTAAAGGAACTCCCTTAAAAATTAATTTTATAATGGATGATATTTATTTTTTTTTACTGTACTTGATGCTGATCCTTGTACTGGATTCCAACTTGGCAATGTACTTTTCAAAAGTAAGGCCTTAAGTTGACTTTCAATATTAGCATTTTTCAGTAAGTTTTTTTGGATTTGAAAGTATCTTTTGACATTGAGTATTCCTTGGTGGTACTGAAAGAAATTTCTAAATAGCTGGAAAACCTCTGTAACTGTAGGTAGGCTAGATAGATGCTATAAATGTCTAATGTCAATGTGTTAAAAAAGTAGAGCATTTTGAGGAGTAGGAAATCACAGCTGTCAAGGTGCACCAAGATGAACCTTCCTAAGAATTGCCGAGTCATCATTGTTTGGCATACAGAGTAGGTGTTCTCATTTCTGTAAAGGTTAACACATGATCATCACCTTTCATTATATTCTAAACATATATGTACATTCTATTTTCCCCATAAAGATTTTTTTTTAATTTATAGACTCGTAAGTTAATGTAGTATTTCACAATAAGATGTGTGCAATTCTTTTGTTGTTTTCTTAATAATCCATCTTTTCAATATTAGGATGGGAATATTTCTGAAAAGATGAGGAAACTGTATAGGAGATAAAAGATGAGTTAGATGCAATTGAAAATGCCTCCTAAATATCCAGTGCATATTATATAAAAAAAAGCAGGCATCTAGCCGGGCATTGTGGCGGGGGCCTGTAGTCCCAGCTACTCGGGAGGCTGAGGCAAGAGAATCGCTTAAGCCCAGGAGCTGGAGGTTGCTGTGAGCTGTGTGATGCCACGGCACTCTACCGAGGGCCATAAAGTGAGACTCTGTCTCTACAAAAAAAAAAAAAAAAAAAAAGCAGGCATCAAAAGGGCATATAAATACTATAATCAAAATTTTGTTAATAAAAAAATTATAGAACTAAGGAAATAACCATAAATATTCACAGAATAAAGGATTAGAAATAAATGCACTAACATTTAATAGGGATTACCTAAAATAGAATGATAAGAAAATTTTTGTTGTTTTATCCCCATGTTTTCAAAAATCTTTGGTAATGAATATATACATATAATTAGGGGAATGTGTTTGTAAAAGAAAAAAATTTTTCTCATATTACCGCCCCTTAAATAGCATATCCAGAGTTTAAGTTGATCTAGTTAAAGTCTTATAAAGAACAAGAATATGAACTGTCTGAAACCTGATACTTTTCTACTAGCTTTCCTGCAGCCCCCAAATTCTTAAATAGTGATCCTAGGAATAGGGGTCCCATTCTGTTTTAGTTAAGTAACTAAATTCAGATAGTAAGCTTTCACAGATAAATACTATATATTGGTTTGCTAAAACTGTTAACTCTTGTATACTACAAAACAGCTAGCTAAAATAATTAGCTAAAATCATATTTAAGTCCTTATTTTAACATATTGCTTTTGAATTTTGTGATAGATATCGTTTTTACAATGTTATATTGACTTCCTGGCATTTCTGATTAGTAGTCCCATTTTGAATTTTGAAAATGACATAAATGATTTAAAATTTTTCATTTAAATAACCCACATTTTATTTAGTATTGTATATTTTACAGATGAATAACTTGAAATTAAATCCAAGGGTACTTTCATTTGTATAATAACTTTAACTTCTTTGAACATAGGATGCTTAATAGCTATAATTATTTTTATTGCTTTTTCATCTAGAATGGAGTAAATAAACATGTAGTTATGACATTTTGTGTTGAAATACTGGTTTGTTAATCCACTGGGCCTCTTAACTAGGAAATAAAAACAGTAGAGCCAGAGGAAAAGGAATAGTTAATTGTGGAGGAGGAGAAAATTCAGCTCGGTTCTTTGACTAGAGGCAGCTGGGAAAGTGACGTCCTGTGTAGCATTTGCTGTTCTAGAAAGTACAGAGACACGTAGTGAGAATGGGAGGATCTAGAAGGAGGCCGTCACCTGTGTAGTGTATATTTATCTGTAAGTGAGCTGTTTGGGAAGGAATTAAATACAGAGACGCTGTCTGCTCACTGCTTTAAGACAGCTAGCCGAATAGCTGATTTGCTTTAACTTTTAAAATACCCAGCTTGGTTTATTTTTCTTAGAATTGGTGTATTGCTAAGACTAGGGACGCTGTTTTCTTTTACAAAGGGAAATCTAAGTTCATTTCAAGAAATTCGAAATGGGGAAAGACTATTATCACATTTTGGGAATTGAAAAAGGAGCTTCAGATGAAGATATTAAAAAGGCTTACCGAAAACAAGCCCTCAAATTTCATCCGGACAAGAACAAATCTCCTCAGGCAGAGGAAAAATTTAAAGAGGTCGCAGAAGCTTATGAAGTATTGAGTGATCCTAAAAAGAGAGAAATATATGACCAGTTTGGGGAGGAAGGTAAGTATTTTGCGTGTATCTTTCTATCTCTTTGGCTCTCTCTCCTGATCTTTTTTTTTTTTTTTCTTCTTCTTTCAACTTTCTGGTTATGCTTAAATTGGATCCTCAAACATATCAAAAGTAGAAAGGCAAATAATGGATACAAACAAGATTTCATTCCTGATCATATGAATGAACATTGCATAGCTATGAATGAAATGTCCTTGTTTGCCTTTTTAAAAAAATTTAGCGTTTTGTAGTTTCCCTATTTTACCATTAGACTTAGGATATTAATGTTGTATAATATATTTTAAAAGAAACCTTAAATTCCTATACTCATTAATGACTGTGTCAAAAGTCTTATGCAACCTGTTTTGTTTTTTATGAATTTCTTGCCAGAACCAATAGTCTTCAGTTATTTAAAATCTTAAGCTTGACAGTTGAGATTCTGGAAGTTTATATTTTAGTCACAAAAACAAAAGGAAGTTTTTTTGCCTTTCTTATAGCAAAGGTAGTTTAGATGGTCGAGACAGAGTTGTCTCTTTCAGAAGCAGAAGGCACAGGCATTTAGCTTCTAGTTGTTTTGGCATTCTGCCTGGAGAGGAAAGAATTTTCCTGATGTCATAAAATACCAGAACAAGTTTTTAGCTTAATTGTAAACCAAAATTTTGTGCCAAGAAAATGAGATCTCAGAAATAGGATTTTTGACCTAAAATGGCCACCTAGTTAGAATAATTATTGACTTACTTTTAAGTAACATTATTTCTTTTGAAATTTTGCCGTCTTGGTGCGGAAAGCATGACAACTTCCCTTTTTCTCCCTGCTGCACTTTTGTTTCTTGCATTGTGAGATCAGAAACTAATGAACACAGTAAATGGGGGGTAATTTAAGATTATTCTTTTATCATTGTGGATTGTGAGTCAGGTTTGTCAATTATGATAAATGTGGCTGTAAAGTAAGACTTTTGAATTACTAATTAATAACCAAAAAAACTTTAAAAGAAAACTTTTGTTAAAAAAATCACAGGTTCTGGGATTTTCAACCTTAAAATTGTTACTTTATTATTAGTTTTTCTCCTGAAATGTTGCCTTTTAAATCATTATAGCTATGAAAACTTTTTTGCTTCCTTTCTGGCATTTAACATCAAACTTTTCTATTTAGAGATGTATCTTTAAGATACAGTCAAGCAATGACTGTTTGTTTTGAATTAACCAAATGAAATATAGACAAGCATGCTGATTATATATAGAGGGTATTTTGTTTTGTTTTGTTTTTGGTCTGTGAGTTGCCAAAAATTGAAGTTTATGCTGCTAGTTTCGGTGTGGTGAGGACCTACAGTATCAGGTTCTTACAAGTACATATTGAAAAAGGCAAATAACGACCAATTAGATACTGCTTGTTCCCTCTGGCCGTACTATCAAAATGGCCTAATTTGGCTTATCGAAAAAGCTAAGCAGGACTCTGAAATACTACCAATAATATAGTACTGTTCTGAAAGAAGACTGACTTTGTAATTTTGAAAAGAAATCCACAACATGGAAGAATACTATAAATTCTTATGAAAAAGTAGATGTTCCCTGCTTTAAATTAAATCTAAGATAATTGGCCACATCATACCGATACTCAAATTTGTGGCTAAGCCATTGGTTTCAGGATTTATTAAGGATATTTGTCTTCAGAATTTCAAAGTCACCTGGGCGGCGCCTGTGGCTCAAGGAGTTGGGCACCGGTCCAACTGGTGGGTTCAAACCCAGCCCCAGCCAAAAAAAAAAAAACCACAGAAAAAAAAAAAAAAGAATTTCAAAGTCACCTATATGATACATTTTTCTTGATTTAACATGACCTCTGAATAGTGCTCCTCTTGAGTGATTTTTCTTATTTGGTTTTTACTAATTAGCAGAGCATTTTTTAAAAAACTAAATCATGATCACCTGTATACCCTGGATCTTTTTTTGTTCTTGACTCAGATAATTGGTATAAATAAACAATGGGAGGAAAGAGTGAGGAGAGCATATGTTTTTTAAAACGTTGAACTATATAGTTCAGAAATATCATTTTCTAGTTGTAGGTTACTTGAAAATACAGTTGAATGAAAGTTACTTGAATTATTATTATTTTTTTTTAGAGACAGGGTCTTGCTGTTTCCTAGGCTGGAATGCAGTGGCATGGTTATAGCCTCCAACTCCTGGCCTCAAGGGATCTTCTTACCTCAGCCTCTGGCTGGAAATACAGACACCTACCACCATGCTAATTTTTAAAATTTTTTGTAGAGACAGTGTCTCTGGCTATGTTGCCCAGTCTGGTCTTGAACTCCTGGGCTCAGGCATGCCTTCTGCCTTAGCCTCCCAAAGTGCTGGGATTACAGGAGTGAGCCTCTACACCAGATACTGTTTAAATTATTTTTTTAGAATTACTCTTTCTTTAAAGATAATTATGATACTTACTTGCTCTTTATTGAGCCTATCTCATTAATTTCTTTTAAAAATCCTTTTGAGATACACTGTGAAATCGGGAGAAAACATTTTTTTCTCCTTGTCTTTCTTTGATCTGTTTGTGCCTGCAAGCCTGGTATGGCTTTCTTCATTAGTAATAAAACACTGAATTTTAGGACTATGGAAACACAACAAATTTACCTGCTATCCTTTTTTCCCCCATACTACACTCTTGAGACTTGAAGCTGGGACAGTGGAAATAAGAAACCATGAACTGAGAAATGTATGAGTTGAATTTACTAAATTTATTTACTTAGGAATCAGAGAACCAGAGATCCAGTTTATTCATGTCCTAAAAATGTCTAATGTCCACAATGTAAAATGCTCTGTTTAAGAAACACTTGGATACAAATGCAAACAGTGTAACCTAATTCTTTGTACCCTCAATGAATCCCAAACAATTAAAAAATACATATCTCTATTTTATACATACACACACACATACATAAATATATGAAACCCTTGGATAGTGGGTGAAGTAGTACATGCCTTTAGTCCCAGCTACTCAGGGAGACTTGAGCCCAGAAGTTGGCGTTCAGCCTGGACAACATAGTGAGACCCTGTCTCTAAAAAAAAAGAAAGAAAAGAAGAAAAAAAAAACCAGTTGGATAAAAATAGAGATGTCTTAAATCTACCGTATGACCTAGTAGTTCTACTCCTAGGAATCTTATCTATAAAAGAGAAACAAAAATATATGCCCACACAAAGGCACATAACCTGAATGCTCATATCAGCGTTATTTGTAATGGTCCCAAACAGGAAGCTATCTATTTTTAGATAGTATTTTTACCATTAATTAGTGAACTAATAAAATGTGGTGTGCACATTCAATGGGGAACTATTTAGCTATTAAAAGGGCCAATTTAATGAGACATGCTACAACCATGAATGAACCTCAAAAACTGCTAAATGAAAGAAGCCAGATGTGAAAAAATACCTATGGTATGATCCATTCTGTTTACTTGAATGTCTGGGAAAGGCAAAGTTATAGAGAAAGAAAGCAGATCTTTTTTGCCTAGGACTGAGGGTAGGAGCAGAGATTAACTACAAACAGGAACTAGAGAACGCTTTAGAATAATGGAGATATTCTATAACTGGATTGTGGTGATGGTAGCCATTGAATTGTATAGTTACACTGATTCAATTTTATGGTATATAATCTATTTTAAAAATAAATTTTCTCTATAGTTGAATCAAGGAAGAAGTTCCCATGGGGAAAAAAAGACAAAAACGGGCTTGATGCCTGTAGCACAGTGGTTACTGCGCCAGCCACTATCGGGTTTGAACCTGGCCCAGGCCTGCTAAACAACAATGACAACTGCAACAAAAAAAATAGCCAGACGTTGTGGTGGGCACCTGTAGTCCCAGCTACTTGGGAGGGTGAGGCAAGAGAGCTGTAAACTGTGACGCTACAGCACTCTACTGAGGACGATAAAATGAGACTCTGTCTCTAAAAAATAAATAAATAAATAGCCGGGCTTTGTGGTGGGCCTCTGTACTCCCAGCTACTCGGGAAGCTGAGGCAAGAGAATTGCTGAAGCCCAGGAGTTGGAGATTGCTGTGAGCTGTGACATTGTGGCACTCTACTGAGGGCAACATAGTGAAACTCTGTCTCCAAAAAAATAATAATTAAGTCTCAGTGCCTGTAGCTCAAGCCACTGAGGCCCCAGCCACATAACTCCAGAGCTGGTGGGTATGAATACAGCCCAGGCTTGCCAAACAACAATGACAACTGCAACCAAAAAATAGGCAGATGTTGTGGCGGGCGCCTGTAGTCCCAGCTACTTGGGAGGCTGAGGCAGGTGTTAGAGGTTCCTGTGAGCTGTGATGCCATAGCACTCTACCCAGGGTGACAGCTTGAGGCTCTGTCTCAAAAATAAATAAATAATAAATAAAATAAAATAAAATGGTATTTGGAACCACTCTCCCTAAAAATTTTAGATATAGTTCTGAATGGTTTAATGGATGTCAACTGAAGTTTGTGTTAAAATATTTTGAAAAGATTTTTAATAACACGTCCTTATTTATTCTGATTCTCTAACATTTTCTTTCTTTTTTTTTTTTTTTTGAGACAGTCTCACTTTGTCACTCTTTGTCTCGCACTTGCTCAGGCTGGTCTCAAACCTGTGAGCTCAGGCAATCTAAGCACCTCAGCCTCCCGGAATGCTAAGATTGTAGGCATGAGACACCATGCTTAACAGTCTCAAACTGTCACCCTGAGTAGAGTGCTGTGGCATCATAGTTCACAGCAACCTCCAGCTCTCGGACTCAAGCAATCCTGTTACCTGGGTCTTTCTATTTTTAGTAGGGACAGGGTCTTGCTTTTGCTCAGGCTGGTCTCAAACTTATGAGTTCAAGTAATCCACCCACTTTGGCCTCCCAGAGTGCTGGGATTACAGGCGTGAGCCACTGCGCCTGGCCTAACATTTTCTTTTTTAATGCCTTCCTTATTTTGTTTATTGCTTGTAGCTTAGCCAATATCTTTAAATACTAAAAGATAGTTTTTATATGATAAAACTTATGTTTAGAATATTAATCTTTATGCTAGTTTGCTTTTTTAACATATATTTAATCAACTTGGCCTCTTTTATTTACTCTATGTTCTAAAATTATATAAGTAAATTGGATTTTTGAGATTGTTTAAAGCAGCAGTTCTCAACCTGTGGGTCACGACCCATAGGAACTGTATTAAAGGGTTGCGGCATTAGGAAGGTTGGGAACCACTGGTTTAAAGGATCTCATTATTATTATTTTTTTTTTTCTTTTGCAGTTTTTGGCCGGGGCTGGGCTTGAACTCACCACTCCGAGCATATGGGGCCAGCACCCTACTACTTGGGCCACAGGCACCGCTTACTTGAGCCACAGGTGCCACCTGGATCTCATTTTTTAACTCTCTGAAGCCTTGCTATAAATTTATATTTTTACATATTAAATCTCCTTAAAGTTAGAGTTATTAAAGTACCATCATGTTTTAATTTGATATTCTAATTCTTCTCCAGTGTTTCTTCTGTTGATAAACTTTGGTCAGCTTAACTAACTAGTGCAAGTCATTGTTATAGATAGATCCAAACACATGGGCGGTGCCTGTGGCTCAGTGAGCGGGGCGCCGGCCCCATATACCGAGGGTGGCGGGTTCAAACCCGGCCCCGGCCAAACTGCAACAAAAAGATAGCCAGGTGTTGTGGCGGGTGCCTGTAGTCCCAGCTACTCGGGAGGCTGAGGTAGGAGAATTGCTTAAGCCCAGGAGTTGGAGGTTGCTGTGAGCTGTGTGAGGCCACGGCACTCTACGGAGGGCGATAAAATGAAACTCTGTCTCTACAAAAAAAGAAAAAAAAAAAAGAATTCCAAACACATACTTGGTTTTGGACTGCAAATTAGCTGATTGGTTTTAAAATAATAGCAGTTCTGCTAAAGCCCAGACAAATGTTGATTCCATAGTACATTTCTCGGTCACACAAAGTGTCTAGAAAACACTTTGGATGGCGGAGAAGATCCAACTGAATATTAAAAATTTCCATTAGCTGTCAAAATGTACATAATTAAGAATTGGCTGTATAGTTGATGTCATGCCTGTTACAATGTGTTAGGCAATGCAAATGTTACTTGCATGAATTTTGGTAGGTTTTTTCAGTTACTAGAGTAGTTTTGTGCTTTATCTGAACTACACAATTGACTGTTCACAGTGTGTAGGAAAACCTGAAAGCTGCATTGGAAGCTTTTTGTCAGCTTTGATAAATACGTCACTGGTGTGTGAATTTGCTCAAGGACTCTGTAATTCTGACTGAGTTACTATTTTGGGCAAGGGAGGGTAAAAGGTTTTAGGGAAAAGCCAAACCCATGATGTAATAACTTAAAATGTTATTCTTTCTTTTCATGAATTCATCGAGTCCAAAGTATTTTCATTTTGTCTTGTAGAGGATTAGATTGGGCACAGTAGTTTACCCAATTTATTTAACTCTCTTTTAAATTATTAAATCAGTGGGATGAAGGATAAAATGATTTAAATGCTTTAAACATTAAATAAGTGACATTGATCATGACCTTGAAATTGTATATATATTTTTCCATTAAAAAAAGCTGTCATTAGCTTTAAAACCTTTGGAATTATAATTGTACTACTAAAATTTATAAAAGAGAAACTTGGATGAGCTGCTTATATTTGTCATTCATTTTCTACATGGAATGACCTTGCTATCTGGATATATCATTCAATACATATTTTGACAATTTTCAGATTATTAGGTCTCTCTTGGTCTCTCCAGATTTCTATCAATGGATAAAGGTAAACACTTGAGACTCTGTTAGATGTAGAGTACATGTATATCTTTTAATGGAAGAAACCAAATGTAGAATAAGATATGCAAAACTGTTGGCCAGCATCATGGTGAGTGCCTATAGGTCTGCCTGGTTGAGAGGCTGAGGCAAGAGAATTGCTTGAACCCAGGAGTCTGCTGCTGCTGTGAGCTAGGCTGATGCCAGAGCATTCTAGCCCAGGCAACAGAGTGAGCCTCCATCTCAAAAAAAAAAAAAAAAAAAAAGATGTATACAAAACTAAGTAGTGGTATTTTTATTATTAAATCTCTTATTCATGTATATGTGTGATTGTATTTTATATTGCCTTTGCCTCTGCCTTTTTCTCTCTACTGATTCTAAGAACACCTTTCTTAGTTTTGATTTAGGAGGACTTTAGGAATTAGTTCATTCAATAAACATGAATGCCTACCATGTCCAGCCCTGTATACCTGAGCAGTGCAAAATGAATAAAATATATTTCCTGTCCTCACATTATTCTCCATTTAAAGATATTAGAATCTCTCTGTTTAATCTCTTGAATTCTTCGTGGTTTTATAATTTTAAGATTGTTTTGTTGCTTGTTTCCTTGGTTATGAATTGTCTTAAGGCTCACTCAGAAACTGTTAGTACTATAACGGTAGAAATCTTTATCACTATCAACCACTTAAAAGATCACTATACTGTTATGTGGCTTTTAGTAGACTCTTTCTTTGACATGGTAGAAAATGCTGTTTCAATTTGAATAAGTTGAATATTAGTTGAATCTTTGAGCAAAGGGTCAAAGGGTCACTATACTGCTGTCTGAAGTGGGTTGTTCACAGTAGACAGAAATAACCATTCCAAAGTCCATCCTTGCTGAGAAGGTTTTCAGCTTTTGCTTTCAGTCTTCTTTTTACATACTTTGAAATTAATCCTATGATATGCTATTCCTTGATGAACAATTTGATATCTAGGACAGGAATAACAATTTTAGTATCTTAAAAAAAGTTTTTCATAGGGTATGCTCGTTATTAGAATTTTTCCCCTCTCTGCCACAGAGTTTTACTTTAATTCTTAAATAGTAAAAGATGACCTGAAATAAAGCCAAGTACTATGAATATAGCATTTTTTAAATTGTTTGTACTTATCGATTATAATGGTGCTTAAAGATTTAGAATGATTGTGCATTTTGCATTGATGACTAAAGACCTTTTTAACTAACATCATTTATTTTTAGTGTGGCAAACCAGTAGTTTATGAGATAAAGAGAACCCAGTTTTGGTTTTTTTGTTTGTTTTTTTTTTTGTGCCAGGGCTGGGTTTGAACCCACCACCTCCGGCATATGGGACCAGTGCCCTACCCGCTGAGCCACAGGCACTGCCCCAAGAACCCAGTTTTGGGTGGCACCTGTGGCTCAGTGAGTAGGGTGCTGGCCCCATATACTGAGGTGGTGGGTTCGAACTCAGCCCTGGCCAAACTGCAACAAAATAATAGCTGGATGTCATGATGGGCACCTGTAGTCCCAGCTACTTGGGGGGGCTGAGGCAAGAGAGTCCCCTAAACCCAGGAGTTGGAGGTTGCTGTGAGCTGTGATGACACAGCACTCTACCGAGGGCAATAAAGTATCTCTAAAAAAAAAGATTTCCCAGTTCTGTTTTATTTTTTTCTCATTTATCCATGAAACACAGATTCAGGAATAAATTATTAAAAGTGGGGATTTGGAGAAAGAAGTTTGAAAGCTAAAAATTTAACTTAGATGAAAAATTTTAACTTATAAAGTTATAAAATTTTAACTTATAAAAGTTATAGAGCTGTTCTGTATTTAGTTATAAGGGCATGTCTGGCTAATATTAATAAATTGTAGCATAAGTAGGCCAAAATTTATTACCAATAGAATTTTTGAAAGCTTAACTTTGGAGAGTTGTGAGCTTTTTTCTAATCATGGTTATCTCTTCATTAGGGTTGAAGGGAGGAGCAGGAGGCACTGATGGACAAGGGGGCACCTTCCGGTATACCTTCCATGGTGATCCTCATGCCACATTTGCAGCATTTTTTGGAGGGTCCAACCCCTTCGAAATCTTTTTTGGAAGACGCATGGGTGGTGGCAGAGATACTGAAGAAATGGAAATAGATGGAGATCCTTTTAGTGCCTTTGGATTCAGCATGAATGGATATCCAAGAGACAGGAATTCTGTGGGGCCATCCCGACTCAAACAAGACCCTCCAGTTATTCATGAACTTAGAGTGTCACTTGAAGAGATATATAATGGTTGTACCAAACGCATGAAGATCTCTCGAAAAAGGCTAAACTCTGATGGAAGGAGCTATAGATCTGAGGACAAAATACTTACCATTGAGATTAAAAAAGGATGGAAAGAAGGCACAAAAATTACTTTTCCAAGGGAAGGAGATGAAACACCAAATAGTATTCCAGCAGACATTGTTTTTATCATTAAAGACAAAGATCACCCCAAATTTAAAAGGGATGGATCAAATATAATTTATACTGCTAAAATTAGTTTACGAGAGGTAAGTTAGTAGGACCTAGATTATAAGACCAAATAGAATCATGCAGTTGATTTTAGGGAATGTATCTAAATAATAGCTAATATTTTGTGGCGGGCGCCTGTAGTCCCAGCTGCTCGGGAGGCTGAGGCAAGAGAATCGCTTAAGCCCAGGAGTTGGAGGTTGCTGTGAGCTGTGTGAGGCCACGGCACTCTACCGAGGGCCATAAAGTGAGACTCTGTCTCTACAAAAAAAAAAAAAAAAAAAAAATAGCTAATATTTATTCAACTTTATTATACATTTAAAAAATTCTCAAAATGGCTTGGCACCCGTAACATGGTGGTTATGGTGCCAGCCACATACACTGAGGCTGGCGGGTTCGAATCCAGCCTGGGCCAGCTAAACAATGACAACTGCAACAACAACAACAAAAAAAATAGCCAGGCATTGTCGCGGGTACCTATAGTCCTAACTACTTGGGAGGCTGAGGCAAGAGAATCACTTAAGCCCAAGAGTTTGAAGTTGCTGTGAGCTGAGATGCCATGGCACTCTACCAGGGGCCACATAGTGAGACTCTTGTCACAAAAAAAAAAAAAAATCTCAAAACAACCCTCTGATCTAGTACAGCTACTGTACCTCAATTATGGATGAGATTATATTTTCTAAATTTAGTTACTTATACTAATAATTTAAATGTTAATTTTAAGTGCTAACTAGATTGTGTATTCGAAGACTGCTTTTACAAAGGTAGTTTATCAGATCTGCACTGATAATCTCATCGCTTTAGTACATGTATAAGATTTGTTCTAAAGTTGTTAATTTGGGATAGTTGTATTTAAAAAGTATTAAAAAGTGATTTAAAATATATTACAAATTAATTTTTATAAATTTATAAATTATAATGGTACTACTTTATTACATTTATTTGACTCTTATTTTTACTGTTTCTCAAATTGGATTGTAATGCTGCAGATACGGTGTTGTCAATTCTCTGTTTAAAATTCTTAAATGGCTGTACGTATCCTCTAGAGTTGTAAAGCCCAAACTCTTTAGCGTAAATGATCATTTTAAGTCTAATTTCTGCTCATAAATGTATATGCATTGCCCTAAGTTGGCCCTGCTGTTGTCTTGCATAATTCTGTGTCATTGAGCTCCATCTGTGGAGCGCTGTTGCTTCTCACCCTGTCCTAATCCTGCTACTGGTCTAGTTGGCCCCAGTATGCTATACTCTGAGAAGCTAAGGGGTTAAGTTGGGTGCCCTTCCTCTCACAAACACCTGTATCAGAATTGCTGAGTTCCTTGTGCATACCTCAGGGGGAAGTCTGTGTTTGTGGTCCCTTTAAAGCTCAGCATCTAGCAGAAATGTGTGGCATACAGGAGACGCTCAGTAACATTTATTGACTAAAACAATGTATTTCTTGTCCTCTTTTCTGAAGAAGGTAGTTGTTCCTATCCTGTTCTTTCCAGTCCTGAGTTTCTCCTTCTTTTCCATTCCAATTCCTGCCTCTTGAATGTTAACAACAGCTTCAAAGTTTCCATTTCATTTCGAGGCAATGGGGAAGACTTCCTTTACTTTCCCCCGTCTTTCCCTTTCCTTCTCTGTCTCTTCTTTTGCATAATAATGTATCAAAAGGAATTTTCTAATGGAAAAGAAATTTTGTAACTATTATTGTTTTTTTAGAATTTAAAATTTTACCTTAGTGGTAGGATCCTTTACCATCTAGTAATATTATTTATGCTTAGATTTTTTTAAGTTTTGGAGTGTGTTAATTTTATTGTATTTGGTCCATTTTAGGCATTGTGTGGCTGTTCAGTTAATGTGCCAACAATAGATGGAAGAAACATACCTATGTCAATAAATGATATTGTGAAACCTGGAATGAGGAGAAGAATTATTGGATATGGGCTGCCATTTCCAAAAAATCCTGACCAACGCGGTGACCTTCTAATAGAATTTGAGGTGTCCTTCCCAGATACTATATCCTCATCATCCAAAGAAGTACTTAGGAAACATCTTCCTGCCTCATAGAATGAAGAACTTTGTTACCCATATTTTGATAAGGCACTGAAAATGTAACAGGACTGGCAGTTTACTGATGTAGATGTGAATTCTGTATAAAGACGTGTAAATTCTTTTGAGGGTTCATTAAATTGCATGAATAGAGACGGGTCAAATAAATAGGCAAAAGGATTTTTACAGTTAGAGATGAAGAGAAAGTCACTCACTGTATTTTATTTCATTCCTCTCAAATCAGAAATTTTTAGTATTTTGCTTATATGTAAAAGTTGTTTTTGTGAAGTCAGCAGATGTATTTCTAATAAAGTACTAGACTATCCAAGTACTTTATTTCTTGTATCTTTAGATGATCAGTATGAAAGATTCCCATTTGTAATGGAAATTAAAATTGTTAACTACACATGTAGTTATTTCTAGAAGAGGATAAAAACCCAAGTAATTTGAAAATGTAGTTTTTATATTTAAATCATCTGAAATGCTGCTATAGGGCTGGTACCAGTAAAAGAATATTCTGATGCATATGTTTCACCACTTTGATTTTTCAAGTATGCTATAGCATTTCTTAATAACATAGTTGTAAGGTTCTTGAGGCAGACCTTTTCTTCATCAAAACAAAATTATTGGCAATTTATCTCCTGTGGAAATCCCAGTTGCCTGAATTACTCATATTTCAGAAATAGACCATTTTTAAAATACCATATGTAATTTTATGCAAGTTAACTATATATCTTGGACTTAATAACTTATAGGCTCATTTTGTTGTCTCCTGGTTTAAAATAATTTGTTTAATAATAAATGTGTTTTTAGAGGAAATACTGTTACTTGGAATTAATTTTCCAATTATACAGTCTTCTATAACTTACTCATAATATGCTATATGTATCTTATGCAATTTCCCTAAAGAGAATAAACTATCACTACACTATGGTGTTAAACCAAAATATGGGGAAAATAAACACTAACTGCTGCTTATGGATAATGTTGCTACTACTTGTAATGCATATAAATATTTTACTTTTTCATATGTATAGATTGCATTTCTTAGGTGTTTTAATTTTTTAAATATATTTACATTTTAAAAATTATTTTCTTTTGTGTTTTGTTTTATAACTATGGGAAGAATGGTATTTTGAAAATTAGTTTTTGGTTAAAAGATAATTTTCAGGGTGGTTCAACTATAGTGAGAATGATATTTTAAAACAAAGTTTCTGGTCAAAAAATAATTTTCAGTATGATTTGTATACATACAGGGTGGCTGTACTTTGTGTACAGTTTAAAATTGTATATGGGGATCAGCGCCCATAGCACAGTGGTTACGGCGCCAGCCACATGCACTGAGGCTGGTGGGTTTGAACCCGGCCCCAGCCAGCTAAACAGCAATGATAACTGCAACAAAAAAATAGCCAGGCATTGTGGTGGGTACCTGTAGTCCCAGCTACTTGGGAGGCTGAAGCAAGAGAATCGCGTAAGCCCAAGAATTGAAGGTTGCCGACACCACTGCACTCTACCAAGGGTGACATGGTCAGATTCTCAAAATAAATAAATAAAAACACACACACAAAAAAAATAAAATTGCATATGGACTTTATGGCCACCCTGTATTTATACACACCATACTGGGTCGTAGTAGCTTTTAGCAGAATATGAAATCTTTGAGAAATTCGATATAAATAGGTTGTAATACCCGTGTATTTTATATAATTTACGTGCCGTAGTTTACCCTTTCAAAGCATACAATTCAGTGGTTTTAATATAGTCACAGAGTTGTGCAGTCATCACCACTTTACAGAATATTTTCATCGCCCCTCAAAGAAACCTTACATCCATTAGTCATTAGCACTTCCCGTTCCTTCCACCCCCTAGCCCGTGACAAACACTAATCTACTTTTTGTCTGTACAGATTTGTCCATTCTGTACATTTCATATAAGTGGAATCAAATAATAATGTGACTTTTCTGGGTCTGGCTTCTTTCATTTAGCATGATGTTTTCAAGGTTCATCTATGTTGGTATCAGTACTTAAATCCTTTTTATGGCAAATTATATGGAAATACCACATTTTGTTTACATTTTTATGAGTTTATGGGTATTTGGGTTATTTCTACTTTCTGTCTATTGTAAATAATGCTGCTATGGACATTTGCATGTAAGTTTTTGGGTGGACATAACTTCACTTCTTTGGGATATATACCTAAGAGTAGTATCTCTGGCAATAACTACATGCTTTAGTTGCAAATGGAAAATGCTTGAAAAAGTACCAGAAAATTTGGCTAATCATACTTATTATTCTATCTAATTCACAAATGGTTCTTTTATAACTTTGCTGCTCTGAATGACAGTTAAAACTCCCTCTGGAAGTGTGAACATCATAGAAATTTTCTCTCAAGTCTAAAGCACTAGAGCTGAAAAGCATCAATCAGAGTGGTGCCTGCTGGTGGTTTCTGTTTTAAAGCTATCGTCATTTTCTTTTATTTGAGACAGAGCCTCAAGCTGTCGCCCTGGGTAGAGTATTATGGCATCACAGCTCACAGCAACCTCCAACTCCTGGGCTCAAGCGATTCTCCTGCCTCCACCTCCCAAGTAGCTGGGACTACAGGCGGCCACCACAAGACCCGGCTATTTTTTGGTTGCAGCTGTCATTGTTTGGTGGGTCCGGGCTGACTGGCTGGCACCCTACCTGCTTGAGTAACAGGCGCCATGCCCATAATTGTCTTGATTAAGCATTTACTCCCAGGTAAAACAAAGGATTTTTAGATTAGATACATGGATAATCTTTGCATTTGAAAAGTGGGTTTTTTGTTTGTTTGTGACAGACTTATTCTGTCACCCTGGCTAGAGTGCCATGGCCTCAGCCTAGCTCACAGGAACCTCAAATTTCCGGGTTCAAGCAATCTGCCTGCCTCAGCTTCCCAAGTAGCGGGGACTGTGTATGCCCGTCACAATGCCCAGCTACTTTTTCTATTTTTAGTAGAGATAGAGTCTCACTCTTGCTCAGGCTGGTCTCCAACTCCTGAGCTTAAAAGATCCTCCCACCTCTGCCTCTCAGACTGAAAAGTGTTTTGTTTTGTTTTTGTGTGTGTTTTGTTTTGTTTTTAAGTAGAGAATTATTCTAGTAGTAAAATAATTTTACATAGCTATACAAAAATAGTATACCAATTGTCACTCTTAAAGGATACTGATAATTGCCTTGGCATGTAGTAAGTGCTCAATTTTTATTTGTTGAATTAAAAGTAGTTGTAAATTTACAGTTTTAAAGTTTTCTTATTTACATATTCCAATTAGGAGAGTCCTTTTGATTTTAAAATGTTCTCTGTAAGTCAGCCAGGTTGTTGGATAGTTAGAATACTTTTGAAGTGCTGCAGATACTATAAAGAAAGATGTTTACCTATATTTCCTACAAAAAAAAAACCCCACAAGTTGCTTATTTGAAAAAGAATAACTATAGGGGCGGGATGCAGTGGCTCATGCTTATAATCCCGGCACTTTGGGAGGCTGAGCTGGGAGAGTTCCTTGAGCCCAGGAGTTTGAGACCAGCATAGCAAGACCTTGTCTTTACAAAGAAAATTTCTTTTAATTAGCTGGGCAGGATGGTTGGTGGTATGTGCCTGTAGTCAGGAGGCTGAGCCAAGAGGATCCCTTCAATCTAGGAGTTTGAGGCTGCAGTGAGGTATAATTGTCCCGCTGTACTCCAGCCTGGAACAGAGCGAAACCCTGTGTCTAAAAACAAGAATTGCTGTGAGCTGTGATGCCATGGCACTCTACCAAGGGCGACAAAGTGAAACTCTGTCTCAAAAAAAAAAAAAAAATAGATTAAGGATGATGCTTACCCTTAACTCTTTGAGGTTAAGTAAATACTCCATTAAATAGACAGAGTAGACTTTTAAGCCATTTACTGAGTGAATGGCTGTGTGAAACCTGTGTCTAAAAACAACAAAGTCCTTGATGGCCTTCCAAAAGAGGTGTTTTGTTTGGCCAGATTAGTGCTTTAAAAACCATTTTTTATTAGGCAAGTCATGTGCTTTTTCTATTGTCACTGACCTACCACTACCGTGTCACATAAAGCAGCTTCACCTGTTCAGTCCACTGGCCTCAGCCTCTGAAGTGTCTGAGTTAGTGACTCCTATTCAACTCACCAATCCCGCCTATTATTAGCCTTTCTTCAAGACAAGGAGTTTAAAGTGCTCTTGCTTGTTTACTTTCAGGAAGTTGTCATTCAATTAGCTATGATGGATAAAAGAAATTAAAGTGATTGGACTCAGTAAATGGCTTAGAAGCAGCTACTCTATCCATCTATTTAATGGAGTATTTACTTAACCTCAAAGAGTTAAGGGTAAGCGTTATCCTTAATCTAATAATTTTTTTTTTGAGACAGAGTTTTACTTTTCGCCCTTGGTAGAGTGCCATGGCGTCACAGCTCACAGCAACCTCAAACTCTTGGGCTTAAGCGATTCTCTTGCCTCAGCCTCACAAGTTGGAGCTGGAAATTTTATTTATTTATTTTTTTAGAGACAGAATCTCACTTTATTGCCCTCAGTAGAGTGCTGTAGCATCACAGCTCACAGCAACCTCCAGTTCTTGAGCTTAGGCGATTCTCTTGTCTCAGCCTCTGGAGTAGCTGGGACTACAGGCACCTGCTACAATGCCTGGCTATTTTTTTGTTGTAGTTTGGCCAGGGCCAGGTTCAAACTCGCCACTCTCAATATATGGGGCTGGCGCCCTACTCACTGAGCCACAGGTGCTTCCCTGAAAATTTTAAAGATCGTATTTTCTAGATGAGGAACTAAATGCAGAGAGGCTAAGTGACTTGCCTGTGATTAAAGAACAAGCTTGAAAGACAGAATTCTGAAAATTCTTTTCTTTTAATTCTTGTTGCCATTTTCCCTGGTCTGTTGCTAAAATTGGAAGACTAAGTCAAATTCTTTTAAAGGTTATTGAGAGAACCAGACCGACGCCATCTTAAGGGTTCAGCCATTTTGTTCAAAACTGATGAGTCACCGGTTTTCCACCTTGAGTCATTGGCTTCCAATCAGAAACTTCCTTCTGGAGTGGGCCATATGGCAGGACCAGTGGCAGCCAATCCAGAAGCAGCCCCTTTGTTTAAATTATATACGTTCACTTTGCTGTGCTACACTATAAAATACCCCTGTTACAAAGCTTGGGTCTCCTGGCTTGGATCTGTTGTAGCGGAGTCCCTGGGAGCCCAAACTCGAGCTTGCAATAAAATGGCTCTTTTGCTTTTGCATCGGGATCGGCTCCCTGGTGGTCTCTGGGGACTTTGTGATCTGGGCATAACATCTGGGGGCTTGTCCGGGATCCCCCAAGACCCCCTGAGGACTCCCGACCTGAAGAGCCGATAAGTGGTGTTTGTATTGTCTATTGTGTTCATTTTTGGGATTGAAAGTCTGTGAATGGTGTGGTTGGCATAAAGTCAAGGTGGACACGCTGGAAGCTGCCGGCCAGGAGAGCCGTGGAGATGTCCCAGCCTCTTCTGATGTGCAAAACTCAGTGTATGTTGTAGAGATTACCCCACCAGACTGGGATGTGGACTCCCCAGGGTGTGGTGTGGAAGAAGTGGTTCTTGTGCCCGTGCAGTTTTGCGGGTCACTCCCACAGCACGGTCATAGACTGTCGGATTACTTTCGGTTTTGTTTCCACGGACCGTCTGGCTGGTGCCATAACCACTGTGCTACAGGCTCAAGTGATCCTTTTGCACTTATTAAAATCAAGGTAGAATATAACTCTGTTTCTGACAAGCCCACGCGAGTGGGGCCCAACAACATCTTTCCCCTTCTGGCCCGCCCCCACGTACTTCCAAAGTACACAACCTAATCTCCAGTACCCTCCCGATCGCCTAATTCCAGTAAGATTCAGTTTGGGTATCTGGACCCCACTTGGGAGCTGCTCACAAGCACATATCAGGTATTAAATTTGACCAGGCCGGATCTGTCTTAGTGTAAAACCCCCTTATTATGAAGCTGTAGTTACTCTTGGGCAGTTATCCTTAATCTAATAAAAATTTTTTTTTTTTGAGACTGAGTCTCACTTGATCACCCCTGGTAGAGTGCTGTGGAGTCTTAGCTGACAGCAACCTCAGACTCTTGGGCTCAAGCAATCCTCTTGCCTCAGCCTCCCAAGTAGCTGGGACTACAGGCACCTGGCTATTTTTAGAGATGGAATCTTGCTCTAGCTCAGGCTGATCTCAAACTCGTGAGCTCAGGTGATCCACCAGCCTTAGTCTCCCAGAGTGCTGGGATTACAGGCCTGAGCCACCGTGCCTGGCTCTGACTAAATTCTATTTTCATATTCTTTCTTAATTTTATGGTCATGATTAGTGACTACAAATATCACGTAGAGGAAAGTATGTCTCCCAAATTGTTACAGTAAATGGTTTTCATTTTAAGAATTCAGTGTAATCATAATATTTTAAGAGACTGTATCTAGAACTTATGTGTAGCCTCTTGGAATACATAGACTTTTAGGTAAGTGTCCTCTTTCTTACTGCTATTTCAGTCCAAAGTGTGCTTCTGGGATATAAATAAATGGGCCAATTACATACATCTCTAAGGCAACAGCCAAGAAATGTCTTGTAATTGTTCTTATTAAAAAATTAGGAATTATTAGTAAATTAGTTTGCATTGTGTTATGTGTGTATATATATACATATATATTCAAAGTCATGAAAATATATATTCAGAAAATTAAAAGCTTTTTTTTTTTTTTTTTTTTTTTTGTAGAGACAGAGTCTCACTGTACCGCCCTCAGGTAGAGTGCCGTGGCGTCACACGGCTCACAGCAACCTCTTAACTCTTGGGCTTACGCGATTCTCTTGCCTCAGCCTCCCTAGCAGCTGGGACTACAGGCGCCCGCCACAACGCCCGGCTATTTTTTGGTTGCAGTTTGGCCGGGGCTGGGTTTGAACCCGCCACCCTCGGCATATGGGGCTGGCGCCCTACTCACTGAGCCACAGGCGCCGCCCATTAAAAGCTTTTTTTCAGGAAAAAATCATAGTACTAGTAGATTAAATGTATTTGGAAGATATTAACCTATTAGGTAACACACAATGAGCAGTTAAATTGTATGTGGTTATTAGAAATAAGTAAGCGTCTTCTTATTCTTGCTCAAATCACAGAAGGAAATCATAGTTGTTTCATTTATTACATGTATTACCTCTTTTAATTTTCTTTTATTAAATCATGGCTGTGTACATTAAGCAGTCATGGGGTAATGTGCTGGTTTTATATACCATTTGAAATATTTTCATCAAACTGGTTAACATAGCCTTCATGGCATTTTCTTAGTTATTGTGTTAAGACATTTATATTCTACATTTAGTAAGTTTCACATGTACCCTTGTAAGATGCACCGTAGGTGTGGTCCCACCAATTACCCTCCCTCCACCCATCCTCCCACCTCCCCTCCCTTCCCTTTCCCCTTTCCCTATATTCTTGGGCTATAATTGGGTTATAGCTTTCATATGAAATTAGTTTCGTAGTAGGGCTGAGTACATTGGATACTTTTTTCCCCCATTCTTGAGATACTTTGCTAAGAAGAATATGTTCCAGCTCCATCCATGTAAACATGAAAGAGGTAAAGTTTCCATCTTTCTTTAAGGCTGCATAATATTCCATGGTGTACATATACCTCAAGTATTACCTCTTTTAAAGAAATAAGCACCTATAGAAGTTTCAGGCTCAATAGTAAATAACAGCTATTATTAGTCATAGCACATTTCCATTTGAGAATGGACTTAGAATCCTGGTTTGAAAACTCAGTTGCCAAAATTTGTTCATTCGTATTAATTAAACCTTTAAGAGCAAACTATATACCAAGTAAGTGTTAGATTTGTTAGAATTTGAGGGTGTCCAATTCCTGGCCAGGATGGGAAGGCAGCAGGGGCTGCAGGCTCATGATCAGTCCTATAGAAACCACAGTGCTGGATGGAAGCAGTAGAAGGCCGGAGAGATTCAAGGCTGTTTGGAACCAGGTTGAGTGTTAGAGTTGATGAGTGGCTGTCTGGTGAGTGGATTTCTTGGAGGAAAGCTTTTGAAGTCTGTTCTTGATTTTTCTCAGCATTATCTCATAACAGACATTTCCTGCATTATCACTGCCAGAATTGGAGATCACAGCCCAGGCTGCAGATGCTGATACTGCAGAGTATCATCAGGGCAATGCAAAAGGCTGGTGGCAAGAAGTGATGACGAAAACGAATGTATGGGAAGGCTGAGGTGGGAGGACCCCTTGAGCCCAGGTGTTCGAGACCAACCTGGGAAACACAGTGAGACCCCCCACACACACCGCCATCTCAAAAAATAATAATAATAAAGCAAAAACAACAACAAATTGACTGGCTTGATAGTCATTCTTCTTCCTTTCTCTTTTCCAAAGCCCTTGGGCTGGAGAATTCTCCCCACGGCTTCTCAGTAAAGATTTAAAGTTAAAACTCTGGGAAAGGAGTTGCCTAATGGAAAAGCCTGGAGCCAGAGGATCAGCAGTGGTCAGGTGGGGCCTGAGGGTCTGTGCCCTGGGGCTCATCTTTCAAGCCTTGGAACTCACTAATTCAGCTAGGGCCCTGTAGCCACTCCTCAGTTTATCTTATCAGCTAGAGGAGCAAAAGGAATGTGGCCAAGATAATTAGATAGATACCAATTTTCTGTTCCATTTAAGTAGACAAGTGAGCTGTCCCAAGAGAACTGGGAGAATTTCCTGTCACTATGTAGACTTCTGGCTGTGTCAGCATAATGTGCCGAGCTAGGCCTGTGCTTTCCTTCCTTTATTAACTAGTCACTCCCTGGGCCCAGTCTTGTGCATATCATTTCCATTTAATGATGGGATGCATTATTCTATTAATTCCATTAATAATGAGCACTTGTTTGAACTTTAAGACTTCATTCATCGAGTAGCACTCAGTTCCCCTTGAGCAGCTCGGGTTGCACAATCACCTGGTGTCCCATGTGAGGTGTTCAGCCTCTACCCATCAGTAACAGGCTTTTCTTTTTTTTTTTTTTTTTTTGTAGAGACAGAGTCTCACTGTACCGCCCTGGGGTAGAGTGCTGGGGCATCGCATGGCTCACAGCAACCTCTAACTCTTTGGCTTATGCGATTCTCTTGCCTCAGCCTCCCGAAGTAACAGGCTTTTCAAAGGGAAAAATGGTTGTTGGCGACAGAGGACACGCTCTTATTCCCTAGTCCTAGGGCTCTGCACCCTGATTCTCTGTCGGGGTTTGTCAGAGGATCCACTTAGTCATCATATATGCAAATACAAAATTTTGTTGTAAATGACCACAATGCTTCAGTTACCCTTGAGCTGGATTTAGAAAAATGAGCAAGGACTATCATGCTGCTGTGTTGGGAAAGTGCTTTCTAAGAGTACCATGAGGCTTTCACTCTTTCTCAGTCTGGAGGCTCAAGGGGTCCTCCCACCTTGGGTCTCCTGGAGCGCTAGGATGGTAAGTGTCAGCCACTATGCCAAATCTCAAGTCAAATTCTTTTTTTTTTTCTTGAGACAGAGCCTCAAGCTGTCACCCTTGATAGAGTGCTATAGTGTCACAGCTCACAGCAACCTCCAACTCCTGGCTTAAGCGATTCTCTTGTCTCAGCCTCCCAAGTAGCTGAGACTACAGGCACCTGCCACAATGCCGGCTATTTTTTTTTTTTTTTGGTTGTAGCTGTCATTGTTCTTTGGCAATGGATTCAAACCCACCAGCTCTGGTGTATGTGGCTGGCGCCTGAGGTACAGGCACCAAGCCTTAGGTCAAATTCTTAATAAGAACATTTTAGGCCAGGCATGGTGGCTCAGGCCTGTAATCCCAGCACTCTGGAAAGCTGAGGCGAGTGGATCACCTGAGATTAAGAGTTTGAGACCAGCCTGAGCCAGAGCCAGACCTGGTCTCTAAAAACAACTGGGGGGTGTGGGAAGGGCCTGTAGTCCCAGCTACTTGGGAGGCTGAGGCAAGAGAATCGCCTAAGTCCAGGAGCTGGAGGTTGCTGTGAGCTATGTGACGCCATGGCACTCTACCAAGGGCGATAAAGAGAAACTCTGTCTCAAAAAAAAATTTTTTTCTACTCTTTTATAAGGTTTAATTTTCCCTAAAGAAATTATATTTCTTTTTTTTTTTTTTTTTTTTGTAGAGACAGAGTCTCACTGTACCACCCTCAGGTAGAGTGCCGTGGCGTCACACGGCTCACAGCAACCTCTAACTCTTGGGCTTACGCGATTCTCTTGCCTCAGCCTCCCGAGCAGCTGGGACTACAGGCGCCCGCCACAACGCCCGGCTATTTTTTTGTTGCAGTTTGGCCGGGTCTGGGTTTGAACCCACCACCCTCGGCATACGGGGCTGGCGCCCTACTCACTGAGCCACAGGCGCCGCCCAAGAAATTATATTTCTTTTATCATGGCTATATCTACGTGGATATATCTCTGCATGATGGAAATTTGCTCAACTCTGAGTCATTGAAGGCTTGTCAACCAATTGCTATGACTATTTTTTAGTTTTTTTTGTTTTAGAGACAGAGTCTCACTTTGTCACCTCAGTAGAGTCCTGTGGTGTCACAGCTCACAGCAACCTCCAGCTCTTGGGCTTAGGCGATTCTTTTGCCTCAGCCTCCCAAGTAGCTGGGACTACAGGCGCCTGCCACAGTGCCTGGCTATTTTTTTGTTGCAGTTTGGCCGGGGCCAGGTTCAAACCCACCACCCTCCCCAGCCGGCGCCCTACCCACTGAGCCACAGGCACTGCAAGACTATTTTTTAGTTTTATCTATAATTCTTGAATGATTAAAATATGTGACCTTATAAATGTGGTTGACTTCTAAACCTCAGGCAGCTATGGAGATATTTACATGACTATGGAACTTAAGTTAAATCCGCTCACTGCTGATGTTTGTCCTTGCCTCTTTAATGTTGATTCACCATAACCTTGGAGATGCAGAGTCATTTGGACTCCAGGCTAGAGGGTTTCCTCCAAGTATGGTGAATGAGATGATGCACAAAAAATATTGAGCCTTGCCGGGCGTGGTGGCACACGCCTGTAATCCCAGCACTTGGGAGGCTGAGACAGGTGGATTGCCTGAGCTCACAGGTTTGAGATCAGCCTGAGCCAGAGCAAGACCCCGTCTCTAAAACGGGTGTTGTGGTGGATGCCTGTAGTCCCAGCTACTTGGGAAGCTGAGGCCAGAGGATCACTTGAACCTAAGAGTTTGAGGTTGCTGCGAGCTCAGATGCTACAGCACTCTACCAAGGGCGACCAAGTGAGACATTGAGCCCTAAACCAGACACACAGTAGGTGCTCAATAAACTCCTATTTATTCTTACCGATTATTAACTTTACTCTTTCAACTCCATTACTTCACCTCCTTTCTCCCTTTCCATTTTCCAGTTCTCTATTTCCAACTGTGTATAACAACATGTATTTGAATTTCAGCTGAGAGTTATTTCCTCCCCCATTTGCCACCTTCACTTGTTCATTGTTGCCATGCAACTCTACAACATACTATCTTTAGTCCTAGGGAGAGCCCCATATGGTTCAACAAATCCTGTGTTTATTTTCTCCCAAGTATTTGCTTACTGGACACATATGACGTGGAGGGGGGTGATGGATAGAGGAAGGTATCAGTGTATGTTTCTTCAGAACTATACTTACTGGGAAAAATAAGTTAGTAAATTTTTTAATTTGTTTTAATTTTTTTAATAAGTTAGTAAATTTATCTTTGTTTTTTTTTTTTTTTTTGACAGAGTCTCATTATGTCGCCCTCGGTAGAGTGCCATGGCGTCACAGCTCACAGCAACCACCAACTCTTGGGCTTAAGAGATTCTCTTGCCTCAGCTTCCCAAGTAGCTGGGATTACGGGTGCCTGCCATAATACCTGGTTATTTTTTGTTGCAGTTGTCATTGTTGTTTAGCTGGCTCAGGCCGGGTTTGAACCTGCCATCCTTGGTGTATGTGGCTGGCACCTTAACCACTGTGCTACAGGCACTGAGCCTAGTAAATTTATCTTATAATCCATTTCATAGCTATATGTTTTCTTTTCCTTTTTGTGGGGAGATAGAGTCTACCCTTGGTAGAGTGCCATTGCATCACAGCTCACAGCAACCTCAAACTCTTGGGCTTAAGCGATTCTCTTGCCTCAGCCTCCCAAGTAGAGTAGCTGGAAATACAGGTGCCCACCACAACACCTGGCTATTTTTAGAGATGAGGTCTCGCTCTGGCTCAGGCTGGTCTTGAACCTATGAGCTCATGCAATCCACCTGCCTCAGCTTCTCAGGTTGCTAGGATTACAGGCGTGAGCCACAATGCCTGGTCTAATTTAATTTCATTTTTAAGAGATGGGGGTCAAGTGATAGTATAGTAGAGTGATCATGAATCACTGTAACTTTGAACAACTGGGATCAAGAGATGTTTGCACCTCAGCCTCCCAAGTAGCTGGGACTACGGTCTCCTGCCATGATGCCTGGCTAATTTTTTTTTTTTTTTTGAAGATCAGCAAGGTTATTTTAATACAGATGTGATACAGAATGTTTAATTACAGCAGGGCAGTGATCCCAGTTAAATAAAATTAAAAACCTTTATTTTCCCAAATATAAAATTACTAAATTAATATCTTCAAAGAAAATATAACATGGTGAAAGCTTTAAATTATACCACCATTCACCACAGGCTTTGTAATTCACCAATGACATACTCCACCATTTTGGCAAAATGCCGAAAGTTTTAAAACCGTCTATAAACCCAATATAGCAAAGACTGTATACATCTCCACATTGCACTTCTTTGATGTACAAGAATACAACAGTGCAGGGTACTGCATATACTAAGAACAACACAAATCTCTCACAATTAAACTTAACGCAGAAGCTGATGTGAGTATTAAAAAATGTAGAAATGTAATAATACAGATATGTACAGAACACTGAGACTGTATTAACAAACTATATGTACATCACAATATACCATACTACTTTTAAATTTTTAGCATAGTTGTGTTTATTAATACAGATGCCTGGCTAATTTTTAAATGTTTATGTAGAGATGGGGGTCTGGCCTTATTGCCCAGGCTAGTCTCAAACTTCTGGCCTCCCGTTTTACTCCTGCTTTGGCCTCCCAAAATGTGGAATTACATTTGTGAGCCACCATGCCCTGCCAAATTCTAGAATTTTTTTTTTTTTTTGTAGAGACAGAGTCTCACTTTATGGCCCTCGGTAGAGTGCTGTGGCATCACACAGCTCACAGCAACCTCCAACTCCTGGGCTTAAGGCGATTCTCTTGCCTCAGCCTCCCGAGTAGCTGGGACTACAGGCACCCGCCACAACGCCCGGCTATTTTTTGGTTGCAGTTTGGCCGGGGCCGGGTTTGAACCCGCCACCCTCGGTATATGGGGCCGGCGCCTTACTGACTGAGCCATAGGCGCCGCCCACTAGAATATTTTTAATGACTACTTATATTTGATTTTATAGTTGGTATTTTAAGGTTGTTACAAACCTTAAATGCTACTGAGTAGAAATATAGATTGACAAAGTGGGTTGAACTTTAAGTCTACATGTAAAGTTAAGAAGTAATACTTTAAGTTAATTAATTATATCTAATTCATTTATAGGTAGTTAACAAAGGTTAACCAATTTTATCCAGTCGTATTCAGCAATATCTATTACATATGTAACATTACGGGAGAATCTGGACAGGACACCAAAGAGGAATAAGAAACTTGGTCTCTCCCATGAAGGAACTGTTTAGCTGGATTTCACAACTTACCATAGGTGAAGAAAGTCATCATATATGCACACACAAAATTTTGTTGTAAAGAATAATTTTTACTACAATGGATGGATGTGTATTAGGAATTCGGGAAACTGAGGTGGGCTGGTGTGCCAGCTGGCTTCCATTGATCTCTCTCTCTAGCTAACCTCTACCTTTTTCATCTCCTGGAGGCATCTGTAGCCTGGGCCGTATCAACAGAGACTCCTCTCCCTCTGCCCCCTGGTTTAGTTCAATATTGGGTCTAGGTAGGTAATATGAGGGTGAGAGGAGAACACGGTCATGGTAGGCATGTTTGTGGACCCTAGGGCAAGAGCACAAAGCAGTGCCAGATACCATATTCCTAACTGTTTAAAACAAATTGCTAGGGCCAGGTGTGGTGGCTCACTCCTGTAATTCTAGCACTCTGGGAGGCCGAGGCGGGTGGACTGCCTGAGTTCACAGGTTTAAGACCACCCTGAGCCACAGCGAGACCTCATCTCTAAAAATAGCTGGGCATTGTGGTGAGTGCCTGTAGTCCCAGCTACTCAGGAGGCTGAGTCAAGAGAATTGCTTGAGCCTAGGAGTTGGATGTTGCTGTGAGCTATGACACCACAGTACTCTACCAAGGGCAACAAAGTGAGACTCTGTCTTAAAAAAACGATAACAATAACAACAACAAGAAATGACCTAATTGCTGGTAAATGAACTGTGAAATTATGTGTTATATGCATGTATTTTGGCCATGTCTTTATAATAATGTGAAAGGCCAAGTTCTAATGTAGAGCTTTCTAATTTGTTCCACACTAGAATAGAGGGACATGGTGAGAAACAGTTCTCTACCTGCAGCCTACCACATTCTTTTTCCACCCAGCTCTGCCCTGTGCTCTCCCCAACCACACCCCTGCCTTTACCCTGGCAAAGAGCTGCTCCTTAGCCGCTTGTCAATCAGAGGGATATTAGCTATCCGGATCCTGGAAAAGCCTATGCAGATTCGGTGGACAGGTTGGGGGCCACTTGGGCATGTTATGTTCCCGGTATTGATAATGTACCTGGCACATACCCTGCAGTCATTTGTTTTATTACTTTCCTTTAATCAAATTTCTGTGAGCTCTTTATTCGTACACTGCCCTGTCACGTCACCTGGCTTTCGCTTGCTGGGAATCCATCATTTGCTTATTAGGTTTTCTCTACACTGTTCTCATTAGTTCAAGACAATTAATGTGATACTATTTGGTGCTTTAGCAATCATAACCTAAAGGCAAATTTGAGCCCTGAGATCCATGGCACTGTCCCACTTTTAGGGATAAGTTTATGTTACTTTTCTAGATGAAACAGAATCTGTTCATATTACTTTTCTAAGATGCAGAAACAAAAAACAAAAATTTTTAAGTTATCCAAGAGAATTCATAGATTCTTCTCTCCTCCCCCAGTACATCTGGTAACCTTAATTGGAGAATCATGGGTTTTCAGGATGATTTGATGTGAGAGGGGAGGGAAAGGGGAAAAGCCCGGCATGACCACACAATGGTGTCTGGTGTGGGCCACTAAGTGCACGGGAGTCCTATTCACTGACATTGGGAGTGAAAAGAGAGCCATGGGTTCCAGAGAAAGGATGAGGTCAGCCTTGCACAATCTCAGTTGTGAATTTCCTGCCCTGCAGCACATGCTCTTTCTGGTGGAAGGAGCTGGAGGTGTAAATTTGGTTGTCAATACCTGCGAAACCAAGATAGTAGACGTGGTATTCAGTGTGTGTGGGGGGACATGTAACGAGAGAAGGCAGCTGAGGAAAAACAGCCTTAGTGAACTCAGTTCCTGGATAGTAGCAGTTGTGGGGTGGGGTACAGAAGCCAGAAGAGAAAGAAAATTTAAGAATAAAATGGTTAGGCTCAGCGCCTGTGGCTCAAGCAGCTAAGGCGCCAGCCACTTACACCTGAGCTGGCGGGTTCAAATCCAGCCCTGCCCACCAAACAACAATGATGGCTGCAACCAAAAAAAAAAAAAAAAAAAAAAATTGCCAGGTGTTGTGGCGGGCACCTGTAGTCCCAGCTACTTGGGAGGTGGAGGCAGGAGAATCGTTTGAGCCCAGGAGTTGGAGGTTGCTGTGAGCTGTGATGCCATAGTACTCTACCCAGAGCGGCAGCTTGAGGCTCTGTATCAAAGAAAAAAAAGAATAAAATGGTTAATACAGTCAGATGAGAGACTGAGGTGCGAGGATTACATAGTCAGGAGCTGGAGACCAGCCTGAGCAACAGAGTCAGACCCCATCTTTACAAAAAGTAAAAAAGAATTATCTGGGAGTGGTAACGGGCGCCTAAAGTCCCAGCTTCTTGGAAGGCTGAGGTGGCAGGACCCCTTGAACTCAAGAGTCCCAGGCTGCACTGAGCTACCAGCAGGGCACTGCCTTCCAGCCTGGGCTGCAGAGTGAGACCTTGTCTCTATGTAAAAGAAAAAAATCAAGTAAGATAAAGAATGGAAAGAGTCACATTTGGCAATTAAGAGGTGCTGATGGTAGTAAGTGCAATCTTAGTGGAGTGGAGGGCAAAGTCTGATCACAGGGAGTCCAAGAGCAAGGGGGAGTGAGGAAATGCTGCTAATAATTCAAGACGGTTTTGCTTTGTTATAAACAACAGCCAGACGGGACTGCAAAGAGGGAGGAGTTGGACACTCTGCAACAGTGCTGACCAACAGTGGCACCAGCTGGGAAAAGGGGAAAGGGGTCAATAGGTAGGTTAAAACGAGACGTCCTGGAGCAGAACAGTGGAGAGGAGATCAGATTAAGGGTCTAAGGAAAAGACATTTCTTCAGAGTTTGGAGGAAGGTTAAGAGTTACAGACACAAGGTGGGGCATGGAGGATACTCACATTTCACACAATGACTTGTTTTCTCTGCAGAATATGAGGCAAAGTCCCCTCCAGAGACAGAGAAGGGCAGAGGTGGAGCAAATGACTTGGAAAGAGGCTGAACACATGTGTACACATGGTGAGAATCCGAGGGAATCAGTCAGGCCAGGGCAACAGGACACAGTCTGGGCGCTGGTCGTAAGCGACCTTTCTTGTTTTGTGAACTCAGCTTTAATCCTAATAGTGCATATCTTGAGTAGTTTAGGGTAATTGATTTGGGAGATTAATTTTGAGTTAGAAATGTTTTTTGGGGATCGGAACCTGTTGCTCAGTGGTTAGGGCCCTGGCCACATACACCGTGGCTGGTGAGTTGGAACCTGGGCCCAGGCCTGCTGAACAACAATGATAACTAAAAAAAAAAAAAAAAAAAAAAATAGCTGGGCATTGTGGTGGGTGCCTCTAGTCCCAGTGACTTGGGAGGCTGAGGCAAGAGAATCACTTAAGCCCAAGAGTTTGAGATTGCTGTGAGCTGTGACACCACGGCACTCTACCAAGGGTGACATAGTTGAGACTCTGTGCCTGTAGCTCAGTGAGTAGGGAACCCGCCACATACATCAGGGCTGGTGGGTTTGAACCCCACCTGGGCTTGCCAAACAACAATGACAACTACAACAAAAAAAAATATCTGGGGGTTATGGTGGGCGCCTGTAGTCCCAGCTACCTGGGAGGCTGAAGCAAGAGAATCACTTAAAGCCCAAGAGTTTGAAGTTGCTCTGAGCTGTGATGTCACAGTACTCTACCCAGGGCCACATAGTCAGACTCTGCCTCAAAAAAAAAGAAAAAAAGAAAAGAAATGTTGTTTGGGGGGGTCCTGAGTTATGTCAATTATTGTTTATTATGGGTTATGCGTTATGGATTACTGTTGCTTAAGAGAAGGGTTAGTTCGGTTCTTGTTTTTTTGGGAAAAGTTTTCAATTAGCAATAATCGCGCTTCGGAAAAACCTCATTGGCTATGATACTGCCACTGCGCAAAGCTCGGTTCTTGTTTTTTTGGTTGTTGTTGCAGTTGTCATTGTTGTTAAGCTGGCCCAGGCCGGGTTTGAACCCGCAGCCTCAGTGCATGCCCCCCCCACCTCACCCCCCCCCCCCGTGCCAGAACCACTGTGCTACCAGCAAAGCCCTCAGTTCTTGCTTTTAACTTTTATGTACAAAACTAGGATTTTGGAAATGGAAGAACAGTCTTGGAGAGGCTACTCTCACTGTTCTCTAAAATTGCCAGCCTTCTGACAAAGTTCAGTAGACCCATGCCGGTCTCCGCATCCTGGCTGACAGGGACAGGCAGCTGGACACTCTTCTACCAAAACGTTCAGAGAGAAAGCTGCCTTGGAAAAAATAGGGAGAGGTGCTGAGAGTGTCTGTGAATTGAACTTGGCCTGGATCTCAGGGCTGTGTGACTCTCCCTCACAATTCTGCCCCGCAGCGCGGGAGACCCAGAGCCCGCCGGCGAGACGGACTACAGCTTAACTGTGTGTGCCCAAGGCCCAGACGCGCGGACTTCAGGTATGAGTGCCACTACCAAACTACCGGAAGCCCTAAAGGGTGAGCGAGTTTGCATTCCAGGTCGGAACCTTCTGGAGCTTCGGCGTCCCCCGGCCTTCGCGGAAGTCCAGTCGTTTTCCCCAAGGGGGAGATGACAGGAGGGACCGTATGCGTAACTTTCCTTCTCTCCAGAGCCCTCCGGAGCGAGGGCGGCCGGCAGCCTCGGTCCAGGCACGTGTTCCTGCGGTTGCAGGAGGGTGACCCGCCTCAGCTCTACAGGCGGAAGCGCCGCAGCCATTGGCTCAGCGTGACACTTACCTGCGCGGGGCCCGGGGCGCAAAGTCCGAGGCGCAGTCTGCGGCGGTGGCGTCGGTGGGCCGGTGCACTGCTCCGCCAGGCAGGATGCCTCCGTGGCCGTGGGGAAAGAAGACCAAGGCCAAGGAAACCAAGCCCACGGAGACCTCCCCGCTTGCGGAGCGCGAGCAGACGGGCGCAGCCGGTGGGAGCGCCCCGGAACCCCCGGCCCCCGCGCCCAGGCTGGTCTTCCAGACGCAGCTGGCTCACGGCAGCGCCACGCGCCAGGTGGAGGGTTTCTCCAGCATCCTGGAGCTCTACGCCAAGATCGGGGGCGTGTTTGGGATCTCGCCGTCCGAGGTAAGGGCCGGTGTCCAGCCTCTCCCACCCTCTCCCTGTCTCTCAGCCGCACCCCTTCAGTCGCCCCGGCTGGGGAGCCGGATGCGGGCTGGAGTCCCTGGGAGCGTCCCGGGGGACCGCGGGGAGCCTCCCCAGGAGGGGCGCAGGTTACGTACCAGGAGCAGGGAAAGCCACATCCCCCCATCCTGGGAGATCTGGTCTTTGGGAGACTGGGACGAGGCAACCTTCCTTCCGCGCGCGGATGCCCTTGCTGCAGGCGGCTCCGATCCAGTGATTCCGGGCGTGAGCGCCTCCCCAGAGCCGGTCTGTCCGGACAAACTAACACCTCCCACCTGGTCTGGACTCGCTCTCCCGTTTCCTCCGCAGGCGTGAGAGGGATATATATATATATATATAAAGAAAAAGAAACGACTCATGAGGGGCAAAGCGGGCCTTCCTTAGGGTCACCTGGAAGGCACTTCAATGTTTTTATTTTATGTATATATAAAATACTACTTATTACTTGAGCCTACACCTTGAGCCAGGCACTGCCCCTCCTGTGTGGTTTCTAACGTCAACTCCAGAAACCCTTTGGTGTGTTTGCCAAGTTTATAAAGCTGGGCTGTTATTCCAAGGGTGGGTAACCTAGACAATCATGCTAATCACGCGAGACTAGTTAACAACATTTTCATGGGAGATCAGCTCTAAGTTTTACATCCTATCAGAGACTGTAACTTGCCTTAATTAGATTGCGTGTGGGCCTGACTCAGCCTTTGATAGCCGCATGATCTGGAAAGCACTCGTTTATATGGACGTTACTCGAGCGCTTTATTTGTGCTTACCCGACTGAACTGCAAGTGCTGGTGTGAAAGTTAGAGTAAGAAAACGTTTGGTTCACATTTCTAGGAAAAGCGCATGATTTTACTGCCCTGGACTCCCAGGCGAGTGGAGAGCTGCCCCGTGTGGCGAGTGGCGCACAGGGGCATCTGGATACCTGTTATTTAGTTGTTTATTGGGTCTGTTCAAGGGAAATTGAGGTCAAGGCAAAATTCCAAGAGGAGATGTAAAAGGGACAGAGTGTCACCCTTTTTCTTTCAGGGTCCCCAGGGGACCAAGGGGCAAATCACAAACCTGCTTGTGAATTATTTACATTAATATTGGATATGACTAATACTTTGTATGAGAATCTTCAGTTCAGAAAATACTTTTACAGGAATAATTTCCTCTAATCTTCTCTTGGGGAGGTAGGTGGCAGGTTAAATATGATAAACTTGGATGTGGAGACAGATTCTGCCCTTTACTAGCTAGCTGTGTGACCTTGAACAAGTCTACTTATCTCGGTTTTAGCCACCTGTAAAACAGAGATAAGAATGTATACCTTGAAGGTATTCTGAAGACTGGGCTACATATGTAACCCCGTCCACATGTAAACCTATCAGATTTGCATGGTATATGGCCAGTGCTTGATAAATTATAAATTATAACTAACATTATTAATACCTAACAGTTAAGTGGGGAGGGGGCCTGAGGTACAAAGTGATTGCACTTTGGCTAAACTTAAATAATGAGCAAGAAAAAAGCTGTGTTTTTATTTAAATTTGTGTCTTCAGATTTCTAAGGTAGTGAATCTATTAACATGCTTAACTGACAACTTTAAATGTCCCTCTTATAAGCAGACCCTCCCAGATGATCCCCAAGATACAATAGATTTTTGACTTTCCTGTGGCTTTACTGGGGTATCAAATGCCATTTCTGCCTTAGGATATTTTTGCCTAATGATAGAGTTATTGGGATGTAGCCCCTTGATAAGTTTAGGAGCATCTGCACTTTGCATGAACAGTTTCCCTCATCATTATTCTGAGCTCAGGATACTTGATTTTATTCAATCCACTTAGTCCTTAAGAAGTAAACCCAGTAGAACCTCTGTAAGTTGACCACCCAAGGGACTGTAACAGCTGGCCAACATATGGAGGTGGTCAACATAAGGAACGAGGCCCACTGTACTGATATGTCCACGTGGCGCATGTCCAGTCTATGAAAATCAGGTCAACTTGGGCGGTGCCTGTGGCTCAGTCGGTAAGGCGCCGGCCCCATATACCGAGGGTGGCGGGTTCAAACCCGGCCCCCGCCAAACTGCAACCAAAAAATAGCCGGGTGTTGTGGCGGGCGCCTGTAGTCCCAGCTACTCGGGAGGCTGAGGCAAGAGAATCGCTTAAGCCCAGGAGTTGGAGGTTGCTATGAGCTATGTGAGGCCACGGCACTCTACCGAGGGCCATAAAGTGAGAGTCTGTCTCTACAAAAAAAAAAAAAAGAAAATCAGGTCAACTTAAGGAGGTGGTCAATGTAGGCTGATGGTCAACTGTGGAGGTTCTTTTGTATTATTATTAATATCTCTGCTTCACAGAGGCTTTGAGTTTCAGAAATCTTCAGAATCACACACAGCAAGTAGCAAAGCCTGGATGTAAATGGGGGATTTTTTTTTTTTTTTGCAGTTTTTGGCCAGGGCTGGGTTTGAACCCACCACTTTGGTATATGGGGCTGGCACTCTACTCCTTGAGCCACAGGTGCTGCCCCGCCTGGATGTAAATGCAATTTTTTTTCCTAACTCCAAATTTCTGGAAGCTATATTGCTTCCTAGGTTTTCCAGAGTCTCTTGGCAATACCTGGGTAGCCGTGTGCAACATTTTCAGTTGTACTGACTTGCAAGATAAAATTCCAAGATCATAAACATAAGCTGTTCTGGTGTGCTGTACAAAGCTCATAAATAAATTTTTATAACCCCTATATATGTATATCAGCATCCTTATGCATGTAACCAACATTAATGCAAGCTTTCCATCCATAGTGAAAAGAGTTAATAAGTAGTACATCTAGGATAAGGTATTGGACATTACCGTATATCGTAAGTATCTCACTAGTTCACTTTGAAACAATTTATTAAAGTTAAATGAACAGCTGGGCAAGGTGGATCATACCTGTAGTCCTAGCACTCTGGGAGGCTGAGGCAGGTGTATTGCTTGAGCTCAGGAGCTCAAGACCACGTTGAGCAAGAAGAAGACCCGGTTTCTACTAAAAATAAAAAAAAGTAGCAGGGCTTGGTGGTGGATGTCTGTAATCCCAGCTACTTGGGAGGCTGAGGCAAGAGGATTACTTGAGCCCAAGAGTTTGAGGTTATTGTGAGCTAGGATGCCATGGCACTCTACCCAGGTCGTTGGAGTGAGACTCAACAACAACAACAAAAAACATCAAATGAACATCAGAGAAATTCTGTTTCCTCTTTCATTCCCCCAGGAAGCAGCTTTCTCAGTAATGGTGCTGTAAGTAATTTTTGAGATGTTAGTGCGGATAAAACAAAAATTTCCTCTTTCTTTTTTGAGACAGAGGCTCACTTTGTCACCCTTGGTATAGTGCCATGGCATCATAGCTCATAGCAACCTCAAGCTCAAGTAATCCTCTTGCCTCCCATGTAGCTGGGACTAAGGCTCAGCCACAAGGCTTGGATATTTATTCTATTTTATTTTATTTTTATTAAATCATAACTGTACATTAATGCATTTATGGGGTACAATGTGCTGATTTTATATACAATTTGGAAGGCTTTCATCAAGCTGGTTATCATAGCCTTCACCACACTTGTGTTAAGACATTTATACTCTTAATAGATTTGACATATACCCTTGTATTATGCACAATAAGTAAGGTCCCACCTATTACCTTCCCTCCACCTGGCCTCCCCCTGCCCTCCTTTTCCCTCCTTCATTCTGGGCTATAGTTGTGTTTTATCATTTGTATAAGGCCTGGCTGTTTTTAGAGATGTGGTTTTGATCTTGCTCAAGCTGGTCTCGAACTTCTGAGCTCAGGCAATCCACCTATCTTGGTGTCCTAGAGTGCTAGGATTACAGGTGTGAGCCATTGCACCTGGCAAATTTCCTTTTTCTTAATAGTAGGGAATAAATATACAGAGGGTACCAACAAAATGAATACATATTTTAGGCAAGAAAAAATGTATTAAAATTGTAATACTCAGTATATACCAATAACATTTTTTTTTGTTCTTTGTTTTTGGTTTTTTGGAGACAGTCTTAACTTTGTCGCCGTTGGTAGAGTACTGTGGCATCACAGCCCACAGCAACTTCAAACCGTTGGGCTCAAGTGATTTTCTTGCCTCAGCCTCCCAAGTAGCTGGGACTACAGGTGCCCACCACAATGCCCAGCTACTTTTAGAGATGAGGTCTCGCTCTTGCTCAGGCTGGTCTTGAACCTGTGACCTCTGGCAATCCACCCGCCTCGGCCTCTCAGACTACTGGGATTACAGGCGTGAGCCACTGTGCCTGGACTAACATGTGTTGTCTTGTATATTGTACCTTGTATCTCTTGTAATTGCAGAGTCAAAAATGACTTCAGTATTACAATTTTAATACAGTCTTTTCCTTGCTTAAAATTTTGCATTCATTTTCTTGGTACCCTCTGTATAAGTCCTACCCTTTCTCTAGAGACGTGGCTGTAAGGATACAAATAGCACTATGTGAAGAGCTCTACTCTCTTTACGGAGGGGAAAAAAGGAACAGACACAGGCCGATTACTGGGGGCCGATACTGTGCCCACAAGCGTGCTAGGCATGGAAGTCTGCAGAGTATCATTCCATCCTCACCAGAATACTCTTTGTTTTACAATTGAGCTAAGTGAGCTATGCAAAATTAAGCAGGCTGGTATGTGGCCAAGCCAGGATTTGAATTCAGGTTTCCTGGTTCCACGTTGCTAGGAGATTCCAGCAAGGAGATGCTTGCATAACTGCATTCACATATCAAACACAAACCTGGAAAAACTTCTATTTTAAATAGATTTTTTTTGGCTCTGCGCCTGTGGCTCAAATGGCTAAGGTGCCAGCCATATACACCTGAGCTGGCGGGTTCGAATCCAGCCTGGACCCGTCAAACAACAATGACAGCTGCAACCAAAAAATAGCTGGGCATTGTAGCGGGCGCCTGTGGTCCCAGCTACTTGGGAGGCAGAGGCAGGAGACTCGCTTGAGCCCAGGACTTGGAGGTTGCTGTAAACTGTGATACCACGGCACTCTACCCAGGGGGACAGCTTGAAGGTCTGTCTCAAAAAAATAAAAATAAATAAATAAATATTTTTTTTCAATTAAAGCCTCAGTCTTAACCTCTATCCCCTCCACCCAGTATATATATGTATGTGTGTGTGTGTTAAGCCTCCGTCTTAACTCCCCAAACCCTCCCCCACAAATATATATGTGTGTATATATATATATGTGTGTGTGTGTGTGTGTGTATTCACAAAGATGCCGTCTTAGATTTTATTTTTTTTATTTTTTATTTATTTATTTTTTTTTGTAGAGACAGAGTCTAACTTTATGGCCCTTGGTAGAGTGCCGTGGCCTCACATAGCTCACAGCAACCTCCAATTCCTGGGCTTAAGCGATTCTCTTGCCTCAGCCTCCCGAGCAGCTGGGACTACAGGCGCCCGCCACAACGCCCGGCTATTTTTTGGTTGCAGTTTGGCCGGGGCTGGGTTTGAACCCGCCACCCTCGGTATATGGGGCCGGCGCCTTACCGACTGAGCCACAGGTGCCTCCCTATTTATTTATTTTTTTTAATGGTTTCTATTTTTTTTCTTTTCTTTTTTTTTTTTTTATTGTTGGGGATTCATTGAGGGTACAATAAGCCAGGTTACACTGATTGCAATCGTTAGGTAAAGTCCCTCTTGCAATCATGTCTTGCCCCCATAAACTGTGACACACACCAAGGCCCCACCCCCCTCCCTCTGTCCCTCTTTTCGCTTCCCCCCCCATAACCTTGATTGTCATTAATTGTCCTCATATCAAAATTGAGTACATAGGATTCATGCTTCTCCATTCTTGTGATGCTTTACTAAGAATAATGTCTTCCACTTCCATCCACGTTAATACAAAGGATATAAAGTCTCCAATTTTTTTAATGGCTGAATAGTATTCCATGGAATACATATACCACAGCTTGTTAATCCATTCCTGGGTTGGTGGGCATTTAAGCTGTTTCCACATTTTGGCGATTGTAAATTGAGCTGCAATAAACAGTTTAGTACAAGTGTCCTTATGATAAAAGGATTTTTTTCCTTCTGGGTAGATGCCCAGTAATGGGATTGCAGGATCAAATGGGAGGTCTAGCTTGAGTGCTTTGAGGTTTCTCCATACTTCCTTCCAGAAAGGTTGTACTAGTCTGCAGCCCCACCAGCAGTGTAGAAGTGTTCCCTTCTCTCCACATCCACGCCAGCATCTGCAGTTTTGAGATTTTGTGATGTGGGCCATTCTAACTGGGGTTAGATGATATCTCAGGGTTGCTTTGATTTGCATTTCTCTAATATATAGAGATGATGAACATTTTTTCATGTGTTTGTTAGCCATTCGTCTGTCATCTTTAGAGAAAGTTCTATTCATGTCTCTTGCCCATTGATATATGGGATTGTTGGCTTTTTTCATGTGGATTAATTTGAGTTCTCTATAGATCCTAGTTATCAAGCTTTTGTCTGATTGAAAATATGCAAATATCCTTTCCCATTGTGTAGGTTGTCTCTTTGCTTTGGTTATTGTCTCCTTAGCTGTACAGAAGCTTTTCAGTTTAATGAAGTCCCATTTGTTTATTTTTGTTGTTGTTGCAATTGCCATGGCAGTCTTCCTCATGAAGTCTTTCGCCAGGCCAATATCTTCCAGTGTTTTTCCTATGCTTTCTTTGAGGATTTTTATTGTTTCATGCCTTAAATTTAAGTCCTTTATTCATCTTGAATCAATTTTTGTGAGTGGGGAAAGGTGTGGGTCCAGTTTCAGTCTTTTACGTGTAGACATCCAGTTCTCCCAACACCATTTATTGAATAGGGAGTCTTTCCCCCAAGGTATGTTCTTGTTTGGTTTATCAAAGATTAGGTGGTTGTAAGATGTTAGTTTCATTTCTTGGTTTTCAATTTGATTCCAAGTGTCTATGTCTCTGTTTTTGTGCCAGTATGGTGCTGTCTTGACCACTATGGCTTTTTAGTATAGACTAAAATCTGGTATGGTGATGCCCCCAGCTTTATTTTTATTACTAAGAAGTGCCTTAGCTATACGGGTTTTTTTCCGGTTCCATACAAAACGCAGAATCATTTTTTCCAAATCTTGAAAGTACGATGTTGGTATTTTGATAGGAATGGCATTGAATAGGTAAATTGCTTTGGGAAGTATAGACATTTTAACAATGTTGATTCTTCCCATCCATGAGCATGGTATGTTCTTCCATTTGTTAATATCCTCTGCTATTTCCTTTCTGAGGATTTCATCGTTTTCTTTATAGAGGTCCTTCACCTCCTTCGTTAGGTATATTCCTAGGTATTTCATTTTCTTTGAAACTATGGTGAAGGGAGTTGTGTCCTTAATTAGCTTCTCATCTTGACTGTTATTGGTGTACACAAAGGATACTGACTTGTGGACATTGATTTTATATCCTGAAACGTTACTGTATTTTTTGATGACTTCTAGGAGTCTTGTGGTTGAGTCTTTGGAGTTCTCTAAGTATAAGATCATGTCGTCAGCAAAGAGGGAGAGTTTGACCTCCTCTGCTCCCATTTGGATTCCCTTTATTTCCTTGTCTTGCCTAATTGTATTGGCTAGAACTTCCAGCACTATGTGAATAGTAAAGGTGACAGAGGACAACCTTGTCTGGTTCCAGTTCTAAGAGGAAAAGCTTTCAGTTTTACTCCATTCAGTAAAATATTGGCTGTGGGTTTGTCATAGATAGCTTCAATCAGTTTTAGAAATGTGCCACCTATGCCTATACTCTTCAGTGTTCTAAGTAGAAAAGGATGCTGGATTTTATCAAATGCTTTTTCTGCAGCTATTGAGAGGATCATGTGATCTTTATTTTTGCCTCTGTTAATATGGTGGATAACGTTTATGGACTTGCATATGTTAAACCAGCCTTGCATCCCTGGGATGAAGCCTACTTGATCATGATGAATGACTTTGTTGATGATAAGCTGTAATCTATTGGCTAGGATTTTGTTGAGAATTTTGCATCTATATTCATGAGTGAGATTGGTCTGAAATTCTCCTTTTTGTTGGGTCTTTTCCTGGTTTTGGTATCAGGTTGATGTTTGATTCATAGAATGTGTTGGGGAAGATTCCTTCTTCCTCAATTTTTTGGAATAATTTCTGCAGTACAGGAATAAGCTCTTCCTTGAAGGTTTGATAGAATTCTGGAGTGAAGCCATCTGGACCAGGGCATATTTTGGTTGGAAGATTTTTTATTGTTTCTTTGATTCAGTGCTTGAAATTGGTCTGTTCAGGAGCTCTATTTCTTCCTGGCTGAGTCTAGGGAGAGGGTGTGATTCCAAATATTTATCCATTTCTTTCACATTGTCAAATTTCTGGGCATAGAGTTTCTGGTAGTATTCAGAGATGATCTCTTGTATCTCTGGGAATCAGTTGTTATTTCCCCTTTATCATTTCTGATTGAGGTTACTAGAGATTTTACTTTTCTGTTTCTCGTTAGTCTGGCCAATGGTTTATCTATTTTATTTATTTTTTCAAAAAACCAACTCCTTGTTTCATTAATTTTCTGAATGCTTCTTTTGTTTTCAATTTCATTGATCTCTGATTTGATTTTGGATATTTCTTTTCTTCTACTGAGTTTAGGCTTAGATTGTTCTTCTTTTTCCAATTCCATAAGATCTCTTGTGAGATTGTTGATGCGCTCTCTGTTTTTCGAATGTAGGCATCTAAAGCGATGAATTTTCCTCTCAAAACTGCTTTTGCAGTATTCCACAGGTTTTGGTAGCTTGTGTCTTCATTGTTGTTATGCTCAAGGAAGTTGATGATTTCCTGTTTTATTTCTTCCTGCACCCATCTGTTATTCAACAGAAGATTGTTTAATTTCCATGTCTTTGTGTGGGGTCGAGCATTTTTGTTAGATTTGAGTTCCACCTTTAGTGCCTTATGGTCTGAGAAGATACAAGGTAAATTTCAATTGTTTTGATTCTGTTGATATTTGTTTTGTGTCCCAGGATATGATCAATTTTGGAGAATGTTCCATTGGGTGATGAGAAGAATGTATATTCTTTATCTTTGGGATGGAGTGTTCTATATGCTTCTATCAAGCACAGTTGTTCTAGGGTCTCCTTTAAATCACTTATATCTTTGTTTAATTTCTGTTTAGAGGATCTGTCCAGCTCTGTAAGAGGAGTGTTAAAGTCCCCTGTTATTATGGTATTATCAGATATCATATTGCTCAGACTGAGTAAGGTCTGTTTCAAGAAACTGGGAGCATTTAAATTGGGTGCATAAATATTTAGAATTGAAACATCTTCTTGTATTTTTCCTTTGACCAATATAAAGTGACCATCTTTGTCTTTTTTGACTTTAGTTGCTTTAAATCCACATGAATCTGAAAATAAGATCACAACTCCTCTTTTCTTCTGAATTCCATTTGCCTGAAAAATTGTCTTCCAACCCTTAACTCGGAGCTTTAATTTGTCTTTTGAAGCCAGGTGTGTTTCTTGCAGACAGAAAATGGATGGCTTGTGTTTTTTAATCCAGTCAGCCAATCTATGTCTCTTCAGTGGGGAATTCAAGCCATTAACATTTATTGAGATAATTGATAAGTGTGGTAGTATTCTATTCATCTTATTTTGTGAGAGTCCATTGCTTAGTTTTATCTTTTGCATCAGTGTGGAGGTTAGGTTCTGTCCTTTAATTTCTGAGTTCTTCCTTTGCTGCTGATCCATTGTGGTGGTCAGTGTGCAGAACAGGTTGAAGTATTTCCTGTAGAGCTGGTCTTGTTGTAGCGAATTACCTCGATGTTTGTATATCCCTAAATGATTTGATTTCTCCGTCAATTTTGAAGCTTAGCTTAGCAGGGTACAGAATTCTGGGCTGGAAATTGTTCTGTTTAAGTAGATTAAAGGTAGATGACCATTGTCTTCTTGCTTGGAAAGTTTCATTAGAGAAGTCTGCGGTCACTCTGATGGATTTGCCCCTATAGGTCAATTGGCGCTTACTCCTGGCAGCTTGCAGAATCTTTTCTTTTGTCTTGACTTTGGACAGGTTCATCACAATGTGTCTTGGAGAAGGTTGGTTAGAGTTGAGGCGACCTGGGGTCCTATATCCCTCTGAAAGCAGTGTGTCAGAATCTTTGGTGATATTTGGGAAATTTTCTTTTATAATATTCTCTAGTATGGCTTTCATTCCTCTGGGGCATTCTTCTTCCCCTTCTGGAATTCCTATAACTCGTATGTTGGAACGCTTCATAAAGTCCCATAATTCTGACAGTGAACGTTCTGCTTTCTCTCTCTTCTTTTCTGCCTCTTTTACTATCTGAGTTATCTTCAAGAACTTTGTGTTCTACCTCTGAAATTCTTTCTTCTGCATGGTCTAACCTGTTGCTGATACTTTCCATTGCATCTTTAAGTTCCCTAATTGACTGTTTCAGTTCCTTCAGCTCTGCTATATCCTTTTTATATTCTTCATATCGTTCATCTCTTATTTGATTCTGTTTTTGGATTTCCTTTTGGTTATTTTCCACTTTATTAGCAGTTTCCTTCATTGTTTCCATCATTTCTTTAATTGTTTTCAACATGTGTATTCTAAATTCCCTTTCTGTCATTCCTAACATTTCTTTTTAGGTGGAATCATCTGCAGTAGCCACCTCATGGTCCCTTGGCGGGGTTGTTCTGGACTGGTTCTTCATGTTGCCTGGAGTTTTCTGCTGATTCTTCCTCATAATTGGTTTCTTTTATCTGTTTCCTTGCCCTAATTTTCCTTTCACTTCCTCTTGCTCTTTAAGTTCTCGTGCCTGTGGACTAAGGGTTACAGGACCAGAAGGGTGAGAAGGATGAAGAGCAAAAAAGGGATCAAAGAAAGGAGGACCGAGTGATAAGAAAAAAAAAAGAAAAATAGAGAAAGGAGAGGGGGTGGGTAAAAGGAATATTGGCAAAAAGAAGAGAGGTACAGAAAGTGGGAGACAGAGCAATATAGGTGTACAGTAGGGTACTTTGACACAATTTAAAAAAACCCCACCTTCTAGGAGTGCCCAGTTGGGTGGTTCCCTTGAGGTAAGTAGCTTTTGCTAACCTGATCAGACACAGTACCCGACCTCCACCAAGTAGAGAGGAAAGACAAAAATGCTATAAATCAAACCAAAACAAGCAAACAGAAAACTTTATGGGATAAAATTGGGTGAAAAACCAAATAATAGCGGTAGAAACACTAGCAAAAATGAAGTTCTAGTTAGTGAAAAAGGCAGCAATGGGAAATTATAATTAAACTAGAAAAATTGAGAAAGAAAAAGGATCTGTATGGAAAAGGTTGAAATTAAAAAACAAAACAACATCAACAACATCAAAATAAACAAAAAAAACAACCAAACCAAAAAAAAAAAAAAAATAGAAAAACCACAACCAAAAACAAAGCAGTATGTATATGTTATTGAATATTGTCAGGGTAACACGTGATCTTCTGGGGTATGAGATGTTAATCACAGTTCTGATACGACTGGAGGCTGCTGATTTCTCAAACCCCAGCAGGTAGACACCCTAAATCTCTCTTCAGCCCACTTAAAAGGCACTTTGAACTTGTAAACTTGCTGAGCAGAAGCTTTCCCAGGAAAGTGCTTGTCGCTGGAATCACTTTTGAAGTGGCTATCCACTTACCCAGTGTGCCAAAACCGGTCTCACTCTCCCCTGAGGGTTAGGGCTGCAAGGCGGCTCAGACCCCACCCTTAGGCTACTTGGTTGCTGGGTTACCAGCTCCCACCCATTTCTAGCTCTGTGACCCTGAGAGAGGAACTTTCCGGCCAGATTGCTCACAATGGCTCCCTGTGACCCACAGCCAAACACTATTAGCTCGGTCTCGCTCAGCAGCTCAGACTGGGGCTCTAGACAACGACCAAAGTTCTCCGCACTCCCGCTCAGGCTCTCCCCAAGGCAGTTCAACTGAGTGCCAAGTCCAAATACACCAAAACAGTTCACAGGTAAGGCCTTTCTGGTTTGCAGTCTTGCTGCTACTGAACTTACAGTTGCGGGCGCGTTTAGACGGATTGAACACATGCGACCACTTGCCGTTTTTCCACTGTTTTAGTCCTCCTCTTGGGGTCCTTAAGTCTCTTGCTGACTCCCTGTATCCTCACAGGGGTGATGATAGGCAGATCCCACCAGCCAGAGATGCCTGGAGTCCTATCTCCCCAGACTCACCGTGCCCAGATGCAAGGAAGCTGTTACTCGGCCACCATCTTGCTCCGCCTCTCCCGTGTTAGATTTTAGCTACTATTTCATGATCCCTAAAGGAAGTAGCTAATGAAGCCTGTGAATCACTTGAGGTTTGTTACCAGTTCTGGGCAGGGTGCAGTCTGTTGTGATCACGGCGTTGAAACAGATGGCCAATTATACACAAAGCCCTTATATCTGATGTCTTTTTTTCAAAACAACTAAATGAACAATTCAGTAAAAAGAAAAACGTACTTGTAAATTAATCTCATCTAAAGAATCGTTAACTCATAAATGCAGGGATGTCTTTTCAGGAAGTTTAATGCCATTTTTAAAAATATTCAGGTTATGGGCGGCGCCTGTGGCTCAAGGAGTAGGGTGCCGGTCCCATATGCCGGAGGTGGCAGGTTCAAACCCAGCCCCAGCCAAAAACCACAAAAAAAAAAAAAAAAAAAATTTCAGGTTACATGTATAAAAGCTCTTGAGCTATTGTCCTAATTTTTTTTGCAAGGGGCATTTTGAATATTTGATTATTGTAATTGTTTGCCAAGTACTTTGTGCCATGACAGGTTTCCTTTTTTTTTTAAGACAGAGTCTTACTTTGTTGCCCTTGGTAGAGTACTGTGACATCATAGCTTACAGTAACCTCAAACTCTTGAGCTCAACTGATTCTGTTGCCTCAGCCTCCCAAGTAGCTGGGACTACAAGCACCCACTGCAATGCTCAGCTGTTTTTTAGAGATGGAGAGCGCCTTGCCCTTGCTCAGCCTGTTCTTGAACTCCTGAGCTCAGGCGATCCACCCACCTTGGCCTCCCAGACTGCTGGGATTACAGGTGTGAGCCACCGTGCCCAGCCACCATGACATGTTTTCATTCATTGAGTCTCTGTTATGCAGAAAGAAGGTAGGAAAAGATAATGAATATGAAAACTTTTTTGTTGTTGTTGTTTTTGTTATTGCAGTGTGGCCGGGGCTGGGGCTGGGGCTGGGGCTGGGGCCGTGTTCAAACCCACCACCCTTGGTACATACAGCCGGTGCCCTACCCACTGAGCCACAGGCACCACTCCTGAATGTGAAAAATTTTTTTTTTTTTTTTTTTTTTTTTTTGTAGAGACAGAGTCTCACTTTATGGCCCTCGGTAGAGTGCCGTGGCCTCACACAGCTCACAGCAACCTCCAACTCCTGGGCTTAAGCGATTCTCTTGCCTCAGCCTCCCGAGTAGCTGGGACTACAGGCGCCCGCCACAACGCCCGGCTATTTTTTGGTTGCAGTTCGGCTGAGGCCGGGTTTGAACCCGCCACCCTCGGTATATGGGGCCGGCGCCTTACCGACTGAGCCACAGGCGCCGCCCGAATGTGAAAAATTTTTAAGAAATAAATAAGTTTTGTAGTTAGATGCTTTACATGTCCAGAAACTGAAAACTTAGACTTAGTTTTTTTTTTATAGAATTCAGAAATTATTTCCTTTGACGTGGTTATATTAGTTTGTGTGTGATGTTAGATACCAAATAGTTCATTGAATGAATAAATCACTCTCTAATTTACCTCTGCCTACATTAAGCAAAGAAAACAGTGCACTTGAGAAGCAGAAAAGGCAAGAACTGTCATTTTTAATTTCAAACTCTACATCCATAAGCATGTTATTATTTCTTTTAAAACAAACCAACCTTCTTGTGATCCCTGTTCCCATCTCTGCTACCACCAAATTTCTTCTTTATAGCAGAACTCTTCAAAAGTTGTGGTCTTTAATGAAATTCGGTTTGTATTTCATTCTCAGCTCAAAACCCTCCATGGCTTTTCATCTCACTTAGAACAAAAGCCAAAACTCTGTGATTGGCTGTGGCCGTTACCTCTCCCAAATCATAGTTCTTTCTGCTCCAGTCTGACTTATCCCATGGTAATTCCTTGACGCCAGGAGCCTTAAGGCTTTTGCACTGGTTGTTGTCTCTGCCAGAACCTCTCTCTACAGAATACTTTTCCCCACAGCCTGCTCAATGTCGTCTTGGTGAGGCTGGCACTGATTATCCCATCTAGCAGTCTAACATTATCTATTCCCTTCTCCACTTAATTCTTCCATAGCATATTAATATCCTATCATCCTACATGATTTAACTTATTTTATGGTCTTCCCTGTTCCTTGAATGTAAGCTCCACAAAGGCAAGGATTTTTGTCTTTTTTATTTACTGATCTAGCCCTAAGGGCCTGGATTGAATCTGAAACATTGTTGGAGCTCAAAAAATATTTGTTGAATGAAAGCATCTTCAGAGATTCAGTACTTGAACTGCTGTATCTTTACAGCTTTATTACAGGTTATAATACTGATATCTCATGTTCATTTTGTGTAGTACTGTGTGGAAAGAGACCCCTGTTGATGGGGGGTGGGTAGTGAGAAACACTGCTCATCTTTAAGAACATTTTTAGAGTTGTTTATATTAACATTTAACATCTACAGCATGATGCTTTGATATCCACAGGCACAGTGAAATTATTATTACGATGAAGCTAATTAAAACGTATCTCTCTTAGGAATGATGAAACGTGAAGCTCTGTTTGTAAGCAAAGTCAGTTCCTAAATGAGCTAGAGCGTGTGGGGAGCTGCTTCCTGAGGCTTCCAGAAACCAGTTCCTTTTCTCAACTTGCTGACAGCAGCGCTGAGCTCTGATGAGAGTCGATATTGTGCATTTCTCTGGTATTTCTAGAGGACCTGAAATGCTCTGCAGATGTGATCATTTCCCAGCAATGCGGATAACTGGCAAGTGGGACTGTGCTCTCTCTGGTTCAAAAATGGGAAGCTGGGAAGGAAACAGCCAAATTGGGCTTGGTGACTTGCATATAGTCCTGTCCCCCAGGAAAAGTAAATGAGAAAATGCCACACAGATGAAGGCATTGGGAATTTGACATGTGTTTAACTCCGAGCTCTGAGGACTTTGAAGTAAGCCCATTAAAATTGAGTAGAACAAGTGTGAGAAAGAGGAAAGCCGCCCCTGCCCCCAGGAGCTGGCCTGGTTGTCCCAGACAGACCTGGGTGTTCCCTGCTGCTCCCAGACGATGGCACAGAACGTTAAGGTCAGGGAAGACTGCTCTGTGACTGTGGTAATTTCTTCCACCTTATAGATGGGTTTGTAAGACACTTGGTCATAGAATTATCCGCTTTCTGTCCGGAGGAAACCCATGCTTCAAACCCTCCTCCAGATCACCCAACACAACTTTCTACATCTCTCTCTGAGACCCCCAGCATTTCCCATGAACACTGTTACCCTAGTTGCAAGGAGCAGGGAACTGTGGGTGAGAATTCCTGGTGGTCCTTGGCTGGGGGGTATTGACAATTGTCTGTGTCACTGTGAGGGGGGTTACAAACACAGATTCTAAAGAGGCACCCTGAATTTCATTTCCCTGACTCTGCCTATTCTCTATTTTAGGGTTCTGAGGCTCTGATCATACCATTCTCTTTCATAACTTCTAGGGCTCCCAGCTGGTATAAATAACCCCCAGCAGCCAACACCTCCTATGCCTGCCTGCAGAATGAGTCCTCTCCTGGACCTCCTGCTCCAATCTCATGTTGTGTTTTATCATTCCCCTTGACATTCAAGGATATTTAATTGTTTCATTCCTCTGTTTTTTCCTGAGGCTGTTCTCATTTCTTTGTTCCAGTAGCTCCTACTCACCTTTTTAGTCTCAACTGTCATTTTTGAGGAATCTTGCCTGTGAATCCAGTAATCTAGATAATCACGATTGCATAATTTTCAACATAGCATCTGTGCACTAAATTGATTTTAGTTACTACTCTCTCTTCCTGGGGACTTTTTTCTGTTTAAATTTTGTTCCCTGAGTTGCTAGGTGGTTTAGCTGCTCCATCAACATGTGCTCCATATGAGGTTGAAACTGGAGATACAGGTAGCAGTGAGACTCCAGGTGTCCTTGAAGTTGTGCACCTGTCATCCTGTAGCAATCAGAGCAGCTCAGGATGTTTTTCAGAAGAGTGGTGATCCCTGGCGTGTGTTTTGTACAGTGGAAGCACAGTCACCCATTCATTCTCTGTATTTTCTTCATAAATATTTGGTTTAAGTGGAATAGAATGGTGTTTCTGGGTTTGCACGGAACCATCTGAGAAGTGATGAATATCTTCATTGTGTTTGCTTAATATCTTTTCATGGGCATCAGCTTCATTTTTATGAAAAATTCAGGCAAGAAAAGCATGACTCATTTTGAGAAGTGGGAGGAGAATCTAAGCAGCTGCCTTATAGAGCTCACTGATGTCAGGAAGGTGTGAAATGGGTAAGACTGTTTTTTTTTTTTTGAGACAGAGTCTCACTTTCTCACCCTCGGTAGTGTGCTGTGGTGTCATAGCTTACTGAAACCTCAAACTCTTGGGCTCACGTGATCCACTTGCCTCCGCCTCCCAAGTAGCTGGGACCACAGATACCTGCCGTAACACTCAGCTATTTTTGTTTTTGTTGTTGTTGTTGTTGTAGTTGTCATTGTTGTTTAGCTGGCCTGGGTCAGGTTCGAACCCACCAGCCTCGGTGTATGTGGCTGGTGCCATAATCATTGTGCTATGGGCGCCAAGCCTGTGTGGTCCCTCTTAATACCTCCTCTATGCTGTATAGGTGTTTTTTTTTCCTTTTTTTGTGTGTGCCATGTACTGTTAAACCTCTCTTGTGTCTGGAAGCATTGAATAACAGCGTAGCTCAGTGGTTAGGAGCCCCACTCGCTCTCTGGGAGACCTTGAGTATCCCGCTGGCATTGTTTCTATTCCCCATCTGTGCAGTGGGGTTAACAACAGTATCCACCAGAAAAGATTCTTGTGAGGGGCAAAGGAAATAATGTGTGTAAGATCCACGTCTGACACACATTTAGCAAATGCTACAATTTTAGAGTTGAAATGGTCTTTATTATATTCTAACTTGTTAACTTGTTCCCTTAATAAACAGCCCAGCTCTGATTACTTTTGACTGAATTTTACTGAGAAAATCCTCTCATGCCAGTGCTCACTCTGAGTCTAGCATTGCTCTCGATGCTGGAGACATAAAGGTAAAAATGACACAGCCTCTTCCTCCCATTCAGTTCAGAGTTCAGTGCAAAGAGAAGCAATTTAAGAAGCTAGTGTCGGGGGCGGCGCCTGTGGCTCAGTGAGTAAGGCGCCGGCCCCATATGCCGAGGGTGGTGGGTTCAAGCCCAGCCCCGGCCAAACTGCAACAAAAAAATAGCCGGGCGTTGTGGCGGGCGCCTGTAGTCCCAGCTGCTCGGGAGGCTGAGGCAAGAGAATCGCCTAAGCCCAAGAGTTAGAGGTTGCTGTGAGCTGTGTGAGGCCACGGCACTCTACCGAGGGTGATAAAGTGAGACTCTGTCTCTACAAAAAAAAAAAAAAAAAAAGAAGCTAGTGTGGGGTTTCCTACAAGGTGTGACATATTATAGAAAATGCCTTCAGTCGTCACCTAACTTTGTAAATACCTTGTAAATTCATAACACATATTAAAGGCTCTGAGAAGTCCACTAAAAGTCAAGAAATCAAGACTTGTGGTTTCCATGATTTCCCACACTGTGTGGCTGTGGAATCTCCCTTTTGTTCCTGCATAATACTCCTTGGACCAATATTCCAAGTTATATACTTTAAAAATGCTGATACATTTTTTCCAAAAGCTATTCATCAGTTACTCTATAATGAAGAAGGTGTTCTGATGGTTAATAACATTCTAACTAGTGATCTAGTGATCACTGATCTTTGTCAACTCCTGCTGAAGGACTCTGCCAGGTACTTTCCATTTCACTCTTGTCCGCATACTTTTGCTGTTCTGTTCCCCTCACTATCCAGCTTTGGGCAAGTCTCACTGGGCTTCGGTTTCTTTACAAGTCATATAGGGTTGGTAGACTGGACTAGAGGTTCCCAAAGCTGGTTACTTCTCAGAATCACCTGGTAATCTTTTTAAAGAACACAGGCCTCAATCCTTTGGATTTGGACTAGGGCCTGAGAATGTTGTCATTTTTAAAAGCTTCTCTGATATCCTCAGACAGCTGGTCTGTCATCCATTGGTAGGTGTGTGTGAGAGCCGCTGGCTGAAATGCAGAGATCTAAGGTCCCTTCTAGCCTGAATGTTTCTCCAGAGCTTATGTATTCAGTTCAAATATTTGCATGCCATCTTTATGTACAAAGTATTGAGGAACATAAAAAGGGTTCTATGATAATACTTTGCTAGTGGGTAGAAATCCTTCAGATGGTGGAGATCTGAGTGTAATTAAATGGTCATTTGGGGCTGGGCGCAGTGGCTCATGCCTGTATTCCTAGCACTCTCTGAGGCAAAGGCCAGTGGATTGCCTGAGTTTGAGACCACCCTCTCGCAAGAGCGAGACCCCATCTCTAAAAATAGCCGGGCATTATGGCACACACCTATAGTCCCAGCTACCCGGGAGGCTGAGGCAAGACGATCACTTGAGCCCCAGAGTTTGAGGTTGCTGTGAGCTACGAAGACAGGGCCCTCTAGCGATGGTGTAAAAAAAAAAATATTGGTAATGTCACCCAAAACCACGAAGTATCTCCTATGGCCACTCTCTTGGCTGTCTCTCTCTCTTTTTTAAAATTTAATTTAATTAATTTATTTTTATTAAATCATAAAGAGGGAGATCATGTATACATTAATACATTTAGGGGGTACAATGTGTTGATTTCACATACAATTTGGAATGCTTACATCATACTGGTTAATATATCCCTCACTCTATTTACTTAATTATTGTGTTAAGACACATATACTCTATACTTAATAGACATGTACCCTTGTAATATGCACCATAGGTGTGATCCTACCATTCATGCTCCCTCCATCTGACCTTCCCCCCTCCTTCATCCTGGGCCATAGTTGTGATCTATTATTCATATGAAAGTGTGAGTGATTGTAAATTGGTTTTATAATAGTACTGAGTACATTGGATACTTTTTCCTCCATTCTTGAGATACTTTACTAAGTAGGATATGTTCCAGCTCCGTCCATATAAACATAAAAGAGGTAAAGGCTCCATCTTTTTTAAAGGCTGCATAATATTCCATGGTGTACATATACCACAATTTATTAATCCATTCATGGGTTGATGGGCACTTGGGCTTCTTCCATGACTTAACTATTACGAATCGAGCTGCAATGACAATCTGGTGCAAATATCTTTGTTATAAAGTGATTTTTGGTCTTTTGGATATACTCCTCTTGGCTCTCTTTTTAGAAACATACTCTGAATTCATGAATGTGTGTGTATATGTAAACATGGGCATATCTGTGGGTTACACCCCCACACTTTGTAAACCCCCACTAGGAGCATAGTTGGTAATGAGAGGAGTGGGGGAGGAGAGCTAAGAGACACTGGGGCCTGGGAGCAGCGGCCCCTGGTATCTTTGCAGAGTCTCAGAGGGCCGCCAGGGTCTCCTCTGTGCCAGGAGAGCTGCTACTGTGTCTTGGGTGATGCACCAGATTTTAATAATTTCTAAGAAACCTGCCTAATTCCTGGAAGAGTTTCCTGGGTTTCCCTTGCTGCCCTGGTCTCCTTAGGATGAACCCCCTCACCTGAGATCACCAAGGTGTTTCTTGAAAGTATTTATTCAGAGAAGAGAACTTCATTAACAGATACCTTTGGGTAGAAATGCTTGCCCAGCCTGACCGAGAGGAAGTCAGCTGAAGGCGGATGGCTGTCACTGCTTCTCTGGGTTGGGATCTAAGAAATCCTCCTTCCTTACTTATCTCAGACACGTGAGCCCTGCAGTTTGTGGTGTGATGAGAATTCTAGATTGTGTTGATGAAAATGAGGAATACAGAGTTGAAGCTTGGACATGACCCATACCAGGGAGGTCCTGTGTCTTATGTGGGTAAATGAAAGGCAAGCAGGAACTTAAGAGATTGTTAGTGATGGAATGTTTGCTTATTAGAAACATTTATGACCCCTCTGTAAGTAGTGGCTTAGAAACTTTAGAACTCAGGCATCCAGAAAGTATATTTGCTATGTATATAAAAATCTCCCAGGAGATAAATCAGAGTGCATGTAGAGTGACAGACCGTTCCAATCTTTTCTTTCTTTCTTTTTTTTTTTTGGTGGCTAAAATCCAGAATCTGCGTCTTGGTCTATAAAAGTCTCAGGTTCTTCAGTTACAGTGTTAAAGTGGCTTTAAAGGGGTACACAGCAACAAGGCTGAGGAAATCATAATTCAGGGTCCAGTTTACACCTGTGTGCACTTCCTTAGTGTCACAGTGACAGTGTGATTGGTGTGAGTACTCTGTTCTTTGTGATCCAGGGTCAGAGCCTTAATTTCACCTCCCGAGGCTGCTCACGTCTGGTGCTAGCAGGGAGTCCTGGGTGTGGTAAGGTCCTGATCCCTGTTACTTCTGTATACTTTGTACTTTCCCCTTCCTATCATGATTTCCCATCTCTGTGTAAAGATGTGTGGAGGAGGGGAGGCATACCTTGAGAATTAAGGAGAAGGGAATTGTTGTTGAACATCTATCACCACTTAACCTCTGCTATTTTAACTGAAATGGTAGTTCTTATCAGAATTCCCTCTAATTTTTTTTTTTTTTGAGATAGAGTCTCATTATGTCGCCCTCAGTACAGTGCTGTGGCATCACAGCTCACAGCAATCTCAAGTCTTGGGCTTAAGCAATTTTCTTGCCTCAGCCTCCCAAGTAGCTGGGACTACAGGCATCCACCACAATGCCTAGCTATTTTTTTTTTTTTTTTTTTTTGTAGAGACAAGAGTTTCACTTTATTTGCCCTCGGTAGAGTTTCGTGGCATCACACAGCTCACAGCAACCTCCAACTCCTGGGTTTAGGCGATTCTCCTGCCTCAGCCTCCCGAGCAGCTGGGACTCCAGGTGCCTGCCACAATGCCCGGCTATTTTTTTTTGTTTTGTTGCAGTTTGGCCAGGGCTGGGTCCGAACCCGCCACCCTCAGTGTATGGGGCCGGTGCCCTGCTCACTGAGCCACAGGCGCCACCCTATTTTTTTTTGTTGTTGTTGTTTTTGCAGTTGTCATTATTGGTTAGCTGGCCCAGGCTGGGTTTGCACCTGCCAGCCTTGGTGTATGTGGCTAGTGCCAGAACCATGCTATGGGCGCTGAATCAGAACTCCCCCAGATTATTACAATCTATAGATGAACCACCTGGAGCTCAAACAAAGGTAAATTACTCAAGTTATACAGCCCAGAGGGATGTCTTTGACCGAGAGGTCTGTCTGGCTCCAAAGCCCATGTTCTTTCCATTATACAAGAGACTCAACCTTATCAGACGCAAAGGTCTTCTCTAACAAATGCTTTGCTATCCTGAAATAAGATTGGAAACACTATTTTCTACCTGCACACGTAATTAAAAAACATTCCTTACCTCTGGTATTAGAAAGAAACCAGGGTAGATTTCAATGTTCAATTACTTGGGAAAACTATCCTAGAAGACATAATGAAGTAGTCAGGTACTCGAACCTGAGAGGTCATTTCCAACTTTTTCCACACTCATTACGTCTCCTAGAATCTTGGCGATTGTGTCAAAGCCATGGGAACTTGTGTTTACTCCCCAAGAAGCCCAGGATGGGTGGACGTAGGGAAGATTACTTCAGCACCAAGGGACAGAGGAGTAACTGTCCTCCCTCAGGGTCTGCATCATGTCATTTTCCTTTTCTCTCAGGCTGTTTGGGAACATCTTTGGTCAGGTTTATAGGAAGTGCATGATAGACAGGTGACCAGACTGGACAGGGTGGCTCACATCTGTAATCCCAATACTTTGGGAGGCCAAGGAGGGAGCAATGCTAGAGGCCAGGGGTTGAGACCAGCCAAGGCAACATAGCGAGACCTTTTTGAACAAAAAAGTCATCAGGGCGTGGTGGCACACGCCTATAGTCCCAGCTGCTAAGGAGGATAAGGTGGGAGGACAGCTTACGCCCAGGAGTTTAACGTTACAGTGAGGTATGATCAGGCCTCTGCACTGTAGCCTGGGGGCAGCAAGACTCTGTCCCTGAAAGGGGGGGATAGAGGTGACCATATCATTTATATTCCAAACACAGATACTTTGGAGAGTGACAGACATGGTATTTCTATTTACTCTGGGATAGTAGGGATAAACTGGGACCTGGAGTGATTTTAATTATAACCAAATTGCCTGTTAGAAAAGGAGAAAGCAGAAAAACATGATGTGGGAAAGTTTATCATATACTTGCTCATTAAGTGCCCACAATACGTAAGCCCTTTTCCCGGGCAGTAAGGAAGGTTTCACTTTTTAGGCATTTGGAGAAGGATGGCAGGAGGACTGTGTGTGGTCATAAAAACAGAAGCAGGTAGAGAGGGCTCCGTGTCAGCACCAGCTTGGAGCCAGGAGACTGGTACTTCCTGTCCTGGCTCTGGCTTGGTGTCACATTCTGGGAGTCCGGGATGGGGCCCTGTGGGTGGCAGCCCGCCGGCTTCTTCAGCTCTGCTCCATCCTCCCCGCTCTTCTCTTAGCTCTGCCTGCCGGGCTACCAGGAGTCCCACCGGCAGCAGTGGCAGTAACATTGCCCAGCAGGGGGTGGAAAGAAGCTGCTTAGTGAGGGTGGGGAGTGGGGAGTTAGTAATAAACTCTGAGCAAAGGTCAGTCTTTCTGCCAGGGCTGCGCCACAGGGTCTGCTAGGCTGTGACAGAATTCTACTCTCGGCAGCCCTTCCCCGCCTTTCAGTCCTCAGTCTCCTGGGCTCTCTATCCCGGGGGCAGAAGATGGTTCAAAATTGAGCAACCCTGACCCAGGAGGAATCCTCACACCCCCTCCAGATTCAGAGCAAACCTCACGGTGTGTTCAGTTACCCCAGCCCTACCCACAGGTGAATTTTCTTACGTTCTCAAACTTCCTAGTGGATCACTTAAGGGTCTGAGGTGGCCAGTAACTGTCTCCACTCCCTTCTGCTGAATCTTTGTCACCGTGGTCTAGGGATCCTGCAGTACATTTTCCTGATGTCTTTCAGGTGTCCTAATGTCCTAGTTTTGAACAAAAATCAATTCCTCTTTTCTCTCTCACAAGATGTTCAGTGATTTCTTAAGTGGCCCACATTTTCCCCATAAAGTGCTGATCTCTCTCTGCTGGAATTTCTGTTTCCGGGAATAGTACGGAGTAGACCATCTTCCTCCATAACTCTATCTTGAGACCTGAATGGCTCACCATTCTTGCTTTCCAATTTTCCATGATTCATTTGGGTGGTTCTTAAATATCACAGGCTCTTTAAATATTTCACTGTAAGGTTAGAAGTCAGCCTCCTGGGCCAAGATGAACACAGTGCTACATGAGCATTCTGCCAAACACGTTTAAAAATTTTGTTTAAGGCTGGGCGCGGTGGCTCACGCCTAGAACCCTAGTACCCTGGGAGGCTGAGGTGGGTTGATTGTCTGAGCTCAGGAGCTCGAGACCAGCCTGAGTAAGAGTGAGACCCCTGTTTCTAAAAACTGGTTGGGCACTGTGGCAGGCACCTGTAGTCCCAGCTACTCGGGAGGCTGAGCAAGAGACTCACTTGAGCACAAGAGTGTGAGATGCTGTGAGCGATGACGCCAGAGCACTCCACCTGGGGCAACAAGTGATACTCTTGTCTAAAAAAAGAAAAGTTTTGTTTAAGCATCTTTTTGAGGTCTAGTGGGTATCTTTTGCAAATTATATTTGGTAAAAATATTTGGTAAAAGGGAAAGTTTAATTCACAAATCTGTTTACTAATAATTTTCATTTATACCCTGTTTCCCCCAAAATAAGACAGTGTCTTATTTTAAGGTGTGCTCCCAAAGATGCGCTAGGTCTTATTTTCAGGGGACGTCTTATCGTTCCTGTAAGTAGGTCTTATTTTTGGAGGAGGTCTTATTTTCGGGGAAACAGGGTAATTGTTTTATGTAAGCCATTCTACTGCTCCAGGGTGTAAAATGTCTCCTGTTAATAGTCTCTCCCTGCCCGTTTAGGTGCTTTTCCCACTTCAGTGTCAAACAAGGGGAGGCTTATAGGAAGACAGTGATTCAGAAAACCAGGAAATTTGCACCTGCACCTAGCAAGAGGGAATACCAGTGATTTATGTCTTTCAAATGGGCATGTAACCTTGCAGCCTTATTAGACGAGGGTCAGCTCAGATAGCTCCTCTGACTGTTAGAACCGTGTGGGAGAGGATGATGTATATAGTTGTACACATCTGATTTATCTTGTTGGTTAGTGTCTGTGTAATGTTCACAAAGACGAGGTTAAAATCCATCCCTATTCTATTAACTTTTTCTTGTGTTTCAAGGATTGTTTTGGGATTTTGACTTTCTTGGATACAAAATTGCCTTTATTAGAGTTCATTAATAAAAATGAAAGAGCTTTTGTTCATTTTAGGAAGTCAGTAGATTAAAAATATGAATTTGACTGTCTTTTTATTTTGGAATAGAATTCTTTTTGTCATATTATTTTACTCCTTAAAAATACTGAGAAAACGCAGTTGTCCTAAAGAAGAAAAAGTACAAAGGGTGATTCATCTTTTATTTAATGCTTGCCACTGCTGACCCAGGACAGCTAATTTAGAAGTGAATCATTTATAGAAAGTTCTACACAGTTCAAGGCAGGGCTTTGTACAATATCCTCATGAAGGTCTAAATAGAGCATACAGTGTCAAATTTCTAAATGTCTGTCTTGTTGCCAATTTTATCTTCCAGTCTGTGAGACTTGTTTCCAGATGACTGAAGCTATTGACGATGTGAAGGCAAAGTCACTGCATATCTAAAATGATGTGTATTCCAAAATAAATCTTGAATATTTAGTGCATGTATTATACTGGGAGAATAATAAGCCTGAGATTTTAAATGACTGTGTTTATAATACAAAGAAATGAATATAACCTATTTTTAAATTAACAGGAAGAAATTGAAAAAAATTCAGGTTAAAAACAATAATACATTATTGGTACTTTGATATTTATTTATTTATTTGTTTATTAATTAATTAATTTTTTGAGACAGAGTCTCACTATGTTGCCTTCAGTTGAGTGCTGGGGCATCACAGCTCACAGCAAACTCAGACTCTGGACTAGCTGGGACTAAAGGCACCCACCACAGTGCCCGGCTATTTTTTGGTTGCAGTTGTCATTGTTGTTTAGCAGGCCCGGGCAGGGCTCAAACCTGCCAGCTTTGGTGTATGTGGCTGGTGCCCTACTCACTGAGCTATGGGCACCAAGCCTGTTTCTTAATATAAGCATTTATAGCTGGAAATTTCCTGCTTAATATACTGCTTCTGCTGCATCACATAATTTTTAGCGTTTTGTGCATTTTTTTTTTTTTTGAGACAGAGTCTCATTATGTTGCCCTTGGTAGAGTGCCGTGGTGTAACAGCTCACAGCAACCTTCAACTCTTGGGCTTCAGCGATTCTCTTGCCTCAGCTTCCCAAGTGGCTGGGACTACAGGTGCTTGCCACAATACCTGGTTCTTTTTTGTTACAGTTGTCATTGTTGTTTACCTGGCCTGGGCCAGGTTCGAACCTGCCACCCTCGGTGTATGTGGCCATATGTGCCATAACCACTGTGCTACAGGCACCAAGCCTAAAAAGGGTATTTTTTTTTAATTGCTAGGTTTACTAACAAAAGGTAACTATTACTGTTGCTTGTGCTTAAAATCACATCCCCAAATAATGTAATTCCAGTTACACGAGCCCATAATTTCTTCCAGAGACCTTTAGAACATGTAGAATCTTTGGCCAACTCAGTTTAAGGAAGGCATTAAACAAAAGAGAGTTGGATTTGGACTTCCTGGAGTTTTAAACATGAATTTCATGTGTTTTGGGAGAGGTTTGTCAACCTGTTTGTGGACCAGAATATCTTTGAAGCCCTAATGCCAAATGATTGATTTAACACTATTCATAAAACACATTATGGAGAGTATAACGTCACCAGATAAAAAGCAATATGAATTTATATTAATAGCTCTATGCAATAGTTCCAAGTTTTGTTGGATGTCCTAGCCTTGTTGAATGTCAATGATGAATAACCATAACTATGTGTTAAGAATTTGAAAATACTGAAGAAAGTAGCAATTGAAAATAGCCGGGCGTTGTGGCGGGCGCCTGTAGTCCCAGCTGCTTGGGAGGCTGAGGCAAGAGAATTGCGTAAGCCCAAGAGTTAGAGGTTGCTGTGAGCCGTATGACGCCATGGCACTCTACCCGAGGGCAGTACAGTGAGACTCTGTCTCTACAAAAAAAAAAAAAAAGAAAGAAAGTAGCAATTGAAATAGAAATAGGTGGTAAGAATTATTGTCGTCGTTCTTTAATGAAAAAAAAAAATGGTCGAATGATAACATAGTATATCAGAGAAATGAAATCTATCCTGGTTCTGATGTTAAAAGGAAGCAAAATCTGACGTATTCAGGAAAATGCACGCAGCTTAAGAAGCTATCAAGCATAGATGTAAATATCATTATTCAAGAAGCACCTGCAAACCAGGGATAATAATAAAACTATCAATATTATGTCACATAAGTAATACCTATTTATATTTAAATAGAGATTTTTTGTTTAAAAAGTATTTTTCTATATAGTCTCTTACTGAATTTTTATAACAACCATTTGATGCAGACCAAGCTTTACTAATGCCACAATTACAGGAAAATTGAGAAGGTCATGACTTGACTAAGCTCACTAAGATTGAAGATTGAAGGGTAAGGAATTGGGACTAGATCCAGGATTCTTACCCCTTAATGCATTATTTTCTCTTTTTGTCTTTCCTTTTATCTGCTTTCTGTTTAATAACCATTACAAGCAGTCTAGGAGGCCAAGGTAGGTGGATCTCTTGAGCTTAGGAGTTTGAGACCAGCCTGAGCAAGAGCGAGACCCCGTTTCTAGTAAAAGTAGAAAAAAACTAGCCGGGCATTGTTCTGGGTGCCTGTAGTCAGTCTCAGCTGCTCAGGAGGCTGAAGCAGGAAGATTGCTTGAACCTAGGAGTTTGAGGTTGCTGTGAGCTGGGCTGATGCCATGGCACTCTAGCTGGGGCAACAGAGTGAGTCTCATAAAACTAAAAAAAAAAGACCAAACCATTACAAGGATGACATATGTGTAGCTGTACTGTATAGACATATTATGCTGATTTTGGAAGTAAGGAAGAGGTATTGTCTAAAATTTTTGTTGGAGGGTGTAATATGAAATTAGGATACCGTAATACCTCAGTGCATTGAAAGAAACACAACTCATCACACGCTCCACAGATTTTTTTTTTTTTGCAGTTTTTGTCCGGGGCTGAGTTTGAACCCTCCACCTCTGGTATATGGGGCCCGTGTTCTGCTCCTAGAGCCACAGGTGCTGCCCAGAGTATTTTTTTTTTTTTTTGAAGAATAAAATGAGATAAAGGCCAGGTGTGGTGGCTCATACCTATAATCCCAGCGCTTGGGAAGCCGTGGGACTCTTCTAGAAGAGGGGCATTAATAAGATGACCACGGTTAATTTTTTTGGTTTTTTTTTTTTTTGTGTGTGTGTGTGTGTTTAAATCAGCTTTCTCATGTTGAATCTATCATATTTTCTCAACATTTACTAAATGTGTTAACTGAATAAAGTCATAATTTTCTCATCTACAAAATGTGGATAATAAAGCCTGGTGTGTGGGTGTGCCACGTTCAGGCACAGGTAAGTGAATGTGGTCTGTGAATGCCATTCACGTATGAACTGTGTCAGATATCGCGGGAGAGACAGTGATGACTTAGAGTGACAGTGAGAAGTAAGGGTGTTAAGCCAATTGGATGTTAAGGCAAGGTGACTCAGATACTCAAACGAGGCATTAGATTTATATTCTGTGATCAGAGTGGAAAGAGTGATTCAACCTGGGCTGTCACATTTGAACAGCATCTCAATAAACAGGCATGGGGCGGGGGGAGTGGCAGCCCTTTTCGATTTTGGATTTAGGGAACTCTACAAATAAGGGCGGTAAAGTTCATCATATATATTTGAGGTTCCTTTTGAGTCCTCATTTTTTTTTTTTTTTTTTTTTTTTGTGGTTTTTGGCCGGGGCTAGGTTTGAACCTGCCACCTCCGGCATATGGGACCTGTGCTCTACTCCTTGAGCCACAGGTGCCGCCCAGAGTCCTCATTTTTGATGAGTGGCTGCATGAGCAGGACTTTTGCTTAGAATGTGGTATATCACTTTCTAATTTTCACTTAAAAATACAGTGTCTTTGGCTGGGTGCAGTGGCTCATGCCTGTATTTCTACCACTCGGGGAGGCTAAGACTAGTGGGTTGCTGGAGCTCAGGAGTTTGAGACCAGCCTGAGCAAGAGTGAGACCCAGACTCTACTAAAAATAGAAAAACTAGCTGGGTAGCATGGTGCACACCTGTAATTTCAGCTACTTGGGAGGCTGAGGCAAGAGGGTTGCTCAAGCCCAAGAGTTTGAAGTTGCTGTGAGCTATAGATGCTGTGGCGGCACTCTACCCATAGCAACAGAGTAAGACTCTGTCTCAAAACAACAACAACAAAAAAAACACAACAAAACGGTATCTTTGAGGACATGGTTGAATTCTAAACTTTATATCCTTGGAGATACATTTGCTGATAGCTGTGTGTTGATACCATGCGTGTGGTGGGTTCTTAATCTGTGAAGAACTGATCTCATCTGCTGTGAAGTCACAGAGCCCTTGCCACCTAGTGCTCTGACTCCACCTCCCAGCAGCCATCACATTCCTGCAGGTTTGCAACACGACTTCTCATAGAGTTGCATTTAGTGAAAGACAGAGCTGGCTCCACTTCTTCCAGAAAAACAAACACAAACAAAACAACCCCATGCCTTGCCTGCCGGCTTTTGGCTGCCTGGAATGGAGTGTTATTCTGCAGAGGAGGAAGTATGATGGAGGAGGGCTCTGCGTACGGGAAATCTAGTGTTGGCTGTGCTGTGAGGAGATGTGAACGGTTGAAAGAAAGGAAGCAAAGGCAGCGGCTTAGTAATTTGCTCAGTTTGTATGAGATTTCCTTTTCCTTTCTTTCTTTCTTTTTTTTTAGGACACATTAAAATTTGCTTTAATACTTTTTTGGGGAAAAAAATCACACTTTTAGTGAATGAACAAGAAGCATTTTTACAGTATATATACACCGAGGCTGGTGGGTTTGAACCCGGCCCGGGCCAGCTAAATAACAATGACAACTGCAACAAAAAAAATAGTCAGCTACTTGGGAGGCTGAATCAAGAGAATCGCTTCAGCCCAGAAGTTGGAGGTTGCTGCGAGCAGTAATGCCACGGCACTGTACTGAGGGCAACGTAGTGAGACTCTGTATTGAAAAAAAAAAAAAAAGAGTGGGGTGGGCACAGTGGCTCATGGCTGTATTCTGAGTGCCTTGCACAGCCAAAGAAGGAGGACACTTGAGGCCACTCTGAGCACCACAGCCAGATCTGGTCTGTACTACAGAAAAAAAAAAAAAAATTAGCCAGGCCCGGTGGTGCACACCAGTAGCCCTAGCTACTCAGTAGACTAAGGCAGGAGGATTGCTTGAGCCTGGGAGTTAAGGTTACAATGAGCTGTGATTGTGCCACTGCACTTCAGCCTGGGAGATGTAGGCGAGATTCTGGTAATGTACACAGCTATGATTTAACAATAAAATAAAATAAAAATTGGTAAAATCTTGAAAAAAAAGAAAACAAAACAAAACAACTACTTACCAGTATTCAAATCTAGGCTTCTATGTGTGGTACATTTTCATTGCAGTGAACGTGTCATGCACTGTATACATCATGCAGACCTTCGGGTTATATCGAATATAACCTTCAATTTCAGTGTTGTAAATGATAGACCACATCGTTTAAACCACTGGAACACTTTGAAGTTGGTGAGATGTGAACTCAAGTCCTTGGCTCTGACAAATACCCTCTATGTGATTGTAGGCAAATATTGCCAAGGCTCAATATCTTCATCTGTAATATGGGGATAATAATGTACTTTATAAAGTGATTTGAGGATTATGTGAGATAATGAATGTAAATTGTGTAGCATAGAGCCTGGCCTATCAGAAGCACTTAATAGGCGTTACCCCATGCTGTTGTATGCAAATGTGTCCCATATTTTATCCAGCCAACATAAAAACATATTTTATTGTTTTAAAATATTTATTCACTTATTTATTTAATTTATTTTTAATTTCCCTGAGACAATGTCTTGCTCTGTCCCTTGGCTAGAGTGCAGTGTTGTGATCACAGCTCACAGCAATCTCAAACTCCTGGGCCCCAGCTATCCTCCTGCCTCAGTCTCCTGAGTAGCTGGGACTACAGGCGTGCACCATCATGGCTGATCAATTTTTCTACTTTTTGTAGAGATGGTGTCACTCATGTTCAGACTGGTCTCTAATTCCTGTCCTTCAGTGATCCTCCCTTATGGCCTCCCAGAGTGCTGGGATTATAGGACTGAGCCCCTGAGCCCCTGAACCCATCCTGAAACAACATTTTCCCCAACACTTAGGTGATTAGTTACTGACCATCATCCCCTGGAATTTCAATATGGTGTTTTAGGAGTGGCAAGACCATCCTCTGTCCTAGGACATTGTAGTGCCATTTAGTAATAGCCTATGAGATAGACTTGGCCCTGTCTGCCTCCATTCCCTCTTGGAGCCCTGTTGTGGCTTAGGAGCAAGAGGGAACTACGTTACCCAGAGAGTGTTGCCTCAGAAGACAGCCAATTTTTATTTGTTTATTTATTTTTGAGACATGGTCTTACTCTATCACCCAGCCTGGGGTCTAGTGGTGTCATCATAGCTCACTGCAACCTCAAACTCCTGTGTTCAAGTGATCCTCCTGCCTCAGCCTCCTGAATAGCTGGGACTATAAGTATGTACCACCTTGCCCAGCTAATTTTCTGTGTTTTGTAGGAGATGGGGTCTTGCTATGTTGCTCAGGTTGTGAGGTAGCCTTTTAAATTGAGGACAATTTCATTCATATATTTTTGAATACATTCATGATAGAATGTAGTCCTGATAGAAAGTGACCTAAACGTTTCTTTTTCTTTGCAGATCTTATACTGTACTTTAAACACACCTAAAGTTGACATGGAGAGACTGATAGGAGGACAAATAGGACTGAACGATTTCATCTTTGCCCACGTGCGAGGACTCAGAAAAGAAGTGACTGTGTATAAATCTGAAGATTCACTTGGTATCACCATTACAGACAACGGTGTTGGCTATGCTTTTATAAAGGTGAGATTTATAAGATAATAGCGTGGCCTAATTGAGGACATTTAAGAAAATCTACCAGGCCAAAGGAATTTAGGAATGATCTTCAGTATGAGAGCTCACTCTGCTGGGATGCATGAAGTGGTGATATTTCACTTGTTTACCATGTCTTAGAATTAATTCCCCTCAGCTAAAACTTCACTAGAATTTCAAACCACCTGAAAAGGAAGAGTCCAGTCCTGGTGTCCATTATCCAGCTAAGTGCTCCCGGGTCTGTAGTTCTGATGACATCCAGGCTGATTTCTATTGAGTGTTTCTTCCAACTGCATGTACTTTTAGCTACTTACTTCTTTAAAAATGCTCTTCAAGGTTTTCTGAACAATTAGCAATTTGCCTTCTGTATCCACGGATTTAACGGTGCATTCAATCAACCGCAGATTTAAAAGTTTTTAAAAAATTGTCTGTAGAGAACAAGTACAGATTTTTATTTTTAGCATTATTCCTAAACAAAAAAGTACAAGTATAACAACTATTTACACAGTGAATTAAAAGCTATTGTGAGTCATCTAGAGATGATTTGGAGTAAATGGGAGAGTGTACATACGGGTCACTTGCAAATACTGCAGCCTTTTACATCAGGGACCTGAGCATCTGTGGATTTTGGCATCCACAGGAGGTCTGGAACCAATCCCCCGTGTTATCCAGGGATGTGATGAGTGTAATTCCTTTATTTAAATTCAAAGAGAGCAATATAGAACTGCAAAGAAAAGAGAGAAACTTGAAATTGTATAAAAATGATAAAAATTAAGGAATGATAAAAAGAAAGGTAGACTCATCTGTTTAAAATAACAATTCTATTATTGTAACAAGTAGGTGTAATAATAGCAGCTGAGTCATATTGAAGCCTACCATGTCCTCAGCTTCAAATGCCTACCACGTCCTGGGCTCTTTGCATCTACTTTCTTATTTAATCCTCACAGCCATTCTATTTTGTTTGGTTTTTGTTTTTTTAGTTTACTTTTTTGCTGAGGTAACGCATTTTGGAATCTTTTTTTTTTTTTTTTGGTTCTTGGCCGGGGCTGGGTTTGAACCTGCCACCTCTGGCATATGGGACCGGCGCCCTACTCCTTGAGCCACAGGCGCCGCCCAAGGTAACACATTTTTAATGTACGGCTTAGTAAATATTTATACGCACAGCTGTGTGACTGTCACCCAGATCAAGGGAAATTGCATTTTTGCCATCCAGAAGGCTTCCTTATGCCCCTTCCTGGTCAATACTCTTCCCCCATAAAGGGAGCCACTATCCTGACCTGTGTTACCATTTGCTTATTCTTGAACTTCATGTAATCACACATCACTTACTCTACCATTTCTGGCTTCTTTTGCTTAACATGATGTCTGTGAGATTCATCCATGGTTGGTGCTACTTGTAACCTCTATTTTATTGATGTAGAAGCAGGATCAGGATGTTACTGTCATTTATGTGAATGTTCCAGTTAAGTAGCTCACCCGCAGTCATACAACTAGACAAATTCAAGAGCCAATCCAAGCGGTTTAACTTCAGAGTTGACATTTCCATTCCCTGAGCTAAGAATTCATGATAGATGTCACACAACAGGCCATGTTTTATGCCTTTGTTTTGTCCAAATCCTGATATGTTGATGCTTTGTCATCTTTAAAAAGGTTTTAGGAAGTTATCTTCTTCACGGTAAATGGTGCTTGGACTTCCCATTTGATAGAAGGGCTATTTTTAGCTCTGTGAAGGATGTGACTGGGCTGAAGGTTGACTGGGTGACCAAATGGAAAATCTGTGAGTCGGGAAAGTCATGAGGGATTATCTGAGGGAAGCTCGGGACACGAGGCACACGCAGCAGAGAGGACTTGGAAGTTTTGCAAATATGTGCAGATTTTTAGGTCTTAGCCTTTGACATTCGTTCAAAGCTTGTACTTCTATTTTTTATTAATGACTCGTCAAACATTTCCCTGCCTCAGTACTGGTCACGAGCTTTGTGGAAACATAGGACAAGCAGCAGAGGAGAAAGGGAAGCATAATCTACACCATCAACAGAGTTCAGGGTAGATGCCTGTCATGTGTGCGCATGGTTGATAAAATATTATACAAATTAGGAAGATGGAATAATACAAAAAACTCGTACACATCATTTTATTGTTCTTTGTCTCATGTACACGCACACACGCCCTTGCCCTTTAATACTTCTGAGTGTACTTATTAAGAGCAGGGATGTTCTCCTGTATATAACTACAGTTAGGAAATTCAGGAAATCCAACACTGATAAAACCCTTTTCACCTGTCGTCCCCATTGTGGTTCTGTCAATTGTCCTCATAATGTCCTTTATTTACCCCGGGGGAAGGATCATCTGTTTCACTCTTTAATCCACTTTAGTCTAGAAAGCATGTCCCTTCATTTGGATTTTTCTGATATTCCTCATGTTGAGAAACAGGTTATGTGTTTTGGGGTCTGTCTCAGTGTACCACATCAAAATTGACAAGATGTTTGTTTGTCCATTATTTGTGGTGTTACTTTTTATCACACATTTAAGATAACGTCCACTAGTCTTTTTTGCTGTGTAGTTATTATATTTTTCTTTATAATTAATGAGTAATTGTGGAAAGATTCTTTGACATTATGAAAATGTCCCGTTTCCTTACTTGCACGCCACAGATTTAGCATCTGGGAGCCTGACAAGGTTGAGTCATTCAAAGATCTTTATGATTAGCCATGATTTTAGTTTAGTGGAACCAAATTTGCAACATCTGGAGTGATCATTCAGATAAATACAGTATTCAGATATTTCTAATTCTTTGCATATTCAGTTGCCTAAATTAAGAGTCAGCAGGGATGGAAATATAGGAAGTCAAGGGGACAGAGGATTTTGGAGGGAGGGAGGGTATGAGCAGAGCCCTATAAAGCCAGAACAGAAGTGATGATTTGAGAAAACAGGTAATATGTGAGATCTGGAGGCCATGACATTAATGAGAAACAGCTTTAGTAGAAGTGGGGACATGGAAGGTAAAGAGACAGGGGTTGTCAAAAACATTTCATAGTTCAAAAGCGATAGATCATTTTGGACATTTATAACTCAGCACTTGGGGTCAGAAGAACTTGCATCCTATACCTGATATTATTTTTTTCTAAACTTTTTAATTTTTATAATTATAGCACCTCTGTTTGGTACCCAAGTCTGTTTAACTGTTATCTGGGCTGAGCCATGTGATCATTGTGCTCTGCTTTCTTCATTCATTAAATGTAGTAAGAAATATTCCTTTCTAGGTTTACCGTAAGGACTAAATGAGATAAATATTTGTAATTTTTTAATGAATGTTTATTATTATGAGCAAGATTCTGGGACAGTGTAGGAAGGACCAGCCCAGATCCCAAAGTGGCTGAGTATGGCAGCAGGACACTTAGCCCAAACCACCTTGCGTCTGGTGCTTAAGATTTTGGGGAGGATGGGACACAACCCCGGGATTCTGCTGATACCTGTGATGAGAAGGCAGAATTTTCTGAATGTATGGGATGAACACAGTGGAAGACATTATAAAAATCTAAAATGGTTGGAAACCTCTACATTTAATTGGATTGTAAATCCAATCTTCCAAAAAGAAAACAATAAACATTTTATAGCATCAAACTCCAAAGGCAGATGAGGGAAAGTTCCTAAGTGTTGCAGTGTAAGTAACTCAGGAAATAGCATTGATGCCTCTTTTTCCTCTTAGTCCTTTGGATCTGAGTAGCACTTTTAGCAATGTTATTAATCTCTATCAAGTTATTATAGGGTTATTAATGTCCATTAGATTTCAGACACTTGTCTCCACTGCTACCTGTTTCTTTAGTCACTTAGGAGGCTCATAAAACATATAATCAATGTCTCCAACTTTGCTTCTATTTCTAGTTCACCTTTGGGTGGTCGTCTCTAAGGTTCTCGTGTTGGTTCTCCTGTCTCTTTGTCCCAGATCCTCCTCTGCTGCTTCTGTTGATGACATAAGCTCTGACTTTTCTCTGGGCCACCTGGATTTTCACCCGGCTGCCCCCTCTGACTCCTGGGAACTGCCTCCTTCCCTGCCTGGCTGCTTTTCTGCAGACCTTTGTTCTTGCTCCTGGGCTGGGCAACCTTAGATTTCTGTTCCTCTGACCTCTAATTCACTGGTAAGATGCATATGTGTCTTTAAAGTCTTTCATTTAATTTTTACATATTGTTCATTTTTAATAAAATTATAACAATATGTCTTTAAAAACTAAAAATGACATGTAGTGGGACACTGAAATTCACATTGGTACGGTTGATCAGAGGGAAAAAACAAGCTCACGATGTATCAAGAGTTAAATTAGAATAAAAATTAGCAAAAAGTCAGTTAAATATAGATTGTCAAATTCTCAAATGGCTTAAGATTTATATAAGAGAATATTTAACAGTGTTTTTTCCTTCTTTACACTCCAGTCATTCATTTCGTTTTGTTTGTTTTTCTGTGACGGTTTAGAAGCCTTAGTTGTACTGAGTGGTGTGTTGTGGTTACCATTGTTTCCTTCTGTTCACTATATAAGGCCAGTATGGGTTTCTACTAACACAATGTCAAGTAGATTATGAAATTTCTGGGTTCTTTACTTTATATTAACTATTTGCAATGATAAATAGTGAGATCTGTTTGAATTGACGTTATTGTATCATTTTGATACAGTATGTTAACACTTGTTGCAAACTACCATCTGCTACAATTATTCTTAAAATTTAGGGGTAATAAGAAGTCTATTTTGAGGTTTGGAATATAGTAATTTATTTATTTGTTTTATTTATTTATTTTTTTAAAGACAGAGTCTCACTTTGTTGCCCTTGGTAGAGTGCTGTGGCGTCACAGCTCACAGCAATCTCCAGCTTTTGGGCTAAGGCGATTCTCTTGCCTCAGCCTCCTGAGTAGCTGAGACTACAGGCATCTGCCACAATGCCTGGCTATTTTTTTTTTTTTCTTTTTGCAATTTGGCCGGGGCCGAGTTCGAACCTGCCACCCTCAGTATATGGGGCTGGCACCCTACTCACTGAGCCACAGGTGCCACCCTGGTATATAGTAATTTTATTTATTTTTTATTTTTATTTTTATTTTTTTTTATTAAATCATAGCTGTGTACATTGGTATATAGTAATTTTAAAATGAAAAATGCTCAAACTTCCCAGGTCAGTCTTTTATAGCTTTCCCCCTCCCCCAGACGATAATGTTATGGAGATATTGGGGGTACATCCTGAGATCAGTTTTCTTTTGCTTGGACCCAATGATCAATCTCCCTGCTGATTCAGAAGACATTACATGTGCATTTGTTTTATAATAGCAACACCTAATATTTATCTTTTTTTGTTTGTTTTTCTCTCCTTCTTCCGCCCCCACCCCCACAGAGTCTCACTCAGTCACTCTAGAGTCGAGTGCTGTGATGTCATAACTCACAACAACCTCAAATTCTTGGGCTCAAGGGATCCTCTTGCCTCAGCCTCCCGAGTAGCTGGGACAACAGGTGCCTGCCACAATGCCCGGCTATTTTTAGAGACAGGGTCTTACTGTTGCTCAGGCTGGTCTCAAACTCCCGAACTCAAGCAATCAGCCCACCTCTGCCTCCCAGGGTGCTGGGATTCTTTCAGAAATTATTGGTGCCATCTTAGATCTCATTTTGAAACCCTACACTATAGACATATTGTTGAGAAGAAAGATAGATTTAAGAAAGAATAAGTTGAAGTTTTTTCTTGGGTCCTATGTTCTCCTCATGTAAAATACATACATGAAAAACAATGGTATAAAATCAGCCCTACCGACTTCCAAAATGGTAATCATACTTGTCCCTTGTTAGGTATCCATCCTCCTAGCTAAGATCATAGCATTCTTTGAGTCCTCGCGTTTATAATTAAATGTAGCCAATTGACAAAAGCTCAAGCTATTCTTATGTAATGGGCTTCATGATGAAATGTTTCAAGAGTCATCTGTGGAGGGACTGCTCTGTGCAACACAGTGCTAGGCACAGGGCATACAGTGGTGAATAAGACCATCTCTGTCCTCAAGGAGCTTGCATTTTTTTTTTTTTTTTTTTTTGTAGAGACAGAGTCTCAGTTTACTGCCCTCGGTAGAGTGCCGTGGTGTCACACAGCTCACAGCAACCTCCAGCTCCTGGGCTTACGTGATTCTCTTGCCTCAGCCTCCCAAGCAGCTGGGACTACAGGCGCCCGCCACAAGGCCCGGCTATTTTTTTTTTTTTTTTGGTTGCAGTTTGGCCGGGGCTGGGTTTGAACCCACCACCCTCGGCATATGGGGCTGGCGCCCTGCTCACTGAGTCACAGGCGCCGCCCGAGATTGCATTTTTGTAACAGAGGCTGAAGAGTAAACAGGTGCACTGAGCTCTGTGGAATCTGGCAAAGGACTTGATCTTCCCAAGCCTCAGTCTTCCTAGACAAAAGACATAGACTCTCCTCTATGACAGGAGAGTCTCATAAAGGTTGTTAGAATTCCGTGAAGCAGTGAGTGTAAAGTGCCTCGCCTCGGGTTCTGCATATATAACAAAAGATACTGTCGAAGATGACAGTGGGGAAGGTGGAATGGGTTGGGGAACATCAGAAAAAGCTTCCCAAAGGCGGTGGTGACCGTGGCCAAGCTGAATTCCCAATGTTGAGGACGATGAAGAGGGCTGGAGGTAAGAGGGTGGCCGTCCTTTGTTGCTTTTCTTTGATCTCTGATTAAGCATTAAACTGAATGGTCAGTACGTTGTCTATAATGTCTCAAAAGCATGAAAAATAACATTACATAATGTTTTTTGTATTATGTTGTCATTAATTTTCTTTTCAGAGAATTAAAGATGGTGGCATTATCCACTCAGTCCAAACCATTTGTGTGGGGGATCATATCGAATCTATAAACGGAGAAAGTGTTGTTGGCTGGCGTCACTATGCTGTTGCTAAGAAGTTAAAGGAATTGGAAAAAGGGGAACATTTTACCATGAAGTTAATAGAACCGAAGAGGGCCTTTGGTAAGTGTGTGTGTGAACCATGTTACCCTGCCCTGGGTTACGTTTCTCAGGGAAATGAGCGCTGTGGCGTGGTGACGAGTGCGTTTAATCTATTTTCTCATCTAGTCTGTCGGTTAAGAACATTGAAAATGGTAAATGGCACTACTTATAAGGAAAATAAGTACTGAAGGAAGAAAAAAAAGAAAAATGTTGCCTTATAAAAGGACATTTTCTAAACCAACTTTTGGAGTTATGACGTCTGGGGACTAGTGACGGGTCTGACGCAGTGTCCGGCCTCTTGGAGCAGCCCCTGTAGTGTTTCCTTTTTGCTGAGCGGTCAGGTTTTCACTGAACACTTTAGATTCTAATAACTGTTGCTCACAGGCCTCTGTGGCAAAAGTTTTAGTTACACACAGAATTGCTATTTAAAGTAGTTACCTTGTCTATTTTAAAGACCTCTTTCACCAGTCCTTTTCCTCCATTGGTATTTTGAATTTAGCACCAGGGGATGGTATGAAATTATTTCCAGTCTGCTGTGACATCTGTACTGGCTTGGTTTTGGTCAAGGCAGCTGTATTCCAAGTGTTTTTCAAATCCCCAGGGCCATCTCATGTACAGGAAATGTGCTAGCGCCTCTCTTACCACACAGCACTATTTTAACAAGCCCCTGAAGGCCTCATGTTCATCAGTGTGAAAATATCTCCAGCGGAATCATCCCAAGCTTGCCCTTGCTCACCATGGCCCCACTACCCTGTGCTATTTCCTTTGCCAACAGAACCTAAGTATTCCTTCCAGTTTGGAGCTGAGGCTGTTTTCTCAGGGTGGTTAATGAAAATGATGAGAGGATACATTGGGTGTAAGTAATTACATTTTATCTCTCTTAGCAAGTAAGTGACAGATTCAAGCCACATGGAATTAAAAAATTTTCCTTGCTCCCAGGTGATTCTGTGCCATTTAATAGAAATGCAGTGTAAGTTATGTTACTTGTAGGGGACGTTCACAGGTATAAGGTATAAGAAAAGGATGCTGTACAGCAGTGCTTGTCCTGAAGGGACCACTCCGGGAGCCATCGCTGATTCAGCCTGGCTCATGGCAGCATCTGAGCTCACTTCTCCCAGAGGAAGGCAAACAGTGCCCAGGCTTCTATCCAGCAGCTCCTTTCGAAATGGCTTCATTTGGTTACCCAACTTCCCAGTCAATAACTGATAGGGTGTAAGTGCTTTGAGACAAATATTCTTATTTGATTCAGAATCAAAGCCATTCTTAATACAACTCAAGGAATATAAGTTTTTCTTACATTGATCTCTCCCACATAATCTGATTTCCAGAGTTATTTTTTTCTGTTGTCTCCGTCTAAATCTTTGGCCCTGTGTCTTTGTGGAAAGTTACTAATCCATCTACTGTGAATGCAGGTTGGTGATAGTCTTGACTGTTACAGGTTGGGTTTTTCTCTTCCGAGTCAGACACATGTGCAGTAGTTGATGTACCTCACTGCCCCGGGTACTGTTGAACCTACTCCCTATTCCCTCATGAAATCCATGGACACGTTTGGGAAGCACCTTGGGCAGGATTTTCCTAGCAGTGGTATCAATTCTGGTGGGGCTGTGGCTCGGGATCCTTGGAGATTGATTTTGGAACAGGGTAGGCTTTACTTTACAAAGCTCTGGAGGTGTAAGTCCAGCTGCTGGTCCGTGCACATTTTCACTCTGTGGGTTGAGCTTGCTCTGGGCACTGGCCTGGGGGGCTCTCCTAGAACTCAGCCTGGCTGCTGTGCCGTCTTCCAGTCTCAGTGTTGCTTCCTTGTGCCTCTCAGCCCGTTTCTCATCCTGGGGCTTCATCCCAGTGCTTCACTCTTCATCAGGGAAGGAGAATGTATCAGGGGGTGGGATCGGGCTTCCCATCTACCGGTATGCTTCCTTCGTTCTTTTGTCTAGTGTTATCATTGACTCGGGCCGAGAATTCAAATTACGTCGTCCTTCATGATTTTCTGAGTTGTCATCATCTTGGATTCCTGCCAAGAGAGGCAGCCCAGTCTTAGTGAAGCAGAATTTTCTCTGCTTTCAGATTGGCCACCTTGGCTATGGCTAAGTCATTTCCAGGATCTTACCAAAAACTGTCTGAGATGGCCACACACTCTGGTATTTTGACATTTTTTTTCTTTCTTTTTTCTCCTTTGAAACAGAGTCTTACTTTATCACCCTTGGTAGAGTAACATGGCATCATCACAGCTCACAGCAACCTGAAACTCTTGGGGCTCAAGTGATTCTCCTGCCTCAGCCTCCTGAGTAGCTGGGATTATAGGCACCTGCCACAATACCTGGTTAGTTTTTTCTAATTTTATTTATTTATTTATTTATGTTTTGCAGTTTTGGCTGGGGCCAGGCTTGAACCCACCACCCCCGGTATATGGGGCCGATGCCCTACTCTTTGAGCCACAGGCACCACCGTAGTTTTTTCTAGCTTTTGTAGACAGGGTGGGTCTCTGTGTGTGTCTTGCTTAGGCTGGTCTCAGAGTCCTGCGCTCAGGTAATCCACCTGCCTCGGTTCCCCAGAGTGCTAGGATTACAGGTGTGAGCCACCATGCCTGGCCAGTGTTTTCTTACCAACTAGTCTGTGGAGACTTGGGAGCTACATCCCGAAATATAAGAGGAAGTAGCACAGTTTGCTGCTGTACAACGTCATAACAAGGATTGTGAGCGCACCTTCTTTGTAGTAGGTAGGAGACTCCTTACCACCTGCTCTCATTTCCGTGTTTTAGGTCTACCACTAACCACACCTCACTTCCAGGGACCATTGTGTGTCAAGATGCTTTGACTGAGAGTTATAGAACAAATGCTGTCTAATGTAGGGAAAAGGCATTTATGGAGGATCCCAGGTGGGTCTCAGAGACAGACTCAGTCAAGCCTTGGGAAGGTCAGGAACTAAGGCTGTTTCAGGGATGTGTGTACCAGGAACCCTTCAGGGCATTGGCTTAATCGACTCCCTGAAATTATTTCGTATCTTCAAATCTCTCCACTCTGGACTCAAATTACTGGGAGATAAGAGGGAACTAATTAGGTGACATGCCCATCTTGACAGTGGGGAAGGCAGGCTACGTGACTGATAGGTCTACAAAATCACACAGAACAATAAGGGGGGAGTTTCCTTAAGGACAGGAGAGCAGTAGCAGATGTCTGTTTTACTGTCTCTCCTAGTCTGTTATACCGTGTTCTGTAGGCAGAGTGGTGTTAGTTTTCTGTTGACTTTGAATCTGACTGTAAGCATGGATGAAAGCTGTCAGTCTGGGAGTGTTGGAATGAAACTGGAGAGAGAAGAACATTGTCAGTGGTTTGGGGCATCTAGCCTTGGGGGTTTTATTGTTCTGTTAGGCGTTGTGTGCCACATAAATAGCTGTTTGGCAATGGACTATTTAGAGATGATGACATCAAGCCACATTTTTCTTGGTGCTGGATACCAGTTTGGAAGGGACAACAATCCATAGATTTGGACTGTATTTTTGGGAATACCCTTCATTTATGTATCCCACAAATTAATTATGGAGCATCTCCTGTGACCTTGATACACTGGCAGGCACAGAAGATGCTAAGGATGACTAAGCCATAGCTGTTGCCTTGTGAGGGGCTCACGGCCTAGCAAGAGGCTGTTAAGGCCTGAATCCTTCACAGTTTGTACGTTGAAGTCCTAAGTACTGGTATCTTAGAATGTGACTGTATTTGGAGAGAAGCTCTTTAATAGAGGTAATTAGGTTAAAATGAGGTCTTTAGGGTGGGCTCTACTCCAACATGAGTGGTACACTTACCAGAAGAGGGAATTTGGATACAGACACATGCACAGTGAGAATGCCATTTGAACATGAAGACAGCTGTCTACCTGCAAGCCAAGGAGAGAGGCCTCCTAAGAACTTGACCTTGGGACACCTCAGTCTTGGACTTCTAGCTTGCAGAATTCTGAGAAAATAAATGTCTATTGTTGAACCCGCCCCATCTGTGGTATTTTGTTATGGTAGCCTTAGCAAAGTAACGCAGAGGCCAAAAGGGGAAAAAATACATTTCTAATTTCTACTTCTTTAACTAAGGAAGCAGATCTTGGAACCTCCTCACAATGTGGAAGGTGCTGTATTTTAGCATTCACCTGGCCTTGGATAGTTGGCAAGAACCTACGGATAGTTGCTCTTGATCAGTGATTTTCAACCAGTGTGCTGTGAGAGGATCTTAGGTGTGCCATGAGAACTTGTAAAGATCATTCATTGAATTATTATTCTTTTTTACATTATTTTTTTTTGAGACAGAGTTTCACTATGTTGCCCTCGGTAGAGTGCCATGGCATCATGGCTCACAGCAACCTCAAACTCTTGGGCTGAAGCAATTCTCTTGCCTTAGCCTCCCAAGTAGCTGGGACTACAGGAGCCCACCACAACACCGGACTATTTTTTTGTTGTATTGTCATTGTTGTTTAGCTGGCCCGGGTTGGGTTTGAACCTGCCAGTGCTGGGTGTATGTGGCCAGTGCCCTAATCACTGAGCTACTGGCGCTGAGCCAAATTCAATTATTTTTGAAAGTAGTTGAAAGCACTGTAAGTATATTCTTGTTTTTACTCTTTTTTTGATCAACATAGTTTAAGTGTGCCACGGAAATTTAAGTATAGGTTCAAGTGCGCTGTGAGATTGAAAAGGTTGAAAAACACTGCTCTAGATAATGATGGTCACTATTTACTGAGAGCACTTTGTATTGTCACCAGGTTGTGTGGTTGGCATGTGTGTAAATAAGATCCAGATCTAGACGCTCATGTCTAGTGAGAAGAGATGAGAATGAAAAGAGATAAGTTCAGCAAAGGGTGTTAGCAGTGCTGTAATGGACTGGAGATGTAAAAGTGGGAGTGCTGAGTTTATCTAAGGAGCTCAGGAAAAGCTTCCTAAAGAGGGGATTTGAGCTGAATCTGGAGAGATGAGTGGGTGCTTGCTCAGTAGACAAATTGGGGAAGGTTGTGGAGTGGGGACAGAATGAGTAAAGGTACAGAGGGAGGGGACAGCATCATGTTTGGGACCACCAGGTATGCTGTTGTCTTTGGAGTCGAGGTTACAGGTGGTGCTGACAGGTGCAGGTCAGCAGGGACCACGTTATCAGGGCCTTGTCTATGAAGGTTGCATGGGCAGTGAGGGCCAATGAAAGGGTTTAGGTGGCGGGAGTAACATGGTGACTCTTGAGTTTAGGTATTTTGCACACTGTGGCAGAGAAAGGCGTGGGATATGACATGAGTTCAGGGGATTATAAACATCCTGTTGTGTTAGCTAAGAGAAAGAAGATGAACGAGGGCCATAGAGGAGGCTTGAGGGGAGAAATGGTTCTGAGGAGCAGACGGTCGTGTGCTGGAGCCATGTGTACACATCTCCTCCCAACTCCACCGTCAATGACATCAGGCTGAAATCGGCTATGGTGGATATTAGTATCATAGAAATCAACAAGCCCTGCAAGTCAGTGCTCTGTGTGTGGAGTATTAAATGATTCCCTGCACACCACTGAATGCACCATTAAGAAGGCTGAATTGGTAACCTGTGGGAGGTAGAGGTAAAGGAAGGCGAGATTGCAAGTGATGACCTCCAGGTTGGGGTCTTGGGTGAGTAAGTACGGGGCCATTCTTTGAGACAAGGAAAGCTGAAAATAAATAGGTTTGGGAGAGGAGATAGGGAAGAGGGATTATAAATACAATTTTTGGACCTAATGAGTTTGAAATCTGTGGGAGAGTTCAGTGGGGGATGTATAAGGGGTAGATAAATGCTGAGAATTGGAGCCCAGTGAATGGGGTTTCTGAGCAATTGTCCTTCACTGGTAGGGAAGCCATGGAAGTAAACTCAGAGTGGTAAAGGGATCAGACACAGCTGCTGGGGGACACACCAGCATTTCAGGGACAGAAAGAGAAGGAGGGGCCAGCATAGTGAGGAATGGGCAGTCGTGGAGGAGACAGCCTGCTTTATCCATGTATTAAGATCAGGTCACTTGGGGCGGCGCCTGTGGCTCAGTCGGTAGGGCGCCAGCCCCATATGCCAAGGGTGGCGGGTTCAAACTCGGCCCTGGCCAAACTGCAACCAAAAAATAGCCGGGCGTTGTGGCAGGCGCCTGTAGTCCCAGCTACTCGGGAGGCTGAGGCGAGAGAATCGCTTGAAGCCCAGGAGTTGGAGGTTGCTGTGAGCTCTGTGAGGCCACGGCACTCTACCGAGGGCCATAAAGTGAGACTCTGTCTCTACAAAAAAAAAAAAAAAAATAAAGATCAGGTCACTTGTCTCAAGAGCAGATGCTCCATTGCAGCTTCCCCGAGCTAGCTGTGGGGCTGTGGGGGAGGAATAAAGACTTATAAAATGTACCCTCAGACTCTCCCGTGCTGGTCAGAATTTAAAACACTGTTTTTCTCAACCAGTGTGTTTAGAACACCAGGTAGATAGGATGGAAACATCACAGTACTTTGTACAGAAGAAAGGTAAGCATGTTTCAGCTACAAACACCTATGTATCAGTTCTTACGTATGTTTGTGTATGTTTATGGATCATGGTATAATGTATATGTTTCCTAGTGTGAGTCACAGCAAAAAAAAAAAAAATTGGGTGGCGCCTGTGGCTCAGTGAGCAGGGCGCCGGCCCCATATACCGAGGGTGGCAGGTTCAAACCCAGCCCCGGCCAAACTGCAACAAAAAAATAGCCGGGCGTTGTGGCGGGCGCCTGTAGTCCCAGCTACTAGGGAGGCTGAGGCAGGAGAATCACCTAAGCCCAGGAGTTGGAGGTTTCTGTGAGCTGTGTGACGCCACGGCACTCTACTGAGGGCAATAAAGTGAAACTCTGTCTCTACAAAAAAAAAAAATTGAAAACCATTGGTTGAACTGATTCCCTTGTTGAAAATTTGTACTTTAATGGGAAATCATTCCCACACCTAACATGGTGTCTCCTGGTCAGCTGCTCTCTGATCCAAGTTTCCTTCTTCCAGCTATGAGCTGATGGCAGCATTCCCAGTCCTTATCGAGGATCGGCTGGAATGTCTCTAGTGGTATTTTTTTAGGGCCTGGCTCACTTTCTTTCCCTTTTTGCCAATGAAAACGAACATGTCGTCACAATGAGCTCAGCCCTACTGAGTGTGCCCTGTAACCCTAGATTTTCCCAAGACTATGAAAACCCACTCTTCCATTTAAGTGACTCACACCAGATAAGTCCAACTAGTTTGTTTTCCTATAAGGTCTTTTTTTTTTTTTTTGAGACAGAGCCTCAAGCTGTCGCCCTGGGTAGCGGCGTGCCATGGCTTCACAGCTTACAGCAACCTCCAACTCTAGGGCTCAAGTGATTCTCCTGCCTCCACCTCCCAAGTAGCTGGGACTACAGGTGCCCACCACAACGCCCGGCTATTTTTTGGTTGCAGCAGTCATTGTTGTTTGGCGGGCCAGGGCTGGATTCGAACCTGCCGGCTCAGGTGTATGTGGCTGGAGCCTTAGCCGCTTGAGCCACAGGCACTGAGCCTATAAGGTCTTTTAATTGTAGAACAATATATACTACGCATATCTATGAAGCTTTGATTAAGTTTTAGTTACATGAGTCTGAACTTCATTTATCCTGGAGAATTTCCCCAGTTTGTGATTCTCATCCTTTATGGAAAGAGGTTATGGATGGAAGCCTGGATATTTCTGTTCTTTTTTTTCTTTGTTTTTTTTTTGCAGTTTTTTACCAGGGCTGGGTTTGAACCCGCCACCTCCGGCATATGGGGCAGGTGCCCTACCCCTTTGAGCCATAGGCGCCGCCTAAAGTATCTTTTTTTTCTTTTTTGCAGTTTTTGGCCAGGGGGCTGGGTTTGAACCCGCCACCTCCAGCATATGGGGCCGGCACCCTACTCCTTGAGCTACAGGCGCCACTCGATATTTCTGTTCTTAAAATCAGAAAGGGAATTGAAAGAAAAAGATCATCCTCTAATCACTTATAATCTTGGTTGTGGGGTGTGATTTTGTCACAGATCCCTGGGTTACATCTTTCAGTGGCATTTCTGCGCTGTGTGTCCATCAGAACAGGATGTGAAGGATGTGAAGTATGTCTCAGTCCTTTGAGTCATTCACAGCTGGAAAGTGGGACCTCATCTTCATGAGTCACCTTAACTGATACACTCATTTCAAAGACTTAGCTTGTTTGATGTTAAGACACAAACTGTGGCTTTTAGACTTTGATTTTTTTTGGACAGACATCTCAAAATTTTGTCATCGTTCATTCTATTTCTAAGAAAAAATTCAATCAACAAATGCTTTGATACCTTTTCATGTATACCGAATTCTAGAAAATGTCACAGGGAATATGAAAAGTTAGAAAAACAGACAACAAAGGGCAGTAAGTAGTTCAGTGTCAGGCTCTGCCAGCACGGGCTGTGTGATGTGTGACACGGAGTGAGTTATTTAACCTTTTTGCGCCTTGGTTTCCTCTTATCAAAGTGAAGATGTGTCTACCACATTGGGCTGTTGTGAGGATTAAATAATTAAACACATGAAAAAAATCATAGAACAGTCCCTGGTGCACAGGAAGTCTTCAATAAAAGTTAGCTATTGTTATTACTGTTATTATTAAGGTGTTACCTTTTCTTTAGGGAGTAATTTTAGAAACACCGTAAGCCCACATGAAATAGGAAAAAGACGCAGGAAGTTGGTGACAAGGGAGTGTTGAGAGCTCTGGCACTGTTCCAGATTCTGGAAGGTCAGATGCTAATACAACCCATATCAAATAATGAAATATGTCAGTATTTCATAACAGTGGCTGTCATTTGCTTTCCTGAGTTCCTTTGAAGTAGGAAATAGGACCACCATCCTCACAGGTGAAGCCGTTTGCCCCAGTGAGAGCTGGTGAGCAGTGAGGCAGGCTGCAGCCGCGCGGTCAGCCTGCAGGGCCAGCTCCCTGACAGCTGTTACAGCTGAGCCAGTGTGTTGCAGGCCTCAGGGAACTTAGGCTTTAGGGACACAGGCAGATACATTAAGAATCCAGTAACACTATTGACAATAATTAGCTACGATTGTTGAAAGCAACGTGGCGGAGGGATAACGAGCGTAGACTCTGAGCCAAACTGCTGGGGTTTGATTCCTTTCTTTGCTGCTTACTAGCTGTGTAATCGTGGGTGTTACCTCACGCCTTTATGCCTGATTACTTGTTCATGTTGTGAGGATGAAGTGAGTTAGGATAGCCTGGCACGGTGGCTCAGGGCTGTAATCCTAGCACTCTGGGAGGCCGAGGCAGGTGGATTGCTTGAGCTCAAGAGTTTGAGACCAGTCTAAGAGCAAACCCCATAGAAATGTTAGAATAGAAAAGCTAGCAGTGGGTGGTGCTGTACTCCTGTCTACTGAGGAGGCTGAGGCAGGAGGATGACTTGAGTGCAGGAGTTTCAAGGTGCAGTGAGCTAGGCTGACACCAGGACACTCTAGTCTGGGCAACAGAATGAGGCTCTGTCTCCAAAAAAAAAAAGAAAAAACAAAGACAAGAAATGAGTTAATCCATGTAAAGTGCTCAGCCAGATACAGTGCTAGGTAAGTGTAAGCCGTTGCTACTAGAACTGCTGCTGGGCCTTATTTAATCCTCAGGCCATTCCTGTGAAGGCTTTCCCGGCAGGAAACCGAGGCTTTGGGCACTTAAATAATTTGTGAAGGCCTCCTGGCAGTGGGCCAGAAGGGCGGGCACAGCGCTCCAGTTCTGTTTGCTCCTGGTGCTGTGCTCCTAACATTAAGGTGTTACTGCCTTTTCTGAATATGATGTCGACTATGATATGTGCTGTAATTACATTTATACAAAGTACAAAACAGCCAGGAGCTTTATTGGTGGGGGAGGGGTTTCTAAAACTTAGTAACGGGGCAGGGAGAAGTGGTAAGATTCGAAAGCCACTTCCCCAAAGAGAAAACCATGGGGCAGATGGCTTAAGGCAGGTCCCACCAGTATCGGGGACCAGTGTCCCATTCTTTTGATCAGTGACAGGACGTCTGATAGAAGGGCATCGGGATATCTGAGCTTTAACTGCTGTAGCCTCACTATATTGAAAGACCTTCTGCCCCTGAGATTTGGCTGTAAGTGGACACACTGACTTGGACGTAGAGCCTCAGGCTGGCCTGTGATGAGCTGGGTACCATCAGCCCTCTGGATCCCGGGAGGGAAAGCAAAAGCAAGACTGAGCCTTGGCATCTGTAGCACAGTGGTTAGGGTGCCGGCCACTGGGGTTGAACCCAGCCCAGGCCAGCTAAACAACAATGACAACTGTGACAAAAAAATAGCTGGGTATTGTGGTGAGTGGATTGCTTGGGCTCAGGAATTCAGGACTAGCTTGAGGAAGAGCAAGACCCCGTCTCTACTAAGAAAAAACTAGCCAGGCATTGTGGCAGGTGCCTGTCCCAGCTACTTGGGAGGCTGAGTTAGGACGATCGCTTGAGCCCAAGAGTTTGAGGTTGCTGTAAGCTCTGATGTCATGGCACTCTACTCAGGGCAACAGAGCAAGACCGTCTCAAAAAAACAAAACAACACAAAAAAAAAACTTTTCTCTTAGCTAAGCCCCATTAGATATAAATCATCAGAAGGCCGCTGAGAACATTGCTCAGACAGAGGCATCGTGATCCCACATTTGACATGAGTGTGAAGATGGAGATGATGAGACCTCAGTAGTAAAGTCCTTGCAAGATGTTTTAAAAGGGCCAGTTAATGTTTTTGAGAAGTCAGGAAAATTAAAAAGTCTTACTTTCGGGCGGTGCCTGTGGCTCAGTCGGTAAGGTGCCAGCCCCATATACCGATGGTGGCGGGTTCAAACCCGGCCCTGGCCAAACTGCAACCAAAAAAAAAAAAGTCTTACTTTCAGCTGAAACATAATAGGAAATATTAAAACAATCTTTTTCTCACGGTTTTGAATGGAAAGGGGTTGATTGGCTTCCTTTCTGTTGCCAAAACGTCACTGATTATTTTTTCTCTCACCTCCTTTTCTTTTTTTTGGTGGTTTTTGACCAGGGCTGGGTTTGAACCCGCCACCTCTGGCATATGGGACTGGCGCCCTGTTCCTTGAGCCACAGGCACCACCCAACTCTCTCACCTCCTTTTCACAAAGGCTCTCAGCTCACTGCCTTGTACCTATTTCCACCTATTTCTAGATATTTCCAAAGTTTTCACTTGTACCCAGAAGTCTGGGCCTGTCAGGCATCCTGTTGGCCGTCTCTGCGTCCTGAGTATTCCATTCTCTTCTCTTGCTGTCTTTGGGCTGTCTCTTATTTGCTGAGCAACTTGGAGGCAGCTGTGTCCATCTGTGCCCACATCATGTTGAAATCGTGGTCTCTGCTTGAGCTCTGATGGTGAAGCTCCAGGCCAACAAGGCCTTGTTCTGTGAGGAAGTGGGGAGAAGACCCAGGCACCCCACTGCGCCACCCTTCTTTAGCTGAGGATCTGCAGCCTTGCTGTGTGTGTTCCTGCTGAAAGCAGTGCTTGTGATTTCGGTCAGCACCTCCTCTCTCCCTAGGACTGAGGCACGGGCTTTGGGGTGGGACAGAAACTTCTCTGCCTTCTCCATTTCCCCATCTCTCTTCCTGAGCTTGGCCATATAGCAGAGACTGGGGGGCTTGCCTGTTTATTGAAAAAATGTCAGTTAGGCTGGGCACGATGGCTTACACCTGCACTTGGAGAGGCCAAGGTGGGAGGATTATTTGAGGCCAGGAATTTGAGACTAACCTGAGACACCTAGTGAGACCTTGTCTACAAAACAAATAGAAAAATTAGCCAGACATGGTGGCACACACTTGTAGTCCCAGCTACTTGGGAAGGTGAGGGCAGAATACTGGTTGAACCCGGGGCTTTGAGGTTGCTGTGAGGTGTGATTATACCACTGCACTCTAGCCCAGGCAATAGTTAAGACCTTGTTTCAAAAAAAAATTTTTTTTTTCAGTTAAAGGTATACCATTCTTTATTACACCCCCTTTAACTGAAAAAAAAAAAAATACACATTTTAATTTAAAACTGAAATATAAATACATTTTTGTTTTAATTATTGGTGTTTTGCGACAGAGTCTCATTGTGTTGCCAAGACTAGAGTGCCGTAGCCTCAGCCTACCTCACGGCATCCTCAAACTCTTGGCTCAGCCTCCCATGTAGCTAGGACTATGGGTGCCCACCACAATGCATGGCCAATTTTTCCATTTTTGGAAGAGGCGGGATCTTGCTCTTGCTCAGGCTGGTCTTGAACTCCTGAACTCAAGTGATCCTAGTGCCTCCGCCTCCCAGAGTACTAGGATTACGGCATGAGCCACCCACCGCACCTGACCAGAAATATGCATTTTTAAAACATACTCTTTTTTTTTTTTAACCACTTCTAGGAAATCAGGAAGATTAAAAAAAACAACACTCTTAACGTAAAATCCTTTTCTTTGAGTGTAAGTCATAGAGTTCTATCAAGTCTTTCTTGTGTAATCACAACTTTAATGCATAATTATAGATTTTATTTCTTTGAAAACCCCAGATATATGAAATGAAGGTTTAAATATATTTTTTCTAATCTCCTAGAGTCATCTTGCCTACACGTAATTTTCTTTGTCTTTTTTTTTTCGTCACTCACCCTCACTGTCTTTCCAAAGCAGTCAACCTAGTTTCCACAGCAGTAATAACTCCTGGTTTTACACTCATCAGCTCATGTTCCTTTGAAACACGTAATTAGAGTGACAGATACAGTTGCCACAGAAAGGTTTGGGAGCAGACATGATGCCTTCTAGGGGATGTGGCACCATGAGAGCAGCTGGGTGTCCCTGAGCCCTCGTGACCAGCAGCAGCAGGTGGGTGGTGGGCTTGGGGGGGCCCTAGTGAATCAGCCGCTGCAGGCTGATCAGCGGGGTCTACTGTGGAAACCACGTCCCTGTTGTAATTCTGCCCCATGAGGCCTCATGCAGACCTGTTCACGTGAAGTGACGGATTTAGGGCGTGGCCTGGTTGCTCAGACACGCTTAGGCAGCACCTCCAAAGTAGGCCAGACTCTAAGTACTTGTGATTTTCAAAACATTTCAAATACACTAAACTGTTTTCTTGCCTCCGTGGATGAACAGGACTATCCTGCCTGTGTTCATGTATAAACCAGTTGATTTCCAAACTTACATCACAGGGTCACAGAGAAACAGGGCTTCTGTTTTTTTAGAGGTGAAAACCGCCTTTCTGGAGGTGGGGCTCAGCCAGACCTTAAAACTTACCTTTGGCTTTGGTGCCACCAAGTGGTTATTTTTGAGATGCCACTTTTGAGACGATGGCTTGGCAGATACACAGGCATAATAATGTTGAAAAATCTGGGATGAATCGGCAGATTACAGAGGATTTTTAGGGCAGTAACATGATTCTGCGTGATACTACCGTGGTGGGTAGATATTATTATACATTTCCTCAGACCCACGAGAACATACAACACGGGCAGCGAGTCCTGACGTAAACTGTGGACTTCGGGTAACAGTGATGAGTCAGTGCAGGTTAATCACTGTCACTGATGAGCCACTGTGGTGTGGGAGCTTGATGATGCCGCAGACTGTGTGCACATGGGGACAGGGCTGTACTTTCTGCTGTTTTGCTGTGAACCTGAAACTGCTCTAACAAATAAAATTTATTAATAAATGTGGCCCGTGTTCCATAGGTTTTCTGTTGTACCTCCTGCTATTGTGGGTAGGAACAAGATATGACAGAGAGCAGGTTGGGGGAGGCCGGCTGGCTTCTCAGACAAGAGACACTACCTTCATGAAGCCCCCACTTTCCAGAGACTGGGTCCTTAGCCGTGTGAGTCTCAGAATCCTTCTCCCCTTCCCCCATGTATTGAGAGTTGTTCTTTTCTTCAGGGCTCTCATACTCAGCAAACTTATAAGAGACACTTGTGGGTAAGTCAGGATGCCAATATATTACTTTCCAATTAGAAAGGTGTGTGTAGTGGTGGGCCTTGACACAGGTGTTAGATGAGCTGTTCATTTCCCACCCTGTAGGAAATTTACCTGGGGCAGGGTGTGGTGGCTCACATCTGCAATCCCAGAACTCTGGGAGGCTCAGGACCAGCCCGAGCAAGAGTGAGACCCCGCCTCTACTAAAAATAGAAAAGCTAGCTGGGCATAGTGGCATGTGCCACTATAGTCTCCCAGCTACCCAGGGGGCTGAGGCAAGAAGATTGCTCAAGCTCAAAAGTTTGCAGTTACCATGAGCTATGACACCATGGCACTCTACCCAGGGCAACAGAGTGTGAGATTTCTGTCTCAAAAAACCAAACCAATACAAACCAACAACAACAATAAAATAAAAAAAGGAAATTTATGTGGGAAGACAAATTACACAGAAGGTTGCTTGGTGAGCTCTCAGTGGGATGGTTGTGTGTATGAGGGGGCTGCTTATCTTCGGGTTAGTACTAACTGAGGCTGTTTCACCACTTCAGGGACATACATGACTCTGGGCTGGCAGAGCTGGCAGCACTCAGGTTGCTGGGCAGTACAGAATCCCAGGCAGTGCTGATGACAGAAAGACTTAAATCTTTTTCTTTGGGCTCTTTTTGAAACTCTTCAGTGAGCACATGAGAATCCTTTCTTCCTTCAGACAGGACACCATGTAACTGGCAAGGCCGCCGCTGTGTCTGAGCTCTGGTGTCCTGAGAATCTGTTTGGTCACCAGGATAAGCACTTGGGTGTTCCCACAGTTCCTTGGCCACCTTTTATAGGGGTAGCTGGTGTTCTCACTGGCCACCTTTTGCTTAGGGGTAGCTGGTGTTCTCACTGCACGGTAATTTTTAATAATTTCATTTTCAGAGGAAAACTTAATGTCTTGGGCAAATCTGTGCTTCTGAAATGTAGGTTAAAATTAATAAGCAAAATCCTTGATTACTTTGGCATAGATTCCCAATAACAAAACAGTGCTTGGCTGAAGATGAGAATTACCCTACGTGCTGAGTGAGTGAGAATGCTTTCCTGCGTGCTACTCCAAGCCCTGTGTTGGGAGATCTGCATAGACCCACCCTCACTCCTGTTGCCAGCCTGCCCTGGGCCTCCTCCCTGAGCTCAGCTGTCTTTAATTCTTTGGTGCAGCACCCCCCCCACCCCCACCCCCACCACCTGGCCCTGTTGCATACAGTCCTCAGTTCAGGGCACTAGGGTTGTTTCTAGGGGTTGTAAATTGGTGGACTCTGACCCACAGATCTCTTTTATTTTTGCCAATATATTGTTTTTAAGTTTTACTTAATTGTCTAAGCTTAAAAAACTTAAAAAATCAAGAGATTCAAACTCTGAGTATCCAGTTTCTTTGCAGAAATGTCGATCTGGCTGTGCAGGGCCTGCATTCCCACAGGGCAGTGGACTTGTGGGAGGGGCCTAGAGAGGGCCCATCCCTTCCTCCCTGCCCTCAGTCCCCACCTTCCCTTTCCCTCATCTGTGTGACTGCTTGGTATGGGGGTCGGGGAGGTGATTCTTGGTTAGAAATCAAAAAAACAAAATAAAACACAACAGAAAAAAAAAAAAAACAAGCGTAAGGGAAGCAGTGGCTTCCCGTGGACCCTTGCTCCCTGTTCATGTCCTTGCGGTGGGCGGGGAGCTCCTTCCTTGGAACCTGCTCCCAGCCTCTATTCCTTTAGGACTCTGCTTCTCTTACTTGGTCACCTGTAATTTTATTGATTGTGCTTCCAAGAGGTATAGGGTGGAGTGTTGTTGAGGAAAACGCGATGGAATGTGGTCTGTATCCACATGACCTGGTTTTAAGTCCCAGCCTCTCTTCTTACTGAGTTCAAGTCCCTTATCTGTGAAACATGCCTGTGCTTGCTATGTATTAAATGGGAATTTGTGGATAAAACATCAAGCGGTGCATTTTACAAGGGTACATGTGAGATTTACTAAGTGTAGAATATAAATGTCTGAATACAATAACTAAGAAAATGCGGTGAAGGCTATGTTAACCAGTTTGATGAAAACATTTCAAATGGTATATAAAAACAGCACATTATACCCCAAGATTGCATTAATGTACACAGCTATGATTTAATAAAAAAAAAATCAAGCAGAGGGTAGGTCCTTAAATAATAGTGCCTCTGTCCCTCTCTTCTCTTAAGACACAATTCTTTTTTTTTTTTTTTGTAGAGACAGAGTCTCACTTTATGGCCCTTGGTAGAGTGCCGTGGCCTCACACAGCTCACAGCAACCTCCAACTCCTGGGCTTAAGCGATTCTCTTGCCTCAGCCTCCCGAGTAGCTGGGACTACAGGCGCCCGCCACAACGTCCAGCTATTTTTTTGTTGCAGTTCGGCCGGGGCCGGGTTTGAACCCGCCACCCTTGGTATATGGGGCCTGCGCCTTACCGACTGAGCCACAGGTGCCACCCTTAAGATACGATTCTTTTCCTTCTTTGTGACCTTGAGAAGGTTAGCTGCAAGAAAACAGCGGAACCCTTCCCTTCCCTTCCCTTCCCTTCCCTTCCCTTCCCTCCCCTCCCCTCCCCTCCCCTCCCCTCCCCTCCTTTCCCTTCCCTTCCCTTCCCTTCCCATCTGTCTCAGGCTGTCACCCTGGTAGAGTGCCATGGTGTCACAGCAACCTCCAACTCCTGACCTTCCCTTCCCTTCCCTTCCCTTCCCTTCCCTTCCCTTCCCTTCCCTTCCCTTCCCATCTGTCTCAGGCTGTCACCCTGGTAGAGTGCCATGGTGTCACAGCAACCTCCAACTCCTGACCTCAAGCCATCCTTGAAAGGGGGGCACTCGACCGGCAAAGATCTCACAGATCACCAAGTACGAAAGGTTTTTATTGGCGAGGGAGGGATGCTGCAGAGCAGCACCAAGGAGGAGAGAAAAGAGAGAGAGAGGAAAGGGGGGGAGATACGGGGAAAGAGAGGAGAGAGGGCAGGGGAGAGAGAGAGCACGCATGCGAGAGAGAGCTGTATAGGTTCGGTTAGGGGAAGTCTTAGAATGGTGATGGGATGGTAGAATAGCCAATAAGGAGTTACTGCTCTGGCCGGAAGAGGCGTTAGGGGCAGGCCATAAGTTTGAAATTTTCAGCGGGTAGCTAATCTTGGTCTGTAGAAAGCAGGAGGGGCTTTTCTGGGGGAGGGGCTTTCTCTGGGGCAATTACCTAACATTCCTCCCTTCTTGATATGTTAAAAATAGGGGGTTGGCCTTGGGATAGGGGACGTAGAGTTCTCTCTTCTGTAGCTTCTTCCTGCTGAGAGGGGCTCTTAGTTTCAATTGGCCAACTAGAGGACGATTATGATTTTTTTTGTTGGGAAATGTAAGTTTTTGTCCTTTTAGCGGTGGTTGTTTAGAAGTGGTTTTTAGGAAAGTCTTGTGGTTCAGAGTAGCGTAGTCCATTCACGAAGAACAGTTTCTCTTGGTGTAGGTTTGGGGTACTAATTGAGTACCTGTTGAGATAACTTTGAGAGTTGAGTTTGAATAAAATGAGTTATTGAGTAGGAAATGTTAGCTGTTCCTGTGTCTATGTTAGCCGTGATTTTCACCGTTGTTAGTAAGGGAAGTATGGCAACTTGGGCGGTTCATTTAACATGGGTTGTTGGATAGAGAGAAAGAGGAGGCAATGGAATGGGTTCATTTTCTGTAATAATTTTAAAATTAGGTAGTAACATAACTACAGAACAGAGACTCTGAATGTGGATTGGGGGAATTGGGTATAGTTTTTTTGCAGAGAAACTGGAAGGAAGGATAACACTTTCTGTGTAACTTCTTTTTTGGTTTGAAAGGGAAAGTGACTATATTAGAGCACTTTGATGGGTTTCGGCCTGGTAGGGGAGTGGTGCCAGTAAAGTTGAAGCAAAGAGGGTATGACTGGATGACTTGATTGAGTGTGGGTACAAAAGGTTTAGTTTCATGTGTGTCAGTTGTTAAATTAAGAGATGTGGGGTCTGAAAGGTTGAGAGATAAAATGTTAGGAATTATGATTGGGGTGGTTTGAAGTTTACTATGTAAGAGACCTTGAAGATTTAATCCAATCCAGCAGCCCAGTTTATATTTAGGGTGATGTTTTAAAAGCGAGTATGTTTGTAAGATGGAATCATAGGTTAGATTAAGATTTAGTTGGGGTGTGAGGGTGGAGAGATAGAAACTTCGGATATGATTTTGGCTGAGTTTTAATGATTTTGATAATATCTGTTAAAGGAGGGGGAATAAATTTTGCTTTTTCTTTTGTGATTGTAAATTCCGAATATGTATTTTCTGGACCCCATTTCCTCTATGTTCTTATTTCCCACTTTTGTCCCGTAAGCCAACTAGGGTCATTTAGTTTTAATACTGTTATGGTGAGTTTGTAAAAGTATGGCCAAGGGCGTGGAAAAGTAGTTGTTGATAGTTGTATATCGGTGTCAGTGACCTTCCAGGGTCTATGGATTCACAGCCCCAATTGGCATATTCTTGTCTACATTTTGAGTTAGGATTTTGAGTACTGCAAGCATATATTTGGAGAGTGTAGTTTATATAATAATGTTTGCCTAAAGATACTAAGGGATATGAACCATCTTTAAGTAATTTATACAAGGTGACATTAAATAATACATTAGAGTGATTTGATTTTCTAGTTAATGTTTTGTCAATAGAGGTGTGATATGACTTTTAGGTGTTAGACCACGAGTCGATGTGTAATTTCCATGTTTCTTCCCAGTGGCCAGAGAGTGAGAGATGTTGAGGGTTTTGTAATTGAGACCCGAAAGTATTAGGAGAGGTTATTAGGAATAAGAAAATTATGAGAGGCATTTTAGGAAGGTAAGAGAATACTTTATGAACATGGAGTAAAGGGATAGAAAGTATTTTGTTTTTGTGATTATGGTGGAGTGATTGTGATTGGATTAATCTTAAAGAGTAATATTAGGAGTATAGTTATTATTACTATGAAGATGTCTATTGGTGAGCATTGAGGTAATGATTAAAATTTTATGAGACATATCTTTTAGAGCATTGGGACCTCAGGTGGAGGATGAATTTCAGTTTCCTGGACCTCTGGAATCCGAGTGAGTTTAAGTTTCAGGGGGCCTGTTTCTTGGGCTGAATATGAGGGAAGATTTTCAGGTGTCATTTGTTGACCTGTAGTAATAGTTGGATTAAGGAAAGGCTTAATGTGAGATATATGAAACCATCCACGAAATGAGGCTAATTTTACTGCAGTGGGTGTTGATAAAATTACTCTATGAGGTCTTTGCCATTTTGGCTCAAGTGGTTTTTTGGGATGATTAGGAGGAGCTACTAGAACTTGATCTCCTGGGTGAAAGGAGGTGGGTAATGAAGGTGTTGGGATAGGAAGAAGCGTGTCTGTTTGTTTCCATAAAAGGGATCGGATATACTGAAGAAGAGAGGATAAGATGGAGGGAGACAATGGGCTAGCTGATGGTGTAAGTCCTGGAGGAAGAATGGGTCTACCAAACATTAATTCAAAAGGAGAGAGGTTGGAGGGTTTCTTTGGAAGGGAATGTAGGTGTAGAAGTGCCAGGGGTAGAAGAGTGATCCAGTCTAAGTGAAGTTCAAGGGAAAGTTTGAATCTGGATCTGTTAGACCTCTCAGTCTAAGATTGAGGATGGAAAGGAATATGGAAATGGCAGGGTATACCTAAGGCTTTGGTTAAGGTTTGAGAAACGGTGGAGGTGAATTTAGGTTCATTGTCGGACTGTAAAGAACAGGGGATTCTAAAGCGGGGAATAATGTCTTGGAGTATGATAGAGGCAACAGTGGTAGTTCTTTTGTTTGTAGTAGGAAAGGCTTCAATTCAACCTTAGTATCTACTAATACTAAGAGGTATTTATAACATTTGATTTTAGGTATGTGTGTAAAATTAAGTTGCCAGTCTGTTCCAGGAAGAAGTCCCCTAGCCTGGTGAGTTGGAAAGTGTGGGAGGCGACACTTTGTGGGTTGGAGCGCTGGCAGATTTCACAGGATGATGTAAGTTGATTCAGAAACTCTGAATCTATTTGTGAGAGAGGAAAGAAAGTTTTAGGAAATTGTAGTAAAGTTTGAGAGTTGGGGCGAAATAACTTGTGGAGATAGATGAGGAGGTCGTGAGTGGGAGGTTGATTTGTTTCTTCGACTGTAGCAGAGATAGGAGTAGAAATAAGTAGGAGGTGAGAGGAGGTGTCAGGAGATGATGGTTGGAGAGCAGCCATACATGCTGCGCGGTCGGCTCTGTTATTACCCTTTGATATAGGTGAGTGGTTAGATTGATGTGAATGGTAATGAACAATGCCTATAGTTTTAGGCAATTTAGAAGTTTTTAGTAGTTTGATAATAAAGTGAGAGTTAAGAGGTCTTTCTTGTATGTTGGAGAGGTAAGGGGGAAGAGCGTCTAGTGTTTGAAGGTAATCGTGAGTGGGTGACGAGTCAGAGGGAGTAGGTAAGAGGGATGTAGGATTTAGTGTGGACATGTGTTAAAAGATAATGATAGGTCAGATAAGAGAGGTTTGAAGGTTAAGAATGCAGTATGGTGGCAGGGGTTGAAGATTTTGTGTGTCAAAAGATCAGATAGAGAAGGAGGGGATAAGACAGTAGTAAGGGAATTAAAAGTGAGTTTCTTGGATTCTTGTATTAGAGTAATTGTGGCTGCCAACGTCTTGAGATAAGGGGTTTAGCTTTGAACAGTGTGATCTGTTTTGAGAGATAAGTAATTGGAGTAAAGGTGGGGCCTAGTTGATGTTTAAGTACGTCGAGAGAAAATATATGATTTTTTTTTGTAATATATAGGAGGAAGTGGTGAGAAAGATTAGGAAGGTGGAGGGCTGGAACTTTTAATAAAGCACACTGTAGAGATTAAAAGAAATGGAAATGGAGGTTAGGAGAGGCTTGTGAGGGTTATTTCGAGTAGTATTATATAAAGAGCAGTAAGGAGAGAAAAGTTGGGAATCTATGCTCTGAGGCATCCAGCTAATTCTAAACAGGAGAGGAGTTCTTGTTCTGTGGTGGGTAGAGGGAAGTTGTGAAGAATGCTTTTTTTGTCTGTGGTCATAGTTTTGAAGTTTGGGGATAAAAGGATATTAAAGTACATGACATTCTGCTGGAATAATTGAACTTTTGAGGGAGAGATTTGATATCTCCTATTTGCAAGGAAATTAAAGAGGGAATAGGTGTTTTGCTTAGAGTCATGAACGGTGGGATTATAGCGTAGGAGGTTATTGACATACTGAATTAAGGTTGAAGGAGAGGGATTATAGGATTGGAGGTCTCGTGCTAATGTTTGGCCAAATAAGTGGAGGTTGTCATGAAATCCCTGGGTGAGTACAGTTTAAGTAAGTGGGAAGAAGTCTGAGAAGTAGGGTCAGTCCAGGTGAAGGCAAATAGGTTCTGGCAATGAGGGTGTAAGGGAATGGAGAGGAAGGCATCTTTGAGGTCTAGTATGGAGAAATAAGTTGTTTAAGGTGGGATGGTTGATAGGAGGGTGTATGGATTAGGGACTACTGGGTGTATAGGAATGAGCATAGAGTTAATGAGTTTTAGATTTTGTATTAAGTGATAGGTGCCATTAGGTTTTTTAATTGCTAGTATGGGAGTAGCAGGTTGGAAACCTCCCCCCCTCCTTTTTAGGAGATTTTGTATAATAGGTGAGAGTTCCAGGAAACTAGATTGGGAAGTAGATATTGATGTTGAGAGGGAAAAATAGAGGGGTCTTTTAGTTTAATAAGAATTGGAGAGTAGGAGGCAATTGAGGGAGTTTTAGTATCCTAAATTTTAGGATACTAAATGCTCTGGTGGAATGGGCTAGGGCGACGAGTCTATTATAGGTTGGGAAAGGATGAGGGAGAGTGAGGCAGAGGGAGATAAGTCAGCATTTATCAATTTAAGATCAAAAGTTAGGGCGGTACTTAATTTGGAAAGTATGTCACGTTCCAGAAGGGGAACTGGACAGAAAGGTAACTTTAAAAAGGAATGTATAAATGAGAAATTGCCAATTATGCAGTGTAAAAAAGGAGTTTGTTGTAGACGGTGGGAAAAAACCTTTACTCAGACAATAAGAGGTGGGCGACAGGGAGGTAGGACCACTGAACTCTTTAAGAACTGAGACACTAGTTTTTGTGTCTAATAGAGAGGCGATCATCCTACCTGCCACCATCAGGGTTACTCTTGGCTCCATAAAGGTAATCTTCGTCGAGTGAGAGAAGCCAGGGTCCTGTTAGTCTTCAGAAGAGGCAACTCCCAGTAAGTCTGCTTGTAGGTGCTGTGGGTTGGCTGGCCCCCAGGTCCTCTCTGAGCCAAGGGGCAGTCAGCCTTCCAGTGACCCTTTTTTTTTGCAGAGAGGGAATGGCTGTGGCAGAGGTTTGGGATTGGGGCAACGTATTACCCAGTGGCCTTCTCCATCGCATTTGTAGCATGATTCAGGTGGTTGAGTCATGAAGCCGTCTTTGGTCCCTGATTATGTAGGTAGGTTAGGAATGATGGCCTTAGAGACACTGTAATGTTTTAGATACTATAATGTTTAATGATACTATAATGAGCTAGTATTTGATAATTTTGGGTTTGAGATTTTTTATTTTCTCTTTGGAAAATATCATCTCGTCCCATGTAAACTTTAAAGGCCATGTTTAAAATTATAGCCTGGGGTGCCAGGGGTCCATGCTCCAAGCGCTTTAGCTTAAGTTTGATGTCGGGGCAACTTTGGTTAAAGGCATAAGTTATGAGAACATTTTTCCCCCTCTATTGTTTCAGGATTTAAGTTAGTATATTTAATAAAGGCCTCGGTAAGGCATTGGAGGAAAGCTGAAGGATTTTTAGACTTATCTTGTATGATTTCCTGTAATTTATTATAATTGATAGGCTTTTTGGCGGAAGCTCTAAGTCCACAAAGAATGTAGGTAATAAAAATGTTTCTGTTTTTTCTTTCTTTTTTTTTTTATTTACTTTTATTAAACCATAGCTGTGTACATTAGTATGATTGTGGGGCACCACACACTTGGTTCATAGATCGTTTGACACATTTTCATCACATTAGTTAACATAGCTTTTGTAGCATTTTCTTAGTTATTTTGCTAAGACCTTTACATTCCACATTTACTAGGATGCACATATACCCAGAAGACCAAAAATCACACCATAACAAAGATATTTGTATCAGAGTATTTATTGCAGCCCTATTCATAATTGCTAAGTCATGGAAAAAGCCCAAGTGCCCATCGATCCACGAATGGATCTGTTTTTTCTTAGTATTATTATTATAATTCCAATTTGGAATTAGGGACTGGGAGTTAGGGACTGTAGTGTTACCTGTATGATGCTTATTGTTTGATATATGAAATTGATTTGCTGCCTCTTTCGCCCTGTCCCACACTTGTTTGCACTCATCAGAGGTTAAGGTATTGGTTAAAATAATAAAAACAGTGCTCGCTTCGGCAGCACATATACTAAAATTGGAACGATACAGAGAAGATTAGCATGGCCCCTGCGCAAGGATGACACGCAAATTCGTGAAGCGTTCCATATTTTTTAATAACAATTAAGTTTATGGGGGGGGGGAAGCAGAAAGAGGGATGGGGGGAGGAGGGTGGGGCCTTAGTGTGTGTCACACTTTATGGGGGCAAGACATGATTGCAAGAGGGACTTTACCTAACAATTGCAATCAGTGTAACTGGCTTATTGTACCCTCAATGAATCCCCAACAACAAAAAAAAATAATAATAATAATAAAAACACTATGCCAGGTAAGTTGATAGGATATAGTAACACATTGTTATATGGGGTACTGTAGGATTATTATATGGAGGAGCTGGAGGGAGAAAGGGATAAAGAGGTCCAGAAGACTTTGTTGGAGCAGCCAGAAGTGAACTGAGAGATCATAGGGAAGCACTGAGCGCTAGTTGGAGGGGAGGAGTTAGGAGATGAGCTCAGATTGGTTGACGGGGAAGTAGGAGGGACAGAGGGTGGAGGCAATTGTGTGGTTGAGGGAGGAGTCGAATATTGTGGGGCCAGAGTAAGAATTACTTCCATTTTGGAACTAGTGGAGCTGGTCTGCATGGCAGAGGTTTATTTGCCAGGTTGAATAGGTTTGGTTTAGGGAGATAGAAAGTAGGAGAGCCTTTTGTTATGAGAATTTTGGAATTATCCAAACATAAATTAGGCTTGGTTCTAAGATATGAGAAGCCCTGAACGTAGGGGACCTTGTTCCATTTGCCAAGGTGCTTATAATAGTTGTATAAGTTTTGAATTAAAGAAAAATTAAATAAAGTGGTTAAACCTGGGTAGAGAGTTTCTTAATTCTTCTAGGTGGCGTAAGAAGCAGCCCAGAGGGAGTTAGGTGGGCTAGAATGGCTTGCACTCATGGCAATTCGTTGCAGAAATAAAGCGTGAGTAGAATCTTCGTTACTTTGTTGCTGGCGGAGAACACAGACTAGGCCAGTCCTCACTGTACTGTAGAGCAGTGTCAGGCCCTTGAGGCTGTGGAGAGCTTGAGACCTGGCGCCAGGAATTTTCATGTGAAGGCGTGGAAGCTCTGCGCTAAGCCACACAGGTTAAGGGGAATAGGGAATTCAAGTCTTGAGAAACGGGTGAATCGCCAGGAATGTAAGCAACTCAGCCCACGATTAGGGAAAATTTACTCCCATAGGGGTTCTCACCAAGTCTGGATGAGACTGGTGTTGGGTCCTTGTTGGAGTGCTTTGGCGGATGGACACAAACTGATGCCTGAGCATTGGAAATGCGAGAAGAGGATGGGGGCCCCCAGGAGCTAAAACCCTGTGGAAGGGGTATTAGCTACCCTTGGGAGTGTTCCCTAATTTCATCCCGCTTCTGACACCAGATGAAGTGGGGGCACTTGACAGGGAAAGATCTCACAGACCACCAAGGCTTGTATGAAAGGTTTTTATTGGCGAGGGAGGGATGCTGCAGAGCAGCACCAAGGAGGAGAGAAAAGAAGAGAAAGAGAGGGGAAAAGAGAGAGAGAGAGGAACGGGGGGGCGGGGGGGGGAGAGACTGGGAGAGAGAGGAGGGGAGAGAGCTGTATAGGTTCGGTTAGGGGAAGTCTTAGAATGGTGATGGGAGGGTAGAATAGCCAATAAGGAGTTACTGCTCTGGCAGGAAGAGGCGTTAGGGGCAGGCCATAAGTTTGAAATTTTCAGCGGGTAGCTAATCTTGGTCTGTAGAAAGCAGGAGGGGCTTTTCTGGGGGAGGGGCTTTCTCTGGGGCAATTACCTAACAATCCTCTTGCCTCAGTTTTTCTATTTTTAGTAGGGACAGGGTCTGGCTTTTGTGTAGGCCGGTCTCGAACTTGCGAGCTCAAGCAATCCACCCGCCTGGGCCTCCCAGAGAGCTAGTCCCTTTTTACTCTTCTAATATGTCCCATGGTTCCATTTTTCTTCCTTGTAACTTTCAGTCTTTCCCATCTGCACCTTTCACATATCCCCTTTCCTGACAATCGGAACTGTCTCACACAGACTCCCACATGAGAATAATGGACGCAGGTGAATTTATTTTATTTTGGGAAATTCTATAAGGAGGCAAATGTTTTATCAAATCTCTACAATAATGATCTCTACCTTTGTGATAAGAACTAAGTGAGCTTTCACAGCAATCTGTTGGACTTCTTCCTGAATATGTGTATCTTTCCCCACTCTTTGTGTGTTTATAGAAATACAGCCAAGGTCAAAAGCTGGAAAGTCACTAGCAGAAAAGTTGCCAGAAGGAGAAAAAGTTACTGAAAGAGAAACTCTTCGCCTGAGGTCAAAAGGACCTGCAAAAGTAGAAGAAATGGTATGTTACATTCATTTACTTCTTATTCTGCTTGGAAATGTTTAGATAGTTTTGTTTATTAGAGCTGGAAATAAAGGTAAAATCACAAAGTTCATAAAATGCCATTCATTCTTTGTTTTTTTTTAGTTTTTGGCTGGGGTGGGGCTTGAACCCACCACCTCTGGCATATGGGGCCGGCACTCTACTCCTTGAGCCACAGACCCTGCCCCATAATGCCATTCATTCTAATCAAAGCATGGACTTGTAGTTCATTGTTTATTTAAACCATATGGAGATTACTGAAGGTGTTTAAGGCGGAACATAGGAACTAAGTGTGGGAGAAGAGACTGTGACCTACAGATGTTCTCAGCTGCCTTCAGATGACTTTTCTAGAACCTGTAGCCATCTGGACTGTCTACAAACCTGAAAAGAAGTTGCCTTGTGTATGAGTAAAGATATTTGAGAATGAAAGATTCCATCTGTGAATGCTCTTCTCCAGTGAAACTTTCCGCACACATCTTTGACTCTTTCTTGTCCCACACCCCTCCATCAGCAGATCCTGGGGGACCTCCCTCAACACGAGGCCAGAATCCAATGACACTCACCCCCTCTGCCCCATCACGTGCCCAGGCAGTGTCGTCTCCCCTGGACATGGCAGTGACCTCCTGTTTAGTCTCCTTGGGCTCCTCCTTGCCTCTTTCCACCCGTGCTCAGCAGCAGCCAGAATCATCTTTTCCCAATACAAGGGAGATTTTGTCACTTTCCCATTCACAGCCCTGGGTGGCTTCCCATGTCTTTCAGAATAAAAGCTGAAGTCCTCAGAGTGACCAACATGGTCTGACCCCTCATTTCTTCTCTGGTCTCACTTCCCACCACACCAGCCTGGCTTCCCCTGCTCTGGTCTCCTCACTGTCCTCAGCTGCTGCGGTTGTATCCCCACCCAGGCTCTGCCCTGCTGGCTTCTCAGCCTGAGCGGGTCCCCCATTCATCTGTGTGGGCTGCTCCCTCGCCTTTGTCAGGTCCCTGCCTATGTCACCTGCCTCACAGGCCTTTTCTGAGTGTCCTGTGTGAGCAGTGATTCCTCTGTCCCTCCCACTGCCCGCTCTTTTGGGCCCTTTATTTTCTTCAAAGTGCTAAACACCACAGGACTCTGAGATGCTTACTGATTTGGCTTTGCCTCTGTCTCATGCCTCTTTGCTCACGGGTCCTACTCACCACCCCTTACATTAGGACCTGATATATTAAAGGAAGTCATATCTTTGCTGAATTAATCAGTGGACGAAGGATTCTCTTTAGCCTGAGAAAAGCAAGGGTTTGCTGATGGACCATGTTTTTTTTTTTTTGAGACAGAGTCTCACTCTGTCATTCTGGGAGCTATCTGAGCGGTGAAATACTGGTGGCCCTTTGTGTGTGAGGATACTGACACTCGTGGCATCACTTACAGGATGGCTGGACAGACACAGAGGTTAATACCCACGTTCCTTCACAGCCTGCTGCTCTGCACGGACAGTTCAAAATACCATAATGAAGGCCACAGCAGTCTGTTGCCTCTGCTATTGTTTTTAAGGCTGGGTTTGTATAAATAAAAATGTGAGAAAGCTGTACTAATATTCTCAAGGAAATACATTTTATTTGCTATACAATGCTTGATTTTAATAACTTTTGAGACTACAAAGCAACATACACTTATAACAGTATTAAAAGTAATGTGAAATACTTCTTTTTTTTTTGTTAGGGACAGTTTCACTTTATTGCTCTTGGTAGAGTGCTGTGGTGTCACAGCTCACAGCAACCTCCAACTCCTGGGTTTACGTGATTCTCTTGCCTTAACCTCCCGAGTAGCTGGGACTACAGGCGCCCACCACAACGCCTGGCTATTTTTTTTTGTTATTGTTGCAGTTTGGCTGGGACCAGGTTTGAACCCACCATCCTTGGTATATGGGGCTGGCGCCCTACCCACTGAACCATAGGTGCTGCCCAAGTAATGTGAAATTCTTATAATCGATTTAATCATGAATTCCACATTTTGAATAGTTGAATAAAGGGTGAACATAGGGGACCTCGCTCAATTTGCCGAGGTGCTTATAATAGTTATATAAGCACCTTGGTTAAAATAGGTGGGAGTTCCAGGAAACTAGATTGGGAAGTAGATATTGACTTTGAGAAGGAAAAATAGAGGGGTTGGAGGGTTGAATGTTTAACAATGTTTAACATCTTTGGGCAATTCCTTTTTAGCTACAAAGCCATATAAAACCAGGTTTTGAAATAAACTGAACTTAGAACCAGAATTTACCAAATACCAAACCAAAATTTTAAAAGAATAGTAAAATTTAGGCAATCATGTTTTTGACTGAAACTTTCTTTTTTTTTTTTTTTGTAGAGACAGAGTCTCACTGTACCGCCCTTGGGTAGAGTGTGGTGGCATCACACAGCTCACAGCAACCTCCAACTCTTGGGCTTACGCAATTGTCTTAACTCGGCCTCCCAAGCAGCTGGGACTACAGGCGCCCGCCACAATGCCTGGCTATTTTTTTTTGTTGTTGTTGCAGTTTGGCTGGGGCTGGGTTTGAACCTGCCACCCTCGGCATATGGGGCTGGCGCCCTACTCACTGAGCCACAGGCACCGCCTTGACTGAAACTTTCAATAATAGTTTTAGGAAGAACAAACATGTTTTGCTGCCACTGGCCACGTGCGGTGGCACATGGCTGTAATCCTAGCACCTTGGGAGGCCAAGGCAGGTGGATTTCTTGAGCTCAGGAGTTTGAGACCAGCCTGAGCAAGAGTGAGATTCTGGCTCTACTAAAAACAGAAAAATTAGCTGGGTGTGGTGGCCCCCGGCATGTAGTGCCAGCTACTCAATAGGCTGAGGCAAGAGGATTGCTTTAGCCCAGGAGTTTGAGGTTGCTAGGTTGCTGTGAGCTATGAAGCCACAGCACTCTAGTCTGGGCAACAGAATGAGACTCTGTCTCAAAAAAAAAAAAATTTGTTTTTGTGCCTTTAGTACATAACACAAAAAGTATTTTAAAAATATTATTTCAGGCCAGGTATGGTAGCTCACACCTGTAAACTCAGTACTTTAAGAGGCTGAGGTGGAGGGTTTCTTTTTTCTTTTTCTTTTTTTGTGAGACAGAGCCTCAAGCTGTTACCCTGAGTAGAGTGCTGTGACATCACAGCTCACAGCTCCAACTCCTGGGCTCAAGCGATTCTCCTGTGTCTACCTCCCAAGTAGCTGGGATTACAGGCGCCTGCCACAACACCCTGCTATTTTTTGGTTGCAACCATCATTGTTGTTTGGTGGGCCTGGGCTGGATTCGAACCCGCCAGCTCACGTGTATGTGGTTGGCGCCTTAGCCACTTGAGCCACAGGTGCCGAGCCAAGGTGGAGGGTTTCTTAAGGATGGGAATTTGAGACTAGTCTGGGGCAACATAGTGTGACCCCAATCTCTCTCTCTCTCTCTTTTTTTTTTTGAGACAGAGTCTCAAGCTGTTGCCCTGGGTAGAGTGCCATGGTGTCATAGCTCATAGCAACTTTCAACTCTTGGGCTCAAGAGATCCTCTTGCCTCAGTTTTTCTATTTTTAGTAGATGTGGTGTCTCACTTTTGCTCAGGCTGGTCTTGAACTTGTGAGCTCAAGCAATCCACCCACCTCGGCCTCCCAGAATGCTCCCTGGTGTAAGCCACCACGCCTGGCTGTGTGACCCCAATCTCTAAACCCTCCCCCAAAAATTATTTCATCCTCCTAAAATTTCCTTTTTAAGTTTTCTTTAAAAAAAAATAATGTGGGCGGCGCCTGTGGCTCAAAGGAGTAGGGTGCCGGCCCCGTATACCGGAGGTGGAGGGTTCAAACCTGGCCCTGGCCAAAAACTGCAAAAAAAAAAGTATACAATATGTCAATATGGTGATACATGTGTAAATTTATAAACTAGATAATAAAATTAACTAAAACAAAGAATTATGATTATGTTCTAAAACGTTTAAATATTAGGGGAAGCCATCCAAAATTTGGACATACTGGGCTGCATAGTAAAGACCACAATCCTCTGCAGGGCACAAGGGGACCCTTCAGGTCCAGTCACGTTTGTCACTGTGTTCTCCAGCCACCCGGCACTTCTTGAAGTCCCTCTGACATGTGCCCCCTTCTCTCAGATTCTGTGACCTCACGTAGACTTCGCATCTCTATTGCCTTCTACCTGAAATGCCCTCTCCAGCTTAGCTCCTGTCTATCTTTGAAGACCCAGTTGTTATGTCCCCTTCTTTCTGAAATCTTCCTGACAGTTAGAGATATAAACTTGATTCCTGCCTTGTGATGCTTCTGTACCTTTTATGTCCTTTCAAAATTGCTGCACAATTATTTATTTTCACATCTGTCCTCATTTCTAGATTATTGGTTACTTGAGGACCGTGTTCCTGGCTTTTCTGTTTGAATCCATAGCACTTAACGCTGATACTAAATATAAGTACTTACTGTATTGATTTGTATTTAGTTACAGAGCACATCTAGAAGATCTATTTCCACTAAAATTAGCTGAAGGACACAGCTGAGCTGAACTTGCTGCCCATCAGGTTTTCCCCTCTGAATGCCCCAACAATCAAGAGATGTCAATATAAAAACATAATATGCTGTTTCTCTCTTCTTTGATAAAGCCTTCTGGAGCCAAAGCAAAGGCAATTGAAAAGATCGATGACGTTCTTGAATTGTACATGGGAATTCGAGATGCTGACTTAGGTAAGATTATACTATTTTGAAAGTCTCACATCTCTTACTTTGATGGAATTTGATGATTTCTTATGACTTGTTTGCACTTATAAGCAATTCTGTGCTTTTGAAGTTAAAAAGTATTTGTGGAGTGATAAAAAGAAAAATGAATGTGAAGATAATGAAGAATAAAAGAGACCTAACCAGGAAAAAAAGAGTAAAATCTCTAATCTCATCAATCAGAAACAACAAAGATGAAATAACAACAGACTCCTCAGAAATTCAAAAAATCCTTAATGAATATTACAAGAAACTTTATTCTCAGAAACATGAAAATCTGAAGGAAATTGACCAATACTTGGAAGCATGTCACCTTCCAAGACTTAGCCAGAGTCAAGTGGAAATGTTGAACAGGCCAATATCAAGTTCTGAAATAACATCAACCATACGAAATCTCCCTAAAAAGAAAAGCCTGGGACCAGATGGCTTCACATCAGAATTCTACCAGACCTTTAAAGAGGAATTAGTACCTATATTACTCAACCTGTTCCAAAAGGTAGAAAAAGAAGGAAGACTACCCAACATGTTCTATGAAGCAAACATCACCCTGATCCCCAAACCAGGAAAAGACCCAAAAAGAAAAGAAAATTATAGACCAATATCACTAATGAATATAGATGCAAAAATATTCAACATGATTCTAACAATCAGAATCCAGCAACATATCAAACAAATTATACATCATGACCAAGTCGGTTTTATCCCAGGGTCCCAAGCTGGTTCAATATATGTAAAGCTATAAATGTAATTCAGCACATAAACAAATTAAAAAACAAAGACCATATGATTCTCTCAATTGATGCAGAAAAAGCTTTTGATAATATCCAGCATCCCTTCATGATCAGAACACTTAAGAAAATTGGTATAGAAGGGACATTTCTTTTTTTTTTATTGTTGGGGATTCATTGAGGGTACAATAAGCCAGTTACACTGATTGCAATTGTTAGGTAAAGTCCCTCTTGCAATCATGTCTTGCCCCCATAAAGTGTGACACACACTAAGGCCCCACCCTCCTCCTTCCATCCCTCTTTCTGCTTCCCCCCCATAAACTTAATTGTCCTCATATCAAGATTGAGTACATAGGATTCATGCTTCTCCATTTTTGTGATGCTTTACTAAGAATAATGTCTTCCACTTCCATCCAGGTTAATACGAAGGATGTAAAGTCTCCATTTTTTTTAATAGCTGAATAGTATTCCATGGTATACATATACCACAGCTTGTTAATCCATTCCTGTGTTGGTGGGCATTTAGGCTGTTTCCACATTTTGGCGATTGTAAATTGAGCTGCAATAAACAGTCTAGTACAAGTGTCCTTATGATAAAAGGATTTTTTTCCTTCTGGGTAGATGCCCAGTAATGGGATTGCAGGATCGAATGGGAGGTCTAGCTTGAGTGCTTTGAGGTTTCTCCATACTTCCTTCCAGAAAGGTTGTACTAGTTTGCAGTCCCACCAGCAGTGTAAAAGTGTTCCCTTCTCTCCACATCCATGCCAGCATCTGCAGTTTTGAGATTTTGTGATGTGGGCCATTCTCACTGGGGTTAGATGATATCTCAGGGTTGTTTTGATTTGCATTTCTCTAATATATAGAGATGATGAACATTTTTTCATGTGTTTGTTAGCCATTCGTCTGTCATCTTTAGAGAAAGTTCTATTCATGTCTCTTGCCCATTGATATAAGGGATTGTTGGCTTTTTTCAGAAGGGACATTTCTTAAACTGATGGAGGCCATCGACAGCAAACCCACAACCAATATCGTATTGAATGGAGTTAAATTGAAATCATTTCCTTTCAGATCAGGAACCAGACAAGGCTGCCCATTGTCTCCACTGCTCTTTAACATTGTAATGGAAGTTTTAGCCATCGCAATTAGGGAAGAAAAGGCGATCAAGGGTATCCATAGGGTCAGAAGAGATCAAACTTCCGCTCTTCGCAGATGATATGATTGTATATCTGGAAAACACCAGGGATTCTACTACAAAACTCTTAGAAGTGATCAAGGAATACAGCAGCGTCTCAGGTTACAAAACCAACAGTCATAAGTCAGTAGCCTTTGTATGTACCAACAATAGTCAAGCTGAATAAACAGTTAAGGACTCTATTCCATTCACAGTAGTGCCAAAGAAGATATTTGGGAGTTTATCTAACAAAGGATGTGAAAGATCTCTATAAAGAGATCTATGAAATTCTAAGAAAAGAAATAGCTGAAAATGTTAACAAATGGAAAAACATACCATGCTTTGTGGCTGGGAAGAATCAACCTTGTTAAAATGTCCATACTACCCAAAGCAATATACAATTTTAATGCAATCTCTACGAAAGCTCCACTGTCATACTTTAAAGATCTTGAAAAAAATAATAGTTCATTTTATATGGAATCAGAAAAAACCTCGAATTGCCAAGACATTACTCAGAAATAAAAACAAAGCAGGAGGAATCATGCATTTAGCCCTCAGACTATACTACAAATCGATAGTGATCAAAATCTCATGGTACTGGCACAAAAACAGAGGTACATGTATGGAACAGAATAGAGAACCAAGAGATGAACCCAGCTACTTACCATTATTTGATTGTTGACAAGCCACTTAAAAACATTCAGTGGGGAAAAAATTCCCTATTTAACAAATGGTGGTGGGTGAACTGGCTGGCAACCTGTAGAAGACTGAAACTGGACCCACACTTTTCACCATTAACTAAGATAGACTCTCACTGGATTAAAGATTTAAACTTAAGACATGAAACAATAAAAATACTAGAAGAGAATGCAGGGAAAACCCTTGAAGAAATCGGTCTGGGTGAGTATTTTATGAGGAGGACCCCCTGGGCAATTGAAGCAGCTTCAAAAATACACTACTGGGACCTGATCAAACTAAAAAGCTTCTGCACAGTCAAGAACACAAGCTGTCTGCTTGTGTAAAGCAAGCAGACAGCCCTCAGAATGGGAGAAGATATTTGCAGGTTGTCTCCGACAAAGGTTTAATAACCAGAATCCACAGAGAACCCAAACGTATAAGCAAGAAAAGAACAAGTGATCCCATCACAGGCTGGGTAAGGGACTTGAAGAGAAACTTCTCTGAAGAAGACAGGCGCACGGCCTACAGACATGAAAAAATGCTCATCATCTTTAATCATTAGAGAAATGCAAATCAAAAGCTTTTTCTGCATCAATTGATAGAATCATATGGTCCTTATTTTTTAGTTTGTTTACGGGCTGAATTACATTTATAGATTTAGGTATATTGAACCAGCCTTGAGACCCTGGGATAAATCCCACTTGGTTGTGGTGTATAATTTTTTTGTTGTGTTGGATTCTGTTTGTTAGAATCTTATCGAGTATTTTAGCATGAATATTCATTAGTGATATTAGTCTATAATTTTCTTTTCTTGTTGGGTCTTCCCCTGGTTTGGGGATGAAGGTGATGTTTGCTTCGTAGAATGTGTTGGGTAATATTCCTTCTTTTTCTATATTTTGGAAGAGGTTTAGTAGTATAGGTACTAGTTCTTATTTAAAGGTTTGGTAGAGTTTTGATGTAAAGCCATCTGGTCCTGGGCTTTTCTTTTTAGGGAGATTTTTGTATAGTTGATGCTATTTCAGAACTTGATATAGGTCTGTTCAACATTTTCACTTCATTCTGGCTAAGTCTTGGTAGGTGGCATACTTCCAGGTGTTGGTCAATTTCCTTCAGATTTTCATATTTATGAGAATAGAGTTTCTTGTAGTATTGGTTAATGATTTTTTGAATTTTTGAGAGGTCTGTCGTTATTTCATCATTACCATTTCTGATTGATGAAATTAGAGATTTTACTCTTTTTTTCCTGGTTAGTTTGGCCAAAGGTTTATCTATTTTATTTATCTTTTCAAAAAACCAACTTTTGGATATATTGATCTGTTGTATAATTCTTTTGTTTTCAATTTCGTTTAATTCTGCTCTGATTTTGGTTATTTCTTTTCTTCTGCTGAGTTTGGGGTTGGAGTGTTCTTCCTTCTCCAGTTGCTTGTGATGTCATTAAGTTATTAACTTCCTCTCTTTCCATTTTCTTGAGGAAGGCTTACAGTGCTATAAATTTCCCTCTTAGGACTGCCTTTGCCGTATCCCAGAGGTTCTGGTAATTCGAGTCTTGATTGTTGTTTTGTTCCAAAAATTTGGTGATTTCCTTCTTAATCTCATCTATAACCCATCTATCCTTCAGCATAAAGTTGTTTAGCTTCCATGTTTTTGTATGGGCATACAGGTTCCTGTTGTTATTGAGTTCAACTTTTATTCCATGATGGTCTGAGAAGATGCAAGGAATAATTTCTATTTTTTAAAATTTGCTGAGGTTAGATTTGTGGCCTATGATGTGGTCGAATTTGGAGTATGTTCCATGGGCTGATAAGAATGTGTATTCAGTTTTGTTTGGATGAAATGTTTTGTAGATGTCTGTTACATGCAGATGTTGAATGGTTACGTTTAAATCTAAAATTTCTTTGCTTAGCTTCTTTTTGGAGGATCTATCCAGCACTGCTCAAGGGTTGTTAAAATCTCTAACTACTATGGAACTGGAGGAAATTGAGTTGCTCATGTCTGTTAGAGTTTCTCTTATAAATTGAGGTACATTCTGGTTGGGTGCATAAATATTAATAATTGAAATCTCATCATATTGATTATTACCTTTAACAAATATGATGTGTCTGGGATATGTCTTATTTGGGTTGAGTTGTGCTGGAGTTCTGAAACTGTCTGCTATCTGAATTTCAGAATCTCTTGGCATGTCTGGAAAGTTCTCCTTCATAATCTCAAGGAGAAAAGACTCTGTGCCTTGTGAAGCCACTTTATTGCTTTTGGGGATCTGTATAAGATGAATATTGGTTTTCTTCGAATTATTCCAGAGCTCTCTGAGAGAGTGATCTGTTTTTGCCCATTTCTCTTCCTCTTTGAGAGTTTGGGAGCGTTCGAAAGCTTTGTCTTCAATGTCAGAAATCCTTTATTCTGCTTGCTCTATTCTGTTACTGAGGGATTATACTGTGTTTCTCAGATCTTTGAGGGCTGCAAAGGTGTCAAAATCTTGTCTCAAGGTGTCAAAATCTTTGGTCATTTGGTCTTTGAATTCGTTGAATTCTTGAGATATCTTTTGGGTTACTGCTTGGAATTGTAATTTGATCTTATTTGCTATCCAGATTCTGAATTCAATTTCTGACATCTCAGCTATTTGTTTGTGCATGGGATCTTGTGCTGTGTCTGCCCCTTAATCCTTGGGGGAGTGATCTACTCTGATTATTCATATTTCCAGAGTTTTTATGTTGATTTTGCCTCATGATTGTTTTTCACCGTTGCCTCTGGCTGTCCTCAGAGTTGGGGAGGTGTCGCTCCAAGATTAGACCCCAGCAGGATCACTGTTGTTGCTGGATCTTTGTATGGGGTGACCCTGTGTAGTTCTTCCAGGGCTGCCCCAGCCAGGGAGTTCTGCTTGTGGAAGCAGCTCCGGAGTGTGACACACCTGGATCCAGCAACAGGGTGGGAGGTGGTGCACACGGTTCTGGGATTGCCTGGCACCCAGTGAGTTTGGCCCAGAGAGCCCAAGGCTCCAGCACTCTCTAGCCAGGAGAAGGGCTCTGTGTAGTGGCAGGGAGGGCTCTGGAGGGCACGTGGGTGGCAGAGTCCCCGGCCAGATGAGTGGGCTGGTGTGGCGGCAGGGAGGGTACAGGAGGGAGGACGCATTGTTGTGCGGCTCCTGCAGTTCCTGGTCAGGGCATGCAGAGGCCCGGCAGGCGCGGGTTGGGGGTCGTGGGTTACGGCACAGCTCTTACGGAGGTCTGGGCAGCGCCAAGCCCAAGAGTTTGAGGTTGCTATGAGCTGTGATGCCCTGGCATTCTACCCAGGGCAACAGCCCGAGGCTCCAGTGTGCCAAAAGCAGTCTCACTCTGCCGCTGAGGGTTAAGGCTATAAGGCAGCTCAGTCCCCGCCTTTAGGCTGCTCAGTCACTAGGTTACTAGCTCCCACTTGATCCTTGCTCTGCGACCCTGAGGGCAGAGCTTGCCCGGGCAGTTCCCTCACAATGGCTCCGTGTGGCCCACAGCCGAACACTATTAGTTCCATCTGAACACTATTAGTTTCGTGGCTCAGTCTGGGGCCCTAGACAATGCCCAGAGTTCTCCGCACTCCTGCTCAAGCTCTCCCCAAGGCAGTTCAACTGAGTGCCAAGTCCAAAAACACTGTAACAGTTCCTAGGTAAGGCCTTTCCGGTTTGCAGTCTCACTGCTGCTTGTACTTACGGCTGCCGGTGGGATTAGGTCAATTGAACACACGCAACCACTTGCGAGTTTTCCACTGTGTTTGTCTTCCTCTTGGGGTCCAGAAGTCCCTTGCTGACTCCCTGTATCCTCAAAGGGATGATCATAGCAGATCCCACCAGCCAGAGATGCCTGGAGTCTTACCTCCCCAGACTCAACATGCCCAGTTGCAGGGAAGCTGTTACTCGGTTGTCATCTTGCTCCACCCTCCAAAATAGATACAGACACATTATTATTATTATTATTAAATAAATAACAGAAATCTACTTCTCATGGTTCTATGGGCTGGGAAGTCCAATAGCAAGGTACCAGAGTTCAGTATGTGGTGAAGGTGCTCGTCTTGGCAGAAGGTAGAAAAGCAAAAAGGGAATGAACCTACTCCTTGAAACCTTTTTATTTAAAAAAAGTTTTTTTTGAGTTATGTGTGTACATATATTTTATTTGTATTAATTTAAGGTTTATCAATTCAGTTTCAGTACATGGACATTTGCATATTGGTGAAATCTGGGCTTTTAGTGTGGCCATTACCCAAATAGTGTATATTTTACCCCTTAAGTAATTTCTCCCCCCTGCCCTCTCCCAGTGAGTCTGCAATGTCTGTTGTTCCATTCTCTATGTCCATGTGTGCACATGGCTTGGATCCAACTTATAAGTGAGAATATGCAGTGTTTGACCTTATGTTTCTTATTTATTTATTTTTTTTTTTTGTAGAGACAGAGTCTCACTGTACCGTCCTCGGGTAGAGTGCCGTGGCGTCACACGGCTCACAGCAACCTCTAACTCTTGGGCTTACGTGATTCTCTTGCCTCAGCCTCCCGAGCAGCTGGGACTACAGGCGCCCGCCACAATGCCCGGCTATTTTTTTGTTGCAGTTTGGCCGGGGCTGGGTTTGAACCCACCACCCTTGGCATATGGGGCTGGCGCCCTACTCACTGAGCCACAGGCGCCGCCCTGTTTCTTATTTTTTTAAGGATATAAAAATAATAGTTTATTTTATTAGTGAGAGGGAAGAGAGTGGGGGGAGAGAAAAGAAGGAGAGAGAAAAGATAGCAGAGCAGGGAAATGGTGTGGCATCCCAAAGAAAGAAAGAAAGGAAAAATGCCAGCCTTGACTTTCTGTAAAATGAGATGCAGTTACAGATTTCATGGTTAAGTTAATGATGGAGATGACTAATTCTTATGTGAATCCCACTATTTGCCATTTTATAGATTTGAAAAGTGAGATTCAGAGAACTTTGGTAACTTGCCCAAAGTCAGCTAACAAGTTAAGAGCTAAAATTTAATTTTGGGATTTTGATACCAATTTTTTAACCATCTTGTAATATTTTATATCTAAAAATTCTGCTTAAATATTTAAAAACTTAATGAAAACTATATGTTGATTTGTATCACTGAAATAGGTTTGTCATTGAAATAATGTAAAAGTTGTTCAGTGGTAGTAATAAAAATTACTACTAGAGGTCAGAACTTAGCTGCTATATGTGGTATAAAAATTCTCTCAGTGGAATATTTTTTTGCAAGATTGAAGCCAGGTATTAAATATTATGGCAGTAATATTTATTTGAAGTGCTATTATAGTCAATATATAAAGATCATTTTAGTAGCTATCTTATAGTAATATTCTATAACTTTCTAAAAAGTACTTCACCTCGCTAAAGTTTCTTTTGGTTTTCTCATGAATCAGAGATACCATCTTTTATCAAAAAGGATAAAATTATACCATTTATTTTTTCTGTAAGGATGTTTAGAAGCAATGCTTACACTTAATGCATTAGCAAAAATTTCTAATGCATTCAAGTGCATGCTCTATTTTTTCTTTCTTTCTTTTTTTTTTTTTTTTTTTTGCAGTTTTTGGCCAGGGCTGGGCTTGAACCCCCCACCTCTGGCATATGGGGCTGGCGCCCTACTCCTTTGAGCCACAGACGCCTCCCTATTTTTTTTTTTTGAGACAGAGTCTCACTATATGATCCTTGGTAGAGTGCTGTGGCATCACAGCTCACAGCAACCTCCAACTCTTGGGTTTAAGCGATTCTTTGCCTTAGTCTCCCAATATCTGGGACTACAGGTGCCCGCCACAATGCCTGGCTATTTTTTTGTTGCAGTTGTTTAGCTGGTCTGGGCTGGGTTCGAACCTGCCACCCTCGGTGTATGTGGCTGGCGCCGTAAACACTGTGCTACAGGCGCTGAGCCTGCATGCTCTATTTTTAATTTCTTTTTGAGCCTTAATTTCTATATCTTTAAAAAGGGTGTTAATATACGCAATGTTATAAACTTGCCAAGGCACCAAATTAAATAACATGTTCCTGTCACGTCATAAGTAATGGAGGTACCTATTGTCATTCTTAGTAATAGTCTCTGGTAACTATCACTAGTCATATTGGCAGTGGAGTAGAGGCAGAACTTGGAGGACCGTGGACGTCTGACCAGCTCTGGGACTGTATTGAGTGGGTGAGGGTTTCTTCACTTTTCTGCTGTGCCAGAGTAAGGTTCTACATTTTGGAATGTGAGGTCAGCGTATGGGAATCTTGAGGAACGTTTTTCTTATTTTGTGACTAGGAACAGAAACCAGAGTCACAGCAGGCTGGGTCCCAACTGCGGTGTTTCTGAGTTCAGTATGGTAGACAAAGCGCCTGCACTTTTTTCCTGAGGTGAAAAAACCCACTTACCAAGTTCTTGTTTCTTCCCATCTTACAGCCAAGTGTGTATATGTCTGAGGGGAGGTGGGGGCGTGGTGGGGAGAGAGAGACTGGTCAATTCATTGTCCATCAGTGAACACTGACATCTCTGCTGTTGATTCCTCTGGTGTTTATTTAAAAGCATCTTCCAAGTTGTTACGTTAGTTTCTGCTTCTGAATAGTCTATACGTTTTCTTATATCTTTTATGTGTGTACATCCTATTTCTTCCTTAATTAGATTTTTTTCTCAAAATATCTCACATGTGTCAATGTAATCTTTAGGCAATTGTCTGAATAAATGCTATCCATAGGGCCTACAAGAAATAATTAAAATGGGCTGGGCACGGTGGCTCTCACCTGTGATCAGCACTCTGAGAGGCTGAGGTAGATTGCTTGAGTTTAGAAGTTTTGAGACCAGCCTACGTAAGAGTGAGACCCCATCTCTACTAGGAACAGGAAAAACTGGCCAGGCATTGTGGCAGGCACCTGTAGTCCCAGCTCCTCTGGAGGCTGAGGCAAGAGGATCATTTGAGCCCAGGAGTTTGAGGTTGCTGTGAGCTATGATGACGCCACTGCACTCTACCCAAGGTGCCAGAGTGAGATAGTGTCTGTAAAAAAAAAAAAGGAAAAAAAGAAAAAAAGTAATTAAAGTGGAAGAATAAGCACAATTGTGAACCTGAGTGCTGCTGTAGCAGTACTTACCCTTTAGGCTTTGACTGCTCTCTTTTTACATCCTGGCTCTGGGACCAGCGTTCTAGACTTGACTTTCCCCAGTGCTTGTGGACCGTGCGAGGCTCCATCATAGTGGGAGGGGGGGACTGGTGGAGGGTAGACTAGCGACCACACAGAGGGAAGTCGTCTGTGGCATCAGCCACAGGGTTTTCTTTGAGGGAATCTTTGTTTCACCCACAGGACTCCAGAGGCTCCCAACTGAAGGGCTCCAAGGTTGAGTAGAGGGCAGGGGTGCAAACCTGAGACAGTGGACAGATTGTTGAAAAATATCTCTGCTACTCTGATATGTGAGGGGGTGTCTCACTGTTTAAATTTGCGCTAGAAATATATGCTACCCATGCATGTTACCTTTGGAAAGTAATTTTCCTGGCGCCATTTTCTCAGTCCCCTGATGCCATCTCCATTCACCATTAATTTTCTAAAATTATTTTTGACAGCTACCGAAATGTTTGAAGCTGGAAAGGACAAAAGTACTTCAGAAGAACTCGTCACAGAACTCAACAAAATTCTTGGAGACTCTGTATTCCCAGAAGATGTTGTTGTTTATGTTTGGAAAGTCATTGGTGATGCCAGACAAGGATGACTGTGGTGACCCCACCTCTGAAGAAATGAACCATTCTTCTTATTTTTAAGACGGCCCCATGAGATCTACTTCTGGGCACAATGATTAATATAATTAAGCTCTGGTTTAATTGTATGTGTATGGAGTTCAGTGTTTGAAATGTAATTTTGATTTCTGGGTACTTTTTAATGGAGTTCTTTTGTAGTATTCTTAAAATAAATCACCTAAAATGTGAGCAATTTTAATATTCATTCAGAAGATTTTTAAAAGTTTTAAGAAGTGTTTCTAGAGAGATGAATTTACTCCCCATTAACTCCCATGCTTTGATTTCCAGATATGAGTAGTTCTGTTGATGAATCTTCCTGTAATGAATATTAGAATTGGAATGGTGATTTGCCTCATAGCATCTTCATTTTGTTATACTAGTTTGAACACGACATGTTCAGGAGATAAAAATGTGAACTATGCCTCCCACAGGTCTAGAAGTGTGTTTCTATTCCTTGAGTAAGGGGAGGAAGATTCTTACTGTCTGTTGATTTCTGTGGCTCATGTTCTGTCTTTGTAAAATAAAGATTGAGTGATTTTTGTTGCTTCTTTGTGATTGCTCTTCAAACTTGTGGTTGAAATTGACTGTGTTGTGTGTGTCTGTGGTGTGTGTTGGGGGTAAGGGTGAAAAAGCGGCAGATCGGGTGGAAACACTTGCATTTGATTTTTTTTATGGGGGGGTTCTTAAAATATATTCTTTTCTCACCCATAACTGTTTTTATGTTACCTTTATAAGCAATCCAGGGGATATTTTATGTTCTTTATAGAATTTTCCTTTTGAAAGATACTTACTCAAAATAACTATGAGAAAAGTTTTCAGAGGCCAAGTAGCAGCTTTTTTCTGCCCCTTAAACTTTAGAGGAGACATTTTCAGAAATAGATTACCTCCTACTGGAAATAAAGGCACAGGGGAGAATTGAGAGAATATATTAGCCTATTATTTTAGAGTTCTAGTACATTCCCTCTGAACATTACATGATTGAGAAAATGGGGGATAAATGACTGTCTTATCACTCTTATGTGACGTTTTACAGATGTAAGAGAAATGGAAATGAAGGGTTTTAACAGAGATCATTAAATAAGGCAGAATGTGGCGGCATCTGTGGCTCAAAGGATTAGGGTGCCGGCCCCATATGCTGGAGGTGGTGGGTTCAAACCCAGCCCTGGCCAAAAACTGGCTCCGCCCCCCCAAAAAAAGGTAGAATGTGGTGTGACCACACCTTCTTCTCAAGGGTTGGATGAAAAATGCTGTGTGCTGCTACAGCAATCAGAAAGAATCACCTATCAGGGGACATATTCTAGGAAATCAGAAGCAGTTCCCTTTTCATGCTGGGTTATTGTTTAGGTAACTCTGTTGTTTTCTAGGAAAACTTTAATTTTACTGCCATCCACTCCCCTTTCACTTAAATTTAATGCCATGAAGCTGATATTCTTTGATTAATCTGAAATCTGCACAGAAGCTATTTTAGTCATTCATGTGTAACAAAAGTAGCCTATAGAATACGGATTGTCCCCCTGGTCTTGCTCATCATTTGAAAATGGATGTAATGCTCAGGTTGTAATTTGTTGATGCTTATTTAGTGGATTTCTTTTGGATGTTTCAAAATATTTATTCTCAGTATCGGCTCTCTTGGAAAGACATAAAAAAGAGCTGACACTTTTAGGGACAGAAAAATTATTGGATGACTTAGAAGATCTATAGAAATAGTTTAAACCGGGTGGCACCTGTGGCTCAAGGAGTAGGGTGCCAGCCCCATATACCCAGGGTGGTGGGTTCGAACCTGGCCCCGGCCAAACTGCAACAACAACAACAACAACAACAAAAGAAATAGTTTAAACCACAACAAAATGATCTTTTTAGTACTGGATATTAGACTTGAAGTGAGTCGTCATTCATTATTGATGGATGTCAGTTTCACCTTTTCTGGGCATGCGTGAAGACTGAAATGTGGTGGTGACCCCTTGATTTATGGAATGATATCTTCACAATTATTTTTCTAGAGTTTTGTGTGTAAGGCACCAAGATCCATGCATTGAGTGGGCCTCTGTCATTACTGAGGGCTTCAGTTGGGCCTGGATGCAATCGGTTTTTCCTTAAAATGTCCTTATCTTTCACCTCTACTGCTAAGCTAATGCTAAGGTCAATTTGTTCCCATACCCCAAAATATATTTATTTGTGAACTTTGTGTCTTTTTGTAACTCTCATTTCATGAAAATCATCTGCTTTTAGCATAATCTGTAAGTGTGGGCTCCCATTCTGCTGCTATGAGACACACCATTTTTTAAACATTCCATTTCATCAGCACTGTTAGATGCTGTCAGGATTCTGTCCTTTTTCCTTGTTCTCTAGTTATTTTTTCAATAAGGGATGATTAAATTATTTGTTTTTGACCTCCTTCCACTGGAAACAGCATCCTCTTTCAGCAGTGACCACTAAGAGTATACACAATGTATGCCTTTCCATTGTGGTAGGTAATGCAGATAATTGAACAGTGAGCTTATGGACAGAGCTGAGTCCTGATGAGATGTACACATTCTGATAATTAGAAATAGGCACATTGGGAGTTTCTGTGGGGGTTTAAAAATATAATCATATAATTTTATGGTGGGAAACTTTTTTTTTTTTTTGAGACAGAGTCTCAAGGTATCACCCTGGGTAGAGTGCTGTGGCATCATAGCTCACAGCAACCTCCAACTCAGGCTCAAGTGATCCTCTTGCCTCAGTTTTTCTATTTTTACTTATGTTTATTTTTATTTTTATTTATTTATTTTGAGACATAGCCTCAAGCTGTCACCTTGGGTAGAGTGCCATGGCATCACAGCTCACAGCAACCTCCAACTCCTGGCTCAATCGATTCTCCTGCCTCCACCTCCCAAGTAGCTGGGACAGGTGCCCGCCACAATGCCTAGCTATTTTTTGGTTGCAGCCATCATTGCTGTTTGGTGGGCCCAGGCTGGATCCAAACCTGCTAGCTCAGGTGTATGTGACTGGCGCTTAGCCGCTTGAGCCACAGGCGCCAAGCCTATTTTTATTTTTTTGTAGAGACAGAGTCTTACTATGCCACCCTCTGTTAAGTGATGTGGTGTCACAGCTCACAGCAACCTCCAGCTCTTGGCCTTATTATGCGATTCTCTTGCTTCAGCCTCGGGAGTAGAGTTTTTTTATTTTTAGTGGAGACGGAGACTTGCTTTTGCTCAGGGTGGTCTCAAACTCATGAGCTCAAGCAGTCCACCCACTTCATCCTCCCAGAGTGCTAGGATTACCTGTGTGAGCCACTGCGCCTGGCCTATGATGTGAAACTCTTTAAGAATTCAATTATAAAAGTAGTAATTGGTTAACGTCTGTTTGGAACTGCTATCTCCAATGTTATAATGAGATGATAATTAGAACTTTATTTTTTCATGTGATGTATAATATGCAACATACCCCCCCGTAAATTTAGTAAATAGTTTTTTTCCAAGTAAATCACACTTTATTTAGTTCTGTGTTACTTACTGTGAGATCTTCATCATATCTCGAGATCCTGGTCTCTGTCAGTTATCATTGCCTGCCTAGCAGAGTAGCAAGATGAATTTCATCAGTGAAATGGACTTTTCTTATTTATTTATTTATTTATTGTTGGGGATTCATTGAGGGTACAAGAAACCAGGTTACACTGATTGCATTTGTTAGGTAAAGTCCCTCTTACAATGGTGTCTTGCCTCCAAAAGGTGTGGCACACACCAAAGCCCCACCCCCTCACTCCTTCCCTCTCTCTGCTCTTCCTTTCCCCACCCCTCCCTCCTTCTTTCTCTCTCTGCTCTCCCCTCACCACCACCGTGTTCTTAATTGTCCTCATATCAAAATTGAGTACATAGGATTCATGCTTCTCCATTCTTGTGATGCTTTACTAAGAATAATGTCTTCCATTTCCATCCAGGTTAATATGAAGGATGTAAAGTCTCCATTCTTTTTAATAGCTGAATAGTATTCCATGGTATACATATACCACAGCTTGTTAATCCATTCCTGGGTTGGTGGGCATTTAGGCTGTTTCCACATTTTGGCAATTGTAAATTGAGCTGCAGTAACCAGTCTAGTGCAAGTGTTCTTATCATAAAAGGATTTTCTTCCTTCTGGGTAGATGCCCAGTAATGGGATTGCAGGATCAAATGGGAGGTCTAGCTTGAGTGCTTTGAGGTTTCTCCATACTTCCTTCCAGAAAGGTTGTACTAGTTTGCAGTCCCACCAGCAGTGTAAAAGTGTTCCCTTCTCTCCACATCCATGCCAGCATCTGCAGTTTTGAGATTTTGTGATGTGGGCCATTCTCACTGGGGTTAGATGATATCTCAGGGTGGTTTTGATTTGCATCTCTCTAATATATAGAGATGATGAACATTTTTTCATATGTTTGTTAGCCATTCGTCTGTCATCTTTAGAGAAGGTTCTATTCATGTCTCTTGCCCATTGATATATGGGACTGTTGGCTTTTTTCATGTGGACTAATTTGAGTTCTCTATAGATCCTAGTTATCAAGCTTTTGTCTGATTGAAAATATGCAAATATCCTTTCCCATTGTGTAGGTTGTCTCTTTGCTTTGGTTGTCTCCTTAGCTGTACAGAAGCTTTTCAGTTTAATGAAGTCCCACTTGTTTATTTTATTTATTTATTTTTTTATTGTTGGGGATTCATTGAGGGTACAATAAGCCAGGTTACACTGATTGCAATTGTTAGGTAAAGTCCCTCTTGCAATCATGTCTTGCCCCCATAAAGTGTGACACACACCAAGGCCCCACCCCCCTCCCTCCTTCCCTCTTTCTGTTTCCCCCCCCATAACCATAATTGTCATTAATTGTCCTCATATCAAAACTGAGTACATAGGATTCATGCTTCTCCATTCTTGTGATGCTTTACTAAGAATAATGTCTTCCACGTCCATCCAGGTTAATACGAAGGATGTAAAGTCTCCATTTTTTTTAATGGCTGAATAGTATTCCATGGTATACATATACCACAGCTTGTTAATCCATTCCTGGGTTGGTGGGCATTTAGGCTGTTTCCACATTTTGGCGATTGTAAATTGAGCTGCAATAAATAGTCTAGTACAAGTGTCCTTATGATAAAAGGATTTTTTTCCTTCTGGGTAGATGCCCAGTAATGGGATTGCAGGATCAAATGGGAGGTCTAGCTTGAGTGCTTTGAGGTTTCTCCATACTTCCTTCCAGAAAGGTTGTACTAGTTTGCAGTCCCACCAGCAGTGTAAAAGTGTTCCCTTCTCTCCACATCCATGCCAGCATCTGCGGTTTTGAGATTTTGTGATGTGGGCCATTCTCACTGGGGTTAGATGATATCTCAGGGTGGTTTTGATTTGCATTTCTCTAATATATAGAGATGATGAACATTTTTTCATATGTTTGTTAGCCATTCATCTGTCGTCTTTAGAGAAAGTTCTATTCATGTCTCTTGCCCATTGATATATGGGATTGTTGGCTTTTTTCATGTGGATTAATTTGAGTTCTCTATAGATCCTAGTTATCAAGCTTTTGTCTGATTGAAAATATGCAAATATCCTTTCCCATTGTGTAGGTTGTCTCTTTGCTTTGGTTATTGTCTCCTTAGCTGTACAGAAGCTTTTCAGTTTAATGAAGTCCCATTTGTTTATTTTTGTTGTTGTTGCAATTGCCATGGCAGTCTTCTTCATGAAGTCTTTCCCCAGGCCAATATCTTCCAGTGTTTTTCCTATGCTTTCTTTGAGGATTTTTATTGTTTCATGCCTTAAATTTAAGTCCTTTATCCATCTTGAGTCAATTTTTGTGAGTGGGGAAAGATGTGGGTCCAGTTTCAGTCTTTTACATGTAGACATCCAGTTCTCCCAACACCATTTATTGAATAGAGAGTCTTTCCCCCAAGGTATGTTCTTGTTTGGTTTATCGAAGATTAGGTGGTTGTAAGATGTTAGTTTCATTTCTTGGTTTTCAATTTGATTCCAAGTGTCTATGTCTCTATTTTTGTTCCACTACCATGCTGTCTTGACCACTATGGCTTTGTAGTACGGACTAAAATCTGGTATGCTGATGCCCCCAGCTTTATTTTTATTACTAAGAACTGCTTTAGCTATACGGTTTTTTTCTGGTTCCATACAAAACGCAAAATCATTTTTTCCAAATCTTGAAAGTACGATGTTGGTATTTTGATAGGAATGGCATTGAATAGGTAAATTGCTTTGGGAAGTATAGACATTTTAACAATGTTGATTCTTCCCATCCATGAGCATGGTATGTTCTTCCATTTGTTAATGTCCTCTGCTATTTCCTTTCTGAGGATTTCATAATTTTCTTTATAGAGGTCCTTCACCTCCTTCGTTAGGTATATTCCTAGGTATTTCATTTTCTTTGAAACTATGGCGAAGGGAGTTGTGCCCTTAATTAGCTTCTCATCTTGACTGTTATTGGCATATACAAAGGCTACTGACTTGTGGGCATTGATTTTATATCCTGAAACATTACTGTATTTTTTGATGACTTCTAGGAGTCTTGTGGTTGAGTCTTTGGGGTTCTCCAAGAATGAGATCATGTCATCAGCAAAGAGGGAGAGTTTGACCTCCTCTGCTCCCATTTGGATTCCCTTTATTTCCTTGTCTTGCCTAATTGTATTGGCTAGAACTTCCAGCACTACGTTGAATAGTAAAGGTGACAGAGGACAACCTTGTCTGGTTCCAGTTCTAAGAGGAAAAGCTTTCAGTTTTACTCCATTCAGTAAAATATTAACTGTGGGTTTGTCATAGATAGCTTCAATCAGTTTTAGAAATGTGCCAGCTATGCCTATACTCTTCAGTGTTCTAATTAGAAAAGGATGCTGGATTTTATCAAATGCTTTTTCTACATCTATTGAGAGGATCATATGATCTTTATTTTTGCCTCTGTTAATATGGTGGATAATGTTTATGGACTTGCGTATGTTAAACCAGCCTGGCATCCCTGGGATGAAGCCTACTTGATCATGATTAATGACTTTTTTGATGATAAGCTGTAATCTATTGGCTAGGATTTTATTGAGAATTTTTGCATCTATATTCATGAGTGAGATTGGTCTGAAATTCTCCTTTTTGTTTGGGTCTTTTCCTGGTTTTCGTATCAGGGTGATGTTTGCTTCATAGAATGTGTTGGGGATGATTCCTCTTCCTCAATTTTTTGGAATAATTTCTGCAGTACAGGAATAAGCTCTTCCTTGAAGGTTTGATAGAATTCTGGAGTGAAGCCATCTGGACCAGGGCATTTTTTGGTTGGAAGATTTTTTATTGTTTCTTTAATCTCAGTGCTTGAAATTGGTCTGTTCATGAAGTCTATTTCTTCCTGGCTAAGTCTAGGTAGAGGGTGTGATTCCAAATATTGATCCATTTCCTTCACATTGTCAAATTTCTGGGCATAGAGTTTCTGGTAGTATTCAGAGATGATCTCTTGTATCTCTGTGGGATCAGTTGTTATTTCCCCTTTATCATTTCTTATTGAGGTTACTAGAGATTTTACTTTTCTATTTCTCGTTAGTCTGGCCAATGGTTTATCTATTTTATTTATTTTTTCAAAAAACCAACTCCTTGATTCATTAATTTTCTGAATGATTCTTTTGTTTTTAATTTCATTGATCTCTGTTTTGATTTTGGATATTTCTTTTCTTCTACTGAGTTTAGACTTAGATTGTTCTTCTTTTTCCAATTCTGTAAGATGGCTTGTGAGATTGTTGATGTGTTCTCTTTCTGTTTTTCGAATGTAGGCATCTAAAGCGATACATTTCCTCTCAAAACTGCTTTTGCAGTATCCCACAGGTTTTGGCAGCTTGTGTCTTCATTGTTGTTATGCTCAAGGAAGTTGATGATTTCCTGTTTTATTTCTTCCTGCACCCATCTGTTATTCAACAGAAGATTGTTTAATTTCCATGCCTTTGGGTGGGGTCGAGCGTTTTTGTTAGAGTTGAGTTCCATCTTTAGTGCCTTGTGGTCTGAGAAGATACAAGGTAAAATTTCAATTCTTTTGATTCTGTTGATATTTGTTTTGTGTCCCAGGATATGATCAATTTTGGAGAACGTTCCATGGGGTGATGAGAAGAATGTATATTCTTTATCTTTGGGATGGAGTGTTCTATATGCATCTATCAAGCACAGTTGTTCTAGGGTCTCATTTAAATCTCTTATATCTTTGTTTAATTTCTGTTTAGAGGATCTGACCAGCTCTGTAAGAGGAGTGTTAAGGTCCCCTGTTATTATGGTATTATCAGATATCATATTGCTCAGACTGAGTAAGGTCTGTTTCAAGAATCTGGGAGCATTTAAATTGGGTGCATAAATATTTAGAATTGAAACATCTTCTTGTTGTATTTTTCCCTTGACCAATATAAAGTGACCATCTTTGTCTTTTTTGACTTTAGTTGCTTTAAATCCACATGAATCTGAAAATAAGATTGCAACTCCTCTTTTCTTCTGCATTCTATTTGCCTGAAAAATTGTCTTCCAACCCTTGACTCGGAGCTTTAATTTGTCTTTTGAAGCCAGGTGTGTCTTGCGGACAGCAGATGGATGGCTTGTGTTTTTTAATCCAGTCAACCAATCTATGTCTCTTCAGTGGGGAATTCAAGCCATTAACTTGAATTCAAGCCAATAAATAATTATCATTTATTGACATAATTGATAATTTCGGTAGTATTGTATTCATCTTATTTTGTGAGAGTCCATTGCTTAGTTTTGTCTTTTGCATCAGTGTGGAGGTTAGGTTCTGTCCTTTAATATCTAAGTTTTTACTTTGCTGCTGATCCATTGTGATGGTCAGTGTGTAGAACAGGTTGAAGTATTTCCTGCAGAGCTGGTCTTGTTGTGGCGAATTTCCTCAATGTTTGTATATCCGTAAATGATTTGATTTCTCCGTCAATTTTAAAGCTTAGCTTAGCAGGGTACAGAATTCTGGGCTGGAAGTTGTTCTGTTTAAGTAGATTAAAGGTAGATGACCATTTTCTTCTTGCTTGGAAAGTTTCATTAGAGAAGTCTGCAGTCACTCTGATGGATTGCCCCTGTAGGTCAACTGGCGCTTACTCCTGGCAGCTTGCAGAATCGTTTCTTTTGTCTTGACTTTGGACAGGTTAATCACAATGTGTCTTGGAGAAGCTCGGTTAGAGTTGGGGAATACATCTTTGTAAAGAGTGGCCCGTTCTTCAAAGGAAAAGAGAAAGATGCCACAGGAGACAGTAGCGTGGGAGACTGGCTTGGTATTTGATGGTTAGGGGAGACCTTTCCTAGGAAGGGACCTGAGAGATGAGGACTTGGCTACACAGGGATATGTTGGGGAGAATAAAGAAGAGGGATTGAAAGTTTGATGTGGGAAAGTGCTGTTATGTTTGGTGAATGGAATGTTGAGTGCTGGTGGAATGTCTGAGTGAGTGGACTTTTTATTTTAATGGCTAATGGCCTGCTGTAAATCAGGGGTGCCCAACCTGTGGCCTTTGGGCCACATGCTGATTATGTGAGGACTTTTTTTTGTTTTTTTTGTAGAGACAGGGTCTCACTTTATGGCCCTCGGTAGAGTGCCGTGGCCTCACATAGCTCACAGCAACCTCCAACTCCTGGGCTTAAGTGATTCTTTTGCCTCAGCCTCCTAAGTAGCTGGGACTACAGGCGCCCGCCACAACGCCCGGCTATTTTTTGGTTGCTGTTTAGCCGGGGCCGGGTTTGAACCCGTCACCCTCGGTATATGGGGCAGGCGCCTTACCAACTGAGCCACAGGCACCGCCCTATGTGAGGACTTTTTTTGCATATCTGTGGTGTCAGATGCCATGAAAAGTATGCATAGACCTTTCCTTTTTTCAAATCAGCTCTCATTCCTGTTTGTGTATTTAGTGTGTGGTCCAAGACAACTCTTTTTTTTGTGGTTTTTGGCCGGGGCTAGGTTTGAACCCGCCACCTCCGGCATATGGGACCGGCGCTCTACTCCTTGAGCCACAGGTGCCGCCCGGTCCAAGACAACTCTTATTCTTCCAATGTGCAGGATAGAAAAAGCAAGATTGGACACACCTACATAAATCAAGGCAGGTGGTTGGGGTGGGGGAATTGGAGGAGAGGAGGTGAACCTTAGGTAATGTGAACGTAGATGAAGGAGCACAGATTTGTACATGTATAAAAACTCCAGATTTTTTTCATATATCATTCCCCACCCTCATATAAATTTTGCTTGTGCTATTATCCGTCATTCAATCAAGGAAATAGTCAAATACTTTTCCTAGGTAAGTTGTTGATGATAATGTGCAAGTGAAAATGCTTTCCCTGGTTAACCTTGTCCAGTTATCTGATTGTAGCAGAATATTCTGTGTTGCACAGTCATTTGCAAGCTCGTCACTCTGGTCTGGGTTGTTTAATATTCACAGCAACTAATGAGACAGTTTGTGTGCTTGAAAAAGCAGGGAGGGAAACATGATTACAATTTTATAATTGACTCTTGTTTTTTGTGGAGCTTTCTCTGTTCAAATGGTGATGTATGTATTTACAAACACACATCAGGAATTTTTATTTCTGAAGACTGGTCTGATTTTCCAAATTATTTTGAATCTTACTACATGCTTCATTAAAGAGTTGCACCCTTTTTCAACCAGAGTTACAACATTTTGTCTTGTTATTTTTTTTTTTTTTTTTTTTTTTGTGGTTTTTGGCCGGGGCTGGGTTTGAACCCGCCACCTCCGGCATATGGGACTGGCACCCTACTCCTTGAGCCACAGGCACCGCCCCCATTTTGTCTTGTTATGTTTGTCTTAACTGTCATCAAATTCCACTGACCGAAACATTTTTTTTCTTATTTTCCGAGCCTTACACCTTTGCTAGTCTTGGTGTCTTTCTTTCTGAAGATAGGTTTTTCATTGCTTCCAGTGTGTTCAGGAGTTACACTTGGTAGAGGCCAATTTCAGGACCACTTTACTAAGGCTTTGGCTTATAGTAGAAATAGCATTGACATTGGCATTGTAGTTAGACCTGGGTGTGAATCTCAGCCCTGTTATTAATAGTACATTTACTTAGCTATATCATCCTTGGTTAGTGACATAAATTTTAAGCCTTGGTTTTTCCATCTTTAAGATGGAGACAATAATCTCTTCCTCACAGTGTTGGCAGGATTGAGATCCTACATATAAAGCCCAGCATAATACCTGCTACCTGGTAGGTGCTCAGCTGTGTGTATGGTCGTTGGCCTATCAGATAGCATTTCTTAGAATTGTATTTTAGATGGGAGAAATAGATTGGCATTATTTTATCTTTGTCTCTTTGTGTCAAATTACACTGATTTATTTCTCACTTGGGATAGAAGAAAGGTTACTGGGTGGAACAAAACTGGTTGTTGCCAGGAGGGAGCAACAGAATGTCACAATCTTGATCAGAAGGCTCTGCAGCTGGCATGGGCTGCTAAGGGAAGCCCAGGCCAATGTTTGAGCAAAAGGCCCCAACCTTGGGGGAAGGAAGTATGCTTGGAAACTAAATTAAAAAGCATAATCCAGGGGCGATGCCTGTGGCTCAGTGGGTTGGGTGCCAGCCCCATATACCGAGGGTGGCGGGTTCAAACCTGGCCCTGGCCAACCTGCAACAAAAAAATAGCTGGGCATTGTGGCGGGCGCCTATAGTCCCAGCTACTTGGGAGGCTGAGGCAAGAGAATCACCTAAGCCTGGGAGTTGGAAGTTGCTGTGAGCTGTGACACCACAGCTCTCTACTGAGGGCGATAAAGTGAGACTCTGTCTCAAAAAAAAAAAAAGAAAAGAAAAGAAAAAAAGCATAATCCAGGGCCATGGAGAGGAAGCCAGGTGATTCATTGAGAAAACATTGACTGGGGGTCTACCAAAGTGGGGCACAGGGAGTTTATAATCTAGAGAAGAGCCCCATAATTGTAATACAGTGTGGTAAGTGTGATCACAGTGGTGCAAAGCAGGTAAAGAGTTTAGGGATCTGAGAGTAAAGGAGAGACATATTTCTGGAAGAGGGATGAGAGGCAGAGAGTTCCAGAAAGCCACACTTGAGCCAAAAATTAAGTGAAAGTAAATTGTGGGTCAAGTGGTGAAGAGTGGGTTCTGATTCTCTCTTGTTTCTGGTCCTTAAAGGGAGTAAGAAGCAAAACCATGGTAATGAAATTGGCTCTGATAGTGCCTATGGGATGTTCTCTGAAGAGTCAGACACTGCTCAAGGAACAAAGAGATGCTGCCTGATCTCTCAGGAACTGAAACTTGGACCTTGCTTTCATTGACTGGAAGCAGAGATTATTTAAATGGTGCTAGTGACCTGAAATAGTTCTTATGAACCAATTTTTCTTAAATTTAATTGTTTTTTGAGATGGGGTTCTTGCTTTGTCACCTAGGCTGCAGTACAATGGTGTGATCATAGTGTTGGGGGGCCTAATGCAGCCACACACAAACCCTTTCCCCCTCCTGCCATCCTCTCTTCCTAAGACAAAGACACAGTGGATCTGGCTGACACCCCAGAAGTTCACTCTGAAAGAGCCTAACCTGACAGGCAATGTGTGGAATGTACCCACTGTCCATGCCCCATATAAAAGAGGTATCTAACTGCTCCCAGGCACAGACACCATCTCTGCATGGCCCAGATAGGTCACCCTTCCCTTTCAATAAACCTGGCCTGAACATCTCCTCTGTGGCCTCTCAGGGCACTGTTCATTCCTTTCATATGGTGCAGAAGACCCCAGACTGGTGGTTGACTGGAAGCTGGCTGCTGGCCTCTCTAGTCACCCCAGTTGTCTTAGAACCTAGTGTGGTTGTGCCCAGACCCGACTCTGGGAACTGCCTGTCTGTTGGAGGGCCCTGGAGGATTTCACCGCAACTACCATTCAAAAGTGAGTAAGGTCTCTGAATAGCTTCAAACAAACCCACCCTTGTCTTGCTGTTCACCTAGTTCCCAGCCTTTATGTCCTAACTAGAGCATTTTAGCCTAGAGTTGTGCTGCCTTCTGAAGTCTGGTACCCAAATTGTATCATTTTCCTTTTTGTCTCAAGCCTAACACCAGACCCATTTTTAGGCTTTTTAACGTCCTGGGACCTTTCTCTTTCTCTGAGAAAAAATTGAGATGCCTGACCTTTCTCTGTCTCTCTTCTTTCCTTGTTTTTCTGCTCCTGGGTTTTGGGAAATGAGGGATGCCTTTTTTCCACCCAGGTAGAGGGAGGACATCTGAGACATGAGAGCTGGCTCTTTCATGACCCGTCCCAACAGAGACACCCTGGGGGTGTCTCCTTCAATCTGAATACAAATCAGAAAATAGGGCCTTTACAGGCCGGGAGGTGGCTCATCCCTGTAATCCCAGCATTCTGGAAGGCCAAAGCCAGTGGATTGCTTGAGCTCAGGAGTTCGAGACCAGCCTGAGCAAGAGGGAGACCCCATCTTTAAAAATAGCCAGGTGTTGTGGGAGGTGACTATAGTCCCAGGTACTCAGGAGGCTGAGGGGAAGAGGATTGCTTAAGCCCTAGAGTTTGAGGTTGCTGTGAGCTGTGATGCCACTGCACTCTACCTAGGGTGACAAAGTGAGACTCTGTCTCAAAAAAAAAAAAAAAAAGGCAAATAATTCCTGCACTGATTATTCCAATGGCACGTATAATACAAATGGGAATGATACAGTTGAAGCTTTGTTTTACCATTGTCATCCACCCCTGTCATAAAGGCATTTTTCTGTTTAATGGAAAGAGGCATGTGGGATTTATATAGATTCACTTGTAAATGTTCGGTTGAAAATTTTGTGTCAATTTTCTCAAATAGAGGCTATATAGAGAGGAGCAGAACGCTGGGAGAGAAAGCTGCCTAGGAAAAAACAGGGAGAGGTGCTGAGCGTGTCTGACTGTGAATTGAACTTGGCCTGGATCTCAGGGCTGTGTGCTTCTTCCTTGTAATTCTGCCCTGCAGCACTTGAGACCCGGAGTACGCAGATGGAGATGGAGTTCTGCTAAACTGTGTGTCCCGGAAGTCTGGTCCCAGACGTAGGGACATCAAGCGTGAGTGCTGAATAGGAACTTATGGGAAGCCCTGAAAGGTCAGCGAGTTTGCATTCCAGTTCGGAACCTTCTGGAGCTTCGGCGTCCCCCGGCCTTCGCGGAAGTCCAGTCGTTTTCCCCAAGGGGGAGATGACAGGAGGGACCGTATGCGTAACTTTCCTTCTCTCCAGAGCCCTCCGGAGCGAGGGCGGCCGGCAGCCTCGGTCCAGGCGCGTGTTCCTGCGGTTGCAGGAGGGTGACCCGCCTCAGCTCTACAGGCGGAAGCGCCGCAGCCATTGGCCCAGCGTGACACTTACCTGCGCGGGGCCCGGGGCGCAAAGTCCGAGGCGCGGTCTGCGGCGGTGGCGTAGGTGGGCCGGTGCACTGCTCCGCCAGGCAGGATGTTCTCAAGGAACCGGGGAAAGAAGAAAACCAAGCATAAGGAGACTCCGGAGCCCCTAGTCCCCGCGCCCAGGCTGGTCTTCCAGACGCAGCTGGCTCACGGCAGCGCCACGCGCCAGGTGGAGGGTTTCTCCAGCATCCTGGAGCTCTACGCCAAGATCGCGGGCGAGTTTGGGATCTCGCCGTCCGAGGTAAGGGGCCGGTGTCCAGCCTCTCCCACCCTCTCCCTGTCTCTCAGCCGCACCCCTTCAGTCGCCCCGGCTGGGGAGCCGGATGCGGGCTGGAGTCCCTGGGAGCGTCCCGGGGGACCGCAGGGAGCCTCCCCAGGAGGGGCGCAGGTTACGTACCAGGAGCAGGGAAAGCCACATCCCCCCATCCTGGGAGATCTGGTCTTTGGGAGACTGGGACGAGGCAACCTTCCTTCCGCGCGCGGATGCCCTTGCTGCAGGCGGCTCCAATCCAGTGGTTCCGGGCGTGAGCGCCTCCCCAGAGCCGGTCTGTCCGGACAAACTAACACCTCCCACCTGGTCTGGACTCGCTCTCCCGTTTCCTCCGCAGGCGTGAGAGGGTCTCACGCTGCCCACCATCCTAAATTAAGGAGAAAACCATTGAAGTGCCTTCCAGGAGACCCCAAGCCGAAGCCCGCTTTGCCCCTCCTGTGTGGTTTCTAACGTCAACTCCAGAAACCCCTTGCTGTCATTGCCAAGTTTATAAAGCTGGGCTGTTATTCCAAGGGTGGGTAACCTAGACAATCATGCTAATCACGCGAGACTAGTTAACAACATTTTCATGGGAGATCAGCTCTAAGTTTTACATCCTATCAGAGACTGTAACTTGCCTTAATTAGATTGCGTGTGGGCCTGACTCAGCCTTTGATAGCCGCATGATCTGGAAAGCACTCGTTTATATGGACGTTACTCGAGCGCTTTATTTGTGCTTACCCGACTGAACTGCAAATGCTGGTGTGAAAGTTAGAGTAAGAAAACGTTTGGTTCACATTTCTAGGAAAAGCGCATGATTTTACTGCCCTGGACTCCCAGGCGAGCGGAGAGCTGCCCCGTGTGGCGAGTGGCGCACAGGGGCATCTGGATATCTGTTATTTAGTTGTTTATCGGGTCTGTTCAAGGGAAATTGAGGTCAAGGCAAAATTCCAAGAGGAGATGTAAAAGGGATAGAGTGTCACCCTTTTTCTTTCAGGGTCCCCAGGGACCAAGGGGCAAATCACAAACCTGCTTGTGAATTATTTATGTTGATATAGGATATGACTAATACTTTGTATGAGAATTTTCAGTTCAAAAGGCTTTTGTAGGAATAATTTCTTCTAATCTTCTCTCGGGGAGGAGGTAGGTGGCAGGTTAAATATGATAAACTTGGATGTGGAGACAGATTCTGCCCTTTACTAGCTAGCTATGTGACCTTGAACAAGTCTAATTTATCTCAGTTTTAGACACCTGTAAAACAGATAAGAATGCGTACCTTGAACGTATTCTGAAGACTGGAGTTCATGTGTAACCCGGGCCACATTTAAACCTATCAGACTGCGTGGTATATGGCCAGTGCTTGATAAATTATAACTAACATTATTAATACCTAACAGTTAAATGGGGGGCTTAGGTACAAAGTGATTGCTCTTTGGCCAAGTTCATGGAATTAGCAAGAAAAAAGGTGGGTTATTATTTAAATTTGTGTTTTCTGATTTCTGAGCCAGTGAATCTATCAGCATGCTTAACTGACAACTTTAAATGTCTCTCTTATAAGCAAACCCTAGTTTTAGTTACAGATAGTCCCCAATATATGACAGGTTCAACTTAAGTTTTTAGACTTTCCCGTGGGTTTACTGGGGTATCAAATACGTTTCTGACTTAGGGTATTTTTGCCTAATGATGGAGTTATTGGGATGTAGCCCCTTGATAAGTTTAGGAGCGTCTGCACTTTGCATTAACAGTTTCCTTTATTTTTATTCTGAGCTCAAGATACTTGATTTTATTCAATCCACTAATCCTTAAGAAGTAAATAGAGTAGAAGCTCAGTAAGTTGATCACTCAATGACTAACAACTGGCCAACATATGGAGGTGGTCAACATAAGGAACTAGACCCACTGTACTGATATGTACATGTGGTGCATGTCCTTTCTATGAAAATCAGGTCAACTTAAGGAGGTTGTCAATGTAGCCAGGTGGAAAACTATGGAGGTTCTACTGTATTATTATTAATATCTCTGCTGCACAGAGGGGAAACTGAAGTTTTCAGGTTCAGACTCTTCAGAATTACACAGAGCAAGTGGCAAAGCTGGATGTGAATGCAGTTTTTTTTTTCCTCTAACTCCAAATTCCTTGAAGCTATATTGCTTCCTACGTTTTCCAGAGTCTCTCGGCAATACCTGGGAGTCGTGTTCAACATTTTCAGTGTTCATTTTCATTGCAAGATAAAATTCCATGATAGTAAGCACAGGCTGTTCTGATGTGCTGTGCCAAAGCTCATAAATAACTTTTTTTTACTGTTGGGGATTCATTGAGGGTACAAGAAATCAGGTTACACTGATTGCATTTGTTAGGTAAAGTCCCTCTTATAATTATGTCTTGCTCCCAAAAGGTGTGTCACACACTGAGACCCCACCACCTCTCCTTCCCTTTCCCTGCTCTTCCCTTCTCCCACCCCCCCTTCTTCCCTCTCTCTGCTCATTCTTTCCTCCAACCCCCTCCCTCCTTCGTTCTCTCTCTACTCCCTCCTTCCTCTACCCGCCACCATGTACCAGGTCGTTAATCGTCCTCATATCAAAATTGAGTACATAGGATTCATGCTTCTCCATTCTTGTGATGCTTTTCTAAGAATAATGTCTTCCACGTCCATCCAGGTTAATACGAAGGATGTAAAGTCTCCATTTTTTTTAATGGCTGAATAGTATTCCATGGTATACATATACCACAGCTTGTTAATCCATTCCTGGGTTGGTGGGCATTTAGGCTGTTTCCACATTTTGGTAATTGTAAATTGAGCTGCAGTAAACAGTCTAGTGCAAGTGTTCTTATGATAAAAAGATTTTTTTCCTTTTGGGTAGATGCCCAGTAATGGGATTGCATGATCAAATGGGAGGTCTAGCTTGAGTGCTTTGAGGTTTCTCCATACTTCCTTCCAAAAAGGTTGTACTAGTTTGCAGTCCCACCAGCAGTGTAAAAGTGTTCCCTTCTCTCCACATCCACGCCAGCATCTGCGGTTTTGAGATTTTGTGATGTGGGCCATTCTCACGGGGGTTAGATGGTATCTCAGGGTGGTTTTGATTTGCATTTCTCTAATATATAGGGATGATGAACATTTTTTCATATGTTTGTTAGCCATTCGTCTGTCTTCTTTAGAGAAGGTTCTATTCATGTCTCTTGCCCATTGATATATGGGATTGTTGGCTTTTTTCATGTGGATTAATTTGAGTTCTCTATAGATCCTAATTATCAAGCTTTTGTCTGATTGAAAATATGCGAATATCCTTTCCCATTGTGTAGGTTGTCTCTTTGCTTTGGTTGTTGTCTCCTTAGCTGTACAGAAGCTTTTCAGTTTAATGAAGTCCCATTTGTTTATTTTTGTTGTTGTTGCAATTGCCATGGCAGTCTTCTTCATGAAGTCTTTCCCCAGGCCAATATCTTCCAGTGTTTTTCCTATGCTTTCTTTGAGGATTTTTGTAGTTTCATGCCTTAAATTTCAGTCCTTTATCCATCTTGAGTCAATTTTTGTGAGTGGGGAAAGGTGTGGGTTCAGTTTCAGTCTTTTACATGTGGATATCCAGTTCTCCCAACACCGTTTGTTGAATAGGGAGTCTTTCCCCCAAGGTATGTTCTTGTTTGGTTTATCAAAGGTGAAAACTTTTAAAGAAATAAATATATCAGTTTTGTACCTAGAAGATTTATGCATCCAGAAACTGGAAACTCAGACTTAGTTTCTTTATAGAATTCAGAAATTATTTCCTTTGACTTGGTTATGTTAGTTTGTGTATGATATTAGACACCAAACTGTCCATTGAATGAATAAGTCACTCACTAACTCACCTCTCCCTACATAAAGCAGTCACATAAACAGTGCACGTGAGAAGCAGAAAAGGTAAGAACTGTGATTTTTAATTTCAAACTCTACACTCACAAGCATGTTATTGCTTCTTTTAAAACAAACAAGCCTTCTTGTGACACCTGTTCCCATCCCCTGTGTTACCACCAGATTTCTCCTTTATAGCAGAACTCCTCAAAAGTTGCAGTCTTTTAGTTTGTAGCTCATTCTCAGCTGAAAACTTTCCATGGCTTTTCATCTCACTTAGAACAAAAACCACAATTCTGTGATAGGCTGTGGCCGTTACCTCTCCCAAATCATAGTTCTTTCTGCTCCAGTCAGTCTGGCCTCCTGGTTATTCCTTGAATTGAGGACACTAGTTGTGGTCTATTCCAGAACCTCTTTCTACAGAATCCTTTTCCTTAAGCCTGCTCAGATGTCATCTTCTTGGTGAGGCTGGCGCTGATCCTTCCGTCTAGCAGTATAGCACCCTGTAGTCCCGTCTCTTTTTTTTCTATAGCATATTATCATCCTTTGCGTTATTTATCTTATTTTATGGCCTTCCCTGTTCCTCCATTATAAGCTCCACAAAGGCAAGGATTTTTGTCTTTTTTATTTACCGATGTAGCCTCAAGGGTCCAGACTGAATCTGAAACATTGCTGGAGCCCAACAAACATTTGTTGAATAAAGGAATCCTCACAGATTCAGTACTTAAACCTCTGTATGTTTTTTTTGTTGTTGTTATAGTTTGGCTGGGGCTGGGTTCAAACCCGCCACCCTCGGGATATGGGACCAACACCCTATTCACTGAGCCATAGGCACCGCCTCAAACCCTGCCGTTCCTTGGGGAATTGATCTACTCTGATTATTCATGTTGCTGGAGTTTTTCTCGCTGATTCTGCCTATGATTATTTTACACTGTTTGGCTAGATGAGCAGATAAGGTGACGTTGGGTTGGGGGCTCCTGGCATAGGGATTAACTAGCCCTTTGTCCAAGAGCTGGGACTGGTGTCTGTACCTTTTCTCCTAGAGCTTTGCAAAGGATCCGTATAGTGCTATGGTCTGAGACACTGGAGACCTGCTTAGTGTGGTGGGGCTAAGTGGCTCTGTCTTGTTTTCAGCTGGTCTCTGTCTAATCCTAGTGAATCAGTAACTCTGGGTTGAAGTCTCAGCTATTGTTTGTTTCCTTGGGGTCGCAGCTTGCCTCAGCAGGGTTGATGTGTGTTCTTCAAGTTTCTCTCTTGGCTCACCTCTGAACCATCAGCTTACTTGCTAAACTTCTGTCCTTTAACTTTCCTTCTGGACAGGAGCCTCTGTGAAAAGCCGGCTCCAGTCGGCCATCTTGCCTCTGCCCCTGGAGTGGGAGTTCTTAACACAAGCTGAATTTCACAAGAACCAACACCTGCCAAGGGGAGTGCTTACAAGGGGAGCTGAGGTTTTGCAGTTATTACTGAACTCTTTCAGCTGAGCTTCTTATGTTAAAGGGGGAGTGTTGAAAGCCCTAGTAAGATGGAGTTAGGTCATAGTAGTAGTTGCCTCAAAGCTTGATAGTTAAGCCAGGATAGCTGTCATCAGTTCATTTGATCTACTCCTAATCTAACCTGCCTCATTTCTTGACTTTACCTTGCTGCAAAATGTAGCTCTCCTGTCAGATCCTCCTCTTCCCATCCACCTGTTGGGTCTCCGTTATGTGAGGGTAGCCACAGTATTTGACCGCAGGCCACCAAAGGAAAGTGATCTCTGCTTTTGTGTATCATTCACTAAAATTACTAGTAAAAAATCACTCCATAGGCTGGGTACAGTGGCTGATGTTGTAATTCCAGCCCTTGGGGAGCCCAAAGTGGGTGGATTGTTTGAGCTCAGGTGTTTGAGACCAGACTGAGTGAGAGAGAGAACCCTGTCTCTACCCAAAATAGGAAAAATTAGCCAGGTATTGTGGTGGGTGCCTGTAGTCCCAAGCTACTCGGGAGGCTGAGGGAATAGGATTGCTGCAACCTAGGAGTTTGAGGTTGCTGTGAGCTATGGTGCCATGGCATTCTACCGAGGGTGACAGAGTGATACTGACTCAAAAGAAAAATTATAAAGCAGAAGTCCACAGTATACCTACATAGTAAATTACATGATTTTAATTGAAAAAGTTATACATGCACATATACACACATAAATGCTAAATAGTTTTAAAATATGTATCATGTCACCTCAAACTGAGAAGTATCTGCTATGGCCACTTTCTTAGCTCTCGTTTTAGAAAAATACTTTGGACTTATAAATGCGTATGTGTATATGTAATTGCATGCGTATCTGTGTTACACCCCCACACTTTGTAAACCCCCATTAGGAGCAGCCTGTGTTCTGCATAGTTGGTAATGAGAGGAGTGGGGGAGGAGAGCTAAGAGACACTGGGGCCTGGGAGCGGCGGCCCCTGGTATCTTTGCAGAGTCTCAGAGGGCCGCCAGGGTCTCCTCTGTGCCAGGAGAGCTGCTACTGTGTCTTGGGTGATGCACCCGATTTTAATAATTTCTAAGAAACCTGCCTAATTCCTGGAAGAGTTTCCTGGGTTTCCCTTGCTGCCCTGGTCTCCTTAGGATGAACCCCCTCACCTGAGATCACCAAGGTGTTTCTTGAAAGTGCTTATTCAGAGGGGAGTAATTCATTATCAGATACCTTTGGGTAGAAATGCTTGCCCAGCCTGACCCAGAGGAAGTCAGCTGAAGGCGGATGGCTGTCACTGCTTCTCTGGGTTAGGATCCAAGAAACCTTTCCTCACTCATCTCAGACACGTGAGCCCTGCGGTTTGTGGTGTGATGAGAATTCAAGAATGTGATGATGAAAATGGGGAGTAAAAAGTTGAAGCTTGGACATGACCCATACCAGGGAGGTCCTGTGCCTTATGTGGGTAAATGAAAGGCAAGCAGGGACTTAAGAGCTTATTAGTGATAGAATGTTTGCTTTTAAGAAATGTTTCTGACCCTCCATGCGTAGCAGCTTGGAACTTAAGAACTCAGGCATCCAGAAAATATATTTGCTATGTGTATAAAAATTCCCCTGGTGATAAATCAGAGTGCATGTAGAGTGACAGTTCAGTCTTTTCCTTTCTTTCTTTCTTTCTTTTTTTTTTTTTTCAGTTTTTGGCCAGGGCTGGGTTTGAACCCACCACCTCTGGCATATGGGGCCAGTGCCCTACTCCTTTGAACCACAGGTGCCGCCCTTTTCCTGTATTTTTTTTTTTTTTTATGGCTAAAATCCAGAATCTGCATCTTGGTCTATAAAAGTCTCAGGTTCTTGAGTTACAGTGTTAAAGCGGCCTTAAACGGGTACACAGCAACAAGGCTGAGGAAATCATAATTCAGTGTCCACTTTACATCTGTGTGCACATCCTTAGTGTCACAGTGACAGTGTGATTGGTGTGAGTACTCTGTTCTTTGTGATCCAGGGTCAGAGCCTTAATTTCACCTCCCGAGGCTGCTCACGTCTGGTGCTAGCAGGGAGTCCTGGGTGTGGTAAGGTCCTGATCCCTGTTACTTCTGTATACTTTGTACTTTCCCCTTCCTATCATGATTTTCCTGCCTCTATGTGAAGGTGTGTGGAGGAGGGGAAGCATATCTTGAGAATTAAGGAGAAGGGAATTGTTGTTGAACATCTATCACCACTTAACCTCTGCTATTTTAACTGAAATGGTAGTCCTTCCCAGAACTCCCCCAGATTATTAGTCTATTGATGAACCACCTGGAGCTCAAACAAAGGTAAATTACCTCAAGTTATACAGCCCAGACCCTTAGATCTGTCTGGCTCCAAAGCCCATGTTCTTTCCATCATACAAGTGACTCTCAACCTTATCAGATACAAAGGCCCTCTTTCATGTGCTTTGCGACACCACCTTTGGTGTCCTGAAAGAAGATTGTAAACGCTATTTTCTACCTATACATATAATTAAAAAATATTCCTTAACCCTGATATTAGACTGAAACCAGTATAGATTTCTTTCTTTCTTTCTTTTTTTGGGACAGAAAAAGACAAAACCAGCAGCTGGTCTTTCTCCTAGTTTTAAGTTCTTGTGGCTCCCACACCCCTTTTTTTCTCACTTTGTCACCCTGGGTAGAGTGCCATGGTGTCACAGCTCATAGCAACCTCACATTCCTGGTTCCAGCTATCCTCTTGCCTAGGCTCACTAGTAGCTGAGACTATCGGGAGTCACTGCAATGCCCAGCTAGATTTTTTTCTATTTCTTTTAGATGGGATCTCACTCTTGCTCAGGCTGGTTTTGAACTTCTGAGTTCAAAGACTCTATCTGCTTCAGCCTCCCAGCGTGCTAGGATTACAGGTGTGAGTCACAGCCCATGCCCAGTATAGATTTCAATGTTCAATTACTTGGGAAAACTATATCAGAAGATATAAAGAAGCAGTCAGGGACTCGAACCCACTTGTAGTGAGCAAGTTTGGTTTTAGAAAGAATAAGAATAAAATATTCAACTGAATGTTTTTGTCTCTTATATGTGACATTTTGAAATGAGAGATAAATATTTATAAATATTCATAGAATCAACATAATTCAACAATAGGAACAGGCTGATATAAATGCTTCTTTCTTTTTTTTTTTTGAGACAGAGTCTCACTTTGTCATCCTGTCATAGCTCACAGCAACCTCAAGGTCTTGAGCTCAAGTGATCCTCTTGCCTCAGGCTCCCAAGTAGCTGGCAGTACAGGTGCCCGCCATAGGGCCTGGCTATTTTTAGAGATGGGGTCTTGTTCTTGCTCAGGCTGGTCTCGAGCCTGTGAGCTTAGGCAATCCACCACCTTGGCCTCCCACAATAAAAGGATTATAGTGTGGGCCATCCCACCTGGCCTTAATATAAATAGTTCATGTTAAAAATTCAAATAACATGAATAGCACTGTGGTCAGCAACTTGATTTTCTGCAATGATGAACGAGTCTTGGTAAGGGTCTGCATAAACAAACGTAATCTTGCCTTGATATGTGGTAACTGCAGTGCAGGGAACTTCAGAACAAAAAGTTCTTTGTGTGACACAGAATTGGAGTCTAGGCTCCCAGTGTGAATGTCAGGTAGGACACTTGAACGTCATGTGGAATGAAGAACAGTGCTACACTGAGCTGAGCTTCTTGAGCACTGTAGTTTATATGGCATCCTTGACCAAGCTCTGCTTCCTGCAGGTGACAGTGGTGTCACAATTCTTTTAACAACCAAAGAATTTTTTGAATTTCTGAGGAGTCTGTTATATTTCGTCTTTGTCATTTATGATTGATGAAATTAAAGATTTTACTCTTTTTTTCTGGTTAGGTTAGCCAAAGGTTTATCTATTTTATTGATCTTTTCAAAAAACCAACTTTTTGATTTATTGATGTTGTATAATCCTTTTGTTTCAATTTCATTTAATTCTGCTCTAAATTTGGTTATTTCTTTTCTTCTGCTTGGTTTGGGGTTGGAATGTTCTTCCTTTTCCAGTTGCTTGAGATGTCCCATTAGGTTGTTAACTTCCTCTCTTTCCGTTCTCTTGAGGAAGGCTTCCAGTGCTATAAATTTCCTTTATAGGATTGCCTTTGCAGTATCCCAGAGGTTCTGATAAATCGTGTCTTCATTGTCATTTTGTTCTAAAAATTTGGCAATTGCCTTCTTAATCTCGTCTATGACCCAGGTATCATTCAGCATAAGGTTATTTAACTTCCATGTTTTTGTGTGAGTATGCAGATTCCTGTTGTTACTGAGTTCAACTTTTATTCCATGGTGGTTCGAGAAGATGCAAGGAACAATTTCTACTCCTTTAAATTTACTGAGGTTAGACTTGTGACCTAAGATGTGATCGATTTTGGAGTATGTTCTGTGGGCTGATGAGAAGAATGTGTATTCAGTTTTGTTGGGATGAAATGCTCGGTAGATGTCTGTTAAATCCAAATGCTGGATGGTTAGGTTTCAATCTAAAATTTCTTTGCTTAGCTTCTTATTGGAGGATCTATCCAACACTGCTAAAGGAGTGTTAAAATCTCCAACTATTATGGAGCTGGAGGAAATCAAGTTACTCATGTCTGTTAGAGTTTCTCTTACAAATTGAGGCACTTTCTGGTTGGGTGCATAAATATTAATAATTGAAATCTCGTCATATTGAGTATTACCCTTAACATATATGAAGTGACCATTCTTATCCTTCCTTACTTTTGTTGGTTTAAAGTGTATTGTATCTGCAAATAGAATTTCAACACCTGCTTTTTTCTGATTTCCATTTGCCTGAAATATAGATGACCATCCCTTTACCCTGAGTCTATATTTATCTTTTAAGGTAAGATGAGATTCTTGTATGCAGCAGATATCTGGCTTGAGTTTTTGTATCTAGTCAGCCAACCTATGCCTCTTTGGAGGACAATTTTAGCCATTCACATTAATGGAGAATATTGATAAGCCTGGTAGAATTTTGGGTATTGAGTTTTTTGAAAGTCCAGTGGCCATTTTTAATACTTTTGCCACTGTGGAAGTTGGAGTTTGATCAAAAGTTTCTCAGTGAGTTTACTTTTGTGGTAGACGATTGTGCTGGTCATTATGGAGGATATTCTCATTATATGAGACTATCATGGAGAACTTCTTTAGTTATGGCAAATTTCTTCAACATTGTGAATGTCATTAAAGTATTTAATTTCTCCATCATAAATGAAACTCAGTTTAGCTTGATACAGGATCCTGGGTTGAAAGTTATTTTGTTTCAGGAGATTGAAAGTCAGTCACCACCCTCTTCTGACTTGAAAGGTTTCAGCAGAGAGATCTGCAGTCATTCTCATTTCTTCCCTTTGTAGGTTATGGTTTCCTTACATATGGCTGCTTTCAGAATTTTCTCCTTCATATTAACTTTAGTGAAGTTAATTATGATGTGCCTGGGAGATGTCTTGTTTGGGTTGAGTTGTGTTGGGGTTCTGAAACTGTCTGCTATCTGAATTTCAGAATCTCTTGGCATGTCTGGAAAATTATCTTTCATAATTTCATGGAGAAGTGCCTCTGTGCCTTGTGAAGCCACTTCGTCACTTTCAGGGATTCCTATAAGGTGAATATTAGCTTTCTTTGAATTGTCCCAGAGCTCTCTGAGAGAATGATCCGTTTTTGCTCTCCATTTCTCTTCCTCTTTGAGAGTTTGGGAGAATTCAAAAGATTTTTTTCAATGTCAGAAATACTTTCTTCTGCTTGCTCCTTCCCCACCTTCCACCACTATCACACCCAGTTACTGATAACCCCACAGGGCTGTGACCCAGTTGCCTCCAATGAGCAGATACTCCAGGGATTTGCACCTGCCTGAATCACAGGGAGATCTATGTCTCCTCAGCCAGGCCCTGCTCTCTGCCACTATCTGGCAGGGGGAGGTGAGGCCTAACAACCTCAGGTGCTTAATGGAGGCTGGGCTGGGACAATCAGTTCCAGCCCCACCCCTGATTTATGTTACTGACAGAACAGAACAACTTCCCAGAATTTGTTTCTGTCCCGGCTATATTCCTCTGCAGAACAGACACTGAGTTTACAGAACCTGTAACTCAGGCCCTGTCTGTGCTGCTGCCCGGTCTTGGCTGCAGTTTGTATTGGAGCGGCATGGTTAGCAGTCAGTTCCAGCCTCTGCCTGCCCTCCTTTGCCTCAGCTAATGATCCCCTGAGAGCCAGGTGCATCTTAGGCTCAGTAAAGTAGTCCTCTGGGTCAGCCCCTCCCTGGGCATCTGCCAGCTCTGCGCATGCATATTCTAGTCCCCGTGTTCTGCCCAGCCCTTTAATGCCTTAGGCAAACCCTTTATTCATTGTGCCTGCATTTCTGTCCCAGATCTGTTCCACCAGTGGATGCCACCAGAGAAGATGCCTGGCCTCCTCTGGTTGCCCAGAGAGACAGGGGGTGTGACTCCGGAATATCCAGGGGTGAACCCTATTGTTGCCACTGCAGCTGCTACTCTTATCCTTGGGGCACCGCTGCTTCTGTATGGTTCCCTCTCAGTTGTCTGTCCTCTCCTTACTCCCATGCCGCAGAATCAGCACTGACCAGCAGTGGTCCATGCCCTGTCCACACCTCTTGAGAAAATACCCAGGAATCTGGACTCCTGGGGGACAGGTTTCCAGACCTCAGAGTGAGAATGGAGGAGAGTCCTGGGAATTTAGAATTGCAGGTAGAGAATATATACAGTTTTATACAGTTTTATGCCTGGCAGGGTAGCACCATGGCACCCAAGAGTTTGAGATTGCTGTGAGCTGTGATGCCATTGCACTCTACTGAGGGCAACATAGTGAGACTCTGTCTCAAAAAAAAAAAAAAAGAATGTATTCCCTCAATGTTGTTGAACTTAATTATTTACTTATTTTTATTTTTTATTTATTCATTTTTTTGAGACAGAGTCTCATCACTATGTCACCTCTATAGAGTGCTGTGACATCATAGCTCACAGCAACCTCCAACTCTTGGGCCTAAGAGAATCTCCTGCCTCAGCCTCCCAAGCAGCTGGGACCACAGGCACCCATCACAATGCCTGGTCATTTTTTGTTGCAGTTGCCATTGCTGTCTAGCTAGCCCAGCCTGGATTCGAACCCGCCAGCCTCTGTGTATGTGGCTGTCGCCTAACCACTGTACTCTGGTGCCGAGTCCATTTTTATATTTATTTATTTATTTATTTTTTGAGACAGAATCTCACTATGTTGCCCTTTGTAGAATGCTGTGGTGTCATAGCACAAGCAATCTCAAACTTCTAGGCTTAAGCGATTTTCTTGCCTCAGCCTCCCCAGTAGCTGGGACTGCAGGCACGAGCCACATCACTAGCTATTTTTTGTTGAAGTTGTCAATGTTATTTAGCAGGCCCGGGCTGGGTTGGAACCCGCCACCCTTGATGCATGTGGCCAGTGCTGTAACCACTGTGCTATGGGCACTGAGTCTGAACTTAATTTTTTTTTTTTTTTCAGTTTTTGGCCGGGGCTGGGTTTGAACCCGCCACCTCCAGTATATGGGGCTGGCGCCCTACTCCTTTGAGCCACAGGCACTTCCCTGAACTTAATTTTTTAACCAATGACATGTTCTTAATCATTTTGTCAAATTATTTAGACTGTGATTGACAAATTTAGCAGCACAAATTTTAGCAAAATGAGCTGTGGTTTTGAAGGAAAATAAAGTGAATTAAAGACTTGGTAAGCAAAAGAAGTCCTTTTAAAATCTCCACACAATGCTTCACTGTTGTGTCTTTTTTTCTTCTCTTTCTACCATTGTGTGGATTTAGGCAATTTTTTTTAACCTCTCCAGACTTCAGTTCCCTCATTTTTAGAATTAAGAGTTTGGATGAATTAATCTTTAAGGCTTGTTTTAGCTCTGAAATATTTTTATGAAGCACTATAATATAAGATAAATAAAATTTTTCGAATTTTAAAAAGAATGCGGTGGGCATGGTGGTTCATGCCTGTAATCTGAGCATTTCTAAAGAGCAAGGGTGGAGGAAGACACTTGAGGCCAGGAGTTTGAGACCACCCTGAGCACCATAGCCAGATCTGGTCTTTACTACAGAATAATAATAAAAAAAAAAAATTAGCCAGGCATGGTGGTGCATGCCAATAGTCCTAGCTACTCAGTAGACTAAGGCAGGAGGATTGCTTGAGCCCAGGAGTCCAAGGCTAATGGTGAGCTATGATTATGCCACTGTACTTCAGCCTGGGGAATGTAAGTGAGATTCTGGCTTTTAAAAAAACAAAACAAAACAAACAACTACTTACCAGTTTTCAAATATAGGCTTCTATGTGTGGTATATTTTCATTGTAGTGAATGCATCATATACATCATACACATATATATCATGCAGACCTTTGGGAATATAACCTTCAATTTCAGCATCGTAAATGATAGACCACATAGTTCAAACCACTGATACACTTTGAAGTTGGTGAGATTTGAATTCAAGTCCTTGACTCTGACAAATAACCTCTATGTGATCTTAGGCAAATCTTGCCAAGCCTCAATATCTTCATCTGTAATATGGGGATAGTCTACGGCCATACCACCCTGAACACACCTGATCTCATCTGTAATATGGGGATAATAAGGTACTTTATAAAGTTATTTGAAGATTATGTGAGGTAATGAATGTAAATTGGATAGCATAGAGTCTGGCATGGATGTGGAGTGTTCCCTTTTCTCCACATCCATGCCAACATCTGTCTACTGGAAGAACTTAATATGGGTTACCCAATACTATCGTATGAAAATGTGTCCCACTTAAATTTAAGGCATGAAACAATAAAAATCCTCAAAGAAAGCATAGGAAAAACACTGGAAGATATTGGCCTGGGGAAAGACTTCATGAAGAAGACTGCCATGGCAATTGCAACAACAACAAAAATAAATAAATGGGACTTCATTAAACTGAAAAGCTTCTGTACAGCTAAGGAGACAATAACCAAAGCAAAGAGACAACCTACACAATGGGAAAGGATATTTGCATATTTTCAATCAGACAAAAGCTTGATAACTAGGATCTATAGAGAACTCAAATTAATCCACATGAAAAAAGCCAACAATCCCATATATCAATGGGCAAGAGACATGAATAGAAACTTCTCTAAAGATGACAGACGAATGGCTAACAAACACATGAAAAAATGTTCATCATCTCTTTATATTAGAGAAATGCAAATCAAAACCACTCTGAGATATCATCTAACCCCAGTGAGAATGGCCCACATCACAAAATCTCAAAACTGCAGATGCTGGCGTGGATGTGGAGAGAAGGGAACACTTTTACACTGCTGGTGGGACTGCAAACTAGTACAACCTTTCTGGAAGGAAGTATGGAGAAACCTCAAAGCACTCAAGCTAGACCTCCCATTTGATCGTGCAATCCCATTACTGGGCATCTACCCAGAAGGAAAAAAATCCTTTTATCATAAGGACACTTGTACTAGACTGTTTATTGCAGCTCAATTTACAATTGCCAAAATGTGGAAACAGCCTAAATGCCCACCAACCCAGGAATGGATTAACAAGCTGTGGTATATGTACACCATGGAATACTATTCAGCCATTAAAAAAAATGGAGACTTTACATCCTTCGTATTAACCTGGATGGAAGTGGAAGACATTATTCTTAGTAAAGCATCACAAGAATGGAGAAGCATGAATCCTATGTACTCAATTTTGATATGAGGACAATTAATGACAATTAAGGTTATGGGGCGGGGGAGGAAAAGCAGAAAGAGGGATGGAGGGAGGGAGGTGGGGCCTTGGTGTGTGTCACACTTTATGGGGACAAGACATGAATGCAAGAGGGACTTTACCTAACAATTGCAATCAGTGTAACCTGGCTTATTGAACCCTCAATGAATCCCTAACAATTAAAAAAAAAAGAAAATGTGTCCCAGATTTTATCCAGCCAACATAAAAACATATATTTTATGATGAACCTTTAATTAATCTTTAAATATTTATTCATTTATTTATTTAATTTATTTTTAATTTCCTTGAGACAATATCTCACTGTATCTCTTGGCTAGAGTGAAGAGGTGTGATTACAGCTCACAGCAATCTCAAACTCCTGGGCCCCAGCTATCCTGCTTCAGTCTCCTGAGTAGCTGGGACTACATGTGTGCACCACCATGGCTGATTAATTTTTCTACTTTTTGTAGAGATGGTGTCACTCATGTTCAGGCTGGTCTCTAATTCCTGGCCTTAAGCGATCCTCTCCCTTGGCCTCCCAGAGTACTAGGATTATAGGCCTGAGCCACTGAGCCCATGACAGTCTGTAATCCCCTGGAATTTTATTATGGCCTTTAAGAAGAGGCAAGACCATTCTCTCTCCTAGGACATAGTAGTGCCATTTAACAAGAGTCCATAAGGTAAACTTGGCTGTGTTTGCAGCTGTTCCTTCTCAAAGGCCTGTTGTGGCTTAGGAACAGGAGGGAACTACGTTACCCAGAGAGAGTTGCCTCAGAAGACAGCTAATAATTATTTATTTATTTATTTTTGAGACATGATCTCACTCTGTCACCCAACCTGAGTACAGTGGTTTCATCATAGCTCACTGCAACCTCAAACTCCTTGGTTCAAGTGATCCTCCTGCTTCAGTCTCCTGAATAGCTGGGACTACAGGTGTGCACCACCATGCCCAGCTAATTTTCTATGTTTTGAAGGGATGGGGTCTTGCTATGTTGCTCAGGCTGTGAAGTAGCCTTTTAAATTGAGGACAGTTTCACTTGTATGTTTATGAATAAATTCACGACAGAATGTAGTTCTGATAAAAGACCAACCTAAACATTTCTTTTTCTTTGCAGATCTTATATTGTACTTTAAATACAGCTAAAGTTGACATGGAAAGACTGATAGGAGGACAAATAGGACTGAACGATTTCATCTTTGCCCACGTGAAAGGAAGGAAAAAAGAAGTGAGTTTATATAAATCCAAGGATTCACCTGGTCTCATCCTTTCTGACAATGGTGCTGGCTATGTTTTTATAAAGGTAAGATTAAAAAAAATAACAGTGTTGCCTAATTAAAGACATTTAAGAAAGTCTACCAGGCCAAATGAGTTTAGAAACAATCTTCAGTATGAGAGCTCACTCTGTAGGGATGCATGAAGTGGTGATGTTTCACTGTCACTTTAAAAGTCTTCAAAGGCATTATTATTTTTTGTTTGTTTACCATTTCCTAGAATTAATTCTCTTCAGCTTAAACTTCACTAGAATTTAGAGCCACCTGAAAAGGAAGAGTCTGGCCCTGGTGCCCACTCATTATCCAGCTAAGTGCTCCTTGGTCTGTTGTTCTGATGACATCCAGGCTGATTTCTACTGAGTGTTTCTTCCCACTGCACCCGCTTTTGGCTACTTTGCTTCTTTAAAAATGCTCTTCAAGGTTTTCTGAACTATATAAAATTTGCCTTCTGTATCCATGGGTTCCATAGTGGATTCAATGAACCACAGATTTAAAAGTTTTGAAAAGTTGTCTGTATGGCAGAGTGTAGTGGCTCATGCCTTTAATCCTACCACTCTGGGAGGATGAGACGGGTGGATTGCCTGAGCTCAGGAGTTCCAGACCAGACTAAGCCAGAGTGGTAAGCTATTAAAAGTAGCTGGGTGTTGTAGTGGGCATCTGTACTCTCACCTACTTGGGAGGCTGATGCAAGAGGATCATTTGAGCCCAAGAGTTTGAGGTTGCTGTAAGCTATGATGTATGATGTCATGGCACTCCTTCCAGGATGACAGATTGAGACTCTGTCTCAAAAACAAACAACAAAAAGAATTGTCTGTATAGTATTCCATGGTATACATATAATTTATTAATCCATTCATGGGTTGATGGGCACTTGGGCTTCTTCCCTGACTTGGCTATTATCAATTGAGCTGCAATGAACAATGTGGTGCAAATATCTTTGTTATAAAGTGATTTTTGGTCTTTTGGATATACACCTAGCAGAGGAATTGCAGGATCAGATGGCAGGTCTACTTTTAGATCCTTGAGTATTCTCCATACTTCTTTCCAAAAGGAACGTATTAGTTTGCATTCCTACTAGCAGTGTAGAAGTGATCCCTTTTCTCCACATCCATGCCAACATCTGTAATTTTTGGATTTTGTTATGTGAGCCACTCTTACTGGAGTTAGATGTTATCTCAAAGTGGTTTTGATTTGCATTTCTCTGATGATTAAGTATGATGAGCATTTTTTCATGTATCTGTAGGCCATGTGCCTATCTTCTCCAGAGAAGCTTCTGTTCAAGTTCCTTGCTTACAATGAACTTGGATACTTGTTCTTCGTTTTATTAATGAGTTTGAGTTCTCTGTGGATTCTGGTTATCAAACTTTTGTCAGAAGCATAACCTGCAAATATCTCTCCTATTCTGAGGGCTGTCTGCTTGCTTTACTTACTGTGTTCTTGGCTGTGCAGAAGCTTTTTAGTTTGATCAGATCCCAGTAATGTATTTTTGGTGTTGTTTCAGTTGCCTGAGGGGTCCTCCTCAGATGGAGACTTTACCTCTTTTATGCTTACATGGATGGAGCTGGAACATATCCTACTTAGTAAAGTATTTCAAAAATGGAAGAAAAAATATCCAATGTACACAGTACTATTATGAATCCAATTTACAATCACTCACACTTTCATATGAAATATAGATCACAACTATGGCCCAGGATGAAGGAGGGTAGAGGGGGAGACAGGGGGGGAGGGGGAAGGTCAAATCAAGAGAGGGTGAATGGTGGGATCACACCTATGGTGCATAATGCAAGGGTACTTGTCGAATTTATTAAGTATAGAGTATAAATGTCTTAACACAATAAGTAAACGAGATGAGGTTTATATTAACCAGTGTGATGTAAACGTTCCTAATTCTATATGAAACCAGCACATTGTACCCCATACATGCATTAATGTATACATGATCTATGCGTTTATGATTTAATAAAAACATTGTCTGTGAACAGGTTTTAATTTTTGACATTATTCCTAAACAATAAAGTACATTTATGACAACTATTTATATAGTGTTTACATTATAAAATGTATTCTAAGTAATCAGGGGATGATTTAGAGTAGATGGGAGAGTGTGCATACAGGTCACTTGCGAATACTGCAGCCTTTTATATCAGGGACCTGAGCAACTGTGGATTTTGGCATCCACAGGAGGTATGGAACCAATCCCCCATGCTACCCAGGGATGTGATGAGTGTAATTCCTTTATTTAAATTCAAAGAGAGCAATATAGAACTGCAAAAAAAGGAAAAACTTGGAATTGTAAGAAAATGGTAAGAATTAAGAAATGATAAAAAGAAAGGTAGATTCATCTGTTTAACAATTCTATTACTGTAACAGTAGGTGTAATAATAGCAGCTGAGTCATAGAGAAGCCTACCATGTCCTCAGCTTCAAATGCCTACCACGTCCTGGGCTCTTTGCATCTACTTTCTCATTTAATTCTCACAGCAATTCTATTTTGTTTGTTTTATGTTTTTTTTATTTACTTTTTTGCTGAGGTAACACATTTTTAATGTACAGCTTAGTAAATATTTATACGCACAGCTGTGTGACTGTCACCCAGATCAAGGGAAATTACATTTTTGCCATCCAGAAGGCTTCCTTATGCCCCTTCCTGGTCAATACTCTTCCCCCATAAAGGGAGCCACTATCCTGACCTGTGTTACCATTTGGTTACTCTTGAACTTCATGTAATCACACATCACTTACTCTACCATTTCTGGCTTCTTTTGCTTAACATGATGTCTGTGAGATTCATCCATGGTTGGTGCTACTCGTAACCTCTATTTTATTGATGTAGAAGCAGGATCAGGATGTTACTGTCATTTATGTGAATGTTCCAATTTCCTGAGCTTTGCCCTGCAGGAAGGTCTTAGAAGATCACCTGAAGTCATACAACTAGACAAATTCAAGAGCCAGTCCAAGAGGTTTAACTTCAGAGTTGGCATTTCCATTCACTGAGCTAAGAATTAATGATAGACTTTGCACAAAAGAGCATGTTTTATGCCTTTGTTTTGTTCAAATCCTGATTTGCTGATGCTTTGTCATTTTTAAAAAAGGTAGTCTTAGGAAGTTATCTTCTTCACTGTAAATGGTGCTTGAACTTCCCACTTGATAGAAGGGTTATTTTTAGCTCTGTGAAGGATGTGACTGGGCTGAAGGTTGACTGGGTGACCAAATGGAAAATCTGTGAGTTGGGAAAGTCATGAGGGATTATCTGAGGGAAGCTCGGGACACGAGGCACACGCAGCAGAGAGGACTTGGAAGTTTTGCAAATGTATGCAGATTTTTAGATCTTAGTCTCTGACATTTGTTCAAAGCTTGCACTTCTGTTTTTTTTTTTAATGACTCATCAAACATTTCGCTGTCTCAGAGTATTCGTCAGGGGACTTGTGGAGACGTAGGACAAGCAGCAGAGGAGAAAGTGAAGCATAATCTACACCATCAACAGAGTTCAGTGTAGATGCCTGTCACGTGTGTGCATGGTTGATAAAATATACAAATTAGGGAAGGGCGTAATTTCACATTCCTGGGAAAATTCAATAATACAAAGAACTTGTACACATCATTTACTGAAATCTCCTGTCTGCCATTTGCCACTTTCCTTTTTTCCTTTATTCTTCTGTCTCTTATGCACACACACACACACACACACACTTGACCTTTTTTCATTGTTTTTTTTTTCTTTTTTTTATCGTTAAATCATAGCTGTGTACATTAGTGCAATCAAGAGGTACAATGTGCTGGTTTCATATACAATCTGAAATATTATCATCAACTGTTCAACGTAGCCTTCATGGCATTTTCTTGTTGTATGTAGACATTTGTATTCTGCTTTTAGTAAGTTTTACCTGTACCCATTCTAAGATGCATCATAGGTGTGGCCCTACCCATTACCTTACCTCCACCCTAACCTCCCCCCCCTCCCTTGGCCCTTTCCCCATATTCTTGTGCTATAGTTGGGTTATAGCCTTCGTGTGAAAGCTATAATTTAGCTTCATAGTAGGGCTGAGTACATTGGATACTTTTTCTTGCATTCCTGAGATACTTTGCTAAGAAGAACATGTTCCAGCTCTATCCATGTAAACAGGAAAGAAGTAAAGTCTCCATCTTTCTTTAAGGCAGCATAATATTCCATGGTATACAATGTACTACAATTTGCTAGTCCATTCGGGGGTCCATGGGCACTTGGGCTTATGACTTAGCAATTGTGAATTGGGCTGCAATAAACATTCTGGTACAGATGTCTTTGTTATATTGTGATTTTTGGTCTTCTGGGTATAAACCTAGTAAAGGAATTATAGGATCGAATGGCAGGTCTATTTTTAGGTCCCTAAGTATTCTCCAAACATCCTTCCAGAAGGAACGTATTAGTGTGCATTCCCACCAGCAGTGTAGAAGTGTGCCCTTTTCTCCACATCCATGCCAACATCTCTGGTTTTGGGATTTTGTTATGTGGGCTACTCTTACTGGGGTTAGGTGATATCTCAAAGTAGTTTTGATTTGCATTTCTCTGATGATTAAGGATGATGAGCTTTTTTTCATGTGTTTGTAGCTCGTGCATCTGTCTTCTTTAGAGAAGTTTCTCTTCAAGTCCCTTGCCCACCCTGAGATGGGATCACGTGTTCTTTTCTTGCTAATATGTTTGAGTTCTCTGTGGATTCTGGTTATTAAACCTTTATTGGAGGTATAACCTGCAAATACTTTCTCCCATTCTGAGGGCTGTCTGCTTGCTTTACTTACTATGTTCTTGGCTGTGCAGAAGCTTTTTAGTTTGATCAGGTCCCAGTATTGTATTTTTGATACTGCTTCAATTGCCTTGGGAGTCCTCCTCATAAAATATTCACCCAGGCCCATTCCTTCAAGAGTTTTCCCTGTACTTTCTTCCAGTATTTTTATAGTTTCATGTCTTTAGTTTAAATCTTTTATCCAGTGAGAGTATATCTTAGTTAATGGTGAAAGGTGTGGGTCCAGTTTCAGTCTTTTACAGATCGCCAGCCAGTTCACTCAGCACCGTTTGTTAAAAGGGAATCTTTTCCCCACTGAATGTTTTTAATTGGCTTGTCAAAGATCAAATAACGGTTAGTAGCTGGATTCATCTCTTGGTTCTCTATTCTGTTCCAGACATCTACTTCTCTGTTTTTGTGCCAATACCATGCTGTTTTGATCACTATCGATTTATAGTACAGTCCGGTCTGGTAGCGTGATTCCTCCTGCTTTGTTTTTATTTCTGAGTAATGTTTTGGCTATTCAAAGTTTTTTTCTGATTCCATATAACATGAAGTATTATTTTTTCAAGATCTTTAATATATGACAATGGAGCTTTAATAGGAATTGCATTAAAATTATATATTGCTTTGGGTAGTATAGACATTTTAACAATGTTGATTCTTCCCAGCCATGAGCATGGTATGTTTTTCCATTTGTTAACATCTTCAGCTTTTCTTTTCTTCATAGTTCTCTTTGTAGCGATCTTTCACGTCCTTTGTTAGGTATACTCCCAAATATTTCATCTTCTTTGGCACTACTGTGAAAGGAATAGAGTCCTTGACTGTTTTTTTGGCTTGGTTATTGTTGGTATATGTAAAGGCTACAGATTTATGGATGTTGATTTTGTAGCCTGAGACATTGCTGTATTCCTTGATCACTTCTAAAAGTTTTTTAGTAGAATCCTTAGTGTTTTCCAGATATATGATCATACCATCAGCGAAGAGTGAAAGTTTGATCTCTTCTGACCCTATGAGGATACCCTTGATCGCCTTTTCTTCCCTAATCGCAATGGCTAAAACTTCCATGACAATGTCAAAGAGCAATGGAGACAATGGGCAACCTTGCCTGGTTCCTGATATAAGTGGAAATGATTTCAATTTAACTCCATTCAATACGCTGTTGGCTGTAGGTTTGCTGTAGATAAAGCCAGAAGAGAAGTGATGATTTGAGAAAGTAGGTAATATTGAGATCTGGAGGCCATGACATTGGTGAGAAACAGCTTTAGTAGAAGTAGGGAGATTGAATGTGCAGAGTCGGGTTGTCAAAAACATTTCAGACTTCAAAAGCAATAGATCAATTTGGACATTTATAACCCAAAGCAGAGCACTTGGGGTCAGAAGATCTTGGATTCTACACCTGATATTATTTTTTTCTTTCTAAAATTTTTAATTTTTATAATTATAGCACCTCTGTTTGGTACCCAAGTCTGTTTAACTGTTATCTGGGCTGAGCCATGTGATCATTGTGCTTTGATTTCTTCATTCTTTTCTTAGGCTTGAGGACTAAATGAGATAACTATTTGTAATTGTTCCATGAATGCTTATTATTATGAGCAAGATTTTGGGACAGTGTAGGAAGGATCAGCCCAGATCCCAAAGTGGCTGAGTATGGTGGCAGGACACTTAGCCCAAACCACCTTGTGTCTGGTGCTTAAGATTTTGGGGAGGATGGGACACAACCCCAGGATTCTGCTGATACCTGTGATGAGAAGGCAGAATTTTCTGAATGTATGGGATGAACACAGTGCAAGACATTATAAAAATCTAAAATGGTTGAAAACCTCTATGTTTAATAATATTGTAAATCATACCTTCCAAAAAGAAACCAATAAACATTTTGCAGCAGCAAAGCCCAAAAGCAGATGAGGGAACATTCCTAAGTGTTACAGTGTAAGTAACTCAGGAAGTATTAGCATTGATGCCTCTTTTTCCTCTTAGTCCTTTGGATCTGAGTAGCACTTTTAGCAATGTTATTAATCTCTATCAAGTTATTATAGGATTATTAATGTCCATTAGATTTCAGACACTTGTCTCCACTGCTGCCTGTTTCTTTATTCTCCTCCTACATTGTTAGGAGGTTCGTGAAACATATCATCAATGTCTCCAACTATGTCTGGTTCATCTTCCAGTGGTTGTCTCTAAGTTTCTCGTGTTGGTTCTCCTGTCTCTTCGTCCCAGATCCTCCTCTGCTGCTTCTGTTGATGACATAAGCTCTGACTTTTCTCTGGGCCACCTGGATTCTCACCCTGCTGCCTGCTCTGACTTCCGGGGACTGCCTTCTTCCCTGCCTGGACATTCTTCTGTGAACTTTGTGCCTGCTCCTGGGTCCGGCAGGCTTATATTTCTGTTACTCTGACCTCTGATTCACTGGTCAGATTCATACATGTCTTTAAAGTCTTTCATTTAATTTTAACATAATGTTTATTTTTAATAAAATTATAGCAATATGTTCTTAAAAACTAAAAATGACATGTAGTGGGACACTGAAGTTCACTTGGTATAGTTGATCAGAGGAAAAAAATAAGCTCATGATGTATCAAGAGATAAATTAGAGCTTATTGTACCCTCAATGAATCCCCAACAATAAAAAAAAAAAGAAAAAAGAGATAAATTAGAATAAAAATTTAGAAAAAAGTCAGTTAAATATAGATTTTCAAATTCTCTAAAGGCTTAAGGGTGGTTATGTAAGAGACAATAGTGTTTTTTCCTTCTTTAGACTCTAGTTGTTTGTTTATTATAAGCCCTAGTTGCACTGAATGGTGTGTTGTGGTTACCATTGTTTGCTTCTGTTCAATCTATAAGGCCACTATGAGTTTCTAATAAAACAATGTCAAGTAGATTATGAAATTTCTGGGTTCTTTGTTTTATACTAACCATTTATAAACAAGAAATAGCGAGCTCTGTTTTAATTGACATTATTGTATCATTTGTATGCAGCATATTAATACTTGTTGCAAAGTACGATTAGCCATAATTATCCTTAAAATTTGTGGGTAATACAGAAATCTATTTTGAGGTTTAGTATATAGTAACTTAAAATCAAAAGTGCTCAGCCTTGCCAAGTTACTCTTTTATAGCTTTCCCTCCTCTTCTGGATGATAATGTTATGGAGATGCTGGAGCTACATCCTGAGATCAATTTTTTTTTTCTTTTTTTATTGTATGCGATTCATTGAGGGCACAAAGAATTAAGTTGTGCTGATTGCTATTTGTTAGATAAAGTCCCTCTTATAATTGTGTCTGACTGCCAGAGATGTGCCTATACAGTGACTCCGCATCTCCCTCCCTCCTCTGGCCCTCCCCATTTTCTCATTCCCCTACCCCCCCCATTAACTCATCTACTGATTTCATATTAGAATTGAGTACATTGGATTCTTGCTTCTCTATTCTTGTGATGCTTTGCTAAGAAGAATGTGTTCCACCTCCACCTAGGTTAATACAAAAGATGTAAAATGTCCATCTCTTTTAGTGGCTGAATAGTATTACCCGGTATACATATACCACAGCTTGTTAATCCATTCCTGGGTTGGCTGTTTCCACATTTTGACAGTTGTCAATTGAGCTACAATAAACAGTCTAGTGCAAATGTCCTATGATAAAAGGATTTTTTTTTTCTTCTGGGTAGATGCCTACTAATGGGATTGCAGGATCAAATGGGAGGTCTAATTTGAGTTCTTGAGGATACTCTATACTTCCTTCCAAAAAGGTTGTATTAGTTTGCAGTCCCACCAGCAGTGTAAAAGTGTTCTCTTCTCTCCACATCCATGCCAGCATCTGAAGCTTTGAGAATTTGTGATGTGGGCCATTCTCACAGGGGTTAGATGATATCTCAGGGTGGTTTTGATTTACATTTCTCTGATGATTAGGGAGGATGAGCATTTTTTTCATATGTTTGTTAGCCATTCATCTGTCTTCTTTACAGAAGGTTTTATTCATGTCTCTTGCCTAGTGATCTATGGGATTTTTGGGTCTTTCTTTGTTGATTAATTTGAGTTCTCTATAGATCCTAGTTATGAAGTTTTTGTATGATTCATAATATGCAAAAATATTTTCCCATTCTGAAGGTTATCTGTTTGCTTTGGTTGTTGTTTCCTTAGCTGTACAAAAGCTTTTCAGTTTAATTAAGTCCCATTTGTTTATTTTTGTGGTTGCAATTGCCATGGAAGTCTTCTTCATAAAATCTTTCCCCAGATTGTTATCTTCAAGTGTTTTCTCCACACTTTCTTTGAGGATTTTTATTGTTTGATGCCTTGGATTTAAATCTTTTACCCATCTTTAATCAGTTTTTGTAAGTGGTGAGAGGTGTGGGTCCAGTTTTAGTCTTTTACATATGATTATCCAGTTCTCCCAACACCATTTATTGAATAGAGATTCTTTCCCCCAGTGTATGTTCTTGTTTGGTTTATCAAAGATCAGATGGCTATAAGATGTCAGTTTCATCTCCTGGTTTTCTACGTGGTTCCAAATGTCAATGTCTCTATTTTTGTGCCAATATCATGCTGTTTTGATCTCTATGGCCTTGTAATATAGGTAAAAATCTGGTAGGCCGATACCTCCAGCTTTGTTTTTATTACTAAGAATTGCTTTGGCCATATGGGGTTTCTTCTGGTTCCATATAAAACAAAGAAGTATTTTTTCTAATTCTTGAAAGTATGATGATGGTATTTTAATGGGGATGACATTGAATCTGTAGATTGCTTTGGGAAGTATAGACATTTTAACAATGTTGATTCTTCCCAGCCATGAGCATGGTATGTTCTTCCATTAGTTAATATGCTCTGCTATTTCTTTTCTTAGTTTCATAGTTATCTTTGTAGAGGCCCTTCACCTCTTTTGTTATATATATTCATAGGTATTTCATTTTTTTTGAAGCTATTGTGAAGGGAATTGTGTCCTTGATTAGCTTCTCATCTTGGCTGTTATTAGTATATACCAAGGCTTCTGATTTGTGGACATTGATTTTATTTCCTGAGATATTACTGTATTTTTTGATCACTTCCAGGAGTCTTGTGGTTGAGTCTTTCGCGTTCTCTAAGTGTAAGATTATATTGTCGGCCAAGAGCGAGAGTTTGGCCTCCTCTGCACCCATTTGGATGCCCTTTATTTCCTTGTCTTGCCTGGTTGTATTGGCTAGAAATTCCAGCACTATGTTGAATAGTAGCGGTGATAGAGGACAACTTTGTCTGGTTCCAGTTCTAAGTGGTAAAGGTTTCAGTTTTACTGTATTCAGTATAATATTAGCTGTGGGTTTGTCCTAGATGGCTTTGATCAGATTAAGAAATGTGCCACCTATGCCTATATTGTTAACTGTTCTAATTAGAAAAGGATGCTGAATTTTATCAAATGCTTTATTCTGCATCTACTGAGAGGGTCATATGGTCTTTGCTTTTTGTTTTTGCTTCTGTTGATATGGTGAATTTCATTTATGGTAGTGGTTCTCAACCTGTGGGTTGCGACCCACAGAAACTGTATTAAAGGGCCACAGCATTAGGAAGGTTGAGAACCACTGGGTAATAGACTTGCGCATGTTAAACCAGCCTTGCATCCCTGAGATGAACTTACTTGATTGTGATGAATGATTTTTTAAAAATGTGTAACTATGATCTATTGGCTAGGATTTTATTGAGAATTTTTGCATCTATATTCATTAATGAGATTGGTCTGAAATTCTCCTTTTTAGTTGGGTCTTTTCCTGGTTTTGGTATCAGAGTATTGTTTCCTTCATAGAATGTGTGGGGGAAGATTTCTTCCTTCTCAATTTTTTTGGAATAATTCTGCAGTATGGGAATAAGCTCTTCTTTGAAGGTTTGATAGAATCCTGGTGTGAAGCCATCTGGACTAGGGCATTTTTCTTGGTAAAGAGATTTTTTTATTGTTTCTTCAATCTTAGTTCTTCACATCAGTCTGTTCAAGAGATCTATTTCTTTTTGATTAAGTGTAGGGAGAGGGTGTGATTCCAGGTATAACTCCATTTCCTCCACATTGTCAAATTTCTGGGTTTCTTGTAGTACTCAGAGATGATCTTTTGTATCTCTGTGGCATATGTTGTTATTTCCCCCTTTATCATTTCTGATTGAGGGTATTAGAGATTTTACTTTTCTGTTTCTACTTAATCAAGTTAATGAAAGTTGTTTCATTGTTGAAAGTTGTTTCAAGTTAATGAAATTTGTTTCATTAATTTTCTGAATGATTTTGTTTTCAATTTCATTAATCTCTGATTTCATTTATTTATTTCTTTTCTTCTGCTGAATTTGCGATTAGATTGTCTTCCTTTTACCATTTCCATAAGATAATTCATGAGTTTGTTGATGCACTCTCTTTCTACATTTTGAAAATAGGCATTTAATTGTGATAAATTTCCCTATTAAGAATGTTTTTGCTGTTCTGAGATGAGTTTTCTTTTAGCTCTTGGACCCAATGATCAGTCTCCTTGCTGATTCAGAACACATATGCTTCCTCCTGGCAAGGGTAGGGAATGCACATGCTTTTGTTACATAAGAGCAGCAGCACCTAATATTTCTTTTCTTTTTTTTTTTTATTGTTGGGGATTCATTGAGGGTACAATAAGCCAGGTTACACTGATTGCAATTGTTAGGTAAAGTCCCTCTTGCAATCATGTCTTGCCCCCATAAAGTGTGACACACACCAAGGCCCCACCCCCCTCCCTCCTTCCCTCTTTCTGCTTCCCCCCCATAACCATAATTGTCATTAATTGTCCTCATATCAAAATTGAGTACATAGGATTCATGCTTCTCCATTCTTGTGATGCTTTACTAAGAATAATGTCTTCCATGTCCATCCAGGTTAATACGAAGGATGTAAAGTCTCCATTTTTTTTTAATGGCTGAATAGTATTCCATGGTATACATATACCACAGCTTGTTAATCCATTCCTGGGTTGGTGGGCATTTAGGCTGTTTCCACATTTTGGCGATTGTAAATTGAGCTGCAATAAACAGTCTAGTACAAGTGTCCTTATGATAAAAGGATTTTTTTCCTTCTGGGTAGATGCCCAGTAATGGGATTGCACGATCAAATGGGAGGTCTAGCTTGAGTGCTTTGAGGTTTCTCCATACTTCCTTCCAGAAAGGTTGTACTAGTTTGCAGTCCCACCAGCAGTGTAAAAGTGTTCCCTCCTCTCCACATCCACGCCAGCATCTGCAGTTTTGAGATTTTGTGATGTGGGTCATTCTCACTGGGGTTAGATGATATCTCAGGGTTGTTTTGATTTGCATTTCTCTAATATATAGAGATGATGAACATTTTTTCATGTGTCTGTTAGCCATTCGTCTGTCGTCTTTAGAGAAAGTTCTGTTCATGTCTCTTGCCCATTGATCTATGGGATTGTTGGCTTTTTTCATGTGGATTAATTTGAGTTCTCTATAGATCCTAGTTATCAAGCTTTTGTCTGATTGAAAATATGCAAATATCCTTTCCCATTGTGTGGGTTGTCTCTTTGCTTTGCTTATTGTCTCCTTAGCTGTACAGAAGCTTTTCAGTTTAATGAAGTCCCATTTGTTTATTTTTGTTGTTGTTGCAATTGCCATGGCAGTCTTCTTCATGAAGTCTTTCCCCAGGCCAATATCTTCCAGTGTTTTTCCTATCCTTTCTTTGAGGATTTTTATTGTTTCATGCCTTAAATTTAAGTCCTTTATCCATCTTGAATCAATTTTTGTGAGTGGGGAAAGGTGTGGGTCCAGTTTCAGTCTTTTACATGTAGACATCCAGTTCTCCCAACACCATTTATTGAATAGGGTGTCTTTCCCCCAAGGTATGTTCTTGATTGGTTTATCAAAGATTAGGTGGTTGTAAAATGTTATTTTCATTTCTTGGTTTTCAATTAGATTCCAAGTGTCTATGTCTCTGTTTTTGTGCCAGTACCATGCTGTTTTGAGCACTATGGCTTTGTAGTACAGACTAAAATCTGGTATGCTGATGCCCCCAGCTTTATTTTTGTTACAAAGAACTGCCTTAGCTATACGGGTTTTTTTCCGGTTCCATACAAAACGCAGAATCATTTTTTCCAAATCTTGAAAGTACGATGTTGGTATTTTGATAGGAATGGCATTGAATAGGTAGATTGCTTTGGGAAGTATAGACATTTTAACAATGTTGATTCTTCCCATCCATGAGCATGGTATGTTCTTCCATTTGTTAATATCCTCTGCTATTTCCTTTCTGAGGATTTCATAGTTTTCTTTATAGAGGTCCTTCACCTCCTTTGTTAGGTATATTCCTAGGTATTTCATTTTCTTTGAAACTATGGTGAAGGGAGTTGTGTCCTTAATTAGCTTCTCATCTTGACTGTTATTGGTGTATACAAAGGCTACTGACTTGTGGACATTGATTTTATATCCTGAAACATTACTGTATTTTTTGATGACTTCTAGGAGTCTTGTGGTCGAGTCTTTGGAGTTCTCTAAGTATAAGATCATGTCGTCAGCAAAGAGGGAGAGTTTGACCTCCTCTGCTCCCATTGGATTCCCTTTATTTCCTTGTCTTGCCTAATTGTATTGGCTAGAACTTCTAGCACTACGTTGAATAGTAAAGGTGACAGAGGACAACCTTGTCTGGTTCCAGTTCTAAGAGGAAAAGCTTTCAGTTTTACTCCATTCAGTAAAATATTGGCTGTGGGTTTGTCATAGATAGCTTCAATCAGTTTTAGGAATGTGCCACCTATGCCTATACTCTTCAGTGTTCTAATTAGAAAAGGATGCTGGATTTTATCAAATGCTTTTTCTGCATCTATTGAGAGGATCATGTGATCTTTATTTTTGCCTCTGTTAATATGGTGGATAACGTTTATGGACTTGCGTATGTTAAACCAGCCTTGCATCCCTGGGATGAAGCCTACTTGATCATGATGAATGACTTTTTTGATGATAAGCTGTAATCTATTGGCTAGGATTTTGTTGAGAATTTTTGCATCTATATTCATGAGTGAGATTGGTCTGAAATTCTCCTTTTTGTTTGGGTCTTTTCCTGGTTTTGGTATCAGGGTGATGTTTGCTTCATAGAATGTGTTGGGGAAGATTCCTTCTTCCTCAATTTTTTGGAATAATTTCTGCAGTACAGGAATAAGCTCTTCCTTGAAGGTTTGATAGAATTCTGGAGTGAAGCCATCTGGACCAGGGCATTTTTTGGTTGGAAGATTTTTTATTGTTTCTTTGATCTCAGTGCTTGAAGTTGGTCTGTTCAGGAGCTCTATTTCTTCCTGGCTGAGTCTAGGGAGAGGGTGTGATTCCAAATATTGATCCATTTCTTTCACACTGTCGAATTTCTGGGCATAGAGTTTCTGGTAGTATTCAGAGATGATCTCTTGTATCTCTGTAGGATCAGTTGTTATTTCCCCTTTATCATTTCTGATTGAGGTTACTAGAGATTTTACTTTTCTAGTCCTCATTAGTCTGGCCAATGGTTTGTCTATTTTATTTATTTTTTCAAAAAACCAACTCCTTGTTTCATTAATTTTCTGAATGATTCTTTTGTTTTCAATTTCATTGATCTCTGATTTGATTTTGGATATTTCTTTTCTTCTACTGAGTTTAGGCTTAGATTTTTCTTCTTTTTCCAATTCCATAAGATCACTTGTAAGATTGTTGATGTGCTCTCTTTCTGTTTTTCGAATGTAGGCATCTAAAGCAATGAATTTTCCTCTCAAAACTGCTTTTGTAGTATCCCACAGGTTTTGGTAGCTTGTGTCTTCATTGTTGTTATGCTCAAGGAAGTTAATGATTTCCTGTTTTATTTCTTCCTGCACCCATCTGTTATTCAACAGAAGATTGTTTAATTTCCATGCCTTTGGGTGGGGTCGAGCATTTTTGTTAGAGTTGAGTTCCACCTTTAGTGCCTTATGGTCTGAGAAGATACAAGGTAAAATTTCAATTCTTTTGATTCTGTTGATATTAGTTTTGTGTCCCAGGATATGATCAATTTTGGAGAATGTTCCATGGGGTGATGAGAAGAATGTATATTCTTTATCTTTGGGATGGAGTGTTCTATATGTGTCTATCAAGCACAGTTGTTCTAGGGTCTCATTTAAATCTCTTATATCCTTGTTTAATTTCTGTTTAGAGGATGTGTCCAGCTCTGTAAGAGGAGTGTTAAGGTCCCCTGTTATTGTGGTATTATCAGATATCATATTGCTCAGACTGAGTAAGGTCTGTTTCAAGAATCTGGGAGCATTTAAATTGGGTGCATAAATATTTAGAATTGAAATGTCTTCTTGTTGTAGTTTTCCCTTGACCAATATAAAGTGACCATCTTTGTCTTTTTTGACTTTAGTTGCTTTAAATCCACATGTATCTGAAAATAAGATTGCAACTCCTCTTTTCTTCTGAATTCCATTTGCCTGAAAAATTGTCTTCCAACCCTTGACTCGGAGCTTTAATTTGTCTTTTGAAGCCAGGTGTGTTTCTTGCAGACAGCAAATGGATGGTTTGTGTTTTTTAATCCAGTCAACCAATCTATGTCTCTTCAGTGGGGAATTCAAGCCATTAACATTTATTGAGATAATTGATAAGTGTGGTAGTATTCTATTTGTCTTATTTTGTGAGAGTCCATTGCTTAGTTTTATCTTTTGCATCAGTGTGGAGGTTAGGTTCTGTCCTTTAATTTCTGAGTTCTTACTTTGCTGCTGATCCATTGTGGTGGTCATTTTGCAGAACAGGTTGAAGTATTTCCTGTAGAGCTGGTCTTGTTGTGGCGAATTTCCTCAATGTTTGTATATCTGTAAATGATTTGATTTCTCCGTCAATTTTAAAGCTTAGCTTAGCAGGGTACAGAATTCTGGGCTGGAAATTGTTCTGTTTAAGTAGATTAAAGGTAGATGACCATTGTCTTCTTGCTTAGAAAGTTTCATTAGAGAAGTCTGCAGTCACTCTGATGGATATGCCCCTGTAGGTCAACTGGCGCTTACTCCTGGCCGCTTGCAGGATCTTTTCTTTTGTCTTGACTTTGGACAGGTTCATCACAATGTGTCTTGGAGAAGCTCGGTTAGAGTTGAGGCGACCTTGGGTCCGATAGCCCTCTGAAAGCAGTGTGTCAGAATCTTTGGTGATATTTGGGAAATTTTCTTTTATAATATTCTCTAGTATGGCTTCCATTCCTCTGGGGCATTCTTCTTCCCCTTCTGGAATTCCTATAACTCGTATGTTAGAACGCTTCATAAAGTCCCATAATTCTGACAGTGAACGTTCTGCTTTCTCTCTCTTCTTTTCTGCCTCTTTTACTATTTGAGTTATCTCAAAAACTTTGTCTTCTACCTCTGAAATTCTTTCTTCTGCATGGTCTAACCTGTTGCTGATACTTTCCATTGCATCTTTAAGTTCCCTAATTGACTGTTTCAGTTCTTTCAGCTCTGCTATATCCTTTTTATATTCTTCATATCATTCATCTCTTATTTGATTCTGTTTTTGGATTTCCTTTTGGTTATTTTCCACTTTATTATCAGTTTCCTTCATTGTTTCCATCATTTCTTTAATTGTTTTCAACATGTGTATTCTAAATTCCCTTTCTGTCATTCCTAACATTTCTTTATAGGTGGAATCCTCTGCAGTAGCTACCTCATGGTCCCTTGGTGGGGTTGTTCTGGACTGGTTCTTCATGTTGCCTGGAGTTTTCTGCTGATTCTTCCTCATGAGTGATTTCTTTTATTAGTGTCCTTGCCCTAATTTTCCTTTCACTTCCTCTTGCTCTTTCAGTTCTCGTGCCCGTGGAAGTTGTGGGCGGGTTTAGATGGATTGAAGACACGCGACCACTTGCCGGTTTTCCACTGTTTTAGGGAAACTCTTGGGGTCCAGAAGTCTCTCGCTGACTCCCTGTATCCTCACAGGGGTGATGATAGGCAGATCCCACCAGCCAGAGATGCCTGGAGTCCTATCTCCCCAGACCAGGAAGGCAAATGGAAAGTACACAGGGAGGACAATGAACTGCGGCAAAGCCTTTGTTATATGATAGTGACCTTGCAGGCGTGAGGGCGTGTGTGTGGCTCGCCCTCTGCGGCCAGTCAGGGTTTCTCTGTGGGAAAGCGGAGAGGAGCTCGCAGAGCCGCTCTGCCTCCGCTTCACTGTAAACTGCTCCACATACAGTACATGCAACCTGGAGAGACTGAAAAAACCTACTGAAATTCTTTAATCCATCTTCTCACCCTCACCGGCTGCCGTGGTGACAACTGCTGCGGCTCCCCTGTTCCTCGCCGCCTTTGCCTCCAGCAGCCCCGCCAATATTTCTATCTCATCATTCCCATGAAGGATTTGTCATTCCTGAGGAGGTTGTGGTCTTCATTTCACCCAACTCCTTATCACTGTGGAAGAACTATGTCCATCCTTCACAGGGCTGTTTGTTACCCCTGCCTAGTTTTCTGGACTGTGTCCCTAAAATCCTTTCAGAAACTCCTGGTGCCATCTTAGATCTCATTTTGAGACACTACACTATAAGATGTATTATTGAGAAGTAAGATAGATTTAAGAAAGAACAACGTGAAGTTTCCCCTTGGGTCCTATGTTCTCTTCATCTAAAATACATACATGAAGAACAATCGTATAAAATCACCCTTACTGACTTCCAAAATGGTAATCATACTTGTCTGTTGTTAGGTATCCATCTTCCTAGCTACAATCATACCATTCTTTGATTCTTTGCATTTATAATTAAATGTAGCCAATTGACAAAGCTCAAGCTATTCTTATGTAATGGGTTTCATGTTGAAGTGTTCCAATAGTCATTTGTGTAGGGACTTCTCTATGTGGCACTGTGCTAGGCACAGGGCATACAGTGGTGATAAGATCATCTCTGTCCTCAAGGATATTGCAGTTTTGTAACAGAGGCTGAAGAGTAAATGAACAAGTGCACTGAACTCTGTGGAATCTGGCACATGACTTGATCTTCCCAAGCCTCAGTTTTCCTGATCTATGACATAGAATCTTATAAAAGGTGTTAGAATTCAGTGGTGCATTCAGTGAATGTAAAGTGCTTAGCTTAGTGTTCAGCATAATTAGCAAAAGATACTGTAGAAGCATGAGAATGGCACCTTGCCATTGTGTCAGGGAGGGGGCATGGACTGGGGAGTGTCAGAAAAAGCTTCCCAGAGGAGGTGGTAACTGTGGCCAAGCTGAATTCTGAATGATGAGGAAGATGAAGAAGGGTTGGAGTCCCTTTCGTGGCAGTCCTTTGGTGTTTTTTCTTCCATCTCTGAGTAATCATTAAACCCCATTGTTAATAGGTCAGTACATTGTCTATAATGTCCATGAAAAGTAATGTTACACAATTCTTTTTGTATTATGTTGTCATTAATTTTCTTTTCAGGGATTTAAAGATGATGGTGTTATCGACTCACTCCAAACCATTTGTTTTGGGGATCATATTGAATCTATAAATGGAGAAAGTGCTGTTGGCTGGCATCACTATTCTGTTGCTCAGAAGTTAAATAAATTAAAAAAAGGGAAATACTTTACCATGAAGTTAATAGAACCTAAGAAGGCAGTTGGTAAGTGTGTGTGTGTGAACAATATTCCCCTTCACTGGGTTATGTTTCTGAAGGAAATGAGCACTGTGATGTGCTAAGTGCTTTTAATATATCTTCTTATCTAGCCTGTCAGCTAAGAACATTGAAAATGATCAACAGCACTACTTATAAGGAGAACAACTATTGAAGGAAAAAAGAAAAGAAAAATGTTGCTTTGTAAAAGGACATTTTCCAAACCAACTTTTGCAGTTATGACGTCTGGGGACTAGTGATGGGTCTGACGCGGCTTCCAGCTTCTGCGAGCAGCCCCTGCAGTGTTTCCATTTTGCTGAGCAGTCAGGTTTTGACTGAGCACTTTCAAACTCTAATAACTGTTGCTCACGGGCCTCTGCAGCAAAAGTTTTAGTTACACACAGAATTGGTATTTAAAGTAGTTACCTCGTCTATTTTAAAGACCTCTTTCACCAGACCTTTTCCTCCATTGAATTTAGCACCAGGGGATGGTATGAAATTATTTCCAGTCTGCTGTGACATCTGTATTGGCTTGGTTTTAGTCAAAGCACTTGGTTTGTCCAAGTGTTGTTCAAACCCCCAGGCCATCTCATCCACAGGAAATGTGCCAGTGTCTCTCTCACCACACAGCACTATTTTAACAAGCCTGTGAAGGCCTCATGTTCATCAGTGTGAAAATATCTCCAGCAGAATCATCCCAAGCTTGCCCTTGCTCACCACGGCCCCACTACCCTGTGCTATTTCCCTTGCTCACAGAACCTAAGTATTCCTTCCAGTTTGGAGCTGAGGCTGTTTTCTCAGGGTGGTTAATGAAAATGATGAGAGGATACCCGGGGTTTAAGTCATTACATTATATATTTCTTAGGAAGTAAGTGACATTCCAGCCATGAAGAATTAGAAAATTTTCCCTGCTCCCACGTGATTCTGTGCTATTTAATAGAAGTGCAGTGTAAGTTATGTTACTTGTAGGGGACACAGAAGGTATAAGAAAAGGATGCTTTACAGCAGTGCTGGTCCTGAAGGGACCATTCTAGGGGCCATCACTGATTCAGCTGGGTACACGGCAGCATCTGGGCTCACTTCTCACATAGGAAGGCAAACAGCGCTCAGGTTTCTATTCAGCAGCTCCTTTTGAAAGGGCTTCATTTGGTTACCCAACTCCTCAGTTAGCACAGTGAATAACTGATAGGGTATAGGTGGTTTGAGACAAACATTTTTATTTGATTCAGAATCAAAGCCACTCTTTATACAACTCAAGGAATATTTGTTTTTGTTACACTGATCTCTCACAGAATCTGATTTCCAGAGTTATTTTTTTTCTGTTGCTCCCTCTAAATCTTTGGTCCCTGTGTCTTTGTGGAAAGCTACTGATCCACCTTAATGTGAATGCAGGTTGCTGATAGTCTTGACTGTTACAGGTCAGGTTTTTCTCTTCTAAGTCAGACACATGTGTAGTAGTTGATACACCTCACTGCCCCGGGTACCTAGCTACCATTGAACCTGCTCTCTGTTCCCTTATGAAATCCATGGACATGTTTGAGAAGCCCCTTGGGGAGGATTTTCCTAGCAAGGGTATCAATTCTGGTGGTGCTATGGCTTGGGATACCTGGAGATTGATTTTGGAGCAAGGTAGGCTTCTACTTTACAAAGCTGCTGTGGAAGTTTAAGTCAAGCTGCTGTTCCATGTGTCTTTTCACTTTGTGAGTTGATCTTGACTCTGCACACTGGCCTGAGGCATCTCTCCTAGAACTCAGCCTTGCTGCTCTGCTGTCTTCCAGATCTTAGTTTTTGTCCTTCTGCTTCTTAGCCTGTTTTTCATTCTGTGGCTTTATGCCAGTGCTTCACTCTTCATCAAGTAAGGAGAATTTATCAGGAGTAGGATCAGGCTTTCCCCAATGCTCTTGGTCCCATCTTGCTATGTTTCCTTCCTTGTTTTCTAGCATTATCATTGACGGGCCAATAATTCAAATTACATAGTCCTTCGTGGTTTTCTGAGTTGTCGTCATCTTGGATTCCTGCCAAGAGAGACAGCCCAGTCTTAGTGAAGCAAAATTTTCTCTGCTTTCAGATGGGTCACCTTGGCTATGGCTAAATTATTTCTAGGATTCTACCAAAAACTGCCTGAGATGGCCACACCTTCCTTCCTTCCTAGTCTCACTCTGTCACCCTGAGTAGAGTGCTGTGGTATCATTGCTCATGGTAATCTCAAACTCTTGGGCTTGAGCAATTCTCTTGCCTCAGCCTCCTGAATAGCTGGGGCTACAGGTGCTCACCACAATGTCTGGCTCATTTTTCTGTTTTTAGTAGAGACAGGGTCTCACTCTTGCTTAAGCTGGTCTCGAACTCCTCAGCTCAAGCAATCCTTCAGTCTCGGCTTCCTAGAGTACTAGGATTATAGGTGTGAGCCACCACGCCTGACAAGTATTTTCACATTTTCTTATCAGCTATCCTATAGATTTAGCCTCTAGAGGCTTGTGAACTATATATCCTGAAATATAAGAGGAAGTAGCACAGTTCGCTGCTGTACAATGGCATAACAAGGATTGTGAGCGCACCTTCTTTGTAGTAGGTTGGAGACTTCTTACCACCTGCTCTCATTTCCGTGTTTTAGGTCCACCACTAGCCACACCTCACTTCCAGGGGCCATTGTGTGTCAAGATGCTTTGACTGAGAGTTATAGAACAAATGCTGTCTAATGTAGGGAAAAGGCATTTATGGAGGATCCCAGGTGGGTCTCAGAGACAGACTCAGTCAAGCCTTGGGAAGGTCAGGAACTAAGGCTGTTTCAGGGATGTGTGTACCAGGAACCCTTCAGGGCATTGGCTTAATCGACTCCCTGAAATTATTTTGTATCTTCAAATCTCTCCACTCTGGACTCAAATTACTGGGAGATAAGAGGGAACTAATTAGGTGACATGCCCATCTTGACAGTGGGGAAGGCAGGCTACGTGACTGATAGGTCTACAAAATCACACAGAACAATAAAGGGGGAGTTTCCTTAAGGACAGGAGAGCAGTAGCAGATGTCTGTTTTACTGTCTCTCCTAGTCTGTTATACCGTGTTCTGTAGGCAGAGTGGTGTTAGTTTTCTGTTGACTTTGAATCTGACTGTAAGCATGGATGAAAGCTGTCAGTCTGGGAGTGTTGGAATGAAACTGGAGAGAGAAGAACATTGTCAGTGGTTTGGGGCATCTAGCCTTGGGGGTTTTATTGTTCTGTTAGGCGTTGTGTGCCACATAAATAGCTGTTTTGCAATGGACTATTTAGAGATGATGACATCAAACTTTCAGGGAAAGGGCAAAGCCACATTTTTCTTGGTGCTGGACACCAGATTTGCAAGGGATCACAATCCACGGATTTGGAGTATATTTCTGGGAAGATCCTTTGTTTATGTATCCCACAAATTATTTATTGAGCATCTCCTGTGTTCTTTGATACACTGGTAGGCACAGAAATGCCAATAGGGATGACTAAGCTATAGCTACTGCCTTGTGAGGGGCTCACAGCCTAGTAGGAGGCTGTTAAGGCTTGAATCCTTCACAGTTCATATTTTGAAGTCCTAAGTACTGTTATCTTAGAATGTGATTTAGAGAGAGGCTCTTTAATAGAGGTAATTAGGTTAAAATGGAGTCTTTAGGGTGGGCCCTACTTCAACAGGAGCGGTACACTTATCAGAAGAGGGAATTTGGACACAGACACATGTACAGGGAGAATGCCATTTGAACATGAAGACAGCCGTCTACCTACAAGCCAAGCAGAGAGGCCTCATAAGAAATCAACCTTGGGGACACCTTGATCTTGGACTTCTAGCTTGCAGAATTCTGAGAAAATAAATGTCTGTTGTTTAACCCGCCCTATCTGTGGTATTTTGTTATGGTAGCCTTAGCAAAGAAATGCAGAGGCCAAAAGGAAAGAATATTACATTTCTACCTCTTTAACTAAGGAAGTAGATCTTGGGAATTCCGAGTAATCTAGAAAGAGCTGTATTTTAGCATTCATCTGGCCTTGGATAGTTGTCAAGAACCTACTGATATATTTTCATTTAGCAGAAACTTGTGGACTATGTAGTGTGTGCTGGTCTCAGGGTGCTTGTTGCTCTAGATCAGTGATTTTCAGTTGGTGTGCTATGGCTCACTGGTGTGCCATGACAGGATCTTAGGTGTGCCATGGAATTTTTTTTTTTTTTTGAGACAGAGTCTCAGTTTGTCCCCCTCAGTAGAGTGCCGTGATATCACAGCTCATTGCAACCTCCAACTCTTGGGCTTAGGTGATTCTCTTGCCTTAGCCTCCCAAGTAGCTGGCCCTATAGGCACCCACCACAACACCCAGCTATTTTTTGTTGCAGTTGTCACTGCTTTTTTAGCTGCCTGGGGCTGGGTTTGAACCTGCCACCCTTGGTATATGGGGTCAGCACCCTACCGACTGAGCCACAGATGCTGCCTTGTAAGCATATTCTTGTTGTTATTCTTTTTTTGATCAACATTATTTGAATATGCCCCGGAAGTTTAACTATAGGTTCAAGTGTGCTGTGAGCTAAAAGAGGTTGAAAAACACTGCTCTAGATAATAATGGTCACTATTTATTGAGAGCTTGCTGTGTACTGTCACCAGGTGTGTGGTTGGCATGTGCATAAATAAGATCCAGATCTAGACTCTCATGTCTAGTGAGAAGAGATGAGAATGAAAAGAGATAAGTTCAGCAGAGGGTGTTAGTGGTGCTCTAATGGACTGGAGACGTAAAAGTGAGAGTGCTGAGTTTATCTAAGGAGTTCAGGAAAAGCTTCCTAAAGAGGGGATTTGAGCTGAATCCGGAGAGATGAGTAGGTGCTTGCTCAGTAGGCAAATTGGGGAAGTTTGTCCTAGGGAGTGGGGACAGAATGAGTAAAGGTACAGAGGGAGGGGACAGCATCATGTTTGGGACCACCAGGTATGCTGTTGTCTTTGGAGTCGAGGTTACAGGTGGTGCTGACAGGTGCAGGTCAGCAGGGACCACGTTATCAGGGCCTTGTCTATGAAGGTTGCATGGGCAGTGAGGGCCAATGAAAGGGTTTAGGTGATGGGAGTAACATGGTGACTCAGGACACTGTGGCAGAGAAAGGCGTGGGATATGACATGAATTCAGGGGATTATAAACATCCTGTTGTGTTAGCTAAGAGAAAGAAGATGAACGAGGGCCGTAGAGGAGGCTTGAGGGGAGAAATGGTTCTGAGGAGCAGACGGTCGTGTGCTGGAGCCATGTGTACACATCTCCTCCCAACTCCACCGTCAATGACATCAGACTGAAATCGGCTATGGTGGATATTAGTATCATAGAAATCAACAAGTCCTGCAAGTCAGTGCTCTGTGTGTGGAGTATTAAATGATTCCCTGCACACCACTGAATGCACCATGAAGAAGGCTGAATTGGTAACCTGTCTGACATAGAGGTAAAGGAAGGAGAGATTGCAAGTGATGACCTCCAGGTTGGGGTCTTGGGTGAGTAAGTACGGGGCCATTCTTTGAGACAAGGAAAGCTGAAAATAAATAGGTTTGGGTGAGGAGATAGGGAAGAGGGATTATAAATACAATTTTGGACCTAATGAGTTTGAAATCTGTGGGAGAGTTCAGTGGGGGATGTATAAGGGGTAGATAAATGCTGAGAATTGGAGCCTAGTGAGTAGGGTTTCTGAGCAATTGTCCCTCACTCAGGGAAGCCGTGGGAGTAAACTCAGAGTGGTAAAGGGATCAGACACAGCTGCTGGGGGACACACCAGCATTTAAGGAACAGAAAGAGAAGGAGGGGCCAGCAGAGTGAGGAATGGCCAGTCGTGGAGGAGACAGCCTGCTTTATCCAAGTATCAAGATCAGGTCACTTGTCTCAAGAGCAGATGCTCCATTGCAGCTTCCCTGAGTTGGCCATGGGGCTGTGGGGGAGGAATAAAGACTGTTATAAAATGTACCCTCAGACTCTCCCGTGCTGGTCAGCATCTAAAACAGTGTTTTCCTCAACCAGTGTGTTTAGAACACCAGGTAGATAGGATGGAAACCATCACAGTACTTTGTACAGAAGAAAGGTAAGCATGTTTCAGTTACAAACATGCATGTGTCAGTTCTTATGTATGTTTGTGTACATTTATGGATCTTGATATAATGTACATTATTTCTTACTGTGAGTCACAGCAAAAAAAAAAAAAAAAAATTGAAAACCACTGGTTGAACGGACTCCCTTGTTGAAAATTTGTAGTTTAATGGGAAATCATTCCCATACCTAACATGGTGTCTCCTGGTCAGCTGCTCTCTGATCCAAGTTTCCTTCTTCCAGCTATGAGCTGATGGCAGCATTCCCAGTCCTTGTCACGGATCGGCTGGAATGTTTCTAGTGGTATTATTTTAGGTCCTGGCTCACTTCCTTTCCCTTTTTCCAATGAAAATGAACATGTCGTCACAATGAGCTCAGCCCTACCGAATGTGCCCTGTAAACCTACATTTTCCCAAGGCTATGAAAACCCACTCTTCCATTTAAGTGACTCACACCAGGTAAGTCCAACTGGGTTGGTTTTCTATAAGGTCTTTTAATTACAGAACAGTACATACCATATTTATGAAGCTTTGATTCAGTTTTAGTTACATGAGTCTCAACTTCATTTATCCTGGAGTATTTCTCTGATTCATGATTCTCACCATTTATGGAAAGAGGTTATGGATGGAAGCCTGGGTATTTCTGTTCTTAAAATCAGAAAGGGAATTGAGAGAAAAAGCTAATCACCTATAATCTTTGTTTTGGGGTCAGATTTTGTAACAGATCCTTGGGTTACATCTTCTTTCAGAAGCATCATTTCTGTGCTATGTATTTATCAGAATAGGATGTTAAGTATGAAGTATGTTTTAGTCCTTTGAGTCATTCACATGTGGAAAAGTGGGACCTCATCTTCATGAGTTCACTTAACTGATGGGCTCATTTCAAAGACTGTGCCCATGGAAATGAAAAGCATCTTTCAGCTGAAACATAACAGGAAATATTAGAATACTCTTTTTCTCACAGCTTTGAACTGAAAGTGGTTTGTTGCTTCCTTTCTGTCACCAAAATTCCACTGATTTATTTTTTCTCTCCCCTTCTTTTCACACAGGCCCTCAGCTCACTGTTGTGTTCTGTTTACAATTATTTCTAGGTGTTTCCAAGGGTTTTATCTGTGCCCAGAAGTTTGGTCCTATTAGGCACCCTTGTTGGCCTTCTCAGGATCTTAAGTATTCCATTCTTCTGGCAGGGCATGGTGGCTCACACCTGTAATCCTAGCACTTTGGGAGGCTGAGGCAAGTAGATTGTTTGAGCTCATGAGTTTGAGACCAGCCTGATCAAGAGTGAGACCCTGTCTATTATAAATGAATATAATATGCTGGGGGCACAAAGTGAGACTCAGTTTCTTTTTTTTTTTTTAATTTTTAAAAACAGCTTATTGAGGTATAATTTGACATACCGTAGAACTCACCTATACTATGTGTACAGTTAAGTTCAGTTATACAGCTGTGCAATTATCTAATCATACAGTATAATGGTAAATAATTCTTTTTTCATTTGATCTTCTGCATTATAAGGAAAGATCTATTCTTTGAAACTTTCACACAAAGTTGACCGGAGATGAACTCTAAAATACCTACAAAATTACTTTCCAATCTTCCGAGTTTATGTCTTCAAATTGATACATGCATCTCTTTAGGAAAACTGGATTTTAAAACTATCGGGGAGGTCCTTTTCCTATTATTATAAGTGATACTTCAAGGTTAGAGCCGGCAGGATACAGCATAGATTTCTGTTTGGTGTGCTAATGATAAGATCATTTTTCTTATCTTTCTGTAAATAAAGGTTCCACAGAATAACTAGGCATAGTTCCCAATGGAAATGAAAGTACTGAAGGGAACCAGTTGCAAGCAACTGCTTTTTGCTCCTCAAGTCTGCTAGGGGCGAGTAGCGTAGGCGAGCTGCAGACGTCCCCCAGCCCACATGGGGAACCAACCGCTTCTGTCTCCAGTCTGTAAGGGATTCAGAAAAAGGACCCCTGGAGTATTCGCCTTGTTCTCTACAACAGAAAACCCTTCGAGAGGTTCACTGATACCTATTAACACCTCAATTCTCTTCACAGCCCCGGGTCCCTGTGCCCCCGCCTATGGTCTCCTCCTACCTGCAGAGGAAGCAAAGCCGCGACCCTTGGTGCCTTTAGGCGGGCCAAGCCTAGCGTTGTGGGAGCAAGAACAAAGCTTCATCGTCAAGGCCTGCGATCACCAGGGGGGTCCAGCCTCCAGTTCCCACCAAGCCTGTCTGCTCCGGACTTGTCATTCTTTCCCGCTGTCTCAAACCCAGAACCCCCAAATGAAGACTGCCGCTACCACACAGAAAACGACTACCAAGTTCATGCTGGGTAGGCTGTATTGAGACTCAGTTTCTTGAATCAGCACAAAGAAGGAGAATGAACCAGACTGGGAATAGTGAGGACTGAGGAAATAAGACACATAAGAGACAAAGATGGGGTCAGAAGGACTGAGCAGCTAAGACTGCAGCTAGTACTGAGCTGTGGTTCTAGCTTTATTTATATAGTATCTTAAATAAGGCTACTAAATGACATAAATCTTGGCAATGGAGTAAAGATTAACTTTAAGGAGGAAAAGCTGCATGCTTGTAGGCAGGATAAAAAGGAAAGTATGTAGGGGCTATGTGATTTCTGGCAGAATAGAAAAGCATGTTTGCTATTAAAAGAGAAGAAGCATCTGGGGGTCATTCCCTGAAAGTCTCCCTGGCTGTGGGGGCCCTGCTAACTCACACCCCATTCTCCACAACTCAGTCTCAAAAAAAAAAAAAAAAAAAGGGAAAGAAAGAAAATGTATTCCATTCTTTGGGCTATCTCTGTGTCCTTTTTGGGCTGTCTCTTATTTGCTGCCTCTTGGAGGCAGCTGTGTCCATCCGTGCCCACATCATGTTGAAATCGTGGTCTCTGTGCTCTGATGGTGATGCTTCAGGCCAAGGAGGTTCCTCATGAGACTGTAACAAGGCCTTGTTCTGTGAGAAAGTGGGGAGAACACCCAGGTACCCCACTGCATCACCCTTTTTTAGTTGAGGATCTGCAGCCTTGCTGTGTGTGTTCCTGCTGAAAACAGTGCTTGTGATTTCCATCAGCACCTTCTCCTCTCTCCCTCTCACCCTAGGGCTCAGGCACAGGCTTTTTGGGTGGGACAGACACATTTCTGCCTTCTCATTTCCTGAGCTGGGCATATAGCAGAGACTGGAGGACTTAACTGTTTATTGAAAATATCAGTTAGGCGGGCGGCACCTGTGGCTCAGTCGGTAAGGCGCCAGCCCCATATACCAAGGGTGGCGGGTTCAAACCCGGCCTCGGCCAAACTGCAACCAAAAAATAGCCGGGCATTGTGGCGGGCGCCTGTAGTCCCAGCTGCTCGGGAGGCTGAGGCAAGAGAATCGCTTAAGCCCAGGAGTTGGAGGTTGCTGTGAGCTGTGTGAGGCCACGGTACTCTACCGAGGGCCATAAAATGAGACTCTGTCTCTACAAAAAAAAAAAAAAAAAAAGAAAATATCAGTTAGGCTGGGCACGATGGCTCACACCTGCACTTGGGGGAGGCTTCCAAGTATTGGTCAATTTCTTTCGGATTTTCATATTTCTGAGAATAAAGTTTTTTATAGTATTTATTAAGGATTTTTTGAATTTCTGAGGTGTCTGTTGTTATTTCACCTTTGTCATTTCTGATTGATGATACTATAGACTTTAATTTTCTCTTTTTGGTTAGGTTGGCCAAAGGCTTATCAATTTTGCTCGATTTTTCAAAAAAACATCTTTTTGATTCATTGATCTTTTGAATAATTCTTTTGTTTTCAGTTTCACTTAATTCTGCTCTAATTTTAGTTATTTCCTTTCTTCTGCTGGATTTGGGTTTGGAATGTTCTTCCTTTTCCAGTTGCTTAAGATGTCCCATTAAGTTATCGACTTCCTCTCTTTCCGTTCTGTTTAGGAAGTCTTTCAATGCTATAAATTTCCCTCTTAGGACTGCCTTTGCAGTATCCCACAGGTTCTGATAGTTTGTGCCTTCATTATTGTTTTGTTCCAAAATTTGGTAATTTCCTTATTAATTTCATCTATAACCCAGCTATCATTGAGCATAAGGTTATTTAGTTTCCATGCGTCTGTATGAGTATGCAGATACCTGTTACTGGTGAGTTCAACTTTTATTGCACGATGATCCAAGAAAATACAAGGAATAATTTCTATACTTTTAAATTTGCTGAGGTTAGACTTGGACCTAAGATGTGATCAGTTGTGGAGGATGCTCCATGGGCTGATGAGAAGAATGTGTATTCCTCTGATAAGCCTGGTAGTATTCAGTTTTGTTAGGATGGAATGTTCTGTAGATGTCTGTTAAATTCAATTGTTCTATGGTGACAGTTAAGTCCAAAATTTCTTTGCTTAGTTTCTTATTGGAGGATGTATCCAACACTGCCAAAGTAGTAAAATCTCCAACTATTATGGTACAGGAAGATATTAATTTGCTCATGTCTGTTAGAGTCTCCCTTATAAATTGAGGAACATTCTGGTTGGGCGCATAAATGTTAATGATTGACATCTCATCATGTTGAGTGTTTCCCTTAACAAATATAAAGTGACCATCCTTGTCTTTCCTTACTTTTGTTGGTTTAAAGCCTAGTGTATCTGGAAATAAAATTGCCACCCCTGCTTTTTTCTGATTTCTGTTTGCCTGGATTACAGATGCCCATCCCTTCACCCTGAGTATATATTTATCCTTTAAGGGAGGATGAGATTCTTGTATGCAGCAGATATCTGGCCTGAGTTTTTGTATCCAGTCAGCCAACCTGTGCCTCTTAAGAGGACAGTTTAAGCCGTTCACATTAATTGAGAGTATTGATAAGCCTGGTAGTATTTTGGGTGTCAAGTTTTTCGAAAGTCCAGTGGACATTTTGAATCTTTTCACCACTGTGGAAATTGGGTTTTGGTCAAGAATTTCAGAGTGAGTTTACTTTGATGGTAGAGCATTGTGCTGGTCATTATGGAGGATAGGTCTGAGGATATCCTGAAGAGCTGGTTTGGTATGGCAAATTTCTTCAATGCGTGTATGTCATTGAAGTATTTAACTTCTTCGTCATAAATGAAGCTCAATTTAGCTGGATACAAGATCCTGAGCTGAAAGTTGTTTTGTTTTAGGAGATTGAGGGTCGATGACCATCCTCTTCTGGCTTGAAAAGTCTCAGCAGAAAGATTTGCAGCCATTCTAAGATTCTTCCCCTTGTAGGTTATGATTTTCTTATATCTGGGTGTTTGCAGGATTTTCTCTTTCATATTAACTTTGGTGAAGTTGATCACCATGTGTCTAGAAGATGCTTTATTTGGATTGAGTCATGCTGGGGTCCTGAAAATGTCTGCTATCTGAATTTCAGTATCTCTTGCCATGTTTGGGACATCCTCCTCAATTATCTCTTGGAGTAGAGTATCTGTGCTTTTCGGACCATCCTCTTCTTCAGGGATTCCTATGAGGTGAATGTTTGCTCTTTTGGAGTGGTCCCCCAATTCTCTCAGGGAATGATCCATTTTTCCTCTCCACTTCTCTTTCTCTTTGAGTTTTTGGGAGTGTTCCAAAGCTTTGTCTTCAATGTGAGAGATCCTTTCTTCTGCCTGTTCCATTCTGTTACTGGGGATTCTACTGTATTTCTCAGATCTTTAAGGGCTGCAAGTTCTTGCCTCAATGTGTCAAAATCTTTGGTGATTTTGTTTTTGAATTCATTGAATTCTTGAGACAACTTTTGAATTGCTTCTTGAATTTCTAATTCCATCTTTACCTCCATTCTGTTAATCTTATTTGCAATCCAAATTCTGAATTCAATTTCTGACGTCTCAGCCATTTGTTTATGAATGGGATCTTCTGTTGTGTCTCCTTTGTCATTCCTTGGGGGAGGTGATCTACTCTGATTATTCATGTTGCCAGAGTTTTTCTGCTCATTATGCCCCATGATTATTTTTCACAGCTTGGCTAGAGAGGCTGGCAAGGTGAAATTGAATTGAGGGCTTCTGGAGTTGTAATTAACCAGCTCTTTACCAAAGAACTGGGACTGGTGATTGTCGCTTTCCCCTTAGAGCTTTACAAAGGTCCCATTCAGAACTACTGCCTGAAACTCTGGGCACCTGCTTGGTGCAGTGGGGCTAGATGGCGCTGACTGGTATTCAGCTAGTCTCTGTCTGCTAGTGAATCAGTGGCTTTGGGCTGAAATCTCAGCTGTGGAGATTTATAAGCAACTAAAACACCCCACCCCACCACAGGTGACAACTGGAAGGGGAGAATTCCAAGCTCCCACAACATTCCAACCAGGGTACAACATTGGTGGGTCCCTGGGTGATCGGTCCAGGTTAAGAGTTCCAAACCAATTGTCCTGGTCGACATAAACACTGATTGGGTGTGAGAGTTCAAAAGGTCTTCAGCATCTAGGCAGCAGGAGTCCACTGGCAGCGAATTTGACCCCAGTAGGAGGGACCATGGAGGTGCCACTGTTGGGGGTGGTGTTGCAGGTCTGGGCTACTGCTGTGTGCAGGTCGCAGGAGCCAGGGGGGAGCTGGAGGATGTTGCCACTGGCTGCAAGGGTCACAGGAGCCAGGTGGGGAACTGGGAGGAGCTGCTGACCCCTGGTCTCATGCTGCAGGAGCTGGGTGGGAAGCCAGAGGGCAGTCGCCAGCTTTGGGGGCCTCAGGGGTCACAGGAGCTGGGCAGGAGTAGCTGGCCTTAGGCCACGGGTCTCAGGAGCTGGTGGGGAGCTGAAGGGTTGAGTCATTGGCCCTGGGCCACAGGTTGTAGGAGCCAGGTTGGAGTTGCTGGGTGTGGGCTGCAGGTTGCAGGGGCCGTGGGTCTCAGGAGCTGGGCAGGGAACTGGAGGATGGGTCACAGGAGCCAGGCGGGAGTTGCAGGTTGCAGGCTGCTGGTCTCAGGAGCCAGGTGGGGAGCCGATCCACCCACTGTGGGCTGCTGAGCTGGGGAGTCAGTGGGCCGCTATCTCTGGTGGTCAGTAGTGTGTGACTTGAGCTATGCTCTTTCCAACACAAGGCAAATCTCTCTCCTCTTTTGACTCCCTGCCTCTATTAAAGTTATAGTTTCAGCGTAACTGTCCCATAGCTCATGAGGTGCCTGGCCCTAGGAAAAATCTGTAAAATGCTCCAGATTTTGCAGGGGGTAGTTTTCCAGACCTCCGGGAGAAGGAGGAGGGGTGGATTTGGACTTCAGGAAGGTAGGGAGAATATTAGATCAACTTTTGGCCCAGGCAAGAGACTGCCTGGGCTTGCAGCGGTATCTCTCCATGGAAGGAGTCCCGGCCCTCAGTTGTTCTCTTCCTTTTGGTGAAACAAAGGGCCTCTGTTCTCTACTCTCCTCAAGCCATTCTCCTGGGCAGGGAGGGGAAGGATCCCTGTCCTCTTTGGGATGGGTTTTATACCTTAAATTTGTTTCCTTGGAGTCCCAACTTGTCGTAGCAGAGGTGATGTGAACCTATCGATCCTCTCTCTCAGCTCAGCTCCCAATCTTCCGCTTTTTTTGGTTATTTATGGCCATTATTTCTCCCTCTGGAAGGGAGTCTCTGCCAAAAGCTGGCTTCAGTTGGCCATCTTGCCTCCCTCCCCTCGTACATTTTTATTTTAATTAATTTTTTTGAGACAGAGTCTCATTCAGTTGCTCAGACTGGAGTGCCATGGCCTCAGCCTACCTCAGAGTTCTGGTTCAGCCTCCCGAGTAGCTGGGACTACAGGAGCCTGCCACAGTGTGTGGCTAATTTTTCAATTTTTAGAAGGGAAGAGGTCTCACTCTTGCTCAGGCTGGTCTTGAACTTCTGACCTCAAGTGATACTCCTGTCTTGGCCTCTCAGAGTGCTAGGATTACAGGCGTGACCCACTGCACCTGATCAGAAATACACATTTTTAAAACACACTTTTTTTTTTTTTAACTACTTCCAGGAAGGCAGGAAGATTAAAAAAACCCACTCAATGTAAAAGCCTTTTCTTTGAGTAGAGGTCACAAATCAGAGTTCGATGAAGTCTTTCTTGTGTAATCACAACTTTAATGTATAACTATAGCTTTTATTTCATTAAAGAAACTGGATATATGAAATGAAGGATGTTTAAATATATTTTTCCTAATAGTCTAGAGTCATTTTGCCTACACCTAATTTTCTTTCTTTAGTTTTTTTTTTCACTTACCCTCATGGAGTCTTTCCAAAGCAGTCAACCTAGTTTTCACAGCAGTAATAACTCCTTGTTTTACACTAATCAGCTCATGTTCCTTTAAAACACATAATTAGAGTGGCAGATACAGTTTCCACACAAAGGTTTGACAGACATAACCCCTTCCAGGTGGTGTGGCACCTTGAGAGCAGCTGGGCACCCACAGGCTGAGGGTCCCTGAGCCCTAGTGATCGGCAGCAGGTGGTCAGTGGGCTTGGGGGGGCCCTAGTGAATCAGCCGGCTGCAGGCTGATCAGAGGGGGCTACTGTGGAAACCACGTCCCTGTTGTAACCCCACCCCAGGAGAGGCCTCATGCAGACCCATTCGCGTGAAATGACTGATTTAGGGCGTGGCCTGGTTGCTCAGACACACCTAGACAGGCCAGAACCCCCAATGTAGTGCAGACTGTAAGTACTCGTGATTTTCAAAACATTTCAAATACACTAACCTGTTTTCTTCCCTCCGTGGATGAACAGGACTATCCTGCCTGTGTTCATGTATAAACCTGTTGATTTCCATACTTACATCACAGGGTCACAGAGAAAAATGCCTTCTATTTCTTAAAGTGAAAACCGCCTTTCTGGAGGTGGGGCTAAGCCAGACCTTAAAACTTACCTTTGGCTTTGGTGCCACCAAGTGGTGGATTTTGAGATGCCACTTTTGAGAAGATGGCTTGGCAAATACACAGGAATAATAACGTCAAAAAAAAATCTGGGATGAATCGGTGGATTAAAGAGGATTTTTTAGGGCAGTAACACGGCAGTAACAATGGTGGGTAGATATTATTATACATTTCCTCAGACCCATGAGAACATACAACACGGGCAGCGAGTCCTGATGTAAACTGTGGACTTCGGATAATAACGATGAGTCAGTGCAGGTTAATCAATGTCACTGATGAGCCACTGTGGTGTGGAAGCTTGATGATGCCGCAGGCTGTGCATGTGGTGACAGGGCTGTACTTTCTGCTAAGTTTTGCTGTGAACCTGAAACTGCTCTAACAAATAAAATTTATTAATAAATGTGGCCCGTGCTACATAGGTTTTCTGTTGTACCTCTTGCTGTTGTGGGTAGGAACAAGATATGACAGAGAGCAGGTTGGGGGAGGCCGGCTGGCTTCTCAGACAGGAGACACTACCTTCATGAAGTCCCCACTTTCCAGAGACTGGGTCCTTAGCCGTGTGAGTCTCAGAACCCTTCTCCCCTTCCCCCATGTATTGAGAGTTGTTCTTTTCTTCAGGGCTCTCATACTCAGCAAACTTACAAGAGACACTTGTGGATAAGTCAGGATGCCAATATATTACTTTCCAATTAGAAAGGTGTGTGTAGTGGTGGGCCTTGACACAGGTGTTAGATGAGTTGTTCATTTCCCACCCTGTAGGAAATTTACTTGGGGCAGGGCATGGTGGATGCCCTGCAATCCCCGCACTCTAGGAGGCTGAGGTGGGTGGATCACCTGAGCTCAGGAGTTCAAGACCAGCCAGAGCAAAAGCAAGACCTCTATCTCTACTAAAAATAGAAAAACAAGCCAGGCATAGTGGCACATGCCTATAGTCCCAGCTACTCAGGAGGCTGAGGCTGGAGAATTGTTTGACCTGAATAGTTTGAAGTTATTGTGACTTATGACAGCGTAGCACTCTACCCAGGACAACAGAGTCTGAAAAAGAAAAAGAAAGAAAAGAAAAAGAACAAAAAGGAAATTTATGTGGGAAGACACATTATAGAGTAGGTTGCTTGGTGAGCTCTTAGTGGGATGGGGTGAGTGTATGTGGAAGGGCTGCTTACCTTCAGGTTAGTACTAGTAAGCTGAGGCTGTGTTTATTTTTGAGACAAAGTCTCAAGCTGTTGCCCTGGGTAGAGTGCTGCAGCCTCACAGCTCACAGCAACCTCAAACTTTTGAGCTCAAGTGATTCTCTTGTCTCAGCCTCCCAAGTAGCTGGGACCACAGACACTCACCAAAATGCCTGGCTATTTTTTTGTTGCAATTGTTGCTGTTTTAGCTGGCCAGGGCCTGGGTTCGAACCTGCCAGCCTTGGTGTATGTGGCCTGAACCCTACCCACTGAGCTATGGGCACCACCCTGCTGAGGCTGTTTTTGCTACTGCTTGGGACATACATGCCTCAGGGCTGGCAGCACTCAGGTTGCTGGGCAGTATAGAATCCCAGACACTGCTGATGAGAGACAGACTCAATCTTTTTCTTTGGGCTCTTTTTGAAACTCTTTGGTGAGCACGTGAGAATCCTTTCTTCCTTTAGACAGGACATGATGTAACTGGCAAGGCTGCTGTTGCTTCTGAGCTCTGGTCTCCTGAGAATCAGTTTGGTCACCAGCATAAGCATTTGGTTGTTCCCACAACGCATCAGCCACTATTTATAGGTTTTTGCTTAGGGGTAGCTGGTGTACTCACTGCGTAATTTTTAATAATTTCATTCTCAGAGGAAAACTTAATGTTTTGCCGATTCTGTGTTCCTGAAATGGAGGTTAAAATTAATAAGCAAAATCCTTGATCACTTTGGCATAGATTCCCAACAGCAAAACAGTGCTTGGCTGAAGATGAGAATTACTCTAGGTGCTGAGTGAGTAAGAATGCTTTCCTGCGTCCCACTCCAGGTCATGTGTTGGGAGATCTGCATAGACCCACCCTCGCTCCTTTTGCCAGCCTGCCCCGGGCCTCCTCCCTGAGCTCAGCTGTCTCTAATTCTTTGGTGCTGCACCCCCTCCCCACCTGTCACACCCCACCTGGCCCTGTTGCATACAGTCCTCAGTTCAGGGCACTAGGGTTGTTTCTAAGGGTGGTACATTGGTGGAATCTGACCCTTTTATTTTTGCCAATATGTTTTTTATTTATTTATTTTATTGTTAAATCATAGCTGTGTACATTTGTTCAATCAAGGGGTACAATGTGCTGGTTTCATATACAATCTGAAATATTCTCATCAAACTGTTCAACATAGCCTTCATGGCATTTTCTTAGTTGTTGTATGTAGACATTTGTATTCTGCATTTAGTAGGTTTTGCCTGTACTCATTCTAAGATGCACTGTAAGTGTGGCCCCACCCATTTCCCTCCCTCCCCCCTAACCTCCCCCCTCCTTTCCTCTCCCTTGGACCTTTCCCCATATTCTTGAGCTATATAGTTGGGTTATAGCCTTCATATGAAAGATATAAATTAGCTTCATAGTAGGGCTGAGTACATTGGACACTTTTTCTTCCATTCTTGAGATACATTGCTAAGAAGAATGTGTTCCAGCTCCATCCATGTAAACATGAAAGAGGTAATGTCTCCATCTTTCTTTAAGGCTGCATAATATTCCATGGTATACATGTACCACAATTTGCTAGTCCATTCGTGGGTTGATGGGCACATGGGCTTTTTCCATGATTAGCAATTATGAATTGGGCTGCAATAAACATTCTGGTACAAATATCTTTCTTATGATGTGATTTTTGGTCTTCTAGGTATATGCCTAGTAGAGGAATTATAGGATTGAATGGCAGATGTATTTTTAGATCTGTAAGTGTTCTGCAAACATCTTTCTAAAAGGAATGTATTAATTTGCATTCCCACCAGCAGTGTAGAAGTATTCCCTTTCCTCCACATCCACGCCAACATCTCTGGTCTTGGGATTTTGTGATATGGGCTAATCTTACTGGAGTTAGATGATATCTCAAAGTAGTTTTGATTTGCATTTCTCTGATGATTAAAGATGATGAGCATTTTTTCATATGTCTGTAGGCCGTGTGCCTGTCTTCTTCAGAGAAGTTTCTCTTCAAGTCCCTTGCCCAGTCTGCGATGGGATCACTTGTTCTTTTCTTGCTTATACGTTTGAGTTCTCTGTGGTTTCTGGTTATCAAACCTTTGTTGGAGACATAACCTGCAAATATTTTCTCCCATTCTGAGGGCTGTCTGCTTGCTTTACTTACTGTGTTCTTGGCTGTGCAGAAGCTTTTTAGTTTGATCAGGTCCCAGTAGTGTATTTTTGAAGCTGCTTCAGTTGCCTGGGGGATCCTCCTCATAAAATACTTGCCCAGACCGATTTCTTCAAGGGTTTTCCCTGCACTTTCTTCTAGTATTTTTATTGTTTCATGTCTTAAGTTTAAATCTTTAATCCAGTGAGAGTCTACCTTAGTTAATGGTGAAAGGTGTGGGTCCAGTTTCAGTCTTCTACAGGTTGCTAGCCAGTTCACCTAGCACCATTTGTTAAATAGGGAATCTTTTCCCCACTGAATGTTTTTTTTTTGTAGAGACAGAGTCTCACCCCATGGCCCTCGGTAGAGTGCCGTGGCCTCACACAGCTCACAGCAACCTCCAACTCCTGGGCTCAAGCGATTCTCTTGCCTCAGCCTCCCGAGCAGCTGGGACTACAAGCGCCCGCCACAACGCCCAGCCATTCTTTGGTTGCAGTTTGGCCGGGGCTGGGCCTGAACCCGCCACCCTTGGTATATGGGGCCAGCGCCCCACCGACTGAGCCACAGGCACTGCCCCCCACTGAATGTTTTTAATTGGCTTGTCAAAGATCAAATAATGGTAAGTAGCTGGATTCATCTCTTGATTCTCTATTCTGTTCCAGACATCTACTTCTCCGTTTTTGTGCCAGTACCACACTGTTTTGATCACTATCGATTTGTAGTATTGTCTGAGGTCTGGTAGCGTGATTCCTCCTGCTTTGTTTTTATTTCTGAGTAATGTTTTGGTTATTCAAGGTTTTTTCTGATTCCATATAAAATGAGTATTATTTTTTCAAGATCTTTAAAATATGACAATGGAGTTTTGATAGGAATTGCATTAAAATTATATATTGCTTTGGGTAGTTTAGACATTTTAATGATGTTGATTCTTCCCAGTGATGAGCATGGTATGTTTTTCCATTTGTTAACATCTTCAGCTATTTCTTTTTTTAAAGTTTCATAGTTCTCTTTATAGAGATCTTTCACATCCTTTGTTAGATAAACTCCCAAATATTTCATCTTCTTTGGCACTACTGTGAAAGGAATAGAGTCCTTTTTTTTGGCTTGGCTAATTTTGGTATATATAAAGGCTACAGATTTATGGGTGTTGATCTTGTAGCCTGAGACATTCCTGTATCTTTGATCACTTCTAAAAGTTGTGTAGTAGAATCCCTAGTATTTTCCAGGTATACGATCATATCATCTGCGAAGAGTGAATGTTTGATCTCTTCTGACCTATGTGGATACCCTTGATTGCCTTTTCTTCCCTAATTGCAATGGCTAAAACTTCCATTACAATGTTAAAGAGCAATGGAGACTATGGACAACCTTGCCTGGTTCCTGATCTAAGTGGAAATGATTTCAATTTAACTCCATTCAATATGATATTGGCTGTGGGTTTGCTGTAGATGGCCTCTATCAGTTTAAGAAATGTCCCTTCTATACCAATTTTCTTAAGTGTTCTGATCATGAAGGGATGCTGGATATTATCAAAAGCTTTTTCTGCATCAATTGAGAGAATCATATGGTCTTTGTTTTTTAATTTGTTTATGTGCTGAATTATACTTAGAGATTTACATATATTGAACCAGCCATGAGACCCTGGGATAAAACCGACTTGGTCATGATGTATAATTTTTTTGATGTGTTGTTGGATTCTGTTTGTTAGGATCTTATTGGGTATTTTTGTGTCAATATTCATTAGTGATATTGGTCTATAATTTTCTTTTTCTGTTGGTTTTTTCCCTGATAGGGATCAAGGTGATGTTTGCTTTGTAGAATGTGTTGGGTAGTATTCCTTCTTTTTCTATATTTTGGAAGAGGTTTAGTAATATAGGTACTAGTTCTTCTTTAAAGGTTTGGTAGAATTCTGACGTAAAGCCATCTGGTCCTGGGCTTTTCTTTTTAGGGAGATTTTGTATAGTTGATGCTATTTGAGAACTTGATAGAGGCCTGTTCAACATTTCCACTTCGTTCTGGCTAAGTTTTGGTAGGTAGCATACTTCCAAGTATTGGTCGATTTCTTTCAGATTTTCATATTTCTGAGAGTAGAGTTTCTTGTAGTATTCGTTAAGGATTTTTTTAATTTCTGAGGGGTCTGTTGTTATTTCATCTTTACTATTCTGATTGATGAAATTAGAGATTTTATTCTTTTTTTCCTGGTTAGTTTGGCCAAAGGTTTATCTATTTTATTTACCTTTTCAAAAAACCAACTTTTAGATTTATTGATCTGTTGTATAATTCTTTTGTTTTCAATTTTGTTTAATTCTGCTCTGATTTTGGTTATTTCTTTTCTTCTGCTGGGTTTGGGGTTGGAATGTTCTTCCTTCTCCAGTTGCTTGAGATGTTCCATTAAGTTATTGACTTCCTCTCTTTACGTTTTCTTGAGGAAGGCTTATACTGCTATAAATTTCCCTCTTAGGACTGCCTTTGCAGTATCCCAGAGGTTCTGATAATTTGTGTCTTCATTGTTGTTTTGTTCCAAAAATTTGGTGATTTCCTTCTTAATCTCATCTATAGCTCATCTATCCTTCAGCATAAGGTTATTTAGCTTCCATGTTTTTGTATGGGTATGCAGATTCCTGTTGTTACTGAGTTCAAGTTTTATTCCATGATGGTCTGAGAAGATGCAAGGAATAACTTCTATTTTTTTAAATTTGCTGAGATTTTTTTAGATTTGTGGCCTAGGATGTGGTTGATTTTGGAGTATATTCCGTGGGCTGATGAGAAGAATGTGTATTAGTGTATTCAGTTTTGTTGGGATGAAATGTTCTGTAGATGTCTGTTAAGTCCAGATGTTGAATGGTTAAGTTTAAATCTAAGATTTCTTTGATTAGCTTCTTTTTGGGGGATCTATCCAGCACTGCTAAAGGGGTGTTAAAATCTCCAACTACTATGGAACTGGAGGAAATCAAGTTGCTCATGTCTGTTAGAGTTTCTCTTATAAAATGAGGTGCGTTCTGGTTGGGTCTATAAATATTAATAATTGAAATCTCATCATATTGAGTATTACCTTTAACAAATATGCAGTGTCCATCCTTATTTTTCCTTATTTGGTTGATTTAAAGCCTATTGCATCTGCGAGTAGGATTGCAGCGCCTGCTTTTTTCTGGTTTCCATTTGCCTGGAGTATAGATGACCATCCCTTCACCTTGAGTCTATATTTGTCTTTTAATGTAAGATGAGATTCTTGTATGCAGCAGATATCTGGCTTGAGTTTTTGTATCCAGTTAGCCAACCCTTGCCTCTTTAGAGGAGAATTTAAACCATTCACATTAATTGAGAATATTGATAAGCCTTTTGAGAGTCCGGTGGACATTTTTAGTCCTTTAGCGACTGTGGAAGTTAGAATTTGATCAAAATTTTCTGGGTGGGTTTACTTTTGTGGTGGAGGATTACACTGGTCTTTATGGAGGATAGGTCTGAGAATATCCTGGAGAGCTGGTTTAGTTATAAAAAAATTTCTTCAACATGTGAATGTCATTGAAGTATTTAATTTCTCCGTCATAAATGAAACTCAGTTTAGCTGGGTACAGGATCTTGGGTTGAAAGTTATTTTGTTTTAGGAGATTAAAAGTCGATGACCATCCTCTTCTAGCTTGAATGATTTCAGCAGAGAGATCTGCAGTTATTCTAATATTCTTGACCTTGTAGGTGATGGTTTCCTTTCGTCTGGCTGCTTTCAGAATTTTCTCCTTCATATTAAGTTTAGTGAAATTGATTATGATGTGTCTGGGGGATGTCTTATTTGGGCTGAGTCATGCTGTAGTTCTGAAACCACCTGCTATCTGAATTTCAGAATTTGTTGGCATGTCTGGAAAGTTCTCCTTCATAATCTCATGGAGAAGAGACTCTGTGCCTTGTGAAGCCACTTCATCGCTTTCGGGGATCCCTATAAGATGAATATTGTTTTTCTTTGAATTATCCCAGAGCTCTCTGAGAGAGTGATCTGTTTTTGCCCACCATTTCTCTTCCTTTTTGAGAGTTTGGGAGCATTCAAAAACAATGTCAGAAATCGTTTCTTCTGCTTGCTCCATTCTGTTACTGAGGGATTCTACTGTGTTTCTCAGACCTTTGAGGGATGCAACTTCTTGTCTCAATGTGTCAAAATCTTTGGTCATTTGATCTTTGAATTTGTTGAATTTTTTTTTTTTTTGAAGATGGTGGACGGTAGTTTAATGGTTAAACACCTGGGATAATGAACAGGAAGAATTCTACAGGAAGACAACCCTCTCTGGAAATTCGTTGAATTTTTGAGACTTCTTTTGGGTTATTGCTTGGAATTCTAATTCGATCTTATTTGCTATCTAGATTCTGAATTCGATTTCTGACATTTCAGCTATTTGTTTGTGCATGGGATCTTGTGCTGTGTCTGCCCCATTGTTCCTAGGGGGAGTTGATCTCCTCTGATTATTCATATTGCCAGAGTTTTTATGTTGATTTTGCCTCATGATTGTTTTTCACCATTGCCTCTGGCCGTCCTCAGAGTTGGGGAGGTGTCTCTCCAAGATTAGATCCCAGCGGGATCCCTCTATTGTTTCTGGATCTTTGTAGGGAGTGACCCTGTGTAGCTCCTCTGGGGCTGCCCCAGCCAGGGAGTTCTGGTTGTGGAAGCAGCTCCGGAGTGTGACACACCCGGATCCAGCAACAGTGCGGGGGGTGGTGCACATGGTTCAGGGTGTGCCTGGTGCTCAGGGACTTTGGCACAGAAGGTCCAAGGCTCCAGCAGTCTCTAGCCAGGGGAAGGGCTCTGTGGAAAGGCAGGGTGGGCTCCAGAGGGCACCCAGCTACCAGTATCCCTGGCCAGACAAGTGGGCGGGTGTGGTGGCAGGGAGGACATAGGGTTGCATGGCTTCCAGAGTTCCTGGTCAGGGTGTGGGGAGGCGTGGCAGGCAGGGTAGCGGTCCCTGCATAGCTCTTACCAGTCTGGGCAGGTGCAGCTGTTCCGGAGGTCCAAGGGTGCTGATCACTGGTCTCCAGGCAGCTCTTCCAGAGGTCCGGGAGGGTGTGAATGGCGGGTCCCGGTGCAGCTCTTACCCAGGTCCGGAGGGTGCCAATTGCTGGTCATGGGGCAGCTCTTCCAGAGGTCTGGGAGGGTGCCGATCACAGGTGCCAATATGTTGTTTTTAAAAGATTGACTTAATTGCCTAAAATTTAAAAAGTTAAAAAAATCAAGAGATTCATAAAAGACTCTGAGTATCCAATTTCTTTGCAAAAAAAAGTCCATCTGGCTGTGCCAGGCCTGCATTCCCACAGGGCAGTGAACTTGTGGGAGGGGCCTAGATAGTGCACACCCCTTCCCCTTGTTCTCAGTCCCCACACTTCCCTTTTGCTCACCTGTGTGACTGCTTGGAATTGGGGTGGTGACTCTTGGTATGAAAACAAAAAGAAAAGTAAAACACAACAGAAAAAAACAAGTGTAAGGGAAGCAGTGGCTTCCTGTGGACCCTTGCTCCCTGTTTATGTCCTTGCTGTCAGCGGGGAGCTCCTTCCTTGGAACCTGCTCCCAGGATCTATTCCTTTAGGACTCTGCTTCTCTTAGTAGGCCACCTCTGATTTTATTGCTTGTGCTTCCAAGAGGTGTGTGTGGGGGTAGTGCTGTTGAGGAAAACATATAGATGTCGGAATGTGGTCTGTATCCACAAGACCTGATTTTAAGTCCCAGCCTCACTTCTTATTGAGTTCAAGTCCCTTATCTGTAAAACATGCCTGTGGTTGCTATGTATTAAATGGGAGTTTGTACATAATACATCAAACAAGGGTAGGTCCTTAAATAATAGTACCTCTGTCCTTCTCGTCTCTGAAGACACAATTCTTTCTCTTTTTTGTGACCTTGAGAAAGTCAGCTGTAAGAAAACAGTTGAACTTTTTCTGCTGCTTCCTTGTTACTTAGCCTTCTTTACTCTTCTAATATGGCCCATGATTTTACTTTTCTTCCCTATAACTTTCAGACTTTCCCATCTGCACATTTCACATATCCCCTTTTCTTTTTGTAGTCAGAACTGTGGTCATACAGACTCCCACATGAAAATAATGGATGGCAGTTGAATTTATTTTATTTTGGGGAATTCTATTTGAAGTGTTTTATCAAATCTCTACAATAATAATCTCTATTTTTTGTGATAAGAACTAAGTAAGCTTTTCATAGCAATCTGTTGGACTTCTTCCTGAATATGTGTACCTTTCCCCACTCATTGTGTGTTTATAGAAATACAGACAAGGTCAGAAGCTGGAACGTCATCAGCAGAAATGTTGCCAGAAGGACAAAAAGTTACTAGAAGAGAAATTCTTCGCTTGAGGTCAAAAGGACCTGCCACCATAGAAGAAATGGTATGCTATGTTCATTTTCTTGCTATTCTGCTTGAAAATGTTTAGTTTTGTTTATTAGAGTTGGAAATAAAGGTAAAATCACAAAGTTAATAAAATGCCATTCATTCTAATCAAAGCATGGACTTGTAGTTCATTGTTTATTTAAACCATATGGAAATTACTGAAGGTGTTTAAGGTGGAACATAGGAACTAAGTGTGGGAGAAGAGACTGTGACCTACAGATATTCTCATCTGCCTTCAGATGACTTTTCTAGAACCTGTAGCCATCTGGACTGTCTACAAACCTGAAAAGAAGTTGCCTTGTATATGAGTAAAGATACTTAAGGAGCTTTTGAGAATGAAAGATTCCATCTGTGAATGCTCTTCTCGGGTGAAACTTTCCGCACACATCTTTGACTCTTTCTTGTCCCACACCCCTCCATCAGCAGATCCTGGGGGATCTCCCTCAACATGAGGCCAGAATCCAATGACACTCACCCTCTCTGCCACACCATGTGCCCAAGCAGATCGTCTCCCCTGGACATGGCAGTGACCTCCTGTTTAGTCTCCTTGGGCTCCTCCTTGCCCTCTTTCCACCCATGCTCAGCAGCAGCCAGAATCATCCTTTCCCAATACAAGGGAGATTTTGTCACTTTCCTGTTCACAGCCCTTGGTGGCTTCCCATGTCTTTCAGAATAAAAGCTGAAGTCCTCAGAGTGACCAACACGGGTCTGACCCCTCATTTCTTCTCTGGTCTCACTTCCCACCACACCAGCCTGGCTTCCCCTGCTCTGGTCTCCTCACTGTCCTCAGCTGCTGCGGTTGTATCCCCACCGGGGGGCTCTACCCGGCTGTCTTCTCAGCCTGAGTGCGTCCCCCATTCATCTGTGTGGGCTGCTCCCTTGCCTTTGTCGGGCACGTCTCTGCCCATGCATCTCCTGCCTCACAGGCCTTTTCTGAGTGTCCTGTGTGAGCAGTGATTCCTCTGTCCCACCCACTGCTTGCTCTCCTGGGCTTTTTGTTTTCTTCACAGTGCTAAAGACCACAGGACCCTGCAATCCTTATTCATTTCACTTTGTCTCTGTCTCCTGTCCCTTTGCTCACTCATCCTGCTCACCGCTGTATCCCCACCCCCTACAGTAGGACCTGATATGTTAAAGGAACTCAGATCTTTGCTGAATTAATCGATGGATGAAATATTCACTTTAGGTTGAGAAAAGCAAGGGTTTGCTGATGGACTGACTGTGTCTTTATGTTTTTGAGAGAGAGAGAATCACACTCTGTGGCATCATGATAACTCATAGCAACCTGAAACTCTTGTGCTCAGGCGATCCTCTTGTCTTAGCCATCCAAGTAGCAGGACTTTAGGCACCTGCAACAAAGCCAAGTTGATTTTTCTGTTTTAGTAGAGACAGGGTCATACTCCTGCTCAGGCTGATCTCAAACTCCTGGGCTTGAGCCATTCACTCATGTCAACCTCCCAGATTGCTAGGATTACAGGCATGAGCCACCTTGCCCAGCCCTGACTGTGTCTTTATAAAGGTCAGTGTCTGAGTGAAAAACACGAGAAGGTGAAGAGACAAATGAAGGCAAGAAAGGTGGAGGAAGAGAGCACAGGCTTAGGGTGTCATTGGTGGGGGCTCAATGAGTGATAAGCTGTAGGTGCACACACAGCAGTGAAGATGGAAGCCATGAAGTCATCCTGTAGATGAAGGGGACGTCAGGCAGGTATCTGAGGCCCAGGGACTTCTGCAGGCAGGGGAGACTTACTGGTCTCCATGTGTGAACACTGTCTCAGGATTCCTAAGCGTTTGAAGAACAAGAGAGACAGGTGAACACTTAGGAGGCTGTTTCACAGAGTGGGATCTCACAGCTGGCAGGTGACAATGTCAGCCTTGGGGGTGGCTTGTGAGAGCAGACACTTAGGCCCATGAGGCCATGGTTGTCCTTAGCAATGTCTGAGTCACCCAGGGTGCTGCTGGGGAATCCAGAGGAAGTTTCTGAGTGGGGTGCTTTGGCTCTGGGGAATGAAAAGATTGATCAGGAAGCAAATGGCAGCCAAGAGACCTGGGAGAGCCAAAGGTGTGTTGAAAATGAGATATGACGAGGCATGAGATGGAAACTTGGACAGGGACTTCTGGTTATCTCGAGCTGAGCCTTTACTTCCCATGTATCCAACATGCTGCCTGGTATATTGCTGAAGGCAAGGAACTGTTTACTGAATGAATGAACAAGCCTCCGGTGAAGGCAGGACTGTGGAAGAGAAAGGAAGAAGCCAGCAGTGGAGAGCCTGGAGTATGCTGAAGGCAGTGGGGAGCTGGGAGGATGCTCAGGGCAGTGGGGAGCTAGGAGGATGCTGAAGGCAGTGGGGACCTTGGAGGGTGCTGAAGGCAGTGGGGAGATGGGAGGATGCTCAAGGCTGTGGGGAGATGGGAGGATGCTCAAGGCTGTGGAGAGCTGGGAGGGTCCTGAAGGCAGTGGGGAAATGGGAGGATGCTCAAGGCAGGGGGGAGATGGGAGGATGCTGAAGGCTATGGGAACCTGAGAGGATGCTGAAGGCAGTGGGGAGATGGGAGGATGCTGAAGGCAGTGGGGAAATGGGAGGATGCTGAAGGTAGTGGGGAGATGGGAGGATGCTGAAGGCAGTGGGGGAGATGGGAGGATGTTGAAGGTAGCGGGAAGCTGGGAGGATGCTGAAGGCAGTGGGGAGCTGGAGGGTCCTGAAGGTAGTGGGGAGATAGGAGGATGTTGAAGGCAGTGGGGAGATGGGAGGATGCTGAAGGCAGTGGGGAGCTGGGAGGATGCTCAGGGCAGTGGTGAGCTGAGAGGGTGCCAAATCTGCTTTTTGCTCAAGGCTGTGAAGAACATGTTATCTATCAGAGCTTCCTCCCGGCTCCCCACTGTCTTCAGTATCCTCTCATCTCCCCACAACAGGATCTGCAGGGAAAACTCTGAGTTCCTTTAGGGGAAGAGTCATATTCTAATAGATAACATGATTCATCAATACCTACTGATGTAAATGTAAGCTATATGTAAGTCCGTGGGATGAGAAAGATAGCTTATGGTCTAAATCTACTAGGGAAGATTCACTCAAGGATAAACATCTAAAAATCCATTCCTGTTTTCATAGCCCGTTTAATTAAATAAGGCAATTAAAGAAAGCTCATAATGACAGGAAAAAGCTAGTTCGGTGTTAATATTAAATATGATACAAAAGATCATAATCTAATATTAAACACTTAAGGACTTAAAGGATTTATAGGCTTTGAAACAAATTGCTCCCTTATAACCTAGCTCAAATTCCACAAATAAGGATGAGTAAAGACCTTATTTCTCCTCTAAAGGTAGAGAGGCCTGGAAGAAAGCTCTTACAAATGAGTGGGACGGGGTTACGGAAATATATGCAAGGGACATAGTGTCACAAAGAAGGGGCTGATCAACTATTACCAGCACCAAGGAAAGAAAGGTCAGGGAGAGTTTCCGTATGGAAGAAATGAATGAGTTAGTTAAACTGAGGAGAAGGAGAGTGGTCTAGGCGGGAAAGAACAATACGCTTGGGGACCTTGTATACCACTCATGAGATGGGGGTGTGAGGGTCTTAGAGAACCTGGTTGGGGGTGAGGAGGCTGGAGGTTTACCTTGGGGTTAGAAGGGGAAGGGGTCAGGGATCATGAAGGAGCCACTTAGGCATAGCAAGGGGAGCAGAGCAATCAGATTTGTGTTTTATTTATTTATTTATTTATTTTTTAAATTTGTATTAAGGCATATACACATAGATCATGAATACATTTATGCATTTGTGGGGTATGATGTGTTGATTTTTTATACAATTTGGAATGCTTATATCAAACTAATTAATGTAGCTTTCACCTCATTTACTTAATTGTTGTGTTAAGACATTTATGTTCTATACTTGATATATTTGACTTGTACCCTTGCAATATGTTCCATAGGTGTGGTTCCCCCATTTAGCCTCCCTCTATCAAACCTCCTCCCTCCCCTCGCTTTGCTTTCCTCTTCCCTCCTTCATCCTGGGCTATAGTTGTGATTTATCCTTCTTTCTTTCTTTCTTTTTTTAATATTAAATCATAGCTGTGTACATTAATGCGATCATGGGGCACCTTACACTGGTTTTATATACCATTTGGTGTATTTTCATCACTCTGTTTAAAACAGCCTTCCTGCCATTTTTCTTAGTTATTGTGTTAAGACATTTATATTCTACGTTTACTAAGTTTCACATATACCCTTGTAAGATGCACTGTAGGTGTAATCCCACCAATTACCCTCCCTCCACCCATTCCCCCCTCCCTCTCCCCCTTCCCCATATTCTTAGGTTATAGCTTTCATATGAAAGCCATAAATTAGTTTCATAGTAGGGCTGAGTGCATTGGATACTTTTTCTTCCATTCTTGAGATACTTTACTAAGAAGAATATGTTCCAGCTCCACCCATGTAAACATGAAAGAGGTAAAGTCTCCATCTTTCCTTAAGGCTGCATAATATTCCATGGTGTACATATACCACAATTTATTAATCCATTCGTGGATCGATGGGCACTTGGGCTTTTTCCATGACTTAGCAATTGTGAATTGGGCTGCAATAAACATTCTGGTGCAAATATCTTTGTTATAATGTGATATTTGGTCTTCTGGGTATATACCTAGTAGAGGAATTACAGGATTGAATGCCAGATCTATTTTTAGATCTCTAAGTGTTCTCCAAATATCCTTCCAAAAGGAATGTATTAATTTTCATTCCCACCAGCAGTGTAGAAGTGTTCCCTTTTCTCCACGTCCACACCAACATCTCTGGTCTTGGGATTTTGTGATATGGGCTAATCTTACTGGAGTTAGATGATATCTCAAAGTAGTTTTGATTTGCATGTCTCTGATGATTAAGGATGATGAGCATTTTTTCATATGTCTGTAGGCTGTGCACCTGTCTTCTTCAGAGAAGTTTCTCTTCAAGTCCCTTGCCCAGCCTGCAATGGGATCACTTGTTCTTTTCTTGCTTATACGTTTGAGTTCTCTGTGGATTCTGGTTATTAAATCTTTGTCGGAGACATAACCTGCAAATATCTTCTCCCATTCTGAGGGCTGTCTGCTTGCTTTACTTACTGTGTTCTTGGCTGTGCAGAAGCTTTTTAGTTTGATCAGGTCCCAGTAGTGTATTTTTGAAGCTGCTTCAATTGCCCGGGGGGTCATCCTCATAAAATACTCACCCAGACTGATTTCTTCAAGAGTTTTCCCTGCACTCTCTTCTAGTATTTTTATAGTTTCATGTGTCAAGTTTAAATCTTTAATCCAGTGAGAGTCTATTTTAGTTAATGGTGAAAGGTGTGGGTCCAGTTTCAGTCTTCTACAGGTTGCCAGCCAGTTCACCCAGCACCATTTGTTAAATAGAGAATCTTTTCCCCACTGAATGTTTTTAATTGGCTTGTCAAAGATCAAATAATGGTAAGTAGCTGGGTTCATCTCTTGGTTCTCTATTCTATTCCGTACATCTACCTCTCTGTTTTTGTGCCAGTACCATGCTGTTTTGATCACTATCAATTTATAGTATAGTCTGAGGTCTGGTAGCATGATTCCTCCTGCTTTGTTTTTATTTCTGAGTAATGTCTTGGCTATTTGAGTTTTTTTCTGATTCCATATAAAACGAAGTATTATTTTTTCAAGATCTTTAAAATATGACAGTGGAGCTTTAATAGGGATTGCATTAAAATTGTATATTGCTTGGGTAATATGGACATTTTAACAATGTTGATTCTTCCCAGCCATGAGCATGGTATGTTTTTCCATTTGTTAACATTTTCAGCTATTTCTTTTCTTAGAGTTTTATAGTTCTCTTTATAGAGATCTTTCATGTTCTTTGTTAGATAAACTCCCAAATATTTCATCTTCTTTGGCACTACTGTGAATGGAATGGAGTCCTTAACTGTTTTTTCAGCTTGACTATTGTTGGTATACATAAAGGCTACCAATTTATGAATGTTGATTTTGTAACCTGAGACACTGCTGTATTCCTTGATCACTTCTAAGAGTTTTGTAGTAGAATCCCTGGTGTTTTCCAGACATACTATCATATCATCTGTGAAGAGAGAAAGTTTGATCTCTTCTGACCCTATATGGATACCCTTGATCGCCTTCTCTTCCCTAATTGCGGTGGCTAAAACTTCCATTACAATGTTAAAGAGCAGTGGAGACAATGGGCAGCCTTGTCTGGTTCCTGATCTGAGTGGAAATGATTTCAATTTAACTCCATTCAATATGATATTGGCTGTGGGTTTGCTGTTGATGGCCTCTGTCAGTTTAAGAAATGTCCCTCTATACCAATGTTCTTAAGTTTTCTGATCATGAAGGGATGCTGGATATTATCAAAAGCTTTTTCTGCATCAATTGAGAGAATCATTTGTTTTTTGTTTTTTAATTTGTTTATGTGCTGAATTATACTTATAGATTTACATGTATTGAACCAGCCTTGAGACCCTGGGATAAATCCCACTTGGTCATGATGTGTAATTTGTTTGATGTGTTGCTGGATTCTGTTTTTTAGGATTGTGTTGAATATTTTTGCATCTATATTCATTAGTGATATTGGTCTATAATTTTCCTTTCTTCTTGGGTCTTTTCCTGGTTTGGGGATCAGGGTGATGTTTGCTTCGTAGAACATGTTGGGTAGTCTTCCTTCTTTTTCTACATTTTGGAACAGGTTGAGTAATATGGGTACTAGTTCCTCTTTAAAGGTTTGGTAGAATTCTGATGTGAAGCCACCTGGTCCTGGGCTTTTCTTTCTAGGGAGATTTTCTATGGTTGATGCTATTTCAGAACTTGATATAGGCCTGTTCAACATTTCCACTTGATTCTGGCTAAGTCTTGGAAGGTGACGTGCTTCCAAGTATTGGTTAATTTCCTTCAGATTTTCATATTTCCGAGAATAAATTTTCTTGTAATATTCATTAAGGATTTTTTGAATTTCTGAGGAGTCTGTTGTTATTTCATCTTTGTTGTTTCCGATTGATGAGATTAGAGATTTTACTCTTTTTTTCCTGGTTAGGTTAGCCAAAGGTTTATCTATTTTATTGACCTTTTCAAAAAACCAACTTTTTGATTTATTGATCTGTCATATAATTCTTTTGTTTTCAATTTCATCTAATTCTGCTCTAATTTTGGTTATTTCTTTTCTTCTACTGGGTTTGGGGCTGGAATCTTCTTCCTTTTCCAGTTGCTTAAGATGTCCCATTAAGTTGTTAACTTCCTCTCTTTCCGTTCTCTTGAGGAAGGCTTGCAGTGCTATAAATTTCCCTCATAGGACTGCCTTTGCGGTATCCCAGAGGTTCTTATAATTCATGTCTTCATTATTGTTCTGTTCCAAAAATGTGGCAGTTTCCTTCTTAATCTCTTCTATGACCCAGCTATCATTCAGCATAAGGTTATCTAACTTCCATGTTTTTGTATGAGTATGCAGATTCCTGTCGTTACTGAGTTCAACTTTTATTCCATGGTGGTCTGAGAAGATACATGGAATAATTTTTATTCCTTTAAATTTACTGAGATTAGACTTGTGACCTAAGATGTGATTGATTTTGGAGTATGTTCTGTGGGCTGATGAGAAGTATGTGTATTCAGTTTCGTTAGGATGAAATGTTCTGTATTTGTCTGTTATATCCAATTGTTGAATGGTTCAGTTTAAGTCTAAAATTTCTTTGCTTAGTTTCTTATTGGAGGCTCTATCCAACACTGCCAAAGGGGTGTTAAAATCTCTGACTATTATGATGTTGGAGGATATCAAGTTACTCATGTCTGTTAGGGTCTCTCTTATAATTGAGATGCATTGTGTTTGGGTGCAGAAATGTTAATAATTGAAATCTCATCCTTGAGTGTTTCCCTTCGCATATATGAAGTGATCAGCCTTATCTTTCCTTACTTTTGTTGGTTTAATGCCTATTGTATCTGCAAATAAAATTGTAACGCCTGCTGTTTTCTGATTTCCATTTGCCTGAATTATTGATGTCCATCCCTTCACCCTAAGTCTATATTTACCCTTTAAGGTAAGGTGAAATTCTTGTATGCAGCAGATATCTGGCTTGAGTTTTTGTATTCCATCAGCCAACCTGTGCCTCTTTAGAGGACAATTTAAGCCATTCACATTAATTAATTGAGAGTATCGATAAGCCTGGTAGTATTTTGGGTGTTGAGTTTTTCAAAATTCCAGTGGACATTTTTTTTTTTTTTTTGTGATTTTTTTTGGCCGGGGCTGGGTTTGAACCTGCCACCTCCAGCATATGGGACCAGCGCCCTACACCTTGAGCCACAGGCGCCGCCCCAGTGGACATTTTTACTCCTTTCACCACTGTGGAAATTGGGATTTGATCAAAATTTTCTAGTGAGTTTACTTTGGTGGTGGAGCATTGTGCTGGTCATTGTGGAGGATGGGTCTAAGAATATCTTGGAGAGCTCGTTTGGTTATGGCAAATTTCTTCAACATGTGAAAAGTTAATTTAGTGAAGTTAATTATAATGTGTCCAGGAGGTGCTTTATTTGGATTGAGTCGTGCTGGGGCTCTCAAGTGGGAAAGTTCAAACTGTCTACTATCTGAATTTCAGTATCTCTTGCCATGTTGGGGGAAGTTCTCTTTAATTATCTCTTGGAGTAAAGTATGTGTGCCTCTTGGAACATTTTCTTCTCCTTTAGGAATTCCTATAAGGGGAATATTTGCTTTCTTGGAGTAGTTCCACAGCTCTCTGAAGAATGATCATTTTTGCTCTCCACTTCTCTTCCTCTTTGAGCATTTGGGAGTGTTCAAAAGCTTTGTCTTCAGTGTCAGACATCCTTTCTTCTGCCTGCTTCTTTCTGTTACTGAGGCATTCTACTGTATTTCTCATATCTCGGAGGGCTGCAAATTCTTTTCTCAACGTGTCAAAATCTTTGGTGATATTTTTCTTTGAATTTATTCAATTCTTGAGACAACTTTTGGATTACTCCTAGAATTTCTAATTCCAACTTTACTTCTATTCTGTTAATCTTATTTGCCATCCACATTCTAAACTCGATTTATGGATGGAAACCCCTGTCGTTTCTTGGGGGAGTTTATCTACTTTGATTATTCATGTTGCCAGAGTTTTTCTGCTGATTATTTTTTACCATTTGGGTAAAAGAGCAGGTAAGGTGAAATTGGATTGAGGGCTCCTGGAGTTGTAATTAACCAGCCCTTTGCCAAAGACTTGGGGCTGGTGACTGCAGCTTTCCCCCTGTAGCTTTGTAAAGGACCTGTACAGTACTACAGCCTGAGACTCTGGGGGCCTGCTTAGTGTGGTGGGGCTAGGTGGCTCAGTCTTGTATTTAGCTGGTCCCTGTCAAATCCTAGTGAATCAGTGACTCTGAGTTGAAATCTCAGCTGTGGAGAAATACAAGCAACTAAGACCCTCTGCCTCACCCCCCCACCCCGCCCGCCCCACCTTGGGCAACAACAGGAAGAGGAATATCAAACCTTCCCACTACACCACAACCAGGGTACCACCTTGGAGGGTCCTTGGGTGATTGGCCCAGGTTAAGAGTTCCCAACAAATTGTCCCAGTCAGCACCCACTCTCAAGTGGGAAAGTTCAAAAGGTCTCCAGCAACTAGACAGCAGGGGTCTACTGGCAGCTCAAGTATGGCTCACTCTGGTGTTCCATGGAGTCAGAAAGCCTTGCCCAGCGAATGAGTTAGTCTGGGGAGGCTGGTGTCTCTTTCTCCACCTTGAACCTCCATCACACCCAGTCACTGGTAACCCCATGGAGCTGTGGCCCAGTTCTTTCCAATGAGCAAATGCACCAGGGATTTGCACCTGGCAGAATCCCAGGGAGATCAATGCCTCTTTGGCTAGGCTGCCACACTCTGCTGGCAACTGGCAGGGGGAGTTGAAGCCTGACTACCTCGGATGCTCAGTGGAAGCTGGAGAGTGGGACTCAGTTCCAGCCCCACCCAGGCTGATGCTGCTACTACTTATATTCTTGTGGAATTTGTGATTCCGTCCTGGCTGTGCTCCACCTTGAGAGTTCACAGAAGCTGTGACTCAGCTCCACCGTATGCCGCAGCTGCCATGCCTAATCTCGCAGAGCTGGCATCTCTGTCTCCACTGCACTCTGTGTTGGGGCAGGTGCAATTAGAGTTCACAAAGGGCTCTCAGTTCCTGCCCTGCCCTGGGCTGGTTCCACTGCCTCACACACTATTGTCCTGGCTATGCTCCACTAGGGGCCGGGTGCATCTTAGGTTCACAAAAGCAGCAATTATGATTCAACCCTGCCCTGGGAGTATGCCACCTCTGTGTGCGCATTTTCTCACCTCAGTCCCCACCATGCCCCACCCAGGCAGGTACCACTGCAGGCATACCACTGGCTCACAGGGCCTAGGTTTCCATCCCTGCATTTTTCTCCCAGACCTGCTCCACCCATGGCTGCCCCTGGAATAGAGGCCTGGCTCCCTCTGGTTGCTAAGAGAGACAGAAAGTGTTACTCCAGAATACCTCCGGGGGTGTGACCACTATTGTTCCCACCTTCACTGTGCTCTGCCATGAGGGCACTGTTTCTCCCTCTCTCACTTGGCTCCCTTGCTCCATGGTCCCTGCTGTACACGCATGTGGCTAGTTCAGCACAGACTTGTAGCAGCCCATGCCTTGGCTGTACCTGTGAAGAACTTGCCCAGAAATCTGGACTGTGCAGGAGGCAGGCTTCCAAACCTCAGGGTGGGGGTGGAGGGGAGTGCTGCGAGTTCAGAATTGTGGGTAGAATATATGTTCAGTTTTGTGACTGGTGGAAGAATGCCAAGGCACACAGGTGAGTTCTCTCTGGGAAAGGAGATCTGGTTACTAGTGGCTCTCTCCTGTGGGATAAAATAAGAGTAGATCTGAACTCTGCTCGCTTGTTTGTACAAAGTTCACTGTGAGCTGCTCTCACTGGGGAGGAGACTCCCATCAGCTTGGCGATGGGTTTTGTACTTATTATTGTTTCCTTGGGGGTCGCAGTTTGTCCCTGCAGGGGTGATGTGCACTCTTCAATCTTCTCTCTTGGCTCAGCTCCAAACCATATGCTTACTTGAGGAACTTCTGTCCTTTAACTCTCCTTCTGGATGGGAGCCTCTGTGGAAAGCTGGCTCTGGTCAGCCATCTTGCCCTCTCCCCACCAGGTTTGTGTTTTAGAAAAATCCTTTGGTTCTAGGTCGGGGTTGTTGAGTAGCATGGATTTGAGAACATGGAGCCTGCCTGGAGGGAGACAAATTAGGAAAACTCTGTAAACCAGAAAGAATGAGGACTGAAGCTAGGCAGACAGAATGTGGATGAGAAGACGTGACCAATCAAGAGGTAATCACTAGTTAAAAGGAGCTATTTGAATGGTGAAATATTGGCCACTGTGTATGAGAATACTAACACTTGCAGCATCACTTATACTATGGCTGGACAGATAAAACGTTAATACCTAAGTTCCTTGCACAGCCTGTTGCATTATACAGGTCAAAATACACTGTAATGAAGGTGAGAGAAAAATAATAACCTTGTCTCTGTTTTTTTTTTTTAAGTATCTGGGCTTTTTTTTTTTTTATTGTTGGGGATTCATTGAGGGTACAATAAGCCAGGTTACACTGATTGCAATTGTTAGGTAAAGTCCCTCTTGCAATCATGTCTAACCCCCATAAAGTGTGACACACGCCAAGGCCCCACCCTTTCCCTCCATCCCTCTTTCTGCTTTTCCTCCCTCCCATAACCTTAATTGTCATTAATTGTCCTCATATAAAAATTGAGTATATAGGATTCATGCTTCTCCATTCTTGTGATGCTTTACTAAGAATAATGTCTTCCACTTCCATCCAGTTAATATGAAGGATGTAAAGTCTCCATTCTTTTTAATAGCTGAATAGTATTCCATGGTATACATAAACCACAGTTTGTTAATCCATTCCTGGGTTGGTGGGCACTTAGGCTGTTTCCACATTTTGGCAATTGTAAATTGAGCTGCAATAAACAGTCTAGTACAAGTGTCCTTATGATAAAAGGATTTTCTTCCTTCTGGGTAGATGCCCAGTAATGGGATTGCAGGATCAAATGGGAGGTCTAGGTTGAGTGCTTTGAGGTTTCTCCATACTTCCTTCCAGAAAGGTTGTACTAGTTTGCAGTCCCACCAGCAGTGTAAAAGTGTTCCCTTCTCTCCACATCCACGCCAGCATCTGCAGTTTTGAGATTTTGTGATGTGGGCCATTCTCACTGGGGTTAGATGATATCTCAGGGTTGTTTTTATTTCCATTTCTCTAATATATAGAGATGATGAACATTTTTTCATGTGTCTGTTAGCCATTCATCTGTCATCTTTAGAGAAGGTTCTATTCATTTCTCTTCCCATTGATATATGGGATTGTTGGCTTTTTTCATGTGGATTAATTTGAGTTCTCTATAGATCCTGGTTATCAAGCTTTTGTCTGATTGAAAATATGCAAATATCCTTTCCCATTGTGTAGGTTGTCTCTTTGCTTTGGTTCTTGTCTCCTTAGCTGTACAGAAGCTTTTCAGTTTAATGAAGTCCCATTTGTTTATTTTTGTTGTTGTTGCAATTGCCATGGCAGTCTTCTTCATGAAGTCTTTCCCCAGGCCAATATCTTCCAGTGTTTTTCCTATGCTTTCTTTGAGGATTTTTATTGTTTCATGCCTTAAATTTAAGTCCTTTATCCATCTTGAGTCAATTTTTGTGATGGGGGAAAGGTGTGGGTCCAGTTTCAGTCTTTTACATGTAGACATCCAATTCTCCCAACACCATTTATTGAATAGAGAGTCTTTCCTCCAAGGTATGTTCTTGTTTGGTTTATCGAAGATTAGGTGGTTGTAAGATGTTAGTTTCATTACTTGGTTTTCAATTCGATTCCAAGTGTCTATGTCTCTGTTTTTCTGCCAGTACCATGCTGTCTTGACCACTATGGCTTTGTAGTACAGACTAAGATCTGGTATGCTGATGCCCCCAGCTTTATTTTTATTACTAAGAATTGCCTTAGCTATACGGGTTTTTTTCCGGTTCCATACAAAACGCAGAATCATTTTCTCCAAATCTTGAAAGTACGATGTTGGTATTTTGATAGGAATGGCATTGAATAGGTAGATTGCTTTGGGAAGTATAGACATTTTAACAATGTTGATTCTTCCCATCCATGAGCATGGTATGTTCTTCCATTTGTTAATATCCTCTGCTATTTCCTTTCTGAGGAGTTCATAGTTTTCTTTATAGAGATCCTTCACCTCCTTCGTAAGGTATATTCCTAGGTATTTCATTTTCTTTGAAACTATGGTGAAGGGAGTTGTGTCCTTAATTAGCTTCTCATCTTGACTGTTATTGGTGTACACAAAGGCTACTGACTTGTGGACATTGATTTTATATCCTGAAACATTACTGTATTTTTTGATGACTTCTAGGAGTCTTGTGGTTGAGTCTTTGGGGTTCTCTAAGTATAAGATCATGTCGTCAGCAAAGAGGGAGAGTTTGACCTCCTCTGCTCCCATTTGGATTCCCTTAATTTCCTTGTCTTGCCTAATTGTATTGGCTAGAACTTCCAGCACCATGTTGAATAGTAAAGGTGACAGAGGACAACCTTGTCTGGTTCCAGTTCTAAGAGGAAAAGCTTTCAGTTTTATTCCATTCAGTAAACTATTAGCTGTGGGTTTATCATAGATAGCTTCAATCAGTTTTAGAAATGTGCCACCTATGCCTATACTCTTCAGTGTTCTAATTAGAAAAGGATGCTGGATTTTATCAAATGCTTTTTCTGCATCTATTGAGAGGATCATGTGATCTTTATTTTTGCCTCTGTTAATCTGGTGGATAACGTTTATGGACTTGCGTATGTTAAACCAGCCTTGCATCCCTGGGATGAAGCCTACTTGATCATGATAATGACTTTTTTAATGATAAGCTGTAATCTATTGGCTAGGATTTTGTTGAGAATTTTTGCATCTATATTCATGAGTGAGATTCGTCTGAAATTCTCTTTTTTGTTTGCGTCTTTTCCTGGTTTTGGTATCAGGGTGATGTTTGCTTCATAGAATGTGTTGGGGAAGATTCCTTCTTCCTCAATGTTTTGGAATAATTTCTGCAGTACAGAATAAGCTCTTGAAGGTTTGATAGAATTCTGGTGTGAAGCCATCTGGACCAGGGCATTTTTTGGTTGGAAGATTTTTTATTGTTTCTTTGATCTCAGTGCTTGAGCTCTATTTCTTCCTGGCTAAGTCTAGGCAGAGGGTGTGATTCCAAATATTTATCCATTTCCTTCACATTCTCAAATTTCTGGGCATAGAGTTTCTGTTAGTATTCAGAGATGATCTCTTGTATCTCTGTGGGATCAGTTGTTATTTCCCCTTTATTATTTCTGATTGAGGTTACTAGAGATTTTATTTTTCTATTCCTCGTTAGTCTGGCCAATGGTTTATCTATTTTTTCAAAAACCCAACTCCTTGTTTCATTAATTCTCTGAATGATTCTTTTGTTTTCAATTTCATTGATCTCTGATTTGATTTTGGATATTTCTTTTCTTCTACTGAGTTTAGGCTTAGATTGTTCTTCTTTTTCCAATTCCATAAGATGGCCTGTGAGATTGTTGATGTGCTCTCTTTGTTTTTCGTATGTAGGCATCTAAAGCGATGAATTTTCCTCTCAAAATGCCTCTGTTAATATGGTGGATACAAAACCTGTATCCCACAGGTTTTGGTAGCTTGTGTCTTCATTGTTGTTCTGCTCAAGGAAGTTAATGATTTCCTGTTTTATTTCTTCCTTCACCCATCTGTTATTCAACAGAAGATTGTTTAATTTCCATACCTTTGTGTGGGGTCAAGCGCTTTTGTTAGAATTGAGTTCCATCTTTAGTGCTTTATGGTCTGAGAAAACACAAGGTAAAATTTCAATTCTTTTGATTCTGTTGATATTTGTTTTGTGTCCCAGGATATGATCAATTTTGGAGAATGTTCCATGGGGTGATGAGAAGAATGTATATTCTTTATCTTTGGGATGGAGTGTTCTATATGCGTCTATCAAGCACAGTTGTTCTAGGGTCTCATTTAAATCTCTTATATCTTTGTTTAATTTCTGTTTAGAGGATCTGACCAGCTCTGTAAGAGGAGTGTTAAGGTCCCCTGTTATTATGGTATTATCAGATATCATATTGCTCAGACTGAGTAAGGTCTGTTTCAAGAATCTGGGAGCACTTAAATTGGGTGCATAAATATTTAGAATTGAAACGTCTTCTTGTTGTATTTTTCCCTTGACCAATATAAAGTGACCATCTTTGTCTTTTTTGACTTTAGTTGCTTTAAATCCACATGTATCTGAAAATAAGATTGCAACTCCTCTTTTCTTCTGAATTCCATTTGCCTGAAAATTTGTCTTCCAACCGTTGACTCGGAGCTTTAATTTGTCTTTTGAAGCCAGGTGTGTTTCTTGCAGACAGCAGATGGATGGCTTGTGTTTTTTAATCCAGTCAGCCAATGTGTGTCTCTTCAGTTTGGAATTCAAGCCATTAATGTTTATGGAGATAATTGATAAGTGTGGTAGTATTCTATTCGTGTCATTTTGTGAGAGTCCATTGCTTAGTTTTATCTTTTGCATCAGTGTGGAGGTTAGGTTTTGTCCTTTAATTTCTGAGTTCTTACTTTGCTGCTGATCCATTGTGGTGGTCAGTGTGCAGAACAGGTTGAAGTATTTCCTGTAGAGCTGGTCTTGTTGTGGCGAATTTCCTCAATGTTTGTATATCTGTAAATGATTTGATTTCTCCATCAATTTTAAAGCTTAGCTTAGCAGGGTGCAGAATTCTGGGCTGGAAATTGTTCTGTTTAAGTAGACTAAAGGTAGATGACCATTGTCTTCTTGCTTGGAAAGTTTCATTAGAGAAGTCTGCGGTCACTCTGATGGATTTGCCCCTGTAGGTCAACCGGCGCTTACTCCTGCCCGCTTGCAGGATCTTTTCTTTTGTCTTGACTTTGGACAGGTTCATCACAATGTGTCTTGGAGAAGCTCGGTTAGAGTTGAGGCGACCTGGGGTCCGATAGCCCTCTGAAAGCAGTGTGTCAGAATCTTTGGTGATATTTGGGAAATTTTCTTTTATAATATTCTCTAGTATGGCTTCCATTCCTCTGGGGCATTCTTCTTCCCCTTCTGGGATTCCTATAACTCGTATGTTGGAATGCTTCATAAAGTTCCATAATTCTGACAGTGAACGTTCTGCTTTCTCTCTCTTCTTTTCTGCCTCTTTTACTATCTGAGTTATCTGAAGAACTTTGTCTTCTACCTCTGAAATTCTTTCTTCTTCATGGTCTAACCTGTTGCTGATACTTTCCATTGCATCTTTAAGTTCCCCAATTGACTGTTTCAGTTCCTTCAGCTCTGCTATATCCTTTTTATATTCTTCATATCGTTCATCTCTGATTTGATTCTGTTTTTGTATTTCCTTTTGATTTTTTCCACTTTATTAGCAGTTTCCTTCATTGTTTCCATCATTTCTTTCATTGTTTGCAACATGTGTATTCTAAATTCCCTTTCTGTCATTCCTAATGTTTCTTTATAGGTGGAATCATCTGCAGTAGCTACCTCATGTTCCCTTGGCAGGGTTGTTCTGGACTAGTTCTTCATGTTGCATGGAGTTTTCTGCCGAGTCTTCCTCATGAGTGATTTCTTTTATCTATTTCCTTGCCCTAATTTTCCTTTCACTTCCTCTTGATCTTTAAGTTCTCATGCCTGTGAACTAGGGGTTAGCTGAGTCCTTATGGTACCGGACAAGAAGGGTGACAAGGTTAAAGAGCAAGAAAGGGATGAAAGAAAGGAGGACCGAGTGATAAGAAAAAAAAAAATAGAGAAAGGAGAGGGGGTGGGTAAAAGGAATATTGACAAAAAGAAGAGAGGCACAGAAAGAGGGAGACAGAGCAATATAGGTGTACAGTAGGGTACTTTGAAACAACTTTAATGAAAACCCACCTTCTGGGGGTGCCCAGTTGGGTGGGTCCCTTGAGGTCAGCAGCTCTTTGCTAACCTGGTCAGGCACAGTACCCCACCTCCACCAAGTAGAGAGGAAAGACAAAAATGGTATAAATCAAACCAAAACAAGCAAACAGAAAACTATACGGGATAAAATTGGGTGAAAAACCAAATAATAGCAGTAGAAACACTAGCAAAAATGAGGTTCTAGTTATTGAAAAAGGCAGCAATGGGAAATTATAATTAAACTAGAAAAATTGAGAAAGAAAAATGATCTGTATGGAAAAGGTTGAAATTAAAAAAGAAGATAACATCAACAACATGAAAATAAACAAAAAAACAACCAAACCAAAAAAAAAAAAAAAAAAACACAACCAAAAACAAAGCAGCATGTATATGTTGTTGAATATTATCTGGGCAATATGTGGTCTTCTGGGGTATGAGATGTTAATCACAGTTCTGATACAACTGGAAGCTGCTGATTTCTCAAACCCCAGCAGGAAGACACCCTAAATCTCTCTTCAGCCCACTTGAAAGGCACTTTGAACTTGTAAACTTGCTGAGCAGAAGCTTTCCCAGGAAAGTGCTTGTCGCTGGAATCACTGCTGAAGTGGCTATCCACTTACCCAGTGTGCCAAAACCAGTCTCACTCTGCCCCTGAGGTTTAGGGCTGCATGGCGGCTCAGACCCCACCCTTAGGCTACTTGGTTGCTAGGTTACCAGCTCCCACCTGGATTCTAGCTCTGCGACCCTGAGGGTGGAGCTTGCTGGGGCAGATCACTCACAATGGCTTCCTGTGGCCCACAGCCAAACACTATTAGCTCTGTCTGGCTCAGCAGATCAGACAGGGGGCCCTAGACAATGGCCAAAGTTCTCCGCACTCCTGCTCAGGCTCTCCCCAAGGCAGTTCAGCTAAGTGCCAAGTCCAAAGACACCAAAACAGTTCACAGGTAAGGCCTTTCCGGTTTGCAGTCTCGCTGCTACTGAACTTACAGTTGTGGGCGGGTTTAGACCGATTGAACACACGTGACCACTTGCCGTTTTTCCACTGTTTTAGTCCTCCTCTTGGGGTCCAGAAGTCTCTCACTGACTCCCTGTATCCTCACAGGGGTGATGATAGGTAGATCCCACCAGCCAGAGATGCCTGGAGTCCTATCTCCCCAGACTCACAGTGCCCAGATGCAAGGAAGCTGTTACTCGGCCGCCATCTTGCTCTCCTCCCTATATCTCTGTTTTTGTTTTTAAGCTCAGTTCTTAAAACCAAAAATGTGAGAAAGCCATAGTAATATCCACAGGAAATAAATTTTATTTGCTATAAAGTGCTTGATTTTAGTAAATTTTGAGACTACAAAGCAACATATACTTATAATAGTATTAAAAGTAATGTGTAATTATTATAATCAAATTAATCATAAATTCCACATTTGCATCCAGAGTTGAATTATTTGGGCAATTTGGGGGCAGTTCCTTTTTAGCTATGAAGTGATTTAAAATCCAGTTTTAAAATAAACTGAACTTAAAACCAGAATTTACCAAATATCAAACCAAAATTTTAAAAGAATATTAAGACTTAGGCAATGTTTATGACTGAAACTTTCAATAATAGTTTTAGGAAGAACAAAGATATTTTGGTGCCATTGGCTGGGCATGGTGGCTCATGCCTGTAATCCTAGCGGTTTGGGAGGCAGAGGCAGGTGGATTGCTTCAGCTCAGTAGTTTGAGACCAGCCTGACCAAGAGTTGCGACCCCGGCTGTACTAAAAATAGAAAAATTAAGTGGATGTGGTGATGTTCGCTTATAGTCCCAGCTACTGGGGAAGCTGAGGCAAGAGGATTGCTTGAGCCCAGGATTTTGAGGTTGCTGTGAACTATGACACCATGGTACTCTAGCCTGGCTGACAGAATGAGACTCTATCTCAAAAACAATTTTTTTGGTGCCATTAGTATGTAACACAAAAAGTATTTTAAAAATATTTCAGGCCAGGCATGGTAGCTCACACCTGTAATCTCAGTGCGGTAAGAGGCTGAGGGGAGGATTTCTTGAGTATGGGAATTTGAGACCAGTCTGGGCAACAAAGTGTGAGTCCAATTTCTACCAAAAAAATTATTTCATCCACATGAAATTTCCTTATGTTTTTTTTTTTTGTAGAGACAAGAGTCTCACTGTACCGCCCTTGGGTAGAGTGCTGTGGCGTCACATGGCTCACAGCAACCTCTAACTCTTGGGCTTACTCGATTCTCTTGCCTCAGCCTCCCAAGCAGCTAGGACTACAGGTGCCTGCCACAACGCCCGGCTATTTTTTTTTTGTTGCAGTTTGGCAGGGGCTGGGTTTGAACCTGCCACCCTCAGCATATGGGGCCGGCGCCCTACTCACTGAGCCACAGGTGCCGCCGAAATTTCCTTTTTTAAGATTTTTAAAAATAATGTACACAATATATCAATTTGGTGATACATGTGTATAAATTATAAACAATATATACAATTAGCTAATATAAAGAATTAGGTTTATGTTCAGAAATGTTTAACTATCAGGGGAAGCCATTCAAAGTTGGGACTTGCTGGGTTGCACAGTAAAAACCACAATCCTCTGCATGGCACAAGGGGACCCTTCAGATACAGTCATGTTTGTCACTCTGTTCTCCAGCCACCTGGCACTTTTTGCAGTCCCTTTGACATGCTGTCCCTTCTCTCAGACTCTGTGACCTCATGTAGACTTTGCCTCTCTATTGCCTTCTACCGAAGTGCCCTCTCCAGCTTAGCTCTTGTTCATCTTTGAAAACCCAGTTGTTAAGTCCCCTTCTTTCTAAATCTTCCATGACAATTAGAGATGTAAACTTGCTTCCTGCCTTGTGATGCTTCTTCCTTTTATGTCCTTCCAAAATTGTTACATGATTATTTATTTTCACATCTGTCCTCACTTGTAGATTTTAGCTACTTGAGGACCATGTTCTTGGCTTTTCTGTTGAATTTGTAACACTTAATGCTGATTCTAAATATAAGTATTTACTGTATTGATTTGTATTTAATTACAGAGCACATCTAGAAGATCTATTTCCACTAAAATTAGCTGAAGGACACAGCTGAGCTGAACTTGCTGCCCATCAGGTTTTCCCCTCTGCGCCCCAACAATCAAGAGATGTCAATATAAAAACATAATATGCTGTTTCTCTCTTCTTTGATAAAGCTTTCTGGAGTCAAAGCAAAGGCAATTGAAAAGATCGATGACATTCTTGAATTGTACCTGGGAATTCGAGATACTATGTTAGGTAAGATTATACTACTTTAAAAAGTCATATAGCTCTTACTTTGATGGAATTTAATGATTACTTACGACTTGTTTTCACTTATAAGCAATTCTATGTTTTTGAAGATAAAAAGTATTTGTGGAGTGATGAAAAGAATAATGAATACAAAGATAATGAAGAATAAAAGAGACCTGGCCCTTATCACTCACTAGCTATGAGGTCTTAGTTCCATGTCAAATTTAACAAATTTTGGTTGGTTCTGAAACTATAAATTATGAATAATAATATTCGTAGAATGAGATACAGTTACAGATTTCATGGTTAAATTAATGATGGGGATGATTAATCTTTTTTTTTTTTATTAAATCATAGCTGTGTACAATAATGCAATCATGAGGTACAATGTGCTGGTTTTAAATACAGTTTGAAAATATTTTCTTTTTTTTTTTTTTTTTTATTGTTGGGGATTCATTGAGGGTACAATAAGCCAAGTTACACTGATCACAATTGTTAGGTAAAGTCCCTCTTGCAATCATGTCTTGCCCCCATAAAGTGTGACACACACTAAGGCCCCCCCTCCCTCCATCCCTCTTTCTGCTTCCCCCCCCATAACCTTAATTGTCATTAATTGTCCTCATATCAAAATTGAGTACATAGGATTCATGCTTCTCCATTCATGTGATGCTTTACTAAGAATAATGTCTTCCACTTCCATCCAGGTTAATACGAAGGATGTAAAGTCTCCATTTTTTTTAATGGCTGAATAGTATTCCATGGTATACATATACCACAGCTTGTTAATCCATTTCTGGGTTGGTGGGCATTTAGGCTGTTTCCACATTTTGGCGATTGTAAATTGAGCTGCAATAAACAGTCTAGTACAAGTGTCCCTATGATGAAAGGATTTTTTTCCTTCTGGGTAGATGCCCAGTAATGGGATTGCAGGATCGAATGGGAGGTCTAGGTTGAGTGCTTTGAGGTTTCTCCATACTTCCTTCCAGAAGGGTTGTACTAGTTTGCAGTCCCACCAGCAGTGTAAAAGTGTTCCCTTCTCTCCACATCCACGCCGGCATCTGCAGTTTTGAGATTTTGAGATGTGGGCCATTCTCACTGGGGTTAGATGATATCTCAGGGATGTTTTGATTTGCATTTCTCTAATATATAGAGATGATGAACATTTTTTCATGTGTTTGTTAGCCATTCGTCTGTCGTCTTTAGAGAAAATTCTATTCATGTCTCTTGCCCATTGATATAAGGGATTGTTGGCTTTTTTCATGTGGATTAATTTGAGTTCTCTATAGATCCTGGTTATCAAGCTTTTGTCTGATTGAAAATATGCAAATATCCTTTCCCATTGTGTGGGTTGTCTCTTTGCTTTGGTTCTTGTCTCCTTAGCTGTACAGAAGCTTTTCAGTTTAATGAAGTCCCATTTGTTTATTTTTGTTGTTGTTGCAATTGCCATGGCAGTCTTCTTCATGAAGTCTTCCCCCAGGCCAATATCGTCCAGTGTTTTTCCTATGCTTTCTTTGAGGATTTTTATTGTTTCATGCCTTAAATTTAAGTCCTTTATCCATCTTGAGTCAATTTTTGTGATGGGGGAAAGGTGTGGGTCCAGTTTCAGTCTTTTACATGTAGACATCCAGTTCTCCCAACACCATTTATTGAATAGGGAGTCTTTTCCCCAAGGTAAGTTCTTGTTTGGTTTATCGAAGATTAGGTGGTTGTAAGATGTTAGTTTCATTACTTGGTGTTCAATTCGATTCCAAGTGTCTATGTCTCTGTTTTTGTGCCAGTACCGTGCTGTCTTGAGCACTATGGCTTTGTAGTACAGACTAAAATCTGGTATGCTGATGCCTCCAGCTTTATTTTTGTTACTAAGAACTGCCTTAGCTATACGGGGTTTTTTCCGGTTCCATACAAAACGCAGAATCATTTTTTCCAAATCTTGAAAGTACGATGTAGGTACTTTGATAGGAATGGCATTGAATAGGTAGATTGCTTTGGGAAGTATAGACATTTTAACAATGTTGATTCTTCCCATCCATGAGCATGGTATGTTCTTCCATTTGTTAATATCCTCTGCTATTTCCTTTCTGAGGAGTTCATAGTTTTCTTTATAGAGATTCTTCACCTCCTTCGTAAGGTATATTCCTAGGTATTTCATTTTCTTTGAAACTATGGTGAAGGGAGTTGTGTCCTTAATTAGCTTCTCATCTTGACTGTTATTGGTGTACACAAAGGCTACTGACTTGTGGACATTGATTTTATATCCTGAAACATTACTGTATTTTTTGATGACTTCTAGGAGTCTTGTGGTTGAGTCTTTGTGGTTCTCTAAGTGTAAGATCATGGCGTCAGCAAAGAGGGAGAGTTTGACCTCCTCTGCTCCCATTTGGATTCCCTTAATTTCCTTGTCTTGCCTAATTGTATTGGCTAGAACTTCCAGCACTATGTTGAATAGTAAAGGTGACAGAGGACAACCTTGTCTGGTTCCAGTTCTAAGAGGAAAAGCTTTCAGTTTTACTCCATTCAGTAAACTATTGGCTGTGGGTTTGTCATAGATAGCTTCAATCAGTTTTAGAAATGTGCCACCTATGCCTATACTCTTCAGTGTTCTAATTAGAAAAGGATGCTGGATTTTATCAAATGCTTTTTCTGCATCTATTGAGAGGATCATGTGATCTTTATTTTTGCCTCTGTTAATCTGGTGGATAACGTTTATGGACTTGCGTATGTTAAACCAGCCTTGCATCCCTGGGATGAAGCCTACTTGATCATGATGAATGACTTTTTTGATGATAAGCTGTAATCTATTGGCTAAGATTTTGTTGAGAATTTTTCCATCTATATTCATGAGTGAGATTGGTCTGAAATTCTCCTTTTTGTTTGGGTCTTTTCCTGGTTTTGGTATCAGGGTGATGTTTGCTTCATAGAATGTGTTGGGGAAGATTCCTTCTTCCTCAGTTTTTTGGAATAATTTCTGCAGTACAGGAATAAGCTCTTCCTTGAAGGTTTGATAGAATTCTGGAGTGAAGCCATCTGGACCAGGGCATTTTTTAGTTGGAAGCTTTTTTATTGTTTCTTTGATCTCAGTGCTTGAAATTGGTCTGTTCAGGGACTCTATTTCTTCCTGGCTAAGTCTAGGGAGAGGGTGTGATTCCAAATATTGATCCATTTCCTTCACATTGTCAAATTTCTGGGCATAGAGTTTCTGGTAGTATTCAGAGATGATCTCTTGTATCTCTATGGGATCAGTTGTTATTTCCCCTTTATCGTTTCTGATTGAGGTTACTAGAGATTTTACTTTTCTATTTCTAGTTAGTCTGGCCAATGGTTTATCTATTTTATTTATTTTTTCAAAAACCCAACTCCTTGTTTCATTAATTTTCTGAATGATTCTTTTGTTTTTAATTTCATTGATCTCTGATTTGATTTTGGATATTTCTTTTCTTCTACTGAGTTTAGGCTTAGATTGTTCTTCTTTTTCCAATTCCATAAGATCTCTTGTGAGATTGTTGATGTGCTCTCTTTCTGTTTTTCGAATGTAGGCATCTAAAGCGATGAATTTTCCGCTCAAAACTGCTTTGCAGTATCCCACAGGTTTTGGTAGCTTGTGTCCTCATTGTTGTTATGCTCAAGGAAGTTAATGATTTCCTGTTTTATTTCTTCCTTCACCCATCTGTTATTCAACAGAAGATTGTTTAATTTCCATACCTTTGGGTGGGGTCGAGCATTTTTGTTAGAGTTGAGTTCCACCTTTAGTGCCTTATGGCCTGAGAAGATACAAGGTAAAATTTCAATTCTTTTGATTCTGTTCATATTAGTTTTGTGTCCCAGGATATGATCAATTTTGGAGAATGTTCCATGGGGTGATGAGAAGAATGTATAGTCTTTATCTTTGGGGTGGAGTGTTCTATATGCATCTATCAAGCACAGTTGTTCTAGGGTCTCATTTAAATCTCTTATATCTTTGTTTAATTTCTGTTTAGAGGATTTGTCCAGCTCTGTAAGAGGAGTGTTAAAGTCCCCTGTTATGATGGTATTATCAGATATCATATTGCTCAGACTGAGTAAGGTCTGCTTCAAGAATCTGGGAGCATTTAAATTGGGTGCATAAATATTTAGAATTGAAACGTCTTCTTGTTGTATTTTTCCCTTGACCAATATAAAGTGACCATCTTTGTCTTTTTTGACTTTAGTTGCTTTAAATCCACTTGTATCTGAAAATAAGATTGCAACTCCTCTTTTCTTCTGAATTCCATTTGCCTGAAAAATTGTCTTCCAACCCTTGACTCGGAGCTTTAATTTGTCTTTTGAAGCCAGGTGTGTTTCTTGCAGACAGCAAATGGATGGCTTGTGTTTTTTCATCCAGTCAGCCAATCTGTGTCTCTTCAGTGGGGAATTCAAGCCATTAACATTTATTGAGGTAATTGATAAATGTGGTAGTATTCTATTCGTCTTATTTTGTGAGAGTCCATTGCTTAGTTTTATCTTTTGCATCAGTGTGGAGGTTAGGTTCTGTCCTTTGATTTCTGAGTTCTTACTTTGCTGCTGATCCATTGTGGTGGTCAGTGTGCAGAACAGGTTGAAGTATTTCCTGTAGAGCTGGTCTTGTTGTGGCGAATTTCCTCAATGTTTGTATATCTGTAAATGATTTGTTTTCTCCATCAATTTTTAAGCTTAGCTTAGCAGGGTGCAGAATTCTGGGCTGGAAATTGTTCTGTTTAAGTAGACTAAAGGTAGATGAGCATTGTCTTCTTGCTTGGAAAGTTTCATTAGAGAAGTCTGCGGTCACTCTGATGGATTTGCCCCTGTAGGTCAACCGGCGCTTACTCCTGCCCGCTTGCAGGATCTTTTCTTTTGTCTTGACTTTGGACAGGTTCATCATAATGTGTCTTGGAGAAGCTCGGTTAGAGTTGAGGCGACCTGGGGTCCGATAGCCCTCTGAAAGCAGTGTGTCAGAATCTTTGGTGATGTTTGGGAAATTTTCTTTTATAATATTCTCTAGTATGGCTTCCATTCCTCTGGGGCATTCTTCTTCCCCTTCTGGAATTCCTATAGCTCGTATGTTGGAACGCTTCATAAAGTCCCATAATTCTGACAGTGAACGTTCTGCTTTCTCTCTCTTCTTTTCTGCCTCTTTTACTATCTGAGTTATCTCAAAAACTTTGTCTTCTACCTCTGAAATTCTTTCTTCTGCATGGTGTAACCTGTTGCTGATACTTTCCATTACATCTTTAAGTTCCCTGATTGACTGTTTCATTTCCTTCAGCTCTGCTATATCCTTTTTATATTCTTCATATCGTTCATCTCTGATTTGATTCTGTTTTTGGATTTCCTTTTGGTTATTTTCCACTTTATTAGCAGTTTCCTTCATTGTTTCCATCATTTCTTTAATTGTTTTCAACATGTGTATTCTAAATTCCCTTTCTGTCATTCCTAACATTTCTGTATAGGTGGAATCCTCTGCAGTAGCTACCTCATGGTCCCTTGGCGGGGTTGTTCTGGACTGGTTCTTCATGTTGCCTGGAGTTTTCTGCTGATTCTTCCTCATGAGTGATTTCTTTTATCTGTTTCCTTGTCCTAATTTTCCTTTCACTTCCTCTTGCTCTTTAAGTTCTTGTGCCTGTGGACTAAGGGTTACAGGACCAGATGTGTGAGAAGGTTTAGGAGCAAAAAAGGGATGAAAGAAAGGAGACCGAGTGATAAGAAAAAAAAGAAAGATAGAGAAAGGAGAGGGGGTGGGGATAAGGAATATTGACAAAAAGAAGAGAGGTACAGAAAGAGGGAGACAGGGCAATATAGGTGTACAGTAGGGTACTTTGACACAACCTTAAAAAACCCCACCTTCTGGGGGTGCCCAGTTGGGTGGTTCCCTTGAGGTCAGCAGCTCTTTGCTAACCTGATCAGACACAGTACCCCACCTCCACCAAGTAGAGAGGAAAGGCAAAAATGCTATAAATCAAACCAAAACAAGCAAACAGAAAACTTTACGGGGATACAATTGGGTGAAAAACCAAATGATAGGGCTAGAAACACTAGCAAAAATGAAGTTGTAGTTATTAAAAAAGGCAGCAATGGGAAATTATAATTAAACTAGAAAAATTGAGAAAGAAAAAGGGATCTGTATGGAAAAGATTGAAATTAAAAAACAAAAGAACATCAACAATGTCAAAATAAACAAACAAACAAAAAAAAACCAACCAAACAAAAAAAAAGAAAAAAATGCACAACCAAAAACAAAACAGTTTGTATATGTTATTGAATATTGTCTGGGCAACACGTGGTCTTCTGGGGTATGAGATGTTAGTCACAGTTCTGATACGACTGGAGGCTGCTGATTTCTCAAACCCCAGCAGGTAGACTCCCTAAATCTCTCTTCAGCCCACTTAAAAGGCACTTTGAACTTGTAAACTTGCTGAGCAGAAGCTTTCCCAGCTTTCTTGCTGGAATCACTGCTGAAGTGGCTATCCACTTACCCAGTGTGCCAAAACCGGTCTCACTCTGCCCCTGAGGGTTAGGGCTGCAAGGCGGCTCAGACCCCACCCTTAGGCTACTTGGTTGCTGGGTTACAAGCTCCCACCCGTTTCTAGCTCTGCGACCCTGAGGGCGGAGCTTGCCGGGGCAGATCACTGGCAATGGTTCCATGTGACCCACCGCCAAACACTATTAGCTCCGTCTGGCTCAGCGGCTCAGACTGGGGCCCTAGACAACGGCCAAAGTTCTCCGCCCTCCCGCTCAGGCCTTCCCCAGGGCAGTTCAACTCAGTGCCAAGTCCAAGGACATCAAAACAGTTCACAGGTAAGGCCTTTCTGGTTTGCAGTCTTGCTGCTACTGAACTTACAGTTGTGGGCGGGTTTAGACGGATTGAACACACGCGACCACTTGCCGGTTTTCCACTGTTTTAGGAGGGATCCCCCTCCTCTTGGGGTCCAGAAGTCTCTTGCTGACTCCCTGTATCCTCATAGGAGTGATGCTAGGCAGTTCCCACCAGCCAGAGATGCCTGGAGTCCTATCTTCCCAGATTCACGGTGCCCAGATGCAAGGAAGCTGTTACTCGGCTGCCATCTTGCTCCGCCTCCCTGGAAATGTATCAGTTTGAAAATATTTTCATTGAACTGGTTAACATAGCCTTCATGGCATTTTCTTAGTTATTGTGTTCAGACATTTATACTCTACATTTAGTAAGTTTCACCTGTACCCTTCTAAGATGCACCGTAGATGTGGACCCACTAAATACCCTTCCTCCACCCATCCTCCCCTCCCTTGCCCCTTTCCCCATATTCTTGTGCTGAGATTGGGTTATAGCTTTCATATGAAAGCTATAGATTAGTTTCATATTAGGGCTGAGTACATTGGGTACTTTTTCTTCCATTCTTGAGATACTTTGCTAGGAAGAATATTTTCCAGCTCCATCCATGTAAACATGAAAGAGGTATAGTCTCCATCTTTCTTTAAGGCTGCATAATATTCCATGGTGTACATATGCCACCATTTATTAATCCATTTGTGAGTCAAAGGGCACTTGGGCTTTTTCCATGACTTAGCAATTATGAATTGGGCTGCAGTAAACATTCTGGTACAAAAATCTTTGTTAAACTGTGATTTTTGGTCTTCTGGATATATACCTAGTAGAGGAATTGTAGGATTGAATGACAGGCCTATTTTTAGATCTCTAAGTATTCTCCAAACATCTTTCCAAAGGAACATATTAATTTGCATTCCCACCAGCAATGTATAAGTGTTCCCTTTTCTCCACATCCACGCCGACATCTCTGGTCTTGCAATTTTGTGATGTGGGCTAATCTTACTGGAGTTAGATGATATCTCAAAGTAGTTTTGATTTGCATTTCTCTGATAATTAAGGTTGATGAGCATTTTTTTCATGTGTCTGTAGGCCATGCACCTGTCTTCTTCAGAGAAGTTTCTCTTCAAGTTTCTTGCCCAGCCTGAGATGTGATCACTTGTTCCTTTCTTGCTAATATGTTTGAGTTCTTTGTGGATTCTGGTTATTAAACCTTTGTCGGAGAAATATCCTGCAATTATCTTCTCCCATCCAGAGGGCTGTCTGCTTGCTTTACTTACTGTGTTCTTGACTGTGCAGAAGAAGCATTTTAGTTTGATCAGGTCCCAGTAGTGTATTTTTGATGCTGCTTCAATTGCCCGGCGGGTCCTCCTCATAAAATATTCTCCCAGGCCGATTCCTTCAAGAGTTTTCCCTGCACTTTCTTCTAGTATTTTTATAGTTTCATGTCTTAAGTTTCAATCTTTAATCCAGTGAGAGTCTATCTTAGTTAAAGGTGAAAGGTGTGGGTCCAGTTTCAGTCTTCTACAGGTTGCCAGCCAGTTCATCCAGCACCATTTGTTAAATAGGGAATCTTTTCCCCACTGAATGTTTTTAATTGGTTTGTCAAAGATCAAATAACGGTAAGTAGCTGGATTCATCTCTTGGTTCTCTATTCTGTTCCATACATCTACCTCTCTGCTTTTGTGCCAGTACCATGCTGTTTTGATCACTATCGATTTATAGTATAGTCTAAGGTCTGGTAGTGTGATTCCACCTGCTTTGTTTTTATTTCTGAGTAATATCTTGGCTATTCGAGGTTTTTTTCTGATTCCATATTAAAATGAAGTATTATTTTTTCAAGATCTTTAAAGTATGACAATAGAGCTTTAACAGGGATTGCATTAAAATTGTATATTGCTTTGGGCAGTATGGGCATTTTGACAATGTTGATTTTTCCCAGCCATGAGCATGGTATGTTTTTCCATTTGTTAACATCTTCAGCTATTTCTTTTCTTAGAGTTTCATAGTTCTCTTTATAGAGATCTTTCATGTCCTTTGTCAGGTAAACTCCCAAATATTTCATCTTCTTTGGGACTACTATAAATAGAATAGAGTCCTTGATTGTTTTTTCAGCTTAGCTATTGTTGGTATATATAAAGGCTACAGATATATGAGTGTTGATTTTGTAACCTGAGATGCTGCTGCATTCCATGATCACTTTTAAGAGTTTTGTAGTAGAATCCCTGGTATTTTCCAGATATACAATCATCATCTGCAAAGAGTGAAAGTTTGATCTCTTCTGACCCTATATGGATACCCTTGATCACCTTTTCTTCCCTAACTGCGATGATTAAAACTTCCATTACGATGTTAAAGAGCAGTGGAGACAATGTGCAACCTTGCCTGGTTCCTGATCTGAGTGGTAGTGGTTTTGATTTTACTCCATTCAATATGATATTGGCTGTAGGTTTGTTGTAGATGGTCTCTGTTAGTTAAAAAAATTTCCCTTCTATACTCATTTTCTTAAGTGTTGTGATCATAAAGGGATGCTGGACATTAATTATCAAAAGCTTTTTCTGCATCAATTGAGAGAATCTTATGGTCTTTGTTTTTTAATTTGTTTATGTGCTGAATTATACTTATAGATTTACGTATATTGAACCAGTCTTGAGACCCTGGGATAAAACCCACTTGGGCATGGTGTATAATTTGTTCGATGTATTGCCGGATTCTGTTTGCTAGGATCTTGTTGAACATTTTTGCATCAATATTCATTAGTGATATTGGTCTGTAATTTTCTTTTCTTGTTGGATTTGGTCCTAGTTTGGGGATCAAGGTGATGTTTGCTTCATAGAATGTGTTGGGGAGTATTCCTTCTTTTTCTATATTTTGGAAAAGGTTGAGTAATATAGGTACTAATTCCTCTTTAAAGGTTTGGTAGAATTCTTGTGTGAAGCCATCTGGTCCCGGGGTTTTCATTTTAGGGAGATTTTGTATAGTTGATGCTATTTGAGAATTTGATATAGGCCTGTTCAACATTTCCACTTCATTCTGGCTAAGTCTTGGGAGGTGGCGTGCTTCCAATTATTGGTCAATTTCCTTTAGATTTTCGTGTTTCTGAGAATAAAGTTTCTTGTAGTATTCATTAAGAATTTTTTGATAAATAACCATATGCTGAATGATAGCTGGGTCAGAGATGAGATTAAGAAGGAAACTGCCAAATCTTTGGAACAAAACGAATTATCAGAACCTATGGGATACTGCAAAGGCAGTCCTAAGAGGGAAATTTATAGCACTGCAAGCCTTCCTCAAGAGAACGGAAAGAGAGGAAGTTAACAACTTAATGGGACATCTCAAGCAACTGGAAAAGGAAGAACATTTCAACCCCAAACCCAGTAGAAGAAAAGAAATAACCAAAATCAGAGCAGAATTAAATGAAATTGAAAACAAAAGAATTGTACAACAGAGGAATAAATCAAAAAGTTGGTTTTTTGAAAAGGTCAATAAAATAGATAAACCTTTGGCTAACCTAACCAGGAAAAAAAGAGTAAAATCTCTAATCTCATCAATCAGAAACGACAAAGATGAAATAACAACAGACTCCTCAGAAATTCAAAAAATCCTTAATGAATATTACAAGAAACTTTATTCTCAGAAAAATGAAAATCTGAAGGAAATTGATCAATACTTGGAAGCACTTCACCTTCCAAGACTTAGCCAGAATCAAGTGGAAATGTCGAACAGGCCAATATCAAGTTCTGAAATAGCATCAACCATACAAAATCTCCCTAAAAAGAAAAGCCCGGGACCAGATGGCTTCACATCAGACTTCTACCAAACCTTTAAAGAGGAACTAGTATCTATATTACTCAACCTGTTCCAAAATGTAGAAAAAGAAGGAAGACTACCCAACATGTTCTACGAAGCAAACATCACCCTGATCCCCAAACCAGGAAAAGACCCAAGAAGAAAAGAAAATTATAGACCAATATTACTAATGAATATAGATGCAAAAATATTCAACACGATCCTAACAATCAGAATCCAGCAACATATCAAGCAAATTATACATCATGACCAAGTCGGTTTTATCCCAGGGTCCCAAGGCTGGTTCAATATATGTAAATCTATAAGTATAATTCAGCACATAAACAAATTAAAAAACAAAGAACAAATGATTCTCTCAATTGATGCAGATAAAGCTTTTGATAATATCCAGCATCCCTTCATGATCAGAAAACTTAAGAAAATTGGTATAGAAGGGACATTTTTTAAACTGACAGAGGCCATCGACAGCAAACCCACAGCCAATATCATATTGAATGGAGTTAAATTGAAATCATTTCCACTCAGATCAGGAACCAGGCAAGGCTGCCCATTGTCTCCACTGCTCTTTAACATTGTAATGGAAGTTTTAGCCATCGCAATTAGGGAAGAGAAGGCGATCAAGGGTATCCATATAGGGTCAGAAGAGATCAAACTTTCATTCTTTGCAGATGATATGAATGTATATCTGCAAAACACCAGGGATTCTACTACAAAACTCTCAGACGTGATCAAGAAATACAGCAGTGTCTCAGGTTACAAAATCAACATTCATAAATCGGTAGCCTTTATATATACCAATAATAGTCAAGCTGAAAAAACAGTTAAGGACTCTATCCCATTCACAGTAGTGCCAAAGAAGATGAAATATATGGGAGTTTATCTAACAAAGGACGTGAAAGATCTCTATAAAGAGAACTGTGAAACTCTAAGAAAAGAAATAGCTGAAAATGTTAACAAATGGAAAAACATACCATGCTCATGGCTGGGAAAAATCAACATTGTTAAAATGCCCATACTGCCCAAAGTAACATACAATTTTAATGCACTCCCTATTAAAGCTGTACTGTCATACTTTAAAGATCTTGAAAAAATAATACTTCATTTTATATGGAATCAGAAAAAACCTCGAATAGCCAAGACATTACTCAGAAATAAAAACAAAGCAGGAGGAATCACACTACCAGACCTCAGACTACACTATAAATTGATAGTGATCAAAACAGCATGGTACTGGCACAAAAGCAGAGAGGTAGATGTATGGAACAGAATAGAGAACCAAGAGATGAATCCAGCTACTTACCGTTATTTGATCTTTGACAAACCAATTAAAAACATTCAGTGGGGGAAAGATTTCCTATTTAACAAATGGTGCTGGGTGAACTGGCTGGCAACCTGTAGAAGACTGAAACTGAACCCACACCTTTCACCATTAACTAAGATAGACTCTCACTGGATTAAAGATTGAAACTTAAGACATGAAACAATAAAAATGCTAGAAGAAAGTGCAGGGAAAACCCTTGAAGAAATCAGTCTGGGTGAGTATTTTATGAGGATGACCCCCCAGGCAATTGAAGCAGCTTTAAAAATACACTACTGGGACCTGATCAAACTAAAAAGCTTTTGCACAGTCAAGAACACAGTAAGTAAAGCAAGCAGACAGCCCTCAGAATGGGAGAAGATATTTGCAGGTTATGTCTCCGACAAAAGTTTAATAACCAGAATCCACAGAGAACTCAAACATATAAGCAAGAAAAGAACAAGTGATCCTATTGCAGGCTGGGCAAGGGACTTGAAGAGAAACTTCTTTAAAGAAGACAGGTGCATGGCCTACAGACATATGAAAAATGCTCATCATCTTTAATCATCAGAGAAATGCAAATCAAAACTACTTTGAGATATCATCTAATTCCAGGAAGATTAGCCCATATCACAAAATTGCAAGACCAGAGATGTTGGTGTGGATGTGGAGAAAAGGGAACACTTCTACACTGCTGGTGGGAATGCAAATTAATATATTCCTTTTGGAAAGATGTTTGGAGAATATGTAGAGATTTAAAAATATATCTGCCATTCAATCCTATAATTTCTCTACTAGGTATATACCCAGAAGACCAAAAATGACATTATAACAAAGATATTTGTACCAGAATGTTTATTGCAGCCCAATTCATAATTGCTGAGTCATGGAAAAAGCCCAAGTGCCCATCTATCCATGAATGGATTAATAAATTGTGGTATATGTACACCATGGAATATTATGCAGCCTTAAAGAAAGATGGAGAGTTTACCTCTTTCATGTTTACATGGGTGGAGCTGGAACATATTCTTCTTAGTAAAGTATCTCAAGAATGGAAGAAAAAGTATCCAATGTACTCAGCCCTACTATGAAACTAATTTACGGCTTTCACATGAAAGCTATAACCCAGTTATAACTTAAGAATAGGGGGAAGGGGGAAAGGGAGGGGACGGAGGGGTGAGGTTGGCAGAGGGAGGGTGATTGGCAGGATTACACCTGTGGTGCATCTTACAAGGGTATATGTGAAACTTAGTAAATTTAGAATGTAAATGTCTTAACCCAATAACTAAGAAAATGCCAGGAAGGCTATGTTAACTAGTATGATGAAAATGTGTCAAACGGCCTATAAAACCAGTGTATGGTGCCCTATGATGGCATTAATGTACACAGCTATGATTTAATAATAAAATAAATAAATAAAATTAAAAAAACGAATTTTTTGAGTTTCTGAGCAGTCTGTTGTTATTTTGTCTTTACCATTTCTGATTGATGAAATTAGAGATTTTACTTTTTTTCCTGGTTAGGTTAGCCAAAGGTTTATGTATTTTATTGATCTTTTCAATAAACCAACTTTTTGATTTATTGATCTGTTTTATAATTCTTTTGTTTTCAATTTCATTTAATTCTGCTATAATTTTGGTTATTTCTTTTCTTTTGCTGGGTTTGGGATTGGAATGTTCTTCCTTTTCCAGTTGCTTGAGATGTCCCATTAAGTTGTTAACTTCCTCTCTTTCCGTTCTTTTGAGGAAGGCTTGCAGTGCTATAAATTTCCCTCTTAGGATTGCCTTTGTTGTATCCCAGAGGTTCTGATAATTCATGACTGCATTGTCATTTTGGTCCAAAAATTTGTTAATTTCCTTCTTAATCTCATCTATGACCCAGCTATCATTCAGCATGAAGTTGTTTAGTTTCCATGTTTTTGTATGAGTATGTAGATTCTTGTTGTTAGTGAGTTCCACTTTTATTCCATGGTGGTCCAAGAAGATGCAAGGAATAATTTCTATTCTTTTAATTCGCTGAGGTTAGATTTGTGACTTAAGATGTTATTGATTTTGGAGTATGTTCCATGGGCTGATGAGAAGAATGTGTATTCAGTTATGTTAGGATGAAATGTTCTGTAGATGTCTATTAAATCCAATTGTCGGATGGTTAAGATTAAATATAAAATTTCTTTGCTTAGCTTCCTATTGGAGGATGTATCCAACACTGCTAAAGGGGATGACTAATCTTTATCTGAATCCCATTTTATAGAGTTGAAAAGTGGGATTCAGAGAAGTTTGGTAACTTGCCCAAAGTTAGCTAACAAGTTAAGAGAGAAGATTTAGTTTCAGGATTTTAATACTAAAAATTTTAACCATTCAGTAATATTTTATATCTAGAAGTTCTGCTTAAATATTTAAAAACTTAATGAAAACTATATGTTGATCTATATTACTGAAATAGGTTTGTCATTAAAATAATGTAAAAGTTGTTCAGTGATTGTAATAAAAATTGCCACTAGAGGTCAGAACTTAGCTGCTATGTGTACTATAGAGAGTCTACTCTTTTAGTGGAATATTTTTTTTGCCAAGTTGTAGTCAGGTATTAAATATTATGGCAGTAATATGTATCTGCAGCTTGATTTTAGTCAATATATGAAGCTCATTATAGTAGCTATCTTATGTTAATATGTTATAACTTTCTTTTTTTTTTTTATTGTTGGGGATTCATTGAGGGTACAATAAGCCAGGTTACACTGATTGCAATTGTTAGGTAAAGTCCCTCTTGCAATCATGTCTTGCCCCCCTAAAGTGTGACACACACCAAGGCCCCACCCCCCTCCCTCCGTCCCTCTTTCTGCTTCCCCCCATAACAATAATTGTCATTAATTGTCCTCATATCAAAATTGAGAATATGCTATAAATTTCTAAAAAGTACTTCACCTCTCTAAAGTTTCTTTTGGTTTTCTCATAAATTAGAGATACAATATTTTATCAAAAGGATAAAATTATACCATTTGTTTTTCCTGTGAGGATGTTTAAAAGTTGTGTTGACATTTAATGCATTAGCAAAAATTCATAACATGGTCAAGTGTGTGCTCTATTCTTAATTTCTTTTTGAGCCTTAATTTACATGCCTTTAAAAAGGATGTAATATAAACAACATTATAAGGTCGCCAAGGCAGCAAATTAAATAACATGTTCCTGTCACGTCATAAGTAATAGAGGTACCTATTGTCATTCTTAGTAATAGTCTCTAGGAACTATCACTAGTCATATTGGCAGTGGAGTAGAGGTAGAACTTGGAGGACTGTGGACGTCTGACCAGCTCTGGGACTGTACTGAGGGTGTGAGGGTTTCTTCACTTTTCTGCTGTGCCAGAGTGAGTAAGACTCTACATTTTGGAATGTGAGGTCAGAGTATGGGAATCTTGAGGAGCATTTTTGTTATTTTGTGACTAGGAACAGAAACCAGGTCATAGCTGGTGAGGTTCAAAAGGCGGTGTTTCTGAATTCAGTGTGGTAGACAAAGCGCCTGCACTTCCTGAGGTGTAAAACCCACATACAAAGTTGTTGTTTCTTCCCCTCTTAGAGTCAAGTGTGTGTATACATGAGGGAGGGGGAGGGTGGAGAGTGAGAGGAGAGAGACTGGCAGATTCATTGTCCATCAGTGAACACCAACATCTCTTCCCTTGATTCCTCTGGCATTTGTTTAAGAGCATCTTCTATAGTGTTGTGTTAGTTTCTGCTCCTGAATAGTCTGTAAGTTTTCTTATATCTTTTATGTGTGTGCATCCTAATTCTTCCTTAACTAGATTTTTTTCCTCACCATATCTTATGTGCGTGTCAACAAAATCTTTAGGCAATTGTCTTAATACATGTTATCCATAGGGCCTACAAGAAATAATTAAAATGGGTCGGGTGTGGTGGCTCCCGCCTGTAATTCTAGCACTCTGAGAGACTGAGATGGGTGGATTGCTTGAGGTCAGAAGTTCAAGACCAGTCAGAGCAAGAGTGAGATCCCATCTCTACTAAAAATAGAAAAATTAGCTGGGCGTTGTAGCAGGTGCCTGTAGTTCCAGCTACTTGGGAGGCTGAGGCAAGATGTCACTTGAGCGCAGAAGTTTGAGATAGCTATGAGCTATGATGCCACAGCACTCTAGCCAGGGTGACAGAGAGAGACTGTCTCAAAAAAAAAAAAAAAGAAGTAATTAAAATGGAAGAATAAGCAAAATTTTGAACCTGAGTCCTGCTGTAGCAGTACTTACCCTTTAGGTTTTAACTACTCTCCTTTTACATCCTGGCTCTGGGACCAGAGTTCTAGACTTGACTTTCCCCAGTGCTTGTGGACCATGCGAGGCTCCATCATGACGGTGGTGGGGATCCAGTGGAGGGTAGAGTAGTGCTACAGAGAGGTGGGGGCAGTTGTTCATTTTCTGTGGCATTAGCCACATGGTTTTCTTTCACTCATAGGACTCCAAAGGCTCCCAAATGAAGGGCTCCAATGTTGAGTAGAGGGCAGGGGTGGCAGCTGCAAACCTGAGCACAGTGGACAGATCATTGAAAAACATCTCTGCCACCTTGATATGTGAGAGGGGTGTCTTACTCTTTTAATTTGTGCTAGAAATATATGCTACCCATGCATGCTACCTTTGGAAAGTAATTTTCCTGGAGCCATTTTCTCAGTCCCCTGATGTCATCTCCATTCACCACTAATTTTCTAAAATTATTTTTGACAGCTACCGACATGTTTGAAGCTGGAAAGGACAAAGGTACTTCAGAGGAACTTGGTAAGGCATTCAATGAAAATTTTGAAGACTTTGTATTCTCAGAAGAAGCTGTCCTTGATGTTTGGAAAGCCATTCATGATGCCACCCTCTCCGAAGAAATGAACCATTCTTCTTACTTTTAAAAAAGCCCCATGAGATGTACTTTTGAGTACAATAATTAGTACAATTTAACTCTGGTTTAATTATATGTGTCTGGAATTCATTCTTTGAAATGTAATTTTGATTTTTGGCTACTTTTTAATGGAGTTCTTATGTAGTATTCTTAAAATAAATCACCTAAAATATGAGCAATTTTAATATTCATTCAGAAGATATTTAGAACTTTTAAGAAGTGTTTCTAGAGTGATGACTTTGCTCCCCATTAACTCCCATGCTTTGTTTCCCACATATGACTAGTTCTTTCCCAAAATCTTCCTGTAATGAATATTAGAATTGGAATGGTGATTTACCTCATGGCACCTTCATTTTGTTATACTGGTTTGAACATGACACATTCAGGAGAGAAAATGTGAGCTGTGCCTCCTACAGGTCCAGAAGCATTGTTTCTATCCCCTGAGTAAGGGGAGGAAGATTCTTACTGTCTGTTGATGTTTCTGGCCCATGTTCCCTCTTTGTAAAATAAAGATTGAGTCATTTTCATTGCTTCTTTGTGATTGCTCTTCAAACTTGTGGTTGAAATCAACTGCAGAATCGAGTTCAGGTTGTAATTTGTTGGTGCTTGTTTAGTGGATTTCTTTTGGAGATTTCAAAATATTTATTCTCAGTACCAGCTCTCTTGGAAAGCCATACAAAAGGGGGTGATATTTTTAGGGACAGAAAATTTATCGGATAACTTGGAAGGTCCATAGAAACAGTTTACACAACAAGATAATTTTTTTGGTATTAGATTTGAAGTGAGTCATCATTTATTATTGATGATGTCAGTTATGCCTTCTTTTCTGGGCAGGCATGAAGACTGAAATGTGCTGGTGATTCCCTGACTATGGAATCATATATTCACAATGATCTTTCTAGAATTTTGTGTATAAGTTACAAATGTCCATGCACAGCTGTACCTATACTTGCCTGTTAGCATTCAGTGGGCCACTGTCATTACTATGGGCTTCATCAGGGGCTGGGTAAAATACGTTTTTCCTTGAAATGTCCTTATTTATCACCTCTACTGCTAAGCTAATACTATACTTCTTAGCCAAAAGGCTGAGAAGCGATTGCTAAGCTAAAACTAAGGTCAGTTTCTTTTTGTCATTTTGTTCCCATATCTGAAAATACATCTTTTTGTGATCTTTGTGCCTTTTTGTAACTTTCAGTTCATGAAAATCATTTGTCTGTAGTGTAATCTGTTAAGTGTGGGCTCCCATTCTGCTGCTATGAGACACACCTTTTTTTACACATTCCATTTTATCAGCACTGTTAGATGCCGTCTGTCATTTTTCCTTGTTCTATAGTTATTTTTTCAAAGGGGGGTGATTAATTTCCTCCCTCCCTCCCTTCCTTCCTTCCTTCCTTCCAAAACAGCACCCTCTTTCAGCAATCACCATTAAGAACATACAAAATGTATGCTTTTAGATAGTGGTAGGGAATGCAGATGATAATTGAGCATTGAGCTTATTTGGGCTTTGAACATAGTCGAGTCCTGATCAGATGTACACATTCTGATAATTAAACATAGGCACATTGGGTGTTTCTGTGGGGGTTTAAAAATATAATCATATAATTTTATGATGTGAAACTCTTTAAGAATTCAATCACTAAAGTAGTAACCAGTGAACCTCTGTTTGGAGCTGCTGTATCTAATGTTATAATGAGATGATAATTAACTAAAGAGAGAGAACTTAATTTTTTCATATGAACTGTGGTACATAAAAAAAATTTTTTTTTTTCACATGATATGCAATATACCCCCCCTGTAACTTTAGTAATTATTTTCCAAGTAAATCACACTGTATTTAGTTCCATGTTACTTACAGCTAGATCTTCATCATATCTTGAGACTCCCTGGCCTCCTTTAGTTATCATTGCCTGTCTAACATAGTAGCAAAATGAATTTCATCAGCAAAATGGAGTTTTCAACATAACGTTTCTTCTAAACAGAGTAGAGTTATCAAGCAAAGATATGAAAGATTGATCAAATAATGGCCCTTTACTGTCTGATATATCTAGAAATATATGGATATCAATAGCATTGCTATTATGCTGGTGGTGGTACCAGTTTAGAACATTGAAGTGTTTACCCAAGTTAATAGTGAATAAGGGACAGGAGATGCTGTTCAGCTCACAGACCCAAGTATTAGTGCCCTGTGAAAAATGCACATTTATTATCTTCTTGACACAGATTGAAGGAGATGAGTAATTACAAGTTCTCACTGATACTGTGGTTATAAAATGTTTCTAAAATTGTGAATCTATAAATGGCACAGTCTGTCGCTACCCTATTACCTGAAGACTTAGTTCTAAGAACTGACTCGTGGTTATCAACTGCTAGAAGGGTGACAACCGAATATCACATCTTTATTTCAATGGAGACATTAGTCTCCATGAGACTGAAGTATAGCCATGGATATTTTTCAAGCAATAACAAAAAGGAGAAATTAAAGATTACTTCCTAAAGGTAGTTTGGAGTGAACATTTAATATTTCTAACCATTTGTGCCATGCAATAGTATTGACTATGTACGGTTACATTCCTCTTTTTTGGGAAAAAAGAAATGTTCTTCTTTTTTATGAAAATCATAGCATATACTTAGAAATTTTTTTGAGATTGAAATTTGTGGATCTATTAACCAACATATGAAAGTGTAAATTATACTTTGATATGGTTCTAAAATTTATTATTTATATTTCTGCTTGTAGATATACACATTTAGTTATGTGTGGATCAAAAAGTGAATTATTTACAAAGCAATAATTTTTTTTTCTTTTTTTTTTTATTGTTGGGGATTCATTGAGGGTACAATAAGCCAGGTTACACTGATTGCAATTGTTAGGTAAAGTCCCTCTTGCAATCATGTCTTGCCCCCATAAAGTGTGACACACACCAAGGCCCGACCCCTCTCCCTCCATCCCTCTTTCTGCTTCCCCCCCATAACCTTAATTGTCATTAATTGTCCTCATATCAAAATTGAGTACATAAGATTCATGCTTCTCCATTCTTGTGATGCTTACAAAGCAATAATTTTATATTTCTTATAATTGAAAATATGCCTCCTTAAAATAAAAATCTTCTCATGAAAAAAGTGATGGGTATTTTTGTCATAAGAAAGGATTGGGTTTAACAATTTTAGACTTTTTAATATTGTTTAAATAAATGCCAGGAATAACACAAAAGATTTTTCAGGTCTTTATCTTTTTAACATGTCTTTGGTATATTTTTTGTTAATATATCTTGTGCAAAGTATCAAATTCCAAAATTATTTTCTTTGATTCAGTAGAAATGCATTCATCTGCCATGATACTCTAAGATAAAAGTCATACGCTTTTTCTCTTAGAAGGTGGAGGTTTACCCAGGGGGACACTTCTCTTTTATTCCTTCACTTATCAAATTTTGTGATAGTAGTTTTCTAAACAATTGTGGGAGTTAACAAGTGGAAGAAAGACCAACCCATAGCCCTTAGGTAGTTACGTCTAGATAGCCCACAAGCTGATCTTTGCTCAGTTCTTTATTAGCTCGTAGCCCTCCCACCTAAAATCGGCATTGAGAGAACTCAATAAAAGCTGAGTGGTCAAAGCACTCTGGGCCTCTATTGTGTTTCACCACAGGTAATGGAAGGCTCCTGGGCCCAGCTGTAAACTCTTTATCTTTGTCTTGTGTCTTCATTTTCCCCATTTGGTCAATTCCACTTTAGCAGGTACCCCACGATCCTGGTGAGCTCCTGGTCCCCTACAGTCTTGAACTCCTAAATTCAAGTGATCCTCCTGCCTTGGCCTCCCAGAGCCCTAGGATTACAGGTATGTGCCACTGCACCCAGACATACATGCAGTGTTTGATGCTTACAATTATACAAGTAAAACACCTATATACTTGTCTTTGTTAGGTATTTTATCCTTTTCTAGTTTTGCAGATGTAGATCTTCTGAAACTATGGTTTCTAAGGAACATTTTTGCTTTCAGTAGAGTGGCATTGATGTGCATGGTAAGAAGACTGTCCTCTCTCAAAGACAGTAACTTCAGTAGGTGCTGTGGTTTTGATTATGGAAGAGCTAAGCTTGTAAAAATGCTACTTGAATTCTCCTTGTGCAGATTTTCTTTCAGCAAGGGTACCTTCATGTAGGGATAGAGGACTGAATATGATGTACGCTTTATCTTATATGTCATCTGAAAATGTGTGGGGAATAATGATTTCTAAAGATTATGAATCTAATGAATTAATTTAACCTGGGAAAAGTGGTTGCCCTAAAAATTACGTTATTATATACAGAATTTGATTCATTTTTATTTAAATTTAACAGCTTTTCAGTGAAAAGCAAACAAATAAAATTATGAAATAAACCAGAAAATTTCTTTCCCATAAAAGAAAACACGACCTCTTCTACAGTGGCATGGGAGGAAATGAGGAAATCCCGTGAACTGAAGGGCTGGAGGAACAGCCCTGTGACACTTCAGCTTTGGGAGAAGGGCAGGGGGGACCCTGCGGCCATACTCCTGCAAAGCCCTTCCTTTCTCTCCATTCCTTTACTGGCTCTGTCTTCTCTGTTCCGTCTCAGGATTCCTCAGTCCTCTGACCTGGGCTCCTACGCCCGCATTCTACCCTCATTTCCTTGGTAACCTATCCATTCCCTTGGCTTTTTTTTCAATTATTTTTAAATCATAGTTGTGTACATTAATGCGATCATGGGGCACCATACACTGGTTTTATAGACCGTATAACACATTTTCATCACACTGGTTAACATAGCCTTCCTGACATTTTCTTAGTTATTGTGTTAAGACATTTACATTCTACATTTACTAAGTTTCACACGTACCCTTGTAAGATGCACCGCAGGTGTAATCCCAACAATCACCCTCCCTCCGCCCACCTCACCCCTCCCTCCCCTCCCTTTCCCCCTTCCCCCTATTCTTAGGTTATAACTGGGTTATAACTCTCATGTGAAAACCATAAATTAGTTTCATAGTAGGGCTGAGTGCATTGGATACTTTTTCTTCCATTCTTGAGATACTTTACTAAGAAGAATATGTTCCAGCTCCATCCATGTAAACATGAAAGAGGTAAAGTCTCCATCTTTCTTTAAGGCTGCATAATATTCCATGGTGTACATATACCACAATTTATTAATCCATTTGTGGATCGATGGGCACTTGGGCTTTTTCCATGACTTAGCAATTATGAATTGGGCTGCAATAAACATTCTGGTACAGATATCTTTGTTATAATGTGATTTATGGTCTTCTGGGTATATACCTAGTAGAGGAATTATAGGATTGAATGGCAGATGTATTTTTAGGTCTCTAAGTGTTCTCCAAACATCTTTCCAAAAGGAATGTATTAATTTGCATTCCCACCAGCAGTGTAGAAGTGTTCCCTTTTCTCCCATCCATGCCAGCATCTCTCGTCTTGGGATTTTGTGATATGGGCTAATCTTCCTGGAGTTAGATGATATCTCAAAGTAGTTTTGATTTGCATTTCTCTGATGATTAAAGATGATGAGCATTTTTTCATATGTCTGAAGGCCGTGCACCTGTCTTCTTCAGAAAAGTTTCTCTTCAAGTCCCTTGCCCAGCCTGCGATGGGATCACTTGTTCTTTTCTTGCTTATACGTTTGAGTCCTCTGTGGATTCTGGTTATTAAACCTTTGTTGGAGACATATCCTGCAAATCTTCTCCCATTCTGAGGGCTGTCTGCTTGCTTTACTTACTGTGTTCTTGGCTGTGCAGAAGCTTTTTAGTTTGATCAGGTCCCAGCAGTGTATTTTTAAAGCTGCTTCAATTGCCCGGGGGCATCCTCCTCATAAAATACTCTCCCAGACCGATTTCTTCAAGAGTTTTCCCTGCACTCTCTTCTACTATTTTTATAGTTTCATATCTTAAGTTTAAATGTTTAATCCAGTGACAGTCTATCTTAGTTAATGGTGAAAGGTGTGGGTCCAGTTTTAGTCTTCTACAGGTTGCCGGCCAGTTCACCCAGCACCATTTGTTAAATAGGGAATCTTTTCCCAACTGAATGTTTTTAATTGTCTTGTCAAAGATCAAATAATGGTAAGTAACTGGATTCATCTCTTGCTTCTCTATTCTGTTCCAGACATCTATTTCTCTGTTTTTGTGCCAGTAACATGCTGTTTTGATCACTATTGATTTATCGTATAGTCTGAGGTCTGGTAGTGTGATTCCTCCTGCTTTGTTTTTATTTCTGAGTAATGTTTTGGCTATTCGAGGTTTTTTCTGATTCCATATAAAATGAAGTATTATTTTTTCAAGATCTTTAAAGTATGACAGTGGAGCTTTAATAGGGATTGCATTAAATTATATATTGCTTTGGGTAGTATGGACATTTTAACAATGTTGATTCTTCCCAGCCATGAGCCTGGTATGTTTTTCCATTTGTTAACATTTTCAGCTATTTCTTTTCTTAGAGTTTCATAGTTCTCTTTATAGAGATCTTTCACGTCCTTTGTTAGATAAACTCCCAAATATTTCATCTTGTTTGGCACTACTGTGAATGGGATAGAGTCCTTAACTGTTTTTTCAACTTGACTATTGTTGGTATACATAAAGGCTACTGATTTATGAATGTTGATTTTGTAACCTGAGATGCTGCTGTATTCCTTGATCACTTCTAAGAGTTTTTGAGTAGAATCCCTAGTGTTTTCCAGACATACTATCATATCATCTGTGAAGAGAGAAAGTTTGATCTCTTCTGACCCTATATGGATACCCTTGATGGCCTTCTCTTCCCTAATTGCGATGGCTAAAACTTCCATTACAATGTTAAAGAGCAATGGAGACAATGGGCAGCCTTGTCTGGTTCCTGATCTGAGTGGAAATGATTTCAATTTAACTCCATTCAATACGATATTGGCTGTGGGTTTGCTGTCGATGGCCTCTATCAGTTTAAGAAATGTCCCTTCTATACCAATTTTCTTAAGTGTTCTGATCATGAAGGGATGCTGGATATTATTAAAAGCTTTTTCTGCATCAGTTGAGAGAATCATATGGTCTTTGTTTTTTAATTTGTTTATGTGCTGAATTATACTTATAGATTTACATATATTGAACCAGCCTTGAGACCCTGGGATAAAACCGACCTGGTCATGATGTATAATTTGTTTGATGTGTTACTGGATTCTGTTTGTTAGGATCTTGTTGAATATTTTTGCATCTATATTCATTAGTTATATTGGTCTATAATTTTCTTTCCTTGTTGGGTCTTTTCCTGGTTTGGAGATCAGAGTGATGTTTGCTTTGTAGAATGTGTTGGGTAGTCTTCCTTCTTTTTCTACATTTTGGAACAGGTTGATTAATATATCCTCTTTAGAGGTTTGGTAAAATTCTGATATGAAGCTATCTGGTCCCGGGCCTTTCCTTTTAGGGAGATTTTGTACGGTTGATGCTATTTCAGAACTTGATATTGGCCTGTTCAACATTTCCACTTGATTCTGCCTAAGTCTTCGAAGGTGACGTGCTTCCAAGTATTGGTCAATTTCCTTCAGATTTTCATATTTCTGAGAATAAGGTTTCTCGTAATATTTATTAAGGATTTTTTGAATTTCTGAGGAGTTTGTTGTTATTTCGTCTTTGTCGTTTCTGATTGATGAGATTAGAGATTTTACTCTTTTTTTCCTGGTTAGGTTAGCCAAAAGTTTGTCTATTTTATTGACCTTTTCAAAAAAACCAACTTTTTGATTTATTGATCTGTCATATAATTCTTTTGTTTTCAATTTCATTTAATTCTGCTCTAATTTTGGTTATTTCTTTTCTTCTACTGGGTTTGGGGTTGGAATATTCTTTCTTTTTCAGTTGCTTGAGATGTCCCATTAAGTTGTTAACTTCCTCTCTTTCCATTCTCTTGAGGAAGGCTTGCAGTGCTACAAATTTCCCTCCTAGGACTGCCTTTGCTGTATCCCAGAGGTTCTGATAATTCATGTCTTCATTGTCGTTTTGTTCCAAAAATTTGGTAATTTCCTTCTTTTTTTTTTTTTTTTGTAGAGACAGAGTCTCACTGCACTGCCGTCGGGTAGAGTGCTGTGGCGTCACACGGCTCACAGCAATCTCTTAACTCTTGGGCTTACGTGATTCTCCTGCCTCAGCCTCCCCAGCAGCTGGGACTACAAGGCGCCCGCCACAACGCCCGGCTATTTTTTTGTTGCAGTTTGGCCAGGGCTGGGTTTGAACCCGCCACCTTCGGCATATGGGGCCGGCGCCCTACTCACTGAGCCACAGGCGCCGCCCGGTAATTTCCTTCTTAATGTCATCTCTGACCCAGCTATCATTCAGCATAAAGTTATTTAACTTCCATGTTTTTGTATGAGTATGCAAATTCCTGTTGTTACTGAGTTCAACTTTTATTCCATGGTGGTCCGAGAAGATGCAAGGAATAATTTCTATTCCTTTAAATTTACTGAGGTTAGACTTGTGACCTAAGATGTGATCGATTTTGGAGTATGTTCTGTGGGCTGATGAGACGTATGTGTATTCAGTTTTTTGGGGATGAAATGTTCTGTAGATGTCTGCTAAATCCAAATCTTGGATGGTTAGGTTTAAATCTAAAATTTCTTTGCTCAGCTTCTTATCGGAGGCTCTATCCAACACTGCCAAAGGAGTGTTGAAATCTCCGACTATTATGAAGCTGGAGGAAATCAAGTTGCTCATGTCTGTTAGAGTTTCTCTTATAAATTGAGGTGCATTCTGGTTGGGTGCATAGATATTAATAATTGAGATCTCATCATATTGAGTATTACCCTTAACAAATATGAAGTGACCATTCTTATCCTTCCTTACTTTTGTTGGTTTAAAGCCTATTGTGTCTGCAAATAGAATTGCAACACCTGCTTTTTTCTGATTACCATTTGCCTGAAATATGGAAGACCATCCTTTCACCCTGAGTCTATATTTATCTCTTAAGGTAAGATGTGACTCTTGTATGCAGCAAATATCTGGCCTGAGTTTTTGTATCCAGTCAGCTAACCTGTGCCTCTTTAGAGGACAGTTTAAGCCATTCACATCATTCCCTTTAAACATCTTCACTTTCATGACTCTCAAACTTAGACCCCCAGGTCCGACCTCTCATCTGACTCCAAACTGAGATAGTCAACTTCTGCTTTTACATCTCTACCTGGTGTCTCAAAAGTTTAGCTTGTCCAGGGAGAAACTTTAGATTTCTCTTAAAAGTCTTGCTTTCCTGGATTTTCTCTGACAGGAAGTGACATCTCACTTTCCCTCACGGCTCCTTCACCTGCCCCATCAGATTACCCCTTTCATCGTATTTCCCCACATAGCTCCCCAATATTTCCTTGTTTTTCCCACTTTTCCCATCACCTTTGAGTCCACACCCTGTATCTCCTTTGGGCTGCTGCAGTGGGCTCTGGGCTGCCCTTTGGCCCCCACTCCTGCCTCCTCCTGGCCTGTACCCAGTGATGACAGAGCCCTCAGGATGTCTGTGGTAGAACAAGAGGGTGCAGCTTTTCTTTTTCCTAAGTGGGAATGTAAATATCTCATTTCATTTCTGGAGGAGTTGGATATTAAGCCCTTCTGTCTCTGAGGGAAGGAGCACTAGTTTTTGGATTATTCCAATTCTGCTACTAAAGGGCCCACAGAGTCCACTGTGAGAGCTAGGAGGATGGAAAAGGAACAAGGAAGAATTACACAGGTGTAGATTGAAGGCTATAGTGAAGGGTGTGTGTGTGTGTTTGAGATATGAATTAGATGTTCAAGCAGAGGAAGTCACACTGTGGCTAGATGGAGTGCTTAGATCAATAGGAGCAGGTCAGGTGTGGTGGCTCGTGCCTGTAATCCTAGCACTGTAAGAGGCCAAAGAGGGTGTATTGTTTGAGCCCAGGAGTTTGAGATCAGTATGAGCAAAAGCGAGACCCTATCTCTACTAAAAATAGGAAAACCAGCTGGGTGTGGTGGCACAGGCCTGTAGTCCCAGCTACTTCAGAGGCTGAGGCAAGAGGATCACTTGAGCACAAGAGTCTGAGTTTGCTGTGAACTAGGAGACCACGGCACTCTACCTAGGGTGACAGAGTGAGATTGTGTCTCCCCCCAACCCAAAAAAAAGATGAACAGAAAGAAAAACCTTGAGAAGATTCCTGATCTCTTAGTAAGGCCCACCATGACTGCAACACGGTGGTATTTGAGCACAGTTAGAGGTTTCCAGAGAAACAGAAACAACAGGATGGAGATATGTATGTGGGAATATGAGAGTTACAGAATTGGCCAGTATGGTTATGGAGGCAGAGAAGTCTCATGATCTGCCGTCCACAGCCTAGAGAACCAGGGAAGGCAGTGGTATAATTTAGCTTGAGTCCTAAGGCCTGAGGATGAAAGTGGAGTGGAGTGATGGTGAAAGTCCTGTTCTGGGCTGGAAAATCTGAGAACCAGGAGCACCAATGGTTGAAGGGCAGGAGAAGACAGGTGTCCATGTTAAGGGGAGAGAGAAAGAAAAGAATGAATTTGCTTTTTCTGTTTCTTTTTTATTCTTTTCAGGCTGTAGATGGGTTGAACAATGGCCAAACACACTGGGAAGGGCCATCTGGTTTACTCAGCTCACCTGTGGTTTACTCACTTCACCTGTTCCCTAGCTGATCTCCTCTGGAAACACCCTCCCAGACACACCCAGAAATAATGTTTTTCAGCTACCTGGGCATCCCTTAGCCTAGTCAAGTTTACATAAAATTAACCATTACAAATACCTGAGCCCCTTGCAGAAGCATGACTCATTGACCAGAGATGGGCACATTCACAGCACTAGCATTTCTCATCCCCATCTTTGTTCCTTGTCATCAATTGTGTTTGAGGATTTGTCACCAGCCTTGCCTGTTATTGCCCAGCAGTGGTGTCATCCGATCAGCCCAAACCTTTCTGGCTTATATCTGTGGGTGTCCCACTCCCAGACACCTTTTTGTGCAATGAAATGACCCAGTGCATAAACTTTAGAAAGGAGAGGTGGTCCCTTGGATGCCTGGTGGAATGGTCCCTTTGCACCTGTACTTGGGGAGGCTTGCCTGAACTAGAGTGAGACCCCTGGTTGGGGCCTGAGAGAAAGACCTTTTCTAATATACATTACTGGGATCACATCACTCCCCTTCAAGCTCCTTTAGTGGCCTCTGTAGCCCTGCCCACTGCATTGCCATACTCCCCCTCGCTCCATGCTGTGGTTTCATTGAGCTTTCTTTCATTTTATGCTTTCTTTTACTTTCTTAGAGCTTTTATTGATTGCTATTTTCTCTGCCTTCAGTACCCTTTCTCCTATTTGCACAGCCATGTCCTTATCATCCTTTGGCTATTATTTTATTTTGTTTAATTTTAAAAATGATGTCTCACTATGCTGCCCAGGCAGGTCTTGAACTCCTGTGTTCAAGCCATCCTCCCACCTCACCCTTCTGAGGAGCTCAGACTACAGGTGCTTGCCACTGGGCCCCTCTCTGGTTATTAGTTTGAATGCCACTTCTCTGGAGAAGCCTTTCTGACCTTTCCCTTCACCTTATTCTTCATATTTTCCATCTCAGCCCTCATTTGTTTCCATTATAACACACAAATATTAGTGATTGCTTTATTCGTATGCATTTATTATTTTCTACTTGAGTATATTTCTTGGCATTGGATTGTTCCTGTCTTTCTCACCATTGTGTCACCAGCACTTAGCATAGAGCCTGGTATACATTAAAGACGAAAAAGAAAAATTATTGACGGGGAACTTCAAATATTTTTGAATGTTTACTTTGTGCCTAGTTGCACACTAATGTATCACCCCACCTAATGTTTAGTAACCTCTTGAGGTAGGTAATGATTACCTCTTTTTTAAAGATGAAGAAACAGGCCCAGAGAAATTAAATCACTTGCTCTAGGGCACATGTTTGATTAGCGGCCAAGGCAAGATTTGAACTCAGTTTTAAGTCCTGAGCTCTCTCCAAAGCTGATTCTGTTAATATTTTACCAGTACAATGTAAAATGTACTAGTCACTCAACTGAGGAAAGTTGTGTAGGGGATTAAAGCTGGGAGAGCAAGGTTACAGATTCAATTAACTTGCTTCTTCATCCTGAGTAAGGGAACAGCTTCACAGAGGGCCAAGAAGAAGTAGATTGAAATGGCTAAGTGATGGATTTTAGGTTAGAAACCACACAGTGAAGAATTTTAGTGGTTCTTTAGTAAAAAAAAATAAAATTAGTAATTATTAAATCTGGCATATTTTAACTTTATGGTCACTGGAATAATAAATTCTTGCCAGTATGACTAGGAGAGAACAAAAAAGATTATGATTATAAAAGTCCTGACCATTTCTTGGAGAATGAAGATAAGGGCTGGCCTTAGAATCCTTTAAAGTTTTTGCAGGTATTTTGGTTTCTATAGTTGTTATTGTTTAGTTTATATTTCAGAAAAGTAGTAAGGGCAATTGCTGTGTTGTTTGGGCTTTTTTCCTTGATAATATTGAAATAGAACATTTAAGGAAGTAACAGCTTGTTATCAAATGCCCTGTGTACCATTTACTGTTTGAAAGTGACGTTAGCGGGGAGGCACCTGTGGCTCAGTGGGTAGGGCACCGGCCCCATATACTGAGGGTGGCGCGTTCAAACCCAGCCCCAGCAACACTGCAACAACAACAGAAAAATAGCTGGGCATTGTGGCAGGTGCCTATAGTCCCAGCTACTTGGGAGGCTGAGGCAAGAGAATTGCCTAAGCCCAGGAGTTGGAGGTTGCTTTAAGCTGTGATGCCACGGCACTCTACCAAGGGCGACAAAGTGAGACTCTGTCTCTACAAAAAAAAAAAAAAGAAAAGAAAAAAGAAAATGACGTTAGCATTTGAAGTTTCATGGACTGTGGAATATTTTTATTAACCACTTGTAAAACTCTGAGATATTTAAGTTATGAGGAATGAATTGGAAAGTTGTATTGCTTTCAGAAGGCCCATTTCTGGACTAAAACTCTAATTTGTATACTGAAGGGATGAGTTTATATAGATGATTCAAATTCCCTTAATATATTTCCAACTCAACACTTTCCTATACAGAAAACCAGTCAATTTAACATATTAGCTTGTGAGATAATGAACAAGGAATACTTGCGAGACTTCCCTCAAGATTAAAGTAAGACTATTTGTAACTGTTGATTTAAAAAAAAACCAAAATCTATCGTGTTCCTTTCTGGAGAATCAAATATTCATTTGCGATAGGAATGTGTTTATTGAATCCCAATTTAAATGAGGTTCAGGTAGACTGAAATAGGACCGTGGCATTTTAGAGAGTGATCATTCTAAAATTCTATGCAGTGTGTTTGTGGCTCTCCTTTTCAACTTTCTTGATAAACACAGCTAATCACTTCAGTTTAATCTTTTCAAATTAATTAGCTATATTCCAGAAAGTTTCCTTTAGGATGATCTAATGTTTATTTCACTGATTAGATGATCTCCCACCCTCTCTCAACCCCAGTTCTCCCAATGTGGCAGCAGTGAATTCACCAGGCTCTTTCTTGTTTCTACCTTGGCTGACCAGTAGGTGGCATTGCTTGCCCTGGCTGCTTCAAATCTGCTTTCTTCCTCTGTGACGCTGAGTAGCCAGTTATTTTGTTTTATTTTTATTGTATCCATTCTGATTTGTCCAGTCTGATTTTTAAGTTCATTTGTGATCACAGTAAGGAGAGTCCCACGTCAGCTAAAGTGTCTTTGATACCCAGATAGCTTCTTTTCCCAACCTTGGGGATTTATATATCATGGGGTCCCAGAGGGCATTCAAAGTGAGTGACTAATTCTATCAAAACAACCAAGGTTCCTCTGGCCCTGAGAGGTGAAGAAATGACTGAGCACTGAAGTGCTGCAGAGGTGATTATGGTTAATATCCTGTGAAAGTTATAGATGACTTCCTACCAAACATAAAATTAAATAGGTACGTTAAAGCTTTAAAATCCTATTCATGACTTCAAACTTTTTAAATGAGGTTCAAGCAAACAGTTGATTGTGAATTAAATTATTCTTTGCTTGAATAAATAAAACAAGTTGAATTTCTTTGCATCTAGTAATCAACATTATGTGGATAATTCACACTAATACTTTATTTCCACTGAGCTAGAATTACGGCCAGACATTGATTCATATATCACTGTTTCAACACTAGTTGAAGTGTTTCTTCTTTCTGATGTTTTTCACATTTAAGTAATTCCCCAATATTTTTGAGCTATAATGTTGTGGAAACTTTCCTCTTATTTGGTGTGTATTAGTTCTGTTATCACCAGATGTTACTTGGGAGCCTCATTAGCTAGAGTTAAATGACATTTGTTACAATCAAAAGTTTTAAAAGTTGGAATATTAATAGTTTTCTGTAATTATAAAAATATAGAACTGCTTCCCTAAAAGACCATACCTGCCTGTTCTTGGTGCAGGGCCTTTATGGGTGATTTCCTGCTGCTGTGTGATTTTGAGTTGCCATGAGAGAAGCAGGTGCATCACAATTCAACACCCTCCATTCAGAATCGTACCTCTGGGATAGCAGAGATGTAAAAGCAAAGGGGAAGTTGAAAAGAATCAGTAGCTTCTAGTGAATTTCCTGTTATTAACCGTCCTGAAAAGTAGTGTTGCCCCTATTATCTTATTCTATCTATTCATTTTTCCATTATCTTATCTATCTATTTTTTTTTGAATTCTCTTATTTTAAATGTCTGAATTCTTCACATTGCTTTGATCACAAGAATTTCATAATGTTTGGAGCTTAGTAACTGATTCCAGGAGTAACATAGACAATTAGGTGGTGAATGTCACACATTAAGTCATTGCTAGATTTATTAACACAGTTGATTTGTGGCTCATTTTTACACAAATGTTTGTTTTGTCTGTCTACAGTATTTTATTAAGTATAGCATCTTCCTCCTAATTGGAACCAAATTTCCCAACCAAACAGTGGGTGTGGACTGTAGTAGCCTGCGAGAGAACATGTTCCCCTGATTGACAGTTTGTGGGATCACAGACCATCCAGATGTCTGTCTATAGGAAAGACACCTAACCTTGAAAGATAAATCAAGACTCAGGGTTAAGAGATGGAAAACAGTATTTCAGGCAAATGGAAATCAGAAGCAAGGAGGGGTCACAATTTTATTTTCAGATACAAGTGAATTTAAAGCAACTAAAGTCATATCATGTGACTATTTGGAATATATTTATGTGGGAAAAAAGACCTAAATTGATTTAACATGGGTATAAAACCTGACGAGTTCAATAACCTTTGAAGAATTCTCCCTAGCTGCCAAATGGCACAATGTCTATAGTTAGACAATGTGATTTTTTTTTTTCCGAAAAAAATAATGCCTGTTTCATAGAAACTGTTGCATACAGATATCATGCTGAATTGTTTTTGTTTTGTTTTGTTTTTTGAAGACACAGCAGTCTTGCTCTGTCACCCAGGCTGGGTGCAGTGATGTGATTATAGCTCACTATCACCTCAAACTTGTGGGCTCACGTGATCCTTCCTGCCTCTGTCTCCCAAGTAGCTAGGACTCCAGGTGTGTGCTACCACACTCAGGTAATTTTTATTTTTATGTTTTGTAGAAATGGGGATCTCCTTCTTTGGTCTCAAACTCTTGGCCTCAAGTGCTCCTCCACCTTGGCCTCCCAAAGTGCTGAAATTACAGGTGTGAACCACCACACCCCACCATGCTGAAATGTTATCAGTTTAATTTACAAATGTAGCATAATGCTTATACAGAACTTGATTTTTATTGTATTTATTTGCATAAATTTATGGACTATGAAGGAAGAGAAATTATCGGATATAAAAGAGGAGAACTGATTCTAAGATGTAGCAGAGAAATTGACAAAAGCACAATGTGGTGGGCAGACCTCAAGATGGTCCCCCAGCCATCTCCATCTGTGCTATTTGTGCCCTTGTGTAATCTTCCTTTCTGAGTCTTGGTTCTAGCCCATACAATATGGTAAAGGTGATGGCTGTCACTTCTGCGATTAGGTTATCAAATATTGTGACTTCTCTCTTGCTGCACGTACCTCCTGTCATCTCAGCTTGCATGCCTTGATGAAGCCAGCTGCCAGGTGGGAGAGGTGTGTTGTTAAGGGAATGAGGGCAACCTCTGGCCACCGGCTAGTAAGGAACTGAGGTCCTTTGTCCAAAGCCTGGATGAGCCCAGTCAGTTGATCCTCCCTTGTTCAGAACTTCAGATGGAACTCCTGAGTTCAAGCAATCCACCTGGCTTGGCTTCCCAGAGTGCTAGGATTATAGGTGTGAGCCACTGTGCCCAGCCAGCTTTTTTCTTTTTGATTATTAATTTTGTCTTTTTCTCTGTTAAGCTGTCTAAAATCAGTTTCAAAACAGATGCTAAAACGTTTTTAAAAACTCGATTAGAACTATCTTTGTAAATGTTTTATACTATAGTTTCTTTGTTTTTGGCAAGTCATCTTTGATTCAAGTTGGAAGTAAAATTGCCAGCAACTTTAAAAATGCTATAGTCAGACTTTCTTCACTCATCTTCAAACACATTTTATTAAAACTAAGAAATGAATCAACAAAATATGGATACTTCTGTATCTGAGGCAGTGTTTTGCTCTAGAATCTAGATATAGTAATGCTTTGTCCAATCCTAACTTTCTATGATGCTATAATTACGTCAGTAAGAGTGGTTAAAAAAATTATTTGGTGACATCTGACACCAGGGTTAATTAATGGTTTTCATGCCTCTCTGACTGTACCTCACTCCTAATGAAGTCTCCCTTTGTAGATCTGCTTCCTAGTGAGTGTGACTCTGTGTTCCCACAATTGGCTGTACTGATTTTTTCCAATAGAATATTGGAATTTGAAGATTCTCAAGGCACTTTTTCCAGATGCAATTGTCTTGACCCTGTATGCTGAGCCAGCAGCTCTGCTCTTGTTCTAAAAGCTTTGCGATAAAGACTTTATGTAATGGATGTTCTCCATGTAGTGACTGTGAAATTTTTGGGTTTCTTCCCAGAAAATGCACTAGATGAAGCGAAAAGGTTTTGTACTGCGTGAAGATTCTCGTGGCTTTGAAGGAGTGTCTGATCTCCAATGGCATCAGAATTCCACAATGCTATGCATTAAGTGAACCTGACTTTGCATTTGTGATAAGAACTGAGATTAGCATGAATCCTAGTCTGTAGGTTTCTAGAAACTTTCTTGAAGCTAAAAGACAAAGCCCAAATATATATATATATATGAAGGTGGTAGAAAGAAATATCAGAAAAAGAGGATTTGAAATGAACATGAGGATTTTTTCCCTCTAACTTAACCTGAAAATGCTATATGCTTTTTAGAACAAAAAATGTAGTGGGGATTCCTAATACCCAATTTTTCATATATTTTATTAATATCCAGAAGAATGTACATATTTCTTGAACTAAGCAAGTATATCAGGCTTTGAGAACTTGTCAATTGATAATCCAAAGAGAAGGTCTTGGAGGCTCAGTTTCTGTAGCTCACAAGCCACACCACGTGCTGGACATCGCATGACTTTCTTTTTCCTTTTAGTACCATCAGTTAAATCATTTTTCTACAAATATCTATTCTTTTTCAAATTAAAAAAATTTAATGGGGCGGCGCCTGTGGCTCAGTCGGTAAGGCGCCGGCCCCATATACGGAGGGTGGCGGGTTCAAACCTGGCCCTGGCCAAACTGCAACCAAAAAATAGCCGGGCGTTGTGGCGGGCCCCTGTAGTCCCAGCTACTCGGGAGGCTGAGGCAAGAGAATCGCTTAAGCCCAGGAGTTGGAGGTTGCTGTGAGCTGTGTGAGGCCATGGCACTCTACCGAGGGCCATAAAGTGAGACTCTGTCTCTACAAAAAAAAAAAAAAATTTAATGAGCACTTATTATGTAGATTGGTATTGTGCTTCATGCTGGGGACATAGAAGTGATTCCTGCTGTCTGGGAAGTCTGACTCTGAGACTTTCTCCTCACTCCAGCTAACCCGCAGCTCGGACCTGCAGGTAGAATATCGTCATTTGTTCTGGACAGTTCTTACTGCCCTAACGTTTGATTTTTTTCACCAGGCATTTTATTAGCTGCTGTTTGTGATTTTGTTACTAATCATCACCACCTGATTTAAGTTGTCTCTTCAGTCCTCATTTCCCTCACTAGGGCTGTTTTTTCCTTGTCTTTGTTTATATGTAAAAGTGAAAAATAATAAACTTAAGTAAGATTTTCACCAGAAAGGAGCTTAACTCTAAAACAATTAATGTCAAATCTATGTCTTAGTAAGTTTAGGCATTCCCTGAAGACACAGTTGTTGATAGTCCAGATTTAAATTAGACTTCCAATTACTAAATTTGAAAATAAGAAATACAAATGTAAACTATATCCCTAATTGCCTTAAAGGGAATTATAGATTCTGGCTGGGTGTAGTGGCCGATTACACCTGTAATCCTAGCATGCTGGGAGGCCGAGGTGGGTGGATCGCCTGAGATCACCGGTTTGAGACCAGCCTGAGCCAGAGTGAGACCTCATCTCTAAAAATAGCTGGGTGTTGTGGTGGGCATCTGTAGCTCTAGCTACTTGGGAGGGTGAGGCAAAAGAATTTCTTGAGCCCAAGAGTTTGAGGTTGCTGTGAGCTGTGATGCCATGGCACTCTTTTGAGGGTAACAAAGTGAGATTGTGTTTAAAAAAAAAAAAGGTCTCTTTATAGTAATTACAGTGGCCAATAAGCCCCAGAACCAGGGCCACTCCCACAAAAATCTATTATCAATAAACTTGGTGGAGATGTCATTTCTATTTTTATTTAGATTTGCTCTTGTCTTTCAGTTAACAAAATATCCAAAGTTTACCCCACCAGTTAGAAAAAAATTTGTGCGTATTTTTATTTACCCTAAATTCATCCCTACTTACTTCAACATTTTATCTCCTTCTTTGTTATATTCCAGGTCTTAGCAAACAAACTTGGTACACTTCAATATTTTATAGACATTGATCTTTTCTACTTTTGGCTTTGGGCGTTCTGTACTGAATAATGTTAATCTATCTTCCAACTCTCTCCCTGCACCAGTGTGGGGACATTATAGATAGTCCGTATTTCTTTGCCAGTCAGCTGCCCCTGTGGCAAACAATGTGCTAACATCCCTGGTACCAGAAAATTAGGCCACTGCCCATTTTCTCCTTGCTGGGTTGTGTAAGAAAGAATGCTGATGTGGCATTTTAAAAGTTAGTAGAGTTTCTTTTATAAACAGGTTGTTTTGCAGTAAAGAAGACTTGGAGATTTCCATCTCTTCTAATCAGTAAGCTAAGATGTTGTTGGCTTGTTGGACAGTCTTAATTTTTGTGATACAACTGAGTACTATTTGGGCCTAGGGGTGTGGTGCTATGTTTATTTAATTATTTATTTTTGGTGCTATTTCCTTGTGCATCATCACTGAATTTTCTTACAAAATGGTCCTCCTTCCCTGAGAAAAAAATCACAGATTACCCAACAGTTAAGTGCTGGATCAAAGAGTGGGTTACAGTGACTACTAGTGTTTGTAGAGTCAGCGTCCCCAGTGGATGTTGGGTTTAAAATTCTAACATTCAGAATATACTTATTTCTAAAGTTTAATTCAATTTTTTTAGAGACAGAGACTGCTCTGTCCCCTGGGCTAGAGTGCAGTGGCATGAGCATAGCTCACTGCAACCTTAAACTCCAGAGCTCAAGCGATCATCCTACCTTAGTCCCCTGAGTAGCTGAGACAGCAGGTACATACCACCATGCTTGGCTCGTTTTTGAAAGTTTTTTGTAGAGATGTGGTCTTACTACATTGCTTAGGTTGGTCTCGAACTCCTGACCTCAAGTGATCTTCCTGTCTTGGCCTCCCAATGTGCTGAAATAACAGGCATGAGCCACTGTTCCAGGCTGGAAAACACTTACTAAATATCCACCATGCTTGGTACTGGAAACGTGAAAAAGGAATAGAGACAAACACTCTTGGTGCTCAGGGGCCTTATGGCTTAGAGCAGGAATCAGGCAAGACCAGTGTCAGAAAATCTCTATGATGCAAAGTGGGGAGTGTTAACTTCCAGAGAGACAGAGAGATCATGGGATTATAAAGAAAGGAATGAATACGTCCCACTGGAAAGATCGTGTGGTGGAATCTTAGCAGTACCATAAGCAGTGGCCAGCAATGGGCAGGTAGACAGGCAAAGGGCAAAGCATGGATGGGAAAGTGTAGGATAGATAGGAGGGTGAGTGATTGTGTGAAGAAAAGTGGTGGAATTTCAGGCTGCAAGTGGATCCGATCAACAGAATCTTCAGTATCAAGCTTAGAAAGTTCAATTACCCCTGATTCCCTCCCAGTCCTCATACAGCTAGTGAGCCCTTTTTTTATAACAGCACATGTCCTGATGCAACCTGGTTAACCTGTTTATGTGCCTACCTTTTGTGTCAGTAGGGAGTGATTTGAAATCCTGGTTGGTCATTTATTCTCCCTATCATACGCACTTATCAGAACACAGTCACACACAAATGATTTTGGTAAATGTGGTTTTAATTAAAGCCCCATTTATGTTTTGTGGCATGAATACCATTCATCATCTGAAAACACATCGTACACACCTGTGTGCGTACACACACACAGCCTGCAGTTTCATAAAGAAACAGCTTTTACAAGTTGAGTTTTTCTCTGAAGGTTATTGATTTCTCACTTTCCTGATGACTTGGCAGGCTTTGTGGTGATATGAGGTGCAGCTTTTACAGGTTGCAAAAGCTGCTGTCAGCTTGGTGATTACATTTTTCATATTCTCAACCCTGGTGGGCAACAATGTGTGAAAAAATAGGATTCTTTTTTATTTTTAACTGTACTTTGTTGATCTTTTTATTAGTATATCACATTATAAAAGTAGTACACATCCATATTAAAAATTTTAAAACCATGGCAGTGAGTATATGGCAAACAATATTAGTCCCCTTCCCCATATTTCTCCAGTCGCACTGCCTGGACAAACCACTGTCAATAGAAAAAATAGGATTCTTAATAGCTTTGAAAAAGGCAGATTACTGTCTGCATTTACCATAGTGATTTTAAGTTGAAGAAAATAGAATTCTTTTGGTGTTCCTTATTTTCTGTAGAATGAAATCTCAATCTTTACATGGCATTCAAGACCTGCAGCAGTTTGCTCAAAAGAACATTTTGAGCTCATTTTCTGCCACTGTCTCCCTTGTGTCAGCCAGAGGGAACTCTTCAGCCTCCTTAGGTTATGACGTGAACTTCAATCCTCTGTTTTTGCCTGCGCTGTTCCTTCTGCTCCCATATAGACTAGGGAAACATGGCTATGGTAACAAACTCCCAAATCTTGGGGACTTAGTATGATTAAAGCTTATTTATTTTTGCTCAGATAAGTGTCAAACACAGTCAATTCCAGACATTAGTCTTTTCCCACTTGTTTTCAGAGACCCAGGTTCCTTCACTCTGTTGCTCCACCGTCTTCACACATGACTACCACCATTGTCCTCACCTTTTCCAGTCTAGCCAGTTGGAGGGGAGAGAACATTGGAGGGTCATGAGTCAGGAGCTGACTAGACTGGACCTGGTGTCCACGTTTCATTGGTTAGGATGGAGACACGTGGCATGCCAGCTGCAAGGGAGGATGGGAAGTGTAGTGTAGCAGTGTGCCCAGGAGAAAAAGGAAATGGTTTTGGGGACAGGCTTACTGGTGTCCTCCATCCTCTTTCCTTCTGGTCACAAATGTGCAATTCCATTATTCCTCCCTTACATAGACCAGACTCACCCTGTCCCCCTGGGAGGCAAACCAAAGACCCTCAGAGACAACCCAAGGACCCTCAAAGTCTGTGTAAGTTCAGGATCTCCAGATGTGGAACAGTTTTCTCCATGGTGTCCATATGGGACTCCTTGTGGTTGTTTGCAAATAAAAAAACAGTCCCTTCCCCTCTCCCTTCCCTGTGGAGCAGGGGCATGATGAGTAAGACTTTTTTTTCCTTCCTTCCTTCCTTCCTTCCTTCCTTCCTTCCTTCCTTCCTTCCTTCCTTCCTTCCTTCCTTCCTCCCTCCCTCCCTCCCTCCCTCCCTCCCTCCCTCAGAATCTTACTCTGTCCACCCTGAGTAGAGTACGCTGGCATCACAGCTCACAGCAACCTCAAATTCCTGGGTTCAAGTGATCCACTTGCCTCAGCCTTCCAAGTAGCTAGGACTACAAGTGCCTGCCATAACCCTGGCTAGTTTTTCTGTTTTTAGTAAAGATGGGGGGTCTCACTCTTGCTCAGGCTGGTCTCAAACTCCTGAACTCAAGCGATCCACCCGCCTTGGCCTCCCAAAATGCTAGGATTACAGGCATAATAATAACTCTCTTTTTGTAAGGGAGAAGAGTAGAAGACATTCAAACGCTATGGGTTTCTAGAACTCATGAGATCCTAGGGAGCAGGTAACATGAACCTGTGGGTAGGGAAGTCCCTTGTGTCTGTTCTCTGGGAGGCCGTTTCTGGCCCAGGGTGCTTGGCCCATCCCCAGGGAGGGTCTTCATGTCCCCATGGCCACATGCGAAGAGAACATTTGGGAGTGTATTCTTCTTCTTCTTCTTCTTCTTTTTTTTTTTTTTAGAGACAGAGTCTCACTTTATTGCCTTGGGTAGAGTGCTGTAGCGTCACAGCTCACAGCAACCTCCAACTCCTGGGCTTAAGTGATTCCTCTTGCCTCAGCCTCCTGGGACTACAGATATCTGCCAGAACACCCAGCTATTTGTTGCAGTTTTGTTGGGGCTGGGTTTGAACACGCCACCCTCAGTATATGGGGCCGGCGCCCTACCCACTGAGCCACAGGCACCGCCTAGGAGTGTATTCGTCTTGAGGGCCATACAACTTTCCCTGCTGGCCTTCTTCTTTTTTTTTTATTTTTATTTTTTTTAATTTGACAGCTGGCCTTCTTCTTATGCAAAGGTGGGGTCTTGAGGGTTGCTTTAATGCTTGAAGAGTCAAAGGCTTTTTCAGGTTGGGATTGTGTTCATTTGGCACATAGTTTCTTATCTGTTGCCTTTCGGTCGGTTCCACATGCCGGTGAGTGTACCTTAAATTTTGCCTAGATATCATGCTCAAGTCTCATTTATTTATTTGTCTTCTTGCCCGCAGGCCATTATTTCTCAATTTAATGGTAACTGTTTTGAGGCCAAGAGACTTGGGTGGAAAGGCCACACTTTTAGCGTAACCATTGCCATATCATCGAGGGTTTTTTTTTGATTGCTAATCACATCACAAAGAATAATACAATATTAAAGCACATCATCTTCAATTAATGTTCACTTAAAAATCTGATTTTTGCAGGTAAAGTACAGCATATAGAACTTTTTACTTATTTATTTTATTATTATTTTTAGAACTTTCATTAAAAGTAAAAATACAAGGCCAGATGTAGTGGTTCATACCTATAACCCTAGCACTCTGGGGGGCCGAGCTGGGCAGATCACTTGAGCTCATGCATTTGAGACCAGCCTGAGGAAGAATGAAACCCTGTCTCTATTAAAAATAGAAAAACTGAGGCAAGAGGATTGCTTGAGCCCAAGAGTTGGAGGTTGCTGTGAGCTATGATGACGCCATGGCATTCCACCTAGGGCGACAGCTTGGGACTCTGGCTCAAAAAAACATGAAAATTTTCAGTTGATGCTAAAGGAAATCTACTTTTGGATAAGATGTTCTTAAAATTCTATGAAAAATATTTTTATTCTAAAAACAGTGACAGAAAAGAATACTTGAATTCTTCTAAAACCATTAGTTTTAGTTACATTACAGTCATTTGTTGAGTACTTTGGGTAGAATAAATGTTGTTGAAATACACATTAGGTTGACTATTATTTATAATTTTAAAAAAGACAGTACTTTTTCATTCATTTAAACCTTACAAAAATGCTCCATTGAAATATACACTTACATCATAGTCTAGTATTTAAAAAAATTTGGAAACATTTTTCTTAACTTACAAAACTGAAAGTGCAGACCAATGCTTCTAGTAATACCACTGTATCCAAATGAAATTAGTGTTTTGTGGTTTTAATAGTTTAATAGTTTATATGCTAGCAGGTGGAAAGAATAGTTTCCCGAAGTTCAGTTTGACACGTGGAACGAATATCCACATCGGAACAAACCACTCCATAGATGCGGAACGTAAAAAATACTTAGAAAACCTACTGGAAAGTTCTCAGATACACAAAAAATCCAAAAACTTACAAATGGAATAGAATGAAGCTGGTGATATCCCAAGATCTATCTAATTGTATTACCAGACTCCACAAAGCTTATAAGGTAACAGGACCACACAGATAAGGGAACAAAATTCAGTGAGACTGACATTATTCTTCTAAGAGCATATACCAGTAAGCTTTAGATCAAAAGGCATGCTGAAAGAAGGCACCAATAAAATAATACCGTTTGAGCCTATAAAAAGAAATTTCAGAAGGAAGTCTGTGATTCCAGCAATCCAAAATACATCCTGGAAGCTCAAATGATCCAAGGTAGGATTTAAAAAGATTAAGTGATCACACAATGGGAATGAAAGAGAATAGGAGGTCCTGCCTAAGAACACCAGTAAGCCAGCATGCCGAACCTTTGAGCAATCTGATTTGCGATGCTTTTGTTTGCACACATAAAAGTAGTTAGAAGTCCAGTTCCAAGAGAAATTCCTTGTATTTCTGGAGCTTGGATTTCCAGGACATTCTGCAAGAATTTTGGATATAAACATCTCCAGAACAAAGGCAACAGTTTTACCAAATGTTTTGCTCCTGTATAATTTGGTGTACGTTCCTTTATAATAAGTCTTGATGTCCAATAGTGGAAAGTCCTACGCCTTTGTTCTGTTTCAAAGTTGTTTTGGCTACTTTACAGTTCTCTATGAATTTTAGAATCATCTTTTTAATTGCTACAAAAGCTTGCTGGGGCCAGGAACTACAAAAGCAGGAGTTCAGAAAGGAGAGTTGGTGAGTGAGGGAAGAATGACTAGTGGCCCTCCTGAAACACTGGCCTGGTAAGTAGTCAGAGCTCCAGGGGAAGAGCACGGAGTGGCTTGCAGAAGTCTGTGGGAGGCTGTGGGCTGTTCCTGGCTGTTGCTCCTGAGTGCGCAGCAGGTATCTGACCACGGGTTGCTATGGGTCAGCAAGGCTTGCAGATGAGAACAGCTGGATGTGGAGGCAGGACGGGTGTAGAGTTGGGAAGAAGATTGAAAACAGACTGACACCTGCCAGCTCTTTCATCACCTACGACCACAATGACCTTCAGAGCATAAGGGCTTCTGGTTCCTTTCACTTTCTGAATTGGTGCAAGTTTCTCTTTTGGCCCAACCTAACGCAGAACCAAATGAGGAAGGGGATTTTAAAATGTAGCTACGGCTTAGCCAGACTGATATAAAATAGAACCCCTTTCTCTTTGCTTTACCATCTTCATCAAGTAGTCATCACATCCTGCGTCTTATTCCCTCTGGATTATGACCCCTTCTGTGCCCTTGCCCTTCCTTGGCTCAAGCATTTATGTGTTTTCTGCCTTCATTGCTGTATGCTATGGTTAGGGTATGGTTTATCCCCACCAAACTCATGTAATATTTGATCTCCCTTGTGGCAGTATTGGGAGGTGGGGTCTAGTAGGAGGTGTTTGGGTTCTGGGGATCCCTCATAAATGGCCTGCTCTTTTCCTGGCGGCAGTGAATGAGCTCTCACTCTCCAGTGACTGGATTAGTTCTCATGGGAATGGATTAGTTTCTGGATTAGTGGGTCGTTATGAAGCCAGGAGGCCCCTCGGGTTTTCTGTTTTGCACATGTCACCTTTTCCTTTGACTCTGTGCTACACTGTGAGTCAGCATGAAAGTCTTCACCAGAAGCCAGGGCCACGCCCTTGAACTTTGCAGTCCACAGAACTGCGAGCTACATAAATAAAACTTTTTGTTTATAAATTATCTAGTCTCAGGTACTCTGTTATAGCAACAAAAATGGACTAATAGCTTCCTCACTTGCAGGGCCATTCAGTATGGCCACGTAGGTTGTACAATGCCAGGCCAATACCACTCATAACCACAATTTAATGGCCCTCCCTAGAATTGTGTGGGATACAACACACAGATATGTACCTAGTGGTACTGTCTCAAGTCTAGCCCTTCCCTCTCCTCCCCACTAGTTAAATAAGAAAACTGAACATATTATTGTCCTACCTAAAATCCTTCATGGCCCTCCCTGGCCTTTAAGGTGAAGCTTAAATTCTTTAGCATAGTATCCCTCAACCCAGTCTGGTTGACAAATAAAATCAATCATCACATGTAGCTATGGACTATTCCCCCTACCACACCATAAATGCTACAGCGTATTTTCTTTGAGGATAGAAACTCTTTTATTTTTTTAATTTATTTTTAATTTATTAATTTTTTTTGCAGTTTCTGGCCTGGGCTGGGTTTGAACCCACCACCTCCGGCATATGGGACTGGTGCCCTACCCCTTTGAGCCACAGGCACCACCCAGAAACTCTTTTACTTATCTTTCTATTCTTAGCTCCAAATGCAGCAAAACATTCTCGATAATTTTTGTGAAGAAGTTTAAAAAAATGTTTATTGAATTAATGAGGGGTAATATTATGAGGGAGCTAACAGGCATTAAAACGCTTACTGAGAAATGTAAAGACAATGAATAATAGCAGGAATTTTAGAATTTGGAAATTTAATGATTTAGTAGATTTTAAAGTAGAATTGTTTTGTTAAGAATGGAAATTCTTTTAATAGAAAGAATGATTAAGGACATTTTTGTCAAGCCATTATTTATTAGAATTTGATCAATATCCTTTAAAACTGCTAACAAAAATATTATTGAATAATCCATATAAAGTTCTTTAAGAATATTCTGTTTGTGGCTTGGTGCCCGTATCTCAGTGAGTAGGGTACCAGCCATGTACATGGAGACTGGAGAGTTCGAGCCTGGGCCGGGCCTGCTAAACAACAATGACAACTGCAACCAAAAAATAGCCAGGCATTGTGGCAGGTGCCTGTAGTCCCAGCTACACAAGAGGCTGAGACAAGAAAATCACTTATGCCCAAGAGTTTGAGGTTGCTGTGAGCTATGATGTCCCCACACTCTACCAAGGGTGACATAGTGAGACTCTGTCTCAAAAAAAAAAAAAAAAAAAATAAAAGAATATTCTGTTTGTAAGAGGTCATTTTTAATACTTAAAAAGATAATAGTGTTATCCTTGGTAAATTGTGGATCAACATCCTGGCAACTATCTTTTAATTACATAATGTCTATATGAGCGCAATCATTTTAACAGCGTACCTTGCCTCAGCCAATAGTTTATGACTGAAGTTTCTGATAATGGACTTGTAATAAAAGGAACAAATAATTATTCTTTGAGGTTTGTTTTTTTTTCTTTTAAACCTCTAAAAGTTCAGATTTCCATGTACTAGGTATGCTGGAAATAAAGTACATCTATAAAGATTTTTTTTTCATATTAGAAATTTCTGGATCAATATTCATTCAATTAGTTAAAATTTGGAATAAAAATGTATGAGTATAAGTTAATATCAGAAGATATTAAATCTAAGCACTTCTGTGATCTGTAGATGTTGACCTCTTCTAAAAACCTGCCTATTCTTTCTGATAAATTTTTCCTTTGGTGTAAATAAAAGTTTCGAGAAATATGGAAAGGATCACTCTCAACGCCAGTGTCACATTTTGTTAGGCTTAATGATTCTAACTGCCACCCAAAGCATCACAATTCTAAGATTAAGAAGAGTGACTTGCTTAAATAGTTTTGCATCTTACAAATGAATAAGAATCAATGAAAAATCTGACTAGAGAGATGGGCAAGGACTTTTCAAAGGAAAGATAAAAAAGACCAATAAATATGTGAAAAATTTTAATCTCACTAGTAAAGACATGCAAACCCAGCAATAACGAGATGACATTTTATCTTTTTTTTTTTTTTTTGTAGAGACAGAGTCTCACTTTATGGCCCTCCGTAGAGTGCCATGGCATCACACAGCTCACAGCAACCTCCAACTCCTGGGCTTAAGTGATTCTCCTGCCTCAGCCTCCCGAGTAGCTGGGACTACAGGCGACATTTTATCTTATTGCAGTAGCAGAGTATGAAGAAGGGGGCACTTTCATCCATTGCTTTTGGGAGTGTAAACCTGACATCTTTCTTTGCAATTTCATAGTATGTGGGAAAAGGTTTAGAAATGCTGTTAGCTTTGACTCTGGAATCCCACTTCTAGAAATTTGTTCTAAGCAAATAATAGGACAAAGGCACAAAGGGGTTGATTAAAGGATATATATTGCAACCTGTTTGTAGAATGTCCTGGTGATCTCCCTTTGCCTGGCAGCTGTTCTGTGTGGAAGATCAGCCACTTCTGTCACACTGCTGGGCTCTCACCCACCACACAATCTTCTCCAAGGGAAAAGAAGTAACCAGTTTAGTTACTGATTAGGGTTCCTGTCCCTCCATTCTTCCATTTGGGGGTCTGCCTGCCTGTAGAGAGCTTGTGCTTCCATGGCTTCCTGCTAAGTGGACCTTTTATGGGGAAGGCCTCCCTCGCCTGGGGGGAGTTTTCCGACTCTGTCTGTGCCTGTGTGGACAACTCTGTTTAACTGCAGGTACCAGGTTAGGGCTGCACACCTGAGTCATGTCGTCCGTCCAGCTAACATGAAGCCAGTAGACAATCTGATTCACACCCACATAGGAAAAAAACTCATTTCAATTCAAGATGGGGAGAGAGGGAATAAGGGAAGGGAAAACGAAGGAAGTGGGAACTGGGGAAGGGGGGTTTGGGGTGCTCCCACTGATTGGGCACAATGTAGGGGTGTATGGCACACCTTTTGGGTGTTAGACATAATTACAAGAGGGACTCTACCTAACAAATTCAAATATTGTGACTTGGTTATTTGTACCCTCACATTAACTTGAATAAAAGAAATTAAAATAAAGAATTTCTTTTTGATGTTTTGATTTCCATCTGTCTGACTCCCCTCTGCTGCTCAGTTAGTATTGAACTGGAGCTTTTTCTTCTTCTTCTTTTTTTTTTTTTTCTGTCACCCTCTGCAGAGTGCTATGGAGTCACAGTTCACAGCAACCTCAAACTCTTGGACTTAAGTGATTCTCTTGCCTCAGCCTCCCAAGTAGCCGTCACAATGCCTGGCTATTTTTAGAGACAGGGTCTCGCTCTTGCTCAGGCTGTTCTCCAACTTGTGAGTTCAAGGGATATTTCTGCCATGGACTTCCAGAGTGCTAAGGTTACAGGGGTTAGCCACCACGCCTGACCTCTGAACTGGAGCTTCTTGATACCCCAGGAGTAACAACAAGATAAAATTTGATATCTCAAAATGTAGGGATTGGTTAAAAAGTTATGTTTCTAAAAGGAATATGCTGTAGTTATTCAAAAAGATCCCATTGATGTAATACGATGTGGCCTCCGGTATAGCACCTGCACATGGACACACTGTGTCCACTGTCTGCTCTTTCCTCTCTCTTTTCCCCTTCTTTCCTCATCTATATTTTCTGAAGCATCTTGTAGCTACTTTGATTCAAAGTAAAAATGGGTTGCTGCCTTTTTCCCCTCTGCACAGGCTGTCGGCAGCTGCGGCCATGTGGATGGCGTCTGGTGTGTTCTTTACCTACTTATTCTCTTGTCTTTCAGGCAGTGTCCTTGGTGGAGGTGAGCAAGATGTTGGGCACAGGTAGGTGGTCTGGAATTGGACCAGCTTTTCCCAGCTGGACACCTCCTTTACATGGATGCTTCTCACAGGATAAAGGCCTCTGGTGATCTGTGGCTACCAACCCCATCTCCTTCTCTGCAGAGCCTGACCTCGTCAGAAAGAAGCTCACTTGGGGGCCCAAATGAGCCAATGGTCATCTGGTTCCTCCTCTGCCCCGTTGGATCTCCATATCTCCTTCCCAGGAGGCTGAAGCCTCAGTCATCCTGGGGCTATTGAGGGTTGGGAGGATTCTCCCATTCAGGGGAATGAAGTGTCAGCGCAAGCTGCTGGTTTCATAGAGTGACCTCCAAATCACGGAGATACTCAAAATGTCATTATGTGCAATGGCTCCTGGGGAATGGAATTTTCCACATGTCTGAATTTCCTAGATGACTAGCATTTACTGCCTTAAGACCCTATACTCTTTTTGTTTATCATTTTTTTAAAGTTTTATTTTATTTTATTTTCATTTTTTTTATTGTTAAATCATAGCTGTGTACATTAGTGCAATCGCCTGTACCCATTCTAAGATGCACCATAGATGTGGCCCCACCCATTACCCTCCCTCCACCAAAACCTCCCCCCTCTCTTCCCCTTCCTTGGCCCTTTCCCCGTAGTCTTGTGCTGTAGTTGGGTTATAGTCTACATATGAAAGCTATAAATTAGCTTCATAGTAGGGCTGAGTACATTGGATACTTTTTCTTCCATTCCTGAGATACTTTGCTAAGAAGAATATGTTCCAGCTCCATCCATGTAAACATGAAAGAGGTAAAGTTTCCATCTTTCTTTAAGGCTGCATAGTATTCCATGGTATACATGTACCACAATTTACTAGTCCATTCGTGGGCCCATGGGCACTTGGGCTTCTTCCGTGACTTAGCAATTATGAATTGGGCTGCAATGAACATTCTGGTACAGATGTCTTTGTTATATTGTGACTTTTGGTCTTCTGGGTATAAACCTAGTAAAGGAATTATAGGATCGAATGGCAGGTCTATTTTTAGGTCTCTAAGTATTCTCCAAACATCCTTCCAGAAGGAACGTATTAGTGGGCATTCCCACCAGCAGTGTAGAAGTGTGCCCTTTCTTCCACATCCACGCCAACATTGTTTATCATTTTTAATGGAAATCTTATTGAAGTGTTTTTAATTCATTCCAAAAACATTTAACATTTTTCTTAATGACTCAGCCTTGTCCCTTATAAAGAATATTTTATTATGCTATTGAATGGTGATGTTCTCTGAGCTTGTTAAACCAGGGAGTTGGGAAGAGCTGCTCCTGGTTTTTGTATTTTCAAGGTGACACCTGTGATTTTTTAGATTGTTGGCTTACTTCCCCTGCTGAAAACTGTTCAATCTGAGAACCCATGTATTCTGGTTCTTTGGAAACCTTGCTATGTTGTGCAAACATTTGGTTGGGAATGGCTCTGATTACCATCAAGGTTCAGGGTCTTGCGGCAGATGTTTCTCTGCTATCATGAGGCCATGTTCTTTTGTTTCTGAGTTTGCTGCTGGGCTTTGGCCATAACTGTGGTTATGGTGGTCAGTAATTTGACCTCTTGAATAGGCTGTTCTTTCAATAAGATTTTGATTCAGCCATTTGACAAGCAAATTGAAACTCACATTTTCCTTTACTAACAGGCTTCCTTACAGATTAATGATCATTGACGTAATTCTGTGGTTCAAAAATCGAAGTAAAATTTTCTAATCCTTTCACAGCGAAATGTTTATGAAGTTCAGGATCTGTCCTTGAGGCTAAAAGACTGGAAATCACAAGCTATTTTTAAGAGAACTCCAGGGGCATTATTGCCTTCATTCATTTAATAACTCTAATTCAACACAATTAAGAAACACATTTTTTATTGGTTTTCCATTGCCTAAGTGTAAAGCTCAATATTTTTAACATTGTACCAGTTGGTTTTTATTGCCTACAAACATGCAAAACATAGAGGGTTAAAAAAAATGTTTTATCGTGTTTCGTGATTACAAGGGGCAGTGGGCTTTTGGTCTGGTTTGGCAAGGCTGGAGCTGAACGGTCTATGTTGGCCTCACTAACACATTTGGGGGCTTAGCTGGGATGGCTGATGACTGGCGTCTGTCTCCACAAAGTCTCATCATCCAGGGGTCTCACTTGAGTGTCACATGGTGGCAGAAGTGTTTCCGGTAGAAAGACAGGGCAGATCTCAATACAATACTTCTCACATCTCTGCCTGTGTCTCATTCGCTGATGTTCCATTGGGCAAAGCAAGTCACATTGGGTCGCATCAATGTGGAGGGTATAGGAAGGCATGATTCATGGGGCCATTACTCCAACTGTCCACCATAGCACATTCCAAACTCTTATTCTAATGCTGCAGTTCCCAAATCATGGCTGAGATGCCCTGGGACACCATGGGGAATTCACAGGGTGTTGTGGGATATTTTAAAATTTTGAGGGGAACATAGTTATATTGTATGATGTTGGACATTGTACAAACTAATGTCTTGATGTAGTTTGTAGTGTCAATATCATACTGATAAATTTTTTTGAAGCTGTCTTTTTTTTTTTGCAAAGCTGGATTTGGTTGGTTGCTGAAATAAAAAACAAGTACTGCACGGAAATCAACATGGAATGGAGTTGAGGGTGGGGGTGTCCCATTTGATTCCCAGATACAGAAGGTGTGCAGTGCCCAACAAGTTCATAGACTCCATTATTGTGGCTAAAAGTGAAATAAAGTATTATTTTAAATGATGTATTTTAAATAATTATTTTAAATAGTGTATGATGCTTCAAAGGATAACTAAGTTGTTAGAACATACATACTTACCCAGTTGTTTGGATCTAAAGGGTTAGTAAATGGAACTGTTATACATTTTTTTTTTTGGTCTGGAAGAACTGTGAAAAAATTAACAAGATATTAAAGATGTTCCAAGCAAAGTTGGAAACTGCTATTCTAAAGTAATTTTCTCCTGCTGATGAAAGAAGAAAGGAAAGAAAGAAAAGGTGATTTTATAAACAGGTGAATGAATTTGATTTTGGATAAGTTGAGTCTGAGAACCTGGTGGGCCCTTCAGGAAAAGACACAGGAGTGGGGTTCAGTAGAAGGTTTAGAGCTCCTTCCATGCCCGAATGTGCCTGCTGTCCCCTGAATTCCTCAGATCTTATGTATACTCAAAAGTTAAACACATGAAAAAAAGCTCAACATATGTAATCATCAGGGAAATGCAAATCAAAACCTCAATGAGACATCACTTAACTCCAGTGAAAAGGCTCTTATCAACAAGTCCCCAAACAATAGATGTTGGCATGGATGTGGAGAGAAAAGAACACCAGTGGGACGGCAAACTAGTACAGCCTCTATGTAAAGTGGTATAGAGACATCTCAAAGATCTAAAAGTGGTTACCATTTGATCCAGTGATTCTACTACCAGGTACTTACCCAAAGGAGAAAAGGGTATTTATCAAATAAACACTTGCACCTGAATGTTTACAGCAGCACAGTTCACAATTGCAAAGATCTGGCAACAGCCCAAGTGCCCATTAATACATGAATGGATTACAAAATGTGGTATATGTACTCCATGGAGTATTACTCAGCCATGAAAAATGGTGGCCACAAACTCCCCTGCTCCTCAGGGGTCCAGATGGCATCTTAAGGAGAGAAGCAAGAAAAAGAGGCAGCTGTCTGAAATCAAGTATTGGCTACATAATTTTCTGGGCCCAATGCAAAATGAAAATGTAAGGCGATTGTTCAAAAATTAAGAATTTCAAGAATGCATTAGCAGAACTTTGAACCTGGTATTGGGCCCTGTGAAACTTCCCAGGTTGCTTGCCCATGAAGCCAGTCCAGCTGGGAGCCTAAATATTTTTTTCTCCATAGAGATTCTCAACATTACTTAGACAGATTGTTTCAATGATAAGAAAGGATTAAATTTAAAAGATCTTGGACATATAATTAATTCTTTGCCCCTCAAGCATGAATGTGGGTTTGGGAGAGATGCCAGATTAATTTATGGATGAGCAAGACATTACTGAGTTGAGTACAGGTTAAATTTGTGGTCATGCTATAAAGATGTAATTTTCTCCCTTTTATAGGAGAGGAACTGGTAATGAGGGAAGTTAAGGGACTGTACAAGGACACCAGGTGAAATTGAGCAAACTGAGGGGTGAAATTGAGATTTAAATCAAGATATGACTCCAAAAGTCAGATGGTCTCCACGTCTCTGATGTAAACATGCTAAAGTCAAAGTTAAGTCTGAAAGTTTGATCTTCAAAGGGAGAGCTCTTTTAAAATATGCTTGTTTTCTTTTTCTTGTTGTTTTGTTTTTATTAAATCATAACTGTGCACATGGATGCATTTATGGGGTTCAGTGTGCTGATTTGGTATACAATGTAAAATGCTTACATTGAACTAAGTAACACATTCATCACAATTATACTCTTTTCTTAATAGTTGTGAAATGTATCATGGCATCATGCACATTAGGTGAGGTCCCCCAAATACCCAGCCTCCTTCAACCTTTGCCCAAAAGCCAGTTTAGCTCGGAGTCTAAATATCCCCCCTCTCTCCTTTCTTCTACTTTCTGGACTATAGTTATGTTCTCAAGTACAAAGATGAAAAGTATGCCCTATCGTTAATAAGAATGATACTGCCCCCTAGAGGGCATTTGAGACTATGGTGGAATATTTTTCTTTTCTTTTTTTTTTTTCTTATTCCATCGATTTTTTTTTTATTATGAAATCATAGCTGTGTACATTAATGCAATCATGGGGCACCATACACTGGTTTTATAGACCGTTTGACACATTTTCATCACACTGGTTAACATAGCCTTCCTGGCATTTTCTTAGTTGTTGTGTTAAGACATTTACATTCCACATTTACTAAGTTTCACCTGTACCCTTGTAAGATGCCCCACAGCAGTGCCCTCTCAATGAAAAATATTCATAGCATGGGGTGGAATATTTTTCATTGAGAGGGCACTGGAGGCATGTAGTGGGCTAAGCTGCTAAGGCCAGGGTTGAAATACATGGACAGTCCCACACAAGGAAGGGTTGTTCCATGTCTCACATAATTTGAAGTCTTCACCAGTCCCTCAGGTAGTGGAAACTTCTTTGTAATTATGAATCTAGAGTCCAATTACATATGCATTCACAGTGTTTCTGCATGCTTTCAAAATAGAGTGAATTTTCCATGACTACAACTACTATGTATACGCATGGAAGAATATACTTGATTCATTTGGAACTTTATGAAGAGTTGTTCCCTTGCTGGGCGTGGTGGTTCACACTTGTAATCCTAGCACTTTGGGAGGCCCTGGCAGGTGAATTGCTTAAGCTCACAAGTTCAACACCAGCTTGAACAAGAGTGAGAGCCCATCTCTACTAATAGAAAAACCAGCTGGGTGTTGCAGCAGGCACTTGTAGTCCCAGCTACCTGGGAGGCAGGGGCAAGAGGATTGTTCAAGTCCAAGAGTTTGAGGTTGTTGTGAGCTGTGATGCCATGGCACTGTACCCAGGGAGACAGAGTGAGACTCTGTCTCAAAACAAAATCAAAATCAAAAACAAAAACAATGAAATAGTTATTCCCTATTTTGGAAAATCATGTCACCCAATAGTGGTGCTGTTTTTGGCATTCCAATGACAGACAAAGCACATCTGAATTAGTCTTCGTGTTGTCGATGTCAAATTCTCACTACTCACTACGTAGATGCACTGACGCCATCACCATGTCTTCTGGTAGAGTTGTACCTAAGTCTCTTGGCATATACATCATTTTATTATATGCCATTCTTTTCCTCCTTCCTCTGTATTATAGGACATTATACTGTTTTGTTAAAAAATTATATGCGTGGGAAGGTTACAATTTTTTATGAAGTCCATTTTAGGACAGTAAAGGGAACATCAAAAAATATTTAGTATTGAAAGGAGTGGAGTCCTGCACATTGAGGGCCACTGAGGACAGAGACATGAGTATTTGGAATCAGCAAACAGCAGATTTTTTTTTAAGTAAACATCAGAGGTGACTTTCCCTGAAGGGCTGTTGGCTATGAGGGCAATATTCTTGGGCCTGATATGAAAGAGTTGTTAGAGCTTTCCAGAGAGGATATTCTGTGTCTTGGGAGTTAATATGCCTGAAACAATTTACTCAAGAAATAAGGCTTTTCAGACTAACTTTTTTTTTTTTTTTTAAGTTACTTTTTGTCCTCTTGGCTGGACAAAGCTGCGTTTTTCGTTTGAGGGAACAACCTTGGCAGAAAAAAAAAGACAAAAAACTCTTCTGATTTTTTTTCTCTTGGGAGGTAAAATAAGAGCTGTGTGAGACCTCCACGCTGAAACTTAGAAGACTCCCTGTTACCAATCATTATGAGGAGGCTGGAACTGGAAGCTTTGGGCAAAATGTCCCAATCTGTGGAGTTTTTTGCTGGTCCACTTATGTAACCGTAGGACTCTGCCCTTTTTGTAGAAAGGGGTGTGTTACAGCCTAAAACTAACAATAGTACTTTTGCCAATCAGTCTATAGGAGAAACAGCTGAAAAGAAGGTGAAACAGCAACACTTTGCTTCAGGTTTGGCTTACAACTTTTAGCCAGCTGATTGGTCCAGCTCTGGAATGGCCGCTCTGCTTGATTTGACTTTGCCACTGTTTAAAGAAAGGGAGTTTGTTGCTGAGGACTCTTGGGGCCATTCCACGTAGCGACTGTGTTACTACAGGTCATTAGGGAAAATCCTGGATCTTACTTGCTCCCATGTCCCCTCAGGCCCTTGAATGCTGCCCAGGAACTTGCTTTTTGTTGCCTCAATCTGGGAGATTGCTCAAGCCAGGTGGAGGGAAGGGTGAGATGGGAAAGGGCCGGTGGGTTTTTCAGGCAGGGTATCTATCCGTGGTGTAGGCACCGCAGTGGAATGTTTAAGAGCCCGGTCTCTGGAACCAGACAGCCTGGATTTCAGTCCTGGCTGTACCATTAATAGTTGTATGACAAACTCTGTGCCTCAGTTTCCTCATCTGTAAAACAGGAATTCTAGTGTAAGAATACCCAATCCTTGGGGTTGTTATAATGATTAAATGTATTAATATATATACGTGGGAAGAGGGGAGGAAAAACATATTTCTGCTATACTCAGACATCTAAACAGAAGAATATTTTGTTTGCCTTGTTCCTGTTGATGTTTACTGTAGATTTGTTGAGCTTAATTGAATTCTTTAGTTTTTGAATGGTGGGACTGGGAGAACAACTGAATAAATACAAAGTAGAAAGAGTAATGAGCTTGGGCTTTAGATTTTGGGGATGGGCTAAAGTCTGTACCCCAGATACACCCATTTTAGCCCAGATAAATTAATGACTGATAGGAAATGGCTGCATTAGTGAAGTACCATTTGTTTTGTTTAGTCAAAAATATTTATTAGTCTGGGCCTGGTGGCTCATGCCTGTAATCTAGCACTCTGGGAGGCTGAGGCAGGTGGATTGCCTGGGTTCAGGAGTTTGAGACCAGCCTGAGCAAGAGCGAGACCCTGTCTCTCTTAAAAAATTAAAAAAAACTAGCTGGGTGTTGTGGTGCACACCTGAAGTCTCAGCTACGCTGGAGGCTGAGGCAAGAGGATTGTTCAAGCCCAAGAGTTTGAGGTTTCTGTGAGCTGTGACACCATGGCACTCTACCCAGGGCAACAGAGTAAGACTCTGTCTCATACAAAAAGAGAGAGAGAGAAAAAAAAACAAACAAGAAGAGAAAGAAAAAATGTATTTATTGAGCACCTGCAATATTTCAAGCACTGTGCTAAGCCCTGGGGATGCCACTGTTGAAAGGACGTAATGAGGAAAAAGACCATGAAAAATACATAGGAAAGTAAAGTAGATCATTTCATGTGGTATAAATAGCTTGAAGACTATAAAACCTAATTTATGTGATATCTAGGACTGGGGAAAAATGGCCACTTTGATGAGAGTGGTCAGGGAAGGTCTAATCACCCTTGAGCTGGGCAGTGGATATAAAGATCTAGGGGAAAACATTGTAGGTAGAGGAAACAGCAGGTGCAGATGGAGTCTGGTAGATGTCTGACTAGCCGGGTTATTCACTGTATTTTAAGTGACCTTTGACAGGGTGATGTCAAAGTTTGCCATTGCATCTCTGTTGTTGGATTTATGGGCATAGAGTTTTTTATATAGTCTCTTCTGCTTGCACTCTGTGTAGGGACTATTGTGATGTTTTCTTTTCCATTCCAGATATTCTGTAGTGTTGTCTTCTCTTCTCTCGACCGCTCTGGCTGGGAGTTCATGGGCTTTAATGGTCTTCTGAGAATCAACTTTTTGTTTTGTTGATGTTTTCCATCAATTTTCTGTTCTCAACGTTACTGATTTCTTCTCTTGTCCTTATTCTTTCCTTCTTTCTGCTTGATTAGAATTTGCTTTGACCATTATTTTTTCTAGGTTTTTAAGGTAGAGACTTTGATCATTAATTTGAGAATGTTCTTATTTTTTTAACATATGTAATGTTCCAAATTAAATGCATACCACAAATTTTGATATTTGTGTTTTCATTTTCATTCGATTCAAAATTTCTGACCGAAAGGCAGACACGTGGAAATGAGCATGCTTACTCTTTTGCTAGGCCAACACTTTGAGGGTTTGAGTTAGTTGGAAACTCTTACATCCTCCCTTCATCTTTCTGCTGGGGAGATACGTAGAAGGATCTAACCAGGGCTTTGGGCCTTTCCCCCAGAGGCCACTGTTCCCCTCCTCAGGCCTGCACCCCAAGAAAGTCTCTCTCAGGTCTCCCTCTCTGCCCCCCGCCCAGTGAGGTCTGTGGTGAGTCTGCCTCTCAGGCGTCCCATATCCTCATACTGGCCCACCGCACGCTTCTAGCAATTTGATGAAGGTTGTGGTTGAATCCTTATTGGCTTCTACACACCCCAAAGCTGTCTCAGGTTAGCAAGTTCTTGTGTCTCTCTGCTCCATGAAAGCACCTGTTTCCGTAATTACCCTTTGGGTTCCTTGGCTGCTCTCCCACAGCCTCAGCTTTCTGATGAATTTAAGAAACATTGTGATTTTATAGATTCTTCTTTTTTTGGTAATATTTATTCCAGCTTTCTAAGTCCTAAGCAGAAGGTAGAAATCCCTTAAAGCGCACTCCAATCAGGCATTTCTCTCCCCTCCCTATTCTTCAAGTCTACTGAAAATGCTCTCATGGAAGCCACCCATGACCTGCACATGACTCAATCCAGCCGTGTGTTCTCAGGCTCGTCTTAGTCAACCATTTGGCTGCACTTGACGTGGCAGATCCTTCACGACAGACGCTGTCTACTTGCTTCCCGTGATAGCACAGTCTCTTGGTTTTCATCCTACTTTACTTGTTTCTTTTCAGTCTCCCTTCTGGTTTCTTCCTTTTCCTCTGAGCTCCTTATGTTGCCAGGCTCTCTTAGTCCTTTGTTCTCTTCTCTATCTAGAATCCTCCTTGGAGAGCTCATCCAGTTACGTGGTTTAAAATACCATCTATATGCCAATGGCTACCAAATTGTTATCCCCAGTCCAGCTCTCTCTCCCAGCTTACGTTTACAAGTGCATTTCTGGTTTTCCTGTATAAATCATCCATGGCTCTCTTCTCCATTGGTGGCTCCTTCATTCTGCTAGTTGATCAGGCTGAAATCTTTGGAGGCAAACTTTACCTCCTTTTTTCCTACTTTGCAACCAACCCACGAGCAAATCCTGTTGGCTTCACCTCCAAAAGATGTCCAGAATTTGACCTTTACTAGCCATCTTCACTTTAAATGTTGATGGAAAAGAAGCCATACTCAGTAAAATAATTTAAGGTTGTTTATTTTGAGCCAAATTTAGGGACCATGACCCAGAGCCTCACCCAAGAAGCCTTGAGCAAGTGGCTCGTGGGATTACAGGGACATAAGAAATATGGGTCAGGAAATAAATCAATATGTGGAAAACATACATTGGTTTGGTTCCAAAAAGTGGAACAACTGGAAGTGGGGGGCTTACCAGTGATAGGTGGGTTTAAAGATTCTTTAGGTGACAATTGGCTGAAAGAGTTAGGCTTTGTCAAAAAGACCAGGAGTCATGTACTCAATTTTGATATGAGGACAATTAATGACATGGTGGGTGTGGGGGAAGGGGAGAGCAAAGAGAGAAAGGAGGAGGGAGGAGTGGGGAAAAAAAGAACAGAGAGAGGGAAGGAGGTGGGTGGGGTCTTGATGTGTGCTACACCTTTTGGGGGCAAGACACGATTGTAAGAGGGACTTTACCTAACAAATGCAATCAGTGTAACCTGCTTTCTTGTACCACCAATGAATCCCCAACAATAAAAAAAAAAAAAAAAAAAAGACCGGGAGTCAGTGAAAAGGAATGCTTAAGATAACTGGTCTGTCAATTAGAGACAAAGTACCAGACAGATTCAAGTGATTTGTTATGTGCATTGAGGACCTGCAGTTAGGTCTTAGGTAGCCTCAGGCCTGTAAGTGAGTCACAGAGAGTGTCTCTAAGAAGGGAAGAGGGCATGAGGAGGCATGGCTGATCTCTTTTCTCATAGTTAGCAACCCAGTTTTAGGGATCTTCTTGGTCAAGAGGGGGTCCAGTGAGTCAGTTGCTTAGGCGGAGCCTTAAGATTTTATTTTAGTTCATAGTTACTATTCTGGAACTATCATCTTTCCTTTGGGTTACAGCAAAGCCTCTGCACTGGCCTTTCTGTGTCTTTACTAGCCACCTTATTCTCAACACAGCAATCTGAGAGAGGCTTTCAAATTTGAAGTTATCTAGTCACTTCTCTATTCAAAACCCATTGGAGGGTCCCTATTTCACTCAGAGTAAAAGCCAATGATTTTATGATGGCTATGATAGCTACCCCCAATGCAATCTGAATGGATTAACGCTGCTACAAGGGGGCTGTGGGAGTGGCTCCCCCTTCTGCTCCTTTGCTGTGTACTGACACAGTGATCATCCCCTTCCCTTCAACCCTCTGCCCTGTGAGGATGCAGCCAGAAGGCCCTCATTAGGTGCTGGCACCTTGATCTTCAACTCCCCAACCTCTGGACCTGAGAGAAATACATTTCTGTTCTTTGTAAATTGCCTGATCTGTGATTTTTGGGGGTGTGTTGTTGTGCTTATAGTAAAATGCAAAAAGAGAGAAACAATTTTATGACAGGATTTATTATCAAAAGGGAAGCAGAATGTAAAGTTGGAAAATCCTCAGTCTGGCTATGAAAAGAATAGAAAAGTGAGTTTAGGAGAGAAAACTAAGGGTGTGGCAAAGTCTTTTGATAAAGTGATCGGTATAGATGGAAGGAAACCAAATGCTATTATCAAGACAATGGAGGAACGACCTGAAGAATTTCTGAGATCTTTGAGGCTGTCACATTCATCACAGGCCTGGAGTGCTGTGAGGGCAGAACGGTTTGGAGGGAAGGGCCCAGGGCGCCCACAAGACCTGGGACTTGTTGACCAGAGACACTCAAGCCTCTGCTCCCTGCCTTCCAACACAGCATTCCTCGTGGGGCTCAGCCTGCTGTTCTGGAGGCTGTAAGCTGTCAGCCTCCTGGACGTCCATGTGGTGTTAACTCTGCTGGTGGGCAGAGTGCAAGAGCTGTGGCGGGGCAGCTACCTTCACTGAGATTACAAAGGATGCCTGGCACCGTGGGGGCTCAGGATCCCTATTCTTGGAATCCTGTTGACCTGGTTCTATTCCTCATTCCACTAAGCTAGAAAGTTCATCCGAGGGAACAGAAAGCAAAAGTGAGTGGAAACTGAAAATAAAACTGGATCATCACAGGAGTGTGGACAGGAAGCAAACGTAACCTGCACAAGTTTCAGGGTAACAAAGAGAGACTTTACTTAGGAAGAACAAAGAGAAAGTGTAGAGCACCCCCAAAGGGAGTTGGAAATAGGTCCCTATCATCAAGGAGAGAAGGTGAGAGAGACTGAAACACAAAGGCCTGCCGGGGTGCAAATTCTCCATTAGAAATTGGCTGCAACCTTTCATTGGCCTCTCTGCCCCTCCAGATATTGCCCTTTGCTGTTGGTCACAGATGGTCTCTTTCTGTTGGTCATTGGTTACCTAGGTTACTTTACACTCACATTGTTATGGGCCCTCCAGACTTCCTCATTCAGTAGGCCGGGTTTTCCTCCCATCATCCTTGAAGCAAGTCCCTTTTTAGTGTCCCTTCTAATGCACAGCCCAGGCCCCAGGCGGAGACCTGCCAGAGGTGGAGTCGCGACTAGGGCAATACCTAGCAGAACTGTGGGACTGGAGCTTGCCCCAAGATCCCACCAGCGTGCAACTCCAGCCTGGGGAGGCTGAATGGGACTTCAGTGTGTGAGAGTTGAAGCTGGGCTGAGCCTAGCAAACCTGTGGAAGTCCATTGTCTCAGTCTCTTTGGGCCACTATAATAGAATACCACAGAGTGGGTAATTTACAAAAACCAGAAATAGCAGAGTAGTATTCCATTGCATGGTTATTTCACATGTTGGTTATCCCTTCACCGGTTGGCAAACATCTGAGTTATTTCAGATTTTGGCTACTTACAAGTAAAAGAATGATGAACAGTTGTGTACAAGTCTTGGTACATATGGACCCATTTCTCTTGCGTGGATAACTTGGAGTGGGATGGCTGGATCATATGTTAGGTGTATATATAACTTTTTAAGAAAATGCCAAACTGTTTTCCAAAGTGATTGCACCATTTACAAACCCTGGGATAGTCTATAAGAGCTCCAGTTACTTCGCATATTTTCACTTTCTTGGTTTGGTCGGTCTTTTAATTTTTTAATAGTGTAGTAATGTTTCATTGTTATTGTATTTGCGTTTCTCTAATGTCTAGACTAATAATGTCGAGTATTTGTTCATTTGCTTATTTCTTATTCATTTATCTTCTTTGGTGAAGTTTCTGTTAAAATATATTGCCTCTTGGGTGGCGCCTGTGGCTCAAGGAGTAGGGCGCCAGTCCCATATGCCTGAGGTGGTGGGTTCAAACCCAGCCCTGGCCAAAAAAAAAAAACCACACACACACACAAAAATATATATATATAGCCCCTTGTATTTTAATAGGCCCTTTCCTCCCTCCCTCCTTCCCTCCCCTCCTGTTTTAAGAGGTGAGGTCTCGCTGTGTTGCCCATGCTGATTTTGAGGTCCCAGGCTCAAAAAATCTTTCCACCTCAGCCTCCTGAGTAACTGAGATTATAGGCAAGATAGCTGGACTTTCTTTTATTATGAGTTTTGAGAGTTTTTGAGTTAACTCTGCCGGTGGGCAGAGTGCAAGAGCTGTGAAGGCACAGCTACCTTCACTGAGATTACAAAGGGCAAGATTACAGGTACAAGACTTTATCAGAGATGTGATTTCTGAATGTTTTCTCTCAACATCTTTGCTCTGTGGGTTATTTGAAAGTGGATTGTTTAGTTTTCAAATATTTGGGGGTTTTCCAGCTATCTTTCTGTTATTGATTTATACATGTAATTTAATTCCTTTGTGGTCAGAAAACATACTTTGTATGACTTGAATCCCTTTAAATTTATTGAAGCTTGTTTAATGGCTCAGAATACAGTCAATCTTGATACCTTGCACATGAAAGTGTTTTCTGCCGTTTTGGGTGATGCGCACTCTAAATGTCAATGAAGACAAATTGGCTGACAGCTGTATTAATTTCCTAGGGCTACTGTAACAAATTGCCATGAACTCAGAGGCTTACACAACAGAGATTTCTTCTCTCACAGATCTGGAGGCTAGAGTGTCAAAATCGACATCATGGCAGGGCCCTGCTCTTTCTGAAGGTCCAGGGGAGAATCTTTCTTTGCTTTTTCTCAGCTTCTGGTGGTTGCTGGAAAATCGTTAGCCTGAAGACTCTCACTCCCATCTCTGCCTCCATCATCACACGGCACTCTTCCACTCTGTGTCCGAAGTTCCCTCTTCTTATAAGGACAGTAGCAATTACACCAGGACTCCTCTTAATCCAGGATGACCTCATGCTAACTTGGTTACGTCCCCAAAGATCTATTTCCAAATAAGTGAGGTACCAGGAATTCAAATTTGAGTGCATCTTTTTGACAAAATTCAACCCGCAACAACAGTGTTTCTCGAGTCTTGTACATTGTCACTGATTTTTCTGTGTACTTGTCAGTTGTGGAGAGGGGGATTTTGAAAACTGACTGTGATTCACAGATCTGTTTATTTTCCCTCATAGTTCTCTCAGTTTCTTCCATGAATTGTGCTCAATCGTTAGGTGTATAAACTTGGATGATTATTATGTCTTTTGAGGAACTGACCCATTTATCATTATGCAATGACCTTTTCTGTCCCTGGTAATAGTCTTTGCTCTGAATTATACTTTGTTTGATGTTAATACAGCTGTTGTAGCTTTTTTTGATTAGTGTTAATGTTTTATACTTTCTCCTATCCTTTTATATTTAACCTGTTGATGTCTTTATATTTAAGATGAGTTTCTAGTAGCTAGTGGATGATTGGATCTTGCTTTTTTTTTTTTCTTTTTTGAGATTGAGTCTCACTCTGTTGCCTTGGCTAGAGTGCACTGGCACCTTCATAGCCCCCAGCAACCTCAAACTCCTGGGTGCAAGCAAGCCTCCTGCCTCAGAGTCCAGAGTAGGTGGGCTTACAGGTGCCTGTCACAATGCCCAACTAAGTTTTCTATTTTTAGTAGAGATGGGGGTCTCACTCCCACTCAGGTTGGTCTCTGACTCCTGAGCTCAAGCCACCCTCCTGCCTTGGCCTCTCAGAGTCAGGAGTATAGGTGTGAGTCATCACGCCCAGTGAGGATGGTGTTTTTTAAGAATTACTTGTTAAAGGACAAAAAGATATTATGTATTTTGATCAATTTAATTGATTTCGCAAATATTTTTGAGTTCCTGCTAATGGCAAAACACTGCTAGATCTTGGATAAACAGCAATGAACCAAACAGCGAGGGTCCTCGCGTCATGGGGCTAGTGTGGGAGAGTTAAGCAAATAGACTCATGTGGGAATACATCTTTGTAAAGAGTGGCCAGTTCTTCAAAGGAAAAGAGAAGGATGCTGCAGGAGAGAATAGCGTGGGAGACTGGGCTTGGTATTTGATGGTTAGGGGAGGCCTCTGCCAGGAAGGGACCTGAGAGATGAGGACTCAGCTGCACAGGGATATATTGGGGGAGTGAAGCAGAGGGAGTGAAGGTTTGATGTGGGAAAGTGCTGGCATGTTTGGTGAACGGAAAGTTCAGTGCTGGTGGAATGCCTGAGTGAGTGGACTTTTTTTTTTTTAACGGCTGATGGCTTGCTATAAATCAAGGGTGTCCAGCCTGCAGACTTTTGTCCAAATGCTGATTTTGTGAGGACTTTTTTTGCATATCTATGGTGTCAGATATCATGAAAAGTATGCATAGATCTTTTCTTTTTTGTAAATCAGCTCTGATTCCTGTTTGTATATGTAGTGTGTGGCCCCAGACAACTCTTATTCTTCCAATGTATAGCAGAGAAAAAGCAAGGTTGGACACCCCTGTGTAAATCAAGCCAGCTGGCTTGTGGGGGGAGTTGGAGGAGAGGAGGAGAACCTTAGGTAATGTGAATCTAGATGAAGGAGCAAGGATTTGTACATGTATTAATACTGTAGTTCTTTTTCAAATATCATTCCCTGCCTCATGTAAATTTTGCTTGAACTATTATCTGTTATTCAATCAAGGAAATAGTCAAATACTTTCTCCAGGTAAGTAGTTGAAGATTATGTGCAAGTGAAAATGCTTTCCCTGGTTAACCTTGCTCAGATATCTGATTGTAGGAGAACCTTCTGTGTTGCACAATTATTTGTGTGCTCGTTACTCTGGCCTGGGTTGTTTAATATTCACAATGACCAATGAGACCGTTTGTGTGCTTGAAAAAGCGGGGAGGGAAAAACGATTACACTTAACTCTTGTTTTTTGTGTAGCATTCTCTGTTAAAATGGTGTACATATTTCAAAACACATGTCAGAGGATTTTTATTTATGAAGGCCTGTCTGATTTTCCAAATCATTTTGAGTCTTACTGTATGATTCATTAAAGAGTTGCACCATCTTTCAAACAGAGTTACAACATTTTGCCTTGCTATGTCTATCTTAACTGTCATCAAATTCTTCTGGCCAAAAGATTTTTTTTTCTTATTTTCCAAGCCTTCCATCTTTCTTAGTCTTGGCGTTGTCTATCCTGAAGATAGGTCTCTCATTGTTTCTAGTGTGTTTGTGAGTTACATTTGATAGAAGTCAATTTCAGGAGCACTCTACCCTGTTTCCCCGAAAATAAGACAGTGTCTTATTTTAAGGTGTGCTCCCAAAGATGCGCTAGGTCTTATTTTCAGGGGACGTCTTATCTTTCCTGTAAGTAGGTCTTATTTTCGGAGGATGTCTTATTTTCGGGAAAACAGGATAGTAGGGCTTTGGCTTATAGTAGAAATAGCATTGACATTGGCATTGGAGTTAGACCTGGGTGTGAATCCCAGCCCTGCTATTAATAGTATATTTACTTAGCTATGTCATCTTTGGTTAGTGAGATAAATTTTAAGCCTCAGTTTTCTCATCTCTGAGATGGAGACAATAATTTCTTCCTCACAGAGTTGCAGGATTACGTGAGGTGATATGTGTAAAGCACAGCATGGGCCTCTGCCCAGTAGGTGCTCAGCTGTGTGTGTGGCTGTTGGAATGTCAGGTGGCATTTCTTAGCATAGCATTTCAAATAGCAGAAATAGATTGGCACTATTTTATCTTTGTCCCTTTGTTTTTTTTTTTTTTTTTTTTTGTAGAGACAGAGTCTCACTTTATGGCCCTCGGTAGAGTGCCGTGGCCTCACACAGCTCACAGCAACCTCCAACTCCTGGGACACTGATGTATTTCTCCCTTGGGATAGAGGAAAAGTTACTGGCACAAGACTGGCTGTGGCCAGGAGGGAGCAGCAGAATGTCATGACTTTGATTGGGAGGCCCCACGGCTGGGGAGGCTGCTAAGGGAAGCCCAGGCCAATGTGTGTGCAAAAGGCCTCAATCTTATGGGAAGAAAGTATGCTTGGACGCTAAATTAAAAAGCATAGTCTAGGGCTATAGAGAGGACGCCAGGTGATTTCTTGAGGAAACATTGATTAGGAAGCTTCCATGTGCCAGGCACTATTCTAAGCACTGGGTTTACTAAAGTGGTCACAGTGCCCTGGGGGTTTATAATCCAGAGAGGAGCCCCATGATTATAATACAGTGGTGCAAAGTGGAGAAAGCGTTTAGGGCTCTGAGAGTGGAGAAGAGACATGTTTCTGGGAGAGGAAAGTCTGCCCAGAGGCGGCATGAATGTCCCGTCTAGATACTGATGGACAAGGTGGCATAGGCACCTCTGTGGGAGCTGGCAGGCCACTCACTAGTTCAGTTCTGGTTACTGTCCTTTTAGTCACTTTTTCTTTTTATTTTATTTTATTTTATTTTTTTATTAAATCATAGCTGTGTACATTAATGAGATCATGGGGCACCATACACTGGTTTTAAGAACCATTTGACACATTTTCATCACACTGGTTAACATAGCCTTCCTGGCATTTTCTTAGTTATTGTGTTAAGACATTTACAGTCTACGTTTACTAAGTTTCACATGTACCCTTGTAAGATGCACCGCAGGTGTAATCCCAACAATCACCCTCCCTCTGCCCACCTCCACCCTCCCTCCCCACCCTCTCCCCCTTCCCCCTATTCTTAGGTTATAACTGGGTTATAGCTTTCATGTGAAAGCCATAAATTAGTTTCATAGTAGGGCTGAGTACATTGGATACTTTTTCTTCCATTCTTGAAATATTTTACTAAGAAGAATATGTTCCAGCTCCATCCATATAAACATGAAAGAGGTAAAGTCTCCATCTTTCTTTTTTTTTTGTTTGACCTTTTTTTTTTTTTTATTGTTGGGGATTCATTGAGGGTACAATAAACCAGGTTACACTGATTGCAACTGTTAGGTAAAGTCCCTCTTGCAATCATGTCTTGCCCCCATAAAGTGTGACACACACCAAGGCCCCACCCCCTCCCTCCTTCCCTCTTTCTGCTTCCCCCCCATAACCATAATTGTCATTAATTGTCCTCATATCAAAATTGAGTACATAGGATTCATGCTTCTCCATTCTTGTGATGCTTTACTAAGAATAATGTCTTCCACGTCCATCCAGGTTAATACGAAGGATGTAAAGTCTCCATTTTTTTTTTAATGGCTGAATAGTATTCCATGGTATACATATACCACAGCTTGTTAATCCATTTCTGGGTTGGTGGGCATTTAGGCTGTTTCCACATTTTGGCAATTGTAAATTGAGCTGCAGTCAACAGTCTAGTACAAGTGTCCTTATGATAAAAGGATTTTTTTCCTTCTGGGTAGATGCCCAGTAATGGGATTGCAGGATCAAATGGGAGGTCTAGCTTGAGTGCTTTGAGGTTTCTCCATACTTCCTTCCAGAAAGGTTGTACTAGTTTGCAGATAAAAGAAATCACTCATGAGGAAGAATCAGCAGAAAACTCCAGGCAACATGAAGAACCAGTCCAGAACAACCCTGCCAAGGGACCATGAGGTAGCTACTGCAGAGGATTCCACCTATAAAGAAATGTTAGGAATGACAGAAAGGGAATTTAGAATACACATGTTGAAAACAATGAAAGAAATGACGGAAACAATGAAGGAAACTGCTAATAAAGTGGAAAATAACCAAAAGGAAATTCAAAAACAGAATCAAATAAGAGATGAACGATATGAAGAATATAAAAAGGGTATAGCAGAGCCGAAGGAACTGAAACAGTCAATTAGGGAACTTAAAGATGCAATGGAAAGTATCAGCAACAGGTTAGATCATGCAGAAGAAAGAATTTCAGAGGTAGAAGACAAAGTTCTTGAAGATAACTCAGATAGTAAAAGAGGCAGAAAAGAAGAGAGAGAAAGCAGAACGTTCACTGTCAGAATTATGGGACTTTATGAAGCGTTCTAACATACGAGTTATAGGAATTCCAGAAGGGGAAGAAGAATGCTCCAGAGGAATGGAAGCCATACTAGAGAATATTATAAAAGAAAATTTCCCAAATATCACCAAAGATTCTGACACATTGCTTTCAGAGGGCTATTGGACCCCAGGTCGCCTCAACTCTAACCGAGCTTCTCCAAGACACATTGTGATGAACCTGTCCAAAGTCAAGACAAAAGAAAAGATTCTGCAAGCTGCCAGGAGTAAGCGCCAGTTGACCTACAGGGGCAAATCCATCAGAGTGACCGCAGACTTCTCTAATGAAACTTTCCAAGCAAGAAGAAAATGGTCATCTACCTTTAATCTACTTAAACAGAACAATTTCCAGCCCAGAATTCTGTACCCTGCTAAGCTAAGCTTCAAAATGGACGGAGAAATCAAATCATTTATGGATATACAAACATTGAGGAAATTCGCCACAACAAGACCAGCTCTACAGGAAATACTTCAACCTGTTCTGCACACTGACCACCACAATGGATCAGCAGCAAAGTAAGAACTCAGAAATTAAAAGACAGAACCTAACCTCCACACTGATGCAAAAGATAAAACTAAGCAATGGACTCTCACCAAATAAGACGAATAGAATACTACCACACTTATCAATTATCTCCATAAATGTTAATGGCTTGAATTCCCCACTGAAGAGACATAGATTGGTTGGCTGGATTAAAAAACACAAGCCATCCATTTGCTGTCTGCAAGTCACTTTTTCTTTAAAAGGCACTCTAGGAGACCCATCTCTGTGATTGTCTGGGGGAAGATACAGCCAAGAGAGTAATGGTATTTACCAGAAACTAGACGTATTTGACATCTTTTTCTGCAGCCAGCATTTGTGAGGTTGATTTTCTAGTAAGAATTCACTTGACAATAAGCAGTGACACTAACTCGTGCTTACATTATGATTTCAGAATAACCGCGTTCCAAAATGTTCTCAAGTATTGTAATTCTGGGAAAGTGAGGATTTATAGAGGAAATACTTTATCTGCTTCTTACAACAGTCTATTCCTGTAGTTCACACAATTCCCCATTCCTACACTATTTAAGTCAGTAAAAATGTGGAAATTATTTGTGAAGTGAGGTCGAAGGTACTCAGAGTGGAATGATTAAAGTCTGCGAATGTAATTTTAAAACTATCAGGGGATTTAAAAGACACCACTTGAGTGTCTCTCTCCTTTTTGATTGTTGCATAGACAATCTGTTATCTGGTTTAAGTATAATGTTCAACCATTAAATTTTGGGGTGATGTGTTAGCAGCAATAGATAACTGAATCAAAAGATCAAATAGCACCTTATTCACATTCAGGGTGGGAACTGACGTCCTTTTCAAGCGTTTTACTTCAGTTAGGTCCAGAAGCAAGCCAGGAGCTGGTCCCGAGAAGGTGAAAGTGAAGTTATCAGCAGAGGAGCTCTGATAACTTCACCCAGGGCTCTTTGCTGTGATTGTTTTATTAGGCCTTGCGAAAGACTCCATACCACATCTTTATTTATCACCGCACTTGAACTTTCTCTGGATTTGCTGGTTGTAGGAGTTGAGTGCATCCAAGCTTGGCCCTCCTGCAGAGAATTTTCTAGCTCTGGCCTCACTCAAAACCAGCAGCCTTAGGGCTATTCATTAAAAGGGTCAGAACAGCATGTCCAAATCTGGGATCATTTGCCTCCAATGCCCCCAAACAATGCTGAGTTGCCTTCCAGAACTTATAACTTACACCCCCACTGACATTTTCTGAGAACCCCCGGCCCTTCACGCCCCTGCCTATGCTTGTTATTGCTACATCTTTTAATGTTTGCCCATCTGTTGGGTGTAAAGTCAAGTCTCATTGGGGTGTTCATACGTTTTGCTGATTACTAATGAGGTTGAGCATTTTTTTTTTACATGCTAATTGGCAGTTTTTTTGCTTCCTCTGGTTTGAAACATCTGTTTATGAATTTTACCCTTCTTTTTATTGGATTGTTTATTTTTCTTATAGCTATCTGGATGTTATTTATATATTTCGGGTAGAATCTTCATTTACTTTCTTTTTTTTTTTTATTTATTTTTATTGTTGGGGATTCACTAAGGGTACAATAAGCCAGGTTACACTGATTGCAATTGTTAGGCAAAGTCCCTCTTGCAATCATGTCTTGCCCCCATACAGTGTGACACACACCAAGGCCCCACCCCCTCCCTCTGTCCCTCTTTCTGCTTTTCCTCCCCCCCCAAAACCTTAATTGTCATTAATTGTCCTCATATCAAAATTGAGTACATAGGATTCATGCTTCTCCATTCTTGTGATGCTTTACTAAGAATAATGTCTTCCACTTCCATCCAGGTTAATACGAAGGATGTAAAGTCTCCATTTTTTTTAATGGCTGAATAGTATTCCATGGTATACATATACCACAGCTTGTTAATCCATTCCTGGGTTGGTGGGCATTTGGGCTGTTTCCACATTTTGGCGATTGTAAATTGAGCTGCAATCAACAGTCTAGTACAAGAGTCCTTAAGATAAAAGGATTTTTTTCCTTCTGGGTAGATGCTCAGTAATGGGATTTCATTTACTTTCTTTTGGCTGGAAAAAGTCAAACGGTGAGCTTACAGGAAGCAGATTCTCTTATCAAGGAATCTCCTGGGCATCTTCCCGGCTATTGCTGCCTTCTCCGGGTACTTCCTGCCTCATTGAAGACAGTGGTGAGTCTTTGCTAGGACTTTGTCTCCTCACCTTGTGTCCCATGTATTCCTTGAGGAGTGGGGTTTGGGGGTGGGTGAGGGTGAGAGTGCAGGACAGGAAATGTAGCTTGATTTCTGGAATTTTCTTCTTCATCTTATTTTTTTTGTCCAGTCACTGTTTCAAACATCCCCTTGAAATCGTGTCCCTTCCCTTGAGTGAGTGCTCCTGGTTCTTGACATTTGGTCAGTGTTATTTTGTTAGGTTTGGAGCGGACAGGCGTCCATGTTGTGGTTTTATTCTGCCATTTTACCCTGGAAGTCTCTGGGACAACTTTTTAAGGCGGCCTTGGATTTATTATTATTTTTTTGTTTCTTTGTAAAATTTCAGATTGATATAAGGTTACAAATGTTTATGTTACATCCTTTTCATTTCTGAGGTCACACTGAAGTTGTAGTTGAGCCCTTTGCTCAGGGGTCATACTGAGCACCCTCACTCACACTGTGCACATTAGGTGAGATCCCGCCAGTTGCCACCCTCCTCCTGTCGGCCCCTCACTAGACTTGTGTTTTTTTTTTTTTTTTTTTGGTGTGTGTGGGTGTGTAGTTGTTTATATATTGGTTTCATATTAGTACTGAGTACATTGGGTACTTTTCCTTCCCATTCTTTTGATACTTTACTAAGAAGAATGTGTTCCAACTCTGGATATTAATTTTAAATTGACTTCCACAGGTTAACTATGGTGGAGAGAAAAGATTCCTTTTACCCTTGGCTCTGCATTTGTAGAATGTGGCCCCTCCTGCTGATGTAAAACTCGACCAGAAGACGTTAGGGTGGAAATGGGTGACACATACCAAACCTGACCATATCAAAATGAAACCTCTCCCTCCTCCCGGAACAAAAATTTCTCTCTTGAGCTCCTATACTATCTGAGATAGAAATCTTAATCCAATCACATAGAAGTAAACTCAGGTGCTTCTGACATTTTTCTTGCATATTTCATGTTTAAACTCAGTTAACTTTACAATTTTTAACACTTTTTCCAATTTTCTTGTTTCTGGGGTTGCTGCTACACTTGGCTTGGGGAGAGATAAAAATGCCATCAAATAGGTGGGAGATTTCTGCTTTGTTTCTGTTTTTATTAAAAGCGTCCAGGTCTCTGTGGCTAGATGCCGCGGACATGCTCGTCTTGCTAAGCCTTACACATCCCCATTCAAGCTGCATCCACAGGGTCCCATCCTTCCTCAGACTGATGGCTTCATCTCTGCATTCTCATTCCTGGCTGTGTTTGTCAGCATTCTGTGGCTGCCTAATAAATGACCTCAAACCCAGTAGCTTAAAGAAACCCCACCCATGTATCACCAGCTAATTCCACAGGTCAGAAGTCCAGGCACCGTTGAGCTGAGTCCCTGTTCTGGGTCTTACAAGGCTGAAATCAAGGCACGGGCTGTGTCCTCCCCTGGAGGCTCTGCGGAAGCATTTGCCTTCCAGCTCGTCTGGGCCATTTGCAGAGTTTATTTCCTATATTTATATGACTGAGATTCTCTCTTTTTTGTTAGCTGTTGGTCAGGACCCACTCACGCTCCTAGGACTGCCCTTGGGGCCTCTCCCAGTGGTCTTGTCACAACACAACCATAGGCTTATTCAAGGCCAGCCAAAGAATCTTTCTCATTCCGGTATCAGGGCTCCCCTGATTAGGTCAGACCACCCCACCCCCAAAGATAATCTCCTTTTTGATTAAATCAAGTCTACTGTAGGGGACGTAAATCACATCTTCAGATTCCTTTCTTCTTTGCCTTGTAAGATAAGCCAGTCGCTATTGTAAAATCCTACTGTGTTCACGAGTCCTGACATGCTTGAGGGCTGACCCCAGGAACTGGGGATCTTGAGAGCATCTCAACACCCTGCTGACCCCACTGAGGATCCTCAGAGTTCTACTTTTCTGTCTTCCTCTGCCCATTTCTGTGACTATCTCAGCACCCTGCCGACCCCACTGAGGGCCCTCAGAGTTCTAGTTCTCTGTCTTCCTCCGGGGATTTCTGTGAGTATCTCGGCACCCTGTTCTACTTCTCTGTGTTCCTCTGCTGATGTCTGTGCTGCCCTTGGGGTCTGGGGTACGGATTTTAGAATGGAGAGGAGACACCAGTCCTGTCTGCAGTCTGCCTGTTCCCTCTGTAGTCAAGGACCTTGTAGGCCTGAGGGCCTCTCCTAGAGGCTTGCCTCATGTCCTCAGATGGACCTGGACAGCCATCTCCCTTCCATCCTACGCATCCCTGGAGCGGGTTTGTAGAGAACAGGACTCATCTTTTGTTTTTCTCCAAACTCTGTGATCACCTCTAATCTATAAAGGGCTTTATTTTGGCTCTTCCTACTGCGGGTGAAGGAGAGAGAGGAGGATCCTGTAGTTAAATAGTCTTCCAAATTTACTGCTTATTCTAGGTCCTTGTCTCTGGAAGCTTAAAAGCTAAATATTAACTTCTTCTTCCTCTTTTTTTTTTTCTATTTGCATTTCATCTATTTGTAGCTTTTTCTGAGGGCAGCAGGGGTAGGAGGTGGAGGTAGGAGTTACAGGGCTTGCAAGGCTGTCCCATTTCTCCCCCTCACCTGTAATTATGGATTAATTCTTCATAAACAACCTGCCATAATCATTTCCAAAAACAACCCAGGCTTTCAGAATCGTACAGGGAACTGGATTAATTCCCTGTTAATTTTTATGCCACATCTACTGTACTCTTTATCTATGAATATGTTATCCCTTGCTCAGAGTAGGCGGAAACCCCAGAGAAGGACAAATTGAAACACTTTTAGAAACTAACAGAATGCTAATTAAGTTTTTCTTTGCTGAGGGGAGGGCAAAGCTTGGCAGTGTTTCAGAGATGATAAAGGACTTGTGCTTGTACTAATTAGGAGTATTACTCAAGTGAAGTAATTGGAAGTCGATATAAACCCCAAAGCTTAGTAAATATAAGTAGAGCTGGGTTGGGATCAAAATATAAATTGTAAATACAGGTAGAGCTGGGTTGGCAAAGGGGAGATTCCAAAAAGCAGCTGGTATTTCTCACTAGCATAGTTATGTTAGGATAATTTTGCACTGAGCTACTGACCAGCACTTCCCTCCCTCCCCGACCCTCAATACCCAGGCTCAGTTGTCACATAAACAATCTGCTGATCTGTGGCTTTGATGCAACTCCTAGAAAAGTCCCCAAGAACAGCTTACCTCTGTTGGTCTGCTTCCTGAGGGCAGGTAGGGCTGTTCTCAGTCTGTTAATGTCCTGGGCAGAGTAAACGGTGCGGAGGTCCAGGAGTAAGCAATCGATTTGGAAGACCATCGCTCTTCTCCCCTCCTGTTTTCTGTCTTCCTGATTACATTCTTCATGCTCTTTCATCCCATTTTCAAAAGTAGTCGTTTATCCCAGGCAGAGTCTACCTCATTTCCACATAGCTCATTTTAGACTATTCGTTTCTCTTGATTTTTCCCCACTCATCTGAATTTTTCTTTGCTTTACCTGGGTAGTATTACCTTTCTGGTGAGGAGCAAATTTTTATCTTTTTATCCTCAGCATGAATACCTGGAACACAATAGTGGCTTAATATTTGTTTATAATATGAACTCATCAGTGAATTAAACATCTACTTACTTATCTGTTTCTCTCCTCACTAGACATAACCACTTGGAAGGTAAGGACCGGTCTTACTCATTTTTGGATCCCTTGTATCTAAGATACTGTCTGCATATAATAGGTTCTCAAACAAAGTTTACTGACTGAATGAATACTAATCAGGACTTCCCCACGTACCTCAGCACACTGTACAAGAAAAATGAGCTCTGATGTCATAATTTCAGAATATACCACTGGTAGAAGCAGATAAGGAAAGATTCCAAGTTGGTCTTCAAACAGGTTCTGGGAAATAGGACTGACGAGGGGTGCAATGAGGAATATGCTTTACGAGATTGCAAGTGAGTGTTCTCTTTCTGTGCAATCTTTACCAAGTCAAGTACTTTTCTGATCCAAGGCAGAGAACAAATATAGCCTTTGTTGTTCCCCTTAAGATGAAATGCAAACTTTAAATGCTTCCTTGAAAATCAGAAGGAAATCCTTTCAACCAAGAGGCTGCAGAGGTTGAAATCTTAGCTGGCATCTGAGTCAGGCAGTTGGAATAATGTTCTTGAACAGTACCACTTGTGCCACTGCTAATTTGGTAATGACCTTAGAGCACATCCCATTTATTCCCAGCCTGGACTTTAACTTACTTCAGCCCAAAATGATGAAGAACAGAGCCTGTTTCTTTCCCAGTAGTGTCCTCAGGTTTGAAAATAAGATGAGATGATTACCTTTTTTTTTTATCTATGGCTCCTTCAAAGTTTTGCAAGCTCTTGACTGTTTTCTGCTCCTTTGCCCATATAATTTTAATTATATGGAGGTAGCCATTTTTCCTGCCACATTGAACCTTATAGAGTGGCATTTTCTCTGATTTTTTTTTCTAGATTTTTTTTAAGGTGGCAATTAGTTTGATTCCACATGTACTATACTTTTATTATTGTCAATCTAGATGTCCAAATTGATAACAGCATATCCAACTTTGAACTGTATCTCAATTTCTTTGAGGTAGTGTTTTGCAATGGGAAGACCATAGGTTTTAGAATCAGACATAAATTATAATTTTATCTCAGGCAAAAGTTTAACCCATGTCTTTGTTACTACAAGGTATGAAGACGAGTATATTTTTAATATCTCTTTATTGGCAAATGTGGAAAATAACTACATCATTGGAATAGTTTGCAATCTAAGTAAGTTAAGAGGACTTTCTGGAAGGGCACGATGCCTATGTTTTTAATCCCCACACTTTGGGAGGCTGAGGCAGGAAAATTGCTCGAGGCCAGGAGTTGGAGAATAACCTGAGAAACACACAGAGACCCCATCTCTAGAAAAATAGCCGTGTATTGGCACACGTCCATAGTCCTAGCTACTAGGGAAGCTGAGGTAGGAGGATCACTTGAGCCCAGCCTCAGCTTCCCTAGTAACTATGATCTGTGAGCTATGATCATACCACGAGCAAACACTTCAATATTAAAGTTGAATATTGATTTTTAAAATCTTACCTTTAAAGACCCTCGTTAATGACCAGTATTTAAAAATCAACCAATATTGATTTTTAAAATCTTACCTTTAAAGACCCTGGTTAGTGACCAGTATTAACATTAGTAAGTATAGGAAAAATTAGTGATATGGAATTAAGATTTTGTGACATGTAACATTAACATTTTAGTGATATAACTTGATCACCTGCAAATTTCTTTCTTTCTTTCCTTATTTTATTTTATTTTTTCTGAGACAGAGACTCAAAGCTGTCACCCTGGGTAGAGTGCCATGGCATCACAGCTCACAGCAACCTCAAACTCTTAGGCTTAAGTGATTCTCTTGCCTTAGCCTCCCATGTAGCTGGGACTACAGGTGCCTGCCACAATGCCTGACTTTTTTTTGTTGTTGTTGCAGTTGCCATTGTTGGTTAGCTGGCCTGGGCTGGGTTCGAACCTGCCAATTTCAGTGTATGTGGCTGGCGCTGTAACCACTGCACTACAGGTGCAGAGCCATTCACCTGCAACTTTCTTTAAGAGGAGTTGCAGGGAAAGTGACGATCCATATCTTACACAGTATTTTATGGATAAGGAAAGTGTTATTGAATAAGGAGTTGACTGACTTGCCCAAGAGCACACAGCTCATGGCGATTCTGGATCCGTTCATGGATTCCCGTTGAGGGCAGCACCCTGCCTGCAGTGCTGCTCACTTGTCTCCCTCTTTCTGTTTGTACCATCTTCATCCTACTTTAGAGCCTCACTACTCCATTACCTCACGATCATCAGGGCTTCCTCCTTGGCTCCTGTTTCTTCTCGGCAGTCCCTCCTCCGTGGTGGGCAGATGCATCCAACTGTTACACTTGCCTCTCTGCTGGCTTCCCTGGGTCAGCTAAGTTAATTCAAAGCATATCAGCATGGCCCTCAAGGTCTTTCCCAATATAGCCTCAGGTTCATACATTTATTAAATGCTGACTTACTGAGCGTCTACAATGTGTGAGGCACCAGTCCAGGTGCTGGGAATTTAATAGTGAACTCAAGATGGTCTCTGCCCTTACTAAGCTTACAGTCTCGTTCAGCAGTTCTCAAACTGTGGTCACAGGACCCTGAGGGTCTCTGAGAAGCTGTTGGGCTTGCTGCCAAGTCAAAATGACTTTCATGATAATACTAAGAAGTTGTTTGTCATTTCAGTTCTCATTTTACTTTTATAATGCATGTACAGTGAAGTTTCCCAGAGGCTGCCTGGCATGTGATGTCACAAACAGACTGAACACAGACGCACGTGTGAGAAACCAGATTTTTTCTATAGAGCCAGATGTTAAGGAACATTACACAAAGCAATGCCACTCTTCTAATTTAATTTTTGTTTTAAAAATAGTTTTTTTTTCCATGAAAATATGTGTGATGCTTAATTTTAGGTGTCAGTTTGACTGGGTTACGGGGATACCTAGATAGCTGGTAGGGCCTTCTTTCTGGGTGTGTCCCTGAGGTGTTTCCAGAAGAGATTAGTGTTTCAATACGTGGACTAAGTAAGGAGGATCCACCGTTACCAGTGTGGGCAGGCGCCAGCCAATGCATTGAGGGCCTGGATAGAACAAAAAGGCAGATGTTCATTCGTCCGGAGCTGGGACATCCATTTTCTTCTGCCCTGGCACATCAGAACTCCGGGGTTTTGGATGTCAGGACTTTGGGACTTAGACCATTAGCTCTCCTTCATCTCAGAATGAATTATACAACTGGCTTCCTTGGTTCCCCAGGCAAATCATGGCACATCTTGGGCTCCACGATCATGTGAACTAATTCTCACAATAAATCTGCCCCCCAACACACATGCACACACAGATTAAATTTTTTACTATTTAAATCTCACACAAACTTTATGTCTGCCCTGTAGAGACACTCTTTCTTTATAGTATATGTACATTGGTTCTGTTTCTCTAGAGAACCCCAGCTAAAGCAAGATGCTACTTACATTAACATGCAGTGCGTTTATTTTTGTCATTGTGAAATGGATGAATGAGCAAATATTTAAAAAATTCTCAATTTAAATCTCTAACTTAGTAATTATAGATATTTATAGCTACATATGTACAGATTACTTTCACAAAAGTTCTTTGGGCTTCTTAATAATTTTTGACCACAAAGGTTGAGAACTTCCGTTTTAGTTATTCTAGAAAATAAGAAGGCAATATAAAGTGACAAAAGCTATGACGGGAAAGGCAGCAGGATGAGGAAACAGGTCAATGGGGAGACCAGTGAGGACCGCTGGCCACAACCTGTGCTCTTGCTAAACGGAACCACCTCCAGTCCCTGAACACATCGTGCTCCCCACTTCCACCCCTGTGCGGTGTCACCCCCTCCTCCTGGTTGGCCTCCCTCTCCCCTTTCATCCATCATCATTCTGTTCTTTCAGGCCCATCTCAAATGCCACTTGAGCCACGATTCCTTCCTTCATTTTCTTCTAATAGAAGTGATTTATTTCTCTTTATTAGTCTCATCTTCAGCGATAATATTTTGAACTTTTTTTTTTGAGACAGAGTCTCACTTTGCCACCTTTGGTAGAGTGCTGTGGTGTCATAGCTCACAACAACCTCAAACTCTTGGGCTTAAGTGATTCTCTTGCCTCAGCCTTCCCTGGGAGCTGGGAAAATATATATATTCCTATATTAGGAATGCATATAATCCTGAATATAATCCTAATTATAATATCCTAATTATAATTTTCTTCTTTGTACAAGTTTATAGTTATAGGTATACGATTCATGTCTTTCTCAAGTTTATGATGCTTGAGGGATCTGCAGATTCAATATAATCCTGATCAAAATACCAATGACATATTTCACATATCTAGAAAAAATAATTTTATGCTTCATATGGAACCAGAAAGCCACAATACCGGGCTTTTTAGAGATGAGGTCTCTGGCTCAGGCTGGTCTCTAACCCGTGAGCTCAGGCAATCTACCTGCTTTGGCTTTCCAAATCCTGGGATTATAGGCATGAGCCACCATTCTGGCCAGCAATAATATTTTGTTTGATTTGTTTTGTGACACCCATAATTTTCTGCTTTGTACAAGTTTATAGTTATAGGTATACGATTCATGTCTTTCTCAAGTTTATGATGCTTCTTCAAGTTGGGAATTGTTTCTTATCTCCCTTGAATATGATGCCTTTTCTGCATCAGTGAGGCTTAGGTTGAGTAGTAATAGAAAACCTCCAAGTAACTATGGTTGCATTTAGATAGAAGTATGTTGTTTCTCACGTCAAAGTCCAAAGGTAGACAGTCCAGGCTGGTAGTGACTCGTACTCTGAAAGTCCTCAGGGCTGCAGGCTCCTTCCAGCTCACTGCTTCTTCATCCCAAGAGTGCCAGTCCTCAGCTTCAAGGTGGCAGCATCTTTGTTTCAGGAGGAGGAAGGGAGGGAGAGACTGCAGTAAGGTAGCTAACAGCATGCATCAGCTCTCTCTTAAGGACAGTGCCTGGAAGCTGCTATGTGACACTTCTATTTATGTCCCATTGGTAGAGCTTAGTGATATGTGCATACCTAGTTTCAGGGATGGCTGGAAGATGTAGTCTTTATATTTAGGGGTGGTGTGCCGAGCTGAGGTCAAACAGGAGAATAGGTATTGGGGGACAATATTCAGAATCTGTTATACTCCCCAAAATTTCTGCCATAGGCACTTCTTTCAGGTAAATGCTTAAAACCAACTTTTAGAAGGTAAGTAATACTGAGCTTCATTCTTACAGTTATTTGTTGGGTAATGAATACAGTGGAAATTTTATTCGTCACATATTTGCTCGTCGTCTTTAAGGAAGATGTCAGCAATGATTAAAGAATTCGATAGTCTCTCTTTTTGGACTTAACTACTGCAGGGGCCCGCCAGTTGACTGATTACTTCTAGTAGACCAAGAAGAAAAGATTTAGATTAGATCACCAGCTTGCAGTTTTCATCATTTCACCTGGTCTTGCCCACCCTTCTCCACAGCGATAAGGACTTTACTCAACTCAGCCTTGCCAGAGGTGCCCCCAGGTGTCCCTGTGTCACATGATGCCCTGTCCTCAATTCCTCTGGGACTCATCACAGCAGAGAAAAATACCTCTCAAAAGAAATGCCTGGTGGCTTGCTCAAGTTATTAGATTAGTCTGTATTTTTGTTCCACATGAAAGCAAATTAAAAGATGTGCAGTTTTAAGATCCTAAAAAGATTGGGACATTAAATTTTTACTGTATGTTTGCCTTGCAATTTCTTCTCCTTGTTTGTAGATTTTAGTAAAGGATCCTGCCTACCTCTATGTTTTAAATCTGGATGTTTATTTCCACAGAATATTTTACTGGGATCCATAGAAGCATCCCCAGTCCCTTCTATGTCCCTCCTTCACACCTCCCCACACCTCCCTTCCACTGGGCCTCAGAGCTTTGAGGAAGTCCCTCCTCCACAAAGAAAAGTCTGTGATTTCTACATGATCGAATCTATATTTAAAATATTCCGTAAGATCAGTGTTGTTAAAATGTCCATCCCAAAATGATCTACAGATTCACTATAATCCTGATCAAAGTACCAATGGCATATTTCACATATCTAGAAAAAATAATTCTATGCTTCGTATAGAACCAGAAAGGAGGACCAACAGCCAAAGCCATGCTAAGCAAAGAATAACCAAACCAAACCAAACAAAACAGAAAGCTGGAGATATCACATTCCAGGCTTAAAAATATACGATCAGGCTATAGAAGCTAAATAGCATGGTATTACTACAAAAATAGAGACAGAGACCAGTGGAACAGAGTAGAGAATCCAGACATAAAAGCATCTACCTATAGCTAACTGATGTTGGGCAAAGTAGACACCAATGTACACTGAGAAAGAGAAACTCTACTCAATAAATAACGGTGGGGAAATTAGATATTCAGGAGAATGAAACAGAACCCCTATCTCTCACCACTCACAAAAATTAATTCATAATGAATAAAAGATTCAAATGTAAGTCATGAAACCTTAGGAATTCTAGAAGAAAATATAGAAAAAACTCTTCTAGATATTAGTCTAAGCAAAGAATTTATGACTAGGACCCCAAAGATAATTTATAGCAGCAATAAAATAAATAAATAAATAAATAAGTGTTGATTAAATTAAAAGTCTCTGCACATCTAAGGAAATCGTCAACAGAGCAAATAGACAACCTGTGAGAATATTCACAATCTACATATTTGATAAAACGGTAAAATCAGAACCTACCAAGAATTCAAATGAATCAGCAAAAACTCTGAAACAACCCCATTAAAAAATGGGCAAAGACATGAACGAAAGTTTTTCAAAAGAAGATAGACAAATGGCCAAAAAACATTTGAAAAAATGCTCAACATCACTAATTATCAAGGAAATGCAAAAACTACAATGAGATATTACTTGTCTCCTGTTAGAATAAATTTTTTTTTTTTTTTTGAGACAAAGTCTCAAGCTGTCGCCCTGGGTAGAGTGCTGTGGTGTCACAGCTCACAGCAACCGCCAACTCCTGTGCTCAAGTGATTCTCTTGCCTCTGCCTCCCAAGTAGCTGGGACTACAGGTATCTTCTACAACTCCCAGCTATTTTTTTGTTGCAGTTATCATTGTTGTTTTAGCTGGCGCAGGCAAGGTTCGAACCCTCTATCCTCAGTGGCCGGCACCCTACCCACTGAGCTATGGGCACTTCCTGTTAGAGTGATTTTTATTGAAAAGTCTAAGAATGATAGATGCTGGGGCATATGCAGAGAGAGAGAGAGGAGAGAAGATGGGAGAGGGAGGGAGAGTGAGATAGAGAGAGAGAGAGATGCTTTTACACTGTTAGTGTGACTGCAGATTAGTATAACCCCTGTGGAAAATAGTATGGAGATTTCTCAACCAACTGAAAGTAGACCTATCATTCAATTCTGCAATCTCACTACTGGATATCTACCCAAAAGAAAAGAAGTTATTTTATCAAAAAGACACCAGCACTAAAATGTTCATTGCAGCACAATTCACAATTGCAAAGATGCAGAATCAACCTAAGTGTTCATCGATTCATAGGTGGATTAACAAAATGTGAAATACATATACCAGAGTCACTCAGGCTTAAATAAAGATAAATTAATGCCTTTTACAACAACATGGAAGGAACTGGAGGCCGTTATCCTAAGTGAAGTATCTCAAGAATAGGAAGAGAAGCACCACATGTACTATCTAGTAACTTGGAACTGACTGATAGGCACACAGGTGCACAGGCGGAAGTGGAAGTCATTGGAGATCAAGTAGAGGAGGTGGGAGGGGTAGGAAGGAAGGGGCAAGAACCCAACTGACGGGTACAATGAACACTGTTTGGGTGATGGGAACATTTATAGCCCAGACTCAAGCCATGTATCAAAAACATTTGTAACCCTTTAATATTTTCATATAAAAAAAATAGTCCATCTGGTCATACTAAAATGTCCATAGCCTGCAATGATACAAACTTATAGTTCTAGGATGTTGGGAATTTCCACCTGAGGTTGTTTGAAAAAGTTGAAATAAAAAGAAGAACCCATGAGAAATGGCATTTACTGTGTTCATTGTCTGATTTTTCTTTCTTTCTTTTTTTTTTCAGTTTCCCAACAAATGTTTATTGAATAAACAGATGAATGAATGAATACACAAGGTCTGACAATTAAGGTTGCAAACTTGCCACCGTGGGCTTACATTGGCAGCACTGTACAAACAATGTGGTAACATTTCATTACCTTGGTATATCAGGGTCTCATAGTTGTGTTTGTGCCAATATGTGGTGGTGTCTTGATGAATGGTGGGCATTCATTATTTTTGATGTGTGTTTGTGTGTGCTGTTGCAAGAATGTCTGAGCTTGAATTAGAGCAATGAAGAAACATTAAATTTCTTGTCAACCCTGGCAAGAGTGGAAGTGAAATCAGGAACATGTTACTCCAAGTTTATGGGGATAATGCCAATGAAGAAAATGGCAGTGTACAAAAAGATTAAACTTTTTTTTCCTGAGGGGAGTGAAAGTGTCACTGATGAAAAGAGATCAAGGGAGCCAGTAACGAGCAGAACTGAGGAAAACATTGCAAACATTTATCAAATTGTGCATCTTCTGATTTTTCATTTGCGCATCTCTCATCCCTTGTACACTGTATACTTCTTGAGGCCTGTGGCTGTGTGTGATGATTGGTTTTAGTTATAAAGTGAAATAAAGTTGTCCAAAACTGAGATAAATTAAGACAGTGATGATGACATGGGGTTTCTTTGACCATGGCATGAGATTTTAATGAGAGAAATGAACATGGATGGGGCCTGCATCCATCCATCCATTCACTCATCTTGTGCACACTTATTCACCACCAACCAAGTGCTCTGCTGGGAGACAGTGGTGAGAAAATTGATATAGTGCTTGTCCTTAGGTGCTTATAGCCTTAAAGACAGACAAAGCAATAATAACTGTAAAGTAAGAAAAATACCTGTTGGGGAAGCACAGATTGAGGAGGGAGGAGTGACAGTGCATTTTTTTTTTTTTGTAGAGACAGAGTCTCACTGTACTGCCCTCGGGTAGAGTGCCGTGGCGTCACACGGCTCACAGCAACCTCTAACTCTTGGGCTTACGCGATTCTCTTGCCTCAGCCTCCTGAGCAGCTGGGACTACAGGCGCCCGCCACAACGCCTGGCTATTTTTTTGTTGCAGTTTGGCCGGGGCTGGGTTTGAACCCACCACCCTCGGCATATGGGGCCGGCGCCCTACTCACTGAGCCACAGGCGCCGCCTGGAGTGACAGTGCATTTAACCAGGCTAGAGTCAGCGTGGAGCTTTCCCAAGCAGATACCTCATTTGAGGCTCACTAAGGCCTGTTCAGTGAGCAGTACAGGGATTATTATTCTCATTTACAGATGAGAACTTAGTCTGAGAAAGATTAGCAAGACCCACGTTCCCACAGCCCCAGTCCTGGGCTTGTGACTTCACACCCAATGCTCTTGCCACCACTTCTCCCAGCAGCTGGGGTGCCAGGGACTGTGGTTGTGCTGCATCTGTTTTCAGCCTTTATGATGGCCTCCCTACCTAAGCTTACAACTCCCATCAGCACCAATTAATTCTTGGCATCCATCGGAACTGCCTGGAAGCCATGCAGTGCTCTGGCTAGTGCGGCCCTAAGCTGTGGGCTGGCTTCATGCCAGGAGCAGCCCTTACAATAAGGGAAGGGGCCCGGGGGCTCTTTCAAGCCAACACAGAATTTACAGAAGCACAGCCATAATGTCTTATTAGCATGAGCCACCATGCTGCAGTCAACTCAGTGGTCTGTTTTCCTTGCCTGTGAAGTAGAAGTGAGGTTCTCCAAAGAGCCAACAACATTAAAATGTCCAGAGTTAGTTATGTTTAGTACCACAGAGTTGAGCAGAGGAATGAACACTGCCGTTGGGCAGAACATTTTCCCTTCCTGTTCTGTATAACCAATGGTGTGCTATTCTCTGATTATTTCAGAAAAACTTTTTTTCTTTCTTTTAATTTTTTGAACCTGTTAGGATTTCTGAGTGACCTTAGAGCCTTTCAGGGAATAGGAAGTTCTGGCAAAATTGAGGAGTTGGTGATAATTATTTCCTTGTTTTGTAGTGCCATAGAAAGACTGTGGGACTTTGGACCAAGCAGTAAGGCCATGGGGCTGAGATTCTATCTCAGCACTTTCATTTTCTGGCTGTATCAACTTGGGAAATACAAGGATTTCCTTGAGCCTCAGTTTTTTCAAAGGATGGTTGTGAGGATTAGAGGAGAGACAGGTAATACAGCCAGGAGAGAGCTAGACACATAATTGGCCCCCAATAAATGGGAAATGTTATTATCGTGGTTAAAAAATCTCTTCTTTCTGAGGAGTCTATGCAAACTCTAGTATCTCTTCTCATCCCGACCTTTCTGGCAACACCAATTTCTCTGGACCTTCACCTTTATCCTAAATTTCTTGTTTTGGGTCTCCCCAAATTATAGCCTTTACGATTATTTAATTTATAATTACTGAGTCACATTAATTTATAGTAGGTCCTCTGCTATCTAAGTTATGCTTCCTTTGGCAGGACTTTTGGAGAATTAGCCCAGCCAGTAAAGGTATGGGGAGTCTAAGACTGTGGCGGTGGTGGTTGGGGGAAGGGGTGGGATACAGTATAGATCTCTGGCCTCCACTCCTGGGCCGTGGCCTGGTTCCAGTCTGTGGCCTGTCAGGAGGCGAGCAGTGGGCAAGCAGGCAAAGCTTCATCTGCATTTACACCATCCCCATCGCTTGCATCACTGCCAGGGCTCCACCCCCCATCATATCAGTGGCAGCAATAGAATCTCTGAGGAGCACAAACCCTACTGTAAACTCATATGCGAGGGATCTAGCTCAGGGCCCCCCGATTCTGCATTACGGTGAGTTGTATAATTATTTTACTACATATCGCAACGTAATAATAGTAGAGATAAAGTGCAAGTAAACGTTAATGTACTGGAAACATCCTGAAACCACCTTCTACCCCCCATCTTTGGTCTGTGGACAAATTGTCTTCCATGAAACCAATTCCTAGTGCTCAAAAGGTTGGGGACCACTGGTGGAGATATTTCTAAGACTAAGTGTACATGTGGATCTTAAGATGGTGCTTTGCAAAGTCCGTGGACCACCTGCTTCAAAATTACCTGGGAAGCTTCTAATAAATGCAGATAACTAGAATATCTGGGGCTAGATCTGGAGGATATCCATTGTAAATAAGATCCCCGGGGGGTCTCATGCACGCTAAAGTTAAAGAATAACTCATATTAGATTCCAGGCTTCAGAGCCAGGTCAGAGAGTCTTGAAATGAGAGATCCTATGAAGAAGCTCGCTTTTCCTCACTCCATGAAGGGTAGTTTGCAGGAAGGCTGGTTATGTTAAAGAGAAATTTGGGGACAGGTCCTTTTTCCTGGCAGTGGGATTGCAAGATCTCAGGCTGAAAAGAAAGCTGAGTTTTCTGGAATAGGCATCAAAATAGAAAGATTCCAGAGGACAAGAGATGGAGTAGAGCCAACGGAGTACCCTCTAATGAGGGTGACATAGTGAGACTTTGTCTCAAAAAGAAAAAAAAAAAACCTTGATGAGAAACTACTACATACCTACTAGGAATGGCTAAAATGAAAATGACTACACCAAATGTCCTTCCAGGGAGCAGAGCAACTGGAACCCCTCACGCACTGCTGCAGGCTATGTAGAAGTGTATGCTACTTTGGAAAATAGTTTGGCCATTTTTCACAAAGTTAAGCACACATTTACTATCTGATCCAGGCATTCCTCACTTAGGAATTTATCTTAGGGGAATGAAAGCACATGTCTAAATCAAACTTGCACTAGAAGGTTCACAGTGGCTTTTGTTTGTAATAGCCAAAAACTGTAAACAACTCAATGTCCTATTCAACGGAGTACAACTCAGCAATAGACAGGAATGAGCTGCTAATACATGCAACAATAGGGGTACACCTCAAAATAATCATGCCGAGTGAAAGAAGCCAGACCAAAAAAAGGGCATGCTTTTTTTGGACTGGGCAGGATGTGGCAGAGGATTGGCCACAGGCTGTCTTGCTCATTCATCTCTGTCCCCCCCACCCCCACCCCACTCCCCTGGACTCCCTGAGGGCAGGGCTCAAAAGCTCTTGCTTTTAGGGTTAATAAATGCATTAGAAAGTTTTTTGAATTATAATTAAAACGTTAATAAGTCTACTCTTTTTCCATTCTTTTGTTTTTTCCTACCTTTTCTCTTCTTGACAAACTCAACAACCACCATCTCTGCCAATAGCCTGTGTGTAGAATAACAGAAATAATGACTCATACGGTCTGATTTTGTTCTGATTGTGCAGGAATGACATGCTAGACGAGTGTTAGACCAGAAATAAACCATCTGGGAAATGTTCTGTTCAACAGCACTAACTAGGTGTGTATCCTCGGGAGAAGACTTCACTTTTCTGTGACTTAACTGCTGTAACGTAAGGAAATTGGGCCGGGCTCTATCTCTGCAGTTGTAAGAATCGGGGCTGCTGTATGATACTGCAAAAATGATGGCCCATTTTTCATGTGAGGTGGAAACCACTGAGAGCTGCTTTGGGAAATGGATTCATCCATCTGATGGGTATAAGTTCATTGCTACTCTGGAGTCTGTTTCTTCATTTCTCTAAACTGACTTTGGTTTTTGTCCATAAAGTTATGTCTGTTCTCCTTTGCTAAGCTATGCAGCTGGCTCTGGCAGTGATTCCTACCTGGCTTAAGCCAATCATTGTATCGCTTTCTCTGGTGTGGCAACTGGTTCCAGCTGGCTTGTCGCTCACCTCTCTCCCTCCCCCACTCACCTGGGCTCCCTGAGGGCAGGGCTCAAAACTCTTGCTTTTCACAAATGTCCTAATGCTATAATTGGGTAAATGAGGTGAAAGCTATGTTGATTAGTATGATGTAAGTTCTCCAATTTGTACAAATAATCAACACATTGAAAATGTCATAAATGTATTTATGATCTATGTACAAAAGACTTAATAAAAATAATTGAAATAAAAAGATTAAAAATAGCTCTTGTTTTAGGGTTAATAAATGCATTAGAAAGGTCTTTGAATTATAATTAAAAAGTTAATAAATCTGCTCTTTTCCCATTGCTTTGTTTTTTCCTACCTTTTCTCTTCTTCACAAGCTATTCAGGCCACTGAGTGGGGAGGACTTTTTTTTTTTTGCTAGGGGCTTCTGGGGAGCAAGCTTCTTTTTCTCTTGTGGGAGCTGACTGAAGACCATAAAGGAAGCTGAGGACAGCAGCTTGTCCTTCAGAGGTCAGAGCCCAAAGAATCCCGGGGAGGAGCCAGACCCTGGTGCCTCCGTGAAGCTCTGGAACAAAACATGCCTGGAACGTTCTCAGGCCCTGAATATCTTGTGAACCAGTGAAGTTGTAGGCTTAAGTGCATTCAAATTGTTTTTTCTGTTGCCATCAACTCAAAAGTTCCTAACTTTTATTGAGGTTCACCAATGTATTTCTGACTATCAATCTTTTTATGCTCTATAACCAAAATCTTATTTATTTCTGCATTTTAATTGCAGCCAGCTTCTAAATCATCAAGTATAAAATGTTGGGAACAAAAATTTTAAATAGAGCCAATGCCTGGCACACAGAAGTTGCTTTATAAACATTTGTTGAATGCATGAAAGAAAGTCAAAATACATTTAAAAGGGGAAAGATGATATTTTCTTGGTTTGGGAGGAGGGAAAGTAATTACACAGGATGCCTTGGGGGCACAGGTTAAAGATGAGAACCCTGGAATGGTGCTGAAGCCTAAACTGCTGAGCCGCTCCAGGCAAGAACTATCCTTTCTCTTCTGCTTTGAGATGTTGCCTGAGGTCCCTTTTCTGCAGTTTAGAATTTAGGGAGAAGGAAGGATTCAGAGTCACAAAATTTTGCATCAATTCAAGCAATTGATTAACTTAACAGATTTTTTATGAGGACCTACACAGTTCCCTGACCTGATGAAGTTTACTATTTAGCAGGGGAGACTGATAAAGAAATGAATAAAATGGACAAGATTGATAAGCATTACCAGAGAGGAGACAGAAAGAGTTGTGAGACTAGCAGAAGGGGACCTAGTCTACAGGGGGGACCGGACAGCCTCTGTGAGTCAGTGATGTTGCCAGAGTGGTGTTATCTCAGATGGAGACTGAGAGAAGAGGGGTGTGTTCCATGTGAAGATTCTCTGGCTTCAGGAGCAACTTTGAGAACTGAGAGACGTTCAGGATGGATGGAGGAAAAGGTGGATGGGGAGACACAGCCAGGCAGGGGACCAGGTTCTGCATGTCTTTGTGGGCCACGTGAGGGAGTTTGGGCTTTAGTAAAGCACAGTGGGAGGCCACTGCAGAGTTTTAGGCGGGGGAGTGCCATGATCAGATAGATCAGCTCCCTCTTGGACCACACCTGGCTGAGGGTTGTGAGGCCTCGCCCCTCCACGTTCTCCTGTGTGTCCGCACCATTCTCCCCAGCGCTCCCTCTTTGCTGTTGAAACACCCTTACTTATACTGGAGAAAGGCACTAAACGGCCCTGTGTGTTCCCAGAGCTGCTTCCAGCACTGCCTCTGTAGCAATTTTCCCCCCTATAATTATAGTTTGAATTTTTGGCAGCTCTGACCTGTAAATTAGCACGAATTTCCAGCTCTTAAATCTTTCAAGATGGGACCCAGCAGGGCAGGTGTGGGTTCCGCGGGCTTTGTCTGCGACTGGCTACTCCTCGGCAAGCAGCTGCGGGGCGGGGGGGCTCACGCCACTGTCCTTCTTTGGGGTCTTCCTTTGTGCAACCAGAGCACAGTCCCTCCCCACAACCATCCCAGCAGTGAAAAGCGGCCCACCCAGACCCGCGGGTACGTTTCTGTCCTCACTCCTTGCAAAGGTTCTCCATACTGGAAAGCAAACAGGAGTCCATTGCAGTCCTCTGGCCCCTCTTGCACCTGTGGCTTGCAACCCAGAGCAAGCACATTGCTTCACTTTCTTCCACTCTAAAGGATCGAGCCTTCTTTCTTGGTCTCACTGTAAACTCCCGGATGGGTAGGGGCCTCTTCTAGATACTGCTCCCACAGAGCTCTGGGCACAGTGAGTGTTGCAAAGCGTCAGCAGAAGGGTTGAAAGAGGAGACAGATTTAAAAATTCTCAGTCTAGGCTGAGGGTTATAGGGAGCATAGGGCTTTGCTGAGAAGAGGCTGGCAGTTGGGTGGAAAGACGGGAATATTGTGTCTGACAGTTTGAAGAACAACTGATCATTAAAGACACTCACTGCTCTGAAATCTACTTTGGACTCAACTTTTTTTCTTTTTTTTTTTTTTTTAGACAGAGTCCCACTCTGTCACCTTGGGTAGAATGTCATGACATCATAGGTCACAGCAACCTTAAACTCCTAGGCTCAAGCCATCCTCCTGCTTCAGCCTCCCAAGCAGCTGGGGGTACAAGTGCTTGCCACAATGTCTGGCTAGGTTTTCTGTTTTTAGTGGAGGCGGGGTCTCACTCCTGCTCAGGCTGGATGGGCTCAACTTGTTGACTGATAAAAAGGCACTCTTTTTTTTTTTTTCTTGAGACAGAGCCTCAAGCTGTTGCCTTGGGTAGAGTGCTGTGGCATCACAGCTCACAGCAACCTCCAACTCCTGGCTTCAGCGATTCTCCTGCCTCAGCCTCCCGCCGTAGCTGGGACTACAGGCACCCACCACAACGCCCGGCTAGTTTTTGGTTATAGTTGTCATTGTTGTTTGGCAGGCCCAAGCTGGATTCGAACCCTCCAGCGCAGGTGTATGTGGCGCCTTAGCCGCTTGAGCTACAGGCGCTGAGCCAAGTAGGCACTCTTAAAGAACGTCCGCACCCATGCCAGACCCATAGGAGTTAGTGGAGGCATGTTTGCTTTAAAGAAGAATAGAAGGACCCTGCTCATGAGGGTTTGAGAACATCCCCTTTGAGGACTACATACTTAAACAACTCATTCTAATGACAAAAGCCAGAGACGGTTATGCTCATAAGCTGAACCGCTCAGTGCAGGCTAATAAAATAAAGCTTTTTATATCACAGCCAGAGAAATGATGTTTCTTTGAAAAAAAATTGAAAAACACAGAACAATGTCTGGTTGAACAAACAAAAAAGTCCAGACCTCTGTTACCCTCCTCCGCCTCAGCGTAGGCAGGGTTGGATTTGAAAAGACGCCTGGCACGCCTCCCACTGGCCTGTTTTGGTATGACATGGTTAGTTCACACCAACTTCCTATCCTGTGCTTCTGCCCTTGAAAGACTTATTGGGGGAAACCAAATAAGTTGTTTACTCACTTTGTCCTGTTCTCAGAGCTTTTCAATACTGATTCTCTCCCTTGCTACTCAAGAAGATAGGATAAAAATAGGAGCTGATCCATGAAGCTGAGGAAAGTGGGTGTTTTCTTAAAGCCAAGCCAGCAGCCACCCTTCTGAAGAGCCACTGTTCAGAAGATAACGGTTGCTGCAGTGTGTGGGTCCTGTCTGTCCCCAAAGTCCTTGCCATCTTCCCACAGCTTGCTGGTTCTCCTGCCCACATGGAGAATCCTCCCCCTGCCAGCCCTCTGTGGGCTGTAACCTCTCCTTTTGCACAAGACTCTCCTGGGAAGGCAGCTGTAGTATGTCTGTTTGAAAGACAAGAAAGGGGTTGTAGAAAAGAGCTTTAGATTGCATCAGGATAATGGTGTGGGAAATTTATTTGTGCAGCTCTTACTATAGAAAACAAATTTGGGTACAAAAATCAGGAGGATTGAAGAAAGTGTGCCCCCTCCCGTGCCCCCAGCACTGTTATCAACATTGGTTTTTAAAAATATGTCAGAGAACAAAAACAAATTTTTAGCAAGATAAATAATTGTGTGCTGGATTCATCAGCAGAAGGAATGGTGGAATCCACACAACCTTATTTACTGTTTCAGGGGCACACGTGGTTTCCAAGTGGTTTCTCCCCACGCTGGCCTTCAACTGGCCTTGCTGGTTTCCACTGAGGGGGCATCTGTCTCCACCACAGCCCTGAGTCTAAGCACAAGCCCATGTGGTGACCAACTAGTGTTCCTGCTGTCATTGGGAGTGGACATTGGGACGGGTGGAGGGTTGTGGGGAAGGTTTTCACGAACACTTTGCTGTAGGCACTCCAGTGGGAGTGCGGTGTTAATCCTGGAAGGAGGATCCTGTTAGGACAGGTTAGATGGGGCATGTGGCGGCCCACCCGCCTAGCATCGCTGCTCTGTGACATTTTACTCTTCAGTCTGGAGTGGAAACTTATTTATCTGGATTTGTGATTCTGTTGCTGATGATCCCAGGGCTGTTGCAAGTCTGGGGAGTGCCTCTAAGTGTGCCGTAACTCAGTCTTTTTCAGATATTCTTTTCTTCCATGCCTTGATCTTGAGAAGCCTGACACGGAGTTTGTTGAGAGAGAAATCTCTAAAGCTGAACTGTGTGTTCAGCAATACCATATTGTAAATAATCCTCTTAGCGGTGCTGAGCTTCTAACGAGGCAGCGGAGAAGGGAAGAGGTAAGTTCCAGTGAAAGGAGACATTCTTGCAGAGTGTGTCAGAAAATGGCTAAGAACTTAAAAGAGCAGCTGCTCTTTTTATTTCAGGAAAACTTTGTGTAATAATACCGTGAAAATAGACACTGCCATTCTGAACAGAAAACCAGAAATACCGCTGGAGCTATTCTCCATCTACTTGGTGGGGTGGTCATGCTGGCTCTGCCCAGGGAGGCAGGACACCCACCCTGTATGTGTGCTGTGGCGGCGGGGACATGAGAGCGATGGCGGTGGAAGGAGCCAGCCTGGTTCTGCTCCTGTGGAACGGGAAAGCTTCATGGAGCAAATCCTAATCTGGCTATCTCCTTGTTGATCTGGTTGCCCATAAAGTTGTCAGATTGGTTTTGAGTTGAAAAGATGGTAATGAGGCCCTCTGAGACAAGGCCCAGGGAGGATAGTTTTGGGGAGGGCAAGGCAGGAAGAGGAGATTTACAAGGGCCTGGGGATAGCAAAGCATCAGGATCGCTGGGAGGTGGCCACTGGTGGTCACGCAGAGTTTTCCTCCTGTGGGTCTCTATTCATTTTTTGGCCTTTTGTGGTAAGCACCCCAATCACTGCCCTCTGCTCTGGGTGTGACCTCCAGGTGCTGAGGCCGCCTTCTCTGTTGTGGCTCAGTGTAATTTCAGTCACAATGGGAAGAGGCGAAGTCAACATCAGTGGGAGACTCAGAGGTGGGTAATGTCTTCTCAGGTTAGGGGAGAACTTTCTTCTCCACCTCTGTGGCTCCATGGGTGGGTCCCAGGCCAGGCCTAAAGCTGGCTGTGACTGACAGGGCAGCCTCTCTTTTAGGCACCTCCCTCTTGCTCCGGCCACGTCTGTCATTTCCTAGTTTGTTGCCCTGCCTCCTGTCCCCCTTCTGCACTCACAGTTCATCTGATCACAGCCACCCCATCAAACACCTTCAGGTGAAGCCTGGATCATGCGGCCTCAGGCCTCAAACCCTGCAGAGGATCTTGAGGGCTCAGTGGGTGACGCTACCAGCCTGCCCCACGGGGCCACCATGGCTCTCTCCGCTCACTTTTCCGTCTTGTTTCCTTCCTTTCTGGCTTTTCATGGGACTTGGCCCTTGATTGGCAAGTGCTATGGGGCTGCTTGGGGCTGTCAGCCAGAGCTAGAGGGTCTGGATATTCATTCCTCTCCTCTCTCAGTGCTATGGGGCTGCTTGGGGCTGACAGCGGGAGCTAGAGCGTCTGGTTATTCATTCCTATCCCCTCTCCCTGCTGCACTTTGATTTTGGTGGTGAATAAGTTTTGCTCCTTTCCCTAGGCCACAACACACATCAGGCTGCCCCTCTTTCACAGGGTCCTGGCAGCTCCAATTCTTTCCTTTGGTTCTTCAGACCCGTGGGTGGAAAGGGCACCTGCTAGGCCTCGTGCCTGTCAGCTTTATCGGCCCGTGGTAGAGACTTTAGCTTGCCTGCTCCTCTTAAATAATGCATGCATTAAATACATTCCCTTGACCTTTTTAAGGTGTGCCATCTCTTTCTTGCTGGAATCCTGACGTTCTCCATCCTGTCCTCTCTTGCCCAGGCAAACAGAGCCACTTGCTGTGCCCCAGACAGGTCACGTTCCCTTCTCTGTCCCTTTTCCATCGCTGGCTTCCTCCACTGAGCCCCAAGGAAACTGAGCTTTGTAGGGTCTTATTTAGTGGCCTAGGACCAGATGCTCCAATCCTCTCTGCACCTCCTGCTAAGTAGTCGTCCAGCTTTTGTATAAGTATTTCTTGGTGGTGAGAATTCCTTGGTATTCATTTGATCCACTCAGTGGATAGTTTTGCTGTCTGCTAAGAGTCTGGTGCTGTGTATGGCTTGTCCCCTCAAAAAGCTCAAGGCAGTGAGGAGAGGAATGCGTGAATACGCAGTTTTGGTGCAACATGATATGGGCTGCTTCAGACATACTCACAAGTGCTATGAGAGTATGGACAAGTGATTGCCCAATTCTGTCTTGGACAGTCAGGACAATCTTTCCAGATGAGGCAATGCATGAGATGAGACTTGGAAAAGAAGTAGAAGCTTTTCAAGCAAATAAGGCATACCAGAGAGAGGAAACAAAATGCACAGATACTTAAGAGAGCTTGGTGAGTTTAGGCCATGACAATTAGGTATGGCTGGTGAGTCTGGGAGGGTGGCAGGAATGGAGTACTTTCTGACATGCCTTCAAAATCTGTCAGCACCGTGCCTATCAGATGACTCTAACGAGTCTTCTTCCCCTGAAGACATGGGGACAGTCCTATTTTCTTAAAGCAGCTAATCTTTCAGTGAATTCTTAGCAGTGCTGCATTTCTGTTCCCATCCTAGAGACTTAGGGAGAGGAAGTGACCAAGGACATCTCATTAGCAGGTGGTGGAGTTGGGATTCTGACCCATGCAGTCTGATTCCAGAGTCTCAGCACTGAGCCAGGTACCATTCTGCTAGAGTCCTTTTACATGGATCCAGGCTTCTGCATCATCCTGGTGGGTACCCTTAGGTCAACTCTAGCCTGTCAATATTCCTCTTGAAGAAGAATATCTGGAAATGGTCACATGCTAAAGGAGTTGTTTGACCAGTGTGGGATAGAGCAGGACTAATGTCCCAACCCCATGGGTCCAGAGTCCATTCTCACAGTGATGGAGAGGGAGACCTGGTCTTCGTGCAGCCATGTCTTGCAGGTAGGTCACGGTCAGTCCACCAATATCACTACGCCAACTATTACTGCTTCCTCACTGGCCTCTGTGTTGCTTTTGGGTCTCAGTTTATTTATTTATTTTTGAGACAAAGTCTCACACTGTCGTCCTTGGTAGAGTAGATGGGGTCATAGCTCACAGCCACCTCCAACTCTTGGGGTCAAGCAATCCTCTTGCCTCAGTCTTTTCTATTTTTTGCAGAGATGAGGTCTTGCTTTTGCTCAGGCTGGTCTCAAACTCATGAGCTCAAGAGTCCACCCGCCTTGGCCTCCGAGAGTGCTAGGATCATAGATGTACATTTCGGACCCTTTGGATTAGTTTATCTTCCCCTGCTATATGCTGTCAGAGCTCTGCTACTTTCCCAAGTATAATAATGCTCACCACAAATTATAGTAGATGCTTATTTAATAATCTCTGTCTCTCCTGACATCTCTTTAAACTCCATGAATCCTAGTCTTGATTGCTGGGGAGTCCCCTTTTGTTAAGCATCTGGTAGGCACTGAGTGTGTGCTTGTTGAATGTGTGCATCCTTTTCATGTGGTTTCTATCCCTCCCAACCTTAAGGATCACCACTCGAACTTATGGAATTAAATAGTATGTAATCCTTTGTGCGTATGGCTTCCTTTGCTCCACATTTCTTGTATATGAGATAGGATTTTCAATTTCTTAGGTAGGCAGTCATTTGCTACCATAATTCTAGGATGGTCCCCAAGATTTCACACTCCTTTGGTGTACATGCTTCATCTAATTCCCTAGACTGGGAGTCTGATGGATGTTCCTCCCATGATTAGATTCTGGTGTATGGCATGGTTGACTTTGGAAAGGGAGATTATGCAGATGGACCTGAACTAATCACACGACCCCTTTAAAGGCAGTTTTTTCTGCTGGCAGCAACCACCAACAAAATAAGGACCTCGGTCCTACAATCTCAAGGCACAGAATTCTGCCAACAACAACAACAACAACAAAAAAATGAGCTTGGCAGTTATTTTCTTCCAGAGCCTTCAGACAAAAAGTTAACCTGGTTGACACCTTGATTTCAGCCAGATAAAATAAAAAATAGAGAACCTAACTCTGCTGGATTGGACTTCTGACCTATGAAGCTGTGTGCTAATTAAGTGGTATTTTTTTAAGCTGCTAAATTTGTGGTAATTTGTTGCAATTGAAAAGTAATAAGAATACCCTAACTCTTTATCAGTTTGTGTGTAATCATCTTATAAAACAAGCTGCCTCATTATGTAAACATCTTGCAGCTACTTTGTTGCAAAGGAATTACATCAGAAAGTAATGTTGCTTAAAACTAGACATTTTACAGATGTTTTCCTAAGGTTGCTTCATGGACAAGATGGGTTTAGACTACATTGGGTTTATTTATTTTATTTTAAGAATAAAATGATATTCCATCAAAGTAGCGTGACTTTTTTTTTTTTTCTCTCTGGTTGATTATTAGCTCCATTGATTGTCAAAAGCTCTGCACTTACCTGGCAACACAGAAGCGCTGAATTCCAGGCACTCTTCAGTTAGTGAATTTGAAACTGGCTTTGTCAACTATTGGTGTGCACCGTGGACAAGTTAATCCCTGAGAAACCTCAAGTTCTTCTTGGAGATGGTGCGTGTCAAGTGCTGCTCCACTTCTCCATATCTTCCTTCATTTATCTTGCTTTTTTATCCCTTTCTTTTTAAAATGTAATTTACAAAAAGATATTAAAAAAAAAACAAAACAAAGGAAAGAAGACATTAAGAAAAGCCTTTTGAGTCTCATCATCAGTTTTCCTGTAATTCCTTTCTCTATAAAGCTACCTTTGGCACCATAAGGAATCCCAAGAAGAAATGTTTCCTGCCCTGAGAAGATGGATATTCAGTACATTTTTGTATTTTCTTTTTCTGATTACAAGGGTGTGGTTCCCTTAGGAAGCGGGATGGCTGTAGTGTATTTTATAAGAGCAGTGAAGTAATCTTTCCACTGTGATATGGGAGAGAGCAATATGTCGTTTTTTTCAAGGTAGAGGCACATGAGTGACAGACAGCCTTTGCTGCTTGTGGTGTAAGGAATGTTTCTGTAGCAGAGCATATAAACATAGCAGTCATGACTAAGTGTTTTGTAGAATGGAAAAATCAATGACTAGACTGGGAAAGAAACCATCATCATGAACAAATACCATGGCTGGCGTCAATCATTGAAGATGCTCCAGTTATTTAAAAGACCTCAGAAAAAAAATCAGTTTTAATTTTCCTAATTGTTTTTCAAAAAACACAGATAAAAATCTTGTGTGGTTGAACTTGGCTGCTGTTTTACGAAGCTTAGGAGATTTACTTTTTTCCCCCCATAAAAACCAATGGGAATTCTAATACTTCACTTGGGAATTGTGCTTGAATTTTGAATACAGATGTGTGTTTATGTCTTAATTTCCCATCAGCACAGATGTTTACTTCAGAAAGACAATTGTTCTAGACGTTTCCTGAACTTTCACCCAAGTTTTTCACAAGAAGTATCTTGTGGTATTATGTAACAGAGCAGCTGCTGGGCATCTTTTAACACTTTTTGGGAAGTTAATTGTTTTTCTTAACCAGGGTTTCTACAAGGGTGGGATCATCTTGTTTTAGTGTTAGAATCTCTTCTCTTTGAAGGGAAACTAGTTAACTCCTACAGGGTGAGGGCTAGGCAGGAGGGAAGATGTAGATTCAGTAGAGGTTATACTGCAGAGGGAGGCTGCTGTCATGGTAAAACGGGGATGAAAATTGAAATAATAAAATATTATTATTCTTTTACAGAAGAAAGCAGAGGATTAGTCTCCTTACAATGGACCTGGTTTCCAGTATCAGATGACCACAAATTATCATATCTGATTAACAATAAATAAGATTACAATTATTTTATTGAATACAAATTTCTAAGCAGTAAGTAAATTGAGTAAATTTGGCACTATAGTAACTAGTCTTTTTTTTGGTAGAGACAGAGTCTCACTTTATCGCCCTTGGTAGAGTGCCCTAGCATCATACAGCTCACAGCATTCTCCAACTCTCGGGCTTAGGTGATTCTCTTGCCTCAGCCTCCCCAATAACTGGGACTACAGGCGCCTGCCACAAGGCCTGGCTATTTTTTTGTTGCAGTTTGGCCGGGGCTGGGTTTGAATCCGCCACTCTTGGTCTATGGGGCCGGCCCTCTACCCACTGACCCACAGGCGCCGCCCATATAGTAACTAGTCTTAAAGCATTTGTTGACTCAATATAATATGGCATTGTGGTGTAGTCCACAGATACTATCTCTCTAACTTGTCCATTCTTTGCATCAAGTTAGAACGAGAAGGAAGGTCTTTCTCTGGGGCTCAAATTCAGTCTGTTGTAGTGAACTTTGGTAGGCATTTTTGAGAAAGGCTTTTGGAAAGATTTGGAACCACTGATAGATTTCTGGAAAATTCATGTAAGGTTGCTTGTTTTTTGTCCTCCTTTTCCCTGTAGCAATTTCTTGGTTGTTTTGATACAAAGTTGACTTAATGATGTGCATGTATGTCATTTGCTTTAAACCCTTCAAGAAACATCATGGTAGTGCCCAGCAGATAGATTGTTTCTATTTATTTATTTCCCTTCTCCCCAACTTTACCGATGTATAACAAACAAATAGAAATTGCATATATTCAAGGTACACGATGTGATGATTTTGCTACACATGTACACCGTGAAATGATGTACTTTTCACAAGTAAGCTCATTAACACATGCATCACCTCAAATATTTACCTTTTTTTGGTGGTGAGACTCCTTAAGACCTGCTCATACTCATTCAGCGAATTTCAAGTACACAGTACATTTACTATTGTCACTAAGCTATACATTAGGTCTCCACAACTTTATTCACCTTATAAGTGCAACTTTGTGCTCTTTGAGCATCATCTCCCCATCTCTCCCACCCCAACTACTCTCCATTTTATGAGTTTGACTTTTTTGTATTTCACCCACAAGTGTAGTATTTGCTTTTCTGTGTCTGCCTTATTTCCCATAGTCTTGTAGGTTCATCATGTTGACCCAAGTGGCAGGATTTCCGTCTTTGTAAAGACAAAGAGATATTCCAGTGTAAGAGAATGTGAGTTTCTGCTGGTTAATGACTTCAGAAAGACTAAAGATAAGGTTGAAGTTTGCAATAATGGATAAAATAAAATGTAGAGTTTTCTTCCAATGCTCTCTACACCGGCACAAAAACAAACTCTTTATACAGCTTTAAAAATTACTTAAGGAAAATGCCCACTCAGAGGGCAATAGCTTATGGAACTTATTATTTCAAGAGGCTGAAAATGTATGAATAGAATGAAGAAGACATAAAGAAATTATAAAGGGAAGTGGATGATTTGAGCTAAGTCCAGAATTTCTAGAATTAGTATTGTGAGAGATGATATATAAAATGTGACAGGTATCACTGGCAGCTGAGGACCCCCAGGGCCAAACACTGGTTTTTATCAATTAGCACATGTAAAAAAAATCATATTTATATGAGGGCATATGCAATTAGGTTACCTTGTTTGCATTTGTAAGGTAAAGTCTAAGTTGCAGTTGTGCCTTTCACACAGGAAATGTGTGAAACACCCCCACATTGTCTTGCTGGGTAGGAACCCACCGACCCCCCCATCTTCTTGAATTTACTTATTATTTATTATTTTTTATGTTTGAGACAGAGCCTTAAGCTGCACCCTGGGTAGAGTGCTATCACGCCACAGCTCACAGCAACTTCCAGCTCCTGGGCTTAAGTGATTCTCTTGCCTCAGCCTCCCAAGTAGCTGGGACAATAGGCACCCGCCGCAATGCTCGGCTATTTTTTGGTTGTAGTTGTCATGGTTGTTTGGCAGGCCTGGGCTGGATTCGAACCTGCCAGCTCTGGTGTATGTGGCTAGCACCTTAGCCACTTGAGCTTCAGGTGCCAAGCCCATCTTCTTGAATGTAATTGAGTTTTTCTCTCATGTGAGCACACCGTTATTAATCTACAAGTTTCAAATTAGTGTTGAGTACATGTGATGGTTATTTTTACATTCTTGTGAAACTTTTCTTAGAAGAGTGTTTTCCAAATCCATCCAAGTTGTAAAAAAGGTTACAAAATCTCTAATTTTTAAATGGCTGAAGACATTTTTAAAATGTCAGTTTCAGGTCTTGTGATGCCTCTGTGCTTCTAAGCATGGGTCGAAAATGTGACAGGAAGGTAGAATGTTTGCAGTAGAGTGGAGTATAATCTTCATCTTGGGTCGAACTTTTTGACATCTCAGGATTTTGATGACGTTTCTCATCTCTTAATGGTTGTGTTAATGAAGTTTTCAGAGGAGAGTTACCCTGCCTGGTTTTTGGTTCTGGGTAGCTTATAGCGACTCCACTAGTTCTTTGTTGGAGGCCTATTTTAAATAAGTATTCCTAAATATTTGCTTTGCTTCAACGACATTTAGATTCTGGACACCAGTGGTGGTTAGGAGCCCATGTTCTGTCACTACTGTCCATGGTTTTGATACCTGGTCAGGATCTTAAAGGCAGCTGGATGTACCGAAGGGTGAAGGCTGATGCCAAGGACTTGTAGGCTGAAACCTGGCTTTGCTTTTTAGAATCTGAGTGAGTTTGGAAAAGCTACTACTGCTTGGTACCTCAGTTTCCTCACCTAAAATGCAGAGATACTAGCTACTTTGTTAGGCTATCGTGAGGATCAGAGATACTGATTAAAAGTGCCTACGATTTTTGTCAGAGGAGGCTGAACAAAGAAAATGTTTCATTAAAAGGTGTCACATTCTTTTAGAAATTTAGGAAACTTAAACACAAACAGAAAATAAAACACCCCATGATCCCAACACTGTAAATCTTTTAGCAGATGATGTTTTTCCCTTATAATCTTCAGTATACTGGAAATCTTTCACTCATCTTCAGGGCATCAGTTTTGATGGTTGAATAGTATTGTATTGTGTGGGTGCACCATGAAATGTTTAGTTAATCCTTTATTATGGAATGCATATGTTTTGCCATTATAAACATCCATGTACATATGTATAGTTATTTATCTAGAATAAAATTCTAGACAAGGAATCATTGGTTCAAAAACACATGTGACTATAAGAATTCTAGAAGGAAGTGTTGGAAAAACTCTTGTAGATACTGGCCTAGGCAAAGAATTTATGAATAAGACCCTGAAGGCAATCTCAGCAACAGCAAAATTTAATAAACGGGACTTGATAAAATTAAAAAGCTTCTGCACAGTCAAGGAAACAATCAATAGAGTGAATAGACAGCCTACGGAATGGAGAAAATGTCTACATGCTGTACCTTTGATAAAGGGCTAATAACTAGAATCTACAAGGAATGCAAGCAAATAAAATAAATCAGCCAATTTCATAAAAATGTGGTCATGGGCAAAAGACATGAACAGAAGCGTTTTCAAAAGAAGACAGACTAATGGCTAATAAACAGATGAAAAAATGCTCAACATCTCTAATCATCAGGGAAATGCAAATCAAAACCACAATGAGATATCCTCTAACTCCAGGGAGAATTGGCTTTTTTTTTTTAAATTAAATCATAGCTGTGTACATTAATGCAATTATGGGGTACAATGTGATGGCTTTATATATAATTTGAAACAATTTGAAATACTTTCATCAAACTGGTTAACATAGCCTTCACCGCATTTTCTTAGTTATTGTGTTAAGATATTTATATTCTACTCTTAGTAGATTTAACATGTACCCTTGTAAAATGTGGGAGAATTGGCTTTTATCAAAAAGTACCCAAACAGCAGATGCTGGCATGGATGTGGGGAGAGAGCAAGGCTTGTAAATTGTTGGGACTGCAAACTACCCTGTTTCCCCTAAAATAAGACATCCTCCGAAAGTAAGACCTACTTACAGGAAAAATAAGACGTCCCCTGAAAATAAGACCTAGCGCATCTTTGGGAGCACACCTTAATATAAGACACTGTCTTATTTTTTGGGAAACAGGGTAGTACCACCTCTGTGGAAGGTAGGACCTCAGGGGACTCCAAGTAGACCTGCCATTTGATTCAGCAATCCCATTATTGACTATTAACCCAAAGGGGGGCAAAAAACTTTCATCAAAAAGACACTTACACTTGAATCAACCCAAGTGCTCAAGATGTAAGCGTATTAACAAAATGTGGTGTATGTATACCATGGAGTACTACTCGGCCATCTCAAAAAGTGGTAATACCTTTTGTAACAACCTGGATGGAAGTGGAGACCATTCTCCGAAGTGAAGTATTACAAGAATGAAAAATTAACACCATATGTTCTCACTATTAAATTGGAACTAGTCAGTCAGCACTCATGTGCATGTATGGAAGTAAAACTCAATGGGAATCAAACAGGTTGGGGGGAGAGGACGGGTAAAATGACACCTACTAGGTACAATGCCTACTCTCTGGGTGGTGGTCACACTTGCAACTGACTCAAACAGTGCAAAAGCTATTTATGTAGCCAAAACATTTGTACCTCTATAATATTTTGAACTAAAGCTAAAAACAAAAAGTGTGTACCCTTTTAAGGGTTTTTCTTTTCTTGAGATAGAGTCTTATCTTTGTCATCCCTGGTAGAGTGCCGTGGGGTCACAGTTCACAGCAACCTCAAATTCTTGGGCTCAAGCAATCCTCTTCCCTCAGCCTCTCAAGTAGCTGGGACTACAGGCACTGGCTGTAGCCTGGCTATTTTTCAGAGATGGGGGTCTTGCTGTTGCTCAGGCTGGTCTCGGACTTGTGAGCTTAGGCAATTCACCTGCCTTGGCCTTCCAGAGTGTTAGGTTTACAGGCATGAGACACGGTGCCCAGCCTCCCTTTTAAGGTTTTTGAATACATTGTTTAATTGTGAAATACTACACCAATATACATTCTTGCTTTAAATATATGTAAATGTCCATTTTCCAACTTTAGTTTGGGAGGCAAAAGTGGCATATTATTTTGATTTTCTATTTTTAAACCACTAGTGAAATGAAATTTTATCAATCTGTTGCATGGTTTTCTTTTCTGAATTGCCTTTGCATGTCCTTTCTCTGATGCCATGCTTATCTTTTTTTCTTATTTTGTATTTTAGAGGAAGTTTTTGTATCTTAGAAACATGGACCTTTTGTCTGGCAAGTTCCTACTTGGCATTTCTACTACAGTATTGAGTTTTTGATGGTATAGAAGTTTTACGTTGAGATGAAGCCAGAACTTTCTAATTAATAATTAAAAATTGTCTGCCTTTAAAGACCTTTCCATTCCAAGAATAGTTAAATATTAATATATAATTTCTTCTAATCTGGAAGTAAAAGGATGGTTGGTCATGATGTAGTAATTTCTTCAAATATACAACTGAATTTGATTTGCCAATGTCATATTATTTGCCAGTAATTGTAATTTTCTATCTATCTTTTTTTCGTTAATTGCACAATTTTTTTTTGTGCAATGGTTGGTCATGATGTAGTAATTTCTTCAAATATACGACTGAATTTGATTTGCCAATGTCATATTATTTGCCAGTAATTGTAATTTTCTATCTATCTTTTTTTCGTTAATTGCACAATTTTTTTTTATTAAATCATAGCTGTGTACATTAATGCAATCATGGGGTACAATGTGCTGGTTTTATATACCATTTGAAATATTTTCATCAAGCTGGTTAACATAGCCTTCACCGCATTTTCTTAGTTATTGATTGCACGATATTTTCTCAACTAACCAGTTTCAATATCTCAGAATCATCCTTAATACCCTCTCCTCATTATTCCATATTTTGTTGTATGATCTTATTAATTCTATTTCCTTAATCTCTTTTCCATTCATACTCTCCTCCTTGTAACTCCCTGCTGGGTTCTAATTACCTCCAAGGGACTCCTTCAGGAGTATTCAAGGTATTCCTGCCTCCAGATTTCCCAGCCTAAAAAATCTAAGAGTCCACAATTATATACTTTCTAAATGTGGCTCCTATGCTGTCACTCCATTGAAAAAGCTTCAACACCACCACACTGTCTTAGTAATAACGAGTGACACTGGAGAGCCAATACTCTATGACAAGTTCCCTTTGTTCCAACCAAACTGGGTTACTTACCATTCTCCTGGTAAGGAAGAAACATCCTTTCTGTCTTCTCCCCTCCTCTCACTGTTGTTTACACCACCCACTCCCCCCGCCCCCCGGCCTGGAATGCTTTTTCCTTTCTCCTTACTTTTGCCTGTCACATATAATTCTACTTAGGAGTTCAGCTCAAATGTCACTTCTTTCACAAAACCATCCCTGATCTCTTACACTGACATAATTTAGACACCAAAATGACTTTCATACTACTTTGACATGAATTTAACATATTATTCCCTCTTGGTTATTTTACAAATGTCTAGTGTACACATATGTATATATATGGCTATTGATACGTTTGGTGGAAGGAAATCTAAATGTGCAGTTTCCAAGGCTTGGATTTGTTCCATAATGGAAAGAAAAGTTACCTATTCCAATTCCAAAATATAAATCAATAAGAGGACGAAAGTTATACAGCAGGGTTCTTTGTAGGGGCTTGTCTAATACGGGAAAGTGAGAGAAGAAGAGCTGGTTTTGGTTGGTGTATATATATATATATTTTTCAATTCCTTCAGATTTTCTGCTCTTTCCATCTTGTCAAACCAAAACTCTATACCCATTAAACAATTAACCCCCCATTCTCTTCTCTTCCTAGCCTCTGGCAACCACTATTCTACTTCCGATCTTTATAATTTTGACTACTCAAAGTATCTCATATAAGTGGAATCATACTACATTTGTCCTTCTATGACTGGCTCATTTCATTTAGCATAACATCCTCAAGGTTCATCCACATTTATGACTTGCTAAACTGTCTCATTTAACAGTTCATTTTTTGCCTTTGGGAAAAGGAAACTTATTCTTTGTCATCTACTTTGAAAAGCTAGCCTGGATCAAGTGTGGTGGCTTGCTTAAACCTATACTCTCAGCACTTTGGAAGGGAGAAGGAGGATTACGTGAGCCCAGGACTAGCCTGGGCTATCCATCTTTTTTTTTTTTTTTTTAATGGATAATTTATAGTTTTCTTTTTTCTATTATTTGGGATTCATTGAGGGTACAAAGAATTAGTTTACACTGATTACATTTGTTAGGTAAAGTCCCTCTTCTAATTGTGTCCTGTCCCTAAGAGGTGTGCCATATGCCGTGACCCCTAATTCCCTCTCCCCTCGCCCCATTCCCTCATTCCCCTACCGCCCTGTATCCATCTTTTCTTTCTTTCTTTTTTTTTTTAATATTCATCTTTTCAGCAATCATCTCTTTCATTTTTTTCAATGATTGGCTAATATTTCAAGAATTGAAAACCAATGATAATAAGAGGCATCCTTTCCTTATTATTGACATTAATGATATGAGAATGTCTTTATTTTCTGTTAAGTAAGATAAAGTTCTTGTTTTTGGATGGATATTCTTTGTTCTACCTTTTTTAACTTATTTCAAAGGGTGAGATGGATCTTGAACTTAATAAAAAGCTTATTGACTTCTATTAATGAAAGATAAAGTAGAATAAAGGCAAAATCATGAATGAGATGAAAATATTGATAAAATATGAGTCACTGATAAAACATATAAGCCACCAAAAGAGACATGACAGTTATAAACGCTTATGCACTACTAACGTCCCAATATAAAGCAAAAACGCTGATTATATTTGGTGAGAAATCAACAGATTCACAATGCAGTAGGCAAAACACAGGATGTTTAGGAGAGTAAATTACATATGTACTACATATAAAATTAATAGAACACTTTGCCGATCTACTCTTTATTCCTGGAAATGTATCTCACTTGGTTATGGTCCATTGTTTTTTAAATTTACTGAAGCATTTAAGTAGCTAATAAGTTCTGGAATTGTTTTCTATTGTTACCTATTTTTTGTTATATTTGTTAGAGTTTTCCCTCCTCAGAATTGTGCTGGCTTCATAAAATGAATCGATAAAATTTCTCTGCTCTTCTATAACTCTAAAATAGTGTAAGTAGCAGAAGAAGAACTGAATTTTTAGATCTTGAAATAATGCAAGAAAATTTTAAGGGTCCCTCTTGGCTGCATGTACAGAGGGTATTCTCTGAAAAAGATGTTTTAAAATTTATTTTATTTATTCTTTATTTCAGAATATTACTGGGGCACACACATTTTGGTTACACATCGTGCTTTTGTACATTTTAAGTCAAAGTTATAAGGTGCCCTTCACCTGGAATGCCTGCATTTTACAAGTGTGAATTAACAGAACCCTCCTCCTGTTGATGCCTGTTGAGTTTTACTTCCATTTGTGCACCCGTGTGTTGATTGACAAGTTCCGATTTAGTATTGGGTACATGTGGTGTTTGTTTTTCCATTTTGCAATATCTCACTTAGAAGAATGGTCTCTAGCTCCATCCAGGTTGTTACAAAAGATACTAGATCACCATTTTCATGGCTGAGTAGTACTCCATGGTGTACATACACCACGTTTTATGAATCCACTCACGTATTGATAGGTACTTGGGTTGATTCCACGTCTTAGCAATTGTGAATTGTTCTGTAAACATTTGAGTGTAAGGGTGTTTATTTTTTTAGTATCAAGTCTTAATTGAACCCTCAATATAGGATAAAGGTAATACAGAAAGCATAGAAGAGATTGGGTTGGACCTACACCAGGGAACATCTTTGAAATAAAAATTATCTCTCTCTTTTTTTTGGGTGGCACCTGTGGCTCAAAGGAGTAGGGTGCCGGCTCCATATACCAGAGGTGGTGAGTTCAAACCTGGCCCTGGCCAAAAACTGCAAAAAAGAAAAAAAAATATTATCTCTTTTTCCCTTGCTCCCACCCTCTCTCCTTTCCTCCCTCCCTCCCTCCCTCCCTCTGTCTCTCTCTTTCTTCCCAACTATAAACTCTTTTTGTTGTCATTTGTTTCCCTATCTTAACACTGGAAAGAAATACAATTCTTCTTGTATTTTTCCTCTATTTTCTCCCTATAAGACCTTTAAAGAAAATCCAGAAATGAATATAGCACTATACAGGAAGTCCCTAACTTACAAACAGTAATTTCAAAATATGCATGTTTGACTCTCATGCTTCCCTTAAATATGGTAGGTGGTCAAGGGCATGGCTCTTAAGAGCTGAACTTCTTTCCCCTGTAAAATGGGGCTCATCACCATCCCTACATCCTGACTATGAGGATTAACTGACTTGAATGTCTGTCAAAATTTTAACACTGTACTTGGGACATAGTAAGTATTAGTAAGGATAATAGCATTGTGATTATTATTATTAGTTTCAAAATATTCCTAGTTGATTGGTAGCAGAATGGTTGTTTGGGGTTGGGGAGCAGAGGGTGGTCTTGAGTTTCTGCTTGAGCCCAAGCACTGCAGGCTAGTTTCACCTCCAGGTCTCAGCTCTCTCTGTCGACACATCCTCCAGCCTCCCCGCTCCAGCCTGTGTGATGAACTCCCTTGTTAGAGCCTCCAAGCTTTTCCTGCCAAAGCCCCCTAGCCCCCACCCATTAGAAGTGACCATTTCTTACTACTCCTTATACATTATACCTGGACATATGTTTAGAATTTCATTTAATAATATTAACATTTACTGAATTGTTACTATGTGCCAATTCCTACATCTGTGCATCGTTGTCTGCAATCCTCATAATAACCACCCGAGGTAGATGCTACCACGTTCACCATGTTACATGTTTTTGCACTTGGTCCCCTGGTAGACCTCAAGGTGTTGAGGAATGTATTTTATGTTCCTTATAAAATGGTGCTAGGAGCATATTTTACAGACCCTTATATGCTCAGATTTGCAGGGCATTAGGAGTAGGGTAGGTTCTCCATGATGGTTGATCTGAGCTATTCCCTCCCCACAGTGCCTCGTTCCCATGCCCTGGAATTTGCCTCCTTCTCTTAGCCTTGCCCTGCTTGTTCCAGGCCCCAGGCCACTCGCCATGGCTCTTCACCCTCCTCAATGCTGCTTCTTCTGCTAGAGGTCTTGTGTCAGCTCAGAAGGACCCCTGACACTCTCCAGCCCTGGGAGCTCTCAGGCTGGTGGGCTGCAGGCTGCGTGAGCAGGGGAGAGTAGGAACTGCGGGAGAGATGTGTCACCTGACCTAACGGGTAGCTTTGACCTGCTGTGCCGCCGTGCTCCTGCACAGACATTGCATCTACCTCGAAAGCCCTTTTTCCCTTCAGGGCTCAACATCAGGTGTCCCCCTCTCCCATCCCCACTCTCCGTGCTTGTTTTTGTCCTTACAGTGACTGTTCTTCCTTGTCACTGGGCTGCGTGTCCTCCTTGTCTGTGCCATTCCCCGTGAGGTCCCTGCAGGCAAGGGCTGTGTCCTCAGGGTTCTACAACTCATACCCCCAGGACACACACGGTGCCTGGCACATAGTGAGTGTTCCAAAAATAGTCCCTCATTAACCCAACAGAAACAAGGTTCTCATGTTGACAGTCCTTTTTATAAAGTGTTTTAGGAAAATTGTCAATTAAACAAATGTTTGAGGGCTGACCTGGACATCTAACCTCCAGGTACAACACGTTTGTAGGTGAAAGAATTCTGGGCTATTCACATTTATTTTCAGCAGTAAAATGCTGTTCCCAAACTCTGAAGGATCCATTGTACTCTCATCAGACTGGCCTACTTCCCCTTGGATTCAGTGGAAGTCATATGCTCATAGGAGAGAATCTGGCTGCTTTTGAATAGAAGATGTTGGAGCAATAGTCATAAATTTCAGAGTGAATACAATTTGCATGTGCAATAGCTTATTACCATAATTTAGAGTTTCCTGAGTGACTGAGAGGCTCCCAAGGTAGAGTACATCCCTCAATCGTTTCCACACAGGGCTGAGTGGTTGCCAAGCTCTGACCCTTTAATTGTCTGAGACAACACCCAGAGAGTTTGGGAAACAAACCTAGTCAATCCACTGGTGTCATTTCACAATATTGATAGCTCGTGATTCTCGCTGGAGGGGGGATATGAAGAATATGTAGGTGGCTTGTTTTCTCATGAAGGATACCCTTATTTTTTTTTTCCTCTGAGTATGAATTTTTCAGCAATGATGTAGCACTGGTGGGTTTAATATAATCAAAGTTTTCCAGGATCTTTCTTGCTGAGGAGTGAATCACCAGGTCTTCTGGTGGGTTATGGCAGGAACATCTGTGCATTTTTAAGTTTGTATTAATAGTCTGCAAAGCAACATGCTCTAAGATGATCAGAGATTCTTAAGCAGTAGTTTTATTTCTTTTCCAGCCTTTTACAGTCTGTCTGTAATGTGTATTTTGAGCCTCCTTTTTTGTTCTTACTTTTTGCACTTTGTACTTAAGTGACTTGACAAGCCCCTTGAAACATCATAGACAGTGGCCAAAACTATTATCTAGAAGGGTAGGGTGGGTGATGTGGTTGATGTAAAGAACTAGACTCTTCCTTTGAAGTTTCATTGCATAGCGAACCCGCTGGTTGTACGAAAGGGGCACTACTCCTTAGGGTAACTCCAGCCTAGGTGAAGATCTTTGGAATCATCCTTGACTCATTTTTTCTCACTCTATGTCCAATTCTTTAGCTATTTTGTTGATTTCATTTTCAAATATATTCCTGAGTACATTCCTTCCTCTCACCTTCAGAGCTACCACCTTGTTCCAAGCTGCCTTGGTCTCTTGCTAAGGTTGTTGCCATCACCTCCTAACTGATCTCAGCACTTACATCCTCGCTTCTACAGTCTGTCTCCCACTTATCTTTTGAGCTGCATCACTTGTTCTCAAATAGTTTTCCGAGGGATCCTGCCAAAAATAAGTCAGCTCATGTCATCCTCTGCAGAAAACCCTTTGAGAGCTACCTGTTTTCACGTAGAATAAAAGCCACAGTCCTTACAATGACCTCAGAGGTCTTACGCTCCCAGGACTTCTGTTACCTCTTAGGGGCTTTCTTCCCGACTTCCTTGTACACTCTGTTCTATCCTGTGGCCTCCTGCTATTCACTGAGCATGCCCGCTGGACTGCTGTCCATCTGGACGCCCACCTGGTACCTGTCCTCCTCTGTCATCTGCTTTAACACTTTACTTGTCTCATTGGACCTCTGTGTTCTATTGGACATTGCCCACTGTCCCCCACTTCTAGAAACTATTCTCTTGGAATTACATGTACCTGTTCAATCAATTATTCTTCATGTCTTTTATGGGCTCTTCTTTCTCTGTCTACCCCTTAACTCAGGTTTCCAATTCCAGTCCTCTGTAATTTTTGCCACCTGTTGTTTTCTTGAGCAATATTATCCTGGCTGAAGTTTTAAATTACCATATAAATTCACTTAAATGTTCATAAACTCCTGAAACTCTATTCCCAGCCTGAGATCCAGGTGCACAGATCCCATCATCTGCTGAACATCTCCTTCTAGATGACCCGTGGACACTTCAAACTCAAAATGTAGTTATCTTCTTCATTAAGTGGCTCTCTGTTCACCTTCTGTTGCAGCTGGTGGCGCCACTGAGTCACTTTATTTAAAGTTCCTCTTGACTTCTCACTCTCCTTTCCACCCATGGTCAACTAATCATCCAGTTCTATTGGTTGTACTTCTTAAAACAGTTTTTTTGATTTGTCTTTTTCTCTTTTTGTTTATTTATAATGGTTTGAATGGTAATCCCCAAATTCCTGAAACTTGTAAATGTTACCTGATACGAAAACGGGTCTTCCAGATGTCATTAAGAATCTTGAGCTGAGATTATAGTGAGTTGTCTTCATAGAGTCTAAGTCCAATTACAAGTGTTCAAACAAGAGAAAGGCAGAGGGAAAGTTGTGACAGACAGAGGAGGGGAAAATAAAGACATGCAGAGGAGAAGGCAATGTGGATGTGAGGACAGAGGTGGTGATTGGAGTGATGTGGCCACCAGCCAAGGAAACCAGGGAATGTTGCCGACAGCCACCGGATGCTGGAGCAGGCAAGGGATGGTTCTCTCCTGTGGGCTCCAGAGGGAGTGCCCTGCCCGCAACTTGAGTTTGGATTTCTGGCTTCCAGAAATGTGTGACTATGAGAGAAGACATGTCCCTGTCTTTGTTATGGAAGTCACAGGAATATGATATGTTAACTTTGCCAGTTTGGAAACTTGTCATCCTTATCTTGGATTAGTGAGACAGCTTCCCGGTGGTGGTTTCTGAGTCACAGCCTTCTTAAATTGCATCTTCCATTCTGCAGCCAGAGTAATTATAGCCCAAACACAAACTGCCCTGGTCTTTTCTGTGTTTAAACCTATCGGATTCCCTTCACTTGTCACAGACTGTTGCTTTCCCTGTAGCTTCAGTGCCTGTTCATCCTAGAACCCTCTCCCCCTCCTTTTTTATTCCCTTGGTTTTATAAACCCTCAAACTTGGATCAGTCTAGACATCCACACTCTTCACCTGTATATTTAGGTTAATGGAAAAACTCATATAATTGTGTGGATTTTTTTCCCTCTATGCATTTGTAATTCACAATCTCAGATGGGTCCGCAGCTTCCTCTCCTGGCTGTTCTCGGAGACAACCCCAAACCTCCATCTTTTGTTTTGTTTTGTGCTGTCCCAGCTCCCTCTGTTCTTAATAGACATATTAACAGGTATGTTCTGTTTGTCCTTCACAGGAGAAACTTCCAGGTTCTCAGGGATAACATTTCCCAGTTTCCTGTCCCCAACTTCACCAAGCTTCATAGCTTCACCTCAGCTTCCTCCCCATGTCCACTCCTTCCTTCTGGGCTTTTGCCTTTTTCTTTTTGTCGTCTCCAGGACACAATGTTTTACTTTCTCTTCTATTACACCTTAGCTCTCTCTATAGGCTCCTTCCCAGTGCTGATAAACATGCAGACATCTTTCTGTTTAAAACAAAATCAAGTCCTCAACACCTTTAAAATGATGTGACCTGGTCTGTTAAACTGAGAACAGTTTTGCAGGGATAAACTAAGCTGTCACAGCTTAAAACAATGGCAGGCCCTCAATCAAGGCTTTGAAACTAGCTCTGGATTTTTCTCTCTCTTCCATTTTAATCAAGGAGGAAAATAGTCTAATTAGAAAAACATACTGACTGCCAATGTTACCAGCTGTTTGCTGTGAATTTTTTTCTTCTCTCCTGGCTGGAAAGAAGGGTAAATCACTTACCTTTCATTAACAATCCTCAGGCCCTGTTGGCCTGGCGTACTTGGCAGTCTCATCTGTTGCTGTCTACCAGCTTGCCTCGTCCAGGCTGATCAGAACATATGGAGTCCCATCAGGGTCAAATGTGTCATTTAAAATCCTTTCTGTTTTTATTTTCAATAATTTATAGATGGAAACCCCTAGAGACATTTCTACTTTTAATAAAATGCAGAGGCTTGTTTTTAAGCATTTGCTATTTTTTTCTAAAGAAAAAGCCCCCCGTATGCTCTTCCTTTTCGTGTTGTCGATTGAATCCTTTTGACCTTTTCCCTTTTCACGTCTCTCAGTTGCATCCCTGTGATACACTAATTGCTGCTAGTGATGAATTCCGGAAGGTACCAGCTATGGTTCCCAGGGGCACCTCCTCACTCACAGAGACAGGGACCAGGAGAGGAAAGGTGCCCGGCCAGTGGAAGCGAAGGTGGCGTGCTTCGCTGTGATCTTTTAGGACTGACAGTGTTATATTCCTATTAGAATTTTTAATCAAGGAAAACCAATGGAAACTATAAATTATGATGCAATTCTGATTTTACTTTCCTCATGCACTGGTTTTCAGATTTTGGTGTTGTTTTATTTATTTCCTGTCACTGATAGGATGCTTAGAATTATATAGTTATTGTTTTTATCAAAATCGATTCAGGTTTTAAAATATTTTCTTCCCTGTGGCTGGATGTGGTAGACAGAATAATGGCCCCCAAAGAAGTTCACATCATAATCCTGGATGGGTGACCTTACATGGCAAAGCCACTTTGCAAAAGTGATTAAGATCTTAAGACAGGAGATTATTTTAAATTATCTAGGTAGGCCCCATGTAACCACAAGAGTTCTTATAAGAGGGAGGAGATGGCTCAGAGGGAGAGAGTGTCAGAGAGGGAGATGGATGATGGGAGCAGAGGCTGGAAGGAACCACGAACCAGGGCGTGAGGAGGGGCAGATTCCCCCTGAGAGGCTCCAGAAGCCCTGCTGATAGCGCTGACTTTAGTCTTGGAGCAAACATCTTGGGGACTTCTTCAGAACTGAAAGCTAATAACTTTATGTTCTTGCTGTTTTTTGTTTGTTTGTTTGTTTTTTAAAACAGAGTATCACAGTAGAATGCTGTGGCATCATCACAGCTCACAGCAACCTCGAACTCTTGGGCTCAAGTGATCCTCTCATCTCAGCCTCCCAAGTAGCTGGGACTACAGGCTATCACCATGATGCCTGGCCAGTGTTTCCATTTTTAGTAAAGATAGAATCTCCCTTTTGCTCAGGCTGATTTCGAATTCCAGAGGTCAAGCAATCTACCTGCCTCAGCTTCCCAGACTGCTAGGGTTACAGGCGTGAGCCACTGCACCTGGCTGACTTTGTGATGTTTCAGGACACTGAGTTTGTGATAATTTGTTATAGCAGCAGTATTAAACTAAAACACAGGGCTTTTTGGTCTAAAACACAGCATTATTTTTATTCTTTTCACTTAGAACTTAGTGACAGGTCTTCTCTAGAGAGCAGAGTCACTTTAAGAGGCTGTGATGGGTTCCCCAAAGCAGCAGACTTGCTCACACAGAAGCCACAGTGACTGACTCATTGTCTTATGGACTTGAGCTGTGTCCCTCCCTCCCTCCACATTCTGTGGCCACCACGTTGCTGGTCACTGACCTGTGCCCAGGCTTATGAGCTAGTTTCTTGCTTTGATTTAGTTAATGGGCCTTGGAATCCTCAGCTTCTCGTTTACCTGGTTTGGAGTGTCAGCCTGTATCCGTCTTTTCTGGCATAACCCACATTGCTAATCTGATAAGATGCCTGGCTTTATGCACACAGGTCCTCAATGCGAGGTGCTCCCTTGGGACCAACCAGTCCAACCACCATTTTGGGCAGCGTTCTGACGCTCATTTCCTGTTTTGGTTTACAGATGTGCTGAATATTTGGCACTGTTTGGGTGTCCATTCATTCTTTAAATAGTAACTTTCTGAACAGGTACTCTGTGCCGAGAACTGGAATAGAAACCAGCCAAGGCTAGATAGGTAAGGTAGAGTCTGCACCGTCTGGGAGGCCACAGTACAATGTAGCAGACCAATACGCAGAGATGAGGAGCAAAGGTGGGAATGCGCCTAGGCTGTCCCTGACCCCAGGGTGGCTTTTCTAGGGTCGTGGGAGTGGGAAAACTGAAAGAAGGAGATGCTTGAGTAGAAATTTAGACAGACTGAGTGGCAATTATCCAGTGGTGTGTGCGGGGGGGTGGTGCGAATGAAGGAGCTGGCACAGAGTGATTCAGAAGAAAGAGCAAACTGAGAAGCAGCACAGGAAATAATAGAGTGTGTAAGGAATGAGCAGTTGAATGTCATTTGAATATTGAGTGTGGGCTCAGTGCCTGTAGCTCAAGCGGCTCAGGGGCCAGCCACAGACACCAGAGCTGGTGGGTTTGAATCCAGCCCGGGCCTGCCAAACAACAATGACAACTACAACCAAAAAGGATAGAGAGGCAGGCAGGGGCCAGACCTTGAAGCACTGTGCATGCCCTGGGATGCTGGCCGTCCACCTTCTAGTGCATAAGAATCATTCATTCAATTCATCAACACTGTTCAAAACCCTGGGGATGAGATGTGAACAAGAAGACAAAGCCTTTCAGAACCTGTCAGAGCAAAGGAGACAGATAACAGGGGAATCACAATGAAGAGAGAGGGTGGGGCAGCTCACCAGCCTGGGGGAGGGTCCAAAAAGATTCCCCGAAGATAGAATCTCCAGGCTGAACTTCAGTAGATGGGATCACTTAGGAGCTTTTAAGAAGGGAGATCTCTAGTAGCCTCCAGCCCCCGAGAATCATATTGACTAGGTCTGGGAGACCCTTAAACCTGCATTTAATACAGCCTGGTAGGAGGTTCTGATGCAGGTGGATTCATAGAAGGGTTTGATGTTTTGATTTCCAGTAAATGGATCTCCAGTGTTGGCCTTCCTTATACCCTGAAGCAGGAGACTCAGACCATAAGTAGCCTCACCAAGATGTTGTAACACTTAGGATACTTAAGAAAAACAATATTGCAATAGCTTGGTATTGTTCTACCCACATCTAGATGGCTCTTGAATGATTCAGAGGGAAATTTGGGATGGGGTATGGTTAGAAGCAGTGTGGGAAGTTCCCTGTAAAAGGTCGAGAAATAGGAGAACAGGCTTCCATAGATGACAAGAACGGGCAGAGCCTCCTGGCCTTGCTTCCTCCACTGGCTTCCACCGACTTACTGCCCTCAGCCTCCACTGCTTTCCAAGGACATGAGGCTCAACGACTTACTCCTTAGGCAGAAAATTGGGCTGGGGATACCTACAATTCCTGCTTAGAACTAGCTTCTCTGAAAAACTTCCAGACTCTAAGTCACAGGCAGATCCTTAGATCTTTGTATTCCAGGCTGTAGGACAGTATAGTAGAAACGGGGATAAAATTTGAAGCTAGGCTTATCAGTGAGTGCTTACTTCCTTTGTAAATATTCAGAGTAGTACATTTCTAGGTGCTTAGAAAGAAAAAAAAAAAGATCTTGTTCCTGTTCTCACAATTTAGTAGGGGACACAGATAATATTAATCACCACAATTCAGTAAGCGAATTGTGGAAGAACTCACAGGATACTGTGCCAATTAGAGATGGAGACATTAGCTAAGTCTGCAGTGAGGGCTCACAAAGAAATGCGCCCTCAGCTGGGACTTGGAGGTTGGGAAGAAATGAGCTGAGAAGGGAAGGCGAGGTTAGGGCACATTTTATTTCTCTTGCTTGTTGTATTCTGTGTAGCTTTTGTATCTCACCACAGTGTCTTTTAATGGCCCATACACAGAAGGTTTTGGTCTGGTAGAGTCACTGTTTACAGACCTACAAGGTCAACTGAGGCATGGCAGGAATCGAAAGCAACCATGAGTGGAAACTGAACATAAATGTGGAGCGGCTCAGGCCGCAAAGAGAGCAAAGGTGACCCGCACAAGTCTCAGTGTAACAAAAAGAGATTTTATTCAGGAAGAACAAAGAGAAACTTTAGAGCACTTCCAAAGAGAGTTGGAAGTGGGTCCCTCTTCTGAAGGAGAGAAGTGAGGGGGGTGGAGACGCATGGTCTGCCGGGGTACAGATACCCTGGCTATTTCCGTTAGAAATTGGCCGTGTATGGTGCCCCATGATCGCATTGATGTACACAGCTATGACTTAATAATAATAATAATAATAATCAAAAAAAGAAATTGGCTGCAAGTCTGTTACTAGCTGCTTGGTGCCTCCAGGCAGAAGTTCCCTTTTCTATTGGTCGTTGGTTACCTAGGTTACTGCACACACACAGGGTTATGAACCCTCCAGGGGTCCTCCTTCAGCAGGCCAAGTTTCCCCCCCGCCCCGTGAAGCCCCTTTCTTTGCACCCTTCTCATCTTCATTACCTTCTTACTTGATTGGAAGGCAAAGATCACATAGGCCTGGATTGGATAATAACCTATATCAGCAGTTTACATGGGGTTTCTTAATGGATTGTGTTCAAAGTCGAATTTATTTATGAGTCTTGTTCTTTGAGGAAGTACTCAGGCACCCTATTAGCTTTGTTTGAAGTCTCATCAGTGCACGGCTGGTTTTGGGGGTGCAATGTAGGCAGGGTGGGTAACCACAGATGTGGCGGTTTATGGACCTGTTTGTCTGATAGGGAATGGTTAGATGGCCTCATTCAGTTCCTAGATAACCACAGCCTCTCTGTCATCTCCCTCACACATTTCTTTTTCTTTTGATGTTTTTTTTTCTCTACTAACCATCAAATATATTTACTAACCACTTTGAGAATCTCATGAAAAACAAAGACTTAAGAAAATGCATGACAGTGGGCAGAAATGATTCATGTGGGAATGCTCAGAGACTTTCCCTGGTGGGATCCACAGTCAAGTGAAGCAATTTTTCTCTCCCTCCAAAATACACCTTTTTGCAGAAGAGAAGCTAATTTGATGCAAATAAAAAAGGTCTTAGAGAGAAAGGAAAGAATGGATGGGGAGAAGGGAAAATAATTAAAAAAAAGTTAAAAATGTTTTGATTATTAATTATTAATAATTAAATTAATTAATTATTATGTATTATTTTTACAGGCATTCAAGAGAATTAATCAAATCAAGGTTATTGTGGTATCTATCATCTCAGGCATTTATAATTTATTGTAATTTCTCATTTATTACAATCATTCAGTACAATTCCACCCTTCCAGTTATTTTAAAGTGTACCCTAACTTACTGTTGCTTATAGTCACTTCATTGTGCTATCAAATATTGTTCACTCTATTTTTGCACCCACTAACCATCCCCACTTTCTTTCCCCCTCTCTGCCTTTCCAGCCTCTGATAACCAGCATTCTACTTTCTATCACCATGAGATCAATAATGTTCAATATTTAGTTCCCACATATGCTTGAGAACATGGAAGATTTGTCTTCCTGTGCTTGTCTTATTTCACTTAACATAATGTACTCCAGTTCCACCTATATTGTTGCAAATGGCGGGATTTCAGAGAAAACTGTTTGGGCAGTGGAAGAGTGATAGAGCCACCTTTTTTCTTGAGGGTTTTGAGGAGAGAGTGCAAGAAAGGAGCAAAGTGAGCAGGAAAACAGAGGTATCTTAGTGTTTTTGTGCATTTGTGTTTGAATCCCTTTGAGTAATATGAGTAAAACGCAGTGTTTCTTCACTATTTCTTCTTAATTTTGGCTGTTGGATTGTAAGGCTCTGAGACTACATCACATTATGGGTCCATATGCAAGTCTGTAAGCTGAGCATGGGGAAATTGTGGGCCACACTCCCCCCGCCTACCTGTGAACTCTGGGTTAAGAATGTCTGTTTTGGGATCTAGATTCCTGCCAAAATCCCTGTACTCATCTCCTTTTTACCACTTTCCTATTCTTCAATCTTTTCCATGTATTATAGCCCCACTGCTCTTAAAATGCAAATTGGATTACTTCATTTCCTCACTATGTCCTTTTAAAGTCTTCCTTATTTGCATAAATGTTGTGGGTTGCATAGTGTACCCATCCCCCCAATTTATATATTAAAGTCCTAACACACAATACTTCAAAATGTGACTGTATTGGAAAATAGGGTCTTTTAAAGATAATTAAATCAAGATGAAGTCATCAGGGTGGACGCTGATCCAATAGGACTGGTCTCTTTATTTTTAATTTATTTTTATTTATTTTATTTTTTGCAGTTTTTGGCTGGGGCTGGGTTTGAACCCGCCACCTTCAGCACATGGGGCCGGTGCCCTACTCCTTTGAGCCACAGGTGCCGCCCTTTATTTATTTATTTTTTGAGATAGTTTCACTCTATTACCCAGGCTAGAGTGTCGGGTCATTGTCATAGCTCACAGCAACCTCAAACTTGTGGGCTCAAGTGATCCTCTTGGCTCAGCCTCCCCAGTAGCTGGGACTACAGGCATCCTATAGTTTTCTCTCCAGATTGGGAAAACATATTTGCAAGCCATATAGCTGATGAGTGTTTAAGACCCAAAATTTATAAAGAACTCATACAACTCAATCATACAAAATGACTTGATTAAAAAATGGGCAAAGGGCCAGAATAGACTTTTCTCAGCAGAAGACTAAAAATGACCAACATTTATCTGAAAAGGTGCTCAGCATTAATCATTAGGGACATGCAATTCAAAACCACAATGAGGTACCACCTCACATCCGTCTGGATGGCTTTTATCAAAAAGTCAAAAGAAAACAAATGTTGGCACGGGTATGGAGGAAAGGGAACACTTGTATCTGTTGGTGGGATGTAGATTGGTGTGATTGTTATAAGAAATAGTATGGAGGCTTATAAAGAAATTAAAAATAGAACTACCACATGACCCAGCAATGCCTCTTCCGGGCATATACTCAAAAGGAAATGAAATCACCAGCTTGTAAAGATATCTGCCCTCCCAGGCTTATTGCAGCACTATTCACAAGAGCCAAGATATGGAAACAACCCAAGTGTCAGCTGATGGACAAATGGATGAAGGAACTCTGGTATATATACGATTATAGATGCATGCAATGCAGTATTATTCAGCCTTCAAAAAGAAGGAGAACCTGCCATTTCATAGCACTTAGGACATTATGCTAAGTGAAATAAATCAGACATAGGAAGAAAAATATTGCATGAACTTACTGACATGGGGAATCTAAAAAAACCCATCAAATATACAGAGCTAGAAAATAAAACTGGTGTTGGCAGAAGGAGTTAGAGAGGTGGGGGCAGAGGATTCAGCACATATGTGGCATGAACAAGTCTCAACATCTAATGTACAACGTTAAGACTGTGTTTGAAATTCCCGCACAATGAGTAGATTTTGTTTTTGCCGCAAAAACAGACAAATGGGTAAAGAGATGACGGATAGGTTGGTTTGCATCACTATAGTAACCATTTCACTATCCATGTGTAACCTTCAACATCATGTTGCATACTTTAAATATGCACAGTAAAATTTATTAAAAAATTAAGACACAGGGAGAAGATGACCTTTCTGGAAGCCAAGGAAAGAGGCCTTGGGGAAAAAAAATGATTCTATAATTTTGAGAAAATAAATATCTGTTGTTTAAGCCACCTAGTCATGGGACTTTGTCATGGCAGCCCTAGCAAACTCACACAGTCAGCAAAACGCCCTTCCCATCATCATTTCCTTTTCTTTTTCTTTTTTTCTGTTCCTGGAATGGCTCGTGGTTTCCGTGTTGTTAGGACTTTTCTGCCCTGTGCTTTCATACCCCGCCTCACACCACTTCACCTGTGTAACTCTGACTCATCCCCCTGATCTCTGTTCATCTGTCCAGCTTCCTAGATTTGTTCAGCAATGCACTGCAAGCCGGTTGTAGTGACATTTGGATGACTATTGGGCACAATAGTTCTTCTGGCCCAGAGCATAAATGGGGCCAGCATGCTGAAGTCCCCTGACATTCAGTTTCTTGACAAAGTGCTTTTTTGTTCATTGTATGTATTCTAAGGTGTGTGAAAGAGAGGCAGTTTGCCCACGATTCAGGTGTTAACTCATTGCCTTGTGTGTGGCACCTGTTGGTTGGTGAGTGAACTGTTGTGGTTTACCTGGAAGATGAAGTTCTGACTGCTGCTGATTGGATTAGCACTGAGCCTCCCCCCACCCCCAACTTGGGTCTCATTTTATTACCTAATTCCCATGATGGCCTGGTTATTCGTGGTTATTGCACCTTAGTAAATCATAAAGCTCAGCAAAAGACAGTCTAATGAAGACAAAGGGGACAAATACCTTTGTTTCTATTTGTTTTACCTGAAATAACCACAGTTAAGGACTTACAACATAGGCTTTCTGGAAATAAGCTGATCTTATGAGCTGAATTACTGCTAAGCAATTATTGCTGCTGGTAAAAAGAATCCAGCTGGGGTCTGTGATTCCAAATGTGTCATTTGTTCTCAGGATTAGGCATTTGGTTGTTAGTTTTTAACTTGAGAGCATCTTTAGAATTTGCTCCTGATGGGCACATGCTAACTCCCATCACCAATTAGGGGCTATTAGCACAGGGCCATTGGTGTGACATGGTATGTGCAGTCCGCTGGTAGAAGATAAAATTCTTTCAGTTACTAGTATTTATTTGGTATTAGGGCTGTTTGATTAGACAAAATAATAAGCCACTATCTCCTTTTATTATAATGAACTGTGTTCTCGTTTGTCTTTTTCATTTGATTGGGAGATCTTTGAGGAAAAGAAATAGATCTTCTGCATTTTTCAAATGAATTTCATTTTTGAGGCAGAGTTTCACTTTGTTGCCATTGGTAGAGGCCGTGGCATCATAGCTCACAGCCACCCCTAACTCTTGGGCTCAAGCCATCCACTTGCCTGAGCCTGCCGAGTAGCTAGGACTACAGGAGCCCACTACAATGCCTGGCTATTTTTAGAGACATGGTCTCAATCTTGCTCAGGCTGGTCTCAAACTCCTAAGCTCAGACAACTCACCTGCCTTGGTCTCCCAGAGCGATTACAGGTGTGAGCCACAATACCCAGCCTTCAGTTAATTTTTAATTGCAACTTGAAACGCTTTATTGTCTCTGAAACTCCCTTGCTGGTTAGAGCATGATGTAGTGGGTATGAGCTGACCAAGCTGGAGATGCTGGGCTTTGGCTGAGAGTAGCCTGATTCCTGGCCTGCACACCCAGGCCGATTGTCCCTTGCTCAGCCTCACACCACACATTGCAGTCAATGTTTTTGTAGTCTCCTCCGTCTACGGCTGATTCTTTATCCCGGGTGCTGAACACAAGCTTGATGAAGGAGTAAGTGAGAGTATGTCTGAATGCCTCTAGCTCTTGTGCTGTTTTTTTGAGTTTCCTGCCACTGTAATCATTCCTTTGGGATCTGAGTATTATCTAAGAGGACCCAAACAAAAATCCCTTCCCTGGGAAAGACGTCATTGTCTTCCTTTAGCATGTTGGCAGAGAATAGGTGTTACAAAGAATGAGGCAACATGGAACAGGTGCAATCTGCCATGAGAGGGGAGGGGCCCTCCTCAGGATGCTGGGCTAGAATGCATTGCTGGTGAGGTCTCTGGGTGACTGGGAACAGTATGGGAAGTTTGACCACTGGGGAAGTTTAGGATGTTACCGAAGGGAGAGCTAAAAAGGACAGGAGGGGTTGCCAGCGACCAATCACAAGCTTCAAGGTTATGCACAGGGAACCCTATTTTTCCTGCCCACAGCAAAGGTTATTCCTGTCTTGTATAACATCATGAGTGGAATAAAAACTTACTCACTACATGTGAGTTATTTGGTAGTTTATGAGAGTCCCAGCTTCCTAACTTACCCTCTGCTTTAGGAACCCCTATAACAGAGGATCAAGATCATTACTGGAAATAAAAAATCAAACCACCAGCCACCACCACCAAATCCCAGGAAATACCCTAGGAAATACCAAGCTTGTAGAAGCAGTCACCAGCTCTTGAGGGAGGCACTGGGAGGACAATTTCCTGGCCAGCATGAAGATGTTTGGCTGCCCAGAGACAAGCCCTCAAGCAGCTGCAGGCGTTAATGAGATAAGATGGGTTGGTCATTAGCAAGCAGGTGTTATACATTGGACATTTGTGGTGCGGGAGGGTGGGAGACAAGCCTGGGGAGAAAGAGCATGTACTGATCATTAAGTTCTTGTGCGTGGGCCCCCACACCTGTTGTATAATGCTTCAATAAAAGGCCTGGCAGAGGTGACTCAAGGCTTTCCCTGGAATATGGGAAGCCCCCCTCTTGCAGGAATTTGTACCTACAATCCATGGTCCCGGCTGGTTTGATTTGTATGGCAACGGGGTGCCCACAGTGGGCGCCAACATTGTTAGCTTATTGGGAGGGCACTCGTAAACCAAAAGCTTACTTGCTTTACTGTGTATGGAGCATAAGTGACAAATAATGGTAGGAACTTGCACACACACTTCACAGTTTATAAAGCATATTCACATACATCACTCAATATTCCGATATAAAGCAAGTGGGTCAGTTGTTAGCCTCCATTTTCAGATATGGATGGTAAAGCCTGGAAAAGTCTTTTGATCTGCATATGTTTGTGACTGGTAGATGGTGATGGTGGAGGGTAAGACCAGAACAAAGGCCTTCCTGACTTAGGATCTGTGTGATCTTCTGGGCCAACCTGCCTTGTACGTCATTTCCCAGGAGAGAGGCATGGGCTTGCTCGTCCAGGGCTTCTGCTGCCTGGCCATCCTGACCTAAACATTTTCAGAATTACTTCTCACATTCCAATTTGCCCTTGTCAGTGTTAGTTGTTTAAATAAAGGTTGGGGCTGATAGGGAGTGAGTAAATTATGGTTTCTATTTCTCAAATCTGGTGATTTTGAAGATTTTCTTCTCTATAGTTGAGGCTATATTATTTATACAGTGTCTTAGTTTAGGGACAGAAACAGATTACAATGCTGAGAGGTATTTATGCTGTTTATAGTAATTTGAAGTCTTTTTATTGTATTGACCATACTGTGAGTCTTGGGTCCTGGTATTCTTAGAAAGAAAAATTACTCATGGAAATACATGGCACCTATTACCAGCAAGTACTTTAATACGCTCCATAAGGCATATAGGTGGCTCTCACCACTATCAGCTCTGGTTACTTCAAATAATAATTGTTATTAGTTTTTAATAATGAGTGATACTTACTGTGCCTCATCTGTGGGCCAGGCATATAGTGCTAAACATGATGTATGTATTATCCCAATTCTGAAACCATCATATAAAGTAGATATGACCTCCATTTTATTAGTAATGGCATCAGAGAGGCTAAGTGACTTATAAAGGCCCTAAAATTAAGTCAGTTAAAATTTGTCAGTTTCACTCTTATATCTGAAATGTCAGTAATAGATGATTCCATGCATAGAAAGTTTTAAAACTGTACAGAATTTTATTAATTTTTCTTGTACACCATGGTTGATCGATTGAAGACCTTTCCCAGTAAATGTGTTAATTATGGAGGCATTCTGAGCATGTGAAATTCCTGAGGCCTCTATTCCAAAGGTGGTAGGAACGTGCAGTGGCCAGAGCTGGGAGCATTTCTTTGGCAGAGGTGACTGTGGTAAGGTGAGCAGAACTGTCCCGTGCACCTCTGACCGTACATGGGCCCAGCTGAGCTCCCCTTGTTGGTTAGTTGAACTTCCCATTTCCTTTATCACTGCTGGATCAATGAATTGAAAATGTTCATGCATCTTCTAAAAGGTAGATTTAGATATAACCTTAGATAATGTACTTCAGGGAGACACACTTGCTCTTTAAATTAGAGTCTCAGGTTTGTTCCCAGTAACTGCTAGCCTTCTTTTCTATATGAGTAATTTCTCACAGGAAGTGACTGAAGTCTTTGGAACATCTGGCTTAAGACACAGCACAGCTGCTTAGGACAAGTTGTGCTGGTGAGGCAGCTATGGTGTGTAGGTATAGTGAGCTTGGCATGGAGTTAAATGCCAGGTCTGCATCCTAGCTTTACCAGGGAGCCAGTCTATGACTGTTATTTAACCAGTTTGCAAAGTCACCTAACTTAATAGCCTTGATATCCTTAATTTGAACTTGCCTATGTAACCCAAGTTTTGGCTACAAATTCTCCAGCATTCTGGAGTTACCATATAAATAAAGTGTCTTGATTTCTTAACTCACACGGTGTGAGTATGTTGTCACCAGCATTTTTATTTGAGAAAACTTCCTTTCTTGGCAGAGAGCATGGGAGAGCTTAGGATTCTCCTGATACCGGTTATAATGAAATCTGTTTCTTTCCCGCCTCTCTTTAGAATGTTCTGAAAAATATCCCTCATACCCAATAGTCATGTGTGGTGGATGTATTTCATGAATATTTGGGAGTAATAGAGAATGCATGGAGTTATTACATCCCAATACAGAGAGAAGTAAGTAACAAAGTTGAATATTAGACATCATTATGGTCAAAAGTTCCCATGGCCATCTCTACCCATGGGAACTTTTTCAGGTCCCTGCCAACCTGTGGCTTAAGTCGTTTCTTTCTCCCATATCAGAGTAGCCCAAATCTGTCTTCCCCATCTTGCAGGTGAATATAAAACAGTTTCAACAGTTCATTATAGAAGGCAATTTAATTCTTCCATTTTTAAACCTTTCCCTCCTGGGATATGTCCAAGATGGGGTTGGTGAAGCTTACCTTTAATAACCAGACAAGTTTAGTTAAGGTGAACAGGAGAAATAGTCTAGTACACAGAATTCTTTTTTATTTTGTTGGCTTGTTTTCCTAGTGATTGGTTTACTCTATGAATATGTGAACCTTGCTCTCCCCACAATTCATGCTTCATGCAGTAGACAGAACGGTTACTCTGAATGCAAGCGAGATTGTATCTCCTCCTTTAATTAAAGCTTTTCATAGCTCAGAGTAAAATGTGAAGTTCGCAACTGCTGCTGTTTTGGTTCTCCCTCTGACCTGCCGTGATCCTTCCCTCACTGTGCTCCAGCCACACTGCTTCTTTGGACCTGCCAAGTTCCTTACCAGCTCAGGGCCTTTTTGGTTCCTTTAGGCAGCCTCCAACTTCCCTCACTTCCTGCTGGCCTCTGCTTGAATGGTTTGGAATCAGGGAGGCCTTCCATGATCACTCTGTAAAATTACACCCTTCTGCTGTTCTTTCATACTAACATTATTATTTAATTATTCGTATAATTATATGTTTGCTTGTTTGTCTCCCCCACACTAGAATGTAAAGCCCTATGAGGGACACTACAAAAGTTTTGAGATGCACAAAATTTCAGAAAATAACTTTGAATATTATATTTTCTCAAAATAATTGCTATGACATTCTATGCATTTCTGCATTCTCACGAACCATTTCTGAAAACCCTCTTTCCATTCATTTTCTTCGAATGCTGTAAGCCTTCCTAAGGGCTGGAGAGGTTTCTTCTGCACATGTGACTTTTACTGTAGGGAACAAGAAATAACTAGATGGGGCCAGGTCAGGACTGGAGGGTGGACGAGTTGTAAGTTTAACCTCTGTTAAACTGAACAGTGATGTTGGCTGTGAGGGTGGACGCTCTGTCTTGGCGCAAGATGGGCTCCCACAATCCTGTCCTTGGCTGTGGTTCTTGAAGCTTCCTGAAAACTCTTGGCAGACACACTGCCGTGTGCCACTGAGCGGTGACTGACAGTCCTTTGTTCCTCCAGAGCAACAGTAGTGACATGACCGTTTTTAGAGAAGAAAGTTGCCATCGTTTTCTTTCCAACGTTTTGGGGTCACTTCACTTTTGTTGGTGGATTTTCATGGGGAAAACCCACACTGTTGACTGACACTTATTCTCTGGATCAGACTGGTAAACCCAGGTGTCATCCCCAGCGACAATGTCAGAAACACATCCAGACGCTCCTCTGTGGGATCTGACCAGTCTTTCTTACCCTGTCCAACAGGAACGTGCATTTGCTCATCCGTCAGACTGTGAGGTACCATTGGGATGAAACTTTCCTGATAATCGTGCAGGATTTGGACACTGCCAGCAGTCCCATCTGCCATGCCACTTCAGTGTCCTCACATGTCACTGATCGTTTCCGTCAGCTATTTTTCCCACAGTGGCGATGTTTTCCTCAGTCACCGCGGTCCCTGGATGCTCACTTCTCTCCTTGTCTTTCAGTGAAGTTTGGCCTCGTCTAATTTCTTGAAACCACCAAAACATTGTCGTGTGGGAAGGAGTAAGGTTCCCAAAAGCCTGTTGCAACAATCAAGGCTCTGAGACTTATTTAATCCATTTTTAAAATCATAGAAAATCTTCGCCTGACAGTGCTGTCTTCCCAGCTGCACAGCCAACGCCACCTGAATATGCAGAGACAGAAACAAACGGAGCCTCCCAGCCACACGGGCAAGTTGAAACTTGCAGGAGTGAATCTGAAAGGACACTGTTGACTGGGTTTCTTGGAAGTGAAATCATGGACCATAACACAGTCTATGTCAAAACTCTCGTAGTGACGTTCATGAGAAAAGACTTGTGTTACTTTGTATGAGAATAGAGCCGAGTGCTCTTGCTGCGTCTTCCTGTAACAGCACCGTGCACATAAGAAGGCTTGATCCATTATTTGTGGAGTGAGTGAATATATACACCCAATAAATATTTCCTGAGCACCTACATGCACCAGAGTCTGTGATACCCATCTCTGCAGTTTGTACATGAGAATCAGTTATGCAAAGATCCTTCTTTAAAAGCAATGTACTCCCTAAATGGAAAGCATTGTTACCTCACATTTTCCATCTCCTTTTTCTCCCCCTCCCCCACAACACATCTAGGTGCCAAAGAGGTCCGTTGTCCTGTATCAGGAATTGCTAAGCTTTTCTGTAAATGTTCTAGGTTTTGTGGGTCATATGGTCTCTGTCTCAGCCATTCAGTGCCCCTTGGCTGTTGCAGCCTCAAAGCAGCCTCAGGCCGCACAACAAGGAAGGAACATGGCTGTATTCCAGAAATCTTGGGCCCGTGAGCCCTTTTTGCCAAGAATAAAAGTTCTTTCACACACCAACCCAAAGGTCCCTCGAAGCACAGACAATACCTTTCCTATAGTCATTGACATTCACGAGAGAGTAGTTTCTGTTTATCACGAACCAATTTCCATTTCTAGCAGTGGAATTAGTGGAATTAGCAAAATGTCAGAGGGAAAATCACCCTGAAGGAGAAGAAATTTTTACAGCCAACCTCAAATTACATTTATTACGTTTGAATAAGGCCCACCCTATTCCTGAATAAGAGAAGAGTCAATCTTAAAAATATTTTTCTTTTTTTTTTTTTGAGACAGAGTCTCACTCTGTTGCCCCAGGCTAGAGTACCACAGCCTCATAGCTCACAGCAACCTCAAACTCCTGGGCTCAAGTGATCCTTCTGCCTCAGCCTCCTGAGTAGCTAAGACCTTAGGTTTCCATCATAGGGCACTGCTAGTTTTTCTATTTTTAGTGGAGATGGGGTCTCACTCTTGCTCAGGCTGATCTTGAACCTCTGAGCTTGAGCAATCCTCCCCGCCTCAGCCTCCCAGAGTGCTGGGATTCTGGGAATGAGCCACTACGCCTGGCCTAATCTAAAAAGTCTTAAATGGGACAACCACCAAATCATTCTAACTCCCACTAAGTTCCAAGCGGTGTGCAAAGTCAACCTTGGTTTCACGATTACATTTTAATATACCTGTACCATCTGATGACTTTAGGGCTTCACTGACCGAGACTGTCACACATCTCAGAGGAAGTGTGTCTCTAACTCCCAGGCTGCGATGCCATCCTGGTGCTGGGTGGCTACACCTCAGTTTCAAGTTCTGTGCTGTTTACTGTTTACTGCTCATGGCTTTATCTGACGGCATAAGCTGTGCTTGGCGAGCACGCTTGATAACACCACTGAATTTCAACATCTGCAGACTGCCGCAGACCTTTGTAGCCATGGGAGAAATTGTATTAATTTAATTGTTAGGTCACAGATAGTCAGCATGTTCCATATGTTCAGCGTCTTATTCCAGCTCTGTTCATTTGGAACAACTGATATCTGGCAGAGCCAGAGCAATATTTATGTGGCTACTCAATATATATGTGGATATGTGTAGTGTTTTTTTTTGCAAAAAATGCTCAGGGGAAAAAGAACTGGTGAGTCAAAGCATTTCACAAAACTGAATTTCCACATATAGGGTTCAGAGCAAATGTGGCTTATTAGTAAGACGCTATTGTATTCTGGTGACCAAAATGAAAACCATATTTAAGGAATGTTCCATTGCTTTTTCAGGATTCCAAGTTCAGTCTGGACTGTTTGTTACTATTTTTTTTAATGTTTATTCTTCTTGAGTGATAATCAGCTTTTAAAATGATGTCTCTTGATGAAATTTTGAATAGTAATACAATACTACGTTAGAGATTTGGTTGCTTTGATTTGATACAGAGTGGATTTTCTTCTCACAAAGAGAAGGAAAACACAGTTTAGAAGTACATGCTTGGTGACAATCTGGGAGACTAGAAAGGCTGTGCCCCAAAGGAACATTTAGTTTGGAACAGTCGTCCTGTCCAGTCAGAGGGGAAAGGTGGAAATGGAATTTTTTTTTTTTTTTGGAAATTTGGCTAAGAAATAATTTTGTAGCTTAAATAAAATCAGTAAAAAAATTATTCCAAGGAATTGTAAAGGTATTGGTTGGCCTCATCTTTTTTTTTTCCTTTGGCTTGTTGCATTAGTTCTTTACCAAGGAGGGAACGTTTTTAATTTTATAGCTCAGGAAAGAAATGTTTGTGGAAACCTAACCATAAGATTACGAATACGTGAACTTCACTTGGGTGTTTACTGTCAAACTCATCACTCACACATTTCCAACTGTGTTCATTTCTCTTTATCTCCCTTTTTTCGTTTTATACTTCTGTTTCTTTCCTTTGTCCTCTCTTTCGCATTCTCCTTTTTTGCTGGCTTGAATCTGTTATTAAAAATAGTAACATTAGACTAATATTTAGTTTGAAAATGAGATTTTAACATAACTAGATCATTCACATAGTGTGGGCATTAAATGCAAAGCCAAATAGTTTAGTTCCATGAACACATGCCCTTCCTATTTCTGGAATAAGATATATTACGTAAAACCCTGATTGTTTTTCCTTTTTACATCCAAGTTAGCTCCATTAGGTTAGTATCAGCAGATGGGTTTAATTTGAGTATTTTTTCACTTTGGACCACCTCTTGCTTTTTCCTCAGAGCCAAAATGAGAGTGGCCCCATAGAAGGGATTGCATAAATGCTACTCATTAGGGTTACTTGAGAACTTGGGTGGATGTACCCAGTTGCTAATAAAATTAGAAAAATTAGTAATAATGAAGTTAATCATAAATCCTATAAAACTTCTTTTTCATATTATTGGGTATTATGATAAGAGCTAATGATATATTTTGATTACAATCTGGAATTTAAATTCTAGGGTAGATTATTTTTAACCAGGCCTTTCAACACATTTAAAATAACATATTCATTCTCATTTCAATGTAGAGATTTAACAACATTTTCATTTTTATTATTTAATTCGTATATCAGGTCAACCTTTGAGACGTATGTCCCCTAATTTGCTGACAAAGGATCCTTTAAAGAGTGATTCAATACCTTGCCTAGTGGGAGTGAAATTGGAATTGGAAACCAGGTATTCAAAGTGACTACTAGCTTGTGACTTTGAAAGCATACTGTGTAAATTTGTCTGTTTTGTTTCAGAATGAATCTGAAGTAGTAGCTTCTCTAGTCTAGATCAAATCTAATGAGAACATTTGAAATAATTAAAATACTACATTCCTGTTATGTACAGTTACCTACACATAAAATGCTACTAAAAGCTACAATGGAAAAAAGCTGATGATATATATATCATCTTAAACAAAACAGAAAAATAGATTCAATTGGACTTTCCATGTTGAAAACTATTTCTTTTTTCTTATTTACAAATTTTATTTTTTTTTAGAGACAGAGTCTTACTTTGTTCCCTCAGTAGAGTGCTGTGGCATCACAGCTCACAGCAACCTCCAGCTCTTGGGCCTAGGTAATTCTCTTGCCTCAGCCTCCTGAGTAGCTGGGACTACAGGTGCCCGCCACAACACCCGGCTAGAAAACTATTTCTTGAGTCATGCTGTTGACATTAAATTTAGAGATATCTATGTTCGACATCGCTGCTGTGCTCTGGCATCTGACTCTCATCTGTTCCCTCTGGCCATACGAGAGGGACAGTTCTCTGCTGCAGTGAAGCTAGCTATGGCCTTGCACCTGCTGCTGCCAATGAAGCAGGAGAGGAAACATCGGAGTGGAACTTTTAAGAGCTGGGTGTGTTTCCTTGTGTTCTCTTTCTTTCATTTTGGCAGTGATGGAGGTACATGCTGAGATTCAGATGCCATCAAACTGAAGCTGCGAAGGATGCCTGACCAACATACGGAGGACAGCTGCCCTGGAGAGCATCCTGGACCAGCCACAGGCTCTGCTTGAGCAAGAAACAAACTTCTGCTGTTTTATGTCCCTGAAATTTTGGCATTGTTAGTTACTGTAGCAATCTAGTCTAACCTGACCAATTCAAGACAGAACTGCATATATTGAGCTAACACAGCTTTTTTGACTTCCAAAAGGTTCCCACTAGGTCATAGAATGCTACCATTCCTTTTCAGGATGGCATTTTCTTCCTGCAGCACCCTAAAAATCAATATTCTTAAATAGCATGGCCATAATATCATAGAGTTATTGAATAAGTTTTTGGAGAGTTTGGAATAGTCAAGGACAAGTTCAAAAAAAATTTTAAATTATTCTTTCAATAAGATTAAGCCAATTACAGTTGATCCTTGAACAACATGGGTTTGAGCTGCAAATCCACTTATACATGGATTTTCTTCTGCCTCTGCCACCCCTGAGACAGCAAGACCAACCCCTTCCCTTCCCCTTTCTCCTCAGCCTACTTATTGTGAAGATGATGACGACCATTATCATGATCCATTGCCACTTAGTAGATAGTAAGTGTATTTTCTCTTTCTTAAGATTTTTGTAGAAACATTTTCTTTTCTCTAACTTTACCGTAAGAATATAGTGTGTAATACATATAACATACAAAATAAGTGTTAATTGATAATGTATATTATTGGTAAGACTGTTGGTCAAAAGTAGGCTATGAGTAGTTAAATTTTGGGGGAGTTAAGAGTTATGTGTCAATTTTCTACTGCACAAAGGTTGGTTCAATGGTCAGGTGCAGTAGTTCATGTCTGTAATCCTGGCACCTTGGGAGGATGAGGTGGGAAGAACAGGAATTTAAGACCAGACCAGCCTGAGCAACATAGCAAGACCCTATCTCTACAAAATATAAAACAATTTAGTGGTGTGGTGTTGGCACCTATAGTCCCAGCTCAAGGAGAATCACCTGAACCTAGGAGTTTGAGGCTTTCATGTACTATCATGAAGCCACAGCACTCTAGCCCAGGATGACAGAGTGAGACCTTATCTCACACACACACAACAAAGGTTAGTGTTCTTAACTTCCGTGCTATTCAGGAGTCAACTGAGGTTTGCTTTTTGAGAGTTAAAAAAAAAAATCTAACCAACTTTTCAATTGCATCTTACCATTAATCCCAAATAACTTCTCTTTTAATGTAAAGTCTATATGCATATGAACCAGCTCAAAGTTGAGTGATCTTTGATACTGAGATTGTGCTTGTTTTGGGGTACATGAACCACTCAAATTTAATTGATAAGTGTGAGTGTTTTGACTGTTTCAGTGACTGACCAGTCATTCTCCCCTCTCTCTCTCCCTCCTCAGGCTTCCCTATTTCCTGAGATGGAAAACTATTGAAATTAGGCCAGTTAATAAGCTTATACTGGCCTCCTACTGTTCAATTGGGGAGTCACACGTCTCTCACTTTAAATCAAAAGTTAGAATAAGTTTAGGGAGGAAGGCATATCAAAATGTGTGATAGGCCAAAAGCCAGGCAACTTGCTAGTTAGCCAAGTTATAAATGCAAAGGAAAAGTTTTTGAAGGAAATTAAAAGTGACTACACAAATGATAAGAAAGTAAAACAGCCTTTTTGCTGATAGGGAGAAAGTTTTAGTCATCTGGATAGAAGATCTGACCAGCTGTAACATTCTCTTACCCCAAAGCCTAATCTAGAGCAAGGCCCTAACTCTCTTCAGTTCTCTGGGGGCTGAGAGAAGTGAAGAACCCATAGAATAGAAGTTCAGAGCTAGCAGAAGTCGGATCATGAGATTTAAGAAAAGAAAGCATCTCTAGACTATAAATGTGCAAGGTGAAGCAGCCCAAGCTGATACAGAAGCTGCATCAAGTTATCCCAGAAGATGTAGCTAAGATTATTGATGAAGGGGGCTACACCAAACAACAGATTTTTCAATGTAGATGAAACAGGTTTCTATTGGAAGAAGATATCATCTGGGATTTTCCTAGCTAGAGAGAAATCAATGCCTGGTTTCAAAGATTTAAAGCAAGTCAGGTTGACTCTCCTGTTGGGGGCTAATGTGGCTGGTGACTTTAAGGTGAAGCTCATTTACCATTCTGAAAAACCTAGGGCCCTTTAGAATTTTGCTAAATCTATTCTGCTCATGTTCTATAAGTGGAACAACAGAGCCCCAGTGACAGCCCATCTGTTTACAGCATGGTTTACTGGATATCTTAAGCCTCTTTTTTGACCTACTCCTCAGAAAAGAAAAAGGTTGCTTTCACCATATTACTCTTCACTGAAGATGAACCTGGTCACCCCAGAGCTCCGGCAGAGACATACAAGATTAATGTTTTCACTCCCGCGGGTACAACACTTATTCTATAGGCTATGAATCAAGGGGTAATTTTGACTCTCAAGTCTTATTACTGAAAAAATACATTTTATAAAGATGTGATTTTCATAGATAGTGATTCCTCTGATGGATCTGTGCAAAGTCAGTTGAAAATGTCTGGGAAGGATTCAGCATTCTAGACACCATTAGGAACATTCATGATTCATAGGAGGAGGTAACAACATCAACAGTAACAGGAGTTTGGAAGAGTTGATTCTGGTCCTCATGGATGACTTTGAGCAGTTCAAGACTTCAGTGGAGGAGCTAACTGCAAATGTGGTAGCAATAGCAAGAAAACTAGAATTAGCGGCAGAGCCTGGATCTCTGACTGGACTGTTAACAATCTCACAGTAAAACTCGAATAGATGAGGAAGTGCTTCTATGTTGAGCAATAAAGGTGGTTTCTTGAGATGGATTCTCCTCCTGGTGAAGGTGCTGTGAGTGTTGTTGAAATGACAGCAAGGGATTTAGAATAGTTCATTCTTACCTGCTAAGCAGTGGCAGGATTTGAGAGGACTGACTCTAGGTTTGAAAGAAGTTCTATTTTGGGTAAAATGCTACCGAGTAGCATCACATGCTCCAGAGAAATGTTTAGCAAAAGGAGGGGTCAACTGATAAACAAACTTTATTGTTGTCTTGTTTTAAGAAATGGCCAAGGCCACTCCAGCCACCACAGTGATCAGTCAGCAGCCATCTGCATGGAGGCAAGACCCTCCACTGGCAAAAAGATTATGACTCGCTCAAGGCTCAGATAAATCATTAGCATTTTCATCAGTAAAGCATTTTTAGTTAAAGCCTATGTGTCTTTAAACATATTGCTATTTCACACTTTAAAGACTACAGTATATTGTGAACATACCTTTGATATGCACTGAGAAGTTAAAAGGATTTGGTGACTTGCTTTACTGTGATACTCTATTGCAGTGGTCTAGAATTGAACCTAAAATATCTCTGAATTATGCCTGTGATGTCTTTAAGCCTTCACTAAGTATATCTCTCTTTTTTGAGAGACAGAGTCTTACTGTTGACCAGGCTATAGTGCTGTGGCGTCAGCCTAACTCACTGCCACCTCAAATTCCTGGGTTCAAGTGATTCTCTTGCCTCAGTCTCCTCAGTAGCTAGCACTATAGGTGCTCACCACAATGTCTGGTTAATTTTTCTATTTTTACTTGAGATGGGGTTTCACTCTTGCTCAGGCCGGTCTCAAACTCCTGAGCCCAAGCAGTCCACCTGCTTCAGCCTCCCAGAATGCTGGGATTACAGGCACGAGCCAGTTTGCCCAGCCCACTAAATATATCTTTAACTCAGTGTTTCTGCAAATGGATTCCAAAATCAAGGCAACATAATTTTCTTTAAAAAATTCTTACAAATTTTATAAAAATATCTGACTCGGGGAATGTATTGCTAGAAGCCCTGATGTTTAAGCTTTCTTAGCTTAAATCATTTCCCTAGGCATAAGCAAAAGAGGCTGAGAGAAGATTGGGGCCAGGAAAGGAGGCTTCAGCAAGAGAAAAGCTGGTGAAAGCTGAGGTTGGGCAGAGTTTTAAGGAAGAAGCAGCCATCAGTAGCATATTCCACAGAGAACCTAAGCAAGTTAAGGACTGGAAAGCATCCTGGTGGGGCACCGCTGACCTCAGTGTGCATGAGCAGTTATTCAATTAATTTGCGTCTCCTCTTCTGCTCCATCTGGAAGAGCTCCTGAAAGCTATAAAAGTAGGGAAGATGGTGTTCTCTGATGGCAAAAATGATGAGATATCTTAAGATAAAGGAAGATTCATGAATTTGGGTTATTGGGAATGTGTCCTAAGGAAGTTCGGGAAATAATTCTATTAAAAAGAAGACCATTATCCTGTTTGAATAGAGAACCCTGGGGGCCTGGTAGTTGCTATCCACAAAAGCAGCCCCACCGGTTCATGTATTGAACAAGGATTTGTGGGTTTAGCTCTACGACAATCCACCAGTATTATCTTTTCCATTTCCAGAAGTCTCATTTGGGTTCTTTTTCCTTCTCCTTGTGCCCATGTTTTCCTCTCTAGTCTTAAACATATGAGTCATAGTTTTAATAGTTACTTTAATGTCTTTTTCTGCAAATATCATCATCTCTACAATTTATGGATCTGTTTCTTCTGTTTGATTTTTCTCCTGGTTGTAGTTATATACTGTTGGAAAGTTTTGATGGGACGCTAGAGTTTTAGGTTGTTGGGTGTTAGATTTTGTCACATGCCTTTAAAGGCTGCGGAGCTTTGCTTTGGCATGTAGTTACGTTACTTGAAATCAATTTGATCCTCTTGGGATTGCTTTTAAGTTTCCTTAGGGAAGATCCAGGGCAGTATTTAGTCTAGAGCCAATTTAGTCTCACTACCAAGGCAATACCCTTCTGGGGACTTTACCCAATACCCTGGGTATTAGGAGTTTTTTCATTCTGGCTGGTGGGAAAACAAAACATTCCAAGCCCTGTTCAGTTTAGGGAATTGTTTGGTCTACTGGTTCTTTGATTGGCCCCGGGCGTTTTCCTTTCCCACATGCCGGGATAGACACATTGTAACTGTCAAGACTGGGGGGCCTTCTCTGCAGCTCCCCCTTGGTTTTCTTTCCCACATTCTAGTTCCCTTGGCTTCCCTGTGCTGCTGGCTCTGTTGCTTTAACCCAGTGGTACCCTTGACCTCTGTTTGGGTTCCCCCTCTCCGTGAGGCAGCATGGAAGTTCACCAAGAAGCAAATAGAACTCACATCATTTGCTTCCATTTTCCTAGGGATCAAGTCTCACGCTGCCTGTTGTCTAATGTGTGGGATCCACTTTTTTTTTTTCCTATGGAAAAGAAATACAGAACATTTTCTTTCTTTCTCTTTTGTTTGGTCTTCTAGGTGCTTAAGGTGGGAGGATAAACTGGTCTCTGTTAATCCATCTTGGCTGGAAGTGAAAGTTCCTATCAAGCTGCTCTCTGATTGACGGCTAAGAGTAATGTGTTTTCCCACAAGTATTCTTAGAATTTATTGTTTCTCAAACATAAAAACTTGGGCCTGCCATGAAAGTAACTTGTTTTCTATCTCTTTCCAGATCTAAACCTCAGACAGTAGAACATTTTTCTTCTCATTATAAGTGATTTTTTTTTTTAAAGAATGATGTAGTTTTCAGGAAGATTTGCAGAAAGGCAGATGGAAAGAATAAAAATTCAGTTATCATAGTTCTTGGCTTCTTGAAAAAAACTTCCCTGATCAATAATTAGTTTTCTTTTTTTTTTTATTGTTGGGGATTCATTGAGGGTACAATAAGCCAGGTTACACTGATTGCAACTGTTAGGTAAAGTCCCTCTTGCAATCATGTCTTGCCCCCATAAAGTGTGACACACACCAAGTCCCCACCCCCTCCCTCCTTCCCTCTTTCTGTCCCCCCCATAACCTTAATTGTCATTAATTGTCCTCATATCAAAATTGAGTACATAGGATTCATGCTTCTCCATTCTTGTGATGCTTTACTAAGAATAATGTCTTCCAACTCCAACCAGGTTAATACGAAGGATGTAAAGTCTCCATTTTTTTTTAATGGCTGAATAGTATTCCATGGTATACATATACCACAGCTTGTTAATCCATTCCTGGGTTGGTGGGCATTTAGGCTGTTTCCACATTTTGGCGACTGTAAATTGAGCTGCAATAAACAGTCTAGTACAAGTGTCCTTATGATAAAAAGATTTTTTTCCTTCTGGGTAGATGCCCAGTAACGGGATTGCAGGATCAAATGGGAGGTCTAGCTTGAGTGCTTTGAGGTTTCTCCATACTTCCTTCCAGAAAGGTTGTACTAGTTTGCAGTCCCACGAGCAGTGTAAAAGTGTTCCCTTCTCTCCACATCCACAGTTTTGAGATTTTGTGATGTGGGCCATTCTCACTGGGGTTAGATGATATCTCAGGGATGTTTTGATTTGCATTTCTCTAATATATAGAGATGATGAACATTTTTTCATGTGTTTGTTAGCCATTCATCTGTCATCTTTAGAGAAGGTTCTATTCATGTCTCTTGCCCATTGATATATGGGATTGTTGGCTTTTTTCATGTGGATTAATTTGAGTTCTCTATAGATCCTAGTTATCAAGCTTTTGTCTGATTGAAAATATGCAAATATCCTTTCCCATTGTGTAGGTTTTCTTTCGCTTTGGTTATTGTCTCCTTAGCTGTACAGAAGCTTTTCAGTTTAATGAAGTCCCATTTGTTTATTTTTGTTGTTGTTGCAATTGCCATGGCAGTCTTCTTCATGAAGTCTTTCCCCAGGCCAATATCTTCCAGTGTTTTTCCTATGCTGTCTTTGAGGATTTTTATTGTTTCATGCCTTAAATTTAAGTCCTTTATCATCTTGAATCAATTTTTGTGAGTGGGGAAAGGTGTGGGTCCAGTTTCAGTCATTTACATGTAGACATCCAGTTCTCCCAACACCATTTATTGAATAGGGAGCCTTTCCCCCAAGGTATGTTCTTGTTTGGTTTATCGAAGATTAGGTGGTTGTAAGATGATAGTTTCATTTCTTGGTTTTCAATTTGATTCCAAGTGTCTATCTCTCTGTTTTTGTGCCAGTACCATGCTGTCTTGGCCACTATGGCTTTGTAGTACAGACTAAAATCTGGTATGCTCATTCCCCCAGCTTTATTTTTATTACTAAGAACCGCCTTAGCCCTATGATTTTTTTTCTGGTTCCATACAAAACGCAGAATCATTTTTTCCAAATCTTGAAAGTACGATGTTGGTATTTTGATAGGAATGGCATTGAATAGGTAGATTGCTTTGGGAAGTATAGACATTTTAACAATGTTGATTCTTCCTGTCCATGAGCATGGTATGTTCTTCCATTTGTTAATATCCTCTGCTATTTCCTTTCTGAGGATTTCATAGTTTTCTTTATGGAGGTCCTTCACCTCTCTTTAGGTATATTCCTAGGTATTTCATTTTCTTTGAAACTATGGTGCAAGGAGTTGTGTCCTTAATTAGCTTCTCATCTTGACTGTTATTGGTGTATACAAAGGCTACTGACTTGTGGACATTGATTTTATATCCTGAAACATTACTGTATTTTTTGATGACTTCTAGGAGTTTGTGGTTGAGTCTTTGGGGTTCTCTAAGTATAAGATCATGTCATCTGCAAAGAGGGAGAGTTTGACCTCCTCTGCTCCCATTTGGATTCCCTTTATTTCCTTGTCTTGCCTAATTGTATTGGCTAGAACTTCCAGCACTATGTTGAATAGTAAAGGTGACAGAGGACAACCTTGTCTGGTTCCAGTTCTAAGAGGAAAAGCTTTCAGTTTTACTCCATTCAGTAAAATATTGGCTGTGGTTTGTCATAGATAGCTTCAATCAGTTTTAGAAATGTGCCACCTATGCCTATACTCTTCAGTGTTCTAATTAGAAAAGGATGCTGGATTTTATCAAATGCTTTTTCTGCATCTATTGAGAGGATCATGTGATCTTTATTTTTGCCTCTGTTAATATGGTGGATAACGTTTATAGACTTGCGTATGTTAAACCAGCCTTGCATCCCTGGGATGAAGCCTACTTGATCATGATGAATGACTTTTTTGATGATAAGATGAAATCTATTGGCTAGGATTTTGTTGAAAATTTTTGCATCTATATTCATGAATGAGATTGGTCTGAAATTCTCCTTTTTGTTTGCGTCTTTTCCTGGTTTTGGTATCAGGTTGATGTTTGCTTCATAGAATGTGTTGGGGAAGATTCCTTCTTCCTCAATTTTTTGGAATAATTTCTGCAGTACAGGAATAAGCTCTTCCTTGAAGGTTTGATAGAATTCTGGTGTGAAGCCATCTGGACCAGGGCATTTTTTGGTTGGAAGCTTTTTTATTGTTTCTTTGATCTCAGTGCTTGAAATTGGTCTGTTCAGGAGCTCTACTTCTTCCTGGCTGAGTCTAGGGAGAGGGTGTGATTCCAAATATTGATCCATTTCCTTCACATTGTCAAATTTCTGGGCATAGAGTTTCTGGTAGTATTCAGAGATGATCTCTTGTATCTCTGTGGGATCAGTTGTTATTTCCCCTTTATCATTTCTGATTGAGGTTACTAGAGATTTTACTTTTCTATTCCTCGTTAGTCTGGCCAATGGTTTGTCTATTTTATTTATTTTTTCAAAAAACCAACTCCTTGTTTCATTAATTTTCTGAGTGATTCTTTTGTTTTCAATTTCATTGATCTCTGACTTGATTTTGGATATTTCTTTTCTTCTACTGAGTTTAGGCTTAGATTGTTCTTCTTTTTCCAATTCCATAAGATCTCTTGTGAGATTGTTGGTGCGCTCTCTTTCTGTTTTTTGAATGTAGGCATCTAAAGAGATGAATTTTCCTCTCAAAACTGCTTTTGCGGTATCCCACAGGTTTTGGTAGCTTGTGTCTTCATTGTTGTTATGCTCAAGGAAGTTAATGATTTCCTGTTTTATTTCTTCCTGCACCCATCTGTTATTCAACAGAAGATTGTTTAATTTCCATGCCTTTGGGTGGGGTCGAGCATTTTTGATAGAGTTGAGTTCTACCTTTAGTGCCTTATGGTCTGAGAAGATACAAGGTAAAATTTCAATTCTTTTGATTCTTTGATATTTGTTTCGTGTCCCAGGATATGATCAATTTTGGAGAATGTTCCATGGGGTGATGAGAAGAATGTATATTCTTTATCTTTGGGGTGGAGTGTTCTATATGCGTCTATCAAGCACAGTTGTTCTAGGGTCTCATTTAAATCTCTTATATCTTTGTTTAATTTCTGTTTAGAGGATCTGTCCAGCTCTGTAAGAGGAGTGTTAAAGTCCCCTGTTATGATGGTATTATCAGATATCATATTGCTCAGACTGAGTAAGGTCTGTTTCAAGAATCTGGGAGCATTTAAATTTGGTGCATAAATATTTAGAATTGAAATGTCTTCTTGTTGTATTTTTCCCTTAACTAAGATAAAGTGACCATCTTTGTGTTTTTTTACTTTAGTTGCTTTAAATCCACATGTATCTGAAAATGAGATTGCAACTCCTCTTTTCTTCTGAATTCCATTTGCCTGAAAAATTGTCTTCCAACCCTTGACTCGGAGCTTTAATTTGTCTTTTGAAGCCAGGTGTGTTTCTTGCAGACAGCCAATGGATGGCTTGTGTTTTTTAATCCAGTCAGCCAATCTATGCCTCTTCAGTGTGGAATTCAAGCCATTAACATTTATTGAGATAATTGAAAAGTGTGGTAGTATTCTATTCATCTTATTTGGTGAGAGTCCATTGCTTAGTTTTATCTTTTGCATCAGTGTGGAGGTTAGGTTCTGTCCTTTAATTTCTGAGTTCTTACTTTGCTGCTGATCCATTGTGGTGGTCAGTGTGAAGAACAGGTTGAAGTATTTCCTGTAGAGCTGGTCTTATTGTGGCGAATTTCCTCAATGTTTGTATATCCGTAAATGATTTTATTTCTCCGTCAATTTTGAAGCTTAGCTTAGTAGGGTACAGAATTCTGGGCTGGAAATTGTTCTGTTTAAGTAGATTAAAGGTAGATGACCATTGTCTTCTTGCTTGGAAAGTTTCATTAGAGAAGTCTGCGGTCACTCTGATGGTTTTGCCCCTGTAGGTCAACTGGCGCTTATTCCTGGCAGCTTGCAGAATCTTTTCTTTTGTCTTGACTTTGGACAGGTTCATCACAATGTGTCTTGGAGAAGCTCGGTTAGAGTTGAGGCAACCTGGGGTACGATATCCCTCTGAAAGCAGTGTGTCAGAATCTTTGGTGGAAATTTTCTTTTATAATACTCTCTAGTATGGCTTCCATTCCTCTGGGGCATTCTTACCCTTCTGGAATTCCTATAACTCGTATGTTGGAACGCTTCATAAAGTCCCATAATTCTGACAGTGAGTGTTCTGCTTTCTCTCTCTTCTTTTCTGCCTCTTTTACTATCTGAGTTATCTCAAGAACTTTGTCTTCTACCTCTGAAATTCTTTCTTCTGCATGGTCTAACCTGTTGCTGATACTTTCCATTGCATCTTTAAGTTCCCTAATTGACTGTTTCAGTTCTTTCAGTTCTGCTACATCCTTTTTATATTCTTCATATTGTTCATCTCTTATTTGATTCTGTTTTTGGATTTCCTTTTGGTTATTTTCCACTTTATTAGCAGTTTCCTTCATTGTTTCCATCATTTCTTTCATTGTTTTCAACATGTGTATTGTAATTTCCCTTTCTGTCATGCCTAACATTTCTTTATAGATGGAATCATCTGCAGTAGCTACCTCATGTTCCCTTGGTGGGGTTGTTCTGGACTGGTTCTTCATGTTGCCTGGAGTTTTCTGCTGATTCTTCCTCATGAGTGATTTCTTTTATCTGTTTCCTTGCCCTAATTTTCCTTTCACTTCCTCTTGCTCTTTAAATTCTCATGCCTGTGGACATTTCCCAGCTTCAGAGATGTCCCGGTGTCCTCCCTACAGATCTCCCAGTACCTGCAGGTCACAGCGTGACAGAGACTGCTACTGAGACCACTGGTATGTCCAGGAGATGGAACTGCTGAAGTTGAGACAAGGGCTCGGTGCCCAATATTTAGTTTTCACTGCAGAGTAGCTTTACCTGCAAGATTGGCATTGGTCCTAATATGGGCTGATGAATGAACACAGGCCTCTCATACACCTTAGTTTATCCGGATTATTTCCCTTCTGTGGTTCATAGTCTCAGTGCCACTATTATTAGTACAAGTCATTCTGGCTCTTTTGGGTTCTCATGGAGCAGCAGAGTGATGGTTCTGCAGCAGCTGTGTCGCCCAGGTGTAGGCACTGCACGTGTGTTATGCGACTGGAAGAAAACATCACTGAAGAGTGAGATCTAAAGGATATTCCTATTTTCTTCCCACTGATTTGTTTGAGTACTTTGTAGATTCTAGAACCCTTAAAAAAGAGTTGAGCCACTTCAGAGACAAATCGAATAGAATCCAACATTTCTACTCTATTTTTTATACAGAAATTTTAGAGTGAAAAATTTATGATAATATAGTTTAGGAGAAATTTCAAGCTAGAAAGAGATTAGAATTTCACTGAAGAGTCACGGGAAAGGAATGCTTTTTTTTTTTTTAGACAGAATCTCACTCTGTTGTGAGTTATCACAGCTTATGGTAATCTCAAACTCTTGGGCTCATGTGATCCTCTTGCCTCAGCTTCCTGAGTAGCTGGGAGTATAGATGCCTTCCATAATGCTCAGCTAATTTTTCTATTTTTAGTAGAGACAGGGTCTAGCTTTTGCTCAGGCTGGTCTGAGCACCTGACCTCAAAGCAATGCACCTGTCTTGGCCTCTCAGAGTGCTAGGATTACAGGTGCGAGCTGCCTTGTCTGGCCAGGAAAGCTATGTCAACCAGACACACAAAATCATCCTTCCTTCATTTGTCAAATGTGTATCGAGGGTCTGTTATGCAGAATCATGATGGTGATGCTGAAAAATTAAAACCAACCAAAGAACAAACTTTACTTTCTCAGAAGATAAGTGACTACTTTTAATTTTATTATCTTTTGAGGTGCTTATTTAATATTAAATAGTGCCTCTCCCCCCTTGATTTATAAAATAATGTGGGTACTATGGTTTGATGTCCCTTCCAAATGTATGTTGAAGTTTAATTGCCAATGTAATAGTATTGGGAGCTGTGGCTTTTAAGAGCCGATTAGGTCATGAGGACTCCACTCTCATGAATGATTTAGTGCCAGTATTGGGGGAGGGGTTAGTTATTGTGGGTGTGTTCCTGATAAGAGGGTGACATTTTCTCCCATTTTTGCCTCTCCCTGTCTCCCGGCTCTCTTGCCATGAGACGGCTTTCTCTATGAGATAACGGAGAATGGCCTTCCTCTTGGCCTTTCCAAGTCTCCAGAACTGTGAGCCAAATAAGCTTCTATTCTTTATAAATTACTCTATCTTGGGCATTTGGATATGGTACTAGAAAATGAACTAAGACAATGGAACAGAGGATAGTTCTTCATCATATGATAAAGGTTGATCTTCAAGGCTCTGTTTTCATCTATCGCTACTAACTAATCTTGGCTTTTGTTTGGACTACTTTGCTCCAAAAAAAAAAAAAAAAGAATTCTTTTCATTTTGCCATATTTGTTAAAAATTTAGGGTACTTTTAATGCTCTAAATAAAAGCTACATCATGCAACAACATATATATTGTTTTGTTTGTTTTAAAGGAGTCCAGATCTGTTGGTTGACATATTCCTGCTGGGCTGTCTTAAATTCAGTGTCCACACTGGCCTTAATTTTCTTTTATCTTTTTTTTTTTTTTGTAGAGACAGAGTCTCACTTTATGGCCCTCGGTAGAGTGCCGTGGCCTCACACAGCTCACAGCAACCTCCAACTTCTGGGCTTAAGCGATTCTCTTGCCTCAGCCTCCCGAGCAGCTGGGACTACAGGCGCCCGCCACAACTCCTGGCTATTTTTTGGTTGCAGTTTGACGGGGGCCGGGTTTGAACCCGTCACCCTCGGTATATGGGGCCGGCGCCCTACCGACTGAGCCACAATCTTGATCTCATCTCTGACCACCCAGCTTTGACCTATAATCCGTTTCTCTAACTTTCTGTTTGGCTTTTCCAGTTTCAGACCTAGCTCAATTAAATTCTTTTGGCTGTGGGATCCTCTGCATCACTTCCCAGTCAATGATTTGCTCACTCCTGGCACAGAATTTTCTTTGGATGACTGTCCTGGTAGTGTGACTCATTCTCCAACTCCACCCACCACCAGTCTGTGGCACAACCCTGACAAAATATAGTAGCTGTGCACCTGGAGGGGGTCAATGGCAGAAGTAGGTAAACGCTTCTAGCTTCTTTCTTTTAGAAGGGGTTTGGTACTTATGGTTCTTTTGTATTTCTCATGCTTTTGCATTTCTACATACGAAGACCTTTGGGCCATATATACATTAGATTAATCCAAGGCCTCATGTTTTGGCTCTCAAGGGTGCAGAATGGAATTTTAACTCACCATCTGCAATCTCATAGCTTATTTTGGTCAGTTTAGCTCTACCACTTTTAAACCACCAGCTCTTATTAAAAAGTCAATCTTACTTTGAATACATTCTTTTAACATTACATCTATTTATGTATTTGATTAATTAGAACAGTGGAAAGATTTCCCAGTTCCTATATCTTACTCATTTTCTTAGACCCTTTTAATAAAATAAATCTGGAGAATTGAATCATCAAAGACCTCATTAGGATAAGTTAGCAAGGACTGTAATTACAAGCACTTGTCACTTGGGACAGGCAATTGAATTGAGTCCTGAGAAGGAGCAGAGATACTCCAGTAAAGAAAGTGGGGCAGGGAATTACAGACAGGGCCCATGTAACTTGTGGTAAGTAAGAAAGACTTGATCCTGGACTTCTAGAATGAAATGATTTGGTTGTAATTTTAGGTTTTATCTTAAAAATGTATTTGAGTCTTTCTAATGTTGTAGAATATATACATCTAGTATCAAACATGTTTTAAATTATTTACCATTAATACAATTATCACTCAAGGAAAATGCTTCACATTTATACTGGGACATTTTCTTTTTGTAGCCCTAGCATATCATCAAGTATCCCCTTGAAAATTAGAATCCTAGTTTGAGAAGGTATGGCAAACCCTTGAAAACATTTCTTATAGAACTGGATTGACCTAGTCCCCCTTTTTAAATGGGCATGTCTCTTAATCTCTTTAAACTTTCGTATTTCTTGGTATAAAATGGGGATTCTGGGAAATGGAAATACGATCACGCATCTCAAGCACCTTATTGAGAACATGTTATAATATATCACTCAATTAGTGAGTGGGGATTATATGGACTTCTTGAAGTTGGGGAACATACCTACCTTGTTTCTTTTTGTGTGTTGAGCATAATGCCCGGCACCTAGCAGGTGCACAATAAAGAATTATTAAATAGATAAAGCAAGAACTCATTATTTACTGATGCCAAGACAATTTATTTTCATGTACACTTAGATAGAACCTTAAAATAGGGCCCGGAATGCACTAATTCTTTGTAAATACAGTAGAATCTCTGCAAGTTGACCACCCAAAGGGACTTTAACAAACTAGTCAATATATGGAGGTGGTCAACATAAGGAACTAGGCCTGCTGTGGTGATATGTACAGGAGGTGCACATAGTCTATGGAAATAAGGTCGACTTAAGGAGGTGGTCAATGTAGGAAGGTGGTCAACTATGGTTCAACCGTTATTTCCTAAGTGCTTGATTTGCTGAATAACTTCATTTGGCACTCCTTCTCAGAAAGTGAGGACTGAATAGGATGCAAACTGTTTAAATCCAAGAATTCTACACCAATACTGTAGCACTTGTGCTCTGTTGCCTTCTGTGAGAAATGTCTCAAAATGTACAGAGGTGTGAGTGAAGACCTTTATGACACCTCTCAGGTCAAGAAGTAGAACTTTGCCAGTGTCTCAGAAGCTCTTCTGTTTGCCACACCTCAATCACCGCGTCCTTCTACCCCCCAAAGTAACCACTGACTTTTGTAGTGACCATTGCCTTGGGTTTCTTCATGGTTCTATCTTGCAATGTACATTTGTAGATAAAATAGTTTAGTCTTGCCAAATAAAAATAATGGATGTATTTTTGGGTTTCTTTCATTCTTATCTTTCCCTTACTGTGGGGAACAGGCTGTGAGGCAGCAGGACCCCCCACAGCCTGGGAAACCCTCAGGGAGCTACCCCCAGCCACTTCTCAGTCTTTAACAAAAGTCTTTTCACCTGCTAAAAGTCCCATAGCCCCTACATATTTTCCTTATTACAGATTTTCCTTCTTAACGTTAATCCTTACCCTAGGTATTAAGATTTACCTTGTTAAAGATACTTTATAAGTAAAGCTGCTTCCACAATTGGGTGCTGGCTGGCTGCAGTCATCAGCTGCGTCAGACCTTCTGATGCCATGCTATCTTTTGTCTCTTGTGTGTTTTACGTCTTTCACATCTTTCTTCTTCATTTCCCACCATTTCCACTGAGGTTATTTCTCCTTCCTTGTACTGGTTTGCAAGACCTTACAAGTTCTCATTTGAAGAATTTGTGCTATTTTGTTTGACTGATGAAGTTCCCACCCTCTGGAGTTTACTGATTGCATACTCATCAGTATTGGTACAGGTCAGCTTGTTCTTCTGTTCCCTGTATTTTCTGTAAATCGGTAGCTAGATCCAGATAAATGATCAAACCAAGGTCTTAACATTTTGGCAAGACTTCAGGTGGCGCTGTTTTCTGCATCAGGGGGTAGATCAAGTCTAGTTTTGATTTTCTTTGATGTTAGAAGCTATTGGCTGCACTCTGCCTCAATTTATGAATTCAAACGGAAGTATTCTAATTCTGTAATTTCATTTTCATGTCATAATTTGAATATTTTAATAAAAAAATTCTTCCTACCTTGGCGGCGCCTGTGGCTCAGTGAGTAGGGCGCCGGCCCCATATACCGAGGGTGGCGGGTTCAAGCCCAGCCCTGGCCAAACTGCAACAAAAAAATAGCTGGGCGTTGTGGTGAGCGCCTGTAGTCCTAGCTGCTCGGGAGGCTGAGGCAAGAGAATCATGTAAGCCCAAGAGCTGGAGGTTGCTGTGAGCCGTGTGAGGCCACAGCACTCTACCAAGGGCAGTAAAGTGAGACTCTGTCTCTACAAAAAAAAAAAAAAATTCTTCTTACCGCAACTATTTCATTGCCCAGTTTCAAGTTATACAAGAAAGCAGGATAAATCCTTTGCTGTCTTATCAAGGTTGGATTCCCCCTTTAAACCATTATTTAAGGTAAATTAATTGGTTCTCTATCATTTTATGAATTTAAAAAATGTTATTATGGACTCACAGATTTAGAAATATTTGCTAAGTTTCAACCCATTGCAATTCTTTTCTTTGTTGAAGCTCAAATTGTCCCATCTTTGATCAGTGGTATCCTTTTCAAGTTGGTTCTTGAGTCCTGTGAGTTTTTAAAAATTGTTTTGGGTTTATTCAAGGTTACAAAGAATTAGGTTACAATGTTTGCATTTGTCAGGTAGAGTCCTTCTTATAATTATGTCCCATACTCCCTAACATTGTAATTAGGGGGGAGCACACCCATCCCCCGCCCTCCTCCCCTCTCCCTGCTGCCTCATTACCCAACCCCCCACCTTGAATTGATTTGAGTTTTTCTCTTATGTGGGCATGTATTAGATCATCCACTGGCTTTATATTAATATTGAGTACATTGGATTCTTGCTTTTCCGTTCTTATGATACATTACTAAGAAGAATGTGTTTCAACTCCATCCAGGTTAATACAAAAGATGTAAAGTTTCGATCTTTTTAAATGGCTGAATAGTATTCCATGGTGTACATATACCACAGTTTGTTAATCCATTCCTGGGTTAGTGGGCATTTAGGTTGTTTCTGAATTTTGGTGATTGTAAATTGAGCTGCAATAAACAATCTAGTGCAAATATCCTTATGATAAAATGATTATATTTTCTTCTGAGTAGATGCATAGTAATGGGATTGCAGGATCAAATGGGAGGTCTAATTTGAGTTCTTTGAGGATTCTCTATACTTCTCTCCAAAAAGGTTATATTACTTTGCAGTTCCACAGCAGTGTAAAAGTGTTCCCTTCTCTCCACATCCATGCCAGCATCTGCAGCTTTGAGACTTTGTGATGTGGGCTAATCTCACTGGGGTTAGGTGATTTCTCAGTGTAGTTTTGATTTATTTGCATTTCTCTGTTGATCAGGGATGATGAGCATTTTTAAAAATGTTTGTTAGCCATTTGTCCGTCTTCCTCAGAGAAGGTTCTGTTCATATCCCTTGCCCAGTGGTAGATGGGATTGTTTGCTCTTTTTTTGTTGATTAATTTGAATTCTCTGAAGATTCTAGTTAGTAACACTTTGTCAGATTCATACCATGCAAATACCTTTTCCCATTCTCCTTTTTTTTTTTTGTAGAGACAGAGTCTCACTTTATGGCCCTCAGTAGAGTGCTGTGGCCTCACACAGCTCACAGCAACCTCCAACTCCTGGGCTTAAGCGATTCTCTTGCCTCAGCCTCCTGGGCAGCTGGGACTACAGGCGCCCGCCACAACGCCTGGCTATTTTTTGGTTGCAGTTTGGCTGGGGCTGGGTTTGAACCCTCCACCCTCGGCATATGGGGCCGGCGCCTTACCGACTGAGCCACAGGCGCCGCCCACCTTTTCCCATTCTAAAGGTTGTCTTTTTGCTTTACTTGTCATTTCCTTAGCTGTGCAGAAGCTTTTCAGTTTAATTAAGTCTGATTTGTTTATTTTTGTTGTTGTTGTGCAATTGCCACTGAAGTCTTCCTCATAAAATCTTTCCACAGTCTGATATCTTCAAGAGTTTTTCCCATACCTTCTTTTAATATTTTTATCGTTTCATGCCTTATATTTAAATCTTTTATCCATTTTGAGTCAATTTTTGTGAATGGTGAAAAGTGTGGGTCCAGTTTCAGTATTTTACATGTGGCTACCCAGTTCTCCCAGTACAATTTGTTGAATAGGGACTCTTCTCCCCACTGTATGCTTTTGTTAGGTTTATCAAAGATCAGATGTCAAGTATAGACTGGTTTCATTTTTTGGTTTTCCATTTTGTTCCTTATGTCTATGTGTCTATTTTTGTGCCAATACCATGCTGTTTTGATTACTGTGAACTTGTAATATAACATGAAGTCTGCTAGGGTGATGCCTCCAGCTTTGGTTTTATTATTAAGAATAGCTTTGGTTATATGGGTTTTTTTTTTTGGTTCCATAGTAAATGAAGTACTATTTTTTCTGGTTCTTTATTTAGTCTTGTCCTAGTTTCCTTGCTATTTGATATGTAAAAGTAACCTGTGTTCTTCTTGTACATCTCTTGCCTCAGACTTAAATCAGCACTTCTTTAAGAAAGTCTGGCATCTTTGAATTAATGGCATTGATGGGAATGTCACTACCATGTTGATAAGTTTGTGGGGCTCTTCAATGGACTGGTAAGACACACATACATAAAGTGTGTCCAGGTTTGTTTACATATACATACAGCTATATGTTTTTTTATTAAAATAAAATATCTCACAGGGTTGAATCAAACTTGGTGCTTCTTTTCTATACACAAGCAATTTGCAGGAGGCAGAGCAGAGAAGCTGGCTAATAATATGCTATCTGCCTCTGGAACCACTTGATTAAGTAACGAATCCCTAGGCCATTCAAATACTTGATGTAACAATGTACAATTTCTTATAATATGTACATAATGCTATTACAGATACCATTTCTATACATTTGCGACTTCCAAATGTAGCAGAAAATGGAGAAAGACTATAAGGGTATTTATAGCAGGCTGTGCTTCAGTTTTGTAATTTAGATCAACATAACTTCTTATAATAGTATTGTATATGGTACAGCTTTCAGTAAAAAATAATTGTATGATCTCTCTGGGTTCACCATTTTATAAGCAGCACATAGTACAGTGAACTTGTCAGGCACACTGTAGATGCTTAACTAACATTTATGAAATGGGTAAGTATTAATGCTGGTAATATGAGGTCTGCCGAGGAGTAAATTGGTAGAATTATTGTGCTTCCTTGGTCCCATCTTCAAACCATTATTTGCAGGCATTAACCTTAGTTTTGCATACTTTCCTGAGTCTATCTGACCTATGATAGCAAGTCAATTAAGATATGTTAAAGCTTATGAGAGGCCTTGATCTAAGAAACAATGTTAAGAGGTTCTTAATATTATCATCAGTGTCTGTAAATGTTCTTCAACGCAGTCCGTGACTTGTACCTTGTGCCTTTTCATGACATCATAAAGGTTAATTTGGCAAAATAGGTAATTGTAATGTGTTTTAAGATTAACAATAATTAAAAATCAAAAGACAATGTTGATGAATAAATTCTATTAATTATGATGAAGTTAAAGTTGGAATTGTTAACATCTTAAATTTTTCGTTAAATAATTGATAATTAACTCCCACAAGAGTAGTAATTTCTGCAAAACCATGTACAATTAGACCATCAGAAACCAGGAAGTTTTCCAAAAATTATTTTATTCTGCTACTTCTTCAGATAGGGTCAAACTTTATTTTAGCTTTTTGACTAAATTATTAAATTTCAATGTGAGTTTATCATCTCCTTTATCTCCTATGATTTTTTTTTTTTTTAACCTGAGAATTGTAGATATTCTGGTACTTTTTCTACTGGGAAGCTATAAAATGGAACAAAATAGCACACTTTCAGATTTGATAAAACAGGAAAGGGAGGAGGGGGGAAGAATTTCATTCTCCTGGGGTGTAAAGATTAAAGGGAGAAAGGTAACTTAATTTTTTAAAAATTATCTCTCCATGTAAATCCTGCCCAGAGTGAATGGGCATTTCTTGATGGTGGACCAGATGCCTATTGTTTTGCCATTTACCGGAAGTACAGATATTTTTCTTCAGAGCTTAGGAACTTAGAATTTGATTATCTGCCACTGGAGACCTGTTTCCTTGGGAATTCTTTAAGCCTATGCATCTTAAATTACCACTGAATTTGGTAAGGTCAAGTCAACAACTAAAACACCAACCTGTTTTCTGGACTCTCAAATAGATACACTGTAGACTCTACTTTCCCAGCAATATGTTTTGTCTGAGCTACATAGTGTTAGAAAAAATTGTACTATTTTCCAATGTTGAAAATTGTTAGTTTCAAGTCCCTCCCCTCCCCACACTGGACCCACCTTTTCGGAGCACAGTTATTGACTAATGGTGAATATTGGAGTTACTCTGGATCTCATCTTTTTGTATGGTCTCCCTGACATTAAGACTGAGTAAAGAGAGAAATGAAACATTTATTTTTGCCTATAGCATTAGTGGAAAAGTAAAAGAAAGAACAAGAAGCCTACACATGTCAAGAAAAATCAGAGAGTAAGAGGAAATATTTTAGGTGTGTGCAAATGAGAGAAAAACATTCCATGCTTTTAATATTCAAAGGCCATTTGTTTTGAAAGATTACACAACTTAAGAAGGTAACCATACCAGCAAAATGAATGATTTAAGGCAAAGGCCATTGATAAAAAGAAAAACCTAATGATCTGATAAAGAAACTAAAATTGTAATAAGGCTTGCTTTAGAATGTATGTAAATAGGTGTGGAGGCTGAAAAATGCAGTTATAGGTTAATTGAAAAAAAAAAAAATGTCCAGGCATCAAAACTTTGTGCAGGTGTCGAATTGATGCAATCATCTGTTGAGTGTAGCAGCAGCTGTGTCCTGAACAAACATTTACAGATGTAATAAGCCTCTCTAGAAATAACATCTCTTGGTGTGTTGAAGGTGCGTGTGCAAACATTTGTAGCACTCTTCCAATTGTAGCTTATGAAAACACAAATATAAATAATATCAGTCAGTGGTCTGTATTTATCTTGGTATTGATGAAAATTTAGATGCGACTGAAGAACTTTTGGAGACGGTGCCCATGTCTAATATAACATTAAAAAAAGGATTAGTTTTTGTGTGTCGAGAATAGTCTTCAAAAATTTAATATGGAAAGGTCAAAATTAGCTAAGTGATGGAACTCTTCTAATGGTCAGCATTAATTTATGTTTGTTATAATACTACAGAATTTAAGTTAAGCTGGCAACAGTTTACACGAACGTGAGACTTCAGTGCATTCGTTTTAGAGCAATCATCAGGGATTGCTTCGTATTGAAAGTGAAATGTGGTGAAGGGCATGGAGCACTTGTACTTTTATGGCACGAACTATGGATAGTTCAATGATAGTAAGTTGCGTCCCCAATCAGTGGTCTGCCAAGGTTAGGTGACGTAGTTGTGGAATGGTAATGAAAAAGATTTGCTTTATATTTTTGAAAGAAAGTACTGTTTATGTTATCTGAGTGAAAAAAAAAATCCTGCCTTTGCTCTCAAAGAAAGAGTGAACTAATAGCTTGGCATTTTAAATTATAATTGTAACTTGAAATCTTTTAGAATATTTCTCTGTAGGCATTTATGTGTAGTTACAATAGTAGGATTCAATCTGCTCCTTCTTTTTAAAATTGTGTCTTTGAGAACTGATTTGATAAGGTTGAATATCAAAGCACCATTTTATTACCCCCAAACATGGGGCTTTGCATGGACTGGGGGACGGGGGGGAACACAGCTTAGGCCCAGGACTGAACTGAGTCTGCTACTTTCTGCTCTCAGTTTGACCCTCTTGGGCTGCTGGCTTGACAGCCTCTTGTCCACTCTGCAGCCTGGGGACTGTAGCATGATTTTCCATCTCAGTGCCTTGAGAAGCACAGAAAAACCATGCAGCGATAACAGCCAAGTCTGTGTTGCCCTTTAAAATCAATTGGTAACACACAGAAGTAATAACATACAAAGAATAATTGCAAAACAAACACCCACGTACTTAGAAATTTCTGTATAGGTGTATGATGTATGTATTAGAGTTTTTCAGCAGATAAAAAATAGGAGATTTTATAAATATATAAAAATATATATTGCTTTAGAAATACTGACATATACTAATGACTTTCTTGTTCTATTTATTCATGCCTGTGTGTATAACTATTATGTAGATGTCGTCATTAGATAATGCTTGCAAACTCATAAAAGGTTAAATTCATAGAATAAAATCAGTCATTATTTCTGAAAAGGAAGCAGTAAAGGCAAGGTACCTCAGATTCCTCTTGCGAATCAGGATTTGTAAGACATTTATTTTCTTTTTCGGCGTTTTGTTTTAACTATCTTGGGACCAACTTTGCTCAACTTTCATAAATATTCTGTTAGTAACCATGTCAGCAGCAGGAATTTCTAGCAAAATAACTCTATTTTCTAACAAAGATTAAATGAGACTGATTTGTGTTTTATATTTTCTTTCTTTAATGATTCATTTCACTTGCCAACTTAACAACTCATCCAGCTGCTTTTTTAAATTTTTTTTATTTTTTTATTATTAAATCATAGTTGTGTACATTGATATGATCATGGGGCATCATTCCATCCAGCTGCTTTTGATACAGAAGAGTCCGAATTATTGGTGGTGCTTCAATTCTTGACTTTTTTTTTTTTCTTTAAGGCAAAGGGAGGGGAAGAAAATCCATATATTTTTGACTTTGGAATGTTCGAGTGCCCTTTATTCCCTTCCTGCCTAATTCTCCCTGAGTCTTGGCTCTTTTAATTGTGAACTGTCTGATGGGCCTTGGACAATTTACTGGTCAGCAATGGTGATGAGGAGTAAGAGAGACTTAATCTTTAAAGGAGCAGCAATTTTTATCTGAAAGAGGAGGGGAAGGAGCTGGCTGGGAGCAGTGGAGAGCCAGTAAAAGGCTGATCCCTACACCTAAGCCTGCTATATATGGGGTGTTGGGCTGTGTACCTGGAGTACGTCCAGGATTCAGTTAAGGCCGAGCATTAGTGGAGTCTGAGGACATGTTGTAAAGATATTTTTACTCTGAGAGGAGGTTCTCTCTGACATGATGAATAGGTTTGAGAGGGAAGGGAGCAGTGTGATTGGCCCTGGACGAAGAAAGCCCAAAGCAAAATTCGAAAGAGGCTGTGGGGGAGGAATCTTCTGGATGACTGTCAAGAATAATACTGGTATAAAGCAGATTTCCAGAAAGAATTGAAAATGTTTTTGTTTCCCGTCAAGATGGAGAAATCAGCCTGAAGAAACTAAAATTAGGGCTTGCCTCTTCCCTGCTTCTTGGGGATAACCAATACCCGCCTCTTCACTACAGAAATTGCTAGCAACGGCCTAAAGATAGTAACAGAATAGCCCCTCAGTAGCCTCCAAGTAGCCTCTGCAGTGACCAGTGCCCTTGCACTTTCACTTCTCCATCCCCTCCCCTTCCAACGGCCAGGGATGGTTAGAAGGTGGGAAGGCCGCCTTCTCCTAACAGTAAGGGCGAAACCCCCCTCAGAGGCTTTGCCTGCTGGAAGGGCAGCAAGAGGCTCTCAATAGAGTTTTTGTGTGTCCACATCCCTCCTTTCATCTCCATTCACTTAAGTCCCAGGGATGGACAGCCTAGACTAGCCTTCAAGCCATTCTCATTACACAATACTGGCCCGAAGAATAGCTAATACCCTCCAGTTTACAAGCCCACAAAACAAATCCCAGGACAGAACAAAACAAAACAGATGCTAAACCCCCGAGGGAAAATGTCTCTGTATGCCGATAAAGGTCATGTCACAGGGTTGCTCATCATATTCTCTCCCTGCCTTTTTAATGTCTTTGGGGTTGGCTGTGATCATCACTCTTTCATTCCTCATCATGGAAGATTGTGTCCAGCTCTTTTTCTTTCAGTATCTTCTTGCTTAGAATACCTTGGAGTTTATCAATTTTGTTGATCTTTTCAAGGAACCAACTTATGGCTTTGTTGATTGATTGATTTTTTTTTTATTAAATCATAGCTGTGTACATTGATATATTCATGGGGCATCATTCACTAGCTTCACAGACTGTTTACCAAGTTTCACATATACCCTTGGCTTTGTTGATTTTTTTACTCTCCTGTCTCTTTTCTATTTTGTTGCTCTCTGCTCTTTATTATTTCCTTACTCTGCCTTATTCTGGGTTTGGTTTACCCTTATTTTTCTAGCATTTATCTATAGGACTCTTAGGTTACAACATAGAAAATTAATAAAGAAGTTGCTAGTTTAAAAAAATTTTTATTACTTTTTTTTTTTTAGAGATGGAGTCTTGGTGTTTTGTGTAGGCTGGACTCAGACTCTTGAGCTTAACTCTCTAAAATCATAGGGCTGCTACAGTTGTCAAGAAGAGAAAAGAACTTTCAACATATAAACTTGTGGGGTCATGAAGACTTCATTCATGTCTTAACTGTTTGTTTTAACAATAAATTTTGTGTCAGGATTTTCAGCTATTAATATTTATGGTTTTAAGTTCATGACCAATGCAGTTAAGCATTCTAACAACTCTTGAGTATTTATTCCCCAAACTGCTGCCAACTTGATGTAAGTTAATTTACAGATCCTTAGGAATAAGTTTAGATCTTGTGCTTGAAAATATCAAGTATAAGATGTAATACATCCATTATCATTATCTCATTCTCCAGGTGATAATGGCTTTGGTACTTAAAATATGGCTCATAGAATTTATACCTATCTTAAGGCTAATTGACTTTTACATTTTCTAGAAGGGTACTTTCAGAGAAGCACTTAATCAGAGTTGATAAATGTAGAAGATTCAAGTGAATCAACCTAAGCCCCCAAATATGGAATTTTAATGACAGGTCCATTAAACAATACATTCCCATGTGCTTCATATGACATTCCAGACGAGAGTCATTCAGTGGTATGATGGACTGGGCAGAAATGCATTATACTCCCAAAACATGATTGTGGGGATTGAGGGGGCATCTCTCATGGGAGTGGTGGAAAATGTAATAACTTCTAATTGATTCTTAAGATGTTTAAAACATGTGAATGGAGCCCAAAGCTGCTACATAAGGACATGTCCTTTTCCCACCCAATATAACTCCTCAAATTATTTGTGAGCAATTAGGCTCTTGTGGCTTTAAACAGGATGGGCTAGGAGATAGGGTTTATGAGGGAAGCTGGACCCCTATGAATATTATGGGAATAAGCAATTTGTTTTAGGAATTAGACCTTATAGAAGCATGGGAAAGGTAAGGCAATGAAGATATGAAAGGGGAAGTTAGTGCCCCACAGACCCAGTCACTGAGCAGCACTTCTGAAGCATTGGAGTGGCAGAGAAGTCACAGCTGGCAGGAAGACATGAGAGGTCAACTGCACCAGGAGTGAAAGTGAGGTTGCAAAGTTGGAGTTTGTGGAGAGGTTCGCTGGTAGCCCCTGTAGGTGCATAGCCAAGTTGGTGATGTTAGGCCTGGGACAAGCTGGATGAGGAGCAGGTAAGAGTGAGCTGCAGGCTGGGCACCTCTGAGCCTATTTCTCACTGTCTCTGCCTGGCATGAAGCTCTAAAAGTAATGTCCCCAGCTTCATGTCTACGTAGAAAGTCTTGCACAAGTTCTCTTCCTGTGCTATTGGGAAGAGGACTGTGGGAAATGACATTTACAGTTTAACCAAATTGACAAGAGCATAATCCAGGTCAGTGCATGGCCTGTTAACTTGCCATTTTATTAGTTGACATCCAAACAAGTACAATAGCAAAACCATTCCTTCAGTTACTATAATGCAATCATTCTTTATACAGCCAAATTCTAACATTTTCCCCAGCAGAGTGTACACACGGTCCCACCTTATCAATCTTTGAATGACGTTCACTCTTCTGACCCATACTACTTCTTCAGTATCCTGTATCTTAAATGCTGAAATATAAAATTAATCACTAGAGAAATGGGTAAAAATAGAAACAAAAATAGTTTATAACACTTCTGCTGGTTATAACTTTTTTATTTAACAGTGACCCAAATCTTCATAATTGAAAGGTCTGAGCATGAGCAGCCTTACCTGCATTAAGTTGTAGTTCTCTTCTACTGAATTTAATTACAGGACTTGGAGCTACTAAAATGCACTCCAAAGGAACACTTCCATTTTACTCAATGTGACTCTCATTGTGTAGTAGGAAAGCAAATTTCTCTTGATAGGAAAATTATCTCAATTTAGTTTACTGGCACAACGAACTCAAGGTGGTCAGCTGGTCATCCCTTTTCTCTATATCCTCAGCAACTCTTACTACTTTTCGTCTTGAAATGGCCATTCCAACAGGTGTGAAGTGATAGCCCATTGTGGTTTTGAAATGCATTTCTAAATGAGCACTTTTTCATACACCTGACCATTTGTCTTCTTGAGAAGAAGAAGGTCTATTCAGGTCCTTTATCCATTTTTTGAACAGGTCTTTCTTTTTTTTTTTTTTTTTTGCTATTGAACTATGTGAGTTTTTTATATGTAGTGTATTTTGGATATTAACCCCTTATTAGATACATGGTTTGCAAATATTTTCTTTCACTCTGTAGGTTGCCTTTTCAATTTGTTGATTGTTTTATCTTCTGTGCAGAAACTTTTTAGTTTGATGTAGTTCCACTTGCTCATTTTTGCTTTTATTGCCTGTGCTTTTGGTGTCATATCTAAAAAATTATTGCTAAGATTGATGAATGGATAAAGAGAATGTAATACGTGGATACACACATTTGTCATGCACACACATATATATAATGGAATTATTATTTAGCCATAAAAAATAACAAAATCCTGCCATTCATGAAAACAAAGATGAACCTGGAGGATATTATGTTAAATGCAATAAGCCAGACCCCAAACAACAACGACTGTACAATGTCACATATGTGGAATCTAAAAATGTCAAACTCACAGAAGCAAAGAGTAGAATGGTGATTGTCAGGGTCTTTGCTGTGGGAGGAAATGAGATGTTAGTTATAGCGACAAATTTTCAGGTGTAACATGAATAAGTTCTGGGGTTCTAATATACAATTTGGTGACTATGATTAACAATATTGCATTGTTTGGCCGGATGTGGTGGCTTTCAAAAAAAAATTAGCTTGGCCTGGTCTTGTGCCTGTCGTCACAGCTGCACAGCTGCTTGGGGTGGGGTGGGGATGAGACAGGAGTATCCCTCTGACCAGAGGTTTGAATTTGCAGTGAGCTATGATGACATCACTGCATTCTAGCCCAGGTGACAGTGAGAGCCTGTCTCAAAAAAAGAAAAATAGCTTGAAATTTTATAGACAAGCAGATTTTTTTTTTTTTCAGACAGAGCCTCAAGTCATTATCCTTGGTTGAGTGCCGTGGTATCACAGCTCACAGGAACCTCAAACTCTTGGGCTTAAGTGATTCTCTTGCCTCCGCCTCCCATGTAGCTGGGATTACAGGTGACTGCCATAATGCCTGGCTATTTTTTGGTTGCAGTTGTCATTGTGGCTTAGCAGGACCAGCTGGGGTCAAACCCACCCCCCTAGGTGTATGTGGCTGGCACCATGCCGACTGAGCTATGGGTGCCGCCAGACAAGCAGATTTTAAATCGTCTCCTCTCAAAATGGTAACGATGGGTGGTAATGAATGTGCTAATTGAATATACAAAATTTCCACTTGTGACCTAAGACTTGAAACCTAAGAGACATAAAACAGACCTCAAATCAATGATCTAATCTTCTCTATCAGAAACTAGAAAATGAATAGCACATTGCATTTAGAAAAGCAGAAGGAAGAAAACAATAAAGGCCAAAATTAGTGTAATTGCCACAGAAAACCAACAAAAAAAATCAATGAAACTAAAGTTTTTCCTTTGAAAACGTCATTAAAATTAAAAATTTCTAGTAAGGCTTGTCAAGATAAAAGAAAACACAAATTATCAGTACCAAACATGAAAGAAAGGAAATTATTACAGGTCCTACAGACGTTGTGAATAACTGCATACCACTAAATTAAATGAGCCACAGGCACCACCCCATTTGAAATGTGTATATGTATTTTTGGTACCCTCTGTACTTTTTCCAAATCTGTGGGTTACATCTTTACTTTCTTCTTTTTTTTTTTTTTTTACTTACAAAAAATTTGCTCATTTAATCTGTTTCTAATTTAGTGGTATGCAGTTATTCATATTATCAGAAAAGATAGATAGTAATGTGTTGGAAATGATGTGGAGAAATGGGAACAATTAGAACTCTGCTACATTGTTGGTGGGAGTGTTTTTTGAGTCTGGTGTGCTAATAGTATTGCTAGGATTCTATTGTTCAGACAAGATGGGGCAGGTTCAGGGTGGTAGGGCCGTAGACAGATTCTGTTGTTCAAAGAACAGCCACTTTAGAGGATAGCTTGGCATAGCCTTAGGATTTTAGACGTAGAGTTACCATCTGGTCCTGAAATCTCACTCCTAGATACATTATTATTTAATCCTAATTGTAATAGCTCTTTGAGTGACCCATTTAAAGTTTTTGTTCAAAGCATCTTTGGAGTCAGTTGGGTTCAAGGAGAACTGATTTTTGCCCTGGACTCTGATTTTAAATTTCAAGTATGTGAAGCCTGAAAAATTTGGAAGTTTGTAAAGTATGGCAAAATATTAATCAAAACGATGAAGACATCTCTGGACAAATAGTTGTTTTTCATGTCCCTTCCGAAGAGTAATCTGGATATTCACTGGCATCAGATTCTAACACTGAAGTCAAAACTACGTAATAACAAGTTGGCTAAGTGATGTCGGTGAGTGATTATGGAAACTAGTTGGTGTGTTTTAGGGAAAAAAAACCTTCTGAAAAGAAAATGAATTTCGCGATTTCTTTATGAGTTTGCCAGTGTTTTTTTTTTTGACATTGTTGATATTTGTTTCTATGGCTGTCACAATTTTCTGTGTTGTTGGAGATAGTATTTCATAAGACCATTACATATTTTTCATGTTAAAAATCCAAAATTAAAAATTAGAGTCAGTTATAGTTATTTTGTTCTTTTGGAGGAAGTATTAACTTGATGAAAAATAATTAGTCAGAGTAATATATATATATTACTATAAAATAGTTATATATATGTATTTTGTTTTAAAACTGGGGTTTCTATTTTAGGCTCCTAAATTCTTTTGGAACACAGTACAAAGGTAAATTGCTTTTCAATTAATAAAATAATTATTTAGATTCAACAAAACTTTTTTTTTATTATGCATGAGTTACTGATGATTATTTGGTAGCAGCACTGAACATTTGATTTTTTCTTATTTACTGTGCATTAAGTTTTTTTTTTTATAACTTACAATGTTTAATAAGTTCAATAGTTTTGTTCCTTGGTGCTTATAAGTGAAGTAGTGCTTTAGTATGGGGATAGACTTTATGTGACATATAATAGAATGTTCTAGATTTTACATTAATTATTTTTGGAGAAAGTTTTCATTTACTGGTTTAATAAATGAATGTATTTGGGCAAATACAGAAAATATAAGCCGATGAAAAATTTAACATGTGTTACCACAAGTGAAATATGCTAGCATCAAAAATGCATTTTAAATTAAAGTTTACTAAAATACAATTCCTGAAGCAAGAATATAATATTAGACTGGCATTTAATTTTCCTACCCAAGGAATCTGAAAGTTATCAACATTGTATCAAATTTAAATTACTCACTAAATCTTAGATACAAAAATATGGGTTTATTTCAAAGGTAGAGCTACTACTAGTCCTGGTCGGGTCAACTCTTTGCCCACCCTCATTCATCCTCTCTCCTCTCTCTCTTTTCTCCTTTCTTTCCCATCTGATTTTCTCTCCCTTCTCTCTTCCTCCTCTCATCTACTCTCTCATCCGTCCTCTTTTTCCCTCTTCCCCTTTTCTCCTCTCCCTTTGTGTCTTATTTCTCTGTTACACTTGTTCTATTCCCCGCCTTCTTTGGTCTTTTTTTTTTTAATTTATTTATTTTTTTAATTTATTTATTTTTTATACATTGATATGATCATGGGGCATCATTCACTAGCTTCACAGGCTGTTGGACACACTTTTGGTCTTTTCCTGCCTCCTTCTTCCTCTTCTCTCTGACTCTCCCTTCATTCTCCTTCATCTTTCCCTATCCACTGCCCTCTCTCCCTTCCTCTTGTTTTTTCACCCTCTCTTCCTCCCGGCCTTTCTCTTATATTTCTTTTAGGTCTTTGAGGTAGTTGTGCTGACAACATTGCTACCAGTCTAGGGTATGAGGAAAGATCAGGTGACTCCGATCTAACCATTTACAGACGTTCACCAGGAAAACCTGCAACGTGGGCCTGGCAGGTTTCCTAAGAGATGAAAACCTTTTCCAAAGGAAAGAGAATTGAGACACATTGATTTATGCCAGTGCACATAACTTATCTTCAGAGGGGCTGCACAATGCCTAGTAAGCTTAGAAGAGGGAAATTCAGAATATTTAGATAGTAAGGAATAACATGAAATATATCAGGACTGTGGGGGAAAAACATAAAAAAGCGAGTTGTCGTTCCAAATATTTTTTTCTATTTTTTTCACCAATAAAGAGAGAGATCTAATCCTTAGCATCCATTGTTGTGCTTTTATTACTTTTAATTCATCAAACTTGTGTTCTTTCCTTACCCGGCAGACCTCTCTACCCCTCTAATATTTTCCTTACCCCTCATTGCTCTGCTTTTAATGCATCTCTTGACATCAACAGGAACCCACCAAACCAACGAATTTCTCCTGGCTTTGCGATTTCATAACCATTGGGATATATATATATATATTTCTTTCTTTTTTTTTTTTACAGTGATCTTCTCTGAAATGAAGACTGTTTTATTCATTTTTTTCCAGAATTGATAAAACATAAAAGAAGAAAGTCAATATTTATCTAGTCACATGCATTAATGGAGCAATTACTATGTGGTAGGAACTAGGTTAGGTGTTAAAGCTACAATTATGTAAGGAACTGAAAAAAGAATTTTTTTTTCCTCAAAACCGTTGACTTCAGTTGTGTCACTTTTCCCTCAAAATATCCTTAGAGCTCAGTGAAATAGCCCTTTTACTTATTAATTGCTCTTTTCCTCTAAATTCAGGTTTTAGTTTATATGCTCTGGGGACAAAGAATAAGCTCATCTATAAGTACAACATCACACCTCATCTAGCCAGTGTCCCTGGACCAAATTTGGTTCGTGTGAGCTCAAAAGCTCGATTCCCTAACACAAATAAACTTCTGCAGAGCCTCAGTCCTTCACATGCAGCTCAACCCTAAACACATCTGAATCCTGAAGTTGGCATGACTCAAATTCCCAGCTGTTATTCCCAACAAAACTCCTGACTCAGCTGTTAGAAACCTACCTGTACAAATGGGAATGCTAAGATGATTTTCATGACCTTTTTTTTTGGTGACAGAGTCTCACTATGTGGCCCTTCGGTAGTGTGCTGTGGCATCACAGCTCACAGGAACCTCAAACTCTTGGGCTCAAGTGAGTCTCTTGCCTCAGCCTCCCAAGTAGCTGGGACTACAAGTGCCTGTCACAATGCCTGACTGTTTTTTGTTGCAGTTGCCATTGATGTTGAGCAGGCCCAGGCCGGGTTCGAATCTGCCAGCCTCAGTGTATGTGGCCAGCACCGTAACCACTGTGCTACGGCGCTGAGCCCATCTTCCTGATCTTTTTGAGAATAAAACTGTCTTACACTACGTATGTTCCATACTAATTAAGTATAGTTTAATTCATAGGAAGAACTGCATGAATGCTTGTTGGTTAAATAATCAATTTATAATCTCTTCCTCATAGAGATACCTTTTTTCCTCATTATGAAGTCTGTTTCACTTCCTGACATTTTAATCCATTGCATAATTGCGATGTACTTCCAATGTCAATCCACCAGAGAAGCGGTCCCCAGCCTTTTTGGCACCAGGGACCGATTTTTCCATGGAGAAGTTGCGTCTGGGTAGGGTGTGGGAGCATTATATTCTCCTAAGGAGTGCACGACTTAGACCTCTTGCATGTTCAGTTTACAGAAGGGTTTGTACTCCTATGAGAATCTAATACCCCCTGCTGATGTGACAGGAGGCAGAGTTCAGGTGACAATGTGAGTGATGGAGAGTGGCTTGTAAGTACAGAGGAAGCTTTGCTCACTCACCCAACACTCCCCTCCTGCTGGGTGGCCCAGTTCCTAACAGGCCACGGACCAGTTCTGCTCCACACCCTGGGAGTGGGGAGCACAGCCCCAAGGCAGCTATGCCTGTGTTGATGCTCTCCTGGCTGTGTTCCTAGGACACTGTTTGACCGATCTGCCAGCTTCTGTGCATCAATCTTCATGCTTATAGAGATAATATTCTATTATCTCCTTCATGAAGGATTGAGGAGGGAGCAAATGTTTATTTTTTGGTATTAGGTAGACATTACCTATTTTAATCCCACAGCAACATTATAAAGAGGCAAAATCTTCCCTCTTCAAATGAATAAGAAAACTGAAGCTCTGAAATGTAGGGGAAGTCTTCCCAGGGCTAGGAAGAAACTAAATGAAGATTTGGAGTCAGATCTGCCTCAAACCAAAGCATAGGCTCCACCAAGAATAGCTGGCATGTAAACCTAGCATTTTAGGAGGCCAAGGCAGAAGGATCCTTTGAGGCCAGGAGTTTGAGACCAGCCGGAGCGAGAGTGAGAAATCCTGTTACTATAAAAAATAGAAAAACGTTAGGTGAGCATGGTGGTGCATGCCTGGAGTCCCATTTACTCAGGAGGCTGAGGCAGGAGGATTGCTTGAGCCCAGGAGTTTGAGGTTGCAGTCAGCTATGATGATACCTTTGCACTCTACCCAAGGTGACAGAGCAAGACCCTATCTCTCAAAAACAAAAACAAACAAACAAATAACAACAAAAAAACAGGCACTATGCACACATCTAAGAGTGTGTTTCTCTAGGAAGCTCTAGATTCTATGAACACTAGATATAAAGGATCAATTAATTCCAAGCTTGAAATAATTCCGAATTTAGAAAACATTCAGCAAAGTTTGATTAGCAAATGCCTATAGTTCTACATGATAAGACCAATGTGACATGAAAGAGCAAAGAGGATACTGAAAGAAGGAAAAATAAGTAAAATTAAATGATGGAGACATGCAGACTCTTTGGGCACGGTGCTAATTTACTTTACCTATGTTGAGACTAGGGATTGTCTTAAACGTTACCATGTGGATCATCATCCTGTTTTAAGACCACTGAGACCCAGACACTGGAGGTGTTGAGCAGCCAATGGCTCCTATTGTATTTTATACATCATTTCACTGTGTGCTTATTAAAACTATGAAGCTGATTCTGAAACAGATGTACAGCTGTTTGGTTTACAAAACATTTTATTTAGCACACATTCGGGAAAGAAAGCTTCAATTATGTTAGAAAACTAGCTCAGAGACTTCTGCAATTTATTTTTCATCATGGAATGAAATGAAGCATTAGGCCATTAAATCCATCCTTCTTTCTTATTTACTTTTTTTTACAAAGGTACAGATTGAGGTACCCAGTGGCTGAGTGGTGTAGTCAGTCACTTAGTTCACTAGTATTAAGTGGGGGCTAGTTCTAAGTCTCCTGATTCTTGGTCCAGCACAAGTTAGCATTTAACAGACATGTGGTTTTTGACTAAAGAATAAAATGTAAACTTGATCTTATTTTATACAATTAAAGATTTAAAATAAATCGGTTAAGATAAGTTTCAAAAGTTTTTATACCCCAAAAAGAAAGTGACTTTCATTCTTATTATTTGACTCAATAGACATTCATTAGCTTTGCTTCCTTTCCAATTTGGCCTGGACCCAATGATCAATTATTTCAACAATTCTCAAACAACATCCTCAATTCCCTTAACACATTTACTGTCCACCTCACCCCCTTTCCAGGCCCCCAGCCATAGATCAATGATTTGTTTCCTTGATTTCTGCTTCTGGGTTTCTGAGAAGTGCTCAAGAAAGTTGCATAACCACGCTGATGGTGTCATTACTAGTGCAGATGTTCCAAACTCAACATGGGCTTCTGATGATGCTCAGCAATTCATTCTTTTATTCACCCATAGCAGGATCCCTTTTCCAGTCTTTTAAGGTTTTTTTTTTTGTAAACAACTCCTTCTTTCCTTAATTCCCAGCCTCATCCTTGACCTTTAGTGGAGAAGGCATTTCTTTCTACTCAGAACATCAAGATCATCATATAAACATTTCTTCAGTATTGTCTCCATTCATTTCTAAAATTAAACATACTTTCCTCACCTTTCCTTCCTTTTCAGAGGAAGGTTCAGAGGAAGGGGCTCTGTAGTTAGACTGGGCATTTCAGCTCTTTTCAGCTCATTAGATGTGTGACGTCAGGCAGGTGACTTACTTATTCTTTGCCTGGGTTTTCTTTTCTGTGGAATGGGGACAGTAACAGTATCTCCGGCTTGGCATGAGGTAATGTGCATGAGGCTCGTGGGACACGGCCCACACTTCATTCTAATTGTCTCTGGTGTTGATTACCTCCTGAACCCCCAGAGAAACTGAACCTTGCTTTGTAGATTATTCAAAGTGGATGGAAACTTGCTAGAGCTCCCTGGTAGATTCTAAGCTGCAACATCAAATTTCCCCAAAGCTTGATATTTTCTGGAGGATTTTGGTTATTAAGGTCCCTAGGATTGGACTCAAGACTGGTTTACCTTCATAACCAGAGACTGGTGGGGATGGGTGGGGAGACCAGAGAGATTTTGGTCAAAGGACACACATTTTCAGTTAAGAGGAACAAGTTCAAGAGACTTACTGGATTTTGATTCCACATTGGTCACTATAAAAGTTTTGGGACTGTGTTATGATCCATTATTTCACTTCCAAGACACACAGTCAGCAGTGTCTTTTCTGATTTACCCGTGCAAGTTTCAATTTTCCCAGCTTATTGGGAGGGCTGCTGGAAGGGCTTCATTTGTTTCCATTTGCATGGATTTTATGTTTCTTGATTTTTGTGCATCTTAAAACTTTTTTATTTATTTATTTATTTTTATTGTTGGGGATTCATTGAGGGTACAATAAGCCAGGTTACACTGATTGCAATTGTTAGGTAAAGTACCTCTTGCAATCATGTCTTGCCCCCATAAAGTGTGACACACACCAAGGCCCCACCCACCTCCCTCCTTCCCTCTTTCTGTTCCCCCCCCATAACCATAATTGTCATTAATTGTCCTCATATCAAAATTGAGTACATAGGATTCATGCTTCTCCATTCTTGTGATGCTTTACTAAGAATAATGTCTTCCACGTCCATCAAGGTTAATACGAAGGGTGTAAAATCTCCATTTTTTTTAATGGCTGAATAGTATTCCATGGTATACATATACCACAGCTTGTTAATCCATTCCTGGGTTGGTGGGCATTTAGTCTGTTTCCACATTTTGGCGATTGTAAATTGAGCTGCAATAAACAGTCTAGTACAAGTGTCCTTATGATAAAAGGATTTCTTTCCTTCTGGGTAGATGCCCAGTAATGGGATTGCAGGATCAAATGGGAGGTCTAGGTTGAGTGCTTTGAGGTTTCTCCATACTTCCTTCCAGAAAGGTTGTACTAGTTTGCAGTCCCACCAGCAGAGTAAAAGTGTTCTCTTCTCTCCACATCCACGCCAGCATCTGCAGTTTTGAGATTTTGTGATGTGGGCCATTCTCACTGGGGTTAGATGGTATCTCAGGGTTGTTTTGATTTGCATTTCTCTAATATATAGAGATGATGAACATTTTTTCATGTGTTTGTTAGCCATTCGTCTGTCGTCTTTAGAGAAAGTTCTATTCATGTCTCTTGCCCATTGATATAAGGGATTGTTGGCTTTTTTCATGTGGATTAATTTGAGTTCTCTATAGATCCTGGTTATCAAGCTTTTGTCTGATTGAAAATATGCAAATATCCTTTCCCATTGTGTAGGTTGTCTCTTTGCTTTGGTTATTGTCTCCTTAGCTGTACAGAAGCTTTTCAGTTTAATGAAGTCCCATTTGTTTATTTTTGTTGTTATTGCAATTGCCATGGCAATCTTCTTCATGAAGTCTTTCCCCAGGCCAATATCTTCCAGTGTTTTTCCTATGCTGTCTTTGAGGATTTTTATTGTTTCATGCCTTAAATTTAAGTCCTTTATCCATCTTGAATCAATTTTTGTGAGTAGGGAAAGGTGTGGGTCCAGTTTCAGTCTTTTACATGTAGACATCCAGTTCTCCCAACACCATTTATTGAATAGGGAGTCTTTCCCCCAAGGTATGTTCTTGTTTGGTTTATCGAAGATTAGGTGGTTGTAAAATGTTAGTTTCATTTCTTGGTTTTCAATTCCATTCCAAATGTCTTTGTCTCTGTTTTTGTGCCAGTACCATGCTGTCTTGAGCACTATGGCTTTGTAGTACAGACTAAAATCTGGTATGCAGGTGCCCCCAGCTTTATTTTTGTTACAGAGAACTGCCTTAGCTATAAGGGTTTTTTTCCAGTTCCATACAAAACGCAGAATCATTTTTTCCAAATCTTGAAAGTACGATGTTGGTATTTTGATAGGAATGGCATTGAATAGGTAGAGTGCTTTGGGAAGTATAGACATTTTAACAATGTTGATTCTTCCCATCCATGAGCATGGTATGTTCTTCCATTTGTTAATATCCTCTGCTATTTCCTTTCTGAGGAGTTCATAGTTTTCTTTATAGAGGTCCTTCACCTCCTTCGTTAGGTATATTCCTAGGTATCATTTTCTTTGAGACTATGATGAAGGGAGTTGTGTCCTTAATTAGCTTCTCATCTTGACTGTTATTGGTTTACACAAAGGCTACTGACTTGTGGACATTGATTTTATATCCTGAAACATTACTGTATTTTTTGATGACTTCTAGGAGTCTTGTGGTTGAGTCTTTGGGGTTCTCTAAGTATAAGATCATGTCATCTGCAAAGAGGGAGAGTTTGACCTCCTCTGCTCCCATTTGGATTCCCTTTATTTCCTTGTCTTGCCTAATTGTATTGGCTAGAACTTCCAGCACTATGTTGAATAGTAAAGGTGACAGAGGACAACCTTGTCTGGTTCCAGTTCTAAGAGGAAAAGCTTTCAGTTTTACTCCATTCAGTAAAATATTGGCTGTGGGTTTGTCATAGATAGCTTCAATCAGTTTTAGAAATGTGCCACCTATGCCTATACTCTTCAGTGTTCTAATTAGAAAAGGATGCTGGATTTTATCAAATGCTTTTTCCTATTGAGAGGATCATGTGATCTTTATTTTTGCCTCTGTTAATCTGGTGGATAACGTTTATGGACTTGCGTATGTTAAACCAGCCTTGCATCCCTGGGATGAAGCCTACTTGATCATGATGAATGACTTTTTTGATGATAAGCTGTAATCTATTGGCTAGGATTTTGTTGAGAATTTTTGCGTCTATGTTCATGAGTGAGATTGGTCTGAAATTCTCCTTTTTGTTTGGGTCTTTTCCTGGTTTTGGTATCAGGGTGATGTTTGCTTCATAGAATGTGTTGGGGAAGATTCCTTCTTCCTCAATTTTTTGGAATAATTTCTGCAGTACAGGAATAAGCTCTTCCTTGAAGGTTTGATAGAATTCTGGAGTGAAGCCATCTGGACCAGGGCATTTTTTGGTTGGAACATTTTTTATTGTTTCTTTGATCTCAGTGCTTGAAATTGGTCTGTTCAGGAGCTCTATTTCTTCCTGGCTGAGTCTAGGGAGAGGGTGTGATTCCAAAAATTGATCCATTTCTTTCACATTGTCAAATTTCTGGGCATACAGTTTCTGGTAGTATTCAGAGATGATCTCCTGTATCTCTGTGGGATCAGTTGTTATTTCCCCTTTATCATTTCTGATTGAGGTTACTAGAGATTTTACTTTTCTATTCCTCGTTAGTCTGGCCAATGGTTTATCTATTTTATTTATTTTTTCAAAAAACCAACTCCTTGTTTCATTAATTTTCTGAATGATTCTTTTGTTTTCAATTTCATTGATCTCTGATTTGATTTTGGATATTTCTTTTCTTCTACTGAGTTTAGGCTTAGATTATTCTTCTTTTTCCAATTCCATAAGATCTCTTGTGAGATTGTTGATGTGCTCTCTTTCTGTTTTTCGAATGTAGGCATCTAAAGCGATGAATTTTCCTCTCAAAACTGCTTTTGCAGTATCCCACAGGTTTTGGTAGCTTGTGTCTTCATTGTTGTTATGCTCAAGGAAGTTAATGATTTCCTGTTTTATTTCTTCCTTCACCCATCTGTTATTCGACAGAAGATTGTTTAGTTTCCATGCCTTTGCGTGGGGTCGAGCATTTTTGTTAGAGTTGAGTTCCACCTTTAGTGCCTATGGTCTGAGAAGATAGAAGGTAAAATTTCAATTCTTTTGATTCTTTTGATATTTGTTTTGTGTCCCAGGATATGATCAATTTTGGAGAATGTTCCATGGGGTGACGAGAAGAATGTATATTCTTTATCTTTGGGATGGAGTGTTCTATATGCATCTATCAAGCACAGTTGTTCTAGGGTCTCATTTAAGTCTCTTATATCCTTGTTTAATTTTTGTTTAGAGGATCTGTCCAGCTCTGTAAGAGGAGTGTTAAGGTCCCCTGTTATTATGGTATTATCAAATATCATATTGGTCAGACTCAGTAAGGTCTGTTTCAAGAATCTGGGAGCATTTAAATTGGGTGCGTAGATATTTAGAATTGAAATGTCTTCTTGTTGTATTTTTACCTTGACCAATATAAAGTGACCATCTTTGTCTTTTTTGACATTAGTTGCTTTAAATCCACATGTATCTGAAAATAAGATTGCAACTCCTCTTTTCTTCTGAATTCCATTTGCCTGAAAAATTGTCTTCCAACCCTTGACTCGGAGCTTTAATTTGCCTTTTGAAGCCAGGTGTGTTTCTTGCAGACAGCAGATGGATGGCTTGTGTTTTTTAATCCAGTCAACCAATCTATGTCTCTTCAGTGGGGAATTCAAGCCATTAACATTTATTGAGATAATTGATAAGTGTGGTAGTATTCTATTTTTCTGATTTTGTGAGAGTCCATTGCTTAGTTTTATCTTTTGCATCAGTGTGGAGGTTAGGTTCTGTCCTTTAATTTCTGAGTTCTTTCTTTGCTGCTGATCCATTGTGGTGGTCAGTGTGCAGAACAGGTTGAAGTATTTCCTGTAGAGCTGGTCTTGTTGTGGCGAATTTCCTCAGTGTTTGTATATCTGTAAATGATTTGATTTCTCCGTCAATTTTGAAGCTTAGCTTAGCAGGGTACAGAATTCTGGGCTGGAAATTTTTCTGTTTAAGTAGATTAAAGGTAGATGACCATTGTCTTCTTGCTTGGAAAGTTTCATTAGAGAAGTCTGCGGTCACTCTGATGGATTTGCCCCTGTAGGTCAACTGGCGCTTACTCCTGGCAGCTTGCAGAATCTTTTCTGTTGTCTTGACTTTGGACAGGTTCATCACAATGTGTCTTGGAGAAGCTCAGTTAGAATTGAGGCGACCTGGGGTCCGATATCCCTCTGAAAGCAGTGTGTCAGAATCTTTGGTGATATTTGGGAAATTTTCTTTTATAATATTCTCTAGTATGGCTTCCATTCCTCTGGGGCATTCTTCTTCCCCTTCTGGAATTCCTATAACTCGTATGTTGGAATGCTTCATAAAGTCCCATAATTCTGACAGTGAACGTTCTGCTTTCTCTCTCTTCTTTTCTGCCTCTTTTACTACCTGAGTTATCTCAAGAACTTTGTCTTCTACCTCTGAAATTCTTTCCTCTGCATGGTCTAACCTGTTGCTGATACTTTCCATTACATCTTTAAGTTCCCTGATTGACTGTTTCATTTCCTTCAGCTCTGCTATATCCTTTTTATATTCTTCATATCGTTCATCTCTGATTTGATTCTGTTTTTGTATTTCCTTTTGGTTATTTTCCACTTTATTAGCAGTTTCCTTCATTGTTTCCATCATTTCTTTCATTGTTTTCAACATGTGTATTCTAAATTCCCTTTCTGTCATTCCTAACATTTCTGTATAGGTGGAATCCTCTGCAGTAGCTACCTCATGGTCCCTTGGCGGGGTTGTTCTGGACTGGTTCTTCATGTTGCCTGGAGTTTTCTGCTGATTCTTCCTCATGGGTGATTTCTTTTATCTGTTTCCTTGCCCTAATTTTCCTTTCACTTCCTCTTGCTCTTTAAGTTCTCGTGCCTGTGGAATTTGCAGGCGGGTTTAGACGGATTGAACACACGCGACCACTTGCTGGTTTTCCACTGTTTTAGTCCTCCTCTTGGGGTCCAGAAGTCTCTCGCTGACTCCCTGTATCCTCTCAGGGGTGATGATAGGCAGATCCCACCAGCCAGAGATGCCTGGAGTCCTATATCCCCAGACTCACGGTGCCCAGATGCAAGGAAGCTGTTACTCGGCTGCCATCTTGCTCCGCCTCCCCCACTTTGTGTTTTTATCCTTAAAACTTTTTTAAAGACCCACATATGCATTATATAGTAGACTTTAACTGTTCTCAACATACACACAAAAGGAGCATATGAGGTAATGTATACTTTAAATAGCTTGATTTCACCATTCCACAAAGTATATGTAAGTGTGTGTATACACAGATCTAAAACATAATTTTATGTATGGTAAGATACACAATTTTTGGTAAGATACACAATCAACTAAAAAAAAGGACTGATCACAGAAGTGATGCCGTGTTCTTATTGCAGCCTATCAGTTGGCTTATGATTGCCATTTGTCATTTAATTAATCCTTTTGATCACTAGATTTAGGTAGTCTCTATACACCTCCTCTTTTTGTAAACCTTTTTCTTTTTGAAACTACATAATTATCCCATTCCTCCTCAACCTTTTAATTTGTTTGTGAATTTATTTTAGGTCAGCATGCTTCTCTTTTAGCTGGTTTTTATATTTTTAGACGTCTCCCTATCACTCTTTGAGCACTTCCTTGCTTTTTGATGTATGAAATTCCTGCCTCAATCCTAGAGTTCATTCCATTTCCCCTCTCTGCCCTCCTGAGGCACTGACACCATAGCAAACCTGTGACACCCCATGGATTCCCTCCTCATCTCGGCTGGGCTCTGACATCCTGCTCAAGATCACCATGGCTGCCTCTTATCTTCAGCAAAATCTGTATTTCCTATGTTCTTATGTTTCTAATGGCTTCAGAACCGAATTGTTCAGGAAAAGAAGGGAACGGAAAAGGGAGCGGACAACTGGATTCACTGGAATTCCTCCCCCTCCCCAGGTTTGGCCTGAGTGCTGACCGACCATCCCCATCTCGCCAGCCCTCCTGTGGCTGGTGTGACCAGTCCATTCTGGTTTCTTAGTGTTTGTGGTTGGCTGCCTTTGATCTGTAACCATGAATGTGTGCCTCTGGCTCTTCCTTCCCTGCCGCGTCTCCACCTCACCTCCAGGAGGCCAACGGCTGCTCAGGGTTGGGCTCCTCTGACTCAAGCTGTTGGTGTAGCCACCATAATCATCCTCACAGCCATTGCCCAACAAGAGTGAGCAAGACCACAGACAGGGCTGTCTCGGAGGGGGGCTGTTGAAACTACAGGCATAAAAGAGGCTGCCCAGGGAAAAGGAGGAGCCTGAAGAGTGTCTTGGGAGAAATGTTTACATGTTTATACTTAAGGGATAGGAGGGGGGAGGAGAAAATGGGAGTTGAAGAAGAAACATCTTAGATTAATCTACAGCCTGAAAAAACTGAAGCAGCTTCTGCAGGTGACTAACTTCTTTCTGAGGAGACTTTAACTCAATGCTCTGTCCTTAATTTAAGTTGGTAGAGCAGTAGTGTTATTATAAACCTGGAGAAAACCAAGAAATGCAACACGATGGAGTGACTTATGACAGTCAGAATGACTCAGTGGGCTGAGGCAAACCAAGTGATTCATCTGTGTGATCTGTTGGTCATTTTGCCTGACTTTGGAGTTCAGGGTCAGTGAAAAGAGGCTTGCCTCTTTTATTTAGTTAACTTTTGGGGTGGATGGACAGGTTTTCCTGACCATATCAGCATTATGAATTCACTACAAAAGTCTTGAGGGAGAAACCCTTCGAAAAGCATAGAACTGGCACTTGGATTGCTTGGGTGAAGTTATTTGCTAAAAGTCTCTCTTCTTTCCTACATTACCTTACTCAGATGGCAGATTCTCTGGATACCAGAGTAGCGGGTATGTTCATCTAATTCACCGCTGTGAATACGGTGCCTGCCATCTTGTCCATGTCACTAAGTATTTGTGAAGTGAATGAGTGAAGAAAAGTCATCATCTGCATCATCTGACGGTGAGAGAAGCCACCTCTGAAGTTTTTTTTGGAATGCAGGTGGTCACCACATAAACATTTTCCAAAACAGTCATCAGGGAATGTCATTATGTGGCATACTAAGGATTTTGTTGGCAACAATGCTTTAATTACTGTGAACTACCTTCATAGAGATAGATACCTTTTTTTGTTGTTGTTTGAGACAGGGTCACACTGTCACCCTGCCTGGAGCACAATGATGTCATCATTGCTCATGTGCAACCTCAAACTCCTGGGTTCCAGTGATCCTCCAGTTTCAGTCTCACTTCCAAAGTAGCTGGGACTATAGGTGTGTACCAGAAATCTCAGCTGATTTTTTTTATGTTTAGGAGAGATGGGAGTCTTGGTTTTGCACAGGCTGGTCTCAAACTTCTGAACTCAAACGATCCTCTTGTCTTTGATGCCCAGAGAGCTATGATTATAGGCATGAGCCAATGTACCTAGTCTAGATACTGTTTTTTTTTTTTTTAATTCTGTTTATAATTCAAACCTTTCCTAACAGGGCAAATAGCAAGTGACCTAAGAAGCAGGTGGCTGGATGACAATACAAGGTTTTCAGGTGCTTTTAAAAGCAAATGGATATTGGGGTTCAAAATAACTGAGGAGTAATGTATAAATAGCTTTACTGAGCATTGAGATAGATACCATCCAGAAAGGCAATTGTGCCGATTGGGCCATTCCCTCACATAGCAAAATCTCAAGTATTTGTGGTGACAAAGCCATAGTCACTTATGAAAAAGTTATTGCAGTGATTAAGTAGTTCAGAAATAATACGTCTTCCAGATGGCTGAATGAGATTCATTGTAAGTTGGTCTTCTCCATCATAAATATTTTTCTTCGTTTTTTTGTGTTTAGCAGACACCTACGTTTTCCATAGTTGAACACTTGGTGCTTTACAAAAAAGAAGAAAAAAGACAGTAAAATGTATTTAGCATATAGCATATGCCTAGCATTATTCTATTTAATTTTAGAGGATTTATCTGGCCACTGAGTGAAACTTAGATAATGATTAATGACATCTATTTCACTTAAAGGAATCAGTTATAAAAATATCCCAGAAGAGAGAAAAGCCATGGCCCAAGAGCAGACACAGCTGGCTTTAAATCTTGGCTTTTCTTTCATCAGGCTGATTTTTGGGTTAGTTATCAAACCTTTCTTTACTTAACTTTGCCCATTAATCAACTAAATTTAATAATATTATTTACTTCATTGAGAAGTTTGGGATAATTCAATGAGATAATGTATGCAGAGCACTCAGCTTAATACCTGGCACATACTAAATGCTAAATCGATATTCATATTTTTTGTTATGGAAGGATTTGCCACAGATTTCCTTCAAGTGCTGTGCTCCACTTAGATGAATCAATTTACACAAACTTTCTAGGAATTCAGTTACTATGTAAGGTAAACAACATTTATGGGAGAATCACATTTCTCATTAAATTTAACCTAGGGACATGTGGTTCTCAATGGGAATATGACAGGGAGGAGGGTACAGCTCCTCAGAGGAATTACTTTTGGAAAAGTGTGGGCTGATTCTGGTCCACACGTTAGTAAAAGATCTCTGGGTGAGTGGTTAATGTATCCACCTTTCACAGTATAAAGGACAGCGCTGGTTAGCGTTATGCATAGAAAGTGTATAGAGAGACAAGTAATTTCATAAGTGGCAACAATGCTCATTTTCATGTAGACATTTAGAATGAAACATCGATGAGATTTGTGATATGCGTTCATGAGCAATTACTATTTTTATTCAGCATAATGATTTGGGTTGATGCGTAAGGAAATAAATGGTCACCCATATGGCTAATAATGTGATGGTTTTCCAACAGAGGAGAAAGAAAACATGTTTTTAAGGTTCTTACCAACAAGGCAACGTGCTCCTTGTGTTTGTTCACCCATTTGTTCTTCCATTCACAAATATTTCTTGAGTGTCTGTTATGTTCATTCTGCTTTATATAATCAGCATCTCTTAATAATTCAACAGGCATGCAGTAGGTGCTTGAGAAAGGAATACTGAAGGAGCGAGTGGTGCATGAATAATAAAAACATGATCTCTGCTCTCCAGGAACTAAAACCCCAGTGGGTCAAGTGGATGGTTTGGAGGACACAAAAAAGACTGTCTTTGACAGTCTTTTTTATGTCTTCTGCCTTGGTGCAAACTTCAGTGTGTAATAAGATGATCTGTGAAGCGGAACACATGTGCAGATCCCAGAGAGGTGTGATTGTGGGGCTGGGGGAGAGCTCGGGGGCTGCGTTATTAGCAAGTATTCCAGGTAATTCTTACCCATGTGTTCTATGTAACCAGACTTTGAGAAATAATGTTTCAGTCCTATTACTAGACCCAGAGTAAAGTATCAAAATTATAGTCCAATTACCTTTATGTTTACTTTTTATTGCTGCTACCATCACACCAAGAACAATAAGCAAAGCAAAGCAAACAAAAACATGCCCAGACTGCCTGAGGGAGGGGAATTTGCAATTTGCCTGAAGTGTGGGCTTCTTCTTGAGTACAGCTCCTAATCTCAGTTGGGTTTCCCTGGTGGGTGAGTGTGGACAAGTAGCTCACTGAGCCGTTCCTTCATCCTTTGCTGTATTTTCTCTGTCTCTTTTGGGTAGAGATTATTGTTCATATCAGCCTTTACAAAACTGATGACCAGTTGGAAAGGACACTGGGCTTACTGCACCCAGTCCTGAGTTTCTGTTTCTGAGGTTAGGATTAGGGCAATTTGGCCTTGGTGATTGTGGGTATCAGAAAGCAATTCATAAAAGACGTGAAGTGCTCCTAAACTGCTTTGACAAAAGGAAAAATACAAACATATCCACAATGGCAGGCTCAATCAGTTGGCCAACTGATAGCAAAGAGGGACTTTGACTTCCTGTCACCTGGTGTCACTCTACGTAGTCTAAGCACAGCAATGCCTTTAAGTTTCCAAAGTATGAAAGGTTGGGCACCTCATTCATGGGAGAGAAGGTGAAATGGAAAAACCCAGGAGCCCCTTGTGCTTTTAAGAATCTTGAAGGAGAAACTGAGTCTTGTTCTTTTAAATTTTGATGTGTAGCTTTTAGCAGAGGGACTGTGGTGGCTGAGCAGAAACTGGTCTCAGGAGCTAACCTTTTGGAGGACAGGCTGCCCACATCCTCAGTGTGATTTGGGGCAAAAACAAGAGAGTTTTAAAGGCTGGCGTGGCCCAGTGCTTCCGGGCAATACTTCCCAGACAGCTCAAAACCATGGCCACAGATAAATCTTTCTAGTGGGAGATGCGAGGCTCTTCAGGATGGTGGTGGCAGTTGAGACTTTCCAGCAAATATGAGCCAAGGAAGACTGTTCCTAAAACCAGTCCTAACATTTGGGCCAGGAACTCCATGGCAAAGGTCAGCTCCTTCTGTAAGTGTCCAATGGTGGTGAGTGAGAAAAGATATTCCCATTCTCCTGCTCTATTGGGCATCTGCCCAGGGCATGCCCGTCCGGTCAGCTTTGTCAGTTCAAATTCACAGTCAATTCGTGGGGGCCAAGCCAGACCTGGGGTGCCGGGCTGGGCTTGGTTTTAATACTTCATGAACCCAGAACCATTGTCCTCCTTCAGTACCAGTTACCTACGGGGTGAGGTGAATTTTCTATTTTCAAAACTGTTTACATTTATTTATTTTATTAAATTATAGCTGTGTACATTAGTATGATCATGGGGCACCATACACTTGGTTCATAGACCGTTTGACACATTTTCATCACACTAGTTAACATAGCTTTTGTGGCATTTTCTTAGTTATTTTGCTAAGACCTTTACATTCCACATTTACTAGGATTCACATATTCCCTTGTAAGATGCACCGCAGGTGTAATCCCATTAACCCCCCTCCCTCCACCTCCCTCCCCCCTCCCTCCCCTCCCTTTCCCCCTTCTCCCTATTCTTAGGTTGTAACTGGGTTATAGCTTTCATGTGAAGGTCCTACATTAGTTTCATAATAAGGGTGAGTACATTGGGTACTTTTTCTTCCATTCTTGAGACACTTTACTAAGAAGAATATGTTCCAGCTGCATCCATGTAAACATGAAAGAGGTAAAGTCTCCATCTTTTTTTAAGGCTTCATAGTATTCCATGGTGTACATATACCACAATTTATTAATCCATTCGTGGATCGATGGGCACTTGTTTACTTTTATTTTTATGGAAGTAAAATTCACGTAGCATAACCATTGCCATTTTAACCATTTTAAAATGTACAATCAAGTGACAATTAGTACGTTCACAATGTCTACAACCATTACCACTATCCAGTTCCAGAACATTTTCCTGCATCCACAAGTAGCCACTCTGCTTTCTCTCCTTCCTCCAGTGTCTGATTTCTGTCTCTGTGGTTTATCTATTCTGAACGATATAACGTGTGGTTTTGTGCCTGCCTTTATACTTAGCATGATGTTTTCAAGGTTTGTCAGTGTTGTAACATGTATCAGTATTTCATTCCTTTCTATAACTGAATAAAATTCCATTGTATGGGTACCACATTTTGTTTTTCCATTCATAGGGTGGTAGACATTTGGGTTATTCCTACCTTTTGGTCATTGTGACTAACGCTGCCATAAACACTTGTGAGACAGTTTTGTCTGAAAACCTGTTTATGTAATTTCATGTTTAATTTCTTTGAGGAGCCACACACTGTTTTCACAGTGGTTTCACCATTTTGAATGCTCAGCAGAAATATATGAGGGTTTTTTACACATCCTTATTAAAACTTATTTTCCATTTTTAAAATTATAATTGTCTTAGTGGGTGTAAGGTGACATTTCATTGACATTTTTACTTGTATTTGCTTGTTGACTAAGGATGTTGTACATCTTTTCACGTGCTTGTTGGCTATTTACATCTTTTTTTAGAGAGAAATGTCTGATCAAGTCCTTTGCCCAATTTCTAATTGAGTGATTTTTTTTTTTTTTTTGTTGCCTTTTGGCCACTAAGTTGTAAGAGTTCTTTATATATTCTGGATACTAGCTCTTTAGCAGATATATAACTTGCAATTACTTTCTCCCATAGCTACTTTTTCTTAGCTATGATGAACAAAAGTTTTTAGTTTTGATGAAGTCTAATTTGTTAATTTTTTCCTTTGGAAAATGCCATGAAGGCTAAAATGAACAGTTTGATGAGAATATTCCAGATTGTATATGAAACCCGCACATTGTACCCCTTGATTGTACTAATGTACACAGCTATGACTTAACAATAAAAAGAAATAAATTAAAAAAAAATTTTTTTTTCTTTTGTTATATGTGCTTTTGGTGTCATAGCTAAGAAACTGTTACTAAATCCAAGGTGGGGAAGATTTACCCCTGAGTTTTCTCTTATGAGTTTTATGGTTTTTTTTTTTTAAACAGTTGCATTCTTTATTGTGTGAGGCCATTAATGTATGTTCACAAAGCTAGTGATTTGACAGACACTTCCTTAGATACTGAAATTTAGCAGCTTCTTTCTTCATTAAACATTCCCATATTTTTGTATATTTTTTATTATATTCCAGAGTTCCCAATAAGGTGATTCTGAGATTTTTTGATAGCTTATTCATTCATTTTGTGGAAGGATGGAATATTGGAGTTCATTAGTCTACCACAGGGGTCCTCAAATTTTTAAAACAGGGGGCCAGTTCACTGTCCCTCAGACTATTGGAGGGCTGGACTATAGTTTAAAAAACAAAACAAAATTATGAACAAATTTCTATGCACACTGCACATATCTTATTTTGAAGTAAAAAGCAAAATGGGAACAAATACAATATTTAAAATGAAGAACAAGTAAAGTTAAATCAACAACTTACCAGTATTTCAATGGGAACTATGGGCCTGCTTTTGGCTAATGAGATGGTCAATGTCCGGTTCCATGTTTGTCACTGCTAGTTGTAACAAGTGATGCAAGTGTGCATCAGTTAGTCTAGATCTGGTTGGAGATTTCAGATGTTTCATTCTGGAAAAAGTCTGTTCACAGACATAAGTGCTGCCAAAGATGGTTGCCATTTTGAGTGCATGGTTCCTGAGATTAGGATATGTCTCAGAGGGGAGAGATGCATAGAAATTAGGAAGGCTGCTTGACTTGAATGCATCTTTCAGAGAGTCACAATTCTGCAGTTCAGCCAGTTTCATTTGGTAAATCATATCCACATTTTCAATGTCAATAGAAAATGGGTTATGGAAAAGCTGTATGCCCTGTTTAAAGAGATAAAGGTCTTTAAATCTAAATTGGAACTCCTTTTGCAACTTTTCCAGTGAATCCACACGTTTTATTTGGGAATGCAACCAGTGGATTTTCTGCTAACAGATTTTGAGTTGTAGGGAGACGGCAGAAATTTTCCTCCTTCACTCGTTTGATGAGGAGGCCTAATTTTACTTCAAATGCTTTTACATGTGATTGCATATCACAGATGAGCTTCCCCTTTTCTTGAAGTTGCACATTGAAACTGTTGAGTAGCTCTGTTACATCTGTCAGAAAGGCAAGGTGCCATTTCCATTCTGCATCATTGAGCTCTGGTATTTCTTTGTTTTCTGAAAGCAGAAAAGCTGTAGTCTGTGGAAGTAAGTCATAGAAGTGTTTCAAAACTCTCCCTTGACTCAGCCAATGGACTTTTGTGTGGTACAGAACATCTTCACAGGTAACATTTAGCTCAGATAGAAATTCCTGAAATTATCTGTGGTTTCGTGTATTACCTCTAATGAAGTTAACACAAGATACCACAGTTTTCATAACAGAGTCCCACTTCAGTGATTTACTACACAGCACTTGTTGGTGGATGAGGCAGTGCATGGCTATTGGATGAGAATGGTTATGTTTGTCCATCTCTTGGTTAATGCGAGCAATTACTCCTTTCTTAGACCCCACCATGCTAGGAGAACCATCAGTTGTCACACTAGCTAGTTTTGCCCAGTCCAGCTCCAAACTATTCACAGTTTGGCAAACTTTTCATAAATATCCTCTCCTGTAGTTGTTCCCTTGATGCTTTGCAGTGCAGCAAGCTCTTCTGTGACTTTGAAATAGTCATTCGTCCCACGAATAAAAATTAGAAATTGTGCAGAATCACGAACATTACTTTCATTGAGTGCCAAGGAAAAATAGGAAAGTTTTTTTGCAGAGTTTTGCAAATGCTGATGCAAATTCTCTCTCATTTCTTCAATCCTTTGTGTAATTGAGGGTCCTGAAAAACTCACTGTACTAAATAAATCGGCCTTCTCTGGATGCATCTCTTTGGCAACAGAAAGAAGGCATTCTTTAACAAATTCTCCCTCCACGAATGGTCTGCCAGTGCACGCTATTAGCTTGACAACTTGAAAACTTGCTCACAGTGGTGAAGTATTTAGCTGTTTCTGCTTCACAAAAGTATTTTGCTGAGTTGTCAATGTATATTTCAGTTTTAATATTTTATCTTTTCTCACTTCCCTGACCAAACAATCATATTTATTTTTATGTTGAGTTTGATAGTGTCGAAACAAATTATATTCTTTGAACACAGACACTATATTCTGGCATATCAAACACACAGCTCTTTCTTTGTACTGCATGAAAAAGTAATCATAAGTCCACTGTTCTTTGACTAACCTATACTCTGAGTCAATTTTTCTCTTTCTTGATATCATTGTTTCCTAGGGATTCCAAATTGCTATTAGTAAAATACCAATATTTTATACAGCACTCCAAAAACAGTATACCAGCAATAACTTTGCCACCCAGAGACATATAGACTGCACTGCCCACCATTGCAGTCTGATCAGTGCCCATCAATGCAGCCTTGCCAGTCCACATCATTTCAGCCTCGCCAGTGCCCACATGGTGGAACTCCGCTTTTACCTCAGGCTCACACTGGTGTGGTGCAGGAACAGGTACAATTACAGAGCTGGTTCCTCCACCACCTTTCCAGTTTACACTACCCTGTGTGAACCACACTGTAATCTGTGAACTTGCACAGGAATCTGATTGCATGGATGAGAAGACCCATGCGATCAGATTCCACTGCAGGAAAAAAGAAGGCACATATGCCATTTTTCTTCTGAATCTAATGTGAGTTTAGCCATATGCTTGTGCTCAGAGATCGCAACAGTGTGAACCGGGGCTTACACAGCACGCAACATACAACATCATACACAACTGAATAGTAAAAAGAATATAAATGGACTTACTGTCAATTAAATTGGGTTTCCTACTCCTTGGCTGTCTGCAGAGCCTGATTAAGTTCCCATGGGGCCCTAAGCAGATACCAGTTTGGGGCCCCCATGCCATAATACTGAGCACTGATCATTTGCATTAGCGCTGACCACTAACCATTTGTGATAACACTGAGCACTAACCATTTGCATTAACACTGACTGCTGACTGTTTGTGATAACACTGACTGCTGACAATTTGCATTAATACTGAGCACTAACAATTTGCATTAACACTGGGCACTTACAATTATCATTACCACTGAGCACTGACTATTTGCATTACCTCTGAGCTCTGACCATTTGCATTATCTCTGAGCACTGATGATTTGCATTAGCACTGAGTGCTGACTATTTGCGTTATCACTGTGATGCAACCCCCCTAAAAACCACCCCCAACAAACTAACCAACTTAAAAAAAAGGCTTTTCTAATTTCAAAAAAAAAAGGTGCCCCCATCTGCAAAAAAAAAAAGACCTCCTAACTTCAGAAAGAAGGCCCCCCTTAACTGCAAAAAAAGGCCCTACTAACTGCAATATATATAAATAGACCTCCTAACTTCAAAAAAAAAAAAATCCTAACTTGTTCTTACCTCGGTCCTTAGGCAGCAGCAGGCTCTGCACAGGCAACCTGGTGACTCCTCTGATTACACCAGTGACTGAGAGGAGGAGTCGAGAGACAGAGAGAAGGAGTGGAGTCGGAGAGTGTGGGGCACATTCCACACATGTGCACGGTGGGTTGGGATGAGTGGGCTGCTAAGCAGGATGACAAAAACACCAGGTGGGGAGAGACAGAGAGAAGGAGTGGAGTCGAAGAGTTGGCGCACATTCCACACATGTGAACTGCTGCCCCAGACGAGTTGGCTGCTAAGCAGGACAGGCAGCTGTGGCAAAAACACCTGGTGAGCAGGATGAATGTCCTCGGCGGGCTGTATGTGGCCCGCAGGCCGTAGTTTGAGGATCCCTGGTCTACCAATTTTGGTGATGACACCTGTTCCTACTTTTCTTTTTTAATAAGGGATTTTTTTTCTCCTATGTTATGCTGAATAATGACATCCAAAGATATAAGACTCTAATTCCTGGCGCCTGTACATGCTACCTTGTAAGGGAAAAGGATCTTACAGATGTAATTAATGATCTTGGCAAGATTTTGGATTATCTGGGAAGGCCTTAAAAGCCATAAAATGTGTTCATGTAGGAGGAGGATGGGAGAGGAAGATTTAAAAGACACCCACAGTGTGACCACAGAGGCACTGAGTGATGTGAACACAAAGCAAGGAATGCCACAGCCATCACGAGCTGGAAGAGGCGAAAACTGAATCCTCCCTCAAAGCCTCGGTGGGGAGTGCTGCTCAGCCATAACCTTGATTTTGGCTCCGTGAACCTGATTCCAGACCTTGGCCTCCAGAACTTTGAGAGCATAAATTTCTATTGTTTTAAGACACCCAATTTATGGTAATTTGTTATAGTTGCCCTTGAAAACTAATATCCCTTCCCCTAGATTACTGAGCTACTTTATTTTATCTATGCCTTCCCTCTAAAGGAAGCTAACTTCAATGATTCCAAGGTGCCTTTTGCCTATATATAATTTTCTTCACATACATACAATATGGTTGTAACTGTCACTGCCTTTGCTAGTGAGGAGGAAAACAAACATAGAACCCACACATTTAATCGCTGGCTTGGCACCCGTTCACCAGGGCATCTCAGGATGTACCCTATATATTTTGGGTGATCTAGAGGGAAGATGTAAAAGTTTATTTGGTAGTTAGCCTCAATGAAAAGGAGCCCAGCACAAATTAAAAATCTGAAAATCTCTGTATTTTATTAAGATAATAGGTAAAAGGATAATTGTAATTCAATATGATAAATATTATAACAGTGTATTAGCGAAAGCCTATGGAATCCCAGAGAAGGGATTTGATTTTTAGGTACACTAAAGATGACTTTTTTTTTTTTTTTGAGACAGAGTCTCACCATGTCACCCTCGGTAGACCACTGTGATGTCACAGCTCACAGCAACCTTAAACTCTTGGGCTTAAATGATTCTCTTGCTTCAGCCTCCCAAATAGCTGGGACTACAGGTGCCCACAGCAAAGCCCAGCTATTTTTTGGCTGTAGTTGTTGTTGTTTGGCAGGCCTGGGCTGGGTTTGAACCTACCAGCTCGGGTGTTAGTGGCTGGCGCCCTAGCTGCTGAGCCACAGGTGCCGAGTCTAAAGATGGCTTTTTAAGGCTGTCCAATTTAAAAGGGTGATAGGATTTGCTATGCAGGGAATGCCTGGCTCTGGACTCCATGCATGGAAGCACTGGGGGGGAAAGGGTGTGATTCACTGAGGGATATAATGGGAAGTTTTGTTTGCCTGGAGGGTGGGAGGTAAAGGAACAATGAGTGACAATGTTGAAAAAGTAGTTTGGTCCCAAACTGTGGGGGGGTGTCTTAAAAAGTATGATAAGGAATTTGATGGTTAATTTGTGGGAAACTGGAAGCCAACAGAAGTTTCAAAGCAGAGAAGGAGAATGACGTTGGAGGTAGTGTGGGCGACGGCTAGGGTCAGAGAGTTAGAGGTTAAGGGAAGGCAACAGCTTAAACTAAAACACTCATAATGGGGATCAACTTGGAGATTACATTGGAAAGACAGTGCAGATGTGAATTGACAGTGACTTACTGGATTTGAGGTGGAGATAGGACAGATGGGTGACATTGAGAAAGAAGTGGATAACGCTTGGATAACCAGATGAATGTTTTTATCTTCCCCAAATCTATAGTATTGGAGATAGGGTCATGGAGGTAAGTAGGGTGAGGGGAGTTGTGAGGGTGAGGCTGTCATGATGAGATTAATGTCCTTCTCGGCAGAGACCAGAGGGCATGTTCCCTTTCTCCCCACCTTGTGCAGACAAAGAAGAAGGCAGCCATCTACAAGCCAGGAAAAGAGCCTTCCAGAACTGTGAGAAAGTACATTTCTGTGTTTAAGCCACTGAGTTTATGGTATTTTGTTATGACAGCCTAGTACATTGCATTTGGCTAGTGTGGAGTTCTTAAATACCAAATGTTAGTGGCTTTTTACATACTTAGAAGATGAAGGTTGAATGTGAATTCTTTTTTTGATCAACAAAACTGGATATGGGGAGCCAGAGCCTGGCAATCAAAGTAATTGTCATTATTGATTCATTTAGTTTCAGAGAATAATAGCTGAACATTTGCTGCCAGGACTCAATTATTCTTATTACTCACAATTGCACATGATTTTATGCTTGGATTGCAGAGCCAAGGCCAAAAACTTCCCCTTGAAAGTCAACAAGTCATCTGTACATTAGAAAACAACCATATGTCATTCCAACTGGATGATTACTCTGAAAATGTTTTAGAGACCATTTTTACAGTCTGGCCAGGAAAACAGAAATATACTACATATATCATAGTTACTGAAGTTGTTCAGGTTTTCTCTATTATACCTGCTATGTATAAATGATTGTGAAAAACATCTATGGAAATTATCATATCAGCATAACTCACATGGGAACATAGTTTTTTTCATTAATAGACTAAAATATATCTTATTAATAATGAAATATGATTTTTATATATTGCTCCTTTTACTACCCAATCTTCAGACCTTATAATTATTCTTAAACATTTTTTCTCTTTCAATATCTTTACAAAAATTTAGCAGTGGAGTGCCTGGTCATTGCTTAGTTACATCTAAATTCACTTACATTATATCAGCTTTATTTATTTATTTATTTTTATTAAATCATAGCTGTGTACATTAATGCAATTATGGGGTATATATTATCTTTATGATCTAACCCTCCTTGGGGGAAATTGGAAGCATTGCCATAAATAAGTAAAATTGGATTGAATTTGACAAATTCACTTGGTAAAAATAAAAGATTGAAAGTATCTTAGTGATTTGTGAAACGTGGTTATTCAAAAAATGCTGGCTACCTTTTTATTCAGTTCTAGAAGTGCCTATAGACATGATTGTATTCACATGGCTAGATTCCCATTGTATAAATTTTTATTGCTAAGAAATTATTAAAAATTTAGAGCCATGAGGAATATAAATTTACTATCTCACAATTCTGGAGGTCCCAGGTCTGAAATGAGTCTTGCTGAGCTAAAATCAGGATATGAACAGAGTTATATTTCTTCTGAAGACTCCAGAGGGGATTAATTTCTTTGCCATTTCCAGTTTCTAGAAGCCAGTGCATACCTTGGTTCATGGCCCCATTCCTGCACCTTCACGCCAGCTGCTTGAGTCTTTCTTGGGATGCCATTTTGCTTATTCTGACTTTTCTGCTTTACTCATCTTCACTTAAGGGCCTTTTGACGGCTTTGGGTCCACCTAGACAACCCAGGGTAATGTCCCCATGTCAAGCTTAGCTGGTTAATAAATTCATTTGATCAGCAACCTTCATTCCCTTAATACAGTGGTTCTCAACCTTCCTAATGCCATGGCCCTTTAATATAGTTCCTGTGGGTCACGACCCACAGGTTGAGAACCACTGCCTTAATAGAAGATATTCACAAGTTTGGGGGAATAGGACATGGGCACCTTTGGGTACCATTATGGTGCTTACCCCATCCACCAAAATAGTTTTTAATATAAATTTGGAATAAAAATTATGTAAATGTAAATATCACATGTGTATATGTTCAAATAAATATCCTGTTGAAAAATATCTTTGGCTAGCCAATTTAAAAAATAGTCACTATGTCCAGTTGAAGATAATGGGAAAAAAACAAACAAAACCAAAAGACATTGAAATTGGTTTCAAAGAACTATTAACCATGTTGCAAAATGTTTGTGGCTGTTTACTGATCCCCACCAGAGTGTGATCGTCTATGGGGGAAGGGGCGGCCTCATTTACTTTTCTCACATATTAGATAATAAATGAATGGACGCATTTTAAATATTGATAATCGTTATAACATCATTAAAATTTGAGCCTTCAGTTTTTGAGCCTTCTCATGCAATCAACAGTACACTGGGTGCTAGGGAAGAAAGTTGAATGCAGGCGGAAAACAGAATTCTTAGGAATAAACCGAGAGTTCAAATACTTTATAGTGTAATGGGAGACGCTGATGCGTAAAGATGTTTACAACCCTGCGTGAGGACTGCTAAGGGGGCTGTGCAAACAGGAGGGCAGAGGGAGGGCAATTGACTGGTTTTACCTGAGGCTGCTTAGAGAAGGCTGTAGAGAAGGGCTGGGTGACAAGGACTTTGTGAAGAAGGGAGTTAGCCAAGTGAATGACTGGGTCGATGATGTTTCAGGCAAACGGAAAATTATAGTCAAAAGCAGGCAAGTAGGAAAGAGCATGTTGCATGTCATATTTGAATGGAAGCAAAAGAATGTCTTAACAATCAAAATAGCATTATTGTTTATTCAAAATGTCAACAAATTAAGAAAGAAGGCTTAGACTGCTTGTCATATGTACTATAATTTTTATGTAAATTAACAAAAGGAAGACATTTAAATAGTACAAATACATCAAATAGATATGATAGAACAATAGTGGTGTAGAATGATGGCTTTATTCTGCTACTAACTGGCTATGTGATCTTGGGCAGGTGAATGTCTTAGTAAAATAGAAGAGCCGAAATAGATAGATTTTCACATTCTTTCTAGCCTAAGAGCCAGTGAAGCAAAATAAACAAGCAACTGAATCTAGAATTTTTTCCTTTTGACAGAGAAGTCTGGTAAAGTTAATCAAATCACTTAGATCGGTTCATGCATGTGAAGCAAACAGACACTGTTCTTCATTCCCGTATGGCTCAGGGGTAGCCATCGTGAGGCATTTTGCCTGGAAACTCCCCTCAAGATATTGCAGAGGATAATGGAACCAGCATGTTGCAATGGAATATTTGTTTGGGTGGTTTTCATGTGTGTACAAAAAATAATCTGATTTGTTGGGTCCTCTACCATCTGTTCTCACGTATCAGTATGCCCTCTCACCAGTGAAGCTTCTTCCAAACATATTTTATCCCACTTGAATTTTCTTTCTCATTTCCCCCCCCCTGCAATCTGTGATATGAGTAGAAAGAGTGGCTCCTTGAGACTGGGCACATCTTCACATGTGCCACATTTCCTTATGACTTAATTCTTAGCAACCCCTTTTACCCTGCCACTTTTTGGGGATTTTTGATTTTTGTGCTTTTAAACTGATTAGAAATTTTCCATTGAGACCACTGTACAAATGCTGATGACCTCAGCACAGCCTACGGTGGAAGGTGGTATCTCAAACAGTCATAGTGATAAATAGCTTCGAGGATACTTTCCGAAGAGCATGTTCTATGATGAAGATATGTGCCATTTTTCTTTCAGGGAAACCCCTAAAGTATAATGTAGTGAAAGAAAGTCCAGAAATTCATTCTGTGTTAAGACACAGTAGCCTTTCCCAGTCACCACTTACTCATTACACATTGCAGACCTCATTAGTGATGGAACACGTCTTTATTGCTGCAAATGAACAGGAAGGCTTGTTTTACGTTTTCCAACGTAGGTAGACAACTGTTGCATAATGACCTAGGCTAATTTAATTACACCCTGTTTTTAAGTTTTTATTTTTGATAATTAATAATAGCTGTTGGAAAATTTCAGGGGGTAAGGGTTAAGTACTTCCCACAGCAATGTTGTCATGAAGTATGGGTTGGACCGAACTGGACTATACAAACAGGAGCTTGTTAAATGACATCTGCTGCTTCTGTGCCGCTACTTTATGTTGTAGATCTCCTACTGATGAAAATCAGTTTGATTTTGTTGGTGCTCTGACACCACCTGCAAGAATGGATAGAGCTAGGATGCTGCTTCTCTTATACTTTGCTATCAGGCAACCAGAAATCCTTCAGTCACTGGACACAGGACCACTGAGAGGTCAGGCCACAAGCACCATCTTGAAGGACTCAAACCAAAAGGTTCACTAGATTCTTATACTTTGTTCAGGTCAGGGTGGGGAATGTCTCCAAAATATTTTTCTCAATCCACATATCTTGAATACCCTATGTTCACCACCTAAGAATGCGTTTCTAACATTCATTTTGCTAACTAGCCAGCCACTGATTTTACCAATATAAGTCTATTTTTGACATTAATAATACTAATAAATAGAACATCTGTTGATGGTCAGTGATGTGGTAACAGAAGCGATCGCAATAGCCACTTCTAGGGTGTGGTTTCACGGCATACAGCTGGCTGAACTCTGCAGTGCAAATTCCTCATTAACATCTATTAATAATTGGACCTCGCTTGTAACTAAACCCCATAAATGTGATACCCCACTATCTATGCTAAAGTTCTTTAAAGGAAATTATAGACAACTACTCAATATTACCCTGTGTATTAGTTTCCCATTGCTGTTGTAACTAATTACCACAAATTGAGTGAGTTAAACAGTAGAAATTTATTATCTTAACAGTTCTGGAGGCCAGAAGTCCAAAGCAGACTCACTGACCTAAAAACCCAGGTATCGGCAGGGCATTCTTGCTGGAGGCTCCGGGAGGATCTGTTTTCTTGCTTTTCCAGCTTCTAGACGCTGCTCATTCCCGGGCTCAGGGCCTCTTCCTCCACTTCTAAGGCAGCAATGGCTGGTGAAGTCTTTCTCATGCTGCATCACCCTGGTTCTCACTCTCCCCCTCTTGTGCCCTGTCTTTTCTCTTAAAGACCTTGTGATTACATTCAGCTCACCCTGATCATCCAGCATAATCTTCTCAATATCCTTCCCTTAATCACATTTGCAAAGTTTCTTTTGTGAATTTGGGGGATTAGGATATTGACATCTTTAGAAGGCCATGATTCTGCCTACCACATCCTACTTTTCCAAGGATAAGCTATTTTCTTAAGGATAGCTTTAATTTAACTTCAGTTATGGAGTACCATAGTAAGCATAGAGAAATGTGGGCTTCGGAACTGACCGATGATGGTGTAAGTCCTGGCCCCTTACGTAACAAGCTGTAAGCCACGGGAGAGGAAAATGAAATAATAAAGATATATTTTGCAGAGTTTCCATGAGGATTAAATAAACTAATGGATTAAAAAAGATTTAGCCCAGTGCCTGCCACACAGGACACACTAAATGGAATGCTTTGCGAATTTGCATGTCATCCTTGTGCAGGGGCCATGCTAATCTTCTCTGTATTGTTCCAATTTTAGGATCTGTGATGCTGAAGTGAGCACAGCAGACACCAAATGAAAGGTTACTAAAGATGCTATCATGGGGCAGCGCCTGTGGCTCAAAGGAGTAGGGCACAGGCTCCATATGCCGGAGGTGGTGGGTTCAAACCCAGCCCCGGCCAAAAAAAAAAAAAAAATGCTATGGTGATGCCTAAGAGAATTTTAAAGTTGTAAAGACTTTTCAAAAATCATTGTGTCCAGTGATTTTTCTACATTACATTAGCAGTAAAATTACTTTTTTATAATCCTAAATAAAATATTACGTAGAACTTCATGTAGACTCTCGATCTGTAAGAAAGATAAACGCACTAGGTAGATCCCTTAAATGGGGTACGCTCCCCCCGCTTCTTTCTTGCCCCCTCCTCCTTTTACTCCTTAATATTTGACTTTTTTCCTCCCCTTCCTCCTCTTCTCTTCCCTCTTTTCTTCCTCCTCTTTCTATTCTTCTTTTTTGGCACACAATTGTTTCCAGGGCCCATGATCTTCTAGCTGTGGATCCAGCCTGGCCTCCCAGTTCACCCTGAAAGAAAGAGAGGCACAGAGAGGTTAGGTGACTTCTAAGATCACACAGCTACGCAGAGGAGAACGGGTACCAGGGTTCAGCTCTACTGATTTTCATTCCGATACTTTTCTCCCCATGTCACATTGGAGGTCAGGTAGAGGAGAGTGATCTGCAAGCTGGTAGAGGAATGGGGAATTGTGGAAAATTTAGTTGTGGCAAAATACCCCCAATGGTGGCAAAAGTAAAAGGGGCCTTCCCCGGCCACAGACTCTTGCACATTGCAAAAGCAGTGCTCCAGAGCACGGACTCTCCTGTGATGCACTTGATCAGCATCACAGGAGAGGAATGTTGTTTGTGAAATGTGCTAGATTAGAAACAGCTTCTCTTCAGCACAACGCTATTAGAAATTTTGTTTGAAGCCTGGGGTTCTCTACCAAGATTTAGGGTTTTGAATTCAGGTTCCAGGGGTCTGAGCTCTGAGGAAAACTTCAGAACATGTTGGTAAGGCAAGGCAAATGCTTGCAAAGCAGAGCGGGGCTGACTTCTGCTGCCCAGGCAGGCTCCGGGTGACCAGATGTCTTTCTCAACTCAGAGCTCTCTCCCTACCAGGTGCTCTGAGGTGGCGCAAGACGGGCAACATAAACCGCTCACCAAATTATGCTATCAAAGTGATTTTACTTTAGCGCAGCCCTGAAATGCAAGACTTTTTTCCTTTCAGACTTAAAAACTCAACAGTCCATAGAAACAGTCTGCCCCTTGTCCAAAATTAGCATAGAACTACTGGGTAGGGTACTAGCCTTGAAGCTAATGTCACGTACTCTAGGCTAAAGTATATTTTATTTAATTATCTCATGGATGAGCGTAAAAGTAAACACCAAACTCTTTGCTTTTTATAGTCACACTCAATGAGGCTACCCTATATGTATTTAAGCAAAAATGTGATTCTTATCTGTCAATCCACAGGCAAGACCCACAGTAAAACCCCTCAGCTCAGGCTATCTATCCAAAGGCTCAGATATTATAGATGAACACTGGAAATTTTATGAAGAACCTTCAGCAAGAAAACTAATGGAGAGTTAATTTTCTTGCCAAAGGAACTGAGTTTTTAAAAATAAGAAATGAAGATAAAACAACATCATGTATGCAAAACCTACGCGCCTTACCATTGGAGTCAGCTTACCACTCTGACTGATTCTATTGCTTGCGTCCATACTGCTGATAAATTACAAGGAAGAGATGCTGGCGAGACACTTCAGAGTAGACTAAAAAATCACTTATCGGTTTATCAATATAAATTTTTAAAGAGACAGTCTGATATCGTGTTACAATAGCATGAACATGGGATTTAGTTTAGCTAGATTTACAGTAGAGTTCTAGTGTTAGGATGTTGCCTCAACCACTGGACAACTTTAAAGTTATGTTATATGCAAGATGGTGTTACCATATGTGCCTTGGCTGGTTTGGGAGAGATTTAGTGAAATACTGATGTGAAAGCATTTGCAAAATACTGTAGAATGTTAGTTCTTTTTCTCTGATATATGTTAGATCAATACCTGTCTTAATAAGATACTCACTCCTTTGTCAGCCATATTAACTATTTCCAGCTACTTCTGAAGTTTTCAGTAGAAGTTACCAGCTACTGTGACCTGTTGCTTCCATCTTAGCTTGATGATAGAATGTCTCCCTTGTCCCTTATTTCTGAGGTCTGCTTGTGGACATGTAGACATGTCTCATGTAGACCCGACTGTCGGTTCCTTTTTTTTTGAGACAGAGCCTCAAGCTGTCACCCTGGGTAGAGTGCTGTGGCGTCATAGCTCACAGCAACCTCAAACTCTTGGGCTCAAGGGATTCTCTTGCCTCAGCCTCCCAAGTAGCTGGGACTACAGGCACCCGCCACAATGCCTGGCTATTTTTTGGTTGTAGTTTCATTGTTGTTTGGTGGGCCCAGGCTGGATTCGAACCTGCCAGCTTTGGTGTATGGGGCTGGCGCCTCAGCTGTTTGAGCTATAGGCACTGAACCACCGACTGTTGGTTCTTAGTTGGAAGGTCTGGATTAATATCCCATGGATAATATTTGACTCCTATTTAATTATTCCACTGCTACAGAGTTTCTTCACTTCTTTTAACTTTGCACAAAACTGTCTACTCCCTTGCACCTTGAATTTGAATTTTATCTATCTCCTAGGACTTTTTGTTTCCTTATGGCTTTTTTTCTGGAACAATTTCCTTGTCCTAAGTTAGGACAATTCAAGATGGATATGGAACAGGAGAGAGAACACCACTCTAGCAAAGCCATGAAACAGTTTATTATAGAAATAAAAACATCAGTAGGGAAGGGACTGTTTATAATAATTCATCTAAAAAATAATTCTTAAGAAAATAGCCATAAAAATAGTTTTGTGAGCTATGTAAGCATAGCTAATATACAAAATGCATTTGATGTTATAACACAGCGTGATAAATAGGAGGCTATGTTATGCAGTGAATTAGAACCTAAAATTAGGAATCTATGTTAGAAGAGACACAGATCTGTTAAAAAGGAAAGTAAAGCTATCTCACACATAAAGTACTTACGTGGAAACCAACCGTAAGATTGACTCAGACTGTTGAAAATTATAACTAAGGTAAAAATGAGAGGACAGCGGAGCTACCATTTTGAGATGATGTTAAGAAACTATCAGAGCAGACAGAACAGATGTGGTTAATGTGCTTCAGTTTCCCCCCAAGGGTTAGGAATGCAGCTGCCCTGGGTTTCTAATTCCAAAAAATATTGACATGAGGTGGGATTTTGATAGTTAAGAGTGCTCCAACTGTCAACACGTATTTTGGAAGTCTTCTTAGGCTAAATCAAGAGCACCTAATGTTTCACTCATGTTGCTGGCAGTTTTTCATTTCCCGATAGGTATGAGAATTGACGTGGTTAATTCAATAGCGAGAACTACACGTGACCCTGTCATCTGAGTATCTTTTGGCTCCCACTTGGCTTAGTTCACAAGATAAACTTTAGCTAAAGGAGAAGTGAATATTTGAAGACTTATTAAACAGGGTAATGCATAAGAAAAAATTAGTATAAGGTTCTGGTTTTTCCCTTGCTGACTTGAGTTCTTTGTGGGTTCTGGACATCAGTCCTTTGTCAGATGTGCAGGTTGTGAATATTTCCTTCTAGTCTGTAGGTTGTCTATTCACTCTGTTAATTATTTCCTGTCTGTGCAGAGCCTTTTAATTTAAGTCCTGCTGATTTATGTTTGTTGTTGTTATGTTTGCCTTTGGCGTCTTAGTCAAAAATTCTTTGCCTAGGCTGATGTCTAAAAGATCTTTTCCTCTATTTTCTTCTAGAGCTTTTATAATTCCATGCCTTACATTTAAATCTTCAATCCATGTTAAATTAATTTTTGTGAATGGTGAGAGCTATGGATCCTGTTTCATTCTTCCGCATGGTACTATCCAATTTCCCCAGTGCCATTTCCTGTCCCCAGTATATGTTGTTGTCTGCTTTGTTGAAGATTATTGGTTGTGATGGGTTTAATTTCTGGCTTCTCTATTCCTTTCCATTGGTCTATGTATCTAGTTTTATTTTATTTTATTTTATTTTATTTTATTTATTTTTTTTGAGACAGAGTCTCACTATGTCACCCTGGGTAGAGTGCCATGATGTCACAGCTCAGAGCAACCTCAAATTCTTGGGCTTAAGTGAATCTCTTGCCTCAGCCTCCGAATTAGCTGAGACTACAGGCACCTGCCACAATGCCCAGCTATTTTTTGGTTGTAGTTGTCATTGTTGTTTGGCAGGCCTGGGCTGGATTCGAACCCGCCAGCTCTGGTGTATGTGGCTGGCACCCTAGCTGCTGAGCTACGGGAGCCGAGCCTATGTATCTCCTTTTATACCAGTACTGTGATGTTTTTATTTCTACAGGTTGTAGTATAATTTGAGGTCAGGTAATGTGATTTCTACAGATTTGTTTTTTTTACTGAAGATTAACAACCCCATCAAAAAATGAGCAGATGACATGAACAGAAGTTTTTCTAAAGAAGATACGCCAATGACCAACAAACATGTTAAAAAAAATGCTCAGCATCACTAATCATTAGGGAAATGCAGTATGAAGATTCCTAGAGAAATAAATGTAGACCTACCATTTGATTCAGCAATCCCACTGCTGGGTATCTACCCAAGGGAAATGAAGTGTTTTATTAAAAAGACACCCGCACTTGAGTGTTTGTTTCAGCATAATTTACAATGGCAAAGATGTGGAATCAATCTAAATACCCTTCAATTCATAACTGGTCAAACAAAAGTGGTATATATGTGTATTTGGAGTACTACTCAGCCATAAAAAGGAATGAAATAGTTTTATTTGCAGCAATTTGGAGGGAACTGGAGAGCATTATCCTAAGTGAAGTCTCTCAGGAAAGGAAAAACAAATACTATATATTCTCACCAGTAAGTGGAAGCTACTAGATGGGTATATGTGGGCACAAAGTGATATGAAGGACATGAGACTCCCAGAAGGAGGCACAGTGGGAGGGTGGGTGTGATATAAAAACTTACCTGTTGCGTACAAAGAACACTCTCCTGGTGATGGGCCCTGACTTAAGCATTGCACAAGACATCCATGTAACAAAAACACTGGTTCCCCCTTGATAAGTATTTAGATGTTAAGAAAACAATCAGTGTAAGGTTTTGGGTAGTTGGAAAATTGCTTCTTGCAGCTCCAATTTATAGTACTGTACACGAGAATGTAAGTTTTCCTTAATCCTTAATACTTTGAGAAAGTCAAAGTATTGTGTATTTAACAAAACAAATATTTTCCTAGTTTGGTAAATATAAAATGTTTTGCTTAAATTTTCATTTATTTGAAAGATAATGAGCATGATTATCTTCTCTCTATTATTGGTTCCTGCTTTCTTTTGCTCTTTCTTTAATTACCTTTTTTTTGAACTTTATATATTTTTCCACTGTTGGTTCTGTGTTTTCCAACAATTCCTTAAGTAGCTTTATATATAAGACTACAAAATATTTACAAAGATATTAATTTGCAAATATTTTTCGAGGATTGCCATTTGCTTAAAAGTTTTATTTATATGTATTTTCTGATGTGTTGAGGTTTGTTTTTTTTTTTGGCTGGGGATGGGTTTGAACTTGCCACCTCTAGCATATGGGGCTGGCACCCTACTCCTTTGAGCCACAGGTACCACCCTGGAGGTTTTGATTATTAAGTACACAATTTATTTTCTTTATGATTTCTGCCTTTGGTGCTATAGTTAGAAAGATCTGCTTCTTTCTCATTGCATTCTGGATGAATATTCGTCACTGCAAGTGTAGTATTTGTGGGTACTAAAGAAACTAAGTCTTGTTTTTTGGTATCTTTATCAAGGAAAGTTCATTTTGGGCTAGAAATATAAAGTGTGTACTGCAGAGAAGACTGAGCTCCAGAAAAGTGGTTGAATGGCTTCTAGTTTTTTTGCTTTGTGAATCAGGTCCCAGAGTAGATACCTGATACTTACTGAGTTCGCATTAGATAAGTAGTAGGAATGTACTGTGTGAAACAATTAGTGAAAATATAGGCAAGATCTATTAAGACAAAGACTGATGGAAAAATAGAAATTATATTTTCCCTGAAAAAATTACAGATATAATATATTGAACAAATATGACTTATAAGCCCATCTAAAATTATTTAGACTATTTCAGTAATATTTTTTGCTATTTTTTTATAAGGTCATAACTGTGTACATTACTACATTTATGGGGTACAATGTGCTGATTTTATATACAATTTGGAATGTTTACATCAAACTATTGAGCATATCATTCACCTCACTTATTTAATTGTTGTGTTTAGACATTTAGACTCTACTATTAATATATTTGACACATATGCTTGCAACATGCAAAGTAGGTGAGGTCCCACCAATTACCCTCCCTCCACTTTGACTCAAAATATGGTCACCAATGCAATAACTAGGTTGCATTGGGAACATTATCACATCCAGGATTAGGGAAGTAGTGATCATTCTTTATTTAATGTTAGTCAAATTGCATGTAGAGTAGTATGGAGCCAAGTATTAACTGGTATTTTTCAACCTTTTTTTTATCTCATGGCACACTTGAACTTATAGTCAAAATTCTGTGGCACACTTAAATTATGTTAATTAAAAAAAAAGAGTTAAAAAAAGAATATGCTTACTGTGCTTTGAACTTCTTTCAAAAAATAATTTAATTAATGATCTTTAAAAATTGTTGTAGCACGCCTAAAATCCTCTCATGGCATACCAGTGTGCCACGGCACATCGGTTGACAATCACTGTATTAAACACATAAAAAGAGATGTCGGTGCATAGTAAGAGAGAAAATGACCAGGATGGGGAAACCAGAAATCACGCCATCGAGGACACACGAAGGTGGAAGACTCAGAGGAAACACGAGAGTGAAGAGCCATTTATTATACGCTGAGTGTAGAATTAGGTCCTATGGAAGCAAGTTATAAGATGGTAGGTTTCAGCATAAAATAATAAAGAATTCCACAGAGCCTCTCTCAGTTGAAGAAGTGAGTATATAAGAACGGCCCAGGCCATTACTGCCTGCTACAGACAGATGAACAGTCTACCTAGCTGACTTTTTCAAATATGGGATTCCAAGGTGATGGGCATTTCAGGATTTCCGACACAAGCCAGCAGTGAATACCTTTCTGTGCTGGCTTCGTCTACTGAGAAGGCAGCTGCGTGGACAGCTCATGTCGCTGGTCACCGTGGGTGAGAGACAGAAGGAAACTATCCAAAGCCTGTCCCTGGAACCTACCCAGGAGGCCCAGATCTCTGGGTCACAAGATAAACTTTGCCCTTTTGCTGCTGATTCTGTAACCACATTCATCTGAGGAGATGACGAATAGAAGCCAAGTCTTGCAAATATGATCAGTATAATGAGTACGGCAAGTGTGGAAATTAGCTCAAGGTAACAAGTTCATATTCTGAAATACTTGGATACCTGCTGTCTGAAACAGTCTTAATCTCTGTTTACAGTTTTTGTTACCACAGCTTAGGCATTTAATCTATTTAATTCTTTTAGTAACCTTAGTTTCTTGAACAAAAAAATGCATCTGCTTTGGTGCCTTAAGTTTTAAAAAGTGAATCTGTAATGATGGAGAAGGGTCGTGTCGTTCACACTGGCCTCCTGCGATCCCTCACTGGGGAAGACCAGCTAGAGGACGACGTGTCTCTCTTGGCTATTTCCCATCCATGGGACATCACCAAGGATGAGGGTGGGAGTGATGACAGCACCTCTGCGTCTGGTGGGGGGGGGAGAATAATCAAAAGCAATCAGTGTGTCCTCTGCCTGTTCTTGTCAGGGAGAACTGGATAGAGTCATTATAACTTGAGTGTTAATGATAATTTGTAAGGACAGAATAAAATAATGTAGATGATTTAAGATTTAAGTGCCTGGCATACAGTAAACATTTGGAAAACGATGACTATTATTGGAATTGTGATTGTTCACCATGTAACAGATGGTTTGGGATCATAGCCCCTTAGGATGACTTACCTGTTTGGGGGGAAAAAAATCCTTATTCAGAGCGTACAAGAGTGGCTGAATTAGAGCTCTCACCTGATCAATTCCCTAAGAAGTGGGGTGCAGTTCTCCTGTGTGGATTTCCTGGTTCCCACCAGCTCTGTCATTCCGATTTTTCCAAGACTCTGCCCTGTGGGAGGTCATAATGCCGTAGAGCAGGCACACAAGGAATGTGATTAAGTTGGTGACACCTCTAAGCTCAATTACTCAACAAATCCTTCCTTTCTATTTGGATTGTTCATGCTGTGACATTCACACTGACAATATAAATAGAGAAAGAGGTAGGGTTATGGGCTGAATTATGTTCCACTAAAAGATATGCTGAAGCACTAATCCTTGGCAGCTGTGAATGTGACTTTATTTGGAAATAGGATCTTCACATACCTAATCATGTAAAGATGAGGTCGTACCAGATGACGGTGGACCCTAAGCCAATATTATTGGCATCCTTCTGAGAAGAGGAGAATTTGGACAGACACAGATATGACAGCTGTATGATTGTCATGTAAGAGGCAGAGATTAAAGTTATGCTTCCGTATGCCAAGGAAGGAACTATCTGGAACTATCAGAAGCTGGACGAGGCAAGAAAGATCATCCCATAGAACCTAAGGAGAAATCATAGCCTTGCTGATGCTTTTATTTTATTTATTTATTTTCCAAATCTACCTTCTTTTTATTACCATACTGTGCCATGGGAAAAAAATTCACTTGCAAAATTCAAAATATCTTTCATTAGAAAATTAATTCTGAATATCCACTTCTATATTACTTATGAGATTGTTATAATTTGCTATCAAAGAGCCTCACCATTTACATTTTCTTCACGAATCTTCCATTTCAAGAACCTTCAATTTTTCTTAGAAGAGTATATAAATACTGTCCACCTGATTTCGAAGGCCCTTCATATCTTTGATGTAGTGACACTTGCCCACATGCATTCACAGAAGCACTACAAAACAGGGGATCAAGTAATTTGAGGGTTGAATTACATTAGTATTTCGCTTTCAAAAAACTCCAAAATTATTTTAATGTAAAAAGTATACTTGGGATGTAATTATAATTCCCCCCATACCATCACTCTCTTGCTATTTTTACATGTATGTACGAATAAGTAATCCATTATAACTTTGGACTGTTTTCTATAATCAACACTTTATAGTAATGTGATCCTTTGATTTTAGATTTCTAGCCCCCAGAGCAATGAGAGAATACATTTCTGTTGTGTTAAGCCATCTAGTTAGTGACGTTTTGTTATAGTAGGCCTCAGACACTAGTACAAGTAGGTGGGAAATATGAAAGATGGAGAGAAGGAAGGGGTAGAAATGGAAGTTTGTAACTAATGAAAACGAAAATGTGAGTATAAAGACAGAAGGACTTTTGTGTGTGTCAAGGTCCTCCTTGTAGATGGTAGAAACTTTGATTCTCAGGTAGAATAATAGAAGTAACGTGGCTCTTGGCATTTGATTTTTGGATTCTTCCGCACTGACACATTTGCTCCAAATAGACTAATAACAGGGCACGTGTGCTTTACAACAGGACGTCATTATACTAGAAAATGCATGCCCAGAGTTTGAGTGCTTAATATGAGCATTGTGACACAGCTGAAGTTGGCCAAATGCAAAACCCCATGCACAGAAATCTGGTGGTGGTTACTTAGAACTCACCTTTATTTGGCAGTGGAAAGGGAAAAAAATTCGGGTGATGGCTTTTGGCTGAGTCCTGAGTAGACATCATTGTTAAAGGCAATACATTTTTATTGTTTGGATGATCACAGGCGGTTCACTCACTTAACTGCAGGTCGGAGCTAGAGCTCCCTTGTTCCTTTCCTCCATGTGAGAGCACAGCAGTGAGATGGCTGTCTTTAAACCAGAAAGTGTACCCCGACCAGGTGCCGAATTTGCCAATGCCCTGATCTTCAGAGAATGATTAAAATCATAAACTCTTAAAACCTGCAATTTCTTTTATTTTTGAAAATTTAAATAAATTTAGAGGGTACAAATTTATTTCTGTCTCATGTATATATTGTACAATGGTGGTATCTGGGCTGTTGTGTATCCATCACCTGAGTGGTGTACATGGAATTACATAGGTAATTTTTCATCCCTCACCCTCCGCCTCCCCACCTTGTGAGCCTCCAGTGTCCGTGACAGTGCTCTGTGTATCGTTGTGCAGCCGGAGCTTAGCCCCCTCGGACAAGTGAGAAAACACAGCTCTTGTTTTTCTATTCCTGGGTTACTTCATTTAGGATAATGACCCCCAAGGCTATGATTTAATAATAATAAAAAAAAAGGATAATGACCTCAAGTTCCATCCAAGTTGCTGCAAAAGACATTGTTTTATTCTTCTTTATCATTAAAAAAAGTGCTTCATGGAATATATATTAATATGCACATATATCCCAGATTTCTTTATCCACTTGTCAGATTGACAGATCCACATCTTTGTAGCTGTGAATCGCGCTGTCATAAACATATGAGTGCAGATATCTCTTTGATATAATGATTTCATTTCCTCTGGACAGATATCTAGAAGTGATATTGGAGAATTGAAAGATTTACTTTTAGCTCTGGAGAAATCTCCATTCTGATCTGCATCCAGGTGGAGAGAGTGGTGAATGGATGTGGAGACCTCGGACATTAAAGTAACTGTTGTGGACTTTATAAACACTGTGCAGTGTACTTAGGCAACAGTAAATTTATTTTAAAAATTCTCTTTTAAATAATAAATTAACCTTAGCTTACTGTAACATTTTTCCTTTATAGCCTTTATAATTCATTTTAACTTTTGCCTCTTTTTGTAATAACACTTAGCTTAAAGAACATTATACAGCTGTACACAAATATTTTCTTTCCTTATAAATATTTTTTACTTCCAAATTATTTTTTCAGAATATTAGGGGATACACATGCTTTGTTAACACACTTGATTTTTTTTTTTTTTTTTTTTTTGAGATAGAGTTTCACTTTATCGCCCTTGGTAGAGTGCTATGGTGTCACACTTCATAGCAACCTCCAGCTCTTGGGCTTAGGCAATTCTCTTGCCTCAGCCTCCCAAATGGCCTGGATCACAGGCGCCCACCACAATGCCTGGCTATTTTTTTTGTTGTTGTTGCAGTTTGGCCTAGGCCGGGTTTGAACCCGCCACCCTCAGTATATGGGGCTGGCGCCTTACTCACTGAGCTACAGGCGCCGCCCACATTTAATTTTTTTACAGATAGAGTTAAAGTTATAAGTGTACCCTTTACCCAGATAGTGTACAAGACATGTGAATTTACCTGTTCCTGCCTGGCTCCTCCCCCCAGTTTGATTTTCACTGAGATTTCCTTCCATATGTGCACTTAAGTGTTCACTGATTGGTCCCGAGTTGGTATTGTGTACATGTGTGTTTTTTCTCCATTCTTGGGATGTTTCACTTAGAAGAATGATTTCCAGCTGTATCTGGGTTGTCACAAAGATACTAGATTACCCATTTTATTTTTATGGCTGATATCCCTCCATAGTATGCATATGCCACATTTTATTAATCCATTTCTATATTGGTGCAGACTGGGCTTTATACATGTCTGTGAGATTGTGAATTATGCTGCTATAAACGTTCAAGTGCAGGTGTCCTTTTTATAAAATGATCTTTTTCCCTTTGGGTATGTACCCAGCCGTGGGATTGCTGGATCAAAGGGTAGGTCTACTTTAAGTTCTTTGAGGAATCTCCATACATTTTTCCATAGAGGTGGTACTAGTTTGCTGTCTCACCAACAGTGTCTAAGAGTTCCTTTCTCTCTGCCCCACACCAGCCACCAGCACCTGTTGTTTTGGACTTTTTTTTTTTGGGACAGGGTATTATTGTGTCACCCTTGGTAGAGTGCTGGGGTGTCAAAGCTCATAGCAAACTCAAACTCTTGGGCTCAAGCGATTCTCTTGCCTCAGCTTTCCCAAGTAGCTGGGGCTATGGGCGCCTGCCACAATGCCTGGCTATTTTTTTTTTTTTTGTAGTTGTCATTGTTGTTTAGCTGGCCCAGCTAGGTTCGAACCTGCCTGCCCCCGTGTATGTGGCTGGCACCCTAACCACTGAGCTACGGGTGCTGAGCCTGTTTTTAGACTTTTTAAGAGGAGCCATTCTCATTGAGTTAGCTGATATCTACTTGTGGTTTTGATTTGCATTTCCCTAATGATTAGAGACACTGCACATTTTTTCATGAGTGTGTTGCCCATTCATATATCTCCATTTGGAAATTTTCTGTTCATGTTTTTTGTCCACTTGTTAATAGTTATTTTTTGGGGGGGAGGGTCTGTTTCTTGCTGATTTGCTTGAGTTTTTTATATCTTTATTCCATAAACTTTTTTATATTTTTAAAATTATTTACTTTTTAAAAACCTTTGTGTTAAAAACTAAGACACAAACACACACAGTAGTTTACACCGGCAAAGGGTCCGAATCATGAAGACATCACTAGTTAATAGGAAATTTTCAGCCACATTATAATCCTGTGGGGCCATTGTCTGTCATTGATGGAAACAGCATTAGCCAACACATCACTGTAAATCATTTCATTTTTTTTTCCTAGATGGAAATTATCTCTAAAAATTCAGGTTTGTGTTCTAAAAGGAATGGGAATCACCTTTTTATAAATAAAATTTTCTTCTATTGAAAAACGTTCTACAGTTCTCCTACTTGGGTCAGTAAACATTATTACCTATGAAAAGTAACGTCTACAAAGGAGCAGAGACCCCAGTACATGCAGAATCCCCTGTCCAACCTCCTTCTCACATGTCTAATTCATCCTCTGGCTTTGGTTGGAATGAAGTGAGCCAATTTTTAAAACTTACATATTACCTAGAATAAATATTGTCCTTTGGTCAAAATCACAAAATTGAATTTTGGATTCATGTTTTGGTTTAGAAAGAATCAATAGAAAGTTCTAAAAAGCCACATTTCCCCTCTGAGAGAGTTCACTGCCCCCCCGGGGGCAACTTAAAACTATGTTTAAACATGCACGTTATTCCTTTTACTAAGTAGTTCTCTTATAAACTCTTACCGAGTACTTATGATATGTCAGCGCTGTTAGGAGCTGGGCACAGCAAGACTGTGAGGTGTGGCTCTGTCTTCCTCATCACAGGCAGATCCATAAGGGGACAGACAGTGTGCGTTGCAGGGGCGTGTGGGGATGTGCTGCGACAGAGGACGCTTGTGCTGCCCTGTGATGGGGCAGAGGGCAGGGTTGCCACGGGCAGAAGCTCAACGAGCTGTTGAATGAATTGACCAGATTAGCTTGATTCTTGTTATCCCGCCATTGCTTTTCAAAGCTGATACCTAAGAAAGTAAGTGGGCCATGTACAGATGTCTAAGAAGTTGCTCCTACAAATTTCTTGGACGGGTCGTTTAGAACCACAGTGTATCAGTTTAAACAGACTCTGGGGGACACCTCTGTTAGTAAGCCTTTCTGAAGGCTTCAGCTACAAACGGAAAGCAGGCATCCTGGGAACAAATGGGCCAGTACATGCGAGCCTGGCTCCAGCCGCCTGGGTTAGTCACTGCTTCTCGTGTTTTGAGGTTTGAAAGAGCCATGTGAGTCAACAAACCACAGATAACCAAGAACAGAAGGCTCTGGCTGAAGGCTATTTTGTGTTTTTTCTTTCACAATATTAAAACAAAAGATTGAAGGACAGGACCCTAAAAGACCAGAGAAAGAGAGAGACTGATAGAATTTCTTCGCTTCATCTAGCTGGGGTTCTTAAACTGCGGCCCGTGGGCCACATGCGGCGGTGTGATTGTATTTGTTCCCATTTTGTTTTTTTTTTACTTCAAAATAAGATATGTGCAGTGTGCATAGGAATTTGTTCATAGTTTTTTTTTTTTTAAACTACAGTCCGGCCCTCCAATGGTCTGAGGGACAGTGAACTGGCACCCTGTTTAAAAAGTCTGAGGACGCCTGGTCTGGAGGCTACTGCCCTTCCTCCTTCCGTCTTCACCTGCTTTCAGAAATGCTTTCCTGGCGTGAAATGTACTAATTCTGCTCATTAACTGGGAGGCCTTCCCCAGTTAGTTATTGCTGTGTAATAAACCATATTAAAACATGGTAGCTTAAAACTGTATGGGGGCAAGACATGATTGCAAGAGGGACTTTACCTAACAATTGCAATCAGTGTAACCTGGCTTATTGTACCCTCAATGAATCCCCAACAATAAAAAAAAACAAAAAAAAAAACACGGTAGCTTAAAGTAATATTATTAATTTTGCTTACAAATCTGCAATTTGGACAGGGCGTTAGGGGAATGACTATTTTCTTCCTCACGTGATGGCAGCTGGGGCACTTGAGTGGGGTTGGTGGAGCCTCTTCCAAGATGGCTCGTCAATGGCCAACAAGTTAGTGTCCAGGGTTGCCTGGTAGCTGAGCTGGGAAACGAGATTGGAGGCTTTGGGTCTCTCCATTGGGATGCTTGGGTTTTCTCAGAACATGGTAGCTGGGGTCCTGAGCAAGTGTTCAAGCGATGGGGACACTTGCTATAATAGGCAAAGCTCAAGACTCCCTCTACCTAAATAAAACTAAGTCTACTAAGGCCTGGGTCCAGCAACTGTCGCAGTGTTACTTCCACAGTCTGTTAAAAGGGACGCAGAGCCCATCCGTGTTCAAGAGAAGGGGACATAGATCCCACCCCTCGGTGAGAGGGATGTCAAAGAGTTTGTGGACATGTTTAATCTGCCATGAAGGCCACAGCTTATTTCGGTCATTGTTAAGCACAGTGGAGAGTCTGGAAGCCAAACACAGTGTTGAAACCCCCGAGCTAGAAGGATAGGTCCAGACACAGTAGCTTATTGTAATGATTTTTGGCATGGTTTGATTAGAGTGCCCCTTCCCAAGGAATGCTAATGCTTTTGCTGTTGTAGCACTAAAGGGGCGGAGGTAAGGGATGGGAAAGCATCCTCCCAGGTCAGTTTCAGTGCAATCATTATTCTAGAAGTTATTACCATTTTTTTTTTTTTTCGGTCTTTTCTTCCAGGTTTCCTTCTTGGGCTAACTCTATAACTTGATTCTAGAGTAGAATCTTCTACAACCTGATTCTAGAGTAGAATCTCTCCAATCTACTCTAACTTTGCCCCCTCCTATTTAGGCTCAGTGCTCTTTCTCCTAAACCGACCATTTATATTTTCTTCATTCATTTAGTCCATACTTTTCACTCTGTCTTTTCTCCCTTTCTTTTATCCTATCTCCTCATACTTACTTCTCTATAATTTAAATAAGCTACATGTGCCGTGAAAGTTTTTGGCTGCCCAATTTGATTCTCAAAGAACATACTGAGCAGACACATAATTGATTTCAAATGCTTTTGCATAGGGAAAAAATAATGGAAATAAATACCTTATTACCGTGAGCCAAAAAGAATTTCTTGTTAATATCATTTTATCAGGCGACCTGATACTACTGTGATAATTAAATACATTGAACATATTGTCACCTGTTTATTTTCATCTTGGAGTTCTTGGTCAGTGTTCTATTTATGAAGATGTTAAGCAGCACTGGTTAATGGCATCAGAGTTCTTGCCCACATGGCAGTCTTAAATTAGCTAAACATGAAATTGGACTAATTGATTGTAAATAAGTCTAGATATTAAAAAAGTCTGAGTCCCTGAATAATTATCTTAAAGCTTATCATTGACAATATGTTGGTTTTTGATGCATATTTTCATCTTAATTTACCAAAAAGATTTTTTGATTCATTTCCAAAGAAGAAAGAAGTAATTTTCCTTCTCCATTTTTCCATTTTTCCTGTAAATGAAAAATCACACAAAAGCAAAAAGATAACAAGATAACAAGGTTGTTTCACATCATTATTTGCTGAAGGTCAGATTCTAGAAGTACGTGTTCCTGTCTTCTCATTACTTATGTTCAAAATGAAAACCTTTAGGTTAGCATCCCACGACAGAGTTAAGATCACATTTATTTTTCTCTGGACAGCTTATGCTCTGGCAGCACATGAGGATGCAACTGATTGGCTGAACAGGAGAACCAATATCCCTGGCTCAATCTATTCCAAAGGTTAAAAATTGAATCTGGGCCCAGGCGCTAATTAGACTCCTAGTAATAAGCACTTGCTATAGATCTTAGCTGTCATAGGCAAAGTTCAATATTCCCTCTATCTCAATGAAAATATTATGTGAGAATATAGAAAAAAATCATATCTTAAACCATATGTCTTTTTAAATACCATGAACAGATTTTTGCAAATATATAGAAGTGGTGATTGTGGTGAGAGGATCACTTATTCATTCATTTAGCAAATATTTTATCAACTATATATTTAAGGGAGCTTTGAGGTCTCTGATGGGGTCAGTAAATAATACCCTTTTTCTTGACCAGGTTTTGAACAAATGCGTTCGATAAGTCATCAGATTACTTACAGACTGCCTTTCATGTACCAGGCACTGTTTTAGAAGCTGGGATACAGTCATTGAACAAAACAGACACAAATTCCTCATTATGTGGTATTTACATTCTACTTAGAGTACAAAGGATAATCTTTATCAATAACAAAGGTTAGTAAGAAGAAATAGATTAGTGTAAGACTTAGATCATCTTCAGACTGAGTCTCTGGATTAGTCAGGCTTCCCTACCTGTTCCTTGGTGTCGCTGGACTAAGATAGGAGTGGACTTACGTCAATGACTAGCTCCCAAGAGGAGAAAAGCGGAGAGGGTGCCCAAGTATTACCAAGCCCATCAGTAGCTTGTTCCACAGCCCTTGGGGTGAAGTGAGTAAAGGGGCAGAAGAAAAGTAAGGAAAAGTCTTTGAGAGAGTTAGAGGTATAGGGCAACCATCTTTCCTTCTAAATATAGTTGTTGAGGATTTGCCCTTATTTGCTCTTGAGGGACGGTGGGAACTCCAAGGTCAGGGGAGAAGCAAGGGGCAGCAAGCTTCCTTTCACTTCGCGGCATCATACGGTAGCAGCAATATTCCACACAACATTTTTTGTTCTGTTCAGATCAAATCCACAAAGCTCGCTAAGTAGCCTTGCTAGGCCTCATGAGAAGGTCCTGAGCTGTGCACTGCCATCCATGGAGGGAACAAGCACCCATAAGCCTCGGGGAGCTTCCCTCTATGGGGGAACCCAGGTGTGTTTACCAGCCACGGAGCTATGGAACAGTGGTTCTGGGCTTCTTATGGAAATATGTTTGAGCTCTGCCCTGAGGTTCCACATCAAGCGTTATCTCCTCCATAGAGCCTCCTTTTATGCCCACAGAGGGACTCAGTCTCTTCTTCCTCTAAATCCCCATGGCAATTTATCTAAAATTCCTTATTGTGCTTATTATTCATATACCTCATCAACTAGGTCATTGTAATGAATCTATTATTTCTCTTTTATTCCACAAGCCATTAAAGACAGCAACTATGCCTCACATGTAGTTGATATTTGAGAAAACTTTTCTTTTCTTTCCTCTTTCTTTTTCTTTCTTTCCTTCCTTCCTTCCTTCCTTCCTTCCTTCCTTCCTTCCTTCCTTCCTTCCTTCCTTCCTTCCTTCCTTCCTCCCTCCCTTCCCTTCCTTTCCCTTCCCTCCCTTCTTTCCTCCCTCCCTTCCTTCTGTCTTTATTTTGTGACAGTCTTCTCTGTGCCGTGGCTTCCTAGCTCACATCAGCCTCAATCTCCTGGGTTCAAGTGATCCTCTTGCCTTAGCCTCCTGAATAGTTGGGACAACAGATGTGCACCAGCTTTCTTTCTCAGGCTGGTCTTGAACTCCTGAGCTTAAGTAGTCCACCTACCTCGGCCTCCCAGAGTGCTAGGCTTATAGGCATGAGCCCTGGTGCCTGGCTGAGAAATATTGAAGTGAATAAACAGCAAATGGAGATAGTCTATTGAAGTGGCTACTAATATTTCTGTCCCACATATTTTTTTTAATAATGAAATTGAGTTGGTGACATCTCTATGTTTCATAAGTACACAAGAAGAGGTTACCCTAATCAATTATCTGCCTTGTGTCTGCATTCAAACGCACGTTTAGTGCCCTAGTTGTTTGTTTACCGAGTGTTTGTCATTTGTGGCTCTTCTTATAGAGTGGGGAGAAATTTCTACCGTAATTATTTAGACCTTGATCCACATGGAGACAAAGTCTGAGCTGGACGCTCTCACAGCTGCCTTCTACAAACATTTTGGGAATATGCATCTGCAGTGTGCTTTTTCAGTTCTTGGTAATTTTATTTGCAGCTCCTTTTGAGATTTTATGGGCTATGCCTGACTTGAGTAGCACAAATATAATGAGAAACAGATTATAATACTACAACTCAGTTTTGTAGAGAAAAATTATCTGTAGTCATTCCTTCCAAATTCTAAAGTCTATCACCATTAAGATAACTGTGAAAGATTTGCTGCAGTATTTATTTAGTGCTCTCCGATAGGAGAAGAACAATATATGGATGACACTCTAGAATCCCAAAGGAGTCTAAGTTTTTGAGAGCTTAAATGTGTTGCTGAACTCTTGGCAAGAGGTAGAATCAGTGCCGGGCAATGCAGAAATGCTGAAAACCCCATTTTCACGCTGACATTCTCACTGAGCTGGCCATCTTTGTAAGTGCAGCTCTGGTCTGAGCTGGCAAACTTCTCCTGGTTTCATTTTACATGATGTTCAATGTCTCGATTGTGTGGTTTGGCTAATGCCTAACTGCATTTAAACTTCTGGATGAAACTCCTTAGGTTTGAAGCTATGTGAATAAAATCTGATGAAAATGCATATTGATGGGATTTACTCATTTCTTCTCAGGTTCCCAGCCCTGTGCTATCTTTAATGCTGGCTATGCTGGGTGTAGTCGCTATTCTTTTTTTGTGTTTACTCTACACTGTAGGTTCTTGTTAAAGAGTTTTAAAAATTTATATGTATTGATTATACATATATCAGAGGCCCACTAAAAAGATGCCTTAGTAAGGTACTGAGCGAGGACTTTATGTCCAGATATTACTGGAAGAAGAGGGCCCAGCCACCTGTCAGTGTCAGCCAGATGCAGAGCTGGGGATAGGTTTGCAAAGCTTTATTGTCAGAAGCCAGCAATACTGGAGAATGGTGAGAGCAGCCTCTTTGCTCTCTTCTGCCTCAGGTATCATAGTTTTTATAATGGGATACAAGGAAACAAAACCTAGAAAATTTTATCTGATGGAAAACAACATCAAAGTAGTCTTCACTCTAACAATGCAAAATGTTGAAACAATATAAAAGTAACCTTTACTCTAACAATATAGCAATAAAGGTAACCGGTACCCTAACAGAAAATCAAAGACAATCATCAAAGAAAACAAGATAACATAAAAGTAATTTTGACTCTAACAGTATCACAATACTTATTGTCTATGTGTGACTACCTCTCTAAAAACATCCTCACAGGTACAGTGAAGCCTTAACTAGATAATCACGGGGGTTGGGAGGCGTAGGAAAGACTCTACCCTAGAGTGCTGTGGCGTCATAGCTCACAGCAACCTCAGACTCTTGGGCTCAAGCAATTCTCTCACCTCAGCCTCCCAAGTTGCTGGGACTACAGGCACCTGCCACACCACTTGGCTATTATTAGAGATGGGGCCTCGCTCTTCCTCAGGCTGGTCTTGAACTCATGAGCTCAGGTGATCCACTGTCTTGGCCTCCCAGAGGGCTGGGGTTACAGGTGTGAGCTATGGTGCCTGGCTCCATGCTTGTTGCTCTTAATGAGCTTTTACATTTATGGGGTGAGGTATGAGGGCAGGAAGAGAGAGAGGGAGAGAGAGAGACAGACCTTTGCAGTGGGAATTTAAAAGAGACAACTTTCAATGTAAATATACATTTCTATGTTTTTCTGAGTTAAACGTCACTTTGAGTGAAGAAATCTACGAAAGATGAGCATTCTCCTAAAGGTGGCAGTCACCAAGCTGAGGTGAGCATTCTACCAAAGGTGACAATCGCCAAGGTGAGGTGAGCATTCTACCAAAGGTGACAATCGCCAAGGTGAGAATAGATTTTTCCGGTGTTGGCTCTCGGGCTGCCTTGTTGCCCAGGGCGGCACCCTTCTGGCAATAGTAAGCACATATTCAGTGCAAAGTTTGGGATGTTTACATTGGGCCAGCCCCTGCAGGAGCTCTGTGGGGTTTTATTTATTTTATTTTATTTTTAAAAGGTTATTTTTTTTAAATTAAATCATAGCTGCTTGTGCTTTAGTGTGGATGTACCGTACCTCTCTACCCACGTGTGGCATGAGTGAGCGGGTCTTGGAGAAGGAGGGCAATTGGCGGAGCTCCCTCTTGTCACCTGCCTCAATGGGAGGTTGTCACACCACGTCTGTAAGTTTTCCATCCTTTTTATTCTCACTGATCTCCACACTCCCTATGCGAGTTTGGTTTCTTTCTACCTTTCGCCCCCAGTAGAGTTCTATGTAGATTCCCTTTTTGGTTTTCTACCCTTGTCTCTGCAACCTAATAAAAATTAACCTTCTTAAAAGTTAGCTTTGAACCCCTCAGTCTTTTGCTCGAAATCCTCACGTAGTCCAGCACTTCCTATCTAGAACGCCCCAGTTCTGCCATCGGGTAACCTCCCTGCGCTGTCCCTAATTTTTCTTTCAAGTGGGTATTTTATTGCTCTTCACACATCCCATGCCCCAGCCAGATAGGACCCCGTGCCACTTTCCTGCACGTCCTGCACGCTCCTGTCTCAGGCATTTGCACTCACCCTGTTCCTTTTGCAAAAACTACACCCAGCCCCCACTGTTTAGTGCCTGCGCAAATCTTACCCTTTCTTCCAAGACCAAATGCACTGCCTCCAAGTCTTTTCAGCTGGAAATGCTTTGCCTTCTCTGATTCTTTCTGCTCTAAACTCCTCTTTTTCTCTTATGTTACAACGTATTTTTGTTCTTGATTTATAAACTATGTGCTATTCCTTTAGGGGGAAAAAAAACCCCACAGGTGATAATGCCAGCAGCAAGATGGCGTGGGGTAGTATATTTTCAACTTTAATCCATGCACAGAATCACCTGGAATCTCCCTAAACCATGTTCTGAAACAGAACTGGGCTGTTCTAGGTCTGGGCTGGGGCTGAGATCCTGCATTTCTGACAGGTTTCCGGGTAGACGCTGCTGATGGGCCACCATGTGTCACACCATGACTAGCCGAGGAGTCCAGGATTTGGAATAGTTCTTGTCTGAAGCTGCTACAGCTGAGCTGTGTGTAATTAGCAGGTTCCATTTTGCTAAGCAAATCTTTTAGTTTGAATGTCACAGTTTTGGGTTGCATTTTTGGGCATGTCACTTCCTGGCTATGTGGCCTTTTATAGGTCAGTTCATTTCACTAAAGCTTAGTTTCATCCTTGGATGAAAGAGTAATAACACACCTGTCAATCTCTGCAGCCTGTGCCTTGCCCCAGCTGCCACTTGTATATTGCTGTTAACTTAGTCCCCTCAAAGACATTAGCCTTAGAAGCAACTCTAGACCTTGGTCTCTTTAACTCTCTCTCCATTAGTAAGAGCGGCTTGATAGAGGTGCTCTATGAATAGTGTCGGGTTGGAGGAATCTTGATCTGAAGGGCACTTAGGTGAACATGGGAATTCAGCCTTTCTACCTAACCTTTACCATGGGTGGCCAAGTTTCCAATGGTCTTCTGCCCTGATACGTGGTTTTCCCTGGTCACCTGCTGGGAGACCATAGCCTGACTTCTGATTTCTGTTACCTGGTGTGGCCGATCTCTTACCTCCAGGTGTATCTAGTTCTGTTCCAACTCGTTCTCTGCATCACTGGAAATGGATCTCCCTGCTGATGCTGAGCCTTAGTGCTCTACATTTCTCCTCCTCCCTGCCCTTCGTCAAGTAGACTTCTACAGTGGTGTTAGGGACCCGTAGGATCTGCGAGTATTAACTTGTCATTTTAACAGGTGCTTGACTGCTTCCTATGAGCCAGCATTATAGATCCAATTAGTTATATCCATTCACTTGTTGAATTCCCTGTTGAGAATGTCTTTTTTAAATTAAACTATTAGAAAAACTGCATTTTTATTCATCAACAAAGTTAGAAAATAAAACTTCTCAAAAATTTAATTTAAACTTTTTTATTTTTTTTTGGAGATAGAATCTCAACTTGTCACCTGCAGTAGAGTGCCCTGGCATCATAGCTCAGCAACCTCAAACTCTTGGGCTCAAGTGATTCTCTTACCTCAGCCTCCTGAGTAGGAAAATAATATTTTTTTTAACAAATAAATCATTGACCACAGCATTGCTCCTTGTTATTCTGCATCCCTGCCCCCCAATTAAAGCTCTAACTCTTAGCTCCTTGGCTGTGCCCACTGTGAGTAATTTCTTTTTCATGTTTTCTTCTTCCTTATTATTTTCTTTTGAGTATTTTTTAATTTTTTAAAAATTATTATGAGAGTACAATTTTTATGTTACATTGTTTTCAATTCTGGGGTAGAACTTTACCCTGTTGAGAATGTCTTGATGAGGTTCCTATTGGGTACAGCATTGTTTGTGTCATAGTTTTAATGATGGTAGGGCTTAAGAGGATTCATGATTGTGAAAGCTCTCTTTAATAAGTGCTACAATGATGTCATTTTGTGCTGTAATTTAGATAAATACACACAAAATGAACATTAAATAACTAAATCTGTTTCTCGACTTCCTGTAAGTCCAAAAGGATCTCTGTCAGAAGCGATGAGGAGTCTTCTCAAAGGAGAAAAACATTCAGTGATCAATGCTTGTTCTAGGAACATCGGTCTGACTCAGGCTGGCTTTGCGCGTGGGTGAGGAATGTCATGAGGAACATCGACATCTGTTTTCCCCATGCGTGTCCATTAGGGAATCTTTTCAGGAGAAAGTCGTTGAGGTTTTATTATGAATTAATTCCTTTCAGGGCCTGTGATCATAGATAAGTTGTTCCCTCATTTTGAGAAGAAAAAAGCAAGACCCCAAAGAGAAGAAAGAATAAAAAGTGGGAGATTTTGAGGTGGAGGAGAGAGGAAAGGCCTCAGAGAGTAGGGTTCAGCATTCCGGTCGGTGGGGGTGGGCACCTGGGGTGACCTTTGAAGCTATGCCTGGCACAGTAAGTAAACCAAGCCTGTGTCTGTGGGGGGTAGGATCAGAAAACTGGGGGAATACTCTGGAAAGGTGTCATCTTAGTAAGCTGGGGCCACTATAACAAAGTGCTATAAACTGTGTGGCTTAAACAACAGACATTGATTTTCTCACAGTTCTAGAGGGTGAATTCCGAGATGAGGGTGGCAGCGTGGTTGCTCCCTGGTGATGGCTCTCGCCTGGGCTTGTGGACAGCCGCCTCCTTGCTGTACCCTCACATGGGGTTGCGGGGAGAGAGAGAGAGGGTTCTCTGCTTTCTTTTACAAGGGTATTAATCTCATCATGAGGGCCTCACATAAACCTAGCTACCTCCCAGAGATTGCCTCTCACGGATGTCATTGTTGGGGTGTACCATGCGGGTGTATGCTAAGGTGTTGTGAAGCAACGCATTGTTAGGCCTTCAGCATATCAATTTTGGGGGAACTCAATTCAGTCCATAGAAAGTGTTATGAGAAATACGAACAAACCCCCTTTTGGTTCTCATCCTATTTTCTACTTCTGAACTTTCCTCCCAATATTGAAGTACTGGTGGACTCATGGCCCAGAATCCTTTAATTCTCCACTGTTCACACTGTTTAAATTGCATTTAACCTTGGAACTCTCTGCGTCACCAATATGACTCCCAGATGCGTCGCAGTGTGCAGACCTGGCACCCGTCACGTGCTGCCAGATGTTTTTCACGTGTCACCTCACCGATTCCTGGGACTGAAGGGACTTGTGTGACCACCCTCCTCTTTCACTTTATATATTTGTGTTTCCTGTGTAGGGAAGGAGTTGTAGCTTCAATTTTCCATCAGCATATTTAAAATATTGTTGCCTGCAAGAGGGACTTTACCTAACAATTGCAATCAGTGTAACCTGGCTTATTGTACCCTCAAAGAATCCCCAACAATAAAAAAAAAATTGTTGCCTGCAGTCAGAAAATTTACATGATGAAATTGGTGGGTGTCACAGCTTCAGAAGTTTTCTTTTCACCAGAAGGAACGCCTGCTAGTCAGACCCTGGCTGAGCTATGAAACTCAATGAAGCAAGATTCATTTCCTTAGCCTGAAAGCTAATCTCTGTGACCATCTCCTTGTCCAGATTACTTAAACATGTAGATGTAAGAACAGTGCATTCTGCAGTTAAAGGCAGGGTTCTGAGTTGCCTGAAATTCTGCTACTCAGTTTGGCTTGATTATTTGGTTCCACTTTCAGTTATAGATTTTGGGAAAGGCGGGTATCATTATACAAATTAAAACATTATAAATTTATAAAATAGGAGAATGATATTTGCTGGATTGTTCTTCGGAAGTTTTTTTTCCCCCTCCCACTTTAAAAAAATTAACAGCAAAATCAGTAAAAGGTAAGTGTTGGGATCATACTGTTTGCTTGTCTTGTGTGTGCTTAATCTTGGGAACAAAATTTCTGACCAGTGCAGGTTTGTATAAAAAGCAATTGTTCATAATTTAGTGCCTTGCAGCCTGACATAGTAATTCAGCTTTCAAATTTAATTTTTTGGTGCATATTATTTGTACCCATCTGCTTTAGTGCTTTTGTTATATATCCAAACTAAAACATTTATTGCCACACAAAGTGTTTTCCTGACTGTCTACACACCATAGAAACAAATGCTCAAGATTGTATTTCTATATCCCTCTACCTGTCCATGTCAGCTTTGCACAGGAAAAGTGCAAGACCTTACCCGAGCCACGCACGTTTCAACAGTAAGGAAAACCATCAAACCACTTTTTACTAAGTGCTAAAATATGTGAAGCACCTACTATGTGCTGAGATCTTCACATACATTTCCTGCAACTCTTTGGGAGTTTGCAAGAATCTTACAAAGCAATTGTTATTTTTACTTTTTACATAAAGAATTAGAAGCAAAGAAGTTATGAAGACCTCTTATACCATAGCCACTCAGGATTGGATCAAATCTGAACTAGAAGTTTCTTATCCTGAAGTCCAGATCTCTACTTGTTTTTATCATTCCACGCTGCCCTTGTCTATACAAAATGGGAGAAATGAGAAAGCCTCTCAGATGATTGTTATTTATAAACTTAAGGATAACTTTATCTTTCTCTCCTTCTGCCTAAAGCAGAGTTGACTGAAGCTGATTATTCCAAGCCTTCATTCTCCACGTCCCCGCCATGGTTTCATTAGCCTTCTAAAGTTCTGGCCAAGACGAGAACAATGATAATATTGAGGGCAACACATGCCTACATCACTGGGTACCTCTTGCTGCACCCTTCTTTGCTTGGCCTTGGTGTTATTTTCCATTCTGTGTGCCTCTGAATAACCAGGATTCTGTCACGTGCACACGAAGAGAACTGCCCAGCCTTTCACCTTAAGATGCACACATATTTAATTTAATAAATACATTTTCATTTAATAAATTGTTCTTTCTTCTTTGTGATCTATAATAAATCAATCACATTTTTTAGCTTCTTTTTATTGTGGTAAAATTAACATCTTACATGAATGTTTTGTGCTGTGTCAGAGTGAACATTTCAGTGGCATTTGTATTCACAATGTTGTATGAACATGTAGGTCCATTACCTTTCATCACCCCCACAGAAAACCCTGTACCCATTAAGTGGTTCTTCCCAACTCCTGGAAATCACTAATCTGTCTTTATGAGTTTATCTATTCCATAGGAATGAATCATACCATAGTTGGTCTTCGTATCTCCTGTATTTGGCTTCATTTAGCTTACAATTAGCGTAACATTTTCCAAGGTTTATTCATGTTGTAGCATTTGTCAGCACTTTGTTTTTATGGCTGAATAATATCAGTCCCTTGAATGGATATACCACATTTTCTTTGAACATTTGCGTTGCTCTTGTGAATAGTGTTACTATGAACATTCATGTAGCCATTTTTGTTTGGAAACTTGTTTTTAATTCTTTGAGGGTATATACCCTGAATTGGATTTGCTGAGTTGTATGCTAATTCCATGTTTCATTTATTGAGGAACCGCCAGTTGTTTTCCACTTCAGCTGCGTCACTTTATATTCCCACCAGCAATGTATGAACACTTGTTATTTTCCATTTATTTGGTCATAGCTATCCCAGTGGGTGTAAAGTAGTACTTTGTGTAGTTTTGATTTGCATTTCCCTAATGACATTGAGAGTTTTTTTCTTGTGCTTACTGGTTATTTTTATAGCTTATTTAGAAAACTGCCTGTCCAAGTACTTTACCATTTTTAAAACTGCATTGTTTCTCTTTTTGTGTTGATTTGTAAGAGTTCTTTAAATATTCTGGATAGTAGACCTTACTCTATGAAATTTGCACGTATATTTCTCATACTGTGATTATATTTTCACTCTCTTGATAGTGTTCCTTGGGTAACAAAAGTTTTTAATATTGATTAAGTCCAATTGACCTATTTTTCATTCTTTACTTGTGCTTTTGATATCATGTTTAAGAAACTGTTGTCAAATCCAAAGTAATGAAGATTTACTCCTATGGTTTTTTTCTTAAGAGATTTATGTTTAAGAAAGTTCTATATGAAGTTTAAAATTTTAACTTAAATTTATGTCTTTGATGCATTTGAGTTAATTTTACATGTAGTGAATGGGGTCCAACTTCATTCTTTTGCACCAGCACCATTTTTTGGAAGACTATTCTCTTCTCCTTCAACGATCTTGACAACTATGTTAAGTATCAGTTGACCATGGGTGTGAGGGTTTATTTCTGAACTCTCAATTCTATTCTTTGATCTACGTGTCTATCTTTATGCCTGCATTCTGCTGTTTTAATTACTGTAGCATTGGTGCATGTTTTGAAATCGAGAGATGATACTGTCTTTGTTTTTTACTTCCCTTCAGAATAAAGTAGTCTCTCTTCAGATTCAACCTTCTTTTCTTTCTGACGGTGTTGGTAATGAGGTCACAAACTCTCAACAGCTGTCTGAGAGGGGTGTTGGGGTGGATACCTGGAAAGAGAGGAGAACATTGGTGATATTACTTAGTTCTCTAATGTTCCAAATCTCTAAATTAAAATCAGATACAATGTGAATTTTATATTTATGCATATACAGTACGCTACACACTTTGTGTTCGTGTATATTTATGTAACCATTCTGCCATTTCTGTGAGATAGATTCATTGACAAATGATGGCTGGGCCATAGGATATGTTTACTTAAAAATATGATAGGGATTCTAACATACTGTTACCAGTTTTTACTTGGACTAAAGATATGTGAAAGACTAGTAATGCCAGAAATGATGTTTTAAGGGATTTTATACAGAGAAAATCAAGTCACAAAGTAATAGGGTGAATAACATCAGCAACAATGTAGCAATCAGATCTATCTGGGGTTATTTTAACTGGCAAATGATAGTTGAAGCTCCACTGTTGCTCACATTGTTTTTTCTCTTCCTCACTAGTCTCCTGGTGAATGATAAACTTACCTGAAGTAACACCTACTCTTCAGGTAAGTGTTTGCACTATTTCTAGGTGGACTTCCCAGATTTTGCCCCCAGCCCCACCCCAGAAATAAAGACATGCATTTTCGTGATATTTCCTTCCCTTCCTCTGTCTTATAGTCATCAGCTACGTCTATCATAACACCCCCCTCTCTTATTTAATTCAGTTATTTGCTTACTTGTTTACAAGTAAGAATATATTTCTTACTTATTTTTATGTTCCTAGTTATTAAATAACTAATAAGGAAAGTAAATAGGACCTGACCCAACTGGGTCAGGTTGTCCAGTGTGGGAGTAGAGATTAAACAGAACTGAAAATTTAAGTAAGAATTTTATAATGAATACCAATTACTATTATAGAGATTATAGTAATTATAATTACTATCATTAATACTCTAATAGTATATTATTTGGACACATTTATAAAGGAAGGATAGTTTGGTTCTTTCATAGGTGGTTACAGTTTAAAGATTTTGTTGTTTTTACAAAGTGGAAAGGTTACTGAAGAAAATAGCAGGATCATTAGTCAAGAGATGAGGTAAAAGATCTTTTCTTAAAATAGGACTTAAGGAATACTCCAAAATTCAAGTTCAAAAGACATCAGTATTTCTGAGGATTGAGTAGTGGAGTGATAGGGGCAAGATAAACTTATGCATAATTTTAAAATAAACTTTAGTAAAAATAAAACAAGAAAAATAGTTTAAAATCTCTCTCGTTGATTAAAACAGTCTTATTATTCAGTTATATCTATCCACACTTATGCAAAATAGACTCTATAGCTTTCTCATTAGTTTTTATCAATTCAATACTAAGTACAAGACAAATGGTATGACTCATTTTTATTCATAAACTGATAATTGAAAACACATTGCTATTGATTTACATTTTTTTCCAAAAAATCTTTTTCATTCAAACTACCTAATTCCCTGGCTGCCCTGCCATAGCTGCCAACATTTTTGGTGCTGTGTTTTAATGATCTGTTGAAAATTATCACAGAACTGCCTTGAACTTTGATGTGGAAGTCAGAATTTACATGTGGGTGCTGAGATGGTCAAATGAAGAGTTTCTCATCAAGTCGACCACTTCTGTGGATGGGAGCAGGTGCAGACTGGGGGAGAAGCACAGTTATTCATCACTGCCCCCCCAGCCTGCCCGGCATGAGCTCCCTGTCTTCCTTGTCGCTGTAGAGAAGTGAATTATAAAAAGGCAATTGAGGGGAATAAAAACATTAACACCCGTACGCAACCCTCATGTGGAAAATAATTATGTTGAAGGTGTACAAGGTCAAGAGTTCTTTTAGTAAAAGAAGTCAAAGACAGTTATCCGTATTTGCTGGCTTCCATCAGAGTCATCATTGCACCAGAGTCCTCTGCGAGGAATGTCGCCTTAGGACTAACGTATAACGTATAACGTGTGCTCTCACTCGCTGCTGCAACAGCTCATGGCTCTCCATGTGCTATTGTGTGAATTTATGATGGAATCTTATTAGTCCGGTCACATCCTTGAGACAGAAATGACCCTTTTGTTTTCCCTTATGCAACCATCTAAGTGCTAGATATTTGTATAAACATATCAAGTGACAATGGCCGAGCCAATTTAACATGCTGTTTGCTCTCTCCAGAGCTGGAGAAGTTTGGTTCAACATTTCATGCTGATTTCTCCTAAGTATTTTGGATTCCTTGACAACGATGCAGTTTACTGTTCTCACTAAATAAAAATTTCTCTTGACCGGTGAGACAATTTTATCCCCACTGACCTATTCATGATATTTTATGAGCATCTTAGAGAAACTCTTTTAGAAATTTGGAATTTAGTGCAAAGATGAAGAACTCTCACTCACCCAAATGCTTCAAAACTGTTGAAACTGTTCAAGACCCTGACAGCTCATGGACGGAGGTCTGAGTCTGGAGGTGGGCTTGGGGCTGAGGTGAGTTCTATGAGAAGCATGGACTGAGCAGGATTTTCATGGAAAGGGAAGGAAAGAGATGCTAAACTTGTCCATTCAGCATTCAGCAAATAGTATGGCATGAATGAATTGCATTTTTGTGTTCTTCTTAATGAGATTCTACATATAATTTTATGCCAATTTGGAGGAAGGGCATAGGAAAAAATAAGACATATGTCACTGCAATAACATAAAGAATCATCACTTTCTCATTTGAATAACAATATCACACCACCAAGAATGATATATATATATATATATATATATATATATATATATATATATATATATTTATTGTTGTGGATTCATTGAGGATACAAAGAACCAGGTTACATTGATTGCATTTGTTAGGTAAAGTCCCTCTTATAACTGTGTCCTGCTCCCAAAAAAGGTGTGTCACACACTGTGACCCCCTCCCCTGTCCTCCTTCCCTCTCTCTGCTCCCCTTCCCCCACCCCCACCATCTACTAACCAGGTCATTAATTGTCCTCATATCATAATTGAGAACATAGGATTCTTGCTTCTCCATTCTTGTGATGCTTTACTAAGAATAATGTGTTCCACTTCCATCCCTGTTAATACAAAAGATGTAAAGTGTCTATCTTTTTAATGGCTGAATAGTATTCCATGATATACGTATACCACAGCTTGTTAATCCATTCATGCGTTGGTGGGCATTTAGGCTGTTTCCACATTTTGGTGATTGTGAATTAAGCTGCAAAAAAAAAAAGTCTAGTGCAAATGTCCTTATGGTAAAAGGATATTTTTTTCTTCTGGATAGATGCCCAGTAATGGGATTGCAGGATCAAATGGGAGGTCTAGCATGAGTTATTTGAGGGTTCTCCATACTTCCTTCCAAAAAGGTTGTATTAGTTTGCAGTCCCACCAGCAGTGTAAAAGTGTTCCTTTCTCTGCACATCCACACCAGTTTTGAGGTTTTGTGATGTGGGCCATTCTCACTGGGGTTAGATGATATTTCAGGGTGGTTTGATTTGCATTTCTCTAATAGTTAGGAATGACGAGCCTTTTTTCATATGTTTGTTAGCCATTTGTCTGTCTTCTTTAGAGAAGGTTCTATAAAGGATTGTTGGCCCCTTTTATGTTGATTAATTTGAGTTCTCTGTAGATCCCAGCTATCAAGCTTTGTCCAATTCAAAATATGCAAATATCCTTTCCCATTGTGTAGGTTGTCTATTTGCTTTGATTGTTGTCTCCTTAGCTGTACAGAAGCTTTTCAGTTTAATTAAGTCCCATTTGTTTATTTTTGTGTTGTTGCAATTGCCATCACAGTCTTCTTCATGAAGTCTTTCCCCAGGCCAGTATCTTCAAGTGGTATTCCCATGCTTTCTTTGAGGATTTTTATTATTTCATGCCTTACATTTAGGTCTTTTATCCATCTTGAATCAATTTTTTTGAGTGAAGAAAGGAGCAGGTCCACTTTTAGTCTTTTATATGCAGATATCCAGGAATGACATTTTTGATCTTACTTAATAGTCCTTTTATCTCCTGGCATACTTAGATATTTTTGGGACCAATATTGTCCTATCTGTACAGAGATAATTTTTAAGGCATATAATAATCTTTGTTTTTTGAGATGGAGTCTCACTATGTCACCCTCGGTAGAGTGCTATGGCATCATAGCTCACAGCAACCTCAAACTCCTGGGCTTAATTGAATCTCTTGCCTCAGCCTCCTGAGTAGCTAGGACTGCAGGCACCCACCACAATGCCCAGCTATTTTTTGTTGCAGTTTATCCAGGGCCCGGTTCGAACTCACCACCCTTGGTAGGACCAGTGCCCTACCCACTGAGCCATAGGTGCCACTCAGCCATGTAATAACCTTACAGATTTCCTAGTAAATATCGGATGAATAAGTGATAGATTATCTGAGTTGTAAGAGACAGATACTAATAATGTAACATAACAGGGTTTTATGCTGCTTTTACCTTTAAACTCTGAAGCTAATTTAGCAGCTGACATATAGACATGATCTACCTGTTAAAAACATCTCACCCACATTGATTTATTTTACTCTGTATACTTCAATATGAACACCAAACACATGGCCAGCATTTATTGAATGTGAGTTTACTGGATGACCAGCGTAGGATAATTTATTAGTATATAAAAGTCTACATTATCTGCAAATAACAGAAGATAATAGTTTCCTCTACATTTATCTTTCCAAAATATGCTTAAGAAGCCCTATTATTTTGGAAGAAATTGTAGAACTTCACTTGAACTATTTGGAAGATTTTGAAGCAAGTGTGCTAGAGACCAACCCTGAAACAAAGACTCAGCCTTGGTAAGGAAGGTCCTGGAAGATGTTTGTTTTACTTAGGAAAACATAAAGTAGAAATTTATTTTATTTAGGAGTTTCCACTAGCAGAATAAGGTGTTGGTTCTTCTTGGATGATGAAAAGGTTTTGAAATTAGGTAATGTTCATGATTGTAAGACTCTGTGAATATACTAAAAACTATGAAATTGTACAGTAGGAAAGAATTGTCTTGATGGTATGTGAAGGATAGCTCAATAAAAAAGAATCTTGGGGCAGTGCCTGTGGCTCAGTCGGTAAGGCGCCAGCCCCATATACCGAGGGTGGCGGGTTCAAACCCGGCCCCGGCCAAACTGCAACCAAAAAATAGCCGGGCGTTGTGGCGGGTGCCTGTAGTCCCAGCTACTTGGGAGGCTGAGGCAAGAGAATCGCTTAAGCCCAGGAGTTGGAGGTTGCTGTGAGCTGTGTGAGGCCACGGCACTCTACCAAGGGCCATAAAGTGAGACTCTGTCTCTACAAAAAAAAAAAAAAAAAGAATCTTAACATGAGTATCACATGGAGATGTGAGAATAGTGTCATGTATTATAGCATTAAGGGTTAGTAATGCGTTATCCTTGTAAGATTCACATTTAATGCTGTTTCTTAGTGCTTGACAATAAAGTTCAGGGAACATTAACTCCTTATCAGAGGTATCTTAGCAATCTCAGTGAAGGAAAAGTATATAAAGATTAAAGCATGTAAATGCCATGATAAACTATTTAAATGTATTGATACATGTATTTATGTATTTATAATATGTATTTATAATACTATAGTATTATAACACGAATATTAAAACTGAACAAGTTCCTCCAAGCAATATAGTTCAATAGTTGAGCTACCTTACACTTCAACAGACCACAAAGTTGTAGACTTCCAGAAATTTTAGTATTTTCTTTATGAAGTCTCCATCTACTAACCATAATGGCAAAATTCTCTGTAAAAAGCTATGTATCTCAGAGTTAAAGATATCTTTGATAGCATTAGGGAGGCAGGATTACTCAAGAAGGAAAAAAATCCCTTGTAATTCATAACAATAGCTAGAAGAAGACCATGAGAAATCCCGATGACTTGGGAAAAAAAGGTTGATGAGAGAATACAGATTCGTTGTGTTTCATTCAGAATGCCAAGGCATACTTTGAACATGTGCTGTCTGAGGTGGAAGTGTGGAGAGGTCTGCTTAGAATCTGGTCCTGACACTTACACTGAATGTTCTTGGGAAATTAATTTTGAATTCTCTGAGTTTTGGTGTCCTTACCTGGATGCTGAAATAGAGAGTAGATAATTAATATAATTCCCTTCCACTTCTAAAATTCTAGTATTTTAATTATCAAGAGGCAGTGACAGATATATAAGTAATCCTAGCACTCTGGGAGGCTGAGGTGGGTGAATTGCTTGAGCTTAGGAGTTCAACACCAGCCGGAGCAAGAGAGTGAGACCCCTGTATCTACTAAAAATAGAAAAACTAGCCAGGCATTGTGGCAGTACTTGTGGTCTCAGCTATTTGAAGAGGATTACTTGAGCCCTAGAATTTGAGGTTACTATAACCTAGGCTGACACCATGGCACTCTACCCAGGGCAACAGACTAAGATTCTGTTTTAAAAAAAAATTGCATCTAGATCACCTTGCTAGAATTACAAAACTTGGGAGTTGAAACAGATTTAAACAGCTATCAGAACTTTAGAAACAGTAGGGGCACTAGGTTAGGAGGTACTTAAATGTTGCTGAAAAACTTTCCTTTGGCACTTTAATAATTGATATCTTCTTAGAAAGCAAAATCAGAATTGAGAAAATGCATGTATTTTAATGCCCTAGATTTTAACTGTTTGGGTAACATTTTAAGCACTTTAGTAGAGTCAGCTCAAAAACAGTATATCCTTGAATGCTTAACATTAAGAGAGTTTATCTATTTATTCATTCCTTTAGCAAATATTTATTGAGGATCTAGTATGAGCTAAGCACAATTCTAGGCCCATCTCCTTTGTGCTGTTTACATTCTAGCAGTGGGAACAGACCATAAATGATAAACATAATAACTATGTAAATTAAGTTATATATTAGAAAGTGGTAATCATGGAAAAAAGCAAACATAAAAAGATAAAAGGGTGTTTTTATTTCTGAAGATAAGGCGCAACCTTAAATAGATGTTTGAGTGCAGATAATACTGATTATAGCCATTGAATATAGGTTTGATCATATATTCATTCATCTGGTAATTTAACAAATATTTGCTGAACACCTACGACATTCTAATTTCTATGTTAGGAGGGAGGAGAAAAGAAGTATGGTCCTTGGTTGGGTGGCATTTCCATTTTAATGTGGGAGACAGATGTTAAATAAACCCAAAGATACATATGTAATTACATGTTGTATTAAGTGTTATGAAAGAACAGAACTGTGGGAGGCCTATTTTATGTGAACGGTTGGAGACAGCCCGTCTCTTTGAGGCAGGGACAAGGGTTTGTAGATTGTAGCTTGTGGAAGAGAAGTTGAATGAAGAGGTGTCCTAGGAGAGAGTACTACAGACATGGAAATGAAAAAATGAAAGGCAAGTTTTGTTTGTTTGTGTTTGTGGAATGTTTGCGTAATCTGAGCTCAGAGCAACTTCTTTGCAGGAGAGGTCATTTGAAATGCATCCATTTGCAGGAGAGGTCAGGATGTCTGGCCTCGTGGGGCTGGGATGCTTTGGGCTAGCTCCTTAACTCCTCTGAACTTCAGTCTTCTTTTCAGAAATGATGATGCTAACAGAAATGCCAAATCCTCAGAGGAAGTTTTTTGCTAGATCCCCAGCAGTTAACATGGTGTCAGGTACAAAGTAGATGCTTAATAAATAGTCCTGAGTGAGTTCAGTGTTGAGGAGGGTTGTTGATTTACATTTTATTTGCAATCTCAGCAGGCTCATGATCTTCTAAAAAAGATCATGTTGAGAAACAGGTCATGTGACCATCGGCGGCGGCCCGGCTTGGTTTTGATTTACCGTGAGTTCCCTTAACAAAGGGAAAAAACCAACAACCTCTTTTTTCAGCTTCTTTCCACTGTTGTCTATTATGAGAACTTGAAACATCAAAATTCTTGCTCTTTTAGGATCTTGTAAAGAATCTCAGTGGCTGAGCAGATGTAAAAAGTTCTGGAACATTTTAAACCCTTGGGCCTGAAGGTGTGTCTTGACTTATATTCTGCACACCTTTTTCAGGCAGTAGCTACCTACCCACCATGGTGGGCTCACCTTTCTACCAGCAAAGTCTAGGCCCAAAGCCTGCTTCTCATCTTATCTCTTTTGGAATTTGTTTCTCTAGAACGAAAGCCATACTTCCAGACTCCCAGAAGGGTATGTGTTTTAGAATTCTCTTTAAAGTGTCTAACAGTCCTTGTTAGGATATATGAAGCTTGTCAAGGATATAGAGAAATGTAGCTGACTGTCCTGGAGCCAAAAACTATATAAGTTTTTGCTTACATAATTCATAAGGGCCATTTATTGCTGTTTGGCATGGTTTTGTATTATTATCAGTTCGTACTTCTGTAATACTTTATAATGGAAAAGTGCTTTCTAGCCATTTATAACTGAAGCCTCTGTTATCAGTGACAGAGAGTTCTAGAAGACTATTCATCACACAGCTCCGTCTGCTTTATGGTTTTAGCTAAAACACTAGGGGGTTTGCCAACACCAAGAGGAGAATTCGGTATGATAACCTTTTCAGTATGATTTTTTTTTTTTGAAATGAGGTCATGGGATTTTCAAAACTCTTGGTCAAATATCTCTTTGGCATGAATTTTGGTGCTGGACAGTGAAGTGATGTGGAGAGAATGCCAGAGGACTTGATCAAGTCTAGATAAGGAAATGAAGAAACGTCTTTCTAAGTCAAGTTTCTAGCTAGAGCACAGGAGGTTCTCAGGTCATGCAGAGACTGTTTCTCAGTGTGGTCCTCTCTGACTCATCAGAATAATGTAACACACTTAAGCTTTGTAGCAGGCAAGCCTGGGTTCAAACCATTATTCCAATGGCTCACTGGATGAATGAGGGATGGGAAACCAGTCCAAGAAATTCCTGGCATTGGGCCTCTCCCCGTGACCTTGGGCTAGCAATCTGCTGAAAGGCTCTACAGCTGCATTTCTTTAGTTGTAAAGAGGATGCTGTTGTCTTTCTTGAAGGATAATCCTTGGGAGGATTATATCAAACAAGAAGAACAGTACAGGGCAGGTTTGTGTCTTAGTTCCTCTTCTCCCTTCTTTTTCTTCTCTTACCATCTGCTTCACAGGGAAGGAGCAATAACAAAGAGGGTAAATGGGAGCTGCTCTGAAAACCATTTGCATACTAAACATGGTGGTGTCTCCAATGTCCTTCATTTAAATGTTGTTAAGAGGAAAATGTTACTGGAGGCCAGTACACAAAACAACCTGTGATTAAATGACAGTGTCTTTTGGAAACTCTTTGGAAAGCTTGGATTAAAAAATGTTCAAAGTGGCCTGGCCAAGTCAGTTAGTAATTAAATTTAAGCAAAATGTTTGCTGTGATAAATGGCTGGGTGACAGGCAATTTCACAAAAATTGTGCTATTTGAGTGGCATTGCCAGTGATGTGAGTTTTGCGAATGGATGGCTCATCGGATTGCATCGTTACGAGCACTTGGTGGGTAACTATGAAGACAAATTTTCCTTTCTCCAAATTGCTGTGGATTATTTAGGGACCTCAAACTGCTGAGGAGAGTTGTAAGGCACAGAAACGCAAAGTTTCAGGTTTGCACTAAAATTTGAGGCTAGTTTGGTTGCCGTATTTGCTACCCTGTTTCTCACCAGAACGGATTTGTCTAATCTAGTTAGCCGGGTTTGAATACCTTCCTCCTCCATCTTTTTATGGGTATCTCTTACAAATTTGTGTTCAACCAAAGGGAATTAACTTCCACACAAGAAAAAAAATCTTTCTCTGGTATTGTGTATGTAAAGTTGTACTCTCTTGCTAGAATTAATAAACAACTCACTATTAAAACAAACAGACCCACAAGGGGACACTATTCCAGGGCAGGAAGAAGGAACTGAATGGGTTTTGAATTTGTTAATATGACTGGCAGAGATGAATTCTGGGCAGTGCCATGAATTAATGATACTGGTGGGTGTGGACACTTGAAGAAACAGCATTTAGGAGGGGGGAGAAAGATACACAGAGAAAATCTGGGGTAGGCTAGTCAGGACTTAACTTCTAGCCTTAGTTTGCCTTCAATAATTTATCTTAATTACTTGTGGAATAAATGATTGTGAATTGCTTGTGACACATAAGCTGTAAGAAATATCGTATTTCTCTCTGTGAAAGTCCAGCTTCTAGCCCGTTCCAAGGTTGGCAATAGGGACAATATATTTTTTCCTTTTTGAGATTCCTTCTTTTTCCTTTGTGTTGAGTCACGTCCTTGGGGTATGGATCAGATGGAGGAGAGAATTTGTTATGGTCACCTCCAAGGGGCTCTTGCCCAGGCTGCACACGGCAGAGGTATGGTGGGGTTGACCACCTCTTCCCTGTGAGCTCAGTCTTGAAGGCCAAGGTACGCAGTCCTCAATCTCAGACATTCTCATCCATCCTCCAAAAGAGCTCCCCACCACATCTGCCAAATCCAGGATGTTGGGTGTGAACTCACCTCTCTTTTTCTCTTCCTATTCCCTCTGTCCCCACCCTTCTACTCCAACACAAACACACACACACACACACACACACACACACTCTTTCTTTCTCTGGAGTTTGACCACTGCCCTTCACTGGAGACATCAGCTTCTGTCTCCTTTTCAACTTAATCTGACTTCATTTCTTCACTCCATATCCACTTTCAAATACACACACATCAGTCAAAGTCCATACTCTGAAACACAGAGGTCTGTTCCTATAAAAGGAAAATCAATATTCCCTTTGATAGTGAGTCCACAGAAGATAAAAATAGAAATATATAAAACATACACATACATAATATTTAACTTCTCACTGTCTCACCTTGTTAGGTTGGTTAGTTGGATGGCTTCCCTATTATTACTATATTTGCTAAGACAGGAACTGTGTCTTCATACACACAATTGTTTCTCTAGTACCAAACACATGGTTGATACTCAATAAATATTTGTTTAAAGAAGAATAAGTCATCGGCTAAGCTTAGTGGGATCATAAGGTGATCAAACAGGGAATCTTTTCAGGAAGAGTTTGAGAGAATTAAAGTTCTACTTATTTTAAAAATTTAGAACCTAATATGATGTAGAAAGACCCTGGGACCTGGGCAAAATCAGAAGAGAACTCTGTTTTTCTACAGACTGAGAAAGCTGAAACAAAATGTGTAGGACAGAAGAGTGACTTAGTAAGGAAGTCACTCTTCCCTAAGTTCGGAGGTTTTGGGTTTAAGAAAGGCTTAATATCCAGCAGGATCAAAGAGCAGGGAAAGACGTAATGTTTTACTTCAAACACTTGCTAAGCTAAGTGAGTCATTTTTACCTCTGTGTCTGTAATTTAGTTCAACTCTCTAAAAATTTTGCCATCTGCCATCATTCACCATAATAAAGCAGAGTGCACTTTAGTAACACACTGGAGGGCTCGAGGAGAACTCCGGGGCTGAATCCTTTGATGGTAATGATGACTTAACAGTACTATGGTTGCAGAAAACTATCCACAGAACTTCTTTTTTGTTGGAACCTATTTTATCTTCTGCTAAGTTTATATTTTTCTTTTCTGTTTTTTTTTTTTTTTTTTTTTGAGACAGAGTCTCACTATGTCACCCTGGGTAGAGTACCGTGATGTCACAGCTTGCAGCAACCTCAAACTCTTGGGCTTAAGTGAATCTCTTGGCTCAGCCTCCCAAGTATCTAGGACAACTGGCGCCCACCACAATGCCTGGCCATTTTTTTGTTGTAGTTGTCATTGTTGTTTGGTAGGCCTGGGCTGGATTCGAACCTACCAGCTCTGGTGTATATGGCTGGTGCCTTAGCCACTGAGCTATAGGCGCTGAGCAAAATTTATATTTTTCTATTTGAGATTCTTTCTATTTTTTAATTTCAAAATATTAAGGGGCTACAAACGTTTTTGTTACCCAGATACCTTGTATAATTCTTAAGTCGGATATTTTAGTGTGCTCATCATTATCTATGTGAGATCTTGAGGAACTAGAGGAAAAAAATGTGTGTTTTAAAAAACCTCATTAATTCAATCTATCAATTTATTCAGAAAATGTTTTGTGAGTATTACATTCAAGGGACAAGAAAAAGTGGTAAGATGTTGTTGCTGAAACCCGTTACTGGTGTGGGGATGCCTGTGGTCATGGTGTATGTCATAAGAAGGAAGAGCTAAGCCAAGTGCAGGAAAACTGTAAAATACGTTTTTATGATAAAGACCACATAGCTGGGGGACACAGTCAGGCTTTCAGAAGAAGGAGAGATGATGTCTGCCAGAGTGATCCTGGAAAACGTCACAAAAGAAGGGACGGTGACCTGGACCTGGGATAATGTGAATAGGTAGAGGTAATGGAAGCAGAGGGATATTTCAGGTAGAAAGGATGGAAGGCCCTCCCATCCCTCTACAATAACTTTGTCTTCTGTCTTCTTTTTTTTTTTTTGAATGTTTAATTTTTTTTTTTTTGTGGTTTTTGGCCGGGGCTGGGTTTGAACCCACCACCTCCGGCATATGGGACCAGCGTCCTACTCCTTGAGCCACAGGCACCACCCGTCTTCTGTCTTCTTAAAAGAAGAAACATGTATGACCAACAAACATAAGAAATCATCTTTGGTAAAACTAATCATCAAAAAATTGAAAAGTAAGAAAAGAATGAAGTTTAAATTTTGCTCATTAAATTAATAAAGATTTGAAAAAGGTAGTATTTTGATATCAAGGGATATAAGAGTAAAAGAAACATTTGATGACATTTTGAAAGACAAACTGGTATCACACATCGTGTTTTTTGCCCTATTCCTTGTTGACGGCCCACCTCTGACTCTCAGTCCCCTGCTCCTGGAAATATAACCTGCGGAAATTCTGTTTGAAGAACAAAAGATATAATCAAAAGTCTTATGCATGTCCACTGCAATGTCATTTGGCTTTGGATTCAAAAAAGTCTGGATTCGTATCTTTCTATTTTATTCATTTATTTTTTTCACATGAAAAGTCTTTAGTTTATTAATCCTCTTGTGAAAAATCTTCACATTCTCTGCAGATAACGTCACTGCAGGGTCTTTACTCCTCCGCCTGTTATCGGGTCTCCAGCTCACTTTTTGTCAGTATCAGCGTTAGCCTTGCGGTCCCCCTGACTTCATTCTGTTCTTGTGTTCCTTTCACTGCTTTCTTGAAGTATTTTTCTTCTCACACAGTTCATGCCTGGCAAGTCTTCATTTGGGTTCATTTCTCTTTGCATAATCCAGAGAATCGTAAATCATGCCAAAGCCCATTGTCTTGCCACCGCCAAAGTGAGTTCTGAGTCCAAATACAAAGATGACATCGAGTGTGGTCTTGTACATTTTGGGTAGTTTTTCCCTAATTTCAGTCTTTGGTACCGTTGCCTTCTCAGTATGAGGACATTAATGACCATTTGTTTGCTCTGAAGTATTTGGTTGGTCATGAACTTCCCGATCTGGATAGTTACTGCGTTGTTCATGATGGCGGGTAATCCTCAGGCAACCAGGGAGGAAAACAGCTTTTTATTTTTATTTTTTTAAACCGCTTTCATCTGTTATGTGATTTCATCTGTCTAATGAGGATCATGTTATTACTGCAGGATCAGAGGTACTTGGGTGCCTAGTATTTTTATCACTCTTACAGTGATTACATTTGAATGTTGACATTCATTGTAAACTCACAAATTTGATTATTATCTAGCTATTAAATGTCATATTTAAGAAGACTACTTCAACCTATAGGCACAGAAATGGACTTGTGCTATACCATTCAGTTGGAAAAAACCAATTAGACATAGAACATATAGACTCTGATGTTGAAAATATCGTGCATGTCTTAGGAAGTAACTGTGTTATGAAGGGTATGCTGGATAAATTCCAGTGATGTGTTAAATTTTTAAGAAAAAAAAGTATAATAAAAGTGTGTAAATCAGATGACTTTAACAATTTAAAATATACAAAGAGAAAAATCTGAAAGGAAATACATCAAAATGTTAATGATAGTTATCTTTGGTAAAGTAGTATGGATAAATGTTCCTTGTCTATTTAAAATATTTTACATTTAATAATTTTCTATTCAATTACAAAAATAAAAAAATACATTATACTATGTAACCATGCATATTCAAGCATATGAAAGTAGTTTGTCATGAAAGTTAATTTTTATATTTTTTTATCGGAAGGATGCCTTATTTTATCAAGAATATCTCATGCTGAGGCCATCTGTGGTGGCTCATATCTGTAATACCAGCACTCTGGGAGGCTGTGGTTGGTGCATTGCTTGAGCTCAGGAGCTGGAGATCAGCCTGAGTGAGAGTGAAACTTGTCTCTAAAATTAGCCAGGTGTTGTGATGGGAGTCTGTAGTTCCAGCTACTTGGGAGGCTGAGGCAAGAGGATCACTTAAACCCAAGAGTTTGAGGTTGCTGTGAGCTATGACACCACAGCACTCTGCTTAGGGGTACAAAGTGAGACTCTGTCTCAAAAAAAAAGAATGTCTCATGTTGCAATAAATGAAGTAGTTCTGGAGAAATAACATTTCTTGATTGTTGATTTTTGAATTGAGAGAAACATTTCCTTTTATACTATTTTGTTATCAAATATGCTTTGATTTGTAAATTCAGTGTGTTTTCTGTGAACAAAAATGAAGAAACACTGGCTTTCTGCAGAACTGCTCTGTTCACTGTGTAAACACATGTCCTTGCTAATGAAGTTTACCTTCTCCCACAAGACCTTGCAAATGTGTCCTAATGTTTTCCTTTTATCCTTTGTTTTAAAAATATATTTATATTCCTTTAAAATTTTAATATACAATCAGTGTAGAAAATTTAAAAAATAAAAAATAAGTGAAGACCCGAATGGGCACAGTGTAGGTGTGTATGGTTCACCTTTCGGGTGTAGGACTTAACTACAAGAAGGACTCTACTTAGCAAGTTCAAATATTGTGATTTGGTTGTTTGTACCCTCACAATAACCCAACATTTACAAAATGTAATAAATAATTGTCAGTGATCCTTAATAACAATGGGGCATTGTTTTTGTTTTCTACATTTTTTGGTAAAGTTTGGTAAACTCTGAATAGAATTAAGGTCAATGTTTTGATCTAGCGTGTATGGTGAGCATTTTATGACATCATTACGTTTTATTTCAAAGTATGCGTTTCTGTGCCCTTCATAGTATTTCATAATTTGAATATAGTATGCTTCATTTATGTTTGTATTTTTAAACTATTAATCTGAAAGTTCTTTCATTCAATTGACTTTTTCTATAAATTGTTGTTCCCATACTTTTCTCACTTTTTTATTGAGTGGCAAGTTTTATCTTACTGATTTGTTGAATTCAGTGTATTAATTATTTTATGTTTCTGTAATATTTTTAAATAAATTGTTAATCTTTTATATTTTTGGGGAGTTTATTTCTAATGGTATCTAAATTATGTGCTCAATAAAAAAACACTAACAATTTTAAATAAAAAAACACTGAATAGGTTGTAGTCTCTTACTTTTAGAAGTAATTTATGTAGTCAATCACACAACACTACAGGAAGTACTGACCACCTTCACACACATTCTGTTGAACATTTTCTTTCTTCCTTCCCTTTTTCTTTCCCTGTCTTTACCTTTTCTTTCTGCCTCTCTTTCCTTTCTCTCTCCCTTTCTCTCTTTCTTTCTTTCCTTTTCTAGAGATAGGGTCTCTCTCTATTGCTCTGCAGTGGCAGGATCATAGCTCCCTGCAGCCTTGAATTCTTGGGATTGAGGGACACTCCCACCTCAGCCTCTGAGTAGCTGGGACTACAGTAGCCACCATCCCCAGCTATTTTTTTTTCTTATTTTTTTTTTGAGACAGGGTCTGGCTATGCTGTTCAGGCTGATCTGGAACTCCTGGCCTCAAGTGATGCCTTGATATGAACCCCATGCTTGGCCAAGCCTTCTCTTTAGAGAGGCAGCTGCGGTCTAAGGATGTAGGTGTGTGCACTCCGTAGCAGGGCTGTTTGGGTTTGCACGCAGATCTTTTGATCACCAGCTGGGTATTGTCAGGCAACAACCTTAACCTCTTCATGTCTGGGCTTCCTCACTTTTTAAAAATAATTATTTCTTAAAGATATTTTAAACAGTAGTTTTAGGTTCACAGCAAAACTGAAATATCTTTCATTTTTGTTTATTTTTGAAGTACTGGAGTTTCGTATTCTTACATTCGTAAATCCATTGATATTTTACTTTGTGAGTTCCTCTATTACTTTTATGATTAGAGCATCTTTCCCTAACTTGATCTGCTTAAATTTCTCTAGTAGTCTGTGGCTTCAGGTTTTAACGCACACATAAATTCATCTGGAATTTATTTTGATATATACACTGTGAATTTTAAACTTAATCCTCTTCCTCAATATTCAACCCATCTCTTAGGTCTATGGCATAAATAAATAGCCTATATCTTCTCCATTTGTTGTAATAGTTACTTTATCATATACTGTATATAGATATAAAAAATTTGACATGAATGCTTTTTCCTTATTACTGTATTAACTTCAGCTTATTTTTCTAGAGTTCAGAATTCTTCACAGTACAGTGCACCTTGGATCCAGGACAGATCCTCCCATTCACCCAAATCTTAGAATACTGAATTTCCTTATACAAAATTATACTAACTGCATAGCCCACACATATCCTGCTATAAACTTTAAGTCATCTCTAGATTATTTATAATACCTAATAAAATGAAGATTCTACGTACATAGTTGTTATACTATATTTTAAAATTTTGTATTTTTAAAATTGTTGTATTGTTAATATTTAAGCTCTTTAAATTTTCTAAATACTGTATTTTTCATCCTTGGTTGGTTGAGTCTTCAGATGCCAAGTCCACAGGCCAGAGGACCCTCTGTACTTGATACCTAGTTTAGCAAAAAATGCTAAGTGTTTTGAGATTGAATTTGCTTCCTCCATTACCTGCCATGGTCATGACCAACCTCAGTTACAGTTACTTTCTTGGTTACATCACAGCGTAAGTGCCTGGGTAAAGGAGATATAGTTAGTCCATGGTTGTTTGTAAATTTCTGGATGAAGCATTGCTATCTGAATGCATCAGGTGAGTGCTTCCTGCTGCTGGTTTCCAGTATTTCCAGTATGGTTGAGCCCTCCCTCCCTTTTTCCCTCCCTCCCTCCTTCCCTCTCTCCGTCCTTCCCTCCCTCCCTCCCTTCTAAGTCAGAGTTCCCTTCTCTTGTCCATTATGTGATTTATCATGTGTCTATTTTAAGAAATGAGTACATCTCCATGCAATTCCATCCATGCCCAATCCCCATTACTTTGGAATACATGTAGAGCATAGCTCAGGGGTCACTTCCAGATTTGGTAAATTTAAGCAAGTTGACTACATTTTTCTGGGCCTGTTTCCTCATCTATAAAATGGGTATAAATATGATACCTAAGAAGGTTAAGAAGACTTAGTGACTTAGCATGTAACACATTTGGCAGATGGCTCAGCACTAGGAAACCCTCGATAACTTCTAGATACTGATATTTTTAAACCAAATCTCCCCAAACCAACTTGAAATAAAATGAAAGGATTCCTACTGGTTCCTGGTACGGGACGGAGGGCAGTGCCACACTGCTGATGGTGTGCTGGATCTGAGGTTACATCTTTTGTCAAGATTGGTTATTCGAACTGTACGCACTTGTGACCTTTCATTTATAGACAGTATTGCAGTTCCTTAAAAGGTTCGTGATTACACAATGTGTTGTTTCAGAATTGGTTGGAATACATTTTGACGTCTGTTGTCTTTGCAATTTATGTAAATGATGGGAGTTTAGTTTTTTGTCCTGGCGCCCTGTGTTCTGTTTTTATGCCTGTTAACTCTTCATTCCTGTGTCCCTAATATCCATGTACACCCCCCGCCTCTGCCAGGTAGTATATCATTCCTCCCAGGAATGAAGATGATTCTTAAAGTACCTCTGGACAAAAGGCACTGGACCTGAACAGGATGGAAGGAATTGCTAATGATGAAATGGAGGGGTTTGTGAGGCCGATAACTCTGGGGCCATTTTTGCTTTCTTTTTGTTCCATGGGACTTCACATGCTGTTGGCTCTTATTTTCTCATATTTGGCATGTCACTGGCTGAATGTGGGAAATACTTCCCATAACCAACCACAGTCTTCTTTCCCTGGCATTGTTTTACATTTTTTCTGCTGATGAATTATTTTGTGTTTCAGCAGCAACTTTTGGACAGCTAAACTCTATTTGTTTATAAATTATCTTCTTTACCAAGTCAGCTGCCTTCTGGGACAAGTCATTTTAGGACGTAGTAAGTCTTAATATCAATTGCAAGTTGGCCCCACAATATGATTGTGTCCACCCAACAAAATAAATGTGACGAAATTCAGAAAAAAATAATTAGGTTTTAAAAACATTTAAAAATAATTAGGTACATTGATGAATAACTAGCTTCATGGCATTCGCAAATTTTTGGCTGTTGGATTTAGTACCATATAGATATGACCTATAATAAGAATCATTAGCTTATTTAAAATTTTTGCTGCTGGGCGGTGCCTGTGGCTCAGTGGGTAGGGCTCCGGCCCATATACCAAGGGTGGCGGAACCTGGCCCTGGCCAAACTGCATCAAAAAAATAGCTGGGTGTTGTGGCGGGTGCCTGTAGTCCCAGCTACTCGGGAGGCTGAGGCAGGAGAATCACCTAAGCCCAGGCGTTGGAGGTTGCTGTGAGCTGTGTGATGCCACGGCACTCTACTGAGGGCAATAAAGTACAAAATAAATAAATAATAATAAATAAATAAATGAATAAAATTTTTGTTGTAAGTTTATATTTTTAAAAATCTTTACCACAGAGTCAATAAAATTTGTCTTGTCACCTTAATCTGCCTAATGTTGCTAATAAAGTTTAGAGTTTAATCTGTAATATACTTCTTAAAATAGCACCAGTTTCATTTCACATGTACAGCAAAATAGACCAGTGTCTTTTTTTTCTTGTCTTTGGACTCATCTGGATACTTTGTCACAAAGTGTTATTATAAAAATCTGAAAATCTCGTATTGAACAATGACTTGCGTTAGTTGCCATTTTTAACCTCTAAAAATGGCAGCTAATATTACTAATAATTATTTTCACAAACTCCTAATTTCCCCTTGTAACTTCAATATTTTCATCGTGATTTGGAAATTAAAACATGTGCTCATTAACTTCTGGAAATCCATTTGGTTAACAATGGGCGACTGCTGCTGTCCCCTTAGCTGATCTGTCACATTTTTGTCCCTTGTCCTAGTCTGTTTTGTGTTGCTCTAGCAGAATAACTGGGAGTGGGCGATTTGTAAAGATGAGAGACGTATTTAACCCGTGATTCTGCAGGCTGGGAAGACCCAGGGGCGTGGTGCTGGCGGCTGCTTGGGTTCGGGGGAGGGTTTTTGTGCTACATCTTAACATGGGAGAGGGTTGAAAGTGAAGCGGCAGAGACAAGGAGAGACCAGACAGGAGGAGGAAGCTCTGTCTGTAACAACCCGATCTCACAGTCCTGTGATCATTAATCCGTCTTGGTGAGAGGCATTAATCTGTTTACGAATGTGGTGTTCTTACAATCCAAACACTTCCCGCTAGACCCCACCTCCCAGTGCCATCACATCGGATGCCACACCTCAACATGAGTACTGCTGGGGACAAACTTCATCCCAAACTTCAGAAAAAATCATGAACATCATACATTGTTTAGGCAATTTTTCCTTTTATTTAAATAACTATTTTCAGGAGTAAGCCTATTTTATAAATTATACATAAAAGTGTCAGTAATAATTTGGACCGCCTTATTTTGCTGAAGATCAACAAAGCTCATTGCCTGTGTGCACTGAGTCAGGTCTCACAAATGCCCCTGTGTTCAGTCCAGTTCAGGAGGATTGACTGAACTCCTCTTATACGCCAGGGAGTGAGGCAGGTCTTGGAAATACAAAGATGTGTAGGTATGTGTAGGCGAGAATAATGTCACCTATTGCAGCATGAAGGGTTAAATACATTTAAAGTACATCCGTAGAAATTTTCACAACCAATAACCCATTCTAACAACAATCAATGAATTCGACAAGTATTTTTGAGGCCCCAGCCACATGCAAGGCCTTGGGGTAGGTATGCGAGAGGGAGCAAGACATGGGCCCCTCCCAGCCACTTGCAACAAAGCTCTTAAGTGACACACATTTGACATTAAAAAATGAAGCCCTTTGTAATTATCTCTGGTTTACTTTTCATTGATGCATAATACTTACACATATTTATGAGGCACGTTTGATATTTTGATACATGCATACAATGTACAATGATCAGATCAGGGTAACTGAATATCCATCACCTCAAAAATCTGTCATTCCTTTATATTGGAAACATGCCGATCCAAATCTTCTCACTGTTTTTAAATATGTGATATGAAATTATCGTTAACTACAACCACCCTACTGACTATCAGTAGAACTTATTCCTTCCATCTGACTATATTTTTGTGCTCTTTCACCAACCCCTCTTCATCCGCAACCCCTTCCTGGCTACTGGTAACCATCGGTTAACTCTGTCCTTCAGGAGACGTATGTTTTTAGCTCCCACGTCCAAGGGAGAACATGTGATATTTGTCTTTCTGTGCCTGCTTACTTTACACCACATAACGTCCTTCAGCCTCATCCAGGTTGCTGCAAACAATAGAACTGCATTCTTCTTTTATGGCTGAGTAGTAACCCATTTGGATATATGTTCTTTTTCTCCGTTCACTCCGTTCACTGGACATTTCAATTGATTCCTCATCTTGGCTATTGTGAATAGTGCTGCAACAAATTTAGGAGTGGGGATTATCATTTTGACAAATGGATTTACTTTCTCTTAGATATATGCTGCATTACATGGTTTTCTATTTTTAATTTTTTTGAGGAAATTCCATACTGTTTTCCATAATGGCCGTATTAATTTACATTTCCACCAAAAATGTCTGAGAGTTCTCCTTTGTCCATATCTTTGCCAGCATCTATTTTTTTTTTTTGTCTTTTTATAATAGCCATTTTACCTGTGGTCACGATTTGTATTTTGTAATAGCCATTTTACCTGAGGTTGTATTTTACTGTGGTCGTGATTTGCATTTTCGTTATAATTAGTGATAGTGAGCATTTTTTTTCAATACCTATTGGCCATTTGTATGTCTTCTTTAAGAAATATCTATTCGGATAATTTGTCAATTTTTAAATTGGATTACTCGGGGGGGGGTTACTGTTGTTTGGGTTGTTTGGTTTCTTTATATATTCTGATTACTAATCCCTTAGTGGATAGATAGTTTGCAAATATTTTCTCCCATTCTGCAGGTTGCCTCTTCACTGTGTTATATCTTTTGCTTTGGCAGAAGCTTTTCACCTTGATGTGATCCCATTTGCCTATTTTTGCTTTTTTTGGCAGCTATCCAGCTCTCAAAACTGGGAAGTATTCTTCCTTAAGGTTTACGATTTGGGGGCTGCAAAATGTAACCAAAGATAGGACTGGCCTCAGCCTTGTGGAATTCCTCTCGCAGTGATCAATTTAGGGTGATATCCTCCTCCTGTAGGGTGAGTTTCCTATATTTTGATGGGAATTTTCTGTTTGTTTGTTATCCTGAGTGAATTAATCTTGAACGTTATATCCACAGTCCTCTTCATTGTTTTTTTCCAAGGGGATCTAAAGGTCAGACACATGTAGATTTGATTTTATTTCAACCAATGCTTATTGATCTCCTAAGATGTCCCAGATGTCTCAGGGACTCTGCCAAACTGTAGATCTATAGGGATTTAAGACTTCTGAGCATTCTACAAGCAAGAATGACATTACCATGAAGTTAGCATTTGACCTTCCTGGGAGACTATTCTTGCTATTGCCACAGGTGCCAATAAAATCTATAAGATTTGTAAGAAATTGTAAATGCCCATAAAAGGCAGCTCCCTGTGCAAATTTAACATCTGCTCTCTCTCTTAACTACAAATGTACGGGAAAGAAAGACTACTTTTACAACTTAACTTTCTAAGTGACTTAGACATCTTGAGGGTTTCTTGTTTTTTCTACTTTCATGAGCCCTCTGAGGACGAACATGCTAAAAATGATGATTATTCTTTCCAGATGTTGGAGTTTTGATTGCAAGTGAATAGGAGCAGCTAAGTGGCGGTGGTGCTGGCATGGCCTAGTGGAAAATATTCAGACACCACCACAAAGACCTGCCAAGTCTCTTGCAATGTTTTATTTGTATTGATATGTTTGGCTCAATCAGCTCTGCTTGAGGTTGTAGGGAGGATTAGAGTGACCAAGCAGAAGAACTTTCTGGGTTTTCTCTCCATCTCACTATGATTTCTGAGTATTGAGCAGACTAATGATAGAATTGATTTTGCATTTAGGTAAGAGATTGAACAAAATACAGGGTGCCCCAAAAGTTGCCCAGGAAGTAGCCATACATAGAGAAAATGGGAAATTGTAGCTAAATGTACCTTTATTTACACACTTTTACAAAATATTTACAAAGTATTTTTCTGCACGGTAGCCACCTCTTTGTAAAATTTTGTAATGAACATTTTGTGACTAAAAGTACAGTTAGCTACAATTTCCCCTTTTCTCTATTTATGGCCACTTTGTGGGTGACTTTTGGGACACCCTGTGTACATCATTGGTGAATACATTAAGTACCTTAAGAAACTGCTTGATTCAAGAAGTAAATGATGTGATGTACAATAACCATCTGTACCTCATAAATGCATTAATGTATATAGTTGTGATTTAATAAAGAATTAAAAATAAAATAAAATAAAACTAAGATTAGAAGAGAACTTCAGCAGTATAAAGGCCACGTACAGGTGATTAGATAGATACAATGTGCTATATTCATATAATGGAGTATTTTTTGAGAATAAAAAGAAACAAAGTGCATAAAAAAAAGTAAATGAGAAATCAGATTGGAAAGAAATTCAGAACATTTAAATGAATAGTTGCCTATAAAATTGCCACTATTTGATTGAAGAAAATCGCGGATTCACTATTGTGTCATATTTATTTTTAAAATTTCATTTTCTGCTTAGAAAAGGTACTTTGAGTCCTATTCATTTTAGGCATCCTAGAAGTGCCTTGACTGTTTTAATAGTATGCCTCTATTTATTTCAGAGGTAACTACAGAGCTTGCCTCCCATCACTCTTGGAGTTCTTAGTGGGAACCCCCTTTTGCAGCGTCAGTTTCCCTGCTGACTTGCCTTGCCAGTCCGGAAGCTGGTGTGTGTCAGGAAAGCTGGTGGCCAATTGACTGTGACTATATCCTACTTTTTAGTAAAAGATGTTTTATACTCTTTACTACAAGAACATATTTGTCATCCCATTTTGGTCTGGATTCTGAAGTTGTTTTAATCATTTTTTGCCATGATAGAGGAGGCAAATATAACGAAGTGGTATGTGTGTTCAGCAGATGCCCAGGAAGGGAAACTCTACCTGAGATTCCTGCATTTTAGTTCTTGGTTTCTGTTACATAGGAGACAAAGTGGGAGAAAAGAAGAGGAGCTGTGTATTACTGGTCCAGACACTAATCTGAACTCTTTTTTTTGAAAAAGAGCTATTACAGGAGTCAAACTGAACACTGAGGATTCTCATAAACCGTAAGGTTCCTTTCCTGATTTAGCATTATTGCTCAGCCTTGGAGTCCTTAAAAACTAGAATTGTGTGGTCATTTTCCCTGGTGTGACTAGACCAAAGTATGGAGCAGACATAGGCTTGAACAGTAATAGCACCTGAAAGTCATTCATCCAGTATTCATCCTCCTAAATTAATGCAAAACTACAACTTTATTTTTTTCATTCTAAACGGATTTGTGTGAAAGCAAGGGCACTTAAATGCAAAAATAATCTTTTATGCGGTATTAGGTTGAAATTTACATGATATGAAAGCACATAGGTAACTCAAGAGGATTATACAAAAGTAGTGACGCAGTGATCCCCCCACTGCATTCACAATGTCTCTTTTCGGTTTACATTACCTTCTATACCTCTAGTATATTTCGGATTTAAAAAGAGTCAGTAATGGAACGCACAGGGGAGGAAATGCTGCTTTGTTGGCAAACGTGAGAAAGATTAATGCGGTTTTGAAAACCCTAAGTAAATCATTCTGATGTTTGCTCATTTACATTTCAAGAACTCTTTCCTCTAAATATATCCAATTAGCTGAATCTAATCACCTTATCTTGTGTCTTTGCCTTTATTTTTAGAATAATATAAATGGAGGGAATAATCTGATCAGTTTCTAGAGTAGTACTAAAGAAAGTAGGAAGTAGAATAACCAAAAGAACGCACGGTGTTTTGATAGCTATGCTTCCAAAAGTGGCACTGTGTTGACTTGGCTATCTGACTCTCAGACAGAGCTAAGTGGACTTGCAAACTTTCCAAAGTAAGCATGGAGTGTACACTCACAAGTCACCCTCAAAAGCATGAGACTTCAGCAGCCTAATAAGCAATTGTTTTGGAAATTTATGTTTCTAAAAAGGGGTGGGGCACAAAATGCAAGCACCATCTCAACCATAGCCCATAGCTAATTAAGAACAGTTGGTGAATGGGCTGATTTTGGCAAAATGAAACCAGTTGCAACACTTGAGATGACTGGTGCGGAGCTCAGAAAGAAGCCCAAGGAAGTAAATATTCTGTGCTTTGTGGACAATTTATCTTAGCCAGACAACTACGTGAAGGATGGCAGTATCCAGAAAGTTATTCTCTTTGAGACAATCAGATAACTACCCCTTGAAGGCAACAGTCTTCTCTGAAAAAGAAAAACCAGACCAAAAAGATAAAAAAAAGTAAAAAATAAAAAAATAAAAAAAACCCCTAGTGCTCAAATATGCTGACTTTCTAAGCACTATCCCCCCTCCCAAGGAATAGGCTATACAATTAGATATTACTATTATTGTTTTTAAATAATTTAACTCATTCTTACTGAAATGTGATGACGGAAGGAGAAGAAGAAGGAAAGCGTAGGTGGGGGAAACCTTTCTGGGGGGCAATTGGTCAACACTATCAAAATCTATAACGTATATGTATGTGTTGTCTGAATTCACTTTTAGGGAGTTATCCAAAAGATAGTTAATAATCAGCGATGCAGATAAAAAGTGTCAACTATAGTCAACTAACAAGGAAATAATTCTTTTTTAAAAGGTACATTGATGTAGGTGAATACTATGTAGCCAGAGTCCAAAGTATGTTTCTTGACACAAAGAATAATCACAATATGTTACCATGCCACTAAAGGGAAAATAAGCAGACCAAAAGAAAGTATGCAGAGTAGATACCATTTAAATAAAAACAAAGTAAATTTATGCCCTGGGTGGATGGGGGGAGAGGGATGGATAGGTTGCAAACCATGATGGGAAAAAAACTATTGCACATGGCTGAGACTGCCTTGATCTGTGATGTGTATAATCAACCCTCTGCTAGTTGTGGGAGCCAGAGTTAGAGCAGCAGAACTTTCCGTGTTGACCTAAAGTTACAAATACATCTGTGCTGTTTCTAAACATGGATTCATATCTGGAGTGGTTCACACCTAGAATAATGTTTGAAAAATATGTTGTGTGGCTGGTCATGGTGGCTCATGCCTATAATCCAAGCACTCTGGGAGGCCGAGGTAGGTGAATTGGCTGAGCTCACAGGTTCCAGACCAGCCCAAGCCAGAGTGAGACCTTGTCTCTAAAAATAGCGGGGCATTATGGCAGGCACCTTTAGTCCCAGCTACTTGGAGGCTGAGGCAAGAGAATTGCTTGACACCAAGAGTTTGAGGTTGCTGTGAGCTGTGATACACAGCACTCTAACCTGGGTGACATAGTAAGATTCCGTCTCCAAAAAAAAGGATGTTGTGTATGGATTTGGTGAATTTAAGAGTACTTTTATATGTGAAAACTCAAATGATTCACCATCAGAGACATAAGCAAAGATTTGATTTTATTACTTTTTACATTGTGGGATTTTTGCTTTGCAAATAATGTCTGGAGCGCTGTCCTTCATGAACACCTTACATTGTGTTTAGTGCTGTTGGCTGTGAACCTGTCAGTCACTTTGGTTTGGGGCTGATGCATTTTCCCAGTAGTAGACAAAGCTGTGGGCTCGCCTGGTGGATTTCCGCGCTCCAAGCTGCATGGGAACTTGCTGGGTTCTTGCTCTGACCTGGTACAGACAGGACCCCTCTCCTGCTCCCGCGCCAACGCTGGGTCTCCACTAGGAAAACAGCGCAGGACGGCAGGGGTGGCGGCCAAACATAAACCGGCGGTGGGATGAACAATACGATATGTTTTGTTTTACAGACCTTCACTTAGAACTTGCCAGGCGGCTGCAGCAGCTACTGAGCTGTTCTGAGGTCTATTCCTACCTTTCACCAGGGCATTTGCATCAGCGTAGCAGTCCCAAATTTACAGAAAAATCTCAGAAAGAATGCAAAGAATTTATTTTTTTTTTTAAATCTGCATTATTTAAAAGCAAGCATAGCCTCACGATGCCCCATCGCCCCTGGGCGCTTTCAATGCATCGTCTACCCCTGAGGACGTGTCCTGGAGAACCACAATCAAATCATCAAAATTGGGAAACTCACATCAACACGTTTCTACCACGTAATCATGAAACCCATTCAAGTTTCCTGAACTGTCCGGAAAAAAGCCCCTTGGAAAAGCAAACGGATCCAGGCCACGAGCTCATTCTTTCACTCAGTGGCCGTGGGCAAGTTTTTATCTTCACCTTTCCTCGCGCTTCCTGGTCTTTCCTGACCATGACGATTGCAGGGCAGTTGTGTTGTGGAACCCCCTCAATGAGTGTTTTTCTTACGTATTCTTTTTACTAGATTCAGTTCTTGGGTCTTTGACAGGAACGTCACAGCAGTAGTACTGGTCTGTCGTCCGTGTACCCACCAAGAGCTCTGTCACCCGTGCTTTCCTTTCCCACTGGCGGCAGCTGTCAGGTCAGCAGAGACCGGTGCGTCCCAGCAGCACCTTGGGGCGGTGCAGGAAGAAGCGTCTCAGGGGAGGTGTTTCCTTCTGAGGGTCCCCGCCGGGCAGAACCGGAGGCCTCGGTGCCACCCGCTGGACACAGCGCGCAGACCGGGCTCCAAAGCTCCGCAAGGTCACGGTCACCTGCAGGATTCGTGAGTGCCCAATTCCTAAGGGTGCAACCTATGCCAGCCTGTGCATCTTGCTGGTGTTAACCAGCTAAAGTTTGCGCGAAGCCTTTAGTCTGTTGGCTAGGAGTGAGCTGGACGCCACGCTGGGGCTCTGAGAGTCCTGAATTCTTCCTGGGTTGGTGAAGATTCGATGTACAATTTTTTTGACGCTGCCTTCATCCATCCATTCCATAAAGCTATCGGAAGAAATCCCGACACCCCGTGATCACCCAACCAGTCCACAAACACAGGGCTGTGAGCTGACACCTGCAGGCCTGCAGAGCCGGGCCTGGGAAAGGCCCCAGGTTCCTCCGCACTATGGGTGGTTCCCGGCCAGCCTGGAGAGGGCGCAGTGCGCTCCAGCTCCACTGTTACCGTTGATGTAAGTAATGTTTGTAAAATTCATACCTAATAAACCTAATAATAGAAATAAAAAATTTCTATTTGCCTCATTATTGGTGACAATCATATCGATCATTTGATTAAGGAGGTATCTGCCAGCTTCTATTTGTAACTAATTATTCTTTGTAATTAATAAATGTTTTATGGAGAGGTACTTGAGGCTAGCTAGACATTTCACTCCTTATCAAACTTCTTATTTATTTAATGTATTTATATCGGTTTGGACTCATGAATTCTCATTTCATTCAAGGCATTACAATCCCTTTCTGTGGCTGTTTTGAAGCTCTGATGGTCCTTGTCATCTGATGGCTGGACCTCTCCTTCATTCTAACTCTGCACTCTCTCACAGGCCCAGTTGTTCCTCCAACACGTCCTTTCTTTCTGGCTCTTCTTCTCGTTTCTCTCCCACAGCCCTGGAATCGTCCATTTCTGTAAGAACCTTCAGCTTCCTTTGTTTCAGAAAAAGGATTTGGAACCACATCTTAGCACTGGGTAAGATTAATGTTGCTGCTCCAAGACCCTCTGAGGTGACAGAATATATAGATACATCATCTACAAAATACGTATGATTTACTTTTTCACAGAGGTATCTCCCATTCCAATCCAATTCCACAGGGATCATTTTATTATTTTCTTTTTCAATATATGTACCTTATTTTTACCACATTATCATATTTGCCCTTCTAAATAACTGTGAGAAATCCAGTTTTCTGTGGCTTCAATATATTCACTTTTTTCCCCATGAATATAATAAATCTGCTGCCAACACCCTTTCCATTGAAGATGGTCTATCAGCCTGCTTAGGCTTTCACATGTGGAAATCTCTCTCATCCCAGTTGGGATTTGACACCCCATGCTGTGCAGCCCACATACGGAGATTCTTCACACTCCAGTACCCTCTGATACCACTGATCCCAGTGCCCAGCCTCCTTCCACATACATAATTTCCCCACCCTACTCGAGCTTTGAAAAACAGCTTTGGGCCATCTCCCAGCGTCAACATCCTCTTCTTCTATCTTAGGGATTAAGTTTGAGCAAATTTGATATCTCAAACTTGGCCTGATGGAATGACTGTGACACTTATTTGGGAATTCTATGATCCGGTGATAATTTCCCTAGGACTTCATAGGTGGAATCTTTTACATAGTTTCTTGTTGGGATAGAATGATAAGCTGCACAGGCAGAAATGTGGGTAGTATTTAATATTCATAGAGATGTCAGGGTTGTGGTTTTCAGTACTAATATTTATTCGTTATATATTTTTTGATGTAAACATTAGGAAAGATGCAGAAATATCAGATGAAATTGTGAAGGGTCACAGCTATGATTTAATTAAAAGAAAACAAAGGAAATTGTGAAGGGCTTGTGAATGAAGCATGAATCCTATGTACTCAATTTTGATATGAGGACAATTAATGACAATTATGGTTATGGGGGGGGAACAGAAAGAGGGAAGGAGGGAGGTGGGTGGGGCCTTGGTGTGTGTCACACTTTATGGGGGCAAGACATGATTGCAAGAGGGACTTTACCTAACAATTGCAATCAGTGTAACCCGGCTTATTGTACCCTCAATGAATTCCCAACAATAAAAAAAAAAAAAAAAAAAGAAAATATTTAGGAAAAGGGATAGAAGGTTAAGAAGTTGAATCCTAGTAATGTTAGAATAGGAACAGAATGTTAAAGGGATAAACTATTCATGTAAGAATAGAAATAATTACATAGAATTACATCTCCTAATTAAATGTGAAACATTTAAATTACATTGATGTAAACATTTTAAATTGAATCATATTTTAAGTTAAATTAAATGTAAACATTTTACTATTGTTGCTCTTTATATTAGAAAAAGGCAAAGCCTGTCCAAATGATCAATGATAGTCTGCATAATTCTTCTAGTTATTCAAAGAAAGGATGAACAGGATTGTACTCTGATTGCAAATGTTAAATTTTAAGGACTAATTTTTAAAATGCATGTGTATGTGTGTATGTGTGTGTCTGTGTGACACGGGCAGGTGAAGGAGAGAATGAACAAAAATATTTTATTTTTATGAACAAAAATATTTTAATGAGATACCTTGGTCACATCTTGTTTCAGAGAATAACCATCAAACAATAACCATCTTTGACCATCTTTGTCAAGTCTGCCTGGTGTCTGTTTGGTTTTAGCATTGTTGTAATGACATGGAGTAGTGAGTGTATGGTTACGTATGTATTTAATTACCATTTACTTTTTCCTATGTTAAACAGAATTTGTCAAAGCTGCCACTTTTTCTAGGAGTTTAAATTTTTTGCATTAAGTTATTCCATTAAATATACATTTCTCCCCTCCTGCTAATAACACATAGAAAAGAAATATTAAACAAGAGGATAACAAACTGTAAGGCATCAGGAAGAAAATCTCTCCACTTTTCTGTCTTCATATTAACAGGAAAAACATGGAACTTTCTTATATTTATAATCGGAAATGAAACAAAAAAGCTGCCTTTTATACTTTAATTACTTTGGAGGCATAAAAGTAGGAAATGAGATTTAAATGAATCCAAGGAAAAAAGAAAATTCCCCATTTCTAGAAAAAAAGACTTAAAAATTATTAAAGCACAATAAATGCAAAAAACTTAATCCAATCGTTTCTACCCATATATTAATTTGAAATAAAAAATTATGTAAATGCTTTACACAGGCCAGGTATTGTGGCTCATGCCTGTAATGCTAGCACTCTGGGAGGCTGAAATGGGTGAATTGCTTGTGGTCATGAGTTCAACACCCGCCCGAGCAAGAGCGAGACCCTGCCTCCACTAAAAATAGAAAAAACTGAGGCAAGGGGATTGCTTGAGCCCAAGAGTTGGAGGTTGCTGTGAGCTATGATGCAACAGCACCCTACACAGGGTGACAGCTTGAGACTCTGTCTCAAAGCATCAACAACAACAACAAACTTTACACAGTTTTTAAACCGTCTCTGTGGACATCAAGTAGTACATATGAATGAAACAAAACTTTAATTATTTGCATATAAGTAAATAAAAAACACATGAATTAAATTTCACATAAAATATATATGACTTAAAAAAATTAAATGTAGAACAACAGTTGGCAAAACTTATTTGGGGTTTGATAGAACACAAAATGTGTTTTGGGTTTGGTAGAACCACAGATATTTGAAAAATATCTTGAAATAATCACCAAGCCCAAAGTGTTCCTAAGTTAGCCCAGTCCAGAGACTTTTTATTATGGTCATGTCTGATGAATGATCTTTTTTTTCCTAAGAAAAAAATCCACTTATAAGAAATTCAAGGAAGATCAAGTTTTCTTTCCAGTGAACTGCTAGAATTTGAAAACCCAATAATTTAACAGGCATGTTGTTTGCTTGTTTTCAAAATCCTGCAGCAGCACTGTTATTACAGTTGTTACAATATTGAAAAATTGGCCCTTCTCTATTCACAGCTCATGTTTCCTCTTGAAGTTTGAAGAGAACTGAAGAGTTCTTCTTATCTGTCTCTTGATCTTCCTCCTTCTCTTCTCTCTCCTTTGTTTTCCCCTCTCCTTTTGTATTTCATTGTTTTTCTTGAGTAGCATCCTTGTTGTGTGTTGAGTATTACAAAGTAGGCAAAGGTCAACCCCAGCTCTCTACCATGTTACCAAACCTGTTCCTCCTCTCCTGATCCTTAGCTTCTCTCAGGTACACAGTGCTCTACGGCTGCCCAATCTTTCCAGTCTCGACCATACAGACCTCTATAAACATAGCACGGTGGCATTCCCACATCATCGTCTCAGCAGTTTACCTTGTGGATAACTAGTTAGGGACACATTGGGGAAACGGGTGTTGGAAACATCTTGTATTATTTAATTATGGTTGCTCATATTACTTTGGTGACAAAAATAATTTTAGGCTTTAGTTAAGGAGTTTCTAGTACATTTTTCTAATGCCTCTGTTGGTATAAGAGACAGAATTTCATTCACGCTACTTCAATAGGAAGAGGATGCAGGGCTACCTCAAGGTACCCAAGGGAGCAGTGAGATGTAGAACTGGGTGATATGATACCATAAGACGGTGTCTTTCATCAACTACTTGTGAGTAGTTGTGAGGAGTCTGCATCATTTTCCCTTCTTGCAAGTGGGACTTCTTTAGTCTACACAGAAGAAAATGGGTACATATAGCTTCTGAGTTTATTTGTAAAGAGTTAGGTCACCAGAAAGTAGATTAAATTTTTCTTTTGTTTTAAATTTTAGGTTATAGGGGCAGAACACACTGGCTTAGTTTGGTTAAGGACCAGCCAACTGTGGTCAAGGGATAGGAATTTCACCATATAGTCATGACCCCTGGCAGCCATTCTTTTATACATCTGAATGGTGTGGATGTGAGGAAGGGTGGTGCTCAGATGGAGAGGGGCTGGGGAGAGATAACCCAACAGATGTACAAGTTTAAGTGCTAAGTGCTTTGTGAAATAAAATTAGGCTATTACTTATTTCTATTGTATTTACTTCAAAGAAGAGAACTGTAATGTAGGTGCTTGTTAGGCGTTGCAGCAGGCTGATAGGAGATGAATGGGAGAAAGAGATGTACCCTACAGCTTTTCATGTTATACTGGCCGGCAATGACATAGTCAACTCAAGAAATCTTCTGTTAAAATTTGGGGTAGGTTTTAATTTTCTTTGTTGGAAAAATCATTCAGGTATGTTATGATACTGTCATTTAAGGTAGGGCAATCATCACTCATTCAGTTCCTTTAATAAATAGGATCAAGACACAGAAATGTTTAAGACACGTTTTGCCCTGAGGAGGAGCCTATAGTTCATTTTGGAGGTCTACTGCTAAAAGTGTGATACTACTAATGCATCGTGCTGAGCATAATAATAGAAGTATGTACTAGGAACAATGGTGGCCCAAAGGATGAAAACATGCAATAATTTTCTGTAGATCAGGGGAAGCCACAGAGAATGATAAAGCATTCTTCTAGGACAAGAGAGAAAAAAATACATTTTAGGCAAAAGAAATATGATCATAGATATGGATTTATGAGGCAACAAAAGTTTGTAAAGAGACCCCAGACAAGTCTAAAGAGGTGGAAGAAGTTCTAGCCGTTCTCTCTCTCTCCTTCCCTCCTCTTCCCTCCCTCTCCCCCCTCCCTCCTTCCCTCCTTTTCTTCCCATTTAATTTAGTTAGATTAGTATTTCTGCCTGTATAACCTTGCAGATGATTTTATTTGGAATCATTGGTGCTGCTCAGCAATCCCACTCTATTTAATGGCCTACCTTTTATTCCACTTTCCTAGATGATTATTGCATTACTTCTCTCTCTTCAAATTGTATCTTCTGTTCCATTTGGGCCTTCAGCTAATGACCCTGTTTTCTGTTTCTAAGACAATTAGTAGCATTCTGCAAAGAACTTCTCCAGGCTCCCACTTCATCTGCCCACCCATGTGCAACTGTACGTACAGACTGTGTCTCCTGTGTCCCTGTGGAAGAGTTGTCCATATTCCTACCTAAGGCTCATCTCCTCCCTTACACATGACTTTTCATCTCTCCCCACTTGCTTGAAATATCATGCAAGAAAGTTTCCCTTCCCTCTTTACGGAAGCATTCCCAATAGCATACCGTGGGCTATTTTCTTTTCTATTTTCACTTGAAAGAAACAAAAACGAAGTGAGCAAAAACTTCCTCTTTGGGGCTTGCCTCGTGTTCTCATTCTTTAGAGTAAGACTGCTTGAAGTAGTTGCCTCTAGTTGTAGTTCCTGGTGCCTGTTACACTTTGTGGTTTGAACCCTCTTCAATCAGCTTTTACTCTTCTCAGTCAAGGTTACCAGCGACCACCATGCTGCTAAATCTGATAGTCATTTTGTAGTTCTCATTTTTTTGACTTGTTAATATCATTTGACACGGATGACCACACTCTCATTCTTGAAATGCTTGACTTGACTTCTGGGACATTGAACTCATCAGGTTTTCCTTTTCCCTGGCCACTTTTAGTCTCCTTGGGTGGTTTCCTCCTTATCTTCTCAATATCTTCACTATGGAGTGCTCTGTGGCTCCGTCCTTCCTTCCTCCCGCCCTCTCTCTCTCTTTCTTTGACAGAGTCTCATTCTGTTGCCACAAGCTGGAGTGCTGTGGTGTCATAGTTCACAGCAACCTCAAACTCCTGGGCTCAAGGGATCATCTTACCTTACCTTCCTGAGTAGCTGAGACCACAGGTGCTCACCACAATGTCCAACTAATTTTTCTATTTTTAGTAGAGATGGAGTCTTTCTCTTGCTCTGGCTGGTCTCAAACGCCTGAGCTCAATCCACCTGCCTTAGGATTACAGGTGTCAGTGATTGTGCCCAGCCTAGATCTCCTTTCTTTTTTTTTTTTTTTTGTGGTTTTCTGGCCAGGGCTGGGTTTGAACCCGCCACCTCTGGCATATGGGACCGGCGCCCTACTCCTTGAGCCACAGGCACCGCCCCTATAGATCTCCTTTCTAACTAGACTTACTATCTATGGTTTCATAGATTTAAACACAAGGTATATGCCCTTACCTAATGTGTGTCTCTTGTGGAAGCTTGTAGTTATATAATCTTTCATTGAAAATATTTGGTACTTTGGATGTAAATAATGATAGATACTGGTTTCCCTGCTCTATATTCCTTTCTCTTTCTCTTTTGACACACACACACACACACACACACACACACACACACACACACACACACACACACACACACAGACATATACAAATGTGATTAATATATTCCTCTTTGTTGCCCTGGAAGAGATAATGAAAGGAAAAGAGAAAAAGAAAGAAGAGGAAAAAAAATGTTTCATTGTAACTATTAGATCCTCATAGGTGTTCAGAAGGATTAAATTATTTTTTTTTAGTGAGAGCACTAGATGGTACTTCAGTCTCAGCAGAGACAGCTGCTACTGCATGTGAAGATTTGTGTCTGGATTTGAGGTTGTCTGGTGTTCAATTAGTTGTCAAGGAGAGAGGGGTTGGGTTCCTGTTCTGTTCTGGAAGCCAAAGTTGGGTGGTAGGTATTGAAGCCCTGGGGGGTGGTGTCACAGGCCTGGAGGGTACCTTTGTAGTTCAAGGGTGTCATGACTTAGTTCTGGGACTTGTTAGGGAGTTAGGTGTCTTTGCTGGAGTGAGGCTTATTCCTACTCCTCCAAAAATATTTTATGGACAGTAACCAATGTTAATAACATAGGCTGTATTTGTTTGCTTCCTCTTTCACATACATGCAGATATATGAGTTTTGTTGTTTGTCCTTACAAAATGAACTTATATGCTATAAATTATTTGCTACTTACTTTACTGATCTGACAATTTCCTCAATTTTATGTTTGTTTTCTTCTGTCTACTTATTTTTCTACTGTATGACTAAGTAGGTCATACAAGTTGGTTTCTATGCTTTTGTTTGCTTTTATTGGAACTTTCTGTTAAGATATCCTGTTACTAGGAATCTTTATAAATCCTTGGGGTTGAGAAATTTCTCATTAACAATGGTCCTCTTTCTTTCTCTCTCTCCCCTATCCCATATAAAGATTGGTAGAACAGTTCTTTTTCTGATTCCTTATCCTGTAGATTATTATGAGATTTTTTGAAAAAATCAAATCATGTGGAGATGAACCCAATGTTTTGCTACTTGACCAACTTTCAAGTTGTGACTTACCCTACCCCCAGCTTAGACAATTGATGAACAGGCCCCAATTCTTTTCAAAATAGATTAATAATTTGAGCATTTTGTTGCAAAAACATTGCTATTTTAAATCAGCAAAAGCAGTGTCTTTCAGCGGCTAATTCTTTAAAGTCGGAGCAAGAATACTACATTGTAAAGTGATACTTCAGCTATTGCTTGGATTAGGTCGACCCCAGTTTCGGGACTAGTAAGTGACCAGGACTGTAGCCATAACCATCTCTTTTTCATCCTAAAGATTAGAGGATCTCTCTCTCTCTTTTTTTTTGAGACAGAGTCCAGAGTCACTCTGTTGCTCTGGGTACAGTGCCAAGGTGTCATCATAGCTCACAGCAACTTCAGTCTCTTGGGCTCAAGCAATCCTCTTGCCTCAGCCTCCTTATAGCTGGGACTACAAGTGCTTGCCATGATGTCTGGCTAGTTTTTCCATATTTTTAGAAAACTTTTTAGATTTTTTTTTTTTTTTTAATTTTTAGGAAAGACAGGGTCCTGCTCTTCCTCAGGCTGGTATTGTACTTGTGAGCTCAGGCAATCTACCCACCTCAGCCTCTCAGAGTGCTAGGGTTATAGGCATGAGCCACAGTGCCCAGCCTAGGATCTTCATACCTGCTTAGGGAAATGTTACAAATTTGTGCCACACAATGGCATGATGTAAAGAACTTGGGGTATCTAATCTGGAAAAAGGAAGAATCAAGGGAAACACACTTGGTATCTTTTTATTTATTTATTTATTTTGGCCAGGGCTGGGTTTGAACCCACCACCTTCGGCATATGGGACCGGCGCTCTATCCCTTTGAGCCACAGGCGCCGCCCCATGCTTGGTATCTTAAAAATGTTTGGAGAGCTATTATTTAATAATAGGACTAAACTTATCTTTTATAACCTCTTTATGGAAGTTATAGAGAAATCAGATTATAGCAAAGTGTGAAGACAAATTTTCTAACCTTTTGGAACTCTTTCTATGGATTCTAAGCCACTTCATAGGAGGCTTTTGAGCATGGAATGGAAAAGGTTAAGGGGAAATGTTATTTAATAGGAATAAAAAGTAGGCTTAACTAGTTTTGCTTTTAAAGTGTGATATGAACAGCATTGTGGATATTTTTGACTTCTTTTCTTATGATTAGTTGTGTAACAGACATTAAAAACTCAGGATATAAATATTTGTAAAGGCTTTTGTTTCATCTTAGGTGATCTAAAATTTTCCTTTTAATCCTGAGATTGTATAAATTCTTGAACCCAGGAAAGCTTTCTTGTCAAAGGTCACCTAGCTAATGATGAGCAGAGTTATTTGTAATTGTAATATCCAAAGAAAAGTGAATTGATAGAATTCTCATGACAATACAAAATTCAGGACAAAGGGACATATGCATTTCCTTCAATCATTTTTACCACCCTTTATATGTGAATAGGACCAGGGAAATTACTAAGTAATATGTGCGGTCTCAATGTTATTTTTCTCTCTTATTTTCATCTTCTTCACTCACTACATAGAAATATGTCTGGACAAAGTGTGAGCTCATTGAATGAAGAGATTAATTTATATATGTATTTGTTTTATAGCGAACACTATGAATTATTGTCTTTTTTAGTTTATAATTGATTATAGGCTATCTCCAGGTTACAAACAAGAGAGGTCTGTTATTAAGTTGGATTTGTGTACAAGTTGGAACAGGCACATTTGCCTATTACCTGCAATAGCCTCTGTTCGTAAGTGTGAATCATATGTAAGTTGATGTTTGTAACTTGGGGAGTAACTATAATAGCCTTCATTCATAAGTGTGAGTTGTGTGTGAATCGTTATGTTTATAACTTGGGGACTACTTGTACTTTGACCTTGAATTTTCCATGTAGGCAATCACTTTATTTCCAAATAATGCTTTTTCTTTCTTTCCAATATTTACCTATTGGTTTTTTCCTTGCATTGCATTGTCTAGGTCAGTGTTTTTCAACCTTTTTTATCTCATTGGACCTATAGTTAAAGTTCCATGGGACACTTAAATTATGTTGATTAAGAAAAAGAGTGAGAAGAATATATGTGCTTTGAAATTCTTTTAAAAATAATTTAATTAATGATTTTTAGAAGTTTTCACGGCACACCTAAGATCTTCTCATGGCACACCAGTTGAAAATCACTTAGTCTAGGTCATCTAGAATAATGTTGAATCTTAGGTGTCATAGTGGGAATCCTTATTTTGTCAGTAATTTTAGTGCAGACATCCTCAGTGCTATCATGCAACCTTTTCCCAACCGTGGACACTGATTTCCAGAGAGGATAACAAAGGGTTCAATAGTCAAAGAAGATTGGGAAATAGCATGCTAAATTCTCTACCAGGAGAGTCACAGAACAAACACATCAGTACGGTAGAGACTCTGAGAAATCCCCAGAAAAAGATATCTGTTTAATTTGTTTAGCTATTAAACATATTTTCTCTTGGAAAGTCTGTTTTTTCTGAACATAACGGGGTGGACATCTCCTCCCTTAACACCTAATTGAGAAACCCTGCTCTCTTATTTCATCCTCGAGTATTGTGTGCTTTTGACTACGGAGAAATACTTTTTAAAAAATCTTGTAGAGGAAGTTGAGTATTTTTTGAAACTCAGGAATTGATACTATATTTTATCAAATAACTTTCCCACTTTTATTGAAATAATCATATAATTTTTCTCTTTTTAACTCTTAGGAATATACAGTCTTGTCAATGGTAAATCAATCCAGAATATAACACAGAGAGGAAGAAGGTGAGCTTTTTCATTTGTTTATAGTCTGTATTCTAACACTAGGCCTGCCATTTACAAACTATGTGAAAGTGGACAGGTCAACTTTGCTTATCAGGTTTCCTTCTTTATAAAATGGAGTGAGGCTGTAGTCACCTAACAAAATACTAACATTCTCTGAACAGTGGTTGGCAAATAGCAGGTACCCAGTGAATGTTTTTTTTTTTTTGTAGAGACAGAGTCTCACTTTATGGCCCTTGGTATAGTGCCATGGCATCATACAGCTCACAGCAACCTCCAACTCCTGGGCTTAAGCGATTCTCTTGCCTCAGCCTCCCGAGTAGCTGGGACTACAGGCGCCCGCCACAACGCCCGGCTATTTTTTGGTTGCAGTTTGGCCAGGGCCGGGTTTGAACCCACCACCCTCGGTATATGGGGCCGGCGCCTTACCGACTGAGCCACAGGCGCCACCCTACCCAGTGAATGTTAATGCTAACACTACCTCTTGTTTACTGTTGCGTATTAGTAATGGTAGCTGTCAAAAGCCTAGTCAATTTGAAGATGATACTAAATTTGATACCTTTTCGTGATTTTATTTTTTTAGGGGTAGTCCTTTAAATTTCATTTGTATGTAATGCTTTCTTATTCCTAATTTTGCATAGTAAGTTTTATTTATAGTTTTTGTTTGTATTCAGAATTGCTAGGTATTTTTCTATATCATTGGCACTAGAAACCGTTTCAATATCATTTTGCAATTTTTAGCAGTGTTATGTTTCTAGTTTATTAATTTCTGCTTCTGTTTGTATACATTCCTTCTTTGATTTTTGGCTTACTTTTTGTTTTATGTTAGCTTTTTAAGAAAAATAATGAGTTAACTTGGATTTGATATCTTTCTTTTTAATCTTATATGTAATATTACAAGATAGATAGGACCTAGGTCATGCAGAAGCTAGGAGGCCATGGGAAGAGGTCAGATTTCATTTGAAGTATATTGGATGTTTAGTGATGCATGCTAAGCTAGTGAGTGCCAGGGCCAAGGAAGGGGAAGGGAGGGGGGAGGTTAGGGTGGAGGGAGGGTAATGGGCGGGGCCACACCTACCGTGCATCTTAGAATGGGTACAGGTGAAACTTACTAAATGCAGAATACAAATGCCTACATACAGTAACTAAGAAAATGCCATGAAGGCTACGTTGAACAGTTTGAAGAGAATATTTCAGATTGCATATGAAACCCGCTCATTGTACCTCTTGATTGCACTAATGTACACAGCGATGATTTCACAATAAAAATAAATAAATTAAAAAAAAAGATTTCTATGTTAAAAAATTGCTCTGAATATTCTATGGAACACTTGAGGTAGACAGCGAAAGTGAGGAGACCAGCAAGGATGCTATTGTTGTATTTCAGGTGAGATTGACAGGGCAACTTGGGATATGTTGTGAGGGAGAAAAGAGGAGAAGAATGAATTATTAGTGATTCATATTGGAAATAGGACCAACAAAATTTATAAATGGATTAGATAAAAGGGATTGGGGAGTGAGCAGAATTAAGGAAACTAAAAAAAATCACATTATTAGGTTAGTGGAAAGGAGGTACGGAAGTAGAATGAGCATTAAAATACTGTTATTACTGCCTTCTTCAATACCTTCATCCCGTCCACAGACATGTGTGTGACAGGTTCTGTGCTAGGAACTATGGGTGCAAAGATGACTGAGATCCTTTGCCAACTCTCAGTAGGGTTCTAGGGTCAGCCTTTACTTGTTGGGCACAAATTCATGGACACGGTGTTCGTGAAGTGTTGTGATCTCCATTCATTACCAGGAGAGAGTTCGCATGGCTGTGGAGCCATGCCAGAGGTTTTTAGTGTGGGTGGATTGTTCAGCAACAGTAGAAGCTCAGCTGCTGCTCAACTGGCTGATGAAATTTGGTGCATCCCCAGTCAAAGGTGGTGCCAAGATCTGCCTGTATGCTCATGCAAAATTTTATATAGGGGCACCAGGTTCTCTGACATTTACCAATAAGTAACAAGTGTTCTTAGAAAAGAAGCCAAAATACAGAATTGATAAGATTCTAAAAATGTAAATCGAGGTAGAAGAACACAATTGTTGATGGGATATATATATTACTAACACATTATAATATATTACATTTGTTTTAGAGTCTATATTATATATATTTCTAATTAGTCATAAAGTTGGATATACAGGGTGGCCATGAAGTTCATGGGCAAATTGCACACAAACTTTATGGCCACCCTGTATATATTTATATATACATACAGAGACATACATATGTATATTATATAAAATACTTATAGGTGCATATAATTTCCTACAGGTTTTTCTAGTTTGTTAGCCCAGTAGTAAATCACTCATGGAGATTTTGGTAAGCAGTGCAGTATAAAAACCAACCATGAATCTCAGGAATTTGGCTGAAGCTGATTTATGGAAAAATTCTGGGGTAAAATAAAAAGGTCTGGAAAAACATTAGAGCGAGAGTGTAAAAATTTTCAGATTTATTTAACAAAGTAACTTTATGATTTTGATTGATGTAGAAGAAAGGACGTATTATAGTGTAATGATCACTGGAACAGCTTACTGCTGAAGGAAGTTCTGGAGAACACAGGAACGAAAACAAAACGCTCAGTGGTACGCCTCTTAAAGTCCAAATTGAAATGTCATGACATAAGAATCATTGCACTTTTAACAAAGTAGTAGCACATAATATTTTGTAACAATATGCTCTGTGAGGTGTGTGTATATAACCTGATAAAATGTAAAATTCTGTAGTAATCAGATGAACAAGGATAAAAATGGGTAGGCAAGTGATGTAATCACAGCACACCACAGCGTCACTCCTAGCCGTCCTTAAAGCTCCTGCTGCTTTCCCTCCCTTCCCTTCTCTTTTCTTTTTTTCTCCTCTTTTTTCTCCTCCCCCTCCCCTTTCCTCCCATCCTTTCTCTTCTCCTTTCTTTTCTTTTCTAACTATTTTACAGCATACAAGGGAGAAGTTTGTAATCAATGCAGCAGAATTTGCTGATAGTATTTTGCTCTGACTTCATTGAAATCTCTACCTCTTGGTGAAGTATCCCAGATGCTGACTTATAAATGACCTCACCCTTACTCAAAGCTTGTGACAAAGTCCTTGGTGATTATGTGCTTCATTTACAAGACTTTTTGTCTGTGATTTTTAAAAATTAGACTGGGAAAGTTATGTTCAAATGTCCTTGGGTCTTGTCTGATTGTTTTGAGTTATGTGATGGCAAAGAATTTTCAGTACTATCTCACTATTAGTTTGGACTTGCACTGGTTACTAATGGGTAGTGTATGTGGGTATCATTTTGTATAAGAGCTGCTGGGATCACGAGTAAGAGAATCCTGAAAGTGACTGTGAATGTCCACTTCCTTTTTTATCATTCCTGAAGAGGCTTGTCCCTCCTCCAAAGTCTCCTGCTTTGTTTCACATTTCAGGTGTTCAAAGTTGAGTTAATTGTATGGCTCATTTCATATTGTATTTTCATAACAGACCAACCTTAATAGTCAATGTGATACAGCAAGAAGTGAGGCTTTTAGGAGAAGATTAAGTCAGGAGGACGGAATAAAATAATAAAGTAATAAAATAAGCCTGGAGGAAGATGAGTTCTCCTCTCTGGGGACAGGGAATGTACAAATTCTTCCATGAGGTGAGTTCTGTACTTACATGTTTCTTATCCAATCACTTTAGTTTTTTAGAGCAAAATGGCAGTGATTATTACATTCTAGTTTCCTCTGGCGCCTTTGCTGTAGAGTTAGTCAGTAGAATTTGATTAAGAATATGAGCTCCCATTCGATCCTGCAATCCCATTACTGGGCATCTACCCAGAAGGAAAAAAATCCTTTTATCATAAGGACACTTGTACTAGACTGTTTATTGCAGCTCAATTTACAATCGCCAAAATGTGGAAACAGCCTAAATGCCCACCAACCCAGGAATGGATTAACAAGCTGTGGTATATGTATACCATGGAATACTATTCAGCCATTAAAAAAAATGGAGACTTTACATCCTTCGTATTAACCTGGATGGACGTGGAAGACATTATTCTTAGTAAAGCATCACAAGAATGGAGAAGCATGAATCCTATGTACTCAATCTTGATATGAGGACAATTAATGACAATTAAGGCTATGGGGGGGGGGAAGCAGAAAGAGGGATGGAGGGAGGGGGGTGGGGCCTTAGTGTGTGTCACACTTTATGGGGGCAAGACATGATTGCAAGAGGGACTTTACCTAACAATTGCAATCAGTGTAACCTGGCTTATTGTACCCTCAATGAATCCCCAACAATAAAAAAAAAAAAAAAAAAAAAAAAAGAATATGAGCTCTGGGTCATTACTGCCTGACTTGGTCCTCAGCCCATACTTACTATCTTCAAGAACTTGGACAAGTCCCTTCTTTGAATCTCGGTTTCCCTATCTGCAACATTGGGATGATAATGATATTTAACCCAGAGTGCTATTATTAGGATAACATGTGTTAGTGCATTAATGTACATAAAATACTTCAAAATTGTGCAAGGATCCGTAGTAAGTGCTCAAAAATATTAATATCTTCTGAAAGTTCAAGCATGGAGATAACAAAGTAGTTGTGAAAACCAATACTCCCTGAAAACCATTATTAAATACCTGATGGATGATCAGGAGAAATGAAAAGACTTCTCTCATTTAATGAGATCTGGTCATTGCCAGTTCATTAATTACAGGGCAGGGGATGAGGACAAGGTGGGGAGACAGGGCGCTGTGCTTCATGACTCACTTGGGGGAGAACAAGACACCAGCTCTGCCTAATGAGGTGTTCAAATGAGCTACCACCACAGAGTCATCCGATTTAATAATTAATGTAATTGATTTAAACTGATTAAGTGTAATGAATTCTTTTTACTGAACTGTTGCTAGAGAGAGAATTGCATATGACCGTTGTTCTGAATGTCAAGTATGTTCAGGAGCAGGGCCGTAGCAGAGTTGTTATCGCCATGAATTCGAATGTGTCTGTCAGCCACGACCCTCTCAGTGATAGACAGCTATTGACGAACACTCATTCCCCTCTTGTCCCCCCTCAATGATGCAAAACTTGGCATCACTTTTATCTCTTACTCTGCACACTGGTCCTTTAAGGTTGGTAATGCTGTCCATGCAATGCCTAGCATGCATCACGTCATTTACTCTTTATAATGATATATTAAGTAGGTTTTTATTTTTATTTTTTGAGACAGTCTCACTCTGTTACCCTGGGTAGAGTGCCCTGGCATCAACCTTGAACTCTTGGGCTCTAGTGATCCTCTTGCCTCAGCCTCCAAATAGCTGGGACTACAGGCACCTGCCACAATGCCCAGATAGGTTTTTTTTTATTTTTATTTTATTTTCTAGTTTTAGTACAGACATACTCTTGCTCTTGCTCAGGCTGGTCTCAAGCTCCTGAGCTCAAGCAATCTACCACCCTTGGCTTCCCAGAGCGCTGGGATTACGGGAGTGAGCCACCATGTTCAATGGTAGATTTTTAAAAAATCCCTTTTAACAGGTGAGAAAAATGAAGTTTGCAGAAGTTAAATAGTGGGAACTTTATGACTACAGTATTCTTAATCACCTTTATATTCCTCATGTTGTATGTGTATCACCTTACACATCATCTCTCTCTCCAATTTGCTAGGAACAGCCTCCGCCAAAAAACCCTTACATTCTACCTCCTTTCTTTGTCTGTCACAACCAGGTGACTATTTATTTCTTTACATGATGCTGGCTAAGAAGCCTAGATCCAAATATGTGGCTCAATTGCAGAAATCCTGTAACACAACTTGCATGCTTGAAGTTTTCTGTCCATGACATCCTGCTCTCCGATTTATATTCTGCCCAGCCTTGATGTATTTTCTCTGAGATTGGGTCTCTCTATTGCCCAGGCTGCTGTGTGATGGCATGATCATAGCTCACGGCATTGTTGGACTCCTGGGCTTAAGAGACCCATCCCCCCCATCCTCTTAACCTCTCAACTAGCAGGGGCTACAGGCACATGCTGCCATGCCTGGTAACTTTTAAATTTTTTGGTAGAGATGAGGTCTTGTAATCTTGCCCAGGCTGGTCTTGAATTCCTGGCCTCATGCGATCCTCTTGCCTTAGCCTTCCAAAGTATTGAAATTGCAATTGTGACCCACTATGCCTGACCTTAATATTTAATTCCAACATTGTATATTTATTTTATCATTTGTTTTAATTCACCCTTCAAGTCACAGTCATATCTTTGTGGAGCACCTTCACAGAAAGTGAAAGGATAAAATTTATGTTCTTCGCATCATAAAGTGCAGAACAAAGGTCCAGTAAAACCAGTGTATAGAGGTCCATAAAACTAGTGTATGGTGCCCCATGATCACATTAATGTACACAGCTATGATTTAATAATAAAAAAAATAAATGTTTTGAATGAAGAACTCTAAATAAGGCATAACTCTAGATAAACGACTTCCCATTATTGTATTTTACAAATACTGTGATTTTTACAAATTGAAGGCGCATGGCAATGTTGCATTGAGCAACTCAGCTGCTTCCATTTTTGTAATGGAAGCATGGACTCACTTCTGACTCTGTCCTATTTTGGTAAATCTTACAATATTTCAATCTTTTTTCTTCTTTATATCTGTAACAATGATCTATGATCAGTGCTCTTTGAGGTTACTTGTGTAATGGTTTAGGGCCACCACAAACTGCACCCTTAATAAGATAGCAAACTCAATGGATAAATGTTGTGTGTGTCATGACTGTTCTACCGACCAGCTTTCTCCAATCTTTCTCCCTTTGCTTGGGCCTCCCTATTCCCTAAGACACAAATATATTGAAATTAGGGCAATTAATAATCCTCCAATGGCTTCTAATGTTCAAGTGAAGAGTTGCAATCTCTCACTTTAAGTTGAAGCTAGACATGAGTAAGCTTAGTGAGTCAGATGTGTTGAAAGTTGAGACAGGTTGAAAGCTAGGTCTCTTGTTCCAAACAGCCAAGTTTAAGTCAAAGAAAAAGTTTTCGAAGGAAAATGAAATTGCTACTCCCACGAACACATGAGTGATAAGAAAAACAGCTTTACTGCTGATATGTAAATTAAAATGAAATTTAAATTAATGAAAATTTTAGTGGTCTGGATAGAACAGCGATTCTCAACTTGTGGGTCACGACCCCTTTGGGGGTTGAACGACCCTTTCATGGGGTCACCTAAGACCATCCTGCATATCAGATATTTACGTTACAATTCATAACAGTAGCAAAATTACAGTTATGAAGTAGCAATGAAAATAATTTTATGGTCGTGGGTCACCATAGCATGAGGAACTGTATTAAAGGGTTGTGGTGTTAGGATGGTTGAGAACCACTGGGATAGAAAATCAAAGCAACCGCAGGGTTTCCTTGTCAAAGCCTCATCCAGAGCAAGGGCTGAGCGCTCTTCAGTTCTGTGGAGGCTGAGCGAGGTAAGGAGGATGCTGTGAAGGGAAGTCAGAAACTAGCAGGGATTCGTTCATGAGGTTTAAGGAAAGATCCCGTGTCCAGAACATAAAAGTGCAAGTTGGGGCAGCAAGTGCTAATGGAGAAGTCACAGCAAGTTATTCAAAAGATCTAGCTAAGATCATTTATTAAGGTGGCTACAGCAAATAACAAGTTTTCAATGTAGATGAATGTTTCTTTTGTTGAAAGAAGATGCCCTAAGACTTTCAAAGCTAGGTCAATACCTGGTATCAAAGGCTCTCTCCCTCATCTTTTTTTTTTTTTGAGACATTGAGTGCTGTGGTGTCATGATAGCTCACAGCGACCTCCGACTCTAGGGCCCAAGCCATCCTCTTGCTTCAGTCTCCTGAGTAGGTGGGACTACAGGCGCCCACTAAAATGCCCAACTAGTTTTTCTATTTTCAGTAGAGATGGGGGTCTTGCTCTTGCTTAGGCTGGTCTGGAGCTCCTGAGTTCAACCAATCCACCTGCCTTGGCCTCCCAGAGTTCTAGTATTACAGGCCTGAGCCACCACGCCCAGCCCTGATTCTTGTTCCATGGGCTAATGCAGCTGGTTCTTTAACTTGAAGCCCCTGTTCATTTATCATTTCAGTAATCCTAGAGGCCTTAAGAATTATGCTCCGTCTACTCCGCCTGTGGTCTATGAATGGAGCAGCAAAGCCCAGATGAATGTATGTGTTTGCAGTGTGGTTTACCAAATATATTAAGCCCACTTTTGACAGTGTTCAGAAAAAAAAATTCCCTTTGAAATATTACTGCTTATGGGCAATGCACCTATTTGCCCCAGAGGGCTGTGGAGAAATAGAAAGAGGGGAATGTTGTTTTAATGCCTGCCAACACAACATCCATTCTCAGCCTGTGGGTCAAGGAGAAATTTCTATTTTCAATCCTGCTATTTAAAAAGTGCCTTTTGCCAAGGCAATAGCTGCCATCAGTAGTGATTCTTCTGATGCATCTGGGCTAAGCCAATATGAAACTTCTGGAAAGGATTCAGCATTCTAGATACCATTAAGAACACTTGTGGGCTTGGTGTCTGTTGCTCAGTGGTTAGGGGCTGGCCACATGCTCCGGTTTGAACCTGGCGAGGGCCGGGTAAAAACACAATGACAACAATAACAAAAAAATAGCTGGGCATTGTGGCGGGTGCCTGTAGTCCCAGCGACTGGGAGTCTGAGTCAAGGGAATTGCTTAAGTCCAAGAGTTTGAGGTTGCTGTGAGTTGTGACACCATAGCACTCTACAGAGGGTGACATAGTGAGACTCTGTCTCAAAAAAGATAAAGAACATTTGTGATCCCTGGGAGGAGGTCAAAATATTAATATTAATTTGGAAGAACTTGGTTTTAACCCTCATGGATGATTTCAAGGGATTCAATACTTCAGTGGAGGAAGTAACTACAGATGTGGTAGAAATAGCAAGAGAACTAGAAATTAGACATGGAGCCCGAGATGTGATAAATTACTGCAATCTCATGGTAAAACCTGAGTGAAAGAGGACTTGCTTCTCATGATGAGCAAAGAAAGAGGCTTCCTGAAATGGAATCTACTTCTGGTGAAGATGTTGCAAACATTTTTGAAATCACAACAAAGTATTTGGAGCATTATATAGACTTAGGTGATAAAGAAATGGCAGGGTTCGAGAGGACTGACTCAAGATTTGAAATGCTATCAAACAGCAATGCATGCCACAGAGAAATCTTTTGTGAAAGAGTCAATCGATGTGGCAAACTTCATTGATGTCTTATTTTAAGACCATGCCACAGCCCCACAACCTTTGACAACCACCACCCCGATCAGCTAGCAGCCACTAGCATCCAGGAAAGAGCCTCTACCAACAAAAACAGCAAAGAGATTATGGCTGGTTGGTGGTGCTGATGATGGTTAGCATGTTTTAGCAACAATGTATTTTTACCTAAGGTACAGCTTTTTTATACATAGTGGTGTAGCCCACTTAGTAGACTATGCTATAGTGTAAACACAACTGTTACAAGTATTGGGGAACCAAACAATTTGCATGACTTGCTTTTTGTGATATTTGCTTTATTGCTGTATGTGCAAATTATAAAGGTGGGATGAAAAAATGGAAATCAAAGGGGGGTCATATTTCAGTCTAATCATTCAGGGGAGATTTAGTGCAAGAGAGAATTTCTTTCAGAAATACCTAGATGTGGCTGACCTAATTATGTAAATAATGCTAAGCAGAATGGCATTTTTGATTGCATTTACCAGGCTGTGAAATTCTCTGTGGATGATTTTTTTTTTTTTTTTTTTTAAAGTTGGAGTCTGGCTCTGTTGACCAGGCTGGAGGACAGAGGTTTCGTAGCTCACTGCAACCTCACCTCAAATTCATGGGTTCAAGCGATCCTCCTGCCTTAGTCTCCTGAAGCTGAGACTACAGGCACCACCACAATGCTCAGCTAATTTTTCTATTGTTAGTAGAGATGGGGTCTCTCTCTTGCTCAGGCTGGTTTCCAATTCCTGAGCTCAAGAGATCTTCCAACCTTAGCCTCCCAGAGTGTTAGGATAGGCATGCATGAGCCACCATGCCCAGCCTCTGTCAATGATTCTTAAGGTTGCATATCATACATTCACATTTTGAACTAAGTATTATATGCTATGGATATTTTAAATTGTTGTATGATTCCACCTTATACAACAGATACATTGAACAGCTACATTTATTGGGTCCCAACTATGTTTTAGGTTTGGGCTTGAGAGAACAAACAGAGAAAATTTCCTCCTATTTTCCTACAGTAAAAAACGTCCCCTGAAAATGTTCACATCATCATCTTTGGAACCTGTGACTATGTTCCTTTGCATGATAAAAGAGACTTTGTTGATATGGTGAAGTTAAAGCTTGATGGGAGATGATTCTGGATTAGGCTGATGAGCCCTAAATGTAATTACAAGTGTCCTTATGAGAGAGAAAGGGAGATGTTACTTCAGAAGACAAAAAGGAAATGTGATGGTGTAAGCAAAGGTTGGAGTCACGCTCTGTGAAGATGCAACACTGGGTCGCAAACCAAGAAATGTGGGCGGCGACCAGAAACTGAAAAAGGGAAGGACACGATTCTTTCCTCAGAGCCTCCTTGCCAACCCTCCATTTCAGTCCAGTGAAACTGATTTTACCCTTCTGGGCTCTAGAACTTGTGTTGTTTAAGCCATCAAGTTTGTGATGATTTGTTACAGCAACCACAATAAACTAATACATTCACTGAGAGGAGACTTCTTTCTAGAGCAGGAGACAGATACTAAATAATAATTATAATCCATCACTCATTAGCCAGCTGCATAGAGTGTCAGAAGGTAACAAGTGTTACAGGAAAAGAGGAAAAGAAGTGCAGGGAAGGGGCTCTGAGAGCGCCTGGTCTGTGCAGGGTGCTGGGCAGGGATGGTTGGAACCGTCCTCACAGAGAGGTGAGATTTGAGCAAAGACAGGAAGTTGGTAATGGAGTTAGCTAAGTGTGTCTCTGTGGGGAAACTATTCCAGGCAGACACAAGGGCCATATAAATGCCCTCAGGCAGGAGTCTGCCCCATGTGCTAAGGAAATAAACCAGTGACTAAAGTGAGAGGCAAGCAAGAAAGACGGAGAGTTAACTGCAGGCTGATTATGGAGGCCATTGTAAAGTCTATCACTGGGAAGAGGAATTGTTTTACAGATTTACTAGAAATTCCTTTTTGGATGATAATACAGTAGAACCTCTGTGGGTTGACCTCCCAAGGGATTGTAACAAAACAGTCAACATTTAGAGGTGGTCAACATAAGGAACGAGGCCTACTGTGCTGATACGTACCTGTGGTACATGTCCGGTTTATGACAATTAGGCAGGTGGTTAATTTAGGGAGGTGATCAACTACTGAAGTTCTACTATAAATATCTGGCTAATTCAATTCAGTAGGTTTCAACCAAAAAAATACTGACAGTGTAAACTGGAGGATAACTCTGAAGATACGGTAACATCTCTTATATTAGTTTCTGACCACCAAATGGTATGGAAGAATTTAATCAATCAGCATTGATTATGTATGTGAGGCAAAAGTTTCCTTCACTTTTGAATGTAAATATATAATAAATTTACTAACAAAGGATCATCTGATATCACCTTTTCCTTCCATTTTGTAAATTTTTGACTGATTTCGACTGATTCTTTTAAAGTCAAACTTTCATAATTTTGATGTAATAGTTACTTCTTACAATTTTTTTTTCTTCTTTCAGCATATAGTTTGAATTACAGTGCCAACTCTTGGTACTGTCTGTGTCTGGATTTAAAGTCTTCGAAACTGTGGCATATTCTGAATGTGAAGCAGAGATATCAAAAAATAATGACTAAATTTTGGCTGGATGGATCAGTACAGGCCTACGTGGCAGAACAGGATGAAATGGTTGCCTTGAGCAGACGTCCTGGCAGATTGGAGGACCAGTGGTGACGGTGACTGCCAGCATAGTCCTGGCCCAGTGGTTCATTTCCTATTCCAAGCCCCTTTAGCCTTTCAGCAGAAGCAGGGTTTACCCAGTGAGTTTTCCATTCCACACCCTGGATGTGGTTAAAGTCTAAAATCACCTGCAGATGTGGTGTGGTTCTGAGCTCAACTTCTCTTTCTTCTCCTAATGTAATATCTGGATTGTGTTTACCATGTCAGTTCTATCAAAGGTCTCTCACCCTCTTAAATTTGGACCATATAACATGATGGTAAACTCCCCCTAGAAACAATCCAGAATCATTGCTCCCAGAATTTTGTTCAAGTTGAACAAATAAATATTTGTTGAATAAATGAATAAACCAATGTTTGAATCAGCTGAGGGTGTTTGTCCTTGCCTTCCTCAAGATACTCTTTAAGTTCATGTAGATTCCGGGTCTGTTATGATATTAGACAGTGGCATATCAGTGCTCTAGACCTTGGGAATGGGAGCAGTCCTTGTGTGTGGGGTGCCTGGAATGAGTTCCGGACACCTGCATCCATCATAAGCTGTGTAACCACTTCATCCATTCTGTGCAAATGGGTTCTCTCTTGATCTCTTATTCTGAATTCCAGTTCCTTGAGTGACTGGAATTGACATTCCATTTGTCTGGATTTGTATTTTGGGAAGACTAATTCCCTGCATGTTATATGAGAGGGATAATTTCATTTAGCAGGATTAGGAGGGTTGTATTACGGTTTCTCAGAGAAACATAGCCAATAAGATACATACATACAAAAATATATTATATTATATGTGTGTATATATATATAATATGTATTTCATGTACATGTATGTGTGGGAAGGAGAGATATAGTTATTTTAAGGAATTGGTTCATGCTTTTGTGGAAGCTAGAAATTACATAATTTGCAGTCCAGGCTAGCAGGCTGGAGACCCAGGGAAAGCTGATGACATAGTTCTAGTTCGAAGGCTGTCTGCTGGCAAAATTTCCTCTTGTTAGGGGAAAGTCAGTCTTTTCTTTTTATTATTCAAGTTTTTTTTTAATTTTTAAATATTTTCCATATTTTCTTCTGGTATCTATTTTATTTTTTTTATGAAATCATAGCTATGTACAATAATGCAATTATGGGGTACAATGTGCTGGTTTTATATACCATTTGAAATATTTTAATCAAACTGGTTAACATAGCTTTCATCGCATTTTCTTAGTTATTGTGTTAAAACATTTGTATTCTACACTTAGTAAATTTAACACGTACCCTTGTAAAATGCACCATAGTTGTGTTCCCACCAATTACCCTCCTCTACCCATCCTCCTCCCTCCCCTCCCCTCCCTCTCCTCTTTTCCCTTCTCCTTGGTCTATAATATGTTCCAGCTCTATTCATGTAAACATGAAAGAGGTAAAGTCTCCATCTTTTTTAAGGCTGCATAATATTCCACAGTGTACATATACCACAATTTATTGATCCATTCATGTGTCGATGGGCACTTGGGTTTTTTCCATGACTTAGCAATTATGAATTGGGCTGCAATAAACATTCTGGTGCAAATATCTTTGTTATAAAGTGATTTTTGGTCTTCTGGATATATGCCTAGTAGAGGAATAAAGGATCAAATGGCACATCTATTTTTAGATCTCTAAGTGTTCTCCAAACTTCTTTCCAAAAGGAATGTATTAGTTTGCATTCCCACCAGCAGTGCAGAAGTGTTCCCTTTTCTCCATATCCATGCCAGCATCTCTGGTTTTGGGATTTTGGGATGTGGGCTAATCTTGCTGGGGTTAATGATATCTCAAAGTGGTTTTGATTTGCATTTCTCTGATGATTAAGGATGATGAGCATGTTTTCATATGTCTGTAGGCCGTGCGCCTGTCTTCTTCAGGAAAGTTTCTCTTCAAGTCCTTTGCCCAGCCTGTGATGGGATCACTTGTTCTTTTCTTGCTAATACGTTTGACTTCTCTGTGGATTCTGGTTATTAAACCTTTGTCGGAGACATAACCTGCAAATATCTTCTCCCATTCTGAGGGCTATCTGCTTGCTTTACTTACTGTGTTCATGGCTGTGCAGAAGCTTTTTAGTTTGATCATGTCCCAGTAATGTATTTTTGGTGTTGTTTCAATTGCCCTGGGGGTCCTCCTCATAAAATATTCACTCAGGTCAATTTCTTCAAGTGTTTTCCCTGCACTTTTTTTTTCTAGTATTTTTCTAGTTTCGCATCTTAAGTTTAAATCTTTAATCCAGTGAGAATCTATTTTAGTTAATGGTGAAAGGTGTGGGTCCAGTTTCAGTCTTCTACAGGTCACCAGCCAGTTCACCCAGCACCATTTGTTAAATAGGGAATCTTTTAGGGGGGAAGTCAGACTTTTCTTCTTTTCAGGCTTTCAACTAACTGAATGAGGACCACCCATATTTTGGAGGGCGATTTACCCAAAATCTACCTATTTAAATCTAAGTCTCATTAAAAAAAAAAAAGAAGGAAAAAATAAATCGGCACCATGGAGAGTCACAGTGACACATGAAATTAACTATCACAATGGTGGGGTCAGAGAGGACATTTGAGCCATGAGACAGAGTTTGCCAAACGATCAGTAATTGGTAATCAGGCCACTTGTATGTATGTATGTACATACTATATGTGTGTGTATATATATATATATATGCCGATATATATATACACACATATATATTTATGTGCCATGATTCTTTTCTTTTTTTTTCTAGTTCCTTTTCTTTCTTTTTTTTTCCTTTTTATATTTTCTTTTTTATTGTTGGGGATTCATTGAGGATACAATAAGCCAGGTTACACTGATTGCATTTGGTAGGTAAAGTCCCTCTGGCAATCATGTCTTGCCCCCAGAAGGTTTCTTTTGTTATTCTAGCTTTTGCAAAAGCATTTGCATGTACACGCAGTTATACCCAGGTCAGCTGTGGAAGGGGCATTCTGTGTGCAGTAGGAGCGCTGAGTTGAAACTGCACACACTCCAAGGACGGGAAAGGCTGATAGCAATGATTTAAGTTAGAGGGTTCCAACAAAGGCCCGTGTTTTATCACCTCCATTCATTCTCTCACTTTTTCTCATGAGATTTTCTTTCCAGAATAAAAATAATTTGACTAAGTCCAGTTCTTATAATATTATGTGCCATCTCACTACTGTTTTGTATTATTTAGAGTGTATCAATGCACTAAAAGTAGTTGGTCAAAACGTTCTATCAGATTGGTAGTTAAAAAAGTACATTGCACACCCATGCACGAGAGATGTATGCATTAATTTGTTTAAAACATTTAATTGATACCCCTGCCTGTAAGTAATTAATAGTGAGCAGAGAGAATAAGAACACAGATATGCACAATGCAAGATAAAGAATAATAATTTGGGGGGCGGTGCCTGTGGCTCAAAGGAGAAGGGTGCTGGCCCCACATGCCAGAGGTGGCGGGTTCAAACCCAGCCCCGACCAAAAACTGCAAAAAAAAAAAAGGAAAAAGAAGAAAAGAATAATAATTTTGGAAGGAAGGAAAATTATTTCTTTAGTAGTTAAAAGAGATAGCATTCCAGTTCAGAACAAGATGGGAAGTGTGACGTTGGGGAAACGATGATGGAGGAAATGGTGGTTGAATGGGGCTTTAAGATAGGGGCAGGATTTGGGTGAAGAGACCTGAGGTAAAGGGAGATAGTGGGAATGCAGGTGCCGAGGTGAGAAGGCATGGGGTGTATTTGGAAGACAGTTGGGCCAGAGTGAAGATCAAGTGAAGAGAAAACAGGACTAGACTGGGGAGGGTTTACTAGTTTGACCACAGGGATTTTTACTTGTTGATTAACTGGAAGCTACTGAAAGATTTTAAGCCCAGATTTGTATTTTGGGAAGACTAATCTGTCAGTAGTGTGTAGTCCAATTTAAAGTAGGAAGAAAGAAGCAGGGAGATCAGTCAGGAGACTGCTATGTGTGTTTAAGTGAGAAATAAATCCCAGTCTTCAGTATTTTTCAGTGGACCTGAAGAGAAGGAGGTAGTTGACTTGGGAACCTAGTTTGAAAGAATTTACATGATAAAAGGAATCTATGGTGCTTAATTTTATGTGTCAATTTGGGAAGTGTTTTAGGATGAGATTAAGGTTTGAACTGGTAAACTTTGGGCAAAGTGGATTGTCCTCCATGATGTGGGCGGCCCTCACTTAATTAGTCAAAGGCCTGAACAGAACGAAAGTACCAGCAGGAGAGAATCCTTCAGAAGTCTGCCTTCAGACTGGAACTGGAGCACGCCCCAGGCCTCTGCCTGCTGGCCCAGACTGGAGCTGCATCGCTAGCTCTGCTCCAGCCTGCCAGTCCACACTGCAGATTCTGGACTTGCTGTCCTCCAAAACTACGTGAGCCCATTCCTAATAATTTCCCTCTCTCTGTTTGTATGCATATGTATACACACACACACACACACACACACACACCCTGTCCCTCTATTGGCTCTGTTTCTCTAGAGAACCCTTACTAATAGATAATCTTAAAGACCGTCTGGTCTACCATGTCTCCTCTTTTTCTTCTTTTTCCCTATTGCTCTCTGGTGTGTAGATGAGACATCTGGAGCTCAGAGGGGTCAAGTGACTTGTCTGGGGTAATCATGACTGACTGGCATGTTGAAGTTTTGATGGGGTAGGGAAGTTTTGATGGGGTCCTATGTTTTACAGAAGAGGGCACATCAGTGATAAATAATACCCTGACCTACTGGATACCTGGGATTGTTTAAAGCAGTGGTTCTCAACCTGTGGGTCATGACCCCTTTGGGGGTCTCCTGCATATCAGATATTTACATTATGATTCATAACAGTAGCAAAATTACAGTTATGAAGTAACAATGAAAATAATTTTATGGTTGGGGTCAACACAACACGAAGAACTGTATTAAAGGGTTGCAGCATTAGGAAGGCGGAGAACCAGTGATTTAAAGGAACAGAGGTGTCAGGAGACTGTACATATTCTCAGGCAAGTTTTACCTTTATTCACTTGCATTTAAACCATCAGCTGTGGTGGAGATATGCAGAAGCTGTTAGCTGTACCAGAGAGGTGTTCTGGAAAGGGAGACATTTCTATCTGATGATTACCACTTGGAGAATAAAGATTTGATTACAAGAAAGAACGAACTTCCACATGTGTGTCAAAGACACAAAGTTCTCACAGCATTTTTGTTCCCTCTGGTTAGTGATAATTGGCACTGACTGACATTTTCACAAGATGAGGCGTCTTACTGTCAGAGAAATCACATTCAGAAAGCCAAGATTTTTTCATTGTACATTTAGAAAAATCATGATAATATAACGCTTTCAGTTTGCAATTTGATTTTTTGAAATTTTACAACGTCAAACATGTTAGAATAGGCTATTGCTGGCTTTCAGAAAGTAAAACGTGCTGGTCCAGCTATGTCTAGACATCAAACGAGTGGATAATTAGATGCTGGAAATGACTTTTCTCTTGATATTTCTCCTATTGGATAGTTTGAGAGTATATTTTTGTTTTTATGTACTCATTCTATACTTTTTCTTCTATGCTTCTTATCATCTAGAGAGAGACAGTTACTGAGACAAGGGAAAAATACAAAGGTATATCATTATTCAACACAGGTTAATGAACACCAACAAAGAAACTGTCCTATGTTTTACAGAAGATGCAAATTTAAGAAGGACACGTCCTCTTTGTTAGTTTAGCGGATGGAATGTTTTATGTGACATACAGAAAGGAAAAATTGCTACGGTTGTTTATTCACTCACTACTCACATAGGCTGAACACTATGATAAAAGACACATAATATGCAGATGTCTGAGACCCACGCTGTGTTCAGTGTGGGAAAGACAAGGGAAAAATGTGAAAAACAGGGAAAAGAAGTGCTGGTAAAATATTAGAACATACAGCTGTTTCCTTTATTTTGTGGTCTCTTGACTAGTCAGGATTTTTTTTTTTTATTTTCTGCTTCTTTACTTTCTAAGGAAATAAGATTAAAATGTGAAATTATTAGCATGAATTTTATTGTTCATCTTTATATTTTGCACTGCCAATTTAAATGCAGATAGCAGAGTTTTCACTTGCATACAGAATCACTGAAATTACACAATTTATATTTTGTTGCTTGTCTGGGGAGGGTGTCTCTAGCTAGTCAGAACAGACAAACTCAAGACAGAACCAGGAAGGCTGGAAAGAAGATGGGGGGATTCCCCAAGGCATTGAGCTGACTCCGAGGGTACTCAGGGCCTACGGTGCTTGTGAGGTCAGCACAGACCCTCATAGGCACATAAGGATCTCACTCTGTGATTTGGGGGACATCTGATTTTGTTTAGGCATGATGGCTACTGGGTTGCTCTCCCACCTGCCCACCATGCAGAGGTTGAGGCAGGGGAGTCCAGCCAGATGGCCCATTGCCCCACCCCACAGGAGATGGCAAATCCTTAAATACCCTTAAAGCTCTGAGCTGGAGCGCTCAGTACCCAGATGAGAGTGGGTGAGAGGCTCATTGCTTCCTCCTCAGACATGTCTCATTTGGAGAATGGCAGCCCCTGTCCCCCCTGTGAGATGCACAGGTGTCTGTGCTCAACCACATCCAAGTTTGAGACCAGATCCCTCCCCTGGTGCAGAGTGGCAGCAGTCACTGGGTGGGTGTGTGAGGGGGACACTTGCAGGGGGACATGGGCTCTGGGGTTGGGAAGGGAAAATGAGTGACTAAGAACTGGTCCCAGGGAGATCCTCCCAGGGAGGCAGAGCTATGCACCAGCAGGTGGTTCCAAGACCCTGGGAGATGGATGCTCCACTGTGCCATAACACAGATTCAAAAATAAAATTATTAAGAATCTCATGCTAGCAGCTGCAGAGGGATGGAGCCCATCTGAGCTGAGCAAGAAGTCAGCTCTGCTCTCAAGCTCAGCTCTTTCCATGTTATTGTTTACACAGCTGTGAGGCTCCATCCTTCAGGGAAACTATTTTCCCTTTGTATGGAGTAAGGGGAACAGTGAGTTATCAATATATTTTCCCTTTAAGCTTCGTTTACTTGAATTATAGTTTCAGAGACTAAGTTTTAATGGTTTTTAAAGAGATGATTTTCTTTCCTTTTCCAAGGATGACATGGTCACCCTTCATGGCAGGTTCGGATTTGCCTTGGATTTAGATGCGGGTGGTTCACTAAAGTGAACTGCACTAAAGTGAAGATTGCAGACAAGTATGGATGGCATACAGCCAGAGAGCCAGATGACACCTGATGATCATTTAGCCACAAAAGAATGTGCCATAACAGCTGCGGATACGAGGATGCTCCTTTGAGTCCAGGTCCAGTGTGCAGGGGAGTCTTGGCCACTTCTTGTCCTTGGTGAGGCCGTGTGGGCTGGGGCATAAGGTCCTAGGGCTTGGGACCTGCACAGACCTGAGGCTGGCTGTGTTCCTCTTCTTTTGTTATGCGATTTAACCACTTACTCTCTCTGTGCCTCAGTTCCCTGACATGCTAAGTGGGGATTATGGTTTTGCTTTTTCTCATAGATTCTGTGACAGTTAACTGAGTAGCTCATGCAAAGCCTTTAGCATGGCACAGGAGACATGGTACTCAATAGATGCAAACTTTACATCTTTCAATACACAAGCACGAACAAACTAAATGCGGGTGGTTGCATTTGTGTCCATGGCACTGTCTCGTTCTTGCTCTAGAACCTTCTTTCTGTTGCTGCATCTGGTCCATTTCCTTCCGTGCGGCAAACTCCTGCCTATTATTTTTACCCCTGTTGAAGACTAAATGCCTTATGTATTCTCTCACTTGCTCAGGGCCATTACAAAGAGTTAACTGTGCAGGTTAAATTTATTTCTTGGTTGAATGGATCTAGATGTCCATGTTCAATGTTGAAGTCAAATAAGTCAGGGAGATAAAGAGCAAATGGGAGCCTGGAAATGGACCAAGTTAAGTTAGGAAGGAAAGTAACAAATAAGAGTTGTTAATAAGACCTAGCAAGTCACACTAGATGATAAGTTTCTTGGGGGAAGAAATTGGGGCAGCACCATCTCTGCATCTTCAATACCCTTTGCATCAGGCTTTGCCAACTTTAATAGTTCATCAGATTTGTAGGATAACTAACACATAGCAACAGGCATTGAGGGCTCTGGAGGGAGTGACCAGGAGCAGGGTCCTGGCTGATGCGGTGTGGGGGAGTAGGGAGGAGGTTTAGGAGAGTCTGAACTGCCCCTTTCTCCCTGACTGAAGCAGAGAGAGCTCAGCACTTCATGGTTTGGGCTGTGTCTCACTTTCGCCACAGCTATGTGACCTTGGGCAGCTAAGTTACACTCTCTGAGCTTCAGTTTCCTTCTCTCTCTCTCTTTTTTTGCAGTTTTTGGCCAGGGCTGGGTTTGAACCCGGCACCTCCGGCATATGGGGCCAGCACCCTACCCCTTTGAACCACAGGCACTGCCCCCTTCTCTCTCTTTTGTATAAACCTTTAATATAGTCATTAAAAGGGCCTGTCATGGTCCTGGGCACAGGGTAGGAAACTCATGAAGATTATCTTTCTGTTCAGCCTCCTCCCAATAGTTCCTGCTTTACACCTCCCAGACTTTATATTGTGCTCCTGCATGAAGAGTTAAAAAAAAAGTGCACTATTGGTCAGGCATATTGTGAAAGAATGTTGATGTATTATTGAAAAACCTTCTGCACTAAATGAAAACAATACAGACATTTGTCCTTCTAGGGGTAGAGTTATCAGCAACAACCTCATGTGTAGAGGATAGGACTTGATGTTTTATTAGAGCCAGAGGCAGTGTGAGGACTTGGTAAGAGCCTGGGTTTTGTGGTCAGAGAAACAGCTTTGTCCCACGCTCTTGCTGTTCTAACCAGCAAGTTGCTTAAGCTCTTTGTGCTTAGGTTTCCACATCTGCAAGGTTTCTACTTGATTTTCTTATTCATTTATTCACACATTCTCTGCTCAGCACGTATCATAGTATGTGATTGTGCTGGAGACGCAATGGCATTGTCAGACCAGCAGTCAGTGTGGGCTACAGAAGGCACAGTAACTTGTGGGGTACTGAGCCCTGAAGACTGAATAGGAGTCAGGCCACGTATACAGGGTTGGAAGAAGATGTTGAAGATGGAGGGAATTTGGTGCATGAAAGGAAAGAGAAAAGTTTCAGGAGCTGAGAATGTCAGTGTTACTGAGGCATGGAGTTCTAGGGGAGAGAAATTAAAGAATTCAGAGATTATTCTGAGGGTGGTGACAGAGCCTCCCACATGTCCTTTCCAGTGGGACCAGAGTTCAGTCGGGCCCAGGGAACATTCTCTCCCTAATAGGAGCTTCACAATACCCGTTAGTATATGTAAATTTTCTACAATAAACAATTCTGTTTAACAATTGTTTAACAGCTTTCCTAAACCTAATTTATGCTTAAAAATACATATAACACTCTTAAGAACTGAAGCTCCATTTCAGGTTGTAAGTTGAGGACAAGTATGGCTCCACTTGAATTTTATAAAGATATCATAATACCTGCCAAGTGTAGCTTCAGGTCCTCTTCAAAGTACTCAGTTAATTTGTTATAAAAAGTCTGTGAAGCAGATAGTATTATTTTTTGCATTAAAATTAGGAAACCAAGGCATAAAGGAATTAAACAACTTCTTAAGGACAGAACTTGTTGTAAGGGGAAGGGTTTGAACGTGAGCTTGGTCAACTTGCATTGGAGCTTGCACTCAACAGCCTGGAGAGCAGTGGAATCAGACTAGATGGGACAGTGAGGAGGAGGTCATTCCTGTAATTGAGAGGTGATGTGCACTTGGACTTCACAGGGCCATTCAGAGGCTTAACTGTTGTAATATAATTAAAGCGTCTAGTATAGTTTCTACTATATGGTAGGCACTCAAAACCTGATGGTTTTCCCAGCACATATGGAAACTTGGTATATGAGAGAAGCATATTCTGAGTAAGTGGGGAAGGCAGGGTGTTTAAGTTTGCTAGGGCTGCCGTAGCAAAGTGCACAAACTAGGTGGGTTAAACCGTGAATAACAAACAGAAAAGGTATTGTCTCACAGTCTGGAGGCTGGAATTCTGAAGTTAGGAGTTAGCAGTTTGGTTCCTTCTGAAGGCCACGAGGGAAAATGTATTCCAGCCCTCTTTCTTTGGCTTGTGGATGGCCATCTTCATGCGCATGTCATGTTCTTCCTATGTGGATGTGTCTGCAAAGGTCCCTTTCTTAAAAGGAAATTACTCATTATGTGGATTAGGACACACTATAATGACCTTATTTTACTTATTTATTTTTTTCAGATAGAGTCTCACTATGTTGCCCTCAGTAGAGTGCTGTGGCGTCACAACAGCACTCCAACTCACAGCAACCTCCAACTCTTGGGCTCAAGTGATTCTCTTGCCTCAGCCTCCTGAGTAGCTGGGACTGCAGGCAGCCTCCACAATGCCTGGCTATTTTTTGATTGCTGTTACTGTTGTTTTAATTACCTCATTTTAACTGCAGTACCTCTTTAAAGGGCCTACCTCTGAATGAAATTACAGAAGTATTGAGCATTAATACTGCAACATATAAATGTTGGGGGGATAAAATTCAATCCATATAGAGTTATTATTGTATATTTGTTATTATATTATTAATTATTATAATAATATATTATAATATACTATTAATAAGTATAATACACATGAAATACATTATTAATTATTATAATATGTTAATTATTTTGACATATTACAACATGTTATTTGCTAATGTATTATTATAATACATTATTTTTAATGTATTAATGGCACCACAGAAATTGGTTATCCATGTGGAGGAAAAAAACCCCTAAATTCCTGCCTCATATTATATTAAAAATTTATTATTTTAGGATTAAAGACTTAAATGTGAATGGGTGATAAAATATTTAGAAAATATAATAGAATATCTTTATAATCTGGGATCTGGAAGGACTTTTAAAATGCAATACAAAAATGCTATAACATTTAGCATGAAATATTATATTTAGATAAAATATTTAGAAAACATAATAGAATAACTTTATAATCTGGGGTCTGGAAGGACTTTTAAAATGCAATACAAAAATGCTATAACACAAAAGATGCTACTTAAAATATTCAAATTGATTACATTAAAAGAAGCAATTGTTAAAAAAGACAGAACAAGGAAAATGGAAAGGCAAGCTGTGATTTGGAAAAAGATACTGGCCAGACATATAACTTAGAGATCACTAGTATCAAGAACACACGAATAATCAATAATAAGAAGATGACCCAATAAAAAATTGGACAAAAGAGTTGAACAGACGTTTCATAGAAGAAGAAACGTGAATGCCAAGGGCAATGTCATTTAGGTCTACAATTCGAAATGATTTACAACCATTTGGTTGGGAAAAATTAAAAATCTAGACAATTTCCAATATTGTCATGAATGTAGATGAAGGGGACTTCATATACACAGCTTGAGGGAATGTGACTTGATGCAATAGTTTAGCATTATCTTGTAAAGTTGAACTCCATGATTTCACTCTGGTATATAGAATGAAACTCCTATATGAATATTTCATAAGAACAAGAAACTGGGGAAATAGACCTAGTAACTAAGCCAGAATACTATTTCAAATATTTGAATATTCAAACATTCAAATATTATTAAATTTTGAAAATGAAAGAACTATTACTGCATATATTGATACCCATGGATTTTGAAAATTTTGCATGTAACAAGCAAGTTGCAAAAGATTAAGTTATAGACCAAGAAAAATTAAGTGATACCTTGGTTCATTTGTATATTAATGTGATAAAACAAGATGAAACCATAATGGACTAATGACACACAATTCAGGGTAGTGTTTATTTGGGGGAGGGATGGGATGAGAGAAATGGAATGGAGCGCGAGGCACACACATGGATGTTATTATTGGCCATGATCTAGTATAGGCAGTGTCTCTCCCCTAAATAGATTCCGTGACGTCCTCACCCCTTGTATCTCAGAATATGACCTGGTTTGGAAACAGGGTAGATCAGATATAATTAGATCAGATCACATTGGAGTGGGGTGGACCTGAGGTCCTTATCAAAAGACAGCCATGTGAAGACCCAAGCACAGGGAGAATGTTTGTGAAAACGAAGGCAGAATTGGAGTGTCTTATCCACAAGCCTAAGAACATTAAAGACTGGCAGGAAATCACTGAAATCTGGGCAGAAGGCACAGAAAAGATTTCTGTCATAGCTCTCAGAAGGAACTTACTCTTCTGACACTTTGATTTCAGATTTCCAGCTTCTAGATTATAAAATAATAAACTTCTGTTGTTTAAGCCTGTGGCCCCCACTGGTACAGCACAAGGTGAATGGGGGGTGGGGGGCAAGCAAAGTTTCATCCGGGTTTACAGGTGCTCCCCGTTGCTCACCTCGCCACCTGAGCTCTGCCCCCGTCAGATCAGGGTGGCATTAGACTCTCACAGGGTCACAAACCCTACTACACACTGCACATGTAAGAATCTTGTGAGGATCTAATGTCTCCCTACCCCCACCCCAACCTGCTGTGTTTGGAAAAATTATCTTTCATGAAACCGGTCCTTGGTGCCAAAAAGGTTGAGGACTACGGGTTTAAGCCACCCCTAGTTTGTGTTTTTTTGTTACAGAAGCCCTAGGAAATAAATGCAGTTCTTAAATCAGGTCATGGGTGTTTATTTTACAATCTACAACTTACGAAGGCATCACATATATTACCTTTTATGTACCACATAGTTACATAATAACAACGAAAATACAAAAGTCATTGTTATTATTTTTATTAATGCCAAACTGGGGCATGTTTTCACTGTTAACCTTGATGGTAAATTCCAACAAAGCATTTCCAGGCAATTTTATTTAAACTATAAAAACTTTTAAAACTCCATTTGACTTTTAAGATGTTTTTATTTCAACCTCGGTGACACAGAGCTCCTGTTCTTCTGACTTTAGATATAGTGGCACCTTTTGAACAAAGTGTCCTTCCTTGAATCCTGAAGGAAGGTGATTGCCAAGCACACACCCATCACGTTAGCTCCTTGTAGATAGGTGGGCATCTGTTCAACAGCGTTGGCGCTATTGAACACAAAGGGGGAATTCTCCACATCTAAACCTCATTGACCTTTTGGGCATGCATTCCACATGTGTGGAATAGGTGTTTTTTTCCAGCATAGAAGCCACATCAGAGCAGGTGCTTGGATGCTTTTTGCATGTAGCTGTATCTCTGCCTCCTTAGTAACAGAACCCGGCACAATGCAGGTGCTTAATGCAGCAGGTGGGTTGCGACCCCTTGGTAACAATGAAAATACATCATGGCATTAGGAAGGTTGAGAACCATTGGCTTAATGAATTTGTTAAACGAATGTGCAAACGAATAGTTCTATGAGAGTGTGCCCTTCTCACAAGCAACCATGCAAGCTGTGCTACTTTTGAATATATTACATAACAAATGTTATGATCTGACATTACATTAATGTCAATTTCTTTCTCCCTCTCTTCTTCCCAGGACCTAGAGCAGCTGATATTAAGTGAGGTGTTCCAGTGACATCTTGAGAGTTTTTCTGAAATCCAGAAATGCTCCCTACAGCAGCCATCATTCAAACAACATTTGGTGAGTGGCGGACGTTGTCCTAGGTAAGGATAAAGAGATGACCAAGACCTTTGCAGAATTTCAATGGGCATGTTAGTGGGAGAGACATCAGTAAACTGATGATTGCAATGGAATATGGTTAAATGTTATTACTAAGTGAAAGAACAGTGTTGTGTGCAATTCACATTTTCATAGTGGCCTATACATAGTTGGTTTTTGGCTACTGGCCATGCGAGTATAATATTTCCCCACCAACCAGGATGTTTGACTAACGAAAATGTTTAAATCCCTTTCCATACCTGAATAATAGTTCATTTTACAAATCATGATCATATCTCAATACACACCACAGGAGAAAACTACGTTCATTTTTTTTTCTACAGTTAATGGTTAATTTATTTTATCTCCCTTTTGCATTATACAATCCTTTCTCATTTTCAGGAATTTAGAAGCCCCTTCTGATTTTAGACTGGAAAAATCTGTGGCATTGGTTTTGTATATATGAGGTGGTAACGTTTTACTTAAATAAAAAGCAAAAGTCAGTAATAGATTCATAAGAAGTTTAGCTAGAAAAATGAGACACCATTAGCTGGTATGGATCAAAAGATATGTGGCGAAAAGCTATTGTCATATAAAAATGGGCTCAAATCACAATCCTAATGAAAAAGTGAGTCTTTTCTTCCTTATAAAATCATCTCCACAATTTTTTTTTTAGATTCACATCCCTTTGGGTGTACTCACACACATCACTAGAATGTTTCTCACCAACGGACAACGGACTCAAAAAAAAAAAATCAATGAAATGTTATATCCCCATCTGCAGGTGTTCTTAAAGCAGACGTCTCGCCCCCCTCCCTCCTCACGTTCCTTGGAAAGCTGGAAACAGTCCAGTTCCCCGTGTGCCGGGGAGCCCTAAGGCTGTGAGTGTTTCCATTTACAACTCTTGGCTTGCAGACCTGTTTTTAACTCCCTGGAGTATCCGCCACAAAGCCTTCCCTCAAATAACAGCCCCTTCCTACCTGATTTGTGTTTGGAGCTGGACTTGGAATGAGTTCAGTCCGCAGGCGACAATCTGACAGCCCCAGGCGCTTCCCCTAATCTGTCTTCAGCTCTGACTCCCATCTTCCATCCTGGGAGATGGCCCCTTTCCCGTTAAATCAGTTTGAAACAGAACTTTCCCTCGCCTAGTCGTCAGAAGGCCGAGAGGGCAGCCCCGTCGCTAATGGGATAGCCGTAGCGTCCGGGCGCGGTGCCCTAGTCTCTCCGGGTTCTGCTCTGGGCCGGTGGAAAAGGGGCGGAGAGGAGCGAGAAGAAAGGGCGGAGGTCACCGCGCGCTCCATCCCGCCCAGGCTGCGAGCGCAGCGAGGTGCAGAGGGATCCGAGCTGCCCAGCTGGCAGGTTCGGCGCGAGGGGAAGGGGCGTGCTGAGGGGACCAGAGGCCGGACGCCAGCCGGGGCCGGAGCAGGAGCGCGGCGCTGAGCCCGGGGAAGCTGCGCCGGCGACGCGGGGTCTGGCGCGCCATGGCGCACACAGGGACGCGCTTTTCTGCTTTGCAGCCAGCCCGGTTGGTGGCCGGAGATGCCAAGGTAACCACCTTCCAGAGGCTGGATCCCCAGGCTTCGGCGTCCGGATGCTCCGCGCGACCCAGGTTCAGCCTCTCTCTCCCGCTGGACGCCAGCGAGAGCTGCGGCCGGCCGAGCGGGAGGGCGCTTAGGCTGCGCTTAGATTCCCACGCTGGGGAGACCCATAGAGCCAGAAGGGTACTCGGCCGACCCGTCCCCATTCTAAACTGTGCAGATGGGGACTGGATGGGAAGGGCTCAGAGGAGGGAATGGACAGAGAGAGGAGAGAGGAGAGACCCCCTTTGCGCCGCGAGGTTCCCTGCAGGCGACACCCGAGTTTCTCTCCCTGGCCGGTGCTGGCCATTGGCGCCTCCACGGGTGGGAGGGAAAACAGCTCTCCCGGGTTTGAGTAATTGCAGAAAGTTTCAGGGAGTTATAGGTTTGGAGAGGAAGTTGCAAAGCCAGGCCTGGGGGCGGCTGGGGTAGTAACCGGCGAAAGTCGAATGAATTGTGAGTAAGACCCGGAGGCGGCGGCTGCCCTCGGGGCAGCCCAGGCGGTCACTCCCGGGATGGTCCCAGGAAAGGCTGGCTCAGGAACTCCCAGCCTCCCGGAAAGCTGCTCTGAAACGCCAATTCAGTTAGCTCGGGGCAAGGGTGGCTGTGGTCGTGTGTACCAAGCGTCTGTGACTCAGGGGCCTCCTCCCCACCCCCGGGGAAGGGGTGATCAATAAATATTTACCCTTGGAGGTTGCTACTCCAAAGCGCAACTTGACAGGGTCTAGGCAGAGGTGCGCGGAGTGAGGCCCGACCCCTTACCCATCGCGCGAACCAGGGTTTCTGCACGGTGACAGCTGGACCCGAAAACCTGAGGACAGACTCACGACTCTGCCTCCCTTGCATCCAGGGCGTGTGTAGTTTGCTATGACTTGGTTTAGGCTTTAGAAGTGCATTCAGGAAAGCGCCATTTATCATCAGTGAAATTGCTCGTCTCCTTCCAAAGGTTGGAGAAGATTCTATCTGCCTGACAACAGGTAGTTCAACTAAGGGGTAATCTGCAGTTTGAGAACAAAACACACCCCAGAAAAGAGCAGAAACTTTGAAAGGGCTTCTGGTTATTACAGTAGGCTAGTTTGATATTTAAAGCTTTAATGGGTTTAAATCTAGTCTTGTTGGAGGTTTTGTAAAATCTGAAAGGTTCAAGGTGTCAGTGAAGTGTCAGGAAGACATTTAGAAGGTGCCACTTGCAGAGAGACGCCTCAGAGGTTAACCAAGGGTCTCAATTCGGGCAGCTTCCGAACCTTGAAAATGCAATGTGGAGCCGCAGCAGATGTGTGCTGCTCTCAGCGTGATGCAACCTCCCTTACCATAGGCCAGATAAAACCGGTCGCACCACGGGGGGCTGGGGCGCTTCAGTCATAAATGTCAGATGAGCAGTGATGCGATCTTCATCATTCCTCTCTCTTTATGCTCCAGATGTTTGCGCTGCACGGCTGCACAGTTTTGAGAGGGAGATGACTTAAGTGGCCAGCTCTTATCTCTACAACAATGTCCATGAACAATTCCAAACAGTCAGAGTCTCCTGCAGCTGGGCTCCTTTCAAATACAACCTGCCAGACACCAGAAAACAGGCTTTCCGTCTACTTTTCAATAATCTTCATGACTGTGGGAATCTTGTCAAACAGCCTTGCCATTGCCATCCTCATGAAGGCGTATCAGAGATTCAGACAGAAGTCCAAGGCGTCCTTCCTGCTGCTGGCCAGTGGCCTGGTCATCACAGACTTCTTTGGCCATCTCATTAATGGAGCCATAGCCGTGTTTGTGTACGCGTCCGATAAGGACTGGATCCGCTTCGACCAGTCCAACGTCCTTTGCAGCGTTTTTGGTATCTGCATGGTGTTCTCTGGCCTGTGCCCACTGTTACTGGGCAGTGCAATGGCCATCGAGCGGTGCATTGGAGTCACCAAACCAATATTTCATTCTACCAAAATTACATCCAAACATGTGAAAATGATGTTGAGTGGAGTGTGCTTGTTTGCAGTTTTTATAGCTTTGCTGCCCATCCTTGGACATCGAGACTATAAAATTCAGGCATCAAGGACCTGGTGCTTCTATAACACAGAGCACATCAAAGACTGGGAAGATAGATTTTATCTTCTGCTTTTTTCCTTTCTGGGGCTCTTAGCCCTTGGTGTGTCACTATTATGCAATGCCATCACAGGAATTACACTTTTAAGAGTTAAATTTAAAAGTCAGCAGCACAGACAAGGCAGGTCTCATCACTTTGAAATGGTCATCCAGCTCCTGGCTATCATGTGCGTCTCCTGTGTTTGCTGGAGTCCGTTTCTGGTAAGAGTCTAAAGTTTTGACAGTTTGGGCTTTCTTGGGTTTATCCATATTCAGTTCAAAGTTTTTGTGTTTTGCAAAGTTGGTAGTCTGTGAGTTCACTCTTTTCAATGTGAGCATTTACTCTGACCAAACATTCATTCCAGCACTCAACTCTGGCTTAGAAGGAAGCTATGTATGACACACGTGGTTATTTTCACATAAGCCCTGAATTGAAAGAAATGTGTTGCTAAACAATTCTAACCACAGTGTTACCTGCTTGCAGTGCAAAGTAGTTTCAATAGAAGAAACTATTCAGTAGGACCAGTTTTTAAAATGTGAACAAAAGGGACCAACTGTAACACAACATTAGGACAGACTCCAGTGAGTCTTAGTAGAATGTGACACAGACTTTTAACCTGTAGATGAGGCGTAATCTACCAGCTTCTTCTAAACAGGTAATGACCAGTCCTCAATTAGCAAAGGGTGGTGATGAGTTGAGATAGTTGGATAGTTCAAGTGAAGATGTCATTATTTCACTAATCCAGGAACTATGCTGCTAGTTTTTATTTTTTTTAATTTAGCCAGCAGGTTGATATTTTTATATGGAAATGAAGGCACCAAATGTAGGTCATTACTATTGCCTGCTAGATAGAAGACAAAACCTCTTCCTTGTAGTAGACAAGTATGATTTTTAACTCTTCTCAACATTTAATTTTATGGAGGAAGGAGTGATTCCATGGCATGAAAGAGAAAACATTTCTTCTGTAAGAAGCAAGTGAGAGCAAAGATTGTTTTCATTCCTTTTTCTGCAGCAGTGGGGACGTGGGTAGGCACCCAGAGATAGTGAGGCAGGTGATACAAAGGTGGAAACGAGACAAAGGTAGAGGAAAGGAAAAGATTGTGGGCGTATGTAGTAGAACGAAGTTGCTGACTGCTAAGGGAATGTTCCTAAACATCAAATAGGTCCACTGCCCCAAATGCCCCTCCCTTACCACAGGCGTCTAGAACAAGCTTAACCAAACAATCCAGGTAATTTCAAAGTTTGTGAGAGCTGCTGCTGCAGACAAAGTTAATTTCATTTTACGAAGAGAGTTCTGCTTTTCTAATATTTCTTTATTTCTACTCATATGAATGCCTCACAATCTGAATTTGGCTTCTTGAATTGTTAAATCACTTGAATATTTTTTTCATGTTGTTCTTGAGTTGGCCAGATCTTTAAAACCCACCCAGGGTGAGAGCGGGTCCCCCAAGGGTGAGTCAGTTTAGGAGACCGCAGGTGAGCCCAACGAGGCTGATTTTTGTGTACGGGATGAAGTTTGAATCGAATAACAGAGACCAGTTCTAACAACACTGGAACCCCCTCCCTGTTCATTTTGAGGAATTTAATTTATGCAACTTGACAAAAGGAGTTTCCTGAGGGTAATGCTTTGTTTTCCTTGGTTAAATTTTGAAATACAGTAGTATTTCAAAATAAAAAGTGAATCTACCAAGTGAATTGAAATTAATTTGGGGGTTGTAAAGGGAGTACAAAGTAAGAAACGTAGTGGCTGAAAATGTGTAAGGAAACTTTTCAAATGCAAGTCACAGTGGAAATATAGTTTTATTTTTACAAAACATTTTCTGATTTCTACTTTCTCTTTAACTATGAATTACTGATCCATTTATGACACCGATGTATCAACATTTCTAAAATGCTTTTGCGTGTGCACTTATTGCTCTGTTAGTTGTGTAGTAAGTGCACCCCCGAGATTCCCAGCCGGGCTGATACTTCGCGTTGTTTTGAGCGTTCTTTGCATTCCTAAGTTCTTTTGTGGAGACTTGTGCCTTCATGGCAATTTCTGACTAAAAGATTTATAGCACTTGCAGTCTGTGTACAGGTGCCTTGAGGATTAAGTCAAGGTCATCAGACAGTTATAAATGGAACTCCGGGAAAAGACCTCAGGCTTCAGAACGCCACAGTAACACCCAATACTAACACCACAGGGGAAACATTTCTCCTCAACCCCCAACATCTCGGAGGATTTTGACAGATGTTCATGATGGCACCATCATTCTCCCACCCACTTTGCACATTAAAAGCTTCTTACTTTTTAAAATACCTCTGCAAGCAGCTTTTAGAACCCTACAGGTATACAACAGATGATAGCAACTTGCCAGTCCATGGGCTGCTTTACACCATATTTTCTGTGTGACTGATAGGGGAGAATTGTTGGCTTTGTCGTTTGAATGAACATCTGAAAACACTTTGACTTGGGTTCACTGTCAGTTTCAAGTCTCAGATTAAAAGGTGGAGGGGCATAGGCTCAAAGGAGGAAACCAATAAGTTGCTGGTGATGGCGTCTGTCTGACAGGATGCAGTGTGTTAGAACTTACCAGGAACGGCATAATTTCTAGAACCATCGGAATTCATGTGGAAGGGCGTGTTTTATTAATGACCATTTTAATATTCCTTTTATGATAGACTTATTTTCTTTCTTTCTTTTTTATTAAGTCATAAATACATAGATCATGAATACATTTATGCCTCTGTAGGATTCAATGTGTTGATTATTTGTACCAATTGGAGTGCTTACATCCTACTAATTAACATAGCTTTCACCTCATTTACTTAATCACAGTGTTAAGACATTCGTGTTCAATACTTGATAGATTTGACTTGTAGCCTTGCAGTATGCTTCATAAATGTGGTCTCACCATTAACCCTCCCTCTATCCAATCACCCCCCTTGCTTCCATCCCCCACCCCTTCCCTCCTTCATCCTGGGCTATAGTTGTGATCGACCCATGAATGGATTAATAAATTGTGGTATATGTATACCATAGAATATTCTGCAGCATTAAAAAAAGATGGAGACTTTACCTCTTATGTTTACATAGATGAATCAGGACTATTTTATTTTTTTCAGGTAGTTTTAGATTTACAGGGAAGTGAGTGTAAATCACGGAGAGTTTACATACCACCACCACCCCCAATCACCCTTATTATAAAGGGTTTTGGCATTTTTGTTACAACTGATGAACCAACGTTGGTACATGATTGTTTACTAAAGTCTGTAGTTTACAGTAGGGGCCTATTTTGATGTTTTACATTCTGTGGGTTTTGAAATGTATAATGACATGTGTGGTTCATCACAATATCATACAGAATAAATGTCACTGCCTTAAAAATTCCCTGTGGCTGGGCGGCGCCTGTGGCTCAGTGAGTAGGGCGCCGGCCCCATATGCCGAGGGTGGCGGGTGCAAACCCAGCCCCGGCCAAACTGCAACAAAAAAATAGCCGGGCGTTGTGGCGGGCGCCTGTAGTCCCAGCTACTCGGGAGGCTGAGGCAAGAGAATCATGTAAGCCCAAGAGCTGGAGGTTGCTGTGAGCCGTGTGACGCCACGGCACTCTACTGAGGGCCATAAAGTGAGACTCTGTCTCTACAAAAAAAAAAAAAAAAAAAAATTCCCTGTAGCTTTAACGAATTTTAGTGTGCTTTGTTTTCCCAAAGGGGAAAAAGGTGCTTCCCCCCACCCAGGAAATGACATTTAGAAATATAGTATAAACATGAAATTTGTTTAAAACTTAACTTGTTAAGGACTTTTAACTTTTACAGTATCTGAGTTTCATAGTTTTAAAACATGGTTAACTCCTATACATTCATTTAATTACAATCTCAACTTAAAAATGTAGGAAATTACAGAAGGTAGGCCGTATTAGTTTACAGTTCCATAGAACAACAATCTAATTCCAAAAATCTTTCTAAGTGAAACAGCAATTATAAAATTGTCTCATGTATGCTAGGTGAATCACTTTTCCTTGTAGGTAAATCTTGAAGACATTCATTTGATGTTTTCATTGTGAGGGAAAAAAGACATTTATCAGCATTTTCAAGAAATGTTTTCTTCATGATCTTCGTTTCTGCCTTTCTACAGGTAATGATTTACTTTAGTGCTCCATTTCTAGCGTACGTAACTCTAAAGGGAATTAATTGTGATTGCTACGTGTATCTCGCCTGTTTGGCAGAGCAATAAATACTTGTTGACTGGTTGACTGAAACTTATGTAGTGTGGATGGCAGGAGATTGGAAATGATTGACCAGAATATGGATTCTGATTTTGTAGAAGAGTTAAACAAATGCAGGAACCTAATGGTAACTTTAATCTGTTCCCTCATCAGCAACTGTAGACTTTGGACATTACTAAGCCTCATCTGTTTTTTACTAGAAGGTCATTGCTTTACCTTCTCTTCATGGACAGAGAATCTTTTTTATTGGGAAAAGAAATATACACAGGTGTCTTTCCCTAAGAAGTGTGCTCTCTTGCATGTGTGGAGTTTGAGTTTTTCCTAAGGTTACCCTTATGTTAATATTTCCAGTCAACATAGTTAAACATTATTTGGTCACTAAGGTGTTTGTCAGATATAGATCAAGTAACTGGCTAATTGAACTTTGAGTGAAATTACTAACAATATTGGCATTGTAATGACCACAGCTTAGGGGGCTAATGGCAAGGGATGGAGAACATGACATCATGGGCATTTTGATATTGGCGAAGGTGGTTTTCTTTGAAAGGCTGACCTTGATTGTCATGTTTCAGAGTGGGGTAATAGGAATCTGTGTGTGTGTCTTAAGTGCACGCCTCAACACCCAAAGGATGACGAATGGATGGAGATTCATGTTTAGGTGACGAGAAAATGTGGAAAATTTATAAATATGTAAATACATAAGTGTGTACATGTATAAGTATGTCCACAAGTATATACTTATATATGTGTATATATAATTTTTTGTATATACACATATATGTGTATATATGTTAATGTTTTAATTTGAGTAATAATTTAACAATTATGTGTTGTCTATATATACACACACACATGCACATAATTGTTATTATTACTCAAATTAAAAAACTTAACCAATCCGGCCCTGGATCTGATTATACCAAGTTAGAGGGCTTATAAAGGGTGGCGTTCTAAAATGCAAGGGGCTCTTTTATATTGTTCCATTGGATCTTGGAATCTAGGTCTTTTGGGTTTATTCTTGGAGCTCTGGTAATTTTGGAGGCAATGTTGTCATAAATTGTTTTAGCTTATTTTGGGCGTGTTCCTTTCTTTGGAATATGGAAGCAGCCTTGACATTGTCTGGATACAGGACCTGATGTCACCTGGGTTCTACTTCTAGGAAGTTCTTGCACAACTTAGACCCACACAGCTCAACATTCATGTCCACACCTTAGAGATATGTTTATGTAGGTTAAATAATGGGGATTCAGGCTGCTTCCTCCTGATGGGGTGGGCATGAAGTAGGTGGCAGGGGCCAAGGGCTGCAGCTGGCAGAGCGGCTGTCTTGGGAGATTTGGGAGCACATTGTTGTCCCCAGTCTTTGTCATTCTCTTGCCTGGAACCGTCTCCCCCTGACACCCTTGTCTCTCTCTCCCTAATGCTTTGGTTACTCCAATATCTCCTCCTCCATTTGGGCTATCTTGAAACGTACTTTTCTCTTCTCTTCCCTTCCCTTCCTCTGCCTTATTTCTCTCATAGCGTTTAGTAGTATCTGATAACACAGTACATGCTTCTTTTTTATTTGCTTGTTTGGCTTTTGCCCCTAGCATGTAAGCTCCTTGGAAGAGGGAACCATGCTGACTGCCATTTCCTCAGTTTCTAGACCAGTGCCTGGCACATAGTTGGGGTGGATAAATATTTGCTGAATGAACCTCATGTGAAGGAGGGCCCTGTTAATGACTGTACTCCTATCTGATTTGGAGTCATTCTGCCGAGGAACTCAGGACCTCTGTCATAGCTCCAGGAGTACTTTTAATACTTCTAATTGTGATTTGTATTACAGAGTTCTGAGAGGGGGCAAGCTTCTGGTTAGCAGATTCCCGAGAACATCAGATGGGAGTGGAGTCCTAGAGAATCTTAGACATTTTAAGATTGGAAACATGGGCTAGAATTTAGGAGTTTGTCAGCATCTAGAGGAATTTCATGGGTAATCTAGACTTGGTATTTTATTTTATGATATGATGATGATTTTTCTTTTTTTTTTTATTAAGTCATAGCTATGTACATTAATGCATTGATGGGGTACAATGTGCTGGTTTTATATACAGTTTGAAATGCTTACATCAAACTGGTTAACATAGCTGTTACCACACTTTCTTAATTATTGTGTTAAGACATTAATATTCTAGAGTTAGTAGATTTGACATATACCCTTGTAAAATGCACCATAGATGTGGTCCGACTCATTACCCTCCCTCCACCCATCCTTCCCCCTCCTCTCCCCCTTCATCTTGGGCTGTAGTTGGGTTATAGCTTTCATATGAAAGTGTGGGTGTTTATAAATTGGTTTCATAGTAGGGCTGCGTACATTGGATTCTTTTTCTTACATTCTTGAGATACTTTGCTAAGAAGAATATGTTCCAGCTCCATCCATGTAAACATAAACATGGTAAAGTCTCCATGTTTTTTAAGGCTGCATAATATTCCATGGTGTACATATACCACAGGATGATTTTTCTTTATTTATCGCTTCTCTGTTGTCTCTCTGCTCCTTGGTGGCTTGCTTCTGTGTTGTTAGTTTGTAGTTTAGTTTCTAAAAATAGTGGGCCACTAATCAGTGTTTGTTGAATGAATACTAATGAACCAAGTACTGAATAGGAGGTATCGAAAGCACAGGGTATAATCAGGCAACAGAAATGTGGATTCATTTTGCCCCACAGACTGTATCCCTGTCTTTTTTCTCTATAATCACACAATTTATTAATAATGTATTTTTTTTTTTTACTAGCATTTTATCTTTGAGGGAATCACGTCAGGGACAAGAGGAGAAAGTTGTTTTGAGTGAAGATGTCTAGAAGTTATGCAAGTGATGACATGAACTTGCATGTTCATAGTGCTAAAATGAAACCTTTATGGTAAATGTTGGAATTCGTCTGAAAGACAGATTTGCTTATGTCGTGTCTTTACCAGCTGATGGAGTGAATGCGTACGCCTCAGTTCATATTGTTAAAGAGACTAGAGACTAAGTAGGTTTTATATTCATGGAAGACTAATTCTCAGAAAAATCCGACAGGCCTGCGTAGTGGGCACTGTGTACCCCTCCCAGATCTTCCTTTGGGTGAATCTTGCTCAGGGAAATTTCCTCCAGCTGAAGAAACTGCCGTGCCTGGGTTCTGTCCCTATGGCTGGGGTCAGTCTGTGCAGTGACAAGCAGATGTGGGGTCCAAGGGACATGCATCTGCAGAGGACTTTCCTTGTCTGTTCTGCCGCTCCTCTCCTACCCAATCCTCCTCATACCCCCAGAAAGCTTTCCATGTGCAGACCTTAGTTTCAAAGTCTATTGCCTGCAGAAAGTACCTGAGGACTTTCTTCCAGAAATCCATTTGTTCATATACTGTCTACACATCAAGTGTATTACACATAGGTTTAGCGTGTAATTTGACACATATGGTGGGCTATGTAGGCTATATATATGAAAGTGAATTCATTTGAATATAATACTGTCTCCCTCCTTGGGAGTGTGGTGTAAAATTGGCTGAGTAAAGGTCAATCAATTAAAAAGCAACACTGGTATGTTGAGAATTTACACAAAAATCTGTTCCGTTGGTTGAGCATGGTTGTCTGAGTACTTTAAGTTTGTTTACTCTTGGGAAAACATACTTCCTGTTTTTAAGGAGAGAGAGTTATAAAAATGCCCAAAGATATGGACCCTGAGGAGGCACTTACAAAACATTACTTGAATGATTTGAGAGTAAACGAATCAGCACAGTGGATTGAATTCATACCCTCATGGATATAAAAATCTTCTGGCTTAATATGTTTTGGGCTTTTTGTTAAGCCTCAAAACATTTGAAGAACAATTCAAGATGTTGCTGTGCCCCCAATCTCTTTGGGTTGCCAGTTTTAATCCATTTGCTTAGACTTATCCTTATACGAGATACACAAAATGAATTCCATTTATATTTACTTTGGAAGACATTTATAGCCACATCGATTTTACCTGGTACATCAATGTCATTTATCTGTATTCAGAGAGGACTTCACCCAGAAGGAGAAGTTTGCCTTTTGATACTTGTAAATACACCGTTCAGAGCTTGTGTAAACCTGTCATCCTGCCTGGTCTATGTCCTGGGTGTGAGAGTGCTAATGCCACAGGGCAGGGTACAGCTGTGGTTTTATGTAGACAGGGAGGTGGTTCTTCTCACCCCTTCCAGTTACTAAGTAGCCAAATAAAATGCAGACTATGGAAGGCTGAAATAGAGTATGGCTGTTTGTGATGGTGAAGGACACAGAGACAATTGGATTGTATGAAAGGAACTAGTTTAGATTTTTGTGCACAGTCCCAAATCAGTTCCCTTGAGAATAGTGTAGTTATTCAGAGTACAGTCTGGGGACACAGATCTCAGCGTCACCACTGTTTAGCTATGGCCTTAGAGTTACTGTCAGCTAATCATGCCGTTTGTGATTAGAATAATGGTACTGACTTGGAGGTACTAGTAAATGAGTTGATGTCCCTAAAAATCTCACAAGTGATTGATTGGCACATAGTAAATGCATAACAAAATCCGAAAATACTCAAGAAGTATATTGGCATCTACTATCTCAATTAAAAATCATCCTCTATGTTTAGTTCAGATGTTTTTCATTTTCTCCTCTCTCTGGAAGGGCTGCACAGTGGGAAAAAGGGAGAAGAAGCTCATGGCTTCAGAAAACTTCCTTGAACGTTTCCATGTGAAGTTGCACCTTGCTGCTGATTTCACTATGTCTTTAGCAGTGAAGATGTTGCCTGCTAATCTTTTGCCTCTTATTCTAATTCAAATATCCTACTAATTATAATCTATAAGTTAATAATGTATAAAGAAATTAGAATCAGGTTAAAATTAGTAAAAAGTGACTGAGATCACAAGGTATAGGCACTGTGTTTCACTACCTTTTTAAAAGTGAAGATGTTACCTACTCATCTTTTGCCCCTTATTCTAATTCAAATATCCTAATAATTATAATATATAAGTTACTAATGTATAAATAAATTAGAACCAAGTGAAAATTAGTAAAAAATTATTGAAATCACAAGGTACTGTGCTCAGAATTGTGAGTAGTGCTAGGCAGCAAAACATAAAGCTCTTCACTCAAGGAGCCTATAACTTCGTTGAAATAAAAGACATAAGATCTTAGCCCTTGGAGAGACAGCATAGTGTAGTGGTCAGGAGACTGGGTTCAAGTCCTGTTTCTTCTGCTTTCTGGTCATGTGACCATAACGACTCTGTGCTTTGATTTCTTCTTGCAAAGTAAGTGTCATAGTGGTCCTCTTTTTACAGGGTTGTTGTGAGAATTAAGTAAATTAATATATAAAAAGCACTTAAAATAGTGTCTGAGGTACAATAATTACCATGTTATCATATGCTTTTGTCATTATATGATTAGTATTATTGTTGTTATTAAATAATGATGCCACCAGCTATAAATTTTTTCAATAAGATGGTTGAAAGCATTTTAAAATTACTTATTAAATGAGTAATGGGAGTTAGAGGAGGGAGCTCCACTAGTGCTTCTCTGTGTATTAGTTTGAGAAATATTTACTGGGCACCTACCATGTGTCAGCTGCTAGAATAACAATCACAGTGGTTTGACTATTCCTAATAGTGATGGTCTGGAACAATAGTATTTATGGAAAATGAAAAGAGATGTGGGGAATTGAAATATGAAGAATCTATCTTTTGTTTTAACACAAGAGCAGGTATTCTGTTGTGAATGTGGATGAAAAGATTATTTTTGATTTATAAAAGAGAAAAAAATTTCTATGGGATGCAATTTAGAAAGAAAAATTAATGGAAATTAGTGTGATCCAAAGTCAAGTAATATAAGCTGTAAAAACAGATGAGAAAAGATATAATGATGTGTGTAATTCCTAGAGACAGAAAAGTGTACAAATGAGAAACTCCTTAGTATTTTAGCCAGGCTTTAGAAAATTAGAATACAGCAGGTTGTAATAATATTAAATACCAAAAGATTTTTCAAGTAATGAAACATGAGTCGTAAAAAACTTAAGTCAGATTAATAAATCAAATTAGTCTTTTATACTATCTTTTGATAAGGAAATGACCCAGGATATGGAAAATAAGTGAATTGCATGTGAAATGAAGCATTACAAAAGTAACTAACACTTTCTAAGAATTTAAGTCAAGAAAGTTTTAGAAAGAGGACCAAAAATAAAGAAAAATAATTAAATTACTGTGAACGCGAATAATAAAAATTCATATATGCTTTCACTTCACAGTTAACGATTTACTCACTGATGTATTCTCTCAGCAGACTTTGTTGGGAAAAAGGCCAGGTCTGTCCAGGTGGAGGGAAGGGATGGGGATAGAGGTGTGACCTGGGAAAATGTTCCCAAGACAAATTCTAAGGTTCCTATAGTTTGTCTGTGACCTTTGCACTTTCTGTCCAGTCTCTGCATGTGTGTCCTTTCCACTCTCTGCCCCGTGTAATACAGGGTCGTGTAACTCTTAGTGTTTTCGTGACTCTGCTTGGGAGCCGTCAGGGAGGTAACTGGCTCAGTAAGTGCTAAGCATGCAGGAATTACGTGGTTGCAGCAGCAGCAGCAGCAGCAGCAGCATTGGGGTCTGTCATCACCATGACATATTCCTTTATTGTGCTTCTTGCATTTATGTTCACAACAGGAGACCAGAAAATGGAAGGAAAAAGAAAAGTCCCAGGGATGACAAAGAGACGAATGCAGGAGTGGGGGGCGGAGTAGGCCACGCCGGAGAGCAGCAGCCAGCTGGGGGCAGGGTGGGTGCGGGGAGGTGCGCTCATGGTTCAGGAGCTCTGGGGGAAGGGCCAGACAGACCTCCCTCTATTTTCACAGACCTCTTTTCCTTATTGAGGAATATAAAATTTTATGTGTTCTGTTCCCCAAGCTATTTAAAAAGACACAATGTTTTCTTTAGCTATAAAATTTCATTGTAAAAAAAAAGTAAACTATAAATTCAATTTTTAAAAAATCTTTCAGATTCCACTATCCAGAGATAATCATCCTGGCTACATCCATCTTTCTAACCATGTAATAAGGGAAAAAAACCATCAAAGAATTATTTTAAGTTTTCGATTAATAGAGTGGTTAAACATTTCCGTTTCACAATTTGTTGGGCATCATCTCTTGTCTGTTTGTAAGTGTATGAATATTTGTATTTTTCGAAATGATTTTCTTTAGCCAGCAAAGAAGACATAATTCTGATATATAAAATTAATTACAAAATCAATTGCTTCCAAAATAACTGTTTCCAGGTTTATTGTTTGTGTTTTAATTTAGCGTTTAGTTTATAAAAGTGGAAAATTAATAGTTTTTTTTGCGGTTACTGCTTTCTGTTTCATGTTTGAGAAATCTTTACTCGGGCTAAGGTGATATTAGCATTCATCTCTTTTTTCTTGTAGCATGCATGTTCTTTTTTTTGTATTTGTGTCTTTAATACATTTACAGTTTATTTTGGTTTGATTTACAAGTTAATTATCTGAAATTTCTTTTGAGTGGCCAGCCAGTTGCCCCTAAATTATTTATTGAATTATCTTTCTACAACTGTATGGAATTCCTGCCTTTATTATATATAAAATTACTTTTTTAAAAAAATTTATTTATTAAATCATAGCTGTGTACATTAATGCAATCATGGGGCACCATACACTAGTTTTATAGACCACTTGACGTATTTTCATCACACTGGTTAACATAGCCTTCCTGACATTTTCTTAGTTATTATGTTAAGACATTTATATTCTACATTTAGTAAGTTTCACATGTACCCTTGTAAGATGCACCATAGGTGTGGTCCCACCAATTACCCTCCCTCCACCTATCCTCCCCCCTCCCTCCTCTGTCTCTCCCCCTTCCCCCTATTCTTAGGTTATAACTGGGTTATAGCTTTCATGTGAAAGCCATAAATTAGTTTCATAGTAGGGCTGAGTACACTGGATACTTTTTCTTCCATTCATGGGATACTTTACTAAGAAGAATATTTGCTAGTTCCATCCATGTAAACACAAAAGAGGTAAAGTCTCCATCTTTCTTTAAGGCTGCATAATATTCCATGGTGTACATATACCACAATTTATTGATCCATTCGTGGATCGACGGGCACTTAGGTTTTTTTTCCATGACTTAGCAATTATGAATTGGGCTGCAATAAACATTCTGGTAGAAATATCTTTGTTATGATGTGATTTTTGGTCTTCTGGGTATATATACCTAGTAGATATATATAAAATTCTTACATATAGTTTGATTTTTCTGAAATCTTAGTCCCATCCTGATGATCTATCTCTAGCTTTACTTACAATTATCATCATCTTTACATTTTATTTAGACTGCAATTAAATTTATCAATTACAATATAGTGTGTTCCTTTTCTCAGTCATGATTTATTATTATCAAAGTCACATTTTGAATAAAAATTTTAAGTTTTCTTCATAATAGTGTGCTGCATTGGGTTTATCCTTAGATTTTAAAGCTTATGTTTCTACTGTAAATAAAATATTATTTTCTTTCATTACAAGAAAGCACTGATATTGGTAAATATATTATTTATTTTTTATTGTGGCAAAACCCATGTGAAATAAAATGTACCATTTGGGTCATTTTGGCGATAGCGTACAATTCAGCGGTATTTCGTGTGTTTGTGGTGCTGGTACCAACACCATCTTCTCCTCTAGAACATTTTTAGCAGCTCAAAAAAAGAAACCCCATGGCTATTAGCAGTCACTTGATGAAATTCCTGGCGACCACTAATCTCCTATCTGGTTTTCTGGATTTGCCTCTACTGGGCATTTCATAGAGATGGAATCTTACAATAGTTGGCTTTTCCTATCTGTATCCTTCACTTGGGGTAATATTTTCAAAGTCCACCCATGTTGTAGCGTGTATCACATCATTCCTTCCCATAGCTGAATAATATTCCTTTGTGTGGGTACACCACGTTTTGTTTATGTGTTCATGGGTGCAAGTAATGTTTATCTGCATCTTTGTTGAATATTATTGAATTTCCTGGGCAATGTAGAAAACCCTATTTCCACACACACAAAATAAATAAATAAAACATATTAGCCGAGTATGGTGGTAGGCATCTGTAGTCCCAGCTACTCAGGAGGCTAAGGGAGGGGGGTCATTTGAGCCCAGGGGTTCCAGGTTGCAGTGACCTGTGATCATGCCTTTGTACTCTAGCCTGGGTGACAGAGTGAGACAGTCTCTAAAAAAGAAAAAGAAAATTATCTTTAGCTAGGCTGCATGGAGTCTATCCCACACAAGCAAGGTTCAAGGCTCAGCCCAAGGTTCGATCATAGTCCCATAACATTGGGGTTTCCTTCTCTGACTCCCTGGTTTTCAGGAGAACTCTGTCCTTTGGTTATCCAGACTAGAAAGACTGTGGTTTCAGTATCAGAGTTTTTGCTACTCTGACTGGCACAGACTGGGGTGCGCTCTCAGACTGCAGACTCTAAAACAGGCCCTCATCCCTCTCCAGGCATCGACCTGCCTCTGGAATGGGCACGCTTTGGGCTGCTCTCCTGAGTCTTCGGGTAATATTTCTGTTTGGTTTCTAGTCCAGAGTTTAGAGCTGTGACTTGAGTGAAGGTTGGTTCTATGGGGGCACTGAACTTGGATTTTAGATTTGGATTGTTATTTTGTCTTAATTCATCTCTCCACTTTTTAAAATTGTTTTATACATGTTCAGAAGTTCTCCAAGCACATATGGCCGTTGGCCGTTTTGCTGATCACTGCATTTGCAAAGCCTAGTGCAGGACCTGTCACAGAGTTTTCAAAAAAAAAAATTTTAAATGTAATAATTTTCACAACCATGCTATAAATAACTTAAAATGATGTAGCATTTGACTGTCATTTATTTTATTGGCATTGTTATGCCTATCATTTCTTTTTGATCGTATCATCTCATTTCAATTTTTTTATTAAATCATAAACACATCGATCATGTATACATTAAGGCGTTTATGGGGTACAATGTGCTGATTTCATATAGAACTAGGAATGCCTTACATCGCACTGGTTAATATATACCTCTCATTTCTAAAGTTTGTTATTTTGATTGATTTCTGTATCTGCTGAAGTATAAGTTTAAGACTTTTAAGGTGGAGACTAAGGAGAAGACTTGCCTTCAAAATTGTATGTTTGAAACTACACTTCTCTTGGGGGCTAGGCACAGTGGCTCAAACCTGTAATCTTAGCACTACGGGAGGCTGAGGCGGGTGGATGGCTTGAACTCTGGAGTTGGAGAGCAAGTGTGAGACCTGGCATCTATAAATAGCCTGTCATTGTGGTGTTGCCTGTAGGCCCAGCTACTCAGGAGGCTCAGGCAAGAGGATCATTTGAGCCCAAGAGTTTGAGGTTGGTGTGAATTATGATGCAATCAAGCATAGGTGTAAATATCATTATTCAAGAAGTACTTTTATTCGAGGAATAATAATAAAAATTACTAATACTGTGTAACATAAGTAATACCTATTTATATTTAAATAGAGCTCGTTAGTTTAGCACGTATTTTTATATATAGTCTTTTATTGAATTTTTATAATAACCATTTGATGCAGACCAAGCTTTACTAATGCCACAATTACACGAACATTGAGAAGGTCATGACTTGACTAAGGTCTCTGAGATTGAAGATTGAAGGGTAAGGAGTTGGGACCAGATTGACTCTTAACCTCTTCATCCATTATTTTCTTCTCTTGTCTTTCCTTTTATCTGCTTTCTATTTAATGACCATTACAAGCAGTCTGGGAGGCTGTGGCGGGTGGATCACCTGAGCTCAGGAGTTTGAGACCAGCCTGAGCAAGAGTGAGATCCTGTCTCTAAAAATAGTCCCTTAGTCCCAGCTTCTTGGGAGGCTGAGGCAAGAGAATCGCTTAAGAGTTTCAAGTTGCTGTGAACTAAGACACCACAGCACTCTAACCAGGGTGACAGAGTAAGACTCTGTCTTAAAAAAAAAGAAATACACAGGAGGCACCTGTGACTCAAAGGAGTAGGGCGCTGGCCCCATATGCCGGAGGTGGTGAACCCGGCCCCAGCCAAAAAAAAAAAAAAAAATACACTTCTCTTGGTCAAAATTTTTCTGGCTATTGAATTTTGCATCAAAATTATTTTCCCTTGAAAACTTTGTCAACCTTACTATACTTTGCCTTCTTCATTAGTTCTATAAAGAATGTCCCAAAACTATCATTGTTTTCCTTCCTACATGGTTACTTATAGGATTATCCTTGGAATTTATTTTAGTGTGGGAATTCTTTTATTATTTTTTGGTTGTACTCAGGGGATGCTTTTAACCTAATTTGTTTCTTAACTTTGGGGAATTTTTTTTCTGTTTCTACTCTTTCTACTTTTTTCTCCCCTTAGAAAATACTTATTACAAGTATATCAGAATTGCTTCATTTACTATTTGTATATTTATCTATTCAGGTATTCTTTTCTGCAAAAAGGTCTATAAAAATTGCCTCAACAAGTTGGAAATCCTAGTACAAAAACTCACTTTCTTTGTGTTTTGAAATTTTGTAATTGTGTCTTTCCTCCGGTGTGTGCCTGGGAACATCACGGTTTTGCTGTGTAGTTTCTTTCTCTGAGGGTCCGTGTAGTCCACAGCTACTGGGGCACTGCCCTCCGTCTGAACCTCATGGCCCTCAGGAATGGAAGGCAGCCATGCCACCTTTCCTGTACCAGGCACAGCCAGAGAATAAATGTCATGGTTCCTTTCTTTAGAACTTCAGAGAACTTCATGTGGCTCAGAGTCTCCCCTGTCATCTATCTCTGACACACCCTCAACTTTTTGCCATGCCTTTGACAATGTTGCTACGTATATGTGTTGCTTCTAACTTGACATTCTAATGGGAATTTGGACAGGAAGGAAGCAAAATATGAAGTTCAAATCATCTTATTAAACCAAAGGGGGCCATTGCTACTGTCAAACTTACATTTCTTATAGTATTCTGTGTGAATCTGAAGGCTGCCCTGAAAATGAAAAATTAGCTTAGTATGTATATTTTTATCATTCAGTCGTTTTGTTCACAGGATACTAATATGAATGGTATAATCAATTCTTTTTACTGAGTTGATTTTCAAAATTGGTCTGGTGAGATGTGTGTTCTCTGGGTATAGAGTAAGAAACTTGCTGTGTCATTCTTATGAATGCAACACAGAATCATCATATCGTTTAAACAGAACAAGTTGAAATTTTTCTTTCCTTCTTTCTCATCCCCTCCATACCTCTTTGTTGGTACTCCAGAATTCTGACATTCATTCTGACATTAAAAAATGTAATGTGGGGAGTAACTTTCCTACTTCCATTGTCCTGTCTGTATTCTGGTAGTTGTTTTGGTTCTGCTAATTTAGGTAGCGTGAAGTTGCATTCCAGGGAGTCGTGGAAGGAAGATTGTGGCTAAAGTACCCTTTTTAAAGGTATATCTGGGGCGGCGCCTGTGGGTCAAAGGAGTAGGGTGCCAGCCCCATATGCCAGAGGTGGTGGGTTCAAACCCAGCCCCAGCCAAAAACTGCCAAAAAAAAAAGTATATCTGCCCAATCTTAGAGTTTGTAATCGCCTATCCCTCATCTAGGGCTGTTTAGTTTTGGTAATTGCTCAAGACCTGTGCATTAGGAGGAAACTTAAGATAATATTCTTCCAACCTAACATATCCTCTGGATCTGCCTAAATTATAAATGCATCTATGGGGGAAAGCTGGACTAAGTTGCATATAGAAAGAACAATATGAATGCCTTCTTATTCCTCATTTCCTAGTACAAAAACTTATTTTCAAATTGCTATAAAAAAGAAGTGATGGATGTATTCTATCATTATACTCATATTCATTCCAGTGAACAGAGAATTAGTTTCTGATACATTTTTAGTTTTTATGTTCTTCTATAATGATATATAGTATATCATATACTATTATATATATAGTAATGCAGAAGACAGCAATCTGTGTAGGAGTGACTTTCATCGTGTGCTATTAACTTTCTCCTAATAGCCCTCCTTAGGTTGTCCTCATAAGAAAAATGGTCACAATAGAAAAATCAGTCTGCTTATTTAAATAGTTTTAGATTAGCATGAGTTTCCACCTGGTCTATTTTGCAAGCCATTCCGTGTTGGGCTGTAAAGATGAATGAATGACCGTTTCACCTGTAGCAACACCTTTGTCCCCAAGGCCCCTGTGGAGTGTGAATTGACATTGAAATGTAACCGCAGCATTGGTTCAACCTTTCTCTCAGACTTCTGGGTTTGTTTTATGTGGTTACCAAAATCTCAAATTCAAACCAACCCAACTCACCCAGAGATTATTTATTTACTAAACGGTATAAAGAGACAAGCAGCAAGCAGCTACAAATGCCCATTGCAGTGATGCGTCTGATGTCCTGTGCACTCAGGCAGGGAGCAGAGTGAACGCTGAGCAAGTTCTCTGCTCCTTCTTGCCCCCACAACCCCCCAAGCACTTGCAAAATATTACAGCTTGAAGGATGAAATTCTCTCTTTTGAAATTAGCCTTATTTTTGAGTCCACTGAAGGTTACTGTAATCTGTGGGGAACAGGAGGCTTCTTTTAAGGTCGGTAGGAAAAGAAACTCAGCCGTAGGCCCCTCCCTTCTTAGTGACAGACCAAAGAAGGGAGGGGGACTACCATGTTATCATGACGGTAAGAAAGTTTAATACAGTTTATTAAATATTGCTGTTGTAAGTAAAACCAGAATGCTCACATGTAATTGCTCGTTAAGTAACTAAACATTTTTCCCTCCCAAAGTAGAAAATCCAAAGTTTCTTAAATAAAATGCCCAAGTTACATGGTTTGATATAAACTGTAGACACATATATACATGGCTAGTTTTTAAAAATCATCTCTCTAGGGAGAACATGTTACTATAGCACATTACACTGATTCAAATCCGAATTTCTTTTTATTAAAGTAATTGCAGTACTGAAATTCTTGACTTGTCTTTACTTACTTTTGTAATAGTCTCCATGAAACGAACTCTGATCATTTTATCTTGCATTTATCTCTCTTTCTATGGACAAAATATCTTAATAATTCTATATAATCCTAGAATTTGTAATGTTTGTTTAGCAACTTTTTCATCTCTCGAGAGGATAGGGAGCTCCTTAGTGAAAAAGCGAGTGTCACAAGTTTCTGCTCTGTTCCCTGCGGTGCCTGGCATACTGCTTGGAAAGGTTCAAGGAAAATACAGCTCATCCTTTAGAATCCTTTCATCACAAGTGCAATTAGTGAATAAAAGAGACAAGCAGCAACCAGCTTATAGCTGTGGTCATTAGATCCATATGAATGTTACATAAGGATTTTATTTTTAAAATGTTATTTTTTGAAAAAGAAGGAGTGATGCTTTTTTAACACATAAGTATAATTACATTTAAAGTTCTTATTTAGAGATTTTTTTAAAAAAAATAATGTAAGAATTAAGGAATCAATTTAAAAAATACTTGCATGGTTCCTCCCACACAAGGCTCTAAGTGCTTCACCGATGTTAGCCATTGCATCTTTATTCCGTTTTCCATTGTGTAACTCCTCGGAAAACATTTGAAATGACATGAGCATGTATGTTCAGAGAGTTTAACTGACGTGTAAATCTTGGAACACTGGATAAACACTTGTGTTTAGTACCAGGGACAGCACATCATTAACCATACATTATGTCTGAAATTTTACTTAAAAGATGTTCAGATTTAATTCTAAATTCATAGGGAAGAACATACTTACAAGAAGAAAAATCAAATATACTCAGTTGGTCGTGATTTATGGAGAAAGATATTACATGAGTAAAAGAAAGATTTTTTGGCACTCAGGTGCTATGCTGACACAGGCCTGATTAAGAGTAATCTTAGAGCAAATTTCCTAGAAAGGATGCCTTCAATCATCATTTAAAAAATTAATTTTCAATTTTCTTCTCCCTCCCAAGGCCTTGACAGTATCCTGAATCTCCTGCCTTCCCCTGTCACCAACCTCAATGACTCCTAATTTATCTGGGTCATTTTAAAACTTCTAAATGACGCTCGTAGTCCCAGCTGCTTGGGAGGCTGAGGCAGGAGAATCGCGAAGCCCAAGAGCTGGAGGTTGCTGTGAATCCTGTGATGGCATGGCACTCTACTGAGGGTGGTAAAGGGAGACTCTGTCTCTATAAAATAAAAAAAAAATGACAGCTGTTAGTTGGCATTGAATGTTAAAAATAACCTAGATTTTGTACAGATTTTGTTTTACCCTTTGTGAAGTGTTTTTTTCTCTTCTGTCATAAAAAGCCTCGTACTGGGGAGAGAAGTCATTGCTAAGAGTTGGGAGGGGACCAGTCAGGCTTTGAGGAAAGCCAGAGGGTGAAGAGCCACTTTCAGAATTTTGATTACAAGGAAGCAAACTTTTATCCTGAAGATTTCATTCCTCCCTGAACAGCCAGTTTATCCCAAGCACCTTGCACAATCTGGTGGTTTTGTTGTCTGGACTCTGCCATTTGTGGTCCTATTCAGCGTAATAACTGCTGGTGGATACTATAGTTCTTGATTTGTAAAGAGTCAAATATCAGTGCTTAGAAAAAAATTCACCACAAAAATCAATTAAAACAGATCCACAAACATAAATGTGTTTAGAAATACTCATTTGATTATTCAGTACTTCTCTGCACTTTCCTTGTGTCAGATATGGCTCCAGGTGCCAGATCTAAGGTCCTGGACAAGTCAGGCAATGTCCCTTTTCTTCTGAAGGTGAAGGCTGCAGGGGCATGGGGTGATGTGGAGAAGGAGATATAGTAAGTAAACAAGTCAATTAACAGGATGATTTCAAAGAGTGGTAAGTCCTGTGACTGGGTGTGTACTAGGGCTGTTTTAGACTGAATGGTCAAGGACGTCCTCATGATAATGGCCCTGGGTAACAGGAAGGAGCCAGCCACCAGAAGATACTGGGGCAGTGTGGCTGGGCAGAGGGGAAACCAATGGTGGGTATGACCTTCCTATAAAGAGAGACACAGGAAACGTTGTTAACAGGAGCAAGGGGAGCACAGGGGAAGGTAGCAGGATTTGAATATACAGAGGACCATAGGGTCTCATGGTCTCGTCTCTAGGACTTGGTAAGCCATGGTGAATTTGGATTAAAATTTGCTTGGAGGGTGTTGGAGGGTTTCTTAACAAGGGAAAGAAAAGGTATAATGCATGATTTTAAAAAAATCACTTTGCCTGCTAGGTAAAGAAGGGATTATAATGAAGCATGATATAGCAGAAAGTTTTTTGCTGGACATTTCATCTGATGCATAATCAATAAGTAGGTTAATTTTCTGTAATTTATAATGAAAAGTAAAGCAAATAAGAGATCATTATTAAATAAAAATTAGCTTGTGAGTAACAAAGAAAATACTTGCAAAATAATTTTCCCTATGGCATAAGATATAATTATATTCTAAAACAAAAAAAATTTTGTTTCTTTTTTAAAATTTATTATTAAATCATAGCTGTGTACATTAATGCAATCATGGGGCACCATACACTGGTTTTATAGACCATTTGAAATATTTTCATCATATTGGTTAATGTAGCCTTCCTGGCATTTTCTTAGTTATTGTGTTGAGACATTTACACTCTACGTCCTGTAAGTTTCACAAGGTTACCCTTGTAAGATGCACTGTAGGTGTAATTCCACCAATCACCCTCCCTCCACCCATCCTCCCCCCACCCCTCCCCTCCCTCTCTCCCTTCTCCCTATTCTTAGGTTATAATTGGGTTATAGCTTTCACGTGAAAGCCATAAATTAGTTTCATAGTAGGGCTGAATACATTGGATACTTTTTCTTCCATTCTTGAGATACTTTACTAAGAAGAATATGCTCCAGCTCCATCCATGTAAACATGAAAGAGGTAAAGTCTCCATCTTTCTTTAAGGCTGCATAATATTCCATGGTGTACATATACCATGATTTATTAATCCATTCGTGGAAATGAAAACATAGTTATACCTTATCTAGTCTATTTGGCTAATAATCTCAGTCTACCCTCTCTGCTGATTTGCCAAAGAGCATTTTGCAATCACTGCATTCCTTTGGTTGAGTCTACCTGCATTTTTCTTTCACTTGAGATGAAGTTATTGGGCTATGTTTATTACTCTTATTATTAATTCTTTTGGTTTTGGTTTTGCATAGATTTATACACAAAAAAACCTTAGTTGACTCTGTTTTAGTTGCAAATGGCTTCTTGACCTGAGAGAAAAGAGCTTTGAAGTTCCCTAATAGTTATTTTAATATAAAAGAGGAACATGTAGCTATTACTGCTTTTATTATTATCATATGAAAGTTACACATGTATATCAATTTATAGGAGAACATACGCTACATTTTGAATGGACCATGGGCTAGGAGTTTAGACATCCCTTGTTTGTGGTTTAGTTAGCATTAGCTTCTACAATAAAAAAAAAAACAAAACATTTTTTCATCCTCCCACTGTTTAAACTGTGTGAAACATGAACAGAGCATATCATTTCATTTTGCAAAGTTTTTCTACAGGTCTTAAAATATTAAAAAAATTGAGTACTCTTCAGAGATTAATCTTTGAGAAAAAGAGAGATGACTCTATTGTAAATAGCCTCAAAAATTCTGATTTAAGGAGAATTGAATCAAGGTGCTTTGTTCTCTAGCTCTGTTCCTAAGAAGAAAGGATTGACATTTATTCCCAGTTCTGGGTCTCCCACATGGGTTCTGTATTCACCTACAGTATTTATCATGCCAAGGAATCCTGATTCATGTTACCTGTGTCAGGGAGCATCCTCATCCCTGGGGACTCCACAACATTTGTCTATACTGCAACCATCTGCAGGAGAGGAAAGCATTGATCTCCTTAGTCTGTATTTGAGCCTCTTCGTATAAGTAGATGAATTTATAGAGCCTATTCCAGCATGCAGAAATTTCTAACTACCTGAGTGTGTTGAACACAGTAGCCATGTGTCCTTTGGCAAATTATGAAAAATCTTTGTGAGCTTCACTTTTTTTTTTTTCCATTTTTTTTTTTTTTATTGTTGGGGATTCATTGAGGGTACAATAAGCCAGGTTACACTGATTGCATTTGTTAGGTAAAGTCCCTCTGTAAAATACAGACAGTCCTACTGACTCTATCACTGATTTAATCAGTAATGTGAGTTTTCACATGATCTGGCAAGCATCTGGTAAAAGACGTTGCGTGATCATTATTATTACTGTTATCACTGTGATTCCATTTGGTACTCCAGGAAAACTCAGTGGTAATAAAAGAAAAAATTCATCGAGTGCTTACACATGTGCTACACGGGTATATAAATGTGATTAAAATGGGATTCTAACTCTAGAGGAATTTGTAGTTTGTTTGGGGAGGGCATGAACAGTACCAGCTCTGTTGCAAAGAGCCCTGTGAACGAAAGAGTGCCCACGCCTTCCGAGGGACGCTTTACTGGCGAGAGACACTTCATCTGTGTTTAATCTATGTAATGATCAAAGGGAAGACTTTATGACAAATGACTAAGGGAAGAAAGTTCTTGACCCAAACCATGCTGGGTTCAGAGGTGCTGTAGTCTCTGGTGGTCTCTGGGTGTAGCGGAGCAGGTTCTTACCTGCCAGTTATGAGACTAGAGTTGCTTTTACAAATGCGTTTCTTGTCTTTTGATTTAATTGTTGATTTATAAACTTTCTTTTTTTGTCTCTCCTTCCTTGAACGACCTCATCTTTTCCTCATACTGATTTCTTTTCCATAAACTTGTAATAAATGCCATTTTAGGCTTATACCACCTCCTTTCTCCTTGTGATGTGCTTTCCAATCTGAGTGTGTTTAATAAGGTCAATTCTTCTCTAAGATGCAAACCAGATGCCATGACTATCAGGATTTTGGACTTCTGTAGCTCAGGATTAGTGGGTTTTTTTTTTTTTTTAATTACTATTAGTGTATATGACCTTAGAAAACCACCTTGGCTTAAACAAAAGTTCACATACATCCTCCAACTGCTTCTGAATGACATGAAAGTGCAGCCCAACTCCCAATTCCAACATGGCAGATGAATCTCACGATGCATGAACTGAAGCAGCCCCGGGCTTTCGGATGCCGCCTCTAGCCTCACTAACCTTTGTGAGACTGCCATGATCAAAGGTGTACTCCGTGCCAGGGACCTGTAAAGCAATTCTGACACTAACTATTTGGAGTTAGTTCATATTTCACAGATGAAAGCCGCAGTCCTTCCCAAGACCTCCCTAACTTTAAGTATCAGCTACAAGTTTGGGAATTCTCAAAATACACTTCTAAAAATTGGCTACAAATTCAAGGGTTGCCACTACTTCCTCAGGTTTAATAATTTGCTAGAGTGACTTGCAGAACTCAGAAAAGCATTATACTTACATTTACAATTTTATTACAGAGAATGTAAAATAAGACCAGCCCAAAGAAGAGACTCATATGATGAGGTCTGGGAAGATTCCAGACACTAACCTTCCATGCCCTTAGCATGTTTTCTCGTTCCATTACATCAATGTATCACCAACCAGGGAAGCACACGTGAGCCTTAGGTTTCCAGAGTCTTTAACTGGGTTTCATCATATAGGCCTAATTGATGGATCATTGACCATGCCGTTGAATTCACTCTGTAGGACAAGCTGATAGCGTGCAGTTCAGTGCTCCAATTATAGGGTTGGTCTTTCAAGCATGGCCAATTCCCATCTTTCAATTATCTCAAGTATGCCCTCAGTCACTTTATTAGTATAAACTCAGGTATGGTTCAAGTTGTCCATCACGAACAATAAAGACACTCCTGTCACATAGGAAATTCTGAAGGCTTAGAGGTTCCCTCTCAGGAACTTTGCGACTAGGGAGAGTAACAGGAATGAGGAGCTTTTGTGGCAAAGTTTTGGGCCAATAGTGAATCAAGAAGACAGCTCAGAGTAGGCTACAGTCACTCATTACAAGGGATGGAACACCCCTGTGCTCATGGCAGAACTAACTGTGACTTATCCGTAAACTATGGAGGACTCCACCTGTTTCATAGAAGGCAGGTCTGCCTGGGCCTTCATATGATACGTGATATATAAAAGACAGATGGTCAGCATGGCTGAAGTTTTCTTCCTAGTATGCCACTTTAACAAATTCTCAAGGTTTTTCCTTATATTTTACCACAAGCCATAGACTTCAGCCATAAGGGCAGCAAGTATAATTCAAGCTACCAACTATGAATTTTTAGGTAAGATAAAATGATTCAAAATGATTAGCATTCTTTTTTTTTTTAGAAAGAACATGAGCTTAACCTAAATATTTGCTTGTATTTAAAAATTGGATGTTTGGGAATCCACATTTTATGAAGACAGCAAGTTTGCATGCTGTAGTAAAATTGTTTGATTGTTAGCCAATGATTGATGGACTTCTAATTGGAAATTAAACTAACAAAAGAATTTACTATGAATTTTTGATGACCAGTATTATGCAAATATACCAGCAAATGATAGCCTTTCTGTGGTCTTAGGGAAGAGGCAATTAATGGAACACAACAATGTCATTGGATCTCCCCAAACATGCCATGACATGTGTTTCTGAAACAGGTGAAGAATGGAGAATACATAGAAAATGTTGAGAGAAAATCATGTGGGATGTAGTGGTGCTAGATTTGAGGAGAAAAGGAATTTGGAACTGAACAACTAAGAAAGATGCATTTCCATTTGCTTAGATATGCTGAAGAAAAATTAAAAATGTAATTCCAAAGACATAGGTTCAGAAATTTACAAGTAAAACACCCCAAATTGTTGTAGTTTTAGGACTAAACAACCCGATTGACTCAGTACCACCATGAAACTGAATTATTTTTAATGAAATCAACTAGGTGATCACCCAGGGCAGAGCTTTTCCTGATCAGAAGCACATGTTGATTTCGTTGTTGAGTGTACTCAGTAGGCTTTGGAGTTAAGTAGATGCCGCTTATTAATTCTGGCCCAGCTCCTCCCTATGTGTTTCCAGCTGTGTGCTCTGAGTGTCTCCATTTGTTTGTCTTCAAGGAACTTTGCATTTTATCTGTAGTTTGAGGTTGGTAAATTTCTGTAAAATTTATGGGTATCTTTTATTTTTTAAGGGATACTTGTTTCACTAAAAAATTTTCCCTAAATAATAAGTTAGTATACTACGACTTTGAAAATGCTTTGGGAAATCTTTCCAAACTACTGTAATAATAAGCCAGTGGTTCTAGTTGGAAATCTCTCTCTGGAAAAATATAGGTGATTTACTGAAACACCTTACTAGTAAAATCTGATTTTTCTATTAAAAATCATGTTGCTAGGAGTCAAATAAAGTAGTCTTTTGTTCCTGAAATTGTGTACCTTCAATATTACAATTAATTTCCAGGTAGTTCTTTTCTCATTTTCTCATAGATGACAGGCTAATGATTATTTATGATGGTTTAGATAAACCTTTCTTGATTGGGATAAAAATATCTTTTCCATCTATCATGGCCAATATTTGGAGTGTAACTTTTCTTAGCCTAACCGTGGATTTGAGTCAGAACTGGAAAGACCCAGAGTTTACAATGGGTCCCCGTGGGGCTGGAGGTGTCCCACACTGACAGGCATATTCAATGTCAGTATCAGTAGGCGGGCCAAAGCGTCTTTAACATGAAATCAAAGTAATCGATGAGCCAGTGACTTTGATTTAACAGGGCTGACTCTGTAACCTACTAGGCAGAAGATGCCGGGATGGCGAAAGTCATTTTACAAACTAAAATGCCTCAAATTCTTTTTGTCACAAGGCACAGCACATACATGCACATATTTTCATGCATGTGTTTTCTTCTTCTATAACTTTGAACTTTTTGTCTACTAATTTTTAAAATGTCTGTCATTGCCAAAGAGCAGAAATGATGGAATAAGGGTAACAGTTAGTTGAATATGTCAATTTAGCTTAAAAACTAGTAAATAACAGGTCTAAAATGACATCTGAAGACCAGGGTAAAGGATGAGAGAAAAGAGACTCATAAAATGAACATCACACCACTCATTATGGGGTAGATAGGAAAAAGGAAGCAAAAGAAAAAGTACTGAGCATTGTCTTATTTTGTGTATCATTTTATGCTTCTTGAAAACTATCTTTCCATTCTGGGACAGATAGCGCTCCTCTGCCCTTTCCCTATTTCATCTTCTGTGATTTGGCTTTCTTATTGGCAATGTCTGAAAAATGGCAACTACCCTGGGGTTTTCTGAGGATGAAACGAGTTGAAATGGATAGGGTGCCAACCTGGATTTCCCCTTCCCTTTTCCCATTTCCTGAAGATAGACTGGGGTACAGTGTGTCTTTACCATCTCCACTGTGTTCAAGCTTTCACCGTGGGGCTGGAGGTGTCCCACACTGACAGGCATATTCAATGTCAGTATCAGTAGGCGGGCCAAAGCGTCTTTAACATGAAATCAAAGTAATCGATGAGCCAGTGACTTTGATTTAACAGGGCTGACTCTGTAACCTACTAGGCAGAAGATGCCGGGAAGGCGAAAGTCCTTTAACTAAGTCCCCCCCGGCAGAGACATCTATGTTGTAGCACCTCGAATGTCCCCTATCCCAAGCTCCCAAACACGTCTGATCTGGCCCAGGTGGGTGTCTCTGCCTCTGAGTCTCTTCTCCCCATCTGCTCTGGGGATCTCCAATGAGGACAGCAAAGGCTTCTGGGGAGATATCTGGTATATCACCTTGAAAGAGTTAGAAAAATTAAAACACAGTTTAACTTCACCAGGTTCTTTAATCATAAGAGGCACTTTGGGGCCGACTAGAGATTTAAGGTCTCAAAGAGTCTGAGGTATTCCTTGAAACAAAAGTTCACATAAGCCTTCTTTTTCTTTTTCTTTTGTTTCTCACCGTCCATCCTTGGCTCTTTAGACCTGGGGTCCGTCTGGCCTGCTTCCTGCCTAATCCTCCTACTTTTTGTCTTTGCCACTTCCACTGTTAGTCTCTTCCCAATTATCCAGTACGAAGCGGAGGAGGAGGACGTGAGAAAGTTAAGGACGTGGCTTCTACCTTGAAGACACTCACTTGCAGTAAGAGGGACTGTCACACCTCTCCTGACACGACCTCGTTGTGATGTGTTCTACAGGTGACACCGATGCTATGTCTGTTACTGCTGAAGCAGCGGTGCTGAGCAGGGCAAGAGAGTAGAATGAACGATTCCTGAGCTAAGGGAGATCTGGAGGGCGTCCTGGGTGGGGGGAGGGCGTAGGAAGGCAGGCAGGATTTAGACAGGCCATTCCTAGTGAGGGAAGGACAGGGAAAATGACATGTTTTTGGCATTTACGTAGTATTTGATAACTAGAATAAGCCAGTCAAAATAAGAAAAATAAATACATATGTAGGATCTGGAAAACCAATTAGAAGCCTGTGATATAATTCTGGTTTTTAAGTGATGTGGTGCTCAAGAAGAGAGGGCAGTGGAAGCAGGGCACAGACTGGAGAGGCTTCAGGAAAGTGGACCAGCAGCGTGTGTGGGGCTGGCTCAGGCTTGATGTCCAGGGCTCCAGATTGGATATTTATAGCCTCAAGCTAAGTCCATGCAGATATGTGGCTGTAACTCTGCATATTCATGTATAAAAATGATATAATCCATACATCAAAATATTTGAATAATTTGAAAAATAAGCAGGGGAAAGTGAAGGTCTGTTTACTCTATGTATTCCCAAGGAGTGAAATTAGTAGGCTGATTTCCTGGAATGGCCTGTGAGCTAGGATCATTTCCCAAGGGAATGTGCAAAGGAAAAGCCACTAATAGGGTCCCGGGGACACAGATGGGAGCAGTTTGTCCAAATCACAGGAATGTCATTCCCCTGAGCTTTGTGTTCATTGGGCCATGGGTAGAGTGTTAATGTCATTTCTTACCAGTGTGTTTTTTTAAAGTAAAAATGAAAAACTGGAGTATAAGAGGGAGATACCCAGAGGTTTGCAAATCACGTTGTGTGAAGAGCAGTTGAAGGAATGGACAAATACAAAAGACTAGTATTTTTAAAACGTGAGAGGCTGGCATTTAATCAGAGGACTCATCCCACGATTCTCTGGAGAACAAAACTAGGAGATGTCAGATAAATTTTAACCCCTGATAAAAGAGCTCACTAGGTCAAACAGAACAAATTCCCTCGGGAGTAGTGCCGAGTTTTCACAGCGGATACCAAATGACATCTATAAGGAGGTTCTTCTTTGTGAAGAAGACTAGGTGACATAAAGCCACCGCGTGTCTTGTAAGATCTGTGATTTTACCTTCTTATGGGGAGTTATGGAGCCTCTGCTCTGTATGCATAATAAATGAGGCACGTTTTGTTTTTCTCTGTTCTCAGAACCCCTTCAATCATGCTTCTGCTTTTACACACAGGAACTTGGGGCATGGTGGTGGTGATTACATGGGCACATAATCAGTTAGTGGAGATCTAGCTTTGGGCAGGGAAATTTGGACTAAGTTTCCAGGACCCCTCTGACCTGGAGATGCATAAACCTTGCTTGGTGATTCTTGCCTTATCATCCTGTGCCTGTCTCCAGGGCAAGGGGAATATAGCTGTATTAATCTGATAGGAACAAGAAAAGAGCTTCTTCAGGCATTTTTACAACAGGGCCGAGCTTTAGTTCTGTACTGCTGTCTCCTTCCGTCCCTCCCACTGCCTCAGTGGGTAGAGATAGTGGCTAGAGCTGAGGGGGGCCTGGACCAGGAAAGGCCAGTCTCTTGACATCGCTGCGGACTCCAAGCTCTCCTTCCAGGAGCCTGGTTGCTGTGAGGTCTCTGTTCCTCTAGGCCAGGGCCTCTCTAAGTGTCTCCCACTCTGCAGAAAGCTTTCTTTACTCTCCTGGGCAATCGTGGTGAGATTATTCAGCAAACAAACTACAGGACCCCTGGGAAGTCAAATGTAGTAATTAAAAGTTCGGGCCATGGACAGTATTCAATAAATAGAAAACAATTGCAGCATTATAATTCTCTCTTCACCCATGTAGGTATGGGAAAAGTTCATAGCTAAAAACATATCTCCTGTCAGAGCCTGTACATTCTATTTTAAAAAGTTTTTTTAAAAGCATATTATTCTGGAGTTGCACAGAATACATTCTTTTTCATGAAGTTTCTTGTAATTATTGCATATTTAAAATATTCTCTTTCAAAAATAAAATCTATAGACTTAAATCACTGCATATACATTTAATTCTAAAAGTAACCTGTTACATGAGATGAATTTAGCATAAGTATAGTATGACTTTTCCCAAATTGGCATTGAAGTTAAATTGAAATGAAATCTATCATTTGCAAATACTCATAGGTGCTGTGACGTTTCAAAATTAATCATTTATACATAGTTTTTTAGATGCTAGTATCCCAACTAACACCTAAATTAAACTTCTCTGAACATGGAGACCTCATGGAGTAATCTGTTGGCAAAGCCTCCAGATGAATCTTTTTCATTACACAGTAAGGCATGATTGCAATTACTTAATCACAATTAGCCTTCCATCTCTGTGGTTATTCAAGTGCTAAACTTATAGATTAGTTTTTGTATGGTAATGTTATAAGGGGTGATAACTTGTAAGTCAATGACTTGTATGGCTGTGTACATATTCATTCCCCAAAGAACCTGTCCCTAAACTAGTCTTTCATCATGACAGAGAGTGGACGATCTACTCCTTGGAGTGAGATGAATTACATGTGAAATATCTGAAAATATCTGCTTCCATAACGTGTGTGAGCCATGTGTAATTTCATAGATTTTATTCATATGAAAATAAATGTTGATAAAATAGAATTTGGACTTTTCCCCAGAAAGGATTTCGATGATATATTCACTTAAATTTTTTTTAAAGGAGTACCAAGGAGAAATTCAAACTATGGCAGAATTATCGTACATTCAAAACGAGTCAAGTCTGAATATCTGAAGTTTTGATGCACTAGAAAGACCGCACAATTCCATCTGTGATCATGTGGTAGTCAACAGACACGCCTTTGGCACCTTTTACTTGTCATTATTATACAGCAGACACTCAAAAACTATTACTGCTATATTGATTTATTTTTATGAATACGCCTAGGAAGAGAAGCATAATCCTTGAATTCACCATTGCTTTTAATTGCAAATGGCCCCTGGAGTCCCAGTTAAGGCCAACAGATTCATAAACATAGGGCAGGGGATGATGGACTAACTTCCAGAATAAAACTTTAGGAAACATGGGCTATGTTATCATGAGTAAAGTATCCTGGCAGGTTCATGAATTTTGTTGACCTTCACAATTCATATTATCTAATTGTTCGTGGTGGCCCAAAGGAGTGGACATTTTATTGTATTACCTACTCCTTTTGCTCTCTGCAACCTGGCAATGAACGTAGTTTCTCTTTTCTATATGCTGCTTTCACTCATTATTTCCCTCTTATCTTGGTGTTTAGCGTCTTAGAGGTGTCGGGTGAATTAATTAATTTTTCCATAGGATATTCAAATACTTGGTCCTCTCCATGTCGCGCTTAGAATTCTGCTCATTAACAACGATGAACAACTGTAATGTGCCAAGGTCCCAAGGAAGATATTTTAGAGAACAACACACAGTTCTGAAAATTGATCACCTGAGGGAAGGTAACAAACTCGTCAACACACGGAGGTGGTCAACATAAAGAATGAGGGCTACTGAGCGGATATATGTGAGCACAGGCGGTGCATGTGCGGTCTATGAAAATGAGGTCAACTTAAGGAGGTGGTCAGTGTAGAGAGGTGGTCAGCTGTGGAGGTTCCACGGTATATTCCCTGAGGTCTGGGTTCTAGGTAACTCTTAGGGACTGATTCAAAGGCTGTGTGTGATGAGAATCTGTACACAGCTACCTGGAAAGCCACTTTGCATGGGCCTTATCAGAGGAAACCACTCTCAAGGCTCGGGAGGTGACTATCGCCTGAGTCCGGGGAGAATGGCTTCTGTGGATCTGCCTTGCAGACATTCTCGTGCCGACCCAGCTCCTGTAAGTCTCTGGCCAGTCTGACGAGGGATTCAGTTTTCCTAGTAATTCTCTGAGACTTCCTGTGAGGCCTCATTCATATCCACGTACATGCACATAAATAATCTACTGTTGGTTCCAATTCTTTATCTAAGTAGTATGTTTCCACATGTCTTGGGGAAAAAAGATACATACACACAAAACAACGCATGATCTATCTGAAAAATTAGGAAATTAGAGACAAACTAAAGGAGCAAATAGAAATCCTCTGCAGTTACACAGCTTATTATTAGAATTAACCAATGAAAACACAGGTATACAGTGTAGGCCTTTTTGATGCACAAAATTACATATTTGGGTTTTTTTTATTTTTTGATTTGTATCCAACAATCATAGTTTGTTAACTTGATTTTCAAAAGTTGACCCTGAATTATGGGTTGACACTGAATTATGTGAAAATACTGTAATTTGTCTTTTGTTCGATACCTGGGTTGTCCTGAAATCATTAACAGTATGCTATTATCAATGTCTTTATTATGAATAATACATTAATGATATTTTCTTTACAGAAATAGTCCCCTCACATCTTTATTGGCAGTTAAACACTTAGGGTTCCTCTCAACTCAGGCTGTGGAATAATCTCTTTTCAAGGGTTGTGGGTTGAAGGCAGGAGAGAACGTGATCCTAAGTGCCTGGGCACTGCCTTGGCGTATGGAGAGAAGCCTGGGCCGTGGGCTCCCTCAGAGGAGAACTCAAGGTCTTTTCACAGCGGTGACCACACTACTATCTGCAGGGGGTGGAGGAGAATCAGAGAAGTGTGTGCCATGTAAATCAGGCACATCAAATTTGCACATCTGTAAAGCTGTTTCATGTAATTATACTGAGTATGTTTGTTCCCTTCTCGACAGAGCTGTGTCTTGGCTGGGCTGTGAGATCCCCAGGAATACACCTAGTCATCCATAGCGATGCATACATTTAATACTCGTGAGGCAAGAGGAATGTTCGTTCATCTTTGAGCAACAACAAAAGTTTCTTACAAACAGATCGTAAATTCCAGAAGGCAGGTGCAGTGTCTGCTCTGTTTGCCATTGTATCCTAAGGCCTAACATACTGCCTGGCATACAGCAGATGGTTGACACATATTTGATGAATAAAGAAAATAAAGTGACAATATCTCAATCCACCTGCCAATCAAGCTTTGGCCCTGCTTTCCTGTAAGAGGACTTGGACTCATATAGGTGTGCTGCCTCAATCCTGTTGCATAATTTGGAGAGCAGTGTTATAAGATTCTATATCTGACACAGGTACTAGTGTGCAGGGAATGACATTTTTATTTTTATATTATTTAGCTACACAATGTTTAGGGCTTCATTTTGTATGTTATTTCCCCAGGAATTGAACCCTGAGGGAAAGAAGCATTTCTCAAGGGATCTGCCTGGCCTATAAGATCCTGATCAATTTAAGTGCCAATAAACTACCTCGAGATTCTTCACTAGTGGATGCTGCTATTTAAAAATTTTTAGAAACATTTAAAGCGCCCCTAAATACCAGATTCTTGTAATGGATGGTCAAATGTTTCTCTGATTGGCCGGGCACGATTGCTTGCGCCTGTAATCCTAGCACTCTGGGAAGCTGATCAAGGAAGATCCCTTAAGTTCAGGAGTCTGAACCAATCTGAGCAAGAGCGAGGCTCCAGGACTGTCTCTTCTACAAATAGAAACGTTTGCTGGGCATTGTGGAGGGCGCCTGTAGTCTTAGCTTTTCAGGGGGCGAGGCAGGAGGATTGCTTGAACCCAGGAGTTGGAGGTTGCTGAGAACAAGGCAGATGCCACAACACTCTAGCCTTGTTTCTCTGATGACTAGTTGTGCTTCTGGAAATAACTGAATGAATAAAAATAACGAACCACTTACTGAGTACAATGTACAAGGACTGATACCGATGTTGTGCTCTCGTGGGCAATTCCATTTGTGCACATTTAACTTATCATACATGTCATTTTTGTAGTTCTGATTGTCACTTTGTATTCAAAGGATTCAAATGTCTGCGTCAATGTTTCTGCTACCATTCATTTCTTTTTGTTAGTATTTTGCAAAGTAACATCATTTTGTGGGTGGTAGAAAGAGTGTCATGTAGCACAGCTGGTTAAATTTAAAAAGTATAGGAGTGAACAAACGTTCTGTATCAACTGATTTCTCTGTTTTGTTTTTCCCTTAGGTGACAATGGCCAATATTGGAATAAATGGAAATAATTACCCGAAAACTTGTGAAACAACTCTGTTTGCACTCCGGATGGCGACATGGAATCAGATCTTAGACCCCTGGGTGTATATTCTTCTACGGAAGGCTGTACTTCAGAATCTCTACAAGCTTGCCAGGCGCTGCTGTGGTGTGCAGGTCATCAGCTTACAGATCTGGGAGCTAAGCTCCATTAAAAATTCCTTAAAGGTTGCAGCTATTTCTGAGTCACCAGTTTCAGAGAAAATAAATCAGCAAGCACTTAGTTAAATAGGGCGGTAAGTCAGTGTAGGGTTAGAGCGCAACTGAGAAATGGTTGACAATGTTTCAGTTAACTAGATGAAAACCTAGAGCCTAACTGGAAAATTCAGACCTCAGCATGTAGTTTGGGGGTATTTTGGTCAGATTCAGCTCCTGAAATTTGCTCAATGATCATTATAATTGTATATGTTCACTTGCTTTGTCAACTGGAGGTAGACCTAGTGAAATAATGTCATGGGTGTCAAATAGGAAAGCATTTTTCAGCTTATCTGTGTTATTCATGCTTTGGGTGAATCTGTTGAGGCCTAATGTATTTATTTGTACAGGGAAACAGCTCTGTAGGGGTCACTGCTGTGTAGCTCTTCCTTATAGATTAGGCTCAATGAATGGTGCCTCCTCGGTGTTGGATCTGGTCTGTTTTTATCCCTCACTATTAGCCTCAGTCAATACATAACTGCTTGGTCATGACACCCGGGATTCACTGCAGCGTCATTCTGCCAATCTCTGCAGGTGCAGGTCTGGCTGACAGGTTGCCTGATCTTGCGAACCTGTTTAGAACAGGCCCGTGCTTGTCATAGTTGACAAATATGACAGCTTGCATTTATTATTATGAAAGTCAATTGTGGTTTGAAGGGTTTTTTTGGGTAAGTTATAGATTTTCGGTTTTCAAATAATTCCTTCTTCCTCTCAAAATGTTAATGCCCTAGTACCCAGTAAAGGTTAAGAGAAACCACAGATCTATGTCAGCACTTAGGCAACTTGCCTTGTGGCAGGTTCTGAGAAGCAATCCCTCCCGTGGGTAAAGCAAAAACACAGAACCCAAACCCCAGGGAGGGGCAGGAGGAACACTCGCGGAGGTGCTTTACCCAGAGTCATCATTTGGGTCGGAGAACACAGATTTGTGCCAAAGAAACACGGTCAATATATAAATTTGAAGACTATCTAAAGATAGTGTTTCTGCTTTATACACACACACACACATGGATATCAGAAAATTCTGTTGCAAGTACATTCAATAAATCTATAAAATTGCATCTTCTGAATCCTTTGCTACCAGAATCAAGGGGGTAAAGATTAGCAATGAGCCAAGCATTTGGAGATCATTTAGAATACGTGCTGCTTAAATGAGCCCTCGGGGATTACTTAAATGCTTAGTAATCTCTCCCCAAATTTCCCTATGATATTTCAGACTTTTTCTTTGTATAATTCAACCCAAAGGATATTAGTATTCATTTAAAATTTTCTAGATCCATCACAGAATAAGGTAGGCAGCTCTGCTTTACAGTAGGAAAATACATTTCTGTGTAAGAGTTCTTTGCTTTTATTAACTTGGATTCATTTTAAAATTTATCTTCCCTGTTAGGCTGATTTCAGATTCTCTAGGAAATATGTGCAATTCAAATAGACTTAAATTATCAAGTTCGCAAACTTCTGCTTTTGATTGTTTATTTACATTGGAAGTTGTTATTAACTTCTGTGAATTTTGATACATTCTATCAAGTAAGTGAAAAGAAATGAAGAAAATACCCTCGTTGAATATTTAAAAGGAGTCAGGTTTTTTTTGTTGAGTTTAAAGAAGAGAAATACATAGACACTGGCGCATGATATTCTTAATTTAAGATCAGTAAATGATTAGTCACACAAATTTAGGTTATTATATATAGAACACATCTGAATAGCAGACAACTGACAAATACTTGCCAGATTAAACTATAGGTAATAGTTTCTTTGTATCAAGTGAACATGAAATTGCAAAGTTTTGAGCATTTTAATTTAAAGCGACCTTGATTGGTTATTGTAGTATAAATGTGTGTGTGTATGTTTGTATATAAGCATGTATGTGTGTGTATATTTATCTCCAATGAATATACTTAAAAAAGGGTTGCAGTTGACAACTGCTGTTGCATTACATAAATTTTCTCTTGTGTCTCAAGAGCACTTCAAGCTTAGAACTTTCAGGTAGGTGATTTGCTTTCCGAGCAGGTATTTATTTTGTACAGCTACTTGGTAGTGTTGGTGTCCTGGGTACTAAGGCAGGAGGAACCAAATCTCCGCAATTCCTCATCGTGCTGGAGAGGATGGTGCAGAGAGCGTGTCCGTGGATTTTGACTGGGGAGACGCACGGAGGAGAAACTTATCCTCCGACAGCCCCAAGCCTCTTCTCCTGGAGACTCCTAAATGCATGGCAGAATTCTTGTCCTATTGCCGGGATGTCGCCCTGGCTGTGCTGTTGTGACGTGATCATGTGTGAGAATATGAGAGCATGCAAAGCTTTGGGGAGGGAGAGAGGAGTTACTCTGGGCCTTTCCTAGAAGGGCCGTCTACGTTATCCGAGCATAGGTTTGGGACAAATTGGTCTTAAAATGATGTTAAACCCAAGAAAGTGACATTCAAGGTTGAAGAAAAAAATCAGTGAAAGAATATGTGTTTGCATTATTTTAGCCTTCTCTTCCAAGGAAAACCAAGTTAGAGAAAGTGAACTCAACCATGTGCATACCTGACTTCAGAATTTTATTTCTGTTATTATACACGGTGCATGTAGTTTGGTAACTTACTGTATAACGAATAACAGAGTGAAGCGTCTATCGATAACTTTCACATAAACGTTCAATGTGAAGTAATATTTGTTCAGATTTCTGGAAATAGTACATACAGTTTCAACAAGTTTGCCAATGTGAGTGTTTTAAGCTCTGTTTGAAAACTCTTAATTAAACCTCCAGAGTAACTGGATTAGTCTTCAAATTGGGTAAAGTTGTATGGAAGCAACTTCACATACTATTTGAGTATGTGATTTCTGGGGAATTACATTATACTGGGGAAATGAATTAAACAGTGCCCTGCTTTTTCCAGGTGTTTGTGAGTTTTTAAAAATTGAGACGAAACCCCCCTACACATGGGTTTTTATGATTATCAATACAGAGACAAGTAATTCTAACTCGTAATTAGTTGTGAGTACATCCAAAAACATCAGATCTTTTACCAATGGATTTAACTAAGTGATAAAAATATGCCCTTACATTATTTTTTTCTAGAAAAGTTGCTTCTAATTATCAACATATCTAAAGAGGAAAATATCTAAAAGTTAATAAAGGCACATACAGACAGAGTTATTACGTATTGGGTGGTCTTGTTTGCTCACTTCATACATAAAAAGAAAAACCTGTGGTCGTTTTGTGCCTAATTTGAGTTAGAACCCAGATAAGAGCACTTGTTAAATAGTGAATTTGTTCTGTGAAAACTGTTATTAGCTTCACCTGTATACCATCATTGCTCTGAATCAATGAAATGTTTAGAGTCAGAATATAAAGGTTGGGAATATACAATTTATTATGTCTTCATCTAGGTGTCAAAGATCTCACCACCTGGTAAATAATGTTGTACTTCAACTTGTTACCGAAACATTGTAATAGTAGATAAAATGTGTTTTTGTCTTGTGAATAAATGTGTTTTCTGCTCTTTGTACTTGTTGGATTGTATAAGATATTCAATGATATATGTATATTTTGTTGCTTGTGTTGGTATGCAACTCATACAGTTTTAGTGCTTTAACTAGCTTAAAACTCCAAATAAACGAGTTTATAATAAACTTGGATTAATGTTTATCAAGAGTGGTTATTTTTCAGTAGGTCATATAAAACTTGGAACTTTTGAACCTAAACTGCCGTTTTTATCTGCAATTAGATAGGAAGGATTTCATCTTGCTTTCCAGGGTCACTTTTTGCTTTCCCTCGCCTACCCTCTCTTTTGTGACATCTGCCCTCTTTCTTTAACCTGAGTCTTGCCTTACCTGAGCAAGTCATAACTCAGATAGGAATCAAAGCCTGACCTAGGTGTACCACTTGGAACAGCCTAGATGTGTCTGGTATGACAAACAACCCCCACATCTCGGTGCCGTAAGCTTCACAGAGGGCTGGACCTCACCCTTGGCTCCTGTCCACTCTGAAAAGAGCTCTGCTCATTGTGATCCCTCAGAAAACTTAGGTGACAATGCAACAGTCTTTCTATGCCACGTTCCTGTGCTGGAGTGAAAGGCGCAGAGCGTGGTGAATCACACACAGGCTGTTAGTGCTTTTGCCTGGAGGAAATACACATTGGCTCGCACTTCTCCAGCTGACACAAACAATATGGCCCCACTAACTTCAGGGAGAACAGGTGAGTTCAATGCTAAGGTACTGCATGAGGGAAATTGAAAATTGGTAGACAGCTCTCATGGTTTCCCCATAAGGTAAACCTTTTCTTTTTTTTTTAATTCTTGCCTTTGTAATAGCATTTAAATAGGACCTATGCTTTTAAAATTATTATTTTGATTTAGAAACATCATGACAGAAACCCATTTATGACTCAATCTTGTTAGGTACCGATAAACATGCTCTTGTAATTTATAAAGTTAGGCAGAATGAATGCCACAACGCTGCTTATAATAAATAGAAATTTAGATGATGAAAACACTACAGAATAAAAAGACTCTTAGAAATTCAGGAGGCTGAAGTATTTCTGCCCAGTTCAAACACTGCTTAGTTGTTAGGTCTGAAATAATTGCTTTTTGAAGATGTGAAAATGACTAAAAGGTATTTTTGCTTTTGTATTTTTAATTTCTGTCTGACAGAGTGTGTTTACCTTGAGATACCCTAAACCAGCGCTTCTCAGCCTTCCTAATGCCGCAATGTATTTTTATTGTTAAAAAAGGGTTGCGAACCGCTGCCCTAAATCAACGAATTCTATCAACACGTCAGACAACCTGAAATAGAGCAACAGCCCCGGAACAGGATTCAACTGTACATTTCGTCTTCTCCAGAGAGGCATAGACCTTCCATTTTGAACCCAAACATGAAAAGTACATGACATAAGTTAGAAATTAGACTAAAAATCAAATCTTAGCAATCTTGAAATGTAAGTTCATTTACACTAAGTATTTTGTTTTAAGGTTCTATAGGGGGTTATTGTACAGAATTTCTGGCTTAGTTGTCCTGTGTAAATATCAACCAAAAACAATATGTGATTATGAGAAAATAATTTGATGCCTTTTATGCTATCAATCTCACATTTAATATTTTCAGTTGTCAATTTAGATAGTTTATGAAAGAATAATGAAATTTCACTTTATCTTATAGTAGAGCAGCAGAATTATTGAAATCGGAAGGAACTATATCTTGCATTTTAAATGCACTTTAAATTCTCACTTTAACAAAAACACGAGAACTCGGTCTTAGAGTTTTATATTTAAATTTATTTGAATTCTTTTTAATATCCGATTTGTAAAATCCTAAGTTAGCAAGGTGCATTCTGTTGTTGGTAGAGTGCTAATTTCCCCTGTGAAATGAGGCCATCCTACACTTTAGCATATACTTACTTAGTTTTAGTTTTAAAAATCAAATTTGTGCTAGACATAATGTTTTGTAACCTTTTATCATAGTCAATCCATGGCAGTATGTAAGAATATTCTTTTTAACAACTAAATAGTATTATATAATGCATATGCACCATAATTAAATAACAATTTCTTTATTGATGGAGCTGATTTTGTTTCCAATTCCAATGCTATTTCAATATGTATGTTCTTAGGTTTATTTATGGGTTTTAGCATCTCTAGATTAAGGCATGCTCATTTTCAATGCTGGTATGTACTGCTAAAATGTGCAGTGTGAACTCAAATTCTCTTTTAAGAGAAAATGTTTGATTCCTGAAATCACCTGTTGTGCATTTCAGCAGTCTGCTTGGCAGAAATAAATCCTATTTGAGCTGTTCTTTAGTTGTATTTCCCGTTGCTAATGGGACGTTGAGCATCTTTTCATACATTTGTTAGTGATTTGCACTTCTTCTGCCTGGTTCCTGAGATTTGTCCATTTTTAATGTGTTAATTTTCTCTTAATAACTTTCAGGAGAACTATGTGTATTAAGGATATTAACCTTTGAATTTTTAAATATGTTGCCAATATTTGAAGATTGCCGTGTTACTCTGACCAGCAAATGTCTTTCCCTACATATGAATTTTATATTTTGCTTAGGCAGACTATTCTTTTATGGATTCTTCGATTTGTTTCTTATTTACAAATATTTTTCCTCCTCAAATATTATAAATATATTTGCTTTGTAATTTTCTAAAATTAGAGTTTTATTTTTTATCCTTAGATTTTCTAGTTTTTTTTTTTTTTTAATTTCTTGCTATCTTATAGGAGGCATTGATTTTTTTCTCCCCAAATGTATAGCCAATAGACTCTGATATTTTTTGAGTTACATTCTTGAAATCTTATCTTGGGTAGGTTTTCACTGGTCTTTTTGAAATATTGAATTTACTTGGCCTCTATTATTAATCAGACTGGGAAATGCTAGCCAGGGCCATCAAATAATAAAAATAATACTAACCTTAGCATTCAACAACACTAGGATTTATTACCAATTTTTCTAGTAAAGAACGTAATTTTATGTGCTACCTTTTTCCCTTTTTGCCAGATGTCTGCAGTGACCAGCAGCATAACATTTCCAGATGGTTAAGTGGGTCAGTTAGGAGTTGCATTAGTTTGCTGGAACTATCGTACCAAAGTACCAGAGGCCGGGTGACTTAGAACAACAGGCATAGAATTCCTTACAATTCTGGAGGCTAGAAATCTGAAGATAAGGTGATTCGTTCTGAGGCCTCCCTTCTTGTCTAGTAGAGGGCCGTCTTCTTCCTTCGTCTTTAGATGGTCTTTCCTCTGTGTGTGTCTATTTTTCAATCTTCTTTTCACATGATGACACCAGTTACACTGGACTAGGACCCACTCTAGTGACCTTATTAAGTTATCCCTGTAAAGACCTCTACCAAAAAGCAAACTGGGTTTTAAAAGTTCAACATATAAATTTTGGATAGACAAAATTGAGTCTCCAACAAGCGTGTACTAGTTGGTGACATTGAGACAAAGCTACAGTAACTGGGCCACACAGGGATTGAGCCTGTTAATTCAGATTCATTAGCCCAATAGCCTATGTAGTGATTTTCAAACATTAGCATTCATTTACTTTACACGGATAATATTCTTTTTTTTTTTTTTTTTCAATTGAGACAGAGTCTCACTTTGTTGCCCTCTGTAGAGTGCTATAGTGTCATAGCTCACAGCAACCTCAAAATCTTGGGCTCAAGCAATTCTCTTGTCTCAGCCTCTCAAGTAGCTGGGACTATAGGCAGCTGCCACAATGCCTGTCTCTCTCTCTCTCTCTTTTTTTTTTTGTGGTTGGTTGTTTAGAAGGCCGGGGCTGGGTTTGAACCCACCAGCCCTGGTGTACTTAGCTGGTGCCCTGACCATTGAGTACAGGTGCCCCACATGGAGAATTTTCTAAACCAAATTGCTAGCCCCCACTCTAGTGATTGATTCAGTAGGCATGAGGTGGAGCCAGAGAAGTTATATTTTTGCCAAGATCCTGGGCAGTGTTAGCCTGAGGAACACACTTTGAAAACTGCTGGTCAAATCAGTCAGGCTAACCAGCAACATGGCATGATAGGAAACATCCAAAGAGCCTCAGACTTTTTCACAAGGCAAAGTTGTGCCACTATTGTAGTACTAGCACGTTCATTCTTTTTCTAATTTATCTTTTTTTTTTGCCCCAACTCTAAACAAGCTGGATCTGAAAAATGTAAAAGCTGCACATCAAGGGGATAGAAGGACACAGCTGACACAGATTGACAGTCAAAATTGTACGTATAAAACCAAAGGAGACTTAAGGGCACCAGAGGTAAGCTGGTCTCAAATCTCTTACAAGTTTCAAAAGGATTTTGTCACCATATAGACACACACACAGGCAAAAATTTCCATACTAGTCTCTGGGACTGTTGCTTACATTTTATTATTCTAACTAAAGCTTTTTTTAAAGAAAATGTTCAAGGCCATTTGGATTAATTTTACATTTTCCTCCCTAAGCTTATAATGTTTATAATCTTCTTTGATCCTTGTATTTTCCACTCTTTTTGAGTCAAGTTGGTCTTAAAATAATTTCTGACTTGGGTACAATGAATCTTTCAGGACTTCTTGGCTTTTCAGTGGGATACTACATCTCTATTTTCCAAATAAAATATGATAGTAATCCTTTTCTTCTGGGACAAGTAAATCAATTATGATGGATTTTATTCAAAACAATTAGAGTGACAGTTGAGGATAAATGGATCAAAGCTCAATAAAATATTTGAATACAAAATCCCATTTTAAAGGCCTTAATGATACAGAATCTTTTATACAAGTCCAAGTAAATGCTATTTCTAAGGTAATAAATTAAAAAGAAAAGAAACCCTACAGAAGCAAAAGGCCAGACTGTGCATTTTCAAGACAGAGTCTCACTCAGGAAAGTTGTTCACCTTTCTAAGAAAATTATGTCATTGACAGAATGTATACACAGAAAATAATATCAAACATAAATATAGAAAAAATGTGTTAAGTAGCCACTTCTTTAAATGTACCATTCTGAATCTCAGTGCCAAATATTCCAACTTGTAAAATAAGGTATTTGGAAAGTTGAAAATGGCAATAAGAAAGAGTGTTCGACACCATTTGTGCAGCATCATCTTCAGATTGTGACATTTGTCATCACTTTATGATTTTGGTTTGTAAGATTAGCTATGTTCTCACGGACTGCTCAAAAGGAAATACAAAGCAGCTTGAAAACATCTTGAGAATTAAAGAAGCTGAAGTTAGAAGTGCTACATAGCTATTTGCTTCCCAAATTGTGGTTAGGCAGATATTAAAATTATCCTTTAGTGATGTTTTCAGAGATGTCTTAGGAAATAATGGCATTTCCCATGAAGTAGAATTCTCTAGAAGCTTTAGGTATTGCTCCAGAATTTTTTATCCTTTTTCTGACTTATAGTACCTATTCTTATTAATCACACTAATTAGAAACTTGTGATGATCAGGAAGAGTTTTCCAAGAATAGCCCCATGTGCCAAGGCCTTGGGGTGAGCAGGAGCTGGGATTTGTGTAGTGAATGTACTTTCTGATGTCTTTTCTGTTCAACTATAGAATAAATTGGTATGTGTCTCCCATGTCCCTTAGACATGCTGTTAGACTACACTGTGTGCTTATGAAGATAAAGTTTTAGTCCTCTACTGATGTAAGCTGCTTTGTGACTTGTGCACAACTAAATTATAAATATATCTCAAACACAACAAAAGAACTTATGATGGATTGTCATTCAATTCAAATTAAGACAGGACTTCATTTTGAACTAACCAAGCAGCATTAACCACTTAGCCTGTGGGCTGGCACTGCTATCCTTTGCTTAGAAACTTTCCATATTCCTGATTTGGGAAGGAGAATAACTTTGGGAGGAGGGGGAGAGGATTTTAATGTTTGGAAGCCTCAGAAGAAAAATCTCTACAGATTTCAAGAATGGAAGATGATCTATCCTGATATTTCAATATTACCTCTGGAATCATGTAAATCTCTTGAGAATTCCCGGTAATTCTTTATAAGGCTATGATTGCCTCCTGAAATTCAACATTTTAACTGTCCTTTTGAGTAAATTTTGCAAGTAGATAAGAATGTTATTAAAATATCGACACCATTTGAGAAGCAGTCTGTGGTTAGACCTCCACTTGCCTAATGATGTGTTTTTATTTGTGGATCAAGCCATTCCTTATTCTGACTGTGTGAAGCTGTGCGTACATTGTTGCTTTATTGAGAGGTGCTAGATAGTGTTGAGTCCAGACACGTCAGTATCATCATACTTCATTGATGTGTAGCTTCCTACTTGTTTTTTTTCTTACCACTCTGTTCTCCAAGGGTCATGATTTTGACTCTTGGCACCAGGTTTAGAATTTTCTTCCAAAAAAATAATGATGACAAGGATAACTGTTTTACTTGCTTTCAAATGTTTGTTCTTCCTTGCCTTCAAAATAAGGGCCAAACTACTTAGCATGGCAGACAAAGTCTTTCCTTATCTTGTCTTTAGTGGAGATTCTTTCTGGAGAGTCCAATCAGCCTAGGAAGCCCTTTCCCCTCTCTATTTCTGAATCTCCTTCTGTCATTATCAGGGACATTTAACCAATGACTGTGTTTGTACTTTGATCGGATTTGACAATGTTGAGGCCTCACTAGTTGTAAAAATCATATTCTCTTGCCTGGAGTTTTAGATTTCATAAACTTATCAAAAAATATTAGCCTCCTACAACCCAGGTTACACTGCTGCCATGACATTTTTAAAAAATATGATGGTATAATTTAGGAGCCCTAGTTTATAGAGCTTGACATTGAAAACATAATTAAGAATTTTGTTTGTCTAATGTTATTAAAAAGTGACTGAAGTATTGTATATTTAATATGCATACCCCCTAAATACTCCTCATTAAATTTTTGTTTTTACAGAAATATATCTAACAACCTTTAATCTGTATTACAAGCATATTAATAAAGAAATAATCAGGATAAGTGTACTTTAAAAAACCAGATATTTATTTCCAGTTTATAATTTGCTTTAAGAAGTTTTGGGGACAGAAACTCTACTGATATTAGTCATGCAAATGTGCTTCTATACCACTGCAAAGGGGCAACAGGGAATGTGTGTAGAAAGCCCTATGTGTGTGGGGAAAGTGGGTAGGGAATATAATTGGGGGGCATACCCTATTCCAGACATTGTACTAGGTAAATATTTCATACTCCTCAACCCCCCTCCATGGGACAGTATTTTACAACGAAGCTGAAGTAAAGAAAAAGTGTCTTGTCAGTTTCTGATAAGACAAAGATAAATGCTTTGTGCTTTATCACATCATAACTGTGCTGTTAATGATATAAAGATTTGTTAGCAAAAAGCCCCAAACAAAAAACAAAACAACAACACCTCCCTCCAAAAAAAACCAAAACAAACCCAACCCAGGAGAATTGCGCTGATGCAATGTCGGTGGGCGATAGAGGAGACATCTGAGCAAATCATGTCTCTCCAGGGAGATCCGAATTTAATTTGTGTCATTGGAAGGTTGAATGACTGCTCTGTGAGTAACAGACTGTGTGGCATTCAAGTGTGACATGAAAAGTTTGCAAATCCAGTTTTTAAAACTATCTGTACCACTTTCTTTCGCGGGTACAAATGGTTGTGTAGAGAAAAAAAAAAATCACATAGCATTGATTAGTTTAGCATTTGGGGCGGGAAGCAGAAGGTGGGGTTAGGGAAATCACTCAGGCCCGGGTGTTTGGAGGTCTGCTTGTGCACTGGGAAGACAGTAGCGCAATACGCACATTCTCTCTGCAACATGGGTCTTTTGGGCCTTCAGAATTCCTGTACTCATATCCTAGCATCTTTGAAATGTTAGTATTTGAAAGACTAAATTGATACTGTTTAAGAAAATTTTCTCTGGCCAAAAACATTTGAGAAAGTCATTCTAAATCATCTTAAGGGAACGTCAAAATCTACAATAGGCAAAAAACATCTACAATAGGTAAACCAGTTTAACCTTGTTTAAGGTCTTGAAAAGATGGTAGTGAGGCTAAAAACATTTTGCTTGGCCTACTTCTTGAAATTCCTTAACACTATTTTGGGAAACGGTCTTTGATGAGGAGCAGAACATAATTTTTTGCTGTTGTGAGCTATAATTTGTGATTTTTTTTTCTGAATACTGTTACCTTATATGCTAATCAAATAAGGAAAGTTCTAGAGCAGAAAGCCATGAAACAGAAAAGAATCATTGATACTACTGTGCTTTTTTGTTTTTTTGGCCGGGGCTGGGTTTGAACTCACCACCTCTGGTATATGGGGCTGGTGTCCTAATCTTTTGAGCCACAGGTGCCGCTCAACTGCTGTGCATTCTTGGTAGCTTACAGGCTTCTGAAATGTCAATCATATTCACCAGAGAGGGGGTTAAACAGGAAGGAGCAAATAAAATTGTTGGGGGGACTAAATGAAGTAACGTTTACACTTTTGCTTTGTTGTCCAATATTTACTCGTTTGTTTCTTAAGAGAACTATATCCTTTGTGCTCACTTTGCAAGGAAGTGCTTCATGTGGTTTCACCCTTGAATGTCTGAGACGGTCATTAAGTGAGAAGGTGTCATGTGGAAACCAGCCGAGAAGCAAAATTCTCCCACCCTGACCCAGGTTTAAGAAATTTCTCCTGTCCTGAATAAAACTCGTATCTCATACAAACGTGAAAATGTCACAGTCCTTTCTTAGCCATCTCAGATTCTTCCAATTGCTTTTCCAACAGCAAGTTAAATAAGTCCAAGCATGAGTGAGTTGTGGAAATCTGTAGAGTGAGCCCGAGCCTGCTAGATCAAGAAACCGGGTTACCAGGGTCAGTCATACCTGCGAGCTGCCCAGTGGGAAGACATCGTGTAGATTTTACCACCGAACTAGAATATGAAGCAAAGAAAATGGAAAAAATAGCAGGGTGTAACACGTTTCTCTCAGGCTAACTAGTTGATTTATAGACTTGTTTGATATCTTTTTACATTCTGTTAGGCTATCCTTGGAAATATCAAGAATTAAATGTTATAGACAGTTAAACGTAAAAATAATCTAGGCCAGCCAAAAGAAAATCTTTCTCACAATTGTATTATCATATCCAGCCATGGTGCCTTGCTATTTTCAATTACTGGGAGAAGTAAAATGACTTACGTCAGCCTATTAGGCAATTTCGGGTTTTTGAAGGACCCAAAATGACTGCACTTCTTTCTGACTTGTGTTAACTCCTCCTCATGAGGCTGGAGCAGAAGACAAGCAAGGAGTGAAAACAGTGGCATTGTCACATCGGTGGGTGAACCCCCAGGACTGGTATTTTTCAATTAGAAGGGGGTCATTTTCTTAATGGAGAGGAAGGAAATTGACCCCTGTGCAGTAGGAAACCTCAGTTAGCCAGTGGAGCAGGTGGCTTGTGACTAACCTACGATGGTATGTCTCTTCACAGCTGCAGTGCAGACATCAAGAAGGTCCCAGAACGTCAACTAGTACGGCCATCCCTTAGCCCCAGAGTCACGCAGACACTGTGAGGGAACAAGGAACCAAGTCTCTCCCCACAGAAAACTTTAAAACACAGCCTTCACTTAGATTTTAAACAACATTTCCTGCTAGATTCATGTTTGATTAACAGAGCTCAGGGCAACTGCATTAGTAACTTTGCACTTTGGTATTTATCTCATGAATTTGCAAAAAATGAACTCATAGAGGCCAAAGGCCTGTGTGACACTATGAGATAGGCCTCCATGAATAAAAGATTCTGAATTAAGATTTTAGGGTTCTGCTGGAAATGTGATTTGGCATCATGTCAAGCGCAGAACTTTAGTATCACCATGCGTTTCATGAAGGATAGAACCAAGTTAATGTCGGAGAGAATTGGGGCACTAGGTTCTAAGTGAAGATATTAACATAGATTTAAAAGAGGATTTAATATTTAATAGTATTCAATAAACTAATAGGCTTTCTTTTTCTAGAAAGAAGTAATACAAACTCATTTATGAAAGAAATGATTTCACAGACATCACATATACCATTTACAACAATGTAATCAACTCCCAAAAAGATATTCATAGTTTTTTTTTTTTTTTGCAGTTTTTGGCCAGGGCTGGGTTTGAACCTGCCACCTCTGGCATATGGGGCTGGTGCCCTACTCCTTTGAGCTACAGGCACTGCTCCAAGATATTCATAGTTTTAAGGGGAAAAAACCTGACACCTATTGAAAATTCTGGAAAAGCTGGTGAAATAAAGGGGATTGTTGGAATAGCAAATGAAATAAAAATGAAGGCTGAGAGAGAGATTTCAGAGATTGAGGTTTCAGAGATTCCTAAAATGAAGCTGACCTGCCGTGAGCCTGATTGCATCCTGTGTCCTGACCTTGAGTTCTGTACCAGTGATGCTGCTTTCTAGATATTCAACCTCTCGGTTTTTCCCTCCACTCCCTTTTAGTTCTTTTAGTTTAGAAGAAAATCAGAAATGCCACCTTGTTTTTTTCTCTGTGTTTTTTTCTCTTTTCCTCTGTCATCATTTTTCCTAAAATACCTTTCTTTAATCTAAGTTCAATTTTAAGATGATACATATTGCTAGAAGAAAAAAAAGCGAATTAAGAAAAAAAAGTGAATTGTGTGGCTATGTTCTTTCTTCTACTCTACCACTATATACTCTGCAAGTGATAGTCCAAGAAAATCTCTGTTGTGTTGATGACTTGTACCCAGTACTTTGTAAATCTGTTGATTTTTGTTAAATCCTTTTGGCAAATAGAGGAGTTTTTTTTTTTTTTCCTTGCATCCAGGAATTGGCTAAATACAAACTATTATGAAAGATCTTTTGCTAAAGTCTTTTCACCATTGGCCACTCATTTCTTGAACCGCGTCCTAGAATAAAAATGGTTGATATTTTGGAGATATTAACTATGTTCATGATATTTTAAAGAAGTTTAAAAAATACAGAGTCTCAGAGTCTCCTACTCTGTATAGAGTAATCAAGTACGTTAGTCACTAATAAAACAACCCAAAGCTGGTATGTACCTCGTCCATATTAATTAACTGTCGCCCTTCATTACAGAACTCATTAGGGGAGGAGTATTGTACTAGATACTTTAGAATCTGATGTGGAGACCTCAAAGTAGAAATGAAGGCTCAATGAATTGACTCAATAAAAATCCATTTGAAATGTGCTTTGTATTTCTAAATCAGAAGTGCTGTGCACTAATTAAAATAGTGATAATTAATAAATAGTATTCACTCCACAAATTAGGCCAGGAACACTGTCACCCTGGGGATAAGTAGCTATTTTGATGATCAGAAATGTTTATTCACTCAAGTTATGGCCTAAAATCCTGAGGCTGCAAAGCTAGAACTGAAGCTATTTCTGATGTGAGTGGAAATTTGTCAAATTAAAGTTCATGGAGGAGTCTGCAAATCAGCCAGATTAGACACTTGGATGTGTCTGTTCCTGGGGGAACAGTGTGGCCTCTGGCAGGAGGGATCAGGATGCTGCTACCCAGGGGTGTAGCAGAAGCAGGCCTGGAAGCAGGTGGGCGATGCTTCCCAAACAGTGCTGGCAAGTGCTGGGTTAACCCAAAGGGTTTCTGCAAGTGTCATGATGCTTAAGACTCCAGGGAAAGGCAAGAAAGAGACAGTGTAAATGAAGGGCAGGAGAGTTTCCCATTTCTGGGGATACATGTTTCTCTAAATTGGGGCAGAAAAGAGACCTGGCAAGCAATGACACAGGGCTGATGACGTCATGATGACAATACCAAGGAGAGGATGCTCAAGAAGCAAGTCTGTTTCTGGTGTGATAGAAAAAAGAAAGATTGGCATTATGACTCCCAACAGATTAAAAGCAGATTTAATGTGCCTTCCCAGGGAACAGAGAGTGACGGACATGGAGCTGGTTCTCTAGGGCCCCCGTGTGCTATTCCTTCCTGTCATGGTCATGAACATAGGGGGACACACACAGAACTCCCAAACTGGTGTTTGTAATATGGGGGTGGGTTAGGTAAATAGCATTTGGGGAATCTCTCAGAATCCCAAACTCACTGGCTGCCTGGGGTGGGCATTGAGCAATCGCTGAGACCCCATGGGCTTAGCGCACATACTTGAGCCAGGAACTACGGCTCCTCTCAGGATGGAGTGTCCCATATTTGAATGACATCCAAATAACACCAGTCCTTTGATTAATACCAGCTGAAGGAGGGATCACGTGTGCTGTCAGTGAACAGTCCTGTATTTCCTTAGATTATTGCTAACACCCCCTCTTCAGTGATTTATACCCGCCACTTCAGTGCCTGGCTCAGACCTTTCGTACTGAAGACCTGATTTAAGCCAGGCTTTCAGGTTTTAACGTCCTAAAATAGGATGAGGTCAGTGCTAAACTAATCTCTCAAGGAATGCTTAGTTTTTATCATAGAAAGTGATCTTCCCACAACTAAGGGTGAGAAAAAAGAAAAGTTGCATCCTCTTACCTACTTTCTGTTCATTTATGTTTTGAGGCATCAAAAGAGGAAAATAACACGTTTGTAAACAGAATAGGAGGTTTGGAAGCAAAGTGAATTTGAATCCAGCCACACTATTTGTGTCAAGATATTTATTTCCTTAACTGGAGCCTCAGTCTCTTCCACTAAAAAATACAGATAAAAATCCATAACTATTAATGAGTTTTAAGGTTTAAGTAAGATTTTCACATGAAAATTTCATTGTAAGGTGCTTAGCACACAGCAAGTCCTATGATTTTCTTTTCTTTTTTTTTCAGTTTTGTTAATTTGATTTAAAAACATTACTTTTAAGATGCATATTGCAGATTCTTACCAAAAGATGATAAGATGGCATCATGTACCCACTAAAACAACAAAAATTAAAAAGTAAATGATGCCAGGTAGAGGCAGTAAATGAACACTTATATAGCTAGTGAGGGAGATAAGTTAAAAATAATTCTGAAAAAGCCAAAAAGAGAGTATTTAATGAAATTGTGTATGAACATATCTACAATACCCAGAAATTCTACCAGGAGGCACATTGCCAGAGAAATTTTTTCACGTCCACATAGACAGGCATGCATAAGTCTGTATGCCGTAGTGCTTTTTGAAATAGTAAAAAGTTAGACTGATAATGAATGATTAGAAAGGGAATGATGAATAAAATGTCGATTCATGAGATGAGATACCACGCAATGGTAAAAGGGAACCATGTCTGCACACATCGAGATTGGTGGAAATGGTTCAGAAATACAACTAAAGAGGGAAAATAGATGCCCAACACTGGATGCCTGTGGCATGGGGGAGAGATAGGTGATCAAGGTTTGAGGGACAAAAGGGAACAAAAATGATGAGATAGGGCCGGACCGGTATTCACAGATGTGCTGTGAACTGAGTCTGTAGATCCATCAGTTGCATTTTGTTTAACTAAGGTTCCTATAATGTTAAATGAAACAGCAGATAGAAACAGTGTGGGAACAATTCATGAAAGGTAGCAAGGCTTGTCTATGCTGAGGCTTTACCCTCTCCAGTTGGTTCTGTTAGATAGGACAGGATCTAAAGTTTTCTCCACTGGGGTTTGCTCTTGGGCGGTCCCCGCAAGGCCCCTATAAATACTTATGTTTGAAACCTTTGCCCCTGACAACTCCTGGTCAGTGCCAGGGACCAGTATTTCTCTTTTAATTTTTCTACCAGTTTCTAATTTTTTTTTTTTTAGAGACAGAGTCTCACTCCATCGCCCTTGGTAGAGTGCTGTGACGTCACAGCTCACAGCAACCTCCAGCTCTTGGGCTTAGGCGATTCTCTTGCCTCAGCCTCCCGAGTAGCTGGGACTACAGGTGCCCGCCACAACGCCCGGCTATTTTTTTGTTGCAGTTTGGCCGGGGCTGGGTTTGAACCCGTCACCCTTGGCATATGGGGCCAGTGCCCTACTCACTGAGCCACAGGCGCCGCCCATTGTCTTACATTTTTAAAGCATCGGTATCACTGCATTGTGTCCTCCTGACTGCAAAAGAAACAAAGTAAGTTTCCACAGGAGACCCTTGGAAAACCCTTTCACTAGGCGGGGGGCGTACAAACCCCTGGGGGACGTGAGACTTATAACATAGTTCTCTCCAAGGAACTCTCCTTACAATTTCTCTTTGTCTGATCTCCAACAACCCAACTATTTACATTCTTGATGTAGGTAAAGGATTTAAGAGTTGAGCTTGTTTTTACCCTTTTATTTGGTCCTTTCCTTTTTATCTGGATATCCTGCTTTACTCCAGGATCCGACCACCTTTATTATCTGTTCCTAGAGGCCAAGGATATCCCACTTTCTCATTTTAAAATTTCTACCGATTATACAGTGTCTGCACACAGTAGGTGCTAAATAAATGCTCCCTTTGGATAGTATAGTAGTCTCCTGTCTCTCTGCTTCCTCTTCTGCCGTTCCCCACAATCCATCCTTTTTCCACACGACAACCAAAGGGCGTCTTTAATAAAGTAAATCTGAAATGTCCTTCTCTGGCCAAAACCCTTCCACAAACGCCTACCGTCATTTGAATACAATGCAGTCTTTTTTTGTGATTTCCAAGGTCTGTCTGAACTGGAAATTTTTTTCTTCTTATCTTCTCACCAGCTGCACGGTGGCCCCAGGAGTCTTGCCGTTCTTCTTGGGAGCTCTGCTCCCAGATCTCTGCGCAGTGTGCTCTTTCCCTTCCTTCACATCTGTTCTCAACTTTCATGCAAGATGCCTTGGGGAACCACTGTACTGAAAATAGCATCTCCCCGCAAGCCTTCTATTTCCTTATGTGGTTTTAGTTTCTTCATGGCCCCACCTGACATTGTGTATCCGTCCTCTGTCACTGGCAGTTCATGAGGATGGAGATCTTCGCTTTGTGCGCTGCTCTGTCACCAGCATCTAGAGCTGTCCCTGGCAGACAGCAGGTGTCACCCGTAGTGGTGTGGGATTAACAACCTCTCCTATTCTAAGAGCGTGGCTGATTGAGCTCTTCTGAGAGAAACTTCAGTATGGTGCTCAAAGCTGTGCAGGAGCTGGCCTTCATTTCCCTTCCTACGAGCTTTAATTTCTTGTCACTTGCTCTTTCTTTCTAGTTTCTGCAGGTTGAATTCAGAATGTTTGTGGTTGCACTAGCTCACATTGTGTTTCCTTTTTCTTTTTGAAATTAAATTTGTAAGCCTTTACACAGCATGTGCATTCTTGAATTCATCCCAGTCCTGGCTACTCTGTAAAATAAGATTTCCTGCCAAGATGGGCCATTTATGTTACTCTTTTGGCTTCCTTACAATTCTGGGAAAATTGCTTTAGTTAACATTTCTGAAATTCAGCATTATAAAAAAAAATTCATCATCCCTATGATTTTACTCAAGCACTTCCTTTTACCTAAAACTCCCTCTCCTCATTTCCATCTGTTGAATTGCATCTATCTTCAGCTTGGCACAACCACTGTCTCGAAACCTTCCATAGTGCCTGTTTAAGAGTATAATTTCTCCATCCTTCTAATGCCTATGGTTCTTTATCTTATTATTTTATTGTTTATCTATTATATTTTTAACTTTATTTATATACAGAAAAAAACTTTTCTTCTGGAAGATAAGGCTTTTTTTAATGTGTCTTTTTTGAAAGAGATTTTTGTTTTTATTGTTAAGTATTCATTGAGGGTACAAAGAACCAGATTACATTGATTGCATTTGTTAGGTAACTCCCTCTTATAATTGTGTCCCCACCTCCAAAAGGTGTGTCACACACGGTGACCTCCCACCCCCCCTCCTTCCCTGTCTCTGCTCTCCCTTTCCCTCACGCCCCCACCCACTGTGTACTAGGTCATTAACTATCCTCATGTCAGAATTGAGTACATAGAATTCTCGCTTCTCCATTCTTGTGATGATTTACTAAGAATAATATGTTCCACTTTCATCCAGATTAATACAAAAAAATTTAAATTCTCCATCTTTTTAATAGCTCAATAGTATTCCATGGTATACATACATACAATGTTATAGTTTGTAGTCCATTCTTGGGTTGGTGGGCATTTAGATTGTTTCCACCTTCTAGTAATTGTAAATTGAGCTGTGATAAACAATTAAGTGCAAATGTCCTTATATTATAATAATTTTTTTTCTTCTGAGTAGATGCCTAATAATGGAATTGCAGGATCAAATGGGAGGTCTAATTCGAGTTCTTTGAGGATTCTCTATACTTCCTTCCAAAAGGGTTATATTAGTTTGCAGTCCCACCAATAGTGTAAAAGTACTAAAGGAGGAAAATATTTCTAAATATCTACCAAAACTTCAGATAATTTTATGAATTGTTTTAATCCACATTTTAAAAATGGAAAGCTTTCTGTAAAATGGGGTTCTGATATTAAAAAATAATAACAAAGACACATCGGTGCAGACTCTCCTATGCACTATTATTACTTACATTTTAGAGGTAAGGACACTGAGGCACCACAGTCTCACGCGCGTTCACTGTTGACAAGGAGGAGGTACTGGGACTGCAAAGGTCCAGCCGACAAGCCCCATATTGTACCGTTTCTTATTGCTGGTACATACTCTTCAGAAGTTGGTGACAAGCCAACAACTCTACTCTTGTGGGTATTAAAAAACCCAGGCATCCTTTTCAAGAAGAGAAAATTATAACAACTTGAATCCTGTGATTAGTCATTTTGTGCAAGCCATTCTAGCTTCAAATGATTCATTATGCATGAAGAAATGTGGGCCACAGTTTGAGTTTTCAACACTGAAAGAAACTTTCCTCCAGATTCATCTAGAGAAGCTGAGTCTTCTTTTACTGCAAATTGCTTTAGTGCTGCCAGGGTAGCATGACTTTCTATCCTTAGAGCACATTCAAAACAAAGAGGCATTTCAGAACTGTCATAAAAAGACTGATTAGCACAACTTAGTAATTCAAATACAATGCAGAGTTCCAGAGATATGTCAATCATAAACATTTTAAGTTCATGTTCAAATTGAATGAAGATTTTCATTGAATCTTCATTGAATGAAGATTGAACGAAGATTTTCAACTATTAGTAATTTCAATCAAACAATGAATAGAATTTAATATGGATAGAAATTATCCTTAGCAGCAGAGTACCTGCCAACTTTCATTTGTTCATCAAATATTTATTGCGTACTCATTCTGTGTTCTAGGTGCTTGGGCTATAGTCCTGAAAAGAGAAAGATTTTAGTCATTATGGAGCAAATTTTGGATATTTTCTTCAGGGAATGGTCCATTATAATGCCATTGGAAGAACGTTGATTACACTGGCTTGACATTGTTCTGCCAGGATGCCACACATAGTATGCACATGTCATGGGACGTCTAGGGGACATTGCACTGGTGTGCTCTAATTTGGCTCTGATCAACACCACTCCTGGTAACCTCCTGGCTGCCTTTGGGAAGATAAATCACCTCTGAAACACAGAGGATGCTTTCATTCTGGGGAGGGGAAGTGTCAGAGATCTGTGTCTACTCTTGGGAAAGTTAAGGCAGTGGAGAGAATGGGTGAGTAAACCATTTATGTGTGGGTGACAGTGAGAACACCAGGAGGTTATTCTCTCATCAAGCAAATCTAGAAAAAGATCTTTTGGTTTCACAAATACAGACTAAGCTTGTGTATTTTTCCAGATGGAAAAATCAAGTAGTCTTATAGGCTTCCCCAGGACTCAAAAAAAAAAGGCGGTGGCCATGACCTACCCAAGGGTCAGATTCCTGCACCAATTGATTTCTGTGGCTCTGGGACACCGGGGACCTTGAAAAACAGTACGTATCTGAAGGCACTGACACCAAGATCTAATCCTGGGTCCAATGTAGACCTGTCATTCTGAGGATGGTCATACTTCTTCTAAGAATGCAGCCTGCCCTTGTCAGAGCTAAGTCAAAGGCTTAGCTCAAATGCTGTGAACTTCGATCAGGGGCCAGAAGGTGAGAATAGATAATTATTTGCCAGCACCTGTACAGCCTCTGGGAACAATGAGAACAGGTAACAGCTGAATGATAATAGATCATCAGGAGAAGGAAAGATGAGGAATTTCATGTTTGGGTTGTATGTGTTCCCTGGATTCTCTGAAAATTCAGACATAAGGGGAGGAAATGGTGGGATGGTGGCGTGTAGGATGTAGCCTGAAAAGATATTACTGACCTACTTATCAGTCTGTGAAAGGGGATTGAGCTGCTCCTAATTTATTTGGGAAAAAACTTTTAAAGCAAATGAAGGATCTAGGAATTCCAGGAATTTATTTTCCCATTTAAATCATTGTATTTCAAAAGCAGGGAGAAAAGTTAGCATTTGTTGAATCATTTCTATGTGTTGGGTACTGGACTAAACAATTTTATCTACATAAATGTTTTTAGAAATTGATTATTCTTGAGTTCCATTGATTAACTTATTGTATTAACTTTTCTCCCATTTAATTCAGACCCTGGGTCAGGATGTATCCATCTATCATCCATCCATCTTCTTATCACTCTGTATGTATTTGTGTGTGCATATCATAAATAACCAGTTATAACTTTCTGTTTGTCTAATATTCAGACTTCACATAACCCACACCTTCCAGAACATAGCCATGGAGAGAAAAATATGTAAAAATACTCTTTTAATTAGTAAATAGGTAGAGAAGGCTTTACTTATACAATCTCATTTGAATTCTACAACAATCCTGAAAGTTGGGGCTTCATATTAAGCTGAAAAGTAATTTAGGTGAGTTTCAACCCTTATCTGTATGGTTACAAGTCATCACTGCCAGATAAGAACTTATGAAAGAGGTGTCATTATATCTTTTTTTTTTAATATTTCAAATTAATATGAGGATACAAATGTTTAGGTTACCTTGTTTTTGTTTCTAAGGTGGCATTAAATGTTACTGTGCTTTTAGAGGTTAGTTACATTCACTAACAAGGAATATAGCCCCTGAATCCTTTGACCTCAGCTCACTCTGATGAGTTGAATGGAGCTTCTCTTTCTGCCCCTCAAGTAAGCCAGCCTTGCTGCTGTGCGGGGCCTCTCTTCTGGGAGTGCCCTTCCACAGATCTTTGGTTGGCCCAATTTTCTCAACCAGATACTTGATTGAATGGCCCCTCCTTAGGCCTTCCTTGACCACTATTTTAGTCAGTCAGGCTGTTTTAACAGAGTACCATGAACTGGACAGTTTATAAACAATGGAGGCTTATTTCTCAGAGTTCTGAGGCTGGAAGTCTGCAGACTGGATGTCTGGTGAGGGCTTGCTGCCTGACTCACAGATGGCTGCCTTCTCTCTGTGCCCTCACATGGTTGAGGGTGACGGAGCTGTCTGGAGTCTTTTCTTAGAAGGGTGCTCATTCTACTCATGACCTGGTCACCTCCCAAAGTCCCCACCTCCCAACATCACCATGTTTGAGATTACAGTTCAACCCATGCATTTTGGGGAGACATAAACATTCAGTCCATAGCAATCCCTCTCACCAAAATACTGAACCCCACCCACCCTCATGTCTTCACTGCACAAAACATAGTAGGTACTTTGCAAATGTTTATTTATAAATTAGCTCATTCCAAAAGATGGTGTTTGGTATACTTCTAAAGCTAATATAATACCAGGGCTGTCCAGAAAGTATCCAGCCATGTACTATAAAAAATTATGGAATCCCCCCCCACACACACACACAATGGTTCAATGGCTGGATTTTTTCTGGACAGCCCTCATAAATCATTTGGAATATGATTCCCAGCCTTTTTTTGGGTACCAGGGACTAGTTTCATAGAAGATAATCTCTCCATAAACATTATTGGGGGATGGTTTCAGGATGACTGAAGCACATTACATTTATTATTTGTTGTGCACGTTATTTCTATTATTATTGCATTGCAATACATAATGAAATAATTATCCAACTCACTGTAATGCAGCCTCTTGCTAGTGATGATCAGTGTTTGCAGCCACTCCCAGCATGACATCACCACCTCAGCTTCACCTCTGATCATCAGGCATTAGACCCTTGTATGTTGCATGTAGCCTGGGCCCTTCACATGCACAATGTGCAGTAGGTTTCATGCTCCAGTGAGAACTTAATGCCCCTTCCAGCCCCCCCTCAGAGAGGAGGTGGAGCTCAGGTGCTGATGTGAGCAAAGTGGAGCTGCTGTAAACACAGATGAAGCTTCAGTCACTCACCCTCCTTTTGCAGTGTGGCCTGGTTCCTAATAGGCCACAGACTGGTACCACAGGTGGCCTGGTGATGGGGGAATGCAGGCTTGGAGAAAAACTCCATTTTGTAGCACTTAATGACTTTACTAATCCTTAGTTTTCAAATAACCTATGTTGGGTGACTGCTCCATGAGTGGGCACACACACTCACACTCATGCATTCACATGTGCTGGGATGAGTAAGCAGTGTGGCAAGGGTTAGGCGTAGAGAAGAGAACAAGATAGGATATGGTAAGTTCAAATACAAGGGAGCTGATTTTTAGTCTCGTATGTTACACGGAACAGATACATTTGTGGGGTTATTATTGGCTAGAAGTCATGCAGCAGCTTGTTCAACTAACACACATTCTCAGCGTTTGTAAATCTGCATGATTTAGGGCACTAGGTCGCTGGAAAACCACAGTAAATATTTTGGTGAATATGATTATTTAACTTTTGAATGTTTCATAACTAATATTTCAATAAAGATGCCATTCAAATTTGTATATTCTAGCAGAATGAAATATATTTAACAGATTCTTATCCTAAAAGCTTTTATAAATAATATTTACCTTAATGCTAAAGGGATGTGTATAAGTAGTTCCATTTAACTGGCCTAGATGTAATTTTATTAATGTGTATTAAAAACTGCTGACTATCCTGAAATATTAGTGCCATATAAAGACTTTTTATGATATCATGCCTTTTTCACATACACAAGAAGAAAATAAGCTTAAAAGCCTACCCTTGTAGAAATGGTTTGCTCTATGAAAAATATAGAAAGGTAATGGAATTTCTCTCAATTATAATACTATTACTAAAAGCTATGTGCTTTGTGCTAAGGTGCTCTAGTAAAAAATTTGCACCCATTATTTTTAATCCTCCTGTGTTGTTGAATCTTGTTGGAAAATAGAATTCTACTCAGATATGTAGGAATAAAGTAAAGAGAGCCAAAAAAATGAGACTGAGGGTCCTAGAACCTGCGAGCAGTGGCAAACCATTATGACTCAAGGGGGCTTAAAGGCAGTGTCAAGACAAGTGTCACCAGAGTTCAGTGGAAGCTGGAGCCATGGAGGACAGTGAGTTTGACCAGAGCTGAAGTCCTAGATACATTCAACCACTTCCTGAATTTCATGGTGCAAAAGTTGGGGGTTGTGAGGAGGACTGAAGAAGAAAAATCCCCCAGCTTCCCTCTTTTCTGACCTTCTGGTCTTCTATTGGTGTCTCCCAATAAGTGAAACTAGCAAAGCTCTCCATGAGAAGTTCACCCATGTCAGTTGCTGGGACATAAGCTAAGGGTGGGGAAACATGGAAAATGATAGGTCTTCTCCAGGGACTAAGAGCTATGTTTTAAATATGAAGACATCCAGCTCAGAGAAGTTAAGGAGTCTGCCATACGTAGATTGTAAATGGTGAAGTCAGGACCTGAACTCCTACCTCTGTCCTTGGTGTGATATTGTTAGGTTAATTAATTCTGGATGAGAAAGAGTCAGTCCAGGCTAGCTTGCAATCAAGGTGGACAATGTTGGATAGATTTGACAGAGAGAGAGGGAGAGAGAAAGAGAGAGAGAGAAAGAAAGAAAAGATGGAAAGGAGGGATAAAGGTGAGTTCTAGAAAAGAGACCAGGGAAATAAAAGATTGACTCTAAGAGAAAGTCATGGATGTAATCCTCAGTGGCTCATCGAAAGAGTGATAAATGGAACTTATACACAGCTGACATTATATAGCATGATAAGTATCATAAGTGTAGTGTATATATAAAGAGAGCCCTTTATTAGCAGATCTCAAGACAGACTCTCATCAACTGTTAGTCTGTGATCAGCATAATCTACCCTCTCCCCCCTTTCTCATATTTATAAGTCCTTCCTCTGACATTTAGAAACCTGGTCCTTCTATTCATAATGTATTTGTTACGTTACTCAATCCCCACAGTATGGAACTCAACTCCGGGCCAAGGTGAAAACTTGGCCGAGGCCTCCTTGCTGTGCCTCATTTCCTGCTGAACATGCTGGTTGGGCCACAGAAGGACTCAAGGAAGGAGGTAGAAGGAAAAATCCTGGAGAGCTTGGCTTGGGACATGCTGCTCCCCCGGCTCCCTGCAAGTGGCATTACTGTCCTGTCCAGAATAAAGAGCTCTACTTCACCCCACCGCATCCCCAGAGGAAGGGCTCAGTCCACAAAATTTGGTGGCAAAGGAAGAGACTGTTTCCAATGAGGTGGGGGTGATCTCTTGAAGTCTTTTAGGCATTGTGCTAATGTCTCCTCCCCTTGATTAGTTTAATAGTTCTTGCTTGAAAATCTTTGGCTTACAATAGTAATCAGCGTTACTGTTGCTGACGGAAACTAAGTTTAGCTTTCAAAACTGGCTATTAAGGAGTGTGTAATCCAAACTGTATTAATTTGGGTTAGGTTTGATAATATGTGTATACCAGGAAAAAAAAAACCTCTCGAAGTAATAATGGCTCATATAAGATGAAAGACGTTTTACTTTCATGTAAAAGAAAGCTGGGGATAGGTGAACTAGGGTTAGTGTGGCAGGGCCACACCATGGTTTTCTTTTTTTTTTTTTTTTTATTGCTGGGGATTCATTGAGGGTACAATAAGCCAGGTTACACTGATTGCAATTGTTAGGTAAAGTCCCTCTTGCAATCATGTCTTGCCCCCATAAAGTGTGACACACACCAAGGCCCCACCCCCCTCCATCCGTCCCTCTTTCTGCTTCCCCCCCATAACCTTAATTGTCATTAATTGTCCTCATATCAAAATTGAGTACATTTTGTTAAGAATCCAAACTCTTGCTTCTGTCTTACCATGCAAGGTGTGGTTTCCCTCCTCAGGGTCATCACATCATGCTGCCTGGCTTCAGTCTTGATTCCTTTGCAGAAGGAAGAAAGGCATTATGAAACCTACAGGCCTCAACTAGCAGTGGCAACTCTAGGCAAGCGATTTTCCTTAAGTTCTACAAAACACTTCTACTGGTATCTGTCGACGAGGATTTAGTCATAGGGTCCTCAGTAGCTGTGAGGAATGTTGGGCGGTCTTTTTAGTGTATTTCAAGTGACAGTGTGCTCAGCTAAGACTCTATCACTCAGAAGGAAGGATAATGGGTTAGGGTAGGAATTTGCCAATTTTTTCAAAAACTAGTACTGGTCAAGCAATGTTGGAGAGCTTGAAACTCATTGAATGAAAGATAAGGCTCATTCATGGAGAGAATGTACATCCTGGGTATGTACATTTATGAGGTGGGAAGGTTAAATGACAATCCAGTCATGTGCTGCATAAGGACATTTTGGTCAAAGATGAACTACCTATATGATGGTGGTTTTGGACTAATATAATGAAGCTGCCCTATCCAGTTTAAAACATTTCATGTTTTTACAGTTATTTTTCTATGTTTAAATATGTTTGGATACACAAATACTTACCATTTTGTTATGTGCAGTAATTGCCTATAGTGTTCAGTATAGTAATATACTACACAGGTTTGTAGCCTATAGTATTGCCTATAGTATTCATTATAGTAACATGTTATACAGGAGCAATATGCTGTATTATGTAGCCTAGGAGTGTAGCAGGCTGCCCCAACAACAAAATCGCCTAACAACACATTTCTCAGAACGCAGAGTGCATGCCTGCTGTAAGCAGCACATTGCTGTACTAGAAGCTCCTAATCTGATCGGCAGCTGATCTGTACCTAAGTTGATTGACAGCTCTATTGAGTTGTGATGTCCGCTCTTGGTGTCAACGAGTATTCCAATGTACACACATGCTCACTCCTCTCTGGTGGTCATGCGTTCTATGCGAATCATCCACCAGGAACTGTCTGAGAAAGTCTCCTTCTTCCAAGAACAACATTACTCTGAACAACAACCACACATGCCTGTGGTGTACCTATGCAGTAGTGATCACACTTAATATTAAACTAATTATTATAAATTAATTTTAGTAACTATTGCTCCATTGCTTTTGAAGGGATTGGCTTCTTTCTTAGTGAATAGATAGCAGTTTTATCCTATGGTACTTAGATTCTTTATATACATGTATAACTAATGATAGGTTTTTAAATTCCATTTAACATTGTGCTTTCACATCAGGAAGGAGAAAAAGAAAATGAGACAATCATAGATCCGAATAAGGAGATCTATGTTACATGTTTCAATATGATGAAATTTAAAGCTGTGTATGGTGTTTGGCCGTGAGCAGTCACAGAGCCGACGTGCTGGGATGTCCTCATTAAAAGCTGATTGGGGTAGACATCATGGTAAGGATATTCCTTTAGATAGAGGATCTGTCCATTCTGTTCCCACCAGTATTTCAAATGACTCTCAGTTGAGTTATAGAAAGAATTACAGGTATGTTGAGAAAATGCTTCATGGACATAAGAAGTAAAGGTACAGTACATACGTCTGCAGGGTTATGTTCCAAGAAGCCAAGGTGTAATAGTCCCGTCTGCAGAGATATGTTCCAAGACCCCCAGGAGATGCCTGAAACCAGAATAGTACTGAATTTGATTGCGGTTAATTAAAACAGGTTAGGTTAAGCTTTTTTTTTTTTTCCTCCCTCTGAAGTGAAATTGCTAGGAGATATTGGGTTAGCATTTACAGAGTTTTGAAGGGTAAAGATTTACTCAGATACAGCATAGTACAGAAAACATTTGTTCAAAACAGGCTTCTGAAGAAAGAAATAATTCAAGACATGTACAAGACAACAGAGAAATAATCGTTTATAACCTAAGATGAGAAATTTATGCTTCTGAAGGAATGGGATCAACATAGAAAACATTTCAACAAAAATAAGCTGTAAGTAATTATTTTACATATTGGTTTAAAGTACTGTAAATTTTAAAAGTAGTTTTCATATGAAAATATATGATTGAAAATAATAATTTGATGTAATTGGTAAATATTGAACTCCCAAGATTAGATTTATATTAAATAAATATAGAATAAGATATTATTAATAAAATTCTTATTTATATTAAATAAATATAAATAAAGAAGAGAGAGAAGAAAAACTCAATAAATTCCCATTTCAGATAGAGTGAGGTAAGGCAACTTCATATTGCTTTTGATAATAAGAGAAATTATAGTATTTTTATTTGTTTAATCTTAATGTAATTAGCAGCATCTTTTAAAACAGTATGTTTCTTCCACATCACTCTAGTAGATAAATCTAAGACTATATAGTCTATAATAAAATGCAAGAAGTTAAGAGTATAATTAAATGAAAAAGGAAATGTTAAGTGAGAGAACAGTTGTATCAGTGAAAAAATAAACACAAATAGGTTAATACTCCCTATTGCATAGCAACGTTTTCATATTGATTGAAAAAATGGTATTTCAACAACGTGCATCTTATAAAAGGCACATCTGAAAGTAGTGACAGAGGTGATTAAAAAATAAAGGAACAATGAAAGCTTATAGGCAAGTAGAAACAAAGGCAAATGGTGCAGTATTCAATTTCAAAAAAGATAATTCAAGACAAATCATTAAGCAGGATATATGTTTTTATATCAACAAGTAGTTGACAATGACAATATCAGTCATAAATCATTTTAGCAGAATATATAACCTTGAAATAATCCATCTAAAGAGTGATAGAAGTGTACCGAAAACTAGGGAGAAAAAAATAATTGTGGAATATTATAAAAAAGTCAACAAATGAAGCAAATTGTACCTACAGGCCAGATATTTCTATAAAAAATAAATAATTAAAAAATTTGTATACATTTAAAAAATAAAATATTAAGTACACTCATCTAAATTACTACTGGATACGAAATAAAATCCAAACTCAACTTCATACTATTTAGAGAAAATAAAAATGAAGTTATGCCATATCAAAACATGAAATCTATCTAAAGAGCTGCTCAAGAGCAAATTCAGACCTGAGATATGTTCAAACATATAATTAAAAAAAAATCATTGAATTAAGAATTTAACCATTGACCTATGAAAATGAAAAATAAACATTTTTTGAAAGGACTATGGACTAATGGGAAAAGTCTCCCGAAAAGGTAAAAGTATTCTCATTCTAAAAGCTCAAGGGAGAGCATTATGCCAAAAATGATACACTCAGAACTCTGACAATAATTAAGAAATTGTTTGGCTTCCTATCCTATAAGAAGAACAGCTTTTATGTCAAAGGAGTAGAGGGCGAATAAGAAACAATAACCTGGAAAATAGACAAAACAAGAAAATTGATAAATTTAGAAATTGATTACTTATCTGAGGGAAACCCAATAATCCAATGGTTTTTAAAAAATATGGCAAACATAACTTACATAAAAAGGAGAAAGTGAATAAAATCAGTAATGGGAAAATGAATTTAGAAATACATGTTTAAATTACTTTTAATATTAAGAAAACACTGCACACAATTTCACTCTAACAATATTGAAATTGATTATTTTTACTCATCCCAATTTTTCCTATTTCAACATACAATGTATGAATGGAATTCAACTAATCTTAATCACACAGTCTGAATTACACTGCAGAATCTGGATTCCACTTACTGTTTTACTTTTGTCAAATCATTCGCTGTTTTGTTCTTTAATAATAATTTAGTGTTCCATCTGTCTGCTAATTTATCTGTATATTGTCCGTGTTTAACCTCTTTTTTCATACAATGCTATACATATAAGCCTGCCAATATGGCTTTTTTTAAGGTTCCTGGAAGCAGTTTACTAGCTATTAAGGTGGAGATAATTTGGTGTTTTATTGTGAATACTCAAGTACACACTTATTCCTATGAAGTTTCAATACATCAGCATAAATTTACTTGACCTTACAGCTTCCCTAAAATGCGCTATGCCTCGGTGGTGTCAGCCGGGTAGTGGGTTAAAATAAAAGTCTTCGGTGAGACACTGGACCTTCCTTTGAGCTCAGCTTCCCAAAGGCCATAAATAATAAACAGCACATCATAGCTTCTCAATATTTCTAGTGCAGTCATCATAAGGGTTGGCAGTGGAGCAGAGTGTTAGGCAATTAGCAGGCTCTTTGTACCTTCATAGAAACAACATCTGATCCCTGCCCTCTGTGTTCCTCAAAACAGGTGCTGACTTTTCCTGCACTAACCAACCCGGGTAAATTGTAACCTAATATCATTGTAACCTAATATCATCTTCACGGTAAAAACTGATCTGTCCTTCCCTTTTCACAAATATTTGCTAAAGTCCTTTCAATATCTCCTAACTTTAAAAGCTATATGTATACTTAAGCTACATATTAATCATTAAGCTCATGGCAATGGAGTGGTCAATATTACTTTCATAAGAGTGAAAAGTACAATGGGAATTTGAAGCCTATGTAGGGTATTTCTAACTTACTAACACCTGGGATTTTTCTTTTTTTTTTTTTGAGACAGAGTTTTACTATGTCACCCTCGGTAGAGTGCTATGGCATCACAGCTCACAGCAATCTCCAACTCTGGGGCGTAAGTGATTCTCTTGACTCAGACTCCCAAGTAGCTGGGACTGCAGGCACCTGCCATAACACCCAGATATTTTTTTTTGTTGCAGTTGTTTAGCTGGCCTGGGCTGGGTTCAGACCCACCACCCTCAGTGTATGTGACTGGCACCATAACCCCTGTGCTATAGATGCTGAGCCAACACCTGGAAGTATTAAGAATACATTGTTTTTTTCTTTTATAAAACATAAAATTAATTGGTTAACAAAATAGGAATACATCTTTCTTTGATTTACTTGGGCACAGGAATGTCATTTAAACTTCTTGGAACCATTTTTTTTTCTCGTTTGTGAGAATAACATCATATATCTCTTGGATCGTTCCATTTATTATTTATTTTAATAAATAATACTGATAGGTAATAGACTAACATATAACTGTTATTTCTATTGGTGACATCGGAAATGATTCTTGCAGTTGTCTGGAAGTTAAAGTAGGATAAGATCGGAATTGAAGCAACAGGGGAATCCTTAGTCCAGGTATAAGGAAGAGTGTATTAAAAGGTACACGTGTGTGCAAACGCACCGTGTGTAGAAATTACTCCATCCCTGGAGCTTAGGGTGAGATGTACTTAAAGATGAGTCTGGAGACTCATAGAACCTGGGACTTACTGAATTTGTATCATCCCCAAAGCCATGAAGAATCACCACACTAATTTACAAAGGAAAATCAGATAATCTTTGCTTTTTAGAAAGACCTCTCTCTCTGCAGTGAGCAGAAAGTATTGGACGGACTGTTGCCAGGTAGAAGCCTGGATCACACAAATTAGAGAACAGAGGGAGATCAGGTTTAGAGAGGAAAATGGTGAGTTTTAAGTGTCTTATATCACTAAAGATTACGTTCATGTGTGCAGTTGCTGGGGCAATATGACAGTATGGACTTTGGTTGGGAGGTCTTACAATAGCATTGAACATACAGGGTGTAATTAAAGACATGGGACTGGATGGGATTTCTTAAATCCAAGGGATGTGCTCTGGGGAACATTGCTATTAATAGGCAGAGGCTAAAATAGCAATAAAATGATTTATTTTAAATGAAATGATGGAGGAATATAATGTACCTGGACATTAGGTGTCGGATGAATGCTGGCTCACATTGTTTCAAGAGGATGTTTCACTATAGCAGTTTTCATTGGGCAATATATTCCAAGGTTTAAAGAAAACCAAATTAAAAATGATTAATTTTTAAAAGGTTGTTAATTTTTCTCAGGTAATGAGAAGATGAAAGGAAGGTATTCCTTCCTAGCAGAATGCTGGAGGAAAATTCTAGTTTTCTTCTCTGCCATTATCAGGATATGATGTTCACCTGAAATAAAAATATACAGAGAAGAATTTCCAAGGAAGGAGCGAGTTTACTTGGGAATAATATACAAAAGTATTAACAGACTTGCAATTCAGTGCGCACAAGTCAGAGTGCCTTCTAGATGTGTCTGAAGAACACAGAGGAACAGTTGGCTTTTATTAGGGAAAAAGAAGTTTAGAGAAATAGTTTCGAAATAAAATTAATTGGTGCTGGCAGCCTTGAAGAAGCTGGTGAGCTCTGATGGTGGGTGGCCGCAATGACTACATCATTTTTTAAAATTTTAGATTAACAGGAGGGTATAAATGTTTAGGTTACAGTGTTTTCGTTTCTAAGGTAGAGATCAAGTTGTAGTTACAGTCGTTGTGGGTTTTGTGTTGTGGTGGAAAATTATCTCCTGGAACAGGGACCTGACTGCCCTTCCCCATGGCCTCCTGACTCCCCTTTAGTTGGGTGTGACATGGATTTGAAATGGCTTCATTTTGTATAATCAACATTCACAGTGCCTTTTTTAAAAAATCTTTTTCTTCTTCATTGCAAGATGGTTGTTCCAATACTTTCCATTTGCCATTTTCCCGAGGCTTGGCTGAGAAAGCAGGGGTGTCTGTGTTCCTTACCGTGGAAACTGATCACTCATGTATCCCAGGGGCAGGATGAACACCTTAAGTTGTTGTGAAAAGGTGGATGGTAATTAGCAGGTCCAATTAGATTCTCATTTTATCAGGAATTTGAATAGGGAAGGAGGGAGAAAATTAGTGAATTGGTAGCTAGAGGCAAAGTAGAAGATAGAAAGTGGGTGATGTGAGTGGCAGAAGAGAGGAGTCAGGTGCCGGGGCCCCTGCTGTGGGAGGGGACAGATGACGAGATTGTCAGAGCCGCCTGGGCTCCTGAGCTGCTTTTTGGAGCCACGAAGGCCTACAGGACTGTGGCATCTCTTCTTCCTACAGTGTCTGGATGCATTTGTGAATCCCTTGACATTTAAATTATGTGCCTAGGATCCTTATTTCCTTCATTTCCGTGTTCATTCTACCAATTCCATCCTTATTAACTGAAATAATTTGAGTAAGACTCTGTACTTTTTGCAGAAAAGAACACCCCTACCCCTACACACATTTTATTCACTATGTCTTCAACATTCTCTCTGGAAACTAACCAATGATTTTGAGCCAATTTTATAGCCAGTAAAGCATTTATACAATCATGAGAGCAGTCACTCCAAATTTAATGTAAGGAAATGAAATGAAAAGTCTTCTGAAAGTTAGCAAATTGGGAGATTCTCACCAAGGTTAATTGCTTTATAAAAAAGGAAAACAAGGTAACATTCCTATTTTGAAAAACAATAATAAGTACTTGGGAGTATAAAATAATTAATTTACAGATACATTGAAATTTTAGTAAAGTTATATCAAACATAATCAAATACATTTAATACTACGTTAGCAAAGATATTAAAAAGCTGGGAAGTGTAAGTGCCAGTAAAAGGAATTTTAAAGGTTCTTAAACCTTCATAAATTAATCTGTTGTGTTAAGGAAAGAATAAACATGTTTGCACAATGTTGAATAAATGGCATATATGCAAAATTAAATTTTTCTGAATAAGTTCTTTGTCAGACTGTACTTTATCTTTCCTAGATGTAGGATGACATGGCAAACCAGAAAATACACTGGGAATTACAGCACATATCTTTCAAGTGTCAGAGATTTGCAAAGACACCAGGAAATAGATTTGTGAGTGACATTTCAAACTATTGGCTAGTAGGTGGTCAGAAGTCACCACAGCCAAATTGTTGCCATCCTGTTTTGTCCTTTCTTTCTCCCTCAGTATGTGTGATCTGATCCCATTGAATCTAATTGCATATTGCATCCTTTATCTTTTAATTTTTTATATCAAAATATTCATGGAGTATAAATGTAAGTCAGGGTGTTCAGTGTTCCCATCACCCAAATACCATTCATTGTACTTGAGAGGTAGGTTTTCACCCTGCCCTCCTTCCCGTCTTCCCTTTCACTGATTTCCCATGACCTTTACTTCTTTCTGGGCCCATATGGGCCTGCTGATTAGTTCTAAACTGTTAGAGTGTACATGTGATTTTCGTTTTTCCATTCTTGAGATAGGATAATGGTCTCCAGATTCATCCAAATTGCTGTAAAATATATTCATTCACATAATTTATGGCTGCATTGTACTTACTCCATTGTGTGTGTGTGTAGATGCCGTATTTTGTTAATCACTCATGAATTGATGGGCACGTGGGTTGATTCTACATCTCTGTGGTTGTTAATTGTGCTGCATACACATTCTGGTGCAGGTGTCTTTTTAGGACTTCATTTCCTATTGGTAAATACCCAGTAGCCCACTATTGGGCTGGATTTCTGGGTCAAATGGTAGTTCTAATGTTTTCAGTTCTTTGAGAAATCTCCATAATGTTTTCAGTTCTTTGAGAAATCTCCATACTGTTTTCAGTTCTTTGAGAATCTCCATAATGTTTTCAGTTCTTTGAGAAATCTCCATAATGTTTTCAGTTCTTTGAGAAATCTCCATACTGTTTTCCAAATGAGTTGTACTGATTTGCAGTCCCACCAGCAGGGTGTAAGCGTTCCTTTCTCTTTGTATTCATCAATTGTTTAGGGGCTCTTGATAGCCATTCTGACATGGGTAAAGTTATATCTCCTTGTGATTTTAATTTGCATTTCCTTGATGGTTAGTCATTTTGAGCACTTTTCATATATTTGTTGGCCATTTGTATTCTTCTGGAAGGTGTTCGTGTCTTTGCCCACTTTTTAATGGGGTTCAGGTTTCCTTGCTCATTTGTTTGAGTTCCTTGCAGATTTGGACCTTAGACCTTTTGCGAATATTTTCTCCCACATTGTAGTTTGTCTGTTCCGTTGAGTATTTCCTTGCCTGTGCAGAAGCCTTGTAGCTAATCAAGTCCCATTTATTTATTTTTGTTCTTGCCATAACTGCCTTTTGTGGTCTTAGTCATAAATTCTTTGCATAGGCCAGTATCTCGAAGAATTTTACCTACATTTTCTTCTAGAATTTTTATGGTTTTGTGCCTCACATTTAAGTCTTTTATCCACCTTGAATTACTTTTTGTAAGTCAGAAGAGATAGGGGTCCCATTTCAGTCTTCCGCATGTGGCTATGCAGTTTGCCCAGCACTGTTTTGGGAATAGGGCTTCTTCGATCCAGTGCGTGTTGTCGTCTGCTTTGTTGAAGATCAGCTGGCTGTAGATAGATGGATTTATAGCTGGATTCTCTGTTCTATTCCATTTGTCTGTGTCTCCATTTCTGTACAGGACCATGCTTCTTTAGTTACAATAACCTGGGGGTATAGTTTGAAGTCTGGTGATGTGATGCCTCCAGATTTGTTCCTTTTGCTTAAGATTGTTTGAGCTATCTGGGCTCTTTTATGGTTTCAAAAAAAACAAAAACCCATAGAATTATTTTTCCGTCATCTGTCACTTCTTTCATCAGAGTTTTATTTTTCTCCTTGTAAAGATCTTTCACCTCCTTGGATAAATATGTTCCTAAGTATTTTATTTTCTTTGTAACTATTGTGAAAGGTATTGAGTCTTTGATTTGACTCTTAACTTGACTGTTATTAGGATGTAGACATGCCACTGATTTGTGTATGCTGATTTTGTGTGTTTCTCATGTGTCTTTTGGGTGGAGCACCTGTACCATGTGTGTTGAGTGACTGTTGACAGGTGAGATGCTGTCTTGTTAATCATATTGGGTAGTGGCTTATTGTTTTCTTGTCCTTCTTGTGCTGTGAGCTTTAGTTTTGGGTGATTTCACACTGGTGGGTATCCACCATGGTGATCTATGTATAATGCTTTCCTGAGAATTTCCTGTAGGAGAGGCCTTATTATCACAAATTCCCTTAATGTTTGTTTGATTTCATGACTGTCTTAAAAAAAGAAAATTGTATTGGTAATTCTTTTAACATTTGCTATTTAGTGAAGTTTATGTGTCCCCCTGAAATTTGTTTGTTGAAACACTGATCCCCAATTTGGTGGTGTTAAGAGGTAAGGTCTTTGGAAGTGACTAGGTCATAGGACCAGAGCCCTTGTGAATTACATTAGTGCATTTATAACAGAGGTCCAAGAAAGGGCTCTGCGTCTTCCACCCTGTAAAGCTAGAGTGATAGCAGAACGATCTGTGAGGAAGGGATCCCTCACCAAACATTGAATCTGTCAATGCCTTGATCTTGGACTTCTCAGCCTCCAGAATTGAGAAATAAATTCTCGTTGTTTATGGGCCAGTTTTGTTATTGCAGCCTCAGAGGACCGAGGGACCAGTCCTAAATGTTTGTAGACATGGCAACGTATTTCTCTAGCTCTCTCCTCCTGTCTGTCTGTCTCTCTGTTTCTGTCCTTTTTGCTCTCTCTCTTTTCTTCCCTTCTCATTATTTCTCATTCTGACTAAAATTTAAATGTGGATTTTTAGAAGTATTTTTCTTTAAGTCAGAAAATGAAATTGTCTGGTAAGAATGATAATGACATAGTGTCCGATTTCAGTTAAGGTAAATCTCCTTCTATTTGACCAAACTGGTTTGGCTACTAGGTTTGACTTGATTGATCAGATTACTGGAGAAAACATATGTAAGTCAGGCAAACAATGGGCATCTATCTGCCTCATAAAAAAATTGTCAATGTTTTGGTCTTTGAGCTGGTTTAAAGGGTGTTTTTTTAAATAATATTTTGCTTATGTAATCTCTGTTTAGGTACTCTGTTTTACATAAATATTAGATTGGTTCAGGTCATCCAAAAATGAAGAAGAAATAGTTCCTAGTCCCTGACAACTTAGTCCTCTCTGGGGAGAGAAATGAGATCAATATACCACGTGTAAGGCAGAAATCCAACCACACTCGCCGTTGTCAGCAGTGGCTGTTTTGGAGCATGCTAGGCTGCAGGCGGACAGGAGAGACTCATTGTACATTATCTAAATAGAACTGGTCTTGAACTCTGTTAGGGTCTTCAAAAAAGCAGCTCAAAGGTAGAGCTTTGAGATAGATAAATGGGCTGAACAAATCATGTAGTTAAGAGTTACTCAAAAGGAACCACTAAACTCTCCTATGCCCAATAGCCAGCTGAGAAATGCCATCTGATTGTTTAGCATCTAACTTTGTATGTCCCCAACCTCTGGCTCCCAGTGCCAAATCTGATCTTTCTTCAGTTTCCCTTTGGTTCAGAAAATGACACCTTTGTACAACCAGTTGCATGCGCCAAACGTTTACTTGTTCTTTGCTTCTCTCTTCCTGCCAGTCCCATATACAAACCACCAGCAAGTTCTTCTGGCTTTATCTACATAATATTTTCCTATTTCTTCATTTGTTTTTGCCCTGGCCACCATCTCCCTAGGCCAGTCCGTGATAACTCACTTGGATGACCTTCCACCTTTGCGGAAGGCCGTTTGCTTCTCAGCATGCACAGTAATGTTTTTAGTCTTTCCATCAGGTCATATCATTGCTCCACTGAAAAGCTAAGTGGCTTCCTGTTACATTTGGAGTTAAATGTAAACTCCCTCCCAAACTCCTTAAAATGTCTGCTAAAGCCATGCCTGATCTGCACTTTGCGAACCTCACCTACCTCATTCCCAGGTTGCTCCCAATACGTCGCTTTGATCTTCCTCCTTTTCCCTGGTCATGCTTGTTCCCTACCTCAAGCTCTTCTTTTGGTTGGTATTTTCCATTCCCAATACTTTTTTCTGGTTATTTTCACGGCTAGTTCCTCCTTATTCAGATCTCTGCTCAAATGAGCCTCAAAGAAATCCTCCCTGGCCATCCTAACTAAAATATTTTTTCCCAACTGTCTACTACAAAGCTTGCTTTTATTATTTTAATGGAATTTTTTTTTTTTTGCTTTGAAAAATTATCTTGCTAACTTATTTGTTCTCTTATTTATTTTCCATTTTTCTCCCACTGACAGTAAAGGGGCATGAAGGCAGGAACTTCGTCTGTCACATTCAAAGTCCCACCCCTAGCTCTGAGCACCTGGCACCTTGGAAACTTTTACCATCGATGTTTGGTAAATAAATGATTGAATGAATGAGTGAAAAAACTTACAAAGGAAGAAATGATCATCAGGTACTATCACAATTTAGCCAAACCAGGCTGTGCCAGAGTAACCTAATTATCTTTGGAAGCAGGTTTTGCTAGACCTAAAGATTCGGGTAGAGCTGTAGATGCAGGAGATATGGATTTCAAAAGAAAAAAGTAAAATGAAAAATATTGTAAAGCACACACACACAAGATAGAGGAATGTAAATGAACTTTGCAATTGTTTGGATTCAAGTTGCTCTGTGCTTGAACATAATATTTTGCCAGGATTAAGTGAGTTTCTGTTATAAGTGAGGTACTTTATGAGGTCTGAAGCATTCAGTACATTCTTGTATAACACAAGACTTTTGAATCTAGTTTAATAACACTCAGATTGAAAAACATACTGATAAATTAAAAGGATTCTTTACATTTAACAAAAAGTGAATAAGGACGAAAAACATCCTGCAATGCTGACTGCATTAAGGGTTTAAATTAAACATAACAATATCAAGAAAAAAATTATCTGTCCGTGGGTGTTAGGCCAACTCTCAGTTTAAGATTAGTCTGTGATAGGATGTAGCTCTTCAACATTTCTCAGTTGCCTAAGTAGAAGTGTATATTCTGCCCAAAACAAAGAAATCTTGTCCTGAGAGGCAGAAAATAATAACAAAGGCTAGAAGTATAAGGGGTATATTTAAATATCAAATTAGGATTCACTTTCCAGCAATCAGACTATTTTTGGAGAAACATGTACCAGTATTCATTGGATTACCCTTTCACTTGAACTTGTAAAGATGCTCCACACTTTTTATATTATATTCTATAGTTTACAGATGAAGATTTTCAGGAGAGTGTGGTTTGCTTAATCTTTCAAAGATGAATCTGTAAAGAGAGTCATCTTTGATACCCACCAGAGAATCTAGAAATATGTAGTCATTGTAAACAAAGTAATGAAGCAAGAGAACCCCCTTGTGGCCAGAGAACATTTATTCCAAAATAGGACTTTAGAACTTTAAATAGTTGGATTTTAAAAATCTCAGACCCAGTACCCTTGAATCGTGTGTTAATTATACCATATTCATTAATTTTACCTAATCCTGTTTATTTTTGTTTGCTTTTCTCTCTTTTTAAAAAACAATTCAGTAAAGCTTAACAAACAGGAAAGAGTACATAGGTGTGTTCAATTGGGACACTTCATTGAGCTGAGTGATGAATCTGACAAATAAAACACAAAAGGAAAAAGACATGAACACATCGCTATATTGTGAATAGATTTATGCAAGTATCATAAAATGTTATTTTTTTTTTACTTAAGATTTATTAGCCTAAGAGATTACTTTTTCCTCACAATCTACAAACATGGGAAATGTACATTCAATGAATGATGTGTTGAAAATACAAAGCGTAAAAGAGAGGGCACACCTCAGCTATTTTCTTTTGTATAGAATTAAATCGCTGGTTGGTGGTGCCTGTGGCTCAGTGAGAATTAAATCGCTGGAAGGAAGCCAAGAAAGATACACATCTAACCTCCCGTTTCTGGATGAATAGCCCTTAAATTGTTAATATTTGTTAATCAAATTATTTTTGAACTTAGATTTATTTAGTTGCCAGCCAACCAATTTTAGTTTGTTCTGTTTTCATAAGGAAACGTGATACGGTGCCTTTACAGAGATTATAAATCTACTCTACTTTTTATTAAAATTGGTGAACTAGTACCCATCATATTATCTACCTGAACATTTCTTTTTTTTTAAATTTTTTTATGTTAAATCATAGTTGTGTACGTTAAAGCAATCATGGGGCACCATACAGTAAAATGTTCTAAAGAAAAGAAAGGGTATGCTCAGAAAAATGAAGACGGTGATTAGCTTTAAAAGGGAACGAGCTGGGAACAGTGAGAGGTCCACCTGGTATTTCTTCAGGGGCTAAATGTGTGTTTTTAACTGGCAAATAGTGTAATGGGTATTTGCTTTACAATTATTTTAAAGTTTTACATATATATTTTATGTACTTTTTTGTATAAGATATATTTTATAATTAAAACAGAAAAAAGGGAGTTCTATACTAAATTGGGAATTAGAACTGGGTCTCAATCCCATCCCTATCCTCCCTCACATTTTATGACCTTTTAAAAGTCTCTAATTTCCCCATTTTGCAGTAAGGATGCCAGCATCAGGATGGCAGCCTGCTTTTGGGTCTTGGTGTTTTCTTGACTGAAGATTGGATCAGACACAAGAAAAGTGTCAATTCTAGCTTCTTGGTGAACTGTTATCCTAGTTCTTTGGCTCCTTGCTTGGAAAAAAAATCACAAGCAAAACCAGGATGATGGAGTGACCACAGGCAGAAAGCTATTTTACACGAGCTACTTTTTTTTTTTTTTTTTTTGGCAGAGTCTCACTTTGTTGCCCTGGGTAGAGTGCCATGGCATCATTATAGCTCATAGCAACTTCAAACTTCCTGGCTCACATGATGCTCTTTCCCCAGTCTCTTGAGTAGATAAGACTACAGGCACCCACTACAATGTTTAGTTAGTTTTCCTATTTTTAGTAGAGATGGCACCTGGCTTTTGCTCAGTCTGGTCTTGAACTTGTGAGATCAAGCAATGCACCAGCCTTGGCCTCCCAGAATGCTAGGACTACAGGCATGAGCCCCAGTGCCCTTGCCACCAGTAGATTTTTATTGTGGAACAGAACGGGGGGTGGGGTGGGGGTGAGGGTAAGGGGGCAGGGGTTGAGATTGAGACTGATACTTCTGGGATTCTCTGGTTGTTTTCTATTATTGGCCTGGCCCAGAGGTGGGCTTTTAGGTGTGGGATGTTATCAGATGATTAACAGGTGCTGCTAAGATTAACAGGTGCTGCTAAGAGATGCTGCATCTGCATCTCTCTGAGAGTCCCGGGGGGGGGGGGGTGAATCACAATGTAGCTAATGATAATTAGCTTAAGGTTAGTCTGGGTCACTTTCCAGACCCTATTAGCCTGAGCTAGAGAATTTCCAGGGCGGTAAGGCGTTGCCTCCTTCTCCCAGGTGTAGCAGTTGTTGGGATAGGATTAAGGATGGGAAGCACTGAGGTAGAGTGCTGCCCCTCGTCCTTCCCCGAGGAGGGGGAGGAATTGCTCCAGGAAAGCATCAAAGCAGGCTGCCCTGCCTTGTCCCTCCCTAGAAGAGCCGGAGACCCTAGCTATTTACCTAACAATATCAGTTTATTCACAGGTATATTGTAAGAATAAAATTAGATAATATACTTAACTAGATTATCAGTGCCTTTACTTACAAACACAAGCTCAGGTGCTAACTGGATGCTGCCAATCCTCTATAACAACACACATAACTAGGCCTATTATTTTATTTTATTGTAATTCAAAACAAAGGTTAGACTTGATAACTCACAAGAAAATGAAAGAGACTGAAGGCTGAATTATTAATTGATGTTATGATTTTTCTTTTCTTGTTTGAATATGTAGTTTTAAAGAAAATACACCTTTGGCTTCAAGAACGTGTATCTCGAATAAGTTCAAAATTTGAAGTAGCAATAGAAACTTACTAAATGGCGTGGTCATGTGTGCCCCCTACTGGTCAATTCTCTACCAAAAATGGAGAGAACGCACAAGAATTCTGAAGTTGGAGTAAAAACTACTAATGCTTCTAATTCTTAACGAAAAGCCATCGCAACAGGAAAATTTTTAACTGTGTAATTTTGTAAATATTTAAATTAAATTTTTAAATCGAATTTAAGAATTCAATATTTAAATGGAAGATAATTTACTTCTGGTGTTGGATGTATGATAGTGTAGGGAAGATGAGTTGATTAGGTACCGGCAGGTGCCCTGTTATCTTAAGTAACCATAATTGAGCAGTATGACGTAATTCTTATGTAATTAGTGCTTAACTCGGAGGCACCATTGTTCCGGCGGCTAAATGGGCTCTGAGACTTTCCACCTGTGCTTGCCGGCCTGCTCCTATGAGCTGAAGAAAGCGAGTGTTACAGTTACTTTTGGTTCCTCCGTGTTTCTTTGGTCTGTAGGAGCCTGTTGTGAACCTCCCCAGCTTCAACCTCTTGACTACAGATGGCATTTGTAAGTGCTCCGTTTTGTGTTACATTCTGCTATTTCTGGTATAATCTCAAACTTATTATTCACGTACATTTGCACTTGAATGAAGCTTGTCAGTGTGGAGACCAGATGTCAGGTCCCTGAGTTCCCTGGTTCTGGGTATCCAGTACTGAAGAATGGTTACTGGTGCTGAGCTAACAGAGTAAGTGGGCAGACCAAGCAGCCTTAAGCTGGCAAAGTGCCAAAGGTTATTAACGCACAGTACATTCCAGAGAACCCTGTGAGCCGAGGCGACCCCGAGTTTAACAAGATTCCTCCTTTTATGCTGATTCCCTCATTTTATGCTAAACTGGGGGTGAAATATTCACTTTTCTTGGAAAGGGGTGGAGAATCCCCTAAATTGGGAATCCTCCCTTTTTCTAGCTTTATAAGATAATTTCCAGGGTGGCCATAGTACTTGTAAATGGTCCTGGTGCTGGTGGGTGTGTTTACTATGCTAATGAGGGCAGGTCATTTAGGGTCAATACTACCTCCATGGTGCTCATGCTCGTCATATAGAAGAATTAATTCCAGATGCATAAAGACTTTAATGTAATAGTTTTCAGTCCCACCAACAGTATAAAAATGTTCCCTTCTCTCCGTATCTGTGCCAGCATCTGCATCTTGGGACTTTGTGATGTGGGATAATCTTATGAGGATTATGTGATATCTCAGAGTGGTTTTGATTTGCATTTCTGTGATGATTAGGGATGATGAGCATTTTTTTCATGTTTGTTAGCCATTCTTCAATCTTCCTTAGAGAAGATTTGGTTCATATCTGTTGCCCAGTGATATATGGGATTGTTGGTTTTTTTGTTGTTGTTGCTCAATCTGAGTTCTCTGTAGGTCCTAGTTATCAAGCCTTTGTTAGATTCATAATATGCAAATATCTTTTCCCATTCTGAAAGTTGTCCTTAGCTATGTAGAAGCTTTTCAGTTTAATTAAGTCCTATTTGTTTATTTTCATTGTTGTTGCAATTGCCATGGAAGTCTTCCTCATAAAATTTTTCCCCAGGCCAACATGTTCAAGATTTTTTTCCCACACTTTCTTCCAGGATTTTTATTTCATGCCTTAGATTTGAATCTTTTCTCTATCTTGAATCAATTTTTGTAAATGGTGAAAGGTGTGGGTCCAGTTTCTGTCTTTTACATGTGCTTATCCAGTTCTCCCAGCACCATTTCAGCCTCTTTGGAAAGCAGTATGGAGAATCCTCAAAGAACACAAATTAGATCTCCCATTTGACCCTGCAATCCCACTACTATCTACCCACAAGAAAAAAAATCCTTTTATCATAGGGACATTTGCACTACATTATTTATCACAGCTCAATTTACAATTGCCAAGATGTGGAGACAGCCTAAGTTCCCATCAACTCAGGAATAGATTAGCAAATTGTGATATATGCATACCAGGGAATACTATTAAGCCACAAAAAAGATGATAACTTCACATCTTTTGTATTGACCTGGAAGGAGTTGAAACAAATTCTTCCTAGGAAAGTATCACAAGAATGGAAAAACAATTATCCAGTGTACTCAATACTAATATGAAACCAGTAGATGATTTAATCCATGTCCACATAGGAGAAAAATTCATTTCAATTCAAGTTGGGGAAAGGAGAGAGTTAGGGAGGCAGAGGGGAGGTAGAATGCTCCTGCTGAATGGACATGGTGTAGGGGTATTTGACACACCTTTTAAGTGTGGAACATAACTACAAGAGGGACTTTATCTAACAAATTCAAATATTTTGACCTGGTTGTTTGTCCCTTCACATTAACCTGAAAAAAAAAAAAGACTTTAATATATTGTCTTTTATAGTCATGACTTTTTTATAGTCATGAAACTATAAAAATTTCAGAAGAAAGTGTAGAAAAAATTCTTCTACACATCAGCCTAGCAAAGAATTTATGACTAAGATCCCAAAGGCAATTATGGCAACAACAAAAATAAATAAAACAAAACTTGATTAAATTAACAACTTTCTTCACAGGAAAGAAATAACAGAGCAAACAGGAAACTTTCAGAATGGAAGAATATATTCACAAGCTATGCATTTGATACTGCTAATATTCCAGAATCTACAAGGAACTTAAATCAACAAGAAAAAAATCCCATTAAAAAGTGGGCAAATGATATAAGCTTAAGTTTTTCAAAAGAAGATTGACAAATGGCCAAGTTATGTAAAAATGTCACCATCCATCAAGGAAATGAAAATGAAAACCACAAGCAGACATCATCTTATGCCTGTCAGCATAGTTTTTAAAAACTCCAAGAACAGTAGATGGTGGTGTGGATGCAGAGAGAAAGGAACGCTGTTCATTACTGGTGGGACTACAAATTAGTATGACCTCCGAGACCGAGGTTCCTAACCCCTGGGCTGTTGTCCAGTACTCATACTGCAGTCTGTTAGGAACTGGACTGCCCAGCATCATGTCTGGAACTCCCCCTCCTGTCCTATCCCATTGGTGGAAAATTGTTGTAACAGGAAACCAGCTGCTGGTGCCAAAAGTTTGGGGACTGCTGCTCTGTAGAAAGCATTAAGGAGATTCCTCAAAGAACGGAAAGTAGACCTACTGTTATATCCGGCAGTCCCACTACCCAGAGGGTATCTACCCAGAGGGCAAGAAGTCATTTCATGAAAAAGACTAGCACACAAATGTTTATTGCAGCAGAATTCACAGTTTCAAAGATGTGGAATCAAACTAAGTGCCCACAAATTCGTGAGTGGATTAACAAAATGCGATGTGTATCACACACACACACACACACACACACACACACAACCATATACCATGTTGTACTACTCATCCATAAAAAGAAATGAATTAATGTCTTTTGTAGCAAGCTCTCTAGTCCTGGAGAATATCATTATATATGAAGTGTCTCAAGAAAGGAAAAGTAAATACTGTCTAATAATTTGGAAGTAATCAGCGAGCACACCTTGGCACAGAGAGAAGTAAGTCAATAAAAATCAAAAAAGAGTAAGTGGGGAGGAGAGAAGGGTTTAACCCACACAACAGGGGACACTGAATGCTTGTTGGGTGATGGGCACACTAACAGCGCTAACTTAACTATCATAAAAGGTGTCTGGTATAAACACTGCCTTATATTTCTAAGAAATAAAAGTGTTGTAAAATGGAATAGATCTAAATGTATTAGGAAAGATGAAAAACACTTTGTCCATGGGCGGCGCCTGTGGCTCAAGGAGTAGGGCGCCGGTCCCATATGCCGGAGGTGGTGGGTTCAAACCCAGCCCCAGCCAAAAAAAAAAAAAAAGAAAAACACTTTGTCCCACACTAGAAATTTCACTTATATGTGTAGAAATGACACAATACCTATGTGGAAATTGACTACTGTAGTATCTATTATTTATAGGCTGGATAATTAAATTACCAGATGTTTTCAGTTAATCTGTGTATTAGAGGTATTTCCCCAGGCCCTAATAGCCCAAGTGGGTAATGAAGCAAATAATATGGATTGAAATAGTAATGCCAGTCAACTCCCCTTTCCCCCCACAAACACAAGTCCACACGCATGCTTTTCTTTGGATTTTGTATAGCAGAGTCAACTTTTTCTTTAAAAGTTTTAGCCCTAGTTACATTTTCTGGAACTTGACCTGCTGGAGCTTTGACTCTGGGGTTCTTCTCCGCAAATGTAGACAGCACTATTCCCTGACTCCAGTCTTCTGTGGATCCTTCCCTCTGGGGACTCTGAAGAGTCACCCTGTCTAAGGCTGTGAGCTGCTCTCAGAGGCCCCTGCCTGATGCGGTCTGCCTCCATCCGCATCTCAGGGACATGGCACATAGTTTATCTCTATAGAAGCACCAGGGAGAACTTCTGGGCACTCAGAGATGGTAGTGTAACCAAGTTTGAGCTCATGCTTGCCCCAAGACAGTAAATTGAGAAATAGGGGATTGGGACAAGGAAAGCCCCACTTTTATTTGGAAAGCCAGAAAACGGAGACGATAGTGGCCCAATGTCCCAAAGTAGCATCTTGGGTTAGCATGAAGGCTCCTTTTCATCTTAAGGGAAAGGGGAGGAAAGTGGGTTGCAAGAGGTAATCGAGGACCACAGACATCTGGTTGTGAGTGAGGGGCTGAGGAGGACATAAAACTTCTTTGCTGTGGCCAGTTAACTTTGGAGGACAAAGGTCAGGATGTTCCTAACAATTTTTAGCATACCATTGTTACTTGTGTGCATACTTTTCTTATTTCCCTGGAGTGAGTGAGTTTTGGGAAAGGGATAGTTGTGACCTTGTGCAGAGTTTAGCAGAAGCTTTTCACCTGAAGGATATCACCACAGGCGTTCAGAAGCAAATGGAAGTATGCTGAATGTCCCTTCATTGTCACAGTAGGAAAAGAACTTTCTCCCTCAGGCCTGGGGTGGGTGAAGCTAAAATAGATTTTGCCTTCACTCTTTTTGGAGACTCCATCATCACTGGTGCCAAATTTGTTTACACAAATACATTGAATTTTTTAAGAAGATTGTTTTCTTCTTTTAAATACAGAGAAGGCTTCTGTCTGACTCATTTTCAAGAGTAAGAAAGTTGTGGCCACCTTTATAAGTGATGTGGGTGCAGTTTCACTAGCACAAATGTTAGGTTGGTTGGTATTGGCAGATAAGCTTCAAACTACATTATTTCTCAGTAACGTCAAAGGATAAACATCCCAGTATTCTGGAAAGAGATGATTTACCCGCTCAACAACATTCTTTATTAAAAAATCCATATGGTATGGACTATGTACATGCCTTAGGAAGGTCAATTTTGTAGCAGGTTTGACTACAGTGATTACTGGAGTGGTCAGGCAGTTCCTTCAGGGACGTGGATTGGGGTGCGTGAGCGCCCAGCTTGGATTAAAAAGATGCAATCTGACTGCATCATAACAATGCCAAGGACAGTCATTTCAACATACAGACCTTTGCCACTCATTCCAACATCACGGTATCTAGAAATTTTGGAATTACTCTTGTAGTCTCTGCAAACTTAAGATACTCGCTCAGAGTCTCAGTCTCTGGGTTTTGGAGGCTCAGTTATCTGTAGTTCTAATATTTCTTTCTTCTCCCCAGGAGTATTTTGTTTTTAAAACATTTAGCTCTGATCTTGGGCTACATTTTCTATGCTTTCCACATGCAATGAAAATATGCCACCCTAAAAATCACATACCTGGTAAACAAAGTCACAAGGAGGGACTCCGATTTGTGTTTTAAAAAATTGATTCTTTCCATCCTTCATGATTCTGATTCATGAGCTTCTCCACCCTGCAGTACACTGTTCCAGATTTAAGAGTCAGAGGAGGGTGGCACTAAAATGGGACACTGGAAGCCCAGATTCAACATTTTGCTCTATTGTAAAGTAGCCCTGTGATTTGAGGTTAATTTCTTTACTTCTGTAAGACTCAGGCTTTTTATTTGTGTAATAAGGATAATAAGGAGTTTGAGCTTCATGAGACTAATTTTAAGCTCTTTTACAGGCTTGAAATTCTGATATTACAATCATAAAAATTCGGTTGTAAATATTTGCAAATACAGGATAAGCAGTTAAAACTCTGTCAAGTAAAAACCTCTAACACGTAGGGTTCTAAGGGATATAGCTTGATTTTAAAAGTATTTTTGATGAACTGGTGGTGGAAAAAAACGTAAGAAAAGACACCAGCAACTTGTAAGTGGTCTTTCTTTGACTTTTGCTTCAACTTTCTCCTAGTTTTCTGTTCAAAACACGTTTTATCACCATTTGGAGCCAAGTAGTATCCAAGTAGGATAAAAAAACCCCTCATGTTTATTCTGTCTGCTTTCACACTTCATTTAAAACTACCCAATGTACCGAATATCTGTAATTTGTCCCAGTTTATTATCTGTGGGCTCCAACAACAAGACTGTACATCCAGAGAAGTGACAGCACCATTTTGTTACTTCAACAAGCCTAGGTCTGTGTGAACAAGAAGAGACGAGTTCATAATGAGCAATGAGACCTGGGTGGTGGGGACGAGAACGACAGACCCAACAGAGAGTAAGAAAGATGGAGGAGCATTGGGAGAGAGGTGGGCTGGGCGGCTGGGAACACAGCCGCACTGAGAAGGGACTCTCTTAGCACAGGCCTGGGCAGCCTCAGCAGTGACCACTGATTAGGATGATGGCTATGTGTCTGTATTCATTGCTAATTTCAAATATGGATGAATAATTTTTTTTTTTTTGCCGTCAGCCACAAAATGAATCTGTTTCATGAAGAGTCTATATAAGTTGTAAAGCCACAATATATTAACTGTGTTGTTTTCCCGGCACAATATTTATTATAACATATTTATAAAATAGTTCATAAATCATATAAATATATACGCTAATGGTTTTTTCAAAGTAAAAGAAGCCTAGATTATTATCAAATCTGAAATGCCTCTGTTGTGTCTCCTCCCATGCATGACCCCCCTTTTCCCATTATTTTGATTTCTATACTCTCGATTAATTAAAGGCTTTATACTTTATGTGACTAGCCTCCTGTTTTCTCTCTTCTGTGTCTGGGTTCTTTGGCTCAACATTATTTTAATTTTATGTCTATTGCAACCCCATGTGACATCACGCAGTTAACAGTCCCTCAGATACCCTAATTATGCTATGTGTTACCCTTCATTTCTACTGGTGCTCTTCAAAGTAGGAACCCCATTCGTTTTTATAATATGACATGATTCTCTGCCTTTCTGTACTTTGGTCTTATGAGACATAATATATTCTTAATCGTGATTAATAAATTAATTCAAATGATTGCAATTGAAGACATTCAGAGAGAAGGAAATAAAATGAGCAAGTGGTGAGGAGGAATGAGGAAAGCCTGAAGAGTAAAATGAAGAGCCACAGCAATTAGAGTCTCAGCATCAGGGTAATTTTCTCTGTTTATGCTTTGAATCTTGCCAGTGCTCCCATCTTGCTAATTATGTTCAAGATTTTGTTGGAGGCGCTTTTCTCCGTGAACTGCCCAAATCTTGCCAAATTGCCCTTTGTGTTTCATTAGCGATTCTTTGTTAGCTGATTTTCTTATCCTTCTATTTTTTATTTCACAGAATTTAGAGGGTAATATGTTTTTTGTTGCACGGGTAATGTGTGTCCTGGTGAAGTCAGAACGTTGAGTGTAGTGCACTCATCACTAGAACAGTGTGCACTGCACTCGATTGATGGGTTTTATCCATCTTTCCCCCTTCTCGCGCCCTCTTTTATAGTTTCCATCATCAATGACTTCTCTTTATGACCAGACAGTGTATGTCCTTTATTTAACTCCCACTTTTCAGTGAGAACATGTGGTGTCTGTTTGTTTTCCATTTCTGAGATATTTCACCTAGGGTAATGGTCGCTAGTTCCATCTCAGTTGCCACAAGACAATATTTCATTCCTTTTTATGGCTGAGTAGTATTCTGAGGTATATCTATGGGGGTGGCAGCAAAATGCACACACATTTTAAGAAAATAAAAACTGTATTAAAATTGTAGTACTCAATATATACTCATAACAAATGATGAATACAGGGTACATTGAGTGTCTCTTGTAATTGCAGAATTCAAACTTGAGCATTATAAATTTAATACAGTGTTTTCTTTCTTAAAATGTGTATACAGTTTTTGGCACCCTGTGTGTGTGTGTGTGTGTGTGTGTGTGTGTGTGTATAACCACATTGTTTTTACCCACTCCTCATCAGTTGATTCCATATCTTTGTAATTATGAATTATGCTGTAATGAGTAGTTCAGGTGTCTTTTTAATAAATAGACTTCTTTTCCTTTGGGTAAATACCCAGTAGTGGAATTGCTGGATCTGATGATAGATCTACTTTTAGCTCTTTGAGGAATCTCCATACTGATTTCCATGGTGGTTGTACAAGTTTATATTCCCACCAACAGCGTGTGAGCCTTCTCTTTTCACTATAATGATGTCAACATTCATTGTTTTTTGACATTTTGTGCTTCTGACAGAGGTAAGATGGTATCTCAATGTGGTTTTAATTTGCATTTTCCTGATAAGTATTAATGTTCAGCTTTTAAAAATATGTCTATTGGTCATTTGTCTATCTTCTTTTGAAGAATGTCTATTATGTCTTTTTGCCCACTTTTTTTTTTTCTTTGAGACACTCACTGTTGCCCAGGCTATAGAGTGATGGTATCAGCCATCAGCTTACTGCAACCTCAAACTTCTGGGTTCAAGTGATCCTCCTGCCTCAGCTTCTTGAGTATCTGGGACCACAGGGGTCCACCAGAATGCCCGATTAATTTTTCCCCCTATTTTTAGAAGAGATGGGGTCTCATTTTTACTCAGGTTGTTCTCTCAAACTCCTGAGCTCAAGTGATCCTCCCACCTTGGACTTCCCGAGTGCTAGGATTAGAGGTGTGAGCCACGGCACCTGGCCTGATACCCTTTGATGGGATCATTTATTTTTTTCTTATTGATTTGTTTGAGTTCTTTGTAACTTCTTGATATTAGCCCTTTGTCAAATGTATAGTTTGTGTTTTTCTCCAATTCTGTAGGTTGTCTATTTACTTGGTTGATTATTGCCTTTGTGGTGAAGAAACTTTTTAGTTTAAATTCCATTTATCCATTTATTTTTGCTGTTTCTGTATTTGTTTTTAGAGTCTTACTCATAAATTCTTTGCCTACATTGAAGTCTAGGAGAGTTTTTCCTATGGGTTCTTCTAGAAGTTTTTTACTTATCTTTGTATTCTAATGAATGTTCAGCCATGTGATTTATCTTTGAAAAGAAAAAAAGCTTTTACCATGTACAAGCTTACTGCTTTCTTGGAGTATTATCAGCTATTCAATCTACTGAACTGTTATTTATCACATAATCTCTTTCAAGTTAATAGCTTTTCTATGAGTTTAGTCGAAGAGTTTCTAGAGTTTTCACTTTATTCATGAATCATAACACTGCTGTGCCTCACTTTTCTCTAGGCTGGATTTTAAGGAATCAGCTAATCACATACCCATGTATATCACTTTAATGATTTGGAAAAACTAACATTCTGTGGCTAATAACAAGCATAAGGTGGTAGTAAAGAGCGAAAAGTGGAGGTTACTTGGTTCCAAGTACTTTGTCTCAGAGCTAAATACTGTGTCTGCACAGAAGCATGGTAGGACACTTCAGGGAACCCAGTGGCAAGATCCCAGTCATCACCCCAGATTCATACAGTGTCTCAATGGTATTTCATCCTCTCAGGTTCTCCATAGGACAAAAACGTCATACTTTGGACTCTTTCGTGGCACACGATTGTGTTATCTTTGAGACTATAAGGTGATCCTATTGACATTCAGTGGAAGTACACTTTCTATCCTTCAAGACATCTCCCAAGATTTTCAACCTAAGGTCACTTTTGTTGAAATGAAACAGATGGATTTGTTATTTGTCACTACTAGTAGAAAAAGACTTGAGACTACTATTTATTTTGGAAAAGAGAACAATTTTCACTTCTAGTTTCAAGGGAGTAGTTTGCATCAGAACAAAATTCCTGTTTTAGAATAAGCAATAAAAACAGACACAAAGTTTAAAGTAGAAAAACAACTATTTGAAACTTGGAGAGGAACCAAGACCAACTAGAAATAAGAACAAAAAAGAATACACCAAGATGAGCTTCTGTACCACCACAACTTTGACCCCTCGGGACGGCACGTATGGCTCAAAGGACTAGGGCGCTGGCCCCATAGACTGGAGGTGGTGGGTTCTAATCCGGCCCTGGCAAAAAACTGCAACAAATAAAAATAAAAAAACCTGCACTTTCTGATTAACAACTTGAGAAGTCAAACCTAAGTGGAGACAGAGGTGCGAAGCTGGCTCTGGTCCTGCTGAGTTAGTGACATGAAAATAAGAGTGGAGCCCGAGGGGCTTGTGATGTCAGGGGCAAGGCCTCTGAAGAAGTGAGTCCACCTTTCTGTCAGGCCTTTGCCTTAATATTTTATTATAAGATGAGTAAACGCCCTCTTTGAAGAATGTCAGCTTGTTTTTTGTGATCTGCCTTTTTGTGCAGTTCAAGGTGAACCTTGGAAAGAGCAGTAGAAGAGCCTCAGCACTGAGACCAGCATCTGATGAGGAAAGGATTAAATGCACCCAGAGATAAGGGCTATAGATTTCCACGAGTGAGGGGCTGCATGCGTTCTCCTGTTTCCCCTAAAGACCCATTCACTGGAGTCTCTGGCTGTAGAGTCTACTGAGGAGTCTATAACATCTGGCCTCTCTTTGTCAGTTTTGACCTTAGGGAGGGAGTCCTGAAACTTTTTTCTGCAGAGGGCCAGTTAGTAATCCCTTTCAATCTTGTGGACCAGGTACTCTCTGTTATTTAACCCTGCTGCTGTCATATGAGGGCAGCCAGAGACGTGGCTGTGTTTCACTAAAACCTTATGGACACTGAAATTTAAATTTAATATAATTTTCACGTATCATGAAATAATATTCTTCTTTTTTTAACCATTTACAATGCAAAACCAATCTTTGTTCTTAGTCTGTACCAATTGAAATAGCCGGCGGGGTAGATGTGGCCATGGTTATAGTTCTATGATCTCTGCCTCCCAGCCCCAAACCTTCTCTGCTATTCGGGGTCCTCAGGGGATTTAGTATTCTTTATCTGGAAAAAAAACCCCTCAAAATATTTTGGTCATAAGGAATGTGGCAGAAATATTTTGGGAAATTTTTGTTTTTGAAATTAACTTTAGCTGTTTAATAAAAACATCATTAAAGAAAGAGAAGACGGCTTGTCTGCTTAGTGGTTATTCTCAGGATTTGCTCCAGAAACAACTTGCTTGATTTTTGTCCTTTAGAGTAATAGTTTCTGAACATGAATGGGAAATGATTCAATATGACTCACTGCTCTGTCAAGAAGGAACTGTGGAATGAGACAGGATCTTTTTTCGTTGTTGAAATTTTACATTTGTTAATGAACGTCTTCTATTTATGAATAAGTATAAGACTTCACTGAATTCCTGAACACGTTTGGGAGCTCATTGGTAATGAAGTAAGTGACTGGCTGTCTGGCTGCAACAGCAGTACAAATACTAACATTTATCATTTCTGGGTGAGTCTAGCCACAGAATAGTCTGATAAATGAGGAAGTTAAAAAAGCAAGTCAGGGGAAATAGCAACAAAATAATAAGGGCATATGATAATACACACCCAACTGTGAGTCAGATTCCTGTGGTGTAGAAATTTACATTAAAGTCTTTAAAAAGCCCTAGAACTCTATCCCAAAGATAATAATCAATTTATGTAAATATTTTAAATTCAAATGAGAAAATGTTATAAATGCAGTTTAGGTAGACATAAAGATAATTCTATTCCAAGGCAAGTTTCCAGCTTTGGGGGGAAAAAGTCAAAGCTGATGTTTATAACAAATTTGCAAAATGGGTTTCTTGCAGCTTTCAGAAACCATATCTTCTTTTTCCTGAAAGAGAACTTTTAAAAAAGATGTTAATTCTGCAGAGTTTCTCTAGAAAGAAATAGTTTAGAATATACCAGTATGGGGGCAAGAGGTTGCTTCAGAGAAGATATCTTTACCAAGAAATTGAGTACCTGAGTGAAGAGACTCTTAGGGCTTGCTCCCAAGTAACTCTAATATTGTTCAAGTCAAATAGTAAGGGTGATTTTAGAAAGACAAGTAATTGAAAGGACCAGTAGATGGCATACATAAGTCAAGATAGACTTGGAGGCTCAGGGAGAGAAACAGACAATCTGGCAGCTCTTTACTTTTATGTAGACTTTGTCTATTTAAGCTTGTGCTATTTGCCTGACTGATCCTGGGACCCTGAGCTACTTCTGTGGCTTTAGTCCACTCTTAAGAAGTGTTCCCTGAGCACGGGGACCAAAAACTCAATGAAATTATGAGGTCAGAACAGAGTTATATATATCGTCATCGTCTTCCTATTTCCACTCCCATGTCCTTTCTCACTTCCTCTCTTCTTTCCCTCCATCCTACCCCACATGTAAATTTTGGAGCCACTTATATTCCTGTATCATCAGTAACATTGGCTGCAAATACCTCACTTCCTTTATTTTTTTCCCCTGTTTCTGGACCTTCAAACTTATCTCCCCCATAGGTATTTACACTCATGTATTTGCTGTCTACCTTGATCATGCATACATGTACACTTATAACTAAGTATGGAGTGGTTAGTGGTGATTTAATTAAAATTTTAATTAAAATTTTCAATTTTCATAAATGGTGGGCTGTTTATTTGTTCTGTATTTTTTTCCACTCAACATTAGATTTCTGAGAAATTTTCAAGTTGCTACTACATCTAACTGCTATCTATTATTATTCTATAGTTCTACCTGCTGATTTTTAATTGGTTATTTCTTTAGAGGTAAATTATTAAACATTTTTTCCTCTTTTTAAGGATTACTTTGGAAAAAGTATATTTTGTAGACTGACCTTTAAAATTTTGATGAACAGTGTGTAAGGCTGATAAAGAATGTCTGTGTGTGTGTATGTGTGTGTGTGTGTGTGTAGGTAAGTTGGGAAAAGCATGCTCGTCCTCCACTAGAGATATGCTTTGTTCTTTTAAGCCTTCTAGGGTAAATTTTTGATTCTTATTACTACTAATTTTTACATTTTTTACCAAAAGTAAGCATGAAAACCAAGGAGATATTTATATTAAATCCACCCTATACACATTTGTTTCTATCTTCCTCCAATAATGTATTTCCAAGAAAGAAAAAGCGAGAATGTCAATAAAACTTAAAAACTGGCAAATGTTTTGTAACCAGTGTCATTGGCTCCTTCTCGTCTGACTCCTCTCCACATATATGGTACCTTTTATGGCAGATGGATTACGTTCTCTGTACTATGAAACAGCACAGTCAGACTTGCAGCCTCTAGAACTGTGAGAAAATCAGTTCCTGCTATTTAACCACCCGGTCCGTGATGTTTTGTTAAGGTAGCCTGAGATAACTAGTACAAATACCCAGATAATATTTTAAATCTATATAACATGACCCGAATCACCAAGGCTTGTTCTGGGAAATCTTTCTAAGAAGTTGACTCTTGGCTGAGAAACCGGTCACCAGTGGGAACCAATTATGTAAACCTCAAGGAGTTCTTGCCACTAAGCAGTGAATGTGGAGGCTCCCAGGTGGCACCCAGTTTGCTCAGAGCAAAAGTAGGGCCAGAGTATCTGGATTTTGTACCTTTTGTTTGCGTCCTTGTGATCACAACTTGCCTCAGCGGTGTTGATGTGCGTTCTTCAGCCTTCTCTCTTGGTGAGGCTCAAGTCCACCAGGATACTTACTAAATTCCTGTCCCTTAACTCTCCTTCTGGACGGGAGCCTTTGTTGAAAGCTGGCTTCAGTCCGCCATCTTGTCTCCCTCCTCGGGCCAGAGTATCTGGTAAAGAGTGTTAGACATATGAGATACTACAGGAGAATGAGGAGGCAAAGTCATGTTGAGTACTTGCAAAGAACTTGGATTTTATGGTAAGGACTATGGAAAGATTTTGAAGCATGCATCTGTGTTTTGTGTGTGTGATGTCGTGTTTCTTTGGAGTGCTTTAAAGCCTGGCTGTAATTTGATTTGACTTTTGTTTTTAAAAAATAACTGTCTGCTAAAAGGAGTAGACACTAGGAACCTAGTAAGGAGGCAGTTTCTGAAAAGAGAGGGTAGATTTCAGATAGTATTTATATGCACAATCGTCAAGTCTTGTTGATGAATTGTAGGTGGAAGGTGAGGGAAAGACAGGGATGACGCTTCGTGTTTTGGTTTCAACAACTACAATAAGGATGTCACATTTCATTAAGATGAGGATATAGGGAAAGGATGGGGTGTTTTTCGAAAGAGGATCAAGAGTTTATTTTGGGCATGTGGTGTATAAGATGCTTACTGGAATCTATGGAATCACCACCTAGGCATATAATATATCCTGCATTTTTCCAGGTATAATGCACACTTTTTTTGCCTCAATTTTTGAGGAAAAATAATGATGCATGTTATATATGTGTAGTACTATTCATTATCAGTACCTTCAATTTCTTATACCTTGTATCTGTTATGATGTTGTATAATTATTTATTACGTAACATTTCCTGTGCCATAATATGTTTAAAAATACTAAAATTTACTTATTACACAAAAAACAATTATCTAAATATAAACAAAGAACAATTTGAAATGAAACATTAAAATGAAAATTTTTTTTCAAAACAGGGATACACACTATATACGGGGTGGGGAGAGACATTGTACGCAGCAAATGTGAGTTTACATGTGGTCATCAGCACAGCGAGGGGAGGGAAGCCATTGAGCTAGATGGGAGTCTCCAGGGGCAGGAGAGAGCGGAGAAAAGAACAGGGAAAGACCCACGGCAGAGCCATGAACTTTCCGAGGCTGGGCGCAGGAGGAGAGACCATCAAAGGGCACCCAAAGCTATCAGGGAGCCAGAAGAACACTTGCTACAGGGTGGTGGGTGTTATCATCCTGAAGAGCAGAGAGGCTTTCAAGAGGGAAAATGAGGCCAACTGAATTGCAGGCTGCCAAGAGGCTGTGAATATGAGGATGGGGTGGGGGTTACTAGACTTGGCAATGGAGGTTGTTGGTGGACCAGGCAAGGGTGATGTCTCTGAAAGAAGGTGATGGAGGCCGAAATGGGCAGTGTTTAGGAAAGAATGAGGGTGTGGAATGGGAGGTGCGGGGACAAATAGTATGAAAATTCAGCTGCGTCCCCATGACCTGAGACCGAAGTTGATCTCTACCACGTATTAAGTAGAACCATTTAGGGAAAGGGCTGAGTTTCTTTGAATCTCATTTTGCTTCTTTGTAAACTGAGGATACAAAGAACATGACACACACAAGTGTGGTGATGAAGACTAAGAGAGATACTGTAGGGGTTTTAGTCCATTTGTGCCACTGTAAGAGAATCCCATAAACTGAGTAGTTTATAAAAATCAAAATTGATTTCTCACAGTTGTGAAGGCTGGAAAGTCCAGGATCAAGGTGTTGGTGTGACGGGTGTGTGGTGATTGTTGCTCTCTGCTTCCAAGACAGTGCCCCCCAAGACAGGGGGAAGAATGCTGTGTTCTCAAATGGTGACAGGGTGAAAGGGACACCTAGTTCCATTCATGAAGCTGAGGCCTCCGAAATCACCTTTTACAGGCCACACCTCTTAATACTGTTGCACTGGGGGCTAGGTTTCAAACTACAGCTGTGGGTAAAGTTGGTTATGCACATAGTAGGCATTTTATAAGCATCTTTTTTCCCCCTCTCACATTTTATTTATTTGATCTTCTCTCTTCCTCAAGTAGTGAATGTTTCTAATGTAAAGAGCCACATGTGACATTTCAATTTGCCAGGAAACTTTTGGTGTGAGTTCTAAAACATCTACAAAACAAACAAACAAACAAAAACCAATAGGCTTTACCTATCCAGTTTCCTGCCCTGTTCCTGATGTGCAATAGTGTTGTTTTTACTGGTCATTGGTTTCCACTCATGAGCAGGAGAGCAATTACAACATAGTCTCAAAAACTCTTTGGAATCTATCAAAAGCTTCTGATCTAAGGCCTCCTCACACCAAAGGAATACATCCCTACAGACTGAGTGACAAGATAGCACATACGAGCCAAGGATTGTGTACTTTAATCCAGCAAAGCAAGACTGGCCTTGTCAAGTGGGTGCTGAGAAGTTCTAGGAGCCCTGTGATATGTTGCCATTTAATTGCATTGCATATGCGCTTAGCATGATTTAATTGCATTGCACACACAACAGAAAAGCAGATTGAGAGAACCAGTGGATGGCCTTCCCTGAGTCCACGGTGTTGCTCTTTCAGGAGATTCTATTTCATAGCAGACCCACTGGTGTCCACGATCAAAGGAAAGTGAGTTATTCCAGTTGAGGGACCTGCTATATTCAATTTATCTTCTTGTAAGCATGGCTCTTTATTTCTCTCTCTTTCCCCACTCCTGCACCTGCCACTATGAAAAAATAGTTTCTTAAACTTCATAATTAAAAAATACTTAGCTGATTAAAATATTTGTTTATGAAATAACAATAATAATAACTAATTACATCTAGCCTGATGAGTTGTATATCACATTTCAGCCAAGTAGGACTTGAAACAGCTGAGCTATTAAATCTTGGTAAGTGATAATGGAAAAGACTGCTCAGCCTTAACTATAGTGATGCTACCAGCAGTGCTGTAATTATAATTTCCTCTTTCATTAAGGACCATAATTTGCCATTGATTTTTATGTAAAACCCCATTGACTTTAGTAGAAATTCCTAATGCATAGTTAAGGGGAAATATAGCATTTGTTATTTCTTTGAATGTTTCTGAAACATTGAAACTTTTGTTCTCTACAAGCACATGTGGTGTGCTTAGCGCCATATCACACACATTTTCATCCTGCGCTTAATAGTTTATTTTCTATTAGCAAGAATACATAAAATTATTATAATTCTGCTTAGAATTTGTTTTTTTTTTTTTTTTTGGAAAAAGTTGATGTAGAATCATATTTGAAAAGAAATGTAGCACAGGTCATGTCTGTTTGAAGATAGACAAGTTCAAGAGAACAATCTCTGTGGAATCCACAGAATCCCTTTCCCTCCATTTCATGGCACATTTTGCTCTGTGGGTAATCTCACTGTACGAGGTGGTATTGTGTGTCTATCGCTTACTGAATGAACGTCACCTAGTTCTGGAGATCATATAGCGGGCTGTGGATTCCACCTTTAGGAGTGGTGGTGACTGTAGGCTTTGCATAATATTGAGGGGGGAGTGAAATATGGTTTTCCCTTGCTTATGATTTTCCTTTCAAGCAAAGCATTTAGAGGTAACTGGTTTCACGAGCATGAGCAGTCTCTGTGTGAATAGGGAGTTCTATCGCCATCAGTTTCTTACCAGATAAACATAGTAATCTAACCACGGTGGGCAAAGTCACTGACTATTACAAGCTGACAGTTAGGAATTGTTATGGCTAGTTACCAAATCAATCCCCAATTTCGGTGCCAAACAGTTTTACGCCTTCCCATATGCGCATGGATGGCTTAGGGGTGGACAGATCTGGGGTGAATGCAGCTGTGTCGCTCTTCTTCAAACTGTGGATCCATCTGGAACGGGCTCCTTTGGAGAGTTGACCTCAGAAGTGCTTCACATGGGCCCAGGCTGACAGGACAACAGCTACTCCAGGGACGCTCTTCTTTTTATTTTTATTAGATCATAACTGTGTACATTCTTGCATTTATGGGGTACAATGTGCTGATTTTATATACCATTTGGAATGTTTACATAGAACTAGTTAACATAGCGTTCACCTCACTTATTTGTTGTGTGTAGAAACTTATATTTTACTATTAACATGTCTGACATGTACCCTTTGCAATATGCACAGAGCACAAGACGGCAAGACCAATTCTTGCTGTTAAGCACCTGCCAAGCCTCTCTTTGTGTTGTGTCTCCTAATAACCTGTTGGTTACAGCAAGATGTGCAGCTTACCCTGAAATCAAGGAGCAGGAGGGAAGGATATCTTTTCCATCCAGGGTGCACAGGGCAGAGGAGTAACTATTTGTGAACAATCAGAATAAAAACAGACTGTATTTTTTCTTGATAGTTATATTTTTATTTTAAATGTTGGTATTTCCCCAAAGAAGAGTTTCATAGGAATAAATTTAGGGGGGGATATTTTAAGTGTGGAGATAGAGTGGTGAGGAGAAACGAAAAGCAAGGTTTTCAAAGTGGTAATTAACCATGCAAAACAGGCTTATATTGATTTGATTGTTTCCTTCTTTCTCGCCAATTGACTTGAGGCCATTTAATGACTAAGTGAAGCATTACGGGTGGTTCTGTTGGAGTCCAGAGAGGATAAATGCATGCAAAAAATTTGAAGTAGAATCTCTGACTGAAGCATTTCTATCTCATTTTATGTGATGTCTTATAAAAAGTAGCAGTCTAGAGGATATTAAACTTCACAAAGTAAAAATAATTTGGGTGAAAATATCACTTAATTTTCTAAAACTGATCTTAGTTTCCATCTCAAGCCTTATTCTCATCCGATTAAGGAAAGGTGTTTGTTTTTCCCTTTACACTTGCAGGTAAAATCAGAGATTTTTTTTCAAACTTAGACTAAAAGGACATCAAGGTGTTTGCTGTCCTGTGTTTTCTCTGCGTTGTACTTCTCAGGCCTGGGGCAATGATCTAATCCTGTGCTGTCAATAGACGGAGGGGCCTGCCCTATGCCACCATCTGCTGAGGTGTTTAAACCATCTGCTGGGTCCTTAGGTGGTGTCTTCCCTTTAGGACATCTGAGTTTGGAACTAAAGTATGCAACAGTGATCTATAGATGAATTCTCCCATCCTAACTCTGAGGAGCCTTGGTTTGGAGCAGATAATTTCTGCAAACACATGCCATACAAAAGAAATACAAAGCAAGCAAAAAATGTTGGTAATTCTCAGCATCATTTGGGGCATGTTGGAGCTCTGTGGGGAGGCTCTGGGCATGTCCGTGCAGCTGTCCTCTCTACTCCACTGGGCCACCCTCCATGACTCCAGAAGGGTAGCCAGGAGCATACCTTTCTGCCCACAGGCCCCTCAATATACCGTGGATTTAGATCATTCCTTCCCAGGGACTCTGAGCCCAAAAGACAGGGCACAGGTCACCTGGGCAGTGACCAAGACCTCTCTTCCTCCAGCTCTCCCTTCTTTTAAGTTTGGGTGATCTTTATTGAGCAGGACATGGAGGCAGGGCAAAAGTGTTTTCTTGCATTATTTTAAGCGTTTCTGTTCTTACCCATGGATTTACCAAAAGACTGGGCTTTTTGATCTCTAAAACCAAGAATCTGACATCTTTCTTCTGTAATATTACTTGCCTTGGAGGTGATGAGCCGCCTCAAGGAGAGATGATCATAGGGCAGAAAAGAAGGGAGGGAAAAACCTGCCGGTTAATATCTTACCATATCATTTCATTGTAGCAGTTTTAAGAAATAAGAAAAATCAACAATAATGTGTTACCGTGGTGAGGTTTTTCGGTGTTGTCAAGTATTTCCACATCATCTCATTTAATTCTAATGCTAACCTTCTAGGGCTGGGGTATTTGTAGAAGTGAAGCTGTGGTTATAATTTATCATTTAATAAGCTGTGCTTCCTGGGGCTGGTGCTTGAGCAGCACAGGGAATGCAAATATACCTGCGGCTGGAGCTACCTTGGGGAAAATGCTGCACCTTTTCAAATGTAATTATGATTTTTTTTATTAATTTTTAAATTGCTAAACTGCAGTGGATATTTCTCGAGGCTTTGCCAGATATACAGAAAGGTACGGACATAGACATTTAGGCTTGCTCAGAAAGCGTCAAGGGATCCACATAAAAGGCACAGCTGTTTGAGTTTACGAGAATACCACCGTTTCTTCTCTACCTTGTACTCGCCACTATCTGAACTTATTTAGAGGGTGTTCCAGCTGAGCCTAAACCTAGATTTGGAGTTGCTGGTCCATTGACACATTGGCCCAGGGATCCTTATTACCATCTTACCTGAGTTGATATATGGGGTACAGAGTGCAGCCTCTGAGAAAGAATAAAAAAGGCAGAAGGTAGATGTAGGAGAGAGAAGAAAATAGAATAAGAAGAAAAATATTAATTACAATGTATTGTGTCTACCACCTGATCCTGCCCCTTTGACTTAGAGAAATGGAGCTGTAATTAAAAAATTGAAGGAGCTTTGCTCAGGAGGGACTTTGTGAGACTCTAGGTTAAGTCCCAGGTGATAAAATATGCAGAACAGATAGCGGGTGATCTCTTGATTTCCGCCTTTAGTAGCCTGATTTAAGTCAACTCTCTCACAGGGGTTAGCAACCTGCCACCTTAAGGGAATGTATGATCCTTAAGTGTAGCCTTTTCATTGAATCCAAATTTTGCAGAACAAATCCTTTCATTGAAAGGAGTGCAAGAGAGAAAGATGAAGCTTTTTGTGCTTCCCAGGGTGCTTAAAAAAGAATAATTTTGAAATCAGAAGGCCACAGGTTCCCCCATCAAGAGTGGAACACAAGTCCACCAGAGTTTCACAGAAAGGGAAGCAAGTCATTCTCTTTTTGTAGAAACTGATGTTTAGCAGAGCTCATTTCAAATCCTGTCTCCACTGTGTATTAACCTTGTGACCATTTTCTGTGGCTCAGTTGCTCATGTCTAAAATAGCAATAAGGTAGCCCAGAGGATTTCTCTCTGCAGGGAAAAAGTAAGCCCAAAACCCTCAGTGGCTTCCCATCACCACTGCAGACACCTGTGGTTTTTACTGCCAGAAGATCCTGCTGTCTATGCAGTCCCTGCAGCCCAGCTAATGGAGCTACCTGAAGGTCACACAGCTACAGTGCTCTAGAGAAGGAGCCTATGTTGGTCCATGCCCCCTGTGGCCCAAACTGCAACTATATGCCACTGTCTTGAAACTGGAGACATCCTGGGCTGGGGGCCAGTAGCCACCGTGTCCCTCCATCCCTGAGGCTCTCTGTCATTGCACCATGCTCACCTACATGGTACTGCGTATTCTCCAGCTGTGCTGTGGCAGACCCCAGCCCCTGGACACAAGTTGTCTAAGGAGCACTCCATCTCCCCAGCCCAGCTGCTGCTACTCAAAGTATAAGTCAAGGAAAGCAGTCACGCATTTTGGTGCCCAAATCATCTCAGTGCCCTATTCCCGGGAAACTGGAGCTTCAGCCCAGGGGAATTAATATTGTTAAAATGTCTATTCTACTCAAAGTAATATATGTATTTACATAAAATCTGTAGATCACTTTGGACAGTAAGAGCATTTAATTCCTAGGGCATAATTCACAGAAATGGGGAAAATATCCCAATATTTATGTGGAACTAGTTTTTGAGCTATATTTTATTTTATTTTTTTTTTTAGAGACAGAGTCTTACTTTGTCACCCTTGGTAGCGTGCCATGGTGTCACAGCTCACAGCAATCTCTAGCTCTTGGGCTTACGCGATTCTCTTGCTTCAGCCTCCTGAGTAGCTGGGACTACAGTTGCCTGCCACAATGCCTGGCTATTTTTTTGTTGCAGTTTGGCCGGGGCCAGGTTTGAACCCGCCACCCTAGGCATTACGAGGCTGGCGCCCTACCCACACTGGGCCACAGGTGCTGCTGTAAGCTATATTTTAAAGACTATTAATAACTCAGTTATTTGGTTTTATGATCTATTAAGATCTAATCGATTTAAGAGTAAAACAACAAGAAAGTGAAACATTTATTTTAATTAAAAAGAGCTAGATTATATTTGTATTCATTTTCTACTATTTTAAGGCCCAAAAGAGTCTTTCATGGGGAATATATTCAGATTACCAGAAACTTACATATTTTGTTTGGTCTAGCTACATGGTGGCCAGTTTCCCAAGCATTCTGTTTGAAATTCTAAAGCCATTCCATATTATAGTTCATAATAAATTAATGAATAATATGATGAACCTTCTGGGAAATATAAATTCATCAGTATATGTACAATATATAATCTGATCCTTGTTTCTTTGCCAAAAGGTTTATGGTTTACTTAGAAGTTATTTAAAATCTTTATTATAAGTGAAATACATAATTTGATACTAAATCTATATTTAAATCATATAATATAAAGAAATATGTGACATCTCACCATATCATTATTTTTATATGAATATGCTATGTAATTAGTTTATAGATATAAAGAATGATTTTGGAAGAAAATGAATATAACATCTTGAATTAAAAATAAAAACTATAGGGCAGTGCCTGTGGCTCAAAGGAGTAGGGTGCTGGCCCCATATACTGGAGGTGGCAGGTTCAAACCCAACCCTGGCCAAAAACTGCCAAAAAAAAAAAAATAAAAAAAAAATAAATAAAATAAATTAAAAAAATAAAAATAAAAACTATATAAAAACCCAAGGCCTAAAATTAAAAAAAGCTATATGTAAATATAAAAAACTCCAAATAGCCAAAATAATACTGAGAAAGAAAAACAAAGTTGCAGGTATAACCCTTTCTAATTTATTAGAAAATGCAATGCTGTAGTACAAGGGTGTAGTAATCAAAGCATTATGGTATAAAGACAGAAACATGGAACAATGAAACATTATAGAGAACCCAGAAATAAATCCAAACATAAATGGTCAACTAATTTTGGACAAGGACACCAAGAGGACACAGTGGGAAAAATATAGTCTCATCAAAAAATGGTGCTGGTAAAATTGGATTTCCACAAGCAAAAGCTTAAAATTGGCCCTTTATCTTATACCACAGATAAAAATCAACTCAAAATGGATAAAAGACCTAAAAGCAGAAAATGCTCAGAGGAGAACTCCTTGACATTGGCCTTGGTGATGATTTTTTTGGGATCTCCCACCAAAAGCTCCAGCTACAAAGGCAAAAAATAAACAAATGGGACTACGTCCAACTAAAACAGGTCTGTGCAGGGAGCCATCAACAAAGTGAAAGGCAACCTGGGAACTTGAAAAATCTATTTGCAAACCATATATTTCATGAGGAATTAATATTCCAAATTTATAAAGAACACTTATGACACAATTGAAGAGAAATAAATACCCAATTAAAAAATGGGCAAAGGACCTGAATAGGCATTTTTCCTGGTGAAACATAAAAATGGCTAAAAAATATAAGAAAAGATGCTCCATATCACTAATCTTCAGAGAAATGCAAATCAAAACCATTTAGAGCTATAACCTTATACTCATTAACATACCATATCAAGATTGGTATCGCCATTGTAGGAAATACTTGTAGTATGAAGGTTCATAAAGAAATTAAGAATAGAATTGCCATATGATTCAGAAATCCCTTTTCTGGATATCTACCCAAAGGAGATGAAGCCACCATCTTGTAGAGCTGTCTGTACTTCTGTGTTCACTGCAGCATTATTCACAACAGCCAAGTTATGGAAACAATCTGCATGTGTATCCACAGGACAAGAGGGTAAAGATGTGACACACTCACATGCACATAGAGGAATATATTCAACCTTAATAAAGAAAGGGGTCCTGCCATTTCCCCAACATGGATAGAGCTGGAGGGCATTACTAAGTGAACTAAGCCAGGCACAGAAAGAAAATACTACATGACCTCCCTTATATGTGGAAAAATACAAACAGACCCAATCAATGGAGTAAATAGACTATCTACACAGAGAAAGCATTTAATATGGTACACATCCAATGAGGAGCTGATAACAAGAATCTACAAAGAACTCAAGCAAATAAGCAAGGAAAAAAATCAAACAACTCCATTAAAAATGGGCAAAAGGCATGAACAGAAAATTTTCAAGTGAAGATAGTATAATGGCCAGCAAACACCTGGAAAAAAATGCTCAATACCTCTAATCACTAAGGGAACATTACCAAAACTACAATGAGATATCACCTCACTCTTTGATAAGAGTGAGAATAGCACTTATCAAAAAGACCCTCAACAGGGATGACATGGATGCAGAGAGAAAGGAACACTTATAACTGTTGGTGGGACAGCAAACTAATACAACCTCTAGAGAAAATAAAGTTATATGGGAATGGGGATGCTTCAAATAACTAAAAGTAGACATACCATTTGATCCAGCTACTGGGTGTTTGCCCAAAGGGAATAAAAGGCCTTTTATTAAAAAGACACTTGCACTTGAATGTTTTTACAGCACAATTCACAACTGAAACAACCCAAGTGCCCATCAATACTTGAGTGGATTAATAAAGTGTGGTGTATGTATACTGTGGAGTACGACTCACTCAGCCATAAAAAATGGCGATTTAGTATCTTTTGTAAGCAATCAAGGTGGAACTGGATACCATTCTTCTAAATTAAGTATTGCAAGAATGGAAAAACAAATACCACACATACTCAATGCTAAATTGGAACTAGTTAATCAACACTGACATGCACACAGGCAAGTAAAACTCAATGGAAATCAAGTAGGTTGGGGAGGGGGAGATTGGTTTAGATAAGTTCACACTTAATTGGTACAGTGCCCATATTCTGGTTGAGGGGAACACTTATAACTTTGACTTAAAATCTACAAAAACAAATTGTGTAACCAAAATGTGGGAATCCCTGTAATACTCTGAAATTAAAAAAATTAAAATTAACATTAGATTATCACAGTTTGGCTTTAAATTTCATTTTTGGTACCTAAATAATGGGTAACTTTAGTAAAGTTAGTCAATTTCCTTTTGCTTAAATTTTCTTATAAAAATAATGAGATTGATACAGATGGCCTCTAAGGTCCCATTAATTGTAGAAATTCCCTGCCAATGTTTTATTTTTTTACTTTTTATAAATACCAACTCCATGAGACAGGTAGAGTCTATGACCCAATGGAATTAAATGATTCATCCAGGTAACCCAGTGAGTAAGTCATGGACTCTGAAACAAAACCAGGTCTTAGAACTACAAGTCCATGGTGTCGCCTTTCCTCTGGAGTTCTCCTCTATTAAAGTCTCTAGGAATAGGAGACACAGACAGCTTGTTAGCAGTCAACATGTTTACTTAAAAATCAAAACGAGCTCCTACTTGCTTACTGTATAGGAGCAATTTTACTTCATTTCCTCCAAGTTCTGTACTATTAAAATTGTTTTATTGCTGTCAGGGTTATTTCTATGTCTTATTTTGACAAAGTAATATTTTATTTAAGTCAAATGACTTTGGACCTCCAAAAAAAACATATCACTATGCCACAATCTTTTTGGAAGGGGAAAGTAAAAGCTTGAGAAAATTAAATACATTGGACACCAATACCTGAGAGACCAGCGCTTTACTAGAGATGACATGGCAAGTCTCTAAGTTTACTCCTGGGTGATCACTGACTCCCTCTGCTGAGGATCGTCGCTGTCTGATCTCAACACTCTAGTTGGAAAGCATTACGTGGTTAGTTGTTTCTTATTCTTTCCCTGAAAGTCACATATGCAATGGTGAGGCACTCCTATTACTGGGAATACAAGCTGTATTTTCCAGGGCTCATGGTCTTGACTCTCATTTTTCACAGAAGCAAATGAAGATCTAAATTCTGAGGTCTGTGGGGGATGCACTTGGGTTTCATTAAAGCTAATGTACAGCGGCATCCCCGTGATCTGTCTTCCTTATAAAGACGTGCAGTCCATCATAGGGCAGTGGCATTAATGAGCATCTCCAATAGCCTGGATCACACTTTTTAATAAGGATTGGAAAATGAGAGCTGCAGTTTCTTGCCTGTCAGAGAGGAAAAGGAATGTGAAAGGGATACAAAGTCCTGCCTTTCCAAATGACATTTTTGCTGGCAAGGTATACAAAGATGCCTTAACTAGTGACTGGAGAGAGCTGTGTGGTCTGCTGGAGTGTAGCAAGTAATCACAAAAATTATGAACTCGGGGTACAGCAAAGAGGGTAGGATAAAGTGAACAGTGATGTCGCATTGTCTTGCCTTTCTAACGACTCCTTTATTCTTGTAATAAACCACAATTTTGACTGCAAGGATGCTGATGATATTTCAGGCATTCTATACATCCTGCCCACTGCATACTTGAAGGAACCCAAGCTGACTTATCCTGATAATTGTTTATCAATAGAATGGAGCTTGAAAAATACCGGAGTAGAAGGGCACCCAGGAGTTGATGGGTCATTTGTCTGAATGAAAAATAGAGGATCAGAGGAGACCTCATTGCCAGTGCCCAATTTAATCCTCATTTTGAAGACACATTTTGATCTTTGCTTAAAAAATGCTTTGGGCAATGCCAGAGAAATGTGATTTAGATGTCTAACCTCTCAGACAGTGGGTATGTGGTTCACTCTGACAACTGGAAGAGAATATTAAAAGAAACAAACATAGACTCAAATTCCTTTAGAAATCAGGAACTAGCATTACGTCCATTAACTGATAATCAAAATACAGAGTTTATAGCACAAAAAGTCCCTGAATGCTTCAGAGTAGCCCTAACTGGTCTCAATTACTGATGTGTATTATACTGTAAGATGAGTTCCAGGGTTAGGAGTGAAAAGCTGCCATGTTTTTCTTTTCTATGCTGGGAAACGTGCTGTTCAATGGGGAAAAAAGGTCACTCCAGCATTCACAATCAACAGTTGATGTCTCTACCCCAGCCCCTTCTCTTTTGCTTCTTGAACAATGCTTCTTTTTCTCCTGTAATCTTTTAGTTGTTCAAGTTCACTGACAGATCTGTGAAGAGAGTAGAATGATTACATATATAAAGTAATAGTACAGGACATAAACAGATCTAAAAATAATTTATAGAGGTAGAGTCAAATGTCTGTCAGACAAAAGTAGCGTCACACTTGATACAGTGTCACGTTCTATGACAAGTGAGATACACACCTGATTGTTCTTTGTTGAGTACAAGTGAGCTCCTGGTACAGGCAACTGGAGTTGGCTTCACAGCGAGCCTTACAAAGGAGACCATTGTGGAAATTAGGCAACAGCCACCTGTTTTCCCTTAATCACTGCCTACATATTAGCTAAACATTAACTGTAATTTGTTTTAAGTTTATTCTTAAGGATACACTCTTTAGAGATTTTTCAGAGTTTTATAAACTTCTAATTAAAATTTCCAATATATTCTCAACTCTGGGATAGCATTTGTCAGAGTTAGTATTAACCTGAGCATGTGGCTTTATTATCTGCAGCACGAATAAGCCCTATCCTTTAATGCTAAAATAATCTAAATGGAATAATATGATTCATCCTCCCAATAAAAATTCTCAGCTGTTTGGAGGTTTATCGTGGTAGAGGAAGTGCATTAGAGCTTCCATTTGGATTAAGTTTGCATAACTAGATGTGCAAAGCCTCCTTAATTTTTTTCCCTGTCATTGTTATTTATGGGAAGTATATTGCCTAGGAAGAAAGTTTAAAACAATTTTAAATAACCTGAATTACACTATAAATTTGGGTTGAGACTCCCTATGTCATGTATTTTCTGAATCAAGCAATATTGAGGTTATCTTGGAATTACACTCTCCTGTCTGATCCGATCCAAAGGTTTCAAAACAGCATAAAATGTCACATTACCACAACAGGGTTTCTGTTGTATACAATTTAATACTGAGAAAAAGATGTCTAGAAAACACTGGATCTGATCGCAGATTCCGAGTCATCTCAGTCACCTGCCTTTCTCCCTGTTCCCCTTCATTGCACATTCCGACAGGTTGCCACATGTCTTCCTGTGCTCAGAGAGATTTGATTGACAGAGGACAAAGAAAAGATGCCAGCTCTTTCCATCACCATGTCTATTCCAATGGCTTTTTTTTTTTTTTTGCTAGATCCTTCTAATAATTTTCCACTGTGATAAGATTGTTTAGAGGCCTGCCTATTCTTAACATCTTTCCATTAAGTAATAGTAGGGGACATAAACAGATCCAAAAATAAATAGTAGGGGAGATAAAGTGACCTAAAAATAAATAGTGGGGGACGTAAAGAGATATAAAAATAATACAACCATTGGCAGCACAGTGATGGGCCCAGGTAGGCACTTAGTGAATGTTTGTGGAAATATTTGAATGAATGAATGGACTGTGTAGCTGGTTATTCCCAGTATTTAGCCAATTTAGGGTAATTGTGTAGACATCTGTGCCCAGTTACTATGATGGTGTCACAAACCTAGCTTAGTGGTCTAAAACAACATTTACTTCGCTTACATCACAAGAATTAATATTCTAAGAAGGGCTCTGTGAGGGTATCTCTTCCATTTTCACTAGTCATGGCTGAGGCAGTGTATGGCAGGGAGCTGGAATCTTTGGAAGGCTTCTGACTCACCTGTTGGAGGCTTGACTAGGAAGACTCAGCAGCAGAGAGCAAGAAGAGTTGGGCTCCTTGGGCATCTCCATCTCAAAGAGTTCTCCCCTGCATCAAAACTTCATGACAGGTAGAACCTTATTGCGTGTTTCAGTGCTTCAAAGGCATACATCTTAAGAAAGACACAGAAACGTAATTGTCTGTAGGCTTTGCCTGGGAAGTCACGGAGCATCATTTAAATTCTGTGCAGTGTATATGCTATACTCTATGGGTCACGGCAGATGCCAACTTCACCAAGGTACAGGGGAAGACACAGCAATTCCACTTCTCAATGGAGGAGAATGACATCCTATTGTAAGCAGGGCCACAAACAGGATTGAATGTTTGCAATCTGTCACAATTCTCAACCATGTGTTATTATTTTCCTTGAAAAGCATAGTAGGATTCTTAGTCAGAAATCTACCTATTTATCTTTTTTCTAGAACTGAAAAAGCAATACAAGCTTACATAAATAATAGTATTATTTCCCAAGATCATTTTGGATACTGACCAATGTGAATTTCTCATTTTATGTTTCTAGGGAATGAAAGCTCTTTTACATTTTACTAAACACTTTGAATTTTAATTTTTGATAAGTTTGTTTTTAGAAGAATGGAAAAAATGGGGTAAAAGCAATCATATTCCATTTTTTTATTATTTGAGGAATAAGCAATATAAGAACATGAAATATATTAACTGAAGAACATGAAAAATTGATGGCAAACTTGAAAACCATTTTCTGCTATAATCTTTTTAGCCAAATTCTAGTTTAATACTTAAAAATATGTCATAGCCCCATGATAGTGTGCATTGCTATTACACCCTTGGGCTTTATCACAGGTCAAATTGTGCTCTATCGATAGTTTTTATAGGGGCTGTGCCTATGGCTCAAGGAGCAGGGCACCAGCTCTATATGCCAGAGGTGGTGGGTTCAAACCTGGCCCCCATCAAAAACTGCAACAAGAACAAAAAAAAAAAAAAAGAGAGTTTCTCTGGTCAGAAACAAAAGTTTTTTACTACTATTATAAGATCTAGAATATCATTTGTCAAAGCATATTTAAAAGAAACATTTGGTGCCTTTATGTGCTACTCACACAAACTAATGTGTTAGCTTATACAGGGGGGCCATATTGTTCATGGGCAATTTAAAATGCTCATGAATTTTATGGCCACCCTGTACTGATAGACATAGACATTGATTATAGTAAAATCAGAAAATAATTTTTAAATGCTGCCTATAGATTGTTATTTTTACAATTTTAGAATATTTTCAATTGAATTTAATTTTTGTATTAGAAATATAAAGAATAAAAATTAATTTGAATTTTAAATGAGGAATTATACTGGAAAGGTAAGGACACTCATATGATGGCAGGGAGTTAGGTTTAAGTCTCTACCAAATTGCAAATACTGCAACTTGAAGGCAAATCACTTAGCCTTTTGTGGACTTGGTTTTTAAGCTGAGTAAATGGATGAATGAATGAAAGAGAAGAGAGTTAATGAGCAGAATGAATGAAAGAGAAGAGAGTTAATGAGCAGACCAGGAAGGTCACAGATTCTAATCTATAAGAGACTATCATATATGGCTAGGGTGATAGAACCTAATAGAAATAAAGTAAAGAAAATTATATTTATCACTATTTTTTAGGGAGAAATTGAATATAAATGAGTGAAATATAGTACTTTGAGGAACTCCTGCTCAACAAAGTCAACTCAATTCAGTCTTACCGAAATCTAATTTCTTGCTTCTCAATTTTGAGAGCCTTTTTGCTTTGCTTGGGTTCTCTTTTTCTGGGCCACATCATTAGGCTACATAGGTTGGATGATAATAGGGCTGATTGTGTTTGTTTTCCTTCCATGAGGGATCAAAGTCTGTTTTTTTTTTTTTTATTAAATCATAGCTGTGTACATTGATATGATCATAGGGCATCATTCACTAGTTTTACAGACCATTTACCAAGTTTCACATATACCCTTATAAGATGCACCGCTGGTGTAATCCCACCAATCCCCTTCCCTCTATCCACCTCCCCTCCCCTCCCTTTCCCCCTTCCTCCTATTCTTAGGTTGTAACTGGGTTATAGCTTTCATGTGAGAACCCTAAATTAGTTTCATAGTAGGGCTGAGTACATTGGGTACTTTTTCTTCCATTCTTGAGATACTTTACCAAGAAAAATATGTTCCAGCTCCATCCACGTAAACATGAAAGAGGTAAAGTCTCCATCTTTCTTTAAGGCTGCATAATATTCCATGGTGTACATGTACCACAATTTATTAATCCATTCGTGGATCGATGGGCATTTGGGCTTCTTCCATGACTTAGCAATTATGAATTGAGCTGCAATAAACATTCTGGTACAAATATCTTTGTTATGATGTGCTTTTTGGTCTTCTGGGTATATGCCCAGTAGAGGAATTGCAGGATTGAATGGCAGATCTATTTTTAGATCTCTAAGTGTTCTCCATATCTCTTTCCAAAAGGAATGTATTAATTTGCATTCCCACCAGCAATGCAAAAGTGTTCCCTTTTCTCCACATCTGCGCCAACATCTCTGGTCTTGGGATTTTGTGATATAGGCTAGTCTCACTGGAGTTAGATGGTATCTCAAAGTAGTTTTGATTTGCATTTCTCTGATGATTAAAGATGATGAGCATTTTTTCATATGTCTGAAGGCCGCGCGCCTGTCTTCTTCAGAGAAGTTTCTCTTCAAATCCCTTGCCCAACCTGCGATGGGATCCCTTGTTCTTATCTTGCTAATGCGTTTGAGTTCTCTGTGGATTCTGGTTATTAAACCTTTGTCAGAGACATAACCTGCAAATATCTTCTCCCATTCTGAGGGCTGTTTGCTTGCTTTACTTACTGTGTTCTTAGCTGTGCAGAAGCTTTTTAGTTTGATCAAGTCCCAGTAGTGTATTTTTGAAGCTGCTTCAATTGCCCGGGGGGGGGGGGTCCTCCTCATAAAATACTCGCCCAGCCCGATTTCTTCAAGGGTTTTCCCTGCACTCTCCTCTAGTATTTTTATAGTTTCATGTCTTAAGTTTAAATCTTTGATTCAGTGAGAGTCTATCTTAGTTAATGGTGAAAGGTATGGGTCCAATTTCAGTCTTCTACAGGTTGCAAGCCAGTTCACCCAGCACCATTTGTTAAATAGGGAATCTTTTCCCCACTGAATGTTTTTAATTGGCTTATCAAAGATTAAATAACAGTAAGTAGCTGGATTCATCTCTTGGTTCTCTATTCTGTTCCAGACATCTACTTCTCTGTTTTTGTGCCAATACCATGCTGTTTTGATCACTATTGATTTGTAGTATAGTCTGAGGTCTGGTAGCGTAATTCCTCCTGCTTTGTTTTTATTTCTGAGTAATGTCTTGGCTATTTGAGGTTTTTTCTGATTCCATATAAAATGAAGTATTGTTTTTTCCAGATCTTTAAAGTATGACAGTGGAGCTTTAATAGGGATTGCATTGAAATTATATATTGCTTTGAGTAGTATAGACATTTTAAAAATATTGATTCTTCCCAGCCATGAGCATGTTATGTTTTTCTATTTGTTAATATTTTCAGTTATTTCTTTTCTTAGAGTTTCATAGTTCTCTTTATAGAGATCTTTCACGTCCTTTGTTAGATAAATTCCCAAATATTTCATCTTCTTTGGCACTACTGTGAATGGGATAGAGTCCTTAACTGTTTTTTCAACTTGACTGTTGTTGGTATATATAAAGGCTACCGATTTATGAATGTTGGTTTTGTAACCTGAGACACTGCTGTATTCCTTGATCACTTCTAAAAGTTTTGTAATAGAGTCCCTAGTGTTTTTCAGATATACTATCATATCATCTGTGAAGAGAGAAAGTTTGATCTCTTCTGACCCTATATGGATACCCTTGATCGCCTTTTCTTCCCTAATTGCAGTGGCTAAAACTTCCATTACAATGTTAAAAAACAATGGAGACAATGGGCAGCCTTGTCTGGTTCCTGATCTGAGTGGAAATGATTCCAATTCAACTCCATTCAATATGATATTGGCTGTGGGTTTGCTGTAGATGGCCTCTATCAGTTTAAGAAATGTCCCTTCTATACCGATTTTCTGAAGTGTTCTGATCATGAAGGGATGCTGGATATTATCAAAAGCTTTTTCTGCATCGATTGAGAGAATCATATAGTCTTTGTTTTTTAATTTGTTTATGTGCTGGATTACATTTATAGATTTACATATATTGGACCAGCCTTGAGATCCTGGGATAAAACCGACTTGGTCATGATGTATAATTTGTTTGATGTGTTACTGGATTCTGTTTGTTAGGATCTTGTTGAATATTTTTGCATCTATATTCATTAAAGATATCGGTCTATAATTTTCTTTTCTTGTTGGGTCTTTTCCTGGTTTGGGGATCAGGGTGATGTTTGCTTCATAGAACGTGTTGGGTAGTCTTCCTTATTTTTCTACCTTTTGGAACAGGTTGAGTAATATAGGTACTAATTCCTCTTTAAAGGTTTGGTAGAATTCAGACGTGAAACCATCTGGTCCCGGGCTTTTCTTTTTAGGGAGGTTTTGTATGGTTGATGCTATTTCCGAACTTGATATGGGCCTGTTCAACATTTCCACTTGATTCTGTCTAAGTCTTGGAAGGTGACGTGCTTCCAAGTATTGGTCAATTTCCTTCAGATTTTCATATTTCTGAGAATAAAGTTTCTTGTAATATTCATTAAGGATTTTTTTGATTTCTGAGGAGTCTGTTGTTATTTCATCTTTGTTGTTTCTGATTGATGAGATTAGAGATTTTACTCTTTTTTTTCTTGATTAGGTTGGCCAAAGGTTTATCTATTTTATTGAACTTTTCGAAATACCAGCTTTTTGGTTTATTTATCTGTTGTATTATTCTTTTGTTTTCAATTTCATTTAATTCTGCTCTAATTTTGGTTATTTCTTTTCTTCTACTGGGTTTGGGGTTGGGATATTCTTCCTTTTCCAGTTGCTTGAGATGTCCCATTAAGTTGTTAACTTCCTCTCTTTCCGTTCTCTTTAGGAAGGCTTGCAGTGCTATAAATTTCCCTCTTAGAACTGCCTTTGTGGTGTCCCAGAGGTTCTGATAGTTCATGTCTTCATTGTTGTTTTGTTCCAAAAAATTGGCGATTTCTTTCTTAATCTCATCTCTGACCCAGCTATCATTCAGCATAAGGTTATTTAACTTCCATGTTTTTGTATGAGTATGCAGATTCCTGTTGTTACTCAGCTCGAGTTTTATTCCATGGTGGTCCAAGAAGATGCATGGAATAATTTCTATTCCTTTAAATTTACTGAGGTTAGACTTGTGACCTAAGATGTGATCGATTTTGGAGTAAGTTCCATGGGCTGATGAGAAGTATGTGTATTCAGTTTTGTTGGGATGAAATGTTCTGTAGATGTCTGCTAAATCCAAATGTTGGATGGTTAGGTTTAAATCTAAGATTTCTTTGCTCAGCTTCTTGTTGGAGGATCGATCCAACACTGCCAAGGGAGTGTTGAAGTCTCCGACAATTATGGAGCTGGAGGAAATCAAGTTGCTCATGTCTGTTAGAGTTTCTCTTATAAATTGAGGTGCATTCTGGTTGGGTGCATAGATATTAATAATTGAGATCTCATCATAGTGAGTATTACCCTTAACAAATATGAAGTGACCATTCTTGTCCTTCCTTACTTTTGTTGGTTTAAAGCCTATTGTATGTGCAAATAAAATTGCAACACCTGCATTTTTCTGATTACCATTTGCCTGAAATATGGATGACCATCCTTTCACCCTGAGTCTGTATTTGTCTTTTAAGTTAAGATGTGACTCTTGTATGCAACAAATATCTGGCCTGAGTTTTTGTATCCAATCAGCTAACCTATGCCTCTTTAGAGGACAGTTTAAGCCGTTCACTGGAGAATATTGATAAGTCTGGTGAAGTTTTGGGTATCGAGTTTTTCACAAGTCCAGTGGGCATTTTTAATCCTTTCGCCAGTGTGGAAATTGGAGTTTGATCCGAAGTTTCTGAGTGAGTTTACTTTTGTGGTATAGGATTGGGTTGGTCATTATGGAGGATAGGTCTGAGAATATCCTGAAGAGCTGGTTTTGTTATGGCAAATTTCTTCAACATATGAATGTCATTAAAGTATTTAATTTCTCCATCATAAATGAAACTCAGTTTAGCTGGATACAAGATCCGGGGTTGAAAGTTATTTTGCTTTAGGAGATTAAAAGTCAGTGACCACACTCTTCTGGCTTGAAAAGTTTCAGAAGAGAGATCTGCAGTCATTCTAATATTCTTGCCTTTGAAGGTAATGGTTTTCTTTCTCCTGGCAGCTTTGAGGATTTTCTCCTGCATATTAACTTTAGTGAAGTTAATTATGATATGCCTTGGGGATGTCTTATTGGGGTTGAGTCGTGCTGGGGTTCTGAAGCTGTCCGCTATCTGAATTTCAGAATCTCTAGGCATGTCTGGAAAATTCTCTTTCATAATTTCATGCAGAAGGGCCTCTCTGCCCAGTGAGGCCACTTCATCTATTTCTGGAACTCCTATGATTTGGATATTTGCCTTCTTCGAATTATCCCAGAGCTCTCGCAGAGAATGATTCATTTTTGCTCTCCGTTTCTCTTCCGCTTTGAGAGTTTGGGAGCGTTCAAAGGCTTTATCTTCGATGTTAGAAATCCTTTCTTCTGCTTGCTCCATTCTGTTGCTGAGGGATTCTACTGTATTTTTCATATCTTTGAGGGCTGCAAATTCTTGCTTCAGTGTGTCTAAGTCTTTGGTGGTTTTGTCTTTAAATTCATTAAATTCTTGAGACAACTTTTGAATTTCTCTTCAAATTCCTAATTCCACTTTGTTAATCTTGTCTGCAATCCAAAGTCTGAATTCGATTTCTGACATCTCAGCCAGTTGTTTATGAATGGGATCTTCAATTGCATCTGCCATATCTTTCCTTGGGGGGGTTGATCTATTCCGGTTATTCATGTTACCAGATTTTTTCCACTGATTCTGCCCCATGGTTGTTTTACTCCCTCTGATTTTTTCCCCCTGGGGCTTTGTCGAGGGCCTGTACAGTGTTGTGGCCTGAGAAACTGGGGCCCTGTCTGGTGTGGTGAAGGCGAAGTGGTTCTGTCTTGTTTTCAGCTGGTTTCTGTTCCACCCTAGTGAAACAGATACTCTGGATTGAAGTCTCAGCTATGGAGAAATATCAGCAATTAAGTCATCCCACCCCCCACCGGCAAACAATTAGAAAAGAAAAACCAAACCTTCCTACCACCGTGCACCCAGGGCACCACCTGATTTGTCCTCAGGTGATTGGTTCTGTTCAAAAAGGTCCAAATCAATTGTCTCAGTCTGCACCTGTCTCGGGTGAGAGAGTTTAAGAGGTCTCTCGAAACTGGATCACAGGGGTCTGGTGACTACTCTGGTGTGGCTTGCTCCAGTGCTGTGTGGAGTCAGGAGAAGCCACCCAGCCAATAAATCAGTCTGGGAAGGTTGCTGCCTCCTTCCCCACCTTGCACCACTTCACATCCAGTCACTGGTAGCCCTGCAGTTGTCTGACCCAGTTGCCTGTAGAGAATTGGTACTCCAAGAGTTTGTACCTGCCTGAATCACAAGGAAGTCTGCCAGGCTGCTGCGCTCTGCCTCTCTCCAGCAGGAGGAGGTGAGGCCTGACAACCTCGGGTGCTTGATGAAGGTTGAGGGGTTTTCACTCAGGTCCAGTCTCGCCCCTGATTAATGTTACTGACAGAACAGAACAGAACAACTCTGCGGTTCCCCTGCAGTAGAGAAGCTGAATTGAGCTCCAAATCAGCTTGTCTTTGCTCTTGTATTGTCTATAGGCTGACGATCCCCTGAGGGCCAGGTGCATGTTAGGTTTAGTAAAGTGGACCTCTGGGTCAGCCCCGCCCTGGGAGTTTCCCTGGTTTGCAAGTTGGAGTTGCCTCAGGCAAACTCAGAGTCTCTGGTTGCCCAGGGAGACATGGGGTGTAGCTTCAGAATATTAGGTAGTGAGCCGTATTGCTAGCAAAAGAGGGCTGCTGCTTTATGGCTCACGCAATAGCTGTTCCGGTGCAGCTCCCCTCTGGCCAACCGTCCTGTCTCCGCTCTGTACCCCAGAGTCTGCACCGACAGGCTGCAGCCCAGCACCGTCTACACCCCTCGAGCAATCGCCCAAGAGTCTGGACCCCTGGGGGACAGGCCTCCAGACCTTGGAGCAACAGCAGAGGGGAGTGCGGGGAGTGCTGGGAGCCTGGGGCTGCGGGCAGAGAACACACAGATCTCCACACAGTTCCATGCCTGGCCATATTATCACCAAAAGACGGCTGTCACACTGTGCCTCAGGGAACCGCCACTCCGGTGCAGTCCCTCTCTGCCGACTGACCAGGACTGGCCTCCAGACCCCAGTGTGAACGAAGGGGAGTGCTGGGAGCTCAGAATTCCAGGTAGAGACTATATACAGTTTATACAGTTTTATGCCTGGCAGGAGGATGCCGTGGCACCCTAGTAGGGGAGGTAGGTCCAGTTTTTAGAGGGTCTCTCCCATGGAGTGTAGTGGGAGGACATTTGAACTCTGACCGGTTGTTTGTGGGGCACTCTGAGCCATTCTCATGGGGGAGGGGACTTCCGTCCGCTTGGTGATGGATTTTGTACCTTTTGTTTGTATCCTTGTGGTCGCAGCTCGCCTCAGCGGGCTTGACGTGCGTTCTACAACCTTCTCTCTTAGTGCAGCTCAAATCCACCAGGTTACCTGCTGAATTTTTGTCCTTTAACTCTCCTTCTGGACAGGAGCCTCTGTGGAAAGCTGGCTTCAGTCAGCCATCTTGTCTCCTCCCCCCAAAATCTGTGTTGCCTGTTGTCTAATGTTTGAAAATAATTGTTTTGCATATGTTTCTGATGGGATGGCAAATGTGGTACTTCTTACTCCATTGGTGGTCTGTTAAATCAAATAATACAACTGGCTTATGCTTTACCTGTTTTTGCTTTTTTAAATTTCATTTTTCTAGTAGTTTATTTTTGTTATCCTTTAAAACTATACCAGTCAATGTTAGAAACAAAATAAAAAGGAATGATTTTAACCACAATACACTTTAATATGCATACAAATCATTTGAAGGAGGTTGTTAAAATTCCAATTCTGATTCATCAGCGCTGGGGTCTAAGAGGAGAACAATCTCTTAGGTGATGTCAGCGCTGCCAGGCCAAGGACCCAACATTCTATGAAGCAGGAGAATCTACATTTGGATTCAGACCTGTAATAAGTGTTGATAACGCTAAGTTAGAAACTTCAAGACAGTCAAGGCAAGGAAAGCGGCATTTGTGTCTTTTCTTCTCTCATATCTCTAACCCAACCTGGACAAATTGGTCTTAGGGAAACATTATGGCGATTTCTTAAATAACTAAACGTAGAACTTCTATTCAATCTGGCAACAGCAGTATTAGGTACATACAAAGGAAAAGAAATAATTACACCAAAAAGATAGCTGCTCTCATTTGTTTACTGAAGCATTGTTCACAGTAGGGATGATATGGAATCAACCTACGCGTCCGTCAATGGATAAATGGATAAAGAAAATGACACACACACACACACACACACACACACACACACGGAATGCTCCTCAGCCACAGAAAATTAGCAAATTGTATATTTCACAGTAGCACAGTTGACAATGGAAGCTACTATTTTAAGTGAAATAACTCAGAAACAGAAAGTTACATATTGTATATTTTTACTCATATGTGGGATCTAAACAATGTGCACACCTGGATATACAGAGAAGAATGATAGATGTTGGGGACTCAGAAGGGTGAGGGAGTGAGACGCTGGGAGGTAATTAGGGATGAAAAATTACTTACTGGGTACAATGAATGCTATTTGGATGATGAATATACTCAAAGCTCACATGTCCTCATGTTGATGTGGTTAGTCAATTAAATTTCTGAACTCATCCTAGAAAAAGTGCTGTAAACCTAATGTCCCCCTTGGGAAGCTAGGCACTAATGCCAGGGCCTAGTTCACCCTTCAGTGCAATTTGGGAACTCTTTCTCTGGAATGGCCAATAGGTTCACAAACTCATCCTAGAAAGAGTGCGACATACTTCGTTGCTGAATATCACTATGGTCATAAGACAGCCAAGTACTTTGAAAGTGGCCATAGTGATCTTCAGCAGTGAGGTATATAGCACCTTTTCTAGGATAAGATCATGAACTTAATCATCAGACCCTGTATGCATCGTATCTGTGTAATAAGACTACACTTGTACCATCTAAATATACTTTTTAAACCCTAAAAATAAATAAAAGGGGGTTTAGAAGAGATGAATCAGAGAAAGAGTATGTCTTATTATTACCTGCTTTTGCCATGGAGTCAGGGCCCAGGTCAAGGGTGTCCTTTGGCAAATGGTCAGCAGCACAGAAAACTCTGATAGAATTTGATGTTAAACGGTTAAATACTGAAAGGGATAGAACTGTCCAAAATAACATCAAAGCATGGGAAGATTGTATAGAAAGAATATAGCTTAAAACAGTAAAAATTATTTTGTATTTACGTCTCATTTTAAGACTATCGAACAAAGTAGTTAAGTATATGTACGTACCAAGCTTGCCTTGAGAAAAATTTTCAGCCATATTTCAGTTTACATAAAAATGAAATAAATTTATAAAATTATTTTGAAATGTTACCCCAAAGCTGTGTTTATACAATTGAAAATTTGAAACATCCTCTTTAAAACAAAACACACGGTGTTTACAGTGGAGCCAAGTGATTCTGTGATTCACATCTTTTACTTTCCACTCAAGATGGGTCACTTTCTTTGTAATATGTTTACTTCCTTGAATGCAAACTTGTTCAGCTTACACGTTATTGGGAGATGTAGTGGAATCTAGGTAATAAAAAACATGCAATGTAAGGCTGATTAACTCTAAAGAGAAAAGTTATTTTGTGTACTTCATAGGCAGTAGGATCAGATGATTTTGTAGATGCATAAATTGAATTACAATTATTGCCAAAGGCGAGCTGCACCATTAAAAAAGCACATCAAAAAAGTAACCAAACCAGACACACTGCCAGCGTTTTTAATGGGTGTATCAATTGTCCGTGAAGATGTTGCTGAACAAATAACTTGGTGAAACTCTTTTTCTGCTGTGCTTCGGAAAAGAGAACTTATAAGAAGTATATTCCATTGACTTAGAAAACAATGCATGTTTCTGAGGTTAAGTGAGCCAACTCATGAAAACATGTGGAGGAGCAAGTGACCACACGTGAAAACATACGTATGCCGTGCTTTTTGATATTCAAGATAGAATATTTGTCCATCAGCCTTTAGCCAGAAAGGTGTATACCCTAAAACTTCTTTATAGAGAATGTAGCTTTTCTCTTAAAATTTAGCCGTTCTAAGCCCTTTGAAAGCTTTCCTGTATGAAAAAGAGAACAGCTAACTGTAGCTTTGTTAAGATGGATCTATTTTCGCTCTTGAATTCAACTCCAGTTTCACCACTTTGATCAAGTTTTTCTAGGCACTTATTGCATAAAATGATCTATTTTGCCATCATTTTAACTCATTAGTCCCTTATCTATATCAGTGGTCATTTAAACACTGCTTAGTATCAGTAATTATTTCCTTTGTGTTATTTTTCCAAATAACTCTTCCAAGGCAGGGAATCTGTTATTTTGTAGGTATCTCAGAGTACTTTCCATGGTGCCCAACCCAAGGCAAGTGTGTAATAATCATCACTGTTGAGATCTGAGTATGTGCTAGACACTGCTATGTAATTCACATCTAATACTTCAATTAATTCTTCTGGTAACTAGTAACTAGATGAAAAAACTGAGGTTCAGAGAGGTTAAATGACTTGCTAAACCCATTCATTGTGTTAAAATTTAGATCTGGCTCCAAAGTCTCATCCCTGTGATACCCGGTTTTTCTGGTACCCACAGTACTTGTTACCTAAGTCAGAAAATGAGATTCTCCATGTTGCTCTGCCTCTAAATAGCTCTTTTGCTTTCACCCCTTTAGCACTATCACCTTTAGTTTCCCTTGCTCTAAGGCAAACATAAGTCCAGAGAGCCTACATCCAGTCAACTTCTTACCTATATTTATCTCCTTGAATAGTCCCAGTGCCCCTATTATACACTTTTTTTTATAGTTAATGGGAGATCCAAAGAAGTTAAGCAAATTTCCCCAATATTTAGCCTGAAAGTGATGGAGTCTAGATTTGAACCTAGGTTTACCTGCTCCTACAATCAACTTCTAAATCAATTCCTCATGTCAGCGACTGGAAGAAAAGCTGCTGCTGCGTTAATATTGATGCAGACGATCAATTTCCTATTTAGGAAGAAGAGATGGACTTTATTAATCCCCTATATTCCATATCTCAGTTAGGGCTCAGATTCGTCTCACTTTTAAAAATATTCTCCCCGTTGGAAATGCATAGTTTAAGGCAGAAGTTAATCATGCCAGAATGAATATAATAAAAAAGATGTAAATTTACCGATATATCTATCTTTAGATACAATTATAATTTTTATCACTTTGGAGATTCAGTAGAATGAAGAATGGAATTGAAATATGTAAGTATTTCATATACATACTTCAAGCAAATATCATATGAAAGCTCTGGAAGTCATTAAATTTTTTTTAGTTTTCCAGTTTCCAACTAATATTAGTAGGTATCCCTAATGCCTTGACATGTTCAGTTTGCCCTTTCCAAGACATGTGGTGAAGAAACCAGACCTTGCTTCTAGACATATTCTCTTTACTTCTCCTCTAAATTCAACTTTTTCTTTTAACTGCAGAATTGTTTTTATATCAACTAATTATTCAGGGATGGATTTTGGTATTGTTATTGCTTGTCTATTTCACTCATTCCAATCTGGCATGTGACCAGACATTTTTTTTCCATTTTATTATAGGCTTAATGTATTTGAATTCAGGATAGTGAGCTGCATTTATGCTGATGTTAAAATAGCATAGACTCAGAAAACCAATTTCCTGTTCAGGGGGAGAGAATGAGCAAAACCGTAGCTATTTCTCCCAGGATGTGTCCCAGTGCAATTTTCACCTTGAATTAAACCTTTGAGTCAAAATCTGCAAATAGTGGCAGGAACTTTTTTGTTTAATATTATATTGCAATCAAGATTGTTTTCTGTATTTTAAAGTTAGTTCTCAAATCAGTTAATTATCAAGAAGTTATCATCATTTGCACTTAGGTAAATATGGCTTATTTAGCATTAACGTGGTGGTTATGCAAAGGAGCCCTCTTAAAAAGATGTATACAGAGGAGTTTTCTCTGTTATGTGAAGGTCATCCTAGTTGCTAATCTAACTTCACTGCAAAGGTTTTTTGTTTTTAAATAGGGAATGTGCTTATTTCGCTTTCTCCCCATGTCTTGATTGCAAATTTTCTCTTGTGGTGACATTAAACATATAAAGTGAAGAACTGAAGGAAAACTGGCCTTATATTATGCAATCTCAATCACTTCTTTGCTATATTTTGTTAGTGAATATTCATAATGCCCTATAGCGTAATAGTCCATTGAGATCTACATAGAAGTATGGTAGGAATAATCCAAGTAATGTGCAGTTCTTAGGAACCAATGGGGTTGGTTACACAAGCCACAGGCTGAGTTCCTTACACAGGCTGAGTTCCTATGCCAAGCACATTGAGAAAACAACTTCCGTACCTGGGAGTGAGCTAGCTCCTGCCAAGAGTGTGAATTCTTCTTAGGCCAACTATCCAATGCCTGGTTGAACCAAGCCTTATTAGAAGCAATATTTTGGCCATACTTTATCTACTGTGAAATTGGCTTATAGTAGATTTTATGAAGAATTGAGCAATGGCTCTGTTCTGTTTTACTGCTTCTAAGTAGATGTATTGGGCCACTGGAACATGGCGGCACTAATGGTCTCTGACAGGTCTGCATCACCTCACGTGCACACTACAGTAGGATTTGAGGATATGAACTTCTGGATCTCACTTAGTAGATCGAATTTATAATTTTCTAGCCATCTGTCTCCTAACTTGACACAACTCTATTGCTCATAGATAAAAATAACATGTTTCTTATTCATTCTTAAAAGTATGAGGTTCATTCTCCAGAAAGGGTTAAGCTTAGTAAACAACATTCGAACTAAAGTTACTTGAGGGAGGGAGACATATCTTAGATTCATATAAGCTGATCCTATAAAGAGGACTCTTGGCAATTGCATTCATTTCATTTCACTCAGACTGATTTTGGGACATTAAAATGTAGTTGAATATTTTATTCTCTTTACAGTCTCTGAGACTTCTGAAAAGGACAAGGATATTTAGGAGCTACAACATGTAAAAAAGTACTGTATCATCACAGTTGAATAATTTAGTACACTCTCATTCTGTTACCTTTTGCAGAAAATACATTAGTGATCAAAATATCTTTTTTTTTTCTTTTTTAACCTTCTATTTCTCTTTAGTTTTGTAAAGGACTACTAGCACCGGTAAGCAAGCTCTGTGCATTGCATTCTGGGAGAATCCATTCCTAACTGTGGTCAATATATTTCCTGCTGTGTTAGGTTAATAGCTCCTTTCCCTGTTTACTTCAGAAAATGCATTTCTCCAAGGTCATTCCTCTTTCATTAAGTTATTTAAACAGCAAAAAAGTAGTAACCTCATGTGTAAAAAATTGCATTTGAGAGGCATATTCTAGTTTCTATATCCAAGGTGGTAGCCTGAACATTCATGGCTGGTTCAATGTTTTTTTTGGAGAGTTGGGTTCTAGCAGAGGCAGAGAAGTCTTTGTGCCCTGGTTTTAGAATTAATCATGGTCGCTATTTGCAATTCTTGCTTTGGGCTTCCAGTGAAATCGCTCTTTTAGGATAAAGGTATCTTAGTGTTCACACACACACACACACACACACACACACACACACACGAACACATAAAATTTCCCAAGGCAAACAGGTAGTGTCAGAGTTGATTGGTCAGGGATAATTTCTGTCTTAGCCATGAGAAGATTTGCTTAAGATCTTAGCAAAGAAGACTATCTTCCATCCATCTGTTCATTCATTCCTTCTTTCTATATATACTGGGTATCTTCCATATGCCACACACTGTTCTAGCTGTTGCAGACAGAGTAATGAAGGACAAAGTACCTTCATTCCAGTTAGGGGCACAAACAATAAGTAAGTAAAAATCAATGCTATAACTTCATGTAGAGGCAAATCCTACCTGAAAGCAGAGTTAAAGGGGTAGAGAGTGACACTCGGCTGGGAGGCATAAAGACAGAAGAAGTGACATGTAGGCAGCTGTGGACAAAATGAAGGGGCCAGCCATGTGAATATGTGGGATAAGAACATTCCATGTGTAGGTGACAGCAGTATAAAGTGGTGGTCCCCAACTTTTTTGGCATCAGGGTGGTTTCATGCAAGACAATTTTTCCATGACCTAGGGAAAGGGAGGGGTGGTTCCAGGATAAGTCAAGCACAGTGCATTTATTTTTATTATGATTACATTGTCATATAATGAAATAATTATACAACTCGCTGTAATTTAGAAACAGCAAGAGCCATGTGCTTGTTTTCCTGCAACTATATGGTTCCAGCACTAGACTCACCTCCTCAGCGACCCCTCAGATCATCAGGTATTAGGTTCTTATAAGGAGTGCACAGCCTAGATCCTTCGTATTTGCAATTTACAGTAGGGTTTGTCCTTCTATGAGACTCTAATGCTGTCTCTGACAGGAGGCATAGCACAGGCAGTGACACAAGCAGTGGGGAGCAGCTGTAAATACAGATGAAGCTTTGCTCGCTAGCTTGCTTGCCTCTTACTTCCTGCTATGTGGCTGGTTCCTAACAGGGTCTAAGGACTGCAGTGTTTGAGGACCAGCAAAAGGCAAGGATGCTAGAACGTAGTGGCTAATGCGTGAAGACTAGAGCATGTGCTGCAGGTATGGTGGTAGTCCCAGATGTGACAAGAAATGGTCTAGACTGGACAGCACCTGTGGCTCAGTGGGTAGGGCACCAGCCCCACATACCAAGGGTGGTGGCTTCGAACCTGGCCCCGGCCAAACTGCAACAACAACAACAACAACAAAATAGCTGGGTATTGTGGTGGGTGTCTATAGTCCCAGCTACTTGGTAGGCTGAAGCAAGAGAATCACCTAAGCCCAGGAGCTGGAGGTTGCTGTGAGTTGTGACACCACAACACTCTACCGAGGGTGACAAAGTTTCTAAAAAAAAGAAAAAAGAAATGGTCTAGACTTAGAAAACATTTTAAAGCAGAATCAAAAATTCATATAAAGTGTGAGAAGAGAAAGAGACAAGAAAGACTGTGGGGAGGCTCTTTTGTTTCCAGGGGGCATTGGAAGTTTTATTTTGACCATGCTGACTTTGAGAAGATTATTCACCTAAAAATGGAGGTGGCAAAGAAGATTATTCCCCTAAAAATGGAGGTGACAAGCAGGGATTGGCTATTTGTGTCTGGAGTTGGAGTTAGGGCATGGGGTATCAATTTAGGAGTCAGCTGCTTGTTTATGGTATGTGACTCCACGTGACTGATGTGATTATCCAGGGAGGCAATGAGGAGAGAGGTTTGGGAACAGTGACCAGACATGCTGACTTTGGAGGTCTGGAAGAAGAGAAACTAGCAAGGAGACTTCATGTGGTGAGGATCATCCTTAATCATCCTGCTGACCATTTGAGTCCCATAGTATATCAGAAAACTATTTACGTAAAGTCTAAACTTTGAACTAAAACGGAGAGAGGAAAAGAACTCTCTTTAACTCCTAATTATAAAAGGAAGAAACTTTCCAAAGCAGACGGGGTAAACCAGAAGATATACAATCAAAACACCCTCCCTCCCACAAATTAAAGATTTAGACCTGACTTTTCACTGTATATCATGATTGAAATTAATTCTAGAAAAAGACGTTATTTGAAACTTGTTTATGTAAGAATTTCTACATTAAATCTTAAGAGAACAGAAAATACTTTTAAATACTTACCTTGAATTCAGCTGTTTTTGATGAATTCTTGTGCTGTTTTTTTGTTAATACCAAAGTAAAAGAATTCCTTCAAGCTATTGTAATTGAGTTCTAAGTCCTATTTCTGATGTTCATAATAGACAGAAGAAGTCAACTTGCTTCTTTTTCAGGATAATGTCTTAACACGGCTTGTTCTTCTATGAGAGTACTATAAACATAACTCATGCTCCAAGCAAATTACTTAGAGTCATCTCCTTTTGTCTGGGTCCTTTGATAAAGTTGTTTTAAGAACAGGAAGAAGCATATTTGGAAAATATAAAAGCAATCCTGTTGTTACATTAGATGCAGTTATCATCTTACCACTGTGTTTGCCCTTCATTTATCTAAGAGTTGTTTACAAGGGTAGAGAAAGCTGATATATCTCTCTGTGCTTTAATTCTTTCTTTGTGAACTGGTGTAATCAAACAAGAACGCACCCAGCATGGGGAGTGGTAAACAACCATGGCTTTGCTATCACCATTTATAAAGTTATAGAATTTCTCAGGAGGTTTGTATCATTGTTTGGTACAGAGCGTTTTCCCATTAATTAAGACAGAGATTCACTTACAGAAATTCATAAGTACATTTTAATTACTTCCTCAATATCATTCAGAAGCAAATGAATAAGAAGGTGATATAAATTTTTCCTACTCCCTTTGAATTTATTTTAAAGATTAGGTCCTAACATCTTTCGGCCCACATTATGTACACTAGTCTTATTTTGATTATCCATTTGTCCTCTGTACTTTCTTAGCAACCAAAGTTGATGCTACCTAGTGCAATATTCTACAGAGATGCTCAAGTTGAAGCAGAGGGGCTGTTAGAAGCCAAAGAGAGAGGTTCAGTTAAAATGCATTTCACTTTCGTTCTTGAGAATAGTCAATGTGTTTGACAACTCAAGACCTCCTAAAACACCATCTATGTCTTAGGATTTGATTCCATGGAACCCATGAACAAGGAAAGACTACAGAGTTACTATAGGTGTCCCTTCAAAACCTGTGCCAGTTAGGTTTGATGTCCTGGATGCTTTTCAGACTGCCACACCTGTGTCTACTAGAAGAATTCCTGTGTGCATTTGCTCCATAACAGCTCCTATTCTATCAATATTGAAAGATCAGACTAAGTGTTATTATTGCTACAAAGGACAACAAAGATGGAAACACACACATACACATACCTCACCTGATACCCTGCCTATTTCCATAGTTAGCCAATAAACATCCTTCTCAACTTTATTTTATATTCGAGAATTTCATTACTTATGCCAATGCTAAATTCTATAGTGGGTCAAATAGAAAATCTAGATTCTTTAATGAGATAGACGTTTATTTAGATCACATAAAATCCAAATTGGATGCCCTTGATTGGCAAGCAGACTTTCATAGGTAAGGACCCAATCTCCTCCCATCTTGGGGCTCTGTCTTCCCTCGGGTCTGTGGACTCCCCTGCTGAGTTTTGTTATGAATAGGTGGCAGAGCTGGAAAAGGCTCACTGAGTTCTTTAGCAGTTCACACATCGCTTCTGTCAACACCTTCGGTAAGAGCCAGTAGTCGCCTGGTTCTAGAGATACGCCAGCCTGGCTGGGAAATGCAATCTATTTACTTGGCAGCTGTTTCCTAGTAACAACCCTACACAGTGAAATGGAAGGCTGAATCTGTGGCAGTCCTTTAGGCTTACTGTAAACATCCTTTACATGTGCCAAAGTGATTGTTTTTCATTCACAGCAATTTTTAAAAATTCCTTACCTTTAAGAACTTTAAAAGTGGGGAAGGCCAGGTAGTGGGAGGGTAATTGGTGGCCCTCACCTATTGTGTATAATGCAAGGGTACATGTCAAATCTATTAAGATTAGAGTATAAATGTCTTAACACAACAAATAATTAAGTGAGGTGAAGGCTATGTTAACCAGTTTGATGTAAACATTCCAAATTGTATATAAAATCAGCACATTGTAGCCCATAAAGGCATTAATGTACAGTTATGATTTAAAAAAAAAAGAAAGACAAGAACTTTTAAAGATATGGGGCAATCTAATAAGGATTGCCCCAATGTCCAAGCAAGAATGTATTTTTTAAAGGAATATATTAATTTTCTTGAAAAGAGTCTTTCCTTTGATAAAAAGAAGTACTTAATTTTAGAGTTAGTCCAGCATTGATTTCCAAATGATTTAACCCATATAAATATTCATCAGAGGACCAAAGTCAGATTAATCAAGAGGCAGTATCTTGTAAATTGTGATTTTAATTGATTGGTGGTGGGTGGTGTGTGTACTTTACTCATTTATTCTCAGCTTCTGTTTGAAATTTTTGCTCTAGGGATTTATTCCATTGATCTGGGAACTTTTTAAGAGCCATACAATAAAATACAGTATAAATATTCCTGTACAATAAATACTACTATCATTTAAGAATTAGCTTAGGAAAAGGCTCCTGGAAACATGGGACCCAATGCAGAAGCCTGAAGAAGGGAGGAATGGAAGGAGTTGTGTAGGATGTGGCGATGAAGGGGTGATGGCAGCAAGGACTCTGCCTCCTGCTGTATTCATTCTGAGAATCAGCTTTACGGAGGCTCACTGATTTGTAGTAGTACAGTGAATAGTGTTAATGAGTAAAGAGAATATATTCCCTCCAAATATATTTTCTAAGTTATTACTATTAGATAGGCATTTTGTTAGAAGCTGGAATAATGATGATGGTAGTTCCTGTTGTTGTGGAACTTATAGTTTCATTAAAATGGAATTAATTATATGGGCATAGTAAGTCACTAAGGATGATAAATAACAAAGAAAATGGGCTGAGGATATGGGATGATATTGGCAATTTCAGTTTGAAATATTGAATATTTGAAATATTTGAAATATTTTGACGTCTGGTGATATCTTTTAATCTATGCTACATACATGTAACATTTATATATTGCTCACTGACAGGTTTGTATACAGTTAGCAATAGGATAAAAGGCAGCATAGTGTTATTTCCAGGGCCCAGGATAATGTCTGGTACACAACCGGTGTTTAATCAATGATAATGGATGGATGAATCAATAAAATAGTTCTGGGTAAAAATTCAGGAGATTCCAGTTATTTTTTTTTAATTAAATCATAGCTGTGTACATTAATGTGGTCATGGGGCACCATACACTAGTTTCATAGACCGTTTGACACATTTTCATCACACTGGTTAGCATAGCCTTCCTGGCATTTTCTTAGTTATTGTGCTAAGACATTTCTATTCCACATTTACTAAGTTTCACATATGCTCTTGTAAGATGCACCGCAGGTGTAATCCCACCAATCCCCCTCCCTCGGCCCACCTCCCCCCTCCCTCCCCTCACTTTCCCCCTTCCCCCTATTCTTAGGTTGTAACTGGGTTATAGCTTTCATGTGAAAACCACAAATTAGTTTCATAGTAGGGCTGAGTACATTGGATACTTTTTCTTCCATTCTTGAGATACTTTACTAAGAAGAATATGTTCCAGCTCCATCCACATAAACATGAAAGAGGTAAAGTCTCCATCTTTCTTTAAGGCTGCATAATATTCCATGATGTACATATACCACAATTTATTAATCCATTCGTGGATCGATGGGCACTTGGGCTTTTTCCATGATTTAGAAATTATGAATAGGGCTGCAATAAACATTCTGGTACAAATATCTTTGTTATGATGTGATTTTTGGTCTTGTGGGTATATGCCCAGTAGGGGAATTGAAGGATTGAATGGCAGAACTATTTTTAGATCTCTAAGTGTTCTCCATATCTCTTTCCAAAAGGAATGTATTAATTTGCATTCCCACCAGCAGTGTAGAAGTGTTCCCTTTTCTCCACAACCACAGACTCTGTTGTAGAGATTCCAGTTCTTAATGCAATTCTACCTACAGCTTCCTCTATGATTTAACAAGCGTTCATTTCAGTTTCTTAATCTATAAAATGAAATAAAAATACTCATTTTAGCCCCCTTAAAGTGTAGCAGTTCCTGTGTAGAAATGAAATAATAGTTATGTAAGACCTACAAATATTATAATATCCAATGAACAGTCAAAACTGCAGTATATTCTTATTTGACTGAGATTTTCTACTTTTTTTTTTTTAGATATAAGCTTTCTGATTGGCACATATTTCAGTAAAGTGAAAATCATTTACCAGAAGACAAGTATATTTTGTGAAATTTCTTAGAACCTAGCATCTTTGAGAAATGTAGCCTCATGGGAATGATGTGGAGACCTAGGAACATCTCAGTGCATCCAATGGTACCTTTTTCCTAATCCTTTTCCATTCATGGACAGATGCTTCCCAAGGCAAATCCTTGGTTCAACCTGTTTTAACCAGAAATGCTTAAGAGAATGAACTGTTATTGGAAGGCAATCTGACAACAGGCCAAGAGAGAGGAGCAGCACGCTCTGAAATGCAACACTGAGAGGAAAGAGGCATGTTTTATTCAAAGTTCAATACCCATTTATTTTGAGGATGAAGGTGTCTGTGCTGTGACTCTTGCATGCTGAGAAAAAATGCCAAGTGTCTTGATAACTAATGTCAGTGAGGCAAGATTCACCAAGAGGGGGCAGAAGCTCATGAAATGCTAATCTCTGGATTCAAGAGTGAGGATCAATGTTAGATTCTCATGTTTTTGGAACATTTCAGAGGAATTAATATTGTGTTATAAAGCAAATTTATATATTCTGAGAGTCATGACAAACACCTCTCTGAACCACAGTCCATCTCGGAGGTTTGTGTTCTTTCCTTTCTCACTCCGTTGGTTTCTCATTTCTCTTTGGTGTTTATCCCACACCTTATCTTCCTGCTAAGTTTTCAGAATAAACAGTGCATTCCTTTAACTTTTTAAAGAAAAATGTGGTTGTGAATGTGCTCTTTTTATGCTAAATGCTGAAAAATCATAAACTTCAAGCCAGAAGGACAATACTTGCTTCCAAACCTCTCCTTTAACAAATGATTTTTCAGAGCATTAAAAAGACCATAGTGAGACAATGTGTTTCCCTGGCCATTGAAGATGGCGTCCTAAGTGTGAATAGAAGAGCCATTTCTTAACGTTTAAAGAACAAATAGTCAGGCTTAGTTATCACCTGTGCACTAACAAGAGGTACGTGGCAGTTTAGCTGAGTGACAGTGGATCAAATTAATCCAAAGAATGACAAGACCTGACACTGGACCCTCCACTGTGAAACGTCTTAGAGCGAAGGCTTAGTAAGGAGTCAGTCTTGCATAAAAACATAAAAGCCAAGCTCTGTTAGAAAATAAATTAACAGAGATGATTTATTTTTGTGTGAGAATAGTTCTTTAAAAAATTATTTTAGATCTTTTTCTCAATATAAATATTGATTTAGCTAATAGGGCATAAGTTTTTTGTTTCCCCATTGCTACACAACAATGATTTCAAAAGAAGAGGGGAATGGGACTCAAAAGGAGCAATCGGAGACCAGGTGCATGGCATAAATTACACAAGTCTTGCATTCGAACACAAAAAATGAATTAATAAACTCATTTTATTAACCTCCGTCAATTTGTAATTAAAACACATGAAATAATTTGACTTCAACAGGCAAGGCAAATTCACACTTACTTGGAAATGTTTACAGTACTTAGAGAAAGTCAAGGAAAGGACTGGAGTGAAGACAAAAATAACATCTGACTAATAATTAATAAAACTATTTTTGAACCAGAGAATATTGTTGTATGGAATATTTTGAACATCTGAAATATATCTTGATGTAAAATGCAATCTTGTTGAATAGTTGCAAAAGAAGTGTTGGCTCTGTATTAATAAATCTGCATTTAGTGCATAAATAGATGCATTTAATATTTTTATATTAGCTAGTTTTAAAAGAAACGATCTATAGCCAAATTCATGTATTGTGTAATTTGCATTTTTTGCGAGTGGTAAATGTGGCTACAGAGAATACATATTCTTTAAAAAAGCAACCATGTCACTTGCTCTTTTTAAATTGTTCTGCTGAATTCTTAGGAGTTTTAAAAATGAGTACTTGGGGTGCATAAAACAGCAACTGTTGCTCATTCTGTCTTTGCCTCTACTCCCGTGAAGAGATGTTTTGAAAAGGAATACATTAGGAATACATCAAAATACATAATGCAATGGAAATAAGCTTTACTTTTTAAAAAACCTTTATTCCAAGCATTTTGTCTGCCCTGCAGAAGAAAATGCTTCTCATGAAAGTTTAATGGCCCACCTATCTCTGTGGGCACATTCTTAACTCTATCTAGGCAATTGGCAAGGATTAGAAAATATGACAGAACTTTAAAGAACAGGCTATCTCTTCTTAAAATATGAGGAGGGTTTGGGTTGCAAATAAACACAGCTGAATTATTTGTACTGATGTGTCATGGCCGAGCTGGGTAGGATGATTGCCTCTTATAATTATTCTTTCTTTATTCCTGTTTCCTCTGTGTCACAATAATTCGAGAAGATTATTTCAGCTAATAGAAACAGCAAAGTGAAAGACCAAAGTAGAAAATTTGGATTTCAAAGATGAACTCAGCCATCTTTTTTTTTTTTTGTAGAGACAGAGTCTCACTTTATCGCCCTTGGTAGAGGGCCGTGGCCTCACACAGCTCACAGCAACCTCCAAATCCTTGGGCTTAGGCGATTCTCTTGACTCAGCCTCCCAAGTAGCTGGGACTACAGGCGCCCACCACAACGCCCAGCTATTTTTTTGTTGTTGTTGCAGTTTGGCCGGGGCTGGGTTTGAACCCGCCACCCTCGGCATATGGGGCCGGTGCCTTACCCGCTGAGCCACAGGCGCTGCCCTGAACTCAGACATCTTAAAGAAGTTTGAAAAGCAGTGCCTGTAGCTCAGTGGTGGGGCACTGGCCATGTACACCGAGGCTGGCGGGTTTGAACCCGGCCTGGGCCAGCTAAAACAACAATGGCAACAACAAAAAAAATAGCCAGGCATTCTGGTGGGTGCCTGTAGTCCCAGCTACTTGGGAGGCTGAGGCAGGAGAATGATTTGAGCCCCAGAGTTTGAGGTTGTTGTGAGCTGTGATGCCATGCCACTGTACTGAGGGTGACAGCTTGAGACTCTGTCTCCAAAAAAAAAGAAGTTTGAAATTTATTTTCCAAGAATAATTTAAACAATCCCCATTTTCATAAACAAATTCAAAAATTATTTTGAAAAACAAATTCCAAATAACTTTAAAGCTGTCTTGGGAGTTTGTGTTAAAGCAAATGGAAATGTGATAGAGTGACTAACGTAGCTTTTTAAATGGCCATGGGCTGAACATGTAAAAGATATCATACAGTTAATTGTCCTAGGTAATAATGTAGTTGAAGGAGAGAGGAAGGAAGCTTTTACAAAATTTCAGTGAGGTTATCAGCCTGGGGAAAGATTTTATGAGGAATACTTCCGTGGCAATTGAAGCAACAACAAAAATAAACAAATGGGATTTAATTAAACTGAAAAGCTTTTGTACAGCTAAGGAGACAACAACCAAAACAAATAGATAACCTTCAGAATGATAAAAGATATTTGCATATTATGAACCAGACAAAAGCTTGATAACTAAAATCTACAGAGAACTCAATTAACAAAAAAAGACCCAACAATCCCGTATATCACTGTGGCAAGAGATATGAACAGAACCTTGTCTAAAGAAGATAGACACGAATCAATTTTTGTTAATGGTGAGAGGTGAGGATTCAGTGTTAGTCTTCTACAAGTTGCCAGCCAATTCACCCAGCATCATTTGTTAAATAGGGAATACTTCCCCCAATTTATGTTTTTGATAGGCTTATCAAAGATCAAATGACAGTAAGTGGCTGGGTTCATCTCTTGGTTCTCTATTCTGTTCCATACATCTACCTCTCTGTTTTTGTGCCGGTACCATGCTGTTTAAATCACCATAGATTTATAATATAGCCTGAAGTTCTGGTAATGTGATACCTCCTGATTTGTTTTTATTTCTGAGTAATGTCTTGGCTATTCGATGTTTTTTCTGATTCCATATAAAACAAAGTTCTATTTTTTCCAGATCTTTAAAGTATGACAGTGGTGTTTTAATAGGGATTGCATTAAATCTGTAGATTGCTTCAGGTAATATGGACATTTTAATGATTTTAATTCTTCCCAGCCATGAGCATGGTGTGTTGTTCCATTTGTTAATATCTTCGGCTATTTCTTTTCTGAGAGTTTCATAATTCTCTTCATAGAGATCTTTCATGTCCTTTGTTAGGTAAATTCCCAAATATTTCATCTTCTTTGGGACTACTGTAAAAGGAATAGAGTCCTTGACTATATTTTCAGCTTAACTATTATTGGCATATATAAAAGCTACTGATTTGTAAGTATTGATTTTGTATCCTGAGACTTTGCTGTATTCCTCGATCACTTTTAAGAGTTTTGTGGTTGAGTCCCTGAGGTTTTCCAGGTGTAATATCATATCATCTGTGAGGAGTAAAAGTTTAATCTCCTCTGATCCCAGTTAAATACCCTTGATCACCTTCTCTTGCCTGATTGCGATGGCCAAGACTTCCATTACTATGTTGAATAGCAGTGGAGACAGTGGGCATCCTTATCTAGTTCCAGATCTGAGTGGAAATATTTGAATTTTATTCCATTTAATATGATATTGGCTGTGGGTTTACTGTAGATGGACTCTTATCAGTTTAAGGAATGACCCATCTAAGCTAATTTTATTAAATGTTCTGCTCAAGAAAGGATGCTGGATATTATCAAACACTTTTTCTGCATCAATTGAGAGAATCATATGGTCTTTGTTTTTTATTTTGTCTATGTGATGTATTATATTTATAGATTTATGTGTGTTGAAACAAACTTGTAACCCCAGGATAAAACCAACTTGGTCATAATGTATACTTCTTTTGATGTGCTGTTGAATTCTATTTGCTAGGATCTTATTGAAAATTTTTGCATCAGTATTTGTTGACGATATTGGTCTATAATTTTCTGTCTTTGTTGGGTCTTTTCCTGGTTTGGAGATCAGGTTGATATTTACTACGTAGAATGTGTTGGGAAGTATTCCTTCTTTTTCTATGTTTTGGAAAAGGTTATGTAATATAGGTACTAGTTCCTCTTTAAAGGTTTGGTAGAATTCTGATGTGAAGCCATCTGGTCCCAGACTTTTCTTTTTTAGGAGATTTCGTATTATTGATGCTATTTTAGTGGTTGATATAGATCTATTCAACAGCATTTCCAATTCTTTCTGGCTAAGTTTAGGAAGGTGGCTTGCTTCCAAGTATTGGTCTATTTCCTTCAGATTTTTATATTTCTGAGAATAGAGTTTTTATAGTAATCATTAAGGATTTTTTGATTTAAACTTAAGACATGAAACTATAAAGATAATTGGAGAGACTGCAGGAAAAAACACTTGAAGAAATTGGCCTGGGGTAATATTTTATGAGGAGGACCCCCTTGGCAATTGAAGCAACACCAAAAAATATATTATTGGGATCTAATCAAACCAAAAAGCTTCTGCACAGGCAAGAACACAGTAAGTAAATCAAGAAGATAGTCCTCAGAATGGGAGAAGATATTTTCAGATTATGTTTCTGACAAAGGTTTGATAACTAGAATCCACACAGAATTCAAACTAATTAATAAGAAAAGAACAAGTGATCCCATTTTATTGTGGGCAGGAGATTTGAACAGAAGCTTCTCTGAAGAAGATAGGTGCATGGCCTACAAAAACATGAAAAAATGCTCACCATCTTTAATAATCAGAGAAATGCAAATCAAAGCCACTTTGAGATATTATCTAACTACAGTAAGAGTAGCCCACATAACAAAATCCCAAAATTACAGATGTTGGCATGGATGTGGAGAGAAGCGAACACTTCTGCACTGCCTGTGGTAATGCAAGCTAATACGCTCCTTTTGGAAAGAAGTTTGGTGAACACTGAGGGAACTAAAAGTAGACCAGCTCTTCAATCCCGCAATTCCTCTACTTGGTATATATCCAGATGACCAAAAATAATTTTATAGCAAAGATATTTCATTTCATTTACAACTAAGGTATTTCATTTCATTCTGAAAATGAAACAAAAAGAATATGTGAAAGATATCAATATTAAATTTTCTATTTCAATGTGTGCCTATGTTAATTTCCAAAAGAATATTTAAGATAAAATGCACAGTATATTTGTTTTAATATTTATTTTGCTAGTGTGCTTTATATTAGAAATGGAAGATTATTGTCAGGAAGTTGAATTCCAGTCTAGTTTCAACAATTAGTCATGTTGGTAGATGATGAAATTTCAATACTTTGAATAACAGTATTCTTAAACCCTACAGTAGTACTCTTCATACTAACTATAAAGCACTCTTTCCAATGAACAGCCAATGTTCCAAACTCACTTTCTAAACTCATTCATGTGTTATTTGTTATGTCAAATATGTATTTTTTTTGTTTAATTACTTTTCTGATTTCATTTTCTGGATTTTGTAATGATTTTTTTCTTTGTCTTTTAATCATCTAATATGTGAATATATTAAAACACTTTAGGGCAAATTATCTGTTAACACAGGGTTTATAAATATCATGAATTGTGTAAAATGTGTTATGGGTAAATAGCATTCATTATATTGTAATGTAGATACTTATTATTTCTCTAATATGCATCACCTTTACTGGGAATAAACTCATCTATAAAGAGTATAATGTTTAATCTTTTGATTGTAGTAATGCCACGATCAATCACAATACACATAAAGCCTATGAATCTAGGCAGTTTTTTTGTTAATATCCTTAAATAAGTATTGAACCAAAGCTTTTCATCTGTTATTTAACTCTCTAGAGGAGAAGACTATAGATCTCCCTTTGGTCCATTAATTCATCACTGATTACCTATGTCACATTTACCAAATTCTAAGTACTGTGCTGGGTAGTGCACATCATAGTCTGTATCCTCAAAGGGCTTTCCAATTTATTTGGAAAACAAGACAAATCTGTGGCCAACATGTCACATGTACATTTAATTGTATTGAATAGGACTGCATGATATTATGAGGTAATGTAATAAATAACATAGTGCACATAATTAAAAGGTAAGATGCTTATAATGTACCAGCTGGGAAGTAGAAATAATTCGGTCAAAAGGTACCACATAGTATCAAAGGAAGCTTCACAGAGAAGGTAGGAACTTGAACAAGGTCAAAAAGGATATTTAAATGTGAAATAGGGAGGAAAACGCAGCTCATTGAATACACATTTCTCTAGTTAAGCAGCCTCAACAACTGGGAATCATCTTAAATTCCCCTTTTCCTCTTGACTTTCACATCCAGTCATTTGCATGCACACTGGGCTCCATCTCCCAAGTGTCAGTAGCATCCACCTGTGTTTTCCCCATTCTCATGACCAGTATTCTAGGCGATGCTCTATTACCTCAACTATAGTCCTAAAAATGCCTGTAACTCACCTCCTTGGTTCCACTGGTCTCTTTGTGTTCCTGTCTTCTCCTTTTGATACTGGATAATTTTTTCTTTTTAAATTTCAGGTTAATGTGATGGTATAAACAACTAGGTTACAATGTTTGCATTTGTTAGGTAGGATCCCTTTTGTAGTTGTGTCCTGCACCCAAGAGGTGTGCCATATACCCTTACATCGTGCCCATTAAGTGAGAGCCAGTTAATGTTCTTAAAACACAATACAACCGCTCTTCTTGGGCGCTGTCTATGGAGGTGGCAGCCCCTCCTATTCGGCATCATGGTCACCCCCCAGAACCCTGTGTAGCCCAAGATCATCACAAAGAGGACCAAGACGTTTATCCTGCACCAGTGAGACCGATTTGTCAAAGCTAAGTGTAACTGGCAGAAACCTAGAGGTATTAACGACAGGGAGAGGATTCAGGGCCAGATCTTGCTGCCCAACATTGGTAATGGGAGCAACAAGAAAATGAAGCATGTGCTGCCAGTGGCTTCCTGAAATTCCTCATCCACAATGTCCAGGTGCTGGAATGCTGCTGACCTGGCACAAGTCTCACTGTGCAGAGACTACTCACAATGTTTCCTTCTAGAACCACAAAGTCCTTGTGGAAAGGACAGCCTGGCTGACCTTCAGAATCACTAATCCCAGCACCAGGCTCTGCAGAGGAGGAAATGAATAGACAGCTCACGTGTACATCAGCACCAGGCTCTGCAGAGGAGGAAATGAATAGACAGCTCACGTGTACATTTTATTTGTGTTTAAATAAAACCATAAAAACCATGGGAAACCCCATCACAATATAACCATATCTCTTCCTATTGTGTTACAAATCAAGTGCAGTCTTCTCAATTTTCAACTTTTATATTCTCCATAGCAGGCCCACATCCTCTTTCAAGGTCTATGGGCCATTGTTGTCCTGTACATACATTTGTGCTGGTGACATGGGTCTCTTTGTGATGAGCTAAAAGGAATATTAGCCAATATTGTCAATACCCATCATGTGTCAAAGATTTTACATGTATGGTGTCATTTAATCGTTAATACAATTACGTGAAGTAGTTGCCATTGGTGGGAACTAAGCAACTCATTTTATAGGTGGGAAAAAAGCAACTCCTCCCAGCCAAAAAAAAAAAGAAGCAAGAAAAGAAAATGTTAGGTAATGGCCCAAGGTCACAGAAGTAGATGCTGGTCCTGTGAGGATTTGAACCTCAGGAGGCTGGTCCCAGAGTCTGCAGGTTTAATCACAACATTATTATGCCTCTTTCTAGCCTTCCAAATGCTATTCTGCTTCTGACCTGCTTTTGTTTCTACCTGCAATGCTTCCTTCCACCATCAAGACTTGTCCTCTTACTGAACTCCCACTCATCTTTCATGGTTGATTGCTGAAGTCAACTTTTCTTAAGACGGCAGGAATGTACCTTTTCTATTACTTTACTTTTTAACTCCATCTGGCTATTTACTAAATTTTACCATATAATGTTATGAACTCTGTGCTTATCTGATTTCTGAGATTATAAGCTTCTTGACTATATCTTAATTCATTCATTATTTATTCAATTGAATTCATTCATTCATTCAACTGTCTCTGTGCTGGTCTCTGTACAGCCAGGAATAAGACAGAGCTGTTGACTTTAAGAACTAGCCTTTCAGTTTAGGATATCTTTATATTAAATAATTATAATCCATTTGGGTTAGTGCAATGATGTAGATACACACTTGGCACTTCACCTAGCTAGGGGTAGGAAGGTGGTTGACAAGTAAAACTGGTAGGAGGTGTTGATGCTGAGATGATGTTTTAGTATTGAATTGACAAGTGAAGAAATGGGTCATGTAAGTCTGCGCTGCCACCACACTGTGTTTCTGCACATAGTAGGTTCTTAATGAATATGCATAGAAAATAATTAAATTTAAATGGTTACATGAATTTTTTTGTTTGTCATTCATGTATCCTGCTGCCTTGTAGACACAGTGAGAATGACTTTAGAACCATTGATTAGAAAAGACTTCATCAAAATGAAAGTTTCAATTTTTTTTTTTGTGAAGTTCTCTGTCAAGCAACCTCACAATTGCACATAATGTTTAATAGTTTGGCAAATATTATGGGCTTTGTAGCTTTTATTTTCTTTGAAAGCTTTCTATTTTGTTAGGGATTGCTAGATAAAAACGTGATGGCACTCCATGCAGAGTACACAGAACAGAACGTTCAAGGATAAATCCTAACAAGCCGAGGGGATAAAAGAATGTTTTAAAAAATCAACTTACATTTCAGGTGCTTCATCTGGGCAAAGAGAGAATAATAGAAGTGGCTTTTATTTAGTCTATTCAATAATTCAAATTACTAGAGAACAGTAGTGATGTAGTCCCCAGGCAGAAAATTCTCTTATTTCTTTTTAAAAATAATTTTTATGCCAATGGTCTATTTCTGTTACCTGATGAAAGCTAAAGATCAATTCTTCCCTGGTGAGCACAAAGAGCAGGCCAAATGTGGTTGGAACACAGATGACACATGTCAATACCTGTGGAATTACCTAGCCTCATAAAAACAGGCAGTCAGGGTTGGCTTTGGTGTTTTAACATTAAAAATATATTATGAAGATGTGAGAGAATGTGTGATCCCAATGGTCTTTTTACCAGGAAAAATATGATATATTATGATATTTCCAGTCTAAATGAACTCACATGCCTTTTTAAAAATAATATTGGGGAAAATTGAGTGTCTATCATGTATGAATGTATGCATAAAATTCTTACTTGAAATTAATTTAAATAACTTTTTCTTAACATACTATTAAAGTGAAAGAACAGTATTTTCCATGGCTTGTGCCCACATTTTCGCTTTAATCATAACAACCTCATTTTCCAAAGGTTTATTTACATAAGTGCTTTCTTTGTAAATGTTACATTAGAAAAAAATATGCACATTCACATAACCTTTTAAATCAACGGCTGCTGGCAAGATGAATGGGGGAGACCATAGAAATGTACCCAAAGTGGTTTGGAAATGTAGTTAGCCTTAGTGCTGTTTATAAAATCCATTTTAACTTTGATGCTTGATTACCTTGCAACACTTTTTCAAGAATTCATCTGGCACCGTAAGTGTAGTGGGTAATCTGTGCTGAAAGGAGTTTTGAGAGGTGTTAAGTACATTGCCTCCTGTGGACCTGGGACTAGGTTTTGCAGGCAGAGGTACTTTTGAGTGATTCAAATCAGGTGAACTTGACCTTCTCTTTTCATCCCATGCACTGGAGACCTGCATTTCCAGAGTAGGCTCCTACTTGGGGATCTTTACAGTGTATGTTAATGAGAACAAAGGAACCCCCTTTTAACCTGGTGACAGATCTTGTCATCAGATAGACCTCCTTTCGCTTTCTAGATACACTGTTTAAAGGAGCTGATGAAATTGACCAACTATATTGTTTTTGGGTGCTCAAAGTCTATAAAGTTCATGCTAGGACAATAGCAGCACCAGCTGTAAACTTCTGAACCACTAAGAGAAACTTAATGAGTTATTAAAATTATTGTCCCCAAAATTTCAAACTCACTTTTATCATCTAGATGTTATATTTTTCTAATTCACTTGGTAAATCTTTTCTTCAGTTTTTCTTACTAATGTGGAACCAAATATGATAATGGAGTGATCCCAAAATATTTATTTTTGCTATTTAAATTCTGTATTATCTTTATAGATGCTTCACTTACAACTATGTACATGTTTAAAACAAAGACAGATACCAGGAAAACTTATTTCAATTACTTTTCATTTTCACTTTTGGAGGGCAATTAAAAAATTTTGCCAATATTATATTCTTCTCTTTAACCCTTTGGGCCAAATCCTTTCTCTAGAATACATTACCATCTGTTTTCATTTGTTTAGTATTTAGTTACAATTGTTTCACAGGGTATATTTTTGAATAATAGTTAATAGAAATAAATCTCATATGTGGAATAGCAAAACCAGATGAAAATATGTCTGAAAAAAATCAAGTTAATTTTCAAAGTAAGGACTAGGGATTTTACCCTGTGACCTTGATCAAGGTCAATAGGACTCATGTGGGTAACTCTTGGCAAAGTACTCTGAAAATGCTATTCCCCGCTAATAGCTAAGGAAACTGGAACCAGGTAAAAAAGTCCAGAAAACACAGGGGCATAAAAGGTAGAAAACCTAGAAACCCATATTTTGCAGCACTAGAATAACATGTTATATTAAATCATTCAGTATTTTTGGCAGTATATCCTAGGTATAATTTTATACTCCAGAGAAACCATGACTAATTCTTCTACCTGCTGTTTCCACATTTTTATATTTTTTCACTGGTGTTTTCTTTCCTTGGCTCTGCTGACCATAGCTTTCCTCTCTTGGGAAAGAGTGATGATGAGTCCAATTATTTATTTTTCAATGTGGCCTAAAAAATCTCATCTGCATGCTGATCTCACTTCAAAATCAATAGCGTCTTTACCCCCTGAAAAAGCATTTCACTAGATGAGAAAAGGCTCATGGGAAAATGACAGGGAAACCAGTTTATCATAGTAATGTACATTTTCAATCCAAATGTAAAACATGATGGTGAGTAGAGGCAAAACTGTTTGACAAAGGCCATAATGCAAAGAAACATGCCACGTCAAGAATCCATGTGGTTCATTGCAACCACTGTTTCAATTAGAGAGAGTAATAAAAAGAAGCAGACGTTAATGTCATTAATTAATGCAAGTCACTATGATTCAGCATAATTTAACACTTGCTTGAACTCAAGTCTATAATTTTTTATTGTCTATGATTAGAAAGAACATGTTAAGGATTGCAAATAGTACATCTTATTATATTATTATTATAGAAGGTTATCAATAGTATCCATATTTTATTATAGAAAGATGGTCCTTTGCACAAATAGTCAGAAACACGGTTATCCCCTGAGAACATTGTTTTCCCCGCAGACTTGTGCAGAGGAGGGCTCGTTTCCTGGGGCTCATTCCTATTTTGGAGCCTGGGAATAATCTCACTCTTTAACACCTTTAAAATTCATACAAACTTTTGCAACATAAAACCAGAGCCATTTCCCACCCTGTCTCTATTCTTCTTTCTGTCATTTACTTTTCATTAAAATTTATGTAAAGTAACTTTACATAAACAGAAGAAGGTAATTTTTCCTTTACATTTCATACATTTATTGATTTCTATCTCACAGTCTTCCTCATCCTTCCATCTTATCTTTCTATTAACCTGTGTGATTTCACCATTTAAATCTCTCCAAAATAGGCTGAGTCTCATTAGTCCTATTTCCTCTGTGCTGTAACCTTCCCTTACAACCCCATGGCCAGATCCTGAACTTTTCTCTCCCCTGAAACTGAGCCCCCACACATTTGGCTTAGGAAGCTGAAGCTGTGTGAGTTTCCTTTTTGAATACAGCATCATGCCTTCTCAGACAGCCCTGCACACTTGTTCTTTGATTTTGTTGAAATTTTCAGGCCCTTGACAGTCAACTATTTCTTCCAGTCTCTTATTTTAGGCATTTCTTCCTTTTCTAAACACATAGTTCATCACGTCAGAGGATCATTGGCTAACAGCCTCAGTCCTTTGTCTTCTTGTTTTTCTGTGTCCCTTCCTATAATCTCCTTGCCAATTAAAAACACTAAAAAATTGCAGTCTACTTCCACAACAGTGTAACCAGAGATAATCGCAATATTTAACAGCTAATATTTCAACAACTCGATCCTCCCATTGGCATGTGGAGTACCTTTCCTAGTTCCCTTGTAATCTTAGACTTCTGGAATCTTGACTCCTATTTCAAAGAGAGATGAGTAGAAGCCACCAGGTGGGAACTTTCTTTACTGGCTCCTCATCCTTTTACAGTTATGTTTATGTCTGCCTGTCTTCTTCTTCTGTTCTGTCTCCTAGGAAACTAAGAATAAAACCCAAGCTGCACTGTCCCCTCTAAGGTTTTCCATAATGTACCCCTCTTCTTTCACATTTCTTCAATCTCTTCCTCTCTCATTGCCCTTTTCTGTTGGCATTTAAAACACACAGATAAATACATAAGAAACAAGAAATGTAACTCTGGATTATGCACTACTTTATACGTTATTATTGTATCTTTATAATAGCCCTGTGTATGTCACAGTCTTAATATTACCAGTCAAATTCTGGTGCAGCAATACTGAGCAATTTCATCCAGTCTCACCCTGCTGATGGTAGAGATCAAGCCATTTCAAGTTTTAGAATAGATATTCTACCATGCTTTGTTAGTTCTTTTCATAAGCAATTTTGAAATTAAAGGTATATTCCTTATTCATTGTACCCATTATTGCCTATATACATAATAGGTATTAACTCAATACCTTACAAATAATTAGGTGTTCTATATATCAACGTAATGGTATCTAAAAGCCAGATGCTTTATGGCAACAATCTCCATTCCTGACTGATCTTGAAAATTCTAATTGGATACGATTGTCCTTCCAGTACAGTGAAGAAGTGACACACAGAATTATTTGTCTTTATGCTTAAATGATCTTTTTCCTTCACCTTTAAAATTATGTGCAACTATCATGTTGCCATCCAAAGAGACTAAAGGCATAAAAGGGTGGCTGCAGCAGATGCCCAACCCTACTTCTTATCATGTGAAGATCACCTAAGATTTTGAGCTCAGGGTGGCCCCTGTGGCTCAGTGAGCAGGGCGCTGGCCCCATATACCGAGGGTGGCGGGTTCAAACCCAGCCCCGGCTGAACTGCAACCAAAAAATAGCTGGGCGTTGTGGCGGGCGCCTGTAGTCCCAGCTGCTCGGGAGGCTGAGGCAGGAGAATTGTGAAAGCCCAAGAGTTGGAGGTTGCTGTGAGTCCTGTGACATCATGGCACTCTACTGAAGGTGGTAAAGTGAGACTCTGTCTCTACAAAAAAAAAAATTGAGCTCAGGTAAGAGGCACCCATATTATTTATTGTATGTTATTTACTTGACTCCTGCCTTATACACAACTCAATGTTGCTAGCAATAACTTAGTCTAGAATGCAAAACTTCAGCCTCTTTGCCTTCTTGCCGTGGATGGAGGCCTAACTGCTGTCTATGGCAAACTCATCTTGCTGTGGAAGCTTTGATCCTGCTCTTACTCTGTGAACCTACCTTTCTCTTCCTCCATAAACTTTGTTTTATGCTTGCCTTAAAAAAACACCAAAATTCTATGGTGGAATCTGGGTTTCCCCTCATGATAATGTAATTACAATGATGGACGCTGCACACACAAGCTGTAATGATGAAAAACGCCCATTCAGAGTCCAACTTGCAGAAGTGTAAGGGAAGCCCCTTTCTAATGGCAGTCGGTGAGGTTGGCATGGTCTTGTCAATGTTTAAAATGAGTATGGTTTACCTCCCTGAACTGCAAAACCATACTGCTGACTCTTGATGACATATTGACTATTAAAAGAATGCCCAGGGGGGCTCCAAATCCCTGAAATTATAAAAAAAAAAAAGGAAAATCTTAGATACTAAACTTATAAACTATACCCAAAGAAAATGCTTTTAGTGGTCATAAAACCACCAGGTTATGCAGATAGAACAATTTTATATTTAAAAAATCATGAAGAGAACTTGACCCAGGAATCAAAGTACATGAAAGGAGATTTAAAGAACTGTTGTACATTTTCCAGTTTTCTCTTCCATTTGAAATAGACATTTACCAAGTACATTAAATTTTTTTTCCCAAGTAACTTTCCAATATATGCTTGTAAAAGTATTATTTGTAGATGTTGGTTTTCACTCACACTGCGGATGTTGCTTTTCAGTAAAATAACAACGTAGTAACAATACTCTCACCTGAAGTGGCAATAGCTCGTAAGTAGTTTTTCTTTTTTTTCCTTTTCTTTTTTGGATATTATGGCTCATATATGCCCTGTAGGTGTCAAATCTGATTGGATGCATTTTTATAAGCTCTTTTAGCCTGTGTTAAAAGTGCATCTCTATTTTAGAGGGTAGATTACACCAAAAAGATTAAGTACACAGTTTAAATCCAGGGTCATCCTGGGAGAGATATTTCAGCACTAAGACATTAGCGGTGTCCTGATGAAATATTCAACCTGTGCTATTTACTGAGTAGTGTTTAAGAGCATTTCCTGTCATAGAGAATGTGAAGAGAATAGGAAACTCACATCAGCACATATTTTAAAACTACCCTGTGCAGTTTGAATCAATTTACTAATTGCCTAATATCACATATGAGATACGATATGAGAAATGCTGGAAATCCCAGTCATAAACCTGGTATCATGTAGCCTCGTAAGCAGAGCACCGAGCATCTCAGTCCTATTAACAGATATACTTAGAGGCCCCAAGTTCATTTCCCAGCAATTACATTTTTCCAATTGCACCAGTAAGATCATTTGCATTCCCTTACATTCTATAGAATCAGCTCTTGAGATGTATTAATAAGGAATCATTAAATGTGAGGTCACTAAGGGATCAAAAAATGCAACAAATGACTCTCTTTTGCTATCAGTTTGGGAAAACTAATGAAGGTATTAGAAAGAACTAGGCCAGATGGTAAAGTGTTTTTATCAGAGATTAAATTACATTGAGGTTTTTTTTTTTTTTTTTGCTATATCAAGTAATACAAGCTAAAATATTAGAAGTAAAATCACATATAATCTCAGAAACACTTGCCTGTCCTCGGGATTGGGTATTGTTCTTTGAACTTATCCCATTCTGCTCTGGTAAAATTGGGGAAAGAGGTATGCCTGTATATGTGAACTTTGAATTAGATTGGTAACTTGTTCCATCAGAATTGGCTATGGTGGAAGAATGTACCATTATTATATACCCCAATTTTTAAAACTATTCTGCAGAAAGAATATATAGCAAAGCAGAATGACATGAATACGTCTTAGGGTAAGTGATTATTGGAATTTTATTGGAATGATCTTGGCTGTCTGGAATGCTGTTAGGCCCTTCTTTCTCCATCTGATAACTCTATAAATTATTTAAAATGTTTTCATTCAATAAGCATATAGAAGTTCCATTTGAAAAAAAATCTCACATGCCTCAGACCCCTTACTCTTTACTAAATTATATTTTTCAAGATTACATTCAAAGAGGAGTTTTGGATGCATCGTAGTGAATATGTACCAGGTCAGGAAAAGGGATTCCATTTGGCGGAACAAGTAAAGTGGAAGACTTTAAATCAGTAAAATTTATTTGTATCAAAATGTTTTTTATTTACGTTTGTTTCTAATTCAGACACCTTAATCCTTCTTAGAGGGGCCCATAAGTGTGCTTCTCTCCCCAGCACCACCACTAGGGTTTAACTGTATCAAAGTTATTCCAGTATTTATTGGTACAGAAGGAAATTGATCTGAACATATTCATACTGAGGTATACAGGACTTGATATGTTATTCTTCCCAGAGTTGCAGTTCAATAATGGATTTTTAAAACTCATAGAGAGAAGGCTAATTAAAAGAAGAAAGAATTACAGTGGGAATTCTCTGGATGTTGGGAGCCGAGTAGCAGTCATTTTATTATGTCCTGCAGTCAACCTTCCTCTGCATAAATTAGTACTGAGGCACTCTATCTCCTAAAATCTCTATTATTATATATAAGTATTGCTATTTTTAATAATACAGCAAAAACTAGAGTTTAAAGGCAGTTAGTGTACTGTCATTTTTTCTTCTTCTGAATTTTCACTTGACAAAATTCACTCTTTCTAGAAGGATGAACTTTTACTTTCCATACATGTTCTTGATTCCCTATTGTCCAAATGAAAATGTATTTTTTCTATTTATAAGCTAGCATTAATTTTCTCATTGCACATTGGAGCACAAAGTAAATCACCCTCAGCTGGGGAAATTAGTGAGAGGTATAGATGTCTCATGACATTTGTGTGATTTCAAAGCAAAAAGACTTATGAGTATGTCATCCTCACTGGGTAGTTTCTTGTCTTTAAAGAGAGCACTGATTTATTGGGCTGAATAGAAATGGATACAACAAAATGTCATAACATTTGGCTGTAATTAATGCTCTGTTTCCTGTCTGCTACTGATGGGGTCCATGTCACACTGAGTGAAAATACGCCACTTAACATTTGCGAAAACAGGAGATGCAGGAAGGTCACTTTGACCTTGCTATAGTTAAAGAATAATCTTCAAAGGAGAGTAGAATCATGATTGTCACACAGATACCAAAAAAGTACATATGAAAGATTTTATTCTCCCTAAATGAAAAAAACTGGTAGGAGGCTACAAACCAGTCACAGGAGAAGTCAAACAAGTACAGATGTAATGGAGTTATGGAATGTTGAAGTGAATATACAAAAGGACAAAACGGGCTTTCCCGTGGAGTGGGAGAAATTGTCTTTTCTCACAGTTATTTGCATGTCAATAGACGAGAATTATTTGTAAAATAGCTTCATAGCATATAAATTAGATGACACAGAAGTGTGTGCTATCGTGCATGATTTTCCAAGAAGAACCAAGTTTTCTCTAACTGCCTGGACATTATCAGCTTGATTAATCTGTCCTTCTGGCCTCTAGTTTGGGTACTATGAGAACAATGATATCTTAGCTGAAACTCCGGAGACAGATACTGGAGTTGAATTTATTATTTTGGTAGATCCATTTCAGACAGTGACCAGTCTGAGAAGATGCTCTATGCACTCCAACAATTGTTTGTGCGTGGGGACAGGCTAGTTTGATTTCTCCAGAATAACCTGAGCAGTGAAATAGCAATGGCAGATCGCTCTTTGGAAATTTAGACTAAACACCAATAACAACAACAAAATAATAGACTCTCTTCTCTTTGTGGGTTACTGATTCAAATTCAAATTGCCTCTGGACTACTGTGTAACTATGCATGCATAGATAAATGTTAGCAATAAGAAATAATACTTGTCAATACACATACAAATAAATTGTGCCAGACGGAGATTCGGTTGATTTCCCTCTCTCCCCACCTCACAAGTGCTCTCATGGAATAAAGCCATTTTTGAGTCCTTTGTGAATTTATTTCAACCTTGTTTTATTTCACATAAGTTTCTGGTTTTTTTGATTTCCCTTTTAAACTGTTTGTAACAATTTGTCAGTTACCTAACTTTATGAATGAGTTCAATAAATATTGAACATGTGTGCATTTGATATGTGTATGGTAAACATGCTGGTCTTTTAAGTTTTATCTTTTAACATCATAAAAGAATAAAGATCATCCTTTGTGTAAGAAATAGTTGTAGTCTCTGTTGATTGGGTCACATTAAAACAGCAGGCATAGATGAAAGAGATTAAACGAAGTGATGGCAAATGAAGTAGCTTGTAATAGGTCTCTCCTTAGACTGCTACTCTTTCCCACTTCTTAAGGTGAATATCCCCTGGCCTTAAGAATAAAAACTAAATACTCAGTTAACAGGGGGATACTTATTAGATGAAAAGTATTATACAATTGCCGTTATAGTTGGTAAAGTAGCTTGCGCTTACTGTATCTTGTACTTTGATATGAAGAAATGAAATATTCAATTTAATTCAAATAAACTCAATTCAACTCAAATCAACATATCTCTACTTTAGGTGTTCTAGGGAGACTTTTTAAATAAAATCTTATAATTTGATTTAGATTTTTTGGTGCAATTCTTTGAAATTCTTATGAAAAACTTTCATAATTACAAGATACTTCTCATATTTTCTCCTGGGTACTGCGAGAAAAAGTGCCTTCTTATAAAAAAAAAAATGTTTTTTACCCGGGGTCTTAATCAGACATAAATACTTTTCAGATGTTAGTCCCTTAGCCTTCATTAACACTGACGAGTTATTCAAAATGGAAAGAAAATATTTACCAATGGAAAACATGTTGACATAGTGAAATGATCCTTTTTAGCTATTAAATTTAGGAAGATAAGACCAAACATACAGGCATCTAATTTGAGGAGGTTTTTCATGCTCATTTGAGATTGTTTGAAAATCTTTGTAGGAAGTTCTTATATTTGAAATTACCCTGACTAAATACAAACAATAAACACATACTTTAAAAAGACGTCTGTAACGAAGCAATTTCTTAGGGTTTCTAAGGGAAGCTTATGCTTTTGCATATGTAATGTGCACATATGCACAGGACACAGGGTTGTTACATTACTAATGAAAGCTGATTAGCAAAAAGAAAAAAATAAAAATTTGTGCATAATTTTTGTGATATCCAGCACCAAAGATAGGCAAAAAAAAATGTCCTCATAAAATCAGCATGCAACATGCTGGCCACAGTTGGGCACCTCTGCAACAGTTTTTCATGAAAAAATATTTTCATTATTTCCTCATTTATATTGTAAAACTCTTCCAAGGATACTTTTAGTGAAAATCAGAATGTTTTGATAACCTAGCTGAATGTGTTTTAAGAAGGAAGCAGTTAGTAAAGTCCTTAGTGCCAGTAGACACCTAATTCACTGTGACTCTTCTCTGCAAAAAAATCAACTACTCAGAACCTCTACACATGGTTATCAAAGGTTATATTATAGCCAGAGTGAGATTGTACCAATTGTACCAACTGTTATACTCGCATACATGACATTTGACATTTTTCTTCAAAGTTTGTACATGAACCCATTGAATCATCACCTTGCTAAGAGTATCCTAAATACCCCAGTGTACCTTGGTTTACTACTTCTCTTGGCCAAGGCATGAAATTCAAGAACTAAGTCATATGTCACCAAACTTCTTTACTATACTATCACTGTGCATAAAGATTTATATTAAACCATAAATAAGAAAAAGAAGTAAGCCCCTTTCCTTACATAACTGAGATAGATTCAGTTATTACTGGTAGTTGCATCTCACCTTCTCACTTTCATTCTAAAAATATATAAAAACTTCATTTATATGTTTAGTGCACCATGAAAATTGTATTTCTTTAATCTTGTCTTTTTCAATGTCATTCAAGTTATTGACATTATGTATTACCGTTGTTTGGATATTATGTATTATTGTTGTTTCTGAGGTCTGTCTTCTATTTATTTTCATTGAAGTGGGGATTAAGTACTTTTACAGAATCTATGAATTAAAATCAGGGATCACATAAGTATGTTTGTCAATGATTTCAAAATGTGACATTCTCATTTAGAATTCTGAAAATACTTCAGGGTCTTCTCTTCCTTCTTAATTTCCCAGAAATTGGGAGTTAGTGCTACTCTCGTAGTCATTTTCTTGACTTTAGAAAATACTCCTTTGAGGTCTTCTGATGAATTATAAGGCCTCTGGTGCTTCTTGGAAGCCTTCTTGTATTAATGTTTCTATTATTAAGATGATTTACAAAAGGAAACACATAAACTGATCCATATACAGACCCAATTGTTGGGGAGTTTTGATGGAAATTTAATTTATTGGGAATTGGTCACTAAATCATAAGAAAAATAGTTGGAATTGATGCAGCTACTATGGTTTCTATAATTATAATATTCAGCCATATAAATCATAACAATATGCCATGATCCATGAGGAAAATTTTCAGTAACTTCATTAAAATTCGGAAGACAGACTTTGTAGCCAGACAGACCTGAATTTGAATTCCAGCTTCACCACATATGAACTTAGCTTTTTGGAAGTTAACCTATCTAAACTTCTCTTCCTTCATTGGAAGTTGATAAAATTAGGAATTATGTATATAACCACCTGGCACAGTTCCTTACAAGTGCAGTGCTTTATTTTTCTTTGAGTGTTGATAATTTGATTATAGTGTGGATCAGAGCATTCTCTTTTGAATTTATCTTGCTTGGTGCCCTATGCACTTTCTGTATTCGTGAAGTTTTCTTCATTATTTCTTTAAATAAGCTTTCAGCTTAGTCTTTCTCTTTTCCTTGATTTGTCATTAGTTGCCTAATTCTTTCTTCTGCGTGATTAAGTCTGTTATCTCTATTGAATTCTTAGTTCTGTCACTATATTTTCCTGCTTCAGAATTTGGTTCTTTTTGATGGTTTCTATTTATTTATTATATTTCTCATTTTGTTCATGCATTTTAAAAAATATTCTTGCATTTCATTGAGCTTCTTTAAGATAATCGTTTTGAATTCTTTTTCAAGCAATTCGTATGTCTCAATTTCTTTGGGGTAAGTTTTTGGAAATTTGTGAGTTTTTCCTTAGGTGGTATCATGTTTACCCGATTCTTTGTTGTCCTTTTAACCTTGCTTTGGTGTCTGTACAATTGAAGGAACAATACTTCTTTCAGTCTTCATAGATAGTTTTGGCAAGTTAAAGTTCTTTCCTAATAGGCTTTCAGAATGGTGGGATTGTTTCTGGGATCACAGTTGAGTAGCACTGGATTTAGGTCACATGGTTGATGCTGAGGCTACAGTAGGATTCACAGTTGGCGGGCCTGTTCCCAGGGGTTTTACTGGGTGTGGGTCCTAACTAGTCCCTGGGTAGACTGGATTGCCTATAATAAGCTCTTGGTGTATGGAAAATGAGGGTCCATTTTAGGGTTTTCAGAGAGTGGACCTGTTACCAGGTGCACCAATGGATGTATCTATCTTAGAGTCTCCAGGGGACCCTCCTGTTGGATAACTGGACAGGTTCCTGGGCTTGTTGTACTACTCTTGTCCTTGGCTGAGAGGGTCCATAATTGAGGCACAGGGTTGTTTCAGATCCACAGCCATGACTGAGATCTTCAGGATTGATTCTAGGGTCATGGATAGACATTTGTCTGGTGGGTTCCTGGCTGAGCAGGCCTGTTTACAGACTGTGGTTGGACAAGTCTGGAACCAATTTATAAAGCTGTTTGTACATGAAATGAAAGGTAAACAATGAAATCAAGGTAAGAACATTAGCATGCAAGACACTGTTAGATGTGCATTGCTCCGGGTCCCCAGGCAGGCAGAACTGCTCTCAGTTCATAGGCAAGAGGGGTGAAAACTGAGATGGGCCATTTGAAATCTTTTAAGGGGCAGAGGTTGGCAAATCTGCCTTGAGGACTCAGGTGGCATGTCTTTAAGTAAGACTCTGGCTAGGCAGAACTGCTGCCAGATCATAGCAGGGAGAGGTTAAAACTTGGTTTCAAGGATAATTCAGGATCTGGTGTGGGTTGGAGCTCAGCAAGCTTGCCAAGGTGTATACCCAGGAGTTTTCTGCACAGGCAGAGTAACTCTGGTGCTGAAATTGAGAGACAGCCCCATTATGATGTACTGTGAGAAGGAGGCTGGTAAACCTGTCCTGGTAGCTCAGATGAAATTGAGAGACAGCCCCATTATGATGTACTGTGAGAAGGAGGCTGGTAAACCTGTCCTGGTAGCTCAGATGAGCTAGTCTCCCCAGAAGTATCATGTACAGTTGGGATAGCGTCTTGTTTGCAGAGAGAGGGGCTAGAGCTGAGACAGAGCCCCTTTAGCATCTGCTGTGTGACAGAGGCTAACAAACCTGTTCTGGTTGTTCAGATAGGTGTATCTCCTAGTAGATAACTCACGCAGATTGCTGTTGTGAATGGCTGCAGAAAAAGATAGGGCACCTTTAGAATCTACTGTGGGACAGAGACCAGCAGAATTATCCTACTAATACAGATGTACCAAGCTGAGACCACAGGTGATGAGTTGTAGGATAACTTTCAGGTCCCTGCTAAGATTAATGTTGACAGGCAGATGAGCCTGTCTCCTGAGGCAGTAGTGTGTGTGATTCCTCCTAGACCCCCTGGAAGATGATTTCTGATAACAAGTTCAAGGCCACGTGGATCAGTAGCCAAGCCCTTTGGGAAATAAGCCCTTTTCTGGGCCTGAAACTGGTAATACAATAGGTGGGTCCATCTACCTAAGTATAGTCTGCCCTCTCAAAGTATTACTAAGTCTTGGGCTTCATCAGGAGTTCACAACCTAGTACTTGAATCCCAGCCTCCAAAGAAACTTTTGTCTTTGGGTGAGTGAAGAATTCTTGTTGGAGAATGCAAATGGGTGACCTCATATTCTACCATCTTGCTGACATGCATAACTGTTATATATATATTCTTAAATAATAAACCAACCTAATTGGGATAAATTCCATTTGGTAATAGCATATTACTTTTTTTAAATATGGCTGAATTGGATTGATTAATATTTTGTTATGGATTTTTGCATTTGTCCTATAAGAAATATTGGTCTGTGGAGGGCAGAGCAAGATGGCAGCCGAGTAACAGCTTCCTTGCATCTGGGCACCGTGAGTCTGGGGAGATAGGACTCCAGGCATCTCTGGCTGGTGGGATCTGCCTATCATCACCCCTGTGAGGATACAAGGACTCAGTGAGAGCCTTCTGGACCCCAAGAGGAAGACTAAAACAGTGGAAAACCGGCAAGTGGTCGCGTGTGTTCAATCCGTCTAAATCCACCCGCAACTTCCACAGGCATGAGAACTTAAAGAGCAAGAGGAAGTGAAAGGAAAATTAGGGTGAGGAAACAGATAAGAGAAATCACTCATGAGGAAGAATCAGCAGAAAACTCCAGGCAACATGAAGAACCAGTCCAGAACAACCCCGCCAAGGGACCATGAGGTAGCTACTGCAGAGGATTCCTCCTATAAAGAAATGTTAGGAATGACAGAAAGGGAATTTAGAATACACATGTTGAAAACAATGAAAGAAATGATGGAAACAATGAAGGAAACTGCTAATAAAGTGGAAAATAACCAAAAGGAAATCCAAAAACAGAATCAAATAAGAGATGAATGATATGAAGAATATAAAAAGGATATAGCAGAGCTGAAGGAACTGAAACAGTCAATTAGGGAACTTAAAGATGCAATGGAAAGTATCAGCAACAGGTTAGACCATGCAGAAGAAAGAATTTCAGTGGTAGAAGACAAAGTTCTTGAGATAACTCAGGTAGTAAAAGAGGCAGAAAAGAAGAGAGAGAAAGCAGAACGTTCACTGTCAGAATTATGGGACTTTATGAAGCATTCCAACATACGAGTTATAGGAATTCCAGAAGGGGAAGAAGAATGCCCCAGAGGAATGGAAGCCATACTAGAGAATATTATAAAAGAAAATTTCCCAAATATCACCAACGATTCTGACACACTGCTTTCAGAGGGCTATCGGACCCCAGGTCGCCTCAACTCTAACCGAGCTTCTCCAAGACACATTGTGATGAACCTGTCCAAAGTCAAGACAAAAGAAAAGATTCTGCAAGCTGCCAGGAGTAAGCGCCAGTTGACCTACAGGGGCAAATCCATCAGAGTGACCGCAGACTTCTCTAATGAAACTTTCCAAGCAAGAAGACAATGGTCATCTACCTTTAATCTACTTAAACAGAACAATTTCCAGCCCAGAATTCTGTACCCTGCTAAGCTAAGCTTAAAAATTGACGGAGAAATCAAATCATTTACGGATATACAAACATTGAGGAAATTCGCCACAACAAGACCAGCTCTACAGGAAATACTTCAACCTGTTCTGCACACTGACCACCACAATGGATCAGCAGCAAAGTAAGAACTCAGAAATCAAAGGACAGAACCTAACCTCCACACTGATGCAAAAGATAAAACTAAGCAATGGACTCTCACCAAATAAGACGAATAGAATACTACCACACTTATCAATTATCTCCATAAATGTTAATGGCTTGAATTCCCCACTGAAGAGACATAGATTGGCTGACTGGATTAAAAAACACAAGCCATCCATTCGCTGTCTGCAAGAAACACACCTGGCTTCAAAAGACAAATTAAAGCTCCGAGTCAAGGGTTGGAAGACAATTTTTCAGGCAAATGGAATTCAGAAGAAAAGAGGAGTTGCAATCTTATTTTCAGATACATGTGGATTTAAAGCAACTAAAGTCAAAAAAGACAAAGACGGTCACTTTATATTGGTCAAGGGAAAAATACAACAAGAAGACATTTCAATTCTAAATATTTATACACGCAATTTAAATGCTCCCAGATTCTTGAAACAGACCTTACTCAGTGAGCAATATGATATCTGATAATACCATAATAACAGGGGACCTTAACACTCCTCTTACAGAGCTGGACAGATCCTCTAAACTGAAATTAAGGATATAAGAGATTTAAATGAGACCCTAGAACAACTGTGCTTGATAGCCGCATATAGAACACTCCACCCCAAAGATAAAGAATATACATTCTTCTCATCACCCCATGGAACATTCTCCAAAATTGATCATATCCTGGGACACAAAATAAATATCAACAGAATCAAAAGAATTGAAATTTTACCTTCTATCTTCTCAGACCATAAGGCACTAAAGGTGGAACTCAACTCTAACAAAAATGCTGGACCCCACCCAAAGGCATGGAAATTAAACAATCTTCTGTTGAATAACAGATGGGTGCAGGAAGAAATAAAACAGGAAATCATTAACTTCCTTGAGCATAACAACAATGAAGACACAAGCTACCAAAACCTGTGGGATACTGCAAAAGCAGTTTTGAGAGGAAAATTCATCGCTTTTGATGCCTACATTTGAAAAACAGAAAGAGAGCACATCAACAATCTCACAAGAGATCTTATGGAATTGGAAAAAAGAAGAACAATCTAAGCCTAAACTCAGTAGAAGAAAAGAAATATCCAAAATCAAATCAGAGATCAATGAAATTGAAAACAAAAGAATCATTCAGAAAATTAATGAAACAAGGAGTTGGTTTTTTGAAAAATAAATAAAATAGATAAACCATTGGCCAGACTAACAAGGAATAGAAAAGTAAAATCTCTAGTAACCTCAATCAGAAATGATAAAGGGGAAATAACAACTGATCCTACAGAGATACAAGAGATCATCTCTGAATACTACCAGAAACTCTATGCCCAGAAATATGACAATGTGAAAGAAATGGATCAATATTTGGAATCACACCCTCTCCCTAGACTCAGCCAGGAAGAAATAGACCTCCTGAACAGACCAATTTCAAGCACTGAGATCAAAGAAACAATAAAAAATCTTCCAACCAAAAAATGCTCTGGTCCAGATGACTTCACTCCAGAATTCTATCAAACCTTCAAGGAAGAGCTTATTCCTGTACTGCAGAAATTATTCCAAAAAACTGAGGAAGAAGGAATCTTCCCCAACACATTCTATGAAGCAAACATCACCCTGATACCAAAACCAGGAAAAGACCCAAACAAAAAGGAGAGTTTCAGGCCAATCTCACTCATGAACATAGAGGCAAAAATTCTCAGCAAAATCCTAGCCAATAGATTACAGCATATCATCAAAAAAGTTATTCATCATGATCAAGTAGGCTTCATCCCAGGGATGCAAGGCTGGTTTAACATACGCAAGTCCATAAACGTTATCCACCATATTAACAGAGGCAAAAATAAAGATCATATGATCCTCTCAATAGATGCAGAAAAAGCGTTTGATAAAATCCAGCATCCTTTTCTAATTAGAACACTGAAGAGTATAGGCACAGGTGGCACATTTCTAAAACTGATTGAAGCTATCTATGACAAACCCACAGCCAATATTTTACTGAATGGAGTAAAACTGAAAGCTTTTCCTCTTAGAACTGGAACCAGACAAGGTTGTCCTCTGTCACCTTTACTATTCAACGTAGTGCTGGAAGTTCTAGCCAATACAATTAGGCAAGACAAGGAAATAAAGGGAATCCAAATGGGAGCAGAGGAGGTCAAACACTCCCTCTTTGCTGACGACATGATCTTATACTTAGAGAACCCCAAAGACTCAACCACAAGACTCCTAGAAGTCATCAAAAAATACAGTAATGTTTCAGGATATAAAATCAATGTCCACAAGTCAGTAGCCTTTGTGTACACCAATAACAGTCAAGATGAGAAGCTAATTAAGGACACAACTCCCTTCGCCATAGTTTCCAAGAAAATGAAATACCTAGGAATATACCTAACAAAGGAGGTAAATGACCTCTATAAAGAAAACTATGAAATCCTCAGGAAGGAAATAGCAGAGGATATTAACAAATGGAAGAACATACCATGCTCATGGATGGGAAGAATCAACATTGTTAAAATGTCTATACTTCCCAAAGCAATCTACCTATTCAATGCCATTCCTATCAAAATACCAGCATCGTACTGTCAAGATTTGGAAAAAATGATTCTGCGTTTTGTATGGAACCGCAAAAAACTCCGTATAGCTAAGGCAGTTTTTTGTAACAAAAATAAAGCTGGGGGCATCAGCATACCAGATTTTAGTCTGTACTACAAAGCCATAGTGCTCAAGACAGCATGGTACTGGCACAAAAACAGAGACATAGACACTTGGAATCAAATTGAAAGCCAAGAAATGAAACTAACATTTTACAACCACCTAATCTTTGATAAACCAAACAAGAACATACCTTGGGGGAAAGACTCCCTATTCAATAAATGGTGTGGGGAGAACTGGATGTCTACATGTAAAAGACTGAAACTGGACCCACACCTTTCCCCACTCACAAAAATTGATTCAAGATGGATAAAGGACTTAAACTTAAGGCATGAAACAATAAAAATCCTCAAAGAAAGCATAGGAAAAACACTGGAAGATATTGGCCTGGGGAAAGTCTTCATGAAGAAGACTGCCATGGCAATTGCAACAAGAACAAAAATAAACAAATGGGACTTCATTAAACTGAAAAGCTTCTGTACAGCTAAGGAGACAATAACCAAAGCAAAGAGACAACCTACACAATGGGAAAGGATATTTGCATATTTTCAATCAGACAAAAGCTTGATAACTAGGATCTATAGAGAACTCAAATTAATCCACATGAAAAACGCCAACAATCCCTTATATCAATGGGCAAGAGACATGAATAGAACTTTCTCTAAAGATGACAGATGAATGGCTAACAAACACATGAAAAAACGTTCATCATCTCTATATATTAGAGAAATGCAAATCAAAACCACCCTGAGATATCATCTAACCCCAGTGATAATGGCCCACATCACAAAATCTCAAAACTGCAGATGCTGGCGTGGATGTGGAGAGAAGGGAACACTTTTACACTGCTGGTGGGACTGCAAATTAGTACAACCTTTCTGGAAGGAAGTATGGAGAAACCTCAAAGCACTCAAGCTAGACCTCCCATTTGATCCTGCAATCCCATTACTGGGCATCTACCCAGAAGGAAGAAAATCCTTTTATGATAAGAACACTTGCACTAGACTGTTTACTGCAGCTCAATTTACAATTGCCAAAATGTGGAAACAGCCTAAATGCCCACCAACCCAGGAATGGATTAACAAGCTGTGGTATATGTATACCATGGAATACTATTCAGCTATTAAAAAGAATGGAGACTTTACACCCTTCGTATTAACCTTGATGGACGTGGAAGACATTATTCTTAGTAAAGCATCACAAGAATGGAGAAGCATGAATCCTATGTACTCAATTTTGATATGAGGACAATTAATGACAATTAAGGTTATGGGAGGGGGAAGCAGAAAGAGGGACGGAGGGAGGGGGGTGGGGACTTGGTGTGTGTCACACTTTATGGGGGCAAGACATGATTGCAAGAGGGACTTTACCTAACAATTGCAATCAGTGTAACCTGGCTTATTGTACCCTCAATGAATCCCCAACAATAAAAAAAAAAAAAAAAAGAAAAAAGAAATATTGGTCTGTAATTTTTCTAGTGTAATATTTTCACCATAATTTGTTATCAGAGTTTTTCCGGTTTCATATATTGTATTGGAAAGTGTTCTATCTTATACTAATTCCTGAAAGTTTATGTATGACATGTACTACTTGTTTTCTTAAATTGTTGGCAAAATTCAACAGTAAATCTCTTACCTAAAGTTCTTTTTTTTTTTTTTGAGACAGGGTCTCAAGCTATCACCCTTGGTAGAGTGCTATGGTGTCATAGTTCATAGCAACTTCAAACTCTTAGGCTTAAGTGATTCCCTTGTCTCAGCCTCCCCAAAACTGGAACTACAGGTGCCCACAACAACACCCGGCAATTTTTTTTGTTGCGGTTGCCATTATTGTTTTAGCTGGCCTGGGCTGGGTTGGAACCCGCCAGCCTTGGTGTATGTGGCTGGCGCCCAACCCACTGAGATATAGGTGCTACCTCTTACCTAAAGTTCTTTGTGGGAAAAAAAATATATATTAATTTCTTTAACAGGAGTGGGTATTTTTAAATATTTCTATTGTTTTTGTGTGAGCTATTTAATTCTCCAATTAATTTGAATTGTCAAATGTACTGGCATGGAGTTTTTCAAAATATTCCCATATTCTCATTTTAATGGCTATATCTCCGTTTTATTCCTATTGCTATTAATTTGTGTTCTCTCTCCATGTAACAACAGCAAGCTAATTTGTTAGTTTGAAATTATGGTAAAAGCCACTCACAGTCTTTGATAGTAACTTGAATGATTTTTTCACAGCTCAAAATTTTCCTAATTTGAGATTAATAATGATTCTTTTGCTATTTTACCAACTTTTTTCTTTTCTAGTTATAACTATCCATTAATACCTATATAACATTTCTAAATATCTTGGTGCAAATAACAGACTTCAGAGCTCATATTTTAAGAAGGATAATGGGTTTTCATTGATAATTACAAATTAAAATACATAATATTTCTCTACATTTAAGAAGTATATGGATATTCCTATGCTGACATTAACTGCACTATTTCTTAACACTAGATTAATTTATTGACCATTCAAGAATTATTGACAGCTCTTTTTTTTAAGCCAACCCTTGTTCAAGGTGTTGGAAATAAAATAATGAATAAGATACAGTTTCTGCCCTGGAGGAGCTTACAATTGAGTTTTGAGAAAGACAAGTTATTATAATAGTATGTGGCGGTCTAATAAGTGATATGACAAAAGTAGATACAAGGAACATAAAAAGAAGTGACTTAACTCATTTCTTCATTAGGGAAAGCTCGGGGGAGGAAATATTATGCAAACTCAGTTCAAGAGAGTAAGTTAAAGTCAATTACGCTGCTCTCAGATTATTCCCCTGCAGAGACGGTGCAATAATACAGTCGAGACTCATTGTTCATAGATTCTGTACTTGAAACAATATAATATGTATTTGTAATCCCCAAATCAACACCTATGGTATGTTTGTGCTGATCCAAGACATGTACAGAGCAGTGAAGAATCTGAGTGATCTGATTTGCACTTTTCCAGCTGAGGTCAAACAAGGTCAGGGTTATTCATCTGGTTTCAGCTCTCACACTGTAAACAAAGTGTTCTTTGCTTTGTACCACATTTTTTGCATTTATGTGCTTTTGTTGATGATTTTTCTATTTAAAATCACCCAACGTATAGCTGTACTAAGGCACAAGAAGACCGTGATGTGCCTTATGGAGAAAATGCGTATGTTAGGTAAGTTTCCAAGTTTCCTTCAGGTGTGAGTTATAGTACTGTTAGCTGTGAGTTCAATGTCAACAAATTAACAGCATGTATTAAAGAAGGAGTCTGAAAAAAGAAACACATGAAATCAAATTATATGTTGGTTGACTAATAAAAATACTGTGACAGAGGCTTTCAGGAGCCTAAGCCTGTATTCTCTTAGAGCAATTGTTCAAATTCACTAGTTCAGTGTATGCCATGATTTTATTGAAAATAACTATTGTGAATAATAAAAATAGACTGAAAATGTTTATTGTTTTAGCCACTAAGTATTCAGGTAATTGGTTATGCAGTAATTAATATAGTGTAATAATCAAAGTTCAAAAAATAGCCTTTTAATAAAGCCTACACGGGCTCTGATAACTAAAACACCCACCCAAGAGTATGTCTAACAAATAGCCAAAAAGATTTTGGGACAGAATAAATTAATACATTTTCAGATGGATACTTCTCCTGAACCATTGTGGGTTTGTTTTTTTTTTCTTAAATTTCAGGTTAGTGTGAGGGTATAAACAACGAGGTCATTATATTTGAATTTGTTGGGTAGAGTCTCTCTAGTAATTGTGTCCCCACCCAAAATGCGTGTCATACAGCTCTACACGGTGTATGACAATTAAATGGGAGCACACCAATATTCTTCCTCCTTTCCTCCCATCTCTCCCTCATTCCTCCCCTCCCAACTTGAATTGAAATGAGTTTTTCTCCTCTGTGGGCATGCATTAGATCATCTACTGGCTTCATATTAGCATTGAGTACACTGGATATTTGCTTTATCATTCTTGTGGTATTTTATTAAGAAGAATGTGTATCAACTCCAACAAGGTTAATACAAAAGTTGTAAAGTCATCATCTTTTTCATGGCCAAATAGTATTCCATAGTATACATATACCACAGTTATTCATTCCTGGGTTGGTGGGCATTTAGGTTGTTTTCACATTTTGGTGATTGTAAATTGAGCTGTGATAAACAATTTAGTGCAAATGTTCTTATGAGAAAAAGATTTTTTTTCTTCTGAATAGATGCCTAGCAATAAGATTTCAGGGTCAAATGGGATACCTAATTTGAGTTCTTTGAGGATTCTCCATACATATTTCCGAAGAGGCTGTATTAGTTTGTAGTCCCACCAACAGTGTAAAAGTGTTCTCCTCTCTCCACATCCATGCCAGCATCTGCAACTTTGGGACTTTGTAACGTGTGCTAATTTTACTGGGGTTAGCTGATATCTCGAGGTGGTTTTGATTTACATTTCTCTGATGATTAGAGATGATGAGCTTTTTTTTTTTTTTTTGTATATTTGTTAGCCATTCCTATGACTTCCTTGGAGAAGGTTTTGTTCATGTCTCTTGCCCAGTGATAGATGGGATTATTTGCTCTTTTATTTGTTGATTAATTTGAGTTCTCTATAGATCTTAGTTATCAAACTTTTGTAAGTTTCACATCATGAAAATATCTTTTTCCATACTGAAGTTTTTCTATTTGCTTTAATTACTGTGTCCTTAGCTGTGTAGAAGCTTTTTGGTTTAGTTAAATCCCATTTGTTTAATTTTGTTGTTGCAATTGCTGCTGGAGTCTTCTTCTAAAAATCTTTCCCCAGTGAACATCCTTAAGAATTTTTCTCACACTCTTTCTTTTAGGATTTTTATCACTTTATGCTTTAGATTTAAATCTTTTATCCATCTTGAATCAATTTTTGTAAGTGGTGAAAGGTATTGGTCCAGTTTTAGTCTTTTACATGTGGTTATCCAGTTTTTCCAACACCATTTAATGAACAGGGGTTCCTTCCCCCAGTGTATACCTTTGTTTGGTTTATCAAAGATCAGATGGCTATAAGAGACTAGTTTCATGTCTAAGTTTTCTATTGGGCTCCACATATTTATGCCTATATTTTTGTGCCAATACTATGCTCTTTTGTATCACTTGTGATATGGCATAAAATCTGGTAGAGTGATGCCTCTGGCTTTGTTTTTATTACTAAAAATTGCCTTGGCTATGCAGAGGTTTCTCTGATTTCATACAACATGAAGAACTATTTTTTTCCCCAGTTCTTCAAGGTATGATGTTGGTATTTCAAAGGGGATTGCATTGAATGTATAGATTGCTCTGGGAAGTATACACATTTTAACAATATTGATTCTTTCCAGCCATGAGGAACTCTATGCACTTCACTTCCAAGAATGGCATCTTTAATGCTTTTCTTAAATGCTAAAGAATAATAATCATGATATTCAATTGTGTGATATAAGTATCAAAAGCATAAAAGACACATGCAAGTTTAGTTATCTTACTTGTAAAGTTAAATATATGTAGAATATTTAAGTATAAATGATTTAATAATATAAATATTCAGAGACAATACTGATACCAATGCTGGTTTTCTGTTGGCAAAGAGATGATGGAAATCAAGGGGTCATCTGACCCAGAAGAAAGATAAAGGTGAACTCTCTCTCTATATATATTTCCTATAATTAACAGATGGCCCAAAAATCACACACATAAGATCTTCAAGGATTCTCTTTGTTAGATACTAATAGGAAAACATTTTGAAGTTCAAGCACATTCACAGGAATCTTGGCATTTATTCACATTTTTGAGTCTCCAGTATTGCTCTAAAAATCACAGAAATAGTCTTATTTGAACTTTCTTCTGCTTAGACAAAACCCCCACGATTCTTCCTTTCCTCTACCTTGGTTTTAGGTGGGAAGAAGGTCCTGAGAGATAATAATCAAGTTCCGCTTCTTTCCCTGCTACCACTTCTGCTTTTCTTCCTCCAGCTTAATAATGATCTCTGTGTGGGATAAAGGGAGGGCGTGGATAGTTTATGATAGATGGACATTCAATATATTAGGACTACTCATTTCAAATTAACATGTTTTAAAAGTCTCTATTAATGCTTATATGCCTTAAAACAATCATATGATTTAAATAAGATTTTTGTTTCTTCTGAATAATTCACAAGAAGTCAGAAATACAATCTTATTCTATGCACGATAGTTTACCAACTACATTATTTTTTAAACTAACTGTTTTTATATGCCATTGTTTTAAATGGAATTTCATTGAATCTGGCCCTTTGAAAAATCTATTAAAAAATTTGAGCCCTTTTTGAACTTACCCATCGAACATTTCAGTTCACTGATCTGATTCAAAAAATAAGCATATGAAAAGACCGAGATAATTGGTTTCATCTGAATTACACAAGTTCATATTGAATCTAAGAAGCTAATGGGAAAACTGAAAATAGCATGAAAAGATTTCCTTTAATGATTACTTTAAGCTGGAAAGAACAATGGATTTGTATTTATCTCTGGGGGAAAAAATCAATAACACAAGATGATGACATAATATTATCTTATAACAAAGATATAGAGAGTGTATAGTAATAGAACAAAAATTTTAATTTTAACTTTTCAAAATCTAAGAGATATTTGATAAAATGCCTTAAACTCCATTTGAATTCATTATTATAAGCTGATGTTTATATAAATACTTCTTAAATCTGTTTGCAGAGTGAGAAAAAGTTATCTAATAATTGATTATGTTTCAGGGTAAAGTCAGTTGGTAATTTTTTTATTTAATAAAATTTGTCTTTAAAGAGAGCCTAGGTTCATAACAAGCTTTGGCAGAAGAATAGAGAGTCCTTATATATCCCCTGTCCCTATACTGGCACAATCTCCCCACACCATAGTGACACATCATTTATAATCGACAAACCTACTACATTGTCAGTGAAAATCCATAATTTACATTAAGGTTTATTCTCTGTGTACATCTATGACTCTTGACAAATATATAATGACATGTATTCACCATTATAGTATAATACAAAACTGGTTATTTAAAGAAATTTATTTTTTTGTGTATCAATGGTAAAACATCAAAGAAGCCATATCTATTCTCCTTTAATGTTTCTCACTTGGGAAATAGAACCACCACTGAATCATTAATCTTATGCTCGATCTTGACTTTTCTTCTTCTCATAACATCCCATCCTCTGGGAACTTATCAGATCTATTTTCAAAATACATCCATGATTTAACAGCTTCTTACCACTTCCAGTGTTTCTACCCTAGTACAAGCCACAATTATCTCTCATTAGAATTAATGAGACAGCCTCCCCACATGTCCTTTTGCTTCTACATTTCTCACTGATAACCAGAAAGAAAAATGAAAGTTGAGTCCTATCATTCCTCTTTTCAAAACTATTGACTATCTTTCCCTCCCACTTAGAATAGTAGCTTTGTAGACAGCCCCTAAGGTATCTACAATATTTTCCACTTTTTAGTATTCATGATCTGACATTTTCCTTTCTCTTTGCATGTGGGCTGGGCTTAATGACTTGCGTATAATGAATAAAAATACAAAGCAACCTACAGTTAGTGCAATTCTCATTAAAACACCAACGCTTTGAAGAAATAGAAAAAAAGCCCAAATAACCAATGAAATTCTTAGAAATAAAAATAAATCTGGTGGCATCACTTTCAGACTTCAGGTTATATTATAAGTCTGTAGTGATCCAAAAGGCATGGTATTAGCATAAGAACAGAGACATAGATCTATGGAACAGAATAGAAAAGCTAGAGATAAAATCATCCTTGTATCATCATCTGATCTTCTATAAACCAAACAAAAGCATACCCTGGGGAAAAGAATACCCATTTAATAAATGGTTCTGGGAGAATTTGTTAGCCACATGTAAAAGTCAGAAACTGGAACTGCACCTCTCACCATTTACAAAAATCGATTCATGATGGATAAAGTATTTAAATCTAATACAGAAAACAATAAAAACTCTAGAAGCAACGGTGGGAAAAACTCTTAATGATATCAGCCTAGGGAAATATTTTGTGATGAAGACTCCATTGGCAATCTCAGTAATAACAAAAAAAAACAAATGGTACTTAATCAAGTTAAAAAGCTTCTGCACAGAAAAGACACAGCAATTAAAGCAAGTAGTCTTCAGAATGGGAGAAGACATTTGAAAGTTATAAATCTGACAAAGGGCTGATAACCAGAATCCATAGGGAACTCAAACTAATCAACAAGAAAAGTGCAAACAGTCCTATCTACCTTTTGGCAAGAGACTTGAACAGAACCTTCTTTAAAGAAGACAGATGAATGGCTAAAAAACACATTGAAAAAATGCTCATCGTCCCAAATCATGACAGAAATGCAAATCAAAAACTCCTTGAGATATCACCTAACACAACTGGTAATAGCCCGCATCGCAAAGTCCCAAAACTGTAGATGCCAGTGGTGATGTGGAGAGAAGGGAATATTTTTATACTGTTGTTGGGATTGAAAACTAATATAGCCTTTTTGAAAAGAAGTATGGAGAATCCTCAAAGAGCTAAAAGTAGACCTTCCATTTGATCCTGCAATCCCATTTCTAGGTATCTACTCAGAAGAAAAAAGTCCTTTTATCATAAGGACATTTGCATTAGAATGTTTATTGCAGTTCAATTCATAATCACCAAGACATGGAAACAACATAAATGCCCATCAACTTATGAATAGATTAACAAACTGTAGTGTATGTATACCATGGAATACTATTCAGCCATAAAAGACATGGAGACTTTACCTCTTTTGTATTTATCTGGATGGAGTTGAAGAACATTCTCCTTAGTAAAGTATCACAAGAATGGAAAAGCAAGTATCCAATGAACTCAATACTAACATGAAATCATTAGATGAACAACCACATGCCTACATGAGGAAAAAACACAAATTCAACTGAGTGGAAGGAGGGAGGAAGGAGGAGGGAGAGGGGAGGAGAGAGGGGTTTAGAAAGCTCTTACCTAATAGGCACAATGTAAGGCATATGGCGCCCCTCCTAGGAGAGGGACTCAACTACAACTTGGACTTAACCTAACAAATATAAACAATGTAACCCAATTGTTTGTACCTTCTTATTCATCTAAAATTTAAAAAAAGTAAATAGAAAAAAATGGAACAAACATATTGACTAACCCAAAAGAAGGTAAAAATGATGAAAAATGGAGGAAAAAACAGAGGATCTGTATTGACACAATAGTGTCTTTAAATTCAAATTCGTCAAAGATTAAATTAAATTTAAATTTAATAAATATTCCATTTCATAGATAAGTTACCAGGCTGGAGAAAACAAACAAGCAAGCCAAATGGCATAATGCTTGAAAGAGACATACATTAAATATAAAGATTTGGGAGGCTGAAAAAAAATATGGGAGAAGATGTACCATGAAAATACTAACCACAAGAGACCTGCTGCAGGTAAGCCACTGTCAATGTATACTTTAAAGTGAGATGTATTACCTAAGACAAAGAGGACGTATAATTAATTGTTAAAGTAGCCAATTCAATAGAAAGATACAGTACACATTTACTAATAGAATCTCAAAATACATAAATCAAAAACTGACATAACTAAATACAGAAATAGATACATCAAAATTTATAAATGCCAATTTTTCTCACATATCTCTGAATAAACATTAGAACAAGAAAATAATCAGTGAGAATATAGGTAATAAGAAAAATATGACTAACACACTCTCTCTTACTATTATCTACAGAACACGAACGATTATAGCAGAAAAATTGTTTTAAAATTCATATAGAACATTTACAAATATCTACCACCAACTTGAACATAAGAAAAAACTTATTTAATCCTTCAAGTTTCAATGGACTGAAACCCCACAGAGTATTCAGAATGTTTCTCTGACCATCGTGGTTCAAGCTGAAATCAATATCAAAAAAGTTAATTAGAAAGTCTTAGAATGTAAATAAATATTGGCTCCTAAGTAAGCCAGGGATTGAAAAAAATAAAAGAAATCATCATGAAAATTAGGCATTAGCTTGAACTGAATCCTTACAAAAATATGATATATTAGAATTGAGATGCCAATAAAGCCATACTTAGGAAACAAACTTATATTCCTAAGTGTACATATTATAAAAGAAGGAGGGCTGAAGTTAACGTTCTGAGCATGCATCCAAAATTCTTCAATAGCAAAACAAATTAAATCCATTTTAGAAAGGAAAGTTAAAATGGAAATTTTAGAATATGGAAATTCAAAAAATCTAAACTTGACCTTTAAAAATACTAACATTGATAAACCCCTAGCAACACTGTCGAATAATTTTTTTTAAAGTTAATATGCAAATTACTGTCATGAAAGAGGAGATAACACTCTAAAGTCCAAAACATCAAAATATGAGACATTATGAGAAATTTATACCACTAAATTTGAAAATTCTTATGAAATGAATAAATTTTATAAAACAGAATTTCACAAACCCAATAGGAAACAGAAACTCTTAATATCCTTATATTAAACATTTGAATTTTATAATTTAAATCCTCCAGCAATGAAAACTGTGTCCATCTGTCTTCCTCAGGGAATGCCGTCAAAAATTAGAGGAAGACATGAAACTCAGCGGCTCAAATTATTTCACAAAAATAGAAAAAGCAGGGATATTTTATACTACATTTTATGAGATAACCATAGTAATGGTACCAAATTTTTACAAGGACATTGCAAGAAAGGAAAATCTTTCTCATAAACATTACTGCAAAAAGTTCTACAAAATATTAACCAATTGAACAGAGCAATATATAAAAGGAATCGGATAGAAAGACAAATTGAGTTTTTTTTCAGGAGGAAAAGGTTGATTTACAATTTTAAAATCAATGTAATCTATCTCATTTCAAGAATAAATAAGGAAATATATTTGAATACACAATTAGATGAAGAAAACACATTTGTATGCGATAATATTCATGTCCATGTATCGGTTTAAAAATTCTTTAAAACCTGAACGTAGAAAGAAAATCCCTTATTCAGATCAAATATATGTACGTCAAACTTCACAGCTAACAATAAAATATTAAAAGCTTTCCCTCCTGAGAACGAGAATGAGAAAGACATTTGCCCACTGCAAGAAGGCAAAAATGGATGTAAAGTATTTGAATTAGATGGGAAGAAATAAAATAATCATTACATAATATCACTTCCGGTGCCATGTACAGTCAGCAATAGTTAAAAGAAATACAACAGCAACTTTTGCATGTACAAAGTATCAGGAAAGATGTGTATGAATGAGTCTGGTTAAAGATGTGCAGGACCTCTAAAGAGAAAACTATGAACTACTGAGAGAAATTAAAAACAATCTAAAGACAGCCGGGTCATTTAACTCCCGTGAGAATGGCTTTAATCAAGAGGTCTCCAAACTACAGATGCTGGCGTGGATGAAGAGAGAAAGGAACACTTACACACTGCTGGCGGGGATGCAAATCAGTACATCTGTGGAAATAGCATGATGATAACTCAAAGACGTAAAAGTAGACTTGCCATTTGATCCAGCTATTCCACAATTGGGTATCGCTCCATAGGAAAAAAAGTCATTTCATCCAAAAGGAATTTTTTGATGAAATATTAACACTCCAATATTTACTGCAGCACAATTCACAATTGCAAAGATGTGAAATCAACACAGTTTTCTTCCAATTTTCTTCTGGAGAGTGATATAGTATCTATTAACTATATATAGATATATATATCTATATATATGACCATATATATTATGGTCATCCTTTTAAAATAATACTTGGAGTTGGTGTCAGAGGTTAAAAAGAAACTTTCACTTTTCTTTTTATATCTTTTTAGAATTTTTAATGCACTATACCATGTTCGGATGTTATTTTCCAGATGCCATGAACCGCAATGGTAGTCTTAAATAGAAATGAAGATGAAGTCTGTATGAGTTTAATTTTTATGACCCTACTTATGTGAGAGATGTTGCTAACACAGTTGTTGAGAGAGTTCTGGAATGACACATATGAAGATTATATTTAAAAGAAATAACATAATTTGACAGAAATTTCTAGACTACTTTAGACTATTATAGAGCTATAATTGGGTGAAGAAATTATTGTTTATCTTTGTGAGAAAACTGATGGGTGTTCTAAATTGCTGAACCTCAATAGAGGGATTGATGGGAAAATAATCTAATTTATTTTTGATGGAAAATATGCAATATTTATTGTGGTTCTGACTAATATTAACATTCAGAGGACTGCAAAATATCTTTTATTCAGCACTGTCTGTCATGTTATGACTTCACACCATACGCAGCTATCAGATGATAGTAGATTCAATAGCAAATGTTTTAAATGAAATGTCATCAGGAAAAAGAAACTGATAGAAAATAATCTTTAAATTTGGAGGTTTTGTAATGGTCTGATGGTATTGACACAATTTTTGTTGAGAATCCCAGAGGAGTATCCATTAAATTGTTGCCACTCTAAACTCTTTTGGTCCCAATAAGTGGGAACAAGATTGGAAGTGGTCTGTAAGATTCTAACTGAGTAGTTGACTGGGAGCTCATTGAACAATTTCAGTTCGTTTTATGATGATGCTTTAAGAGAGGATGAAAAAAAAATCTCCAAATGATGGACAAAATTAACCCCAGAGGGAACTTCTAAAGACTTAATCTTGGTCTGAGCCCTGACCTATTTCACGAGAAGAACTTACTTATGCCTGATATAAAAGCATTGTACTCCTCAACCCCGGCCACTTTTCTTCAAAGATTGTTTGAGGAACTAACTCTTCTTGAAGATATACAGGGGCTGTCCAGAAAGTATCCACCCATGGATGTCTTTACTTTTCATATTTCATGACTGGATACTTTCTGGATAGCCCTTGTACACCTGTGCTAGTTATTGGTACAGATAGAGGCATGAAATATATTATTTTGAAAGCACTATTACTCTGTGATCTTCCATATTCCCCTAAATTAAGTAATATTGCTTTATGATGAAGAGATGAAAGGGGCTATGTTCATGTACTTCTCCACAATACAGAATTTAGAGTGACACGTACTTTAATAAATGCTGAGAAATGTCAATTCCAGCATGGAATAAGAATATAATTTTTTTGTTCTATATACTTGTATACATTCTTGAAATGTAAAAAGCAGAAAACTATATTAATCATGTTAAATACCAAGTAACACTGAACTCTTCCCTTTTTCATTTGTTTTCTTTTGACTTATGAAATGAGCTGATTAAATAATCTACCGTTATGTGGTTTTGGTGCAATTGAATTGATCTCGGAATCAGCTGCTGTGCATTCAAAATTATGCTGTATTGTCTCCCTGAGCACAAAGCAGAAGAAATCCCTCAAGCCCAAGGTTGGCTCGTGCTGAGAATTACCTGGCAAAAGTGTGAAATGGAATTTAGGTCATTCTGCATGAGTAAGCAAAACACAGGTTGAACACTAATTATTTTTCCAAAGCTTGAAAAAGTTATGGTGGAGGGCAGTTTCAGCTTTCAGATTGGATATAATTTTCTTACCCTAATAAGACCGGATTTTAGATCTGTGCCTGTGATTTCTGCTTTTCTTTTTGTCTACATCAAGCTCTTCTAAGTAGGGTTATGGCAGTAAACTAGAAATATGCGATCATATTTAGAATCATAAATTGTCCCTTTCTGGAAGTTAGGGTCTGAAAAATAAAATACAACTTGAGAATTACAAACATGTTCAATTCTGTTTAATGAGATATGAGGACTAGTTTTAAATAATGGATGTGCTTTTGTTTCCCTAAAGAACACATGCAAATGTGAAAGTTATATTAAAATGCCTCCATACTTCACCCTATATTTTAAATTCAATCATGAAAACTCTATCACCCATACTAATAAAATAAGATCTGATCATTAATTGAGATAGAAATAGCACCTATTCTGACAAAAGTATTGAGTCCATGAACAGCATGAGACGTAGAAAAGATTGCAATTAAATGAGATTAAAAAGAATCATTCATTTTCCCACTACATTGCAATACTATTTGCTTTCGTAGTACATCCACTTTGTCAGTTTTGTCTTTGTTTAATTGAGATTCTCTATTTTAAGAAGCATATTAAAATAGTTTCTTATTACATCACTATGAATACATTGAATAGTTTCCGAAAGATCTATTGGTTTGTCATATAAGATGCTGAAACTTTTACGTTTATAAATGTTCCAAAAACTCATAGTCTGTCTAATACATTATCTACCGTGCACTCCTCCGAAAACTGTTCAAAAAAATTTACATTTACTCACAAACCTATGTGAAGGGAAAGAACTTAAAAATAGACCACTTTAATTTGATGCTTACTATGAATAGTTCACTTCAGATGGAAATATTTAGTCAAATGAAAACTTTGGAACTTAACTATAATAAATGTGCATACTTTAGTGTTGATACAGATCTATAACCACAGGGAAACCAGTTATCTTTTTGTTTTGATCAAATCATTTGCTCCATCTTTTTCTGAATATTCTATATACCCATAATATTTAAATTTATAAACTAATTTCAAGTCATGATCATCTGATACAGTGAATATTAGTGTATTTGGATGACTTAAAGAGAACAAAATTATACTTTTATTCCAGTAGGTTTTTTTTTTTGTTGTTGTTGAGGATTGATGGAGGGTACACAGAACCAGGTTACATTGATTGCTTTTGTTAGAAAAAGACCCTCTTATAATTGTGTCTCACCCCGAAAAGATGTAACACACCCCTGGTCCCCCCTTACACCCTCCCTCCTTCCCTTTCCCAGCTCTCCCCATCCCCCATCCCCCACCCTGCACTGTGTACTAGGACATTAATTGTCCACATATCAGAATTCAGTCCATAAGATTCTTGTTTCTCCATTCTTGTAATGTTTTACTAAGACTAATGTGTTCCACATCCATCCAGGTTAATACAAAGGATGTAAAGTCTCCATCTTTTTTAGTAGCTAAACACTATTCCATGGTGTACGTGTACCACAGCTTGTTAATCCATTCCTGGGCGGTGGGCATTTAGGCTGTTTCCACATTTTGGTGATTGTAAATTGAGCTGAGATAAATAGTCTAGTGCAAGTGTCCCTGTGGTAGGAGGATTTTTTCTTCTGAGTAGATGCCCAGCAATGTTGTAGATTGCATGATAATCTAGCAAATAATTAAACAATTTAGGTGCATTGAATTAACAACAAAATTTGTTTAGGTGATTTTCAGCCTACGTTTGATTTTGATAGCATTCTAGAGTTGTGATTGGCAATAAACACAAGAGCACATATTCAACACTTGCTCTCAGCCAGACGCTATGCCAAGAATTCAGCTGCTTTGTTTTTGTAAAAACACAGTGAAACAGAGAGTACTGTTCCCAATGTACAGATGTGAAGACAGAGGCACATAACAATTAAAGAACATGAGTGAGGTTACTAGCTAACAAATCACAAAGCAATAAAAATGAAAGGCATGAGCACCGTCTTCACTTAAAGATGAAACGGAAGCGGAAAAGGCAAGTTACTTGGGATAGTTTTCTCAGCGAGTAGAGAATTGGTTGGAAACAGGATCTAGGTCTCCAACTCCAAATTTTGTACAATTTCCACTGCACTGCACAGTTTTTGTCTTCAGTGCTGTATTCTGATTTCTTGGCATAAATTTAAATTTTATAAGAAATTGCAACTTATATTAACATAAATTAAGATAACATGAGCCTCTTTTCTTCATTCTCTGTACATTGTCATGGACATTTATAGTACCCACAAATCAGACTTTTCATCCTCTAGTAAATTAAAGCTATCATTTCTGGAATATTTTGCTTCTAAGTGCTTGGTGTATATTGTCTCAATGATAATAAAAATTCTATGAAGATACAATGCTTCATTTTAGATGAAGAAATGTAAACATTTTAAAAAACTAGATGTCAAATGGTCAATCAGTAGTACAGATATAATTGGAATATGCCTTTTTTCTAGTGTAGGAGCAACTTAAGTACTTTATTCTTCTATGCAGACTTTACACCATAAAAATCACAGAATTAAAAATGACTTGAAATCAAAAGTAACAACTTTTATATTTCGAAATTGTGTGTTTAATAAGGATATATTATTGCTGATAACATCTAAGAAATGTTGGCTATTTTGATTGTAAGACCAGGGTATATTCTGCCATTTTGTTCCATTAGCCTTTTGTTCACCAAACAACCTTGAAAAATCTTAGCCCCAGCCTTAAAGAAAGATGGAGACTTTACCCCTTACACATTTACATGGATGGAGCTGGAACATATTCCTCTTAGCAAAGTATCTCAAGAATGGAAGAAAAAGTATCCAGTATACTCAGTCTTACTATGAAACCAATTTATAGCTTTCTTATGAAAGCTGTAACCCAATTATAGCCCAGGAAGAAGGAGAAAGGGGAGTGAGAGGGGAGGGAGGGGGGAAGATGGGTGGAGGGAGGGGAATTGGTGGGACCATACCTACGGTGCATCTTACAAGGGTACGTGGGACATTTACTAGGTGTAGAATATAAATGTCTTAACACAATAACTAAGAAAATGCCGTGAAGGCTATGTTAACCAGTTTGATGAAAGCATTTCAAATTGTATATAAAACCAGCACATTGTATCCCATGATTGCATTAAGGTACACAGCTATGATTTAATAATAATAAAAGAAAAAACTTAGCCCCAAATTCTCACGGAGAAGGGTATGAGGTTTACTCCCGTCCCCTCACGAGGTGCTTTGCAATATTAAACTCTTTTTCTGCTGTAGCTCCTCTTGGTCTATTGGCCTTTACTGGTCAGTGGGCAACAGACCCAGCTGGAGGTAACATCACTTGATCACTGTGGCAATGGCTCATATCTCATACTGACACTAGGGGTAAGACACAGCATTTCTGAGTAGGGTGCACTTAGCACTTGGGAGAACTTTTGCATTGGTTCTTGATCTGTAGAGTAAGGTATCATCACACAGAGGAGAGTTTGGCCATTTCTCCTCCTTCCCTGACCAAATGAAATAATGAATCAGAGGAAATACCCTATATGGGAGAATTTCAGAGATTAGTTCTGTCATCAAATGCCAAAAAGATGTAGATATGGCAGTTTCATTTCTATTCCAATTCATTCTCCACAAAACCAAATCGATGACAGTGGATTTCTGTAACATTAGCCATCTAACTAACCTAGATGGCTAGCCATTTACTACCGTTAGCAGCTCCGGTAGTAAACTCAACCACAGCTGCTATGTCAAGTGTAGTAACTTTGCTAAGGTGTGCACACAATTTTGGGCACTTGCTGTATGATAGCTGATCTGAGGAATACATTCTTCCCAATTAGCAAGCAATTCATTTCCATATGGCAGGGATGAAAATATATACCCACTCTCTTGCCTCCAGGATTATGTTAACAGTCCTACTCTCTAACATAATATGATCCTCAGGAGCTTCATTTATGTTTATTCTCCTGGAAAACGTCTCTGGACGTTCTCGGTTCCATATAACATGATGTCATTAACAGAAGAATAAGAACCTCAGAAGCCTGACTATAACAAATCCCGTGGAGCACTTGTCCTGTTGAAACTTTAGCTAATATACCAACTTGGAGTGAAGAGCTTGTGAGGTTAGGATGCTGTCTGTTAGGATGTGGTATAAGTGTGTACCAAGGGCCTCAATATGGAGCAATCTTCCTAATAGTCAAGACATACACATCTGCATATCAAGAACCTGAAGCGTAACTGGCCCCCCCTTGTCACCACTTCTAGTGTTCCACTTAACAGAATTTCTGCTTAACATTCTATACGACAGCCACATAGAGACCCTGGCTTCCAGGAAGGGACCTTCTCTTTTAGGAGCATAATGAGACCACGTGGCCACTGTGAGCTCTTCACGCCCACAGTCAGGTGGGCAGAGAATTAATCCTGAGTTCCATGACAAAAGTTTGGCTGACACTACACAATGGGTAGGGTGAGTACGCCTGAAAACTACAAGATTCCTAGTGCATTATCCTCAATAATAATGACAAATGGCAATTGAGCACCTGCGTTCCAACGAGGGCAATGTAAGGGACTTATTTGACTTTGTCTCTCTGGGATAAAGGTCTGGAATAAGACTATCAGGCAGGTGTTGAAGACCAGCTTGATGGAAAGGTGATAAATCTTGAAGTTGCAGGAGGGATTGTTACTATCAATTAGGCCTTCAGGTTAGTAACAGCAGGGAGCCTGGCAGTATGTTTCATTAACCGTCTCACATTAACTTTTTTTCAAAGTTTGTAGTTGGCTTCTACGTTGAAGGGAATTCCATGACTTATTAAACTTGTGTTACCTTTCTCTGGGAAGAATAAAGATCATCCTAATCTCATAAATTTGTAGGTCCCGTTGTGTATTTTGGAGCCCGTTATCATGGAGACCACAAATGTGTCTGAGGGGCAAATATTCACCCAATGCTTGATGAGAACCAGTGAATACATTTTTTTCTTTCTCCCAAATGACTTTCTGACATTAGCTAAAATTCATATGGCTTCCGGGAGAATGTTTCTCATGATTGGTTAATTGCTGCTCTTAATTGGTTAATTACCAAGCAGCTTTCTTGGTAATTAGGGAATTTTGTAATGTGCCATCTTTAAATTCATCAACATTTCCCTAAATGACTTTCCTTCTGTGTTTCTGGTTAGGGCTAACCAAGGAGAAATTAGTGTATGATTTGTTCAGATCATGTATACACACACACACACACACACACACACAGATTATCTATAATCAATTACTGAAGTAGAGGAGTCAAAATCTCCAACTGTAATTATGATTATTTCACCTTAGTTCTGTAAAATTTTGCCACATCTGTTTTGAAGCCATTATTATTAGGTGCATATGCACTTAGAATTATTATTGCCATATAATAAATGGATGCATTTTTAATTTCAATAAATCCTAAAGGTGTGTGATTGTATCTTATTATAGTTTCAATCTGTTTTTTCCCTAATAAGTAATGACGTTGAATATCTTCTCATGTGTTTATTTGCAATCTGTACATCCTCTTTGATTAAATGTTTGAATTATTTTCTTTTTCTCTTTAGCCTGACTCAAGTCTCAGTGAATGTTTTTGATCTTTCCTGCAATATAGCAAGATAGGCAGTCTTGTGAAGGATGGCATAAGACTGGTTCTCACCCACCTCCCTACAAGGAGGCTACCTATGCAGTAGGAGGCTTCATTGACCTCCCTGAATTCACCCCTCACCCCAACTTAGGTAAACCACCACTTCACTGCATTCTAGCGGCAGCGTTTCTTTTCTTTTCTTTTCTTTTTTTTTTATTATTAAATCATAGCTGCGATCATGGGGCACCATACACTGGTTTTATAGATCATTGGACACATTTTCATCACACTTGTTAACATAGCCTTCCTGGCATTTTCTTAGTTTTTGTGTTAAGACATTTATATTCTACATTTACTAAGTTTCACATGTACCCTTGCAAGATGAGAGGGGGGGAGGATGGCCAGAGGGAGGGTGATTGGTGGGATTACACCTGCGGTGCATCTTACTAGAGGCAGCATTTCCACCACAGAGCAATGCCCTAATTGTGCTGTGGTCTGGCCCATCAATTTCTGTGTCATTCTGTAGGAATAGAATCACAGGGAACTTAAAACATGCTGATTTTGCTTTTGCTTTCTATATGTGAATGATAAATTGTCTGAATCCATTTAGCTTCATCGTCTTTACTGACTAAACTATGGAAATGTGGCAAGCCAACCCAACATCTGCCACTGTGCTTCTACTCAGGAACTACATGCCTGTCCACTGACAGTATTCATCAGCTTTCTAGCCAACACCAAGTCTCTTACCTATCATTAAATTTACTCATCTCCCTGCCAATAAACTTGCCCTCTGCAAATCTCTGTTCTGTGTAGAATCTGGAATAGCTTTTCTAAAATAGAAATCGGAAATTACTTCCATACTTAAAATCTTTCAATTGAAGATAAAGTGAGACATTTTAGCATGGCTTATAACATAACGACATCCATGATTGACTTTTTTTTTTTTTTTTTTTTTCAGTTTTTGGCCGGGGCCAGGTTTGAACCCACCACCACTGGTATATGGGGCTGGCACCCTCTTCCTTTGAGCCTCAGGCGCCACCCTCCAGATTGATTTTGACTACTCTGACACCTCATTTCTTGTCATTCTCTGTATTATGCTATAAATTCTAGTGGAATCAAATATATTCTCAGTTTTGGAGGCAAGACACAAATGCCAAATTTTAGACACCGATTTTAATCATTAACAATCCTGAGCACAAAACATGGTAAGGGATGAGTCTGAGGAAGAAAGCAGAGCAGTGTTGGATTCATTTAGAATGGTGCTGTCTTACCTTCATTCTCTTTGACTTAATCAGTTGAGTGTCTCTGAAATATGTTCAACAATCTGTGGTTAGCACACACAAACATCACACCTATCACATATGAATGAGTGACAGAGGACTCCAACTCCAGAGGCCTAGATTAGTCCCTTTCCCCTATGTTTCCAGGAAAAGAAGGATTTTTAAAATTTCTTTAGTTTTATAAAACCTCAGGGATGATTACAACTTGGTGCTGACTTCAATATATCTTTGAGCAGAACAAGTGAAAGCTTATAGATGGCTCTAAGATTAATCCTGAAGTGTTTCACATTTTACTGCAGTATTTGAAAAGCTAGCAAAGGACTCATGCTGACCTGTGTCGGCATAAAACACTAGAGTGCAAAATAGGTGTCTTTTTCATCTTTGACATTATACACTTGGCCCTCTTCAATGTCTTTAAACTTTTGAGCAACTAAGCAGCCCTTCACAGATATATTTTAAGTACAGTAGAACATCCATAGTTGACCACCTCCCTAACTTGACCACCTCCTTAAGTTGACGTGATTTTAATAGACTGGATGTGCACCACATGTATGTGTCAGTACCACAGGCCCAGTTCCTTATGTTGACCACCTCCATATGTTGACCAGTTTGTTACAGTCTCGGAGTGGTCAAGTTACAGAGATTCTATTGTACTTGTTCTTAGTACAAGATGTTGGAAAACAAAAACAAAAATGGAAAACGAATTTTGTCCTCAAATAAAATGTTCCTCACTAGGAAACACTTTAAAATAATCTTCTATAAAAGTACAAAAGAACTCCAGGAGAGATGTTTAGAGGTTAAGGTGTTATTTTAACACTTGCGAGGAAAAATACAACATTTCTCCTTAGTGATAAGGAGAGATGACATTTGTGAATCACCCATTTTAATACATTTAATGTGCATCTGGTGCTTGGCAGGGGTGGGTAGGAGTAAAAATAAGAGTGAAGAGAGCATAAATGTATAAGGATGAACACAGGATGATTTGAATTGCAAAATCCCCTAGATATGAAATGGAAATAGATTTTAATTATCACTTTAGAAATACTGCTTTCACACTGGTGGTGTTTCTTGCAAACAAATTCTCTTCAGGTAGCAAAGCCCATGTTAATGGCTGTTGAAATTCTGCAGATATTCCTCGGTATGCCTTTTATGGCATTCATGATACTGAATTATGGTTTAGTGAAAACCACTTTCAAATGTTGTTTAGGAACAAAGATGGGATTAAGAAAATTGTTCCCAAGCCACCATAGTAAATTTTCACCCAAACAATCAAGTAGACAGCTATGGTAAGTGACATTGTCTTTTACTTTTATTTCTGAATATAATATCATTAGGATGGAAATGACTTCGTGTCATATTCCCAAATATATGTTCTGTTTTATTATCTTTTGTTGCTGAGTTATGTTTTCTGATTATTAGTATATTCTGAGCCTGTGCACTATTGCTTTCAAAAGTCAGTACTTTTAACATTCTCTCTCTCTCTTTTCTTTTACTATTTGGTGACATTGGTCAAAAACCATTTCATGTAGTGGCTACTATTTTAACTTGCCACAGGGTCAGCCAGGGGTGGTGGCTCCTGCTTGTAATCCTAGCAATCTGGGAGGCCGAGATCGGAGGATCTCTTGAGCTCAGGCATTTGAGACAAGCCTCAACAAGAGTGAGATCTCTTTCTCTACTAAAAATAGAAAAATTAACCAATATCGTGGTGGGCATATGTAGCACCAGTTACTGGGGAAGCTGAAGGAGGAGGATCGCTTGAACCTAGGAGTTTGAGGTTGCTGTGGGCTGGGCCGAAGCCATGGAACTCTGGCCTGGGCAACAGAGGGACAATCTGTCTCAAAATAATAATAATAATAATAATGATAATTGTCAAGTGTGAGGATAAAGGTAACATAGGATTTTCAATGTTGACAATTAATCTTACGTGTTCTCTACAGATTCTATTTTTCTAAATCTCCCAATCCACTCAACATAAATTGTGGTTGTGTTTTTAAAGTGATGGCTTGCACATTAAAGAAATAATTACATGACCACCATGCCCAGTCCAATTCAGTATATAGTGTGGCACTAATTATATGTGTACATTTCACTCACTTAACTGTTGAGAAAATATTTTAGCAAAAGTGCATTACTAATCACGTCAGCACCCAAACTGGCTTCGAGTTTGTATTTCAACATAAATGCCTTCTCTACAGAGCATGTTCCTGATTGCCATCTGTGATGAAGTTTATCAGGCTTCTCCGTGGGCTGCTGCCCCCAGAGTACCCTGCTAAACAATTATACTTCATTTTCACAGGAAAGATAATTTTATCTCGTGTTCAAGGTTCAATGTCAAAAGGCCAAAACAGAGGCTAGCATAAAATGAACCATATTTATATTCTACAGAATTTTCTCCTTCAATGTAACAATATTACACAATTACTTTGGTATTATATATGTATGATAATACAAAAATATAAGAGTCAATATTTCTCTTCCAGTCATTACATGTTAAAATTTTGACAGGAGAATCTAGGAGAATAGGATGTTCTGATTTGGTCACTTTATAACTATGAATTCCTTGGCTAAATCATAGTAGTGCACACAGACTTTAGTTTTCCCATATATAATTATAATATAAAGTAGTTAGACAATTTACTTTTTAGTCTTCAAACATTCCAATTTTAGAACAGGAAACCTGCTTATGTAGAAGGTTTATTAAAAGTTTTATTACAAAAGTTGTATTACTTGTGTTTTTAAAGTAAGCTCTTTAAAATTTTTAGCTGGTATATTAAAATCAGGGTTACTTTTAAAAGACTTAGTTACAAAGATCTGTATGCTTTGTTTTCATTAAACAATAATAAAACATTACTTCTTCCATGGAAGTCTCTTTTAAAGAGAAATACATTTTTTTTTTTCTGATTGATTTACTTTGTCACAAAGATTTACCTCTTTGGGTTATATCTGTACATTATTTTTCTACCTGGAATTGACATTCTGCAGAACATGATAATATCTTAGAATGATGACAATACATAAGTCCACAGTTGAATATGCCGATGGATTTGACATGTGTAGAATGTGGCACTTATTTTTTTAATCTCCATGTCCCTATGACACATGGTTGACATTGGATCAAAAGAGAGATAAGATAAACGATTTAATACCCAAAGGACTCTTTGTACTAAATCAAGCTTCCTTGTGCCAACTCAAATAGAAAGCTTGATATTACTCTAGAAAATAACAGATCATTTAACCATTTAAAGTAAAATGGTTTTAGAAGGAAAACTGTTCTTTAACTTGATAATTATAAAAATGCCAATCATTGTTTAATTCATACATTTTGAAGTAGTCTTAGGCTTGTGTAACTTAGAATTTATCTTTTTGTTTTTGTTTAATTCTTTTCTCATTTTTATTCCAAATGTCATCCACTGGGGGAATGATTCAATGACCTAAACTTTCCACACTACAGCATTATTTTGCTTTTGCCTTTATCCATGTTGAGATAGACTCAGGCAAAATATCTCTGAGTCTCTGTAAGAGATTATGTTCATTTATGTACAGTGCTAGCAGAGGGGCATTGTTAACTACAAGAGAATCTCATGTAATCCTCTAACACAGCATTCCAGTCATTTATTGCCAGATTTGCTACTAATTCAGAGTTTAAAAGTTGAATGAGCTTATCTCAGGAGTAAGTTTAAAAGTCTTTCAGAGAAAGAAAGAGTGTAGGGAAGAATGTTTCTTTTTTTCCATTTTTTAAATTGATAAATAGTAATTGTATACTTATGGGGTGTATAGTGATGTTTGTTACACATAATCCGTAGTAATGAGATCAAAACACCCATCCATTATCTCAAACATTAATTACTTATTTGTTTTGGGAATATTCAATATCCTTGTTCTAGCTATTTGGATCTATATAAGGTATTATTGTTAACTACAGTCATTCTATGGTGGTATAGAAGGAAGAAATTGTCAGAGGAAATTTTAAAACTCCAGTTCTAGATAAAAGACCTCTACAGGGAGAATTATGAGTTACCGAGGAAGGAATTCACAGATGATGTAAACAAATAGGATGATATATTATGCTCCTGGATTTGCAGAATCAACATTGTTAAAATGTCTGCACTACCCAAAGTGATCTACAGATTCAGGGCATTAAATACCAATGTCACTTTTTGCAGATCAAAAAAAAAAAATAATTCTGTGCTTTGTATGGAATCAGAAAAAAAGCCTGGATAGCCAGAGAACCCTTAAGCAAAAAGAACAAATTAGTAGGCATCACTTTACCAGACTGCAAGCTATACTACAAGGTTATAGTAACCAAAACAGCATGGTGCTTGCACAAGAACAGAGACATAAACCAATGGGTAGGAACAGAGAACCCAGAGATAAAACTGTCCTCATATTGACATCTGATCTTTGACAAAAGCAGCCAAAAACATACATTGGGGAAAAGAATCCCTATTTAATAAATGGTGCTGGAAAAATTGGATAGCCACATGTAAAAGTTTGAAACAGATACTACACAAAAATTATCATCATGAATCACAAAAAATATTTCATTATAAATAAACAGAGTTAAACCTAAGGCGTGAAACTCAACTACAGGCCCACATGAAAGGAAAAACACAATTAAATTTGAGAATGGGGTAAAGGAAGAGAAGGAGGGAGCTCAGAATGCCCCCAGCTAATGAATACAATGTAGGGAAATATGGCATACCTCCTGGGTGAGGGACTTATATATAACTCAGGCTTTTACTAATAAATGCAGACCATGTATCTTATCTAATTGTCTGTACCCTTACATTAACCTGAAAAAAAAAAAAAGAAAAGAATTATAGAAGATGGTGGAAAAACTTTTATAGACATTGGCCCAGGCAAAGAAGACCTCACAGGCAATCACAGCAACAACAAAAATTAACAAATGGGACTTTATTAAGTTTAAAAGCTTTTGCACAGCCAAGGTAATAATTGATAGGTGAAGAGACAACCTACAGAATTGGAGAAAATATTTGTGTGCTATACATTTGACAAAGGCTCGATAATCAGAATCCTGAAGAACTCAAGGAAATCAGCAAGAGAAAAATCAAACAACCTCATAAAAAAGTGGGTGAAAGACATGAACAAAAGCTTTTCAAAAGATTACCTAATGGCCAGTAAATATACAAAAAAGTGTTCAATGTCTCTAAGCATCAGGGAAATGAAAGTCAAAACTATGATGAAATGTCACCTAATTCCAATGAGAGCAGCTTTTATTAAAAAATTCCAAACAATTGATTCCGTCACGGATGTGGAGAGAAAGGAAATTTTTACATTGGTGGTTGGACTGCAAACCAGTACAATTCTATGGCAAATACGATGGAGACACCTCAACAAACTAAAAGTAGACCTACCATTGGATCCAGCAATCCTACTACTGGGTATTTATCTGAAAGAAGAATGGTAATTTTATCCAATAGATACATGCACTTGAACATTTATTTCAGTACAATTCACAATTCCAAAGACGTGGAATCAACCCAAGTGTTCATCAACACATGAGTAGATTGATAAAATGTGGTGTATGTACACCATGGAGTACTACTCAGCCATGGAAAGTGGTGAACTAATACTTTTTATAACAACCTGGATGAAATTGGCAACCACTCTTCCAAGTGAAGTATTCTAAGAATGGAAAAACGACATATGCGTTCACTATTAAATTAGAAGTAATCAACACTCATGTGTACACATGGCAGTAAACTCAACAGAAACCAAGTAGGAGTGAGGGGGAGGGAAGAGGTAAATTTATACTTAACAGGTATGATGCCTTTTGTCTGAATGATGGGAGCATTAGAAATTTGAATCACACTGCGAAAAAGCAATTTATGTAACCAAAACATTTGTATCCCTGCAATATTCTGAAATAACAAAAGGTCAAAACTCTAGCTATAGGTTCTTTACAAGCCACAATGCAAAAATATGAAGATGCCAAAATATTGAATACAAAAAGATACAAGAAGTTGTATAAGATGAGCACCAGGCAAAAGAAACTGTACTAAAATAGCACAGATGTGATTCTGAGAATAAAATGTCAATTTTAAGACAAAAATGATATTAGAGACAAATACACTCATAATGATAATAGCTTTAGCTCATGAGAAATATTAATTCTGATTTTATGCAGCTAATAGTTAATGCAAAAATTAATTAAGCTAAGTGAAATTTTAAAAATACACTTAAAAGTTTTTAATAATAGATACATTTCTGACGCCAATACAAATCCTCTTCAAAGTCTCAGAAAATATTTATATGGTTTGTCTTTAGCATTACTCAGCCATTACACAAATCTCAGCGATGTTTAACAAACCACACCATACAGAACAATATTTTCTGATCACTTCTTAACATATATGTATTCAAAACAAATTAGAAATCAGTTATATAATAGTTAATGAAATCGCTCATTCATTATGTTACGAAGTTAAAAAACACATACCTACATACCTCAATAAAAAAATCAAAGTGGAAATTAAATTTTAAAATTTCCTATATGATAGACAAATACTACCTATGAACCCTAAGTGATATAATTTAATTCATTTAATAAAAATGTATAACCTTTACTGCTTAAGTTGGAAAATAAAGAAGACTTAAACACGATCAGCTTGTGTGTGGATGTCTCTCCACAGGCCACTATATCAAAAAGACACCTGCGCTCAAATGTTTATTGCAGCACAATTTACAATTGTAAAGATCTGGAGTCAACCACTTGCCCATGGATTCATGCGTGGATGAAAAAAATGTGGCATATACCCTAGAGCACTCTCGGCCATGAAAAGGAATGAGTATCTTTGGCAGCAATTTGGGAGGAATGTAGAGCATTATCCTAGGTAAAATATTTCAATAGTGGAAAACACATGTACTCCTGAACAATTTAGAACTAGTTGTTGGGTGCATGTAGGCACAGAGAGAAGTAATATCACTGGAAATCAGAAAGGGGGAAGGAGAAGAAGGAAGAGGTAAAAACCTACATAACAGGTATAATGAACAATGTTCAGGTGATGGGCACAATTACAGCCCTGACTATATAAAGCTGTCTATGTGACAAAAATATTTGTACCCCCTTAATATTTCAAAATAAAACAATAATTTAAAAAATTGGTAAGTTCAGTGTCCAACTTAAATAGTTATAAAAGAACAAGTGTGTAGATCTAAATAAAACTACAAAGATAAATATGATAATGGCATAGAAGTAATAAGTATAAATTAATAAAATATATATACAATAGGAAAAAACCTCTAAGCCCAAATAACAGTTAAGTTCTATAACATGGTGGTTATATATACAAGCATAGGAGGTTGACTTACCTTTGTATGTGTATGAACCATGAATATATGTAAGTATTATTGTACATTTTAGAAGATTAACAGAAAAAGCATGAAATACAAATAATGTCGAGAATGAAAATGGTAACATAACAGTGAATATAGCAGAGATTAAAAAGATAGTAACAGAACATTATACAGAAAAGGATACCAACACATTTGAATGCGTATGGAATTAGACAACTTCCCAGGAAAGTGACTACCAAAACCAGTTCTGGAAGAAATAAGAGCTCTGAGCATTCCTATACACAGGGAATAAATTGAATTGGTTAACAATATCTCCATAAAGGTGGCAAAAACCCATTACTCCTAGATGGTTTTGTAAGCAAATTCTATCATTTACCTGGAAGAACTTTGTCTCCTCTCAGCTAAATTACGTACATAATAAAAATGGAGGGAATGTGTTCGGCTCAATTCATGAGGCTCCCATAATTGTGATTCTAGATCAAGTAGAGAAAAGGAAAATTATACTCCTGAAATAGATAAAATCATAAATAAAATACAGCAATATAAAAAACATCATGTCCTGAAAAGCAAGCTTAATTTAACATTACCCGTTCTACATAATTTGTTCCTTAAAGGATGCAAAGATAAAAATTCTATGATATGTAGGATAGCTTAAACAGTTGGCAAAATTCAACATTGATAAAAAGTTTTAACAATCTGGAAGCAGAATGGAACTTCTTCCACCTCGCTATGAATGATAAACAATATTGCTTGTGGTAAAATATCAAAAACATTCTTCCAGATCCAGAAAAAAAGGCACAGATGCCTATTATCATTGCCAGGCAATCATAGGGAAGTTCCTAGACAGCGTGGCACAGGATTGGAAAGAACAAAGCATAGCTTTAGTCACTTATTGTGATTATTCACATAGAAGGATGGGCCAAAAATCTTTAAATTGAAAACAATTGAAAGGAATAAGATCTTGTGATATGCTTCCCTGGACAGAAAATACTTAATAAATATACAATAATCGCTAGCATTGTCTTGGTAATAATAAATGTAATGAAGATGTGCAAGACTTTTACAGAGACAAGCATTGAAAACATTCAGGACAGACTCCATTTGAAGATACCAGTTATCTTTAAGATGATAAAGAGAATCAATGTAGTTCAAGGTAAAATTCCAAGAAGATTTTTCATGAAATTTGAAAAGCTAATTTCAAATTCCGTATAGCTAAGCAAGAAGACAGTAACAGACGTAACACTGTTAAGGAAGAGAGCTAGGTATAAGAAAATTGTTTTTTACAGGTATTAAGACAAAGTTACTCTGTGTGGTTTAAAAGTGGGAAGCATCCTAAGTTCCAGGAACTCCCCCTACCCCCTTCCCAGAAATCATATGAATGGTCTCCTTATGCTTGACATAAAATTAAATAGAAGGTATAAAATATGACCTCAGAAACTCACAAAGTACTGCCCTCCGTTGCTTTAAGACACAGTGTTACTCTATTTATGGAGCAAACAGTCCGTGTATTTCTTTCTGACGTCAATAAACTTGCTATTTGCCTTACTCTTTTGGCTTACACTAGAATTCTTTTTTGCACAAAGCCAAGAGCCCACTTTAGTTTTGCAATCCACTTTCCTGTATTATATCTTTCTATTTTTTATCTTTCTGTAGTCTTTTATATCCAAACCAGTAGCAAAAATTAGAATATGTATGATAACAAGTGCTGGGGAAATATGGAGCAAAAATAGAGTTACGGAGAAACCATGAAAGAAAAACCGTTTTCAGTTCTACCAGGATGAAAGTCATCATGTACTATTTATTTAGAGTCCATAATCTGTGAAATTGACCTCAATTGGGTGAACTATCTTATCAAAAATTTGAGGCTGTATATTTACCATACCGGGGAGGAGGCACGGGGCATTCTGTATCCTTATTCTGTGCCCTCACACATTGGGTATTTGAGACATCCCTATCTTTCAGCATAGTTGAGCATGTGCAGTGGTAGTCATCAGGTTATATGAGAGTTGCTTTTCATTTTTTAGAACTTTTTTCTTTATTGAGGTATAATTGAAAAATAAAAATTTGTATATATTCAAGGTGTGCAACATGAATAATTTGATATATATATATACACACACTGCATAATGGTTACTATGATCAAATTAATTAACACATCCATCACCACATACGACTACCGTTTGTGTGTCTATGTAATGAGGATGACACCTAAGATTTATTGTCTTGGCAAATTGTAAGTAAACACTACATTATTATTAACTATAGTTACTATAAAGCTTTTTTTTGAACTGCACATAACATGTATGCTGGAAAGAGCAAAATTTTAATTATAGCGTTTGTTACATTTTCATCAAATGAAGCCACCTTCACTCCCCACCAAAATCAATATATGGTATGTATCAATACCACAGAAGCTTCACTTAGATAAACATTATTAATTTATTAACAGTTAAATTATTAATCTGTTTTGCTTGTGAAAAATAATATTAGATATATTTTCATCTTTTAGCCATTTGAATATCTTTGTTTGCTCAAGTTTTTTCCTATTTTGAAAATTGTGATAAGAACACTTAAGGTGACATACAGTCTCTTCCATTTTATGTTGTACATATTGAGCATCTTATCTGTCTTTTATTACCGAAACTTCACAACCGTTGGAGAGCTGTCAACTTCCCCCTTCCTCTAACCCCTGGCAACCATCTTGCTTTGTGAGGTTGACTATTTCAGATTCCTCCAAAACGTGGAATCACATAGTATTTTACTTCTGTGACTGCCTTATTTAATTTAGCATAACATCTTCCAGATGCATGAATGCTGCATTTGAAAGGATATCTTTGTTTTTTACGGCTGAGTAATATTTCACTGTGTGTATATACCAGATATTCTTTATCTGCCAAAGACCATTTCAATTGTGTCCATATCCTGGCTATTGTGAATAGTGCTTTAATAAATATGGGAGTTCAGATATCTCTTCAAGATCCTGATTTCAATTTTTTTGGGACATATATCCAGAAGTGGGATTTCTGGATCTTATGATAATTATATTTTTAATTTATTAAGGAGCCTTCATGCTACTCTCCATAGGGACGGCACCATTTTGCATTTCCAGCAACAGTGTACAAGCATTCCTTTATCTCCACATCATGATATATATATATATATATTTTTTTTTTTTTGCAGTTTTTGGCCAGGGCCAGGTTTGAACCCACCACCTCCGGTATATGGGGCCAGCACCCTACTCCTTGAGCCACAGGTACCACCCTATACAGATGTTTTTATATATGCATATTGCACACTATATGTTCACTTAGTTTATGATGTTTCTTGAACAGATGTTATTAATTTACATAAAATCTAATATATCAACATTTGCTTTTATAGTAGTGCTTTTTCAGGGGGGTTATCATTACTGCCTTTTAGGTCCTTTAAAAAATATTTGCATACTCCAAAGTCATGAGATATTTTTCTGTGGCATCTTGATGTTGAAATTTTATTATTGTCTGACCTTTCACATTCAAGTCTATGATTTATGTGAAGTTTGAGTTTTGTGCTTGGTGGAAGGAAGGGGCTGAAATTAATTTTTTTCTATAGACTCTCCAATCGATTCAGCACGATTCATTGAAAAGTCCCTCTGTCCACTGCACTGCATCAGCTGATGTCATCAATCACGTGATCATAAACAGGTGAGTCTGTTTCTGGACCTTGTTACCCTTTCAATTGGTCTAGTCTTGTGTACTACAACAGATACAATAGCTCTAACTTATACATACACAGATATGCACACATACATGCATATATACATTCATATCGCTAATGACTCGAGTGTTATAAAACAGAGTTCTGCATCCCTTATGTTTTTTTATATTTTCTTATTTCATTATTGGGATGAATTACATTAATGATTTCCAACTGTTATATTTGACCTTCAGTTCTTGAAATAAATCCAAATTGCTATAGTGTCCTATCATATATATATATATATCTACACACATAAATTTCAATTTTCTAACATGTAATTTAGATTTAAAAAATGTTCATTAACAAAGTTAGACTGTAAATTTCATTTTTATAATATTCTTCTAAGATTTGGAATCGAGGTTATGCTGACTTCCAAGTTAATTAGGAAGCATTTCCTTTTTTTTTTCATTCTGGGAAAAAGTTTATGTAACAATGGGATCATTTCTCTCATAAACGTTTGGAAACATTCCTTGGTGAAGGCATGTTGGCCTATGTGTATACATGTATGTGTGAATGCTTACTTGTTTTCATGATTCTTTTTTTTTGTTTGTTTGTTTGTGGAAGGTTTTTAATTAAAGATTCAATTTCCTTAATAGATACAGGACACTTCAGATTTTTTTCTTCTTGTGTCAATTTTGGTAAACTTTCCTAGGAATTTGTTGCCTTCAGCTAAATTTTTAAATTAATAGATAAAAAAATGGCTTATAATTGCCTCATTATTATTTCAATGTCTGTGAGATCTGTAATAATCTCTTTGCATTGCTGATGTTAAATTTTATTTTCTCTTTGTTCTTGGTCAGTCTTTCTTTTATTAATTTTATTTCTCTATTCAAATAGCTGAGTTCTACTTTGCTCGTTTTTTAAGGGGATGCTTGTTTTTTACTTTATTCAATTTTGTTTCTTACCTTTGCTATTGCCTTCATGTTTGGGTTTAATTTGCTCTTCATTTTCTAGTTTCTGGGATGGATACTTAGATAATTGATTTTCAGTTTGACTTTAAGGTTATGACTTTTTCTCTGGACACAAGTGTGACTAGAAAAGCAAGCCTTGATATGTTATTTTTCTTATCATTTGGTTCTAAATATTTAAAAATTTTCATTGGAATTTCTTCTTTAGATTATTTAGAAATTTATTAAGAGAAAATAGCAAGTATAGAGCAACATGTATAGAATAATATGGTTTTAAAGAATTTATGTAGGTTTATAAATACGCATGTATTTAAAGGAGAAAGGAGGAAGGTGTGGAAAGTTTCAAACCATCCTTTTATAATTACGGTCTTAGCAAAAATACTTATATGAGGGTAACCAGAAAGCAGTGGGTACCTCCAGCTTCTGGTTTCTGCCTGTGCTCCCTGCTCCAGGGCTCTACCACCCCTGCCCAGGCCCCCAAGATACCATCGAGAATGAAACATTACCACCTCCCTCACTTCTCTCCAGAATTCTGGGATCTGGTAACCCAATCTTCCTTTCTCCCTTTTCAGACCTTACTGTGGTAACTTTTGCAGTTATCACTAAATTACTATGGTGCCTATTTTGTACTCTTTCAGTCATCTGCCCGAGTAATTAATCTTCTGTATCAAGTCCTACCCTGATTTCAGTTTGCCTAACTGAATGTTTGCCAATATTTAATCACCTCCTGGAGATTAAAGTCTAAAGTCCTTTCCACTTAGGAAATGGTGCAGCACATAACCAGCTCTATATACTTCTTACATACACACCAGCATCCAAATATGTTATTATTTTACATCAAGACACACCTCTGTTTCAGATGTCATTTTTAAGCCATCGAACACATTTGACCCATGTACCTGCCTTGACTTATAAGCATTGTCAAATAAAAAATTGAATGTTGTTCGATGGGCTATTTGATCACAATTTATTAATTGTAATCTTCTATCCTTGTTATTTTAATATTTCACCTGTTTCATTATTTAAATTTGCTCTCATCTCGCATCAAAGCCGAGTCCAATGCCTCTCTTAAATAAAGGAATCCCTATAGAAACATCTACATATATATTCATTTCTTCAATTGCTTGGTTATTCATGTTATATGTATTCTTTTTGTGCAGTGATTGTACTTAGGACTTCATCTATTTTGTTATTATCACACAGTGCTTTAAGGTGGACAATACTAGCCTCCTTTTGTAGATGAAGGCTAAAGTTCAATGTTATTAAGTATCTACTGAAGCATGTACACATTTCCTTCTTCAATACAACAGATGACTGCAGTGCATTTTATGCTTTTAAAACTTTTTTTCAAAAACACGATATCATTTTAACCTCAGAAGGGCACCATAAGCTTCTTTTTATAGAAACACCACAGGTTTAAGAGTCCTCATGAATATGACACTACTATTTGGTATTAAAACTTGGAAAATAACTCAATATTTCCTAATGGAACTAGTGATTTTCCAATTGCATCATACAAATCATATGACACAGTGACTTTAAAGGAGGTTTAAATTGCTAAAGAAAAATCAAAGACATTACATGTAGCAATGTATGTAACAAGATATGAAGCGACCCATGTAACAGGACCCTTGTTACACAGCAACCTATGTAACAAGATATGAAGCCACCTAGGTAACAACTTATGTAGTAACAGCTTATGTAGCAACCTATGTAGAAAGATGTGTAGGAACTGGGACAGCAGGTTTGAAGAGACAAAGTGGCAGTTACTGGATGTTAATGAACAGATGTTGGAAATTGATCAGCTGCGGAACTCCAGTGGAGGGGGCGGGGCTCAAGGGAGGGGCGCTGTTCTCAATAAATAGCAGCTGCTGAGGTTGCTTGGGGCCTTCCCCTACCCCTACCCAACATGTATGGGAAGGCCCATCTCCTGCAAGCTTGGAGCTTACAATCCATTGTCTGTCCTGCTCCTTGGTGACAGCATCAACAATTATGACTTTACTGCAACATTTCTCTCCAAGATTAAGACAAATATCTAAGACACGAAAATTAATTAGAGTTGGACATAACTGTTGATCTGAAACCTAGGACACTGGCATCAGTTCTGAGATCTCTTCCTAAGGTACCAAACTAGATGGAAAAAGAAATGCTGATATTGAGAAAAAGGTACAATTACAGGAATTAAGAAATTACAGAAGAGGTTGGCAAAATATATCCTTGGAAACATCACATAGCAATAATAAAAACGGCCTTATTTAGGGCATTAGTTAAAAAGAAAACACCAATTACCATAACCAGTGGACAGGGGTGACAGTAACAAGTTAGCTGACTCAGATGAATGGAAGCACAGCTTTTGGGTAGAGAGGGCTTGGTTGAGTACCAACATCATTTGAGTATTAACAATGCCCTTGTGGGGGCGGTGCCTGTGGCTCAGTGAGTAGGGTGCCGGCCCCATATGCCCAGGGTGGCAGGTTCGGACCCAGCCCCAGCCAAACTGCAACAGAAAAATAGCCGGGCGTTGTGGCGGGCGCCTGTAGTCCCAGCTGCTCGGGAGGCTGAGGCAAGAGAATCGCGTAAGCCCAAGAGTTAGAGGTTGCTGTGAGCTGTGTGAGGCCACGGCACTCTACCCGAGGGCGGTACAGTGAGACTCTGTCTCTACAAAAAAAAAAAAAAAAAAAAGCAATGCCCTTGTGGATTTTCTTATTTTCTGTATTGCTATTTTTGATGAAAAAATTAGATTTTATAAGTTGCAAAACGATAGCATGTTGACTATACTTTTTTTCAGTTTGTCACTTATTTTTCGGTTCTAGACTGTTTACAATTGTTGTGCCAATTAATTACACGTCTGGGAACTGCTGATTCTGCCCATCTACCTCCTCCCAACACATACATGCTGTATGCTTATGACAATGAATCATTTCGTATTTGTCATTAACAGTTCTTATTTAATTATGGAGGGATTTTACCTCCTTGTTGAAGATCTACCAGACAGTGCAGGGAGGCTAATTTAATAGCTAACAGATACTTACCTGCTAGCTTAAGATTTGTTGGTATTTCACTTTGTTGATTTAGATTCAGCTTATGAATATCTTCTTATTTCCCCATTCAGCATTAAAAATTTAATGACATCATTTTGCTTCTTTTGCTAAAATTTTCCCCACATTGATATTCCCCAGCCAGGACTTCTGCAAATACCTTCCGTATATATTCAGAGTTTGACACCGTCCTGGCTCCATTGCTACTGTTCTCGTCTAAACCACCATCATCTTTCCCCTGGATCATTGCCATAGTCTCTTAATTGGTCTCCCTGCTTCTACCTCTGGACTCTGAGAGTTCAAAACCAGATGGCTCATTTGCTCGTCTCCTTCAGGTTCTGCACAAATGTCATTTTCTCAAATGAAGTCTACTATGAAAACCCTACTTGAAATTGAAATTCTGTCTCACCTAGCGACCTTCATTCCCAATTTCCTCCCTTCTCATTTGAAAATCACTTGTTCATTCCAACAGGATATTAGAATTATGTTGTCTGTTGGTGATTACTGGTTTTATTGGTCCAGTACCTGGACCAATGTCTTCCTACAGAAGAAATGACAAGCTGTTTCAGAGAGAGGATGAATTATAAAAGCCTACCTTCCACAAACCACACATATTACCTGTACATCAGTCCCGTTGAACCTCCTTTGTGTTTATATTTCCATTCATTTGTGTATCTTTTCCTGCTTCCAGGAATACCCTGCTTCTTCTCTCCAGTTGGCAGAATTCTACTTGATCTTTGCCATCCAGCCCAAACACATTTTTGTGACACAGGATCCTTTGCTGACCTCACTGTCTTGTTTAGTTGTTTTTAAATTCTCCAATGTACTATAGCATTTGGTCACCTCTTTATTTTATGAAAACACTGGAGGTTGATTTTACTAATTTGTCTGGAGTTTTGGAAATTTTTTTGTTACTAATTGTGTATTTATCTGTGTATTGTTTTTTTTTATCCTTTTTTTTGTGGTTTGAACCACGTAATTTATTGTCTTACAGCTCTGGAAGTAAGAAGTCTAAAATGGACTTCTCCAAAGTATTGGCAGAGCTATATTCCTTCTGAAGGCTCCAGGGGGGATCTATTTCCCTGCTTTTTGCAGCCACTCCAGCCCATCAGTATTCCTTAGTCTGGGGCCTTCTTCCGTCTTCAAAGCCAGCAATGGCTGGTTGAGTTTTTCTTACATCATGTTCCCCAGGCACAGACTCTTCCACATTTATAGATCCTTTCTTATTTGTTTTTTAATTTCAAAGAATTACAGAGGTAGAAATGTTTTGGGTTATATGGATGGCTTTTGTGATTCTTGAATCAGGGTTATACATATGCCCATCACCCAGATAGTGTTCATTATACTTGTGAGGTAGGTTCTCACTTATTCCCTCCTTTATATTGCCCCTTTTTGATTTCTGTTGTTTTACATGTGTGCACATGTGTGATCATTGGTTAGTTCCAATGTAACAGTGAGTACATTTGATGTTTTTTTTTCCCATTCTGTAGAGACTTCATTTAGGATAATGGCCCCAGTTCCATCTGAATTGTTGCAAAAACATTAAGTCATCCTTCTTCATGGATGAGTAATATTCCATGGTAAACATATACCACATTTTGTTAATCCATTCATGAATGGATGGGCACTTGGCTTGACTCCACCTCTCTGCCATTGTAGATTGTGCTGCAGTAAACATTCAAGTGCAGGTGTATTTTTGATGAAATGACTTTCTTTTTCCTTTGGGAAAATACCCACTAGTGGGATTATTGGATCAAAACATGGGACTACTTTTAGTTCTTTAGTTTTGTTTTCCTTTGAGATAGAGTCTCATTTTGACACCCAGACTGGAATGCACTGGCAGGGTCATAGCTCATTACAACCTCAAACTCCTGGGCTCAAGCCATCCTCCTGCTTCAGCCTCCCCAGTCTAGGACTACAGGTGTTTGTATGAATGGAATAGCATCCATTCATAAGTGCAAGTTGTACACAAGTTGGATGATGATTTTGTATGTGTATCACAATTTCTTTATCCATTCATCCTTTAATGTGCACTTAGGTTGCTTCCAAATCTTCACTATTATAAATAGTGTGCAGTGCACACGGGAGTGCAGATACCTTTCCACACACTGAATGCCCTTCCTTAGGATATACACCCAGCAGTAGGATTGCTGGGTCATTTGGTAGCTCTGTTTTTAGATTTTGGAGGAACCTCCAGATTATTCTCCACAGTAGTTGTACTAACACTGTAGAAACATTCTCCTTTCTCCACAATTTTCATCAGTATTCATTATTGCCTGTCTTTTTGATGAAAGCCATTTCAACTGGGGTAAGATGACATCTCATTATAGTTTTGATCTGCATGTCTTTGATGACTAATGATGTTGAGCATTTTTTGCATACTTCTTGGCCATTTGTATGTCATTTTTTGGGAAATATCTATCAGATCCTTTGTCCTTTCTTTCGTTATTCCTTTTCTCCTCTACTTTCCCCTTACTGAATCATCTTTAGGGATTCTCGTCTCCTCAGATAAAGTTCATGAATGGATTTGCAGTTGTCATTTTGATCAGCAGTACAGAGAGTTGGTAAGTTATAAATGACCTGAGATAAAATTATTATTATCTTATTTTTTAGAGACAAAGTCTCACTCTGTCACCCAGGCTAGAGTGCAATAGTATCAGCCTCACTCACAGCTACCTTAGACTCCTGTGTTCAGGTGATCCTCCTGCCTCAGCCTCCCAGAGTTCTGGAATTACAGATGTGAGCCACCACGTCTGGACCCTTTGTCCATTTCTTTCTTTCTTTCTCCTTCCTTCCTTCCTTCCTTCCTTCCTCTCTTTTGCATTTTTTTTGGCCGGGGCTGGGTTTGAACCTGCCACCTCCAGCATATGGGGCTGGTGCCCTATTCCTTTGAGCCACAGGCGCCGCCCCCCTTTGTCCATTTCTTAATGAGATTATTTGATTTTTCCTGTTGAGTTGTTGGAACTCCTTATACAGTATATTCTAGTTATTAATCCCTTGTCCGATGGGTAGTTTGCAAATATTTTCTCACATTCTGCAAGTTGTCTCTTCTCTTTCTTGATTATTTCCTTTGCTGTGGAGAAGCATTTTGGCTTGATGTGACACCATTTTTGCTTTAGTTGTTTATGCTTTGGGGATATTACTCCAGAAACCTTTGCCCAGACCAATGGAGTCCTGAAACATTTTCTTAGTGTTTTCTTTTAGTGGTTTCAGATGTTTGATTTAAGTCTTTAATCCATTTTGATTTGATTTTTATACATGGTGAGAGACAAGAGTCTAATTTCTTCCATTTTTCTCTTTTAATAGAGTTAAATTAATTTTATTCCTCACCATATACTAAATTGCTTCACTTAGAAGGGGTTGGAGACGTGAAAGATACTCACAACGTGGTAGGTTCCTCTTCAGGGCATTTCCTCTTCAGGACTCCAACTGCGGTTGGCAGTTTAAGCAGCACTTTCACATGTACCTTTGATTCTCATATTAATGAGATCAATAATTATCACCTATATTTTCCCTATTTTGTAGAAGAATACATTGAAAACCTGATATGGGAAAAGTCACATAGACTTCGGTTGATGTAAATGATAGAAATTTCTGAGCAATAACCACATCTTGGTTACCTTGGTTACCCCAGTGCCTAGCAAGATCCTGATATATAATAGATGTGCAATTAATGGTTGATGAATATGTGAGTAAATAGAAATAAACAAAATTAGAACCTAGGCGTCTCATCTTCTGCTCATTTTCTTATTTCAAGGGAACTTTAAATTCAAAAAAATATTTTGAGACCCTACATCTGTGCTATTAGAAAGTGCTACAATAATTCCTCACAGAAACCCTTGGGAAATATACAGAAGAAGGGCACAATGACATCAAGTTTATGCTTGGTTGCCAGATACAATGTATAAATTTTATGCCCTAATTTTATTATTCTCCTTCGTGGAAAAATTGTGCCACCTCAATAAACATTTCTACAGCTGTGGCTTAAATTAGATCCAATCTTAACTTCAACCCCTTTCTTAAGTCAGTATACACTTGTTAGCTCATTCAAACCTATGTGCATATATCACGTACATTGAACCGTGATATCTTGCTCTGATTAGATGGACAAAACAAAGCACATTTATTAGTAGGACAATATGATTATTCTTCATTAAAAATATCAACAAAATCATATAAGGTCCTAAAGAAATATGCTGTCTGTACTATGTAAATTTCCATGGAAATACAGCAAACTCAGTTTTATAAATTTGAGACCAATTTTATCTTGGGTCGTTTATAACCTAACAACTGTCTGTACTGCCAATCAAAATGACAGCTGCAAATTCATTCATGAACTTTATCTGAGGAGAAAGAAATCCCTAAAGATGATTTAAGTAAAGGGAGAGTAGAGGAGAAAATGAAATTTGCAGAGACTAGGTGTTACTGTCCATTACGGCTGCTGAAATTACTAGTGGGTCCTCAGAGAAGTGGTGAAATGATGCCCTGGTCCTGGCTAATAATTTGAAAGAATGTAAGTTGTGATTAGAAAGGGAAAGTTTAAGGTCCCTGTGACAAATATGTGTGAGCTAGAGTGGCACATTTTTCTCATCTAGAAACAAACAAAAACCCTGAATAGAAAGTTTAATGGAAAACCTTCAACTTTTGGAAAATTGGTCTGTCTGTCAAACTTCATAAAATGATTTGGGAAAGAGTTTTTGTTTGCCTCAGGGATGGAGAAAGCTGTTGGGCTTAACTAATGAGATTTTGTGGAAATAGATGAACTCAAAAGAGAATAATTGCTCCAATATTTTTACCTTTTTTATTGGTTAGAGATCAAGAAAATTACCTATCCATGTATATGTGTTTCTCAGTGTGGTCCTTCAAAAGATTTAGGACACCAGTAAAAGATGACAAACCCAAAGAAATGTGCACGTTTGTGAAACACAGTGCTTGGCGCCTGTGGTCAATCTCTGTTGATGTGAGGGGACGAGAAGGAAAAGATGGAAGAGATCAGTGGATAAGAAAAAATGAGGTGAGAAAGAAAAAAGAAGGTTCTAATCTATTACAGTGGTAGCTCTGAATGTGCTAGCTAATATATTACTGTTTTTTAGGTTTAACATTTATTAAACCTATTACATTTAAGGCATTCAAAAAGATATAAGGAATATTGTATCAAGTGCCCATGTGCTTGGCACTCAAGAAAATATTTTGCCCACACGGTTATATATCCCAAATCTTTCCTGTATATAAGCTGTATCTCCACTACAAGTAACAGTATCCTAAAATTGGTCATGAGCAGGGTGGCACCTGTGGCTCAAAGGAGTAGGGTGCTGGCCCCATATGCTAGAGGTGGTGGGTTCCAACCCAGCCCTGGCCAAAAATTGCAAAATAAATACATAAATGAATAAAAATAAAAAAAAATTGGTCATGAGCACTCTCAAAAATTTCTTTATGTTTTCTATATATGTATACATCCTTAAGTAATACAGAACATTTTTTTGAAAACTTAAATCTTTATATAATTGGTTTCGATCTGCAACTTCATTTTTTCATTCAACACTGTTCATGAAATTTATCTGTATTCATTTATGTCCCCTCTGGTATGAATATACCAATATTTATTTATCCACTAATATATATTTAAGTAGTATGTTTTTTTTTTTTAAGCTTTTGGCCGAGGCTGGGTTTGAACCTGCCACCTCTGGTATATGGGGCCGATACCCTACTCCTTTGAACCACAGGCGCCACCCATAGTCTTTCTTCTTCTTCTTCTTTTATTTATTTATTTTTTAAATAAACAATGCTTTTTAATACATTCCCAAGTGATTGTATCAATTTCCACTTCCACCAGCAGCAGTGTATAAACCTCCCTGATACTTCCTTTCTTTGCCAAAGCTGGCATTAAAACAACTTTAAAATTTTTGCCAACTCAATCCTTATAAAATGATATTTCATTGTGACTCAAATTTAATTGCTAGCAAAAGGGAGCATGATTTCATATGTTTATTAACAGCTCCTGTGAATTGCCTATGCTTCATGTTTTTTTCTTATTTTTTTTAGGAGTTTAAAAAATATATGTACAATGGACTACACATAAACATAGGTTTTTTTCTTGCAACATTCAGGCTTTCTATCTACTTTTATCATCTGTTTTACTGAAAATAACTTTACGTTTTAATGCAGTCAATGTACAACCGAGTCTTTGCCCGGATTCTCATCCCTAGTAGACTCTGCATCCTCAGAAGACCTGCAGTTGGCTGAATTTCTAATCTTTTTTCTCTCTCCCCTCCTCATGCGTCACTCCCTTGCCTATGACCGTGTTGTCTAGCTATTTGCTGTGTAAGTCTGAAAAATCCAAACCTTGAATGAATCCACCTCTCTCTGCACTCGGGGCTTACACCCGGCCTGCTGTTCACAGAGGAGAAGAACACAGACCCAGGTCCCTGGATGTCATCATCCCTTCACTCTGCCGCTCCCCTAGGACAGTATTTCCTGCTTCCTTCTGAAACTTAAAACACCGTCCCTTTCATCTTCACTCTCTGCTTATGGCCTTATTTTGCTAAGGAAATAGAAACAATTGAAATAAAGACTCCATTTACTTCCTCCACCACATCTCCCCAGTTGTTCCCACTAGGCCTCTAACCCTGTGTCACGTCTCAGACGATTCTGTGGTCCTGTCCAGAGTGAAACCTTCCGCTGGGTAGTTGGTTTCCTCCCATCGTGTCTCCTCAATTATCTTTCCAACCCTTCTCCGCTTTCCCTTTTGTGCACCATAGATTTTCCTTCCTTACTGAATCATTGCTATTGGCATACAAATAGGTTGCAATTTTCCATATCTTACAAAAAACCTCTCTGGACCATACTTCTCCAGGAAGCACCCCTCTACTCTCTTCTTTCTCAGCTCCCTTTTCTAATGAAACTGCTTGGAAAAATTACATGCAATTGCTATCTTTGACTCTCTTCTTTTATTCTCTCATCTTTGGGATGTTTTTATTAGAAAAAGTTCAAGCAGACACAAAAGTAGAAAGAATAGTATCATGAAATCCTGCATTCCCATCGTCCAGACGTAATAGTTATTATCGTTTGCCACAATGTCTCCATCTAATATTTTTCCTCCTTTCCTTTTCTTTTTTAGCTGACATGGTTTAAAGCACATTTTCCACACAATCTTGTTTTTCTCCTCTGCTCAGGCTTTGCCTTCACTGCTTCATCGTAGCTACTGTTGTCCTGGTCAACTATGACGTCTACGTTGCCAAGTCCAGGGGTGACACCTCACGTCCCATCGTAGTCAGCTGTGATGGTTAATGTGACGTGTTAACCTGACTGAATTAAAAGAGGCCCTGATAGCTGGTCTCCCATCATTTCTTGTGTATCTTTCAGAGCGTTTCTGGAAGGGCTTAGCATTTGAATCTGCTAAGTAGAGAAGATATACCCCCACCAATGTGGGCTGTCATCACCCAATGTATTGAGGACTCAGATAGAACAAAAAGGTAGAGAAAAGATAAATTCCGTCTTTCTCCTTGAGCAGGGATGATCTTCTTTGGCCTTTGGACATTGAAGCTCCTGATTCTTGGTCCTCTGAACTCTGGGGCTTACATCAGCACCACCATCCCTCCCTTCCCCGTTCCTCAGGGCTTTGGACTCAGAAATTACACCACCAGCTTTCCTGGGTGTCCAACTTGCAGACATCACACTGTAGGACTTTTCAGCTTCTATAGTTCTATGAGCCAATTCCATAATAAATATCCACTTTTTCTAGGGTGAGTTTGTGAACTTAATTGTCTGACCTTGTATGTCCCATTGGTTTTGTTTCTCTGGAGAGTCCTGTCTAATACACAGGTTCCACTTTACAAAGTGAATCTCCTGCTTCCCTCTGTGCTGTGTTCTGCTGCCGTGAGTTTCCTTCTATCACACTGATGCTCCTCTTCAGACTCGTTTGCTGACTCTCTATTTTTAAATGGTGGAGGCCGTGAGATTCAGTTGCATTACCTGTTCTAGTCTTTTCCTGGACACGTTCCTGGGTAGTCTGATCCAATCTTCTCTGTTAAAATGCTGTTTAAAACATTATTAGTTAGAAACAACTAATAAGAATCATAGTTCTATCAGGTCAAGTTTCAACCTGTTTCATATGTTCAGCTACTTTCTTGCAAGTATCACTAAGATGTCTAATAGAACTTCTCAACTTTAATGTTCCAAACTTGATGGTTTTATGACCTTTAACCTCCTGCCAGTGACTTTATCTTCTAAAATGCTTTCCAGTCTTGTAAAACAGCATCTTCATTTGTACAGTCTTTCTCAGGCCATCAGCTTTTGGTGAGTCAGACCAAAACTCTATTCTTCTACACCTAACATCCAAGCTTTCTTGTAATGCTTTTGATTCTACCTTTGAACTAGAATGCAAAACTGAACCTTTGCTTTTGATTTTACCTTTGAATAAAACTCTAAATTGTGTCTCTACTGCTACCACCCTGCATAATCGTCTCTCACCAACGTTACTGCACTGTGTGTCTAACTGGTCCTTGGGTATAGCCCTTGTCGCCCACAGCAGGTGGAGTGGTCCATGAGATTCAGTTTCATTACCTGTTCTAGTCTTTTCCTGGACATGTTCCTGGGTAATCTGATCTAATCTTCTATGTTACAATGCTGTTAAAATGCTGTACATAAAAAGTCGCATGTTCTCTGTATGTAATCTGTAAACTGCAGCGTGCCACTCATTAATTCTTATGTTCTTTTATTTCCATCTGAGTGAAAGCAAAGTCTTATAAAGCTTGTAAGTAAAGTGAGAATACATTTATCCTCTGAACACTTTGGAGAGTGAAGAAAGACCATAATACTAATTAAGAGAATATAATTTTGAAATGGGCATTTATCAGTATACAAATTAGATTAATTATATTAGTAAACTTATAACATAAATATATTCCAGAAATATTTCAAAATAAATGTTTTAAAAAATAGTGTTTGCAAAGCAACTTTGCAAACAAAATATCTTCTTTAAAAATTAGCATAAGCTAAATAATTATTCTTGCTATACTTTGCTACACTTTCATCATAACTTAGCCATAAATATTTCTAACATTATGTCATCAGTATATTTTTTCTTGAATGTATATTTAACCATAGATTTATAATTTTATTTTTAAAATAATACTATCTTCAAATATTCTTCAAATTCACATTTTATAGCTAATTTGAAAGTAATGATACTTTCAAAGTATTTCTTTTGGCAAGGTGAATTTTTCAATATTTATTTATTTATGTATTTGAGACAGAGTCTCACTTTGTTGTTCTTGATAGAGTGCTATGGCATCATAGCTCACGGCAACCTCAAACTTTTGGGCTCAAGCAATTCTCTTGCCTTAGCCTCCCTAGTGGCTGGGACTACAGGAAGCCATCACAATGCCCGGCTATTTTTAGAGGTGGGGTCTCGCTCTTGCTCAGGCTGGTTTTAAACCTGTGGGCTCAGAAAATCCACCCACCTTGGCCTCCCATCGTGCTAGATTACAGACATGAGCCACTGTGCCTACCCTAATCATTTTAATTTCCTAAAATCTTTAGGTATGAAATTTCAGAAAGGGCATTTTCTGTTGGATAATTCGCATGAATATTTCCAAATTTAAAGCAGATAGTAAAGAGTACCCGGTATACTTTTCTTCTGGTTTTCTTATGGTCAGTGATCATGTGGGTATCATTACGGTACCGACGGTGGATGACAGATGTTTACAAACAGCAATATGAGCAGTGTTGCATTACAAATATCATAAATGTTTATACATCTGGGAGCTTAGTCAATAGCACAAATCTATGCTCAAAGATTACTACATATTTAAAATTTGGAAGTGTGGTTGTCATTGAATATCATTTTTCTATAAGGTTATGATTATAAAAAAATCATTTTATTCTGCTGTATCAAACATAAAATGAGAAAAAAAGTATAGTTAATTTGTTTGGTATGATCAGACACAGTTTATGCTTGGTTTACATATGTACTCATAATTAATTCTGATATGATGTTTAGTGTGTTCCACTGTGCAAAATAATTTACATATATTGGTCCATGTAATTTTTATACCTTTATGAGGTAGATATTATTACTAGTATTCCCATTTACAGAGGAGGAAATTGCTAGCCAGAGAAGTTACATAACTTGTTCAAGATTACATGCTAAACCGTGGAAAACTTACACTAAACCCATGTATTAGAGATGGAATTGTGTCGCTACAAAGTTCACATGTGGAAGCCCTACTCCCCAGCATGGCTGTATTTGGAATTGGGAGCTTTAGGAGGTAATTAAAATTAAATGAGGCTATAAGGACGGGGCCCAAATCTAATGGGTTGGTGTTCCTCATAACAGGAGGAGGAGGCGACATCAGAAGGGTCTTGCTCTGTCTCCTCCATGAGAGGTCAGCTGTCTATAAGCCAGGAAAAGTGCTCTCTCTAGGAATTGAATCATCCTGCACCCATCTTGACCTTCCCAGCTTCCAGGACTGTGGTAAATACATCTCTACTATCTAAGCCAGTCTAGTCCGCAGCATTTGTTAGGGCTATCTGAGAAGACCAACATGGTGCCAGAGTCTGTGTCTCTGACTGACCCAAACTCCAGGCACATCAGTGGTGTCTCTAGTGCTAGGCCCGTCTCAAACTGGTCTTCTAGACTGCTCGAGATGTAAAGGTGAGTGAGAGTCTCCATACACATGGGAGGGTCTCCATACAGGGTCTCCAGTCCTAGGGCTGGTGCAGCAAGTGCCACTGTGTGGCTTAAAGCATAGAAACTTATTCTGTCATATTTTGGGAGGATAAAAATCTGGAATCAAGGTGTCAGCAGGGCCAGGATCCCTTTGAAGGGTCTAGGGAAGATTCTTCCCTGATCTTTCCGATTTCTGGTGGCCCCAGTTGTTTGACTTGTGTCAGCATCTCCGCACCCCTGGATCTGCTCTTAGGTTTTTTTCGTGTGCCCTCACATTTTCCTGCAAGGATGCTAGTCATTGGACTTGGAGCCCCCTCTGATCCAGAAGGACCTAACCTTAATTTAGTTAGATCTACAAAGTGACTATTTTCGAAAAATGGTCACATTCGGAGGTTCTAGATAGACGTAAATTTTGGGAGGCATTATCAACTCACCATCATATCTCTAGGAAACTGGGAGATACAGTTGGTTAAACACTACTTGGACCCTTTCCTCCCAGAAATCAAGAAAGGGGCCTTTTTATTGTTATTATTAATATTATTATTATTTTACGCAAAAGCAAGAGAATTTATTGAGAACAGAGGAAAGAGGAAAGCCCCTGGTCCAGAGGAGGCAATCCCAAGCAGATTTCCCAAGAAATGGGTCATTTTAAGCAAGTTTGTTCCTCTTTAATCTCCCTCTATATTTGCTCCCGAGAAGTTTTAGACTGATTTCTAACCTCTTCTCCCTAAGCAAGAAATGAACTCGAATTTCCTATGTTTTGGAGAAGAGATGTTAGGATTTAGGAGCTGTATAATTAGCCTAACTTTAGAATTAATTTAGAGTTGGCATTACTCTGGTACATGAAAATCTAGAATTTCTAATTCTGAAGCAATTATGGTATTGGGAAAGCTAATGGAGCTTTAGGAAACAGCAATATTACAGGTTTGTTAATGAGTAGTTCTCTTTCTAAGGAATATTTAAACTATAAATATTATTTAGAAGAATCATTCTGAAAGTATTGTTGTTTCTACTTTTCGTCGTTGGGTTAAGATAGGAAACATGTATATGTTGACATGAAAGACAGTTTGTACATCATGTATTTATTTTATTAATTCCTAGATATAATAAGAACATAGTATAAGAAAACGAGTTTGAAACAAGAACGTTCATAAAAGATTTCAGAAAATATATAGGAAACTTAGAAGCATGGGGAAAAGATCTGTAATTCATAAATAATTAATTACAGATTCTAACATAGTATTTCAAAATATCTGACCATAGGTGAATATCTTGAATTTTTGAATGTCATGAGGATGAATAAAAGTCTCAATGGCAGACCAATGGCGACTACATTTCTCAAAGAAAAGTTCTGGATGGGCAAGGCCACGGCCTGAGCTCCATTTGTAGGCAAAAGCCTTCTTTGAACAGCTTGCCTGTTGGGGCTGAGACACATTCCCACTGTACGCAGCTGGGCCTGTGGGAGAACGGCTGAAGAATGCTTCAGGAGGTGCCGCCCCCCACCCCCCACCCCCACAAGAAAAGTCTGATCTACTAAGGTGAATCCATATGATGCCAGAATATTGGAAAAGACAAAAGAGGACCTTAAAAGAAGGCCATCCTGGAAAGGGTGTGGGCTGGGGACAGAGGCCACAGCAGTGGTTGGTCCATCAGGGGCACAGAGAGTAGCTGATTGGGAGGCTACTCTCTGTGGGTTCTCTGGGAGAGGGACAGCTGGTGAAATGAAAGTGCTATCCTGCTAACAAGTGCAACATTTGGGGTTGAGGTAGCTTTTCTGCAGTTAGCCTCTGACTGAATGTGAACACGGAGAGTACATTCTTCTCCTGGGCCTCCAAAATCAGGGAGAGACTGTGTTTTACATCTCAGGGGACTGCAGGGACTTTCAGATCGGCTATGAAAGGCGCTGAACATCCGGCTCCCCTGTGAGCAGTGACAGGCCACTGGGGTAATGGCAGCAGGCTGTTTGGCTGGAGGCAATGGGAGTTGCCTGGGGGAGTGTGGGCACCATCAATCGTACAGTTCAGCCTTGAGTGATGCCAGTGGCAGCAGGGGAGCTCTGACAAGGACTGATTTATGGTCAGAGTGTGAGAAGCTCCGGGGGTTTGTGTAAATATTTATATGAAGTAGATTCCTGGAAAGGATGGAAATTACCTCAAGTAAAAGGACAGTGGCTTTAAGATATTATAATCCAAACATAAATATAAATGACCTCTCACTCTTGCCATTGGGAAAGGGAGACATGAGGAGGTTTGAAGTGACAGAACAACCCATATTAAGCCAGTGTCAAGATAGTTAATAGCTCCGAAGCTGGAATGAGGCGTGCAGGCTCTGGTATTTACTGGCTCTGTGACTTTAAAAAGATTAATTCATGTCTCCTGCCTCATTTTTCATATCTGCAGAATAGGAATGCAATAGTGCCTGCCTCGTGAGGTTGTTATAAGAGTCAAAGCCCCAGATCATTTGGTAGGCACTCAGAACAGTGCCTGACTACATGCTATGTATTGCTTACACAAAAATAAGAAAATGGAAGAGAGTGAGAAGAATTTTAGCGGTGTTTCTAAAAATTAGATGTAAAAGCGTGAGGGGCTGACTTTGTTAGCATCTCCAGGGCTCTATTCCTTCATCTCATGAACACTGAGTATCTCCTGAGTGTCAGACACAATTTTCTAATTGCATCCCTGAACCAATCAGAGCCAGCAGTGGGTGAGCCAGTTAGGGGAGGGCACTTATTTCATTATCTTCCATTACTCAGAGGAATTGCCACTGCACCTCTGCCTGGATTGATGGCCAGTTTGAATGTTTCCCCACCAAGGCAAGTACATAGTTCTCTGGCTTAAAGAATTACCCTAAGGGCTTTTTCCAAGACTCTCCTCTGAGGATGCTTGGGGTATTGCTAGGCAGCAGTGTAGTGAGTGATATTAGAAATTAAGTATTGCACCAGAGAGAAGGCATGCCTGTTTTATAGGGTGCTATGAGTTTTAAATAAAGAAATATGTATACAAAGCATAATAATAGGTACATTGTAGGCCACTAATATTAGGAAGTTGCATTGCTTAAAGAATTCTCTTCTGCTATGTCTCTCCGATAGTCACCATCAGTCAAACACACAGTGCTGTTGACAAGTGCTCTGGGGCTGCAGTGAAGCATAATGGCTTAGTAGTTCGGCTCTGGAGACATGTTTTTTGTATTCAAATCCCAGCTCCTCCACTTACTAGCTGTGTGACTGTGGGCAGAGTCTTTGCTTCAGTTCTGTCATCTGTTAAGTGGGAATAATAACAGTTCCTGCTCCACAGGATGGCTGTGAAGATTCAATGAGTTAGTACATGTGGAACCCCCAGAACGTTGCCTGGTGCATAGTAATAACATTAATAGATGTTAACTGCTATTCTTAATATAATAAGAGCATGACAAAATACTCAAGAAATAGTATTAGGAAAAATTTCACACCAGATCTGACAGGAGAGTGACAAAGTCAGTTGCATTTTCTGTAATTGTTCTGATAGAAAAGTCATCCCCCTCCCAGTCATCACCACCAATGGCTCCCGTGGGACCACAGACCAGGAAAGGCTACAAGGATTTGATGGCGACAGTGATAAATGTTAAAGCAGGAAGCTCATGAAAAATTTCTTAAATACATAAAATTCTGAGTCTAGGGCAACAAACTCATTGAAAACCCTACAAGCTGTTGGGTTCACAACTTGGTTTCCTCACTGTGGCCTTCAGCGTCCTGCTGTTCAGTCTCATTTCCCAACCTTGCATCCATCTCTCCTCACTGTGCCTTTTCTTTTCCTTAAATATCCCAATTCTAAACTCATCCCAGGCCCAGACGTTTGCACTAGAAATCACCTCTGTCTGACATTCTCGGTCCCCTGCTCTGCACTTGGGTCTTGACTCTGGTGGCATCTCAGGCAGTTTTCCTGACTCTGTATTCAAAAGGTAGACCCAGCAGACCATAGTCACTTTGTTTTTTTTTGTTTGTTTTGTTTTTTTTTGAGACAGAGTCTCACTCTGTCACCCTCAGTAGAGTGCTGTAGCATCACAGCTCACAGCAACCTCAAACTCTTGGGCTTAAGCAATTCTCTTGCCTCAGCCTCCCAAGTAGCTGGGACTACAGGTGCCCACCACAGTGCCTGGCTATTTTTTTGTTGCAGTTGTTTAGTTGTCCGGGGCCAGTTTCGAACCTGCCACCTTTGGTGTATGTGCGCCGTAACCACTGTGCTACGGGTGCCAAGCCCCTAGTCACTTTGAATCTTATTGCCTCTCTCTGTTCACCCTGTCACTGTCTAAAATTATCCTGCTGATTTGTTTACTTGTGTACTGAAAGCAAGGACTTTGCCTAAACCGCTGTTATTCTTCTGTTCCTAGAACAGTGGGTGGCATGTAGTGGGAGATTCATAACTATTTGTTAAATGGATGAAAATACGCAGGCTACTGGATACAAGGGGCTGGAAGTTGTAAGAGGAATATCTTCAGAGCCTGCAGCTGAGTAGGGCTTGCACAGTTATGGACAGACATTTTAAGGTCTTCTTCCTTCCAGGATGAAGTTTCCTGTCCATACATAGGGCTGCTGTGGTTCATCTAAAACAGTCGGTGCAAATCTACAGTCTTCCATGAGTTTGGACTGAATTCGACATGTATATGTGCATCTTTTCTCTTCTTTTTATACATATTTTAAAAGGACTAACACAAGACCAAATATGTGAATAAAAGAAAAGAAAAGGAGTTTAGTATTTTTGGAACTTCCTGAATGTTGTATTTCAAATTCATGGCTATTCAACAGATGATGCTGAGAACACTAGTTAGCCTTTGGGGGGTGGGGAGAACGTAACGAAAAGCCATATTTTTCTGAAGTCAATTTCAGGTAGAGCAATGAATTTCATATTAAAAAGTAGAATTTTGAAAAAAGTTGAAGAAAACAGAAGTGAATATTTTAGAATCATTGATGGAGGACTACATTCTATGCATGCCCAAAATAGAAACTATCAAGGGAATGGTTGATAGAGTTGTCTATGAAAACATAAATGTTTCCATAGATAATAATAGGTCATATAACTAAACTTATGAGACATAATAAACTGAAAAAAAATTACAAAGTAATCTTAATATTTTTTAGAGAGATATTTATACATACACACATACACACACTGTCACACATATACACACAATACTACAATAGTAAAGGGACACATAACATTCCTAAGTCAAATGGTATTAATGACCCACCTGTTTCCCTTCCCACTTATTTCCTGTTAGGCTGTGAATTCAGGTTCTCAGTACAAAGGCTGAGCTGTCCTCAGAAAAATGCTTTAGAGTACTCTTTTGGGTTGGGCCACTAGGCCAAAAACACATGACTCAATATCTTTAGTGGAATCTTAGTTGGGGTATGTTGGGGGCCTCCTGGGAACTACTATCCTTCTAATAAACAGGAGCTCCTGATAAGAAATTTCCTCTTTCTATTTATGTGTATATTGTCATGTCCACCTGGAAGCAAATATTGCTTCCTTTAAGGATAAGCCCAAAGTCTCAAGCCTAAAGACCAAGCTCCCGTGATATGGAATTCAACTCCATATTTCAGTTGATAAGTCATGCAAAAAGCTGAGTGTGATTTTACGCTTCATCTTTCTTTCCAACGTTCATATCAGCTTTGTCTTCCACTCTAGAAGTGTAGGCAGGTTACATCTGTTCATGGTTGGGAATTTTTTTTTAAATCATAAACATGTCCGATATTTGGATTAACCATCATTCAGAAGGCTCAGCAGATGAGTCTGCTATTTGTGGATGTCCTGCCAGCCAGACTATGCAGTGTGAGTAGTTGACAGTTTCTGAGTTTTTTGACAGCCAAGCCACAAACTCTGCAGAATTCAAGACATCTGGGATCCCTGTCAACAGGCAAAAATGATAAAATAAATGACCATTGGCCTCAGTAAGACTGTTGTATCTAACTCTGCACACTTCTGATTCCTGATTGAATAAGTTAAGGATCCAACTATCAGCTTCTTTGGCCATCTGTGCTCCAACATCCCACGGTCTCTACGACCTTCTTCACCACTTTGTGCCTGGCCTCGCCTCCTCAACCATTTGCTCCATCCTTTGAAGTTGCTGCTCTGTAACTGGCAAACTTCACTGCGTCTTTGACATCTTCTCCCAACATTCCCTTCATCTTCTTGTTTTAACCCAAACCTCCCTCCTTCCTAAGGACACCACTTGTACCTTTTTCTGTTTGCTTTTTCTCATGTCATATAACTCATGACTAGAAATTAGGCTTTGATTATCCTCACTGATGTCCATTATTACCTTCAGCCCATTACTTTTCCACTTCCTTCTAAAAAGCACAAATTCTTGTAGCTCAAGCCAATTTATTGAAGACTGTGCTGCTCGGTATGCAGCCATCATACTGTGTCATCTTCAGAGCTCACAGGACAGAGTCTTCTGGGTTTTCTTCCCAGTGCCCTGACCTCTTCTTCTCTCATGCCTTTCTCTGCCACTCCAGTGGTCCTTCCTAACATAGTTTCATCAGCTCTGAAGATCACCTCAAATCTAAAAATTCCTTCAAAATGTAAAATTAAAGCCTTATACTCACCACCACATTCTCTAATGCATGCAGATTATTTATTCAGCTATCTTTCTGGCACCTGTTCAACACCATCTGTGTCACTTGTCCCTTCTTATCCATCCATTCCTTTATTGGTCAACAGCTACCTTTCCTGCTTCTTCAATGAGGTTAAATTCCCTGGTTCATCATGTCAGTAACACTTTTGCTAATATTGTAAATTTCCTTTCTCTCTCTTTTTAAAGTCACAGTCACTTGGAAATGTTCCAAATTTAGATCAGCTTGGCTGTTTAATGTTCCTTGCTTCACTGTACTAGTCTTTAGCCACTTCTGGCTCCACATCCTCTCCCATCTCTACTCCTCAGTGTTCATGATTCAGAATTCTCAACTTAATTTTCTAAAATTGTCCGCTTTCTTACCTCCATTTTACTCACTAATGTTGTCCTGTCAATATTCTGAGCTCATTGTTCCACCAAAACAATACGTGGTAAGACCAGAAATACCCTCTATCCTCCCTCCTAAATCCATCACACAATTATCAGCAGGTTACTTGCACTTCCGGTGGATGCTGTCCTTTTCACTCACCCTTCTTGAAATAATCTCTTTTCTTGGTTTATGCATCATAACATGCCCAATCTTATTCTTCTCAGTTACTTACTCTCTGTCTTTTTGGGAAGGGGATTCATTCTTCTCTATCTGCCCAAAGAACATTGGCATTACCAAGAATTGGTCTTAGTTAACTTTCTTTGATAATTGAGTCCTATAAGGTGTACTCTATATCATTAATACATGAGGGTTGAATATTTCTTAATATTCAAATGATGCAGAAATATGTCCCTAGATTTGCATATATCCCAAGTTCCAGATCAGTATATGCAATTGCACCTAAATATTTTATTTTAGATGTGGTAAAGGCATCTCAAATTAAATATGTTCAAAGCCAAACAAAAGATTTCTAGCCATCTTTCCAAGAAAAGAAACAAAAATAAGCACAATAAAGATTCTCTTCCAGTGACACCACCATCTCCTGAGTTGTATGAATTAGAACATCCCATGTCCTACATATAATCAAATTTTATCAGTTTTAACTTCTATACCACATAGGTTAACATCATTTTTCCAGAAATACTATTCTTGTGTGTTAACCAGACTCTTTGCTTCTGAAAAAAGATGTAGTGAACCCTCAATAAACATTTGTTGAAGAAATGAAGTGAACAGATAAAAGAGATGAAAGAAAATCTAAAATTTGATAAATAAATTTGGTTGTGTTTTATCAGTGACTTATGTCACATTTATTTTTTGGATTTCAGTTTTCTTTATATAAGAGTACATAGCACAAACAAATAGCTGAGACGTCAGAAATAAAATTCAGAATCTAGATAGCAAATAATATCGAATTAGAATTCCAAGCAGTAACCCAAAAGATGTCTCAAGAATTCAACAAATTCAAAGACCAAATGACCAAAGATTTTGACACATTGAGACAAGAAGTTGCAACCCTCAAAGATCTGAGAAACATGGTAGAATCTCTCAGTAACAGAATGGAGCAGGCAGAAGAAAGGATTTCTGACATTGAAGACAAAGCTTTCGAATGCTCTCAAACTCTCAGAGAGGAAGAGAAATGGAGGGAAAAAACAGATCACTCTCTCAGAGAGCTCTAGGATAATTCTAAGAAAACCAACATTCGTCTTATAGGGATCCCTGAAAGCGAGGAAGTGGCTTCACAAGGCACAGAGTCTCTTCTCCATGAGATTATGAAAGAGAACTTTCCAGACATGCCAAGAGATTCTGAATTTCAGATAGCTGACAGTTTCAGAACTCCAGCATGACTCAACCCAAATTAGACATCCCCCAGATACATCATAATCAATTTAACTAAAGTTAATATGAAGGAGAAAATTCTGAAAGCTGCCAGACGAAAGAAAACCATCATCTACAAGGGGAAGAATATTAGAATAACTGCAGATCTCTCTGCTGAAATCTTTCAAGCTAGAAGAGGATGGTCATCGACTTTTAATCTCCTAAACAAAACAACTTTCAACCCCGGATCCTGTACCCAGCTAAACTGAGTTTCATTTATGACAGAGAAATTACATACTTTAATGACATTCACATGTTGAAGAAATTTGCCACAACTAAACCAGCCCTCCAGGATATTCTCAGACCTATCCTCCATAAAGACCAGCATAATCCTCCACCACAAAAGTAAACCCACCCAGAAAATTTTGATCAAATCCCAACTTCCAAAGTTGCAAAAGGATTAAAAATGTCCACTGAACTCTCGAAAGGCTTATCAATATTCTCAATTAATGTGAATGGTTTAAATTGTCCTCTAAAGAGGCACAGATTGGCTGACTGGATACAAAACTCAAGCCAGATATCTGCTGCATACAAGAATCTCATCTTACATTAAAAGACAAATATAGACTCAAGGTAAAGGGATGGTCATCTATACACCAGGCAAATGAAAAGCAGAAAAAAGCAGTCATTGCAATTCTATTTGCATATGCAATAGGCTTGAAACCAACCAAAATAAGGAAGGATAAGAATGGACACTTCATATTTGTTAAAGGTAATACTCAATATGATGAAATTTCAATTATTAATATTTATGCACCCAACCAGGGCACCTCAATTTATAAGAGAAATTCTAACAGACATGAGCAACTTGATTTCCTCTGGTTCCATAGTAGTTGGAGATTTTAACACCCCTTTAGCAGTGCTGGATAGATCCTCAAAAAAGAAGCTAAGCAAAGAAATCTTAGATTTATTTATTTTTATTTTTTATTTTTTTATTATTTTTTAATTAAATTATAGCTGTGTACATTGATATGATCATGGGGCACCATTCACTAGCTTCATAGACCATTTGACACACTTTCATCATACTGGTTAACATAGCCTTCCTGGCATTCTCTCAGTTACCGTGCCAAGACACTTACATTCCACATTTACCAAGTTTCACATATACCATTGTAAGATGCACCACTGGTGTAATCCCACCAATCCCCTTCCCTCTATCCACCCCCCTCCCCTCCCTTTCCCCCTTCCCCCTATTCTTCAGTTGTAACTGGGTTATAGCTTTCATGTGAAAACCCTAAATTAGTTTCATAGTAGGGCTGAGTACATTGGGTACTTCTTCTTCCATTCTTGAGATACTTTACTAAGAAGAATATATTCCAGCTCTATCCAGAAATCTTAGATTTAAACTTAACCATTCAACATCGGACTTAACAGACATCTGAATACACATTCTTCTCATCAGTCCACAGAACATACTCCAAAATTAACCACATCCTGGGCCACAAATCTAACCTCAGTAAATTTAAAAAAATAGAAATTATTCCTTGCATCTTCTCAGACCATCGTGGAATAAAAGTTGAACTCAATAACAACAGGAATCTGCATACCCATACAAGAACATGGAAGCTAAATAACCTTATGCTGAAGAATAGACGGATTATAGACTAGATTAAGAAGGAAGGAAATCACCAAATTTTTGGAATAAAACAACAATGAAGATACAAATGATCAGAACCTCTGGATACTGCAAAGGCAGTCCTAAGAGGGAAATTTATAGCACTGCAATTCTTTCTCAACAAAACGGAAAGAGAGGAAGTTAATAACTGAATGGGACATCTCAAGCAACTGGAGAAGGAAGAACACTCCAACCCCAAACCCAGCAGAAGAAAAGAAATAACCAAAATCAGAGCAGAATTAAATGAAATTGAAAACAAAAGAATGATACAACAGATCAATAAATCCGAAAGTTGGTTTTTTGAAAAGGTCAATAAAATAGATAAACCTTTGGTCAACCTAACTAGGAAAAAAAGAGTAAAATCTCCAATTTCATCAATCAGAAATGGTAAAGATGAAATAACAACAGACCCCTCAGAAATTCAAAAAATCCTTAACGAATATTACAAGAAATTTTACTCTCAGAAATCTGAAAATCTGAAAGAAATCGACCAATACTTGGAAGTATGCCACCTACCAAGACTTAGCCAGAATGAAGTGGAAATGTTGAACAGGCTATATCAAGTTCTGAAATAGCACCAACTATACAAAATCTCCCTACAAACAAAAGCCCAGGACCAGATGGCTTTACGTCAGAATTCTATCAAACCTTTAATGAAGAAATAGTAACTATATTACTAAACCTCTTCCAAAATATAGAAAAAGAAGGAATACTACCCAACACGTTCTACGAAGCAAACATCACCTTGATCCCTAAACCAGGGAAAGACCCAACAAGAAAAGAAAATTATAGACCAATATCAGTAATGAATATTGATGCAGAAATACTCAATAGATCCTAACAAACAAAATCCAACAACACATCAAAAAAATTATACACCATGACCAAGTGGGATTTATCCCAGGCTCTCAAGGCTGGTTCAATATACGTAAATCTGTAAATGTAATTCAGCACATAAACAAACTAAAAAATAAGGACCATATGATTCTTTCAATTGATGCAGAAAAAGTTTTTGATAATATCCAGCATCCCTTCATGATCAGAACACTTAAGAAAATTGGTATAGAAGGGACATTTCTTAAACTAATAGAGGCCATTTATAGCAAACCCACAGCCAATATTGTATTGAATGGAGTTAAATTGAAATCATTTCCACTTAGATCAGGAACCAGGCAAGGTTGCCCATTGTCTTCATTGCTTTTTAACATTGTAATGGAAGTTCTAGCCATTGCAATTAGGGAAGAAAAGGCGATCAAGGGTATCCACATAGGGTCAGAAGAGATCAAATTTTCACTCTTCACAGATGACATGATCGTATATCTGGAAAACACTAGGGATTCTACTACACAGCTTTCAGAAGTGATCAAGGAATATAGCAACAATCAGGCTACAAAATCAACACCCATAAATCTGTAGCCTTTATATATACCAACAACAGCCAAGCCAAAAAAAACAGTCAAGGACTCTATTCCATTCACAGTAGTGCCAAAGAAGATGAAATATTTGGGAGTTTATCTAACAAAGGATGTGAAAGATCTCTACAAAGAGAACTATGAAACTTTAAGAAAAGAAATAGCTGAAGATGTTAACAAATGGAAAAACATACCATGTTCATGGCTGGGAAGAATCAACATTGTTAAAATGTCTGTACTACCCAAAGCAATATTTAATTTTAATGCAATTCCTATAAAAGCTCCATTGTCATATTTTAAAGATCTTAAAAAAATAATACTTCGTTTTATATGGAATCAGAAAAAAACCTCAAATAGCTAAAACATTACTCAGAAATAAAAACAAAGCAGGAGGAATCACGCTACCAGACCTGAGACTGTACTATAAATCAATAGTGATCAAAACAGCATGGTACTGGCACAAAAACAGAGTAGATGTCTGGAACAGAATAGAGAACCAAGAGATGAATCCAGCTACTTACTGTTATTTGATCTTTGACAAGCCAATTAAAAACATTCAGTGGGGAAAAGATTCCCTATTTAACAAATGGTGCTGGGTGAACTGGCTGGTGATCTTTAAAAGACTGAAACTGGACCCACACCTTTCACCATTAACTAAGATAGACTCTCACTGGATAAAAGATTTAAACTTAAGACATGAAACTATAAAAATACTTGAAGAAAGTGCAGGGAAAACTCTTGAAGGAATAGGCCTAGGTGAATATTTTATGAGGAGGACTTCCCAGGCAATTGAAGCACTATCAAAAATACATTACTGGGACCTCATCAAACTAAAAAGCTTCTGCACAGCCAAAAACATAGTAAGTAAAGCAAGCAGACAGCCCTCAGAATGAGAGAAAATATTTGCAGGTTATACCTCTGATAAAGGTTTAATAACCAGAATCTACAGAGAACTCAAACATATTAGCAAGAAAAGAACAAGTGATCCCATCTCAGGGTGGGCATGGAACTTGAAGAGAGACTTCTCTGAAGAAGACAGGCGCACGGCCTTCAGACGTATGAAAAAAAGCTCGTCATCCTTAATCATCAGAGAAATGCAAATCAAAACTACTTTGAGATATCACCTAACCCCAGTAAGAGTAGCACACATAACAAAATCCCAAAACCAGAGATGTTGGCATGGATGTGGAGGAAAGGGCACACTTCTACACTGCTGGTGGGAATGCACACTAATACGTTCCTTCTGGAAGGATGTTTGGAGAATACTTAGAGATCTAAAAATAGACCTGCCATTCGATCCTATAATTCCTTTACTAGGTTTATACCCAGAAGACCAAAAATCATAATATAACAAAGACATCTGTACCAGAATGTTTATTGCAGCCCAATTCATAATTGCTAAGTCATGGAAGAAGCCCAAGTGCCCATTGACCTACGAATGGACTAGCAAATTGTGGTACGTGTATACTATGGAATATTATGCAGCCTTAAAGAAAGATGGAGACTTTACCTCTTTCATGTTTACATGGATGGAGCTGGAACATATTCTTCTTAGCAAAGTATCTCAAGAATGGAAGAAAAAGTATCCAATGGACTCAGCCGTACTATGAAGGTAATTTATAGCTTTCATACGAAGGCTATAACCCAACTATAGCACAAGAATATGAGGAAAGGGCCAAGGGAGAGGAAGGGAGGGGGGAAGTCAGGGTGGAAGGAGGGTAATGGGTGGGGCCACACCTATGGTGCATCTTAGAATGGGTACAGGCGAAACCTACTGAATGCAAAATACAAATGCCTACATACAGTAACTAAGAAAATGCCATGAAGGCTACGTTGAACAGTTTGATGGGAGTATCTCGGATTGTATATGAAACCAGCACATTGTACCCCTTGATTGCAAAAATGTACACAGCTATGATTTAATAATAAAAAAATTAAACAAAGTCAATACCAAAAGAAAAAACAAAGAAATAAATTCCTAGTATATAAGAAAAAAAGAGTACATAGCATGTTATTATTTTATTTTTAAAAATTGTAAAGGAAATTGACATTTTTATTTCTTTTTTCAATGATGTGAATTTTAACACATGTATGGCTTCCATTATTATCAAGATAACAAAGAGGTGTATCATTCCATAATGTCTCCCTCACACTTTCCCTTCATCCCTTACCACTGGCAACTACTGCTCTTTTTTTCAGACTATCACTTTGCTTCTTTAAGAAAGTCCTATATGAATTTATTCAGTATGTAATCCTTTAAAACTAGTTTCTCTCCTTTAGCCTTTTTCATATGAGCTAACATGTACACCAGCGGTTTGTTCACATGTGTGGCTGAGTAGTGTTCCATTATGTGGATGTACCATAGTTTATCCATTTATCAGATTAAGGACATTTGGGTTATTTCCAGAGTTTGATGTGTCACTTACTATATAATTTCTTTTGTATAACTTATCTAGGATTGGGAAGCTGAGGCAGGTGGATTGCTTGAGCTCTGGAGTTTGAAATCAACCTGAGCAAGAGTGAGACCCAATCTCAACTAAAAAATAGAAAAACTGTCCCAGCGTTGTCGTGAGCAGGTGCTCAGGAAACTGAGGGAAGAGGATTGCTTGTAACTAGGAGTTTGAGGTTCTGAGTTATGATGATGCCACAGCACTCTACCCAGGGTAACCAAGTGAGACTCTTGTCTCAAAAAAAAACAAAAACAAAAAAACCCCCCAAATACTCATGTAGTATCAAGTTCCATTTGCTATCATTCAGTATTATTATAAGAAAGCATAATTCAAGGGAGATTTCATTTTTTAGAACTATTGTATAAAGTTTTATAAAATGATATTACTTTTTCTTTAAAGGAAAGGATACTTTAAATTCTGTCCATTTACAATATGACTGTAACTCTTGATTTACAACTTCACAACTTCGTAGGTACAAACTAAACTAAATGAAAGTTGAAGATATTGTTGTAAGACAAATTTAGAAAGCAAACTATAATCTCTGTTACAGCTTATATCTAAGATATTGATGCTGTACTTCCCTCTTAACTCTGTTAAGTATTTATATGCGTATGGTACAATTATTTTCACATATTAAAAAATTGCTTCAAGAACAAGTGCATGCAAGAGCCCTGAACATGTCCATGAATCTTCTATATGTTTGTAGTTGAGATAAACTCTTATTTGACTTTCCTATACCTAAAAATGATGCTAATATTATTTCTTCAAATATATAAAAATTCATTTTACCTCGTTTTTACAGAATTTTTTAAGGTGATGACAACACGAGATAGAGGATTCTCTTAGTGTGTAGAACAATAGTGTGAAAATCAATCATCCATTTAACTCAAGATAGTAGCATGCCAGGAAAATATGGGGAGCCACACAAAAAGAGGAGCTACCTGCAGGTATATGCACACATATTGTGTGTGTGTGTGTGCGTGGGTGTGTGTGTACACACGTGGGAAGGGGGGGGGAGAGATAATGGCCAGCAGCAGAGGAAGGTGAGGTACAGAAGTGCTTAAGAACACTACAAGTTTTGGCTTGAGAGTGAGAACTTACTGTACTGCTTAGAGAATTGTTTCTTATATAAAAAGAAATGTAAATTTCTAGTCAACTATTTTGACTGTCTCAAACACTTTTAAATAAATAAAATTCCTTTCTCTTGGTACTTGTTGATTTGCGTAGTATTTTACTCAATTACTTTGGAAGGAGGAAGCAGTTGAGTTGCGGAGTGATGCAGAGGGAGAGGGGGTGAACGTGAAAGCAGATGGTTTGGTTTGAGACTGGTCTTCTATTAGTGTTCCTGAGTTGCTTCGAGCCCTCACCTTTAGCGTGGTGGGAGCTATAAAGATGAGAAATAATTTTGTTGTTAGACTTGAGAAAATGTGAGTACAACTAGTACTTTTTTCACGGTCGGGTGAAAAAGTGCTCCTCCCCACTGTGCCTGGGACGTGGCTTCCGCAGGCCCTCTAGTGTGGTGACTACAAAGTATTTAGAAATTGGACCCAGATATGCTCATCAAGGGTACTTTCAAGTACGATGTTGGGGAAGTACCTTCCAAATCTGCAGGTTATGGGCATAGACATGGATGAACCTAAGAAGGAAAGCAAGATACAGCATGGTCATTCTTGCTTACAAGCCCATCGACTTTGAATCTGCACATTTTCAGTCTTTTCCAGAAATGACTATGGGAGAGCTGGAGAGAGATGCTACAGCTAGGAGTCGTGGAAGGGGAGCAGAGATGGAACTCAGAGACATTACCATTTGGGCTTTATGTATCTATTTGCACCCATTGGATCATAAGGCTAGACAAAAATATATACTCACACGCTCTTCCATAAAACAGAGATGAGTGTTGTCTAATGGTGGAGATGTCTAAGGTAGACACATCCCCTGAGGGTAAGCAACTATTCTCATCTTTTTGTAAACCAATTTGAATTGGGAATGGTTTGAAGCCCATCTCCGTATTTTCCATCTGTATAATTTGAGGACAGGCCAATGAGTTTTCCAAAGGTACATTAATAGAAATTCAATCCATTTTAATGCATGGATAAAACACATCAAGAAAGCATATCCCATATTCCTATCTGTGTAGTGAAAGATGCTCAGGGCTGCTGTGGCCTCGGGATGCACGTGTGGAGTCACCATCAGTATTTATTAGAAGCTGGGCATGTGCATCAGAGAGATGATGTTATAGTACCTGAGACTGTGGAAAGGGCTATAGAATATCAGGGCTTTTCTTGTGGACTAGACATAAAAATGATTGAAATTCTGGTTTAAGAAAGGAAAACTATGTGTTCATTTTAACTGTCTTCTTTGGTGGTATTTATAGAAACAGATTTTATTCCTTTTCCAACAGCTTCCCTAACTGTGGAAAAAATAAATGATCTCAGTATGATTCAATATAATATAGCAATCCTCAGCCTGCAATTGTTCCAGGCTCCGTTCAAGTGCAAATAACCATTTGGCTGGAATCTGGAAGAGGGGTCAAGATGGCCTACCTACCTAAAATTTGGCTTTAAATTGACAGAATTCAAAATTCTTTTGTGTACCTCTGTGTGTATGTTGGCGTGTGTACAATAATTCCATAAAACATTAAGATACAGATCGTATTCAATGATCTAATTCAAATCAGAAATGTTTCATTTTCTAAGTTCTGTTTTGCTCAGAGACTGCCTTTCAAGGTTATTGGTCTATAAAAAAGTAAAAATAAAAATGCTCTGTATTTCAAACCTTTCTTTGTAAATTTCTTCTTTCTGGTTCCAGACAGATAAAAATGATTTATTATTTTTTAAACATCCTAATAAACCTGTGATTGATTAAAATGTGAGTTTTAAATATTCTAATTATCTTTTCGAAATTATCATTAAACCTAGTGTAATGAAGTAGTGGCCTCCATTTCATTTTTAAATCACATATCTAAGATTATTACTTATTGTTTGAAGTAGAACTCTATTTTCAACAGACTGTTCCCTTCAGTGGGATCTGTGGATGACAAGGAGGTTTTTCCCTAAAGAGGTAGTGGGTAGGGGCCCTGGGATGGAAGGTTTTATACACTCTCATGTCCCCCTGCTGAATTTCATGTTGGATAGTTCAAAACACTCAACCTGAGAAGGTATGGCCTTTCAGAAATCAGGCCTGCAGAGGGCCCATGTACTTTGTTAGAAGCTGTATTGTTAAATCCAGATAAATCAACGTTTACTTCCTCTGAGGACTGCATCTTTGCATTTTATTCTATACTGAGTTCAAGGTAATTACATTTAAAAAATTTAATTTTCTTTCTCAAACACCATATGTGCTATTTTAATTGTGTTTTTATGAGGGAATTTTATGTCTTAAAAGTTAACCCTATTATTATTTAAATTTGCTTAAATTTTACAATCTCTCATTACTTATATTGGGGTTTCTTTTAGTAAATCCTAAATGAATTACCTTGGCTATTCATAGTTCCATAATGTTTGAGGTAATTCATCCTGAATATTTATTTTTTTCTCAGGTATACGCAATAAGCTTAAGTTTATTTTTATCCTGGAATTTTCTAAGAAAAGTGTCCATAAAAAAATAAACAAAAATTTAAATATTACAAAAATTCTTTGCATCACTCCTCCAACTGTTTATTCTTCTCATGGTTGATTCCTTCCAATGTTTATTTCTCTTTATTCTTAATTTAAAAAAGATCAAGAAACTTTGTTTTTTTTTTTAATTCTTAATTCTTCTTGTTATTAATTTTTTTAAAACTCTTTTTCTTTGTGACTATTAGGGAACTCTTTTCAGCTAATTGTTTCGTGGCCTGGCAAAAAACATTTAATTTCTGCTTCTCATTATTTTTCCAGGAGGTGGCACTAAAACACAGTAAAAAGATTGAGTTGCAACTATCCCTTTTAAAATGTCACCTGAAAAAAAGTCTCTGAGGGGGTCCTAAGGTTGTAACATGTAAAGAATGTATGTTTGCAAACAAAGAACATTTTGCACTTGAAGATTGCATAGATTGCAACAAAGTTGACACTGCATAGATTTAAACTACCACCAATAGTTTAGTTAAACCTTTTTGTACTGAAGAAATCAGTATTCTCACAGAAATAGTAACAATATGCATTTCTTTTGGGGAAAATTGAGTCAATTTTTTGTCTGCAGAGGGTTTGCTAAGTTTTGTATAAAATATTCTGCTAAATATGCATAAAATCAGAATAAAAATGTATTTATTAGCATCCATATGGTTACGTTCCCATTTCGACATAAGGGAATTGGTGTGCACACTCCTGTTAGTGTTACGGGAATTATATGTGTAAATCACCAACTTCCAGAACATGGAGATGAAAATCTCCATCAGGAGTTAAAAATCTGTTTGTATTGCTTTTGATTATGAAGAAACTAAAAGTATGGCAGTTGATCTTATATCTTTAAAGTTAGTAGGGACAAGCTGCACCTGAAACAACAGACCCCGAAGTGTTATTTATTCCAGCTAAACATTCAGTTTTGTGTGATGATCAATTCAGAGCCAAAAGCTAGAGAGGTTTCTTAGATTGCCAACCCTGAATCTTGGACTTTAGCCATCCCCAAAGAACTACCACAGCTGTTCCCATAGTAGCGGAGGTTGCTCCTGGATCTAGCTTCCAAGAAGAAATATCTTCTTTCCGATGCCAGTTCAAAGCACCTTAAAAACAACAGAGCTTCCTTCCCCTCTGGACCGTCATCTCTGCAGCTCCTTCCCCCTCACAGTGCGGCAGCTCAGCCTCCCTGGCATTTGCTGCTCCTGGGCACCTGGGAATACTGCCTGGCTTTGAAGCTGGTCCCCAGGGACCCTGTAGAAGTAGGTTCTTTCCGGAATGCCCCAGGCCCAGGCAGCAGGGAGTAAGTGTGAGCTACAACATCGCAACCACAAGCTGCTGATGGGCCGTTCTGGTTTGGCAGTGGGCCAGGAAAGTGAAGAGGGTTTTGACAGCTGGGAGATCTCCTGCCCTGCAGACCTAGAAGACTTGGGCCAAAATAGAAATCTTTTCATCCAGGAATGTGAGGAGCCAGCAGGTCTTTTTTATTTTGCCATCTTCCCGGCTCTGCTTTTCTGAGCTTTGCCCTGCCTGGATGACTAATAACTAAGATCACTTGAAGAATCTGTGTGGTCTCCCTCCAGCTGCATTCTCCCCCTCCTGTGATCCCAAAGGCTTTCTGGCCTTAGTTAAAAGCCCTTCTGCTCTCGAGAATATACTTCCAGTAGCTGGAGACTTCAGTTTTCTGTCACTGGCTAAGTCGATTAGCCAATTATTTATCTGATGTGACCAGCACTATTTTACGCTGATTATATGAGGGATGGGGATGAGATTCCCACTCTTTCTCAATTGTGTCTCAACCCTCTTGATTCTGATTACTTTAGATTTGAGATGAAATAACCTTTTATTTCCCTTCCTTTTCCTAGGTTGGCTGTATCAGCCATTTCTGTCTCTGTTTGCTGTATTTGCCAAGGTGATAACTGTCATATACCTTCCTGGACTTTATATTTAATGAAGTGGATTTTAAAGGGCAGGATTAGAGACAGAGTATCATTCCCTCTGGTTTTAAGAAAAGATGAAAAACAGTCTTTTATGGTAGCCTGAAAATTCACTCTTTCTTGCAGATTTTTAATTTTTAAAGTAAAAGAAAATATATTGGCTTTTCTCCCTTTTTCCATTTCATGCTCAAGACAGAATGGAAAACTACAGTTCCAGAACCATGTGCTTACTATCATCTGCTTCACTGATAGAGCAAATTGATTGTTGACAATGGTTGACTGCCACTGACATGGCCTAATAAGGGAAAGAGGCATTTTATTGATTATAAGACAAAACTACCCAAACTGATTTTGTCCCTTTATGTTTCATTGACTATAAAATGAAGATCTTGCACCTTTTAAATCTGAATTTAATCTGATATTACAATTAGTTTTATTGTTGCTTAATTCATGCTCCTTAAAAGAGTGTAAACGTTTATTACAGAAAAAAAAAATTACTACCCCTGAGCAGGTACTTTGCTCAGAAATATTTACATCTACCCATCTATGGAGAAAAATTCAAGCACAAGATAAATGTGCTCTAATTTTAAGGGGCATTCTGAGGTCATTGCTAAAAATCTTTGATTTAAAGTCATTGCCTCAACTATAAAGAACATTCCCTTAGTGCAGGATCCTGAGTTCATATCTCATCGACCATGTTTAAATCATTAATCCTCTAACACCAGTTCGAATAACAGTCCACTTACTTGCTTCCAGCTTTAGGTCACCGTTCAAAGAGAAGTGACAGGCAGGAAAATCAGAAGGGCTCATTGGCAAGTAGATGATGGATGTCCAAGGCACTCTGCACAGCTCATAGCCAGAATTTATAAATTATCCAGAAGACAAATATTTTCTGAGCACTCTGCTAGGCAGTAAGGGCAGTAACTGAAATAATTACGATTCCCCTCAAACTGTCGCTGTTCTCACGGGGACGGGTGTAGGGTCTAACAGGGCAGGTTGATGTAGAGAGGACTATAGGAGCTAACAGGTGCTATAAACTCAGTAATTCTAAATGTCACAAACTTCTAAGCACTAATGCACGTCCTCTCGCTGATCTCCAGAAACACCCTGTGAAATACATTATTGCCTCTATTTACCAGTGAGACAATTCAGGCTCAGAGAGGTGTGTTCCATGGCTAACGCACATCTTATAAAGGGATGAAGAGATCATCTGAAGCCAGGATTGTTCGACTCCAAAGACGGAGACCTTCCTCCACACCTCGCTCTGTCCTTCCCTTGGGAATGCAAGTGATCAAGCCCAGTTTTCCACCAGGAGCACTGAAGTGAGCAGGTGAGACTTCACAGAGAAGACTCTCTTGGGACTGGGGAATAAATTTTCTTGGCACATTTCGTGGGCTAATTAAAAAAAGAAGTGTTGGAGTGTTGCTAGGTAGTTTATATTTTATTCCATTTCAAGTTGGGAAAATACCTAGCTTCAAAGCTTTGTTTTAGTGTATATTCTTTGTGAGGTGGATCACATCGTAGGCAATTTGGAGAAATGTTTATCGCTGTACAGGCTGCGAATCTGGTCCTTCCCCATCACATATTTTAACATACAGCAAAACATAGCCACAATATAGTCCTGCTGTTCACAAAGCAAAGCTCGGTTCTGGGACATATGAACGGGACCATAACTATAGCAAACATTGGTTAATCCGTCGCAGTCCTTAGCATTTGCAAAGCTTTTGTGAGAGCCTCATGTTTACAACTGACTGAAGCAATTTAAACAAGATACATGGAGCCTGGAGAGACTCCAGAGGACAGAGTCAGGACTGATATAAAGATTCTTCAGCTTGCCTCATGTAAGAAACAATTCACTCAAAGAAGCACTCTTACGTAAGGTACCAAGAGTGTCTTACTGATTAATACGTCCATAGGTCTTAGTCTAGTTCTGGGCACACAGGAGCCCCTCAATGCATACATAATGAGTTGAATCACAGGCCTTGGAATCTAGCAGGGGTATCGAAATTAAAGAAGGCCTGCAATGCCAAGGACAAGAGGAAAGTGATACAATAAAGGTGCGAAGAAGGACAGGAGAGAAAGATTCGTTCTGACTAGTTTATCACTGAAGGCTTCATGGAAGGCTAAAGGAAGATGGGCATTTCTGGTTATAGGTCCAGTCTGTGAAAGACATAACAGCAGGAGAGTTTGTGTTGTATTTATAAAATGTGGTATGGTACAGCTTAATTCATGGGGTGAAGTGAAGGAGAGAAAACAAGGCTGGACATTACACTGACCTCAGGCTATGAGAGGCAAGAATAGGGTATGTTAAAAACTTTGTACTTTGTTCTTTAGGCAAAGAAAAGCTCACATTTATTGAACTATGGTAATAGCGAGTTTTATGGTGAGTAAATATGCAATTTACAAACATTATCTTACTTAATCCTCAAAACCGTGCTGAGGCTTAGAGAGATTAAGCAATATTCTCAAGGTCACGTTCCCGGTTAGACATATCTCTGACTCTGGATCTGTCTGACTCCAGATGCAAGGCTATTAACTACAAATTAAACAACTTTATTATCAATAGCTTTTTAAAAATTTCAAAATATTAAGGAAGTACAACTCTTTTGTTACATGGATACCTTATCTAACACTTTACTCAGGGTTTTTGGTGAGCCTGTCAGCAGAATGGTGTTCGTTGTATCCAACAGGTAAGTTTTTATCCTTCCATGAATAGCTTTTGGAGAAGAACTGATATGATTAGAGTCATATTATTTGTCTGAAGGATGCATTAAAAATATTAGAAGACAGAAATAATGAAACCAGTAAGCTACTAGAATGGTCTACGCAAAACACCACTTATGGTGCAATTGGAGAAAGGGCAGTTGAAGTGAAATGGAGACCCAGATATAAAAGCAATATTAAAGGTAATTAAATACGGACTTAAGTAGTTTGAGTTTGAAATATAGTTGTCACTAATACTATTAGCGAAATATTTCCAGTTCTTGCTCTTTCCAGGCACACACTGAGTACATTCTCTGCTCCACTATGATTGCGTGGGCTCACGTGATTAATTTGCGACCGTAAGTTGAATAAAGAAATGAAGTATACCACTCGTGCCCAGGTCTTGTCATTTCTTAATAACCATCCCTGCCCCACTAGAGCTTCTTCCTCTCTATCTTGGTGGCTGGTAATATTAAGAAGATGACTGACTTGTGTCTCAGCATGGTCCTTGAGTGGCTATGAGAGGCAAAGAGCCTGTTGAGTCATAGAAGATTTTTTAAATTTATGTATCTATTACTCACTTACTTTATTTATTGAGACTGAGTCTTACTCTGTCACCCTGGGTAGAGTTCCATGGTGTCATAGCTCGCAGCAACCTCAAATTCCTGGGCTCAAGTGATCTTCTTGTCTATTTTTAGTAGAGATGAGGTCTTGCTCTTGCTCAGGTTGGTCTCAAACTCCTGAGCTCAATTGATCCAACTGCCTCAGCCTCCCAGAGTGCTAGGATTACAGGCTGAGCCACCCTGCCTGGCCTATATTATTTTTAAAAATATTTTTTAAATATTTGTAAATACATAAATAAATTTATTTATTTTTAATTTCAGATTAACAGGAAGGTACAAATGATTAGGTTACAAGGTTTGCATTTGTTTGGCGAGGTCCCTGTGTAGTGGTGTCCTGAACCCAGGAGTACGCCATGTACCCTTCTTTACATTGTGCCCATTAGGTGGGGGTACACTGAACTCCCTCCTCCCTTCTCTCCTCTCTCACTCCCCTCCCCCCAACTTGAATTGAATCGAGTCTTTCTTTTGTGCAGTTGTGTATTAGTTCATGAACTGGCTTCCTATTAGTGTTGAGTACATTGAATACTTGCTTTTCCATTTTTATAATACTTCACTAAGAAGAATGTGCATGGGGGATTTTGGAATGACAAAGAAACTTCTGTTGCTATCAAGCACTGAGGTTTTAGTTTGTTACTGTAGCAATCCAACATTGTTTTGACTGATACAGGGGATGAGGGAACTAGTTCACATTTATTGAGCACTTGCTATGTGACATGTACTTTTCCACGAATTACCTTATTTAGTTCTTAAAGGGATCTATTCAATAGATATGAGTATTATGTTTGTATTTAGATGAAGATCTGAGAGGTGTTGCTCTTAATGAAGCCAGGATTTTGGTCCATGCAGTTTTCCCTAGCACCCCCATTCTTGTACACCATGTTACTCTTTCATATATTTCCTAGTCGGGATGACTAGAAAAATGGCTATGCAAGATTACTTGAAAGTGAGGGGTAGGATTCCTGAATGTGAGTTGAGAGGTAATTACATTTTTGAATATTTTTAAGTGGAGTGTGAGCTTTTCAGAAGCAAAACATTGGACAATTTTTATAAATTTAACATTGGGGAGAAAAGTCAAAGTCAAAGGAATAATGACTCCTCAAAGATGTCTGTGTTTTAATCCTTGGACTGGTGCATATATTATCTTATACGATAAAGGATTTTTTAGATGATTAATCTAAAATCTTGAGACAAGTAATTATCCTGGGCTTTCTGAGTGTGCCCAAAGTAACCACAAGAATCTCTATAAGGGAAAGATATAAGAAGGAAGTGGACTCATGGAAGCAAGCAGAGATTTGGGAGTGAGGGAGAAATTTGAAGATGTTAGGCTGCTGGCTTCACAGGTGGAGGAAGAGGCCTTGGGCCAAAGAGAACAGGAGGGCTCTGGAAGCTGAACTATGTGAAGAAAACAAATTATCCCTATAATTATCCATTATCCTATCCAGTCTATGGGAGGAATGCGGCTCTGTCAACTCATTGTTGACTTCTGAACTCCAAGACTAGAAGGTAAAAATTCCTGTTATTTTAAGTCATTAAGTTTGAGGTAACTTATTCCAGCCATGGTAAGCAACAGACACAGTGATGATCATAGATCTGGGGACTCAGACGATGTATGGCGGCTGATGAGATCTCCAGAGAGGGAATGGGAGGTGAGATGGGCTGGGACAATGATAAACTGTCTTCAAGAGATAAGAGAGGAGAGCAGAGGCAGTGGTGAGAGAGAGGCGGGTACAGGTTTTTAAAAGGAAAACTAAAATTGGGCTAGTGATACAGCTGCTGTGAGCTTGGTGCTGCTTACTCTAGAAGGAATGGAAAAGCTAATTTAAAGGCTAATCACAAAATAAAAACCTAAGAAAAAATAAGAAACAGTGCTGTGGAGCTCTGGCCCAACAAGCTCAATAATAATAGTAATAATCAACACTATTGAAAGTTTGCCATTTGCTAGGTAGTGTTCTAAGTGCTTTAAGTTTGTGATGTTAATATTTTTAAACATCACAAACCTCTCAAAGGTGCATTATTATTACTTTTGTTTTGCAACTGAGTAAATTTTTTTTTTTGTGACAAAGTAGAATTTTAAGGGAAAGAGCTAAGAACCAGGCATTCTAACATAGCTACAGCCCAATCCCAATATAGACAAATATCTAAGAGATATGTAAAATAATAAGACCATTCTGGGTTTGTTTCCCTGTTAATCCACTTAGTAAATGTGCAAAGTTAAAAATTTTTATTTTTTGGGCTTCCTTTTTCTTGCTTTTAAAGTAAATATACTGATGGTATTAATAGTATTTGCTTCATATGGCCCTATGGGCTGCGTACCCTCTGGACTCTTCTGGTTGCAGATCATAAAAAGCCAGCTCAGGATAGTCTAAACTACCCTCTCATCACACAAAAGTAGGAAAGGTAAACTTACTGGAAATCACGGGGTGGTTCAAAGCATGGAAAGAGGAGGACAGAACCCAGAGCATCTCTGGGGATCCAGCAATTCAAACATCATCAAATCATTTTCTGCCAGGCTCTCATTCCTACTTTTATCAGCATGTCAATTTTGTTCTCTTTTACAGAAGAATACGGGTATCTCCCTCCATTCAGCCTGGCTTTGAACTTCTCAAGCTCTTCTCTAATACCTTCCTGAGTATATGCCCATAATCTGGCTACCTTATAGATAATTCCCAAATTGTATATCCTCCTATACTTTTTTGCTGTTTCCTCTAGCCAGCCACACTGGTCTCCTTGCTGTTCCTTGAACCGGCCAAGCATGCTACTGTTGAAAACCCTCTACTGGGATTCTCCACCCAAAGGTAACAACCACAATAGCCACTTAACAGAGTAATTATTATATTAAGGCACTGTTCTATGGACTTTATTTACAAATTAACTTATTTATGCTCGGCATCAAACCTCTGAAAAAGACACTATTTTTATCTCCTCTATATAGATGAGGGAAATGAATTCCTGGAAAGATCTCTTAGTGTTACACAGCTGATTAATAGCGTAGCCAGAGTCAGGCCCTGGCAACGTGGCAGCAGAGTCTGTGTCTTTGCTTATTCATTTTCCCACTTCCTTCAAGACTGCTCAAATACCACCACCTCCAAGACCTGACCGCCCCATCTAAAATAATACCCCTGGCACGCTCTGTCCCTTTCCACACTGTTTTCCTCTAAGCAGTCATCAGTATTTTATGTTCTATTATATGTTTATTGGTTGTTTGAATTCTACCCTAGTACCTAAGTTCCATGAGAACAGAGACTTGATCTGTTTGCTTAACTACCTGGCACATAGGGACATTCAAATGTTGCTTGGATGAGTTAAATGATTGAATTATCATGTTCTTCCTATGTGCCAAGCATGACTCTAGATACCTGGTATACATCAAAGATCCTTGCTTTTGTGCAATTCACATTAGAAGGGAATTTGGGGCAAAGAAAGTGAAGGATAATTATGAAAGTAAACTTTTTAGTATATTTGAAGGTGATACAATCTATGAAATAAGAAGGAAGTAGAGTATGAGGAATGTGGTTGAGGAAGGCAGGTGTTAGTGCCAAACCAACACTTGAAGGTGAGGGAGTGAGACATGAGATGTGGGGCAAGTGTGTGGAAAGCATTCTGAGCTCAGGCCCTGAGACTGGAGCCCGACTGGAGACTTGTTGCTACCGTAGGAGAGTGGAGTGAGCAGGAAGATGGAGCAGAGTGTGGGTGGAGGGCAGAGGGCAGAGGCAGGGCAGAGACAGGACTGCTTCAGCAAGAGCCTTGAGACCCACTGTCAGCACTTGGCATTTGAAGAAAGAGGTGACGTGATTTTGCTGAACAAGTAAATGAACGAGTGGCCATAAAAAGGAAAATATGATGCCATTCTAGTTCCAATTAAAAACAAATTCCTGGCCGGGTGTGGGGGCTCACGCCTGTAGTCCCAGCACTGTGGGAGGCCAAGGCGGGTGGATTGCCTGAGCTCAAAGGTTCGAGACCAGTATGAGCAGCAGTGAGCCAGAGTCAGACCCCGTCTCTACTAACATCAAAAACAGCCGGACGTTGTGGTGGGCGTCTGTAATCCCAGCCACTGGGGAGGCAATGGGACAGAGCATCGCCAGAGGAAGCATTGAAAAAAAGAAGGAAAGTGAACAACAACAACAAAAAAAGAGTACTTCAAATGAAGAAGATTGATGAACAAGCAAGCTGAAATTAAAAATAAAAATTAAAAAAAAATTCCTGAGAATGGCTGAACGGCTCTGCTTTTCTTTATGTCTATTTCTGAACCAATCCCATGGCTATACCAGAAACCTATGTGGTAAGGTTAGCTCAAATCTGGTCAGCTGCCCAGTTCTCAAAAAAAAAAGTCATCTTATATAGAAAGATGTGTTTACAGTTTGTGACATTCAATTATGTTGGAAGAGAAGAAATAGTTTTCCCAACGTTAAAGTGGAAGCTCAGATATGGCTTGGCATTCTTGTACTAGTGGGAGAACAGTCTGGAAAATAATAAATTCTGATTAAATTCTAATGTTCTTTTTATCTCTTTTAGTCATTCAAAAGTATTCTGTTTGCACTCATGGCATCTTCTTTAGACTGTCTTCCATTACATTTACTGTTCCAGGCAATGGGGACATAAAATTAATTGACTATGATGTGCCCTCAAGAAGCTCACAGTCTAGCGAAACAAAATATAAACAAATCATACGGAGACGCCGTGCTCCTTGACATAATGGAGGGCACACTGCTGCGGGGATATGCCGGATGGAACGCTTAGCTGCTTAGCTCATTTTCACAAATCAGAGTTTCATGAAGCCTTGTCCATGGAGTACTTGTGTCAATCAGAATCTCTTGGGGGACTATTTATTAACATGCAAATATCGGGGCCCCATCCCAAACCTACTGAATCAGAATCTCTAGGGATGGGGCTTAGAAATCTGCCTTTATAATAGGCTCCTACTGAATCATAATCTCTAGGGATGGGGCTTAGAAATCTGCCTTTATAACAGGCTCCTACTGAATCATAATCTCTAGGGATGGGGCTTAGAAATCTGCCTTTATAACAGGCTCCTACTGAATCAGAATCTCTAGGGATGGGGCTTAGAAATCTGCCTTTATAACAGGCTCCTACTGAATCATAATCTCTAGGGATGGGGCTTAGAAATCTGCCTTTATAACAGGCTCCTACTGAATCAGAATCTCTAGGGATGGGGCTTAGAAATCTGCCTTTATAACAGGCTCCTACTGAATCAGAATCTCTAGGGATGGGGCTTAGAAATCTGCCTTTATAACAGGCTCCTACTGAATCATAATCTCTAGGGATGGGGCTTAGAAATCTGCCTTTATAACAGGCTCCTACTGAATCATAATCTCTAGGGATGGGGCTTAGAAATCTGCCTTTATAACAGGCTCCTACTGAATCATAATCTCTAGGGATGGGGCTTAGAAATCTGCCTTTATAACAGGCTCCTACTGAATCAGAATCTCTAGGGATGGGGCTTAGAAATCTGCCTTTATAACAGGCTCCTACTGAATCAGAATCTCTAGGGATGGGGCTTAGAAATCTGCCTTTATAACAGGCTCCTACTGAATCATAATCTCTAGGGATGGGGCTTAGAAATCTGCCTTTATAACAGGCTCCTACTGAATCATAATCTCTAGGGATGGGGCTTAGAAATCTGCCTTTATAACAGGCTCCTACTGAATCATAATCTCTAGGGATGGGGCTTAGAAATCTGCCTTTATAACAGGCTCCTACTGAATCATAATCTCTAGGGATGGGGCTTAGAAATCTGCCTTTATAACAGGCTCCTACTGAATCATAATCTCTAGGGATGGGGCTTAGAAATCTGCCTTTATAACAGGCTCCTACTGAATCAGAATCTCTAGGGATGGGGCTTAGAAATCTGCCTTTATAACAGGCTCCTACTGAATCATAATCTCTAGGGATGGGGCTTAGAAATCTGCCTTTATAACAGGCTCCTACTGAATCATAATCTCTAGGGATGGGGCTTAGAAATCTGCCTTTATAACAGGCTCCTACTGAATCATAATCTCTAGGGATGGGGCTTAGAAATCTGCCTTTATAACAGGCTCCTACTGAATCATAATCTCTAGGGATGGGGCTTAGAAATCTGCCTTTATAACAGGCTCCTACTGAATCAGAATCTCTAGGGATGGGGCTTAGAAATCTGCCTTTATAACAGGCTCCTACTGAATCAGAATCTCTAGGGATGGGGCTTAGAAATCTGCCTTTATAACAGGCTCCTACTGAATCATAATCTCTAGGGATGGGGCTTAGAAATCTGCCTTTATAACAGGCTCCTACTGAATCATAATCTCTAGGGATGGGGCTTAGAAATCTGCCTTTATAACAGGCTCCTACTGAATCAGAATCTCTAGGGATGGGGCTTAGAAATCTGCCTTTATAACAGGCTCCTACTGAATCAGAATCTCTAGGGATGGGGCTTAGAAATCTGCCTTTATAACAGGCTCCTACTGAATCAGAATCTCTAGGGATGGGGCTTAGAAATCTGCCTTTATAACAGGCTCCTACTGAATCAGAATCTCTAGGGATGGGGCTTAGAAATCTGCCTTTATAACAGGCTCCTACTGAATCAGAATCTCTAGGGATGGGGCTTAGAAATCTGCCTTTATAACAGGCTCCTACTGAATCAGAATCTCTAGGGATGGGGCTTAGAAATCTGCCTTTATAACAGGCTCCTACTGCTTCTTACCTGCGCTAAAGTTGGAGAACTGCAGCCACATGTTCTTTCTCGCCTCCACTGCTGCCTGGTAACAGTGCTGAGCACAACACCAGCTGCAATGAGCTGGTTTAAAGCTCAGTAAAGTCGCTAGGGAATGCAATTGGTAGTCACTTTCCCATAAGTCACAGAGACATGAAAATGAGGGACTGAAAATAGAACAGCTTACCCACCCCTCCAAATGACTCTGCAGATTTTAAGCCAGCGCTGTAGTGGTCGGTGTCGTGAACCTAAATATTACTGAGAACCTAAATAAGCTTTATTATGTTTTTATTATCCATTGTTACTTAATTATTTTAGAAAACACTAGACTTTTGAGAAAGTCATTCTTTGGCCACCGATATGCCAACTATAGTTTTCTTCAGTGTTAAATAGACACAGTTATTCAAGTTAACCTGATTGCATGATTGGGGGTTAGTGGTTCGACCACTATGTTCTTCACGTTAAAAACATGACTCTTTCTCTCTCTTTGATATTTTGCACATAGGCTCTGTGTATTTCTCCCTACAAGGTATTTATCTGAAATCAACTAGAAAATGGGCTCTGACAGTGGTCAGTCCAGTCACCCAGATCTTTGGGTCTTGTTTCTGGGGGTCACACACGTGCGTCTGTACCTATGTCCCTTTCCATTACTTTGGTATCTAGTCCTCTCGTTCCCAAATTTAGCTTGCCTCAATATATTCCCTTTGCTTTCTGTGTCTCAAGATTTAGCAGTGCAACCTGATAAATATTCCTGAAGTATCAGTTTCATAAATCCAATGTATTAGTTAGGCTTATTGCACCAAAGAGCAGAGTTTTTGCATTGACGATGTTAAATACAAAGGGAGTATTGGAAACGACGATCTATTCCCTAAGTTTTCTTGTGACCTGGGTGGTTCCATGCTATGCTTCCATCTATAGGTTTCTTCTTTTTAATGCCTCCTTCTGCCTGAACAGTCCCTTCTGCAGTCAGACTGGTTGGCTTAGCTAATACTCATCATTCATGCTGGGCAGATCTCTTTATCACTGGTCAGTGTTTCCATCTTGATCCTGTTAGTTGCCATCCTGGTGCAAAGAATTGTCCATCTTTGCTTGCCAAGCTGGGCTCTCTCAATGAGGGCACTTGCAACTTTCTAGCTTGAGAACCTAGGAGGATGCCTCTGTTAATAGTACAAAAATATTTACTTTCTTTCCTTGGACTTCAATTTTTCTGATAACATTGCTTTTCCATGAATTTTTAATTTGACCTCTAACTCTTGCCATATTAGTCTATTTTTCTTTCTTTCAATTGTCCCCACTTATTGTTCATGTTCTCACTTTTATACTGTAGCCCATAATGTGTATTTAAGGCACCTTACTCTTTTCCACCTATTGACGCCTATGCAACCAGCATAACTCAGCCATTTTGCAAGAATCAGGTTCTATCACCTTCCTACAGCTGCTCTGGGGATTTTGTTCCAGTTTTTTCCTCCCTTTTCTATTTTTTTCCAAAAAATTATAAATACTATACTATCTCATTAACTATATTTTATTTTTATGTTCTTTATTTAGTGTTTTTGACATAACACTTTGTTCTCTAATTGGATTCTGTGTGTCGGCATTGACTTAGCACTGTGCTTCTCTGTACTAAGACCATATATTATTATGCTGTGTGGCATACTGCCCAGCTCAGCTCTAGACATATAATCAGTGCTCAAATAATCACTGTACATGTGTAGACAATGCAAAACAGGAAAAGCAATTGTTAAACAGGAGAGCATTTGAATTGTTGCTGCAAGGTTGATAATCAGTGATCTTACTCAGAAAGTCAATAGGAAACTTATTTTCAGCATGAACTCCCATCCATTAGTAAACTATTTTTCATGAAAGGCAGTACAATTTTTATCTTTCCTCATCAGTAAATGTTTTTCTAGTTAAAGCACAAAAGAGTGAAGAAAGTTCCTTGTATTAAGTAGAGGACTTAGTTAATGAGAAAAAAATAGAAAAGGCATTTAAATCAGAGAAAATGGCTTAACTAAAACATGGAAACGAGAGCCTTCATGATGTGAATCTGAAGTTTGGTTTCCTTGAAGCAGAGTTTATCCATGCCAGCCACCCTTACCTCCAAACTGGATGGTAAAGGCTGGTGGGACAAGAATTTATGAGTCCTGCATAACTCTTTATTTTCTACAATAGATGGTATATTGTATGTTTCCACTAAAAGTCTATTGAAAGTTGGCTCAAGTTAGAATGAACAAGAAAAATGTTTAAAAAATGAAGACAAAGCATTCTTCAGAGAACACTGAAAGAATGGAAAACATCCAAAGAAATAAATTTATATGAAAGAAAATGTATACATCAAAAATTTCTTTTGTTCTTTCTTGCCAAAGTTTCTTATCAAGTACATCATAACTCATGCAGTTGTATTCAAAGTTGCTTTATTAATAAGTGCCTGGGTTGTCTGGATAAAAATCTTTGTCATTCCAGAGAGCACATTATGATCTTTCTCACAGAAACCTTTTTGATTCATTATTATCCCTTAGTAAAAATTTTCTTTCAGGCATTTTTATGCCTAGGTAACAGATCTGGGTGAGCCTTACTCAGATTAGAAGGATTTTTTCAGTAAAGGAACTGGAAACTCAGTTTAAGTTTCCATGAGTCAGAAAGAGAACTTATTGACTTGTGTAATCTGGATGCCAAGGGTAGATTTTGTTTCACAAACATTGGAATCTGTGGCTATCCTGATGTTATTAGGTCTTTCTCTGCATCCCTAACTCTGTTTCTTGCTGTGTATTGGTTCAAATTTTTTCTACTGCAGAAAAACTTTTCATATCTGTTTAGCTAAAAGGGCTACCAGTAGGCATGGTTCTCCATGTCCTCAGCTTAATAACATTAGAGGGAAAGAACATTCTCTGTCTAACCTTTGTCTTCAGAAAAGACTCTGATGGGCCCTGAAGATACAGAGTTTAATGATTATTCCAGTCTTGGTTCTGTGTCTTTCCTCATTGATTCTTCCAACCCCCAGCAGCCAGAGTGTGCTGGACACCACATGTTAACAACACTGGAAGATTACTTATCTTAAAAGGAGACTTCTCAAAAAAGAAAAAAAAAAAATGAAGGTAGCCATTAAATATTTATCTCCAAGTATGATCTAATCACAGAGATTATCTTTCCTAGCCTGGGAACAATGAGGTAAGCAGCACAGCCTGACATGAATTGACATCTTAGCATGATTTATTTTTGCCTTGTGGTACTTTGTGAGACTGAATTTTACAAAAATGGCTGCAACAAATCTTCTATTCCCTATATATTTTTTCAATATCATCTTACTGCTTTTCCATCAAGAGGTGGAATCTAACTCCTCTCAGGCTGCCCCTTCCCCACCCCCAGTCTGGACTGTAACCAAGAGAATACAACAGAAGTGATGTTGAAGTTGGAAGCTAGGTTAGAAGTGGTCTTTCAGTTTCTGCTGTGGTCCCTTGGAAAGATTGTGTTGTATAGGGATATTCCCTATAAAAACCCAGAAGTCCTACTCTGAGAAGTGCAAGCCACATTGCTTGGACTTTTGTAGGTATTTTGATTGACAGTCCTAGTTAAGCCCAGCTTTTACTCATCCCAGCCATGTGAATGAATTAGCCATCTTCTTCCAATACTTTTTGAAAGTGTATTTGGCAGCTTCAGCTTTTCAGCACTCAGCCATTTGTGTCACTCCCAGCTGAGGCTCCAGATATAAAGGAGAAATCATAATCTATATCACCATATCCTGGTTGAATTTTGGGCTTTCACTATTAATGGACATACTAAAATAGTGGTTGTTTTATATGACTAAGTTTGGGTCAGTTTGTTATGCAGCAGTGGATACCTAGGACATACTCCATGCTATAATCGCTCAGCATGAGCTTTGCAGAGGGCAGAGGATGTATTTTTCCCCTGATGTTTGAAACAAACATACTTACTCCAGAAGAGAAATAAAAAGCTTGAAAATGATAATACCACAGAGAGACTTAACAGTGGGAAAAAAAACAGATAAATTACTTTAAAGAGGTACATTTTAAAGTCTTTAAGTCACTGAAGGATATTAATTAATGGAAGTGAATATAAAATAAAATATAGGAGTAGAGAGTTTCCCCATCAACCATTTGGGAGAATAACAAGAAATTGACCTAACTGGAATATATGGCAGAGAGTAGAGATGAATTTCAAAAAGGGGCTACATATCGGCACCTTGAATGTTCTGCTAATAAATTGAAATTTAGGCAAGGACTGGGAGGGTGCTAAATTTTATTTTGCTTGAAAGTTATATGTCAAATATGGTAAGAGAGAATATCGTGGTAACCATGCTTAAAATAACTGAGGTGTGAGGAGTCCAAGGATGGGCAGAAGTGTCAACCCCATCCTGCAGTGACTGGAGGGTCTGGCAAAAAACAAGAAGAACCCTGGGTACATGTAGAAACAGTGGAAGAAAGATATAATAATTCTGTGACCAACTGAATTAGAGATCAATCATACACACTTGTTTCCAACAGATGGTTAGTCTCCGTAATATGCCACAGCACGACCATGATGGGTAAAGAGGAACAACTGGCTAAAAAGTTTATTTTGAGATAATTTTAAGTGTTAGTAACTGGAGATATGTCTTTAAAAAATAGCAGTAGGAATACATTTTCACATAAGAAATTTGTGGTTTTAGCTTTATTTCCTTTTTACACCAGTCTGTTCATTCTGGCTTTCAAACCACACTAACAGAATATGGCGAACTTGATGCAGTGGACTTTTGGATTAGGACTTCAAAATCCCAGTTACAAGCTATGAGCTCTAGGGCAGATATCATCCCTAGAGCTTAGTTCTTACATTGGGAAAGTATTCATTAACTATTTCATTGATTATGGAAGAATCTGAGGAATATATATTTTACATATAAATCAAATATCATTAATATCAAACTATATTATTAACACTAGGCTGGAAGATTTCAGTTGTGTTGAAAGAGTCTGTTATAGGGGTAGAGCCCTGAGAGTTATTTGTAACATAAATTGGACTGGTGTCTGATCTTATGTGGATATATCAAGAGAGGGGAGGTTCAGTCCAGACTGAATACTGGGAAACATGTCTGGATATGAGTCAGAATAGATCCAACATGTAGAGAAAGCAGCCAGACATGGCAGCAGAGGTAGAGGGTCATAGGAGGAGACTGCGCTGAGTCCCAGTGAACATCAGTGGAGATCAGTTTGAGAAGCAGATTCATATAGAGGGAGGAAAGAAGTCAGAGATATCAGTGGGCACCAGCCAGAGAGTCAGAGGGAGGCATACGACCAGTTTGTTTATCTGTGGTCCTCTTGATGTGCGGCATCCACACCTAAGGTTTAATGGGACATTCTTAGATACACTTACTATCTATTAAGAGCTACATCTTTTTCATTCTTCCAATTCTCAAAATTGCTGTATGTGATACTTTGGCTAAGAGGATTGCTCATGTCTGAAGCTCATGACTTCATGTTTTACTAGTTGGCTCAGTGTCGCTGACAGCGCTTTCTACCCAAGGGTGGACAATACCACAGGCACCATCTACAAGGTTGAACAGTTAAGTTTGTGAACTCATCCTAGAAAAAGTGCTACCTACCTCATTACTGAAGATCACTATGGTCACCAGATGGCTAAGGGGAATACTCTCAAGGTGACCAAGTCTATTCACCAATGAGGTATGTAGCACTTTTTCTAGAATGAGTTAAAGAAATTAATGACAACAGTTCTGATGGCCATTCTAGAGAAAGCTTTCCAAATAGCTTTGAAGGGTGGACCAGGTTCTGGCACCAGTGCATAGTTTCCAAAGGGGAGTGCATTGTAGGTGACCATAGTTATTGATATTCAGTTATTTATTTTCTAGTCTAGTGCTCTTTCTAGGATGAGTTCATGAACTTGTTTGACTTGAACTTTTTACATAGGCTCTAATTGGTAGCCTGTGTCCCATAGAAGGGGTCCATCATCATCTTGCTTGTCCCTTTTGGACTGCTCATCTGGTCAGCTTGGGTCTTTGCTCTTTTTTTGACCCTAGACAATGTTTTCTCAAGGATTTTGGATTCTATGCTCCACAGCCACAGGCTAGCATTGCTCTATTCAAGTATTTATTTCAGTACCGTTGACAGGGTCAGAACCTTAAAGGGGTTAGTCATCTAAGGCAATTACTATGCTGGCTGGCAGGTGTTCATGTGGTCAATTATATGTCAGGTCTACCATTGAGGTGACCTTCTGTTTTCTTGTGTTATTTGTGTGATGAAGTAGAACTTTATCATTGCCAAATAGTGCTGTGGATTTGAAAATAAACAAAGCTTAGATGGTGAAAACAGCTTACAAATAAAAACAAACAAAATGCATATTTTTTCCACTTGCAAATATTTTTTCATTTACTGGCTTGGGAACTGAATTACATTTAGGTTTGAATTTTTAAAAAATGCATTGGTTTTTAAAAATAACCTTTCTTGGTAAACAGTCTGTAAAGCTAGTGAATGATGCCCCATGATCATATCAATGTACACAGCTATGATTTAATAAAAAAAAAAGAAAAAAATAAAAATAACCTTTGTTATTTTAGAAGGGTTTTAGGTTTGCAGAATAATTGTGAAGATAGTACAGAATTCCAAAATTCCCCAAACCCACTCTTCCCCATCATTAACGTCCGACATTCATGGCACATTTGTCATGACCAATGAATCAATACTTCTACATCACTATTGCCTAAAGCCCATAATTTACCCAAATTAGCTTTTCCCTGGTGTCCTTTTCCTGTTCCAGGATTCCATCCAGATTACCACATTCCATTTAGTCACTCATTTTCTTAGCTTTCATTTGGCTGTGATAATTTCTCAGAGTTCCCTTGTTTTTGATGACTTCAAATGTTTTGAATAATCTTAGTCAAGGTTTATATATAATATCTCTCAATTGGGATACATTTGATCTTTTCATTATTAGACTAAAATTATGGGTTTTGGGGGGACTATCATGAAGTGGCATTTTTATCATATCAAGATTACAGATTACAGACATTATCACCACTGATGATCCAGCTCCCCAGACCAAGGTAGTGCTGGTCACGTTTGCCAACTGTGAAATTACTCTTTCCTCCTCCTTTTTACAGTGTAGTCTTTGGAGGAAGTTACCATGCTCAGTGGAGAGAAAAACTCTATCTCCGTTGAGTGTTAATATTTACGTGAATTATTTGTAATTCTTTTGCATGGCAGATTTGTTTACTCTCTTTTATTTATTAATCTATTTACTTATTTATATGTTTTTTTAGTCAATCATTTATTTATATCAGTATGAACTCATGGACATTTATTTGACACTGGGATATCTTCTAATATGACTTTATTTGCTTATTTGTAAAATAAATATCTTTTTAAGGAAAGTTTTAGGTTCACAGAAAATTGAAAGGAAATGCAGAGAGTTCCCACATACCTCTTTCCTCTGTATATGAACAGACTCTTACACTGTCAATATCACTAAGCAGAGGACAAATCTGCAGAATGGACAAATCTACATTACCACACCATCATCAGCCAGTCCATATTTTATGTTAGAATTCGCTCTTGGTGTTTTGACAAATATATAATGACATGTATCTCCCATCACAGTAGCCTACAGAATACAAGTAGTTTCCTTCCTTAAGAGTCCTCTGTGCTCTGCTTATCCATCTGTCCCTCCTTGTTAACCCCTGACAACCACTGATCTGCTTACTATCCCTATAGTTTTGCCTTTTTCCTAGAATGGCATGTAATTGGATCATACAGTATACAGCCTTTTCAGATCAGTTCATGTCACTCAGTAATATGTCCACACATATACATTTAAGGTTCCTTTATGTCTTTTCTTTGGTACTGAATATTTAATTGTCTGGATGTACCACAGTTAATTTATACATTCACTGCTGAAGTCCATCTTGGTTGCTTCCAAATTTCAACATTATGAATAAAGCTTCTGTGAACATTCACATCCAGGTTTTTGTGTGGACATAAGTTTTCAACTCTTTCAGGGTTGAGCTAATTGCTGGATTGCATGGGAAGAGTATGTTTGGTTTTATAAGAAACCGCCAAACTGTTTCACAGTGGAGGTACCATTTTGTGTTCCACTAGTCATGAACAAGAGTATCTGTTTTCCCACATCTGTTATCTGCACTTGGTGTTGTCAGTGTTTTGTATTTGGCCCATTCTTCTGGGGGAACAGTAGTACCCTGTTTTAACTGGAGATCCCTTAATGACACACGATGTTGAACATCTTTTCATGTGTTTATTTCTCATATGTATGTCTTCTTTGATGTGGTGTCTGTTTAGGTCTTTTGCCTGCTTTTTCACCAGGTTCATTTATTTATTTTTTGAGACAGGATCTCACTATGTCGCCCTTAGTAGAGTGCTGTGGCATCACAGCTCACAGCAACCTCAAACTCTTGGGCTTAACCAATTCTCTTGCCTCAGCCTCCTAAGTAGCTGGAACTACAGGCGCCCCCCACAACACCCAGCTATTTTGTTGTTGTTGTTGTTGTAGTTGTCATTGTTGTTCTGCAGGCCCAGGCTGGTTCGAACCTGCCAGCCCCGGTATATGTGGCCAGCACCCTAACCACTGAGCTATGGGCACTGAGCCAGGTTTATGGGTTTTTTTGTAGTTGAGTTTTAAGCGTGCTTTCGTATACTGTCCTTTGACTAACAGTCCCTTTAACATATGTTTCTTTTACAAATATTTTGTCCCAGTCTCCTGGGATAATTGAGAAGACTCCCAATTTGTCTTCTCATCCTCTTAACAGTATCTTTCAGAGAGCTGAAGTTTTTAGTTTTCAAGAAGCCTGGCTTATTAAATTTTCTGATGGGTACACTGCCCTAGACAAGATTATTGAGATTTTTCTACTGTGTTACCTTCCAGGAGTGTTGTGGTTTAGCATTTTACATTTAGTTATGTGATCCATTTGGGGCTAGTTTTTGTGAAGGGTGTAAGGGCTGTGGGTAGGTTCCTTTTTATCATTTATTTGTTTATTTTAACCTGTGGTGTTTAGTTGTTGAAAGAAACTATCTACATTGCATTTCCTTTCCTTCCTTTGTCAAGGACCAGCTGACCGTATTTGTATCTGTCTATTTTGCTGCTCAAATTATTCCAGCTTTGGCTGATGAGAGCACTTTTGGTTGACTTCTGTGTTCCCTTTGAAATATTCTCATCCTTTCTTTTCTTTTCTGAGCATTCTTTACTTTCTGGCACTACAATATACTATAAGCTCATTTTTTGTATTTCCTGCTCCATTCTCAGAATCAGCTATTTCTCGTAGAAGATGGTAAATAGATCAGTGATTTCCAGAGGGCAGTGGGGGAGATGGGTCTACGGATAGGTGAAACTATTTTCTGTATGATACTATCATGATGGATATATGACACCATTTATTTGTCAAAACCAATAAAAATGTACAGCACAGTGAACCTTACTGTATGCAAAATTTTAAAATCTATTTAGGAAGTAGAAGGATCCCAGGATACAGGGCAGAAGGGACAAGAGATTACAACTCGATTACAAATATACGAAACAACCTCATGGAAAAGGGATGGAAAGAAAAGGTGCTGAGCTAAGTAATTTTGCAAATAAATAGAGAATGGAGAATGGTATTAGAAGCTAAGAGCTGAGGGTAAGGTCTACTCTGTCACTGGGATGTCATTGTTTTTGGTCCTCTCAGATAACAGAATAAGGAAATAGATGTGTTTCTACTAATGCATAGACACACTATCAACTCCCCTCTCCCCTGCCACATGTTTATATAAGTAATCATCTGTATCTTCATTGAACTAATTTGTTCATAATAATGCCCCCAACTCTAACGCATTACTATACTGTATTTTTCCTAATTTGATCGTGATTTCTCTTTAGAGAGTAGCTCATGGCTATAAACTCTACCCCTGCTTGAAGAGGCCCTGTGGATAGTCCCAATGTGTGTTTCACAGGATCATTCTTTACTCTGTTGGACAGTATAATTTCTACAAGTCTGACATGTGACCAACTGTCCCTTTTGCAGGAAACTGGTTTATATTGGCAGCTGCCTTTACAGATCTTGCCTGGCCTGTGCTCAGTTTATTTCTATCATAGAGACGCTATCTGTGAGAGCACCAACCACAAGACAAGTTCAGTTTGGGTGTGTTGGAAAAGGCGAGAGACAGAGAAGAGACCCCAGGGAGAAGAGGGCAGTGGCAGCCTGCCTTTCATGGACAACTATAAGAGGGTACCTGTCTCAACCAGTAGGTGGGGAGTGATAGAGGCCACAGCCAAGGGACAGGGCATTATGCAATCAGATTTCCTGCATCTGATTGGTTTAGAGCTCAAAGGTACACATTTCAGGAAGTGACCCTGTGATTGGGAGGTGGTAACTGTGGCTATCTGTGCAGTCTGTGCACAAGGTGGGGGTCAGTGGGTTGAGTAAAGAAGGCTGTATCTGCCAGTCTCATGGCAAGGTGGTACCTTGAAGTAGTTGTGTAAGGCAGGTGTCTGGATCTATCACATTGAGAAAATGGGGGAGGTGGAGAACTGGAAAGTATGTCAAAGTGACTTCTGGTATGAGAAAGTCCAACGTATGTTCCAAATGGATGCTGAGGCAATACAAAGTTACATAATAATTCACTACACACATTTATCATTTTTGCCTTCTCTCTTTCCTAATTGTAACCTGTCACTCCAGTGAGCAATCGTGCTCCCACCACCTACCATTCTTCTACTTAACGCTCAGTGTTGGGATACATGTGTACTGGTTTCAATTGTTGACCCATAACCTATAGGAAGTAATTTTACCAAACAGAATACAGTGGTTATATGCCTGTTTTTTCCCTTTAGTCTTTTAGACTGTACTTATTTTCAAAGTGATTTAGCCCAGCACCTTTGTCCCCCAACCCATCACTCTTCCATACGGATGTGTCATACATTTGTAATAGAGTTATAGTCTCTAGTCACACCCTGCACTATATCTTGGGATCCCTCTACTTCCTAAATAGATTTTAAAATTTGCATACAGTAAGGTTCACTGTGCTGTATATTTTTATTGGTTTTGATAAATAAATGGTGTCATATGTCCATCACGATAGTACCATACAGAATTGTTTCACCTATCCATTGGGTCCAACTCGCCACTGCCCTATGGCAATCACTGATCTGTTTATTATTGTCTTCAAAGTTTTTCCTTTTCCAAAATGTCCTATACATGGAATTATACAGTATGTAGTTTTATTAGACTATCTTCTTTCACAGTGCATTACCTTTAATAGCTGAATAGAATTCCCTTGCTTGGATGTCTGACAGTTCGTTTATCCACTCACCTACTGAAGGGCATCTTAGTTATTTATGTTTTTTGGTGATTATGAATAAAGCTTCTATAAACAGTCATGTGCAGGTTCATGTAGACAATATTTAGATTAGTTGGGCAAATATCAAGGAGCACAATTGCTGGATCATGTGGTAAAACTGTTTATCTTTGTAAGAAACTGCCAAACCACTTTCCAGAGTGGTGGCCTTGCATTCTGCCAGCAGTGAATGGGAGTCCTTTTGCTCTGCATTCCTGCCAGCAAATGGTATTGTCAGTTTTTTGGATTTTAGCCATTATAATCAGCGTGTAGTGCTATCTCGTTGCTGTTTTAATTTGCATTTCCCTAATGACAAATGATGTTGAGCATCTTTTCATATGCTTATTGGCCGTGTCTTCTTTGGTGAGGTATCTAATTCTTTTGCCCATTTTTAAATTGGGTCATTTGGTTTTTATTGTTGAGTTTTAGAGTGCTTTGTGTATTTGATGCAAACCCATCATCAGATATGTGATTTGCAAAGATTTTTCTCCCACTCTGTGGCTTGCTTTTTATTCTCTTGACAGATACTTCAGAGAACAGGAGTTTCCAGTTTTCATCAGGTCTGATTAGTCAATTTTTTCTTTCATGGATTGCGTGTTTCTTTTTACATTTAAAAACTGATCATCAGGCTGGGTGCCTGTTGCTCAGTGGTTAGGGCTCTGGCCACATGTTCCAGAGCTGGTGGGTTTGAACCCAGCCTGGGCCTGCTAAACAAAAACAAATAGCCAGGTGTTGTGGCAGGTGCTTGTAGTCCCAGCTACTAGGGAGGCTGAAGCAAGATAATCACTTGGGCCCAAGAGTTTGAGGTTGCTGTGAGCTATGAAGCCACAGCACGCTACTGAGGGTGACAAAGTGAGATTCTATCTCAATCAAAAAAAAAAAAGAACTCACCATCAATTCATGGTTATAATGTTTTTTCTATTTCTCTTAGAAGTATTATAGTTTAACATCTTCAGTTTAGGTCTAGGATTCATTTTGATTTTACTTTTGTGTAAGATACAAGATCTTCTTTTTATTTATTTATTTTTGTTTTTGTTTTTTGTGTATGAACATCCAATTGCTCCCATTCCATTTATTGAAAACCCTGTTCTTTCTCCATTGAATTGCCTTTATCAAAATTCAGTTGAATATATTTATTTGTGTCTACTTCTGGTTTTTTTTTATATTTATAAAACTTGGATTTACAAGTATAAACTTAAACTAATTTTAAAATTATCAATAGAGTAAATGACTTTCATAGGTTTTTCCAATGACTTTAGATATTGTACATATGCCCTTAAGATGCATTTATTGGAAAAGTGGAGCAGAGGCAGATTTTAGCTAAATTATTCTTACCATGCTGAATGTATGAAATGAAACTGGGCCCTTCATCACACAACCATTTATTATGTTCTGCAGTTTAGGGAATCCATTGGTCTATACCTTTACTGAAGCTACCTAATTCTCCTTTGTTGTTGCAGAAGAATATCAACTACATTCCTGGATTAATTGAAAACAAAGATAACTGATTTTACATCCATCAGTTACTTGGCATATAGTTTATTCTCAAACCAGGTACTAAATATTTCTGCACAACCTGTTAGCTTAAATAATAATGAATGAATGAGGATGGAAGGAGGTGAAAATTCTGTATTGTATCATATCAGTAATTCCTGATCTACCTTCTGTGAGGTCTCTCCTATCTTCATTGGTACACTCAAGGGAAAAAAAAAAATCTGAGTTTTAAAAGGTATAGCAAAACTAGATTAAACTATCTTCAACATTTTTGTTTTGTTTTAAAACCAACAATAATTCCAAAACATTTTATATATTAAAAGAGTTGCCAAGCTAATTCAAGCTATTGGTAGAGGCCTACAATGATATTGGGTAAAATATTAAGGATTTCTCAATTTTTTTTAACTTAATATAATGCCTTTATTATTTTCAAATATGGCCCTATTACCATTAACTAGAATAACCATGTTCAGAGTACTAGTATATAAATATGGAATATACTGATACAGGTTTTTTGAAGTTTAGCCGTGGATAAATCTATAATAGCATTGAATAGTAATGTAGGCTATATAATTTAGGCCTTTGGTGACTTTTATTGCTTTGACTGAATTGTTCTTTGGGGAAATCTCATTAGCACACACTCAAGGACACTACAGGCAGCAATCCTGTGAAGTCCAGTGCTTTGTCTAATGTAAGGTGATATGTGGATATAGCAAGAGCATAAAACTTTCATCAGGTTGTATTTTCCAAAAAGTACCTCAATAATATTTCCCATTCCCACATGCTGTTGTGTAATGTGTGACCTGATACTCCTTCAATAAAAGATGGATCTACTTTCCTAGCCCCTAACACTGGATGGGCTTTGTGACTGACTGTTTTGGCAGAAGTGAACTATTAGATTTCAGAGGCAAGAAGGTAAGAAAGACCTCAGCCTCTACCAGAGCCTCATGGAATGCCTGCTTTTGGGTTTGGGATGTTCCCCCATGGATATCAGAATCTTTTAAAAAATGTCAATAGATGTATGGGGTACAAGTGCATTTTTTTGTTTTTTCTTTTTGTTACATAGATGGATTATATAGTGGTAAAGTCAGGGCTTTTAGAATCTCTTGTCACCTGAACAGTATGTGTTGTACCCAGTCCATCTCCCGCTTTCCCTTGGCCAAGTCTCCAAAGTTCCTTATAATTGTCATCCCCAATCCCTGGCTGTGGAACAGGTCTGTTAGTAACTGGGCTCTGCAGCCTGGGTGAGTGGCCGCTCCCCATCACTTGCCTCATTGTCTGAGTCAGATAAGGAGTGGCACGAGGTTCTGACAGGAGAGCAAACCGTGAACTGTGAATGGCACACATGAGGGGTGTAGGTTGTTTGCTCCTTATGAGAATCTAATGCCTGATGGCCTGAGCTTGAGGTGTAATGCCCTTGAATTGTTGAAAACTGTGCCCACCCATGAAATTGTCTTTTATGAAACCTGTCACTGGTGCCAAAAACGTTGAGAACTGCTGGCTGTACCACTCTGTGTGACCATACATACCCATCCTTCAGGTCCTGCTTATAAGTGAGTAAATGTGGTATTGTTGTTCCATCCCTGAGATACTTCACTTAGGATTATGGTTTCAAGTTCCATCCACATTGCAGCAAAACACATTATTTCATTGTTTGCTATGGTTGAGTACTATTTTATGATCTCTGTCAGCGGTTTGCAACCTGTGGGTTGTGACCCCCGGGAACTGTATTAAAGGTTTGCAGCATTAGGAAGGTTGAGAATCACTGATCTCTTTCTCCACTCATCAGTTGACAGGCACTTAGTTTGATTCCATATCTTTGTAATTGTCCTATGATAAACATATAAGTGTAGATGTCTTTTTGATGTAATACCTTCTTTTCTTTTGGGTAGCTACCCACTAGTGAGAGGAACAATCCTCATATTGTTTTCCATAAGGGTTGTACTAAATTACATTCTCACAACAGTGTATAGGCATTACCTTTTCACCACATGCGTGTGTGTGTGTGTATATATATATGTATATAATGCTTGTTGACTTGTCAATAATGGCCACTCTGATATAGGTAAGGTGGGATCTCATCATGGTTTTAATTTGCATTTCCCTGATGATTAGTGATGTTAAGCATTTTTTCATATGCTTGTCGGCCATTTGTATATTTTCATTTGTTCATGTCTTTTGTCCAGTATTTTAATGGAGTTATTTTTTTTCTTGCTGATTTGTTTGAGTTCCTTATAGATTCTGAATGTTAGTCCTTTGTCACATGTATAGTTTGTAAATACTTTCTTTCATTCTGTAAGTTGTCTATTTAAACTATTTATTTATTTATTTATTTGCTATGTAGAAACTTTTTAGTTTAAGTCCACTTACTTATGTTTGTTTTTCTTGCATTTTCTTTGGGGGGTCTTAGTTATAAATTCTTTACCCAGGCCAATGTCCAGAAGAGTTTTCCCTAAGTTTTCTTCCAGAATTTTTATGGCATCAGGTCATACATTTAAGTCTTTAATCCATCTTGAGTTAATTTTTGTGTACGTGAACAATAAGAATTCAGTTTCATTGTTTTGCATGTGGCCATCCAATTTTCCCAACTCCATTGGTTAGATAGAGCATCCTTTCCTCAAGGTATGCTTTAATCTGCTTTGACAAAGATCTATTGGCTATAGGTGTATGGTTTTATTTATGAGTTCTCTATTCTGTTCCATTGATCTACATGTTTACTCTTCTACCAGTACCATGCTGTTTTGGTTACTATAGCTTTGAAATATTATTTGAAGTTGAGTAATATGACACCTCCATATTTACTCTTTTTGCTTAGGATTGCTTTGGCTGTTCAGTTTCTTTTTTAGTCCATATGACATCTGGGATTTCTTTTTTATTCTATTAAAAAATGAGATTGGTATTTTGATGGGATTTGTGTTGAATCTGTAAGTAATTTTGGGCAGTATGGACATTTAACAATATTGATTATTCTAATCCATGTGCATGTGATTTTTTTTTTGTTTGTGTCATCAATAATTTCTTTCATTAGTGTTTTATAGTTTTATTTGTAGAGACCTTTAACCTCCTTGGTTAAATATACTTAAGTACTTTATATTTTCTGCAGCTCTTATAAATGATATTGACTTCTTGATTTGGTTATTAATTTGGCTAATATTAGTGGATAGAAATGCTACTGATTTGTGTACATTAATTTTGTAACCTGAGACTTTATTGAATTTATTTATCAGTTCTAGGAGTCTTTTGGAGAAGTATTTAGAGTTTTCTAGATATTAAATCATGTCTTCAAGCAAACAGGGTAGGTTCAATCTCCTCTTTCCCAATTTTGATATCCTTTATTTCTTTCTCTTACCTAATTGCTCTGGCTAGGATCTCCAATACTATGCTGAATAGAATTGGTGATAATGGGCATTCTTGTCCAGTTTTCAGGGGAAATAATTTCTACCTTTCTCCATTCAGTATAATTTTGCCTGTGGATTTATGATATATGGCTTTTATTATTTTGAGTTATTTTCCTTTTATACCTTGTTTGTTAAGAGTTTTTATAATGAAGCTGTGCTGGATTTTATCAAATGCTTTCTTTCTGCGTCTATTCAGATGGCCACATGGGTTTTTATAAAATTCCGTTCATATGGTGGATCACATTTATGGATTTGTTTATGTTGAATTGTCCTTGCATTCCTGGGATGAAACCCACTTGATCACAGTGAATTATTATCTTTTGAAGGATTCCACAGTCTATGCTGTGTGAAACCCGCATGTCATGGAACGACCCAGAATGAGTGCTTTGTGGGCAGCCCCTCTTGGGATTATAGGGAGAGCCATGTTCAACCTCTATAGCCCCAGTTGACATCTGCCCACAACTTCTTGGGAAACCCCAGGTGATAACTACCCGATTGAGGTCAATCAAACAATAGTAATGCTAGAAACAACAGCAAGACTTTTTTTTTCAAACACTATGTTTTGGAGTGGTTTTGTTGCCCAGTAACAGATACCAGGAAAAAACAAATACAGCACTCATTGTGTAGGACTTTTTATGTCTGTTTTATGATTATACCCTTCTTTTCCTTTGACTCAGCTCTCTTATTTACTTTCTATTCAAACTGTCCATTTTATACTTTATATATTGTTGTAAAATGTCTTGTATTCATTTCAGAAGAAGGTGGTATGTATATAATTCTTTCTGTATTCATATCATATTTAAGTCAAAAACATATATTAATCCATTTAACTTTTCTGAGTATAAAGGAAGTGGAAGGAGAGATATCAAGAAGTAGCATTATACTACTGCTTTCAAAGAGATAGAGATTTGATGAGTAAGAAAAACCTTTCTATTTGCTGGGTATTATTGGGCCAATTAGAAAAACTGTTTGGCTATGTAGAGTTATTCAGTGTATTCAATCTACACCTGTGAATCTGCTTGGAAATAAATGACACAACGGTAAATATGTCTTACCTTTTGGCACACAGAAGAATAAAGGATTATTTCTCATATCTGAGGTATTCTTTATCAGAATGATGAGGTTTGCAGAAGAAGATGGCAGGAATGACAAAATATCTGAATTCTCAAATTAGTAACTAATAAAATTCCTACTTCATTTATCTTAGAAACCTGTAAATCTCTAGTTTTTCTAGAAACTTTGAAAATCTCTAGTTTTTCTAGAAAGTTAGAAAATCTCTAGTTTACTAAATATGGAAACTAGAAATTACCTTTACAGTATAAAAAGAAATTCAGGAAACAATGCTGAACATTTAAATAGCATAAATAATAGGTAAAACCAAATGCATTTTGCATACAAGGAACAGGCATTTATTAAAGAATAGTTCTTTTCTATTGAAGATTCCTTTATTAGTTTTCCTCAAGTATTAGAATATAAAATAGTTCACCTGCTTATGCCCTTAGAGATATCAGGATTGTGTTTTAAAGGAGCATGTTTTCTATTGGTTTACATTCAGCAAGAGCAAACGAAATGCTCTAAACTGCTCTAAACAAAGAATATGAAGTTCCCAATAATGTTAGTGTAAATCTCTCACTCATTTATGGGGATACATGGAAAGTTGAGTTGTTCCTTCCATGCCTAGTTTGTTAAGAGTCTAAACAAATTTAGGCAAACTAAAATGTCTTGGCTTTAGATGCATTGTGTTTAAAGAAGAAATCATGTTTTTCAAGGTCATGTAAATGCTAATAGTACTTATATTTAAGTAAAATGTATTGATGTAACCATCATACAGGAAAGTCACTTTAAATTTAACAAAATTGAAGGGTATTAGTCCCTGCGGAGGCAATTTCTGTGGGTACAGACCACTGTGGGGCCAGGGATGCAATCCCACTCCAAAGAATGTGTCCAAAATGTTGGGCATACTACCAGCTCCACAATGGGTGGCAACGACATTTGAAGTTAGGGATTGTGGGTGGAGTGGAATGGAAGTTGGGGAAAGTAGATTGGGACATGGTAGAAAAAAGAGACAGTAAAACTGCAATTTGATTTTCTCATTTCTCTTTTTTGTTTTTATTGCTTCCTTGCTTGCTTCAGAAGTAACTTGCTGATAAATCAATAATGTGGAAAGCTTCACTCTGAACAAAAAATTTATGTCTTTTTTTTGTTTGTTTTATTTTTATTTGTGAATCATACTATATACTTAGAACAGTCACTGGGACCTCATAGGCACACAATCAACAGTGGTTTGTCTGGGTTACGACAATACTCTCTACATGTACATGGCACGCCCTGCATGCTTAGCACTGCATTAATTATCTTCCACATATTAAGAGATTACAACAACATCAGGAGGTTGGTTCTCTTGTTATCTCTATTTCAGTTATCCTAGAAATGACACTGAGGTAGGGTCTGTAACTTGCCCAAGATTCCAAAACTACAGATGAAATGAAGTCCCAGCCGAGGCAGCCTGACTGCAGAGTGTGAGCTTGTGTTCATAGCCCTCTCTGAAAGTAAAGTTCTAACATATGAGAGGTGGTTGTTTATTTGCACACTCCTTTAAGAGAATCTGAGAAATTGATCTGAGTGGGAAGATCAAATTGGGGAGCTTTTAGGTGGTTCTCCAGAGGAGTTGGAGGCTTTTGAAGAACAAGAAGCAATGTTGTTTTGAATAATTACTTTCCTTCCTCAGGTCACCTAAGATCTTTCAGAAAAGCCTCCTGCGTTAGATTGAGTGAAAAATGTAGTTGTCATGATTGCCGAGTGGACCGAAGTGACAGAGTAAATGACCTCACGGGTCTCCGGGAGCCAGGATGCACAGATAAAACAGGAGATTTTTAGGGTAATTTGGACACTATTTGCAGTGGTGGTAAGACATGGCTGTCTCCGCACAGCAGGCAGCAGCAGGAAGGCTTTTTGAGGGCTCTGTTCTTACCACCTAAAACTTCCAAAGCTTAACTGACTGCCAGGATAATTGACCCCCCTGCATACTGGAGGTTCTTTTAGATCTACTTCCTATACATTAAGGAAAAGAAAGAAAATAATCATTTTCAGGTTGAGCAGTCTGGCCTTTAGATGCTGATATACGGCAAATTGCAGCCCAGTAGGAAATGAAACCACATTTCTTAAGAACAATTTTGAAAGAAACCTATTATTTTTCTCCTCCTTTTTTTTGCGGGGGTGGGGGGGCACATAAAATACTTTATAGATTTTATTATTTACAATGCCTCAAAGTGTGAGGTTGGAATTAGAGACAGAAAACATTGACACCAGAAGAGATGTGTTACTGCTAAGTAAACCGTCTCGTTTTTTATTAACCACAACTATCACGCAAACCCCCCGATGGCTAACGTCTCAAAGGCCATGTAGAATGCGCTGTAGTCTCAGATGGCCTACTGATTCATTTTCTTCTTTTTTTATTAACCACTATATTAATCTAGGTATATAAATGCTTGCTTAAGGCATCACCGTCTGGTAAATAATTCAAATCCTTTTCACTTAAATGAATAGAATAAATACTCAAGAGCTTTGTGGCTCTCAGTTCCTTGCTATGGTTTTCACTGAATTCTTATCAGAAATAACAAGCAAACTTTACATCATTGAAAGAGTTATGGTGTTTTGGCTTATCAACATGTGTTCAAGTTTATCTTAGGAAAATAATAACGTTGGCATTTGGTATTTTCAACAGCAAAACTGAGCTGTGGGACATAGCAAACATTATTTCTGAAAGGCGTTGAGGTCTTCTCATAAATTATTGCCATTAACCCAGATTGTAGACCAGCTGTGCAATTTATGATCCATTCTCAATGTGGAATATTATTCAGCCACTAAAAGAAAAATTAATGGGCTATGATGTTAATTTACCTAGTGAGAAAAGCAGATCACAGAGACCTTTTTTCTGATGTAATCTCCTATTAAGGACTTTTATATGATGGTGAGAATAGGAAGAAGAATACAGAAGAATATATACCAGTTTATTAAGGTGAATTGCCATTTTATTAAGGTGATCTTGTTAGGCTAAAAGAAAGGCATCAGCAGGGCTGACTTCTTTCTAGAGGGTCTAGGGTCCACTTCTTTTTTTCACCTTCTAGAGGGTGTCCTCATTCTTTGGCTTATAAGTGGGAATGGGGATATGGAAACAAATGTATGAGAAGAAACAGACAAGTAAAAAGAAAAAGGAGAAAAACACTTCACCTGCAAACATGGTATGTCCTGATTTCAAATTGCAGATGTGTGTGGAAAGGACATTAAAATCCCAGGTTAAAAAAGAATGTCATGTCATGCTTCCTGACCTACAGAGGACATAATTGTAAACAGTGACAGTGTCCTTATCCTACACAGATTTACAGCTGTAGAACATGCCCCAGAGAAGCAGAAAGCTTGGGTTTTCACTTTCTGCCTGAGTGAGCCTGAGCAAGGTTCTGAGAGTTGGCATGGGGAAGCAGGAGTGGCTGGGGCCTTGACTGTGCAATTTGCTGCCTGTGCAAGAATAGGTATTTTTCATGTGAAAAATAAGGATAGAATTACATATGTTACTATAAAAATTAAAAGAGACAGCAAAATTTAACAACTGAAATCTATATTAACTTTTAAGAAAGAATTTTTTTCCTTTAAGTGCCATTACTCAGTTATTTCTCTCTATGATAACCTATGTTTTGTTTGAGACAGAATTTTAATTTGTTGCCCTTGGAGAATGCTGTGGCATCATAGCTCACAGCAACCTCAAACTCATGCGCTCAAGTGACCCTCTTGCCTCAGCCTCCCAAGTAGCTGGGACTGCAGGTGCCTGCCACAATGCCTGACTATTTTTTAGAGATCTCGCTCTTGCTCAGGGTGGTCTTGGACTCCTGAGCTCAGGCAATCCACCTACCTTGACCTTCCAGAGTGCTGGGATTACCAGCATGAGCCACTGCACTCAGCCCTCTATGATAATCTAAAACCTAGGAGTTTCAAGCTTGAACATGAAATGATGACCTCATAATGATGCCTATTAAGTGCTATGTTATCTTGTGTGTGCCATATTGTAGGAATCAGGGAAATTAATAGGAATCAAATCGATTAGATACCTTCAGAGAAGACAGTTTTGAATAATGGGAGGAATTTGCATGGGAAAAATCGTTTCAGGTAGAGGAAAAATCTTGAACAATGGGGTATTCTTTCTGCATGCATATTGAATTCATAATTCACGCTTTTGTCAAAAATTTCATGTGGGGGAGTTTAGCCAATACTGTTGAAGCATTAAAAAGGGTCTTGTTATGTAGGGCATTGAAGATAGGTATAGTAGCTTAGATAGGGTATATAAAACATTAAGAAATACAGAGTTAGTATTTAATTTTAAGGATCTGGCATTGAACTGAAACAGACTAAAGAAATGATGTTCTCATCAAATTAGTATGCAAGGTGTGTTATGCCTAGTATGCAGATTGTGGAGTACTTGCTTATGCATTTTCTTATAACATTTTGTACTTGTTATACTGCGTGTAAATAAGTTTTTCCTGATCACAACAGATATTTATTAGGGTATTACTACATCTCTAGTTTATAGTAAGTTTTCACACAGAGAATTTATCTTATACTTATTTGACTCCATCCATCTCATTGTTGAGGCTAAACTTAAAATATTTCATTCTTTGAATCCATGAGATCTTATAACTCACCCACTTTTGTTTACGAGGAAAAGAGGTGTTTGTAAATTAGTATGTGTCCATGAACTTGTGATATATTTTATGGGTTGGGGAGGTTGACTCTCATAGTCTAATATTTGCCCCACTCATTATCAAATGAGGATTAACAGCCAAATCGAACAAATATTAGTTTGGCAAGCTCCCTGCCAAAGATCTTTCCTAGAAAATAACTGAGGTTAAGCATAGTATAATTTCCAAGCTTTGTTGGCAGCCAATTCCTTGGCTTCACTGATTTGAGATTGTTGGCGACCCCTTCCCACCTAACTCTATGACTTGGGTGACACAAGCATGAAAGGACTTGTCTACATGAGCTTGGACACCTAAAGCAAAAAAAGCAAAAGGTAGATTGTTCAGAGCATCCAGACTCATTATTACATCAATCATATGATCAGAAGGCAGCAGAAGCTAAGTGACACTGATTCAGGAGGCCACAAAGAGAAAAGGTTCTAGCCTTCAAGGGAGAAAAAAACTTCATACAGTGAATGTCAAGAATGTTCTGAGCCTGGGCTAAATATTTGCAACATGATGCAATGTTAGATAGACAAAAGGTGGGACTCATGAATTACTTGTGTGAGCCAGAGAAGCCTTCATAGAGAAAGATTTATGAGGGCAAGTAAATGCTCGCCACAAGAAGGACATTCCACAAATAGGAAATCCGATAAACGACAGTAAGTTTGGGGAGAGGTGAAGAGTTTGGTATAATTGAAGAAACGTTCATAAGACAGAGGTAAAACCTGAAGAGGTAAGCAGACATGAGACACTCTGACGTGTCACACTGAAGAATCTAAGATTGTTCCAGGATATCTGTGGGAGGATGTGTGAAAACAAGATGGCCAAGTTAGGGTTTGCCTGAATGACAGGAATCGTACCTTGTCTCTAAAGATGTTACTACATCGATATTTCCACAGTATCAGTCTCCTATGGCTCCTGTAACAAATTATTCCAAACTTGGTGGCTTATAACAGTATAAATCTATCTCAGAGTTCTGGAATGGGTCTGGGCTAACATAAAGGTTACTTTCTTATAGAGACGTTAGGGAGGAATCCATTTCCTTGACCTTTTCACCTTTGGGGGGATGCCCTCATCCCTTGGTTTGTGAACTTGTTCCATTTCAAAGCCACCAAGGGCGGGTAGCGTCCGTGTCATGCTGTATTACAGTGGCACTCTCTCTTCCGCCTGCCTTCACCTGTAAGGACCTTCTTGATTCCATTGCGCGTAGCTGGAGAATCCAGATCCTCTCCCCATATCAAGATTAGCTGATTGGCAACTTTAATTTCATCTGTGACCTTGATTTTCTTCCCTGTGTGATCTAATATATTCATAGGTTTTGAAGATAAGAGCATGAATGTTTCTGTGCGGCTATTAGTCTGCCTATGGCAATAGTTTTGTATACAAAAGAAAGATATCTTATTGAACAGATTAATTTTTCAATATCTCATTGCTAAAATTATCCTGTAATCACGATGATAATAATAGATCACAGGTTTACCATGTAAAAATTAGAAATATAGTGAAAAGTTATAACAGATCTCCTAAAAATATTAAAGACCTACTAGAAGCTAGGAAAGCCACTCAGCAAAGCAGGTAGTGGAATTGCTTCATTTAGATAACATTTTATTTGTGAGAACAAGATTGGATGGTCCTCATTTCAGCTGGAGAAATTAATTTAAAACCACAACATTTAGTATGTTGGCACATTTCTACAGGTGGGTGAAGAACAATGACATATTTTTGAAATAAAGCCACTGCTTCTACATTTTAATGAGAAGACTTGAAGATAGATGGAAGCTATACACTTAACCAGATAAGCTTTAACAGATAGTAGAAAACTGTCAGAAAATAGATCCACTGTGAAAACTTCTACAGTTCTCAGTGATTTCTTTGTTATAAATAACATTTTTAAATGTATACTTTCTGAAAAGAAAAATAGCAATTCATTTTCATAAATACTTACATATTTACAATGCCCTTTTAAAAAGAGAAGATTAAAGGGAATATTGCAACGTGGACTATATTATTTCTAAAATTAAAAATAATAGAGGACTCAAAGAGATAGTGTAATGAGAAAAGATAATTTTCACTACACTTAAGGTAATAGAATAGAATACTGCAGCTTTCTATACACTATGGTGACATTTACAGACATGAAAATATATATATTTATTTCAGATAGGTAGTGGGTACAAATGTTTGGGTCCCACTGTTTTTGTTTCCAAGGTAAAGTTCAAGCTGTAGTGGAGCGCTTCACCCAGGGGGTGTGCTATATACCCTTATATTGCGCACATTCGGTGAGAACTCGACACACAATATTTTACTGATTAAATATCTGAAACCAAAATCTGCGACGTATGTATAGAAACAGGATAAGCTTAGCTCTAACATTCACTTAAAAACAGATAGTATTTTTTAATTGGTGGAGTTTTGTTCTAGAATATTGAAAAAGGAAATGGATATAGCAAACGAAGGTCTAAGTAGTACAAATTTAAGTTTAGAACAATTCACAAAATGCTAAAATGTTTTTTCAATTCTTTATTCCAGTCTCAACAGTTTCTCATCTAGTTGACAGAAAAGCAAGTTCATTGAAAATACATCTCCTTGTTCCCACAGCCTCTCCCTTTCCGCTGTTTCATATTCAGCCCCTTTGCTCTCTCCTGTTCCACTTTCTATAACAGAGCTCATTACCAAGGTGGTAGGGGACTAGTTTCAGAGGCAACATGAGTCACAGAAATATCAAGCCAGTGGTTTCCTTCAGGACGTTCACATATTTCTTTTTATTTTATTTTATTTTTTTTTTATTAAGTCTTAGCTGTGTACATTGATATGATCATGGGGCATCATTCACTAGTTTTACAGACCATTTACCAAGTTTCACATATACCCTTGTAAGATGCACCCCTGGTGTAATCCCACCAGCCCTACTATGAAACTAATTTAGGGTTTTCACATGAAAGCTATAACACATATTTCTTGTGTTAGAAAGAAAATCTTTCCTTGGGTGCAGTGATATCACTCCTGAGAAACCAATTACTTTCCAAATATCTGCAATACTATTTTTGACATAGCCATGTAGGAAAGTGTACTACTGGTAGACGGGGCACAATCTCACCTCTTATTATCTACAGTTCCCATGCTGTAAACAGAAAAACTGATTTCTAGTATTTGATTATCGGGTAATTGAGAGCTGAATGATTAGATTGAGTCAGTTTTGTACATTGATCATCCACGGCTTGAGTCTTTTGGCTTTTGTGCACCCATGATTATCCGTTGAGCTCCGTGTTTACCTCAAGCATCCAAAGCAACAAGGGACATTTTTGAACAGTCTATAATACTCTTCCTGAATCTAAGAAATGAAGGAGAAGGGGAGAAATGTTAACCATAACTGTGATATTCACATCAATGTTTTTAAATCACAATAAGTTATGATATTTGGTTTTCTAAGGTATCATTGCTTTCTGATTATCCTCCAAAATATGCTTGAGTGAATATAAGCTTAACTTACATACCTAACAGCAGGGATTTTGAAAGCATGTTTTCCTACAAACAGCTTGGTATTCTGCTTGTTTTGATACTAAAAGGACACTAAAGGCAATGAAGGCGGAAGTCATAAATCTACAGGAATGAGAATTTTCTCTTAATTTGGTAACTGAGGCTACGTGAATATACTATAGGGAAGCCCAACATACAAAACTGCTTACCTTTCTAGATAGAACACACAGGAATAAGAAAATGAACATCCCTTGGAAGGCATTGCTGACTGTGAAGAGGTAAGCTGTCACCACGGAGGGGTGCACCACGTGGAGGACCCCAAAGATCCAGGTGGTGCCCAGAAGGAACAGGAGAGCGAGGGCTCCTCTTGCACAAGACCTGCCACATATTTGGAATGTTTCAGCTAAGAAAGCCACGTAGGTTCAACCCAGTCCCCCAGTTACTCAAATTATGGTGACAAGGAGGTTTTGGTATAGCCAAGATATCTTTTTACAAAGACCAAAAGTATTTTTAAACTGGTAAGCCGTGCTGTGGTTATGTGGCACAGCCTTTAGGGTTTGCTCTTGCACTGTGGTGGGCTGTGCTTCCAATATCAAGGTACAATTATTGAAGTAAAATATTTTTACCTACCATTCTGGGAGGCCAAGGCGGGTGGGTTGTCTGAGCTCTGGAGTTCAGCCTGAGCAAGAGCGAGACCCCATCTCTACTAAAAATAGCCGGGCACTGTGGTGGGTGCCTGCAGTCCCAGATACTCAGGAGGCTGAGCTAAAAGGATCACTTGAGCCCAAGAGTTTGAGGTTGCCGTGAGCTATGACCCATGGCACTCAACTCAGGGTGACAGAGTGAGACTCTGTCTCAAAAATAAATAAATAAATAAAGAAAAATAAAATAAAGAAAAGAAAAAAAGAAATGTGCTTAATCTTGAAAAATTTTCTCTGGCATACGGAAGTGTGCACGCTGTGCTTATCTCTGCAAGGCAGTGTTTTCCCTAAGAAACCTTAGTATACCACTTGCACTTGGATAAGCACACGGGCAGGGCATCAAAAGAGGCTCTGTTTTCCCGTCAGGTTTAATAGAGAAGAGAAGTGGAGGATACAGAACCAGACGATGGTTATTATTACTTGCTTTGGCAATACAGCTACTTGAAAATAAATTCGGGCCAGAATACTTATTTCTTAAACAATAAAATTATTAACCATTTAATTTAATTCAACAATTTATTGAATTATTACTGAATTAATATCTTATTATCAAAACCACAATTTATTCTCTCTTGGTTTCCAGGCCGCCCATTCTCTACTGCAGAAGGCGTTTTACTAGTATTCCTCAGAAAATGAGTCATTTTCAGCTTTATGAAAGCCAGCACGCTACATGCAACTATGAATGGTGAGGATGAAAAGAAAGTTATCGATCAAACATTTGCTAAATCCCAGCTATAAATTTTGTGCAAGGCATTAAAACTCCAGGAGTGTTCCCAGGCAACACAAGCGGTCAGTTGTTTCCAATGCTCCCTGTAGTACAGTTTGCTTTTCCTGAACAAATCATTCTTAAGATCTCAATAAATCAGTTTTTAGGACAGAGAGTTGAAGAAACATCATGGCAATATGCTAACTAGAAATCACAAAAAAGAAACAATTGCCAAGCTCCAAGAAACGCCTTACCCCAGACAAAAAAAAAAATCCCAAACTTTTGCCTTAAAACATGGTCACCATCTTTTTCCTTGAAAAGGGGTGTATATTTGAAAAGGTTGCTGCAGTGCCTGTAGTCCTATTAAACATATCGAATTCTATTTTCCAATAAAAACTTCAAATATGGTGAAAGATGGTGTGAAACAATTATTTAAGAAAGAATTCCAAAAAATTATTTGTACTTTAAGTTACGAAAGCTTTTAATTACTAGCGAAAATGGACTTAAAGAAACATTTACCTTATGTTCTCATAGCAACTAACTCCTGGTTTCGATCCTGCAGTGTGACGGAAAACTTTATATATGATAACTCCAAAAGCCAAGAGATTAACCTGGGGAAAATAAATTTTATTGGTAATTAGATACATAAAAAGGAAATAAATAGTGACGATTTCAAGAAGATAGAAAACAAAATATAATGTGTAACCATGTAGATTTTTATTTTATTTTTTTTGTAGAGACAGAGTTTCACTTTATTGCCCTCTGTAGAGTGCTGTGACATCACACAGCTCACAGCAACCTCCAACTCCTGGGCTTAGGCGATTCTCCTGCCTCAGCCTCCTGAGCAGCTGGGACTACAGGCGCCTGCCACAATGCCCGGCTATTTTTTTGTTGCAGTTTGGCCGGGGCTGGGTTTGAACCCGCCACCCTCGGTATATGGGGCTGGTGCCCTGCTCACTGAGCCACAGGCGCCACAATGTATTTATATTGAGATTTCCTTTCCTTAGATTTAACCTTAGAAGTTTTCAAAATATTAATCAGTAATAAATGTTTGTTGGAAGGCAAATAAATTTTATTAATAAACCTGTTCTGTTATTTGTGTCATGGATGAAACAGAATGCACAGAGGTTTTAATAGGACTGCATTTTGAAGTTTCCTCTTTGTTCTCCTCCCTTTTCCTGTGTTTTTTGGAAACCTTCAAGTCATCTTTGCAGTGTTGTAAGATTAAATAAAGGGTATATTTTAAGTTTATATCTATTCTGAGCACACTAATAATTTAAAATATGAAATATCAGAGAAATAATTGCAAGTTAATCCTTTATCGAATACACTTTATTAATCCAAACCGATTTTTCAAAAGCCATTTTGAAATGACAATAGGGCAGTGCAATATTATAATTTTCTGCTAATTCGTCTCCTAGTTATTCAGAGGCTTATAGTACCCGTTTTTTTCTTTCCTCCATATTCTAAGGAGTTTTATAAAGCTTTCCAAATGAAATTTAGCAATTTACTTATACAAACTGTATGAAATTATCAGTCAGAAAAAATTTTGTGTGATCATTTCACCATAAGAGTTCCTTGAAAGGAAATCTTATAGGACAAAGGGGTCGAGTCCTTCCCTCTTGTGTCCAAATGTCCATTACTTCTGATTATATGATTAATTCTAATTACAGTAATGCTTCCGTATAAGAACTTCAGCAATTGAAGAATAGAGATAAAGTATATTTAAATTGTCCTACTTGACAGTTCCATACTATTTGCATGTTCAAATAATTAACCGATATGACAATTTAATAATATTTAATTTTTTCAACAGCTTTAAACACTTGTGACAGTGCAATACTTAGCATTTTCTAGGTTTCAATAACTAGAACTCTTTTGTATAAAGTTGGAGTCAACAATTATACTTAATTTTATAAATATATGCATCTGTATTTAAATAATAAAAGTATTAAAATTTGGTTAGTGTAAATAATATATGTCAAACCATTATTGGTTTGAAAAATCTTGAAATAATTTTTGTGAGGTACTTATATTAAACTTAACAAATGTAGTGTTACAGGAGAAAAGAAAGGATAAAAAAATCCCTCCGTTTTAGTGCCACAAGTTTTCCAGATAAATGAGTAATTTATAACATTTATTAAAATTTCTTAAACTTTTGTTTTTGATAAAATTGAGTTTGGAAAATTGTTGCTCACTCTGCGATGCCTTCCCATAATATATATACACATTCTGGATATGCTATTTTATATCGCAGGCTAAAATAGTGAAGGGATGAAACAGAACATCCCTTGGGTGACCCAGATCCTGGAAGCACCTTTTTTTCTGTTTACATACTTATAAAAACCAGGTGCTGCTGGCCAGGTGGGAGCCTAATTCTTATTCCATATGCCTGTATTTTCCCTAATGTATGAGGAAAACAGATTAAGGCACTTTTATCAAAAAGTTTCACAGTTTTATGTAATAAAAGTCATGAATACATTAATTATAGTATGCATATTTGCTGGTAACAATACAAATACATGGAGTTTTTTTTTTTTTATTGGGGATTCATTGCAGGTACGAGAAACCAGGTTACACTGATTGCATTTGTTAGGCAAAGTCCCTCTTGCAATCGTGTCTTGCCCCCCAAAGGTGTGTCACACACCAAGGCCACACCCCTCCTTCTCTCTCACTGCTCTTCCCTTCCCCCACCCCCACCGTGTCCTTGTCATTAATTGTCCTCATATCAAAATTGAGTGCATAGGATTCATGCTTCTCCATTCTTGTGACGCTTTACTAAGAATAATGTCTTCCACTTCCATCCAGGTTAATACGAAGGATGTAAAGTCTCCATATTTTTCAATGGCTGAATAGTATTCCATGGTATACATATACCACAGCTTGTTAATCCATTCCTGGGTTGGTGGGCATTTAGGCTGTTTCCACATTTTGGCGATTGTAAATTGAGCTACAGTAAACAGTCTAGTGCAAGTGTCCTTACGATAAAAGGATTTTTTTCTTTCTGGGTAGATGCCCAGTAATGGGATTGCAGGATCAAATGGGAGGTCTAGCTTGAGTGCTTTGAGGTTTCTCCATACTTCCTTCCAAATAGGTTGTACTAGTTTGCAGTCCCACCAGCGGTGTAAAAGTGTTCCCTTCTCTCCACATCCACGCCAGCATCTGCAGTTTTGAGATTTTGTGATGTGGGCCATTCTTGCTGGGGTTAGATGGTATCTCAGGGTGGTTTTGATTTGTATTTCTCTGATAGATAGGGATGATGAACATTTTTTTCATAGGTTTGTTAGCCATTCATCTGTCTTCGTTAGAGAAGGTTCTATTCATGTCTCTTGCCCATTGATATATGGGATTGTTGGCTTTTTTCATGTGGATTAATTTGAGTTCTCTATAAATCCTAGTTATCAAGCTTTTGTCTGATTGAAAATATGCAAATATCCTTTCCCATTCTGTAGGTTATTTTTTTTGGTTGTTGTCTCCTTAGCTGTACAGAAGCTTTTCAGTTTAATTAGGTCCCATTTGTTTATTTTTGTTGTTGTTGCAATTGCCATGGCAGTCTACTTCATGAAGTCTTTTCCCAGGCTAATATCTTCCAGTGTTTTTCCTATGCTTTCTTTGAGGATTTTTATTATTTCATGCCTTAAATTTAAGTCCTTTATCCATCTTGAGTCAATTTTTGTGAGTGGAAAAAGGTGTGGGTCCAGTTTCAGTCTTTTACATGTAGACATCCAGTTCTCCCAACACCATTTATTGAATTGGGAGTCTTTCCCCCAAGGTATATTCTTGTTTGGTTTATTGAAGGTTAGGCGGCTGTAAGATGTTAGTTTCATTTCTTGGTTTTCTATTTGATTCCAAGTGTCTATGTCTCTGTTTTTGTGCCAGTACCATGCTGTCTTGAGCACTATGGCTTTGTAGTACAGACTAAAATCTGGTATGCTGATGCCCCCAGCTTTATTTTTATTACTAAGCACTGCAGTAGCTATATGGGGTAATACACAGAGATTTTTTATTTTCATTCATTCTGATAATTTTATAGAGTGTCTATTAGGTGTCTGATAAAGAAGCAAGGGGTAAGGACCTATCAGTACATAAAGCAGACAGTCTTTTCCTGTCATAGATCCTGTTAAGACAATAGATAGCAAATAAATAATCATATAAATATTTATAAATCCATAAACCTTTATAAATGCTGTGATCAATTCACAAATGCTAGGAGAGACACCATGGGGATGGATTAGAATGAAGGTTTGGGAAGTACCTTTCTTAGGATTTACTATTTAAAGTTCTGATAAATTATAATTCATTAGCACATCAAAAAATGGTGTGATATTAGCACTCTATGAAAAAAAAAACAGCATAGAAAAGCCTGAAGCTTGAGGCTGAGGGGGTGATAATTCCTATAGACAGCAGATAAAGGTGTCTGGAGTGGTGAACGGAGGGTTGAGCAGCAGGAGATGAGGTGGATGAGAAAGACGGAGGCAAAACGCCACAGAGATTTCAACTTCAGCGTCTGCCTCTGGTCCTTCTTGCCTTTGCCAGCACTTGGACACCTATCACAATAGTCTTCAATAAAGTCTTCCTTACCATCTAACAAGCATCAGAATAATTTTTATTTAATTCTTTGTCAGAATAATAATCTTTCCGGATAATTTCTTTGATACATAATGAATCAATTCTACATTGTAGGTCTTTACCTCAAGGAACTTACAGTGTAATAGAGATGATGACCAGCCAACAGCAAGAACCACACAATTCGGAGGTACCCAGAAGTTGTTTGCACAGTGGCATGGGAGAGGCCAGGGGAGAACACCCTAAAAATGTGATTTCTAAGCCAATCTTGAGGGATGAGTTAGAGGCAAAGGGGGACAGTGCAGAGAAATGTATGAAATTCGTAAAACTGTTATTTCTAAGTCAGAGCTTATACTACTCCCTGTTTGCACTTGCTCTCATAAAAAAATGAGTAGTTTTTTAAATACTTATAATGACGGCCACATAATTTTAAGGCACCGTAATCGTTTGTGGTCTCTTCCGATCCTCCCGTCAATCTCAGCCATTGGGCCCATCCAGTACATTCACTTCCTAGGTGACGACGGCCGAGTCTTCCATTTGGAAGTCCAATAGGCATCGACAGTTAAAAAATGTCAAAACCAAATTGTTGTTCCTTCCCCAGCGATATTTCTTTTGTTATAATCTTCCCCAGCTCCGCCCTAAAAAGAGTTATCTCATTCATCTGGCTCATTAGTCTTAACCATCAGCAAAACCTTAACCCTGTACCATGAAAATATATTCAGAATGTGATCACTGCTACCTCCACAGCTCCCATCCCGAAACAGCCACCGTACGTCTCCCGGGGTGACTGCAGAGACGTCCTCACTCCTCTCCCTGCGCCGTCTGTGCCTTCCTACGGCCTACCTCCGCTCTCAGATGAGTCTCTTTAGAGTATAAGACAGATCTTTTCGCTATTCGGAATCCTCTGATGTCTTTCCTTCTTACTCAGAGTTGAAGCCAAAGGTCTCACAATGGCCTTGAAGTTCTGCCGCGATTTGGTCTCTGCTCTGTCTCTTCCTTCACAGGCTACTTCTCTGCACTGTGGCCACTTCACTCTCCTCCAGTGGATCCTCTATGGTTACTCCAGTACCCCAGGCCTGACCTTGGGCAGCTGTCCTCGCTGGGCTCTGAGACATCCCCGTGGCTCAGTTTCTTGTCACCGCCATTTAAAAACCACCTTCTCTGCCTACGGCCTCCCACTGCACATTTAAAATCAGAGCTGAGTTCAATTCTCTGGAAATATAGAGAATGATGCGTATTCTCGACTGTTTTGAACAATGCAAACTCTGTTTGCCAACGTGGTCTTCCTTTGCCTTGGTCACTAAAAAGCTGACAGACTTTAGTCAGGCTCCTCTGAGCCCTCCTCTCAACTAGACCTCCACCTTGGACTTCAGAATCTAACTTTGTGGTGTCTAGTTTTAGCAAAAATCCTGCTCAGTCAGTTTAGAGGGAACCTTCCCACTTCTGATACTTGGTCACCTTCAATGATCACACTTCAGTATCAAACGTGTCATTTCCTACCCTTGATATTTGATCATCCTGGTCAGCCTTTCTACAGGAATCCTGTTCAGTCAGTTGAGCAAGGATTCCCCTTACCCTGATGTCTTTGGTTTGTAATTATTCCATGATCTTCAAGTTCCCCTTTCTGGTTGTCTTTCCTGTTTTCAGAGCTGAGGCAATCTCTCTCTCCTTCTGCCATTGTTTTTTTTTTTCTTTTCTTTTTTTTATTATTAAATCATAGCTGTGTACATTAGTCCTGAGGAAAGTCTTTCTTGCCATCGAACAAGTACCAACTTAATTTTTTATCTTATGTTTTATCAGAATAACAAATTGTCCCGAAATAGTAATTTTCTAAAATTATTTAGAAGTTTTTTTTAATTCAGTTAGCCCAAATTTTCTGGATCATATGATGATCCAATGCCTTATTATTATATTCAGAAAATCTGGGGTAACTAGAAAAACCTACATTTACCCATTTTTCATCGCCTGCTTTCTCTCTTTAGTCATAAATGCATAAATCGCTTTAAATAATTTTTTCTAATAGACTCAAAAGCCATAAAGAAAGAATCAGTTCACCTAAAGGCATCTAAAGGCAGGTGGCTTTATGTACGTAGACATGGAAACTAAGTTAAACTTTCTGCAGTTTACATGATTTGGAAAAGTATCTTTGGGGAGTTTTGCGAAGTATGAGGTATCAGAGATGAGGAAAAAAAGAGTAGCTCAAAATAAGACGATATTGAATTAGCAAATATTTATGGTAACGAGGAACAGTTTGTAATTAATTCACAGCTTCATTCTCTATATTTCCATATTCTTGTCTCATTTTTTTAGTGGCAGGGAGGACAGATGAGAAATGTCCACTCTTTAGGATGAATGGTTCAAAAAGACACTACTGACATTATTCCTCCAGGCAGTGGCTATGTTATGATTACAGGCTTGAGGACTTGAGTAATTCTCTAAACTACACAATCATTGACATCAACCTTAATTAAGAAACTGGTGCATTGAAATGATGCACACTTTTACCTATTAGAGTTTGTCTGTGTGCTGTGTGTGTGTTCATTATTCACCATGGTTACCTGATTATTTATCTTTCCGTGTTAGTGTTTAAAAGCACAGGGGCTAGTTAATGACTTACAAATGGACATTCATTCATCATAATTCTTGTCTCATTTTTAAAACACTTAAGGTTGTCAACTTAGAGTCCAGGATACTTTTTGGAATAAATAAAACCAGGACCTTACAGGGAAAATCTAAGAGCTCTGAAATCCACTGCTCACAGTGGATGAAAATAGCTCACAGTGAAGGAAAAGTCATTCAAAGTCATGAACACGACCCTGAGAGAAAGCAGTGCTTTACATGTAAAATCGTCTTCCTCGTTTCTTCTTAAGTGATATTTATCCATACAGAGACCTATTTCTTAACTTCAGATATTTGCAATTCATGTATTTCAGAGTTAAAGAACATACATTTTGTTGTGTGTTACAATTTTTTAAGTCTCTTATTTTTTTTTAAACAACAAATTTAAATTGATGAGCTGCCCGGGGAGCAGGGGCTAATTTTGAAGAATTTAGACCTACAGGTATATTCAACCTAAGGGCTTCAAAATCAGAGTTCAAAATGAAGCATTCCAATGCGTCGTTTTTCTTTTCTTAGTCTTTTTCTCAATAATTGATGAAGCTATCTATATGCTGATGTTAGATCTCACCAGAAAGAATGAGAAAATTTCTTTTACAGCACTTTTAGACCCCTGCTTTAATTTTTCATATATATCAAACGGAATCTGGTTCATTTGAGAATGTGTCATGATCACAACTTCTATGTTCTTTCAAATAGTTTTATTACCTTTAAATTAGCTGGCCTAGGACAAATCTGCTTCTGCCATGAACAAAGGTGAGTTTCTACTGGTCTACTGAGTTGCCCTTTGAAACAGTTGTTCATTCTCAATCCTTAGACCACTGTAGAAATGGCTATGTAGTTAATGTTAACAAGTTTGTTGTTAAGTATTTCTAATTGTATATAAAACCAGCACATTGTACCCCACAAATGCATTAATATACACAGCTATGACATAAAGTATGTGCTATTGGCCAGGCACGGCGGCTCACACCTATAATCCTAGTGCTCTTGGGAGGCTGAAAAGGGAGGATTGCTTGAGTTTAGGAGATACAGATTAGCCTGAGCAAGAGCAAGGTCCCATCTCTACTAAAGATAGTAAAAATTAGCCAGGGTTGGGTGTGTGCCTGTAGTCCCAGCTGCTGGGAAGGCAGAAAAGCATGTAAATTTACATGCTATATATTAATATCCATTCATAATATATGTATACATGTATGATACATTATATAATATATAATGAAATAGCCTGTAATGACAGTGTTTATTGTTTTTAAATAAAAACTTGCCATTTAATAGAAATACCAGTTTATCACTAACTCAAGTTTATTATTGCCGTTCTAGATATTTGGTGAGTACATAATTATATAGCCTTCCTTATTTGTTATTCTTTGTGGATTCTAGTTCTGCTGCTTAACAATATTAAGACACATTTTAACTAGCAAATGGCTTCCTTTCATGGAGCTGACAAAGGCAGCTTGAACTTTCAAGGACCTGCCCCTTTTTCTTCTGTATAAAATTCACCTTTATAGGTTCTTCTCCCAGGGTTGCCAAATGTGGCAAATAAAAATACAGGAAATCATTATCCTGGTTCCAAATATTGGTTCCATAAAACATTTGGGGCATACTTATACCTAAAATGTTGCAGCTTTCAAATTATTATCAATATGATCTTTTCATACTCCGAGGACATTGGCGTCTTAGTGGAAAGCCCAAAGAAGTCACCCTTTACATAGGCTGATATATAATTATTTGAAAAGAGACCTTCAAGGGAAGGGAAAGGAAAAGGGAGTAAATTTTCAGGTGTTTCAACTAGTGTGGAGCCTGAACATATGTGTCTGTGCTAACTGATAAAATGTCCTAAGGGGACGTAATAGATGAAAGAGCATCTGAAACAATTGGGCCCAGAAAAGAACCCATCCGGGCTTGGCAGAGCTCTTGCCCTTTGGACAGCCCTGAGCGTTCATGGTGGGGCTGGTCAGGAGGCCGTGGATCTGGCTGGCCCCTGTTAAATGCTTTTTGTTAGTGACACATAATGGTTACAAATAAAATTTACAAGGCGTAGGTGCAAAATAGCTTCAGTATAAATTTGGTAAGAATTCACAGATACCATGGTGCCATAGAGTTTGTTGACCTATTGTCAGAATTGTGAAAAAGAATAATTTTTTCCTCTTCATATGTCTACCTGATACTCCTAGGAAGCATGTCTTTCCTAACACAGTGAACCTTATCTTGTGCAGTGCTCCCTAGGCTCAGGATTTAGCAGCCTTGGGAATATTGAAAAAAGCAAAAGGTATTTCTGTGCTGTGGTTACCAAAACACAGCTCAGAAGCGATTGGTTTCAGTAAAATGGGAACTCCATCCACAATTATATATATATATATATCTGGAGTAACTGGAAACATATTGAAACAGCTGAAACAATCTGAAAACATAATAAATCAATTAGGTTCTGATTATCACAGGAGGAGAGTATTCTTAATAGATCACTCTGGGATATTAACAGTTATTCATGAGACTATGCTAATCTCTTGAGATTTATACTTTAGAAGACAGCGATCTTCTCCCACCTGGGCTTTAACTGCTGAGGAATAAATTCGATGAACAATTGTTCTGAATAATGTGCCATTTTGCATGTGCTTATGAACCACTGTAACATTAGAACTGAAGTCAAGGAGAAAAAGTAATAAAGTAATATTTGTGAGTGCTAAATACATATTGAGCACTTTTCATGTGCCAGATATTGTTCCAAATATTATTTACTTATTAATTTATTTCACCCTTTCATCAAGTTTATGGGATTAAGTATTCTTTTCTTCCTAATGCTACCATTACTTATTATCATTGCTGTTATGACATTTGCTTCATATCTGTGGTAATCGAGGCAGAGAGAGGTTAAATAACTTCCCAAGAGGACACAGTTAAGAAGTAGCAGAGTCGAGGTTCATACCTAGTAGACAGGATGTAGAGTTTATGCTCATGAGAATTTGATACAACTACCAAATTACAGATGAAAGACCAATGAAGAGAATGAAACTGACAGCTACTATTTTAAGAGGATCTAATACATGCCCACCTAGGAGAAAAACTCAATTAAAGCTGGGGGGAGGGGAGAAAGAGGACTGGTGTGCTCCCACTTAACGGGCATGATGTAAGGCACACCTTTTGGTACTCTAAGAGAGACTCCGCTTAACAAATGCTAATATTGTAAACTAGTTGTTTGTACCCTCACATTAACCTGGAAAAAAAAAATTAAGGAAAAAAGAAGTGGGTTGCATAGGGATTTATTTATATGAATCGCTAATGGTTGCTTCTTTTTAGAAATGGTTAAAAGGAGAAGAGTAAAGTAGCAATATGAGTAGTGAAGTGCTTAGCGATTTGGCGTAAGTGTTAATGAACTTAGTCATGATGGCCGGGCTTGGTGGCTCCTGCCTGTAATCCTAGCCCTCCGGGAGGCCCAGATGTGTAAGGGGGGGGAGAGATTGCTTGAGCTCAGGAGTTCAAGATGAGCCTGAGCAAGAGTGAGGCTCTCATCTTTACTATGAAAAAAAAAATGTAGTGGGGCACTGTGGCTGGTGCCTGTAGTCCTAGCTACTGGAAATAGGATTTCTTGAGCCCAAGAGTTTGAGGTTGCTGTGATGCCACAGAGCTCTACCCAGGGAGAGTGAGATGTGAGACTCTATCTCAAAAAAAAAAAAAAAAAGAACTTTGTGAAGATGCCAGAATGAAGGCTTTGTGAAGAGTGAACAGAACTCAGTATATTGCGCCCAAACCCTTCCCAGGGCATTCTCAGCCTCCCTGCTCTGTCTGGCAAGGGGTCTAAGCACATGCCGCCTTCTCCTGTGCTGGTCAACAACAAAGCTTTCCCTCCTTTACAGCAGTGATTCTCAACTGCTGTGTGTCAGAGGATCTTAGGTGTACTGTAAAATTTTCAAAAATCATTAATTAAATTACTTTCAAGAAAATTCAAAGCACAGTAAATACAGGGTCAACATAAAGTTTGTGAGCAATTCGAGATGGTTTAACATAGTCAATGGCACACGGATCCTGTATATTCCAGGTGTTATGTCCACCCTGTATATTCTTTTTTTTTTTTTTACTTTTTTTCGATCAACATAATTTTAGTGTGCCACAGAAGTTTAACTATAGTTTGAAGTATACAGTGAGATAAAAAAGGTTGCAAAACACTGCTTTGGGGTCCAGAGGTTTGTGTTAGTGGTCTACAAAGCGGATTTCCAAAATTATCTGGGCAGATGAAGAGCACATTACAACTGCTACAAAAGACGAGGCAGCATCACTGAAGGCTTGAAGAAATAAGTATTAGAACAGAATTCTCGGGTGTGACACCTGCTATGCATAATGTGAAAATGCAGATTTAACTCACCTTTGAGGTTGCAGCTCTGATAGTCATTAAAACCAAGTATTAAAATAAATTGAAGTTAGATCTATACCTTTGGATTGCTGTATTTAAAGTATAATCAATATTTCATTTAAAAAATGAAATGCTAATATTTTAGTGAGGATCATATTGAACTACTTTAAATATTGTTATTTCATCTTTTATTCTTTAAACTTATATTTAAAGTATGTTTTATAATAGACATTGTGTATATATATTTAAAATAATGTAATAAAATAATAGTAAATTAGTAAATGTATACACATTTCAAAATGTAACTGCACATTTACAGAGGTTTATACTTTTTTTACTGATGTGGTTTCACTAAGAAAAGCTTGAAGACCATTTTCTTATATGGTATGCCAATTTAAAAAATATTGTTTCTTGGGGGGTTGGGTGGGCATTGTGGCAGGCACCTGTAGTCCCAGCTATGCAGGAGGCTGAGGCAGGAGGATGGCTTGAGCCCAGGAGTTAGAGGTTGCAGTAAGCTAGCCTGAGGCCATGGCACTCCAGCCCAGGTGACAGAATCAAATTCTGTCTCAGAAAAAATACATACATAAAATAAAAATTTTATAGGGGCTAAATTCATATTAGCAAAAATACTTGCTCTTTTTTATTCAATAGATTTAGGGGGTACAAATATTTTTTTTTTTTTTGGTCAAATGGATGAATTATATAATGCTGAAGCCAAAGCTTTCAGTGTAGTTTTAAGAAAGAAACAGGTGGTTCGGCACTTGTGGCTCAAGCAGGTAAGCCGCCAGCCACATACACCTGAGCTGGCTGGTTCGAATCCAGCCCCAACCAAACGATTGACGGCTGCAACCAAAAATTAGCCAGGCTTTGTGACGGGTGCCTGTAGTCCCAGTTACTTGGGAGGCAAAGGCAGGAGAATTTGCTTGAGCCCAGGAGTTGGAGGTTGCTGTGAGCTGTGATGCCATAGCACTCTACTCAGGGCGACAGATTGAGGCTCTGTCTCAAAAAAAAAAAAAAATAAAAAAATAAATAAAATAAAAAGGAATGGGGGCATCTTCGAAAAAAATAGAATAAGTGGACTTTATAGCTACATTCATAGATTCAAATTCCAGTTCTCAAACTTTCTAAATGAGCAATTTACGTAATTTTTTTTTTTTTTTTTTTGTAGAGACAGAGTCTCACTGTACTGCCCTTGGTAGAGTGCCGAGGTGTCACACGGCTCACAGCAACCTCTAACTCTTGGGCTTACGAGATTCTCTTGCCTCAGCCTCCCGAGCAGCTGGGACTACAGGCGCCCGCCACAACGCCCGGCTATTTTTTTGTTGCAGTTTGGCCGGGGCTGCGTTTGAACCCGCCACCCTCGGCATATGGGGCCGGCAACCTACTCACTGAACCACAGGCGCCGCCCAATTTACGTAATTCTTGTATCTTACATTCCTAGCATATAAAACATGGATATAATACTAGTACTTTTCTCATAGGGATGTTCTGTGTATTAAATTACATGATTAATGTGAAGTACTCAGAAGAGTGCCCCATATTTAAATTCTCAACAAACATCAATTTATTCACTAATGGTTATGGCATTCGTATAGAATTATATTCTTCCAAATTTTCTTTAAGACTTGAAGTGTCCAAAACTACATATGATGTATATATTCATCAGCTGGGTAAACATTATTTTGTCACATAGTTTCACAGGACCTGTAAATAGCACCTTAAAATATCAGAGCTTATATGTGTTATTTGTCAGGCTTTATGTTTGGGCAGTATCATCTTAATGTAAAACAGAGCATTAGTTTTCACTCTCAGGACTGTCCTCTGAAATAATATCAGCATAATAAACATTGAAAAGGATACAATTCAAGAGTAAGTCAAGCATTTATCATTCGTGTAAACAGTTCTTCATTTCTGTTGGAACTTCCTTCAGATAGAATTGTAATTTATAGGTCAAAAATTGGGCTATGTTTAAGAAGTTTATATAAAAGAAGGGAATTAATTTATTTCAAAGGGTGACCCATAGAGTAACTCATATATGAGACACATCCCTATTGAATCCAACATGATATTCCGGGATATTTTATGGAGTGGGGAGCTGCCTTTTCTTACATTACTCTAGTACAGATCAGGGGTCATATAATGTTTTCTGTAAAGGTCCAGATAGTCAATATTGGAGGTTTTAGAGGCATATGGTCTTCGTATCAACTACTCTACCCTGCTGTACTATTAAAGCAGCTTTAGACAATACATAAACAAATAATTATGCTGTATCCCAATAAACCATTATTTAGAAAGATAAGCCTTGGCCATTGCTGACTCCTGGTCTAGAATCCTAGGACCAACGGTGTGATCTTTTTTCTCTTTTATTCAGTTATATATTTTTAAGATCTAGAACAATGTCTGGCATATAAAAGATGCTCAGTAAACATTTGTTGAATGAATAAAAGGGTAAAGGATGGATTGTATATTCAAATCCCACACACCTTGAACAGTCTATCTAAAGGAGTATCCAACCATTAACATGATTAAATATTTTTAAAAATTACATTTTTGTTTTGTCTTATATCTTGATTTTTGACACAAAACTATATTATTAGAAATAGATAATTTGTACAATAAATAAACCAATAGAGATTGCGAGACATATCTTAAATTATCAAAATGTAATGGCCCTCAGGAATAATGTTGAGTAAAGGGAAAGGGTTAAGGTATCCTTTTTTATTTTGCTGATGGATGCCATGAGGAATCTTCAATATTTTGCATCCAATAGAAACTACAAATTTATGATTTTATGATGCACATTCATTAATCTAAATGTGGTGGACAAGTGGGCTGTAACAAAAGTCTTAATCACCAGCAAGTTGGCAGAAAACTTCCTCATTTCATGCTAATCATTGCTCTGTTTTATATGGCTAAAATCCCACTCTAACTGACAATCATTTTAGACATTAAAAGAGTATTCACACTTCATATTTTATGTTTCCCTTAGGAATATTTTAATGCCTGAATTCTTTCAGTGTTTGAAAGAAAAATTTACTAGTCTTGAAAACAGAATCAAAAGGAGAAGAAAATTGGAAATTTGTAAACATAAAGGATATAAAGTGATCCCCTTGGACGTAGGTCATAGGCTTATTTTTATAATTGGGTTTAACTGTAAGTTGTTGTAAACCATGGAAAGGTTATGGTAAAGGAACAAAAGTGACAAAACTATATGCAAAGAGCATTTACAACAATTGTTCCATTTAGTGTGACAACAAAAAGTGTGTGATGAAGTCCTTTTGTTAGGATATAAGCAAGGAAAAATATTTTTATATATACTTACAGCATAAAATGAGGGTAAAGGTAAGTAAGAATGAAAAACTTTAAGTTTATCAAATTATAAACTTTGTTTATAAAAATTATGTGAATTCATAAATTGTTTGCTTAGCATCTACAATTTAACTTGTAACCTAATCATATATATCCTTATATTAATCTGAAATTAAAAAGGAAGTTAATTTATCAGAAAGACACCTGCACTCTAATTTTTATTGCACAATTCATAATTGCAAAGCTGTCGAATCAACCCACGTGCCCCTCAATTTATAAGTGAATTTACAAAGTGCAGTAAAAACCTACCTAACAGGTGCAGTGAACACTGTTTGGGTGGTAGGCACACTGATAGTCCTGACTCAAGAATTACAAAAGCAATCCATGCATTCCAAAACATTAGTAACCCTGTAATATTGTGAAATTAAAGAAAAAAAGAATCTAACAGCACACATTTTCTTTTCTAAAGAAAATACATCTACAAATTATAAGTGTGAATGAAGGATAATTAAAAATAAACACTAATCTCACCTTTCAGCATTTTCTCTATGGGAAAAATGAAACAATGAATTTGATCAATGGTGATATAAAATATAGAGTATTGGGAGTTACTTACTGATGAATTTCAACTGAAAGAAGAGCAAATGTTCAGATTATCTGCATTCCATGTATCGATCAATATTCTGATACATTCAGGACTTTAAGTAGGATGTTTTGTTAGTTGTTAAAAATTCTTGGCAGGTATTTAAGGTAAAACAATACGAAATGAGAAGAGAGATATTTATAGTAGACACGACTTCGCCCATTTTCAACAGGATAAAGTAAGACATTTTTCACACCTCACTACGTACATTTTTGGGTTTTTTTGTGGCAGAGTCTCTCTCTTGCCCTGGGTAGAGTGACATGGAGACAGCTCACAGCAACCTCAAACTCCTCTTGCCTCAGCCTACCAAGTAGCTAGAACTACAGGTGCCCACCAAACACCCCACTAGTTTTTCTATTTTTGGTAGAAATGGGGTCTCATTCTTGCTGAACTCCTGAACTCAGGTGATCCACCCTCCTTGGCCTCCCAAAGTGCTAGGATCACAGGTGTGAGCCACTGCACCTTGCTTACTACTGCACCTGGCTTACTAAGTACATTTTTAAAAGTTGAAAGTTTATGTATCGTTTTTAGAAGGTCTGAAAGTGCTAAGTTTCTCAAAACTCATCCTGAAACCATTTCTGGAAATGAGGATGTAAGAGTAAGCTTTTCACAGACCTACCAAAGATCTACACCCTTCAACCTTTTAATGTGTGGTGGGGAAACAGCTGAGTGAGAACTCTGGAAGGCTGAGCTTGCCTGTGTTAGTCAAGTTCTCTAAGCCTTAGTTTTCACTCATTTACAATACAGATATTATGATAGCTCTTACCCCTCAAAATCATTAACTCTAATGATTAAAAGCTGTGCCCTGACACTGACCAACTGGACTCTCTTTTTTGATCAGATGCTTGCAGGGGGCATATTTTTTTTTTGTATCAGGAGGTATTTAACGTATTCCCTCCTAGGGAAACCCTGAGACTGGATGGGGTAATGTTCTCCTAGGAGAACAAGAAATCCAGACAACCACACAGACAGTCCGTTCTCTCAGAATGAGTAATTAATTCTATTTTGGCAGGGCATGTTAAAGGGAGCAGAGGGAGATGAGAAACAATCACAGGGAAGTTTATTTATTTTATTTTTAATTAATTATTAAATCATAAATGCATAGATCATGTATATATTAACGCATTTATGGGGTACAATGTGCTGATTTCATATAGAATTAGGAGTGCTTACATCACACTGGTTAATATATACCTCATCTTGTTTACTTAATGATTGTGTTAAGACATTTATACTCTGCACTTAATAGATCCGACATGTACCCTTGCATTATGCACCATAGGTGTGAAGTTTAAGTATCTTCAGATGTGTAGAACCAGGGCCCTGTGAATGGTGGTCAAAACTATTTCAAGGAAAGGCAGATCAGCTTGGGCAAAAATATCGTGTTACCCTCATAGGGTGATGAGAGTCCAGAGATGGTCCAAAAATGTACTTTGCTCTTACACAAGTTTTAGGACTTTTACAAATTCTTAGTCTATAGAAACTTGAAGGATTTATCTGTTAGCTAAAAAAGAATGCACATAATTGGCTTTAGTGTAATCAGTTATTTTCAAGGAATTGGTCCACGTTTTAAAAATGTTAAAAACAGCACAACCCCTCTACGCTTTCTGAAGTAGATGAGTCAAAATCACAGTATTAATGCTATAGCGTGAAAACCTAGTAAAACACCAACCTTTACCAAATGTCGCTACTATTTTTATTTTCACATATTAAAGATGCTTCTGTGGGGAGTAATGAGATACATTAAAAGTGTTTTGTAAAGATAAAATGACTATTCAAATGTAAAGTGAATAATAATTCTAATGACTTTCAATAATTCTAAAGACTATCAAAAACCAGCATCCATAGTTTTTCCCTTTCATCATATCATTATGTAACAGTCCTCACTGTAAGGCGATATTTACAAGGAAAGACTAGTGATGGACTTCATCTTAAACCAATTACTTCTAATTAGGCTTGAGAGATCTAAGGGATTTTTAAAAATATCTTTTAAACATCTAATTTCTATGAGATTATGCAATTTTTATAGAATTTTCTAATATGAATCCCAAGCATATGATGTTTGAATATATTCCCAGAAAGAATACAACTCCGGGCCCAGCACACCTGTAATTGTAGCACTCTGGGAGGCTCAGATGGGCAAATTCAGTGGTTCTCAACCTTCCTAATGCCGCAATGTATTTTCATTGTTACAAAGGAGTTGTGACCCACAGGTTGAGAACCGCTGGGCTAATTGCTTGAGCTCAGGAGTTGAGGAGTTGATGGATTGAGCACAAGAATTTGAGGTTCCTGTGAGCTATGATGATGCCACAGCACTCAACCCCCAGGGTGATAGAGTGAGACTCTGTCACAAAAAAAAAAAAATATATATATATATATATATACACACAACTTTCACATACAAGTAAAGAACATGTCGAGAACTACCAATGCATTATTTATATTGTTTTCTAAAAGAATTCTACTTTTTCTTATTTAAAATTCTATGTATCTATTGTTTTGAGGTCAGAATAATAAGACAAAAATGGCAAAATATTAGACATTTATTAATATATAGTAAGGATAAAGGTTATCAAGTGTCTTGAACCACAGACGTCACCAAAAGATGTCCCTAACAAATATGATGACATTAAATTAAAATATTGCTGCTGCCATTGATAACATTTAAAATTACAACAGGTTGTACTTCTAAAATAACTTTGACATAGTCATCAAAAGTGACAAAACTATGATTTAAATTATTTTTCATATATTTATGCTTTTTGTAAACAACCACATAACATATGCCTATTCAAGATATCTAACACCCAGGTCTAAATTAGTGGCTCCAATGAAGAGAAGTGGGGATATGACGCTTATAAATGTCTTACAATGCACAGAACAGCCTCCACAGCAAAGATTAGGGCCTAAGCGTCAACTGGGCCACGGTTGTAAATCCTAGTCTGTCCTAACTCTTCTTCTTGACTAATGTATTCTGATCCAGCCCCTTAAAACCTCAGAAGATAATGATATCTCATGTTGGAAAGAATGTCAGTAAAAGGACGTTCTCATGTATTGCTAGCAGAAATATAAATTGAATTAATTACTTTGAAGGATAATTTGTAAGTTTTAAAATCTTAAGTACTTCCTAATGAGTTTATAAAATAGATATATGCAGCTATATGGGAACACAGAATCTTTGTGCAGTATTATTTGTAATGGGTACAATTTGGAAACAAATATTCAATCATAATGAAGTAGTTTAATAAATCAGAGCATAGTCATAATATGCAATGACAAAAAAATGGTAGAACTGGATATTCTAACAAAGAAGGGTGGATATTACAAATTGCAAGTTACAATTTCGATTTCTAAAAACTGTAATCAAATACACACACAGGCATAGTTCTGGGAGGATACAGAGTTTGTATTAAGAAAAAGAGTCAGTGGAACCTGAGGCTCAAAAGAGTAGGGGGCTGGCCCCATTTGCCCATTTGCCGGAGGTGGCAGGTTCAAACCCAGCCCCGGCCAAAAACTGCAAAAAAAAAAAAAAAAAAAGAAAAAAAAGAAAAAGAAAAAGACTAGGCGTGGAGACTGTGTAGAATGGAATGTTCATTTTTATTTTATACAGTCTTGTAATATTTGTGTTTCTACTAATTTTCAGCAATTTGCATAATTAAAAATATAAGAATATATTATATAGTAAATATATAGAGACATGGTGCATCTTGTGAAGGTTTTGCAAAAAATTCATTTCAGCAGGGTATTTCCTGGCAGAAGGGAATGAAGAGATTGTAGGCATAGGACTATTAGATTTGCAGTATAGGTTACCACAAACAAATGAGTGGCGCTCTGGGCAGACCTCAGAAGAAGTTAACATTAGTGATCTAACAATACACAATTATAAGAGTTTTTATTTAAATTCAAATGGAAAAGAAAATGCCCTATTTGGACACAGCTTAATTAGCATTTGCCTAAATCAGGCAAATTCTATTCTTCAATACTGAACGTGTGCATGGGAGACTTCAATTTCTATTTAAAAGTTAAATTATTTTCGCAAACTCTTTATATTTGTGCACTTGAATCTAATCACTTGCATGGTATTAGTTGAAAGAATTCCACATGAAAGATTATAAATGTTGAAGAAGGAAATAAATTATGGAAATTATCTTCCGTTTGCAGCTTTCTTTACAAAGATTTAGAAGCCTCTTTCTTGGACGGCTCCATCTTTGAAAAGCGTGGCAACGCCTTTTCAAGTACAGTCAGACTTAACATTTTAAGTGCAGTGAATCGTAGATACAATCAGTGGGGTCACTGGTTCATATTTCAGAATTCTAAGAAATCCTTAATATTAACGAGCTAACACCTACAGGAATACTTTTATATATGATCAATGCAGAAAATGTTGCAGTTCAAATACCTAGTAGCTAACACTTACCAGAGTAGATTAAAAGCTTGAATGTTTGTTTGATACCACATACCTAGGGGTAGGAAAAGCGACTAGTGCTGAACTAATTCAGATCTTCTCATTTATATGCTGTCTCAGAGGCATTTTATATCGTAATCCTAAACCAGGCAGGCCCCAGGGCCCCATTCACAAAAACAAGCAAATAGCCTTGTTATAGTCCTCACTCTATAAGTTTCTACTTGGTAGATGAAATGTGGGATCCCATATAAGAGTGAAAGTGATTTCAAGTTGCTCCAGATTTCTTCTCTGGAGCAGAAGTATTCCTAGATTTGTTAAGAGAAGGCCACGAAAACAACCTTAGCCCTTAATTAAGCCTATAAAATATTGACCCTAATTATTTAAGTATGTTTTCTGGAAATAGCTACTATTTATTAAGTTTCTATTGCTTTTCTTTGCTTTAATATATTCTATTTCATATTTCTTTTGTTTTATTTTAGTTAAATGTTTTTTTCTGGCACAGTTCACTAGAGACGTTTAACCAATTTTATATATTAACAGGCATGCCTATTATTAATCATATCTTGCTATAAATAAATGCTGTCACATATTCACACTAATATATACTAAAAAATCAGGATCTGTACATACACACAACACACACACACAAACTGACCATGCACACTTTCCCTTGCATCTCATATAATCTCTTGCTGTGAAAATCAAGGTGTAAAAAATTGTTCTCTGAATTTTTAACATAAAAGGTACAGGAAAGCCATGATGGTCCTACAAATTACTGTGCATTTCCCTTTTTTAGGTGGTAGGAATAGACTTTTGGAAAATTTCTTGTTTTTATCAGAGTCTTGTCGTGTAAGGCTGGCGCTATTACCTTCATTTGTATATTAGGAATCCAGGGCACAGGACACTCAGAGGTTAAGAAAGTTTACATGGTCTTTCTTGTTGCCTCATTTAAATCAAGAAACGCAGAGCTCTGTGATTATTTGTATGGGAGAAGAATAGGGCAGTGCACACAGAAAATTACTGTGTACAACAAAAGAGAACATTGAAAGTATTGTATAGGGTTAGAATCAAAGTTATACAGTGGCACATTGGAGAAAGAGATTAGTTACAAACCTGGAAAGGTTTTCAGAACTCTATCTCTTAATTAATGATGAGATTTCAGGCAACAGAATTTCATATAAGTTGCCCCGGGTAGAATGTGTGGTGTTATAGCTCACAGCAACCTCTAACTCTTGGGCTCAAGTGATCCTCTTGCCTCAGCTAGTTTTGCTAGTTTTAGTAGAGACCGAGTCTCACTCCTGTTCAGGCTGATCTTGAACTTCTGAGCTCAGGCGATGCTCCTGGCTCAGCCTCCCAGAATGCTAGGATTATAGGTGTGAGCTACTGTGCTCCTGGCAGGCAATGGATTTTGATTCATGACGATGAGTTCCAGCTGGGGGACTTCCCAGCTCTTGAGCTAGCTGGGTCATTATTCTATGTCTCAATTTATCCTACTTCAAAATAAAATAAAACCCACACACGTACATAGACAGACAGACATTACTGACTTCTTTAAAGGATTAGATTAAATGTGCTTATACATGAAGAATTTTGAATTCCCACCAGAAATACCTTGGATTAGCATTAACATTCTTATTGTTATTATTAACAGTTCCTATTATCTGAACTGAGTCTGACTCTGAATTCATTTAATTCTCGATAGATTAAAATGAAATGGGAGAGAAGGGCAGCAGAAGATAGGTCAGAAGGCAATTGCAAAAAAGGCAACGTAACACGAAAAGTGGGTTTAGATTAACACAAGAAAAAGTTTCAAGTTCTTATCCAACGTTTACCTGCAGACTTAATAGGACTGGGCCAGTCACTTAACATTTTGAATCAGATTCTACATTTCTTTAACCATAAAATGAGATAATAAAAATGTGATAAATTTTTTGAGTATTCAGAATGAACTACGTGTTTCTTTTTTCTTCTCTTTCTTTCTTTCTTTTTTTTTTTTGAGACAGAGTCTCACTCTGTTGCTCTCAGTAAAGTGCCATGACTTCATCACGGCTCACAGCAACCCGAAACTCTTGGCCTCAAGTGATTCTCTTGCCTCAGTCTCCCATGTAGCTGGGACTACAGACATCTGCCACAATGCCCAGCAATTTTTTAGAGACAGGGTCTTGCTCTTGCTCAGGCTGGGCTCAAACTCCTGAGCTCAAGCGATCCTCTTGCCTCAGCTTCCTGAGTAGCTGGGACTACAGGCGTCTACCACAACGCCTGGCTATTTTATTGTTGCAGTTGTCATTGTTGTTTAGCTGGCCTGGGCCAGGGACAAACCACCACCCTCAGTGCATGTGGCCGGTGATGTAACTGCTGTGCTATGGGCACTGAGCCTGACTATACATTTTCTTTCTTTTTTTTTTTTTGTAGAGACAGAGTCTCACTGTACCACCCTCGGTAGAGTGCCGTGGCGTCACACGGCTCACAGCAACCTCTAACTCTTGGGCTTACCTGATTCTCTTGTCTCAGCCTCCCGAGTAGCTGGGACTACAGGCGCCCGCCACAACGCCCGGCTATATACATTTTGTCACCTGTTTTGTCTTGCTTTCTTCCCTTTGATACCATAGCAGGCAGAGAATGATTCTCATATTTTCTTTGTGTTCCCATCATGTCCAGAGCACCAAATTAACATACGGAATCTAACTGCATGACCAGGTATCCCCACCTACCAGAACATTTCCAAGCACAGTTGATGATTTTCCAATTGATGTGTCATTGCTATCCCCACAATGGCAAGTGGTGATTGATTTAGAGCATCTGAAGTCAGTTTAGAGAGGTATTTCTATTTGGTGAAGTGGAAGTTTTTGTATTATAAAAAGGAATTTTTTTTTTTCTGCAGACACTCCCATAGTTTTTAAGTAACTTGCAATTTTAGAAAAATTTGGTCTTTACTTGTTTTTCCATTCTATAAACTTGTAGTTACATATGTTTGTGTCTATAAGTCAGGGCCGAGTGCTGGTCCTGAGACACTGCATCAACATGACTAAGGCTCCAATTCTGCCCGTGGAGGCTGGGAGGGTCCCACCCCTGTTGATGAGGGGAGAGTGTCATGATATCACTTAGCTCTTATTCCTGGTAGCAGTTTGGTTTGAGAAGGTATCAGCTTAGATGGTAAATATTGTTCACTTGGTGTTCACTGAATTTCATTTTCATCTTGGTCCCTTTAATTCTTCAAAGAAGAATGGCCGTGTCTCCATGAAAACCATTCTCTTCCTGACCTGGGAAGTGTGACAGCTTCTTTCCCCTTCTCTGATGTTTCTGTGCTTGCAGTGCAGCTGAAGCCTTCCCGTGTGCCTCCAGCACTTTATTCTTAGGCACACGACAGGGGGATCTCTTCCTTCCCTGCTGTGCGGGAATATGGCAGTAAACACAGGTAGACTGCAGGGAATTCCAGAGAAAAGTAGGTGCTAGTCTCAAGGTTCACATTTGGCCCCAAATCAGGGGATAGATGTCAAACTCTCCTAAAAATGTTTCTCAGCACACTCTGCTTTCCTTATATATCTTATAGACATGAAAATTCTACCCTCACACTAGTGATCTGGGATCAGGATGGAATTATTTTTGGTTTCATATTCTGGATACTTTGGAGTACTCCAGATCTCGTCCTCAGGGGATAAGGTAGACCCACCTTCTACACTCATGGACAGGGACAAGAAAAGCTTCCCATAGGGGACATCGCACTCCCCAAAGGCCACGGACTCCTGGCTCGAGCTAGCGCCATGTGAGTTTCCTTCTGCTGTCCTCTTGCTGGGCTATGGCTGCCCCTTCTGTCCCTTTGTAAGACTCATGGGAGGAGTCAGGCCCAGACTGCTAGAGGCTCTTTTTTAAATGTTTGGTGCCTAATATCTCTGTCACTTATCTTTAAACTAGGTACTGTTCTGGGGTAACAGGAAAAGTGTCACTTAACATTTTATTATACAGAACAAAAGTAACTAGAGTAAATTAATTCACTTTGATTCATTAATTAAATTTTTTAGTATTTTAAAAGATACTATATAATAAACAGTATTTAATTTTAGAGTAAAGCTGAAATGCCTCACCCATTTTTTTTTTTTTTTTAAGTAGCCTAACACTCTGGTTAATCTGGGAATGTTTATCATACTGAAAACTACAGAAGATAAATTGGTTTACTAATTCCAGACTAAAACAGTGTGTTCATTTAGACTTCTAGGAAAGTTTGCAGGACTCATTTTTAGGTAAAGCCATGTAAAGTCTCTGTACCTTACTACAAGATAATTCAAATTAGCCTTACATAAGCAACTTTAAAAAAGGATTTCAGAGAATACTTTCCCTTTCATATTTTAGAGAAATATGCTGCTGTTTTTTTTCTGTCTCTGTATAATTGTGAGTCTGCTACTTTTCATTTAAACTTTGAGAATCTTCGCTCCACAGAACTCTCACGTGTATGGAACAGTATCAGAGAATGTTCACTCTGTACCGAGGACATCTGTAAAATTAGAATATGCAGACTGCATCTTTGCACAAAATCGTCACATCAGGGCAACCCAGGAGACTGTGAATGGGACAACATTCAGTTTGTGTTCTTATGTGGAGTGAAAATTTTATAGTTATAAGAAATTAATTCAAATTGTTTTAGCTGAGATGTAGCCAATGGCTTTTCCTTTTTGAAACACTGTGGGATTCACTGTGAGAATTAGAAACAGTTTTCTATAATGATTAGGAAATATAGTTTCTGAATGCACTTGATTTCACCCAGACCATTAAAAAATAAAGCTTGATGAAAATTCTCTGCTTTGCATTTCAAGTATTTCTCCCTTTAGCAGCTCTCTCGTAACCACAAAAATACTCAAGAGAAAAGAGTGCGAGAGAAAAAGAAATTCGAAGAAGATGGCTAGCTTATGGTCCAAACATATGGAACAAAGTTGCCCAGAATATTGTCACAACTCCTCTAGGGAACATTTGTTCCACACCAGAGTTTTGTCAGACCTCCCAGATTCATTGACAGACTATTATATTCAGAATGGCTGTTGAGAACTTTCAACACGTAGAAATGTTCTTGAGACATATAAAAATGTCTTTATTTAGAATGGAACCTGCAATATCTGCCAAATTTGTAGGTTTGAAATGACTTCCAATATGAATTAAAAGGCCTCTTCCTTGCTGAAATAGGACTATCAAGACCTGACTTGTCTGTACATGAGAAATAGTGGGTTCTTGTCTCTGACGTCGCAATTTAGTTTAAAATCACTGTATGATGACAGGGTACATAAAGACGACAAAACCATAAAGATGACAGTCTAATCTTCAAAGATGACTGATCATCGATAAAAGATTAAATAACGTAAACATCTGAACACCAGATTATCAGTTGGCTGGCACATTCTCAGTAGTGAAGTAGGTTGAGATATTCCTGATAAGTGAAAAATGCTTTTTCCTCTGTGCTATGCAGAAATCTATCCTCTTATGGAAGGGGTAAATGAGTTGTAATACCTTTGAATTTACAAGACACATATATCTTTTTCTCCATCACTATATATATATATGTATATATATAATGAGAATAAATGATATACTGTAAAGTTGTCAAAATTATTTGTTGTTTAGATTAACCCCTGGGAATTTTAAGCATCCTTTAGCCACCACCTTTTTAAATTCTAATAACAATTTCATACATACGTACAAGAATGATTAGACATGCTGGTCCAATAAAACTCCAAATAAAGTTGTTTTCGGTGCTAAGCCAACATCTGAAAAGTAAATAATAGATAAAATCAAAGAATATGTTCATAGGTACCTTTAACAAAGTAAAATCTCAAAGGCATGCAAACCATATTCAGAATTGCATTCCAAATGCTCATGAAATCGTCTTAACTTACACTTTGGTGGTGCCATAATATCTGTATCCTAATGCTGCTGAAAATCCAACCACCACAGCTGGGCTGAGATAGCCAAAGATATAAAAATTCTTATGCAAAAATCCCTTGTTGTAGATGACTCCCACCACGATGAGATAGAGGTGTATGCCTTCAATGCACATCCACGCAAAGGCAGCTAAAAAGAAGTAGTGTAGCAGCCCAGCAATGATTGAGCAGAAGAGCTAAAAAGCAAAGCAAAGAAACCACTGGCAATGTCCACTTTAAAATTATTGTAACATCAAATCTCAACTTTCTCCAAAAATTATCAAACTTTTTTTGTAATAGTTGGTCACACTGAAATATCTCTGGCATGTTAGTTTTTGAGGAGGTGCTAATTCTAGCTGAGTTAAATGAACTGTGTGCCATCAACGTGAAGCATTAACCAATCCTGCGATAGAATGAAGTTACTGTCCTTGTTCTGAGATTTATTCTTTTTACACACTTATGCCATGTGACAAATCATGGATTATTCACATGTAAACCCCGGTATATTGGTGAGAATGTTTTGAGTTGATTTCTGTTTTCGAGGTGCCTTCCTTTATTTAATTCATGCTCAATGAATGAAAATTACTGATTATAGTGTGCTCAACCAAACAAAAATAAATGTCTTGATTAGGTGACAATATAAAATTCACCAGACAAATGATATATTTTACTGAAATATCCATTATAGAATCACTTGTAATATTATCAAGGAAATATGAGATAGCTTTCAGTTAAACATTATTTATCAGTATTTACTTCACATCTAGAATTGAAGTTAAGATTGTAAGAAATAACAGAAAAAAGAGTAGTTACATGCCCCTGTAGGATAGAGCTAACAACCCGTGTCACCACTGGGATCACATAATACACACTTACATGCCTATCCCACTCATTAAAACAAATAATTCAAGGCTAATAAGATTAACTTCTGAAGTACGTTGGAGAGTTCTATATAAGGTTGGGAAAACAGTGTGATTACTGGCAATTAAAATCTGGGAAGTGAGATTTCAGATGAGTCTTGAAAATGGGAAGAATGGACTCGCTGAGCGAGAGAGTTGCAAATCAGCACAATGAAGAATCGTTTTGGAGGGAAGACGACGCTGGGCGGCCTGGGAAGGAGGAACTAGGCATCAGGGGACAGGGGAGGCAAGTGCGAAACACAGGAACAGAGGAGTCTGTATCCAAGTGCGTATTATTTAAAATAGATGCTTTGCAGCACCTGCTTCACCATAAAACCTTGATGACTGATTGTTAGTGTCAGTCTTTGAAAAATTCCTGAAGAATGGAAATATGGAGGCAGAGCCTTGTTCTGTGGTCCTGAGAATACCCTTCCTCAATCTCTGACTGCAAGGAGTGCAATTGCCGGGAAGCTCCAGCTGTAGGGCTGTGAAATCTCTTACTGGGTCCACACTGCCCCCAGCCTGTGACTGAGCACGTCAGGGTCACTAACACACCCTGGCTCCTAAGAGACAAAGGATTCCTCTGACAGGTGACTTTGGGCCTAAGACTGCCCCCCCAGGACTCCTTAATACCTTTGCTGAACTTTCCTTAGAGCCATAGTGCTGTGGAAAATGTTTCCATCTACCCTTCCTTTTTCCCCTCTATCCTTCACCTGGGGTCAGGCCTGCATCTTGGTCTGATGACTCTCCTGGGCTCTCTCCACTTCCTTTCACAGGCATTTCCTCTACAGAATATAGTGCATGTTTAATTCCATTTTAGTACCTGCTTCCAGGAGGGCTCAGAACAACCCAATACGCAACTATTTGGTGAGATTCAAGATAATGAACTTGGGCAATGGGTAGGTGGAAAAGTGCAGATACTAAGTAGAACCAAATTATCTTTCAATCTACAAACCCTGCTTTACACTTATGTTCAGTCGCTATCCTGAGATAGACTTTATTCCCAGCTCACTCTCTCTTCTCGGTCTTTGTTTAATAGACTCAATAAGTAGTTTGCTACCATTATGAAACTTAGGAAGGAAAGCTTTAGAACAATTATACAGTACATTTGCTCCATTAAACTCTTAATTATAATTCATGCCTCTATGACATATATATTTAGAAAAGTACAGATACATACAAAATAAAATAGAGATGAGAACCTACGTACCTTATTGGTATTTGTATTGATCCCAACAAGAAAAACAAGTTCAGCAAGAAAGAGGCTACAACAGAGATTTTTGTGAATTGTCGTCCTAGTGCTTTGAATTTCACTGAAGAACCAGAAGGTAAAAATGCAGATGGCAAGACAAATCAGTGAAATGATTATTCCGAGCTGAGTGATCCTTGTAAGAATATTATAATCTTTAATGCCCTTAGGGAAAATAATAATAAAGCTGTTAAGAGAATGACTCGGTAACTACAACATATAATGAACTTCCTTTTTCACTGAAACATTAATCAAAATGTTCATAAAATGTAAAACTATAACTGTGCATTTACATGAGAAACATTTTGTACTTTTGAAACTCCTCAATATTCAGGGAAATCTGATATAAATCATGTAGCACTTTTACAGCTCAGTAATTGGTGATTTTTTTTTCTAGGCATAGTATCTATTAGTATATGGTTTAACAATGTTATCAGCATTAATTTCATTTTATTAGAAAGGCAATTCATTATTGTAATGTGAAAATGGTTAATTAAAACAGATTTATCAGTGCTAAGACCAAGTCTTATTTCTATGCAGTGATTCATCTAGAACTCATTAGACAAAGGTGTCCGCAATTCTGAATATATGGACTATCAGAATGGTATAGTTCAGAGACTTTCACATGGGGAATGTTGGTTTTACTCTAACTACACGAATATTTATTTTTATATATAGATAAAAGCTTTTTGCTCAACACCTAGAAAAATAAATCACCTTTTTTATTGATAATATGTTTAGGCAGATTTATTTGACTACTTTATATACTTAATGGTGGATTCTAAATATATGGAAATAGAGCAATAATCTAATGAAGATTATGACACAGGGACAGAAAATAAGAAATGATTTAATAATGCAATAACGTTTAATAATAATGTAAGATATTACTACACTTGATCTTAGCAAAAAGGCCGAGAAGTGACAATGTCAGATATTACTGAAGTAAAATGCATTTTAGGAATCTATTTACCTTAAAGAGATTTATCATTTTCAAAATTTCTGTGGGATTCTATATTGCTAAAAACATAACATTAGTTATAAATGTGTTACTACTTGTTGACCAAATATCAAAGATTTTCAGGTACTTTGTCAATGGTAAAAATAAACTTTCAACACAAAGGCCTAAATTTAGAGGGCCTAAATGCCACGATACATTAAAATGGGTAAATAGTTTTTGAAAGCAGCATTAAAACTAATTTAATATGCAATCTATTAGGTATCACAGACCACATAAATCTTAGACTTGAAATAACCTCCAAGCCACACAGATTAGAAGTCTTAGATGGCAGGTAGGAAAATAAAGATTAAAAGTAAGATAAAATTGGGGTTTTATCAGTTATATTAAATGTGTATTTATATCAAAGCAAAACATATAAAATTATTTTATTGAATGATACTGAAAAAACAAGAAAATAGAACACAGACAGATAGATTGGTAAATACGATGTGGAAAGCTGCCTTACAATGGAATGACCAGACGACATCAAAATTGCAAAATGTGTCAGGTGATTACAACGGCAAGAGGTGTGGGTCTCATTGGAGTATGTCAGTTCACAGCCCTCTGAAGACCAGCTGCCATTCATGGTATCAGGCGAGTATTTCCAAAAGGCACATAGACTCCTGTACCTACCTGTGGTCTGCGAAAGAGAGATTTTACTGATGAATGAAAGACAAAGAGTTATGCATACAGGATTGCTTTTGTCATAGTTAAAGCACCTTTGAAAGAGTAAAATGATGCCTAAAAGTGAAACGTAAATTCTAATAAATCTAGGCTCCTCTTTTGTGAAGAAGGCAAATTTATATCGCAAAAATGCTGTATTTTATCAATCTTGTGTTACAAATTGTTGTGATAATATTTATTAAATGAGATCATGCATATGTCATTTAGAATACTTTCTGACACATGCTTCTCACGTTTATTTTTGTTCAATGAATGTTATTGAGCATTTACTAGATACGCAGTATTTGTCATCAATCCAGGTACTAAAAATGTAGCCCTTAAAAAAATAGAAAAAAATACTTGCATTGTTGATCGCATTTTCTTGTTGGAAATGAAACATTTCTAAATAAGTAAACCAGGAAAAGAAGAAAGAAGGTGGTATGGGGGGTGGTCCGAGGAGGTCTTTTGTTGCACCTTCAATATTGCATCATACAATCACTTAGCATTACCCTAAGCGAAGGATCTCAGGAATGGAAAAACACACACCACGTGTTTTCTCTAATAAGCTGTTAACCAACTGATGGGCACACTTGAACACAGGAAGAAGTAAAAGTCATTGGATCCAAGCAAGGGGGACGTGGGGGTGGGGTGGCATAAACCTACTTAACAGGTACAATGAACACTATTTGGGTGATGGGCACACTAATAGCCCTGACTCAAGCATTATGAAAGCTAGCCATATAACAAAAAACATTTGTACCTCATATATATATTATTATTATTTTTTTAAACAACACAGAAAAGCCACCAGATCGTGTAAAAGAACAACATTACATTTGAATTCTTAAAAAGATCTTTGGGATCTAGCTTCTGAAAAATAAATCCAAGCTTAGTTTCCACACTTAACACATTTCACATTTTCTTTTTCCCTTAATGTAATGCTTACCCTTGTTTGTTTGAGCTTTTTTACTTAATTTTCTCTGCATTTAGTTTCTCTCTTACATGTCTTTATTTAGCAGTGATACATTTGTACTGTGTGTAAGCATATAACATATATGTTCTTTTGGTTTAGAAAGCTGCTCCTCCCTTATAAATATGCAAATGCAATTGGTCAGATAGAAGACTTTCCAAATGGAGCTTCAGAGACACTTTAACCAAGTACTAGAACTTAAATAGGCTGAAAGTCCACGAAACCATCAACTGTAAAAGAAGACAGCCAACCATCAATGGTTCTGAATTTCCTCACTGAATTTTAATTAAAGTAACTATATAGTTCTAATCATGCTTTTCTATTTAGTAGTTTTAATTATATATGAGTTTGAAAAATGGTTTAGAATATTTAAATCATGATTTAGACTAAAAAGAGTAAAATGGTGTCCACTAATTTCTATATGAAATATTGTAAACTTCTCTATAATTTTTTTAATCAATACCCAAACCCCTTCAAGTATTGTTTTAAATGATGAATATTAACCAAACACCCTTCATATTACACAAATGAAATTTATTTATTTATTTTTTGAGACGGAGTTTCAAGTTGTCGCTCTCGGTAGAGTGCCTCGGCGGCACAACTCATAGCAACCTCCAACTCCTGGGCTTAAGTGATTCTCTTGCCTCAGCTTCCCAAGTAGCTGGGACTACAGGCATCCACCACAATGCCCAGTTATTTTTTGTTGTTGAAATTGTCATTGTTGCTTTAGCTGGCCCGGGCCAGGATGGAACCTGTGCCCTACCCACTGAGCCACGGGCGCTGCTGACATTTATTTTTTGATCATGATACTTGTTATAACTCATTCCTTGAAGATATGAAAACTTACAAATTGCACAATATGTTTAAAAATGAAACTAAAATATAGCCTAATTTCAGATAATCAAGTATGTAATTTCTTTGGTGTTGATTGGTAAGGTCAAAGAGCACTAAAAGTACAAAAATATTTTATAGAAAAATTAGTTAAAACTATTTTATTTTATATTTGGTTCTGTATTTTTAAACCTGAGAACTCACATATAATTTAAGCAACACAATTTAAAAAAGCTCATTTATTTAGATGAATATATTATGATCATAGCCAACAACTATCAGAAAAACAACTTACCTTAAGGTGACTTAATGTAAATGTTATTTTTTCAAGTTCATACAATGTGGATGGGTTTGAGCTGATGGAGACTGAAATTACTGAAGAGATGATTTTTTCTTCCTCTTCAGAATTATCATAATTTTTAGGTTCCAAAAAGAAGTTGTCAGATGATGAAAGCAAGGGACCAATGCTCTTATAATATAAAAATGCCACTGCAACATTGCCTATCAATCAAATAAGTATACTCAGTGAACTTCTTATAGAATAATTTATTTTAACTTTTAACATAAACATGAAAATAGACAAAAATTTTAAAGGAATTATACAGATACTAAAATGTGGGCCACAGTCAGCCCATAACTACACCATATTCAGATTTATATTCTCTGACCTAGGTGGATCCAAAAATAATCATGAACTGTAGTATCCCCTTAGCACACACTATATTTAGATGAAAAATAGTCCTTGATCAATTTAAATCCAAATCCCAAGAAGCAGGGCGTGAAGTATATCCACTTGAAAGATAAAATTTTAAGTTATTACTTCCTTGTGCAAATATATAAATTGAACTGATAGTGGGAGAAAATTATCACAGGCTGAGATTGAATGAGTTGTGACATGTCACTGAGTTCAAACTTATGCCCGCTGAATTGGCTCCAACTTAATATTGATAGCATATAGTTATGCAGTGTCGGGCTAGGAAATATATTCCCTTGAGAGCCAGCCATTTCTCTGTGCCCATGAAACTCCCAAATGCAGTACGTCAGCACATACATAACTCAACACTACAAAGTCATAAACACTACTGTTGGTAACATCATCAAAAACAAAGGACTGTAATAACCAAACTGGAAACCTAGTCACACTAATAAATAGGATTCTTTGGATATGATTATTTTCGCTATAAGATGCCAAAGTGTATCCCATTCATGTTCTCTGTCTTAATCTAAAAAAGTACCTCAAGATATTGCTAAGAGCCTTGCTAACCCCAGACACATTAGGTAGAGCATTTTTCTTAACTGTTAGCTTAGAAAACTTACATTAGAAAAAGAAATGGATGTTAGGACGACCTGGCTGGGATAGTGAAATTATGACTCCAAAAGTTAACAACAACCCCAGCCTTTGCTATAATCAGAGCAGGGCCTGAGGCAGGACTTGGTTGCCTTCCAGGGAGACAAGACCTGGTCCTGCTGATGAACCTGTTCATGAGACAGAGACATCTCAGGTGTTGGGGCAGCAGATGGTCCAAAACCAAATGAAAAATAAAAAGTGTAAGAGGGACTTAAAACAATCCATTACCTGCTGTTATGCTTTCTAAAGGAAAGTATTTAAGACCAAGGCTGACTTTGAGTAAGAGGTGCTGCCCAGGGTGCCTCTCCCTCCTTCATGAACACAGCCTCAGTGTTCTCCATTCTCATCATTTTAAACCTCTTCCAATTCCCATGATTTCTCTCTGATTCTAGGCCTGATCTAGGTTTGAATTCTCTTCCCTGATCTGTACATTCTGTAATGAAAGGTGCTAACAAATGAATTATTTGAAAAGAATAAGTCATTTTCCATTAAATTTTTGTCCACCCTTCCCTATTTTTCTTCTTTACAATGTTTATGCTAGTCTTTTTTCCCTAAAATCTTTCTAATATCTGTTACCTTTACCATATCTTTACTAAGAACAAGATATAGCCTTTGATTCAATGAGTAGAACACATATTTGAGCCATTACATAGTGCAAATAACTGTGAAAGTTCTGAAGACTTTACTTCAGAAATAATACGGATGTATATTTGTTAAAGGATTCCCATTCAATAGCTCTTTTTTCTTATTTCTATTATTTTGTTTTGTGCTTGGGTTACTTTTAAATAAAGTTAATAGAACTTTTTATTACTGTGATCCAATCACGACTTTCACTCCAAATTAATGGAAAACGACAGGACGGCAGGAGTTAAGATTTTTCCTTATGTTAAATCCCAAAATTAATTTTTCCCACATCAAGTCTGTAATGAATTCCTTAGAGAATCACAATGGACTCCGAGAAAATCATTGTCCTGTAACTGCCCTATTGCTACTTTCACTTGAACACAATTTAAAACACCGTCTCAATACGGCTTCCTACACTTTTTTTTTTTTTTGGTCATACAAATAATTACTCCAGTATCATAAGTTAAAAATAAATATGTGGAATCTCTCAACAAAAATCTATTATCTTTTTTATTATAAAACCCTACTTGAGAGCCTTGAATCTTATTCTGCTCATTCTCAACCCCTTCCTCTTAATTCTTCTAAAATTCAGTCTATTAAAAAAAAGATTAAAAATCCACCTGTACTCCATGGATTGCCTTTATTTCCGACTAATTGCATTGGGCATGTTTTAGATAATCCTCGTGTTTTGCTAATGAATTTTGCCAATAAATGGATAGCCACATGGGGATGTTATTGAGAAAGTTTGGTCAGTTTGTTAGATTTACCCTTATTTTTAGATCCAACCTTGAGGAAAACGTATTTTTTCACTCTGCTTTGTCGAGAGCTGATATTATTGTCCCTTTCAAATGTCAGCTTATATCCAGGAGCATTAAACACAGCAGAGCTACTGTACAATCAAATGAGATCTCTCTGAGATATTATAATTCCATGACAGTTTCATCACCTGTCACTATAATAAGTATTTTCAATGTCTGTTTCCTAACTTCCGAACACTACTCAAATTGTCTTTGAAATTTCAACTTTTAATACATTTGTTAGCTTTGCTCCTAAATCCTAAATGTATGCCTGGTTAATTAGAATATGGTGTGACAGGATAAGAGCCCAGGGTTTGATGCTAGTATGGCTTAGTTATTTTTGCTTTTTTTTTATGAACACCTATTTCTTACTTTTGTGTAGAAGACAAGAAAGAATGGAGAGGATAATACTGATGGATTAGAGAAAAAAATCCAACATTGGTGCAGAACAAATAATAGAAAAAGAAGATACTATTCTGAGAATAAGTGCAGTGTATTTTTTAACAAGGAAAAACACATCTTTCATGAAAGTGTCCACATGAAACTATATGTGTGTTGTTATATATTTTTCATTTGTTTTTATGGCCATGCACATATTCTTTGAGAAAATATTATAATTCACATTTTCTCTAGGTAATATATTTTACCTATATGAGGACAAAAATAACAAAATTTCTCTCAGCAGTGATTTTTCTATGTGCATCTCATAAGAGAGGAAATACATGGTTAAAATAATAGCTACTTGCTTGACTCTACTTAATTGATAAGGAAAAGGTTACTTATTTTTAGGAAGGACTGATTCCTTTGTTAGCTCCTTCCCTTCTAGAACTGGTTCTGTGCTGTCTGCAGATGACTATGGAGACAAATCTATTAACTTCATGCATTAGTTCCATCATCCACAGAAGGATATTCAGTTATAAAATCATTAAATTGCCTGCAAGTTCTAGCATTCTCTGATCCAATATATGTTTTTTTAAGGTTGCCTTTAGTTTAGTTGAAGAGTAACAAAGAAATGACAAATGGAAAGAGAGGTCTGAGCCTAAACAATAACTTAACTTAAAAAAAATTTCTATTTTACTTCCTCAAACAATCACAGATTTAACCTCAAGATAAAGAATATGATTTATTATTGAAGAAGATTAAAAAAATCTATGCAAATTATAGCACTTTGACTGCTTCATGAGGAGTAGTAAAATCAGAGTTCTTTTGTCTATTATCTTTGGAATGTCAAAAATACCAGGCAGTTACAGAGGCTGGCGGTAAGGCCAGGACTCAGATATTATCAGCTAAAATTCTCCCAAGTTAGTTGTATCAAGGTGAATATCTCAAGTACAAATATGTATGTGCTGAAAGCTGTAAAAATATCAAGTAATTTTCTACAGGAAACCACACATTATATACACATCTGATATAATCAAATACACGACAAGTATTTATCGCAAATTCAATAGAATATTGTACTCATATATAAGATTGTTGAAGTCCTACCATCTGAGTCATATGAAGCTCTTCTCTTTGGAAATATATTTATATAATCTCCATTGACTTTCATATGAGGATGGATATGTGTGATGTGGTTTGGGTCAAGGAAGAAAACTTTGAGAGCTGAAACAAAACCATGAAAATAAAAGAATTTGAAATTAGTTTAATAATTATACATATCAATATAATTACTTACTTGGAGATAATTTAATCCATCATTCTTATATTTCACATTCTTATTTATGGCAAGGAGAAGGAACATATTACAAACATGTTTGGACAGTATAATTTATATCTTAAAAATCGGACTCAAGTTTTTTTATTGCACTCTAGTGCTCATGGTTTAATTTAATCTTTATTGAATCAGTAAAAGATACCACATGTATGTATTGATAGTATAAATCATATTTTACCAAAGTCAAACAACTCTCATGTCTTAGAATACAATATCTATAACATAACTTTCTATGAAAAGAATGATTGAACTAAATTCTTGAGTGATAATTCCCTTACCTGAAATAATTTCAACTTTTTCATGGAAAAATATTATAAAAACATAGGCACCTATTTATTAATTGCAATGCTTGATTTCACGTAAATGGTGAATCCCGAGGAGACTTTTGTATATCTATCATTGCATAGCAGGACGTCACTCAGAAAATGTAATCAAGATGTATACAATAATTACATCAAGAGTGTCCTGTTTCCTCAGAATAACCTTACTGGGATTCATAGGTGGGTACAAAATCCTGCACATTTAAATATGAAACTGCATGGAATCAGGAAACACTGTAATTTACTGTGTCGACTGCTTCAAAAAATGCCTAAAGAAAAATTCAAATATGCTACATCCAAAAGATCCGATATAACTATCATTGGTTAGGCCCTACCAGGTCATGAGAATGCTAACTCAAATAACAAGGGACTAATGCATGCTAAGCATTTAAATGCAGAACAGTTCAGGAGTAGGAGAGGTCACACATACATGTTCATTCTTTATTTTCTTTTTGCTTTTCTTTTATTTATTTATTTATTTTTTATTAAATCATAGCTGTGTACATTAGTATGATCATGGGGCACCATACACTTGGTTCATAGACCGTTTGACACATTTTCATCACACTAGTTAACATAGCTTTCGTGGCATTTTCTTAGTTATTTTGCTAAGACCTTTACATTCCACATTTACTAGAATTCACATATACCCTTGTAAGATGCACCGCAGGTGTAATCCCATTAATCCCCCTCCCTCCACCTACCTCCCCCCTCCCTCCCCTCCCTTTCCCCCTTCTCCCTATTCTTAGGTTGTAACTGCATGTTCATTCTTTTTACTAGCACTCCGTTCATACTGCTCTTGTAATCTGTGCCACCATCATTTCTACGTTGATAAAGCTACTATCAATTTAGTCAACAGTATTATAAATACTCCACACCTTTGGAATGGCTTGTTTGAAAACACACTATGGCTTGGAAATTGATCTTCCCTTCTTACCTACATCACTTGAATTAGCATCAAACTGTGTGGTCTTTTGGAAGTTCTGAGTTATCCTCAAGATAGCCTGCTCAGCGGTGTGCATGAGTTTTGTAAGATGAGTTCGCCTGCGAGGTGTAGGTAACTTGTCCCAAATCATCAATGTATCCTTTTGAATGAAATTATTCATGGTTTTTACAAATTCCTATTGAAAATAAAAGTTATATTTTTAAAAATGTTAGAATTCTACACTTAACACAGATGAAAGAAAAATATTTCAAGCTCAAGTGAGTTAAAGCTCAACATACTTACGGTAAGAGTTGTATTAGAAGGGGTGTCTTTGGTTGAGACAGTGTTATTCATGTCACCTAGCAATGGGGACAATTCAGCTAATATTTCTATGTATGTAATGATATCCATCGGTGAAAGATCTGTCGCAGAATTTCTATAGACTTCTTGTAGCAAAGCCACAGGTTCTTTTATGGGCCTAATCTGAACAAAAATGAGTCCACAAAAAAAGGAAACTAATTTAGAATTCTACTGGAGCTTTTTAAGAATAAAACTTATATATTAAATTTATTCTGAGTTTTCCTTTCTTGTTCTATATATAAATAAAATCATATGGTACCGAAGCCTGAATTTATTTACAGGAGATAAGCAAACAAAAGCATACAAATTACTTCAGAAAGAAACCAAGCATATTTGAATTGATAATTTTTAAAAATAGCTTTTAAAAATAACTTCATATTCTTTGATATAAAATTATATTCTATCCGGTGAACTTACCTTTATATTTAAACTCCTTATCATTTATAAATATTGACATCCTAAGCTTATAATGTAATACTTTAAATTAGATTTTAATCAACCAAAGAACATTCCTTACAATGTGATTAAATGAAAATTTTCTTTAGCTGGTAGCCAATCGCTTATGATTGAGAGTCACAATTTCAAACATATGACAGTAATTTTGTGAACGTACTCCTTTGCTCTTTGAAATATTTGCTCTTTGAAATATTCACTTTGTACCAAATCTAGTTGCGTTCAGCTATGTCTCCTTGAAATGTGGGAATGGGTCTAGAGTCAAAGTAGATTTTTACTATTTTTATCATCAATTTTCTTACATATTAAGAAGAATTAACCAGTATTCCAAATAATGAAAAAGTAGCCAATTAATTATGCAAAAGACTTCTCAGATACTTTTGGGATTTTCAAATTACTTCTCCCTGTGACTCTAACATGATACCTAGACCTCTGTATGTGTAAGTAGCTTCAACTCTCCCCATAGTTCACCTCCTTGTTGCTCTTCTTAACATGGGATTTTGGAAGTATTTTAACTGAAACCAAAAATGTCAAAATAAAATAAATTGTCAACCAGTCTACTTACTTTTGATAAAGTTTTATTAATATTTGCAGCAATACAGGCATTATCTAAATGGCAGTTTGAATTCATATCTTCTGCAGAAAAGGGAAAAAGATTATACAGTGCATTTTTAAAAAATACTTTTTTTCTTAAAATGATATTATCTCCATTGATTTTGCACACTTAATATTTAAACTTTAAAAGGACATTCTGTAACACTTGAGTTTCAGCTTCAGTTTTAGAATACACATTATTTAATTTTAAGGACTAGGATATGTTGATGACATCAAATATATTATCTGTATCTTCCATGAAGTAAAACAATATTCTTTCTTCTGTTAATTTCATGGAAGAAAAGGAATGATGGTACATTTCTTGGAAGGAGTATCTCTGTGCTACTTCCCAACTGTGTAATTCATATTTACATAGTTTTGCTATCATACACCACAAATAAAATTTAATAATATAATTTACCTTGGCAATAAGTGCCATCCTTAGCTGTGAACTGGGGTCTTCCCGTGGATGTGTGATAACCTTCCTTGCAAGAACAGTTGTACCCACCGTTCACATTTTCACAAACCGCATGATCACCACAGACAGCAGATTCACTGCACTCGTCTATATCTGGAAATATTTGCAAATTAATTTTTTATTTAGTGCTCATATAGTTGCTGCCTTTTTGACAACAGTATTACATATGGCTGGTGCTTTTATTTTAAATGTCCCAAGAAAGCAAGACAAATCCTAACACTTAGGAAATGGCAGAGCAAACTTGGCTGCATATATTTTTTAACTCTAATTAGTTCAATCCATTTCATTCATTTCGAGAGAGCATTGAAAATGCTATTCATGGGCCAAAGTCCCAGATTGCTTTCTAAATAGCCTGATGAATCAATAAAGTCATCACAGTAATTTCCATCATTGACAATGTGACATTTAGTGTTAATTTAATAAAAACACAATTTCTAAAAGACATTCAAACATGCGTTGTTTAGTATTAAACTAAATTGATGTAACAACTCAAAGTTTATAGTAATCTGCAGCATAAAAGAGTAATCCATTTTCTTTCCAAAGCTTCACTTTTGCATTTAAGTTAACCTGAAAATCTAAGATGTAGAAGAATATGTTATTGAACTCCTTAAAATTTTACCACAGCTTATTACTTTTGTTTGGGTTTTATTTTACCATTTTAAAAATATACGATCATCATAGATAAAGTAATAAATTATACAGAATAAAGCCATAGATTCTTGGTAGTCACATATTGAAGCTAAAACAAAGGTGCTGAATTTTAAGCCCATATAATTTATACTTTTAATTAAAAATTTTACATCCTACAGTGAAATATGCTGTAAAATGATAAACATAGTACAAATTCTCTGCCAATATAGAGCAATATTCCAAGAAACTGAAAAACCCAGATTATTATCTCCAATTAGTGCAAAGATTTTGGTGTCCCTAGGTCTGCTCTGACAACTTGGAGGTATTTTCTGTTAAGCTAATGAATGAAGTTGTAATCTTAAATTTACAATTTAATTTTTTGAAAACTAATAGCGTAGCATAATAGTGTTTGCTATAATAAAAGGACAGGTAATCAAAGTCTAATTTAAGATGTCATCTAGCTAGTTATATTAAATGCAGCTGCTCCTGATTTCTCATTTAAAAATACAATAAAGACAAAAAAGAAAAACCAAATTCACACTGTTGAAAACTAAAATTGACAGTGAGTCTCTTGATAGATTGCTGAAGAAATTCCCATCAGCTGGAAAGGTGATAGCACTAGATTTAAGAAGTCAATGAACAGCTGAAGCCTGAAGGAAGCTCTTTGTTCTTCTGACAAGTCTGGTCAAGATGTTACCACCCAGGAATCTTCTAAAGAAGCAGGACTGCTCTTATTTCTATGTGTGTTCAGACACTGCCACTCCACAAAAACATATGGACAGAAGAGAGAGGACAAGTAGAAGCAGGTCGCATAACAGTGAAAAAGTTTTGACTTCCCTTGATTTCAGAACCATTTAAATATACAATATTCTTGGGAATTTCATCCCAAACCTGATCTCTGAGCGACATAAAAAATCCTGGCTCTGCAAACTCAACTTCGACTTTCCTTCTTGCACTTTAGTCCTCAGAGTACGCAGTCTTGGTGCTCATGACTGACTCTGTTTCAGCTCTTCCCGATGCCTCCTCCACACACTGTGGTGTTTCTGCTGGAGTCTCTGTTCTAGGTCAAGGGCTCCCCTCACCAGGTATTCAGACAGCTGAAGTTCTAGCATGTCAACATTGGACCAGGGAAGGTATGTTAGCTTCTGAATTCACCAAATGATAATGTAGTAATCTGTAAAAATTACAAGGAGGCAGTACCCTCACAAATAAAGTTATCAAGATTAAGTTTATGTGATTTTTTTTTTTTTTTGCAGTTTTTGGTTGGGGCTGGGTTTGAACCTGCCACCTCCGGCATATGGGGCCAGTGCCCTATCCCTTTGAGCCACAGGCACCGCCTATGTGATTTTTTTTAAATAAAAAATAAAAAGCCAAAAGAAAAAATGAATAGTCAGACTCCAAATATTATGAAAGAAGTGTAATCACCCATCAAAAGTCGGCCGGGCATGGTGGCTCATGCCTGTTAATCCTAGCATACTGGGAGGCCAAGGCAGGTGCATTGCCTACGTTCAGGAGTTTGAGACCAGCCTGAGCAAAAGTGAGACCCTGTCTCTACTAAAACTAGAAAAACTAGCTGGACATTGTGGCAGGTGCCTGTATTTTTAGGTACTTGGGAGGTTGAGACAAGAGGATTGCTTGAGCAAGAGTTTGAGGTGGCTGTGAGCTATGATGGTGCCAGGGCACTTTACCCAGGAGACAGTGAGATGCTATGTCAAAAAAAATAATAAGAATCATCCATCAAAGTAGTGTCTACTACTGTTTCGGTTTTTCAAACTGTTGTCTACTGTAAAATTTTGTTTTTCATTTCTTTTTACTAAAATATGGAAATGCGGTTTACTGAATTTGATGTCCTTTCTCTCTGCGCCCCAGTGATAGAGTTTGTAGCGTTTAACCCAGTAGTGGCATATGTGACCACTTCAATTGTTTTTGTGTCTATGTTGTCAAAAAGCTCCCACTATCCTCATCCCCCATCTCTCTAAGCCCCCTTTGTAACCAGGGATCCAGAGGAAAACCATGAAACATTGAAAAAGTATCTCATCTAGAATGAGATGAAACTGGTTTGGCCAAAAGGAATCTAACTGTCATTTTTCAGTGAGAGCCACACAAACTTCTCTCGCAATCTCTCGCGGGGCCCAAATGGTTTGAGTCTCAGAAATCTGCTGTGTTTCGTTCTTTCTGCAGGGAAGGACACTGGGCTTGCTATTCAGAAGACTCAGATCCTGACTCTCATATATTCATCAGCTCTGTGACCTTGAGTAGTGTCTAAAAAAAATACCTTCTCACTGAGAAGAGCTCTGTCTCCTAACAAATGTGGCTATGTATGTGCAGGTGTTTGGAATAGAGCTGAGGCTATAGGAGGTACCTGAATTGTAAGTGGAAAATCAGACCAGTGATTCTATTTGTATTGTGTATTTTCCCATTAGCAGGAGCCCTGTGAATAAGCAGTTTTGGAGATTCAGATCGATAAAGAGTATCTTTCTAAGTTGCCGGGTCTTGGTAATTCTCAAGGCTGTAAAAGAGAAAAGGAAGGCTTTCCCTCATCTTAATGAATGCTAAATTACTACCATGTAATTATTTATGTCAAGTTAGAATTGATGGATATAGTAATTGACCTACTTTCCCCAGTACCAACTCATGACTTTATACTAGTGATCTGATAACCCTAACTGGAAGCATATCATTAACTAACTTAATCATTTGCCACTTTTTCATTAATGAAGTTATGCTTGTTTTTCATGTCTACAATTAGCCAACTCGACAGTATTTTATAATCACCTACTTTCAAAACATGATATGATGGCAATGATTCCTATAATTATTATCAATAATGGAGTTTTCTGATGTTCAAGGCACAGACTGCAACGGAAAAGATGTCCAATTGTTGGAAATAATTTTCAAAGACAAAATTTAATTTTAATATTATTTAAAGCTAGACAAAATATTGGCAATTATTAGAGTACTGAAGGACATTGAACATGATAAGCAGTAATCACCGCTCTAAAGAACATAGTGGAAGGGAAGGAATTCTTGGCTTCTTCTACTAATTTGGCCCTAAGAGTTGTTTCGCTATTGGCTGCCTTGGTTTCCTCATTTGTGAAATGCTGGTCTGTAAGTAGGTCTTTTGGGACGTGGGCTTCTGATGTTCCATTTTACTGTGATTCCAAATGTAGAAAAAAATACATGGTGCTAAGTCTCACCCAAAGCCTTCTTCCACACAATTACCTTCTCTGTGAAGAATAGTATTTGAATACAGACTAGAGGTAAAGAACTTCGTTGGGGTCATTTCTTGCCCTATATTGGAGTCTTCTATTTTCTATTCATAGAGATTCTTAAGGATTATAATTACCAGACAGGCTAAATTTCAGGATCAGTTACAATTTCACATCAGAAGCAGTGCACTATAAGGTGATATACTTATATAAAAAGGGAAGAGATTTATGTTTCTTTGTTCAAATTCCCTGAGGATTATCATGGTGCACAATGAAATGGAACATATGGTGCACTACAGGGCTGCAGAAAAAGAAGTAGCCGTGCTAGTTTGTAAAAAAGCTTGATCCTTAAGGACAACAAAAATTGGTGAGAACTAACATTGAGGTTTTCACGGAATAATCCATCAAACGAAACAGGTAGAAACGGATGGACACAATACCAGGTTTGGGGTTTTAACAGAGTCAGTGCATTTACTGACCACTTAGGTACTAAGAAAGGAATTGGCAGAAACTTTTAGGGCCATTCCACAGGATTGCAACAGATACAAGTGTTGAGAAAAAGACTCTTAAATTACAAATATATACCCTCTTACAACTTTGAAATTTGATCGTCTTTGTGTGTGTGTTTTTTCTCTGTGTCTATGACTCAATGATTCCTAACATAATTCTCTGTTTGAAGGAACATGGGCAGAGAAATATAGTCCTTAAAAGACTTCTGGAGACAAGATACCTTAGGGAATGGAGAGTACAGTTAAAATTGTATTAAATTACAGTGATTACCATGTTGCAAGTTAGATCCCTTCACTAATAAGAACTTTTCTACTAAAGCTTACAGAGCTACACCATGAGAACTTCCCTATGAAAGGTAAAACACATTACATGACATTCTCAGAGCAGCGACCAGAATACAGTCCGGAGGAGAACCGATAGGAAGGTGCTGTAAGTTTTCTGAGCAGAATCTTATCTATTCCTATTTCCTGAATATACTGTCATGCTATATTCCAATACATATTTTTTTCAGCAAACATTAAAGATAATTATCATTCAACAGAATTAGCCTTATTTTCTCATATTTTAAGCATTTTATCCTAAATGCATGAGTCTAAAGTAGCCTTTCATGTCCCTTGGCAACCAAATGAGGAGAATAAAATCTTCCCTGTATACGCAGCAGAGCAAATGTTGTAAAACCTAAGGTACAGGAGACTGATGTATGATACAGACATTTCACAGGTAAATTTCCTTTGAACACTGTATCCTAACTTATTGTACATTGATCATGTCTCACTGGGAGACTAAGTAAAGGCGATGGTGTGATCTAGATTGGCTAGAATACCTCTCTTTTATTTAATATTTAACTATGTAAGGCAGAAGCAGCTCACTGTTCCTGTCTGTGTTGCAAATATGTTCCTGAATTCTACGCTCACATATACCCTGGGCTATAGGATTACATTTTCAGGGTCTAAATTCATCTATTAATGTCACCAATTAACCATCATAATTAATTATACTAGTTATTGGTAAATTAGATGTGTTGTTGGAAACCGTGATTAAGATAATTTAACATGTATTCTCAAAGTTAAAATCTTCAGCTGCAGAAAATTTGCTTCTGAAATTGCTCAGGGTGAAGTTTCTAAATAATCTTTTGTTCTCACACTATAATCCACATGCCACGGAATTTGATAAATCATCTATATGACCAAATTAGAAGAGTATTTTAAAAAATCTTCTAGATATTCTTTTCAAACTCAGAATACATGAAACATCACTTAAGGGCTGAATTGAAATTAGTATCCTTACAAAGGACATTGCAGTGAATCTGGGATGATTTTCTACATGGGACTCCAGCATTCAGGAAAATTTAATGCAGCTCTGAAGAGTGACTAAGTTTCATCAAGGCAGAAGCCAAACCAGTCGGACGAATCTTTAGTAACTAATGGCTGCTTGAAAAAGCGCAGAACCCATCACAGAGTACACACTTATAAAGCATCAATATCATGTGACATAAATGTCAATTTTCTTGAATTAATATATTTTTCTTAAGTATTAGTATTTATTCTGTTGTTTGCCACCATGCTAGACCTCATGGTTTCATGAAATGCTTTTTTTATTTTTATTTGTTCTGTAAGCTAGTTGATCTTTGCAAAAGGAATTTTTTTCTTCTTTCCTTGGGTAAATAGTCCATAGTAAGAGATCATACAACGTTAGGGAAATAAATTGAAAGTATGGCGTCTGGCAGAATTTGGTCCAAATATTATTTAGTCCCTGGAGGTAAGCAAAAACATTTCAACTTAGATAACTGAACTTACCTATGCAGATGGTTCCATCGTTCGTGATGAACCTGTGCTGGTTACTGCTGGATCTGAAACCAGGGGTACACATACAATAGTAACTTCCCTCTGTATTCGTGCAATTAGCATTTTCACCGCAGGACTGGGTTAAATTCCCACATTCATTATCATCTGTGGACAAATCGATTACAAATATTATTTTCATATAACTGACACACATTCTTATTATTTTGCATCAGTATTTAGGAATTTTGACTGTTAAATAGTTTCAGGTACCGTCTTGTCTATCTAAGAAAACTTAATACTAAAGAATATGCATTCCACACATTTTGTTTGTTTTTATAATGTGAAACATTTTTTGTAACTACAAAGCAAAATAGGATCTCTTACTTTTAAAGCCTACATAAAACCATTAAATCCACATTGTGACTTCAAAAACTACATGTAATTTAATTATAACAATGTCTATATATATATATAGGCTCACTTGCAAACTTATGAATGCTTTTCTTAAATAGTCAAAAGGATGTCATCAGTTAAAAGTGAAAAATCAGAGGTTACAAATTGACATGCTGTTATCATTTACTAGTTATTTTCATCCTTTGTTGGACAAATTTTGCAACATTAATTTTGTAATTTCTTCCTTTATCAATTAATGCATTTACTCATAACTATATCATTACTTTATTCTAGTCAAGATTACACAATATAAAACTATTAAAACAGAAATATAACATTGTCTTTTACCCTTGCATAATTTACCAGAGGAGATAATAGTTCATAAACCCCTTTTAAAAATCAGCAGGCAAATTTATAGTGTATGTTAAATAAATGGTTTAGAAAATATGTGCTTTTCAGACGTGATCATGATGGGCTGTAGAATATTTTCTAGTGACCTGAGACCCAGTTGTGGGTTGAATTGTGTCTCTCAAAAAGTTATCTTTAAGTCCTAGCCCTGCAATGTTTGTGAAGGTGACATTATTTGGAAATAGAACTTTTGCATATGTAATCAACTTAAATTTGAGCCATACTGGATTAGAGTGGGAAAGATGGTGAAAATGTGACATTATGTAAGATAAATCATGAATAGTCACATGCGAAATGCTGATGAGTTAAACCTGTATTAACATGTATATATTTAAGTAATTTATCTATACTATGTATTTTGTGACTCTTTAGGGACATATACACATATTCTCAGAAAGCAAACATTTACATCCCTGCATGCATAGAAAAGAAATTAAACTAACTTCTTAAAATTAACTGAGAGGGCTCACAAATTGAACACAAGCACCTAAATCAAGTTAAAGAAAAATATTTTACCCACTTTGGGTCTGATTCAATCATTCAGTTACTCAAATATTTATAGAGCTTCCTCATTCCCAAATGTAAGTATTTTTATATTGGGAAATAAGTAAAAATTAATCAAAAGTCAGGATCTGTGCCCCGCTGTCAGAGTTCATATTCTAGAGGCAAGTTAACACAGAAGCATATAATTGAGTTTTTATTAAAATAAAAGTTTTCATTTTTATCTCTATATTTGACTCCCTTCACAGCAAACTGGGAGAAGTTTATATTAAACTTTAAAAGAAATTGGGCTCACAGATCAGTTATTGGTAATATAGAGGACAATGAGGATCGTATCCCTTGTGGGCTATCGCTGCAAAAATGATATGCAAAAATACAGAGAAAAAGGACCCACTAGGTCTGAGGTATTGGTCAGAGTCCAAGAAAATGAAGTGCTTTATATCACCTACCTGACTGTGTTTCTAAAAATAAATTATCATACCAATATGTTATTTAACTCTAACGTATTCTCACTAAAATTGGGTAACATTAACAGGTAGAAAAAAATGAAAGATTGATATTTTTCTCTCTTTGTTGCAAAGTTTTGAGCACGTGACTTTTCAACTTATCAAGAATTTGGAAAGAAAATATTTCCTAATCTATCTCTCCATCTCTTGGACTGGTTATATAATAGGGACAAATTCCCTAAGGGTCCAACTTGAATCTTGTTCAGTCAAATACCACTTATCTGAAAGTAACCTCCTCTCCTCCCTCAAGATAGTGGAGATAGGCAATGAAATTATTTTTGTAAAGTAATACATAAACATGAATTATTTAAATAGTCTTAAAACTTTTCAGCGTCTAACTTCATAATAATTAATCTTCAAGGAGAAAGTTCCTTTGGATGGGTATAATAAGGAAAAATAAAAGCCTGCTTCTTTTGTGCTCCTATTTCTAACATTTCCATCCATTTGTGAGTTATGGTCTGTATACCCTGTAATTCTACATTTAATCCTTCTTGGTGCAATATGAAATGATTATTTAGATTGAGATATCTTTTGAAATATTTACCATAATACAGTGACATGGGAGATAAATATTTAAATGTTATCGAAAACTCAATAAAGAGAATTATTTAGCATTCTTTCACAAAAACATCTTCTTGGCTCATCTCTAACACAGAGGGGAGTGGCGAGAACAAAGGCACGCACACTTCAAAACTTAAAGGCATCCCTGGCCGCCGGCCGCAGGTGTACAGAGACCTAAATTATTAGGTTGTGTTGTGTGTAACTAATACAAGTGTTATTTCATAGTGGAGTGATAATTCAGAGAAGGGAATGGCTTCCTCCGGTTGTTTTCAGAATAAAAGAGCGAAGATCATTCCCAGGGAAGGGGTTAGAAGTGGAAATAATGCTTCAAACCCAGGGGTGGAAGGGTAAAGTGCAGACAATAATGGGAGAGGGGTGCCTCAAAATCCATCGGACAAAAGAAAAAGTTTACTCCAACACCTGAGGCCCAGCAGGAGCAGCATCAGTTAGAGGAGAATTATATTGTTGCACCCTGGATACGAAGTAGAGGCGGTAGTGGGGCAAGAACACACCCAGGGAAGACAGTTGACACCAACATAACACTTGTTATGAATTTGAAATTATACTCAGTAGGCAAAGATTAGCCGTCAACCATTTCACATAGTGGAGAATTCTGATTGGATTTAAGTTTTGAAATAGTTTTTGAAACATAAGGAAAACCAGCTAAAATCTAGATCTTACAGAATACTATAAGATTTGAACAACTAGCAAAGACAAAGTCAAGAAGAGGGAGGAAAGCAGTATTTTAGAATTATGGAGGTGTTAAAGATCCGTGTTTTGGGAAGAGAAAGGAAAGTGGGTGGGATGGCTTGAACTAGATCAGCTGTGAATGGAAAATTCTGGGATTTCTGAAAATAATTCTGAAAATTCACGGCTACATGAAGATTTGTATATTTTTATATTAATATTAAATTATATGTATTTTACTTTTGTGTACTTGAAATTTGTCTTAAAAATATTTAAAATAGAGATTGGAGAATAACTGGATATCTGATATGGCTCAGAAGGGAGAAGCAGCGAAGATGACTTGGAGAATTAGGTGAATAATTGATTCATTTACTAGGACAGGTTGAAGCAGAGAACAGGCTTTCTTCCAGGTTAAAGAGTGAGTTCTCTTTGGGGCATGAAAAGAGTAAGGTGCCTCAGTAAGCTTAGGGCATTTCAGATAGGAGTATAAACAATTAGCACAGCCAACCACATATCCTAAGGTGTCTGGTCATGATGGAGAGGTCAAGACCGCCTTTCCTTCCGGAGAATGAGTCAGATTCAAGAGCACGGCATCCACTGGGCTGCAGCGAAAGGGTCACACCTGCTGTTTTCCTCTTCACTTCTCTCTCAAAGGACCCTTTTCTCTTCTTTATCTTCCTGTTTTGATTTCAGTTTCAATGAGCTTGACTGTGGAAATCACTGCATTCACTCATGTTTTACCTGCCAACTCTCCTTTCCTTGCTTCTTTTTTTTTTTTCCTAAGTATGCTTTTCCTTGAGAGTTCCTTTTTTCACCAACCAAGTGATAAAGTCCAGAAGACTGAAGTTAGGATGTGAAGGTGGGGAAGGAGGAGAAAGGAAGCCCCTCCAACTATTACTGTCTCAGCACCAAGCAGATGGCTCAGTGTAGCTTTCCAGAAAGCCGCATGGAGGGTTAACATACTAAGCAGGTGCACGTGTCTGAAATATCCTCTCAGTATATTTTTTGGCAGCTTGTTTCTGTGGTTGGTGGTTAGTTGCTCATTCAGTTATTTCAGGTTTATATCAACAACCAGATCAACATGTTTTACATCCAATAGTCTGAAACATTTGAGAGAAAGCATGTTTTTCATAAATGGCATATTTTATTTAATTATTCAGTAAGACAGTGATTGATATTGTCTCCATTTTACTTAGGAAGAGACTAAAGCTTACATGGGTTAAATTAATGCTAGTGGAGAGAGGGGATCTGGCAGGCACAGTTTTTATACTAAGACTGTGTGACTCCAAAGAATGAGTTCTTTTTCTTCTTCTTTTTTTTTTGCATAGTAGAGTGAAGTGTACTTTATCATAAAGTGTGCTTTTAAATATGACATAAATAGCGAGCATCTAATTCTTCAAATTCAAGAGTGATATTGAGTGCCCTGCTAATGGCATATTTGTGGCAGTAAACCGCATGGTCACAGTACTTTCTATGTCTAATAAAACACAATTTCACTGGCTTCATAAGACACGGGTATTGCAGAACCTGAACTAGATTTTACTTTGTATTCCATTTTTCAATCTATTGACCAGAGACAGGGAAAAATAATTAAAAAAGAAAAAACAATAAGCCCCTTCTCCTTTCCTGGCACTTGAGGTATTATTTGCTGGGCTCAAATTGATTATAACAACTTGAAAGCCACGGCAGTCTAACGGCAGCATCACTCCTGTGCACTTTTCCCCTCTGGACATGATGGCCAGTATTGCTCCGTAAATCTGAACACTAAAATGACTATAGCCATTATGTGATTCCTTGTGAGACAGGCTTTTTATGTCAAAGGTGGAGCAACACAGAGGGTTTGTTTTTTGGTGTTCTTTTTTTTCTTTTCTTCTTTTTTTATTTCTCCTCGATGCGGCCTGGTGGGCTCATTTGTTTTCAATAGCACTGAAAATTCTCTTATATCCAGGACTCTAATGAGCTCAAAAATAATGACGATTAGCCTTCTCTGTTATGGTCTTTCTGTGGTTTGTATATTTCTTGGGAATACCAAGGGGTCCGTATGTGTGTACAGAAGTAATGGAGGGAGAAGGAAGGCCAGCAGAAGGGAAGAGAAAGGAAAACTTCAGCAAAACGAGAATGGGTTCAATCAACCAAGCAAAGTGATAGAGTTACTGTTTCCACATTGGAACAGATGCCATTCCCCTCCTCTGTATAAGACAAGTAAAAGTACCAAAGGGAAGGTATAGAATCTCTTTCTTCTCCTCTGTGAATTTCTTTTGCACTTGAATCTTTGCGTGCCAGCCAGAATAAGAGTATGATACACATTACCTCTCCGCCCCTGGACTCACATATGCAGAATCACTGATTAATAGACAGATGAAAACACGAATCTAATGCTGAGGATAAACTTCCCACTTTCCATTGTTGATTATAAACCATGCGTGATAAACTGGTGTCTCCTTGATCGTCAATTTACTAAGTCCAATTTATTAAAGGGAAAGTCAGGTGGATCAGATGAACAATGTTATCATCAAGGTGAACAAAGTAGAGTTACATTAGAATACAGCATTTATACTGGGTATTATTTTGGAATTTCCTAAGTAGAAACAAGTTTTCTAAACTGGTTGAAGATGAAATTATCATTTCAAGGTTTTCTGGAAGCAAAAAAATTGCCTTTATCTAAGAATTCGATTTTGAAAAGGATATATAAGCCAGGAAAGAAATACATGTATAGAATGGTCTTAGTGGCTGCCCAGGTGTACTGTTTTCTGAGGGAAATGTAGCGCTTAAAAAAAATGATCCCATTTGCTACTAAAATCAGTTTTTGGACCTCTTTTGCTCAGAACTAATAATACATGCTTATTAGTAAAAACAAGCAACGTGGAGTATGAGTAGAGGGAGAGAAGGAAAGAAAGAGAAAGAATCTTATTTTCCTCTACGTGGGAAACCACTGCTCTTGCCCATTGGATGAGAGCCTAGGACAAATTCACAACACATTTATTTCAAACTATCAATGATTCTATAATCTTTTCATTCCATTGTATCTATCAACTGTAATAGTAGAGATGAGTAATGCTCTTAGAGTCTCTTTGGGGCTTAAGTGATGGCTCTAAAGTTGCTTTTGAGAAGCTACTTTCATTGATTTTTGCTTCTAATCACTGAAGTAATACATATTCAATGGGGAAAATCAAATCATAGACAGAAAAATTTCATAAGCTCTTAGTTGCAAAAAGAGTTGCTAGTTCACAAAGGGAAAAAAGATTAAAATGGTACGAGACTCCCACTCAGATCACTGACAGACAGTGGCGTGGCATGTACAAATTGCTGGGATAAAATAAGTGTTTCTTTATAATTCTCTGACCGGCCAAAGAAACATTTCACTCACCAGGGTGAAATACCTTTGTAGAAATACCTGGATTCAGAGTGGCGATCACCATGTGCTGTGTGTGAAGGAAATATTTTACATAATGTTCTAACTAAATACTTTACGGGGGGGAAGGTGAGATGGAGAGGGGAGGGCGGAGGTTGGTAACTGCAGTACAGGGGCTGGAGTGGGTGATGACAGTGTGATTGTGAACACGTCACGTAAATACTAATTAAGATTCCTATAAAACACATACTGAAAGGAGAAATTTGTTTTATTTAAACTTGTTTTATTTTTGATATAGTTATTTTGCCTCTTTGTTTTCTAAGCCTCAGAGATCTTTTTGCAGCCAAATCTTGCATTCTTTCCTTTTTGGATCTTGTATTAATTCTATTAAATATCCCCATTTCTCAAGTCATGACAATGTTGACTAGGATTGCTAAATTACCTTTGTCTTGTACTCTGCAATAAATCCAAATCATAAGAATATTCCTTCCATTTAAAATACGAGGTAAACATCTATTTTTTCTAAAAGGAGCGATTATTTTGCTATTATTTATTACATTGTAGTTCTTTTTCTCCTTAATTTGAAATGCTACCTTTTTCATATTAAAATACACTCATTTACTCAACACATTTTATAAAGTCTGTCTTCTCTTGATGAATTTTTCCACACATACATGAGCTGGTTATTTTATTGCCCTCGGTAGAGTGCCGTGGCGTCACACAGCTCACAGCAACCTCTAACTCTTGGGCTTAGGTGATTCTCCTGCCTCAGCCTCTCGAGTAGCTGGGACTACAGGCGCCCACTACAATGCCCAGCTATTTTTTTTTTTGTTGTTGTTGCAGTTTGGCCGGGGCTGGGTTTGAACCCACCACCCTCGGTATATGGGGCCGACGCCCTGCTCACTGAGCTATAGGTGCCGCCCATATGAGCTGGTTTTAATTATTGACACTTCATTCCCTGGATTTTATGTGCCATAAATCTGAAGATGCATCATCACTGAAATAAAATAGTTGATGAAAAAACTATATCCAATTTATACTTAATAAAGGTTTATGCATTTATCCACACAGCTACTTTCTTCACTATCTCATAAACACTGACTCTAATCTTCTTTTACATTATACTCTGACATTACTTGGAATTACCTTTGGTACCCAACACAGCATGGTATCATCATGACATAGGGACTTCCACAATCGGTAATTATATTATTTTGTTTGTTTGTTTAGCGGGCCCAGGCCAGGTTCGAACCCACCAGCCCCGGTGCATGTGGCTGGCGCCTTACCCACTAAGCTACGGGCACCCAGCTGGTAATTATATTCTTAGTTATTGTATTTAGGTGTGACAAATATTGTTGAATGACAAAATTTATCAGTACTTGTCTTCATTTTCTTTTAATCTAAACTAGGATTTCCCTTCTTCCACCTTGCTGCATCATATGCCCCTGGAAAATTTACAGAAGATACTCAGCTCTCAGTTTAAGCTCTGAATAACAGATTTTCCATACCTGAGTGATAGCCCTCTCTGAAGCCTACCTTGGGTAGCCCAACTTCACCTAGCCTTGCCCAATGTATTATCCATTCATAGAGATTTGACCGTATTTATGTCTGAGTAAGAAATGGCCACAAACTCACAGCTTATTTCTCTGCCAGGCAATAAGTTCATGCTGCAGTCAAACTGATTATTATGTAGAAAAAAATGCCCTCATGTTCAAGTTTTGCTGGGTTTTTATTTGGGGTAAAGCAAGATTTTTTTTTAAATCTCTCTAACACAGTTTCCCCTTATTTTCCAAATCTTTTCTATGAAATTAGCTTCCCCAGTGTTGTTTTTCATAATTCATAGTATAAAATAATATTAATGACTACAGTTAATTAAATTAGGTATTACCAGTATTGAAAGTTAACAAATGTTTTAAATTAAAATTATCTAATATTTGAGAAAACAATTCAAAAACTCCTCTAAATAATACATAGAAAGAAAAATAAAAATGCTATATCCGTCAGAAAATAGAACTGACGACAGGCACACATTGTCTTATTGTGCTTTTGCTTTATTGCAGCTTACAAATATTATATATATATTTTTACAAATTGAAGGTCTGTGGCAAACTCGTAGCCAGAATGTTCATCTATGGGCACCATTTTTTTCCCAACAGCGTCTGCTTATATGGTGTCTTTGTGTCACATTTCAGTAATTCTTACAATATTTCAAACTTTTTAAACATTATTATATCTGTTATGATCTGTGACCAGTGATATTTGATATTACTATTATAATTGCTTCAGGGAGCCATGAACTCTCCCTATGTAAGATTTTGCAAATTTAATTGATTAAGATGTTTCTGAACACTCAATGTAGCGGGCATTTTCTTATCTTGCCCTCTCTCCCCATCCGCTTCCCTATCCTCTAAAACACAATATTGAAATGTGACCATTTAATAACCCTACAATGGCCTCTACATGTCAAATGGAGAAAGAGTCGCAAGACTCTCACTTTAAATAAAAAGGAAACTATTCCTAGGTGTAGTGAGGAAGGCAAAGCCGAGACATACCGAAAGCAAAGCTGCTTGTACCCAACAGGTCATCAAATTGTGAATGCAAAGAAAAAGATTCTTAAAGAAAATCCAAACTGCCACTCCAATGAATACACAAATGATAAGAAAGGGGAACAGTCTTGTTCCTGATATGGAGAAAGTTTTAGGGGTCTGGATAGAAGATCAATCCATCAACAATACTCCCGTAGGCAGAGGGAGAAGCCAGAGCAAGACCCTGCCTCTCTTCTTTCTGTGAAGTCTGAGAGGTGAGGAACTGCAGAAGCCAAGCCAGAAGCCAGAAGAGGCTAGCTCATGAGGTTTAAGGGAAGAAACCCTGTCCACTACATAAAAGTGCAAGGTGAAGTAGAAAGTGACCTAGAAACTTTGCTTCATCTTGATGAAGATGGCTACATTAAACAACAGATTTCAATGGACACAAAAGAGCCCGATGTGGGAAGAAGTTGCCACGAGGAATTCATAGCTTGAAGGGAAAGGTCTGTGCCTGGCTTCAAGCTTCAAAGGCGCCCTTGATTTCTCCCTGCATTTAAATTCTATAGCTAGGAAATATTTCCACTTAACCTTCACCCACAATCAACATGGACAATTCTAACTGACCGCCTTCCTATTCAAAGACAGCAGCCGTTTTGGCTCTCGTGTTTTTCTACCCACACCCATTCCCCAGTTCTCCTGCAGTCCCACATGAAAAACATCTTTCCGTCCCCTCTGTCCCCATCTACTCCATCCCAGCAGAAATGTCACGTTGACAGTGACAGGATTATATTTTTTCCTTTGATGTTACCCACAAATCCTTAAATATTTTTCAAAAATTATAGTGAAATGCCACTTATGTATTTTGTTTTCTAGTTATGAATATGTAGATATCACTATGTACAAAATAAAGTGTGATTATAGTAAGAATATAGGTAAACTCTATGGACACACAAGAACTAATCAATAACAAGCTTGGATTAGTATAAAATGTGGTGTCCATCCACTTGAGAAAAATGTCTGTGGACATTAACATTTTGTTCAGAAAACTCAATGTGCAAAACTCCAACGTGTATAAAATCTTTATGTATGTTATTATTCTAAGTTGATGAACTCTCTACAACTCTGACCTCTGTTTTAAACTGTGAGATTGTTAAAGTAAAAGGCTATGAGTTATTAATACTTGCGTTTTCAGAAATCGCCAGAAATTATCAGGAACATAGAAGATGCAAAATGTTTTTGTTCAATGACAAACCATGATATTAAGCATTTTGGTTGCACCGACACCCAACTATGTCAAACGTCTACTACTGACAAGCTGTTTAAAACCTTCAGGGTATCACAAAATCTCAAGACCAGAGATGTTGGCGTGGATGCGGAGAAAAGGGAACACTTCTGCACTGCTGGTGGGAATGCAAATTAATACATTCCTTTTGGAGGGATATATGGAGAACACTCAGAGATCTAAAAATAGATCTGCCATTCAATCCTGTAATTCCTCTGCTGGGCATATACCCAGAAGACCAAAAATCACAACATAACAAAGATATTTGTACCAGAATGTTTATTGCAGCCCAATTCATAATTGCTAAGTCATGGAAAAAGCCGAAGTGCCCATCGATCCACGAATGGATTAATAAATTGTGGTATATGTATACCATGGAATACTATGCAGCCTTAAAGAAAGATGGAGACTTTACCTCTTTCATGTTTACATGGATGGAGCTGGAACATATTCTTCTTAGTAAAGTATCCCAAGAATGGAAGAAAAAATATCCAATGTACACAGCCCTACTATGAAACTAATTTGGGACTCTCACATGAAAGCTATAACCCAACTACAACTTAACAATAGGGGGAAGTGGGAAAGGGGGGGGTGGGTAGAGGGAGGGGAATCTGTGGGATCACACCTGTGGTGCATATTACAGGGGTATTTGCGAAACTTGGTAAATGTAGAATATAAATGTTTTGGCACAGTAACTGAGATAACGCCGGAAAGGCTATGTTAACCACTGGGATAAAAATGTGTCAAATGGTTTATGAAGTGAGTGTATGATGCCCCATAATCATATCATTGTATACACTTATGATTTAATAAAAAAAAAAAAAAAAAAAAAAAAAAACCTTCAGGGTTTTGTTAGGTTATTTGAGTGTTCAAACTGCAACACAGAGGCTGTGCTTTTCAACAGGCCACTCAAATCTGCATTCCCTTTGTCCCAATCCCTTTGCTCCTTTGGGATCTGCTTTTTCTACCTGATACCAAACTCCTCTGAGTTCAGAAAAGAGCTAAAGAGACCCTATCCAGCTAGGAGCACTCTCATTCAGAGGCTGCTGTCAGGATTGTCTTTTTGCTGCCTTTTGAAGTCTTCCCAGTGAGATGGAAACATCTAACTGGATTTGTGTATTTGAGGTCTACCTTGGGACTGTGGAATATGAATCCCAAATTCCTAATTTTCATACTAGCCAGATGAAATATGACATGTTTATCTTTTAAAATAAATCTGCTTTTATTCTAAAAAAATGCTATAAAACTATCTCTTATCATTCATGTCTGCCTCGTCTCAAAGCATTAGTCATTTAACGATTTTACTTGATTTCTTCGTAAAATAAGATGGAAGTAAGTCTATCCATAATAAAATCAAGACCCCAAGAAATAATTAAAGCGTGTGAACAAACACTGTTCTATGGCTTATGTAATCAACATATGGGCATTTCTTCAATTCTTAGAAGAGTTCATTGATTTTAAAAAGGTTGCTATCCAAAAACAGTGAGTAATTGATAACTATTTAAATTGAAAATGGTACTGAGTGTAATCAAATATCAGGCTTCCAACCCTAAAAGAATCACCTAAAGGGTCAGCTAGAAATTGCTTTTCTCCATCCCATTGGCAGCTTTAATCCACAGTTTGGTACACTGAGTGTGTGAAGATGGTTTAACTAACAGCATAGATCTCGGGAAAAGACATGATGCCTTATTTTCTGGACCAGTGATCTGACCCAATATGGGATAGTAAAACTGATTATAGAACTTGCGATTTGAATAGTTAAGGGCCAAGAATACTGATTCAAAAACTTTGTCCAACTGGAGAATGAATGTTCAAGATCAGAATGATCCCGATATTACTGTTAATGTATGTCCGTTTACCACTCTAGCGCTTTTCTAGCTCTGAGTATGTGGTTACAACATTTTTTTATGTTTAATAACAGCCTTTTATGACAAGCCACTGAAGTCTTAGGGATATCTCATTTTTATTTCAGACACTATTTCTGATCAAAGTACAAAGCTGAAAAGGCTGCGCAATCACCTAAGAATTAAGTTATTTACATTCCATATATGATGCAAAAGTTAAGTGAAAACAGCAAGGACATTGTAGGCAGTTCAGATTAGGCTGCGTTCCTACTATCTACTTAAAATGTTTTTACGTTTATTTTTCCCCTAGCACTATGGTTAGCAATGTCATTTCAAAGCCTAATAAAATTCTTCCATTTAAGTCCTTTCTTTCTCAAATGTTTCATCAATCATAGAAAAACTGTGGTCTGTCTTGAAGTAATTGCAAATTGGCATGCCAAAAAGGGCACCTTCGTGTCCTCATGTGCGTTATCTTTACACTGGGCAAGGATGACAACCAATTTATTAGTTGAGATATTGTTAAACTCATCACATAAAATATTGTTTTCTGCTTCTGTAGTGTTTTCTGTTACGGTATCTAAGCTGTTTCCCCAAACACCCACTTAACGATGACTGTGATAGCTGTTAGTCATACCTAATAATTTTTCTGCGCAGACTTTCTGGTTTTGACTAAATGACTCATGCTAGATAATTTGGAAGAAGAAAGGCATGTATTCAGCATGCAACTCTGCTCACTGATGTGATACGAAATAAGAAGACTTTAAATTGGGAAGATAAATTCCAGTCCTGGATTTATTTACAATCAGTTGAGTTTTTCTTTGGAAGGAAAGAGCAGGTCACTGAGTTTTATTTTGCATCTCTCGTTTCTTACCTACAAAGTGATGATGTTAATACTATAGCTTTCTAAATTTCCACTGAATCATTGTAGCATTAAATGATCATGACTATAAATGGACATGAATAAATGAAACTCTGAAGCTTAAATAATTTTAGTATTTTAAATCTTTAAAAATAGGAATTTAACAAATTTGAAGTACAAAAATCAAATCTGCTTGATGTTCATAATTTTCTAGTCCAGGGTTCAAATAAAATGCAAATATACATATTTGGAAATTCTTTTTTTAATGTAAAAGCTAAAATTGCTTAAATTTTCAAAATTTGAAGAAAACCACACCAATGTAACTCAATCTGTATAACGCTTTTGTTAAATGAATAAAATTTAGGTGAAAATTAGCTGATCATTCAATTTTAGATATGCTAGGAAGAGAAATATTCAGAGCACTAACTCCTTGTGTTTGCTTATTACATGCGAATCTTGCACACTAACGAAAAGATTAATAACATAGAACAATATGCTAACATTTGAGTAGTTATAGTATTCCTGAGATTTACCCAAATAATCAAGTGGTGATTTAAAAAAGAGAGAGAGAGAAAATTTTCTTATGTCACAACCCACCAATTTTGTAGCAAGTACGAACTCATTTATCAAGAACAGGTATAAGTAGAATCTTCTTTTAAATAACTTACTCCAAAGAACAATAGCTAGAAAGATTAAGAGAGTCTAAGGGAACAACTCTGTAATCCCCATATCCACCCACCTTTTATAACAAGAGTGCAATTGCTAACTTTGAGAATTTATTATGTGCTATGCATTTAAATTAACTTTGTCATTTAAATGCTAAAATATTTAAGATGAATTTGTCCCCACTTAATAGCTGAAAATACTGAAACAACAGAGTTGTTAACTAACTCAGTGAAGGACATAGCATTATAGAGTGTCAGAGCTGGCTTTTAAATCTGACAGCTGAGCTGACCTTCTCAAATAGTAAGCAAGTTTTATCTTATCTCAAATGGACATGGTGCCAGAAAAAAACATCTTTAACAGAAAAGTAAGGTTTAATTCACTCGAACAGTGATGACAGCACAGAAAAAAAAAAAATCAAGACTGTTCAGGATTTTGGTTGAGAAAAATCACAATGGAATTGGGAAAAAATCACAAACTAAAACATCATACAGAACAAAGTTTGAATCATAGGTGACTTGTCTAAACTTAATTTCCTCATTTGAAAAATTGAATTTATGGGGTTAAAAACCATTCAATATTCTCAGTAGTGCTTGACACACTGTGGGTACTATTGAAATAGAATAGAGTGTAAAGCATGCTAACTTTTGGATAACTATGCAGGAAAGTTAATAATTATTATTAACTTATTGCTCATATTATGGACTCCTACCTCTGTTTAGGTAAAACGTGCATTTCTGCCCATGCCATACCATCATGATGAAAAAGTCTGGCTGGGTTTGGTATCAGTGGGAATGTTCTGATATTTATAGGGAATCTCCATGAAGGCAACAAATAGAAATTTAGAATCATGTAATTTTAAGACTACAATAAATATACATCATAAATCTTATTGATTCATGTTTTCTTATGTATGCATGTAGAGCAAATGAAAATTACAAATACAAAATCATGAGAACTTGCATTAAAAAAAAATCAGAGGAAATAGTTTTATTCCTGTCATAACCCTTTATAATTCAAGTACCATATACAGTCACCAGGAGAACACTGACGTGAGTTTGTTGAGTTAAAAAGGGGACATGTCGGGAAATAAAATTTATCGTTATTCTTAAGATGTGGAGGACAGCATTGGCTATTTGGTTTCATAAAAGGCATGTGTTTATTGCCAAAGCTTTCTCAAAGCCTGTGCAATTTTCTGTTTTCTAATTCTGCAATAGTTCTGTTTTACGATTCGTTTCTCAAATCGTAAGACCTTTCACATAATTTCATGGCCGACATACATCTGCATACGGTTCCCACCAAATGTTTCTTGTTCCGCAGCTTCACTCCATCTGTCGCTGCCGCCTCTCCCAGTCTGCACTTCTTCTGGGGAAGAAGATTGCCAGTGGACCTAGCTCTCACCAGGTGTGGGCCTTTCAGCTATGAACATTGGACTGAATTTAGTTGCAAAACACATTTTTCTGTAGTTTTAAAGGAAGCCAGACAGGTGGTAGCCTTAGGTTGTTAGCATTTGCATTTTCTCTCAAATATCATTTCCTCTGTTTTACTGCTTTGTTTTCCTTCCCGATTTAGTCTTTTTTCCCCCTTAGGATCTAGTTTCAAAGCATTTTTAAAAATAGGTTCTTAATTTTGGTTCATATTTTAGAGTTAAAGAACCACTTTACTGTGTCTTTTTAAAATGAGTCTATTTTTGCTCCTGCTCCATGTAACAGAGCAAGTATCTAGTAATCCCCATCATATATATGTATAAGGACTATGTATGTGTATGAGCTGTTCTGTATTTATAGAGATTGCCCTTAGTTCTAAGTGAATGATTCTTTTTTTTTTTTGAGACGGAGTCTCCCTTTGTCACCCACAATAGAGCCGTGGCCTCATAGCTCACAACATCCTCACACTCTTGGGCTCAAGTGATCCTCTTCCCTCAGCCTCCCTAGAAGCTGGGACTACAGGTGCTTGCCACAACCCCTGGCTATTTTTAGAGACAGGTCTTGCTCTGGCTCAGGCTGGACTCAAACTTGTTAACTCAGGCAATACACCCACCTCAGCCTGTAAGAGTGCTGCAATCACAGGCATGAGCCACCACCCAGGGCCCGAACTAAATGATTCTTAATGAATGTTCTGCTTATAAATTAAAGTAATATTTTTAAACTATTTACAAAAGCATATGTGGTTTTAAAAGATACTGTTATGACTATACTTGAAGTTTCAAATTAGGGCTACTTTGTGAGCAAGCATGATATGTTGAAAATGCAATTTGAATACAATGTAACACATACAAATCTCTCCTAAGTGATGGAAGATGTATCATATATGAAAATGGTTACATGTTAATAGATACAAGAAGTCTATAAGTGGTTTAACTATTAAGTTCAAGAACTCATCCTGGAAAAAAGTGCTACATACCTCATAGCTGACTGTCACTGTGGTCACCTTTGAAGTACTCCCTGCCTTGGGAAGCTATGCACTGGCCCCTAGCCCAGCTGCACAATAATTTTAGCACTCTTTTTCTGCAATGATCATTAGAGCTGTCATCATTCAGCATACAAAATACAATAATGATCACCACTCAGCAAGACACTGCCATGTATCAACACAAACACAACTGTGAGACCCTGATATAGCAAGGTTATGAAACCATACCGAGTTGTTCGTACAGTGCTGGTAAACGCATGGTGGCAAGGTCATGAACTTGATTGTCAGACCTCATTTGAGGTCTTGTGTATATACACGTATGTATGTCTGTGTGGGTGTATGTGTATATATACAGAGGAGGGCCAAAAAATGTATGCACATTTTAAGAAGAAAAAAATCCTGTTAAATTTGTAATACTAAAGTCATGTTCAACTTTTGCAATTACAAGAGGTACAAGATACAATGTACAAGATAACAAACATTATCAGTGTATACTGAGTATTTCAATTTTAATACAGATTTTCTTTCTTAACATGTGTATACATTTTCTGGCACCCTCTGTGTGTATGTGTGCATGTATCCACATATAGCTGAGTGCACAAAATATCTTTCTCAAAGAATTTTTCCATTTAAAATCTGTTGCTGTGGATGTGGAGAGAAGGAACTCTTCTACAGTGCTGGTGGGAATGCAAGCTAATACAGCCTTTTTGGAAAGAAGTTTGGAGAATACTTGAGCAACTAAAACTGGACTTACCATTTGATCCTGCAATCCTCCTACTAGGAAATCAATAATCAAAAATCATTTTACAACAAAGACATTTACACCAGAATGTTTATTTCTGCCCAATTCATAATTGCTGAGTCATGGAAGCAACCCTAGTGCCCATCAACCCATGAATGGATTAACAGATTGCGGTATATGTACACCATGGAATACTATGCAGCCATAAAAAATAGAGACTTCACATCTTTTATATTTATTTGGATGGAACTGTAACATGTTCTTCTTAGTATCTCAAGAATGGAAAAAAAAAAGTACCCAATGTATTCAATATTACTATGAAATCAGTATATAGTCACCTACACATTCATAGGAATGGGAAAACATAACTATAGTCCAGAAAGAAAGAGGAAAGAGGAAAGAGAGGGGAGGGGGGAGGCTAAGAAGAGGGAGAGGTTTTTTTTGGATCTAACCTAATGTGCATAATGCAATGATACATTTCTATACTATGAAGAATAGAGTAGGAATGCTTTTACCACAATAAATAAGTAAGCAAGGAGACAGTTATGTTAATCAGTTAGATGTAAGCATTCCCCATTGTATACCAAATCAGCACATTGTACCCCATAAATGCATTACTGTACACAGTTATGATTTAATAAATAAAAAGTAAAGTCTTTATGATAAATTGACTTATTTTTTATCCTTCTCTGCTTGTAAAAAGGGCTAAAATATCCACTGATGCTGAAGTGTTGTCACCCAATGTTTCTTTTCTCATCTACATTCGCTCATATTCTATAACCCCCCTTCTCTATAATTCCAGGGAGACTTCTCACAACTTTTATAAGTTAATTAAGTTTAGAACAACTGACACAATTAGGAGTTAATCCTGAGATTTTCTTGGATTTCATTTTAAAATTGCTGACAATATATTTATAGTAATGTTTAGAGGAAAATGTATTTTCTTTTCTGGATTCAGAATATGCCCCATGTGCACACACACACGGACCCCCTTCCTTCCAGCATCCCCTACAAGCCTGCACAGGCCCAGCTGTCCTCTGCCCATCTTTCTCTCTCTCTCTCTTACCTCAGACATACACAGAAATGTTTGTATTGTTTTTCAGTTTACCTTTACTGAAAAATCTTCAGCTTAGGATAACTACTCTGATTTTAAAATACCATTTATTAATTATCTACAAAAACAGGGTAAAATGTCACATGCATGGGGGGTAGAGTTACGTATGTCAGCCTGTGGATACAGGTAAACTTTGGACAACCGTGCTGTGATCTATTTTCCTCTGCTTTTCTGGATGGTTACTGGGAATCCAGTTGTGCCATTTGGCATTATGTAATTTTTTGAAAATGTCACTCTGAAATCCTATGAGGTTAAAAAAAAAAGAATGAAAATGTATTTAGTGACACTTTTTACTTTTACATGAAATTATACTCAAAGAAACATCTTTAGTTACTGTATTAATTCCCTATTGTTTCAATAATGAATTAAGACAAACTTGCTGCCTATAAATGGCACAATATGTTATCTTACAGATTTAAAGGCTGGAGACAGAAATGGGCTTCACATGGGTTAACATGTATCCACTGGGTGGAGTTCCCTTCTGAAAACTCTAGGGCATGATCTATTTTCCTGTCCTTTCTGGCTTCTACAGGTTGTCAGCTTTCCTTGGCTCCTTCCATCCTCAAAGCCACAAATGGCTGATTAAGGCTTTCTCATACGGTAGCAATCTGACACTGACCCTTTCGCCTCCTCCACATTTTAAAATAATTATGATTACAATGGACCCACTTAGATAATTCAGGGTAACTCCTCCATTTGGAGGTTTCATGACCAGCAGGCTTTATTCCATCTATCACACTGATTCCCTCTTCCCATGCAGTATAACATTCTTGTGAGAGATGCCTAGCTATTAAGATTTCTTTATCACTGTATAAGTTATAAATTATCTGCCCCTCCCAACTATCATTCTTATAAGGATCCTCTTAAATGGTCCTTTGTGAACTTTTCACTTGGCCCTTTACAATTAGGTAGACCCAGGTTGACCTCTGACTTTGCTACTGCTATAATTTCTTAGGCTCTAAACTGCAGATAAAAGCTAACTGAAGGATTATCTTGATATTTAAATAAATTGTTATGTATACATTTTTAACTTATGCCTCAATAGTATGCCTTGTTGAAACATTCTGTTAGCCAACCGCAATAGAGTCACTATTTTGTTCCAGGCAGTGTTAGATGTAATTATTATTATATACATTTAATGAATAATGAAAGTCAGAGGAACCCGAAGTTTGAGTATAAAAGGAATATGCTTATAGTAACAAGAAACACAAATTTCTGAAACTTTTTTTTTTTTGGTACAGGGATTATATTTACCCCCCCGCCCAAATCAACCACCAACAACAACCATCAGGAACAAAATATGGACTGTGGTTTTCATGACACATAACTACGGGTATCAAAGATAGTGATCCCTGAGAGTTGAGTTAACATGTTAAAAAAAAAAAATAAGGTCAGCCACGTTGATTTCCCGGGCTCACTAATTTAAGAGAGTTTCTTGACTGGGATTTACAGAAGTCTGACAGATTCCTCGGTTGAGCAAATCAAGCTAATTTATAGTCCCAGAAGCACAAGGTACTTAAGAGTTTATAGGACAGGAAAATATAAACAAAATAAAACAAAAACAAGCAAAACCTTCCCTGGTTCATGGGCATACAAGTAAAATTAAGCTCAACTAAATCTCTAAGTATTTTTCACTTCAGATGTTGAAATTTTATTTCCAGAATATTTATTTTATTTTGTTTTGTTAATATACCATGTTTTTATGTGATTTTTTTGACCACGGGAGAAACTATTGAAGCCCAATCCTATTAAACATTTCACCCAATGTCCTGTTTTCCTCTGGTTTGTGGAAACTGAAACCATTGCTGCATGAGCAGAAGTCCTCGCTTACGTTGCTCCCTCTTACCCTGACAGATGGTTTCCCCACATGAGCACTTGCTGAACCCTCAAGGTGACCTTCGCAGTTTCCGGGATTCTTTCTCTCTGAACTTCTTTGTTACCATTTTGTTTTGCCAGGTATCTAACCACCAGCATTCCATTTCTCTTCCAACTTAAAAGTTCCCCTTGGCAATCTATAGTCCTAATCGGGTAATAATGTGCCTGCTCTCTGGTCCCAGATTTCTGGAGTTTGGGGCTCTCTCAGAAGACTTTCTTGCTCTCTATGTAGAATCAACCTGTCTCACCATAATTCAACGCTTACCTACATATTATATTTTTTGTTTTAAAAATGTCTTACCTACCATATAGCTAGTGTTGTAAAAGAGAAAGGCACTATGTTTGCACATGAATGTGGAAGTCGAAAAGCTACAATTTCCAGGTAGAAATTTGCTTGCAATAATCAATGCTTCAATTTCTCTCCTGTGTAACTCCTGTGGCTATCGATGCCAGATTTTTGTGGCTTTATCATCATCTTTTTCTCATCACCATGCTCTTCAACATAGATCAGATATATATGTATATCTGTATGAACAGGCTTTCCCAAGTAACCTCACTGTACTGTGTAAATATTCACAAGAGCAGACAAACATTTACCGAGTCTTTTCCAGCTGTTGAAATCTGCTAAGTGCTTTACTGGTGCAGTTCCAACTGATCCTCACAAAAATTCCTGTGGGTTAGATTTTATTAGCTCTTGTTTAGCTAGTTTGAAAATTGGAGTCAAAGAGGTTAACTTTTCACAATTTACAAAGGTGGAAAGCTTGGAGTCAGGAGTAAAACTGAAGTTAATCTGACACCAAAGAATGTATTCTTTTTTTCTTCTTTATCCTAACAACTGCAAATGAATTGATAATCTAATGTTCCTGTTCCACATTTTAATATTTTTGGACTGTGAATATTTATTACCTAACACAAACAGCAGCAATTTTTGGAATCAGTTATTATTTAAACTTACTGAAAACACATCTCCAAATGTGTCTAAATTAAACTAAGAAGACACCACAGCCTTCTCTAGTTCCAACATAATTATTTCCCTAAAAGGGTCTCACCTTCCTAAGAAAGTAAAGCTAATAATTCGCAAACAGCGAACCTAACGTACCCCCACAGCAAGCTTGTTCAGACCTTCGCGAGTGCTCTATTCCTAAAAGACAAATGCCATTAGCCCTCTCCCTACTTCAAAGTCTTTGTTTTCAAAACTAACTTCGAAATCCACAGCCTGACATATAAATCCACTTTCTATGCTTGATACCCAAGTCCCCTCCTGATTTAGCCCTTGGATACAGCCCTCATCTCGAAACCCTTGCAGCCAATATTGCAGGTACTTGGAAAATTTTGAACATCTCACATCTTTCATTTTCAGAACCATTAAACATATTTCTTCTGATATTATTCTTAAAGTCATTTTAATGGAAAATACTAAGGTTTGTGTGCGTAGTTCATCCTCTTTCCCGCAGCATCCCTAACTCACTTGCAGGTGCACATGTACACACGCTCTCACAGGCACACCCCAGTTTGGGGACCCCTCCATTCTTCCCTCTTGTCAATGTCTTTACTCTTACTGAGTTCTAATTCTTTTTAATATACGGTTTGACATTTTCACTAGGCCTTTCTTCTGAAGAGAGACGACTTCTCGGCTTCTTTTTGGTGCCTCATATATTATCAGCGAGGGATAAACATGTAATAAATATATGGTAAAAACAAAACAAAATGCTGCTTCTTATGATATAATGTTGCCTTCAAAAGAGACCTATGAATGGAATCCACTTGAGAGCTTCATTGGAAAACAGTGCCGACCTCTACAATTAAAAGAGTTTTACTTAATATTCTTCAAACAAGGTTTTACAGCCACTCAGGAGCAAAAGCTTTATTTATACAGTAAAGTCAGAAATTTGAGAAGAAATCTTTAGCAACTGGTTTACCATTGAGAGTACTAACTGTGGCCTAATGGAATTTGTGAGCAGTTCTGAAGAAATATTTTATTTCTTCACAGAATCACAAGGCTGGAAATGAACCAAAAAAGGTCATCCCACAGAGATGAGAAACTACACTATTTGTAAAAACCTTTGGAAAGTAGATTTGACAACTTCCCTTTGTAACAAATTCCAGCACCTAACACCTTCCACCCTGATGTTTGTTCCTAAATATAACCTAAATTTCTAGTGCTAGAGTTTTTCCTTTTACACAACAGCTGTTGAAGCCTGAACGTAGCAGGTTAATATCCTCTTCGTGGCCCCTACCACTTGTACGCTACAGCTTACTACTGGATTCCTGAGTAATTCTTTTGTCTCAGTTTAAATAGCTATTTTTCAAAATTATATAGTCTCTGTGACTCCTCTAGAAATTCTTGCTGAAGACATCAGTATCTTCGTAGAATAACATTCTAGTGTCCACTCTCGTCCTCCACAAGACCTTCCTGGTAAAGCCATTTTTCAAAGGAGAGAGAAGAAAAAGATCAAGAGATCAATAAAATCAAATAAAGTCAATAGATCACAAAACAATCAAAGATTCCATATTCTCAAGAATGGAAGAAAAAGTACCCAATGTACTCAGCCCTACTATGAAACTAATTTAGGGTTTTCACATGAAAGCTGTAACCCAGTTACAACCTAAGAATAGGGGGAAGGGGGAGAGGGAGGGAAGGGAGGGGGGAGGTAGGTAGAGGGAGGGGGATTGGTGGGATTACACCAGCGGTGCATCTTACAAGGGTATATGTGAAACTTGGTAAATGGTCTGTGAAGCTAGTGAATGATGCCCCATGATCATATCAATGTACACAGCTATGATTTAATAAAAAAAATTAAATTAAATTAAAAAAATAAAGTAACAAGGATTAATTAATATGAAGTGTTTCATTCAGGCAAAGGAGAAGACAGTGCAGAGAAATACTGGTTGTTACGAAACCATGATCGTATTATGCCCATTCCCTTCATAACCCTTTGAAATTATTTTGTGTTAATTTATTCTACAACTGTCCGAGGTATAGAAGGTATATTGTAATTGTTTTTTCATTTGAGCATTTAAGCATCTACCTCACAGGGTTTATGTGGTTTACATGAGTGAATTCAAAAAGAAATTTCATAGAGTAGGCACTCAGTACATATCAGTTGGCATTATTGATTGTATTTGTAGTAATACTGATGATCTTTTTACGCTCTTTAAACATATGAACCATATTATATAATTTTAATTCTAAAAAAATTCCTGAAGTGACCAAAAGTACTGTTTTATAGAAACCAATAGAAACCTATCTGATACTTTGATTATGCTTAGTTTTATGAAAGTGGCCACTTATAATAACTAAAATAGCTTTACCTTGTGTTTTGAATTAAGCATAAATAACAATTAAGACAAAACAAAGATTAAAGACAAATTTAATTAAATAGGAATCATTTTGGGTTCTTTAATGTTTTTGGTACAATTACAGGACATCTGACCACTTCTACTTCATGTTCAGTATACATTTTAATTCATTTTCGACTTCATTTTTTACCTTTTTTTCCAGTCTTCGTAATCTGTCTCTTCTGTCTTTTTCGCTTTAAGTTATAGTTCAACCTTTAGGTTCTTCTAAGAAATATGATAATAACATTTGCTTCTTTGAGCCTTACATAATTTTTGCCATTCATATCCTCTCATTAAATATTATGCTTTTTGCTGATTTTATAGAATCCTGAACTTGTTTAATCTCACTTATGAGACAGCTTTCTAACATGAAAATTCACTTATATTTCCTGTATTTGCAAGAGCCCCGCTCCAACACGTGTGCCGTTTTTGTTAAGGCCTCCCTCACTGTCCCTCACTTTAATGTTCTCCTGTGAAAGGTAGTAAATACCTTACACTAATACGGGCTCACAGCTGAGGCACAGGTGGGGATAATTGGGAAACCAAAGTGAACAAGTTGACTACAGATGATGTGAGGTGCTTTGGATTGTGAGTAAAAGAAAACCTATTTGAAAGTGGCTTAAACCATGAGGCAATTAATTACCCCACAAAAAAGGAAGTGCAGGTAGAGAAGTTCAGGGTTGATTAATTTAATAGCACAACCATGCCATCCAGGTTAGTTCTTCTGCTCTGTCATCCACAGGATTGAAACTTTTCCCCTTGGGCTACCTTTTGTCATGACCATAAGATGACTGGTAATGCTACAGAAAATACGACAAGAAAAATCAATGTACTCTGAGACAGTAAAACTGAGCATGCTGGAAAGGAAGAGAAATTCCCAGGGATAAAATAAAGATAAGGTGGAAACTTAGGGTGTAAAGCCTAAAAAGACTTTTGGGGGAGACAGTTTCGAATGGCATCTCAAGCCAAGGATTGAGCCTTTCCACGGTGGAGCAAAAATGGAAACAATTACCTAAATCCAGGACTTCAAAGGGCCACATATTCAATAAAAGGATGGACTCTAAAAAGGGCCTCACCAAGAAGAAGTGGTAACATTATTTGTCCTGGCCCAGGCTGTATGACCGGGGAGGGACAGGCGTTCATTTAAGAATTCATAACTACGTGCCTGTGGCTTTAGAAACTCCAAGCTGACAAACAGCAGAAAGAGACCTTGAGGTGGTAATTAAGGGGATACAGTGGTTGAGAGAAGCAAATGAATATTCTTCCTGTACAGAAATACCCTCCACACAAACATCACAAGATTCCCACAAATGAAGACTTGCTAAAATAAATTCTATAATTAGAATTAAATGAACACACAAGCCAACAATCCCCTCATTGGTGAGGATCAGCAGAAACAAGAACGGCTTTAGGATTATTTACAAACAGACTTCTTGGATATAGAATATAAAATAACTATGTTTAAAAGATGAAAGAGAAAAGGGATGGAGGCCACAGTATGTGAAAGTAACAAGGTTCTGTTACGAAAGACTAAGGAGAGTTAAAGAATCAAGTAGAAGCTCTAGGATTGTAAAAAAAGACATAATAATTAATACAGCGAACTGATTACACAGCAGAGTAGACACCATTATAGAAAAAAATGTTGACGTGACAGCCGTGAAGCATGACATAGTACATAAGACATAGAAACGAAGTGACGGCAAGTGATAAAGTGTCTGAGACATGAAGGCTAAAAACAGCACGTCGCTGGAAGCCCAAGGAGAGTAAACGAGAGGCAATTATTTTGAAAGCTAATAGATACAAATTTTACAGGATTAAAGACAAGGATGCTTAAATTCAGGCAACACAACTCTAAGCAAGATAAACGAAAAGAAATATAAACATGGAAACACCACATAAAATTCCAGAGATGATCTCCTAAGTGGCTATGGAGCGAAGAGAGATGGGCCACAAAAGACAAAGATACACGAGGCCACGGATTTTAAACAGCTACAACTAGAAAATTAATGTGCCATATACTTTCTGAGTTCTCAGGAAAAAGATTCTATTAACTCAATGTTATATTAAAACATGAGAAAAAATATGACACCTTCAGATCAACAGGCACTAAAATTTATCACCGATGGTGAAACTCCGAACCAAGAAAATTGCACTCAGAAAGAAGGAATGGAAACGCAAAGGAATGACGGGAAGAAGTGGATAAATAACTCAGGGAAGTGTAACACAACATTACTACATAAACAATGTATCCAAAGAGACAGCAGAGGATAGAGACTGGGAACAGGCTTTCTGAAGTCAACCTGTGTTTGAAAACACCATGCAGCTAGCGATTAGCTAGCTATCTTTGGCAACGTATCAACTTCCAAATCTGCAAACAGGGATGATGAGGATTTTATGAGTAGCTAAGCAAGGACAGTAGGCTAGTTCCCGGCACAATGTAAGCCCTGTATGATAATTCTTATTGCTATTATCATTACTACTACTACTTAAAATATTGATGCATAATTTGAAGGACAAAAAATAGCAAACTAAAATAGCGAACTTGTAATAACATCAAGAGGTAGAGGATTGGTGCTAAATTATTGAAGGTCTTATTTTTTAGGTATGTAAAAATATTGATTATTTGGGATTTATTGAATTAATTATACAAGCTAAAATAAACATTAAGGCTATTACTAAAAGGAAAGAAGTGGAGAAAGTAAATGTCCACCAGGACACAGTCTGGACTAATTTTGAATGTATTGAGGCAGGAAAGGCATGAGGTCCGTGAGAGGTGAAACATGTTTCCTGACTTCTCAGGAACTGTTCAGCCCATTCTAGGTTGTATTCAGTCCCCCAAACTGCACCAGAACAGTTCTTGCTAATGTGTTACCATTGGTCTTATAGGTTGATGGCATCAATAACCACTTTGTTCATACCACAAATCTGAGAGATAGACCCCCTTCACCCCAGAATACTGAATTCATCAAGACTTACAGACCTCTACTTTTTACATCTCTCTCCTGTTTGCCTTCTATCTTTTTTTCAGCCATCTTGACCAATCTATTATCACCCCTTTCTGCCTAACGTAATAGCCTACTGCCTGATGACCAGCATCCAGATTTTTGCTGACTTTCAATTCATTTCCTTTGCATCAGCTAATGTGGTCTTTAAAAACTCAAGTATCTGGAAATGGGATTCAGTTTCCTACAGATAATATCAGGGCCCTACATAGTATGGCCACTGACAAATTGTTTAGATACATGGTTTAGGATTATCGTACTTTACCAGTGTCTTTTCACAACTTCTTTTTGCCCCAGTATTGGCATTCTTTTCTCGTTCGTTAGAGCCTTCCTAACTGCATGTAGTGATTATTCTTATTTTACCCATTCCTTTCCTCAAGCATGTGCTTCATGGAGCCAATTCCCAGCTCAACTCTCAGCTTACAGGTGGTCTCCTTATACAGTTGTCTTGACCACTTGGACCACTCAAATCTTTAAGTAATCTCTTGGGTGATTTTGTCCTTAATGTTTTTCTGTCCTTCTACAATCCATGAGGCCCACATATGCTTGTTCATTGTTTTATATTTATTGAATGCCTACTAGGTGTTCACGAAGAATTCCTTGCATGAGAGAAGGTGTGATTTTGTGAACAGCAAATTAGCCAAAGAGCTTCCAATCTGATTCAACATTACTGATGTTCTTTTTTAAAAAAGTAATGTTTTTTTTAAAAAACATTATGTTTTTAAAAAAGTAATGTTTTTTTTTTTAAATATTATGTTTTTAAAAAAGTAATGCATACTAACTACAGAACAGAGTTTTAGATTTACAGTAAGGCTTTTTTATTATATTACTTAAATTTTTTAAATGGCAATCTATGAAAAAAAATCCATTTTTGTCTGTAATCCCCCCAAAATCCATTTTTCTCTGTAATCGAAAAATATCCATTTTTTTCTGTAATCAAAAAAATCCAATAAGAATCCATTTTCTCTGTAATTAAGAAATATCAACAAACTAGCAGAAAAGTTGCAAAATGTATTAGAACCAAAAGTAACACATATCAAAGCAAAGCATTTTAAGTATAACCCAAATTACAAAATGAAAGTAATGGAAAACAATTGTTGTTATAACAAAAGTTTACAACTTTATTTCAGTATATTTCACAAAAGTTAAATTCATCATCAGTATCAGTTACTTAATAATTAGTATTTTCAAATGATAGGTTAAAAAATAGAGTAAATTTAAACTTATGAGAGCCTGATAGACAGGAGTCTGTATGGGGGCCAAATGCTGTTAACTCTGTTCTGTTCTGACTTTTTAAAAATAAAGTTGAAATTTAGTCTCAAAAGGATGTGTTTTTGTTCTTAGTTAATTGCATTCTATTTTTCTCTCTTTTTATTTAGTGTAAAGATTTCTAGGAAATTACAAAGGGTTCAAATGCAGTTAAGCAAATATTTGGTTGTCTTGAGTTAACATAAGTTAAACTGTAACTCAGAAATGTTGCTGACTGACTGAAGGTATCTTGACATATTTCCATTCAAATCTGTCTTTGTTCAAGATGAGAAAAATTACACCAGACATCTGCACAGCCATGGAAGAGCAGAATCATGACATAGTTATTCCAGTCATCCCTTTCAACCAGCCCCGTTAATGAACACACAACCTTTCTCTCAGCCACTGAAAACCCTACAAATAGTTGTCTCACAAGTGTTTTCTACAGACCCATAATTTTCCTGAGTTTAAGAATCAATTGGGAGATTATATAGATTCCTGGAGAGGCAAGCTACCAAATTCCAGTCTTCAAAATTGTGCCAATTTATTTAGTATTTCCACCTCCAAAATAATTTTTCCTTCCATTTCATCAGAAGTATCTTTGCTCAAAAAATGTGTATTTCTCTATTCCAATAAACTTCATGCTGCCAGAATATCCTGCAAGTCTTTTAAAAATTGCATAATAATAATCAAAAGACATTTCATATTCAGAAATAGTTCTCCCCTATCATTTTCTATCTTTATATACATATGTATGTTTAAGTAACTAAATTCAGTGAGAGATTTGTTAAGCCAAACAAAAATGTTTAGAATTTTATATATGAAGCTTGTTCAAGTTTTCATGCAAACGTCTTTGTTTGCAAGCAATAAAAGCTTGTGATAGATATTAATAGTTTTGTTTAAAAAAATTGGTAAGTATTCATAGTAAACTGTTTTTGAGAACTTATACTTTTTTTTTTTGAGACAGAGTCTCACTTTGTCACCCTCAGTAGGGTACCGGGGTGTCACAATTCACAAACCTCAAACTCTTGGGCTGAAGTGATTCTCTTGCATCATCCTCCCAAGTAGCTGGGACTACAGGCACTTGCCACCCTGCCTGGTGAGTTTTAGAGACGAGGTCTCGCTCTGGCTCAGACTGGTCTCCAATGTGTGAACTCAGGCAATCCACCGGCCTTGGCCTCCCAGAGTGCTAGGATTATACACATGAGTCACCATGCCCAGCCCAAATTTATACTTCTTAAATCTATCTCTCAATGGACTTTATATTCCCTTTTAGGCACCATGCATTCAATATTAAACGTCTGGTTTTGGATCATTTAATTTTTTCGCATATGTATGTATGTATGTATACATATATATATGTGATTTTAAGGCCAGGCATAGTTGCTCACAGCTATAATCAATCCTAGCACTCCGGGAGGCTGACACGGGAGGATCACTTAAGCTCTGCAGTTTAAGACTTGCCTGATTGAGATTGGGACTCCCTCTGTACTAAAAAAAGAAAAAATTAGATGGGCGTTGTTGTGGATGCTGGTAGTCCCAGCTTCTAGGGAGGTTGAGACAGGGGGATCCTTTGAGCCCAGGAGTTTGAGGTTGCTGTGAGGTAGGCCCTCCACGGCACTCAAGGCTAGGGCAACAGTGTGTCTATGTATGTATATATGTATATGTGTGTGTGTGTGTGTGTGTGGTTTGGGAGCACTTAGTTCCAGCATGCTCTTTCTTTCTTTTCTTTTTTTTTTTTTTTTGAGAGACAGAGTCTCACTTTATGGCCCTCAGTAGAGTGCCGTGGCATCACCCAGCTCACAGCAACCTCCAACTCCTGGGCCCAAGCGATTCTCTTGCCTCAGCCTCCCGAGTAGCTGGGACTACAGGCGCCCGCCACAACGCCCGGCTATTTTTTGGTTGCAGTTCAGCCGGGGCTGGGTTTGAACCGGCCACCCTCGGTATATGGGGCCGGCGCCTTACCGACTGAGCCACAGGCGCTGCCCCCCGCACGCTCTTTGTAAATATGCTTCCACTTTACATGCAGTCTTTCCCATGCTGACGAGGCATGATTGGTACAAAGGAAGTTAAAGAAACTCACTCTTTAAAGAAAGGTTATTGATAAGTAAATAATTTTTTTCTGATTTTTTTCTTTGAACACGGTGAGGTTAACATATGAGTTAAGAACTAGTAACTTAACTCTGGGAGGCATCTTGAAATGCCTGTTGTAGTTGGTAGAGTCTAGGGGACATGGAAGAGCATCTTGTTATTACACCTGCCACATTAGTCACGGCAGCTTAGATGATCTTCATCAGATTATCTGAATGGTTTGAAAAGTATAAAAGCATGAACCTATGGAAAACAATGTGGCAGAAAACGATCGACAGATTTACATTAGCAACGTCATCACTGATTGAGGCTCTTCTGTATGGCCAGGATTATTATTATTTTATTTGTATTTTCTCTTTATTCTTCAAAAATTAGTTTGAAATTGATGAAACTGTTTACCTTTTGTGGATATAGGAACTGATAAAGGCCATAAACAGGATTCAATCCTGGGGATGGTTTCCTCAGAGGATCTGCTCCTTCCACAGTATGTTGTAATTCCACTTGCTACTTACAGGGATACGTCATGAGGGTTTAGTCGATCTTCTTTAAAATCATAAATATTCTTTATCAAAAAAGCTGAGGCCCACCGTGGGTCTCTATCAGATTCATCATCATCTGAAACCTGCTTTAAAATGAACATCGCCATTTTTCTCTTCCATATTTACTATCTATACTTCCCACCTAGTTTTGAAGGTGTAGCATGCTTCAGAATTTTAATTTAGATTCTTTCTACATATGTCATATTTAATTTTATCATTTTTCATTTTTTTACTAAGATTAAATATTGAACAATCTATTTATTTTGAACTTTGCTAGAAGGACATGTTCTTTTCCATTCATAAAGACACTGATCTATAAATATTGAGGTATTACTAGCACTAAGGTCTTTGGTTCACATTTTAAGAATCACGAGACTCTTTTATTAAAACTGTATCACTGGTAATTGATAAGAGTTCGGTTTTATCTTCTTAATGTAATTATGCAATTTGTACTATAGACCACTATTGAAAATCTTGGTTAAATTCAGATTAACTCTATACTTATTTTTCTTTTTTTTTTTTTTTTTTTTTTTTTTTTGTAGAGACAGAGTCTCACTGTACCGCCCTCCGGTAGAGTGCCGTGGCGTCACACGGCTCACAGCAACCTCCAACTCTCGGGCTTACGCGATTCTCTTGCCTCAGCCTCCCGAGTAGCTGGGACCACAGGCGCCCGCCACAACGCCCGGCTATTTTTCCGTTGCAGTTTGGCCGGGGCCGGGTTTGAACCCGCCACCCTCGGCATATGGGGCCGGCGCCCTACTCACTGAGCCACAGGCGCCGCCCTATACTTATTTTTCTTAAAGCAACCGTCTGATTTTTTCAAAAGAGAAAAGGAAAAAAGACAAAGGTGGTTGACTATTAAACTACAATTGGTGCCTCTATTGAAAATTTTCTGACATATTTGTCTACTAATAAACTGAAATTCAAAGTCCAAAACACATTTAAAAGACGATTCTTCTCCACATGGTGTTCCATTATGAAACCACTGCAATGAACATAACATTAGTTGGAGAAACATAACATTGTAATCAAGCATCTGCTTGCCCCCTGCCTCGCATGTACAAGAGAGATCTGTTTGCTTTCGTTGGTATTCTCAATAGGTTTCTGTGTTTATAAAGGTCCAGAAATAATCTTCAGAACTTATGCTCCATATGGCACAAGAAATCTGGTAGAAGAACGTTTCTGACACAAAGGATATAAAACTCTTTCATTTCAAAATATCAAAAATTTGCCACAAAGGGAAAAACATCAGACAAGTGTTAGAACCACCTCAGCTTCTGCTCGGTATCATCAAAACTTAGTCGTCTGTACACGTCGACAGTCATTATCGGAAACGCACAGCAGACAGCACGTTCCTTCCTTGTTCTAGTTCCAAATGTTAAACACTATTTCAGTTATATTTTTAATATGGAGTTCTTTAAGACTTAGGGTGTATGACTGTCCAGCAGAGATCCAACAGCATGAAAATAGATAAATGTTATATATATATATATATCAAATAGAAAAGAAGTGGGCATGTACACTTGTCTGGAATAAGGACAACTAATCTGCTTAGCCAAGCCCAAAGAATCTCACGGGAAGTATATATTTTGGAGTTCCTTGGGAAGATTTCACAAGTTTCACAATTTGCTTTAATTCTCTCCTGAAATCTATTTGTCCTGTGTAAATACAACTACACAGGAGTCAATACCTATTTAAAAAGCCAACACTGACAACTTTATACATTCATTCTGTCTTCTTGAAAAACGTGGGTGGTGCCTGTGGCTCAAAGGACTAGGGTGCCGGCCCCTTGTACCGGAGGTGGTGGGTTCAAACCCGGCCCCAGCCAAAAACTGCAAAAAAAATAAATAAATAAAAAAATAAAATAAAATAAAACATTCTAAAATGTAGGGAATAATTCAAATAACACAGGATTTTTATTTATGATGGAATGTTTTCATTAGTATATATTTTCTTATTTATGATTTGATAACTACATCATTAAAATATTAGAAAATAATTTAATCTGTAAGTAATAAGTCTTAAATTAGAAGACTCCGCTTTTAATATGGCGAACCAACTAAATATAATGCTAGTTACACAACACCATGTGTTATACAATAGAAGGAGATTATTTAGTTCCTAGGTCAGCAAAAAATAGTTTCCTCCCTTCTAAGGGTAACAAAGTGATTAACCTGCTGGTTCCGTGTGAGGGGCTATGCGGTTCCAAGTATGGTGGCTCCTTTAACCTAGTCAACACACATTGCCAGATACTTCAATTAATGTGTACCAAGGTCACAAAATCAATTTCTTATCAGCCAAAAACACTCATACAGTAAATTTTATTTCCAAACTATAATCTCTAAATTAAATCTGTGTACCTAAAAAATACAGTGCAGAAACTCAGTCATTGGGTTTTCTCCCCGATAGCATTTTCACAAATGGCACAGGCTTTGTATGCTATATTTAGCCTAAAATGTTTGGTTAGATTCTAATCTTCCTTGAGAAAGTCATTATCTCTTTCCATGGCAAATAAAGAACCAAAGTGTTAATTTCATCTTTAAAATAAATGTATGGTTTAACAGTTCTGACATTCTTACAGCAATTTGTTTGGAAATTTTAAACAATTATAATCTATGAAACTGTATACTAGTCCGGATTTCTTAGTAATACAAATTATATATCTGAACATAAAATGGCAGAAAAAATCATGCTAATATGGAAAATAGCATTACCTTGCATTAATTCCCATGCAAAGGGACTCTGTAGGAATTGAACTCGTCTGACCAATGGCACTCAAGATAATCACAGTTGCAGTGACAATTTTTTGACTTGAATATAAAATACTATTGTCTAATACATTCAGGTGCTGGAGTTCTGTTTCTATATTCCAATTTCACGGAACAGTTTTTTTCCTCCTAATACCCTTATTTAGACCCTACTCAGAGTTACACACAAAAGTACAGCAACTTAAGGTTGGAACCTTCATCTGCGATCAACGACATGGACTCACCTAGATAAGGGAGCTGAAATATTTAGATAATCTCACTGCATGTTTTAAAAGTCATAACTCACAATTTTTGTGCCAAATATAATTGTTCTATTTATGTAACAATCAAATATTTGCTATATTAATACAAATTCTGTATAACATGCCCCACACAGTGGCATTGTCTCCTACAGCTCACTAACAAACTGTATAAATCTATTATAGCTCTAGATACTTGGTACCAACTTGATGTTAGATGGTTGATAAAACATGGGATAAAAAATTGTACCGCAGACAGGAAGTAGAAAACTATCTACATTTTTCAAATTATTTTCCCCACATTCTCCTAAACATGTAATCTTTTAGTTGATTTTAACACTGCTAAACAGAATGAAAGGATCATTCTTAGAATAAGAAATTAACACTTGCAAAAGATAAATTTATGTGTGTATACATATATATTCCCACACGTAAGACATTTTTGCAGACGGAAACATTTTCTTTGTTGTCTTTATTTTGGGAGTACCAAAATTTTCATAAAATGATTTAAAGTTTTAGAGAGAAAAAATATTTTATTTCTTTTCAGTTTTTTATGAGATCATGCCATTCATTTTAATAAAATTTAGAAATTAATATTAACACTATAAAATTTTTTTTACATAACACATTATAACAAAGTAAAGTCTTTTGCTTTGTACATATTAATGCAAAAAATGGTAAAATCCCATCTTAAATAGTTTACTGAAGATGAAGTTTGGGCTACTGGAAGGAGTGAGTGACAGATGTGAGGTAGGCATTATTAATAACACACAGACTAAAATTATTTTAATAATTAAACATGAACTGTCAAAGTCTTAATATGATTACACACAAAAAATTTCATTTTTTAAAGTGCCAGTGATTTCACACTTCCCAGGAATTTTGTGAAAATGGTACGCTTGATACATAAGACCCAGAACTAACAGTCACAGTGATTCCCGAGTCTCTCTGAACAGAAGGGCCAGGGTGTCTTAAAAATAGAAGACCATTACAAGACATTAGTGCCAATATTGCAAACAACTCTGGCTTATGACATATTGCATCTTAATTCATGAAAATGTACAAAAAAACAATAAATATTATAAGTTAGTGAAAATTCATTGTTGCAAAATTGATCACTCAAAATGAAATAGGAAAACAAAGATATTATGGATCAAAAAACATTAAGTTTTTTAAAAGAGCAAAGAGAAAACTTATTGTTCTTAATTCCCCCACTGTGAGCATTTCGTGTTTACTTCTAAACCTTTATGTTTTTAATCTTGCTTTGTAACTGAGTTTTTTACTTATCAACATTTCTCAAATGACTTTCCGTATCAATATAAAAAACTGTATCATTATTCTTAACGGTCCCCTCATATTCTGGGTAGACCATAAATTATTCAGTGGATCCTTGTATTTAGCTAGTCTAGTGTTTAGCTAGTCACTGGTTACCCTCAGCAAAGGAATAGACATCTTTGTGTGTGTATATACAATTGGTTCCCTTAGAATAAATTCTTGGAGAGGTGTGCTCAGAGCAGGGGGCCTGAAGAATGGCTGGCTCCTCTGTTTATAACACACCCAACCTGAATCTGGGGTCACTGTGATGAGAGGCACAAAATTTGTGGCCTCCCTACAAACAGATTTCCTACATGTGAAAAAGAAGAAGAAAATTATAAAATGTATGTGGTGGGTGTATGGGTGATCACTGTATAATTCTTTCAACTGTAATGTATGTTTGAAAAATTGCCTAATAAAATATTGGAAAATTAAAAAAAAAACATTAAGTTTATGATATGTACTTTGGTAATTTATGAAAAAAAATTTTTTTTTTTTGTAGAGACAGAGTCTCACTTTATGGCCCTCCGTAGAGTGCCGTGGCCTCACACAGCTCACAGCAACCTCCAACTCCTGGGCTTAAGCGATTCTCTTGCCTCAGCCTCCCGAGTAGCTGGGACTACAGGCGCCTGTCACAACGCCCGGCTATTTTTTGGTTGCAGTTTGGCCGGGGCTGGGCTTGAACCCGTCACCCTCGGTATATGGGGCCAGCACCCTACCGACAGAGCCACAAATTTTTTATATGGCTATAATAGATACTCTTTATTTACATCAAAATATTTGGAATGGAATTCTATCTAAGGTAATTCTTCCAAATCAGCCTTTTACAATGTGTAAAGTTCAACCAGATCCAAGTGCCTGATTCATGGTGACAGATATACCATTCACAATGTCTCAATAAATTCAGCACAGGTGAAGGTAAAGAACAATAAAAATGAGGCATTAAAGCATTTTGTACATCGGATCCAAGGCATTTTGGTAGTTTCTAAGGTTATAATCAAGAATAAGAAAAAGTTACACTGCTCAAAGAATAGTTACAGTTGGAATTCCCCAGTCACTATTCCCCAGTCAGACCCCATCAAAACTAACTCCAATATTATATATTAATACAAAAATAAAAAAAAATCCATTACTAGGATGAATCACTAGGAGAACATGAATAAACAATTAATTCATAACAGAAATAAAAGGTCTTGCAAAGAAAACGACATGTGAATTGAGTCTTACACAACAAGTCTCAGTTTATAATATTCCTTACAATGAAAGTGTCTAGCTTTTCCCCTGAACACACGCAATTGATCATCCTGTCTTATTTTGGGAGCCTAATGCAAAGGTATTTTGATCCCTGGCAATGAATATCATCCCCAGAATAGAGAAATTTTGCTTCTAGTCTCCTTCCCAGTTGAGAGGACTGTCCTTCTGATCAGTTCTGCTTTTTACCATTCTTGAATGTAACACTTACCAAAGTTCTTTTGGAATTGCAACACAAGGATAAATTCCATTATATAGCATTTTTGATTGTTAGTTACACCATAATTATAAAGTCATATGAATCACACCTCTCCCACCCTTAAATTGAATGTCCAATAGCATCTTATTCAAAGGGGAGATTCTCAATCCCATTGCATACGTGTGTAACAGTGACCGACTCTCACCAATAAGGGAGTAAGTATAAAAATCATGGTTCATTTTTAATGGTTCAAGTAACTTAAATATAGCACTTCTCTTGCTGATCATATTACATTTAATACTTACTTTTTAGCACTGTGATGCAGGAGGGCTTTCTGAAGATTGATCTAGAAATTCCTTCCAAGGGAGGAAGACACCAGAGAAAACAGGGAAAAATGGTTTCATTTATGTGTCAACCTGTATTGATTTACAGTACCTATCAGGTAATATTAGGAGATGAACTTTAAGGTCACATCCTGGATAAGCAAGAAAGAGCACCGTGATGTGTCAAGGTCACGAGTGGAGTACAAGGAGTAAATAAAAGCATCACCTGCATTGGTCATGCCGGCGCCAGAGGTCACGGTATGAAAAAACTGTGTCGTACAGTGGAAAGTACACAGAGCTTAGAAGCGAGAGACCCAAATTCATACCTGTTTCACTTTCATGTTTCCAAATGAGTCCGAAAATCAAGGAGATTGACTCATGGGGTAGTTGAACTGGAATTGACTACAGTTCAAATAAATGTGTTTCAATAACAGAATCCAAAAATAATTCAATCCGGGAGGGCCATTAATAAAAAGATACTAGTCCACTCTGCTCATTTGGGGGAAATCGAAGCTTGGTGACTCTTCAGGACACATCATTAGACTCTCAGCTAAACAGGGATAGAATAAACTTTACAAACCTGGAGACATTAGCACAAGAATATTAGAGTTTATTATCGGAGAATCTAGTTTCTGGGTCATGGGATAATAGAGGGTTTCAACGTTCAGGGCTGGGTCTCAGCTGTTGGGGTGTAAAGAAGTAAGAGAGGAATCCAGTAATGGGAACCTTGAGGATAAGACGTTGATCTATAAATTATTTTATTTTTAAGAGGACATAGCACAGGATTTAAGGTATATGTCCCTCTACTTTAGACTGGAAGTAGTCTCAGAAAAATGATAAAGTAAGTAGTGGTTAAATGAAGATAGGTGTAAAAAAGAGGAATAGAGGACAGGTAGAAACTTTTTCATAGTAGTTACCTGTAGTAGTCACCTGTGCAACTGGCTGCCTGGCAAGTGATCACCCCTCTCTGGTACAAATCACCCAAATGTCCTTTTGAAAACCATCTTCTCCCATTCTCTCTACAATGTGAGTAGGTTTTCATCCTAGGCTCAGCAAATGGAGTAGCATGATGTTACATCAGTCAATATAGTCCATTATGAACAAGATAATAATCAACTTGAGTGTATATATAAAAGTGACATATTGTGAAATACACTATACTCCTCTTTCACGGTAGGATATCAGTAGACATCCCTTACGTATAAACTGAGAAATGGAGGCACAGGCATATTTTGTAGAAGATAAAGGGTCATGACAGGTTTGTTTTAATTGAAGACTCAGGACTTCCTTAAGCTTTGGGAAATTACCCTATATCCTTTATTATTTCCTCTGCAACATCTTCCCAGAATGGGTTTTCAGTGAGATTTCTATCAATCGATCACAGGCCTTCCATGTTTGGTCCTCTGTTTCTCAGCTCTGTTTTCATATTTCCCATCTCTACTTTTTAGTGTTACAGTTTGGGAGGATTTTTTTTTTCAGCCTTCCTACTGTAAATAAACTCCTCAATTTGGGGCTAAAATTGGTCAGAAGATGAATGTATTTTATTGGAGGTGAAACATTAGTTTTTTTTGACAGGAGCAATCAAAAGTATTATCCAGTTTTAGGCATTATTCCAGTTGGCCTGTGTGGGAAGAAGGCAGAAAGGTGGCATCAATGTTTACTCTCAAGAATTTTTTGCAAGCAGATGACCAAGTTTTCTTAAGAGAATATATTCTTAGCCTTAACTGGAGGCAAACAGTAAATGGGGACTAATGGGCCCAATCTGTGTAGCCTTTGGTAAATAATGTATCAGCTAATCACATAGATTTTGCCTCCCTTTCTGGGCAGAGGATCGCACACTGCCACCACAAGGAAAAGCCACCATTTTGCTCTAGCCTTCCCTGTGTGCATAGAACTCATGGCACTGGGCTTGGCTTTGAGAATTCCACTCTCAGCTTGTGGACAGCTCATGAATCCCCCTTGGTTTTACCTCTTTTATTGTCAATTTACTAAGTTTGAAGGAGGTGGCTGAATACACAGGAATTAAACTCTTGTATATGATGTGCACATTTTATAAAGATTTTAAAGCATACACATAGTTTTAGCTATAGTGCATTCATTGCTAAATATCTTAAATATACACACCAGTTTATATATCAGAGAATCTAGTTTCTGGTGACGGGATAATATGAGGGTTTCAATTTTCAGGGCTGAGTCTTAGCTGTTGGGATATAAGGAAATAAGAGAGGAAGCCAGTAATGGGAACCTGGAGGATAAGATGTAGATCTAAAAATTATTTTATTTTTAAGATGACATATTACAGGATTTAAAGTATATGTTCCTCTACTTTAGACTAGGATTAGTCTCAGAAAAAGGATAAAGTAGTGGTTAAATGAAGATAGGTGTAAAAAAGAGGAACAAGAGGACGGGTGTACATTTTTTGATAATGTAGGGGAAAAGGCAGATGGGGGAAGGGTAAAACAAAAAGAATTCATTTTTATCTCAGTAAGATTCAGTCTCCTTATTTGCAGAACCACCCCCAGAGTAGTCTAAGGATCAAGTGAGGAAACTATTTAATATACTTTCTCTTGAAAATTACTTAATTTGTAAGTTGAGAATAATACTAGCCCTTACTTCAGAGTCGTATGGATTAAATTTATAAATTCATGTATCTAACTCACAGAGAGGAATAAAATCAACATGAATACAGTGCTCTCTTTTGTTGTTAAGCTCCAAATCTAAAACTTATTTATTGAAGCATTAAAGAGAATACATAAGGAATAAGAGAAATAATGGAAAAATAGATACACAACTGCATAATTTACTTGTAAAATAACCAGGGTTAGCTATGAAGTGTGCCGACACCCTATAAAACCGGGACTATAGGCAACTGACCTTCAGATAAAAGAAAATGTCACCAATTTTGCAGAACAAAGTTTGAAGTCTTAAAATATTGACAAGACACTGTAGTTATAATAAACAAAGTAGTTATTTGGAACTCACTTGAGTTTCTTTCGTGGTATTGGAAGTGTTAATGTTATTATTATTTCTTTGCTCTCCTTTCTACCAGTATTATACTTGAAAAGCAAAAGAGAATTAAAATGTATGAAAATCTACATTTAGAGAACAATTTTCATTTAGTTTTAATTTCCTAGCAGCACCAAAAGATACCAAAGAATGGGAATGCAAGATGGTATAATTGCCATATTCACTTTGCATGTAAAAAAAAAATACAAAAAAAATCAGTTCTGGAAAAAACAATATTTAATTTTTACTGTCATTGATGCCTTATCAACAGCACATATTGTATGACCCATATCTCTAGACATAGCTGTTGGTCCACCCACCTATCAATTTTATAAATGGATATTATAACCTTACAAATAAACCTAAAATGGTATCCTTCACTTAGAAAAAAAAATCAAGTTAATAATATTAATTCAGGTGGTATTTCTTGCTTCTTAAGTAAAAAATATACTGTAAGATGTCTTACATCAGATTGATTTAACACATATTTTTGTAACTTTTATTATTATTAAATCATAGCTGTGTACATTAATGCGATCATGGGGCACCATACACTGGTTTTATAGACTGTTTGACACATTTTCATCACACTGGTTAACATAGCCTTCCTGGCATTTTCTTAGTTATTGTGTTAAAACATTTACATTCTACATTTACTAGGTTTCACATATACCCTTGTAAGATGCACCACAGATGTGATCCCACCAATCATCCTCGAGAGAGAGAGTCTCACATTGTCACCTTTGGTAGAGTGTTGTGGCGTCACAGCTCATAGCAACCTCAGACTCATGGGCTCAAGTGGTTCTCTTGCCTCAGCCTCCTGAGTAGCTGGGACTACAGGCATTCACCAAAATGCCTAGCTATTTTTAGAGATGGGGTCTCACTCTTGCTCAGGCTGGTCTTAAACCTGTGAGGTTGGGCAATCCACCTGCCTTGGCCTCCCAGAGTGCTCAGGCATGAGCCACTATGCCTGGCTTGAACAATTTTTTGATTCCTCAAATTAGAACTCAGACGGTATGTGTTACTTACATTTTTACTATTTGTACTATTTCACTTTCATTCTCATTGCTATTAGTCACTTGAAAGTACTTTTCTGGTCTAAATATTGAACAAATCCATCTAGATAATACTGATTAAAAATGATTAAAAATAAATGAGGCTTCTATGTGATGAAAAATTTTCATAATATTTTATTATAGGTTTCTTGGGAAAATCCAAAATCATATAGTCATATTAAACCCTTCTTTAAGATCTCAAGATATTTCTTAATTTGTATCTCATTAATTCTTATAATTGTCTTGTGAGATAAACATGAAAGAAAATGATTTAGAAAAATGATTCCTGAATCTTAGTCCACAAACCTGACAGTAACAAATCAGACAGAGAAGTTTTGGCTTTAAAACTGCAGAAATGGTCAGCAGAACTCAAATGACACAAGCTTTTTTTTCTCCTTTTCAAAATAAAATATTTTTTTTTTTAGAATAGTTCATTGTTTTATCTTTCTCTTGGAATATATATATGAAATCTGTAATCTTATGGAGTGGATATTGTTGCGAAAGGTCCACCTAATTAACGTGGTATATTTTGTTCTGTTGTGAACAAAGGAACAAAGGAAAAAGACTTCTGAAAGTAGCAAAGGTATTTTATGTATTTGGATAAAGTTCACAGATAATCGCGATCCAGAAATGGGGGTGAATTTAGGCTATCATTTTGTAAAGTGTTTATATTTTTTTCTTTTGTTTTATTTTTTAAAATTTGAATATTTATAAAAGTGAAAAATACTCTAAGTTAAAAAATACTATAAGGCAAAGGTAAATGATAAGCTAGGAAAAAGATCACAATGTGTTTGATAGCCAGAGTTATTAAAAAGTCAAATTTGTAAGAAAATTGAATACATCAAGGGAAAACGTATAGATCAAACAATGTAAAAGAAGTTCCATTTTTAATTATGAAAATGAGGAGAAATTATACCCAGTGCTGGTTGGCACGCATGGAGACGCTGGTGATGGAAGCAAGTACTATATTGGTTTAGTTTTTTGGAGAGCAATTTGAAAATATTAGTATGCACCAAAGGACTTAAAAGTTTCCATGAAATTTCTACATGTGGACATTCCAGATCTAGAAATCTCTAAGACACAGAAATAATTCAATATAGCATTATTGAAAAAGAAAAAACTGGTTAAACTGGTAACCAACCAAATTCCCAGCATAAGGGTGATACTTAAAAAAGCTAGCTTTTTGATGGAATATCTTCTCCTTTTTTTTTTAATCGTTGGGGATTCATTGATGGTAGAAGAAACTAGGTTACAATACAAAAAAAATCAGAAGGAAACATAAACCTGCCTTTAAACCTGTGGTTCTCAACCTTCCTACTGCCGTGGCCGTTTAATAGTTTCTGTGGGTCGCGACCCACAGGTCGAGAACCGCTGGTTTAAACAAATTTGATACACAACTCTCTCAAAGAACATCAAAGTTCACACTTTTTCAAGTTTGCCACAGTACTCATTTACCTAAGAAATTTCTCTGATGTATATAAAAAGACTTTTTTTTTTTTTACAAAAACCCATTTGCTTTCCCTTAAGAATTTTAATAACATATCTTCTATGTGAACAACGATGTATACATAATATTATTGAGATGTACAAAAATAATTCTCCAAATAGTCCTTAAATATTACCTAAAAATCAGGAGCCACCTCCTTCTGAGCATTGTCATTAAGAAGGAAAGGAAGGAAGCGGGGAAGGGAGGGAGGGAAAAAATGAGAGAGGGAAAAAATGAGAGAATGAAAAAATCCTGGCCCAGATTCTACTCAAGTCTTCACTTCTAAATTTGGAAACCTCAAAGATAACATGAGCATAAAAGAACAAGGAAAGTGTTAGATGAACTACCAGAGAGAGCTGATAATGCCTGATTAAGAATTGAACACAAGTATTTAAAGGACACAAATATTCAAAGCATATTCACTTGAAACCTTAGACAAAAAAACCCCCAAACTATTTAGAAGCTGCTGTGAAAAATAGTGTCTCTAGAGCAGCGGTTCTCAAACTGTGGGTTGCAACCCACGGGAACTGAATTAAAGGGTCACAGCACTAGGAAGATTGAGAACCACTGCTCTAGATGGAATTGAAGCAGGGAGTTTTGATCCACTTTACTTTCTGGGTACGTAACTCACACAAGATACATATCTATACAATTTAAAGGTGATTCGTGAACTTCGACTTCCCTTGCTTGCATAGTACACTGCCTCAGAGGATAAATAGACCAACTCTGGTCAGCAGACTATTTAATTCACCAGAATATGGTAAAGCTAAGCTGATGGACCACCTTTTCTGGTAATCAAATTATACCGTTGTTATGCTACGTATTTAAAGGTATTGTTTATGAAAACTTCAAGTAGGAAAGGGATAGAATGAATATTGCAATTGCTTAAATAAGTAAAAGATTTTGTCTCATTCTTTTTTATAGGTAATTATAATGTTTTATCATACATAAAATGCTTGGTCTGTTCCTCAAAATGCACTAATTTTCATGACCTTTTTTCTTCTTTGTAATGGATATTTTATAAAACATTTGCATTAATAATTGAATCACGAATATATATCCAAATAAGCTGGATTATACCCAAGAATTGTTTCAACAATGCATCATGTTTACCTTTGTTATTTTTAGAGGTAGAAAAAGTAAGAGTTTTCTTTGGATATAGATTCTTGAAGAAGAGATAATGTTTATAAAATGAATGCCCGAGAATAATTTACCTATCCTTAAATAAATGATAGAGCGTCCGCGTCCAAATGAGAATAACTTGAATGTCGATACATTTATTCCAGTGATCATGCTATTAGTCAAAGCCTCTCATAAGTTTTCAAATTGTCTTTATGCTTCTCATGCAAAATGTTTTCTACATGTGTTCTAATATTACTTTATAACCACACATCATTTTTTTGAAAAACCATTATGGTCACTAATCATTCCCTTTATCCATGAGATTTGGAAAAAAGTTTCTCTTAGCTATTTCTGAAAATTCAATCCACTCTTAAAATTTCACTGCCACTGAGGACAGGAAAATACACATTTTATACACACACACACACACACACACACACTGGGATTCTAAAGTAAGAGTGCTAATACATTTGTGAATACTGGCTGCATTATTATGATAATTGGACACCCTGACAATTACATGTAACTAAGAAGCGGGTAATACTTGTTAGCACCTTGACTCTGGCATGCAGGTTTTTAAAATTCATTGACAGTATTTATAGTCACACCTTACAGAGTTCAAATGGCATATATGTCTCTACCTATATCCATATCTGTTATAGTTAAATGGGAAATATTGGAATGTGATGCAAAGAACAGTTAGTGGTTTTTCTGTTTACATCTGTATATGGAAATGATTACCTAATTAAATATTCAAAAGTGAAGTCACTTATAGGACATAGTTCAGACAATATAGCTAATTGTGTTAACTGACAGGCATACACACGTCTCTCTCACACACACGACATTTGTACGCTTTCTATCTGCTCTGATGACAGATGGTTTGCCCATTTTGATGAGCAGCCTCTTTTTTTTTTTTTTTTAACTAAAGAACAAAGTATAATGGAAGCAATCACATGTCTTCAGCACTTAGTCTATACCAGGCAGAATCATGTTAGAGGATTATTTTAATTAATCCTTCTTCCACATTCTGAATTCACAGGTTGTTTCTTTTTCCTAATTCTTAGAAGTCTGTTGTGAAATTGTTTCTTCTGCCTTTACCAGTACTATATTGCTCTCTAGTTCGTTATAACATCTTTACAGTTGAGTTCTATTACACAAGCACATGGATGGTTATTCAAGACTGATTTGAAACACTGTGTTTTAAATATAGGCTGTCACGCTGAGCACGGGCACCGAGGCATCATCATTTTTCTTGTGATCCATCGTAACAGTCATGGTCCAAGCTATGAAAGGATTTTTATGCATGTATGCAAGCCATCAACTACATCCTTCCCCATCCTTCCAATCCTCAACTGGGTCAAGTGTTTTGCTTTTACTCTTACTGTGTGAACCTCCTCTGGTCACAGCTCCACTTGATGAGTTTATCTGAGAGTAGGAAACTGCCCAGTCACCCATCTCACCCCCATGCATGCAGGGACCTACTTTAACCCCTGCCTCTCACTTCTCATAGCTGTTTATCCCAACTCAAGCAAAATCTAGTTTTAGATGTACACAAAGATTCAACATCATTCCCGCTTTTCCTCCTTATTTTCTTTTAACACTTTCCTGATTACCTGGGGAAGTAGAGATCTCTCACTCCCTACCTACATTGATGACAATTGTGTGCCAAAGGGCCACCATAAATGTGCTGAGAAGCATAAAGAATACCAGTATATCTTTCAAAACTAAATCTAGTTTAGGTTAACTATTATCCACAATTTTAAATGTACCCTAAACTTTCCATAAGAACTTCACAACCTTTCCCCAAATACCCTCAAACATCAGCATAAAACACATAAGCCAATGAATTCACATTAATATCTCAATGAAATGATTAAAAATATTAATTTCCTATTAAAATATAACTATTCAACCAATTTTATGTGGAAGACCATACTATCCCAATTATGCCAAGTGACAACAACCAAAGGAAACAGACAACCCACACAATGGGAAAGGATATTTGCATATTTTGAATCAGACAAAAGCTTGATAACTAGGATCTATAGAGAACTCAAATTAATCCACATGAAAAAAGCCAACAATCCCATATATCAATGGGCAAGAGACATGACTAGAACCATCTCTAAAGAAGACAGACATATGGCTAGTAAACATGAAAAAATGCTCATCATCACTAATTATTAGAGAAAAGCAAATCAAAACCACCCTGAGATATCATCTAACCCCAGCGAGAATGGCCCACATCACAAAATCTCAAAACTGCAGATGCTGGTGTGGATGTGGAGAGAAGGGAACACTTTAATATGGCCGGTGGGACTGCAAACTAATACAATGTTTTTGGAAGGAAGTATGGAGAACCCTCAAAGAACTCAAGCTAGACCTCCCATTTGATCTTGCAATCCCATTATTCGGCATCTACCCAGAAGGAAAAAAATTCTTTTACCACAAGGACACATGACTAGACTGTTTACCACAGATCAATTTACAATCGCCAAAATGTGGAAACAGCTTAAATGCCCACCAACCCAGGAATGGATTAACAAGCTGTAATATATGTATACCATGGAATACTATTCAGCCATTAAAAAAAATGGAGACTTTACATCCTTCGTATTAACCTGGATGGAAGTGGAAGACATTATTCTTAGTAAAGCATCACAAGAATGGAGAAGCATGAATCCTATGTACTCAATTTTGACATGAGGACAATTAATGACCTAGTACACACTGATTGGCAGGGGAAGGGGAGAGCAGAGAGAGAGAAGGAGGGGGGTGGGTGGGAAAAGGATGGGCAGAGAGGGAAGAAGGGAGGGGTATGGGGGTCTCAGTGAGTGACACACTTTTTGTGGGCAAGACATAAGACACAAGTATAAGAGGGACTTTACCTAACAAAGGCAATCAGTGTAACCTAGTTTCTTGTGCCCTCGATGAATCCCCAACAATAAAAAAGAAGAAAAGAAATAGGCTGACATTCATGGTAATTTTGAAAAGACTGAGATCCCAAGGTTTGATTCCTAGCTTTATCACTTGTCTTGGGACACAGGGCAACTCACTTGCTGTTCCAGAGTCCTATTTCTCTGACTTGCCCAAGGCTGTAGCACGGAGTTAAACAGAAGCTAGCTACCACAAGTGCCTGTAAATAAAGAACAGAACCTGGCCTATTTAAAGCTCGATATGAAAATTGAAGATGGACTAGGATGAAGCAGTCTAAACTATAATTCACTGCACAAATATGAAGTACTACTGTTTTTATAGTTTGAGTGAAATAGCCTTTGAATGGCAGACTGTTGCTAATTCATTCTTACTCTGCCTCACAGAGTCATCGTCCTAACACACAGTATATGATGTATCTCAGCTACTTAAGACTTGCCAATGGCTCTTCTTTGATTAATGTTCATCCCCTTAACATTCTCACCCCTTAACTAAGATGCTCTGTGATATATGAGGGCTGTCTATAAAGTATCCAGTCATATATGTCTCTATTTTTCATATTATATGGCTGGATACTTTCTCAATAGCTCTGTATAAACTTGGCATTAAATATGTGCAGCTCGTTAAAAGAATACCCCACACGCTCAACTTCTAGGCCTTTGTTACCTCTGATTCCTTTGGCCTGCCTTGACTTTGGCACTTCATAAATCTTGATAAATCTGATTTATTCTTCAATTCACAGCTTAAATGCTACTTCCATTTGGAAAACTTCTCTGCAATCAGCAAAACATCTCAAAACATATCTATCTATACCTTTATAACATTGCACTATAATCATTAATACAGTCCTCTAACAGTTCCACTGCGTACACTGGAAGTCAAGGCCAATGTCTTACTTATGATTTCATCCCAGGGGCACAGCAGTACCTGTTAAGCAGAAGCCTTGTGGTGGAACATGTTGATCAAGAATGCAGGCTGTGAAATCAGCTCGACTTAGGTTCAGATCTTGGCTCCACTACTTTGTGGGCAGTTCACTTACCCTTTTTAAGAATATATTGCTTCATATATAAAATGGAAATAACAAAAAGTTATCCTAATTAATATCTTAGTACACAGTAGATATCAGTTCTTCTAATGATGGTGATGATAATGAATCTGCTTAATAAATATTTGTTCAATAAAAAGAGGATTAAATGAAATATTTTCACTTCAATTAAAACTTATTTCTAGGAACCATGTAATATCAGTTCCAAATGCCTTCTTCAAAATTAGCTTTGTAGTACCTTTAGTGAGGTCGGGTTGTGTGTTTATTTGGTGTCTCTGAGAGGGCTAAATTTTATGATGGTAATGGGGTGACAGAGATGGTGCTACAAAGAAAACAACTTCTATTCCTCCAGAGGGAAGCATTTTCTTTTTTTTTTTTTTGTAGAGACAGAGTTTCACTTTATTGCCCTCGGTAGGGTGCCATGGCGTCACACAGCTCACAGCAACCTCCAACTCCTGGGCTTAGGCGATTCTCCTGCCTCAGCCTCCCGAGTAGCTGGGACTACAGGCGCCTGCCACAACGCCCGGCTATTTTTTTGTTGCAGTTTGGCCGGGGCTGGGTTTGAACCCCCCACCCTCGGTATGTGGGGCCGGCGACCTGCTCACTGAGCCACAGGCACCGCCCGAGAGGGAAGCATTTTCAATAGCCGAACTCCTGTCTGCTCATGTCTTACGGATCTAATACCAGTCAGGAAAGATGGGGAATCTCTTTGGAGATGAAAAAGCCAAGAAGAGCCTTCAAATTCAAAATACAATCTAGACTATTCAGCAGTTGGGGATGTAATGTTTTAAATTTAATTCTAAACAGCATATCAGTTTATCTACTAAAATAAATGTCAAAAAATCTATCAGTGAATTAATGAAAGTTGAAAAAGGTGAGAAACACTATTATCAAGAGAACATTACAGCCCTCAGATAATAAATATTAAATGAATATGTAACTTTCTTTAAATAGAAAGGATTTTAAGTTTCACATGAACTTAAAAAAAATTCCCATTACCAATTGTATTTTGTATAAAAAGATGTCACAGTCCAAAATGTCTTGAATTTTTTTTTTTCTGTTCTTTAGCTAACTATTGAGTTAAGTGGCTTGAGGGAGGGGGAGGAGAGACCCACTATATGGAATAATAGAAGGTAAAGTTTTAAAAGAAATCATTAAAAACATGAATATTAGCCTGTTGGTTGCTGAAGGTCCAAATAGTGAAAAATTATTGATGTTACTGCAGATAATCATGACAGTTGAAAGATATCTAAATAACAAACAGGGAATGGTGCTTATGAAGTACTATAGTGCAATTTATAATGATTATTGGGAAGGCACACTAATTTGTGAGATGTAATATTCTGAGGGTCACTCAACTTTCCACTCGCCGTAATGCCATTAAATTAAATACACAATAAAAATCTATGATTATTTATGGAAAGAATTTTGTAGTGCTTCTAAAATACTATATTATGAATTCTGGCTGTACGTACAAGCAGAAATGCCTGATCTAATGCACCATTAAGCAAACCGCAGCCTTGCTGTACATTTTTTAAACATTAAACTAATTATGATGAGGTTTGATCTTAAATACTGCATATTTAATCTTTTAAAGAGCCTATCAAATTGAATCACGCCATACAATTTGTTTATGCTGTAAGTAAACACATGCAATATTAACAATGTAACACTCCTGGCTTAATTAGAAAAAGTTCAGGTTTTCTTAAATACATTTAGGAGTATAATACACGTATCACAAAGCTCTAATTTTAACTTGCCATTTAATTACATTTTAAAACTAATTTCTGTGACTTGGAACTATTTTTTTTCTTTGCTTTCTCCTATGCAGAAGTTTGATCTATCAACCCCGTTACAACTAGCGTCTGCTGAAAATAAAAAAAAAAAAAGAATAAAGAAAGATTGAGCGAGACTGGAGGGGGAAGGGAATAATGACAGTGGAAGACAAGACCACAAACAAGAAATCACTTAAATGTGATCATTAGATGGTGTTCTGGTTATCGATCAAGTCAATGGGCTAAACTGTACCCTAGAAGGATCCTTCTAGCATTCTCTCTCTGGGCATAAAGTTCCATAAATGGAATTTACTGTTTCAGAAAAGAATGTCTTTTCAAAATTCTCTTACTTTCTTTCTCAATTTTCTACACCCAAGTTATGCATGAGAAAACTTTCCGATCTTTTAATACCATCCTCACATTTAGGCAGTTGAGTACCACAGAGAGTTTACAAGGGCAGTATGTAGCAAGACAGCCTGAAGCCTGAATTATTCAACTGCGTTTTTTTGCGATCAAAGCTATTGACTCTGCCCTCTGAACCTGGGTTTTCCAGCTTAAATTAAAGGGCAAAATTTAATATGCCCACCAAATATAAGATACAGATGACATCACTAAAAATCAGTAATCATGTAAAAATTATAATATGAAAAGTTCAAATTTTTGAGTCACTTCCTTAGGCTTTTAAAAAACAGTATGAAATCAAACAGTATAACATAAAACAAGTTAGTGTCTGGCGGACAGAAAAGCAATCACATCTGATTAGATCCTTACAATAATCCAAAAGAAGTAATAAAGACTGTTTACCTTCGCAAACTGTGACACCATTTCCTGAAAATCCCATGTTGCAGTAGCAGCCTTCCTTTCCATTACGAATTTCACATTTTGCATTTGGGAGACAAGGTGCCTTGGTGCAATTTTGAGCGTAGAAACAATTCAACAAAGTGGAGAAACCCACTGCATAAAATAGAGAAATATACTTTCTTCAAAAAGAGAAAGAAACACCTCCCTGCCTTGTGGAGTTAGCGTACAATCCCATCCGGTCCTCTTTCCTTTCTTTCCACTTTGCTAAATGGATTATGAAATTTCCCAAAGGAGTATTTACCTAAATAACAGTACAAAGGCAAGTATGCTAGAAGATTAAGGGTTCATTTTTTTCCAGTTTCAACCTTTGTCGGGTAAATCTCAACAAAGCTAAACTGTAATAAACAACTCCGCTTTTGTAATAAAATGTGCTTTCCCAGATCAGTGTGCTAACCTGCTTCAGAAGCGCCCTTCATCCCCAGGTGAGATACTTTTAGAGGTAACTGCCTGATTGTAAAGCGGTTTCCCTGTCTGGGAGTCATTTGGTGCAGAAATGCAGGTAAATTGAGTATTTGGGTCTTTTGAATTCAAATCTGTGTTATTTAAGGTGACATCTTACCATGTAGGTGGATAAATGCAATTACTGTTTTTTTTTTTTTAACTCCTGTATTGTAGGGATGGTTTTCACTTCTACCTTTTTCCTAATGACATTTATTTTACTTGTATTTCATCAGGAGAAATTTTAAAATAACAATAACCAACCCCAACCCCTAAAAACTCCACATGCTGGTCAAAAATTCAGCTTCGAAAAGTGGAAATACACATGGATGTGACCAACAACAAAAAAACGACACACAGAACAAAACTTTTTATTCCAGAGTTATTGAAAATAAAACTGTAAATGGCATTTTGTGGACTGATAGGAAAAGATAAGGAAAGGCTCAGGCCTGTTGCTCCAGGCCTCCTCGAAGGAAATTTGAGGGCCAACCACAGCGCTGAATCCCGCGAGCTGTTATTCTGGAAAGTCGTCCAGGACGGTGTTCAGAGCTGGTACCAAAAGATTCTTAAATATTTGATTCTCACTCCTAGCGTGACAAGGGTTTTAATTCATAGACTGTCTAAACCAAAATGATTTCACTTTCAGAGGTGTGATTTATTATCTTTCTGCACAGCGACATCAAAATGCCATTTTAAATGACCCTGAGCCTGGGCTGGCCAGTGGCCTGAATGCCAAGAAGCCTCCACAGGTGTTCAGGTCTTTAATGTCCTGGATTTCTCAAGTGTCCTGGGGTGCGGGGGAGAGTTCACAGTCTGAGACTTGACGGACTTTGGGGTCTTTTTGAAGAGAAATAATAAGGCTGATGCCCCCCCTCCCCCCGGGGCCCTGGATGTCCCACTGCAGGGTCCCACGGCCCGGGGGGAGACGTCCTGAGAAGTTCTGCGTCACAGCAGCCGCTTGCGCCCTGGGCTTTATCGAGTAAAAACAGTAACAAGAAAGGAACACACTGTGCCTGCGGGGGACCCGCCCGCCAACAGCCGCAGGGACAGGGGACCCTGCGGAGCACTCACCTACGAGCGACAGGAGTGTCATTGGCGGCGGCCGCGGGAGTGGCGGAGCAGCGGTGGCGGAGCGCGGCCCGTGTGCGGCCAGACGGCGGTGGGACGCGGCTGGGCGGGTGCGCGGGGTCCCGGCTCCGTCCCCTGTGACGCGCCCGCTTCCTCCGGACACTCCCGGCCTCTGGTGTGCGCTGCAGGGCCCGGGTGTGCTGGCCACGCCCGGCCTCCATCTCCTTTCCCCTCTCCGCTTGGGCTCGGTCCCCTGGCCGCTGAGCGCACCCCCACCCAGGGCACCTCTGCAGACCCTCTGGCGGGGGTCATTTTGGCCCCAGGCACAGCTTGCCAGGGGCCACCCTCGAAGTCAGCGCTTAAAAGCCAAAGCTCTCCAGAGACCCTTGGAAGGTCCGTCCTAAGAAAGCGTCCAGAACCCGATGGGTTTTAGGAGTCTTCTCTGCCATTCAATTCCAGGGCACAGCCTTTTAAAAAATTCACTAGTAAATGAACCTAAAGAACAAGGGACTCAGAGGAAGCCCGCCGATCTGGGTCCACCACGCAAGTGGCCATGCCCGTACTCGGGACTTGGTACTGTCCTAACTGCTGTGGCTGCGAACTCCAGGGCGTAAAATGAGGATATACTCTGTTTTGCCTATAGGTTAGCATTGTGCGGCTATGTTCAACTTAATTTCCAGTAAAACCCACCCATGCCCTTCCTTCTGTCCCCAGAACAACTTTTCATCACATACTGGCTTTCCTTTTTCATATTAATATGATTTAACCGTGAATCATATCATTCAGGTTGGAATATGAAAACAATTCTTGTTTAAAAAAATTACAAATCATCGGGGAAAACTGATGTATACTGAAGGAAAACAGATCATCAGCTGCCCAAAGTTGGAATGGGGTTGGAGGATTGAGTGCAGAAAGGGACAAGAAAAGTTTGGAGACAGTGGTAATAGTCTGTCTCTCAATGAGGACGGTGGTCACATGAGTACAGGCATTTGTCATAACTCATCAAACTGTATTCCTAACATTGCCACATTTGATCGTAAGTGAAATAAATTGTATATAAGTTTAAGTAAAATGGATCTAAGAAAAAGAAATGCTTAATGTTTGTACCATCCAAACAAGCCGTTTTGCCTCTAAATCATTGGGTATACACTTTTGTGGCCTTCCATTTCTATCCTGTTTGCTTTAACACATGATGAGTGCAAACCCATTTTGTAGAGATGGAATCTCAGAAAGACCAACAGCCGTGACCCATGGAATCCAGAGAACTTACCAATAATTGGGGCAACAACTAAAACTAGTCACAATGACACAAATCACAAAGTTACATCTATAAGTCACTTTAAGTACTTACATATGTGTAAGTCGCTACCTGTACCCTGGACACAAGTCAGCTGTGTCCATGTGCTGATAGTGTATTCCTAGACCCCGTCTAGCTTAACTTAAAGCGGAAGGAAATTTCCTGAGGGTAGAATCGCAATAGAGGAGGGGAGTGAAGAGCAGAGGGGTTGTGTGTCTTGCCCAAATGCACAGCTAGTCTAAGTGACAAGCCTGGATTCAATCTCAGGTTAGTAGCTCTCAATCCCTGCTCTCCATTACCCTGCTAAATCCTTGTGACATCACCCACAGTGTTGCAAGAAGAAGTCATCAGATACTTCTATTCAGGAAGTCTGAAAAAGCTACATTTAAGCTCTAAATGCCACAAAGAGAAGTTTTAGAGTAGTCTGTTGATAATTGTTTTTTTCTTTTAAAGATATTTCTCTTTTTTAAAGCAAAAAACAATTCAGTGGAAAAACTCTGGCAGCAGTCCAAGCCATGGACTCTAAGGAGATATCAAAGGCAAGAAAAGGCAGGGAGACTGGGTGAGTAAGTAGTCCAGGGAATAGATGGCGAAGGACTGAACAAGGGCAGGAGTATTTGGGATGGCGAGATAGGGACAGATTCCAGAAAGGATTAGATAAAGACAGATTGACGTCTGGTTGACTTGGTAAGATTGAGGGATATGTTTGAAACCAAAAGAGTGTGGAGGTTTTATGGTTGGAACCACTCATAAAAATAAGAAAGATAGGATGAGGAGTGCTTTTGAGTGTAAAGAAGAATGAGCCCAGGACCCAGCATTGTGGTTTACTTCTGTAATCCTAGCATTCAGGAGGTCCAAGGCAGGAGGATCACTTGAGCTCAAGAGTGGGAGACCAGCTTGAGTAAACAGGTGAATCTGTCTCCTCTGAAAATAGAAAATGTTAGGTGGGGGTGGGTGGTGGGTGGTGCATACCTGTAGTCCTCTACTTCCTGTTGGGGCTGGTTTTCCTGATATAGGCTCAGATACTTGGGAAGCTGAGGATTGCTAGAGCCCAGGGGTTTGAGGTTGCTGTGAGCTATGATGATACCATTGTTCTCTATCCTAGAGACAGAGGGAGAATCTGTTCTAAAAGAAAAAAAAAAAACTCAAAAACCTCCAACAAACAAACAAAAAAATGATCCCAGTAGTTGTGTAATATAAAATTGGATGTGCTCTAATGATGATGTCATTTATAGGAAGCTAGTTTCTCCAGTCACTGAAGCACTTTTTCTAGGGTGAGTTTGCAAACTTGTCAGACCTCCTGTGATGACAGCTCTCATGGCCATTCCAGAAAAGGAAATCCAAAATTGTTTTGAATGGTAGCCTGAGCATTGGCATCAGTGTTCAGCCTCCCAGTGGGAAAACTTGGAAGGTGACCACGGTGATATGCAGCACTTTTCTAGGTTGAGTTCTGGAACTTAATTGTCTGACTTCATGCTGGTCATTAATCGCACGTCACTTGACTTTTCTCAGCTTAATAAACTTTGGCACCAATTTGTTAATTTGAGTAATTCCTCATAACTCCATATTATCTTTATTCCATAGAACCCTCAACAAGATTATAATCTACCACATAAAGTCTTCCACCGTGGCTCAATTTTAGTCCGAACTAAAATTAACAGTGTACAGTTGGCAAAAGTACTACAGAAAGGTTTTAAAAAGGGAAATTTAATCATCTATGAAGTAGGAGAGGGTAATTTTTTCTTAATATACTCACTGTTGAAATTAAGAAAAGCTTTAACAAAGTGAAATAATAGCCAACAGTGCAGGGGGACGCCCATGGACAGGCAAGGACAGAGGTTTCACAAGTGGACTTGTGTGTTGATGGTGCTTAACCTGATGTCTTAGAACTCCAAGGTCAAGAACAGAGTTTTCTGTTGCTTCATGATATCTCATCCAACCTGAGTGTGGTAAATACGGAATTTTTCAAAAAGTGCTAATTGTTTGAATTAATTAATTAATAAGTTTCTAGAATAGCACATGGTAAAAATTGTCAAAAATATTATTGTTTATCATTGGAGATTAGCTGGATTTTTTTAGATTTTCAGTTGTATTTTATGTCATTGAATTATAGCAAATTTCAATCTTCTGCATCTAATTTTATAGAAAAAGCTAGCAAAACTTAATTCTGCCCAATAATTTGTAGTTCTCAAACCATTAGAAAAATTAGTTGTTTCTCTGTCTAGTGCTAAATCTGGGTTCTACCCAGTCATTTTAAAGATGCTACAATGTTCAAACCTGGCTACCACAATCTATATGCAGTACAGTTAGTACCTGTCAACAGTTTAAATCAAAAGTAAATTATTACCATTTTAATATTACTATTTTAATTTACTATTTATGTATTTTTTAATAATTTCATTGTCTAATTAAGAAAATCAAATTTGTATTTAAAAGAGTATTTTAAAAATTGACTTTTTAAGACTCTGAGCAGTTACACTTGACAAGCTTTTCTGCTGCTAAAGTTTTCAGTGGAAGTGGGCGCAAAAAGCATCTGGTAATTTTTAATGTGGTGACTGGAAGGGAGGAGACCCAAGTTCCTCTCCACCCTGGTCAGTCAATTGTTCTGTGACCTTCAGAAAAATCACTCACTCTTTCCCTTATTCTGTTTAACATATTTGCAGGTGACTCTGTTTTATGTGGTGTCTTCTCTCTCAGGGTTCTCATTTATAAATATTTATAAACTAGCACCCACATTTAGGGACTGAATATCTGAGCCAGCTGTTGATGAAGATTAAGAAAAGGGAGAAGGGGCTTGGTGCCAGTAGCATAGTGGTTACAGCACCAGCCACATACACGGAGAGTGGTGGGTTGGAACCTGGCCCGGGGCCAGTAAACAACTGCAACAACAACAAAAAAAGCCAGGTGTTCTGGCAGGTGCCTATAGTCCCAGCTACTTGGGAGGCTGAGGAAGAGAATCCCTTAAGCCCAAGAGTTAGAGGTTGCTGTGAGCTGTGATGCCACAGCACTCTGTGTCACCCAAGGTGACAAGTAGGACTGTCTCAAAAAAAAAAAAAAAAGAAAAAAAGAGACAAAGAAGGCAGAGGAGGAGGAAGAGGACCTGTACCCAGGATAATTGTTTGCATTTTAACTGACTTCTAAATTATTTAATTATTTTATTTTTCTTTTTCTGACCTCTTCCATGTTATAAAAATATTTAACTGACCTCATTTTCTCAAAGGCCAGCCCTGCAACAACAGAAACCAATTTGAAATCACCTATTCTATTTAATATTGTTACTTTTTTAGCATCCTTTTAACATGTTGTAGTGCTAATTTATTCATAGTCAATTGCTTTTCTTCATTGAGTTGACCAATATAATATCCTGAGAGGTTATAGAGTCCATCAGGATGTGCAATTAATTGAAATGATTTCTTTAGATCTGTAATGCGTTGTACTTTACATTTCATCTCCCTTTGTGTTCCTCAGTCACTCGATTGGTATATCTTCTTACAATTCTCCACAATGGCTCAATTTTTATAGGAAAATTAAATATTGTAATTATGTGCTGAGGACATACTTCAGCTGCTTGTTGTTCACTATCATCTGTTGCTATTAGCATGCATGTTGAAGATACGAGTCTCTGGGGCAGCTCTCCAGGGAATATCCTTATTAACTTTCATCGCTTTGAGAATTATCTTTTCATTCTTTCTCTTTACTTTCCTTGTCACAAATCTTTGATCTCAGATAAGATTTAATCTTTCTATTGCAACATGTTTTGTTAATAGCCTTCCGTGAGGAGGGACTGGTTTAAAGACCAGAGCTGTTTGGAAGTCTAAATAAAGTCCATTAACAGATAATCATTTGTAATTTTTCTTATTTGGAAAAATTTCTTTTAAAGATGTGCATTAGGCTCAGAGTTTTCCCTCATATTTCTATCTGTAAATGCAAGTTGACATCAATAGTACGGTCTCCAATCAATCACAAATACAAGTTTGCCTACCCTGAAATAATCAGGCAAACTTAAAGGCAGCCATTGACTTTTCAACAATCATGAAGATATAAAAGCAATATTGATACATAGCTCATAAGGTGGCAATGTTAAATAAGCACCTATCATATAAGACTTTAGTTTAATTATCTCACTTACGTAATTATCTTACTTAAAAAAATCATTCATAAACCAGTTGTACTCGTTTTTATTTTTTTCCCAAAAATTCTTAAATGGTAATTGATTTTACAAATTTAATTACACCAAAGACCTACTACCTATTCTAGTAACATGGTACGGAGTCATTTTAAAATCCATGATAAATTTGGGCTTCTTTTTCATATGAAATAACATGAACACATTTGTTTTATTTATCAAATTAAAAGAGAGTTATGGCAATCTAGAATGCTGATCAGATTTGGCAATAACTCCAAGAACATTTCTATAATAAACTTCTAAAGACTGAGCAAGCATTTAAAATGATATCTTTGAAAATAAATCATTTGTGAAATGTAAAGAAAATTCTTTAAGAGATAAAGAATATTGATTAATATGGAAAGAAATCTAACATGACTTTATTTTTATGAAAAATGTGATTACTGAGCTCAGAATATTGGATGAATGAAGAGTTTTTTATTAGTAGATATTTAGGTGTTACAAGTAAATAAAAAGAATGTTAAATTATAATTTTAATTATCTGAGAAACTGTTTAGCTATAAAAGACATTAAGTTGCAGCTAAATTATTGTCAACATAATGGATACATAGACTAAGGTTGAGATTCTGTTTTAGAATGTGCTCCTCATTTTGTTTCATTAAATTGGAAGATAAAAATAAATTTCAAATGTAAGCAGTTAACATTTCCACTAACCTAAGTACTGCATTAAAAAATTGAAAATATGAAACACTTTCTCAAGTAGTTTTACTTGATTTCAATGAAATTATTTTCTATTCTTGTCCAGAATGTCTTAGGATGATTCTTTGAATTTTTAACATAATTGCAGTATTTATTATTAGCAAGGGATCTTCTAAATATTTTCCTAATCACCCCAATATTTTTGAGAATATAAAAGGTTTTTACTTATACTTAAAATAAAAACACTTTTGCAAACTTTGTAATAAAGCACGTCACTAACATTGTTAATCCTCTGTTGATACCTTTCCTTTGCTGAAGGCTGAAATTAATTTTATGCATTGTTTTTGCTTTCAGCACTAAGGCTGATAACGTTGATGTGCACAATATTTAAGTGGCGTGTCTTGTTTACGGTTTTCTGTGGTCCATTACCGTGGCATTGAGAGGAACCATATGATTATGGTCTTAGAGGTTGTCCTGTAAATATACTAATTTTGTTCCATTTCCCCACTGTCCTTGTCAATAGAACAGCTCAATCTCATCCTGTTCTTTTTCTTTTTGTTTTGTTTGGTCCTGAAGGACTTATAAGGCTGTCAACCCAAGGATTAAGTTTTATATCTTTGTCATCGTAAAATGTTTAATCCTAGCAGAGAGTGAGGATGCACCTCATACTTTTACTGTGCAAATTTTACTGAGAGATAACATGGCAAAAAATAAGTCTATTCTTATGGAACTCTTTAAGTTGCAACTTGATAGTTTGTGTTGAATGCTGCATAGAACTGAAAAAGTATGTATGATAAAATAATTTTCCCAGATGTAAATTTTAATGTATATTTTACAACTCCTACTGATATCCTATTAGGCTATCAAATCATTCTAGTACTGAATCACCTGTAAGTATTATTATTCAATAAAATCAATGGTCTAAATAATGTGTCTAATTAACCAAGGCACTAGAAACAAGAAAACAAAACATTTCTGAATTTTCCTGCTTTCTTTGAAAACTTGTGTCCTATTCCATATTTAATATGCAGGATCACATCGTAATTGGCTTCCAGTGACTTTATATCCCCAAGGCAATGTCAAACTTGATCTTCTGAAGCCAAAGGCCTGCCACCCGTGTGGGTATAGGAAACTCGGCAGTGTCCACTCCTGGCTTCCTGCCCCTTCATATTTTTCAAGCAAGTTGCAAAGACTTATCCCTCTGGTCTTCAGTGAGAAATTGTTTATAGTCCACAAATGTGTTAAGTTTTGGTGTGTGTGTGTGTAAGACTTCTAAGTAGGAAATTGAATACAGGAGTTTGGTGTTCAGGAAGATTTCTGGACTAGTAATAAAAATGTGGGAGTTGAGGCAGAGCAAGATGGCGGTCGAGTAACAGCGTCCTTGCATCTGGGCACTGTGAGTCTAGGGAGATAGGAATCCAGGCATCTCTGGCTGGTGGGATCTGCCCATCATCACCCCTGTCAGGATACAGGGAGTCAGTGAGAGACTTCTGGACCCCAAGAGGAGGACTAAAATAGTGGAAAAACGGCAAGTGGTCGCGTGTGTTCAATCTGTCTAAACCCACCTGCAACTGTAAGTTCAGTAGCAGCGAGACTGCAAACCGGAAAGGCCTTACCTGTGAACTGTTTTGGTGTCTTTGGACTTGGCACTCAGTTGAGCTGCCTTGGGGAGAGCCTGAGCGGGCGTGCGGAGAACTTTGGCTATTGTCTAGGCCCCAGTCTGAGCCGCTGAGCCAGACGGAGCTAATAGTGTTTGGCTGTGGGTCACACGGAGCCATTGTGAGTGATCTGCCCCGCAAGCTCCGCCCTCAGGGTCGCAGAGCAAGAATCGGGTGGGAGCTGGTAACCCAGGGACTGAATAGTCTAAGGGTGGGGTCTGAGCCACCTTGCAGCCCTAACCCTCAGGGGCAGAGTGAGACTGGTTTTGGCACACTGGGTAAGTGGATAGCCACTTCAGCAATGATTCCAGCAACAAGCACTTTCATGGGAAAGCTTCTACTCAGCAAGTTGACAAGTTCAAAGTGCCTTTTAAGTGGGCTGAAGAGAGATTTAGGGTGTCTACCTGTTGGGGTTTGAGAAATCAGCAGCCTGCAGTTGTATCAGAACTGTGATTAACATCTCATACCACAGAAGACCACGTGTTGCCCAGACAATATTCAATAACATATACATACTGCTTTGTTTTTGGTTCTGTTTGTTTTTTTTTTTTTTTTTTTTTTGGTTTGGTTGGTTTTTTTTTGTTTATTTTGATGTTGTTGATGTTGTTTTGTTATTTAATTTCAACCTTTTCCATACAGATCCTTTTTCTTTCTCAATTTTTCTAGTTTAATTATAATTTCACATTGCTGCCTTTTTCAATAACTAGAACTTCATTTTTGCTAGTGTTTCTACCGCTATTATTTGGTTTTACACCGAATTTTATCCCGTAAAGTTTTCTGTTTGCTTGTTTTCGTTTGATTTATAGCACTTTTGTCTTTCCTCTCTACTTGGTGGAGGTGGGGTACTGTGTCTGATCAGGTTAGCAAAGAGCTGCTGACCTCAAGGGAACCACCCAACTGGGCACCCCCAGAAGGTGGGGTTTTTTAAAGGTTGTGTCAAAGAACCCTACTGTACACCTTTATTGCTCTGTCTCCCTCTTTCTGTGCCTCTCTTCTTTTTGTCAATATTCCTTTACCCACCCCCCCTCCTTTCTCTGTTTTTTTTTTTTTTTTTTTTCTTATCACTCGGTCCTCCTTTCTTTCATCCTTTTTTTGCTCTTCAACCTTCTCACCATTCTGGTCCTGTAACCTTTAGTCCACAGGCACGAGAACTTAAAGAGCAAGAGGAAGTGAAAGGAAAATTAGGGCAAGGAAATAGATAAAAGAAATCACTCATCAGGAAGAATCAGCAGAAAACTCCAGGCAACATGAAGAGCCAGTCCAGAACAACCCCGCCAAGGGACCATGAGGTAGCTACTGCAGATGACTCCACCTATAAAGAAATGTTAGTAATGACAGAGAGGGAATTTAGAATACACATGTTGAAAACAATGAAAGAAATGATGGAAACAATGAAGGAAACTGCTAATAAAGTGGAAAATAACCAAAAGGAAATCCAAAAACAGAATCAAATAAGAGATGAACGATATGAAGAATATAAAAAGGATATAGCAGAGCTGAAGGAACTGAAACAGTCAATTAGGGAACTTAAAGATGCAATGGAAAGTATCAGCAACAGGTTAGACCACGCAGAAGAAAGAATTTCAGAGGTAGAAGACAAAGTTCTTGAGATAACACAGATAGTAAAACAGGCAGAAAAGAAGAGAGAGAAAGCAGAACGTTCACTGTCAGAATTATGGGACTGTATGAAGCGTTCCAACATACGAGTTATAGGAATCCCAGAAGGGGAAGAAGAATGCCCCAGAGGAATGGAAGCCATACTAGAGAATATTATAAAAGAAAATTTCCCAAATATCACCAAAGATTCTGACACACTGCTTTCAGAGTGATATCGGACCCCAGGTCGCCTCAACTCTAACTGAGCTTCTCCAAGACACATTGTGATGAACCTGTCCAAAGTCAAGACAAAAGAAAAGATTCTGCAAGCTGCCAAGAGTAAGCGCCAGTTGACCTACAGGGAGAAATCCATCAGAGTGACCGCAGACTTCTCTAATGAAACTTTCCAAGCAAGAAGACAATGGTCATCTACCTTTAACAGAACTTAAGCAGAACAATTTCCAGCCTAGAATTCTGTACCCTGCTCAGCTAAGCTTAAAAATTGACGGAGAAATCAAATCATTTATGGATATACAAACATTGAGGAAATTCGCCACAACAAGACCAGCTCTACAGGAAATACTTCAACCTGTTCTGCACACTGACCACCACAATGGATCAGCAGCAAAGTAAGAACTCAGAAATTAAAGGACAGAACCTAACCTCCACAGTGATGCAAAAGAGAAAACTAAGCAATGGACTCTCACAAAATAAGACGCATAGAATACTATGACACTTATCAATTATCTCAATAAATGTTAATGGCTTGAATTCCCCACTGAAGAGACATAGATTGGCTGACTGGATTAAAAAACACAAGCCATCCATTCGCTGTCTGCAAGAAACACACCTGGCTTCAAAAGACAAATTAAAGCTCCGAGTCAAGGGTTGGAAGACAATTTTTCAGGTAAATGGAATTCAGAAGAAAAGAGGAGTTGCAATCTTATTTTCAGATACATGTGGATTTAAAGCAACTAAAGTCAAAAAAGACAAAGATGGTCACTTTATATTGGTCAAGGGAAAACTACAATAAGAAGACATTTCAATTCTAAATATTTATGCACCCAATTTAAATGCTCCCAGATTCTTGAAACAGACCTTACTCGGTCTGAGCAATATGATATCTGATAATACCATCATAACAGGGGACTTTTTTTTTTTTTTTGTAGAGACAGAGTCTCACTTTATGGCCCTCGGTAGAGTGCCGTGGCCTCACACAGCTCACAGCAACCTCCAACTCCTGGGCTTAAGCGATTCTCTTGCCTCAGCCTCCCGAGTAGCTGGGACTACAGGCGCCCGCCACAACGCCCGGCTATTTTTATTTTTTGTTGCAGTTTGGCCGGGGCTGGGTTTGAACCCGCCACCCTCGGCATATGGGGCCGGCGCCTTACCGACTGAGCCACAGGCGCCGCCCCATAACAGGGGACTTTAACACTCCTCTTACAGAGCTGGACAGATCCTCGAAACAGAAATTAAACAAAGATATAAAAGATTTAAATGAGACCCTAGAACAACTATGCTTGATAGCTGCATATAGAACACTCCACCCCAAAGATAAAGAATATACATTCTTCTCATCACCCCATGGAACATTCTCCAAAATTGATCATATCCTGGGACACAAAACAATTATCAACAGAATCAAAAGAATTGAAACTTTACTCGTATCTTCTCAGACCATAAGGCACTAAAGGTGGAATTCAACTCTAACAAAAACGCTCAACTCCACCCAAAGGCATGGAAATTAAACAATCTTCTGTTGAATAACAGATGGGTGCAAGAAGAAATAAAACAGGAAGTCATCAACTTCCTTGAGCATAACAACAATGAAGACACAAGCTACCAAAAACTGTGGGATACTGAAAAAGCAGATTTGAGAGGAAAATTCATCGCTTTAGATGCCTACATTCGAAAAACAGAAAGAGAGCACATCAACAATCTCACAAGCCATCTTATGGAATTGGAAAAAGAAGAACAACCTAAGCCTAAACTCAGTAGAAGAAAAGAAATATCCAAAATCAAATCAGAGATCAATGAAATTGAAAACAAAAGAATCATTCAGAAAATTAATGAAACAAGGGGTTGGTTTTTTGAAAAAATAAATAAAATAGATAAACCATTGGCCAGACTAATGAGGAATAGAAAAGTAAAATCTCTAGTAACCTCAATCAGAAATGATAAAGGGGAAATAACAACTGATCCCACAGAGATACAAGAGATCATCTCTGAATACAACCAGAAACTATATGCCCAGAAATTTGACAATGTGAAGGAAATGGATAAATATTTGGAATCACACCCTCTCCCTAGACTCAGCCAGGAAGAAATAGAGCTCCTGAACAGACCAATTTCAAGCACTGAGATCAAAGAAACAATAAAAAATCTTCCAACCCCAAAATGCCCTGGTCCAGATGGCTTCACTCCAGAATTCTATCAAACCTTCAAGGAAGAGCTTATTCCTGTACTGCAGAAATTATTCCAAAAAACTGAGGAAGAAGGAATCTTCCCCAACACATTCTATGAAGCAAACATCACCCTGATACCAAAACCAGGAAAAGACCCGAACAAAAAGGAGAATTTCAGACCAATCTCACTCATGAATATAGATGCAAAAATTCTCAACAGAATCCTAGCCAAAAGATTACAGCTTATCATCAAAAAAGTCATTCATCATGATCAAGTAGGCTTCATCCCAGGGATGCAAGGCTGGTTTAAAATACGCAAGTCAATAAACGTTATCCACCATATTAACAGCGGTAAAAATAAAGATCACATGATCCTCTCAATAGATGCAGAAAAAGCATTTGATAAAATCCAGCATCCTTTTCTAATTAGAACACTGAAGAGTATAGGCATAGGTGGCACAGTTCTAAAACTGATTGAAGCTATCTATGACAAACCCACAGCCAATATTTTACTGAATGGAGTAAAACTGAAAGCTTTTCCTCTTACAACTGGAACCAGACAAGGTTGTCCTCTGTCACCTTTACTATTCAACATAGTGCTGGAAGTTCTAGCCAATACAATTAGGCAAGACAAGGAAATAAAGGGAATCCAAATGGGAGCAGAGGAGGTCAAACTCTCCCTCTTTGCTGATGACATGATCTTATACTTAGAGAACCCCAAAGACTCAACCACAAGACTCCTAGAAGTCATCAAAAAATACAGTAATGTTTCAGGATATAAAATCAATGTCCACAAGTCAGTAGCCTTTGTATACACCAATAAGAGTCAAGATGAGAAGCTAATTAAGGACACAACTCCCTTCACCATAGTCTCAAAGAAAATGAAATACCTAGGAATATACCTAACAAAGGAGGTGAACAACCTCTATAAAGAAAACTATGAAATCCTCAGAAAGGAAATAGCAGAGGATATTAACAAATGGAAGAACATACCATGCTCATGGATGGGAAGAATCAACATTGTTAAAATGTCTATACTTCCCAAAGCAATCTACCTATTCAATGCCATTCCTATCAAAATACCAACATCGTACTTTCAAGATTTGAAAAAAATGATCCTGCGTTTTGTATGGAACCGGAAAAAACCCAGTATAGCTAAGGCAGTTCTTAGTAATAAAAATAAAGCTGGGGGCAGCAGCATACCAGATTTTAGTCTGTACTACAAAGCCATAGTAGTCAAGACAGCATGGTACTGGCACAAAAACAGAGACATAGACACTTGGAATCGAATTGAAAACCAAGAAATGAAACTAACATCTTACAACCACTTAATCTTCGATAAACCAAACAAGAACATACCTTGGGGGAAAGACTCCCTATTCAATAAATGGTGTTGGGAGAACTGGATGTCTACATGTAAAAGACTGAAACTGGAGCCACACCTTTCCCCACTCACATAAATTGATTCAAGATGGATAAAGGACTTAAATTTAAGGCATGAAACAATAAAAATCCTCAAAGAAAGCATAGGTAAAACACTGGAAGATATTGGCCTGGGGAAGACTTCATGAAGAAGACTGCCATGGCAATTGCAACAACAACAAAAATAAACAAATGGGACTTCATTAAACTGAAAAGCTTCTGTACAGCTAAGGAGACAATAACCAAAGCAAAGAGACAACCTACACAATGGGAAAGGATATTTGCATATTTTCAATCAGACAAAAGCTTGATAACTAGGATCTATAGAGAACTCAAATTAATCCACATGAAAAAAGCCAACAATCCCATATATCAATGGGCAAGAGACATGAATAGAACTTTCTCTAAAGACGACAGACGAATGGCTAACAAACACATGAAAAAATGTTCATTATCTCTATATATTAGAGAAATGCAAATCAAAACAACCCTGAGATATCATCTAACCCCAGTGAGAATGGCCCACATCACAAAAATCTCAAAACTGCAGATGCTGGCGTGGATGTGGAGAGAAGGGAACACTTTTACACTGCTGGTGGGACTGCAGACTAGTACAACCTTTCTGGAAGGAAGTATGGAGAAACCTCAAAGCACTCAAGCTATACCTCCCATTTGATCCTGCAATCCCATTACTGGGCATCTACCCAGAAGGAAAGAAATCCTTTTATCATAAGGACACTTGTACTAGACTGTTTATTGCAGCTCAATTTACAATTGCCAAAATGTGGAAACAGCCTAAATGCCCACCAACCCAGGAATGGATTAACAAGCTGTGGTATATGTATACCATGGAATACTATTCAGCCATTAAAAAAATGGAGACTTTACATCCTTCGTATTAACCTGGATGGATGTGGAAGACATTATTCTTAGTAAAGCATCACAAGAATGGAGAAGCATGGATCCTATGTACTCAATTTTGATATGAGGACAATTAATGACAATTAAGTTTATGGGGGGTGAAGCAGAAAGAGGGACGGAGGGAGGGGGTGGGGCCTTGGTGTGTGTCTCACTTTATGGGGGCAAGACATGATTGCAAGAGGGACTTTACCTAACAATTGCAATCAGTGTAACCTGGCTTATTGTACCCTCAATGAATCCCCAACAATAAAATAAAATAAAATAAAATAAAATAAAGAGAAATTGTTTATAAAGAATGATTTTTTTTGATTAAGGGAAATTATTCTAATTAGGTGATTGGAATCAGTGTGAAAGAACTATTCTAAGTTAAAAAGCATTGCATGGAAGAAGCTTCCATCATGATGAACTATTTCTAGGGTGAAGGCTCAGCATTACTCTAGTAAATCTCACTGTATATTTTCCTTGATAAGGTGTTAGCAAGGATTTGTCTTTCATAAGAAAAAACACATTGGCAGGTTAGTAAATCTACAGAAAGGTACTTTTTCATTTAAATAAAGGAAAAAAATAATTCAAGTATTAATGTATTTCTTGATGCTGTTTCAGACACAACATCAGATATTCTCTACTTATTCATTAAGACTCTGCCCAACGTCACTGAGTGTCTACTACGTGGTATTTTCTGTGTGACATTCTGGAGATGCAAAGAAACATCCCCACATGGTCCTTGGAACTAACTGTGGGATGCCTGAACAGTGAGATAACTGGAATTTAAAGGTTTTCTGCTTTGTTTTTTTGGGAGGTTGGGGGGTGGTCTCCAGGTGCCTAGATAATTTTCCCAAGAAAACTATCGTCAACATCTGGTATCAAAATTCAGACTTCCCTGAACCCCAAGTGACTGGTAATTCCTTCCTCGCAACTGACATACCTGAGCTGCTGCTCGCCTTACTCAAAGAAGCAGCTGGGTCCTCTGTCCTGTGCCCCTTCTCTTCCGGTGTTGACTCTTGGCCTGTAAGGGTCAAGTCACCTGGCCTGGTACTTTGTAGTACAAGTGGTGTAGGTTTGGATTCCTGTTAAGAGGTCTTGGCCCTCTCTTCTCTCTCCCTTCTTGTAAAACAGGGCTGAGAAAATGACTCCTTCAGGGGCAGCCGACACCTCAGAAACAAGGAATCTTAGGTCCTAGCTGCCCAGAAGCAGGGAATGTAGGGCCCATGGGAGGCTGTAACTTTTTTCCTGTGAGTGGATGGGGGGAAGAAGAAGCCACGTCCTCATGGAAGAAGACTTGTCCTTTACCCAACTATCTCCTAGGAACCCATAGGGAGTCCTCAGGACGGCGTTTAGACATTCCTGTTCTCACACCATAGAAGTTGACATGCAATATCCCTCTTCAGTAATGTTAGAGTTAAGCACAGCTAAGCCAAAAATTAGAATGCAAAGATATAATTGTCTTTAGCGGTGCAAAGAACATAGACCATCATAGGGTGTGGCAGAAACTGCTGGCTGCTTCCCTAACAAATATTATTTCCATTTTTCTTAGTAAGAATATGCTGTATTTGAAGCTATGAACATGGCTGGTTAAAATAAAAGATGCATTTCCTGGTATACCCTGCAGCTGGGATGGATGAGACTAAATTCTACTTATTGAGGCATGAGCATAAACCTGGGACTTCACTTTTAGAAACCTCTTCCATGTAGATAGTGTGTTCCGTCCTTGCCTCCTTCATTCTGCTGCTTATGACCTAGTGGTAAAAATGTGAACTCTAACAGTAATCTTGGGCTAGGAGAAGGAGCCACCGCTTCATGTCCCCCATATTGGAGTGGTGAACTGGATTTCCCCAAGGACTGTGGGGCTGTTGCAGCTTTCCAGAACGGGCAGACTTGGCCACGCCCAGGGTTCTTAATGCAAGAAAAATTACCTCTGATCTTATCGGAACCATTCTTACTCTGAGATTTAATAAACTAACTAAAGTCAATCCCAAATGATGTGCTTTCAGAATTATGGAAGTTCTGGACTGGAGAGAACTAGAGGATGGTGCGGTCCCCTAGGACAAAGGCCTGCCTACCTGAGTGGCTTGCCAACATCCTTGTTTACTGAGCAGACAGTCACCTTTGTACTCACACGCTGCATCCTGGCCTTGACAAACTTGGTTCTTGGCTTATTGTCCAGGATGGTTATCTACTGTCAGCAAAGGACATCAGAGGTTCAGTCCGGAAGTAAGAATGTCAGGACAAGACAGGGCAATCGTGAAGCCTAGAACTAAAGTGAAGGGAATTAAATACAGGCACACACACAGGTGCACACACGTGTCTGTATATGTATGATGGATGTTTACGTGCATATGTGTGTATAGGTGTATATAGTTCTAGACAGACATGTACGTTTATACACATTTACATAATTGTTATATCCCTTTTTATTCAAATTCTTTGCCCATAGTGAGCTTTTAATAGTACCTTTAAGTTGTGAATTCAATTAAAAAGATTGTCCCAGTTAAAATAGATAGGAAAGGCCTTAGAAGGGCAGGTCCACTATAAATGACTTAACTGCATATTCTGAGTGCTTTGCTTCTCCTAATCAAAATAATGAAAAACTTTCAAGATTTCAGAGCAATCCATAAGGATTTTGCTCAAAAGATTACTGAAACCTTTCTAGAGAGTTGACAGGGTGACTTTAATCGATTATGAAGAGTCATTAAAAAATAAGGTAGTATTTATCAGTGTAACCTAAAAAAAGCATCTCAGCATGCTGTCGGTGATACGGGGAATCTTTATTAATTTATAACTATCATATGATTTTTTTTTTTTTTGGCCGGGGCTGGGTTTGAACCCACCACCTCCGGCATATGGGACCGGCGCCCTACCCCTTGAGCCACAGGCCCTGCCCATGATTTTTTTTTTAAACACAATTCTGGGCTTTGAGCAACACAAATGTGGCTCATTGATAAAGTCCTTTGGTTTTTAAGTAGTTGACATCTTTTTTTTTTTTTTTTTTTTTTGTAGAGACAGAGTCTCACTGTACCGCCCTCGGGTAGAGTGCAGTGGCGTCACACGGCTCACAGCAACCTCTTAACTCTTGGGCTTACGCGATTCTCTTGCCTCAGCCTCCCGAGCAGCTGGGACCACAGGCGCCCGCCACAACGCCCGGCTATTTTTTGGTTGCAGTTTGGCCGGGGCTGGGTTTGAACCAGCCACCCTCGGCATATGGGGCTGGCGCCCTACTCACTGAGCCACAGGCACCGCCCAAGTAGTTGACATCTTAAATGACACACTTAGAACTAGTAGCTTTACCCGCATTATAAAATTGTCACTTGTGGTTTTCCTTTCAAATGCAATTAGATAATGTTAGCTTACAGACAGGAGGGGAAAACGATCACATTTGATTTTTACAAGTGGTCTTTTCATGGTTTTTATTAAGCAAGCACATAACATCTTCTACTATATACCAAAATTTATTTTGCATGACAAATGAACTTTTAAAAAACAGTTTATATTATCTTAGAAAAGTATTGATATGATAAGATTCATTGAAAAAATAAATTTTGGGAGAAAACCTTATGAAAAATTTGAAGTAAGTTTTTCAGTTATAAATAAAATATTATGGTCTCTGAGAGAATAAAATGAGAATAATCGAAAAGCCTTGTCATACTTTGAGCACACGTTAAGAATGAGGGACACCATTTGTTCCGTGATTGTTTATGTAGCTCAGTCTCTTGAATCTCTATGTTCCCTGATTTTATTTCTCTTTTCTTGACTCTTATTAGTCTCCGTGTTTCTACTTGTATGTAACTAGAATACCCCACATAAACAGCTCCTTTAGGAGACAAACCCCACCTCATTTGGCTACAGATGGGAATTTTGAGTCATATCCTATGCTTACTCACTGCTGTCCACAGTGAAAATCTACCCTGTGGCTATTGTTACAGTAACAATGCCTAAGAATGCCTTGGCACTTTAGCCCTTCTTGTGCAAATTCTCTGCAGTTGTTAATTAATTAGTTAAACCAACAAATAAACTGTTTTGCTATTTGCATATATAAGGATGAATCTGGAGGACACTACTATAAATGAAATAACTCAGACACAGAGAGACAATTACTGAATGATTTCACTTACATGCCTGATCTGAAAATGCCACACTTATAAAAACAAAGGATAAAATGCCTGCAGCCAGGGACAGCAGCCTGGGGAGATTGGGGAGATGTTGGTCAAAGGGGATAACATTTCAGTTAGGAAGGGTGAATAAATTAGGAGATCTAAGCTGCCGAATGGTGACCGTAGCATTAATAATACTGTCGTGTACATTCGTAGTCAGGTAAAGAGAGTGTTGTCACCACACGGACACTTTAGAAGGTTAACCATGTGAGGTGACGGATGTGTTAATTAATTTGATTTTGATAATGATTTCACAATGTATTTTTACCAAAATATCATATTGTATACCTTAAATATATATAATATTTATTTGCGAATTTTACCCCAACAAAGCTGCTAAAAAGAGAAAAGAAATATGTTCCCTAGGTGTGGCAAGAACAAAGTCTATCTGGTGTCATCTGCTAGTGAATGGGGGGCAAAATGGCAGTGTCTGGTGCCCTCCTGAAGCCCTGTTTTCCACTGTTGCATCAGCATTTTACAATTGTTGTGGCTGCAACTCGTAATGAGAGAAGAGTTTCGCCCGCAAGCTCAGTGTGTGCTCCCACACGCAGGCAAATGCATCACTTTGTATTCATAGATGAGTAACTTCACACAGCTCCACAGCCTAACTTACTCATCCTTTTTCGTTTGTTTCCTAACAGTTTAGTCTGCATTTTCATGTAGGAGCTCAACCTCTTCCTGCTGGAGCAACAGGAAAACAAACTTCCTCTTTCCAGGAGTGGCCTTAAGAAGTAGCCAAACTTCTTGCCCAATTATTGTCAGAAAAAGATCTGAATACCAATTATGGAAAAATCAGAGTTATCATCTTACACAAAAGGATCAGGTACTTTAATAGATAACATTACATTGTTCTATTTAATCCATTCATTTATCTGGAAGTCTGTTTTCTGATTAACATCCTGATCGAGTCACATGGACATCTCTATTTAAAGTCAAGTCTGTTGTAGGAAGCATGATACTTCGTGGGCAAGGTCAGAAATGACTGTGTCTAGAGTTGCATTCTGAGGAAATTCCTGTCCCCATCCTTGAGCACTCCTGCTGCCCAGCTCTCAGACAGGCAAAGTCATGGCAGGATTTTAAGCTTCAGAAACAAAACTTTTTTCCTTCACGTCCTAAATATTTACTGTGCACCTGAGAATGATGTTCTGTGCAAGGTCATGGGGGTGTCACAGTGAACAGCTGGGATTCCGACAATGTCTGTCTTTGTTGTTTGTAATTGCCATGTTTTAACTAAACCCCTGGCACCTAGAACTACTTCCTTGGCTTTGCATGTTAATATCTAAAATATTTTCTAAAATTAAACTTCTCCATGTCTGTTTGCTTACCTACCCTTCCAAATAAAACAAACAAAACCCTACGACAACAACAACAAACCTAAAACCAAACAAATTGAAACTGAAATGTGTCTATTTTCATATTTAAGTTATGGGCAATTAATTCCATCTTGTGACATGTGATTTAAGATACGATATGTACTTTAAATCACTAAATTCTCCTTCTCACACCCAATTAACCCATCAGCAAATTCTGTGAGCTCTATTTTCATAATTTTTTCAGAATTATTTTCCTTTTACCACCGTCAGCACCTTGAATCTGGTCCAAGCCATCCTGTCTCAGATTTCTCCATTATTTTCTTAACTGGACTTTCTACTCCCAGCTTTGATGATGGTATGTTATACTGCAGGTGTACTCTGGCCCTAGGAGAGCATCCTCCTCAGCATAGCAGTCCGCATGATCACTGCAGAATGTGACTGGGATTATAATACTCTTCTGTACAAAACCATAATCTTATGATGATAACCTACTGATAATCCCTGTTTATTCAGATTGAAGTTGAAGATCTTCTGCTGACTCAGAGGGCCCTACCTCATCTGTGTTCATCTTCCCTTCTCTAACTCTACCTTCTGACATTCCTCTTGCATCTAACCCTAGTTCAACTGCATTAGTGGTAGCATTGGTCTACTCAGGACATTTATTTACTCATTCATTCATTCATTCACTTATTTAGAGACAGGCCAGAGTGCTGTGGAGGCAGCTTAACTCACAGCAACCTTAAACTCCTGGGTACAAGACATCCTGTGCTTCAGCCTCCCAAGCAGCTGGTACTACAAAAGCCCACGACAACACCTGGCTAATTTTCTCTATTTTTGGTAGAGACAGTGTCTTGCTCTTGCTCAGGCTGATCGCAAACTCCAGAGCTCAAGAGATCCTCCTGCCTTGGGTTCCCAGAGTGCTAGGCTCATAGCCCTGAGCCATCAGGCCCCACCTGCTTAGGCGATTTATACTAACAAATTCTCCCTTATTTCCAGGAGGCTTTGTCTATCTCCGTTACCTGATCAGCTCTGGCACGTTACTTTTGCACTTCAGGTATGTACTTAAATGTCACCTTGTTTATTGTTCATGAGGCCTAGTACTTTGAAGGTGACCATAGAGATATTCAGCAACAAGGTATGTAGCACTTTCTCTAGGATGAGTTAGTGTACTTAATTGTCTGACCTTGTATATAAAGATTTATAGATTTTTAATATCAAAAACCCCACAAACAAACTGAAAAACTGAGAATAACCTATGTGAATACAGGCTAATTTCTCTTGTATCCTTTAGACTGATGTTACTTGGACAATTTATTCTTTCATTTAGACTTGTGAGGTGAATTGCAATAAGCCACACTGTTGTTTAGTTCATGTCACTGTGAGTCCCATGATTAATTACACATAGAGAGCAACTTGCTTTAAGGTCAATAAATTTTACACTTGACCTTTTTATTAGAATCCATATATTTTTTAATTAAACACCTTTAAACTAGGAATCGCAACGTACTTCATGAATATTAATTAACTCATTGGCTCCCATAACATTTCAGAAGAGGTTCTTACTACTTCTATGGTAACATAAATTTAAAAATATTTTATAAAGGTTTAGAATTGGGAGGAAATTAGGCATAAGTTGCTATAGGAGTGTTTTCAGGTATTTAGTGAATGAATTATTAATTATTCAAATCCTTAGCCTACAGTTAGTCTGTTAAAAAGAGGTGCAAACATCTCTTGACAAGGAAATTTGATATGGTTGTCTAAGAAAATTTAGAAACACAGTCATATATTATCTCAACAGTCAAAAACATTAAGCTGAAATAATTATCTCTAAGGCGTAGACATACCACACCCCATGGCTAATTACTGACATATCTCTTGTTAAAAATACACACCTACAACACAGGCTTTGCACTCAGAAAGCCTGGATTTGACTTTTGTTTTTACAATTTACAAGTTCTATGACCTTGGGGAACTGAGTCTTATCAGGGAGTATAAAACTATTATCTGCTTCACAGTTTTGTGTTAAACGAGGTAACGTACAGTGAGCATGGCTCTTGCATGCATTCTATTTTTAGTAAAGGTAGCAATTGTCAACCATGATTTCATAACAGCCCTGTGAATACTAATGTGGCATATGTACAACTGGCCCCCTGTTAACCATATGCCTGGATAATAAAGAATTTTTAAGAAAATGCCAGTTAGAGAATCTACCCTTCTAGAAAGAAATAGACTTTAGTGGAAAGAATGTGTTGGAGACCAGATCTAGATAAAATTACAAAGTAGGCAAAGTTGGTTTCTACTCAAACTTCACTTCCATTTTTGCCGTGTCTTTGATTTATATCCTTCACTAGGTCCCTGCTTTTGGTCCTCTTCCAAACACTTGCCTACATGGGACCCATTGCATTATTACAACATGTAATAATAGAGATAATGTGGATTATTATTATTACACTAGTTAAAGATGACCGAGCCCTTCCTCAAATATTCAAATTTTGATATCAAGATACAAGGAAATAGATCATTAGGCTGAAAGTTTAGGACTAAACTAAACTAATGATCTGTTATCTGATAATGACAGGTTGTCATTTTCAGCAGCCTGTCCTACCCTCTTCCTTTCTCCCTTGACTGGTTTTAGTGCTGATGAGGAGGTGACTACAATGGTTTCACATCTATATGTACGTCTATGTATGGGTCACATATGTACACACGTACATACAATTCTCTTGATCAATTTGTAAAGCTAAGCCATTATCCTCACAGATGCAAAATGCAACTCTAAAGTTTAGACTGTGTTCATTTAATGTGACCCCCCCCAATAATTTCCTGTGTTAGTTTTTCTTAAAGTGGTAACAAAACTAGGGCAACACTTATAATGGTATCCTCTCCCAGGACCATGGGAAGACTAAAACAGACAATGTCTGTTCTGGTGTGTACATTTTCTTTTCTTTTTTTTTTTTTTTATTGAGACAGAGTCTGACTTTGTTCTCCTCTATAGAGTGCTGTGGTGTCATAGCTCACAGCAACCTCAAACTCTTGGGCTCCAGTGATCCTCTTGCCTCAGCTTCCCTGGTAGCTGGGATTACAGCTGCCTGTCACAATGCTGGGCTATGTTTTTGTTTTGTTTTGTTTAGCAGGTCTGGGCTGGGTTTGAACCCTTCAGCCCTGGTGCATGTGGCCGGTGCCCTAACCACTGAACAACAGGTGCCCAGCCTGGTGTGTACATTTTCAAGTGTCTCTTGAACTTTTCCTGAACTCCTCGATCTATAGATTTCCCCTAATGCTGTCCAATTATCATTTCCTGAAGCCATTCCCAATGTGATGACTGGTCAGAGGAAAGGAGGTATCTCGCTAGCTAGATTCACCTTTCCTACTGGAGAAAGGGTGAGGTTGTGTTCTCTTCTGAATAACCTGCCGTGTCCTGCCAGCCTCTCATCAACAGGTACTCTGCTCTGGGCAGCCTTCCTCAAGAACACTTCACTCGTATCTCTCACAGCATGTTAAACATACTTTTATTATAGTGTATCAACACTTTATTCAAATTGTACATTAACTGTCCCACCAAAACAAGGTGAGTCTCTGAGGCCCTGGCTGTCCTTCTCATTTCTCCTTCTTTAGAGCCTCATAGAGGAGGTTCTTTACACGGAACAGAGGCAGCAAAGGCAGGGGACTGACCGCTCCCACTGACCACAGCAAGCGTTGCTTTGGTAGTTTTGTCATTGATCATTTTTTATCACCCACACTTTTGTAGAGAGGTCTTTTTGGACTGACATGGTCTAAAAACAACTAAGTGTCATTAGTTATAATAAGAAAATAAAACATAAGTAATCAAAATTGCTCTCTTTAAAGGTGTTTGGATTTTAAAGTTAGCCTTGTATTTCTAAATATTTGAATGGAATCAATAAGAATTTTAACCAGTTACTTAGGCAGGAGAAAAAATGAGCATGTGCTACAAAATCAGTCAGATGCTCAAAAAAGAAAAAAGTACACAAATTCTCTGTGAAAATTGCATTTACTGACTAACTTAGAGTTCACCTTCCTTCTTCCTTAGGTTTTATCTGAAATATTCTGAGAACACCTTCTATTTTTCACCTCTTCACCTTTTAACTAATACCCTTTTATTTCAACATATTAATATTAGTAACAAAAGTATTCTGCCAAAGTATATAGGTGAAAAAGCTTCTGCTTCCCAGTTTTGTAGTCATGATTTCAAATTAGCCAGCTTCCTTTGCGATATATACTGTAGTTCAAATGTTTCCTCTTAAATCATCATCTAGTTCATGGTAAATTGCTGTGATAAAAAAGCGCTTCATCTGGCGGGGAGAAGTGACTATTCATTTCGTTAATGTACCTCACATCTGTCAATTTCACTCTCCAAATACTTTGTCACAGCACGAAATATAAACCTTCCAGAGGAGGTCCATGAAGTGTGTTTTCATTTTAAGAGTCACTATGTATGATGTAATTTGAAATATTGGAATGATTAGATCAGTCTTTTCTTTCCTTGACTAAGCCTGCTAACTATAGAAATGTCAACTTTGGTATTCCCTGGTGAAATGAGCACTACTTCCAGGATTTATTCTAAACTCAGATTGTGAGGGTGGGGACTTATTCTTATGCTCCCATTTAAACACAGTGAAGTAACTCCGTGTGACTAAGGACCACCCCGTTTCTATTGACTTGAGTTGAATGCATCTGCAGTAGATTAAAGAAAAACTGTCAAAGGAAATTTAGGTGGTGCCCTGTCAATTCAAGTGACTAAAGACTGAGTTATTATATAAATGAGGGAAGCAGATATAAACTTTTAAATATAATATCTACATTACCTAGCATGTGCTCATATATAATATGCATTCAAATATATTTTTAATAAACAATTGTTGAGAAATGGATCTATAAAAATATCTCTTCACAAAAAGAGACTTTTTCATAATATTAAAAATTATTTGAAAGTGCTGGGTCTGTAGAATGGTTACCCCTGCTGGTCACCAGGCCAGGGAGGGAGTGTGGAGAGGGGGCAGTCTCATGTGCAGCCTCCGAGATCCCCCCATCAGCCACCTCCCAGGGATCTGAGCAGAGCAAGCACCCACTTGCACTCAGCATCTGCTGCTGCCATCACATTGTCACAACAGCTGCAGCCCTGCCACCTGAGCAGCTCTGCAACCACAGTCAGACCCGGGTGGAGGGAGAGAGCCCCAGCCAGGACAACTTGCTGGTGGGACATCACACCTCTCTCTGACCTGTTAGCAGTAGGTGACCCAAACGCCGATGCTCTAGCCAAGGCCCCCTGACCTGTACAGGCACCTGCCAAGTTCTTGCAAACTGCACAGGCCCATATCAAGGTCCTGCAAACTACCTGGCCACTGGCTATGGCCACTACAGGCCCAGGCACTTACCAAGGTCATGCAACATGTACCAGGAGCTGTCGAGGTCCTGCAACCCATCTGGCCTGCAGTCCAGTGATGCACCCGGGAGCCTGGCAATGTCCTACCTCCTACCTCCTGGAAAATGACTTGCTCAGCCCCTGGAAGAGCTTCTCACAGTGGCCTGTGAACAATCTGAAAAAACATTCCCCAATACCAGCTTGGACTACGATAACCACAGGGGAAAGGACAGTGCAGGGAGCAGCCACATCATGGGCATTTGGTGCATCCACCCACCTGCCACCAGGTCAGTCCTCTAGAGTAGACACAAAAGCACTAGCTAGGGACATCACCTCCTTGTAAGTAGGAGAGTTCCCAGAAAAAAGAACAAGTGCATTGCAAACCCATCTGCCCTAAACTAAGAGAAGAGTTTTCAGATGAGAATAAACCAGCAAAAGAACTCTGGCAACAAGAAAATACAACCTACTTCAACACCTTGAAAGGATCAGAATAGATCCACAGCAATGGCCTCCAACCTAAAGGGAATTGTCAAAATGGAATTCAGAATATGGATGGATGACAAAAAGATGAATGGGGTTGAAGACCAAGTTCAAAACTAATGCAAAGAATCCAAGATGAAAAATGTGGAACCTTGGTAAAGAGACACACGACATATGAAAGGATAGGAGTGAACTTAAAGAAATGAAAGAGTCATTTAGGAAATTACAGAATACAGGAGAAGCCTAAAGAACAGGCTAGACCGAGCAGAAGAAAAAATCTCAGAGCTTGAAGACAAAGTTTTTGAACTAACTCAGTGAGCCAAGCGTGCAGAAAATATCTTCTATGAATACTGTGAAAACCTCCTCACGAGCAAACTAGAAAAGCAGCAGAAGTGGACAAATTCCTAGAAACACACAACTTGCCATGCCTGCATCAGGAGGAAACCCCGTTCCTGAAATGACCAATAATGAGCAAGATTGACGCAGTAATAATTTCCCCCCATACACACACACATACACCCCCACCCCCCCACACACACACCAAGAAAAGCCGTGGACCAGAGGGATTCAAGGCAAATTCTGTTGTATCAGCAAAGCAGAACCAGTACCTGTCCCACAGAAAATATTTCACAGCATCAAGAAGGAGACACTGCTCCCTTAGTCATTCTACAAAGCCAGGAGTACTTGGTACCAAAGCCAGGAAAGGCCCCAATAATAACGACAGCAATACAACTATAGATCAAGATCCTTTATGACAGATGCAAAAATTCTCCTCCAAATACTAGCTAACCACATTCAACAACATATCAAAAGATAATTCACCATGATCAAATGGGTTTCATCCCAGGGATACAAGGATAATTCAACACACACACACAAATCAATAAATGTGATTCATCACATAAATAGAAACAAAACAAAAGACCGTATTATCATCTCAGTATTTGTAGAAAAAGAATTTAATATAATCCAGCACTCCTTTATGATAAAAATCCAAACAAACTAGGCATAGTAGGAGTATGCTTCAAAATTATGAAAGCTGTATATGAAAAACATATTGCCAATATCATACCGAATGGGGAAAAGTTGAAGGTATTTCTCCCAAGAACTGGAAACAGGCCACTCTTGCCCCTTCTGTTCAACATAGTATTGGAAGTTCTAACCAGAGTAATTAGGAAAAAGAGAGAAATAAAAGGCATTCAGATCTAAAAGGAGATATCAAACTACCCCCGTGTGATATGAAGATATTATCTAGAAAACCCTAATGATTGCACCAAAACACTCTTAGCATTGATAAATTCAGCAGTCTCAGTTTACAAAATCAATGTACACAAATCAGTTGCATTTCTATATACCAATAACAGTGAAGTGGAGATTCAAATCAAGGACTCAATACCATTCCTAATAGCTACAGAGAAAATACAATACCTAGGAATATACATAACCAATGAGAGGAAAGATTTCTACAAGGAGATCTTTCTTGATCTCCTCAAATGAAAAACATCCCTTGCTCATGGATTGACAAAATCAACAGTGTTAAAAGTCCATACAGACCAGTGATTTACAGATTGTATGCAATCCCCATTAAAATAGCAACATCATATTCTACCAATCTAGAAAAAGTAATTCTAAATTTAATTTGGAACCTAAAAGAGTCTGAATAGGCAAAGCAACCTTAAGCAAAAAGAACAAATCTGAAAGCATAATACGATCTGATTTCAAATTATACTACGAGACTATGCTACCTAAAACAACTCTGTATTGCTATAAAACAGAGACATAGACCAGTGAAACAGAACAGCGAACTCAGAAATAAAACCACATAGCCAGAAACAATTGATCAAAAATGTTGAGGATGTGGACAAATTCGTGGAAACATTCTTTACCTTTGCAACTCTGCTTTTGCATGTATTTTTGTAACAGGGGATAATCCTGTGTAGTATTACACATAAATATGCATGTATTTGGAGGTACTAATATAATGGATGTATGATTCTAATCACAGAGTTTTAGAGGTAACAGACGGGCTGTAGATATTTGATGAAGCTTCAGAACTTGAGAGGAGCTTGCGGAGAGATAGCAAGAAGCCGCAAAACTTTCTAAAATTCACATGGCTTTCTAAAAGTCAGACACAGGATGAAAAATACTGCACATTCTAACATGTAAAGGGAATTTCCGATAATTGAACTCCTATAAGCAGAGAGCAGAATGATGTTTACCAGTGGCCTGGGAGGGAAAATGGAGAGATTATTGTCAAAAAGTACAAAGCCTTGCTTTGGAAGGAGAAATAAGTCTGATTTTCTTTTTCAGATCAATTATGTAGCACGGTGAATATATCTAATGAATGAGTTCTGTATAATTCAATGTAGCTAGCAGTAAATTTCTAGGATTCTCTTCCAAAAATGGTAAACATTTGAGGTGATGGATCTGCTAATTCGCTTAATTTAATCTTTCCACATTGTATACAAACATAACACCACATTGTACCTCATAATTACATACTTACATATGCAATAATTATTATATAATTGCAACTGTAATTTGTATGGAGTAAAAAGAAAATGAAAATTAAACAAACAAAAACATTCTGAAATGGCGTGCAAGGCCAGTACAAGGCCTGTGTGTTTCTGAATTCACAGAATCGTCAAGACGTTCCATGGAAGATGGCCACCCATTTTAACTTAAAAATAGGCTCAGTATTCAATAGCTTACAGGTTCAGACTGATGGACATTTAAATATATTGGAGACAAATATTTGGGATGTATTTATGTTTGAATACATTTTCAATAATTGGATTTATTGCGAAATAAATATTGCTTCAGAAAATGATAGAGGTTGCAAAAACATATCATTGTGTCAATTGGCTGAAATGCACCAAACAGCAGTTGTGACAACTGATAGCTAAAATGATATTTAATAGAAATTCGTGTGGTGGGATTTCACTTTTTCTTTTCCATTTAGTCATCAAAAATATGTGATAGACAGAATGAAATGAAGCAGATGAAATGAATTTCCTCATGGGTTCTGTCGAGTTTCCCCTGCTCAGTGAGTTCTTAGGACGTTCCCGAATCCATTAGTGTGATCATTGCTGGAATCTGCAGAATCTGTGAATTACTTCTTCATTTTGCCCACTGATAGACAGCTCCAGGCCGTGGACCAGGAGGCGATGGAAGGCGTGTTTGTCTATTAGGGTGGCAGGACTTTCTTTCTCCCTCTCTTCCCAGAACCCCTCTTCTCATTTCCCTTTACTTCCCTTTTTCCTCCCTTCCCTTCCTTCGTTTGAGTTTACTTCATGACTGAAATTGTGAGAATGCCCTTAAAAGCTAGTATCATAATATCTTATTGTCATTAATCTTATAAAAGGTTAACACGAAAATACAATGGCTAGGTTCTGTTCTGAATTTAGGTTACTGAAATGAGATATAGAGTCCACCCAGAAATAAGTTTTAGAGTTACACTAAAATGTGCATTTTTTGGCAGATCAAAAATATTTTTCTTCAGTCTGTTTGCTAATACTCTGTGGCTGTTATATAACCAATACAAGAAAATATACAATTTACAAAATTTCTATCTAAATTGAGCTAACTGAAAGAAGTAAATAGGTGTCACTGTGTCTTAATTTGTGGTACTATTTCAGCTGCCTGCAATTCAATCTAATGTATTATTTTCACCAGGAAATCAATGGCAGAGAAATTTCAAGAGTTAATAGGCAAATGTCTTTGACATGTAAATAGTGTATAGGCTACGTTACTGTAGTTTAGATTTTAGGAACTATATAAAAGTTTCTAACATGTAACATGAAAATGTAGAAACAGAGCTATAATTCATCTCTCTAAAATATTTATTTATGAGATATCTTAAAGCAGCTTAAAAATGTTCATTGGGAATCAAAGAAACATTATTATAAGATATCTAAAAGCAATTAGTATAAATGGTATGAGTACATTTTTATAAAGTGAATTAATGTCTTTAAATAAAATATGAATATGAGTGAACTTGATTCTAATCAACACTAGAGAGTTTTGTGGATAGAATATGATTTATTTACTCGTATTTAAATCTAGAGAAAGATTAATACTTTTAAAGAACATAATAATTACATGCAATTTTTTGCTCTGATAGACTATTTGAAATACAGTACAACATGCTAAGAAGGGCCTAAATCTAAAACCTTGAGTGAATAATTATTTTTCTACCATTTACTGAAACTATCTAGTGAAGAAAAAACAAGGATGGTTCATCTTCTTGCTTTTATACACTAATATGTGGAATGAAACATTTAAATCTCTTTATATTTAAATATATCTTTTAACTTCTGAGAATAATTTAATAGAAATCAACATGCTTTCTGATCAATAACTTTTTTCCATTTATAAGAGAATGCTTCATAAATATTCTGAAATTTATTCTCTCGAGATTATAATATAGTCAGGACTCCAGTTTTTGCTGAGCATCATATATTTTTACTCCTGAAAGCTTATAACTTTATTTCGCGTTACTTTTTATTTAAAATTGGGAGAGTGATATCTGCCCTCCTTCTCTCACATATTTTTTTTGAGGGGTAGGCAGTATTGAATATTATTTGAGTTAATGGCTATAAAATAATTTTCAGCTTATAAAAGTACAATTGAATATTAGTCAATTATGTTATTAGTGATCTGTAAAAGAACTTTTTAAGAAAAGAACCATAAAATAACTTCTTTTAAATTCTGACCAAAAATATGAAACTTTTTCTAAGTAGAAACTTGGGGGCCTATGAGCCACACCTTCTATTTCATGGACCAAGATAAACTAAGTATAAGATGTATAAAGAGACTGGGTCTCAAAATTCCTGACTTCTGCTTCTCTATGGTGCTTTAACTTGCATGCGTTACTTTATTTTAGCCAACAGGTTTCCATTCAGACTCATTTCCCTAAGTTTGAACGTTCTTAGCATAACAAAAAAGTCAGTGTTCAGGGTGATGGATACTGACTACTCTGATTTGATCTTTATTCATTATATGAATGTATCAAATATCATTTGAATCTTAGAAATATGTATACCTATTATATATCAATAAAAAATAGATTACACTCTATGTTAAATTTGGTTTATACCCGTATAGGGAAGTTTAACTCCCAGAGAATGCATTCAAGTTTGATGAGAAATTTTCTGGTTAAATTGGCCCCAAAATATTAATCACTACCATCAGCACAAGAGTCCTTTATATTACTACAGAGCTTTACATGACAGTGTAATTTTCAGGTAAAACTTTAGTCACTCTTAGAAAAAAGAGTAAAAGACAGAAATTATCATTGCATTTTAGAGACTGTCAATGCTTTGTCCAAAATCATCCATCCAGCAAACTGTTTTTGATGTTAAATCTTCTGATCTCCAACAACATGTTAAGACAGAAGTTCAGTGTTAAGTTAATTTTAAATGTTGTTTTAAAATACTGGAACATTATCTTACAGGTACACTATAATCTAATTTAAACATGACTCATTCTTATCCAGAATTCAGTGGTATCTTCTCTAACTTAATTTCCTAGAATTTTTTTTTAATTCCTGCCTACTATTCTTTCCAGCATGCCATCTCAGACACCATTCTGGATGGTTCTGAAAGGAATGTTGGTACAGGCATGACAACACAGAAAGATACTGTTTGGGATCCCACAGAAACTTAAATTTTGGAAATCGCTGGGGGATTTGATTCTTTCTGCTTTTATCAAATATAATAAAAATGTCATCCTATCAATTGGCCTGGATAGATTTTTCTAACATTGCATTTGAATGATATTTTATAAAGTGATGGCTTCAGAGCCGGTAGAGCACAATTAAGAAAATTCTCTCAGCTCTCCTTGTGGTTTATTAGGACAACTAAAAAAGACTGCTGGTCTTTTTTTAAGGAACACCATTTGTGATTTTTTTTTTTCTTTTATTGTTGTGACCAGGAATCAATTGGCTGTTTTATAAGAGATACACATTTGCTCTTCTCTATCCTTGGGGAAAAAAAAATCAAATTGACAGGTATGACACTAAATAAATATTCACAGCATTTGAATCATAAATGATTTATTTTTGAGTAGCAATTGAGTTATGCTGTCAAAAGAAATGTCATTCTGCGATGATGAATTCTTCATCTGTGGTTTTCTTCCAAATTGCTCCCTTTTCAACGTGAGCCTTAACTTAAGAAGATTTTTGAAATGTGAATAAACATACGTTCCAAGTATTTATCAGGGCCCTCCATTTTACAGGAGACTTTGTGTATTAGTTGTCATTTGAGTTTGAAATGAGAGTGAAAATAAGTTTTTGTTTTGTATTGTCTAGTAAAGTGAAAATAAGATTATTTGCTATGAACAAAATCCTAGCTGTGTAAACTAATAACAGGGTGTTAAATTTAATTGCTTTGTTCCAATGCAAGTGTGTTTTAGGGTAGTAGATAGGATAATTGCTTAGTTAATTCTTCAAAGAAAAAAAACAGAACAGAAGAACACCAACTTTTTCTTAATAAAAACCACCCTTTTAATCATGTTGCCATGAGTTTGATTACCAATCATTTCATAAAAAAAATTTGAGGTAGTAGACCCACGAAAAACTGGATGTTATAACTTTGTAAGTACTCATCTCCTGAATACCTACTGAGAAGACCAGATGTGTTCATAATAATAGTTATGTAGCTTGTTTTAGTCAATTTTCATAGCGTGTGCAGTAAAAACAAAATATACTTTTATCATTTGTCTAGATTACATAGTGTTATTTTGTTTTAGTCATATTCAAGTTCCTATTAATACTGAAGGATGGGACAGAGAATATTAAAATATTTTTGGAATACTGTATTATTTAGGTGTTCTTTATGAAGAGATAGTTCATTTCCTAAAAGTTTCAGTACTTTCAAAAGAACATGGTGTATTTTCATAGAGACAAAATAACAAAGCATATGGCAGTATCCTAACTGGGGAACTCAATAGTTGTGAGATGTTTCTGAAAAGGAGCCACAGTTTTCATTTGAAAGTCTCAGAGCCAGCTGAGGATATTTTCAGAGAAAAATAAATCATTCTTACAGTTCTGAGAAAGTGTTGTTACTGGTTCTTTGGGAGCACTGTCATCTCTGTTCTCACTGAACTAAATCTGTCAAACTATTCCCTAACACACACACACACACACACACACACACGAAATTAAAAACAATCTTTTAAAATACTGAAAATCATTCAAAGATATTTTAGGAGAAAAAAGAAAAACATTGGTTACACAAAACCTCAGAAAGTTTTGATGGTAAGAGAATCTAGAAAGGTTAATTATCTGAGGATTTTAAACCACTTTGAGAAATAGGATGGACCATGCTGAGAATATTGTTTAAATTCATAGCCAGAACAAGGAGTAGATGGTATAGTTTGTTATATCCTTATAACATATCCGTATACATTGGTGTACACTTATATGTGTATTATTGATATTTCATAATAGTATGAAAACAAGTAGAAAAGTTTTTGTCTTTTTCACATCAAGAAACTATGTTTAAAAATTTGCCAAAGGGTGAATGTTAAACTAGAACTTAAATATCAAGTGTTTTTATCTTTAATAGCACATTCACTCACACACACTATTCAGCTTCCATTTTGCTTTCAATTTCTTTTCATGGAGAATAAGCACGTGGATGGCCCCACGTCCGGCTCACCCTCTGTTCACTGAGTACCCCTTGGCTTGACATAGAAGTTACCATCTGTATATGTTCATGGTTAGCCCCTTCCCACTCTACCATTTAAGATGTAAAAATGATTTTCCACTGGCAAAGTACAGAACAAGGGATGTCAGGGATTCAACTAAAAAGATACCCTAAGAGCTTTTAAAGGGCTGTGTAGTGTAAGTTAGGGAATTCTGGTCTTGAAGAATTACTCTGTTGAAGACTAAAAACTCATAAAGTTATGAAGTCATGACTAATGGTAAGTCTTTGAAAATTCTTGGAAGGCAACTGTGGATTCTTTATCAGAAAGGCATGTTAAATTAAATTAAAAAAATATTATTACAATATTAGACCGGTAGATTAGTTTGTGTGTTATGTAACTATAGAATGTCTATCGCTATTTTCTTTTGGCCAAGATGTGGAAATCAATGTAGGATAGACAATAACCTGGCTAGGTGGATTTTTCTGGTGAATAACTAACTAACCCAAAGCGTATAAACTGAGAGGTAAAGTTAGTCAAGTGAACAGACCCTACTAACTGGCCTTAGGCCACTATGATTAACCCTTCTTAGAATATATTTTGGCGATTGGCTACTGCAATGAACCATTTACTAAAATATATTTTTGTCTGTTACATATCTGCTTCAATATTGCCACTTGTCTTTCAAAAATTCAATCTTCTATTGAATTTACTGTTTACTAAAGAAAGAAGTTTTAAAATGTTGATCTGTGTAATCCTAATCATTTGATGAGTAGTTTTTGTGATTAAGTACATGCTACCTAAATATTTACCTCCTTTGTGGTTCAATCTCAGAGGACAGAGAACTCTGAGACCTTTGGTTAATGCTGCTAAATTACGATGTAGCACATACATTGTCATTGACCATAACTTTCATTTCATTACACCAGTAAATTTACTTCTTCTTGTAAAAACAAATGAAAAATGTTCTATTTATTTTAATTTCTCTTTATTTAGATGTAATTACATTTTCCTTCAAACAAAATATGTTTCATTTTTACTTTTTCCAATTAAACATATGTTTTATTTTACAGGGTTAAAGTATGTTTTATTTTAAATGTGTTTTGTTCACATGCTCTGTTTTTGTTCTGATTGAATCAAAGTTATACATGTAATGTTATATTCTGAGATTTAAAAATAATAAATAAATATATTTTAATGAACTTCCTAATTGGGCAGTTTCATTTTATATATTTTAATTACGTGACTGAAGACTTAAAATCCTGATTTAGGGTTTCAGAATAGCTGCAGCAAATATGAACTAGGAGGATTCTGAACTACAGCCACACACAACTATGGTCTCAACCAGACTGAGAATTTCACTCTGATAATACTATACCCAGCATTAAAACTTTCTTATAATGCTGACATATATTTCTTTTAGAGATATTGGGTATGAATATTTTACTACTATGTGTTTATGTTGGAGGAAAAGTCAATAGCTCTATTAACAATACTAAACTCACATAACTGAGAGTTCCTAGATTACCTTGCTATTTGTAGCATGGTATCAAAATAGTAAGGACAGACAGTTAATGTATTTTAATAGTAATAAATAGCAATTAAAGAAACTCACAAAGTAAAACAGGAAGAGGATTAGTTTAGTAAAACTTGTGCTACCCCATGAATTCAATTTAGAGTCCATATGGTCTCTGTTGATTAACTATGAATTCCTAACTAAACTACATATTGCTTCTGAAATGCTAGAATGTGAAGGCATGAAAGCATAAAGTCAGTATCATTTCATTTTGAGTTAGTTTACTAGATTTCATATATAATGTATTTTATGTAGTAGTTATTTTTTTTTTGGAACGTGAATAAGATGCCCATCTGCCATTCCAATAGGAAGATCTACCAACTAGAACTTGTCCAGTTTTGATTACTACATCCTTTGTTGTATGTGCTTCTATTTTAAGTGGCTGATCAAAATTAATGTGGTTCCTCTACCCAATGGCATTTATTTTGGTTATAACATTCGAAATGTAAATTTGCAATAAAAGAAGAAAATAGAAAGCTGGTTTTAATGAATATTTTACACATGACTAATTAACAGAATCCCCTACAGGAATTTGGAAGTAATAAGGAATTGACTGAAAATAAATTAAAAATTAATAAAGGCATCTCCAAACAACTTTGTTTATGAACATTTAACAGTTGCTTTCTTAGTTATGAATATTTCAAGCTGTTTTGTTATTCAGCATGTATTATTCTTGTAGTATTCATAATTTTAGAGGTGATTAGACAAAAAGGGAGTAACGCACACAACAAAATGTCTTTAAAATGATAAAAACCCACCTTGGGAAAACTTGCTAATGTAAAAATAATGGCTCAATATGCATGTTTTTGTCTAGCAATACATGTGAAACAGAGTCTGATTCCATATAAGAATCAAAAACCTTTGAAAGGAGTAAAGGAAAAGCCAGCAGCTTGATTTCCATGAAGAACGTTAATGCTTTTAAAAGAAACTTTTGAGCAGAAGATAATGCTGATCTTTGTGAAACATTTAGAAAACTAGTCTAAATGATGTAGATTCGGTCTTGTGTGTAATTTGGTGAGAATATCCCCAAAGGTGGGTGGTATCTGTGGCTCAAGGAGAAGGGGCGCCAGCCCCATATACCGGAGGTGGTGGGTTCAAACCTGACCCTGTCCAAAAAATTGCAAAAAAAGAAAAAAAGAGAACATCCCCAAAGGATATTGTGTAATCATCTTTCTCCAGTTATACATATTAGATCTTAAACTATTTGGGTAGCTGAATATTTACTGGCACTTTCCTGTAATATTTGCAAACTAAAGGCATAAGTTGAAGAACTCCAGCTGTAATATTTCAAGAGAAAAAAAATTTAAACCACTTTGATTTCTTCCCAAAACTAAAATGAAAGAATCAAAAAAAAATCAAAAAGCCATTATTCTTTCTATTTATCTTCTCTTGATTAAGATAAATATCACCAAATGACTTTCAAAGGTGTTCTGCATAATGGGTGACTTGTATTTGAAAAATATGTTGCATAAAAAGAAATTTGTAATACAAACCTTGATACATACAAAATGCTAGTATTATTTATATGGACATATAACATTTTGAATAATTGAATTAATATCTACCAATGATAACATATATGAATATTCAGCGAAAAGAATCCCCTCTATAGTTATTGTAAGTATAGACCATAAATTTCTTGCAATAATAAAATGCCTTGATACTTAAAACTCCACAACTGTATCAGATAGATCTTTGGGGGAAATAATAGACATAAGAGCATTATAGCCTCAAAAGAAATTCAAAGTAAAATAATTATCTTCCTAAAGTTAGACAGATCAATATTCTTTAATCTTTTCCCAAATCTTAAATGCCATAATAAAAAAACTTTTAATGTTCTAAAATAATACGAATCTTTTAACAAGAAAGATAGGTAGTATTTCCCAAATCACCTATAAATTTTAGAACCAAATTTAATTTTAAATTGTCTAATGCTTAATTGTCCTCATTACTGTCGAATCTGCTATCCATCTATCTGGGAGATTCCTATTTTGCTGTTTTTCAACAGAGTCATGCATAGCTTAGAATAAGCACACTATGTATTGAAGATCAAAATGTGAATAACTCATGCCTCATGTATTTCATACTATAATTTGGGTCATCTGAGGTATAGTCTTTTTTTTTTTTTCTCGAAAGATAACGAAGCAAAATGAATTAAGTCAGCGTAATATTTTGCTGCAGGTGAATAGATTGCATTTGATTAGAAAGAGAGGAAATAGAAAGATTCAAAGAACAGAAAGGAGAAAACCAAGAGATAGAAGAGGCTGTGAGAACAAGATGGGCGGAGGGAGGACAGGGGCCTTCGCCTGACAGAAGTCAGGTGCTCAGTGTGCTACATGCAGAGATCTCTGGGAATGGATCCTTCAGAACTACATACGAATATTTTGCTTCACCTTCTTTCTTTATCCAGGGCAGATGCAGCCGGGAGACACACTGGGCCTCCTGGGCGCCATCTCTTCCTCCTTCCTCTTCTTTCCTCAGCTCACCCCTCTTTCCTTCTCCCCGTTTTTACTCTCTTTCTTTCTCTCCTTCCCATTTTTCTTTCTCTGGCTCATTCTTCTTTTCTATTCTCTTGTATATTCTTTAAATACAGAGAAATAAAATTTGTCAATAAAAATATTTTGCATTGTGGAGTCAGCCGGTGATGATATAGGTTCTGTCTTCTTAGTAATATTGCCTCTTTTTTTTTTTCAGCCTTTAAAAAGTGCTAATATATTTTATGTTCAATCTTGTCACATGCAAAAAGAAAAATCATAAAGTTTATATTAGCACCTTGTAAAATTGACCTTCAGGGATCTAAATGGTTGTACCCAAGCAACTGGGTATTAAAATTGAGTTGAGATATTTATTTTGTAGCCAGGCGTTGTGGCAGGGGCCTGTAGTCCCAGCAACTCGGGAGGCTGAGGCAAGAGAATCGCCTAAACCCAGGAACTGGAGGTTGCTGTGAGCTGTGTGATGCCACCACACTCCACCAAGGGTGATAAAGTGAGACACCGTCTCTACTAAAAAAAAAAAAAAGAAAAGAAAGGGATATTTATTTTGATTTATAAAATAGTGAGTATATAAGACTGCTTATTACCTACTAACTTTTATTAGCTGTATTTTCAGACATTCCTTTTTTATCATTTATGATGAGGATTTGAATATTGAAATAAACTTCTAAGTATTTACATAATATAAAGTAGAAAAACTTGAAGCTCTGAAATTACAGTTTTACTTGTGATTACTATCATATCCATGTTATTTCATTCTGGAATATCCATACAGAGAAGCAGATTAGTGAATGGTAGCCCAAGCTTACAATGATTTGTTTAGTCTTCAAAGTAAACAACTAACAAATACACAATTAATTTGAAGTTAAATGGATTTTTTTTCACTTAAAGATAACTCTGATTGTGCAGTGACCCAAGGCCTAGAAAATACTTTGTAGGTGAAAGTTCTTCAACCTTTTAACCCTTTCAAGCATCAGTGTCACAGTTGGTAAGTTGTTTCTTTCTGAGTATTTAAGTGATACCCGAGTGGCCTGAAGAATTAATGATCCTTTGTAGTTTGTCTAGTAGGTGCCCTAGTGAAAAACTGGTTGGAACACAAGCTGACGAGGCAGGACATTTGGGTTGTAGTTTTAACAACTTTTCTGAGCCAATTCTGTGATTTTGAATAGCTCCCAGGGCCTCAGTTCTCTCACTGGGAAAGTAATTGCTTGCGTAATTAAAATAATATTTGTTAATAATTGTTATATAATAATGGAAACATAAAAAAGGATTACATCAGTTTTATATGATTTTGTTCTGTAAAGAAACTGCCAGATAATTCCCTGTGAGCCAATAGAAATTGCTCTGTCTTTACAATGCTGAACTTTCCTTTCTAAGTGAACTTTAATGTGTTGTAAATGACATTTGGTGCTCTTTCAGTTTCAAAAGAACTGAAAAACAGCCAATCAACTAATGATCTTTCATTTGCTTTTAATAATATCAAAAGCCAGGGAATACAAAAGTAATCATTTCCCTGGCAGCTTACTTCTAGAAAGGATAGAATTTGATGGTAGGTGCTGTTAAGTTCAGAAATTTTCTCATTCTGCCTACGAGAGCTTATCTTCTAGCAGACTTACTAAAGTTCCTAGCTGTACTTGTCTGAGAGAGACTCTTTTAAAAAATATTTGAACACCTTCCAACTAAATTATTATATGCCTGCTATATGTAGCAGGTATTGTACTATTTAATTTTAAAACTAAAGAAAAAAGGACCTTAGTCTTCTTAATTTACATATAACAGGTGTCCTTTCATTTAAGAAATAATGCACCTTAGAAATTAAAGTGTGAATAAAGTCAACAATCATGATCTTTCATTAATTTGTAGCATTATAGGAGTTGATTAAACAAATGACTTGGCTCTGAAATTTTCGTATATGAGCTATCTGGCTAAGTATTTTGTCCAAACTTACATCTCCTGCTGTATTTCTGTGGTTGTTAGAGGGCTGCAGAGAGACAATGGGAGTGTGATATGCTAATAGGAATTAGCCTCATACAAAAGAACGTGTTGAAATTCAAGTATTAGAATTCTTTCAAATCAAAACAGGGTAATGGCAGATTAACCCTTTGTAATCCTTGATTCTACATGATATTTCTTTGGAATAAAAATTTAGATAATCATCGACTCAATTAACTGAAAAGATCGAAGACATTTTCTGTGACAACTTAAGATCATAAGTAATTTATTTTATAAGTTTGGATTATGAAAGTCAAAGTTGCAATTTAATTGAACTTCAATTAACCCAAAATTCTTCCATCTAAGGAAATATTTATAAAGCAGACACTATAGGCCAGTGAGTTTTCTAGATTACAGAAATTCATCAGGTGGATGGGGCTTCTCATTTCCTGAATACAGCATCTATTAATAGTAAGGGGGAGGAGGACATTAAATACAAAACAAATACATGATTAATTAATATGATAAGGGCAGCAAAGCAAATAAAGCAGAACATATGTGTGAAAACTTGATAGATGCTCTGGATGCCTATTATTATTTATTCGTTATTGCTAACGGATCATCACTGTTCTACAAAGTGGAACACATATTATACTTTTACATTCCTTTGTGGCCATGTGACACAATTCTGAATACAATGTGAGAAGACACTGAGATGTCTGGGAAAGCTTTGCATCCGCATGCAGACAGACTTCCTGCTCTACCGGTTCCTTCTTGGGTGGAATGTGGAAGTGACGGGACGCTGCTGGCCTTCCTGGCATTATGCAAAAAAGACAGGACAAGGGCCTCGAAGTATCTTTACTGCCTCATTCCCTAACTCATCTAAGTCGCTTTTTAACAGAGTTTTTCATTAACTTGTAGTCAATTGTAATCCCTGCTTTCAATTGAAGATTATGGAGAATGGCTAATATATACTGGATAGTCAGAGAAAGCTTTTCCAATATATTAACATGGAAAGAAATGGTCATGGCCATGAAAACATCTAGGAAGAAGGATTCTAGCCGGAGGGAGGACTATTGTAAGGCCATGTGTTGGTCATGAGCTTGACCCATGTGGCCAAAGTGTCATGAATTATGGAGACATTCCCTAGGACTGTAATATGTGAGTAGAGGTCAGTAAGCATATTAATGGAGATTAGGCTTGAGAAGGAGGTGTGTAGAGCAGTGATACGGAGAGGGATAATAATTGGGAAAAAGAGTGGTTATTTCTTTGAAGAAATATTGCTTAGTACGAGTAATCAGGCCATAGGCCAGGCAGAACTATGGAACTTAGCCTGCCATTCAACCTAGCCTGCCACTCCTCACCACCTGAATACACAGTATATATTATCAATGACTTGTCTACTTACGAATTGGTAATGTTTTCTTTTAAAACGAGCAGGTGGAAGGTATATGACACATTTTCTATCTTTAAGTATAGAGCCAAATATGTTATTTCCTGTTGGAAACTTGTCTACACACCAGAAATTTTATTTTAAATGTACATTTATTTTCATTTATGAATACAAACAAATCTAATACTTAAAATCTAAAGATTGAAGCTTACTATTTGAAATTTCAAAAACATAGCAAAAGTTAAATGGCATCTATTGTAGAAATCTGCAGAGAAGTGGAACTCTATTGAAATTGCTTTGTTAATGATTGATGTAATATGCACATATCAAATTTAAGCTGTTACACATTAATTACACTTATGCGACTACTCTTCTTGAACTACGTTTATATTCTTTAGATTCAAGGAAACATAAATCCAGAGAAAAACAGATATAGGGTATTAGGACACTGAATCTGATGTTAAAAAATTCTAGATCTGCCGATGTAGAAGAAATAAAAAACTATTACTGAGCAAGTACATGGATTGCAGCAGTTAGCATGATCTTAATGAAATTTGGAAGCAATAAAACAAAATATAATCATCGATGATATTTGAATTTTAAAGCAAATTATTGTATGTTTTCAATGAACAATCACAAAAGGTTCAACTTTGCTAAATTACCAAATCTTATAATTATCCATTTACCATAATTATTAGTTGGAAATTTACATTAGATTAAATTTCATTACAAATGTAAACATTACCTATTATTGTTTTGCTTAACATGAAAGTCTGCTCTTTTTCCATTTCCTGGAGTAAAGCTCTTAAATCCCCTTTACCAAATGATTTATAAATGCAATTTGTTTTTAAATAAAAGTACAGTGGTACAATGATACAAACTATTATAACTCAAAGCTTTTAATTAAAACCTAAAATATGTGTGTCACTGTTAAAGAAATTAAAATTTCCAGAACCTTAATAAGAAAACTATTTGTTAAAGGGTCCCACAGCAATTGTGCTTTTGAAGATAAGGCCTAAAACAACTTCAGTCTGGCATCTGTTTTTATTCTCTTTAGCATTTGAATCTTGCTTTCATGAACACTTTTTCTATTTTCTGTGTGGTAAAGCAGTGAGGGTGTATCTGCCTGGAAGGAAACTTCAGAAACTAAAAAGGGTTCAAATGAAAATGTAAAGAGTTGGCCCAGAAACTCTGGCAGTCACTCCCCAAAGACATGATTTTTTTTCTTTTTTTCAAAGAATCTTTAGGGATTTAGCTTTGGGGGATTTCATGCATTAAACTGTAGTTTAACAGGAACGATTTTGCATGGACCCATGGGGGGTGTAGTGTAACCCACGGTATTAATAGGGACTTTACACTACAAGAACCTGCAAGTGGCGGCTGAACAGCTGGGGAACAGTTTGATCCACAGATGCTTCTGTGTCAGTAGAAGGCCTGTGGTGAAATTCATGGATGTTTAACAAACAACAAATCCATAGCCATTCCAGCTGTGTATCCTCAAGCTGCAGATAATGGTGGAAGGTCTTTATGCCAAGTGCCCCCAGAACTAAAACAAAATTGCTTGCATAACACACCACCCTTCTTGGATAATAACTCTTCCTCTAGTGTCAGATCATTCATCTGTCAATATTCAAAGCCAAGGTTTTTATTGAACATCACAGGGAACTGGCAAAGTACCTGGGATGCAAACAGGAACCTTTTCTTTCACTGACATGTCTGCTTTTTTATCCTCTGTATTTGGCAAGTTGGGTTCCTGAATATTTAAATATGCAGAGCGTCTCCGTTATCTCAAGCCTCATCCCTTGACAATTTGTTTAGGCTTAGGATCTCAGCATAGATTTTCTTCACTGAATAAAGCTGTGTGGGATTAGGGACTATGCCAGTTAAGTGAGTCCAGCAAGAAATAACCAAGCTATGAAAAGCCATTACGAGGTTGAGGATCGGACAGTGATTCTGAATTCTTCATTAGCTCGCACCCTTTATCCAGCTGCTATGTAGGGTTGTCTGGGTCTCGCTTTCCTCGCATACTGGAAACTGACACTAAAATATCATCTTTGGTTTTTTTTTAATCCTTTTCAACTATTTACACTAACTCTCAAAATATATGTTTAGTTCATAAGAAATAGTTTAAGCTGCCCTTGTACTACTTACCATCAAGAAACTTTAGGTGGTTTCTCCTACGTGAAGCAATAAAGAGGAAGGAGTTGGAGATCTGGGTAAAGTAAGTCAGTGACTTATAAAGCAAAATGTTTTGCAAAAATACTGTTAATTTTATTTTATTTTATTTTTTTTTTTTTATTGAATCATAGCTGTGTACATTGATATGATCATGGGGCATCATTCACTAGCTTCACAGACGGTTTACCAAGTTTCACATATACCCTTGTAAGATGCACCGCTGGTGTCATCCCCTTCCCTCACATATACCCTTGTAAGATGCACCGCTGGTGTCATCCCCTTCCCTCTACCCACCTCCCCTCTCCCTCCCCTCCCTTTCCCCCTTCCCCCTATTCTTAGGTTGTAACTGGGTTATAGCTTTCATGTGAAAACCCTAAATTAGTCTCATAGTAGGGCTGAGTACATTGGGTACTTTCTCTTCCATTCTTGAGATACTTTACTAAGAAGAATATGTTCCAGCTCCATCCATGTAAACATGAAAGAGGTAAAGTCTCCATCTTTCTTTAAGGCTGCATAATATTCCATGGTGTACATATACCACAATTTATTAATCCATTCGTGGATCTATGGGCACCTGGGCTTCTTCTATGACTTTGCAATTATGAATTGGGCTGCAATAAACATTCTGGTACAAATATCTTTGTTATGACGTGATTTTTGGTCTTCTGGGTATATGCCCAGTAGGGGGATTACAGGATTGAATGGCAGATCTATTTTTAGATCTCTAAGTGTTCTCCATATCTCTTTCCAAAAGGAATGTATTAATTTGCATTCCCACCAGCAGTGCAGAAGGGTTCCCTTTTCTCCACATCCGCGCCAACATCTCTGGTCTTGGGATTTTGTGATATAGGCTAGTCTCACTGGAGTTCGATGGTATCTCAAAGTAGTTTTGATTTGCATTTCTCTGATGATTAAAGATGATGAGCATTTTTTTCATATGTCTGAAGGCTGCACGCCTGTCTTCTTCAGAGAAGTTTCTCTTCAAATCCCTTGCCCAGCCTGTGATAGGATCCCTTGTTCTATTCTTGCTAATGCGTTTGAGTTCTCTGTGGATTCTGGTTATTAAACCTTTGTCGGAGACATAACCTGCAAATAACTTCTCCCATTCTGAGGGCTGTTTGCTTGCTTTACTTACTGTGTTCTTCGCTGTGCAGAAGCTTTTTAGTTTGATCAAGTCCCAGTAGTGTATTTTTGAAGCTGCTTCAATTGCCCGGGGGGTCCTCCTCATAAAATACTCGCCCAGACCGATTTCTTCAAGGGTTTTCCCTGCACTCTCCTCTAGTATTTTTATAGTTTCATGTCTTAAGTTTAAATCTTTGATCCAGTGAGAGTCTATCTTAGTTAATGGTGAAAGGTGTGGGTCTACATTCAGTCTTTTACAGGTTGCCAGCCAGTTCACCCAGCACCATTTGTTAAATAGGGAATCTTTTCCCCACTGAATGTTTTTAATTGGCTTGTCAAAGATTAAATAACGGTAAGTAGCTGGATTCATCTCTTGATTCTCTATTCTATTCCAGACATCTACCTCTCTGTTTTTGTGCCAATACCATGCTGTTTTGATCACTATTGATTTGTAGTATAGTCTGAGGTCTGGTAGCGTGATTCCTCCTGCTTTGTTTTTATTTCTGAGTAATGTCTTGGCTATTCGAGGTTTTTTCTGATTCCATATAAAACGAAGTATTGTTTTTTCCAGATCTTTAAAGTATGACAGTGGAGCTTTAATAGGGATTGCATTGAAATTATATATTGCTTTGGGTAGTATAGACATTTTAACTATGTTGATTCTTCCCAGCCATGAGCATGGTATGTTTTTCCATTTGTTAATATTTTCAGCTATTTCTTTTCTTAGAGTTTCATAGTTCTCTTTATAGAGATCTTTCACGTCCTTTGTTAGATAAATTCCCAAATATTTCATCTTCTTTGGCACTACTATGAATGGGATAGAGTCCTTAACTGTTTTTTCAACTTGACTGTTGTTGGTATATATAAAGGGTACTGATTTATGAATGTTGATTTTGTAACCTGAGACGCTGCTGTATTCCTTGATCACTTCTAAAAGTTTTGTAGTAGAGTCCCTAGTGTTTTCCAGGTATACTATCATATCATCCGCGAAGAGTGAAAGTTTGATCTCTTCTGACCCTATATGGATACCCTTGATCGCCTTTTCTTCCCTAATTGCAGTGGCTAAAACTTCCATTACAATGTTAAAAAGCAATAGAGACAATGGGCAGCCTTGTCTGGTTCCTGATCTGAGTGGAAATGATTCCAATTTAACTCCATTCAACATGATATTGGCTGTGGGTTTGCTGTAGATGGCCTCTATCAGTTTAAGAAATGTCCCTTCTATACCGATTTTCTGAAGTGTTCTGATCATGAAGGGATGCTGGATATTATCAAAAGCTTTTTCTGCATTGATTGAGAGAATCATATGGTCTTTGTTTTTTAATTTGTTTATGTGCTGGATTACATTTATAGATTTACGTATATTGAACCAGCCTTGAGATCCTGGGATAAAACCGACTTGTTCATGATGTATAATTTGTTTGATGTGTTGCTGGATTCTGTTCATTAGGATCTTGTTGAATATTTTTGCATCTATATTCATTAGTGATATTGGTCTGTAATTTTCTTTTCTTGTTGGGTCTTTCCCTGGTTTGGGGATCAGGGTGATGTTTGCTTCATAGAACGTGTTGGGTAGTCTTCCTTCTTTTTCTACCTTTTGGAACAGGTTAAGTAATATAGATACTAATTCCTCTTTAAAGGTTTGGTAGAATTCAGACGTGAAACCATCTGGTCCCGGGCTTTTCTTTTTAGGGAGGTTTTGTATGGTTGATTCTATTTCCGAATTTGATATGGGCCTGTTCAACATTTCCACTTGATTCTGGCTAAGTCTTGGAAGGTGACGTGCTTCCAAGTATTGGTCAATTTCCTTCAGATTTTCATATTTCTGAGAATAAAGTTTCTTGTAATATTCATTAAGGATTTTTTTGATTTCTGAGGAGTCTGTTGTTATTTCGTCTTTGTTGTTTCTGATTGATGAGATTAGAGATTTTACTCTTTTTTTCCTAATTAGGTTGGCCAAAGGTTTATCTATTTTATTGACCTTTTCGAAAAACCAGCTTTTTGATTTATTGATCTGTTGCATTATTCTTTTGTTTTCAATTTCATTTAATTCTGCTCTAATTTTGGTTATTTCTTTTCTTCTACTGGGTTTGGGGTTGGAATTGTCTTCCTTTTCTAGTTGCTTGAGATGTCCCATTAAGTTGTTAACTTCCTCTGTTTCCGTTCTCTTGAGGAAGGCTTGCAGTGCTATAAATTTCCCTTTTAGAACTGCCTTTGCGGTGTCCCAGAGGTTCAGATAGTTCATGTCTTCATTGTTGTTTTGTTTCGCCAAAAAATTGGCGATTTCTTTCTTAATCTCATCTCTGACCCAGCTATCATTCAGCATAAGGTTATTTAACTTCCATGTTTTTGTATGAGTATGCAGACTCCTGTTTTTACTCAGCTCAAGTTTTATTCCATGGTGGTCCGAGAAGATGCATGGAATAATTTCTATTCCTTTAAATTTACTGAGGTTAGACTTGTGACCTAAGATGTGATCGATTTTGGAGTAAGTTCCATGGGCTGATGAGAAGTATGTGTATTCAGTTTTGTTGGGATGAAATGTTCTGTTGATGTCTGCTAAATCCAAATGTTGGATTGTTAGGTTTAAATCTAAGATTTCTTTGCTCAGCTTCTTGTTGGAGGATCGATCCAACACTGCCAAGGGAGTGTTGAAATCTCCAATGATTATGGAGCTGGAGGAAAACAAGTTGCTCATGTCTGTTAGAGTTTCTCTTATAAATTGAGGTGCATTCTGGTTGGGTGCATAGATATTAATAATTGAGATCTCATCATAGTGAGTATTACCCTTAACAAATATGAAGTGACCATTCTTGTCCTTCCTTACTTTTGTTGGTTTAAAGCCTATTGTATGTGCAAATAAAATTGCAACACCTGCTTTTTTCTGATTACCATTTGCCTGAAATATGGACGACCATCCTTTCACCCTGAGTCTGTATTTGTCTTTTAAGTTAAGATGTGACTCTTGTATGCAACAGATATCTGGCCTGAGTTTTTGTATCCAGTCAGCTAACCTCTGCCTCTTTAGAGGACAGTTTAAGCAGTTCACTGGAGAATATTGATAAGTCTGGTGAAGTTTTGGGTATCGAGTTTTTCAAAAGTCCAGTGGCCATTTTTAATCCTTTTGCCAGTGTGGAAATTGGAGTTTGATCTGAAGTTTCTGAGTGAGTTTACTTTTGTGGTATAGGATTGGGTTGGTCATTATGGAGGATAGGTCTGAGAATATCCTGAAGAGCTGGTTTGGTTATGGCAAATTTCTTCAACATATGAATGTCATTAAAGTATTTAATTTCTCCGTCATAAATGAAACTCAGTTTAGCTGGATACAAGATCTGGGGTTGAAAGTTATTTTGCTTTAGGAGATTAAAAGTCGGTGACCACCCTCTTCTGGCTTGAAAAGTTTGAGCAGAGAGATCTGCAGTCATTCTAATATTCTTGCCTTTGAAGGTAATGGTTTTCTTTCTCCTGGCATCTTTGAGGATTTTCTCCTGCATATTAACTTTAGTGAAGTTAATTATGATATGCCTTGGGGATGTCTTATTGGGGTTGAGTCGTGCTGGGGTTCTGAAGCTGTCCGCTATCTGAATTTCAGAATCTTTAGGCATGTCTGGAAAATTCTCTTTCATAATTTTATGCAGAAGGGCCTCTGTGCCCAGTGAGGCCACTTCATTTGTTTCTGGAACTCGTATGATTCGGATGTTCGCCTTCTTCGAATTATCCCAGAGCTCTCTGAGTGAGTGATCCGTTTTTGCTCTCCATTTCTCTTCCTCTTTGAGAGTTTGGGAGCGTTCAAGGGCTTTATCTTCAATGTCAGAAATCATTTCTTCTGCTTGCTCCATTGTTACTGAGGGATTCTACTGTTTTTTTCATATCTTTGAGGGCTGCAAATTCTTGCTTCAGTGTGTCTAAGTCTTTGGTGGTTTTGTCTTTAAATTCGTTAAATTCTTGAGATAACTTTTGAATTTCTCCTCGAATTCCTAATTCCACTTTGTTAATCTTGTCTGCAATCCAAATTCTGAATTCGATTTCTGACATCTCAGCCAGTTGTTTATGAATGGGATCTTCAATTGCATCTGCCATATCTTTCCTTGGGGGGGTTGATCTATTCTGGTTATTCATGTTACCAGAGTTTTTCCACTGATTCTGCCCCATGGTTGTTTTACTCCCTCTTATTTTTCCCCTGGGGCTTTGTCGAGGGCCCGTACAGTGTTGTGGCCTGAGTAACTGGGGCCCTGTCTGGTGTGGTGGGGCTAAATGGTTCTGCCTTGTTTTCAGCTGGTTTCTATTCCACCCTAGTGAAACAGATACTTTGGATTGAAGTCTCAGCTGTGGAGAAATATCAGCAATTAAGTCACCCCGCCCCCCACCGGCAAAGAATTGGAAAAGAAAAATCAAACCTTCCTACCACCGTGCACCTAGGGCACCACCTGATTTGTCCTCAGGTGATTGGTTCAGTTCAGAAATGTCCAAATCAATTGTCTCAGTCTGCACCTGTCTCAGGTGAGAGAGTTTAAGAGGTCTCTGGGAACTGGATCACAGGGGTCTGGTGACTAGTCTGGTGTGGCTTGCTCCAGTGCTGCGTGGAGTCAGGAGAAGCCACCCAGCCTATAAATCAGTCTGGGAAGGTTGCTGCCTCCTTCCCCACCTTGCACCACTTCACACCCAGTCACTAATAGCCCTGCAGTTGGCTGACCCAGTTGCCTGTAGTGAATAGGTACTCCAGGAGTTTGTACCTGCCTGAATCACAAGGAAGTCTGCCAGGCCGCTGCGCTCTGCCTCTCTCCAGCAGGAGGAGGTGAGGCCTGACAACCTCGGGCACTAGATGAAGGTTGAGGGGTTTTCACTCAGGTCCAGTCTCACCCCTGATTAATGTTACTGACAGAACAGAACAGAACAACTCTGCGTTTCCCCTGCAGAAGAGAAGCTGAATTGAGTTCCAAATCAGCTTGTCTTTGCTCTTGTATTGTCTATAGGGTGATGATCCCCCGAGGGTCAGGTGCGTCTTAGGTTTAGTAAAGCGGACCTCTGGGTCAGCCCCACCCTGGGAGTTTCCCTGATTTGCAAGTTTATGTTGCCTCAGGCAAACTCAGAGTCTCTGGTTGCCCAGGGAGACAGGGGGTGTGGCTTCAGAATATTCTGTAGTGAGCCCTATTGCTAGCAAATAGAGGGCTGCTGCCTTATGGCTCAGGCAATCGTTGCTCCAGTGTAGCTCCCCTCCAGCCAATCATCCCCTCTCTGCTCCGTACCCCAGAGTCTGCACCGACAGGCTGCAGCCCAGCACTGTCTACACCCCTCGAGCAATCGCCCAAGAGTCTGGACCCCTGGGGGACAGGCCTCCAGACCTTGGAGCGAGAGCAGAGGGGAGCGCGGGGAGCACTGGAAGCCTGGGGTTGCGGGCAGAGAATACACGCAGCTTTACACAGTTTTATGCCTGGCTGTATTATCACCAAAAGACGGCTGTCGCACTGTGCCTCAGGGAACTGCCACACTGGTGCAGTCCACTCTCCGCCGACCGGGACTCCAGACCCCAGTGTGAGCGAAGGAGAGCGCTGGGAGCTCAGAATTCCAGGTAGAGACCATATACAGTTTATACAGTTTTATGCCTGGCAGGAGGACACCGTGGCGCCCCAGTAGGGGAGGTAGGTCCAGTTTTTAAAACTGGAGTGTAGTGGGAAGACCTTTGAACTCTGCCCGGTTGTTTGTGGGGCACTCTGAGCCGTTCTCATGGGGGAGGGGACTCCCGTCCGCTTGGTGATGGATTTTGTACCTTTTGTTTGTATCCTTGTGGTCGCAGCTCGCCTCAGTGGGGTTGACGTGCGTTCTACAACCTTCTCTCTTAGTGCAGCTCAAATCCACCAGGTTACTTGCTGAATTTTTGTCCTTTAACTCTCCTTCTGAATGGGAGCCTCTGTGGAAAGCTGGCTTCAGTCAGCCATCTTGTCTCCTCCCCTACTTCTTTCAATACTGTTAATTTTAAATGTCTGTAAGCCATGCTAATGTTTGTGTTCATTATCATAAACAACATTAAAATGTGACAAAATTGTATAAGTGATGGTAGTTTTTAAAAGTCATGAATAATTTTCAGCACAAGCACATCCTATTGTGTTGTGCCAATGAACTTACAAAAAATTTATTTCTTTTCGTAGCATTTGTTACTTTAGTTTTACCCATATATTCACAGGTGCATTAATCAATGGATGTTATTACTTGAATCCAGAAACATAATTCAATCATTTCTGGGTGACTTATTTTCCTTGGGGTTAATTTCCAGGCAGCTCTAGAGTTCTATGTGTTTAAGAAGTTACTGATGGGAACAAAATGAAAGTTAACAGCTTTTGCCCTGTATGACGCTATTGCATGGCTAAAATTGAACAAACCCCCAGATGGACTTGGCTTGAGGGAGGTCAGTGTGCTTGGGGTTTCAATGTCACCACCGGCAGCTATTTTTAGGTAAGCAGATCACAGGAACTCCGAAAATCTAAAACGTATGAGTAAGAGAATCTTCCTGGAAGTAGTTTATGATTTCCTGTATCTAGCAAGTAATGATGCATCATAATTTTAAAATGCAAGTACGTTGCAGATTCATCTATCTATCTATCTATCTATCTATCTATCTATCTATCTATCTATCTTCTATTCCAACTTGTGTCTCACTACCATTCTGTAAACACCTCGCTTCCATCTTCCCATTGGGAATCTGAGAATATTGTGGTCCAGAGAGTTAAATGTCTGCCAAGTGATGAGGTGAGCTAGTTCTGGCCTCGGAGATGGATTCACTATAGTTAGCTGCTGCTTCTCAGGCATAGAAACGAGGAGCCTGACTACAGGACATTGTAAATATCCAAGCTAGAACTAAAGAGAACATGAGGAAAGCGTGTGTTTCAGAATAAAAAACATGAGGTAGACTTAAATAGGATAAGCTGTGGTGACTGGGCAAAGGAGTGGAATTAGGAATGAAAAGAACTCTGGCATATCAAGTCATTGTTAAGAGTATCCAGAATAGTTTTTTTTAAATTCATGTTTACTTTGAGATCAGCTTAAATTTATAAAGAACTTGTAAAAATAATATAGAGCTTCTATGTTCCCTTTATCTAGCTTACCCCAATTAATATCTTTCATAACTATAGTGCAACTATCAAAATTAAAAAATTTATATGGTTGCAATACTAGTAACTAAACTATAGATGTTATTCATAAATGCACATGAATGATAATAAATTTAACTTAATTATTTGAATTTCTTTCCATCACAACAGAATTACTACACTCTAGACATGACTTTGGCATTGATAGGATCTTACTGAGAAACACTCCAAATTTTAGAATCTGAGAGAGCATTTGTTTCTGATTCTGTGATTTCATGTAGTGCAACTTATCACATTTGATTCCATGCTAATAATGGATACTGTGACCAATTTAACATAAGTCAAACCTATCTTTCCAAAATATTTAATAATTAATTTAAAATATTTATTTCAAGCTTCTGCTCCTAGCCAAGGTGGAATAACAATGATTAGGGTTACTGTTCTGCCAGAAAGAACAAAAAAATATATCATTTAGGAATGAATGGGAAATCATTTTCTTAGAAAAATAAAACTTAAGAGGATTTGTTTCTAGAACATGTATCCTTAACAAATGGCTAAAGGAAGTTTTCTAATCAGAAAACAAATGAAAACAAAAGAAGCATTGGAACTTCAAAAAAGAAAGAACATCAGAATGGATAAAAATAGGACAGATAATAAGCCATCTTTCTTTTAATGAGTTCCTTGTATCATAATTGATGCTTGAACAGACACTGTTACACCATTTGATGTGGTGCTCAATGTATATATTGGGAATATATCGAACAATTATTTCCTTTTTAAAATGGAGAGGGTGAAAGGACTTCAGAGAACTAAAATGCCGATAAACAGTGGGCTATAATTATGTTTATATATTGTGATACCTAAGAAACCACTAAGAGAACTATTTATAAAGTGATGTGCTTCAATGTACTATAAAGAAAACAAGATCTAATCTAAAAAATATTCAAATTACTCAAAGAAAGTTAAGAGAAAGGAAACAGAAGAATAGAAAACAGAAGAAACACATATAAAACATTGAAGGTAGGGCAGTGCCTGTGACTCAAAGGAGTAGGGTGCCGGCCTCATATGATGGAGGTGGCAGGTTCAAACCCAGCCCCAGCCAAAAACTGCAAATAAATAAATAGAAAATAAAAAATAAAATATTAAAACAGTTGAAGGTAGAAGTGACTGTAAAAGTGCAACAAGAGAGATGGTAGTGGTGACAGAAGTATTTCATATCTTAATTGTATTAATGTCACTATCCTGATTGGAACATCATTCTATAGTTTGTCAGGATGGGTAAAATGTACACAGGATCTGTCTGTATTATTTTGCACAACTGTATATAATTTTGTGTTTAGAAAAAGAAAAATTAGGAGAATTTGTTTCTAGAACATGTACCTTTCAAGATAAAAGGTTTAATTAGAACATACAATCCCAGTGAGATTACATTACATAACTATTATACTGTTAAATATGAAAAAGACTGATCATACCAAATATTGGTGATGATTTTGAGTCACTGAATTTCTCCTATTGCTGGTGAGACTATAGAATTATCCAAGCGGTTTGGAAATGGTTTGTTTATTTCCTAAAAACAATGCACCTGCCATGTGATGCGGCCATTACATACCCAGATGTTTTTCAAGAGTCAAAGCACATATCTGTATGAAGGATTCTTCAAGAATATTCATACGAGCTTTATTTGTAATGTCTCAAAACTCAGTGCAAGCTAAATATCTTTCAACAGGTGAAAGGAAAAACAGATTTTGGAATAGCGATACAATGAAATACTGATCATCACTAAAAGAGAATGACCAGTAGATGAATGCCATTACCTAGACGGATATCAAATTGATTAAACGAAGTGAATGACTTCGCTCTCTGACTTCGCAGAGAATAAAAAGCACACACTGTTTCATTTATGTAAAACTTAAGAAAATGCAAAAGTCCATAATGAGGAAAAGTAGATTCATGGTTGTTAAGGGGAAGGGGAGGCATGAGATATGTTAGGATGGATTTTCAAGGGGGCATGAAGAAACTCAGGTGGTGACGACACTGATTAATAGGTTCACAATCTTGATGGTGGTGATGTTTTCTCTGGAATATATTTATGTCATAATGCATTAGATTGTAACTGTAAGTATGTTTAGTTTAATGTTCATTTCAAATTTACCTCAATAAAACCATTTCAACAGAAATGGCCCTGTAAACCCCTGGTTTTGAGTTACTTATGAAAGGTAAATAGATAATATGTTATTATCCTCACCGGGTAGATTAGGAAATTGAATGACTTTATTCAGAGTAAAATTACATATCAACATGAAATAATCCCTGGTTAGCTGGAATTCTTCCTCTTTCTCTTTCTCCACTACAGCTTCCATACTCTGTGCCCAAGACAATAGATCTATCATATTAAAAAAGAAAAGAAAAGGAGCCCAGTTTTACCATGTTTCCATTTAAATACTGGACATACTAAATTTAAGAATATGCTTAGACATTTAAAACAAACACAGGACTTCAATTTAAGAGCAACATCTTTCTTTTTGATAATTAAAAACACATATTATGTGACTATGACAAAATATTCAACAATTATTAAATATTTAGAACTATGATGATTTAAAATTCTCAAGGCAGAATACACAACATTTACTGTGAGTCTTCCACATGTCAGGATTATATTAGACACTTTATGTATTTTCTTTTGGTTAACCAAATCTAGAGAAATCTGAAGTAGATATTATTTACTGCAACATCTGAGTGAAAGACAAATTAAGAAATTCAACTAAGTTAATAAATACAGAGATATATTTTTCATTTTCGAGGCATTTATTTTAGAACGTATCTACTAGGTCAGAAGATTTCTATCTTGCCAATACTTTCCTGTGCATTCTGTATATGAAAAGATATTCCACAGAATATATATATCAAATATACGCATATTCAAATATATTAAAATATGTAAATATGTATAAAATATATGTATAAAACAATTTAAATTATACTTGCATAACTTTCATAGTAATATTTGTGAATTTCCTTAATATAAACACATTTGATATACACTCAAACCTATTTATCCACTTCTTAAATAAAAAAGTATAATAATAGCTTAGGGAGTAAACCTGGCTACAGTGTTCAAGAAGACAGTGACGTCAGAAAGCCTAAGCTAAAATATTCAGATGTGTTCCTTACGTCTCCGAGATTTAACTTTATACAGTTATACAGGATAAACAGAAATCAGGCAGATGGAACAGAGTATGTCTCTCTCCCTTTCTCCCCCCAACCCCTCTTTTTCTCTCTCTCTCTCCTTTTCTAACATGGGCAAGTGAGACTGAGAGAAAGCAATTCCTTGAAATTATCACATGATTCCCGCAAGAGAATGAGGGGTCAGGTGTGGTGTCTCTCCCAAACCACGGCTCACTTCACTGAAGATTCCTTTAAGGTTCCCTTAAGGCAGGAAAATACCACACAGGCTGGAATATTGGGTTTGTAGTTCTAAAAAGTGGGAAGTGCTTCAAATCATTTTTGAAGCTTTTAAAGCTTTTATCTCAAAAACCAACAATTTAAAGCTACAAAAAAAAAAAAATAGCCTTGGGGAGCTGAGTGTTTTTATGATTCCTTTAGGCTTCATACCAAAGGGTTTTATTACAAATATTTCATTATAAAATGAAACAAATCCACCACGCTTAGTCGGTTCTTGTGGGGTCTGGATTTTCTCCTGACTTGAAGTGGGAACAGGAATGAAATATTGAACACCAAACAAAACTACTAACGAGGGAAGATTGGGTTCTTCTGAACCAGTTTGTATTTTGCAATTGTTCTAATCAAATCTTCTCTACCTCAGTATTAATGGACCTGGATACAGAAAATGAAAATTAAGAATTTATTGTGGGGCACTACGGAAACACTGAACTCCCAGGGGAGAGCAAAGGGTAACGAGGAGCAGGAGAAAGCTTCCCGGAGGAGCTGGGGTTCGCCAAGTTAACAGGAGTTAGGGCTATTCCCAAAGGAGGGAAAGTAATCGAAGCGGAAAATAAAAGACACACAAAATGCAAAACAGGTGAGGAGAATTGGAGATTGTGCAGCAGCATTAGAGGTTGGAGTGAACCTGGGACGATCTCTGAAAACACGTGAGTAGTACATGGAAAGACTTTCAGCAGGAAAGCAATTTGACCGGCTGTGCGTTTCTTTAAAAAATGATCTTTTTGAGGAGCATGCTGGAGACAAAGAGTCCAGACAAGTTTTGAAAATATTTCAAAATAGATTGAGAGTTGCCATTAAAACCCTGTGAGCAGAGAGGAGAAAAAGTTTAAGAAGTAGAATCCACACAACTTGGTGACTGAGGACGAGTAAAAGAGGAGGAGGAGGTGGGGCAGGACGACTATGCATGTGACTGGACAGGGAAGCGGAGCTGCCCACGGTGCAACTGGACACCTGTTCTCAGACAGACTCTGGGGAGAAGGGAAGGAGCCAAGGTGTGAACTGTTAGAGTTTGTTGTGCTGTGTACATATAAGAAGGTATCTGGTGGTGCTTTATATTATGCAGGGTTCTACAGAGAGACACAATCAACAGAACATATTTAGAGAGACAGACTTCTGAGAGGGGATTTGATAGGAGAACTGGAATATGTGATTGTGGAGGCCAAGAAGTCCCACACCCTGCCTTCTGCAAACTGGAGACTCTGGGATTCTGGCAGGAAGGCTGAGTCCCAGTTCAAAAGCCTCAGATGGTGGCTGGTGTAACTCCCTGCAAGGCTGAAGGCCCTAGGAACCCAGGACCCTTAGAGTCTGAAGGTCAGAGAGTCAAGAGTTCTGATGTCCACAGGAGAAGGAAGATGCCCCAGCTCCAGCAGAAGGGGGAGAATTCACCTTTATGCCTATCCAGGCCCCCAGCTGATTGGATGGTTCCCTTCTCTCCCGACCTTGAGGGTGAATCATCGCTAATAAGTCACTGACTCACACACCAGTCTCTTTCGGAAACACCCTCACAGACACACTCCTAGATAATGCCTTACCTGCTCTCTAGCTATGCCTTAATCCAGTCCAGCTGGATCTAAAATTTACCTTTACAGTTCTGAATACAGCACCTGGAGTGGTAGGAATTGGGGTAAAGCGATGTAAACAAGAAAAAAAAACACAACTAAATGGACAGACTGTTGCCTTTATGGTTTTTTCTACATGTAGGAAAAGAAAAAATTATAGAAATTAGTATTAGTGCCATTTTAGAGTTGAATGCAAATGCTGGAAGAAGATGTATTAGTAATAATAATTTCTAACATGTTGATTTAACCTAGTCTGGGACACAAGGTCAAAATTATACTTGATCTGGCCCTGGAGATGGCTGAGAGCTGGCAAAGTGATTTTGAGGTACAGAAGGAGAAGACTGTCCCATGTATTTGCAAAATAAATCTGGAGAAACTAATCACCCCAGCCGTGCAGACATGGGGATGACACTCTATGAGCTTTCAGGGATTTTAAACAGGAGATGATATGTCGGACTAGAGTTCAGAAATGTTAATTAGTAGTCCAAAGTCATGGGGATATGGGTAAGAATAGCTTGTCAGAAAAAATTTCCTGAAGTATTAGAACAAGAGTCTCTTTTTTTATGCCTGAAAGTGATGTGTATATCTAATTTATCCTAACATGTGATGCTGTAAAATGATAAAATCCATGAGGGTGCTATTAATAATAATAGTACATTTAGTAGGTTTCGCCTTTACCCATTCTAAGACATACAATAACTAAGAAAATGCCATGAAGGCTACATTGAACAGTTTGATGAGAATATTTCAGATTGTATATGAAACCAGCACATTGTACCCCTTGATTGCACAAATGTACACAGCTATGATTTAACAATAAAAAAATAAAAAAAGAATATAAAAAAGCAAAAAAAATAATAGTACATTTTGATAATACTGTATTAATATTTACTAAGTGTTGAAAATGATGTTTGAATCATGGTTCCATACTTGACTGTGACAAGTTACTTATCCAAATTCTTTAATCTATTTAAGTTCAGTTGTTATTTTTACTTTCAGAACTGGGACATTCAAAGTAACTTTGCCATATGGCTGCAATAAGATTATATACATAAAGGGTGCTTAGAATAGTGGCTGTCACACAGGAAGTGCTCAGTAAATGTTACCTATTATTATTTTTAATATACTCATATCTCTCAGGGAAGTTTACACATGAGACTATTACTATTTTATACTGCTATAATGTAAATGAGTTTATCATAACATCTCTCGTCTTGAAAGAAGCTGGCAAGCAGAATCTTAGTTATTGCTAAAAAGATGGAGAGATATCCATCATTTTCCTCATATGTGGGAATAATACCTGGCATGTGAAGTCCTCCCCAGTTCACTATTAAAGTGAAATCCACAGTCAGAGCCGGGGCAGGGGGAACTGACCAGTGCAAGGAGTATTATTCACAAGGTCAAGGTTCCCTATTTCATACTGACACCTGGTTCTCTACGGCAGTGACCTTAACTTTTATTCCTGGTCATACTCTTCATTGCTACTGGAACACAGTGTCAAAGGCGGAGTGGATTTGGATTCTTAACAATTATTTAATTCATAAAGGAAATATGCTGAAGGAGGCTGAAGTATATTGAGTATATCCATGTAAACATCACTGCTCTTTTTTTTTTTTAGTATTTAACCTAGGCAATAACCTCTGAATATGGAAATTATCATCATTCTTGGCTAATCCTTGGGAATCAATGTCTCAGGAACAATGAATGACTTAAGATCATACCACTTATAACTGTGAGGTGATAAGTTTCGTCCCAGTTCCAAGGCCCGTAGTGATGACAGGTGTCCAGCCTCCTTTACATCTGGTTTCCCATCCCACACCAGCAGAAACTCCAGGCTATCTTGGTCTTTCCATCCTCTCTCATGGTATTTCTACCAGAAGATGGTGTGTGAAAGTTTGTGTGTGTAGGGGGGGGGGCAAATTTTATTGAATTTCAAAGATTTGTAGGTGTGTCAATAAACATTCTAGAGTTACTTTCAAAAGTCACTCAGACATGTCTGCAACTAAAAGCTTGTCACTAACTTGCCCTTCACACTTGACCCAAAATATAATTAGATGCCTGTCTTTTTTTCAGTCTTACCTACTGGTACTGCCCTGAGGGCTGGGTGGTCTCTTGAAACCTTCACCACGCAGTGAAATTCAGCCTTATTTTTTTCCTCCTTTCCCCCAGAATATTGAAACCATTCCACCGTGTTTTTAACATTTCGTTCCCAGAAAAACAAACAAACAAACAAACAAAAAAAAAAAACAGTTTTCTTCCTTGAGACATATCAAAAGCATTTAACTTAGTCCTGGGCAGAGAATATGAGCCTAATTCTCAATAGCTTTCAAAACTACAGGGGGAAAAAAAAAACCCTTAAGGATATTGATGGAGAGATATCCTAAAGGGGAGGAAATACTGACACACCCTCCTCAAAGTAACTGCAAGTGACGGGGTGGTCATGTAAATTCCCTTCTTTCTTTCTCTGTCTCAACCCTTTCTTCTTCTGTGTAAAAGCACAGGAAACAGTGATCCTAGCCCTGCACTAGAGGCACGTTTCAAGTGGCTCTAATTTACATTTTAAAACGTTAATGTTGTGAAAAAGTGAAGGTAGAAGTAAAAAAAGTGAAGGTAGATTCTAATCCTTGATGGTTAAATGGCTTTCTCAAATGTAGACAAACTTTTCACATCGATTCCCATATGTGAACTTTGGACATTATTTCCTCCAGGCAATTCTAATACTAAGCTTTAAAGATGGCAGAGGAAGGCGCCTGCGATTGAAGGGCAGAAGCTGTCCAGGCCCAGGCCCTTCTGCTTTTTGACCAGGAGTTCATCCTCCTGCCCACGCCGGTCCGGTGTGGATGGAAGGGAGCAGTTCATTGCCTCCATGTGATAATGTGTAAAAGTGCCCAACATCGCCTTTATTTCAGGAAGAGTTTAATAGAGGAGATTTCAACTCCTTTTTCTGTATGGCCCCTTATTTAAGGAGGAAGTTTAATGTTGCCTGGGGTGTGCCCGCAGAAGAGGGGGAAACTGCTGTTCAATGATCGATTCCGAGTTTGTCTCAGCATTGCAGACTTTTAGGCTGTTGCCACAGAGAAAGTACGTACGTGAAGAGAGAGTATGTGCAGAATCCCTAAAAACAAAAGAGATTTCTAACACCTCTCCTGTATCTGCCAAGAAGGAAGGAAAGGGCGAAGAAGGCGGAGGGGCAGGAAGTGCTTAGGAAACCCTTTTGGAAAAGGTATTTGGAGGAGAGTGTGATGCATCAGCTGAATGGCTGGACAGCTGGACAACAGGGAAGACATGTTAGTGGAGAAGAGATAGTGAGATGAAATACATGAATCCTGGAATTAACGCGGATTTTCAGGAGGCCACATGGTGCAGTGTGGGAGAAATGTTAGGTAAATGTAAATTCGAGTTAGTGTGGAGCCCTGTTTCTCCCTTCCTGGCTGCACAGATTATGTGGCTATATCTCAGTCCCTCGTAAGACAGTGCTGAGGGACAATGAACTTGCTAATCTTCTGGGATTCTATTCTTCAGCGTTCATGCGTACGTGAGGTTTCACCTATTTTAATAAATTCACTACAATCCAACCTTGCTACTTCCAATAGTTTCTTAACTCTGACACTGTGGGTGATGGATGATGGCCATGTGTAGAGTTCTGATGGAGAGATAAATTGCCTTCATAAGCACACTTCACACTAATCAGACGTAAGGATATTTAAAATGCTCTCCTTGACCTTGCCTACCCAACCAAGTATGTGCATTCTAGAATGACTGTCTGTAGCTGGAATAATGCCTAGGCACGGGCTTTGCTATTAATAAAACGTGTAGAGAATATCCCAGAAAGACTAACATTAAAGCAGTATAAAAGGCAGGCTTTCCTAATACAATGACCTAATATGTTCCTATTACAAGTCTTCCTATTATTTAAACAGCCGAACTGGCAGCATTAAGACTCTTTAAAAGTTAACAGAGGAATTTCAGTGAGACTCTAAAGTCCATATGTGTTTTAACGGGTATTTTAATTATAGTGTTTTATACTTGTTCCTGTATGTGTCTAGAATTAGATGTTTATAACTATCCATACAAGTTACATTATTGTAACTCTTTATATTTAACTTTCTGTGATGGAAATCGCATTGTATTTCGCTTTTGCTATTTTTCAGGATGTCTGTAATGTTTTAATTGTACAGTGTACAATATTTTCACAGGTTTTGACATGCACATAAAGGGTCCCCCTACACACTACGAGGAAAGTGACTTGCCAAATCTTTTCATATAAAATGGTTACTTCCTTTTCTTTCTTTTTATTTATGGACTTTCGCTCTCCTCATAGGGTGTTTGGCTTGAAAGAGAAAAAAAAGTCTATTTCAGAAATAGACATTTTATTTGAGCTTCTTAACAAATATTCATTTAAATCTACTGCTAATAAGGGCTATGTTTTCATCTTATTGACTTTAAAAAACTTGTTTGATATTAGGAATAGTTTATACTTTTTAAATTTTATATTTTTTCACAGGAATTTAAATAACATGTTTAATCCTACTGTTAAAAACATGAGAAATTTACAAGCCATCTCTTGTTTCGTTTCTTCCTTCTTGCTTTTCCTCCTCCATTCTTTTCTCCTTCTTTCTTAACTTAAAACAATAAAATAAATGTTCTTCCTTATTTGAGATAGAGTCTCACTCTGTTACTTTTAGTAGAGTGCTGTGACATCGTAGCTCACAGCAACCTCAAACTCTTGAGCTCAAGCAAACTTCTTGCCTTAGCCTCCCAAGTAGCTGGGAATACAGGCACCCACCAACCACAACGCCCAGCTATTTTTAGAGACAGGGTCTGGCGCTTGCTCAGGCTACTCTCAAACCCATGAGCTCAGCAATCCACCTGCCTCAGCCTCCCAGAGTGCTGGGATTACAGGCATGAGCCATTCTGTCCGGCCCTAAAATAACAACAAAATCGATCTTTCTGTTCTTTAGACTATTTTTACTTATCCACATACCTGGAGATTGCATCAGATTACTTAGTGGCAGAATCTCAGATTTAATCTTTAGAAAATTTGAACCTTACTATCATTATATAATACCATAATAAAAGAATTGAGTTTTTGTATTAAGACCTGTAAAATGAAATGTATAATTTAAAAAGACAGGCTCAGTCTATAGATTACTATCATGCTGTTCTTTATCAAAGACATTTAATAAGTGATGATCTCAAGTGAATATAATAATAGACATTATTACTTTTGTACCAAAAGCTCTGGTACAAAAGGGCCGCATGTAAGGAGACCCTGGAAGCACACTTTGTCAGATTCTGTCTTATGAAGTTGCATAAAATACATATGAAATAAGAAATACAGTGTAAATGATTTCTTTTTAATCACAGTTCACGGGGTAGAAACCGTCTCCATCTGGGAGAAACCGCAAGCTGAGATAACGGAGAGGATGAAGCATGGTCACTAGATGTTTAAAGAAAGAATCTTACACACCTTTGCAAGCTGATGGGCGGTGTGTGCAGATTTGTTCTAGTTACCGTGTGTACTTGGAATCTGGAATTCAAGATTTAAATACTTGACATGACTGAAACCAGATATGTATTTCGTTGAATACATCATACTCTAAGAGAAAATTCCTTTAAAAAAACAACTTATTATAATAAGATCATCACAATGACAACAATAATCACGCAGATTCTTCAGAGAGCATCTAGCTCTGAGCCTCATTTCCCTGAGAAATTATGTAACTGTTCTGTGTCAGCGTACCAAGGAAAAGGAGTCAAGGAGGGTCCTGGACGACTGTGATGGAGAAGGTGCAGATTTTACCCTTATCAGCTTCTAAGGATTGTTTGGCTGACTGTTCTGGTTCCTTCCTCAGGAAGCTGAGATTTGCATGGCTGCCCCAGGATGAGTCATCAGATTGGGCTCACTCAGCTCTGCTGTGACCTGGCAGGGAAGGATCCTGTGTCAGGAAGTCTAGGACACTCAACGACACGCATTCACATCTTTAGCTGGTAAACAGAGTTGACTTCCGTCTACACAGAATGAGGCTGAGGTCAGGGGTTTCATCTCCGTATGGGCCAATTAGCATTTTTCTGTGCAGTGATCACAGATTTCACATCTCTCCCTGGCTAGGCAGGTGTCTTGCACGTGTGAGGCACTCCTGAGAGAACGGACAAGTTACTGTGCACAGTGTAGTAACAAAATAACTCCCCCTGCTGCAGAAACAACTCAGGCACATTGTCATGACCTTGTTAGCGCCGACTTCATTTATCAGGGAAAACAGAGTGGATCCTTCAGAAAATAAAAGGGATTTTTCAGATGGAATTACCATTTGCAATGAAATAAATATTCATAAAATCGTGTTGTTACTAATACTTTCTTCACATAAACTACTCTTTTAAATGAAATAAAATTGAACTATTGAAAGAGTAAAATATTTGCCTTCGAAACCATTGGTGAGTATTAGGAATAGTTTAGATACTCCCGCTGGTGAAGTTTCATTATTGAAATATACCAAAAAATTGAGTTTCTCTCATGGGATTACGTGGTGGACATACGTTGCATAGATCATGCTTGTATTTTCCTTTGAGAACTACCCCTTCCTTATAATCCCTATCTTCATGTAGGATGACCTCACTCTTCAGGTCTAGGAGGGACCACAGGATTTATACCTGGTTAATGAAATTTAACTAGTGATGTCTTAAGGAACTATTAGAAAAGAGATATTTTTTCTCTGCCTTGATTACTTAGGTTGGAGGATGAAAATTGGGCACTGCTAGGATCAATAGAAAGAAAAGATACTCCTGAAAATAAGGCTAAAATGGAGAAAGGTAAGGGCGTGGGGAAATGCTATGGAAAAAAAAAAAGAGTTCTGATGAATGTTTTCAGCTACTAGATACAACCATAACTGAAGGCAATTTTGAGACTTCAGAGATTTATTAAATCAATATATCTCTCTCCCCTTTGGGGCTTGAATCTTTTTGCTTGTAGTTATATAACTTACAAACTTAAAGTTCCTAACTAATAAGAAGAAAACCATTTATTCTAACATTGAACCCCTTACTTTGAGCATTAGACGTAATCACTCAGTTATGTTTCTTACGGAATCTGATAGAATATCATTTTCATATCCTCTATGATGTAAATTATAGTAACATATAAAAGCTAAGTGTATGTTTAAGAAAAGAAAATGAAAAAGTTTGCATTCACTTAAAGGCACAGAATTAACATATCCAAGTAACAGGACAAGGCAGATTAATTTTCCTCTTATCCTCACAACAATAGTAATGTCACGTTTTTGTTTTAAAGACCTACACTGCTAACAAAAGCCAAAAAGTGTTTTAAAATTGAAATGTAAAATTACGCGAGGAATATTTAAACAATTAGACTGGAGTGCTGGGTGCTTTTTAAAGAACGTCTTATTTTGTAGCATTTAATCTACCATGTCAGCCAAGCTCAAAGGAAGCAGCCAAGTTTAATGCTCTGAATCACACAGAATGTCCCCTCTGCTGCAAGCATATTATAGACGGGAACCGCTACTTTCATATTCTATTGGTTTTCACTATGTTGTATGAAGAGATAGGTTAGTTCATATAGGCAGAGGTCACACTAAGGAAACTGATATTTTTATTTAAAAAATAAATCATAAAGTGCCCTTTGCTTATTGGCGTTACAACATTATCTGATGATTATAATCTGCCAATAATACTGAAGACATCAGAATGAAATGTCAAAATCTATTCCAACTTGAGCAAGGAACAGCTGTATCTTTAATGAGACATTAATATCCAAATGGCTGTTCAAAAAGAAAAAGCTCTTATTCTCGTTTCTTTTTCCTTTCTAAACTGGATTTCTGAAATGCGTCAGATGTATTATGAAAACTACATAAAAAGCTTACGAGCTGAAGATCACTGCAAAAGGTGAGTGGCTGGAATTAAAGTCAGAATTGAGTACACTTTTGATATCACCCTTTACATTGTGATTCTTTCCTCAACCTCTCCGCCTGTGCGTGAGAACTCTTAATAGAGAATAAAGTGCTGTTCTGTTTTTCTCTTCTTCCCATCTTTTATAATATGACATTATATCACATTCCCTTCAAACTTTTTTTGTCAACCTGAATAGTTACTAATGTGGAAGGTTCTTTTATGTGGTGCTGGTGGAAGGAGTAAGGTCAGAATTCAGATGTTACGCTTTCCTTTGGGTCAGCGGCAACTTTCTTTTCTATCTAACAAACAAATGATAACTCTAGATCAGAAGGATCCAGATCAAACCCCAGCATCCTAAATGAATGGGTTTCCTTTTTCTCTTACCAAAGAGGAAATACCACTTTCCCACCCCTTCCTCTGAAAACGCATGACCTGCTCAGCACGTCCTGGGATTTGCAGAGAAGCGGAGGGCAGAGCAGAGAGCTCATCTATGGGAGCGTGGTTTTTTATGCACCTAAATTAACAAGCTTCTGGACCTCACTGATGGTCCTTAAGGGATGATTTAAATCCATTTCCTCAAGGTTCAAAGAAGGTGGTTCTTCTCTAGAATAAATCTCTAAGCCCCCAAATGACAGAAAGGAAATGATTCATATGCGATGAAAAGGAAAGAATAGAAAACAGAAATTAAAATCTTTTGAAAAAGAGCGACTTTTGCTCAGTTACCAAGACAAAAATTGTGTCTGTGTCTGTGTTTTGATCTTGACCCCTTCCTACCTTTGGATAGATGGGTGGTGCTTGTCCAGGACAACTCCCCACAGTCGGATTTCCTCAATAACCACGTGTGCTGCCCCCTACTTGGTTCATTTTGTTTAAATGGGGTACTAATTAGTTTAAACATCAACCAGTGACTGTGTTCTGTCTCGCTTTTCTTCACATAAACTTTGTTCCATGATAGAATGAGTCTGACTGTAAGACTGACCGCTCATTCCCTCGGGTTCCATAACACCTTCTCATTTCTTCAAGCAAAGCCATCGTGAGCACAATAATAAAAACTAAACTACCCTAAAATGAACAAAAGTTGAATGTCTCTGATACACAAGTCTCGTAAAAGCTTTGAGATACACAAAAATCAAGAAATATAAAATCCACACGGATGGAAACAAACGAAGTCCTCCCAGCAGCAACGATAAAAGAGCAGGTCGAAATTTGCACGGGACAATTGGAAAGGACGCTGTTGACTGTGTTTCCTGGAAGTGAAATGATGGACTATCACACAGCCTGTCTCAACACCTTGGTCATGCCACACAGAATTAGACAAATCTGAAGTTGAGTTCTAGTTTCCTCATCTATTGGATATGGGAGGTTCTTTATTTCTAAAAAGGAGAAAATGAAACTAATTCATTAATTCATATAATAGTCCGTGATGTGGGATTTGAAAAACCTGTGGCACATACTGAATGCATGCGGAAAATACTGGATGTTAGTTTTTATTCACAATTCCATTTGCAAGTATTTTCAAATCTTTTGTATGCCAGACACAAAGTCTTGCAGTGAGTGATGAACTAGAAGTTGGGAGCAGAGCAGCCTCTGTAAACACCTGCCCAAGACAGCATCACTGGCTATTAAGAAATATTAGTTGTGACTCAAGGGACATAATAGTAACTCTGTCTTCTCTTTCTTTTCTAAATGAAGAGAAAGATTTGTTTCTTTCCTTTCCTTTTCCTTCCTTCTTTCTTTCTTTCTTTCTTTCTTTCTTTCTTTCTTTCTTTCTTTCTTTCTTTCTTTCTTTCTTTCTTTCTTTCTTTCTCTCTCTCTCTCTCTCTCTCTCTCTCTCTCTCTCTCTTTCTTTCTTTCTTTCTTTCTATTAAATCATAGCTGTATGGATAAATAAGGTCACCACAGTAGGAGGCAAGTGAAACTTTCTCTCTCCCACTTACCTCCTACTGGGGTGACCTTATGTATCCCAAGCACAACTTTATAATGTTAATTTCCAAGAAAAACCTGGAGTTTTCTCCAGCTCTTCAAGCCAACTCCATTAGTGTTATAACATGTCAGGCCCTATAATTACAGAAGTAAGAACTCACGATTGCCTCTGCATCTTTGCTTGGAGAAGTTCCTCCCTCGGACTCCTCTGGGAGACTCCATTTTCCTCCTAGACAGGTACAAGAACTGAGTGGGGCTCCCGCAGTATTCGAGAGCCAGCTTTGTGGAGTAAAGATGCCTAGGTCTAACCCATCTTTGTCAACGGACTAAGGAAATATCTCCACATCTTAACTTCATGTTGCTGTTAAATGGATTAGGTTATATATGTGCAGTTGTTAGGGCAGTGTTTGTCACATAGTAATCACTGTAGAAAATACTATGTATTGTACCAAACGCGTTTATGTGATCTTTTATAAGCCACTCTCAGTATTTGTGTCAGGTTAGATTAAACTTTCTGTACCCTTTTATCTACTTGTTGGTGCAAAATACAATCATCATTCTAAAGCATCTAGTAATATGCCCAACTAGATACAAGGATTTCCCCCCCTTTTACTCCTATAATACTTAATATTCCCCTTCTGAAATGTACCTGCTTCATGTTAAAACTATTTGCATGCTAATCTCATTTCCAAATCTGTCAGCTCTTAAGTTCAAAAACCTGTTTCCTATGCATTTTATTTATTTATTTATTTATTTTTTGTAGAGACAGTCTCACTTTATCACCCTTGGTAGAATGCTGTGGCATCAAACAGTTCACAGCAACCTCCAACTCCTGGGCTTAGGTGATTGTCTTACCTCAGTCTCCTGAATAGCTGGGACTACAGGCACCTGCCACAACGCCTGGCTATTTTTTGTTGCAGTTTGGCCGGGTCTGAGTTCGAAGCTGCCACTCTCGGTATATGGGGCCAGTGCCCTACCCACCGAGCCACAGATGCCACCCTACTATGCATTTTTGAATCCTCAAAACAGAAGTATATTCATCGTAAAGACAGAATTGTAAAACCATTTAAATTGAATTCCAAATATTACTCTACAAAATACTAGAATTGTGAGTGCTGTGTGAAGTACTAATCTCATTTCTAGGCTTTGTGGAGGCTGTTCACCCATCCAGTTTCAGTTTCTGTTTCTGTATATGTTAAGGAGTAAAGAGAATAGCCTGGTCTGTAAGTTGCATTAACAACCTGTCAGTTGACTGTCCTGCAATGTTCTTTACTTTCTGTTGTGTAACTTATATGAAGATTTGATCTTTTGGGTTTTACTACGCTATTGTGAGTGAATGCCACTAATCTGGAGATGTGTAGGGAATTGACACAATGAATTAGTGAAGTACGGTTCCAGGGCATTAGTGTGCAGGAGTTGATGAATTGCTTAACTCATCAATTTTATAGCCTTCCCCCCCACCCCCTGAATAAGACTACTTGATGACAACTGGTGCCTTAAATGTATTGATTAAGGAATTCAAGTGCATAATTTGGGGAGAGATGCTGAGATGACTGACATTCTTTGTCTTGGTGTAACCTTAGTAATGTTCAGATTTTTTTTTCTTTCTGAAAGTTAATGCAAAGTGGTTATAGCAGGGGCACTGGGAATATTGCAATATATATTCTGCTTCCAGGGTGACATTAAGAAGAATGGGAGAATGACCAAGAGGAGGAAGACAGAAGAGAAAGCCCACAAAATGGCAGAGAGGAGACTTTTTTGGGGTTTGGACATAGGAGATGAATATCAACAACGCTTGTTCTAACACCCAAGCTTTTGCTGGGAGTCATATATCACCAGACACCGTAAAAGGCAAATTGGAAAAAGAGCCTACCTATTTTGTATGCTTTTCACCTTTCTTCTTAGTCTCTTATCCTATGTTGGAATCATGTGGCGTTTCTGCCGGTGGCTACTATCAAGTTATTCATTTGTTATTTCACTGATTCCTTTTCCCAGTGTATTTTTAGCACTCACATCAGTCACACATAACAATAGGTTCTAAGGGTAGAATGATTAATGAGTTGAGGTCCCTGCTCTCGTAGACTCAGAGACAGGATTAATTTTAATTAATTAATTAAAGACAGGATTAATTTTAATACTTGAAAAAGTCTCCCTCCTATTGGCAAAGTAATTATACTTTTCATTCATCCAGAAACTTAAAAACTGATGACTCTTGCTTTATGAGTGAACTTCATGGTTCTGTAGATGTTGTTTTGGCTCATCACTCCAAATTTCACAAATATTGCTTGGGGACGCTTAGATTTTGGAGAGTCCCTTATTGTATCATTTTGTATTAGTAGCGTTTATACCCAATAATTTGGAAAACACAAAATATTTGAGTATTTCAAAATATGCTCAAGAACACAATTTAATGGTAAGATAACTCAATACTATGTTTTTCCTATTATTTGCGTGTTAAATGTAGCAGAATCTACCAGTAGGCATACGTTCCTGGTGCACGTATCGTATGAAACAGAGTTTTGGAAGGAGTATGTTCTGACCCTTGTGAGGGTGCTCCTTCCTTGACAATAATTGTTGGGGTATAGGAACTTATTGTTCTTAAAGCCGTTCTTTGTAGCCTCTTTGCTATCTTGCTAACTTTCTCAAAGGCTATAAAAGCTTAGTTCTCCTCGGATAGGGATAAAAGACATATTCCAAAATAGATTTTCTAAAAGCACTCTGGAAAAGTGATGCTGTGATTCGCCCTTGGGGTTAGCCACCCATCGGGTCATAAGCATCTCTGGTACTTACATTTGAATCAGCGTCTTTGTTTAAACAATAACACCTAAACCAAAAGGGGAAACAGCTAAACAAAATGGGAGAAGAAAACTAAAAAACACAGTGACTAAGGAACTTAAAGGAAGCTGAAAAATCATGTAGCCTTATTTACCACTCTGTCAAAACAACCAGTTGAGGGGAAAATGCATAATTCACCCCACGTAGACCTGCCAGGGAGAACGACTAAACAGGACAGCGTAAAGGAGGAAAACAGAATTGGGTTTCACTCCTGCTTCACGGCTGGCACTGATTAAGTTAGAGGTCACTTACAGACCTTGAGCTTCCTCATCTGTGAAGTTGGAAAATATTATAGTACTTACGTGCTATAGGCATTAAATAAGACTATGTATGTGGAGGTGAGGTTTTGTTTTTAGCTGTTCTGATGATTATAGTCAGTGATACCTTTTACTGAGCTATCAAATTAAATTCTTAATAAAAAATTTGAAAAAGAAAAAAATGACAGCACCAAATGAATTTGATCAACAAATCTAGTCCCCACCTGCCAATAAGTGAAAACAAGTTATACAAACAAACTATAAAAGAAATATTTTACCAACTATGATACTGTCAACAAAATCATTGTTTTTGGAAAATTAGCTTTTAAAAATCCCACCAAATAATTTAACTTTCTTACTCATTTATAATCCTGCTCAAGCCTGGACTTCTGAGCACCGCATTTATTCTATATTTCCCTCCCCCCCCCAGAATAAGCACACCTTTAAATGTATCCTGGTGATCAGAAATTGCATCTTGATCCCACAGAGCACTCTTTTCTCAGCTGTGTCTGTTTGTTCAAACAACACAAAGAAATATGAAATTCCTTCAGTTATCAGGCTATATTCAAGAGCTCCCTGGTTTCTATTTTCAACTAACATGAATCCCTGGGGCAGGTAGAAGGAAGATACAGGTTAAATATGGCTGTCTCTATAAAGAGCTCAGCTGAAGAATTGACCACACTGTGGTTAATAGTGACCCTCCCCGCACTTTGCTATTGGGTGTGAATTTCTCTGAAACTTCATATCCAGCAAGCCTTCCCTTGGGAAATCAGTTCTGGACATTGGAACTCTGGCCTTTTCTATATGGGGCTGCCTTTATAGATACACTCTATCAAGGCACTCCCAAGGGTGACCCCTCTTTGATAAAGTTGAACAGATAGGTCCTCAAATGATTGTTGGAGAAGAAATAACACTTATGTGGGGTCATTATGAAAGTTTTGAGAGATACAAAAATCAAGAAATGTAAAGTATGCTTGGACCGAAACAAATGAAGCCCTCCAAGCCCTGCACCAATAAGGCGAGCAAGCTGGAAGTCGCACAAGGGGATCAGCAAGGACACTGTCAACTGCTTCTTGGAAGTGAAATAATGGACTATAAGACAGAACTTTCATTGTGACCTACGTGCCTCCTCTTACATAATCTTGGAAGGGAATCTTTAGAAAAGGCTTCATTACATAGCGTACATGTATATTCAAAGGTGTAATGTAAGAATAGTTTCTGAAATTGCATTATTTATTTCCCAATTGTGGAATCATTATTAGACTCTTCATGATAGTAAATGTTTATATAGCACTTACTATACACCAGACCTGAAATATGAAAAGCTCTTTACACGTATTAATTCATTTAATTCTTTTTCCTAGCCTATGAAATGAGTATTATCAGATGCATGATTTATAAAGGAAGAGTCACCAAGAGGAATTAAACGGCTCCTGCAAGGCCCGTGAGCTGGTAAGATTCCTGCTTCACACTTTCCATAATTCTGCTCCTTCATACTGCCTTTGCATAGTTTCTTGATTTTCAGTTGTAAACAAAATGGCTAAGGAGAGATCACGTCTAATTTTCAGGCAGAATATTGTCCCGAAGAAGTTCCTTCTCTATTGATTCAAGTTGTTTTGCAATGTCGCAAGATCACATAACTCTTACATTGGGAGAATTCAAAAAAGTGGATAATTGTCACCTTCCTGGTTAGATGATATTTGCAGATTAGTGACAAAAGGTTTAAATGAATCCTGCCAAATTACTTAAAATAGTTAAAGAAGGAATTTTTTCGAATATTAGGGCATAAGGATTTGTTGACAATGTACCTTCCATTTAGCACACAGATTCAGTTCATTATCCATAAAATAATTCATTGAATGGTCAGGGATTAAATAACCCAGAAGTTTCATCAGAAACATGCTGTCAGCAATGGAAATTGTGTCTGCAATCCTTGAGTGATGTGCTGAGAGACTGAATCCTTTCGGTCTATCCATTCCAGCGTAACAGCAGAGGGGATTATGAACAGAGTTTCTGACTAAGGAGACTTTTTTGGAAGTTAGGAGAGCAGATGTCAGATGAGGCAGGTTTGGAAATTTCAGTCAGTATCTACAGAATATCAGTGGTTAACATTCTTCCCGAGTGCGCCTTCCAGGACACAGAGGTAAACAAATCTTTTATGTTGCAGTTTTGAGTTTGACAAAGGTGAGAGCTATGAGTAACGGTCCACAATAGTAAAACGACATCTTTCTATTATTTTCATTCTCTTGTTACCATTTAAAAATATGATTACAAATATATAAAATCATACATATTTTTTAAAAGTTTTTTTCATTGTAAACAATTATTATTAGTACCTTCCTAAAACTTCAGGCAGTCTGGTGTCATGCTCATTCTAATGGTTTCCACACCAGAGCCAGTTTTGGGTTGATATTATTTCTTCAGATGGAAATATTTTGTACATTTCTGTGTTGGAGATTATAGTTCATTTTTGTTTCCTTTAACTATTTTCAGAGAATTAATTCTAGATAGGACTTTGTATTGATCTTTATAGTTGGTTTGGGGTATTTTTTTTTTCTTATAAAATTCGGGTTTTCCTTTGAAAAGACGAAGCATCATAACCACTGGAACCAGAGGAAGGCTGTTCTGGATTTCTTTGAAAGTGGATCTAATTTCTGCACCGAGTGGCAAGTTAGTATTTAACATACTGCTCTCCTAAGCTGGTTTTATGTTTTCCAAGGAATTGTTCTTCATCCTAAATATATGTATTGAGTTCACTTTATTTTAATGTATTATGTGCATATTTTCTATTAGAATTGGCTTGTCATTTCAAATCTTTATGGTTTTTAAGAAATGCATGCAGGGAGTCCCATCTCTATAACAGCTGGTCTTCACACTGTCTCACACTGATACATTGTTGTAATGACAGGTACACCTTTCCAAATGCATGCCAATTCAATGGTGCAATGAATGTTTTATAGATTCTTAAATACTTTCTATTCTGATGATCGAATGAAAATTACATACAAGAAGAAAACAGTTTTTGAATACTTAGCTTAAAATTCAGCTTAGAATTTAGTGTCCATTATATGTTTATAAATTATGTAATAATAAATTATGCATAATTTAGAAATATAAATATGTTGTCTTACTCAAAACTTGGAGAATAACTTGTTCTCCAAATGTAGAACTTTATTATAGCAGAAAAGCTATGTTTAAAATGAAGCATGATTATTAAATAGTTTGATTTCCATTATAAATATGTAGCAAATGGTGATTCAGTATCATTTAAAAAGACTTTGAAATTATACAGGGACAAATTCCATAGAAATTTGCTGTTACGTTTAATTCAAGGAACTATGGAGTTATGATAAATTGGATCGTGTTCGGCAGAAAAGCAGAGATTGTTGACCATCCTGGAGACTTGGCTATGACAGGTGAAAGTAATTTGCTCTACAAGCAAGAATGTTGGAACAATAGGGTCAGGATAAGGAAATTCAAACAAAATTGCTTTACCAAAAGTTGGACATAATTTATTAATTCTCTCTTTTAATGATATTAACAGTATTATTGGAACATCTGTTAGGTTTCAGGCACTGTGCTAGGAGACAGATACATGCTCAAAGATATTATCTGCCCTCATAGAACTCATAACCTGTGCTACTGGAATTTCTAACCTATGACGTTTCCAACCTTCCTAAATACCTATAAATTCATTGTGTTAGACTGTTTCAGGAGTAAAAAGGTTCATGGGACAATTTAGTTTAAGCCAGAGAAGTGGAGAGCCACGATTTGTTAGTAGAAATATCTTGTGCCCCTGCACATAAGTCTAAAATCAGAGCTCTTCCCAGGACCTCCAGGCCCAGGGTAATTTCTGTGGGATCTATTCTTTAGGAATTTTGGATTTTAGAACAATAGTAGTAATTTGAGGAGAAAGATGATACAGAAGAAGGGAGTAACTATATTATCTAATACTTAAAAATGAAAAGAACAACAAGGCCCCGAAGCTTTTAGACGAATGACCAGTTCATAACTGTCCGTTCCTCACATGTATTAGAAGGTGTGTAAGTAAGAGTCGGTACACATATTCTGGTCCTGGAGAGCTAGATAATTGGACAGCCAGGTTTCCAATTTTGCTCCAGCCCTTCTGGCTGTATTATACTAGGCTGCGCCTCAGTTTCCTTAGCTAGAAAATTAGAATAGCAATACACTTATTCAGAGGGTAGGGAGAATTCAATGCATTAGTATCTATAACCCTGCTGACAGCAGGGCCTGTCACAACAGTCCTTTGTTTTTGAAGTCATGTAATTAATGGGATAAGTGTACCTGCAGCACCATGTTTTGTGATTGCACATAAACTCACAAACTTCTTACATGGGTAGCTATTGTCTGGAATAATAATACAAAATAAGAACAACCATGGTTGTCCTAGGTGAGACATTGTGCCTGGTGATCACAAGTACTCAGCTTTGTGACTTCAAGGAAAGGAGAATATGACTGTAGCAGCTTCTTTTCTCCATTATGTTCAAGGCTTCTAGGCCAAAAGCAAACAGAATACAGAAAGGAACATGAATTCTATTTTACAATGATTTAACTTTGTTGTTATGATTACTTAAGGCAATACTTGGGCCGTAGTAACAACTATGGTGTGATTTATTTATAGCAGTGGTGCTCAAGTGGGTGCACATTTCTCATCTTTCCCTGTGGGAAGCACCTTGGGGCATCTGGTTTTGACACAGAGTTGAGAGGCACTCAGTTGTCACAGATGCCAGCTGTATTTGTACGGTGAAGTCCCATACAATGACTGACTATATTGTTCTGCATGACTTTCTCATGCTCCATTGAGTATCCGTATCAGTAAAAGGCCTGTTCATAAATAACCAAGCCTAACATAATCGAATATTTTTGTGACTGGTGTTAGTACACACAGATTTTCCCAGTAATGCAGCTACCATACAAAGTGAGAACAGATTGCACTTCATTTTGTTAAGAACTTTGCCAAGAGTCATGTACCATTTCTCAAAATCATATCACCAATGGCACCATGTTTCTCTAGTTTTGAGGTGTAACAATACAACCAGGTGGATCAATTTACATTTGCATCTATAGCCGTCATAGTGGTGATATGGGAATAAGCAGCTATCGGTTTCATTGTGACTACCAGCATAGATGTGTCTAAACATCTGCATATTAAATGTATAGAATCGAAGTCACTTTTTACTTTTCTCCTTCAAATTGCACTTAAGAATGATATACAGAGGGGGGTGGGGCCTTAGTGTGTGTCACACTTTATGGGGGCAAGACATGATTGCAAGAGGGACTTTACCTAACAATTGCAATCAGTGTAACCTGGCTTATTGTACCCTCAATGAATCCCCAACAATAAAAAAAAAAAGAATGATATACATACACAGACATATGTATTTTTAAGTGATGTGTTGGTAGGTTATATTATCTATGAATTTTATATCAATAGAATAAAAGTGGCAAGATAAGATACTTCTTTCTATAAAAGTATGTACTGAGTTTGATGGGATTGAAAACCAATGGCTCATAGTCTTGGACCCAGATGGATAGTTCTTGATTTTAAAAGTTTCTAGGAATAGATGACCCCTTTAACATGTATTTTTTGCAATTTTACACATGTCAAACTTTTCTTACCTTTAATTATCATTTGTGTGGGCTCAGCACCTGTTGCACAGTGGTTATGGTGCCGGCCACATACACTGAGACTGGCGGGTTCAAACCCGGCCTGGGCCACTTAAACAACAATGACAACTGCAACAAAAAAAAAATGGCTGGACGTTGTGGCAGGTGCCTGTAGTCCCAGCTACTTAGGAGACTGAGGCAAGAGAATCGCTTAAGCCCAAGAGTTGGAGGTTGCTGTGAGCTGTGATGCTATGGCACTCTACTAAGGGTGACACAGTGAGACTCTGTCTCAAAAAAATATGTATATATCATTTGTGTGTGAGAGAGAGACAGTGTGTCCAATGATAATCAGTGAAGTAATTAATTAAAGATTTCAAGGATTTAATTTACCGTACATACTACTTGCTTTGTATTTGTTTTATTTTGGTAAAACTTTGATAAAAATACCGAATGCTAGAGTAATTTCTTGGGTAGTTTCTCCTTAATTATTTTAGATAATTTAAGAGCATCATTAGACACCTATATTTATGGGCTACAGCGGGCAACAATGAGGCTGGGAGAGTTAGAAACCTGATTATCAACCATATGCGTGATCATCCAGGTCATTTTATAAATCATTTTTAAGTTTGCTTAATAAAAACAGTACTTCATTAGAGAGTTGCTACCCTTTCACTTCTCTGATTATATTGCCATGTTTTTACAAATGGCTCTGCAAAAATTCTGAATTTAAATCTTTGCAGCGATATGGGAAAGTCTACACTTGCATTTATATTTTCAATCCTGATAATAGTCTTATAAATGAAAACAAAAGCAATAAAACCAGCCATAGAATGTTATGAAGCAATCATTACAGAACTGTGGGAAATTGATTATACAGAACATCAAAACATTTTAGAATTGACTTTATAAGAAAAACCTTATTAAGAAAAACACTATTGGCAAAAGGAGGAATATGAAAACAATAGGCATCTACATGACAACTAGTGGAATAGAAAATGGAATATAAATGTCATATTAAAATGCGAACTGAAAAAATACAATATTGTGGTTTGTGCTGCAATATGAATATTTTAATGGAGAAAAAAATCTTGAAATGACATGGAGATGAACTAGACGCCTAAGATTCATTTTCTGTGATTATTAATGAATGACTACGTTCCATTTCAGAACTGTGTCTTTCAAAGTATTTGCATTTGATATGCCCTTTCTCTAGTAGGGTGTTTTCCAGCTAGACTGTGTGTGTGTGTTGGGAGGGGGCGGAGGTCCTTTGCAATTAGAAGACAAAGTAACATAAAATAATACAGAGCACCATGCAATATGTTGTAGAGTAAACACTGCAGTACACAGTAGCGTATTTCAAGACTTGGAGTAAGATTTGAAATTTTGAAGTTTTGCAAATTCTAATCTTATAGACTCAGATAGTGATTTAAAAAAAAAAAAAAAGGGTTATGTTTGCTTATTTGATGACCTCCTAGAATTCCTCTCAAAACAATTTGAGATTTTGATGGAGTCAAGAAAACAGTGGGGAAAAGCTTGACCTATCATTGTCAAGAATGGAATTCTGTTCCAAGAACATAGTTTATCTCTCAGATCTCTTGGTCTAATTTGTAGTTCTCTCTATATTTTTAAATATGGAACACTCCACGAATTTGTGTGTCATCCTTGCACAGGGGCCGTGCTCATCCTCTGTGCATCGCTCCTGTTTTAGTGTACATGCTGCTGAAGAGAGCACTAGCTCTGCATTTTTTACAGGCTGAGGGATACAAAGACCTGGACCCATGTTTTTTATGTCCAGTCCTTTCTTTCCATCTCGGGGATGTGGGCTTTGCTTGAAGTAATTCTCAGCTTTTCTATATTTTTTTCTTATTTGCCCTTTTCATGTTGTTTAATAGTATCTTATTGGTATATAAATTATGCCTAAGCAAAATGCACATATTAAGTACTGCATGATGATTTTTAACACATATACACTTGTGAACACTCCAAGATCAAGATATTACACATATCTATCACCAGACGTCCTCATCTCCTTTCCTCTTCAGTCCTCACACTCCCAAACCTAATCCCAGCAACAGCTCTCCTGATGTCTGTCTTGACAAATTAGTTATGCATGATCTTGAACTCCTTATAAATCATATCATGTGGTATTTATTCTTTGTGTCTGGCTTCTGTTGCTCAATTTATACTGTTAAAGTTCATTCATGCTGTTCACGTACCAGTAGTTAGCTGTTTAAAATCTAGGGAGAAATGTTTATCAATAGAAAAATGGTTTATTGAACCCCCACTATAACCCTGAATTCTCAAATATTATTGCTAGTAAATGAGCAAACTCAAATTTCAAGTTGAGACTTTCTGATTTCAAATTTAACACTTTGTGCTTTTCATTACCATAGTTGGGTCTATGATGAGCGTTCGTCAGGACCGGAGGGCATAAGACAGTGCAGAGAAGAAAAAAAAAAAATCTAGAATTTGATTTTCAGCCAGTGATTCTTATTTTTTTCATTGACATCATTAGTTGTATCAAGGCCCAAGGAAAGCAGACTTCAAAACCACAGATTTGGGCAGGGAAAACTAAAAAAATATAACAAAAGTCCAAATTGATTGAAGAACCAACTTTAAAGTCAAGAGAGCTCACGTATTTTCTGACATTTTCAATCTTTCCTTCTAGGATGTATTCCTTGTTTTTGTATCAATATTTGTGTAGCATTTTTGACTATTAGTGGTAATCCACAACTGTTGCCTTTGCTATTTCTCTATCATTAATCAACCTGTGTCAGAAATTCAGCCTTAAAAAATAAGACATGCAACAATCAGGACTTCAAAGACATTATGACAGGTGAAAGAAGCCAGTCCCTGATTGACAAATACTTCATGGTCTCTCTCAAGGGAGGATCTAAGATAGCCAGACTCACAGAATCAGAAAGTAGAATGATGGTTGCCAAGGGCTGGTGGGAGGAAGAAATGGGGAGTATGAAATTTCATTTATGCAAGATGAGTAGGTTCTGGAGATCTGCTGTACAACTGTGCGTATAAATAAGATATCATATGCCAAAAGAATCTGTTAAGAGACTAGATTCATTTTACGTGCTTTTAAAATAAAAGAATGAGCCACTTAAACTTCAGTACAAACTAAAAAATGTAAATTCAATTGTACTCTTTAAAGATAAAGTCTTAGAAGAAAATATCAACAGAAAATCCTATCAATAAATAATAATTGCTGTTATGCATAGCGAGTAAAGTATCATCAATAAGAAAATAAACATACAAACCGATTAATTAATTAAAAAGAATATTAGTAATCAGGAAGCAAGGCCTAAGACATGAATATTTTAATAATGTGTTTGGTCTTTTTGTGCTTCTATATGACCAAAGTGACATGGGTCAAGCAATAATTCAGGTATGATATTTGAAGCATTTTGTCTGCTAGTAAATATATTTGTTTTGGAATAGCATCATACTTGCAGAATGTTAAAAATGCTTTAGGGAATAAAAATATAACTTACCAGGGTATGTTGTAGTTTTTCCATTGTGGTGATTGTAGCATTAATGAATCCTATAGAAAAATATTCATAGGTAACTTCTTTTCTACCTCCCCTTGTGATTTCTCATTTGGCCAAATGCTCCTGGCCTCCCTCCAACCTCTGTCTGCCACCAATCTCAGCCATTCCCACTTCTACCCTCAGACACTCAGGCAGGTATCTAAATTTGATCCTCACGATAGGTTTAGCAGAATGCATGAGAACTCAGAATGTATCTGGGGGAAACATTGAAATAAAACTGGACGCAGGAGTTTTCCAGGCAGGCCTCTCCTCTTGATACTCCACTGGCTGGATGTGAGGCTACTGGTCCAGTGGGAGTTAAACAGACTCACACGCTCCTCGCCGTGTCTGAGGGATCGATGTGGACCAAAGAGTTGCTATGTTTGCCACAGTTTCTTCTGCAGTGGGACACAATTGGACTCTCCTAGGTGAGAAGCAAAGCTCTGATTGATCTCACAGGGAGTTTTGCCAGTGAAAGGACAACAGTATTGGTTCCTGACATCAAACTAATTTTTTACAGGACAGTCGTAAATCAGAGGCTTCTTCAGCTGTGTACTGGAGAATAGGGAGGGAACTAAACAGTGGCTGAGGAGAAGGATTTCCTCCGTCAATTTAAAATTCTGTGAATAATTGCTCCTTCTTTACCTTAGTGAAAAGTAAATGCATTAAGAAACTGAAAAGTCATAGGAATCAAAGAATGCATTAAAAATTTTATATTAAAAATATTCATTATGCTTTCTGAGGCAATTTGGTCTGGAAAGTTGTGTGTGTGTGTGCAGGCTTGTGTGGTACGTCTAGGACATAGAAACTTGTCCATCTTTCACATTTGCTATATCAACACCTCTTTTCTTCTTCCCTACCAGGAAAATGTGACCCATTGTCACTGCTTTGACTTTATTTTGGTTCCACCATGAAAGGCCTCTTGTTCACAGTCCATATCACACCCACCACCCCACCCCATTGCTCTTACCATGTGTTAAAAGGAGTAATGAGGAAGGAGGCTGTTGGGCTCCCCCAGTAAATGTATCTTAATAATTAATGTCATTCAGGGATTTCTTTGTTCAGGAATTCGCATAAAAGGAACATTAGAACTAACTTTTTATTCTTTGAAGAGTCAATGTTTTAAAATTATCTGAGATTTTTAAAAATTTCATTATCAAGTACACACACACGATCTTTATAAATACAAAATTTAAATTGAATAACACTATACCTGCTAGTAACTTTAAAAAGAGAAATTTCCTTGTTTTCTTCCTATTTCATCTCTTCTCCTTTCTCCCTTTTCTTTATCATCTCCAACCTGCTACTATGACTCATATTCACTAGTTTATTTTCTCCTGGCCTTGTCTAATCACAAAACTTTGCCAATCCCCTCTCTATCTACTATACCAATATCATCATCAGTCTGTTGTAGAAACGTATCTGACATGTAGAAGGGTCATTTTGTTATTATTTTACAAACACTGGATCTTCATACACAAACTATTCTGGGTGGAATTCTTTCTCAGTGCTAGTGTGAAACTCCCCATGTCAAATGCCACCTCTAAGTGGGGAGGTGCGGGGGCAGACCCGTCCTGCAGAGGAAAGGATTCATTTACTCTTCTGCCCTGGGGTCCTTGGCAGGAGACTCGGGGTCATGTGAGACAATTCTAATTAGTAAATTTGGCTTCAAGGTACTACTCCCAGTGTTTTTCTGGGACTGAGCTCACTGTTTCTTTTGAAAGTACAGAAACCAGCTAATCTTGTTCAGAGTACACTTTTCTGAAAGTGCCTGAGTCCTGGTGTTTGGGCTTCTCCTCACTTGGCAGAGCCGCCGTCCTCTCTTCCTGGGCATGCACACTCAGCTGGACAGGGGAAAACTTCTTTTGTAATAATCACATCGTAGGAAGAGGCGTAATTAACATAATGCGGCCTGGCAGTATCAGATAGCATCTGGAAAGCTGGAAATTCCCTCAAAGCGCAGCCTGTTAAATGGCCTCAGCCTCACTGGTGCTCAGCACAGGGCGGGGAAGGAGTCCTTCTGTCTCTCGCTGTGGGGAGCCCCATCTCACGCCTGTTTTTGGTACTATGAGATCCACATTTCTGGCAATCTGGCCTCTCCCTGGGTTCTCTGCCCCCACCCAGTAATAGGTTTTCTTCTTGTAGGTGCACTCTCAGCAGAATGAGCCAATCCCTTGATTACCCTGAAGTTGGAAACAGACATCTCTGCTCTCTTCCGCTCTTTCATCGCGTCTTCCTCAAGTGGAAAAACTGCAGGAACCACAAAATCCTGCCACTCCTATTGGAAGATACCAGGAAACCTTCTGCGGTTTTCACTTACTCTACTTTTTTACTGCCTTTAGTAAAAGGTCCATCAAATTCCCTATAATTAATTCTCACTGTTTACAACAAGATAGATGACGCCCATTTCCTTTCTATTAAAGAAATGATTTGATTTTGCATAAATAAGATGAAGGCAATAGTCACGAAGGTCAGAAACAACTATCTTCCTGTACGTTTTTAGACCCATAAAAAGGGAAGACAGTGGGAGTTAGAATGAGAGCACAGAGAAGCTGTAAGGAATGTGACTGATGGATTAGAAGTGTTAGAGAGACTGGGGACCCATTTCCTTCAGGAGTACGATTGCATTAAAAAGAAGTTAATAAATCAGAAAGACAGTATTAAAATGATACCAAAAACATCTGTTTTAGTGAGAAAATGAATGGAATATTTCAAAGTTATAAAACGGCCTTTCATTGGTAATTCTAGCAGAGAGACCTCAGCACACCTGGTCTAATGATGTGAGTGGACCACAGTGAAAGTAAATGCACCCCAGATTTGTGTCTTGGTTTCTTAGATTTAAAGATTTTGGTCTACAAAGTCTTTGTCTGTGTTTCCTTTAAAACAAACTAGTTCCATTTAACTCCAGGTCAGAAATGCATGTTGAAAACCTGGTCTATTTTGCACCCTTGGAAGATAATTCTCATTTGAGCTAAACAGCATGCCCGTGCTTTACAGGGGCTTGTACTTGAGCTGAGGATTACATGGTTGTGTAGCATTGAAGTGGAATAGCTTCCTACAGCCTCATCCAGAGGCACTTGTTCATAGCAAATTATCTGGCAGCCATATCTGTATAGTCTTGTAAAATAATCTGACGATGCCTTAGGGTTCCCTTTTTTCTTTCAAATATATTTTTTTCTTTTCAATCTATGGGGTTTTTAAAAAAATGATTTTGTTTACTTACTCATTTTCAGTATCTCTCACAGTTAATCGATGCTTGGAAATTAAGTACTCAAGGTTAGAAATGACAGAGTGCATTTGAGTTTGTTAAATAATTTAATTAAAATTTTATAAGGTTGATTATTTATTATGGAAGGGAGAAAATGCTTAGATGATGTAAAAAGGGGCATCATGAAAACATCTCTTGTGGAAGATTGTGAAATAGGATCACCAATTCTTCCCATTTAGGTTCATCCCTTTGAGTCTGCTCTGGGCTTCAGACACAGAGTAAGATCTAAGAGCCCAGCTGCAACTTCACTTATTGCTTCTTTCCAGGGCACATGACCTATGCAGTCTGACAGGGACCCATGTACAGAACAGCCTGCATTTGCTTTAATGCTCTGCTTTCAGCATCTTTAACCTCTTAATTAATTTTTGAACAAAGGGATCCACGTTTTCATTTTCACCGACCCCCATAAATTGCAGAGCTAGTGCAGCCCTTTTGAATACTGAGATCAGTATGATGGCAAGAAAACAGTAGCCCCTCTTTGATGATAACCTGGGGAGGCTGCCTCAACTGTCTCAGCCATCCTCGACAAGCTTAGGCCTGACTGACATGGTAAGTGAATGCAGTCAGGTATTCACTATATGAGTGAGAGGCCTTTGGAACTGGAAGAAAAATTGCTCAGGCAACCCATAGAATTGTTACAAATAATAAATGGAAGTTGTGTTAAACCATTAGAATTTAGTTTGTTACATAGAGAAAGTTAAATGAAAGAGTCTCAATGACTCAAGAATAGGAGTCTATAAATTCAAAAAAACAGGTTTGAAATAAATACTAGTAGTTTACCACCCTTAGATTCTGAAAACATTGATGATAAAAACAAACCAAACGTACATGATTGCTTTAAGGTTAGGTTGTTAAATGGAGGCTGATGCTTAAAAAGATGTAAAGACTGCAGCCCGAGAACTTCTGGCCTGACTTAATGCTCAATTATCTGCAGTGGTGATTCAGACAGATCATTATGTTGAAATTTGTAGGTGATGTACTTAGAATGATGTTTATGTAGAATTATTTAAATAGAAAGTTTAGAGAGATCAGAATTGAAAATAAAATTAGGGTAAATTTTTATGAAAATACATCATAGGTGGATGAAAAGAAATGAAATTATTCTGAAGTTGTGATAATCTAAAATGAACAAGGAGAAAATTTAAACATGAAAACATGGTCAGCTCTCAAACCGAGTCAATTGTCGCAAGTTAACAGTGTAAACACTGTTATTCAACAGTGTAAAATCGAAATATTTATAAACTCTTTTATCAAGTAATGAATAAATCATTATTTACAAATGTTTTTATGGAAATTCTTTTTTATATTTCAGAATGTTCCAGAGGTACACATGTTTTGCTTACATACATTGCTTTTATACATTTTAAGCCCCAGAATGTGTGCATTGTACCAGTTACTTCATGTGAACTCTTTTTCTGAGATCTTAAGCACATTATATTATTAGGTTATTAAGTATGAAATGTCTGATTTCCTTACCTATATTAATGTGTTTGACAGTTGATATGTCTTAAAATTTGATTTTTATATGTATCATTTTATTGTGAACGTACATCCTCATTCTTTCAAAGGCATGTTTTCTTGTGTGTATTTTTTTGTACATGTTTTCTTTTACATATTTTTATAGTAATTTTTATGAAACTGCCTAAGTAAAAAATGTGGGTTATTTTCGAATATGGGTTCTGCCAGAGAACAAATGCAGCTCAGAATGGTCGAAATAGAACAAAATGTTTGAGAAGGGTGTGGCTAATGAATGCACAGCATCTTGATAGCCTCTGACGTGCACAGTGTGAGAGTGTTCAGCAAGCTCCCAGGTGAAGGGCTCAACTACAACTTGAACTTGACCTTACCTTAGAATTGAATATAATGTAGCCTGAACATCTGTACCCTCCTATTAATTTGAAAGGAAAAAATTCCACATAAGTGGGCTCTCTCAGTTAAAAAAGAAAAGTTCCATTCTAGTGGTTTTTATCTTGATAATGAGCCATGTGGGTGACCTGAGACCACTGTGGATAATGACAAGCTGAAAGCTTTCGTGGAAGAGACTCCATCTGAGCCTGCATGTGAATTAGCAGCAAGGTTTGATGGTAACTATATTGGAGCATTTGAAACATATTGACAAAGTAAAGAAGCTGGGTGGTTGAGTTCCAAATGTGTTCAACGGGTGTCAGAAAACAATTTGCCTCAAAGCTTGCCTTTCTTTGCTGCCATGACATAAAGGCGAATCATTTCTACACTGTATTATTTGTTATGTGCAATGGAAAATGGATCCTTTCTGACAATTACAAACACTCAGCACAATAGTTGGATAAAGATGAAAGTGATGAAATACAGTCCAAAGCCAGATATTCATCAGAGAAGGCTAACCGTGTCTGCTTGGTGGGCCGGCACTGGTATTACCCACTATCGCTTCACAACACCTGGTCAGTTGATTACAGCAGATGTCTACTGCAACCAATTGGTTGAAATGATGAGGATGCTTGTGATTGAACAGTTGACCTGGGTCAGTAGAGACAGGCTGATCCTCTTCAAGACAAGGCTATACCACATGTTGTGCAAATAAAACACTGTTCCAACACAGAAGATGGACTTGGAGACGCTCATCGGCCTTATTCTCCAAACCTTGTATCAACTGACTACCACCTCCTCCAGGTTTGGAACACTTCCTACAAAGAAAACATTCAGTTTGCCTCAAGCTGCGGAAAACGTCTCTATTTCATTGCTGCTTGTTCTCGAGGCTTCTTAGCTGCTGGCATAAACAGCTACCATTAAGATGGCAACCCTGGGCGGCGCCTGTGGCTCAGTCGGTAAGGTGCCGGCCCCATATACCGAGGGTGGTGGGTTCAAACCCGGCCCCGGCCAAACTGCAACCAAAAAATAGCTGGGCTTTGTGGCGGGTGCCTGTAGTCCCAGCTACTCGGGAGGCTGAGGCAAGAGAATCGCCTAAGCCCAGGAGTTGGAGGTTGCTGTGAGCTGTGTGAGGCCACGGCACTCTACCGAGGGCCATAAAAGTGAGACTCTGTCTCTACAAAAAAAAAAAAAAAAAAGATGGCAACCCTATGCCTATAGTTTAGGCGTATACGTTGATTAATTGTATGGCTTCTCATTTGAGACCTAATGAACTAAACTTTTCATTGATTCAAAATGGGACATTTCATATTTAATATGACAGTGGACTAGAAACTGTGTTATCATGAAAATAAGGACAATTAAATTAGATCACTCTTTGGTCTGTTAGAAAATAATTACAAGTCTCAATTCTTTCTAAAAGTATTAATATTATCTTGGGGCATTAAAGATAATCTATGAGATTCTTCATTATGGGTCCGTCTAGACATTTAAGTTTTCACATGATTGAAAATTAAACTCCCCTTAATAGAAAATGAAAAGGAGTGAAAACATTTTTAACCTTAAGTATTTTGATATTAAGATAAAACCCATATTTTGCAGCACAGGCATAGTAGGGGGTCAAAAAACTTTATTTGAAGACATTGCCTTAATGTTTCTGATCTCACTGAAGTAATGGAATTACATTGTAAAAGTAACATGCTTGTATCTATTTAGGAAAATCAAGCTTCTTGAAGAATTACTATGAGATATTCTGAATAATAGAATGAAAGTGTAATTTAATTATTATTGATCTTCACAGGAGAACATAATTAAGTGTAATTTAATTATTATTATTATTCACAGCTACGCCTTTAAAAGATCTTTGTTTTATACTTTAAATTGTAGTACTACTTTCTTGGTACAGGATGTTAACCAATCTTACATGATATACTCTGTATTCTAATTCACACCAAGAATAATCATCCCAGCCAAGGCTAAAAACAAAATGGCTAAGGAGTCTATTTTGACTCCGCTAAACTGAGTAATTAATGTACATTATTTTATTTTCCACGCGTCATAGTACATTAAGAAAGTATGCTAAATTGGTTAAATGTCTATAATTCAAAAAATGCTCTCAATGTTCCTGGTGGTTGAAGCCAATCTATGTTTATGTAAACTTTGCTGGGCTTTGTTTTGGTTTTTGTTCTTCTGAGACAGGGGCTTGCTCTGTTGCCCGGGGTAAGGGCAGTCGCCTCATCATAGTTCCCTGCAGCCTCAAACTCCTTGGCTCAAGAGATTTTCTGTCTTACCCTCCCCAGTAGCTAGACTATAGGTACTGGCTGCCGTGCCTGGCTAATTTTTATTTTATGTTTTGTAAAGATGGGGTTTTGTTCTTGTGCAGACTGGTCATGAACTCCCAGCTTCCAGAGATTCTAGGCCTCATCCTCTCAAAAAGCTGCCATTGAAGGCATTAGCCACTGCACCTGGCCTGAGCTTTGCTAGTTTTGTATGAAGTATGAAATATGTCCCCATGAATAGTATCACATTAGTGGTAGTTAGCTAAATACCGGAGACAAATCCTGAAGGGTGAAGAAAGCCGTCAGGACTTTCTGCTGCTTCAGTTCCTCAGGATAGTGAGATACATAAAATTTAAATCCAAATTCCTTCTTGACTTAGTATGCAAAAAAGGCACTCAGTGGCCTAAAATGATAGCATAATGCCCATATAGAGGTAAATGCTTTAATTAATAGTGGTATATCTATACAAAGTAATTCAATGCAATGGTGAAAATGATTAAACAGAATAACATGCTTTGAAACAGTAAAAATTAACAATATGTAATGTTGAGTATAAAAAGCCATTGCAGGTTATGAAGAATATTACTATCATAAAATTTAAAACAATGAACAGCAATGCTTTTCTATTTTGTTTATGAAAAAATACCTACATCAAAGAATATGAAAATGCTGGAGAGTAATTTAAAAAAGTAAGACTTCGGTTATCTCTGGAGCACAGGAAAGAATGGGAACGGAGTAATAAGCTACCAAACAGAGGCTTAGAATGTTTTATCTTAACTCGATAGTTTTTGCTTTTATGAATACCAATAATTTTTTTTACCTGAAATATTTTATGCAAAATTTTACAGGTAACATATTAAATATCTGTTGTATAAAAGTGCAAAATAATAAATAACCCTAAATATTAATTCCATAAACTGTTAGCATCTATCTAGCGAACTGGTACAGGGGATCATTTTCGCTGGTGTGAAAGTGTGGACAATTTTCAGGTCTTGGAAAGACTCATTCAAGTGTCGGGGGCTCCTCTTGTTTTTAGCATTTGTAGGTTGGACTTGGCTTAAAAGACGGTGATGACTCAACTTCTGTCATATTTTTCTCATTTTACAGGCATATTGCCATGATCATGGTAGAATTCAAGAGAGAAAAGATAAAAACCCTTATGTCTTCTTGAGTTCTGGCCTCATAATTCTGTGGGTCAAAATAGGTCACAAGGAAGAACCAAGAGTCAGAGAGAAAGGTCACCACCAATTTACAGGTCCAAGAGTGTGAATCCAGAGAGATGAAGAATTTGAGGAATTTTGCAAGCTTCTAGCCTGCTCTTATGCACACAATTATTCCTATTGCTGCGTTAATACAAAACATAATCACCTCCACATCTAATCACACACAAGCTCCAGCTCTAGGATTCTGTGATCTACATGAGTTGTTGGTCTGGGAACCTAAGAGCCAAAAGAAGATAAGGGCTCTGTCCTCCTCACGTCTGATAAATAGTGGCCAGATAAGAGCAACAGTGGTGTCATTTGAAAAGTCAAAGACTGGGAAGATATTTAGGGATCACTCAATAAAAATTCTGAAATTACAGTGAACAATTATAGCCAGCTTCTTTATCTGGAGAGGGGAAATGATCTTAGGTCCAATTATGACACACAGGAAGGGTTTCCTGTTCCATTATTCTCCACAGCTCTTGTCTCTGCCCTCTGAGATCTTTCCTTGAACTTCTTTGCCAGTTCTGAAGACAGCATTAGAAAATATGGCCTGTGAAGATTATTTAAAGTTTGCTTTTGACAGGTAAGTTTGGGTTCTTAGAGGCTTATGTATATTTTGAAGTCTCAGTTCATTTTAGATTAGCATTTTGGTTCTTTTGCCAATGCAACTCTCAAAAATATTGAGTGTATTTTAATTTAATCCAGTCTACTTTAAGTGCCAAAGTCACGCTTTTTTTTTTTTTTTAACTTGCATCAATCTCTAACTTGGTTCTGGTGTCTGCTATGGAACCAGGCTGTACTGTCCCTGACATCTTTTTGTCTAGAGCAATGTTTTCCAACCTTTTTTATCTCACAGAACACTTGAACCTATAATTAAACTTCCATAGGACAATTTAATTAAGTTGATCAAAAAAAAAAAAAGAGTAAAAAAAGATTATATCAAAATTGAGTACATAGGATTCATGCATCTCCATTCTTGTGATGCTTTACTAAAATAATGTCTTCCACTTCCATCCAGGTTAATACGAAGGATGTAAAGTCTCCATTTTTTTTAATAGCTGAATAGTATTCCATGCACAGCTTGTTAAGGTCATGGGGAGGGTGGGGGAGGAAAAGCAGAAAGAGGGAAGGAGGGAGAGGGGTGGGGCCTTGGTGTGTGCCACACCTTCTGGGGGCAAGACATGATTGCAAGAGGGACTTTTTCTAACAAATGCAATCAGTGAAACCTGGCTTATGTACCCTCAATGAATCCCCAACAATTAAAAAAAAAAGGAAAATAAAAAGTGAAGAAAATAATAATAATAAAAAAAAGATTATACTTACTGTACTTTGACCTTCTTTCAAAAATAATTTAATTAATGATCTTTAAAAATTTTTGTAGCACACCTAAAATCCTCTCATGGTGCACGGGTTGAAAAATCAGTGGTCTATAGGCAATCTACTACCAACTACTTAATCCTTTCAGAGGTTGTAGTAAAGTGACCCACAGCCACCCTATTCCTCGTACCAATTTTGGTGTCCCTTATCCCTTACAACAATAATGCTCAAAGGACAATCACAGCAAAAGTAAGTGATTTAAACAATGATACTTACTAGCTGACGAGTGCATGTGCTGGTGACTTAGACTTGGCTTTGTTTGGTGCTCTTTAGATTCTAGACTCACTCACATGCCTGAAGGTGTCCTGACCACTGACTATGCGAGGCTGACTCTAGCTAGAGTAACTTGGTTGCTCAGCTGTGCACCACACATAATGTTTTCTCCAGCAAGGCACTCTGTGGAGGTTCTTACAGCAATAACAGAAGTACAAGTGCACAAACACTCAGGAGACCCAGATTCGGTACTATCACACTGGCGTTTCTAATTTTATTGGCCAAGACCAAAGGCAGAGTAGAGGGAAGTATAAAGTAATTATAAAGTAACTGTAAGGTTTCCTGGCAAAGGCATGGATTTGGGAAGTGTAAAAATTTGGGGCACTTTTGTATTCTACCATAGCAAAGTCTTAACACCAGAAGTAATTTATAGATTTACCTTAGGAAGATCTATTAATAATACAGGGCTTATGTGAAATACTTTAGTAATATGGAAACCTTTCAGAGATTTAATTATAAATGAAATCATTTTATTAACTCTAACAAAACATTTTATGTTCCCAAAGACATATCTGCATTTCAGAACAGAATCTTAACTGCACACATATGAAATATTTAGTTGACAGTGATTTTAAAAGTGCATTTTCAGACTAGCTATTTTGTGACTCAAAGCATTTCCTCACAAAAACCAGTGATATGAATTTAAACACAACAACATTATTTATTGGAGAATTAAATGCTGGTTTCAAAACAGCTCACATATATAAGATGTTTAAAAACCCATACCACATTATGCTTTTTATAAAAATGATTCTGTGTAAATAGAAATACGTGGCACATTAAAAATGGTTGCAATTATTTGCTTTTCCTTTCATTGAGCATAATTTTCCTCACCTTGAACCTGGGTTGTAGTAACTTTGTGGACCAATTGAATGTAATGACAGTGACGTCTGGAGCTTCCAAGGGTAGGTTATCAGAAGCCTCCAATTTCTACCCAGATCTTACACAGGGTGGACATGAAGCAATTTATCGTGTTAACCTATTTTGAATTGCACACGAACTTTATGTCCACCCTGTATAACACCTTTTTGGAGCTCTAAGACATATGGAAGAAGTCTCTTTTCCCATGACTGCTAAACCAGAGAGGCCATGTGTAGGCACTCTGGTGGATAACACCAGTAGAGGCCAGGTTTCTAGATATCCCTGTGGAGACTGGCATAGATATGGGAGCAGTTGTATTTGGCTATAAGTACCAGTCTCTGCCAGGTGAATACTACAAAATAATCCTGGCACTATTATAAAAGAATTGCTCAGTCTTGATCAAATTCCTGACCTACAAAAGCATGAGATATAGGGTGGTGCCTGTGGCTCAAAGGAGTAGGGCGCCAGTCCCATAGGCTGGAGGTGATGGGTTCAAACCCAACCCCGGCCAAAAACTGCAAAAAAAGGAAAAACAAAAGAAACATGAGATATAATAAAACTATCATTGTTTTTAATCTGCTATTTCTGAGATTATTTATTTTGTAGTAATAGATGATCATAATTTGGCAGGAGGAAGTAGGGACCTATTTTTACCCAAATCTAAAACATGTGGCACTGATTTTGAGGACAGGTAGCAGGTGGAAGCTAGAAAAAAATCTGAGGAAATATTTTGCATGTTAGACAGTTATTAAAGAAACCATTAGGAATAGAAGGATGATAAGTAAAACATTTAGAGTTTAGAACAAAGAACTCCATTTTTATAGTGACAAAAAGTCTGGAAATTCTGTTATCTGCATTAATACAGGGAATAGAAAGGACTCCCAAGGAAGTCACAATCTCACTGGGGAGATTTGCAGGAAGAATATGAAAAGTGTCAACTGACTTCTTACAGTCTTCAAGATAAAATATGAAAAGAGGGAGAACCTAAAGATAAAACATTCCAGTCTTTCAGCAGAATTTAGAGGAAGCATGAAGAATTCAGGACATGTTAGAATTGAAATTAAAACTGGGTCTCATTCTCCACCTCTCTTAGTAAAAAACTGTCAAAGTAAGACTTGGTTTCAAGGAAGAGACTAATTCCAAGGCAGGGAAATGTAGTCTCTGGGAAAAAGAAACTAAGAGTGTGTCTGGAAGGCCTCTTTTTTAAATTTAAAAAGATTTAAAATTATTACTTGTAGATCTTTTTCTAGGTAATATTTCTAATAAAAAATGGTATTATTTCACACTAGTCCCACTAGTCGATAATCAAGAGGAGGGGCTTGTCGCAGTGCAATTTGTGGGTGTGTTTTTTGTTTGGGTGAATTCTAAAAAAAGCCTTGTAGGCAGCCCAAAGTTTTTAAGACAATTATACCATGAACTTAGAATAAATGGTGCAAGGACACCAAAAGTGGCTTTGGACCTCAAATATCTACAAATAAGAAACATTAAAAGGGGCTACATATTGTCCAATACTGGCATGTCTTAAAGGAGTAGTAAATCTAAGGGCATGGGAACTCAGAGAGCAGAGCTAAGGAGTCCCTCTCAAGAAGGATGGCTTCTCATCAAGAATTGCCAACCTATGCTCCTTTGTATTTCAGTCTTTGCATGAATCATAGTGACTGACAAGTCTCTTCTGTTCTCCCCTACCCCATGAAAAAGAATACCTGTTGTGGCTATCCTATGTATGTCTCCCAAAGTTCGTTGGATGTGTGGTGTGTGAGGGTCAGATAACTTGCCTTGTTAGTTCACCAGGCTTTAGACTGAGTGGACTTCTCCTAGGAGAGATATATTTGAAGAACTTTATCCAGAGACCCTCACCCATATCTGAAGTTCTCTTAAGTGACAAGATCCTAAACCTTGAGCCTGAGATGATACTATATTGGATGACTTTGGGAAGTCTTTGGAGGACCCAAATGCATTTCAGTTTTTCAGGGAATGTAAATCATTTGTGGCCAGAGATGGGACTGTGGTGCATCAGAGATGGCCACAAATTCACAAATTATTTGATGCTTCTTTCATGGATGTGAAGTGTTTTATCTCTTGCCATGAAATCTGGGGAGTTTTTGACCAACAAGATATAATGGAAGTGATGTTGTGTCAATTTTCAGTTGAGTTTTACAGAACTAGCATCTTCAGCTTCCTGTCTTTGGGACACTCACTGTGGGAGGTGTCAGCCATTCTGTAAGTCTAATTACCGTGCTGTGAGGAAACACAGTGAGCCATTTGAAAAGGCTGCATGGGCAGATATGGGTGGCCATATCACAGATTTTCAAAATCTCCCATTCTAGGTACTCAGTAATGAGTCAAGAATCTTTCAGATAACTCCAGTTTCAGGTCTTGCCTGAATGTAATAGCATGAGAGATATTGAATAAGAACACACAACTGAGCCCAATAAATCCACAGAATCATGAAAAATGATAAATGCCCTTTTTAGCCATTACAATTTGGGGTCTATTTTATGCAGAAATATATAGTTGGAGCAGAGTTTAGGATTATTTTATTTTTAACCTGAACCTGATTTAGATGATTTGAATGTCAAAATCCTGGTATTTTCACTTGATTCCAGTGTTATAATGGGATGCACTTTGGGGGGCACTGAGTGCATTTTTTTTTTGAGACAGGGTCTCACTTTGTTGCCTTCATTAGGGTGCTGTGGTGTCACAGCTCACAGCAACCTCCAGCTCTTGGGCTCATGCGATTCTCCTGCCTCAGCACTCCCAAGCAGCCAGGACTACAGGTGCCTCCCACAATGCCCGGCTATTTTTTGTTTCAATTTGGCCCAGACTGGGTTTGAACTGGCCACCCTCAGTATATGGGGCTGACATCCTACTCACTGAGCCACAGGTGCCACCGCCAGAGTGCATTTTTTAAATAACAGAAACATAAATAATTGGTGACCAGAAGTAAGACTGTGGTAGACTGAAGATGGCTGCAATTCTTTGCTGTTGTTCCCATTGAGAGGTGAGATATCATTACCCAACAGAATGGGGCAAAAGTGACAATCTGCAATTTACAAGGCTGTAGGTTATTAGACAGACTCCACCCATCTCTCAGAAAATACTTTCTTAGCTTGACCAGAGTCACAAAAGAAGTTTGATTACTTGAGGATTATGAAGGCATGGACATGTGTAGGTGGTTTGGTGTACAGAACCAGCTGGGACCAACCTAGGCAATTCCTGCCAAGGCTCTAAATGTGAATGAAGCCAGCCACCTTGAATCCTAAGACTAGTCCATCTGGCAGGTGAATGCCGTCAGCTAACCTCGTTTGACAACACATAGAGCAGAAGAATCACACAACAGAGCCTTGTCCAAAGTGCTGACTCATCAAAATATAATTAAGTTGATTAGCGTCACTTAGAGGAAGCCTCTATGTTTTGGGGTAATTTTAGGTAATGAGTAACTGGCACAGCATGCAAATTATGCAAATGAGTTGGTCAATTCAAACCAGGATATGTGTTTAAAGGTGAAGCAAGATAAGAAAACCAATGAACTCTCAAGGAAATTATACAATTCTTCAAGAACTTCTTACAGACATCTCTATGTTATGAAAAGAATAGAGAAACACAGAGGCATATCAGAAAAGTCACAACTATTTTGAGAAACAACACAGCAAAACAACATTGCATTACACATATTTCTCAACCATTTTTGTGTGAGGCTCTCAACTATGCATGTTTTCTTTAACATAAATCATGTGAACTTAATTCCCTAACTGCAGACTTTCTTCAGGACTTCTGAATTATGAAACTGGAACTCTAAGAACTCTAATTCACACTGTATTACATTAAGTCTTCCAGTATAACTCAAAGCAAGAATACCCTACTCAAAGGCTTTCAGAATTGAACTCTGCATACCTCTCTAAAATTAGTATAACTCTTCAAATAATTTTAGGCTGTTTGTATTTCTTATTTTCTAACTCTTGTACTTTACAGGTTACAAAACTGTATATAGATAAAGAAATAGAAATGTTACCTACTGTCAGAATGGTACTACTTGCAAATTTCACCAGGAGGAATTATTTGCTTTCTCTTCTTTCAAATCCTTACAGTTACAGCACTTACTATATAGTCTCAGAATTATTAGCTTCTATGTCCTTCCTAAAATACCTATTGCAAGAGTTCATGTGCTAGTGCTTTTAAGACAAAGGGAAGATCATAATTTATATACTAATCTGTTAACATATTTTTATCTTCCCAATATTAAAAAATCTTAGAAGTTAGGGTACTCTCTTTTTCATTTTTGGATAGCTCAGATTTGAAATGATAAGACTTTGTCAAGTAGTAAGCAAGGAAATGAATGAAAAGCAAAAATTATTCCATAGGTATTAAGAAGAAACACAGGATATTAATAAGAAAAATAGTAAAAACATTTTTGAGATTCCTGAGCTACCTGACATGGAGAGAGGTAGAGAAGAGGATATGAGTGGAGAATCTTCCTTCTAGTCCTTAGGTAGAATTGGTTGGTGTCTCTGAAAGAACTCCTGTTTCTACTATGGCAATGAGCTAACTCAGTCATCTTTCTTTTATCATCTTTTACTGTTTTAGAGATTAATTTTAGAAGAACTCTAACTTAGAATTTTTGCAACTTAAAAAATCTTATTAGCAGTATTTAAGGTAACAGAATACTTTTAGTTTTGTATGTATGGCTATATATTTTCAATAAAAATATTCTTGTGAGAGAGGGGGCTATTAATATGAATTATAAAAAAATTACACTTTTATGATTTCTGGGTCCTTAGAAGGAAAGATAAATTGAAAAGGGGCTATGATATCTTAAAGAGTGAAGTATCAATTTTATAAAACTGATTATTTTACAAATTTAAAGAAATCAAATTGAACTACATAAATTTCCCCCTTCAATTTATAGGAATGCAGCCTCCAAGATATAGCTTTTCAATGTAATTATTCAATGTTGCCTCCTCAATTATTTGTTATATTTAGTATATTGAAATATGCCATCTTGAGAATTCACCTTGATTTAAGCAAAGCCAGTATAAAACTCTGGACAATTCTTTGGTAAGAGATTCATAATTTCCCTTAAAAAATTATTGGTACATGATTTGATTAGATAAATTCAATATGCATACAACTTTCTGGGATATATCTATTGCATAAAAGGAAAGCAAAATTTATGAATTAATTTGTTCTAACCCTTGATAATAGTCTGATATGTGATTTGTGTTTTTATTCCCATTCCAATTATTAGGGGGATTCAAGCATTCCAAAAATATAATCTTCTATTTTGACTTTTTTCCTGTTTCACTCATTAATTGCAGTTAGATATTTGACTTTTTTTTGGACCTATTATTATCTAGGAAACCTTACTAGTCAATGAAGCTTACTGAGTTAAAATGAAAGTTATTATTTCATTTCACAAGAGATAAGGTACATTCCAAAAAATTACAATCATGACCCAGACAATGGAAGAGCAAGAAAAGATATTTTCTCTGAATTCCAAATGAGACTATAATGTGAGCAGGAAAGAGGATTGTTTTAGTTTCATCCTGAAATTATAAATTGTGGTTGTTGTAAAGACAACTCTATTGATGCCTAATGCGTTCTCAAATTTTTGTTGAATAAACGAATAATTGGTAAACACATTTTAAACCTATCCCAATGAAATTCTCAGTGCTTTACCTTTTAACAATCCCTTTCAAAAAAGTACCTCTTTGGTTAGTTCACATCACCTAGGAAACAAACACTAAAATGGGATTAGGAGTGAAAGAGATATATACATTTTTTTTTACTGTTGATGTAGGGATGGAGGATGGCTTTAAAATACAAAGGGGAGATCAAAAGGACTAGGTGTGGGCCTGGCAGCTATGAGGAGAGTAAGGGACTACGACAGAAACAAGGTGTAGCCCAGAGCTACAGTGAGCTCTGAGAAAATCTCAACCAGCTTGATAGGATGGTTTCTGGTCAGACTTTAGCTGCCTTGGGGGAATAACTCAGCTCCATCTGGAGCTGCCGGGGGCAACGTGACCTGGCTTGGATGGTGGGGTCACTCCCAAAGGAGTGACAGGTGGGGACAGTTGGGATTGCCAACTACAATCCTCCTAACTGGCTTTCTCTTGAAAGGAAGTTTGAGGCACACACTCCCATGATGGCCACAGTCTGTGCCTTTCTAAATATTAATTAGTTAATATAGAATTCTTAATCCATTGGATTTTCTGAATTTATGTCCATTTTGTTTTCTGATTCTTGGAGACAATGTGTACACGTCCTCTGCTATCTGTTATATCTCTGTTCGTATCCTTTTCCCCCATAGGAAAAACTCAACACTCAGTCACACATTCTTCATTCTGAGACTTTTGGGATATGCTGGTTGTAATAAGTCATTGAAGAGTAAGGTCTCTCAAGAATAATTAGGAATAGACATGGAGAAAGGGACACTTAGAGGGGAAAGAAATGATCGATTCAGTCTGGACATTGTATCTGTAAGTAAAAACAAGTAAAAACTTTTATGGAAATGATAGAAACACATATGAAGGTGAAAGTTCCTTTAAAACACACAAAAAAGCAGAGCAAAGGCTGTGGAGAGATGATCTGTGTGTTGGGAAGGAGCACTTCTGCATGGAGTGTTCTAATAAAGGGGTTTGAGTGAAGGGAACAAGTAAGCTACACAGTTGTGTGGGGCAGGAGCCACCCAGGCCAGGAAATAGGAAACCAAAGGCCCTGAGCAGAGCACATGTTTGGCTTGGTCAGAAAATCAAAGAAGCTGCTGGAGCTGCCGCCGGATGAGCAAGGAGGAAGCAGCAGCCCAGAGCGAGAGGCAGCCATTTGTTAAAAGAGGCAGGGAGGGCCTATTGTAAGGTCTTAACTTTTATTCTGAGGCAAAGGGAACCCATTACAACTTTCTGAGAGATGAGTATCGTGATCTCACATGTTAAATTAAAGGATCACCCTGACCATGATGCGCTGAATGGACTGTAGGAGACGAAGTTAGGGATAAAGCATCACATGCATCAAAGAGATTCAAAACAAGAATAGAATGCTTAATTCACTGAAAAGATATGGGAATTCTAAACACGTATATGATTAATAAGATGGCCTTGAAATATAAGAAAAAAATTGATAGAACTGCAGGGAAAACACTAGAAAAATTGTTATAATAATGGGAAATTTCAGCACAAAATAATTCAAACACAGAAAAATAGACAAAAAATCAGTATAGTAAAATCATTAAGATATAAGGAACCATTTCTAAATCTAACAATTAGAAAATTCTAATGTCGGACCCATGTGGAATATTTATAAACGTAGATTACACAAATAGGCAAAAAAGAAGCCTCAAAAAATTTCATATTCACTAACAACAAAATGATCAGTTTGAACAAATAACAAAAGATGTAAAATTTTTTTCTGAGTAATTAGAAATTAAATAATCACACTCTGATAAATTATTTAATAATTTAAGAAAGAATTCTAATCAGAATTAAAAAGTACCGAGAAAAGGATAATAAAACATATTCCACATATCAAATTTAGATTTTGAGGTAGGCAAAATTTCATAAATGAACAAAAATGTCCAGCTGTGTAAAAAATATTAAATTTTACTAAGTTAAAATTATTGTTTTTTTGTTTTGCCAAAAAGACTAAAGTAAAACTAACAAGTTGAAGTTGGGAAATATTTGCAACATCCATGAACAACAATGATGGATATCAATATTGTATAAGGAACCTCCTGATTTAATAGAGAAGGTGAAAAGATTTATTTAAAAATGGAGGAAAAAGGCATGAACTATGCTAGCATGTTATAAAAACATATAGCTATTTAATTTAGAAATGTTCAGCTTTAGTAGTGATTGTAAAAAGTAATAAAGATTATAAATGAGGTCCTATGTTATGTCTATTATGATGGAAAAAATATTTTAAAATCTGACAGTAAGAATTGATGAAGAAGATGTGAATCCATGCACTTATCGTGTCTTACTGCACATTAAGGCAACTGCTCTGAAAATCAGATACTGTCTTATAAAATCATACTTTCTTATACCCCAGCACCTTAGGCAGATACGTTTGTCTTAGGTCAAATTCCCTAAAAGCAGAGCCCAAAATAAGGATTCTTGAGTAAGGATTTGTTAAGGTAGTTCATTCAGGAGATACTCTAAGGGAGTTAGGAAGCAGAATGGAGAAATCAGCAAAGTTAAGCAAAAATGCCATTTCAGGTGAGCCCTCTGCAGAGTGTTCTTTGCCTTGAGACAGAGTAGCAGGGCTTTATACTCAATCATTGACTCCCAGGTAAGGAGAATGAGGGGAGGGGAGCACATCTTGGCAACTCAGAAGCTGCACCAATTTCACAAGAGCAATCCTCCAGAAGGCTGCAAACAAAAGCCTTTGGCAGCAGTGCCAACATCAACCAGTGAAAGGACTCCCTGAGAACCTGGGTTAGGTACTAAATGCAGTAACTCCCATTGGAGAAAAACTCTCCATGTATACAAGATGGTTTACCGTGCTGTTCACAGTGCCCCAAACCTGGATGCAGTCTTTTAGTTTACTGACACAAGAGTAGATCTATCACCTGTGGGACGTTCACGGAATGAAATTAATGTTGATAATAAATAATATTAATGCAGTCACAATGAATTAACCTCAGCCACAGGAAACAACTGGATAAATTTCAGCAGTATGATATTAAGTAAAAAAAAAAAAAAAAGGTGCACCCACCTTGAAAGCCTTTTTCAGAAAATAATAATTAAAATGTATAGGAATATGTATGGAAAAGTTAAAAATATGTAAAACTATAGCAAGGAATATAGAACAAAGCAGCTTAAGAGTTATTTCTTGGGGTAGGAGTAGGGAAGGTGAAGTGGGTCAGGAATGCACATATAAGTTATCCACGGAATACCAGGTTTTGTTTTGTTTTAAAGACGGTCTCACTTTGTCATCCTTGGTAGAGTGCCATGGCATCTTTTCTCACAGCCACCTCAAACTCCTGGGCTCAAGCGATTCTCTTGCTTCAGCCTCCAAAGTAGCTGGTACTACAGGCACTCTCCACAATGCCTGGCTATTTTTAGAGACAAGGTCTCGCTCTGGCTCAGGTTGGTCTTGAACCTATGAGCTCAGGTTATCCACATGTCTTGGCCTCCAGAGTGCTGGAGTGCCAGTTTTTATCTTATATGACAGGACCATGAAAGCTGTTGATATTATTAAAAACAAATTAAAGGTAAGTTTCTGTGTGGACAAATGAGTATATAATGAATTGATGACTAGAACTAAGAAAATTCTGTACATCTATAATATAATATTGAAAAATAAGATTTTCTAATTATAGAGTAGGATTTCTATTCAAGAGATGAGCTAGAGATGATCTAAAAATATTTGGCTTGAACTCCTGGTAGAATGTGTTATCCTTTACATAGCTGGGAGGAAAACTAGAAGGAAAAATATTCAAAGGCAGGTAGATACTGGGAATGGTTTTGCATAGGTTAAATCTAAAATGCCTCTTTAATATCCAAATAATGAAAATAGATAGGCAGTTGGATTTTAAGATTGAAGTTACAGGGATGGTTATTGGCTTGAGATATTATTATGAATTGCTATTATGTATTGAAAACTGCAGACCTGGAAAAGATCACTTAGACAGTGAGTGTAGAGAAAAAGTGATGTGATCTGAGAATTGATGCTTTAGATCACTAGAAACATGATGTCCCAGGAAACATATGAAGAAAGTGTTTCAAGAAAAAACAAATACTTTGTTGTGTCAAATGCTGCTGAAAGGTCTGGAAATATGAGGAAAAAGAACTGACCATTGAGATGCAACGTGGAAGTTAATAATGTCCATGAATAGTTGTGTTTAGCGGAGTAGTGAGGTGGTCCATGAAAAAATGGGAAGAAAGTATAGAAACATCTCACTGATGAATGAATGTGTGTGGAGATGGGCACAAGTTTACAAACTAGTGCTCCAGCTCACTTTTCTAGCCAAAGATAATCAGCATCAGTGCTAGAATTATAGATCTACAAAATTAAAATCCCAAAAGTTCTCCTGAGATGGCTTAACGCAATCCTGCATTTTATGCATGAAAAACTTGAGATCTGGAAAGGTAATGCTAGTTGCATAAAAATATAAAACCTGTGAATTAACAAGGTAGCCAGGACTGAAACTGAAATTTTCCAGATTTTAATTCACGGTCATTTCTTTCTTTCTTTTTTTTTGCCCAGGGTAAGGCTTGAATCTGCCACCCCTGGTATGTGGGGCTGGTGCCCTACTCCTTGAGCTACAGGCGCAGCCCTTCAGGGTCATTTCTATCCCTCTGAAAAGAATCAAGTAGGTTATAATTTTATCTAGAAACAGGAATAAAAAGGATTTTATTTAGCTATGAACAAAACAGAAAACTCTCCTTTTGTATGTTAATATAAAATTCATTGGACTACTTCATCTTCAAGGAGCACCATGTGCCACCACTTTAACCGGTGAAGTCCAACTCAGCCTTTCAGCTGCAGCTTACACGTCAGGAAAGTAAAGTCTCTGTTCCCCAAATTACATAGAGCAAAGTCAAATGGAATAGAAATGGTTTCTATTCATACTTTTGAATTATGGATGAATTTTCCTCTTCTATTTGCAGGAACAATTGAGACTTTATAAGTACATGAGAGCAAATGACTTGTTGCTTCTTTGAGAACCTAGAAGAGTCCTTTTCTCCTTCGTGTGTTTTTCTCCTCAATTATAAAAATGCAAATTTGGTTTAGAAAAGTTAGAAATGTGCTACTGATTATTTGTACAATTAACCTGACAACAGATGCATGCTCATTAGAGGGGATTCTGCAATGAAAAATATAATATTCCAAATAGGTATACATTTTGTGAAAATATAAATTGACGGGTATGTGCAGGTCAGTATACATATTCACTTATGAGGAATTAGTAATTTCTTGTCCTTGTCAATAGGAAACAAAAGAGAAGGCTTCTTTGAAGACATAACATTTCATATTCTTGGGATGTTTCCATTCAGAAGAAAGGTAACACCCCTCGTAATATTGAAATCGTCTAGAGTGTGTGATATGGTTACTGTCAATGTCATTTCTCTCTCTCTCTACTGAAAACTAACTGGTGTGTTCATTCCTTTTGTGCAGGAAAACACAAAACTAAACCATGTCTGTTAATAGAATTGGTAGTTAATGCTGTGTTCCTTAACTAATACCCAAGGCTGGAAGTCAGCAGAGGTCTTACCTGAGTCTTATCTTTGCAGGATGGACACATTGAACGTTATTGGCATAACGTTCAGAAGGGTACTTATTTGCCAACTTTCTTCAGCTTTCTTTTGGTATTAAGTTGGAGCTTTCGTGAGCATTTTAGAAATCTCCTATGTCTTTAATATTTTATGGTAGCTGTAATCGTTTGGTGCATTTCAAGGAAAATTTAATATGTTCGCTTCTAATTCATTTGTGCTGAATTCCTAAGCTGTTAGGTTTCGATATTCAAGGAGTGTGAACAGACCTTTGAAAGCCTTCACTTAGTAAAAAAGAATACTGTATTTATCTAAGGAAAATATTTGTCAGGATCCAAATTGATCCAACATGTAAACTGCCATTCTTGCCCCCCCAAATCATTAGCTTTTAGTGATGGCCATATTCTTTTTAAGAAAAGAACAGAAACATAAAGTAGTGTTTTTTTCCAGCTATAACACCTGTCATCCTTAATCGATGATTGTTAATTAATTCTAAATTAGAACCTTCATGGCAACAATTCATTTATGGTTATCTATATATCACTAGGTATCTAGGCTACTGAATTGAGTATTGCAGTGGAGCTTTATTGAAGCAACAGAGCAAAAAGCTAAAACAGGACATAGATGAATTAATTTATGATTCTGCTATGCAACTAGTCATCCAGAAGATGTTAGATTTTCTTGCCTAAAATTCTGAGCCAAGTTTTATTCTCTTTAATTCACAAAGCTGTAAAGCAGGCGTCTTCAAACTGCGGCCCGTAGACCACATGAAGCGGTGTGAATTGTATTTGTTCCTGTTTTGTTTTTTACTTCAAAATAAGATATGTGCACTGTGCATAGGAATTTGTTCATAGTTTTTTGTTTTAAACTATAGTCCGGCCCTCCAACGGTCTGAGGGACAGTGAATTGGCTCCCTGTTTAAAAAGTTTGAGGACGCCTGCTGTAGAGGGTCTACTTAGGCTTATGAAGAACTCTTTGGAACCTCATTATGGCTAAACAAATTATTATTGGAAGATTTGAAAATCATGATTTTCAACGACTTCTACTAGAAAAATGTCAGATAACATACACTCTGTACTTGAAGGAAAATTGGTTCTGTGACGGTATCATACTCATTAACAAAATTAGTTTCTCTGAAGTCAGTGTCACTAGATAGCCAAGTATCTCAGAATCTGAGTTCTACTGCCTTTGGGGGAAAATCAACTTCTAATCAAACAACAAAGTATAATATGCATTAATTCATTCTTTAACACAATTGGTTTAAATATTATCAGAGTACCTACTACGTGCTAGTCACCATTCCTTATCCTTGTTCATAAGGATTTCACATCTCAGTGACCTGGAAAAGTAAGAACGTAAGAATACACTGCTAAACATGGTCTAGTAGAGTCTAGAGAAATATAATATAATTATTCATTACTGGAAATTTTAATAACATTATCCAATCTGAAGTATTCTCAATGAATTTTAATTGTTAGTTGTGTAATTGCCCCTGGTCAGGGTCTAGTCATGCGGTATCACTCTGCCTCTCTCAGGTAGGGAGAGGCTCTGATTCCATTGGCTGGGGTTTGAGAAATTCCATTTCTGTCGATATTTGTGTGTCATTCTCCTAAAAGTTTTGATGAACTGATAACAAAGTGAGAAATACCTAGATGTGGGATTAAGGGAAAGATGGAATTCAGCAAAGTATACTGAGCACGGAAGCTTGGTTTTACTCTGAAAGACATTTGCAAAGTTCATGAACTCAAATTTTGTTTCCCATGTTTGAGGGACATGGGACAGAGAACAAAGCTTGGGGCCTAATCACCATATGACTACCAAGAAAATCTCACTGTAAAACATATTATCCTAAAAAGCAACCCTGTCTTTCCCAGGATTCTGATGAACCAGAAATACCGATTGTTTCCCCACCATCTACCCTGAGTGATGAACGACTTGAATGTTAGTTTTTGAGCAGCAGAAGTATCTGAAAAGTAGATTCAGGCTGGACCTTATGGATTTTTACTCTGAATTTGGAGTTTCTGAAATACCAAAAGCATATCTGAAGAGACTGAGCAATTATGCTAAAGTGATCTCAAACTGGAAATGCTTTGAGCCACCTGTCAGGGGAAAAATGTAAATGCTGTCTAGGAGAAAATCTACCTACCCTATGCTGCATGGAAAATGTGCAACTGGCTTCAAAATTCAAGCAGTACACCTGGGAACAGACCTAATTTATTCATTAATTTATTCGATAAATAGATATGGAGGTCCCACTGTGTTTCAGGCAGTCAGCATTGAAAAAAGTACTTGAAAATACTTACCCTTATGCAACTTATATTCTAGTGGGAAAAGAAGGAATAAAAATAATGAAATACGGGGTAAAGAAAATATAAAACACATTAGATGATAGTAATAATGAGAATATAAATAAATATTTCCATCTGTACATACATAAATATATATGCAAAATAATGTCCCAAGGAGAAGTCATTTCACACTCAGCAAACTGACTGTTCTCTAATATGACAGAGATGCTTGCTCACGTATGAGTCTTCTATTGCTGCCATAACAAATGATCACAAATTTAAAATGATGCACATTAGTATGTTAGGGTTTTGTGAATTAGAAGTTCAATACCAGTCTCAATAGCCTAACACTTTTGTGTTGCCAGACCTGCTTTCTCTTCTAGAAACTTTAGGAGATCATCCATCTATTTCCTTGCCTGTTCCAGCTTGGTTCATGACTCCTTCTGTCATCTTTAAAACCAACAAAGTAGGTCAAATCCTTCTCACATCAAATCACTCTAAGGGACTTTTCTGCCTCCCTTTCAGACTCCCTTGCTTGCTGAACCTACCTGGATAACCTGAGATAATCTCCCATTTCAAGTTCTTCATTTACATTTGCAAGTTTTTGCTGCCATCTCAAGTAACATATTCACAGGTTCCAGGAATTGGGATGTGGACATCTCAGAGAGTCACTATTGTGCCTACCACTCACATCTCCTACTAGGGGGAATGTTAAATAGAACAGCCATGAAAAAGTCAATTTGGCATGACCTAGGGGAGCTGAACATGTGCATACTCTGACGAACTCTTCTACATTTTCATAAAGAGACATGCAGAACATTCATAGGAGTAAATTTTAATATCCCTAAAGTGGAAACAATCAAATTTCCCATCAACAGTAGAATAAACAAAATATTTTTAGGCAATATTATAAAATGAAATAGGATGTAACAGTGAATGTGAATGATTTAAGAAGTTTCAGCACTAACATTAATGAATTTCCAAACTAGGATGAGGCAGAGAAGCAAGTTACAGAGAAGCACACATGGTATTATCCCATTTATATAAAATTCAAAAACGTGTAAAACTAAAGAATATATATATATATTTTTTTTTTTGGCCGGGGCTGGGTTCGAACCCACCACCTCTGGCATATGGGACCGGCACCCTACCCGTTGAGCCACAGGCGCCACCCAAAGAATATATTCTTTATAAATGCATAGTTGTTAATACGTTGTAAATAAGAGAATTATCAACATGAGTGGTGAGCCCCATACACAGGTGTTTTATTGCTTGTTTTTTGTTTGCTTAATTTTTTACTTTAAATTATGGTTTTTTAAAACTTTTTCTCAGCATGGAAGGTATTTTTAATAATAATTTTTGTTTGCAATTTACTGGGATTTTATTAATTTTATCACATGTAGGCCTTGGGTCAGTTATTTTTGTTCTTTGAATTTCAAGGATGATCATTTGCAAAATATTTTACTGGGTTGAAAACCAAATTGTCAGGCAAGCAATACATGACATTAAATAATCCTTTCCCTTAGATCAATATAGTCAATAATGAGAAAAGAAAAAATTAAAATTACATATCAGAATCAAAAATATTTTTAGATTATAAGTAATTAAAATGATCGTTATACCCAAACGTCCTTTCGTGTACTTAACAACAGAGTACAGCCCTCTGTGAGTCTAAGTTGCATTTCTTCTAAGACTACTCACAAGTATTCTCTTTTAACTTACTCCCCCCAACATTTCAAGTCTTCTGATTATAAATCACATTACTTAAAATAATTCAAACATGCCTTCTTTAATGCAGTCAATAGATATTTGCTAAGGGAGCCATTGTTTCTGATACTGGGGATACAGCTAGATAAATCATACCAGGCTCCTGTTGTGATGGAGCTTAGAGTCATTTTTTCTGGAAGCAGACAGAACATTAAAATGTCCATTACTGACTCATCCTTCAATCCTTCCATCTATGCAAAGGTTTTGGGTGGCGACTTCTGACCATGAAGGAAGAGAACGACACTGGATTTTAAGACAAAGAGTAAAAACAGTGGCTCAAAGGTTAGCTGTTCTTAAAGGGCCCTTGAGGAAGATTTCTCTGTGGAGGTGATGCAAGGATGATGAATTAAGTGCAGTGAGAAATGCTGGGATGAGGAAACCAGTTTGAGACCGTGGTCCCCTTCATCCTGTGTCCCCTTCTCCACTTCAGGGTGCTTTGGAAGACCCCCTGGCGTGGACTGTGTGGGGAGGCTCCATTGTCATCCAGCTGCCTGGGGAGTTCAGCCAATGCGGATGCTGGTAGGAGGTCAGAGTCCCACAGGAGACTGAGGTCTATGGTTTGTCTTTCCCTGATGGGTTGCCACTGGCTGATTCTGTCATGCTAGGGAAAGTCAAAGTTCCCACGATCTGGGCCTCACTATGCAGCTTCCTCTCACCTCTTACTTTGCAGGTTGGGGGGTGAACTCCCCCCTGTGTCATTGTCTCCGGAGTGCAGCAATTTTTGCTGCTTTTCTTTTGCAAATAGTCTCTTCATTCACTTAGCCTGAGGATGTCTTCTCCTGCCTGCTTAGTCCCAACTGATGCAGAGGGTGGGTGCTGGAGTCCATAAAGGAGGAAAGCAGGAGAGATGGGAATAGCAGCAGGGCTGGTGGGACGGCATTATATACTGGATAGATTTTGTCTACAACCAAAGAGGGCTGTTGAGAAACTGGATGTTGACTCAGGGACAGAAGGAGAAAGGAAGCCTCTGAGGTTTGTTGGCATCAACCATGTACGGTGAGGGGACCCTTAAAAGAGGGAGGGACCGTGGAGAGGAAGCAAGGAGAGATTGGGCTGGTAAAGCGGATGATGAAATCAAATTGTATTTTGAGCCTGTCACATTTGAGATTGGACTTTCTCCTTTCTGCCCTTGCCCTCAGTAAGTGAGAGCTTGGGCTTAGAGGAGGTAGACACATTGTGGGGGGAAGCCACGCTCTTTGGGGATGGGTCCTGAGCAATGGGTGATGTTGGGTTTTGAGACAGGTCTGGAGCTCAGGGGACAGGTCTGTGCTAGAGATACAAATTTGGGTATTATCAGCACATAGACAATATTTAGAGCACCAATGATGATGACATGTGTCTACTCCCTAAAACACAATCCATAACAAATATTTTTGTCTCCTCATTCCACTGGCATTTAAAACAATTTTTTTCTGTACTGTCTTTTATATGTTTCAGGGACATCAGAATGAGAGACCTCTACTTACTTCAACTAAGTGCCAAAGGATTTCTATTTTTGTTCATTCTTTGCTACCTCCCCTGAAATTATTAATACCTGCCCTCTTTCCTCTGTGGCTCACCCGAGTGCTCCAATCCCTTAAAAAAATCATAAGGAAGGATAGCAATTATTTTTCAAATGAAGTACAATCATAAAACACTAAATGTATATGTGTAATATTCATATTTAGATACATAAAATATATATACATATATTTTCTCTAACGTAGCTTCTGTTTTTAATAATTAATAATCCCCCATTCTATTCCATCTATGAGGTAAACCAGGAAAGAACCATCAATATCTAGGTTTTGGGTAATGGAATATTATCTTTAATTCTTTTCTGCTGCTGATACATAAGGATTATATTCAGGGTCCCCCTGGAAAGTGTGGAACCACTGGGGTTCCATGCTATCTTTCCCAATTTTAACACTGCAAATTCTGTATCCCATGAAGTACTTTAGTTCCTGGAAAATTAACCTATTTAGTCATCCTGCAATCTATCAGACTTCTCTGAATCATTTGAAAGCACATAGATTTATTGCATATAGATAAAACTTGCTTTTAGTTAATAAGAATGTTTTCAAAGTAACAATTAGGCGAGGACCTGATTGTCTCTCATTATAAGAACATGATTCTTAGTAAATAAACTACATATATAGGCACTAAAATTAATGGTATCTTATTCTCACATTTTCATTTTATTTTTTTATTAAATCATAGCTGTGTACATTAATGCAATCACGGGGTACAATGTGCTGGTTTTGCATACAATTTGAAATATTTTCATCAAACTGGTTAACATAGCCTTCCTGGCATTTTCTTAGTTATTGTGTTAAGACATTTATATTCTACAATTACTAAGTTTCACATGTACCCTTGTAAGATGCACCATAGGTGTGATCCCACCAATCACCCTCCCTCCACCCAACCTCCCTCCTCCCCTCCCCTCCCTTTTTCCCCATATTCTTAGGTTATAACTGGGTTATAGCTTTCATATGAAAGCTGTGAATTAGTTTCATAGTAGGGCTGAGTACTTTGGATACTTTTTCTTCCTTTCTTGAGATACTTTGCTAAGAAGAACATGTTCCAGCTCCATCCATGTAAACATGAAAGAGGTAACATTTTCATTTTAGTATATTATGAAAGGTGCACTGTATATTTGATCCATGCCCAGGATATGTGATTGATTTATCTAAATATTTTATAGCATGTGGGAAATAAAACAGAAAAAGAATTAATGTTAAATATCATATAGGTTATATTCTTAGAGTTTCTATATTCTACTTTTTTTTTGAGGCAGAGTCTCACTTTATTGGCCTCAGTAGAGTGCTGTGGTGTCACACAGCTCACAGCAACCTCCAGCTTCTGGGCTTAGGCAATTATTTTGCCTCAGCCTCCTGAGTAGCTGGGACTGTAGGCACCCGCCACAACGCCCGGCTATTTTTTGTTGCAGTTTGGCTGGGGCCGGGTTTGGTGGGTTTGAACCCACCACCCTTAGTATATGGGGCCGGCGCCCTACTCACTGAGCCACAGGCGCCGCCCTAAGTTTCTATATTCTAAATTGAACTAGACATGGTAAAAAATAAAAAAAAAAAAAGCACTTCATCCCTCTAGCTTACTGTATCAATGGAAATTTACTCATTTTCTGTGCATAGCTCTCAGCCATCACCTTTGCGTGCATACCCTTGGTACCATTACACATTATTTTTTTTTACCTTGTTTTTGTTCTATTTATTTTTTCTCTGACTCTGTCAAAATAGTTTCCTTGTTTACACCATGTCATTCTCCTATAAGAAATACTTGTCATTTCTTAACCTATATTAACCTATTTTCCCTTTTCTTATACTCCCCCCTCAAGGTTCACTAAATTGGGGAATTAAAAATATTTTAAGATGGTGAATAGAAATAATAAAATTTGAGAAGATTAACTTCTTTATTTTACCCAATAAAAGCCAGAAAAGTGTTATGTTCTCTTAAAAATATGAACTATACCTGTTTTTTCAGACATATACTTGGCAGAGAGGTAGGTAGCCTATTCCCTGCTCACAATCTTTCTCCTCCTAACATTAAAAAAAAAACAAACGAGTGTTTCTATGAAAAGCTATAAAATACATGACTCAGTAGAAATTTTTGTGAACACCTGGTTGTTTTGCCTTTATTGTCAGATAATAAGATTCTGAGTCAGAAGAAGTTGGATTTACCTGCTCTTCTCAATTTAGATTCCTGTCCTCTCTGAGCTAAAATTCCAAGTGAGCTATGGGACCATTTTCTAGATTAATAACTAAACTCAGAGAATGCCATACATTCAAAGACAAAAATAGAGTCATGAGGGCCAAGTTATGTTTAAGGCTATTAGATTTAAAAAAAGCAAAAGAGATCTTTGTTTCTTTTGAAGTACAACACAGTGATCAAAGCCTATTGGAATCTGTGCGTGGTGTTTTCTCATTTTTTAGAATTCTCTCTCCTCCTCACAAATCAATTTACCACTTGACAAATAAACACATGATGTATATAGTCAACTTACATATTGGTATAACTGAAGAGAAAGCATGAGTTTATTGGCAAGGGACACATCGTGCGTACAAGGCAGCTCTGGTGGTAGGAAGCTGTTTATAGTGTTTGATATATGACCTATTCCATCTGTTAGATTGTGAAGGAATGAAGATATTGTCAAATGGGACCAAGAGGAAAGTGCAAGAATCGAAATCCTCACGCATCTTTTTCCCACTTGCATTTGGTTTCTTTCACATGATCTTGACTAAACTGGAAATTGATTTGTTCTGATAAAAGTAATTTCAGTACCTGGGGATATTGAAATTAGTTTTCCAAATATGTTTTTAAGATTCATATTTGTTAAATTATTTCACAATGACATTTATATCAATAATTGAAATAACTGGTTACACTGCCACAGCTAAGTAACATTTCATATAATTGCATGCATTTTTTTAAATAATTTTTTTAGTTTATTTATTTTTATTATTAAGTCATAGCTGCATGCATTTTAAGGATCTGTATTGTAAGGTAGTTTGTCGTCCTGTGTTTCTTTGAAGGGCTTCTACATGAAGATGGTAACAAGATAGATGTTGACTTGTGGTAGAGAAACTCTTTCTACAATAGGAGTATTATGACACAGAATTTTGCTTATTAAACTATAAAATTCCTACCAAATTTGGTTGAGGAATGACTGGTGGGTATTTCATTGAAGGAATTTCTTTCTTTTTCTTTTTTTTTTTTTTTTTGTGGTTTTTGGCCAGGGCTGGGTTTGAACCCGCCACCTCCGGCATATGGGACCGGCGCCCTACTCCTTGAGCCACAGGCGCCGCCCCATTGAAGGAATTTCTATGTTGCTTCCAGGACAACAGACTAGATGTACTCAAAAGTCCCTTCCAAATCTAACATGCTAACATTCTCAATAAGGATTCCAGAACAGATACTTTATACAGTTGTATATGACATTATAAACCTTTCACCAATGTAACTACAAAATTTAAAAATGACTTTGGCTTTTTTCTGGGGAAGAGGATGTGAGGATGTTAAACTCTTTTAAATGTGGTGAAAGCTATGCTTTTTCTTGAATGATGTTTTTTCCATTGTATTGTATGGTTCTATTTTATTTTAGATAAAAAAAAAACCTGTCTAGATCTTTTAAATAATTCATATTCTTTTTCATTATAAAACCAACAAGTGAATTTAAAAAGTTAGTAAAATTTTTATGAAAGCTGGAGACTATAATAACTTTGACTTTTTAAAGAGCAACGTCAACGACACAGCTTCCTTACTCTTTTCAATAAAAACCAATTTAAAAATTTACATTTTTTCAAAGAGGAGTGATTCCTGTAAACAAAACTTAAGTATGCATCACCCTGCACCAGGGTGGACACCTGTCACTCAAATCACTGTCACGCTGCACGCTACCCTGATACAATCAGAAAGGAAAATAGAGTTAGTTAGATGGGTTTACAGAGCAGTGTCTGCGTGAGTGGCAGATGTTTGTGCTACAAACACATCGTGCGCACTCAGTTTTTATTATGGAACAATTGTTTCTAATAACTTTTATGTTCATGATCAATGTGTCATAAATTCACCTGAATTTCAGAAATGACCTTAGAAATCTAAAGAATTGTTCTTCTGTTGTTTTCTCCCAATATATTCAATAAAAATAATAATACAAAGTAACTGATTGGAGCATGCATTGAATTGTGGATTCTAATAATCTGTGAGATCTCAAATGTGTGGCCTAGTCTTCCTGGTTCATAGAAGACGTGACGTTACGACTAAGATGATTATCCATCATCAGTGGCACAATATCGTCTGCGGTAAATGGGCAGAGTGATTAATGACAGCAATTCAAGCATGATCTGGAAGCTGTGATCTCTCTGGGCGAAGTGAACAGGTAACGCTCTCTTTTCATGTTGTTTGTACTCAATTTGTGCTGTTTTCAGTTATTGATACAGACTATTACTATTTCAGCTGTGATATCTTTCCACATTATATGAACTCAATAGCAAATGTCAGGTGAAGCAAGAAACATGTTCATTTACTCTGTAGAAATACTTTTGCCTGACTATTATGATCTTCTATTTCATTCATCAACAAGCTGACGGAAATAGTTAATCCACATCTGATAGTCACATTATTTGCGTATGCAAACGTGTTTCACCTGTTTTTTATTTTAGACAGAGTCTCACTCTGTTGCCCCATGCCAGCGTGCCTGGCATTAACCTAGCTCACAGAAACCTTGAAATCCTAGGTTGAAGTGATTCTTCTGCCTTGGTGTCTCAAGTAGCTGGGACTACAGGTACCCTGCCACAATGCCCAGCTAATTTTTCCATTTTTAGAAGAGATGGGGGTGTTATCTTGCTCAGGGTGGTCTTGAACTCCTGAGCTCAAGGGATCCTCCTCTTGCCTTGGCCTCCAAGAGTGCTAGGATTACAGGCATGAGCCACCATGTTTGGTCCATACAGTCACGTTTATTACAGTTTCCCACCTTTACCATAGGCTCCAGGTTTTTGTTTCGTCTCTCCCAAATTCTTAATATTAATTCTCATCATGGTCACCTTTTCAGCTGAATTAAAACAACAACAACAAAAATCTTTGCCAAATATTATTTTAGAAACATGTATACTTGTTGAATGTTTTGAAAGTCAACTATTACCTCCTTTTTGACCTGAGCATACATCTATATAATCTTCAAGTATGAGATGTGTATATACATATAAACATACACACGTTGATTCTTACTTAAAACAAATCTAATTTATTTAGACTGAAACGACAGCTCTTAGTCAGCCCAAAGGAATATAATGTAGGGTGTAAGAGCATAGTAGATATAACCAGACTATTTGGCTTTAATTTTGGTTTAAATTTGGTTAAGTGACTCATTAGTTATATACTATTACAAACTGAATTGAGCACCATGTGCTTCAATTTCATCATTTGTGAAAAGGAGATTTTAGGAATAAAATGCATTGGTTAATGTTCTAAATGTTTCTAGAAAAGTTTCTGGCGTATAAATTATTATTTACTATTATTATTTATGATCCTAGTGAAGATGCCACAGATAGGCAGGTGGTTCAATGGGTTTGGATTTCATCAGCATGTGAAACTAGAAGAGTTCACCCAGGAAAGAGAAGTGGGCTGCGGATCAGCCACTGCTTACAAGTGTGTGCTAACACTTAGAGCTATTCAGACTTACACAGCGGGTGAGACTAAGAAGGAAATGCTGAGGAGACAGGAGAAAACAGGGATAGTGCTGCCAAAGTCCAGTGGAGAAAATTATAAAAAGGGAGGAGTGATCAATTATTGGCATGTTAAGGTGACATAGGATTAGAAATTATCCATCAGATTTGGAAACAGGATAGTTTCATAGTGTGATGGAGTAAAAAGAAGTGAAGCGGTGATGCCAGAGTACCCAGATAAATTCTAGAAGTTTTGCTCTAAAAAAGAAGAGAAAAATATGGCAATCGATAAAGAGGAAGATAGGAACATAGGAGCTCATTTTCAAGCTGAAGTGTAGAGTGTTTGCTGGCAGAAATTATTCAACCGATATTGAGACTGGTGATGAAAGAGACAAAGGGAATGGCTGCGGGAGCAAAATCCTACACAAAGTTATAAAAAAGGCTAGTTCATGAAGTTCTAATTTGCTATCTAATATAATTGTTTTGTGTTTATTATCTTTTTGGTAACTCAAATAAGGTTCTATGAGGGTAGAATTTTTTTTTTTATAGTTATTGTCCCTCCTAAAAGAGATCTAGGTGATAGGCACACAATCCATAGTTGTTAAACAAAGAATTGAGCAAATAAATGAATAACTATATGAAGTAATAGTATTTGGCTCAGAGGAGAGCACAGACTAATTCTTCCACTGTAAAAAGGAAGAAGCAAGCTTGATAGGTGATGGTTGGATCAGGTGGCTGATCAAATCATACAGGTGTTCCTTTCAGGTTATTCTATTGAGTCAGTGAACTATAATATACAAAACTAACATCAATGGGAAAAATAAAAGACAAACATTAGAGAAATCTTTTAGAGGGTAACACAAAAATGCCAAAAGGTGGACAAAGGACAAAAACTATGTTTTTTAAACAGTTAGAGATTTGATTTACAAAGTTAAGCATATGACTACTGGACTCCAGAAACAAAATAGGAAAAAGAGAAGGGAGAAAATTATAAGATAAATATTACAATAAATGAGTTACAATGATGATGATTAAAGGAAATCATCATCATTACATTTTCATAATTAAAGAAATGAGGGGAAATGCCTCAAGGTTTTCAGAGTTAAGGAAAAAGTTCTTATAAAAGTTTACATACAAAGTTTCTTTCATGTCATTCTTAACAGAAATGATGGAAGCTTGAAGACAAAAAGGGTATTGATTTCAAAATTCCCATAGAAATTTAGTTTCACCAGGGAGTTCCATACTGAGAAAAATTATTAATCCAAATTTAAGATGCGATAAAGACATTACCAGATATGCAATTTCTCAAAAAAATGAAAAATCCTTTGCCTACATTATCAGAAGTCTGCCAAATTGAGAAAGTTAAACATGATAAGACAAGACATGAGATCAAAAAAATAGGGGACTGAGCACATACGAAATAGACAAAGAAAACTGAGAAGAGAAATTCCAAGACAGGAGCTCTGTGGTCGACCAAAAAGAGCAACCCGTTCAGACTATAGCAGGGCAACAGGAGGTGGGAGAGTTTTGCAAATAAATTGAAGCCATAAATTATACAAGATGTCTGAATATATGAAAATGTGTACTTAATGGTTTCTGGAAGTAGAGGACAAAAAATGGTTACTATGGAAAAAGTGTGGAAACAAAAACCAGACATTTTTTAATAAGAAAGATTACTAAGCATTTAGGGAAAAAAATCAGAAGCCACTTGTATTATTTCTATATATTTAAAATGGTATGAATACTAAATATCTAATCTAAAGATTATGTTAGGATAATAGATGAGAAAAAAATATCCGTGTTGGGGGCAGTGGTATAAGAGAACTAAATTTGTACCTACCGTATCAGTGTGGAAGTGCTTTGCTCCTGGAGGAAGACCAGGAACCAAACAGGAGTGTGGGCGGAATGTAAGCAGAGCTGCCCCTTTCCACGACCCCTACACATGTGTCATTTCAATAAAAATAACTTGGGTCTGGGGCGGCGCCTGTGGCTCAGTGAGTAAGGCGCCGGCCCCATATGCCGAGGGTGGCGGGTTCAAACCCAGCCCCGGCCAAACGGCAACAAAAAAATAGCCGGGCGTTGTGGCGGGCGCCTGTAGTCCCAGCTACTCGGGAGGCTGAGGCAGGAGAATCGCCTAAGCCCAGGAGTTGGAGGTTGCTGTGAGCCATGTGAGGCCACGGCACTCTACCGAGGGCAATAAAGTGAAACTCTGTCTCTACAAAAAAAAAAAAATAATAATAACTTGGGTCTGAAGATATTTATCTGCCTGCATGCAAATATGCAAATGTGTTTGTGACCACCTCATGGTGTGTTGATGAAGACCTCAACCTAAGTTTTCCATATTTTCCTGGTAGACATGCTTGAATTTATGTAAGCTGTAGACTCCATTATTGGTTGAGAGCTTGGCAGGCCTATGTACATACAATTGTACAAGAGTGCACCTCAAGAACTCACACACACATACGCTTGTGCGTGGACAAATCATGTCCAGTTACATGCCAGGCAAAATTCAGCTGTGTCATTTGTATTTTTGGTTAAATATAGTGATTTTTAAAATTGAAACAAATTTAAGGCTCTGAAGTGCACAATTGGATGACTTTGATGAACACACGCTGTATGGAGCATTCTAATCATATATGGGAAATTTTCTTTACTTTGCAGGAAGTTTTCTCGTACCCTGCTCCCATTAGGGATCAACAGCGCAACAGCAAACACTATTCTGATTTCTACACACACAGAATGCCTGATTTGGTGTGTCAAATGTAGGCAGGGCTTGAAATTGGGTAGTGTTACTCCTCTGACTATGTTTTTCTTTTAAAAAATATTTTGGTTAAGTCATTTACAATTTTAATGAATTTTAAAATCAGCTTGTCAATTTCTATAAATCATACCTCCGGGGTACAATGTACACTTTTTGAGTGAAGGGCACACTCATAGCTTTGTCTCAAACAATACAAAATTAATCTATGGAACCAGTGCATTTGTACCCCTGTAATATTCTGAAATCAATGAACAAAGAGATTGGATATTAATTGTTACTACAGTAATAGTATAGGTTAAATTAGGAAGCACTAAAATCTTAATCGTATCACATCCCCCCATTCACCTTCATATCCATAAAGGTGAATATGGCCTGTATCTTTATATAGGCTTTTATTTTCTCTAAATGGCATTTTGTAATAAGTTTCGATGTTTTTCCTGTATTTTGTTAAATGTGTCCCTAAACATGATATGTTTTAAATGTTATTGAAAATGGTATTTCTTAAATTTCATTTTCTAAATTTATGCTCCAAGAATATGAAAATACAATTATTGTTGGAATATTGCCTTGTTACATTTACTTTTTATTTTTGGCAGCTTACTGTAGATTTCTTACAATTTTATATGTAAAATAGTATCATGTTAACTGTAACTAAGGTTATTTACTCCCAGTATATTGTCAAATAGTAGGGTGGCAGTGGGCATTCCTGCTTGGTTCCCAAACGTAGGGGAAAAGCTCTTGATATTTTAATTATTAGATAAGTTTTTTCAAGCATGCCTTTAACCGACAGAAGAATTTTGTAATTCACTGAGAGCTTTTTAAAATAAGAAGATGAAATGGTAAATTTTACCAAATGTATTTCTTTCTTTTGAATAATAGCATTGCTCAGATATAAACCACTATCTAATAAAATTCACCCCTTCAAAGTTTATGATTCTGTAGCTTTCATTGTGAAGCTATCATCACTTTCTACATATACAGTAGAACATTTTCATCACCCCAGATAGAAATTCTGTACCCATTCATAGTTACTGCCCTGGCTAGAATCTCTAGGACAACATAAAAGCCTATATCATTATCTTGTTCCTAAAGTCAGGGGAAGCATCAAGTCTGTCCTTCTGTGTGTCTTGTTAGGGTGGCTTATTTTGTTGGTGTCCTCTGGAAGACTGAGACAATTCCCTTCAGCTCTAAGCTCACGAAGGGTATTTATCATGAAAATGTCAGGTTTGTCGAATGCTTTTCTAAGTCTGTCGAGACGATTATGCAGTTTTTGTCCTTTTATGATGGTGTATAACATTGATTGATTTTCAAATGTTAAGCCAATCTTGCATTCCTGGTATTAATCCCAGTTGTTCATGATCTATATATTTCTTTTTATGGGCTGAATTTAGTTTGCACTGTGGGGGGTTCTGTGTTATTCATAAGGACAGATATTCCTATTCCTCCTGAGATATTCATATTCATAGGAGACAGCAGTTTTCCTTCCTGTGATGTCCTTGTCTGATTTTGATAATAGGATAAAACTTACAGCATGAGTTAAGAAGAGTTCCCTCCTCCTCTATTTTTTGGAAGAGTTTCTAAACGTTGTTAGGTCTTTTTTAAACATACAGTGAAATTTACCAATGAAATTATCAGTGTTTGGACTTTTATGTTGGGGAGGTTTAAAAATTACGGGTTCAGTATTTTACCTATTACAGGTTTTGCAATTTTCAGATGATCCCGAGGCTAGGCCTAGAGAGAAAGTAATTTATTGACAGGTGACCCCAGAGATCATTTGTAGGGGCTGGAGAAGGGAGTCAAAGGTAGGGCAATGGGTTGGTTACCACTGTGGGTTATTGGAGCTCAGTTCCTCCAGGTAATTTTTTTTTAATTTTTTTTAATAGTTAAATCATAGCTGTGTACATTTGTGCAATCAAGGGGAACAATGTGCTGGTTTCATACACAATCTGAAATATTCTCATCAAACTGTTCAACGTAGCCTTCATGGCATTTTCTTAGTTATTGTATGTAGACATTTGTATTCTGCATTTAGTAGGTTTCACCTGTACCCAGTCTAAGATGCGCCTTAGGTGTGGCCCCACCCATTACCCTCCCTCCACCCTAACTTCCCCTCCCTTGGCCCTTTCCCCATATTCTTGTGCTATAGTTGGGTGATAGTCTTTACATGAAAGCTATAAATTAGCTTCATAGTAGGGCTGAGTACATTGGATACTTTTTCTTCCATTCTTGAGATACTTTGCTAAGAAGAATACGTTCCAGCTCCATCCATGCTATTTTGAAAGACAAAGCGTTCTCAGCACTATCCCACCTAAATCATGAGGACGCCGCAGTATTTCTCCTGAAATTCTGATGTGTTACTGGCCAAAGGCTGCTCTTTGCAGCGTCAATTTTTGAGTATTTCCAGACTGCTCTGCAGAGGAGATTTGAGAAAGTTCTCAGACAAGGAATCGGGGAGGGAAGCTATTTACAAGACTATTTACAAGCCCAGTGTGGATGTGGATGGTGCGCTGACAATGCCTGGGACAGTGTTTGTGGTTGTACCATAATTCTATTATTCTCTGCTTTGGATATAGACTCTTAGCTACAATCCTACCATCACCAAATTGTATGCTTCTTAACATCTTAAACATCTCTACATATCTTCAACATCCCTCCTATCTAACACCTGCTTCCATTTCTAAGGCTGCTGTCCTACCATAATCTTGATTGGGTGATTACATGAACCTACCTGCTTCCTCTCCTCTGCACTTCTCAGATATTCAGGAGGACACTTAGACCTATGTACTCATTAGAAGGAGCCAAAGAATTTTCCAGACATATCTTTTTAATTGCTTTAAGGGGCACACCCAACCTATAGTAGTTCATATACCTTCAAAGCCAACCTTTTTTTGTCCTAAGAATATTATTTGCAATGTCCAAATTCTATCATTCTCTCCTCAACCCATGATCAAAGTATTTCAAGGATTTTTATTAGTGTTATTTATATAGACGTCTTATAATTTAGCCCCTGTCTGGTGGCTCACTTTGGTCCATTCCTTCATGCATCTAAAATCCAATACTTCTGAACCACTTATAATTTTTATAGTGGTAGACACTTTTCTTTGTCTTTTGTCATAGTATAGATGGCCTTTATTTTAATAAATACACACAGACACACCCCTACCCCCAGCCCACCACCTTTCTTCCTTATTTCTTCTCTTACTACTAAAGGTAGAATCAAACATTTTTTTGATGTCAATTCAGTACCAACCAACAGCAATGTAATTTTACTTTGAATATTTGTCTCCACACTAGTCTTAGTCTATATTAATATTCCCAATAAAAAGCACAGGCCTAACACATGGTAAATTAGCAATAAAATAGGTGGAGTGACTGAATGAGTGTACTCACTAGTGGATTTGCTACAACCCCAGTGCCTGGCATGACAATGTACATACGGTGTTAAACTAAAATGTATTAATGATTTTCTGAAGCATTGTCATAATTCTCTGGCTTTTCTTAAAGTCAGAAAGGGGAAAGGGTAGAAGGAAAAAGAACATGATGTTATTGAAAAGGCACAGCTTCCAAAGAGCAAAGTGTATCTTGTATTCAAACTTTAGTCACGCTCCTTCCTATCTAGGTGACTGAGAGTAAAGTACTCAAACTCTCTAAAATTCAGTTTCCTCTCCTTAAACAAAGAGATGCACATACTTTCTAGAGATATAATTGTAGGTGCAAGAAAGAAAAATTGAAACAATACTTAGTGGATTTTTTTTGGATTTAGGGAACAACATAGTGGTGGTTGGGGTGTGTTACTCTTGCTCATTGACCCCCAAAGCTGCTAGTTTGGGAGTGGAGCCCAGAATAAGAGAAGGCGTGGTAACAGGTGCAGCAGCTGTACAACTCTCCACCCACAGGGCTGTGGGACACAGCAGATGCAAAGGGGTTTGAAGTGGCAGAGGCAGATACGGATGCTGTTGGAAAACTCCTATGAGTGTGCTGCAGTGCAGGCTCTCAGAGTAAGGCCCTGCTGGCCTTTGTAGATAACCACTCTCCTTCTGAGAAATAGTCTTGACCTGGGACTGGATCTTAGTAGAGATAACATTTACCCATGGAGCCCCAAGTTACCCTGCTATCTAAGCTGTCCATTGTGAACTGGACCCACCAAGTCATAAACTTGAGTGTGCACAGGAGGATTTCATCATTAAATGAAAGTGGGATCTATGAGTATACACAGTTGGGTCAGGGTAGTCTATATAAATATATATATATATGGTTTTATATATCATAGGCATAAATGTTAGTTTTCTTGTCTTTCATAAACTTATAAAGGATAGGAGTTCCAATGACAGACAGCATGTATAGTTTATGTAACTCATTTTGCGAATCACTTAATATAATTTTCTCATCTGAGGCCCACGAAGTTGATGTGATCTCTCTGTAGGTTGAGAAGAGCCTCAATACCAGATCTTTCACCAAAAAAACGAATGAAATACAGTTAAATTTTTTTTGTACTGTAAACCTGATAGTTTCTCTTATGAAAAATAAAAGTAGAATGAGGAAAACAAATCTGACAGAATGGATATTCTATTAAAGTTATTTTATTTGTCAGACATTTTATAGACCATAACAGCAATGAATTCAATCTTAATCAGAAATATTTTCATATGACTCTCAAAAATAATTTATGTGCAATTCATAATATATATTATCTTTGACTCTGAGAGCTTGGTGATGAATTATTTTTGGTCAGGGAAGAGAATCTTGTGATGCTGAAATGGTTGATTCACTATGAAGTAAGTATAAGTCAAAAACCATCTGGAAAAGGATTTGAAATGTCTTATCTATCCTCTGAGATTCAGAACAGGGCAGTATTTTATTACACTAGGAAACTTTTTCCTTCTTCCTTCAGAGGCTATTATCCTCCACCAGGACTTTCCTTCTCATTTCTTATACTTTTAGTAAAGAGGACAATTTTTTTCACTTAATTTTAATCATAACTGTGTACATTAATGCATTTATGAGGTACAATGTGCTGATTTCTAGATCGGAAATAGAAAATCAGACCTTTCTCAGAGCTTATTTTTGGTAAACTAAACTGGCTGTCCTTGGAAGTGGAATATAGTCTCTATAAAGTCAGTGAACTGTTTCAAGGAGCCCTTTGAAGATTTTCTTGTAAGACACTAAATTTTTTACTGAAAAGGTGAGTTCCCTTAGAAAATGATTACTAATTACACTCACCCTTATGTCTCCTTTAAAATATAAGGAATATAGGACAAATTTGAATTTTTTCAAATACTGCCTATTTATTTGGTTAATACTAACTTGTCATCCATATGGTAACACTACAAAATGCTCTTCTTTATTGCAGTTTGAACACTTTTTTTCCCTACAAGTAGAAAGAAGAAAAAGAATGGCAAATATATGTTTTAATTCCTTATAATTAATTTTCAATATTTATATTTAGTATTTTTAAGAATGCTTTTTTAATGAGAAAATTATGAAAAAACGTAAGGAAAGGTTTGTTTATTACTTATGGAAGTAATAAGTAATTAAAAGATATTATGCAAATTAAAAGATATTATGCATAATAAATATTATGAAATAAGTTCTAAAGTTATTAGTATGAATGCAGTGAGGTATACATGAAGCTATTAACTCAGGAATCTTTGACAGAGCAAGCTTGTAACAACTTTCCTGAAGTTATGAAGCTATTATTTTGCACTTTTTGTCTTTAAAAAAATTTTTTTTTTCTGTTGAACCAATCTTTTTAGGAAAAGGGCATAACATAGAGTCAGAAAACATTTGGATTTTGCCCCTTCGTAGGTTTATAACAGGCAAACTATTTCATTTTTAAAAAGTGAAAAATGTAATGCTTCTGGGCTGAGAATCCCTGCCAAGTTTACTCTACCATCACGTATTTTATGGCAGATTTATAAACCTCTCAAAAAGGACAGCAAGGCTGACACATTCATAACTCTAGCAGAGGGATTCCTACATACTTCAAGAAATAAATACAGAAAAAAATAAATTGGAAAAAAAAAATAAATTGGATGATGACAATCTAAAGAATAATTAATTCACTAATAAAATAAATAGGAACTAGTTTATGTTTAAAGACTTTTTTTAGTCTCTATATTTGTTTTAGTAAGAAATATATTATTTTATCTTAAAAATGACTGTATACTATCATCTTATTTTTTATTTGCTCAATATTAATCATTTATTGAATTCAATTCATCAATGAAAATTATTCACTTTTCTTACTTATTCAATGTTAATCTAATATTAGAGCGATTTTTTCAAACAAGTAATATTTTAATGCCATTTAACGTTTTTTCCTTTCCAGTAATATGTGTTATTTATGAGTCTTGTAAATCTTATAATTATAAAAAGAAAATCAGAATTCTTACATATAAACATACTTCCACTGGTTTTAATATAATAAAATGTTAAATATATTTAAAATGACAATACTCCATGTTTCTATCATGATGGAAAAATATTGGTGAGATCATACCCCTTCTTAGAAGACAGATTTGATAATAGGTACTCAAAACTCTAAGATTCATGCATGTGGACTCAGGTATTATACTTCCAAGGAATAGCCTAGGTTTTAATTAGTGATTTGGTTAAATGTTTATAAATTGAGATTGTCTGTATATTGTAAAGAGCTTTAATGAATAATAAATATATTAATTGTGGTGTATAAGCAAGTAGAATATTGAGTGAATTTTTGAAACAATTCTTCAAAAATAATCAACTGAGGAAAGTGGTACAAAGTAAAGTAAAAAACACACATAAATACAGATAATAATACAGATATGGCTATAAAAGGATACAAAAATTGAAATCTCTACTGCTCACTGATATTAAACCTGCTAACGTGTTTGCCAGATCATTATAGGCATGTTTATAATGTCACTTTTTTTGAATCAGGTCTGAGGCTTTTGCTTTCCTCAGCCACACTGAGACTTCAAGATGGTGAATGAGGGACAATTCTCATGAGCACGTAACATTGAGAAAGGCTGCCTTTTGAGTCCCATTCTCTCCCGCATCCAGTGATGGGAGAACTTATCTCCCTGGGAGCTCATCTGTAGTGTTCTAAAGAGACTTCATACATATGTCACCCTCTACAACTGTCCTGCACGCTCTGTTCTGACTCCCACCTACAGTGAAGGTGGGCTGACTAGCTGCATTTGCAGCTGGTCTGATCAAGTGTTGCTGGGAGTGGCTTGCCAGCCTACACAAAGATGACCTTGTCTGCAAGGTGAGTGCCAGCAGGTGCAGAGTGTGTGCCTGGGGACCCCCGCCCCAGCTCTGGTCTTCTCCAGGCTGCCCAGAGGAGAGGTTCCAGTAAGAAGAAGCCAGAAAGCAAGACCTGGGCCTGAGGAATGAGTACACAATGATCCCCCAGATCATCAACCACATCTCCTGAGGTCAAGGGAACTCCTGTAGACCAGCATTTTTTAGAAGCCAGGAAGGCAAGTCAACATGAAATCAAACAGTGTGAGCCGACTACTTTGATTTTTTGAGATAACTTTTGCTGGATAATTCGCTGCAACTGAAATTCTGAAAATTAAAATGATTTGTTGGGAGAAACACTCAGAAAACTTTGCATCGAGAGAAATCTTTTTTATATAGCTGTGTTGTCACAGAGGTCTACATTTGAGTCTGCCTAGAATGAGTCCTCTCAGACAAATTAATTAACCTCTTCAAACTACAACTTCATCATCCATTTGGCAGAGGGGATTTTAATGCTATCTAACTCCCAGAGTTAGAGTGAGGATTAAGTGAGATAATGAATGTAAAACATTTAATCTAGTGTCGTGTAAGTAGTAAATGCTCAGTAAATCTCAATTACATTATTATCGTTATAGTCCTTGTCACGCAGAGCAAAACACTTGGGACAATCAGCGTGGCTGTGAGAAGGTTGGGCGAATGTTTCTGAGGATCTTTCCTCATTGACATCTGGGAGACAGAGATGAACTCATCATACTTAAAAGGAACTTTGTAAGCCAACGCCATTTAAAAATCAAACTTTTCGATGCTTTTGAAAATGTTCAAATGCATTTTTAAAATACAATTCTTAAGTGTTCTGCAAATTGTCAACTAGGAAATAATAATACCACCAACAACAAAACAACGAAACACCCTGGTATTTCATGGATGCCAGCAATAAATGGAAATTTTACAATAATATCTATGTCCCCCTGGGAATATGCCACTAAAAACAACATCCTTTACTTGGTCTCAGGACAATTTGGCCCTTGCTCCAAAATGACAGAGGGCTCCCTCGTTCTCTTCTGTATTATTTAACTAGGAGGGATATAAAGTTCATTACCTCTCCATTTGAACTCTATTCCTGCCAATGTCTCTAATGGTGTCAAAAGCAAGAATCTCACAGACATTGTTTTTAATTAAAAACCCACTTTACTCCTAGTAGACACACACCCAATATATATCTAAGAAGAAATATCCCTGCTGTGTGAATACTTAGACTATGCAATAAGGTTTCAAAAATCAAATTCAAAGTCTATGCTTTGTTCTTGGAAAGAACAGCCAATGGCCTGCAGTGAGCCTGTGTGCCTGTACTGGGGATGCATGGCGTTAAGGCCCTGATCTATAATTCACTCAGCATTCATGCTTTTTTCACATATAAATACTCGGCTCGGCAAATCTGATTTCCTTTACCGCCAATCCCTGTGATTCATTTTCTAGAACTATATGGTATGTGCCCCCTGTGGGAAGCCTGATATGGCCCTCCTGCTGCTCTGTCCACCTGTTCAGAATTTACATCCAAAATTCATCTGAAACATATCATTTTTCCTCTAGAGAATAGTGACTTAATATATTTACAAATTCCAGATGAACTAGATCTGTTTTGAGGGCTTTACAATTTCTCATTTTGCAAACTACTCTTTGATGGAGCTGGCAATCTTTAGTTTTCAGAGTAAAATTAAAACAGAACCCCCTTTCAAAATAAAGGCAGAACAAAACAGCACACACACACACAATCCTTCTCTGCACATTTTGTGATTGTTTTTCGCCCTCTAACCATGGCATTTAACACGCCAGAACCAGACACAATGATTATATGCATTTTAGGTTAGATTTTTCTTAATAAAAACAGACAGAATTTATTTTTCATGGGAATTATGCAATTTTTCTGAAGTTCTGGGCTACCTGGCTCCTCAGGCAACTCTCCACATCTCACAGCTCAGCGCTCAACTTCCTTCCTCCTAGTAAAAGGCATTAGCATGGATTACTTTGCAGCACACATTGTCTGGACTTACTTAATCAATGTCAGCAGAGCTTTCACGCTTGTATGCTTATTCATAAGTTTCTCTTTTCTGTTTCTGAAACTATTTTGGACTGAGGGACATGAATGGGGTGAAGTGGTACAGGGTTTCTGTAATTTAAAATACTCCTGTTAGAAAACGCCAACTTCTGGAGAGAATTCTGAAGAACAGATGTCTGCCTTGCAAAGTAAAAAACATGCATCTGTTTCCTAAATGTCAAAACAATAATAGTAAAGCTACAGCACGCACATGGAAAGGTTTGAGTGGGTGATGGAAAGCCACCTAACGGGGCCTTATTTGGAGACAGCTGAGAAATCTACCACAGAAATACATACTTTATCTTGTCTGTGCACAAACGCAGTGCAGGGAGAACTTAAGAACTAAGAAACCGAGAAAGCATTGGACAGGCAGAAATGACATTATTTATGCCACCGAATTTGGCTAAGAGAGGTCTCATGATGCAAGCTATCACTTTAAAAATCCCCCTGGAGTTTCTTTCCACGACTCTATTTTAGACTTACCTGGATTCATTTAGTCACAGTTTCCTATCTCCCCATCAGTACATATTTTGGTTTCTGTTACCTGTAGATCAGTTTGTTCTCGTCCAAATGTCTGCGTTTACGGCATGTGGTCAGGAACTGATAGGGTCCAGAATAAACTAGGTTGATTATTTCTTCCTGTTCGGCCAGTACACAAGCTGGCAGGAAGGAAATCCCACCTTTTTTCTCCCTTCAGAAATAGTGTTTTCACTGTTACATGAGAGAGAAGAGATTAAAAAGGGGGGTTCGCGTGAGTGTCAATATTTTCTATACAGATTGGTAAACATTTTAATGTAATTAAGTGTTAAGATTAATTTGTTAATCCTTGCATTTTCCCTTGTCCATTCAAGAGATGTATCTCTCATGAAGTTTCCCTCTGGCCACACTAATGAAAAGAATATCGTCTAGAACTCTGGCCACAGGCAGCGTGTGTGTGCAGTAGTGATAAGGCTGGGTAATTGCAGGAGTAATAATTGGCTTTTTATTACAGCTGAAAGCTACGCACTGTATAGAAAGTCACGGAATGACTTGAAATCGCATCTATAGACTCTGCTTTGCATGGTTGTCTTTGCACTGCTTCTTCTAATCATCCCCTTTTCTCTTTTTTGTGTTCCTCTGATTTTTGCAAGCAGGGTAACAATTATGGTACAGCTACTCACTTGTCTCCAGGTCATTTTTTTATTTTTGGTTTTACATAATCCCTATAAGCTAGAAGTGCAAGTTACACAGCACCAGTAGTTCTGTAATTAAAAATACTGGCTTTTAATATCACCAACTCAGTTTATTTATTTAAGGTACAGACTATGGGGAGATGGTTAATATGGCCCATGGTAGGCATTCTTCTCAAATCTTGCAATGATGGAAAATAATCTCATGATAATACTCATGACTTTTTAGTATACTACTACCATATACTAATATAATTTTGTGTCTTTTCCTTGATGGGACTGAGATGGCGCTGGGAGCGAAGCGGTGTTATGAGAAGCCTGAGCATTGATTTGGCCTCCAAGCAAGGTCATCATCTTCTACTCTCATCGCTTCTTTAATATGGAAACAAAACATTACGGCTGGGTACAAATTCTTTCTTAGAAGATCCACCAACCCACTCATCCGTCAGGTTAGCAATATGAGAATACATTGGAAACATTCCCCAAGCAGGGCAGTGGACAGAATGCACTCTTGAATTGTTGTTATTTGTTATGGCTTGGGCACGATATTCTTCAAATACTAGAACCAATAAAAAATAAATATAAGTCTTCTTCTACGATGCTGACTTACACTAAGGAGTTAGGGAGATTCCCCCTCATTTCGTCTTTTGCTCTGTGAACCTGCAGAGATGGAAGGCACCCATGGAATCTTTTTTGTTTTTTGGGTGACAGAGTTTTCTACATTTTGTTCAGTACCAGCCAATTCCTTTTACTCCAGTATTTATAATGCAATTATCTGGGGTTAAAAAATGGGTAGTGCGGTTAGAGTAAATGTGAATTCTCCAGAGACTCTTAAAGCCTACAAAATACTAATTTTTTTCTTCCAGAAAAAGACTGGAGAGTGATTATTTCTCTGGAAGAAAACCTGATTACGGAAAGATGAAAAATAGACTCTATCTATCAGAATTAATTACAGCTCCAAGTAAGGAAGTCAATCTTTCACCTGTTTTGTCCTAGCTGCTGCCCATTCCTCATCACATGGTGATTCAAGTTATAAAGCTTTAGGACATACAATTCTCTGCAGGCTTTGCTTTTGTTAATATTTGTAGAGCCCTAAAATACTGAACGACTGCCTAGAGGACTTTAGGTATATTATTATTCTTATTTGGGGCAGCTTAATCATTTACTATTCCTCCGCTATCTCCATATATTAATATTTATTAGCATTATCTAGTTAGAGCTTTATTTCATACTTGGGGGATACATTTCCTAGCATCATTTACATAGTTAGTGCACATGATTTCAATGCACTTAGCCAAAGAAAAGATTAATCTCTGTAAGTAAAATGTAAACTAAGTACAGTTAAAAATGAGGTACTGGAATTCAAGGGCAAGTGAAGTACATGTGGTTCTTTCAAACCACAGATTAAAAAAGTATCTATGCATTTCACTTTGCCTGTACATTTACTTTTAAAAATCCTATTTGGACCCTTCATTCAAGAGTAACATAGAAGTTTCTTTTGTTTTTATCATCTTTTGTTGCCATTTGCCCTGATGAAAGGAAATGGTCTTCAGACATTATGAGCTACGAATTTCCATAAAGAATGCAATTTATCCTGCGCTATATATCCATTAACTATGACTGTCTTCAATCTGTCAGCTCTTCAACAATCTTTTTCTCAAATTTATATGCAAAGCTTGTAAAAAACATCTTATTGACTCTTTTATTATTCAGCATGTTAATTTAATATTTTTCAAAAAACTAATAAAATCTAAATGCTGAAGGAAAATGGGGCTATTTATAATTCAGGGAGACTGAAATATATCAAATTTTAAATTTTTCAAAGAGAAAAGTGTAGAAGGAGATTATTTATTAATATAAAAGTTTAAAAATGATCCAGGCAAGGGGAGGGAAAAGGGCATTTTGCAATTATAGTTCTCTTTGTAGCAGGAGGAGATGGCTTTGGAAAACAATGAGTTATTAGGGAGGTAAAAAAAAGAATTACCAATAGGACCTGTGGCACTGTGGATGCCTAGGAGGATTATATCCAGATTTATGAGTTATTCTAAGGCAAGAGGATGAAGTTTGCCTTTTTGGAGCTTTTAATTTTGGAGCTTTTGGTGGGAGGCTAATGTGAAGATTATAAACATACACACTCGTGTGCACACAAGCACACATTAATGTGCTTTGGGGACAGAGAGCAGGATGTCAGTGGGATTGGTGTTCCTCATCGCTTTTTAACTCAGGTCAAGGCCAGAACATATGTTATTTCTGAAGAAAATGCCAGTCTCCTTAATTTCTTAAGGAAGTAATACCCAGAATGACTGTCTGGTGATTTAGAATTTAGGCAATGTAAGCATGAATCATCATTTCTTGTTTAGGTGTGCCATGTACTATAGAACCTCTGTAAGTTGATACTCAAAGGACTGTAACAAACTGGTCAACATATGGAGGGTGGTCAACATAAGGAGTTAGGTTTACTGTACTGATATATTCATGTGGTGCTTGTCTGGTCAAAGAAAATTAGGTCAACTTAAGGAGGTGGTCAGTGTAGGGAACTGGTCCACTGTGGGGGTGCTACTTACACTGGACATACACAAATAGATATGTACACTCCTACACAAACCCCAAATGAACAAACATAACCATGCAACAAAACAGCAAGCCTTGTGGGTCAATATCTTCTTGAATTTCGTTGACTGGAATTTGCTTAACGATGCCCATAGCAAAAATAATAATAGCATAGCATTAAAGTCTTGGTGTCTATTATTGTCTCGATGCTGTTGCTTGGCATGGATGAAAAACTGTTTCACAAACTATGTAGTTCAGGTGTTAGTCATACATGGCCTGAGCATTATGGTCCACCACTGTTGCTGGGGAAAATATTTGTAGTCAAAGGCTCTTTGTGACTGAATGTAGGTGACCATCACCATTAAAAATGTAATGTGCTGAACAGAGGAAGGGGCTGATGAAACCATGGTGCCCAGAAAGGGTTTGTATGTTTTGTCTTCACAGAATAGATAAATTAAATATAAACTGGGAAGAATAGAAAAGGCACATTTTAACAGGCCTTAGATGAAGGGAATTAGAGAAAATATCTAGTAAATTGGCTCAAAATAATATTATTTGGTGAGCTATAATGAGATGTGGGGGGATGATCAGTATGACTCCAGATATTATTGGAGACAGCTGAAAATGAGTCATTAGACAGCAGTCTCTGTCTAGTCTTAAAAATAGGGGGTCAGTGGCTGGTGCAGTGGCTCATACCTATAATCCTAGCACTCCAGGAGGGTGAGGCAGGAAGATCACTTGAACGTAGGAGTTCAAGACCAGCCTGAGCAAGGGTGAAATGCTGTCTCTCCTAAAAATAGAAAAAATAGCCAAGAACCAGTAGTCCCAGCTACTCCGGAGGCAGAGGCAGGGGATGGCTTGAACCCAGGTCTGGGGTTGCTGTGAACCCAGGTCTGGGGTTGCTGTGAGCTGGGCTGACTCCACACCACTCTAGCCTGGGAAAAAGAGTGAGACTCTGTCTCAGCAAAAAAAAACAAAAACAAATAAAAAGTCCTGGTTCAGCTTGATTTTGGGGATGACTGAGACTTCTAAAGAAGCTACACAATGCCAAAATAAAGATAGGTTAATCTATTTCTGATAGCATATGCAACAGCTATGTTTTAAAAAATTCTGTAGAATGGCAAAATATGAATTCTAAGTGATGTCAATTACTCCACTGCCACGCTTACTAGTGGAGTAAGGTATCCTTGAAAAATCCAAAGCCTTAAGGGGGTCATGTTAGCCGTCTAAAAATGTTGGAGCATATGTCATGACTGTGGCAAGCCATAAACAAAGAGACTATCAAAAGCATCTCTTAACTTCTCAAGGTCTCCATCACATTTTTTGGTAAAATCAGGAGAATAACAAAAAAGAAAACCTTGTAAAAATTTTTTAAGATTTAAAATGTTAACCGAGTTAGTAATATTGACAATAATAGATTTGCATGTATTTCTCCGCATTAGGCTTCCTATTCCACGAAAGACGAGACGGCCCAGAAAGAATTGGTGAAAGATACGTTGGGACTCTCGGGATCAAAAAACGTTATAGTTCTACTGTTGAGGAGGAAGATGTGGACTCCCTCAAATAATTTAAGTGGATTATTTTCTTGTTTTTGCCTTTTTGTTTTATTTTGTTTGTTTTACTCCCCATATTTCTTTCGAGAATGAAACTTCTGGCCTCCAAATTTAGCATTTTCACACCAGAAAGGACAAAAACCTGGTGAAATTTGATAAAATCATAAAAGCTAACTCACTTTGTTTTCAATATTCATTAAACATCACATTTTGACTAATGAAAATGGGGACTTGGGTTAGGTTTTGTTGGTGAGAAACTGAGGCATTCAAACAGATACCTTTGATGAATAACAGATCTGGTATCAGCTAACTCAAATTCTTATATTTTGGGGGTTGTGGGGATGGAATTGTGGTAAAGAGCTGGATCCCAACCAGTTAGAAACCCTAGAGGAAACCCATGCCAACTGCAATAGAGGAATCAAGCACAGAACCGTTACAGAAATCACGTTTCTTACAGCAGTGGCCTAATACACAGAGGATTTTCCTTCTTTGGCAGCAATGATAACGTTTTATCTTAACAAAGTTTATCTTAATAATGTTGGGTGGATTTTATTTTCCATTGATAACACCTGTGCTGACTTAACATTTTGCATATCTGCAGCATCTCAAGGAAAGGGAGATAACTGAATTCACAGCCACCATTCTAGCTACTGGCTCGAGGCCTTGGCAAACAGGAGTGCGTGTATGTTTGTGTGTATACATGTTTGTGTGTGATGTGGGTGTGCACGCGTGTGGTTTTTGCTGTACTTCCCCTTTTGTTACCCTAACTGGGCCGTCTGCTGCAGGGTGATTGCTAGCTGGAAGTCTTTCCCCAGACACAAAGATACTGAGAGAACCCCAAATTTGGTATATATCAACCATATGCATTCTCAGGCCCTGCATATATTTTCTTGTCCCTGGTGTCTTTTTCTGCTGTATATTTTAGCTGTGGACCAAGGGCCAAATCCACAGCATGCTTCACTCTGGAAATATTTTTCTATCTTGAACACTGCCTGCTGCCTTCCCCCTAATACCCCCTTCCCTTATAACTTAATTTGAACCACTACAAATTTGGACCCCCTCTACATTCTTTCTTCACTGCTCAGCACCTATATTGCAACTTTGGATTTAGTTTGTGTCTTTACATTAGACTAAGATGCCCTTATATTAGTTGCATGTCCTTCGTTTTAATGAACAGAGAATAGTATAATTGGTAAGGAAAAGAGAGAAGATTCTTCAATAAGGACTTAGAAATGTTTAATGGGACCTGGAGGCTGGAGGACAGCAGGTCATCAGGAAAACAGGAGAAAAGCAAGTGAAATTCTAACAGAGGCCAAGGGAGGTTTTCCAGTCCATCATATTTGTTTTTTCTTAGTCTACTTCAGCACACTCTCTCTCTCTCTCTTTGTAGACAAGCTGTCCATGATTCTGTCCACTTGGCTAAACACAGTATGGCCAGCCTGCCAGTCTGGAACACAGAGTTTACTTTATGAGTCCAGCTACAGAAATTCTAGCTCTCTTCCCAAATTCACAGGAGAGAGAATTTGTTATCCTAGGTTGGATTGAGAGCTCATCACTGCTCCAATCCCCGGAAGTCAGAGAGCAGAGTCCAAATACAAATCCGACTTCTGAGTGACAGTTTGATGGATGAAAGTTGGGCAACAGCTTTTTTTCTCTTCGTGTCAATGGACAATCTTTTCTCTCCAAACCTGCAGGTAGCTGAGTCTTGGCATATACCTTTCAAAATGTTTTTGAATGAATGTGGAAGTTCAGAAAAATCAACTTTTTGTTCTTTATACTAATTCTACTCTTGAATTAGAATTCTTCAAATTTTTCCCTTTTTTGGCCATCATTAGTGCAATTAGCATGCCAGGGCAATTGTGAACTTTTGCTGAAAATTATTCACAGTTTGTTTTCTGGATTAAATAATTTGCTAGAGTCATATTCAAAACGATAATTTTCAAGACAGAACAAATTCCCCATGTGATCATTCAGGATTGGGATAAATTTGTCATTATCTCCTTCTACCTAGATTGAAGAATGGTTCAATTCTTTTCTCTCAGTCTTTTGTATTCCGTTATTCAGGGATGTTTACCTGGAAGTGTAAGTGAGATTCTGGAGTTTCCTATCTTGAAGTTTCAGCTGTGCCTGTGAGTTCTGCAGCTGCCACTTGAGTGGTTCAGACATGTTTTGGTTTGTTTATTTTTCCATAGGGATAACCTTGTGGCCAGTGACAGCCATACATCCATATTGCCAACTTTTTGTTAGAAAACTCATCCTCTGTTTTAAAAGAGTTTTTATTAGTCTTCGTAACTAATGTGTGTACGTGTCAAATTTACAGATGGAGGGTATCATTTTCAAGTCTAATACTATGAGAGCATCTAAGAAATCTGATGAGAAATCAAGACCCTGATAACCAAGTAAAGATAAAGAAAAATTAGAAATAATACTGCAAAGAGTCACACTATACGCATATTATATTAACATTGGGTACCCATCAAGGTGACTAGATGTAAATACTTTTGATTAGGTATTCTATCCAGTTCCAAGCCTTCCAATATTTCTATAAATACATTCTGTGAATTTGAGGTGATTACTAAGACTTAACTACAGAATTTTACGTTTTACTAATAACAGCAAACATTCCTTTTACTAATACCATAGGGCAATGTACTTCTTTAGAAATTTTTTCTTCTGAAGTATTTTGCGGCATAGGAAGGTATTCAAAGGTCATATTAGCTTGTATTCCCCTGGCTTCCACCCCATTGACTCATGTAGGAAATTAGGGCAGAGTTGATTTCCTGTAGCCCATGAAGAGTCACAAAACATAGCCCGCGCAGACCGCGTTAGCTTGCTGTTTACAGAGTGTGCTAGCTTGCTGTTTACAGAGTGTGCTACTTACTTACACTGAGTAATCCACTCCGGAAGCACACCCAGGTCACAGCATCAGCAGGAGAGAGCAACGCTCAAGGACATGAGCAGTCCATCCATTGTTTGACAGAGCATTTTTAAAAGTCCTAAGAGTAAAGTTTCATAATTAACAAGGGCAGTGGAAAGTATGCCTCAGTGTTAATTTAGGTTCTTAATTCACATGTACTAAAAAAAAAAAAAAAAAGAAAGAGGGTGGAACCCAGACAAACGCATATCTACATATAAAAAGGAAAAAATTAGAGATTATTATAACCTTTTAAGTATACTCCAATTACAAACTTTGAAAAATCAGAAGTCCGTCTTTGTGTTTTAATATTCTGAATTTTAAGATATTCAGACACTCCTTGAAAAAGTCCTAAAAACCTAAGAGATGATATAACTAAGCAAAAGAATAATTTTACAAATCTTATATTGTTTGATGGAAAATGTATTATTGTCTGCTGCCCCCCTTTGTTTTTATGCCCTTATAATGTCTGTACCCCAAAATATCTGAGAGAAAACAGATAAATAGCAAGTGCAAAGTCTCAAGAGCAAGGTAGGAGGAAGGTCGGTTGGAGACTTAGGCACAAAAGCCAGAGGGTGTTGAAGGCCCCAGGGAGGCACTGGCGCTTATTAGCCCTGGGCAGTCGTTGGAAGTATTTAAGCAGTGCTTGCGGGGATATAGTCTGACTTAGGTGTTGAAATTATTTTGGGATCCTGAGCTGAGACTAAACGTGGAAATTCCTCCCTCAACTTAAGTGCAGAACAGTTAGCTGGTAATTGTTATAATGAGATTGAAAAAGGATGGGTGGTGATTTATAGAAGCCTGGTAGCAACTTACAGGGAGAGAGGGAGAGATTCAACATCTAGTTGGGAGGCAGAGTAAATATGTCTTATTATTAAAGTGAACCACAAGGTAAGTGGCAATTTCTCTTTATCTTATGAATAATTGATATTAGCACATATTTGAAAGAATTCCTTTACTGGATGAATACAAAAATCCAAAATCTTTATCAGATCTCGCCAGGTCTCTGACCCTGCCACAGTCTTAGGACTCAGCATCTGCAATTTGACTTTTCACAACTGCCTAAATCTGCCATTCTCTCTGCTGCCTCAGCAACTCTGCACGTGTATCTCTCCCCGGTTGTGTTCCTTTCTCTTCAGCTAAGTTACTCATTCTGCTGCTTCTTTTCTTTGACTTTACCTTGAATGTCACTTCTTTCAAAAATTTCCTAAAATTATCTTTTATACCCTCTGATTGCACATTATATTTCTTAGTTGCCTCTGCACATGTGACTTCTCCAGCAGTCAATAGTAGATCTGTCTCTGATGTTTTGCATCCTTAATCTCTAGCCCAAAACCTAGAATACAGTGGGAATTCAATAAATATTTTGACTAAATAATGCTTATATCTTCCTCTTGATGAATTACAATATACATTAGCTTATCAACGATAAATGCTTTACACACACATGCAGAATATATGGTCATATAAATATATAGATCTATGGATATGGATAAAATTACATTACATTACATTAAATTACATTAAAATTACATTACATTACATACATTACATCTATGGATAAAATTACATGTATACATCTACACACACACCCCCCAAACACACCCCAAACACACATACACACAAATATATAACTATCTTTGTTTACACCAACATCTCTTTCATTTTCTATGATCATGGAGTTCAGTTGTATTATCTATTGTCTCCTAAGGTAAAAGCAGAGAAATGCAATGTTAGATGATGTGTTTTTTGGGAAATCTTATTTTCTACATAGTTTTGACCAGTTAGGTTTAAAGAATATTTTTAAAATTCCCTATAACCTCAGAGAGGTTATTTTTACCTCTTTATGCTAAAATTTCCTCCAGTAAAATGATGATATCAGTAATTCTTTCATTGCATTATGAGCATTAGTGAACTCACATATATATATATAAGCACAGAAAGCTTAGATTGGTGTTCTAAACAAAGGAAGTACTCATTAGATATGAAACATTTTTATAAGTAATTTATTGCGTATAATTGGTGGGATGAGATCTTGATTTATATACCTGTCAGTCTAGTTTTCCTTGAAGTGTGTTTTCTAAAACCCAGTTCTATTTAAAAAAGTAGAAAACCTTGAATACTGTTTAAATCCCAATTCTCTATTTTTTCTAAAATATTCTCATTAGATCATCTTTGGTGTGCTTTAAGTTATGTAAAATTTAGGACATACTTATAACACTGTGCAAAAACACACATTTTGGGTTACTTCAGCTATGGTTACATGATTATGAGACTAATATCATATTTGATGTAGGAAAATATCAGAAAACATATCTTCTAAAAAACCTCTACTACCATGGATTTTAATAACATAAAATTGCTGAGGTTTTCATAAAATGAACTCAGAAGTTTTACTTATTCATTTACACTAATAGCCCTTTTCCTAGTTTAATTAAGCATTACAATTACCATCTATTTTCTAAGTTTGCAGTGATTCATAAATTAATAACATTAATGATAGCAAGAGTAAAATAATAATGAAAAATTTACATGTATTAAATGCTTACATTGTGTTGTGTAAAATGCAGCCCCCATTTTGCTTTGACTACTATTTGTCCCAGCAACTTTCCTGAGGTTTTTTATTATTATTCTAAAACTTACTTTCTTTTAATTTTATGTTTCTTCATCATCTGTTTTATTACTTATTTATCCTGGTTAGTTCTCATTCTGTATCAAAACTTTTCAGTTCCAGCAGAATACTATTGAAGATATGGAGATCTAGCTCTTGTCAGAAAAGACTATAATTTGAAATCTTGACTCATCAAATCATCTATGGAAAGTGAATTAACCAATTACCTTCTCATTAGATACATAGCATAATATATTACACATGGAATACTCTTCATTTTATGCTTATTTCTATAATTTTCACCCCAAAGAACATGGATCCTTCTTTAATCCATCACACTGAACCATCACACCTAACAATGCATTCAATCCTCCACCAGTTGGAGATAAGTCTGCCACTGCAATAAATCTTCTAAAAACCAAGCCATGTTGGAGGTTCTTTCACTATGAAGTAAATGTTTCACTGAGAGAAAACCTTGCTATGATTAGTTGATCCATAGTTGGGGATGACAGCAGGGAACTGACTTGAAGGAAATCTGCATTAATTCCTTTGGGTTGTCATAACAAAATACTACTAAGGAGGCAACTTAAAAAAAAAAAAAAAAACCCAGAAGTTTATTTGTTTATTTTCTCGCAGTTCTAGGCCAGCAAGTCTAAATTCAAATTGTTGGTGGTCCCAGGCTTCGATTGAAGTCACTCGGGGTGAATCTGGTCCTGGCCTTCGTTTAGTTTCCAGTTTTGTTGGAAGTCTTTGGCATTTCTTTGCAGGAGACTTGTCACTCCATCTCTGCCTCCATCTCTTCCTGAGGTTTTCTCTTCATGTATCTATTTCTTGTGTAAACATTTCTTTCTTCTAAAGACACCAGTCAATTTGGATTTAATGTTTACCCTTTCCAGCAGGATCTCATCTTAATTGCTTTCCTATTTCCAAATAAAGCCACATTCTGAGATATTAGGTGGACATTATTTAGGGGGGGTATACACGATTCAATTAAGTAAGGAAACACATTTAGTTCAGAACAATCCAAGAGACTCCAAGGGACCGTTCCAGTGATGGGAAATTTCTGCCTCTTTCAATTAATCAACCCAACACCGGATATTCTTAAGGTTTTTTGATATAGAAGGGACTTATCGACTGGGTATCTAGCCCTGGAAAATAAACAGCATGGGAATGAGAGCAACCCGGTCAGTGTTGAAGGAAAATCCCCAGGTTTTATCCTATTAATTGCCTTCTGTGCATGGTTGTTTTGTGACGTGTCAATAAAAAGTTCATCATCTTGAATGAAGATGAAGATGACAGTATCCAGAGAAGATTTCCCTGGTTACCTGATTACTAAGGTGGGATTGAAGAATCTAACACGTGATCATGAAACACGAACATGTGGCCAAGCTCCAGCACCACTCAAAGACGTTCAGTTTGTATACCTCCGACCCCCTTGTCAATAATATTCCAATCTTGCTCCTCCCAAGAATCAGTGTCTAATTGTGGTCATCTCACTTCTCTGACAAAGTAGAAACAAATGAACACACATATTTCACTCAGTGGAAGAATATCACTTTCTGTAGTTCTTAAAGGTCATTCCTTGTTTTGTTTGTTTGTTTGCTTGCTTTTTTCCATTCTCAATAATGCACTTACAGGAAACTTACCATGAGATTTTAGTTGTGGGCTGCAGGATGGGTGACTCTATAACAATAGTAACATATTTAGAGTGAGCAACTTTCGTATTAAATCGTTTCTGCCTTTTGGGCTCTTTGGGTCTAATCCATTTATTGTCCTGGCACTGGTGTGTTCCCCTCACCAAGCAAACCAGGGATTCTAATATAAATTGGCAATAAGAGCTTAACAGTTAGTAGGCTATGACTTTAGGTCAATAAAGGAAGCAACAGGATATGAGCCAATATTTCAGTCAATTGATTTGTCTTAATTTCAAATATCCACATTCCAAAGTTATCTTGCCCATAGTCTATTGTTGCTGCTGATTTACATATCCATTTTAAATATTTGACAGCACTCAGAAACAGACTCTGATTAACCCAAACAAAATGTGAGACAAGTTGAACAAAAACAAAAATTCACCAAGAAGAAATTCCATAGTTCACAGAATTGAAGAAGAGACTGAAATACCAAGACATACCTTTAGACAAGACACTCAGAGACACAATGTGTTCAACATACAGCACACACCTAAAAATGCCACTGGATAAATTTACAGAGGAGGGTTTTTGGTTATGAGTCATAAAACTCTGAATCGATGACCCTTTTGTACAACTTCTTATCATATGTTTGCAAATTCAATCACCATCTCACTTCAAGAACTCTGTGACACAATTTGGATTATCTATGCATGATACATTTCAGAAGGCTCTTACACAATGTACCTGAATATGTGTTTTTCATTGATATTTGTATATTTGGTGGGTGAAGTAATGAATATCTCTACTTCTCATTTTAACTCCATACTTAGGAAAGTAAAGATGACATTTAACCACAGCCAATGTCATTGTATCTAATATGTAGACATTTTACATTATTATATTACACCATATATCTTCTCAATAGTGATTATTCTGGAGACTTGTTGATTCATTAAAGGCTTATTTTTCCATTTCATCGTCAAAATAGAAACAAGATGGACACGTACGTGTAACTGACATATTGAAATATACCCAGGGGAAAAAATATCCCCACAGACATATTCATTCAACAAGATTTAAGAAATTACAGATTTGTATTTATATATAAAAACCATGGAGTAGATAAATCTGAACCCTAATATAAAATGTATTCCACATAGAAAAGGTGAAGTTTTTATCAGTCAGCTAAGTCACCTTTCAGAAAGATTTTTTTAATGTAGTCAAAGTTCCTGCCATAAAATTTATAAATCATTTTTTCCTTTTGAATATTGAAAAGAAGATAATGAACATCTTGTCCCTTGTGATTTAATTCTTTTAAAACTTTCACTAAAAAAAGTGCTGATTCTTCCCTAGAGGAGATTAGAATTCATAAACTGAAGATTTAACAATTTCCCCTTTGCTAACCCCCACCTTGTTAAATCTCTTTCATGTTTTTTCTTATAAAAAGCAAATGCTAAGTAAAATAGAATGCGATTGCTTTCAAATTTTCTGAGTATTTATGAATATAAATAACATATGGCTGTTTAACAGTATTTTTGTTACTAATGGTATTAAATTATTTCATAGGATGGAATGAAATGTACTTCATTTACTTCTATAACAAGTATAGATTAATGCGATGATTCAGTATCCTTGAGTTTGAAACTTTTGTCCTACTACCTTTTTAAGGCAAGTAAGAATTTTTTAATTTATTTTTATTTCAGGTTATTTTAGCTTCTGTAAAAGCTAACATGACTACGGAGAAAGCGTAGATCATTTCAGATTATAATTGGTGCATAGAGGACTCCCAGTCAAAAAATGAAGTCTCTGATTTCATTTATTCATTCAGTAATTCATCCAGCATTTATTGTGCCAGTAGGCCTGTGTGTCAGGAACTTGGCTAGGTCTTGGGACTCAAAGATTTAAAATGAAACATATGCAATTTTTGATTTAAGAGCAACTAGTATCACCAAAATCCTTTCTCTTTCTTAGCAGTAAATCTAAATGCTAGTAATAGTTGGTGATACTCTTTACAGGTACCACCATAGGAATCATATTTTGAGGTTTTAATTGGTATTTTATTTATTTATTTATATACTTACGTATTTACATTGAGACAGGATCTGACTCAGTTGCCTGGGCTCCAGTGCAGTGATGTCATCAGAGCTCACAGCAACCTCCAACTTCTTGGGCTCCAACTTCTTGGGATCCTTCTGTCTCAGCTGCTCAAGGATCTAGGACCAGAGGTGTATACCACCATGTCTGGGTAATTTTTATAAATGTTTTTATAGAGATATGGTGTCACTGTGTTGCTCAGGGTGGTCTTGACCTCCTGACCTCAAGAAATCCTCTTATGTAGGCCTCCCATAGTGCTAGGATTATAGTTGTGAGCCACTGAGCATGGCCTAATTAACATCGTTTTCAAACCAGTTTGATAATTAAAAGTGTCTTTTTCTGTTCATTCGTAGCCACAATTGATCATTTGGTTAGAATTTATGCATACTCATTAATACCTACATTAGAGTTATTCTTTCAAATGTGGATTTATAATCTGATCAGTTTATCTTCTTTCTATTACAGAATAGAAACGAGCCCAGAAATAATTTATTTTTAATACATAAGGTATTTTAAAATCCTTTTTTATTTTAAAAACATTTATTATATATTAATAGCTTTAGATTTTTTTTCTCCTAACTGTACTATTGGCATTTGGGCAACCTTGACAATATTGTTAGGAATTTTGGAAGAATTTCAGGGATTTTTACATGTCAGAAATAGTAAAGAAAAATAATTATTTGTGAAGTCTAATAAAAGAATTAAAGGCATTCCTTTCTGAAAATTTGAAACTTGGGTCTTATTGTGAAATTCAGATAAGATTACACATTGGGGCCTAAAAGAAAATTTCTAATATCTGCTAATGCTTAACAACTGAAACACAAGCACAGCCCATGCTCAGGACAATGGAAACACAGTTTAATCAGATTGGCCCAGAGACTTCTTTCCTGTTTTAACTTTCTGTGATCGTATGACTGGGTAAATCAAATTTCTATGCCAACTATAGTCTTGCATGAAGTTAAGCCTTTGCTTTTACTTCAGACTTTTAACACCCTCCCTGCTTTTTGCCTTTGGCACCTGGAATTTCCGTGGTCTACTATATTGAATGAGGCTCTAATTTTGTAACTTGGGAGAGGAAAGGGATATAGCTCTTATTAGCAAACACAAGGTTACAGATAGAAGGCTACTTGGAATCCTATTTGCATAAAAATACCCTATATTCCTCTTGGGAAAAATAATGAAGGTTATTTGGGGGTTGTTGTTCAGTTCTCTGCACAGCCAGGATTAATACTCTTAACAAAAACAAGACACATGAGGTGTGGATGAAAGCCTAGAATTTACTTTAAGAAAATAGCATGAAAAGAAACACACTATGTTCCGAAGCACTTATCATCCCTGGGAAGAAATTCCTTTTAAAAATCATACCATAGATTTGCATAGAGAAAAAAGTTAAATCATAAAGAATAGTCTATTAAAAACTAATGTAAGTAGGAGGTGTTGCTCCATTAAATACTCTAATATTAATCTCGAGAAAAACAATTTTGTAAACAATTTTGGATATACTTCCAAAAAAGTTACTAGAAACTGACGTTGGCAGATTTGACACTTTAGCACGTATCAAGCCTTGTATCAGATTCTGCAGAATATGGTCCTAGTACTATGCTTTTGCCATAACTTCAAATAGAAGGTAATACATGGATGATGATGGCCAATATGTTGCTGCATCTTCGTATTTTAAATTTTCTAATGTACATTTTTCTTCTCATATTTAATTTAAACAATATTCAAGGAATACGATTTTAAAATCCACCCCCAAATACAATAGACTGCCATATATCTAATATGATTGGCATGGATTGCAATATTACTAAGACAGAACACTGGCGAGTCAAAGTCAATTTTAAAGTTAATTTAAAAAATATATTAATTTTCCTACAAAGGGATAAGATAATTCAAATCAGTAATGTGGTGTCATTATCACCATCATTATTATAGGGATAAAGAACTTGGAGTAGATGACAATTTAGGTCATTTCTAGTGGTAATAGCTTTTGGTAGTTGTAACTTTATCATAATGCTATAAATTAGATGAAATACTGTATGCAAAAATGATTTGAAAATTATAGCATTCTGAATAAAAGTACATTTCAGACCACGTGATGTCCAGCCCTTTCTTAGTTGATCAGTTCATTCAAACACTTGGTCAATTCAGTCTCTTAAAACGGTTTTACTTCGTTTTTATAAAAAGGATTGAATGTGTTACTGTGTTGACTGTTTTTGAAAATATTGTTAGCATACTGCAGTAGCATTATTTGGGGGGTCAGAGCTGAGAGACAATGGGCAGAGTGGGATTGAGCTAAGCAGCATCAGCCCACTGAGTTATCTGCTTAGACAAAACTAGCCACAGGTGCTCCTTGACTTACCATGGGGTTACATCCTGATAAACTCATGGCTAATTTGAAAATATTGTCAAACCCTTGTAATTCAGGGGCCATCTGTACTTTACAATGGCTTGAAATAATTGTGAATTTGCTGGTGAATCAAACAGAACAGCACAGTCTTACTGCTTGGGAACAAAAGAGAACGCTGCGGAGGGAGAATGATGGCCCACATCTGCTATGGGCCTTACATTTGGAAATCTGTTTTACTGCCGTATTGCTCAGAGGATCACTTAACTAAACAAACCGTAGCTATCTTTCACTCAGAGGTACATAAACTAACATGACAAAAAGCTATCATTTATTAAGCACCCATTTCGTATCAGACATCTGTTCATGTGTTATTTAATTTATCAGTTTATTTAACAAACGTGTGCCTATGGTATGTGAGGCACTGTTCATGGTGTTAGATATACCGCAATGACTGAAAGAGATGACTTTTTATTCTCATGGAGCTTACTATCTGGGAGAGCTGAGATTTTTTAAAAAGAAAATTATGATAATTTCTGATGTCTTAAGATTACGAGGAAACAATATTGTAATGTTGTAGGATGACTGGGGAAGCTTGGATTAGTGAAATCCGAAAGTTACATTTGAAGAGAGCTAAAGAATGAAGAGCTAGTAGAGCAATCATTGTCTAAAAAAACATAAGAATCCAACTGCATTAGAGTCTCCTGGGGGCTTCCGTAATGGGGGAAGAAAACATGTCATCAGATTTAGTAAACAGAGATCATGGCAAACTCTGGGAAGGTACGATTGCAGTTAAAAGTGTGGAGAACAGAGACATCGAAGAAGGTACAGTTTATAGAAAACGCTTTCAGTTGGTTTTTCTAAAACTGGGATAAAATAGAAGATGAACAGAAACTGGTGTCCAAGAGCTAACTTCTTAATGTTGGGAATTAGAATGTAATGCAAGGCATAATCTTGAAGTAGTAATGATACAGATAAAAAAAATCACTGTAATGGCTTATAATATGTCAGTTATTTCTCCAAGATCTTTCCTGAATACTTTACATTTATCCTCACAACATCCCATCAAATAAGGTACTATAGAGGATTCTGTTTTACTGAGAAGAAAAATGAAATGCAGAAATAAACTCTCAAGGCAGCTATCCTGTGTTTTATACATAGTATGTGGCAGAGTCATGATTTTAACCTGAAGCATTTATACACTCAAATCTCCCTGATTCCAAACGTCCTTTCTTTCTGAAAGCATTTCCATATTTCAAGTTATTTTTAAGAGCCTTGGAAGTACTGCATAATTCTATTAATATAGAACGTATGAGGGACCGGACTGAAGTTTTGTCCATCTGTGACATAATGTGGAATATATTTTATTGAATAAATGAACAAAAGCTGAAAAAAGAAAAAGAAAGTCCTCTTGTAGATCACTGTGAAATCAACAAATCCAAGTTTCTCTAAAGTTACCCAACATTGCATTGGGTTTTGGATGAGGAAAAGTGGAAGTGAGTAAAAAAATTCATTACATAAAAATTGCCACCCCTGATGTACATGACCTGGTTATATTTCAAGAACCCTGCCCAGTCTTTTGAATTGAAAGCACCTCATTTTTCAGTTATGTGCTGTGGCCAAGTTCCAACATTTCTACGTATAAATGTTTGTTTTAGAAAATAAAGACCTTAATAATTCTGCTAGTGGATTTTTGAGAGATAAACTATGCCATAGATGTACATACATTTTCTAGGCTGTAAAGGGCTATACTGCAGTAAGGTATATTACGATGACTTTTGCTATGATTACTGTTGTTATTGTTAGATGCTATGGTATATCAGCCGTTCCTGACTTTTACCTCCTTTATTAAATATTTCTGTTTTCTCTTGTTACAGAAGAAGGAGATAGGGACTAACATTTCCGTAATAAATCAGTTGGATTACTTTGACCTTTTTGTTTATTTTTTCATTCATTCATTTTTCTTTTAATGGATTTAGAGGGCACACGTGCAGTTTTCTTTTATGGACATATTTTATAGAGATGAGATCGGGGCTTTTAGTGTACCCATCACCCAAATAGTGTACATTGAGCGCAACATGTCATTTTCATCCTTTACTCCCTCTCACCTACCCACCTTTGGAGTCTTCAGTGTCTTTTATTCCATTCTCTATGACCAGGCATAATTATAGCTCAGCTCTCATGAGACAGGTGGTATTTCATTTTCTGTTCCTGAGATATTTCATTCAGAGTCATGGACTCCAGTTCCATCCAAAAAGCTACTTTGCCTTCTTTTAGTTTTCCATCAATAGGAGACAAAAGTTGGAGGGCAGGAGTTAAAAGGAAAGGATATTGTATCCCAGCTCTCAACCAGCCAGGACAGTTGTGGAAGGGCTCCGGTTTTCCGCAAAAGCCATAGATCCAACATGCTGCATGACTAGTTCAGGTTTAGGATGAAGGATGGTAACATTCCCTACTTTTTGATTTCCCTAAGCCTGCCCATGCTTTGGTCCTTTCACTAAACACTCTTCAGTTACCCTTTCTGACTATGACAAGTGTTTTTTGCCTAGACTCTTCGTAATAACCTTGTCTGTGAACAACTCTCATTGTAGCTGTTCTCAAGGTCTCCTTCCTGTTTTGGACTTTTAAGTAATTTCTCATTTTCTGCCAATGGGTCTCTTTAAATAACCAGCCTGCACAGAAACATCTTGGCATTTTGAGTGCTGTCTCCATTTAAAAAAAAAAAAAAAAAGAAAAGAAAATCAAAGTCTTATAAAACTGTAAGCCACAACTTTTATAAGCATGAAAAACACAACATTCAAATCATGAAAAACACGAACATTATCAACTATATTACTCAGATGTGTTGAAAATAACCACAAACATTTTGTGCCCTATTTTGTCATATCTTCTAATAAGCAAAAGATTTAAATGTTGATATTAAAATGGCCAGCTTTACCTCAGTGAGTTGTTTTCTAAAACATATTTAATAAACCCTGCTATAAAGTATTCTTCTGTATTTTCTATTAAAAGATTTATGCGTTCATTTATATATTTCTTTAATCTAAATGAAATTAATATTATATTATCTTGTGGCATAGGGGCCAAGTGTCATTTTTGTTCACAGTAATTACCGGCTTTCCTATATTATTTATTTAATAGCTTATTTCTCCCCATATGTATGCAAAACCAGCTCTATCATAAGCTGAATTTTTCATATATGCCTATTCTTTCTATTGGTTAATTTTCTATTCTTACATGAACATCACCATCTTAAGGTAAATTTATAACAGATCTAGATAACTGTTTGAACATATTTACTATGCCTTGTTTTCCTTGAGAATACCTTATTAATTCATGAAATTTTAGATCTCCATCCAAATTTTAGATTTAGACTGTCAATCACTAAATTTTGGGAGAATTGACATCATTGTGATACTAAAACATTTAAAACCCACCATTTATATAAGACTTTTGAATACTCTTTAAAAATTTTCTGAGTCTTCCAAGTGTTTCTATATCTAGATATTACCTTATTTTGCTAATGCAATCTCTAGGTTTGAAAAATTATATACTCTATTAATGTACTTGGGTATTTATTTGATAAGTCTTCTCATTAAATCTAATAATTTATTAGTAGCTTCTCTTGTATTTTCTATGAACATTGTTTCTGTATTTTCCTACCTAAATAATAATATCAGCACAGATAATATATGTTTTTCAGAATTCTAGAAATTTTCAAATGAATAAATACATGATTTAATTCCATTTAAACCCTCCACTTTGATTTCTTCTTTGACCAATGAATTATTTAGAGCTTTTAAAATATTGTTATTGTGGCAACTTACTTCTGATTTTACACCCTTTCTTTGATTATGTTTTCAATATTGAATATTTAAACATATATCAGTAATGGTCTAATCAAGAGACAAGAACCATCAATTATTTGGTAGAGAAAACTTCAATATAAAGAAATACTTAGTACAAAGTGTCTAATACCCAAAAGAGGGCTTCAGCAGCAAGGTTTTGTCTGACTTTCTTCTGTCCTCCTGTTTCTCCTGTCCTTCATGTTCTACCCTGAGATTAGCCATAGGAACTGAAATATTTCTTTCCCAAATAGAGTCATAGAAACTAGAACCCTTTTTCCTCAAAGCCAGCCATAAAGCCTAAAACTATTGCTCTGAATTTGGCTCCATCCTTCTGTGTGGATTCTAGCCATAATGAAATTATCTGACCTACCTTGTTTAATTGGAGGTCACAAGACCCCCTTGCCAAAGAGGTAGCTGTCCCACAGCCAGAGGGACGGAATGGCGCCCAGAGAAGACAAAAGGAATCTAGACAGGCTTTGCTGGGCTGGGTGGCCCCACTCAGCCTCTCCGCATTGGCTCACACCTTCGTGTCTTTTCACATTTCTACATGGTTACCCATACTTAGTTAAATCTAAGTATGAGAATGAATTGATTTTTCAGTGAAACTTCAGAGGGCAAAGGGCTTGGCCCTATAATAGCATCATGTATAATCCTGAGGACCAACTTAAGAGCTTCCATTCTTTTCATAAACTAACTTTTCTCCTTTTATCAGGTCACCAAATAGTGAAGATTCTAGACTCATCCAATCCACTTTCACATTGTCACATACGTGATAGTTTAGAAATGCAAGTTTGATCACTTTTCCCCACTACTTATAATATTTCAATGCTCGATTCCCTTGAGGATAGAGATCTTTAATCTGTCATAAAAGAATCTGCAGTATCCTGCGAATCCCAGTTTATTATCTACTCCCTGTCTGTCCTACCCTGTTCATTATGGCAATGAACTAACGCACAGTGGGCCCCCTTCTGTGTGTAAGATTTTAAAAATATTTTGGTTCTTTGCACTGATGCACTCAGCATGGGTCAGTTTTACTCTTTTCCCCTACTTTTCTGTTTAATTCACTCTTGACCTTAAAACTCATATTATTTATGATATCAAGTCAGAAATCTTTCTTCTCTTTCTTCTAGTATGGGCATTAAATGTTCTCTTCTTAGCATCACCGTCACACCTGTATCGTATAATTTATTATACTGCATTATGTTACTAACTCTAATTTACAGGTAAATAAAGCTAAGAATCAGAAAAATTAGGCTATTGACTCAAGGTTTTATGTATAGTAAGTTACAATTGTAATGCCTAGAGTTCTGATCTTCTAACTATGCTATTTGAGAGACAGATATAATTCAAATCATAATATGCATAATGGTGAAGTAATTATAAGGGACATTTTCAGCTTGGAATTGCAAATGTTTTAAAAAGAAGTAAAATGTTTTTTAAAAAGAATAAAATTTTACTCAGAAACTCAATATGGAAATTCTGCACTTCTCCCAGCTTCCTGGGTATATCAGTTTGAAAAAAAAAAAAAGGCTGTTCTATTTGTTTTTCTTGTGGGTATCAGAAACAATAAAACCCAAATGCCTAACAAATCATTTGTGAGATAATGGCAGTGAGGTAGACAGCTTAAGAAAAACAGGAAACAATCCCCATGGGACTTTAAATATTAATCAAAACAAGTTTTCCTTAGGAAGACTTATGGTGAAGCTAAGATCAACAAAATGAGTCATATCCAGTTCAGAATGAGCCGAGGGTAAGAGAGAGGAAAGTTAGGATTCATTCTACTACTGGGAGAAAGGTTATGCAATTATAACAAAAATGAATTACACAAAGCATAAGTGAAACATGTGATATACCCTCATCAAAGACCTAACAATTTTTAAATTCCATGATTTTTCTTCATCATATTTATTGCATCCTTGAAGGATTATTTGTTCATGTACTTGAAGCCAGTAAAAACAAGTGATCATTTATCCAGAGTCCTGATTTTGAAACCACATTATTTTTCTTCTCTTTGGGGGGTGAGAACATTTTATTTTCTAATGTTTAAGAGGTTAAGATTTATGGTTACATACAACTTCAACTCACGGCCCTTCTATTTACCAACTGGTGAGCTTGAGCAACTTAACTAAGATTGCTTCCTTGCTTCTGTATAGGCAAATAATAGTATCTATACAATATTTGAATAGCATCGGATGAATTAAAGTAAATATCAATTTCAAAGTGATAAAGAAGAGACAAAAATTCAAACTAGCTTATAAAAAAGGAAAATTTTTTATTGGTCTTCATAACTCCCAAGTATAACAATAGCTCCATTTCAAGTGATGCTTGATCAAGCCTTCAGTTAAAGTTACTAACTATACAATCTACATAGTCTAGCTCATTTCCCTTCTGCCAGTAACATTCACAGCCTTTCCTTGTATTGTCACGTCAAGATACCCTTGAAGATGGTCATATCCTTTCCCATTCATCTTGTAAGAAGCTCAATAAGAAAAGATAGCTTCTGGTTTTTGGTATGTCAAGCCAAAGTCATAAATTCACATTGATTGAATTGTCTTAGATTATATACTGCCCTTAGAGCTATTCTCCATGACTGAGGGAATGCAATAAGGTGATTGGCTTGGGTCTGAATCACATTCTTCATTCCTGAGAGCCGGGGGGTGAGCACCATCCCTCCTAGACATCACAAACTGAGAGTCTGGAATGAATCTCTGAATAGAGCTTAGTGAGCAAAGGTAGCATTTCTAGAAGAAAGTTAATGAATGCCTGGGTGAGGCTGGTGAAAAATGAAAAATCTACCATCTTCTATAAAGAGGTTAACTCTAACTGCATATGTGACAGGTCTGAATCTGTGATGATATCAAATAACAACCAATAAAACAAATGAACAAATAAAAACTCTTATCTTTATTTGTAACATTGCATCCTCCCTGAGCTTTCTAATTTCATGAGTAGTTATAAGTGGCAGACTTTGTTAGTTTTTTTTTTTTTTTTTTTGCAGTGAAATAAAATGTTCATTAAGCAACTAAACCATAGTTATTTCAACCCTGAAGTGCCTCTGTTGATCTGATGTCAGGTTTCTGCTGTTGGAGTACCATCCCCTCTCGGCTTTTGTGACCAGACTGCAGAAGAGAAGCAAGGCTTGATCATCAAGGCCAAGGCCTCGGTAAAACAGAAAGATTCTCAGTAGGTGGCAAATAACTCTGGTAATTTTTTCCTTTTATTTTTATTTCTTTTCTTTTCTTTCTTTCTTTTTTTTTTTTGCAGATAAACTTGAGCAGATTCTCTTGCCCATTTTCCTTTAAGTGAATACCTGGCCTTCCAGTGGGGAGGTCCCCATGCAGAGCCAAATCACCTGGATGCAGCAGGTGCAAGCTCCTGAGGCTGGAGTTCAGGAGCCTCCAGATTCAGAAGTGTTCCAGGGCCCTGCTCAGTACAAGGCAGATCAAGTGAGATATGACATGTATGTGTTTGCTAGTTTTGAGTAGACGTTCATAAACATTTTTCTTGTGGTTGGTAGGGTAGCATTTCTGATTATCTTCCTTAAACAATGAATACGATCAAATATAAAATATAAATAAAAATTAAAAAAAACTTCTTTTCTAATATGTTGGAAATAATATATTACTCTTCTAAATTATATTGGATAGGGTACCTAAAGAAGATGAAACAAGGAATTGCCAGGGTTTGATAGCAGGATCATTCATAAATGATGTTCAACTGAATGACAGGAAAAAGAGACCATTGGTCATTTGAGGATCAATCAAATGTGGGAGCAAGTGGCTTGTCTATGCCACAAGGCATCAGCCCCTCAAACAAGGGAAAGATAAGCAGTCCTGTGAAGATGGCGGCACGTGGTCCCTGATCTGTCTGTGAAGGGCAGTTGCTGAGAAGCTAATTCTTCACTGAACTGCCTTTTGTAGCATCATTCACATCAATTTGTTGTGGCTTTAGAGAAAATTTTACTGTTTGGCTTAGATTACACCCACTGCTAAGTATTTTAATTTAGTGATGTAGCTTGGACTCACATTACTAGAGACATGGTTTCTCCAACTCAATCACTTCAATTTTTATCCCAAAGACCCAGTGTCAGCGCCTCGCAAGACTGCTGTGAAGTGCAAGTAATACACAACAGTATATGTTAATGGAAATCATTTAAATGTCTCTTGGTTTATGACAGAACAGACATGGTAAATTTGTGGTTCTAAATCCATGATGTTCTGGGAACACAGAATGAATAGAGACTGTTGTGTAAATAAGTTGGTGGGCACTGGGCAAGTAGCAGAGCTGGTGAGAGACTTAGCTCTGGAATATCTGTAGTTTAAGCACAGTACTGCTAAAAATGGAATCTCAAGTACACTAGCACAAGTCCACACACAACAAAGAGAAATCATTGAGACCTAAATGGAAAAAAGTGATCTTATGGAAATAATGTAATTTTTGAGAGTTTTCATGTTTCTTACTTTTGGTAATAGAAAAAAAAAGCGAGAAACATTTTGTAAACTTGCAAATAATTTGGGATGATGGATTCTATTTTTGGACCATCTTGAAAAATACAACTTATCCTCTCTTGGCTAACATATAACTTCTATGGGAGAAGGTATATCATGATTCAAGCAGAAAAGATACATGGCAGGAAGTCTTGTTATTTTCTTTTTTTTTTATTAAATCATAACTGTATACATTGATTTGATCATGGGGCATCATACACTCGCTTCATAGACCATTTGACACATTTTCATCACAATGGTTAACATAGCCTTCCTGGCATTATCTCAGTTACTGTGCCAAAACATTTACATTCTACATTTACCAAGTTTCGCAAATACCCCTGTAAGATGCACCACAGGTATGATCCCACCGTAGTTCCTTATGTATGTTCATTAAATTCTGAGCACAAATTGAACCACCATACAATACCATCTGGTTATATCTGCAAAGCACACATTATCCTTTTCACCTGCAGTCCTTGCCCTAATTTCTTGGCTGCTCTGGAGGGTGGGGACAGTCACTCCTCAGGCATTCCTCTGAGAAAAGGGGCAAATGGTTCTTAATACCTTTTTGTTCAGAAGACTTTTACCAAATCCTGTTCCTCTGGAAAAACAGTATGAAATATTAATGTCTTTTTCAGAAATATAAATATTTCTGTAATGATTGTTTAGATTGGACAACGTCAACACCAAGTTTTAACTTTGTAAATCTAGATGTGATTGTAAGTTTATAGAAATCTATTCTATCTAATGAGGATTTCACTGTTCTAGGTCACCGAGGAATGATTTGGAGGAATAATTTCTTTTGGTACTGGGATGGTACTCAGGATGAAGGGAAGGAGAAAATTAACCTCATGTGGGTGAACATTGTTCACAAAGGGAGTAATTTGGTTATTTCAGTTCCCTGCAGGATCAGCCTAAGTAGAAGAGGCTATCTCATGGATGTATTAATTAGTATCAGCAAAGGGCATGGAGGAAAACTGTTGAAGTTAAATTAGAATTCTGTGATTCAGCCTGGCCAATTAAAACCCATTATCGTATTACCTTGCACTTTCACTAAAGCTTGTTTTTAAATATATTAAACTATCCTTTGAGCATTAACTAAAGCACACTGAGGACTCGCTCAACAGATACCATTTTTTTAAAGGCCAGGACTGTTATTTTCATATAAGACACAGCAAACGGCAAGAACCAAGCCTGTTGTCTCTTGCTTCTGGGTGACTCATACACAAGAGTAGGAATGTGACACTCAGCTATGGTTTTGGTCTGAGTCTTTGGACATCAGAACTCTAATGACCACTGTCTTCTATCCTGGTCTTGCTTCCCGACATTGAAAAAAAGTTTCCAAGCATGCTGTTCAGTCATAATTACTATCTGATCCATTAAAACCACCAGTCTTTTAAAAGCTATTAAATATATTCTTGCTTTACCTTAATTTTAAGTGACTGCTTTTTAATCTGTTTTCAGAACATGCTGTGAGATTGAACTTGTATAGGTCAAACTGCATCAAGGAGGTGTTACAGCACCAAGACCCTCTGCCCTCACACCTTGTCCTCCCTGCTTCCTCTCTGGCCACCCACAGTGTCAGGCAGGTGACCACATCCTTTCCTTGCGGAACTCTTACCTCAACTCTGAATGGGGAGAAAGCACATAAGAAAGATGAAAAGTGATTCTGACATTTTACCCAGATGTTGATTAACAGCTACAGACAGTACAAATAAAAAACGTTTAATCACAGTTTTAGAGGAACAGTATAAATATTACACCATCTGACATTTGGAAAAGGAAAAAAAAATGACCTTTGCAATGTGCAAGTCTTGCCTTTATCAAAAAAGCAACACCTCTTCCATGCCTTGTGTGTTGGCTGTGGTCCAAAATAACTTTTTCCATCTCCGTACAAATACTGGAGTTTCATTTTTTTAGCAACCCGTTTTAAAGACAGGATTGTGTCAAATGTCTGTAATTAAACAGTTTTATATAGTCAATTAAGAGTCCCATCTAATGTCCTGAGAAAAATTTTTTTGCAAAAAATCTATTACACATTATTTTTCCAATGTGAAAAAAGTAAATGAATCAATACATATATTTGATATATATTTGAATCAATGTATATATATTTGATATATATTTGACCTCTCAGATAGACTACTGTGACAAAGCTTTATATTGGAACGGTTTAAAAATAATTTTAAATATTCTAAAAGCAAACAAAATAAAACTTTTCAGAGTTTTACTACCACATCCATCATTCTTTATACCTGTAATTGATGACTTCTTCAAGCATCTTAAAGTCTTGATTTCCTCTCATAGACTCATTAATGAAAAATGAAAGAAGTGATATTTTATTGTTTTATATCAATGTATATAAGATTGGTAAGATTGATATATTGTTTTATATCAATGTATTATTATAAGATTCAGTCTTACAATAAACTGTAACACACTGTTCAATGTGTAAACCATGCCCATTAAAAAAATAATATTGTGCATTTATTTGTAGAATTGTGCATAGAACCTTTTTTAACCATCTGCCTCTCTAGAAGTTCAGTCAAATGTGAATGGAACCCTTCCCTAACCAACTCCCAGTTTTTAAACTTACTTTTTCAGAACATTTTTTAAAATAAAAATATTTCAAGATGGGTAAGTGGAATATGATGCATATATTCTCCCTGAGTGAACACTTCCTAGTGTTAATCTTATTAAAAAATCACTTTGAAAATAACACGTGACTCTGAATCTCTGCAAGAGAGATTTTCCTGAGCTTTGGTCAAGGGTGAACCAAACACCAGTCTCATTAGATTTGTGTCATTAAGTTGCTAAAAGATAGCAAATGTGAACAGTTCTATTAGGACAACTTTAAAATTAGATGTTTCTACTACTCTAAAGTAAAATAAAAGATATATGTATATATTATATAATTATGTATATAATCACACATATATTATACATATGTATAATCATACATACATATATATATAATTATATATGTATGATTTTATTCAAGTACCCGTTTTTGTTTTTTCTGTATGCCCTGACTGGACATGGAGCTGAGAGTGGCTTTGAGACGGAAATCCCTGCATGTGAGTGTGTTAGGATTATTGATCATTCATGGGCTTGACAGGGATGCTCATCCCCCCACATCCCTTCTCACCGTTTCCTTCCTATTTACTCGTCCCTCCACTCCCATGCCAGTCACTGCACAGGGGTGGGCTTGTCACATGTAGGACAACATACAAAAGGAAATGGAGGAAGATGAATATTACAGTCATGATTTAAAGGGGAGTATTTCTTTTCTTTTATGTACTTCACCCAGAATATTGACCCGAGGTAGGATTCTATTATTCTAACCTATCAATCTTGCTTGTCATGACAACTGCACTCTTTTTTGTGTTTCTCACATGAGGGGACTGCTCCCCTCTTTTCTCTGTCACCCCACAACTGATGCTTCTTAGAGAATAGAAATGGCTAATCATGGGTGGTAACACGGCACAAGAGTTATGAAGGTGCTTCGAGCAAAATCAAAGGAGCAGGAGCTTCGTTATTGGGGGACAGATTTTCTCTGGAACTTACAGTATATGAGACTGGGGAAAGTGATGGCCCTGTCTGTGGAAGGCTGGTGATTGTATTATCAGAGCTGTGATGTTGGGGTCGGTGGTTTGAAGACCCTCAACCCCAGACCACTCTGAGGAGTTGCCCAGAGCAGAAGCCATCTGCTGCTGAGAGCGAGCCTGTTTGTTTTCCACTTGAATAGAATCGTAAAGTACAGAAATCTCATAAGAAACTTGGGTCTCACAAGGTTTCAAGCCAAATTTTGCAGATCCAGGAGTGAGGTCAACCAAACTTGACAAAATTGTGTGCCTTGCGTTTTTTTCCCTCTCTCTACAAATGAACCAGCATGGGGAGTCAATCTCATCTCATTTGACCAGATCCTCCTCATTAGCAAGAACCATAATCAAAGCTATTTAAGACTTTCTGCCAAAGGTGGGAAACACCATCTAGCTCCTTTTCTACTTCACTCTTGCCTGCCTCTTGATCTCGTAGAGTCTAAACACTCCTTGGTATGAATTCTCTTTCTCTCCACTCTCCTGAACCACACTAAAATGGCCTGCAGCTCCTCAGTACCTTGCCAGGTTCTTGGAAAAGGTGTCACGTAGTAGTTGACACTGGCCCTGTTATGTAGCATGATCACTGTCCTACTCTGTGGCAAAGGGCAAGTATTCCAGAGAATAGCCGACCTAGCACACGATGTACAATAGAGACAGTTGGTTTTCTCTATTAGTGGGGTGTTTCAAATTATTCCTTTTGTCTTTCATTAAACTGCATTTGATTCCTTTCTCTCTATTTTTAAAATGTCTAATTAGATATTTAAATTCTGCATTTATCCTGAAATTATTCATGCATTTTTGTCTCAGCCAAAATACTCGTTATTTTGGAGTTAGACACTCTAAATACTGAAGCATTTCTCTCTTTCCATTTGGAACTTTCTGTGACATAATCATTGTGTTTGATGGATCAAAATGTTTTATTTAGTTATACTGAACATGTCAGGATTTTTTCCCTCCACCGTGCTGCCATATTTTCCCTCGTCTGTTGCATAAGTAGAACTATGCAAGTGTAGGTCAATAAACAACATAGTGCTTGCCAGGTACTAGCCGTTGTTTTAAGCCCTTTGATGTGTATTTAATCATGTAATCCTCCTAACAACCTAATAGCTAGGTACTAAAGTTATCTTCCACTTGGAGACTGAGTACTTTGACCAAGGTCACAAACTACCAAGTGGCAAGAATTCAAATCCAACCAGCTCAGCTACAGAATCTATGTCTTTCACCACTATACCAGGCTGTCTCTCAGGCCTCCTAATTTCTTTCAGAAATAATTTGTCATAGTCTGCTGTAAATTGTCCTTGGAGACATAGTGGTTTGTATGAAACCTGCTGAAGAAGTCTACAACCTTCTCCTGTTCTCTTAATGGCTCACTGTTCTGGAGCTGCTTTGTGTTCAGTTAAGGAAGTGTCTTAAAATGATCTAGTGCTAAAGGAAAGTTCTTGTCGCAAACACATTCCACTAAAATACACACAGACCACTTCCGCTTTCACAACAAGGCAATGGGACTTATTTTTTCCAGATCCCTTTAGATAAGCATAAAACCCATCAAGACAAGAGTAAATTGATTGACTCAAAAGTGGTGTGCATTGGAAAGAGAGGAGGAAAGAAGTTGGGACTGGATGGTCTTCATTCAGATAATTTCTGAGGCCTTTGTCATTACGGAAAGTATGTGAGTGAGGAAGGAATTTCAGATGGGGAGGCTGAAATCCAAGTTGAGTTCTGACTTTTGTGACTGTCCTTAGTGTGTTCTTCAGTAACGATAATAAATGGCTACTGGATATGTTGTGATTTCACAATGGACACTTGCTTTGGATCTGTTGGTCGAGTCCCCCATCTGGTGGCTGAAATCTGACATCAGCTCTGCTGGGCGGCCACAAGTAGGGTTTCTTGAACCTGAGGCTTTCAGAATAGGCTCTCTTTTATTTAAAATTTATCTTTAGACATATTTATTCAATATTGCCTTCCTGTTATGACCAAGGGAATCATTACTCCGTAAAAGATTGAAACTTTACATGACTTACACTATATTACTGAGCTCTCTTCACAAATGTTTCTTAAATTGTGGTCTAAGACCAACTCATCAATTGGATGTCTTATAAAGTACAGATTTTTGAGCCTCATCCTAGACCTACTTAGATTCAAGAACCTATATGTGAAATGATTATCTCAGGTAGGTTTTTCACATAAAATACTAGAGTGTTTGGGGGAAATGGTCTTAAGCACTTTAGCTACATTATTAATATTAATCTTAGGTAGGGGAGAAATTTTAAAATGCTTAACAAAAGTCATTATAAAATTATCACTAAAGAGATTTTCTGTTCTGAAAATGATCCTGTAAATAAGATTATTTTCTGTACCTGCCCATGGCCATCAAAGCTTCCCCAATCTGAAATAATTCCTTCCATATACCACAAACAATTCTGAAGATAAACTATAAAACTATTAATTTATATATACACGTATGTGTGTATATGTACATAAGTGCATGAATGTGTATATATTATACATACAGCATAGAGTAAGTTTATCCCACGTTTATTAACAAATCACGTGACCTTTTGTTCTGAATAATTACTTCTTATTTACTGTGACTGTCAACTGGCACTGTTCTTTGCAGAGGCTGGCACTAATTTGTTGAACCCCGCACATAGCTTACAATGCAAACCCTAAAGGTTGAGAACTATCATTCAAAACATCTTTTGAGTGTATAGACAGACCATGGCAGTCTTTCTCTCATCTTCTCTCACTGGACAAAGGATCTCAGCTAGACTTAGCTGGAAGTCTTTCCTTGTTTCTTGTATATGACTTAATTACAAACAGAAGATACTTTATCAGCGATGAAAACACATTCACATTGATAGCAATTCTAAAAGGGAGGGTTTCTATTACCAGGTGGTTCTACTTGCCTCACAAAATGATGCAAAAGAATAATACAAAGATGCCTTCACTTTAACAACACCAAAAATAATAGGACTCCACTTGCCTGCAGAGTTACATATTCTGTCTTTATTTCTATTGCTTGCTGGTCTACCTCCAGCATTCCTTAAAGACTTTGCCAAATAACTTTTTGAGTCATCTTGGCAAATGCTTCTGTGCTGGAGGTAGGTGTTTCCAGCTTTTTCTGATCTGCAGACACCACACGGCATCACATCATGACATTGTCCCCCATTGCTTAGTTTTCCTTTTCATACATATAATGGGAAACATAACTCAGGAACAGGGCATTGGAAATGAAAGTTTCTAAAGATCAGTATTCAGAGGATATGTTGTGATGTTGTGGTCAAAGCTAAGGAAACTAATAAAACACAGAGTAATCTTGAAATGAATGTTCATTTCAATTGAATTTTTTAAAAGTTGGCTCCCAAAGCTATGACCTATCAGCTGAAATTTACTGGCTACATCTTCTAAAAGGGTAAACAATATATAAAGATGAAATTGTATTATTGAGATGCTCCTCGACTATGAGCTTCTTGAAAGATTTTAATGTTTTTCTTTGTTGCCCGTCTAGTGGAACACAATGTCTAGATCTCAGCCTACATAAGCAGAAAAATGAGTTTGTAAAGTAGTTCTAATAATCATTGTGTGTTTGGCTATGTTACATCAGTTTTCTCATGCACAAAATAAGAACAATTACACTGCGTAGTTCTTACCTGGAACTACAAGCATTACATGAGCCAAAGAATATGGAACATGGCATTTTTCTTAAAATGTTTTAAAGTCTCAATATTAATCATTGTTAATAATCAGTAGAATGAATGATATTAATATTTGAATTAAGATATACTCTCTAATCTCTTTTGGCTTGGTTTTTCTCCAACTATATTCTTTTCCTCACTCTGATCTCTCTGATTGAAATGCCCTTTGTAAACAATTTACTAGTACCTGCCCCCCTCCACCACACACACACAGAAAGATTCTTACTTGTTGAAACATAGAGGATGAGGACAAGAATATAAGAAAAATTACATTCTCAGAGATTTGAACTCTGCAGTCAACATATAACACATGACGATAGAGAAAGCTATCGTGAAGGTTCCTGGGTCAGCCATACTTGACCTTATCTTAGTAATTCTTAGAAGGGAGCAATTTTGTCCTAAAGGTAACAATTTGGCAAAGGGAGACATTTGTGGTTCTCACAATACAATGTGGAATTACTTGCATCTAATAAAGTTCAGAGATATCGGTAAACCACCTACAATGCACAGGCAAGCCCGCCAGCAAATAAACACCCAGGACCAACATCAGTAGTGCTGAGAATGAGAAACTTTGTCCTAACCAGATAAAATACAAATATCCCCAAAGAAAGAATACATTATGAATTAAAATTTACAAACTCTGGAAACATCTCAAAAAGGAATCACAAAGGCAAATGTTTTCAGTGTCCAGCCAGTTATCAGCCCTGGTGAAAGCTCGCCTGCTGGGCCAACAAGTCGACTTCTGCAACTTGCTGAAAATCACGCTACTCTCCTGAAGGGGGAGATATCATTTGGATTCTAAAATGGCTTTCCCCCCCAATTTTATATTCGTCAAGAAATCTACCAATTTGTCTTCAATTGATGCTGAAAAAGGTGACTAAAGATTTTGCTCCATGGGACAAATGAGATTGTTTGATGCAGGTTGATAATCCCAATTGAAACAGCCATCTGATTTTCTTAATTTACAAATCTGAATGGCACACCCCTGGGCTACTGTCAAGTAACCAAGATCAACACTGAGCCCGTAGTCAGCCTAGGAGGATGTGCACCACTAATCCCATTTCCTTAACAGATACAGAGCTATTCAGGTTGTCTATTTCTTCTCGAATGAACTTAGGTTGTTTGTGTCTTAGGATGAATTAGACTATTCACAGAAGGTGGCACATATATTGCCACAAATGTATTCAAAATACCCCTGTCCTATCCTTTTCAATATCCATAGATTCTGCAGTGACATTACCTTTCACATTTAAATATTTTAATATTTATCTTTCTTTCCTTTTTTTTTCTTGATCACTCTAACTGGAGTTTATCAATTTTATTGATCTTCTCAAAGAACCAGCTTTTGGTTTTATGATTTTATGCATTTTTTTTTGTGTGTGTGTGTGCGTGTGTTTTCTTTTATTGATTTCCACATTGGCCTTTATTTTCTTTTTCCACTCACTTTGAATGTAAAGTGCTTTTCTGTATCTAAAGGTAAAAAATTAAATTGTTAAGTTGATAACTGTTCTTCTTTTCCATTATAAGAATTAAAGAATATAAAATTTAGTTAAGTACCAGGTTAGTGGCATCCGACAAATATTGCTATATTGTGTTTTCATTTTCATTCGAACAAAAATCATTTTAAATTTCCTTTTGACTTATGTGTCTAGTAATTTAGCAGGTATTGAATTTGCAAATAGGTATTTATTAGAGATCTTCCATCTTTGGTTTCTAAATTCTTTCATTTTTTAAACACAGAATGTACTTTCCGTGACTTGAATGTTTTAAAACTTCTTAAGACTTCATTTGTGGTTTAGGCTATAGTCTATCTTGGTAAATGTTCTGTGTTCTGGCAAAAATATATCTTTTGTTATTATTGAATGGGGTGTTGTATAAATGTCTGCTGGGTAAGATAGAAGATAATTTTATTCACGAGTCACTAGGCAATACTGAACTTGTCAAGGCAAATATGGAATTCTAGGGTCCTCTCTGGAAGCCATCTAGCTTTCTCCAGCCAAACTCTTTTTTAAAATTGTTCAAAATTTTAAAAACTTCTAGTCTGGTCTTTCATTTGATTCAACCAAATGTTAACTATTTCATGAAGTCTTTTCTGATTTCCTATAGAGAGATGATAGTATTGTTTATATTGTCAGTACATTAATGGTGCATGTTAATATTCATATTCCTCTGTATCTTGAGAGTAAAGACTATTTCCTATGCACCTGCATATTCCTAGTAGCCAGGAGAGAACTTGGAGTATTACAGGTGTTCAAAATGTTGCCAAGTCGAATTGTTGTCTTTCAGAGCCCTTGTGTTTATCATAATATTCAATAGCAGTTGCATAAAAGTTTACCTCCTTTTGAATAAACAGATTCTTTAAAAATTATTCCAAAACAAGTGACCATCCAACATTACCTCAGATACCTCTAATCCTCTGCAGCTTGCTGTTTCTGGAATTTAACTCAGTCTGTGTTTGAAAAGTTCCATTAAAAATTCTTTCTTATGTTATATTAAAATCTGCCTTGCTGTTACTTTTATCCAGGAGAAAAAGTACCTTTACAATGTTTCTTTCTCAGTATTCTTTAACTGTTCCTTTTTCATGCTGAGAATGTACAATTCCTTTATTTATTTCTTTTTTAGGACATGGATTAGTGACCATTCTCCACGGCAGTTCTTGCAGACCCTGTGTGCAGGCATGCTCCAGGTTGTCAAGGTATATTACGTAGTACCCAGAGGTGCATGTCAGTGGTTCTCCACATCTGCTCTGATGGTAAGTTCCCTTGTTCTGAAATTATGGTTTCATCCTGTAGTTATAGAAAGAACCAGTGAGGGGAGGGATGAGGACATCAGAGGGTGTCTACCTCCTTAGCTCCCATCCAGGGGTACAATACACTTGTTTACAGATGGTTCAGTGCACAAGGATGCCTAAGTGGAGGATAAAATCAAATGTTCATTCTGTTGGCCAAAACTACTTCTCTGATGCAAGGCTGTCTCTGTTCAGCATAAGGAATGCTTTCCTGTAAGTTGAACCAGGCTATGCCTTTAAGGCTTTTGTTTATCCAGAGAGAGATACCTTGTCTAATTATCACCACAGTGTTGTGTGCTCCAGTGGCAGCCACCTTCTCAGCCACCCTTTTATATCACAGATGACAAAAAAAGTACTGAATAATTGTCACAAAATGCACTGTGGCAAGACACATTCTGAGTAAAATCTCTCATTGAAGTTTTTGCCTAGATTTGCTCCTAGATTTGCTCCCATCTTGCTTTCATCAGATGTTTTAGATTTTGCTTCCTATGATACAGGTCTAATGCTGTAACATCACCTCCCATCCTGATAACTTGAATTGTTATTAAAGTTGTCAGATGGAAAAGTGGAGAACACAGATATTATAGGAATAAAGAGTGCACAGAATCACTTGAGGCAGTTTGATTCATTGTTGTGGTTAAATTCATATTTCATTTAGAGACAGCGTTACCATTGCTAGGTTAGTAAAGACCAAGCGTGTACTATCATGATTTTTCACCACAAGGTTTATAGAAATGACGGAATGAAAGCAGACATCACATGATACTCAACCAAGAAGTTACAAAATGAAATATATTAAAAATTAATTTTCTGAGTTCCATTGTATTTGCCATGTTAACCTTATGCATTATTTCATTTTCTTTCTGCTATAAAATTCATTAATTTTAATCCAGGATTAATAAGATAAGGACAGCAGAATTGGTTTTCCATGGCATCTTCCATACTCGCAGTATCCTAATGTGAGTGATAAATAATGAATGAGGCAACGTTGGGTGGTGGTGGTGGGGGTAGGGCTCTAGGCAAACAGGGGAGCCATTGTATAAACTGGTGGTAACTCTCAAAAAAGATAAATGTGAAACAGAAAGCCATTTCATGTCCTGTCTTTCCTTCCTCTACCTTTTGGTGCAACTTTTAAGTACCTTATTATCTAGGTGTAAATTTTGTGTCTAAAAAGAGGGATCAGATTACAACTATTAGAAAGCTCATTAATCAGGGTTGTATTTATAAATAATGATGATTGTTTAATAGCCTAAATGAAGCTCCTGGGCTCTTTTGCTTCTACAACTCCTGCTTTTGTAAGACATTTTAGCTGAGTCTGGAACCCCTACTAAGCAGTTCAAGATGGAGTATGGAGATTTGTGAAGTTCAAGGTTATTGCCTTTTACTGCAGTCAGTAATGTATAGAGTAAACTAAAATGAGTTTGCCCCAAACTACTTTTATTTTAGCTGAAAACAAAACGTAAGCTAACCGAAATGAGAAAATGACTCTATGAATAGAAGTTTCCCACTGACAGGGCTTAGTCTATCTTTTTTTTTTCTAGCTAAAACATAAAGATATGATTATTTGTGGGAATACGGCAGTAGCTTGATGAATGAGGGCAGCAGTCATGAACTTGGAAGAGGAAAATTTCTTTATAACCTAAATACCCTAAAAATGTTAAATCTACTCTTTTAGAAGTAATTGTATTAGCTAAAGAAGTTTAATTTGCCATTTCTTCTTCTTTAGAAAAGTACCTCAATTGCTTGGAGGCTGGATATTGTTTCAAAGCAGAAAAAATATACTGTATTTGTGTTGAGGGGAAGTGTTAGGAGAATGTTTCTCCACATTTTTATGTTAAGTTAGAACGTTAATGCATTAGCATTATATAATATATTTTTAATTTATTAAAATAATTTACCGTATCTCCCAAGGGTCTTAACTGAAGGACAAATTGAATTCAAAAGGAATACTGGGCATGCTGGTTGACATTGGGAAGGAGAAACTAGTCTGGGCCAGGCTTGGATGACATTTGAGTCATTGAAAGGATCTTCAGTCTAAGGAATTTGCATTGCAGTCAAAAGAAGGAGGCAAAATGGGTTGTAGATGGAACATCTCGGAGTATGTCCAAGGGATAAATAAGAAGTCAAGAGAAAAAAACTGTCTAAGAATTCCAAAGCTGATGTCAGAACGAGGTCGTGAGGCAGCCCAAGTGGCAGAAACGCAAACAGTAATTAGAGTATGTGGGTGTGGTGACTGTGGTGTGATGATGATGTGGGGTTGACATACTCTTTCTGCAGAAAGGCACCGAGAGTAAATATGTTATGCCTTGGGGATCATGTAGTTTCTGTGGCCTCTACTCAAGTCTGCTTCTTCCTGTCCTGTGAGTGAATGAAGCCCCAGAAAGATCAATGAATGAGTGTGGCTGTGTGACACGTACAATGACACTCTTCTTCCATAAACAGAAGGTGATCTGGATTTGGCCCATGGGCTATGAATTTCCAACCTTTGATATGAACAACAGTGCTGGTTTAAAGCAAGCTAGAGTTGAACAGAAATCACTGTGTAAAGGCACATGTGCAGTTGTAGAGGCTGCTAGAGCCTGGGTGCTCCTCAGAAGGCAGTGCTGCTTAAAGGCCTAGATTGGGAGTGATCATTAGAAAACGGAGGCCTGGGATGGTCTCTGGGTACCACAGACAAGGGATAAAAAGAGGTACAAGATTGAAGAATTGCAAACAGAAAATATGCTTATGTTAAAGCTTTGTTTCTCGTTTTATGGTTATTTATCAAGACAGGCTTTTTTTTTTTTTTTTTTTTTTATTGTTGGGGATTCATTGAGGGTACAATAAGCCAGTTACCCTGATTGCAATTGTTAGGTAAAGTCCCTCTTGCAATCATGTCTTGCCCCTATAAAGTGTGAGAGCGCTTGCTTGAAGTTTGGGGGAAAGTATATCCATATATACGATGCCTTTGTTGTCCAGTGGGCTGAGATTCTGTTTCGTTCTTTATATTTTAAGTCCTAATAGCTGCACGCATCTCCTTTTGAGTCAGGCTGCCTCATACACAGGGCTACTCACATATGCCCCAGTAGATGTATTTTATTGTTATTACTAGAAAGGGCATCTGATGGAATTGTGATATATACCAGCGACTATTTAAAGTAACGTATTGCCTGACTGAAAATATAATCAATGGGCATGTATATGTGTGTTTATGGGGTATAAAAAAAGTGCAACAACTTTAACAGGCAAGGGGGAAAAATCAGTGCTTAGAGAGCAAGGAGAAAACAAGACCATTAGGAAAGTCATCAGTCTGTATTTGAGCCTTAACACAAACTCCAAATGGAGGAATAGCCAAATATATTTTTCAAGGCCTGGAGGCAAAGCATTTTTATGTTATCTTTTTGAAAATATAAACTTTGAATTATTACTTAAAAGGTTTTGATTTTTAAATCTCTTTCAGACATGTATGTGTTTTGTTCATAAAACAGTGCATATACAGAGTGGCCATAAAGTTCACATGCAATTTAAATGAGTCTATTAAATAGTCCATAAAATAGTTTATTTAAAATTGCACACGAACTTGATGGCCACCCTCTATAGTCTTATTTTTATTTTTTTGTTCTGTCTTTCAGCAGTAGTAATTCTAAGGGATATCTTGAATCATATTGTCCACTATTACAGAATTAAATATCAAAGTCATGTCCAGTCATGCCCAGGTGTTAGAAAGAAATGTAGGTCTTATGGTCTTCCTCACAAATTGTGTTTCTACTTGGAAAGACGATTTCCTGTTGCATCCTGACATTGGAGTTTGTACATTTCTCTAACTTTATTTTGAACGAATGAGCATTGCCATTGTAATCACCATCATCACTATTAATCATGCTGGACATGTAACACACCTTCATTCATCTGTCTCTTATCACTTACGACAATCCACAGAAAGAGGTGAGTCAGCTCAGAGCGATGAATCCTGCTCTGGTCACCAGCTGGTATGTGGCAGAATGCAGATCTGAAACCGAAGCCAGCTCCTCTCCTTAAACATTACACATAGTCCCTAAACAAGTTCACATGAACTTACACACATAGGGTTACTACTAATAAAATTTGAATAATATGAATGCAAATTGGTAGAATTTGTTTATGTACTTACTCGTTATTGGAACAGAACTCCGAGTCTGATGCTTTATCTATTACAATACAATCTGTGTTACCGAAGAGCTCTACTCTCATAGGTCTCATTTTCAAAGCTGCCTATCAGTGACCACATTGTTTACCACAGTACAGCTCCCTCTGGCTTAACAGCTTAGTCCTTCTTGCCATACTTTATTTTGCAGCCCAGACAGCAAATATGGATTTGCTTTTAGGGAACAAAGGGCCATGTTTCTTGGAACATGTAGCCTTCATTACCATTTACATGTTATAAGGAAAGATTAGGTTCACAACAGCCTCCCTCCAACCCTGTAAAAGTAAATCAGCCACATACCTTTGAATATGAGTCTTTTCTTTCTTATGTTTATTTCTTCCTTCATTGTACCAGTGTTTCCCCAGAATGTATAATGTACCAGGTACTGTTCTAGGACCAAACACAGCAGTGAACAAACAGGGCAAAGCCCTTACTTTTGCAAGGTTTTAATTTGGGTGCACACAGAGAGAAAACAGATAAGTAAACAAGTAAACCTATAGTATTTCTGTTGGTAACAAGCACTGTGAGGAAAGAAAAAAGAGACGAAAATAGAAATGGATGAAGCAGGGTGGAGATGGGAATTTTAGCTATTGGCTCTAACATGCCAATTTACTTTCAGAGAATCCTGTTTCCATGGGGTCTAAGTATACATGTCCAAGTAAACATGAACTGCCTCATCTGTGATTCTCCGGAGGCTTCTTGAATATCTACGTTTTCTCTGGCATATACGCAAGCAGGGGAGAGCTGCAGTGTTTTTTAGCTAGCCACAGAAGCATACTTTGAATGCTTTTTCAATCCTTATAAAAAATAAGCAGCCAGGTTTCATCATCTCTCAGTTACATGATTGAAATTGCATGTTGCCACACAAGGAGAATCTGTGGCTAGAAATGGTCTTATGTGTGTGTTACGGAGTGCTTGACTCCAGCTGTGATGTAGATTTGGCCCTGAGTTCAAAAGGAAGTGCTAAAATTATTTTAAAGTTATTGATTTTAAAGATGATGGGAGAAATTCTGCTCCATTATGTTCTTGAATCCTAAAGTGAGAAACCTGTCATGAGAAAAGTGGACTCAATAGTATCTGAAGAGGTTTGGAGATTGATGGAGAAGAGTCATGGGTGTGCCCCCTTCCAACTAGGGATGGGGACTGAATAGTGCCATGAATGTGCGATAATCTATGAGCCCAGGATCTAGAGCCAACAGTAAGCGTAATGATTCACAGAAGGGAAAACAGTCATGCCCAGGTGCAAAATCAACATTCTTTAAAAAACCTATCGAGTAACTCCAGATGTTTGTATTGAAGGTCTGTTATAATTAATGTAACTTTTCCGGTTTTTAATAGCTTCAGTCCTCATAAGGGTTTGGCTATTTTAAAGCAACCTGGGTTTCTTGTTTGTTCTGAAAAACATTGCCGTTGTTCTGAAAAACGTTACATCTACGTTAATTTAAATTTCATAAAGGGTGATATAATCTGTGGATAATTTTATGAACTAAATACTTTTGGCTTTTAGTTTATGTTAAAATCACAATGTGTAAAATAACTTGCAATCAGAAAAAAAAATTCATAGGATTTCACAGGAGAAATGGTTTCATAGGAGAACAGAGGGTATGTATAAAGGAGCCAGATCTCCAAGGGTGTTAAATTGCCACACTATGAAAAATTAATAGTAGCTAAAGAACATTATTTTAAAATACTCAGGATATTAATTTTTTAAAACTTTCATTCCTGAAATATTTGGAGAAAAATATTTAATGCATAAAGTAAGCAGGGGTACATTTGTTCCTATTTTGAATGTTCTCCCATGGAGATTTGGCCTATCTTTTATACATACAAATGTACGCTGCCAGGAATCCCCAGGCATTTAAGATGATTCAAGTAAAATTCAACATGGAGGTAAAACTCATAAACCCAAGACATTGAGAGTACTGGAAATACATCATCAGAAACCAATGCGAAAATATGCATATATATATATATAAAACCATATAACTTTTGAATTTTTAGGAAGTCTTGAAATGAAGAGAATCATTCATAAAATAATGAGGCATCCAAATTTTTTGTTAAAAAAATTCTAAAATGGAGACTAATAATCATTAAATACATATAAACCCTTTTGTTATCATACTGTGAAAAACTATGAGAAAACAAAGCCATTCAGAATTTAAAATTGGGCTTCGTACTTGTGGCTAAGTGGTTAGGGCGCTGGTCACATACACGGGAGCTGGAGGGTTCGAACCTGGCCTGGGCCTGCTAAAAACAACAATGACAACCACACAATAACAAAAAATAGGCAGGAATGGTGGCAGGTGCCTGTAGCCTATAGTCCCAGCTACTTGAGAGGCTGAGGCAAGAGAATTGCTTAAGCCCAAATGTTTGAGGTTGCTGTGAGCTATAACACCACAGCACTCTACCCAGGGCAATATAGTGAGACTCTGTCTCAAAAAAAAAAAAAAAAGGATTTAGAATTGATGTAATGTTCATGGAGGAATAGCATTAGCAATTTGGTCACAGAGAGTTTTGTACTGAGGAAAGTTAAATTTGAAATTACCAAATCAAAAATTATAATGAAAGCCTATTGGCAAAGCTAGTCTTCCTGAGGCTGACTTTAGAATTTTATTTTAACAAGCTTTACATTGAATGATGTGGTATATATGCAAACTTTTATTCTTCTGATTTTTGAAACCAAATTCCTATGTTAAATAAGATGTTTGCCTGTAGAAAATAGTTTTACTGATTAACCAAGTTCATGCAAATAACATAGCAAAGGCTGTATTTTATGTTTAGTAAAGAAACAATATTTGGGTTTTACAATGGAAACAAAAGTAGAGGAAAAAGAACATTCACATTATGGGTAAATTATAGTCAGTGCCTTTCCTCCCCCTTCCTTGATTTATGTCATTAAAAATCTACCTTTAACATTTATATTATTAAGAGTTGAAATCCAATTCCAAGAGGAAAAAGGTAAAGCTCTGAACCCAGCAGATCTATAATCTTGAATGAAAGATAAGTACTAAAATATAAACTTTCTTTTCTTTTTGTAAATGCTGAAAGATCACAGATTCGAGAGTTGCAGGGGCACAGAGTTTGGTCTTCTATCTTTGGCTTGCAGACATCAAGGAAGATTTTCTGTGGTGAGGTGACACTGAGATGAACTTGGTCTATGGCCAAGGAGCTGGAAAACTGAAAATGGGGCAAACGGAAATTCTAAGAAGAAAGAATATTAATAAGTCTAGAAGCAGTAGAAAGTTAAACTTCTATTATGTTTTGTTACCATATAACAACCTGTTACGTTGGTGGAACATACTAGCTATTCCAGTGATTAATGAGCATCTGGGACCAACCCAGCACTATGCTGGGTGCTGAGTAGATACAGAAAGGGTCTAAAATCTATCCCTATTACCAAAGAAGTTATTTACTGAATAGGAAGAACACAAGGTCATACAATTCAGTTCATGAACTCATCCTTGAAAAAGTACTTTGAAGGGTGGCCTCGGTGCTGCCATTGATGCAAAGGTTCCCAAGTGGATTTCTTGGAAGGTGACTATCGTGATATCCAGCAATGACGTATGTAGCACTTTTTCTAGGATGAGCTCATGACTTTGATCATCAGACCTCATAGATCAGTTCAAGAAAAAAGTATCAGAGTAATAAAATCAATGTAAAACAGAATCAAAGCAAGTAAAAATTTGTACCTTACTGCAGGGAAGCTTTACCAGATTGCAGGAAGACGTTTTTCTTTGTTCTGTAATAGGTATGGCTTTTTTTTGTTTCCCAAGCTCGATGTTTTCCTGTATACTCTTGATGATCTAGAACATGAGAAACAAGTTTGCATTCAGAAAGCAACTTGTAGTCTGGGGCTAGGGAAGAATGTTTGTCTAGCTCCCTGGGTCCCTTTACTGTTTACTTATTTACTTGCTGTTGAATTCTTGACAATACCTCTATCAAATAGTTGTGTACATAGAATGACTCTTGATGCAACAATGGAGCTTGTGATAGCTCATGGTCTTTATAGGTGATCACTATTAGAAAAACAAAGCTAAGCCACCGGCATGTTGATTGTTCCTGAAACAATCCTTCCAGGTAGTTTGGAACAGAACTTGTGATCTACTTACTGGTTAAATCCAGCTTCCTTTTAAGCCAGTTGACCGAGTTCATTTTTGGAGGGACTAATAATAAAAACAATTTCTGTTTGTACTAAAAATATGTCATGTCTGGGTCTATCCTAAGATCAGATCTGCCTCTAGCTATGTATAGACATGGTGAGTATGATTTGAGACATTAAATACTTCTGTTACAGTCCTTAGATAAAAGTATCAATCAAACCACCATAGTAAATGTTATCTGAGAGGCCGAAGAAAGTTAAATTATAAACATAAAATGGCACGATTTGTCACTCATGTTATTTTATACTCCTTTGGGTTCTAGAAAGGTTCAGTGGTCAGTGGCTCTGGCTGGTGGATTCGACGACCCAGTTGGAAATTGTGAAATGATGAACAGATAGGTAAGAGGTTACCTCTTCTCCTGAAGGTGATAAATGAACTGAGGTGAATCCTTTGTGCAAGAAAAGATTAGATAAGTTAGAACTAATAGTGAAGAAAACTTTGTTTTCCAGTTTATTCCAACTTAACTCTAGAGACATAAAACTTCTATTTGCTGGTTGAGCAAAGGTCATAGGTGACCTAGAAGTAATGTTGCTGTCAGATTGTAAGGTGTCTGGGGTGGATATCATTTATAATACAAAAGATTAGGGTTAGAGTAGATTAATTTAGTGTATCAATGGAAAATTTATACCAGTGCTAAAAATCCAGCTTGGAAAAATAATTCTTTGGTCAGAGGTCTGCTAGTAAGATATTCGCACTGAGGACTGAGAGACTCTCCTAACTGTGATAAGTAGAGTTGATGTCTTCTTTCTTCTTAGGGAAGGTAATTGTTATTTTTAAGAAAACAACCTTCTTTGAAATTAAAGCACAGTTATTCACATAGGCTTAATTACTTAATGATGAACATTTGTTCATCATTTATTCCCTCGCTGTTCCTTAAAAATGTGTTTATTGAGTTTCAACTATTTAAATCAGGTCTGGATATACAGGCATGAACGAGGTAGACTCATTCCCAGATCTCTTGAAACTTATATTCATGAAGAGCATAGATACAAACGATTAACTACATAATAGTCTCAGAGGTCCCAGCCCCTGGGCTTTCTCTGGGTGTCACTAGCAAGCAGCCCCCAGACTGGACGGCACAGAAAGAGGAAGTCACACGGCAGTGGCAAGCAATTACCCACTTTTAAGTTATAACTAAATAGAACACATCTAAGTTTATAAGCAGTTAGTATATACCTGACAAAGGTGTGGGCATACCACCCCCTTCCCACCAATGGGCAAGGACTCTTTATAATTTTTCCTTGGACTGTTTATTTTCCTGGTCTCTGCTTTGCTCTGCCTATTTCTAATGTTTATAAATTTCTAAGCCCATGTTTATGCATATCTATGTAATATAATAGTTCCCTTAATTCCATTTTTTCCCCAGGTCTCCTTCCTCATTATTCTTTTCGAGTCCCAGGGTAGTAAGGACAGGGCTTTGGGTCACAATTCTGTTTTTTTTTTTTGAGACAGTCCCCCTCTGTCATCCTAGGTATAATGCTATAGTGTGATAGCTCACAGCAATCTCAAACTCTTGGGCTCAAGTGATCCCCTTGCCTCAGCCTCTGGAGTAGCTAAGACTATGAGTACCTGACATGATGCCTGGCTATTTTTAGTAGTAATAGGGTCTCAGTCTTGCTCAGGCTGATCTTGAGCTCCTGAGCTTTGGGAATCACCTGCCTTGGGCTCCCAGAGTGCTAGGATTATAGATGTGGGCCACTAGGCCCCACAATTCCATTTTTTATTATATGAATGGGTGGTAGCAAATGTAAATGATATTACAGTGAAGGGCTCCACATCAAAAAGCCAACTTTAGGGTGCCCTAGCTAGAACTTCACATGCTTGTTGTCATCCGAAACCTCAGATGCTCTTTTGGTTTGACATTTAGTTCTTGGGGTCTAGTGTGCACCTGTATCGGGGTTCCTATTCCCCAATAGAAGCTCTTCCAGCTGTATCTAAAACCTTGGATTGGGCAGCTTCCTTTGGCTAAGATATTGTCTGCTTTTTACTTGTTACCCTGTTCTCTATCTGTCCCTAATATTTATGATTTTGATAGGGAGTACTAAGGAGCCTTAAATAGAACTCGAAATCTGATAGAATCCGGGATTAGGAAAGGTTTTCTTGAGACGCTGAATTTAATTGATGCCTAAAGGATGAATAAGTTTGAGTAAAAGAGGCTGCAGATATAATGAAAAGAATGCTGTGGGTCTAGAGAGCAGCGCTGCACAAACGCCTGAAGCAGAGACCGTGAGGAAGGCCAGAGCTCAGAGCAGTGGGGTCAGTGGAGACAACGGACCATGGTGGGCAGGTGAGAAAGTTCCTTCTAAACTGCATTTTCTATCAGCATGAAAAAATCATGGTCTTTATTTTAAAAACAATAAAAAGGCAGAAAAGGGTTTTAAGCAATGATTGACACAGACTTATTTTCATTTTAGACAGGTTATTCCTGATGCAATGTGAAGATTATTCTGGATTAAAGAAGTAAAAGACCGAATAAAAATGGCTGAATATAAAAGTAGTTCTGTAATTCTGAGAAGCTTGGAGCAAGGTGGTGGCAGCGCAATAAAGCTGGAGAAAATAAACAGAGATGAGAGATATCGAAGAGGCAAAGTGGATGAGATTTGTGACTAATTGACTGTGGGGGTGGGAGAGCATGGTTTGAGAGACTCCCATATTTGGGGTCTGTGTAGTTAGGCACAGTAGTGGTTTTTATTGATAAAGGAAACACTGGTGAAGGAGCAATTTGGGGGACAAATTCTTTCTCAATAATTTCTTAAAAATTTCTCAATAATTCAACACACATTGGACAACTGATACATTACTGGCTTCATCCTGGATGCTGGAGACATGAAAATGACCGAAGCAGTTTCAGATCTGAGCCACTTGACCTTTCAAACTTCCTAATTTGAAGGAATTTAGAATGTATCAGAAAGAAAAGTACTATAACCCTTATATAGGCAATTTAGTAATATGCCATAAATATTATTAAATGTTAATATTATGTACAAATATTTACTTTCTAGGAATATATTTTTAAGATATCTGAACTAAGTAAAAAAATCTCTGTTTAAGAATGTTTTCAATGCATTTTTATTATACTATTTAGGAAGACATTGGAAACATCTTAAGGACCAATAATGGTTATTTTGACAAAATATCATACATTCATATAATATTCTCTATCATCAATATTATATCATAGAAGAATATTTATAGATATTGAAAAATGTTTCTTCTGTATTGTTTAATATAAAAATTATATACATATGATTCTTATTTTTTCAAAAAACAAACTACAAATAAGGATATATTATGACAAAGACTGGAAATAAATACTTCAAAACATTTGGGGAAGGATATTTTAGTCATTCCTCTTTATTCTATCTGTATTCTCTGATTTTACTACAATAACTATGCATTATTTGTAAATAAATGATAACCATTAGTATAAATATAATCAGTATTTTTTTGTTCTTGCAAATCATGTATAGTACATGCAATTATTACAGAGTTAAAACAAGTGTCTGTGTGTTTGTATGTGCAAGCATCCATGTGTTTATTTAGAAAGAGTGGCTATGAAATAAGTTTGAAGCTTATTTCAATCTGTAGGAAATAAAAGTTTATTATAAGTATTTATGTTTTTCCATTCCCTATAGAAATGGTCATTGGGTAGATACATGAAAGTGTCTCCATCCTAGAAGATACTCAGGAGAGTTAACTGATGAAAATTGATCCTTCCCTCAATGATGTTTTATTTGTAAGTTTGATATTATTTTAGCTGCAATTGTTGAATGTTGCAAAAAAAGAGATGAAAGCCTTATTTCATAATAGACCTATTCTCAAGTCCCTCTACTGACATGTTTCAACAGATGATTTTGTTTGGAACTCTGCAATGCTAGTTGTAACAGCTAAAGTTCTAGACACCCTAGGAGGTTCCTTGCAAGACCCTATTCAGTATTAGGAACCATGGCAACCAGATAACCATGTATAGCAATGAAGGAATTAATAATTCCCTTTCATTAATGTGAAAAGAGCTGAGTTTGGGTTGCTGCCATTGACTTGCTCTGAGACTTGAAAAAAATTTCCAAGTCTTTTTCTTTACTTTTACATTAGAGATTTTATTTTCCTTTAACAAGTATTTATAGAGCACCTGCTATGTGTCAGGCACTAGAGAAGTGGAGCAGAACAATGAATAAATTACATATGATTGGGCAACAATCTGGGCAAAGGAAACAGTGTGGTAAGGCCCTGCACTGGGGAATAGCTAGTGGGGGTATGCAGGCGCAAACAAGTTGGCAAACATGTCAAACGACAACATGATACATTTATTTTTATACTTACAAAAATACTAATGTTTTATTTTTACCTCCGATGTTTAATCATTATAGTGTGTATTTTAAATTTATCAGTTTTTATCTATTGTTTTAAACACCAGTGAGAAGATTCAATACAGTACTTACTCAATACAATTCAAATATTTTATCGTTATACTCATCTGGATATTGTAAGTACCTTTCAGTCCTGCATGGTCTATAGATTATTTGTTGCCAACACTACACAAAGGCAATCTCTTCTGTGTTCTCTCTTCTTTCTCTTTATGTAAAGAAGAGGCATCAGGGTTGGATACATCTCCTAGAACGGCAAGTTGTGTGGCTGAGAATTAGGTCCCAAGCTTCCAAATAATCTACCCATGAAGACTCATGCAAAGATCAGCGGCAGCCTGGGGATGAGCTGTAGGCTGTAACTGCTGCGGAAATCGCCACATCCCATTGTTTTAAGGGGACGCAGGCAGAAGGAGGAGCTGAAATATAAAATACTGTGAAACGAGATTCAGGTATGGTTGAGGGACATTTGACTGGGACTAGGCTGACTGCCTGGGGTAGAGATAAAAAAAAAAATGTGAGTGTGCACATCTGTAGGTGGATGGGAAAAGACAAGGATCCAAAGGAGTAGGAATCTCTGGAACCTACCTCACTACACAGAAAAGCCGAGGAGGGCGTCTACCTCCATGGAACCAGTAAGAGTTTGCCCAACAGGAATCATCTCAGGGAGAGGAGCTTCTCGGCATTACACCAGCAGAGAGTCCTGTCCTTTGATGGCATGGCCACTTACTTCATCTCATGTTAAAGGGACATCACTACACAAGGAACATTAACGAATATTTACAGAGATATCAGGACATTTTATAAAATCTACAAAGAAAGAAAAAATAAAGAGATTTACTGAGAATAGTAATAATACACATATATTGCCTTTACATAGGTTTGACAACTTATAAAACACTTGAACTTTCCTTATCCCTACTTCTGAGATTAGGCTGTGTCTCATATACTGTATATGTTACGTGTATATGTGTGTGCATGTGCTCCTGATGGCACACTGCACTTGTTGTACCGTACGCTTATTGAATAATGGCTTTTTGCGAATGTTAGTTTAATGCCAAATGTCCTGGAGAACTGAGAGAATAATGGCTGTCTTTGTATCTTCTGTCTTTGGGAACTCAGAGGACCTCAGTACATGCTGCTAAAGTAGGAAATATTTTCTTTATTTTGCAAATGAATGCGTTGAAACTCAGGCTGGTGGAGTGGCTTCCCAGCAGGAAAAGATAGACTCCTGATCTCCGCACTTCAATCCCTTGCTTGTACACAAGCAAAGAGAAAATCCACTCACGTATTTGAGAGGAGCCTGAAGCAAAGGGACATCCCTGAAAGATAGGAATGAAAATAATGAAAGGAAGGGGGAAAAAGCACACGGGCAGTGGGAAGTTCTAGAATTTCTTCTACCTTTTTCAACCTTGCTGTCAGTGGAGATTAGGTACACCTATAAGTTAATTAGGGTATTATTCAGCCATTACACAGCTATCAAATGAGATTAAGCTAGAGGAAATCAGCTTGTTTTGAGCTCCTACGTGTGGCAAGCAGTGTTCTCTTTGGATTATGTACAAAATTTCATTTACTCCTTATCCTAGGAGAGGGAACTATTGTCATCCTCATTTTAAAGATGAAGAATCAGATACTGAAAGATCTTATATAGTTTTCCTAAAGTTCCACAGTAAACAACAAGTCTAGCCTTAATAATTCCATGTCACTCCAACTGTAAACTATCAGCTCATTTAATCAGCAAGTAAATATCAAATGTTTACTACGAGAACCTACTATTCAGTGTGAAATTTAGACCTGCAAGAGGCAATTGCAATTAGGCAAAACCTGCTAAGACACTTCCATGAGCTAAGAAAACATTGGGAGAAGTAGCACCTAATCGCAGCAGGAGGCTTTCTGAAGGAATGATCTTCAAATATACAGACAGTTTTTTTCTTCGCTGCATTTTCAAAATTTAAAAAGTGGATATCTTCAGTTCGAGCTATCTGGGTAATTGTCTTAACTGTCCACATCATCCAGGTTTCCACTTCAGTGCCTGGTCATGCAAGTATAACTTCAAAATGGAAATTGTTACAAGATCAATGATCTTCCCACTGGCAGAGAACTGACTGTGAATTGATTTTATAATGATATAATTTACCAGCAAATTCTTCCCAGCTTTACTGTGGAATCATCTCCATGCAATGCTCTGTGACACTCTGATCGATACCTCTCAGAGTCTCTCTCTAGAATACATGTGGCTTGTTCTGTCTTCATTCCTAAAGGTATTGACTTTCCTTTTTTATTTCACTTTTCTATGAACAGGATTTCAGACTTTTGTCTGTATGATATCCTTGATCACACTGACAAAGAGTATATAAATCTGGCTCTGTCACTTCCAGTCCTAATTTGTATATGTGGCCATCATTAATATGCCATCTACATCTCTTTTACTGCATACTTATATTTAAGACGATGTAATAAATGAGGGATACAAAATTCCACTACACACCTAAGTCCATTTCTGGCCTGGTTTAGTTATCTTCTTCTAGCTTTTAATCCCAGTGAATGTTAAATGACTTTCAGTTTTTAAAGTGAAGTGTTATGATACATTGCTGGGTACATGACAGTTAAAACACCCACAGTCTTTTGGCAGGGAATAAATCAATGAATGTTCGTGTGGGTGAACAGTGTCTTAACGAGGGAACCGTACGTGTTACAATGAAAGGATTTATGAAATTGACTTGATGAAGGTCTTTTATTTAGCTGTGTAAAGAAAAAGAGTCCATCGAAAACCATCAAGGCAGCAGTATTGCCTTCATGATTTTTATATGTCCCTAGCAATTAGCCGTGTCCTTAAGGAGTCGTTTGTAACAGTTATCTTCAGTTCAAGACTAATATGTGAGAGTCACATTGTCAGGAAAAAATCTTCCCAAGTCTGCTCAAGAAAGTATTGTTTTACTTTTTTTCACTTCAAGAAATACCTAGGCATATGTGTAGACAAGAACAATCTGGGTTTTGGTAAAGACAAAAAGAAGCATGGAAAAATCTAGTATTTCTGTTCAAAAGTTATTTTGCTCCATACCGTGCACCAATTAGCTATATCTATGTATACAGATACATGATTAAAAGAGGAAAGGTAAATCAAGTAACTTCTGTCATGCCCAAACTTGGATTTTTTAGATGGTGAAAGCTATAGAGTTCATCTGATAGGAAAGAAGGGGTTTCCCTTCAGCTTTGCTGTCATAGGGGAGGCTTTAGGTCCCCACAAAATCTAGCTCATGAATAGCAGATTTTCATAATTGTAAAAGAATGAAAGCAAGCAAGATATCCTTAAATGACTGTTGCCACAAACGATTCCATATAAATAAATATTATTTAGTCATCATAAATGAGCTATCAAGCCATGAAAACACATAAATATATATTACTGGGTGAAAGAAGCTAATGTGAAAAGGCTGTATATTATATGATGAAAATTACCTGACATTTTGGAAAAGCAAAACTATAGAGACAGGAGGTAGGTCAATGGTTTCCATCAGTTTGGGGCTGGGAGGGGTGAAGACACAGGAGACATTCTGGGGTAGTGAAACTACTACTATATCCATAATTAGAGTTTATGTGATACTGTGATCACGGATTTAAGACACTATAAATTTGTCAAAACCCGTAAGACCTTAGACATACAAATTAAAAATAATTTAGGAGGCCATGTTGTCTGTGAATGGAACACTAACTATACAAAATCATGTGACCACATTATATATGAATGAAGCAAACTCACCAAAAAGGGTGGGAGAAAAATGTACTGACACTATTTAAATAATTCTAGAAATGGGTGTGTCTCTGGGACTCAAAGCACACAAAACTGTAAATTAGCATTATACTTGAGTTAACAAAACTATTTTCCAATATTGGGTTACAATATAAGAATTCTAATGCCATTATATATACATACTAAAATTGAATAACAGATATTGGCTATTACATATCGGAGGAGGAGGCTAGCATGATTCATGTGGGTAATACACTGGAATTAAAGGCATCTATATTATATTTAATATATCTATTTAATATATTGTATCTATGAGCTTGTATTTAATAATGATATACATGGTTGCATATAGAAATATTTTAGATATATGTACATCATGGTTGAAATCTCTAAATAAAATATTTTCTTTCTTTGTCATCTGAGAGAGCCTGGAAACAAGACCACCCCAGTAACAACATGCAGATATTTTGGTTTCTAATACCACTCTTCAATATAAGGAACTAGGAATCCTTGGAGAAATAGCTGATTGTACGAATGGGGTTGGAGAATATGCAAGATAAGCTGGGAGCATCTTGTAGTGATGGAAAAAGAAAGTAGTAAAGAAAGCCCTTAATTATGATAATACATCAAAGGGACACTGCAGGCAACTAAATGGCTCTCTATACCCAAAGCCAAAACAGTTCAAGCAGAAATACATACATAAAGAAATAATTTGTTGCCATTAGTCCATATTTATATTAATAAAAGATTGAATAAATAAATAAATGGGAGATAAGAGACGAAGGCTGATAAATTTCAAATCATCTATGTAGATACTTTGTCTACAAAGAAGGTGGAGCTCGACTCTTCACTCCTAGGTGTCAATGAATTCTTTCCAGAAGGCACAGGATGGAAAAGGGAAACAAATTCTTTTCAGTGAAGAAACCTGACAAACTCTACTTCTATCTGACAACCAGGGTCAATGTCAATGGTGATAAGTCTGCTGATTATCTCTTGATATATGATGAATTCATATGTCATATGAATTCTTCCTCACAACATATTATCTCAGTTTAATCATGAGGAAAAGATTAGAAAACTCTAATTGGGTGGTGTTCTACAAGACACCTGAGCAGTATTCCTCCTAATTCTCAAGGTTGTCACCATCAAGGAGCATCTGAGGTTTTCCTGCAGAGAAGAGGGGCCTGAGGAGTCATGGCTGCTCCAAGTACTGTGTCATCCTGGAGGAAACAGAAAAAGGAAATTAGGTAAAAGCAGAGGACATCTTGCAAATTATGGGTAGAAGTTAATAAATAATTCATTATCATTTTATAAATTATAACAAATGTACCTTTCCAATGTAAGGTGTTAATGATAAGAAAAATTAGGTGGGGGTGTATGGGAACTCTGTAGTAGGTTTGCAATTTTTCTGTAAGTCTCAAACTTCCCTAAAAATGTTTATTTTAATAATAATAGGGAAATTATGTCAAAATTTATTTAAAATGAACTTAAAATATTAAAAATAATAAGCATATCTTGTACTTAGAACTTAGCTACAGAGATTGAGAAGGAAAAGAAGGTTTTCTCTTTTTTCTAAGGTCAAATTTTGGAGAAAGACAAAAAAGAGGAATAAAGTACATTATATCTTCTCTCTCATTCTTTGTATACATACATGTATATATGTATGCAAATTAAAAATTAAAAATATAACGTCAGAAGTATTATTAAGCATAAAATGTATAGATTTCCTTAAGTACTATGTTTGGCCATTGATGTTGCTGAAATTTCACTTTCAGCCTTGTTGTTTCATTTTTTTGTGCAGGTACATCCTCAGTCTTTCAAATGCACATTTTAACTTGTGATGATCTTTCCATTGTGTTTTAGAGTAATTTTTGTGAAATGACAGATAAGTCAAAAATCTGTGTTCTCTTTAAATATGAAAATATCCATCATGAAACCAAGGCTGTGCAGACAGCTCAAAATATGAAGTAAATGTTTGGGAAGGAAGTGGCTGATGAACACACGGTATGTTTATGGTTTGAGAAGTTCTCTTCTGGTCATTTCAGTCTTTAAAATGAGCTGTGTGTGTGACCTGAGACCAATGTGGATAATAATGAGCTGAGAGCTGTAGTGGGAGCAAATCAATCATAAACTACGTGTGAATTAGCATCAAAGTTTGCTCTTACTACTCTAACAATATTGGACCATTGGAAACAAATCGGCAAGATAGAGAAGCTGGATAGATGAGTTCTGCATGAACTGAGGACCAGAAGAGAAATCATCTTGAAGCCATCACGACATAAGGTGAACCAGTTTGCATCCTATTATTATGTGTGATGAGAATGGATTCTTTTTGACAATTGAAGCTTTGGCCACAATGATCAGATAAAGATGAAGTGTCAAAACACAGCCTAAAACCAAATATTCATCATAAAATGCTAATGATGTCTGTGTGATAGTCTAGCACTGGTATTAGCCACCACAGCTTCATGAAACCTGGTCAATTGATGACAGTGGATGTCTACTGCAACCCACTGAATGAAATAACAACAATGCTTGTGGTCAAGCAGCCAAGATTGGTCAGTAGAGACAGGCTGTTGCTATTCAAGACAACACTTGACCACATGTCACACAAATGGCCCCGTTCAAACTACAGAAACCGAACTTGGAAACACTCTATCTTCCACTATTTTCACCAGAACTTGCACCAACTGACTATCCCTCTTCCAAGCTTTGGGCCACTTCTCAAAAAAAAGAATGCTCAGTTTCCAACAAGCTGTGGAAATGTCTTTTGCAGTTTCATTGCCACTCATTCTCTAGGCTTAATCGACATACTGTTAAGATGGCAAAATTGTGTGGATAGTTTACTGCATACTTTGATTTATTGTATTGCTTCTTGAATGAGATTAATAAGCTATGCTTTGGATTAAAAGTTGGACATTTCATAGTATCTATGTAGCTCTAGTCTTTGAGTCTCAACACAAGCCCAATTCAATCAATCATGGATCCTTTTTTTTTTTATTCATCAAACATTTTGCATTGACAACCATACACTTTCCGTTATTCTAGGCCTTTTATGGGGAAGACAAACAAGATCCTTTTCCTCATGGAAATTATGACAAGGAAAAAGAGAAAATTAAAAAGTAAACATGGCCTGGGCACTGTGGCTTGTGACAGTAACCCCAGCATGCTGGGAGTGTAAGACTGGAGGATCCACTTGAGCTCAGGAACTGGAGACCCGCCTGAGCAAGAGCAAGATCTCATCTGTACTAAAAACAGAATAAAGTAGCCAGGCACAGTCCCAGCTACTCAGAAAGCTGAGACAGGAGGATGGCTTGAACCCAAGAGTTTGAGGTTGCTGTGAGCTAAGCTAATGCCATGACACTGTAAACTCAGTAGCAGAGTCAGCAGAGTGAGACTCGGTCTTACAAAAAAAAAAAAAATGTAATGAGTAAACAATACTTTGGATTTTATATATGCAATGGTGAAATATATAGTATGGTAAATTATTTTGCTAATTAAAGAAAAAACAAAATTTAGAAAAATTAAAAGGATTCTTGAAATAAATAAATCCAATAATTGAACTGTTGGTAATTCTATCAATGGCTCTGCATAAATAAACATAAAAACTCTCTAAAGACCAGGCCTGCCTGGAAAAAACAGCAAAAGCAGTAAAAGCAGAAGGACTTCTGCCCTCATCTGAGTTTTGCCTCCCAAATCACACTGGGGAGACTTTGATTGGTCAAACGTAAATTCCATTTTTAATCGCAGGTTCCAGGAAGTCTATAAATATAGTTTTTAGATTTACATTCTCTATATTATAGAAAGCACATTAGGCATGGGAAGGGCCAATAGTTTCGAGGCTGGAAAGTGTTTATATAAAATATTACTGAGTATGCAGAAAAAAATGAGATCGGAGATATGGTAATTATATTTGAAAATATAAACATCTTTAGGGCTCTTGACAAATGCAGTTTTTTTATCAAACTCTTGGGAACAGAAACCCTAAGTACTTGGTTTGTCTTGCCATGGGATATATGTGAATGAAATTCTAATGAGCAATTATTAGATATCTTAACACCCAACCCATGGGAACATTGGACTTGATGAGATCTATGGCAATAGCAGTCCAAAGATCATGAAGTGAAGCTCAAGGGCTGAAGTGCCTTGTCCTCAAGGTATGGTGGCCAGTGTTTTACTAAGCAAACCCAGAGAGATGTATTTATTGAGAGCATAACACGTCTTTAGCTCATGATTGCCCAGATTAAAAGTGGAAAGAGGGCTAAACATCAAGCTTCACAATAACAATCAAGTCCAAACTACAAAGACAAATAGTTATTTAGAATTTTTGAACCAAATGTGATTTTGTTTCAAATAGAGGTCTAGAAGTTTCCATAAGGCAGACTATGAATTGATGGTGGGTACATCAGGCCATCCTCCTTCACCACGTGAATGTGCATGATACGGAAGTGAGAGGGATTGCGGCTATAGCAACCTCCATTTTAGAAAAGAAAATAGTAGAAAATTAGCTGTATGGTTGAGTAAAACATTAGTTTCATCCATAATCCCTCTTTGGGGTGGGCTAAGTGGATCAACATAACTACTAACGTAGTTCACAGGATTCTACTTCTAAGAATTTGTTTTTTACCTAATTAGAAAAGAGTATTCCAAGATGTAACATAACGTTCTCTCTTCCTGGCCCCAAAGTAATTACAAACAGAAATATTTTCTGTGAACACAATTTTAAAATTGATCCTTCCCGTTCACTACATATCACAATGTTTCCATTCACTTTTTCATTTACATTCTTCAACATACGATTCCCCTACACAAACACACACACACACACACACACAAAATCAACATTTTATTTGTAGAGGTCACATTTAGAAGATAGGGGAGGGTAACCTTTGCATAATTTTTCTTGGATTTCTAAGAAATTTACTGCAAATGGCAGAAATAGCATCACACTTTCTATCTAAGACAGTACAATATATATATATTTTTTCTTTTTCTCTCTCTATTTTCCTGCCATCATTAGGCTATTTTATTCTTTGCACTCCTAGGCTTGCGCATCTCTATGAACGTCCTCCTTTCTTCTTTCAGTACGGCCGTATTAGAATACTTCCCTTCCCTTTTCTTTCTTGTAGCCTCCAGTTTCTCTCCCTTCCCTTTTTAGCCATTTTGTTCTAATGTCTTACTCTAATTTACTCCCCTGCTCAGAGGGACATTTGCCAAGGAAATGTTTTCAGGATCAATTTTCATTTGGGGTCAAATTTTGTTACCTTCTGCCCTCAAATACTGTCATGGGATTTACTAATGATGAAGAGATGATTAATATATATTTGTATAACCAATTTTATTCCTTTGACTTTTATCCTTTTCTAAGTTATATTTCATTTCCCAAACCAAGGTTCAAGTATCTAAGTTACAATGAATTATTTATGAGAGTTTGCTTATTCCTTTAAAATACTAGCATATGATGCTACCAATTACCTCAATACTGATTTTCTAAGGGCAGTGAAATAGAGATTCTAAGAATTAGCTGATAAATAAGACTAATAATCTGAATAATTGTGAATTTTTTTTCTTTGTAAACATTCAAAACCTCTTTTTGCAAGGAGTTGAGATATTTTTCATACTTGAGATATTTTTCTGAGAATTGTCAGAATGTTTTTCCTATATATTGTATTCCCTTTCCATGCAGATAGGTGATTTTCAGAGTATTTTTTTATAGAGTTTTCATTATATAGTGAACATTGATGGGAGAAAAATCTGTAATTGTCAGAGTTAAACATCAGTAATTTCTTCCTTTTCCTGTCTCTGGGTACCAGCATCTGCAGCAGAATCCATGAACATGGCAGTTAGATTAATTCATTATAAAAATATGTTAATGTAAAATAAGGTGTTTCAACGAAAGAATTCACCCGTAATTATAAATATAAATCCCTAAGTATCTGTGTCCTGAAGTGCTCAAAATTATATAAGAGATAATAATACCTACAGATATTAGTTGAAAAGTACTTGTGTCATTTTTCACTTCATTTCATTAGAAGAATACATACAAAATGTTGTGGTTAACGCACCCAGAGGTAAAATATTTGGATATCGGTTTTTAGCTGGTTTATGAAAGGTTTAGTTACATTGTCAAGGTCACTTAAACAAGCAGCGACACATCAGTTGTTCTCAGCAATATTCCCTCTCCTTCTATTTTTGTATTCTCTTGATTAATCTCTGAGGACTGACAGGTCATTTAATTATCAAGATGCAGCAAACCAATATAAAGAAATGATTTATGTTTTGAGTGATGAAACTATTATGAATCCCAGTGGAAAATTCGTGAATGAAAGATCCATTCTGCTCTCCTCCTACAGCTGTCCTGCAACCTCTCATGACTTTTCTTATTATCTATAACTAGCATCTGGGGTTAATGATTCCCTGGAGCAAAAGCTTGACAAGACTCAGGTTGACCCACCCTTCTGCTCCCCTCCCACCTCAGGATGTCTTTATTAATTTATTTTTTCTCTCTCCTCTTTCTTATTAAAATTGGAGCTCAGGAGCAGAATATTCACACTTTGAGTCATCCTGAGTCATGGACAGTCAACCTGTCCCTAATCAATTTAGGTTTGGGATGCTCCCTTATGTAACTTTTCCCCAGGTAGAGTCAGCATTGGAACAAAACAGTATCTGCTTTTTATCTTGGAAACTTTATATAAGTTTTTTAAAAAGGGGAGACTAGACTGGCTGACCAATTTCCAATGCCCACCAGGTCAATAAAGACTACTTGTTTACCATTTGTTGTATAGTTGTTTTGTTTGTGTGTTTGTTTTTCATTTTTCATTAGGTCCTGCTGCAATTATAAGCTTTCAGTTTGGCTGCTTTTTTTTTTCTATATAAACATTCCTCTAAAGGCAAATGATGGTGTGTGTGTATTGTGTGTGTGTTTATGTCTTTGGATTTAGGATAAGCTTCACCAAGGGGATAAAGTCTCCAGAACGCTAATCACCATCATATGAAAACACACACATGCAACAGGTGAATGGAGAATTGCATATAATTACACGTAAAATAAGCACCTGATATTATGAACAATCTCATATGTTGACCAAAAATATATATACAAAAGGTAAAGAAAACCCCCAAACCCCAATTGTTCATCCCTTTCTCAATAAGAGCTGTGTCTCTCTTCTGTGTGGTGATCTTCCCTGCCGAAATAACAGAGTTTTGATCTTGAATAGAATAGGGTTGAGCAAAGAGATGTGGGGTTGGTGTCAAATGGTATAAGTTTAATTGTATCTCTGCTCCATCCTGATTCTCCAAAACCTTGGGCAAGATACTTGACTCTCCAGCCTTGATTTTTCTAATTCATAACAAATGGAGCTGTATTATATGTCCGACCACCTCCCTAATTTGTTATGAAGTTGAAATGGAAAGATGTAAGTGGAATCGCTTAATAAGATGTAAGTCTATCATAATGCAACACTTCTCTTATTTTAAATAAAAACTCTATCATTCATTGATTGAATTGGACCCTGCTCTCTACACAGTCATCCCTCACATGAAATCAGAGGAGAAAGCAAAATTAACTTGATTCCCAGGAAAAGTGGCTTACTTTTCTGGGCTGGTATTTACTGCAGAAAAGGGGGCTGGCTATTGTTTTATTCAAGGGACATGTCCTGGAAGGTGCTGGGCTTAACATAACCCTGGAAGTGCTTTAATATGCTATAAGCCCACACAGCATTTCAGAGGCAGTGAGTGGGCAGACTCATGCTTGCCCATAGGGTAAGTGGCTTCCACCTACATCCTTATGATGTGTTTGGTGGCACAGGGTCACGTTGACCACATAACCCCTGCAAGAGTTGAACTTGTGACCCTCCATATTTGTCAAATCTTTACTGTCTCTGTGGAAAGCCCTACACACTCTGAGGGAAGCAAGAACAGAAGCCTAAGACTTAATATATGTCTCCTAAGATTTGACAAATGCTCTCATGAAAAAGTGAAATTAAGTAGATGACCAATTGCAATATATAGCAGCATTTCATAAATTCCATAAGTGCTGTTAAAAGAATAAGGCTGAGGGAGAAATCATATCCAGTTAAGCTGATGTGGAATGATGAGGTAGAGTAGAAAGTATCTTCCACTTGAAGAGCATAAGAAATTTCAGAGGGTGGAGAAGAAAGGGTTGGGATCAAGGGAGGGTATTGTACCCAGAATGCCAAGACACCTTTTGAGAATGGATTTACTTTTTAAATGCCTGAAAGCATTTGTGGTACCATCAGACCACTTTTCTAATTTTGCATTGCAAATTACAAATAAAACACCCTGAGGGGATGAACTGATAGTAAATATAATTGCTCTAAATATAATACACACTGATATATTGAGTCTTATTATTATTCATGCCAATATGATTAAATATATCCTAAAAACTATCGTTTTAATTAGATTAGATTGATCAGAGTGGCGATTGTCACGGCATTGTGGCAAGAGTTGTGGTACTCTCAGCTGGTTGATAACCATGACGGATTGTCAAAAGGTTTTATTTATTTATTTGATTTTCGTTTATTTTGATTTTTTTGTTGTCCTCGGTTGAGTGCTGTAGTGTCATAGCTCACAGCAACCTCAAACTCTTGGCACAAGCAATTCTCTTGCCTCAGCCTCCCAAGTAGGTGGGACTACAAGTGCCCACCAAATTGCCCAAATTTTTTTAGAGATGGGGTCTCACACTTGCTCAGTCTGGTCTCCAACTCCTGAGCTCAACAAATCCACCTGCCTTGGCCTCCCAGAGTGCTAAGATTACAGGCACAATCCACCACACCCAGCCCTGTCAAAAGTTTTGAATTGAAATGTAGTCACTAAATTTTAGTGTCTACTTTGTTATTCAAAGATGAAAAGTTGGGCAGACATTGAATCTATTCTCTGAACATGTTAATCTAGGCTAAAGTGAAAGGGAGAAATAGAAAAAAGCACAAAGTCTGGAGGGAAACTATGAATGTGTTGGAACCCCGGGAACAGATGTCTCTCATTCTCTGGAAAACTGAAGCTGAAATGGCATGAAGAATGGCAAAAAGCATCCAGGGATCCATCCATTTGCCAGCTGTGTGGAACAGGTATCTTTGCCTGCAGGAGTGTAGTGGGGCTGTGCTGCTCTAGGAAACCTTAAATGACACTTTGTGATAGCCGGCATTTTTAATTGTAGATGGCAAAGTGTATTCTAGCTAGCTTAAGCATAAACAGATTTATGAAAGTGTTGCTGAAGGTTTACGGAATGTCTGGGAAGGCCAGAGAACCAGAGTTGGATTTTGCAGTCAGCATAACATGCCAACCACATCATGGGATTCTTCTAGTGGAAACGGCCATGAAGTTGCTCCCCAAACTTAAGAACCTGGGGCTGGCTGGGATGCCAACATCACACCAGGCTGTCCAGAGCATCTGATTTCCCTTTGAAGAGGTGCCACCTGTGCAGGTGCATCTGCTTGGAAGAAACTCATCACTGGCCTGAGCCTAGATGGGTGAGAGTCAATGAAATACATATATATTTTTAGCCTTCAAGACTATACAGTAAGGAAAAGGATACCAGAGGGATTTTAAAAAACAAATATTGGGTTATGCTACAGGTAACATCAAGTAGTAACAATAACAATAATCATCTTCTATGGAGCACTTGTTCAAGGTCCTGGTCCCCGTTCTTATCTATTTCTATTCATTCAATTCTTAAAAACAATCCAAGATGAAAATTCAGTACTCGTCTGCCTTTTATAGGAAATGAGGCACAAGAGATTTACTTAGTAGTGCCAGACTACATAGCTGTGGGTCAATGGGTGTGGGCAATCAGCACAGAGGAAGGGGAGGCACCTGCCAACAACGGAAGAAAGGGGAGTGTTCAGTGACAATCAAAACCAAGTAGCCTAACTTTACCTGCTTACTGGAAGAGTGGTCTCGCATCTTGGATCTGGGTCCCACCTGGAATGCAACTCTGTGTCCCAAAGCAAAGCTACCAGGTAAAGGGATTTTTCTCTTCTAGGACACAATGAAAGTTTGTAGCCTGACTGTTCTGTACAGGAGAATAAGAAGCAGTCTTGTTATTTCTGTTCTTTTCTTCTGTCTGCTTTGCTGACAGAAGAAAACTTCTGGCAGAGCAGAAGAATGTCAGAGCAGAAGAATGTTTTTAGCAAACGACAGGGGATATTGTGTTCTGCCCCTGTACATCGCCGGGGCAATCTTTGGACTCATTGTAATTACAGATCTTTATCAACCACTGGGAGAAGAGACAGTGGGGACTCAGTTGGAGTTCCAAATCCCAGGGTGATCCTCTAACATAAAAATTGAGAAAAAAATCATTTCTGACTTGTAGACTGAGAAAATTTGAGATGGAAATCATTGAGATAAAACAAATATTGAGTCTCAGTATAGTGGTTTAGAACTACACTTTAAAAATGGATCAGCCAGATTTGCTAGGACAACAATAGCTGCCTTTTCCTAGTTGTTTTTTATTATCTAATTTTGACATGGAATTTTTTGTCCTTTGATGTCTGGATTGTCAGGACACATATGCTTGTTAATTACGTCACTTAGAAATGCCATTGTTCGGATGTTAACATGGTTCATGTTTGGACTTCCTGGGGACATTAAGGCTCTCGAGGGGGTACTTCTCTTGATGAAATGCTGTTACTGAATGATCATTCCTTCCTTGAATAAGTGTGCTAATAAATACTGCTAATGAACATATTAAATACATTTCTTCCTCCATTATGTGCTAGGTCACCCCTGAATGTATCATATATTCATTTTACTTACAAAATGGAGCCATTTATTTACTGTTTTGAGTACTTATACTATTTCAGAGATTTTCTGTTTAAAAACTATTTTATTACTTATGTCCCCTCTGGAATGACTAAAAATATTAGAGAAATGTATGCGTGAGTATCATCAGACTGAATAGGGAAAAAATGAAAAAAGAAACAATAGCTTTGGAGAAGATATAAATATTTTGGTAAGATCACAAATAATATATATTTTTTTCTGTTCAATAGGTTAAGGAGAAGGTTTTTTAATACTTTATCCATGTAACATTCTTATAATCTATGATGCATTGTGTTCAATAAATGTATTGAGCCAAATCAAACTGTGTTCCAAGGGAATACACTTTAAAAAACACTTTGTTTGGAAACCTATTAAGATAGTGTAGCTCTAGCAAATGTTTTCATGGTGATAAAATAGCTACATTCCAGAGACTGAAGGAGGAAGTGTTATCTTATTTTCAGCAACTGCATAGGAATGCCCAATAGGCAGCTCAGTTGTTCCAGAACATTCCTTTTGTTCTATGTTCTTTTCGATTCCTATGGTACTTTCATTCTACCATGTATAAACAGACACAATTAATTTATGTGCACCGACTTTCTGAAAGCTTAAGTTGTCTTTCTGAGTGGGATCCCTGTACTTTCTGTTCTATTCTATCATGTGAAATCAATGAAAATATTATGACGGAGTTACTTTTGTAAAATCCTTTGGCCTAGTGTTTAGGTTTTTTGATGCCAAGTGGAACATAATGTCTTCCTGTTTGTGGTCTATAACTCACAGTTGAGTAAGAGTTCACAAAGAATTACATAATCTCTCACTTATTTCCACCCTTGTAAATTGTATGCTTAAACTCAAATATACTTGAGAGTTTTGGTAAGATTTGTCACTAGGAGAATTTGTATCACATAGCAAGTTAAGAAGAATAAAATATAAGGAGACATGAGAAATACCTTTTCTGTTTTAGTGAGTGAGTATCTGGAAAGGCTGAGATTAGAGACTTTATTATACTACCAAAAGAAAAATAAAAAGAGAGGAGAAAGAGTTCCTTGGAGTGTTTTATCATTTAACAGACAGTCCTTTGAATGGTAGCCAATAAAAGCAGGCTATCACTATTAGCACCTCTCATTACATAGCTAGAAAATATTGATTCCTTGGTTTTCAAGAAAATTACATAATAAATTCAGACTTGATCCACCATTTCCTTTCTCTATATTTGTTCTGATTTACTGTTGAATCCATTTTTTACACATTTAAGTCTGACTTTTTTCCCCATAGAGGAATGTGCGTTACGCATAATGAACAGCATCAGATTTGTGTTCCGATTAATAATGGATTGGTAACAACTGTTCCTGCCCCATGCTTCTCTCAACAGCTGATTATGTTTTATTTAAAATCTGTAAAAACATTTTCATGTAGTACCTTGATCTGTATAATAATTTCCTTTTGTTCCGAGCCATTGAAGGTGTCTTTGAACCCACAAGAACTATTCATCTATTCCTCTAAGATGGGTTCACTTTCAACATAAAAAATGAACATCATGAAAAATGAACTCTGAAATCAAAGTGAAAAAACAAAGGTGAGTGAACTCTACAAGGCAATAGAATACAAGTCCAGGCAACTGCTGAAAATGATCCGTCACTGTTGTTCTAAATCACTCCTGATTTGCACCAGGAAGCAGTCTTAGTGCAATGCACCAAATCTTTTCCAGAGTTATCTTTTGTGTTCATTCTCTGCTTACAGCCTCTCTAAAAATTCTGCTCACTGTTTGTCACAGTCAGAAACAAGTCTGTTAAGCTCCCCCTCGTTGATAAGTAGGTGTTGTTTCTTATGGATATCCCGTGGTGCTTGCCTCCCGTAGTCTTGAATTTTCTTATTGTTCAAGCAAGAGTGATCTCAGAACAGCATTCTTTGTAAAATACAATGTCTACTTAAAATTTGTCCATGTGTTTCCAAAAATAACTTGGATATGAGTCCAAATGACTGTCCTCTCCGCATGCTTCATTGTGATTAAAGTAAAACCAGAAAAAAGTAACCTTCAGAATGGAAAAGGGAGGCAAAGCACCATCTTAAAAATTAGGGTATCACCTGCATAATGTCATGGAAGGGCTCTACTCTTGAAAGAAAAGGATAAATAAGAGCACATGAGTCCATGATATGTAAGTAGAGAAAAACTAAAAGAAAAGGACAAAAGCTTTTACTGCTGTGCCAATAAAGGACACGGATAAATTGAGCTGGGTGGGACAGGAGTTGGGTATGAGGGAGGAAGGAAAAAGGCAGAGCAGAGGAGACCAAATAAATACCAGACATGGGAGAGAACAGGGTGGTTTGAGCTCGCAAATTTACAAATAACTTTTCTTTAGTAAAATCAAAAGGTATTCATTTGTAATCACTTGACCTAGAATCCCCGTTTTATGCAGAACTCCAAAAACATATGATGAGGAATTTCTTGGATCATATTGCTGCTTTTCTGTGATGTTTTAGATGTCAGGACCCCAGATATTTTTAGTCATGTAACGTTGAACACCTAAATCCCCTCCTTGTACACACAGTACTTCTTGCCTGTATGAGGAAAACTGCTGTTCATCAGTGAACAAGGTGAGAAAGATGAGGTATGAGGGAAGGAGGCTTCAGGCTGCAAAAGGAGACATGTGACGCTACTGTCTAAACAAAGCCCAAAAGAAAATTACAAAAAATAAATAAAAAAAAATTCAGTGTACGTGTACGTTTATTTGTAGCTCCAGGAGAGGCAATTTATGCACCAATAAGTTATATGGGCTTTATGCGCCTATTAGTTTGTTATCCAATTAAAAAATGTGTCTTCACCATGGCAACATCCCTCCCTCCCGACATATAGGCTAATTGTAAGTCATACAGAGCACCTTCTTAAGACAGCACACAAACAAGTCAGCAGACTCCCATAGATGCAAATTTCCTTAAAACATGTCATGGCAACAGATGTGCTCCAAATGCTATTTTTATTTTAGAAATACTTTTTTTTTTGGTTTCACATGTTAATGATAATTCTGAGTTGTAAAAGGGCTCTTTAAAAATCAAGCTACAAAAAAAAAAAAAAAGAAAAAAGTCAAGCTACAAAATAGCAGTAAACACCATAAACTAACAAGTGATCTTTAAAGGAGAAACATTTCCAAATTAATTGTCTTATTAGTTATAGGGTAGATTATCTTCTCTTTCCTAAAATACTTTCCTTTATTTTCCTCTGCATGATTATAGCCTAAATATATTAATGAGAAGAAATGGGACAAAACAAACAAAATTGCTCCTTTTCGTCTGTCTTTATTTTGATGGACACAAACCTAGGGAATATTCTATTACAATGGTTATTATAATGATAAATTGGATGAGACCTACGTAGAAACTTTTTGATGGCTGAAAAAAAATTTAGATGATTTTGTATTTTAAATTATTCTGTGTTTATATAAGTTTGTGCATAATGCAAATGTTTTCTGTTATCTTGGAAATGTTAAGAATAAACTGTCATTGAAGTAATTAGCTAGCTTAGTGTCTAAGAGCAGAGGTTCTACATTCTAACTGTTTGTATTTAATTATAAAATCTACAGTTTAAAAGTTGCAGACAGTAAATAAATTATTTAGTCTTTCTTTGGGCCTCCTTCTGATTGTTTTGGAAACTGGCATAACTAACCTCATAAGGCTGTTGTGGGGATAATGTGAATTAGTATATATTCGGTATATAATGCATTTGCCATAAATGTTAGAGTCATAATCTAATATGTTTAGCAGTTTACGCAGCGCTTATTTAAGTTTATAAAACTCATCATATATACCACTCTACAGAGCAGAATACATAAATAAATTCTCTGCAAAATAGTATTTGAAAACAAAGATGAATTGATTTTCTACTTCTATCACAGTTCTTAGACAAATTATCTGAGTTTCAGTTCTTACTTTAATAAAATAAGGTAATAATGTTCAGTCTTAAAGAATTAACACAAGTCAACTTGGCACGTGTAGAACAATGGTTACAGCATCGGCCACATACACCCAGGGTGGCAGGTTCAAACCCAGCCCAGGCGTGCTAAACAACCACAACTGCAACAAAAAAAAATAGCCAGGTGTTGTGGTAGGCACCTGTAGTCTCAGCCACTTGGGAGGCTGAGGCAAAAGAATCACTTGACCCCAAGAGTTTAAGTTTGCTGTGAGCTGTGATGCCATGGCATTTTACCCAGGGTGACATAATAAGAGTCTGTCTCAAAAAAAAAGGAATTAATATAAGTCAATAAAATAATAAAAATCAAATCTGATGCAGTAAAAAGCATAAGACATTCAATGAATAATGTTTTCCTCAAATTCATGGCACAATTTGTCAGTTTCAGGTATCTTCTAAAATAGAGAATAAGACCAATATATCTAAAAAAAAAAAAAAACTTTTGGAAAGTATTGGGTGTGTAGAATAAAAAAGCAAATTAAATCTAAAGGAAGCAAGAAAAAAGAAAAGAATAAAAATTGGAGCCAAAATAGATGAAATTGAGAACAGGAAATAAAAGGATAAAAGGTCATTTTATAAAAAGGACACCTGCATTTAAATGTTCACAGCAACATAATTCACAATCACAAAAATGTGGAACAAACCCAAATGCCTGCAAATACATGAAGAAATTCACAAATGTCGTATATGTATACTACGGAGTACTACTCAGCCATAAAGAAAAATGATGATTTACTATCTTTATGATAAGTTGGAAGGAACTGGGGACCATTCTTCTAAGTGAAACATCTCAGAAATGGAGGGACAAACGCATGTGCTCAGTACCAGGTTGGAACTGATCAAGCAACACTTATGTGCATGGAAGTAAATCTCAGTGAGAATCAAGCTGGTAGATGGGAATGGAGGGGATGCGTCAGTTCACACTGATTGACTGTGGTGCACACTTTCTGGGTAGGAGGTACACTTATAACCCTGACTCAATTTGTGCAAAAATCAAAGCATGTTTTATTTATTCTGGCCTAGTATCCTAAAAGCAAAAAAAAAAAAAAAAAAAAAAGAGAGAGAGAGAAGAAAAGCAATAAAGAGTCAATGAAACCAAGAGCCAATTCACTGAGACGATTAATAAACTCCCAGCCATGTACATGTACAATCTTTCTAGAAAGATTAGAAATTTTCACTAATTATACTGATAAACAATATCATCATAGATTCTACACTTATAAATAATCTTAAGAGAACATTATAGACACCTTTATGTCAATAAAATTAATACCTTAAGCAAACTAACAGAATTCTTTGAAGAACACAAACCACTGAAACTCCCTCAAGAAGAAATCAATAACCTGAATAATTTTAAGTCTTCAAGAAATTTCAACTGGTAGCTAAAAGACTGCCACAGAGAATAATCCAGGCACAAATGCCTCTGCAAGTGAATTTTGCCCAAGATTCAGTGAGGAAATTGCATAGGTTCTACACAAATTCCTCCAGAAAGTTGCAAAGAAGGGAACACTTCCCTACTCATCCTATGAGGTCAGCATTGATTTGTTGGTGGTCCCCAAGACCAGTTTTAGGATTGGTAATTGCGTATAAGGACTCCAAGGGTTTTGAAGCTGATATACTCACAGTTTGTTATAAGAAGAAGATACATGTTAAAATCTGTCCATGGAAAAGAAGCCATACTCTGTAAAATAATTTAAGGAGATTAAGTCTGAGCCAAATTTGAGGACCATGGCTTGGAGCCATGCCTAATTAGCCTTGAGCAAGTGGACCCCCGTGGGGGGTTACAGTTCGGTTTTATACATTTCAGAGAGACAGGAGTTATAGGTTATAAATCAATACATGGAAGACATATATTGGGTTGGCCTGAAAGGGGTGACATCTCAAAGTGGGGGCTTACAGGTGATAGGTAGGTTTAAAGATTCTTTAGTTGACAATTGGCTGAGTTAGGATTTTTCTAAAAAATCAGGAGTCATCATCAAAAAAGGAATGCTCAAGTTAAGGGAAATGTCTTTTATCAGAGACAAACTACTTGCCATGTATTTGTTGTATAAATTGAGGACCTGCAAGTGTGCCCTGCTAGCCTTAGGCCTATTAATGAGCTACAAAGGGTATCTCCAAGAAGAGTCGGGGGGCATGATCAGGCATAGCTGGCCTCTTTTCTCATGACTAGCAATTCACTTTTAAGGTATCCCCTTTGGCCAAAAGAGAGTGCAGTAAGTCAGCCTCTCGGGGTGGAGAGCCTTAAGGTTTTATTTTAGTTCACAATTAGCAAAGGGAAAGGCATGTGGGGCAATATCCAGGTGAGCCAGCCACAAACATCTAGGTTTCCTTTCACAGCTGAGTCTGATTGGGGGACATGCGTACGTCTCCCTGCAATGATGTCTGACAACACCTGCAAAGTTCTGCCCATCAGGGAAGCACATCTCAGTCTTGATGTCGATTTGTTTACTGGGGGTCAATCACCTAGGCATTAAGCACTTGCGGGACAGACTTCAGCAACTCAGACTATTCCCCTCATCTCTTCTCCACACCCTACCAAGAAAAAAACCATGAATTAATCATAAATCACATTGTTACCATAAATTATTTGGTCATTCTGACACAAAAAAGGTCCAAGTCCTCAGGGATAAAAAGCATACTTAACAGGTGAAGCATTTTAGTAGCTGAGGGCTCATCTCCCAGAGGTGATCAAATTTAAGCCTCAGCTGCACAAACTGAGGCTTGCTTAGCTAATCATGTCTATTGAAATTACATAAATATTACAAAAATAAAAATTACAGCACAGCATGTCTCATAAAGACAATACAAAAATTCTAAACAAAACTTTTCCTAATTTAATCCAACAATATGTAAGAACAAATAATATATTGAAATTCAGAAAGTTATATCCCAGAACTGCAAGTTCAGTTTAACATTTAAAAATCAGTTGATTTAATTCACAGAATTAACAATCTAAATAGAAACAAGCAAACAAACATATGGTCATCTCTGTAGATACAAGAGAAAACTTTTGACAAAACGTAGCATCTAATTCTATTTAAAAAATTCTCGGCAATTGTGAATATAAGGGAACTTTCTCACCAGGAGGAGAGCAACTCACATCATTTTGGTATTTTAAGAATAAGCATTTCCCCCTAAAATTAGCAACATGGCAAAGATGTCAGATCTTTTTCCTATTTATTATTCTATCAAAGATTTTAGCTGAGGCTATGGAGCAAGAAAAAAGCAACAAAATATTTACAAAGTAGAAATAAAGTACAATTGTCTTTATTCAAAGGCTCTGTGATCTTCCCTGTAGATAATCCTGTGGAAACTACTAGAAATAAAGATGTTGACTACCAAGGTTGGAGGATAGATGATCAGATCACAAGAATCAACCGAATTTTTAGATAATAGCGCCAAATCCCATCCACTTTCTCTCTCTACATATATATATGGGTCTATATATATATTTATTTATTTACAATAGAATTAGGATATAAAATAATTGGAGATAAACCTGGAAGATATAAAAATCTACACAAATTTTTGGAGAAGTTAAAGAAGACCTTCCAATGGGGTGACACATTGTGTTCACGTGTTGGGATACTCAATATCATTGCCAATTCTCCGTAAATTGATCTATAGATTTAATGTAGCATGATTTCTATAAACACTGACAAGCTAACACCATGATTGACAGGAAAATAAAAACACTTAGAACAGTAAAATAAAAATTCTAGTAAAATGAAATTGGGCTATTGTCTGATTACAAAACTATCTTATTAAAAGCTAGGGTAGCACTTGCATCAAAACAGTGAGGTATTGGCATCAAGACATATAGATATTAAAAGAGATTATAGGAGAGTCTCAAGTAATAAAGCCATAGATTTATGTACAACCTATTTCACAGAAGTATAAAGGCAATTTAATGAATATAATAAACTATTTTTGACAAATGGTGCTGGGAAAAATTCTGTTATCATATAAAAACAAAACAAAAAAACTCCTTTGACCCATAATTTAAATTATATCATAGACCTAAATGTAAAATCTAAACTATAAAGTTTATAACTATAGTTCTAGCCTCAAATCCAACCTTAACCCTAGCCCTAATCCTAACACTAACCCTAAAATTAATTGAAAACATTCCAAACGCTCATCACAGTGGAATAAATAAGTTGTTTGTGGTATAGTCATACTCTGGGATATTTCATAGCAATGAGAATTAGGTATAATTTCAAGAAATGAAATAATTATTTTCACAAAGATTACATTAAAGAAGTAAGACATAAAAAGTACATGTCATGTGAAATCATTTACATAACGGGATGTAGTTAAAAATCAGTATGTACCATTGGAAGTCAGTAGAGTCATTGAACATGGGGATAGGTGTGGTGCTTGCTATGATGGGCATATGATGGGCCCTGAGGTGCTATAAATTTTGGTTTGATCTTGGGGTTAGTTTTAAGGTATGCTCAGTATGAGAAAAATCATGTTGCTGTACTCTCAGGTACTTTTTTGAATATGTGTTAAACTTCATTGAAAAGTTAAGACATACGTTGTTTCTCTTCTATAATATGTATAGTCATTAGAAAATTAGAGGTTCTCAGATTTGAAAAGTTTTTAGACTTTCATGACTTGATTTACATGACATATCTAGAATGGGCCAATTCACAGAGACTTTCATGACTATTTTGCCGAAATTTTAATTGCATAAAATGATGCAATTGCAAGATGAAATTGATGCCTATTGCTTTTCAAAAATTTTATTGAGGTGAAATTTACCTAATATGAAAATAGCTAATTTAAAGGGAACAATCCCATAACATTTAGTACATTTAGTAAATTGTTGCACAATCACCATCACAAAACATTTCTCTCAATCCAACATAAAACCCCATACCTGTGAGGCAGTTTCTCCTCCTTTCCCTCTGTCTTCAGCCCTCCAGCTGTCAGTCTGTATCTGCCTCTGTGAATTGGCCCATTCTAGTTACGTAATGTAAATAAAATATGTGATATGTGACCTTTTGTGTCTGAATTCTTTCACTGAGCCTGTTTTTGAGATTTACCATTATATCAGTATCTCTCTCCTTGTTATGGTTGAATAATATTCCATCGTACGTATGGACCACAGTTTGTTTGCCCATTCATCCACTGATGTAGATATGACTGTTTTCTGGCTGTTGTGAATAGTATTGCTGTGAACACACATGTAGATATTTTTAAGTGCTTGTGTACAATTATGTTGGGTGTATACCTAGGACTTGATTACTGGGTTATACGTAATTCTACGTTTCATTTTTTGAGGAACCACAAAACTGTTTCCATAAAAGCTGAAACATTTTACATTCCAACCAGCAATGTATGATAATTCCAATGCATATAACTTTTGGATATTTTATGTTTTATAACAAGGCAAAATTACACTGAGGTAAAATTCATGTGCAGAAAAATGCAAGGGTATTAACAGAACATTTTAATGAGTTTGGACAAATATCTACAATCACACAGGCAACATCCTAATTATTTTTTTTGATGTTCAAAAGATATTTATTTAGTTATTGACTATAATTAATAGGCTCACATAACATATGTATAATACAATGAAATGGCTGCTTATTTTTTCCACTGCAACATCCTAATTATTATGTAGACTATTTCCATCACCCCAGAAAGTTCCCTCATACTCCCTTCAACAATTGTTCTAATTTCTATGGTTGGGTCAAGTTCATGAGTTGTTATTGGTGTTAAATATTCTGCATGAATGTATCATGTACTTATGTATTTTCCAGTTTAAAGACCATACATTTTTCAGTTCAGGGTTATTATGAATGAAGCCAAGATAAACAGTGTTTGTTTGCTTTTGTGTGTGTGTACGTGCAAAGATGCCTTCATTTCTTTGGCGTAAAAGCCTAAGAGTAGGGTTGGTGGGCCGTTGTTGGGTGTATGGTTGACTATGTAGGATTCTGTCAGCTTTCCAAAGTGGAGGCAGTGTTTTCCCTGCACCCGCAATATTCGAGAGTTCCCATTTTTCCTCCTGCTTGACAACATTTGTTGTTGACAGTTGACATTTTAGTTACTCTGTACATGTAAAGTGGTCTGTCACCGTAGTTTTGATTTGCTTTTTCTGATGACAGATGATGTCGAGCAATCTTTCGTACTCTTGTTAATCATTTGCTTAGTAGTTTGTTTTACAGCCTCTACTCCAGTATTCTCTCATGCTTTTATGAACTTATTTGTTATTTTAGTATAGTGATGTAGGGATCTTTTGAATATATTCTGACACAAACGTCTCGCCAGGTTTACCTGCACCGTGAGCATTTTCTAACAGTCCGTGGCCTGGCTTCTCATTTTCTTATTGATGCCTTTTAGGGAGCAATCCATTCGATGGAGCCCCATTTGTAAATAATTTGTCTTACATTTCTTTTATTTTTTCCATTCCATGTGTGAAAAAAAACCTTTTCTAAGACCAGGAGCTATTCTCCTATATTTCTTCCTTAAACCTTATGATTTCCTCTTTTGCATTTAGGTGTCAATCTCAAATTAATTTTTGTGTGTAGTTTGAGAAAAAAATTGTGCTTTATTATTGCGTGCGGTTGTCCCCTTGTTTCAACACCATTTTTTGAAAGACTTTCCATTTCCCATTGAATTGCCTTCAACCTTTCTTCAAAAAAGAAAATCAAGTGACCATGTAAGTGTAGATCTGTTTTTGGATTTGTTTTTTTCCTTATTGATCTGTCAGTCTCTGTAGGTAAGAAACGCAGATGGCATCGTCACCAACATCAGGAACAAAACAGGGATGTCCCTGTTACCAGCGCTGTTGGAGACGTGGCATAAATTGAAAGCTGTTCACTAAATCACATTGCTTAACCAGAAAATACCACCTCCTGGGAGGACAAAGGCAAGGACTGTTCTAATATTTTCTCACTATAGCATAATTTGTCTGCTGTAGAATTTCACCTAAGTGCAATAATGCAATACATACTCTGACGCATACGTTTGTAACGGAAGACTGTGCAAAAGCAAGTGAGATGGCCCAGTGCGATTGAGGGTTTGAATGTGTGTGTGTGTGTGTGTGTGTGTGTGTGTGTGTGTGTGTGTGTTCATCTGATGAAACAGGGTGAACATGAATGTGGATAGATTCCAACATAGAACAGAACTATATTAAATGCTTTTCTTTGGGGGGGATTCGTTGTTATCTATTTTTTTATATGTATTTTTAATCTGAACTGATGATGTTAATAGTGAAGATTTTTGCTCTCATGGTTCCCTCTTTCTGATCTTTTGTTACTGTTTTCTGGCAAGAAATGTCCTCTCTTTTAAAATTTAAACTTTATCCATAAAGTTTTTCCTATTCCCACCTGTGTGCAAATACCCACTCATCGTGCGTCCCCACTGACTTCTGTACCAGACTGTCCATACTTTCTATAACAGGTTTGTATCCATTATTAACATACATGTCCATTTTTTTTTTTTTAGTTTTCTGAGACCAACAGCTATGTCTTCTGTGTCTAGCGTATAATACATGCTCAGTAAATAAATGGGGCTACACTGGTTTTCCTGTATGCATAAACAGGGCTCTACAGAATCATGTTTAGAGTCTTCCATTTTCTCAGGTGGGGCGGGCGGGCTTTGTGAGGGCAGACTCTGGATTGACCACTCAGGATGGACTTTCCGGCTTTGCAGATGGTTTCCCGAGTCAGTTGGGCAAGTAACTTAATGGCCTGTGTCTCGGTTTCCTCATTTGAGAATGTTGATAACAATAGTTCTTCACTCATGGAGCCATGTCGAACAGCAAATGAATAATGAATGTCAGTTGTTCCCAAACACCATCTAACAGAGAAAACCCTAAAAAAAAATAGTGAGCTATGTTGATTATTATTCAGAAAACCTGTTGTGGGTTTTCCCTATGTGCCAGACGTGGAGCTATCATACAATGCATTTTAAGCCTTCAAGAAACTCACAATGTAATGATGTATATGGACCAGCATCATAAATAACAAATAGATGAATAGAATCCTGAGGGAGCAGAGGGAAAAAGAGTCAAAATTCCGGCTAATCGGGAAGGATATGATTTGAGCAGACATTTGACAGACGCACGGGTGAATGCCAGGCTGAGAATTGGAAGAAAGGGCAACACAAGCAGAGGGAGCAGTGTGCAGACACGGCCGTGTGAGAGGGCTGGCAGACACGTGTATCGGGGAAGGCTGAGAAATGAAAGGAAGAGAAAAATGAAGGGCATCTAAGCCACAAGAAAAATAATTGTTACTTGTGATCGTGATAGAAATACCTTATGACTTGAAATAAGGTAAGTCATCTGCCAGCGGCAGCTTTGTATATAACTGAATATAAGCTTTTAGTCTTATACAAAGGTATATAGCTGAATATAAGGTAATAATAATTATATTATTAAACTCATGTAAAGCTTCTTGGAGCATGCCCAGGCCGAGGCTGGTGCACAAGGCATGGGACCAAATAAACCGTTTTTGTCATAGCTGAATGAAGATAGGGTAAAAATTTGACAGGTTACATAAAAAATAAATCACATTTCCACTAGAGGTGCTCATTTTCTGCCCCAGTCAAAAGATTCAGTTTAAAACTGATAAAGGAGCAGCAAAATGGGATGATTTAAATTTCACCTTCTCTCAATGTGAAATGTGCTTTCCGGCACAGCTCGATTCTAACATCTAAGTTTTCACATAGTTATTATTTTATAGTAAGAAAATGTTAAGTGTGACTTTCATACACAGACTTTCATAATGCTATGATAGTGTGGGTAAGATTTTTAAACTTTCAATTTGTTTTCTTTTCTTAGTTTAGTTGAATTATAAATAAGCAAATACTGTAATATATTTTTTGTTCTAAAAATCAAGATGGATGTGATAAAATTGGAATTTTAAGTAGCTGACACTCTTGTTTTTGTTGCTGACGGTTATCACTCTCTCAGTCACGAGAGTATTGTTTAAACAATGCTGTAGTCTCTGCTTCCCATAGGAAGTAGCTTTGCATCACAGAAACCCAAGATATCATACAGATTTTTATTGATTAATAACATGAACTCTGGGCTCTTGTCCAGTTTTTCTACTTGCTGGATGAATGTACTGCATGCAATTTCTTTAATTTTTCTGTATTTTATTTTTCACATTTGTAAATTGTGGATAATATTAGTACCTACCTAATGAGGTTATTACAAATATTTGATACAATAGTTATAAAGCACTTAGAACAGTGCATGGCACAAAGTTTGTGTTTTATACTTCCTGTTAGCTACCTTTATTTGCACAGTTCCTCAGACATCAGATTCATGAACTGTCAAAAGCAATGTCTATAGCTCTGCTTTTGCATTAACTGGGGTCATCTACTCCAGGCTGCCCACACCTCCTCCAGTTCTGTAACCCTTTTAGCTGTATTTTATTTTATTTTATTTTTTGTAGAGAGTCTCACTTTATTGCCCTTGGTAGAGTGCCGTGGCATCACACAGCTCATAGCAACCTCCAACTCCTGGGCTTAGGCAATTCTCTTGCCTCAGCCTCCCAAGTAGCAGGGACTACAGGCGTCCGCCTCAACGCCTGGCTATTTTTTTGTTGCAGTTTGGTAGGGCCGGGTTTGAACCCTCCACCCTCGGTATATGGGGCCAGCACCCTACCCACTGAGCCACAGGTGCTGCTCTTGTAGCTCTTTTAAAGCTCAAGTTTGGCTTAGATTCCTCTCTTTAATGGAGGGTTCCTTGGCTTCAATTACTCTTTCACCCTTTACATTTTGTTTTTTAATTCTTTTCTACATATTTGTAATAAAAATTACAGAATTCATTTCTTGATGATTCTTGACCAGATATTTTTTTCTTTTCCCAGCTACTCATATATTTGAGTATATGTGATTGTCAGCTTTAACTGAGTCATTCCTATCTGTCAGGCATGGTGCTAAATGTTTAACATACATATCTCACTTTTATTCCACCAACAACAATTGACATAGGTACTGCTAATATCTTCATGTTATAGACAACAAAACTAAAATTAAAAACATTCAAGTACACAACAGTCATAGTTTACAAGGGATACAGCTGGAATATGTGTGGGTGCTTGATGTCAGGTTCCGATACCCAAAATCGCAGGTACATGGTCTCTGGTGCTCTGTTAATCTGAGCCAGGTGCAGCAGATAATATTTAAGCAATTTGGAACTAAAAATTATAAACTTCATATAATGCAACTAATATATTTGGCCATGGACAGTATAGCTGCTCTATAAATGCCCAGGTATTTTTTAATTGTTTAATTATTATCATAGGTATATCTAGTGTATACTCAAAGACTCAATTCACATTTCCATTAAGTAGTTCCCTTTCTTCATTATTTCTTGGTGTTTTTCTCCCATCTTATTCCTTCTTTTAGTGACTGTTGCTCAAATCTACTGTGATAGGAACCTGTCAAATAATAGTAATATAACTGAGGCCAGTTCAAATGTCAGCTCTTTTCTATCAATCAGTATTCTTCTTTTCAAATTTCAGAAATTCCTCACTGTTGATTTACATGGATTTATTTAACCAACAGCAGGAACAAGTTAATTTGCATAAAAATTAATAATACAAAAGCATTTAGAAGCTTTGTCCTAGTTAAGTTTCATTGTTTTTCTCCTCTAAGGCTATCATTTAATACAGAGCCACTCCTTGTTTTCCTTTACCAGTCTGCAATTGCTGAGAAATAACAGCAAAAGATAATCAGACCCATTGCTGCTTTTCAGTAAACACACAAGAGATAGAAAAATGGCAAATACACTACTCTGATACACAAGGAATTATCTATCCGTGTACAAGATCATTTCATCCACTTATGAACAGTCTTTGTAGAAACAGTGGAAAATTCAAGAGAAGAGTTCCAATCCAGGTTCTATAGCGTTTAACAGGATTTAAGGAAAGAAATATATCCTCTTTTGACTTGACCTTATTTATGTGTACAGTGGAAAGCATTGTCTCTGGGTCAAAGAGAGATTGTGTACGACTGGATTATTGCTATATAAACTCTCAAATTCAATATGAGGTAATGCTTCCCCCCAAACTCTCAATTTATGCCCATCAATTCTAATTTTCTGACTGGAGCCAAACTTATTGTTGGTCTAACATCACGATCAAGGAATTACCATCAGGGGGTCCTGAGGATTGCTCTCATCTTAAATGGCAGAGATTTCCATTCCTGCAATTCTCAAATCTATCACTTAAACCTACTCATGACTTTGTTAAGCTAGATCACCTAAAGAAATGAAGAGCTTAATGAAACTTGGCTCATAATTAATTAAAGAGGATGCTTTCATCTTTCTGAAGAACTTATCTCATCTTTAAGTTAGTCTGGCTTAAATAAAATCTTAGGAGTAAAATTTTCGAGCTTGGATTAATTTATCATCATTAGAGACGAATATTATATATCCCCCCATGAGCTCCTTCAGCCTACACTTTTAAAAAAAAATTCTCCTAAGGAAAACAACTTCTTTGTAAGAGGTGAGACAAATGATTTTATAAATGTAAAAAATTGTATTTTCAGATAAACTGTATTTTTATGTCAGTTTTAAAGCTGCTACAGTATATCACAGATACAATTCCCTCCTTTTCTACCCAGGGGAAGAATTTCGGATCCCTTTGTCATATGATGGATGTGAGTGATTTTCCTGAACAAGCACTACTTTTCTTTGCAGAAGAAGAGTGTAGTTAAGCATATCAACTTAGATACACCTCCTCTAACAATTTCAAATTGGGCACTGCCACTTTAATAACCCACACCTGGGTAAGATTCCTGTTCCATTGAATTCACACTGCTGTAATGAGCCCTGAACATCAGGCAGAGAACACCATGAGAACAATGCAATTAATCACCAAATTGTGCTCAATAACATGAAAATTTCTCTTACATTTTTTTCACCATAGAAATACTTTCATGTAATTGAAAAGAGAAGGTTATAGGGATGAAGAAAAAAGTCCTTATATTAAAAAAAAAAAAAAAGCTAATAGCAGCCCACATAAAGGTGAGTGCACAAATCCAAAACCTATACCATCTGTTACAGAAAATTAGCAGGAATTAAGTGACACGCATTTCTAAAAATAATTTTTTTTCACAGCATGCAGGAGCACATCTCAAGAATTAAATTTCTTAGAGGGAATATAAAAATTCATTATCAAGGAGGAAAGGCTATCTTATTAAAGAAAAACAAAATTGCAGTCAAGTGTCTTGCCAGGTGAATCTACTGTTTTAACTAAAAAACAAAAACAAAACCCAAACAAACAAAACACTGAACAGAGGCTGGACATCCAGAGAGCTGTGAGCACCTAAGTAATGAGTTGTGTGATGTGGGCAAAATCACTCTATCTCTCTGGGTGTCTCTCCTCACCTGTCAGAAAGAGCAAGGGGGCAGGAAGGAAAGTAGAATTAAACAGCTTGATTCTATGCCCCAAGGATTCTACGTATCTGAAGGGTAGAAATTATGATTATATGTTAATTTATCTTATTCACCTGTTTTTAAAATAATTCTTAGAACACGGTAACAACAAAAATACACACATTTGTAAAGATTTTTATTAAAACAGGCTATCTTTCCTTGCTGCAGTTGAACCTGATGAATCACTTACAAATATTTAAGACATATGAGGGAGATGCAATCCTTGTGTTGTCATATGTGAGTTGAACATGGCTAGTTGTCTTGACATTGACACAAGGCCTACATATTTACGACTGCACATATTTCTGAAAAAAGTTCATTAAAGTCATTTGAAAAAGAGGGGCGATGAGCCCACCTGCAAAATTATTTTATCTGCACATTTCTTATAATAATAAAAACAAATTGGGCATTTAGTTACTAGCTATGCGTTTTGTGTAGACTATTTTCTTTTATAATAGCAAAAAAAAATGAAGAAAAGAAAAACATTTTGCATGCATAATTTAGCATCCATATAGGGTGTAAACCTTGTTCTTTTCACTTACTTTGGAAAGAGGGGGAAGGGCCACAATACATCATAGAGTGAACAATTTTTTTAAGTGAACAGTTTCTTGAGATGAAAAATGGCAATGTATTTCACTCAATTTGTGGATCACTTTACATGGTTGCATTCTGATTTTAATTTAACTGAGTCTTGAATGGTTATGTTTCAATTTTGACTGAGGTAACTGGGCAAGAAATTCAGATAAATAAAAGTAATGATTGATGCAGAGGACGGGTTTGAGGCATGTGAAATACACCTTCCAGTCTGAGTTTAATGTTGTAAAGTTATTTTAGGCTGTCTTGAACAGAATGCTTTATATTGATGTGCTGTATAATGTTCTGGACAAGAATGGGACACATATATGATGGTGGTTCCACAAGATGATAACACTGTGATTTTACTGCACCTTTTCTAGGTTTAGAAATGTTTGATAAGCAAATATCAATACTTAACATTCATTACAACCGCTGACGGTACTCAGTACATTAGCATGCTGTACACATTTGTAGCCGAGAAGCAATAGCCTGTCCCAGACTAAGTGTGTGGTAGGCCATCCCACCTGATTTGTATCAGGGTACTTGATGTTAGCACTTCAAGGAAATCACCGGTGATGCATTTTTCAGAACCCAACTCTAAGCAACTCGTGACTTCATTTTGTTTGGCTCAAGAAAATGGTAGTGTAAATACTGTTTAAATGTACAAACTGGACTGGGCGCCGGGGCTCATGCCTGTAATCCTAGCACTCAGGAGGCAAAGGTGGGTGAATTGTTTGAGCTCAGGAGTTTGAAACCAGCCTGAGCAAGAGCAAGACTCTGTCTCTACTAAAAATAGAAAAACTAACTGGGTGTTATGGCCACCTGTAGTCTCCTCTACTTGGCAGACTGAGGTAGGACAATTTTTTGAGCCCAAGAGTTTGGGGTTGTTGTAAGCTATGACACCATGGCATTCTACCCAGGGTGACAGAGTGAGACTCTATCTCAAAAAAAAAAAAAAAAAGTACAAACTGAAAAATAATGCTGGCAGTTGATTGGACACTAGACATGATATGCCATGTACCCTACAAAGCAGTGACACCGCAATTCCCGGGAAGTGGGGACGATACAATCTTTTGAGCTGACAAAATTCAAGAGGCATTGCACCAAGTACGGGAAGATCTTGTCATCACCATTTTACTAATGAGGAAACTGAGAGTAAGAGAGGTCAATTCACTCGCCTAAAGACACACAGCTGATGAATCTGGTACTGGGATTCAAATCTAGGCAAGTTACTGAGAATGCTGTTCCATTAAGCAAAATACACTGTAAAGGAGATCCAAATATTTGGCAAATTATATACTGAGGTGGAATCTTTCAGCATTCTCCTAAGCTCCTAACTTGCGGACTTTTTCATTCATGAGTAAAATCAGAGATTCGATGAATAAAATATTTCTAGATCAGTGCATGGAGTAGGTGGCGGAGTCTCTAAGATACGCATCTAGATTTCCTGCAGTTGAAGAGCAGACATATTTGCCATTAAAGTTGTAAGAGAGGAATTGAAATTTGTTTTGGAGGTTTGATAGATTGATGTCATGACTGACTTATTCATGTGTGTCACTTTCCATCAATCCCAAATAGAGTCGAAGAAGAAGAAATGAGTTGGAAGACATGAGCACTTTCTCATAGGCAAAATAACAGTGATCCAGGAAAGATGCTTCCAGTGTTCCAATTTTGAAATTAGTCATGCCTTCTGGAGTAACAACTCTAATCACAGTCACCTCAATTTTACTTTAAAAGAAAGAAAGAACAATAATACTGTAGTGCTAATATAACATCAATACTGCTCATTTCTTTTTCTCTGGAAATAATTCTAATATTACCGTGATGATATCCAAAACTTTGAGGAAATCCAGAAAATGCTATTATTTAGAATTTTGCCAGTACTAACCATATTTTTATTTTAAATGCTCGTAACATGGTCCCATTTCTTAATTCTTATGTTTGGCTTCAAGTGACAAGCCAGGGGCAGATTATGATGTAATACAGTGCAGCCAATGTTATTAAAAGTGGTAAAATAAAATGCTGAGTGTGAATCACAGTCATGGGTGCTTTATGTGTTTTCACAGGTGTACATCTTTTTCAGGAATTTCCTGAAGTTTAGTTAATGATTTTTATGAATTCTTAATAAATGTTTCAATATTCATTAAAATAGTAATAAGGACTATTTTAAAGGTCAACTTTGTCACTTTCTTCCCCAAGGAGAGTAAGCACAGGGAGTATCGAGTAACTGGATCTCTCAGCTTAGATAATGGGGTCCACCTTATAAACAGATCTTAAAGTACTAGAATATTTCTTATAGTATCTGGTATTTGTCCATCATTCCATTTCTAAGAAGCTTATAAACTTTATGGAAATGACCTCATTAACCAATTTACCATTTCTCTGAAGTAGGTAACAGGGGAAAGTATTTCAACTACTGCTGGAGACAGACTTCTGCCATGTTTTTCCTTCTGAACTCTCACTTTCAGCCCTGGTTTATTTAAACAGCGCAGTGTTGAGTCCCAGATTGTGTTAAGTGCATGTTAGGCTTTGGATGGGAAGCAGAGTGAATGCCTTGACCTTGAAAATGGCTTGTGAAGACTCTCCTTAACAGATCATTAAATATATTTTTTGATATTTTGCAACACAACCTATTCCAGAAATGTGATAACCTGTCTTAAAAAAGAAATCTGTCAAGGTAAAGTTGACAGTATATTCTACATTGCAAAATCTGTGTTAGTCTCGTTTACCAGTGAATACCGGCGTAGGCAACCTTTCAGTGTTGGATATATGAATTAATGGATAAATAATAGTAGTTAAAAGATATTAGCCATGCACTGTGTTTCAGGCACTGTTCTAACAATGATAATTAACTGAAAGAAAAAATATATAAGTGAATTTTTCTTGTGATAACAGATTAATAAAATAATCAATGATTTTCTTAGGAAATTTTTCTTCTCCCTGACCTAAAACCTTTACATTCTCTTTGTTCTCTTGCTCTTTCAAGAATAGAAATTTAGAAGTATTAGGGCAAAAACACATGAAATATGTCATGACTATGAAAAATAAAGGAAGATAGTATTATACTTTAGATACATGGTATAAATATTATTTCAATAAAAATATAAAAGTTAAGAATAAATGTATGAAAATTATTTGCTACGTTCACATTAAAAATACCTTGTACATATTATAGATGATAATATAAATTATGCATCCCCTTGAAATAGTTCCATCTGTAAAAAATTAATAGTTTGCGGGCATGTAGTAGATATTATAAGATTATTGAAAAATAAGATTTATATGCATAGTAATAATGTAAATTCTAAACTATATGACAAGAACTATCATATAAATAATTGGGTAGAATAGTTATAGATATTCTGATACTCCCTGGCTTATACAAAGCATTTAAAAATATATCTTTTTCTAAATCACAAAAACTTTGCAGAAAATTATTCAACTTGATCTATAGCATATGTATATCTATCTTTAGTGTACAGTGCATGTGGTGTCTACCAACTTGTGAATTATGGGGATTTTTTTTTTTCTTTTCAGTTTTGGGCCCAGGCCGGGTTTGAATCCGCCACCTCTGGTATATGGGGCCACAGCCCAACTCTTTTGAGCCACAGGCACTGCCCATTATGGGAATCTTTTAAAAAAATCTCCAAACCTGTTTCCCTACTTACTCTGTGTTTGCCTTTCAGGAGTGGATAATAAACAAGCTGTTATTATTTTTTTTTTTTAAGGGAGGAAGAAGAAAACAATTTTTGGCTAAGAGAATAATAAATACCTTTTTGAAAATCACTGCTTTCTCATACCCTGCCGTTTTATCCACCTGCCCACTACCGATATTTAGAACCAGTTTCCATCCGTTGACCCCTCTCCCAGGTCTCCGTCACTTACCAGCAGCGGCATGCTTCCTGCATGCTTTTTCTCACCGTGGGTGGATTTAAAGAATGTTTTTGGTGATTATTTGGAGACTAAAGCAGTTTCTTCAATTTTAGTCATTGTATTTACCTTTTCATAAAGGGTCTGACCAGGGTCATAGTTTTCTTGAAAAAATATGGTCATAGCTCTGGAAAAAACACTGACAATAATGGTGACAAATTTAGAAATCCCCAAATTTAACTGTAAACATGGGAAATAACATATAGATAGGATTGGTGGTGAAGGAATCAACCCTTCCATCTTTACGTGGTGTTCATGTAGGAAGATGAAGAGTGTTCACCAGAAGAGACCGCCTGCCTGTCACCGAATTGTGATCTATCTCATATCACAAAAAATTTGTATATATTTTTGTCATAATATTTTATAAGTCCTTCAACATTATGTAGAGTTTTCATTTAGAATCTTGCAGCACTGGAACACCATTCTGTAAAACACTGGCTATGAGATTTTTCTTTTATTTTAGCTATATAACCTTTTTTATTTCAAATTAATAGGAGGGAACAAATTTTTAGGTTATATTGTTCTCACTTCCAAGGCTAAGTTCAAGTTGTAAGACAGCCCCTCACCCAGTGGGGGGTCGGGGGGCGTGCTAACTACCCTTGCATTGTGCACATTAGGTGAGATCCCACCAAATGCCCTCCCTCCTCCCACCAATCTCCGTCCCCAGTTTCCCGCCCCTCCCCTCCAGACCTCTTCTCTTTGCTAGACTATATTTGTATTTTGTCATTCGTTTCAGTATGTAAGAGTTTATATATTGGTTTCATAATAGTATTGAGTACATTGGATACTTTTTTCCCACTATTCTTGAGATACTTTACTAAGAAGAATGTGTTTCAATTCCATCCAGGTAAACATAAAAGATGTATTTTTTTTTTTTTTAACGGCTGAATAGTATGAGATCTTTAAAGAGACAAAGGTAACACATACCAAGGATTCTAAACTACCGGAGCAACAAAACTCATGTCACAAACAACATATGTGCCTTCCCATTCTAATAAAATCAAAGACATTCAGCACACTTTCTTTGTCTCAGGAAATGTGTCATTTGAGAGCTAAAAGAACAGAAGGAGCAGTGGCTTTTGCTTTTTTTAATTTGTAATAAGTCAAATACTATAAGAAGTAGGGTCACTACCCTTGCAAATGGGTGCTGTAACTCTGACGTGTGACATATAAGTGGAAATGCTGCTTTGAGATGATTGTAGGTTTATAGCTACATTTTGCCAGTTTATTGGAGTTGATAAAACAATTCTTTAATGTTCAGTTACTTTAGTGGCCTTGATGAAAAAAATAAGAATTTCTTTGTGTCTCTTTCTCCGCACCCACACTTGCCTGTGAACTTGAAAATTTGCTGTTATGTGGGAGTCATATTCTTCTGAGATGGTAAGACATCTGCTCCAAAGGCTGGATGTCTTACTGTCTGGATATTTTCCTAGACTATTTCAAGGAGTTGTTTTGATTAGGCTTAAAGAATTGGTGCCATGTTGAGAAATTTACAAAATTTGTAACCTGCTGTAAATATTCAGTAGTATGAGTGCAAAAATTGCACTTATATTAAATATCCAAATCAGAGATGTAATAGATGCATTTTATGTGAAATTTTAAAATAATTTCTAAATAGTCCCTTCTTTTCATTACACACACAGAAAAATTCATCATCTATAATGAGGTTGATGAAATAATCATTGAGATATTCATAAATAGATATTTATAGGCCGAATTGCTAAACTTAAAGATTAAATCTTCAACTGAGATCATTTTCCAGTTACCATCCATGCTGTTGTTGGTGTAGTGATTGCTTTCTGAGTGTTATTACTGACTCTTTCCAACAGAGAGCAGTAGTGAATTGCTTAATTTGTGCTGGCTATGTAGTTTTACTCAAAAGTACTGATTTTCGTTTTCAACTTTATAACCTTTCAACCTATTGACCATGAAAAATGCTCTGACACAACGTGACACATATAAATGTTTAAAGTCCAAAGGGTAATTATCTATATTCATAGTTAAAACTGTGCCTTGATTTCACAATAGAAACCATATGTTCACTCAAAACACTTTCAATAGGTTAAATAACACCCAGATTAACCTTGAGTTAGTTTACTGGTTAAAATAATAGCAGCATCTTCTTCCAATTCAGTAGTTCATTTATCATCTCTGATCAAGGCCCTGGACATGAACTTTCAAGATTTAAAAGCTTAAGTTTAAAAAGAAAAAAGGAGTGAGAAAAAAGCCTACAGATGTTTAAATATCCTTTTTCTTGACCTTATCATGGTCTTATCTGTTCAGGTACTTAATATCAGCTTTGAGACTTATTGTTGAAAACTATATTTGATTTTGTCTAACATTTAATAAAATAAAATAATTTCTCTCTAAAGTCATGAAGGCAAAAACCTGTTGATTTTTCCCTAGCGTCATACCATATGGAGAGCAATTTTGAACAATGATTGGATTTTTTTAATGCAGATTGCCTTAGGCCCAGATCAAACCAGTGAGGTGGACCAGAATGAGGGAGGCAGAGTTCTGCCAAGGCCAGGCCCGAGCATCTTGCTTTGGCTTCACTGGCAGAATGAGGGATTTCGTGAGACTGAATTTGTGAAGTCAAACTTCATGTAACTTTCAAATAAAACCGGCTGGAACATATACATTTTAAGACACACACACATACGTATATATGTCATCATCCTTAAAATAATTGATTTTTGTGAAACTTTGTAATCATTGTAGCAGAAACTTACAAACAGAAAACACAATTGTACATTACGGATGTCATGAGAATTGAAAAGGAAAAGACAGTGCAAGGGGAGGAAGACAGACAAACAGGCAAATGAATTCTCAGCAGGTCATGTCACACATCCTTGCTAGGATGAGGAGGTGGTCACGTCCAGTGAACAGATGATCCGCCAGCAGCTTCACCAAAAAGGACTTTCTGTCTCTGAAGAAATGTCATAATTTCCTGAATATTCTATCCAGGCCCCAGGGTAAGCTGAGTAAAAGCAGGGCACAGAAAGAACTAGGAGGCCTGTAGGTATTTGGTTGATATACTTGTTTTGATCACAATATTATTATTTTATGACCTTGTGTACAATTGTTGGAATTGTCATTCCTCTGCTGAAATGGTACAAACTCATGGAAATTGGGAAGGGTGGTATTTCCTTTGGACTTCATTGAGCTTCAGGCTTCACAGGGAAAGCATGAATTCGGGGGCAGGAGGGGGTTCACTGAGTGTTCCTTCCCTGGAAATAGAAAAAGGATGCCCTTCCACATGTGAAAACCAGAAGCTCTGTTTGCTAGAAAACAGCCTCTTCCTTTTCATGGAAACAAATAGCACTCCCAAGCATTGCAGTTCAGCATCCATCACAGGCCATGGTGCTCTGAACAAGTGAGCAGAACCATTCACCCTTAGAAAAGCTGGCCGTCACCCAATTTTTGCTCTCTATGCGAGTTTTCATATGTTCTCCTTGTACACCTTTACCATCATTTATGCATCATTTGCCATAAAGATAGGACTTGCTAATAAATCTCTTCTACAGAATGCTGTAAGGAAATTCGGAAGGTCTTTCATATTCAATATCTCAGTGACTCTGCACCCTTCATTCTGGCATAGCAGAGATTATTTGGGGGTTGGCTTGCTTGAGCCCTGGTGTTATTTATCAACAAGATTGTGTGTGTGAATATAAAGAACAGTTCTGAGCATATGCATCAGAGGACTATGTGAGGCTCTTGTCTCAGTTCCAGTCATTGAAAGTTAACACCAAGGCAGCAAGGCTTTTAAAGCTACCTACACTCACATTAAGTTCTCAGCAGTGGCTGCTAAAGCCCCTGGATCCAGAGGTGGAAGAAAACATTATGTTCTATTATCAGCTCAAAGTGACAAAAGGCAGGTACCCGTGCCAGGGTGAATGTTTCATTAAATTTTCCAGTCACTGAGTTAACACTTGGAAAAAAAGAAGTGATCCGTGGTTAATGTTAATATGTGAAAAGTTACTGTCTGCAGATATAACAGATCCCACACAGAAGCAGTATCCGATGGAGAGACCAGCTGGGTGGAAAGGAAGAGTCTGGGAAATTGTGTCTCTTTGTTTGTAAGTTTCAAACATTTGAACTATCCAGGGAATCTGCATTGGAGAAGAGTGGCTGTTCCGTTAGGTTTACTGTTCTAATTTTGTTTTTATGGAATAGAAAGAATGATCTTACCCAGAAAATGAGAAGCTGAGTGATAATTTATAAAAAACAGACACCGCCCCCCCCCCCAAAAAAAAAGGAAAAGTAAGGTAAGTTCAAACATCTATTATCCTTCAGCAGGTTTCAGGAGTTCATTAGTGACACCTGCCATGGTCAAAACATTCAGATACGCGAGAGTAGAGAGTCAAGTGTAGCATTTTTAGAATGAATTCAGGATTCTTCAGACAACGTTCTCTTAGTTTTGCTCTTTCTAGATAATCAGAAGCTTATTAATAATTACGACAGTGCCATGGTGTCCTCTCTGCCCTGTCCTTCTGTCCCAGCATCCTACAGCTCTGGGCTTAATACAAACACTAAAGAAATTTTTAATGAGAATCATACATTATAATGCATATATTATTTAAGCATAAATATATGTGAGAGCTTAAAATATATCCTGCGGATTTCTGGTGTTGACTTTTATTTCTCCTCACTGAGCGTCCAGTGACAACTCCCACTCAGAGCAGCTGAAAGCTCTGATCCCATGTCTCTTGAATTGTCATGCGTTTCCTCGGCTTTTTCTGCCCTCATTCCTATGTGCCACTGGGTGGTGGGTCCTTAATCTGTGCAATGCAAATGCTCACAGGTAACTTTAAATTCAGGCAGTCAGGAAATCTTGTTCCTTTCCCAAATGCTCTGAAAAATGCCGGCTGCCAGTGGAGAAAGAAAGAGCAGAGAGAGGGAAGGAGGGAGAGTGGTGGGGCTTTGGTGTGTGCCACACCTTTTGGGGGCAAGACATGATTGAAGGAGGAACTTTACCTAACAAGTGCAATCAATGTGACCTGGTTTCTTGTACCCTCAATGAATCCCCAACAACAACAACAAAAAACAACAAAAAAAAAACCTCTGGAAGAAAACATAGAATAAAATCTTTGTGACCTTCCTTGGGTTTGGCCTAGATTTCTTAGATTCAACACAAAAAGAATAGACCATAAAAATAAAAATTGACTAGCGTGTGAGAAAATGCCATGTTTTCTTCCACCTCTGGATCCAGGGGCTTTAGCAGCCACTGCTGAAAAATGCCTATGTTAACCAGTTTGATGAAAATATTTCAAATTGTATATAAAACCAGTACATTGTACCCCACGATTGCATTAATGTACACAGCTGTGATTTAATTAAAAAAAACATGCTGGCCTCCTGCTTGCCTTATCAGATGGGAAGCTGGTTTTTGTCTCCTGGTTGGCCCTGCGGCTCTCCCTCCCAACTGGGTTCTTTCTCCCACACTGAGGAGAGGAGAAGAAGGGATCTAATCCCCTGGGTGGAAGAAACACTTCCTTGTTGAAGACAAATGAGAACTGCTCTCCCTTTGAGGGCTGCCTTGTCTTTTCTTAGGTGACAACATTGAACTCGCTTCTGAGGAAAGGGGCCGGGGATGTTTATACTCAAACACTTCATAATCTAAATCGTCTGGAAGGGAGAGTCAGTTTCTAGGGCATGGAGAGAAGGGAAAAGTACTAAAGTAAAAAGGAAGTTGTGCAGGAACAACAGAAATGACTTTCTTTCTAAAAATGAAGTTACTACATATCTACCGAGCAACAACTTTCTGTATGTGACCTTGTGCATTCTGTAGAAAACTCAAGGTGAATTAGATCTAAAACCTGTCTTTGGAAAACTAGCAGTCTAAAGGGAAGGGGGAAAAAAGCAAGTGCATTAATAAGTTTGGTACTAAGTGGACAGATAGGAAGAGTCTTTGGTGAGGAACTAGTTGGTGTCAGCAGGGGTAGGGACTTACAAGAACGGGCTTCCTGAAGAGGTGGCTTTTGATTCGGTCTCCAATGAGAACCTGAGTGTGTAGAGGGAAGAGTTTGAGGCTCAAAGTGATTTGCTGCTAAAATAATCCTGCACAGACAATACCATGGGTTTCTGTTTGTTTACTGTATGTTGTGTGGGAAGAAGACGGAGGAAATATTTTTTAAAAGGCAAGTTTGAGAGACATTGCATTAGGCTTAAATACATGAGAAAGGAATTCAAACTTTATTTTCTAGACCGGGGTTTCGTTATTTTGAATTCTACCAGAATCTACTAGAATACATTGCACATCCCAGTTACTAAAACAATAACAGTGGAGTTGATATTCTGAAATCTCTACATTTAATATATAAAAGTTCTTATTATGTCTGCTAAGAATGAAGAGTCTCTGATGTCAGGAGCATCGTTAATTTGATGGTTATTGAATGCTAACTCTATGCTGACCACATTTCATGGGATGAAATGTTAAGTAAGACAAAGACTGCTCTCATGAAAGAATAAGGTTACAAATGATAAAACTACAGAAGTAATTGCAGTTCAATGGAGCCAGTTATAGTAATCAGCTAAGCTTTCTGAGCTTCGTTTGCTATGCATATACTAGAGGCTCTTGTGGAAAACCTCATGAACCTAAGTCAATATTACAAGGTGAACATAATAAGTTACACAGAAATTCAAATATGGGAAATATTAGTGAGATTAAGTAAGTTGGTAAAGGTCTCCGGATGGGGGAATGTCAGGATTTAAGCTGAGCCTTGAAATACTGGTAGATTCCCAGGAAGAAGAATATTATTTCTCTATCTCATCTCAGTGAAAGCACATACAATCTTTTCTTGAGACTCCCTCCAGCATTAAACTCATGAAAGAATAATCACAGGGACTCTCCTAAAAGTGACATTTAATGTGACAGACAACATCTTCAATGATGGCTTAACGAAAGTCAGTAATAGTTTTTTGTGTGGCTATTCTTTATTTTGACTTTCAGTGAAAATCAAGGCAAAACATCAAATCATAACATAATCAAGGCATCATTAGGAGAAGTCAAGCTAATATATTTCAGGGACATTACCTGCAAGCAAACTTATTTAGAGGATCTGAGACTGATGTGTACACACAACATCACCCGAATACAGATATGTGGTGTAATGGTTTATAAAAACTCTTCCCCCTCATAAATTAAAATGGCAGACTGTAACCTTGATATTCCCTTTTCACATATGAAACCTAAGGGGCACACTTGGAGAAGGAAAATCTCAACTCTGTGCTGAAATCCACAGTGCTTTTCCTAAGAAAGAGCTTGCCATACACTAGCTTGGACAACAATGAGCACAGAGTTTTGGGCAAAGGATAATTTATTTGTGCCCAAAATATTTTGGGTGCATAAGACATCTTCTCCATAATATAAAATGGGTAGAATTATTCCTGAGTTTGAGTGATGCTTCAATTTGATTGGCCCACCAGGATGAGTTGGTACAAAACCGGCTATACACAAGTAACACAATGATTTGACTTGTTGGATAGTTATTTAGTACTGTCCATTTTGGCACCTGCAAAGTCCTACCAGGGACAATAATTATAAATTTAGTGGTACTGATGTTAAGTTGTCCTGTCTGACGGTAATTACACAAAAGATTTTATTGCACTTACGGCTGTGCCTAGCTGGTGGTATAAAACCACATCATCCCTGTAGGGGAGGAGACGTCTCCTCCTTTCTGCTGCTAAATCAGGTGGGCTTGTATCCAACCTATCTAGAAACAAAATTAAGATGCTAAAAGTTAAAGATAAGAGGGGCTACAATATAGTGCTTTAAAAAAAACCTATTTGGAATAAGAATGAAATCATTGAAGACAGTCTTTCTTCTCACTCTGCTTCTGGCAATAACAGTGTAATACAGAAATGGAAAAAGTATAAATATTCAATGGTCTATGCTGAGATCAACATTTTGGCCTAAAGGCAGTTCCTGCTTACTTCCTGTCCATTATAGAAGAAACTGACAATCAGGAAGATGACAAGATTGTAGATACTGGTGTTACTGTTCTAGTATTTATGCCAACAGAAATTGTCCATGACCTTGGCAGCTATCTGCAAAGTCAAATGCTAATGAGAGACCACTGAAGGCTCTGAAGAACCTTGTATTGTTGTAAACTTGGTGAGACAAGAGTTTAGGTGGATTAGTAGTGGGAAATTTTTTTTATGTAATATATTACTTCTGAGATATAAGACTGAGACCAATTGAGGTAGCATTTTGAGAAGATACTAGAAAAAATAGTGAGTCTGTGTTTGAGGATGACATTAAGATTTCCATGTTGAAGGTGGGGTAAGCTAATTCTATGACCTGAATGTTTACACCCCTCCAAAATTCATGTTGAAATTTGATTCTCCTTGTGTGGTTTTAAGAGAGAGGCCCTCTAGGAGGTGATTGGATTGTTAGGGATTGGCCCTCATAACAGGAGTTACTGTCCTTACCAAAGAAGCTCAATGGCGCCTTCCACTCCTTTTGCCAAGTGAAGAAACTGGTAAGAAAGCATCATCTTTAAATCAGAGAACAAGCCCTGATCAGACACGGAATTTGTTGGCACATTAATCTTAAGGCTTCTCAGCTCCAGAACTGTGAGCAATAAATTTCAATACTTTGGATAGAGGGGGTGAAGACAAGATGGCTGACTGAAGCCAGCTTTCCACAGAGATTCCCATCCAAAAGGAAAGTTAAAGGACAGAAATTTAGCAAGTAACCTGGTGGATTAGAGCTGCACCAAGAGAGAAGGTTGAAGAATGCACATCAATCCTGCTGAGGCAAGCTGCGACCCCAAGGATACAAAAGAAAGGTACAAAATCCATCACCAAGCAGACGGGAGACCCCTCCACCATGAGAATTGCTAGGAGTACTCCACAAACAAACGAGCAGAGTTCAAAAGTCCTGCCACTATACTCTGAAAAATGGGCCTACCTCCCCTACTAAGGTGCCATGTGCTCTCCTGCCAGCCATAAAACTGTGTAAAACTGTATATATTCTCTACTTGCAATTCTGAACTCCCAGCACTCTACTCCACTCTCACTCTGAAGTCTGGAGGCCTGTCCCCCAGGAGTTCAGATTCTTGGGTGATTTCTCGAGGGGTGTGGACAGGGCCTGGACTGCAGCTGGTCAGTGCTGATTCTGCAGCACGGGAGTGAGGAGAGGATGGTTGGTTGAGAGGAAACCACGCCAGAGCGGCGGTGCCCTGTGGTGCAGAGCAGCAGCCATTTTTGGCAACAGTAGGGCTCACCCCTGGATATTCTGAAGTCACACCCCATCTCTCTGGGCAACCAGAGGAGGCCGGGCAACTTCTCAGGGGGCAACCACTGTGGAACGGATCTGGGATGGAGACACAGGCCCCGTGAGTAAAGGGTTTGCCTGAGGCGGTACCGGCCTGGGTGGAGTGCGGGGACTAGAAAATGCATGTGCAGAACCGGGAGATTTCCAGGGCTGGGCTGACCCAGAGGACCGCTTTACTGAGCCTAAGATGCACCCGGGCCTGAGGGGACCATCAGCTTAAACAAAGGAGGGCAGGCAGAGGCTGGAACTGACAGGTAACCGTGCTGTGAATACAAACTACAGCTGAGACCATACAGCAGTGCAGACAGGGCCTGAGGCACAGGTTCTGGAAACTCAAAACAGCTTTGCTTCAGCAGCGGAATTTGGCAGGAACAGAAACAAATTCCCACAAAGTTGTTCTGTTCTATCAGTAACATCAATCAGGGGCGGAGCAAGAACTGAGTGAACAGCCCCAGCCTCCTGAGGTTGTCAGGCCTCACCTCCCCCTGCCGGATAGAGGCAGAGAGCAGCAGCTTGGCTGAGCAGACACAGATCTCCTTGTGATTCAGGAAGATGCCAACCCCTGGAGTATCTGCTCATTGGAGGCAACTGGGTCACAGCCCTGCGGGATTATCAGTGACTGCATGTGACAGAGGTCTAAGGTGGGAAAGGAGGCATGATCCTTTCTAGACTAATCTATTTGCTGGGTGGGTCCTCCTGACTTCACGGACCATGGGAGCAAGTCATATTTGAGTTGTCAGCAGACCCCTGCGATCTAGTTGCCAGAGACCTTTTAAACTCTCCCACCTGAGACAGGTGCTGACTGAGACAATTGATTTGGACCTTTTGAACTGAGCCAATCGCCTGAGGACTATTCAAGTGGTGCCCTGGGTGTGTGGTTGTATGAAGGTTTGATTTTCCTTTTCCAATTGTTGCCTGTGGGAGGTGGGGGGTGACTTAATTGCTGGTATTTCTCCACAGCTGAGACTTCAACCCAGAGAAACTGTTTCACTAGGTCGGACAGAGACCAGCTGAAAACAAGACAGAGCCACTTAGCCCCAACACACCAAACAGGTCCCCAGTTTCTCAGGCCATAGCACTGTACAGGTTTTCAACAAAGCTCCAGGGGAGAGGTCAAATGGTGTAAAATAATCATGGGGCAGAATCAGTGGAAAAACACTGGTAACATGAATAACCAGAATAGATCAACCCCCCTCCCCTCCCACCCAGGAAAGACATGGCAGATGTAACTGAAGATCCCATTCATAAACAGCTGGCCGAGATGTCAGAAATCAAATTCAGAATTTGGATTACAAACAAGATTAATAGAATGAAGGAAAATTTGGAATTAGAAATTCGAGAAGCAATCCAAAAGTTGGAATTAGAAATTTGAGGAGAAATTCAAAAGTTGTCTCAAGAATTCAACAAATTTAAAGACAAAACCAAAGATTTTGACACACTGAAGCAAGAATTTGCAGCCCTCAAAGATCTGAAAAATATAGTAGAATCCCTCAGTAACAAGGGATTCTTGCTCTTCTGGAGCAAGCAGAAGAAAGGATTTCTGACATTGAAGACAAAGCTTTTGAACATTCACAAACTGTCAAAGAGGAAGAGAAATGGAGAGCAAAAATAAATCATTCTCTCAGAGAGCTCTGGGATAATTCAAAGAAGGCTAATATCCGCCTCATTGGAATCCCTGAAAGGGATGAAGGCACAGAAGACCTTCTCCATGAAATTATGAAAGGGAATTTTCCAGAAATGCCAAGAGATTCTGAAATTCAGATAGCAGACAGTTTCAGAACCCCAGCACGACTAAACCTGAATAAGACATCTCCTGGGCATATCATAATTAACTTCACTAAAGTTAATATGAAGGAGAAAATTCTGAAAGCAGCCAGACGTAAGAAATCCATTACCTACAAAGGGAAGAATATTAGAATGACTGCAGAGCTCTCTGCTGAAACTTTTAAAGCCAGAAGAGGGTGGTCATCGACTTTTAATCTCCTAAAACAAAATAACTTTAAACCCCAGATCCTGTACACAGCTAAACTGAGTTTCATTTATGATGGAGAAATTCAATAATTTAATGACATTCACATGTTGAAGAAATTTGCCATAACCAAACCAGCTCTTCAGGATATTCTCACACCTATCCTCCATAATGACCAGCCCAATCCTCTACCACAAATGTAAACTCACTCAGAAACTTTTGATCAAACTCCAACTTCCACAATGGAGAAAGGATTAAAAATGCCCACTTTACTTTCAAAACAATATTAATATTTATGCACCCCACCAGAATGTGCCTCAATTTATAAGAGAAACTCTAACAGACATGAGCAACTTGATTTCCTCCAGCTCCATAATAGTCGGAGATTTCAACACTCCTTTGGCAGTGTTAGATAGATCCTCCAATAAGAAGCTGAGCAAAGAAATTTTAGATTTAAACCTAACCATCCAACATTTGGATTTAGAAGACATCTACAGAACATTTCATCCCCCAAAAACTGAATACACATACTTCTCATCAGCCCACGGAACATACTCCAAAATCGATAACATCTTAGGTCACAAGTATAACCTCAGTAAATTTAAAGGAATAGAAATTATTCCTTGCATCTTCTCAGATCACCGTGGAATAAAAGTTGAACTCAGTAGCAACAGGAATCTGCATACTCATACAAAAATATGGAAGTTAAATAACCTTATGCTGAATGACACTTGGGTCATAGATGAGATTCAGAGGAAATTGCCAAATTTTTGGAACAAAATGACAATGAAGACACGAATTATCAGAACATCTGAGATACCACAAAGGCAATTCTAAGAGGGAAATTTATAGTACTGCAAGCCTTCCTCAACAGAATGGAAAGAGAGGGAGTTAACAACTTAATGGGACATCTCAAGTGACTGGAAAAGGAAGAACATTCCAACCCCAAACCCAGTAGAAGAAAAGAAATAACCAAAATTAGAGCAGAATTAAATGAAATCGAAAACAAATAAATTATACAACAGATCAATAAATCCAAAAGTTGGCTTTTTGAAAATGTCAATAAAGTAGATAAACCTTTGGCTAACCTATCCAGGAAAAAAAAAAAAGTAAAATCTCTAATTTCATCCATCAGAAATGACAAAGACGAAATAACAACAGACTCCTCAGAAATTCAAAAAATCCTTAATGAATATTACAAGAAACTTTATTCTCAGAAATATGAAAATATGAAGGAGATTGACCAATACTTGGAAGCATGTCACCTTCCAAGACTTAGCCAAAATCAAGTGGAAATGTTGAACAGGCCAATATCAAGTTCTGAAATAGCATCAACCATACAAAATCTCCCTAAAAAGAAAAGCCTGGGACAGATGGCTTCATGTCAGAATTCTACCAAACCTTTAAAGAGGAATTAGTACCTATATTACTCAACCTGTTCCAAAATATGGAAAAAGAAGGAAGACTACCCAACACGTTCTATGAAGCAAACATCACTCTGATCCCCAAACCAGGAAAAGAACCAACAAAAAAAGAAAATTATAGACTAATATCACAAATGAATATAGATGCAAAAATATTCAACAAGATCCTAACAAACAGAATCCAGCAACAGATCAAACAAATTATACATCATGACCAAGTCGGTTTTATCCCAGGATCTCAAGGCTGGTTCAATATATGTAAATCTATAAATATAATTCAGCACATAAACAAATTAAAACACAAAGACCATATGATTCTCTCAATTGATGCAGAAAAATCTTTTGATAATATCCAGCATCCCTTCATGATCAGAACACTTAGAAAATTGGTATAGAAGGGACATTTCTTAAACTGATAGAGGCCATCTATAGCATACCCACAGCCAATATCATATTGAATGGAGTTAAATTGAGATCATTTCCCCTCAGATCAGGAACCAGACAAGGCTGCCTATTGTCTCCACTGCTCTTTAACATTGTAATGGAAGTTTTAGCCATCACAATTAGGGAAGAAAAGGTGATCAAGGATATCCATATAGGGTCAGAAGAGATCAAACTTTCACTCTTTGCAGATGATATGATTATATATCTGGAAAACACCAGGGATTCTACTACAAATCTCTTAGAAGTGATCAAGGAATATAGCAGTGTCTCAGGTTACAAAATTAACATTCATAAATCGGTAACCTTTATATATACCAACAATAGTCAAGCTGAAAAACAGTTAAGGACTCTATTCCATTCACAGTAGTGCCAAAGAAGATGAAATATTTGGGAGTTTATCTAACAAAGGACGTGAAAGATCTCTATAAAGAAAACTATGAAACTCTAAGAAAAGAAATAGCTGAAAATGTTAACAAATGGAAAAACATACCATGCTCATGGCTGGGAAGAATCAACATTGTTAAAATGTCCATATTACCCAAAACAGTATACAATTTTAATGCAATTCCTATTATAGCTCCACTGTCATACTTTAAAGATCATCAAAAAATAATACTTGTTTTATATGTAATCAGAAAAAAACTCAAATAGCCAAGACATTAGTCAGAAATAAAAACAAAGCAGGAGGAATCATGCTGCCAGACCTCAGACTATATTATAAATCGATAGTGATCAAAACAGCATGATACTGGCACAAAAACAGAGATGTAGATGTATGGAACAGAATAGAGAACCAAGAGATGAACCCAGCTACTTACTGTTACTTGATCTTTGACAAGCCACTTAAAAACATTCAGTGGGGAAAAGATTCCCTATTTAACAAATGGTGCTGGGTGAACTGGCTGGCAACCTGCAGAAGACTAAACCTGGACCCACACCTTTCACCATTCACTAAGATAGACTCTCACTGGATTAAAGATTTAAACTTAAGACATGAAACTATAAAAATCCTAGAAGAGAGTGCAGGGAAAACTCTTGAAGAAATTGGTCTGGGCGAGGACTCCCTGGGCAATTGAAGCAGCTTCAAAATTACACTACTGGGATCTGATCAACTAAAAAGCTTCTGCTCAGCCAAGAACATATTAAGTAAAGCAAGCAGACAGCCCCCAGAATTGGGGGAGAAGGTTATGCAGGTTATGTTTCTGACAAAGGTTTAATAACCAGAATCCACTGAGAACTCAAACGTATAAGCAAGAAAAGAACAAATGATCCCATCGCAGGCTGGGCAAGGTACTTGAAGAGAAAATTCTCCGAAGAAGACAGGTGCAAGGCCTATAGACATATGAAAAAATGCTTGTAATCCTTAATCATCAGAGAAATGCAAATCAGAACTACTTTGAGATATCATCTAACTCCAGTAAGATTAGCCCATATCACAAAATCCCAAGACCAGATATGTTGGCGTGGATGTGGAGAAAAGGGAATATTTCTACACTGCTGGTGGGAATGCAAATTAATACATTCTTTTTGGAAAGATGTTTGGAGAACACTAGAGATCTAAAAATAGATCTGCCATTCAATCCTATAATTCCTCTACTAGGTATATACCCAGAAGACCAAAAATCACATTATAACAAAGACATCTGTACCAGAATGTTTATTTCAGCCCAATTCATAATTGCTATGTCATGGAAAAAGCCCAAGTGCCCATCGATTCATGAATGGATTAATAAATTGTGGTGTATGTACACCATGGAATATTATGCAGCCTTAAAGAAAGATGGAGACTTTACCTTTTTCACGTTTATATGGATGGAGCTGGAACATATTCTTCTTAGTAAAGTATCTCAAGAATGGAAGGAAAAGTATCCAATGTACTCAGCCCTACTATGAAGCTAAATTATAGCTTTCACATGAAGACTATAACCCAACTATAGCACAAGACTATGGGGAAAGGGCCAAGGAAGGGGAAGGGAGGGGGGAGGTTTTGATGGAGGGAGGGTAATGGGTGGGGCCACATCTATGGTGCATCTTAGAATGGGTACAGGCGATTGCACTAATGTACACAGCTATGATTTAACAATAAAAACAAACAAACAAACAACAAAAAAAGAAACTAATTTATGGTTTTCACATGAAAGCTATAATCCAGTTATAACCTAAGAAGATGGGGAGGGGGGAGAGGGAGGGCAGGGAGGGGGGAGGATGGGCAGAGGGAGGATGATTTGTGGGATTACACCTGTGGTGCATCTTACAAGGGTAGATGTGAAACTTAGTAAATGTAAAATATAAATGTCTTAACACAATAACTAAGAAAATGCTAGGAAGGCTATGTTAACCAGTGTGATGAAAATGGGTCAAACGGTCTATAAAACCAGTGTATGGTGCCCCCTGATTGCATTAGTGTACACAGCTATGATTTAATAATAAAAAAATTTCAATAGCTTGTAAATTACCCAGTTTAATGTATTATTGTTCAGCCACCTAAATATGAGACATAATCGTGAAGAATTAATTAAGGCAAATAGTCTGTGAATGATTAGAATTTTCTGCTCACGTCAATGTTTAAAGCACTAAGAAGGTAATAAATCTGAGCTCCACAAAATAAGAGCAAATGTTAGATAGAAAAAAAGGAAGGTTTTCTTACATGGTTATTACTAATAATTGAGATTTTCCAATTTTTTCATGTTGCGAATGGCCAAGTCAAAATGTATACACTTACTGTTTAACTGATAATCTCAAAACTTTCTACTAAGATCTAATAACAATTTTCAAAGTAACTTCATTAGAATGTTTGAATGCAAAAAAAAAAAATGCAATGGTGACTTCTTTAAATTGTAATTGAAATTTAATTTCATTACTTTTATACTGGTGTTTAAATTCTGGGCAAATATTTTTGGCCCCTAAAGATAAACTGATCATTTCGCTTCCCACCTTTCTCTTCTTTGGTGCTATCTGAAAAAAGGAGAAGCACATTAAATCAGAGGGCAGTGGTATTCTTTTAATCTTATGTTTTTGTTTATAGAATCCTGGAGACCTTTGCTTCTTCGTTTTTAGCCTCATAGAGAGATAACAGCATTGAGGAGTTTACATGATTTAACATGGAATTGGTCATTTTTTTTTCTTCCTAAAATGGAGATAAGAAGACAGCCGGTGATTACTAGTCATTAAATAAAGCTGATACCTTAATAAAAGATCTATGAAATGACCACTCCTTATTTCCTAACCTTCCACTTCTTAATTGGCTGCCATTTAATACAATGAGCTTATAATTATACATAGATTTGCCTAGTTTTTGTTCCTTTGATTAACACTACGGATTCATAGAAAAATCCACAGTGACGTAATCTTTCAATTGCAAGTTTTCTATCAGTAAGAATTTGGCAGAATTGTTGCCAACCCTAATATTTACATTACCTATAATTGTCTTTAGAAGGTAATAGTATTTATTAATCTATTGAATTCTAGCTGAGTATTACAGGATTCTGAGTGGATCTTAGTTGAATGGAAATACAGTGACTTTGGGCATATCAAGAGGTATAGGTCATTCAAACAGCCAGTGAGCTTCATGAGATGTTCAAAAATGCAGATCACAGAAGGTCATCCCACATACATCCAAAAGTCTAAAATTAAAACATCTGTTGACACCAGTGGTGAGGATGTGGAGAAATTTGAACCCAAGAGAAAGTTACTGAGTCAAGTAATTTCCGTTAACTTACCCACCATTTTTGAGATGTTTGTGGACAATCTAATTTTAGTCCTAGGAGGTTATAGTTCCACATTGCCTAAGCGGTAAGAGTGAGAGGTGGGAACATCTGTTGCTCTGTGGAGTTTGACATTTCTTCTTTCTTTGGTGGGGGGTTTGATTTTGATGCTCACCTAGTGGTCTGTTAGCTGCTGAATGAATGGGCTTCTTTGTGAAGTCCCTCTGCGGGGTGCAGGGGAGCTCTGAGAACCGGTGTTAGCCTGTGGTGGGTAGAAGAAGGGTTGAAGTAGTGAGCCTACAATGTCAATCAACAGCATTTTGGGGGGATATGAGGTGGGAAAATGTCCCTTAAATTTTCGTAAAAAGTTCTGTAGTCTTTCCTCTTTCCTGTACTGTGCTGTGTTTTAAGGTAATTGTCTCTCAGCTTCAAAACTCTCCCTCCATACTCTGCTCTGTGATGTTGAAGTTTTGCAAACCATACTCCTGCTTTGCCTGCAGGCTGTCTGTTAGACTCTTCCAATCAGAGGTGCAGGAAAAAGCCAGCAGCACTGGAGGAGGACACGTTACTTGCTGCCAGCCACCTTTGCTGTTTTCACTTCCTGTTCTTGCTAGTGTCACCCCGACAACAGTTCTTTTGCATCTCAGTAACAGCAGTCGATTTCCGTTTCAATTTTTTTGCACCACTCAGATAACCTGTTCTGTCACCCCTGAGAGTCACGAGCCACAGCTGACAGTGCCTCTCAGAAGCCTGGGTCAGCTCCTTGGACCCTCAGTTCCAGGCAAAGACATCAGCACCAGGGGAGCATCACCCCCTACGCAGACGTCCACACTCCTGTGCTGGGGGCCCAGCTCTTAGATTCTATGTTTTAATCATTCCATCCCCCTTTATTGTCACAGTCTTAGAAATAAGATCTATTTTTTCAAATTGTTCCTTCAGGGATCCCTGAGTGTTCTTTTTTGTATGTCAGATACCTACAAAACTGGTCCGTACAAAACGGAAACATACACGTTCTATTAATCCAGGTGGCTGTCCTTTCAGAGGCTTTCCTCATTTACGAGCAAACAGTGAAGAAAATTATCAAAATAAGAAATGGCATGTACAAAGAAAAATGAAATTGTAAATCAACTTGTGTCTTAGAAAACTACATGTAGACACTGCAAAACGACCCAAACTGGATAGATTTGGAGATATATATATATCTATATATATAAAATCCATATATATCTCATCCATATATATATGTATAAAATATGAATGTGTGGACAGTGAGTGTTATGGGATAAATTACATTTCCCCAAAATGTACATGTTGAAGTCCTAACCTCTAATAATGGAAGGTTGAGACCTTATTTGGAAATAAGGTTGTGGCAGATGGTCAAAAGGAGATTATACTGGAGTAGGGCGGCCTCCTAGACTAATCAGGCTGCTGTCCTTACCAAAAAGAGAAATTTAGACATAGACATGAGCACAGGTAAAATGCCTCGTAGGGATGGAGATCAGGATGATGCCCCTGTATAAGCTGAAGAACATCGAAGATTGCCAGAAACCCACTAGAAAATAGGAGGGTCATGGAACAGATTCCCTCTTACAGCCAACCAAAGGATTGAAGTCACCAACACTTGGATGAGGAGTTCTTAGCCGCTGGATGAGACAACACATTTCTATGGTTAACCACCCAATTTGTTTGTTTTTTAATAGCAGCTGTAACAAACAAAAGCAGTTACACACACACCCGGTCATGAACACAGCCCAGTGGAAAAATAATAGCATGGTTCAAATGAGGTGAAAAGGCAGCTCTTCTGTAAAGATTTAACTTGGGTTAAATCTGAGTGCAAACTGACATAACAGAAATGAAGACTGATCCTGGTTCCAGAGCCTTCTCCAATTAGGCATCCATGTGGTCTTGACATACCAGGGGTGGACTCAGCTGGGCCCCCAGCTGAACATAGTCTTGAAACATAAAAATAATTTCTAGTAGGATGGGGGTGCTCCCGGACCAGATCCAGTGGTTTTTCCTTCTGGAAATCTGAGTGGAGAGGCATTGCAGTCATGAGCTCATCACGGCTCTGGCACAACACAAGGATCTGCAGTTCTGCAAACTTCAAAAACTTCCCCGCCTCTGCTTAGACGTCGGAACCCTGCATTCCCCAGAGAGCCGGTCACTCTCATGAGGCCCGAGCGAAACTCGGCCTCATTCACTCCCTGCTCCTCCTCCCTCACTTTCCCACTGCACTAGTCGGTCTCAGTCTATTTTCTTCAAAACTCTTTCTGATCTTCTCCCCCTTCTCGCACTTCTTTTGTATTTTCAGATTCCATCCCTAACATTTTGCCTCCTGTTTTATGAAGAAAACAAAAAATGAAAACCAAGCCCTTCCTTCTTCCTCCACTTTTCCTTCCTTGAGATAGACGGATGGGTTGTTTAATGTAATAATCCTTTTTGCCTTCTTGGAAAGACCATTTTATTTATGAATTCTCATCTTCTTGCAATTCAGGCTTCTTTTTTCTTTAACCTCCTGACCCTAACCCCCCACTCGTCAGCCTCTTTATTTCTCCTACAGACTTACCCTCCAGTGTCTCTCTCTTTTCCAATTCCCTGGTTAGGATGAGGTTATGGGATTGCACCAGTTAAGCGTGGGAAAAGGTAATTTGACCCCTATAAAGGGAGTGAAAGACATTTTACTCTTAGGCCTTTATTTCAAATCAAGAAGATCAAGTAATTCAGACATCCATGCAGAAAAGTTTTGTTTTGTTTTTATACCATTCTTTGAACAATCTCAAAATCGCCTCTGAAGCAAATCTATGAGTTAATTTATCAATTGAGAAAAAGAGCAAAAATAATACAAAAAAGAGCCACAAAGAAAATAGAAGTCTTGGATGTTGAATAAGATATTACTTATTTTTTAAAAACATGTTATTAAACAAATATTGATTGGTGAGAATATGTACGGCATTATGCTGCCCACATCAAGTGCACGTCCTCATTTAACTCTCAGGGCAACTCTGAGATGTCCATGTTATTATCATTTCCATTCTTAATGTAAGAAACTGATACTTAAGTAACTTCCCTGTGGTCACACAACTTATAAATTTATGACCAAAGACTTGAACTTCATTGTATTGAGCTTCCAAGTTTATGCTCTACTTAACCATTACAGCCAAAACTACCTGGCACCATTCTCAATGATTCTCTTCTGCACGTCTGTGACTGGTGAGGTGGGAGTGGGAGGAAGGTGGGCAAGGTGTGGTAGGGCATGAGCAAAGGTATATATTTCTTTCCAGTAGGAAAAATGAATTTACTCTGAACCATCCTTAAATGTTTCTCAGAGATGCATACTTTCTTATATGACTTGATAAAGTTTACAATTCAGTGTTTATCTGTGATAGACAGTCCGTCCCATCCCAGATGGGAATGACATTTATAACCATGTCCTCATTAGCACCTTCCCAATCTCAAATTCACAATCTAAAAAGAGGGAGAAATATTCCTAAAAAACAAAAATAGTTTGATTCACATACTAAAAAAAAAAAAAAAAAATTCAGAGAATGGAAAAGCACTTATTGATGTTGTTAAATCTTTAGCCATCAAGGGGGCGGGTCTTTGAAGTTCCAAGAACCAGAGAAGGGGTCACGTTGATTCCCTGCCAGCGCTCACAGGTTCACCACCACACAGGTGGTGCACCTCACCAGTGTGACTCTACAAACTTTAAAAATACATAGAATCAGGATTATTGTAACATGTCCGGGCTTTTCCTTTCCCTAAAGAAAGCTATTGGCATGCCAAAAGTGTTTCAAACCCAATGTCACCTACTTCAGGAAAAGAAAATACACAGATACACAGATAGTATCATTTGTTGAACATATTCTGTAAAGACATCTGAACAATCTAGCTCTCCCAGAATTGCCTTGTTCCTCCAGGGCTGAAAAATCCCTCCCTGGACATCCTGTTTGTACAAGAACTACATTTTCTTTAGGAACTTACCAGTAAATACTTATGTGGCTTTGGCAAGCTTGGCAGTAATCTCTTTAAGCTGTAGTCTCCTCATCTGTAACATGAGGAGGTGGGATTAAATTAGTTTATGACTCTCTCCAGGTCTAAGGTTTCCTAGTAAATACCACACACCTGGGCAATAGAACTGGCACCTTAACTCATATGAGATTCACACCATGTCACTAGCTGTCTCAGATTCCATTTCTGCTGAACATAGAAGAAGAAGGTCATTTTGAACCTTCGTCTTTAGATGAAGGACAGATTGAATTTCTAAAGTTTCCATCTTCCCGTCCCTGTTCTCCCAGGGAAAATGACTGATAGTGAACATAGGGGGCTTACTTGAGGGAGGAAAATGAGGGTCGTAGCTTTCATGAAATCCAGTTCCAATGTCAAATGTGTTTCCAAATGTTTCCCAATATCAGAGGGAAGCTTGGAGGGAGATGACATCATTGACACTTTTTGGCAGATTAATAGCAAAGCCCTTTGTGGTTCAAATCCACAGCGCTGTTGGTAAGCGCCCCTTTCCGCACAGAGGAGGTAGGATCCGCTCTTCCTAGCCACCTGAACTGTATCTTTACCCAGAATTTGTGTCTACTTCTTCTTTTATGGCTTTAAGAAAGCATCTTTGTACTCGTAATTTGCTGACCATTTTATTATCATTGAATGCTCATTTTACCAGGCAACTTTTGAGATTATGTGTCTATAATAATTTATCAGGGTAGTAAATTGTATTTATCAATTTTCAATGTAAAATCATGTTGGATTTTGAAATAAACCCATAGTGTGTGTGTGTGTGTGTGTGTGTGTTAATACTTTACTAGATTTGGTCTGGAACCATTTAGACACTTTTCTTTTTTTTTTTTTTCTTTTTTTAAGCAGGGGGTGGGGGAAGGAGAGGAGGAGCCATTTAGATGTTTTCCAGACCAAAATGCTTTCATGAATTTCAAACACAAAACCACTTGAAGCCTGAATTTTGGTTATAAATTCTCAGAGTAGATTTTTTTTTCTTCCAATAAAGGTCATCGTTCTGGATTTTTTTCTCCTGAATAAGGGGTGCATTTTGTATTTATCTTGAGAGTGTAACCCTTTAGGTTCTAGATATAGGATATGGTCTCCATTAGCACTTATAACCTTCACTGGGCCCTGGGTTTCATCTTCTGTCTTAGTATCCCCAAAGCTGTCAAAGTAGAGGCTCATGTCATCTAGGGATATTTGAAATCCTCAAGTTTTCTATTTTTGCATTAATTTTTTCATGATCGTTTTATTCTTCATCAGGAGAGTCATTTAGGGCAGGCTACTGTAATGCTAAAAAACTCTGCTCTATATATTCGACCCAAATTCACATTCGTATCTCTCAGTGACTGAAGTTCAAAACATCCAAGGTTTTTTATTGTTTCACGCCTTAGATTTAAATCTTTTATCCATCTTGAACCAATTTTTGTAAGTGGTGAAAGGTGCAGATTCAGTTTCAGCCTTTTACATGTGATTATGCAGTTCTCCCAGCACCAATTGTTGAATAGAGATTCTTTTCCTCGGTGTATGTTCTTGTTCGATTTATCAAAGACCAGGTGTCTGTAAGATGTTAGTTTCATCTCATGGTTTTCTATTTGGTTCCAAATGTCTATGTCTTCATTTAAATCTAACGCAAAAAAAAAAACAATAAAAAGCCTTGAAGAAAGTGTGGGGAAAACACTTGAAGATATTGGCCTGGGTTGGCTCTGTGCCTGTAGCTCAAGCAGCTAGGGCACCAGCCACATACACCAGAGCTGGCACATTCGAATCCAGCCTGGGCCCCACAAAACAACAATGACAACTACCACCAAAAAATAGCTGGTGTTGTGGTGGGCATCTGTAGTCCCAGCTACTTGGGAGGCTGAGGCAAGAGAATTGCTTAAGTCCAAGAGTGGAGGTTGCTGTGAGCTGTGATGCCATGGCAATCTACCCAGGGTGAGAGCTTGAGACTCTGTCTCAAAAATAAATAAATAAATAAATAAATAAGATATTGGCCTGGGGAAAGATTATATAAAGAAGACTTTCTGAAATCTTTTATAAAGATTTTATTTATGAATAAATAAAATAAGATATTGGCCTGGGGAAAGATTTTGTGGGACTTATTTAAACTGAATTGCTTCTGTACAGCTAAGGAGACAAGCAAAGCAAATAGACAACCTTCAGAATGGGAAAAGATATTTGCGTGTAATGATTCAGATAAAAACTTGATAACTAGGATCTATAAAGAACTCAAATTAATCGACAGAAAAAAAAAAAGAGCCAACAATCTCTTATCACTGGGCAAGAGAGATGACTAGAACCTTCTCTAAAGAATACAGACCAATGGCTAACAAACCTAGGAAAAAAATGCTTATCAACCCTAGTCAACAGAGAAATGCAAATCAAAACCACCCTGAGATATCACCTAACCTCAGTGAGAATGGCCCACATCACAAAGTCTCAAAACTGCAGATGTTGGCGTGGATGTGGAGAGAAGGGAACACTTTTACACTGCTGTTGGGACTGAAAACTAATGCAACTTTTTTGGAAGGAAGTATGGAGACCACTCAAAAAACTTAAAGAACTCAAAGAACTCATTTGATCCTGCAATCCCATTACTAGGCATCTACCCAGAACAAAAAAATCATTTTATCATAAGGAAATTTGCACTAGACTATTTATTGCAGCTCAATTTACAGTCACCAAAGTGTGGAAACAGTCTAAATGCCCACCAATACATAATAGATCAATAAGCTCTGGTATATGTATACCACAGAATACTATTCAGCCATTAAAAAGATGAAGATTTTACATGTTTTGTATTAACCTGGATTAAGTTAGAACACATTCCTCTTAGTGAAGCATCACAAGAATTGAGAAGCAAGAATCCAATGTACTCAATTCTAATATGAAGGCAGCAGATGAGCTAATACAGGGGGAGGCAGGAGAATGAGGGAATAGGGAGGGGGGAGGCAGAGGGAGATGATGGGTCATGGTGTACGGCACAGCTCTTGGGGGTGGGGCACAAATGTAAGAGGGACTTTACCCAACAAATGCAATCAGTTAACCTCATGAATCCAAAACTATAAAATAAAAATGAAATAAAATGAAAACTTTCTAAAGATAAAAACAAAACAAAAGATCCAAAGTAATATAATTCCTGGCTAATCTTTTTACTTTTTGTAGATGGGCGTTAGCCAGGCACAGTGACACATTTGTAGTCCCAGCTATTCAGAAGGCTGACAGAGGAAGATCACTTGAGTCCAGAAGTTTGAGGCTTCAGTGAGCTGTGATCACACCATTACACTCTGACCTGGCTGACAGAACAAGCCTCTGTCCCTAAAAAATAAGTCTTTTTAAAAGGCAGATACTATACAGTTTCACTTATCTGAGGTGTCCAAAGTCAAATTCATAGAAACAGTAACATAGTGATTACAAGGGGCTAGGGGAAGAGGGATTGACGAAAGAGAATTGTTTAATAGGTACAGAATTTCAGTTAGGTTTAATAAAGTTCTGGAGATCTTTTTCACAAAAAAACAAAACAAAACAAAACAAAAAACAAAGTAATATAATTCCAAACAATATATTTTCTACCATTTTAATCACTGTAAGTATTATTATTATTTTTTGAGATAGTTTCACTCTATCGTTCTGGGTAGAGTGCTGTGGTGTCACAGGAACATCAAACTCTTTGACTTGAGCGATCCTCTTGGCTCAGCCTCCCGCGTATCTGGGACTATAAGTGCTTGCCAAAATGCCTAGCTAGTTTTTTCTATTTTTAGTAGACATGGGGTCTTGCTCTTGCTCAGGCTAGTCTTGAACTCCTGAACTCAAGCAATCCACCTCTCTCAGTCTCCCCAAGTGCTAGGATTACAGGCCTGAACCACCTCACCCAACCTACTACCATTTAAATTAAATTAGTAAAGACACTAATAGATTTTGATAACAATAGAAACATCCTAATTTTATAAAATGCTTCATTTATAAATGACAGCACAATTTCCCTCAGACTAACACCAGCTAATTAACATAATTCCTAGTGTTAACATCTCTTCCATCTCCTGCTCTACTTTGTTTGAACCTCCTCATTTCCACATTTCACCACTAAGGCTATTCTCCTAATTCACTCAATTTAAAACCATTTCTTTTTTTTTTTAATGTTTTGCATATTTATACCCTTGATAATCTTAATTGGGGATTTTGGAAAGAATTCTTAATCAAAATGTAAGAAGCCCATGGATTATTTTTATGCTGCATGCATACAACATGGCAAAAATGACATCACTATCTTATAGACTTACTGTAACTTTATTAAATAGACTTAATTGCATAGACTCCTTCCCAATTGTTAAAGCTCAAACGTTGCATAAAAACTATATATTGACTAAATTGGTGCATTGCCATGGAGTAACTGGTGTCAGGTAGCTGAGAAAGAAAGAGAGAGTAGATAAATGAATTGCAAATACTGTTCGCTCAATGTCACCTCCATGGAATGACATCACCAGAGAAGTTTTGCCAGCTCTGCGTATTGATTGGCTTAGAATTATATATGCGGGCTCGGAAGTTTCTGTGATATGCTCACCTCCATCCTCTTTCTCCCCTTCTAACTTTATCAACTAACTATTGTTCTTCTTTTCACCAAGTTGAGAGGACCATCCAACAAGTATTTGCAGAATTCCTTTTGTGCTTACCAATCAGATAGAATGGAAAAATCTCCAATTTTAATTAATTACCTTGGCTGATGTTCTGTTAGGCTTTCCTTCTATTTGGAAAATGTTATCTGGATATAATTCAGTAGGTAGACTGCTGACTGTGATCGTGGCTGGTGGCAGAGTATTATATTAATGCCATACTCAGTTTTCTTGATCCTAAATAACAAGGGAGAAGAAAGATCGCTTGTTGGTCCAAGGTTAAGGCAGGGCACATTTCTAAATTTTATGCAGGGTATTTTTATTTTTTTAGAAATCACTTAACTTCTGCTTTAATTTTTCTAGCTGTAAAGTGGGGTGTTCAAGAGGTTACACAATTAATATTTCTAAAGTACTCTGAAAATGAAAAATGCTGTACAGGTGTTAATTATCTTGTCGTGTCATTATTAATAATAATTTAGGTAATCCATTTTAGAAAATAACCATCATGACTATTTTTTTTTTCAGTCTGGCTGATTGCTTTCTCTAAACAGCATGCATGTTAGTACAATATAGATTTCAAAGTTCATGAAACATCTCTTCTGTAACCTCTACAGCAGTGATTTTCAACCGGCATGCCGCGGCACACTGAGGTACCATGAGAGGCTCTTAGGTGTGCCTGGAAAGTTTTAAAGATCATCAATTAAATTATTTTTGAAAAAAGTTCAAAGCACAGTAAGTATATTCTTCTTTTATTTTGTATCAACATAATTGAAGTGTGATGCAGAGTTAACTACAGATTCGAGTGCTGTGAGATAAAAATTAGAAAACACCGTTCTAGAGGTAGTCAGATCTAAACATGTTGTACTTTATGCTAAAAGGAGAAAAATGCATAACAGATAAGAAAACACGGCAGCACCTGTGGCTCAACGGAATAGGGCGCCAGTCCCATATGCCGGAGGTGGCGGGTTCAAACCCAGCCCTGGCCAAAAACTGCAAAAAAAAAAAAAAGAAAACATGCAGATCAGTGATGCTAAGCCCCACTCCTGGCTGCGTGTTTGCAGGCACATATGTTTGCTATGGCAGCTAAGGGAAAGGCTGGCGGGATCCTATCTTAATGTTTCAATGCAACATATAGGTCACCAATTCTTAATTTATTCTGACAAACTCTGCTTTCTTCTGTCAATTCTCTTCCCTGCAGCCTAACAGGGAAATGCCTTCAAATGGCTTTACTGGTTAGTGCAGGTGGCAAACATAATATGCATGAAGGTGACACCACAGGCATCATAGATGAAGGGGAAAAAAAAAAAGCTCTTTTGACTGTGGAGGCTGCAAAAATCAAACAAACAAAAAAATAAAACATTAAAAGCAATAACTTTGGGAAGGGTTTTTTCTATGCATCCGAAAAGAAGAAATGCTCTTTAATCCACAGAAAAATCCCCTTTCCTAGAATCTTTAAGGACATGTAACAAGTGGATGACGTAAATGCTCTTGAAAAGTTCACCAGACCTTTGTTATTGGAAGGAGTTTCCTTTACGTGGATCAAAATACTTCTGGAATATCCCCAGGACCTAGCATGGAACTTCATACTCCTAGCTTCGGCTGTGCTTATGCTAATTTCTGTCATCTCTGCCCTCAGAGGTCAGGAAGTGAGGAGAACAACATACATCTAAATCACAAACTTTGATTCCTGAGATTCTACTGTATGTTGCAAATCACTGTGCTCATCTTAATGGAAAAATCAAAGATGGTAAGATGGGAACGCTTGTCACAAGCCCCTTACTCCCAGGACTGCAGATGCCTCGCGCCCTCATAGTTCATTTACAACAACTACATATCAAGTGCCTTTTTGGAGTAATAAATCACCCCCAAACCTGTAACTGATTCAAAACCGTCGCCAGGGACTCAGCTCACAATTGTAGGAATTGCTCTCAACTTTAGGCTGGCTTCAGCTGCTCTGGATCTGGGATTCCTCGGGCATCTGTTGTTTCCTTCAGTCTGGGGCCCCCAGAGCTCCTGGGCATGATTTTCTGGCCTCTGTCTGTCTAACCCAGGTTTTTTGATACACCATAGAATCTCAGGAGAAGGAGAGGGAGAAAATCTCAGGGCCCAGCCACTTGTTAAGGCTCTGCTTGTGTCACGTTTTCTAATGTCTTCTTGACTAACACACATGAAAATGTTTAACCAGATTTATCTTTTCATGAGAGGAACTGCAATGCAACATTACAGGGGCTTGGATAAAAGTAAAGAAAAAAAAAAAACCTGGGGGCTGTTTTTATAAGCTACCACCATTGAGGAGCAAAAATCTGCCAAGTACTTGGCAGTGAAGCACAACTCTGCATGTATTATGTAAAGTTCAATTCTGGTTCCATGGTTCCTTATTTCCTTGAGATTCTAACAATTTTACAGATGTCTTATCAGGTCCCAAGGGCCATTTCTTGCTGTTATCTCCAACATGTGTGCTGCCTAGAGAACTAAGGTCTATATTTCCTGGAGGTTAGAGAGTCTCCACAATTTATTTTTTCCACATAAACTGTCTCCCTCAACACTTGAATGCTTGTGGTATTGATACACTTTCCATGAACAAAGAATTTCTTTGCCTTTTTTTTGCCTGGACTGTTGGACTATGCCATTGCAAAGTAGATAGGATTGAGCTATGAGGGAGCTCAGGGCACCCCCCCAAATGGCATCACAACTTTCTCTTATAATAATAATGGAATGAAGTGAAATTTTAAAAGTTGATACTCTATTTAATTAGGGGTATTAAAATTAAATTATATAAAATTTACTCAGCAGCTAAGCATGCATATACAAAAAGTGGATATTACACAATGGAATTTGGTTTTTATTACCAAGTCATTTATCTAATAATGGGATATATTTGGAAAACATTAATCTGATTTATTTTTTATTTCTCCTAAATAATTTTTCCATATAAGTCTTCTCTTAGGGGAAAGCCAAGAGGCTTAACCCTTGGAAAAAAATGGATATACCAATTAGAGCCATAAACTCATTACCAGATTCCAGATTTTGACAGTCAAATTAGTCATTAAAGTCACTAAGAATTTCCGAGTCTTTTGTGAGACAATATTCTGGAAAGCTAGGCATTACTGAGAGAAAAGAGGATTTTCTAATTCTTTAAGCTCCATTAACATATCAAGAGCCAGCTCTGAGAGAATCAAGCTTGAATAGTCACTTTTATTCTAAGCCAGGTAGAGGCGAGGTGATGTTGTAATAGAAATCTACAAAGTACTGTGTAGAAACCTGTCTGAGTGGGAAGCAAGTGAATCCAAGAGAGGAAATGCTAAGGACAGAAAGCAGGTGCCAGTTTATTATTTCTCCCTCAAAGGGAGTCCTCAAGGTCATACATAAAATCAATATCTAAATTAAGATGAGGAAACTCGAGAAAGCCAAATGTTCTTCCACTATCATCACATCGTTTTGGTGTCATAACGTGTGTACAGGTATCAGCCTGTACACACAGAGATTTTATGTAGGATAACTAAGATCAGAAGAGTGACATGCTGTGGTACGAAGGAAGAATGGTGCTATAGAGGGGCTCCTGAACAAAGCCAACCACCATGATTTGCACCTGCACAGCTGATGTCTGCATGGCGTCTCTTTTTGCTGCCCGGTATCCTGGATAGGTTGGGACAGGGTTGGTAAAATCTCAGAAAGACTAACCTTTTATCCCTAAGAAAATGGAGGTTACTGTAAGATACTGATTTAAACCTGAAGAGTGAGAGCTGTCCTCACTTGGCAATCTGAAGTCCTTGCTCTCCCCATCACTGCCCAGTAGGGTCAGGAGTGTAAGATATGGGTTATATGAATTATAAATAAAGCAGCTGTGTTGTTTCTCACCTTACAAATGATTTGTTGATTATCCACCTTGCCACATCTCTAATAAATCAGAGAACTTCTTAGATAAGCCTAATGAAATTATCTCTGAAGGAAAATTCCATGAATTTCTATTTTGTTTTAATTCCTGGTTACCTTACGCTATGCTGTTAAGGCCACACTGGCCTTCTCCTGGTCTGTCTGCTACAAGATCCCCCTTTACTAACAACTGGGGAAAAACTCAGCCTACCACAGATCCCATTTCAGATTTTAATTGCAGAATCCTCATCAACATATTTCATAGCTCCAATTGTTCCAGTTTTTTATTGTAATAAACTTATGGATATTTTATTTTTTTAAATATATACATGTTCTCTAGTTCTTTATGGAAGATATTATGGAAGTTCTTTGCCTGCAAAGAACTACATGATGGTGGGGGATCGGGGGAACATAAATTTTTTATTGGACATGTGGAGAATAACTTCACATCTAAGATTGATTTACAAGTCCCTGTTTAGCATGTTCCTTCACTGTGAAACTCAAAAAAATAAATGTTTGGTCTAAAAGTATGTACTTTATAGTCCTTGTATAGGGACGGAATTAAAAGGCTTGTTAATAGTGGTGATGGATCAGGAAATGTCTATATTGTCATTTCCTGACTGTTTTGTGTGTCTATGAAAATGTGACATGCGACTAAGTTGAATGTGGGGATTGGATAGGAAAAGTAAGATATTGAGGATGTTTGGGAGAAGCAGATCTTCAGTGATAGGAAACTGTCATGGTTGAGAAAACAGAAGTGGGGGGAAAGCAATAACCCATATGCACCAAATTTAAGAATGGGGAATTTACAGAAAAAGAAACTGGAATAACCAAAGAAGGTAAAAAAGAGAAAGTCTTAAACACTGTTCAGATTGGACTCTAGCTGGCACGATCACTCTGAAGAGTGATTTTGTAGAAAATAATAGTTTAAAGATACGTATACTCATGACACAAAAATTTCACTGCCAGTTGCAGGAAACACACAGGAGACATTCACACAAATGAGCAGGGAAACGTGCAGCATTTCTCAATAATTGTTTCTAGTACTAATGGATCACATTGAAAAATAATTAAGTTCTGTAATGGAACAGCTAACACTTTAAAAGGTTAACAAGCTTTAAATGGAATACTATTCAGCCATTAAAAGAGATGGAGACATTGCATCTTTTGTATTAACCTGGATGGAGGTGGAACACATTCTTCTTAGTAAAGCATCACAAGAATGGAGAAGTAAGAATCCAATATGCTCCATTCTAATATGAAGGTGTCACATGACCTAATACATGGTGGGGGGGTAGGGGAATGAGGCAGTAGGGAGAGAAGATGAGGGGGAAGCTTGTGGGGGGTCACAATATATCACACACCTCTTGGGGGAGGACACAATTATAAGAGGGACTTTACCAAACAAACGCAATCAGTGTAACCTAATTCTTGGTAACCTCAATGAATCCCAAACAACAAAAACAATTAACTCTCAATAGATAGATTACGCTCTAAGAAATACATATATTTGTGTCTATATATATCTCATTGATATATATAATCTACACGTATATATGTATTTGTACATATATCTCATATATATATAGTCTATACAACCATATATATATATATATAGTTGCGCAGAAAATATCCAGCCACTGTGTTTATTTCTTGTAGTCCATGAATGGACACTTTTCAGACAGTCCTCATATGTCTTATAAATACATGAATAGCAACATGAATAGCAACTTTCAGAATGGTATATAGGGTATATTATGTTGTACTGTTTATACACATAAAATAATAGACATTATCTGCATATACATATTAGGTATATGTAAATCTACAAAAACATATCATGAAGGTCTATGGTAGCACTCGCCTCTCTAAAAAATAGACAAGAACAATTGCCTAGGAGTGTAAATGAAATAGCACTTGACTTTATCTGCATCCTTTTTAAAAAAATAATACTTGAATCAAATTTGACAGAGTGTCACAAGTAACAATTGCTTTTTGGGATTATTGGAAAATAGATGTTGGTTATTCCATTTCCTTTCACATTTATATTTTTAAGATTTCTGAACATGATTGGCAGCAGCAATCATGTTGAGAAGAGCTGGTGATCCCTCATGTTTTTCAGTTTTGATCCCTCATGTTTTTCAGTTTTGGAAAAAAAAAATCTGAATTACATATCTCAGATCAGTATCTTCCAGTTCTCTCTAAAGAAAATTAATCTTAACTATTTGCAAGAGGGAGCATAGTAGTGGGAATTCTGCTCCTTTTCTCCCTCCTCAAAAAATTTGTTCTCAATTCCTTAAAAAGTATGGTGAAGAAATCAATATGGGGCTTTTGTCACCAGGCTGTAATGAAACTTGGGATAGCTCATCGCATTCTCCTTGTTTAGTAAATAGCCAAGGCAGGTCCCCTGAAACCAAGCAGGGGCATCCAAGGGACAGTGGCTCTGGGTGAATCTGTCCTGACCAATCGCTACTGAATAGCTTGCACAAAACTCTTTCCCTTAATGTACCTTTAAAAAAATGCCCTTGCTTGGGTTTTTGTGATCACTGAAAACTTGTTCAGAATTCAGAATACAAAAAATAATACATAGGAATGGCTTTGGCTATGCACTTCACATAGCTTTTAAAAATACTTTGAAAATGAAGGCAAGCAGTAAGCTCACTTTCTAGGACCTCCGGAGTTGAGAACAGGAGGTGGCATTAGAAGGTACTTACTAAGGAAAGAAAGGAGGTGAAAAGGTAAGACATTTTGTTGCAAATAAACATGGAGACCAAAGTTAGATGTCCTACAATACAAAAAAATGACTTGCATTATCATTGAAAACCAGAAAACCATCTTGTAAAATTTGTATAACATTGTTCTCAAGGTATAGACCTACAAAAATTGACATGAAAGAGTTATGGGATAAGTTGTTGGGACAGACACAGAAGAGAAAACAGAAGACCTCCTATTTCAGGGACATACCCTTTTGGGGGACTGAGTTTTTGATTCTTCTCATGATATGATTGATTTTCTTTGGATGAGAACCTGGAAAAGCCAAATATGAAGGAGGGTATGTAGGGCCTGGGGACACATTATTTTTTATATCATATAAAATTGTGTCAATCTAGGCAAAAAATTCTTGTGACTCACATGATATAGGCCCAGATTCTAAGGACCGTGGATCCCACATAGAGATTCGTGGCTGAAAATGTAAATGAACTCTATGTGCTCTTCCTCTGCAAATATCCACGGGATGATAAAACTCATGAATTTCTTCTTTAAAAGCGAAATTATGTATTTTTTCCAATTGCATTGCTATATAAACATAGTATCAGATCAACTGCCTAAAGAGATCTGAACATTCACAAAGTCAAATTTCTGTTAATTTCTTCATTTTCACATTTTAATCAACATTACACTTAGGGGGAAAATGCAGTTACCATTATCCATCTGAATATCACTTTATTTTCTCTTTTATGATAATTTCTTAGTTATTCCCTAACCTGTCATTAAAGTGAATTGAACTAACACATGGATATAAAATAACAGGAAACCTGAGTGTGAAAAATGCTTTTAAGCTTTGTTTCTAAGAAGTAAGAATATTTGAATATGGGTATTTTCTTACAGTTTTTTTTTCTTCCCCTTTCTGTTTGCCTGTTAATGTAGTGAGCAGACTGTTGAACGGTGGGATTTTTCCATCTGAAATGCAGGAATGCTTTGAGATTTTCAGTCACTGAGGTTTGCCTGCTGCACTGTGTGAGTTTTAAAGAGTAACTTACCTTCCTGGTGCCTGTTCTATATTTAGTTTTATGTATAACAATTAAATTCCCCCCTGAGCCATCTGGTTTATTGGTTGTTTGAATTTAGATTTTTCAACTTGTCCTCCCAATTTACCCATCGTGGGACCAGATTTTCTCAGTTCTTTTTTCATAAATTCCCTGCATGTAGCCAGTCCAGTAAACTCCCTGCTGGTGTGGCTGTAATGTACCTCATGCCTTTAGACTTGTATGTTCACACATTAGACCTCATAAGGAAACGTGCGTATCTGGAGTTCTGTTCACTCAAGTAAATTGGGGCACATTTTCAGAAAAATTACCTTCCTAGAAACTGAGTTAACTTTGAAATTAATCCTTTTTATTATAAATACAGACTGGTAAGAATTCTTTTATTGATGTTCTTCATTTATCCTTTAAATTGGAAGATAACTGGTTCTCTTTTATTTATTCATCCAAAAGTTATTTTTAAATAAATGAAGCTTTAATGAAAACCCACATTTCTTTCTTTCATTCTAGAAAGTAGTTCAGATCACCAAATAGAAGGAAACTACGCAGATTCAAAAAACTTCTTTCTCGTTAAAATTTATATAATTTCTTATGCTTCATACATGTAAGGAGTGTAGACTGTGTAGCCTACATCATATATGAATTCAGTAAAACAGAAAACTAGCTAGACTTTCATGATTAGTAACACCTGGTTGAGAGTTTAATACCGGATTAAAAATTTTTCAGATATTTATTTTTGTACACGTCATTTAAGTGCCAACAATAGAAAATCGATCTCATTTTACTTAATGTGATCTTCAAATGTGTTATATTTAATTACTTTATCAACTTTTTGAAAATTTACCTTACTTATATCATTTTTTTTTTTTTTGAGAAAGTGTCTCACACTGTAACCCCAGGTAGACTGCCCTGGCATCATAGCTCACAACAACTTCAATCTCCTGAGCTGGTTTTATCAACACTTTTTGAAAAGAAATAAAGTCATTTTCATATACAGACTGCCTAGAATTAATACACCAAATTTGAATTCTGTGTAATATTTTCTCTATGCTTTCAGTAAAGTATTGTTATTTATATATCTATATGATATTTATGTGTATTTGATATACATGAACAAAAAATATCTACGCAGATATGAGATGCATGTGAAAGACCTTCCAGAAGTCTCTGCTAACTGCTAAGCACCATGGGTGTTGAGCACTATTTTAGTGGCTACAGCTACATTGGTGAATCACATGGACAATAATAATCTTTTTCTTCCTGGAACTTCATAATTGTGAGAGAAGACATAAGAAAATAAGCAATAGGCGTAACCAATACATGAATTATACAGTGCCCTAAAACGATATAAACTCTATGGTAGAGAGACAGATGAGGGAGACTGAGATTGCCGGGTGGGGGTGGGGGGTGTTTCTGTTTTAACAGGGGTGGGGGACTCTTGGCAGAATCTTGGCTGATTCCCCCATGAGATGAGGGAATCAGCTGTGTAAATAACTGGCAAAGAATGTTCCAGGCGGAGTGAAAAGTAGTGAAAGGGCCCACGGGGGGAGTGTTCTGGGAGCAGAAAGGACAGCGTGTCTAGACTACAGTTTGCCAGCGATGGAGAAGATATCCTGGGTGAAAAGGGAGAGATGACGAAGTGGCTCAGGGTAAGTATGACCTCACCGACTTTTGTAAGGAGTTCGAGTTTTACTCTTAACAGAACGAAATAATTCGATTTTACTGAGATATGAACAGTATTGCTGGTGCTTTTTGTTCCAGTCTCTACCTCTTTCCTGAGACAATCATACTATTATTAATTAAATATATTGGACTTCTCCATTTGTATTATTTTACTATTTTAAAACTTTTTTACACGGCTTTCTTGGTGCATAATTGACAAACAATAGGCAACATGCAATTGAAGTCTACAATTTGACAACGTTTGCTCTGTGTGTCCACCGTGAACTAGGAACGCAATCAGGTCAGGACATTTCTCTACCTGCAGAAATGTGTTTTCTCACTGTACCTCCTCACTCCCTTTGTCCTGTAGACAGTTAACCTCTGAGCTTTTTTTCGTTTTGGTCACTGCAGATTAGCTTGCATATTCTAGAGTTTTACATAACAGGATGATATAGTAGGAGCTTTATTTTTGGTCGACTTCTTTCAGGAAAGAATGAGCAAATTTTGAGATTAATTCATGTTTTGGGGTGTACCATTAGCGTATTCCTTTTTATTGCTGTGCAGCTTTCCACTGTAAGGCATCTCATATTTTGGTTGTCTACTCATCTGTCTACAGATATTTGGGTTATTTCCATTTTTGGCTATTACAAAAAAGCTTCTTTAAACATACATATGTCTTGGTATGAACATGCTTTCATTTTTCTTGAGCAAGTATCTAGAGATAAACAGATCCCGCTCCTATGTTACTTGTATGTTTAGGATTTTAAGATTATTTTAAACTATTTTCCAATGTACAGGTACCATTTTATATTTTCACTGGTGTTTGTGAAAGTTCCCCATCTTTGCCAGCCTTTAGTATGTCAGTCCTTTTTTTATTATTATTATTAAATCATAGCTTCTCATCCATCTTTATTATTATTAAATCATTAATGTGATCATGGGGCACCATACACTGGTTTTATAGACCATTTGACACATTTTCATCACACTGGTTAACATAGCCTTCCTGGCATTTTCTTAGTTATTTTGTTAAGACATCTACACTCTACATTTACTAAGTTTCACATATACCCTTGTAAAATGCACTGCAGGTGTAATCCCACCAATCACCCTCCCTCTGCCCACCTCCCCCCTCCCTCCCCTCCCTTGCCCCCTTCTCCCTATTCTTAGGTGTAAAGTATCTCAAGAATGGAAGAAAAAGTATCCAATGTACTCAGCCCTACTATGAAACTAATTTATGGCTTTCACATGAAAGCTATAACCCAGTTATAACCTAAGTATGTCAGTCTTTTATTTGTGTATTTACTTATTCCAGCTTTATTGAGGTATTACTGACACAAATTGTATAGGTAAAAAGTATTTTGCTATAAACATACATTGTGAAATAATTAACATGATCCAGCCAATTAATATATCCATCATTTAAAAGTAGTTACTGTTTTGTGTGTTTGTGATGAGAAAAATAGGTAGCTAGTCTGTTAGTAAATTTAAAGTACGCAGACAATCTTATTCACTATCGTCACTACGCCATATAGATCTCCAGAATTTATTCTTCTTGCATACCTGAAAATTTTTGACCTTTAACTAATATCTCCCCATTTTTCTCACCCCAGCTCCAGCACCCAGAGTAATGCTCCTGCCTTGGCCTCTCAGAATGCTAGGGTTACAAGCATGAGCCACTGTGCTCAGGCTTCTCATCCATCTTTGACTGGTTTCATTGTACATCGACTTCATATCGTCGGTTACATTTATTTTTAAGTATTTGCATGATGCTAATGAAAATGGGATTTGTTTCCTCATTTCCCTTGCATAGTTTATTGCTAGTATATAGAAATAATTGGGGGTTTTGCATTTTGATTTTAAATTTTCCAACATTACCCAATTCATTTATTAGTTCTAAGAGTTTTTTGGAGGGGTGCTTAGGTTTTTCTCTACCTAAGAATATGTCATCTGCAAACGGCTATAATTTTACTTTTTCCTTTCTGATTTGGATACCTTTTATTTCTTTGTCTTCCCTAATTAATATGTAGAAATTCAAATTTTATATTGAATATGGAGAGAGTAAGCATCCTTGGTCTACCCTGATCTTAGAGGAAAAGACTTCATCTTTTTACTCTTAAGTATGATGTTAGCTATAGGTTTGTCATTACAAGGCTGTTATCTTGACACAGATTCCTTCTATACTTAATTTGTTGAGAGCTTGTATCATGAGAGGATGTTGAATTTTATCAAATGTCTTTTTCCACATCTATTAAGATGAGCATAAAATTTTATCCTTCTGACTTGGTGTCCATAGCACAGTGGTTACGGCTCCAGCCACATACACCAAGGCTCGTGGGTTTGAACCCGGCCCAGGCCAACTAGACAACAATGACAACTGCAACAAAAAAATAGCTGGGCATTGTGGGTGGTGCCTATAGTTCCCAGCTACTTGGGAGGCTGAAGCAAGAGAATTGCTTAAGCCCAAGAGTTGGAGGTTGCTGTGAGCTGTGACACCACAGCACTCTACTGAGGATGACATAGTGAGACTCTGTCTCCAAAAAAAGAAAAAAAAAAATCCTTCATTCTGTTAATGAAATACATCACATTTATTGATTTATGTGTGTTGAACCATCCTTGCATCCAGGAATTAAATGACATTTGATAATCATGTCTGATCCTTTTTATGGGCTGTTGAATTTAGTTGGGTAATGTTTTCTTGAGGATCTTTGCATCTACATTCCTCAGGAATTTTGGCCTGTAATTTCCTATTTTAGTGTCCTCTAGCTTGGTAATCAGGATAATTCTAGCCTTGTAAATGAGTTTCCTTTCATCTTCACATTTTTTTGAAGAGTTTGATATTCATTCTTCTTTAAATGTTTTATAAAATTCACCAGTAAATAACAGGAAAAAATATTCATAAATATGTGGAAATAAGCAACACCTCCCCAAAATTAATGAATCAATGAGGAAATCCAAAGGAAAATAAAAAAAAAAATATCTTGAAACAAACGGAAATACAGCCTAAAAAAAACTTACGGGATGTGGCAAAAACAGTTCCAAGAGGAAAGTTTATAGCAGTAAATGCCTATATTGAGAAGAAAATAAGATGTCAAATCAATAATCTGATTTTATACCCCAAGCAACTAAAAAAAGAAGAGCAAGCTGAGTCCAAAGTTAGAAGGAAGGAAATAATGAATCAGAGAAAAAATAAATGAAATGGAGGATAGAAAAACAAGGAAAATATTAATTAAGCTGTCAGTTTTTTTAAAATGTAAAGAAAATTGACAAAACTTTGACTAGACTAAGAAAAAAGAGAGAAACCTAGAATAAATAAAATCAGAAATGTAAAAGGAGATATTACAACTAATATTATGAGGATACCTTCTAAGACACTAGTATGGACAGATACAAATCAGCAAATTTGATCACCTCAACAAAATGACTAATTCCTGGAAACACAAATCCTACAAACTCCTGAATCAAAAAGAAAGGGGAAATAGGAACAGACCCATGAGTGTAGATATTGGGTTGGTAATCAAAAATCTTCTCACTAAGAAAAGCTCAGGACCTATTGTTTTACTTTTTATATATTCTAAAACTGTATGTAGAACTGTTTGTGCATAGTCTTATATAATTACACACATGAAAAAATTCATATTATTGTAAATAGACACTAAGGCCAGTGTGTTTAGTTTAAGGTTTCTCTGCCTCAAAGGAGATAATAATAGTATTTACAACACAGAAATGCTGTTGTAGATAGAAACTGTTTGCCTTAAAAGTCCTTAAAACTGCATTTTAGGCATGATAATGGAGTTTCCATACATGTAAAATACTTATAATAGTACCTAGCACATAAAATCTATCCAAAGTACCAATGTTTATTTTTCATATTATTATTTTATTATCCTCATTACATATTAAAAATGAATTTTCTAGTTGTAGGTTTAATGGTATGCAGTTGCTGCCACCCATATCTTGTACACATTTTCTATTCAAATGGTTGGATTTCTTTTTTTTTTGTAGAGACGGAGTTTCACTTTATCACCCTCAGTAGAGTGCTGTGGTGTCACAGCTCACAGCAACCTCCAGCTCTTGGGCTTACGCGATTCTCTTGCCTCAGCCTCCCGAGCAGCTGGGACTACAGGCACCCGCTACAACGCCCAGCTATTTTTTGGTTGCACTTTGGCCGGGGCTGGGTTTGAACCCACCACCCTCGGCATATGGGGTCGGCGCCCTACTCACTGAGCCACAGGCACAATTTTGTCATAATCTTCTAACATCTTATTTTTTTAAATAGTTGTGTTGGTTGTAATATTTTATATTTTATATTGATTTTTTAGTATCCTGATATTGTGAAGTTTAGCAATATTTCTTTTATATATTTATTTATTTTATATCTTCCTCATCTGAGTTTAAAAATAAAAAAATAAACACTGCTTACATGTTCAGAAACGTTTTAAACTTTCTTCCTCATTTAGGTCATTAATTCATAAATAATATATCTAACTTCATCGATTTTTTTCCATGTAGAAAGCTGGTTTTCCTTACCCGTTATTAAAGTGTCCTTTCTCCAGGGATTTGCAGTGTCCCCTGTTGTTTACATAGGTGACTGTTTTGTGTGTGATTGACACCTTGGTTTTTGAAATTTTTGTGGGCAGAGAGTGATATTTATTTATCTTAGTACCCATACTAAATACATGAATTAATTAACAACAAAACCTTTCAAAAAGAGATGTTATTTGAACTGGAACTTGACAGAATTTACCAGAAGTACATGGCTGGTTCATAGGGTTTTATTAAATTAGGTTTAACAAGCATGTCTGAAAATAAATATAAAAATGAAAACTCTTTTCTATCCACTATGGCATTCTCAATTTCTTAAGGGCTTAATTTTGCAATTTAGTTTGAATAAGGACAGTAGAACCTCCATGCTGACCACCTCCCTATGCTGACCACCTCTTCAGTTGACCTAATTTTCAGAGACCAGAACATGCACCACATGTACTTACCAGTTAGTACAGGAGGCCTAGTTCCTTAGGTTCACTACTTTTGTATTTTGACCAGTTTGTTCCAGTCTGTTCAGTGGGTGGTCAACTCATGAAAGTTCTAGTATATTGAGCATGAGGTCATCCTATGAAAAATTATTTACTTTTTACTTTAACAAAAAACAATTATTCTGAATCTAATCTGCGAGATCACTCACGACCTGCTGTGTAAGGTCACATTCTCCATCCCCATGAAGCTCATGGTCTATTCAAGGGTAGCTGCAGGGGGAAGTGACTTCCACCTACTAAGAGCTCTAGGAGGGATAAAGGACAGCAGAATGTAGTGAAGGAAGGGGAAGCCTTGCAATCAAGAGCCGGCTAAGTCTTCACAGAAGTGATATTACTTAGTTGAATCTCAATAAGAAAATTGAAAGTTCACCAGGCAGAAAAAAACAGATGTGTTTTCTTACCAGAGAGAGCAGCAAACACAAAGTCACAGAGCCATGATGGAGCGTGGCATGTTCAGGAAACAGCACCTGACCTTTGTAACGAAAGCAAAAAGTCAGGGGTAGGTAAAGGAGTTGGAGATTAATCTTGGGGGGAAAAAAAGATCGAGGTCAGAGTTTGAAGATATTTGTATGAAGAGGTTAGACATAATTCTGTGGGCAGCTGGCAGCCACTGAAATTTTAAAATAGGCGTGTCACATGACCAAACTTGTATTTCAGAAAACAATTGATGTCAGAATGATGGATGGACTGAGGGGCACCAAGACTAAGCTTTACTGAAGTTTATTTTCATAGACGAAACAATGAATGGATTTCTAGATTTCTGTAATAAACCCTTAACTGATCTCTCTGTGCCCCGACCATCTTTGCCTCCTGATGGATAATCACTGGATAGCAGCCAGAGAGATGTTCTTTTAAAAATCAAACCAGGTCTTGTCACTTCTCTGTTAACTCTTGCAGTGATTCCCCAAATCAGAGTAAAAGACAAAGGCCTTATGATCAATAGCACACAAACCTCCATCGCCTGCCTGATTTTATCTCTTACGAATCTTTCCTTGGTCTCCCCACTCCAACCACACTGGCCTCCATGATGGTCATCAGATATGCCCAATAGGTCCCTGTCTTAAGACCTTTATCCCATAAATGCAGAATTAATTCCCTCACTGCTTTTATTTATTTATTTTAGATTTTGGGAGGTGATGGATATATTTATGGTCTTCATGGTGGTAATGGCACAGGGATACACTTATCCTCAAACTTATGAAGTGTACACAATAGATATGTACAGATTTTTATCAGTTAACCATTCTTCAACATAGTAGTTTAAAAAAAAAACAAGTCACCTTCCTGGCATGTGACTCCAAGGCACTCCAGACAACCCTGTCCATAGCAACTGTTAAGTCCAGGGTTTTGTGTGATTTTTCTTTTCTTTTTTTATTTCAAATTAATATGAGGGTAGAAATTTTTAGGTTATATCTTTTTCAATTCTAAGGTCAAGTTCACATAGTAGCTGAGCCCTTTACCCAGGGAGCGTGCTGAACACCCTCACCTTGTGCAGAGTAGGTGAGATCCCGCCATTCGCCCTCCCTCCTCACCCTCTCCTCTCTCTTCTCTCCTCTCTCCTTTGCCAGACTGTACTTGTGTTCTATCGTTCACATGGGCATGTAGTTGTTTCTTGTGTAATTTTAAATTGCACACGAACTTTATGGACACTGCTCAAATGTAAACTTCTCGTTGAGGACTTTCCTGGCCATTCTAGTCAAGATTGCAAAACATTATCTCTACTTACAATCCTCTATAACCTGCTCTATGTTTTTCCCTAGAAGTATTTGTTAACCTCTAATATACTATTTAATTTACTTTTTGGCTAGAATTTAAGGGAGAGACCTTTTCTTTTGTTCAGTAATGTATGCAATAGTGCCTAGAACATTGTCTGGCATATTGTCTGGCTCTCAATAATTATCTCAATAATTATTAATTGAGATAATTAAAATACAGTTAATGAATGATAAGATGAGGTCCTAAAGGCAGTAAGACACTGGCAGGGACATAGTTGGAGTGAACTGTTTTACAATGAATTCAATGAGATTCTTGGTGGGACTTGGTGACTGGTATGAGATGGCCGTCAAGATGAAGGAATAGACGTGTCATTATTTCTTTAGCTGTATTAAATCAGTAGATCAAAATGTTATTATCCCATATTCTTCCTTATGTATAGTAAAAAAAGTCAGCTATTTTCCATTATTTATTTTAAAACTATGTAGAGACTGTATAAAAATTAATCAAGAACATGTTTAAAAGATTTAAAAATTCTTTTGTCATCTCTAGTTATACAAGTATGCACTGTCATTGCATTAGTGTCTGATAAATATTATATAGCTTTGTCTTTGAAGAGAAAAATAGAGACAGAAAAACAGAGATGGAGGAGTGCGGGGTGGTGGAGAGATAAGCTCTCAAATTAATCATCCATATTCTTTAAGTATTATAAGTCAAATCAAGGGAAAATAGATTCATATTATCCTCCATTGCTCTTCTCTCTCTCTCTTTACTGTGAGACTTTGTCCATTTGATGCTGGTTAAACTATATCTCAGCTCCAACATGGTGCAATTACTTGCTCTTACAGAAATAGTCCTGTGTCCTACAAGAACATGAGGTCGTGATTGCTGTGCTCTGAGCAGTGCAGCCCTGAGCATCAAAGAAGTAAAAGCTTCACCCAGGTTTAGAGTCAACAGAGCTTGTTTTCAGGTTATAGCTCTGGTAATTATTTGCAACAATCCTTAAGGCAAATTGTTTAAGCTCATCAAGAATCAGTTCCTTCATTTGTAAAATGGTATTATTACACAATGTTTTTGTGAAGGTGAAAGGCAATATTTTTGAAGTTGTGAAGTGTAATGAAAACGCAATCATTACTCTGAAGAGCAAAGAGGGGTCACAGACAAGGAATCAAGCAGAGAAAGCCATATTACTTGGTTTTCAGAAAACTATTCCAGTGGATAAAAGAAAAACTAGTTCTGCAATTTGTTTTCAATCAAATCTGGCACTAGGTTCCAGAGTTGTTTTTTTTTTCCCCGCTTCTCCATTTTCTTTTTTCTTTATTAGAGTGTTACAGACTGAGTTGTCACATTTATGTTTTAGCCCCCAAAGTTGCCTTGGGGTATAGTCACTCAGGGACCCCCTCAAAACTTCACATTAGCTCATGCCAGGATATTTCCTGACTTGAAACAATGCCAAATTGACATCACTAACGGAGTGAAAAATAAATCCAGTATTCGAATTTCACCGTCTGAGTTATTTGCCAGTATCTGCAAATGCCTAGTTATGAATTAGCTTCATACTGTATCTTATTAAATTTAACATTTGAGGTTTCTATTTTCATTACATGCTTGGAAATTCTCATAATTAGTAATCCCTTTATTTTGGTTGAATTTTCATTGATGAAGTTCTTCCCATATTACATAAGGCAAAGTCAATAGTTATTTGTTTCTTCTTTTCTTATACTTAATAAAGTCAACTACTACAGCAACAAAGTATCACAGCAAGAGAGGATTATTTTGATCCTCAAATAACAAAGGCATAAGTGGAATAGAAAGCACACTGAACCAGAATGCCAAAGGCTTAAATTTGGTCTTAGTTTTCCAGTAGCTAAATCCTAGGCCAATCATCTTGACTTTCTTTGCATCAACTTCTTTACCTGAAAAGTAAGCAGCTAGACTACATAATTTGTCAGTATCTCTCAGCTACAAAATTCTGATGTCCTTATGGAAAAAGGATGGGAATCAATGGAAAAAAATCAATGGAAAGGAATTAAAAAAAAAATGGAAAAGGAATTTAAAAAAAAAAAAATCTGCTATCTGAAAGTTAACCAAAATATTTGAAGCAGATATCATCATGATAACTTGCAGTCATTAGAGAAGATGTCATTTTCTAATTGTCCAATGGAACTTCAAATACCAGCTTAGAGAGGGAATTCAATGATGTTCATAGAATTCTTTCCCTAAGTATTATAAAATTTAGTAGCCAATGACATCTAAAAACATATGCTTCTATTAGACTCCTGTGAAATTTTTGTATGAGAGTTTGTCAGATGGACAGATAAGATTTGTTGAGATTTATATATTCTATTTCTAATTACTTTGCCCATTTCAAGGCTCATGAACAACTCGTCACAAAACTACAGTGAAAGTTCCATAAAATCTTCAATATCCACTCCTCAACACTCTTAAGTTAATTCTTAACCAAAGAGGAATCTGATATCTCATTTAAAAACTAACAATGCCTTTACCTAATAAACGCAATCAGTGTAACCTAATTCTTGGTACTCTCAATGAATCCCAAACAACAACAACAACAACAACAAAAAAGAAAATAAGAAATGACAATGCATGTTTTATTAATTATTTATCTGAAGGAACAAATTTCACTTTTAACCACTTTTTCTGATGTTGTTATTCTTTTTGGAAATTCTCCATCAAAGATTACACACCTACTGAAGCTCTCTAACGGGATTCACAGAGTTGATAGCAGACAAAGTAAAAGGCGCCTATCCTTACTTTTCTTTAGGAAATTCAAAAGAACTCCACATTAATATATAGCAATATAAGTAACCTGTGGCTCAGTTGGTAAGGCGCCGGCCCCATATACCGAGGGTAGCGGGTTCAAACCCGGCCCCAGCTGAACTGCAACCAAAAAATAGCTGGGCATCGCGGCGGGCGCCTGTAGTCCCAGCTACTTGGGAAGCAGAGGCAAGAGAATCACTTAAGCCCAGGAGTTGGAGGTTGCTGTGAGCTGTGTGATGCCACGGCACTCTACCGAGGGCCATAAAGTGAGACTCTGTCTCTACAAAAAAAAAAAAAAAATGAAACAATAGCTCAGAGTGATTGTGAGCACTGTATTTTCTTTTCTAGTGTAATTACCCTTTCCGGAAACTTTTACTATGTATTGACAACCTGCCACAGTGCCCTAACTTGAACCTGTTAGACCATAGGTTATTACTTTGCAGGCAAGTAAGTGCTTTTACCTGGAAGGAGTCACCATTCCTTTGCGTCTTCCCTTCCACGGGTATCACCTGCTGTTATTTTCTGACCACCACTCCACGACACGTTGCTTTGCCGTGTGCTTCCCATTGTTCTTAGAACATTTATCCACATCGTCTTGCTCATTGCTAATGTGTGGACTCTCCCTTATGCGGCCACCGCATGCGGCTTCTGGGCTGCCCAGTACTTTACTCTGGAGATGCAGTAAGCACAGGCTCAAAGCCTGTGAATTTGTACTCCAAAGATTCATAAATCATTTCATCTTGCAGTGTGATATCAGCTAGAACTAACAGTTGGCTTTGCAGACTTTGCTCAAGGAATGAGAGTGCTTAGTAATCCACCTCTGGAAAAAAAAAAAATCTCAAGGTTTTGCAGGGGGAAGTAAATTTGATGTACTAAGACCTCTAGGGGGGATAGATAAAAATGACAGCAGCATACAGTGAAGGAAGGGGAAGCCTTTCAAAAGAGAGCCAGATAAGTCTTCCCAGAAATGAAGTTAATATGGAATCTATAACACCTTCCTCTGTGCCATCTCTGAAGCACTAGTTTTGCCTTTCTTATTTAGATTAGGCAAATACAATAATAACACAATACCATTTTGTTTTCCTAGAAGAAAACATACTTATTTACCTTATAGTTTGCTACTTGGGCCCAACGACTACGGGCATTTATTCTTTTCAGTGAAGTGAAGACAACTCTGTTCTGCTCCATGAGATTCATTAAAGTAATTCAACATAAGGTCAAGGGCATTTTTAAAAGGAAAATAAAATAAATGGTCTCAGTTTATCAATTGTTATGTCATTAGCAGTCCAAACTATTGTGTACTTTTTCTTGGATCATTAGGCAACCATGTAATAAAGAAAAAAATGTAAATATCTGGAACAATTTGTTCATAGTGGTGTTGAAAGCTCCCTCGTGGAGAGGTAGTCTCAGAATTCCCATGTGATAGATCATGCTGCAGACGAGGTCCTATGAAAATTCTACAGATGGTTGCTTAATGTGTAAATTAATCTGACTCAGTAAGGATCATGCCAGTCACTGGCAACTATAATTATAGATCAGGATAAAATCTTGCTCTACAAATTTGTTCAACCAGAGCACTGTAGCACATACACAAGTTTATTTAAATACTTTAATTATTTACTGTCAGGATTTGTGACACATGTGTGTTTCAACTTGCAAACACTAATAGGAATGATACAGCACCATGTTAATGGCATAAAAGTAACAAGGGAATTAAAAAAACACACAGGAAAAAACCACCACAAAATAACCAAACTAAGCATTCTTCTCCAAACACAATGGGCTTTCAAAGCAAATGGATCAAGTCACAGCCATCAGTCAGCACCGGCATTTTGAAGCTTCCAATTAACTATGAAGCTGACACTTTGTTAACATTTTTGTAATCTTAAAATTAAATTCTAAATTACCCCAATTAAGTCCTCATTAACTAGTTAAATTCAGAGGTCTACTTAAACTTCAAGGTAACTACTGCAATTTTGTTGAAGACAAACATATTTACATTTAATGAGATTCCCATGAATTTTTAGCTTTTATGTGAAGCGTTTAGGAGAGCGCCAACCTAAAAAGGCACATCTGTTCAGTTACTAGAACTAGAAAACAACCCACTTTTGCCTATTAAATACGAGAAACAGAGTTCTCTGGGGAAAATACACTGTAATTATCAAAGAATTCTTTACTTTTTTTTTTCTTTCGGAGGTAATCTTTAATCCTGTCCTTACTCAATTAAAGTAAATTCTAATTAAAAGAAACTAATCTGAAAATCTCATTCATTCGCAAAAAAAAAAAAAAGAATAAAGAGTTACTGTAATGGATCTACTATTATTTCAAAGCAACCCTTATTTATTTTGATGGCAACACTTACAGATAACATTAACCAAACTCTCTGTCTAATATTGAAGGATGTGGCCCTCTTTTTCCCCCCTGTAATGCCAGTCTGCCAATGGAGAGATGATTAAACTATATATATATATATGTTCACGTATCTTTCTTCAGTTCATTAAGGAGCTGTGTAACATAATGTAAGTAATACAAGGCTGAGTCAAGACCCTGATTTCTGCAGGTATAAGTGATTGTCAGCAAAGCCCTTAACCTTTGTGAACCGCAGTTACCTCAAGGAAAAAATGAGAAGCTTGGGCTAGAAGATGTCTAAGGTGTCTCCTTCAGTTCAGTTTTTTCTCTCTCTCTCTCTTTTTTTTTTTTTTTTTTGGTTTTTTGGCCGGGGCTGGGTTTGAACCCGCCACCTCCGGCATATGGGACCGGTGTCCTACTCCTTGAGCCACAGGCGCCATCCTTTCAGTTCAGTTTTTAATCATTCTATAAAATAGTGTCTATACAAATCAGAGAACCAACTTGACTCTTAAGCTAGTCCTGGCTATTTAAACAATGCTTATCTCAGTGATATGAGTGCCACAAAAATTTGTGTTAGTTTGCATTTTCCATTTCATTTGAAAGACACAAAAAGCCCAACTTCTTGGCAGAAGTATGTGCCCTCATGTGTTTCAAGGTACCTGGAAAACTTCTTTAAACTGACAAAAGGCTCTGAAATTCTCAGCATTGTAATCACTTCTTCATGTTAGTTGGCAGTGTTTTTCTGCAGGCTTTGAACTTAAACTTGGTTTGCTGTTGGGTTTGTTAAACTGCAAACATGAATGTTTAGTGATTAAGTCAAGTTCACTTGCACTTTAGTGCAAATACATATTTCAAATTATCTGTCCTGGAACCCCACTCTGGGGTCCGATACAGAAAGATCTGGATAGAGAGGGCAGCAGGTATGGCTCTGGGAGGTAAAATCTACTCAGGGGAAAACCTAGTTTTCACTGCCAGGCTTTTAGCAGGATTTGATTATACCACATTCTTTAGTCCTGTAATTGAAGCAAGAGTAGAAAACTGGAATAAAACAAACATATATGGTTTAGCAGTGAGGTGTGTGTGTGTGTGTTTTTCCCAAAAAATCAATAAAGCAAAAGACAGAAGTGATTTTCTTGTGTTTGATGTTAGTGGGAAAACAGAGATTAATGGAGACAATAGCAAATGGCCCATCTAAAAAGGGGTTGTTCATGCCCTCACTTTCAGCCAATGTTCCTATATGACAGCTGACTGAGTATTGCGTTTTCTTCTGAATTTTCACTAATCTTAAATCTAGACTTTTATAAGCTATGCTCCATATACATAATTGTTTTTATTTTGACAGCTATCAAAAATGTTTAAAATCCAATGCAGATTAGACAAAACACATTTTCAGGCTGGATTCGACCCCAAAGACACTAGTTTTCAACAGTTGAATTACAGTTCAAACTTGTAACGATTGATCCCTAGATAGCCAATATTCCTCATTCAATAGAAGAAGAAAGAAAAACAACAACAACAACAACAACAACAACAACAAAAACCCCAATGCACAAGTCAAAAACCTCCTGAGGGCACACAGTGGGCTTTCACACTCCACCCACTGTGGTCACAACCTGCCTGAGGGCACCCAGTAGGCTTTCACACTCCACCCACTGTGGTCACAACCTGCCTGAGGGCACCCAGTAGGATTTCACACTCCATCCACTGTGGCCACAACCTGCCTGAGGACACCCAGTAGGATTTCACACTCCATCCACTGTGGTCACAACCTGCCTGAGGGCACACAGTAGGCTATCACGCTCCATCCACTGTGGCCACAACCTGCCCTGAAGGCACACAGTAGGATTTCACGCTCCATCCACTGTTGTCACAACCTGCCTGAGGGCACACAGTAGGCTTTCACACTCCACCCACTGTGGTCATAACCTGCCTGAAGGCACCCAGTAGGATTTCACGCTCCATCCACTGTGGTCAACCTGCCTGAGGGCACCCAGTAGGATTTCACACTCCATCCACTGTGGTCACAACCTGACTGAAGGCACACAGTAGGATTTCATACTCCATCCACTGTGGTCACAACCTGCCTGAGGGTACCCAGTAGGATTTCACACTCCATCCACTGTGGTCAACCTGCCTGAAGGCACACAGTAGGCTTTCACACTCCATCCACTGTGGTCACAACCTGCCTGAAGGCACACAGTAGGCTTTCACACTCTACCCACTGTGGTCACAACCTGACTGAAGGCACACAGTAGGATTTCACACTCCATCCATTGTGGCCACAACCTGCCCTGAAGGCACACAGTAGGATTTCACACTCCATCCACTGTGGCCACAACCTGCCTGAGGGCACCCAGTAGGATTTCACACTCCATCCACTGTGGTGTGGGCTTTCACTAGTTAAGATTTTTTTTTTTTTTAAGAAAGAATAAAAACATGGAAGTGTACATAACCCATAGAATAAAGTTCATACTCATTAATGTGGCTGAAACAAAGACATGCCAATGTACTCAAAAATTTAAACGTGGATGTTTGAATATTTGGAAAAAGCATTATACCATGTCCTTGCTCTCCATACCTGGTAAATTATTAAATATGTTTGGAGGACAGTAAGTGGTTTCTTTCTAAGACAGATAAAGTTTTTATTTTGCTCATTTTTTTCTTGTCACCCCCCACACACACACTAGGAAGCCTCCAGTGCGTTCTTCCTTCCGCAGACGGCACTGGTGGGGCCAGCGCTGAACCTGAGTATGTCCGTGCTTCATATCTGCTCTAACATCAAACTGAGAATGGGAAGAAAATAGAAGATAATTAACGCGTAATCCACTAATGGCACAAATAACAAAAAAGAGACACTCGGTAGTCTGAAAACACCTCTCAACTAAGTTCGTTGATTGAATTGAGGATACTTCTCAGTTTTCATACTCTTTAATTTGTTTCATTGCATCTGTATGTAGCTAAGCTAGTATCACAGGGCAGTGGTGCCCAAGTACTATTTTTGTCTAGTTCCCCATTGTTTTAAAAGAATGCCATTTAAGCAATATGCATGTAGTTATATGTGTGTGTATTTATTTAATGAGTATTTATATACTCAAGTATATAAATCAAGTGTCAGAAATCCAGTGCTAAGCCAGATGGCTTTGTTCTCTTCTAGAATAGATTTTATAATCATGTAGTTGATACAAACATTAAACCAATAATTATTAGAAGAATGGTTTAATCACAAAAAGTGCTTATTAGCCGGCCCCATATGCCGAGGGTGGCGGGTTCAAACCCAGCACCGGCCAAATTGCAACAAAAAAATAGCCGGGCGTTGTGGCAGGCGCCTGTAGTCCCAGCTGCTCGGGAGGCTGAGGCAAGAGAATCACGTAAGCTCAAGAGTTAGAGGTTGCTGTGAGCTGTGTGATGCCACGGCACTCTACCTGAGGGCGGTATGTGAGACTCTGTCTCTACAAAAAAAAAAAAAAAAGAAAGACCCAGGGTCTGTAATGGAGAGATTACCCAGGCCCTGGTGTGAGTGAGGCCTGGCAGATGGGTCTTGGAGGCCCATAAGAAGGTGGCATTCACGTTAGGCCTGGAAGAGGATGTGAACCACAGGCCAGGCCAGGGGTGGGAGGAGGAGAGTCTCCTGCAGCCTCACCCAGAGCTGGTGTTGGAATCTCCTTCCCTCGTGGATACCTATTCCACATCATTCAGGCCTGGCAACTGTCTCTATTTTTATCATTACTCTGAGAGACCAACGTACAATTGGTAAAGGCTTTGGGTCACAAGGACTGATTTCAATTTATGGAAACACAAAAATTGAATAAACTCTTGAAATCCCAGTTGCCTTATTTGTAAGCAAGAGATATAAAACTTTATTCCTTCTCTAAGTTTTACTGGGGTTACATTAAATAAAACATGTTAAAAGGATGGCTCATCTTCAGAGGGGGTCAAACTCTCCCTCTTTGCTGACGACATGATCTTATACTTAGAGAACCCCAAAGACTCAACCACAAGACTCCTAGAAGTCATCAAAAAATACAGTAATGTTTCAGGATATAAAATCAATGTCCACAAGTCAGTAGCCTTTGTGTACACCAATAACAGTCAAGATGAGAAGCTAATTAAGGACACAACTCCCTTCACCATAGTTTCAAAGAAAATGAAATACCTAGGAGTATACCTGACGAAAGAGGTGAAGGACCTCTATAAAGAAAACTATGAAATCCTCAGAAAGGAAATAGCAGAGGATATTAACAAATGTAAGAACATACCATGCTCATGGACGGGAAGAATCAACATTGTTAAAATATCTATACTTCCCAAAGCAATCTACCTATTCAATGCCATTCCTATCAAAATACCAACATCGTACTTTCAAGATTTGGAAAAAATGATTCTGCATTTTGTATGGAACCGGAAAAAACCCCGTATAGCTAAGGCAGTTCTCTGTAACAAAAATAAAGCTGGGGGCATCAGCATACCAGATTTTAGTCTGTACTACAAAGCCATAGTGCTCAAGACAGCATGGTACTGGCACAAAAACAGAGACATAGACACTTGGAATCGAATTGAAAACCAAGAAATGAAACTAACATTTTACAACCACCTAATCTTTGATAAACCAAACAAGAACATACCTTGGGGGAAAGACTCCCTATTCAATAAATGGTGTTGGGAGAACTGGATGTCTACATGTAAAAGACTGAAACTGGACCCACACCTTTCCCCACTCACAAAAATTGATTCAAGATGGATAAAGGACTTAAACTTAAGGCATGAAACAATAAAAATCCTCCAAGAAAGCATAGGAAAAACACTGGAAGATATTGGCCTGGGGAAAGACTTCATGAAGAAGACTGCCATGGCAATTGCAACAACAACAAAAATAAACAAATGGGGCTTCATTAAACTGAAAAGCTTCTGTACAGCTAAGGAGACAATAACCAAAGCAAAGAGACAACCTACACAATGGGAAAGGATATTTGCATATTTCAATCAGACAAAAGCTTGATAACTAGGATCTATACAGAACTCAAATTAATCCACATGAAAAAAGCCAACAATCCCATATATCAATGGTCAAGAGACATGAATAGAACTTTCTCTAAAGACGACAGACGAATGGCTGACAAACACATGAAAAAATGTTCATCATCTCTATATATTAGAGAAATGCAAATCAAAACAACCCTGAGATACCATCTAACCCCAGTGAGAATGGCCCACATCACAAAATCTCAAAACTGCAGATGCTGGCGTGGATGTGGAGAGAAGGGAACACTTTTACACTGCTGGTGGGACTGCAAACTAGTACAACCTTTCTGGAAGGAAGTATGGAGAAACCTCAAAACACTCAAGCTAGACCTCCCATTTGATCCTGCAATCCCATTACTGGGCATCTACCCAGAAGGAAAGAAATCCTTTTATCATAAGGACACTTGTACTAGACTGTTTATTGCAGCTCAATTTACAATCGCCAAAATGTGGAAACAGCCTAAATGCCCACCAACCCAGGAATGGATTAACAAGCTGTGGTATATGTATACCATGGAATACTATTCAGCCATTAAAAAAAATGGAGACTTTACATCCTTCGTATTAACCTGGATGGAAGTGGAAGACATTATTCTTAGTAAAGCATCACAAGAATGGAGAAGCATGAATCCTATGTACTCAATTTTGATATGAGGACAATTAATGACAATTATGGTTATGGGGGGGAAACAGAAAGAGGGAAGGGGGGGTGGGGCCTTGGTGTGTGTCACACTTTATGGGGGCAAGACATGATTGCAAGAGGGACTTTACCTAACAATTGCAATCAGTGTAACCTGGCTTATTGTACCCTCAATGAATCCCCAACAATAAAAAAAAAAAAAAAAAGGATGGCTCATCTTAACACAATGACTAAGACAATGCGGTGAAGGCTATGTTAACCAGTTTGATGAAAGTACTTCAAATTGCATATAAAACCAGCACATTATATCCCATTATTGCATTAATGTACACAACTATGATTTAATACAATAAAAATAAAAACGAAAAAAAGAAATAGGGAGGAAAAGAAAATCAAGTATCAAGCCAAAGAGAGTCCTTAGAAGAAACCAACTCCACTGATACCTTGATCTCAGGCTTTTAGCCTCCAGAATTATGAGAAAATAAATTGTATTTAAGCAAAAAAAAGGGGGGGGGCTCAAATTTAATGCAAAGCTATTGTTTGTATTTTACCTTTTCTTTCTCTATAAAGTCTTAAAAACATCAATGGTAGAGTTAGTGAAGTGAAGTTAGAACCTTTCAATCCGAGGGTCTTGGATCTCTGTGTTAAGTCATTCGCTTACTACCTCTGCTCTTGCCATATTTCTTATCCCCATGAAGCAAATGTTTTACTTCCAGAAAAACTAAAGCTGCCATTTATTTATTGTAAGACATGGCACAAAGCAACTTCCATACGATGTTTGATTTGCTCTTTGCTCTCCTAAATATTAGTGATTCTCACTTTCATTTTATGAATGAAGAAACTGAGGTTATTGACGTTTAATGATTTTTCCTTATCAAGTAGCAGCCTGAGATGTTTAACTCAAGTTTCCTAATTTCAAAGGCCAGAAGGCCATGTTCTTAAAACTCTAGGTTTATCTTTTACGGAGTAAGCATTTTAACGACGTGTGCACCTGGCTGGGTACAACCTGAAAAGCCTCTGGTAGTGCTCTAGAATTTTATATTTGAAATATCAAAAATGTTCATTATTCCAGTTTAATCATAGAAATTACAAATAAAAATAATTTCTCAGTTTAATATCTATGTTTCTTCAAGGGAAAGATGGAGAAGAGGGGAGCTGGGTTTCAACAAATTCATTTGTTCTTTTAAAAAGGGAATGGACGTAAAAGGAAAAGGATTTGAGAAGTCCAGGCATGGAGAAACACCATAAATTTGCAACATTTGCTTTAAGTGTTACTGCTCAGGTTGTCTCTCCCTTAGCAACCATAGAAAATGTGAAAAGAGTTACATACACCAAAATATTTATTTCAAGGCTCTTTTAAAAAGAAGGCAATTAGTATCAACATACTTCCCCAACAATAGAAAAAATAACTCATTAAAATAGAATTGACCCACTGAAATGAATATCAACTATTTAGTCATTTAACATGATAGTCTTAAAGATACTGGCAATCTGGGTCACACTTAGTATAAGAGATTATTTGGGAGAAAAGAGACATGAAACTACCTACCTCAAGGTTCTTGATCTCCACTTGGAGTTGAGTCCAGTCTCTCACCCTGTTGCAGAGGTTCCTGCACCTGCAACTTATTGAAGTTGCTTTGTGCAGCGTCTTTTTTTATTTTCTAGTATTTTAAAAGTGGTCAAATTACTAAAAAGCAAACATGGAGTCATAGGTATACAGAGCAATAATCTCCAAAAATTGCTTAGCTGATGGATGGTTATTTCTTCGCAGGTTCACCCTTCCTCCTTTTACATACAGTGAGACAGTGATTACCGTATTTTAATATATTTGTTTACAGGTCTAGTTCATTTGCCAGACTCTTGGCTAATTAAGAACTGGGATTGTGTCTTATCCTTTTTTGTATACCCAGTGCTTAGCACTACACCCTACATTTAGTGAGATTTCAACATACTTTGTTTAATAAATGAATGAGTTGCTCGATCTTAATACCATTTGTTTCTCTAGTGTGGATATAAGGGCTTGGCGTAAAAATTAAGTTTTATTTGCAGTAGGAAATTAATTTTACTGAATATTTTTCCCCTAAGAAAATAATGGATTCAAGCAATGATCATTTTAACTGGTGAAAAATGCGAGGAAAGGAAAGAAAGGCAGTTATTTGGCTCCTAATGGAAGCGTACAACATCCTCCATGAAGTATTATGCCTAAATTTGAACTTGAATTAGAACGAGTCCAAAGATTCAACTAGTAGACATATAAAGGAGAACATTCAACAACGGCATAGAGATTCAATCATCAAAGTCCAGAATGTAAGAACGGGAAGAAATGACCCAGTTTGGTCAATAAATAAATTGCAAAATAAAAAAAAAAAAGAGGGAAGGGGATATTATAGATTAAAAAAGACTTGGGATACAAATCAATCTAATGCAGACCGGAGCTGGTTTGAGTACTTGTTTCAAGCAAGCAAACGAACAATATGAAAAAGGATCATTTAAACTCTGTTTTTTTTTTTTTTTTCTTTTTTTATTGTTGGGGATTCATTGAGGGAACAATAAGCCAGTTACACTGATTGCAATTGTTAGGTAAAGTCCCTCTTGCAATCATGTCTTGCCCCCCATAAAGTGCGACACACACCAAGGCCCCACCCACCTCCCTCCGTCCCTCTTTCTGCTCCCCCCCCCGTAACCTTAATTGTCATTAATTGTCCTCATATCAAAATTGAGTACATAGGATAAACTCTGTTTTTGGATGGCATTAAAGAATTAATGCTAATTTTACGTGTGATATTCTTATGGACTTTTTGGTGTGTTCTTGTGTTTTAGAGATGCAGCCAGGCACATATTTATAGAAGATGTGAAGTCCAGGTTGGTGGGAGAAGAGGAAGGGGTATAAATGAAAGAAGATTCATCAGGCGTCCCTAATTATGGAAGTAGGGTGATGGGTCTGTGAGGATTTATTACACGATACATTTATGTGGTAGGTCTTTAATAATGAAAAATTTAAAAACAATAAAGTTTATGAATAATTCAAAATAAAATAAAGAATCCTAGAAAACTTTGGCCTTCTGAGGAGTCACTGAAGGAGCCAATCGATTGCTTGCTAATGACCTTGCTAATAAAACACTTCGTCCATGATAGATCAACATGTTTCTGTCAGATAAGTATCATTTTTTCCATGACTCGGTAGTCCTAACAAAAGTACAGAATATAAAGATAAGTGTATAAAAATGAATGGAGTACTGTTAAAAAATAGCAGCTGTCTTAACATTACAAATTCCTTTTCTTGGGAGAGAGCTACCATTTAGATTTCTAAATGGCAAATTATATATGCAACATATTCAATTATTAGTTGCTCATTTGCCCCTCTTAGTAACTCAAACTTTATTCAAGAGATTACCCAGAGGCTTCCTGCAGAAAGTCATGTCTGGAGTACAATGAACAGTTAAGTAAACCAGACAGAACATAGAAATTAACGTGAAGTACCTTTAACCATGTCTGCCACAGACTCCTGGTGTTTTCTAACCATTTATGAAGATATGAATGTGCAGTAAGTTCATGTCCTAACCTGACTATAATTTATAAAGAGCCACTGTGTAAGAGATGTTCATGGCCTCAGTGTTGTTTAAGTATCAATTTAACTAGGCCATGGTGATGGATAGATGGTCAAACATTATTCTAGATGATTATGTGAGAGAGTTTTTGGACGAGATTGGCATTTAATCTGTGGACTTTGAGTAAAGCAGATTGACCTCTGTAATATGAGTCAACCGTGTCTAATCAGCTGAAAGCCTCAATAGAACAAAAGACGGACCTCTATGGAGTAAAAAGAAACTTCACAAGACACAACCTTGGGACTTGAACTACGACACTGGCCAGGATCTCCAGTTCATCAGCCCATGCCACATAGTTTGCATTTTCCAGCTCCGTAGTTTTGTGAGCCAGTTACTTAAGATTAATCACTTTGTACCCTCACACTTGTGTGCACACACACAGATCCATACAACCCTGACTAATATGGCCACCGAGATGCTAGGTAATGTTTGTGGGAAAGTTAGCCTGGTCCTGGATGACCGAGTCAGTAATGCTGTAATTGGCTGTACAATGTGTCTTTCCAGAAAGTAGTTGGTACTTGCAGGAAAAAGACAGCCTATAATGTTGTTTTTTGGACCTGTGACCAGCTTTAATGGATCAGAGAAGTTGATAGGCATAGGGAATTATGGTAAATAAAAATTGAATTGTTACTGAATGATACTAAAATATGAACAGGAATTTGTGGATACACATGAGATGTTGAATCAAACAATAATGCTAAATTCTATCTACCTCTAGGAAGATGAAATTTAAAAATGTAAAGGATTTACTTTGAAAAATTATAGACCAGATACCCTTTTACGTATGTGATTGGGATGAAGTTGGGAAGGGGACATAAGAGGGAGACTTCCTGTTGAATAAATGATAGAAAGAGTGGTATTGAATTAAGAAAAAAAAAACTTTAACAGAGATTGTAAACATTTAATTGTTTATTTAATTGTTCCTATCAGTTAGTGATTATAGAAGGTAAAAAAAAGGAGTTCTTTTACATTGAAACAACAAGCAGACACAATCTACCGCTAGGCCTAAGAACTTTGAGTTTTATTTTATTAGTAAAAGAGTGTAGTGAAATGAGTGGGTTGTGAAATTTGACATTATTTGAAAGGAAATTACAAAATGAATGCTCTTCTGAATTTGCACAGAATTTTTAGAAAAGGAAAGGTGGGTAGAGAGCTGATGTGGGAGAGCTTTGAGAGCTTTGGTTAAAAGTATTATTGTTACATAAAAGCAATTGGTTCAGACAAGATTTTGTGAAGAAGACAGAAGCCCTTCTAGGTGTTTCCCTTTCTGTGTGGAAGAATTAAGTACAGGGGCATAGAAGCTATTAAACTGCGGAAACAGTTGGAAAAGCGAAAACCATGGAAAACACTTTTAACATTCAGAAAATCGGATAATATAATAATTACAAAGAACCGTCACCAGTGATCACAGCAACCTGAAGAACTGAAGGGGATTACTCACTGGAAGAATCGGAAAATCTCCTGGGACACTGCGGGAAAGCGCCGCCACGGACTTCTGCCTTGTGCTGCGTAGGTAAAAATCAGCTCTCATCCTCGTCTGCCTTCCGTATATCACGCAAGTACCTTTCACTGGTGAACCCCAGATACAACCCTGATGGCAAGGGAGCCTGACCAATGAATCTGTTGCTTTCCAGCCTCTGACAGACACGAGGACCAGTGGAGGAAAGAACAACAATACTGAGAGGCCAGCAAAAAATTCAGCATACTTTCACAAATTTCCTACATAGCTCTCAATATTGTGCTCAGGATACGAAGTAGTAAAAAAAGTTTCGAGAAATGCTTGAAGTGTTTACCAATAATTTTAACCATCTTGGTGCAGAAATAATTAAGCACAATGCTTAGAAAATCACTCCTATCTGAAAGCATTTGCTTCTTAAAAATCCATAGGACACCAATGAAGAAAATTAAGCACAGGAAACACAAGTTTGTTTTTTTGTTTACCACAGGGTCCAGGTTTGTTCCCTGGGCTGGAGTGCAGTGGCGTGATCATAGCTCCCTGCAGCCTCAAACTCCTAGGCTCAAGGGACCCTCCTGACTCAGGTCTGAGTAGCTGGGACTGTGAGCATTCATCACCACACCTGGGTAACTTTTCTCATTTTTTTGTAGAGATTAGGATCTCACTAGGTTGCTCCGGCTGGTCTTGACTCCTGACCTCAAGCCATCTTCCTGCATTGGCCTCCCAAAGTGCGAGGATTATAGGTGTGACTATCTATTTTTTTGTTTCATTTGTGATCATTCAATACCATTTTACTGCATATGAGAAGCAAGCTTTCTGGAGATGAGCTGCTGCCAGATCACTCTAAGTACGAATTCGGTTTTATCAGGATGAGAAACGACTTCAGCGTGTTAAGTCAAACATGTGAGAAATACACGATTTCACCAATCTACGAGACGAGAAAATGTTTATTCCTCAACACACCAAAATAGACACAGCTCACTCCCTGTGTAACTGGTATTCAAACAGAAAAGCCACCTAAATATTAATCTAAGTGCCCCTCGTAAAATATTTGCTTTTCATAGCTAAGCTCATACCCGGTGTTTTAAATCCAGCTGTAGTTGATTTTCATTCGGTCTGACCTGTTATCAGAAGTCTACTTTAATGTTAAAAATACTAAAAATCATAAATACATGAGACCTTGAAGGAAAATACAGTTCACTAGTTAATTCAGGATTTTGACTATGTTTTGTATCAGATACTGAAAGAAATAAATATTTCAATTGTGCTTTTAATTCCAAGCACAATTAATGTTTAATGTAAATAATGTGTAATGACTTTCATTTTATGTATCTATTATATAACTTTTTTAATGTATTATAAAATATATATATATTTTTATATCTATTATATAACTTGTGAACAAGACTCATTATGGAATAGTTTCAGTTGAATAGGAATTTAAATATTAACTGGACATCCATGAATACCTTTTCAATTTTACCATATTTTCCAAATATTTGTTTAAATTTGTTACATGGCTGGATTACAACATCAGGTGGATTTCCCGTATCTAAATTGTAACCCACTTGGTTCATAGCCTTATATCAAATGATTTTTATGTAGGGAAAAGGAGAAGAAGAATAATTGTGAGAATGAAAGAAAATACATAAAAAAATAAATCAAGAATAGTAGAGTACCAGAGACCGTATTTCTGTAACATTGCTTGCTCTTTCTCTGTTTGTTCCATAATTCCTGTAATCGGAAGTAAGTGCAAAACGATAATATTAATTTCATTATCTGTCTGAGAACATGACCTCAGCTTACAACGGCATCCAAATTTGCAGTCCATAACACTTTTTTAATACAAGCCAAACATTTCTCTTTGTAGGTTAATGTGACTAGTCCATTTGTACAAAGGAAGTTTTGCAAGACGTCAAAGAAACCCATTAGAGAAGTTCAGGGATACTACACGGCAGCTTTTGTCAAATACTGAATTTCCATTGGCACCGTTTACCTGAAAATCATTTTAAGAATGTCTTATGCACCCCCGGAGACTTTTGAACATACTTAATAAATGAAGTAAATAGTGGGTAGAATGTTTTAACTAAATAAATACCTGAGAGGTATTCATTACCCATTGGCAAGATTCCACAACTTCTGTATCTGAGTGCAAAATAAAGCCAAATTTCTCATCAATCCACAACACTACCTTGGTTTTCTCAGAGTTTTCATTAAAATGAATGTTCTTAAAATTTAAACACTGCAGCTCTACCTCTAAGGTTTGCAGAAATGATTCTTTATTTATGAGAGATCAAAAAAGATCCACACCAGTCATCCTGTCACAAGGGCTTTTGAAGTTTAGTTATATTTTTATGCTCCTGTTTCTGTTCTTAAAAATACTAAGTTTCCAATAGCATGTAGAGAACACTGGAGAGTCTGTCTCTTAGAATTACTCTTCTTTGAGAAAGCCTAATGCCCTCCTATACCTACATTCTACCTCAGGAAACACTGAAATTACGTAAGATCATACTTAAATTTGAGAAAGGAGAAGAAACAGAGCTACATCGAGATATTTAAAAAATTCAATATTTTAATGTTTCCTCTTTTACAGGTGGTGCCGTGATAAAAACAGTCATTCCTCTCATTAAGGCGTGTGCATGGGTAAGAGAAAGAAAAACAAACAAAAACCCCCCACTACCTTAAATATCATCCTTAGACGGAATTAATCTTGTACTCATCTCCGTCAACACAGCTTAGCATAAGAGAAAGAATTTCGTTTAACTCTCTGGCAGAATTCAATGTGCCTGATATCTCCATCTGGTTATAATGTTTCTTTCACCTGTTGAAATTGTCACCGTGGCTCACAGTCAGCACTAATTAGCTGTGAGTTACACATCTTAGCTAAAGTCCTTGGGAGTCCTAGGATAGTTTATGGAACTATAACATTGTTTTTTTGTTTGTTTTGTTTTGTTTCTCTTGCTCTTGTGTAAGTGACAGTTGTCTCCCCAGGTTGTTATCTGTACCAGCACCATCCTCTACAGCAGCGGTTCTCAACCTGTAGGTTGCGACCCCTCTTAACTGTATTCAAGGGTTGTGGCATTAGGAAGGTTGAGAACCACTGGTCTAGAGGCACAGGTAAAAGTTAATGCCTGCGTATCTTTTGAAAATCAACCCAGTTCACTTTTCTGAATACATGAAAGAAGCAAGTACATTGGTTGGCTAGGTTCAAAAGCCTACAGTGAATAGCGGTTAGAAGCCAGAGGCAAAAGGTATAAGCCTTCTCTTCGGAATATTTTCAAAGACTTTACATTTCTTTCTTTTTTTTTTTTTTGACACAGAGCCTCAAGCTGTCACCCTGGATAGAGTGCTGTGGCGTCACAGCTCACAGCAACCTCCAACTCTTGGGCTTAAGGGATTCTCTTGCCTCAGCCTCCCAAGTAGCTGGGACTACAGGCGCCCGCCACAATGCCGGTTATTATTTTTTTTTTTTTTTGCAGGTATCGTTTTAGCTGGCCCAGGCTGGGTTCAAACCCGCCAGCCTCAGTGTATGTGGCTGAAGTCCCACCCACTGAGCTGCAGGTGCCACCCTACATTTCCTTTCCTTGAAAGTCAGGAGCAGCTCCCCCCAGTTAGTCATGTCTTATAATTACCAACTTTAATTGATGTTTTTCATTCAACGAGTGCAAGGAAAGAGAGCAGTATCAAATCACTTCCCTCTTACTGTTTGAACCAAGGACTGTTTGAGATTTTTGAGGAGATGGTGCAGTAGCAAACCGAAATAAAGGTAAAACAGATAGTTTTGATTAAGGTATTAAAACCACTTGTAAAAAAGACATAAAAATCAAGCTCATAAAAATTTTTGGAAAAGCGTCCGAGTGTTAGAATAAGATGAGATGGTTATGTCCTTGTAGCCGGCATAAGAATTATGGTCATAAAGACACTTTTCATTTGTATATAATTCATTGTCACACTGGATTCATCAACATACAATCAGAAGGCAATAAATTTTAGTTACACGTGTAGAGGATTCGTGTTTTCCCTTCCCGTTTTGCCTCGTCTTAGATACATCCTTGCTGGCCGCAGTGTTGGTGAGTCTGTGTGTTGCCTGACGGAGTCTCTGAGAATTGCAAATCTCTAAAACCCTTTCTTTGTAGCATGAAACCCAAGGAGTTGCCGATGTCTCAGATTGGTGTCCGTGAACTCGGTGCCTACAGGAGGCAGCCTGCCGTCCTTTTCCTCGCTGTGGATTCTGCGCTGGTTCCCAGTAACATGGCTCTTTTGCCAGCTGACATGAGGATAAACTTATCAGAGGGGAGAAAGGGGCAAATGCGGGAGAGAGTGACAGCTCTGCCAGGTTCCAACGTAGTTTTTTCCCTTCTTGCTCGGGCACATAAAGCGGCCCGTGGGATCCAGGATGCTCGGTGACAGTCGTCCTGGATGACTGGGTGATTTCTCAGTTAGTCTGCAGGCACTGTTCTGTTTCCAGCCCCGTCGCTGGCACTTCAACTTCTTCCTTGTCCATTTTGCCATAACCACACCCTCGCCGTGAGGGCCAGAGTGCTGCCTTCCAAGTTTGTTTTGTCCCTGAGCTCTGCCTTCCCGAGTCCCTGGAGAGCGGATGCTTCTTTTACAAGCTCCCCCTTCTCCCTTGTAGTTCATCTTCTGTTACAAGCTAATAATGTGCTATAGTAAATTTTCCCTGTGCAACTTCCTAGTGTGGTTTTCTCTCTCCTGCCTGGACCCTGGATGATTTATGGTCCCATCAGCTCCTGCTGACTATTCACACAGCGGAATGTGTCATTCCATCTTCATGTAGTTCAAAGAACCCGGGCATTTTTGAAACAACATTTTTTAGTTTCAAATATTATTATTTGATTTTATATTTAGGAGTCATCGTGTGGACAAAATCTTCTGTAAATCTGACAATTTTCTAATCCTGCAGAAAGGAAACCAAGTGACTGTAGAGTCATAGGGCAGGGAAGTTTATAGTGAGGAGTGAAGGGGAAGTTCAGACTCTCAGTAAGTCGGAGAGACTGGGGCAGAGTGGCTGCTGTCAGGCTTTTATAGACGATTTTAGGAGCATGTTCAGAGAAAAAGATGATTTTTTTTCTCACAAAAACATTCTCGACACTTAAAATTTTGCCAGGAAGAAATTGCACATAATGTGCATGTACAGACACAGACACACAGACAGACACAGACGCACACACAGACACACAGACGCGCACACACACACAGACACACAGACACACACACAGACTCACACACACACACAGACGCACACAGACACACAGACACACACACAATTGCACACAGACACACACACACACAGACGCACACAGACACACAGACACACACAGACACACAGACGCACACGCAGACGCACACAGACACACAGACACAGACACAGACACACAGACACAGACACAGACACACACAGACATACACACAGACACACACACACAGACACACACACAGAGACATACACACACACAGATGTACACACACACACAGACACACACACAGACACATTGCCGAAACACACAGCACACTACAATTAACTCATTCAAGGCTTGACTTACCTGTGGGAATGGGATTTCCCATATCAACTAAACATGAAAAGAATCTTGAGTCTGCCTAAAGGGTAGATGGATACTTTTAAAGGGTAAATGGATACTTTTTTTTTGCAGCTCTCAGTTCTAAAAGTTTGGAAATGTCTAGAAGACATCAAACATGCAAGCAAATTTAAAAATATGTATATTATTTTGGAACCACCACAAATAAATGCTATGTGACTTTGTCCCTTTACATGATCTCATTGTATATTCAGGAACCCAAGCCAGTTTCAAAGGTCCATTCTATTTTTAGAACTCTCTTCCTTCACATTAAAAACTGAGAACAAAAAGGACAGCCAGGTGAATAGTGTCTGCTAATCTAGGTACAGTCCACTCCACCTTGGCATAGTGATTAACTAAAGAAGCCTGAATATTTGAACAGTTTGGCATACAGCAGCATGGGGTCAGCACATCTTTACTTTTCATCCAGCCAGCTGGGAAGAAAATTAGCCAATTGAACTCCATCTGTCTCTATCTTTTCTCATTAGGTTTGTGAGAAAACATAACATTTTTGCAAAATATACATGCTCCGTTGGCTTTTTCAAAGGTATAAATTATCCTAATGCAAAGGTCTGATGAGAAATGGTGAGTGGCGTGTCAGAAGGTTTGTGGACTTTCTCCTAATGCTAGCTTTGTATTGATAGGTCCCATATATAAACAAAGAAATGCTGTTAAGAAAAATATTATTTTTTCATAATACAATATGGAGAGGACAAACAGTGTTTTATAAAACAATTAAAATGTCTAACAATAAGCATATTTCTGGGATTTACTATGTATGGGACATATAACCATGAAATAGGTGAAGTCTCTGCCTTCATAGAGCTCTCTTCCTCCTGGTGTTGACAAATTCTAATTTTTGTCAGATGATAGTAGGTATTATAAGAAAATAATAAGCAAATTGCTAGGCACCTAGGTAACAAAGTTGATTAGTCTTCCCAAGGATACAAACAAGATGAACTGTGCTGTGAAAATGATTAAGTTATCCCAATGTGTAGAAGGTAGCACTGGGACTCATCCAAAAGAAATTCTTGAGAAAAATATAGAGTATTTGGAGATAGCCAATGACACATTTGGGCTAGAACATGAAGTATTTGGGGAAAATAACAAATAGCGAGAAAAGTGAGGAGATTGAAGCCTTGCTGAGGAGTTTAGATTTTTTTTTTTTTGCATTAAAATTATATATTGCTTTGGGTAGTATAGACATTTTAACAATGTTGATTCTTCCCAGCCATGAGCATGGTATGTTTCTCCATTTGTTAACATCTTCAGCTATTTCTTTTTTTCTTTTCTTTTCTTTTTTTTTTTTTGTCTTAACACAATAACTAGGAGTTTATATTTCATTGTAAAATGGCATTGCCATTTTCAAGCTTTGGAGTGATAATATACCACAGATTCCTATTTGTGTTTTAAAAAAGTACTGCTGTCAACATAAGGAGGGTACTTGAGGTAGAATGCACTGCTCCTGGGAGCTCAGTGACTAGGTTCTTACAATTAAGGGCATTTGGCAATCAGGGCCTGAATGGCAGAAGTGTGGAGGATGAGGCATAGGACAAATTCCAAAGACATTTCAAAGGTAAACTTGAGAGAACTTGGTTGATTTGATGTAACGGGGCGGGAAAGGTCAGAGGCAAAGATGACTGAAGATTTCTAGCCTGTGTGACTGGGAGGAGAGCGGTCCCATTACTGGAGCAAGGGAACAGTCAGGAGCAGCCGCTTTAGTGTGGGGGCGGAGAGATAATGAGTCCAATTTGGAACATCTTAGGTTTTGAGTGTCTGTGGTCCAGGCAAGCTTCGGATTTCTAAAAACAAAAGGGCTTTGGGGGCAATCATCTAAAATAATTGTAATATTAAAATATAATTTATAAATGTCACCCTGATGTAAAAATATTTAGCAATGTACATCATTAGCGCAAACCATGCTATTTCCTAGAGGCCTGTGCCTACACACTAGGTCTAAGGTGTAAAAGTCCATCCATTAGAGAACGCGGCCCAGACAATTACAGTTGATTTGACCTACCTCCTTCTGCATTTTGGAGGCATGGATTGAAGAAAGAAAGCTTTTATTCCTCTTATTTTACTCAGAAATATTTGGGATCCCTCTCATCTATAGAAAAACTAGATTTTGGAAAGTAAGAATTAGACAATAAGGTATTGAGTAGAGAATCGGGTGACTTTAACTAAGGGAATTAAAGTGAACTACATGTTACTTTTAGTAAAGACGTCTTATTCATTTAAAATATCTAAAATTAAACAGAAAGTGTTCAGTAATTCTTTCCATTAAATTACTATTTAAGCCTTCTAATTGGGACTGCTAAATATTTGGAATGTATTGTAGGACAGAGCAAATAATAGGATTAGTACTAAATTCTACCCTTGTTTTATATAGTACTATTCAATTTGGTTAAATCAAGAATACTTTAGCAATTAGGAGAAGGATATATGTGATGTTCCAATATAAATAGTCTATAAGACATTCTAGCAGGTTGCTAAAGCTTTGGGAATGAGCAGGCATTGGCTGTTAGTATTTTAAAGTCTGTTGCCTCATCTTTTCTTTCTGCTATCCAAATATAAAACTCTCCAGAGTAGTCAAAATATTAATCTACTTATCAATCTGATCTATCCATACTTTCAACTGTCTGTTGAAACTGTTGATTCAAATAAAATGTTTGAAGAAGGCCATTCACCAGCCTCACAGTCACATGTGCTCTGCTTTCAGCATAGTGCCTCAGGGTTCCTGCATATTGACTTCTGGGGCCTACATCTCAGCTTTTAGAATAATCACCTTATCCTGGGTGATTGTTCATCACTCATCTCAGGATATACAATTTACAGGAATCTAAAATTCAAATAAAAATGGGCTGTGAATAGCAACCTTTCCCTTCTTTACAAATCCAGAAATTCCTTCCTAATAATCCTATCAGGATTTCCACACCTATTTTGTATGAGACACGTCAAGGACTGTTCCTTAGGTATCAGCACAGTTCATACACATTTCACATCTTTCACACTTGATACCTTCCATGGTCCCAAAGGGTTGAGAGGCATGATTTGAACACATTTATAGAAGCAGAAATGGTATCAATGATTTTCTTAAGTTCACATAAATCACAAGTGATAGAAATAGCACTAGAACTCGGAAGTTCAAATTCCTTTTCTTTATCAAAAATATACGTCACAGACTTGTAGAAACAGTAGAATCCCTGAATGAGAGACTAGCAAGGAAACAAAGAAAACTTCTCACTGGAGATTTCTTGTTTGTTCTTGATATTGTATGTGAAGCCTTCTTTCTCTCTCTCTCTCTATTTCTCTCTCTCCCCACCAGTACACTTAAGACAAAGATTCCTAGTCTAGTAGATAAAAGATGCCTAGCTACTGGCATGCACTCAAATAATATTATTTATAGTATTCTTTTTCTGTAAGGAAGCACAACTTATCTATGTAGATTAAGTCCTGTTTACGTGCAATTTTTTACTCATCACTAAACAGTATCAAACTTTTGAAAAGCGATTTTTCCCAGCACAGTAACTAGGGCTAGAGGTGTCAATTCCACCTAGGAGTGGAGGAGAATAACTCCTTGTGATTTGTGCTCCAGAGGGCACACTGAACTATTACAGGACAAAGAACAGGCCTAGAAAAACTCAAAGAAACAGAGGTTTTATGGGCGACCCAAGCAAGCTCCATTGTGAGTGAACGACAACCCCAGGAATTGAAGTGGGCAGAACCATCTCTGCTTCTTTTTGTTGTGTTTTGTTGTGTGCTTTCACTTCCATTGCAAAACTAATGAGAAAAAAATCAGAAGAAACATTCCGCCTCATCAACAGTGTTCAGTGTAAATAGTCAAAGCTTACTAGATACAGTATGGCACCTTAATTAAGAGGCTTTTAAGGCAGACCTTAAAATTCTCCATAAGAGATAGTGACATTCGCTCTGGACAGAGCCTATGCTTTTAGAAAGCTTTTATCCTGAAAGAGATATGTTTTTATAAAATGAATAGAGTGGTGGTTGTTGCCCTTTTTTGCAGCCTGTTGAGAGTCTCCCCTAGGTAAAGACACATAATACCCTTAATGTACCCCCCGGGGACAGCTACTGTAGAATCTCAGAGGCTTTATCTGTTTTGTGGTTTGTTTTTGTTAGCAGAACCTGTGAAAACATATGCGAGGCCATACAGCCTGCACTTCTGCTCCATATTCAACCCTAATTCCTTTCCATGTGGACTCCTTGTCTAAGCGCCTCCTCCTCCCACACCCCTGCTTCAGTTTATTCATCTCTAAAATGACAGAAGTATGTTTACCTCACAGGGATGCGGGGAATATCCCGTGAGATGATGAATGTGAAGTATTCACTGCTGCACGGCCCTTCAGATCTTGTTGTTAATTTTGTCACTCATTTTATCAACACCAATGTCATCGCTATGCTGTGACGCTTCGGGGATCCTTAGATCCTTAGACTGCAGCTAAGGGCCACTGGCTAGTCCTGACTGTGCACTGGGACGTGTCCCTGTAACTCTACCTTAGGTCCCAGAGGATGTCAACTATGACTCAAATTCACAAGAGATCAAAAAAGATCTGGGACAAAGGGCTTCATGAGACGAGCCAGTTGCTCGCACTTTGATGCCTTCTTTCCAAAGTCAACTCAAAAATTACAGGAAGTGCAAAACTGAAAAGCTATCTATTTATGTTTGTTTCATTAGTGCCACCACACCCGCGGGCCTGTCAAGGAAAGGCAGAGAAGAAAGATGTTGTAGCTCCGTGCCTGTAGCTCAGCGGCTAAGGCGCCAGCCACATACACCAGAGTTGGCAGGTTTGAGCCCAAGCCTGGCCTGCCAAACAACGACAATTACAACCAAAAATTGCCAGGCGTTGTGGCGGACACCTGTAGTCCCGACTACTTGGGAGGCTGAAATAAAAGAATTGCTTAAGCCCAGCAGTTGGAGGTTGCTGTGAATAGTGACACCACAGCACTTTACCAAGGGTGACATAGTGAAACTCTGTCTCAAAAAAAAAAAAAAAAAAGAAAGAAAGATGTTGCCAATCACATGGCAGGTAGAGGTGTTTCCTCCAGTCCATGCTGCGCCCCAGACAGCACATTCTCTGCTCTGGGAGGCCAGAGAACATGGTTCAGTTGGCATTAGACTGTACGGTTGGACTGTTTCTGAATCACTGAGGGGGCAGGGAAGATAATGAACTTATAGAACACTTGTGATTAGCTGCAAGCTAAATTCAGAACACCGGCAGACAGATCTCCAGATGTAGCTGAGGTTGAGTAATCTGGCTGTCATGTTGATACATTGTACAAGGGAAATAATCTAAAAAACAATATGGGAAGCAAAATAACTCAACACATACACATTCCTTCCCTCCTTCCCTTCTCTTCCTTCCTCCATCCCTCCCTCCCTTTCTTCCTTCCTTAATTTTTTCCTCTGTTGCTTTCATTTAAAGATAGAGAGGAAAAAGTAAAAGCCCAGATGTGGGATCCAGGCGGGAACCTGAATTCCGGCCCTGGATTCAGGACTGGTGAGCACAGCATGGGCAGCTCTCGGCCAGCCACTGGTTAGCAGTCGCTGAGCAAGGCTGAACTTACACAACTGCACGTAGAGCCCCTGACAGTAGGAAAGAAATGTTGGGGATTGGAGTTACTAGACAGGAGAGGAGCAGAATTAAATGACTAATAAAACTAGGGAAATATTAAAATCTGACCATTTTCCCATATGGCTCTATTGGATGATCTTTTTCAATGTAGCCAAGAACAAGAGCAAAATGGGTAATTGCAGAGTTCCCTGGTAAGCTTCAGATGGGGGTGGGATGAAGTTGGGAAAGAAATTAGGCAATAGCAGAAGACCGTCCAACGGGGGCTGATAAACTTACTGCATGGTGGTCAGGTACCACCATAGTAAAACAATCTCGTGTTGCCTCCAAATTCTTTCTATTACAGACAGTGATGCAAGCGTGCCAATCTTTTCTAAAATGCATGCTGTTGGCAGGACAGAGAAACAAGAGCACACCTGAGTCATCAAAAATCTTGTACAACTATAACATAATTCAATTCAGCAAGTACACACTATCACAGTTTAAACAATGTAAATTCTAATTCCTGATCTCCCTGATCGTGAACTCTAAACACTCAGCATATAGGTTCTTTGAGGTGTTTCAGTTCTGTATATCACAGGTTTATAATGCAATGCAACGTCTCATGATTACATGGTCTAGTGTGCTTTTAAAACTTATGAACCAAATTATAGTTCATCATGGTCAATAAATAAATTCATATGTGTCTAGTATGTTCTGGTCACTGGGGAGGCAGTTCCTGACACATTTAATAGACAGTAGATAAGATACTCTTAATACATGAATAACATTTCATGACACAATTTATTGGCATTAACCTATTTGATAATGTAGCCTTCCCCTTGTTTATTTAATTATTGTGTTAAGACATTTATACTTTATACTTAATAGATTTGACATGTACCCTTGCCATATGAACCGTAGGAATGAAAATCAGCACGTTGTACCCCATAAAGGCATCAATGTATATGTGATCTATGTGTTTATTATTTACTAAAAAAAAAAAAATAAAATGCTGCAATGATGCAGCAGAATCATTTCTTATCCAAAAACAAACAAACATGAAGATAAGACTTAGCGATACCAAGTTTCAGGTCTTTTCAATGTATACTTACTCTTGCTCATTATACTAGGCTGTTAATTTTTAACTTTCTAATTATCTCTAGACTAAAAGTTGCTTCTTAAGATGTAGATTCACAGAACACTGTCAGATGTTCAAGAGTAAAGGCTCAGGATTCATGTAGCAAAGATAAAGTAACAAAAAAATAAGTATTCGAATACCAGGTTAAAACCTAAATATTTGAGTATAGGTGGTTAGGACCAGAGTTTGGATCTTTTCCACCAGAAGGTATTACCTCCTGAATAATATGAGACTGTGTTTTGATGATTATAAGGAGAAAGGTAATCCAAGTTTTCAGGGCCTATGCGGACATGACTTTATTAACTGTGATGGGATGGTTTGATTATTTCAACACCTCCCTTCTTCATAGTTCCTGTTCTTTGGACTGATCCTCCCTGCCATCCTGGGAGCATCACCCTCCCTCATAGACACAAGATGGCTGCAGCACCACCATGTATCACATCAATGTCATGAGAGCGACTAGTGATGAAGAGACTACCTACTACTGTGTGTCTCTTTTAAAGAATAAAGAAACTTTCCCTTAAAGACGCCAAGCAAACGTCTTTTAAGAGATTGTCCCTAATAGTCAAGAAAAACCATGTTCTATGGAATTATGAAGGTGACCACAGAACATGCTTTAAAATTGGACCTGATAAAGTAAAGTACATGGGGTACATGTGCACTTTTGTTACATTCATAGATTGTGTAGTGGTAAAGTGAGGGCTTTTAGAGTGCCTATCACTGCAATCACACACATTGTACCCATTAACCGATTTCTCACCATCTACCCTCTGCCAACCTCTCACCTTCTGAGTTTCCACTATCTACATCCATGTGAACGCATTATTCAGTGCCTACTTATGAGTGAGAACATGTGAAATTTGACATTCTGTGCCTGGCTTGTTTTGCTTAAGTTGATAGCCTCCAATTTCATTTTAGGCACTACAGAAAACACTATTTCCTTCTTATGGCCAAATGGTGTAAATTTTGTAAATATATCACATTTTCTTTATCCACTCATTTATTGATGAACACCTAAGTTGATTCCACGTCTTTGCTATTGTGAACAATGCTGCAATAAATATACAAGTGCAGGTATCTTTTTGATATATTAATATATTTTCCTCTGGGATCCCGGTAATGAAATTGCTGGATGATATAGTAGTTTTATTTTTAGTTCTTTGAGAATCTCCATACTGTTTTCTATAGAAGTTGTTTTATTAATTTATATTCTCACTAGTAATGTATAGGAGTTTGTTTTTCTCTACATCCTCACCAACTCTTTTTTTTTTTTCCTTTTAGAGAGCATCTCAGCATTCTACCCTGAGTAGAATGCATTGGCTCACTGCAACTTCAAACTCCTGGCTCAGTCTCCCAAGTAGCTGGAATTAGAGGCGTACATCGTTGACACCCAGTTAACAGGGTCTTCCCTTGCACAGTCTGGTCTCGCACGCTTGAGCTCAAGGTATCCTCCCATCTTAGCATCCCAGAGTGCTAAGATTATAGGTGTCACCCTCTTTGTGGCTTTAACTTGCAGTTTTCTGATGATTAGTGATGTTGAGCAATTTTTCACATACCTGTTGGCCATTCATGTATTTCCCTTTGAAAAGTCTCTATTTGTGTCCTTTGTTCACTTTTAATGGGGTTATTTGGTAATTTTTTTTGGAGCTATTGAGATCCTTATGTATTCTGAATATTAGTCCCTTTTTGGATGAATAATTAGCAAATATTTTCTCGGGTTGTGTCTTTATTGTTTTCTGCTGCTCTACGGAAACGTTTTAGTTTTATTAAGCTCCCTTTGTCTATTTCTATTTTTGTTGTTTGTGTTTTTGAGGTCTAAGTTATAAATTCTTTATATAGACCAATGCCCAGAAGATATTTTTCCTAGGTTTTCTTCTAGTATTTTTTTTTCTTTTTTTTTTTTTTATAGAGACAGAGTCTCACTTTATTGCCCTCAGTAGAGTGCCGTGGCGTCACTCAGCTCACAGCAACCTCCAGCTCTTGGGCTTAAGGGATTCTCTTGCCTCAGCCTCCCGAGCAGCTGGGACTACAGGCACCCACCACAACACCTGGCTATTTTTTTGTTGCAGTTGGGCAGGGGCTGGGTTTGAACCCCCCACCCTCGGTATATGGGGCCGGCGCCCTACTCACTGAGCCACAGGCACCGCCCTCTTCTAGTATTTTTATAGTTTCAGGTCTATGTCTAAGTCTTTAATCCATCCTGAGTTGATTTTTATTGAGATATTGGGTCAGTTTTTCTGCATCTGGCAATCCAGTTGTCCCTACATCATTTATTTAAAAGGGTTTGTTTTTTTCCCCTAATGTATGTTTTAGTATGGTTTGTCAAAGATCAGCTGGCTAATATATGTAGCTTTATTTCTGCAACCTTATTTTTTAAAAGATCTACTACAAATTTTATGAAACAATCCATAGGCATACATGAGGTGGAAATCTTCACTTTTTCTGCACGCAGTATTTATCAATTTTGTCTTCTGTTTTGTGGCAAGAAAAATTACGTGATTTGTTAATACAATAAAAAAATTGATCTTCACTTTTATCTTCCCAGTAATACTAATACAAATATTCTTAAAAACTCATTGAACATATTTATACCACTCTGTACATGTATAAATTAACTTTACCTAAATATTTTAGTGTTGGACAATGTTAAACAGCACTAGCTGTGACATCAGATAATCCTATGTGCATACTCTTGAATTTTCACTCTTTCATTTATTTATTTATTTATTTATTTTTTTACATAGGGTCTCACTCTGTGGCCAGGCTAGAGTGCAATGGCAACCTCCAACTCCTGGGCTCCAGCCATTCTCCTGCCTCAGCCTCCTGAGTAGCAGGGACGACAGGCGTGGGCCACCAGGCTAGGATCATCTTTCTATTTTTAGTAGAGACAGTTGCCTTTCTTCTTTCCTTCCTGCTTTCCTACCTTCCTTCCTTCCTTCCGTGCTCTCTCTTTCTTTCTTAGTGGTAAGATAGGATTTTATTAATACAGAAGGAGTAAACAGCACCAGAGCTTTTGAAAGACAGGTTTCTTTCTTGCTCAGGCTAGTAATGAGCTCCTGAGTTCAAGCCATCCTTCTACCTCAGCCACGTGGCGTGCTGGGAGCAAGGGTGAGTCACCAAGCCAGGCCATTCCCTCAGTCTTCAAATGGCTTTTAGTACAGGGCTAAATTCTCTAAGCCTCACTCTCCTCATCTTTATGAGAAGATTCTACAGATCCCTTTGTAAATGGGGTTGTGTGAGGGTAAAATAGGACAATGCTGTGAATAATTTAGCATTGAGCTTGCCGCAGAGTGAGCACTCACAAAATATTTACTGTTATTTGTAGTGTAGGTGTCCTTGTGAGTAAATGATACCTAGAGTAGCTGTGTTCAGCTGCATTTTAAAATGTATATATTCATAGGCACAAGGTTCCAATCGTAGTGAATTTCATAGAGCTAGTCCACAAAACATTTGCACTAAAATGTACTACAAGATCATTTGGGTACCATACACAGAAGACTCTCCATAGTTGACCACCTCCCTACATTGACCACTTCCTGAAGCTGACCTCATTTCATAGACCAGACATGCACCACGTGCACATATCAGTACAATAGGCCTGGTTCCTTATGTTGACCACCTCGGTATGTTGACCAGTCCCTTGGGTGCTCAACATACAGAGGTTCTTCTATATATTAGTTTTAAATTTGCTGCCTCATTTGAGGGGAAAATCTGCCTCATTTGAAGGAAAGAAGGGAGAAAGGAACAATAAGAAGAGGAGGACGAGGAAAATGATAAAAATTTGCTGTTAAATCTGGACAATAATTTGAAACAGGTGGAACTTTCTTTGCCATTCTTATACATTCCCTTTTCATAAAGCCCCACAGAGTGAGTTTTTCAGGTCTGCAGCATGGAGATTCTCTAAAAGAATAAAGATCTTTTCACAGTGATTCCGTAACAGTAGTAGAAATGAAAGGGAGTAGTGACATAGTGAAATAAAAAGGATTGTTGGTTGTTAATATGTACAGAATTCTAGCATAAGCATTGCTTTTATTTAAGTTGGGGACTTCCAATATCTAAATTCATAAAGTTGTGTGTGTGTTGTGTGTGTGTATATATATATATATATATATATATATATATATGCCTTCTTATATTTGCCTGGTATTTCAAGGCATTTGAAAGAAATATATCCTGACCCTTTAAAAATAAATAAATAGAGGACATACGCTACCTAGAATATGCTTAAATGGAGAATTTGTATTTGCTTATGTAGGTATTCAGTTATTCTTATAAAAATTTCATATAGGAGTTTTTCCTCTGTTAATCTGCAGGCACCCAAAAAATGCACAAAGAAAAAAGCATGTAACTTACAAATTGAATGAAAAGAATAATCCATGAAAAATAAGAATAGGAATAGCAGACCCGCATTGTACCCTTTATCTCCTGGGCTAACCACTCTGGTGATGTGTTGTCCAGAGTGTGAATTTCTACAGATTGAATGCATTAATGCATTTCCTCTTTTCTATTTTCTGGGCTGAAGGTATATTTTTTTCCAGGTGTAAAAAAAAAAAAAAAGAACCATGAAGAAATGTCAATTTCTTGGCCCATCCCAGATCTTCTTCCTGGTTTCTTTTCTCTTCTTTCAGAAATAAAAATCCTGGTACAATGTACCTCAAGACTGAGACTATTCCCAGGAAAACTTCTAGGAGAGACTCCAGCCCAGTTAGGATGGAAATTATTTCTTGTTCTGGTCATAATTTCATCTTCTTGACCCTTCACTGAGTCTCTGTCTGTTGTCTTTCCAGACATGAAGAGTGACTTTTGTCCTTTCCCTGAAGCGCGCCATCCTTTCCTCCATGTATTGATGGGCTGATGTGGTGGTGGCTTGGAGCAAACTCATCCAGCTGAGATTTATCTACAAACTGCTCATTTCAGAGCAAAGAGGGAAGCAAGCCATTTTCTCCCAGTGGACGTCTCAGCTTGAATTCTCTCTGTTCCCTCGGAAGACCGTTCCTTTGGCTCTAGGACACATTCCACAAATGCAGAGTTTGGGAAATGCATGCTTGAAGCTATACCCTTGATTTATAAATCCCATAAGGGAAAATGCTGCACACAGGTCATGAAGCAAAAATCCTATATGGAAACATAAAATACTTTGGCTTTATTTATTTAAAGAATTAACCTTTCTCTCACAGGCAGCTGGAATTTCTATCAGTTCTACTTAACTAAGGTATTTTATATGTAATTGCCACATTGCCCCACTCAAGTAGGAGACACTATCAATTCACTCTGTTGCCTCCAGTTGTTTCTGTCACAAAAATAGGACCCTTGGCTGCTTTTGCTTCCTTTTAACAAGTATTTGTTAATTTTGATAATTTGCAGAGTTTAAAGAACAGCAGTTCTGTTTGTGTAAATCACAAGATTTAATTAGAGAAGAGAAATCCAAATGGTGCAAATAAAAGTCTGTACATAATAAAATATTAATTGCCTTTAAAAATACAATACTGCTCCAGCATTCTATTACACTCCAGCGGAAAGTGCTTGCGGCAACAAAAATAATCATGGCAGCCTTGGAAATCTGTCTGCGCCCCTGAACGCCTGGAAGAGCAGCTGCCTTCCTCGCATCCCCCATGAGGGTGGCTTCAGTCTTATTTTCTCCGGGGGTGTGGATCTTTTGCTATGTTCTCATTGTACACCCTTCTCAGCCTTATACTCTTTTGTACCTTATAAACTTCTGAAATATGGAGTCCTGTGAAAGGACTCCAATTCTTACTGGGTAAGAATTGTTTTGTGGGAAAAGTGGGGGACAGGGAAGAAACCAGAGGTTGGTATTTTGGTCCCGCCATTGAGGGGCGGCATTACTCATGAGTCCTGTTCCCGTGGAAAGGTACCCTCAGCTGGTGAGATCTCTGCCTCTTCATTTGTGGAATAGACAAGGGCAAAAAGCTCAACTCAAAGTGGGGCCCACTGATTTTTAACCAGCCTAGTGTTCTAGTTAGTGTCACTATTGAAATCATTGTTTTTTTCAGGAGGTCTATCTAAAATAGATTTCAATATATAACATCATTTGATAATACAATGAACTTTCCAAACATGCAGTATGAGGCCAATGAATTTCGAGGATTCCTGCAGTCACCTTTGAAATCCTCCCCTCTAGAAGCTATGTACCAACACCAACGCCTAGTCCACCCCTCAGAGCACTTTTTCTAGGATGAGTTTGAGAACTTAATTTTTGGACCTCACATATAACAAATACATTGAAGAGCTAAAGTAATACCTTGGGATTTTGCATAGTTTTATAGTCTCAAAGACCTAGGTCACATATGTTATTGATTTGATTATAGCAAATGTACTAAGAATCTCATGGGGTCAAGTAATATTCTCCATTAGAGGAAAATAAAGTTTAATAGTGAACAATTATTGTTTGTATTGCTATTAGAATGAACGGATTTAATTGACATAAAGAAAATAAGCACAAAAGACCTAAGTTAAAAATTAAAATCCATATTGGACCCCTATGCTATAGCATAAGTTAATTCTACCATATAAGAATTAGTTTTTGGCCCAGAATGTATGCACTTATGTATTCACCATTTGTTCAAAAGCTATATTATTAAGTAGCTTACTCTCTATAGTTACTGTGCTAGACACTGAATTTGAGGCAAGGAGCAAAACAGTCATTGGCAACAAAGTCATAGACCTTTACATCCACGGCAGATAGGTATTTTGAGATGTAATTTGACTACCATTCAATTAGTACCATGATAGGGAAGCAGCAGGTTGTTTTAACAATGCATAATAAAGGGTTGACATTCTTTAACATCCTATTTAAAAAATAACTAATAGCCGTTGATTAGTAGTGAACAGTAAATATCCCTTTCTTATAAAAAATTTAAAGAATTTATGTTTCTCTTGTTTTTGGTAACAATACCTAGGAAGTTGAGCTAAGGATGCACATTATAGAAATTTTATATCATTAAGTATCAGTGACAGGATAGTTATTCAGGTGAAGAAAGAAGTTATTTTAGTTCTGCTTTGTGCAATTGCTAGCATAGCTACCATGGAAACATTTATACTAACATTTATTTCCTCAACAAGATTTGCTCTTTTATAGGTATAAAAGAAAATAGTACTAGATGTACTGTAAAGAAATACATTTGCCTCCTGTCTCTGTTGAGAATCATTGGAATTAAAATCTAGAATTATGAAATGAAATAAACTCATGACAATAGCATGAGAAGTGTCACTATGAAAAAACATTTTAACATATTTCTGGAAGACCAAAATTGGATGGGACTATGCCCTCACCTAAGGTTTAAATAATTTTCTGCAGGAGAAGCTGGGACCATTCTATCAGAAAGAGCTCCAGAAAATTCCTGCGACTCAGAGGCAGCAAATATAAAAGAGGCCAAGGCCAAGGGGCACAGTTACAGTCAACCGGACTGGCCATCCCTCCTGCCTCCACAGCCATAAGAGCAGGTAAGAGCAGGCTGATGGGCTGACCAATGCTGCCTTGCAATAAAGGCCTTCTCATCTTTTTTTTTTTTTTTTGCAGTTTTTGGCCGGGGCTGGGTTTGAACCTGCCACTCTGGTATATGGGGCCGGCACCCTAATCCTTTGAGCCACAGGCACTGCCCAAGCCCTTCTCATTTTAACGTGATGGTAAGGGGCTGGGAAATCCATCAGATCCCACTCTACTTTCTTTAAAGTAAAGCCAACTAATATACCCACAAGCCCCATGGCATCCTTCTGCTCGGGGTGCTCAGGCAGAATTTCCCACTCAGGAAGGGACCTGCCAGAAGTAAAAACAGAGGAAATTTATAGCAGCTACTTGTCCTTCTGTTACCAAGATGAAATGAAAGTAGCAGAGGAGGAGGACAAGCTACGTCGGTGAGAGATACTGTGTAAACAAATGAACATATAAAACCGTCCCAAAGGAGACAGATAATTCACAGCACCGAACTCCTTTCCTAAAAAAAAAAAAAAAAAAGCACCTTACATTTTTAGAGATATTTAAGAAGTTAGCAGGTTCATAAAACATTAAAAGATTGCACAGAAAGGATCCATCAAATAGCATGAAAGAGCTTTTAAGAGATCAAAAATATGGAATCTAAAATTAAAATTAATCAATAAAACTGGAAAATAATAAGAGCAAATATTCTTTTTTTTTTTAGGTTATCAAATTTGTGGGTGCTGTGATTTGTTTTTTTTTTATTTTTATTAAATCATAGCTGTGTACATTAATATGATCATGGGGCACCATACACTTGGTTCATACATCGTTTGACACATTTTCATCACACTAGTTAACATAGCTTTCATAGCATTTTCTTAGTTATTTTGCTGAGACCTTTACATTCCACATTTACTAGGATTCACATATTCTTATAGTACTTACGAACGGCCAGGCCTTGCTTCATGCACTTTGTGTTACTTATTTATTGATTGCAACAATGCTGAGATGGATATGCTATCATTCATAATGCTTTCTCATAAATCAGAAATTTGAACACACAAAGGTTAAATAGTTAATTAAACTGGCTTATTACCTACTGAGTAAGTGGCAGCATTGGGTTTGAGCCCAAGTCATGTGTCTCCCCAACTTTGCAGTTACAAATTAAACTATATTTCCTCCCATATTATGTGAAAGAAAAAGGAAAGGTGATTTTAATCAGGTTCTGAGGGGGAAAGAAACAAACAAAAAAAATCTACAGACTAGTAAAAAACCAAGAGGTGCCCGACTTCTTTCAATCATGCTATATTTCAGACAGAAAGAAAGCTCTTAAATTCTGAGATCAAATGATTTATAATTTAGATTTAATATCAAACAGAGCAATCAACTCCATGTGAAGACAGAGTGAAGGCCTTTTACGGCATTCAAGGACTGAAAAAAATTAACCTCTGTATAACCTCTCCTAGGAAATATCTGGAGGGTGTATGCCTCCAAAATGAAGAAACAAAACAAAAAAGAAAGATTCACAAGGTCCAAAAAAAAAAATTTATCAGAACTCGGGGGGAAAAATAAAGAGAGAGAGAAAAAGGACATATCTGTACGCTAATTACAGACTTTGTAAGCACCATACCTCAGGCTGCGTCATGTATATACAGCAATTTTCTTTCATCAATAATAAGTTAACCTTATTTTACTGTAACATTTTTACTTTGTAAACTTTTATTATTTTCAACATTTTGAGTGTTTTGTGATAACACTTAGCTTAAAGCACTAACACATTATATAGTTATACAAAACTCTTTCTGTATATCCTTATTTTACAAGTTTTTTTGTATTTTAAAGTTCTTTAACTTTTTGTTGAAAACTAAGGCACAAATGCACAAATTAGCCAAAGCCCGTGCACGGTCAGGATCATCAGTGTCACTGTCTTCCGCCTCCACATCCTGTCCCACTGGAGAGTCTTCAGGGCAATAACATGCATGGAGCTGCCGTCTCCTGTGATGACCACGCCTTCTTCTGAAATACCACCAAGAAAACCTGCCTGAAGCTGTTTTACCATTAGCTGAGTTTTTTTTTTTAATGGGTAGAAGATGTACACTCTAATATAATGATAGGGATATAGTGTGGAATAGAATAGTAGAATAGTCATTTATTATCATTATCAAGTGCTACATACTGTCCCAATTGTATAAACTACCCTTTTAACGAAAGAGAGTGTAGTATGTTCGTTTGTACCGGCATCACTACAGACACGTGAATACTGCATTGCACTGTGACATTAGGATGGCTAAGAATAGGCAACAGAAAATTTCCAGAGGGCGGCACTTGTGGCTCAAAGAGTAGGGCACCGGCCTCATATGCCGGAGGTGGCGGGTTCAAACCCAGCCCTGGCCAAAAAACTGCAACAATAACAACAACAACAACAAAAAAAAAGACAGAAAGACAATTTCCAGAGCCATCATAATCTTACAGCACCACTTTTGTTCATGTGGTTTGTCATTGACTTAAAAGTTGTTCTAAGGCACCTGATTGTACATGTGGCACAGTTCTCATAAAAGAAGGGTAGAGAGGCTCTTGATAATGATCTCCAGGAAAAAAAAATAAGAGTTTGAGATAAAGTTGAAATTATTCTGGAAAAAATGAAAATATTATGAAGACATCAAATGTTACAAAGTAGAAAACAATTTAGCAGCCGAGTACAAACTAAACTGAAATGTGGCATAACTTTGAATAACTGAAGGCGTAGAAGAAGAGAGAATCCATTTGCTATTTGTGATGGGAACATTCTCTTTAGCACAGCCCAGGAGTCATTACTTTTGGCCCCTTACTGCTAACTCTGTTGCCTCAACCAGCGCTGAACAATGTATACCCAGTCATCATGATGTTAGTACTGATTCTCAAACTTTAGCGTCAACCAGTATTCACAGAAGATTTAGATGTGATTGAAGTTTAGAATGGAAAGATGTCTTATGTTGCTAGCTTGACTACTAGAATGGAGCAGAAAGAAAGTAAAATGAGAAAGAGGATTAGGGAAAGTTGGGGAAAATGTAGATGCACAAAGATACTTGCCTGACAAAATGAAGTATCAAGAGAAACTTTTGAAAACTACGAAACTAGGAATTGGGATTTAAAAGGTAACAATAGGAGATGAAACTGGGGTCAGAAAGTTAAATTAAATAAGCCAGACTCAGAACAACAAACATTCTCATTCATGTGTGGGAACAGAAAAAGTGGATCGCGTGAAGGGAGAGAGTCGATTGGTGGTGACCAAAGGCTGGGATGGCTGTGAGGGGGGATAAAGACAGGTGGGTCAATGGGTATAATTAATAGTTATATAGAAGGAATCGATTCTAAGGTTTTATAGCACAACAACGTGACTGCAGTCAACAATAGTTTACTGTGTATTTTAAAATCGGCAAGAAGAAAATCTTTGAAATGTTAGCAACACGAGGAAATAATGAATGTTACAGGTGGTAGACATTGAACATGCCCTGAATTTGATCATTATGCAGGGTATGATTAGATCAAAATATGCTGTATACCTTATAAATGGGTAGAATTCATTGTTCCAAGAAAATAAAACTGATAATTAAAAAGGTATAAGAAAAGGGAAGTACTATCTCATGTATCACAAAATTAAGTAAATAAATACTTCCCAGTATGAGCTTGTGGCAGTAAGCCCCCTGAGCGCTAAAGGGAATCAGCTAAACGGATCTTGAAAGGGAGTGCAGCTAAAGGTGGAAGGGGAGGAACCTGGACCAGAAGTTTTACTGTAAGTTATTATTTTATCTTTAATTGTGACTAGCCCATGTATCACTTTGAAAAAAGTAAAATTTTTAAATATTGTAATCATATGGAGATAATATATGCTAATTGTAATTTTTAAAATTTTCTGAATGTAAAGATTTTTTAAGTGGGTTGATCTGCTACCAAGGTTAAAAATAGAACAGGAAGGAATATCATTCAACCTTAACAAAGAGGGAAATCCTGCTGTTTGTAATAATGTAGATGAGCCTAGAGGATGCTGTGCTAGGTGAGATAAACCAGACGCAGAAGGACAGATGCCACCTGAGGTCACTGTGTGCGGTGTGCTAAAAAGGCCAACCTCACAGAAGCATCCAGGACACTTGTGATGACTAGGGATTTCGGGAGGGGAGAATGGAGAGGTGGTAATAAAAGGGTATAGACTTCCAGTTAAAAGATGAATAGGTTCTGGTTATCTGGTGTGCAGTATGGTGACTGTAGTTTCCAATATTGTATAGTCTCCTTGAAATTTGCTAACAGGATGTTCTCACCCTCCACACACCACCACACACCCTGGTAACTATGTGAGGTTACAAACGTGTTACTTTGTTGTGGTAATCATGTTACAGTATAGACACATATCAAATCATCATATTGTACACTTGGAATAAATGCAATGTTTGTCTATTAATTATAACTTTGTAAATAATCTGTAAGAAATAGACTAGGACATATGCTTTAATCAATATAACCAGAAGGTTCTATCCTCTTCAGAGTTTGCTTCTGGATTCCACAGATGAATTCCCAAGATAGAAATGAGTGTGGGGAAGATGATTTGAGTAACTCTATTGTTGGTATTGTCAATGTTGAATAATCATGATATATTAGATTGATGCATTGTAGAATAAATTAAAAGTCAAGAGCTGTCTTTCAAACTATTGAAGTTGCCAAGCACTGTACCATTTTTGTGATTCAGGTTTTTCCACCTATATGTAAAAGGAAGCGAGGAAGAAAAGAAGAAGTAAGGTAACAAAATAATGGAGGTGACATAAGAAGGAATGGAAGGAAAAAGCAAAGAAGAATGGAAAGAAAAAAGGGAAGAAAGAGAGCAGGAAGGTGGGCATGTAGATGAGAAGGGAGGAGAACTTGGCTTTGGACTTGCTCTAAAGCTCTATATTAATCTGAGTGAGAAAGATGTGATAGTTAAGGCTTAGAAATCTTTAAACTTGAGGGCTGAGGTATATATTTTATTTATGGGGCTTTGGGGAATGGGGCAGGGCCGAAGTCTTAAGAAGTAGGTGGTAGGATCAAATCAGATACTAATTACAGCAAAGACTGATACGGCAGAGAAGGCTTGGCTGCACTGCTTATCAATGCATCAAGACTATATTAAGCTACATTAAAGGTATTCAGCTGGGCGCTTTAGAGGTTCAAAAGACATGTAATGCATAGGCCTTGATTTAAAGAAGTTTACACCTAGACAAGAGAGATAAGAAACACTATCTGCAAGTTTAAACATACAGCAAGTCAAATACAACTGCCAAATACAATGCAGAAAACAAATAGCTTTGAACTTCAGAAGAAAAACCCCTTTTGTCTGCTATAAGAAGATTTTCCAGAGCATGAGAGATTAGAATGAAGACTTTGTAGCATCTTAAAACAAGCCCTTCTCCCCCACCTCCCTCTTGTCTTCCCTCTCAATTTCTCTAAAAGAGATTCCATGAGGTTACCTGAAACAATAGACTTTGGAGGGAAAAAAATGCTTACCCTGATCTTTCAGGGAAAGCTGAGTCCCTTTGCTTACCTGAGAAGTGAAACTAGATTTTTGTCACTGGAGACTTCAGTCTTATGACTTACTGTGCGGGTTGCAGAAGTAGTCGGATTTCCATGTCTGTGAGGCCCCGGATCTCTTGTCTCTTGTTTCATTCATATCTCATTCTGGAATAGTTTGCTAAAACCAGCCAGTAGTGGACAAAAGTGTGGCTTTTCCCAATCACGTCCTTTGGTGCCACTTGCCCAACAGGCCAGTATGCTTTCCTGTTGTCCCAGACAATTTTCAAGATATTTTAACTTTACAGTAAGAACTGTAGTTTTCCAGCATCATATCAGTTTTAGAATCACCTGTTCTTTGACTGCTTTTTGTGTTGTAGCAGAACTGCCCTGTAGCAACATTTCCTAAAATAAATCTGTGCACTTTGTGAATCGTCTCCGCTGTAATTAGGAGAAGAATCATGGAGACAGCATCTGGGGGACCATGTCGGAACAAAGTGTACAACCTTCCTACTACATTCTGAGTGCTAGAACACTCACGTGGTCATTCCCAACTAGAGGGAAATTGAAAAGTGAAGTCTACCTGTGTGCCACGCAGAAGGAAAAGCCAGTTTAACAACTCAGCTGTCGACATTTGTTGCAAATGGAAACAGTGACGTGATAGATTGGCAATGTCTGCCGTGGATAAAGCATCACAGTGGACATGTTTACAGCACTTGTTGACCATGTTGGCCACCAACAATGCATTCAGAGACAACGGTTAGTGAATATTCTTAAAAATGTATAAGTCCTTTATTTTTTCAAATATGTAAGTTCCCCCCAGCAGATACATCTCTGTCTTTTCTAATAATCCTCCCCAATAATGCTTTCCACATATATTTTAGCTAAAATGATAGTTTAAGGCTGAGCATAGTGGCTCATGCCTGTAATCCTAGAACTTGGGGAGGCCAAAGCATGTGGATCAGTGGAGCTCACGAGTTGGAAACCAGCCTAAGGAAGAGTGAGACCCTGTCTCTATTAAAAATGAGAAAACTTACAGCCGTGATCATGGTATGTTTTTCCATTTGTTAACATGTTCAGCTATTTCTTTTCTTAGAGTTTCATAGTTCTCTTTATAGAGATCTTTCACGTTCATGTCCATACTACCCAAAGCGATTTACAATTTTAATGCAATCCCTATTAAAGGTCCACTGTCATACTTTAAAGATCTTGAAAAAATAATACTTCGTTTTATATGGAATCAGAAAAAACCTCGAATAGCCAAGACATTACTCAGAAATAAAAACAAAGCAGGAGGAATCACGCTACGAGACCTCAGACTATACCATAAATCGATAGTGATCAAAACAGCATGGTACTGGCACAAAAACAGAGAATTAGATGTCTGGAACAGAATGGAGAACCAAGACATGAGTCTTGCTACTTACCATTATTTGATCTTTGACAAGCCAATTAAAAACATTCAGTGGGGAAAAGATTCCCTATTTAACAAAAACTATAAAAATACTAGAAGAGAGTGCAGGAAAACCCTTGAATAAATCTGTCTGGGTGAGTATTTCATGAGGAGGACCCCCTGGGCAATTGAAACAGCTTCAAAAATATACTAGTGGGACCTGATCTAACTAAAAAGCTTCTGCACAGCCAAGAACACAGTAAATAAAGCAAGCAAACAGCTCTCAGAATGGGAGAAGATATTTTCAGGTTATGTCTCTGACAAAGGTTTAATAACCAGAATCCACAGAGAACTCAAACGTGTAAGCAAGAAAAGAACAAGTGATCCCATCGCAGGCTAGGCAAGGGACTTGAAGAACACTTAGAGATCTAAAATAGATCTGCCATTCAATCCTATAATTCCTCTACTAGGTATATACCCAGAAGACTCATAACAAAGATATTTGTACCAGAATGTTTATTGCAGCCCAATTCATAATTGCTAAGTCATGGAAAAAGCCCAAGTGCCCATTGATCCATGAATGGATCAATAAATTATGGTGTATGTACACCATGGAATATTATGCAGCCTTAAAGAAAGATGGAGACTTTACCTCTTTCATGTTTACATGGATGGAGCTAGAACATATTCTTCTTAGTAAAGTATCTCAAGAATGGAAGAAAAAGTACCCAATGTACTCAGCCCTACTATGAAACTAATTTATGGCTTTCATAGGAAAGCTATAACCCAGTTATAACCTAAGAATATGGGGAAGGAGGAGAGGGAGGGGAGGGAGGGGGGAGTATGGGCGGAGGGAGGGTGATTGGTGGGATTACACCTGCGGTGCATCTTACAAGGGTACCTGTGAAACTTAGTAAATGTAGAATATAAATGTCTTAACACAATAACTAAGAAAACGCCAGGAAAGCTATGTTAACCAGTGTGATGAAAATGTGTCAAACTGTTTATAAAACCAGTGTATGGTGCCCCATGAACATTACATGCATTAATGTACACAGCAATGATTTAATAATAATAAAAAAATAAAAATGAGAAAACTGTGGGAAGAGGATTGCCCAGTTGCTGTGAGCTACGAGGCTACGGCACTCTACCAAGTGCGACAAAGTGAGACTGTCTCAGAGAAATGATAATAATAATAATAATAAATGACAGCTTAGAATTTAAAACAGGAACTAAAGCATCTTTTATAAGATGCCTACTTTTAGAATATCCCTCACTTTAAAGTTCTGCAGTCTGTTCTCTAATTCCACAGTGCCCAAATATTTCATAAGCAATATAAGCTTAAGTTTATTTCACATTTCTAACCTTTCCCCAGGGCGCTTTGTCTCTCTACAGGACATGAGTAACTAGGAACTTTGGTCTGATACTATCTACCTGGTTAAAGTTCTCAGAGGGGAGAAATTGCCCGTGTGGAAACCACAGTTCCAATACTTGTCGCTGAACATAAAATAACTTGGGCCTCCAGGGTTAATGGTAACATTAGAATCACTTGAGGCTCATGTAAGAAAATTGTAATTAAAAAGGAAATAGAGTTTGAGATATAGCTGAACTTTATTATATAAAATCACAGTGTAGCATTTCCTTCTTAACCTTGGAGTCAAGTCTCTGAACGTGTGGGAATTTTTGATACCTAGAAAATGCTTTGTTGAGGGAAGTTGGGAAGGACGGGGCAGAGGGAGTTAACTAGACCACTGCTGGAGCTCTGCCCTGGATTTTATATAATAATTAAGACCTGCTTGCCACCCATTTTGAGTTTCTCTATTTGTGTTTCATCTCAGTTCAATTTTCCCCTCATTGGGTTGTGAGCCAGGTGCTCTTGGCTCTAGTTCCTCCACGACTCATCAGTCATCCTTCCTCTTACCTCATGGATTCCTTCTTTTAGGAGTCCAGCCAATTTACCAGAATATTTTTTGTTGCTGTTGTTTTTCGGAATTCAAACGACATGATCTAGTAGCAGTGCTCTCTTATTCCTTTCCTGTGACTGAAATAAGCACATCGCCATCTGATAAAGGTCAGCTTTGAAACACAGCTTCCTGGTGGGCTTGCAGGGCAGCCACAGTGCACCCCAAACCTTTCCTGACTACTAATACCATTTCAAATCCAATTAAAACCCTTAGCCTCCGCTTTAAATCCTGAAGGGCTCAGGGACCCAACCTCTTCAGAAATTGCCTTGTGAAACCTTCTTCCTCTTCTTATTTTCTTTCTTTTTTTTTTTTTATTGTTGGGGATTCATTGAGGGTACAATAAGCCAGGTTACACTGATTGCAATTGTTAGGTAAAGTCCCTCCTCTTCTTATTTTCAATCTTGACTGCTTCTCAGCAGTTGTTTATTGCTAGGATTAAAGTGAAAAGACCTCAACGAAGTCATTTTGGAAGGAAAACCCAAGAGCATAGACCTCTCACTTCCCATATCCACCTGAGTCTTGGTGTCACAGTGCACAACATGACACACTAACCTCTTCCCTCCACAGGCTTGCCAACTTGGAATCTGAAGTTGGCCAATGCCTGTTTTTTATTTATTTCCCACTTGCATTCACACGGATTAAATGGAGCGGAGCCCAAGAGAAATTGATTACCCTCGGTTGCATTCCACCTACATGTTTCTCTGATCACATAGTGATGCCGGATGCCTAGCAATATGACAATTTTAATAAACACCACACACTTCTGAGCAGGACGCATGCAGCTGGGAGCAGCAGAGACCTTTAGTGTATCTACTTATTAGTCCCTTTGCCAAGAGAGACATAGGGCACGAGATTTCTCGCACCTGCTGCAGATGCTCACTGATGTGCCCTTCACCTGAAAACTCAATTGCAGGCGTGGTTTACATTTTCTTTGTTGAATTTCTGTCCCTCCTGACTCTTCAGCTCTGCCAAGTAGTCGCTGGGCCAGAAGCACTCATTCTTCGTGTTTGTGCATGTGGTGTTAAGGGATTGAAGAGCAGGGAGGAATAGTTACCCTTTAGGAAGTAAACTTTGGAAGAATACGCTGCTGCCGAACGGCGTGCGACTGCTAATAGGGATTTCCTTTCGCTCTGATGGTCCAGGGGCTTGAAAAATCACAAATGTGGTTCAGACCCTGGCCTCTGCATCTAGTGTGACATCTGTCCTCTCCATGCTATTGTTGGTGACTAATATGCAGAGCCATCCCTTTGCAGAAAATTTACATGGAGGGAAATTTTGCAAAACAGTGAAAGGAGTTTCACGTCCTCTTGGAAAGTCCACAGGGTTCAGTGAAAATAGAATCTAATCAACCTGTAAAAACTGAAATCCCACATCTATCGCATGACTTGATTTGATTTGAGGTATCTTCTTTGCGATCCCCAAGCAATAAAATGAGTTGACTGTGTCTCTAGGAATGTTCTCTGCACCTGTGTCTGCTTTCCTCAGCCTCCTTCTCTTCCTTGTTTGCCTTCTTTAAGGCTTCTGATCCTGAAAACATCCTCATGGCTCCTTGGCCCAGGGATAATCCATCTTCACTGTGGTGAGCATGGCTTTTCCACCAAATAGGGAGGAAAGCAAAGCAGGCCTTATTGCTTCCCTCTTTTTTTGGTGGCCTTTCCCTGTGTTTCATGATTCCCACCTGGTTCCCATGGGGGGTTTTATGAAGATTTTGTGAAGACTCATTTCTTAATCAGTTAAATTTGAATCATAGCAATTTCAAAGTCCTGTGTATTCTTAGGCAAGTGTGTTTGTCCCATATTCATAACACAGGGAGAGTTATATACCAATGCTATAGGGTAGGTGATGTTTAAGTAAATCTTATTTCATTAAATGTTTTAAGACTGAGACATCTGTCTTATTTACCATCTGTAATAATGAAAATATTGTATATTCATGTCATATTTAAAATTGTGTATGAATGTAGAAAAATCATTTAATTTTAGTCTAAGAAATCAACCAGCACAATTAATGTAACCCTCCCCTTTTTTTTTAACAACTGATAAATGGAAACTAAAAGGAGTTCAATGGCTGAAATAGGATCAGAATCCAGATCTGATATTAGGGGGTCCACTTTCCATCACAAAACATAATTGACAGAACTATCTGAAAGTATGCAGAATCAAGAGTGATTATGTAATTAAGAAAAATAATTAAAGATTAAATGGATTCAATCTTGAGAAGAGTGATTTGATGAAGGCAGTTAGGGAGTTACATTCTACAGTGAGAATATCACAGGCATCAAAGAGGTATAGCAAACATCATGATTCAGATGATGCTGTGACTACCAAAGATCTATTGAGGATCCTTTGGGGGATATATAACGTTGTTTTTCCCGAATATTTATTTAAATCTTTGACGCAAAAATTATACATATAATGTTTGCACACATTACATTGACTCAATTTTGCAATAATTTTAAAACCTATTAATTTGTCATAGTTACATCAGCTTTGGTACCATCATTTTCTCCAAAATACTGCCCTACTCCACCATGAAAAGCATCTATTTGACATATCACAGTATTTCCTTGATGTATTAATGCACACAGCCCTTAATTCTGAGACTCTCTGAGTCCATGCATAATGCACACATTCATTGTGGGGATAAAAATAGAACATTATTTTGTTTTTTACCTTCAACAATGTGGAAATATAGAACTCAAAAGAATTTTACGGTAGGGAGGCCATAGTCCTTCAGGCTAGGGAAAGGAGTTGAATGTCACATCCCAGAGATGACACCCAGAGCAAAATGCCTTCTAGCATGATCCATGGTGGAAAAACTGCATTGAGTTTGAACTGCTCATCCCGTAACAGAGCAGTGAAGGGTGTGGAGTGACTTGCCCAACTCAGGAAGCATTTCTGGAGGAGGAAAGATGTTGAAGCCAGCAGACTTTGAAAATAAGCCTTCCCACCTTTTTCTTTTTCATGGCATATGATGGTAACTCACAGACAGAGAAGAGTCAACCCTGGTCTGCGTGTGCATGTGCCAATCATGTGTATTGGGGTGTGGCAGTAGGTTGTCTAGCATTTTATTTATAAAGAGCTACTGGTAATCTTGCATAATCCTAAGATTTGAGATGATTCCTTTGCATGTTTTCAGACGTTTTCCCAATTTTATGATCATCTCACCAATGATATGAGGAGAGATAATAAAAAGCAATTTCACATTACTGTCTTGTGCTTTAATTACAACATATTGCACGGGAGACATTATTTTCAAATGATTTCCTTTTTTTCTCAGTCCTGATTGTTTCTCATCCCAGAGAAAATATTCACTTAAATGGTGTGAGCCATCTGTACTTTATAAAACACCTTTAAGCTATTGTTTTAAAGTTTCATACCTTTTAATGTTTTCCTATTTATTTCCTGCTGATACTAACATATACCCTGCCAAAACCAATCTTTGGTGGATACTAACATATTCCTACCCAACATTTGATCCAGAAAGTTTGCAGATAATAAGCAAAATGAACATCTGTGAGGGCTAGATCATTTTTAATATTTATAGAGAGCTTGTTTTTGGTTTGAAATCCACAGGACGAATCTGGTTATTCAACACATTGTATAGCGTGAGTCTTTGCAATAGATTCCATTATGGGAGAGCTTTGAGGATTGGATGCTAAACTGTTTGTCAATTGGAATCTATTGTGCAGGAAAATATTCCTTGTAAGAATTCAGGCACTTGAATTCTTGCAAGGCACAGTGAAAGGATTTGATCCTTCACTCCTTTTCCTTTGTGAAAAGGAACTGATCTCATACAGTTTTTAAATTGTCATATTCCGAATGCATTACAGGAAACTGTTTCCACCTTAGAAAGAAAAGTCCAGAAATTAAACTTAAACTAATTTCTACTAGGAAAACAGTATTTTTACTATCAAGAAGATTTATAATGCTTGGCTAACACTTTGAAAAACGAAGAAAATGAAAAAAGGCAATGAGAACATGAGAACAGCATCTTGTTAGTGCAGGTCCCTACACAAGGCGTTGATGCCTGGGAACAATTCGTTAGGGGCCCACATATCATATCAATGCCTTTGATGACCAGAACACTTGCCTGAAGATTTTTTTTTAATTGAAATCATTTTAACATGTTCAATAAGCCCACTGAAGGTGAGGTAAGTTGAACTGGCTGGTACAGGAAGATACTCATCTAATATACATTATGTTGTTGTCATGAATTGATAAATAAATTGCCAATATGATTTAGACTCCAGGATCTGAAAAGTATTTTAGAGATAATGTGGACTAACCCCTCATTAAAATGTGCTCGACATACATTTTTACAATTCATTTATAATTCAATCTCTTTGAAGCAGATTCGGGACTGAAATACAGCTCTTAGAGAACTCATAATAGTGTGGATCTGGGACATAAGCTTAAAACTTGGCCAGCTGGGTAGGAGTCCATCTGTGGTGACTTTCTCTGCTTACGAGTTGCCATGGAGAAGTCTCCACTTTTCTCCTTTGTCTTCTCATGTACATTGTTACTTTTGAGGGAGCCATTGTCCCCTAGTTGTTTAAACTGGTAGGCAAAATCACTTTGTACCCATGAACAGTGTTTGTAGGTAAAGGGGGCTGGGCTTTTTATTCTGTTATTTTCTTCCACTTTCTTTTCCTGCCTCACAATTTCCATTTAGATCCTGAAATTAATACTTAAGGAAATTGATCTTCTTGTGTGTGTGGGGAGGGGACATCACAGGGAACCCTTCTTCTTTTATCTAGTAGCCATTGGAAAATAATTAAAGAAGGAATTGGAAGATGGTCATATGCCATCATTTTGTTTTGTAATTGTTTTAAATTCTCTAAATGTGTTAACATATCAATTATTAATGAATCAGAATGATGCAATGCATTTCCCATGTATATTTCATCCTGGGCCACACAGAAAAAATATGGTTTATTTGTCATTGAATTTAGAGGTCATGAGCCTGCTGAAATTATATATCATATGTGGATAGAATTGTTTAGCATAGGAGAGCTCCTGCTCTGTCCAGAAAATTCCCGGGAACAGTAAATGAGATAAGCAAGTAAGTGTCTTATCTCATGGGACCATATGATATTTTTTTCAATACCAAAATGAAAACTCACTTAGGAGTTTATCATTCACAGGCATGATATAAACACGAAGGTGCTGAGAATAGATGAGTAAAATGAAGAAGTCATCTGGGGGAATAACAGCCACGTGTTACAAACAGTAACGCGATCAACATAGCCCACTGCTGCGTTAAATCTCTGGGAAGCAGAGACTTCATTGTCACACCCAAGGTCTACCTTGTATCTGCTATTTAATAAAATGTTGTGAATTAATTAATCAATTAGCTAGTTATTCAGCCAGAAGGAGGCTGTTATTTTCTTTACTTAGTAACCCCTATGTATCAAATGAAATGACTGAAATATGCAGAAGGCCAGTTTTGTGATATTACCAGACAACTGAGAATTCAAACAAATCAACACATCTAATTTAAACGTTGGGTCACCACTAGCTGAGAAAAACTGAATAGGGAGGATAACCTTCAGGGTAAATGATACTTCTCAACGTCTATGTAATACAAACAAATAGAAGTCTTTTAAATGACATATGAAGATAAATACTTTGTTTTCCTACTTAAGCCTGCAAAGAGAGTTTAATAGTTATTTTGTACAATATATTTCATCTTTTGAAAACAACATAGGATAGGCTGTTAGTTTCACTTACAATGGAACATTTCAAAGGTAAAATGTTCAATTTAATTGGACTGGGGACTTGAGTTTAGTGCTGCTCTCAAACAAAATGTTCAGTATCCCTCAAGGCACGCTGAGGGATAGTATCTACCGGGGCAATTTATTGCAAACTTCTGTTAACCTGGGTCATAAAGACGTGAATGAGTTTACATAAAAAGTGTGAGGAGTAATGGGATTATTTTCCTTTTTCTTTGAGTTTTTATAATTTTAACTCTAGGACTTTGAAAAATGAAAATTCTTCATTTCTTTGCTCTTTAACCTTAGTCCAATGAGCATAATTTCTTCAGCTTTTATCAGTGACACATTAGGAAACACATAATATTGTGTAGAATCACTAAAGGTGAGCTTCACAGCAGATGGCAGGAGCTTGTCTTCATCCATCACTCAATATTCTTTTCAGGTCCATTCCATACCACACTGCTACATTGTCCTGAGAAGCATATCTTTGTGGCCACGCTGCTTCTAGATGTGAAGCTCTTTAGCATATACATAAATAGTCACACACACATACACAAATGTACTTCCAAGCACCCATGCTTGATTAATGGAGAGGGTTTTCAAATATTGCAATATGGAGAGGGACCTAATTATATTTCCCTCCCCTACTTCTCTCACTTTTGGGTATAGCTATTCCAGTTTCATTCTATCACTTGGTCTTCTTTCATGTTTATAAAAATTAATTAAATTCATCATATTACTGATAAACTATTGTCTATGTGTCAAACACTAGAGTAAATGTTGGGGATGGGTGATGCATGTATTTGCCCTTGATGAATTTATAATCTACTGTAGTTTACAAATACAGGCTATAAGTTATGATTTGATTGGGCTGTGACCCTCACAGTTTTGTTTTTTTTTAATCATAATCTTCACTACACAGTTTTTGTTGTTGTTTTTTTTTTTTTAGACACAGAGTCTCACTTTATCACCCTTGGTAGAGTGCCATGGCGTCACACAGCTCACAGCAACCTCCAACTCCTGGGCTTAGGCGATTCTCTTGCCTCAGTCTCCCGACTACAGGCACCCGCCACAATGCCCAGCTATTTTTTTTTTGTTGTTGTTGTAGTTTGGCTGGGGCCGGGTTTGAACCCTCCACCCTCTGTATATGGGGCTGGCGCCCTAAGGACTGAGCCACAGGCATTACCCCCTACACAGTTTTTATTTGTGGAAAATATTAAGCACTAAACATTCAATTTGATTTTAAAACATTTATTGTACATTACAGGCAAGTTGCTATGTTATATGGAATATAAAGAAGCTGATATTCTCATAAGCCTAAAGCAAATGTTTCATCAGTCTAAGACAAGGCTGTAAAATAACCAGCAGCTGTCCAGGGGGTTCAGTGGAAGCAGAGAATGTAGTGTCACAAAATGCTCTGTGAAGATAATACCATTTAACAGAAGATCAAAGGACTGGATTACACTAGAGAGAGGGTGGAATGGAGAGGGTGGTCATTTCAAACCAGCATTGTAAGTAAAAGGGCATGAAAGTAGGAAAAAAGGGAGAGATATTCAGGAAAAGCAGAAATACCCAGTATTATATTTCCACCCTCTCTCTAGAAACTTTCATTAGCTAATGTAATAAGTCACTCGTTTTCTTTTTTTTTCCATTTTTGCAAAGTCTCAAAAAATAGACGACTAATATTTATAAATAACAGCAGAAGATAATTTCAGAAAACAGATCTTGCCAAGTCTTACGGACAATAGAAAAAGAAGAAATACTTCAAACTCATACCACTTCATTTGGATATACGAAAACTGGAAAAAATATACTAACTTGTTTTACTTATAAATGAGGATTTAATATTATAAACAACATATTAACAACTCAAATTAAAAATTATTTACATATTTTGAATCAGACAAAAGCTTAGTAACTAGGATCTATACAGAACTTAATCCACATGAAAAAAAGCCAACAATCCCATACATCAATGGGGAAGAGAGATGAATAGAATCTTCTCTAAAGAAGATAGACGAATGGCTGAACGGCTAGCAAACATATGAAAAAATGCTCATCATCCCTAATTATTAGAGAAATGCAAATTAAAACCACCCTGAGATGTCATCTAACCCCAGCGAGAATGGCCCACATCACAAAATCTCAAAACTGCAGATGCTGGCGTGGATGTGGAGAGAAGGGAACACTTTTACACTGCTGGTGGGAATGCAAACTAGTACAACCTTTTTGGAAGGAAGTATGAGAAACCTTAAAGAACTCAAGCTAGACCTCCCATTCGATCCTGCAATCCCATTACTGGGCATCTACCCAGAAGGAAAAAAACCCTTTTATTATAAAGACACTTGCATTAGACTGTTTATCGCAGCTCAACTTATAATCGCCAAAATGTAGAAACAGCCTAAATGCCCCTCAACCCAGAAATGGATTAACAAGCTGTGGTATATGTACACCATGGAATACTATTCAGCCATTAAAAAAATGGAAATTTTGCACCATTTGTATTAACCTGGATGGAAGTGGAACACCTTATTCTTAGTGAAGCATCACAGGAATGGAGAAGCATGAATCCTATGTATTCAACTTTGATATGAGGACAATTAATGACAATTAATGACATGGTGGGGAGTGGGGGAAGGGGAGAGCAGAGAGAGAAGGTGGGTGGGGGGAGGGAAAGAAAAAAAGAAAGAAAAGAAAATAGCAACTGATTCTCCCATGAGTTGGATTTAATTTTGAGCAAAGTACATTATTTGACCTTCACAGTTTTAAAAATACTGAATTACCAGCTGTGGTTTTTGTTGTCTTACCACTAATTGCTCTTGATAAACATACTTGCACCATTATTACAAAGCTTTGAAGAAAGTGAAACACTTCTTGTTCTCCAATGTGGGAAGAGGAAAGATAGGTCACAAAGAAAAGAGAGAGCACATGTTTATTTTGGGGGAGGGAAAAAAAAACATTCTTACGGATTTAAAGGATAAACAAGTGTTTGCAGGGTGTGACTTAAATCACCTCCTCTTCCACTCTGAGGTTGTGTATATCTGCCCCACGGGCACCTGAGTTTGTGATTCTATGTCTGCTGTTTTCTTGTTATTTCTAACTTCTTCCAACCATTCTGTTGCAAATTGTTTATGATCTGTGATATCTTCTCCCTTCACTTCTTAAAAGCACTTTTCCACTTTTTTGTGTTTTCTAAATTTCTTTTTACCCTTCTTGTATTTCATTTGAAAATGCTGAATTTTTCAAAGGTGCTATTAGCCCATAAGAATATATCTTTTTTTTTGGTAGGCAAATAAACTAAGGATAGAATCTATGCTGTAACCCCTTTGATTTCTGTAATTGTAATTTATTACATTTTGATTAGACCAGTTATCAGGTGAAATATAGTACAAAGCAGAATCCCTTTTTGTCACGGTAATTTGTTTGAGTTCATCAACTCAAGAAAAGATCATATCATTAAGTGATTTGGCCACATTTTGTATTCCATCCACTGAAATAATCGTAAGCAGAACTCTTCTGTATATCAAAATTAACATTTTTATGAGATAGTTCACATTTTACCTTGATCTCATCTCTTTTTTGTCTCAGTATGTTTCAATGCTCTGACTCATCAACACCTTCTTTCTAAATTTCTATGTTATAAAGGTCTCCAAATAGCTTTTGTATTGAGTCTTTATAAATGCAACCTGACCCTACCAAACAGGAAAAATAGAAAAGGCTGTTTATAAATACATTCCCAGCATCTATTTAATCAGTGACAGCAAAACATACAATTAGCTTTATATGGAGGCAGGGACATCGCAGTGCACTTTGAAGGACAAAGCCTTCATGACATCTCAAGCTGAATGCAAAGTTACACACCCACACATACACAGAAATAGCTGTCTATAAAATGCCATCTGGGAGGCTGAATGTTTTGGACTTTGGGGAGGGGGGAAGAGAAATAGTGTACTGCGAACCAACATGTGGTAGACAGCAGCACAATCTGAGGCAGTTAGAAACGTGAGCCTTCACCGCCAGGCCTGTGGTATAAACAGCAATAATGTTAACAATTACCCAAACAAAGAAAACATAAGAGAATCTTTCCACAGATACAGAACAGGCATGCATTCAACCAAATGTGTTTCTGTTGTGCCTGGAAAAGCAAGGGTGTTTAGCATTGCTTTAATGACCACCATTAGCATTTTCCTGGGAGTGAGAAGGTTGTTTTTGTTTTCTTAAGTTACTGGAAAGTGCACATTAGTGAATAAAGACAGTCCCCTTAGGTAAACAGCAATCTCATCTAGTGTGTGTAAACAGATTCAGGCATTTTTTTTTTAATTCATTTGTTATCTAGTTAAATAGGGAGTTTGCCATTCCTGTTAGTACAGAGTAAGAGGCGGGTGCATCTGATGCCAGGGAGGTGCTGGATACACCGAACGGGCAGGACAGAGATGCTTGATTTGTAGGATCTAGTTAGTATGAGATTCTGAAAAACGGCTCCCATCTGAGTCAAACCAGAAGCGTCATTGTTCTCTCTAGTCAAATAAAAAACTGATTTCGATCTCTGCCTTCCAGATTTTCACTTCTTACACTGAAAGAAAGACAAGTCTTGATATTAAGAGCAGGGCTTACCTTTGATGAGGTGTGATGCTTGGGAACAACTCATCAAACCTGCTTATATTTAAAAATAATGAGTTACAAGAAAATCATTAAAATCATCTTGAACCAAAAGGCAATGGGTTAGATGATTAGGGATGGTTCCTGTGGACATAGGATGAGAGGAAGGCAAAAAAGGGAAAGTCTGCGTGTGCCAAAAAATGGTGTAAGAATTCTAAATGAAGAGTGAAGAGAAAGAGAAAAATTGTGGTTGTTTTTTTCTCATTTAGAAATGTTCTGAAGGATTTTAGTAATGAGACTGGTGACATGAAAGAATTGAAGTATGGTGCAAAACCATGACAAGACAAACTTCTGGATGAAAAGAATCTGGAGTTGAAAATAAAAACAAGATTCTCACTTTTGCTTTCCTTTGCATGCCTTTGAAATTCGGAGCACTGCTCTGGTGGACAAGAATATTAACAATCGGAACACAAACTGAGTGGTATAATAAGAAATATCAAAACTTTCATTTTAGTAATCAGGCTCTGAGTCACCGAGGACAGCCCGGCTTGAAGCCCATTAACACATCATAATAACAGCCACCTGATGTAATGAAAACACATGAATTCCAAAGAAATAGAAAAGGTAAGAGTGGGTCATTATCGCACACACTAATGAGGGACAGACTTTACCTGTTGTCTTGGGTTCCAAAGATTTTTCAGTCTGCTGAGGCCATTTACACCAGGAAGTATTTCATTCTTGTTTGGAATTTCTCCTTGAGACATGTTATAAGACTATTTTCTTGTTTTCAGCCTTCCTGTTTTAGTTTCACTAAGCTACGGTTTCTATCTATTGCTCATTATTTGGAGTTTTATAGGAAGCAAAAATGTGAGAAGGAAAGAGCGTAAAATGTTATTGTTCTAAGTCAGATTGTTCAAGTGATCCAGAGGAAGACAGTACGGAAAAGGATTTCACTCTTACATAGCACGTTTCTATTCTGAGATTTTATTTAGTCATTACCCCTAATGATCACTCCTGGAACAGTGTTTTGGAAAGAGGTGAGTGCAAACTTAGGAATATGTGTGGCTTTTGGAAACTCGGGGGTCCCAATCTATTTCATGGGGTAAATGATGATAGTCCATGCTTTAGCCTACCTGTTTGTTATGAGGATTGAATTGTGTACCTTCCTGTACAGCTTTACTCAGTTCCCAACACCTCAGGCAGCTTTGAGCGGTTCACCCCTGAACAGCTTCAAAGTCCCCTGCCTTTTTTTGTTCTTCTCAATCCTGGCCCCCTTCCACCACCACCCTGGAGACTAATATTTAGAGCCTGTCTTTCTCCCATAATCCTCCAACCCACTACCCAGACATTTGCATCTGGGGAAAAGTCCCATTCATACGTCATAGTCCCACTGTCCTTTAGGTTAAAATACAGGCAAAGTCGGCTGCTAACAATGTACATTGCTTCTCAACTAGTTGCAATTTCACTCTTTTCTTTTGTAAGAATAATCACGTTTTGGGCGGTGCCTGTGGCTCAGTTGGTAAGGCGCCAGCCCCATATACCGAGGGTGGCGGGTTCAAACGCGGCCATGGCCAAACTACAACAAAAAAATAGCTGGGCGTTGTGGTGGGCACCTGTAGTCCCAGCTACTCGGGAGGCTGAGGCAAGAGAATCGCTTAAGCCCAGGAGTTGGAGGTTGCTGTGAGCTGTGTGAGGCCACGGCACTCTACCGAGGACCATAAAGTGAGACTCTGTCTCTACAAAAAAAAAAAAAAGAATAATCATGTTTTTGCATTCCCGATGCCTAGATTAGTGCCTGAAACCTAGTGGATGCTCACAGGTTTGAGTAAAATACATGAGTAATAACTGAATGACTTCACTTAGAAGCTCTAACATACCATATGAACGGTCGCCGTCCTCTGCAGATATCAGATCCTCTTTTGGTTCATTAGTGTTTCGATCCAATGGAATGTCATAAACATGCTTGTAACAAGGACAGATATGGATTCAAATTCTCATCTTTCACTTGCTAAATTTATGTATTGGACAAGTTATGTCACCTCTCTCACACTGAAGCTTATTTTTGTCTATAAAAAGGAAAAAATAAAAACAAACCTACCCTACAAGCTGATAATGCCCACTATTTAGGAGTAACAGGAGTAAGGGTGGAGGGGACTAGTGCCTGGCCCCTGGGCTTGCGGGCGAATCCAGGAAAGCATGGTATTTTCCCACATGGATTCTAAAGATATACCATACTTTTTTTGTATGTTACATTCTGGATGCATCTCACCTATAATGAATCTTTCATGAAGTCAACTGCACAGTGAGATTTAAAGCCAGGAAACACAGACGCCATCCTGCTCAAAACCTCAATCCTCCTAAAAGTTACCCCCACATCTCTCACCACACCCCCGACCTTCTCCATCTCCATTGGGATACTACAATATTAAAGAAATGTCCTAAAGTTGACCGTTTGGTGATTTTCTGTCTTGCAAATACATCTCAGGACAACAAATTATTATCCTGATTTTGGTATTTTAGTTTAAAAATATAATACAAAACAATCAGAGATTTGAAAAAAGATCTAAATGTATCAGGACCATAAACCTTACCTTGTTTGGGACAACGTCAATTATTGTCTGTTTCCTGGAATAATTTTTAACTAATTTTAGACTCTTGTCCTGGTTTGGATCATAAACTACATGGTAATCCTGCCTACAGCTATCTGTCCACTCTTCATGCCATACTGCGATCTTTTCTGCCTTATCCCATCTCACGGGAATCGTATTGATTGAGCCTTTCGTCTGACTGGCGGAGTTTGTCGCCCCTGTTAGTGCAGAGAGAAGAGAGTGTGGACCCGGCGTCCTCTGTCTCTGGGGAGACCAAATGGAGACAGAACCATGTTTGGTAATTCCGAGGAAAATAACCGCAAACCTCAGACCAGCTCTAACTTACTTCTTCTTCAGATGGAACCTGATTTCTGTGAGCTGTCTCTCTTCTCCTCTTCTTTATTCTATGTCTTTTCTAGGAAATTCCTTCCCCCTGGGAAGGTCTGTTCTAAACCCATATTTCCTGTAATGGAGTGAGGCAGTCAGCAGCGGCCAAGCTCATCTGGCATTCACATTAGTCAAACTTCTCCAACCTATCTTCTTCTAGTAGTAAAAGTGGTGTTTTGGCTCTCTATTAATTTTCTATAGATGTGTAAGAAATCACCACAGACTTAGCCATAGAAAATACCACATGTTCAGTTTCTCGCAGCTTCTGTGAGTGGGAAGCCTGTTGTGGCTGCTCTCTGCTCAGGCTCCCCCTGGGCTGAAAAGACGCTGGCTAGGATGGCCGTTCTCATCTGCTCTTGGAATTCTTTTCCATGCCAACTGGTAAATAGTGAATTTCCTTGATGGCATTCAGCTGGGGACTTTGATCAGCTCTTGAAAGTTGCCCCCACATTTTCACCACACCCCTGACCTTCTCCATCTCTAAGCCAGCTATAGCAAACTGAATTCTTCTCATGTTTTGAGTATCTGGCTTCTGGGACCAGCTAGAAAAACACTGTTTCCTTTTAAAGGGCTCACATGATGGCGTTAGGCCCACCCAGACAACATTCCTATCTGAAAGTCAGCTATGCCTTATAACAAAATCTAATCACAGGAGTAAAATCCAGGATGGTCCCAGTCCCGGAGATTGTGCTGCACACGGATGATGGATGGATGTGGAAGGTGGTGGAGGGACTTCAAGGTCATCTTAGAATTCTCCCTGTTACGGTTTCCATCTTATGATTTATTCCAGTTCTCAAACTGCCTTGAGGTGATCTGCGAGGGGCAGGTGTTGTTTCCTGGGGGCCCTTCCTTGTCTCTGATGGTTTCTTCTTTTCCTTCTCTTGATTATGTGTGTACATGTCTTTTTGATGATAGAAAACAAAAGACAAGAAAAATTGAATGTAAAGTATTTGTGTGTGTGCGCGCACACACACACACACACACTCATAGAATACTTTCTCTCTAGCATTCAAATTTAAGGAAGGAAAATTCCAAAGATTCATAAATACAGCAAAGCAGTGATGCCTGGATTCAGGCGAGTAGAAATGAGGAATGGTTGGAGGCAGCCTTGCAAAGATTATTCGATCCATAGTGTCAGCCTCTTTCTTTCTTCTTAGAATTAAAATGAAGCAGTTTCTCGAGAGCATAGACCCTAACCCTAACCCTAAATTTAGCCCTAGCGCCATTTGTGCCTAAAGGTAGACAGCCACCCTTTTATTGGCTCCTTCCTTGAGCCCCAAAGCGCATTTTGTCAACCAGGTTCATTATCTCAAAGTTTATATGACTCTCTTGGGCAGCACCTGTGGCTCAAGGAGTAGGGTGCCGGCCCCATATACCGGGCGTGGCGGGTTCAAGCCTGGCCCTGGCCAAAACTGTAAACAAACAAAAAAACTTAAATGACTCTCTTTCTTATAAAGAATCTGATTTTAAGGAATAATTCAGAGATTTCTAAGAAGTAAAGTCCTGGGATGTAGGAAACTTAAAAGTGAGTCCCTTCATATTATCTATCAGTTACATTGCAAGACCCTGAATTAAAAAAATTCATATACTAGGGTATAACAAGCTTAAATTTAGGCTTGACAGTTTAGTTAAGGAAAGGCCAAGATTTATTTCACTGATATAGGTAGCTAGATAGAGCTACAGTACGATACCCCTAGAGCCTCTGCTAGTGATTTTCAGCTGGGATGTCACAGCACACTGCTGAGCCATGAGAGGATCTTTGGTGTACCAATTTTTTTTTAAAGATCTTTAATTAAAATTTTTGCAAGATGTTCAAAGCACAGTAACTATATTCTTTTTTCTTTACTCTTCTTTTTCTGATTAGCATAACTCAAATGTGCCACAGAAATTTAGCTATAGGTTCAAGTGTGCCAGGAGATAAAAAAAAATTGAAAAACATTAGGATATTCATAGTACAAGCTCATGTTGCATAGAGAAAAGTAGGTGAGACCTCGTGGCTAGTCAGAAGTAAGAAAAGACAGTGATGAATAGAAATGCACATTGTTTTATAATGACTTTCTGTTTTCTAGAAGAAAGTAGCACTTTCATTACTGAACTCAATATGAACACTACACGGTTTCTTAAGACACTTGCTATGAAGAGTCAGAATAAGAAGAGAATTACCTTTGTTTATAAAATGCAAGATATGCATTCATCTAAATCTATACCACCAGGGAGGGAGCATCTAAAAACATTCACATCTATAGAAGATAGATATTGCTGGTGGGAGAGAGATTAGATAACTAAATTGATTCTACTTCTTCCTATAAGCTCATGGCATAATAGATAAAAACATTAAATGATGAAAAGAATGATTTTCTGTAAAAACACTCAAGAAAAATGAAAAGACTTTGGGAAATAAACTGGGAAATAAGGCATGCCTCCTCTTATTGCCTGCGACTGAGCTGTGCTTCACAGGTATTGCTTTTTTACAAATTGAAAGTTGGTGGTGACCCTGTGTCCAGCATGTCTGTGGGGGTCACGTCCCCTGCAGCATGTGCTTTCTCTGTGTCTCTGTGCCATATTTCAGTCACTCAGCCAATGTTTCAAACTTTTCCTCATTACATCTGTTCTGGTGCCGGTGAACTTTGGTGTCACTACTGTAATTTTTAGGGCTGCCATGAACCACGCCCATTAAAGACAGGAAACTTAATCAACATTGAGGGCGTTCTGGTGGCTCCACTGACCAGCCACGCCCCCTCTTTCTTTCTCTCCTTGGAGCCAGAGCCACCTCAGCCTTCAGCAACCACCACCCTGATAAGTCAACATCCATCAGCAGCAAGGCAAAACCCTCTGCCAGAAAAAGCTATAACTCACTGAAGGCTCAAATTATCATCAGCAAATTTTCGCAATAAAGTGTTTTTAATTATATACATTTAATTATGTACATTTATTTAGCAATAAAGTATTTTTAATTATGTACATTTTTAATGATGTACTATTGTATAGACATAATGCCTTGCACACTAGATGGATTATTCTACAGTGTAAACATGACTTTTACATGCACTGGGATACCCCAAAATTGGTGTGACTCTTCTGTTTCGATATTCACTTATTACAGTGGTTTGGAACTGACCCAGCTGTATCTCTGAGGTATTCCTGTGTAGGAATGGAGCTCATAATAATTTCAGAAACATCCTGCTTCATGGCTAGTAGAGCAGCTTTGAAGATTACTGAATTGCATACACATGCCCGCTGTTGAGTTGGCGAATCACCTTCTGGGGTGAGTGGCAAATTTGATAACCAGAGATCATACAACCAGAAAATCAAAGCAAACATTGAAATCCTTTTCTTCCAGATTTGTTGAAAGGAAATGAAGACTTGCTTTCTTTTCTCTTTTTCATGTACTCTGGGTTGATGTTTAACGATTGCAATGATTTCAGCCAAAAGAATCTTGTCAAAATTCCTGGATTGATTCTTCATGGCCTTGACTCCTCCTGGTGTGTGACGTTGGCTGCGACACCGTGCAGAGCACGCCGTGCCTCCCGCTGGCAACGGGGCATTAGAGCACTGGCTTCCCTCCAGGACTGACAGGATCATTTCCCGTACCAGGGGGAAAATGTGTCACCTTTTTCCAGCGGATGAAGTGTCTTAAATAGGCATTTAATTTATTCACTGTAACAGTTGCTTTTGTTGAGTAAATACTAACTGCTTATTAGAAAACTATTTATTGAAGATGAGCAGCTATATCATAAAGACATATCAAATTTATAGTTACTGAATCTCACTTAAGATGCTTTGAATATTCTATTGGTCTTTAACATACTGTACTAAGATGACTATATTTATTCTAACACTTCAAATAACAACTGTTATTGAAAAACTCTGTATATATTTTCCCCTCTCAGGCTTATTTACAGAATGTTAAAAACAGTGTGATAGTTACCTACTTCATAATATTCTTAGTGGCTAAACATATTTAATGGTGTATTTTTAATGCTGAATTTATAATTCAGAAACTAAATATCTTATTAAAATTAAAATTTTTGAGATGTTTATGGTATTCATTATAATATGTTACCCCAAACTCCTCCTGATCTCCTTATCCTCTCCAGGGAAGAAAAGAAAGCTCTGTTACCTGAAAAAAATATTATCTCATTTCCTCCAAACAAAGTCCCTTTTTTTTTTTTTTTTGTGGTTTTTGGCCGGGGCTGGGTTTGAACCTGCCACCTCCGGCATATGGGACCGGTGCCCTACTCACTGAGCCACAGGCGCCGCCCGACTACTAATGATTTAATTAACAAATTGGTAGATAGGATTCTCAACCAAGTAACAATGAAGGAAAAAGTTCGTCTTTTCAAATGTGACATGCTCTCTCATTCAAGAAGCTGACAGTCTTGGGCGGTGCCTGTGGCTCAAAGGAGTAGGGCGCCAGCCCCATATACAGGAGGTGGTGGGTTCAAACCCAGCCCTGGCCAAAAACTGCAAAAAACAAACAAACAAAAAAGAAGCTGAAAGTATACTGAATAATTGAATTGGGCCATTTTTAGCAAATAACATTGGCATTTTTATTATTATTAATATTATTTTTCACCATTTGTTATGAGTATAATCTCCTTACAGTGAGACTGATGGGGCTTTCAGTTAGTATCTGACATTTCAAGTCTTTCATCATGAAAAGGGGCTGCCTAAGATTTGTCACTTCCTATTAAAAAGTCTATGAGTTGAGATATCTACAATTTGAGTTGTTTTCTACTGATTTCTTGCATTTTCTCATCTTAACAAATAATAGATAGGTGTTTCTTTTTAAAATCGATTTTGCTCATCTCCGTTTCAGAACAGAGTTGTAAGAACAAGGAGCACAGTTTATAAACCGAGAATATATAGAGTCTGGCTGTCAGAAACCATGCTGTTTGCTGAGTGTTTTAAGTTCTCAAAAAACTTTCTATGCAAGAACAGCATTTTAAGATAAAAATTGGAATTGAATGACTAACAGGAAACAAGATATTTAGGGTAAGGATAACCATACTTTACAGTCCAATCTGGCTCCCATAATAACCCCAGGAGGGATAACCACCTCCCAGAGGGCACTAGGATATTTTCATGAGTTCATTCAACAATAGAGAAATTATTACACATGTTGCTCTGAGTGCTTGCAATGAAATTTCTTCTATTATTGAAATATTTGATTGGAGTCTTTTGTAAAAGTCCTGAAAACCTTGTCACGATTTTCTTTTTACCCTCGGCCTCTCATGACGGCCGCCTTCTCTAGACAACACTCAGGCCTGTGGCAAACATCGTCTGGAGACTTGAGCAATTCCGGGCAAAGCATTTTACAAAGGTCAAAAGAGCCAGAGAGTCTCTCCTTTTGGGTAGGTAGAAGCTAACCCAGCCACTTCAAAAGAGCCAACTGTCTCTTTTGCTCTTTGTGAATTCAGTTATAATCAATGTGATGTAAAGATTCCATTCCTTCCTCTATTTGCACAGCCCTCTCTCTTTGCATTAGTATTGATCTAGTCATGAGCCTGTGTGTCTATTTAACCATTAAAGGCATTCACAAATTTAACCACTATTGCATTCACAAATCCTACATTTAAAGGAATCCAGAGTACCTTTTTAAGAATCAAGAAAACAGATAAGTCTACCTCCTTTAAGTTGCATTGGATTGGATTCCTGTTGGGAAAACCAAGATTTAGTGGTTTCTTATCCACATGGAGGAATTGCCTGATTATGATTTTGAGCAAGCAGAATGGCTGTTTCAATTTTGGGATAATAGTAAAAATACTGTAACAGTAATAAAAATACAGTTTCTGATTATATGAGCTGGGCTTCATAGTAAGCACTTTAAATACATTATGTATTTAACCCTCGGTATAAAGCAACATATCCCATTATAGCTGTAAGAAAATTGGTGCAGACAGATTAAGTCATTTATGCAAAGTTAACCCTAATATTGGAACTGGAATCTGTCTGAAGGCAAAGCCAATGGTTTTAGTCAGTATGCTACACTATCACCAATACTTTACAATACTTTTATCGTACTCCAAAAGTTTAGTTGTGATAATAAAAGTTGTTGGAAACCACTTTTTGAGATTTTGCATGGTGTCCATGATAATTTGGCCCTCATTCAGCTTCCTGGAAAACCAGAACAGCTTAATGGTGTTCACCTCCAATAATTCCCAGCACAACAGAAGACACCCACGTGAAGAAGCATTTATTACATTGAGTGGAATCATAGTTAACTTTCTTCTCCTCCTGTTACTATACATTTTTTGTTTGTTCATCCAGTATTTGAACTTCAGCTGCTGTGACACAACACTTGCTGAAATAATTACTCAAGTAATGAAGGAAGAAGGGAAGGGAGAGAAAGAGGGAAAGAAGGAAAATTATTGAAAGAAAGAGAGAATGAACTAAGATAGCAAAAGAATTCAGGAGACAATGTTGCACCCCAGGGTACACGTTAACTCTTGGGTGTAATTTTTTGATTGTGAATTGACTGACAGTGACTACTTGGCTCTACTAGTGTGTGTCAAGAAAATGAGTGGACATGGATATTAAAATACAAATAAATTATTAACTCATGCCAAATATGTCTTTGGTAGTGCCAGAGAAACACATTAACAGCTAATTTCTTTTAGTTGAATGTTTATTGCCTATTTGTCACAAATCTATCTATTAATAGGTCCAATAATTACCAGAATAGATGTGTTGAATTTACCTAGATAATTTTATTGTTGAGACAAATAGTTGACCAAGTGTCCATAAGACTGTATTTTAAAATTACTGTAAAATATCTCACTTGATATTTAAAGGAATTTTAAAGGAACATCAGTAGAAATAGTGATATCATTAAATATCTGTATATTAATAATAAAATTTAATATCAAATGAATTTAAGACTCTGAGTGATTGAAAGATAGGAGCAAGGTAATAAGTTACCTTTAGGTTTTGGAAGAAATGGAAGTTCTGGGGAAAAAAAAGAAGAAAAATAAAGGAGGAGAGAATTTCCTTGGGAAAGTACATGTGTAATTTAAAATTTGACAAGTCACCGAATAGAATTGATCATATTTTCATTTTTCATCTGAACCAGATGGCCCCTCCTTAATTAAAATGAATCTGTGGTTCCAAGGGGTTCATTGTCATCTCCCTATGGCCCAGCAGCACTGCAAATGATTCTTACTTCTGGGAAAATATATTGTCTTCCTTCTATAACCAGAACCTTCTGAGCAACCTTCATAGCAACGCGGTCTCCCTCTTTTTTCTTAGTCTAATTATCTTTCAAAAATAATCAGAATTGTAATTTAAATATTACAGGACATAATTAACCACACTGGTTGACAGAGAATGAGAAATTGTGGCTCCGGGCAAGCATCAGCATTAAGATGTCCAATGGGGAATACATCTTGTCTTGAAGAAGTGGCATCTGGCTAGTAGGCAGACAGGAGCAGAGCTGAGAAGCCTGGGCCCGCCTTTGACCAGATTGCTGCCCTGGGTAAGGCTGATGAAATACTGTGCGCCATTCCATACACTGTCAGCCTGTGCTTTTGTTTTGCTGTTTTTCTATGTGAAATTTAATTAAAACTCCCCAGTAACCACCCCTTTCATACTCTTAGAAGTCTCTGGCTCCTTTTAAGTGTGAGCATTAGTAGTTCTATTTTTGCTTTTAGCTTCATATCCAGTTGTGAAAGGTTCTTAGCTCTGGCTCTCTCTCAAGTAGAGTCTAGAAAGGTGGCTTAGCTGTGAACGCCCTGGGGAGGACAAAAGTGGAGGGAGTAATGCAAATAAGCTGTAATTAAGTTGTTGGGTTGCAGATCCAAGTATCATCATCTGAAGGCTGCCAGGTTGTGAGACTGAGCTTAACTATTATTGCCTCTGACAGAAGGTATGGGCACCCCAGGCCCATAGCAAGAAGGTTCTTTTTGTTTTTCTTTTTCCCCCAAAATTGACCTTATGAATACTTTTGTGATAAGTGAAATATTGTTGCTGTGATAGTGTTGTCTTTCAGTACCGTACAGTTGGAGGACCACACGGGAGATCATCATGCAAAAAATGATTCGTGCCAAAACAATGTCTCTCAATCGGTAATTACCAGGACATGCCCTCTCAAATTAATTTTAAAGGAATATATATCATCCCTTCTTCTTATGTTAAGAGAGCAAAACACCACAGTAGGTTGTAGACCAAGTTTCCATAACAAACAAAAGGAATCAACTAAAGTTTAGGAGGGAAATAAAGTAAAGAAAGAAATAGAAAATTAGCGATGATTTGACAGTCACGTAGTGTCTTGGGTTGGCCTCCTTGTTAACTTGGTGAACTCTGTAGTAACCTTTGCCCACATCTGCAGCTTCCCCGCTGGCACAGCATGCTCACTCCTGTGCCCCCGATCCTTTCTGGTTGTTGTTGTTATTTTATTATTCCCTGGTGTGCCAATGTTGTTGAATTTTTTTCTGCAGAAGGGACAGAACATAATGGATCCATTCACCAAAATTTTTAATTAGGTCCATTGCTTCTGCTAGGAGAGGAAAGCTGAATGTTGGTATTTCTCATCAGAATCCTGTGCCCCTTTATTGAAAGCGAAAGAAAGATAATGGCTCTGGTAGCTATTTTCTAATAAGGTCTTCCCCTTCCTGACCTTAGAAAGCAAATTAGAAACTATGTCTTGCGCCGGCGTTCCTTGCTCAGCCCGTTTTTCTTGGCCAGTGGATGTAGATACTGGGCAGCGTTGCTCAATTAGATGCCGTGTTCTTGCACAGACATTGAAATCTTTAATGTAGCTTTCGTTTTAAACGGCATAGGGATGTGACTACATCTCACTGCGCCCAGGTCTGATAATAAGCTGAGCAGATCATGGAAACAACCTTGTGTTCCTTCTGCCTTTGATTGTAAATGGTACCGAATATCTCCTTTCTTCTAACATTTTCTCAAAATGAAGATTTATTTGTTCGAGCCTCAGAAAAACATTCATTTACGCTTGTTTTTTTTTTAAACAGAAACAATTATAATAGATGACTATTTTTTCCAGTAGTTAGCAACCAATTTTACAGACAATTAAATTACTGTAACAAGAAGATTAATCTACTTTTAATGTGAAATTATATTGTCAATTTTATTGTATGTGTATTTTATGCTACTATCAAATATGCCAGCTAGAAGTTTATGTATATTAAAATACCTATCCCCGCTTGCACCCATGGCTATTAAATAATTAACCCACTTTTCATGGGTAATCAACCCACAATAATTTGGTTTGGGTGTTCATTACCCAGATTAATTCAAATAAAAAAGACACAGTGAGGCAGAAATTAGATAAGTGGATACTATCTAATCCCAACTGTCTTAATTTTCCATAGGGAAGTCTGAATTGGATTTTCACAAAATACTTCCCTTCATCGCAACCCCCCCAATCAAATACAATGTGGTTTCTATTTCTTAAAATAAATTATTCTTCCATGAGTTGTGTGGAGTTAATAGTCCTGAAAATTTTTAAGAATTGAGGTTATAAAAATATTTAACTCCTCCCCGCAAAGCTACATAATTCAAAATTATTTCATTTGCATATGCATTTACGTGTGTATAATTTGCAAAGCCGTGCACATAAAGCATATATTGGAATCTTCATAAAGTTGTAATTAATTAATTTTAGATTCATAGCAAAATCACAAAATTTAGCAATGACGCTCAGGTCTTCTGATTTTCTTAATGTCTTCCTGCTGCTGTCACCTGATCAAGGGCCAGAAGAAGTCAGAGTAAAATTTATGTCACCTCAGGATATTTGGTCCATTTCATAATCTAACTCCTGCTCAAAAAAACCTGCACATTTGCATCTTTATATGATAATAAGTATCTCAAATAATTACTTTATTTACATATAATTGGGTCTAGCTATATTTAAATATATAATTGACAATAACCCAAATATCCAACACTGAAGGAATTTAGAATAAATTTTGGTATGCCTATGAAGTATAACCACTCATTTAAAGTGATATTTATTAAAACCATCTAATAATGTTGGCTGTGCTTATATGTTCTATCAGCGACTCCCAACCCTGGTTATACTACAATCATCGAGGGCGCACTTAGAAAAATAAACACAACTAGCGACACCTCCTGGGATTCTGATTAAATTGGTCTTGCCTGGGATATGGCCATGAGGGTATTTTAAAATCTCAGCAGATTATCATTTTCCACAGTAACCATGATGTCAAGTTGTAAACATATTATAATTAAACTATGCTAAAAGCACCCGAAATTTTGTTGGAGGCAAGAAGGAGATCTAGAAATAAATGGCTTCAGACAACATGTTGTTCAGTGTAGGTAATGTAACTTTGATAATTTTTCATTTTGATACACTTTTACACATTGCATATGTTTTGCCGAGTTTACATTTATTTAAAATAAAATTAGAAGCAAAAGTCAAAGTGCTTATTTTAGTTATTTATTTGTTTGTTTACTTTTGAGAGAGTCTCACTCTGTCACTCGCGGTAGAGTGCACGGGCATCATAGCTCACAGCAATCCCAAACTCTAAGGCTTGAGTAATACTCTTGCCTCAGCCTCCTGAGTAGCTGGGACTATAGGTGTGCCCCACTATGCCCGGATAAAGGAAACATCTTTAAGATGGATACCAAGATAAATTCATGGGCAATATACTGGCATAAAGATGTATTAGTTAATTAGTTGATTAATATTTCTTCCACACTTACAGACACAAGCACATAGTCTCTTGTGTTTGTACCATAGATGTGCAGGCAGAAATATGATGCTATTCTTTAAAAAACCAAGAGTGTTCTTCACAGGTCTCTCAGTCAGAATATAGGAATCCACCGATAAGTAAGAATGACAGAGATAAGGAAAAAATAACTGATGAGTTAGCAAGTAGATGATTTTTAAATCCTATCTACATTACCTAGAGTGAATGTCACCTTCTAAGACAAGGTAAACAAAACCAGAAAAAAAGCTTCTGAGAAATATTAGAAGAGTCTCTGTCATGATAGAGCTCAAGTTAAATTGTTTCTCTCCAACTTTCATATAAAGTTACTTACAAAAACTTTTCCATAAGTGGCATAATGCAGATTCATAAATATTTTGTACATAGCATTAATATTATTATGTTTTGGGTTTTGCTTTATAATTACAACAATAAAGATCTCTTATTATTGTGGTAGTTAACTTTACTTTTTAACTTGACTGGACTATGGGTTGCCCAGATTTTGTCAAACATTATTTTGGATGTGTCTATGAGGTTACTTCTTGGTGAAATTAATATTTGAATTGGTAGACTGAGTAAAGCAGACTGCTTCTGTTAATATGGGTGGGCCTCGTTCAATCAAGTAATCAAGGAAAGTCCTAAATGGAAAAAAAAAGGCCAAGTGGGAGGGAATTTCTCCAGACTGTTTTGAGTTGGGACATCAGTCTTTTCTGTCTTCTGATTTAGGCTGAAACATTTATTGTCTTCGAGTCTCAAGTCCACCAACTTCCACACAAAGTTAAACCAACACCCTTCCCCATTGATTCTTAGGCCTTTGATCTTGCTCTGAAGCTACATTTTGGCTCTCCTGGGTCTCTAGCTTTTTGACTGCAAATCTTGGGACTTTTCAGCTTATATAACTGTGACAGCAATGCCTTATCACACACACACTCACCACGGTATGTGCACACAAACACACAACCCATCCTACCACTCACACACACACATCCTATTGGTCTCTTTCTCTGGAGAACTACAGTCTAATGTCTAATGACTAACAGATTAAATATGGCCATGTAAAATTTCTTTACTAAACAAAGGAATAGGTAATGAGTGTCATTAGATATCATTTTAGTTGCTACGATTTGAATATCACTAACTTTAGGTGACTTAAAAGAGCATGTTTCAAATATTCGAGCCCTATGCAATTTTATTTCTACTGAATTAATTTAGTGTCAGATGATGCAATATTTTAGTTTGTTTCATATGCAGACTGTGATTGTTTTGTAAAATTTTTCTTTTTTGTTAAATTTTCCTAGGATTTCTAATGACTTTCACTATTTTGTGTGTGTTCGTGAGAAATGGATCTTCCCCAAAGCCTCAAGATTATTTAGCCTCTAATTGAAAATCTGCCTTCTTCCAGAAGAAATTCTGCCCAGAGCCCTGTTGCTATATGCTCTTCACACAAAAGTTCATTTCCCAGTTTGGAGTGTAGCTGCTCTTATCATGAATTGTTTTATAGCATTCATGAACTAGATACACCAAATCCTGAATTCAGTATCTCCAGATTTTAGATATTATTACAGTTTTGATCCCATATATTTCCCACTAACTTTTTCCTGAAGTTTCTTTAGAGAGATAATTTGTTAATAAGAATTGCATTTTTTGTTTGTTTATTTTAACACAAAATGTGATTTTCTTATCCTCATTACTGAAATATAATTTTTCTGAGTATAAATTCTGGACTAACTCTATTCTATTGCCACTACGAAGACACTATTCCATGCTTTTTGGCTATCTATGATATATTACTACAGATAAATTAGAAATTCTTCTAATTTTCCTTTATTTCTTGCTCTCAGAGAGAGTTTAGATATTTGTGTGTGGAGGTAGGAAGCTATTCTGCAATGAGTATTAGTCTGAATTTGGTTTTATTTATCCCACTCATGGTTTATTGGGATTTTAAAAATTGAGATTTGGTTTCTTAACTGATTCTGAAAAAATTCTCAACTATTAAATTTTTCAACATTGCCTTTCTTCTGTTCTCTTTCTTTCTTCTTTTCTCCTGTGACTTTGATTACAAACACATTATGTCCTTGGACTCTCTTCTATTTTCTTCTGGTTACCTCTCTTATTCCTTTTTTCATGTTTTCATCAATTTGTTTCATTCTAATGCATTGTTACTAGTGATTTCTTCAGCTACATCTCCTAATCACTAATTTTCTAGATAGCTATGTCTGTCTGATCCGATTTTTAAATCCTATACTGTTCTGTTAACCGAGTTGGTTATATATTTTATATATAGTAGTTTTAAATGACATTTTTTCAAATCTTCTTGATAATTGTCAACAGTTTCTGATTCCTTACCCATTTTTTGAATCTACTATTGATTCTATCTTTTTCTTAGAATGTTCTTGTACATAATTAACTTTATTTTTTGTGTTTGATTATTCTAATATCTGATGTTCTTGGGATCTAAATCTACTATCGATTGTTTCAGATTCTTGCTCCATTTTTGTTTGGTCACCAGGAAATTTCTTATTCTGAAATTGGTACATTTAAAGAAAATTTGTTACTAGTATCTAAATGTCTTGGAAATGGAATGGTTTTTAGTTGATTTATCTAATTTAATGGTGCCACGTGAAATCAATAATATTCTGTCTACACAAGTAGTATTAGAATAAGTTTAATTGTCCTCTACAAAGCATCATATTTCAGGCATCTAAATATAAATACTGAAATTGTCTTGTGTGTGTGTGGGTAAGGGGAGAGAGAGAGAGAGAAAGGGACAAAGAGAGAGCACATGTGTGCTAGGCATCCTCCTGGACTATTAATTTTTTTCCCACTTAACGTTGTTTTTAGTCAATCAGTTTACTTGTTGAACTATTACTTCTGAGCAGATTTTGGCTGTCTCTATCTATGTTGTAAACACCGAAGCACACAATTGATAGGTGCTAGGAAGCACAGAGCAGAGCACCACACCTGGCTAGAGTGCTGTGGCATCAGCCCAGCTCACAGCAACCTCAAAGTCAGGGCTCAAGTGATTCTCCCCACTCAGCCTCCCAGAGTGCTGGAATTACAGCCATGAGCCCCACACCCAGGGTCTCAATCTCATTAACTGATATAATTTAAGAATGTGTTTCCTATTGTGTACAGAAATATGACACTTCTCATTTTGTGGTCTTGTATACCAAGCCCATTCTTAGGTTGTTGCCAAGCCACACTTTCCCACCTCTTACTTGTAGATTTGTTTTTATTGAGCTAAAGACCATAACTTGATATGTTTCTCATTTTATTGGGTTAAACTCATTGTCTTAACCTGCTGTGTTCTTTAATGAGTCTGACACCTGACTTATTTGTCACCTTTCCTAGCTTTAAAATATGTGCATTTAGGCAATATGTTATACTGTCCCACATATTTTCTTCAGTTAAACTTCATACACCTCAACATTTAATTTTTTATTTCAAATTTTAATTCCCACCACCAAAGATATTTCTAAAATCTGTATGTATGTGTGTTGTCCTAGCAAAAGAATATTAAAGATAAAATACAAAGTCAAGGTGAAGATTTAGGACTCAGAATATAAATGCATGAGAAATAAGATGTGTACATAACTGTAAACACGGCCAGCTGGATTAAAATGCAAATCCACTTTGAATTTTATAACTGTACATGAGCATGTGCTGGGTCGGCTAGTTAAAAATTTATTTAATTACTTCTAACATACATTTAGAATGTCTTTGAAAAATATGATACAACACCGAAGACAGGAGTTGCAGAACTTCTGCTTCATTTCTAACAACCTCTGTCAAAATATTCTTTTCTCCCATTACTGTAATTGATTTGGTCACTAAATTTAGCTCATGAATAATAGAAGAAAATTTAAACCAAAATACAATTCTCTTTAATTGCACGTCTTAAAATTACTTTTAGAAAAGGAGAAGGAATCTTACTCATTCCCCAATTCCACTGGTATTTATCAAGAACCTACTATATTCCTGACATTCTAGGGGCCCCAAAATGCACCGTTAAAAATCCCTATTCTCACTGGGCTTAATGAGAAGGCAGAAAATAAACAATCATATAACATAATAATTAATAAAAATATACAGTATGTCAGATGGGGGAAAATCTTATGAAAGAAAGGTGGTGAATAAGTAATGTCTATGAATGGTGGAGAAGGACTGTAATTTTAAGTAGCTTGTTCAGAAAAGGCTTCTATGAAAACAATACATCATTTCAGCAAAGATTTGATGTAGGTGAGTGAAAGGATATGCATATCTGTAGGGAAACACAAGTTCAAAGCCTTAAGGCATGGGACTCTATGAAGTGTACCAGGGTATCTGGAATGGAGTGGGAAATGAGGTGATTGTTAGATTTAGATTTAGCAGAATTAAAAAAATCTCTAAATCATTTCGCAGAAAGTTGTTATATTCTCATTATATTTGAAAGCAAAACAAACAGGATTTATCGTTAAATTCAATTTACCATGTGAATGAAAGGGGAATGAGTGTTAAAGGTTTTTGACCTTAGTATCTATAATTACAAAGCAACTATCATAAGTAGTTGTGATGAGAAAGGTAGGGAGATAATTACGCTTGTTGAAGGAAGATCAGGGGTTTATTGTAGATATGCTAATTTGGCATGACTTTTCGATCTCAATTGAAGATATTTGGTAGAAGTTGGATATCTGAGTGGGGTGACCTATGTTGTCTATAGCTGCCTAACAAACTACTCAAAATTTTAGGTCCCCAAACAAGCATAGAATCACTGGTACACTTTCAGTGGGATCATGGAGAAAAAGACTTGATTAGAGAGCTTTCATGAGCCACTTTGATGAGAAGAGGGAGAGATAGCCAACATATACAGATCTTTTAATAATGTTTATATTACAAGGAAGAAGAACAGTGAAGTATTTGGTTGAGGGGATGTGGATATCAAAGATTTTTTTTTCTGATCAAAGAATGTTTATATGCTAACAAAAATTACCTAATGAAGAGAGAAAAGTTGAAGCTCTGAGGAATTTATTTACCTTCTGTCTTAAGTAGGTGACAAGAATGTGGGTCTTAAAAATAGGGTCAGGGTCATTCTGCCTGTGGCTTGATGCTGGGAATGTTCTGGATTATGAATTGCATTGTACAGTAATTCCACTTTGAGGCCAGGGGGAATCATTTTAGGGGTGTAGAGTCCCAGTGTTGTGGGAAAGAGTTGGCCCCATTAGGGCAGGGCATGGCTTCAGTAAAGGTTGTAGATATAGGCCTGTTCTTCCAGCACTTGCAGGGCTTGAGAGCACCAGCCAGAAAGGGGATTTGGGTGGAGCACACAGAGAGGCTCCATCATGTTAAGTAAAGGCGCAAAATAGCATGAGTGGAAGAGTCTAATGTGAGTTCGGAGATTTGTCAGTCTTTATGAGACTCGGTTTTTCTACATAGCTAGAGCTTGAAACTGAGGTTCTCTTGTGTCTGTTACTCTCCAGAATTACATTGGGAAATATTAGAATTCCTTCGGCAGCAATTTTTAATCTGTATCCAGTAAAATAAATTCAAATAACATACTTCCGGTTTTTATGGGCATATTACCAGTGAAGGTTGCAGGTTATCTCAAAGAAGTATGAAACATGAAACAAAGATATTTTATGGTCCAAACCTTTATAGCTCCTGTCATTTTTTACTACCGCACTTTTATGCAGCTTTGGCTTTATGTGTGGTTTGTTGTTGTGAGGGGATGAATTTTTCTATTTTGTACTTCTGGAGCTAGTGTTTTAAAGATCTTATTTGGGAAAGTCTATTTTTTTTTTCTACTTACATTGTGGTTTTGTGATTTAATGACAATGCAGGGAACTACATTGTGTTGGGAGTTTATAAAATTCCTATGGTTAAAAAAGTTAAGTGTGTGTGCTTCGAGGGAGTAACAACCCACCTATCAGTTACAGCCAGGGACTAAAGCAGACGTGGAAGTGGAATCAATCCGGGTCTGGAATGTGAGTTTACACTCTGCTCGGTTGCAGAGTATGAATCTTCCTGATCATAATACAATTTTATTTCTAATCATATATTCCTTTGCTTGCATTAAATTTAGGCTTCTTGAATGTCCATTCTCATAAATGCATTAAAAAAATACAAAGCACTCATAAGGAAAATCATATTTCTAGTTTATGGAGAAGACAGGAAACCACTCAACTATTTGGGTATTTATTGAATTTTACCTGGCCATGGGCTGTCTCCCCAATAACTTATTGTGGAGCTATGATATGCGTATTGGGAAGCAGAATGCTTTGTTTTTTTCATACGTAGGCTATGGACTGTTTGCAATGTTTTTTGGGAAACTGCACAATATATTTTTTGCCCGAAATGGGGAAATTAATCTTGAGAGACAGAAATTAGATTTTTACGTAGAGGAACTTTTGCCATGAAGACCATAAGTGAGATTATTAAGGGCAATGATTTCCCACTGTCAAACTGATTCCTGACACTTTACACTGCTTTCAGCTTTTCTAGTGTTCACCTTAACATGTCTGGTGAAAGGAGCTTTTAAACATAGGGCAGACATAAAATTCCTTCTGCAAACCACTCTCAGTAGTTGGCCTTAATGAGGGGAAAGCAGAAAGCTATTGAGTGGTAAGCAAAGGGGTTGATTTGAAAAGGTGTGGACTAGTGGTAAGCCAAACACTTTAGGAATTCTTAGGACTCGGAGCAGTCTCTTGTGAAAAATCATGGAAACAGAAGTGAGATAAAGGGCCCTGAGATCTTCCCACCTTGTCTGGCAGGAACCTCAAAGTGAAGCTCTAGGATCCATGCACTTCTTTGAAGACGTTATTTTGAAGAACTTCCTTGCTCCGTCCAATATACTTGGCACCCTTCCTTTGTGTCCCAGACCAAAGCACAATCCCTGGGTTGGTCTGAATCAACTCAGAAAAGCACCATTGCATCCAGTTGGAAAGATGACATGAAACTGAGAGTCAAAAGTTTGAGTTGAGCCTCATCAGTTGAAATCATCAGGTGGTACCCTGTATCATAAATATAGCTGTTTCGAGAAAGACACATCACTCACCATGGCATAAAAGAATATGCCTTGGAACACGATAGACTCAAGTCCTGATTGATCATTTAACAACTATCTTCATTTGGGCAAAGTCTTAATTTTTCTAAACCTCAGTTTCTAGTTAATAATCAATTTGCATCAAACATGGAATAGGAAGCCTTGCTAAAGTTGAGACAAGCAAAATTTAAGTGTTTACATTTATTATATGGAATATAATGATTTTGATTTTGTACATATTTTGTATGTGAGTATAAAGAATGTTATTTACTAAATAACCCATTTTTTATTGAAAGGCAATTCTGTCTTTGTAATATATTGTCTCCTTATATACATAAATTTTATTTCTGGTTGTTCTTTTATATGGACATACTTTTATTCCTTTGACAAGACCATACTATTTTTATTATAGTGGGTTTATAGTAAGTTTTATTATCCAGTAAGGCAAATATCTGTGTGCAATTCTTTCTCACCATAATTGTTCTTATATTTTTTCCATAGACTTTTTCTTCCAAACAAACTTTAAAATTAATTTATTAATTAAGGTTCTGAAATAACCCCCATTTTGATAAAACTTGGACTATCTAGTAATAATAATTGGACCTTTTCCCCTACAGTCCTGACTTCTCTATAACTATCTGTATTTCCACTTGGATGTGTCAGATAGAACACATCTAATGATTAAGGCTCGGTTAATAGTAACTTCCTGTGTATCCACAAACCCAAAACCTTAATATCACCCTTAACTTTAGAAAAAAGTTCTACTATAAGTGTTTTAGCTTTCAAACATGCCCAGATTATTCCACATCTCACAAATTCTGTGGCTGCTATCTGGCTGCTGCCACTTTTATGCCTCCCTGTGGACAGTTGCACAGCTTCACACCTGTTCTTTCTGTCTTTGTTATCCTGTATCGTGGTCAATGGAGCAAGGAGAGTCAGCCTGTGACTGAGAAAAATGGCCAGAGCATGTCACTCTCCCCTCAAAGCCCTCCAGTGATTTCCTACATTGTTCAGAGTACAAAGCAAAATAACGTGCACGGGTCTGAGCCGGTGCTGTGCGCTGCCTACCTCACTGAGCTCATCTTCCCCTACTCTGCCTTTGGCTCCCTCCACCTCACCTGTGTTACCTTTCTTACACTCTCTCAACTCAGAGACCTCGTACTTTTCTCCTCTGTCTGGGCGGGTCTTTACCCAGATACCACTTGCTCTCTCATCCCCCTTCAGGTCTCTCTTGGAATGTCACCTTCTGATTGAAGTCTTTTCCGGACCCCTTTATGAGAAAATGCTATCCTTATAACACTCCCAATTTGCTTTTTATACTTTATTTTTCTTTATAGAGATATAAATTTTGCCACTGTTTCAACATAGAATGTGCATTGTTTATTTTGTATATTCCTTCTCCCATCTCTCTCACTGCATTCTCAATACATAAAGTAATAAAAAAATTCTTGAATTAAAGAATAATAAAGCACACACACGTATGAGAATTCACATTGCTATCCTACTTTTCTAAGCAGGAATACAACATGTTTTCCACTTACTATGAGTCTGTCGTATGCCCTTAAATGCATTTACAGTTCTCTTTGAATGGGCTCGATTCCTCTCTTGAATAGTTTTAGTTTCATCACAATTGTAAGTGGGTTATTTTCCATTTTAATAGTTATAGCTATTCTAGGAAAACCTGTTACTTTCATATTGATCTTGTATCTAGCCATTCTAAAAAATTATTTTATTAATTTTATTAGTGTGACCTGACTAGACTCGAGATCATGAAATTATAGTATTTTTGCTCAATAGCCTTTAGCTGTTATTTCATGATTTTCTGATTTTTCAAAACAAAAAACTAGTGCTAATCTGATTCCAGTGGCGCACATAACCTCTTTTCCTTCATCTTCAACCTGCTTAGGCTTCCTCTTTTTGTGGTAAAGCTTATAACTTTTTATTAATCCTGTCTGGAAGTTTGTGAACCTTTTCCACATGCAGATTCAAATTCTTCACCTCAGGAGGTTTTTCTTCTATTTTTTTTGTCCAATTATTAGTTTTCCATTCGTTCCCCACTTATTTTTCTCCTTTCTGGCCCCTGTATTTTTTTTTTTAAGTATTTATTTATTTATTTATTTTGGCCAGGGCTGGGCTTGAACCTGCCACCTCCAGCATATGGGGCCAGCGCCCTACTCCTTGGAGCCACAGGGGCTGTCCCTGGCCCCTGTATTTTTGACATTTATATCTCTAAATATGTATTTCTTATCTTTTAGCTTTCCCTACAATACATTCCCTATTATTGCTCTGTGTTATAAAATTTTATTTTCTTCTTGATCTTCAGGATCTATTTTTCTGATCTTGGTAGTGATTCTCCCAATTTCTAGCTCCTCTATGGCTATCTTTACATTAAAAAAATATAGAATAAGTGTTCCAGAATATATCCTGTACTCTTAATTGCTTGTCCATGTGTATTAGCAATTTTTAAAAGTTTTTCTTTTCTTTTCTTTCTTTTTCTTTTCTTTTTTTTTTTTTTACTGACACTCCATCAATTCTACGCCTGTTGCTACCAAACTGTTGCAAATTAACACTTAGTTTTTCACCCAGTCCTTTAAAGTGATATATTACTTTACATGTTTCTTTATATTTTGCATCAGAATCCATATGGGTCTATAAATTTTACTCAGTGTTGGAGAGAAGGCATGGAAATTTTTGTCCTTGTGACTCAGTGGATAAACTGGAAGACATGACCTTGTTGATGAGGAATAGAAAAGAAGCCTGATGCTACCTCATATTCCGTGTGTAAATCACAGTCCTTTTCCAATTGGTGGGACTGAAATTAATGTATCTTAACTTAAAATCGCCCTGCAGAGGAGAGTGGTTCTCCCTGAATCACAAGCACCAGACAGGCTGTGCGTTCTTTCCAGAGAGTTCATTGTTCTTTGCTCTCTGGATTTGCCCTGAGAGTCGCTAAATCCCTTCTTCATCTTGGTCTAAGGAGGGGCGAGCCCTCGCTCCAGATAATTGCTAACTCTCACTGCCACAAGAAGAGTGAGGACCTTGTGGCTGCTGGTGTGTTCTCAAAGCTCACCAACAGGCTTCTGCTGGTGGCTCTATGACTTTGGAAAGAAAAATGGGGAGGATTGATTTAAAGACCATGCTCTCAACTTGTTAAGTTCTCAGTTAGTCAAGTCTCTGAGACCACCTACTTAAATGAAGTGATAGCAATTCACCAATATTTTTATGTAAAACAACCAACAGTGGCCACTCTACCTGTTGGTTTCTATTTACAAATTTAAAATAGAAGAACACAAATACTTCTCAAAGTGTCTAGGACAGAAATGCAGCTGTGAAACATTTGTGGGGAGGCGCTGCTTACTTCTTATTGTTTTCTTATTTCTTTGAATCGTTGTCTTTGGCAAGAATGGAATGAAAATCATTCAGGGCAAAGAACTTCACATAGAGCTCCCAGCACAGGAGAGCGTAGTGGCAAAGAGAATAAACATGTTGTGATAATTTCTTCAAAAATGGCTTGAAGGGAGGAGGCTGTCTTACCTTTGTGTCATATGACCCCTCACATGGCTCTTGAATGTTGCTAACCATGGCTAGAAGTACAATTTCCAAGAAATACACCATAACGTAGCCAGCCAGTGTTGTGGGAGTTGTATATGACAACTGAGGGTCACATATGGCCCTAGCTGTCAAGCGCTGCAAAGTAAATGCATAATGTTACTTTACTGAAGTGCATATAATTTAAGTTTCTTGTTCTGTTCTTTACTGTGACATTATCAAAACTGAAACCCACACTATTTCCCCACTGAGTCATTTTCAATGCTTAAGAATATGCTTTCAAGCTATAAATGCATCGATACCTTGGGCTGTACATTCTATTGAGGAGAAAAATGCTTTCTTTCACTCCCTCCAGAGCTGTCAAAACTCCTGATGCTGAGGTTTGTCTTGGAAAATGTAGGTTCAGCCCTGCTGCCAGTGGGAAGTGCAGAGAGTCCTTCATTTCACAATCAATGTCATTCTAATGATGTCAGTGTTTTTTCATACCTATAATTGTGCAGAAAACATTCCTCATTGACTTTTGTCTTTATATATTTGGAAAGGCAAAATTAATCACTCATCTGATATGTGATGTGACAAGTTAGATATCATATTCTGCAAAAATAAGTTATATTTGTTTATCAAAGACTCAGAAATCAACAGTGTTTCTTTTTCAGGTTGATTGGCACTAAATTCTTCCCAGCTTCTCAAGAAACTTGACATTTTGTATGAAGACTTACACAGCATGGAGCCACAATTTTATTGCCTATTCTTACCTGTCTATAATTTACAAGTAAGTAAACACCTGTTTGGTCAGATGCATTCAGCTGAATTCCATTGTGGTCTCATTCCTTTGCTTTAATTTTACACTCTTCTGTTGAACCAGAAATAATTTCCCATAATCCCACTTTATGAGCAATATAAAAAACAAACTTCTTTGCTAAACTTGCCACATGTCTCAGTCAGATGCTGGGATCAGATGCACAGCCACAGACTTGAACTCTGTTTCTCACACTACACATGCAATAATTTGTTATGTAATTTACACTATGCATATTGGGTTGTTGTCAAGTGTCAGTGAATCCTCACTGGCAGATTGGACGCTTTCTCTATATTTAGTTACGTTGCATAACTGCTTCTGTTGGGAGAGTATGCTACAGTGAACACATTCATTTTATTAAGAAACAACACCAAATATCACCTAGTTATTTTAAATTTATTGGTAACCAATAAACATTAGCATAATTGAATAAACCTAATTGGACTCATTATTATTTTCCCCTTTATGTGACCTCCAGATTTTGGTGACCAGGTCATCATTAGCTTTGTGCCTCCTTTCCACAGCCCTTCTACAGCATGGCTTGTTCACAACGGCATGTTATTATATTTAATGAAGATACAAATACAGTTGATCCCCACTATTCACAGATTCTGTATTTGTGATTTTTGTTCACTAGTTAAAATTTATTTAAAGCACTCAAATCCATAGTTGTGGACTGTGAGGTCATTTAAAGACATGCAGAATGTCCAAAAATTTGATTCCCTTAATGGACATGTTCCTAGCTGAGGTTGAACAAGGTGAGTCTGGCCTTGTCTTTTAAGGTCTTGCTCAGACTGAGAGCAAGTGTTCATTATGACATATATTTAGTGCTATAGTTTTTTTTTGGTTTGCATTTCTGTTCTCTCTTCTTCTTTTATGATTCTGTTGTTGCTGTGGACTCCAAGCATGGTGTTAAGATGTCATCTAGTGTTCCTAAATACCGAAGGCTGCATTGCATCTTACGGGGAAATATGTGTTATCGTGTGTTTTCATCCATGCTCACCTCTTCCATTACCACTTATAAAAAGATGATTCTCAAATGTATGATGAGTATAAATCTCCATCTGTTATTTGGGTCTTTGTATGCAATCATTAATGCAGCATTTCTAAATCTGTTAACAGCATCTCAAACTCAATGTGTCCAAACTTACTCTTTCTTTCTAAGTAGGTCCCCTTGAAGGATGACACTAGTCAGTGACCAACACTACGCAGCACGAAGAGGCCCAAGGCTGACCCAGGAGTCTGTACTGTCTCCACTCATGCCTCCAGTATACAGCACCACACTAAGTGATTCCCAATTGGTTTTTCAATCCACTTCCCTCAACCTCCAGCACTACTGTCCTGAAGTAGGATTTTATAAACTCACACCTGAAGTTCTGTAATAGCCACCATCCTCCTTGCTCCATCATGAAACGTCCAAATTTGTATAAGTCTGCGTACAAGCCAATCCACAGTTTCTGTGTATATATATTAAAATAAATAATAAACACATAATAAATATAAAGATTTATCTTAAGGAATTGCCTCATGTGATTATGAAGTGGGCAAGTCCATAATCTGTATGGTGGGCTGGAGACTGTAAGAAAAACTTATACTGCAGGTCCAAGCAGGAAGACTCTCTGCTGGCAGAATTCCTTCTTGCTCAGGGGAATTTTGTTCTGGTCACACCTTCATTTGAGTAGAGGAAGCCCACTTACCTTATGAAGAGCAACCTCCTCTGCTCAAAGTTTTCCAGTGTAAGTGATATTCTCATCCAAATACACCCTCACACAAATATCTGCAATAACGTTTTTCCAAATATCTGGGAAAGGTGGTCCAGTCAAGATGACACAAAAAATTAACCATCGCAATATTGAAGCCAGACTTACTCTTTTGCACTACAAATCCAGTCCTGTTACCCCTTTCCTTAGGAGCTCCTGGTGGCCAAGAGCTGCTGACTTCTCTGGCTTTATCTACCAACCTTCTTCCTTAATGTCATAGCAATTCCACCTTCTCCCATATGCCTGAGTATGTCTAATCTCCCTAGTATGCATCTTTCGGCATATGTCTACTTCATTTATAGTGATGACACACTTGAAAATAGGCATGACTTTGGTAATGATGCGACCTTATATTTAAGATCTATGGTGGCATGAATAATATATATTTTTGTTTATATTTATGTTTGGTTTATCATAATATTTAAAGCAAAAAGCACAACAAATGCAATCAATGCTGTTGAGCAAATTGATTAGAAGGAGAAGAATGACCAAATGACCAAGTAGCTTTCTATGTTAACCCCAAATGTGCTGGACACACAAAAGGTGGCTATGCACCAAAAAATGTTTGTGAGAACTATAGAATAATCTCAGTAGTATTCAGCAGTAACCCCCATATAGTCATCACCTAAATTCTTCTCTAAATTCTTTTGGGTACTAGCCCTCAAGGTGTTGAATATTTTCATTCTTTTCCCTCAATACTTTTCACATTCATTTTTTGAAATGTACCCTCACATATGACCTTTGTCAGAGGCATTACCATCCATTTTCTAGACAACTAAAATCAACTCATACTACTAGAACATAGGACCAGGTCAGGGTCACACTGCTACTCAAACCTGGAAAATTACTGCCACCCAGGCTCTCCCAACATCCCAGCGGTCCCTTCTTATCTAGAAATTGACAATGTACGAGGCTTTAATGTTTGCAACTTACTGAGTATGCAGAGAGTCCACAGAGCCACAGGCAGGAGGACACTAGTAAGAAACTTTGCTAGTAAGTGCAAGAAAGGAAAACTCTTCTGTAGATTGAAAAACTAACAGAATCTGAGCAGCAGGAAACGTTAGCAGTGAATCCTTATAAAGAAGAATGTGAGCCAAGGAAGCACATGAAGAGAGAGTCAAACAGCAGAAGGCTTTAGAAAGAAAACACACACGTGGTAGTCTCCCCTTCTCCCCAGGGGTAAGTTTCAAGACCCCCTATGGGTGTCTGAAACTGTGGAAAGTACTTAACTCTCTGCTTACTGTGTTTTTTTCTCTACATATCTATGACAAAATTTAATTTACAAATTGGGCACAAGAAGAGATTAATGGCAATAACTAACAGTAACGTAGAGCAATTCTGACACTCCACTGTAATAAAAGTTACGTGCCTGTGGCCTCCTCTCTCTACCTTTCTCTCTTTCTAAAAATACCCTACTATACTGTTACTCACCTACTTCTGGTTGGCAAGTGATGGTGAGTGATTGAAACTGTGGCATGCAAAGCCACAGGTAAGGATAAGGTAAGCCACAGGTAAGGTAAGCCACAGACTACCGTACTGTGGTCTAGAAAGCAAAGGAAAGGAACAAAAAAGAGATGAGAGGGGTAATTTTAACAGCATCAATAAAGAAAAGCAATGAATCTCAAAGACAGTAACAAGCAGAAATAAAATATCTGTTGCCTTTCAATAGAAAATACAAAGAGTCATGAAAGAAAATGAAGTAAGGCACGAAGGCCTGGCAGGGGAGCTTAAGGAATCAGGACTGATACTGCCCATTAGGAAGAGTGACACTCCCTCTCAACAGATACAGTTTCAATCACTGGTCTTTCTAAATAAAATTACAGGAATGTAGACAGAAATGTCAAGAAAAAAAAAGAACAATAAATTTTTAGGAAAGTGACATTACATAAAAAAGTAAATTTTTAGGAAAGGAAAGTTTCCCCTCCATTTCTTCCACAAGACAAGGACTTTGAGTTCCGAGGGGTGGCAATTTGGGACAACAAGTCACTGGCAGGTGAGAGGTAATGGGTAAGGTAGATTTCTCTGGTGCCATCTCCAGGCCCACAAAGGCTAAAGATGTCATCAATGGTTAGCCTTTGTTCTTGATGTAAAGGGAGTGGGGGAGCAGGATACTTTTAGTCTTTATAATTCTATGTCCTGAATCGGGCAAACAGAGAGAGAGTAGAGTGTTTTTCACACTTGTTTCTTCTTAATTGCCTTCAGCTCAACTATCCTTATGTCACAGAAGTAAATGTTAGGGTGGTATGTCCTGTTCTCCCACATAAGCTAGGGTGGGGATTATGAAGAATAAAAGGGCATCCCTTCCAACTCAGAAATATAACTTTGTTCTAGGAATTACTTTTTAAAATATTTCTTGGAATGAAAAGTACATTTTCAATGCAAACAATATAATAAATTGTCGTTAGGTAACCAGATGAAATTCCCAAAATGTATTTTTCCTAAAAATGCGAATAAAATACTAATTTTGACATAACACCCTCAGACCATAGGTTATTGTCAATTATTATCATTTATTTATTGTTATTATTTATTCATCTGGATCATCCCTGGTTGAGGACACAGGGTGGGATTTGAAGATGGTGAGGAAGTAGATGAAACCATCTTGGCAAATCTGATTGAAATTTGGGTTTGAACTGTTTTCAACTCAAGACTTTATAGTTTGGAAGAACTGAAGTTTAATCTTATCTAACTTTAGAATTTATTCATTAAAAATATTTAGTAAACAACAACTGTGTGTGTAGTCACGCTTGGTGTGAGTGATTCCAAGTTGAGAATGTTCAGTCTCTACGTTTAAGGAACCCTAAATATAGTTATAACTTCTGTTTTCTCCATAGAGATGTATTTCAATTATCCTCTTTGGCCTAGGACCCTGGTTTTTCTGTGGCATATAATGATTTGAAGAGAGGATAAGAAAGAAACAAGGAGAGAAAGAGACAGGTTTGGGTTCTTTTGTTTGTTTATGTGTGTGTGTTAAACAGATGATAGCTGGGCTAGGCAGACAAAGAAGGGATTGTTTCAGTTTCCTAGGATTTTTCCTAACAAATTGTAACAAATTATCAAATACAGTCAGTGGTTTAAGATAAGAAAAATTTATCTTACAAATCTGGATCAGAAGTCTGGCATCCAAGGCATCTGCTGTGTCATGCTCCTTTGATGGGCCTGGGTGAGACTTCTCTCTCACCTTCTCCAGATACCGCAGGCTCCAGGCCCTCCTGGGGTTGTAACTACAGGGCTCCCGTCTCTGCCCTGGTCTTCACCTGGCCTTGTTCTCCCTGTTTCTCTGTCTCCTTTTCTTTCTCTTACAAGGGCAAATGCCGTTGGATTTGGGGATAATCCAGATCATCCGGGATGATCTCATCTCAAGACTCTTAACTTTATTATATTTACAAAGATCTCTTTTTTCAATTAAAGTGACATTCACAGGTTTTGGGGCTGAGGCTATGGACACATCTTTTAGGACATCAGCCACTCAACCCACAATAGGAGTTAAAATAGGAATGTTTTGTATAAGAGGAGGTATTTGTAGCAAAGTGATCAGTTACATTTAGGGAAGACAAACACCAAAAGAAAAATTAAAACAGGAAAAAGGCCTCTGAAAGGTGAAGAAGTTGGTAGGGAGAATATGAGGGAGACTCTTTTCTGCCGCTTTTACTTGGCATTTGTGATTGGACAAGAATAGTGGTCTCCAGGGAAACTAAGTGGGGTTTAAAGAGAACTTAGCACTGCAGGAGGGTCATAGAAAATGTAAAGCTGTGTCTAATACTTCCTTCCTCTGTATTAGACCATATATTTATCAATCGAAGATTTGCTTCATGAAGTACTCTTGAAATAAAACAAAGGGTTTCTGTATTAGCTGAATACCAATCAGAATCATCTGCAGACTATAAAAATTAGAATTCTGGGATAGTCCCCACCTTACTGATTCCCTTGATTTGGAAACTCCTGCTCAACCAGACAGGCAGGAGGCTCTGAGAAATATGATGACATGTGTCCAAAATTATTCTTAAAATTAAGCCTTGCTTATTGCCCAAAAGTAATTGGAAATACAGCTGCCTTGCCCAGCAATAGTCAAAGGTTCTCAGCCTTTTATTTCACAGCAAGTGCCATGTAGTTTTAGATATAGAAGGACTAATTTATCAAATGTGGTTTTTTTTTGTTTGTTTTTTTTTTGAGACAGAGTCTCACTGTGTTGCCCAGGCTAGGGTGCCAAGCAGTCAGCCTAGCCCACAGCAACCTTGGACACCTGGGTTGAAGCAATTCTCCTGTCTCAGTCTCCTGAGGAGCTGGGACTACAGGTACCAGCCACAAGGCTGGCTAGTTTTTCTATTTTTAGTAGAGATGGGGGTCTCACTCTTGGTTAGGCTGATCTTGAGCTCCTGAGCTTAAGCAATCCACCTGCTTCAGCCTCCCATTGAGCCATCAGGCCCGACCAAATCAAATATTTTAAACAGAGCAAGCTATATGGCAAATCTCAATTAAAAGAACCCAGATTTGAAAGAAAAAGTGACCATTTGTGTTGGAGATTATAAGGAAACGGAAACGTGGAGCCTGTATCAGCTTTGAAGCCTGCTACATTAAAGTCCCTTAGACTCAGTCTGGACAAGAACAAAGTAAACAAAACATGTATTCTCTAATATTCTGAAATTAAAAATAATACATAAAATTTTTTTAAAAGAAATACGCCTCTTGGCCCTGTGTCCCTTCCTTTCCTTTAGCGCTGGCACGAGCAGCCTTACCCACAGCGGTATTTGCATCTACCTAGCAGGTCCTTCCTCAGTTCACACTACACTGGAATCAGCATTGAACAAAGTCCACATGCAGGAAATCCCCCCCCCCATATAAAGGCTGTCAGCTTTCACATATGTGCAGTCTGCAGGCAAATGATATGTGGTTGATTTTAAAACAGATTACATATTAGTCTTATAAAAATAAACATGCACAGAAAACCATATTAACCTTTGCCTCAATTTGTAATGTGAAATACTTTATACTTCAGAGTTTGATTAAGCCCCCAGGGCTACATTACAAGACAGCACTTACCCTCTGTAGACACCAGAGCCCAGCAGGAAAGCTAGCCTCAAAAGAAAGGTTTGGGAGTGTACGCAGATGGAAAGGTCGCTGAGAGTAGGCAGGAATGGAATTCTTCTTGACCGTATGCTTCTGCAGACCTTTAGAAAAGACTGGATTCTGTTTATCTAATTAATAAATGCCCAGTATGTTTAGTTGTGGCTGTACTGTATGACTCTCCCAAAAGTTGCTGCTCTGAATTAGAAACCATGTTTTCTTGATCTTCTGGCTTCAAATTCTCCAGGGAAGACTGAGGAGGACAAATCTCTGCCATATCCTGGCCACTTGCCTATCTTGTAGATGTTATAGACCAACCGAACTACATATCGGAAAAGAAATTTGAGAAATATGTTTGACAGCCAGCTCAACTTTATCTGCAATAGGAAAAACCTGAGGGCCAGAGACAGAAAAAGGGATGATAATTACATTTCACATGGGCACTGTGGAGCGGGACTCCCTACAAATGCATCTAAAGAACACAGAAAGTGAACTTGAACTCTTTTGGTTTGGCGGCCATGGAGTATCACACAGAGAAGTAAGATAGTAAGGGGGAAAGCGTGGGGAGGGAGGCGGGAGGTGGGTAGAGGAAGGGGGATTGAAAGGATCACACATGTGGTGCATCTTACAAAGGTACATGTGAGCCTTGGCAAATGTGGAATGTAAATGTCTTGACAAAGTAACTAGGATGATGCCAGGAGGGCTATGTCAACTAATGAGATGAAAATGTGTCAAATATTCTATGAAACAAGTGTATGATGCCCCATGATCATATTGAGGTACACAGCTATGATTTAATAAAAAAAAAAAAAAGAGAAGTAAGATGAGTAACCAGTGCTTCAGCCGAGCATTAAGACTTACTGAGCCGCATACGCATGGCTGTGTTCTCATGCACAAATGTGGGAAGTATCTTATGAGAAAGTAACGAAAGTTTAAATGACAAAATAAATTGCACGTAGAGAAGACATGAAAAGAAAAGAAGGCATGAGCACACACGAAAAAATGAAACTTGAATATTTGTCTATTTCTTTCCTCTCGCCAGAGAAATTGAACCTAAAATCCAGCATCTGATGTCCCTCTGATAACTGAAGCCTGGAAGGTGTACTTTGAAAGACTTGGATGTTAATCTGAAACTAATTCAAGCCTTTTGAGTTCAAAAATTGGATTGGAAATCTTTTAAGAGCAGGATTTCCCATGAGATTTCCATTACTTCTATTCTTACTGATAAGCCACAGGTATCAGAGAAACATCCATTTGTGTGCTATCTTTGGATTCTTCAGTACAAGAGAAGAGGGATAGAAAGAAAAGATGGGGTTTGCTTTGATTTAAGTTTCAGAGGAACGTTTCAATCAATTCGAATTTTGTCTGAAGCCACTCTACTATAATAGCTTAAGGTCTTTATTAGATACTCACATGATGTTACTTTCTGTGTAATATGCCAACTTCAAGAGAGGGAGTTGATCTGGTCTCCTGGATAAGGTCTAGTTCTGGCTCTGTTCCTGACCTATGAAATTGACCTTGGATAAGTAACTCATTCACTTTGTTCTTCAGTTTCCTCACTCTACAAGTAGAGAGAGGGTACTTACTTAAAGAAGCACACTCTTGTAACATGATTTGAGTTACTTAGTCAAAGTTGACATTTTTATTTGTGTCATTATTTTTAATACTTGAAAGCATTTTTAAATATGCTGGCTGAGCATATTTCAAGTGGAGTCATTTGTGAGGAGAACTAGCTGTATCATGTGGGAATAGCATGGGCTGTTCATGGGTGTTTTCTCCCAAATGCCCTTTGGTGTGTATGACTAAGCCTCTTTCAGTGCATATTCTTGTCATGATGAGCTTGAGAAATGTGTATTCTTCTTCTTCTTGAGCACAGCTCTTCCAGTGATAACTAATTTTTTTATCGGCAGGGGAGCTTTCTTTTGCCACTGATGTGATATAAACCTCAGGGCTGAATTATGTCAGCAGCCGATTTTTTTCCCCACTCCGTGCCCCAGTCCTACACCTGCTCAGTAAAATTACAGTGACTAGGGAGCAGTGTTGATCTTTTGTCCACAGACAGAAAAAAATAATCAGCAATTCCAGAAAGAAAGAACTCACAATAACTTTTATTTTAACCCCACTGAGTCCTCTTGGAGACCTCAATTAATAGGATTAAACACCCTTCCTGGGAATTACCAATATACTTTAAATATAAATTCATACTACCATGTCAACCCTAGAGGGGGAAAATGGAAAATAATTGGCAAAGTTTCTAATTCTGTAATAAGAAGGAACATTTCCTTCAGTCAATTTCTGCATTATAGTCTGTAAATAAAAATATCACTAAGGAAATCTCTTTCTCAGAAGGAGGCACTCCCTGTGGCAGGCTGTAATGAGCTCAGGTATGCGACAGACACTGAATAGGCAACAGGCGGATGGAGAACTCAGGTTTATCAGGGTGGGTAGCAGGATTTTTAAGAAGTTTCTTATGCAAAAATAATGCAGTTAGAGTTCACTTCCTTTGTATTTTCTTTGCAAAAAATAAAATGTAGAATACAGTCAGCTTTTAAATACGATGTCTATTTTATTTCAAACACAGCTTTTCTCCTCTAACCCTCTGTTCTAGAGATACAAATGAAAATAGAGTATATGGTTTTATGTTATTTTTAAGGTCAAAATCGAAGACATTGACATTCTACTAGGGTGTTTACCAGGTGATATATTCTTTTATAAAACTTATAGCACATTTGAGTCTATGTTCTGGTTATATGCTAAGAGCATAATGAATATATATAGAGAGAGGGACAGAGGTGCTGAATTTTATTCACTACGTTGTTCACCATGTCTACGAAATAATATATTGAAATAAAATAAAAAGAAATGCCGTCTGTCCCTCACTGTTGTCATTATTGATGTTCTATTATTTATATTATTTAAATTAAACATCACAGCTGAATTTCTTCATCATTTCCATGGCAGACACATGTAGATTTGAAATGTGAAAAGTTTGGTGTGGTCGTGGCAATCTTATTGATTACCTGGTAAGATCATAATGCAGTTCAATGCAGTCATTCTGCTGCTCTCAGTCACATGTCAGAATACCACTATAGTATACGGTGTGTGTGCATGCGTGTAAATAGACACATGCTGTTACCAGTAACATATACGTATATGACTATAGTATGCGGTGTGCGTGCGTGCATGTACACACACACACACACGCACACTTCTTGTTAGAGTTCTTTGTGCCATGCCAGAGGGTTCATGGGCACTATCACAGAAAATATAAAAATACTGATTAGAGAGAAACAAAAATATGAAACTCATTTATTCATTTATTATTATTTTCAACAAATATTATCATACACCTACTATACGCCCAGCATGTTCTGGGTTAGTGTATGGAAAGCAGGCCCCCAACCCTGCACTTGTGGAACGATTGACAATGTACTAGATGACTAAATAGATGGGCAGGCTGGTGCACAGTGTGAGGTGGAAGCAGAGGAGCTAGCCAACAAAACGTCACAACCGTAGCCCAGGATGAAGGAGAGAAGGGAAGGGAGATGGGAAGGAAGGGGGTGGTCCTGTAGAGGGAGGGTTAATGGTGGGACCACACCTATGGAGGATATTGCAAGGGTACAAGTCAAATCTATCAAGTATAGAACACAAATGTCTTAACACTGTTATTAAGTAAATGAGGTGAAAGCTATGTTAATTAGTAGGATGTAAGCACTCCAATTGGTACAAATAATCAACATATAAAGACATAAATGTATTCAGGATCTATGTATATATGACTTAATAAAAAAATAAAATTGCTGAAAAGAGAAAAAAAACTTCAGACAAGTTGAATAGTGTAGATTTCAACGAGGAGTATTGGTTTTCTATTGATCTATAACAAATGAGCAGAAATTTAGTGACCTAACACAGATTTATTCATATGGGTCTAGAGGTCAGAAGTCTAAAATCAAAGTGTGGGCCGGGCTGCACTCCTTCATAAGGAGCTTCTTTGTCTTTTACAGTTTCTAGAAGCTGCCTGCGTGGCTTGTGTCCCCTTCCTCATATCCCTCCAACCTCTGCTAGGCTCATCTCTCTGACCTGATGGGCACCTTCATCTCTAGAAAGAGCCTGGGGGGGAGATTGGGCCTATTGGGGGAATCCAGCATAATCTCCTTATCTGAAGATCTTCAACTTCATCACAACCACAAAGTTACTATTGCCAAGTGAGGTGACATAGTCACAGGTTCTCGTGATTAGAATGTTGACACCTACTTTGCAGGAAGAGAGGCTTATTTAATCTACCAAAGAAGATCAAATTTGAGTAAGGACATAAGAGAATGAGGGAGCTGACTATGTAATGTATCCAAGGGAAGAACTTTCCAGGTAGAAGAAAAAATAAGTGTAAATCCCTCAGCAGGCATGTTTTGGACAGAAAGCTTCAAGGAATAGTAGTGAAGGCACATTGGTGACAGTTTTATTGGTGGGGAGGGCAGCAGAAGACATGTAGCGTCTGACTCTAAGTTACGTAGGAAGAGTTTTGCTTTCCATGCTGAATAGCATAGGGGCACACTGAGCCATTTTGAGGAAAGCACGATGTCGTCTTTACGTTCTATACAAAGTGGTCACTCTGGATGCTGAGTTGACAGCAGTCTGAAGGAAATCAACAGTGGAAGTGAGAGAGTGATGAGCAGAGCGCTGCAGGAATGCCTGCAAGGCACTGGGACAGCCTGGACGAGACGAAGGCAGTGGGTGTGAAGAGATGTGACCAAGTTCTGGATGGATTTTGAAGGTCGAACTAACAGAAATGGCTAAAACTATCAGATCAGGAATGACATCACGCTTTGGGGCCTGAGAGACAGGAGGAATGGAGCTTGCGTTGACTGAATGGAGAAGGCCATGGATGCAGCCAGCTTTGAAAGGAACGTCAGGAACTCACTGGGCGTGTCTGGTTTGGAATTCTTATTAGTTATACAAGCAGAAATTCAGTTTAGGATCACAGTAGGATGATAGAAATTTAAAAATCACTCACATATAATGTGATTTAAACCCTAGAGACGGGACAAGAGAACCTAGGGTTTAGATACACAGAGGAAAGAGAAAATGCTTAAGGTTTCAGCCCTAGAGCCACTAAGAAGTGTCCAGAGATGTAAAATTAAAACAAGGCAAGTATAAGGATCCTGGAGCCAGATAAATGAAGAATTGTTAGGAGCAGAGAGGGATGAATCTTTTAGACAGCTGCTGACAGGTCAAGAAAGGTAGAGCCAAGAATGACCATTAGATTAGCAGTGGGCAAGTATTTGGTATCCTTGAGAAGAGGAATTTCAGCAGAGCTGCAGAAGAAAATACATTTTGGAGTGCATTTGTTAAAGAATTTCTGGCTGGGCATGGTGGCTGAGGCAGGTGGGTCACCTAAGCTCAGGAGTTTGAGACCAGCCTGTGCAAGAGTAAAACCCCATGTCTCAAAAATAGCCGGGCATTGTGATGGGCACCTATAGTCCCAGGCTTTGGGATGGGAATCACTTGAGCCCAAGAGTTTGAGGTTGCTGTGAGCTATCATGCCACGGTACTGTACAAAGGTGACAGAGTGAGATGCTGTCTTAAAAAATAAAATAAATAACTAAATAAAAATTCCGAGAGAAATTCGTGAATGATAGATTCTGTCAAAGAATTTTACAGAGGTGTCCAACCTTTAGCTTTTCTGGGACATTGGAAGAACTGTCTTGAGCCACATTTCAATACACAAACACCTACAAAAGCTAGTGAGTGAGAAAAAAATTCTACGCATAATTTTTGTGATGTCAGCCACCACAGATAAGCAAAAAAGTCCTCACATTATAATCCTAATTATGCAGTGGTCCGTTCAGAAGGTCTTTTAAAATTGTGGAGCAGGTCCCAACTTTATGATCAGTCATATAGAAAATGTACATGTCTAAGTAATAAAATGTTTTTTTATTTATATTAGAAAAGTAGAAGAAAAGTGAGCAACATAAAACAAGTGGGGTGTTTGGCCCTGTATTTGAGAAGCCAATGTGTCAATATCTGCTTGATGGAAGTCGTTGCAATTTTCAGTACATTCTCAAGGTGCTCATCAGATATTTCGGTTCTAATTTTATTTTTAATGTGCCTTATTCTTGAAAAAACTTGCTCGCAAATGTAGGTGCTGCCAGAAAGCGATGACATGAATAAGGCATGATTGTGAAGTGAGGGCACAATTTGTCTCTGAGAAGACAGGACCTATATAAGTCCAATAAAGAGACATGATCAAATTTTTCTTCACTTTGAATGTCAGACTGCAGCTCTGCTCATTTTATTTGAAAAATGTCAGGTAACATAGGTATTTATGTTGACTGAAAATTGAGTCGCAAATGCAACAAAATATTATTTTCCTGGAAATCTTGAAATCTGCTTTCAAATTCTTATATCAAATCAAAAAGCAAGGCTGCATGTTTTTTGCTGTTTACAGGACTGTGTTTAGCCAAAGCGCCAAAATGCACAGAATGATTTGCCTTAATTTGAGCTTCCATAATTTCACTTTCATTTGGAACACTGTTGGCCACTTGTGTGTCTTCTTTTGATTATTCACACAGTAGACAACTTTTGCACAACTTGTCAAACAACATCAATTATATTCCAACAAAACAAAAAAAAAAAAAGAGGGAGATGCTTCATCTCTAGTTTACTGAATATCGAAGAAATCAGTAAAGTAAATAAATATTATTATTTGTAGAAGAAAAAACCCATCGTTTTTTGTTTAGTGCTTTTTATAATTCTTGTGCTTGGGTAATTTGAGATTGCGATGAGCTTCGTTTAACAAGGCAGTATAATTATTAAGGACATTTCTACTAACTTGATGAAGCAGATTCGCTTTTAATGAAAATATATTCTTTGGTTCTAAAATACGTCTAGGTAAAATTTTACGTTTTTGGAAATTTCTTTCTTTTTCTCTCTTGGTGGCTAATGAGCTTTAATTAAGTTTAATTACAAATTTTATCCTAATGATAAAATTATCCTATCCTATCCTATCCAAATTTTATCCTAAATATCCAAAATGTATATTTACCTGTTTCATCCCCATACCTCACACTAATTCTTCCAGGAAAAAATAAAATTGATTTATGCTTTAAGTAGGCAGTAGACATAAATAGGTTTGAACAAAGCAACGCATGTTCTGTATACATTTCTCAACATACGATATATTTTAATTGAGAAACCTCCATTGTCTTTGGGCCAATGACATTGTACAAAAATGAATAATTTTTTTTGCCTCCAAAATCATTTTTGCTTTTTAAGAGTGGTTTGCTATTCTAATAGCTTAGTTTTGATTTTGCTTCTTAAATTTGTTTGTTGGTTACACAAGATTTTTATCATTTTTACATCCTTTCTTCTCTTCCTGTCACCAACCAATCCTATATGGGTGTTGGGTATGAAATTGGTAAAGGGGTTCAGGGTCTTTCTGGATCCATTTAGTGTATAAGATACCCAGTTTTCTTAGCTGAATCACAAACGATTTCCTTCGTATTATTTATTGAGGCTAATCTATTTTTACATATATGAGATCATTGTTATGTTGTAGAAAGCCCTATCTGCTCTGAGTGATTTTTTTTCCTTGCCTCTTTTGAAACACTTTAAACACTTTGATCTCTAAAAGTGTCTGACTCTACAAAATATTTCCTTAGTACCTTGGAAAAACACCAAATTAGAAGAGATTTATTTATTTACTTTAAAATATAAGTCTCTTAAGATTAGTGAGAAACTATTCCACATATTGCATGGTGTCTATTATAGTGTAATTGTGCATTGAACATTAATGAGAATAAAGGAAAATAAACAGAGGGAATTTTATTTATAAAAAGACAATTGTTCTGTTATCTATGAAGAAATGAATTTCAGTTCATGGGGATTGTGAAGTCTGGAAAAATGATGCTTTCAAAGAGTATCATGAAAATGACTTCTCAGAAGAGGGAACAAAATCATAAATATAACCAGTGAAATTTGAGATAGGATGACCTAGGATGGAAAAATTTGTGTTTTCTCCATAAATACAATAAAGTGTTTTGTCAAATGATATGTGGTATTTTTGATTTGGGTTATGTAACTCGTAAGTCTGAAGAAATGACTAAAATATCTGCTCTTTTCTACAGAGCTAGAGCAAGGAAAGATAGGAAATTTATTACTCAGTGTACCTGATTCCAGCATGGCTTCAGAATTCAAATCACCTTTCATTAAAAAGAAGAAAAGAAGTGGGCAAACCTAACAATAACACAGGTCATTTCGTTTCTTTATGTTTAAACAACTAAAAACACTTTGAAAGGTTACTTTTTTCTTCCCCTTTATTTTTATAGAATCACGGAAATTTTCTTTTTGGATAAAAGCCCATTTTGTAGGCAGAAAATCTGGACCAAATGATTTCAATAGCTCTGGTCATTGGGGTACTAATTATAACAAGTTAAAAACAGGCATACATAAACCTTTCTCTTTTTTTTTTTTTGTTTCCTGCTGAATCCTACAGATGGATTGTGCCTCTGGCAGATCCTAATTCTGTATTAAGAAAATAATGTTCAAGATCGTTATTTATAGCAATGAGGATAGAAATTCTTTGGCCGGATGGATGATCCGAATTTAGGTCTGAGTTGCAGAAAATGACCATGTGTATCTTAATTACTGCACTTGGCCTGTGTTCTGACAAGGCCACTAAAGAAGATCTTATCTCCCAGGTAGGGGATCATAGCATCACTGGTCCCTGGAAATATGTGACTTCCAGCTGATATTCACAGCCTCTCTGTGGAAACTGATGTATTTCCAGGGTGATTCAAAGCACATTTTTTGGTGCAACCAGCCAAACTACAAACTTCCATCATAGGAAATGTGCAAGTAAACCATATGATATAAAAGATACAAAATGATTGAATTAGAACAAAGCTAAGATACCACATACATAGACCATACCTTGTCTCACATCCTGATGGTGACATAACTAGGTGTCACCATATATAAAAATTGGGAAACCTGTGAAAAACATTTTGGCACAAGGTTTTTTCTCATTATGTTTTGCTGATATTAACTGACGTAAATTGAGTGTTCACTGTGTGTCCAGCACTGTTCTAAGCTCTTTGCATGGGTTACCAGCGTGAATGCTGTCTCAGCTCTCCATGAAGTGTAATGTTAATATTTCTCTCTCCTCATCTGTGTGCAAGTCATTATTTTGGAGTGACTCTTCCAGTCGAGGTGAGGTATAATATGAGCGTTTGTTTGCTCCTGGATCACGTTCATGGTGATAATCACAATGGTTAACCCGCACGTGGAACAGTGCCCATGCCGCCAACCCATTCAAAGAAATGGAAAAGCCATTTCTGGAGTCCAGAGAACTGAGTTTGCCACAAGCCAACTGGTAGGTTACACGGGGCCTCTTCTTTAACCTTCCCAAGCTCCTATTTCCACATTTATAAAAGGAAATACTATTTGATTCTATAAAACGAAGCTATTATGTAATAGGAATGCACGTTAGGGCCTTTAGTCCAAAACATGTCTCCCATTACCCCCAAATGAGGCCATCATAAAGTTATGGTTTTTATTTAAATATAATTTCCTTTTCAACATTTCATTTATTTATTTTCCTCTATTATTCCTTTTTTAATTTTTGTTTAAATTTCAGATTAATGTGGGCGAACAATTAGGTTACAGTGTTTGTATTTGTTAGTTAGAGTCCCTATTGTAGTTGTGTCCTGTGCCAGAGAGGTGTGCCATATACCTTTACATTGTACCCATTAGGTGGGGACACACCAATGCCCCTCCTGTCTTCCCTCTGCCCCCAACTTGAATTGAATTGAGTTCTTCACTTATTTGGGCATGTCTTAGTTTTCTACTGGCTTCATATTAGAATTGAGCACATTGGACATTTGCTTTTCCATTCTTGTGATACTTTACTAAAAGAATGTGTTTCGACTCCATCCAGGTTAATACAAAAGATATAAAGTCCCCATCTTCAATATTTTGTATCAAAACACATATTTCTATGTTGGTTTGGTTCCAAAAAATTATGAGATCTTGATTGACAGAGAGTACACAGTGTTCTAGTGGTGATTGTATTAGAACCAAGAGAGGGGCAATTAGTACTGAGGGGGAGAATTCACATATATATTCTATCTATAGAATATATAATTCTATAGGTGCATTGTCAATAATCCAATAGTGTTATTGGATCCTAATTGTATGATAGCTATTTCACACCTCTGAGAATTGTAGATAACTGACAACAAGGCAAACTAACCTTTGCATGGATATATGCAAAATATTACTAGCTAATAGCAAGAAAAAAAATCCTCCTTCCAGGAGCTACCAACTTTGCTTCCATTTGTGCAGAGATTTCAAAATTCCTATCTATAAGTGTGTCGGTCTTAGGATTCTCATTTGAATTGGTTTTAACACCTCCCTTGTTTCCTCATTAATGAGTTATACAAAAATCCATAAAATATGATCATTTTTATATCTGTAAGATAGTCATGGCTTTTAGCTTTTCTTTAAAATGATCTTTTAACACTCTAGTCTCAGTTTTGATTCTGTCTGTCCTCAGACATGTTCAGGGATCAGGTGTTTAACAAGCTTAGATTCTGAGCCTAGTGCCATGCCCAGTGCTGGGGAGACACCAAGAAACAATTAACCCAACGTCTGACCCAGAGAAACTAGTTGATTCAGGAAGAGAATTCCTGTTTTCTGTAATCTTCTCATCCTCTTTTTTTTCTTTCTCCTTTGCTTTCTTTCTGTCTTACGAAATAAAATAAATGAGATAATTATTTCATTATGATGAATGGTACGAGCATAGGTAGATTGCTTCTCATTTATAATAAAATTGATAAAGTATTTGAAGTAAAAAGATTATTTTTCAATGCTACAAAGATTAAGTATCTCTCCTTATCAAAGGGAGGGATATGTGATACATCACTTTGTTGTGATGGGTATTTTTACTCTAAAAAAAAAATCTCAAAAAGAATTCCAAGGAGACAGAGAGGAGAGTGGTTTGGTGACTTGTTCTACTGTGTGGACAGGAGGAGAGAAAGAGTCTCAAAGTAACGATGGGGCAAAACTGCCAATAATGGGTTCACTCACCATTGGCTGGGCCGACAGGTGCATTAAATTGAAAGATATGCCTGCCAGGTATCTGAAGTCTTTCTTCTTCTCACCCTATTATATGCTTTGAACTTTATGTTGTGTCATTGTGATAAAATAAGGAATTGCAGGGTAAAAAGTAAGCCTTTAGCTCGACAATTTAAAACATTTCCTATTCTATTGTAACACTCTATGTATTTTCTAACTATAAAGAGGGATAAAAACCATCACAGAGTGGACACATTCAATAATTTCTATTAAAAGTGGACATGACCCATTACTTTCACTGTGGCCTTTATTTTTCTGAATCTACAGGTTTAATTTTATGGGAATCATAAAATGACTACCCTTGCAACATCACAAGGACCACAGCTATGTCTACAATAGCAAAAAGAAGAATTTATACAATTACCTGGAATGTTTTTACTCCATTTATACAAACTTTCTTGCCCTTATAATTTATCAAATTCAATAAATACTTATCAAACAATGGAATCCAAGGATATAGCAATGAATAAAAAATACATAGTCTGTGCCACTATGGAGGATTCAAATTTCAACTTAAATATGATAGATTTTAAGTTGGAAATAAAATGTAAGCAAATGTGAAATTCATACATACTTGCATTCACACAAGCATAAGCAAAATTCTTACAGTGGTCGATGTTAGGAAGCTGATTTAGATAAGGTGGTGCTTTAATGAATAATTACTTTATGTTACATCAACCAGGAAAGGCCTCTCTCAGGAAGGTCTTTCATTTAAGCTGTAATAGAAAGACCAAAGAGATAAAGGAAAGAGATAAAGGGGTAGATGGTAAAAAGATACTGAAATACGTGGTAAAGTCTATTATTGTCTAAAACAAATGATACGTTTAATATACATTTTGTGTCTGTATATTAAAAAATAGAGATGACGACTTCATACTCATTAGGATGACTACTAACAATAAAAAAACAAAATACACCATGTATTTATGAGAACATAGAGAAATTAGAACCCTTGTACAGTAAGCCTTCATTTAACATCTTCTGGAGTTTCTTGGAAACTCCAACTTCAAGAGAAGTGATGTACAAACAAAACCAATTTTGCCATAGGCTTCAGTTGTTCTCAAACTTCCTAAGCAGTGACCCTTTAATACAGTTGACCCCCAACCATAAAATTATTTTCGTTGCTACTTCATAACTGTAATTTTGCTACTGTTATAAATCGTAATGTAAATATCTGATACACAGGATGTATTTAGGCGACCCCTGTGAAGGGGTTGTTCAACCTGCCCAAAGGGGTCGTGACCCACAGGTTGGGAATCGCTGGGCTAATTGATGTAAACTAGCGCTACATACCTAAGGCATATTTTTGGTCACCAGAACATCTTCAAACACCTACATAAAGATCCCAAACATGTCTCATATTAAACACTGAATTAAATGTACGTTACACGTATAGTTAAGAAAGATTAATAAAAACCAGTGAGATAGTATTTACTTTGTGTTTCCACTTTAGGGTTGCCAGAGCCTGTCTTGGTAGCCTTGGGTGCAGGGCGGGAACCAGCCTTGGACAGGACCCCATGTCACTGCAGCACATACTCGCACAGGGGAACCTACACTCACTCTCAGGGGACCGTGAGGGCGTGCTGGTCCACCTCACATGCACAGTTTGGGGTCTGGGGGAAACCAGAGTACTCAGAGAGCCCGTGTAAACATGGGGAGAATGTGCAAATTCCACACGGACATTGGCCCCAGTTGGCAATTAATTTTTTTCATCAACGTTATAATAAAACAACCTTGAATGAAATGATGTTCTGAAGGTGCCTGCTGTACAGCATTGGTGGGATTGTAAACGGTGCAGCTGCTCTGGAAAATGGTATGGCAGCTTTTCAAAAAATTAAAAATAGAATTAACGTAAGATCCACCAATTCTGCTTCTGGGCATATATTCAAAAAAATTGAAAACAAGGTCTCAGAGGGATATTTAAACACTCATGATCATAGCAGCATAACTCATAATAGCCAAAAGATGGGAGAAACCCGAAAGGCCGTACACAGATGAACAGACAGACAAACGTAGCCTCAATTTACAAGGAATGTCAGCCTTAAAAAGGCTAGAACTTGAATACTGTAAGGTGAATGAACCTTGAGTATATTATGCTAAACGAAATAAGCCAATCACAAAAAGAACAATACTGGATGATTCCACTTACACCAGGTACCTAGGATAGTGATTGGCAGGGGTGAAGGGAAGGGGAAAATGGGAAGCTGATGATAATGGGTTTGGTCTTGCTAGGTGAAAAAACTTCTGGAGATTGATTACACAATAGTGTGGGAGATCATAATACTATGGAACTAAAGACTTAATTTAAAAGTGGTTAAGATAATATATTTTCTGTGATGTTTATTTAACTACAGTTAAAAAGCTACAGAAGTATATAAAAGAAAAAAATTAACATGACCACTTTTAAAGAGAGAAACATATTATTTAATATGTGCACATCCTTTTATTTTACTTTTTTTTTTTCTTTTTGGGTTTTAACTCAGAGAGAGCGGCTGACACAGCAGTTATAGAAGACCTCAGCAATTGAAAGATAGGCATTTCTGCCTTAGGGTGAAATGGAGGGGGGTGAGATAGAGAGGGGATGAGATGGAGAGGGGGAGAGATGGAGAGGGGGTGAGATGGAGAGGGGGAGAGATGGAGAAGGGGAGAGATGGAGAAGGGGAGAGATGAGAAGGGGTGGGATGGAGAGGAGGGGAGGTGGGGAGGAGGTGAGGTGGAGGGGGTGAGATTCAGAGGGCTTGAGATGGGGAGGGGTGAGGTGGGGAGAGGGTGAGATGAGAGGAGGTGAGATGGAGAGGAGGGGAGGTGGGGAGGAGGTGAAGTGGTGGGGTGTGAGATGGAGAGGGGGTGAGATGGGGAGGGGGTGAGATTGAGAGGGGGTGAGATGGGAAGGGGAGGGGTGGGGAGGGGTGAGATGGGGAGGGGGTGAGATTTAGGGTGGGTTGTTCCTCCTCTTTCCCAAGAATGTCCCTTACTGGAAGTTAAATTTTTGGTTTGGTTTATTCATTGCTGTATGGCAACATCTGGCATAGAGCCTGACATGGGGAGGATGTTCAATAAATATCTGTTTATTTAATTAGTCTTTTATTAAGGAGAAGGTATTAGCATGGGCCAAAGTAGTAATTTGTCCGTCTTTTTGTTCATTTAGAGGGAGATAGCCCCGTGTTATACTTAAAATACACACAGATCAAAGGTATGAAGACTTTCCTTTTGTTTTTGATTTTCTCAAACTTTTCTTTTTCTGAGGAAGAAAAAGTGATCACATGAGGGCTGTATGGAAGATAATATGAGTTCAAAGTTTTTCAGAAAGTAGCAAACAGTAGTACTAAGTGCGTAAATGAAAACGTTGCAGGCGTCCTCAAACTTTTTCACAGAGGGCCAGTTCACTGTCCCTCAGACTGTTGGAGGGCTGAACTATAGTTTTAAAAAACCCCAAAACTATGAACAAACTCCTATGCGCACTGCACATATCTGATTTCAAAGTAAAAAATCAAAACAGGAACAAATACAATCACACCTCCTCATGTGGCCTGCAGGCCATAGTTTGAGGACACCTGAACGTTCGATTTTCACCTGAGGGGATTCAGGACTCTCAGAGTAGAACTTATTGTCCAAGGCTCAGAGTTGAAGCCACGAAATAGTGTCAGAGCTGGTAGCAAGAACTCCGATGGATCCTGGATCTCAGCACCAACGTGAAGAGGGTCGTGTGGGACAGAAACCCTTATGGCCCTGACAACAGTGCAGCGGTTTGGGAAGCAGCTGGTGAGAGACAGAGGACCAGAAACCAAACAGTATGATCACAGCAAATCCCCTTCCACTCCCCAAAATGCTTCAAGGCCATTATTTCTGGGAAATAACAGAATAGTAACTTTTAATCTGGGCCTAGATGGAGGCCAATTAAGGGAGTACTTCCTAGATTCTCCTTGAGTGCAAAAATAAGTCCCTCTACACAAAGGATGATGCCCTCTGGGAAGCCCCCTCCCACGTCCAACCCTACTGAGAAGGGGTAATAAAAACCTCTTCAGACTGTGTGAAAGTGAGCTGACTCCTGCTCAGACTCCACTCTGCTCTTTCTCTCCTTTTCTAATAAAGCCTTTCCAGTCCCCGGACTGGGCTCCTGTCTTTCTTACAGACTCTTTCCCCTTATAGAGGGCTGTTCCCTGGTTGATACTTCAGTGAAGTGGTAGAAGGAAAGCTTCATTTTGTTTATAAGTTTTACATTTCCCTAATCTTGCTTCAGATTTCTATATTTCTTCTGTAGAATGGGCTTCTCAAAGTTCAATACAGATACCAGGAAAACACGAACAAATAGAAGATCCTGGCCTCTACCCCAGACAGTGTTATCCTGATCAATTTTTAAAAGATGTACTAGATTTGAAGACAGGTTGGTCTGTGCTTTGAAACACTGTTAACAAATTGAATTGTTTGAGTAGATAGGCAATGGGTGGCTCAGTTGACCAACAGATTCATAGATAGTGCTGATTTTTTTTTTAATAATCTGTTTTGCTCTGATAAGAAACAAAATTACCCATGTCATGGCTTGATGGCATTGAAGTGAATAGCAACTAGTTGTTTCGGTAGAAAATTAGTTTTTAGCCATGCAATTAGGCTGCAGTTAACTTGAACTGGAGTTACGTGCACCAAGATGTTTCACTGTATCCAGGCTGAAATGTCAGAGCTACCAAAAAATAATTTTTAAACCCTTTAAAATATTTTTAGTATTAATGATTTTTATAATTATACTCACTGTACCTTTCACGTTTTCTTTAGTTTTAATGTCAAAAGTTCAGAAGAATAAAAGTAAAGATCTTGTCCGTGCAGCTTCTTCATACCACTTACTAAATTCCCTGTAAGTTACCACCCCAACATTTTGGCAAGAACTTTCCTTTAAGTTACAAACATGCAGTTCTTTCCTAAAAAATTTATAAGCAAATGGGATGCTACTTTACATAAATGACATACTACATTTTTTTTGTAACTAGTTTTCACCCACTATGCCTTCCACATCTTTCCACATGAATACATGCAGACATACTGTATGAGGTAAAGGAGGAGGACCACAGATGCTGCAATTCCTATTTGTGGACATGTAAATTATTCCTGCATTTGAGTATAGCATTAAATGCCAAAGTATTTATTGTATTACTTATAGTATACAAAATATGTTGCATATATTATGGATAGTATGTATAATATATCAATATATAAGGCATGTGTGTGAATACATACAGATGCCTATGTGTGTGTGTGATGCCTACACAAGTATATGCACATCCATCATCTCTCTGGTTATTATCTCCTACTGATTTTTATGGCAGCTACATCATGCGCCCTATGCTGTGAAAACTGGAGTGAATCAATGCACTGATACTCCTGGAGTTGACTTCTTAGTGATTTCAAAAGACAGTAGATAGATTTATGCTTAAATAATATGTCTGGTGTTGAAAAATGCTATAAATAAAAAGTATAATAAGAGAAAGTGGAAATTGAAGGGGTACTCTCCTTAGATAAAGTGGCCAAAGATAAGAGCATGCACAATTTAAATTTTGATACATACAGTCAAATTTTTCTTAATAATATTCCAGTTCAATGTCTTCTTATTGTCTTTGGAGTTCTTCAATATTACTGTGATGTGTCTGGTTATAAATCCCTTCCTTGCTTTTCTCCTACTATCTCTTTCTTTCCTTTCTTTCTTTTTTTCTTCCCCATTATAATCTCTTTTTCATTTTAACCATTCTTTCATTTGTATTCATTGGGCTTTCTCTGAAGGCATCTTCTGAGATTGGACAAGATTAAGAAGAGACACGCCTTATATTTTCTGCTCCTGTCCCTGAGCAATATCCAGTTTTACGGCAATTCCTTAGCATGGGCTAGTGTTTATGTCATTGTACAGGTGTTTTCTTGAAAATTCAAATCCCAAGCCTACATGAAGGCAGGACTGACAATGTGCATTTGCAAAGAAAACATTTATTTCCCACTCAGAGCAAAGGCCAAAACAGATCAGTTTCCTTGTTATCTCTTTTGCAAAGATGCTTAGTTCTTCGGAACATCTTTCACTGATTGTAGAGTCCTTAATATGTGAAATTCATGTCTGAATCTGTTTCAACTCTAAATTACAGGAGCCAGAAACTAATCTCCTTTCCACACATCCAAAACAAGCCCAGCTTCTTGATTGCACAGATGAGCCCAGCCACAGCATCCGTGATGCCATCAGTTAGCTTTCAACTCCCTTTTTGTTTCTGGTCTTTAATTTGCACGTGGCTCAGCTGTACTTTTAATACATACCATATTTTGTCTAGTGTTATTAGGTTTTTTTTTTCCCAGGAGGGTGTCAGTTCGCCAGAATTGAAGTCCTGGATGCTTTTCTGTATACTATACATTTTCAAAACCAGACCTAAATAGTGTTTAGCTATTTCCATTTATTTTTGGTATAAAACATAGTGGGTAGTTTATATGGACATGGTATCTATATTGGCTGTCTTATTAACAGAAAAAAAAGAGCAAAACTGCAAATACTAGACTGTAAAAACAGTTAAGTAACTGTTATCTTATTTCCTGTTCTTATCTATTTATATTTAACCTTTTGGTACAAAAGCAAGCCAATTTCTCATATTTTTCAGGCAAATTTAGATATGTATAAGAGATTCTGAATAAACCTTAAATATTATCACATCAAGAACAGTCAATGTTAACATGAGGTCCTTGACTGTATTTTCAAGGATCTACCTATATTGGGAACACAGGAGATTTCTAGATGACATAAGATGCTCAAGTATTTCAGTGGGGACCATTGTGAGGGAAAGGGCATGAAGACGTGTAACTTCTATGTCTTTCTCTGTGATTATATCTCTGGGAAAACCAGTCATAAGTAAATGAACTATTCCCAAATGTGATTCTCTTTCTGCTGCAACATGTTCAAAGTCCTCTCACATCTCCTGATTGCAACGAGAATAACCCACATCTCTCACATGGCCTTGGTTCCCACCTGCCTCATCTAGCTCACCTCTTATCACTCTGCCCCTGTTTACTGGGCTCCAGCCACACAGAGAATGCGTTAGGGGTTTTTCCTTATGGTTCTGTTTTCCTGGAATGGTCTTTTCGAGATCTTCATGTAGCTACTCCCACCCCCCTCATAACAGAGTTTCAGTTCAGTTGTCTTGCCTTCAAAAACTCCCTCCAAGGTCACGCTTTCTAAGTACAGATTATTCCTTGCTCCCCTCATGAGTTTAGGTGGGTTTTATTATTTACTTAAATACTATCAGACATGGCGTATGACTCTATTTAGGGGATACAAGTTCTGGGAAGTCAAGAACTTTGCCTTCCTTTCTTCTAATGACTGTATTGTTAATTCCTAGCATGTTATCAATCATGTGGCAGATGTTCAATGGATATTTGCTGAATAATACAGTAGTTGATGTCCCAGAGACAGTGTCCCCAGTAGTCCCAACACCCTTTCAGGGCAAGGCTTGCTGAGGGAAGGGAGCAGAGTATATCCCTGGGAAGTTTCTCCTTTCACTTCTCTTACTTACCAGAAACCTTGACTGGTTGCATATGTTCTATCTCATAAGCTGGAGAATTTCAGAACCCGCTCTACTTTGTACCATCCTGACAATGGCAAAGATGAGTAAGATAGTCTGGTAGGGTCATATGCAAATGAACACCCATACAATGTATGACACCAGCGTCTATGAAGAGACTCAGCACCTTCACCAACAGCCTTGGACAGTATGGAGAACAGGTATGTGTCTACTGTTAGAAGGACAATTTGCATATGTGCCTGTGGATCACCATGGAAGTGTTGAGTGGATGGAAGTTTTCCCAGCCTGATGATGAACAAGGTGAAAATCCAAAGCAATGGAGCATAGAGATCTGAGAAACAGACCAGAGAATCAAGTATAGGAAATCTCAAGGGAGGTTCTGTGGACTCATCATTCTGAGAAGTCTAAAAATGTCTGCAGAGAAGATGGCCGGCAAAACTGGTTTGCAACCGGCCGTCCTGTTCAGTTACATGGCTCAACCCAGCATGAGCCATGGCCACTTGTTAAGTGCAGGAAGGAGCCTTCAACCTAGCAGCATAATGAAGTGAAAAATAAAATTGCAGAAGACGATGTGAATGGAGTCTCCTTCGGCACTGCTAGTTAGCAGTAAGCCTACCATATAGACCAATGGTCCTCTACAAGGGATGATTTTGATCCATCCAGGGGTGGGAATCCGGCAATGTCTGGGGACTGTTTAAACTGTCACAACTCAGGGCACTCTGGCACCTGGCAGGTAGAGGCCAGAGGTGCAGCTAAACATCACGGCTCCCGTCACAAAGAATTATCCGACCAAAGGGTTAATAATGCTGAGGTTGAGAAACGCCGCTGTAGGCAGAGCTCCCTTAGTTTTGATGATAAAGTGACACATGGAAAATAGTACGTGAGTCAAGCTTCCTTGATTTCTCATAACAGAAACAACCTTAAGCAAAAAGGTGGTTTTATTATTAGAACAAAAGTGTCTCATGGACCTCCAGAGCAGGGATTCAGACAAGCCTTAAGAAAAAACTGAAACTACAGAAATAGAAAGCTATCAGAGAACTTTCTTTCTGTTTTTTTTTTTTTCCTGTCACGCAGTCTTCATTTTTGTCACTCTCCATGGACTGTCTTTTATGAAAGCTATTCCTTGTAGGTGTCAGTGTATAACCATCTCATACCTCTCAGAATTAAATACCACCTTATCCCCCACATTGATGACTGTTACACAGTGTTGTTATTATCATTATACCCTCTCTTAGCATTACTAAGAACAAAGATTTTCTTTTCTTGTTTTTTTTTTTGTGGTTTTTGGCCGGGGCTGGGTTTGAACCCGCCACCTCCGGCATATGGGACCGGCGCCCTACTCCTTGAGCTACAGGCGCCGCCCAGAACAAAGATTTTCAAAGCTTACTCTGGGTCTAGACCACAACATGTCGTACTCTCCGCAGGCTCTTTCTCTTATTTTATAGACAGCAGCTGAAAGCTCATGTTTTCTCCTTTAGCAGGAAACTGGTAATAAATCCTGCAAAGTGGCCTTCAGCCATATGCATATTTATCAACCAAAACCTTCTGCATACATAATGTTTACTTGTGTGAAATTGTTCAGCATTATCTGCTTTAAGTTACTTGAGAGCCACTATATAACCAGAGAAATATCGTCTTTATTAATCCAACATGAGCAGAAAAATCTAGTTTAATAAGGAGAATTAAGCTAAAATAATTTGACCCATTTTTACATATGTCAATGAAATATTTACTCTCAATTTCCGAACATCTCACTGTGGTGGGTGAAATGTCTCATGAACAGGTGTCAGTCTGGGGACTGCTTCGGGAAGCACTGACCTAGCCCTGCACTTTCAGAACGACAGTCAATGGAACAGAGGGCTCAGTATAGTCTTTGCAAATAAATGTTTTACCGTTGGACATGGGTTATGGGTTGAACTGTGTACCCTTAAGAGAGATGTTGAAGTCCTAACTCTAGATACTTTAGAATGTGTCTTTATTTGAAAATAGAGTGTTTTCAGGTATAATCAAGTTGAGACAAGGTCATTAGGATTACCTTATTGTTTTGTGACTGGCGCCACAAAATTTCTCTGACTTACAAAGGCAGAGAAATTTGTACAAAGATAAAGAGAGAGATGACAAGGCCACACGAAGACACAGGGACAGAGGGAAGATGGTCACGGAGAGATGACTGCAGAGGCAGGTGTTGTGCCACCACAGCTACTAGAAGCAGCAAAGGAGGATGGTCCCCAAGGGAGTCTGGGAGGGGCATGGCCCTAACAGTACCTTGATTTTGGACTTCTGCCCCCCAGAACTTTGGAGGAATAAGTTTATTTTTATTTTAGCAATCCAGTTTGTAATATTTGTTACAACAGCCATAGCAAATGAATATGATATGTCTGAAAAACCCTGCATGCTGTTACAGCTTGATCAGAGATTTTTTTGTCCATACTAGCATATATGAAGCACTCTGCAGCTTCTTACTATACTTGAAAAAGCTAATTTAACTTTATCTCTAAATTTCTGAGATTTATTTCATCACAAAACACATATTTAAGTGATACCATTTTATATTCTAAAAAGTAAGAATTCCTTAGATTACATTTAAAAATTACTACTATTTCTAATCACTTTATAAAGGAATAAAAATTTGTAATGATACTACACAAAAGTAATATTATCGACCCAGAATCTCTCAGTTAGAACCTTACTCAGTATTAGACATCAAGTTTCTTATTACAGCATTGTATTTTTGCAGAGATATACAGAAGAACACATAAAAAACAACAAATAAGGCTCATTTATTTTAAATAAATTATTAAAATGTGCAATGTCCTTCACAGAACGATATTTCACATCTGGAATGAAAGCTTAGATGTGCACCTGTGTAGTCTTCTAATTCTTATAATTTTTAATCACCCCTAAAGTACTTACAAAATGATGTCACATAAAATAAAATGAACATATGGAATTAATTCCAGATAGTTTAGTTTACATTATTATTCCGTGGAAAAAAATAACTGTGGAATTTCCTATAATATCATGAAGAAGCCGATACCTCCAGATAGTATCAAAAATAATTTTATGTGTTTGAGGAATCTAGGTAAATAAGTATTAAGTAATTATTAAAATCTTAGAGCATTATGCATTTTTTTAAAAGCTAAAGTAACACCTAACACAACACTAAAGCAGTGATTTTATTGCTTCCTCGAATATGGAACAACTTAAGAAAAAGCTAATAATCAGAAAATAAATATTAATCCAGAGTATTAGGCAAGATGATGGTTAATTACATCAGTGAAATTAAAATCTGAAAGAGCTATAAAGTTACTTTGCAACATGACATTATTTTGTAATAATAATAAAAATAAAACAATATCATCATAGTGGAAGGAAAACACTGAAATGTTACACCTTATTGACTTTTTTTTTATTTTTAAATTTTTTTGGGAGACAGAATCTCACTTTGTCTCCCTCCGTAGAGTGCTGCGACATCACAGCTCATAGCAACTTCCAGCTCTCAGGCTTAGGTGATTCTCTTGCCTCAGCCTCCCAAGTAGCTAGGACCAGAGGCTCTCACCAGAACACCTGCCATGCCTGGCTATTCTTTTTGTTGCAGTTTGGCCCCGGCCAGGCTTGAACCTGCCATCCTCAGTATATGGGGCTGGTGCCCCACCCCCTGAGCCACAGGCGCCACACCATTTATGGACTTTATTTTAAATGAGTGATGCCTTTATGATCAGAAATTTTATGTTAATATGGAGCTTCACATTTTATTTTTCATTTTTTATTTTTTTAAACCAAAAGGATTGCAAATTCCTTTTTCAAAAGTGTTCCTTAGAGGAAATTTATACGGCCTGCACTGGCACTCCAACATAGAAAATTCACAAAGGTGATGTCACTTGCACTGAAAAACCACAAAACTATTTGAATTAAAATAAAAATAAAGTGAACCTCAACCTTTTCTCAAAATAAGCTTAACTCAGGTTTGAAGTTGGCAAAGCACTTTTAAGCGGTATCAAAGTTAATTGGGAGGAATTTTGTCCCTCAGAAAGATACTTTATATTTTCTTCCATTTAAGAGTTTAAGGGCTCATGCTGAGTTCTAACACCCTTCTCCTGAAGCGATATTAAATTGACTGTGTTGTTTAATTTCAGACTTAGAAAGAAGTGATTATTGACCTATAGCTTCTCCCCTGTTCTGCAATATTTACACTTATTTTTGGGATAAAAATACAGCTGCTTACAATATAGAATTTTTCGGAAGCGGCTATCACATAATAAACAATATAAACTTGTTGAATGAACAATTTGTTGCATTAAATATCACATTCATATTGCAAGTAAAGAATCTGAGACCCAGAAAATGTTGTGTAATAAGTTCAAAGTCCCACGAGCCTTCATACTCGTGCCCCAGCACCGTTCCCACTATGTAATACATCTTGAAATTGGATTGGACTCCTTGGATAGTCTTTTGGTAAGAGCTTCCAAAACTTCCAGGTCCAATGTTGTTCAATGACAACTTTGTATCTATTCCAAAATAGAAAATAGCCATTCATTAGTATTGGGTTCTCAGTTTTTATCTGGGCAGTATCCCACTCACAAACTTTACATTTCTTATTACCTGTAGAGCTAGATGTGGCCATGTGAGTACCTGCTAGCTCGTGATGTGACAGTAGAAGTATTACGGAGACTTCCAAGAGGGCCCCTTGATAAAAGCAGGTTCCCTTTGCTCTTAATATCGCTGTAGTATAAACTGCAAAGGTGATAGTTGGTGCATATGTGATATTTGATGTGAAGTAGTCCTTTTTTTGTGGTCTCAGGTAAGAGTTTCGTGATAGAGCATCAGAAGGGAAGAATACTGTGTCCTCCCCTGGACTATCACACAGTAAAAGTGCATTTTCGTAACTTTAAATCATTATTTTGTGGTGTGTGAGAGAGAGAGAGATGGTTTTTTTTATTGTTATGTGTAGCTGAATCTAATTGTACCTCATTAAGCAAAATGAGTGGGTCCTCAAAAGAAATACTCAGTCTCCATATACAAAATTACATCTTTTTTTAACCTTTATTATATTTTCTAGGTTAAAATATTTTCATTTTGGGTGGACGTGGTGGCTCACACCTGTAACGCTAGCACTCTGGGAGTCTGAGATGGGTGGATTGCTTGAGCTCAGGAGTTCAAGAGCAGCTTGAGCAAGCGTGAGACCCCCGTTTCTACTAAAATCAGGAAAAAAACCAAACAACAACAACCAAAAAATGTGCCAGGTGTTGTGGCAGGAGCTTGTTGTCTCAGCTACTCAGCTACTAAGGCAAAAGAGTCTCCTGAGCCCAAGAGTATGAGGTTGCCGTGATCGCCAATGTTACCACGGCGTTCTATTTCAGGGCAACGGAATGAGACTCTGCCCCTCACAAAACAAAACAAAATAAAACAAGGCGAACTTTCTTTTATGAAATGTTTTATTTAATAGATGTTAGGTTTTTGTTTATATAATTTGAAGAATAAAAAGTTGGAAAACTTGTGAACTTTTGAAAATGTATATATTTATAGTTTACTAAAATGAAAAAAATCTGAAGACATCAATTGAGGTTATTTTTCATTTGCCAGCCGCTCCAGATCAAAAAGATATTTAGAACTTGCAAATGAATTCATTAAGATTCTAAATTAAAGTCATTTGAAGCAATTGCTTTGTTTATTCATTCTTGCATCATTACCTTATTAACTGAACCCCTCAATAATGTAGAAAATATATTTTGTTTTATTTTATGCAAAATTTAATGTCTGGACTTGTATTATTATTTATGTTGATGATATTGATTATGTTTAAAAGTCACATCATGAATTACAGGTCAATGGCTTATTAATTACTAGCAATTTAAAATATAACGGTAAATAAAATAAATAGGATGACAATGGTCTAGATATTTGTAAACAGCAATAAATGTGTTCATACTTTGTTAGTCAAAGTAAATCAATTTGTTTTTGGAGCAAATTAAGTTGCCATTATAAAAATACAAATGCTGACAATATTTGAATCAAATACTGGTGAGTGTTTGCTCCCTGTTGGTAACTCAAGCATTTTGTGACCTCTTTTCTTTATGCTGACCACTCGCTAGTCGTTAAGTATCTTTATACACATGCATATGAAGTTATCTTTATGTGTGTGCAAACACTCTTATGAATGCAGTATTTAAAAAGTATTTTCCATGGTCAAATTGTTTAACTTTGTTAGACATTTTGGCTTCTAGAAAAACCTTCAAAATTTGCAGATTTAAGGCAACATAGTGTTAAACAAGCGTGTGGATTGATCACTGTAGATGTTGTATCTTTTAATTACATTTTGGTTTTATTTCTTTCTAAGAAAAATGAGAAAACTGACTAAAATAAATTTAGAATCTTAATTGATATTTTGTTCTGTTTTAGACAGGATCTTCTAATATCAAGTTATTTACTTATTTTTAAAAATTATAATGTTCTATAAACATTGACTATATTAGGATTTGAGTATATTAATTGGCAGTAATAAAATATTACCTATGACTTATAGTTACCTGTTTAAAATGAATTTATCTACTTATATTTATTATCAGCTTAAAAGATTTACCAACATTACCTTTCTATTAGGCTACTTAACATTGAGGGGAAGCTTGGCTCTGCTAATGTTCACATTATGTAATTCACGTAGAATTCAAGAGTTTTAAAATTGAACAATATGCCTGTGGGTTCTTACTCTCAAATTTTAAGTATGTCTACAATTATGATATTTTTATGAGATTTATGCTGTTTCAACCCAACATGATATTTAATTTTATTCTTTGTAATCTGGTGCATTTGCTTGTTTAGCTACTTGCATTGAATGTAAAGAATATATTGTCTCAGATGGCTGTAAAGGTCCTTTATACATTTAACGCAAACCTGGCTCAGCTTTAGCAGTATGTATTTTAGTTTCTTTATGTTTACACCTGCAAAATCTCTTCTAATAACTGTAATTACGTAGGTGTCTCTTGTAACTCTTATTTTACAAAGAATATGTACTATATTTAGCAGATAGCATCAATGACTTCAACATAATTTTTCTATTATTCTTATGATCTGTCTTACACACTTTTCAGACACCTGGCTAGTGTTTTTCAATCTTCAAATGACCATTGTACTTTTCTGGGGCCAAGGGAGCAAGGCATTTCTAAACAACTGCATTTCCATTATACCAAAAAATATCCTTTCAGGGGATTATAAAAGCTGTAATTTCATCTCAGGATTCCTGTGACTAAACTGCTTGAGTTTGCTCCTACAATTTATGACATTACATGCACTCTCACAGGAATTATAGACTTCTACCACCCCCTTGAGATATATTGTTGTTCTTTGTTTTCTGTGTTTATGTCTAAAAAGATTCTGCAACTGGCAGTTGGTGGAAGAACACGTCATAAAGTTACCATTTCAATGATCTTTAACAATTTAAAAACAAGTGTATCTTAACAAAAATGCCTAGATCCACAGCAGTTCCTGTGGACTAAAGTCTTCAAAACTGGCAAAGTTCTAATAGGCATCTCAGCATTCTTGACCCTGCCTTTCAAATTTATATCTTAGTGGAACATACTGGTTAATAACTTTAAGAAAAACAAAATACTATACTTTGCCATTAAGTATGTTTCTTTTTCAAATTATGTTAATGAATGTGTATGTGTACAGATAGATATAAAATTATATTTTAGATTTTTTTCTCTGAATATGTTGGCTTGTTTTCTGCCTAAAGAGTTCTAAGTCCAGGACAGTGACATCAGTTGATACCTTTACAGAGTTAGGTACGTCATTTCAGAGTTTTCATGCCAAATAACATAATAAGCCAGAGGTTCTTAACGTCAGTTTGGACTGGATAACTCTTTGTCCTGTGGGGAATGTCCTATACCTTGTGGGGGAGGGGGTTGGCTGTGTCCTTGGCCCCGCCTACTGGGTTGCAGTAATGCACTTCAATTGTGGCCACCCAGTGAACCTCCAGACATCGTCATTGTGTCTTGGGGAACAAAATCATTTCCAGTTGAGCATCATTATAAAAAATACATTCAACTTTATTGAAAAGGTTGACATCAATCATTTATTTAAAACTTAAAAATGAATCTCCTCAGAATTCTATTTTTGAGAGCACATCAAATATGGTGGGGACAAAAGCATAGAATAATAAGACTCTCTTCACAGCACATAAATAATCAGTTTCAAATACCAGCTATTTATACATTAGTAAGGACCATGTAGGACTGTGGGTGCAGGATACAGTCTATCCTGAGGAGGGAAAAACTAGCTCACAAACTAGCTAAAATGGATGATAATTTTGGACAGTGATTTCCAATCCTTTGATTACAAATTTCACATACACTTATTGCATTACATTGTAGGAAAGAATTCCTATGCTCTCTAACCATTTTTGCCTAATTCCTATGCCTTTAATACATACGTGCACGTTTCATATTTTAGAAATCAGAGGTTATAAGCTTGTGTGCTACTAAAAACACATATTTTTGCATAATGACTATCTAATGTATCTATCTGCATATGTACATATAAGCATAAACACATACACATATGCACACATTAATGAGCAGAACTTTGACACATGTACAATTAAGGACAACTCGTAAATTGTTCTATGATTATTAGTTGTATACAGTATTTTAAGGAGTATTATTGAAAACATTATTTTTGTCTTCTGTATTCTCAGAGATGCTAAAAATACAAACATATAATGTCTCATTATGGGAACAGCCATGATTAATTCATATCTTTTCTATTGCAAAAGAAGTTTTCATGTTCTAAAATTAGGAATCACTATCATTGTATAAGTAAACTTAAGTTTTAGTTTCTGCATTGCTAATTAAATGAGTCATATTAATAAAACTAGTAAATTAATATTCCTGAAATATAATATCCTTATATGTGAACTCAAAAGAAATTAATATTAGAATTTTCAGCTTATATTGCAGATATTTGATTCATTTAATTCTCACTGTAAACATTTTCATAAGGCAAATTTTAATTGAATATATATTATTTGTCAATTTCTGAACTAGGTGTTATAAAATTGAATAAGAGAAACATCTTTTGAATAACCTTTTGAAGTAGTTAGGTGGTGTTAAAATTTATTAATGCTGATGTATTTGGCATTTCTTGCTTCTTATTCCTAACAACACCCCACGTGTCCTTTGGGGAACTTTGCCTCTAGCATCATGTACTAGCTTTACAGTTTGGGAATGGCCTCCACTTTTTTTGACCCAAAAAAGCTTGAAATTTTTGATCAATGGTTAACAAAAAGGTGTGCCCTCTCACTTTCTCTTTCTGGATCTGGATCAGAAATCACATGCGTGGCCTGAAGATTGTTGATGACTACCTCGTGATACCAAAAGATGCCAAGAGAAAAGGGACTGTAGTGAAACTAATCCTCAATGCCATTATTGAATCACCAGAGAGACAGAGTCTGAAGCTGGCCCTACGTCTATTTCCCATTACATAAACCAATACATTTTCTTATTTTTAATTTCAAGTATGTTGATTTTCTACTACATGCCGCATCAAAAGCCTAAACTTACATAAAAAGCACTATCCATAATGCATAAGTATGAATGAACAAAGATAAAGTCTACTAGTATCACGTGTGTATATGACTATGCTGAGATTAACACCCACGTCCATTTGACTTTTAAAATTTGACTATTAAGAATGTGATTCCCAGAAATGTGCAAAGCACTATAAAATTTTAAGTGGTAAAATAATCTCAAATGTTTAGTCTCTGAGTCTGAGAAATGGCTACAAGATGTATTCATGCTACTGGGGAATATGCCCAAGGAACCAGCAGGTCCCTCGATAATGGTTGCTCTGGAAATGGGATATGGGATCCTGTCTTGAATTGTTTTTTTGCCATAATAGTTCTAAAATTAATGCTTGAACATAGTGGGCACTTACTACATTTGATTTACATTATATTGAGAATTATATTGTTTTAACTTGGCTAAATTATGTTTTATGAATGACTTCTCCTTGCATTAAAAACACATTGTGGACAGTGAAATATGATTAAGCAAAACAGAATATATATATATATATATATATTTCTGTATTCTTTTCCCTTCCTGTTCTGCTCTTGCTTTCTTTCAGCACGTTCCCATCCCCCTTCTGAGATCCACAGACAATAGGTAGAAACACACCCATCTATCATTAAAAGGACCATATAAGAGCCCTTGCAAAAAAAATGTGTCCTCTCTCAACTGTAGTACACAGGCTTGTAGATCTTGTAGATTTCATGATTTCTGAAAATTACTCTGAATTTCAACTTATGAGCTAATATGTCCCCCATACAACAATTTAATCTTTTTGAAGTGTGGACTTCCACTTCCTTTTGAAAATCCATTTGAGAGCTACATCCAAGCACGTTATTACATACATTTTTCCTTTGGATTATTTTCAACTACAAAATTTCCCTTTCACCAGCCTCTTCAATTTGTACCATCCCAAACTCTCACAGGGATTGTTGTGTCTTCCTTTCAATTTTATTAAGATCATCAATGTTTTACTCCCTTTCTGGAGTGTTTTCTTACCAGTTCTATCTATATCCACTACTTAAAATGCAATTTCTCCTGTATTCTGATACTTCGCTCTCTTGCTATTTCACTTAGTTCCTCACTGAGTGACAATTTTGGAAAAGCTTCCATGTCTGCTTTTTTGCTCCTGTATTCGAGGTGGTTCCTTTTCTGACCTTTCTCTGCATTCCCATCGATTTCTGGGGAGTTTTTAACATTATATCCTGTCCTATCTATGACTTAGCTTCCATTTTAAGATTTTCTCCTATTCCCTAGTAATTGGTTCTTTAATGTGAATTTATGACTAATTACTTTTTTGTGCCCTGAGCAGAAAATATTCATCTACATATATATTAAAATATTAGTATATGTTGTGATGATGTGAGAAGTTGCATCCTCAAATGCTAAAGTGTTCATTAACTAAACTCGTTAGAATAATTGCCAACAACTTTTCTTTATAAAATGTATTATTTTAAGACATAAACCAATAAGGTAGCTTGTGGAATACCTTATTCCACAGCTAGGCAGAGACAGAAGTGACATGGTGGCTTAAAATGGGTAGAGATCAGTTTGTGTTAAAATTGCCTTTGTGTTGAAATTGACTTCTTAGTCTGGCCTGTCAAAGTTTTCAGATTCAGCTTCACTAACAATCCAAGCCAAGAAAAGCCAAACTAGGTAGAAGAAGGGAGCAGAGGTTCATGGTTCATTCCTGAGCGTGGAACGTTGGTAGATCTGGTCAATAGGTCTAGGTTCAAAATTAGAGTTCTGTTTATATCAGCTATCGGACTGTGAACAAAGTGAAATCTCTGCACCTCACTTTCCACTTTTGATGGGTGAGAATTATGTTTTGTTTTTCCTTCTAGAGATAGAGGTATTACAAAATAACGAAGTAGGATGTTACAACAATGAATGTCACCTGGTAGATTTCGTGATTCTTACTACTCGTTACTTCCATTTCCCACCATCTTTCCGTTATTGCTGATTCGTGTCTACAATAGTAAGCTTTCTATACTGCTAATGTTTTATGTGCCTTTTGTGGTTATAACCCACTGGGTACTTACATAAACAGCATCTGGTAAATGTTCTGTGTGATATCTGCTGTATGTAGATTCATGATTTCACTAACTTTTCCCCCTAAGTTCCTGCTTCACTGTTTCCTTGAGAAGTTTGACTCTATATTCTGTCTAATTTGGGTCCAGGAGATAGAAACTGAAGGCCAGATCCTATGCCTGGTTTCCAAAACACTTAAGTGGACTGCTGTCTTGTTCTATGAAAGCCTGTCTCAGCTAAAATCTGGTAGATTTATTATCATTCTCTGCTGGCCATGCTAGCCTCCAAAGTACAAAGTCATTGTGCTTTTTGAATACTGATATTGAAATAGATTTTTCTATTCCTTACTGAGAATAGAGATGTGAACTCCTGGATTAAATGGTGCCCTACTTTCCTTCTTTCCTGCTCAGAACATCCAGCATGACCTCTGTGTGGGTTTGTACTGCCTGTATCTGACAAGCATGGAGAATCCTTTCTTTCTTTTCTTTATTTTGTTCAGACAGGTTTTTGAAATTCCAAGTGACCATTAAATCACTGTTTACAACATGACATTCATGTCCCAAATGTTCTCAGTGCTGTCATACTGACCGCATTGGAAGTTACAGGTTTAAAGACAAACACAGAAAAGTTGAGACATCAATGCATCCTCTGGGACATTAATTCTTATATTAGCATTCTATCAGGAGATACTTCGGCAGGAAAACACTCCACCTGTCCACAAGCTAATGTGTGACTCACCTCCTCACCTCTCTTTTATGCATCTTCAGTGAAAGTTTGATATCACAGATTGGTCATATATTTTCTTGATCCATTTAACAAAAAATGCATATGCACTTCAGATGAGACACATAATGAAAGCTTACACCTTGGGTGGCGCCTGTGGCTCAGTGAGTATGGCGCCGGCCCCACATACCAAGGGTGGCGGGTTCAAACCCAGCCCCAGCCAAACTGCAACCAAAAAAAAAATAGCCGGGCGTTGTGGCGGGCGCCTGTAGTCCCAGCTGCTCGGGAGGCTGAGGAAAGAGAATCACATAAGCCCAAGAGCTGGAATTTGCTGTGAGCCGTGTGACGCCACGGCACTCTACTTAGGGCAGTAAAGTGAGACTCTGTCTCTACAAAAAAAAAAAAAAGAAAGAAAGAAAAAGAAAGCTTACACCTTTCCACAAACGTCTCCAAAAATCTTTTGACTCTGGCAATAAATGTCTTGATTGTCTCCGAGGACATTTTCCGGCTCTATAATATAATTCTGTCACAGCTCTGCAGATTTTTGAAAGTGGCGTACTTGACATAACATTTCTAACACAGCTAAACAGTAAGCTCAGATTCAAAGTGCAGAGCGACTATTTCTGTGTCCATCTGTATTTGTCATTTCCCATCAAAGGAGAAATCTGTGAATATATTCTACTTTGGTTCCATTATTTGCACACATAATGAGTGCCCAAAAGCTTTCCTCAAAGATATTTTATTTTAGACTGTCCCTGTTTCCCCAATGAGATAACACATTGGAGACCCTGCTGTGTTTTAACAACTTTTTTTAAAACCAGACTTAAACATGAAGCCTAAAATTTTAAAGGTCTGTTAAAATTCCCCTTTGAGCCGTAACCTCCCATGCTGTTTCCGACTTCTGTTGGAGCTGCTCGGCACCCCCTCTTCCCACCCTTCTCTGCTCATCTTGGGTTCCATTTCCTCTCTCACCTCCCATGGCCCCTGACCATATGTAGAAGAAGCAGAGATTCCTTCATCCAAAGCAATTCTTCACTAAAAGACTATAATATATGTTTATGAAGCCCTACTAACTGCTTTCTCCTACCTAGGCTGAGTCTGTGGGGAGACATGATGAAGCTACATGATTGTAGGCCAGAAGCTGAGATCTCTGATTTCCATAGGGTATAAAAAGTTTAATATGGATATGTAAGAAATCCAGTTTGAGGAGGCTGGCATGATCATCGGGGACCGATGATAATTGCATGTTATGACATGGAGTCCAGGCATGGGATCTGGCCTCCAGTGTCTCTCTATTTGACAGAAAATTTTACACTATTTACACACAAATCCAACATCAGGAGGAGAAATAGTAGTTAGTAGGGTTTCATAAATATATGTCATAACAGATTGAGAATAATCATTGCTTTAGCGGTGGAGACACTCTAATCCAAAATGCTATGACTGACCATGGATGGAATCTGTGCTTGAAAGGGAGGAATTCCCATGTGCTGGATAGAAGCTAGGCAGGAAGGTGGGATAAAACTTCTCAGGGAAACTGTGAAGAGAGGACTAGGAAGAAATAACAGATCATATTAATTATCTGTTGATGTTTGGTATCTAAATTAATATCATGAATTATATGTGTTCAATGAAGTATTAGTGAATAAAATTAGACCAGTTTATTCTATTTTATATCCATGACATCCAATTCCAACTTCATTCTCTGCTGCTCATAAATGGCTTTTAGTAATAGCTAGTTCGTTGCTAAACATATTCTAAAAGAATTACTACTCTCTTTAAGTATTGGACCTTTTACTTGTCCTCTACATTTTCAACATACAATCTTGTCACTATTGTGATTTTTAGCAAAAATAGTAAAGCTATTGTATCCATATATAATTAAATTCTCACTAAACTTGAGGTCTATGTGAGATTTTGGAGATACAGAGTTGAGTAAGTGGCATTCTTTGTCATGAAGGTATTCAGAAATAATCCATAGATAATTTATAGTATAATGTAATAAATTCACTAATATTTATTTTATTTAAAATTAATATGAGGATATAAATTTTTAGGTTACATTGTTCTCACTTCCAGAGTAAAGTTCCAGTTGTAAAAGAAACTCTCAGCCAAGGAGCGTGTTATATACCCTCACCCTGTGCATATTAGTTGAGGCATCAATATAATTTTAAAAAACTGTGTAACAACATCATTATAGTAAAAGTGACTACTCATATCTGCATGAGAATGGGAAATCAAGGGTCATGATAAATCTCCTGTTTTGGATCTTAAAGTTAGAGTTACCCATATGGTTGGAGTCGGGTAGAGTTACCGTCTTGAAAAGACAGGTGTATTTTTGTGCTCTGACCTCTCATTTGTTCACTTCATTCCCTTGTGTGCTGGATCTTTCATCATCTTGATTCTGCTTTGACTTTTATACTCCCCCTTCATACACCATAAACTTATTTATTGAACAAATATTTACTGAGCATCTTATTATGTCGGTACCAAGGTCTGGGTACTTTGTGGTCTTTCTGTGTAGGATCGACACAATCCTCCCCTTCTTATTCAGTTTAGCAGCTCTAGTTACGATGGGAAATTAAAAAGAAAAAATACACAATGATCATGACAATAACAGAAATGAGAAAACACATGGAGTTTTGAAATATATAAAAGTGAGGCAAAGAGTCAGGAAAATTACTTTCAAGGATAAGATACAGACACTAAGGCCTAAGCAATGTCCCATGTACTACATTAATGACTTTGGACTTGATCCTATGTAAGGATGATAACATAAATGTCCTTATCAGATTTGAACACTTTGAAGATAACGATGGCTGCACTTTAGAGAATTGATTGAACAGGCTCGAGAATGGATGCAAAAAGACCAGGCAAGAAATTGCTATAGCTAATGAGGCAAGGATTGCGGCATTTGATGATATAGCTGTTGGAGGCCGTATACCTGCATATGTAGCATGCTTAAATTCTTGCAATTCGAAGACTATCTTTCCTCTATTCTGCTAGTCTCTCAAATTAGAATACTCTTTACTTTCTCACCATCAAATTTCTTTGAAAAAATAGTTTATATAGTTTACTATAGTTTAATAGTTTACTCCCTCCTTTTTCTCATCACCCACTTCTTAGTAACCTCTTCTAGTCTTGCTTTCCTACCAAAATTAAGTTCATTATAACAGTAAATTGCCACAATGAAGACCACACAAGGGTTGCATGAGAAGGGTGCTGTAGTATACAGATGTTTTTGGTTCTCTTGCTGAAGGTCTCTCATCTTAAACTGAAATATATATCTCATTCTAAACAGTCTTTTCTTCTCACTACTCCAAGGAAGCCATTCTTGTCAATATCAACCAACCACCTGGGTTGCCAAACTTAATGGCTTTTCTTCCTCAGTAATAGTTCAATCTCAGACTCTGTTTCAGGCTATTTACCTCCCCTTAGACTAAACCTCTAAGTATTTGGTTTTATGCAAGGTTTTGGCAACAAGGCAACTTCTCTCTATTTGCATTATTGACTTTGTTAATTATAGCTTGGTTATAAATACACTTGGAACTGATATCTATCAAATTTATAATCTCTTGTCCTTATTGCTCCCCTAAGCCCTAGTCTTATATCTCTAACAACCAATTGGACATCACTACTCAGATTTTTAACAGAAATATCAAGATAATCTAAACGCCCAAATAATTATCAAATATCCCCGAAATCTGTCTTATTACCGTATTTCTCTTGTGATTATAACGTCATACACACAGTTTAAGCAAATCTTCTTGATTACTCTTTATCATTTCTCAAATTCAGTCTCAGAAATATTTCTACAACTTTTCCACTTCTCTCCATTTCCATTGTCTGCCCCAAAGTCCAAACTATATTATTATCTTTTATATGGACAACTGTAATTGCCTTCCAAATAATCTGCCTCTTTTTACTCTCTCCCAGAAGCTCAGCCTACGCATAGCATCCTGAGGAATCATTTAAAGACTTAAGCATATTACTTGGTCACTTCACCCTCAGTGACTTTTCTTTATACTAAGAACAGTCCAAACTCTCCACCAAAGCCTCTAAGTTGAGTTGGCCCTACTTCTCTGATCTCATATCCAACCCTTCTCTCCTTTCTCCCATTGTTCTAAAATAACTGTACCCTTTTTCTTTAAAAATACCCAACTAATCCACCTCTGGGCATTTATACTGGGTATTTCCTCTTTCTGTATACCTTTTCCATTCATTCTAGTTATGGCTTATTCCATTTCCTTATTTAGATTTTAAACGATCCACCTAAACATCTTTCCTAATCATCTTGTGTAAACCAGAATACTTACTCTACTCAAGGACTTTGAACTTCAATTATTTTATGAACATCCACTACCAAGTGATATAGTTTATTTTACTTGAATACATAAAAAGTTTCTACACCAGCCACTATCAGCCTGAAGGTACTATATATGTAAAGCAAATTAAGTCAAGAATCTTCTCTCTCTTACTTCTTTCTAGTAACTAAAAAAGTAGTACCTGGTTCACAGTAGGAACTCAATTTAGATTTGTTTTGTCAATGAATGAAAGAGTACCGCTCCATCTTCTTTAGTACATCTAAAGCTCCTTGAGAATTAGAATGAGTATATGCTTAAAATGGCACCTGGTATTTGGTAGATTCTTAAAAAATTAAAATGAATAAATTAATGAAGTAATTATACAGAGTAATAGAAAGCTTCTTTAAGAGGGAAATATTTGAGTCGTTTCCGAGAGGATAATAGCATTTCACTGAAAGAGTGTAGAAAAAGATACTCCCAAAGGAAAAAATAACAAATAATAACAGGCCTGAAGATAAGAAAGAAAATCATCTTGGGGGATAATTAAGGCATTAAGAGTGCTTGATGAATTGTGATAAATATCTCATCCTTAATTTAAATAGGTTCTCTTTTTTGTAGACTGTGATGGCCTTAGGAAGTAGAATCTTTGAGAAATAATTAGATTGTAAGTGTGGAGCCATCATGGATGGGAGTAGTGCCCTAATAAGAGAGACCCCAAAGAGCTGTCTGGCTCTCTTTCTGCTACACAAGAGTAACTGACCTGAAACCTCCAACCTCAAGGATTATGAGAAATAAACTTGTTTATCATATAAGACAGTCAGCTTGTGGTACTTTGTTATAGAAACCTGAATTAATTAAGGTGTATTTTTTTATCTTAGCGAGTTTTTAACTCTCTTATTCATCTGCTGTTATATAAGCTTTCTTTTTTAAATTAAAAAAATTAATTGTCATGAATAATTATCCATATGTGTGGGAGTATAGAAATATTTTGGTACATGTATGCAAAGTATAATGATCAAATCAGGGCAATTAGTATATTCATCATCTTAAAAATTTATCACTTCTTTGTATTGGGAACATGCAAAATCCTCTCTTATAGCTGTTCTAAAATATATAATGAATCAGTGTTAACTATAGTCACCCTATAGAACACTAGAACTTATTGCTCCTACCCAACAGTGCCCCATCCTTCCTTCTGCCTTCCTTTTTTATCCCCTAATAACCATAGTTCTCCTCTCTATTTAGAAACAGAAGATTCCCAGCAGTCCACATTCCCACTACGGACGCCTGCTCTTAGCTAAATAAGACAGCATTGTGAAGTCTACTGCTGAAATGGATAGACTCATTATTGTCTACTCTAACTTACAAACACCCATTTTAAAAATCTTTCCCAGCCCCCAGTCTGTTTTGGTTCAAACGTATATAACTTGGTATCACCAGACCAATGACCTGAACACAAAATTCTGGTCATGCACTTCCCCACACCCAGCTGAAAAATCTTTGATAATTTCACATTGCTAGCTCAAAACATTTCCAAATCCTTTCTCCACTAGAGGCTCTCCAAGAGCTCTTGCCAAGCTGTTTTTCCAGACTTTCTGCCTATGCCGATGATTCCCTGTGCATTTCTAGATACATCATTTTCCAAAGTGATGTCTCTGCTATGTTTCTCCCTGTGTATAATAGACTTCCCACCATCTCTGAGTCTACAAAACCTCCAAGTTTCATATGCGAAGATCAAGATGCAATCTCTGAACCAGGCAGAAATAGTCCTCCTTCACTTAACTCTCCTAAATGGGCAAGTGGTTTCAACTTACAGTACTCTTTCAGTGAACTAGCCTTCAGTTTTCTATTTTATCTGGGTTCCTTATCTTAGTGCATATAACATTATTATTTACAATGTAGCTTTTGTTTCCTCATAAGTACTCAATTGACAATAAAAAGGAAATTATATAAATATATGTGCTACCTCTAAAGCAAAGCAATAACAGCAAACATGAATATGTAAACTGGCCAAAAATACTGTGGACACAGGTATGGAAAAGAAAAGAAAGAGAAGAATTGGAACCTTGCTTCTCAAGCTCTTACTATATGCCATTACCATAATCAATGTTTTATCTACAGTTCTGAGAAAAACTCACTAAAGTACGCACTCTTAAAATACTCATTTTTTTAAACACAGAAAAATAAGACCGCAAGTGTCTAAGTAACATTAAACAGGAGATTGCCATAGCCAAGAGTTAGACCAATTTCTGTCTACTTTCAAAACAAGAGTACTTACCCAAAACACTGAAAATTTAATCAGATTCCTCATACACTAGAAATTAAAATCTCTAAAGTCCAGGTATTTTTATATTTACTATTAGAGTAGAATCTTGACTAGAAGATGAGTCTTCCACATTCCAGGATCAAGTGGCTTCCCTTATAGTTAACTGACTGCATTTTATATTTCTCATTGTTTTCTAAACTGCAGTCACATCAAAGTGTCATTCTTCATGATTCAATGCAACATCCATTTATCAACGTACAAAGCTTTTTTTTTATTACCTAAGAAATACAGTTGTACCTGAGAACAATAGCAATGATCCAAGAAGTCTATTTTTCCAATACTAATTTTATATGTAAGGTAGATATTAAGTGTTCCACACCAATCTATGACATACCTGAGTATTATTGAACAAACATCTGCTCTGATTTTGGCTTGAATAATGACAGTTGATATGAAAAATATGTCAGCACTCTTGTCATCATAATGACTAGAATGCTTAATTAACCTGAGCCTGCTGTTGATAACACAAAATGCTTCTTCTCCGGGAATGAAAGTCATATGGTCAATTATGGGTATTTCACTTTGGATGAAATTCTGAGAAGCCAGTATGTCACTGAGCGGAGGATGACACTCTTAGGAGAGAAGTTACCAAAAATGGAACGGACTCCCCATGTGAAAAATACCTGATGGGACAGACAAGCTCTGGTTCCCCTGTTTCTGTTTGAAGAACTGAAGTATCTGAGCATATTCAGGCCATGCTTACCCTGAACTCCTCCTGTGCTTTGCTGTGGCCCTCATTCCAAATAAAACTAGCTGGATGTTTGGAGAACACTTAGAGATCTAAAAATAGACCTGCCATTCGATCCTACCATTCCTCTACTAGGTATATACCCAGAAGACCAAAAATCACAGTATCAGAAAGATATTTGTACCAGAATGTTTATTGCAGCCCAATTTATAATTGCTAAGTCATGGAAGAAGCCCAAGTGCCCATCAACCCACGAATGGATTAATAAATTGTGGTATATGTACCCCATGGACTATTATGCAGCCTTAAAGAAAGATGGAGACTTTACCTCTTTTATGTTTACATGGATGGAGCTGGAACATATTCTTCTTAGCAAAGTATCTCAAGAATGGAAGAAAATGTATCCAATGTACTCATCCCTACTATGAAACTAATTTATAGCTTTCACATGAAAGCTATAACCCAATTATAACCTAAGAATATTGGGGAAGAAGAAAGGGAGGGGACGGGAGGGGAGGGGATGGGCTGAGGAAGGGTAATTTGTGGGAGCACACCTACGGTGCATCTTACAAGGGTACATATGAAACTTACTAAATGTAGAATATAAATGTCTTAACACAATAACTAAGAAAATGCCAGGAAGGCTATGTTAACCAGTGTGATTAAAATATGTCAAATGGTATATAAAACCAGTGTATGGTGCCCCATGATTGCGTTAATGTACACAGCTATGATTTAATAAAAAATAAATAAATAAATAAATAAAACTAGCCTCAGTAGTGATTATAAGGAAGCCTGGTCTTGAGTTCAATGCGGAGCACCTGATGGTTGGTTTCCTGTGCAACATTTTCAATAAGCAATAAGCAAAACCTTTAAAAAGATTTTTTAAAAGGGAAAATTTCCCATAAAAGTCTCTGTCTACCAACCTGCTATCTCTTTTCTCTTTGACAGCTTTTTTTTAATGTATCAAAGATTTAATGTTGTTTAATCTGCAACCTGGCTATTGCCATCATTTAACTATTATTTATTCTCCAATATGCAAATGATATAAAAATAGAATAGCCCATGGACAACAGTGTTAAGATATTGCAGATATTTTGCTCAATGACATTTGAATGTTATTTTTGCAAATTATTGAATTTAATAGGATAAGGGTTTATCATAGCTGTTTTTAGAGATGAAGAGAGCAAAATTCAGGGAGGGTAAGTAACTTGTCTAATGGTCACACAAGTACAATGTGCATCAGAGAAGCCTGGGCTCCAATTTAAGTCTGTCAATCTCCAAAGCCGGGAGATGCTCTGAAATATTGCTGTGTGTGCTATTGCCTTTACAGAGCCTGGAAAATTTAAATTATAGTGATTCTTGGATTTCCACCAGAAACCCAACTTCATATCTATCAACTGAACTGTTTGCTTACACATTTCCATACAAATGTGCTTTTAACCCATTTTCCAAACCTAAAGTTGCCAGATTTAACAATGTTAAATCTTTAAAAAGTCAGGATGCCTGGTTAAATTTTAATTGCAAATAGACAATGAATACTTTTTTATTATAAGTATGCCCTAAACCCAATGGTAATAATGGACATTCATAGGGTTGTTGTCACATAATATTTGGTACATACTTATACTAAAAAGTATAAGTATGCTTAGCCGGGCGTTGTGGTGGGCGCCTGTAGTCCCAGCTACTCGGGAGGCTGAGGCAAGAGAATCGCTTAAGCCCAAGAGTTAGAGGTTGCTGTGAGCCATGTGACGCCACGGCACTCTACCCGAGGGCGGTACAGTAAGACTCTGTCTCTACAAAAAAAAAAAAAAAAAAGTATTCATTGCTTATCTGAGTTGAAAATGTTACTGGATGTCTTGCAATCGGTCTGCTAATCCTACTCACACCATTTCTTTTGGGTCTTTGGGGTCTTTCCTGGTCCTTTTGGCTGTTGCCTCTTTCTCTGCTTCCTCTGGTCTACCCATAACAATTCTTTCTTTCTTTGTTACCAAACAAAGAATTTTCTTTCCCATGAAGGTTACTTCAACTCTTATGGCTATAATGGTCTCAACTTCATCTTATCTTTTCCTTGGGTACGTTATTGTCTATTTTGAACACAAAACAAAACAAAGCAAAACCCTGGCATTGCAAGGCTTGTGTGTTGCTACAACTTGAAAAAATGCTCAAGGTCAAAGGGATACCATTTTACAAAGAAGGGCTGGCCATCACTGATGTCTGCACAGAATTTGGGGTCACATTGCCGCAATTTGTTCAATTATGTCTGGACTCCAGTTTGAATTCATGCAGCTGTTCACAAAACACCTACAAATAGGTATGAAAGTATAGAATGTAAATGTTATTAATTTATGACTAGAAGTAACTGGCTACTCACTTTCTCTAAGAAGCTCCTTTCTTTCTGGATACTGAACCTCACTAAGGGGACATGTTTTCTTTAACTGAAAGTGTATGGGTGATAAAGGAGTGTGATGAAATGAAAAAGTAGCATTTTTAAATTTTCTATTTTTAATCTGAGTTTAATAAGTACTGATCTGGCATTTATTGTGAATTTAAAGAGTAGAGATAATGCATAGAACATACTAAGTTTCGTTAATGTAAGTATTAATGTTTGTTAAAGAGAAGAGTAATAATAATTTATAAGATTGATTGGGGTGGAGCCAGGTTGGTGGAGCCAACCTTTTGGCTTTTCTGCACCATATTGGAAGAAGAAGAGTTGTCTTGGCAACACATTCAATACCCAAACACTAAAGAAAGGTGATGACAAAAAAAAAAAAAAAAGAAAGAAAGAAAGAAAGAAAAACAAAGGTCCATGCATAATTTTTGTGATATCCACCACCACAGATAAGCAAAAAGGTCCAATTATAATCTGCATGGGGCCCGCAGGATGCAGGCTGTGCACCTCTACCAAAGCATTAGGAATTGTATAAACTCATTTTCCTAAAATCAGTAATTGTAATTCTCTCAAATAAAGAATCGTATTTTTTTTTTTTTTATAAATGTGACATCTTTGTTTCTGAGTTAGAGCTCCTTCTTACGTATTGAGTGATGGAGAAAACTTTACCAACGTTTGTGTGACTCGTCTTACCAACTCCTCTTTTCTGTACTTCTGTTCTCTTTGTATCAAAAAAAGTACAACAGTTTTTAAAAGAATAAACACATTAAATCACCTCTATGTTAATTATATAAACAAACCGGAAGTACACCAAATCCATTCTTCTCTTTACTTTAACTTTCCATGTATTTTCATTGGTTTATTGGCTTATTGGTTTCATGGCGATTTACAGGGTACCATATTTCAGAGTACTGTAGTACCGGCTGCAGTACTCAAGATTATAGCGACCCCCAAACACCCCATGGAGTTTTCTGTGGTGAATCTGCTGTTTATTTTCTTGTGCAGCTTTTGACAAAGCACTTGGCCTCTCACTTACTTCCCTTGTAAAATAGGAACAGCAAAAATTAATAGAGCTCTTACGATGATCTAAGAATAAATTTAAACATAAAACACTTCTGCAAATCCAAGGCAGACTGAAACTACTTGAGACAGGTAACTCTACTTGAGATTGAAGTGGTATTTGGTAGCCCTTTCAGCTGGGGCTTCTTTCTCTGCCCTCTCTGCTCTCCGTGACATATTTTTGCCCTCCCAATTCACAACTGTTTCCTATGGCCGCTCTAACAGATCACACACACTTAGCAGTTAAAACAGCACATATTTATTATTTGGTGGTTCTAGAGGTCAGAAGTCTAAAACGAGTCTCCTTGGACTAAACTCAAGTAATCAACACGACCTTTTATTTACAGTTTCTTGAGGCCACCAGCATTCCTCAGCTCATGGCCCCTGCTCAGTCCTCAGAACAGCAAGGTGGTGCGCAGTTGACCTTTTTTCTACAGTCATGACAGCCTTGACTTTTCTGCTTCTCTCTTTCACTTGCAAGAAACCTTGTGATTACATTGGGCCTAATCACATGATTCAGGTTAATTTCTTTATTTAAGGTCCTCTGATTAGCATTCTTAAATCCATTTGTAACCTTAATTTCCCTTTGTCATATAATCTAATGTATTTATAGGACTATAAAAATGTGCAGAGTTTCCAAATAATGATTCTGTCGACCACCGTACCCCATGAAGATAATTTTTAGAGTGACACCTTAGTATCCTTCCCATAGTGAATTGATATAGATATAGATATAGCCCATACATATAATTATATTATATCTCATTTTTTTGAAGCCCAGAGTATCAATGAAAATATCTAAAAATGAGGAGTTCTCTTTAGTTAAAATCAGCAGTCATTCCTGAAAGCAACTGTCCACTGAACAAATATTTACTGGACGTTTTTCCATTATCAGGCTTCTTGTAGAGTTTCAGTGTTGAGGACATGGAAATGAATTCGTCATTGTAAACTTAAGCTTTCATGAAACTTAAATTCCATTTAGAATAAATAGGAAACTTAAAAAATGATAATTTTTGATGATATTAAACATTTGGAAGAAAATTTTAAAAAATAATAGGAAAGATAGTGATTGCTGGGAGTACAACTTTATTAAGAGGGAGAATTTAAGGTGAAACATGAAATGATATGTGTAGTCTTACCCTGCCAAGACTGAAGAAAAGGATTCTAGGCAAGTCCTACAGTGAGAAGAGCACAAGGTTGTCCTGGAATAGAGGCCTAAAGATTGCTAGAGTGTCTGAAGTTCACGGTCTAAAAGAGTAGGGAGAAATTATATTGGAGAGTTAGGTTCTGGGTCATAATAAAGAATTTGGATTTCACTCTCATTGGTAAAGTAATTTCCTGAAGCATCAAAAAAATTATGTTTTACAAATCATGTTCATTGCTTTCTGAAGAGTGTATTATAGGGAACAACAATGGAAGCTCCCTCTGAAGGCCAGGCAGGGGTCACAGTGACTTGGGTTAGTTTGGAAACAGTAGAGATGACGAGACTGGTCAGATTTGATATGTCTTATGGTGGCAGAACCAAGATGACTTTGAATGTTGTGTTTTGTGGTAGAAATAAATCAGAATCTTAAAGAGGTGGGTGGATGTTGGTGCCATTTACCCACAAGGGGAGGCAGGTATGAGAAGGGTGTGTGCAGGGAGCGTGAGGGGCAGGACTTTTCTTCAGCCATCATAAGAGTTGTGGAAGGTTAACAAAACAGAAATGTAACACAGTTATTTAAGCAAAGTTTTATGTGACATGGGAGCTTTTAGAAATGAAGAGCCAGAGAGCTAGAGGAAACTCCACATTTTTGCTTAGGGTGGTGAAATGAAAAATGTTGCTGTTCATAAACCATAAAGGTAGAAATGTGATTGCACAAAAGGGTATGATGAAATAGTAACTGAGAGGGGAGCCCTGGGAGGCCTTTCTATTCAGATTCTTCTTAGCCTGCCTGTGTCATATTGCTTCTCCCTAGTAGACAGCAGGACTCCCCTGGAATGAGGGTATGCAAAAGAGAAGAGAGAAGGAAGAGAGTGACCTTTAAAGGGTTTATGGCTTATTATTCCAGAGAGGAAGTTTAATTTCTCTGACTCACATTTAGGGAAGAGAAATTCTGTTTCTGTGACTCTTTTCCAAAAAACAAGAAGAAAAGGATACCGAAGGGCAGGTGAAGGTCAGAGAGACCTAGCTGCAGAGGTCATTCTGATGTTCTTCAGTTTGAAGGACTCAGCCAAGGTGCCACTCTACGGGATACCGTGTTCTCGGTCATATGGTACGTGCAAAGCCAGCCCTTGGGTCCTCGAGCATACAGGCTTGGTCCTAAGGAGTTTTATAATTTGGTAACATGGAAATTCAAAGTTTATAAAATATAACAAGGGGTAGGTCCTTAAAAAGTATCTGCCTTAACCATGTTTTTTGCAGAAATGCAGGGAAACTGGGGCCTGTGCACCATTGCATTACAGGGGAGTGGGAGAGATGAGACTAGGTATCAAGCCCACCTGGCTCCCAGTCTCAGGGGCAACGTCCCCAACCATCGCCTCCAGAGCATACACTGATTTGTAGCCCTTTGACCTTGACTTCTAATTGCCAATGCCTTTTTTCTAGGGTATGTTAATGCAGCCTGCCTCCACCCTGAGCAGTATGCAACCAAGATTGTAAGGTTATCCTCACCCAGCCCTCACCCCTTCTGGGCAACAATAGAAATGGACTGCTTTACACCATCGCCCAGAGTACCCTGTGGGACTGTACTCCAATAACCACTCAAGTTTAATAATCTGCCAAGAAGGAGCTGCCTTCCTTTTTTGTACCATTTCTTTTCTCACCTGCCCACATTTCCAATAACTCTCCAGTAAAATACCCACCTACAACCTTTGCCTCGGGAGCTGCCTCTAGGGGAACCAAATTAGGGCACTCTCTTTACTCATAACTTACTGTCTATTTCTACACGACATTGTAGTTCAGCTTACTGTTTTAAATGTGGTGGCTGTGCCATTGTGGGAACTTGAAAAATAAAGAATGCTCTAAAAATGCACTAACGGCTACCCTTGTAAAATAGCACGCTGTGTCTTTCACTGTCTCTGCCTCTCTTCTCCTCTGCCTCTCAAACGGCAGGAAGAATAAAAAAGAAAAATCTTCCTACACCACTAATAAGTAGAGCACTTTCATAAGCTAGGACAATGAATAAGCTAATATAATGCTTTTGCGTGGTGCTGCTTCTAGAAAAAAGAAATGGTAATTTTCTCAGCAAATTCAGAAGCATCTCAGCTATTTAAAACGTCAACTCTGCCCGTGGACGGCCTTGCATCATCTCCATGCGTTATGTTCTCTTGTGCATAGATTTGGGATTTTCTCAAATTGCTCTTGGTTGTTACCTTTTTATAAACTTTGAAAATCTTCAGAAATGAACTCTTTCTTAAACGATTAACAATCTTTGTTTTTCCATATCTCCAATTTGAAAGGAATGCAACTATTATCTTTGGGTGGTGGCTGCCTGTTCTTCGCCTCTGTCACTGACACACGCTGTAATTCAATCTCTGTGTCCTGTTGCTGTTCATAAACCAACAAGCTCTGGTGGTTTATGTCATCAGCAGAAAACCTGAAAGTGAATTATAGCCTTGCATTCACTCTCTATGTTCTGCACAGAAATAGCCAGTTTTTCCGAATGTGCAATTTAGAGACTTGGGAGCAAGAGACTTACAACGTGTATTTCTTGTAGCCTGTGCCAAAGTCAAAGCTATGAGCATTCAAAGATTGATATAAAATCAGTTCGAAATATACCTACAGCTTTATGGGCAACAGAATATTTTTATTAAAATTCTGAAAACTTGAAGAAAGGCTGTATTCTACTTATTTCTAAACTTCTAGGGAGTTTATTTTTTATTGAGCAATAATAATAATAATAAGGCAAAAAAAGTAACATTCACATTGTCAAATAAGAGTGTGTCTATTACAGAATGCTTTGACTCTAAGGTTCAGTATTAGTCATCAGTTAAATTTTTCTTACTTTTTCAAAAGTATCAAAAAATAGACAACTAATATTTATAAATAAAAATAAAAGATAATTTCAAAGATGGATCATGCCAAATCTTACAGACCATAGAAAAAGAAGAAATACTTCAAAATCATTATACTTCATCTGGATACACCTGACATTAAAATTAGAAAAAAATAGATTATTATAAAGGGGAAATTACAAACATATTTCACTTATAAATGGGGATGCAATACCCTAAACAACATATTAACAAGTTGAATTAAAAATTAATGTTTAAGTAATGTACTTTGGTCAAAATTAAATCCAAATGATGTGAGAATTAGTCACTACTTTCTTTTCTTTTTTTTTCTTTTCCTTTCCTTCACCTCTCCCTCCTTCTCTGTCTGCTCTCCCCTTCCCCCGTGCCACACCATGTCATTAATTGTCATTTATTGTACTCGTATCAAAGTTGAATACGTAGGATTCATACTTCTCCATTCCTGTGATGCTTCACTAAGAATAATGTGTTCCACCTCCATCCAGGTTAATACAAATGCTGCAAAAATCTCCATTTATTTTTAATGGATGAATAGTATTCCATGGTATACATGTAACGCAGCTTGCCAATCCATTCCTGGGTTGAAGGGTATTTAGGTTGTTTCCACATTTTAGTGATTTTAAATTAAACTGCGATAAACAGTCAAGTACAAGTGTCTTTATAATAAAAGTTTTGTTTTGTTTTTTCCTTCTGGATAGATGCCCAGTAATGGAATTACAGGATCAAATGGGAGGTCTAGCTTGAGTGCTTTGAGGTTTCACTATACTTCTTTCCAAAAAGGTTATATTAGTTTGCTGTCCCACCAGCAGTGTAAAAGTGTTTTCTTTATCTCCACATCTGCGCCAGCATGTGCAGTTTTGAGATTTTGTGATATAGGCCATTCTCACTGGGGTTAGGTGATATCTCAGGGTGGCTTTAATCTGCATTTCTCTAATAACTGAGGATGGTGAGCATTTTTTCATGTGTTTGCTAGCCATTTGTCTTCTTTAGAGAAGGTTCTGTTCATCTCTCTTCCCCATTGATGTATAGGATTCTTGTGGATCAATTTAAGTTCTGTATAGATCCTGGTTATTAAGCTTTTGTCTGATCCAAAATATACAAATATCCTTTTCCATTGGGTAGGTTGTCTATTTGTTTTGGTCATTGTCTCCTTGGCTGTACAGAAGCTTTTCAGTTAAATTTAATCCCATTTGTTTATTATTGCTGTTGTTGCTATTGCCATAGCAGGCTTCTTCATAGAGTCTTTCCCAAGGCCAATATCTTCGAGTGTTTTTCCATTTCTTTCTTTGAGGATTTTTATTGTTTCATGCCTTAATTTTAAGTCTTTATCCATCTTGAATCAATTTTTGTGAGTGGAGAAAGGTGTGGGTCCAGTTTCAGTCTTTTACATGTGGACATCCAATTCTCCCAGCACCATTTATTGAATAGGGAATCTTTCCCCCAGTGTATGTTCTTGTTTGGTTTATCAACGATTAGGTGGTTGTAAGTTGTTGGTTTCATTTCCTGGTTTTCTATTTGATTCCAAATGTCTATGTCTCTATTTTTATGCCAGTACCATGCTGTCTTGACCACTATGGCCTTGTAGTACAGGCTAAAATCTGGTATGGTGAGACCCCCAGTTTTGTTTTTATTATTTAAGAACTGCCTTAGCTATACTTTTTTTTTTTTTTCTGGTTCCATACAAAACACAGAATGATTTTTTCTAAGTCTTGAAAATAGGATGTTGGTATTTTAATAGGGATGGCATTGAATTGATAGATTGCTCTGGGAAGTATATACATTTTAACAATGTTAATTCTTCCCAGCCACGAGCATGGTATATTCTTCTATTTGTTAAAGTCCTCTGCTATTTCCTTTCTTAGGGTTTCATAATTTTCTTTATAGAGGTCCTTCACCTCTTTTGTTAGGTATATTCCTAAGTATTTAATTTTCTTTGGGGCTATGGTGAAGGGAGTGCGTTCTTAATGAACCTTTCATCTTGGCTGTTGTTGGCATATACAAAGGTGACCGACTTGTGGACATTGATTTTATATCCTGAGACATTACTGTATTTGTTGATGACTTCCAGGAGTCTTGTGGTGGAGTCTTTAGGGTTCTCTAAGTATAAGATCATATCATCAGCAAAGAGGTAGAGTTTCACCTTTTCTGCTCCCATTTGGATGCCATTTATTTCCTTGTCTTGTCTAATTGTATTGGCTAGAATTTCCAGCACTATGTTGAATAGTAATGGTGACAGAGGATAGCCTTGTCTGGTTCTAGTTCTAAGAGGAAAAACTTTCAGTTTTTATTTTTATTCTAAAAATTCTAAAATTTTATTCTAAAAAATAAAAATAAAAAAATTTAGATATATCAAAATTGAGCTGGATGGTAAAACTTGGACATCCTGACTGATGGGTGGTAAAGTAGACTTTTTACTCTTTTATGTGAAATGGTTGAATAAACATCTATAAGACTGTGTACGTAGAGAGTTAACCAGGGCCCATATGCCCATTATGCTCCTTTGAAAGTTCCTACAAAGTTAGATATTTTATAAAGAAAGTTTATTTAGATAATAAGAAATAATTATTTGTACTAAGAAAACCTATAATACTTAATACTTTTGTTGTTGTTGTTGTTGAGACAGAGTCTCACTATGTTGCCCTTGGTAGAGCACTGTGGCATCACAGCTCACAGCAACCTTAAACTCTTGGGCTTAAGCAATTCCCTTGCCTCAGCCTCCCATGTACCTGGGACTACAGTTGCCCACTACAACACCTGGCTGTTATTTTTTTGTAGTTGTCATTGTTGTTTTTAGCAGTCCTGGGCCGGGTTCAAACCCGCCAACCCCAGTGTTTGTAGCCAGTGCCCTAACCACTGAGCATGGGTGCCAAACCAATACTTAAAACTTTTTGATGTTCAACCAGCATGTCCCCACTAATACAGAATTCTCATCCTAAATAGGTTGAAATGCAAAATATAATTCTATGGAGAAGTGCATAACACACCTATTGAAAGAAACTTCTTAGCTTAAAAGATAATTTTTGCATCTGACTTTTGGCTTTTATTTAGAAAAAGCCCTTTATAGGAAAAGGTGTCACACTTTTAGAAAAATATCTTTATTCACATGAAAAACATGCATCAGTATTCATCTTTTGAAATCTTTACAATCTATCTCTTGAACTTCTTTAAATTTTAAATATTCATTAATATATGCCCTGCACTATTTTAGTTTTTGCTAATATGAGACAAACAGCAGTGAATAAAATAAATATCTCTGTTCTCAATAATCTCTTGTAATGGAGAATGATGAAACCAAGTAAATAAGTAATAATAATTACATAATATTCCAGTGTGCTGTAGGTGTTATGGAGAAAATAAAAGGAGGCGTCAAGGAAATAAAGGGAGACTAAGAGGTGGTGTTTTGGGCGGCGCCTGTTGCTGAAAAGGGAGGGCGCTGGCCCCATCTGCTGGAGGTGGCAGGTTCAAACCTAGCCCCGGCCAAAAACTGCAAAAAAAAACAAGAAGAGGTGGTGTTTTATGTGGCAGTATTACAGAAAGCTCTCAGATGAGGTGACATTTGACCACAGGTATAAATAAATTGGTGGAGTAAGCTACATGAACACTTGGGGGAAGAGTGTTCCAGTAGAGGGAAGGGAAAGTGACAAGACCTTGAAGGGAATATGCGGGTTATATTAGAGTAACAGCAAGGAAGTTACTGTGGCTGCCATAAAGTGAGATAGGAAAAGACTGACCCAAGTTGAGATCCAAAATGCAGCAGCAGAACAGATGCTATACGACTCGTAGGTTTGGGGAAAGAGCCAGGATTTGACTCTCTAGGTAAAGCAAGAAGTTGGTGAAGATGGATCAGAAGAGGTCTGAAGATGGCTGGCTATTTGGTTGAGAAAAGGCTGTTAAGGGAGACAAAAGCAAAAGCAAGGAAGCAATTTAAAGCAGATCGTTCAGGCAGTACATCATGATGGCTTCAGCCAGGGTAGTATAGGTGGAAGGAATTATTAGTTTCTCTACAGATTTTGAAAGGAGCATCAGAAGGATTGACTCATTTTTTCAATGTACATGATGAAGCAGAGGAGTCAAAGATAATTCTATAGTTCATGTACAACACGCTAGTTCAACTCTTGTTTATTGGGAGATAAATGGATAAAAATATATACTTTTCTGAGTGAGAAAGATAATGACTTTGTGAATATGGCACACGGGCTGGAAAACAAATGATCAGCAATATCCCTCTGAGTTGTGTTTCAGTGCCCTCCGACTGCTAACCTGAGCAGACCAAGCCGGAATGTGCAGAGCCCCCAGCACACACACCTTTAATTCCTGTGCTCAGGCCACGTCTTGCTCATCTAATCTTTTTGTTTTTAACCATTTTTCAAACAGTGCAAATGTTTGACAAAAAAGGATGATATAGAAAAATGAATGACGATCCTAATTTATTAATAACGACGTTATGTGATCCCATGAACTTTTCCCTTTAGCCAAAAGTACTAAAAGTTAATGATTGTTAGTGAATACAGCCAAATTTGGGTAACCCTTTTACAGTCATAAATATGCAGGGATTACATCTATAGATTTTTTTTTTTTAAGTCCCAGAGAAGTAAGAATTTTGAGGCCTTTATTTACAGAATTCAATGATGCTGCAGCTTTGTTTTTCTGCCTGGGAGATCTGAGGTGTAATTTCCTTTTCCCAGGGCCTTGGTTCTGAAAGCAAAGCCTCCACAGCTTCCTGTGGTCCCACTTGGGATTCAACGAGTCTCGCCATCAATCACAATATTAGAGGCACATCATGGGTGCTCATTAAAGTTTGGCTAAATTAAAATAAATGTCTTGCTCTTCTAAGAATTTTGACATTAGAGAAATGTATTACATTTCAGTGGGAAAAATGTCCTTGAACAAGCAATTTTATTGAAATTTTTCTTCATCTAGTATCTTTTTTTTTGCCTGACATTCTTCAGCACACACAGTTTCCTCATTGATTTTGAACATAAAATCATTTTCTAATCCATTATTATAATAGTCTAGTTATAGGACTCTCCAGTTGAGAGACTGGTATTTTTCTGGAGGAAGCACAGACAGTTGGAATTCTGGTTCTGCCACAGTAAGAACCCGAGTTATCACTGGTTCCTCCACAAATACAAAAAAGATAGTAAGACTTATTTTTACTGGATTCTGCTATTGGAATACAGTCATAAAAGTAGCTAACACATAGGCGTGGACTATGAAAGGAGAATTATCTTCTTCAGGAATAATCCACATATTAATCTGTAGCTTCATAGTCATCAGGAGTAAATGCTATTCATCTTAAAGCGCTTAAATCACAGAAGGACAGGAAAAGAGGAGGAGGCCGGTTTCCTGTTGTTCTCATCATTTTCTGGTTGTCTCAAGTATGGGGTGTGGCATAGGAAGGTGTATTCTGAAAGAAGCCAGGATATCAAACTATAGAACATTCTCCTGCATATGAAATGCCTAAAAATGGCTATTTCTGTTGGAGAGATAAGAGGCTGTAAGTTCAGACGGGTTATTATTTTGTTAAAAGAAGGGAAAATCATATTCTCCAGGAAACCTTACTTTAGCGGTTGTATATATAAATGGCTTCATCTTTGTTGATCCATTTTTAGTCACATCATTAGCAACAACACATTGAAATGCTGGAAAAGTTGGAGGAAAAGAAAAACACTTGACCATGAAAAGACAAGATGAGCAGATGAGTGGGATGTGCCCTCAGCACAGGCATTAAAGACACGTGTCCTAGAAGGATGCTGATTCCAGCTTTGCCCACTCCGGTCCGCAGTCAGGATATCACCGAAATACAACCATGACAGGTACTGCTAAGCAATCTCACGCACAGCCAAGGAGGGACGGAGTCCATGGATGGAAATGCCCTTGTGATTGACACAGATATGGGAACATAAAACACAAACCGTGACCAAAATGAAACTCCATGAAAATTATGTTTTATTTAGTGAAACACGATTTCCTGGCACTTCTGAAAAATCAGACGTAAAGGTAGTTGGAAAAAAGCGTTGGTGGTGAAAAACCTGTAGGAAGTTTGTCAGAGTTCAAGGTACACACTTTGTCCCGTAACAGCAGTTTAAGTTTTACATGTGCAGAAATGCAAAGCTAAAACCTGGTAATTACTACATACATTAAATATCAGGTTATCACAGCTCATTATGTGGACTCTGGACTGAATTTTGGTATCCCACAAACACAAAAAAGAAATAGTGTGCACACTACTATTTAAAATACTATAGCACATACACACACACACAAATTAAAAGCAAATTATTTTTACTGGCAACAATGCCTTATAGAGTGAATGTATAATCTAACTTTACACACAGTCAATATTAATACATTCTAAATTATTTGAAAGTATGAATGACCACTTCTTCTAAGTTTCTCAAGTACCTCAAACAGATGAAATAATTTTTCAAACTATGCATCTGTGAAGCTGGAAAAGTCTGAATATATAGCCGTGGTTTTGCCTTGGGCTCCAGCACCTGGGAGACACCATCTCTTCAAATCTGATTTCCAGAGATTTAGACACAATAAAAGAGGGGAACATGCCAGGGAAAAACCAGGTCAGTACTATTCAAAGGGCAGCAACACGTTATTGTCTGAAATGACCTTTTCTTATTTTCTTTCTTTTTTTTTTTGTTACAAAAGAAAAATTTTTTAAACATTTTGGCCTAATGGTCTATGCCTTCGTAATTCAGCTCAAATATGACTCCCTATAAAACTTCTCCCCGAAGTTTGAGGCAGAGAAAGTCACAGACTTGTCAGTTCTTACAGGTTGTCTTCTGTAAGGCACTCATTTAGGCATAAATGACAGTTTATTTTACTCACTAAGCCACAAGTCTTCTAAAGGTGAGGCTGTGGGGAGTGTGTTCCTCAGTATTGCCTTTCTTGTAGGTAGTACCCAAGGTGTCCAAACAAATGAAATGTTTAAACAATTAGGTGGGGGGCAGCCTCTGTGGTTCAAAGGAGTAGGGTGCTGGCCCCATATACCAGAGGTGTTGGGTTCAAACCCAGCCCTGGCCAAAAATAAAATAAAATAAAATAAAATAAACAATTAGGTGGGTGAAGAAGTGCTTAAACAGATTGATAATTTAATTCCAAGAAACTTTAATGTTTTTGCTACTTATAACATTTGAAGTATTAAAAAAATACTCAATCTCAACTTTCATTTATAAAACTAAGGCAGAGATAAGTGAAGATAAATACTTAAAATTCATTTAGAAAACAACCACTGCTATGTGCCTTTGGATGTAAATTTATCTATAGGCAAATTATAACCTAACAGTAATACTTATTATAAACTTTGTCCTTTGCTTGTTATGTGTGAATATTGTTGAATTGAAAACCATTATTACTATGGACCACCAGTAAAATCCATCTAATGGTTAAAAAAATAAAAAATAGCAGTCCCTCCAAAAGTCAAAACACACATGCACCCAAAACGTTTGGCAGAGCCAAACAAAGAAATATAAACTGTCTAATGAAGAGTTCGACAGTGAAGTCAGCATGAGCTTAAAGGACAGAATGTAATGAACAGTTGATAAAGGTTTGATAAAGATTCAAAGCCCATGTTAATTATGAGAATGAAGGCTTATTATTTCCATTATTGAACATTTTTCCACAGCTTTCTTCACCAGATATTAAGCTTGTAAAGAGCAAAAGCTTTCAGGAATCAAGTCTTTATGAGAAGGAATAATAACATTTGGGAAATTTATTAAAATACAAAAGGATCAAAAGTCTTTAAAGAACTAATCTATGTGGCAATCTTTGCATTCTCTTTGTACCACTAAATTGAGCCCAAAGTATTAAACGGAAATTGTGGAATTGTAATTACACAGCTAACTAGCCACCTGCAGTTTAGATAGCATCAAGTGAACTAGGTCCAGTATTTGCCTTCTTTCCCTAGGTGGGTTGTTCATGTGGCTATGAATTGGCTGACAGTTTGAATACAAAATCTTCAGGATTTCACACATTTGCTCTTATGTTATCTTCCTAAAGTCTTTAAAACACATACACAACTAAAGCATTTGATTTGGTACGAAATTACTCACTATATGAAGATCAAATGGATAATTCCTCTGTCTTTTTCCTATATATGCAAAGTAAGAACTCGAATTGAAACTTTCTCAGGATTTTCTTACAAGATACTGTGATAACAATTACAAACACTCGTATCATAACATCATTTCTAAAATTCTTCCCATACAGTTTCATTTGCTGCATACAACAGCTGAGAGAACTTCAAGCCTGAGAACCAGATTCGTTCAAGATCCTTTAGCTAGCTCGTACATGTTGGAACCAGGACTTAAAATCATTTTTTTCCCCCAATCCCCAGGTTCTTAAAGAACACTGATACTAACTGCGGCCTTATTGTACACATATATAGGTTCCACCAAAATCCAACAACATTTTCTGGAAATTGGAATTATGAAACATTGGCTATTGTTTTAGGAGAGATAAGAAATGACCAGAAATAGGTTTCACAAGCCTAGTAGGCATTTCGAAAAATTTCTCCTTTGTATATTTAATGGAAACTATAGGTCAAAGACACAGACAAACTGTGGTATATGTATACCATGGGATATTATTCAGCCATGAAAAAAGATGGAGACTTTACATCTTTTACATTCATCTGGATGGAGTTGAAAGACATTCTTCTTAGTAAAGTATCACAAGAATGGAAAGATGAATATCCTATGTACTCCATACTAATATGAAATCAATATTTAAACAATTACATGCTCACAAGAACAATAAAACACTAATACAGTCTAGTTCAGGAGTATAGAGGAGCTGGAGAGGGGAGGACGTTTGGCCAAAGGAGAAGGGCAGGAGGCGGCATCTCACCTAATGTGCGCAGTGTGAGGGTGTATAATGCACTCCCCGGGGTGAGGGGCTCTTCTACAAATGGAACTTTACACTGGAAGTGAAAAAAATGTAACCTAAAAATTGTACACTCATATTAATTTGAAAAAATATACTAAAAAAGAAATAAAAATATTAAAGTAAAGGTTTAAAGATGCCATTAACAGATAACAGTTTAGCCGTGAACACTTCTGGAGATTCAGATGTCACTGCCTGAAACTACATATTTTACCTATTTTCTTGTGTGGACATTATTTCCAGGTGTACAGACTTACACTAACAGTCCTAGTAAAACTGTATAGTTTGTGAGAGCTTCTATATATGTAAATTGTACCTTTTCAATACGTGTCAGTTACTGGGCAGACAAAATATAGTTCTCTGATTGAATCCAATAATGTAATTCAAATGTAGTTTTTTTTTTTTCTTGGCTGACAGCATGAACCCCTGGAGCATCATAGCTTGAGACAAAAGCCAAACACGGAGATTCTAAGACATCTCATAGACCCAGCCAGACTTCCTAGCCTATTATCCAGAAGACCGAGCAAGATATTATTTACAGTTTAACTCTGATATGAAAGAAAAGTTTTATTTGGTGTCAAGTACTGTGTGTGACACCAGAAATGAGTTTATCAGAAGTAGCTTGGGGAATTTCTGTGTTCATGACTCAGGACTGTATCTCACTGCTCCTTGAAAAGCAAAGAATGTTTTAGTCAATGAACAGCGCTCACACCCAGTTACAGAAGGTTTTTGGCATTTTGTGGGAATTCATATTTTTAGAGAACATTCACCCTGTCTTGCTGCTGCAGCTGAATTAGATCCATCCTGGGAGCAGCCAATCTTACTTTTGCTGTTGCTCTAGATTTTTGTTTTTAACTTAAAAATTAATTTTTAATATGCTGCAACATAGTTAAGCTCTGGTACAATATGTGCTTCCGACATAGGAATGAATTTTATACATAATGAGGTTAAATAAATTGGAGAGACTCTTAGGCAGTGCATACTTAACAGAGGTTGAGCAAGAGGACATTTGATTTCAGTCGTGTAAGTGGAGGAACGGAAATGAAAGAGAAAAAGTCCACCGAGAATAGAAGAGGCCACCAGAGACCACAGTTGCGTTTCTTGGTTATAAATATTTTAACTTGTTGAAAAATAGCAATCTAACTAACATGAACAATGGGTATTGTCTCCAATCTTCCTAAACTCAAAAAATCACTTTGAATAATAAGGAGATGTGAAAGGCTTAACACAATGCAAATGAACGTGTCAGGAGAAGTGCTTGATCTTCTGTAGAAGCTGTCAAATGTATCACAGATACCATTAGGGGATAGAACAAAATATGTTGGCGTGTGCACTATGAGAGAAGGGCGAGGTAGATGAACCTGTTAAAGAGGTTGGCACAATGAAAGAAGAAGATAAAGAAAAATTACAGAGGGGGAGAATTGTAGGTAGATCAGACATATGCGTATAACAACAATTAAGCAATGGGTGAAAGTAGTTTAGGATATAAAGTTGATGGGTAATGAAAGGAACTTCTGAAGTTTTAAAGTATATAATAAAGAATGAAGATACATATTTCCTTTTAATCTATGTGTTTAGAGGTATTGGACTCTTTTTCATTCAAATACTGTGACTTTGGGAACTTCCTAATTACAATTGTAATACATTAAGATAAAAAAAATCTAAAGGAAGTTTGGTTCCCCTATTTTGGTGTTAAAGAGGTTTGTGACTAACCTCACAAAGATAATATAATAATTCAGACTCATTTTCCTCATCTCCGATGTAATAATTGTAATATCAGTAGTAACAGGCATCTATACCTATCAATCTACTTAAATGTCTATGATTAAATCTACATCTAAATGTAAATCTGGACTTGACCATAGAAATACCATGTGTCAAGGATAATATTAGACAATTTTAATTTTGTTAGAATAACCCAACAAGGAAGAGAATATTATTATTAAACAGATGGAAACAAAAGCTTCCAACCCTTACTCTACTTAGCCTAAATAACAGAACAGATGCCTAGATTTTTTTTTTTTTTTTTGAGACAGAATCTCACTATGTCACCCTTGGTAGAGTGTTGTGGTGTCACAGCTCACAGCAACCTCAAACTCTTGGGCTTAGGAGATTCTCTTGCCTCAGCCTCCCGAGTAGCTGGAACTACAGGTGCATGCCACAACACCTGGCTATTTTTGGAGGCAAGGTTACTCTGTAGCTCAGGCTGGTTTTGCACTCGTAAACTCTGGCAATCCACCCGTCTCGGCTTCCCAGAGTGCTGGGATTATAGGTGAGTCACTGCGCCTGGCCAGATTTCCAGGTCTTAACCAGTTCACCGCATTTTCTTTTCATAAAATCTCTTTTTATAAATCTCAGAAGAATATTGTAAAATTACATGAGACAATAAAATAGATACCATGGAAGAAGATCATTAAATAAGACAGAGGGGCAAGTATATGTTAGGAGCATGTGTTTTGTAGTTTAGGCTTCCTGGATGCTTACTGTGTTAACTGGGCATCTTTAGGAATATTATTTAATTCCCTCATCTTTCAGCTACCTCATCTATAAAGTAGGAAGTAGCTCAGAGATTTAGGTTGAGAATTAAATAAATTAATAAATGGATTGGGCGGTGCCTGTGGCTCAAAGGAGTGGGGTACCAGCTCCATATGTTGGAGGTGGCCAGTTCAAATCCAGCCCCGGCCAAAAACAGCAAAAAATAAATAATTAAATAATAATGATAATAATAAAATAAAAATAATAAATAAATTATAAAACATTTATAACGGTGACAGGTATAAGGTAAGTACTATACACGGAATTATCTACAGTTTTTTCAGATGGCCCATTGTTGTTTTGTTGTGATTTGATTTAGTTTGGTGCTAAAATTAGAAAAAAAGTAATTGCATATAAATGTTGTTGTTGCACACTGAGCATAAATAAAATTTGAATATCTTCTGAATCCTCTGGCTTTTCTCTTAGACATCCTACAGTTAATAACAGATGCATTTCCAGATCTTGGAGACCCAGGGGAATAGATTGCTTGAGCTCAAGAGTTCCAGACCAGCCCGAGCAATAGTGAGACCCTGTCTGTGCTAAAAATTGAAAGAAACTAGCCAAGTGTTATGGCGGGCGCCTGTCGTCCCAGCTACTCCAGAGCCTAAGGCAAGAGAATCCCTTAAGCCCAGGAGTAGGAGGTTGCTGAGCTATGATGGCAGTCTACCCAGGGCGACAGAGTGGGACTCTGTCTCAGAAAGGAAACAAAAACCAACGAACAAACAAAAAATCCAACAACAACTGCATATTCTTGTATTAAAGTTTATTTAAAAAAAAAAAAAAAGCCTATTTCTTCTTGTTGTGAGCTGCCAGTCTGGCTAGCGTCTCTGTAGTTGCCACCTACCTTGGCCTTGCAGACCTCAGGAAGGCACATTCCTGCCTCATCTTAAAGTATTTCTCTTGCCCTCCTTGCCTATCACTACACCACTCAAGATCACCATACAACAGCTCTCGAGCCTACTGACATACCCTGTATCTACCGACATTTCCAACCCAAGTCCTGTCTTATACATTTCTCTGCTGACACTAATCTGGCTCAGCCTTCCTTTGAATACCTAGATAGTGGGAGAAATCTGGTGCCCTGAATAACAATGGTGCTTAAAATGACAATAAACATTAAAGTCTAATGTTCAGGTTGGCGCACACTATAGCATATATATGTCAGTTTTTGTAAACATGTGCTGGCTCTAAAATAAAACTCAGTAATAGTTTCTCTTATTGATTTTGAGAAAATCTTAGAAGATATCATGGTCCTCCTATTCTGGCCTAAACCACAAGCATTATGTATGTTATTTTCAGTGTTTCACTAGCTGTCTTCACTATGTTTCTGTGTTTTTTATAATCCAGCAAAGGTTTGTTTTTTATGATTCTTTGGTATATACTGTGTGCCTTGAAATTTCACTATTCTCACAGTCTATTGCATTAGAATAGCATTTCCACTAATCAGAAACACATTGGGGTACCAACTTTATGCCCGTCCTCAGGTTGCTTAATATCACTTTATGCCCTTCATCTCCATTTGTTTCTCATTCTTTCTTTATGACTTTCATTTACCCAGTAAGTTTAGCCCTTACAATATGCTAGATATTGTGCTAGGTACCAAGTCTTAAAAATTAAAAAAAAAAAACCTATCATTTGCCATCAAATAATTTATAAGTCAAGGGTATGAGGAAAGGGATGGTAAATTTAAAAATAAATAACATAAAATTTTTTCAATTAATGGAGCATATGTGTCCAAATTTTATGATAATCTTGCTCCATGGGTAAGACTTGTAGTAGGTCAGTTGAAAGATTAAATTCACTCTCTGAGACATTCTATAAGAAAAGTGAATGGTTTGGTAACTGTTATTAGACTGCATAAAATTAAAAAAACTTGGTAATTGTTATTAAACAATGCCTGGCTAAAGGTAATTAGACTCCTCCTTAGATTAAGGGTCTGCTGAGGGGATGGGTAGCTAAATTCTCAGAAGTGATCTTACTTAAAATTTGTTTGCAAATAAATCTTTCACCAAGGAGGATAATTTTTCCCAAGGAAGATATTTAAGTTATAACAAGCAAAGGCTCTGTCTTTGGCCAGGCATGGGTCAATAGTTCCCCTTTTCCATGACTATCTGATGAGTTCATGTGAAGGTCTGAAGAAGGAATTACTCCCATGACAGGGCAAGAAAGTAAGGCCTATCAATCTCAGTTAAAAATTATTGATGAGATAAAAGAATTTATCAATAGTGGAAGACAAAAATCTTCTACAGTTTGAATCCTTGGCAAACTGAAACAAATTGATGGGGATAATATTTTACTGCTCAAATCTATCTAAACTTCGGGCCTGACTAACCTCTCTGGAATAGGATACTGAGAGCTAGGAAATTCACCTTTGATGTGGGCTCCCCAAGGATTGATCCCGCTTGGCACAGCTGAGCTTATTCCCTGTTTCAGCACAATCAGGGGTATGTGTAGAGGATCATAGTAGCAGGACCATACACAAAGAAGACATGTTTGAAATACATATGTATGGTATTTTTTTTAACTCTAAAGTGAGAATTGTGTACACAAGAGATTTTTGAATTTTGTTTTTGTTTACAGCTGTGACCACTAAGATGAGGGTCATCTTCTTAAAAATAAAAATTACACAGTTGAATCTAATCATCCTATGAATGGTCCAGGGCCAGGAAGGGGCATTTTCTAAAATATGGAGTTAAGTATCACTTAATGATTACAAAAGAATTGCAGTGGATGGAGAGCCATGATGGGGAAAACACTGGCAGCAGTACCAGTTAGGGAGGAGGACAAACAGGTGGCAAGGCAGATAGAGGAAGTGGATAAGGGTGGACAGCAGGAACCAATCAGAGGGCAGAACAGAAACTGCAATGTCAGGTCTTTATGGTTAGAGACCTTTCCCTGATAGAGCATGTTCGAGGAGGAACTCCTAGTGATCTTATCTGACCTATTGACCTGGGGCTCATTACCATCTAATTAGCATTATGATGTGGACCTTCAGTGAGTTTTTTCATGAAGGATTCTGGGAAGACACATGGGTAGAAAGACAACCTGTTATGTAACCTCAATCTGTCAATCATCCAAAGACAGGAAATGGAAACCAATCCCATCTCGGAGAGAGCAGGACCAACTAGTGGTGAGCATATAAAAAACTGTGTGTACTATATTAAGACTTCGGGGTTTTCTCCACGTGCAGAGATTGACCCATCCCTCCCTCTGAGATGTATTTTTGCTTTGCAATAAATGCCGTGTGTGTGAGATTGCTTTGTATCTGTGATCACTCAGCCGTGGGCATGTCTCAGTAGCAGCACTCACTCCTGACACTGGGAACAAAGGACCAGGGAACCTTGAGGCAGATCTAACAGGAAATGAGTTAAAAGATTAGATTCATTTTTCTTTGAGACATACTATAAGAAGAGTGAATGTTTAAATAACTATTATTACAAAACATAAAAGAAAAAAGAAACAGCTAAGAATTATTAAACAATGCCTTTAAGATTAGCTAAAAATTAATTGAACTACTGTCAAGATTAACAGTCCACTGGGGACAGGTAGCTGATTTCTCAGAAGGACGGGTGAATTCTACCACCTCTCGCTTAAAACAAAAATCGAAAGTAGAAACTGTACTTGTTTCTAGGTATAAGCATTTGGAATTTTAAAATGTTTTAACCAATGTAAGTTCTTCCTGTGCATTATTTTTATTACCTGTTGGGATCCTTGTATTGATTAGCAGAAAATGCTTTAATAAACAGCAATAACTAAAAATAAAAATTTTGGCAGTGATAACATTACTGATTATATGCTTTTCGGACAGTACCTAATCGAATTTTGAAAACTTACTTACTAGGTACATACTATTACTATTTCTGCAAGAAATCCATGCGGTTAAGGAAAGTTACTTGCTCAAAGTCACAGAGAATGGTTGACCTTGATGCAAACAGAGGTCCTTTTTTATGTTCCCAAATGGAGGCTGTTAACACTATGCCTTCCGTGTAAACCTTGAGTCTTGAGCTTCACTCCTACCTCTGCCACACATGCAATTACGAGTAAATTATTAGCCTCTCTGAGCTACATTTTCTTTTCAGTAACACACCTATTTTGAACCCTCAGGGATTCCAATCACCCGAATCTGTTCATGACATCTGGCAAGAGTAGTTGTTGATTTTCCCTCTTAAAATGCTTATCATGAGAAGAAGAAAAAACAGGAGCTCTAGAGAGGTAGCCCTTTCTCCACTTGGAAGCAAGATTGAAGTGTGACGTCTCCAAGGGCAGAAAATGTGTTGACTCCTTAAGCCAAGGAACAGTCAGGGTGGGCTGGAAAAGTGGCCCTGACCCTGATCAGCAGGAGGGTGGATGGGGTCCCCCTAAATGTGCATGACTCCAGTCTTCTGTCTGCAGTCTGCTTTTGGCTGTTTCTTGGAGGAATCTACAGTAGCTCAGACACTTGCTGAAAAGGCCACTGTGAGACTGGAGTGTAAAGCAGGAGGAGGTGGTCACGATTCTTCTGTTGTCTTTTGCTACTCAGACTAGAAACTCCCTATATGAAGTAGAATTATAGTTCCAGAAGTGTTTCCATGGTAATGATGTTAAAGGGAGGATATAAAGGAGAAGCCCAGCATATCATCAAGGAGAAAAAGTGAAGAGATAACAGATCAAGTCACTACCAGGAGCTCTCTCTCTGCTTTTCAGGGAGTGTGTGGTAGGTGCTTATAAAATATGTATTAAATTGAATTGAAAATAATATTGTGACTGACACCCTTTTTTTTTAGTGCCCTGTGTGAGATAAGTGAATGGATTACAGAAATCAGAAGAAAACTTTTGTGCATATGATTGAGTTCTGTATAAATGGAAATGGCTTTCAAAATTCATTCACCCAGAATTTTGTTTTTGAGTACTAAGTATATAATAAGTACCAAGGATGTAAAGATGAGTAAAGCCTAAGTCCTAGTTAAAAAAAAAAAAAAAGCATCAGAAAAGTTGTCTTGGAACTGATCAAATGATTGTCAAAAACGGATTTGAAAATAGCAAGTGAAATTCCTGAGACTCGTTTCAATGGAGTAGTGAACATTGTTTACAGAACTCTCTGGAGGTTCCCTGACTCTATAAGCTTGTGCACCTTTGATTGTCTTTTATTGACTGGTCTATTTTACAACTCTGAAGAGATGGATGCTGCGTTATAACAAACAGATTACAATGAAAATGTTTCTTGTCCATGGAAATGCAAATGAATTTTGTACAGTAGAGAATAAAAATCTCTGTAAGACATTTTTACTTGAATCAGTTTTTACATCTCTCTCGTTTCCTTGCTAATTAATGAGCTCAATAAAATGTTTGAAAGATGTTCATTTTATATTTGATGAGAGTTATGATTTTACTGTCTTGAAAATTATATTTTCACCAGAGGAATCCTTTTAGGTCCTTGGCATTAAACTCAGTCATGTCCTTTGAGCTACCTCATCGAATATTCAAAACAACTCAACAAGATGGGAAGACTTCTCTGTAGAGTCTTTATATACTGATAAGAGCTTTGAAGTTTCAGGAACAAAAGGTAAGATAACAAATATTTGTGAAGCAATCCGATAGGTTCTCTAAAAAGGTTAAAGTGGGGCCGAAGTAGCAAGTTCTTAGTGGTAGTGTACTTGAATTATTATCCTAATAAATGCTTCAGTATCTCTATTTCAATATTAGTTTGCAGTGTTGTGTTACAATATACAATAAAAATAATTTTATTTATCATGTTATATCTATGTTTGCAAAATAAATTTGTTTTATAAATTAGTAATGTGTATGTCAGAAACTTAAGTATTTGTTTTAACACTCTGAGTTATTGAATTGGCTTTAAACTTCTTTATTGTGTGTGATACTTGAATTACTTTTTGTTCTAATCTCTCTGAGGGCAATAAATTACACTTTATAAAATATACTTACTTTTTTACTACTTAAACAGACAATGACAAAGTCAAACCAAAAATAAAGAAATTATTTGCCTATTCATTTTAAAAACCAGCAACACCAGGAAAACAAAAGGAAGGATTTTTATACTTGAAATAAAGGGACAATATTTATTGTGTAACAAGGAGGGAAAAGGCTGAATGTTTACTATGAAATAAGAAAGTGAATATTTTACATGATCTTTTTGCTTTACTATTTTTTAAAATTCATTTCAAAGTATTATAGGGATTCAAATATCTCCAGTTATATTGATCACTTTTATAATGCTTAAGTCAGGGTTATAAGTGTACCAGTCACCCAGGTAGTGTTCATTGTACCCATTAGGTAGGTTTTGTCCATTCCCTTCTCTCCCCTGCCCTCTGTTGATCTCCACTGAATTATACTTCCCTGTATATGCCTGTGTGGTCATTGGTTAGTTCTAATTTAATAATGAATACATAAGGTTGTTTTTCCATTCTTCAGATACTTCAATTGAGATAATGATCTCCAGTTCCATCCGTATTACTGCAGAAGGCATTAAGTCATCCTTCTTCATATGGAAAACAGTATGGAGATTCCTTAAAGTAGACCCACCATTTGATCCAGCAATGGCATTACTGGGTATTTCCACACAGAAAAAGAAGACATTTTATAAAAAAGACACTTGCACCTGAATGTTTATTGCAGCACAATTCACAGTTGCAGGATGGGGGATCAATTAAAGTGCCAATTCATGAGTGGATTAAAAAAATGAATTCTTTTTACATACTTTTGAACAAGAATAAAGAATCCTAGTGTTTCCTCTATAGAAGGCTATTACAAAACACTGTGTCACCTGTTTTTAGAACTGACTCTGCCTGACATAACTGTAAGCAAACAACTTTATTTTTCCACCATTTAGAAATGGACATTGAGCTAATAGAACAAAACCAGAAGAGAAAGTTAGCAGTACCTGTGACATTTATACCCCACCCTCAAGGACTAAGATTACTGCAAAGTCGAGTCAAAAATGTCCAACCTCATACAACTCCAGATTTGATATTCCTTCATGATTTAGCCAAAGATGAATCATAATCACACTTGTAGTTTTTCCTACAAGTGTCCTTTCCAGACCTCATTATTACGGAGATGAGATAGTAGTATCTGTAGGACAGCCAATGAATTTTAGGGTCAGATAGACCTAGGATTGAATTCTCATGCTGTCTCCTACAAGCTGTCTTAACCTAGCTAAGTTTTCTAACCTATGAGAGACTCTTTCCTCAACTGAAAATTTTTATCATGAGTATGATAATGTCCTTCATGGGAAGGTTGTGAAAGTAGAATGAACAGGTGTGTGTTGCATTTCACCTGCAGTTGATTTTCAATGATGGCCTCTCTTACGAACACAGTATAAAAATCAGGTTCAGTCCTGCTAGAAATAGTTTCATTAAACTTCAGTGATCAAAACCATTTTGTTCCGTGTGGTGTTTGGACCTTGGTTATTACAGCACCTATCAAAGGGGTCTTACCGAACCCCGAGTTAGTTCAAGTTCCTTAGTGCCCATGAAAATAAAACTTCTACACATGAGAAGCTAAAGCAAATATGAAGTAAAGGAAGTCAGCATGGCCGTGCACAGGGCCAGAACTGGTATTATAGTTATTATTTTTAATCATCTTAGCCTTTCAGCATTTCTGTTTTGTGAGAGTCTACCAAGCACAGTTTTTATACTTAACTAGTTGTCCTTTGGAAATCAACTCCCCGGGGCCCAAAATCACATAGAAATGCCTCTGCAGGGCAGATCGTGCAAATTGTTCATGCAAAATCACTTGATTAAAAAAAAAAAATACTACTCCTTATTTGAAGTAATGTGAAGATAGTGGAACACATTCAAGTTTTATATGGATAACGTTCACCATAATTAATATCTCATGACGTTTGTGCGGTTGTGTCTCACTAGCCTGAATTCCAGGATAGGAAGACATATGCCAGAAAGTACAAATCTATTACTGGCTGCGAATATTTTTAGTGGTCCCTTTGCTCTGGGTAGACGAATACTAGCTCTCAATTTTTTCCCCTCCTGTTCTGTTAAACAATGACCTCTATAACCTGAAAGAAAATTAGTACTGTGAAGGAAAAACATTTTCTAATGATCCTGAAAAAAGGTTAATTACCTTAACAACTAGAAACTGTTCATTTCTTCCCCAAACCTTTTTCAATTCCCTTTGCCGTTATTCCTATTTGTCAGATATTTACATCTCAAATGATTCTTTCATTTTCCAAAAGAACTGGCCCTTTTCTGGTTTAGACTGTGACAGAGCTTCCATTTATCATATAAAATGCAATCCATGGTATTTGCAAGGTATATTGATATTCTTTTACTATTTATTTACGTTAAATATGAAGATAAATTTAAAGTTATTTATCAGAAGAAGTACCCTGCTATATTTCACCAAATAAATGTTATTTGATTGATAAAATTATTTATTATTGTTAAGGATGAACTATGTTACTTTACTATATATTCAATTATGAACTATACCACTTGATTATTATGTATCAAATTATTTGTTTATCTTTAATGTGCTTTTAAAAAAGCTTGACTTTAATAGGACTTTTTCTTTTTTTTACAGTATGAAAGTCCTTAGTAACAGTATTTTAAAGTCAATGAAACTTCCAAGCTATGTATGTGTATCAACAAAACATACTCTAGGTCAGGGGTCCTCAACCTGTGGGTTGCAACCCCTTTGTAACAATGAGAATACATCTTGCATACCAGATATTTACATTACAATTCATAACAGTAGCAAAATTATAGTTATGAAGTAGCAAGGAAAATAACTTTATGGTTGGGGGTCACCACAACGTGAGGAACTGTATTAAAGGGTTGCAGCCTTAGGAAGGTTGAGAACCACTGCTCTAGGCTGTTTTATCAGTCAAGGATTTGGGGCACCAAGGTTCTGTGTCTCTAGACAAAACAAACTTTCTATTTACTGGCTGCCAAAAAGTAAATGTGGCTTTGGCTTGGAATTTATTTTAACCCTATCTCCTCCTTTCTTTTCTTTTTTTAATTTCAAATTAATATGAGGCTACACATTTTTAGTTACATTGTTCTCACTTCCAAAGTAAAGTTGAAATGGTAGAAGAGCCCCTCCCCCAGAGGGCACGCTGAACACCCTCCCATTTGACACATGACGTGAGATCCAGCCAATTGTCGTTTAAATTTATGTTTCTTCCCTTCTCTACCGGCATTTTCTATACGAACTTCTTTGAGCTAAACTTGCGTGTGTTTTCCCAGGTTACTTCATGAACAAAGATGACCTCTTAATCACATCTTAAGGAGAAGAAAACAGAAGGAAAGAGCAAATCTTTGTGGGTCATTTAGTTCCCTGTTCTACTTAATGTCATCATCTGACACCCTATGGTTTTGTAAAAACCCAGATGTTGACATTGTGAGGGCAATATCTCTAGAAAATGGACTGTTTCTTTCAGTTTTAGTATCATTTCCACCAACAATCAATTGGCACAAACCCGTCATCATGATCATCATCAGTAATTTTTCTTAAATATATGGAGCACAAATCAGGTCCTGGCCCTGTATGAAGCATCAAGTATATTTGTATATTGCTGGGAGGATGAATTCTTTTGAGTGGGAGCTTCTAGCCTTCGGAAGAAGGCTGGATATATGGATTAATAACTAAATGAATATACAATAATATTTAATGCATTTAATAATATTTAATGCACAAAAGGCATGCTCTGAGAGGTTACACGTAAGAACGTTTGTAGAAATGATTTTCCAAGAGTCTTTCATATTTCTGTACAGAGGCATTAATTTCCTTGGTCCCAGATGATTTTTTCATGGATGTTTGTATACTATAAACCTTAGAAGGTATCGTGTGTTCCTCAGAGCAAAAGGCAGGTTTCTGTGCTGCCCAGTGTGATAAAGACAAAGTTTCTTTTTAGGCAAATATTAAGCAGATTTTCTTCCAGCCCATTATAAGCTTGGAATTTCCTAAACTCAGCGCTCATCAGCTCTGCTGCAGGCCACTATGCGTAAAGCAGCCACGGGGACTATTTCTCGTCATCCTGCAAGATTTGAGTAAAAAGAGAGTTAATGTGAACATGAAGTTCACTATTTCTTGTGGCAGGAATAATAAAATTCTCTGTCTCTGACCCAAGAGTCTTGTCATTTTGAAGTCAGCATTTATGAAATGGGGCAGATTCACTTGTCAGCTTCCAACTAAGTCGAAGTTTCAAACTTTTCAAAATTCCTCATAGCATGTTGCTTTGGAGAAAAGAATCTAATTGTTCCGATGATTGATGTGGAAATAAATCCTTCTCAGGTTTTGACATATTACTAGTCACGGACAACTTTTAATTACTTGGAAGTTAGTGCTCTATTAAACTCTATATGTATACAAAATGAAGGGGGTATAGGAAAAAGGTGAAATTAGTTAATTTGCCTGTGAGGGTGCGCATAACAACACACTTGTAAACGAAAGGGAGGATTGGAAAAGGTGGATGATTTCAAACCATGTGTTTGATTTTCTATGTTACTTGGGCTATCTGAATATCACCCATGATGACAAATCTGTTGCCCAAAACTTTGCATAGATGGTAGTTTTTCAGTTAGAAATTCTTACTGTAAATGTGATTATTTCTCCATACATTCATTCTCTGATCTGGTTTTTGGCAAGCAGTGTTAAATAACATCTTGTTTCTGTACAGAAATGTGTATAGCAGAGCCTTGAAATTATGGCAGCCAGTACTGAAGAGAGCTGCCTATTAAGAGATTTAATCATGGGAATGCTTATGTTCAATAAAAGTTATCAAAAGGCATTATCATAATTGGGAACTTTAGCTCTTCTCAAGCACAGCACCTTATGAATTATGCGGAGCTATTTTTGAACTACAATGCAACACTAAATTAGGTTCCTCTTTCGTTAAAAAAAATTAAAGCATAATCAGTTACTATTCTCTGCTCATTTCCAATTTCTACAATGCTGCCTTGATTTTGTAAACCTACAGAAATCATGTCTTTCTCTACTCCTTTCCCCTGTTTTAACGTCATGTTACATCAGTTTCGCTTTTTTTCTAGGCCTGCCTTATTAAACCCACTGGCACTGGTAATGTTTCTTCCTGGTGGAACCCAGCAAACCCTATTGTCATTTCTCTTAAACCAGACTAGCCTTGCAAACATACTGCTTCCATTTAGTGAAAATAAAAGATCTAACAGAAAGGAGAGCTCATGCGTATCTTAAAATAACAACAGCCATATGACAGTTTGAGGCCTGTGTTTGGAGAGAATTTGCATATATCCCATTAAGCTTGCCTGAGCTCCACTTTCAAATTTTGATGTTGCCAGTCAATTTGCAGAGGTCAATAATATCTTTTTCTAAATGCAAGTTTTCTTATAATTGAACCTCAATAACTGACAACTGGCCCTGACAAAAAGACAAGAAAGACAAGTGTTTGTTGTAGGAAAACATCAATATATGGCATTTTGTAGACAGTACTACTCTGGAAAGACTCTGCTATTTTTGGACCATTAGCATCAAGTCAAGGTTTCAAATAATAAATTCAATTAGAGTGGAGTTGACTAAGTGATTTAAAACAGCGTGCATTAGGAGCCACATACAAGCACGGAGTTCATTAAATGGCAGTATCAATGAGATCACCTTTTAGTAACACAATCAATTTGCTGGTCTCTGAGTTGTAGCGGTGGTCAGACTAAATTAAATTTAACGTGCATTGACCAAGTGATTTACAGTATCTAGATTTACAGTATCTCAGAATAAAGAATGATGACTTTCAAGCATTCCCGGAGCGAAGTCAGGGATAAATCACAAAATGGGCCAAGCTAGGTAGGAAACTTGCCTTCCAAGTTTTGAAATAGTTCTTTTTCTGAAGTCTGCAAAAATGTCAGACTAATTGGAATCCTGTGAACCCCACAGATACTACCAACTTGAGCACTGCATTGGCGAATTGGTATTCTATTTACATTCCCATCAAAGCCTTTAAGGTTTATATTGCTGGATTCCTACTGACAGGTGCTAAGCAATCAGCACTATTATGAAATGCTGGAAATGGTCATTGTCGCTTAAAAAGGAAAGCTTGAAGATGCAAAGATGGGACAAGCAAACTGTTTAAATTCATTAAAGCATATCTGAATACTTCATCTTTCAATTCTTTTTTTAATTCACCCTATCTCTATACGAATAAAAGAACAGTAATAAAGATCTCATCTGAGTAGGGGCCATCTGTGTCACGCTGATACGTACTTTTCAACAGTGGACATTTTTCCCCATAGAGCTGTTGCCTATTAGGATAATATTTGCCAAGAATCATCCCAGCCATGTCCTGTATTTCATAGTTGTACTGTAAGTGTCTGGCTCTTTGATGACTTGGGGGGAAAAATTTAGAGGACATGTGGAAATCTACTTGATATGATTATGATGTTCAATCATCTTCCTATACCTTGACAGCATTTGGTACTATCCAGAGTCAGAACAGGTTATATTTTAGAACTTATAAACTATAATAGATGTAGTAGTTTTAACACACATGCTTAAAAGCTCCTTTACACTTCCTGCCAGAATTGACTGCTATTCTGTTAGGCAGGGCTAGGGGGTGCTATAACCTTACAGCTGAATGAAATCTGTACCCCAGAACCAAAAACAAGTTACTTTATCAGCCTCTTGTCAGAAATGGTAGGATACGCATATGTCTGAATGTTACATATACATAGGTTTTTATCCAGCTTGGAAAGGTAAAAGAAATAAGAAATTTGAGTACAAATATTTGTAACGGTTGATTTTTTATATAGGCTATGTTCAGGCTTCAAATCTTTCCAACTTTTAAAACCATATGGATTTCATAATTAAGTTAAATTATTGTGGCTATTTTTCCTTATGTGAGTATTGTTATTTTTTTCAAGATTTTGAGACAGAGCATTCTAGAGAATCATTGAAATTTTGGACAGGTCAGTATACCAAATGAAACTTTTATCATATAATATTTTTTATTAAGCCAATGTGTTTCAAGCCAACCTGAGAATATATTTTAGAGAGTAGCAAAAAACAATTTTATTTAATTTACTAATTTTATCACATTAGAAAATTATATATTTTTGGTAAAGATCAAGGTTTTGTCACTTTGAAAACATTGAAACTAGTATTGAGCCACTAACACTGTTACTTTCTCCTCTTCAGAAGCATTGCTATAATTTTGAAATTTTAATGTTTTTATTATTAAATTATAACACATGTTAAGTGGTAATTTCCCTAACTAATTAGTAACTAATTTAAAAAAATACATTCAAGAAGAGCCTTAATAATAAAACTTCTTTATATGTTAATATAAAGCTTTTGTTTGACTCAGATTTAGAGTTCATTGAGAAGCCGAGATCATGGTGCATTTTTTATGGCACTCACATATTTGAAGTTTCTTGAAAGACTATTATTAAAGGAAATTTTAAGTAACGCAATCATTCACTTGTTTGAATCTTCTCCATCTTTCAACTTTAAAAGACCATCTCTTGAAACTGAAGATGGGTGAGGAATAAAGTATTTGGAATAATGGTTAAATTAATTTCAGAAAAACGTGCTGAACTCCTGCAATGCTTGGCACAGTGATAGACCCCATGAGTATGAAATGAATGAAAGTCAGTGCCAGTCAAGACCATGGGAAGCTCATACTGAAGATTGGTATAATTTCATAAACCTGATTAAACCATAAATCAGGTTTAATTTTATAACCCCCAGGTACTGTACTTGGTCTTCAAAAAAGTTGCATAGTCTTAAATCCATTTCATATATAGGAAAGATGCAAATTGATTCTTGTCTAGGAAAAAAAAATAAGAAATGAGCACTTCCGAGAGGAATGCTGTTTGTACACAAATCAATTGCTTTCCTGACCCAGGATTTCAGAAGTAGTTACTTAACTAATTAATCTAGTAAACAGTTAATAAAGATTTACAATGCCCTAATCCTGGGCATTCGCTATGGAGTCAGACTGGTCTCTGCTGTAAAGGAGCCCACATTTTAGCTGAAGACCAAAGAATTATAGAGAAAAATATACAATATGTTTTTTCATGTGAAACAAGGCCAAGTAGGCAGTGTTGAAGTTTTTCAGAGGAAAATTACCTAACCTGAGTTCCTTCACATAAAAACCACATTATAAGAAAAAAAAAAAAAAGACAAGAAATGAGTTTAGCACAACAGTTGAAACCACCTTAATTAACACTAAATTCCTGATTTAGTTACAAAGTACCATTAGATTGCAGGTTCCTTTGTGAGAAGGAGATGTGTTTTGACTGGCTCACTATAGTTAGGAGCCTTGATGTAAACGTTTTTGGGTACCCCTCATGGCTCTTAAAATTGTTGCATATTAAAAAAATCAATAAAATGTTTTCAAATGATTACTTGTAACTATAATAATGGTATGAAATGCTGTTTTCCTGTTCATAATTAAAATAAGCACTTAAACCCTCAAATATATCAACCCCTTAGGAATCCAAGGATCTTAAAGCTTACTTTTCCTCATCACAAGTGCCCTATTTAAAGGGCATAGTTATTTTTGTATGGTGTTTGTGAATGGATGTACGTATGTATTGAACTGTGTGTGAAAGTGATTTAGGAGGTCAGCCAAGATGCCCTTTCTCCTGTGCAGTCTTTATAGCTATTCAGCCCTTGCCAATCTGAATGTGATGGATGAGTTCAGGAATTGAACTCTGACCCTCCCTGGGAGAACATGCCCCTTGTCAGAAGTATCTCAAAGGATTCCCATTATCCTTTAATTTAAAAGATTCTTAAAATTACTTGCAATTTTTGCCTTAGGTAATGAGAACATCTTCCTTTTCAGTTTATAATAAGTGAATAGCAAAATGATGTGCATTCCAAATAGCCACTCAGTGCTAAAATTGCTATCTCACTTGGTTAATATTAATATTATGGCCAGAAAGTACTAATTGCCACCCAGTTATTACAACATAATTGACCAAATTTACTTAATGGATATAATTTATTTGTAGCACGAAATGACACTTGAAATAGACAAAGGCAATTGGAACAGAAAAAAAAATAAGATTGTTCTTGTTACTTTTTATACTGAATCATGTCTAACCCAAACTCTATGGTTAATACATAAATCCTTTGAAAAAAATTAAAAACATACATAAACACAAGCTCAGTCAGCATTAGCATATAATTAACTGATTCTTCAAAAATAACTGGATGTTTGATTGCTTCATGTTAGTGCTGCCTTTGCATTTTACTATATTCTATTAAATAAACATAAATAATAAAATGTCAAATCACAAGTGTATCTTAGACTCCTCAAAGATGCCCTCAAGATAGCAGCGCAGATATTCCTAATCCGAATAGATATGGTTAATCCATGGGAAAAATATTAAAAGTCAGAGGCAACAATGTTAAAAAATTATTGAATATATTACTGAACATACTTCAGGTAATTCTTTTTCTAACATGCGGCAATCAGGTAACACAAAAATTGACACCTTAATATAAGACCATTATGTAACACTTAAGAGTGATTTCTAATCACACAGAATTTATTGGATATTAGAGCACTTTTAGCCCCATAAACGGATTATGACAGATTTATTTTTTCTTATAAATTGTTTTTAAAGATAAACATAAGCCATTTTGGAAAGAGATATATTTTTTCAAAATCAAAAATTCTAACATGAGGAAAACCTTGCAGTGGAAGAAAAACTGTATTTAAATATTGAACATTTGACAAAGGACATGACTAAGTTAGGTCTTTATGTAATCAGAAAACATGGAATTCTACCAAGAAAAATTATTCATGAGGAACAGGAAGGTTAAGATAGGAGAAATGTGTGTAAATCTTACAAATTAAACCTCAGCAACACAATTCAGGAAGGAACAGAAGCAAGATGGTAACTGTTTCTCTATTGTCTTCGGTGCGTTTCAAAACTTAAACGCACATTTCATCTCCAAATAACAGTCAAAATGAAAGCTGTGGTTTGTTATCATGTTGCTTATTGGTACTTCCTTGTTATTTATTTGTTAAGTCACCCCCTTCATCCAACATTCTCTTTTTTACCCCTTCCTTTCTCTTTTTTACCCCTTCCTTCTAGCACATCGTGATAACTGCGGCTAATGTTTTGTTTTAAATGCTAACAACGCATTTATTGACATTCAGCAGTATTTTATCAGTAACATTTTATCCAGGGGTTCTAGGGAGCACAACATTAAGTAGAACCAGGTAGGCATATTAAATAATCTGATAATAATGTCCCTTGGAATCCCTCATGCAGCGTTCTCACGGTCACAAGGGGAAGCTCTTGTAGATGCCGTGTCTATTAATGCATAGGTCCCAGCAGTTGCTAAATAGGTCTGCTCCCTAAGAATCCACCCTCTCCTATCCTGGCTCCTTGCTCTATATTTCAATGGACAATAACATCTCATCCATTTATATTCTGTAAACTTCATATCATTAACAAAATTATCACACTCATGTGAGGTATAGAAAGAAAAGATTTGCTATTATTAACCATCATCTTTGCTCCTGAAACTTTCTCTCCACCATATAGGCAGAATACACTCTGAAATCAATATGTGATGATGTTTCCTCCGTTGTATTTAAAAAATTACATACACTAGGCAAAGTGGGGCACACACCTATAGTTCCAACAACTTAGGAGGCTGAGGCAGAAGGATTGCTTGAGTCCAGGAGTTTGAGGCTGTGGTGAACTATGATTGTGCCACTGCACTCCAGCCTTGGCAACAAAACAAGACTCTTGCCTATTAAGAAAATAGGACAGATAAACTGTAATTGTTTTTATTGCTTAGATATACCCTAAGTAGGTACACAAATATTTATGTACATGTTTTAAAGAAATAAACTACACTAAAAATGGAAAAAAATAACATCACTATGTGTTCTGTTCAACGTTTCTCTCTTTAAAGAGTGTCCAAATATCACAGAATTTTTTTCCTTTCAGAAAATATGGAGCAATGTTCCCTCAGTGTCCCGAATAAACTGGAAAAGTTATAATTGGGTGCCATAATTAAATCTACTTCAAATGAGGGAAAAAAACTTCAGATTATCTGTAGCCAACATTCAAAGTTTCTAGCCAAAGGCATATAATATAAATGGTCAAAAAACTTCCCCCTTTGAAGAATTTACAGAAGAGCCCTCAGAATCCACTCTGTTTAAGGTGGGCTTTGTGATGACATAAACTATGTAATCATGGGGTTCTGAGTTTGGTTTAATGATTTCCTGAGAACATTTTAAAAATTTTAATGGTTCATGAACAATAAGACTCCCATTTTCACTGTGTCATGGGCCCTGAATTACGTAGCCCTGAGTGTGATGGAAACTCATTTGTATCAGCCAGGGCACCTCGAACCTTGGAAACTAAGAGAATTCCACCATCAGCAAATAACTAAACTGAATGTTATTGAAATTGTTTTAGAGAGAGAATAAAGAAGCAAGACAGACTTCTGGTCATCTTTCTTGGTTTCCTGAATACCATTCTTGTTTAGACTGAATTAAGCAAAATGAGGTCTAGTTAGAAGAAAAGTTTTCATGATGTCAGATTCCTTAAGAAGGAATGCTGTTTAGCTTTTCTAGTTGGGTGAAGTCCTCTGCTTTCTCTGGAAATAGGGGAATTTTCATAAGTGGGAAATCCACAAGATTCTTTTTGGCCTTCTCTGAATATACATTTTTTAGGAGCTGGAAGCAGAAGGCTTCATTTAAGTCCACTTTGGGACAATTAAAATTATTTTTTTAAAACTGTAAACTTAGACAAGTTTTTTATGTAGTCTCTCCTTGAGTTCTCACTGGTAAAATAGGAATAATAGTATTGTATAGTAGACAGAGGGTGCAAAAAAATTATACACATTTAAAAAAGGGGAAAACCTGTATTAAAATTCTAATACTCAGTATATACTGATAACAAAAGTTGAATACAAGTTGTGTTTGATTTCTGCAATTACAAGAGGGGCTTGGAGTGGTCACCATCAGCGTCCAGACCCTTCCGATTCTGGCAAACTTCTGCTTGAGCAACGTGACGGAAGTGCCCACCTGTATCACCGAGTGCGCCATCCCAAATTCTTCCTGATTCCCTCCAGTGCAGCTGGTTTCCCCCCATACACCACATCCTCCAAGGTCGGCTGTAGATAGAAGCCGAGGGGTGTTAAGTCAGGAGATCAGGGTGGGAAACTCAACCAGCCTCCTCTTGGTACACTGTGCGCCCGCACATCACTCGCCCTGTGTCTCAAAACTACCACGAATGCATGTGATTGTTGGGCTGGTGGAGCTTCTATTGCACACTCAAGATCTCAAGCTTCTATTGTTGCTGTAACTTCCAGAACATTCTCGGCAACCGTGCTTCCACTGTTTTCTTTGACTTTCCTGCCTGTCTCTGGGGACAGTAGCATTCATTCCATTAGCATCACACATCACATTACTACTGTAATTCAGTTCAACTTTGAAAGATAGATAACATCTCTTAAAGTGTGTATACTACTTTTGGCCCTCCTGTATGTATTATTTCTTTGTTAATGAAACTTAAGTAAAATTGCGCACATTAAATGTGTAACAAGTTCCTTGCACATATTAAGCTATCACTATATTGAACCTTTTTGTACAGCTCAGTTCAGTACCATGGCGAGTCACGTATTTATGCATATATTACCTTTTCTGAAATAACTGTATGTCAAAATATCTTGAATTATCGCATTGATAACTATTTTATTATTTGGAATTTTTATTTCTCTCTTACTATGTAAGTGGCTGTTACTCTCTATTTTCTTTTCTCCTTTACCAAACGTCTTTTAAATAAATCAAATTTTAATAACTATTTCACATGAACAAATCTTTTGCTAGTAGTCTTTACATTTTGTCAGAGTTCTACATTTTCTTGCTTTTTACAAATAATGTAAAATGAAGCTAAAATATGAAAAAGGGTTTAATATTTTTGATATTCATAGCTTGAAACTAAATATAGTACTAGCTTCCATATATTAAATCAATCTACTGGCTATCTCTATGAATCATAAAAATACCATTTCATGAATTTTACTTTAGATCACAAAGAACTGATAATATTTCCCTTGCAAAATCAGATTTACATCCACTTTTCTCAGCAAATGAATATGGAAAATAGTGCGGGAGAGTATGGTTGGCAGAGATTCATGGAAAGAAGCCAGGCCATTTTTTTTTTCAGGGACCCCAAAGGGAAAATGTTGACGAGGAACTGTAAGGTGGCAGAGAAAGTCTAATGAAGTTCATTTCCCACCAAAGAGATGAACATTTTAGGAGGCACAGCCATCGATCAGTAGGCTTATTAAATATTAACACATCTTTCTCACTTTCTTCATTGGCGTTTTCACAAAGTAACTAAGAATATGACTGTGCCAATAATTTGAACTCTTTCAAGGACCAAGGCAGACATCAGAAATCATGGCTAATATTTAATTATGATATATGGTGCTTCATCTCAGAAATACCAGCAGTGACGCTGGCATAGTGTTGTAAAGAGTAATGATTATAATCCCTGTCTCCTCATACCCCCACCTTGCACACACACTCACACACACTCACACACACATTCACACTCACATACATACACATTCTTTAAACAGCAGTCATTTTTTAGAATAAATACTAGGCAGATATTATTGAATAAAATCCCAAAGAAGTCTTTGTCAGAGTTGTTTCCCAAGCTTCCTGGGCACCTTGGCAACATAACTCTTCCAGGTGAAGCAATGCCTTGACTTACCTACTGGACATCTTAGGGGAGTACAATTCTCACAGACGTACAGTGCTTTGGAAAACAGCATTCTGTTGCAGCTTCAAATGGTTTGTTTTGGGCCTCATCTATTGTAATCATTGTATTGTCAAAGTATAAATTCTAACCCCAAAGATTTCTTAAAATACAGCATGTGGTTTCTATGAGATGCCGGAATGCTTTCTTAAATACTCAGCTATTTAAGATCAAGGCTCCTCCCTGCTGTCCTTCGTTGCTTTTTCAATTTTTTTTAACTGAATGATAAATTGCTAATAACTTCAGCAATTCTGCGTCATTGCATCAGCAGGCCCGTGTAAGAGCTATAATTGAAAACTGGGGTTAAATAAATACACAATTCTTAGGAAAATAAATTGTTTGCTGCTGCTGGATTGAGCTTTCACGGTGGGGCTTTGAGGATGTTTGTTTATGTTGAAATACCTTTTGTCGTTCTCCAAGGCCCAAAGGTCAAGTCTAGATTTCCTCTGAGGAGGGTTTCTCAATCTGGCCCCTTATTTTTGCTTTATATTGGGCTCCTATGTCAATCAAACTGTCATACTTAATAAATTCCAAATGTATTTTGTCTTCTTTCACCTCTAATATTTTGCTTGCCTCACGTTCCTTGTTAGGAGTTCCTTTCTCCCTTACGTTAGTTTCACTCGTCTTCATGTGACCTTGTTGGAGACCTACTATGTACAAGGCATGATGCTTGGGGATTTTACATGGATATTCTAAATGAATCTCTGAAACAATGATTGATTTTAAAGATTAAGAAACTAAAGCTTGTACCTACTAAATTTCTTTCCTAAGGCACAGAGCTATGAAATGACAGAGACTTAGATTTAAAATCCGAGTTCAGATTTTTAATTTTGTATTTCACAGTTGCCTTCAAGCCAGCTAAAATTCCATCTCCTCTGTAAGCTTTCTCTGGGAAACCTCGAGTAATTTCCAAGCTCCTGAACAAAATTGTCTCTATAATTAACTGGCAGCCGTAGTCATGCAACATTTCCTTATTGTGTGATTGCCTCCTCTCAGTCGCATGCTTCTCAAAATGAAGGGTTCTGGCCTTTTCTATCCTCCCTAGTACTTTCCAAAGCCTAATTTTAAAGAAACCTGTACCAGAATAAAACAATAAATGATGTTGGTTAAAATTACCAAAATGTTGTCATGTGCCTAGGCTCTCTTCTGTTAAGATGAACAATACAGGAAGAATTTTGCTTTTATGTGGGGATATATGAATACACATAAATATATGCCTCTACCTAATAAAGGGAAAGAAAAGATAAGCCTTCTTGATATTGAACCTCTAAGTAGATGTAATCGTTAATTCAGCTAGAAGCATCAATTTGATTGTGAAGGTGTCCAACATACACAGAAACTGTTGACCTACAGGAGGACTAGATCCTACTTGGGAGAATATAGTGGGACCCCAAGATCCCTGTTGTCTGGATATTAGCATATATATCAGGCAGATCACTGGGGTAATAGACATCAGGATTATAACTCATCTGCTAAAATTGTTTGTTATCAGTGGAAAACAAGTCTACAAGCTAAGTCTAGTATTCATGGAAATAGTTAAGGTAAGAGCCATGATAGTCAACTATCTGAGCAAAGGGTATGTTCAATGTTCATTAGATTTAGCTCAGCCTCTTTTATCCTTTCCATATTAAATTTATAATGTAAAGAATAGATTAATTATATATAAAATTAAGACAATCTCAGAAATATAATTTCAGCAGGGGATTATATATTCATAATAATATTTCCTCTTTGTTCCAGTAAACACAAGTATACGTCTAACTTCACGCTGCAGTATTTCTTGTTTACATTTGTATTGGACCCTTCATAGAAACAAATGAGCTATCTAAGAATAAATTTCTAAAGGATGACTTTGGAAACTGGAAGAACTTAGTGTAATAAATGTTTTTAGAACAGACAAATAATTGAATGTAACCAGGTTAGACATCAGTAGAAGAAATTATGTATTTAATCCCATAGAGGTCATGACAACTTTTAGAGATCTTTGGAATTTAATTTAATTCAATTCAGAAATTGGGACCTTCATGTTTGGAGCTATAATAATGATTGGTTCTGTAAATGAGCCCTTGGTGTCAGAGTAACCCCCATCAACTACAGAAATAGACAATCTAAGTGGAAATTTTGCAGCTAATGAAAGAAATGGCTTCAAAAATGAGCTACAGAAGATGGGCCCATGTGAAAAGAGCTAGTATTAATGGTCAAATGGCAGTGCAGGAGGAACAATGATGTACGGGAATTAACACTGGCATTTGTATAATTGTGGTGAGCCACTACCTCTGGGGTGCTTGACTTAGTACTTACTATTTAGGGCCTAACATATACCTTATGGGTAGGAGTGATTAGTATCTTGGTTAGGATAAAAGCCAAGTAAATTATTTCAACTTATTTTTGAGTTGCGTTTAAATTATTTAAGTTTGAATTTCAGCTGCAATTTCTATTAAGCATAAGTAATGCTGTCTGAGATTTATATGATGAAAACAAAGCATTGCTTGAAAAGAAGTACCTGGGAAAAGGCAGGTTTTGAGAAATAGGTGTATAACTGTGGCTGCTGTGATAGTGGAGAACGTAAACAAGGTTTAGAGTTGGAATAGAGTTCCGCATCTGGTCACGGAAGACTGGCATCCTTCATAAAACTTTAACCATACTGCATTTGAGTTTATGTTTTAATTTGGATGAGAATGTTAACACCTAACTCACACCTTTTTTTTTTTTTTTTTTTGAGACAGAGTCTTGCTTTGTCACCTTGGATAGAGGGCGGTGGTGTCACACCTCACAGCAACCTCAACCTCTTGGGCTAAAGCAATTCTCTTGCCTCAGCCTCCCCAGTACATGCGACTGCAGGCCTGTGTCGCCACAACCAGCTACTTTTTTCTATTTTTAGTAGAACTGGGATCTCATTCTTGCTCAGATTGGTCTCAAACTCCTAAACTCAAGCCACCTTCCTGCTTCAGCTTCCCAGAGTGCTAGGATTACAGGCGTGACCCACCACACCTGGCCCAGACAATTAGTTGTCAGAAAATATCTACAAAAGTTAGGCAGTGGTTAAAGTGCATGGAATTTTTAGTTGTATATTCTATGTCCTTTATCAAGTTACCTGAAAGACTGACACAGATGTAGATTAATGAATATCTCTTTCCTCGAAACATGACCTGTTTGTTTTAATGACTAGCAAAAGGAAAATTGTTCTCCAGGCTGATAGGATTCAGGAAGTCGTCTCGGCCAAAAGTGCCAATAGTTCATTAGCTTACTATGTTTTATGTGAAACAAAATCCCATTTTATTTTCCTCTTTTGAAAGATAGGGCCCAATAATAAATATCCCTAATTGACGGCACGCATTATATTATTTGTTCCTGAAGATAAAAGTGACTAATGCCAGGTTAACTTCTGATACAAGGGGTTAAATAGTCAAAATAACTCCTGTAAACGTTGATATCTGAGGTGTAGAGTAACTTGGAGGATAAAGGAAAGGGATGAATGGGAGTTGCACAAAAATAGGGTGTCACTTTGAGTGGAGTTCACCCTGGGGTCATCAATGTTCCAGAATCTTTGACAAATCAAAGACAAACTCTAGTTTCCTCAGTAATAAAGAGATTTAAAGAGTAGAGGAAACAAAAATGAAACCTAAAAATCCTTTAGTCAAAGCAGGAAACATGTGAACTACATCACTGAGACGCTATTCCTGGGTTACAAAGTTTAAAGAAGCCTCTTTTGAGTCCAGGGGAGTGAAGGACAACAGGGAAACTGAAGAGTAAACAGACCATGGTCAAGAGGGAAACTTATACCACTGAGCAACGCGGGCATCAAGAGTGTGTTTAAGATTACCTCAGAGATCAAGGCTAGAATTGCTGTCTGGGCTAGTGGAGTCAAGAGAAAATGTCAGTGTGTGAGGGGAGAGATCAAAGTTAAAACCTCAAAGCTTTCCAGAAAACCACAGACAAACTAGCATGTTTCCAATGCACCCAATGGTGTTCTTTTAGAGGCAACACAGAAATTGTGTATATTCATTAAAAAGTAAACACTATTTTGAATTATTATCTTATCTTACAAAATCGGGAAAACGAAACTATATTTAGGTAGGTACAGAGAGTATTTTCTATACTCCGATCCAATCTGTGCATGAAATCAGATATCTTCAAGGAGAGATACAATTAAGCAAGTTAAATTTCAGATATTGTAAAATTAGATTTACAGGAAATGTTTTCATTAAATATGCAACAGTAAATACATGTGTGACGTATTTAGCCACTGTTAAATACATTTAACTAATATATTTAACCATTGAACAGCGAATGCAGAGAAATGAGATGTTTTTCTTTCATGGTAGAATCCATACTCTGCCTTCCTATTCCTGTGTATGAGTGCATTTCTAAGTTCTTTCATGGCGCAAATATCTGGAATGCTTTTTTTTTTTTTTTTATTGATTTTCAAATCTTATCTCTACAATAGCAAATGTGCTTTCACAGAAAAACCAAGTGCTAGCATTTGAGTCCTTCACGGAAATAGGACCTCATGGAATTGGCTGACATGACAATTAGCACTTTATCACGGCCTTGTTTACATTACTGGAATGCTAAATATCCCAATAACAATGCTAGTGATAGCATTTACATATTGATAATCAATGTATAGTAATCAATTCTTTCAAAGAGACTCAAAGAATGGTATATAAAGCTGAGGAATATCATATTAATTAACTAATTAATATGAGAGCTCTGCCATTTATGGAGACACCAAGACGCTTCTGAAAAATTGACTCAGTACTTCATATTTCAGGCCTAACATACCTTATGTCATTATTAATATCACGTTTACTGTGACCTGTTGTAACATATATAGAACCATTAAGCTGACCTCAAATGAAATGACACATTTCTAGTATAATGAATGTTTTGCCTGTCCCTGCATTAGTCTTCTGGGTGTTTTTCCCGGCAGTATCTCTTTAGAGTCTTCAACTCAACTCATCTCTGACAAATTGTTCCTTTGATTCCACAACTGGAAACATGGTTTCTACCTTGGCCTCTTACCTACAACTAGCTCTTGAAATCTTTCTCCCTCTCTTATTCCGGCTAATTAACTGTGATTGGATTTCCTCCCCTTCCACCTATCCTTTCACTGTTGGTATTCCCTTGACCTCACTGTTCTAAACTATTTTTCCTACACAGACATGCTGTGATTTTTCTTGAGTGGAGAAGGGACGCTTCAGGATGAATGGAAGGGATACAGACGAAGGCGAGACTGGACTTGTGCCTATCCTTTTTCTGTGTTCTTTAGCAGGGTTTAAGTAATATAATGTAGAGTTTAGAATGAAGTGGGGTTTGGTTTGCTTTCAATCTGTATATTTATTTATGCCCATAGAATATTTGGGTAGAATTTACCTACACTGTATCCTGTCATTATTAATAATATTAATAATATTACTAGAGTAGCTTTGAGGCATATATGGCCTTTTACATAGAAGGAAATAATGTCAGGCTCCACAGAAAAGACTTACAGCAACGTGGAAACTACAATGTGCCTGAGTCATATTAACCTTTTCCAGCTTCAAAAGCGTGTACCAGGTCACAGAAGAATTTGTACTTATGTGTATTTATATATGTTTCTCTCTCTGTGCCTATATATAGCCAGATATAGATGTGGGTATCTCTCTGCATAGGCAGGCTATATACAGGCAGAGAGAGGTGCGCATATATACACATATAAAATATTTAAAGTATAATTTTTAATCTATAATATACAATATATAACAATACATAGCATGTAATGTATATTGCAAATATTTGGGATTTATAAACATGTATGTATATTTATAATTCATATGCATTTCAGAAATATATGTATTAATATGTTTATGAAGGTATGTTGAATAGATTTTCATCTTTTAATAATACTATGCATTTTTTTATCTAAAAGGTGGTCATTGGAGCAAATGAATATGTAATAAAAATGATTTATTTAACTTCTCAAAATTTCAATTCCTTATGTTTACAATGAGGGAATAAGATCAAAATATCTGGGTTTTAAAAATCTATTACTCTAGGAGAAAAATATCTCAACAACTATCCAGACAATGGGAGCAAAGAAAAAACATATTTGTGTCATTTAGAAACCTCCATGATATTTGAGGCTTCCAGGGAGGACGGTGTGTCTTGCTAAACTTGTAATTACGGGAACTGCAAATGCTTTCAGATTTGTTTTGGCACTTCATACAATGTATTTCTTTCACCAACTCTGACTACTCACTGAAGTCTAGACTCTAAAATTCTTCAATATTCATATTCACTGCCTGAGGAAAAACGCATGCGTCGAACACGGAATGAGAATATGGCATTTAATTATTAAATCAATACCTGTGCCCGACTTGCAGAAGCTAGGTACAATTCAAATCTGGTGCAAGGAAGTTAATCATCCATTCTCTGACTCTCTGAAATCTTGCAATTCTACCTTTTGCATTTGAAGGCTCTTGAAGGCTACAACAGTCTAGTGTATATCTAATTAACTAACTAGAAATGAAAACATTACATTTGCATTTGGCACATTATTTGACCTTTCTGTTTTGAACTTTTCAAACAGTTATTGTAGTATGACAGACATTTTGTTTTTTGCATAGTCACATAGAGGTCTTATCGATCTTACACCAACTCATGCATGATGGCTTAAAAGTTACTGGCTTTTCCTGCTGCTCTAGGGTACAAAGCAGTTATATTTAATTCTTCTTTGTTTGACCTTAATAATCTGATGATTTAGCTATCAGACATTTTTTAGATACAAATGGGAGATAAAATTAAACATATAATTTTATTTATTTTTATTTTTTAAACATAGCAATTTAATGTGAGCTGGAAATTATGCTAGACATGATGTGCATATGGTACAAGCAGTATTTCATTTAATAATCACAGAAATCCTAAGATGTATGTATTACGATGGTGCCGACTTTACAGATATGGGGAAACCTCCTATTTAATTTTCCAGTGTTACATTGAATCCAGACATTTTCTAGACCTGAAAGCTCATTCTCATATTCTCTCACCCTAGGGCTTGGTATGCTTACTGTACATTCAACAGACATATCTCAGTTTCTTCTAGTGCCTGGTTACATGGGAGGAGAATCCTATTTCCAGTTGTACCTGTAGAAGATGCCAGAATTGTTTTTCAAATTACGGTAAAGTCAGTTCAAGAACACTCCTATTAGCTAATTTGCTAGCAGCTTTTTTTTCTTTAAATGTCAGAATCCTGGGTCTAGCAGGATGTACTTACCATATTTTCTTCCACTTTCATCATTTCAAGAGTAAGGGTATGCAAGGAAGTTGCAGCTGTGCTTAAAACCCTTACTCTGTGTATGGTTCTTCTGATCCTCCAGGGAAGGGCCACAGAACGAATAGACATGGATTGTTCATATTAAAAGAATCCTCTCTCCAGTTGAATTTCTAGGTAGGGTAGGTTTTCTTCTGAGATAAGGGGAAATTTTATTTCAAACTACATAATTGGTCATAAATGAATAAAACATGCATCCTTACATAGGCCTCTTTCTCTTTAAGGCAAATGAAGGTAGAGAGTTTGACTTAATCTAATGCGAACAATACATTGCACTTACATTCTGGGTGGCTTTCTCAGAGAATCCCTAGGGCCTTTACAAAAATTAAAATTTCTTAACAGCATCATCAAACATCAGTTACTTTGGTTTATATTTTAAAACAGAAATTGATTTATGATTTTATATACCCAGTGGGGAATGCTTCTGAGTTTGCAAAAGCTGATATTGGAGGTAGATATGTTTCATGTGATCAAAGCTGCTGATCTAGGCAAAGACTTTTATAGTTTCCAGGAAATTGTGAAGATGCTTCCATTACAACTGCAGACGGTAACCAAACCAATCCATGAGAGCTGACTATTGGAATTTAAATACATAGTTATTATTGCGGAGAGCAGTTAGTACAAGTGTCCTGGAACTATATTTATCTAGCCTTTTTACTGGTATTGCTACCTGTCTATAGAGGCCCAAGTGCCTGGAATATCTTGAAGATGATGTGAAAAAAATAATAAAACAAAATATTTATTTCAAATTAACCTTATATTTATGGTTTAAAGTATGACAACTGTCTTAATCAACTTCAAGTTATATATGGAGCAATATACAATGAAATATTGTAGAAGTCACTCCCTTGAGTCACAGTCTCACTGAAAGTATCAGTACATGGTAGTTTGAGTAGCTTTTGTTAATACCAAAGTTTTTAGAAGGATGTGGAAAATAGAAGATATTTTCTATCTATTCCTTAATAAAACTTATGTAACATGAAATAGTTTTATATTCTTAAGAACAACAATAGAAAGATAAAAGATAGAATTAAAACAATAAAATAGCAAGTAGTTTATTATTCACATTTGGAAGAAGACACTTTCTCAAGTTATTGGGAAGAACAGAAAAGCATGAATATGCAGGAATAGTTCAAGTCCAACACCTAGAATCATCCACATTTATGGGGAGGGATGTAAGGAAGAAAAGAATAGAAAATTATAGGAGCAAATAGTTCACGTTAGAAAGAAAGGATTAGAAAGAGAAGTTTTAAATCAACTTAGGTTATAGGAGACAGAAAACAAACATTAATATGTGGCATATAAAATGTTACCTTATTTAAGCCTAATAATTCATAAAACAAGTAATTAGGCTGCAGTCACCCTAAGGGAGAGACCTCAGTGATTGCTACATATAAAGTCCAACACAAAGTAGGTTTAATGAGTGATTACTTAATGCTTGTTAAATGAAATGGGCATAATAATTTGCTGGTTAAATCCCTGCAAATATAGTTATCTTTACACTAAGATAACATTTCCTTTGGAATAAATGCTATTTTCAACAAATGGTGCCAGAATAACTGGAAATCTGAGTACAAAAAAGAAGGAAGTTGTACATCTACCTCACACTACATACAAAAATTAACTCAAAATATATCAAATACCTAAATTTAAGAATTGAAACTATAAAACTCTTAGAAGAAAACATAGGTATAATTTTTATGGCATTGGATTAGGCAGTTTTTTTGGTGAGATACCAAGAATAGAAATAACATAAGAAAAACCAGATACATTGTGTTTTATCAAAATTAAAAACTTTCATGCTTCACAATACATCAAAAATGTAAATAACAACCTAAAAGTGTGAGGAAAATCTTGCACATATACTATGCAATAAGGTAGTTGTATCTAGAATAAAGGAGGTGATTGCAACTCAATTATTAAAATGGCTAATAATGTTTTTAAAAGTGGAAAGCTTCTCAATAGACATTTATTAAAAAAATTTACAAAGGGCCAATAAGTATGTGAAAAGATGTTTAAAGCCATTAGCCATCAGGAAAATGCAAATCAAATGCAAAAGAAGATGCATTCATTTGAATGATCAAAAGTAAAAGACAGATAATGGCAAATGTTGACCAAGATGTAAAGAAATTCTCATCTTACACTGCTGATGTGATTGTAACATGATGCAGACACTTTGCGAAACTATCCAGAAGTTTCTCATAAGGATAAGCATAGAGTTACCATTTGATCCAGAAATTCTGTTCCCAGATATACACCCAAAACGAATGAAAACATGCGTCCACACAAAAACTTGGACATGAAAACTCATATGACCATTATATAATAGTAATATTAATTTATAATAATAAAAAGATAAAAATCTCAGATGTCCATCAACTGATGAATAGATAAATCCAATGTGGTATATTTACACAATGAAAAATTGTTTGACAACAAGAACAAAGGAAGCATTGACTCATACTACAACATAGATTGCTACAGCGTGGGAGGGAGCAGTGACAAGGCTGACTGAGAATTCCCCAAGTTGGGACTTTTCCTGAACACTGTGTCTGGCAGACAAAGAGGAGGAATGGCTGATAAAGTCACACACATAGTTCCTATCAAGACACCAGGAGAGACGGACACCTTATCAGCCTGTAGCTAGGCAGATAGGTGCCGCCCGGAACTGAATTCTCAAGAGGTTTTTACTGGGGCTTTGGGGGCATGCATACACAACATGTAAAAAGTGAGAAGTTAACAGTCTCATATTTCAATTAAATGGGTGGTCTTTGTTCAAAGAAGAGGGCTATCAGGGTAAACAACATTAGAGCCCTATATTATGGATCCAATGAGACTATGTTAGGGACTTAATGTGGGAAAGTTACAGCCCACAGGTTAGATAGTTAAGGCTTGAGGGTAATTGTCAGTTGCTTTTTATCTTTATTAGTGTTCTGTCTCTCCTAAGCTGCTGATTTCTTTCTTTCTTTCTTTTTTTTTCAGGGCTATTTCTGACTCTCTAGTCTTCCAAATAATATTTATTTATTTACTTATTTATTTTTATTTTAGGTTAATGTGAGGGTACAAACAAGCAAGTTACAATATTTGCATTTGTTTGGTAGAATCCCTCATTATAGTTATGCCTGGCACCCAAAAGGTTTGCCATACACCCCTACATTGTGCCCATTCAATGGGAGTATTCCAACCTCACCATCTTTTCTCTCCTCTTCTTTGTTTCTCCCTCCCCTCAACTTGAATTGAAATGATTGTTTCAATGTGGGTGTGAATTAGATAATCTAATGGCTTCAAATTGGTGTGAAGTACATTGGATAATTGCTTTTCCATTCTTGTGATAGTTTACTAAGAAGAATGTCTTTCAACTTCATCCAGGTCAATACAAAAGATGGAAAGTCACCATCTTTTTTATGGCTGAAGCTTGTTAATCTGTTTCTGAAATAGCTTGTTAATCTGTTTCTGAAATGATGAGCATTTAGGTTGTTTCCACATCTCAGTGATTGTAAATTGAGCTGTGATAAACAATCTAGTATACATTTCCTTATGATAAAATGATATTTATTTCTTCTGGATAGATGCCTACTAATGGTATTATAGGGTCAATGGGATATCTAATTTGAGTTCTTTGAGGATTCTCCATCCTTTTTCCAAAGAGGCTGTATTAGTTTGCAGTCCCACCTACAGTGTAAAAGTGTTTCCCTCTCTCCACATCCATGTCAGCATGTTCAACTTTGGGACTTAGTGATGTGGGCTAATCTTCCTAGGGTTAGGTGATTCTTCTAGGGTTAGGTGATATCTCAGGGTGGATTTGATTTGCATTTCTCTGATGATTAGAGAAGATGAGAATTTTTTCATATGTTTGTTTTTTTGTCTGTCTTCCTCAGAGAAGGTTCTGTTCTTGTATTTTGCCTAGTGATAGATGTAATTATTAGCTCTTTTTTTGCTAATTAATTTTATTTTTCTAAAGATCCTAGTGATCAAGCCTTTGTCAGATTTGTAATATGTAAATATCTGTTCCCATTCTGAAGGTTGTCTATTTATTTTGATTGTTGTGTCCTTAGCTGCTTATTTCTATCTAGACATTTCCCAGACTAGTTCCTTATCTGTTCTGCTGAACATTCCGACCCCCTCACCACCACAGGCAAGCAGACCAGTGGGCACGGGGTCAGGGGGCCTAGGGCTTGGACTGTACCTGTGTGAATCCTCTGGAATGCCAGCCCATACTCTGTTTCTACCTACAAAAGGTGAATCTTAAAACTTTATGCCAAGTTAAAGAAGCCAATACAAAGAACATGCAGCATATGATTCCATTTATAAGAAGTATTCTGAAGAGTTAAATCTATACAGACAGGAATTAGATTAGTGCTTACCTAATATTGGGGAAAAGTAGAAAGTAACTCTTGAAAAATACGGAGCTTTGGAGTAATATTAATAAAACAGTTCTAAATTGATGTAAGGTGATGTTTGTGTTGTGAATACACTAAAAGATACTGAATTCTATATTTTAAATTTTTTCACTGTATGGTATGCAATTTATACTTCAATTTTGTTATTTAAAAATAAAACAATATTGACGTGTTGCAGATAAAATGAGTTTGAATAGTGTCTTCTATGAAAAGAGGAAAAACAGACGCAAAATATGAAAAGATTATGAAAGGGTATTATCTTAGAAATGAAAATGTCATTACAACCAAATTGCTCTAAAAAATGTTTGCATATTTTTCAAAAAGTAACATAGTCTAACCCGTTAATAGATCTCTTCTCATCAAAAGGTTTACAAAAAAAAACAAAACCAAGGAAAATGTTTCATGACATTAATCTGCCTTAGCTAGGGTTTCATAAATTTTTCATTAACTTTAAACAAGGCTGACGGAATTATTTGGAGGACACGTAAAAGCACACATCACCACTTATAGAAAGACAAGTTGTTATGGTGTTCTGATGGGATCAAAGGAATCATCTAAACAAGCAATATGCATCATATTGGAGACTCGGTGGAATTCAGGGGTCAAACAGCAAAACTAGTTAGAAAATAATGACCATAAAAACAGAGAAGATGATATAAATGGAATGAAGTGATAGGAAATGCAAAGGTGGTAATTAGAAAACAAAGTTGTATAGTCCCAGACTTAGACCAAATGAAGAAAATTCTAGCCACTAGCAAACTATGCAATACAAGGAGCAAACATATTTTTTAACATACTTCTATGCAGGTCAGACAACATACTTCTATGCAATGTTGTAGTTATTTAGGATTTGGAGAGGACTCTGTCAGCAGATGCATCTATAACCTGTCCCCAAGCACATTCTCCTGAGTGGAAGAAGCACACCAATGATCAAATGCCATTCTTTTTCACACATAGCTATATATTGCAAAATAAATTGCAAATTGAAATAAGTAATAATGGAGATATTAATTGTAGGAGAAATTGAACCCTGATCTTTAGTGTAAGACTGGCTTCCTGCTTGAGAGACTTAGAGAACAACGTGTGAGTTGTGTACATGCAGGAGATCAGAAGACTGGCCTCCAAGACAGAATACATCTTGGAAATTCCAAGCCTAATGGTTATGATAAAGATTCTGTAGATTCCCAAGGTCTCTTGATGCTGGAGGCACAGGTATTGCTTAAGGTCTGAGATTTTTGCAAAAACAAGTTGGAGACATTCTGTCTGACACTTTCCATATTACCCTGTTTTAGTGCTGATGTCTGATAAGTAACTTTTAACTACTTTTTCTGCTTTGTGATAATAAATACGGACCTGAGGTTAGCTCAGAAGGGCTCCTCCCGGAGTTCCTCAGTCCCCAGACAGGGACTTTGTGTCAAGCCTCTTCATTCCTTGCACAAAACCCCTCATCTGGTGACCCCCAAACTTTTTCAATTAATAGGTAATAAGGATCACAAAGATCACAAGATACGTTTATGGAACCATAACACATAATGTAGTGTTATAGGTTATAACGTATTGATGGCACCTGACAACTGTGGCCACTTTTTCAGTTTATTTCTCAACATAAGCTCCATCAAGGTCAAGATACTTCTATAAGTGACAATACTCACCATTTAGTCCAATTCTAAAGAATCGGCAATCCTGGGAATTTAACCAGGTTAATGCAGACTTTTTTTTACATTATTAACTAAGGAAAATGGGTCTTCTTTGTGATTTTTTAACATTAAGAGACAAAAATAAATCAGAATGAGCTAAATCAGGACTGCAAGTTTGATACCTAATGATTTCCCATTGCAACTCTTGCAAAATTGCCTTTGTTTGATAAGAATGAACAAGAACATAGTTATGGTAAAGTAGGACCTTCTGGTGACCCTTTGGCAGATATATTTGGCTACCTTTCTCAGAACACTCTCATCATAAGACAATCTTATCATTTTTTTGCCCTTTACAAAGTCAACAAGTTTTGAATTTCACTCTGGACCAGTCCACTTTTGCTCTCACTGGACCCCTTTCACCTCTTGGTGGACATTGTTCTGACTGTGCTTTGTCTTTAGGATTTGACTGAAGCCACAGTTCTTCTCCTGCTATAACTTTGAAAAAAAATTCTTCAAAATCTTGATCCCACTTGCTTAAAATTTCCGCTGGAAACTCTGTTGTCATCTACAGCTGATCTGGGCACAGTGGTTTTGCCACTCATCTACTGGCAAGTTTGCTCAACTTTAATTTTCAGTCATAATTGTGTAAGCTGAACCACTTGTGAGTTCTATCTCATTGGGAAAGTCAGTCCTGTTCAATTAGGGCATGAACAAGATGATTTTTTTTTTTTTTATCACAAATTAATATGGGTGACCTGCCACTGTGGTGTTATCTTCAACATTGCCTCATTTCTTCTTAAAATGAGTTATCCATTTCTAAATGGCTGCCGTCTTTCAGTCATTTTCTTCATCAACTTTTCATGAAGCATCAGTGATTCCATCATGCTCTCACTCAAGTGTCACTATAAATTTTATATTTATCGTTGCTTCACTTTTACCAGAATTCATGGTGTTCTATTAGGGGCTTTTTTTTCAAATTGGTATGTTATCTTTCTTAGTGTCTCAAACTAGGTTATGTTCAGATATTTTATGATAACCAATTTAAATCTTTGAATTTTCCTTGAATTTTTGAAGTTTCTTATATAATGCGTGGTGTATGTGTATATCTCTGCTTGCAGACAGAGAGTCAATAGGTAAAATAACATGTCTTACTAAGTGTTGGAATTTGAATAGGAAATCTCAATATCTGGTAAATTTCTTTAAAAGACAACTCTTTTTCTACAAATGTAGGTAAGTAAGGTGTCATAATTTTATGGAAAAGTATGATTGTGTATATTCGACTAATAAACTCAACCTTTCAATAAACTACTTCCAGGGAATCAAATAGTTTATTATATGGAAATATAATAAATAGCACCATGCCATAATTCTTGAATACATCATTGTATTGCTTTTATTTTAATGTTTACTGGCTAAAGCTTTAAAATAATGCCTCAGTTAAGGTAATTAATGTTGAATTACAGCGGAAATCCAATTGAATTACTTGTGACATTCACATTAATACTAAACAAGTTCGCTGTGATTAATGCTGTTAAATAGATACTAGAGGAATTAATATTGATTAGACAATTATTTTAAAGTGTTACTGTTTATTGCGATTTACACCGACTTCGTTTTTTGAGTAAACCTTTCTTTATTGGCAGTATGCAGTTCAGGCTGTGCAATCACTCCCAGAGCCTGTATGTCCGGCATAGAGTTGTGTTTGGGTCACACATAAATATTTTTCATCAATGATTCCACCGTGTTTATACACAACATAGTCTAATTTTGTGTAAATTATTAAACAACTTGTAATGTTACTAGACAGACACATTCAGATCAGTAGAAAATAATGGTAATTATTTCTGTTCCTGCTAGATACCCATGAGACTGTCTTGTGAATGGCAATCAATTTAAATTTCACCCTTCTGATCTCTGGAAAGAAAATTGTGAGGTCCAAGAGTATATTTAAATCTCAGTATGTTTAGCAAAAATGCTGTCAAGGATTCTGCAGGTATTTTGAAAAACTAAGTAAATTAATGAGAATGCAACTGTGAAAACTAAAACATCTTCATGCAGATGCAGTTAATTATTACTAATATGTTGGCAGAATTTGTTCTTTTTGATAACACTTGCAAGCAATTTTTTTCCATCAAATCCTTACTGAGAGGAGGTGTTTCCAGAATAGCGGGAGGTAGTGCTTAGACTTGAGGCAGAATTTCTTCTCTGGGAAACCTCAGGTTTTGCTCTTAAGGCCTTAAACTGATTGGATAATGTTCACCCATATTATCACAGGGAAATCCCCTTAAAGGAAACTGGTTGTGGATTTCAACCACATCTACAATATACCTTCACAGCAATGTCTAGATTAGCGTTTGATAGAACTGAAACATAAAACTGACCATCGCTCCTGCATAACAATGTTTCTGATTGGTATAGAAGCCTGTCTGCGTGCCCTCCCTCCCGCCCTTTCTTCTTTCTTTCCTCTCTTTTTCTATCTTTTAAATTTTATTTTTATTACTATAATGATTCTGTGGGTTTTTCCTAGTTCTTCTATTAAACACATTTTTATAGATGTTGAGGTCTTGATCTTGGCAACTTGGCTTTTATCAACCAGGATACTTGTTCTCCGCAACAGATACTTAGCACCCCTTTTCTTTCTCCGTCAGGGATGCCCTCTGCCATCAATAATTACATCATTCATTAGAAGTGTTGTAAAGAAAGGACAAAGCACTGTTTAACTTCTTTTTGTCATTAACACCACAGGAAGTACTGGTGATAGCAGTGAATAGGTAAGGTGTCACAATCATCTGGATAAAACAGATAAAAGACACTCTGATAGAATGAACATGAAAATCGTTTCAGACGCAGAAGATAATTTATGTCAATAATTAATTGCTTCCCTTTTATAGTAGTATTTTGGACTTGAGGTATTCTCTTTAAAAGCTTGACCAAAAAAATTAAAAAATAAAAGCTTTAAAGTCAGAACACTTTGCGTATCAAAATATATTCTCGGGTCAAGCTGCATATATAGACTTTATATAAAAAAGGTTTACCTTTTTTTTGGTTCCCCTTTTCTCCAGTTTTCCACAGATTAGCTGAAATTAAGTCTGTTTCCCAACATGAGAGAGTTGTTCTGGAAAATTTTGAAATACTCTTATTGTTCCCAGAGGAAAAAACGCAATCCCTCACACAAATGCACTCTCTTCGTGTCCATGTATAATTCCTCAATTTAACTTCAAGAAATGTTTACTGTACTTCCGTAGATACCGTGGTTTATTGCATTTTTCTAGCCAGGAGTATATTTAAACTGAAAGTAGTTTGTCTTGGTGTCACGACAGAAAACTGTTATTTCCCTTGTCTTTGCGTGATCTTGACGCAGTGAATAAAAAAGATTAGGAAAAAAGAGGACTGTAAGTGGCAAAATGCAAAAGGGAAGGCCTCCGGGCCTTACACAATAATAGAAGTATCTGTAGAAAGAGACCATTCAATGATTGTGCTCGATTTCAGTCAAAATAATCCACACGGGAAAGTGGAAAAAATACATCTCTAAGATTTGGATTATGTCATAAATCATGGCTATAAAAAATATAAAATCAGTATCAGCCTAGTCCACAGGAGAAAAAAATATTTACAACTTTTAAAAAAAGAATAAACGGAAGAACGTTGAAGCAAGTCTGCTCCCTTTGAAAGCAGGATTCTTATCTCCAGAGGATAACTGCATTCGCTGCAAATCTTTACTATCTTCCACAGCACATGTGCACCAGCTGATCTTAAAAGATGCATAGCATTCTACGGCTGAGTATCTTCAGGAAAAATCCAACTCTTAAAGTTAAAATATCGTTGGAGGCTTACCGGGTGATATTTACAGCGTATCTTGTTGGTAGGGGAAATCATCATTGGCTGCATGAGTGATTAGTGCACTCAAAGTTAAACCTTTTATGCCTTACAGAAATCATTGTTATCATTAGCTGATTATGACTTCACCCCTTCCTTTCAGTATTACCAGTATACCGGCTGCATTCATGTCATCACGCGAATGTACTCGCTGCTATCGCTGTATTTCCCCCCATTATAGATTAAATTAGAATTTTTCCTAGGACACCCGAAGAGTGAGTCAACAGAAAGTTTCTTTTCATTTTCCTACTATTCCTTCCTTCAAAAATAAGTGAATGAAGATTTATACCTTTTGGCTTTTTGTTTACTTCTTTGCTAAACATGCACAAGACAATTTCATGTAGGTATACAATGTACGTAATTTAGATAATGCCACCGTTGTCACCATTACCAAATCCTTTTTATTTTTTGGAGGGAGAGAGAATCATTACACTCACTTTTGTGTAAATGGTAGTCTCTTCCACGATGTGCCTTAGACTTTTCTCACAGCTATAGTGAGATTGTCTTCTTTAGACCGAATTAGCTTTTAGTCTTTCATGGTAATTCTTGTTCTGGAGTATTTGGTTTTATAATTAACATAACATTAATATTATTAATATTATTAATATTAATACCTTTTAAATGATATGCTTATGTTAAGTGATACAACTGTGCCCAGGATAGTAGGTATTATAACATCAGCATCAAAACAACCATTGCATTAAATATGTAATATTAAATCACCTCATATGGGGATAGCTTTGTTAATATTTACAGTCCATTGTTTTCCTTTGGCTAGATATAAAAAGTGGATTTTGTACACTTAGTTGTGTTTTTCATATTGTTTATAAACATGTGTAGAGATATTTTTAAATATATTGTCTCAAAGCCTATAGCTAGTGACATGTACTATGCATATTTTTAATTTTCAAGAAAATCCATTCTCAGTGGCATAGTTTATGAGGCCTGTTGTTCCCTGGCCTCAGCCCCTAGGCTTAGTCTCTGCTCTCACCTTCACTCCTCGCCCCTGCATCCCCTGGCTCTGGTGTTGTCCAGCCACAGAAATCCCCTGGATTTCCTGAAAGCCCAGGTTCTCCAGCATTCTGCCTAGACCATTCTTTCTGGGTATAACATTCTTTCCCCTCTACATTCAGCAGGTTGATTTCTTTTTATCCTTAGGTGCAAAAATGGAAGTCACATCCTCAGAATAGTGTTTTCTGCCATCCTAAGCTTGAGTTAATTGTGTCACTTTGGTCTTCCCATGTAGGAGGCAGCAGGCTGAGTTCCTCAGGGACCTTCCACCTCAGGTAAAGTGCCCAGTCAGGGGGATGTCTATGTGACTATCTCTATGTGGGGATTCAGCAGTGCAGGTGGGCTAAGACCTTTAGATTCTTGATCAGTGGTTTCAATTTAGGGAAGTTGAGATAGCTCAAGGGATCGAAACCTGTTTTCCCCTTTTCTTCTCCCTGTATACATTATCTGGCCATTTCAGATGTCCCATTACCTACCCTATGTGCCTGTTCACCCAACTGCTCCCCTTCACCCAACTTTTCTTGGGGGCCTTGAGCTCCCCTTCCCTTTACCATTAGCTGCTGTGCCTTCTTGTACATTTACTCTGTTGCTGTACTGAATAAAAGACCCCTGAGAAGCAGGACTAAGACAGCACTGTCCTGAGATGCCAGGAGGCACGAAAGACTGTGTCCGCCTCCCCAGGCTCTCAGACATCAGTGCACTAAGTTTGTGTGAATGTCTTGTGTTTTTCCAGCACTGTCTCTCTTGCCGACCACTGTCTAAGGCTGGAGTCCCCAAGAATGGGAATCCTGACATTCCTTACACATGTTACAGCACTCGCCTCATGAGGTGGGAGCTCCCCACTCACCTGTATAGCTCACTGCTCGGTGCTTCACACTAAGCACTGAACACCCCAGACATCACAGACAGGAAACAATTATTGATTAAATAAAATTCTTTGCTAAATAGGGGAATATATGCTACACACATGAACATAGAATACCTTTTCCTCTATTTTTACAACAAAAAAAATTATCTCATGTTCATTTCCATCTCACTCCTTCATTTTCATGTGTTATCTACAGGTGTTTTGAAGCTATGACTACAGGAGGTCTCACCCTCCTGTCTATGCTGATCACTCATAAAAAAAAAAAAATTAATGAAATATGTGCAGAAACACATAGTAGTATTTTTGGAAAGGTTTTTCCCTTCCTCTTTTATCCAATTAATGAAGCATTTGTATCCATGGCACCCCTGCTGTTAAGTGGTTAGCTTTCTTCTTTAGCTTTAATTAAGTGTCTTCCGTAAAAGAAGACTTTTTAAATTTGCTTTTAATCACAAACAAGTGAAAAATGTCTAAATTCCCTGAGGTATTTTCCTAAGTTTTCTGATTATATTTAAACAAAACAGGCAGTTGAACCCTTGTGCTTCTTCTCACCTCTATGGGTTTGACCTTATGGAATCTGTCATAAATTTTTTAGTCACCAGGAGCTTCCTGATTTTAAAAATGAGAAGATTTGCATCAAAACACTAATACCATGAAATGACTGCTATTCACATTGAACTTGCCTAAATACTGTCAGAAGAAATGAATTTCCAGACGAGATGCTTTTAATTAGAAACAAAACAATCTACAAAGAATTTCATAAAATATTTTGGGGGGTAATTTGTCTTGAAATGTTCAGTGTCAAACATTGTCCATTCTTTGTAAACTTGGGGATTCTATCGTTGTTTCCTCAAGTAAACAAATCTTAGTGGCATTGCCATATGTTTCGTAAACTCTGGAACTTTGTGATGAATAGCGTCAAGTATCAAAATAAGTAATATATTTCATTTACTCTGCATCCTAACACTACTCAGGCAGAATGAAAAGCCTGAATATTTACATACTAAGACCATTAACAGTTGTGTCTAGTACTGATATAATAGAGTAGTTCTGATTTTTTAAAGAAATACAATTTTAAGTGAAATCATAATCAAATGTTAATTATACATTTCCTCAGACTGTACAAATACATATTCAAATCACATAAAATTATGCACCAAAATGCTTAAGATGAATTGGGCTATAACTTCAGATGAAAATAATTGAAAACTACCCAGATGTGACTTCTAAATAGTCCATGTGTTCTCTGTTCTAGTAATGCCAACGTATTTTAGGAATTTATAATATCATATTCCTTAAATGAAACACTCCATGTTGTAAATCACTAATCTAAAATTCATTATTCTACACTAATATGCATTTTTGGATGCTTTATAACTGATCTCTTCTGAGAAACTGTATGCATGTTGATAGTCCATGCACCTCAGATATTATTTTTGTAATGTTCTCTTCTTTTCTCTGCTAATTGTATTGAAATATTGGCTTATTCATGCTTTCTCAACTTGCTTACTACTCTCTTCTCGTTAATGGATCAAATTTTGGTTTTTGTTCTTCATCTTCTTTAACCTTTCTGACAGTTTGGCCCCGTGAGCCACCTTTCTCCGTGAATGTCTCCTCCCTGAACTGCAGTAACACTCCTTTCTCAGGATTTTCTTATTCTATTTGATTGGCATCTCTTTTCTCATATTCTTCTGAGTCTCCTATGTTCCCAGAGGTTTAAATCCACACTCTTCGCGCTGTCATGCACCTGTTCATTTGGACCAGATGACCATTTAGTCAAAGCAAATTTAGGAAAACATGTTAGCTCACAGGAACAAGACCCGAAAAGTATTAGACAAGTTGTCCAGGCCCCAACCACGTTCCTACATTCAGAATAGAACTGAAATCGCAAAAAGAGAATTACAGTGTTAATAAGAAATGGATCCAGAGGCCCTGCCACAAAAAAACAGCCTAAAGCAACGGAGCCCTGGGGGCAACAGAGGACATGTGTCATATTTGACACTAAGCTAAGAGCAGTCACACTAATCTCAGATTCCATACTAATATATATGAGTTTATGTCAGGTTACCAATCACAGTCAAGGCTGATGCAAAATTTAAATGGTGTTCAGTTTGCTGGCTGAAAATATAATTGTATAGGTTTGGGATGACAGTAAGACTTAGATGTTATTCAGGTGTGATGGCTTATGACTATAATCCTAGCACTCTAGGAGGCCAATGCAGAAAGATCGCTTGGGGTTAGAGGTTAAAGACCAGCCTAAGCAAGACTGAGATCTCATCTCTGCTAAAAATAGAAGAAACTGGCTGGGCATCAAGGTGGGTGCCTGTAGTCACAGATAATGAGGAGGCTGAGGCAGGAGGATTGCTTGAGTATGAAGTTGCTGTGAGCCAGAATGAAGCCACACCAGTCTAGCCTGGGCAACAGAGTAGACTCTATCAAACAAAAAGAAAGAAAAAAAGACTTAGACCTCTTCTCGAAACATACTTCATTTTGTCTATTATCCTTCAAGATTACTTCCAATATATATTACCATGTACCAACTACCAACTCTTAGTGACAAAGCAAAATAACCACTCTATCTATCATAATTCCGTAGTTATTATGCTCCACATTGTTTCAGCTGGTGTAAAGTTTTTTGGGGGCTCCCCTGGACTGAGGTATCCCAAAAGGCTCACTCTTGTGACTGGTAGTTGGTGCTGGGCCTCTGTGAGGAGCTCAGTGAGGTCCTCCAACAGGAGTGTCTCAGATCCCCTCCACATGGCCTGTGCGTGGCATGAGGCTTGCTCACAGGATGACAACTGGTCCCCACGAGAAAATGTTTTAACTTTAAAAATGTAGATCTCCTGAATGTCAGACTCAAAGTGACATTCTGTCATTTGTTTCATTGTCTTGATCAAAGAAAGATGAAGGGTTAGCCTATATTTAAGGGACGGGCAATGGACTTTACCTCTCAATAAAGGGATAAGAAATGTACAGTCATCTTTAACTCACCGTACATACATGGCAGAGAATTCTATGTTCTGGGACTACCATCTGAAAGTTGTATTCCCATATTTTCAGAGTGGACTAAAATTATGTATTATAAACATTTTGGGAAGAACCACATGACACTGCTGAATGCATATCGTCAATTAAACTCATCTTGATTAAAAATACATATATGTGTGTGTGTGTATATATATATATATATATATATATATACACCTGCTACTAGTTAAAAAAATGCTATACTTGAAAAAATTTTTGAATATATGTTGGATCAATATCTTGTGTTTCTTTCCAAAAATCATTTGTGATAAATTTTGGTATATCTAATCATAACTGAGCTGATGCTATCTAATAATAGCATGACATGAATATATCCTAATTAACTGTAATGTTTAAAGCACATCAAATATATTAGCTATATTGTAGAATGCAATTTCTATTCTAATAGCTATACATTTCAGATCACTGAAATGTGAGTATGTTTTACAAAGATATCTAGAAAGATAGTGCAAAACACAAATTAAATTTATATTTTCTTACCTTTTAGACTGTGACACCTTTTGTTGTCATTATTCTTCTATTGTTTTTTCTACCTCATGTCTACCCTGATGATTTACTTAAACGGACATTTTAAAGATAAAAGCTGTATCAATTTGAAATAATATGTGAAATATATTTCTGTGGAAAGTAGAGGAACTCAAAAGATAACACAAACTTTCTATTTTCCTAGATTATTTCACCATTTGAAATTCCTTTAAAGCACAAACTTTGATTTAATTTAAATTCTGTTTCCTGTGTATGAATCATCATATTAATGTGGAAGTTGAAATCAATAGTACAATTTTCAAGCTGCGAAGTGGCTTTTTTAATTATTTCTCTGTAGGATGGGTCTAAGGAGAATTTATTATAACCATAAAGTTATCTAAGAAGGAGAAGTAGCTTCTTTCTCCTTTCTTGACCCATGCTTTCACCATCACGGCCGTATCTAAACGGCTCTTATAAATCCATATTAAAGTTAGAGTCATGTTAATTTCTGTAACACCATTGGTTGCCCAATTTGGGGGAGATGCCAATTTGACTGGCTCACATCCTTTATTTTATCCTTTCATGGTGTTGTTTACATGACAGCACCAAGTACACTCATAATAAAAGTCCACTTTGTGAAATAAGTTAAAATAAAATTTAGATATTGAAGGAAATTCTCTTGAAAAATTTCAGTTCGAAGACATTAGTCGTTAAAGAACAACCTTAGTAAACTCAAATGATGAAAGAAACTTGACAAAAGAATGTGGAATTGATTGCAGCTTTGAATGATTTGCTTACTTAAGGCCTGCTAATTGACTAAAACTAATGACAGTACCCAAATATGCATGCTCTTACATGCTTTTATGATTTAAAATAATTAAATCACTGTGTGTGTGGGTGTGTGTGCGTGTGAATAGAATATTTAATGTTAAACTGCTAGGGCTACTTGGCACAAAAGATTGGCATTTTTTCACAAAAGAAAAAAGTCATGACTATTTTGAATACCTCTGAGCAATGAAAATACAAAAATACAATCCCTATAGTTTACCCGGGCTTATAAATATGTCAAAAATGTGAGGTGATGAACTTGGTTTGGCAGATATTGGTCTTCCCTGCAGCAGTATATGAAAGGGTGCTATTGCCCCATTCACCATGGGTGATTAAATGATTTCTAAAATTCTAAGCACCACAACAGTTACTAAATACACTTGAATAAAATGTAAAATACTCCGTGGTCTGTAAATATCAGCACCCCACTCTCTTACAAACAGGATTCTTCTTGCCACGTAATCTGTTTCTCCAAAATCAGCAGAATCCCTGCCACACGTCCATCCTGTTTTCTGCTTTCATGGAACAATTCTGCACCTAGATTGTGTTCTACTCGCAGAAACTTGGGAGTTTTCAACCTGTATTGCCATTCTGGACAGTGCATTTGTCATCTAAACTCTAGTTTGTTACTCAACTCATACTACTTAAAAAATGTTTGGAGATGGCAAAAACTTACTTTGTTAAGTGCTGGTATGTGCTAAACGGCCATATTAACACCAGTTAATTATGAACTGATATGTAGTCAATATGTGGGGATATAATATTCAAACTACTAATTTTAAAAAAGGTTTTTTAAATTACTGGTAAGCATCCCTGTTACACACCAATTGTGAGGATTAGCCAAATCAGTGATAACTAGAGAAGCTAGAACTAATTGGCTGGTTCTATGTGTTCTGAAATATTGAGGAAAATTTTAGCCACACGCCCACATCCACACATAGGACCCAGCTGTCACGGCTTTGCCCTTTGTCAGACAGGCAGATAAATATCTTATAAAAAGTGGTAAATATTTTATAAATAGATAACTACTTCCAAATATTGTAAATTGGTCATGTAGAAAAAAATGGTGTTTGTTCTAATTTTCCTTTGGGTATGTATTTTTGATCATATATCCAGAGTTAGCGTTATTCAATTCTAATTACTGGACGTGCTATACAAGTGTGAGAAGTACACTTCTAGCACTTCCATGTAGCAACATCTTCACCACTTTACGTGGCAGGCAACTGACACAGAGAACGTAAATTGTACACATATTTCTACTAAAAAAAAACCAACAATTGAAACTACTTCTAGACATAGACGCACTTCAACAGCCCTTCAGTAGCAAGATATTAAAAGCATATGAGGTAATTTATAATGTTACTTTAAAAAAATTTTTCAGTTATTTTAACTATCTTTATTATATAACCAGAATTAACATTTCATATTTGTATATAGGACTTTAATAACGATGGTTTTGTCCATTTGAATTAAATTCTATAAATAAATAAGAATTTTTTACAACATCTTGACTTCAGTGGCGTTAAAATGTTACTTAAACGCTATTTAAATACATCTTTTTAATGAGTATGCAGCTACAAAAAGTGCTTTTTCCTTAATTTAATTGTTATCTAGTTTGTAGATTTCAGTTGGTCTTAATTAATTTGAATTAAAGTGAACTGAATTTATTTGAAAGGGCAGTTGTCCTAGGGCAGGCTAAGAGTAACCAAGACAAAATGTAAGGGGACTTTCCAGCAAGATAGTGTGTGCCTCGAGGTCAGTGGCCAGATGACTGAGTTCAGTATTCATGAAGATTCACTAAATACAAGAAATGATGCCATATTCTGACTTTCGAATATCTTATGGCAACCAGTGGATGGTATACTGTGATGGAGTTCCCATAAGAACATACGGGAAAAAAATCCAAGTGAATTGCCCATGTAATTTCTGTTTTCAGGGCTCTTAAACCAACTGGGAAGCATCTTGCAAGTATGTAGTATTTAAACAGCGTTAACAAGGGATGACGTAACAGAATCTGAGATCCTCGCCTGCCATGACAGTGCACTCTTAACTTCACCACGAGGGCTGGAATCTGCAGTCATCTTCAGCACCCTTGTACTACTGCAGCCAATTGTCCCAGAGAGGACCTAAAAGTTTAGATCCCCATAGGGAATTCATAGGCAATAGGGGATTAGTGCCATAGTTTAAAGGCCAAGCTGCCTTCACTTGACATGGGGCAAAACGCAATGTAATTCCAGAGCTCTCTCCCCTCTGCCTGTGAGTGTGCCTTCCTCGGTTTCTTGGCTTTAATTAGCTTGCCTTCCCAACTCCCTGACCGGTTTCTCCCAAACCCTCAGACACAAATTCTACTCTTACCGTGTCCTTCTGGGGAAACCACACGAAACCACCTGCCAGACAATCAGGACGATACCAGCTACTCAGAATTATCCTTATAACCCACGGATGGATATTAATGCCTGAAGTTATGGTTTCCATTAGGTGTGGAAAGGTGTTTCTCAAATCTAGTCTGAGTGACCTGCATCAGAACCTTCTGGGATTATTATTATTAACAAGCAGGGATTTAGTCCCTGCTAAATATCTACTGAATCAGAGTGACAAAGACTGGAATATAGAAGTTGTCTTTTTTTTTTTTTTTGGAGACAAGATCTCACTTGTTTGCATGGAGGAGGGTGCAGTGGCATCATCCTAGCTCACTGCAACCTCAAACTCCTGGGCTCAAGGGATCCTCCTGTTTCAGTCTTCTAAGTAACTGGGAATACAGACATGCACCAACATGGCTGGCTTTTTCTTTCTTTTCCTTCCTTCATTCCTTCCTTCCTTCCTTCCTTCCTTCCTTCCTTCCTTCCTTCCTTCCTTCCTTCCTTCTTTCTTTCTTTTTTTTTTAGATACATTGTCTCAATATTTTGCTCACCCTTGTCCTGAACTCCTGGCCTCAAGCAATCTTCCTGCCTCAGCCTCCCAAAGTGCTAGGATTATCAGCATGAGCCACCACCCGTGGCTTAAGTCAGCATCTTTAAAGAAAGTCTCTAGGTGGTGTTTATGCACATAGGACTTTTTAAAAAATAACTCTGATCTAAGTCATGTATGAAAAGCAGGTTTATTTCTTAGTTCCCAGATGGCTGGAACTGCTATTTGTGGGATAGTCTAGGCTGCCTATAACAGTGAAACCAGACAGATCTGACGTTATCTGTAAGTACACATACTGGCTGCCAGGAATGAGTCAATTCCTTAGAGATAATAGACTTATTTAAGATGCTTTTTAAGGATGAGGGATCCAAGATCCAGATAGGTTAAGTGATCTGCCTGGTAGCATGGAAAAGCTATCTTCAGATGAAACAAAGCCCAGCCGTCCAAATTCCCTACACGTTGTGCTGTTCTTATTCATGATGCCTTCTACGGCTGTTTCATAGCACAGTTCTGGAATTACAACAAATTTATAACAGAAACAACCACTACCACAATATTTGCAATCACAGTTAATAGTTTTGCCTATTATGAACAGAATAGAATTGCTAAATATGAACATGCTTCAGTGGGAAAGATTATTTGTTTCATGCACATCTTTAACTTCTCCACTTTTTTGCATTCTAACTTTTCTAGAAGGCTGAATCTGATGGTTGCAGGGGCTATGAAAAGAAGAGCCATCCATACGTGGGAACATTTTCATATGGATGCGGCTTTGTTTGGAATATATTAAATTATTTAGTGGCTTTAATTAAGCAACGGCGTTGTTAACTTTGTATAGCAAAAGACACATATGCTTGGCATCAAGTAAAAAAAGGCAATTATTGACTAACAAAATTGTTCACTGTTTAACCAGCTGGTTTGTTATCCCATGGACAGAGACTATTCATACACTTGTATCAATTACCACATTCTAAGGACAACTTCAAATGTTAGGGGGATGAGCTGTTATTTCTGAGCACCAATGCTTTGATCACTCATTAATATACATAATCAAGTGTTGAGTGCATAATGTTAAATTTAGATGTGTATTAACTGCATCTTTTTGAATGGATGTTTATTTTCTGCCAAACTTATTTCATCTTATTTAAGAACTTGTAGAAGAACAGCTCAAGACCACTCCGTGGTTGTTCCCACCCATTCAGTGGCCTGAGCAGTGGGAGCTGCAGAGCAGTTTCTGTGGCAGGCTGGGTGCTCCAGTGTTCAGTGGGGACCTGCTGAGTAGGCACAGAGGGTGCCTGCAGCCTTCTGACCAGTCTGCAACCTCGGGTTGAGGAGCAGTCTATTCACCCTGAAATTCCTCCTTGGTCACAGCTTTTTTGGCAGCAGCCTGCTCTTCCTTTTCAATCTCTTCAGCATCTTCCTGGAAGTTAAAACCAGCCATGATCTCCCACGGGCATTCCCGGGAGAGGGTGCCACACACGCGGAGAACTTCCCGGGACAGCACCCACCACATGAGACTTACTGAGTGAGCTCCCTTGTTGTTGTGTGGGATGGCAATGTCCATATAACGCAGAGGAGAATCTGTGTGACACAGAGCAAGGGTAGGCAGGTTGACATAAGACGCCTCTGTGAGAGGCTGGGGGTCAGCCCTGGGATCAGTAACCACCAGAAGACCAGGCTCATGGAAGGCTGCCTGGATCTGGTTAGTGAAGGTTCCAGGAGTGAAGCGGCCAATAACAGGAGTGGTTCCAGGGGCAGCCCCAAACTTCAGCACAGCTTGCTGGCCAGTGTCCTTGAGAAAATAACACTGACATCAGCAGGGTTTTCAAGGGCAACAATGGCCCTAGGTGCCAACAGAAGTTTTTCCCAGGTCCTCTTCAGATTTATGATGTAAATACCATTACTTTTCCTTTTGTAGATGTACTGTTCCACTTGGAAGTCAAGGTTGGCGCCACCTAAGTGGGTTCCTGCTGCAAGGACTTTGAGGACAGCCTCCTCCTTCATTTGCAGGACGTCAAGGGCTCTGGACATTGTGAAAATTTCCCTTTAAGTTACAGTGGGAGACCAGAACAACGCTGTGTGGACACTCCCTGAGCAGTGAGAAAAGGTTTTTTTTTTTGTTGTTGTTGCAGTTTGGCCAGGGCTGGGTTTGAACCCACCACCCTCGGCATATGGGACTGGCGCCCTACTCACTGAGCCACAGGCGCCACCGAAAAGGTTTAATTGCATTTTTTAATCTGAGAAAACAACAATACATACAAAACTAGGAGTATTCTTACTGGTTTTGCCAAACATTCACTGGGCTTGGTTGGGAAAAGTGAATTAGCCAGTAGTTTCGATTAGACTATTCCAATATAATCATAATTTTATTTAATATGAAATAAACATTTACAACATTAAGTCATTGTAGCTTTAGATGAGCTTTATTCAATGAAGGCCACATTCTCTGTTCACATAGAGAAATATGATTATTTTTCTGTGTTGCTCTCTGCTATTCTTTTGGGTCTGTGCTGTAGACACTGAATTGCTTCTACTGAAATGCTCACGTTTAAAGTGAATAATTCAGGAGATTTGTTTTGTATCATTCTTAAAGAACCTTCCTGGATGAGGCATTGTGAGTGTACGTATGATGTTTCTGTCTCTTTTTTAATGACAAACAACAGCAGCAAACTACATACTAACTGAAAAACACAGCTATTAGATTTGATATTTTCATGCCTAAATTGGAATCTAAGAGAAGCTTTAGAGAATGTCACGAAGCTGTCTTTTTATCTCTTTAAAATCACAGTTTAATCTGATACAGATTTAAGGAGTGTGGCTAGGCCGAGCTCATGATGAAGTAGATAGCTCTGCCAAGTGACTGTGCAAACATACGGTAGCGCCTGCCAATCTATACAAATCCACTCACCCCACAGGCTGCAGTGCTTACGTTTTTGCTGAGTCCTGTGCTATGATTCCAGTGGACAGGGCTGTGGTCTCTGTTTATACTCTGCAAACAGTTCACTGTCTGACATCAATTATGTGCTTCACCTTACGGCTCATGGCTGAGCCATGAAGGAGGAAATAAAGAGCAGGGCTCGCTGGGACACAGGCTCCCCACCCCGCTTGCATTTCTTCCTGGTTATTCTTTACCTTCATCTTGAAGGTATATAAACTTTGTGTGTGTACATTTATTTATTATAAATTGCATATAATTTTTAACTAACATCTTAAATGTCATGGTAGGCTTTGCTTATTTTTACTGATGACTCTAATTACGATGCTAAATCCACAGAATGTTCTCACTGTTACTTTAAGGATTGTCTTGTTTATTCTGTGCTGCTCAAAACTTGCGTAACAGAATCCCTGATGCTAGATAATCTATAAAGAATAGGAAAGTATTTCTTGCAGTTCTTGAGGCTGGGAAACAGGGATTGAGGGGCAGGCGTCTGGTGTAGGCCTGCTTCCCGCTTCATCTCATGGCAGAAGGTGAAGGAAGGCGAGAGAGAGAGAGAGAGAGAGAGAGAGAGAGAGAGAGAGAGAGAGAGAGAGAAGAGGGGAGGGGAGGGGAGGAGAGGAGAGAGAACAGCTGCGCCCTTTGGTAACGGCACAAATCCAACTCATCAGTGTAGAGCCCTCATCTAATCACCTCTTACAGGTCCTGTCTCTTGATAATGTTACTATGACAATTAGCTTTCAACTTGAGCTTTAAAGGGGACAGACGTTTGAACTGTAGTCAAATGACATTTGGGTACAGTAGAAAGATCTAACCTCGATGGAAGATGGTCTCACTGGAGCTCTGTCCTGCGACTGACAAGTGTGGAATATGGCAGGTCATACCCCCTTCCTCACTTAGTCTCTTCACCTATAAAAATAAGGATAATCATAATGGCACTTCATATGGAAGCCTGAACAATGATATAGACGCCCACACTCTCATCTCTGAAATATGTGACTCTCTTGTTTTACATGGTACAAGGGACTTTGTAAAGGAAATTCAAACATTAGATCTTAAATAGGTAGATTATCGTGGTTTATCCAACTGAATGCAATGTAGTCACATGGTCTTGTTCAAGCTGGGAGGGTAGAAGGTTAGAGAGCTGTGATGACAGAAGAGGCAGCAGAGATTCAAAGCCTGAGAAAAACTAAACACAGCATTCCTGGCTTTGGAGATAGAGGAGGAAAACAGGTTGACAAGCAATGCAGATTGTGCCAAGAGGTTGGGAACGATTCTAAGCTGAAAGCCAGGAAGGGAACTGGGGACCTCAGTCCTACAACCAAAAGGCACTTAATTTTGCAAACAAGGGAATGAACAAGGAAATGGATTCTCCCCTAAAGTCTCCAGAAAGGAATGCAGCCTACTGACACCTTGCAAAGCTCCAAGAATGCATTTTATTTGTTTCAGGCCACTAAATTTGTGTTTATTTGTTAATCACAGCAATAAAAAGTAATTCAATATGGTGCGAGTAAATATTAACTGTATGTGAAAACATTTCTCAAACATCAAAGTATGATTTAATTCAATAAGCATTTGCTAAAGGCTCCCCTAGTGCTCTGACACATGCCGGGAATACAAGAAAGGTAAGATTTCATCCCTGTTCTCCAAAAGCTCATATTTTAGCAGAAGAGACTAGTATATAAACAAACAAATCAAGGCCACTGAATGTCACATTTTTTGTTAGAGGTGTAGTGTCAGGACCAGGGAGGAGATAAAGGAGGAAGCTTGGCTTCTATAGTTACATATTATCTTGCATTTTTAGTTCTCATTGAAAGGAATCTTTAGATTTTTCAACAAAGCAGAAAACTGCTTTCCCCCCCACACTCTTAAATTGTATAAAAACATACTTGTGTATGGAATTCTTTTATGAAATACCTCTCTGGGCTCTGGACAATGGCCCATATGTAGATGGTTAAAAACAATTTTGCTACTTTCAATTCCCAAACAGTCAATAATCTTTGGACTGGAGTTAAAGCAACTAGTGTGGTCAATCTGATTGTGTCTTAGCTGCATTGTAATTTCTTAAAAGTCAATTTATTACTAGAGAGTAGACTTACCTGTAAACTCTGAATCATGCAACACTGAAGTTCTTGTGATGTTCAATTTCCCATGCCAACTTGGCTAGGCTATGCTTCTCAGGTGGTCAAGATGTTCTAGATGTTACTGTCAAGGTATTTTTTCGATGTGATTAACATTAAGATCAGTAGACTTTGAGTAAATTAGAATAGCCTCCTTAATGTGGATGGGCCTCATCAAATTTATTAAAGGGTTTAAGATAAGGCTGAGGCATCCTGAGAAAGAAGCAATTATCCTTCCAGCCTCATAATTCTGCCTTCAGACTCCAGCTGCAACATCAGCCCTTCCTTATGCCTCCAGGCTCGAAGGCTTAAAGCCTACACCGCAGATTTTGGACATGTCAACTCTCAAAATCGCACAAACCAATTCCCTAATATAACCCTGATTGATTTCTCATTCCCAATGGTAACTGTTCTGCAACACATAATCCCTCTTCTGTAATTTTATAAAATGACAATCTTTTGAAATGAGTATAATTCTTCTTGTATAAAAATCCATAAGTAAAATAATAAATCTTTTATTGCTGTCACAGAAGGACCTCAATAAACATTTAATGAATGAAAGAATAAAAAAGTTGATATGTGAGAATCATGTATTTGTATGTTCACCTTATACTTTAAGCTTATGGATTAAAGATTTTTTTTTTTCTTTCAGCATGAAAGAATTAGGCATAGTAGACATACAGTAAGATTTTTTAATAGAAAATTTAAAGAAAGAAAGGGGAAAATGAATGAGTCCTTTTATGCCACTGTGTTCAACTAGCAGAATAGATTTGGAAACATTATTGTTTTTATAAGGACAATAGTTGACTGCAATTTACAAATAAATGTGAGCTTTATGAGAGCAAGAGATGGTCTATTTTTTCCTGGTTTTATCAAGACAATAGTGCTTATTATCAGTAATTGAGTCACTGCTGAATATAATAAAGAAGTTCAAAATATTGGAAGGACTTGTGCATTTATTCACATTCAGATGCATTCACCGAGGTGTATCGAAATTAATGTGAATGAATATAAGGACAGTCTGTTTGCTGTTGTCTATTTGGAAAATATTCAGTGGATAAAAAATGCTCCTCTGATGTCGACTACTAACAGTTAAATAACTACTATGATTTGTTAGGTCATAGTATATACGACCAAATCAAACATCCACTTATTGCTGATTCTAAAACTGTCTAGTTGAGTTTCCTGGGACCAGAGGGACTTTGAAAATAGAAATTATAAAGAGAAATAAAACGGGCTTGAAGAATAGGATGTCTGTGCATACCATTTATAATACTGAGAAGAAAAACAGTGTTATATTGAGTTTAGCACATGAAAAATGTTTTAGGAGAAGCATAATAATTTTTGGAGGGTAAAAGCCATTCTGTAAAATAGCCACTTATTGATAATGATTTTGTCAATTGTCTCTAAATTGCAATAAAGCCTGGTATTACTCAGGTTTATTGTTTAGCTGAGCCATTTTTCACTTAAATGGGTAATTTAGCTATGAATCTACTTTTCCTTTTGTGTAGTTTCAGATGTTTATTTTCAAATGTAATAGAACAACAATACATCAATAGAAAAGTATAACTTCAGGAGACTCATCTTTTAATCTAGATTTATGGAAGACTATTTGTGGTACTCAGTATTCTTTAATATTGTAGCTCAAAATATTTCTAGGAGCACTGACCAGAGGACCTTAGCTTGATTTTGAACTCCTTAATTTTCAATCACATTGGTAATTTTGTTGTACATAACCTTTTATAGTTCAGGTCATTTTTTGAGGATGCCAAATTCAAGAAAATTGAATATCTAAAATGAACAGTAGAGAACATAGCTATATTTTTCCTCAGCTAAGAAATATTAACAATGAAATATCTTTCCTTATAAAACCTCTCATTAATTTTTTAAACTAAATGTTTTGGTTTATGATACAAAACTTGATTTTCTTTTTCATTAAAGATAAATCTATATATTCCAGTTAAATAAATTCTAGAATTTGGAATTAGATTAAGTTTGCTGACTATAAATACAATTAAATGAAAGTTACAAGATGTTTTCTGTAATGTCAAGAACATTAGACCTTCAGTCTGAAGAGAGTAAGCGGAGAGAGCTTCTCAATGCTTCCTTGTTAAGCAATAGTTAGAGGTAGGTTATTTTCATATATTGAGGTACATGTAACATAATTCAAAAGGGGAATTCTTCAGTCATGATAAAGAAATAAAAATACTGACATTTTCGAAAATGTTTAAGTGTATCTATTTAGTTTTCTTTCACTGGGGCCTTACCTTTCACTGAGACATACTTTGTCTTGCTACACTCTCAATGTTACGGTACAAAATATTGACCCACAGACTTCCAAAGAGGATTAACTTGAAATGAGCCAAGAATGCATAGAAACTTACATTCTAAACAGTGGACAAGTACAGGGAGTTTTATGAGAAATAAACAAACTGCAATTGACAGAATTGGAGACAAACCCAACAGCTACAGCTCCTCCCTCACGCTGTACTTGGTGCTGAGAGTCCAGGCCTTTCTCACTCCCTGAAAATGTGTATGGGAGACGCTTCTCGTCCTTGGAAAGTTCAGTGAGAACCCTGGTGGGCTAAGCCAATCAAAACACCAGACTGCTTAGCGTGTGACTTAAGGGGACACAGTAGATAAGACAAAATGTATTCATATGTGTTTACCGTTTCCAGCCATTCTCCAGCAAAAGGGCGTTTGGATTGTGCTCCATCAGCTGCTTCTTTTTCTGAGACTCCTGATTCTCCAAATCTCCATGTGTCCGCCTCCCCTGAGGCACTTGAGAGGGACACAACATTCTCAGATGTAACTTCTGTCTAGATTTAATCTCATAAATCCACTGCTTCTCAGAGGCATCTCATACGATAGTTACCGAGTCATACGCCTTTCAGAGAGGCCAAAGCATCATCAAAGCTGCCTTACCATCCAGACCAGGTCATCAGGTTTGGAGATTGTGGAGTTGGGAGGCAAAGGCACAAGGAGAAATAAAGGGAGAATTCATCTGAAACTGTACCTGGCCTCCGTATATACTCTAGAAATCCAGTATGACTTACCAGCCATTTACGACTTTAAGGTTCTAATTATTTCTTTTTATTGAAGCATGACTAATGTATTTCATAAATATCTTTGTGCTGTTTTTAACAAGATTAAGTCATATGCATACCTAAGCGTGCACACATAGTTTAAACTCTAATCAAGGAGAGAGGCATATTTTCATTTTGTGCTCTACACAAGGTGAAGCTACTCTCTTTGGATTGATTGTGCTATCAGGAAAAGTCAAACAAAGATTATTATATTATTTCCAATTTAAGCTTTTTCTTCATTTTCCAATAATTGCATTTCAGAAGCCTCAAAATTATACCCTCAAATTTTAAGAACCTTAGGGAAATTAGCCAGTTTTGTACTAATAAATTAATGACAATATTGAAATAACCTTTCTTCAAGTTAATATAAGAGGCTGCAGCAATGTTCTACTTTCTTAGGGATAATACAAGTTTATAGCTGACCTGAAATAAAATCGGCACATTTTTCTTTCAGAAAAGGAATGCGGATTTTAATTCAATGAATGATATTGTATTTGGTAATCAATGAAAGCAATGGTGGTGGTGCATTTGTTTACATGTTTAATTATTTGTCAAATTGCTTGCCCAAGAATCCAGATATTGTTAGTTCCTCATTAGTAAATAACCAGGAGTTTGAGCTGTGTGATATTACCAAATATAACAGAATGATTTAAGCTCTGCTACAGAAAAATATAATATCAGCTTCAATTCCCTACAAAAGTGGTTTTTTTAATGTTCTTAAGGTTATAATTTTATTTTCTTGCTTGATTTTTCATTATTTCATTAAATAAAGATGTGCTTTATTGCAACCCATTATACTTCATAGGATCTCCAGTCAATATCATGAAATAGCCAGGAACTCTTTCCTCAAGAAGTTTCTGTTTTACTTATTTCTATTTATTTGCTAATAGAGAAGAATAACCCAGGGTGAATAAAATAAACAGGACACAATCATTTGGAAGAACATGCCTGTTTGATGCCAAAAATGATAAAAAGAGGAAAGGATCAGAAATGCAAGGTTATATCATTTTATGTTCATTTATATCATCATTGACATGTGTTTGGCACATAACTGGCAATCAATAAATATTCACAAAATGAATAGATAATGACGGACAAGAAAAAATTTAATCTGAAATTAGAGGGAAGTAATTATTCTTTTCCTTAAAAAGTATGTGAAGTATCAGGTGACATAAAATATGGTCCATAGAGGATTAAAAAAACGTTGAGTCTTCAGGACGTTTATAATCTAATCACAGTGACTTGTGGGTTGATAGCCTCCTTTTCTTGGGTGGGGTGCTGCCCTCGTGGAGCTCTCTGTGGTGGCCCTGTCCATGCTTTGGCTTTCTGTCAGAATGGCAGTCACACATTCAGGGGTTCCCAGCGCTGCTCCACCTTCACAGTTGCACCAGACATTGGTCCTGCCCTTGAGACTGAGGTGGAGGCAGCCCTGCCCTCTTCCCCTTCTGCCTCCAGAAGATGCGTTTTGGGTCCATTGCGGGAATGGCAGCCGTGATGATCTCAGAATAGCTTTGGTGGTTCTTATTCCCTTGTCTTGAAGTATAACACATTTATAGCTGAGTAGCTCTATGTTCCTATAGCATTAAAGAACTCTGGCAGTCTTTTTTCATTTTGCCCCATTTTCTTTGTTTCCTTTTGCCCAAGCTGGCAGCGTTTCTGCTGCTATGATCACATTCTTGCTCCTGGTTTTCATCTAGATGGTTGGCTAAGTCTGTGCTTCACATCCTCAGTGTTCACTTCTATAAACACAGCGCCATTTTTCATAATAAGAACATACTGAGAATTTTCCAGTCTTTACATTGTGATTCCTTTTTGCTTAGCAATTATGCCTTCAATTCATTCCCTTTTCTTATGTTTTACAGAAAGAACCAAGCCACTCCTTCAACACTTGGCCTAGAAATCTCTCCAGTTTAATATCCAATTCCATTGCTCACCAGTCCCAGCTTTCTCAAAACAAAAACCCAATTCAGCCAAGTTCTTTGCCACTTTATGGCAAGGATTGCGTTTATTTTAGTTTCCAACAGAATGTTCCTTTTTCCAGGTGAGGCAACAACAGAATGGCCTTCGCTGTTCATATTTCTACCAACCTTCTATTTATGGTTACTTGGGTCTTCTTTCCTAGGAAGATAGATGCCTCTACGTTGCCTCTTCTCTTTCTGAGCTCTCAGGAGAGCCTTCAAAAGTGTATTCACAGCAATCGAGGCTGCTTCTAGCCTGCACCTCAAAACTCTCAGCCTCACCCTGCTGCACAGTTAGATGACTGCTTCTATGTTTCTCTGCATTTGTTACAGCAGCGCACACCTTTCTCTGCACCAATCTCTGTGTTAGCTCAGGCTACTAAAACAAAACATCACAAACTGAGTAGCGTATCAACAACCGGAATCAATTTCTCATAGTTCTTATAGTTTTGGGAATTCTTTTTCTGAAATCACTATCAGAGCTGTCATTGTACAAGATCTGACAATTAACTCATTCTAGAAAAAGTGCTCTGAAAGGTGCATATAACATCTTAATTTTAATGTAGTTGGATTTATCAATCCCTTTTTTATGGGTAGCATTTTTTTCTACTTTGCTTAATAAATTTCTTTTTATCCCAAGATCAGAAAGTTACTCATCTCTATTTTTTTTAATGTTATAATTTTAATGCAGGCAGTTAAGTTAATTTATTAATAGCTTTGTTATTGTTTTTGGTATGATGCTTAGGTACCTTTTTTTGCCTCTGTCAATAATTAATTTATATACGTACATATATCTATATAGATGACGGTTTCTAAGAGTACTATTCTTTTGTATTAATCAAGTTGTCTATCCTTACATTAATATGTTACTCAATGTAGATTTTAAAAAATAGTCAATATTTTATTTGAATTTTCAATGCTCTTCCTACTGTCAAAGGAACAATGTAAATACCCGGATAATTTCTAAGTGTTTATACTGTAGTTAGGGCAACATAATTCTAAACTTTTATGTGTCTGTATGCTAATACCAACTAAATCATTCTGCCCCTAATAGTTTAATTCTGACATTTTATTTTTATAAGAAGTGAGGAAATTGTGCAGCGCCTGTGCCTCAAAGGAGTAGGGCCCTGGCCCCATATACCAGAGGTGGTGGGTTCAAACCCAGCCCTGGCCAAAAAAAGAAAAAGAAGTGAGGAAATTAAATAATTAAATTTTAATTGTTTAATGTCATACCAGTGGTGATGTGAGTTGAGAATCCAGGCATATTTGCTTCTAATTTATTTTCTCCATTATCTTATATGCATATGATTTTACTAAATGATTCTCACTATTGTTGGATGAAGGGGTTTGGGGTCACCAGATGAGGGGGTCTTAGAGAAAGGACCGAAGAGACTTGAAACAAAGTCTTTCTTATGGGACTGAGGAGCTCCAGGAGGAGCCCTTCTGAGCTAACCTCGGGTCTGTAATTGTTATCATACAGCAGGAAAAAGTAGTTTAAAGTTACCTGTCAGACATCAGCACTAAAAAAGACGAACATGGAAAGTGTCAGAATGTCTCCCACTTGTTTTTGCAAAATCTCAGACCTTGAGCACAACCTCTGCCTCTGTATCAAGAGACCTTTGGAATCCAGGGAATCTTTACCATAACCCTGAGGCCTGGTATTGCCACACCTCATACATACATTCTCCCTGGGAGGCCAGTTCTGATCTCCTGCACATAACAACTCATGTGCCATTCTTGTGATTCTCCAGGTCTCTCGAGAAGGAAGCGAGTCTTATGCGAAAGACCGGGGCTCAGTTTCCTCCCCATTGTCATGAGAGACAACTGCGATGTCATTAAGCCGCCAAATACACTGTGAAAATAGAAGGCGCCATAGTTTTACCCTCATGTTTATTTCAGCCAGAAGCAAAGATAATGTGCTAGCTATTTAGAAACAAGTCAAACTTCATATCCTAAAAGATTTTCGAGAAAGTTTATTGTTAATTTACTCAGTAGCTAACTAATGGCTGAAGATAATGATAATGATGATGATAACATGAACAGGGCTAAACCTTGGGGGGAGTAAATGTTTCCATGTATGATGTGAAGATAAACAGATTTTTAGGGATAACCAGGAACTCATTTTGTCACAATTAGGAAATAGTTTTGGACACACGTAAGTGGTAATGAACAGCACAGATTATAGAGCTGATAAGAAGAAAGAGGTCTTAAGACAAGATTTGTAACTGACCTTCTTATAACATGCCAGAAAAAGTCACTGAGAATATTATTTAAAATCAAATTAGTGTAGATAGCTCAAGAAAACATATAATGAGCTTAAAAAGGAGAGTCATGTGGGTAGAAGAGCTTATTTAACCAGATAAGAGGGATTAATGCAGAACTTTGATACATTATTATTCTAAATATTATCAAACTTTAGGTTCATATACAACAAAACTTATCTTTTGTTAACACTTTGCAAATAAATTTACTATTTTAAAACATTGTTTGTAATTCTCAATCCTCACTAAATTACAAATTCTAGAGAGCTTTATAATTTATGCCACTATAGCTTATAACAGGTGGACTTGCTATATGAAGACATACATTAATTCTACTTTACAAATGATTCATTCCTTAACCTGATTAATAGAACTATAACGTATCTCTTAACTTCTTTTCTTTGTTCTTTTTGTCTATTTGTTTGTTTAAAACCTGGTGGCTGAAATGAAATAATTGATGACACACATATAAAGCAAGTGAAAAGTCACAAGCACAGTAAACACGTAAGGTCTTCATTAGTTCTTTCCCTTACGCTCACCTGTTTGTGCATATTCGTGTGACAAACATTTGCAGTGTATGTACCGTGTTGGTACTGAGATATAGCATAGAACAAAATGTACACAAATCACTGTCCTTATGGAGGTGACTATGTTGTGCATGATAGATAATAAAAAACATACAATTTATAGCACCTTACATGATAATAAATACTATGGAGAATACATAAGCAAAGAGGGGGTGTGAAGTGAAGGTTAGGTGTAGGATCAAATCAAGAAAAGATGATCTCAGAAGGCTTTACAAAGATGGAGACATTTGGGTAAAACCATTCAATCAGTGAGGGACAGAGTCGTGAGGCTGTAAGGCATTCGGATGGAATGCGCTTGAAGTACGAAAGAGATTGACATCTTAATAGGATAGCATCTCACATATCCAATGGAAATGTTTTGAATCATTGAGTAAAAACTATCAATGAATTCTCAGTAGCTTTTGGAACATTTTATGTGGTGGCAGTGAAAACAGTACTGTTCATGTTGAAATATATTGTTGGACACTGACATGAAATCAAAATGATCTTTGACAAAGACAGAAGAGAAAATGTATCTGTATCTGTTTGTGTTTATATATGTCCATCTATATCTGATTATCTACTTACACCTATATATTTTCTACGGTCATTGTGAAAAATCTCCACGAACATATTTACTTAAAACAGCAAATTTATTCCTCCACAGTTTTAGAGGCCAGAAATCTGAAACCAATGCCCCTGGGCCACACTCCTTCTGCTTGATCTAGGAAAGTAAACTTTTCTTGACTTTTCCAGTTTTTGGTGGCTTCTGGTATTCCTTGGCTTGTGTTCCCATCATTCTAAACTTTAATGCATCATAAATCTCTCTGTTTCCTCTTCATATCATTTTCTCTTCTCTGTGGCCAAATCTTGCTCTGTCTACCTGTTACAAAGACATGTGAGACTGCATTTAGGACCTCTCCTGTTAATCCAATGTAACTTCCTAGTTCAAGTTCCTTAACTTAATGACATCTGCAAAGACACTATTTTCATATCAGATAACATTAACAGATTCCAGGCAATAAAGTCTTAACGTCTTAAATTTAGAAATTTCCAGCCTACTATTATAGATATTATATATATGACATGTATAATGTCATATATGACATATATATTACAGGGATATTTGCGAAACTTGGTAAATGTAGAATGTAAATGTTTTGGCACAGTAACTGAGATAACGCCGGAAAGGCTATGTTAACCACTGTGATAAAAATGTGTCAAATGGTTTATGAAGTGAGTGTATGATGCCCCATAATCATATCATTGTATACAGTTATGATTTAATAAAAAAATTAAAAAAAAATATTTTATATATACTATATGACATGCATGATATGTACATTTTATGTCAGATATACCATTTACATATATGCGTATGACATACATAATGCATATAACATATATAATACTAATCTTATGAAGATTCTAGAGGGAAAAAGTGGCCATTTGTTCTTACTTCTACCCCTTTGCCTGTGCAAGGGAGACCAATGCATCAATATGCTGAAGAAGTTGTTGAGTTATTATGGTCAGTTTTCTTTTAATTTTAGAAAATGATGGTTTATCTTATCTTAAATGATTTTTTCTTTTTTGGTTTCTTTCACATAAAAAAAACTTGCAAAGTAAAATGAGGAGAGAGATTCTTCACCAGTCTTTTTTTTTTTTTTATTAAATCATAGCTGTGTACATTGATATGATCATGGGGCATCATTCACTAGCTTTATAGACCATTTACCAAGTTTCACATATACCCTTGTAAGATGCACTGCTGGTGTAATCCTACCAATCACCCTCCCTCTACCCACCTCTCCCTCCCCTCCCTTTCCCCCTTCCCCCTATTCTTAGGTTGTAACTAGGTTACAGCTTTCATGTGAAAACCCTAAATTAGTTTCATAGTAGGGCTGAGTACATTGGGTACTTTTTCTTCCATTCTTGAGATACTTTACTAAGAAGAATATGTTCCAGCTCCATCCATGTAAACATGAAAGAGGTAAAGTCTCCATCTTTCTTTAAGGCTGCATAATATTCCATGGTGTACATGTACCACAATTTATTAATCCATTCGTGGATCAATGGGCACTTGGGCTTCTTCCATGACTTAGCAATTATGAATTGGGCTGCAATAAACATTCTGGTACAAATATCTTTGTTATGGTGTGATTTTTGGTCTTCTGGGTATATGCCCAGTAGAGGGATTACAGGATTGAATGGCAGATCTATTTTTAGATCTCTAAGTGTTCTCCATATCTCTTTCCAAAAGGAATGTAGTATTTGCATTCCCACCAGCAGTGCAAAAGTGTTCCCTTTTCTCCACATCCGTGCCAACATCTCCGGTCTTGGGATTTTGTGATATAGGCTAGTCTCACTGGAGTTAGATGGTATCTCAAAGTAGTTTTGATTTGCATTTCTCTGATGATTAAAGATGATGAGCATTTTTTCATATGTCTGAAGGCCGCACGCCTGTCTTCTTCAGAGAAGTTTCTCTTCAAATCCCTTGCCCAGCCTGCGATGGGATCCCTTGTTCTATTCTTGCTAATGCGTTTGAGTTCTCTGTGGATTCTGGTTATTAAACCTTTGTCAGAGACATAACCTGCAAATATCTTCTCCCATTCTGAGGGCTGTTTGCTTGCTTTACTTACTGTGTTCTTGGCTGTGCAGAAGTTTTTTAGTTTGATCAAGTCCCAGTAGTGTATTTTTGAAGCTGCTTCAATTGCCCGGGGGGTTCTCCTCATAAAATACTTGCCCAGCCCGATTTCTTCAAGGGTTTTCCCTGCACTCTCCTCTAGTATTTTTATAGTTTCATGTCTTAAGTTTAAATCGTTGATCCAGTGAGAGTCTATCTTAGTTAATGGTGAAAGGTGTGGGTCCACTTTCAGTCTTCTACATGTTGCCAGCCAGTTCACCCTGCACCATTTGTTAAATAGGGAATCTTTTCCCCACTGAATGTTTTTAATTGGCTTGTCAAAGATTAAATAACGGTAAGTAGCTGGATTCATCTCTTGGTTCTCTATTCTGTTCCAGACATCTACTTCTCTGTTTTTGTGCCAATACCATGCTGTTTTGATCACTATTGATTTGTAGTATAGTCTGAGGTCTGGTAGCGTAATTCCTCCTGCTTTATTTCTGAGCAATGTCTTTGCTATTTGAGGTTTTTTTCTAATTCCATATAAAATGAAGTATTGTTTTTTCAAGATCTTTAAAGTATGACAGTGGATCTTTAATAGGGATTGCACTGAAATTATATATTGCTTTGGGTAGTATAGACATTTTAACAATATTGATTCTTCCCAGCCATGAGCATGTTATGTTTTTCCATTTGTTAATATTTTCAGCTATTTCTTTTCTTAGAGTTTCATAGTTCTCTTTATAGAGATCTTTCACATCCTTTGTTAGATAAATTCCCAAATATTTCATCTTCTTTGGCACTACTGTGAATGGGATAGAGTCCTTAACTGTTTTTCAAACTTGACTGTTGTTGGTATATATAAAGGCTACCGATTTATGAATGATGATTTTGTAACCTGAGATGCTGCTGTATTCCTTGATCACTTCTAAAAGTTTTGTAGTAGAGTCCCTAGTGTTTTCCAGATATACTATCATATCATCTGTGAAGAGCGAAAGTTTGATCTCTTCTGACCCTATATGGATACCCTTGAAAAATCTAAAGGAAATTGACCAATACTTGGAAGCACGTCACCTTCCAAGACTTAGCCAGAATCAAGTGGAAATGTTGAACAGGCCCATATCAAGTTTGGAAATAGCATCAACTATACAAAACCTCCCTAAAAAGAAAAGCCCGGGACCAGATGGTTTCACGTCTGAATTCTACCAAACCTTTAAAGAGGAATTAGTACCTATATTACTCAACCTGTTCCAAAAGGTAGAAAAAGAAGGAAGACTACCCAACACGTTCTATGAAGCAAACATCACCCTGATCCCCAAACCAGGAAAAGACCCAACAAGAAAAGAAAATTATAGACCGATATCACTAATGAATATAGATGCAAAAATATTCAACAAGATCCTAACAAACAGAATCCATGAACACATCAAACAAATTATACATCATGACCAAGTCGGTTTTATCCCAGGATCTCAAGGCTGGTTCAATATACATAAATCTATAAATGTAATCCAGCACATAAACAAATTAAAAAACAAAGACCATATGATTCTCTCAATCGATGCAGAAAAAGCTTTTGATAATATCCAGCATCCCTTCATGATCAGAACACTTCAGAAAATCGGAATAGAAGGGACATTTCTTAAACTGATAGAGGCCATCTACTGCAAACCCACAGCCAATATCATATTGAATGGAGTTGAATTGGAATCATTTCCACTCAGATCAGGAACCAGACAAGGCTGCCCATTGTCTCCATTGCTTTTTAACATTGTAATGGAAGTTTTAGCCACTGCAATTAGGGAAGAAAAGGCGATCTTCACCAGTCTTCAGAGCCAAAGTCCTATTATTATGTTTCATAAAGGGGAAAATATTTTGAGGTTACTGTTGGGGAGTCAACAGGCTGGAGAGTATGTGTTGTATGTAGTTGGTGGCCAACATGTCCTTTGTAATACTGACAGCTGATCTGTAAATAATTGGCAAATTAAATATATGTAAGGGCTGCCCCTGAAGTATCCCGTATATATAATTAGTTATACATATATATAATTGTTTATATATAAACCTTTTATACTTTTTCATATATATGAAATGAATTATTAAGAACTCTCAAGTAATTTCCTGCAGGAGGAAATATATTTTGAATAATACAAATAGTAAGAGAGAATACATTTGTTAAATAAATTTGGATACTTTTTAGTCAAAATATGTTATAAAACGTAATTGAGAATTTATGAAAAACAATAGAAATTGAATTATAGTATATACATAGCATTATAATTTTAATATTATAGACTTAGTTAATATACACACATATATAAATGACAAGAGTCATTTAATATTTATTTAATTTCATGTATGTTATAACTTTTTTTATACTAAGAGGTCTTGCTTGGGAATTATCTTGGGACTTAGGAGATTGAATGAAAATCAGAATATCTATTTTGTTACCTTAACATCTCACCTCACAAATAGGAAAAACTACAAAATCATGTAAAACAACACAGAATCCATAAAACCTCATCCCAGACAGGGACTATAATTTTATATGGAATGTGAACAAAAGGAAAAAGTATTAGAGAAAATTGAGGTGCTCAAAACATGTATTATGCTCACTAATCAAACTTCCAAATAACAGACTTAACAAGAATGCCCTAAAAACACAATCCTTTTTAGTTTTGAATTTACAGAGGTGAAAATTTTAACAAAAGCTTGTTGACAAGATTTTTATAAGCTGCCAACCGTTTATATTCATTGAAGACAAAGGATTTCTAATGGTTTTCAGGCTATGAATCGTTTCTAAAATTTCTTTTGAAAAGAATGTTACTGGAATAACATTTTTTTCTGAATTAAAATATTTGGCTTTTCACAAAAAGGTGAGCGATATTCTTATATGCAGTATTTGAAAATGAGAGTATATTTAATATTGCAATGATCTACATAGTGACATGAAGGAAATTAACCACTTGCAAAGAAGAAAAATAATTGTTATACACTATATTTTCAAACTTTTAACATATGGCTGATCTAATTTTCAAATAAAATAGGATTAATATTTAACTTTAGGTATAATTTATCACTTATTCTTGAAGGATAGAATTTCATTCATCACATTCTAAGTTTGTGTGTGTTGAACAAACTATTAAAATGTTTAAATCTATTCTCCTAATGATTCTATTCTATCAGTACACCAGCATATTTTAATATTACTAAAAATAGTGAGCAGACTGGAGTGCAGTCTTTGTTTGTTTCCAAGTAATGATTTTTTGGAAAATATCAAAACACCTCTCAACAATCTTCCACTTATCTATGACTTATTTAGCAACATTTTCACCTCTAATTCTCTTCTCTGACCCTTTCATTCAGGTTTGTTTCTATTGATTTCTGTCTTACAAATTCAAAGGTCAATTTCTTTTTTTTTTTTTTTTTTGTCTTGAGTTCTTTGAAATTTTTGTCTTGTGTCAGCACCATCTACATGGTCCATCCTCCCAAATCCTTTCATTCAAACTTTCTTGCAATTTCTATCCTTGCATAACTTTCATTGCTGCTACATTTTTCTTTGGGAGTCCCTTTTTTGTTTTTCTTTTTGGTCATACTCTGTTCTCAAAGCCTCTAGGTATTATAATCTTTCCAGTTGATCACATCCACTCCCATGAATTTAAATGTCGGTTAAGTCCAGATAGCATCTAGACTACCTCACACCCTGATCTCTCTTCCTCCCCAACACCAGCAAAAGCAAAGTTCCAATTATCTATTTGACATCATGGTTAAGTTACCAGTCTATTCAGAGCTAATATGCTAATGTTTCTCCCAAAGAATATTAGATTATAATACTATGCACATATTATAATTCAACATTTTCTAGCAATATAAAGTCATGTGTGGAGTAACTACAAGGATACATTCTAAGAATTGATTTCATCATTGTGCAAATGTCCTCAAGTGTCCTTACAGGAACCTAAATAGTATAGCCTACTATATACCCAGGGTATGTGATATAGCCTGTTCCAAGGCTGCAGACATCTGTAGCATGCCACTATACTGAATATTGTAGGCAATTATAACACAATGGTAAGTATTTGTGTATCTAAACATAGAAAAGGTACAATAAAGATATGGTATAAAAGATAAAATAAATGATATACCTTTATAGGTTGCCTTCTATGCGTGAAGCTTGCAGGGTGGAAGTTATTCTGGGTAAGTCAGTAAGTGAGTTGTGAGTGCATATGAAAGCCTAAGACTTGATTGTATACCGCTGTAGACTTTATGCATACTGGAAACTTAGTCTATACTAATTTAAAAGAACAATATTAGCTAACTGTAGCATTTTTACTTTATAAACCGTAAATTATTTTTCATCTTTTTGTTGTTTTGGGAATAACACTTTGCTTAAAATACACACACATTGTACAGCTATGCAAAATATTTTTATATCCTTATTCTATAAGTCTTTTTGTATTTTTAAATTATTAGGATTTTTTTTTTTTTTACTTCTTAAACTTCTTTGTTAACAGTGAAGACACAGACAATACACACAATAGCCTAGGGTTACACGGGGTCAGGAGAATCAACACTCTGCCTGGCCCCTCCACATCTTGTCCTACTGCAAGGTCTTCATGGGCAATCACACACAAGAAACTGTCATCTCCTATGACAACAAAGCCTTCTTCTGGAATATTTCCTGAAGAACCTGCCTGAGGCTATTTTACAGTTTACTTTTTTAAAAATAATTGATGAAGTATATTCTAAAATAATAATAAAAACTATAGTGTATTAAATGCACAAAACAGTAAAATTCTCATTTATTATCAAGTATTATGTGCTGTACATAATTTTATGTGCTATGTACTTTTATACGGTTGGCAGGGAAGTAGGCTTGTTTCCATCAGCATCACCATCAGCATGGGAGCAATGTGTTGTGCTGTGACACTGCCAGACACAATGTCACTAGGGGACCAGAATTTTTCATCTCCATTATAATCCTATCAGACCACAGTCTTATATGCAGTCTGTTATCGACCAAAATACGGTTATAGACAAATGACTCTATCAGCAATTTCTATCAACCAGACCTTCAAAATGTGTTCTAAATATATCCACTGTCCTCTATCACTAACTTTTAATTCAATCTACCATCATCTTTCACTTGGAGCACTGAAGTAGTACACTATATAGTTTCCTTACTTTCAGTCCATTCTTCAAAGCCAGCATGATCGTTTTGTCATTTTAGAAAGTAAATAAAATGGCATTGGTTTGATTCCAAAAGCAGACCCTAGACCAAAAAAAAAAAAAAAGAAGAAGCGTGAGAATATTTTTTTGGAAGCAAAGTGATATATGGAATGGGAATAGGAAATTAAAAAAAAAATAGGAAGGAAGGAAGGAAGACAGCCAATGAAGGATGTGTAATCAAGACATCCAGCCAGCTACCTCCATGGATTATTAAAGCTTAATGCCCTGAAAGAAACTCTGGATAATGGCTCCTTAGAGTTATCCTACTGGAGAAGTGAGAGAGCTGGGGTATTTATATACAGAAGTTACTGCCTGAGGGCTGCCTCGGGAATGTGAATTTCCAGCACTTTTGCCTACTTGTGTAAGGACAAACCAGTGTTCCAAAACTTCAGAGAAAGCCCCAGGCAAAGATATATATATATATATATATATATATATATATATATATATACCAACAGAGAGAATTCAGATGAAGAATATTTAAGTGGTCAGGTCCAATGGATATGAACAGGGCACATAAGCTATTATTTTTATTTCTTAAAACCCTGCAAAGATTTATTTCATTTAGAAAATGATCCCAGTTCCTCACCATAGTTTAATGGCCAGTTTCCTGGTCTTTTATAAACCTAGATCACCCACTGCAGGTTCTACTGAAGATGTTCTGCCCTTGCTCTTCTTTCAAACCCTTATTTGGAATGCTCTTTTTTATTATTCAACCCTAGGCTCCCAGAACACTTTATCAGTGAAGCATCTCCTACCCAATCTTATCCCTAATCCCTTTTTATTCAATTTATTTGTTTTTAGTATTTATTACAAAAAATCAGAGATTTTTTGATATATATATATATCAGAGATTGTATATATATATGTGTGTAATCTTAAATTTACTGTCTTTCTCATAAAAATGTAAAGAAGAAATTTAAGTCTAGTTCTACACTGTAATTTAGCATTTTGAAAAATGCTTATTATATAGTAAGTGCTCCAAGAAATCATGGAATTGTTATTTTTATTTAATTCACTGTATGACAAATCATTTTTCAATTTTCTTTACTTTGGGGTCATTGCTTCCCTAGGACAATGTTATTTGGGATTTTGGAAAAGAACATCTAGGTTCAAATAAAAGCTCCATATTTATGAGCTATGGACTTTGGGAAAGTTGCTTGACCTCTCTTTTCTCTTTTTTGCAGTATTTACTTCATTGTGTCATTGTATGAAATGTGTTGTTTACATGTGTATATACACACACACATACACACAACCAGGGTCTGATAATTAAATTTGCAAACTCATACTAGAAAAAGTGCTACATACCTCATTGCTGAATGTCACTATGGTCACCTTTGAAGTACTCCCCTTGGGAAGCTACACACTGATGCCAGTGCCTAGTGCACCATTCATAGCAATTTTGAAATTCCTTTTCTGGAATGACCATCAGAGCTGTTATCCTATGACACACAAAAACACTCAACAATAATGAATGCCACTCAGCAAGACACTGCTGCATGTTGACACAAACACAGCTGTGAGACCCTGATATACCCAGGTTATGAAACCTTACCATGTTGTTTATACAGTGCTGCCAGTGTGAGCACATGGTGGCTAGTGTTTGAACATCATTGTCAGGCCTCAGACAATAGCTCAGATGGTCATTCCAGAAAAATAGCTCCCAACTGCTTTGAAGCATGGACTAGGTACTGGCATGGGTACCTACCTAGAAGTTAGGTTCATAGCTTCTCAAGGGGAGAACATCAAAGGTGGCCATTGTGAGATTAGGCAGTGAGATATCTAGCACTTTTTCTAGAATGAATTTGTGAATTTATTCTAACTTCATATATGGTGAATAGAATAGTACCTGATAATACTATACAAGTGTTAACTATTAGCTACTTCTTTTCAGTAGACATTGTTAAAGGTCATATCCAAATGTGTCTTTTAAATTAAAAACTGAATTAACTCTTTGATGTTTTTCACTGGAAAAAGTGCCTTATCAGCTTTGGAACCAGAATCAGGGTTGTTCTACTAAATTATTTGTCTTTTTGGAACATCCTTCTTAATTTTTAATGAGATGACAATGCCTATCTGAAGACTAAATAAGATGTATGTAAATATATGATATATAGAAGTTTTGACCAACAATTTTGGGATCATCTGCCTCTCTTTCACTGCCATGAATTATATGATTTTAGAAAACTCATGTGCTCCAAGATCACTTGAAATAATCAGCATCTGCCAAGTGCATCATGGTGGAGGGTTTTTTTTAAAAATGTTAATATGTCTTTCTGATAGAAAAAATAAATGAATAAAAAGTAATACACAGGGTTCTAGTAAGTGTAGAAAGTACTTTGGAAGGTTCTGATACATATTCATATTATAATCAAGTCTTATAGAAAATTTTTAAAAAAGGTTAACTTTGGTTATGGTAACCTTAACTAAAATCAATTCACAATGGAACAATTTTTTTTATCATAGTGAAAGACTAGAACTTTCTTCAAGATAACATCTAAAACCCTTTTTGTTTGAATTTTGTTATTATATAATCTTTCCTTTTCTAATAGTTATATGATTTTTTTTGTCACTTTTAATTGCTTCATCACCAAATTTTCTGTTTTGGGCATGATTCATTTCAGCTATGTTCTTTCGTATTTGCTGACACAGGCCTTCCATCCTAATTGCATTGTACCTTCATCCATTATACAACTGAACCCTTTACTACAGATCTGTATCTCTACTTCCAAATTATACCATCTTCTCATTTTAGAAGTTACACACACTAAAATATTTAGGGAATGTGTGTAATTCCATGCTGACATCCAAAGGGGGGAAAAGAGGCTAATCATTTCCTAATCATTTCATAGTGGCATAAAAGAGTTATAAAGAAAATAAAAAGATTTCAAAATTTCAGAAATAAAAATGTCAAATGAACTAGAAATTGTTTTTTTAGTTTTTCACATAAATTATTTTTTCTTGTTACCAGTAGTCAAGGGGCATGCGAGTCCTCCTACAGTATGTTATATTTAGACCTACTCAATCTGGTCATCAAAATGATGCCAAATTTTGCAGTGGACCATTTTATATTAAAACATCATAATTAAACACCTCTTGCAATATACACAGAAGAACAAACATATTACAGAAAACTAGAAGGAATAATTTCATACAAGTGGAGATAATGTAGTAAAAAAGCAAAATGAAATGGGATTTTAATACACAAAGTAATCTTAAAATCATGTACAAATCTCACTTTACAAAATCCATGCTTCACCTGTTTTTTAAAATATCTCCAGGGCTTCAATTTTGGGTAGTTTTTGTAATCCCTGGACTCTGTACTGGTAAGAATTTTCTCATCTACTGGGGAGGGGGTAAGAACCATTAAAATAACAACAACAACAAAAGTCACTAATTCTTGCTTTCCTGTCTCAAAGGACAACTTAGCATTTCTTTCCCCAAAGGCTGATTTATCCTAATTTTCACAGTACCATCCTTTTGGATTTTCTTGAATCTCTTTCTCCATGAGTCATTTCTTCTCTTTTCTCCACTTATAACCTCTTCTTTTTTACTGAGATCTTTTTAAAATCTCTACCGAAGTCATACTCATAAATCCCCATTTGATATTAGATTGTTCTCTCCTTTGGCTATGCAAAGAAACTAGTAATAATAGGATATATGTGTGTGTAGTTCATAAGAATATTATTAGTATTCTTTTGCTGATTTGGTGAAGTTGATATAATCATCAACCATATTTTACAATGGAATTTCTTGTTTCCAATCAGTGTGAGGGTGTGCACAGTGCGCAGGCCAGCTTTACGGGCCTCCAACCTGGGCAGCTGCATGGAGCCCTGGGCTCAGTAGGGCCTTGTGCTTAGTTTAATGCTCTGTCATCGCTACCTCAAAATTCTGACTTTTTTTCCCCAGGGGAAAAGACTTTATTGAGTTCTAGCTTATCAATTTTTCTTTTTATAAATTATACCTTTGGTATCCTAGCTAAAATATTCATTGCCAAACCCCAAATCCTAGATTTGCTATTTTATCTTCTAACAGTTTTATACTTTTGTGTTTTACATTTAGGTCCATGGTCCATTTTGAGTTAATTTTTTTTTTGTAGAGACAGAGTTTCACTTTATTGCCCTGGGTAGAGTGCCGTGGCATCACACAGCTCACAGCAACCTCCAACTCCTGGGCTTAGGTGATTCTCCTGCCTCAGCCTCCCGAGTAGCTGGGACTACAGGCGCCCGCCACAACGCCCGGCTATTTTTTTGTTGCAGTTTGGCCGGGGCTGGGTTTGAACCCGCCACCCTTGGTATATGGGGCCGGCGCCCTGCTCACTGAGCCACAGGCGCCACCCCATTTTGAATTAATTTTTATGAAGGGTGGAAGGCCTGTGTCTAGATTCATTTATTTGTGAGTGGATGTCTGGTCATTTCGGCAGCATTTGTTGGAAAAAAATGATTTTTTCTTTATTGCATAGCATTTACTCTTTTGTCTAGGGGAGTTGACTACATTCACGTGGATCTATTTTTGGGCTTTCTATTTTATTCCAATGGCCTTTGCGTCTTTTCCTTCACTGATATAATACTGCCTTGATTATTGTAGCTTTATGGTAAGTTTTAAGTTGAATAGACTCAGTCTTCCAACTTTGTTCTACTCTTTCAATATTATGTTGGTTACTCTGGGGCTTTTACCGTTCTATCTAAACTTTAGAATTCTTTTTTTTTTTGGAGACAGAGTCTCACTTTGTTGACCTGGGTAGAGTGCTCTGGCATCACAGCTCACAGCAACCTCCAGCTGTTGGGCTTAGGCGATTCTCTTGTCTCAGCCTCCTGAGTAGCTGAGATTACAGGTGCCTGCCACAACACCCGGCTATTTTTTGTTATTGTTGTTGTTGCTGTTTGGCCGGGGCCAGGTTTGAACCTGCCACCCTTGGTATATGGGGCTGGCGCCCTACTCACTGAGCCACAGGTGCTGCCCTAAACTTTAGAATTCTTAATATTTTTATCTTTCAACCTGTGTTTTGTGAGTGAATTCTGGTACAACAACACATGCGAGCTGGGGATACCTTCTGTGTACCCCACTGACATTCTTCATTGCACCATTTGCATTTAGTGTGTCCAATGTCCCACCAACATGTCAGAATTCTGGTGGATTTATCAAGGATAGAAGTTCAGCAAGACACAAAGTAGGAACAAATTAGGTGTTTATATCCATGACTAAGTGGAGAATGTCTGCTTCAAGAAGATATATGTTCCATTCAAACAAAAATTTAGCTTCAGATGCAGAAAAAGATAATGGTATTCTAAGAACCACGCGTCACCACTTAACTCCACCATGTCCATTGTCACTCACTTTACTTCCTGTACTAGCCAGACCCTTATGTTGATGTTGATGTTGACAGAAAAAAAGGAAAAGACAGAGAATAGTTCCTTTGACTTTCAGCCCTTTTCTATGCAGCCGTAAACCACAAGGAGAGTTATTTGATAGAAAATGCACGTGTTAATAAGTAAAATAAAAATAATAGAGGGGTTTTGGCACGGCATTTCCATTATTGTGATCAGAATGTAAAACATATGCATGTATGAACAACAATATAAATCATATAATTTTGGTGATTCTTCATAAGAGTGTAGTGCTTTTGTTTTTGTGTTTAAAATGGGCATTTCACATAGGATGCATGTTAATGAGCATGCTAATAATTTAATTTTTAAATTTTTCTTTATTCAGGATGAATTATAATAAACAACAAATGAACATAATCAATTCCTTAAAATGTTTGTGTATATTATTTAAATTTATTTATATAAATTTATTTTAGATTTCTATTTCATTATATAACATGTTAAGCATAATACCAATATGACAAGATTACTGGGAATAATCTTCTTTAGATTTATTTTAATCTGATTTTTAATATTAGATTTTATGTTTACATAGAGTAAAATTATTATATTTATAAAACCTGCACTTGAAATTATTCTCTCTGGTTATGCCACCAACTCTACACATAGTTAATTACAAGTTTAAATCTATTTTCTATTGCTTTTGAAATAATTATTTTTATATTTACTTTATAAATATTTGAAACATGGCTATAATTTAAATTTTTAAATAAGGATTATTCTAAGAAGTCTATTTCTACCTGTATATGTAATCTAAGAAAGAGGTATTTATATATGCAGCATGCATTTGAGCAGATTAAAGAGCAAAGCAGCAAAAGTACTATCCATTTTTCTGCAGTTTATAACAGTGTGCCTTCAGGATAGTCTCCTAGAAATGGGATTCCTCAGCTAAAGCATAGAAAAACATATAATTTCTCTAGGCATCGTCCAATTCCCCTTCCTGGAGGCTGTGCTATTTGGCATGCCCACTAGCAAAACATGACAGTGACTCTTCCTCCATCCTGTGGACAGTATAATATCAAACTACTAATCCATGTGTTTACCCAAGAAAATTGGGCAAAAGACCTGAACAGACAATTTTCAGAACAGAAAAACTAAATAAAAATACAACTTTTAGCAGCTGATCAATGTAAAAACAGAAAATTGTACAACTATAAAATAGTACTTTTATACCTTTATTGTATCAGCAGAAATCATAACTTCTCACCATACCAAGTATGACAAAGTCATGGAGCCACAAGACCTGGCTGTGTACGTGTAGATCTGTTTCACGTGTTTGAGTAACTACTCTCCTCGTTAGAAAAGTGAAGATGCCTCTAGCTTTAGATTGGCTTTTCTTTTCCAGACATATATTCTAAAGACACCTTCTTGTGTGTGTATAAGGAAATACAGATATAAAGATTTATTACACCGTTGTTTATAATAGCAAGAATTCATGAATAGTTTAAATGTTCATTTACTGGTGATTAAATAATTACACACTTATAGGATTAAATATCATATTACAACATAATGAATGAGCTAGAGTTCTAAGACTCAAATTGATCATTATAAAATGCTAATTTTGATTAAAAATAAAAAGAAAGAAAATCGCAGGTCAATACTTAAACCATTTATAGAAAGTTTGAAAATATGGAAATAACATTAAATGTATAGATTCTTTTTTAAAATATATAGGTTATAATAGTAAAATATATTTTTATGCTATGAATATATATATAAAATATGTAAAATATATTCCTGAAGACATTTGAGTATAGGAAGCATATAAATTATAAAATGTATATATTTTATATGTCAAATTGGAAAGGTACATATAGCAAATATTTAAAAATTTAGTATTATTATCAGCATATTTAATCTAGATATTGGGAAGGAAGAATATATTTGAAGAGGTGATACTGTTTTCAAAATCTCTAACTTGTGGCAAAATATAATATCTTAAATTGAGAGGTAGACATATTACTGTCTGCTATACTATTCTTTATACCTCTCTAATAGTTTTAAATATTTCTCAATTACATAAATGAATCTATGTCATGCATATATGTAATTACATTAGTCCCAAGGCCAAGGCCTTATATCGCTCTTGGAAATCAGGATAAAAAAATTTTTAAAGTTTGAAAAATAACTTCTTTTTTACAACATAGCAAGGCCTTGAACCAAACGAATTCAACTTGTCTCAAAGTTTAGATGATTGTCATAAAACAAACAAACAAAAAAGTGTGTGTATGTGATATGGAAATTTTAAGCTTCCCAGCTCAATCTTAGAATCAAATTTGTGTTAATTTTTACATCTACTGTCCAGGACAATACAATATTAAGAATTTAGTTTCAGAATGAGATATCTCCAGATACTGTCATATCCTCAATTATCAGAGATTCAATTATCCTCACCTGTTTGCTTTGCTTACAAAAGTAATCAAATGAACTAATGCATTTGAGCAAGAAAAGAATTTTGACAACATTTTAAAGGAGTAAAATTCATTCATAAAATGTGATTCTTAGAAAATGCAATTAACCAGAACAAATTCTGGTTAATCAGAGTGTTACTATAACAATGTTAAACTCCATTATGTCTAAATTTATTTTTTCTTTCTTTTTTTATTATTAAATCATAGCTATGTACATTAATGCGATCATGGGGCACCATACACTGGTTTTATAGACCATTTGACATATTTTCATCACACTGGTTAACATAGCCTTCCTGGCATTTTCTTAGTTATTGTGTTAAGACATTTATATTCTACACTTACTAAGTTTCACATGTACCCTTGTAAGATGCACCACGGGTGTAATCCCACCGATCACCCTCCCTTCGCCTCTTCTCCATATTCTCAGGTTATAACTGGGTTATATCTTTTTTAAGGCTGCATAATATTCCATGGTGTACATATACCACAATTTATTCATCCATTTGTGGATCGATGGGCACGTGGGCTTTTTCCATGACTTAGCAATTGTGAATTGGGCTGCAATAAACATTCTGGTACAAATATCTTTGTTATAATGTTATTTTTGGTCTTCTGGGTATATACCTAGTAGAGGAATTATAGGATTGAATGGCAGATCTATTTTTAGATCTTAAGTGTTCTCCAAACATCTTTCCAAAAGGAATGTATTAATTTGCATTCCCACCAGCAATGTAGAAGTATTCCCTTTTCTCCACATCCACGCCAACATCTCTGGTCTTGGGATTTTGTGATATGGGCTAATCTTATCCGAGTTAGATATCTCAAAGTGGTTTTGATTTGCATTTCTCTGATGATTAAGTATGATGAGCATTTTTTCATATATCTGTAGGCCGTGCGCCTGTCTTCTTCAGAGAAGTTTCCCTTCAAGTCCCTTGCCCAGCCTGCGATGGGATCACTTGTTCTTTTCTTGCTCAAATGCATTAGTTCTGAAGACATTTAAGCCTTCAGAAGTTTTGGTACAGTCATCTTATTAAATGTAGTTTTTTTGTTTTGTTTTGTTTTGTTTTTACAGAATTATATAGAGGTGAATGATACCAGTCAACAAGTAGGTAAGGGGCTTAATTCTATAACACAACAAGAGCTTCAGAGAAAGGGATAGATCTGTGCAAATTAGAAAAACTATGGGAAAATGTACATAGGAATATTAAATTCTCAAGATTAAAAGGACTTGTAAAAGCTCAATTTATTTTGAAAGCTGGCTATACATAAGATCTTAGGTTGGTATGTAGTTAGCTTATATGGACTATAGATATCTAGCTGTCTTTACTCCTTTAAAGATACCAATTCTGACATCTTAGGGCAAAATCTACCATCCTGCGATTCAGTGCCCACATTTTCCAGATTTCACACTTTTGACTTTCCAATTGAATTAGAATCTAGAACATATTTTCAAAAGCTATTTCTTAATTTCTGTCAATCAGAATAAAATTTCTTTCATATCGTCATATGAAGAGGTTCTTTGATAAAGAATACAATATTTGCTTTTCATCAAATTTTTGCCATGTTTTATTTTATCATTAAAAATATGAAAAGAGAATAAGAAAAAAAAATTTCATGTCATTGGAAAGGCATTTCTCCACTCATTCATCATTTATGGAGCAACTACGATTTGCCAGGAACTACAGCTGCTATGGCTTATTTTCTTAAGTCTGAGAAAAATAAATGGGCTTAAAAGTTAGGATTCTTTGAGAACAAATTGCAAACGTTTAACTGATGCTACAAATTATTTGTTAAAAGTCCTGGCTAATGGATAAGAGGTACTTTTACCAAGAAAATATGCCCACACTCATATTGGTAAGAGGAATTGAAACCGATTTTACTGGCAAAAGCTAGGTGCTATTGAAATGATAAGAATATGTAATTCACTCCATCTTAAAATTTAAAAGTCAATGTATTACATTACAATTTTGCTTTATTATTAATTTTAAATTTTTAGTATGACGGTTTATATTACTTGGAAGTTTTGCACTCGTAATTACTTTTAAAATCCTCATGTATTTTATTTTTTTAATTTTAATTTTTCACATTATGAATTGAAAAAATATAATTGTATAAAATTATATTATACAAAGAGATGCTATGATTAATGAATATAACGGGTGATAATTAAAACAAGCTAATTAACACATTTGTCGCTTCAAATACTTATTTTTGTAGTGACAACATTTGAAATTTATTCTCAGTGATTTTGAAATGTGCTATACATTATTTGTTATATTCAGCATGTGGTGTTATAGATCTTAAAGTTAAAAAGAATATAAACAAAATTCTTTTTCTCTTGTATGATTGAGGATTTGTGCCCTTCAACCACCATTTCCCCTAAACCCAGCCTCTGCGGGCCAGGATTCTACTCTTTGCTTGTTTATGTTCGATTGCGTTAGATTTCACAAAGAGCAAGCAGTGTTTGTCTTTCTGTGTTTGATGTAGCATGATGTTCACAAATGAGAAAATCTTTCTGTCTTTTTAAAATTCAAATTGTATTCCAATGTGTTCTATTCATATATCACATATTGTTTATGCCTTTATTTATTATATTTATTTTTTATTTTTTTATTTTATTTTTATTTTTTATTTTTTTTTGTGGTTTTTGGCTGGGGCTGGGTTTGAACCCGCCACCTACGGCATATGGGACCAGCGTCCTACTCCTTGAGCCACAGGCACCGCCCTATCTTTTATTATTTTTATTGTTTATTCTTTAGGGTAAATATCCAGAAGTGGTGCTGCTGGATTATATGGTAATTGTATTTTCAATTTGTTAAGGGATCTCAATAAAATTGCCCGTAGTAACTGTGGTCATTTACATTCTCACCAACAGTGTACGTGTTACTCTTGTCTCCACATGCTCACCAAGACTTGTTATCTTTTGTCCTTTTCATAATATTCATTCTGACAGGTGTGTAGTGATATTTCACTGTGGTTTTAATTTAATTTGAACATCCCTAGTAAAGACTTACATTGAACTTATTTTTAATATCAATTAGGCGATTTGTATGTTTTATTCTGAGAAACGTCTATTCAGGTTCAGTGACTATTTTGTCATCTGAATATTTGTTTTCTTTCTATAGAGATGTTTGAGTTCCTTATATATTTTGGATATCAACCCCCTTGAGACATATGTCTTGCAAATATTTTCTCTCAATCTGTAGGTTATCTCTTCACTCTGTCAATTTTTTCCTTTGTTGTACGGAAGCTTTTTATTTTGAGCTAATCCCATTCATCTATTTTTGCTTTGTTGTCCATGTTTTGGGGATCTAATCTGAAAAAGTCACTGCTCAGGCCAATGTTGTGTCTTTTTTCCCCTGTGATTTCTTTTAGTACATTCATAGACTCTGGTATTATGTTTAAATTCTTAATCCATTTTAAATTGATGTTTGTGTCTGGTGTGAACAGGGTCCAATTTCATTTGTTTCTATAGAGATATCCAGTTTTTAAAACATCAGTACATGTGTGGGTTTATTACTGGGCTCTCTATTCTAGTCCATGAGAAAATGAGTCTATTCTTATGTCAGTATCATGCTATTTTAATTATTATCACTTTGTAGTATAGTTTGAAATCTGATAGCTCTGAATTTTTTTTTTATCTTAAAATTACCTCAACTCTCAAGGTTTTTATTATGGTTTCATATACATTTTAGTGTTTTCTGTTTCTAGGGAAAAAAAGATATTGGAATTTTGATAGGGATTGCACGGAACCTGTAGATTGCCTTGAGGAGTGTGAACATTGTAACAATATTAATGTTTCCAATCCATGAATGTGGAATATGTTTCTTTTGTAATTTGTTTTTTATTTCAAATTAATGAGGGTAAAAATTTTTTAGATTACAATGTTCTCACTTCCAGGGTAATGTTCCATTTGTAAAAGAGCCTCTCACTCAGAGAATATCTTTGCATTTATTTGGGTCTTCTTCAATTTTCTTCATTAGTGTTATATATTTTCAATGTACAAATAATTTCCCTTCTTGTTTAAGTTAATTCCTAAGTATGTTTTGTAGCTAACAGAAATGAAATTGTTCTCGATTTCTGTTGTAGCCTATTGTTAGCATACAGAAAGGCTATAGATTTTATTATGCTAATTTTACATTCTGCTACTTTATAATATTAGTTTATTCCACCTTTTTTATGGTGAAATCCTTAGAGTTTTCTGTATATAAAACATTATCATCACTACACAGTGACGATTTCACTTCTTCCTTCCTTATTTAAATGGCTTTTATTTCTTTCTCTTGCTTGATTGAGCTGGCAAGGACTTCCAATGCTATTGTAATAGAAGATGTAAGAGAAAACATCCTTGTCTTTTCTGGATCTCAGAAAAAAAGGGTTTCAATTTTTCACCATGGACTCTATTCGAATCCTTCTAAGTTATGGAAATCTTCAGACAAATGGTTCATAATGTTCTTTCATAAACTTTTTCTTCCTGTACTATTTGTTTTTATATTTCCTGTTTTATTTAGGATTTTATTTGAGTCTTCTCTCTTTTTTCCTACCTAACCTAAAGGTTTACTTCTTTTGTTTATCTTTTCCAACAACCAACCATCAGTTTCACTGGTCTTAGGTATTATTTTTCTAGCATTTATTTCTACTTTAATCATTATTATTTCCTTCCTTTTGGTAACTTTGGGCTTTAGCCTTGAGACATAAAATTAATTTAAAATCTTTCTTTTATGATATAGATGTTTATTGCTATAAATTTTTCTCTTAAAAGCTTTTTCTATATGCCATGAGTTTGGCTACATAGTATTTTCATTTTTGTTTTTCTCAAAGTATTTTCTAATTTCTCTTTTAACTTTTTTATTGACTCATTACATGGTATACATATACCACAGCTTGCAATCTAATGCAACCTTTTTGGAAGGAAGTATGGCAAAACCCCCCAAAGAACTCCAATTAGACCTCCCATTTCATCCTACAATCGCATTACTAGGCATCTACCTAGAAGAAAAAAAAATTATTTTATCATAAGAACATTTGCACTAGACTGTTTATTGCAGTGCAATTTACATTTGCCAAGATGTGGAAACAACCTAAACAGACTCCTTTTTATTAATACTAATACATAAATCTGAGGTCCCAGCTTCTCTCCCCCATCATCTTTGGAAACTCCGATTTGCTTTCTAAGTCCACTTGAGGGCAAACTTGTTCCTTATCCTACCTTTGTACATTAAAACAAAAATTTCATTATAGATTTGATTTAGCTCATATCGAAATAGATCTATTACCTTTTGAAATGGATTAATCTCTCAATAAAAAAACCAGTCACTTTTAGAACCAGATATAGTTTCATCTCTATTAAATCGAATACATTATTCACTTAGTAATAGCTATCTCCTGTTAATTAAGAAGTACATTTATGCCTTAGGCTTGAATCAATTATAGCATCTATTAAATATATCAATATTGAATAAAACAAAATGTGTGCTAAATGAATGTTTCAATAAGTAAAACTTCTTATTGTAAAATGTTAGCATTTTAGTAATTTTTAGTATTAGTTTCCTTTGAAAAGTAAAGTGGTTCATAAGAAGTCGGTTGTGTTTTATTTATTTATTTGCTGAAGATGGCAAATAATACAACAGATTATTTTTTAAAACAATTGTAGGAAATAATGATTCCTGATTATTCTTCTGTCAATCAGAAAATCAATGTAAATGAGTTTGACATTGAAAATAATGCAATTTTTAAAAATTTCCTCATTAGAATCAGAAAACTCTTCAAATAGAGATCCTGGAAAATCATCTGTTATGTTTGGTGCTGTGAACACAATTGGAATAATATTTTTCATGTTTGTTGTTCTTGTATGAACTTTATGGTACTTTCTTTCCATTGTAATCTAGTGTCCTTGTTCCTCATAATAAATGATAAACCCCTGGGGTCCTAAATACAAAGTGTTACAACAACTAATTCAACTTGTTGCCAATTTTCAAATTGCATGCACCGAAGTGTGAAATCCTAGTAGCCCTTTACCCAGATTTAAAACTAATGTACTGATGTTATGACAAAAAAATTTTAGGATTTAACTAATTCTCTGTTCTTTTCTTTCTCTCTCTCTTGGAGACAACCTCAAACTCTTGGACCCAAGTCATCCTCTTGCCCCAGCCTCCCCAGTAGGTGGGACTATGGGCACCCACCACAATGCTCAGCTAATTTTTCTATTTTTCATGGAGACAGGGTCTCACTCTTGCTCAGGCTAGTCTTGAGCTCCTGGGCTCAGACAATCCACCCACACTTGCTCTCCCAGATGCTGAGATCACAGGCATGAGCCACCATGCTCAGCTTCTTTTTCCTCTTCTTAACATTTAGTAATTTTTTTTTTTTGGAAAAAATTCTGGGTTTACACTCTTTAAAGAATTTCTCAATTATTCAAATCTTACCTGTCCTCAAAAGGGACCACTCCAAAATATTTTACCCCAGCTCAAGTAAAAGTGAACTCAGAGATATCTGTGTCTGGAAAAATCATGGGGACCTTTCTCACAGAGGTAGAAAAAAGAGAAAACCAATGATTTTTACAAAAATCACAAATCCTTTTATAGAAAATCCTTTTAAATAGAAATCTGCAAAGCACACTTCAGATTTGCATTTCTAAATGTGTAAGTTCTTTCACAGTCAAATAGCATGAACAACTACCTCCAATAGCCCATTTTACCACTACTTGAAATATTTTCAAACTATGTTTTTTTGTTTTGTTTGTTTTTTTGTGCCAGGTTTATTTGTAGAATACTTGTCATTTCTCATACATAGACCTCTGATGTTTTTCTTTTCTTTTCTTTATGCTTGCTCCTTATCTCCCAACAGAAATGGGCTTGGTTAAGTCTTTATCACTCACCTGAAAATTTACATATCTCAAATTCTGGTGGTCTAATCAGTTCTTTTCTAACCTCTGCTTTTCAGATCACATGTTGTTCTCTCTCTCTCTCTCTCTCCTCTCTATTGTAATTTATTATTTAAAAAAAAAATCACTTTCTAAGTGTGTGCTCTTCCCTTGCTTGAATTCTAAATTATCTATAAATTTCACAGCTTTCAAGACACATTTTTTCCTCTCAGCTTCTTAGTTAAATCAATGCAAATTTATAGTTTTTCAACACTTTTCACCTATAATTTTTTCTTCAGTTTTTCAGAGACACACATTATTCTCTTGAAGGTCATGTAAATTTGAGTTAACTAGAATATCCAATTGTACTTTTCCAGATTTTAAAAAATACAAAATTATAGATGATATGAAATGTGGCTTCTGAATAAAAAAGTGATATTTTGGGATGGTTGGTGGAATTGGCCTTATAATGCTATAATCTCATTAAGCATGAGGACAGATGTGGGATTGTAAATCAATCAATAAGCACCTAATTTTGTATGGATATTAGATTTTAGGAAAAAATAAATGGTTTGCTTCCACCAGATTAGAATTTATGACTCATAAATACTACAAATGAAGCTTTGGAATTTATTAGTTGTATACACATATGGTACATAACATACCTTAACTATATCTTTCCTAAACATTCCTTTTAAAATTTCTCCGCTTCTGCCAAATTATCTTTCCAGACAAATTTCTGAAATTCTATTTTCATATTTGAAACTCACCATCATTACATTGGGCATAAACTCCAGAAGTTTCCTGTCTTCCAGTAACACAATCATCCTGGGATTTCCTTCTTCACGTCAGTACTCATCAACCCTACTAGTTTTTTTTGTCTTGTTAGATAGAAAATAATTTTACAATGACAAAATTACTTTTATTCTCTACATTTTTATAGTATTATTTGCAAGACTTAACTATTTTAGAAGGAAAAGAAAAGCATAGCCAGACTATGATAGAAGGCAAGGAATGAAAGATTAGCGAAGCTAAATATGCCTCAAAGAAAAATGAAAATAGGGACTAAGAAGACACCCTGAGTTTGGAGGTTTGAAACCATTGTGACAATTTGTAGAGTGGTGGGAGGGACAATCTTTTAAGAAAGGCAAGAAAAAATGACATGGGAGTGGAAGAAACTGTTCAGAAAAAAGGCATATCAATTTCTTGGTTTTTTTTTTTTTTCTTAAAATTTTAATTAATAAAGATATTTCATACATAGACCTCTGGAAAATGTCAAATTAAAATAGTAATACCAAATTACTAGCAAATTAAAATAGTAATACCAAATATCTAAATATATAGCAAGAGTGATAACTGAATATTTTTTCAGAAAGAAGGTGAGAAGTAATGAAAGAGCATAATTCCTAATGATTTATAGTAAAATTGAAAAAAAATTCTGCTAGAAAAATACACTCATTTATTCACTGAATTGTTCATCCTTTCACCCAACTGGCAGGTATTTATGTATTAATCTACCTGACATTTATATGCACTAGGAAAGAAAAAAAAAATGTACTTTTGGCCTTCAAGTTGACATTCCAATGATGGAAGACACACATATAAGTAATGGGTTGGTAAATTTGCTAAATAAAGGCTTTGGCAAACTTATAAACAAAATATATTGGTGGGGAAATCACGATGTATAGTGAAGGGCTGGAGATTTCTGGCACAGCTTTGCAAAATGTATGTTGAGATTGATAAAATGAATATCCATGTATTAGGCAATAAGTGGTAAAGAATATTCCAGAACTAGGAAAAGGTATAAGAAAAGTGTAGATATAAAGCAGTTTTATCCATTTGGAAATTGTACCTTACTTTAATCTCTTTGGAGTGTAGGATGGTTGATGAATATTATGAATGCATTTTGTTTCCACCCGGTTACTCCCCACCCCCTGTTTTTCTTATTAGTATTAGTGAAAACAATAACTAAATATAACATTCATATCAATTGTTAACTGCCTTTATGACTATGCCAAATACTTATAGTGTATTAAATCATTTGATCTGTAAAACAGCCTTATCATGTGGGAATTATTTACCTCAATGTATGGATGGTAGGTTGTATTTAAATAACCTGAAATGTGAGGCTGCTGACTCACACACACAGATGGGAATCCAAGACCATCTAGCAATCAGAAAATCCTTCCTCTGTTGATATAAAATAAGGTTCCTATAACATCATCAATAGGAAGAGAATTGGATACGAGAAAACCAGGTCAGTATGTTTCTAAGGACAGTATCTAGAAAAAGTAAACCAAATCTAGATTTCATATGCCATATGGAATAGCAGGTATTTCCCCCTTTATTCTGTCATCTAATTATAAAAGCGATACATACTAGTTGTTGTAAAATTTCAAATAATGTGCTATACGCGTAACATATATTGTGTAAATATATGCTTGTCTTTGTGTGTACCTGTGTGTGGCTATAGCTATAAACATTATACACCAAGGCCCCCTGCTACTAAATTATCACTTCATAAACAAAGGCTTAAAATATATGAATATTCTCAAAGTTTTAATCTTAAATTCATGTGCACACGCAGATCCATGCTAATTAAAAGCTGTTCCTCACATTCTTTAGAGCGATTTGAATTAGAATCTTTAGAGCTCTGAATTCTTTAGAGCGAAACAATTACAAGCAAGATTTTAGCAACACCAAAGCCATCTAGAAAGCACGGAAACTTAGATGGGCCTCTGAGAAAAATGATGAACTTAAATTCCTCAGCAGCTAGAAGTATCTGCTTAGTATGTTAAAAATGCAGACCATGTCAGGCAAGTAGAAAAATGACTTGTCATGTCAATGGATTTCAGAGCGCTGGGTTGGCGACAGCAACGCGGATCTTAGAAACTCGCTTGGTTTCTCTCCAGTGCAACACCATTAAATTTAATTACAAAGAGAAACTTATTTTTGTTATACAAATAATATCCCCATAGAGCTTAATTTAAACTAATTGCCTACACAGTTTTCCTTCCAAGGGGAAAACTAAACTACAATAAGTGCTGACTTATTGAAAACGTCTTTAATTATATTATCACATTGAATTCCTCTTTGACCCTTCTTCAAAAGTTACTTTTAAAATAAAAATATGTTACTGCAAATCGTGGCATCCCTGTAATTCTTTCCTCCTGCCTGACCTGCTTTACCAGTCATCTTCCTTCTCACATAGAAAATATCTTTTTGTGGGAAAAATCTCCAAGTATCTACAACAGGACATAAATTGTTATACTATTTTCCTTCATTGTTATCTCTTGTTATCTCATTATTTGGCAGGAGGAGAAACACCCACCTATGTGTCTGGAGGTGACAGAATTACCCATGTCTGGCTTCGGTATTAAGGGATTTTTTGCATACAAGCCTGCTTAAGGACTAGACAGCATCACGTGTCCCTTCCATAGAAACCTGTGGAATAGCAACACTAGATCAAAGGGCTGGATTCCTGATTTCTCTCTCAGCAGGGAAGGAATCAGATTTTTAATTGGATTCCGTGATGACCTTACCAGAGCTATGTCACTATCTTTTACGGTGACATAACTTTTAAAAGGCCTCAGTCGTGCTGGCTGTAGGGTATCCCAACTCATCATTAACTCAATCTTGATGACTGGGGAGAAGAAGGGTTCCTGAAGCACCAATTGAGTGGAGAAAACAAAGGGGCTGCAAAGACAGTTACAATATCAGACATTCCCATGGCTTTGTTTTCAGTGTCCTTTGAGACATTGAAGAGAGAGAACTCTGAGATAGAAAAAAGGAGACCCAAATTTTCTCACTCCTAGCTCTGGTGCAAGAAATACAGCTCCCTCGAAAAGTAATTACTCAAAGACTTGCATAGAAAGGTAACATACTTTTGACTCTGGCACCTGTAGCACAGTGGTTAGGGCGCCAGCCACATACACCGAGAGTGGCGGGCTCAAACCCAGCGCAGGCCAGCTAAACAATTGCAACAAAAAAATAGCCAGGTGTTGCGGTGGGTGCCTGTAGACCCAGCTACTTGGGAGGCTGAGGCAAGAGAATTGCTTAAGCCCAAGAGTTTGAGGTTGCTGTGAGCTGTGATGCTGCAGCACTCTACTGAGGGCGACACAATGAGACTGTCTCAAAAACAAACAAACAACAACAACAAAAACCCAAAGGTAACATACTTTAGACTCTCTAGAATTTTTATTTTTGCATTTCTATGATGGAAATATAGAAAAGGCTGAACATTTTAGGAGACCTTGGGACAAACTCTGGTAGTACTTTGTAAGTTGTACCTGGCAATGTGCTTTCCACACTGCTATGAAAGAGTCAGATTACTTTTTAAGGGTTACTTCATTGAGTGAGGTGCCATGAAGTTCAGAACTGCCAGACACTGTGATCTCATAAACTTGCCTTTGCCATCTGTTTTCAGTAAAAACAAAATTTTTTTAGTAAAAGGGAGAAGTTTCAAATATGAAGTGACAGCAAAGATTCTCAGTCTCAGAAATAATGGCACTTTAGGTTGGACAGTTCTTTGTGTAGAAGAGTTGTACAATATAGCTTGATGCCAGCCTCGATGCCAGTAGTACTCCCCTCCCCCAGGTGTACAACCAAAAAAGAGTCTTCAGACATTGCCTAATGTCCCCTGGAGGGCAAATTTGTCCCTAGTCAGTAACCTTAGAGACAGTTACAGATCTATAAAATCAACTACTAATTTTTTCTAACTGTCAAGCCACTTAGTTAGAACATGTAGAAAGGCCAAGACAATCAGATCTTCAGCACGAACATTTCTTACCACATTCCTAACCTGTCTAGGAGAAAGAGAGAGTGATGATAGTAAGCAGAGTGAATTTCTACTTGGTGGATTGTGTATAAGGAGAGAAAGAAACTGACTCATGAAAAGCCATCAGGAGAAGGCAATAGACACAATGCCATCTAAATAAATTTGTCTTCTTCCTGAATTTTATAAGCCAATTGTAAAATTCTACAGCAAAGACATATGTTTATGCCAAACAGAAGCTGGGAGACATCATAGGTGTTTGGAGCGCTGCAGAGCTCACATCACAAGACAAACTGTGGTTTCTAGAGGAAGGCACACAGCGGAAGAGCCACTTGCTTTCCACGTTGAAAAAGTTAATTTAAAGCACTGTGAGAGGTGAATAGACTAGAAATAAAGGGATATTTTAGTAGCAATTCTAAGACACAAAAAAGCCTATATATTTTATCAACATGCAATAATACTACCTCATTATCTTTTATGTTTAAAGAAGAAAGTGTGAAAGATAAACACAGAAAATCTAAACCAAAAAAGTCAGTTGCTGAGAAATTTTAAGAAATGTGGACTCTTAAGATGTACCAAGAACTAGGATTAGGTGCCATTTATGCTATTAAGAGATTACTTGAATCTTTGCATTTAAAGGAGGCTTCTATTTTTTCAGCTGGAACATAGAAGCAGGAAATGCATTGAAATCCCTTCCAATTCTAAATTATTATATTATATTGTTTATTCTTTCATGAGGCACTTACTTTTCTGCTCTGTATTGTGTTTATGTGACAATTTTCCAAATGCAATAAAAAATACTATCTATCCAAAATTTCATAGTTCTTACATCATTGTCCAAAAATATAAAAGCCAATGATAAAATCAGCAGGTTCTTCTGCAAGCCAACACTTGCATTGGGCTTTTTATTTTTCTCAATCTTTGACAGATGGAGATACTTTCCAAAGAAACGAACACAAAAGAACAGAAATTTTTCTTCTGTATAGTCTGCTTTGAAGATTAGACCAATATGGATCTGTCATTCTTCTAGGTTTTACTTTGAGAGTTGCAGTTGTTTTATTTTTATTTGTTTGGCCACCAGAACTAGGATTTTATTCATGATTTAATTTTTGATCAGAATACTCATGATCATATTTGAGTACATGATCAAATCTAATTTCCCAGCATTCCCGAGACTGAGACAGACATGTTGGGTTACTACTGACTCACAGAACCTCATTATGAATTTGGCTTCTTAAAAAATGACCCCAGGAATGGCAGAAATTCACTGGATTGTTATATTTCTAAATTTTAAATTTACAGAAAATTTGGAGGAAGAGTATCATCATGTGGTATGTGGTATTGACATTGCTCAGTCGTGATAATGACTATGAGGCTGGCTTTTTGACTGTGAAAAGTTCTGTTAACAGAGAATAAGCATTCTTAAAATGCTAAAAAAGTAATGTTCACAAATTTGCTAATCGATGTTATTATATTGCTCTGCAAGATGACATTGGCTGTTTATCTACAAAGCCCAGGCATCAAGGAAGTAGTAGAACTGTGTCCCTTAACATGACCCCTGCCAACTCCAGCCGGCCTGGATGAACTCAAACCATGCAAAGGTACTCAGATAGGCAGAAATAGTTGAATCATCGTCTTATTGCCAAGAGCATACAAACTATGATATTGTTGTTTGTGTAATGATGTTTCTTACTTTCATTGTTGTAAATAATGTTATTGGGCTGGACGTAACGGCTCCATGTCTGTAATCCTAGTACTCTGGGAGGCCGAGGCAAGTGGATTGCTTGAGCTCAGTATTTCAAGACCAGCCAGAGCCAGAGCAAGACCCCATTTCTAAAACTTGACAGGCATTGTGGCAGGCACCTTTAGTCCCAGCTAATTGGGAGGTTGAGGCAAGAGGATCACTGGAGCCCAAGAGTTCAAGGTTCCAGTGAACTATGCTGCCACAACACACTCCCCCAGGTGACAAAGTGAGATCCTGTCCCTAAATAAATAAATAAATAATATTACTTCATTCACAGAAGAAAAATGGTGTTTGATTATCAGTATATTTATATACTTTCTTGAAGGAGCCATGTCTTATTTAACCACTCTGTATAATGAACATTATGCCCCTAACGGTGATAAGAAAACTGTGGTTTAGAAGGGGCTAAGTAAAAAAAAAAAAAAAAAAAAAAGAAGGGGCTAAGTAGCACGCCCAAAGATTCACAGCTGGTAAAACTAATAAGACAAACAGAAATTTCATAGCCAGATTGTCCTTACTGCCAACCACGTTGTGAGCTATAATCTTCAAAAACAAAACAATTTAAATAGTCTATATATTGTGTTCATCACTTTTCTAAACTAAACCTGGCCTTGCTCCTTTTATCCATCTTTGTGTGAAATAGAAAGCTGAAGTAAAGACATTCTTATTACCTGAGAAGTCAAGGTAAGCGCCACAACTCCATTTAGAAAGCTTTTAGTGACATTGGTTGACCCAAGCAAGGATAACTTTTAAACCTGTGGGTATTTTAAGTGTTATGTGTAAATTGCCATCACCTTTTGAAGACTACCAAATAGTTTTGTTATAATGGATGTTTTCTTTAATAAATATTCTGCTAGAAGTTATATTTCCAATTTTTAAGAAATAAACATAAAACAAATACTATGAGTAACTTATATTAGCCAGGGTAGGAGAAGACTGGCATGTATCTACCACCTGCTGCGTATGGCTTCCTCCTGCTACATTGTGCAGAGGACTGCTGTACATGGTTTCTTCCTTGGGTTGCTTAATAATTAAGAGAGTATGTTCGGGATATTTAAAAGTATTTGAGTGCAAAGCATGGTTAAAAGCTTGGGGTCTTAAAACAAAGAAAACAGGTTAAAAACATTCCTGTAGAGCTTTACAAACCATTGGCAGTAGGGTAGGAGGTCTTCCTATAACTGAGCAGGGGGAAATAGTTCTTCAGCCAGATGCAGGAGTACACCAGTGACAAACTCAAAAGGTAAGAGATAGTATTTCCCAGTAAGTCCAAATCATGACACTAACAGGGACAAGGACAGATTAAAAGTACTAGTGATTGGGTTCTTTTGATGCATTTAACCAGTCCAGAAGATTGGGGTAGTATGCAGAGTGAGAATGTTGCAGAATGGGACAGATTTTACAAATGTTTATGAGTACTTGGCCAGTAAAATTAATCTTCCCTACCTGCCTTAAAGAAAGGAGATGGATTATCCTTCTATCTCCCTGGAACACCCCAATCTTATTTATAGAGGAGGAAAAGCTTACTTTTTCTTGGCTTTTTCTAAGGCTATCATTTTTATTTCCCTCAGTGACATTCAGCTGTGACGGCCTTACCACGTTCATTGCTACCTGCTCAAGAGGAAGCCAATATACCAAGATGGCAGGAGGTATGCAGAGAAAGAATTTAGTATCGCAGACACCAGGCAAGTAGATGGGACAAATTTCTCAAACTCATCTTCTTGAGAATTTGAGGGAAAAGGTTTTTATAAAGATAGTTTAGTAAATAAAAGGTTAAAGAGTTGGGTTGCCTCTAGTTGGCTGGCTTAGAGGCGAAGCCATAGGGGTATAAAAATTGTCTTCTTTGTAGAAATTGTCTTTGCTGAATTGGTTCTTGGGTTGGGGGAGGTCACAATACCGGTTGACCAGTATGATCACTGGTTCTTCAGTATGGGCCACTGGTCTGTGTGGGTCAGCCTTTCTGCCAGAATGCAGGACCTGGAAGGTATCTCAAAAACTAGCCTTAGGTTTCACAAGGTTAATGCTATCTATGGCAGCAATGAAGAAAACTAAAACTCTTTATGACCATCAGGTATATAACTCCCCAGTAGTAAGTAATTACGCAAAGGAAGCTTGAGAACAGTGGGTGGTTATACATGTATTTCCTCTACCATAGTTCTGGCCTAGGTCCTTTGTAAATTTTATATGGGAATGGGTTTTAACAAATTAGCAGTTACTGTCTTTGCTTTCCTATGGCTATTTTGCCCTAGAAATGGAAGTCCTTGAAAGGGTTTGTCTATTCAACCAGGTGCATCCACTTTTGAGCCAGGACATTCCCCACCAGCATAAGAATTAACTAATGCTTTTCAAGGAATCTTGGTAGGTAATATGAAGACAATTAAACCAAAATGAAGTTCAAATATGAAGAAGTCAGTTTTAGGACTAAGACAATATTTAAACAACGACAAAATGTCATATTTGGACAAGAGGGTGTAAGAAATGATCTGACTCCCCTGTGCATTTTCAGTTCTTTTAAACCGGGCAATAAGAGGAGTCGATTCTCGGGGTGGGATCTGAGATAGAAGGTAAGGGGAGGACATGGAAGTTCAGAAGCAGAAGAGGGCAGTGGCATGGGAGGGAGAAATGGGGGCAGCGGAGAGTGAGTGTAAGGAAAGAAAAGGTTTCAGATACCTTCTTGGGAGCCGGACCTGAGCTAGGGGATTTTCAAGATTTGGGAGGTTATAACTGGGCTATAGCTTTCATATGAAAGCCATAAATTAGTTTCATAGTAGGGCTGAGTACATTGGATGCTTTTTCTTCCATTCTTGAGATACTTTAAAAGAACAATATGTTCCAGCTCCATCCATGTAAACATGAAAGAGGTAAAGTCTTCGTTTTTCTTTAAGGCTGCATAATATTCCATGGTGTACATATACCACAATTTATTAATCCATTTGCATTAATGTACACAGCTATGATTTAATAATAATAAAAAAAGATTTTGAAGAGGTTGATTGAGTTTAGAATTAGTTAGAGCAAGGAGGCAATTAGAGATTCTTTTTTAATATTAATTGATATTAATTTTAATATTAATTTTTAATTTTTTTATTTTTAAGAAACAGGTTCTCACTCTGTTGTCTAGGCTGGAGTGCAGTGGTGCAATTATAGCTCACTGCAACCTGAAACTTCTTGGCTAAAGAGATTCCCCCTCTCAAATAGCTGGGAATCAGGGAGAGTGCTACCATGACTGGTATATTTTAACAAGTTTTTTGTAGAGATGGTGTGGAACAAAATATAACATCATAAATTGACCATGAATCTTTCTATGTGAAATGAAACTAACCAAGTGGTCATAGTGCATGACAGAAAGGCAGTCACAGCCTCTTGTTCCAGGAAAGGGCAGCTTCAGACAAATATCCTGTTTGTGTCTCTGAGCTAACTGTGGTTTCTGTGACTGGAGCTGCCACTCTGTGGCTACGAAACTCCTCCCACCAGCCTCCTGACAGGGCACCACAGAGTCTTATGGAAAGACCTGGAAATGACTCATTCGAAATTCAGTTGTTTAAAAAAAAAAAATGGGATTAAACAGGTTGAATTATTCATTTGCATGTACAGACCAATTGAGGACTGAGGCAGAAACTTTCCCTATTTAAGCCAAACCTGTTTTTTGTTTTCCAGAATGCATTTGTTTTAAGTTTACAGTTAAGCTTTGTCTCCCCAGTCTGTAGGTTTTGTTGTTGTTGGTGGTGGTGGTTTGTTTTAATAGAAAATAAAGCTCTTTCTTAGTCTTAGACAAACTTCATGGTCTTCTATTAGTGATGATAAGTGAAATAAACCAGTTACAGAAGGAAAAGCACTGCATGATTCCAGTTACATGGGGAACAAGAAGTTGCTAATCAGTGGGTATAAAAATCTCTGTTATACAAAGTAAGAAAGTTCTAGGGATTTTCAGTACAATATTTTGCTATACATGACAACAAAATACACTTAAAAATTAAGGGAGTAGATTGCATATGAAGTGTTCTTACTGCAACAAACTTTTTTTTGAATTAATTAATTAACAGAAAGACCTTTTATAATAGCCTCCAAGGCTATTGTGACACACAGTCACAGTCAATTTAGGGCCTTGGCAAACACTTTTCTCTCTACCTAAAGATTCTACCTTTAATATTCTGATGGCTACCTCTTCACATTCAAATTAAACACCACTTTCTTAATGAGGCCTGCTCTGGGTATCCTATTTACAACTGCAACATAATCTTCTACCCATCTCATGCCCTGACATTCCTAATATCCCAAGAAAACACAGTCTCTAATTGTTTTTTTTTCTATTAAACATAATCATCCTAACCCATATAACCTCTAGCATACCATATACTTTTATTTATTTTAGCTGTTGTTAACATAAACCTCCTGTGAGCCTAGGTCAACACAAGCAACTCTATGATCATGATGGGTTAGGCAAAAAATAAAGGGTAACAGGTAGTTTGCTCAAGTAATAGCACATTTTCTGAATAAGATGTACAATGACATAAATTTGTTTACAAGAAAGTTTACCACCACTATCTCATACAGTGAATATTCATGTTCTTAGAGAAGGGTGCCTATGGCATTCTTAATTAATGCTCCTTACTTGCTAGTGTTATGCCTTATTTTTTTTTATATATTTAGAGATTCTAGCCCATTACCTTGTACATAATATGCCTATTAAATTAGTATATAAAATGGACAAATAAATATTCAACAAATTCTTTTTTTGTTTGTTTTTTGAGACAGAATCTCACTTAGTTGCCCTGGGGTTGAGTGTCAAGGTGTCATAGCTCACAGCAACCTCAAACTCTTGGGCTCAAATGATCCTCTTGTTTCAGCCTCTCAAGTAGCTGGGACTACAGGTGCATGTCACCATGTCCGGCTGGTTTTACTATTTTTAGTAGAGACGGAGTCGCAGTCTTGCTCAGGCTGTTCTGGAACTCCTGAGCTGAAGCAATCTGCCCACCTTAGCCTCTCAGAGTGCTAGGATTACAGGTGGGAGCCACTGTGCCTGGCCTCAACAGATTCTTCAAAGGTAAACACTTATTATTATAGTTCTATCCTTAAGGTCTTTGCTGTATGGAAATTTGCAATGCATATACATGAAAATTACATAATAATGCGGATGTAAATGATACACACACATTAAAATAAATAAATTAACTGAATGTTGTGTGTTACTATTATATGAGTGAGGGGAAACTTGCCCTTTCCCTAGAAAGGTCACTGAAAGATCAACGCACAATTAAAGCAGATTAATAGGAGAAAGGTATATTAACCATGTGCCTGGGGAGAAATCACAAAATGATTACCCAATATCCCAATGAAGTTCAGGTATTTTTATACCTATCATTTTGGATTGGAGGGAAAATGTGGAGTACAGTAAATTCTGTTGAGGGGTGACAAATGATGAGAGGGAGGGCAAGTGAATGGAGGAGAAAGTTCTGCTTGTAAATAATTTTTTTTTGCTAATTGAATTAATCTGAGAAATAAGTATTGTGTTTAAAATAACTTTGGCCAGATCTGCTTGCATTCTGGATCTTCTTTCCTACAATATATTGAGATAATGGGAAGAGCAAAAGAAGTCAATTTCTCCCTTTGATCATTTCATCTATTTAGTCTACTATTTGCAGATAGAGGGAAAGCCCCTTCTAATGCTTCCTGATCTTGAATGGCTTATAATTCAAAACATTCATTATACCAAAGAGACATATTTTGGGGTGAAATTTCCTGATGTCTTTCACTATAAGGAGTTTTTTTATTCATATAGCTAAATATAACCTCTTACGAAATTCCAGTAACCATTCTAAATGCCCCCAAATCATGCCTCACATAATAACTATATCTGTCACTTTTGCAATGAGATTAAATCATTGTTAGGCAAAGATAATGGACACAGCATGGGCCTACAAAATCTTTGCCAAATAAACTGGACATACTCCAACTAACTGATGAAATAATACTGCCTCAGAAATGAGAACAATCTTTCAGTAGGCATAAGTTGAACCATTGGCTAATCACAGCCACTTAGGGGATCAAGACCTTGGCCATGAATGCAATAGCCCCAAATCTGAAAATCATGTTAATTATAATATCAATTATTTTTTTCCTAAGGACATAAGGCATTAGTTTAGTTCATTTAAAGACTATCACAAGCCAGAAAATATTTCTATATTTGTATTTACATGAAATCTTTCTCCTCCCAAAGGAGCTATTATCTAAATGAAATTGATTTCCAAGTTCCACCAAGATTTTTTTTAACACTCATTAAACTATTATGTCTTAGCCTTTAAGTTCTACTTGTCAATAATATCTAATATGAAATAATAGCCCCTGTGGAATTTGTGCTGTCTTAGTGGCCAACTTGGTTTAACACAGAGGACCTAGATATCTGTTCTGTTTGAAATAGACAGACCCTTATAGTACAACAAAAGTTGACTACATATGTCTAGAAAGTGTTTGAAATATTTTACTAATTTAAAATTTTACAAAATGTGTATAATGGCAAAACAATGTCTTTTATAACCCTATTCTTCACCCTAATCTCAGCACTAGCCTTCTGCTCCCAAGTTCCAAGTCAATTTTAATAGACTTGGGAACAAGACCCTCCCCATTGGATGCCTGTACTGACCCCATGGACTCAGGACCAGCCCATATACATGGACCAAGATGCAACACCAACTCCATTACCAGGCCAGTACTAGTGGACACAGTCTTCACATCAATTCAGCCTCCTACGTGGAGCCAGTTTTCAGACTCACCCCAGGAGACAGTATTACCAGAAAGGCCCCTGTAGACAAAATATCCAAGCCTATACACATATACTCAGACTTCAGGCTCATCCCCCAAACCCAGATAATAAGCCAATTTACCTGAAGACTCCAGCACCAAGTCTTCCCATGAACTCTACAAAATGGTCTGCCCAGAATTTCTAGATGGGCTGGTTGATAAAGTGCTTTTTCTGGCTTAAGAGAGTCTATAAAGACCAGAGCAATCACCTACTTCTTCAAACATGCAGAAATCAATGAAAAGCCACAACTAAAATGGCTGAATAATTAGGAAAACATGTCGCAACCAAAAGAACACAATAAAGCACCCGTTATAAACCCAAGGAAGCAGAGATCTACAATTTGTTTCAAAATGAATTGAAGATAATTTGCTTTAAGGAAAATTATGACTAAATGAAAATTAGAAAAAACAATAAATAGAATGAGAAATTTAACAAAGAGAAAGAAAACATAAAAAGGAGTACAGCAGAATTTCTAGAGATGAAAAACACAATGAATGAACTGAAAAATTCTATAAAAAGCTTCAATAGCAGTTTCAATTAAGTAGAAAAAAGAGTTGGCTACCCCAAAGACAAGTCATTTGAAATTTTCCAGTCTGAGAAATAAAAAGATAAAAAAGAAAGAAAGTGAAGAAAGCCTGTGAGATATATGAGACATAATTAATCAAAACAACATTTGAATAATGAGATTCCAAGCAGCAGCATAGTAAAAGGGTGGGATGGGGGTGGGGGGGAAGTTTATTGAAAAAAAAAAATGTCAGAAAACTTTTCAAATCTGGAGAGGAAAATGAGCATAGACATCCACGAAGCCCAAGAGCCCAATATACATTAAAAATATATACTTCACCAAAACACATTATTATATTTTCAAAAGTTGCTTAATCAAATTCTCAAAAATCAAAGACAAATAGAAAATTTGAAATCAGAAAGAAAATTAACTCATAACATAGAAGGGAATCACTAAAGCTATTAGTACATTTTTTAAAAAAGGTCTTGCAGAGCAGGAAAAATTAGGATAATATACACATATTCAAAGCATTGAAAGAAAATAACTGCCAACCAAGAATACTATAACTGGCAAACATTCTGTGATGAAGAAGAGATAAAGACAACATAGATGAGCTGGTAAGCTGTTATTCTTAGTGAAATAAGAAAGGCATGAAAAGGAATACACTACATGATCTCAGTTATTTAAAAAAAAAAAAAAATGTAGAGAGGCTGAGCAGGTTGCTCACGTCTGTAATCCCAGCAGTCTGGGAAGCCAAGGCAGGCCGATTGCTTAAACTCATGATTTTGAGACCAGCCTGAGCTAGAGCAAGACTCCTATCTCTAAAAATAGCCAGGTGTTGCAGTGGGTGCCTATAGTCCCAGCTACTTGGGAGGCTGAGGCAAGAGAATCTCTTGAATCCAAGAGTCTGAGGTTGCTGTGAACTATAATGCCACAGTACTCTACCAAGGGTGAGAAAGCAAGACTCTGCCTTAAAAACAAAACAAAAGTACTATACATTGAAACAGAGAGTAGCACATTTGTTACAAGGTGCAGGGAGGTGTGGAAAATGGGGAGATATTTTTCAAGGAGTACAAAGTTGAAGTTATATAGGATGAATAAATCTAAATATTTAATATACAAGATGGTGATTACAGTTTATAATACACTGGAAATATACTAAGAGAGTATATTTCAGGTGCTTGAACTACGAGAAAAGGTGATTACACCAGGACATGGCTGTGTTAATTTTCTTGACTAGTAATCATTTCACTATATATATATATATCAAAATATCATGTAAATCTTCAATATATAAAATTTTAAAAAACTTTCCCAGACAAACAAAAGCTGTGGGAGGTCATTTTTACTAGTTCTAACTTACAAGAAATCCTAAAAGGAGTTCTTCAAGTTGAAATGGAAGAACGTGAACTAATAACATGAAAACATATGAAGGTAAAGGTAAGAATATAGTTATATTCAGAGTACCCTAAGGCTGTAATAGTAATGCATACATTGCTTTTACCTGTTATATAAAAGTTAAAGGATCAAAAATGTAAAAGGTAACTATAACTACAGTGCTGGATACACTACAGGTAAAAAATGTAAAATGTCATAGAAAAATAATTTTTAAACTTTCCTTCAGTTTTGTACTTTTATTAATAACCTTTTAGCCTTCTTTTATACTTCTTAAAATTAGTTGTAAATGTTTCTACCTGAATTCTCAATTTGCTGAAATCAAATATTTACCCTTTCACTGGGGTAGACAACAGTTTCCTACAACCTATCCATGATTGAGTCCAGGCATAAACAATGCTTTTTTTGCTTTATTTCTTATTTATTTATTTATTTTATTTATTTATTCATTCATTTATTTTTAGAGACGGAGTCTCAAGCTGTTGCCCTGGGTAGAGTGCCATGCGTCACAGCTCACAGCAATCTCAAATGCTTGGGCTTAAGTGACTCTCTTGCCTGAGCCTCCCAATCTTTGCTTTATTTCTTAATGGGCTTCATCTTGGAGTCCATAATATAATTAAGAATCAAGCAAAGTTGAAAAGACTGCCTATCAAACTAAATTGGTCTTCAAAATGCAACTCTCTGGCATTTTTCTAGCTACTTTGGAAAATAAATTAATCTACATTTATGAAGGAAACCTCTCTTTGTAAGGGTGTCTCCCTCTCTGCACCTCACTCCCTGGAGACTTTACAATGGGAAAGACATTAGCTTAAATTACATAGCAAGTCTCTGCTTTGACTGGGCTTCCTATTTATACGTCTCATTCTCTTCACAAATTATGGTGTTTATACCTAAGTTTTGTGCTTTTAAAATGTAACTTTCTTACCTTCTTTCATCTAAGAGCCATCCCTTTGAAAGTAAAAATTTAGGGTTGCCTGGCTAGCATTTGTTCAGGGCGATGAAACTAGTAATTAAAATCTTGATAGTATGAATGGAATAAAAATATGTATTTAAGTGTTTATATAAAATATTCTCTCAGAAAATAGAAACTGGCTAAAATGTTTTTTAGTTCATATGATTTGAGATGGACTATGGTAAATAAAGCCTGTTCAAAATTATTGGTAAAATAAAAACGGGAATGCCTTCTGAATCGTCAGCATTAAATATAATGCAATAATTTTTAATTTAGATTTACTAGTCAAACTAGCTTGTTATCTCCTGGATATATAAGGCCATAAAACTATAAATCCAACCCAAGAACAGAATACACAATGAAAATAAATTGGTTTCTTTGCTTCTGTGATATTCTAAACACTTGCCTGATTTGTTAAAAACTATCTTAAGTTGATGGGTAGCATTATTTACCATAAGTAATTCAAACATTATCATCAAGAAGCAAATTAGGTGAATGTAAATGGGGTACAGTTTTATAGATGAACTTGTCATAATGTTGCTGCCCAGCCAGGTTCATCTGTCCACTACCCAAGAGGAAGCCAATGTCCAGAGACTGCAGGGTTCACAATAGAAAGTTTATTTCACATAGCGCTATATGAGGAGATGGGAAAAATTTCTCAAATCTGCCTCCTGGAGAATTGGGGGGGAACAAATTTTTTTTTTTTTTTTTTTAATTGTAAGGAAACAGTTTTTTTTTCCTCTTTTTAATATTTTTTTATTTTATTAATTTTATTTCAGGTTAATATGAGGATACAAATGATTAGGAAACACAGTTTTTAAAGACAGTTTGATGGGCAAAAGATTAGGCAATCAGGGTGTGCTAATTGGCTGGTTTCAGGGTGGAACCGTTTTGTCCATTGGAATGAGCTACTGTGTAGGTGGGTCAGTTACTGGAATGCAGAACCTTGGGTGGAGGGTCCAAGATCAGTTGAGTTAGTGCCTTGGCCTGGGGTGGGTCAGGCAATCTATTAGAATGGAGGACCTGGAGGATGTCTCAAGAAGTAACCCGAGGTTCTGAACAAGTGATGTTAACTACAGAGAAGAGTTAAAAATCTTTACAACTGCCAGCTGTACCCTCTAGAGTAGCAATTACACAGAAGTAAACAGTGGCTATGATCAAGCGCAGTGGCTGATTATTATCATTATTTGAGCTAGGTCTGTTCCTTCACATGGATTAACCTAGTTCCTTAACCTAGTTCTCACCTTGCACCCTTCCATCAATCCATAAGGATAGTTTCAATATAGTAACTTGAAGTTTTGAAGTCCTGTTAAGTTAAATAATAAATGATTATGAAATGTTCAAGTTATCTCTAAATAAAATTAATTGCTGAACATAGGTTTTAAAGTATATCTAATTTTGCTTATTATTTTTCTATGGTATAGAAAGGCTATATATAGTTAGGTCTGTTTGCAAGCATGAAGAAATTGCTCTATGAGAAATCACTCTTTAAAGAAATACAAAATATATACTTATAAAATACTGATATATGACAGAATAATGCAAGTTTTATGATTGAGACCGACTAGATGTATCTCAGGCACTTGGGCAGGTGCAACAAGATGTTATTCAGCTCTCACCGCAGTCACCCCACCATAGTGAGTCCATTTGCCAAGGCTTCTTGGGCATGGCTCCAGGCCATGGTCCCCAAATTTGGCTCAAAATAAACCTCTTTAAATTATTTTATACAGTATGGCTTCTTTTCTGTTGACAGTTCTATTAAGGTTTTTCTTAATTAAGGAAAGTGGGTCTCCTCAATATTAAAAGAGTTAAGGTTTTTCCACAACTATGTATCCTTCCTATATTTGTGTTAGGGTGTGAGCTAGCGGACATGGTTTTTAAGAAAGATTTCTTCAAAGATCAGGACAGAAAGAGGAAAGGTTTATTTTACTTTCCCAGATGACAAAGGGCCAACACAAAAATTAGGGAGAGAGAGTGTTGGCTAAGAGAACCAGGTACGTAGGGCTTTTTATTGAGGAGTTGGAAATGGGGTGAAGAAGATTGAGGGCTGTAGCCAAATTCACAGGATCTGTGAATGCTGATTCTGCTCTTTTGCACTTCTTAGAGGCAGGCTGATGATAACAGAAGCATCTGCCTTCCAACTGGACACAGGCTTATCACTGATGATTATGCTCTATCACTGATTCTGCCCCCGAAGTATGGTTTTCGGTAGGAACTAAGGCCTGTGGCTCTCACCCTCGCTGTCTGCTCAGGAATTCTTCAAGGCTGTAAAAGCAGATTCTAAAAGGCAGTTTTTAGTCAATAGGTCTAGCAATTGTAAAAAAACAAAACAAAACACAAATACATTTCTTTTCTGTCTGATGGGCTCTTTTTAGATGCTTTTTAGATTACTTTATCCACATTTCCCCAGTCCATTGTGTACTAATTGTTGTATCCATCAAAGATGTACAATTCCACAGAGGGCTTGTTAACAAGAGCAGCCCTTCTTGAGAAGACTACGGGTTAATATTTTTTCAGTTATTTCACTAGTAAGCAAAACTTTCCTTTCAATCTGTACTTAAAATCTCTTTCATTCTGTTCCAGCTCCATCCATATTAACATGAAAGAGGTAAAGTCTCCATCTTTCTTTAAAGCTGCATAATATTCCATGGTATACATATAAAAAGTATCTCAAGAATGGAAGAAAAGGTATCCAATGTACTCAGCCCTACTATGAAACTAAATTATGGCTTTTGTAGGAAAGCTATAACCCAGTTATAACCTAAGAATATGGGGAACAGGGAGAGGGACGGGAAGGAGGGGGAGATTGGGCAGAGGAAGGGTGATGGGTGGGATTACACCTGCGGTGCATCCTACAAGGGTACATGTGAAACTTAGTGAATGCAGAATATGACTGTCTTAACACAATAACTAAGAAAATGCCAGGAATGCTATGTTAACCAGTGTGATGAAAATGTGTCGAACTGTTTATAAAACCAGTGCATGGTGCCCCATGATCGCATTAATGTACACAGCTATGAGCTAATGCTAATAAAAAAAATCTCTTTCATTCTGGTATTATTTCAAAGTGATCTGCAGCCTTGTTTAATCAAGTGTTTTGAATCTTTTTACACTTTTGATAAACTTCCAAAAATAAAATTTTGAATTAAATTTTTTTGACCTCTAACTCTGGGGAATTTCATAAAAGCCCCTAACAATCCAAAAGGAACACATTAAACCAATTAAGCTTATTGAATATGTTAAATCATATGGGAAATATTTCCAAATAAGAAATGATATTTAACCTTCTTTGAGTTATATTTGAATGGATATATTATTAATATGAATTCCAAAATGTATGAAATTCCTAGAAATCTGATATATTATCAGTCATAATTTATTGTTGTTTTTATTATGTTAAATTGTTGTATATCATAAAAATATCAAATTTTAATTTTGTCATTATTATAATGAACTCTTACCCATGTTTAATCATGGGCATTCTAAGTCTTTGTCACCCTCAGAGTTATTGTTTTGATTCTTCTCTGAAGTGCTTACAATCAGTTATAACCCTAAATAGCTTTTAATTCAAGGAGTTGTTGTTTATTGGAAAAACAAGTACAAAAGGATTCTCCCTAACCTCCCTGGAAGGACACATAGCAGGTTTTGCTAACGAACTTTTGTGCCACCAAGCTTAGAGGGATTAATTCCAGGATACATGTACTTCATTACTAATTTTATTAGACCTGTCTGTAAGTTAAAAGTAAAAAATTCCAGTATTATATCAGATGGCCTGTATGGTAGACAACTCAACCAAAATGACTGGACTAGTCATGTATATTTTTTCTTCACTTTTTAATTTTATTTTATTTTTACTTTTCTCTCTTCTTCTTCTTCCTGAAAGGATAATTACTTTATCCACATTTCCCAGGCCATTGTGTACTAATTGTTGTATCTGTCATTGGAACCCCTGATCTCTCCATGATGCTGCTGAACCTTTAATTCACCCTGTAATTAGCTCCACTGGTATTCCATTGCCAGATGACTGCTCTATTTTCATACTTGGGTCATTCATAGAGTTAAGCTTTCCTAATTCCCCTTCATCTTGTACATCTTGGTTAAAACTAGTTGGGCCTCTGGATCTGCAATGAAACAAAATCTGCAAACCACTCCCTAATATTAGCAAATGAGATTATTGGAATAAGTTCTAGAATAAAAGGACTAGTAATTGGATATGATAATGAAGCATACCAATGGCTTGGCTCAACTGTATGTGGAAGCCTTACCTCCCAAAGAATCCTGTGCGTCCCTCTGATTACATTTGTATTAGTGGAAGTAGAAACTCAATTTGGGGTACTAATTGTTTAGCTACATGGATAATAGGAGGCCAATGTGCATTGGAATATTTGACAACTTTGTTGTATATCCAAAAGTGATTTTTGGGGTAACCATTGGACTAGTTCCCTTGCACTACATGAATGGTTCAAGTGTGATCTTTGGTGAATCATGAGACTCTGGATTTGCTTTCTTTTTTAGAGCCTTTGTGTCATGGTTTGGTGTTGCTGCAAATGAAGAAATGATTATAAATATATTTGTTACTCCAGGAATCTTTACAGACACCATTGCAGAAGCTAGCTCCACACAAGAACGCTCATTAAATTCTCTTGTTAAAATAGTTTTAGATAATAGAATAGCCCTTGATTACTTCTTAGCTGGATAAGGTGAATTCTGTGTTTTTGCTAACACCATGTGCTTCACCTGGATAAATTTCTTCTGGGAAAGTTAAGACCCAATTATACAAAATAAGAAATGAAGCTACATGGCTAAAACAGTTCTACCCAAACCCCGTGTTCATTTGATTTGTTTAGTTGGTTGACTTCAGGCCTAGATTCCTGGCTTTAAACCATTAAACAAAGTGAAGTCATTGTATTTCTATTAATTTTGTCCTGTAGTATTTTTTTAAAGCTTTATACCAACTGCCTATCAAATTTCTGTAAAATTACTTTTGGAATCAATGGTAGGCAAGACTATTATTGATGAACTACAATACAAAATTTACCCCAGAAATAAATTTGATTGTCTCTACCATATTTCTGGTTAGAGGAAAAGAGGAAATATGTTTCCCTTGAGAACTCTCTCTCTCTCTCTTTTTTTTTTAATTAAGTCATATACACATAGATCAGGAATACATTTATGCATATGTGAGGTACAATGTGTTGATTTTTTTATACAATCTGATATGCTTACATCAAACCAATCAACATAGCTTTTGCCTCATTTACTTGATTATTGTGTAAAGACATTTATGTTCTACTCTTGACAGATTTGACTTGTACCCTTGCAATGTGCTCTATAGGTGTGGTCCCATCCTTTATCCTTCCTCTATCAAACCTCCTCCCTTCCCTCCCTTCCCACTCTATTTCTCTCCTTCAACTTGGGCTATAGTTGTGTTCTATCTTTCATAAGAAAGTGTGAATAATTATAAGTTGATTTCATAGACGTACTGAGTACATTAGAAGTCTTTAGTGTAAGTCTCACATGACTTGAAATAGAGTTCTCACAATCTATCTCTAACTGATGATTGAGTTTAAATCCTGTGTCTCATTAGTGGCTCATGTATCTATGAAAAGTAAACTCAAACCATCTTGAGAAGAATAGTCCTGGGCTGGGTGTGGTGGCTCATGCCTGTAATCCCAGCATTCCGGGAGGCTAAGGTGGGAGGATCACCTGAGCTCACAGTTCTGACCAGCCTGAGCTAGACTGAGACTCAACTCTAAAAATAGCCAGGTATTGTGGTGGCCACTGTAATCTCAGCTACTTGGCAGGCTGAGGCAAAAGAATTGCTTCAGCCCAGGAGTCTGAGGTTGCTGTGAGCTATGACACCATAGCACTCTACTGAGGGCAACAAAATGAGACTGTCTCAGAAAAGAAAAAAAAAGAAAAAAGAATACTCCTAAAATACAGGCCCCAAATAATTTCCACTAAGAAGTTTATAATAAAAGACCAAGAAAAACATAAGTGAGAATCATTAGAAAAACAAACTATAGAATCAGATCCACTGTGATATATTAATATGATAATATAACTAGGTACAAACATAAGAATGCTTTATGTGTTTACAGAAGTAAGATGAGTTTAAAGTGTGGTAAAGAAAAGAGATATTCTAAACTGATATGGATCATGTAAAAATGAATCAAACAGATCTACCATAATGGAAAATATAATAAGGTAGAACTTTAATAAGTACATATAAGCATATTTAAAAAGCTGATAAGAGCTGAAAGCAATTGGAATATGGATCTGCAGTAAGTAGAATGTAACGCAGAGTCAAACAATCATAATAAAAAATAGAATCATGGAATGAAGGAGTTTTTTTTTTTTAATTTCATGTTAATGTGGGGGTACAATTAGGTTACAAAATTTGCATTTGTTAGGAAGAGGCCCTGTTGTATTTGTGTTCTGCACCTGGAAGGTGTGCTGTATACCCTTACATTGTGCCTATGAAGTGGGACAACATGAGTCCCCTCCCTTCTCTCCCCCCTCTCCTCCCCATATCTTCAATTGAACTGAGTTTTTCTCAATTAGGCATAAACACACCCTTATATGGGCACGTATTAGTTCATCTACTGATTTCATATTAGTACCGAGTACATTGGAGTTACTTCCTTTACCATTCTTGTGATACTTTACTAAGAAGAATGTGTTTCAACTCTATCCAGATTAATACAAAATATGTGAATTCTTCATCTATCTTATGGCTGAATAGTATTCCATGGTATACATATACCGTAGTTTATTAATTCATTCCTGGATTAATGGGCATTTAGGTTGTTTCCACATCTTGGCCATTGTTAATGGAGCTGCAACAAACAATCTAGAGCAAATGTCCATATTGATAAAATGATTTTTTTTTTCTTCAGAGTAGATGCCTAGTAATAGAATTGTGGTATTAAACAGAATGAAATTTTAAGGAACAAACAACATCAAAAGTTCAGCTGCAAACAACTTTTAGAGGTCAGTGTTTACACGTGAAAAAAGTTCAGGTGATGAGTTCTATTGATCTCTCTAGTCTTCCTTTCATGTGTGTGGGAGTTGGCTGGACTTCGCTGAATGCAGGTTTGCAACTTGGCTCTGTTCTAAATGTTTCTCATCTTGCTTGTGTAACTTCAACTTACGGTGTATCTGCTAAGATCCCATTGGCTAAGGCATATTCCAGGGAGGAATGAGTGTCATCTGACCACACTGGGAAGATGGCACAGGAGGAAGGGTATGGATATTTGACCTATTTTCTGAGGAAGGAGTGAAGAATAGAAATTACTTCATGATTTCCCACAAACTGTTGTGTCTATCATAACGGGATTCATGAAAAGGGCAGTAGTAGTAGGCATAGTTCTGCCAATTTATACAATGATTAATTCACAGGGAAAGTAGAATAATTTTAAAATAATATACATGTTTATAATATAAAAAGTAAATGTGACTAATATAGATGGAAAAAGAAATCCATAGGGTTGTTTTTAATTTATCCGTCTCAATAATTATCATTTATCAAGGAGAAAAAATATAGTAAACTCTAAATCAGGACTATCTATCCCAAGGACGTATGGAAGCCACATATGTGATCTTAAAGTTCCTACTAACCAGATTAAAAGACGGTAAAAAATATAAAAATGGGGCGGCGCCTATGGCTCAGTCGGTAAGGTGCCGGCCCCATATACCGAGGGTGGCAGGTTCAAACCCGGCCCCTGCCAAACTGCAACCAAAAAATAGCCGGGCGTCGTGGTGGGCGCCTGTAGTCCCAGCTACTCGGGAGGCTGAGGCAAGAGAATCGCTTAAGCCCAGGAGTTGGAGGTTGCTGTGAGCTGTGTGAGGCCACGGCACTCTACCGAGGGCCATAAAGTGAGACTCTGTCTCTACAAAAAAAAAGAAAAAAGAAAGAAAGAAATAAAAATGGCAAATTAAATTTAAATAACATATTTTATTTAACTTAATATATCCAAAGCATTATCAACAAGTGATTAATGTAAAATATGTCATTCAGTTTTTTTTTTTTTCATTATTGCCGTACACTGCATTTATTTTCTTGGGAATGGAATGGAGAGATAACTAACTGGTAAGGGAAGGTAAAGAATTAATCAAACAGCACGTTATGTAAAGCATTTTAATAAAGATGACAGGAGTTGTGGCAGAGAGAAATATTTTGAGCCAGATGCTAAAGTTTTCATTTCATATGTGGAGTTCATGGTGTGACAGGATATGTGTATGAGCTTCAAAGAAGCAGATTTGTTTTCTTTATTTCAATAAGTTGAAAAGTTGAAGGAGATCGTAAAGGCAGAGATACAAAGCAAAAAGGATAGTAACCGCTCCTGATTCTGCCGTAATTGGGATTCCTGAGGATGGACTTTACTCGAGGGCAATCATGGAGGTAGTATAGCCCGAGGGAATACCCAAGTTAAAGCCAAAAATGGGAGAAACTTTGGAAAAAGATTGAGAATATCATGGAATAGCCAATCACTGAGTAAGTGTTCCAAAAGGCAAAGTGGAGCAGAGGAAAGACAGGGAGAGAGCAGAGGGCAATGGAGGAGCAGAGTTGGGGACAGAGACAGGAAGTTGGGGGATTTGTTCAATTGAAGAGACAAAACAGCAGAAGAAAGAGTGTGTAGGAGCAAAGTAGTCAAGGATGACAGGGAAAGCTTGACCTCTGTGTTTTGCTCTGCGCTTATTTCTGTTTTCTATGCTCTCTACCTTCCTTGTTGTTCTGAATCTTCAATATAATCTAAAAAGACTTTATCATTCTGAAGGCACAATTTCTCTGCATGTTCTTTGCCCATTAGCAGATGGTAAACTCCTGGAGAACAGGGGTTAGGTCTTATTAGCTTTTAATTTCTCAGCTTCTACATAGTGTCTGAGACACACTAAATGTTTAAGACTTGTTTTAGGAGTGAATGAATTGTCTTTTGACTATGTCTATTTGTAAAGAGAATAGAACCCATAGCTCTAGGAGTTGCAAAGATGAGCTGAGAACATAATTTCATCCCCTTGTCTCTAAAGTGAAAGAGTTTATCTGGAATGATCTCTACAATTCTCTCCAGCTAAAAATTTTATGACTTATAAACGACTAATCCCTTTATTTTTTCAAATTTCCACTTCCACTTTAAGTTTCCATTTTCTCTACTAAGATGTCTAACGAGCTAGATTTGAGAATTTTTGACACTGACCTCTATTTTGGGAGACTTCCATGTCAAAGGCCATTATCACCCATTTCTTTTTTCTACATTCAGAGTGTAAAGTTCAACTTTTATATCAACTACCTTGAAGAAAACAAAAATCATACCATGAACTCTCCAACACTAAATATCATGTAGATGGTTCATTTCTTACAACTGAATAGCTTTTAAAACATTAGATTTTTAATTATTTAAGTTAGCACCTGAAAGGACATAACACTTTTTTCTTTTATGAGCAATAAGTCACCTTTTGTTTTCACCTAAGAAAACAAAATTAAAAAATGTCTATGATAAATTAAAACTCTAGGGAATGGGTTCCAGAAAATTCTAACAGAAATAGTCACCAAATACTTTGGAAATCCAATCAAATAGTGTGTTTAGGGGTCTTACATGCAGTAATTACATATATGAAATGATTGTATGCAAGGATTTCCATAAACACATTCTTCAGAAGACAATATTTTGAGAGTCATTATAAACAACTCTGTTTAACAAAATGTTCTCTTCTTGCTTAGTTTTTCTTTACTGTGGCTATGTGCTAGATTTCTACCACCCTCCTCATCCCTTTGAGTGTTGAATAGGAAGTCCCCATGAAGAACATTTGATCATGTTTGAAATTTTTATCTGTTTGGTATAAAGCTTGGATTCTATAAAAACAATCCTGCTAAAGTGTTTAGCATAGGTGGGTATCCAAAACTTTTCTCAGCAAAAAAGGAATTATGAACTAATAAGAAATGAAACAAAAGAACTTTAAGAACATAGACTAATGAACCAAAGGGAATAATGAATTGAAATCATGTTAATATGTTCTAATTAATTGTCTATTGTTCAGACAAAATTGATACTTTCAACGAAAAGGTGAATGAAAGCAGTCTCCCTCTTTATTCTATTACCATAGGTAGCATTTAGTTAGTAAGAAAGTTTTTTTTGTGTGTGTATGTTTGCGTATGTTTGTTTTTAGTACTTGAATGTTTTGCTTTTCTCTTAGTTTGCTTGGATATACAGTACTTGAAGTTAGAACAGCAAGTATATGGAATAGATGGTAAATGACGTGGAGCAGAGCAATAAATCTTAAAGTCATGTCAAGGGATCTCTGGGATGGGTAGAAAGTCCAGAAAGGATAAGAGCTCCTGGAATGGCCTATATCCTGTCTGAAAAATTTCTTATTTTCACACATTAATTTTTCTGCTCAATGCTGGGAAGGAGGGAGCTCATGAATTATGTGACCATAAATGATTTTCTTTTGTATCTTTGCTGTGTTCCAGAATTCTGCCATGCTCCGTGATTTATAGCTTTTTTCCACCTTGTAGTTATTTTACATCATTGCTGTTCTCATATCATCTGTAGAGGTCGAATAGTTAAGTTTCCAATCTCATCCTAGGAAAGGAGCTACACACCTGCACTCACTCTGGTACTGCACTTGGCAATCTCTGCATTGATGCCGGCGCCTCGTCCACCCTTCACAGCAATTGTGGAACTCTTTTTTTTTTGTAGTGACCGTCAGAGCTATCAGCATATGGGGTCTGACCATTAAGTTTATGAACTCATCCTAGAAAAAGTACCACATAGTGCATCGCTGAATATCACTACAGTCTTCAGATAGCTGAGGGGAATACTTTGGAGGTAACCATAGTGAAGCTGTACACATTTTCTAGGATGTGTTTGTGAACTTAATTGTATGACCCTGTGGAATTTCAAAAATAAGGAAAGGACATGTCATGTCTTCACTGGGAAAAATTTTGGTTAGTTTTCAAATGCTAAGGAGCAGCTGAAACAAGCCAATCGTATGGATCAATATGGATTATAAAAAGCATAAAAGCTAGAAGCAATATATTCAACAGCATTGCTATTGCTTCATACAGCAGCCGGCCTTAGGTAGGCCGCACCAAAACGTCAGTCACCACGTCAATGAGCTAGTTCATGACATTTTCATTCCTAGATGTATTTGTTTCCTCTTGAAACAAATGACCACAAACTTGGTGGTTTACAATAGCAGGAGTTGATTTTCTCATAGTTTTAGAGGTCAAAAATCTGAAAACAAGATGTGGGAAGGTCTATGCTGCCTTTAAAATCTTCAAGAGCTAATTTGTTCTTGCTTCTTCCAGCTTTTGGTGACTCTAGTCACTTCTTGGCTTGTAGCCGCGTCACTCTGATCTCAGCCTCTTTCTCTCTGTTGTAATGAAGCATGCGATCGAGAGTTAATGATATATATATATATATTTTTTTAATTAATTAATTTATTTATTTTTTGGCCAGGGCCAGGTTTGAACCCACCACCTCTGGTATATGGGACCGGCGGCCTACTCCTTTGAGCCATGGGTGCCGCCCGAGGGTTAATTATATTTTTTGCTATATAACATGGTATTCACAGGTTTTAGATATTAGGTCTTAGACACATCCTATTGAGTTTGGGGACCACTTAGCACACTATGATAGGCATTTCAAATTCTATTCTTAATATAATTCAATTTAAAGATTTATATATTATGTATATATAATAAACTATGTATAATAAATACAGTGCATGTATTTAATGTAACTCATTTAAAAAAGATGTATTTTATGGGAAGGAAAATAATGAGAATTTGAAAAAAGTAAATGATTTGTTTTATACTATACCCCTTCAAGGGAGTACTTAGAAGAGTGATAGTTTTTTGTTTGTTTGTTTGTTTTTTATTTTGCCTAATTTTATTTGTTAATTTATCTTTTATATGTTTTTATTCTATGTATAATTTTGATAGTATTACATATCACATGCATATATAACAGAAATATATGAATAATTTTTTTATTAAGTCTTTAATGGAGTAAAATTGAAATCATTTCCACTCAGATCAGGAACCAGGCAAGGATGCCCACTGTCTCCACTGCTTTTTAACATTGTAATGGAAGTCTGAGCCACCGCAATCAGGCAAGAGAAGGCAATCAAGGGGATCCAAAGAGGACCAGAGGAGATCAAACTGTCACTTTTTGCAGACGATATGATTATATATCTGGAAAACCCCCGGGAATCAACTACAAAACTCCTAGAAGTGCTCAAGGAATACAGTAACGTCTCAGGATACAAAATTAACACTCATAAATCTGTAGCCTTTATATACACCAACAACAGTCAAGGGGAAAAAACAATCAAAGATTCTCTTCCCTTTACAATAGTGCCAAAGAAGATGAAATATCTGGGAGTGTATCTAACTAAGGATGTGAAAGATCTCTACAAAGAGAACTACGAAACTCTGAGAAAAGAAATAGCTGAAGATGTTAACAAATGGAAAAATATACCATGCTCACGGCTGGGAAGAATCAACATTGTTAAAATGCCTATGCTACCTAAAGCAATTTACAGATTGAACGCGATCCCTGTTAAAGCACCTCTCTCATATTTTAAAGACCTGGAAAAATTAATACTTTGTTTTATATGGAAACAGAAAAAAACTCGAATATCCAAGACATTACTCAGAGATAGTTTTTAACAATTCTTTTTGTTTGACTGTTGGCTCTTGTTACTCTAGGTTCTGGCAGTTTATTCAGAATTAAAAAAATATCTATGTCATCTATTTTCCAGGAAAACCAGGACTTATCCTAGAAATTGCTTTATTGTTGAATTTATAAAATTCACTTCTGACAAAAAAAGAAAAAAAGAAGAAGGATGAACAGGCTGCTCGTAGGAAAATGATGACTTCATGTCACGTATCCCTTTCCTTTTAGAGAGGATTCACAAGCCACCGTTTTGCCCTAGGGAGAAATGTTGCCGTTTTCACAGCAAAGTGTTTTTTGTGCAGTGAAATGACAGTTTTCTTCAACAGTAAAACTGAATTAACTTCTGAGGGGAAAAATGCAGTAAAAATGTCAAACTCATAACATGTATCATATTTTGAACATCTGCACATGTTTTTGGCTGACCTGACCAAGAAAGAAAATGTCCTCAAGGTACCAGTGATTCAGGGATGAGGTGTCTGAAGGACAGGTGGGGGTGAGAACGGGAAGATTGGGGGGTACAGGGAAGGAAGGTGCGGATAAGAGAGAAAACGGAGTGTAGATGATAGATATAGACCCCGTGGTGTGTAGATATTTCTGCAGGATAAGGATGGATACATTTCTCACTCGTGTAATTCTTGCAATTCTGTCTTAGTTGGAAATGCCTATGCAAGTCTGGAGTCAAGATAATTTGGATTTGAACTAGAAAGACTGGTCTGTCTCAGAAGAAAGTCATTATTCCTCTTCCTCCACCACATTTTTACTTCCACCCTCCCTCCTTACTTTCCTTATTTCCATGATGCTTTTTTGATAGTATATCCTGGCAAAATAGAAATCCTAATTTTCAAATAACTGTTTTTGGTTAATTGTAACTTTATACTTATCCACCATGTTATATTAAGACCACAAATATCCTAGAAAAAGTGCTACATGTCTCATTGTTGAATATCACTTTTTTTTTCCCCCCAGAGACAGAGTCTCACTTTATCGCCCTCGATAGAGTGCCGTGGTGTCACACAGCTCACAGCAACCTCCAACTCTTTCTTGCCTCAGCCTCCCACGTAGCTGAGGCTACAGGCACCTGCCAGAACACCCAGCTATTTTTTCGTTGCAGTTTGGCCGGGGCCAGGTTTGAACCCACCACCCTCGGTTTATGGGGCTGGCGTTCTATTCACTGAGCCACAGATGCCGCCCTTGAATATCACTTTTAATTACTGCTCTTGGGAAGCTTTGCACCAACATCAATGCCTGGCCCACCCATCAGAACAATTTTGGAACTCTTTTTCTGGAATGACCGTCGGAGCTGTCATCATTTTACCTTTGCTGTCCTGAATGTCATCGAATGTCTTCCTTTTAATGTTTCCTTTATCTTCAGGTAAAGAAAAATGTCATGGGGCCTGATTGGGTGGGTAGGGAAGATGCTCAGTACAGCTATTTGTTTATGAAAAACTCCCTCACAGAGTGGGGCTGTGGCTCAAGGAGTAGGATGCCAGCCCCATAGACCACAGGTGGTGGGTTCAAGCCCAGCCCCAGCTAAAACTGCAAAAAAATAAAATAAAATAAAATCTCCCTCACAGTGTCACGTGGTTGCTTTGCTTTTATTCATCAGTGAGCTCCTTTGGGACCACTGATTTTCAGTTAAGATTTTCCTGTTTCTCTATCGATCTCTGCTTGGTCTGCTATGCTTCGCACAGTCAGACAATGATTTTGACATGCAATTTGGTGAAACTTTGCAGGTTTTGATATCAGTTTTTCTCATGAAGCTGAACTTTATGGCTGCCCTGACCTGTCTTCTTCAGTGATGCTTTTTCTCCCCTCAGAAAAATGTCTAATCCATTTATACATCACCATTTTCTTCCTGGCATTATCCCCATAAACGTGGTCTAACATGTACCTGATTTCGCTTCCACTCTTGCCAAGTTTAACAAGAAATTTACTGTTTGTTGCTGAAATTGAAGCTCCAACATTCTTGTCACAGCAAACAAAAAAAATGCAACAACAATATTGGACACCACTCAGTAAGACACAACCCCATTTCTATGTGAACACAGTTGTGATCCCCAGGTTAGGGCAGCTTACCGAGCTGTCTCTACAGTGCTGGAGAGTCAAGAGCGTGGCGGCAAGTTTGCAAACGTGATCACCAGACCTTGTAGCTTGCTCACTTCTTATGAATTGTGTGCTGACTATACCTTCTCTCCAAGAAAGAGTTTGGCTTACTAAAAACTTTACTGAGTCATAACCGTTCAATGTATGAATGGGAAATAATGCAATCCACAATAATGAGATATCATGACTCTTTATATCTTGTTAAAAGAAGATTTTGAACAACAAATCATGTTTGTTTTTAATCTTATAAGAAAAGGTAATCTATCCTTTTGCTTCCTTTCTGGGGGCAGGAGGGAACAGATAAAGTCCACACACAGCCCACCATTCATGACACAGGAGAAGAGAATGACGTATTATCGACAACAGTAACAGCTTCTGTGTATAACTGTGTACAATTCTGCACCAGTTACAGAACTATTTCATATTCTTTGCTTAATTGTGTCATCATAATAGCTATGAAAGTCTATAGGGAAGAGAGTCATACTATCAGTGTTGTTTAGGTAGACGTGAATCCAGATTCGACCTGAGCTGTTACGTACTAGTCCAAAATATCAGGCTTACTGCAGAAAGAGTAGACAGACATCTGTGTGAACACCTGTAGCTTAAGGTGAGACAGAACGTCTCAGGAAGGTGGGTCCCAGCTCACTGATGGTCCTCACTGTTTGACTCGACACTCAGCATAAGTAGCTTCATATTCCTGGGCCTCCATTTCCTTCTTGTTTATAATAAAGAGGGGATAGTCTATGATTTCTCCATTGTTTTCCAATTCCGAGAAGTTCACACTGTGAAAACCTTTTTCATAAGAACCTCTGTGAGCAAACCCTACATTTCCTCCCTACATTTCTCATACTCTGGCTAATGAAAAGTTGCCAACATGTACCTCACAGTGGCTTAAGCCCATAGGATCGTTGGAATAAGAGGACGATTCAAGTTCCTGGGGTTATTTTTTTTATTACTGTTACTTAATTAAGTTGTTCACAAGGCAGCACCTTTCTCTCTTATGTGTCCCTTTTTATTAGCCACCTTCCACTTCAGGAACCCACCTCGTTCTATCCCTTTCGATGGAGCATCCTATTACAGCTGACCAGAGGAATACATTTAGTTTTCAGCTATGATTGATACGCAAGATACAATTGGACTAGAACTTATATATAACTGGAGTTCTTCAAAGTTAATACTATAATTGTACCTGGGAACAAGTTGAAGTCCATATGTTTTACTCAGTCCTTTGAGAAAGTTCAGGTATTCCTAGTTAATAAGGAGAGCAGCACAGAGGACCTGGCATGTAGGTAGGTTCAACTTCAGCCCTGGCCTCTGCTGAGGCACCTGTTCAGGTGTGTATTTATGTAAATATCCTGATAAAGCCTCCTAAGGAAATCAAATAATTCAGATCATTACCTGCCATTGACCTTAGGGGCTGTGTGAAAGAAAGCGTATTTATTCAAAGAAAGTAAGTTATAAAGCAGATAGAACCCCAGAATGTATAGAGGTCAGAGGTCAACCACAGGAGAAAAGTCATTAAGTTAAATTAATTCACTGGATACTAATATTTTTGAGGAGTTGGTTTTTTAAATTGGGTAACAAAAAATGAAGTTAGAAATTGTTAGGAAAAGCGATTGGAATCCTTTATAAACAATTACGTGTTTGCCGGTCCGTCAGTTCATGCATTTGAACACTTTCTCCTCGTTTATTCTATTCCTTTAATTCCTCCAAATGAACACATTGTTAAAACACTTGAAAATAGTCTATAGTGTTAGAATACACATATTTATTTAAGAAATAAATACTAGAGGGAAGCAGAAAGATGCGTTTGTATGTTCTTTGACTGTCCCTTTTTCTATAGTGGCACCTGTGCCCCCAATCCATATATTTCATTTTTGACTTGATTTATGGGTAAAAGTAAAGGTTTGGCTATAGTTTTCAGTATTTATGAAATTCTGATGATGATGCCATTTCGAGAAAAGTCACAGAAGTCAGACTTTTGACTCTGTGTTACACAACGTTTTCTATTCCTTTCCTTCCTTAACTTAGGATAAGGTAACGTCATCCCAGCGTGCTTCCAGATTGGCAGAGACTGCTTAGTTTCTCAGCCCAGTGAATCTTATTATTCTCAAATAACATGATGCTGAACACGAGTTAGGTCACTTATTTTTTGAGGTATAATGACACGACCCTTAAGATCTAGTTCCCTCTCTTCTGGGTTCAGCCATAGGCACCAACAGGCCATAAGCCTAGAGCACTTTACCCACCCAGGCTCTCGACTCTCTGTTTCCAGAGAGAACCAACCAGGGAGAGACAGTCAGGTAGGGGAGAAGAGGAGGAGGAAGAGCGTTCTGGGCAGCATTTCCCCTGTGCCTTCATGCCTCATCAAGATGCGAACTGTGATGCATTCGTCCTGTGAAAATTCTTCCTTCCCAACCCTCTTCACGGAGTACTGGAATCATCCATCCCTTTACCCCTATAGACATTTTCTGGGCAGTGGATTCTGAGAGGGATATTTCTGTGGAGGGAATTTGTTGTGATGTGTGCTCAGGAGAGACAGAGACACCTGCTGAGATGGAAGGAAACGGGATTAGACAGAGAGTAACGCTGTCCTCTCATGTAGCTGCAAAATTAGTCTCAGCTCTGAAGTTGGGGATGGAATTTAACAGAAGTTTGACTCCCAGTCAGCAGGCCAGGCCTTTGCATTCCTGAGGATCTGCCAGGGGGTGTGGGTCACCCAGGGAAGGGGGAAACTTGGAACAAGGTAGCCTCTCATATTTTTGTGAGTCCCCAGAACAAAGCACTCCATGGTTGGAGGAAAAAGTAGGTAATCCTGGAGGAGAATGCTGGGCAGACTACCACAGCATGCACACAGAGGCCCTCCACTTTCTCCAGCTTACTGGCTCCTTCAACCTACCAAGTCTCTGTTAAGTCATACTTTGATTTACACTCACTTTGGTTAAACCTTAGAGGAAACATCTGTTTTAGTTAAGGTCACTGACTATTACTTAAAGTACTGGAAGAGAAACCAAGTAGGGCTAACTTTTGTTACTACCTATAACATGCTGTAGTGTGATACAGTGTATTATTATTTACAAGAAGTCAAAGTCTCTTTAAAAGCTTCCCAGGTAGTGTTTTGTATTTCTACTTTTGACTTCTGGCTCTATCATTTTCTTACCACTTACTTACTTTGAAACCTTGGTAGGTTATTTTAAATATCTGGGTTTTTAGTTTCTAGCTGTATAAAATGTCAGCAATACCTAATTCCTAGGATTGCTATGAGAAGTACTTATCAGTGTTAGATAACCTAGAATATAAGAAGTTCCAATCGAGATAACTTTTACTATTACCTATAATTTTCATTCAATCTCCAGAAAGCTCTTTTCATTAGATGTTTTAGCAATTACCATCTTGGACCTATACCTAATTGCTATGAAGTCAAAAATTGTGGAAGTCATTCAATAATCTACTTTTGCTGTAGTATTTTACTAGAGTTTAGTTATGCTCCCAGCCTCTTTAATTTAAATAAATATTAATCTTATCCACTCTTAGGGTTTATTAACTGATAAACTTTTTTTAGAAAAATACAATTATTTATAGGTTATTTTAAATACCTGGCTTCTATGCTATTGATATTATATAGAAGCTGCTAAACATTTAAATACACCTACAGGGATTAAAATCATGCAATCCCATTACCAGGCATTTCCCCAGAAGAAAAAGAATCATTTTATCATAAGGACATTTGCACTAGACTGTTTATTGTAGCTCAATTCATAAACGCAAAATGTGGGAACAACCTAAATGTTCACCAACCACGGAATGGATTGTGGTTTATGTATACCACAGAATTCAGCCATGATTTTTTTTTAGTGTGATATTTAATAAATGGTTATATTCTTTAATTTCTTTTTTTTTTAATTGTTGGGGATTCATTGAGGGTACAATAAGCCAGGTTACACTGATTGCATTTGTTAGGTAAAGTCCCTCTTGCAATCATGTCTTGCCCCCAGAAGGTGTGGCACGCACCAAGGCCCCACCCCTCTCTCTCATGATTTTAAAGATGGAGAATTTAAAATCATGGGAGTGTTTTAGTTGTTTGTTGTGTAGTGGTGGTTGATAGCGTTACTACTGTTTTACCTGACTGATGTGTATCTTGCCTTAATATACTGTTGCCTTTGTTTTTCCTAGTGCTTAAAGCCATTTTTCTAATACTTTATCCAACAAAAGTGAGCAGGGTAGCTCACTGCAACTAATGTCTGCTCAAGACTCATAATTTAAAAGTTAGATTTGATGTTGCATCTGTACGCATTTGAGGTAACTTACCACAAGTGAAGTCCCTTGGTAAAGACCTTTGGCTCCTTTGGCAAAAGAGTTAAGATTTTCTCACAAATGTGAAAACCACATTTACCTGAAGCTAGAATCTGAACCAGAAAGGAATGTAATTTTTGATTAAAAAAATCAAACGAATCTGTTCCTACTTGTCAATTATCATTAAGTGGATTTAAACCTCTCAGAGGTTGAACATTGTTTTTGGTGATGCTGTTTATGCTTTTATTATTGGGGGCATTCTGATTATCCCATCTTTAGTATTCTTATAAAAATTGTAAATTGAGGGTTGATACTTTACTATTTTAGTTTTGCTGTTGGCAAATGGAAAAAAGAAATCTCAGTCATGATGTTTCCTTGGCTAACTATCAAATTTTTCAAAGGGAACGAGAGACATTTTTCATGAACATGCCAAATAGTCCTCATCAACCTTAACGGTGACAAAGAACATTATGTTAGACATTGGAAAGATAATATAAGGATATTAGTGTGAGAATAGATTTTAGGCATAGCATAAAGAGCCGTGCAAAAGAATTATATATCACATATAAAAACTTCAAAGTAGGCCATAAGATCCTCACAAATGATTGAAAACCAGAGCTGAGCAGATCAACAAAAGAGTAGAGAAAATTTTGGATGAGAAAATTTAGCTGTAACTTTATGTGTGGCTTTTTGAAACTATAGAGGTAGAGATTTTATTTTCATCATCCATATATATCTTATGAATTATTTATTATTCTAATAAAATAACATAATTTTACAATTAAAAAATCAGAGACAATTTCATAGGATTAAGATGTTGCTCTTTAGATTGCATTTGGTTTTCATGAGCATTCTAATTTTGATTTGAATATTAGCTAGCCAACTAAGGTTTGACAAATACCAAAATATATTTAGTTCATCAGGTAATGTGGAGTTGATTCAAATTTTGGTTTCTGTGTTGTAGGTATACCTATGACTTAGAACTTTCCACTTAATGACTGAAAAAGTGAAAAATTATTTAAAAATGCTGTCGATCTTCACCTGTTGTCGGGACACACACACACATACATAAACACACAATATTTCAATCTAAGTGAGTCTCCATGTCATTCTATTGTTTCAAACAAGTAAGTTTCAGACAGCCTCCTGAAGAGTATCCCATAGCATGCCTAGAATTGTATAGCAGTGTCTTTGCCAGGGATCCAAGTTTCTATGGAATTTTATCTCCTTTTTCTAATAATAATTTCTCACTCAACCTGTTTAAATCATTTGGAAACCATAGTTTTATCTATGGTTGATGAATTTCTCCCTTCTTCTCTGATATACTACTGACTTTTTGTCTAGTTCTTTAAATGTGTAATACACAATGACATTTTAAAAACTTAGCTTATTATTTAGTCATCTAGTGGCACCTATGAGAAGAAGAAAATTAGCATAGATTAATAATGGGTATGCATTTGAAAAGAGGAAGTCATAAAAACATGAATGTAATTTGTATGGTTTCAGGATTCTGAAGCACTTTAATGTTTACAAAAAGAATAATAGATTCATCAAGGGCTGTCTCTCAGATCTCAGCCTGTTTGGGAGTCTTGACCTCATAGCACTGATCTAGGATATAGGGTAGCAATTGGGAAGTTAAGAATATGATGAATTATTTAAATATTCAAATTCATTCAGCAAAACCAATGCTAGGAGAATGAGAATTAGAGTATTTCATTTGAATAATATTCACTATGTGCTACAGAGCACTTGGCTGGATCTCAGGTGTTATCTGTGCAATAAATGCCCTTCAAATACAAAACACTATATTCCAAGTGCCTAGGAGCCTGGATTTATAGTTTTTTTTTGTTTTTATTTTAATAAGGCATTTCTTATGAAATCTCTTAACATCTCAAAAGATGTTTACAACTGCACTGCTGGTAAATTTACTGTAAAAACACAGCCAGATTGATCTTTAAGAGTTCAAATTCATTCAACTGCTCCAGAACTGTTTGTCTTGTTTTGCCTGGTTCTATAGTGTGCACAAGGATCCTCATTGAATGAAAGGCAATTGAAGCCAAAGGAACCTTCCCTGTGAGTGTCCTCAACTATGGAACAGTGGTTGCAAAGTTAAATCTGCTCCACTACTTGTTGTAAATGAAGGTTTTTCTTTTTTGTAATTTCAGAACATTTGTGGGCGTACCAGTGTTCTGGCTACATGAATTGCTTTTGTACAGGGTCAGGCAAAGTGAGAAGTGTGCCCCTCACCCGGATAGTATGCGCTGCACTGTTAGGGAGGAATCGTCCTTTCCCTCCCACCTGCTTGTTTTCCACTGAGTTTTCCACGTGCACACAGGGGTTTACTGACGGTTTGGTTACAGTTTAATAGTAAGTACGCATGGTGTTTGTTTCTTCCATTCTTGCAAAACTTCACTTAGAAGAACGGTCTTCAGTTCCACCCAGGTTGTTACAAAGGGTATTAGTCCACCACTATTTTCAAGCACAGCCACACTCATTTACTGTACTTTTATGTGGCCTATGTGTTTTCACGCGGCAATGGCAGGGGCGGGTGGCAGCGATACAGCAGATAGGGCCTCAGAGCCAAAAACGGTTTGGGCCAACCCTTTACAGAGTTTTCTGGCCCTTATTGAGAGAGTTATTTCTTTCATTTTGAGGAATGAAAATTTTTATCAAACAACACTTAGAGGAAAAAAACAAAAAAGATACAAGGACACTTTAATGTCTACTCCAAGTTTGCTGGATCTGGAGAGCCACAATATTTCTAGGAAACCAAAGTATTGGGAGAGCCTAGACAACGCTGAAGGATTTCTGTCAGAAAAATGCGGTTTCCGTCTATCCTTATTCTACTCACACAGTATTATTTTCTAAACTATTTTAATTTGAATGCCTCGCATGAACATGGAGGCTTAAAATTTTTTCTTTGCATGTTTTCATCTTTTTCTTTTCTTATTCTATGAAACCCATTTTTATTATCTATTATCTTTTCCAAGTATACTTTTTCCCCACTAAATGAATAGTAGCATATGGTATCTTCACTGGCTGATTTTTCTTTTAAAATACAAATTCTTTCAACTTCTTTCACTATTTAGATGGTGCCAGAAAAAAACACCATTGTATACACAATTTAAGAGAGGGGAAAAAAAAAAACTGCATTAAAATTCTAATACTCAAGTTATGTTTGGCTTCTGCAATCATCAGAGATACAAGATCACAAATGTTACCTGTAGATATTGAATATTACGACTTTAATACAGTTCATTCCTTTCTTCAAAGGTGTATATATTTGGGGGGAACATTCTGTATATAAAATGTTAAAGCACGAGGTTCAGTCTTTGGCTGTACACTTCCTTCTCACCTCAAAGAGCAGGACAGCAGACATCTTAGAGCAAAGAGAACCCAGAAAGCATACAAACTGGTATGTGGAAAATGGCAAAAAATGGTTATGCCCTGTCCCCTCTAAACATCTGCTACCATTCGAATGACCCTTGACCTTTTCACTCTCCCTTATCCTATATCCTTTAGGGCAATGATACTATTTGGGGACTCAAATTTCTGAGTATTTACAGAGAAGCAAATTGCTTTGTGCAGATCATATAGGCAGGTGGCTCATTTATATTTATTGATTATATACTTTGCATAAAATATAATTCTAGAAGCACTCAAGTACTTCAGTCTTGAATTATAGCTCCTGCCCTGGAGGAGATTACAGTCTAAATGGTGTCTTTGAAAATAGAAAATAAAAGTTTGACAACTTCGATTTTCTAAAAGTTGTAAAATAGGTTTGCAGGCACTCATGGTTTATTACATCAGAAATCAATCATTTATGAGAGACTCCATTTAGGGGGAAAAAACAAAGCAAAACAAAATTGTTAACAAGAAAAAGCCTATATGTCATGAAAAGACCTTTTATTTCCTGACATCTTCCATACATTGATGATAGCAATAATAGAAGTTTTAAGCTCTTATGAAAATCACAGTTAAACTTTCATAAAGAGTGATAAAGAAAGGGCACATTCCTGCTCTGCAGCTATGGTTTAGAACAGCTCTTGGATTGTTACTAATGCTACTGTGCTGTATTAAGTGTAACTGAAAGAGAGAAAGCAGAGACTTTTGAAAGAGTCTCCAAATAATCTATAGTTCCTCCCAGTCTTTTCTAAATTGAAAACAACATGGTTACCACTTCATATTTGCCACTGAGTATTAAGGTCTTGTCTCTCAGAAAACGAGATAGCAGTTTCATGCTCATAAATCAAGAGGCATCTGTTTTAAAACAAATTATGGTGTCCTGGCGAGGGAGCTGAAAGGTACACAGTGTTGCATACGAAATTACAGAACTGAGTACAGCTCACACATTTTCTTGGCATTCCAATTCCACATTTTTATGTTGTTAATCTGACCACTAGCGACACATTTGTTAGATCCCTCGGAAGAGATCTCTCTTTGGCAATTAATTTCCACTGGAATCTCTCTCTGTCTGTGTTTCTCTGTCTGTTGGTTTCCCTTTCCAGACACTCATTTAGGGCACATACTATTTCTGTCAATTGGCCACATATAGTCTATGGAAAACAATGACCATTTAAGTAGTCTGTGGTGAGTAAAAATTTTAGTTTTTTTTTTTTTTTTCCCCAAACATAGCTCTATTTTTTCTCTTGTCTCACTATTGAATTTTAGCTTTTTTAAGGGCATGAATCAGGTGCCAGGCCTCAGAGCCCCTACATCCAGCAACACACGTGATGCTTGGCCTGTGGTTTCTCTGAGATCCCTTCATGGCTTAATAAAAGTATTTCCCAATTTTCTTGGAAATGAGGAAATGAAGGAGCATAGATATAATACTGTCCAAAAATAAATTAAAAAAGAAAAAGCTCGCCTCTACTATACCTTGGTGTCTCATTCAGAACTGTGTTTTAACTCTTGGTGTCACACACATGTTATGACTATTCAGTATGGGCACAGGATGCAATTCTCCAAATTACACTTAGGGGTCAGCATATAGGCACACAACTTGGGCAAACAGGGCCCCATGCTCAGATGTGTTCTGTGTTTAGCTCAGTGCTGTGCTATCTCTCTCTTGAAATTCCTGATAACCTTGTCTCTGAGCTTGTATTTTGTGAATAAGGCCTGAAGGGATAAGAGATTTGCATGTCCACTGTTCTTTGAGCTCCACTGATTTAAAGCATTGCCCATGTCCCATAAACCCAGGATGCTGGTGAGTCCACAGTGTGTGAGAGTTGAGAGGGACTCACAGCCAGTCAAGGTAAAGCTGTTACATACAGGATGAGTGAGTAGTGACCTGGAGGACCCTAAAAGGCCACACTTCCCATTCAAGCTAGAGTTTGCTTCGAATGCAGAAAGAAAGCAGTGTTGATCTAAGAAACAAAAATGGCCAAGTAACCTTATAGTCTTTCTTGTTCATGCTACTTTGTCTATAAGCTAAAAATTATGAGATAGAAAGAAAGGGAGTAATATGAGAGCCCAGAGTTCCCTTTCCTTTCCAGCTCTTCCTCAGCATACAGCAGGGAAAAATGTTGGGAGGACGTGTACATATCTGGAAGTGAAATAAAACCAGTTGCATTAGTTTTGTGCAGCATGTCCACCGTTGCATTTAGAAAGAAATACAGGCTTATGCATAAACTAGGAAACTGAAATTTCCTATGCAAGTCAAATGTTTTTACATTTGCATTTAGTGTTGGCACTGTGGCATACAATGATGAATTGCCCAATGCACGCTAATAATTTAAAATTTCAAGTTTCTTGATATGACATTAAATAGCAAATAAAAACATTGTGACAAGTTAAGAGAAAGAATGTTAAACAACAGAAAAAGCTTGATATTTCTAAATCATTAACAGCAATATTTTCTAGGCTTTTGAAGAGGGCTCTATATTTTCCTTTAGCATTAGGTCTCAGAGATTATAAAGCTAGCACTTTTATGCAATTATGCAAAAAATTAAGATGCATGAAAACAATGTAGGAAGAAGATCATATGGATTCCCACAGACAATTGCTGTTGACCTTCTCATACAGTGTATCCTCTTGGGATCTTTTTCTGAAACATAGATAGTTCCTCTTCTTGCCTTCCTACTCCCTCCCTCCGTCTTTAAATAAAATTAAATATTGTAAAAATAAAATTATTCTTCGTACCAAAAATGTTCTTCTCCCAATACCTCATGATTTGCTCCCTTACCTCTTTCAGTTATTTATCCAAGTGCCACCTTCAGACAGACCTTGGCAGCGCACGCTATCTTACCAATCCACCCTCATGAGAGTTATCCTTAACAACCATCTGACACTCCCTACCTAACTTTGCTCAATTATTATTGTTTGTCACATAGAGCTCCATGTCAACTCCTGATGACAAGATTACCGTCATTTGGTGCATTGCTATAATTACTGGTTGGGTCTAGAGCAGTGTACTACATAAAAGCTCATTGAACAAATGAATTAATATACTACATTGTCTATTCTAACTTGCATTTCTAAAGTAGAGAATGTATTAAGAACACTTGAGAGTTAATAACATTATTTTACAATATTCTGATAGAAAGGCAAACTTTACACACATTTACATGTATGGTTTATTATATGATATATTAAATATCTAAGATTTTGTAATAGATAGTATATGAATTTATGTAGATAGTATATAAATTGCTATGTAATTTAATGAATAATGCATTATTTATGACATTAATTTAGCAAAAATTAGTGTCATGCGTCCATTGGTACAAGAAATAATTCTTGTTCTTATTTTTGATTATAATAATTAACCCTTAAAAAACTTCAATTTTTATGAATAAAAAGACTATCTTTTAAAAAAAAGAAAGACGATTTCCTGATAGTGTGTGGATGAGACAGATTTTAAAGATTTGAACATGCATCTTTCATACTTATCATCTAGATGAGTATAGTTTATATTTTCACAAAAATTCATTAATATACTTATTTTTTTCTGATCTCTTTATATGATACCTAATATATTGGGTACTCAAATTATCTTGACTTGATGATTTCACATTGTATGCCTATATCGCAACGTCACATGAACCGGATACAGATGTATAATTATTATAGACCCATAATACTAAAGTTTTTACAAAAGTAAAAAAATACATACTTAATATAACCTAATATATTATCAGGTATTACATTTTCATTGATTTTTTATGATTATTTTTATTGTCTTGGATTTATTGAGGGCACAAAGAATCAGGTTACACTGGTTGCATTTGTTAGATAAAGTCCCTCTTATACTTGTGTTCTGCTCCCAAGAGGTGAGCCCTACCCTGAGACCCCCAGCCCCATCATCCCCTCTCTCAACTATCATTGCTTATTTGTTAGGAAAAAATATTTGCATTCATTCTATTTGGATTTTCATTGATTCTATTACCTGTGCTTGAACAATTTTTAAATGTACATTGTTTATTTTTTGAATTATCTTTTCATATCTTTTTTCCCATTAAAAAAATTAAGATACTTAAATTTTTCTTTTTAACTTCTAAGCACTCTTAAAAACTTCTAAAAACAATCTTTGTCAGTTTTATAGAATATAATACAAATTTTTAATTTGTCTTTTGATTTTAAATGTTTACCTAAAGTTTACTATGAGGAATTTTTTAAGTTATAATACCCTATATTCAAATTTCTCTTTTTAAAAATTAATTCAACTTTGTTGTGTTTATTTCCTGGTTTAAAAGTTGTTCTCTGGGCCAATATATTATAATTTGCAATTTTTTAATGAATTCTTTTGCATTTTTTGCATATTATTAGATTTTTAATTCATTTAGATTTCCATCTAATGTTAGGTCAAAATGAACATCTTTTTTTTTCTCCATGAAAAAAAGTCCAGGAGCTTCATTTTGGTTAATGTTAGTACTAGTTGTGGGCAAGCACTGAGGTAGAGCCCTAGATAGATTATTATTATTTTAGTTAGTCCTTACAACTTAGTCTTTATAGCTATTTAGATATAATTGAATATAGAAGGATTAGGTCTCAAAGTATATTTCCAGACTAATAGCATCAGCATCGCCCGGGAAATGCCACTTTTTGAGCCAAATCCCAACCTACTGAAGCAGAAACTTTAAGCAATTTGTCATCTTCCAGGTGACTTTGATGCATGTTCAAGTTCTTTAACCCAAAGAACCACTGGGTTAGATTATTGGCTAATGATGTGCAGTTAATAAATAACAGAGCTGCAATTTGAATTTTTGTTGCCTAATTGCAAACATTCTTTTTGTTTGCTTGTTTGTTTTGTTTTTTTTTTTTGAGACAGAGTCTCACTTTGTCACCCTTAGTAGAGTGCAGTGACATCATAGCTCACAGCTGCCTCAACTCCTGTGCTGAAGAGATTCTCTTGTCTCAGCCTCCCGAGTAGCTGGGACTACAGGCACCTGTCACAACACCCTGCTATTTTGAGAGGCAGGGTCTCGCTCTGGCTCACGCAGGTCTTGAAATCCTGATCTCAGGCAATCCACTTGCTCCAGCCTCCCAGAGTGTTTGGATTACAGGCGTGAGCCCCTGTGCCCATCCCATTCTTATTTATTATAAACTCTTTTCCTTATTAACAGGGAAAGCGCCTTTCACATGGAGTGAATCATGCTGATCCTTCCTTCCTCAAGGCTCTCATAGCCTAAATTTGCTTTTAAAGTGGTGATAAATATTTTCAGATTTTTATATAAATTTATGTAAATGCAAATTCAATAGCAGTAGTAAGGAGGAGAGAGTGGAACATAGTATTAAGTACCTTCATGGAAATTTCTGCTATTTTTTCTTCTTTCTAAAAATCTTACAAGATCCTCCACATTACATTCAAGAACATTGTTTTCCTCCCATTCGTTGCCTTCAAAATCTATCAGATTTTAAAACAAATTTCATGTTATCGTAATGTTTAAACTTGTCAGTTTTACAAATCAGAAAGTGATTTATTCTTTGAAGACTTGTTGCAGCTCATAATAGAACCAAAGGAATAATTAAATAAGAAAGATAAAACTTGCCAAAGCAAAGGAAGCTCAAGTTGATTTGTCTTTTTGAGATAAATCTGATATTTCAGTCACTTAACTGTTATGGGGTGCTTAGTATTTGCCAAGTATTGAGGGTAACTGAACTTGCTGAAAGAAATGCGTTTATACATATTTTAACAAATATTTGGCTAACGTTTCTTAATATATTGATGCGTATAAAATCTACATATATATTTCTAATTATTAAATATCTTATAGATATGCAATTTGATAAAGTTACATAGTATTTAGAAAATAGAAATTATATGAATTTTGGAATATTTAATCCCAACTCTTTTTTTTTTTTTTTTTTTGCAGTTTTTGGCCAGGGCTGGGTTTGAACCCACCATCTCTGGCATATGGGGCTGGCGCCCTGCTCCTTTGAACCACAGGCACCACCCATAATCCCAACTCTTTTTGAATTCATGTGTTCTTAACTATAATTGTGCTATTTCAGTTATATTATAAACCAAAATTTACATAAAGTATATTTAATCTCTTTACTAGTTATTTTTAGTGTTCACAAAACATTTCTTTGAATAGGTATACTATCATTGATTTCAACATATGCTATAGGTTGTGCATATATGAATTACATCAATTACTCTGACATGCTATAATGTAAATTTTCTTTTACTCGTCAAACATTTCTCCATATAAAGCTTCATTTTTAAGTAATTATTCAATATATCATAGTGGAAATATGCTCAAAATACAAATCATAGTAACTTATTCTGGCAAATACTAACTGATATGTGAATTGAAATCAATGTACCACTTCACTAACTTAACCAGCACATCGACTTACAATGTTATACCAGGCCTTTCTATTATAGAACACAGATTCTTTGTTAGAATAGAGATGAGGAGATTCTCTACATACATTTGAAGATAATTCTTAAGAAAGAATACAATCACTAAAACATTACAATTGAAAAAAACTGAATTCCTTCCCTTTTTTTTTTTTTTTCGTTTGTTTGTTTTGAGACAGTCTTACTCTGTCATCCTGGGGTAGTGTGCCATGCTCACAGCAACCTCAAACTCTTGGGATCAAGCAATTCTTATATCTCAGCTTCCCACATAGCTGGGACTACAGGTGCCTGGCACAATAAGCAGATAGTTATACTATTTTTAGCATAGACAAGGTCTCACTTTCACTGAGGCTGGTCTCCAACTCCAGAGCTAAAGCAATCTACCCACTTCAGCCTCTCAGAATGCTAGGTTACAGGCTTGAGTCCCTTTGCCCCATCCCCTCCTCCCATCTCTCTCCCTCTGTCCCTTCCCCTCCTTTCTTATGAAAACAAGGTCTCAGGTCTCACTCCTTGCCCAGGCTAGATTGCAGTGTTAGTATAGCTCACTGCAACCTCAAATTCCTGGTTCAGCCTCTGGAGTAGCTGGGATTACAGGTGCACAACACCGCATCTTACTAATTTTTCTGATTTTTGTAGAGACTGGGTCATGCTTTTGCTCTTGCACTGCTGGTTTCAAGTCTCCCAAAGTGCTAGGTTTACAAGCATGAGCCACTATTCCTGACCACTGAGCTTTTTACAACTGTTAGAGTATCTAATTTTAACATCAAATTTTAGAGTGTCAGTTATTTTGAAATGTAACCAAGTCATTGAAGAAGGAACTTTTTTAGTGTATTATAGCAGCTGAAATGACAATCTTTAAAGTTATTAATACATATATTATGTCTCTTATTTCTGCTTTATGTAGCAATGTGAAAATACTTCTAACAGTTCCTTTACTTTCTTTGATCCCCAAAATGAAGTTCCTCTAAAAAAATACATTAAAGGAGTGTGTTGAGGATTCTAAAAATACACATTTTTAAAAAGGAAAAAAAAAACTGTATTAAAATTATAATACTCAAAATACAATATCTGACAATTCAGTTCAAGAACTCATCCTAGAAAAAAATACCTCAAAGTGGGCTAGGCTCTGGTGTGGGTACCCAGCTTCCCTAGGCGAGTACTCTGAAGTAGTGATATTCAGCAAAGACGGGTGAAGCACCTTTTCCAGGATGAGCTCGTGAACTTGACTGTCTGTCTTTGTATGCTGATAACAAAAGATGAATACAAGTCAGGTGTGAGCACCTCTTGTAACTGCAGAAGTCAGATGTGACTTGGATATTACAATTTTAATACAGCTTTTCCCTTTCTTAAAACCTGTATAGGTTTGGGCACCCTCTGTACCTGTGTATATATCTATGCCTATACATATATACATAAAAGCACCTTGAAGATTAAATACATGCACACAAACTTTACAATGGCAAAAATCCCCTAGTCTCTGAATCTGTTTTCAGTAGAAAAATTTCGAAAGTAAACTTCAAATTGGGATTCAAAGGAATAATTTTTATTTTATTTATGTATTTACATTTGTTTTAAAATATATATTACAATCCTGTCAAAATAGGATTTTTAAACATTGTCAAACATAACTTGCATACAAATATATAGTGAGCTTATGCTAAAAAGTATTTAAGTCATTAACAATGGACTGAGAAAAATGGTGGAGCTTTAAGAAATATTTGGAAAAGCGATCTCTGCAGTCCCTCAGGAAAGGGGTCCTCCAATAATTTGGCTATAGTAGAGACAAAAGTGCTCCCTGTACTATACATGCTAGTAAAAAAATAGACCGTTATGGTTACTTTTTCTACCAGACATAGTTTGCCTTCTTAAGGAATAAAAACTACAAATTAACACGTAATTTCTTAAGCTTCAGGCCCTAATGAGCAGTAAATTGCAAATTGCAGGAAAACGGACAAATCCAAAATTACAACTGTATATTGTTTGTTTTTTTAATTTTTATTCTATTGCAATAAGAATACTTAACGTGAGATCTACCCTTTTAACACATTTTTAAGTGTAAAATGCAGCCTAAGAACCACATTGCATAGCAGATTTCTAGAGCTTATTCACCTTGCTTCATTGAAACTTTATATGCTTTGATGTTTAATTCCCTCTTCCAACTCTTCAGTCCCTGTTTACTTGATTTTTTACCACGCTTTAAAAATGTCAAAAACATGTTCAGCTTGACAGCCATAAAAAAATATACCATGTTACATGAGAGACTGAGGCGGGAGGATTGCTCAGGCCCAGCAGTTCAAGACCAATCTGGGTAAAAAGCACATCTAGGCCATGAAGTTGGCCCGTGTATCAGACTTTGCCAGCCCTTTCCCTGGAGAATTAAAATCTATTGATATTTAGACAATGTCCAGTGTGACATTCTAAGGTCACTTAGCCAACCTATTGCCTTTTCTCCATAATTTGAATAATTTTTCTTTATACGCCTTAAATGTTATTATAAATATTCTTCAATTATTTTCACAGAAAAATGTTATTCTCATTTTTTTGGTGGCCTAAGTAATTCACCTAGGCACAGCGAAAGTATTATCATGCAAACCTTCATGCCGCACTGTTAACAAATTCTAGACCCATATAACCTTGAGCAGTTACCCAGGTACAGAATCACTTTTCATTAGAAAATTTTATAAAGACCTTAGAACTACATTTTCAATATTTCCTATTAGTTTAGAGATTTCTTTTTAATCACTTAATGGCTCTTCCATTTTGAGTCTCAGAGAACAAGCCCAAAGCTCAGTGAGTAGGGCACCGGCCATATGCACCAAGACTGGCAGGTTAGAACTCGGCCAGGGCCTGCTAAACAACAATCACAACTGCAACAACAACAACAAAATAGCCGGGTGTTGTGATGGGCGCCTGTAGTCCCAGCTACTTGGGAGGCTGAGGCAAGAGAATTGCTTGAGCCCAAGAGTTTGAGGTTGCTATGAGATGTGATACTCAGCACTCTAACAAGGGTGACAGCTTGAGACTCTATCTCAAAAAAAAAAAAAAAAAAAAACATAAATAAAAATTCATCTTCATAGCGTTACTAAAAGCTGGACACTTCTCTATAAGGCTGCATTGGAAGGATGAGGACAAGTGGTTTAGAAGGAAGGAGAAATTTATCACTTTGTGGCAAAGGAGAATAATGTCCAACTATCTCTCAAAGTCCAAATTTCTGCTTCTGAGAAGCACAGAGCTTTCATAGCTTCCAAATAATTCCAGTTTGGGCTGAAGCAATCTCATGGCCTCTACTCCAGTAATTCCCCTGAGCTGTCTTCCATGGGACAAAGAACAAAAGTCATTGCCCTCTTCACCACTGGTGTGAGTCAGTCACTCACTTAAAAGTCTCTAAAAAAGTGGGGGTCGTTTTTTCATGCCATTCCCTCTAGAGCGACAGATTTCACTTGCAGTAGCTAAAAAAAACCAGGTTATACTCCTCTCATCTCAAGGCCCCTAAAGTCCTGGTTTCCAGTCTCCCGGGCTGGCAATATTACGTTGCAGTATTACGTGGAACTGTAAACCACAGAACAGGTACCCGACCCACTTTCTAGGAAAGCTTTGTAGAAATGTCTTGCTTATGTAAAGTAAATTTTTGTTCTCAATTGTATTCCTATAAAGTAGGAAACTGTAATCATGATTTCAATCCTACAGCCTGTGAAATTAAACTCTTATAAAATGGATGATAGATTCTTACTGATGTTACAAAAATAACTACATTGGCATTGAAAATAAAAGGACTTCCTAAAAGTGTTATTTGTGAATTCCACAGGGTTAGGGAAGAATGCATTATTTTAAAATATTTTACTCCAATTTGCAAAGCATAATCTATTAAATCCAGGGTTAGAAATGGACCAAGAGAAAGGTTTCCTCAGGAAACATGATAGCAGCAATATCATCATACTTTGAATAAAAAGTTCCACAACTAGATTTCTTTCATTGAGGCATTAAGTTCTTAATTATTTCATGATCTACTAAATCTTGTTCAAAAGGTTGCTTTTGTGAATCATCTGCTTCTCAGATAAAGACAGAAGGGGAAGATCATGAGTGACATCTGGACTTGGTTCCCAGTACAGTCTGACATTTTTCTAAGCAAAGTCAACTCAAAAGCCCATATATGTGAATCTTTGCTGTAACGCTTAAAAATACCTAGTGCAGGTCCCTATCTGCCCAAACACACACGCACCCTTAGGACTGTGCTTCTTCATCAGAAACCCACAAAAATCAGTGGATATTAACTCTCAGGTAAGCATAAGGGGGAAGTTGTATTGATAAGACTGAATAGGAGTTACCGCATTACAGGAACCAACAATATCAGAATGGAAGGGAAGATTCCTTTGGGTTGAAGTAAATGAGTCTTTTCAAAAAAATAAATCAATTGTTTGTACCCTGAGAGTAAGAACATATTATGAACAGTGAAGGCATTCGTACATCTTCATGGAAATTCAATATCTCCAGTAAAGAATGTAACCTTTAAAACATACATATTCTTCTTTTTATCTGTATAAGGCTAAACTTTACATATCATCTGATACCCTTTCTCTTATAGATCTTCCAATGGGTTAATTCATACGACACATAAAAAACAAGTCTAATTATTTCTAGCATCTTCCTCTTTTTGAAGTTAAAGGAAAAATGATTATAGTGTTTCCAAAAACTGAGAATTCTCAAAGAAAATTTTAGGCATAAAAACATTTTCAATTTTTTTTTTTTCAGAATTTATGATATGATCTTGGGATGGCACCAAAAAAACCCCAACTTTTCAATGAATTTGTGGTTGTTTGATTAATATAGGTACATAGATGCTTGAAAAATAAATAGATTTAGCTGAACAACCTATTACTCAGGGAAACAATATAATATTTTTAAAAATAGATAAAACAAAGCCAGGTAGGGTGGCTCATGCCTATTATCCTAGCACTCTAGGAGGCTGAGGCAGGTGGATTGCCTGAGCCAAAGTGAAATCTTATCCCTAAATCTTGTCCCTAAATCTCGTCTCTCTCTCTCTCTCTCTTATATATATAAGAGAGAGAGAGAGAGAGAGAGAGAGAGAGAGAGAGAGGAATCATAGCTCTTTCTGGGGCAAGATAGTAATTGTTTGTAATACCTAATCAAAGATAAAGCCAAATCAGTACACAACACAGAAAATTATTCTGGCAAAATACAGTCTTGATTATATGGGAAGATTATCAAAAGGTAACAATTATTTTTTACTACTATTTTTTAAGAGCAGACTAAATTCTTTCAGATGAATTGTTATTTTCATCCTTGAGAAATCCTAAATTGTTGTTTAATTTAATTTAATTATTTATTTATTTATTTATTTTATTTTTTGCAGTTTTTGGCCGGGGCTGGGTTTTAACCCACCACCTCGGGCATATGGGGCCAGTGCCCTACTCCTTTGAGCCACAGGCACTGCCCAGAATTCATATATTTTTTAAATGAACAAGCCTTCAAAATTCAGTCAGCATCAATATTTTAACCTATTTCCTTGATTCTTCTCAGATGCATATTTACTGCAATTATCTATTAATTTTCTAGGATTGCTGTAGCCAATCACTACAGTTAAGCAGCTTAACACAACAGAAATTTGTCTGCTCTCTCAGTGTTCTAGAGACCAGAAGTCCTTAGGCCGGTCCACACCTAATCAGGGCGACAGCTTGAGAGCCTCGCCCAAGGGGATCTTTTTCTTTTTTTAGCATTTCTTTTTTTTTTTTTTTATTAAATCATAGCTGTGTACATTGATATGATCATGGGGCATCATTCACTAGCTTCTTGGGGCGACTCCTACCTTTCTGCTGCCTAAGGCGTCTTTGGCTTTGGCAATTCACACCCAGTCTCGGCTTCTGTCTTTACCTGGCTGCCTCCCACCCTCTGTACCTTCACATCGTGTTCTTTATCTCTATCTCCCTCTTCTCTTGATAAAAGGCGCTAGTGATGTTAAAGAATGATTTCATCTTAACTTGATTTTAACTGAAAAATCTATTTCTAAATAAGATCACATTCCCAGGTACTGGACTTTCCCAGGTACTGGACATTCCCAGGGACTAGACATCAGTATATCTCCTGTGGAGACACAACTCAAAAAATTGTAAAGCAGATCACATTGTAAACCAAGGCAAATAAAATTCACTTACTTTAAACATACTACAAACTGCATTACCCACTTAAATTTTAATCTCCAGAACTGTGAGAGAATATATTTCTGTTGTTTCAAGCCACTCATCTGCAGTAATGTGTTATGGCAGCTCTATAATAAATATTTTATTTTAGACTGAAACTACTTTTCCTTTATCCTTCAACACAGAGGGAGGTAGGAGACGGAGGAAAGGGTCACATCTCTTTAACTTCATTTGTCGTTGGTTGCCGTAGATAATTGATTGTTAAATACAAATATTTTAACATATGAGTAAAGTTCATAAATACACAGAGGAGGCTCTCCTATAACTGGAAAAGAATTCCTTGACACTTTCTTAGGTTACCTACCTGTTAACTGAGTAAGAATTCTGAATTCTTTCTTACTTAGAAATTATCCACGTGCTCTAAGATTACCATTAACTCGATTTAATTTTGTGCCAAGATTTTAAATTAACAAAAAAAACTGGGAAATTATGTTAAAGTTGGCATACCAGAAAGCATAATCACAGTTGGTATTTTAAAAATCTGGTGGGAATTATAATTTAATGTATTCGAACAGCATTATTCATTGTTCATAGTCTTAAATTCATTGTTCATAATCTTAAATGTTAACGTAGGAGTACAAGTGGCTTACAGATCTGTATACCAATATATGAAGTTTAGAAAGTGCGTATTCACTAATCTTTTTATGAGAAAGAATCCCAAAATGTATTTAAAAATATGGTACATGCTTGTATCATTATTCAAATAAACTAAAGCAGAGTAAAAACAAGTAATCCTTTTTTCTTTTAACAAAAATTCTAAAACCAGTAAGACCTTGCCAAGGATTTTCCTTGATTATGGAAAAATAGATTCTTTTATAAAATGGGTCTGAGTTTGTAGATTTTAAAAGAATATTATACTTTTTAAGAATATTTCATTCAAAGCATGGGAAGCTTTCTTCCTCATCCCTGGAAATCTTATGTTCCTTTTGATTATTTTGCTATGAAAAATAAATAGAAATCTTCTTTAAGAGAAGTTGTAAGGTCACTTTCTTATACAAAAATAAGACAAATATTTTTGTACCACTTAACAAGTACAAAAATATTTCAAACTCTTGCAACAAATGGCAAAGCCGTTACTCAGTCACAGATACCGAGAGGCACAGACAACTCGCAGCCTCAGGGCTGTGCATAACCAAGGTCAAATCTAAACAGAACATAAAAGCTTACGGACACAGATCTCAAGGTATATCTCCTTCCAGCAAGCATAAAATGTTTTTCTTAATTGTCCAAAACTCACCGTAGACAAAGAGCAAGAGAAAGCAAAAGACTAACAAGCAAATATTCTTTTATTTTCAACCCTAGAGAGAGTCTCATTATCCCAACAGAGATCAGACCATAATACTTGATTCTTAACCATTGCTGCTCCCTATGGGGAAAAACGTCTTAACATAAGCAAGTCAGGAACAACCACCGCAAAAATAAAACCACAAAGTATGAGACAGGGAGAGACTCAGAGAAAGAGAGGGACTCAGTAAAGGCGAAGTTCTATGTCACCTTGGGAATTCTCCCAAAGGATTGGAGGATGGTGGAGTATAGGCAGGGATTTTACAGATCAGAAAGTGCAAGGTGCATTCTTCAGATATAAAGCTTAATTGCCTCAAGCAATAGAGTCTACTTGAACATGGGAGTCTTCAAAACTGTGAGGTATCAATCATTTTCATTGTTAACATCATGACTCTCATATGAATGTATAGTGAGAACTTACCAGAGATGTATTTGACTAATTAATGAGAGATCCAAGGTTGATTCAGAGCGCTTGAGGCACGAAAAATTTTGCAGCTACTTAGGAAAGTCATGCTGAAATAAATTTGCTAAGTTAGAAACAAGACTGTTTAATGTTCTATAAGTCAATAAATCTATAATTTTGTGGTCGTCTTTTCCATCAGACAGAAATCCTTTGCTTTTCCTCTGGGCAACATCACATAAGTTAATACCAACCTTTATGAATTTGGTGCATCCATCAATAGTAAATAGCAAGTTAAACAAAGTATATTCCTCTAGTGAATTAAATAGTACTGAGAGGGCCTGTTTTTTTAATGCTATGACATTAAATAGACATGAGGCCATTTCTCCCTGGTTTCCAAGTGTGTATTATGTTTCTTAACAGATTTTAGTAGAAACTGTTCGGAAGCTTCTCCTTATTAACTGAAATGAGATAAATTAAATTTGAGATCTTTCTTTAAGAATAAGGGAATAATTCTTAGAAGTTAAGTATTGATAAAGGCATTGATTATATTACTATGAAGCTGTTTATTAGGCATAATACATAATGTTTCATACTTTTAAGTACTTCATTTTTTTTTCACTGCTTTACATATAGTTTCACAGCTAACTGAATATTCGGCTCTTATTCCAATGGCAATGAAAGTGATATTGAAAATGACAGTAATATTAGGAATATATTAATTTTTAAAAATATTCAATGCAATTTAAAAATAAATACCACAGCCTTAAAGAGGGTATGTTATCAATATTCTAAACTGATTTTGATAGCAATATGCAAATAAGTTAACATTTTCTGGGTCTCAATTGTGTATATTCAAATTTTTAAGACTTTTATCTCATTACAATATAAAAAACAATAATAAAAACTACTTTTCACTTACGTTTTCTATGAACAGAGTAAGTTTTAGCATACTGTCAGAGTTTAGATTTCTCGCCTTATTTTGCATCCGAATCTAGAAGTCGGGTTACTAGGGGACTTGCTCCTAAGGCAGGAGCTGAAACCAGAAGAGAAGACTTCTCTTGCTGTACCCAGATCCCGAATCTTTCAGAGGCATTTTCTATTTCATCTTAGGCCATTTTCAGGCATGGGTCCAGAATTTAAATGCTTCAAGTCATATATACCAAGAGGGAACAAACGTTGTATCTTTTATTTATTTCTAATGAGTGTCTACCAAGTGTTTCTGATAACATATGCGTGTCTTTATATCTGGACAATTAGTCTGTGCAAAATCATCAGGTTTTGCGTTTTTGTTTTTTTTAATCTTAGCATATTTGACCGTGATCCAATCATCTAAGCCTTGATATAAGCAATTTTCCCCCTACTTTATAGATAAGAAAACCAAAGCTTGTAGTATTTAAATAATGTGCCCAATATCACCAAACTTGGGAGATGAATGAGGCTCTGACCAGGCTCTCACCCCTTCCCTACTATTCTTAATGCTACCAAACTTCAATAAATTACCAACAGCTGCACTACTCTCAGAAAGTCTGGAAGGTTTTTTGCTTCTATTCCTCCTCACTGATCCCTCCCTCCTCCATGCCAATCCTATCCACATAACAAACAACCAAAGAATATTCATTAAAAATCCTAACCGTGCCCAGTTGTTCTCAAAACATAATGTAAACACCTCATTATGACCTACAAGGCAATACCTAATCTGGCTTTTTCTTATCTAACGTTCCATCTGGCTCCTTCCCACTTCCCTGAACAGGTGCACCCCTTACATGTCTTCTCATAACTTCACACCTGCCTCTGGGCTACTGAACTCATATTTCCCTTTCACGTGGCCTCTCCCTGATCGTCCCATGGTAATGGCTCTGTCTCATCTCTCGCCAGACACCTCACTGGGTGTTCTGATCACATTATCTGACCTCGGTCTCAACCATCATCAATTTCTGTCCAATTAACTTAACTGTTTATTTTTGTTTATTTTCTTAAAATCATGACATTACTCTTTCATTCAATGATATTTATTAAAGACCCATGGTATCTGGGACTCGTCTAGGTTATCAGGACACAGCCGTAAATAAAACAGACAAAAAGAAAAAACTGGCTGCATAAAATGTGCACTCTAGTCAGGTCAGATAAGCAACAGACAAATAAATGAGTACAGTAAATGATGTCCCAGAAGTGATACGTTTTTTATTTTATAAAATGAAAAGCAAGATGGTAACACAGCATCCGAGGGAGTAGGAGCAGCGGTGTACTTTGTCTATAGGCTGCTCGGGAAGAGTCTCTTTCAGAAGATAGGATTTACGCCAAGTCTTGAAGGAGCAGGGGAAGTGCTTTAAGAACATTCGGTGCCTGCTTTGACATTCCTGAGCTGTCCTGTTATTAGTCTTAAACCTACAGAAGAATCCGGTTCCATGAAATCAGGATTTCACCTGGCAATGCAGCCTAAGAGCCCAGAATAATGCTTTAGCACGCGAGGTTCACTTTCATACCTAACAATTTCCCCATGTTTGCTTCTAGTATATTTCTCAATGGTGGACTAATTTTTATGTTTTGGAAAAATAGTGTATTGGATTACTGCCACCAGGAAGTGCCCTCTAAATTCCTTTTTCTGACTTTACTGACATCTTACCTAATAAATGCATTCTTATTTTATTTCTGCACTCCTGTATCATCTTTTTACCCTTGAATCCATTCACATTTCTCTGCCATTTTTCTAACCATCTCTGCAGCCTCATAAAATCTTCCTAGTTTACAGCTGTTAACATGAGATTTTACGGGTAGCGCCTGTGGCTCAGTGAGTAGGGTGCCGGCCCCATATACCAAGGATGGTGGGTTCAAACCTGACCCGGCCAAACTGCAACAACAACAACAACAACAACAACAAAATAGCTGGGCGTTGTGGCAGACGCCTGTAGTCTTATCTATTCAGGAAGCTGAGGCAAGAGAATCGCCTAAGCCCAGGAGATGGAGGTTGCTGTGAGCCGTGATGTCACAGCACTCTACCAAGGGCGACAAAAGTGAGACTCTATCTCTAAAAAAATACAAACAAACAAACAAACACAGGAGATTTTACTACCTGCCCAAAATTTGAGAGTTTTTAAAAATTTTTTTTTTATTTCGATAAATTTAGGGGTACAAATGTTGTTTTGTTGGTAGATGGATCGTACTGTGGTGAGGTGATGGCTTTTAGTGTACCTGTCACTAGAATACTATTGCCCCTCAAACTTACCATGTATTTTGTTTCTATGCCATTTAAATAAAAATTAAATGTAATGCTTGAGCATATATTTCCACTTTTTATCTATAGTTTCCACACCGCATCCAGGGAGAAACTATACCCCTAGACTCCAGATTTCTTAATTTTTTCTATCCTTACCTTTTGTGTGCAACTTTGACAAAATCCATTTGTGTGATTACTCTATGTATTTCTTCCTTGTTTATTCCCCAACCCCTAATATGCCAACTTATTTCAATTTGTAACATTGATGATGTCGCTCACGCCCAGTTATTTACTCTCTCCTAGCTTCCTCTCATCTGTTTTGGCTTTCATTTTGATTTTTCTTATTCCAGTAGTACGAGGAATCCAACTATACTGAAATTCCAATTACATCCAAATATAAATGTTTCAGTGCTAAATGATTTCTGTATTTATACGAAAAAAATCATCTTTAATGTGATTACAGAGAAACCTGAACATCGCAACACTACAGAGATGTCTAAATAATTATGTTGGATTTCATCTTCCTTTTCTTTTTTTCATCTTTGTATGGGCATTTCCTAGATCGACTTTCCAATATATATTTTTTCTGCATAAAGTTAGCAATACCCTCAGACAGAAAGTGATTTGCATTTGCTGGATTTAAACATCTCTTGGTTATAAAAAATTAAAAAAAAAAGTCAGACAACTCAATTCAGAGTATTTCTGTAAACCTGGCAAGAAGACAAATTTCCCATTTTGTGTTGAGGGAGGGCACTCTGCCTTGCTTGCAGAGAGGTCTGGTGGAGATAAGGCAGGTAGCGGACAGAGCCAGCAGTCTGCTGGGTGTCTCTGTGTTACCTGCAGAGCCGGCGTCTGGATCCATCTCCCAGCCTCCTGTGCTGCTCTACAGATGCTGCTTCACTGGCTCTTCAGAGTCCTCAGGAGCGTTTGAAATCGAGAGGTTTGGCAAAGGCACTCTCATCTGATGCTTTCTTATTTAATCTTGCCAAAAGGGGTGATTCTTTGAGAGTATGAAAATGCCTTAGTAAAGCTGCATGGACAGACATATAGTATCTGAAACTCATTTTAAATATCTAAGGGGCTTCATTCTCCTGAGGTATATTTAACTCCCATGATGATTGGAAGTGTAAAATGATTTACAGAAAGCTCTAGTCTGCAGATGGCTAATGTCAGCAGAGCAAGGAACCATCAGCAAAATTATGAGCTCAATTCACGGTTCAAATATTTCTTCACTTAAGTGTAGACCCCATGACTTGATCATAGGTATCTAACCACATTGACAGAACCTCAGGTTTTATACTAAATAAATTTTTAAAAATACTAACTTCATTAGGAATTTTCTACACAAGATTATTCACTGTCAAATACTAATGACTACAATAAGGGAGGAGAATTTTAGCTAAAACAAACAAATGATTAGACGCGGCAACACAATTAATGGCTTGACTAATTTGTCTTCCCTTCCTTCTATATTAACTTTTGCATGAACTTTCTGTGGGATATAGTTATCTAATTCCTTAGATAAATAGCATGTATTTCCAGTTATCACTTACTGAAAGATATTGTAGGTGAATTATCCAGGCCCTAGGAACAGGTTTAGTAAATACTAATTATGATCATGATGAAGATACCATGAAACTCTATCTTAATGTCTTTCAAAATTTATGTGGCTTTAAGTAGTAAATTGTATTTCTATACTTTATAATTTCTATTCCCTCTGCTACTTGGACCATCCTGCTGTACCTATGATAAGAACAAATATAATTAAATGCTCAATGTAAACTGTAGGTGTTTCAAGGTCTTAATTAAATGATTATTTACCATTCCTTAATCCACACAAAATACTCTGCAAAGTGTCAATATTATATTTTTATGTAACTTTTTTTCTGAGTATTATTGATTCAGACTTACCAGAAAACCTCTATTTGAGAGTTGCACTGAAGAGCTAGGATTGGAGGTTCTCCTGTATACCTCCGAAGTCAGCATGCCGATTCAGTCTTGCAAATAGATGTGAAATCAACCATTGTGGTTCCAAAACATGCTTAGAATAATCAATAAATATTTATGCTCAGTCCTGCATATGATGATTTAGTGTATGTGAAGTGATGTCAGGATTCTATTTTTTTGTTACCCAGTACTGGTGACTCTAATGTCACTAGCTGTACATGGGATCATTACTGATGCATTGAGTAGTCACTGAACACCTACTATATTCTCGCACTGGTCCCAATGCTAAAACAAACAAATGATACTCAGTGAAATAAAAACAAAAACTCCTTCCCTTTTGAAGCTTGCATTCTAGACACAATAATTAGCAGTAATTAATGTTCTGATGAACTTGGCATAATTAACAAAATGGCTGTGCAGATTATACATTGCACAATTCAGGAGAAGAGATGACCATTTAGAGTGTGGTTTATATAAATAGTGTGTTTAGGAGTTGTGCAGTGCACAACATATGTGGCTGTGTTCGGCAAAACTGATCTCTGTTTTAATTCTACATTGTGTAGAAGACCAAAAAACTCCCAGATCTCCATTGCATTCTGCTGTTAAATAGAAACACTGTATTGATCCCCCAAACTACAATATGTTCTTCAGTTGCTAAATATATAAATAATTTATGGTAACTCACTCTGAGTTCACATCCAGAAGTCTTAGAAGTACTCAAAAGACTACTTTTATTGTGTCTCTTCTTGTAATTTTGTGATCAAAATGAGACAAAAGGCATTAATAATAGAAATACAGACACTAGTAATCCATGCCAAATACTTAAAATTAGACTCTACTGCCATCTTTAAAAATTGCTTTTCAGCTGCTAATCAATAAGACTGTCCTGAAGGTATTGGTTCATATGCTTATTCAAAATCTGAGTAGTAGTCTGCAGAGAGTTTATAGGAATAAATGCTTCACTGAACGCACATTTTAAAAACTGACTGGGCACTAGTCAAGGATATCAGAATTGAGTCAATTTGCCATATAATTCAGTATAAAGTGTATTCACTTGGAAAAGATATTTTTCACTATGTATTTTGCTATGTCTTTTGGAAAGACACAAACTTGTGTTTGAATATAATCTCTTGAGCTCATTAACCCTAATAGATCATTTGTTTTATTTACTGTAGTTGTTTTACTCATGCATTATTCAGGAGGAAGAGAAACCCACACAACCTTCCTCAAATTAAAAGGTGTATTTTTTAAAAACAGAAATCTACAGCAATTAAAATTGGGCTTTTCTATAAATGGGAAATTATCATCTAGCTACTCTGAGGCTGGAGGCTAATGGATTCTGAACTCCTTTTCCCCGGATATTTTTGTTTCTTTCTCCTCCTGCTTAGAAGGTGCCTTTGCTTAAGGACCTGCTCAAGACTTCACCTTGCTATGACACTGGCTTCTGCCCATATCCCACAAGATCTTATTGGCGCAGAATCTAAACGTCTATCTTTCGGTAGCCTAAATACAAATTTCCTGGAATCAGAATATGATCAATTCTTTTTAAAGAACAAAAATGTTCCTCTTCTTTTACAACCAACCCTAACTAATTAAACTCAGGATAAGAATAACCATTACAACAGCCATCTGAACCTATTACTTCTGCAGACACTATGAGTTGGAACAATTCCAAGGAAATAAGTATGAGATTGGCAGGGATGCATGGGTTGGATGTTTTCATTTGTGCTGGGAGGCTGACTACATCAACAGACTGTCTTTATTTCTGTCTTCCTGTTGGGTTCAGACAATAGGTTGATTCAAGCGGTGAGTAAGGAAAGAAGAGCGACCTTGGGCTTTTCAAATTCTGTTTGCTCACTGTTTGTGGAGTTAACTTGGGCTGAGGGTTGAGAAGCAGAAACTAAATTGCAATGAGTCAAAGAATATGAAAGTAGAAACAATAATTTTTAAATCTTTTGGTGTTTGTCTGGCAAAGGAGGAAAGGATAGAGATTGGTAGTTTGAATGTGCCTTCGAGTTGTAACTGATTCTTTGCCCTCCTTGGTTAGGAAATGAACAGAATGAACACATTTATGTTAGGGAGGGAATAATCTGGTAGAGGAGAGACAGGTTATTGTTATATGATAAAATTATTTTGCACAAATAGGGAATCTTCTCCCCAACGTATGTTTTTGTTCGACTTATCAAAGACCAAATGACGATATGTGGCTGGGTTCATCACTAAATTCTCTATTTTATATCTACCTCTCTATTGTTGTGCCAATACCATGCTATTTTGATCACTGTAGATTTGTAGTATAACCTGAAGTCTGATAACATAATGTCTCCTGATTTATTTTTATTTCTAAGTAATGTATTGGCTATTTGATTTTTTTTTCTGATTCTATATAAAACAAAGTACTATATTTCCATGTTCTTTATAGGATGACACAGGTGTTTGATAGGGATTGCATTAAATATGTAGATTGCTTTGGGTAGTATGGACATTTTAATAATGTTGATTCTTCCCAGCCACAAGCATGGTATGCTTTTCCATTTGTTAACAACTTCAGCTATTTATTTTCTCAGAGTTTCAAAATTCTCATTATAGTGATCATTGACGTCCTTTGTTAGATAATTCCCAGGTATTTCATCTTCTTTGGCACACTGTAAAAGAAATTGAGTCCTTGACTATATTTTCAGCTTGACTATTATTGGTATATATAAAAGCTACTGATTTGCAAGTATTTATTATGTACCCTGAGACACTACTGCATTCCTTGATCACTTCTAAGAGCTTTGTGGTTGAGTCCCTGGGGTTTTCCAGGTATAAGGTCATGTAATCCATGATGAATGGAGAGTTTGATCCCCCCTGACCCTATTTGAATACACTTGATCCCCTTCTCTTGCCTGATTGTGATGGCTAAGACTTCCATTACAATGTTGAATAGCAGTGGTAACAGTGGGCATCTTTGTCTAGTTCCAGATCTTCGTGGAAATGTTTTCAACTTTACTCATTTCAATATGATGTTGGCTGTGGGTTTGCTGTAAATGGCCTCTATCGGTTAAGAAATGTCCCATCTAAGGCTATTTTCTTAGCTATTCTAATCATGAAAGGATGATGAATATTATCAAAAGCTTTTTCTGCATCAATTGATAGAACCATATGGTCTTTGCTTTCTATTTTATTTATGTGGTGTATTATATTTATAGGTTTACTTATGTTGAACCAGCTAGTGACCTGCAGAAGACTAAAGCTGGACCCTCACCTTTCACCACTAACAAAAATTGATTCTCACTGTATAAACATTTTAAATTTAAGACATGAAACTATACAAATACTAGAAGAGAGTTCAGGGAAAATACTTGAAGATATTGGTTTGAGAAAAATATTTTATGAGGAGGACCCTCCTGGCAATTGAAGCAACACCAAAAATGTATTACTGGGATCTGATCAAGCCAAAAAAATTCTGCACAGCTCAGAGTACTATAAGTAAAGCAAATATACAGTGTACAGAATAGGAGAAGATTTTTGCAGGTTATGATTCTGACAAAGGTCTGATAACTAGAAACTACAGAGAACTCAAATTAATCAATAAGAAAAGAACAAAGATAACGGGCAAATGTCCAGCAAACACATGAAAAATTGCTCATCTTCCCTAATCATCAGAAAATGCAAAGCAATACCACTTTGAGATATCACTTAACTCCAGCAGATTAGCCCACATCATAAAATCCCCAAACTGCACATGTTGGCATGGATGTGGAGAGAAGGGAACCCTTCTACACTGCTTATGGGATTGTAAACTAACACAGCCTTTTTGGAAAGAGGTATGGAGAACACTCAAGAAACTAAAAGTTGGCCTACTGTTTGATCCTGCAATTCCATTACTACTCAGATGAATAAAAATCATTTTACAGCAAAGACATTGGCACCAGAATGTTTATTGGAGCTCAATTCATAATTGCCAAGTCGTGGAAGGAGCCCAAATGCCCAACAACTCAAGGATGGATTAACCAATTGTGGTATATGTACACTATGGAATTGTATGCAGCCATAAAAAAGATGACGACTTTATATCTTTTATGTTTACCTGGATAGAGCTGGAACATAGTCTTCTTAATAAAGTATCTCAAGAGTGGAAGAAAAGTATCCGATGTTCTCAATACTATTATGAAACCAATATATAATCACCTATACACTCATACAAATGATATAGTCCAGAAAGAAGGAGGGGCGAGAAGGGAGGGGGAGAGTGAGTGGAGGGAGGGTATTTGGTGGATCTTACCTAATGTGCACAATGCAAAGTTACATTTCAAAACAACTAAGAGTATATTATAAATGTCTTACCGAAAAAAAAAAATAATAATAAAATAAAAGTGGGGTGATGATTACGTTAATCAGTTTGATTTAAGCATTCCACTTTGTATATCGGAACTTCACATTGTACCTGGTAAATGTATACAGTTATGATTTAACAAAAATTAAATGAAAAAATTATTTTGAATAGTTGATAAAAATTGTTGAGAAAGGAATTGACAATACATCTTGTATTAGTTGAAAAGATTAAACTTGGATAGGAAACACAATTCCTCTTTACCTGAATCAACACAGGGTGTCAGTAAGGATCAATTCATTTAACTCTACGTCAAATTGAAATGTTCAGGGAATTGAATGAGATTTTTCAGATTTTAGTTGAAGATAATTTTGGTGAATTTGAAAAAAAAAATTATGAATTCACAAACTTATTTTTACGACTGAGTTAGTTACTGTTACTCAAGTAGACTAGAAAAGTATAGTTAGCAGAATTGTGAACTGCCTAAGAACTTGCTAATTTGAACTATAATTCTAAACCATACACTGTTAAGTTATATGCAATGCTAACTTGAGGAACTAAAGAGCTAGACCAAGCAGAAATCTATTCTGTGGAAGGTAAAGATTCACATGGCAGGTAACCCATTTTAAGAGAATTAGCTAAACAACATTTGACCTAATATAAAAGTCTAGGGGATGAGCTCTTAATAGAATATGACAACTTCCGCTTTTCTTTGTCTATAGCCTCCTCGGCCCAACCTGCATCTTAGGAGGAGGAGGGACTGGAGGTGCCCTTTCAGAGGACTCTGACACCTGGACACTTAGGCAGCACAGTGGTGTGTTGGTCTAGTATCATGTGCCGGTAGTCAGAAGAACTGTTCATTCCCTGCAAGTCAGTGCACAATTTCATCAGGAGTGAATTGCTGAAGACTTCGAGTCATCAGGAGAGAATTTCTGAATTGGACCTAGTACTGAGATGGGAGACTACAAGACTATTCCACCTGCATTCTCTGGCAGAGATGCAGCCAGGGACCGGGTGCGCTGGCAGAGAAGGAGGACACCTTTAGAGGTGTCCAACACTCCACAGAGCCGGGGAGAATTGTGGTAGCAGGAGTGACAGCTCTACCTGTCAGAGTAACTCAGATCTGGAACTCACTGAGCACACATCACAGGTTCTCAGAATTCTCAGAAATAATTCACGGAAAAAAATTGTAGGGTTCTAAGAATCAAAAGGTGAAATTAATAAGCAAGAAAACAGCAACAAAACATGGATGTCCTCATAATGGTCCTTTCGGGTCTTTTGGGCCCCCAGCCTATCATTTAGTCATATTAAAGTATTCCATGTTCAGAATGCGATCATGGATTTCAGTAAGCGTTTACTCCATGCACAGAGTGAGTCAAACACTGGGAGATGTTCTAATTCTGCAGCCCTAAAAACTCTCTCCGACATCAAACATAAGTAGATAAGTTTATGATGTTCTTCATATCATTTATATAAATGCCATTTACAATCACACTTCTTAGTGTTGAAGCCACCACCAGCAATGCTATACTGCGTTGTTTTTATTGGATTTCTGGGAAGTCACTGCATGCCTGTATATGTAGATGCACCCTGCACAGATTCCTTTGCACCCACTGTCACAGATAACAAATGATTAGTATCGAAAAGCCTTCAAAGAATGAATATTGATAAACCAGAGATTTGAAATAAAAAACAATATCCTGTAGGATTTTTGGGAAAGGACCCTGATTTGAATAATCCATGTAGCTTATTAAAGACCTATTAAATACATCACTCTCTCTATGTATTTCCTGCTGTTTACAAAATAATGCTACTTCTTCCTTGCTCAGGGACTGAGACATCAGCATCCTAATACAGTCCTACTGAGTGCAAACACAGAATGAGAGCGGTGGACGCTGACGCGGACCTGTGAGATTGCCCAGCGCTAATAATAATGGCTTTAATGAGCCACTCGGGTGTTGCTTACACTGCAGTCACAGACTCTATGGAGTGGAGAAAGAAAACCCTTAGAACACGTGCTCCTGGAGGAATAAACTATGATTCAGTGGTTAGTTGAAAAGGAAGAAAAAAAGCTTTCTAGTGGAGTGCCAGATTACTTCGCTGAGGTTACTGCTCCAGCCTCTGTCCATGTACACAGACGTTAACGAGTGACTGTCACAGGATGAAAGGTCATGTGGGATGAGAACCCCCAAAATATCCAACCACTTGACCTCCTTCATCTCATGAAGGGAGTGAAATCCCAGGACTAGGCAGCCCCTAATTCTTCAATGAATACTGCGGTCCCCTGTTCTTTAAGGAATAGGAATTTTAAGATCTACAAGCTAATTCCATTTGTGTCCACCCTTGGCTCACATGGGAAAAGCTGAGCTAGAAAACAAGATAAAAATGAGGGTAAGAAAAGACATCTGCCTTCAGAATTTTTAGAATGTTAATGACATCAAATAGTCCTCCCTAAGTTCTGTGCTTTATAGTTTTTGTCAACGCACACATTGCATGTTCATTTTTTTTTTTTTTAAACTTAATCTGTGGGACTGAATAGGTCTTGGTCTGTTTAATCTTTTTCCTTTTTTTTTTTTTTATCAATTAGAGGAATACTTTTGGCAGTCTCTCTCATGCTTTTTCCTTCATAAGATGGACCTCCTTCCAACTCTCTTTGGAAGTGCTCTAAACTTTCTCTTTCTTCTTCCTAAATAAAATCTCTCTGTTACCCACCAAATAAAAAACAAACACACAAACAAAAAGAATACTTTTGGCAAATAAGAAAAAAATCCACCTTGCTTGAACAAAAGGTATTTTTTGCACAGGAAATCTTCAGTATGATTTGATCCAATGTTCTCATTGTCACCAAGTTCCTGATCTGTTTCTCAGTGATTTAAAATGCCTTCATCATTGTATTAGTTTCAGTCATCAGCTGGCTTCATTATGACATTGAAAAATGATTGCAGCATTTCACTTTCAAATCAAGACGCTAGACAAGAGAGCTGCTCAGGCAAACCAGGCTAAATTCTGAAGCGCACACTGTTGAGACCTGATTAACCTCTGGCCCACCCCTTAATGTAACCTTTGGAGTAGAATGATCTAGTTCTTTTAGTTTAGTTCAAATCCTCACTTTTGATCTGTGGCTGAATGCTGAGTCCCCAGCATGACTTTGCAAGTAAAAATGGGAGCCGTGCAAAAGTGGAAGATGGAAGCTGAGGAGGGAATCAGAAGTGCTCTGCCCACTTCATTTGCTTTTAGAAGCTGTGTATCATTCTTCAAAATCATTCACCTGTGCATGGCCTTACCTTCAACATGTAGGTACCACAATTAACTGGTCAAACCAACGATCTGTTCCACCACCCTGTTTCTTTTTCTCCATACACCAAGCCATGAGCTAACCTACCTTCAATACATTTCATAAATCTTTCACCAAAGGAAATTATTTAAACTATTTTCCTTTTGCAAAGTGACTTTGCTATTCAGCTCTCAAACTCTGAAATCATAGTATGTTCCTATCAGAACCATTATCTTCCCTTATTGGAATTTCCTATTGCCTTCTGCTCTTCTTTCATCAATGTGTTATGGTGTCAAGCAAATTTTAGGAACATTTTAAAGATGTTTTTAAAAGCAAAAATTCATACTCTTTATTTATTTATTTTTTTTTCTGATTCTCCTTAGTCTTACAAGATATTTTCTTTCAACCTCTGGAATTAATGTTATTTTCCTATTACTGTCCACTTTTCATATTTGAGGAAATATTATTTCAGTATTTTATTTTACTTATTCCAGCAAAATTGACCACGTCCGTGCCCCACATATTCTACGAGGATTAATTCCTGCTGTTGTGGAAATACTGACTAATTTTATCACTGACCCAAAACTTGGCAGGTTAGAATTTAAGTAGTGATGATGGGGTATTAATGGAGCTTGTGAATATTTATTATTGAAAGATCCAAGGTGGCTTAGCCACATGGAACATATTGTTCCTGTGCTGTTCTGTGGCATATGGAGGGTTCAAATTTGCATTTTAACCTAGTCACATATCAAATATTAATACAATCAGAGGGGTCTTAATATTTTGAGAGTACTGTGACTTTTTAAATTATATATATGAATAATGAACTTGGCTAAGTTACAAAACTTAAATAGAATCAGAGCTTTGGATGTTTTTGTTTCTCTAGAAGCTCTGCCTTTGTGCCTGTCTTGAATGTAATTAATGTTCTTCTAATCAAAAATGTGCCTTACATGAGGGAGAAAAAAGTAGTACCAGAGTACTAGTTTTCATCAAAATCATTGTCACTTATATTGAAAAGTGATGTAACTGAATTTAATTCAAAATGTTTTCTTAATATTTAGCATTGAATATCTAGCAGTTTATAAACACATACCATGTATTATCTTACAAGGGTATATGTGAATCCTAGTAAATGTGGAATGTAAAGGTCTCAGCAAAATAACTAAGAAAATGCTATGAAAGTTATGTTAACTAGTGTGATGAAAATGTGTCAAACGATCTATGAACCAAGTGTATGGTGCCCCATGATCATATTAATGTACACAGCTATGATTTAATAAAAATAAAAAAAGGAAAAAAAATAAAATAAAATGTTGATGTGAACTTATGTGGGAGAACTGTCATAGAAATATTTCCTTTGGGTATTGGAAATTCTATAAATAGCATGTGAAGTATCTTACATTCACTCTTACCATTACATTTTTCACAGATTCTATATTAAAACAATTGATGAGCAATGTGTCCTATTAAGGAGTGTCAGAATTCTATTGAAGCGAGAGGTTTCTTGAAGACTAATATTGATCCCCACTTGACATGGTTTACAGCTTATTTTTTACACTCAAGAGAGACATCAAGGAAAAAATGGCATCTAACGCAGATTAGAACCACGTTGCATATTCTACAGGAATAAAGAAAATTGTAAGTGTATTTTGGTGCTGTATATAGAAAATATACTGGATTTCTCTTTTATTTCAGTCTTTCTTTGAATTATCAGAATAAACAAATCAAAGAAAAATATCTTGGTGTCTCTATCTGGTATCGTTTGAATGGGATGTGATCAATATTAGATCCCAGAATATATCTCCATCATGTTTAACATAACAAAACAAACATGATTCAAAAACCATTCTGAATATAACAGCAAAACCTTCTTATATGCATAGTTGTGTAACTCCGAATAGGAAACTTTCTTCAATTGGTGACAATTTTGTGAATAGTAACATGGTTAAAACAACGTAACCACATAGATGGCATTTGATTTCCTCATTAACCAGTGTGTAAAGAAAATATGGGACTTGAAAATTAAAAAAAAAAAAATCAAATAATGCTAATAGAAAACAACCACAACCAAGTCTAGAACCAGTTAGATGGGAGCTTAGTGAAAATGAACTTAGGAGGAAGTTCACTGGCCAATTGAATGAACATTTTACATAACCTCACTGGAATCAATTTCCTCCTCTATTAAAGGACTGTTACGATAGCATAAATTTCATAGAAATGTGTTTGAGTATATGAAAATACTCAAAGCATTAGCTGGTATTTTTGTTCATGGGGGAAAGAAGGAAGTTTCAGTTGGGCTTAGTAGTCTTTTTTTGTTGACATAGTAGTTACACTAGAATTCAACTATTTTCTAATTAGAACCTGAAAAAAGCATAGCTTTATTTTATTATTTTGTGTTATCTCATTGATGACAATAGTAAAGTATTGCTCAAATCTGAATAAATAAGAGGAGCCAACTGACTCAAGTTGATTTTTATTTCCTATCTGAAATATTATGAATGGTATATGATATACACTCGAAATCAAATTACGAAAATATAGTTCTTTTTGTATGATCTTCTTTTCCCCTTAGGCTATATTGAACTTTCCTGCTATTATGAAAATATTTCAGTAATGATAGGCTAACTGCTTGATCAATATATTGAATATTACTTTTGAAATGCCAAATAATCACATTCTAAGATACAGCATTAGGCCCAAGAAAACAAATACAGTAGTCGGGCTATTATTCCAAGATCACCCTGGATATGGAGTGTGGCAGTATGTAGGAAACCTGTAGAGAATTTGGAATATAGACTCAAAATATATTGGATAAAAAATGAATTTCAGTTTTAGTTAAGAATCTTAACAGCCGTTCCAATTGATTTTTATTTTTCATAAGGATTCTTACAATCCTTTTCAAAGTTAAAATTCTCCAAAACAAAACTTATTTCAGAATTTACATCCCTTATCTTCTCGTCCTGGTATTAAAATCAGGATTTACAAAGTTCTTTTGAAAAAGTTTACAGAATATTGAGAAATAAGATATACATTTATTCAAATTAATATCATTAATTCATAAATTGACTCTAAAAGGATATACAATAAAATTCTGTTTAATAAAATATAAAGGCCAAGATAGGTACAAAATCTTACTGAAAAACACCATTGGAAATCAAATACTTGTGTGTTTTTAAAATCAGAAATGAGGTATATTTTATAGTAAATCTGTCATGAGTGAGACTAGTTTTTCTTTTGTATGCTCGGTCATGCTTTTTGTATTTTTCATTTGCATGCAAGAAAAAGTATTTTAAATAAGAAATAATTTGTGGGGGCAATTACATTCTACTCACTAATTCATTCCAAATTTAAATATTTTTAAAAATTACAAATCAGACTCAAAATTTATTTTTATTATTGGATTACTTTTCTACACTCAAATACAATGAATTTTCTCCATCCAAATTCACTTAAGAAAACTGTGGCTCAGTGAGTACGGCGCCGGCCCCATATGCCGAGGGTGGCGGGTTCAAACCCAGCCCCGGCCAAACTGCAACAAAAAAATAGCCCGGCGGTGTTGTGGCGGGCACCTGTAGTCCCAGCTGCTCGGGAGGCTGAGGCAAGAGAATCGCATAAGCCCAAGAGTTAGAGGTTGCTGTGAGCCGTGTGACGCCGTGGCACTCTACCGAGGGTGGTACAGTGAGACTCTGTCTCTACAAAAAAAAAAAAAAAAAAGAAAATATTTGTAATGTATATGTCCTTCATACCATTAGAAACTCATTTTAAGAAAAGCATGAAAAAAAAAAAAACTGCTTACTTCTTTTAGTTTACTAATAGAGTTTATAATGAACCTGAGTGACTACAGATATTTCATTCGGTACTGGAAAAATAGCATAGTTTGACAAAAATAGAATGAAACTAGAAGTAAAGGTGAATGAAAAAGTAACTTATAATTTGTGAGTTTTCTTATCTGGAAAATACAGATAATGCCCTATTGACATTTCACAGAGTTGTTCTGAATATGAGTAAACAAAATATTTGTTTAGTTGTTGGAAATCACACCCAGTGCTATATCAGTAAAGATATTAAAACGTCGTTGTCTAGGATCAGTCTCGATCAGTCTGCAGAGTCACTGCATACAAAACACTCAATTTTGTGTCAGTCTCTCTATTCGTGTGACCCTGGTTGTTGACAGTGTGAATTTAACTTTCTGAATCTAGGGTTAGCCTAATATGGTCACCACTTTCAAATATCTATTACTTGCCCTCTCTATTACTTATGAAGCATTCAGCCTGAATCCATTTCAGTTCATGTTCAAGTTTGTCCTCAATTGCTTTCAGCTGCAGCAGCAGAAACTTATCTAGAAGAAAACCTGAGGGGAGTTCAGGACTGCTGCATTCTTGGCAATTTCAGGCATATCTAATTTCACATTTTAGGCATGTCTAAGAAAAAGGGGTGTCCGAGGGAGATTCACAGTACAGTATTTAATTTATCAAAGAGAGGAGATATGATCACAGCATCTTGATACTTCATTTACTAAACAAGCTGTTTCTTATTGGAGAAGTCGCTTCAGCTCTGTTCCCTAAATTTTAAAGCGTAAATGTAAATTCAACATATGCGACTTACTGTATGAAAAGTGAGAGTTGCAGTGGCCCTCACCCAGAACATCTGCTCTCCTCACCAATATCCCCACAGACGTACCCTTTAGCCTTGCTGTTTTTAGATGGTAACAGACCAGGGACGATGCTATCGGTAAAATAAACAGAACCACTCTTTTTGGGAATCCAGATCTCCCTATTCTATTCACATAATTCTTTTAAATCAATTACATTGAATGCATTTATTAAGGGTACACTTCGAGTTTAGGAATGTATTACTTGAAGATACTCAAGGTATTCTTTTATCTGACATGATTGCATTTCACTGATTCAAAAATCTGTCAGTTTAATTGAAGCTAACTTCAAACATCTGGCAAGAAGTAATATTTTTATATAATTTGCATGGTTGTGAAAAATATGTAAAAAAGCCCAAATGGAACAGGCTGTGTCATCTTTGGTCATGTTAGTGAAATATTGCCTGTGGTTATAAATTTCATATTTAAAAAATATTAATAACAATAAAAGTTGAATCTAGCAGGATATTCATTAATTGCCAAGTAAGTAATGCTATTATGGCATTTATTTAGGCAAAGCAAGCTGAGAGGTGCACCTATTTATAGTTTTTCACATGGATGTTTTGGCTAAATATGCAGGCTATCACCTTTACTTTGGTCAGGGTTTGGTACACCTTCCTATGAATAATAACAATATACGATATATGTTGAACTACATTAAACCTAGTCTAGCAGAGACTAAATCATACCTGGCGGTGGGGAATTTTGAGCACCTTAGGCAAATTAGCTACCAGGTTCAGGATTAATTTATTCATTAAATTTACATGCAAAATATATTGGAAAATGGATTCATTTACTTGTATAATTGGGGCCTCAAGCTCAAGTTTTTCATTAACTATTCAGATAATTTAGGCCTTTTTTCCCTTTTTTTACCCTTGAATTATCTTGATAATTGCTGCTGCTTCACTTGATTGTACACTGGGGGAAAACAGACTAGAAAAATCTTTTATAGTCTGCTGTATATTTTTCCTACCACAATTTTTGCTTAAAATATCTTTTTTGTGTCCTAACTGTGATATTGAATGAATGATAATTAGTTACCTGTTCTCTTCCAAAGCAAGTTTTGATACTTGATGGTGTAGGGAGATTACCTGTACCCATCTATTGCATTTTTACTGTATACAGTATATGTTTGTGTATAAAGACATGTGTTCATAGGTAAAAATCATATTACATCTATGTATGTATTTATATTTGTGTATACACACACACACACACACACACACACACACACACACACATATATATATATTACCAGTTGGAAGAATTTAATCTCTATTGGACTGACAATCCCTCTGATGTCCCTATTCAGCATATTATTAGCTAGTCATAGAATCATCACAACACGCATTGCACTGTTCACTCTGTGTAAGTGTTTGGCTGTTGGGGGAGTGACACTGTAATGTATGCAAACACGTTGGTGAGAAGCTGATGACAAGGCAATTTATATGCTTGGCTCTTGTTTGAGGAACTAAATATCATGACACTAGCAAGGTCTCTCACAACCTCTTCAGGGAGGCCATGGGTGGATCTGGCTGTGTGAAGTGACCAGCAATACGTGTATGTGCCTTGGCTTCTCCCTTCCTCATTCTCTCAGCTATCTGAAACTACTCCCAGATTTCCAGAAAGACCTGCTTTCTCTCAGGCTCTGGGACCTTGCATCTGATACCTGCTCTTCCTGGAATGTCTTTGCCTCCCTTTCTCTGTTCTCCTGGTTATCTTCTATGTGGCTTTCTCTTTACACCACCAAGATCTTTTCATGTTTTCACAATTGTCTGGTATTTCTCCTTACAGATTCCAATTGCTGTCACTTCCACTAAAGTTTTGCCCTCAATACCATCTTCTCTTTCTTCTCTCCTCCTGTCACCACTTACTAGATGCTTTGCTCTCTTTTCAGACTGAATCAACATTATAGCTTCTGTCCTCCTCACTTACAGGGGTTCTTTTTTTGTTCTTCCTCTCCCATCCATCCTCAAGATGGCAATGTGGACCAGCACTGACCAGTAGGACACTCCGTATTGATGTAGCCATTCTACTTATGCACTGTCCAGAGTATGGCATTAACTGTATGCGGTTATTGTGAACTTGAATTGTGGCTAGTGCAACTGAGGGAATGTGTTTGTAGTTTTATTTAATTTTAGTCAATCAATATTTAAAATAGCCATAGTGGCAGATGGCTATTATATAAGGCAGTGTAGTTCTGGAACATGCCTTCACTATTAATTGCACACAATGCAAGATCAGTCTTGGTCCATCATGTCCAACTCCCACAATCTAATATTTTTACTTAAGTATTTGTTCAGGCTTCAAGTATTCTAGTTCTTTAATCTCATTTGCTTCATAGCCTTACTTCTCTCCTTACCTACTTTGCAATTCTTCACCTGTTACCATAATCACTGTCTTGTCCCGTTTGTGTGTGTGTATTATACTTATGCTTAACTGGCAAAACTACAACCCCTAACCTAACTTATTGCAAATTTCACACCAGAAAAAAGACTATTAAATAGCCTGGAAGAAAAAACAAAACAGAATAAAACACAGATTGCTGTACTCTGTCTCTGCAGTGTGCTGAACTCTTTCATTTCAAATTTGAGATCATGTGGGAAGCAGAGGCAGGTGGACTGCTTGAGCTCACAGGTTTGAGATCAGCCAAGGCAGAGGAAGATCTCATCTCTAAAAACTAGCTGGGCGTTGTGGCGGGCACCTGTAGTCCCAGCTACTTGGGAAGCCGAGGAAAGGGAATCCCTTGAGCCCAAGAGACTTAGGTTGTTGTGGCCTATGATGCCACAGCACTCCATTGGGGGCAACAAAGTGAAACTTTGTCTCCAAAATAAATAAATAAAATAATAATAATAAATAAATATTGCTCTACATTTTCAAAAATGTTGTATTATATTTTCTGATTTTTCATGGTCCTACCCAAGATGATCACTTTTTATCATATGTTTTCTCAAACACCAACATTGTCTCTTTCACCCTTGATAACACCTAATGATATTATCTGATATTTCACTTAAGGAAATCAGATAAGACTACTTCATCAACTTACAGCAAAATTGACCTCCTACCTACCTTTGTTCCCACAATCTTGTTGGGATTTTCCCTCAATAATGAGTTACAAACTTAAACATTTTGTATTCTTTCTCCCTCTTACTAACTGTCCTATGTCTGAGTCCTTCTTATCAATCAAGTTTGTGTTCAAAGACATCTCCTCCGTGAGGCCTTCTTTACCAGATAACAGATCTCTTCCCTCTACTGAAGCCTCCACTATCCACCCCACGCATCCTGTTTGTTTGTCCTCATAGTACAATCATGGTCTGAGATTGTCTTGTCTATTGATTTCCTTGTAAGGTGTCTGCCTCCCCCTCAGAAGTAAATAAAGCTCCATTTCATATGAGCATCAGGTGTCTTAGCTACTTTCTCTTCAGCAGGTAGAATAAGCCTGGAATATTGTAGGGATATTTCAGGGCCTTAAAAATTGTTATTGAATGGGTCAAATAAATGAAGATAGGAAATAATAACATTGACCTTTTCAACTCTGCCAAGCTATCATGTCCTCTTGATTTTTTCTCTCCTACTCCCAGTCCTGAAAGAAAGTGTCCATCCCTTGTCTTCTCATAGTAACCTATAGCGTCTATTAATGCTTAAACATCGGTTTTCTTAACTCTTCCCTAGACTGTCAACTTTGGAGGAAATATATGAATAGCATTATTCTTCTCTTTGTCACGTCCAAAAAATAGTGGCTCATAGTAACCATCTAGGGGCACATTCGTCATGAAGCATCTTGATTTTGGAGGTCCTCAAGGGGAAGTTCCATTGTCTTTCTCTCTCTAATGTCCTCTGCCTATTGATTTATCCACACTGGTGACTTTATTGGCATTGTACACAGAGGATTTTAATTTTCTATCTGTAGCATAGATGTCTCCTCTGACCTTCCTTCCTACTGCTTTTCTAACACCCCCTCACCAACATAGTCCTCCTCCTGAGTTCCTTCCAGCGGCAAATGATACCATCACACACTGAGCATGTCAGCAATCGGATGTTATTACTGACCCTTCTCTCTTTCTTTCCACATCCAGGGTTTATCAAGTCTTGACAATTCTACCATCAAGAGATGTTGCAGAACTTGTCACTTCTCTCTGTCCCCACTGCTACGTCTCTTGTCCTATTATTCATGTCCTGGAATTCTGAAATAACCCAATTAGCCACAAGTAGATTCTAAAACTGTTCTCCTCCAATCTATTCTCTACACCACTGCTCGTCATCTTTTTAAAAACTGGAATTTGATTAAATCCCTCTATTGCTTTACTCCTTACTATTCCTTAGAGAACATATGTATTAAATAGCCATGCAGTGAAAGCAACCTGTCTCTCTAGGATGGAATCACATCACTTGCCTACATTTTTGCTACCTCCTCCCCAGTAGTTTCCTGGATACCTCTGTTCTTTGCACCCACTGATGCTTCCACTTGGAGGCTATCTTTATTGCTGATGTAGTGAATGATAACCTTTTATAGACTTTTCTGGTTTTAGGACAAAATGTTACTTAATGATGAACAAAAAGTATATTCTTTATAAAGAACATAAATTCTAACCCTCCCTGTATTCTCTTCTAGCTCCCTGTCTGTATGAATTCCTGAATGAATCAGAACTACTATGGTGGACTGAAAATGAAAGACTACAATGATAATTTCCCTGTACATTAATTTTTGATTTATTTCTCATGTACTCTTGTAACTGTATCCCAGAAATTCTATGAAAATAAACTTTATTTTATTATACTCATGAAATTAGTATGTTAGTTAGGCAATCTAGACATCATCATTCACTCTACAGAGATGAAGAAACGGAGACTCAGATTGTTGGCAGAGTTGTACTTGAAACCAGGTGTTCCGACAACAACCCCCATGGTATCTCTTAGGTCAGGGCAGCCATGTTTGTTGGTATAATACTAATTTGTATCTGAGTATATGCATTTTTGGTCAGACCTCAAAGTAGAATATAAAAGTAACATATCTTGGACTATGTAGTATTACGTCATTCAGGGAATTTTTTTGTTGTTGTTGCAGCTTAATGGCCTGGTTTTATGTAACCTGACCATCATGTTCTTGGTGATTGTTCCTACCTTTTATTAAAGAGGAGAAAATACTTCTTTTTAGGATTCTGGCTTCACGCTGTTGCAAGAGCAAATTATTCTATGCTTACACTTTATAGCATAATAATAAACATTTTTCAAAGAAGAACATACATCTTATATTCAATGAAGAGTATTGTTTTCTTAGAAAATTATGAACAGAAGGATTTTAAAACAATTTTGTTGCACTCGATTCATGAACAAATTCTCTCCTCATTGTAGATGGCGCCGTCTTTGCCCCATTATTAGATGAAATAAACCCAAGGACAAAGGAAATCAAGAGGTAATCCTTTTGGCAATCTTGTCATGCAGTTTCTGCAAAACATTCCCTGCAGTGCAGGATTGTTCAAAGTTTCCCATGCCGAGTCTTGCTCACTGCGTGAAAAAACTAGCTGCCTCTTGCTGAGAAAGATTTTATGAAAAAGAAAAGCAACCGAGTGCCTTGCTCCAAGTCTTGGCAGACCATGAGTCCATCTCTCAGGGATTCCTGTATTCACTTCACATCTTGTATCTTGATTGGTTGAAACTACTTAGTTTTCCGAAGAGACATCTCATCTCATGTTGCCTTTATTTTTTTTTTTTAAATAAGGATGATCTCTTATATCAAACTGTTGCTTTTAACACTTTTCTTTTCTCTACCTATATCTATATTTTCTTAATCCCATTAGTTCTTGGTGTCAAATCTGTAGCATTACAAAACAACAAAAATGTATCAGTCATGTGATATCTATAATGCACACGAAACACAAATACTAAAGAGAGTGCAAGAAAGTTCCATGCTAGGAAACTTCCAAACTCACTAACAGTGTATCAGAATAGCACATTTAGGAGAGAAATACTTGGACTTGATTGGAAAGTGACTGATTTTTTTTTTAGCTATAGTTTCACTCTGTTGCCCCAGACTAGAGCTCCAGAGACATGATAGGTGACAGCAACCTCAGACTCCTCAGCTCAAACAATCATCAGTCTCAGCCTCCCAAATAGCTGGTACTACAAGCTCCCACCAAGATGCCTGGCTATTTTTTCTATTTTTAGTAGAAAAGGAGTCTCACTCTTGCTCAGGCTGGTCTGGAATTTCTGAGCTCAAACAATCCTTTGTCTCTTAGACTGCTGAGATCACAGGCGTGAGCCACCACACCCAATAGGGAGAGTGACTCTTTTCCACTGTTGAGCACTTTGGGAATGTGAAAATGTAGATTAACATAGACAGTATGAAGCCGAAAAGAAGACAACGTTAGAAGAGGATGCAGCCAAAAGGAAGACAAAAAATGTTGCTATATAAGTGTGAAACTGCAATGTATAGTATATTATAGTTGACTGGCTATCTATTACTCATTTGTCATCTTTCCATATACTTCAAACACATCTTTATCAGTTAGACATATTAATGTAAGTAGGACGAAGAAGATATATATTAGAAATCCACAGATGTTAAGCTTACTTTAATATATGGCTGATTTTAATGATACATTATGTGGACAAAAGCATTTCACAAAACATAACACAGAATAAAAATTATTTTTGGAGTAATCTTTACAAAGAATTTCTTTCCACATGCTCTTTCCACATCAAGAACTTATAATAGTAGAAAAATGTACAATTTTATAAATGTAGAATTCTAAAGTTGTTCTAAACATTATCTTTTTCCTTCTTTTTCAGAAAATAGAGCATAGAGTGATAAAAGTTTCCCAAAGACAGTATGTCAGAGATATTGAATCATATTAAGCTAATGCTTTCTATATTCTATTCTATCAAAATTTCTATCATATTTTATTTATTTGATTTCCATATTTAGTATATAAAATTCCAAAAATATCATGAGGTCAGGTGGAAAGCATAAAAAATTAAAACAATAACAAAAGTTAATATAATCTTCAAATTTAAATTTTAATTATAGGATTTTAAATTTTGTGGTTGAAATTATCTATCACATAGATGGTTACTAAAAAATAAATATTTCTTAAAGTCCCCAAAAGGTAAAGAATTATTTAACTAAGAACTCAGAAAAAATAGTTATTTAACTATTAACTAAGAACTAAGAAAAAATTATCATCTTGACCTTCTAATTTATTCAAATTTAGGCTAGAAGTATTGAAGTAAATTGCAAATTAAAACAAATGTTGAGATGAAAATTATGTTAAATGTATGGCAGGCATATTATATTTTGGAACCTTTTAAGAAGAACAAGTGTGCTACAAATATTGTGGGATAAACAAATTTAGCAAAATCTCAGATATATTATAGCTTCTAGAAACTTTTAAAGTCATTCAATATTTTGACTATATTTCCTACAACAAAGTGTAGTATAGGGAAAAAATTAGTCCAAGATAAAAATACCTTGTTTCCACAAAAATACAGCTTCTTTTCTGTTTGCTCTTAATTGATTTTTTCTTTAAACAAACATTTGTATTTTGGAATATTTTAGATATATACAATAGCTGCAAAGATAGCACAATTTTTTTATATGCCCATTAACCAGTTTTCCCCTAACATTAGCATTTTATATACCATGGCACATTGGTCAAAACAAAGAAATTAACATTGGTAGATTACTATTAACAGTCAATTTCATCAGTTTTTCCATGAATGTCATTGTTTTTATAGAGAATCCCATTCAGGATAGCACATTGTAATATGTTGTCGTGGTTCCTCAGTCTTGTCTGTGACAATTCCTCTGTCTTCGGTTTTAAATATAACCCTGACAACTTGGAAGGGAAGTAGTCAGGCATGATGTAGAGTAGCCCTGAATTTTAATTTGTCTGATATTTTTCTTATGCTTAGCTTGCAGTTACAGGTTTTGGAGAAACCACAGAGGTGAGGAGGGCTCTTACTATATCATTTCAGGATTGCATGGTATAAACATCACATATTCCTGATGATGATAACGTTGATGAAATTAACATCTGCCTAGTGTTTCCACTGCAAAGTAAGTTTCTCTTCCATATTTTATTCTTAGGAAGTGAGTTACTATTCTAGTTCACACCAAGGAAAGGAGAATCAAGATCCCCCTTCTGAAAGGAAGAGTGCCCATGGAGATTACTTGGAATTCTTCTGAAAGGAAGATTCATCCCCATTTTATTTTGTAAACTGAGATTCAACAATGGTTCAATTGTATATGATTCTAATTCTAATTCATGATTCTAATGTTCTACTTTTAAATCTATCTGGCTCATTCACAATGCTTTCTTTGATAATCCTGAATGAAAGTTTGGGAATAAAGGAAATGGTTAATATTGTTTTTAAAATTTGTTTTCATATGCGGTCTAATAGACTCAAATACCAGGACCACCCTTTTATTTCTTCAATGGGAAGTTGTGGTAGGAAGAATTTTTATGTCTCTTGGTGGACCTATCAAACGATCACTTTTAATCTTAAGAAGCTGAATAAGGTATATCAGTTTAAGATACAGACCTACTGACTAAGAAATAGAGATTTGACAGCTAAAAATATTTTGAGATGCAACTATACATAACTGTTTCTTTTTGCATGTAGACAGATGGAATATAATGGATTAAAATTGCAACTACATTCCACAATCAGGGAACATATTTTCTAAAAGCCTCAGATTCACAGGATTTGAATTAATGTTTTGGGACACCCAAATAGCTTGTTCATTGTGACCTCCATGGGCAACAAAGGACATCCAGAGATGATACATCCAGCACACATATTTGTCTTTGGCCATTAAGTGCCTTATAAGTGAGTAACAAAACTTTAAAATAAATACAGAATTTTATAGGAAGTCAATGAAGAGATTTTCATATAAAGAATAATATGTTCAAACAGATGCTTATCCATAAGGATGTGGCTGGCTATAGTCAAAAGAGAACATGTCTTAGAAAAAGCCAGGCTCTACTATCCTGAAAGTGGAAAACCTACATGATGTCAACTTTATAAAATATATTTCTAATATCACATAGAATATACCATATCATAAGAAAAGTTTCCCTTGATGAGATAGTGGATTAGGAAATATTTTGTAAATGGTAAAATTCTCTCAAATGTTAGTAATGTTTATTTGTGTTGTTACATAACAATTCTCAATTGACTGCTTAGAAAAAACTTCAGTTTGATGACAATGTATACACAATAACACGGGTAGCACTGACCTCTGACTTTATCTGCAAGTGAAATAGTTGGCTTTGAAATATTTCCCATGTTTTCCTCCCTCTTTCTTAAGTTCTGTCTAGATGGTGATTCAGGGTTGCCCCGTTCAGAGATGGACAATGACCCCCCATTTTGTAGGTCTGAGCAAGCAGACCTTTGTCAAACCTCTCCAGAGTCAGAGGTAAACAGCCTCATCTCATCTGGTATCTCATCTGGGCGGTCCCTCCTGGGGGGCAGAGCGTTCACCATGCTGCTGCACGCATGGGCAGGGGCTGTAACCACCGATTGATCGCTATTTACACTCATTTGCTAATTGTTTTGTCTGTGTGCCTCTGCCCTATTGGGACTTGTTCACATGCATTCCCCAGACCCCTCTGCTGGCAGGAAGTACGTGAACCTCTGCACAAAAGGCTCATGAGGCTTCCCACTTGGGTTCCCCCACCTCCCTGGCTGGAGGTTCTGTTGATCCTCTTTCCCTTAACTATTTCTTTCTCCGTCACTATCACAGGTCAGTAGTTTCATCCTTTGAATCCTGAGATCAAGGACTGGTATTAAGAGAAATTCTGGCAACAATGGGACTATCATTTTCCAACAATTAACATGTCCTTGGTTCATCTCACTTTGACCAACTACATGTACAATTCAGCAGGGCCGTGCCAGTTCCCCTGTGGCCTGTGCTGTGCTTTCGACGAGGACTAACACGTTGAAAGCAAAGTAGGAAGTCCTTGCACAATAGGGCTCCTCTGAGCCCACCCAAACGTGCATAACCTCACCTTGAAGTAGGAAGGGAAAGAGGCCTGCAGATGACATGAAGAGACTGACTCCAGCTCCGTAATTCTGTCTGTGAGTGTCTCACCCACTGCTGCTCTCCATTCTCGCTGCTGCTCCAGGGCAGGCATCACCAGCATTCCCTGCTCCCGTGTCCACCTGTTCCCCAGGTCCCTTTGTCTATACAGTGTCTCCTGCACATCTATTCTCTAAACCTCTGCAAGACTGATTTCTCTGAAATGTCATACAGCAGCTGCATCTCCTTGTCAAAGTCCTGTGAGATTTTCCTTTATCTCTCATAAGAAAACCCGAATTGATTACCTTGGCCCATGAAGACTTACGTACATCATGACTTGGACTTTACTGCCCTCCACACACTCTCCTGATGTGGCCTCTCTGCCCTTCCCCTGCCCTGCCTCCACTTTGCAGTTTTCAGGTCTCTGATCCTTCATCCTCTGCCTCACTGCCTTTTGTGCACTTCCTCCTTCATTCTTACCCAGCAACATTCCTATCCATTTCGTGGGTAAGATTTTCCCGCACCTGACAATCTTTTGCATCCCTGGAGTTACAATGGCTGCTCTGTGCATATCTCATGACCGGTATTTGTACTTTTTTCTATCCATTCTCTCATCTGTCTTCTCCACCAGACTGAAGACTTCTTACCCTGGGCCTACAAAGTTAATATTCTCAGTATGTAATACAATGGCCAAAATACTGCAGGCATTCATTAAACATTTGCCAAATACACGTTGAAGCTATGTTTGCAAGCATATTGCCAGTCAAATCATGTATCTCCATCAGAGAAGTGCAGTTGCAAAAGAGAACATTTCCAACTGCTCTCAGATTGTATACATTCCTTCTATTTAATAAACTATTTAGATTTATAAAATCAAAAATTACACTGTCTACATTTGGAAAAACTATAAGTCGGAATCTATAAATATTTCCATCAGGATTTCCTTTTCCATTTCTTTATAAAGTTCCACAACCTTTTATCAAAATTAATTTTTATGTCTACACTTTATCTTATCCTGAGAATCTAATCAAATTTCACTGAATTTTTTATTAATAGCTTTGAGTGATGATGCAAACATATGAAAATAACTGAAAAGATTTCTAATTGGGGTCTCTTGATATAGATAATTCAAGGTGGCTTAACAAAGAACAGCATGTCCACATAAATTCAGTGTAATAGACATTAAATAAGTAGGCAAATGTAACAGTAAAGTTGCTTTGTTTGTGATAGAGTGAACGTACAAATCACAGCTAGTCTGAGCAGTACTCCTAGGTGTGGAAGAATAAGAAGACTCCACAGAAGGGAGAACAGTGATTGAACAATTACTGTGGTATTGTTGGGGAAACCTATTTTATATAAGTCAAGATTACAATAATTGAGGATCTTTAGAACTCAGGGCTAAATCAGTAAATGGCACTTTTTACTAAATCTCTACCTTTAGTAGCTCTTCCAGGGTTGAGAAGGCTGCTCCCACCTGGGCATCATTGGAGCGGTTCACCTCCCACTAAAAAGACCTGCAGGCTACTTACAGAGAAAATTATCTCTAGCTGTCATAGCGCTAAATTTGAATCACAATAGTTTAATAACCACTAACATGAATTTAGTACTAATAATATGACAAGTATCATCTTACAGAACTATTAATACCTTCAAAGAGAAGTGAAGTCATATTTTACATAAATACACAATTACAGAGGTGTGATCACGTGTTCCAGGTAACATAGTTAAAAATTGGTAGGGCATGAATTCAAATCTTGTCCTTTTGGCTTCATAGCTCGAGATCTTATCCAAGAAAAATAATACATTTTATCTTCAGAGGAATAAAAAACATGGTGCATGATACCCTTTGCATATATCTGTGCGCATATCGTGACTGGGTATTTGTATTAAAAAAAGAACTACTTTCCTCATTCATTTGATTTTGTAAATGTACATTTCTTTCTAAATAAAATAGCTGTCTTTACTTTGAAAGAGGGACATAGGTGGAGGAAAGTTCATTTTCCACTAAGGAAATATTTTATTCTGATGAGACTTTTCATGGTAATTTTGCCATTGACAAGTAATGGGAAGGTAAAGTAATTAAAGCTGCCAAAATGTACCCTAATTGTAAGAATGTAGCAATTTTATCACTTTATTTCACCGTGAGTTTTATATATACTTTTTAAACAAGCATTTTTTGGGGGGAATATATGTTTATTTTTTAAGGCATCGTGATTGATAGAAATTACTGCAGAATCACAATAAACCAAATTAGAACTTGTAGCCCAAACAGCAGGTACAGCTAAAACAAACAAAAAACTCAGCAAAACAAACAAAACTGGAGTCTCACAAATAGTGTATTTCCTTGGTGGATTCATATTTCCTAGTTTATATTAATTTTGATTTTTTGAAAAATAATACACTTTATCCTGAGCTGTTGTTAACCTTTGTTACTAAATAAGTACGTTTCTCTTGTTTCAGCAATTCTCCTTTGAAATTACACAATGTCTATTAACTTAAAAAGTAATTTTCACAGACTATTCAAGAAGTAGAAAGTTGCTATAGTATCTAAGACATATTTCTCTGGAGCACAAAGGAGTGTAGAAAACATTTCTAGGCTTTCTAGGCTTGTGAAAACCAAAGCAAATTATTATAACAACATTTCTGATCTCGTGAAAAACATTTTTTAAGTCAAATGTAATTGCTGTGTTTTCAGGAAGGCAGAGTTCTCAGTGTACAAAACTCCTATCCTTATGCTAGGAGCCTCTATTTTACATCAAGATTAAATTTCATGGCTGAAACAAAAAACAGACTATTTCAAATATTCTTATAGAAATACCACATTTCAGTAAGTTAGTTGGTTCAAATAGTCTGAGTATGTAGAGCATAAAGTTCTTGTTCTATCTAACTACTTTAAAGAACATATTATTGCAATAAAGTACCAGGTCTAAATCTCAAAATATTAAGGTTTACTCGAATGTTAAAAACAGGAAAAGGACAAAAATATCTAAATGAATATAATGAAAAGAAAAAAATCTAAGCAAATACCCAAAATTGCTTTTGTCTTGGTCTGAACTTGTTTATTATTTAATCAAATTAATTTATTTCTTTCCATTTATTATTTAAATTTGTATTTATAAGGTTCTTTAGCCAAATCCCTCAAATTAATGTATCCTATGTGTAGCAAATAAAGGAGAAAAATACATACAAAGGTGTTATTCTACCTGTGACTGGGTCTAGAAGAAAAGAAATATATTTACTATGAGATTTCATAAGTTCCCTCTTGCTCTCACACAAAATGGGGGTTTAACATTAGCATTAACAAAAACTGGTCTCCCAAAAGCTAAGTCATTATAGGATTCCTATAGATAAAATTCAAACAATCAAAATAGTAAAATCCAAGTTACAAAACACACAAAATAAGTCTCTATCCATAAACAAAAGTTAAGAAACAAGAAAGAGAAGGTTGGGGACCCAAATGAATTCAGATATTGGAATTGCAGATAAAGACTACATATTAAGTATATTTATAATAGTAAAGGAAGGAAAATACATTAGAGAATAAGAAACATGCCAATATTTTTTAAAACAGCTAGATTAGTGAAGGAAATAAATAGAAAAATAAATACTATTAGTAGAATTCATAGACTTATATTAAGTGCTATTAACATTAAATGGCCTAAATTTAAAAATAATTATTATTACTGTCATCCACATGATTAGGTAAATAATAAGTTAGATGCAGATGAAAACATAATTAATAAATTGAATTTCTGAAAAATGCCTATAATAAAGGCTGAGGCAAAGACAGAAAAAAAGAGAGCTACATAGATTTGACAGAAGGGCAAATATATGCATAAATGGAGTCCCAAAAGAAAAAGGTATGGAGAATAACAAAAAACATGCTTTATAAATTTGTATAGAGAATTTCCTAGATCTATTCAAATAATGATTTTATAGTCTCAGTAAAAATAAAAATCCCCAAACAATGTAAATTACAAGAAGTCTGTCCTGGTAATTATTATAATAATGCTGTGAAATAACAAGAGAAGGAAAGAGAAACATTGATTACTTAAAATGAGATTACAATTAGATAAATGCTAGATGCCTCAACAGCAAAAATATAACCTGAGAGATAAAAATATGTTCAATGTAAGAAAATACAAGTTTAAATTAGAATTGCATCCCTAGTAAAATAACTTGAAACAGTAGGTGAAATGCAGTTAAACAAACAAAGGTTGAGTTTACCAATGATGGATTTTCACTTACAATTCTACAGAATGCAGCTTAAAAAGAATGAACTTGAACCTGAAGAAAGGACAAAAGTCTGAAATGATATAAAACTAATAAAGTATGCATAATGTAGACACTAATTGTCTCCATCAAAAAGTAGATAAAAAATCTTATAGCATTCTTCAAAGGAAAAAAAAGGCATAACAACCAAGACATAGCATCACACTTTATATTAGTGACACATTATTTTTTAAAATATATTAACTAAAGTCCAGCTATAATAATTGAGGTTTTTGCCAGTCACTAGGTATATTTTTCTTATTTGCTGTCTTTTCTCACATATGGAAAATAAATGTCAGCTCATTTTGGGGGGCATATCATTAATATCAACCTTCTCCTTATAATATCCTTTATATGCACTATAATTGTATCATGCCTTAGAGACATTAATAATAACATCTTTACCTTCATGACTTTCTTTCCTAATACAGAACCACAGTATTTTAAATGCAATTCTATATGAAAATCTCTGAGAAGGAACATTTTTTGGTAGTTTTGATGCGAGTTTGATTTTACCATTAAAAAAAAAAAACGTAGTGTTCCTATGTAATTAAGTACAGAAACCTTAACAAAGAATTAAGTTTCTCCATGGGGAGCAGAAATGAAAAGACCTGGGCTGTACACACAACTAAGTCCAGATTCAAATCCCTCTGAAACCCTGAGCATTTGCTTTACCAGATTATTTCTAGTGCTCTGGCTGCCTTCTACCTCGTAATTGTGTTATTTGTCCTCCTGAGTTCTGGTCTCTCTGAGGCTACCTCTGACCTCGTATTTGTGTCATTTTTCCTCCTGAGTTCTAGTCTCTCTTGTTCATTTTTGTACTTTCCATTATCAATGGCTTCAGACTTGTAAATTTTTGCATAAATTATTTCAACTATTTTATTAGATGTTAAACTATTATCTGTCAGCTACAAATTCCCCCTTTTATAACCAGCTTAGTGATTTGGGGGCTGGGACACTGAAAACTATGTTCTCATTTGTCACCTGATTTCTTGTTAAGTGTTGCCAATAGGGGCCCTTGGGAAGCCTGGAGGGGACAAAACAGAAATAAGGACTTTGCTCCTGTCTGTGCCTTTGCTGTTCTTCACTGCGTCACATCAGCAGTGGCTCATATCACTGCACCAGCAGGTAGTTTCAGTTCTGTTTCTCTTTTAGCACTTCCATAACCAGCAATGTTCATCATAGAAAAAAGAAATGAAAAGAAGCCACATACAGGATGGGTAAATATATCCTGGTCAATTGAAATGCAACAGTGAGAAGAAATGAATGAAAGTAACATGTATGAACTTGCACAAATCTCCAAGACAGGAAGTTGGAAGGCAAGACAATGGACTATGTACAGAATGATTCCATTTAAATAATTTTCAAAATGTGCATATGTTTTGGAAACTATAAAGACAGCAAGATACTGATCTCTTCAAAAATTAATGATTCTCTGCAGAGGAATGAAGATGTAATTGGGGTGCAAGATCTCCTGGACACTGACATTAGCAGTACCTGTGTGATTGTTGTTTAAACTTTATGTGGGTTATGTCTTAGACAGTTTTGTGCCTGAGCTATTTATTCATAATAAAAATAAGTAAAACAAAATTTCAAAGCATAATTAATAGGGCCTTGGTAAGATAATGTGGTGTGCATATAAATATAAAGAAAGTAACGTTTCAGAATTTAAAATGTATCAATGAGATTTTCAGAAAGGAAAAAGAAAGAAAAGAAAGAAAGAAGGAAAGGGAATGAGGGGAAAAAATAAGGAAGAAAGTAAGGAAGGGCGGGGGGAAGAAAGTAAAAGGTAAGAAAAGAGAAAAAAGGAACAATAGTTCTACACTTTCATAAGTTCAAAGAAGAGAGAAAATTCTTTTCAACAATTGGGCTTGTGATTATAGAACTGTAAAATGAACTGAACAATGAAAGTCATGATTGTTCTGTGAAAGCACCAAAAGTATATGTTTTTCTCACAATAAAAAAAGGATAACCGAGAAAAAATATCAGTATCATTCAGCTGATGATAGTGTTTGAACAATGACCATACTACTTAGCTCTTACTCAATTTAACCATTGTTACAAATGTGTTTGTTCAGGTGGACAACTGCAGTTTCACGTAGGTTGGCAGATCATTTCTTAATATTCTTTAATAGTCCTGACTTACGGTTATTAGCTATTGTTTGTTATTTAAACTGAATAAAATATTAAATTTATTTATTAAATATTAAATTTGATACACATTATTAAATTAATAAAATCATATCTCTTTAAACTCTTGTTAACTCAAATTTATCTTCTCCATCAGACTCTTTCATTATTCATGTATCTGTTCTCTCTCCTTTTTCTCTCCAGCACTTATTACCTGTTTCGGAAGGTATAGAAGAGTTTGGACAATTGTTATACAAATTATAAGGCATGGAAAATCAACCTTACATCAGTGGAAACGTTTCTCTAAACCCATAGAGAGTCATGTTGTGTATACGCACACTCCTTCACCTCCACCCTCCCTACATTCGAAAAAGAAATGTGGGATTTTTTTTGCTTGAAACTATATTTCTTTTGTGGTTAGAGGAGAGGAAGCTGATAAACGGCTGGTCGTCATTATCTGTGGACTCCCTATTTACGAATTTGTCTACTAGCTATAATTGAGTCACAACCTCAAGATAAATACTCAAAGCTCTTTTGAATTTATCTGTGGACTTGCACAAAGCAGGGCAAATTCAAACCATTCAAAATGCATGTTCACAGGTGAGAACAAGGTGACACTCTGCTTTCTGCTTTCATATTTGACTGTCATGCCGTAAGCAAGTATCCTTTTCTTGGTCTGTGTAGTACCACTTATTTTTTCGTATGCGTTTTTTCCTGATGATTTTGCTCTTTTTTTTTATTTCTTTGCTTATTTTTTATTTTTATTTCTTTGCTTTTTTTTTTTTCCTTTATTTTGTCAAGACAGAATCCCACCCTCTGCCCTGAGCAAAGTGCAATGGCATCAAAGCTCACTGCAACCTTGGCCTCCGGAAGCCGCTGGGATTACAGGCGCTCACCGCAGCACCTGGCAGGGTTTTTACTTTTTTTTTTAGGAGTCGGGTTCTCACTCTCTCTCAGGCAAGTCTCAAACTCCTGAGTTCAAGCAATTCTCCCTCTTCAGCCTCCCATGGTGCTGGGATTATAGGCATGAGCCACCATGCCCGCAGTGATTTTGGATTTTGCTCTTTAAAATAGCTCACATACATGATATGTCTTTAAACCACACACATAAACAAGGTTATGCATTGATCAATTGATGGAAATACTGTGACCAGAGGGTCACAGGAAGCTAACCTTGTATATAACCTATGAACAATAGTTCACTATTTACTAATTGAATGTTCTCACAGTCTTTATAGAGCATAACTACGGTGAATGGTAAGAAGTGACTGTAAACTAAAAAATAAACGACTAAAGAATCACGTATATAACCGTGAATATAGGAATTCAAAGAAATCATGAAAATATCACATTTGTATACAGGACTAAACTTGTTGTTTACAACTATATATAAAAACGAATAAGCTTACCAACCCCCTTTTTCCCCTTCTTGAATTTGTTTTTCTCTCCCCCTCGCAGGCTACCAGGTAGGGGTATATGGCACACCTCCTGGGTGGAAGACGAAACCACAACTTGGACTTTACCTCACCAATGCAAACCATGTAACCTAATTGTATGTACCCTCATATTAATCCAAAATTAAAAAAAAACTAATAAACTAAGCTAAACAAACATATAAGATAATTTAAAAAATTGGAGATGGTGAGAAGACATGAACAACAGATCTATAGACATTAATTTTCTAATACATACTTTTACTATTTCATGAAAAATTAAATGCTATTGATAGTCTTATTATGCCTCTGTATTGAATTATTATTCAATAATACAAAATCAAAATCATATTTACATGGGCTTTTATAACTTGTCTTAATTATAGTCTGACAGTCATAAATGACTGGGTTGTACATTCTAAAAGGGATTTAAGAGTATATCCTGAATTACATATGGCTATTAATTTATGTTTGAATTGCTTACATTCACTACTCTATTCTTCTTAGGGTAGTTCAGCAACAAGTATGCATTCTTAAGAACACCCATGTGTCGTAGTCCCCCCATTATTTGCAAAGGATACAATTCACGCCCTCAGTGAAAACCTGAAACTATCGTTAGCATTGACCAGTTGATGGAAATACCATACATACATACACACCTAACATCATGTTAATTTATAAATTTATACATACATACACACCTATGATCATGCTAATTTATAAATTAGGAACAGTAAGAGATTAACAACAATAACAAATATTAAAATAGAACAATTAAAAATAAACTACAATGAAAGGTATAAGAAGCTGGTTTCTCTTTCTGTGTTTCTGCCTCTCAGAGGATCATATCGAATCTCACTTACTATATCCACTCTTCTCGTGATGATGCCGGTGATGAAATGTTTGTGTGCTGAGATGAAGAGAGGTGAATGGTGAATGACCTAGGCCTGGTGACAGAGCATTAGGCTTCTACAGACCTCATGAGAATGCATCAAGAGGATTATCTACTTTGGGCGATCCAGGGTCACAGAGCTGTGATGAGGTTGAAGGTTGTACATCAGGAGCAGACCATGCCTGTGACTAACGGAATGGGAGGAAGGGCAGTTGGATACATTGGACCAAGGTTAACAGAATAGGGTGGTACAGGATTTCAACATGCATTCAGAATGGCCCAATTTAAAATACAAGAATTGTTTATTCATAGAATTTTCCGTTTAATATTTTCATCCCAGTTGACCACAGGTCACTGAAACTTTGAGAAGCAAAACTACAACTGAGGGAGATGACTGTTCTAACTAAGTAGCTTATTCACTTAAAAATAAATTTCCATTAAAATCTCCTTCAAAGAAGAAAATTTCTGAGTGTAGTTAAGATAGTGTTTAATTTTCCAAAATTTGCTTTTCAACATGGCTTTTGTAGGAAAATGACCTAATAATTCAAGTTTGACTTGAGTTTTTTGGGCACTTTTAATGTCTCCTTAAAGGATGACATTTGTTCAACCAAATCTAATTTATTTAACTAGATCTCTGAATATAATAGGAGGTGCAGATTATTCCACTCTCCTTGAACTGATAGTTTTAGCTAAAACATAAATGAGCAAAATGAAAGGCCAGTCAATTACTCCTGTTCTATTTTAGTCTTAATTTTGTCCTTCTCCAGAGATCTTCCTAGACTTACGTATTATTTCCTGTAAGACAGTTTCTAATAGGAAGCGTATAGATCAACAACACGCACCTGTGCTCTAATTAAATATTCGGAATATAAATGAAATCATTTTTCCTTAGTTAGAACTTAGGGCCTTTGTTGAATGGTATACCTACTTGAGTGGTCTGTCTTGGGTTTGATTTAATATAGGTTTACTGCATTTTTAAACTTTGTATAACTTTTATTGCTAGATACTTATAAAATCCTCTTGTAAAAACTTATTTCTCTTTGGCTTACTCATATTGATGGGAATGATACTTTGGTGTTGTTGGTATTTAGAGTGGTAAAAACACACTTCATCACCACAGTATTTAATGTTTTGACCTTGTCACAATCAAAATGCTGAATAACCATTACATTATTCACCTTAACCCGTTTTCTGGAACTAATCCATGAGCAATTGTGGGACGGCTGCAGCAACGTTAGCTGAGGTTTTCTTTTCTTTTTTTTTATAAATTTTGAGTATCTGAGTAACTCTGGCATACGTGCTCATTATGGAGAGAGAGAGAGAGAGAGAAGACCAAAATCTTGCAAGCTCTAAAATTTAGTAATAGTTACGTCAATGTGCTAGAAACAAAGTTGACTATAGAGAACCTTATTAGCAAGCATCAGCTCCGGTGTTGTGAGTTACATCCCCTAACGTGATATAATTGATGATCTGTATTCTAAATAAACACTCAGAATTCTAGAAAACTGAGGCATTTTGCTGTAATGATTTTTGTCTCTCAAAGGTGTGAAATTATATTTTAACTATTTTCAGATGAGCATATACCTTGAACATAACGTGTCATTTTTCAGAACTCTGAATTCCCATCAGGCGTGAGCAGAAGGTATGGGGGAAAATCTCAGATCAGGCAAATGAAAGGAGAATCACAGAAGGGGAACAGAAATTCAAAACATTTTAGAAGGGCAAAAACTGTTCCCAAAAAATGAAAACAGTCCAGCCTGAAACAAAATGAGACTAAGAAGAGTGAACTAAATAAAAAGTAGCCAAAAATAATTTCTCATGTAAGTTTTCTTTTATACTTCCTTACATTCTCTTGGATTATTAATACCGATCTGCATTCCTGCATACCCAGGAGAAAACTAATTTAATAATACATTGTTGGCTAGTTACCTTTTCTGTCCAGGACATAACTTTTCTCCCTTGAGAGCTGAACAACGTCATTACTAAATTCATCAGCAACGCCATCTCTCACTGATGCTCTTAAGACATTTCTGTTTTACTGACATCTTCCAAGGTTATTTGACCATAGCTATTCACAACAGCAACAATATCACCTTCCTTCTTCCCAAAATTCCCCTCAATTATTCTTCTTGGGCCTTTCTTTACAGCCAAACTTCTAGGGTGATCTTGAGCACATTATTTTACTATTTGCACTTAAAATAGTTTTCTCATTTTTAGGAACTTACACTTTGCCCTGAGCCCCCATCAGCATTCTCCTTCTGTCCTTCAGGGACAGCCGAGATGCTAATCCACAGGCTGCTTTCCGATCTGTAGCCGTCCTGACCTGTACACTCCCTCTTCTCTTGAAATTCTTCCTTTGGCTTCTGGAACACAATTTTCCCTTATTTTTTTCTTGCTTTTTTTTTTTTTCATTTGTTTGTTTTGTTTTTATTTTTTCCCCTAGTATACTCAATCTATGCCAAACCACTTAGAATTCTAAATGAATTATGCTCTCTCTTTCCTTTGGGTAGGTTAAGTGTTGCATGCCAACCCATTTTCTGTATTCGGTTGTCCTTTATCCAGTTGCAAAGATATGACTGCGCCAGCTACTTCTGTTCTTTTCTTGAGAACACATACAACATTTGGCTACTCTCCAAATAACAGTGATCATGGGGAAAATATGAGAGGCTGTCAGAGTCCTCCCTGTCTACGGTCTTTGTCAGTTTTTACTGTTCCTGACACACCGTCCAAAGAACATCACAAGCCTGGTGAGGGGTAATCATGAGGGTTGCCATCACCTTAAAAAAATGCACAAATTCTCTATTACTTTAGATCCTTCCAAACCCATTTTTGTCATGCTATCATTTTTACCTTGCCCCAAGACCCTGCCTAGAGATAAGGGACAAGGCATACAGGTTCTCCTGAGGGCCCTTTTATCTAGAGTTCTTTCTTACTCCCTATAATTTCCCTCTATTTCTCCAATCCAGGGACTCTTTATTTTCACTGGCCCTTATATTGTCTTATATAACCCCAGTACTGTTCACTAGTTCTGCTGTCAGACCATTTCCTTTACACCTTAGATGAAGGGGAAATGAACTTGATTAATTAAATGAACATGAGGGCTGGGAGGCAAAAGCATTTCTACAGTGCCAACACAAGAGTTAATATATTACTTTGGAAAGTGAAGTGGAAATAGTATGTGTAGATTAATATTTTTGTATATTACTGTCTGGGTTTTAAATACTATTAAATATTTTAATATAGCAAATACATAATAATAATTTGACTCTCTACAGGTATTTATGCACATCTTTTCTCCTTTGGATGGGATTTTAGAGATGGGACTGTAGCTATATTTCTTTTTATCTTTTTTCATGCTGTACTTAATTTCTCTGGTCACATATTTTTGTATTTTTCTCTCCCTTTTACAGCAAACAAATAGCATGTAATTATTTGTAAAAAGCATTGGAAAACACATTGACTATTTTTTTTTAATTTTAATGGGGTGGTAGATGAAAAACATCAAAACTAGATGTTTTTCAACCTTAAAAGGAAAACATCAATAAACGAGACACTTTTAAATAAATAAAAATTTCTTAGTATTTCATAAACAGTACATTATAAAAATACAAAAAAATTACAATTTGGTCATACCCAGTGAGGTAGTGTTGTCATTATAGCTAAAAAAAAAAAAAAAACATGAACCATGGCAGAAGCAATAGAAGATATGGCCATATCTTTTAGGAACTATCTCCTCTGCCTAGAGTCTAGTGTATGGTATTGTAAAATTCTGGTATTGAAGTCTCTCTGGCCTCGCAACATCGATTTTCTCAGGCTGCCCACTCTTTCAGCAAAACCCCATCTTTCTCCTGTCAATAGGCTCTTCAGGCTGTTCCTTTTATCTGGTTCCTTTACCTAAGGTTATTAGGGATCCTTGCTTATAATAAAATATTTCAGCAAATTTCAAATGTTCAAAATGTCATGGTGAATGTTTATTTTGTGTGATTTTTTTCCTATGTGAAAATTTTCTGATGATAGGTCTTTGAGCTAACTAAAACAAACTTTCTGTTTTTCAGTTGCAGGGTTGCTTAAGAAAACAAATGCTCCTTTCACAGGCTAATTAAATACTAACCTTCTAGATAAGGGAGGTCTGGACAGAGAGGGCGTCTTAGACAGGACCCCGGAGGGGCTGGTTTTCAGTCATATTGTGCAATCAGAAGGATTTTTCTCCTGGTTTGTGCTTCCCACCCCCTCTCACTGCCTCCTGCCCCTTCCCACGTTTCTGACACTAATGTAGATTTGATTGAAGATGATGAATGGTCCAGAAGATACAGCAACATGAATCACTTGAGGAACATAGAAGACAGACTCTACTTAGTTCAATTCTTTACATAAAATGTATTTTATTGATTTACCAGTGTCTGTTATGAAATTATTTTTCTATGTCTACAATCTTGCTCTGAAAAAGAGAAAATTACTTCCCATAGGGGGAAAAAAAGTAATAGATGCACATAATGTAATACATTAAAGGTGAAAATTAAAGGTGGTGCAGAAACAAATATCTAAAAGGAACTCTGCTCTACTTAGAGGATATAAGGGCCAGAAAGAAAATTCATTTGTGAAATAAGAAAATAGATTAACAGTGTCACAGAATCTATAGTCCTATAGTTTAATAGGACATAAAATGGGCCGCACCCACATGGTGCTTATAGGTGAGCACAGACTTTGTGACATTCCCATTGCTCACGGAAAAGCAGTGATCTCTCTTTTTGCCAGGTCAGTCTTGGTAGTAAGGAGAGGAGAGTCTTCCCATGTTTGTGGAGATTGTTAGGCCTTGCTCAGATGCTGAAGGAGATTGCAAATATGAAAGCCAAAAAGAAATCAGCAGAAAATGCTGAAATGTTTGACTGTGATTTATCCTCCTTAAGGAAGGATGGGGAATTACGCCAAAATATTGTGGTCTAATGATGCAGTGCTTTGCGGATCATTTGGGAAATACCCTTTAATAAATTATCAACCCGGTTGTGGATGGGGATAGAGACAAGTTTTGTCTGCTTCACTGAGTCGAATGCAAAGGCAAGTGAGGAGAAAATTATTCCTTCCATTTTTAATTTCTGTTATATGAGACCTAGTCAAAACTTGATTCTACTCAAAATAATCCATTGGGTCTGACATGCCTCTCACTTGGTATTAGCTGAGTAACGTCTAGTTCACAAACATGGAGATGAAAGTCAATAAACAAGGAGCTTTCCCAGAATATGTGGCTGTGCTCGAGAGACTATTTCTTTTATGTAGAGGGCACGGAGACCCAGTGGAAAGCAATCTGTAACCTGGAAATTATTTTCCTATTCTTTCACAATATCTATATCTGAAAGAAAATTCCTGATAACAAAGTATAATATGAAATTAAAATATATTACAGTGAAGTTTTTAAGGGTATGGGCCTTTCTATCAAACAAAGCTAAGTACAAATTTTATATTTGCCATTTACCAGTTGATGAACTTGGGCAAACTGTGGACCTAATCTGTCCTCAAGTTTTCACTAGTCTTCTAGGAATAATACAAATGCAGTTTTAAGGAAATAAAATGGGAGAATGTATGTTAAAAAAATAAAGGAATCTACACTTAATCAGATTCTGAAAGGTTATTTTATCCACTTCACCCTTCAAAAATATTTATTGAACACTTGTGGTATACTAGCCAATGTTTCCAAAGATACCCGTATTGATGTGAGGAAGCCTGATGAAAAGAAATGCAATAAACACACAAATATGTAATGAATCCAAGAAACTGTGGTCTATGGTGAGAAATACAAAATGCTAAATGACAGTGATTGATCGCCTGGAGAAAATTCTTTTATTTTTAAAATTAATTAATTTATTTACTTTTATAGTGTTTGACCTTTTATAACTGGCTTATTTCATCTGGCATAATGTTTTCAAGGTTTATCCAAGTTGTAAAAGCTGTCATAATTTTCTACTTTTTTTATTTTTCGGTGTTACTGAGGTATTAATTTAAAACCAGAAATTGTGTAAACATGTTTTTAAGGTGTACCTTATGATATACCTGTGCATTGTGAAATGATTGCCACAATTGGGATAATTAACCTATCCATCACCTCAAACAGTTACCTTTTTATGATGACACTATTTAAATCTACTCTCGTGGCAAATTTCAAATTGACAATACATCATTACATAGTTTTATTAACCATAGTACCGTGATGTAGAATAGGTCTCCAGGATTCATTCATCTTATACTGAATAACTGCAAATTGGAGCCTTCTACCACCTCTGCCTGGTTTATGTCATTCAGCATGATGTCCTCTAGGTTTAGACATATTGTTACCAGGGCATAATTTCCTTCTGTTTTTAAAGGCTGAATTACTCTGCTGTACGTGTGCACACACACTTATGTACACACTCAGAGATCACAATTTCTTTGCCCATTAACCCATTGATTTAATGGACCTTGAGGTGTTTCCACACCTTGGCTAGTGTGAATATGCTGAAATAAATGCAGGAGTGTAGATTTCTTCTCATAACAGGTATTCAATTTATTTTGCATGTATACCCAGAAGTGAGATTGCTGTCTGATATTGTAGTTCTAGTGTTCATTTTTGGAGAAGCCTCCATATAGCTTTATATAAAGGCTGTACCAATGTACATTTCTACCAACAATGTACAAGAGGTCTCCTTTTTCTACATCTTTACCACAGTGTACTGTTTTTTGACTTTTTTATAATAGGCATCCTACTGGGTATGAGGTCATTACTCAAAAGATTTTGATTTTCATTTCCCCAATGATCAGTGGTGTTAACGTATTTTCACGTATGCATTGATCATTATATATCTTCTTTGAACTATTCAGGTCCTTTGCCTCTTTTTAAATTGGGCAGGGATTATTATGATTATCACTATTTGCTATTAAATTATAGAAGTTCATATTATGGTATGGATATTAACGCCTTGTCTGTTTTCTATGGCTTATAAAAGAATACATGAAACTGGGTAATTTATGAGGAGAATGAGTTTATTTCTTATAGTTAGCGAGGGTGACGGATACAAGGTAGAGGGGCCATATCTGGTGAATGCCCTCTCCTTGGTAAGGACTCTATGTGGAGAGGCACAGAGAGAGTGCAGAGTATACTAACTCAGGTCTCTATTCTTCTTATTAAAAAGCCACCAGTCCTACTCTCATGAAAAGACATTAATCCATGAAGTCATTAACTCATCAATTCATGAATATAGATTTCAATTTCCTCCCAAAGTCCTCATCTATTAATCCTGCCACATCTGGGATTAAATTTCAGCATGAGCTTTGGAGGAGACTAATATTCAAATCTCAGCATCTCTTATTGAATATATGCTTTGCAAATATTTTTTCACATTCCATAGGTCATCTTTCCATTTTGTTTTTTGTTTGTTTGCTGTGCATGGTTGTTTGCCCCTTTTTCTGCTTTGTTGTCTGTGTTTGCTTCTTTTTTCGCCATATGTTTGGCATCAAATGGAAAAATCATTGCGAAGACCAAAACCTTTGTCAAAAAGCTTTTCCCCTATTCCTTATTCTAAGGTGTTTTATAATTTCTGGTTTATATTTAAATCACTAATAGATTTTCAGTTGATTTTTTAGCATAGTCCATAATAAGAATCCATGGTCTTTTTTTAATAGGTGGATCTACATTTTTTTTCCAAACCATTTATTGAAGATAATTTAACCCACTTACATTTAGAGTAATTATTCGTTGGTGAAAACTTACTATTGCCATTTAATTAATTGGTTTCTTGCTATTTGAAAATAAATCTTCTGCTCTTTTCTTTCTCTCTCACAATCTTCCTTGTGATTTGATGCTTTTCTGTAATGTTTTTTTTCCAGGGTCTTTTCTCTTACACTGCTGTTGTCCACGGTAGGTTTTCACTTTCTGGTTACCATGAAGTTTCCATAGAATACATTATAACAATCTATTTTAAGCTGATTTGGAAAAAAACAAACAAAAAAAAAACTTACCCTGATTAAATAAAGTAAATCACATTTTACTGCTCCTGCTCACATTTTGTGTTTTTGATGTCAGAATTTGTAACTTTTTTATTGTACATACATTAACAAATTATTCCATCTATAGCTGTTTTTCATAATTTTGTTTGTTAACCTACATGCTTTTAGGGTTATATGCAATTTGCACCCCACCATAACAGTATTGGGGAATTCTGAATTGGACTGTATACCTACTTTTACAATATATTTTTTATTAGTTTATATGTTTTCATGCTGCTAATTGTATTCTTTAATTTTACTTTCAAGTAATATGTTTAGCATTTCTTTTAAGTCAGATCTACTGAATATGATCTCCCATCACTTTTATTATTCTGGGAAAGTCTTTATCCCTCTTTCATTTTTGAAGTACTGATTTTCCACAAATGTATTCTTTGCTATTTTTTTTTTCTTTCAACTCTTTGACTACATCATCTCACTTGCTCCTGGACTGCAAAGTTTTCTGCTAAGAAATTCTATCGTAGCTTTTGTATTTGAATTTCTTTTTCTTGTGCTTTCAAAATTCTCTTTCTTCCTGTTTTTTTGACAACTTGATTATAACATATCTTGATCAAATTTTCTATGATTTGAACAAAATTAAAGACCTTTCATCTTTGTGTGCCTGAGTGTCCATATCCTTGTCATATTTGTGTAGTTTTTACTCATTATTTTTTTTCCTTTCTTCTTTTTTTTTGGAGGGGACAGAGAGGGCATAGTCTCATTCTTTTGTCCTTGCCAGAGTGCTCTGGTGTCAGCTCATAGCAACTTCAAACACTTGGGCTCAAGTGATACTCTTGCCTCAGCCTCCCAAGTAGCTGGGACTACAGGTGCCCGCCATAACATCTGGCTAGTTTTTCTAATTTTAGAAGAGAAGATGTTTTGCTCTTGCTCAGGCTGATCTCAAATTCTGAAGTAGGTGATCCACCCTCCTGGGCTTCACAGAGTGCTAGGATTATAGATGTGAGCAACCTTGATGGGCATGTTATTCTTTCCTTAAGTAAGCTTTCTGACTCTTTTTTCCTCTGTTATCCTTCTTATAATACTACAGCAAGAAAGTTAGTTTTCTTGATGGTGCCCCATAAATACCATAGACTTTCTTCATTTCTTTTTATTCCTTTTTTTAATTTTAGAAAATAATCTGCAAATTTTTATCTTACAGATTATTTCTTCTGTGTGATAAATCTGCTGCTGAGAGTCTACTTTGTTTTTTTATTTTATTCATTGTATTCTTCATCTGCAGTTTTTTTTTTGGGGGGGATAGTTTTATGATTTCTATCTCTTTATTGAGGTTTGTTTTTTTTTTTTACAATTTCTCTTATTGAAGTTTTCATTTTGTGCATTTTTTCTGATATCTGTGTTCTCTTGCAGCTGACTTAGTTTTATTAAAATAATTATTCTGAATTATTTGTTTGACACACTATAGATCTCTACTTCTTTGGTGGTAGTTATTATAAAATTACTATTCCTTTGGTGGTGTCATTTTTCTTGATTATTTTTATGTTTCTTGTTGCCTTGCATTTGTGTTTATGCATTCAGAGGTCTAGTTACCTCTTCTGTACATTACAAACTATTATTGGTGAAGAAAGATCCTCACCTACAGATTTGTGTGAGAGTGGTAACTGGGTTGGGTTCAGCTATTTGGCTCCAGTGCTGATATGGCAACATAGACTCTATAGAGCACCATTAGTAGAGGTCAGTGTCAGTGAAGAGGACACAGGGTCTTTTGCAGCCAAGCCTTTAGTGTCTGTAGAAGAAGTGAGGACTGCTGAGGTCTTTGGGGGCAAAGGTTACTGTATTTCTTCTTTTTTCTTTCTGTTTTATTGGGGAAGACTTGGCCTAGAATATTCCTTTTGGTGCTGAGCCTGGCTTATAGGTATATTTGCAGTGGCACTGGCATGCATATCTGATGTGCAATGCCCCATTGCTTTCTGTGTGTCTGCAGAGCATGGTCTGGAGTTTGGGCATACACAAAGCAGTTACAGCTCTTGCATTGGGGGTGAATATGGCATTGAGGAGATGGCAACTCTGGACTTGGTGCAACATAACAGCAGCTCCTTGGATGTGGAAAGGCACAGCATAATTTTCTTCTCTGGGAAATCTAAGGCAGAAATGGTTGTTGATTTCTCAATGGAGAAAGCTGCAGATACCTGCTATGAAGTAGCCTTCTGGTAATCATGCTAACAGCACTAAAGGACCACTGGGTGGAATCCACAACTGCTCCAGGGATATTGAGGTTCTCAGTGGCAAAGGCTGTCACATCCTCCACAGAGAAGTCCAAAGGGAAAAACAATAGTGGCACCCATTGTTTGGCTGATAATGACCGTCCCCATCCTTCTTTTTCATAACTATCTGTAGATAAGTCAGGTATGCCAGTCTCCCTAGGGATTCTGCTTGCTTGCTCTTTCTTTTGCTCCACTGTGTTGCTGGGGGTTCTTAATTGGACTCTTGAGCCCTCTTCATGCCATTTTCATCGAAGTGCTAAGTCATTGTTTTTTGTAGGAGAACAAAGGCTAGTATCTTTTACTCTGTCATCTTGCCAATATCATTCTCTGATTTTTATTTTTAGAAGAGGTAATTAAGAAAAATTTTATGCAAGCAAGATATTTGACCATATACCTAATATATGTGAAGGAAAGAGATCTGTGTTATGGAGATCAGTAAATGTAATTATTCTGAGATAGAAATGTTGCACTCAGGTGACCCTTTTTACTGATATATTCTCTTTATTGATGGGCAAACAAAGCTATATATATGCATCTAAACATATGCTATTCCTTTGGTACAAAACAGTCTTCCTAGTCACATTGCCATTTTGTCTAGTTAACGTCTTTTAATTTTTAAAATCAGAGTCAAATCCTTCCTTCTCCACCCTTATCCCCTACGTTAGGTCAGGTTCTCCTATACATATTCTCACATCACAATATACATTTCCTCTTTAGTACTGCTGCCATTTCTCACACTTGTAATTTTACATTCATTTTTTAGTTTATTTGAATAAATGTGGCTTCTGGCAATAAACTCTAAATTACAGGAGAAAAGGATGCATGTCAATTTTTGACTATCACTATAACTCAGTGCCCAAAATATTGCTGAGAACAGAATACATTTTCAATAAATATTTATTGAATACATGTATAAAGGAATGAGTACATAAATAAGCAGAAATAAGCATTTGGAAACTGGGATGCAATTTTATGTGAAATGTGAAGTAGTAACTCATTAGGAAAAATAAAATAAAAGGCAATGAGTTATTTATTTCTTCTATATAACAAAAAGCCTTCACTGATTTGCATACCTTACTTCAATTATCTATATCTCTAGTATGATCTATAGTCAAAAACTAAATGAAGGGCTCAGAAGAAATATATCTCCAGAAAATAGCATAAAAAAACAGATGCCTTTTGGATGATAGCTTATTAAGAAACCATGTTCGAATACTTAAAACAGAAGATTCATCGTCCTAGAATCATTTCTTTGTATAAAAGGAGTAATTAATGTTAAGAATTTTCAACATGGTAAGTTCTCATTTAACTACACCCACCTCTCTTGACCTATTGAGAAAAAAATTAAATCTCTACATTAAAAAGAAAAAAGAGAGAGAGAAATTTAGTATTTTAAATTTTAAAACAGTAGATCCATAGAACATTTATGTCCTGGGGGAATTATTTAAGTCACCTCCAAGTGACTAATAAAAGAGAAGAAGAGGCTTGGTGCCCATACCTCAGTGGTTAGGGCACCAACCACATGTGCATGGGACTGGTGGGTTGGAACTCAGCCCAGGCCTGCTAAACAAAACCAAAAACAACAGCCAGGAGTTGTGGCAGGCACCTGTCATCCCAGCTACTAGGGATGCTGAAGCAAGAGAATCACTTGAGCCCAAGAATTTGAGGCTGCTGTGAGCTATGACACTACAACACTCTACAGAGTGTGACAAAGTCAGACTCCGTCTCAATTAAAAAAAGAGAGAGATAGGAAGAGAGAGAAACCCATTTATTTTATTTAGCCATTGGCAGATAAATCACACGGAATCGGTCCTATTACATCTTAATGTGTTTCTTTGGCAAAACAAATTGTATTGATCCATAAGTAACTTCCTTTTAAAACTGTAGACATTTCATGGATCACTGGAAACTTATTAAATGAACTAATTTAATTCTCTTACATGGTACTTCTCCAGTAGAGCTATTTAAATTGTATTTTCTGAACATTGGACAGATGTAGTCAAGGAATTTAATAGGGGGCATACTATGCAGGGAAAGCATCTATTATGGAGTTTAAAAGTCTAAGTATTAAATTTTTCCTTGCTCGTTTTCTGTAAGTATGACTTTGTCTAAATAAATTAATCTTTGTAAATTGTAATTTCCTCTATTTAAAATTGCTATACCACTTTTCATGCCTTTCTAAATATATTTACAGGAAACAAATATAGTTTTTTTTAAATGTGCATGTATTTTTTTAAATCTGAACACATCAGAAAATGAAGCTTTTTCCTCTCATTCTCAAAACTCTTTAGTTTTAGCCTAGTTATTCTCCTAAAATAAATAAAACATTAAACCACTGGTTGAAAGGATAACTTGACCAAAAACTCATTCATTCTTTAATAGTGAGGATAAAGAGAAAACAGGAGCAGCACTAGGCAGAAAAAGCAGGTGTATGTACTCACGTATCCCCACCACAGGAAGGACAGGAAGAGAGAGAACCAGGAGGAAGTTGTGGCTCTCAAGTCTTTTGTGTGTGTGTGTGTGTGTGTGTGTGTGACAAAGTCTCACTTTTTTGCCCTCAGTATAGTGCGGTGACATCATAGCTCACAGCAACATCAAACTTTTGGGCTCAAGTGATCCTCCTGCCTCAGTTTTTCGTTTTTATTAGGGAAGGGGTCTCACTCTCGCTTAGGCTGGTCTTGAACTCCTGAGCTCAAGCTATCCGCCCACCTCAGCCTCCCAGAGTGTAGGATTACAGGCGTGAACCAGCACAATTCTCTCCACACCTGACTTTGTTCCTTCAGGCTTCTTTCTGAGACAGGAACTGATGATCAGTCCCTACAAGACTGTATTATTTCCCCCAGTCAGTCCAAACACCATCTAAAAAGTATTTTAGGAAAAGAAAATTATTCATCTGATCCAGGTGCAAATTTACTTTCCAACCAGACAGTTTAGATGGGGAGGCAGAAAATTTATGAGAAGGCATGTCTCTGTCAGACCGCTTTTTAAGGGGCACTAATCGTTTTCTTTCAATGCTTATGCTACAGAAACTTAGAAAATAGATAAAGCAAGGAGAGAATTTTACTCTCGATGTGAGGATGGAGAAAACATTTAAGGAAAGCCAGATTTCTCTTTAGTGGGAAAGCAGAAAAGGGAAGTATAAGAACAGCCACACCATATTAATTCTGTCCTGTAGTTTTGTAATTGGTTAAGGAAGGACACAAATGGAAAGCAGAACATGAGCAAATACATGAAGAAAATGACCCAAATTGCTCAACTGTTAACTGTTGAGACATATTTAGTTTTGCAGTATAGCTTGAAGTCTGGTAAAGTAAAGCCTTTTGGATTGTTCTTACATGATCTATGAAAAATGACATTGAAACTTCAATGGGGCTTGTATTGTTTCCTGCCATTTCCTTAGTAACAGTCTCTAAAAGGGTAACTCAATCTATTTCAAATTTATTGTATCATATTTTACATAAGAATACTGTAAAAATATTTTCAAATGGTTTCCTAAATTTATTATCACATGCCTTTCATCTCTCAAAAGGGGATGTGAAGTTCGTCTAGTAGGACTTTGGGGGTAATTATTGTTTTAAAAAATCAAAAATCAAATATCACATAGAATTAATTATATGAACACTAAAGTAATTATATTTTGGGAGATGTTATCTAGCAATGGAATGAACAATTGAATGAGTCCAATTAATTAGTATTTATTGAATGTATTGAATGTATATAATTATAAGGGGTCTGTACTCATTGCTAACAAAGCCAAAAATGAGTAAAAAAGTCTCCTTCCTTCAAGAATTAGCATTTAGTTTAAGAATGCATGGAAGTAGGGAACAAATGAGAAAATCAAATAAACTACCATAACAGACAACTCAGGTATTGTCATTTTATCCAGCTACCATTTGAAATTGATTTTATAAGAGACATTATTTCAAAGGCATTATATTAGAATGTACATGTTTTACATGAACCTTCTGTTTAAGTGCATTAATGAGATGATATCTTTTTTTCTTTCCCCCTTTTGGTCATAAGGCAAGGAAAAGAAGCCCACCTTTAATTAGCAAAACAAATGCTAGGAACTCAGGAGCTCTAATTTGACACCAATGCAATTCTTGCCAAAGACTCATCATTTGAGAGATTCAATATTTAAGAGAGGCTGTCTTCTGAACAGGTTAATTCACTCTTCCTCCAGATTCTCTAAGCTCTACCTGTTTCAAGTAAGGTTTTGAGAACATATTTGGACTTCGTTATCTCAGCACCCTCTAGAAAGGTGGTCACTGAATTACCTTTAATGTCGGAGCTGCACCTTTTGCGCCTGACCAATGTCCCCGTGTCAGGAGATTGCATGACGACCTTACCCATTATGTTCTTCAATGTCCCTAATGTAGAAACCACGTTAAACTCCCATTCAATTTTGAGCCAAGAAAATGTTTGTGTGTGTAGGCAACCTTGGGAGAAACACATTTTTCCTTTTTGTCTTGGCTGCCAAGATGAACAGCTGTAAATTTAGTGTTTATCTTCCGTGATGGACTCATCACAGGTACCTGATAACAGAAATGTTACTATTCCCTTAAAGAGCCTATTTTCTTGGTGGGCCCTGGAAGGAATGTTCTTCAAAGTTGCTTTGTACTGTGTTGAAGCTAATTCAAATGCTTTATAAAGAACACCAAAATAGAAATACAAAATAATGAAATACACAGGATAATGCATAATCATGCTATCCATGGAATAATGCATTAAATGTCAGTAAAGACTAATCTTAATTTTAACAAAATGAAGGTAGTGACTTCATTTTATATATTTCCTTCATTATGACAAGAAGGAATTTCCATGTGAATTGGTTTCCTCAACAGCCTTCTTTTTTTAAGAAAAATATTGATTAATTCAAATGCCTTTACAGCTCCATTTATGTATTTCTAAGTATATTTTGAGCAGTTACCATGTTTTAGTGCATATACTAGACATTGCTTATAATATGAATACTCATATTAAATCTAGAGAGATAAAAATAGAATCATAATATTAATTTGAGTGGAAATGACAATATTGCCATCTTCAGCAATAGATCATAATTTCTCAGAAAAAAATACTATTCAAATGGTAGCTGAACAATAATCCAACTAGTTATTACTAGAAGGTAAGTATATAAAATTTGGGGTTATTGTGTAATAATAATGTCTTGATTACTGGTTATAATTTTGAAAAAAAATGCTTTACTACAGAATATAGGAAGGCATTAAAATATTTTCATTTGGTTTTTTGTTTGTCTACTTGTTTTGAAATAACAGCACCTTGTGATAAACCAGAATAAATCTCATTCTGGTCTTTCTTTAGGTGGTAAAAGAATAAATAAGGGAAACATTTTTTTTTTTGCAGTTTTTGGCCAGGGCTGGTTTTGAACCTGCCACCTCTGGTATATGGGGCTGGTGCTCTAGTCCTTGAGCCACAGGCGCCACCCCAGGGAAACAATTTCTTAATGTACTCTCTGCATTTTAATGGCTATACAACTTGAATCATCCTATTAATTGATACATCGAAATGACTACACAGAGAGTGACAAAAATATATATGCATACTTTAAGAAAGGAAAAAAAACTGTAGTAAAACTGTTATAATCAATATATGCTAATAACATTTGTTATCTTGTATCTTGTATCTCCTGTAATTACACAAGTCAATGTGACTTAAGTATTACAATTTTAATACAGTGTTTTCTTTTCTTAAAATGTGTATACATTTCTGGTACCCTCTGTCTTGCTCACCAAAGTAAAATAAAAGATTAATGATGTGTGGTTCTGATCTTTAAAAGTAAGAATTTTGTTTGCTAATTCCCAATAGCTAACATCCCTCTCACTTCTGGGTTAGACCTTATTAATGTCAATCTATTCATATACAGTTTAACATCTGAGAACCTAAGTATCACCATAGAATGACCAGACAGCTGTCACTCAGCAGCTTGACGGAGCTTCCTTTCCACTACATTTCCATGAAAAATTTTTTTTTTCAGTTAGGGAGTTATCATTCCATTGATAAAAGGTATTTCATGAAAATAAACTTTATAGCAAATTACCCACAGAGAATAGTATAAAATAATAAAGTATCTATATTCCTAGAAGACCCAGCAATCCTCAATGTTTATGGATCAAACACAGAACTACAAATATGTTGAGACCTAAACTGATAGAAGGAAAAGGGAAAAAATGACAAATATGAACTATACTTGGGAGTATCAGTATGACTTTCTCAATAATTGATAAACAATTGGTAAAATCAGCTAGAACATAGCTAATCTCAACAGCACCATCAACTATCAACAACAAGATCTAATTGACATTAATTGACCACTACACCCAACAACTTTGTAATATACAAACTTTCTCTGTATCTGCAAAATGTATCCTCAAAAACAAACTTCTTCTTCCTTTTTTTTTTTTTTTTTTTGAGACAGAGTCTTATTCTGTCACCTTGAGTAGAGTGTCATCACAGCTCACAAAAATCTCAAACTCTTGGGCTCAAGTGCTCCTCCAGCCACAGTCTCCCAAGCAGTTGGGACTTACAGGCGTCTGCCAAGATGACTGGCTTGATTTTCTATTTTTAGTACAAACGGGGTCTTAACTCTTGATTGGGCTGGTCTTGAACTCCTGAGCTCAAGGCCCAAAATATACCTTCTTTAAAAAAAAAAAAAAATCAAATTTTTAGCTGAGTGATCAATAGAAACATGAAATCAAGAATAAAAATGAAATGTCACTTTTTGAGTGGTAAAAGCTGGAATTCTATGCTTATTGAAAATATCCCTTAAAGAAGAAAACAAAGAAATGTCATTCAGACAAGGCAAATTTGAGATAATATGCCATTAGGGAACCTGCAAAAATGAAATTTGAAATGGACAAATGTATAAATAATGGTATAAAATATTATAATGTGCTTTACGGTCACTAACAAATTTGAATATAGAAACATATTTAACTCTGGAAATTGCAGCATCAGCATTAATTGCTTTTGAATGTGACTTTGAGTGTTTGTTTAGAAAGCAAAGTTAAGGAAAACTATAAGCTCCCTTTATTCATAATATAAATATAAAGCGAAAACTACGTACAAGTCAAATAAATTATGCATGCTGCAAAATAAGAAGATTGTTTACTGAAAGCTGCTATTACTATAACTCACATAGCCTTTGTTCTTTTATACTCAAAAATCTACGACTAAACTGTAAAAGGCTTGGAATTGTTAAACTGCCTAGCACAAGATGTGCAGCCGTAAATGTTTTGTGAGGGTATTTTTTTTTTTGAAATGTAAATATGTTGATTTCATCAGTGCATTTCTAATTAATATCACATTATCACTTCATCAAACTGAAAATGGAAGAACTTGCATAAATATCAAAAGCAGATAGAGGTGTCAGAAGGTTTACAGTGGAAAGCAAATTGAAAATCAAGCAGGGCTCAGTCCAGTGGCATTTAGTATTCCTATCACCCATAAACGAGTGCTTTATGTGACATAATTATTATCAACATTTACCCTGGAAACAGTTAATCCATTATTTAATATGTATTTGGAATTGAGTCAAGAAAAATATCAGATGGAAAGAAAGAAGTTCTGTGGTGATTTGCAGTCTTTGTAAGTAACTCGTGCTTGTAAAGCCAGCTGTATGATTGCCTCCATTTAATCTGTCTTTTTCATTTTTAAAAAGCCACCAGTTATCTTGGAAAAAATAAAATAAAATAAAATAAGCCTCTTTTTCGAAGATGGAAAATTGTATCTCAGGGTAACGGTAACATAATGCGCTGATGCTGATAACAAAACGGAATAAAGAAAAATTAAAGACATTTAGAGCCTGGCTCTTACAAGATGCATTCACATTCCTTTAACAGACTTCATATAAATGAACACAAAAGAAATAATACATTCCAAAAGGCAAGAAAAGATTACAGCAGGAGGGCTGAGTGAGGAAGAAACGTACAGGAAAGTCATAAGCTGAGAGCGATCAGGACAAAACCAGCAGGTGAGGGAGGGGCCGTCTCAGATGCTGAATCTGGGGCTCGGGGTATGCTCAGTTAGCTGTGGTCTGCAAAATGAGAACATGCAAAGTTCTCACCAGGATGAACATGTGAGAGGTGAGAAACAGATTTCCAGGCTTCCATCCCACTTTTGTCCCTAAAATTCGGTACACACAATTAATGAGAAAAGGAAAAGTGTGGAAAGTAGTGGAGGGTTCCAAAGGACCCTGTCTTGTGGCTGTGCTCGCCAGGACCTCAGAACTGAGGCCCGCTACAAATGCTTCCTTCAGAGCAAGATAGAGATGGCTATTATTTTCCAGAATTATATATTGCGCTAGAATAGAGTTTAGTTTCTCCCATTATGACAATTTGAATTAAGAGTTGGGATCATATTTTTAGTTGTGTTAAACGTACATTTTGTCCCAAGAATCATTACACTTCTTCACTTGATTTTATACAAATGCACGCACACACACACACACACACATACACACACACGCGCGTGCACACACACACACACACAATTAAAAAGCCCAAATACACTGAGGAGGCTGAGGCAAGAGAATAGCGTAAGCCCAAGAGTTAGAGGTTGCTGTGAGCTGTGTGACACCACGGCACTCTACCCGAGGGCGGTACAGTGAGACTCTGTCTCTACAAAAAAAAAAAAAAAAAGCCCAAATACTGAAGCAGAAGATCCCACTTGGTAGGAAGTAGTGTATTACAGAGAGGATTATGGTCCTTTCCTGCTTAAAAACTCTTTATGATTTTCTATTAATAGTCTTAGAGTAAATTCCAAATTCTTTAGTGAGGCACATAAATGTTTCCCAGTCTTGATCTTGCTTAGGCACCTCTCTCCCCCCTTACTCTGAGGTATATCCGTATATAATAATATAATTACAAGAGGTAACATTTATCGAATGCTGACTATATATGCCAAGAACCCACCTAAATATTATACACTTTAACTCATTTAAGTCTTTTTTTTTTTCCATTTTCGGTTTTAATAGCTTATTTTAGTCTTTCATTTTTTCTTTTTCTTTATATATATATATATTATTATTAAATTATAGCTGTGTCCATGAATGTGATCATGGGGCACCTTGCATTGATTTCATAGACCATTTGACACATTTCCATCACACTGGTTAACAAGCCACATTTCAAGATAGACATCCTTATTACTCCTACTTTATTGATGAATGATTGACATATGGGGAGGTAAAGTAATTTCTCCCAATTTACGTTCATAATAAATGGCGGTGCCAGGATCAAACCCCGGTTCTTTGATATTCTCCAAAAGTGCTGTGCTTTCTCTGAGCTCTGAGGCTTGAACATGAAACACTCCTCCTGTGTGCTTCTATGCAAGGTTTTCCCTTCTTATATATTAATTATAAAAGTGACGTTTTCTATTTATTTGGCTGCCCATTATAAGGCAACTCTTTATTGATTATAACTTTTTACATGTACCTTGTTCTCCACTCTTCCCAGCATCTGAATAATGGTTGGCACATACTTGAAACTTAATAAATGTTTGTTGAATAAATGAAGGAGATTCGTATTGATTGTTTACTGTGTTCCACGCATACCGTTCGATTATTAGTAGGTCTCCATAAGTGACGTTGATGGAATTCATTAATGAGTGAGTCAACTGAGTACTCAGGTCACTTGCAAGTGTGAGGGGACTAGAAAAGAACTAAGGCACAAATTACAATTTCTCCTGCATTTTGGTGATTCTGAGATTTTCTACCTTTAAGTTAAAGACTGTTTTCAAAGCTCAATTGGGGGCACTGATGAACCTTTTAACCTTTGAAATAATAATTAATGATTTCATCATGTGGGTTCTTTCTCTTGCCTTCCCTGTGTTAACTGAAACATGAAGATTCCCTGAACAGGAAAAGTTACAGCCCTCTTTTCTGTTTTAGAGATTAGCAAATTATTTAAATATGAGTGGTAAATGACATGTCTTCGTATCTCTCTGGAGGTAGTAGATTCTTGCAGAGGCAGGCTGGTTGGTGAGATGAGGGGGCTAGTGGAGCCCTTCCGAGTGACACAGATCCAGGTTGGTGACACTGAAATGAAGCTGAGGGGGCTACACACCCCACCAGTGTTTAATTGTATCAGTGATATTTTTTGCTTATTTGACTGTTCACTATGATGTAACTCTTAATTCATTATAACTCTCTACATGTACCTTGTTCACCACTGTATTTCCAGCATCTAAAATAATGACTGGCCAATACTTGAAGCTTGATAAATTTTTGTTAAATTAATGAAGGACACTTGTTTTGATGACTTACTCCATTCCACACATACTGTTAGATTATTAGTAGGTTTCCAGAAGGGATGCTGATGAAATTCATAAATGAGTGAGTCAGCCCAAATTACATCCCCTCACCGCCTGTCATAGATGCAAAATTGGGAGAAATTCCTCAAGAAGTTTTCCATTTCCATTTTTCCACACACATCACTTTGCAATGATTTCAACTATAGTTCCTGAGGTCTGGGTGAGTGCTGCCTATAAATATAGATGATTATACAGGAGTATGTTAATACAAGCCCACACGATCCCAGAAAGGAGAGAAGAGTACTATCTAAAGGTTGTGGAGGCTGAGGCAGTGCAGGGGCAAAGAGTGAGACATATGGTACCAAGGGATGATGACCTGAAAGACGGGGCTTCTGCAGTGCAGAGAAGATGGGTGGGAAGCTTCCCCAGAGAGATGGGAAGAGCAATCCCAGCACGATGTTCACCAGATGGCTCTGTTCAGCAGACTCCTGACATAGCCGTCTGATTTGCCAAATTGCATTGAATTGAGGATTTCAAAATATCAAATGAGCTACTCTTTAAAACAGAACTTCACACCCACCCTCTGCCTCAGAATTTCCTAGTATCTCTTTCTCTTCCAATGAACCCCTGAGAGCTGCACTGGCTGATGAAGACAGGGATGGGCATTTCACCATTCTGGCCAAGAATTGGCAAACCCAACGTCCTCTGCATTCCCCGTTCATCCTCACGTAGACCCTACTTACTACTTCAGTTCCTCTCGCCATATTAATGTTTAAACATGTCATGCTTCATCATCTTTCTGTATATATTTTTCAATATCACCATCTTCATAAAATGTCGTTTCTTTCCTAGTCCATTTGCTCAATATGTTTTCTTATCAAGTTTTGGTTTTAAAGTCATTTCTCTTTGACACCATTTTGGTCACTCCCCTCGGTAGAATGGTCCATCCCCTTTGAAATTAAATCTTGTTTTTATTTAAGCATGTACAACATTTCATCATACTTATTTATTTTATGTCAATCCCCTCCCTCATATACTTTAAACACCTTGAGGAGTTTAACAACATTTAGCAAATAATAAAAAATTTAAGAAATATTTGACTTATTAATGAATGAATGCACTAATTCCATAAAATGTCATTTTCTGCCTTTATAATTTTCTCTTAGTTCAGCTTGAAATAAGAATATCTGGCATATTCAAATGACTCTTGATGTTTTATAAGGTGTGGAAATAACCTTTTTTAAAGAATTGCAGGGGCAGTTTTTGATTTGTGATATGTTTTCTTTTATAATGGTTAGTCTAAGACCAATTCTTTCTGTTATCTGGAAATTATTTACGTTTTCAAAACATAATAAAACCTCACCAGTGAAATGAGTATAACAGTAGTTTATATCTTAATGAAAATTATGGGATTAAAGAATGTTACTCTCTTTATTCCCTCTGCGGATTTCTTTTTCCAAGAAGACAAATTTTCTTTGTGTTTTTCTGTATTGGTTGGGATTAGACCTGGCTAATATTTGGAGGAATAGATAGATCCTAGCAATTCAAAATATAAGAACTTAACTGCCATTATAAGAGGTATGCTGCAGAAAGAAAAGAAGAGATGGCCAGACTATAGCCTCACAAGTCAAAATGTCAAGTTGTCTTTATTCTTGTGTTAAAACAAGATCCATTCTGAGATGTGTAGTAATGTCAGCAGAGGAAGAGCTGTTTGGGGACATTGAGAGGCAGAGAAGGTTAGGTCCAATGCCCACCAGAGAGAAGGAAAGAAGACCCCGTATTCCTATATTCTTACGTTATTTCACGTGTAATGATAACGTGCACTTGAAAGAGAACATAGTGTCTATAAGGAAATAAGTAAGATTGACTAAAAGTTTACAGATTTTGCCAGGATGATAAATTGTTAAGATTTACAAAGGGATCAGTGTTTGATCTGGGCGACAGGTTGGGGGAGGGACAGAGAGGTGAGAGTGTTTTAAAACCTGAACTGACCTTTGTGTTTGTTGAGATGTTTAACTTTTTTAGTATTTCACATGGAGTCCTGTTGATTATGTAAAGATTAACTTCCTTGTGATTGAATGCAAGAGAAAAAATACATATGTAATAGTGCCATAATCAAGAGAAAGCTTTATTTTCCTGTCTTGTATGGGAAGCCTAGATTAAGGATTAATAAACCACACAGAGAATGATAAAATTAAAGTGGAATTAAAAAAAATATGTAATTTTTCATAGGAAGATTCCATAATGAAACTCTGCCAAGGTCATTTTGATACTTGCAAATTGATTTTCGGAGTGTCATATTCATTTCCTCTTTTGTGAATTTCCCTCACATAGTAACTTTCATTTCCTCATGTCAGTTTTAATAGTCGTTTATTTTCATGAACTTTAAAATAAAGCAGATCAAAATTGGTGGATAATACTTGGGGAAAATATTTTCCAATTTTAGTAATTATTCTATTTTATTTATTTTTAGGATAGACACAGCATTTTCATAATATACAAAAGCATATAGCCATTCCTGTAAAATTTTAATAATGTTTAAAATTTTTATTTTTTTCCTTATCCCAATTCAAGGACTTGTGCTACTTCTAATTTTTTATTCTTTGTTCCTCATGACTAATTTGTACATGTAGACTGGAATTTCTTTTTTCCCTATCCAATTTTAAAATAATTATTTCTTTGCTTACTTTTTAAAAAAATAACCTTTGGATAAATACAAAAGAAAAATAATAATTTCCTTTCAATATAATAAATAGGAATTAAAGGTATATGTGTTGTCTTCCCTAGTTCCCAGGTAATTGTAGGACTAACTTTATTCACAAGGCTTTGATGAGAAGAAAACGTGGGAGAAAACCACTTCTTATTTTATCTGAATGGTGCTTTTACCATCTTTCCTCAGATCAAATAGCAAAAATCAAAGACATTTCAATCAGATCTTTGCTGAGATTAGATAATAGTGGTAATCAATACTGGGCATGCCTGGGGTGGTGGATGAGATATTGGTTTTAGGCCCAGTTAAATTATTCCCCTGTTCAGACTGCAAAAGCATCTCATACCCTAGAATTTTAGGGCTGTTCCTTGTGATTTGAAGTTATCCCAAACACACCAGTTCTCATCTAGAATGACCATTCCACAATTCCCACAACCTTGTGTACTATTTTCTCTTATTTTCCTAAGATTCACCATGCTTCTTTACAAAAATAATCAATTCCCAGTTTTTCCCTGGATTAAAATAACAATTTATTTTTTTCTTTTGCCTGGCATCTCTGCCCCAGGAAGGCGTGAGCTCTGCTTTCAGGCATTTGTGTCTATTGGTGGGGAGGGAAGGAGGTCTTGTATCCACTGAGATTGGGCAGAAAAAATAATTAGACGGGGGTTGGGGGGAGGGGGCTGTGATCTCCTCCCTGAACTAGGCTGGTAGGGCTGCCGTAATAAGACTGGGTAGCTGAAACAATAGAAATGTCTTTCTCACAATTCTGAACAGCCAGACGTCCAAGATCATGAAGTCTCAGCAAGTTTGTTCTTTTCCTAAAACCTCTCTTCTCTCTTCCCGACTCTGAGGTGTCTGCCTTCTCACTATGTCCTCACATGGCCTCTCATGAGCACACAACCACCCGTGGTGGTTTCTTTTCTTCTCACAGGAAGGAATTGGATCAGGGCCCTACCTTATGACCTCATTTAACACTAATCATCTCTTTGAAGGTTTTATCTTCAAATACAGCCACCTTGATGATTAGGACTTCAACATATAAATATGAAGGAGAGAGCCCAATTTAGTCCCTTTTGGCAGTGAGAATCTTCCTAAAATGTATATAATCACTCACACTTCACAATTCTAGGGTCAGAACTTTAGCAAGAACTTGACTTTTGTTATATGGATTCATATTGAGATAACTTTTACTATATAATTTCTGAATGTATATCTCTGCCTCTATTAGGCTTTTTTTTAATTATTGAGAAATGATTTTTATTTTTATCCTTCATTGTGGTATCATACATATCTAGGGCATAACTAATTTTAAAGAAACAGCAAAATTTCCTGGGAATTCATTGCATTTTCATCAATTTCGATATTGATATAGGAACCTTTTCTTCTTTTACCTCGTATAGTACTCACAAAACGTCAATCTCTTGAACAGGTTTTCTGTGTATGTAAATACACAAGAAATCTTAACTTTTCACAAAGTGTTGAAACTATTGAGTATTAAAATACATTCTGAAAGCTATTATGCATTTCAAATAGGTAAGGGAAATATTCATAATCTTTTTTTTCATTGAAAATACATGACAATATCTCAAACTGGTGGTTCAGCAAACTTCACATACAAATTTGTTTTGCTTCTTTTATTTATTTATTTATTTTGTCCTGTTTTTTGTTTTTTTCTAATGGCATGGGGCAAGGATAAACTTACGATTCACCATAGTAACCACTGCTTTCTGCTGTTTCTGTCTGACACCTACCTTGCCTATAGCTCCATGGGAGGTTTGTATTCTCTGAAAGAGATGGAGAGTATCAAGGTATAGGAATATTTATAGCACAGCAATTTTTTCCCCTACAACTAAGGACTCAGAAACATCAGGGTAGATATTCGGGGAAAAGCAATTTGAAATGAAAACTAATTTTAGATATGCCTTCCAGTTTTTCTAGTGTGAATAGATACAAATAATTATTTGTACATTTTAACTAATCATCTATGAAATCATCATGGCCTGCTATGAGTTGGCCTAGAGGTGCATTGTATAAAGTATCAAATAATAAGCATTGTGAGAAATCAGATTCAGAAGACGTCATATTAAAATTCACATCTTTCTCTAAAAATCAGAGAAAATAGTGAAATCATTTGATTTCCCACAATCTATATTGCAGAGCATTAGTGTTCACGGAAGTCATTCCAAGGTTCCGTTTCCTGCACAGTCCCACCTGGTCTCTGCGGCTTTCTACCCTTGTTAGATTATCCCCCCTTTTACTCATGTGATGATCCGAATCCCCATAGCCTTTGAGTATGTGACTACTATCCTACATCCCTACTTAACTTGGTGACAAATAAAAAGAATCAAATCAAACGAGTGTAAGCAAAACAAATGAAGTTTATCAGCTCACATAAACTGTCCAGGGATGAAGCTTTCTTTAGGCACAAAGGATCACCAGGACTCAAATAGTTTTGTTCCAGCTCTAATTTCCTCTCCGCTTCATTGGGCCTGGCCTTCCTCTTTGACTTCATTCTCAGTTTAAACAATATTTTGCCTAAATTGTTTGCACAGCTAGTAGTTTAGAGGCGAGAAAGCATCTCCTTCTAACCTTTTGAACAAATGTCAGGGCTAACTTTCCCTGGCTTAAGCCATGGCCCGCTTTCTTTCATGAATATTATGACAGTTGTTTGACATTCTGGAATTAGGCTTTGGTCACGTGCCCAGCCTACATTTCACATATCACTGGAACAGCATACACAACCGCGGGCTGTGCATGTAGAGATTTAGGTCAGACAGAACAAATTGCAGATATCCACTAATCTCTTCCTGCCTAGAACCCACATCTTTAACTCAAAGTAGACAATTTTAAAACATCTTTTCCTAACATGCCCCAATGACCATAAACCAATGTAGAAACATACTAATTTTTTCCAAGTATGAGATTACTTAATACCTCATGCAATTACTACAGTCAGCTCCCAGCCCAAGCCATCTGGTTAAAAAGCCTTTCTTTTCTCAAGGTCAGAAGTGACTTCCTGTGGTCTGAACCCCAGCCCCATTATACACAACGTACAGGGCCCAGTAAATATTATTGCCTTTTCAATAATAACTTCATTTGGACAGTGCAGACAGGGAAATAATAGGCAGCATTCATCTGTCCACACCAAAATAATGTCTTTTAAGTACATACAGACAGGATCCCCTGCTCTGAAGCGAAGGGAATCCCTTGGTCAACCCGTCCTGCTGTTACTAACTCTGCACATTTGGAAGCTTTCATTTTCATATTTTCCCGGAAAATCACACTTGAGAAGGAGATTTAGAAAAATATCTTTCTAGTGATTTCTGTGGGTTAGCATTTCCTTTCCAAGCACACACGTTTGGAAAGTGGTGCCTGGGGATTAAACAATCAGAGCATTTTGTTTCTCAAATTTAGGAGTTTATCAGCAAACAATTCCATTTAACCTTCTGTTAGCTTCCCATGAATTTGTATTCTATCCACTTCTTGGGATAATTAACTAAACCAAGAATCTAAAGGCCTTCAAAGGGTACCCCACCCTAGGTGTTTGACTCTTGGCAATAGACCCTTGAATGTGTTTTGCTCACATGTCCAACCTTTAGCACAGTAGCTTCTGCCTGAGTCTTCACCTCTGAAACAATCCTAACCTACCCCTGCCTCGGAGTGAAACTCTTTTTGTTTGTACTTTTTGTGCGGACTCATTTTTTTCATATTTTTAGACAGTTTATATAAATTTAAAGATACTTGAGAGTTATCCATGGCCAACAGGAAGCTCCCTTTTAGAGCTTATCTTACCTTCTGTATTGTGTAGGCTTGAAATACAGACTTTTCAGCCTAAAGTGTACGTGACTATCGTATTAGGTATTATCTTAGGTGTCTTTGATTGAAAACACTGGGGGGGGGGGAATCTTCTTTAAGTCAAATTGTTTCCCCCCAGCCTTCAAAGTTCTGCTTAGATCAGATTCTTATTTGTAGGAATTTATTTAAGATCATAAGTAACCAACTGACTTAACTATCTTTTTGTTTTCACTTCAACTCTCCTTAAATTCAAACCTAAATAAACACATGGCCTGAGTCCCGGTATCCAATAACTAACAATTTACCATGTGGGAAAAATTGACCCCTATAACCGGAGGCATACCATTTACCACCTCAGGCTGTGTGATTCCACACTTGAGGAAATGTCATTTGCTAGACCCCATTTGCTCAATTTTTGTGTTACCATATGTCATTGTTTCTAGCTGACCAATTTTTTAAATTAAAATTAAATTTGACACAGATTCAATGTGTCCTCAGTGTTTCACTAACAACTTTTAATTTTCCTTCCCTAGATGGCAGATAAAATATTGCAATAATATTCCTTGCAAATGATGGCATTTATTATAAAAAGTGATACTATTTTAGTGACCAAAATTCTCTCGCAATTGACAAAAGGCACTAGATCAAGTATAAACTTGATAAGGAAAGGTATTGCCCACATAAAAAATAACATATGGAAAACATTTGTTTTGAAAGACTTCAATTACATCATTGGGAAAGTATCACATTCTTAATTCTCAGCTTTGGTTTCTTCTGCACTAGTCTAATTATCAACCAAGTTTTCTTCAGTTGTGGTAGAGATGGCTGCCTTTGCTGTCCTTATAGCTGAGCTCATAAAAGGAGAATCTCCTTTAACAGTTGTGGGCCGTGCTCCTCACTGTGTCCCTCCACACAGTAGAGATGGGACATAGTGGATCGCCAGGCCTGGGTGTGGTGTCCATTTGTAGTTCTGGGTGATGGGACCAGCCTCATTCAAATCCTTGGACCAACCAGGAGAGGTTCTCAAAAAAAGTAAATAAGAAGATAGACACTTGTCTACGTAGTCTAAAATATTGTTTTCCCTCCCATAGAAAAGAAAATTACATTATACATGGTCACAAAAAATAAGATCAAACTCTCATTAGTTATGAAACTGATGAATTCCACAATTACATTATGTCTTGTACTTACTGAAAAATAAAATAAAATGCCTGATTCAATTGATATCAGTATTTTTGGCTAAGGAAAAAAAAATGGCTACCTATATGTAAGTTAAATTAGCATAGAAGTAAAATGAACATTTCTGATATTCTTTCACAAAAGTAAACTGCTTCAGAGTTTAACCAATTACGATTCTTAGATATAATCTCCTATTCCTCTTGCCACCTCACTCACTCCAGTCAGACAATATCCTGTTAAAAGATTTTTAATACTGGTTTCAAGTGTAGGAAAGAAAAAAAATTCTCCATGACACTCTTAGGGACTCCAAGTGGGCCTAAGCTTTAAACAGAGAGAGGACAGATTAATGGGATAAAAGCACATGCGTTTCATTAAATTTCATTCAATTTTACGTAACAGGACAGGTTAAAGAAGGGAGAATGAAGACTCAAAACGCAGAGTTGAGCTTATATATTGAATCAGACAAACAATAGTAAATTATGATCATGTGACAAGACAAAGGGGCTTGGAATAGGGCAGTTAACAGTGGAAGTTAAGGGTTAGTTTACAAGGTTTATTTGAACAGATTTCTCTCAGCCCAAATTCCCCCTTAGAATGGACTTTTCTTCTGGTTTGAGGGAGAGCAATGTCCATGTCCAGCTTCATCTCCCTCCATTCTTGTACTTCCTGTTTTTTGTTTTTGGCTCAAAATAATCATTAGGCTGAAGTGGTATACTTCTGCCCCCCTTTACAAGATATTAGCCATACTTTGTTGCTGTTGTTGACAACCTGCTTTCATCAAATGAGACTGTCTAGTTTTATTAAAAATAGATTAGCATTCACTAATTTCAGGAAAGAGCTGAAAGATTAATATAGCCTTAAGCATAAAACATGAAAAATGTTTCACAAGGCATAGCATGCTTTTTACATACTTCCTACAGTGTAAAAACACAGATTAGTAGATTGTATTTGAAGGTCTTTCTAATAGTCAAATTAATTCAGGAAGAGCACTCTGATGTTAGGTGCAGTGTTTTTTTTTGTTTTTATTATTATTATTATTATTATTTTTTTTTTTTTTTACCTCAGTAGGCTGTTCTAATAAAGGCCGTTTTAGGTCAGTGATACAAATTAATTTAAACCATAGGGTATCATACGTATATAACAAATGCTAGCAATTTTCAATCTCTGATGCACATTTGTACTCTGATGCAGAATCTTCTGCACCCAGGTTCAAATCAATGAACTTTTTAGTCACTAAATCTGAGATATTTACAGATTCTTCAATAATTCTGATATGCAGACATGGTTTAGATACATTGGTTTCTTTGAACATGTAAAAACGTTCCACATTTGCTAGTGAGAGTGATAATTTCCAAAACTAGGGACCATAGAACCTCTGAATAAATAAACAATGTGCTTATTGGGAAAGTGCAAACCTATTTTACATTACTTCTATTAAAATACACAAGAAATCTTTGTGGTAATACAGTGGTAAGTCATTGAATAGTTATTTACAGAATTAATTTTATTTTTAGTTAGATGAACTATTAGAAATATAGCAGTCCCGGGCGGCGCCTGTGGCTCAGTCGGTAAGGCGCCGGCCCCATATACCGAGGGTGGCGGGTTCAAACCCGGCCCCGGCTGAACTGCAACCAAAACATAGCTGGGCATTGTGGTGGGCGCCTGTAGTCCCAGCTACTCGGGAGGCTGAGGCAAGAGAATCGCTTAACCCCAGGAGGTGGAGGTTGCTGTGAGCTGTGTGAGGCCACGGCACTCTACCGAGGGCCATAAAGTGAGACTCTGTCTCTACAAAAAAAAAAAAAAAAAGAAATATAGCAGTCCTTTCCCAAGTATGTGTGTGTGGAAAGAAGGGAGGTGGTAATTGAATCCCAAAAGTAATAGTCTTTAATAAATCAGTTCCTTCTTTCACAAAATATACTAAACACTGGGGAGGCTTGTTTATAGACACTAACCTAAAAATTAAGAATATATTGGTAAGACTAATAGAAATCCTGCTCTCATAAATCTTGAATTATAATTAATAAAATTATAAATTTTTGTAGTAGACCATACGAAAAATGAACATTTGTACTTTTCTTATGGCATAAACATTTGCTGTATTGAATCTGAAATAAACTGCCCTGCTTCTGTGACTATCAAGCAAACATTAAAAGTACTTTAAAACAACTCAAGGTAAAGAAACATGTAGATCAGTGAAATAAACAGAAAGACAAAAAGATTATTTGTAATGAAAAAAACATTACTACTCAGTTGTAAAATAAATTTTTTTCAAAAGTAGGAGAAAATTTTAAGCAATATTTGACAATAAATTTGAAAATGAAGATGAAATAAACAAATTCTCAGTAAACTACAAATAATGAAATTTATTAAGAATAAATTAAAATTTGAAAAATTCAAAACCATTGTAGGAATAAAATCAGCAATTATAGACATCTTCCCCACCCCCCACAAAATCCAAACAAACAAATCAAAAAACACCAGTACCAGTTCATTTTCAAAGCCAATCAAGTCAAAAGATTCATGAGAATTAAAAATGGACTGTTCATTATCATTTATGAATGTGGATGCAAAAATTAAAAAAAAAATTATGACACAGAATCCACAATATAAATGTGGCTATTTATATTAACAAAGGTAGTATTCAAATCATTTGATAGAAAGTCTATGTAGTAGATGTATTACACTGATATTGTAACAGTAGAAAATTTTATTATAGTAATAGATGCAACAAAAAAATAATTCATATGAGTTTAAATAAAACGTGTTAGGAAACTATGAAAAATAAGAAGATGACACGTGTTCAGAAGAATAGGAACAGTGGATGTTCACATTAAATTTGAGGTGAATTGAAAATTCATATCACTGTTTTAGAAAATGAAGTATGGTGTGGTGAGCGTGAAGAATTATGAAATAAGATCCAATCCTAGAGTTTGAGTATTTGGCCCTCATACTCCAAAATCATGTGATTTTTTTTTTTTTTTTTGCAGTTTTTGGCCGGGGCTAGGTTTGAACCCACCACCTCCAGTATATGGGGCCGGGCCCTAGTCCTTTGAGCCACAGGCGCCGCCCAATCACGTGCAAATTTTATTCTCTGTGTGGATGGTGGGGCCTAAGGGAAGATCTTTGTGTCATGGGGACAGATCCCTCAGGAGTAGCTTGGTGATGTCCTCAAAGTAAAGGTGATTTCTCGCTGTTACTTCTCATGGGAGCTAGTCATTAAAAAACAAACAAAAAGAAAAAAAGAAAAGATTCCTTCTCCTTCTCTCTCCCTTGATTCTGCTTTGGCCTCCCACGTGATCTCTCCACACTCTGCCTCCTTTCTGTCATTTGTCATGAGTAGAAGCAGCTTGAGGCCCTCACAAAATGTCCAGCATTGGAATTTTCTGGACTCAGAATCATGAGCCAAGTAAATCTTTTTTTTTTTTAATAAATTTTCACAAACCCAGCACAGAGAGAAATACCTGAGTGGAAATGATGGGAAATTAGATAGAGAGACATACGAGAGGAAAACATACAAGAGACAAAGATATAAATTCCACGACTATATATACATATTATATCTATTACAGTGGAATCTGTAGAAAAGTATTATTCCTTTTTTGAAATTCTTTATAACTAATCTGCATATTATAAACTCTCAAATATATTAAGTACTCTATAATAAAGAAGCAATTTCTAATTGCTACTAACCATAATTCAGGCTGCTAATCTCTGTTTGAATCATCCTTAACGGATGATTTTATAAAGCTGTCTACATGTGGTACACTGTACAACAACTTCTGAAGACAGGCAATTCTTCTTTTTCTCTGGAATTTCTAAAAATACTGAGTTTCTTAATCATCATGCCTATATTCCTTAGTATTAGGAATTATCACAAATTCCTTTTGTCAGCTAGATAGGCTATTTCTTTGTGATCTGACTTAAAAACTACTCTTTCAATTAGGTGCTCCAATATCTTGCTTTGCTGTTATGAATAATTTTATAACAATTCAAAGCACTAATATTTTGAACTGAGATCAGAAGTTATTTAGTTTAACCAAATATTTGTTCCATGAGTTTGCCTTGTAATGACACTAAAAATGTGGCTGCCATTGATACAGGGTTCCCCTGCACTCAGGGACAGACAGAAACTCCCATTTTCTGGCAGAAAGCTCAAATAACCAACTTGATCACAGACCCTATACAAAACCAGTCTGACTAGTGTACCACCAAAGCCGCCACTTCCAGATCAGAGGACACACTCTAAACAATATAAGACTCCATTCCTACTCAAGGGTAATTTTAAAACTTAACTTCTATCCACAAAGCTCTTACAACCAAACAGTTGTAACATTCCAGCCGCTCAAACCCCTGATGCCCTCAAGATAGGAAAAGCAGTATGTGAACCCCCAGACAGAAGGCTCGGACGCACTCCCTTCTTGGGAACCCCCACTTTAGCACGCCAAAGGCCTGTCCTTTTCTCTACCCTCATCTGTCACTAAAATCTTTTGCTTACTGGTATGGTCTGTACATTCATTCTTTGAATCTTTGAGACCAAGGAATTGGCAGAAGGAGAAATATTGGCTACACCATGTTGAAATTTTATCATCATAGGAAACTGAGTAAGGAAAGAATTTTAGGAATATATAATTGCAGAACAACAAAAAAAAACTGTTTGAAAGAAAAATTTTCCATACTTCTAAACTCAAAATATAAGTTTTTTCTTCCCCCCCAAATGTTTACCCTGCTAATCTCAACACCTTCCAATCTTTTCTGGTAACAGTTTTCTTTAGATGCATTGAAGTTCATTAGTGCTTCTACCAGACTATGACAGTACACAGACTAAAATATCACTTAGCATGGTTAGAAAATATGATTCCATTAATATTTGCTAGTATAGTTTTAATTCATTTTTGGAGAAGTACAACATGGTTAATGTGGATTGAGGCTGTGTCAGGCTAACATCCTTCAGGTTTTTTTGATAAAGCCTGTGATTAATTCACATTGTTTTATTTTTAGGCCTCACAATCTCTGTAAAAGCTGTGGATCTTTTCCCCCCTAAATATTAAGGTTTAAATTAACTTTTATCTCACCAGTTTTACTTTATTAATTGACTCTGCCGAGATTTATTCTGATCTCAGATATGACATCCAGTCTATTGTTAGTCCTACAACTTTTCTTTAACTGACACATATGACTAACCTAGTCTCAATACCCTCCTCAAGACATGAAAAGAAAAATTGAATTCAGATCTAGAGCAAAACTCTAAACACTTCCCTTTTGATTAACATTGATATTTTAATCAACATCCTCTGGGAAGGATGTTTAGGTAGTTACCGCTAATAAAATGGTTACTTAGTTCAAATTTTATCAATTATCCACTAATTTATTATAAAAAAATTCAAGTGCATTATATCTGTAATATAAAGAGCTCCAATTTACTAGCCTGGAAATCCTATCAAAAATGTAAATGAGGATAGTTTGATATGCCTCATTTTCATTTCAGTAAACATCCAATGGCTTCTCTTAATTATCTCTGACATTTTTTTAATGTCCACAAAACACGTGTGAGCTCATCTATAAAAAATCTTGCATAAGATGAGAAACAACTTTATGTGTGGCTAGTGTACAAAATCCCTCCCCGTCTCTGGGATGAAGATCTCATTTCTGTTTTCATTGTTTCGTAGCCCTTTCGTTACATTCTCATAGCAGAGCCTCATTTTTTAGTGGGGAGAATTGAATCCATACCACATGTTGGTAAAGCATTTGCGTATTTAATGGATGGTCTTGTGACGGGTCACAGTGACTGGCTCAAAGATGGGTATACCAACAAATCTGGGTAAATTCGGTAAGTTTTGATGAAATTATTACTTCCTTCATTTGAGGTTGGGCTTTCCTATTGGGGCCACTGCACTAAGGTGAGAGTGATGATAGAAGTTGTCTGTTTCAGGAGGAGGAGATTGAGTATAACCGGTAGATTATCTAGAGATAAGCAGAGCTGACAGAGAAACAGATCTCTGATGATATCGTTTGTATCCCAGTTATCTCTTAAAGCAGTTGCATATTTAAGTTTCCCAGCGACACAAAGCAACATATTCTTTTTTTTTATATTTATTTATTTTTATTAAACCATAGCTGTGTACATTAGTATGATCGTGGGGCACCATACACTTGGTTCATAGATCGTTTGACACATTTTCATCACATTAGTTAACATAGCTTTTGTAGCATTTTCTTAGTTATTTTGCTAAGACCTTTACATTCCACATTTACTAGGATTCACATATACCCTTGTAAGATGCACCGCAGGAGTAATCCCATTAATCCCTCTCCCTCCACCTACCTCCTCCCTCCCTCCCCTCCCTTTCCCCTTTCTCCCTATTCTTAGGTTGTAACTGGGTTATAGCTTTCATGTGAAGGTCCTACATTAGTTTCATAATAAGGGTGAGCAACACATTCTGAAGGTAAGAAGAATCTAATACTGTTTTTTCAACCTACCCCAAACTGTTTTGGCTGCTATCGCAGCTGGAATCTTTGGCAATAATAGCTCTCTGCTTCTAAAAATCGGTGCATTGGCCTGTACCTGCTTGATTTTATAAGCAAGACTTCTGATTTCTTATAGATGTTGTATTTACTATGCAGGCTGAAAAAGAAACTCAGATGTTGAGAAATTGAATATGTTAGTGGACATTTTCTTCCTAATTCTTATGATGTTAAAATTCTTTGACTCCTTCCTGACTTTGCTTCTGCCTTTTCCTCTCTGATCACAAACATTTGCTTAAGAATTTTAGGGCACATTTGCAGAGTTTGCTGTGAATCGCTCGGTTTTTAAAGGATATTAATTAAACACAATTTTTAAAACATATTTGAATTTTTAAAATAAATTATTACAAGCAGCACTTTAAAAAAGAGTTGCACACACATGCATTTTTCCTAGTACCACACAGATGTATTAAAATAAAATTGGACATGTTAGTGGTTGTATGACATGTGACCTGAAAACACAATTTTGTGTCTTTTTTTTTTAGGAGATTTTTTTTTTCATAGAGCATGTCAAAACTTAGGGTAAATTAGTTTGAACTGGGCAAAAATCGTCTTGGTATTCTTTTATTTTTTTTGACTTATTTTCAAGGAAAATTAACTTGTGAACCCTTGCATTTGCTCTGCTGAATATTTCATGCTATTTTCCACAAGAATTTGTTTCTATATATGATCATTTGATGTGTCTTTCTCATATAAATGCTGAGAAAACACATTACATTCTAAAGGTCTAAGATCCAGATATCTTTGATTGAAGCTAATTTCTGCCATATACAAGAACTTCATTTTTTTAAAAAATTAAGTTTCTAGGCATTCCAATGAGAACATCATTTGGAAGACAAGCCAATGAACTACTTCAATTTAGAGGGTGCTATAAGTGTGTGACAATGGTATTACGAGAGATATGGAATTCTCAAATTAATCTCAGTGGACTATTATGGTCACTTATGTGTCAGTGTTGTTAAGTTTTTTCATCATGATGGAAAGAACTACTAGTGCTTTTCTGGGCCAGCTGAACACCCACCATGGCAGGAGGTAGCATTCATTTGAAATAATGTGCTATAAGGGGAGCCTTTATGAACTAGATGTGGAGAAGCTTGAATATTATTTTGATTAATTGGTTAATTGAAGTGCTGCTACTACTGTCCTTAAAATTAGAACGAAAGTAACGGTTATAGTGTTGTCAGCTACAAAGGGTCTGGACTCCCACTGTGAAGTTTATAGGATTCTGTATTTTTTTCTATAAAATATCATCCACCTGCAGGGAAGACAGTTTACCTTAATAAGGTAATAAATATTTTTGAAGAAATATCCCTGTATCTTGTAATGTTACCTGATATTAAAACCTAAAAGAAGAGCCAAATAAAGTAGTGAATTAATGATAAACCCTTACTCTTTCAAAGAATATTGGGAAGTTTCATGTTTTAAATAGTGTTCGTCATCACCTGTTGGGTGATGCTAGGCCATGAAATACACAAACTCTAGTCACAAAAAATTAAAAGATAATCTAAGGAACATTCATAAAAATAATATAGTGAAATATGATTATTTTTTATATTTAAAAAGAGAAAGGAAACAAACTACATCTCATAACACAGATTTTTGACTTCAAGTTTATATGTTCCACCTCTAAAAACCCAGAGATCAAACTGTATTACCATATAAATATAGATGATATCAAATCATACAAATTAGACTTGAAAATGTTCAACCTATATGAAAAGATGCTCTTATAGTTTTGCATAAAATAAAAAGCCTAATCAATGAAGTATTTATGCTCTGATATTCTATTAAACAGAACACTTTATTTTTAGAAACAACTTTTAAGTAAACAAAGAAGGAGTCTGGGACCATAAAGCAATCTTTGCTTTGTTAACAAAATTACTGCCTCACAATTCTATAATTTAAAAATAGATTAGAACCATCTGAATTCAATAGACTGCCTTTTGCATCATTCATCATTCATGAGTATAATGGGGAAAAAAAGTCTGTATTTATAATCAGGCCATTAAAATCCTAAATCCTGATGCCAAATGAACAACCCATTAAAGAGTGTCTTTAATTTATACAAAAACTAAGTGTATTTTTGACTACTTGTTCCAGGCGTGATGAGGCTGATGAGTGAGTGTTCTCTCCAAATTTTAATACTGGGACACCAAAGGAGAGCTGGGAAAATTGGTGGCCTTTACAGTTTCACTTGGCAACTACAACAACTACTGCAAGTGAATCAGTGATCCTAATGTGAATAAAATCTAGGAAATGTGCTCCAAATAGTTCAGCAAACATAAATATTATTTAGAGATAAATATCATACATATGTAACATGCATTGTTTGGAGATCATTACATGTATAATAAAATTCTAAAGTTACACAATAGAATGACCATCACAAAATCCAGGATAGGAGAGAAACAGGGTTATGAGAAAGGATCACAGGGATCTTCAAAAGCTTTAACAATGAACTATGTATCAGGCAGTGCCCATGGCTCAAAGAGTAGGGCACTGGCCGCATATACCAGAGGTGGCAGGTTCAAACCAAGCCCTGGCCAAATACTGCAACCAAAAAAAAAAAAAAAACACACACAATGAACTCTATATAATGGAGTGGTGAGTTCATGTCATTACCTTGTTATATTTTATCATTTACTTTCTTTGTATGTATCATTTGGCATTAGAAAAAACACTTATAAAATAACCCAATTGCTGTGCCTGCATAGAAACAGCCTCTGTTATTATTGAGAATTCTATATTTTTAAAATATCAAAAATCTTTAATCAAGATTAAAGACAACTAATGTGTCTTTAAAAATAACTAATGTGTTATTTTTCTCATGTATGTGTCTGATCATTCTAGACTGTTCTTTCAGTGGTTGGTGGATTCACTGGTGAACACATGAAAACAAGCAGGAACATTTCAATCCTTTGTTTATTTCACATCCACTCATATTGCTATAATCACAGGAAATCTCTATGCCATGCTGACAGTCAATATGACTATGCTATAGATTTTGCCTATGGTAGGGGAGGCAGACAAAAGCCACTTGACAAAAGACATAGTCACTTAATAGAAGGAGGGAGTGAAAAATTAGGAACAATACACTAATCTAGCACATTAGTGAAAAAAAATAAATGAGCTGAAAAATAAAGTTTAGAGACTTTCCTAGAAGTTATCAGGAAAGGACTCAGGGTGCAAGTCTTCAGAGAGTCATGAAACTAACTTTCAGATGATTCCTGTATAACTTTACATGTAAATAGGGACACCTGTCAAAATAATAAAAATAGAATCTGCCATTTAAAAACTGTAAATTTTATATATTTTCAACATAGGGGACTAGTATGAAAAATAGATTTACAAAAATAACAAACATAACATGTATACTTCATATACTTAATTTTATACGTGTATATATTAAACACATAATAAATAGAATAAGAAAATTTAATCCAGGAAGCAAAAGATAAAAATAGATAAACAACAAAGAAGTTGTAGAAATATTTGCTAATACAGAAAGTGTTACTATAACACCAATTAAAATTAAAATGGATTAAGTTATAATGGAAAGCATGGAAATATTATTTATTCCTTTTTCCAAAATATTATGGGAGTATAGATGCTTTTATTTACATACTTTGGTGTTATGGTTATGGAATGCTTCATGAATTTGCATGTCATCCTTTCATAGAGGCCATGCTAATCTCCGTATCATTTCCATTTTGTATTTGTGCTGCTGAAGTGAGCACTTGTCTAACACTAAAGGAAAATAATACAGAGAGTTTGAAAATACAGAAGTGATAAATATTGGTGAAAAATAATCAAAGAAATAATTATTATTGATGTTGGTAATAGAAAAATGAAAATGAAAAAACCATGAAGGACAAGGAGGAAGAGTGTATCTTTGAAAAGTGACTACTAAATTATAGCTAATACAAATTTGCATATGCCTAACAATTTGGACTTAAGCTTATCAAAACTACTCTCAGAAATACAGAAAAAAAATTAAATACAAACTCTAGTTTCTGCATTTAACAAATACATTTGAAAATATGCATTTAAGGATTATTTGTTTTTATTGTGGTAAATAACACAACATAAATGTATCACCTTAACCATTTTTAAATTTACATCACAGCAGTTTTAATTATGTAGGCTCACCTCGGAGAACTTGCAAGTCTGATTTCAGACCACCAGTACATAGTATGGCAGCAAAGCAAATCACACTTGGCCTTGGCTCTCAAGGCATAAAGTTTTAATTGACATTTTCCTGTAGACTAATACATGTACAAGAGCATTATGTCTAACAATTAAAAATTATGTCTTAGTTAAGAGATGCTTTACTCCTAAATATTGCTGATGACAGTGGGAGCCTTCAACAAGTCATAATCTCTTTGTTGATGAAGGGTCTTGCCTCAGTGTTGATGGCTGCTGACTGATCATGGTGGTAGTTGCTAAAGGCAGTGGTGGCCGAGGTAATTCCTTAAAATGAGACAATACATGTGCCACATTGATGGGTGTCCCTTTCACAATAGATTTCTCTTTAGCATGGAACACTGTTTTGTAGCATGTCATTCACAATAACTTCTTTCAAAATGGGATTCATCCTCTTAAACCCTGCTGCTGCTCCATCAACAAAAGTTTTAGTAATATTCTAAATCCTTTGTTGTCATTTGACACTGTTCACAGCATCTTCACAGGAGCAAACTTCATCTTAAGAGAACATTTTATTTGCTTATCCATAGGAGAAACTGCTAATTGGTTAAATTTTTATCAAGAGATTACAGTAATTCATTCACTTTCAGGCTCCACTTAAGTTCTATTATCTTGTTATTTCTACCAGATATCCCGTTACCTCTGCCACTGAGGTTTTGAATCAATAAAGTCATCCATGAAGGTTGGAATCAGCTTCTTCCAAACTATTACTAATGTTGATATTTCAAACAATTCCCATTAATTGCAAGGATTCTTAATGACATTTAGAACGGTGAATCCTTCTCAGAAAAATATTCAATTTAATTTTCCCAATTCTATCATAGAAATCACTGTCTATGACAGCTATTGCCTTATGAGATGTGTTTCTTAAATAAAGATGTGAAAGTCAAAATTGCTCCTCGATCTGCAGACTGCAGAATGGATGCTGTGTTTGCAGGCATGAAATTAATCTCCTTGCACATCTCCATCAGAGCTCTTGGGTGACTGGGTGTATGTCAGGGAGCAGCAATATTTGGAAAGGGAGCTTTCTTTTTTGTGTGTGTGTGTGTGTGTGTTTTTTTGGCCGGGGCTGGGTTTGAACCCGCCACCTCCGGCATATGGGACTGGCGCCCTATTCCTTGAGCCACAGGTGCTGCCGAAAGGGAGCTTTCTTGCTGAGCAGTGGGCTTTTTCAAAACAGTGGGCTTGAAATACTCATCAAACCATCTTGCAAACTGATGTACTGTCTTACGGGCTTTGTCGTTCCTTTTCTGGAGCCTAAGAAGAGTAGATTTAGCAAAATAGCAAAATTCTCAAAGGCCCTAGATGGAAATGGTAAATGAGCATTGGCTTCAACTTAGTCACCAGCAGCATTAACCCCTAACAAGAAAGTCAGCCTGTCTTTGAAGCTTTAAAGCCAGGCACTGACTTCTCCTGAGCTAGGAAATTCCTAAATGGCATCTGCCAATACATAGTAGAAGGCTATTTTGTCTACATTGAAGATCTGTTGTTTAGTGCGGCCACCTTCTTCAGTTATCTGAACTAGATCTTGGTCACTTGATGCAGGGTCTCCAGCAGCACTTAACGCTTCATCTTGCACTTTTATGTTAGGGTGACAGGTCCTTTTCCAAACCTCATGAACTCTTCCTCTGCTAGCTTCAAACTTTTCTTCTGCACCTTGCCCACCTCTCTCAGAATTGAAGAGAGTTGGGGCTTTGCTCTGGATTAGCCTTTGGCTTAAGGGAATGTTGTGGTTGATCTGATCTATCCAGACCACTAAAACTTTCTCCCTATCTGCAATATGACTGTTTCGCTTTCTTATCATGCATGTGTTCACTGGATTAGCACTTTTAATTTCCTTCAAGACATTGTCTCTACACTCTCACTAACAGAATTGTGTCAGAATTGTTGGCTGATGGTGAGAAGCATAGCAGACCATCTAAATGTTGATAGAGAAACAGGGACATCTTAGCTAAAAATTTTGGTGTGAGAAAGGCATATAAAAAAATGGTCCTGAAGGAGCTCACCTATGAACAAATGGGAAGGAGAGTGGAGGTGTGCCAAGACCTCTTGGAGAGGCAAGACACGGTTTGGGGCCCATTAGTGATGAAACGTGCGTGCCCAGATACAATCCGCAAATAAAACGTCAAGTGCACAATGGAAATTGGCCAGTTCTTCATGATCAAAAAAGTTTTGTCAGTCCAAATCAAGAGTCAAAACAGTGATGCAGACTTTTTTGACTTTGGAGGGATTGTTCATTATGAATTTGTACCAGCTGGACCAGTTAAACAAGTTGACTGTTTGAAAGTACTGAAAATGCTGAGAGCAAATGATGAAAATGACCTGAACTTTTCACCAACAACGAACACCTCTGGCACACAACCATGCACCAGCTCCCACAGCACTGTCTGTGAGGAAGTTTTTAGTCAGTAAACAAATAACCATGTTGGAACACCATCCCTTCAGACCTGGTCTGGCCCCTAATGTTTTTTGTCTTTATCCAAAGATAAAGGAAATATTGAAAGGAAGACATTTTGATGACATCCTGCACATCGAAGGTAATATCATGATAGCGTAACAGTTCTCATGGCCATTCCAGAAAAAGAGTTCCAAAACTGCCTTTGAGCATGGACTAGGCATTAGTGTCAGTGCATAGCTTCCCAAGGTCGCCTTCAAAGGTGACCTGTGGTGATATTCAGCATGAGGTATGGAGCACTTCGTGCAGGACCAGTTCACGAACTTAATTGTCAAACCCACTTCAAATATATTTTTAAATATTTCCTCCCATTACACAGATTACCTTTTCCTCTTTGCTGTGCAGAAGCTTTGAAGTTTGAGATCATCCCATTCCTCTATTTTCACTCCTGTCACCTGTCCCTTTGGTGTCCTATCCGGGTAATCATTGCCAAATCAAACATCATGTAGCTTTTCCCCAGTGTTTTCATCTAGAAGTTTTATGGTATCAGATCTATTTTTAGTCTTTAATACAATTTGGGTTAAAGTAGGCGAGAGTCCAATTACAAATTATAATTTGTGCGTGTATATCAAGTTCCCCCGAAAACATCTATTGACAGGATCATCCTTTACTTCTGGGGTAGCTTTGTCACCATTGTCAACAATTATACAACCTTTATGTGTTAGGGTTTATGGTGGGACTATTCTTTTTCATTGGTTTCTATGTCTGTCTTCATACCAGTTCCACACTGTTTTAATTACCTTAGCTCTGAAATTTTATTTAAAATCAGGAAGTCAAAGCCTCTGGGTTTGTTTATCTTTCTCAAGATCTTTTGGCTATTTGGGATCCTTGGAAATTCCCTATAAGTTTTAGGTTTTTCTTTTTTCATTTTTGCACAAAATTCCATTGGGATTTTGAGAGGTGTTGCATCAAATTTGGAGATTCCTTTGGGTAGTATGGATATTTGAACGATATTAAGTCTTCTAATTCATGACCTTAACATGGAAATGACTTTTCCTGTGTCTCTCTTTTTATTTCTGCCAGCATATTTGTAGTTTTCACTGTACACATCCTTCATTATCCTTGATCAAGTTTATTGCATACTTTTTATGCTATTATAAATGAAATTGCATTGCTAATTTCATTTTAAAATGCTTTCACTTAATGGAAAAAATACAACTGTTTCTTGTGTGATGTTTTGTATCTTGAAACTTTTCTGACTTTGTTTATTAATTCTAATAAGTATTTTTATATAACCTTTTGGATTTTCTATATATACAATCAAGTCATCTGCAAGAAAAACAATTTTACTCTTCCTTCCTAATTTGGATGACTTTTCTTTCTTTCTTTTTTTTTTTCTTTTGTCTAATTGCTCTGGTTAGAACATCTACTACTATGAAATGTGAGCAGGCATTCTTGCTTTGCTTTGGATTTTAAAGAAAAAGTTTTAGTTTTCAGAATTGGGTTTTAGGTTAATTGTGGGCTTTTAATATATGAGTGTTATTATGTTGAGGTAGTTTCCTTTCATTTCTAGTGTGTTGAGTGTTTTTATAATGAAAGTGCTATTTTTTGTTCTGCATTAATTGAGACAACCATGTGGTTTTACATGTTTTAATTTTTTGTGTTATGAACTCTCCTTGCATTGTGGGGATAAATCCCACTGGGTCATAGTGTATAATTCTTTTAGTGCCTGTTAACTTGAGTTTGCTAGGATTTGGTTGTGGATTATTGCATCAACATTTATCAGGGATATTGATATTGGCTTATATTTGTCTTTTCTTATAGTATCTTTGCCTTTTTTTGATATCAAGGAAATGCTGTCCTCAGAAGATGAGTATGAAATATTTTTCCTCTTAAATTATTTTGGAAGAGTTCCTTCCAAAATAGTTTGGAAGGTTCCTTAAATGTTTAGTGGAATTCTCCAGTGAAGCCATCCAGTCATGGGCCTTCCTTTCTTGGGAGCTTTTAATTTCTGATTCAATCTCTTGTTACTTACAGGTGGTGTTTAGATTTTTTATTTTAATTTTTTCATGATTCAGTCTTTTTTTTTCTTTTTCTTTTTTTTTATTAAATCATAGCTGTGTACATTGATATGATCATGGGGCATCATTCACTAGCTTCACAGACCGTTTACCAAGTTTCACATATACCCTTGTAAGATGCACCGCTGGTGTAATCCCACCAATCCCCTTCCCTCTACCCACCTCCCCCGTCCCTCCCCTTCCTTTCAGTCTTGATGGGTTATCTGTTTCTAAATAATTATCCATTTATTCTCTGTTATCTAATTTGTTGATGTATATATTTATAGTCTAATATGATTTTTTTTAGTTTGGTGGCAAAGTAATATTGTAATATTTTCTTCTTCCACTGTTCTTCATTTGTTTGTTCCTCTGAATCATAATTTAAATAACACATCTTTAAGTTTGTAGACCCTTCCCTTTGCTTAAGTAATGCTTTAAAATTCAGTTTTTATATTTTATATCTTCAAAAGTTCTGTTTGGCTCTTATTTTTTAGTTGATATTTTCATTTTCATGCATCAGTTTTCTGATTCATCTGTATTCTCTTATGGCTCATCGATTTTTTTAAGAACAATTTTTTGAATTATTCATCAGGTGTTTTATAGATCTGCTTTTCCCTAGGGTTAGTTTCTGAGATTTACTTTTTTCTTTTGATTGAGCCAGGTTTCCTTGTTTTGTTTTGTTTTGTTTGTATGCCTTGTTAATAATATGGAGGAGAAGAGGAGATTTGGGGATTTCAGGTTAAGAAAATGTCCCTCTCAGTCTTTTCAAACTACTTCCACATGGGGGGAGACCTTCACCAATCAGCACAGCTAGAAATTCTGAGGGCTTCTCAAACTATTTCTGTAGTTATGTCTTTTTTAGGCTTGTGCATATAATTTCCCAATTAGAAAGTTTTACTGTCTTCTTCCTCGGAAGTAGTTAACCTCTTCTTCCCTCTGGTGTCTGTGATGCTATAGGTTCTCTGGTGTTGAAACAACTCTCCTTTATTTTCAGTGGTTCCAACATTTAAGAATGCAGGCAGGTCTAGTGGCTCATACTTGTAATCCTAGCACTCTGGGAGGACAAGGTGGGAGGATCCCTTGAGCTTAAGAGTTCAAGACCAGTCTGAGTAAGAGCAAGACTGTCTCTACAAAAAAATGCAAAAATTAGCCAGGCTTGGTGGACGCCTGTAGTCCCAGCTACCTGGGAGGCTGAGGCAGGAAGATCACTTGAGCCCAGGAGACTGAGGCTGCTGTGAGCTAGGCTGAGCTCAAGTACTCTTTTCCCAGCAAAACAGAGTGACAATCTGTCTCAAAAAAGGGGGTGGGGCATTCTCTGTCAGCATTCAAATCACTGTTATAGAAACTAATGCCTTGGGTCGCCACACCCCCTCCAAAAAGCAAAAATTATAAATGCACACTTTGTTCTCTTTTCTTCCTGAGAGGGAAGCTACAAGTTCTGTGTTTTCTCTCTACCACACCAGGTACTCTGGCTTGGGGAAAGAGTTAACATGGGTGAAATGCAATCTTTTTTTTTTTTTTTTTTTTATCCATGTGGATGCAGTTGTTTTTGACTGTGAATTTGCCTTGAGGGCTGCAATCACTGACTTGCTTATAGAGTTGTCATAAAGGATTTCTGAACTTTATACTCTTGTTAATTCAGTGTCTTTGTGGAGGAAAATGCAGCCATCATGCCAATATCACTACAGAATACAATTACTTTTTAAAACATAGCTACTACTAATAGAAACTTCATATGCATTAAGACACAAAAACAAGCTTCCAAAAATTAGGAATGGTTTGAGTACTCAGACACACATACACACACGTGTACATATATGTAATATACATATAATTCAATGATAGTAGCTTTAAAACTCTCATATCAAGATTTTTTTTTTTTAAAGTTCACTACCACATAACACTTGTTTTATACAGAAAGTCTTAAGGAAATGTGAAAATATTCAGAGGTGAATGAAAATGAAAGCCCTTGTCAAAACGTTTGCAGTCTCTTGAGGGTGGTCACTAGGAAAACACTTTTAATATAAAGAAACGTGAGGAAGCCTAAAGACAAGTCTGACACCTGTTAATTTAAGTAGTTAGAATATAATTACTGATTCGAACAAAGATAATTACAGCAAACTAGTAATGAACTAATAAAGAAACTCCAGTGCTTAATGAAATACAGAACACTTGAACTGTAAGAGAACCACTGTAGTGAATGAGGGTCAATATAATAAAAGGAAGAATATATAATAACAGAGAGACAACTGACTAGACTCCATGACACTTCTGGAGTACTTGTCATTATCCCTAGCATCCTGAGTAAGAATAATGTAGTGAGTCTGGGAAGGCGTGCAACCATTTTTCCTACACAGCCTGGATTTGAAATAACCACGCTCCCTAAAAGCAGCATCTGTATGTAGAAAGCAAAAAGAAAAAAAAAAAAAAGAAGGGAAACAAAGAAATATCTTGCTTCATATTTTGATTTTATTTCTAGAACTTCCTAGCTTGTTATGAACAGCAAGGTACTGTATCTCTCTATGGCTCCCGGTTTTCACCTGTAAAACAATGTGTGTAGGGGGAGGGCAGAGAATGGGATTTGATTGAATACCTCTAAGCATTTACGACTTATTATCAAACACGCATACCCCCAAAATATTGGATCTTATTTGATTGATCTGGTGAAAGAAATGTTCCTCAAGTCAGATGAGTATGTTTGAACCTCAGATTGACTATTTGTAAAGTGACTTTCGCAAGTCTATGAGATATTGTTTCATAATCCAATAAGTGACAAGATTAATTCCTACATCAGAGCTGTTGGCTTTAAGGAGATAATGTATATGGAAGAGCTCAGTAAAAACTTTCAACTTTATAATCAGGTTTAGAGATGGATTCGGCTCACTTCTCCTTTAAGGATCATTTAGGGGACTCACGGCATGAAAATAAAACGAGTTTTTTTTTGGAGGGGATACAACCACTAGCATTATAAAAAGCTTATATTCAACAAGAAAAATAACTTAGCCAAGTAGATAAAATGTTTAGCATGATTTGTTAAGTTATAATTTACTAGGCCATTTTATTTTACTTTGAAAAATTATTCTCAAATAAAAACATAATATGGGTACTGAAACAGGGTTATTAAAAAGGATAAAACAAGACTAATGCATAGTGCTATTTGTGACACAAGTTTCTGAAAGATTAACTATAATAATATCCAATGTATTGATTTGTAGTTCATAATCCCGTTACATAGGTAACAATCCATATCTTTGAAAATTGAGTTTTGCTTGCAAATAAAATCAAGGTCAGGGAATAAAAATTTGATGAGGTTGGACAGATTAGATTGAACTTTTCATATACTTTAAAAAATACAAAAGGATTAGGAAAACAATTTGTTTATATGGCACAACTTCAGAACACAAGACTAGTAATGCTCTGGAGAGTATGGATTTGATTTCCTCAATATTAAAAATGTCACTAAAGAAATTCTAGCCAAGAGATTTCAGTTTTTAAAACCCATAACAATAAAGTAAACGTGCTTGAGCTTGTTGTATAAGAATATATTTTAGTTTTACGTGAGAATTGACTCAGCTTTGAAGTGGTGGATTTTTTTAAGAAGTTAGAAATTTGCATCAAAGATGTAAGTTTCTGCTCATGTCTGGGGAACTCTGTTTAATTGAATCAAACTCTCTCAACACATTCAACTGTGTGTGTCTTCAAATTATCTGAAATGCTATGAGTGTATTAAGTGGGAATCAAAGTAAACACTGTGTTTTCTTTTGTTGCACTGTGTGTTTTAATTTGAATGTCCGATGGTAGTTTCTGTTTGCATTATTGGATAAGGAAGACTCAGTGAAATAATATACTTTAAGACAGTCAAAATACTCCCAAGTTCTTTACATTAGTTAATTCATTACACTAACCATATGGACTGAGTTTGCATGATAGAATATATTGTAGAACACAGATTGATCATTATATTTGGATTTAAGTTTAGCACCTCCTGCCCTCAAATTTATTTTAACTTGGAAAGTTACCAGTGAAAATTTCTTGATCAATTTATCTTACTGTAAAGGAATGATGGCTATTCCTGTTGGCCATTCCAACAGGTAAGCTTAAATTTCAAATGTACAGAGAATAATTTTTAGGATTATTTCAGTGCATAGTACTATTAGAAATCTATTTTAAGAACATGGAAATTCTTCATAATCTATTATATGTGATTTCAAAGAACCTTAAAAGTAAAATATCCCTATTTCTGATAAGAAATTTAAGCATACATTTTCCAAAAGACACATATGCCAGTAAATAACCAGAGCTTTGATTTCAAGGTCAATGATTATGTTTGTTACGATTTTGTTTGGGGAACACAATTTAGGTTTCCTTTAAAAGTCTTCCTTTTCATTCTTTATAAAGACGAAAAAGTAAAAAACAAAAATCAACAATGAACCAAACTAGATCTCCTGCAAATTATTATGTATAAGGTTTCTGGTGGTTGCTGAGCTTATAAAAATATAATATGCCCAGTTTTTAAAACCCCTACTCATACATGAGTGGCAGATTTTCAGTTCACACAGTTTAAGCTCTCTTCCCCATCCACATGGTACTATAAGCTTTGGTCATGCTCTCTGCTTAAGATAATTGGTTTTTCTCCAGAGAGAGTAAAAATATGATTTAGAAGAGTCATTTTGTAAAGTCATTATTGGTTATTAATTATTTGGGGAGGAATTAACTTCTCAAGTTACACATCGAGGCAGCTTTGAGTGTTCAGTAGTTTTCAGAGCCAAGTGGAACTGACTTAATAGTCTACTTACGGCAAATACCCAGATCTGTGGCTTTGGACGGTCACTTGACCAAAGTATCTTAATCTGAACATCTAGAGCAAAAGAGAAAATTGTGCCTACCTTCTAAGATTACTTTTAGAACTTATATATATATATATATATTCCAATATGCTTTATGCTTAGAAAATGGAAGCTCTAATTACATATTCACTTAGAATTTTGCATCTGTAATAGAACTCTGGATAATTCTTTTTTTTTTTATTGTTGGGGATTCATTGAGGATACAATAAGCCAGGTTACACTGATTGCAATTGTTAGGTAAAGTCCCTCTTGCAATCATGTAAGATTGCCCCCATAAAGTGTGACACACACCAAGGCCCCACCCACCTCCCGGTGGAAGAAAAGCATGAGTTGTTATAAGAATCCTCCTTCTAAGACTGAGGCAGACAGAACACAAACACACACACGCACATACACACACACACACGCACATACACACACACACAAAATGCAGATTAAGTTTTAACGTAGCCAAACCCGGCACAATGATACCCATGTCAATTGTGCTTACATCCCCTGAACTAGCCCATCTGGGTACCTGCTGAAATTCACACAAAGATGTTGCTAACACCAACTGTAGATCCCTGTGTTTGCCTAACCACGAAACCAAAAGAAAACAAATATGCAAACACAAACCAGAAGCAATATCAAGGTCATGGAAGTGAGTGAAACTGCTTATTGTATATGATTCTGTTGCTGCCTGGGTTGTAATGCAGAACATTGAGTTTCAAGATGATTTACACAAATAGCGTCTCTCTTTTAGGATGTTTATTCTCATAGGCACATGTTTTCACATTACAGAACATTAACATTCAATTTCATTAGTATACTACAAACCTGCTTGTATAAATTTATCAAATAAAACTGCACAGTTTAGCAAAGCAATACAGTGTGACTGCTCAAATTCAAATAAGATCATAGGCAGGTTACTTAATACCTTTAATTATTTGGGAATCTCTGTCCCAGCGTTTTTTTCACTTAGTAGGGTCATCAAAGGAAAGTTGCATGCCTCATCTCACACTAAAAATGCAGAAAATAGATTACGACACTGATCATAATATATCTCAATAATTCTGTGAATATGAAACACTACATTAAATATGTATAATACTCTATCATTTAACCCCCAAGATCCCATGATGCAGATGTTATTGTAATTTTCACTTTAACAGCTTGGAAAGTATAGCTGATGGAGAGGTCAACTAACTTACCTAAAGTCATATAGCTAGTTATCACTGGTACCCATGTATCCTATTCTAGAACCCATTTTTCTAAACATTATTCTATGCCCCCTCACTGCCTCCAGTTCCACAGCATCCTTTATGCACACCTAATGTGTAGGGGGATTTTGTGTGGTTCACCCAATATCCACCATTAAGAACAGACTTTACCATGGAATCAATGCCATTGTCGGTGATTACACCTCGAGGCAAACCATATCAACATGAGCAGGTATGTATCTCAATGGACAGAAGGATTCTAAGCAACCAGAGGTCAATAACAGGAAATTTTCTTGAATTTATTTTGTGCAGAACAGTTAATGTTATATACTGACAGTTTATCAATATGCACTCATAAAATTCTTGTTGTGTTTAGATAAATAGGATAGTGAAAACAGATATGGTTTAATTGCTGCCAAGAAATAGTCAAAATATGTTTTTTATTTTTCATATTTTTAAAATAATTAGTAATACAATTTTAAATACATTTTACGATGGTTATTTTCTTAATAATATAATGTCATATCAAAATATAACCAAACAAAATCAGGGGATCATCAAAAAAAATCACTGGGCTTTAAAAGAGGTTATCAAGGAGGAGTATGAATTTATACTAAAATTTAGAATTTTGTATTTTCAAGAATTAAGAATCACATATTGTGCTACACTGGTCATCACAATTGCTGTTCTTTTCACAGTCTTTTTCTCATATACATATATATTTGGGTGTATATATGTATATATATATATATTTGAATTATGGACTTTAGAACACTAATCTTTTATTAGCACCTATTAAATTTTTCAGAAATACTTCACTATCAACCAGTAAAGTTTAGAAAAGTAACTGCATTAGATAGATCAATATAAAGGAGACTTAAATTATTTAAATCAAGGCCTACTTACACTTTTGAGTTATGTCAGACCTAGCTACCACATATGCCATAAGATTGCATACCACTTATAAATATTCAATTTAAACTCATTAGCTGAAAAATGAATTATTTTACAATACTTATTTTGCAGGCTTGCAATATTATAGTAAGTCATGTATGGATCATTATGAAAGATTTGAGACAGAAGGTATTAGGGGCCATTTTTTCACTTCCAAGAAACAGACTCAACAATGTCCTTTCTGGGTCACCTGTGCAAGTTTCCACTTGCTTAACTTATTGATGTTGCTGAGAGGGCTTCATTTGTTTCCACATATTTATCATTCATCACAGTATCAAGTACATAATAAATTCCTTAGAAGTAACTTTTAAATTATCATTATTGTTTATTTATGTAACTCTATTTGTAAGATGGGAATGCTTTATTAGTTGTGCATTGGGTATAATAAAATATAGAGATTTCTAGTTAAAATAAATGCATAGCTTATAAAACCAGCACACTAATTAAAGACAATTCTTACCTTAGTAAAAAATAAATAGAAGCATTTTTGTTGACCTTTTACATTTTAGATCAGGGGTCCTCAAACGTTTTAACCAGGGGGCCAGTTCACTGTCCCTGTTGGAGGGCCAGACTATAGTTTAAAAAAAAATGAAGAAATTCCTATGCACATATCTTATTTTGAAGTAAAAAAACAAAATGGGAACAAATACAGTCACATCGTTGCATGTGGCCCGTGGGCCATAATTGTGTTGTGCTTTTGAAAAACACAAATCCAATGTTTTAGATTATACATTTATAACAACAATGTAGATATCAAATGTGAGTTGTGTTGAAGTATTGTGAGGAAAAGTTTATAAATCAATGATTTATAATTCTTGAATATAGTTTCCCTCGAGCTGAATATTTATCTCTCTTATCTACATAAAAATTTTAGAACAATTTCTATCTTACCAACACAACCGAATGATGTAAAACTATTTCAGCAAAATACCATTGGTAGGCACATGAACAATATTACAACAATATTCCCATGTTCACAAATGTGTAGCAAAGATGAATTTTAAGTATATCTAGAGCACCAGTTCTACTTTTTATGAGACCATTTTATTAGCACATAAGCATATCTTATTTTTGCACATCTTGCAAACACAATTCCACCAGCAAACCTCTTGTTGACCTTGAGTCCCCTCTAGTTGTCACTTCATTTCAGTGATGCCCTTTTGGCTAAACTTTATGACAATCATATTTATTGTATTTTAGTCACATTGATTATTACATGCAGTTAACGTATGTACCACTAAGACAGAATGAATGCCAATTAAACCATGACCAAAGCTTTCATATCACATAGATTTTTTATTTTATGTATAGGTGAAGAGCTTTTTGGTTTTATTTTTATGTTGCAGTAATGAAAATTTAAACAACTATAACAAAGTTGATGAAAAACCAGGCAGTGACAGCTGCATTGGAATAGCTGCCTAGGTAGCACTAAGCATAAATGCAGTAATCTTAATATACATCCCAGTTTCAGGGATTTAAAATATGAAACAGTGCGCATGTGTTAGAACTAATGGCGTATAATGTCTGTAGTCAATGCATCTAAGAGCTGTTCTTCTATTTCCTCTTGAATCTTCTTTAGACTTTCATCTTTGCAACTCCAAACAAATATGCTTTTGTCAACTTCACCAGTGATCAGAGGTTGAAAAATCAAGTTTGCAATTCTCTGCTCTCATTTTCCTTAATCGATCAGTAATATTTGACACCTGAGATTGCGCCCTCATTCTTAAAATACCTTCCTGTCTTGGCTTCTACTTTGGGGATTCCTTATATTTCTCCCACTTTTCTAAGCATTTTGTTGTTTTGTTTGCTAGTTCCTTTCTCTTTATCTTTAAATGCCTGAGTATCTAGGGTTTGGTTTCTGGATCCGTTCTCATCTAGATTCAATCTTTGGTGCTGTGCTTTTGAAAAACTAACGCTAACTGGCAATTTCTACATAAAGGTTTTCCATTCAAACTTCTCACCCAGATTCCAAGACATCCAGTCACACATGCTTGACACGTGTTTCAATGACATTTCCTCAGCTCTTCCACCCTTAGTCTCATTTCCAGAAAAATCAGTTCCATCTTTCCAGTAGCAGATGCCAACAAAGGCTCCATTTCGCCCTTGAGTTGTCACTTCCACACTTTTCATCTAATTTATAAGGAATACGTGTTAGATCTACTTTAAAATACATTCAAAAGCTGGCCACTTCCCGTTCTCCTGCCACCGCCGCCACCCGCGCTGAAGCCTTGATCGTCTCTCGCCAGCTCTGTTACAATAGACACCAGCCGGTGGTGCCCTTCTTGCCACTGTTGGTCCTTTACAATCTTCTATGAACACAGAAGCCACAATGACTTTTATGAAATGAAGTCATATCATTCTATTCTTCTTCTTCAAGCCCTCTGATGCCTTTCTGTTCTACTCAGAATGTAATAATGCAGTGGGCACTAAGGCCCCAACAATTTTCACCACCACCATGACCACCACATCTTCACTCCTTTGTTTTTCTTTACTCATGTGTTGCCCTTGTGCTTGTGAGCACATGGCGATCTTCTTGACATCTCAGGGAAGCTCTAGCTGCAGGGCATTGCACTTGTAATTCCTTCCATATGTCATGTATGACGCTGCTGCCTTGGGTATCCATGTGAATATACTTTTTCACCTTCTTTAAGTTTTTGTCCAAAGCCCATCTTGTCACACAGCTTTAAAGATCTTTATCTCAATTAATGGAAATCCTGTCTTGCTGTCCTTGACTCTTCTTTTTTTTACCTTTCTTTTTAGATGCCTTGTTTAACCCATTAGTAAATCCCATGGGTGCCAACTTCAATAAATAATCTAAGCACTTCTCACATCTCCATGGCCACCAGGCTAGCATAAAGCAGTATCCTAACTTACCTGGATTACCATGACATTCATAATGGAAGGCCCTCCCTCTATCCTTCAGTTCTAGACATAACACAGGAGGTGAATTTGCCATAGTGTCACTGTCTGCCCTATTCCCTCGTGTAGGCTCCCCAGCTGAGTAAGTGCACAAGCCAAAATCCTGGCATTGGCTTACAATGTGGTCTTCCATTCTCTCTTAACCCTACTCCCTCTAGTTCAGTTCATGAACACACTGATTCTCAAGATTTTTATTCTCCCCTCACCCCCCAGGTATCCTCTTGGTTGACTTCTTCACATCCATGAGGTCTTTCCCCAAATTTTCCAGAGTGAAGACTCTCCCATGGACTGACCTATTTACAATTAAACCCTGGCATAGACTTTCTGTCCCCTTTCTCTGCTTCATTTTTTCTGCCTAGCATCTTTATAAGCATCATTATAACTTATGATTTTCCTTCTTGTTTTCTTTATTGTCTGTTCTACAATTATTGTCTGTTCTACAATATTCTACAATATTCTACAATTGAGTGTGAATTTAACAAGACTAGGCATTTTGGGTATGTTTTGTCCTCTATAGTTCAACTTTGCCTGGCACATAGTACCTGATAAGTATTTGGTTAATGACTAAATGAATGAATAGTATGATTTCACTTATGCACCTTCAAAAAATATATATACACATGCATGTGCATAAGGAAATGTTACATAAGAAAAGAAGGTCTGTGTAAAATCTTCTATGGATCTGTCATCTAAGATATGTTGTAGTAGTTTAGCAACTTGTAGGAACATAAGAGAATAGATTAATTTGGAAACTTTTAAAGACTTTTGACCATATGAAAAATTTATTGTTATCTAAGGTTTCAAAAGGGCTATGACGTTTTAAAGTTTTAAAAGGGCGATTGCACCTAATAACTATGATTATTTTTGTTATCTTAAGGTTTGCCTTAAAATATTCATGGAAGCACTTTTTTATGTTCTTCCTGTGTGGTAGAGGTAAGTAAAGTGTTTCCGCATCTGAAAGCTGCCGTGAAACTAATAAGGTAAACTCCATTTCTATGGATATTAAAAAAGACATGAAACAGTTTGTCAAACACAACATTTTCTCATTACATATAAAAAGAATTTCTATGCAAAATATAAAAATTTTTGGTTTTCTTTTCAAATAGAGAGCACTAAAATTTTCAATTTAAAATGCTCAATAAGTAATAGGACTATTACATCAAGCTTTCATTCCTTAAACTGACACTCAGAATTCTTTTTTTTTTTTTTTTTTTATTGTTGGGGATTCATTGAGGTTACAATAAGCCAGGTTACACTGATTGCAATTGTTAGGTAAAGTCCCTTTTGCAATCATGTCTTGCCCCCATAAAGTGTGACACACACCAAGGCCCCACCCCCCTCCCTCCTTCCCTCTTTCTGCTCCCCCCCATAACCTTAATTGTCATTAATTGTCCTCATATCAAAATTGAGTACATAGGATTCATGCTTCTCCATTCTTGTGATGCTTTACTAAGAATAATGTCTTCCACGTCCATCCAGGTTAATACGAAGGATGTAAAGTCTCCATTTTTTTTAATGGCTGAATAGTATTCCATGGTATACATATACCACAGCTTGTTAATCCATTCCTGGGTTGGTGGGCATTTAGGCTGTTTCCACATTTTGACGATTGTAAATTGAGCTGCAATAAACAGTCTAGTACAAGTGTCCTTATGATAAAAGGATTTTTTTCCTTCTGGGTAGATGCCCAGTAATGGGATTGCAGGATCAAATGGGAGGTCTAGCTTGAGTGATGATTTGTAATATGTACAAGAACAAAGAAGAGGATTAAACATTGATTCCCAATAAATTGAAAGGATTAGTGTTTTCTTTGGCATAGCAACTTGCTGAGAAACTCAAGATAGAGTAGTACATTTTAAAATGGTAATTGATGTCTTAAAAACACACAGTGTTGTAGTTTTAAAAATGAGGGCTTGTAGATGAAAGAAATTGACAAAATAGCTCCTCTCTCATACCATCTTTCAAATAGCTGAATAAGTAATGCACATTTTTTAAATGAGAATTGCTGATGTAGTGACAATGTAGTTTCTACTAAAATGAACTATTTACTTACTCTATTCAAGAAAGAACTGATTTATTGCAAAGCATTTTGAGGCTTCTGCAGAATGAAAGACAGTGGCAGCTGTTGGAATTATCTCCACATAAAAATGCATAATTTCGGAAGAAATTACCTACCTGTACAAGGGCTTTACTCTCTTATTTGGTAGAAAGCAACAGTATATATAGTCTTGAGTTAGAATTATTTGGACTATCAAATCATAGTCCATTCTATAAGTTATTTTATAAATTAATGGAGTCTTACAGTGAAGCCAGTTGAATTGGTGGGTATTATGACGTGGTTTTCTTTAGTTTTCCTGGGTTTGCTAGAGATGAGAAACTATTGTGCAGTTTCTGGTTATCAAGAATTGGAATTTTTGAGAAAAATTATGTTGTTTTAGGTTTGCAGAAGGCTAAGAAGGTACATGTACTTTATTGAAGATGAAGGCCTTGATTTGAGTCCCAGCCTTGCCATTCCATATGTGCCTGGTCTTGGACAAGTTATTTATCATGCCTGAACTTCAGTTTTCTCATTTAAATACATAAGATAACCAGGCTTACTTCCAAGGGTCTTTAAAGAACTCAGACAAAAACTCTATATAAAAAGCAAAGTGTTTATTCTCATATGAATTACTATAATAAGAGAAGGTGATTAGAAATATGTAAGATAATTGAGTAAATTATTCATGAAGTAAAGACATAATGAGTTCAGAGTAATGGTTCATGTGCCATTGGCTTGCATGGTGATAATTATCATTGAGAACTTAAAGGATATTTTTAGAGACTCAGAGAGGTACAATTGGTTTTTTGAACTTAGATGCCTGGGGTTATGTCTAGACTATGTCAAGCATTCAGATGGAAATTGAAAAAGAGATAGTTTTGGTGTTTTTCTTTTTTTCTTCTCTTGGCTTAGGACATTTTAAAGATTCCACCAATTTCTGTTGCTTCTTTAACTGGTACCAGTCAACCATTTGAAGTGAATTTTTCACTTAGACTGGTTGATTTTCTGGCCCATTAAGACAGCTGATTCAATTCAAATGAGTTTTGATAGCTTAATCCCCCATGCACACTGATTTTCCTACCACACGGCAGCAGGCCACGGCTACAGGTAATCTGTCATGTAACTTTTATAACCATTTGATATTTCTATGACTTTTAATGTAGAGATTGGTGTTTAGAATGTAAGTACTCGGATTGCATCATTTATTCAGATGCTGAAGAGATGAAAAGGACAGCTAGAAAGCTAACAAACTTAGCGCTTTCTGCTTTTCATGAAGACACATTTCTGTTCAGGAAACACTGGCTCAAATTTTACTGCTAGGCTCAATTCCTAGAAAGTGAAGGTATAGAGCTCTAAAGCTGGTTTATAGCACTTCTGGTTTTGAAAAGTTATTTTTTTTTTTTTTTGTGCTCGCTCCGGCAGCACATATACTAAAATTGGAACGATACAGAGAAGATTAGCATGGCCCCTGCGCAAGGATGACACGCAAATTCGTGAAGCGTTCCATATTTTAAAAAAAAAAAAAAAAAAAGAAAAGTTAAAGTTATTTTTTTTAGCTTTACTGAATTGAAGAAGCCAAGAGAGGCCGTAGGATAGATAGATAAACATACTGATTTGTTGATTCCAACAAGTATGTCCAGAAAAATCATATTAAACAATTTACAAAACCTACTAGCATTGCTGCGGTTTTGTAGATCATAGTAAAGAGTTGTATTTTGGCTCACTACCGGTTGCACAGTGGTTACGACGCCAGCCACATACACTGAGGGTGGCGGGTTCGAGCCTGGCTGGAGCCAGCTAAACAAATGCAACAACAACAAAAAAAAAGAGCTGGGCATTGTGGTAGGCGCCTGTAGTCCCAGCTACTTGGGAGGCTGGGACAAGAAAATTGCTCAAACCCAAGAGTTTGAGGTTGCTGTGAGCTATGATGCCACAGCACTCTACCAAGGGCGACATAGTAAAACTCTGTCTCAAAAAAAAAAAAAAAGTTGTATTTTATGCTAAGTGCTTAAGGAAATGATAAGTAGGAGACTAATATGACCTTAATTACATTTTTAGAAGATGACTCTGGCTATTGTGTGGCAGATGGGTGGCAAAGGGATTAAGTCTTTGGTTTGGTCAAAGGGAAGCACTGAGAAGAGGGAGGGCCTTCTACACTAGCCCTGACCCATAGCCCTCTTTCTTGGGCTATGTTCAGCACTGGCTCCATTTACTCCATAGCTTGGGCTCTGACAGGGTCTCCAACTTGGGCCTTGAATCTACTAACACTATCTTAAACCTTTGTCATTTCAGCTTGAAGGCAGTAGCATCTGCTCTTTTCCTTGGGTTCTCAGATTTTTTCATTGAATATTTAACAAGTTTATTGGCTTAAAATTCCTTCTGTTCGAAGTATTTAAAATGGCTTATTTTTCTCTGCTTTCCCAGTCTGGTAAAGAGAATATATGTATTAAAGATTGCAGAATTCTGACTCGCATTTGCTATGGAATGGCAGAGACTGACTAGAGCAGAGGCAGCTATAGCTAGACGCACACAGATAATAGGAATACTACAGGGCTATTTTAGGGAGCAAATGTTCAGAGCAATTTTGCTATAACATCTGCATTACTATGGATTATCAAATATACAGAAATAAGAACTTGCAAACTTATTTTTACTTTCTCATTGATTTTTAAGACTTCTTTCTTTTATAACTACAATTTTCGTATTATCTATGATTCTTTACTGGTAATAGCTTTAACAGAACTTTAGCACTATTGTTGTACATATATTGGATATTTCCCCTAACAGTCTTAATAAAAGTCTGTTACCCTTTACTGAGTTCTCGTCCTTAAGGAAACTTCTGTGTTTCTCTTCTTATCTGAGTTGGAGCTTATGTTTTTGTTCTCCCCATTGTTAGTTCCCTCTGAACATACAAAACTGAACTGCCTTGCTATTCTCCCTTTCCTGATGATTTTTCCTTGACTCTAGACCACATTTGTCTCAGTACAATAGCAACTAACCTTTATTCCATACTTGTGGCTAACTCAACCTTGCCCTTGAGTCCAATTAATAATGAAATAATGAAATATATTCCCTAATTTCTACACCCCAGGCATTTGCTCCTAGCTTGAGCAACTTTGCCGACAGAACTTTGGAACAGAGATATATTCTTCTATGATTTGTGAATTTTGAGAACTTTTTTTATTTTTAATTTGGTTCTTGCCACACATCATAGTATTTATTGAATACAAGTGAGATAGTAGATACTCTCAGGGTAGAGCTAGAACCTATTATAATGATGTACAGGAAAATAAACTTCAGTAAACACCTTAACACAAGAGAGAAGGAGCTGACTCAAGATAGTGGATTCTGTAGCCCTGCGGTCTGGGTAAAGGTCAGTAGGATGGCTGCTTGGTGCATGCATTGTAGAGAAGAATTACCTGCCAGGAGAGGGTCAGTAGAACATTATGATTAAGACCACAGCTGCGAGAGATAGGAGGAGAGAGAGAGCGTGTGCACTATATTTAAGTCCAAATTAAAATGTTTACTGGTCATGTGATCTTTAGCTAAATATTTGACACCCCTAAGCCTTAAATTCCTCCATTGTAAAATGAGGATAATGACCTTGGAGGATGTTGTGAGGATTAAACAAAATTCAATAAAAGACTATATGTTAAATGATAATAGTAACTACTACAGAGTTAGCTCTGAGAAGTCAGGAGAAGTTGTTATTACCTTATTGTTATTAGTCAGTCTAATTGTCTCATTTTATACATCCTCCCAATTACAAAGGTCTGTGATTACATGATTCCATTAAAACAATGACTTGCTCTAAACTCAAAATTGTATTTTAAGACATGGAAAAGTAAATGCAGAGGTGTTTAACCATTACAAATAAAGTTAGGAGGAATTCTGTCCCCCTCTGTGGTGTGTTCAAGATGCAGCCCTCTTACCTATAGGCAGATCTCAGTTCAGGTCTACTGAGGTGGACCCTAAATACCCCTTAGGGTTTTACCAATTAACATGTAGGACCAAGGAGGAGGAAGAACAATCTCTTTTCATGATTTTATCCCTTAGTGTTTATCCAATAAACATTAGAAATTTGGAAGTATAGTTTCAATATACTCTTTTATAGCATATCGAAAGGTAGACATGAGAAATTAATAAAGTTAATTCTATTTAATTTACTTGCCTTAAATATAACGCCATACACTAAGAATTTTATAAACAATATGTGATTTATCCTCCCAGCCACATTATAAAATACATATCATCCTCATTTACAGAAGAATAACCTGCTGTTTAGGAAGGCTAATCAAATTGCCCAATGTCCAATATCTTAATAAATAAATGGAATCAAATGAATTCACTTCTTATCCATTCAATCTAGGCTTGCATTTACTACCTTCGTATTTCTATCTGAAGAATTCTTGTAAATTAGTAGTCTACATTTTATAGATAAAAGGCTATTTCAAGGAGCTGAGAACTGTCTTTTTACTGCTACTTCACAACTTAGAAGTACATACTTGTTCTGACTTTTAGTAATAGAATGCATCTTCTAACTCCAAAAATGTTTAGAGCAAACAAAGTGTGAAATGGATGCTTAGCACTGATTTCTTGCACAAGGCTTTTCTTAGATAACAGGGTCCCTCCACCATTCACTCTCTCCCTCCGGCCCCCCAGCCCAGTTCACTTTCTGTATCTTGGCTACAGGTTAAAGATGCTTGAAAGCTCAGGAATTTCAACCCCAATACAGGCATTCATGTAAATTATTTCCTGATTTCTTATGTTTTTTGAAAATTTTAGAATAGTTTAAGAGTTACAGAAAAGTTGCGAAGAGAGTACAGAAAGTCACGATATATCCCACACCTAGTTTTTTTCAGTTACAATCTTACTTTATTATCACATAGTTTTCAAGACTAACAAATCAATAATGATTCATTATCATTAACTAAAGTTCACCCTTCAGTCAGGTTTCTTCCGTTTTAGCCAAATGTCCTTTTATCCATCTGGGGCCCACATTACATTTATGAGCCCAACTATTAATGTCTCCCTGCTTTAGACGTTTCTCGACCTCTCAGAATTTCCTTGTTTCTAACAACCTGCAAAATTAGGGGGAACACTGGCCAAGTGTTTTTTTTGTAGACTGTTCCTCCACTCGGGTTTATGTGATGCTTTTTTTCATTCCTAGACTGAGTTATAGGTTATGGGAGGAAGCCCACAGAGGAGAAGTGCCCTTGTTATTGCACTGCATGGAGGGTGCCTGCTATTGATGACGTAGCATGGTTGATGTTGGACATGACCACCTGGCTGAGGTAGTGTTTGCAAAGTGTCTGCACACAGAAATACTATTTTTTCCCTCTTCCATACATAGTATACACTTTTGAAGTAAGTCACTATGTGTAGCCCACACTTCAGGAAATCTTCAGCATGGAAGATTTCTCTATTCATGACTTAAACTTTTAACATTCACACTTCCTAAAAAATATGTTTTTAAGGTTGAATGTTGCCCACAAATATTAGGTGTGACACATGCATGAACTCCCCCCAGACAACATGCCACACACGTCATTATGACTATCACTACGGTCACCTTCGGAGGACTCCCCTGGGCCAACAAGGTATGTAGACTTTTTCTAGAGTGAGTTGGTGAACTTCATTGTCACAACTCTTATATGGAGTAACAACCCAAAACTCACAGCATTTTACACAAAAAGATACGCAGAATAATTCTCAAGGTACCTTATCAATACCAGCGATAGAAAGCTACAATCACCAGAGCGGGCTGTGACAATTGATGTCAGCAAATTTTCACAGAGCACCAAATTTTCGGGAATGGATCGCCAAAGTAAGAGGCACAATGTCAATTTCTACTGGTCTCCCGGAAGAGACTACATAGCCATGCAAAAATTGTACCCTGGTAAGTATTGAAAGGTTGATTTCCAGAATTATCCGATGAGAAATGACACGTGACTCCATTATAAATACTGATATCTCACCATGGGGAAGCTGATTCTTAAATCTATCTGGGGTACAGAGTTCTCTAAATGAATATTATTTTTAGTAAAGGTTGGGAAACCTCAGCAATTATCTCTAAGCTGTCTACCTGTCCAATACCAGACACAGACTGAGGTCCTGTGTATACACACACACACACACACACACTCAACCCAGTGTTTGCAGCAAAATGTTTTTCATATAGACATTTTTTGGGGGAGAAGAGTAAAAAGATAAACTTTCAGACTATAGACACTAATGTTATTAATAGATATGTTTGTTTTTTTGTGGTTTCACATGAATTTATTCTTTCCAAATTAAGTTTTATAAGAAAATAAATGTAACATTGAAGTTTTGCCGTATACGGACCAGTTTATATAGAGAGAGCTTTTCAATATCTGCCACACCTGATTTCTGGGTTTTAGGTCTGACCAATTTCCTTGACCTAAATGCTTTTTATGGCTCTGAGCAAAATAACTTTTATCTTTCAGAACTGATCTCAAGCATTCTTTTTTCTCTGAAGTCTTCTCATGCCCTTTTAAAAAGTGGATTTGACTGAGTCTATTCGCTATACTCCAAACAGTGTGAATATTTCATCACTGCACAGGTGACATGTTCCTATTTTAAATGTTCCTATTTTAAATGTCCCACTTCTGTTTCAGTTTATGACATGCCTGATTATGAGATCCTGTGTCTATTGTGGCCTTTCTGGGACAAAGGAAATGCTCGATAAACATTTATAAAATGAAAAAAAAAAAAGTGACAAAAATGCTAATGCAATCCTTAAGATTTATTTTTATTTAGCTATGTTTAATTAAATTATAACTATGTACATAAATACATTTATGGGGTATAAAGTGCTGATTTTATATACAATTTGGAGCGCTTACATCAAACTGGTTGACACAGCCTTCATCTCACTTACTTAATTGCTATATCAAGACATTTATACTCTACTCTTAATAGATTTGACATGTACCCTTGCAATGGGCACCATAGGTGTGGTCCCACCGATTACCCTCCCTCCACCCGCCCTCCCTCCTCCCTCCCCTCAGCCTCTTCTTCCCTCCTTCATTCTGGGCTACAGTTGTGTTTTTATTATTCGTATGAAAGTGCGGGTGATTATAAAGTGGTTTCATAATAGTACTGAGTACCTTGGTTACTTTTCCTTCCATTCTTGAGATACTTTACTAAAATTTTCATCAAGATCTCCCTATAACTAGTTAGGCAGCACCTGCTTTCACAATTTTATTCCTTATAAGATGTATCACTATGTAGAATGATTTTTATGAATACAAATTCACATGCAACAACACCGAAAGTAGTTTTCTTTAAAATGAATAACGACCAAGTTGTTATACTATGTTTCTAGCTATTTATGAATTACGTTATCAAAGTAGGAAAAACAAATTTTCTCTGTGCGTCCAAGCTGCTTTCTCTAAACTGTGGAGTGAGGATTAATATGTGCTACGATGCTCGAATCTGGTGCAGCTAGCACAGCTGAAAATGTTATTCGTACTCATAGAAATATCTAATCCCCACGAATCTCACTGGGCTATTTGCCTCAATGATTTACTTTACTAGTGAATTACAGATTGATTTTCAGTCATATTAAAGGTATTTCTGTTAAAATGTTGATTTTAGCTCCCCCAATGTCATCTTATCCTCATATTTTAGCACTTACTGAAAAGAAATATCTAAAGAAGATTCTCGCTGAACCACCCTTTAATCTTTATGCCTATTAATTCTGTATCTTACTGCTATTGTATTCCTAAAGAAATGTACAATCTATTTCTCTACGTTTAATTTAGCAATTGAACACATTACCAATTATCCCTCAGTGTTTTCTGATAAAGTGCCTAAAATAAATATAGCCCAGTGTGAGAATACCATTGATTTATGTAATTTCATGTTAATAGTTTTCAGAGCATTCCCCATGCTCAACTTAATACCTGCAAATGTTCTTTTTTCTTCCTTCCTTCCTTCCTTCCTTCCTTCCTTCCTTCCTTCCTTCCTTCCTTCCTTCCTCCCTCCCTCCCTCCCTCCCTACTTTGTAGAGTGCTGTGGTATCACAGTTCACAGCAACATCAAATTCTTGGGTGTAAGTGATTCTGTTGCCTCAGCCTCCCAAGTAGCTGGGACTACGGGCACCCACCATAATGCCCAGCTATTTTTTGTTGCAGTTGTCATTGTTGTTTAGCAGGCCTGGGCTGGGTTTGAACCCGCCTGCCTCGGTGCATGTGGCCTGCACCTTAACCACTGAGTTACGGGTGCTGAGCCAACTATTGGCTACTTTCAACGCTCTTCCACATTGAGCAGCTTTCTCACTGAACAGTCCACAACAACCTCTGAATGTCTTCCAAGAGGTTCAAGCTAGTTCAGAACCCATTGGTGTGCATGAAAAGTTTAAATTATGTTTTCCAATATGCATTTATTTGCACTAAATCTAATCTGTCTTCACATTGTCCAATCAGCCAATTTAATTAGATCTTTCTTGATTTCCTCATAATTCTGCATGTTTTTTTCACCAAATTAAATATATTTGAGTGATCAGTAGAAGTTTAACATCTCACAATCTACTGTGTTCTTCAGATCACTGATACAGTTAAACAGACAGCCTGCTATCGGCATTTTGAGCATTTTGCCATGAAGTTGGTTCCTCTGGAGAAATACACACTCTTAATTTCTTAATAACTTAGTCCATATTTATCCCTAACAAAGCAGACTATTCTAATTGTACCAGATGTATGTGAATTTCAAATTTATTTCTGAAAATATATTTTAAAAGTTTAAACATTTGGGATTATCGTAAGAGTGCTGTGTTGGGAGAAGTTATAGGATTAAAAGAAGAATGAATGAGTTCTAGGATTTCCCTCATTCCACAGTACTTCGGTACTGAGGGAGAGAGCAGGAAATGAAGACTTCTAGAATACTTGGAGTAGCCACTGCCGTAGATGGTTAGCGTTGCCCTGTATATTATCTGTGCACAAACTTTAAACACTGAAAACAACTTTGTCATCCCCCGATCACAAATGGGAAAACTGAAGTTCAGAGAGGTAGATTCAAGTGCAGGAGATGCAGAGTTAAAACCACCTAGATAGCCTCCAAAGTCATTTTAATAGTCATTAAATGTATGCCAGGCCTTCTCTTATTTTCAACTCTTTTTGATAAATTTTATATGCTCCTTATACATACACAAAATTAGTGTGTTTAACCATTTTATGATTTTCCGTGTGGCATTATACTGAATTTTTCTGAGTATTTATTTCTGGAAAGTATTTGCCGATAGATTTATATTTGGTAGGTACCATAAGTTGTTTCCTCACACTATTCACTATATTAACAGATACCATATTTTTGAGATGAGAGTCCTTGTAGATTTATGTGAAATCAAAATAATGTATTTAATAATAATTACTATTTATGTACTAAACTGTCAGATAGAACTCTTTTGGTTGGAAGTGAAGGAAAAACAAATTAAAACTGCTTAACAACAAAAGCATTCTAGCTGGCTTATGCAAATAACAAGGAGGGTTTAACCCAGAGGCTCAAATGAAGTCGCTAGAACCCTTCTCTCTCTATCTTTTGGTTCAGCTCTCTTACCACATTGGTTTCATGTCTGTGTGCCAGGTGACAGAAAAGTGGCTACGAGCAGGAATACGTCTGTGCTTCCAAGCCCCGTGATAGAAAGTGGAATGTCTCTTCCCTGAGCCGGAACAAAAGAGTCATTTTAATCTGTTTTATCAGATTAATGATAAAGGGTCATTAAAGGTCATATGTCCAACTCTCAACATTTTCTATGACTAAGGGAAGAATAATCTAAATCGTGCCTCAATGACAACTCAGCAGCTGTTGGTGCAGTTAGAAATAACTATACCAGAGACAAGGAACCAGTTAGAATCAACTGAACCAAGAGTGAAGGACCCTGGAATTAGTTTGCTTTAAATGAAGACAAACCCTCTTGGGAGAGGTTCCTTTCTTCATCCGTGGCCAGTGCATACTCTTGTCCAGTAAAATGCCCAACAAATAGTATTACTTAATAATTTGTGAATAGATTAAGAATTTCACCCATAATGCATGCATCTCACATAAAACCAAGTTAATACGATATTTTGGCAGGCTAATTCTTAGTTTCTGTTTAGGTATTTGCAATCATTCTTTTTCCCAAGGTGTCTTAAACAAGTTTTCAGTAGGTATATGGAATGGTTGTTAATGAGGCATTTTCCAAGCAAATTTGCCAATTATATAGAAACAAGGTGAATTTTAAGGTAATTTAAATACCCTAGCAGAGGTTTCCAATCTGAGACCCACAGGCTACATGCTCATTTTGTGAGGAATATTTTGTTGTTTGTCTGTGGGGTCAGATATCACAAAAAGTATACACTGGACTTATTTTTTTTTTCTAATTATCTTTTGTTAAGTGTTATGTATTTATTGTGTGGTCCAAGACAACTCTTATTCTTTTGATCTGCAGCAGAAAAGAAAAAAGGTTGGCTGCCCCTGTTTACAGTCTGTTTAGTTAGATCAGAATTTTGGATTACAAATAGTTTTAATCTTTGCATTCTTTTTGTTTCTTACATATATATTTAAGGAACTAGATTGTAATTTTAGTAAAGAATATGACAATCAAATGAATAAACAGTAGAGGAAAATTAGTATGAGGAAACATACAGTTACAGAAGCATAGCTAAAGTAGTCAAAAAAGCTAGAAAATTTAGCATGATAAAAATGGCTGGAAGATGAAAATTAACAAAAGTTAACTTTCATTTTGGTAATTGTGAAAAATATACTACTTAAAAGATTTTTTCAATTGTTAAAAATGTATTTCCATAGTTTATAAACCAGAAGAGTACCTTTAAGGCTTATTTATTAAAAATCAAAATTAAATCAAAACACACCCAACAGCGAAGAAATAAAGTATAATCAATACTTTATAGATGCTCAGAACACAAAATAAGGTTAGTTCTATTGCCATTATTCAGGTATACTGAATCTCATAGACGTTCAATGGTCTGTTCTAACCATAACATGTATATGGGCAATCATTATTCTCAAATTGTATTAATAACTCCCTCGATTATTTTTCTGTTGTATGCTAAAATTTTATTGTTTAGTGGAGTACTTCTTGGACTTTAAATAAGGAGGATTATAATATATTTATTTTTCATTACTTGGTTCTTTCACCAGCGTTTTTTCCTGGGATTCATTCATGTAGATGTGGTTGCAGTTCACACATTGAGATATTCCTTTTTTTTCATTGAGATATTCCTTTAAAGCACTTTATTTATTAATGTGCATGATTTTATTTATTTATTCTTTAATTTATATTTCTTGTGTGTTTGGTTTGTCTTTTTCTATAATTTTGAGTGGCAGTTTACAACCTTTGTTTAAGGTGCTGCACTCACCACTCTAAGTTAGTGAACTTTGTGGAGATGCACGTCCCAGTGGTTATATCAGCCAAGTTCTACGGGAAGTTCAAAAGCTCAGCTAGGATTTGGAAAAGGTCCTTAGTAAATATCAAATTATAGAGGTGTGAGCAGAGTTAAGGGTACAAACATGGGGTGTTGAGTCACTAAGTAACTAGAAATAAAGAGAAGCCATTAGTAGCCCTGGGCCTAGAGATTCCTAGGAAATGCAGTTCTCAGAGTTGGCTGAAGGGCTGGAGCTCTGAGCAATGGGTAGTTGACAAAAGCCATGGCCCAAGGAAGCAACCAATGACCAGAACAGCTAAAGAAGGGTGAAAATGGGAGGGAAAATACTTGGCCCTTTTTCCCCTTGCTTTGATTCCTACTATTAAATCGATTGAGGTTCATTTCCTGTTTCCTTTTATTTTCCATTAGCTTGGATATTATACTATTGAATTTTCCTTTTTTCTTATTCCTTTGTTCTTCCTTCTTCCCTCTCTTTTCCTTCCCTCCCTCCTTCCCTTTTTTCTTTCCTTCCCTCCCTCCCTTCTTCCTGCCCTTCTTCCTTCCCTCCCTCCTTCTTTCCCTCCTTCCTTCTTTCCCTCCCTCCTTCTTTCCTTCTTTTCTTTCTGAACATAGTTTAGAAATTTAACATGTATATAGTATTTGATTTCCTCCCATTTCATGAAAGAAATCTTAGGATCCTATTTAGCTTTAAAACAATAACTGAATTCAACATGTCTGTTTGTATTTATGATATTTTTGTAATTTCCTCAATGCAACCAATGGAAATATAGTGATGACTGCTTATGAATTTTATTATTCTCTTTCTTGAAAACTAATAAATAGGCCTTCTTAACTCAACATTTTGAGGTTTACTGTTTCTCTTTCTTGTACACCCTCAAACCCTAAACTTTCTATCCTTTAGAAAATAATCCCATTTTTCAACAGGAATATGAAGTTGGAGCTTTCCAGTAGGAGGAAAGGAACATCCAACATTCAGTTGATGTGCTGTGTTGTCACAGAAGACCTTTCCTTATTTGTCGACAAAACAAACTCAACTAGAACCCATGTTTTTCCGTCTTATGGTGCAGTTCTCTGTCACGTAGGCATAACTATTAGGTATGACTCTAGGGCAGCTACTAGAGACACTTCTCTCTTATCTGTTCTTGGTAACAAAATATTATGAGATTGAAGAAATATAAGACAACTCCTTGTATCCCTGTATTTTTTCCCAGGTGGATGGTTTACTCCACCATCATTCTTCACTTCTGTCTTATCTACCAAGATTCATGGCTACTGCTACATATTATCTGATGACACCAGTCCTATAATGGGTCTCTTTGATAGGTCTAGAAATATTGTGATAAAATGGCATCACCTTTATACTTGCTCATGTTTTCCTAATATTACTTGCAGAAATTTTGTATTCCCAACTTAGAATTTTCTCTCTAGATTCTGAGTCTTTATCATCATTATTACAAAACTAATATGTTTACATTATACTGTGATTAAAATAAATTTTCATAGATAAAATTTTGATGTTCACAAACACTCAGAAATACAAAATAAGGTTAGTGCTATTGCCATTATTCAGGTATATTTAATCTCATAGTTGACAACTACCTAGATTGAGTGTAGCAGATTGTACATCCTGGAGCCTAGACTAGAATGTAGTTCATGAAACAGACAAGATATAATACCAAATAAATATAAAATATTACAAAATACATTTCTTTCCACTGCAACATTCTGCCTTAACCTGTTTATATATCTAGCCAAGGTTTTATTCTCCCTTTTTTGTTCTTTATTTTATTTTTATATTCTCCCTTTTAAAGCAGACACTAGTCTAGCTTTTTGCTTGCTAATTACCATGCCTGTCACTGAGTACTTGGAATCATTGTACATAATTTTTCATATCCCCAACATATATCTACCAGAACATTTAACCACTCCTTTATTATTGAATATAAGGTAATGCCCCATTTTTTGTTCCCACAAATAACATAGTCATGAAATTCTTTGAACATAAATCTTTGCTTAGGAAAAATTATGTTAGAGGGAATTGCTGGGTTAAAGAGTATGAACATTTTAAAGGTTTTTGAAACATAATGCTAAATTGCTTTCCAGAAAGGTTGTACCAATTTATGTTCCTGCCAACAGTGAATGAGCTTGGACATTTTAATTTGCTTGGGGTGGAGTTGGTACTGGGAATTAATAATACATATTTTTATAGCACTTTGAGGGAATTTTTACTCCCTCATCTCCCTGTTGTCCCCATACAACATAACTTTCGTTGTTGTTGTTGTTGTTGTTGTTGCTGTTGTTGTTTATTTTATGATAAGGGAAGTATTGAATCCAGTGCTTCTAATTCAAAACAACAAAGAGCTTTACTGTGTATCTCATAGATTACCTAAAGGAGAAAAAATCAAATAAAAGGCAAGATACCAGATTTATCACATGTTTACCTAAAACTGGGACTGTATTTTACTGAGTGTTATTTGAAGCTTCTCTCCTGTTTGGCCCCGAGTCTACTTTTTTGCTAGACATAGCATGCATGTGAGAGATTCCATCAAATTTTTGCTTAGACTGGGGCTGGACCTTTAGTACCCACCACCCCTCACTGACTTTCTGCATCAGCACAGAAAGTGGAAAACATGCCAAAAAAGCAGTTTTGGCTAAAAATATACACCTTGTTTTGGTAGCATAGTAAAGGACATGGTGGTTAACTTAAAAGGCTGTCACTAGAATCCCCTTTACAATCATTTTAATACACCTAGGTTATTTCTGTTTGTGAAAGTGTTGACTGGGGACAACCAGCATTCTAATTAATTAGAATGATTGGCTACAAATTCTTGGACAGTACTGGGTATTGACTGAATTAGAATATCAGAGAAAGCAGTGCCAGAATTAAATTTTATTTATTTATTTGAGACAGAGTCTCACCCTGTTGCCCTGGATAGAGAGCTATGGTGTCATCATACCTCACAGCAACCCCTAAGTCTTGTGCTCAAGCCATCCTCCTGTCTAAGCTGCCCCAGTAGTGGGGGGTACAGATGCTAGCCACTATGCTTCATTTGTTGTTTTTTTTTTTTTCTATTTTTAATAGAGACAGGTCTCACTCTTACTCAGGCTGGTCTCAACTTCCCTAGGCCTGCCAGAGTACTAGGATTACATGCATGAACCTCAAGAATTAAATATTAGTAAGCTCCACTTCTCAGAGTTTAATGTACATACTAATTGCAGGTTAGGAGTCAATATTTCTGGTATGGAATTTTCTAATAGTTTCTCAGATAAGGCTGATTATTGGGCCATAAGTTATAATTTAAATAGCAAAGCACAAGAGTTTGAGAACCACAGTTTTAAACCATTATCTATTTTCATCTTAAATTTCTTATATATTATTAGTCATTCGGGAGGAATTAAAATCAAAACAGGTGATTCTGTGAGTTAAACTTGAGTAGGGATGCCACTGGCAAGAGACCAGTAAGTCACGGGACCATCTTTGAAGGCACCCAAACATGGGGCAAAATTTGTATAAACTAGGGAAAAAGAAAAATGGTAGGAAACTTGGCTTGTGCTATAATCAAAACAGGCCTGAAATTCTTAAAACTTACTCAAGGTCATTTTCCTACACACTCTTCACCCCACATATCCAAAGCTCCCTCTCGTTTGGTTTTACTGCCTCCCAGTTTTCTTTTTTCCTGCTTTGCGATGCATGTTTCCCTTTGCTCTGGATGGCAGAGTGAAATTTACATTGTATTATGAGGCAAACTCCGGTCCTGGCTAAACATACTCCCTAGATTCTCCTGTTACCAGAGTTGACACAGTTTACTAGACTCCTTTTCCTTTCTTCCTTTGATTAAGTAATCCTACCTAAAATTTTACCAAGTAATTAGGTACATCATTTTATGTTCAAATACCAGTTGGGCTGTATTACTTAAATGAAGTGTGATTTTTGAGTTCACTGCAATTCAAATTTTTGAGAGAAATAAGATCTCTCAAGGATTTTATGAAGGATAAGTTATTATCCATTCCTTTAGGTGAGAATGTCCTAAAAGTTCCTAAATATTCCAAGGACCTCTGTTCTGTGAGATACTCTGAATAAAGTGGGCTTTTAAACAGATTATGTGGGAAGCCTGGGGGCGTATCCCATGGCTTTCCTGGAATATCTGTGGGTACATTAGTGCACAAAGGCCCTGAGAATTCAGCAACCAACAAGACAGAAATTATTTTTTAGAACTTATCAGTGCCACGCAAGTATTAGAAAACCTTTTTTGGTATTAAGTGGGATCATCAGAAATCTGGACATTTGTTCTACGTCAAACATTACTCACCAGGCCCTACTCTAACCCTTTTCTCAGTAAAACAAAAAGGAAAGTACAATTCTTATCCTAAATCCATAAGTAAGGAAACTAAAGTATGTAGATGTTAATTCGTTTTCTCAACAGGTGGGAAAACAGGTTGTCAGAATTCAGAACTTGTGAAATCAAATGAAATATTTAGGTTTATTTTACTTGCTTGTTATCTGCTTGGATGCATCAGACTGTTTTGTGGTGTTGTATGTTTTAAATGGTCTAGGAATGCTACAGACATGTTCGTTAAAAATAATTTCTATCTTATTGTCTCTCTCTTTTCACCTCCCAGGAGGAGGCATTGCATTGAATAAAATTAACTCCTATTTCAAAATTAGTAACAATCATGTTTTTCATGTGGGTTTTTTTTTTTTTTTTTTTTTTTGGCAGTTTTGGCCGGGGCTGGGCCTGAACCCGCCACCTCCAGGGTATGTGGGGCCCGGCGCCCCACTCCTTGAGCCACAGGTGCTGCCCTTTTCATGTTTATTTTTATCTTATGGAAACTATGAGAAGGACTTTGATTGCGTTTCCATTTTCTATACTGGCTGCAGAAGGATGGAAGCTAACCCGCGAAGAGCACTTCATGTGCTATTCTCAGGATACTCCTGGAATCCCCAGCCGTCAGAACAATAGGGAACAGAAAGAAATGGACTGTTCTGGCTTGGATAAAACTGTAGCCACCAAACTGCAACTAGAGGAAGGAATGGAAGCAGACTGAAAGACTGTTAGACTCATACATTTTAGGGTAGTTTGACTCATAGAAGTTCTTAGCCTGAATCCTTTATTTCATAACAGTAGAAAATTGCCTCTTTATTTTACTTCAGAGAAAGAAAGGACGGCAATATCATAGCAAAAGCAAGACGGTTTAAATAACTTTTCACTCCACAAGTATCCTTTGTCTGCGTGACAAGGCAATGTGGTAGGTCCTGTCAATACCCACGTGTGACTGGTCTCTGCTCCCAAGGATGTTACAGTGTATTGGGGACATAAATAACTAAATTAACAACTATAGGAAGAAACCAGGTGGGAAATACAGTATCTTTACAGCTGGCAACACAATTTATTTCAACTCTGCTTTTGTTCAGAAAAATACCTAAGTAAGCATTGCAAAAGAAAAATAAAGTGTCTGCATTAGAAATAAATTGAAATTTTACAAGTAGGAAGAAGACAAAGGAGTCACAGATATGTTTAGACCTTATTAAATATGGAAACGACTAACAGAATTTTGATGAAACCAGAAAGGAACAATGAATTTAATACATTTCTCTTAGTTCTGGTTTCCACAGATTCAAATCTAGAGGAAAAGACAGACAGGTTCTTCCAGCTCAGCTATAAGTTCTAGGATTCATTCTAATAGTTTATCTCTGAAGCCATCAGTCTGAGAAACATTAACGCTCTGACTGAACTAGAGAACCAAATGTACAAGGTTGCTTGAAGTTTATTTTTTACATGGGGAATGTGACTTGAAAATGTGTAACAAATGATACAAACAAGACTTCTGGCCCTGATTTTAAAGCTCAAATAATTGCAGGGGGAATTCAGACACATTATCATAGTCAACTTTATAGAATGACACATACATAAAATATTTAGGTAGAATCTTATGAAAATAATCTTTCTATTTCAGGCAGGTTCAAAATTCACAGAAAAATTGTGCAGTTAATACAGTGATCCCATACCCTCAAAACCAGATTCCCAGATTCTGATATTATTATTTAGCAGAAATGTTAAATGTTATAATTACATTATAATAATATAATTATGATGTTGGTATAATAAATTTTTATAACTAATAAAACAATCTCAATTCGTTACTATTTACCAAAGTCTGCACTTTAGTTTATACCTAACACAATTTTTTTTCTGTTCCAGGATTCCATCCAAAATATGTTACGTTTACTCATCATATTCCCTTAGGCTTCTTTTGGCTGTGGCACTTTCTCAGATTTATTTATTTATTTATTTATTTTTTTTTATGATCATTTTGGAGGAATAGCAGTCAGGGTTTTTTGTTTTTTTTTTTAAATTATAGCATGTTTCTGACCTGGAATTTTTTTTTTTTTCTCAATTGGGATTTGTTTGATGTTTTTAGAAGGGGGTTATGTGTTTTTTGGCAAGAAGGTCCTGAAGATAAAATTCCATTTTTATCATGTGATATCCAGAGTGCAGTCTATCACCATGACTTATCACTGCTGGTGATTAACCTTGATCACCCGATGAGGTAGTGTTTGTCGATAATCATTTGTGTGAATGGTACTGTGTACCAGGTCATTGTAAGAGTTAGATAATATTTACATCATAAGGGTAGATATTTATATATATCATAATGAATATATTATCTACTTCTCACAATAACCAAATAAGATAACGTCTACAATTATTTTCTCCATAAAGAAGAACAAAGTAAGACCAAAGTTACAAAGTGAGTGTGGATGGCATTGTCATTTCCCCGTAACAATCCTCTACTCTTCCCTACCATGTAGAAGACATAAAGTTTGGCTGACATTTACACCACCCTTAATTCTAGGCAGGACTCTGATTCATTTATAACTAATTATTAACAACATAACTGGACCTGTTTCATCTCAGTGATTGATTCAGACCTCCTTGTCTAAGCCAATCAATTAATCTTTTTACCTTGGTCACAGAAAGTGATGCTCGGATTATTGGGAAATTTATGAGTTTTGTTTGACTTTTACTGGAATAGACATATTTTATCACTTTTTATGTAGGAAACATAAAGACATTGCTGTCTTAGGAAACCCACTATGGAGACAGAAAAAAAACATGCAGGGAAACAGAACTGAAAGGACATTGAAAAACAGAAGCCAGGGCCATGATGATACATGCCCAAAGTTTGACCCTTCCCTGGACTCTCTGGATAATTCACCTGACACATTCCCCTTACTCTGTAAGCCGGATTGAAGTGGGTTCTCTATTACTTGCAATAGAAACATTTTAGAATGACTCAATTACTACTTGGTCCAGCCAGGATTCTGTCTGAAAGTAATGGTTCTTACAAAACCCACATGATAAAATACCTAAATCATAGGAAAATAAAAAGATATCTAAAATCATAAAACACACCTACCCCTGCTCCTTCTGGTGTGCTCCCACCTAATAGGTACAGGGTAGGATAGATGGTACACCTCTTGGGGACAGGACACAACCACACCAGGGACTTTACGTAATAAATGCCAACATTATAACCTAATCATGTGTACCCTCATATTAATCTGAAATTTATAAAATCATAAAACGTAAACATGATAACAAAAAATCAGTTATATTTTATGACTATAAGGGTGATATATTCATTTGTATTTTTGTGATGTTTACTTTTTGTGTGTAACCTGTGACTGTCCACATTAGTACTGAGTGTTGGAGTCAGACTAATGGATCAGTGCTCAGCTCTGAAGCAGACTGCAAAGTTTTGCATCCTGGTTCTATCTCTTTCCAGCTGTGACCTTGTGAATGTCACTTAGTATTTGTAAGCCTCAGTTTTGCATCCTTAATATGAGAAATATAATGGTACTGTCAAAAGGTTATGGTAAAAATCAAATGACTTTACTTAAATTGGTTCCTGAAACATACTTAGGAGCTCAATGAATATTATTTGGTTTCATTAATAATTTGGAATTAAAAAGTACCCCACTGAAAGATAAATACTCTCAGATTGAATTTAAGAGCAATTAATAAAATCTCCTGATGCTCACAGGAGACAAACAAGAAATCAAATTAGCCTGAATGTTAAACATGAGAACAAAATACAAATTCTTACCAAAAAAGCCTCAGGAACCTATAAACAGTTGTGCAGTTTGTTGTTGTCGATTTTTTTCAGAAAAAGGCATTCAGACAATGAGAAAACTGGAGACTAAAATCTAGCCGCTCTTCTGCTTCCGTTGTATATACACAGTACGTATTTTCTTTATCCATTCATCCAACCATGGACATGTAGGTTTTGTCCATAACATGGCTATTGCGAACAACAGAGCAAAGCTTCAATGAATATCAATATGCCAATATTTATTCCAGATCTTGTTTTCCATTCTTTTGACTATATACTGAGAAATGGAATTACTAAAATCATATGACAATTCTATTTTCAGTATTTTAAGAAATCTCCATCCTGTTGTTCATGATGGCTACATTAATTCTCATACCTACCACTAGTGTACAGGGCTCTTTTTCTCCAGTTTCTCAACAACTTGTAGCTTACACATTTTTTATATAATAGCCATGCTAACATGTATAAGGTAATATCTCATCATGTTTTTAATTTGAACTCCCTGATAAATAGTTGAGCATTTCTGTTGGCCAACTGTGTGGGATTTTTTGTGTGATTTGTTTGTTTGTTTTAAGAATGTCAATTTAGGTCCTTTGCCCAATTTTTAAATTATGCTATTTATTTTCTTGCTGTTGAGCTGTGTTCCCTTACATATTTTGAATATTAACCTTTTATTAGATATATGATTTACAAATATTTTCTTCCCTTCCATAGATTTTTCTCCTCTTCTGTTGATTTCTTTGCTGTGCAGAGCTTTTCAGTTTGATGCAGTTCTATTTATTTTTAGTTTTGTTGCCTATGCTTTTGAGGTCATACCTAAAAAATTATTTTTCTCACACCAATGTCAAGAAATATTTTTTCTTATGTTTTTCTTCTAGTAGTTTTACAGTTGCAGGTCTTATTTTAAGTCTTTAATTTATTTTAAGCTTTTTTTTTTATATAGTGGAAGATAAATGTCCAATTTCACCTGCTGCATGCTGATATCCAGTTTTCCAATAACATTCATTGAAGAGACTGTTCTTGTTCATTGTACACTTTTGGCATCTTTTTTGGAAAATCAAATGACTATAAACCAATACATTTGTTTCTGGGCTTTCTACCCTGTTTCATTGTTTATGTCTATTGTTATGCTGATACCATGCTATTTGGAGAACCATAGCTTTGTACTATACTTTGAAATCAGGTAATGTGGTATTCTGCACTTTGTTCTTTTTGCTAAAGAATACATTAGCAATTTGAGTCTTTTGTGAATCCATATGAACCTCAGTATTTTTTTTTCTATTTATTAGAGAAATGCTACTAGAATTTTAACTGAGATTGCACTGAATCTTTGATACTTACTTTGATATAGTATGAACACTTGAACAATATTGATTCTTCTGATTTGTGGACTCAATATCTTTCTGTTTATTTGTGCCTTCTCAATTTTTCTCTTCGACATTTAATGGTTTTCACTGTACATATCTTTCACACTCACTTTATTTAAATTTATTACAGTTTTTTTTTCTTTTTGCAGTTTTTGGTGGGGGCTGGGTTTGAACCTGCTACCTCCAGCATATGGGGCAGGCACCCTACTCCTTTGAGCCACAGGTGCCGCTCTACAGTATTTTTTATGTTACTATAAGTGAGATAGTTTTCTTGATTTCTTTTTCAGATAGTTTGTTGTTACTACCTAGACAGGTTACTGATTTGTATATACTGATTTTGTTTCCTTCAGTGTCACCGAATTGTTTATTACTTGTAACAGGTTTTTTTTGTGGGAACTTTAGAGATTTTAACACATAAAATCATGTCATCTACAAACAGACAATTTTACTTCTTCCTTTTTAATCTGGATCCTTTTTTTTTTTCTTTGTCCTGCTCTAGGGAGGCCTTCAGTTACTATGTTGACTAGAACTGATGAGACTGGGCATCCTTGTTTTGTTTTTGACCTTAGATGTTATCTGTGAGTTTGTCATATACGGTCTTTATTATGTTGAGGTACATTTCTTTTGTATCTATTTTATTGAAAGTCTTGAAATCATTTCCACTCAGATAAGGAACAGGCAAGGTTGCCCATTGTCTCCACTGCTTTTTAACATTGTAATGAAAGTTTTAGCCATTGCAATTAGGCAAGAAAATGTGATCAAAATTATCCACATAGGGTCAGAAGAGATCAAACTTCCACTCTTCGTAGATGATATGATTGTTTATCTGGAAAACACCAGGGATTCTGCTACAAAACTCTTAGAAGTGATCAAGGAATATAGCAGTGTCTCAGGCTACAAAATCAACACTCATAAATCTGTAGCCTTCATATATACCAACAGTAGTCATGCTGAAGAAACAATCAAGGGCACTTTTCCATTCACAGTAGTGCCAAAGAAGATGAAATATCTGGGAGTTTACCTAACAAAGGATGTGAAAGATCTATATAAAGTGAACTATGAAACTCTAAGAAAAGAAATAGCTGAAGGTATTAACAAATGGAAAAACATACCATTCTCATGGCTGGGAAGAAGCAACATTGTTAAAATGTCCATACTACCCAAAGCAATATACAATTTTAATGCAATCCCTATTAAATCTTCATTGTCATACTTTAAAGTAATACTTTATTTAAGTATACTTTAAATAATACTTCATTTTTATATGGGATGAGAAAAAACCTTGAATAGCCAAGACATTACTCAGAAATAAAAACAAAGCAGGAGAAATCACACTACCAGACCTCAGACGATACTATAAATCGATAGTGATCAAAACAGCATTGTACTGACACAAAAACAGAGAGGTAGATGTATGGAACAGAATAGAGAACCAAGAGATGAACCCAGCTACTTACCATTATTTGAACTTTGAAAATCCAATTAAAACCATTCAGTGGGGGAAAAGATTCCCTATTTAACAAATAGGGCAGGGTAAACTGCCTGGCAACCTGTAGAAGACTGAAACTGGACCCACACCTTTCACCATGAACTAAGATAGACTGTCACTGGATTAAAGATTTAAACTTAAGACATGAAACTATAAAAATTCTAGAAGAAAGTACAGGGACAATAATTGAAGAAATCGGCCCAGGAGAATATTTTTATGAGGAGGACTCCCTGAGCAATGGAAGCAACACCAAAAATACATTACTGGGACCTGATCAAGCTAACAAGCTTCTGCACAGCCAAGAACACAGTAAGTAAAGCAAACAGACAGTCCTCAGAATGGGAGAAGATATTTGTAGGTTATGTCTCCAACAAAGGTTAAATAACCAGAATCCACAGAGAATTCAAACATATTAGCAAGAAAAGAACAAGTGATCCCATTTCATGGTGAGCAAGGGACTTGAAGAGAAACTTCTCTGAAGGAGATAGGCACACTTCATACATATGAAAAAATGCTCATCATCCTTAATCATAGGAGAAATGCAAATCAAAACTGCTTTGAGATGTCATCTAACCCCAGTAAGAGTAGCCCACATAACAAAATCCCAAAACCAGAGACGTTGGCGTGGATGCAGAGAAAAGGGCACACTTCTACACTGCTGATGGGAATGCACACTAATCCGTTCCTTCTGGAAGGATGTTTGGAGAATACTTAGAGACCTAAATTAGACCTGCCATTTGATCCTATAATTCCTTTACTAGGTTTATACCCAGAAGACCAAAAGTCACAATATAACGAAGACATCTGTACCAGAATGTTTATTGCAGCCCAATTCATAATTGCTAAGTCATGGAAGAAGCCCAAGTGCCCATTGACCCACGAATGGACTAGCAAATTGTGGTATATGTACACCGTAGAGTATTATGCAGCCTTAAAGAAAGATGGAGACTTTACCTCTTACATGTTTACATGGATGGAGCTAGAACATATACTTCTTAGCAAAGTATCTCAAGAATGGAAGAAAAGTATCCAGTGTACTCAGCCTTACTATGAAACCAAGTTATAGCTTTTCGTATGAAAGCTATAACCCAATTATAGCCCAAGAATATGAGGAAAGGGGAGAAGGAGGGGAGGGGAAGGGGGATGATGGGTGGAAGGAGTGTAATTGGTGGGATCACACCTACAGTGCATCTTACAAGGGTATATGTGAAATTTACTAAATGTCGAATATAAATGTCTTAATACAATAACTAAGAAAATGCCGTGAAGGCTATGTTAACCAGTTTGATGAAATATTTCAAATTGTATATAAAACCAACACATTGTACCCTATAAAAAAATTAAGAAAAAAAAAGAAGACATTGACATGGTGCAAAGAAAGAAAGAAAGAAAGAAAGAAAGAAAGAAAGAAAGAAAGAAAGAAAGAAAGAAAGAAAGAAAGAAAGAAAGAAAGAAAGAAAGAAAGAAAGAAAGAAAGAAAGAAAGAAAGAAAAGAAAAAAAGGTCTTTATCATGGTAGGATGTTGAATATTGTCAAATGCTTTTTCTGTACCTATTAAGGAGGTCATATGATTTTAGTCTTCATTATGTTACTGTGACATACCACATTTATTGATTTGCATCTCAAACATAAATCCCACATAGTCATGGAGTATGATCTTTTTAATGTCCTCTTGAATTCAGGTGCATGTATTTTGTCAAGGATTTTTGTATCTATGTTCATAAAGAATATCGGTCTCCTATTTTCTTTTCTAATAGTGTCCTTGTCCGGCTTTAGTGTCAGAGCAATGCCAGCCTTGCAAAATAAACATGGAATATTTCCTCTTCTTCAAACTTGTGGAAGAGCTTCAGAAAAGATGGGGTTATTTATTCTTTTAATGTTTGGTAGAATTCACCTGAGAAGCCATGAGGTCCTCAGCTTTTCTTTGTTGGAAATTGTTTGATAACTGATTTAATCTTCTTATTTGTTATTAGTCTGTTCAGATTTTCCATTTCTTCATAAATCAGCCTTGGTTAATTTTATATTTATAGGAAATTAATTCTTTCCTTTTGGGTCATCCCATTGATTGGTATGTAATTTTCCATAAATTTCTCCCTTATATTTCCATGGCATTAGTTGTAATTTTGCTTTTTATTTTTAAGTCTTATCTTTCTTTTTCTTAATTAGGCTAGCTAATACTTTGCCAACATTATCTTGTCAAAAATAGTCTTCAAGTGTTAGCTTAGGGATTAGGCGTACATGGCTCCTCTAGAACTTGGGGCCATAGGGGCAGGCCTGGTGCTGGGGTTGGCCTGGGGCTTGGTCTGCAGGGGCAGGTCTGGACACTGAATCTGTTTGAATGTATAGATAAGGGGCTGTCCTGAAGCTTGGTTCTGTGAGTAACAGATGGAACTGGGCTCTGTGGTGGTTAGCCTGAATTGGGATGGGCCGAATGTAAGGCTTTTGGGAAACAGCCCATATCTAGGGTCTACTGATGTAAGCCTGGATCCTGGGTCTCCTGGAAAATGGGAGATGGCATCATGGCCACAGACATTAGCCTGAAGCCTACAGCTGGCCTAGAGCTGTGGCCAGAAGTGCCAGCCTAGAACCTGGGGCTATGCAAGCCTGCCAGGTGCAAGATTGTCTGGGGATGGCACAATGCCAGAATCTAAAATGAAGTTAGGTTCTCACTTCCCTTTCCTTCCTCCATGCAAAAAATACCTCTCTCTGAGCTGTGCTGTCTTAGGTGTTGACATGGGTAATGCTAAACTGTCCTTCGGTCCTCCTCAGTGTGTTTTTTGTCATTTCTGTGCTACATCCACATGCTATAATCTCTCACTCAGATTTCTTAGTGCCTGTGGAGATACAGCTGTCCATGAATAGTTGTTCAAATTCATGTTTTTGTGAGAGGGCATTAGGAAGTGCTACTCTGCCATCTCGCTTTCCTTATATTTTTTTCCCTTACCGTGTTTTGGTCTGTTGGTCTTGCCCAGGGGAGAGTGCGAGTGCAGGGGTGTGATCATAACTCACTGTGCCTTGTAGTCCTGGGCTCAAGCGGTCCTCCTGCTTGCCTCAGCCTCCTGAGTAGCAGAGATGCAAACGCGGGCCACCATGCTGGCTAATTTTTTCTATTTTTTTGTAGAGATAGCGTCTTGCTGTTGCCCAGGCTAGTCTCAAACTCTTGGCCTTAAGCGATACTCCCACCTCAGCCTCCCAAAGTGCTAGGATTACAGGCATAAGCCACTACATTCAGCCTTATTATGTTCTTAATTACATATTTACTTTTTCTTTATCTTATTTGTTTCATAAATGTAAACATCATCTCATCATGTCCAAGTTTGAGAAGGCCACATGATTCCCTGGTACTCTAAGGAAAGCTTATTGCTTTAAACTGAATGATCATGTTTGTGGCTTTATTTGCTTAGGGTTATTTCTTTATTTATTTTTTGTCTCTGTAATTTCAATTTGTTATCATGAACATGAATTATTTTACTTAAAGTAACATGCAACTGTTTTTTAAGAAAAAAGACTTCTGCATTTGACCCTCTGAAGAAGTTATAGGCTTTATGAAACTTTTAGACAATGTCATTGTTCTTTCACCCTCATTTTTATTCTATTCTCTTCATACCACTATAAAGCAAGCAGAGTTCAATTAAGGAGAGTATGTTAAATCTGAACTCAGACAGCTTGTAGAACTGTTCAGCTTAAAACAAATGAATAGATGAAAAATACATATATTTATTTTACTTCAAAATTCATATTTGGATCTGAACTCAACATTTTATACTTTTATAGGAAGTTTAGTACAAGAACTAAAGTTTTCCAAGGTCTGATTCTCTTATGCATAAAAATTTTGGTTTAATATTCATTCATCTTACTAAAAAATAATCAAATAAACATCATTCATTTTTGCAATATATTTTAAATAATACAAAGAGATTCATCAGATCTATTTCATAGCCATAGTGAAAATGTCTGACAGTTTTACAAGTAAAATATAATGCTGCATATAAATTATATTACTGTTTGTTTTATTTGAAATATTCATAATATTCATTTTGTAAATATAATATGCAGTACAAGAAAATGACAATATTGTAATTGAACTTCTATGAAAAATCTTGCCTCTGAATGAAAAATCTTGCCTCTGAAAATTTTAGATGAAATCAATCTTGCCTGAATTTTTTACTGGGGTTAAGAAGACTAATTTGTTCATCTTCTTTCTTATTCTAGGAAGTGTATTATGTATGAGATGACTGTCACTTTTTGATTTCACTTTAATCAATAACATGGGTAAAAGAATAGCATGATTATAAACAACCATCCTTTACCCTTTACAGACCTAAATGATAAAAAAAAAATTCTTTATTCTTTACGGAGCTCATCAGATATACTTTACTGTTTTCTACTTTTATAATAATCCCACTTTAAATAAATAAGGTTGTTTTAACATACACATTTTATAAAATATTGTGGTGTATCTAAAACTAAAGTAAGCTTTAAATTTGAAGACTATGTTGTTACTCTACAAATATGTCTCATCATCATTGACCCTATAAAATAAGTAAAATATAATTATAGCACTGCCTTTATGGGAATAATGGACTGAAATGAAACTTAGGGCAAGAAGTAATTGAGATGAAATATTATTATAAAAGTATGCCATGCCATTGAGTGGGAACCAAATTAAATAAGATTTTCAGTATTTTCTTCCCTGGCCACTGACAACCCCATTAGGTCAAGAAGCATGATGGCCAGGTGATAAGTCTATAGAAAATATTCATGTCTGATTAGCAGATGGTAATTTTTTCTAAGATTCATTTAAGTTAGGCAACAGTAGCCGTACAAACGCTTTTGAATTTATTTGCCGTTTTTCAAAAGAGTATCTCCAGAAAAATACAATATAGGGCAGACTTTTAGAAATTAAAATTAACCTGTATCATCAGGTTTTCTTTGTAAGTTTTCAGAATTATCAGAACTAAGAATATTTCGGCATTTTATATTTTTGCCTGCTAATTTTTGCATATTTTACAACTATGATATTAAAGCAATCAAAATTATTCTCCTTCTAAATGCTTAAATTATATTCCCAGAATAAATGGAAATTTTGAGAACACCTATTTAGTTAGGAAGGATATAGTATTGGGATCTAAACGACACAGTATATCTTGTCTAACCTTTGAAGGAGACCATTCATGATTTCAGAACACGTGTAAGAAGGAATTATTGTAGGGCTCATTTACTCTGCCAAAGCACAAAGAGTTTGAAACAAGAAGTTATGAAATAATAAAAAAATAATTTGCAAACTGACTTTATATTATCTATTCTCTTTGAGATCAACGAGTTCTTACTGTTACTGAGTAAAGTTAACTCCCTGGCTCAATCAGCTCATATTTATATATGAACTTAAAATAGATGATAATTGGAGTGTGTGATGCCAAATAAGATGACAGTCTATATTTTTACAATAGGACTTTATTATCATTAACAGCTAAAGAAATAAAATAAGGAGTATTAAAAAACTGGTTGGTAGGTTATCTCCAGAGTCCAGATACTTAATACAAAAATATTAGATTTCTCAATGTTTATTATAATTTCTATGCCCCTCCTTGAATTTTCTCATGGTCTGTAAGGTAGAGAGGCCTCGTAATCCTCAGATAATACTCAGGTAAGGGAGAGGAGACTGGAGATGCTCAACAAGAAGGGATGGATGGGTCTTGCAATCATATGTTGGTAAACTTTGTAAAAACTATTCGAGAGATGTACAGCAAACCTGTATTTGAAAGAGTTCAAGTTTTCCAGTCAAATGTTAAGGTTTTATGATTAACTGAGACTTTAGATTCCTTGCTCTAATTACTAACTCAGAATGTGAGTAAACATTGAGTTCTTCATCATTTATCTTCATACTTTTCCACTGAGAACCTTAAAATTGCTAAGTAATACCAGATCTAGAATGGTATTTATCTGATACGGTCTTCTTAGCAGGCAGATAAAACATAAAATTAGCTTACGGGAATTTGTAGCATCCTAGAATGATAAAACAGGCCAGAGACTAAAGCTCATTAAGTTGAGGCACCTTCTTTTTTACAGATGAGAAAATAACAGTCTCTGTAAATGAAATGACTTAATACTAATGTGCTTACGAGAGGAAATTGGTTTACCTGTAATGAATTTGTTTTTACTTAGCTATGAAATGGAATATAAATTACTTGCTAATATAATGGAGTTTTCAAGATAAAACTAGAAATATACTTAAATAATTCCATCTCTTCTTACATTATTAATATGTTAAACATTGAATGGAACAATTTTTCATTTAAAGTAGGAATGAAAAATTGATTGGCAGAAGCTTCTTCTCTTTGGATATATTGTATGTTAATAACTAATTAAATCCAATGTGTCATATGTTTACAATATCCATAAAACAACAAAATATGTAAACATTAATTCCTTCTAAACGCTAAGGTACTCGGCCATAATTGAATCTAACAAGCATAACCAAGTACAGAGAAATATTAGAAATCATTGGCTCATTTACCAATTTTAGGAGATTCTTACTATGAAATTTTTTGTTTCTGTTGTTTTTTAATATTTTTAGGGATGGTCTCTTGTTATGTTGCTCAGGCTGGACTCAAACACCTGGGCTTCAGTGATTCTCTTGCTTCAGCCCCCTAGAAATTTTTATTTTTAAGAGTGTTTTGGAAAATAGTAGCATTGGTTTATTAGAGTAGATTAGAAAAATAACTTTATTTTGAGGCAACAATAAATAAATGAAAATGTAGCTTTTGTTAGATGCAAAAATGGTCAGCGTATATATTTTATTCTCTGTGAATAAAACCAGTCCTTGGTTTAGAACTTCCTTTCAACTTCTCAGAAGCTATGTGCCAAGTATGCTCCTGAACATTATGATAATAAATAAGTAAATAAGATAATAAATAAATAATAAACAACAAGTTTAGGTTCTTTCTACTATAAGTGTCTCTAGTACACTGCAGCAGAAATATTAATCAATAGATTTATTTATAAACGAATAAAATCAGTTGTAATAAACATATGAAAATATGCATCTATGTACAAATTATAATAAGAAATAAAATCTGAGGCCATTGACACTGTACAACCTGTAAAGGGTGGGCTTAATTTATGGGACAGGGGAAGAGGAAAATCTCACCAAGGTGTGTCAGCAAAGAAGTAGAGGATAGAAAAAGTGGAACTTCTTTTTTTTTTTTTTATTGTTGGGGATTCATTGAGGGTACAATAAGCCAGGTTACACTGATTGCAATTGTTAGGTAAAGTCCCTCTTGCAATCATGTCTTGCCCCCATAAAGTGTGACACACACCAAGGCCCCACACTCCTCCCTCCTTCCCTCTTTCTGTTTCCCCCCCATAACCATAATTGTCATTAATTGTCCTCATATCAAAATTGAATACATAGGATTCATGCTTCTCCATTCTTGTGATGCTTTACTAAGAATAATGTCTTCCACTTCCATCCAGGTTAATACGAAGGATGTAAAGTCTCCATTTTTTTTAATGGCTGAATAGTATTCCATGGTATACATATACCACAGCTTGTTAATCCATTCCTGGGTTGGTGGGAATTTAGGCTGTTTCCACATTTTGGCGATTGTAAATTGAGCTGCAATAAACAGTCTAGTACAAGTGTCCTTATGATAAAAGGATTTCTTTCCTTCTGGGTAGATGCCCAGTAACGGGATTGCAGGATCAAATGGGAGGTCTAGCTTGAGTGCTTTGAGGTTTCTCCATACTTCCTTCCAGAAAGGTTGTACTAGTTTGCAGTCCCACCAGCAGTGTAAAAGTGTTCCCTTCTCTCCACATCCACGCCAGCATCTGCAGTTTTGAGATTTTGTGATGTGGGCCATTCTCACTGGGGTTAGATGATATCTCAGGGTTGTTTTGATTTGCATTTCTCTAATATATAGAGATGATGAACATTTTTTCATGTGTTTGTTAGCCATTCGTCTGTCGTCTTTAGAGAAAGTTCTATTCATGTCTCTTGCCCATTGATATAAGGGATTGTTGGCTTTTTTCATGTGGATTAATTTGAGTTCTCTATAGATCCTAGTTATCAAGCTTTTGTCTGATTGAAAATATGCAAATATCCTTTCCCATTGTGTAGGTTGTCTCTTTGCTTTGGTTATTGTCTCCTTAGCTGTACAGAAGCTTTTCAGTTTAATGAAGTCCCATTTGTTTATTTTTGTTGTTGTTGCAATTGCCATGGCAGTCTTCTTCATGAAGTCTTTCCCCAGGCCAATATCTTCCAGTGTTTTTCCTATGCTTTCTTGGAGGATTTTTATTGTTTCATGCCTTAAGTTTAAGTCCTTTATCCATCTTGAATCAATTTTTGTGAGTGGGGAAAGGTGTGGGTCCAGTTTCAGTCTTTTACATGTAGACATGCAGTTCTCCCAACACCATTTATTGAGTAGGGAGTCTTTCCCCCAAGGTATGTTCTTGTTTGGTTTATCAAAGATTAGGTGGTTGTAAAATGTTAGTTTCATTTCTTGGTGTTCAATTCGATTCCAAGTGTCTATGTCTCTGTTTTTGTTCCAGTACCATGCTGTCTTGAGCACTATGGCTTTGTAGTACAGACTAAAATCTGGTATGCTGATGCCCCCAGCTTTATTTTTGTTACAGAGAACTGCCTTAGCTATACGGGTTTTTCTGGTTCCATACACAACGCAGAATCACTTTTTCCAAATCTTGAAAGTACGATGTTGGTATTTTGATAGGAATGGCATTGAATAGGTAGATTGCTTTGGGAAGTATAGACATTTTAACAATGTTGATTCTTCCCATCCATGAGCATGGTGTGTTCTTCCATTTGTTAATATCCTCTGCTATTTCCTTTCTGAGGATTTCATAGTTTTTTTTATAGAGGTCCTTCACCTCCTTCGTTAGGTATACTCCTAGGTATTTCATTTTCTTTGAGACTATGGTGAAGGCAGTTGTGTCCTTAATTAGCTTCTCATCTTGACTGTTAGGAGGTGCAAAATCTGGAAGCTGTGAGAGAGCTTTGTACATTGAAAACTACTAAAACATCCTAACATTTAGCAGTGTAACAGGAAGTGTTAAGATAATGGGAAAATAACAGGTATCACTCATCAAATAAATTTGTGTTGGTTTAATTACTTTAATTTTACCACCTCTCCCTGCTCTTGGTTTAATTACCTTTTATTGCTATTGAGCAGAGTCAAATTCTGGAAAACCCAGTGGATCTGTAAGGAAGAGGATCGTTTCCTTTAATAAGCAAACACACTTTGAGTCATCAAATTCCTTTTTTATAATAAGAGTCTAAGAAGAGTTTTCTTTCCTGGGATTAGAAGCAAAAAACCCAAGTCTGAAAAGAAACAGAAATGTGCATTTTTCATCTTTTTCCCTATTTCTTCAGAATTTTTTTTTTGGGGGGAGACATTATTCAGAGATAAACTGCAGACTAGATTACTTCTAGGATCATGGACGTGTGTTGTTTTAATTTCCTCACCTCGCAAACCATGAACATCTGGTGAGGGGAGGAATCTTTATGAATATCTGTATTCCCAAGACCTAGCATAATGGTTGTTAAAAGTCTATATGAAGTGGACGTCTAGAGCTTGTTATTTATGTATGCCAACAATGTGTTCTTAAACACAATCGGGGGGTGAGTGGCAATTAGACAGGTAATGAGGTGACTATTATACCTAAGAGAAATGGGTATGGAATTAACCAACTCTTTCCCCTTCCAGGAAGGAATACTCTAAGATGATAATTCAGTGTCCATTTTCTCTCTCCTCAGACAGGAATCTTACACCTTAAAAAACAGCTGTTCTATCCTTGTGCAACTGTAACCTTGATCTAAACTCTGCGTTCTTGTGTCTTTTTTTCATGGACACAAAATCTGCTGCCGACCATAATCGCACACAATACAGCCCTTTAAGGATTTGAAGACCACTCCCAGGTTGCCGCTGCCTCGGCCTGGACTCATTTGCACACTGCTTTCTAATAAGAAGCCGTTTTTACATCCATTCCATTTCTTTCACCCTGCTGTACACATTCTGTATTATTAAATGTTCTCATAAAATGGTATCTGTAGTTAAATTCATCACAAGTTAAAAAAAAAAAGAACTACTGGGAATAGTGATTTATATTAGGGGCAAGAGCCCATATTAATAAAAATTTTAAAAAGGAACAAAACAAAAGGTGTAAGAAAACACAATAAACACAGCCAGGTTAGTTTATTACACAAACGTTTTTATCAAGCATTTATATTTCAGGCTGGGGATTAAACAATGAACAAGACACATTATTTTCTCTCAAGAGCAAAGTGTCTAAATGAGAAAGTGGAAATGTAAATAAACAATTTCAATGCAGTGTGACACTTGACGTGAAAGAATAATGCATTCTGAAATCGTTGCTTTATTTTTAATTCATCAATGTACCTAAACCAGTTCTTTTCTGGGTTCAAAAAAAAAAACACGTAAAAAGATCATTCTCACGATTCCCTCTCTTTTTCTTAGTAATTGCCATATCAAAACTTGGCTGCCTAAAAACTGACCACCAATCTCTCTGTCACACGCTAACATAAATCTCTATAGCAACAAAAGAAATTAGAAGTTGGAACAGCTATTTCTATAACATGGTAATGGCACTTCAAAGTCCGTAGAGCACACTCCAAATAAAAGTCTCTGGGTTATTTATTTTTTTTTTTCCCACTTCCTCCTGCTATTTCAAAAGAGCTAAGATTCCAGCCTTTTCTATGAACAGCTGCTTCTTCCTTTAGGTCAATTCCTCCAAGTTCATTCTAAATGCGCTTTCAGTGAGCATATGATGTACGGTGCTAACTGCATCTTTTTATATGCTCCCTAAGAAAGTGAGATATTTGCTCCAATCTCCTTCAGTGTATGAACTTTTTGATTCAATTTGCTGGGATTTGGGGAAGAGATATAAAAAATGAATTTAATAAAATTAAAAGGAAAATGATGCTAAAGGAATCAAGAGACTCTTTTTATCAATAGGGTCGATGGACGTAAGTGGGCATAGATAAGTAAAAAGATAATCTATTAAAAAAACTGTATGTCTTGGGTTTTGTAACTATAATTGCGTTCTTGTATTACTCTTCTGTTCCTTTGACACAAACTCTGTGTTTCTAACTTGATTTTTGAAAACGTTTTTTACTGATAAACCTCAAATCAAAGAAATGGGTCTTTGTTTTAACTTGATTTTCAAGTGAGGAAGTCACTTCATTCACTCAGATGCCCTTCAAATCTAAATAAAAATTTCTCAAGAGTTTTTGACTAATTAAAAATGAAATGCCTTTTTATCTACACAATACATTCTGTTTAAGATAGATTATGTATAGGATTAATACTTCCGTTAATACCTATGAGAGAATGGTATACATTGCAATAAATCAGATTCCCAATTGAGAAATAATTAGGGAGTGATCAGAAAACATAAAAATGGAAAAGTATGATTTGTACACTGGACCATTAACCTCCTCATTTAAAAATTAATCTGATAGGCATGTTGTCAATTATTGTTTAGAAGTTTTCTGTCCCTACTTCCAAATAAAAATTTGTTGATGTTTGGGGGACAGATACATATTCAGACAAACTAATTACCTTTGTCCTTGTCTGCTAAGGATAAAACATAAGTTATGAGGCTTAGCTTATAGGTGACTTACACAGCAATTCAAGTGGGGGAAATAACTTTTAATAAAGTTTTGAGCCATGCTTTTTCTCCTAGGACACAATAGAACTGTTATTTATAGTATCACTGAAAGAGCTAGTGGTGAGTTTTCAGCACTTCCTGCAACTCCTTTTTGCTTAGGAAGCCAACATTATGTTCCAGAACCAGCTAAGAATTTGTCTCTGACAGCAAGATTTTAAAGGAAAGAAAAAATCTTTTTGAGAAATCCATAATTAAACAATAACAGCGTTTGTATGAAATCAATCACAGTTTTGTAATATCTACATATTTACTCTGACTTTGTAGAGTATATTTCTTCACAGTTGTGCAATAGCCAAACAACCGACATCAGGTGAAATCTTCCATTAAAAACCTTCTAAATGGTTATGTGTGTTTCCTTTAAAGATTAGATGAAGCAACTCTTACACTACAGAGCCTGGGGGATTCAGAGGCATACCCTATCATTTGATTTTGTTGAGAAAGCTACTTAACCCAATCCCTGTAACTGTATTTCAAAAATTACTCATCTGCTACCTGGGCTGTTATGCTCCCCCCCCCCATGACAGTGCACAACTGGTGCTGCTGTCAAACCTGGAAGGTACTGGGGACCTGAGAGAATCTTCCAAACTGTAATTCTCCAACTTTTACTGTGCTTTATAGCTTGTGCATTTGTCCTTTTAGACTTACCTAAGGGGGTCTTTCTCAGCTCTTCTCCCTTGCAAGATTCCCAACGGCACCTCACAGCTCTAACCACTCATTCTTCAAAAATGTAGCAGCCTCTCCCTTTCCCTGATTTTTGAGGTCCTTCCCAGAGCCATATCTATTTCCCATTTTTGTTTCATAGGCAAATATATTTCTGGATTGGAATGTGATACCTCATTTTCTCAACTAATCTCTCTGTATTAACTCTGTGATTTCTTTTCTTTGTTATTTATTTTTTAAACAGAGTCTCAAGCTGTCACCCTGGGTACAGTGCTGTGGCATCACAGCTCACAGCAACCTCAAACTCTTGGCCTTAAGTGATTCTCTCCCCTCAGCCTCCCAAGTAGCTGGGATTACAGGCGCCCACCACAATGTAACTCTGTGATTTCATTTTCATTGTTCTACTAAGTACATACTGTCAAAGATCTCAGAAGACATCTTTCTTAAACATTCAGTGTCTTTTTGTGACTCAACTTGCAAGATATTCCTCAACATACGTTTTCCTTTTCTTTCATTGTAAGAGAATCCCTTGTTTTTAGCTGGACCCATGGCAACCTAGAATAAAACACGTTGTGATCCCCTTTTAGTTAGGAGTTGACAACACACTCATTCTGGCAAGTGGGATTTAGTAAGAAACATCTTGACGTATTTTCAAAACACTTCCTTCAAAGGAGATCATTGCCTGCTTCAACTCATCTTCCTTGATGTTGGCTGCTATGTGCACATAATAGTTGAATATCTGGCTCCCACACTAGGTGATGATTTAGAAGTGATTGAGTGTGAGGCATCTGATAAGTGAGGCCTCCATCTTTCACAACCTCATGTAAACACCCTACCTGGAAACATCACCCCTGAACTTCCTTAATGTGAGGCTGAAAATAAACTAATTTGTCCCTTAGTTAAATCTTCTTAAAAAGGACATTATGGCATCTATCCACTTTGAACCAACCTTTCTACTAGGTGTTTACCTTTGAACCAAGTATTGTCACATCTTTGTTTCTTTCTTGGCAAACCCTTTATCCCAGAACACAATTAAATCCAACACAATGATGTAAGAAATCTGACTGACACACTACCTAAAAAATATATGATAATTTTCCATTTCTTCCCCTTTTTCCAGACAGGATCAATGTTGTCATTGTCCCTCAGACACATCTCCTTTTGTTCTTTACAATTTTATTCATGTACTTTTTTATTGTCTAGAATGTACCCTTTTCAACTTTAACAACTGGAATTCTACACATTGTTGCAGAACCACGAGAAAAGGTACTTATAATATGACAATTTAATCTAAAAGAATTCTTGTTTTAATTTTAGTAATTATATTTCTTACTAACTAGGTCTTTATTCTTTGTCATATTTATTAAATACAAAAATTAACATTTTGTTCAGGAAAAAAGAATGTAATCTAGTGTGAGTAATAAAATAATTCCACAGCCTGTAGTCCCAGCTGCTCGGGAGGCTGAGGCAAGAGAATCGCGTAAGCCCAAGAGTTAGAGGTTGCTGTGAGCTGTGTGATGCCACAGCACTCTACCTGAGGGCGGTACAGTGAGACTCTGTCTCTACAAAAAAAAAAAAAAAAAAGAAAGAGTATATTTATTTTCATGAAACAAAAAAGAGATTGGAGGAAAATGTAGTATTTGAATAAATTTGAAAGATTAAAGTGATAGACAAAGGGTGAAAGTAAGAAACAAACATAAGAACCCAACAAAAAAGGAAAAGTTTTCTGAGAATTTTAGGAAAAAAAAGGAATTCACAGTCTATCTGATAAGATATGTACAATGGAGAAAGGGAAATTATACAGGATAATATTTTGCATCACATTGTTGAAGGTGTTAATTTCTGATGTAGATCCTTATTCTTAAGTAGATTTATATCCAAACTATACTTTGACAATCTTGAACCAAAAAGCTGTGATTGGAGCTTTTTTCATAAAAATATTATCTGGCAATGATGCCTAAGAAAGCCCAGATGAGGTCAGAGATAGGGAAACCTCTGAGGAATCTATAATTTTTCTAGAGATTGACTCTGTTTTCTGTAGGTATATTGGAATATCTTTGAAAAGATAGTATCTAATCTCTGTAATATAGCTCAATGTTCACAATATTCTGTGAGACAATTAATAGTACTTAAATGAATCCTTATTATTCAATTGAAAGAATTTCAGAGCTCAAAGAGAAAAGCTAGTTTGGTAAAAATAATAATAATAATAATAATAATAAATGGTGAGATGCCAAATCCAAAATGGCTTAACTTCTACTTTAGAGTATAAGAGTATAACTTAAGTGATTAAAAATTGTGTTTCTATTCTTTCTAAAAACCAGAGGCTGGCTTTTATAATCAAAAAATATTTCTTATATGTGTGTTTATTTAAGCATACAGTTCATGCATCTGGGAAATGCAATATCAGAAATAGTAAAATATCCACATATTTAGGAACTTAAGATCATTTAAAAGTAATAATACAAATGAAAATATTCACTGAATTGCAAATGGGAATAATTTACAGTGCAGTTGTATACTTCAGTTAAGTAAATGAAGAAACTAGAGAATTATGTTATAATATTAAAAATAATTAAAAACAAAGAGAAAGTGCCTAAGAGATTTTTAAATTATAAACAGATTGGTGAGTCTATTTATTTTTTTAATATATCAGCCTTATCACCTTTCAGCTAACATATGTATTTAGTATCTTCATTTATCAGTCATTTTTATTTATTACAAATCCTTGCCCTCAAGAATCTCACTTTATAGGACTTTAACTATTCTCTGGGATCAAAAATATTTCATTTCATGCCCAAATGTTGGTATGTTTTTGCTGATAAACTATTACATTAGATATAAAATGAAGATAAGTTTATATTGTACAGTTCACTAAGATGTCCTTATGTCATAGTTAATTTTATGGATCAACTTGACTGGGCCAAATGGTGCCCAGCCATTTGGTTTAGCATTAATCTAAATGTGGCTGTGAAGATGTTTTCAGGTGTGGTTAACATTTGAATTGGTAGACTAAGGAAAGCAGATTGCACTCCCTAATGAGCGTGTCTCTCATCAAACCAGCTAAAATTCCTCATCATACACAAAAAAATGACCCTCCCTCACTGAGTCTTCCCTTTGACTGACTGAGCCAAAACTGGGCTTATCTTTTACTACCTCTGATTAGAACTAAATGATTGCTTGCTCTTGGGTGTTAAACTGGATCCACCACCCAGTTTTGAACATGAAGTACACTTTCAGCTCTCCTGGGACTCCACCTTGCCAACTGCACATCTTGGAACTTTTCAACCACCATAATAACACGAGTCAATTCCTTATTATAAATACATGTACACATATAAGCATACATACATTCTGCTGGTTCTGTTTCTCTGTAGAACCCAAATTCACCCTCCTAACACTTGGTCAGAAAAAATCTCATCCACAAAATGAATTGCTACTTAAGTCCAAGTTCCAATATTAAAACTCTCAACCACAACATTAAGATGTTTAAAAAAGAATGTATATTAGTCATTAAGTTGACATTTCATATGTGAAAAACTGTAGTAGAGCAAACCTCAAAAATATTATCTGAAAACAATATGGACAAAATACCATTTCACCATGTTTTAGAAGTGAAAACATTGGATACAATTAACTCATTACCTTTAAAAATACACAATTAAATGTATCTTTATGCCCTTCGTACATTCTTTAATCTGATTTTTAAGAAATTCTGAGTTGTAAGAATTTTCTATATATCTTGGCTATCACTCCCTTCTTAGATTTACAAATACAGTACAACCTTGGTTGCTGACCACCTCCTTAAGTTGACCTGATTTTCATAGAATGGACATGCACCACATTACATATCAGTATAGTGGGCCTAGTTATTTACTTCGACCATCTCTGCATGTTGACCCGTTCATTTGTTCCAGCCCTGTTCAGTGGGCAACTTACACGGGCCCTCTTGTATTTCCTTTCATTCCATAGTTTCCTTTCACATTGTGTTGTTCACTTTGATGTCATACCACTTGTCTTTCACTCATTTTACCTGTAATTTTTTGTCATATCCCAAAAATCATTGCCAAGACCAATGTCAAGGAGCTTTTTCTCTAGGATTTCTTCCAGCAGTTTTATGGTTTTAGGTGTTAAGTTGAAATCTTTAATCCATTTTGATTTGATTTTTTCATACTGTGTTAAGTAAGGGTCCAATTTCATTCTTTTCCTTGTGGATATTCAAATTTTTCTGACAGTATTGACTAAAGGTTTACCCTTTCTTCATTGAGTATTCTTGGTCCCTCTATCAAAGACTGGTGGACCATTTGTGCATGGGTTTATTTGGGGGCCTCTATTCTGGGCTAGTTCATTGTGGTAATATGAAAACATCATGTTGTTCACTGTAGAGATTAAAGAAAAAATTATTTTTCTAACATACCTCAATAAAACTTGGAGGAAAGGGCACAAGAAAAAGCTAAATATACCACAATTGTTAATGGTAATGTTTCTCACTACACGTGTATAATTATAGGCAGTAAACTTATGCCAAAATTGTTGGAATAAGTTTATTAGAATTTCATTGGAAGACTACACATTACTGTATTATCACAATTGTAACTGGCTACTCTCCATCTTGAGGCTAATTCAAGGTCCCCACCATTTTTTACCTCTCAGATATGCTATTGTCCTTCACTCTTTCCTTAACTCTCTAACTACTACAGGGTATTATTCTTTTGCAATTGCTGAAGACAATTGTCTGGCAAGGAATAATAAATTCCCATCTTCAAATAACAGTATCTTTTTGGTACTCTTGAAAATTAACATTTAAAACTACAGGAGAATAAAAACGATTTTGCTTTTACAGATTTTATCTTGAATTTGCCATATTCCAGGAATTTTATGTGTGAAATAAAATACTTAGATCAGTGTTCAGGTTTTAGCCAGCGGCTATTTTCCACCTGGTCCCCTATAGGTACAGTGCAAAAGAAATCTTGTAAGGGAGAAAAAAAATTTAAAAATGAGTATAAAATGTCTCTCTTATCTCTCCAGACACACATACCCCTAAATCTAATCAATGGGTATACAATGTTTTTGCACCAAATCCGCAAGTAATCAATTGAGTATTTATTCCAAAATATTTAGGAAATTTACTTACCTATAAAATGATATGATTTTATTACTTTCATTTTTTAACATGTATACTAAAATTATTTAGCTTACTCAATATGCTCTGTGCTGGGTAAAATTATTACTACAACAGTTCTCTTCATAATCACCAATTACAAAAGTAGCATATAGCACACTTACAATACACATTTAACAAATTACAAAGAATATTGTTTTTTTTGAGTTTTAATATTCTTATATGGGGCATATAGTAGGCCATGAATCCACATTTATCAGAGATTTTAGAATAAAGGACAAGAAGAAAAGTTCTGCATTGTTTTAAGAACTGGCCTAAATATATGTTAGTAAATTGATGATAGCTTACTATGATTCTCTGGGCAAATGTTAAAGATCTCATGGTACTTAAAGAAATAATGTGAGTAACACCAGTGTCATGCCATACACTTAATAAAGTATCTCCTGTTAGCATTATTCATGTTTTAAGCATTCTTAGAATGCTTCATCTCCTCAAACACATTTTTTATAATGTCTAATGCTGTTTGTGTCCTGTGACTAAGCAGATAATCATGGCCATTATTATTCAGTCAGTCACTTCTTGAATTGTTCAGTGTTGCCATGGGTATAAAAAACATCATGTAAAACACAATTCTATTCAATAAACATTTGCTCTTTTTTTCCCCTAAGAAAAACGTTTTGTAAAAAAAAGACAAATGGAGGAGGCTTTCCATGGAATGATGGTTCTGAAATTACCTTTTAGCTATCCTACATCCATCTCATAGTCAGGCTTACGGTAAATGTAGTTCAACTAGTGAATTTACTGTTGTTCTTGGTGAAATTTCCCCCCCCAAAAAATGACATAGTCACAGTATTTACAAAGTAGTTGGCAGAAGTGAACTTATTATTTTTAAATATTCATAAACACTTGTTGATTTTGAAATCAACATCTTTGTTCATTTGGGTTACCTTTGTATTTGAAAGAATATAAATGGAGTGAAATGAATGGAGGTCTTCTACAAATAAATCTTTTTACACTGATACACAACCAACTACCCTTATGTTGATATTTAAAGCCACAACATGACTTGGAAATGACTTGTAGGCAAGTCTTAGCTTTTTTGGTTACCAACTGTGTAAAACATCAAATCCAAAAGGCTATGTTATTATTATCTTTTAAATATGCAAATATATTCTTGGATCAACTGCAATTCATTCTACATTAACAAATACATACTGTGTTTGTACTATATGTCTGTTACTATGTTAGACTAAATAAAGAATAGACCAGTTCTCTTCCTTTATGAAACTCATATGCAATAATGAGACATATAATTGTAGATTGTGATAATTCTTTTGATAAAAATAGGCACTATCAGCTGGGTTCTCATTTATTGCTTGTAGGAATGTAAAATCGTGCAACTTTGAAAACCAATTTGGCAGTCTCTTATCAAATGGAAAATTCACACAACTTTTGACCCATCTATCTTAATTTTCCCCAGATTAACAAAACCTATAGGTATAAAAAGATAGAAGCATGACATTTTCAGCAACTTTAATCATAAGATACAAGAATTGGAAATAAGTTAAATATTTCTTAATGAGTAAATGAACAAACAAGTTGTGGCATGTTAATAAAACGGGACGCTTTTCAGCATTAGGAAGGAACAGATTGTTGATCCCCACAGAAACTTGGATGAATTGCAAAACAAGTGAAAGAAACCAGACACAAAGTAGGGGATATTTGTGTGAAATTCTACAAGAGAAATTTGTTATCTGCCGTGCCAGCATGCGGACTCGAGGCAGGAAGAGGAGGAGTGGCATCCCCGGAAGAGACGCACAAGGACTCTTTCTGGGTTATAAAAAATGTTCTATGTGCCAATTCGGTGACGTTAAACAGGTGTATAAATCTGTCAAAACTCATAATACTATGCCCTTAAAATAGAGACATTTTATTGCATATGAATTATATCTCAATTAAGTCTACTTTTAAATGTGTATTGCAGTGACTGACTACAGGTGACTAACAGGGTCTTTTTGAGTTTGGAAAGTTAGAGATAGTCGTTCTGATGAAGAAATAGTGAATGGAAAAGAAATCTGGTGAATTAGCTCATCAAAAATTGTAGAGGTAAGAGGAGGCAGAGAGACAGCCTGCTGTAAGTGAAGAACTGTGGGATGTTTAGGCTCTAATTAATGGAGAGAACAAGGTAAGATCAACCTAGAGGAGCAGATAAGTGCTCGTCAGGCTTGCGTGCCACCTTAAAGACTTCACTGCTCCTGCAAGAAAGCATGTTTAAAACAGGTAGAACAGTCAAGGCCCCTTTCCCTATGGACTGACTTCCTTGGGATCAGTTAGGTTGCTACTAAATATATCTCATATATTTTTGCAAAGAGTTGCGCATCAACTTTAGAACTTCAGTGGTTTCAAGCTTCCTGTCCTGGATGGAATTGGTGTGGATAGTTTTTTTTTTGGAGGGGGGTGTTGTTTAGGATTTATAAATACAGGGCAGCAATGAAAACTACCTTCTACATTCTTACAGAAATCAATACATAATAAAAGACGTATCCCGTGTACTACATAGAGTCTGTGACCACCGTATGCACCTGAGAATTCTTGACTGATATTGCTAATTTGGTTCTTGTTAGAAATGGAGAAAAAAATAAATTCTGAGAGAAAAAGAAAAGAATCCTTTTACGGCAACAAACCTTTAGTGAGAATACACAGTATTCTAAAAACTGTGCTCAGAACAGTGATATTAAGGTGCTAATATCTGACATTTTATAAAATTTGCTTGGATATTTGATATTAAGGGAAATACAAAAGTTGCACATTAGTAACAGCCCCAGTAACCATCATCTTAATAGCAACCGTTTTAACTATCGTGGCAGTTAAGTTATAAGTTTTAACATTCCTGGGGACTGTAAGTGACAGGGGTATTCTTCCAATGAACTGAATTATAATCTAAATTACTGAATTTTCTAATTTATAATATTTTTGTAGATTTAATCTTTATCGATATTAAATGACTTGTAAAGACTATTTTATTCTCCTATTGTCTTTATTATCTCTTAAAATTTTTAGTTTTAGTTGACACATACTAATTAGATATATTTGTGAGGCCAAATGGGTTTTGATATATGTATACATTAAGGAATTATTACATCAAACTAATGCACATATCCATCACTTCACACACTTATACAGGGTGGACATAAAGTTTGTGTGTAATTTACTATGTTAAATTATATTAAATTGCATATGAACTTTATGTCCACCTTATATTTTTTTTTTGTGCAAATATTTAAAGTCTACTGCTATAGAAATTTTAAAAAGTACATTACATTATTAACTACTGCTACCATGCTGTGCAATAGATTTCAAAACTTCTTTCTCTAGTCTAACTTGAAACTGTATGCCCTTTGACCCACATCTCCCCCTCCCCCAGACTCTGGTAACCACCATTCTAATCTCTACTTCTGCGAGTTCGACTTTTTTAGATTCTGTGAGATCATGCAGCATTTGTCTCTTGCCTTTCTGAAAGTGGAGCTGCCTGTGTCTATTAATGAAATAAAAGTATGTTTTAATCTCAAGTTTTGATAAACTCTTCTTACCACTCAGGCTAAGACTGCATCCTCCCATTCTGTGATGCCCACGTTACAACACCAACCTAACTTTTTCATATAGTTTCACGCTGTAATCCAGTAAATAGATTATGCTTTATAAAAACTGGATTTCTCATCTACATTTGAACTGAGTCTACAATTTATTTTAGCTGTATTTCCTTTAACTTGATGCCTGTCCTTGCCTTTCCTAATTATGTCTTTTTATCTACTCTCATTGTAATTTATGTCTTACACTATTAATTTTTTAAAACCATCCTAAACCATATTTCTCCTGAATAATTTGCAATGTATTTTGAAGTCCTATTTTATTTTTCTAAACTTAAAATATCTAGGCATTTAGAAATTATATATTCTGACATCACAGAGATAGTAACACCTGATATACATTGTGCACACACACACATTTATACACATTTGCAAACATACAAAAACAGTAATACTCTAGTGTGATCTCACTTATGGAAATCCTAAGTAAAATATTAACAAATATAATTCAGCAACATTACAAGATATTACAACAATATTGTAAGAATAACATACTACCATCAAAGAAGAGCATCCTGGGAGTTCAAGCATGGTCTAATACTAAGAAAATTATTTACATAACTATTAAATATTAGAAGATAAAAATAATGCACATATTCAGCTGAATTAATTAGTAATGTTGGAAAAAATATAATATCCACCCTTCATTAAAAATACAGTGAGCTTGGAATAAACGGAAAATATGTGTGTGCATACAGGGACATAGATTCACAATCAATATATGTATGTATGTATATCCCCACACTCACACTCTAAGACATAGACATTAATACACCTTTATGTGTATGTACTTTTGACTAAGTCATGATACACTGTATGTACTTAATGCACACTTATACACATGCACATGTGCAGATGTATGAGATTTATACAATCCCAAAATATATTCACATTTCTGACATTGAAGACAAAGCTTTTGAACGCTCCCAAACTCTCAAAGAGGAAGAGAAATGGAGAGCAAAAACAGATTATTCTCTCAGAGAGCTCTGGGATAATTCGAAGAAGGCTAATATCCTGCCTCATTGGAATCCCTGAAAGGGATGAAGTGGCCTCGCAAGGCACAGAGGCGTTTCTGCATGAAATTATGAAAGAGAATTTTCCAGACATGCCAAGAGATTCTGAAATTCAGATAGCAGACAGTTTCAGAACCCCAGCATGACTCAATCCAAATAAGACATTCCCCAGGCATATCATAATTAACTTCACTAGTGTTAATATGAAAGTGAAAATTCTGAAAGCAGCCAGATGTAAGAAATCCATTACCTACAAAGGGAAGAATATTAGAATGACTGCAGATCTCTCTGCTGAAACTTTCAAGCCAGAAGAGAATGGTCATCGACTTTTAATATCCTAAAACAAAATAACTTTCAACCCCAGATACTGTATCCAGCTAAACTGAGTTTCATTTATTATGGAGAAATTAAATACTTTAATGACATTCATATGTTGAAGAAATTTGCCATAACCAAACTAGCTCTTCAGGATATTCTCAGACCTATCCTCCATAATGACCAGCCCAATCCTCTAACACAAAAATAAACTCACTCAGAAACTTTTGATCAAACTCCAACTTCCACAGTGGCAAAAGGATTAAAAATGTCCATGGGACTTTAGAAAAACTTGATACCCAAAATTTTACCATTAATATTCTCCATTAATGTGAATGGCCTAAACTGTCCCCTAAAGAGGCACAGGTTAGCTGACTGAATACAAAAACTTAGGCCAGATATTTGCTGCATATAAGAGTTACATTTTACCTTAAAAGATAAAAATAGACTAAGGGTGAAACAATGGTCGTCCATATTTCAGGCAAATGGTAGCCAGAAAAAAGCAGGTGTTGCAATTCTATTCGCAGACACAATAGGCTTTAAACCAAAAAAAGGAAAGAAGGATAAGAATGGTCACTTCATATTTGTTAAGAGTAATACTCAATAGGATAAGATTTCAATTATGAATATTTATGCACCCAACCAGAATGTGCCTCAGTTTATAAGAGAAACTCTAACAGACATGAGCAACTTGATTTCCTCCAGCTCCATAATAGTCGGAGATTTAAACACTCCTTTGGCAGTGTTAGATAGATCCTCCAATAAGAAGCTGAGCAAAGAAAATTTAATTTAAATGTAATCATCCAACATTTGGATTTAGCAGAAATCTACAGAACTTTTCATCCCAACAAAACTGAATACACACACTTCTCATCAGCCTACAGAACATACTCCAAAATCGATCACATCTTAGGTCACAAGTCTAACCTAAGTAAATTTAAAGGAATAGAAATTATTCCTTGCATCCTCTTGGACCACCTTGGAATAAAAGTTGAACTCAGTAACAACAGGAACCTGCATACTCATACAAAAACACGGAAGTTAAATAACCTTATGCTGAATGGTAGGTGGGTCAGAGATGAGATCAAGAAGGAAATTGCCGAATTTTTGGAACAAAACAACAATGAAGACATGAATTATCAGAACCTCTCGGATACTGCAAAGGCAGTTCTAAGAGGGGAAATTTATAGCACTGCAAGCCTTCCTCACAAGAACAGAAAGAGAGAATGTTAACAACTTAATGGGACATCACAAGCAACTGGAAAAAGAAGAACATTCCAAACCCAAACTTAGTAGAAGAAAAGAACCAAAATTAGAGCAGAATTAAATGAAATTGAAAACAAAAGAATTATACAACAGATCAATAAATCAAAAAGTTGGTTTTTTGGAAAGGTCAATAAAATAGATAAATCTTTGGCTAACCTAACCAGGAAAAAAAAGAGCAAAATCTCTAATTTCATCATACAGAAATGACAAAGACAAAATAACAACAGACTCTTCAGAAATTCAAAAAATCGTTAATGAATGTTACAAGAAACTTTATTCTCAGAAATATGAAAATCTGAAGGAAATTAACCAATACTTGGAAGCACGTCACCTTCCAAGACTTAGCCAGAATCAAGTGGAAATTTTGAACAGGCCCATATCAAGTTTGGAAATAGCATCAACCATACAAAATCTCGCTATAAAAAAAAGCCCGGGACCAGATGGTTTCATGTCAGAATTCTACCAAACCTTTATAGAGGAATTAGTACCTATATTACTGAACCTGTTCCAAAAGGTAGAAAAAGAAGGAAGACTACCCAACACGTTCTATGAAGCAAACATCACCCTGATCCCCAAACCAGGAAAAGACCCAAAAAGAAAAGAAAATTATAGGCCAAAATCACTAATGAAAATGATGCAAAAATATTCAACAAGATCCTAACAAACAGAATCCAGCAACACATCAAACAAATTATACATCATGACCAAGCTGGTTTTATCCCAGGGTATCAAGACTGGTTCAATATCCATAAATCTATAAGTATAATTCAGCACGTAAATAAATTAAAAAACAAAGACCATATGATTCTCTCAATTGATGCAGAAAAAGCTTTTGATAATATCCAGCATCCCTTCATGATCAGAACACTTAAGAAAATTGGTATAAAAGGGACATTTTTTAAATTGACAGAGGCCATCTACAGTAAACCCACAGCCAATATCATATTGAATGGAGTAAATTGAAATCATTTCCACTCAGATCAGAATCCAGACAAGGATGCTCATTGTCTCCACTGCTCTTTAACATTGTAATGGAAGTTTTAGCCACTGCAATTAGGGAAGAAACGGCGATCCAGGGTATCCATATAGGGTCAGAAGAGATCAGACTTTCGCTCTTCGCAGATGATATGATTGTATGTCTGGAAAACACCAGGGATTCTACTATAAAACTCTTAGAAGTGATCCAGAAATACAGCAGTGTCTCAGGTTACAAAATCAACATTCATAAATCGGTAGCCTTTATATATGCCAACAATAGCCAAGTTGAAAAAACAGTTAAGGACTCTGTCCCATTTACAGTAGTGCCAAAGCAGATGAAATATTTGGGAGTTTATCAAACAACGGACGTGAAAGATTTCTGCAAAGAGAACTATGAAACTCTAAGAAAAGAAATAGCTGAAAATGTTAACAAATGGAAAAACATACCATGCTCATGGCTGGGAAGAATAATATTGTTAAAATGTCCATACTACCCAAAGCAATACATAATTTTAACGCAATCGCTATTAAAGTTTCACTGTCATACTTTAAAGATCTTGAAAAAACAATACTTCGTTTTATATGGAATCAGAAAAAAACTGAAATAGCCAAGACATTACTCAGAAATAAAAACAAAGGAGAAATCACGCTACCTGACCTCAGACTATACTACAAATCAGTAGTGATCAAAACAGCATGGTACTGGCACAAAAACAGAGAAGTAGATGTTGGGAACAGAATAGAGAACCAAGAGATGAACGCGGCTACTTACCATTATTTGATCTTTGACAAGTCAATTAAAAACATTCAGTGGGGAAAAGATTCCCTATTTAACAAATGGTGCTGGGTGAACTGGCTGGCAACCTGTAGAAGACTGAAACTGGACCCACACCTTTCACCATTAACTAAGATAGACTCTCGCTGGATTAAAGATTTAAACTTAAGACATGAAACTATAAAAATACTATAAGAGAGTTCAGGGAAAACCCTCGAAGAAATCGATCTGGGCAATTATTTTATGAGGAGGACCCCCCGGGCAATTGAAGCAGTTTCAAAAATACACTACTGGGACTTGATCAAACCAAAAAGCTTCTGCACAGCCAAGAACACAGTAAGTAAAACAAGCAAACAGCCCTCAGAATGGGAGAAGATATTTGCAGGTTATGTCTCCAACAAAGGTTTAATAACCAGAATCCACAGAGAACTCAAACGTATAAGCAAGAAAAGAACAAGTGATCCCATCACAGGCTGGGCAAGGGACTTGAAGAGAAACTTCTCTGAAGAAGACAGGCGCACGGCCTACAGATATATGAAAAAATGCTCATCATCTTTAATCATCAGAGAAATGCAAATCAAAACTACTTTGAGATACCATCTAACTCCAGTAAGATTAGCCCATATCACAAAATCCCAAGACCAGAGACATTGGCGTGGATGTGGAGAAAAGGGAACACTTCTACACTGCTGGTGGGAATGCAAATTAATACATTCCTTTTGGAAAGATGTTTGGAGAATACTTAGAGATCTAAAAATAGATCTGCCATTCAATCCTGTAATCCCTCTACTGGGCATGTATCCAGAAGACCAAAAGTCACATTATAACAAAGATATTTGTACCAGAATGTTTATTGCAGCCCAATTTACAATTGCTAAGTCATGGAAAAAGCCCAAGTGCCCATCCATCCACGAATGGATTAATAAATTGTTGTATATGTACACCATGGAATATTATGCAGCCTTAAAGAAAGATGGAGACTTTACCTCTTTCATGTTTACACGGATGGAGCTTGAGCATATTCTTCTTAGTAAAGTATCTCAAGAATGGAAGGAAAAGTATACAATGTACTCAGCCCTACTATGAAACTAATTTATTGCTTTCACATGAAAGCTATAACCCAATTATAACCTAAGAATATGGGGAAGGGGAAGAGGGAGGGGAGGGAGGGGGGAGGATGGGCAGAGGGAGGGTGATTGGTGGGATTACACCTGTGGTGCATCTTACAAGGGTACATGTGAAACTTAGTAAGTGTAGAATATAATTGTCTTAATACAAATAACTAAGAAAATGCCAGGAAGGCTATGTTAACCAGTGTGATGAAAATGTGTGCAACTGTTTATAAAACCAGTGTATGGTGCCCCATGATTACATTAATGTACCCAGGTATGATTTAATATTAATAAAAAATAAATAAATAAAATATATTCACATATAGGCCACATGTTAATATACGCATGCAAATTTATAAACATATAAACAGAATAATTACATACACACTGCATTTATACACAAAGTTTTTGAATAGATTTGCTCATTTCCACATGGTTCTCAGTTAAACTAGAAGCCAGGATCAAACTTAATCATAAAACAAAGGCAATTTAAACTTCAATGAAGATGTTATAAAAACATACTTTTGGAGTGCCTGCTGTGTTCCAGGTGCTTTTCTCAACACTTGGATTACATCATGGAATAAAGCAGAGAGGCCTGTCCTTGTGGAGCAATATTCGACTCTCAGACTACATCCTGATACAAAGCATAACATAGATAACCCAGTTGTATTAAAGTAAGATCTAGACATGGAAGTTTTCTATGCCTAGTCGTGTTTGAAGATCTTCTGGAAGTTCTATCTTATGCTGGTAATGAAAATAAATATTGGCAATAGTAAGTAAAATCACAATATTTTTAGATTCTAGGATAGTAGCCCTTAAAAAGAAACAAAGAGACAGAAAAACTGTAAATCGTAAGAAATTAAGGAAAACCTCAATGAAATGCCTGGTATATTAGGTTGAATAGTGTCTCCTCAAAGTTCACAACAACCCAGAAGCTTAAAATGGGATTTTGTTTGGAAATAGAGGCTCTGCAGATGTAATTAGGTAAGGTAATATGAGCCATACAGGGTTAGGATGGGCCATACAGGGTTAGGATGGGCCATATGAAGACACAAAGGCACAGGGAAGAGGCCACGTGAGGGTGGAAGCAGGGACTGGAGTGAGGCGGGTACAAACTGAACAATTGCAAGGACTGCAGGCAACCAGCATAAGCTGATAGGAAAGGAAGGAGCAGATTCTCTCTTAAAGCTGCCAGAAGGAATCAACTTAACCAACACGTTAATATCGAAATTCCAGTCTCCTGAATTATGACACAATAAATTTTGGTGAAGTTGCTGGTTTGGGTCAATTGTTCCAGTGGCCCTAGGAAATTAATACATCTGGTTATAATGTAAAATATAAAAATTAGTATTTTCCTACATGAATAAATAATAACCAAGTATGAAATCAAAGAGGGGCATATCGTTCATACTAAAATGCCAAAGTTAAAGTTAAATTTAATGTAATTATTTTAATTACAAACTGACCCTGCTTAGGTAGGCCCCATGCATATTTGAATCAAACTTTAAAACACTCCTGAGGGAAATCCACAACATTTGATTAGCCAGCAATTTATAACTTGGTTTTGGTCAGGAAGTTTCTATTAGAAACAGTACATTATTCCGTTTAAATTAGTCTTATAAAATCAATGTGACAGCAAGAAAAATAGTGAATTGATGTTTTAATGTGTTTGAGAGGGAAAAGAAAACTTATATTTAGGTTTTATTTAGGAAATAAATTTAAATGACATGATTTTGAAAAATAAGATTCATAATTAGGGAAGACCAACACCTCCACACATTAAAATTTATTTTGAATCTATTTATTTTATTCTGAAGGTTACATATTGCTGAAGAACTAATGGAGATACAGAATAAGAAGGTATAAATAGATCAAAATGCAATGCGTTTAGAAAGCATTTCTGCTCAAAATTACCAGTAGATTTATTTTGAAAGACAAACTACCAAATTTGGGGGGAAAACAGGAGAGATTTCCTGTTATGCCTTTTATTAAAACAAAAGAATAGACAGCTCTGTTTTATTCAGCGATGTAACCCAAGAGGCTCTAAGGGTGTCTAACACAAAGCAGGCACTCAGTAAGTATGTTTCATCAAAAATAAAGCTCTTAAAATCCGCAGGAGCAAAAATAGAATTGATATAATATAGTACTATGTGGAGAATAAAACTTGAATGTAGTATTGGAATGAGAAGTACAAAAACAACAACAACAAAACTCACCAATAAAAAGATCGAGAAAGATGTCATTCATTTACAATCGGTTGATAAAAGACAATAAGAAAAGTATACTGTCAGAAAAACAGAGAAATTGAATTTAAAAAATAATTACAAGTAGTCAAAAAACTTTAGAAAAAATTTCTATGCCTCTTATAATTTAAGGAATTCAAATAAAAATATTAAAAATGTATCAGATAGTGAAACATGCTATGTTTGGTAATAGTCATAGTTTGTGAAAGATTGGAGAAATACACAGTTCTAATACTATTGCTGACAATGACTTGAAAGTAAATTTGCCAGTATCTCTTCAATTAAAGATATCTATATCAACAAATCTAGCTCTTATTGCTAGAAAGTTATTCACGTATTCACACAAAGTATATCAATATATTTACCAGCAAAATATAATATTTATTGAAATTTCCCTAAGAATCAGATTGAGTCTTAGAGCTGGTAGGAATAGGAAAGGCGCCCTACTCCTTTGAAGCAGATATCTTCTAAAGAAGGTAAGTTCATTGAAGAAATGCAGTGTAAGTAGCTGAGGAGATCATGTCCTAGTTAGAAGGCAGTGTGATATCTGTGGTAGAATGGTCACTGAATCAATAGAGTCTTTGTTAATTAAATGCCAGCATATCTACCCCAAATAATATTATGTAGCCACTGGAAAGGATCTTATGGACATGTATAGAAAGATAGAAATGAAATGTACTTACATGAAAAAAAAAAAGACGTGTGGAATAGTATCTAGTATGATTCCTTTTGTGAATCTTCTGAATGATGTACATAAAAATTTTGTTAACAGTGTCACCTTTTTCTGGCAAAAGGATGAGGAAGACAGATTTCTCTCAATTTTAAATCTGTAATGTCCAATGTCAACAAAGATGAATGGGCCTTTTAACATTTTTTACTCATAGACATATAGTTCATTGTGAATGCTATAAATTTTTGCAAAATAAAGAAGATACAGAAATATTAAATTTTGATTTCTTAGGTGGAAATCCCCTCCTTTTAATGGTCTAAGGAATCGCACTTGCTCAAATTTACTATAAGAGACTACTTCACATTCTCAATTTTTCCCCAAAGCTGGCTTTTAAAGTACTCTTTCCATGTTTAAATCGAAGTTGGAATCTGAAATGGGTCTTTCTAACTCCAGTTTTGTTTTTTGTTTTTGCAGTTTTTGGCCGAGGCTGGGTTTGAACCTACCACCTCTGGCATATGGGGCTGGTGGTGCCCTACTCCTTTGAGCCACAGGCGCTGCCCTCTAACTCCATTCTTTCTGATTCCATTCTGTTGATTAATAGAAGCTAGAGTGGCCAATTTACTGACACCATACAAACTCTAGTCTCCAGCTAAGAAGCAGCTATAATGAGTAGGGCTTGGGTCTGTCACAGACGTAGACGTTCTATTTCTTTATTTTTATCTCATTTTGATGGTCTGCCTCACTTGCACTGTACAAAACTTTATGATAAAATATTTTAACAGTTCACTTGACAACAGGTTTTAAAAAAAAAAATCACTTTGTTTAATTAGTTGTAGTTTGCCAAAGACTTTAGGAAACAGAAAATGTGTTTGCTTGATATTACAAATTAATTAAGGACAGGAAAAAATAATCTGTCTTTCAGAATTCTCCATCAAGATGCTGGAGGTGGCACACATTTAATGTTTTTCCTAATGAGATGTTTTAGATAGCCACCCCTATTGTTACTCGGTAGTTCATGGAGGGTAGACGTTATCTGCATTATTCATTATCGAAACAGTTGTATGTATTGGTTAGACCAGAAACTCAGAGCAGTTCTTATGACTCACCCTATGTCTCCCATAAAAGTCATGAATTATGTAATGTGCAGCTCTCTCCACCATCACATCCCCGTTTCTGGCAGGCCAGTCAGCTATTTTTATTAAATGTTGCTCATCTGCCATATGGACTCCCATTTTCAAGTTAATTATGAAACAGAGATGAAGACATATTAAATTTGTAAAGTATCTTTCCAATTAAAAAAATATTTTAGGAGACCACACCACATAAGATGATTTCTACACAGCTCCTCACATCAATAGCAAGTGTTCCTTTCCCTAATTATACATAAATTGATACAAACTGCTAAAATGTTTTATTCAGGTGGAGTCACAAACTGTTGGCAATGGACCATCACTTCAAACTTATAAAAAAAAAAAAACTTGCTGAATTCTATATAATATACAAGCTCTAGTACTTTTAATTGGCTCTAGTTTCTAAATGATTGCTTCAACTGTTAAATGTTTATAAGTCTGAAAATCTGTCTTTTTTTTTTTTTTTTTGTAGAGACAGAGTGTCACTACCGCCCTAGGTAGAGTGCCGTGGCGTCACACAGCTCACAGCAACCTCTAACTCTTGGGCTTGCACAATTCTCTTGCCTCAGCCTCCCGAGCACCTGGGACTATGAAAATCTGTCATTTTTATTAAGATTGTAAAAATGTGGACCTGTGATCATTATAATGAGCACAAATAAATCCTAATTTATTCAATTTCAAATCTCAAACATTGCATGTGTTTGTCTCAAAACTCTCTCCTTGAACTGAGCACCCTTGGAGCTGCCTTTACTCTACCTAGACTTTTTTTTTTTTCAGGCTATATCTTGAATGTGTTTCCTAAATTAGAATTTTCTCCTTCCTTATGGATTTTTTTCTGACAAAGCTGTTTTGATATCTCTAGGCAGGTACCTCTAATGAAAATCGCTTTCTCTATATTACCTGGCTTTTTCCTTTAGATGTAATTCCTTAATTACACGTTAAGTTGGTGAAGAGGAACACCATCATACTTTTGGGAAGGTAAGGGTCAAATATTTGTAAACAACAGCACAGTCTCCAAGAGAGAAAAAGAGGGAAGGAAGGAAAGAGGAAAGTGGAGGAGGCAGGGGGGACTGGCAAATTCTCACCTAATGTGTATGAGGGAAGAGTGTACAGCAGGCCCTGGGGGAAGGGCTCAACTACAACTTGAACTTTACCTTAGAAACGCAAACAATGTAGAGCTTAAACATTTGTACCCTCAAATTAACCTGCTATTTTAAAAACAGGTCAAATGTTTGGTTTTCTTTCTTTTCTTTCTTTCTTTCTTTCTTTCTTTCTTTCTTTCTTTCTTTCTTTCTTTCTTTCTTTCTTTTCTCTCTCTCTCTCTCTCTCTCTCTTTCTTTTCTTTTCTTTTCTTTCTCTTCTTTCTTTCGTCTTTCTGTCTCTCTCTCTCTCTCTCTCTCTCTCTCCCTCCCTCCTTTGCTTCCTTCCTTCTTTCTCTCTCTCTTTCAAGTTAACAGAAATATAAAACAGGAAAAAAACTCTCTTATCCATTCTCTAATACCAATACAAAGAATAAATTAAGCAAATAAAAAATAAATAACTAAAGTCAAGGGAGGTTTTCTCCGATTACTTGTGAGTTCTCAAACTGCTGGTTAACTAGCGTCTCTGCTATTAGATCATGGGTGGTTAGTAACATATTTTGTTTATTCATTCATTATTTATTTATTCAAATCATAAAACATGTAATTAGTGCTGTTGTATGGCAAGAACCATGCTAGGCATGTTGGAGGCTCAGAAATAAAGATGCTTATTCTTACTTTTTATGAGATCTCACATAAACTGACCTCATATTTAAGTAAATGAATGTATATTGAGTCATTAATATGTTCTAATTATGGACAATTATACATTATAATATTAATAATATCATAATAAGACCAAACAACTTCCCCAAGTCACATAGTGATGACTGATGGAACAAATACATCCAATTCCAAAGTCTAATCTCCATGGCCTTTTAAAAATATTTTGTTTCAAAAAATAGAACTATAATTATCAGTATATTTGTTACTCTATTCTGTTTGGCTTATGAAGCATCTTAAGAACCAGTATGGAATTTATTTTTTACAGGAACTCATGGAGACACAGGGGCCTTTTATCCCCACTTTACAGGTAAGAAAGTTAAAGAGGTGAGAATATAAACGACATCTTCCAAATATCACATTCTATAAGTTAACATAACTGTTATCTTCTCTGACATATACTCTCAAATATTAATTTTTGGACCTAAATAATAAAGGAATTGTCCAAGTTACTCCAGGCCGCCAGTACGCTGATGGTGGGGATGAGCCATCCAGAGTCCTGCACCAGCTTCCTCTGACGCTGACTCTGCTGTCTCCCTGTGTGGCTTCTGGAGTCTCCTGGGGAACCATCTCCATAAAAGGCAAGCCAATGGGCATTGCATTACAGGGAATATTCTTATGCGTCAAGGCTGAAAGTTGTGTTTAACGTGGCCAGTGCATGTGCCATCGACCAGAACCCAGTCATGTGGCCACAGTTACAATTGTACTGGAAAGGAGTGTGGCTACACTGTCTTTTTTTTCTTTACTTATTACTTAACGACAACCCCCCAATCATAATCTTTCAAAGAATAATTAATTGTTCTCTCTCATAGTTCTGGCAGTGGACTGGACTCAGCTGGGAGGTTTGTAAACAGGTTCTCTCCCAGTTACAGTTTGAGTTTGGCTGAGCCAGTGTCATAAGAAGACTAAGGGAAGACTTCAAATTCAAGAGGGCTTGCTCACATAACTGAAGACAGAAACCGACACTGGTATCTCCGCTGGGGCTATTAAGTGAGATTGTTACACCATAATCGCTGAGTTCCTAAAGGAAGCATCTTAACAGCAAGTATTCCAATGGAGAGAGAGAGGAAGCTGCCTGTTTGGTTAAGAATTATGCTGGAATTGGCACAGTGCCCACATCTACCATATCCGTTGATCATAGACCTGACTCTGTTTTGAAAGAATAGAGAAACAGATCCTGCCTCCTAGATGGGAATGGCAACAGCTCACATAATGGGGGCCTGGAGGACACAAGATAATGTTGCAACTGTCTTTAGAAAATACAGCCTGTCACAGCAATCTGGCTGTGTGCTCAGTAAGGCACCAGTACAGATCTGAGGAACAGCTAACCCATTTCTATCACATTCACTTGATAAGATGCACACCAAGGACAGAAACTCAACAATTCTGATTACCCAGTGTAAATGTTGAATAATCAAGTTGTAATAAACTTTTATGAATATTTTGCCAACCATTCATCCCTCCCAAGAGCAAAAACATTAGGCTAATCATTACTTGCACTGCTACTGTTTACGTTATTTTGCTACTTTTCTTACTAAACATTGAACCTAAATAGCTACACGGAAAGCAAATAAATCTAGTAAGAACCCTTTTATTATAGAGGGAATGTCCTTACCTCCTTGAAAAACTTATTCTGGATGTGAATTTACCTTTTTTTCCTGCAAAGCTCCTGTTAGCACCCATATTTATAGACTTACATCACCATTATAATTTTACACACACATACAAAAATCTGTTTCTACTCAAGGAACTAATTTTAGAGTGAAATAAATGAAGCAATCTTCTCACCCCATACAATATATGGGTATTAAAAAATTATTCCACTACCCAGATGCAGCTGGGAGAATATTGACATAAGCTGTTGAAGACTCAGTTACTGTCCCAATTGAGAGAATAACCTTGAAGGTTCAGGTGCTATTCTGAGTAGGTCTGAATGACACTACATTGATGTTCTTTCTCATATAGCAAGAATATATTTATCCAGTAGCCTAGAATGGAAAACCAGTATAGTATAGATAGGTCTAGCATATACCACACTTAATGCTTTCTTTGTTTTGATGTTGCTCTAGTTTGGACTTTCCTGAGTTAGAGTTTGTTGCAATCATATTTAATTCTTGTTATGTATCAATCCCCACAATCATGGTGGCTTAACACCCCTGAGATTTATTTTTTGGCTCATGTAGAGTTTGGTGGAGTGTTCATTAAAGAGATTGACTGCAATTATTAATATTTTGTAGCACTTCTATATCAAAACATGGCTCCCAAAAAAAGGGCGCAGAAAAGAGGGACGCAGAAACAGCGCCGTCTCCAACGTGCCAGAAACAACGCCATCTCCAACGTGCCATAGACCGACTGTGATAGACCATCTCTGTTCACATTTCCCATGGCCAGAACCTAACCACATGATCCTACTCCACCTTCAAAGAATGTAGAGAGCACACTAAAGTTTACAGAGCCTGGATTCTCTCTGCTGCAAAGATTTGAACCACCAAAAAAAAAAAAAAAAAAAAAAAAATGAATGTTTCCTTTAGAAGATAAATTAACACTCCCAGTGAAGTAGGACTCGAGCCTGGCACCTTGGGGGAGTCTCAGGCCAGTGAGCCAACAAGCAAAGAAAAAAATATTACTCTACTGGCTGGGGGGGTTAATCCCAATTATCAAGGGCAAATAATGTTGCTGCCATTGGCAGCAGGAAGAGCTCAGCCAGGTCTGCCTGATGCCTCTGCAGGGTACTACAGCCAAAGGAAGAATGTGGGCAAAAGATAATTGGAGACTCTAGTAATCAGTGCAAGCAAGGAAAAGTATATTAGCTTTTGCTTTATGAGATAAAAACCACAACCCTCACCACAAAGGACACACAAAATGTCAGTGGCTAACAGAAACATTGTCGCACTCAGGCACCTGCTGGTGTGCAGGTCAGGGAGGTCAGGCTGAATGGAGTAATTCAGGTGAACAAGGCTGGATTCCAGGGGTATGAGAGGGTTCACGTCTCTCCATTTTCTGAAATAGGCTGAAAAGGCAGCGTGACACTCCTGGAACATGTTCTCCCAGGCAAGACCACGAAAATCCCATTTAAGACTCCTGTTCATAGGCAGGTCAGAGTAAGTCTCACTGCCAAGCTCAATGTTGGGATAGCAGGAAAACGTACTCTGACTTCCTCAGAGGCAGGTACAGAGTTACACAGCAAAAGATGTGGATGAATCGTTTACAACAGGAAGGCGTGATGATTTGGGCATAATTCACTGAAGTAATATTATTTATACAATAATGCTACTATAAGTAATGAATATTTCAATGTTAGTGCCCCCAAGTAATGAGATTTTGGCTCAATGAATACAGAATTGGAAGTCAAAGAGAACAGTGAAGATTAACTTGTCCAAGATGTTAAAAGAGTTGTTTTCCTAGAAACTATATATTCTCCAATAATTAAATCATTTCATTTTGGTCAACTGCAATACCTGGATTGCAGCCCACGTAGTTATACCAGCGAGGGAGTCAGTGTACACGCAGTCGTGGTAGGATAATGAGTAATAGTTCAGTAAGTTTTGTAACTGGAATCACAAGGCACAGGCACAGCCCCTGCTCCTGGCAGGGGAGGGACTGACCTTTCCCTGCCGATTATGCAAAGTTAGGAGGATAAAGCACCACATCAGACCTTGCCGTGTCTCTGTGCTGGACTGTGCTACTGCCCGCCTAATCAGAACCTCTCATAGAAGCCCCCAAACTCCAATTTCACAGCCTCTTTCATAAAACGTGCTTTGCTTCTGGGGGCCACTTCCAGAATTCTAAGATAAGAGGGGTGCACATATCTAACGCTGCTTTGTCCCTGTGAGTTTCCCCAAAACACCTCTGTGGGTTCTGTCTTCTCTTGGCCTTCATTGGCTTGACCACTGCCCACCCCAGTTTTCAGCAGGACTTCTGATGTGTTTCAGGTTCTGCTAAATATTACATACATTTATGCTGGATACTCAGTAGATTGGCAGGGAACAATAGGACTGTTCTTCCTCTGGCATAGTAGAAGATATTTGGGCTGAAGTGAAGGCTTTCTTCATGTTGTGACTTAAATATTTTCCCTTGAAAGTCATGAATAACTTAACTGCTGTTATAGAAGGAGTCATCTTCTCCAGGGTCCTCACCTTTAGGTGACAGTAGCACCTTTTTATCCCCCTGGACCACAACTGAACCCCACTCAGAGCCCATCCATATTTTCAGCACTCCCTGAGGGTAGCAAAGACCTTATTTCTTATATTCAACTCCTTTATACTTAAAATAGATAGAGGGTTTTTTTCCTGATTAAACCTTAAATGATCCTGCATTGTTTCCTTAATACCAGTATTCAACTATGGTGTTTCTCTAAATAGATGTTCTTGTCTTCATGGATCAGAATAAAAGGCCCCTCTTCTCTTTTTTGAGACTCATCTCCACCTTGAGTTTTACATTCTAATGACTTATTCTGTTGCCCTTGTAGCCTTCTGCCATCTGGGACAGCATGCCAGGTGAGCTTACCTTGGGACACTGTGTCGGCTGGAGCTTAAGAGTCTGACTCGGCTTGTTTCCCAAAATGAACCAGCCATAGCAACAAAATTCTCAGCCAGAATAGTCAAAGATTTTACTGACATGTGGGTTAGTTAAAAAAAGCAAGGTTAAAATATATTTGACTACTTAAACCGTTTAGCTACATTGAAGTTTGTGTCAAAATATTGTATAATTCGAAGATTGAATTGTTTGGGGAAAAAGGCCGGCTGAATGTAGATGGATGTTATAGCAGCTGCAAACCTTTTATTCTTCTGGTTAAAATAATCACTTGCTAATTGTCTAATTACCACTTGGAACTACAGTGCTGGTGCCAGATATCCTTTAGGGACAGGTAGGAACAAAACAGGTAAAGAATCTCCACCTTGAAGCTTTGTGACATTACATGAAAATCATGTAGCCACAGGGCAACTGATGCAATATGTTAGAAGGTTTCGAGTTATCTCTATGAAGAACTTAAAAGTGTTCCACACAGAAAATGGTACAAGAAACTCTGCACAGAGAAGACATTTTATGGGTACTTAAATTGGAAAGGATGGAAATGATATAGGGTTGAAATCCTAATTCTGATGTTTTCAATTTCTCTCTTTCATTTTCCAAATTTCTGAAATATCTGTATGATCACTTACTGTTTGCTCTTTTCTTGTCTCCAAAATTGAATTCATTAAACATCTGTGAAGTGCTTATAGGGAAATCATCTTGTTAGCACCAAAGGAATTCAAATGGAGTCCAACAAGGTGCATAAAGTCCCAAGGGGATTATAATCTAATGAAGGAAGCAAGCACGCTTGTGAATTTATTCTTCAAGTAGTGAGAGAAAGACAAGCCCACTGTACTATTTACGAACGTGAGTGAGGTAGAGTGTACTCGTGATTGTCAATGTCAGGATGGTGCATAGAGGAAATGAAATTTGAAGAATATACCAAGCTATTTATTTCTTATAATAGTATAATAAGTCAAAGGTGGTTCATCAATGTCCCTGCATTATTGTTTTTAAAATACTGTGGTAAACCAGGAAGGGTTCTTGGAATCATGTAGAGGATTTCCATTACCATGAGGAAAAAACATTTAAAAAGAAAGGCAAAGATCAGAGGTCCTTGCCTGTGTGTATCATTAAGAAGTTCATGAAGTGTTTGTTTCATCGGTGTGTGTGTTTATGTGCCTGTACATCCCATAATTAGTCACTATGCCATGTGGTCCTCCCTGTATGTTCAGTGTTTATCCTATGTGGATACCATATCTCTATCGATACCCTACATGTATATGCTGTAACGTAGAGACCAAAATTAATACATGAGTCATAAGATTTAAATAATACAAAACATTTCTATCCAGAGTCTCAGTAGTGTCTCGTTTTCTTTGTTCTGTATCTTTGTGTAGCCCGGCACTACGAGGTGATCGTGTCTGCCATTCATCATTCCACGCGTTTCACCTGAGTATCTGATGAGGCTGTGGACTGAGCCATTCTCTCTCAAAAGCTGCCCTCGGCTACATTTTCTGTCTCTCCCTGTGTTCTCTGTTGCTGTTGTTATTGTTGTTTCCCCGTCCTACTGATGGATAAAACAGAAAACCTGAGGAGAAAAGACGAGACTTTCCAAAGTGGGTACATAAGAACTGGCAAAGATTTTGAAGTTCTTGATCCCTAGGCTGATTTTTTTTCCTCTCCTGATGTCATAATTTACTCAAATCATTTAATATAACAACTTTTGTAGTCACCAGAAAACAGAATGCTTGATTAAGAAAACATGAATTTTATTGAAGATTAGGGAATGCAAAAGTCTTCACTTAACCAAACATGCCTACTTTCTTTGAAACTTGTTAAGTGCAGATTTTACCTAGCAGTTGACATAACAGTTTTTAAAGGTCATAAAAACTTTACATTAGATGATCTTTTCAACTTTTGGTTATGACAACAGAACTGAAACCCAAGTTCTACTCTGCTGAGAAAGAACATTTTTATAGGGTTCATCTTCTTCTGGGTGTTCCTCTATAGATTTTCTCAAAAATAAAGAGATAGGCTTGGTGCCTGTAGTTCAGCTCAGCAACATACACAGGAGCTGGTGGGTTCGAATCCAGCCCAGGTCTGTCAAACAACAATGACAACTACCACCAAAAAATAGCCAGGCATTGTGATGGGCGCCTGTGGTCCCAGGTACTTGGGAGACTGAGCCGAGAGAATCGCTTAAGCCCAAGAGTTTAAGTTGCTGTGAGCTGTGAAGCCACAGCACTTTACCCAGGGCTTAAGACTCTGTCTCAAAAAAAAAAAAAAAATATGTATATATATATATATATATATATATATATATATACATATATACACACACACACACACACACACACACACATATATATATAAAACCAGAATCCACACAGAACTCAAACTTATTAATAAGGAAAGAACAAGTAATCCTGTTTCATTGTGGGCAAGGGACTTGAACAGAAGCTTCTCTAAAGATGATAGCCACATGGCCTACAGACACATGAAAAAATGCTCATCATCTTTAATCATCAGAGAAATGCAAATGAAAAACACTTTGAGATATCATCTAATTCCTGTAAGAGTGACTTACATAACAAAATCCCCAAACTACAGATGTTGGCATGGATGTGGAGAAAAGGGAACACTTCTGCACTGCTGGTGGGAATGCAAACTAATACGCTACTTTTGGAAAGAAGTGTGGAGAATACTCAGGGATCTAAAAAGTAGAGCTGCTGTTTGATCCTGCAATTCCACTACTAGATGTATATTCAAAAGACCAAAAATCACTTTATGTCAAAGATATTTGCACCAGATTGTTCACTGCAGCTCAATTCATAATAACCAAGTCATGGAAGAAGCCCAAGTCTCCATTGACCCATGAATGGATTAATAAATTGTGATATATGTATACCATGGAATGTTATGCAGCCTTAAAAGAGATGGAGACTTTACCTCTTTTACATTTACATAGATGGAGCTGGAACATATCCTACTTAGTAAAGTATTGAAGAATGGAAGAAAAAAATCCATTGTACTTAGTAGTATTATGAAACCAATTTACAATCATTCATACTTTCACATGAAGAATAGATCACAACTATGGCCCAAGATGAAGAAGGGAGGATGAAGATGGAAGGGGGGGGTCTTAACACAATAATTAACTAAATGAGATGAGGTATATAAATGTCTTAACACAATAACTAAGTAAACGAGATGAGATATATATTAACCAGTGTGACGTAAGAGTTCCTAATATTCTATATGAAATCAGCACATTGTACCCTATAAATGCATTAATGTATACATGATCTATGTGTTTATTATTTAATAAAAAATAATATAAAATAAAATAAAAAATAAAAAATAAAGATAAAGGCAGAGAAAGCCTTGGAGAGTTTCTGAATTGAAGCTGACTCCACCATCTCCTAATTCAAAGGCAAAGAGATCGAAGGCATTTGTATTATGGGATCATAGAAATGTATTTTAGGTCAGAGATTTCTATAATCTCATGAGGCAGATTTGGGCCTCAAACACAGAGCTTATGACATGACTCCCTTTCAGAAGTTCTGTTCTTATATATTCACAATGAGAGTCTACATTTATACTTCTATTTACTTATATTCACAGAACCCCCAACTGGTTTTTGTCTGCTAGATACTTTAAATAATGAACAAAAAAAGTCCACTCAAAAAGTGTAGAATAGCAAAATCATTAAGATACACATTTTTTGTGAGATGATAATATTCAAAGATTTCTATTAACCTAAGAACAAAACCACACAAAATTGGGTGTGTACATAATTTAAATTCTATTATTTGGAACTCTAGCAATTATAAGCATTATACTCTAGATTTAGCTTATTATTCTTTATTTGTATATATACCTATACTTTATTTCCTAGAGACAATTACTTAAAAATTGTTTTTAATTTACAGGTTTCCAGAATAGGATTAAAATACATCTGGAAATAATTCAGAGTCTGTCTCAAATCCCAATAAGCTAATATGCTGGCAAGTAGTCAATTTGAAAATCAAAAATATTAGAGTGTACAAATATTAATAAGCAAACTATAAATTCAAAATATCAAATAATGATTACATTATAGATGTGAACTTCTACTTTTCCTTTTACTTCTTTCTTAAGGAAAAGTAACAATGGTAGAAATAATTTATGAGTAGGGAAACTTAGTTTTCAAGATCTGCTCTAGGTTATTTTACTGATCTGGGTCTTATTTTACTCATCTATGCAATGTTTAAGAAACAACTTCATAGTTGTAAATATTTATGGAATATAGTTATTTTAAGAAGATGCAAGATGTGTTTACTTCTGAATCATTCAATTCCATTCTTTCCTTTGAAGAGGAAGCATAATCCCTGAGAAGTGGTACAAAAACTCTTGATATTCTTGGAGTTTCATTAAGAGACTATAAGGATGCCTCTGTTATGCACATATGATTGTTACTCTAACCCTTTTCTTAAGCAGTCTTATTCCTAAGGAATTCCATCTCTTTTTAAAACTACATACATCCATTTTTGAATAGCACATTTCTTTCAAAATTGTGATAAAATACATGTAAATAAAATTTACCAACTTAGTCTTTTTTTTTTTTTTTTGTAGAGACAGAGTCTCACTTTGCCGCCCGTAGAGTGCCATGACGTCACACGGCTCACAGCAACCTCCAGCTTTTTTGGGGCTTACGCGATTCTGGTGCCTCAGCCTCCCGAGCAGCTGGGACTACAGGCGCCCGCCACAACACCTAGCTATTTTTTGGTTGCAGTTTGGCCAAGGCCGGGTTTGAACCTGCTACCCTCGGTATATGGGGCCGGCGCCCTGCTCACTGAGCCACAGGCGCCACCCCAACTTAGCCATTTTTAAGTGTACATTTCTAGAGTGGTAAGTACACTCACATTGTTGTGCAGCCAATCTATAGAACTTGTTCATCTCACAAAACAAAAACTCTATACTCATTTAAAATATTCCTGTTCCTCCAACCCATGAAAGCCACTATTATACTTTTGGGTTTTTTTGTGTTTGACTACCCTTAGATAGCTCATATAAATCTAACCATACACTATTTATCTTTTTGTGACTTGATAATTTCATTTATCATAAAATCTTCATGGTTCACCTGTTATACATACATTAGAATCTTCATACTTTTTATAAATGTGTAATATCTCATTGTGTCTATAAATCATAAAAATTCATCTACTCGAGATTTGAATTGCTTCCATTTTTTGGCTTTTGTGCATAAGAGAACACAGGAGTACCAAAATCTATTTGAGAGCTCATTTTAAATTTTTTCAGCATATACACAGATATGGAATGGCCAGATCATAGGGTAATTCTAGTTTTAATTTTTTGAGGAAACGCCATACTGTTTTCCATAGTGGTTATGAATAGCACATCTTTTGAAAACTGAATTTTTCTCTGTTTCATTCAACCTCTCATCTTCTCAAATAGATTGTGATTTTCATGTTTTTGGTGGGGCTTAATTGCAGAACTCTTCAGACTATTTCAGACTCTTCAGTATACTGAATTATATAAACATTAGCAACAATAAATAATTACCGATTTGGCCATTAATCAGAAAATATTGCATTGAACATACAAAGTCTGATGATTAAGTTTGTGAACTTGTCACTATGAGCTTACATTGGCAACGCTGTACAAACAGCTGGGTAAGGTTTCATAACCTTGATAGAGCAGTGTCTCACAGCAGTCTTTGTGTTGACATGTGGTAGTGTCTTGCTGAATGGCATTCATTATTGTTGTGTGTTTTTGTGTGCTATTGCAAGAATGATGGAGCTTGAATTAGAGCAACAGATGAACATTAAATTTTGCTAAGCTTGGCAGGAGTGGAAGAGAAATCAGGCACATCTTAGTCCAAGTATATGGGGATAATTAGGTGAAGAAAATGGCAGTGTGCAATGGATTGAAAGCTTTTTCTGAGTAGAGAGAAAGAGTCACTGATGATGAGAAGCCAAGGTGGCCCCTGAAGACCAGAGCTAATGAAGACATTGCAAAAATCCATCGATTGTGCGTCAAAATCATTGGACGACTTTGAAAACCATAGCAGGCGTAGGAAACAGCGATGCAGAAACAATTAGGAAAATCTTAACTGAAAATCTTGGCATGAGAAAGGTGTGTGCAAAAATGGTCCCAAGGGAGCTCACTAGAAGCAAAGGAGAGTCAAAGTTTGCCAAGACTTTCGGAAAGGCAAGACAGTGTTTGGGCTGTTATCACTGGTGATGAAACATGGTTGTGCCAATACAACCCAGAAATAAAGCATAAAAGCGCACCATGAAAGTCAGCTAATCCTCCACAACCAAAAATGTGCCATCAGTCCAAATCAAGAGTCAAAAGAAATTTTTTTGACATCAGAGGGATTGTTCATTATGAATTTGTACCAACAGACAAATAGTTAATCAAGTGTACCATTTGGAAGGGTTGAGTGCATGAAAAATTTAGACAAAAAAGGACTGAATTTTTGCCAACAACTCATTTCTCTTGAATCACAACAATGCACCACCTTATACAGCAGTTTCTATGACAGTGTTGTTAGCCAGTAAACAAAGAACTGTACTAGAACACCCTGACTACTCACCTGATCTGGCCCCCACTGGTTGTTTTCTTTACCTGAACATTAAAAATATATATATATATTGAAAGGAAGACATTTAGATGACATTTAGGACATCAAGAGTAATATTACAACAGCTCTGATGGCCATTCCAGAAAAAGAGTTTCAGAAGAGTGGACCAGGCACCTCAGTGCACAGCTTCCCTAAGAGAGTACTTTGACGGTGACCATAGTGATATCTCAGTTAGTAGCATTTTTTCTAGAATGAGTTCACAAATTTAACTGTCAGACCTCATATACCATGAGCCATGCATTTAGTTAGAGTTGAGGAATATAGGAATAATTGCAAAATCTTCATCTTCTTCTACTGTGGGAATAAATATTAAATAAACTTCTTAGTTTTTTATTAAAGTCTAATAAACTTCTTAGTTTATTTAATATTTATTTATTTAGTATATTTATTTAGTATAAATAATTTTAGTATATTTAGTTTATTTAGTATATTTATTTATACTAAGAAGTATAATACAACGTCAAGTAAATTATAGGATAAGATAAGGAATGGATGTGTTAAGTTTGCTGTAATAGGATATTTCCTTTGGGGGATGTGAAAGAGTTGGTTCTAAATACTATTCAAGTCCTAGAATTCAATTAGTAACACATATCTTATGAAATTCAAATTTATTTTTTTATTTTTTGCTATGTTGAACATGTAGCTGATCAGTAATAATTTATTCTGAAAAAGATCAGCAATTCTCTTATTTTATGTCTATGATAATTTTAAATACCCCATTAAATTCCGTCATTTCTTATTTGAGATATCTAATAACTAAATTTAAGCCTGTATTTACTTTAGCCATTAAGTTGAATTTTAACATAACTTGCAAATATATAACATTCAAAAGGTATTGCAAAAATAAACTGGCCTTCAGCTATTCAATATTTGACATATTTAACAATGCTTCATTCTTTCAATAGTAACTCTTTCTGTTTCTTATATATAAACATACATATGTACATATATATATAGCCATTTTCATGGGACAATGCTCTATTATGAATAATCCCTTGTACTCAAAACAACTTATTTTAGACCAAGATAAACATCCATAAAATATTTGACCTATTTGTCCTAATTATAGTAGGTGAAAAAAACCTATTCAAGGACAGAAAACAGAAAAGTGAATTTATATAATAATGTAATCCCTTCTGAAGTAGCTCCTAATATGTTTATATATGAGTTATATATTATATTATTAACACAGATCCTCAAAATATAACATGAAGTGAGCCCAAAATACATTTGCAAACAGAAGATAAAAGTTAAACAGAAAATAAAGAACTATTATAGTAAAAGTCTGTATATTTCCAATAGGAAAGTAAATCCCAGTGCACCTATATGGGGCATTTTTGAAGTGTGAAAAGGGACTTTGTAGTTTTAAAATACAACCTCTAATGTTGTTGGTTAAAATTGCATTAGTTCCATCAATTTATGCTTTGTGGTTTTACATATGGCTGGCTATGATTACTTACGTGTGGGTCATAAAAACCCAGTGTGTTTTCCAAGCAGTCAAATTGCCTGTCAGCTGCTAACGGGACAGAATTAATGAGAAACTTACTTTATAGTCTAAAGAATAGCAGCTGGGGTCTGTTTTAACAAGTCCCGGGAAACATACATGGAGGGGAATTCTTTGTGACTAGACTTATATCCAGCCTCGTCTCTGAAAAGTTCTCATTGCGTTGAATAGTCAGACAGACAAAAATCAAGGACATAGAAATAGCTTTACATATCATTGCTTACTACCAAAAAGGTAGAGTACAATTTTCTACTATGGCAGAGAGTACCAAGTGTTTATCAAAGCTCATTTCCTGGTGTAGAGTTAGAACACGTTCCTCGGCCTCCCTTACGCTCACATGTGACCGCATAAATCAATTCCAATGGAATATTGGAACAATGAATGTGTACTACTTCCGGGCCTGGACCAGCTCCCTTTTTTGTGATTTTCTTTTGTGAATTAATCCTCTGGATAAGTGGAGAGAACTCAGAAGACCTGGAAGAGAATGGAATGGTACGAAGGAAGGAGGCTGGATCCTGGCGTTTCATTTAGATCACCTGCTAATCACCAGTACCGTTATATTAATTAGAAAATTTGTAGATTCACTGTCAATCATAGATGGTTATCCAGAATAATACATCCACTTGGGATGATAATTAGCTTATTAGTAAAGATACCCAATAATCTAACAAGCTGGTCCCAAGGAATGAGCTGAAGAAATCACTGAGAGTATATGAAATCTTTTTAAAGTTTATTTTTATTTTGTTATGAATTTGAGAGGAAAAAAATGTGACTGCCATATAACTATGCCTCATGATTAGTCTATGATTCTTAAATAGAGTTACATAATTTTGTAGGGTAGTTCAAAGTAAAAAAAAACAAACAAACTGATAGGTAGTGGGCATGATTAAAGATTTTAGAAAACTCTTACCAAAGACCCAGATGTATGTGTAATGTTTAAATAATTTTACTTGTACATCTTTAAAGAATGGAGCATTTTGACAAATTCTGCCAGCCTAACAAACATTATAGTGTATATAATACATGGACATTTGATACATTTTATTCGTCAAAATCAGCAAGTCTACATAAGTACGTTACTACAAGGTAACATCACACATCTACTTCCCACTTCTTGCATGTAAAATGACGTCATACTTGCTATGCCAATAAAATGTGGCAGAAGTATGATTGTAGCAGTTCTGATCCTAGGCTTCAAGGTACCTTGCATTTTTCCCACTTTTCAGAACGCAAGCCTGTGCTAGCCTCCTTGAGGGTGAGAGACCCTGTGAGGACAGGGATCCAGGCTTCCTGGACACTTTTGCCATATTGGTGGAGAACCTATGTAAGAAAGTTGCCCAGGTTGCCCCCGGGTCTCACACTGTAATCCTTGCACTCTGGGAGCCTAAAGTGGGTGGATCACTTGAGCTCAGAAGTTCAAGACCAGCCTGAGCATGAGTTAGACCCTATCTCTACTAAAAATAGCTGGGCATTGTGGTGGGCACCTACAGTCCCAGCTGCTGCGGGGGTACTGAGACAAGAGGATTGCTGGAGCCCAAAAGTTTGAGGTTGCTGTGAGCTATGATATCTGGGCACTCTACCCAGGGCAATATTGTGAGACTCTGTCTTAAAAAAAAAAAAAAAAAGCTGTCCCAACTGAACACAGCCCAATTTGTTGTCCCACAAAGTATAAGCAAATAAATAATTGTAGTTTTAAGTCACTAAATTTGAAATGACTTGTTCTACTGCAAAAGATAACTATCATAGAAGGCACATAAGTAAGTACAAGATTCAGTGGAGTAAGAAGCTCAAAGCTTATTTTAGTTAAAATAAAGATTTTTAAAGAGCTAATTATAAAAATCGCAGGGTATGATGATTACAAATTGAAATAAAGGTAATATGGTATTTCCTTAACAAATGAGTTCTAAGGGTAATATTGCTTATAAAGAATATGAAAATTTGAGTTATTAATTCTACACAATTTTGCACTCCCAAGTATCATTCTTTACACACCTTCATGCTTTGTATATGATGATTTCATCATTGTGATTGAAATGTAATTCCCTGCTCTGTGACATTCAACTTGTTACTTTGGCCAATGGGATGTTAGGAGAACTGAAGGGAAGGTAGGCTTAGAATTTGCTTGTTCGACTGGACTTGCTCTTTTGTGCTTCTGCTACTCTCACAAGAACAGCATGTGATATTTCCAGACAGAGTTCTGAAATGAGATCTGTGGAGGAGACTTTTCATTGTTTACCTACAAACCAGCACCTGAAGCAAACCTTCCCAGTGTGAGACCATCTCACTCACATCACTTGCAATCCATACAATGCAAGAATTAATGCAAGTCACTAGATTTAAGTATGTTTCTTATTCAGTATTGTAGTGAAAGTAACTGACAGATCCAAAGTCTGTACTAGGCACATACACAGACACACACACACACACACACACACACACACACACACACACACATATATATCAGACAAATGTATATATATCAGACAAATGTAGGTGCAAAAAATACACAAGGTTTTGAGTAATAGAGAAAAAATAGATACTTTGTGGCATTGTCAATGCATTGGGTTTACTTTGTTTATACAACAAGTCTGCTGAGTAATCTGATCTTGAAAATAGTCAGAAGAAATAAATTAACAGCTAAGAGTGGTAGTGTGTGCCTGTAGTCTGAGCTACTCTAGAATCTGAAGCAAGAAGATTGCTTAAACCTAGGAGTTGGAGGCTGCAGTGAGCTATGATCACACCACTGCACTTCAGCCTGTGTGAAAGAGTAGGCTCCATCTCTAAAAAAAAGAAGCAATCAAATAAATAAGCTGTTCCGCACTATGTTATGGAGACTTGTAGGATCAATAGCTATTGCTTACTTATTTAAACAGTTACATTATTATGATAATTTTCCTATTAAATTATATACCTTCCTGGACTGCGCAAACTAATTTAAATTCATTAAAGCAAAAAATGTTCTAATAAAAGGCATAGACTTGTATTTCTTATACAATAGTAAATATCATCATCTTCTATTTGTTCATTGATAGAATGTAGATATGTTCTCAATTCCTTTACAATTTTCAGTTTTTAATTGATACTCAACTCATTGATGATAGTGCTCACCTATACTCAAGGTCAGACAATTTAGTTTGCAAACTCATCCTAGGAAAAAGAACTACGTACCTCCTTGCTGAATATTGTTATGATCACCTTCCAGGTGCTCACTCCGCTTGGGAAGCGTCACACTGATGCCAAGTCCTAGTCCACCCTTCAAAGCAATCTTGGGACTCCTTCTGGAATGGCCGTCATAGCTGTTGGGAACTCATCCTAAAAAAAATGCTTTGAAGGGTAGACTAGGTGCTGGTGACTGCACAGCTTCCCCAGGGGAGTACTTGAAAAGTGACTGTAGTGATATTCAGTAATGAGGTATGTAGCATTTTTTCTAGGATAAGTTCATGAACTTAATTGTCTGTCCTTGTATGTTAGTATTTTTGTAGGAAGAATGATGCACAGAATTAGAATAATTTGATAATTATACTTTCATTTACTTGATGTTGTATAAATAGGTTGTTATTTTAATACTTTTAATGGGAATTTTTATTGAGATAATTGTGTATTCCCATGTGATTATAAAACCAATGCATAAAGATCCCATGAACCATTTACTCAGTTTCCCCTGCGGTAACATTTTCCAAAACTATGTTGCAATATCACAACCAACATATTGACATTGATATACTCTGCAAATCTAGTTAGCATTTTCCCAAGTTTACGTGTAGACATGTATGTGTAGACATGTGTGGTGTTTATATTTAATTCTGTGCAATTTTATCACGTGTAGTTGTGCGTTTCCACCACTTCTATCAAGATACTGAGCAGTTCGCTCTCCACAGGATCCCTCATGTTCTCCTTTCATACCCGACTACCTCCCAGCTGCTCCATCCACATCCTGGACCCCTGGTGATCAATAATCCACTCTCACTTTCCAAGATTTTGTCATTGAAAATGTCATGCTGTAACTCTGAGGTCCATTGCAAAAAGATTCCTGTTCGTCATCATCATGGGAAAATGGACGCACAATAATCCAATCATTTCTCTAGTGAGAAAGATCTTGGTTATTATATTTTTGAAAAAAATATATAGAAACCTGTCAGTAGCAAAAAAAAAAAAAAAAGAAAGAAAGAAAAAAGAAAATGTCATGTAAATGAAGTTTTACAGTATGACTTTGGGGATTAGCTGTTTTCACCCCACATACTTCTCTGTTCTAAGTTTCAATATTCATTCATTGTTTTAAATTGCTGAATTCAAGTAGGCTGTGGTGTTTAAATACCAAAGTTTAACTCTAAGTCTGTGGAGGGATGTTTGAATTGTTTGAAATGTTTTGCTATTTGCTATGATCCTTCGTCTGTAAGTTTTTGCATGAATGTAAGTTTTTATTTCTCCAGAATAAATACACACAAGTGCACTTGCTGGGGTGTGAGATAACTGAATGCTTAGCTGGTTAGGAAAGTGCCAAACTGTTTTCCAAAGTGGCTATACGTTTTACATCACCAGTGGTGACATATGAATGATCCGGTTTCTAACTAGCATTTGGTATTGTCACTATTTTTTTTTAATTCTGGGAGTTATATAAAAAGAGAGTTTACAAATATTTTCTCTTGGTATTTTGGTTTTCTAAAATGATAGCTAAAACAAAAGAAAACTATGTAATTTAAATTTATGGTACAATTAGTCTATAACAGGGAATTAAAAGAGGAGAAACAGAGGAAGGAATGAAAAGAAAAAAGAAAAAGAAGGCTAAAAATAGAAAGATAAGATGTACTAAAAGGGAAGGACAAATGTCTGGCACCGTGGTAGCACGGTAGGATTCTGGCTCTCGTCCAGAAGTTAACATTTCTATAATCATTAAACGAAGAAAAAGTCATGTTATCTACATGGAAGTAAGGAGAATTAGATGAGTTAGAAATGTTCCTTCATTTGGTTCTTCCTCAATGTTCTTTTGTAACACTTAATGACCAGTAAGAATATAACAAATGCCTAGAGTTAGGGCTAAACAGAGAATTTTTGCTTTTATACATATTTATAAACAATACACAGAATTTTTGAAGGAAATGTTTTTGCTTAATATTTTATTCTGAAAACACCCTCTAAAAATATCTTTAAAATTGAAATAAAATAGAAAATTCTGCACTTAATTACTCCTTATGTTTCTAAGAAATTTTTTTAAGTAGCAAATACTCTTAAAATTAAAAAATAGATGTCTAAATAGCTAAGTGTTTTTATAATGTACTAGAAATTTTTCTCCTAAGATATTATTAAATTTTTGGTTAATTTTATAATCAGTAGTATGTAAAAATCAAGAAAATTTGGTGATCATTAGCTTAAAGATGGCTCAGAGAATGAGCCATCTCAGAGAATGAGCAGATCACTAGTTTCGCAGGATTTTAATGCAGTTAAGATAAGAAATGCATTAAAATTTATGAGCCACTCTGTGCCTACGTATCAAAAAAACAAAACAAGCATAAAATATATTAAGCATTTAATAAATGCACAAAAGTTTGAAACAAAAGAACACATTTTATTGGGCAATAAAAATAGAATATTATTTAAGGTGAAATGCATAAATAACATTTAAGAAGTCAGGAGATCTATTAAAATTATGAGAAAGGGTTTTGTAGTAAGGGAAAAAAAAGAAATGTGAATCCTAGCTTCGTGGTTTTAGACAATCTTCTTAATCTCTCTATATCTTAGTTTTTCATCAAATGAGATATTTTGATATTATCGTTCATAATAAACGTAGGTTAAGAGGATGATAAGAAGGTGGAGTTAGAGATTTCTTTTATTAAAGAGGGAGAATGTGAGCTGGGCTTGAGACATGGAGTTAAGATGGACTAAAGCAGTCATGAAAATCTTTCATAGAAGAAGTGGGAAGTGAAGATGTATCCTAAATAAAAAAATTAGATAAGAGGGAAAAATCAATGAAGTTGTTTTAGGTAGAGGAAGCTCTAAAGTCAAGTCACAGAGAGAGACTGACAGCAAGTGCCGGAGGGTAAAGGGCCTCTGACACCAACTGCGGAGTTCAGTACACTGGATAGCAGGTCCCTTCTGAAAGTTATTGCGATAAATGCAACACTTTGGCAAACACTGTGCTGAAAAAGCTATCATTTCAAAAATCATAACAAAATCAGAAAACATAGGCTTAAAACCCCAGGTCCAAAAACAAAAGCAGCAACAATGAAATCCTCAAATGTGAACAAAGAGAAAGTTCCTGCCAAGTATGTTTAAGGCCTTGGACAACCAACCAAGTTCAAAATCCATGAGCTCAAAAAAGGTGCTTGAATTAATGTATTTTTCATTATTTAGCAATTTATTTGACAGGACCCAAGTTTTTCAATAGCAAAGTTAGTTCTACAGGCTGAACTATATTTCCAGGAAATAGACTTTTCTGGGGGAAAAAAAAAATTGGGAGCCAGAGTAGACTGTCCCTCACAGTGTAAGAATTTGGACAGCAAGTGGAATGGAAAATCCTCTGAAATGTTTATCAGCAAATGACCTGATCAGCTGTGATCTGTCACAGGCCCATCACGAGCCTGTAAATCCCGTATGTCCCAGGAAGCAAGTTTAAATGGATTTGAGATTACTGACACATTTTATTAAAGTTCCCTCATAACTCAGGGAAGGAAACTATAATACCCAAAATGTTGCACCTTTTAAAACTTTATAGGTTATCTTATTTAAAACAGAAAACTTTCTTATTTTAGGCTTTTTATAAACAGCTTAAGCCTCTAAGGTTTAAAAGCAGAGCTGAGAATTTTTAAAGACCGGTTTTGAGGTTGTATGCCATTTTTAGGGCACTGAGTTCTTCCTATCACAAACTTGATCTAAGGCAGTATTCCTGATAGCCTCCTCAGCTACCAGATGACGTAATACAGCATCTCAAGACAAAGGGATTCAGCCCTACTATGAAACTAATTTATGGCTTTCACATGAAAGCTATAACCCAGTTATAACCTAAGAATAGGGGGAAGGGGGAGGGGGAGTGGAGGAAGGGGGGAGGATGGGTGGAGTGAGGGTGATTGGTGGGATTACACCTGCGGTGCATCTTACACGGGTACATGTGAAATTTAGTAAATGTAGAATATAAATGTCTTAACACAATAACTAAGAAAATGCCAGGAAGGCTATGTTAACCAGTGTGATGAAAATGTGTCAAACGGTCTATAAAACCAGTGTATGATGCCCCATGATCACATTAATGTACCCAGCTATGATTTAATAATAATAAAAGAAATAAAAAACTTGGGGAAAAAAAAAGACAAGGGGATTCAATGAGAGTAGCAGCCCAAAGCACGCTAAAAATATTTAGGGGGTTTGTACTTTAACACTAGTAAAAAGGACATTTACTGTTACAGTCATCAATTTGGAAGCCTCTGTTTTTAGGCAAAACACTTAGAAAATGATCCTTGCTTTGGGAGAAATACTCTGGTGGACTCAAATTTCCTAATTTGCAAACTTTGGTTGACCTCAGTTCTTTGAATGACCTTAAATGTTAATCTTGAATGCATGGGTTTCCCTTGTATTAATTAGTTTTACATACTGAAGTAGTATATGCAAATTTATGTAAATCAGTATTCTTTTTTATGTAAAGTAATATAAATATGCATTGCCCTAGATTTCTTGAAAGAAATACAATTTTAAGTTTCCGTATTTTAAAGATATTTTCACTTTGCTCTTTCAGTAGTAGTGGGGAAAAAAAATTCACCTGTAATACTTTTAAGTAAAACAATTCAAAGCCCCGCAAGTAACTTACATAGGAGATACCTTTCAATCTTTATTTTCTAAATTTAGGGTAGAATTTGATGTTCTGTTTTTATTAACTGGCTTTGATTGACTTCTTTGCCCAGTTTCCATCAGACAGGATGAAGATATCAGAAAGTTCAACTAAAATTACAAATACTAATACATATATTTCCTTATTATCAAGAATTTCTGGGTTTCTTTTTCTTTCTTTTCATAAAGTTTATCCATCTTTATTTATATTATATCTGTTAAACTAAATATCTTCAAGTAAATAAAGACAAAATGAGTTCAGCAGAAATGTACAAGGAAATACAAAACTGGACAAATACTGACTTGAGTCTAAGTAATATTCGAAAATAGCGGTTTATGTAATTGTGGGAAAACCCTTCTTAAGGACAAATGTTTTGTATTCTTATGACATACGGCACACGGGGAATAGTAACATACAGGTGCTCAGGGTGGTCAATTGAATCTAAGTTGTAATGGTAATTAGGGTTGATATAATCTTATCTATAACTAGAGACTATAACATTCTTATTATGAAAGAAAAAGTGTATTAAAAATACACATACACACATAAGGCATACACTAAGCCTATAGGGATTTTCTATACAGCTAGTTTCAGTATAAAAATATATCAACTAAAATCATATGCAAAATGATTTTTATCATTCTTGCATCATGAATCATGTTTAAGAATAACAACAAACTTCATTCACAAGGACTACTCTGCCAACAGGTAGTTAATGACAGTCTTCCTTGGTCTCATCTGAAAACTTCTATTCTTTATTATGTTACATTCTTGCTAGCATTTGAACTGATACCTCCTAGTATCTGGACTCATGTACCAACTGTAAAGAATTCTGATTCTGCCTTTCTGCAATTAATAATGTACTTCATATTGTTTCATCACCATCATCAATATTTGGCTACTTCTATTATAGTTGAATACCATGTCCCTAAAACATGATTAAATAATGTCTATTTCAACCACAGTTCTTAACAGTGAAGAGTTTTCTCTTTTATTGCTTTTCTTCACTTCATTCAAAAATATATGATACCTAGAAAGAAACAAAAACATGGAGTAGCGTATATTTTCAATGTCATATTGATACATTGTTCAATTACACAAAAGGATCACTTAATTCTCTAGGAGAATGTACCTGGTGTTTGGTTTTTCTATTTATCTAGTAGATTAGTAGCCAAATACTGTGAAGATACATGTTACTTTTTAGATTTCTATCCAGAAGAAAATATAATCTCAAAAGTTATGATTTTAATGTCTTATAGAATATTAGTCTTCCATTATGTACAACCATTTCCTAACATCCATATTTATATGAAATTCAGTCCTTAAAAGTGTTTTGAAACCAGTTTTATAATTGTGCTGGTTCTTTTATTTATTAAGGCAAATAAAATACCCGACATGTATCCTTTCTCTATTTGTAAGAGAGTCAGGTTTTAGCCCTTTGGATCCCAGGCTCTGGACCACCAGGGAACCAGGGTTTAGCCCTTTGAAACTACACTTTGATTATTCAGTGCACTATTTCCTTCTAAGCTGCCCCAGATGACACCTTTTTTAGTACATTCATATAAGAATTAATTCTCCTTGAAAAAAAAAAATCAAATATTCTAAACAAGCCTATATCTGAAGCCTAAATGTTTCTTCTCCTCTCTGAAACTATGTTATGCCACTAAACCAGATCACAAACTGTGTGAAATAGACGGCTCTGAATGTTTTGAATATCTTTTCATTTATTCCTCCTTCTTAACAGTTGCATAGTGTTTTATGGTGGGAAATGCTATAACTTGTTTAAATATTTGTTTATTAAGATGCAGTTCGGCTACTCCCAATATTTTATCATTATAAACAACACTAGTATGAACATTTTTGTAAACATTTTCCTGCCCATATTTAAAAATATATCTTTAGGATTAAAACAAACAAACAAAAAAACAAAAAAATAAGAAATAGAATTGCTAGACCATTTGCAATTTTAAATAAGAAATATATTTTTAGATTACAAAGGAACTCTCTTTCACTCCCATAAATAGTTAGCAATACTAATAAATGTTAAAAATGTGTATAATATTTCTCAAATTCCTTTATAAGAAAGTTCAATGGAGTACTTTTTTCTAAGGATGAGATCCTAAAATCATTAAGGAAGAGGTATAGAATATAATTCCTCTAAAAATGTGTCTGGTCTGTGGATACAACACTATAGTCATTCTAATCATAATTTTAAATATTGTGGCTATCATTTAATTCTTAAAAGGACATCAAAGAAAATACTTTCTAAGGATTTTTTTCTTCTAATAAGCTGTATCAGAAGCAGCGTATTTTAGTCTGTTAAGACCACTATAATAAAAATACCATAGACTAAATAGTTGATAAACAAAATAATTTTTTTCTCACAGTTTGGTAGGTAGGAAATTTTAAGATCAAGGCACTAAGTGATTCATGATCTCCTAAGAACCATTTTTCTGGTCTGTAAATGATGCCTTCTGACTGTGTCTTCCCATGGTGGTGGTGGAAGTCAGATCCACTGGGCCTGTGCAGTGTGGGTGCTAATCCCGTACATGAGGGCTCCCCACTTAGGGTCTACCGGGAGACAGCAATGCAGCGTGCAGCCCACAGAAAATACTCGGTACGTGTCTGTCAAAGAGATCGACTGTTGCTAACTGAATAATTCAATACGTGGTTAGTCTATTAATGTTCTATGGATGTTTTAAAAGGATGGATTCTCTTTTGCCTTGCAATTGTACACCTCCACCTGTTGGTGCAGTCACATCTCAGTTGTGCTTTGCCAAAATTTGATCTGCGTATTTCTTTTTCAGTCTATTTGATCTGTTGGTTTCTCATAGAGGCGGGTAAAACATCTTACTCATATTTTAAATTCGCTATTTTATTAGTAGTCACTCTAGGGATTTTTAAGTATTTTTCTTTTTTTTTTTTAGGCACATGATAGTGTGTGACCATTGCCTTATTATAGCATATTGGTATTTCTAACGGTATGAACTATGTCTTTTTATAGTATGGAATATATACAATTTGCCTTGAATTTGATTTTGGATTTTTTGTTTTGTTCGCTTTTCATTTAATCTGAGCAATTTTGGTTTTAAATCATTAAAAATATTATAAATACTGTGGGTATCTTTATCATAGACAGCGCTAACCCTCTGTTTCTTCTTGCCATGCCTTTCCGCTGTCGTTTTAGTTTTCTTTCCTGTGTGGGATCGGTTGAGTGTCCATACTGGTTTTCCACTGTAGTGGTGTGGACGGTGCGCTACCTTTGCAGTGGTGTGGACGGTGCGCTATCTTTGCAGTGGTGTGGACGGTGCGCTATCTTTGCAGTGGTGTGGACGGTGCGCTATCTTTGCAGTGGTGTGGACCGTATGCTCTCTCTTCATCTCTCATCAAATGTCAATACATATCCATAACTGTCTCCTATCAAGACAGAACTTACAGAATGCTTTTATTTATTTTGGCTTTATCACCTACCCAACCCATAGTAGCTATTATCTGGAAATTTCACTTTCTACTGTTTGATTTGTTTTAGTTTACAATCAATATCTATTTATTTCACATCTTCATAAAGCCTCGATTTCTTTATGACACTTGGCTGCACATATTGTGCTCATGGCTTAGAGCCTAAATTTATGGAGCTAAGCATTAATTTAATGATCTCATCTGCTTTTCTTAAACTTAAATAAAATGCTAAGTGTGAATTGGATAAATTCTCATTTTTTCAAACCAAAAAAATGTGGGGCTTAAACACTATGTAGAACACATACTCTAAATGATCAGAGATGTCACAGGAAAAACTACTGAATTGCAAACGTAAGAGTTAAGCCTTACAATCTCTACTGAAGACAGTTCTAAAGTTCATTTCTAGTCCAGTTGCTCTAGAAACCATATCAGTTTACTTTTCTAATACATACTCTAATTTTCCTACATGCATGAGTTTTGTTGTTTGTTTTTGCTTTGCACTAAATGTATTATAGTATTATGGACTCAATCAACAAAAGAAATCAGTTTAGGCATTTCAAGCAGAAATGTAATTAGGATATAGAATTGTTGGAAGGCACAAAGTTGGGGTGGCATTACCTAGCTCTGGAATGACAATAAACCACGAGTGCTGCCACCTGCCCACACTTGTCAGTGGCAGCTACAGGAGTCCGCATTCCTTCGCCTTAGTGACTTTAACAGTCCAGACTGGGCTTTCCTATTGCTGCCACTGGTATGGGAGAGAAAAATTATGCACCTTTTGTCAGTGTCTCTCATCGAAAGAACCTCAACCAGAACTCTGGTGGCAAGGGAGTCTCAGCAAAGCAGTTTCCTCAGATTCTAACTTCTAAAATACACTGAAGTACAGAAAATGTCAGAAATAATACAAAGACATCAAAAGAAAATTTTGCTCATCCAAAGACAGGGATATCTTTTTTCTTCTCTCCAGTTTATAGTTTATTTCTTCTTTGCATTCCTATTGAAGGCCACTGTTTCATGAAGTCAGAGGCCATTTCCTAATAGGATGCAAACCCAACGGTTTTTAAATTCCTGGCAGTGCCATGTGTATTTCTGATTGTATTTAACATATTTTTCTTTGTATTATACTGTTTTTTTAACATCTTATCTCTTCTCTCACTAGTCTGAGATTTATTCTGAAAAATCTTGTTCTAGATTTAGCATAGTATGATTTAAAGTAAAGATAAGAAGTATGGATTCAAACTCTCCTTGTTTTCTACTTATGTGAAATAGGTTTATATGAGCTCATGGATGAATGCTCAGCTGGAAAAAAATGACTTTTTTTCTTTTTATATTTCAAAACATAAATTAGATGGTTTTTTGACTAGAAAGTATCATGACATTCTGCTACGGTGTTTATTATTAATAAGATCTACAAACAAGAAATAAATCAAATGAAAATAATTCTACAGCACAAATGCTTTTTTGAGTAGTTCATCAAAGAAGATTACCTAGGAAGGATATAATGATATATGTTTCAAAGTCAGATAAATGAATTGGCTAAGTGTAGCAATTTACTATAGATTTCTTAGATCTCTTTTTATCTAAAATAAGAAAAATAAGTAGAATTAAATTAAATGAAATTTAATTGTCTCACAATCCATTGATTTTTATCATAACAATTATTTTATATATTTCTTCCAAGGTTCATGGCACAGACAGAATCATTTTACCATAATTACCTCATTAGTCCTTATAACAACTCTATAAAATTATATTAATATTCTTATTTTATAGATAAAGAAATAAATGTTTAGAGTTCAGGTAATTTGTCTAAAGTTCCTTGGAACATTGGTGATAGAGCCATGGTAAAAGTCAAAATTCTCTCTGGAGAAGAAGTACTTAATGTTTATCCTATACATCAGAATAAAATGGCTCTACTCAATAGCAGCACAAGTAATAAATTGTAAATTGAAACATGGATTAGAGTGGGAATCATAAAATATATTTAACTTTTTAAACTTAAAATATGTGTCTATATTTTGTCAGTCTTTATGGATCATTTTCTTACAAAAAACATAACATATTATTCATCTGCCATCTTTAGTTTTGATTCTTTAAGGCAGAGAAAGTAGCAAGTAGTTGATAATCAGAGAATTATGAGTCGGTAGAATTTCCCTCTGACTGTCCAACAGAATTTTCTGTGATGATGAAAAATTTTATAACTGCGTTGTTCACTTTGGTAGCCATGAATACTTGCTATGTGGCTATCAATCACAGAGCAGTTTGGGAACTGAATTTTTAATTTTATTTTATTCTAAATGACTTGAATTCAGAATAATGTGCATGAAGCTAGTGGCTATAGCATTGAAGCTCCAGATCTGTTTGTTCCCAATTAACTTCTCCACACCTCTCAAATAAACTACCATTTCAACATTCACATATCAATTCAGTAGCACTTTAGAGAGTTATATGATTTAGTAGTTTATTCCAAAACACTGAGATTTTTTCATGGGTAGAAATGCCAACCATTTTTACACTCTTTTTTTTTTTTTTTCAGTTCATGAAATACTTAACACCCTTATGTTTACCTAATTTCTAAAGAAAGTTCTAATGGTATAAAAGGTTGTGGAACAATGATACTGACTCTTGGAAAGGACAGAACTTAACAGGTGGAAGCCAAGTGGCTTAACGTAGCAGAGGCAATGTAATGGCCGCCATATTGTATGCCTCGAGCCTCAGTAAGTATGCTTTGGGTGAATGGGTTGAATGGAAATCAAATGAAATAAACCCCACCATATCATGACTCTTAACTGTTGGGGACACACCTTCAGCAAAAATCACAGTAATAAATAGATAGGTGAAGTAATATATAAGGAAAAACATGGTAGTGTAAGCCATTTACACACCAAAAAACGTACACTTATATATGATAAAGTTCATGAAAAGTGCAAAATGAAGTCATAAATTCCTTTAAAATCGCTGTTGTCTTAGTTATAGAATTTCATTTGAAAAACATATTACATGAGCCATTCCCACGCTAAGTGAAGCCATGCTGATACAAAACAGAAAAATCCTACTGATAGGCTTCATAAAAAATTCCCCAAAGCTGCCTGCTGGGAGGAAATGAGTGGCTTAGAATGAATCCCAGGTAGCTCTTTCCCTTCGTCCTCAAAGTGCCCTCTCTCCGTTAACTACACCTGCAGAAGCAGGTGTAGCCAGGTTATAAAAGGCAGCTTGATTGGTCATGTGCCAGATCAAAGTACACTGTATATTTGAAAAGAGAAAAATGTCTGGAAAGTAGAAGGCTTAAACAAATGTGGCCCTGGGGGCAGTAATAACAGATGTACTGACAATTTATGAATATTTTACTATGAATGCTCTCTTGTTCTTCAATTAAATGAGGAATTGCGTAGTGCCAGACACCGTGCCACAATGCCTGATGCTTATTTAGAATACGTTGCAAAAACCAAAATTCTCTGAAAAATAAAACTCAGGAATGTGTGCTTGTTAGATTGATCTGTTCATTTCAATAAGAAATGCTTGTGTATCCACATAAAGGTGTATATATCCACTAAACGGATATTTAAACAAAAATTATTTAATAACTCTCAACATGTTCATATGGCATGCACACCCAGACATAATTAAAGAATGGGGATATTGTTTCTGCTGGTCCAGTGCCTCTATTTTTTACCATTTGAGGAAGAGTTAATGTCACAACTCTTAAGAGAGGGGAGTTGCTAACAGTTGCTTGGGGCACTGCACAGACAGGTCCTCTTTAAACTTCTCCAAACAGCTGCACTAACTAGGTTGTACTTTGTATCTAGGCCTGCATACAAATAGGCCCTAACAAGAGACAGTCCCAAAGCCCTCCTGCTCTAACACCTCTTGTCCATCAAAACAAATCAAATCTGAATCTGCACAACCACTAATGTTATTGTATCAAATTAATTGAAGCTGGATAGTCTTTAGATTTGTCTCACATAGGTGCTTGCTGGGACTGATTCTGAAGTAGGGAAAGTGAAAAAAAAATAGTCTTTCCAAAACAATCAGGAAATAGATCAAAAGTGTTTCAAAGAAAATAGCATGGATCAGTAAAGTCTCAAAATTAGTAGGCTCACCAAAACATTCCAAATGACTGTCAGGGGACCTTTGAACATGACATGAGCTTTTCAATAACTAGAATGCAATTCAACCAGAAGATTCATACATTTAGTAAAAAGCATCCAAATACACAAAGTATTTCTTATGACATGCTAGTCCATTGTGCTTTTATAAAGGGGGGAAAAGATTGAGTTGTTGAAAAGTGAGGAACCAATTCCCAAGGCTGATAGTATCCAACTGGTGCTTTATCATAAAGAATAGTTTTTAATTTTGACAATTATTTGGAGAAATAAAAAAAAATCATGAAGAAAGGGCAACATTTTGATACTAAACCAAGGGCTGGAATAACCATAAAAAGCAGAAACACAAACAAGAGTCTGAAACTCTGGTCCCACCTCCAGATCCCACAGTGTCTGGATCTGACTTTGAATAACCTGTCTTCATTAGTTCCCATGACAAACTCAAGGAAGTGGAGATTTTTATTTTTTAAATCTGTGATTACCTACCAAAAGAAAGCCTATAGAGCAGAAAGAGATCAATGCCATCAGGAAAAAAGTTGGGGTAGCAAGTATTAACCTAGGTTGTAGAAAAAGAATCCTTTCAAACCATTGGTTAAATTCCTTCTGTTTCTTTCTTTCTTTTTTTTATTAAATGATAGCTGTGTACATTAATGCAATCATGGGGCACCATACACTGGTTTTATAGACCATTTGACACATTTTCATCACACTGGTTAACATAGCCTTCCTGGCATTTTCTTAGTTATTGTGTTAAGACATTTATATTCTACATTTGTAAAATGCACTGTAGGTGTAATCCCACCAATCACCCTCCCTCCACCCATCCTCTGCCCCTCCCTCCCCTCCCTTTTTCCCTTTCCCCATATTCTTAGGGTATAATTCTTTCATATGAAAGCTATAAATTAGTTTCATAGTAGGGCTGAGTACATTGGATACTTTTTCTTCCATTCTTGAGATACTTTACTAAGAAGAATATGTTCCAGCTCCTACATCTCCGACAAAGGTTTAATTCTTTCTCTTTCAAATCCAGTGCCAGCCCAGTTCCAGCACTCTGGTGTGTTAAAGATTTATTTTAGAGTTTTATGGAAAATATTGTTATTTTTTAAAAGGTTTATTGAAGTAAATTTATGGTCAATGGTCAAAAACTTATTTGCTCTATAGTTAGTGAAAATAATGCAACTACTGTTAGTAAATTATTTAAACTCCCTAAAAGTCTAATATGTATTGGTAATCATTATAGATCATAACACCAAAATGACAAAAACACCCAGATTTACATTGTGTTCAAAGAAATTTCTCTAAGACTTCAGTCACATTATTCATTTACTTTTCTTTTTTCTTTATTTTTTGTCTTTTTTTTTCAATAGAAGTTTCACAGGTTGATAAATTACACATCAGAATAAGTTCCTGCTGTTATTGTTCAAGGTCTCGGAGGCTCATTTAAAAATTTTTGTCTTTTACTTTTTTGTTTTGTTTTGTTTTTTGGTACCTTCAATATGTGCAGAAAAGCAAACACACAAGAACATTTTGCTCAATTTATGGTATCTATTTGATGTCATTGAAAAATTTAATAGTGCTTCCTAATTTGCTATGTGTGATTACATAATAATACTAAAGAAACATGTATTAATCTTTTTTTAAAAAAGGAAATAATTTTCCATAGGAAAAATTATCTCTATACTACAAATTATAAATATGCATAGCCCTGAAGGTGAATATTATTTAGGTAAACAGGCTTAAAGTCAAAAAAATATGGACATAAACTTTAAACTAATTTCCACACTAACCTTTACTTTTGTATAGTCTTTTATTTATTTATTTTTATTTTTTTTTTGTATAGTCTTTTAAATCTGTTGGGCATGTTATATTGCTAACATTTTTATAATATGCTTTCCCCAGGCTTGTCTTTTAAAATATAATCATTGACTATATCAAACCCTGGGGAAGGGATTGCATTACATAGGAACTATGTGCTGACAATTCTTCTGCAACAATGAACGAACAGATAAGGGATTTACTAATCTTAGAAATAAACAGAAGCAAAACAATACAAAGCACCTTCTCAAAAAAAGAAATACTATATGAAAAGACATAATTTGTCTCCTATTAAAATATTGACTATTACAAGAATGGTTTAAACTTGTCTAACATAAATATTAATTGTAGAGAAAGATCATCATCATTATGCTAATAACTACCACTAAAATAGTGGAAAATATGAGTATGGGTGATTTAATAGGAAACAAACTCATTTATAACCAAGCTGAAATGAAACTAATAAAGTTGTGATGGTTATTATTGAATTACAGGCCATTTATGAAGCTGCAGAAATATGTTTCAGAACCTACACTGCCTACTTCTTATTCTAGCCATACATATAATGAATCCACTTTTTCTCCTGTAGTTTTCACTTTGAAGCCCTAAGGAAGAAAGTGACAGAGCAGGAACCAGATGCCTCATTGACATTACAGAGCAGGCAAATTGCAGCTCACAGCAATAGTTATGGTTGGACTTACGCAGTTGTCATTTTAATTCAACAAATAGTAATCTGTATTACTGTAGGTGCCCAGTATCATGCTGGACAAATTAAATTTGTATCCATATTATATATATACATACATAAAGAAAGAAATGGACAAACTCTGGGCTGCCATGTGGGCATAAAGCCTAATTTGTTGTTAGGATTTTTTCTTTCTTCATGAAATAGGATATTTTGGTTTCTATTACTGTTGGTTCAGGGCAGTTGGCTTTAAAATAGCTGGAGATACAACTCAAGAGTTTGATTTCAAGAGGTTTCATAGGCTCAGTCTGCTTTCCCAAGTTTTGACTAATAATAGATTGATATTTTCTAATTTTTAAGTATATCTGATTCAATTACCATTTAACAAATATTTAACTTGCCCCAACGACCTGAAATAGAACATACCAGCAACTGAGGTTGACTTTGAAGTGAGACAAACATAATCATGGATCCTGAAATCTCTGTATTTGTGATGTGATAGTGTCTCAGTGAAGGAAGGAAAATAAACCTCCTGACTCCATTTGTATCACTTTAAAATTTCATGTTCACATAAATATATAAACTATGTAGGTAAGAAAGTTTGGGCCAGAGGACTTTTAAATTCTAAAAAAGAATTGGAATCTAAATTTGAACAAATATACAACATATGCAAGGTATATGTTAGATATTTTGGAGAGCACAATTATTGACATATTTGTTCCCAGTATACAAAGCCTCATTTAATTTTTTTAAAAATTTGAAGGTAATAGGGACAGATATTGAGACCAATAATAATTTGAATGAAACTTACAATTGCCATGTGTCAAGAAACTTGGTACAGCTTGTTTTTCTTTTCTTTTTCTTCTTTATATGTTCCTTTTTTATGGCTAATGAAGGAGCTCAGGAAATTTCAAGTCAAAATATGACTCTCTGGTATAAAGAATACTTTTAATTAAGGGCCCTTAGAGATCAATAGGCCTTGGAAGGGACTTTTCCTCTTTCCTTTTTAAAAAAAAGACCCATCAAGAAAAGAATTGACTTATATTCCCCTCACTGTTATCTCAATGTATTTCAGGAAGAAGATCAAGAATGCAACCAGACCTGGCCCAAATCATTTTAAATATAATATAATACATACATTACTGGACTCCTTTGGGTATCTAGTAATCACTTCATGATTCTTATGTGCACACAGTAAAGAAATATCTTTCTCTTATTAATCTGCTTTCCAAAATGAAGCAGGGAGTTTCCCCTAACCCCTGTGCTAGCTTCCAATCAAGGATTTTTTCAATTCCCTCTTTAGGTAGCTCCTTTCTTTTAGCCAGTAACTGACTTAGTCTACTCAGGTTGCTTTATCAAAAATACCATAAATGAATGGCTTATAAACCACAAAAACTTTATTTTTCATAGTTCCAGAATCTGGAAAGTCCAAGATAAAGGTACTAGCAGGAGGTAGTACCTGGTAAGGCCCCATCACCTTGTTCACAGATGGCTTCTCTCTATGGTCTCACATGAAGAAAGGGGCCAGGGCTTCTTTGATAAGGGCGCTAATCCTATTCATGAGGGCTCCACCCTCATGATTTACTCACCTCTGCAATGTCCTGACTTCTGATACTATCATTTTAGTAATTAGGATTCAACATAGGAATTTGGGAGATTATAAGAATTTTAGAAGTCCTTCAGATCATAGCAGTCCCCAAAATTGAGGGTTAATATGCAAAATCTTATTAGACTGAAGAGTATGTTCAGTATGTTTGAGGTCTTAGTTGTCAGTTAGTGGTAGTATTGAAGTATTTCTTGGCATTATGCTCTGGGAACTCCTCCTTAATTGAACTCAAGTGTTATGATATTAGTAGATAGCCTGGGCTAGGAACTTCTGTAAAAATTAAGGCAGGGGAACTTCTTTATCATGCCAACTAACAGTGGCCTATGTTCTATTTCTCTCCTAATTTTTGAGAAGTTCAGATAAACAAAGTTGAGTAACATGGGACTTTATCACAAGTGACTCCATTTTGGTTTGGTCTGTCAGGGTCTAGTGTAAATGTTCAGTTCCTAACCAATACTTATAAATGTCATTACATTTACTCTCAGTCCCTCCAACAGCAACATATTCATTTATGCCCTCACATCATATTTATGCCTTCTACTTGTCAAGAACTAAATATACTTAAATTCAGCTTCTCTGCTCTCTAAAAGCTCACAGTCTAGTATAAGAATATGTGATATATGTAGCTTTTTTAGGTAAACTTGCCTTTAAAGATGCTCTGAGAGCACCGATTGGGGCTACTATTTCAGCCTGGAGCCATTAATTAATGAGTTGACATCTATTGTTTTTGCTTTTCTCAATTTTCCTTTCTTTTCTTTTTGTGAGAGGTGCTCACTTGGGCGCCCTGGCTAGAGTGCAGCCATGTCATCATAGCTCACTGAAACCTCAAATTCCTGGGCTCAAGCATTCCTCTTGCCTCAGCCTCAGCTTCCCAAGTCACTGGAACTATAGGCATATGCCTCCACACCTGGCTAATTTTTGTATCATTTGTAGAGATGGGGGTCATGTTCTTGCTCAGGCTGGTCTTGAACTCCTGACCTCAAGGAATCCTCTCACTTCAGCCCCCCCACCCCTCCAAGTTCTAGGATTACAGGTGTTAGCCAAGGCACCTGACCTCAATTTTCTTTTGGGCAATTCCCTTCACCCACTGCATGTGGTCTCTGAGAACTGTCAATGAGAACTTCTTGCCTTGTTTGGAAAATAAAGAGTATGAATAGATTATGTAACCATTTAGTAAAAAAACTAAATCAGTAAAAATGATACATTATGTCTACTGGCTTAAAATGAATAAAGCATTCTTGGAAAGAATTTTGAGTATCTTCTATCAATGTTTGCTTCAAGAAGAGAAAACTGAATCATTAGAGAACAAGGATGATTGAAATACTGAATTGTTTTTGTAATATTTTGAACCATCTACATTTATATGAAATACATATATGTAACCTATTCAAAAATAGTTCTGTTTTCTTTTTTTTTTTTGTAGAGACAGAGTCTCACTTTATGGTCCTGGGTAGAGTGCCGTGGCGTCACACAGCTCACAGCAACCTCCAACTCCTGGGCGTAGGCGATTCTCCTGCCTCAGCCTCCCAAGTAGCTGGGACTACAGGCACCCGCCATAACGCCCAGCTATTTTTTTGTTGCAGTTTGGCCGGGGCTGGGTTTGAACCCGCCACCCTCGGCATATGGGGCCGGCACCCTACCCACTGAGCCACAGGCGCCGCCCTCAAAAATAGTTTTTAAAAATATATCAAAGCCTAAAGAAAAAACAAGCAAAAAACAAAAAAAAAATGAAAGTTTGAAAGAATATGATAGGTTCAAGAGTCTATAAGTCTGAATCATATGGAGTTGTTAGTAAATGATCATTTTTTTTCTTTAAGACTTTGAAATTTCATATGGTTCAACAGAAACTTTAGGTTGATTTGAACAGTAGTTGGAATGTTGTAAGAGGAGAAAATACAGGCAAGCAAATAATTGCCGATTGTTCTTATCAACTAGTTATTCCTTATTGTTGTTTACCCTTACAGTTTCAAGTTCAGTAAACTCCATGTCTGTTTAACAGTCTGGGTCCTCTACTTTTAGGCTCATGGTAAACCAGGATGGTAGGCCACGCTAATACAGCTAGCAAAAGGCAGAACCAGATTTCGGGCCTAGCCATTTCTGACGTGAAAGTCTATCTCCGTTCAGTGAGGCCTCCTTGCCTTGAGTCCAGGAGTGGTCTTGCAGAGGTTTTGCATCATAGAACTTGTAATCCATTTCCAACAAATTACCTGCTTATAGCCCAGTTTCCTCAGTCTGATACTATGATAATGTTCACTGTAAAACTCTAAGAAAATGTATATGAGAAGACTTTGTAAATTGTAAGACTTATTTTAATGTATACAGTTATTAATTTCAGTGTTATCTTTACATACCGAAAAAGCAGCGGCGATTTTTGGCGGGGAAGAAACAATGAAGTGTGGTTAGAGGAAGAACGGTAAATTATATCAGAATGGAAAGAGCAATTTTTTTGGTAACACACAATGGTAAATTGCAAGGAGAAATACTTCAAACATCCACCATTTATTTCTAAATAAACAAGCCCATAAATATTAAGAAGATATGTTAATAAATTAATAAGAGTATTTATCAATTTGTGTCAACACACCTTTATTTTACATAAGACATTGAATAAAAATAAACATTCCAAGTATAATCAAAGGCTTCACAAATTTTATAAAGTTAATTTGGCAGAAACAGGTTTCAATGAAAGAACATTAACAAAGGCTTTCGCTTTTACTCTCTCATAACACCAAACTTGGAAAGATAAAAGTGAGAACATAAGCACAGCCGTTCTCGGATGAAATAAGACTTGCGTGAGCAAAAGACTTGAGCAAATACCCTTTATCCTGCCTCCAGGGCTCTTTCAACCAAAGAGCCAAAAGACCAGCTAGTCACTAGGCCTAAAGGCTATGAATCTGTGCTGCCCTGGACCAGCAGCAGGGCCCACTGCGGCCATCTGCAGGTTAGAAGACCCAGGAGTCAGCTGTCATGTGTGCAGCTGCAACACTTGGGGCTATAGACTCAGCTACAAAACCCTTGGGAGACGCTTCTCTGGCCTTCAGCTGGAAAGTAGCTTTCTCGATATTAATCACCTGGGAAGACCAGGCAGCAGCAGTAACAACTTCTGTTTCCTGTACCCATCATTCCTGAAATGACATCAGCTGCTGATTAGGAGCTCCCTCTCTTCTCCTAAGTCTGGGTGATAACGCCAGTTCCCAGTGTTTCATATGAACTCATTGAAGTGTTAGTAGCAGTGGCAATGCAGATAAACTTTCTGAATTTACAGAATATAATACATTTGGGTGTTGTTATAGTAACAGCTAGCGGTTTTCTATGGGCTGGGGCCTGTTCTAAGCCCTTTTCATGCATTTCCCATTTAACCTCCTAGCAACAACATCAAGTAGGGATATTGGTATTCCTGTGGTTCAGATGAGGAAACTGAAGGAGGCACAGGGAGATTAAATCAATTTGTCCAACGCCGTCCTCTAGGAAATTGAGGAGCAAAGCTTTACACCCATTTCAGCGAGCTACAGAGACTCAACCACTACACCTCAGTGCCTCTCTTTATATGAACATTTGAAAACTGGCTAATGGTGCGTGGATAGTGGAGAAATGGCTCCCTCATGGGAAGAATGTTCCGTGTGTGTGTCATCTCTCCGTCTTGGTCATTCTGCAGGGTGTCCCAGAGGTTACCAGACATACCCAGGGAAAATGAGAAACTGTCGCTGAATGTACCTTTATTTACAAAGTATTCATTGCCAAATTTTATAAAATATTTACAAAGTATTTCACTATGTGTAATATAGGAATATAAAAATATATAATATAATAAATATAAAGTTTGTTAATTTTCCTATATCTGGGGACCTTTGGGACACCCCATATACTCTCTTCCTTTACTGAAGGACTGAGTAAGCTAAGCACTTGTTGAAGGCATGTGTCAAAAATAGACAACAAAATATGAATTTTTGAAAAAATTTATTTTACTTATCTACATTTAAATTATCAAGTAATTATCTTGGCACACCTCAGAACCTTTTTGGAAATTTACACACACATCACATAATCTTTCTATTTTAAATTACATGATACGGGGTTCTACCTTTTTTTCTAGTGTGTATGTATGGAGTCTAAATTCATTCACTGTCTCAATGCTATAACATGTTAAGCTGAAGTTTCTAGGGATTTTTCAGAAGCAAGAGATATAATTATCTATTTCAGAGGGATGCTAGTTTTTTTCCCCCCCTAGGCATTGGTATTATTAGGAAAGGAATTTCTATTGTGTATCATTCGTCAAATTCAAGGAAAAAAATAACCTGAACAAAAAATTTAACTCTATATATTATTACATCTTTACCGTTTACGATTTTTCCCCAATACAAAAACTTAATTAAGTAAAAAATAATGAACATGTGGGGCTATTTTAGGGTTATAACGACTGCTGGGGAAAATCTGAGGGTTTTGCAAAATATGAGCATAGCATACTCACATCAGCCAATAATCCTCAGGAAATGTCCCACACTGAAGTCATTACTGTTCCTCAGGAAAATGTGTGCTTTTGGATTTATTTCAAAATTATGGATTTGTTTTTATGGCTGATGCCATTTTAATTGCTGCTGCAGAATATTTGTAGAGAATGAATGTCAAATACATTGGCCAATCACATTGATCAATTTGCCTTTCAAATTCCTTCTGAATGATAATCGTTTACTAAAATTCTTCATTAAAATTCAAAAGAAGGCAAAGAGTAATTAGATAATGTATTTGCTGGAATTCAACCCATAAAAAAGCTATCATTTTCTGTTCAAAGAACAGAGCCCCCTTAGTTGAATGCTATTATCTCATTGACCTTAAAACTATTGCAAAGAAGTATTTAATGTTTTTCTTTTCAACTTGCCATATTTATTAAATTCTAATATAGACAGCTGAAGAATTGTTGTAAGTCCTTGGGAATCCATTTCAAACATTTGACATGTTAAAAATTGTTAATGATCCTTTAATTGTCATGATGCTTTTCAGTATTATTTTTCTGTCACCCACAGATTAATTTGTTCAACATTTATTAAAAGTATATTTGATGGTAATAATTAAGAAATAGACCAACCAATATTCACATTAGGAATCCAACTTACTATTCTTTAAGAAGTATTCCAATACAAAACCAGTTCCCTTCTTAACCCTTCATGACTCCCATAATTCGTGGCACTCACTGCTTCATAGTTAATGTGGAAATTTTTAGACATGTCTTGATATTTTTAAGCTTTTAATTTATATATCTGTCCATGAAAAGTAAGCAAAGGTTGAGGTTTTTGATTTCCTTCTAATGCCAATTCAGTATCAAATACCATTCTTTGTGCATAGCATATCTTTTATTTAAAGTGTTCCTAAGAATAAATCTTTTTTTTTTTTTCAGTTTTTGGTGCGGGCTGGGTTTGAACCCACCACCGCTGGCCTATGGGGCCGGCGCCCTACTCCTTTGAGCCACAGGTGCTGCCCCTAAATCTTAATTCTTTAAGTTTGGGATAGATTATTCGAATTCGACAAGACCTTGCTGATTCTTGCTATGTTATGTCAGCTCTTCCCCTGTCACAGTTATCTCAGGCTGAAATAGTATTTCTGTGTTTTCCACAGCTTCTCAGCTACGACAAGAACATGTACAAAAGGCCAACAGGCGGTGTTTTGTCTGAGTTGGTCTCAGTGACCATTAATACATTGGATTTGGTGATCCCCTACACCTGGCACCTGTGGAAGCAGAAATTTCTACGAAACAGGACCCTAAAATTTTTATGCCCCTGTTTAATTTATAGTTCATCCCTAGAGAAATGGCTTGCGTATTAGGAAAAAGAAGAAGAGATTTGCCTACTATGGAATGCACTTCTTTCAAATTGTATGAAACCTATTCAAGAAAGCCCGCCTTAAGAAAAGTAGTAGGTCAAATTCTAATAGGTTTGAGTGTCTTAGAGTAAGAATGGGTTATATAAATGCTCTATGCGGTTTTAAGAATTGTCACTTGAGAGACATTTTAAGTGGTTTTATAAAATATATATTTGGTTTTTCCCATAAATATTTTTATATGTACGGACAACGGGATTAAGGGTCAACTGGGGCAAATCAGAAAACCAGACAATGAAAGAGGAGAAAAGCTGAAGTGTCAGAAACAGCTGGAATATACGTTATGCTGGGGCAACTCTTTGATCCAATCATTTGGCAAGAACTACAAACCTCCTGAGAGAGAGCAAACGGTTTGAATGTATGTAGAAAAGGCACAGCTCATCTGTCTCCGATCTATTTATGCACTCGGCCATGCATATCCATCCAGACACTCGGTGTGAAATTAAGTGTATCCTAATAGATAAGAAGAGATTCAATGATAGTTTTGTCTTCAGATTAACTTATTTAAGATATTTATATAAGAATACCTTTATGACTATATGTACGCTTCTATTTCTACAATATTTTGACACTTGTATTCCATTTATAAAAAATTCTGTTATTTATAATTTATTTTTCCAAAGTAAAAGAAATAATTACTAAACAATGCATGACATGTGATGTGATTAAAACTAAATCTGATGCAAAATTTAGTGAAAGCATTCTTACCAAAAAAAGAAAGGAGGTAGGCGTTGCCTGTGGCTCAAAGGAGTAGGACTCCAGCCCCATATGCCTGAGGTGGTGGGTTCAAAGCCAGTCCTGGCCAAAAACTGAAAAAAAAAAAAAAAAAGAAAAGAAAAGAAAAAAAGAAAGAAAGAAAGGGGATAGGGGAAAAAGAACAGGAGAAAGAGGTAGAAGAAGAGGAAAAAAAGGAGAAAGACTTTCACGACAATCTTCCACTGGATTTTTAAACTTCGGATCTACTTACTCTATTCTTCTATGATTAAAAAAATTAAACTCTATGTTACTATTTTATTCATAATTGCTTGGTCATTTGATGATCAGTGTTTGTTCCTGAGGTTATGTCACAGTTCTTTATTCTCTATTATTTCTTATCAATTGTGTGACTTTGTACAGATTTATAGAGAAACGTAGGCATACTCTTTACAGGGCTTATAAAAATGTTGTCCAATATTTACTACATAATATGTATCTATTTGATTCTTCTGAGGACCCAGAGGGACATACTCTGTATTACCTTCATATAATAAATACTATGTCAATACCTAACATAACATTTGGCATATGGAATACACTCAAAAATATATTTTTACATGGAGTAAAAGAACAAATGCCTTCCACCAGCTCTATTAAATCCTTACCTGTTCCTACTCCAAATCTACAGCTCATAGCTTTCCCCATGCTTGTAATAAGAAGTTAAAAAAAATTACCTGGAAGATATTTTTGAGTCATAAAATGAATTCATAAATGTCAGCATACAAATAGGAAAAAGATTTTAGTAATGAGAGTTGCTGTCAAAAAATGTTTGAGTGATTATCCTCTGGTGACCCACCCGCCCTCTAAACCTATTTTCAGAGGGATGGGTAACAACCCTCTGTTGATTTTGCCTTGGCAGTCCTAAAAGTAGCTTTCATGAATGAAAGGAAGCTTGTTCATAATGTGACCTCTTTTGTCTACAGTCTTCGTTTGTCGAGCTCTGTTTTAAAGCTGTGTCTTTGTTGAATTGCAACTCACTATAGCCATAGTCAGGGTGATTCCACAGTATAAAGGGCTATTTCTTTAGGGACTACAAAATTAGAAACTTTCAACTGCTTGGTGTCAATAAGCCAAGAGCCTCTGACAGCTGCCATTCATGAATCCATTTTCTGCAAAGGGAAAATGTAGGACTTCAGAGACAATGCAGCCTTTATTATTTGCATTTAATTATGCTCTAGTGGGAAATAATAGCTACAGATTATTTCCCCTTAATGGCCAATTTTAGGCATTTTGTTGCAACCTCATTTTGGCTTCCTGACAAAGTCTAATTTTGCTGCCTCAGGGCAAATGCTCAATTTTCCTAATATTAATTTAGACAGTTGCAGTTTTCCATCTAAATAATTAGCCTCTATATGAAACTTGGGTAATAAAGTTTAAAATAAATAATGAATGAATCTCTTAAGTCAATAACATTGATCTAGCACTCTCCTAAAATCAAACTGTGAAAGAGTAATTTCTTTTGATTGAAATTACAGTATACAGCTAGTAAACATGAATGGCATTTTACATTTTGGGTCAGTTATTGAATATAAAATTAATTTAAAGGTTTGGAGCATTTTCTTCATTTGCTTTCACTGTATTTAAAGATTATATAAAATGTGTACCCATTTATGCATTCCAGCAAATACATAACTAAATAAATGTGCTAAAATCTAGGTAAATTCATGTCCTTAAAATGCCATGGCTACATTTAATGAGAAAATAAACTTTAAAATATCTCTATGAGGAATAATGCATTTCAACTTTCCAAAGATGGAACAATTCCTAAGATTGAAGAGAGGACATATTTTCTGTGGCTGGCAGCTATATTCAAAATATTTTAAGCTTCCAGTTGAAATAACAGAACAGTCTTTCTTTTCTTTTCTCAGTTTCTCTTGAAAGCAAAGTTATGGCTTTTCTACCTTATAGAATTGTTTCCTGTGCAAAATGATATTAAAATGGGGTCTAGGGTTACCTTCCTGGATCTGATATAGTTCATCCTTTCAATAACTAGAATCTTTTCTTCTATACTTTTCTGAGATCTGTGACAGAAGATGTGTGTTCATTAGCATTAAAATGAAGCTTTTTCCTCCATTACCACAGGAGCTGCTGAGATTCCAGACTGTCAAGCATCTTCTGTGATGTGAGGCCTGATTATGATACTCTAAGAGTACCCCCCAGGACAGCTTGGTCTTAAGTAGCTTTTGTGGCAAATGTTAATGAACAGTTTGCTAAAGGACACTCAGAAAACTTTGTCCTTAAAGACTGACATTGGTCACTATCAGTGTCTTGGAACCCTTGTTCAACTGCGTGCACAATTTCTACAGACACGTAAATGGTAGAATCTACACATCCCCCAGATAAATGGTCTACCCAAGTGTGAGCTTCTAAGCACCCTAGGACCATCCACCATCCAAAGCTTGTGGGACCCATTGTCCAAGGTCTTTTTTTAGTTTCTTTATCTTGTTTTGTACTTTCCCCCAAGATTCCTCTACTCCTAAATGATGAACTTCATCATTTTCTCTTCTACTTTTAAAATTTTCTGCTTTCTGATCTGTGAAAGAGAGATAAACTATTTAACACTTAGCCAGTCCTGTAGGCTCTTTTTAAGTCCAGAAGACATCAGCCCACTGCTATCATCATTAACACGCTGTTCCTTTTATGCTCCTCTTTCTGATTCTTATTTTCTTTCAAGTTCTCATTTAACCTCTGAGCTCCGATTTACGTGCCCATTAACACCCTAGTCACACATGCCCTGTCCTTCCTCTGAACTCCTAAGGCTTTTACTATTAGTAGCAATAAATTATTCTTATTATTTACTATCTTAAATTATTCATAAACACATCTTGTCTTTCTCACTAAATTGAAACATCTCTGAGGGAAGGAAATATGCCAAATAAATTATCTGCCCTTGTATAGCACAGGACACAGTGACTCTCACACAGTTAGTGCACAACAACTGTTTCTGGAAACTTGGAATTCATCTTTGTAGTAGCTGGTCTGATCCTGTCTCTGTTGGCATAAACTTCGTAGCTAGGACCCAATGCCCCCAGAAGGCCTTGCTATCCAGTATGCTGTATCCTTCCTACAATCTTCTCTTTCTCTTTGAGGAGATGTTGAGTCTTTTATTGTTAGGATGGATAGAAAAAGGAGTTGCAATGTCTGCTAACACCCAAGAGCATTCTATATGTAGGCTGTCAAGACAGGTGTGGAAACATTTTTTAAAGGACGATCTGACCTCATGCTGCAAACAAAAATTTACCCAAGGGGTGCACAGGATTTAGTCTTGGGGATAGTGCATAATGTGGAGTTAAGTGATCATGATTCTTATTAGCTTCCACAAAGCAGAAGTTGGTAGTGCAATACAGACAAATTCTTGAACTAATTCTGTACTTGGTCTGGGTTACATTTTTATTTCAATAGGCCAAGGACAGGGGCAGTTTTATGGTCTCTGTTTTAAGAACACTAGACAGTGTGTGTAGCAACAGGGATCAGTGGCATGTGCCATGGCATTGGGAACATCTAGAAAACCTGTGACAGGTATTCCAGTGATAAAAGTTTATCTCCAATAGAGTGGGGGAGATTTTGGCAAATCCAAAGTCTGACAGATTTCCTCTGTCAGATACTCTGAGATACTCTGCGATAGTCTGACTACGGTGTTTTCGCAACATGCTAGGCCCTGTGATGGACGAAGAAAGGGCAGGAGGATAAAGCTATAGCCATAAGGAGAGACATCCTGTATGAACTCTAAGCGTGTCTAAAAAAAAGGGAGACAAATATTTTGGTGTGGCATGAGGTATCTAAAATGAAAATAATTTCAGCAATAGTAATCACCAAAGCAATAATAAAATAAGTATATGAATTATGCATCTAGTAGGGAAAGAAGGCAGGGACAGATATCCTACCATATTGCAAAAAGTAATGATGATAGTAAAAATCTTATGGTGCTTAAAGTAAAGGCTATAATCAAAAGGATATATTTTCATTTAAATTCTATTGAAGATCAAAAGATACGTACTTATGTATGTTTTTCTGGGAAGAGATACTTAAGACCCACTTGTGGTTCACTTGTCCATTTGGCAGGGATCAGGATGACTTCCTAGTGTCCCTTTGTGGGCAGGGTCAGATGGGGCTGGTTTTTTAAAGCTATGATGAATCCAGGGCTTAACTCCTACAAGCCTGACAAAGGAGTGGGTCACTGGGGGGACTACGTCTGGCCCCTTCCACTGGGGTTTTAGTTAGTTAAGGGGATGCTGATTTCTCCAGACCACACGCGATGTAGTGGAACGTCTGTGGGGAATTGCAATCTGCTAAAAGTCAACTCATCAATGTCAGTTAATATCAATTTAACAATGTCTAGTTCTTTAACATGTGAGATGTTAGGGTCTTTTAACCTAGAACTGGAACACAGGACGGGTCTGCCATATAAAATTTCAAAAGTACTCCATTTGAGCCTGTTTCTAGGAGCCACTCTCCCTCAATCCAAATAGAGGAATAATTTCTTTTAACAGGGCCTTCAGCTTTAGATACCCTTGCTGTCCTATAACGAGAGTTTGGAGATGGATTAGAAATGACAATGTGGGAGAATCAGGTGTTAGGAAAGATTCACAGATATCTGATGAAGCAACTGGGCAAATAACGGTGCCATTTTCTAAGGAAGAAAATGCATAAAGAAGTCTAGGTTGGTAGAATTGATAATTGCAGGGGTAATACTTAATTCTTTCTTGACATACTATTTGACTGACCTTTGTATCATGGATATATGCAGGAGCCCAAAGAGTAGATGGAGAACTAAAAAGGCCTAGGACAAAGTGTGGAGGAACACAGTTGTTTTAGTAGCTGGTAGAAGATAATAAAAATGCAAAGAGGCTATAGCAGTCTGTAAAGAGATGGAAGGGCAACCGGGATGGGGTGGTATTATAGAAACCAAGGACAGCCATGTGTAAAGAAAAAAGTAGTTGTGTCAACAGCTTTGGGCAGGCCAAGGAACATATGAGATGGTGTCTATCGGATTTAGTGACCTAGACGTTTCTGGAAACTTTAAAGTTGTTTGATAAAGTGCTGAGTGGAATTCAGTTAAGACTATGTTAACTTGTAAATGAGAGGTAAGGCATTGAAAATAATGAGTAATGAGAACTCATACTGGTTATGGGGAAGAGAACAAAAAAGATAGAACAATGGTAACTGGGGTAACACATTCCTCCAGACCTTGTCAGGTAATAATGAAATACTTTTAAATAATATAGTTTTTATAGGTGTTATAATCTAACATGCATTATATGTTATAATAGTATGAGTCAAATTAAGAGATAATTTAATTATATTTTAACACAAACAGCTAGAGAATGATGAATATTTTTTTTCATATTTCCATTTTCCCCATCATAGTTACCTGCAGCAAAGGAGGGAAACAATAAATATTCATATAAATGAATGCAGCTCAGCATTCTGCTTATGGTTTAAGGAGTAGATGGGACATTTTGAAAGTCCCTGCCTTCTGGTAACTTTGAATTATTTCTAATTAGAAGTGATTTTATCACTATCCTATGTGCTTTTTAAGAGAAAGTTCCGAAATGACTTCTAAAAACAAAATGTAAGTTATCATCTAGAAATTTTATTAATATTTGAAAAGAGATAATAATTTATAAAGTTGAGCTTTGCAAAGTGTTTATCACAAATAAAATGTACAGTTATTGATGGCATAGAAATTTCCAAAGGTTCGGTGCTAAGTAACTAAATGAGTATTTATATAATCTACATCATGGTTTAAAACATTCATAGATATATATTTCCCAATAAACTTGAACTGTATAGTAAACAAAATGATTTTTTAAAAAACTTATAAATATGTATAACCACATAAAATGTACAAATATGTGTAATATATAAAAACTGCTTAAATAATCTACAATATTTACTGAAGAGCTCAGAACAACACCACAGTGGAATCCCTCACTAATACTCCCATACTGTATAGTGACAGCAGAGAGGGTCATTGCCAAACAAATCAAATAATCTGAGGCTCAGGTAAGGAAATAAAATGGACCAACCGGGTTGTTAAAAGCATAGTAAAAGGAACTAATGGATCTATAAGTTAATGTACAAACATAGTAATAACCTTTCTAGATCATCTTATAAAGTATGAAAACAAAAGACCTAACCCAGCCCCCACAGTATAGCTCCCTTACACTCTCCAGTTCTAAAATGAACTTAATAACTACTTGGGTAGGCATGTATTGCATTCGCTTGTTCATGTTCAGCAAGATAATAGTGATAATATCAGTAATAACAATAATAACCATTAATCCCGAGTTCTTCAAATTTAAGTTGACCCAGAGTTCCATGGTTAGGGCCAGAAGTGTATTTAACTTCTAAAAGATACCAGAAATGACATTTCTGAGAAAAACCACTCTAAAAAAAAATGAGTTGTATTTTTGTTTGCAAATCATAGGCAGAAATAAAATTGTATTGTTTGATTATGATTAAGAATTTTCTACATCATTTTACCCACAAGTCTTTTGGATTCTTTAACCAATTAGTTAATATGGAAACCACGGATCTCTTCCAAACATAAGATTACTAAAGATCCTGAAACCATAGGCATTGAATTTGACAAGTCCTTTACTCAATTCAAGTGCCATTTATTAAACAGTTACCCTGTGTATTAGTATTTCCCTGAAGTTTGAAAGATACTTTGGAATGAGGCCAGTGTTATAAGATGACAATATTCTCCCAAGGAAAAAATTGACTAATGTAAGAAGACCATATTGTGTCCTACGAGGTAATAAAGGAAATATTAATTCTTACCAATAAATGTCCTATGTAAGAGATATGATTATTGAACATATAATGTATACCAGAGACTAATACTGGGTGTTTATTATCAGCCCGTTAAATCTTATCTGCTATAAATGGTTAATATAATTTCTGGCTAACTACACTAAGAATAGAATTGAAGGACTGAGTTTTATATATATATTCAACAATGTGAAATTTTTGAAATAAAATGTCTTAATAAACATTTTTATTAATCCATAATGTTACGGATTATAGGGAATAGTAATGTCACGTAATGAATATTGTTTATCAAAATATATTTACTCTCATTGAAGTCTTCCTGTCTTAAGGTATTGATAAAAACATAAAAGTTCCTCTTAGTTAGGTTTATGTATTATATAAAATTTCCTTAGACTAATTGGGATATAAAATGAATATAACGAGGAACTGTGTTATAAAATATTTTATCTAAAATGACTATATAGATACCTTCTGAAAAAGGCTTAGTTTATTTTCTATTTTAATTTATACTAAAAAGTGGGGTTTGAAAAAAGGACTAGAAATAATCCAACTATAATAGGATGTCCTCACAACCATTTTAGGCACGTAAAATAAAATGTCACCAAAGGATGAGCTGCAGGTATGGTTCTTGCCACAGTGGTACCTTAGGAGAGATCAAACAAATAAATATGTGTACATTCTGATTTTATCTTGATAGAAATACACTTGTAGATTTTGGTGAAACTTGTTTCACTATCTCACCTTCTTTTCAGTAATTATTCTTACACTAGCTTTATGTTTCCAGGTCCCTTTAAGTGGCTAATATCTTTTATATCTGTGTCAATTGCCTTAATTAGCATATTTTATAAAGTGAGATTCATCACTGGAATGCACGGGATAATCACAACACCCACCCGATAATTGTACTTCATATTTCTTCCAGTAACTCATCTCACCTCCTGCTGCCTCGAAAGTCAAGAACTGCTTCAATTTAGAGGTATCTTAACTCTTTCGGGTCACTAGAAAGAAGCAATTTATTAAATGGATTCCGGGTACTTGATACGAGTTAATGCGGTTTCAAAGAAGAGATTTGTTTCTATCTCACTCAGAAGATCAGTTCAAATAGCCTTTCTCTCTCACATTTCATACAATTGCTAACGACATCATTTGGACTCCATTTTAAACTAAATCCGTGGATGGGGAGGCACCTGAGTCTGTCCTCACCAGCTCACCCTGCATTTACTGCTAGTGTTTTACGAGGTGCAAGGTTACAGCATCCTGTTCCCAGGGTTAAGCTCTCAAGATGGGGCAAGCTTCCTCTATCAGAGACCTGAGACTTTAAACTCTTTCTCCACCCAGACATACCTCTTTCTCAATATGAAAGCATTTAGAAGAAGATGCAGGCATTATTTTTTTTCCCACTTAAGAACCCTCAGACACAGAGTCTAGTAGAAGGTCAGTCTTTTTGTGAGTTTCACAGAGTTTAAATGGTAAGTAATTTACTGCCTTCCTCTCATGTCTTCTTACTTTACTAGATTCCTGGGTTTTTCTTACTGACAACTAAGTAGCAATAGCTCCACCAAAGAAAAATGGAACTCCTGTGTAATTATACGACTACACAGTTATAAATGCCATAGTAACCACAACAGGAATTTTTCTTTATCTATAAATGTCTAAACCGTTTGTGGTTACATTTTCTCTCTTTATCCCTGTCTTTTGTGTGATTAATTCCTTTCCTCGGTTTGTTCGTTTATTCAGCCTTAATTATTTCGTGTGGTATTGGAGATACTAACACAAGGGAACATTTTAATTTCTGGTCTGTGAGTCTCCCCAGTTCAGCATTCCAGGAGTGAACAAGTGCAGGGACTGGGGTCTGAAAGGGACAGGTAGTGCCAGAATCGGGACAGGGGAAAGAATTGCTAGCAGTTTCACAAGTGGGCTCTCGTGCCAAAATCTTGAAGGGATCACTGAGCCAGAGTGGAAAAACATCACGATATCTTGTGGTTCTGTTGTCAGCCCTGCAGTAATGAATTTTGCCAAGTGAGACTTCTCTTTCTCTCGCACCAGTCCCATACACAGTGGAAACCCCAATTCGGAGGAAAATAACAGTAGCAGTGCAGGGTGACGTGCAGCGGGAAGAGAAGATGGGCATGTTACAGGAATAGCTTTGGAAATCGTTCTCCCGTGCCCAGCCTCCTGCTACCCACACCAGGCGCTGCCTGCTAGAAAGAGTGCTTTCCTCTGCACATCGACCGCCCGCCACCTGAGCCAGGTGTTCTTCATTACCAGCTCATCCAGGAGGCCCATGCTGGGATTGCTTCTTGAGTTCACTGACACTATGTTAAAAACTCTGAGCTTGAGGCCAAAAAGAAAAAGTCAAGCAAACAAACAAAATCTTGTCTCCATTGCCAAGGTGCTTTCTTGTTATCCACTCCCCTTATTCAGAATTTTCCCTTTGTTTCTGCAGGTGTCTTAACCCTTAGCCTGCACCTGCATGCCGGGTCAGTGAGGGTGAGAAAGGGGACCATGGTAAGATGGTGAAGCTGCGTTTGATGTCCCCGTACACATGTGATTGGCCAAGAGTAATGACAATATTACGCTGGTAAACTTTTTATAAGTGCTGATGATGCTAACTGTTGTGTTTATCTTATCTCGAATTAATTCTCACAACACTAGGTAGACTTAATTACTTTACACAGATGAGGAAAAATAAAGCTCAGAGAACTTAAGGGTACAAAAAAGTGTTTGCTAAATATACGAATGAATACATTTTGCTATATGTACACACACACACATATGTGTGTGTGTGTATATATATATATATATATAGAGAGAGAGAGAGAGAGAAGCTTGATGTAGTCCCAGTCCTCATACAAGTCTGGAATAGAAAAGCAAGACAGGATAGGAGTGAACCTGGTGTTCTGGAGGTAGGTGCAGGACTCAAAGGAGAGCAGGCACCCCCTAGGAAAATGAAATTGTGAAATCAGATGCTTATAAAGAAGCAAGACTTAGAGTTGAGGGAGTCACAGGAGTAAAAAGGCATTTTTAAAAGCATAAGGTAGATGAGCTGTGATTCTCCTGGAAAGAGCTTTGATTTCTGCCCTGTTTTATAAAACCTACTGGCTGTGGGTAGCCTCAAGCTTAATGGTGGCCAGAAGGGATCTTGAAGCTTTTGGGTAAATCCTTTCTAAATGACAGAACGAGACCAAAGATCCTGGATATGATGCACAATTTTGACAGGGATTTTGTTAGTTGTTGTTGTTGTTGTTGCATTTGGAACATTCTACCTTGTTCTATTTTCACTGAATTTCAAGTTCTTCTGGTTCTTGTCTGCCTTTAACTTCTGGGTTATTTATTTGCCCTTGTTCTTTTTTTATGTATTAAGAAATGGCTTGTGAATTAGAATTTGCCTAGTTATTTTGCTCACAGGTATTTAACCCCACTTAGATTTTTATTAAAATAAATTCCAACCAGTTTCTGTACCCTACCAATACTCACCTGTATTTACCGACACTTTCAAAGCTGTTGTCCTGAACAGTAGGTGCCAGTTTCTCTAGTTTTAGTTCTGACAATTATATCCTATGACAGGAGGATTTCCAGGATAACTTCTGTGCTTTATAGGCTGGGCCGGCCTAATCCCTTCACACTGTTGAAGTAATTTGGTGCTTTTCAACAACAGGGATCTTAGAAATGAAAGGAGACTCGTTCCTTAGTTATCTCAGAAAAATAAAAGATAGAAATGACTTCACTTGCCCAGCCCTTGCCCAGCCCTTGCCTTTCTTCTCTCTTTGACAGTAGGTCAAGATCCCCATGGTCGTAGCATCATCCCTCTGGAAGTGGTGTAGACCTTGAGTCGTTCCTGCCTGGGTGTGCTCAGATCTTTCTGTCCTCCATCTGAGGGAGACATGCTTGTAGATCTGAACCACAGAACGTGATTCTCATAAACTGTATGAAACAGAAATAGAGTCCAGATTTTCTTTTTCTTTTTTTTTTAATTTTTCTTTTTAGAGATTTAGTGGGTGCAAGTACAGTTTTATAACATGGATATATTGCTATATAAAGTTTGGGCTTTCAGCGTAGCCAAAACCCAAATAGTGTACATTGTACTTATCACAGAATTTCTCATCTGTAGTTCCACTCCCACCCTCTAACTCTTCTGGGTCTCCACTGTCTCTCATCCCGTTCTGTATGTCCATTTGTGCACATTTATCCCCACTTATACGTGAAAGCATGTGATCGTCAACTTTCTATTTCAGATTTATTTTCCTTGCAAAAATGGCCTCCAATTTCATCTATATTGCTGCAAAAGCCTTGATTTCATTCTTTTTTTTATGGTTGAGTAGTATTCCATGGTGTGTGTGTGTGTGTGTTACATATGTGTATGTGTGTATTAAGTTTTCTTTATCCAATAATATGTTGGTGGACACTTAGGTTGATTTCATATCATTGCTATTGTGAATACTACATTAAACATACACATGTAGTTATCTTTTTTAATATAATGATTTCCTTTTCTTTGGGTAAACAGGGGATAGTACCAATCCTACTAGTAGTGGGATTGCTATTTTCAGTTCTTTACGATGCCCCCGTACTGTTTTCCATAGAGCTTTGACTAATTTACATTCCCATGGCCAGTCCATGAGTTTTCCCCTCACTTGGCATCCTCACTAATGTCTATTACTTTTTGAGGGCTTAATAACAGCCACTCTGATTAGTGTAAAATGGTATCTCAATGTGGTTTAATTGCATCTTTCCGAGGATGAGTGTGTTGAGCATTTTTGGATGTGATTGTTGGCCATTTGAATGTCATCATTTGAAAAACATTTATGTCCTTTCCTGCTTTCTAATGGGATTATTTGTGGGATTTTTGTTGCTTCTGAGTTCTTTATAAACTCTGGATGTCTTTTGCCAGATGCCCAGTTTGCAAATATTTTGTGCCATTTTGGAGGTTGTCTGTTCACTCTGTTGATTATTTCTTTTGCTGTACAGAAGCTTGTAGTTTAAGACCCATTTGTTTTGTTGAATTTTGAGCATAATTTTGAGATAAATCCTTTATCTATGACAATGTCCAAAAGAGTTACTCTTATTTTTTCTTCTAGAATTTGTATAGTTTTGTTTTTTACTTTTAAGTTTTTAATCCAACCTGAGTTGATTTTTGAATATGGTGAAAGAGAGTCGTCTAGTTTCACTCTTCTGAATATATGGCTATCCAATTTTCCATCATCATTTATTCAATCAGGTATCCTTCCCTTGTGTATGTTTTTTGTCAATTTTTTTCAAAGATCAGTTGATTGGGCTTATGTGACTTTATTTCTGGGATCTCTATTCTATTCCACTAACCCAGGTGTCTATTTTTCAATTTTCCTCATCTCTTCTCCCTCTCCCATCTTTGAAGCACCAAAGAAATCCTGTTCACACTTCTCTAGCTACTACATCAGAACTGGAGTGGATACTCTCATGTATTTTTCATTGGTTTAATTTTCTCCGCGCTTTCTAGGAGAAAAGAGAGATTTTACTACTATATTTTTAAACTGCTTTTTTGTTGGTAGCAAAAATTTTGGAGTCAGAAAAACCAAGTTGGTGTTTCACCCCTGTTACTTACTTATCTTCTGTTAACTTCATTTCCTTTGTATATAAAGTAATTCACAGAGTTGTTACAGAGAGCGCATGTAGGACTGAAGACTTGTAGTAAGCTCTGAACATGTAGTAGCTCTTATTATCACCGTCAGAGTTCTACCGGTAGTTAGGGGAACAGAACTCAAACATCTGCAAGATTCTTTCCCATTCAATAAAACTGAACTGTTCAACAATCCGCATCCAGAAAAATCTAATTAAATGGCATATCCTTTGGACTACAATGGGCTCAGACGTTAAGTTCAGGTTTGAAACAATTTCTTTTCTTATTCAAAAGTAGTTGTTGTTGGGCAGCACCTGTGGCTCAAAGGAGTAGGGCACTGGCCCCATATGTTGGAGGTGATGGGTTCAAACGCAGCCCCTGCCAAAAACTACAAAAAAAAAAAAAAAGTAGTTGTTGTTTCCACAATATAGGCAGGCTAGTGCTTTTCAGAAATAATTCATTAGTTTCTATGGAGTCTCACCATCATAGATTCTGAATGCAAGCACTGAGTGACAACTAGAAAGGGCAATGTGTCTTGTGTGGCATCTCCTCGTTTTATCTAATAGTGAGGGGATGAGGCTTCCCCCTCTCTCTGCTTCCCTCTCTGTCCTTCTTCCTCTTTCTTTGCCTCAACTCACCTCATTCACACACAAGCGCACATACACACTGAAGTATGCTTGCGTTATTCATTGTGACTTTATAGAAATACAGGATTGTTTTAGATTCTTCTCTGCAGAATACATTAAGTTAAAATATAAAGAAGAAATTGATTTAAAGCCACCGAGAGATGAGTGATCTACTGAGAATGACCTCTTTTGGAATAAAGGAGGAAATAGCTCCTGTCTGATAATGTGTGCATTTGAAAAATTATGTAAATCTTTGGGAATTTTAATAAGAAATAGAATATTTAACAAATAGAATTAATAGCAACATTTTGCATTCAATCATATTTAGAATGAGGCTTATTTCAATAAATGTATGCTTTATGTTAGCCTGTAATATAACTCTAAAAGGAATTTTTTGCCTCGCTTGCCTAGGAATGGACCTAGGAGACACAGTGAGTAGACTCTTTATATGCATTTATCATATTATATGGTACATATTCATTTAAAAACATTGCTCTGAATATTCAGAAAGAAGAAATGAAAATTAATTTCAGTTAATATTTTTCTCTCATTGTTTGTTTTTAGTGGACTCAGTGTTTCTCTATAACTGTTTGTTAAATTTCAGGTTCATTTTCTTTAATTAGGGGTTACAAGTGATAATCCACTCTTCCAGGAAAACAGTACCAAGTAGAACAAAGGAAAAATCCTAGATAAGACTATAAAACCCAGGTCCTCAGAGCCATTTGCAAAGCTTTAGCTAAACTCACCGCCGCTCCTAGAGAAATCAGAATAAAGGATGAACCTACTGAGATGGAGACTAACAAAAACGTTCAGCATAGCAGGAGGAAGAGGGGGTTTGCCATGTGCTTAATACCAGAGGTGCCCTGAATTCTGAAACAATTCACTTTCAAAGCAGAAGGAATACTATTAATAACATGTGAGAAGGATTTAAAGCAATTTAGCTATAGAGAATATCACTAACCATCTCACATTGCTCTAAGTTAATATGTTTAAGTCACAAAGGATTTGGAAAATGCCATTATTGTTCCATAGAAATGTAGATACATTATGAATTAGTAATTCTGTTAATAGTTTTATAAGTGTCTCTGTATACATTCTTCTATACTTAACTAAATCCCAAAGAAACAAACATTTTTGAATAAAAAGTATATGTTGAAATGACATGTTAGTACCATTGGTTATGAGATAATTTATATTTTACTGAATGGTTATATTCCACCTTAATAGTTTAATCAAAATATTCTTATTTTTCTATTGTTCAAGTATTTTAATTTCCAGAGATGTACAGAAATCGGTTGGAATGGGACAGCCATGCAAACCATGGAATGTGTGAAGAAATGCTTGATTATATGAAGGCATGGAGTTTTTTTTTATTGTTAATTATCTTTTGTTTTGCCTGTATGTGTACCTTATAGTGAATATTCACTATGGGGTTATAGAGTTTGATTTCATAAATGTTTGCTGTTAAATCTAAATGAACTAAAATAAAAGAATTTGTTCATTTCTCTTTGTTGAATAATTCAGTAGTTCTCAAACGTGGTGACTTGGCTGCAGAGGGGACATTTTTGATTATCACAATGGAAGGTAGAGAGCGGGGCACTGACACAGGCAACTAGTGGATACAGCCCAGGGATGTGGCGCCACACTCAGAAATGAACTGATCCCAAAATGTCAATAGTGTCCATGTTGAGAAACTCTCACCTAGTCAAACATAATTTAAGCTGAGAATGGATGGAAGGGGGAAATAAGATGTGCCTGGAAACAAAGGCTAAAATAAGTCAGATCCGGGGGCATTCTTGGGCGGAAGATAAAATGTAATCAACATATTATTGATTTCATTTGGAGCTGTGGTACTTATCCTGTTAGTCTGTACCTCCAATGGAGATTTTAATCACCTTATTACATTTTGGATATCTTTATATTCTTTACTTATCTATCCTCATATTAAGCTCCTTCACTTTCTTGAATCCCTGTTCATAGAAAAAATGCATTATCTCTTTCCCACTTAATATATAGAGATATAGACAGATAATGTTTCTGAACTAGATTACTTTTTCTTTCTTTTTTTTTTTTTTTTTAGAAAAATGTTCTCAAACAGTCTCAGAGTCTTTGTTGCGTGTGAGCAGTGATTAAGAGCATGCACTTTGGAGGCACACAGACCTCCAGCAAATACTGTCCTTGACATTTATCAGCTGGTTGACTTTGAAGAATCAATTTAACTCCTGGAAATCTCAATGTTTTACCTGTAAAATGGGACTGATAATGTCCACTTCATAGGATCACTTAAGTTAAGGAAAACAAAATATATTAATATTGTTTAGAATATAACTACCCAAGAGGTAGCCATTAAATTTTAGTGCATATAAATATATATTCATCTACAACCCCCACCACTCCCCGGCAACTCATATGTGCATTTGCTCAGACTTGAGTAAATGTAGTGGTAACTGATTGAGAGTTGACAGTAGAAACTATGGGTGAAATGTCCTTAGACACTTTCACTATCCACGTGGGTCTTGACTGCTTCCCCTTCTCAAGTTAATAGTTAAGTACTGCAAGCAGCTCCCCATCTGCTCAAGTGACACAGATTCGTATTTCAGAGCATCCCTGAAGTATATTATTTTCTTTCCCAACCATATATCTAATATTAATCTGTAAAATTCTCTAATGCATTTTGGAAACACTCTAGCTATCTAATACCTGTGTAGAAACCCAGGTTGAGAATAAATGGTCAGAAAATGGCAGGTGAATATTATTTCCACTGGGATACGTGAGAAAACTTTTTTTTTTAAGTATTTTTCCAAACCAACAACAACAACAACAAAAGGCCTCTTCCTAAAATTTGTTTCAGAGTTAACAGATCATATTCACTCTTTTTTCTGTTTTTCCCCAACTTAAATAAGTCATATTTCTTGAAAGTAACTTAGTAAACATGCATAAAAAAAATGAAAGAAGAGAAAACTTATTAGCAAGAAAAGATGCTCATCGTATTTTTTCAAACATGACCAGAGAAACTGGAATATTTACACTTACATTGCAGTTTTTTGTATTCATACACCAAATCAGATAATTAAAAAACAAAATAAAAATATTTGAGTATTAACGCACATATTAAAGTGAAAATTTCTTCAACTTAAAATGCTTGGGTTAGCAATTAAATATACATAGGAAAATACCCAAACCACAATTAATTAATAATAAAAAGAATTTTTGGCTTGGCACGGTGGCTCAGCCTGTAATCCTAGCACTTTGGGAAGCCGAGGCAGGAGGAATGCTTGAACTCAAGAGCTCAAGATCAGCCCAAACAAGACTGAGACCCTGTCTTTCCTAAGAACTGAAAAATTTGCCAGGCATCATGGTGGGCACTGTAGTTCCAACTACTTGGGAGCCTGAGGTAGGAGGATCACTGAAGCCCAGGAGTTGAGGTTGCTGTGAGCTAAGCTAATGCCATAGTACTCTAGCCTGGTCCACAAAGTGAGACTCTGTCTCAAAATAAATGGAAATTTTTACTGACTTTAAGTTTATAGTTTTGTTCCATATAAATTTTTTTTTTCTAGTAGAGGAAGATTTTTTTGTTCATTATATTCTGTTTATCTTCTTTACGTCCATTATTATTCATTTTTTAAAATTCAAAATATTTGAGGGGGTACAAATGTTTTTCTTACATGGATTCCTTTTACAATGCTTAAGGCAGGGCTCTTAGTGTTCTAATCTCCCAAATGGTGTTCATTGTACCTATTAGGTAGGTTTTACCCCTCTGCTTCTCCCCTATTGCCTCTTCTTGGTTTATGATGACTTTGACTTTTTTCTGTGTCCACATATGCCCATCAATTACTTCCAAATTATTAGGTGTTTGTCTTCTCATTCCTGAAATAATTAGGATAATGGTTTCTAGTTCTAACCAAATTATTACAAAGACATTAAAGACATTAATTTATTTATTTTTATGGTTGAGTATTCATTATTCCATGGGGTGTGTGTGTATGTATACATATATATCCACATCACATTTTGAAATCCACTCATGAATTTATGGACACATAGGTTGATTCTACATCTTTGTGAGTAGGAACTTTGCTGTGATAAACATCTGAGTGCAGATGTCTTTTTATATCAAATTACTTCTATTTCTTGGAGTAGATAACCAAGTTGTTGTTGGATTGCTGGATTGAATGTTGGATATACTATTAATTCCTTCATGAATCTTCAAAGTATTTGTCACAGAGGTTGTACTCACAGAGGTTGCAGTCCCACCAACAGTGTAGAACAGTTTCTTTCTCTCGGCATCCATGCCAGCATCTATTGTGTTTTGAGTTTTTAGTAATAGCCATTCTGACAGGGAAAAGGTGATATCTCATTGGGTCATTTGCATTTTCCTGATGATTAGTGATGTTGAGCATTTTTTTTTCTTTGTTTCTTGGCTATTTGGAGATCTTTGTTGAAAAGTTTCTGTTCGTGTCCTTTGCCCATTTTTTAATGGGTATGTTTGTTTCTTTTTTCTTGCTGATTTGTCTGAGTTCTTTGTATTCTGGAGGTTGTCTATTTTCTCTATCGATTGTTTTATGTACTGAGTTTTTAATTTAATCCAGTTCCATTTATTTATATATTTTGTTGTTGTAAATGCCTTTGGGGTCTTAGTCATAAATTCTTTGCCTGGGAAAATGTCTAGAAGATATTTTCCTATAATTACATCTAAAATTGTTATGGTTCATTCCTTACATGTAAATCTTTTATTCATCTTGAATTAATTTTTGTTGAGTGCTGAAGATTTGGGGGTCCTGTTTCTGCATGTGGCTATCCAATTTCCCCACTCTATTTATTGAATAGAGATTCTTTTCTCCAATGCATATTATCTCTTTTGTTGAAAATCAGTTGGTTGTAGGCAGATGGTTTATATTTGTGTTCTCTATTCTGTTCCAGTGGTTTATGTTTCTATTTTTGGTATGAAATACCACACTTTATTAGATACTATAGTTTTGTAGTATAGTTTGAAAACTGTTAATGTGATGCTGCCCAATTTGTTCATTTTTCTTAAGATTATCTTAGCTATTCAGGCTCTTTTTGGATCCAAACAAAGTGTAGAATTATTTTTTCAAGGTATGTGAAATGTATCATTGGTATTTTGATGGAAATTGCATCGAATCTGTAAATCACTTTGGGCAGTATGGACATTTTAACAATGTTGATTCTATAAATCCATGAGCATAATATGTTTTTCTTTTTTTTCTTTCTTTCTTTCTTTCTTTTTTTTTTTTTTGAGACAGAGTCTCACTTAGTCACCCTGGGTAGAGTGCCAGTTCTTAGGAGAAATGCTTTCAAATTTTCCTCATTCACTATGGTGTTGGCTGTGGGTTTGTCATATAAAACCTTTATAATTTTGAGATATATTACTATTGTACCTAGTTTTTTGAGGGCTTTTATCATGAAAGGATACTGGATTTTGTCAAAAATTTTTTCTGCATCTTTTCAAATGGTAATATGTTCGTTGTTTTTGCTTCTGTTCATAAATAATATAATACATATGGTGAACCAACCTTGCTTGGTCATAACAGATTTTTTGTTTTTTTATTTGATGTGCTGTTGAATTTGGCTTATTGAGGATCCATTCAACTCTTCTATGTCTTTTGAGTGGGACATTCAGACCATCAACAGTCAGAGATATCATTGCTAAGTGGTATAATGTTGTATTCATCATGTTGCTTTGTTTTTCTTTTGCTAATATTTTATATGAGCTGTGTGAGCTTCGGCTATTGGGTAATTTTACATTATAGGAAGTTCAAGTTGAGAGTTGGGGGAGTCATTCTCCACAGAAGCCAGTTTTATGGGGGATTACTTTCCCCATGATCTGCCTGCAGAAGTCACAGTAACAGCTGAGTGAGGCTATTTATGCAATGGTCATGGGGTGAGCAGGCTGTGGGCCTTTGCTTGAGCTAGGCCCAGGTGTAATGGTGCCTCAATGCTGTAGGGCTCCCTGGTCGAGCATTGGACCTTAGCACAGTTCTGTCAGCACAGTGGCAGTGGTGAAAGGGTATGGATATTGGGTTCTAGGCCCAATGCTGGAATCTCAAAGGCAATGTCATGGGTCCAGAAGGAGCTCAGGAGCCACATGTATGGAGCCATGAGCCACGCTAAGGAAGAGCATCAGAGCCAGAACTAGGGACTGGAAGGCAGGGCTCCAGAGGTATGCAGTTGTTCCACCAGTATGGGGATTGTAGATGCCAAGTCATGTGTGTAGGGGTCTGTTCCAGTGGCCCAGGGATTGCAGAGGTGGATTAGGACTGCCAGACAGACAGAGTTCTCCCCCACCTAAGTACTGCTGAGGTAGTCATCCAAGGTTTCCCAGGCTGTACCTATGGCATCTTATGTAATCAGATCTTGCGCTGGAGGGAAGAGGCACTCAGCTCCCAGTCACAAGGCATGCATAACTCTGCTCTGCCCACTTCCTCCTTGACCTGGCAGGGGTGATGTGAAGGCTCCAAAGCTGAGTCTGAATGTGTATCTGGTGCTGGGCACCTGAGAGCTCAGTATGGCATCAGCTGCCACAATCTGGGATCAGTAGCCACCAGGTCTCTGTTGGGCCTGCTTGCTGGTATGATGTCTCTGCACAGACTCTCAGTAGCTCCCCGCCATCAGTAGCCACCGGGTCCCTACTTGGTGAAGTGTCTCTGCACAAATTCTAAGTAGCTCCCTGTTTCCAGAGGTCCACAGTGGTGGAAGGGCCCCCTCACATCTCAGGCCACAATGTCCTGGCCCCCCAGTGCTATATTCTCCTGCTCTCCCCCCCCTCAGATGCCTATGACCTTGCAGAGTGAATTGCCCCTCTCATCTTTTCTCTCACTTTGAATGTCCTGCCTTGCTTCTCCAGGGTTTTACAATGTTCTCTCTGAGAAGAATCATCCCTGGGTAAACATCTGCCAGCAACTTTCAGTCTTCATGAGAGAAATATGTGCCGGGCTGCTTCTAGGCCAACATTTTCCAACAAGTGTTCCATCATATTTTAAATCATCCCAATCCTTTAATATATGATAAAAATTCCAGAAAAAGAGAAGTTTTATAATACTTAAATATTAGGGTGATATTTGAAATTTACCAACTGGTGCTGTGTAGTACCAACCATTGAGACCATGGCATTGGCCAATCGGAGTGGAAACTGGTACATGAAATCTGGTACTGAAGCAATACGGGCCACACATCATCCCTGCATATTGGCGTAAAACATAAGAATATCAGCATGTACATTTGTATTTTGCCTCAGCTCTCATTCTTGAAATTTGCTAGAATATAATAATGTTCATTAGTTTCTTCTGGTATATATTTCAGAGCCAGAAGAAAAAATATAGTTAAATGTCAAAGTAATGAAGTTTATTGTATGTAAGGAATGTAGTAAAATTTCAGAGCTTACCCAACACATTCTTTCTTATCTAATTAACATTATTCTGTTTTAATTGGAAGTTACACAAATGTCAGACATTAAATCTTAGGCAAATGTCAAATGGAATCCCACATCTGTACAGTACCAATCCAGGCATCCACAGGTATTTTTGATGATCATTAGCAATTAGTAGCTTTTCTCTGTCCATCTAATTGTTCTCCCAATCTTTCCAGGTGATATTTCAGTTCCCTCCATGGACTGTCTTCGAGTGGAAATTTTATTGGCTTCTCATCTCGCAACCATTTCATTAGGCTTTTAGCCTGGCTGAGCCCATTAAAATCTCTCCCATGCACTTGAGCTGTGTTTACCCGTGTGAGGTGAAGTGGAGTACAGGGCAACCGCTCATAATTCAGGCCCAAGAAACTCTTTTGCCTGAAATATTTAAATGGCTGGGACTAAATGTTTTCTCTGCTTGAATTACAAGAATTACTTCAGTTTTCCACTTCAGTTTAAGTGAGGCAGTCTGAGCCCATTGGAACATGGTGAATTATCTATCTCAGCAAGAACTGTTCACAAAAGCTATTGTGAAAAGGAGAAACAAGGGCTTTGTTTCTCAGCCCTTAGCACATTTCTGCACTGAACCTTTCCGGATCAGTCCATCAGATGAGGTGAAGGAGTCTTCCATAGGTCCAGTTCTTCAGTCAGTTGGGAAATCTGCAGGGCTGGGATTCCAACAGAGGGCCCCCTGAACCCAGGCCATGTTCTTGTACATATCCTGCACTGCCTTTCAGACCAATGCTAAAAGAATGAGCAAGGTGATGGAACTTCAGATGACGTAGCACTTACTGCCTTTGGTCTAAAACCATGCCAACAGCAGAGGCACCCTTTCCATGCAGAGTGTCATCTGAGCACACAGTACTGGAAAGTGTTTTCTGCACCACTGCCAGGAACGGAATCAGCCTGAAAGTGTCATAATCAGTTACTACCGATCAGTACAAAATGTCACAGCAGCATAATGAAGTGCCCAGCAAGGACAAATGTCTAGAATCAGATGCAAACTCTTCCAATAAGTAGTGCCTATAATTAAATTATCAGAGAAAAATCAATGATATGAAAATGTCTTTCAGACATAACTGCATTACTTTCTACAGTATTTATATTCTGCCTGGACCGATGAACCCACAGCCATCCTCACTCATGCCACTCTCGCCACCGTTCCCACTTGTCAGCACCTCTTCCTCAGATGCTTTGGGGAAGAGATAGTTTTGGCTCCTACAGAGTATAATAACGCTGTGCATACTTAAGTGATAACATAGTCACTTCAGGCTTCTTTCCCTTTCTTTTTTTCTTTCTTTCCCTTTCCTCAAGACTTTTATACAAAACTAGTAATAGTTTATAGTTTGAGAAGTGAGTATTTCTCAAATGAGTTTATACATTCCAATTATTAGGTGATTTTTATAGCTCATTAACAGGTGTGGGCACGTGAGTGTGGGTGCATTTTTCTCCTAGTCTATGTTTTCTTCTAATAATAATAGCTAAATTTAATAAAACTCCTATTATCCCAGGCACTGAGTCCAAACAGTGTTGATATACTGACCATTTAATCCCTGTACAATTCTACATGTGTAGTGTCAATACCTGCATTTTGTATCTGAGACATCTGAAGCTTGAGAAGATAAGTAAGAAGTGAGGTCCCCCCACTAGGAAACAGCAGAGCTAGGAAAGGAAATGAGGTCTTCAGGCTGTAACGTGTATCCATTAAGTGCTTTATGTGGTTCTGTTAAAATGTCGTTAAAGAAGCAAATTCATCCTTTGAATCGGATCTGCCTGGTCTGTTTCTCATGGAATTTTAATTTCTAAATGAACTTTAAAGACAATAAAAAGACAAAAACGAATTTTGTTCAATTTCACTTATAAAGGATTTTTTTAACTTATGAAAATATGAAGAAATCCAAGTTATAAAATAACTTTTGAATATTTGACCCTACTTATACATTTTTAATGTTTTTCATATAGCATATCAATTTCATATTGCCCATCAATTTCAGTTCATAAAATCATTTGAAAAAAATAGCAAATACATTTTGATTATGTGTTGGCCACACTTGACACACCATTGGAGCTCTGGCCCCAGATCTTTCACGAAGATACTTGCTTGGCAGCAGTGCGGTGGATTTCATCAGATACATACTAAATACGTGGCAAGTTTTAAAATATTTTTTTAGGATGTCATATAGTGATAGTTTTAAAAATTACAGATACCAACAATTTATACGTTACTTAAAAAGGAAAGCTGTTTTCCTCCAAAAAAATGTGAACTCTAACAACCTAAACTGTCTAAGGCATTAATTTGGAAATGTTGGGTTTGTAATCATCTGTGACTACACCTGAGTGTGGTCTCTATTTCAAGACACTCCGAGAAGTACTGTTGGATCATGCGGTTAGGACACAATGGGGGCTGTTGGTGTGCACTGCTGTTTCTCCTCCAGGATACTTCTTATGCATGCAACAAGCCTTTCTGATAAGCCTGGACACAGACAACACGGTTTTAAAATTGGCAAAAAGGGTAAGGTACAGAGGGATGGGAAGGAATCTAAAGCAACAAACTAGTTTTGACTTGTATCCTGAAACAGTAGACGTGGGAAGTCTGGTTGTTCTTCTTTGAGTATCTGCACATGCCAGGGCTCTCCAGAGAAACAGAAACAGTAGGGTGTATGTGTGCGTGTATAAAAATTATTACAAAAGATGGGGTCATGTGATTATGGATGGTTAGGTGATGTAATTAAGTTCAAGTCTGAAATAATAAGTCACAGGAAGGACCTCTGATTAAAGTCCCAAGAGTACAAAGCCCCAAGAACCAGCTCTGATGTTTGATAGTAGGAAAAGAAGCATGTCCCATCTCAAGGAGACTGGGCAAATTTATCCTTCTTTTGCCTTTTTTTCTACGTAGACCCTTTAGGGCTAAGAAGAGTTTCATCTTTATTCACTCTTTCAATGTAAATGCTAATCCTTGCTAGAAACACCTGGTGGATACAGCCAGAAATAACAGCTTACCAGCTGTCTGGGCATCCTGTACCTCAGTCAAGTTGACATATGAAATCAATGATCACACTTTTTTTAAAAAAATCCATTGTACTCAGTTTTAAGACCTGAGCTAAAATGCCAAATTAAGAAAACAGATCTGTTTGGTATTTTAGCACATAAACAGTAAGATGAAGTCCAAAATCATAGAAATGTATTAATACTCTTGAGAATGATTTACATCAGCTCTACCTTTTTATTTTCTCCAATGTCAATTGGAAAAACATAGTCCAATCCTCATTTGCCTCAGCTGCGTATGGAAAGAAAGTCCAAAATAAGAAGTATTCATCTCTCTTATCTCTTTAGGTAAAAGTTTTGCAGATAGATTTATATTCATTATATGTAGCCACATAGAAAACAAGCATTGTCTCAGAAAGTTAGTAAGTTGTTCAGATCTAAAGAAATTTATTCAGTAAGTAATCTAAAAATGGATGCATGCTTTTAACTTTTTTATACTCTAATATGTGTATAATTTTTATTAACTTATTGAGAATATTAATTTACTTCCTGTGGGGGCTGTGTTAATTGTGTAAAGTGTAATAAACTTTTAATAATAAGACATTGATGACAGACAAGCACCATATTTGCTGCTTGACTGTTGACTGTGGCTTACAGAGCACAGGTAAAAGTAGCCATTATAAACATGGAGATGAGAAGTTTAGGCGAAAAGAAGATCCTTAGGGCTTTGGATTTCACAAAATATTAAGAGTGTTTCAAACTAGTTAGTCCATTAGGCTTTTTGGAATTTAAAGGCAACATATTTCTCTAAGAAATAGACAAACCAACCTAGATACTTAAATTTTAAAGAACATGTTTGCCATTATAATATGTAGATATAACAGGCTCCTATTTAATGTTGATTTGGTTTTCTTTATTATGGAAAAGTGTATGCACATACGTATGCCTTTTGTCATGGACAAATTCAAACATACTCATATTAAACATAATAGCATAAAACATAACAACCCTCTATATACCCATCACCTTGCTTTAATAAATCATCAACATTGTGCCAATTTTATTTCATCTATACTCTTCCTAAATTTCACTCAATTACTTTACATATATTGAAATACAATGTATTTGAAAAATTGATAACTCCAACCCTTTCCTTGAATTATTAATGTTCTTTAGAAGATACTTTTGGTATAAGTAGTAGTTAATAAACTTAAGACTGATTTGTAATTTCATTTCAATTTATGGAGAAGAATCAAGAAACTTATTTAATGCCTGGACAATAAAATTAATAAAATGTATTGTTTTCGGGCAATTTTGAATGTTGACTGAAACTGTCAGAAGTAACAAATAATCTTCTTTATATAGCTCTATGCTGAGTAGGCTTAAACAGCCTCTGCCTCTATAATGCAATGTAATTATAAGACATGATTACAACTGATTATAATCAATCAGCATAGTCTTAAGTGTAATTTATATTGCTGCAGCTGTGGTTGGATCAAATCATCCCATAAGATACAATTTCTACTAGATATGGGAAATTATTTGAACAAACCCAAACACAGTAAACTCATAATACCATAATGCATAGTAAAATTTGCCAATTGCATAATACTTTTGGACTCTGTTTATAACAAAATAAGCTTTCCCCCTACAGACGTTAGTCCTGATTTGAAAGACAAGGTTAGCAGATATGATTTCTGACTATTCATTCCGCACATGCTAATATTTTCTATGTAATATCTTGCGTGATTGTTATCATGTTTGAAAAGAAGAACACTAAGATTATGAAATAAGGGTTTTATTCCCCTCTTAGTTGAAGATGAAACGGGGAAATTTCCAAATTTCATTTTCATTATCATGATATGGTCATTTCAATCCTGCCCTTAGAATTGAAACTCAGATCTACCAAACATGCATTTAGTGGAGAACAGAAGAAGGAAGGAAGTAATTTCAGTTCTTAATCTCAATCAACTCATACTATAAGTGGAACTACTAGAAAATAAAGGGTGTATGACTCAATGCCCGTAGCTCAGTGAGTAGAGTGCCAGCCACATACACCAAAGGTGGTGGGTTTGAGCCCGGCCAGGACCAGCTGAACAACAATGACAACTGAACCAAAAAGCAGCTGGGCATTGTGGTGGGCACTTGTAGTTCCTGCTGTATGGGAGGCTGAGGCAAGAGAATTGCTTAAGCCCAAGAGTTTGAGGTTGCTGTGAGGTATGATACCACGGCACTCTACCTAGGATGACAATTAGACTCTGTTTCAAAAAAATACATAAATAAATAAATAAAGGTTGTAAATATACATACTTTAAACACACAACAATTAGAAAAATAAAAGTAGTGGGGCAGCTCCTGTGGCTCAAAGGGGTAGGGCACCAGCCCCATATGCTGGAGGTGGCGGGTTCAAACCTAGCTCCAGCCAAAAAGTACAAAAATAAATAAATAAATAAATAAAAGTAGCATATGGAGTGCTGGGCAGAGAGCAGGATAAGTTGGGATCTGTTGTACATCTTACATGTACCATTGATATAGTGGAATTTGCTTATAATGTTGATTTCCCTGAATTTTAATCACACACAGATGAAAAGGGGAAAATACTTCCTTTAACATGGGACTCCTATGAGGATTAAAAGATATAATTAATATAAGTTTTTCGAAACCAACCTAAAAATATCACAGCCATTCTTAAATGATCTATTGTTTTGTAATAATTGATTTCATTTTGATCCTTGAGCCAAATATTATCAAAATAGCAAACAGTATATTAAAATTTCAACAAAGAGGTTTTTGATATAATTTTTCTTCTATGAATAATACAATTAACATTACCTGTCTATGTTTTAGTCACTCTCTGGAAAGGATTTTTATGTATATAGTAATTTAATCAAGTAACCTGGAAGTGTGACAAGAGTAATTTTGGCAGAGCTATGGATCCAGCTGTTTGGCTGCAATACAAGTTCACTATCAAATAACTAAACATGTTTTAATGACCTAAAGTCTGCAAAAACATTCATTCTGCTCCGAAAGTTAAAATTCCGCAACGTATTGTGCAGACTCACAAAGCATTACTAAGTTTAAAACAAATCTCAGCTATTTTTTCACTAAAAATTAACCTTATCAAAACTATGGATGATTTTCTAACATAGAAAAGTTATAGCAGTCAGGTCTTCACTCAGCATTAATGATTTCTGATGCATATTTAAAGTGTTTGTGTTTTTTAATGTTTCAAAAGGAACCATGTTTTCTCTGGACTTAATAAAACTTCAACTTTCTCTGAGCATAAAATCTTAGCCCTTAAAAACAAGAGTGATATTGATTTGGAGCACTGATATCATTTTTAACAGCAGAAAAACTAAGTCTTCCTGGGCTATAGCACAGGGATTCTTATTTAAATCAAGCTCACATGCTATGAATATACCCCCAGAAGAACACTAAGTTTCCACAAATGAAGAAGATGGGTGAGAACACACAGATAGTGAATACTACAGGGTCTACAGAAGCCCTCTGCCAGTAGATATTAAAAAAATTACTTTCATTTTATAAGTACTTGATTCTTGTCAACTTCATAGAACCATTATGTTGTTTCAATAAAGAAAACAAACTAATTCCACTTAAAGAATAGCCTATTTATTAATGTGAACCTAACTATAGATTTTTTTTTCAAAATTTCTTGGCAAAACTTTTCCCTTTGAAATGTTGGAGTATAAAAATCCTGGGTCCAGGCTCTTTCTTCCTGGAATACTTATCTAAGAGAAGCCCACAGTGCCACTGGTTACCTACGCAGGGGGCAACCAAAAACAGCAGCACAGTCACCTATCATAGTAGGTGGCGGCACTTCTCCAATTCGGGTTCCTTACATCATAAGCATGCAGGTGCACACCCAAGTGGAGCAGATGTTTCAACCTAAGCTCAGTGGATAGGTATTCCCCTCCCCCAGTGCCATCAGGTCCAGAAGCTCCTCATACTCCCCTGTTCACCATTTTAAGGGCTAGGAAAAATTTAGAATCTGAAAGATTAAGCATTTCCTCAGAACTGACTGAGTCATCTAGGTAAACCAGAGGTTTGAGGGATAAGATACCATGAATTGCCCCATCTTTGTTCCCCATTACCTGGGGAACACAAGAGAAAGTTTAGATCATATGTAGGAAAAAAAAGGTGAGGCCATATTTAGATACATTCCTGACCACATATTTTTACATTTCCTTCAAATCTTATTTGGTTTGCCAACCTGTTTATTTTCCCATTTCTAAAACAATGATTCTACACTGTCTACCTCTCTTCTCAAATTTCCCTGCCTACCTCCACAATTTCTCTGCTATGAATTTTCTCTCATCACTCTCAGATAATTCTTTCTTCTGCCAGATTCAACAAATGTTTGTTAATTTTACTACTGTTTAGGGTTAAACAATGACAAAGACAAAGAAGATAGTAGGTGAAATCGAATGTTATGGAAAGTGAGGAATGATTTTTTTAGTATAAGTATGTTCCAAATATCACATGGGAAATACTTATGCTAAAAACGTTATTCATTATTTATCTGAAATTTCAATCTAACTAGATGCTCTGTATTTTATCTGGCAACCTTATACTTTCCTATTTATATGTATAAGTTGAATTTTTGTTCCTCCCTTAATTATCCAACCAATTAAAAGAAACATTCTCCTTTGTGGAATACACATTGTTTTACTTTCTTTTTACATTATCCTAATAAGACAATATAAAAGATTTTTTAAATACACTAACTTTTGAATTCAAATACACAAGCAGGACACTTTTATGCCTGTGAAATTAAGATTCACACTTTGATTTTCTAGACAAAGGCTAGGTCAGTAGGCCTCCCCGTGGCTATTTTACAAACATAATACTAACTCAACTCCAATTAAGATAAAGAGAATTCTTTTGATAGAAATTCAGGCTAGATTTTAAAAGACTGGAAATCCATTATATGCTTCATCACTCTTACTTGGGGTGAACATAAAAGTCACTCCTGTGGCAACCCCAATGCCCATTCCATTTCATCCTGCCTAATTACCATACTTAATATGAAACCCCAAGCTAAGTTAATGATACAGTGTTTCAGTTATCTATTCCTGAATAGCAAACTATCCTCAAACTTAGTTGGTTTAAAAGGCCACGGCACTCTACCGAGGGCCATAAAGTGAGACTCTGTCTCTACAAAAAAAAAACAAAAAACAAAAAACAAAAGGCCACCCTATTACTTGCTTCATAATTCTATAAAGTGGGCTAGATTCCTAGACTTAGGTGAGTAGTTTTCTGCTGGCTGACTTGCTGGCAGTGCAGTGGGTGTACACATTGGAGTAGTGGGTTTGCTAAGGACTGGGACTAGTGAGGACCTGGGGCATCTGAATTTCTCTTTCTCTATGTCTTTCTAGTTCTTTACTTCTTTACACACCTTATTTACGTGCTCTCTCCATGTGGACTCCCACAAGGCTGGCTACCTTGGTTTATCAGGGCTCTTGAGTGTGCAGAGTTGGAAGCTACCAGGCCTTGCACAGGCCAGAAGCTTCTATGTAGGCCAATGCCCCTTCCTCAACATTCTGTTGGTTAAAGTGAGTCATAGAGTCAGCTCAACTCATATGGAATATCAAGAACTGTGGAGGCAGGAGGGCCGACCAGAGACACCAGCTGCCAGAGTGTCTCAGCAAAAAGGAGAAGTTTGATTTCAACAAATAGACATAAGGATCCCTGTGTGGTGGTGTAGTGAGATTTACTTGTTTCTGCTTTTAAAAATGATATCAGGACCCCCAAATTAATATCACTTGTTTTTCAAAGCTAAGATTTTATGTTTGGAGAAAGATGATTGGTCTAGAAAAAGAGAGAAAAACGAACAGACATAGATGGGAGTGGGGAAGAGTGAAGGGTGCCAGAACTTTCAGGAGACCCCATGGGAAGAAGCTTTTGAACAGAACAGGAAGAAACAAGTATCTGGAGAGATCAAAACCCTCAACCCTGGATGGTCTGGAGTCCAGTGGGAAGGGTGATGAAGCAGTTTGGTGGGTTCTCTTTCTGCCCACATGAGCTCAGAGGTGGTTGCTGCTGCCAGTGAGTTAGGAGCTTCTTGTGGACAGGATGCAAGGGTCCTAGCATCCTCTGGGGCACTTCACATCCCCACAGACCTGAACTGGGGCAGCAGACGCCATATTGCTTCTCTACCCACCTGGCCTTTGTCCTCTCCAGGGTGCTTCAACTCCTCAGGTTCTGTCTTGCTCATTCCCACACAGTCATTTCCCAACTCAAGCCTGGACTTCAAGAGCCATAAGGGCCTGGTGGGTCTCAGGTGATCTGGGTGACTTCAGTGCACATTCTGAGCAGGCAGCCTTCTAGATTTTAATAGAGTGCTACCTTTCCTCCATCTAGATTCCACCCATGGCTTCTGAGAGAGACAATGGACCAAGTCAGACCAAGGCTTCCTAGAGAAGGGGACTCAGACCATCCTCCGGGGATCCTGCAGTGGAATGAGGCTGCTTAGACTGTGAGATCCCTGCCCACAAGTCCTTCCTAGTGGTGCTTTCCTGGCAGCTCTGTCAAGGTAGGGCATGCCCCAAGGTGGGGTCATTAAAGCTACTCGGGCATCTTGGGGGCAACTCAGGACCACTTCTCTGTGTCATTGTCAGGATTAATCTTTGGGGCCCAGGAATAGGTCCACAGGTTAAATACTATACCCTCAGGTCTCATTTGTATTTGTCAGGGGCAGAGAGGGGTATTTGTGAATTAATCTCTGGAAGCAAAGGTGTCTCCCGACTGTGGGGAGAGCATGGTGTGGGTCCTTGTTGCATTGTGTTTGTGGGGTACCTCTCCCTCCACAGAAGAGCTGAATTCTCAGCTCAGTCTGGAATCCTGGGTAAGAGCTCTCCTCTTAGCCAGCAACACAGTAGTGGGGGAGCTCAGCTCTTGAGCTCCTGCTTGTTGGCAGGCTATGAGCGAAACGTCAGAGCAGGGAGAAGAAAGAAGAGTGAGGCCCACTCCAACTGCGATATTGTGAATCTCAGAGGACCCACCTCCACAAGCAGAGTTCCTGGTTGTGTAGGGCCTCTTTGCCTATTCCTGATGGCTTCATCCAGAAGCAGGGAGCAGACCTTTGACTGAAACAGATACCTTGTCAGCTTTTGTGGAGCCTGAGGGCTAGTTCACCCAACCCAGCCCTGCCAGTCTCACTCCCCCACTTGGCTTTGCTAAGGCAGAGAATAAGGACACATTGGAGCACCACCCACCTCCTTCAAGTGCTTTCCCTGAGGGAAGACCTGGTCTCAGAATTCCAAAACAACGTTGTATCTTTTTTTTTTTTTTTTATTATTAAATTTTTTTTTTAGGGAATGATGAAAACACCTTTATTTACATATAGCTTTTTGTTTGTTTGTTTGTTTTAACTTCAGTGTTTCTTGGGCTTTGATCCTGTCCCCTTTTCATGTCTTACCCAAAACATTCTCTCTAGGCAAACTCATTTTGTGGCATTGGCAAGCATATTCTAATTAGGTCAACATGCAAAACCCTGGTAAGAACTACCTACTGACAGGGAGGTCAATTTTACACTCCTTGTAGCATTTACTAACTCAGTAACACAGGGTAGGGTTGATTCTCACTCACACATGGCACCTATTATCTTAGAGATTAAAATGGGAGGCCCATAACCTAAACAAAAGAAAATCCCAAAATAGCAACAGCTTTTCCATGTGAGAAGAAATCAGTGAAAGAACTCAAAAAGTATAAATAATAAGAGTAAAATGAGACACTAGTTCTCTAGTAACAGACACCAACAAAAATCAGAATATTATAATGACAGATAAAGAATTCCAAATATGGAATATAAGAAAGCTCAATGAAGTAAAAGATAAAATGAAAACTAACTCATACTGCAAAACAATTCAGAAAATGAATAAAAAATTCACTAAAGAAATCCATTATTGAAAAAACAAATAGAAATTCTATTCATAAAAACAATTACTCAAGGAAATAGAAAACACAGTGAAAAGTATTAAGAATAGACAAAGCAGAAGAAAGAATCTCAGAGCTAGAAGACAACACCTTTGAATTAAATAGGTCAGTCAAAGGTAAAAAATAAAGACTTAAGAGGAACGAACAAAGCCTACAAGAAACAGGATAAAGTAAAGAGCCCAAACATAAGAATTATAGGCACCCTTGAAGGTAAACAAGGAAATATTTAAAGGTTGGAAAAACTATTTGAGGGAATAATTCGCAAAGACTTTTCTGTTCTTGCCAGACATTTAAGTATCCAGGTACAAGAAGTCCAATGAACATATGGGAGATTCATCCTAAAGAGGCAACCACCATGCCACATACTCATCAGCCTGGCCAAAGTTAAGATAAGGAAAACATACAAAGTATAAGAAAAACGTATAAGGTAACCTACTAAGGAGACCCCATCAGGCTAATTGGAGACTTGTCAACTGAGACCTTAGGATTAAGAAGAGATTGGGACTGACCCCATTTCAGTATTCCAAAACAGAATAATGGCCAGCCTAGAATTTTGTAGCCTGCAAAACTAAATTTCTTCGATGAGGGAGAAATAAGTACTTTATGAGATGAGCCAGTCCTGAAGGAAATTGTCCAGATTAGCCCTTCTCTATGGGAAGTACTCTAATCTGCATCATACCTTGATCAGAAAAGACCATTATAAAATCACCCAAAGGCTAAAGCTCAGAGTCCATATAAATTACTGACTGAGGAGGAAAATCAAAACAATAAGCTTCTACCCAACAGTATGCACAGAAATGCATTCAGATTATCAAATCTTTCATTGAATGTAAACAGGTTAAACAGATTGAATTCCCCACTCAAGAGACATAGGCTGGCTGTTGGTTAAAAAAATATAAGCCAAGTATCTGTGGTCTCCAGGAAATAAATCTAACCCACAAGGGTACATTCAGACTCAAGGTGAAAGGATGGGAAAAAATATTCCATGTAAATGGAAATCAAAGGTAAGAAGGTATAGCTATTCTTATATCAGATAATAGACTTCAAATTAACCCAGTAAAGAAATACAAAGATTGGGGCGGCGCCTGTGGCTCAGCGGGTAGGGCGCCGGTCCCATATGCCGGAGGTGGCGGGTTCAAACCCAGCCCCGGCCAAAAAAAAAAAAAAAAAAAGAAATACAAAGATTGTCATTATACACAGGCAGTCCCCAGGTTACAATCAAGTTAGGTTCAGTATGTTTGTTCTTAATTTTAATTTGCATGCAAGTTGGAACAAGTATACTTATCTTCATTTCTTGGTACCGGTTATACATCAGTCAATGATTGTAACTTGGGGAGATACTGTAATAGCCTCCTCACATAAATGTGAATTATATGCAAGTTGGATTTTTTTAATATGGTGATTTCCTATAATGGTAAAGGGAGAAATTACTCAAGAATACATAAAAAAACTTAAGTATTTATGTACCTAACACAGATGCTTGCAGATTCATAAAGCAAACTCTACTAAGTCTAAAGAAAGTAATAGAAAGCAACATCTTAATTGCTGGACACTTCAACATACCACTGACAGAACTGAATAGATCATCCAAGCAGAAAATTAATAACAAAACAGTGGACTTAATTGGAACTCTAGAGCAAATGGCCAAAAGGGATTTACAGAACATTCTAACCCCCAAACACTGAATATACATTCTTCTCATCAGCACATGGAAAATTCTGTAAAATTGATTGCATCTTAGGCTTCAAAACATGTCTCAACAAATTCAAATTTAAAAATAGAAATATATATATTTCTCAACAAATTCAAACTCAAAAATAGAAATATATATATATATACACACACACCACGTATCTTCTCAGACCATAGAAGTAAAATAAGGAATAAACTAAAGAGAAACATTCAATTCTACACAAAGTCATGAAAATTAAACAACCTACTGCTGAATAATTATTAGGTAAATGAGGAAACTAAAATGGAAATCAGAAGCTTCCCTGAACTAAATGACAAAGGGGACACAAGTTATCAAAATCTATGAGATTCAGCAAAAGTAGTCCTAAGTGGAAAATTCATAGTCTTAAATGCCTATATTAAAAAATCTAAGAATCAGCAATCTAATTTATCATCACAGGAATTAGAAAAGGAAAAGAAAACCAACCCCAAACCCAGAACCATGAATAATAATAATAATAACAAGAAGACATTAGGTCATAGCCGGACTGAATCAAGTTGAAAACAACAACAACAAATACAGAAAAGATTAATGAAACAACAATCTGGTTCTGTGAAAAAAATAAATAAAAATTAACAGACCTCTGGCTAGAATAATGAGAAATAGAAAAGAAAGGACCCAAATATTCTCAATCAGATGAAAAATAAGATATTACAACTAATGCCACAGAAATACAAAATATCATCTCTGAATACTATAAAAATTGCTATACACAAAAACTTGAAAACACTGAGGAAATGGAAGAACTTCTTGGAAAACAATCTCCCACGACCTAATCAGAAAGAAATGAACTCCTTAGCAAACCACTTAAGAGCAATTTAACTGAAGCAGCAATAAAAGAATCCCCCAACAAAAAAAGGTCCTGGACTTGACGGTTTCACAGCCAAAGTTTATTAGACCAACAATGAATTGGTACGCATACTGCAGAAATTATTTCATAACATCAAGAATTAAGGCATCCCCAATTCATTCTACAAAGCCAGTATTATCTTGATACCAAAGACAGAATAGACACTATGAAAAAAATTACAGATGACTATCACTTATACATACAGTTGCAAAAATCTTCAATAAGTGTGGCGCCTGTGGCTCAAAAGGGTAGGGCACTAGCCCCATATGCTGGAGGTGGCGGGTTCAAACCCAGCCCCGGCCAAAAATAGCAAAAACAAACAAACAAACAAAAGTCCTCAATAAAATTCTAACAAACCAAGCACAGTAGCACATAAAGAACCCACTATGACAAGGTGGGCTTCATACCATGGATGCAAAGATGGTTCAACATGCATAAATCCATAAACATGATTCGTTACATGAACAGAAACAAAAACAAAGATCACATTATCTCAATGAATACAGAAAAAGTATATGACATAATCCAACACCCTTTTATTGTAAAAACTCTTAGCAAAACAGACATAGATGGAACATATCTCAAAAATTTTAAAGTCATATTTGACACACCTACAGCCAACATCATACCAAATGGGGAAATGATGACAGCATTCCCACTGAGAGCTGGAACAAGACAAGATGCTCACTGTCACCACTTCTGTTCAACACAGTGCTGAAAGTCCTCGCAGAGCAATTAGGCAAGAAAAAGAAATTAAAGTATCCAATTGGGGAAAGATGAGGTCAAACTACCATTCTTTGCTGATGAGAGCATCTTACACATAGAAAACTTCAAAGATTTTGCCAAGGTCCTTGGAAGATTCTGGAATTGATAAATAAATTTGGCAAAGTCTCAGTATACAAAATCAATGTACACAAATCAGTAGCATTCCTATACACCAACAGTCAAGCAGAGAATCCAATCAAAGGCTCAATGCCTTTCACAATATAAAACCAGTGTATGGTGCCCCATGATTGCATTAATGTACACAGCTATGATTTAATAATAAACAAATAAATAAATAAATAAATAATTCCTAGGGTTATATTTAAACAAAGAAGTGAAATATTTCTACAAGTGAAATGTGAATCATTAAGGAAGGGAATTACAGATGATGTAAACATATGGGAAAATGTATTCTGCTCATGGTTCAGAGGAGTCATCATTGTTAAAATGTCTATATCACCAAAAATCATTTATGGATTCAAAGCAATCCCCATAAAAATACCAATGATACCTTTCACAGATCTAGAAAAATAATCCTACTCTTTATCTGTAATTATAAAAAGAGCCTGAATGGCCAAATCAACCTTAAGGAAAAGGAACCACATTTAGAGGTATCCCTTTACTAGACTTTAAACTATACTACAAGGCCATAGTAACCAAAATAACGTGGTAATGATAGAAAAAACAGAGCCATAGACAAATGGAACAGAATAAAGAACCTAAGATGTAAAGTCACCTGCATATTTTCATCTGATCTTTGAAAAAAATGGACTGCAATATATACTGGGAAAAAGAATCCCTATTCACTAACTGATGCTGGAAAAAGATCGATAGTCACATCGATAGTCATGGCATTAAGCGTATAAAAAAATGCTTAATGTCACTAATCATCAGAGAAATACAAATAAAAATCACAACGAGATATTACTTAACCCCAGAGAGCATGGCTTTTATCATAAAGTTCCAATTTAAGAGATTGCTGGTATGGATGTAGAGAGAAAGGAACACTTAGGCACTGGTGCTGGGACTGCAAACTAGTACAGCCTCTATGGAAAATAGTATGGTTAGTCTTCAAAGAGTTAAAAGTAGATTTACCATTTGATCTGGCAATCTCACTACTTGATATTTATCAAAAGGAAAAAAAGTTATTTTATCGAAAAGACACTTGCACTAAAATGTTTATAGCAGCATAATCCACAATCACAAAGATGTGGTATCAACCCAGGTGCCCATAAACATATCAATGGATTAATAAAATCAGGCAGGTGGGAGGCGCAGGGGGAATGTGTGGTATCATACCTAACGGATACATTGTACGGTATCTGGATGATGGGCACACTTACAACCTTGACTTAAGCAGTAGAAAAGCAACTCACGTAAACAGAACATTTGTACCCCCATAATATTCTGACATAAATAATGTTTATAAGGGCATACCAAGAAGTATGGCTCACTTGGGGTGATCCATGGACAAGATAGCATATGTAGTTAAGTATTGGTAGTGTCCTTCAAAAATAAAATATAATTTTAATCACATTTTGATTATACTAATAATTACACGATTAGTGAAATCCCTTTTATATGCTTTTATAACTTCTTTATTTCTTAAATAAATATCTAAGAATGGGTATTCAAAACTCAGGTGTCCAGTACAAAAAAAGCTTTTAACGTGGGTAGAGCCCTAGATTTTTGTGGAGTAGATATTGTTTGTTTATTCATTCATTTATTTGTAGCATAAGTCAATCACATGTTTGATTTTATAAATATTACTCATATGAAAATATAGAATATTTATAGCATTCTGGATGAGTTTTCTGTGACCCTTCCCTCTAGTTTTTTCCAAAGGTAATTGCTTTTATGACATTTAACAACATAGATTAATTTTACTTCTTTTTGCCTAAGCTGTGGTCTATTTTGAAAAACATCAATGAGTACTTGAAAAGAGTGTACATATGTACAGTGATGGGTGTTAGGCTTTTTAAATAGATCATCCTAGTAAAGTTGGCAGATAGTGTTTTTCAAGTTAGCAATAGTTCAGTGATTTTTTTTCTTTCATTTTATAAGATATTTAGAAAAGTATATTAAAATACCAACTATGTCGGTGCACCTGCCTATAAGCTCCTTTTCCTTCTGTCAACTTATGCTTTATAAAATTTGAAGTCATGATATTAAGTACATATACCTGATTTTGAGGAAATTTAGCTACTTACGTGCTGAATCTTTTATTCTCATTTTCTCTAGTGGATAACTACAGTGTGTAATAAAATGTTCTAGGGAACATAGTTTTGTTTCCATAATAGAGAGTAATCGACTGGAGCATTTCATGCCCTAACATTATGGTTGTGGACCTTTCTCTATGCAGTTTAAGTAGAGTATAAGATGACAAGTACAAAATATAGTTTCTGGAGTCCCCAGCTAAATCATACTGATTTGTTTTTCATTTTGGATGATTTTTGTTTGTATGCCTGTGGCTACACTTATGCACTGAACACAGGTGTTCTCTACCCTCTCTTCTCTAAATGCGTATGTCGTAGCCATTTCCAGTTTATTTAAAAGCTAACTGAAACATCACTATTTCTCTATGGCCTTCAGGTCAAGTAGAAAATAAGTTCTTTTCAAGTAGTGAAATTATATCCAAAAGTGTGATGTTATTTGCTTGTAGATTTTTCCTTACACTCCTCTGAGCATATGCTAATAATTCATCTCCTCTGATTATCCTGTTTGAAATAATTCACACCTCCACTAACGAGACTTTAGTGTTATCCTGCTATCTGTCTCAGAACATGTCTTAGATGTTATCCCGTTAGACGTAAAACTTCCTCAGATAAGGACAAAGTAGCTTAATATTCTTCAATAAACATTTATAACTGAAAACATCTTGCTCTCTTTCTACAGTTTTATTTCTGTCCTCTCAAAATTTCTCTATAAAGCTATTTGAGAAATTCTACATAACTTTTTCAAAATTTCATTTTAGTCTGATCAAGTCAAAGTGAATGTTGGATACATTTTGACAGAATCACTCAAAATATTTTTTTCCATTCTTATTTTTTAATTTCAGAGTAGGCGCACACACACACACACATCCATGTGCCTATGTTCTCAACAACGTATTTATGTGTATTTACATATCATACGTACAGAGTTCAACACAATTTCTTCAAGTCAGCCTGGGATGAGGTTTCTGATAAGTGTTCAGTAAAATTACATATAATGATTTAGAGTGACTTGTAGAGAATACTTTTCATCTGATATAATTGACAATTACAATGTGCTATATTATGAAGGTTAGAATATAAAAAGCTAAAAATGCCATATGACTCAAGAAGAAATGGTACATTTATATTTTAACCGAATATAAGGTATTTTCTAAAATTATAATAATTTATTTATTTTTAATTCTTTTTTTATTAATTTTTATTGTTAAATCATAGCTGTGTACATTAGTGCAATCAAGGGGTACAATGTGCGGGTTTCATATACAATCTGAAATATTCTCATCAAACTGTTCAATGTAGCCTTCATGGCATTTTCTTAGTTACTGTATGTAGGCATTTGTATTCTGCATTTAGTAAGTTTCGCCTCTACCCATTCTAAGATGCACTGTAGGTGTGGCCCCATCCATTACCCTTCCTCCGCTATAACCTCCCCCCTCCCTTCCTCTTCCTTGGCCCTTTCCCCATAGTCTTGTGCTATAGTTGGGTTATAGCCTTCATGTGAAAGCTATAATTTAGCTTCATAGTAGAGCTGAATACATTGGATACTTTTTCTTCCATTCCTGAGATACTTTGCTAAGAAGAATATGTAAATTATAATAATTTAGTAAAAACTTTATTTTAGTCAAATTTTACCAAGAAAAAATGGGAATTAGGCTGTACAAAGTCTGATCAGGACTTTTCTATTATCCACCTAAATATTTAAGTAGCAGCTAACTTGATGACCATCACTATTATCACTTAATCTTCTGTAAAATGGTGGACTAAAACCAGGTGATATTTTTGGTGATCATAAGAACAACTTAACAGAAGAACCATCGGGAAAACACACTGAAAATAATGAAAGGTATTTGAGTATAAGAAATCCTGAATTTTTTTTTTTTTTTTTTTTTTTTGTAGAGACAGAGTCTTACTTTACGGCCCTCGGTAGAGTGCTGTGGCATCACACAGCTCACAGCAACCTCCAACTCTGGGCTTAAGCGATTCTCTTGCCTCAGCCTCTTGAGTAGCTGGGACTACAGGCACCTGCCACAACGCCTGGCTATTGTTTTTTGGTTGCAGTTTGGCCGGGGCTGGGTTTGAACCCGCCACCCTCGGTATATGGGGCCGGTGCCTTACCGACTGAGCCACAGGCACCGCCCAGAAATCCTGATTTTTAAACTGAAATGTAAATAAGAAAAATTAGATGAATTAGAAAAAGCATTGATGAAAAGTTGATGGTATTTTAAAATGTAAGTTTGACTATATTTGTATATTGTTTAATTTAAAAGTTTTAGGACAAGAACAACTTGGTCCTCTAATGAGAGAACAATAGATTTAAAAAGTACTTACATGGAAACTCAGCACAATTTCAATCACAAGTTGGCTTAATTAACTGGTTTCATGAAACTTCGTAAAGGTTAAGTGTAAGGAAAATGGAACTTGTGATTTAAAATCCATTTGCTGATTTATTCTTTTCTAGTTCTATGAAATGTAATGATACATACATGGAGAAAAAATAGGTCATCAAAAAAAGGGGTTCCTTCCTTCTACCGTATCCCTAACAGATGAAAAATGTGACTTCTGCCTGGCATTTAGAGAAAGAAATTGCTCAAGGAGCTTTAAGTACAATGTTAGTTGTTAGTTGTTAGAGTTAGTGGATTCTGACAATGATGTGTCAACACCATCAACATGTGATGAGGAATTACAGGGAGCCCAAGACCAGTTCTGACCTCCTGTTTCTCCAGTCTCCCTAACGTTCTCCTCCCTAAATCCAAAATCCAGATTTCTATGAGGACTGAGGGATGTTTGTTGCTCTATGGAGCGAGAAATTATAAATAGTTCCTTTCTGATGTGTTTACATCTATTTGAACAACAACCTGTTCTAATTTGTACTAAATAAATACAGTGAGCTTTTTTGTTAGTTTTCCTAAATAACTAGATTTTATACAGGTAATGTTTACATGCCTATTTGTGATATCTTAGTATAGTTCAACAACCATTTATTAATATGACATCTAAAACACTAGATAAATTCCATGTGGGAGGATAAAAGGAATATATCATAGCTTCAACATTCAATTTTTTTATGATGTATCATGGTTTTTTAATTAATTATATTCCTTTTGTATATAATTTATCTTACTTCAAGATTTCTTATAAATAGTTAAGGAATAAATAAATTTTTTAAACAAACATACATATTGTTAATAACCATTATTAGTAAATGCAATTAATTTATTCAATAAATAATGATTATTAAAGCAACTCCTATGTGCTTGACAATGTATAGGCTCATTTACATAAAAATAATCTCTTTCATTCATCAATATTATTTTCATATTGTATATAAGGCAAGTGACTAATCCAAGATCATTTAATTACACACAGTGGAGGCAGAGGCTTAGCAGCCCTGATAATTGCAGGTTGTAGGGTCTTTCACTAGATTGTGGTTGGGCTGAAGATTATAGTTGACCCTGACCCTGTAATTTTTTATTTTTATTTTTTTAGACAGAATCTCACTCTGTCACCCAGGTTAGCGTGCCATGGCATCACCCTAGCTTACAGTAACCTCAAACTCCTGGGTTCAGGTGATCCTTCTGTCTTGACCTCTCAAGTAGCTGGGACTACAAGTGCTCACCACAAACATCCTGCTTATGTTTCTATGTTTAGTAGAAATGGGGTCTTGCTTTTGCTCAGGCTTTTCTTAATCTCCTGAGCTCAAGCAATCCTCTCTCTTCAGCCTCCCAGAGTGCTAGGATTACAGGCAAGAGCCACCGTGCCTGTCTTTGACTCTGGGACTTAATTAGTAAAATTAAACTTTATTAATTTATTGTTCTTAACTATAACATTGAAATTTGAAACTTGGCTATGCCATGTTCTTGTGCTCTTACTAGATGACTTTGGACACTTAACCTTTCTGTGATTTAGATTCCTCAAATATGAGTTGGGGTAGTGTTTACCTCAGTATTGTTCTGATGATCCCTTTAATTGGTACATGTACACTTAATATGAAGAGGGCTTACTGATAAGTGCATCAGGAATTAGGTATTATTGTTATTGCTAAATAAGAGCAACTTTGACAGATCTGTAGTGTGATTGAGAAGAAATTTCATGAGACTTTGTGACAGTTACATAATCCTCCCTACATACAATGCTTATACACATACTTGACAACAAATATAAGCTATTATTGTAGTACCCGAATGTGACTAACACCAGGTATTAATCTTATAATTAATACAAAATTAATCTGTCATGGTATTTGCTCTGGAGTTATTTTAGACCTCTGCACCATTCTGTCCACAGATGGAAGAATGTAAATTTAGGAATTTAGGATATTTCTTTTTTTGGTATCAAAACTGAGCTAAACAGTTTTATTAAACAAAATTCATCACACAAATTCTAATTTTAAAATGAGAGAGTATTACACATGTTAAATATAAGGAAAGGTAACATAATTCAGGAAGCAGTTTCTCCATGAACAAATGTAGCATGTAGAATGAAACTATTAGTATTTTTAAGGTCCATCCAAATTCAACTGCCTCTTTCCTGCTAATTCACATCTGATCAGCCTGCTTTTTTAATACATTAAATCATTATATTTCCAGAGTTTTCATGCCGTGGACACATTTGGTATGGATGAGTGATAGGGCGGAGAGGGACTTGGGTGACTGTCTTGAATTGTGTTTGCACAGACACAGCAAAGTGTTGTGTAGACTAAGAACAAGCTATTTAAATGTTTATGGAGAGGTAACACCCCTTAGAAACTTTCCTTGGTATGGATAGCATAAAACTAAATAAATCTGTATTTACTTTAAATTGGGAGTGTTCTTGTTTATAATTATAATATTTTATGATTTGTAATAATCTATAACTATTAATTTGTTACTAAAATGGAAAGAAGACTGGCAATAAAGGTTATAGAGAAATAGTGTTAACTGCAATAGTCTTGCAATAATATTTTAGGTAATACTGACAAGTGATTTAATCCCACTCACTTTAGTTTTCTGATTGTAAAATGATAGAAATGTACAGACAAATCTCTAAGGCCCATTCTACCCTATTCTTAAGTGTTTATATGTGTGTATATGTACATATATGCAATTTATACTACTCACTAATTAATTTTTCTTAACTAAAATTTTATTAGCAAATGGGCAATGTTATATTTACTAAAGAAGCTGATTAAATATAAAATATTAATATTCTTTAAAATTTTTTATTTGTGTATAATAGGTCTACATAGCTTAGGGGTACATGTGATACTTTAACATACTCATATAATTCATAAATATCAATCAGTGTGCTTGGGATATACATCACCTTAAATATTTTTTATTTATTTATGCAAGAAACACTCAAACTATTGTATTCTATTTGGCATGTGCAATAGATTACTGTAAACTGTAGTCAGTCATCTGCTATAACACTAGCTCATATTTCTTCTATCAGACTGTATATTTGTACCCGTTAATCACCTGTGCTATATTCCCCCCACCTTTTCTGGCCTCTGGTAACCACTAATCTTTTCTCTATCTCCATGAGAGCTACTTTATGAACTCCCATCAATGAGTGAGAACGTGTGAGATTTGTCTTTTTCTGCTTGCCTTATTTGACTTCACATAATGACCTCTAATTCCATGTTGCTGCAAATAACAAAAGTTCATTCTTTGTATGGCAGAATACTATTCCCCTCTCTACACATGTCACATTTTCTTTATCCATTCACACATCAGTGGGCAGTTAGGTCGATTCAGTACTTTGGCTATTGTGAATAGCATTGCAATAAACTTGGGAGTGTGGACTTTTTTTTATATATTGATTTTCTTTTGTCTGGATATATACTTTGTAGTAGAAATGCTGAATCAATGATTTGTTTTTAGTTTTCTGAGAACCCTCTCTACTGTTCTCCATAGTGGCTCTACTAATTTACCTTCCTACCATCAGTGTACGAGGGTTCCCCTTTCTCTACATTCTCACTAGCATTTCTTATTGGCTGTCTTTTGGACAAGAGCCATTACACTAGACTAAGATGATATGTCATTGTAGTTTTAATTTACATTTTTCTGATGGTTGGTTATGTTACACAATTTTTCATACACTTGGCTATTTGTACGTCTTTTTTTGAGAAATGTCAATTCAGATCTTTTGCCTTATTATATTATTATTTTTATTCTTTTGCTATTGAATTGGTTGAGCTCCTTATGTATTCCAAATATTTTTCTCACATTTTGGAAACATAACTGTCTCTCAGATTTTCTTCAGTCCTAAATAAAAGAACAGTACATTCTAGATGCATTATTATATTGGTTTAAAAAGAATTAATTTCTTCAAATTTGCCTTTTTGTATATAGTATATAATGTAGTAATCCTTAAATGGGATGTTTTCAATTATAGACCAAAGTTTAATCTTCATTTCCCTTTCATTGGAATTATTTTGCTATCTCCCATCTGTATAAGAGCCTATCAGAGATGGTTTATTTATAGGAATATATCTTTAGATTCTTGGACCATATGATTGAATAAAATGTGTTCATGACTGAAGAGATATTGCATATCCAAAGGAAATAACCACCTTTGTACATAGAACGTAAAAAGGGAACATGCGTTTTCAATTGTACATTTACTTTAACCTAAAAAAGCCGGTAGTACTTTGAAAACAATGGTAATACAATATCTTAGTTAATTATAGCTGACAAAAGAGCTTTTCTCTTTACTGTTGTATTCTTATAATCCACAGGAGTGTGGCAGTAATATTTAACTTGTCAGTCAAGATGTTTGACAAAATAATCATATTAATGAGTCTTAGGCAATAATCAAAGATGTGCCTGGCATACTTGTCTGCAAAATTTGCCAGACTCATTAAAAGTCAAAGTTACAACATATTAGCAATAATGAACATGTTGCTATAAACACGACAGCTTGGCCATTTCTAGTTGTAATTACCAGTGATAAACTTGCCTAAATATAATGCTACATAAGGAATACAACCAAGATTTTTAAAAGAAACATTAAAAGGAAATTTTGTGTTCAAAAATCTTACAATGGCAGGAAATGAATATATTTTTCACACATCAGTACATAACATGTAGAGATAAATAACATTCTGCGGTTATAACAAAGACTTGCTAAACATTTTGGATGAAAGAATAATTTATGGGCTTTAACATCTATTAACAAAGTCAGTATTAAAGTCTTTTTTTTTTTGCTTGCTGACTACTTCAAAAACTATTTGTATATTTTTAATGACACCAAATATCCCTTTGAATCTGTGAAATGTAAATCTTACAACCATCCCTTTAGTTCTTTATAGCCAGTTCTATTCTCACATAGTGCTTGCTGTATGAGAGCTGGTCCGTGCATTATGTCAGTGGAGTTCAAGGTTCATTCATTTATTTAACAGATATTGATTAAGTACAAGCTATTGGTCAGGCACTATAACTATATTAACATCCATGATATACAGTCTCTTTGCCTCTTGGAGCTCAGAGATAAGCAAATAGCACTGAATGCGGGGAAAGAGCTAACATTTTCTACTCACCTGTAACAATCCTTTTCAAACAGCATCTTCTTAAAGGAGACATACAGGACACACCAGAGCAGCTCAGTACCTCCTGTTATACCCAATGAAACTTAGTTTTCTATTTTTCATATTTATGTATGTGTATATATGCATATGGACACATAAACACACAGAAAATTTGAGTTATAATTAAATAACTAAGCTCTGTTTTCTAGCTAGAATGTAAGATATGAAAGAAAAGAAATTGTTTCTTTCAATATTCTACTGTATGTCCGGTGCCTAGAAATTAACAGAAAGTTAATAAGCATGGTTTTATATGATTCTATGAAAAAATTATGCAATTTGCGCAAACTAATTAGTATAGCCATAGCAGCTTTCTTGATTGATAGACTTTTTCTTTCAGCATTTTCAATCTATCACTTCTGCCTTCTGCCTTCCATGGTTTTTCTCTGTGAAAAAGCAGCCATAAATCTTACCCAGGATTTCTTGTATGTGATGAGTTACTTCTCTTTCGACGCTTTCTTGATCTTTTATTTTTTGTCTTTCAGCAGTGTGATTATGAGGTGTCTCGAGTGCTCTCTTTGAATTTCTCTATGTATCTTACATGGAGTTCACTGAGCTTCTCAGACATGTAGGTTAATGTTTTTTAATCAAATTTTAGGCAAGTATTTTCTCAACATTCTTTCTACAACTTCCCCTTCCTTTTTTTCTGACACTCCTATTATGCACGTGTACCCCTGATAGCATGTCACAGGTCTCTGAAGCTCTGTTCATTTTTCCTCCATCTTTTTTCTATTACTCAGAATAGGAAATATCAGTTGACCTATTCAAGTTCATGCCTGCTTGAATCTGCAGCTGAGACCCTTGTATGCATTTTTTATTTTAGTTATTGTACTTTTCAAATCCAGCATTACTACTCCTTTACTATTTAATGCATGTTTATCTCTTTAGTATCTCCATGTGGATAGCTATTGTTCCCATATTTTCTTTTCTTCAATTCATTGTTAGCATGTATTTAAAACAGCTGTTTTGGAGTCTTTGGTAATCCAACCTCTGGGCATCCTCGGGAATAGTTTCTTTTGACTATTCTCTCCACATCCTTTCTGTTTATGGGCTGTATTTTCTTATGTCTTTACATGTTTGAAAACTGAACATTTTAAATAATATCATTTAGAACCCATCCCCCATGATTTATTTTTCTTGTTCGCTGTTGTTGTTAATGCTTGTTTAGTGACTTTTCTGAAATAATGCTAAGCTGTATCATTTTTCCTGTGTCGCTACTGAAGGCGACTTCAGATTAACTCAGTGGACAGGTAATTACTGCACAGAACTTTCTTTAAATGCTTAGAAAGAATAATTTTCCCAGTTTTGGTTGAGAGGCATGGCCCAGGTATTCAATGCTCAGGCAGGCAGTTTACAACTCTGCCTGTTCACCTGCTTATACAAATCCTCCTGGTCAGCCTGAGGTAAGAGCCTGTGTTCTTTCAAGATATTTCCTAGGCGTGCATGTAGCTGAGCCTGTGTGTGCATGTCATCTTCTAGATTCCAAGACATATATCGGGATGTTTTACGATATTCTCTGGGCATCTCTTTCTCTATCTTAAAAAATAAAAGTTTATTAATCAGATTCTTTTGCTCCAACAGGTAGTGCTACCTCAGGCAGCTGTGATGATAAATAGTTATTACTTATTGTTTTTGACAATTTCCTGCAGAAAAAAGACTGTTGAAATTGATCCAACTCAGACTCAGGACCAATAAACCAAACCTGACTAGTGGTATTTTTCAAGGAAAAACCAGACAGATCAAATAATGATACTTATCTGGGAATGGTACTTTGGCAGAGCCCCATAATTGTGGGAATATTGGTTTTTAAGGTTACATTAACCTGTTTTTCTGATGTTTTGATGCTAAAGTTTTGCTGATTCTGCTGCCCCTTTCAGGGTAGCTGACTTCCCAGAGATAGCAGGTGACTTCCCTAAAAGTGTGCCTTTCATACATGACCCAACCAAGCCCGAGAATCTACCCAATTCCTGTCAGACTCTTATACTCCAGGCCAGTGAGTGAGGTATCAGACAGCTCCTGCAATCCAGAGCCTGCTACATTTCCTCAGATCACCCAATCCTAAGCCTGATTGCCTGCTCCACCCACTCTTCATCATGGTGACCACAATAAAGGCCCTTGCCACATGTGATCCTCCTGACTGACTCTCCAACTTCCCTATGAAACCCTATATGGAGTGGCATGTCCATTTCTTGGGAACTGTGAGTAACAAATTATTGTTATGATGGCAATCATCTCCCGATTTGTTAGCCTCCCCATAATTGAATAATAATAAAATCTGCATTTTAAAACAAAGGCCAAGAGGGAACTTGGAGAAAAGGAATGGGAATAGAGCAAGTTAATATTTTACAAAGTTCACTGCTATTACCAAGATTCAGCTGTTTATTTTAAGTAAATGTTCCTCAGATCATGGCAAGACTTTCATTAATTATCAGAGTTAAGAAAAATTGATTTTCAATTTTTCCCCATGTTCTTGTTGCTTTTTTGGAGAAGTGGCGTTTCAGGGGTTCTTAGTCCATATTCCTGCTGAAATCATCTCCTTGCTTTTGATTAAATGAACATTTTTAGTATTTCATGTTACTTTATATAAAGTACCTCAACCCCCAAATCTATTCTTTCCTTGATCTTCTATATATTTCCTTCTGGGTTGATATTAAGAGTGAGAACAAGTTAGTTTGCCACCATGCTGAAAGGAATCAGTAGTTCCCTCCCATGTATAAAATATGAAAATATGAAACTAATAGATAAACAACTACATAGTCACACAAGAGAAAAACACAATTGAGTGCAAATCAGGGAAAGGGGAGGATGGAAAGGGGAAAGAAAAGGGGTAACTGGTAAGCCCTCACCTAAGGTGCATGGTGTATATACCACAATTTATTAATCCATTAATCCATTAAGTGAGTTGATGGGCACTTGGGCTTCTTCCATGACTTAGCAATTATGAATTGGGCTGCAATAAACATTCTGGTGCAAATATCTTTGTTATAAAGTGATTTTTGGTCTTCTGAATATATACCTAGTACAGGAATTGCAGGGTCAAATGGCAGGTCTATTTTTAGACCCCTAAGTGATCTCTAAACTTCTTTCTAAAAGAAATGTATTAGAATGGGAGAAGATATTTGCAGGGTATAACTCTGACAAAGGTTTAATAACCAGAATCCACAGAGAACTCAAACGCATCAGCAAGAAAAATACAAGGGATCCCATCGCAGGCTGGGCAAGGGATTTGAAGAGAAACTTCTCTGAAGAAGACAGGCGCACGGCCTTCAGACATATGAAAAAATGCTCATCATCTTTAATCATCAGAGAAATGCAAATCAAAACTACTTTGAGATATCATCTAACTCCAATGAGACTAGCCTATATCACAAAATCTCAAGACCAGAGATGTTGGCGTGGATGCGGAGAAAAGGGAACACTTCTGCACTGCTGGTGGGAATGCAAATTAATACATTCCTTTTGGAGGGATATATGGAGAACACTCAGAGATCTAAAAATAGATCTGCCATTCAATCCTGTAATTCCTCTGCTGGGCATATACCCAGAAGACCAAAAATCACAACATAACAAAGATATTTGTACCAGAATGTTTATTGCAGCCCAATTCATAATTGCTAAGTCATGGAAAAAGCCGAAGTGCCCATCGATCCACGAATGGATTAATAAATTGTGGTATATGTATACCATGGAATACTATGCAGCCTTAAAGAAAGATGGAGACTTTACCTCTTTCATGTTTACATGGATGGAGCTGGAACATATTCTTCTTAGTAAAGTATCCCAAGAATGGAAGAAAAAATACCCAATGTACACAGCCCTACTATGAAACTAATTTGGGACTCTCACATGAAAGCTATAACCCAGCTACAACTTAACAATAGGGGGAAGTGGGAAAGGGGGGGTGGGTAGAGGGAGGGGAATCGGTGGGATCACACCTGTGGTGCATATTACAGGGGTATTTGCGAAACTTGGTAAATGTAGAATATAAATGTTTTGGCACAGTAACTGAGATAACGCCGGAAAGACTATGTTAACCACTGGGATAAAAATGTGTCAAATGGTTTATGAAGTGAGTGTATGATGCCCCATAATCATATCATTGTATACACTTATGATTTAATAAAAAAAAAAATAAATAAAAGAAATGTATTAGTTTGCATTCCCACCAGCTGTGCAGAAGCGTTCCCTTTTCTCCACATCCATGCCAACATCTATAGTTTTGGGACTTTGTGATGTGGGCTAATCTTACTCGAGTTAGATGATATCCCAAGGTGGTTATGATTTACATTTCTCTGATAATTAAGGATGATGAGCATTTTTTCATGTAACAGTAGGCCACGTGCCTATCTGAAAAAGTACCCGATATACTCAGCTTTACTATGAAACCAATATAAAATCACCCACACTTCTATATGAAAACTATAACCCAACTACAACCCAAGATGAAGGGGAAAGAGGAGGGGGAGGGGAAGGGTGGGAGGAGGATTTTGAAGGAGGGTAATTGGTTGGACCACACCTATGGTGCATTTTACAAGGGTACATGTCAAATCTACTAAGTGTAGAGTATAAACGTCTTAACATAATAATTAAGAAAGTGCAGTGAAGGCAATGTTAACTAGTTAGTTGTACTTCAAATTGTATATTAAAACAGCACATTGTACCCCATATGTGCATTATTGTACACAGCTATGATTTAATAATAAAATAAAATAAAAAGCAAGAAAAGGTTAGTATTTTAAGTCCTATTATAACGCTTTGAAGAAACAATAAGCGATAAGAAAAGTTAGAGGTAGAAGAGCAAAAAAAAATTGGGGGAAATTAATGTAATATGAAGTTCATTAAAGAAATGAGAAGTTAGCATAGGTTAGAGATACTAAAACAGTGTGTGTGTGTGTGTGTGTGTGACATATTAAAAAGAAAACTCATAAAAGTATCTATGTACATAATAAGTATTTTGATGTCCCTCCGAAGGTTATGTTGCAAGTATTCTGCATGGCCTGTGTTGTACACTGCTACAAACAGCTGGGAGGACAATTTATATCTGGGAGAATCCAGAATTAGGTGGTTCTGAATTATTTCAAGTTCATAAGTGTCTGTGACAAGGTCTAATCAGGAAACCGAAAGGACTGTAGTTTCTTTCAATTGATAAAATTTTATGTAAAGCATTTGTTTAATGGACAATGAAAAGTTAGGAAGCCAAACAGAGGATGATGAGGGAAAAATTAGTAATGTTAGAATTAGTAACAACAGGTAGAGTTTGGAGGATGTGGTTATGCCTAAGTGCAGAAGAGGCCCATGGAAACAGAAGTGTGTGTGGGAAATAGCTTTTTCAAAGATCCACCAAAAGCAGAGAAAGGAGAAGAAATATATCCCTTCTTCATTTCTTCCAACCTCTAATCTTCTGCCCAAGACGTTCATGGCCAGACTTTACCAGAAACAAGACAAAAGGGAGCCTAAAGAAACATAGTGGTTTTTATAGATAGAGCCCCGGGGGTAGTTAGAGATGCAGCTCAGAACAATTAACAGTTGATTAGTCAAATAAATAGGTAGTATTAGTTTCCACATGGATGAAATGCCAAGCCAGTTGCAATTGCAAGTACACAAAACTAAATATATGCACAGATAAAAATAAAAAGGATGAACTGTAGAAAATATACGGCATCCCTAATGAAGTTTACTAAAAATATATTTTCTTTTTTTTTTTTTTTTTTGTAGAGACAGAGTCTCACTTTATGGCCCTCGGTAGAGTGCCGTGGCCTCACACAGCTCACAGCAACATCCAACTCCTGGGCTTAAGCGATTCTCTTGCCTCAGCCTCCCGAGTAGCTGGGACTACAGGCGCCCGCCACAACGCCCGGCTATTTTTTTTTTGGTTGCAGTTTGGCCGGGGCCGGGTTTGAACCCGCCACCCTCGGTATATGGGGCTGGCGCCCTATGGACTGAGCCACAGGCGCCTCCCAAAAATATATTTTCTTAAATAGAAGAATATGTTTCAGATCTGGAATTGTCTGTTCTATTTAACACCGCCTCACTAGGACCCAGACCAGTATCTAGCACATAATAAGCACTGTCCAAGTATTTGTTAAACAAATAAATGGATAGAGATATTTTAGGGAATATTCAAAGCTATATTTCTAAGCTCAAGAGCATTTGAAAATGTATATTTGTGAGTTAGATACGAGGCCAATAGTGGAATACATAACTGTTTTCTTATATAAAAAATCATTGGCATTTTAGGTATCATTAGAATATTAGAAAGGAAACAAAAAATAAACACACACTTTTTAAAAAAATGAATTGAATAGTGTTACAATATAAAAATGTAATAATATTTATTTCTACTCTTGTCAATAAAATTATATCAAGCCATTGTGAACCAGGGTATGTTTTATATTGGATTAATATCACTGCCTTGTCCAGATGAGGTTCTACAGTTAAAAAAAAAAATTGTCACCTATATACTAAATTTTAAAAAGATGACAAGTATCAGTCTATACACTGCCAATTGGTTTGACCTTCATTTTGGATTTCTTGTCTGCCATTGTTGACAAATCAGGCTGGTTAACAGGCAATTTGAATTATTCTTACAGAAAGGTATATACATAGGGCCTGATGCATCCAATAAAACATCCTGTGATAGATAATTAAGAGATTCTTTTAAATCAAGAGTCAATCTTTTTCATTTATAAGTTCTTTGACCTTATCAAACTTCTGGCATATTGTAAGCACTAGATCAATGGTTATTGAATGAGTGTATGAATTGGTTAATTTTATATCACACACTACAGAATACAATGGGATGAGAAAATCTATCATATCTTCATGCATCTTCACAAATGAAGTTGGCAGAATGGTAAAATGTGAAACGTCATTATTTGAACTATGTTATATATTTATCATTATTGATTAATTTGCAGATTTGTATTACAAACTATCAGGTTCATTCCAGTGATACTATTTCATTTTATGCTGCCAATTTTATTGGTGAATTGATTTTATTTTTGACACAGTTCTCTGGCTATTTTGGCACTGTGTAAGTATAGGTCTTTTTTGCCAGCCAAGTTTCCTTTCTTTGCCAGGAAAGGCATGGGACCCCTCAGGGGGAAGAAATGGGAACAGCTGTCCTCCCCAGTGTTAGTGCCAACTTGAGTCCTTTTATGCCAACTCAGACCAGTGATACTCTGGGTAGCTCATGTACCAAATGGGAATTTTATTGGTCCCCTTATTAACACTTTTTAGGGAAAATGCATTATGTACATAGAATTTTCATTTTATTTTTTCTTAGTAATTTTCATAGAAGTTATCTGAAGATATACAGTAAGAGAAAGATTGTCTTCAGGGGAAAAAATGTGTTTTATTCTCTATTTCAGACTACTAGAGCTATTTCTACTCAGCAGTTTTCTCTTCTGAAGCTGAGCAGCAGCAAGGTGAGTAATTATTAGAAGCACAGCAAGTTCCTGGATGCAGCCAGTTTGGTGAAGAGCTTATTCTAAGATACGCGAATGCTTGAAGGGAGCAAAAAGGATTTCCAAAGCCAGCAGATACCTTCCAAGAGTTCAGGGCCCTAAAGTGACCCCAAAGGAACACAGTTTGTTGCTTATTACTCTCTTTGTGAAGGGCAATGTGGCCTGGTCTAGAATATATATTATAATAGTCATTTATTCAAAGGGAAGGTTATATATAAAAGCTCAGTTCCAGACACAATTAAAGCATTTTTTTCTACTATGCCAGAATATTAGCTTGAGCTAGAGCTAGAATCAGAACTTTGTCTCTTAATTATAGTTAAGGACAAAATTTATTTTAAAAAACATGCATGATTTATATAGAACTTTTCTCCCCTTTTCCTACCAATCATTTACGGATTCATTAAATTTTCTCTTTTCCTCATTTCCTGCCCCAAGTGGCCATCTATCAGCTATGCGTTGATAGAAAGGTAGCCTTAAAAGTAACGAGTTCACGAACTTAATTGTCATACCTTATTATCTACACATACTGAAAGATGCTTCATTCTTGTATTTTTAAGCTATTCATTATCAGTATTCTATTAGTCATGGTTATAGTAACAATAATATGCTTCATCTGATTCTTTAAATTTTGATTCTGGTGGATAAAAAACAAAATATAATTATTAAAAAAAAAAGCTAAGGTTTATGGAGGGAATGATTTGCTTCAGTGTACAGCATTGTATAAGAGGGCTGGAATATTAGGGCTGCTTAAGGTCCAAACCTTATTTGCCCTCAAGCATATAAGTTGCTAAAATCTTTCTTGAAGTTACCAATAAGAAACTAGACTACAAGGTGCATGATTCTTTCTGAGATGTAACTACTTGTGAGCAGAGTGATTTATTTACTTTATTCGTACTCTCCTTTCAGATCCTTTAGACACATGGGTGCTTATTCCTTTCCCAGGTCATGAGTATTAATTGCCATTTACACCTTAGAATTAGCAGGTAATTTTAGACTGTTAGTTTCTACATCACACCTGACCTTCAGGACATACAACAAATGCCTTTTGAAGCCATGGACGGCCTGGAAAAGATGAGAACTTTTTTTTCTTATAAATAAATTAAGAAAACAGTTTGATTGAGAAATAATATTACAAAGACTATGAAAAGATACAGAGATAAATATGATATTACATTTCCCTGATGTTATTAGTCTTTATTTCATAATTTCATTTTCTAATCTATTGCCTCACTGCCCTCTCCTGGGAAGAGGGCTGCAAAATCAAAAGAGTAATTTGTTTGCACTATAATGTTGAACTTTGGAAGTAAACCTTTAGGGAATAGACTGTCAGTGGAATAATGATGGTATATTCACTGGAATATAGAACATCGTACAGAGAAGTAAGAGAATATTACAAGCAAAAACATTAACTTTTGTATATAATTTATATTCTAAAATTATTCAACCCTGGAAAAGAAAAATGCAAAGAATATCCTGGAATTACTGTTCAGTGACACTGGTGTGTGTGTGTGTGTGTGTGTGTGTGTGTGTTCATTATGGGTGAGCATACTTCTACTAAAACCAATCATGGTGCTGAGATTCACTTAACTAACTACTGGATGTCAGTGTTGCTCCACTACTAAAAAATTATGAAATACCATCGATGAATCCAAAATTCTTCATTAAAAGTGTTAAAATTCTCTGTGTATTGAAAGGATAAAATAAAGATTCATTAAAATAACTCTTATCTAAGCTGCTTATTTTATTTCATTGTTTTTGGTCAATTAATAAAATTAGTTTAGTTTAATCTTTTCTAGGCTCAAAGTATTAATGTGAATTTCAAATATTTCCTGTTCTTATGTTTTAATTTACATATTGGAATATACTGAAATCAAGTGAGAAGAGAAGCATTACCTCTAAATAATTATCTATCTATTGCTACAAAATACAGCACAATTTTCTAAATTGTTTTTTTGGCAGGGATTACATTTGAAATGAATTTATTTAAAGAAAACTTCTGAAGTATGTCATGGTATTCTGGAACTCTTTTTCTGGAATGACCATAAAAATTATTGTACAAGGTCTGACAATTAAGTTCAAAAACTTGCCACTGGGCCCTTATGTTGACATCACTGTACAAACAGCTCAGTAAGGTTTCATAACCTTGGTATATCAGTGTCCCACAGTTGTGTACATATGAATGTGTTGTGGTGTCTTGCTGAGTGGTGTTTATTATTATTGCTGCATGTTTTTGTGTGCCATGGGATGACGATTCCGATGGTCATTCCAGAAAAAAGACATTTCAAAATTGCTTTGAAAAGACCAGGTGCTGGGGTTGGTGCATAGTGTCCCAAGAGGAGTACTTCAAAGGTGATTGTAATGATATTCAGCAATGAGGTATGTAGCACTTTTTCTAGGACAAGTTCTCAAACTTATCATCATATACATGTACATATGTGTGTGTTTGTATATATATGTGTATATACATATATATTTGACATGCATATGTTTTGCTTTTAAATATTAGTTTTTTATTGAATTAAAAAAATCTTTTACATATCTTGTCTACATCAGTGTTTCGCAACATTTTTATAATTTTCCATAAGAAGAAATTAGAGACACTAATAAGAGCTATTAAACTTTTTAAGGACATAATGTTCATTGGTAGCTTTGATTTCTGCAGGACCAAAACCACTGTAATATCTAAGTTGCTTCAACCCCCCAGCCCCAGGCGAATTTTCTCCCCTATAGAGTCACTATTGCCCCCATTGAAATTCCCTAATCTACCCTGTTCCTAATATTTCCATTGGTTCATATTCCTTATTCTTTTCTCACATTTTAAATTTTCTTTTTATTCAAAATAATTACAACACATTTACTTTTGATACTTTTGGTTTTTAAAGAAGAATGTAGTGTAATTGAAATAAAAAACTTGAAGGGATGTATTTATGATTGTTCAGTATTTATTTTACTGACTTTAATAGGCTATTTTCAAAATAAGTTTTGGGCTACCCATCTCATAGCTCCCAGAAAATAAAAACATTCTCACACAAACACACACACACACACACACACACATGCATACACAAACATAAACATTATACATTTTTAAAGTAAATCTTTTGCCACATTGCTCCTCTGCCTTCTAACTTCTTTTTTCCCCCCTTACATTGTGGGAGAGAGTGCACAGTCTAAAAGTCACACATAATAGATTCTTCTCGATGAATGTCATCGGAGATAATTTCCCCAGTTCTGCTGCCTCCATCTGTGTTCGTATTAGCATTTGTTTCCTTTTATAACACAAACCATTTCCAGAAAGGGAAATCTGTTATATTTGCAAACACATTACACTTGTAAATGAAATAAAAATCCTCCAGGATATCTGACTTCAAAGTGTCTAATGGCCAAACATAGGCATTAGATTATCAGTTATATCATAGGAAAAAAAAAAAAAGCTTCTCTGCTACATATACAAATGGTTTAAAAGTAGATGTATTTAAAAATTACAATTTACTTAATCTTGCTTCATATACCAAATAATTTCTTATAACCACCTTGAGGTAAAATTATGTAAGAATAAATAGTTCTTAACACTTTTCAAATAACTGGTGATAAAAATTTCTGTCTCCTCTCATTGGAGAATTTCCAACATTGAAAGGACTATGGATATTTTTAAGGAAAGAAGGCATTTAAAATTAAAAAGAGCTTATCCTTAATTTGGGACATAACGTTTAAAAAATATACACCCAGTGAGTGATCAGTAATTCTCTTTACTTAATTTAGGGCAGTTCATTCAAAAATACTTAGTATGCTTATACAATTACATGTATACCTGTGAAGCTGCCTAAGTAGCTTAAAACTGTTTCTTTTATCTGTTTGGGAACTACCATTGAAATAGTTAAGTAAATTATATGTGACAATCAGGTGGTAAAAAACATGGAAAATTTACAGGAACACCAGAAGACCAGGTCTTTCATTTTATACAGTTTTTTTTTTTTTTTAATTTAGGTTTGTGGAAAATGAAATGTTAAGACATTATTAGGAGACCGTTACCCCCAGTGTTCTTGTATTTCTGCACATCTTATGAGAAGGGACATTGCCCCCTTGTATTTCACTATTTTATCAAAGGTATTTGTAGAGAAAATGGCCTTGAAGAATGGAGATGGTGTCTCGTCCTGTGTGCACACAGCTCAATCTAATGGCAGGTTAGTTTCCTGTCCAACATAACAAAGACAATGTCTCCATCTGGAATGAAGGCCAGACAGGCTTACTGCTTGATTAGATCCCCTATCTAAGGGTGTAGCACCACGATAGTAGCGTCCCCGTCTCCTTCTACCTCATCCTGTAAGAACTGGATTTCAGAGATGGGCACAAAAGCTGAGGCACTGTTGCTGCTCTTGCGGTGAGTAATAAAGTCCTTTGTCTCTGACCTGGGAGTCTTTGTTTTCTGCCAGTCTTTATGTTCTTGGTAGTCACCTCCCTGTTCAAGTTGAAATGTTTTTCATGGAGGTACACAGCTTTTAGAATAGATAGGAGAATGTTCAAGTAACCCACACCACCTTGTGTGTCCAAAACTTGGTTTACCTCAAGCTCCATCATCTCTAAAATTTTCTTACATTCTATTTATAATTACATTGATCTTTCTTTTTATTTCCCACACTGAGGATGCATTTCCACATTTTCTCTGCCCAGAAGGCTCTGACAACTCTTCTTTGCATATGCAACACCTACTCATGCTTTAGTTTTTCAGGGAAGATTCTACTACTCTTCCAAAGAAACTTTAGTTCAATCTCAAGACATGAGCAGGTGTTTCTGTTATATTTTTGTACAACTCCTAATTTTTCTTCTCATTAATAACATTTTGAAAATTAAATGTATTTTGTGAAGATAGTTTTTAACATTGACTCCTTTATTCAACTTTAAGCTCTGAACAGGATGGTAATTGTCAAATAAGGTGCCCACCAAAATAATAATGACATACATAGAATCTCAATTGATATGTGGCAGATGAATAACATGACATTTATTGAGTATTTACTATGTGCCAGGAACTATTATAAGTAAAGGAGATACAGCAGTAAACAAATCATAATTTGCAGTGCCATGTCCTTTATACTTTTGTGGAAGAGGAAATATTATATAGTGATTACATCTTCTGGTTCTGAGACCACAGTGCCTGAATATAGTTTTAGTTCTGCCACTGATAGACTGAGAGACCGAGATTTTATTATCTTTAAGTCTGACACATAGTGAGATAGTATCAGTTTTATATGCATTTATGATGGGTAAGTGCTTTAGACATGATTGAGACAAGTAGGTGGCTCCTCTCCACAAAACAGTGAAGTAATCATTAAAAAACTAGCAAGAGACATGAGGCATTGCCCACCCTTTCCAGTATGTCTTCTTTGTCTTTAAAGTTCAATCAGATGAGGTTCTCTTTACTTAGGCTAAAATAATACAATTATAAAACTTGTCCCCTGCCTTCTGCTATCAAAAGTCCCCAAATGGCAGATATATAGTTATTCATTTCAAGAAATTCAACCTCTATAATTTAAAATTAAATCTAAAATTATAAATTATTAAATAAGTGGTAAATAAAAACTGATCAGCTCAGCGCCCATAGCTTAGTGGTTAGGGTGCTGGCCACAAGCCTTGGGGCTGGTGGGTTCAAACCCAGCTGTGGCCTGCTAAACAACTATGACAACAATAAAAAGAAAATAGCCAGGCATTGTGGTGAGCATCTGTAGTCTCAGCTTCTTGGGAGGTTGAGACAAAAGAATCAATTAAGCCCCAGAGTTTGAGCTGGTGTGAACTGTGACGCCATGGCACTCTACCCAGGGTGACATAGTGAGACTCTGTCTCAAAAATAAATAAATAAATAAATAAAATAAAACAAATTAAAAACTGATCTACCAATGAATACTGAGATGAAAAAGTAAATATCCACAAATTATTTTAGGCATTTATTGAAGGATATAGACAAGGGATACAAAGATGAATGAGTTTCCTGTCCCCAAATCTTTCCTTCCATCAAGAAAAGATCATTTTTTAAAATATTTCAGTGAAAAGTAAAACTAGATTTTCTATAAAAAGTGGAAAAGTACATAGTGCATGATAAAATTTTAGTTCTTCTTAGCATTTAGTAAAATGCCATATGTAGAGCAGTTAGAAAGTTTTGTACATAATAAATGCTCAGTAAACATAAGTCCCCTGATTTATTAAATATTTGTTGAGTGCCTATTATATTCCAGTAACTGTCTTAAGAACTGAATACAGCAAGGTGAAAAAAAGAGTCATGTCTTTAGGCTTCAGAAATGAATAAGGACACTCCTCATGGATGAAGAATTTACAAATTATTTGAGTCATACAAAACAAGAAGATGAAGAAGAAGGATGAGAAGGAGGAAAGGAAAAGGAGGAGAATGGAGAGGGGGAGGGAGAGGAGGAAAAGAAGGAGAAAGGAAGCAGGTGTAGAATGCTGGGAGAAGTTATAACATGAACTCATGTAACACATACTGGCTACAAATAAATGTTTGCTAAGCAAAGATTTAAAGAAGACTAAAATGAATGGTAGCAGGGAAACCAAATGTAGAGTTAATTAGGAATGAGGTAGTCTAAAGGGTCAAGTCTTGCTGAATAAAGTTTAAAATAAAATCATTAAGGAGGGCATTTTAATTAAAAGTTATTATTAAAAATCTATTTAACTGAGCACAGAATGTAAATGGTTTACTAAAGGTAGGTAATGAAAAAACCCATATGTGTTGGCTAAATTAGAATAGAAGCAAGTTTGTACTAGGAGTCAGGAACTTGGATTGTCCTCCTAGCTCCTTAACTAAATGGCAAATAAAAAAAAATAATTTTTGGAGGAAACCTATTTCAAGGTATTTTGTTCCATGGAACTGGAAAATCAGGACTCCTTCTGAAACTCTTGCCATTGATCTCCATATAAAAGATTTAAAGCAAAGGAAATGAAAGTAACAAAGAATTACTAAATGTGATTTCATGTATCCAGGAGGGTGGATTTAAACCACCATTTTAGGCTTTAGGTCAAAGTTGGCTTCTGTCTGTTTCAGCTTCTATCCATCTTAGCCCAAATCGAATATACTATAGGACCACAACCTTTCAATAATTTCTAAACCAAGAAAACAATTTTCCAATGTTTATGGAAACTTATTTGCTGTCAAAACTGATATAATGTAAATTTTCATAAGTTTTGGTAGAAAACAATGATCATGTATTAAATTAAGCATCACTGGTCAACCTCTATATCATTCACATTTATTATCTTTGTAAGGTGTAGGTTAGTCCTAACACCTTCGGATATGGTACATAACTCCTAAAATATATTTTAAAAAACTGAAACCTGAAAATTATTTTTTCATAAGGGTCTCCTCTGACCTGTGATGTTGACTTGAACTACATTAGTAACCCTCATAACAATGAGGCACAAAGACTATAACTGTATTTTTCTTTTAAAATACTGGGTTATGAATTAATGTAATATTCATACTATGTGTATAGGGGTGGAAGGAAGGGAAGATTGAGAGAAGAGCATTCCTTACAGAAATAGGTAACAACTTTTGCCCTTCAGAGGGAAAGAAATAAGAGTGGGAATTAATTTTATATGTCTATTTCAATTACTAACTTTGATCATGATCATTCACTTTACAAACCATCCTGTTCTGGAGGAGTGAGGAGATAAGTTCAAGGAAATGGCTTGAAATCTTTCCTTCTTTGGATGCTAACACTAAGTTAATATGTGGTTAAATAACCAAAGCTGATAGAGGTTATATTTCCTAATGTCCTAAAGAGAGAACTCTTTGAATGATTCTTGTGAAAATTTAATATCTTGCTAAATGCAAACACATGTTGAAAACAAAAAGCTATATATGTATCTGTGAACACCCTGATTCCCCATACAAGAATGCCCACAAAAGGTAATTAAATGGCATGTATGCAGAATAACATGCCAAGGACAGGTACCTCATGATGCCCTGCATGGGGCAAAGACCTATATCTATCATTCACTAGTATTTTTTTTTTCAATTATTCTTTGCCCTGTGGTATAAAGATATTGTCCAAGATGTCACAAAGGCTTCCAGATACCCATATGTGTAACAGTTCTAAAAGAAAAAAGAGGAAGCATTTATATTTATCGATTAGCAAAGGAAGTTAAGACTGTGAAGAAATTAGATGGCAATAAAAGTGTGAAGTGTCTTACAGAAGAGTATTCTGTTGGAATGACCACTCTGTAGGATCTGAAGAAACAGAATAAACTTTTGGAGTTCTGTGTTGAAAATGATAAACATAATTCAATGAAACATAGAAATAAATGACATAGAACTAAAAACAGACATCTCAACTGTGTCTTGACAGAGTAGACCTATCAGCATCCCGGTGAACACGTACCATCTAAAGGTATGCCGATGTTGAAACAAGCAAAGATCTGTCACAATAAACTGAAAATTGAAGAGATATGAAAGTAGTTAACAGGATGGTTGCAGAAATTTGTGAAAAACACAGCATTAAATGTTAAAGATTTGCAGTGATAAAGCACCTGCTGATCACAAAACAGTAGAGAAATTGACAAGTTTGCTAAGAGGTTTGCTGAGGAAAATCTGATGCTAGAATAAGTCTATTATACTGATGAAACATCATTATTTGGGCATTACTGCCTCATCAAGATACCAAGTACACCTGATGGGACAGGAAATGAGGATGCCAAGGACAGAATGTCATTGTCGGAATGTGCTAATGCAGCAAGCATGCCTAAGTGTAAACTTGTGATAGGCAATGACTTCAATCCACATTGTTCTCAAAAAGTGAATTTCTTACCATTCCTTCATTACACTAACAAAAAAGCATGAATTACCAGGAACAGCTTCTGGTTGGTTTCATAAACACCCTATTGGCTCATGCTCACTGCAGGGAAGCTGGACCAGATGACAAATGCAAGATTTTGACATTCCTTGGTAACGGTTCTGGTCATCTTCCAAATAGAATTCTCATCAAAAATTTGTTTACATCATATGCTTTTCCCTAAACATGAGTTTATTACCTCATCCCTGTGTCCAGAATATCTTTAAATCAATGCAGATAAAATACGAATAAAATAATTTCTTGAATAGCATGCTAGCAGCGGTGAATAGAGGCATGGGTGTGGAAGGCTCCAAAAAAAATTAACATGAAGAATTCTGTTGCAATACTTATAACATGGTGAAAAAAGACACAATTGTGCATCCCTGCACAAACTCTAGTCTAGGATCAGTGATAATAATAATGTGCCAACATGAAAGGATTCCATACGGAGAAAAGCTTTCTTGAATATGCAGTCCATCAGGAAGCTGTAAGGTGTGGAGGTTGAAGAATTTTTTAATATTGATAATGAGGCACCAGTAGTTTATTCCTGGACCAATGGTAAAATAACCAAAATGCCTCTGAATCAAGGGATGGTGATAATAGTCAAACTATAAAACAAAAATGAAAGAGCAGACTTTTTTTTTTTAAGTTGAAGTTGTTTTACTTTAGAAAAGATAAGGATAAGAAATAAGTTCATGGAGATACATATATATGTATATATATAAAGGATACATATGTATATACACACACACACACACATATATCTAAAACAAAATGAATACAATTAAATACACAAGACTAAGTACATGGGGATTCCTTTTATAGTTTTCCCAATGACTAAATCCAAACAACTTTTTAATTTTTTTGGATCAATTTTTTTTTTTTTTTTGAGATAGAGTCTCACTACATCACCCTCCATAGACTGCTGTGACATCACAGCTCATAGCAACCTCAAACTCTTGGGCTCAAGCAATTCTCTTGCCTCAGCCTCCCAAGTAGCTGGGACTACAGGTGCCCACCACAACGCCTGGCTATATTTTGTTGCAGTTGTCATTGTTGTTTAGCTGGCCTAGGCCGGTTCCAACCCACCAGCCTTGGTGTATATGGCTGGCACTGTAACCACTGTGCTACAGGCACCGAGCCTGGATCAATTTTTATTTGGGCTTCTTACAGTGTTACAGCCACTCTGTCTTCAGAATAATCACAACACAGGAAATGTTTGCCCTGAAAAGTCTGACTAGCTGAATCTTATTGCTTAAAATACACATATTCATAATAACTGACAGTGATGTACCTCACACAGGAATGTTTTAGCATTTGCAAATCGAAATCCAAACAACTTTAGCAATGGCTCAACAAATTAGGGGGAAATGCCCTAAAATGGACCAGGAGTATTGATATACAAGAAATTAGATGGAAAGGTCATATTCCAGCACTACATCTATGACAGGATATTATAAGGGAGTTAACATTGTCTGTCTTCATAACCAGAAATAACTATGAAAAACATTTACCTATATCTTCTAAGAAAATCTTAACATATTTAATAACTCAATATAAGACCAGATAGTGCACAGTGAATCTACTAAAGAATTACATTTATTTTGGAGACTACCAAAGAAGAATAATAGTTTTAAATACAAATTCTGTGCCAAACAAAATACTAAGTGCTTGTATTAATATCATATTTATAACAAAACTATAATTGCAATATCTCAAATCTTAATTTTATTGGTGACTAATAAAGATCAGAGTTGTTCAGAAATTTACTCAGAGTCAAAGAGCTAATAACTGATGAAGTGAGGATTCAAAAATATGCCTTAATAATTCTTGTACTTATGCAATTATCACATACCATCTGTTGTGGGGTTGATACTAGTTACTGTGATCAGTCTTTAATGAGGCAATGTTGTGATTAAGGCTTATGATCTTGAGTCAGCTTGTCTAGTTTAAATCCTGGATCTGCTGCTACTTGGGATGTGATCTTGGGAAAATTCCTTAACTTTCTTAAGGGTTGTAATTTTTGTCCACATAATATAAATATTAATAATATTGCTCAGTATAGTCATCTGTGTCCTAGACTGTGTTCCAAGGAAGAAAAGAAGCAGCAGAGAGAAAAGTGGGTTGTTTCAAGGATTAACTGCAATGATGCATCTTATTAAAAATTTAAAAGACAAGAAACTCCATAATGCCATTTAGTAGTCGGAGGAAAAGATTAGTTTCATTGTGAATGCTATCAACTGCTACAGTGTTCCAAGTTTCTAGAACATTGCTAAGGAAGAGGATATGGAGAAGAAGGTCAAGAGAGACAAGGTAGAAATCCAGAGACACCTATTGTTATTTAAGTGGAAAAAGGAAAGAAGGGCCAGAGAATCAGCAATTACAGAGGGGCTTTCTCATGGAAGTCGAAGGAAGTTGAGCAGGAGTTAAAATAATACATACGTTAGTGAGCCAAGGAAGAAACCAAGTCCAATGTGACATTGGGGTACCTGAGATATAAATGTGTTTGTGTAAGGGTGACCTAGTCTGACATAGGAGAATTTACAGTGATATCTGAAGCCTTCTTATTTATTTTGAATGATGTTTATTCTTGTGTGATTTACATATTTTCATAAGAGCAGAATGCTAATAGCATGGAAAAATATATGACAGCAGTGGCTCATAATCATGTTGGCAGCATGATTAAATCTGGTTATTGCTTATTTGATTTAAATGATAGATTTTAAAAAAGTTGTCAGTATTTGTCAATGGTGATGAATGACATTACTTAACACCACCTAACCCTTGATGCTTTCAGCATCATGAGATTATTTTTTCTTTAGTTTCTTATGGTTTTCATCTTGTTTCTTCTTTAGAATTATTACGTTTATAACAACTCCATTTGGAATCTTTTCTCCTCCTATAACCTATTCATCCTTTTATTCTTTGAAGCTCAATTCAAGTGTCTCTACCTCAAAAAAGTACTTTATGATATATGAGATCTTTTTCCTCTATACACATTATGAAAGGTCTATACACATTAGGTCTTTTTCCTCATATACACTAACTGTGTTCTATAAAATTTTCGTAGCATGGACCAATTGTAATTAAAATTAAAAACTTATAATTTATACCAACTAGAATACATAATTCCCAAGTATAGACATAATGTATGCCTTACTCATCATTTAATCTCCAGTTCCTTGCATGTGTTTAAATCAGTAGAAAAACAAAGATAGAAATTCCCATGGACTGGAGACATTTTTTCATCATACTTGCCTCTCTAAAATATGGCATAATGTCAGTGGCTATTACATGATTGTTGAATTTATCCGTAAATTCATTCATCCCAGTTCTCACATTTTTAACATTTCATGGTTATAAACAGTAACGTTTGGTGGGTAGTTCTTTGCTAGACACTGTATGTTAAATCTGGCTGAGCAGAAAAACATAAAGCCACATGTGGTACATAATAAATGATCAAAATTTTAAAAAATAAAGCAAATAAGTAAATTTAATAACTTATGAGGTTATAATCTCCTAGTTATTTCTGTTTGAGCATGATACACTTTTCCAAAGAAGCTATCAAAGTATCTCTATAGGTGAGTATGCTAACATATAGACACATGCTGGTCTTGAATCTCAGCCTGGAGTCAGGTCAGGAAAACCAGCTGTGATAAATTGTAAAGTAAGTATGTACAATTTGACAAGCCAGGGAAGGATTTGCTTGTTGGAGTGTTCCAAATCTTTTGTTCTTAGTTTTGTCCCTCACATGTTCAAAGACAGCCAAACAGCATGCCAGCGCAGGCATAGGAAGCGTAGCAACCACAGAGTCCTGTCTGTATTTGTTCACTTTGTGGGCGCATTATTCACAACATTACTGTTCTGATCCATTTGCATCACATTGTTCACTCTCCTATTTTTGAATACTGTTTTCTACCCTTGTAGTCACACCTACCTACTTTATCTCTTCCCACATCAGTAAGGTAATACAATGCATAGTGAGGTAGACAACCGACTATATTTACACAGAGATAGTGAAAGACTTGAGTCAGCTCTTCTGGGACAAGAATACAAATGGAGAGTTGAGTGGAGGGTCTTTCTAGGGACACTTGTAAAAGCCAACAGTCACAAAAAATGTTTCAATTCACGAATGCATCCTAAAAACCCTGGATTCCTCTCATAATTGCTAGTAGCTGCAGATCAATATGTGAATAACAGGAAAATAATTCATGACAGTTTACACTTACATTCTTGATGCTATAAAAAATAGGTCATCTATTTCTATGATTCTAATTTCAGCAGGACATTATTTTAAATTATAAAAACGCACAGCAATAGAACTGTTTTATGAATCCTCTAGCATCTGGCTCTTCCCCAAGACTCATGATGTTTCCAAGCATTTGATGAATAGAGAAAACCAGAATTCTTACCTCATTAATAAAACTTAGCTTTATGGAAAGCTCTTCATTGCCTTGATAAATTGCCACCAGAGAAGGCAAAGATCTTTTGGGCCCTGTGGTGTCAGCTTTTCTTTTTCACACATGTGCATTTACTAGTGCGCATTGAAGAAATTATTTCAATAGGATCCATTGTCTTTTAGCGACATTAGTCTTTACCCTGATTTTCATGCTTGCAATGGAAAGAAATTATGATGCTCTTGGTGCCAGTTCCTATGTCCCAAGTGTTGCTATATTTATTTTATAAAGAATAAGATTATGGGAGTTCTTCCAAGGGGCAATGTAATGCTTTGGTATGTAATGGTAATGTAATGGTTTGAACAATTAAAGATCACAGCCAACAGTGGATAAGAGAAAGAAAGAAATGTGAAGTTATCTGATAATATAGACTATTGCAAAATGATTTAGCTGCCAATGCCTGCTTGTCACTTAACTTTTTTTAACTGACCTTGTTTTCCACTATGTTATTTAAGTTGGCTTTCCAAAGGAATTTTCTAAATTTAAACATTAACTTAATATATTTGTCCTTTAGCAATAACACCATAGCTACATAAGTAAGTAGTAAATAGTTACCAAACTAAATGTGATCAATACTGTGTGTTTAGAAAACAAGACCACAAGACTAGGCATGGTGGTTCATGCTTATAATCCTAGTACTTTGGGAGATCAAGGTAGGAGGATTGCTTAAGGGCAGGGGATTAAAACCAGCCTGAGCAACACAGTAAGACCTATCTTAACAAAAGTAATAAAAAAAAAATTAACTAGGCTTAGTGGCCTGCACCTGTAGTCCCAGCTCCCAGCTACCTGGGAGGCTGAGGCAGAAGGATCACTTGAGCCCAGGAGTTCGAGGTTGCAGTGAGCTAGAATAGTGCCATTGCACTCAGCCTGGGGTACAAAAAATAAATAAATACATAGACCCCCACAAATGTTGCCTTCTGGGAGCTTATAATCTTATAAGATTATAAATCAGAATAGGAAATATAAGTGCAAAACGCAATTAATTAAAGTGGAGCACATCACCAAGGTCCTGGTCAGTGGAAAAAAATAAAAAGTTGACCCTTGAGCTGGGCTTGGTGAGATGAAGAATAACCCTGAACTTTGAGAACATTTGCATGCATTTTTAAGACAAATAGCCAGATCTCAATGATATTTCCTGTGTACAGTTGCCACTTGAGGTCTTGCTCTTGCCCTAGTCCCCAGCTGAAGAAATTTGCTGTCTTTAGCTGAAGAAATTTGCTATCTTTTTCTCTTGGTAGATTAGAAATTCATTGGTGGAAAATCATAGAAAAAAGAGGCATGGTAATTCAGAAACTGTGGCATAATTAGTATCAGGATGGATATTTTAGCTAAATTATGGATAGTTATCGTTATTAAAGAAAAGAAGTGAAAATTGGTCAAAATCCTGAGAAAACTTGTCATCTAAACCAGGAGGTTTGGATGTGATTCTTGAAACAACACATACACATCTTTAAATTTTCTAATAAATACATCACCATTGCAATTTTCATCTAAATGTTGGTGCAATATCAGGCTTCATTTTGAAAATCTTGGTTTCTACTTGCAACACCATTTTAGATAACAAAACACACTAAGAAGTATATCTTAAACTCCTACCTACACACTTCCTTACAGGCTCATGATAACCTGTGCATCACACTCCTCAGCTTGCTACCTGTATATCCTACTTCATATGTAAGCTCTTCATGAAAATCAACCTTTCCAAAACTGGGCAGTGCCTGTGGCTCAACAGAGTAGGGTACTGGCCCCATATGCCGGAGGTGGCAGGTTCAAACCCAGCCCTGACCAAAAACTACAAAAAAAAAATATATATATATATCCAAAACCAAAGATATTATTTCTCACACACATGCTTCTTTTACAAGATCCATTTTTGTTGTTGTTGTTATTAATAGCTATAGAGTCATCCAAATTGGACAAATATTTCATACTGTTTCACTCTATCCCATGCCATTATTTTTCTTTTAATCCATATCTTACAATTTATTTTAGTTCAATTAAAACAATATTTATTGTACTGGCACACTGTGCCAGAAAAGCAAAAGAACTTACGGTCTGTTTTATAAGAAGTAACAGATATGATAATGAGTAGGAACCAGGAAGGAAAGGCTTTTTAGGGTATGTATAGCAAGGCTGTGAACTAGGGAGTGTCTGCTGTCCTCCACACCCACCCTCATTTGATAATATAATTTTTATTTTATCAGAAAATAGAAAAAAATGGGGCTTCCTAAGTTTTTAGGAAGCTCAGGGAAGCAGATTAATAATCTCAATATTTTGGATGATAGAAATACCTTGCCAGTACATCATGGGTGTGTACCGATAAAAAGACTGTAAGTAAATATAGCTTATGGGATACCATCTCAAAAATAGCAGATAAATCCATCTGCTATTTGATGGATTTATTTGCTTATATTTGCTGATTGGCTGCTTCTTCCCCACACTAAAATGTGGCTTCCATAGTATTTTCTAAAATATGGTTTTTCCAACACTTTAAAGTATTCCTGATACATAGTTCTTGATAGAACCTTGTTACAGGAACAAATTGCTGAAATGCTTCCTTGAGAAATGATATTTAAAATAACAGCTGAAAAGGAATAAATGTTAACCAAAAGAAATGAGCATGGTGTGAGTGACTATTCCTGGAAATAAGAATACTATCTATGAAGGTTCAGAAGTGGGAAAAGCATAATGTATTTCAGGAATAGAATAAAATCCTTATGTCTGGAGTATAAACAAGAGTGACAGGTGATTAGCTAACAGGTCATAGAGAGCACTGTAAACCATGTAAAAGATTTAGGGCCTTATTAAATAGTTAGTGGGAAACCATGAAAGGAAATAGCATGATCAAATCCTACTTAAAATTATCTCTGTGCGTGAATCAGTGTGAAGAATGGGACTAGGGGAGAGCAAGGATTAGTGAAGGAAGAGAAAGGGTTCAGCCATGGTTTCTTGACAATGGTCATAGCAATGACAATGGAGATAATCAAACAGTTTCAACAGTTAATTTAGAAATAAAAAGGAGAAAACATTTTAATGATTTGGAGTTGATGTGAAAAAGTAAGGAAGAAAATATTTGAGCAGCTGCATGTAAGTTGGTGTCATCAGCTAAAGTACAGACATTTTCAGGCTAAATCGCTGTAGGACAGGAAAGCAGTCAAGCAGTGAGATGGATACAATGCTCAAGGTAGGGGAACTGGGCTAAATATTTGTAGTTTACAGTCAGCAGCATTTAGAAAATAATGTTCTAAGAATGATCAAGTTTGGTTAAGAGTGGTATAGAAAATGTGAAGATAAGAAAGCCGACATGGGACCCTAAAGAAAAATGGTATTTAGGAGATAGGCAGATATAAGTACACGGATAAATATAGCTTATGGGATACCATCTCAAAGTAGATGTAGAAAAATGGACTCTATTATAAAGTGGAGTTGGAATAGCTGAATAGACATATGAACAAAAGAATGAGCTGAAACTAGGGATCACAACAAACACCAGAATAAATTCCAAATACATCAAAGATCTACATATACCAAAAAAAAAAAATATATATATATATATATATATGAGTAACTAATCTAAATGTAATTAATGCTTAAAAAAGTACTGGATGGCAAATTTTCAGATTAAAAGAACACATTCCACTCCATTAAATGGGAAAAACAATAATACAATCAACCCATCTAAAACTTTCAACCAATTTCCCCAAATGTCAATAAATACTCTAAAATAGCAATAACCAATGACTGATGCATAACAAACACCATTTAAACATCAATTATCTAATAATTTACCACTTAATGGACTCAATAGTTCGTATGTTTGTTTTTATTATGCAGTGATATTCTATGATATTCAATACAAATGGTTGCTTTGTTTCTACACTGCAATGCAAATAAGCTATACTATAAATAACCCCAGTAAATATTTTGTTACAAATGCATACAAATTACTAATAACATTTAGCAAAATAAACAAAAAGACAATTTTAAAACCATGGTTGTTTGCCACTAAAAAAAAAATGCTTGAATGAGATTTCATAGAAAGAAAAGACATCATGTCAGAACGCAGTTTGGTGGGTAAAGGTTAATGAGAGGTAGAATATATACACGTTTCTGGCAGGAGATGTGATGCCACGGGACAAAAGCCAACACATGACTGCAGGGCATCCTATTATCTCTAACCAATTTTCATGACTTACTTTAATGTTTTTACTATGGCACATATGTAAACTCAGTATGGTGAATTTTTAATTCATATGGTTATGGGAAACATAAAGACTGTCAGATGTGAATACATAAAATATTAAAAAACTGCTACATGACAAATAAATCCATAAAGAAAGTAAAAATTAAAATAAATATCACAAAGTGTTAGTATCTTTAATAAAGAAAAAGCTTTCTAGTAATTGATAAGAATAAGATTTAAAAAAAATTACAGGAAAGATATATAGAGGGTGAGTCAAGATGGTTGACTAAAGACATTGGTCACCAGACTATTTCAGAAAGAAGGAAAAATTTTACTTAAAAAAAAAAAAAAAAGAAAAAAGAAATAGCTCGGGTGTAATTCAGAAGAAGTGCCAGAACCTACCAAAGATTCCATGGAAGAAGTTGCAGAACAGAACAAGAAAGAGCAAGATGCAAGCAGAGGTCAATCCCCCAAGAAGCTTGGAGTCTTGAGGAAAAGATAGCTGAAAATTTTCTTCCTTCACATTTCTGGTAGTAAATAGGCTCCAGAGCTGCTGGAGAGCTTTTCTCCCCTCCTGAGCCCTAAAGTTACCGTGACCAGTGTGAACTGGGAGCTTCCTAAAAACAAGAAATTCCATGTTGCCAGCCCCCTCATCCCCCAGGATTATTCTTTATTACCACAGACCTGATCCAAGATGGTGGGCGCCATTTTCCTCTGCCCACTGTGTTCCTTTTCCTTACCATGGAGCTTCAGCCCTTTGGTTTGGGTCATTGGTCCCTATCAAAATACCACTGTCATATTTCACAAATCTAAAATGTTATTCCTATGCTTCATTTGAAATAAATAAATAAAGAGCCCAGACTGACAAAGCAATCTTAAAAAAAAAAAAAAAAAATTCTGGAGACATTATATTCCCTGACTTCAAATTATACTACCAAAACAACATAACGGTACAATAAAGGTAGAGACATAGACCAAGAAAACAGTATAGGCAACTTAGAAATAAAATCATCTACCTACAACCAACTGATCTTCAAACAAAGCAGATAAGAACATAAACAGGGAAAGGAAACCCTATTCAGTAAACGGCACTGGGAAAATTGGATAGACACATACAGAAGAATAAAACACGATTCCCATCTCTCACCATACACAAAAATTCATTGAAGATCAATTAAAGACTTAAAAATATAAGCCATGAAATCATAAAAAATTCTAGAAAGCAATTTAGGAAAACCATTTTTAGACATCAATCTATGGAAAGAATTTATGTTTAAGACCTCAAAGGGAAATACAGCAAAACCAAAAATAAATAAATGGGACTTAATTAAATTAAACAGCTTCTGCATAACAAATAAAATTAAACAGCTTCTACATAGCAAATAAAATAAACAGAAAGCCTATAGAATGGGAGAAAATATTCACAAACATTATATGTCTGACAAAGGACTGATATCCAAAATCGATAAGGAATTCAACAAAATCTGCAAGAAAAAAACAACTGTACCCATCAGAAAGTAGGCAAAGACAGGAATAGATGTTTTTTTGAAAGAATATAGGGAAAAATGATCAACAAACATGAAAAAGTGCTCAACATCACTGATCTTCAGAGAGATGCAAGTTAAAACCACAATGAGATATCACCTTACTCCTATTGGAATGGCTATTATTAAAATGACAAAAAATAATAGATGCTGGCATGGATGCAGAGAAAAAAAAACACTTATATACTGTTGGTAAGACTAAATTAGTACAACCTCTATGGAAAACAGTAAGGAAATTCCTCAAAGAAATAATTATAGACCTGCAATGTCATCCAGCAACCCTTCTACTGGGTATCTACCCAAAAGTAACGAAGGCATTTTATCAATAATACACTTGCACACAAATGTTTATTACAATTCACAATTGCAAAAATGTGGAATCGAAGTGCCCTTCAATTTGTGAGAGGATAAGGAAACTGTGGAATATAGTATATACCATGGAGTACTACTCAGCCATAAAAATGAATAAAATAATGTCATTTGCTGCAATGTACCTGGAGACTCATGTCCTAAGTGAAGTATCTCAGGAATGGAAAAACAAACATCATATGATCTCACTAATAAGGGAGCTAACAGATGAGTACAAATGGCACAGAGTTCTATAAAAGGACATGAGAAAACAAGAAGGAGGAGGATGGCAGGGTAGGGAGAGACGAAACTTACCTTTTCAGAGATAATGACACAATCCAATGACGGCCTCACCAAAAGCCCTGACATCCATATTACATAAGACATCCACGTAATAAATACACTTGTACCTCCTTAATTACTACTTTGAAATAGAAAATAAGTAAAATTTAAATAAAATTTAATTCTGAATTTACAAATGGAGAAGAAAGATATTTAAGGAATCTTTCGATGCATGAAAAGATGCTCAACATGCTTCCCTTATTCAAGAAATGCAAATGAAAACTAAATTGAGATAACATTTCTCGCACATACCAAATTAACTAAAAAAGCACATATTTGTTAGCAAAGCTGTGAGAACACTCTTTCATACAGTGTTGTTTTTGTAAGAAGGAAGATGCTGTCAAACTTCATGGAAGAGGATTTGAGTATCTATCAGAATTACAAACATACAGACCCTTTGACACAGCAATCCTAATTTTAGGAATCACATATATCCAAAGAAATATAAAATTATATATATGCAAGATTACTTATTGTGGGACTTTTTCTCATAGCAAAATGTTACAAACTGCTCACATATCCATCAGAGGAGACTGGTTGATTTATGTAGCTGCATACAGGCTATTACTATGCAATCTTAAAAAATAATGCACTAATGTAAAGAAAACTTCAATATATATTGCTAACTAAAAAAAAGCAAGGTAAAAAATAATGTGTCTAATGCACTCTACTTTGGAAAAAATTCATGGAAAAACCAACATGTACACATATATACATATATAAAGATAATCAATAATTTAATAAAATAAGGGGAAAATGTATAGAAGAGGACAGTAACCTAAACCTTACTAAAAATTTTTAATTTTTAATCATATACCATATATAATATCCTTAATGTCTATAAATCACATTAGTGAAAAAAAACAAATACATCTGATTATATATCAAATCAGTAATGAAATCACAAAAAAGATCTATTTCAACAGCCTTAGAGTAAAATATATTAAATGCATATAGTAGAATGCATTCTAACTAAATTGTGTAACTACAAATGCCTATATTCCAAATTTATTTTATGAAGCTAAGTAAATAAAAATAGGTAAAATTATAAAATCAAACGTATTAAATGATCCCACGATGTTAAAATTGACTTTGAAATCTTCCTTACATGCCAGCTCCTTTGGAAGGGCCGTGGCACTGCTGCCCTGGCTCTGACCCTGGGGTCCCCCGTGTGAGTCTGCCTCTCATTCTTCCTAGGGGCCAGCTGGCTAGGAGGGATGCCCGTGCTGCCAGAAGTCACACTGGCCACACTGTGTGGTCTCTGTCCTCTGGCTGCCCAAGAGAGAGAAAGATATTCAAAGTATGTATGATTACTAGAAGAGACTGAAAGCCAATTTCCTACAAGAAAAGGGTTAAGTCTTACGAGAAAGGTTGTCACAATGGTTAAGGAAGGGACCATAGATTCAAATACCAGCAAATGCATTGGTTTAGTAAGAAGAGCATATGAGCTCCTTTTTGATGGCTTCTTACTTCTGTAAGAAGTAAGAATTGAAGTCGTACAATAACAATATGAGGGATGGGGTTCTTTTCAAGAACCTGAAGAAGGTTAAAATAACTACACTGAAGACCAGAATGTATACTAATCAAGAACTCATAGGAACTATCTTATTATTTAAAACAATATTGAGGGAATAGTTGGGGTTCACGGAGATATACTTGTATAACTTTAGCCAATTCCATGATGTTCTAAATTAGTTTACAAAAGATTTAATTGAAGCATCTACAAAAAAGTGTGTTGGCTTCATCCAAAAATTTTATCAGTCATGTGTTTTGGACAGAAAAGAGAACAAGGTATTTGAAGATACTGACAAGTGGTATGTCATAAAATTCAAAGCAAAGAGAAAGCTCATGAAGCTTTAAGGATGCTTTTAATAAGAAAAAGGTAGAGGGTAAATTTGAGTACTTTGAGTGATTTAATGAGACTGAAGGGCAAGTTAAGTAGAAGTAATTTATTATGCACGCTGGAGGCTGAGTGATTGTTGTAATAGGTCTGATTTTAAGTTTAATACACTGGGAATTGAATTTCTCTATTCTTTTAAAAATATTTCAACTTCTTTTGTTTTATCTGCATTCCTACTTCCTTTTCTCCACAGAAATTATTCCTGGCTTGGATAGTTGCCTCCTAATTGGATTGTCCCTGTTTTGATTTGCTTTTCAATTCTCAATCCATTCTTCCAGGAAGATTATTTTAAAATGCAAATTTGGTCAATTTCCATCCCTTATAAAAATTATTAACATTCTACCTTTTATTGAAATCTTTAGCAGATTTTTGCAAATTCTGAAATAGAATTCTAACTCTTTGTTTTAACCATTAAGGGTTTTTCTCTGCTGGCCAATAGCTATTGATAGGCTGATACTGAGTTCCGCCTTACATCCATTTTTCTGAGGCCAAGCTGAATTATTTGTAGTTCCTGTGATAAATCAGATCTCTGTGATTGATGCATTTGTGGCTCCGCCAGGGGAATGCTTTTGTCTGGAATATTCTTTACTCCTTATACAACTAGCCAATTCCTACAATTTCTTCAGAAGTAACCTTACAAATTACTCCCTTGGGAAGCCATTCCTGGGCTTCCCATCTGATTTACATGTTTCATAGTGAGGTCAGCCACTTTTTCCTTTGTTCCCCTCACTAAAGAGGCTGGAAAAGTTAAATATCCACTTTTCCAGCTAGCCAGGGGTTCTACCTGTGATATCCATGAATAAAATATGTGGACAATTTCCTGGGATGGCTAAGAAAGTTTTGTTTTCTAACTTCCACTGGTTCTTTATTCATCCTGCTTGGAGGGGAAAGAATAGTTTGCAGAGCTTCCATACTTTTGCTACAGTGAGGGAAAGAACAGAAAAATGCCAGATTCTGATTCTGACATTACTGAATCACGAAATCTACACTAACATTCGCTCACAATCACAATTCTTGATATATGAAAGTAAAGATTCTAATTATCATAATGTAGCTAGAATCTCTCTCTGCCAACTGCATGGTCTCAGAGATTTGAAGAATGAAACCACGGACCACGCCAGTAAGTGAAAGGACAGATTTTACTGATGAGCTAGATAAGGGGTGAAGTGAAGTGGGGATGGAATGAAGTGGGGACGGAGAGGTTAATCCATGCAGGCCTCTGTCTGGGGGTTTATATACAGCTTTTCCTATCCTGTGGGCAGGGGCTTGGGGGGATGGAATGTATGTCAAGAATATGTCATAACCCTTTGGTGACAGAGGTCTATGGGCAGAAGTTAATTTCAAAACTGCCCCTGTGTAGGATTATGGTCCCTCCTGAGATGCTGCCTCTTATTCAGGTGTATTCCCTGCTCTGGGGAGGCAGTTCAGTGCGATAGTGATCAGGCTGGTTTCTATGAGCCTGCTTGTGCCTAGGGATGGAGTCTGTGTTAAGACTGATCTCTGAGCCCACCCAGGCCTAGAAAATAAGGGGGTCCCTGTCCAGCCCCAAGATGGAGACCTGTGTCAAGAATAAGATCATTTTTCTGTTGCTTATGGCTAAAACATTCATTGCTCTCTTGCATTCCATGCAATACGTCAAGTTTGCATAAACTATTGTTTGTTCCTAGACATCAGCTTCTTAAGAGATAACATTTTTGTGACTAGTGCTGAGTGAACACTTAATAATGGCTTTGAATGAATAAATGAACAGCTTCTAATTTTTATACATGATCTATAGTATTCTGGGGTTTTGTTGTTTTTTTTTTGTTTGTTTGTTTGTTTGTTTTTAGGCAGAGTCTCATTTTGTCACCCTGGGCAGACTGCTATGGCATGATAGCTCACAGCAACCTCCAACTCTTGGGCTTAAGTGATTCTCTTGCCTTGGCCTCCCGAGTAGCTGGGACTACAGGTCCCCACCACAATGCCTGGCTATTTTTAGAGATGGGGTCTCATTCCTGCTCAGAATGGTTTCCAACCTGTGAGCTCAGGCAATCCACCTGCCTCAGCCTCCCAGACAGCTGGGATTATAGGCGTGAGCCACCACGCCTGGCCTGATCTATAGAATTTATAGTATTCTTTGAATAAACTGAATTACATTATTTTAACCTTAAATATCCTTAAACTATTTTTTCTTTGATGAAAAAATAAGGTAATTTTGAATAAAATATAACCTGATTCTACTTCCAAAACTGGATTTTCGTATAAACATACATGTAGATTTACTTTTTTGCCAATGCACTGAAGAAATACTTTTAAAATGCTGACCTGTTACCTTTCTACTTGTATTTATAAATTATTTCCTTTTTAAAAAAAGAGAATAAATCCTGAGAACCATTTATATGATGACACATAGAGGTGGGGTTTATACTAATACACTAAGATCTGAAAATTTTAGCATAATATATACCTAAAGTATGAATAAAACTAGTTTAAAAACTATTTTCAACTAGAAAAATGTATCCAATACCCCGCTAGTAAAAGAACATAAATTGCATTTGCTGTAGGTGATCCAAAGCAAAATAATGGTGCTAAAAATAAACTTTAAAACAACACTGAATCTACTGCTTAGTAAATTCAGAAGTGAGGATGATTGATGAACTGTATACGTACCTACTAGAAAATTATGCATGTGCGTGTGGGTGTGTATTAAGTAGTACAAAGACTTTTTAGCACATTTCAATTATCCCATATATTTTTGTGTCAACATTAATGACAATAAATTTCTTTTTTGCTTATAAGACCTAATATATTAAACATATTAAATTTGGCTACAGTATTGACTTAAAAGATATCTTTGAAGGAATATAATCTAAAATGCAAAGACGATAGTATAGGTGTTATTCCTATGGGACATCTTTTTGTCAAAAACATAACACACTATTGAAAACGATGTAGGATCTCTAAATTGTTTCAGTTAATCAACTCTTCTGGCAAAGAATATTGTAAAGGAAAAACTCTGCCAAATCTTCATCTGAGATTATAAAACAAATAAAAAAATGTATTTCAAAACAATGACCAGAAAATCCCAACAAAAATAACATAGCTGTTTAAATTCAATCTCCATGAAAAAAAACCTGTAATTTTGTCCTTCAGATGATCTCTATATACTTGTTTATTTTTGAGAAAAAATGCTGAGCTTTTTGTTAATAGACAATTATATATTTCAATCGACTAAGTGATGTGAAATCTGAGCAGAGGCAGAGTTTTTAATTAATTATGATAGAAGCATTTGCACCTTAATTTGAAAACATTCTTACTTTCACATAGTCTGATTCTCATTTAATTAAGTTTAAGTGACTTTAAGACTATTCCCATGTTTCTTAAAACTTCTGGGTTTGACTCTTTAGCAAACAGAATTCCTAGAATTCCTAGAATACTAGAGGCAAGAGCCTACCTTAAACTGGGTATATAAATATTAGACCATGAATAAGAAAGCAACACCAAATCTTTACCAAAAAATATCCTCTCACTCTAGCATACTTTCAAAATACTAGAATATTGGCTCAGCGCCTGTAGCTCAGCGGCTAGGGTGCCAGCCACATACACCAGAGGTGGCATGTTTGAATCCAGCCAGGGCCTGCCAAACAACAATGACAACTACAACCAAAAAATAGCCAGGCGTTGTGGCAGGCACCTGTAGTCTTAGCTCCTTGGGAGGCTGAGGCAAGAGAATCGCTTATGCCCAAGAGTTGGAGGTTGCTGTGAACTATGATGCCACAGCACTCTACCCAGGGTGGCAGCTTGAGACTCTGTCTCAAAAAAAAAAAAAAAGAACTAGAATAGCAAGTAAAATTCAGTTTACTACTTTAGATAACTCCTGAAAATGTCAATTTCATAACAAGAAAAAGGTCAACTTTTGTCATTAAATTCTTTAAAAGCATCACATATTATTCCTTAAAACAAAGAAAAAGGGTCTTACAGACCATACCAGAGTCTAATATATTATCCATTCTTGAATTTATTGAATACATATTTGTGGAGTATCCACCATCTATAAGTTGATTTATTGTGTTAAAATAATATGCATAGGCCCCGTTCTTGTGAAAATTACACTGTTAGAGAGGAAACAGACAAATAAATCTGTAACACAGCTCGTGGCCGGGGGAGGTATAATGATGAACCAGTATACTAGGACAGGAGAGGCTGAGTGCGGGAGGCAGTGCCGTATTTAATAGAGTGTTTAGGGTAGGCCTCTCTGCCTGTGGGACATTACAGCAGACTCTTAAATGAAGTGAAGGAGCCCAGCCATGCAGATAGCTGGGGGGTGAGTGTTTCAGACCAGGGATGAGTATGATTGAAAGCATGGAGGCCAGGGTATTTCTGTACATTTGAAGAACCTTTAGAGGCCAGAGTGGTTTGTCAAAAATTAACTGGGGGCCAGTATGAAACTGGGGAAAGCTGTAGGAGTTGAGACGGCAGCTATAACTTGATACCTTACAGACCGTGTCTTTAAGAGACACCACCAAACTTGGATACTTTCTTTACAGTTTGAGAAGTCAAAGGTTACCTATTTCAAGAAAGATAAAACGTTAAAAAAAAACAAGATACAAATACTTTTAAAAGTTTGTGCAAGTAGCAGATGAAATTACTAAATATTAATAGAAAAGAAGAAAAAGTTCCAGAGATAATACTTTTCTTTTTTTTTTTTTTTGTAAACTTTTTATCTGGGAATTAACTCGATGGTGAATTCGAACTTTGAAAATTTTTTGTACAGTAATATTAGTGAAGAAAATTACATCCCAATACACTATTTAGTGTTTATCCTTCTACTAGTTTAAGCAAATTTTCAAGGGAAAACATATCTGTATAGTCCATTTCTATCCAGGGAAACTCCTTGACTATACTAGAAAATTGCTTTTAGGATTAGGTTCATTTTACTAATCTACGCCATAGATTTTCTGTTCACCAAGGAATCTACAAGTAAAACCTCACAGCAGGTGCAGCTGCAGGTGGCGGTGAAGCTTTCCAAATAGCCCCTGAATCTGCCAGTGTAGAATATTTTATGTCATCTGGCAAATATCTTTAATGGACAAGAATTGCTTTGGGGCAAAAAAAAAAAATTCTCTTGTTATGTAGAGAAGGAAAATGCTATTCGGTATTGTTTTTTTTTCTAGTTTCAACAAATGGCAGATGGATTTTTTTCCCTTGCAAAAAGAGTTTAAAAGATATTTCTTTAAAATAAATTCAAAGTATTATTTGAACACTTATGCTGAAACAATTCTGCACTAAATTTGTAATTACTGAATAATTTAAATATTAAGTGATTAAGTAAATTGCCAAGGAATAATAGCATATGGTTGGAATGTGTATCACCTGGGCACAGACAGGATGTACCTAACAATGTCTCCCAAACATTGTCTTCTGACAGACAACTGGAAAATTCAGTAAAAGGCAAATAGAAAGAGGAAAGCCCTTCAAAGATTTTTGCAGGTGGAAGAGAGGGAACGCTTCATGCAGATGTTTGAGAAGAAAAAGTTTCTTCCTGACCACTCATTGACTTTAACTCCTGGACTGCAGTGTTTGTGAGGCAAGGTAACAGGATAAAGGTTTCACATGTCTCTAGGATTTCTGCAGATTTTTAAAAAATCACACTCGGGAGGACATGCTGTGAACTTTTCCTTCCGCCCTATTTTAGAAACCCACATGTAAATTATCACAGCATTTTTCAATATGAATACTGCTGGTTCTGTTGCATCTTTTTCGCTCTGAATCTACCTAGAAGTTATTATCAATGCAAAGATTTAAGGATGGGCAAGAGAATTGGTTGCTCCTACCTGTGCTGACCCTGTGCTTTTTCCTCCAGCTCCTCAGGGTCCGTGTTAATACAGGCATCACACAGCGGGACAGGGGATTTTGTAGATGTTAATTTATATCCACGCAAACGAGGGAAGAAATTGTGTCTATCAAGTATATCATCACAAAATTATTTTTAATGATTATAGAAGCAAAAGTCCTTAATAACTTTACTAAATCAATGTTGGAACACACTTTTAAGGAGTTGGAGATAATGATAGTGATAAATTTTAAGAACAGTTAAGCAAATATGAATTAGAGTTAAGAGAAAAATTTGCCTAAAGATAATCTTTGTTTTTCCCATTTAAAAGAGAGAAATAAAAAAGTGAAAGAAGAAAATGCTTTTGGTTTAAGAGCCAAATGAAGAAAATTTAAAATAGAAGTGATCAAATTCGGGGACTTAAGAATAGAAATGTGTTTATTTTCCTGGAATATTATATTGAGTTTTCACCTATTTCAGGCCTTAAACATTCATCAACTTTGTTTACTTTTTTGGAAATGAATCCTGAATAATAACAACATAAGTTCATTGGATTAATTACTTGTTCACAGAACTTATCAAGATAGTCCATAAAGTTTTAGTCTCCCGAACGTCTAAAGAATTAAAGCCTAGGCACAGTGGCTCATGCCTGTAATCCTAGCACTCTGGGAGGCCGAGGTAGGTGGATTGTCCTGAGCTCAGAGGTTCGAGACCAGCCTGAGCAAGAGTGAGACCCTGTCTCTACAAAAAAAAGCCAGGCATTGTGGCAGGTGCCTGTAGTCCCAGCTGTTTGGGAGGCTGAGGCAAGAGAATTGCTTAAGCCCAGGAGTTGGAGGTTGCTATGAGCTGTGACACCATGGCACTCTACTGAGAGCCACAAGTGAGACTCTGTCACAATAAAATAAATAAATACATAAATAAATAAGAAAGAAAAGAAAATAAAAAAAAAACTAAACTAAAAAACATCTAACTAAGACAATTGATAGCCAAATTCAAAAATAAAAACATTAAAACAAAAAAAAATAAATAAAAAAATAAAACTTAGTAGACTTTAGAAGACATCATTTAGATAATAAAAATTTAGAAGGAGTTCAAATTTGGTCCATTAATTTGTATATCTAACTTATATTATTCAACATATCATGTAAGAAAAATGGTAGGGGAGCCTTTATAGCATGAAACAGTAAATATTATAAAGTAGATAATAAAATATAAGTCACTGGGGCTTCATGTACGACTTAAAATCAATTTTAGTTTGATTAAGGAAGCATATGATAGAGAAGAGAAGGTGATGTGAAAAAATAACATGGTCTGGATTTAAAAAAAAATTAACTTATATGCTTATACTTTCTATAAGCAGAAATACCGCAAGCTGGAAATATACAAAAGACATTTTGAATTTAACTGCAACCCAGGTGCTAGTGATTTTTCCTCTAAAAATTCACCCCATATGTGCAACAGTTTATGTGTATTCAACGCCCAAGGACACTTCTTAAATGAGGAAGAAATAATGTGATTACCTAAGTTGAATATACTTATTTCGAAAAACCCATTATTCTTTCACATAAAGCATGTTTTAAATACTTTAATTTTATTTCCTGAAAAAGAAATGAATTGTACAATTTTTTATTCACAATAATTATAATACTCTTGTCATTTGAAATGCATTCACATCAGTCAAATTCTCTGAAGAAGCCAGAGCAAGAGATGACACCTATTATATGTACAATGAAGGTTCAAGTCAGCTACAGACCTTGAAAGTTTTCTAACTCTTGTGTCTATAAAAATTATGATTATAATTTGGTTCTTTTAATCTTCTTTATTATAATATAATATTATATTTAATAATAGACTTAATATTAATATAATTAATAATAAAATGTTATATTAAATATAATATTCTATTCATATTTCATATAAACATATGCTATAAAATATAATATAATCAACACTCCAGACAACTAGAACATTACCAAATTTATGCAAGCACCCCTTATGATAAAGTGATTGTTTTTTCTTCTGGGTAGATGCCTAGTAATGGGATTGCAGGATCAAATGGGAGGTCTACTTTAAGTTCTTTGAGGTTCCTCCATACTTCCTTCCAAAAAGGTTGTATTAGTTTGCAGTCCAACCAGCATTGTAAAAGTATTCCCTTCTCTCCACATCCACATCAGCATCTGCAGCTTTGAGACTTTTTGATGTAACAACCTAAATGCCCACCAACCCAGAAATGGATTAAAAAGCTGTGGTATATGTTACCATGGAATACTATTCAGCCGTAAAAAGATGGAGACTTTGCATCTTTTGTATTAACCTGCATAGAATTACACCACATTTTTCTTAGTAAAGTATCACAGGAATGAAGAAGCAAAAATCCAATTACTCAATTCTAGTATGAAGCCAGGTGACAAACTAATGCATACCTACAACGGAAAAAAACTCAATTCAATTCAAGCTTGGGGGGGCAGGGGAACGGGGAAGCAGGGAGAGGGGAGCCACAGTGCACGGCACGCCTCTTGGGGTGAGGACACAATTATAAGAGGGACTTTACCTAACAAATGCGATCAGGGTAACCTAATTCTTTGTATCCTCAATGAAACTTAAAAAATAAATAAAAATAGTCAGTTAAAATTATATATATTTAGGGTGTACAATTTGATGATTTGATATACCTCTGCATTATGAAATAATCACCACCATAAAGCTAATTAACATAATCATTACATCACACTGTAATTACCATTTTTTTTCTTTTCTTTCTGTAATGAGAACACTTAAGTTCTACAAATCTTAGAAACTTTGAGCATACAATATAATGTTGTTGACTATACTCCACACTGTTGTACAGATCTCCAGAACTTATTCACCCATGTATCTGAAACTTTTAACTCCTGAACCAACATTTTCCAGTTTTCTTCTTTCCCCAGCTGCTGGTAGCCACCATTCTAATCTCAGTCTATACGGGTTTGATTCAATTAGATTCCATGTATAAGTGAGAAAATTCAGCACTTACCTTTCTGTGTCTGGCTATTTTACTTAGAGTAATGTCTTCTAGTTTTATCCATGTTGTAGCAAATGTCAGGATTTCTTTGTTTCAAGGGTCAACGACACACCATCGTGTGTATGTTTGCATGTATACATACCACATTTTCTTCATTCATTCATCCACTGAAGAGTATTTAGTTTGTTTCCCAATCTTGGCTATTGTAAATAATGTTGAAATGAATACGGGAGTGCGGAATCTAAGTATCTGATCATCCTTGGGGAAGGAGCTCTTTCCTGGCAGCAGGTGTAGGCAGCAGGGTGCCTGCCCACTCCATGCAGCTGAGATCCTAGGACAGTGCCTAAGCATTGTTCAGAGATAGGGAAATATGACGCAACTTTGAAGTCAACTAATCGCACCCAAACTCAGTCTTCTATTATCTTATTTGACACACTCATGGATAAATTATTCCCTGAATTTTCTTATAAATCTCATCCCAGAGCTAGCAAGAATCATATGCAAGCAAATTTCATTTTCAACATGAGGCCTAAATGAAGCCTATCAGGAGGATCAGGAGGCTTCTACCCTCATGAGAAGAAAGTGCAGCCAATTTTTTGAAAGGTCTCAAAAATTTAGCACATTGAGTGTAAGGGCAATAGGTACAGTCAATTAATTTCATCTCATTTCCTGGGGGAAGTAGAATTATTACTGCATGTTGCTTGGAAGCTTTATAGCCCAGGTAGAAGATATTCCTGAGTTTTCCTTGAAAGTGCTATACAGGAAAAGAACATATTTATTATCTCTTTGACACCAATGCAAGACAAACAAACAAAAACAAAGAAAATAGACTTTGAAAAGAGTTAAACAAGAAGTAGAAGGTGACTGAAGCATCAAGGCAGAGGCTTTATATGTTAAGGTCAGGGAGAAAAAAAAAACAACTTTGGAGATTGCTTGAACCTACAAAGATTTTATATCACTTTTCCCAGAAAATGCTATGTGAGTTTAATTTTGATAATTTTCTGGTAGATATAAGTTCTATTTTTTCTTAATAAGAAATAGTATGTTACAATGATATGACAAAAAGAAATTTCTTGAGGATATTAAGCTTTTTTTTTCTAATTTGTAAAAATATGCCATACAGGCTAGTAGTCCTTTGTATAGGGCTGTTGTGAATGGTCATATATATTATCTCATTTAATCAACACAATTACCAAATGAGGTGGCATTACTATATCTAATTTTTAGGTCAAATTAAAAGAGGGATTAAATGATCTATGCAATATCTTATAAATAATAAAGATAGTGTAATTTTCAGTTTCCGGAGATGGTCTATTAGTGTGTGTTTTACAACAACCTCTCTGGCCACTGGAAGGATGGGGCAGGAGAGCTGATTTGTAGTGTTTGTCCATGTTCATGATATAAATACTCCCACGTGTCAGGTAAGGAGCTCCCTATATGACATCATTGAATGAGGACTTTGAATGAGCAGTGCAGGACCACTACACAGTATTTATACCATGAAGATATAATACGTATCAATGGCATTGGAAATACGGACAATATTAAAACATACTAAAAATTAACAAGCGATGAGTCTAGACCATTTGTCACCTTGGTTTCTAATATTTTATTGTAAGTCTATATAGTTTAATTTTTTATTACTAGGGTATTTAACAATCAAGTAGCAAAATACCTAAAAATTGTATCAGTCCTGAACTGATAGAAGCTGGCTCCAGAAACCATTATGCCCAGGTCTGGTTATAGATCTCAATTCCTTTCATGATGTGATAGTGGCTTCAATATGGATGTACTATGTTAGTGTAAAATGTAGGAGGAAAGATCTTGTAGTTAAAACACCTGACCTGAACCTGGCCCCACCACTAACCATGAGGTCAATGGCAAATTAAGTCACGTCTCTGGCTTCAGTTTCTGTTAAATGAGGAAGTTGAGGCCTCTAGCTTCAAAACGTGTAGCCATGGAAAACCTTATTTACTATTGTTAAAACACTTCCTTTGTTTCATTAAAGGTGAATTATTCTGGTTAAAGTAGTCTGCATGGTGATGGGGGATGCTCTTTCCAGGCTCGGTCCCCGTGTACACGTTAGGACATTCTAAGGAACCCCTAATTCCTAAAATGTTTTCTGTACAATATTCTGTAATCGAATGTATTTGATCAGAACAATGACACACTTAGATGTGATACCACAAAACCTGTTTAAACCATCTTCAAGGTAAGGTATTTACGATTCACGCTCCTCCTTCCATTACCCTGTGCCATCTAAGGTAACCTCAAACAATGCATGCTGATGTTTCCAAACAGAGCCCCTGATTTTCCCTCCAACCTCCTCCTCTCTCTCAATCTTCATCTGTTTATTGAGGTACCACTTGACCATATCCAGGTATAAAAATCCTTGCTGTGTTCCTAGATTCTTCTGTTTTTCTCACAATTAACCTCCAATTCATCAGCAAGTTGTGTTACTGCTATTTATTTTTCTTATTCATTTATTAAAAAATATATATGTATATATTTTATGTATATATATATATATATATATATATATATATACAGACAGACCAGTACAGATATGCCAGGCACAGTTCTAGGTTGTATAAATAAATAGCAAATAAAATAAATCCTGCTCTGTGGAAATCTTATTTCTGTACAAAGAGAAAGAAAAGGAACAATAACCAAATCAAACACTCTAATTAAATGTGTGTCATGGGCGAATAAATTCTGAGGATGTAAAGGGTGGGGTGAGTGCTAGACTAAGGAAGGGTGATGGTTTGCTGGGAGAAATACTCTCTAAGCACAAAATGAGAGAAGAAATCTGAATGGGAAGGCAAAGTTTGCTATCTGTGAATTGAGGAGAGTTTCTTTTAATGCTAAGAGCCAAGACATTGGGGTGGGCCCCTGCTTGGCATTTTTGAGGGATAGCAAAGAAGCTGGTGGGTTTGCAGCAGAGGGAGTTCAGAGGGATTCAACAAACAAGAGAGTCATGGTAGCCACAGTTCACAGACTATGATGGGAATACCTAGAATAAAAAACTTGGCTTATTCAGATTTAGGTCTTAAGCAGTGCTATATCCTGATTATATTGTAAAAAATTGATCACTCTGGTTAGTAAGTAAATGCAGATTTATGGAACTGAGATTTTAAAGCAGCAAGTTAGAAATAGGTGGTTGGTGAAATAATTTCAGTCAGATGAGAGTAAAGTCTTGAACCAATGATGATGCTGACAGATAACCCATTTCTAACTATATATGATAGAGCTCCATAGCTGACCACCTCCCTCCATGGACCACCTCTTTAAGTTGACCTGATTTTCATAGACCAGACATGCACCACATGTACATATCAGTACAGTAGGCCTAGTTCCTTATGTTGACCACCTCAGTATGTTGACTGGTTTGTTACAGTCTGTTGAAGTCAACTTACAGAAGTTCTACCGCATTTTAAAATACCCTGTGTATATCCTGGGGCCTCTGATAGTGATCCTAATGTCATTTTCTCACATTATTTTCATTTCTTGCCCGATTTAAATGATCCATACTGTACATCTTGTTCTGAAAAGTTGCTAAATCGCTTGGTTGTTTCAAGCCCTTTGAATTGTTCTTTTCTCTTTCTGGAATCCAGGACTTCCAGCGAGTCTCAGGGCTTGCCCCATCATACTCTATTCAAGCCCTTCCTCCTCCTATGAAAAGATCCTCCCCTTCTACCCTACCTAACCTACCAGCCACCATCATGCATTCTTTAGCCTCCACTCCTCTTTAGCTGATCAGCATGACACTTCCTATCACTACTTCAAATACATTCCTATTTATTTTATGTTGTGTGTCTCCCACATGCCACAACAATGTGTTTTGTTCACCTCTTTTAAAACCAAATTCAACCTTCTAAAACATTATGTCTTTTCCACATTTAAAAATTCAAATCACCCCATCTTTCTTAAGTTCTGATTGTCATACGGCACAGATTCATATAACAGCCACGTCCTGGTAAGTACTGCCATCCAATCGCTCAATTTCTCTTATCATACAGTTTCCAAATTTCAAGAAGGGAAAAAATCCTTCATAAACCTATTTTTTTGGCACAGTTTGACCCCATGATAATATCCTTCAAGTGTCTGTATTTCAATTTGCATTCTCACAGAACCAGCACCTTCTCCCAGCTGGATTTGTCTGGATCTCACCTTGCTCATCAAGGGATAATGATGCAACGGGTGAGGTACATTGACAAGGGCTAAATTATTACAAATGTTCTTGGTTTCTGCGTGAGAGAAAGTATTGTATACACTTGAAGAGTCATAATTAAATGTTTGCTCTTTGAGCTTTTATGCTAGGGAGATTTGAGATGTACTTCACTCAGTACATTTTGTCCACAAAAAGCACTTTTGTTGAAAATGTGCTTTTCTCCTGCCTGTTATTATTAACCAGTCTGCTTTTGTCAAAATTGTATAGTAGTTTCTGTTTCATCTCTCAGTTCCCATTATATTTCTTGGTGTTCTCTCCCTTCTCTTTTCATAATAAACCCACCTCTCTCCTTGACCACCACCCATACCAACTCCCACCCCATTATTGGATGCTTTTTCATTCTTGGTGAATTAGGCAGAAAATAATCTAAACAGATGGATCATTTTAAGTAGGTAAATTGAAATACACCCTGCCACCAACTGCCTCATCATACACATTCATTTTTTACCTCTCCAAGGTCATTTGCTTGTGATTGAGCTTTGATTTCGGGCAATGTGAAGAAGTTCCGTTTTGCACTGTCAATGTAATTTAGATTTCATACTTTAAGAACAAGAGGAAGAGACAAAATGAGGGGGAATCAGCCCACATTCAAGGAACCTTCTTTTACTTATTAAAAGAAAGACTATGAAAGCCCCTTTGAAGGTTCTGTCCTATTCAAAAGAACGTTTAGCATTTGAGCTCTTGACACATAGCTATTACACATAAGGAAATACATTTTTAACTGTACTTAATTTAAACTTGTTAAAATTTAAATACCTACATGTAGTTAGTGGTTACTGTCTTAGCACAACAGTAATTGGTAGAGAGATTGACCTGTTAGATTCAGGAAGGAATATAAAAGTTTATTTAGTTCCTATTATTTCTAGATGAAAGAATTTTCTGGTGGGAAAGTCATAGGACAGCTTCTTTCATCTAGAAATAGAAAGACCAGCTGTCAGTAAGAGCAAGAGGCTGTCTCTAAAAAATAGCCATGTGTTGTGGTGGGTGCCCAATATTCCAGCTACTCTGGAGGCTGAGGCAGGAGGATCACTTGAGCCAAGAGTTTGAAGTTGCTGTGAGCTATGACGCCATGGCACTCTACCCAGGGCAACATAGTGAACCTTTGTCTCCAAAAACAAACAAACAAACAAACACTTTAGACCTGAGAATCTCTAGTACATCCCGTCACAAGAAAACATACTGTTGTTTGACAAAAGTTTTAATGGTGTCGTCTTTGGGTATGGCTTGAAGACAACTTTCTGTTTTGTGTTGTTTCCACTTTCCCTTCCTTTGCTGTCTTAAAAAATATTTGGTTGGAAACAAACAAAAACTCATAAATTATTTAACTATTATGAAACTCAACAGCAATTCGCATTTGTGGCTAATATCTACCTTTCTGAATTTTTTTTCTGATAACAACACTAATCCTTCTTCATGCGTATTCAGTCAAAAGAATTGATTTGCTTAATATTATAATAAAAACCACCATAAAAATAGCACTGTGCTTACCATGCCTGGATGGAACAGACCTCTTCTAAGTGCTTTGTATATAAATTCCTTTCATGCTGAGGGGTAGATCTTACTATGCTTATTGTACAGATTGGAAAATAATATACAATTTCACCTACAAGGTTACAATTTGGGGACAAATACAGTATTTCAACTATGTAAGAAATGCTATAAGCCATTTACTCTTAAAAGCATGTATTTTAGCTGTTATAAACTGACTCATTATTTGAGAGAAAGTGATACTTACTAAATCTGAAATCAAAATCTGAAATCAAAAATCCAATTTTTTTCACTCAATTACTCCATATATTTAGTCTTCTATTTTTATTTTGAATTCTTTTCAGAGAAGTATTATTATGCAAATATCAACTCCTTCAGAATTGTTTAGCTACTTGTGTAAACTTAGCTGAGTGGTTCACACACTTTTTTTTTTCTTTTTTGGCAGTTTTTGGCCGAGGCCGGGTTTGAACCCGCCACCCTCAGCATATGGGGCCTGCACCCTACTCCTTGAGCTACAGGCACTGCCCTGGTTCACACACTTTTAATCATCTATGTCTATTTTCCACTACTCAGTTGCTAAAATTGCTTCCTTCACGATTTTATTTGTTAATTTCTGTTTTCCTGAATTATTATTTTTGTAATGCATACCCATCACCTATTGTGTAAACACCTTGTAATCTATAAATAAAAAATATATAGTCCTCACTCTGATGAGCTCCTAATCTAGTAGAAGCAAGGTATAAAACAGAGGCATTTACTTCAGAAATACTTTTTTTTTTTTTTTTGGAGACAGAGTCTCACTGTACCACCCTCGGGTAGAGTGCCGTGGCGTCACATGGCTCACAGCAACCTCTAACTCTTGGGCTTACGCGATTCTCTTGCCTCAGCCTCCCCAGCGGCTGGGACTACAGGCGTCCACCACAATGCCCGGCTATTTTTTTGTTGCAGTTTGGCCAGGGCTGGGTTTGAACCCGCCACCCTTGGCATATGGGGCCAGGGCCCTACTCACTGAGCCACAGGCGCCACCCCAGAAATACTTTTATACCCAGCCAAAGTCAGATGCTTAAAATCCATCTCTTCCAGCAATTAATCACATTAGGAAATACTTTTTAATAAAGCTTTGGTCAAATGTTCTAATTAGTAAATTCCCGGATGAAATCTGAGCCAAGTAGTGTTTTATATTCACCAAAGCACTAACCCTCCATTATAGTGTTTTCAAAACTGCTGACTGTAAATATGTGTTCTCTGAGTTCACATTAGACAATTATCCTTAGAAGTCAAATATCCTCAAGTAACTACGTAAAATTGTCTCCTGATCAAACATTTTCTAAAAAGGCAAATTAAATGTAATTTAATTTTTAAATTCTATTTCATGCCTTGATTTTTTTTTTTGCTTTTACTCTCAGACGCCTCCTTTCCTAACACTATTGCAAAACATTAGTATTTTGAGCCTTTCGCCTGAATCAAGAATATCTGGATTTATGTCTCAAGCTTCTAATATCAGATGCTATAAAGTCATTCTCAGAACACCAGACAGCACTTTTTTACACCTATTGTGTGTCAGTTACTGCCTTCAGTAGTTGTCACATCTTATTTAATGTAGGATATAATTAGTGATAGTCACATGGCTTGGTAATTGGCAAAAGCGATATTCAAACTCATAAATACCAAACATGCGCTTTTATCTCCTTCTTTTCCTTCTGAATCTCTTGCCTTTCGTTGCTCTTCAATTCATTAAGCGTGCCTTTTGGCCGCCTCTTTAACACCCCTAGTCATAAGGTACTTATTTTCAAAAATAAATAAACTCACACGCCAGGTAAAGGATTATACATGACCTTAACTCTCCGTGTGTGATAGAAAACAAAACTCGTTAGGTTATCTGGCATCGGACTCTATCAAAGTGAATTTATATATGAAATCGAAATAGAAAGTCAAGACGAGAACTGGCCTACTCATAAAACTGTCCCGGAAACTTGCTGTCTACTCTAGCAAATAAAATATAGAACACCCAATTACATTAGAAGACTCACACACACAAAATAGTGGCTATTTATCTGAAATTCAAATTAAACTGAGAATCCTGAATTTTACCTGGCACCCTAGGGAAAACAATCTTTCTCTCACAAGAATCAAGTGGTTATGACTACATATTTAAAAGAGGAAAAAATAATCAATGTGACTTTTTGTTGATCAGTGAAAAAAACATGATGCTGCATTGTATACTTCCAAAGCTGCATACGAGCTAAAATACTTGCAGACCTGGTGACGGAGGCACGTGACCTTGTTGGACAGTGAGGACATTGGTACTGAAGCTCCACACCGTGTGTCACGTGGCAGCCTGAGTGTAGTCAGTCCCCCACGAGATTTCAGATGGCAGGTAACGAAAGAGCTCGGCCTACAGATTTAGGTCAGAACTGTATGAACTCACGATCCGTCTGGTGCCAGTTCTCTACATTGTAAACTCTGTTTTACATAATTCAAAACACTTTTAATATTTTAGATAAGTGTTTCCTTGCAATAATTGTATATTTTCCTATTTGAGTCACATATGATATTTATTATTTGGTTCCTTCATTCGGAACAATGCCTGAGTAGCTACAAAAGCTACCTCCTTTTCTTTTTTTTTTTTCCTGGATCTTTTGAAGAAATTTCCAATTCTGTTCTTTTTTTTGTTTTTTCTTGCCATAGGGTCATTTTTAGTGATTTCAAATTTCTAGTGTCTCTTGCCAGTTCAAAAACTTTCTGCCTCTGTATACTCTGCTGCCTAATTCTTTCCCTATCTCCCAGAAGTTTTATCCTAAGGCAGATATAATTTATTCTTCAATGCTTATTCAAGAAGACTTTCCTTATTTGTGCCAAAAAGCAAGCCCTCGCCAAATGGAATTCCTGTGTGGAGTCCTTTCAAAATCATGTCTTCCAACCAAAGTTGTAGCCAAGGAACCATCCGGGCAGCCATGTTAGCTGTCATGCTCTTCGAAATTGCTGGCAGGAGGCCGAAAGCACAGTCTGCCAAAACCTCCACTTCCATTTTAACCAGAGCACAGGTCTTCAAGGGCGTCCTCTCCTCTCATAGCCATTTAGAAAGGGTTTCAGTGGCTCTGCCAGTTTTCTGACTGAATGCGAGTTCCTGCTGCTTTGAAAGTTTGCTAAAGGGAAACATCTGCTTCTCTGTGGGCTTGGTTCAGTTTTTGTTAAGGCAGTGAGTTTTTTTTTTTTTTTTTCACCTTTTATGAAATGTTAGCAATTTCAGCGCCCATGTTTTTAGCAGTTCCCCATATATTTTAGTCTTTAAATATAAATATGTTTCTATTTTATGAAGTTTCTTGGGAGCACTGGAGATTGATCTTTTGAGGCTTGGCTCATCGGTCTGATATTAAATTAGAATCTAATCTATTGTGTGTCCTCTCCCTAGTTTAAGTTTCTCTCCTCTCCCCACAGCCCACCCCAGACGCCATTCTACGTTAGTCTATGTGGAGACACTTAACAAGCCATACATACATTAGTTATTATTTATCTTAACTAATTACTCACTCTATATTTATGTCTGAATGAACAATCTGGTCCTTTGCTTTCTCATCTAAAACAAGAGACCTCTAACTCTTCTAAACCATCTTGGATACTTCTTCTAATTCTAAAATTCAAAGTCCAGTTGGGTTTCTGGAATTTTCTTTCTCAACAATATTGCAAGAATATTTTCTCTACAACCTGTCTAACAAGCTTTGACTCCATAAAGCATTAAATCAACAAATCACACTAAAGGGTATCCATGGAAGATAATTAGAGTGGAAAGGATGAACTTTAGAAACTAGTTATCTTTTGCTGTTGGAATTAAATGGCTTTTTTAAAGTTCTTAAACTTATCAACTGGTTATATTGGAAAACATATATGTTAGATCATGCATAACTAATTTAAATTCCTTCTCTGTCCTACTTCCTTATCTACTCCTCATCTTTTATTTATTTATTTATTTATTTGCTGTTTTTGGCAGGGGCTGGGTTTGCACCCACCACCTCTGGCATATGGGGCTGGTGTCCTACTCCTTTGAGCCACAGGCATCGCCCTCCTCTCCTCATCTTTAATAATTATCAATACATTAATACTTTCCAGTTCTCTCTCTCCTATCTACTGTTCTCTCTCCTGAGCTTCTCATCTCCATAGTCCCCTCTGTAATGGATATTTCTACTAAAATTCCCCACAGACAGGCAACTTTAACACAATGTCTTAAAAAACATGCAAAATCTCACTCATCATTTTCTTTCCCAGCTCATTGTAATGTTTTAGTCACAGGAACTGGTACTGTCATCCTCCAAGGAAAACATGCCAGAAATTTCTACATCACCCTTGACTGTTCTCTCACTTCTAGCATCCAGATGTAACCACATTTTATTAATTCTATCCTTTAAATGTCTCATGAATCTGCATTTTTTTCATTCTGTTACTATTCTGATCTGTGCCCTGATGATCTATCTTACTGCAAACTTTATAACTTCAGCCTCAGTCCTGAAGCTGTTAATCTAGTCTCCAATCAAGAGCCAGAATTATTCTATAGCATAAATATTACCATGAGGCCCTTTTGTTTTTAAATCCAAAGTCCTTAATTTAGTTTAAAATAACCTTGCAATCCGACCCCTATTTATTTCTTCAGTGACATAAATCACCACTGCTTACTTGGTGCCAGCTATGTTGAACTACGTACTGGTCTGAGGGCTTTCTTCTGTGGCTTTTCTGTGTGCTCTTCTCTGGAGCACTCTCATTCCATGTGTATATAACTAGTTCACACCCATACTTTCCCTTCTCTATCTTGTTTGGATGCCAGGGAGAGGCTGATTTTGAAAACTGCACCATGCCTTTGCGAATCTCCACCTTCTAGTAGAGTTCAGCTGATACAGAGCAATGGCAGAAGGCTGGAGGGAGGAAAGTGGAAACTAAATGTGCATCTTCAGAGGTTGGCTGCTTCCTCTGGCCTCCCGTAAATGAAGGTCAGGGTTTCTAGAAGGAAGCCCTCCACATAGCCTCTCTGTAAGGCTGCAGTAACCTCTGTTTCCCTGTTATTCTCAAGCCCAGCATAGAACACTGCACCATCCTTTGTGGTGTCCTTATACCTCACTCAGACCTCTCAAATTGTCCCTTGATTAAATTTTCTTCAAATTCCCTAATTTTAATGTCCTATCTGTTTCCTGCAGGAGCCTGACTCATACCTGGGATCGTGATACAGGTATTTGAGCACCATAGTCTGGAGCATGGAAGAAAGTTAGGAACTAAAGATTTAATTTTTGACTCAGTGATAGTTTAAAAGTACAAGCAGATTTAGTGTCATTGGCTTGAGTTGGATTTCCTTGGGAGAAAAGTGTAGATGAAAAGAGTAGCTGCCAGAACTGAGCTCTGAATCGTTCCAGTGCTAGGAGATTTAACTGAGGGCTGTCAGGGCAGCAGGGCTAGAGGTGGGAAGGGTGGGAGAGCTATAGTAGCAACTAAGAAGTGATATGAGTGAAAATCCACTCAAGAAACCAACAGACTACCCCTCTGCAACAACATACTAAAAACAACACCAACCAAACCCAACAAAGCTTTGAGGTTATTTTTCCCAAGATGGCAAATCCAAGAACACATTTTCAGGCCAGGTTGCCTATTTTATTACTTGAGTTTTATATCTGACTAGATGGACACTTGGAATTTGGAACAGATTCACCATTGAGTGTATAGAAGCATTGTTGAGGGACACAGGAAAAACATATTTTCTTTCTCAAGCTAACAGGAGGGCTAATGGGATTTTCTCTGTTATGATGATCACTGAAATCATCACAGAAAATAAGAAAGATTCAATGAATGCTTCCTTTTTGATTTAGTGAGAATCACACACTAATGAAAAGCTAGCAGGCCAATTAGACAAAAAGCTAGACAATTAATTAAAAGACACTTGGGAAATTATGATCAGGACAGTGAGAGATGCAACAATAATTTGGCATCTAATTAGCAGGAAAAAAGATAACATTTATAACCCCATTTATAATTTTAGGAAGTAAATCCTGTTTATGATAAGCTACTTGTTTTGTTTGTTTGTTTGTTTCATTCTTTCTTTCTTTGTTATTTTCCTGCTAAGCTGTTCAATGAATTTGGGAGCTTGGGTTTCAAGGGAAGGGTGGAATGCAGAGATGAAAATAGAAGGTAGAGAAAGTGGGGCCCATAAGGTAACAGAAGACTTTGCTATTATTGGAATAACCATTTTTTGACTCAAAAATATTGAATAAATATGACAGAATTCATAAAATGCTTGTATGAGTACATATATGCCTTCTTATCAATATTTGTATAAACCGATGAAGGCAAGGATTTTCACATCCAGAGTAAAATAAAGGCTTTCAATGACAGGTCAGGTATTGGAAACATGGAGACCAAGGAACAGAAGCCCCTAAGGATCTTAAAGGTCATGGGATTTCACAAGCGATGATATTGGCAAGTTAGGATCAGAGCTTAAGCCAAGTTAGTCAAGATTTTCTAGTGACAATAAACCCTAGAGCATAGAGGGTTATATAAGAAAGAAATCAGTGAGTGTTCTCAGCATGTTGAAAATATTGAGAAAAAAGCTTTCCAGAAATAGTTAATGACTGGTAGATGCAAGTTGGTTAATTCCATAGATTTGTGTTGAATATTCTGCCAAGTATTGCGCAGTGGTGGAGAACAAGAATGCTTGCATCAAATCAACGTTTTCTTAACTATGCCATTTAATTTAAAGCATATTTTAAAATCTGCTCTATTTCAATTTTCTCATATTTACAGTGGAAGCTATAATAATAATATCTACTTTAAACATTATTGTATGTAAGGCACCTGGTAGGGCTCAATTGGTGTCAGCTTTATAGTAAATCAGTAATAAATATTAGCTATTATTCATAATGACAAAAGCAAATTTAAATTGCCCTATAATTCATTAGAAAATAATATAAATAAAAACAGAGAAGTACTTTCTAAGTACCACAAAGTACCACTTGATTTCAATAAATCAAAGTTGTGAGAATGCAGATCATACTTCCTATAAAGATATTGACCAAAATCAGTTGCTGAAATCCTAAAATTGGGAAATCATGTGCTTCATTGTGGTTAACATTTTGTGGCGTAGAGGTGGTTCTCAACCATAATGCCACCTTAAAATAATCTGGGGATAGCTTTTAAAATAGACCTATTAATTGAAATAATCTGGGGTTGATCCCTGTGTATGTGTATGATAATGGGCAAGTGGGGTGGGGGGGGGATAATGTTGCTGAGTTAATAATTCCCCTGGGTGTGTGTTCAGATCAGTTTATAATTAAACTTCCCATGATCAGATGCTTTGATTCTGGTATTATGTCATATTAGAAAAAATAAAGGATGGTATTTTTCAACCTTGTTGTCTTGCTTTTGGATCTTATTCTTTATATGGATGTCAGAGTAATTCCAGAACTCTCGTTTGCTTGAAGAAATGTAAGATTGGGCAAAAATGCATTGTTTAACCTTATATTTTAAGCCATATCCACTTTAAAACCAAGAAGTTAAAAAGTTGATTTGTTTTATTAGTCTCTAGACTATGCATGAGTTTTTTAAGAGATGTTGTTTTTCCGAAACAATTACTTCTAGAATAAGTTCCCCCAATTTATTTTTAAACTAAGAAACGTAGCATCACAACATTCAGAATATACCCCCGGACTGTTGAAATGCCCAATATGCATCGCCTCAGATCTAATCAGAACGTTGTTGAGAAATGCTTTAAAAATATTTTAAATTTTTAGACTTTTGCTAGATTTTAGTATCAAAATTGTATTTTCATTCAGTAACTGTCCTATCAAGCTAATACCTATTTGTAAATCTTAATTCAAACTCAATGGGTATGGATCCACACAAGCTTGAATTGCAATTTCGCACAACTCTAGTTTTAAATTACCAGTTATGAATGCATTTAATACGCTCTGTCATCTGAAAAGTGGTTTTAGAAAGCTATGTGTGTAAAGGGTGACACAAAGCACTCGAAGGCAAGGACAAAACTTTCTACCCTTTCTCCACCAGCCAATACTCGTGATCCCACTTTCCAATGTTTCCCATCATGACATCATTTTCTCTTACAATATATCATTGTTCCATCTTCTTATATTTGTGTTTCAAATCATAGCATGTTATGAACATTCTAACTGTGTGCAGCTCTTAAGGAGGTTAACCTCTTACGAACGCAGGTGCAGAATAACACTGCTTGATGTAGTAGCCTTGTGGTGACGGTATTGTTCAACTCTTATCAGTCCTTTCATCAGGATAGAAGATCAATCATGCATTTCTTCACAGGCAGACATCATTCATTCCAAAAGGGCCACTCAATATGTAATAATCACTTCCTCTAGTAACCAGTTTTTCCACATTTTACTCCTTCTTACCCCAGTACCAATTCTCTAGAATTATCTGGCTCTCTTTTTTTCATCATTTAGAGCAGAGCCAGCTTCCTAAAACAGAAATTAAATCATGGCATTTCCTTCTCAAAAATCTGCAAAGACTCCCCACTGCCACAAAAGACAACATGACTTGTTGGAAGGCCTTGGGAACACTTGTATTTGCTCTGTTTGAGTTAACTGTTTCTTCTCACTCACAACATCTTTCTCCTTCTTCCCTTCCCTCCCCTCCCCTCCCCTCCCCTCCCTTCCCTTCCCCTCCTTCCTTCCTTCCTTCCTTCCTTCCTTCCTTCCTTCCTTCCTTCCTTCCTTCCTTCCTCCCTCCCTCCCTCCGTTCCTTCCTTTCTTTCTTTCTTTCCTCTTATTAAGTCATATACACATAGATCATGAATACATTTATGTATTTGTGGGGTACGATGTGTTGATTTTAATACAAGTTGGAGTGCTTACATCAAACTAATCCACATAGCTTTCACCTCATGTACTTAATTATTGTGTTAAGACATTTATGTTCTGGGGCGGCGCCTGTGGCTCAAGGAGTAGGGCGCTGGTCCCATATGCTGGAGGTGGTGGGTTCAAACCCAGCCCCGGCCGAAAACCACACACACACACAAAAAGACATTTATGTTCTATTCTTGAAGGATTTGACTTGTACCCCTGCAATATGTTCCATAGGTGTGGTCCCCCTGTTTCCCCTCCCTCCATCCAACCTTCTCCCTCCCCTCCCATCTCCCTCTACTTCTCTTTTTAGCACTTTCTTCTCACTTTTGTCCCAAGTGTGTGCTTAGCTCCGTGACTTTGCTCATGATTTCAGTCACCCTCAAGTCACTTGGTTTCATTCTCTACTTATCTCATTAAGGCCTCTGTCAGATACCTCTTGCTCCATCCTGTCAGAAATTTCCTTCTTTTTCTCCACCTTTCTTATGTGTTAATTATGTAACTCCCACATGGTCCATTTCACGTCTTACCTTTCTTTCTCCCCAGTACCCTTTAAAAATCTCTAGAACAGGAACAACATCCTGTGTACCTTTGTATCCTTAGAACCTAGCAAACTACTTTTTTAAAAAATGATGCTCAAAATATAGAAACTGAAAAAAAAAATGAAATGTAGAAGAGATTATTTTCCATTACCTCCTTTTGAAATTTTAGAGTCTGTTTGAAACTGATAATGCTAAACTAAAATCTACTAATGTGCCCAACAAGTGTTTGTGAGCAAGGGAACCTGTAATTGAGAGGAACTGTCTATAATTCTGTACATAATTGCATCATTTGTTCTTCAGAAACTTACCCCAGATTTCTATGTTCTTGTCAGAAAATATTATAAAGAGAATCGATTTTTTTAAATGGTAATTTTTAAAAGTGATGCTTCAGATATTTTCAAGCTTAGATGTCTTATTTTCATAATTATTTTGATCAACTTAGTATTTGGTGATTGGAGGATAATAGACTTTTGTCAATTTTAATAGAACACATTGTAAAATGGTAGAATAAAATGAATATGTAACCTTATTCTTTACGTTTTCAGAGGTGAAGAGACAAAATTCATTCCATTCCAATCATAAAGAAATGGTTATATCTTCAATGCACCAAATGTCATAAAATTTTTAAGTAGCAAAGAAGAATCAAGAGAAGTACATATGCTTTGCTACATCAAATATGGTAACTATTTATTATGGTACATATGTAGATATCTGATTAGTACCACAGGCTTTTTAATATTATTCCTAGTAATAATAATATACACCAGTAAAATAATATTACTAGTATTATAATAATATTCACTAGTATAATAATATTACTAGTGAATAGTTTCAAATCACAATACTAAACTATTAACTAGTAATAACAATATTACTAGCGAATAGTTTCAAATCACAAACACATTTTGTTGTTTTATTGTTTTTTTTCTTTGATATAAAGTGGTAGAAAAGAGGTAGAAAAGAATTTGCCTTTCATGAATACTTCTACGATGTACCAGGTTTTCTGGCAGGAAAACTACAAATGCTGTGTTTTCCAAGTTGATATTGGGTTAGACTTGTCGATAGGAAAATAAAAATTGTACTTTCTTGTCTTCAATCTATAATAGTTTTAGTTTCTTTTTTGTGTTCTATTCTATACCAGGAGACTCCATATAAATAAAAATGCCCCATGGCTGATACGTAGAAGAAGAAGTTAAGGAAGTACCAGAAAAAACATGAAACAAAGTGAGAAATGATAAAAGTGGTGATCTAAAAACATTTTGATTAGGAAACAGAGTACTTCATTTTCTCTCCTTCTATCTTTAGTGTGATCGTTTCAAATAAGACAATAAAAGAATTTTGTAAATAGCAAATGTATATAGACTGGTTAGAATTTGGATGTGATCTTCCCTCTGGCAACTGTATTGGGTTACATTTAATAAAAATCTTTGCATGGTTCTCAGGACACAATAATATGAGGAGGCCCAATAATAAGAAAATTACTGCAATGACAGAATTTAAGGAAATAAACTGTATTCCTGAATGGATTCCTTAATATTTAATAATTTGTGGAATTTCTAAGTTTATAGATAATCATTTCATTGTACCCTAAAATCAACTTTGTCACAGGCAGTATTTTTCCTGGGAAAATTGGTCTCTGAAAATAGCTCAGACCTAATATTTTCATTTAAATGGGTGTATGGGTATAAGCACACATTAAAATACAACTCAAGCAATGGGAAATATAATACTGATAGCAATAAATATTCTAAGCTACTTGATGGCAACCAGAATAATATATTATTAAAACTGACAATAAAAATATATATTATTTGGCATAGGCAAAAGCTGAGTTTGCATGTAGTTTTAGACTTTATCAATAGATGTCTATTAATATTTTTATGTATTTGCAGCGTGGTTGACATAATATAGGTATTTCAGCACAGTGCAATAAAATAATGTCCATATTTGTTTTATAATAAATATATTGCTCAACTGCCATGCAATTACGTATCTTACTAGGAAATACCCAACATTGGGGAAAACATTTTTAAGAAGGTTTGATTCCTATTTTCACCAACCAGAAATCAATTTAGAATTCTTAGTTGCAAGTAATAGAATCTAACTTTAGTTGTTCTAATCTAAAAGTAACTTTGGGAGCTGAAAATAAGTTTCACAAAAGTGAAATAAGCAGGAATAAGAGACAGTCCACGGCAAGTTCTGCTTGTTGGGTAATCTGGCCAGAAGGACGTTATGTTGACAGGAACATTCCATTCCCCTCACCTTTGTCTCAGTCACCCTACGATTTGAAGAGTTCGGGTAGCTGGGCTGCAGTCAGGACTCTGTCCCTTAACTGTCATAGGATGAGAACAGGCAAGAGTTGCTCCTTCTGTTCCACCATGGGAAGCAGATTACCGCCTTCCGGAAAACCAGGCCCCAGGAGAACTCATCAAAGAATTAAGCTAACAATTGCAATCAGTGTAACCTGGCTTATTGTACCCTCAATGAATCCCCAACAATAAAAAAAAAAAAGAATTAAGCTTGTAAATGCCACTCATAAAACCTTTTTAACCATGAATATCGTTGAGATGATGTAAAGAAAACCAAGCACTGGCATGAGAAAGGATTCATGAAGGAGAAATAGCCATAATCTGTAAAGAACCTACATTTCCAGCTTGATTTTGAAGGGAAAGTTGTAGTGGGCAGGGCCAGGAGAAGGAGATGGTGCTGAGAGGGTAATCAATGGAAGGCTGGTAGAAAGGTTGGATGAGCTGGGGCATATGGAGTAAAAGCTGAACTTATGATTTCTGATATAAAATGTTTTTAGAAGATAAATTCAAAGGCATGATTTGTATGAGGGTAATACATCTAATAAGAAATTTACCACAGGGGTGGTGGCAGACAGTGTCCCTTCTTATTGCTTTCATTTTGGATGACAAACTGTGTACTGTTTTAGTGTCTGAAAATTCTTAATGCCATCAAATGCTTTGAAGAATTGGCATGAAGAATGATTGCATTATTGTAGGAAATATGTGATTATGCTGATTGTTGAGGTTTTAATTTTGAAGAAGCCGCATTCGGCCTTCATTTCTCAATGGTCCTAACCTGCTCTGTTCATGTATCCATTATACACCACTGAGCTGTTTGGGGGCTCTGAACATTCCTCTCCACTAGTCTATAAATTCCTTGAGGGTAAAGGATTACCCTCCATAGTCTGGTATCAGAATCTAGCACAGAGCCTAGGATTTAGAAGAGTGTGCAATAAACATTAGATGAATTAGTGTGTATATATATATATTCATGTATATATATATATATATACATGAAAAATTGGGAAGAAGATACTATCTGTTTGCACCTTTTTTACTAGTTCCTAGTCTCAAAAGTTTGCCACATTCTAATTAGGATGATAAGGTTTTCCAACAGGGAAGATTAACAAATAACCCTAAGATTTTTTTTTTAACTGAACAATACTCTTAATTCAGTTCAATAAGCAGTTATTGTGTCTGTTGTATGCCAGCCAAGGTCTGTGCCTCGTACTAGTAAACAGGTCGGCGAGACCTACTCCTTCCCTTAAGGAGTCAAAGTCTAATCCTAATGCATCATTATCCCCAGCTCCAAATGATACATGCAAAAACCTACAGTTCTGAGAAGGTCACCCAGGAATCTGATATAAATAAGCCCTACATGATTCTTCAGCATATTAAATGTGAGCATCAGAGTCTTCATAGAAATCAGACATTATTATAAAATGAAGAGCAGTAACCTTCAAGAGAGATGGAATGAGAAACATCATCAGAAGAGAGCTGGCAAGGTGTGTCTCGGGATTGTGGTAAGTGTTCGTAAACGAATGTGAAGAGAAATATCAATTTTTAAGGCCAGGTGACAAAAGTCAAGCTGATTTGTTTAGAATTGTATTAAACGTAATGAATAATGTAATGCCATGTAATGAAAGCTATAACCCAACTATATCCTATTTTACAAGGGTACATGTGAAATTTACTAAGTGTGGAATATAAATGTCTTAACACAATAACTAAGAAAATGCGTTGAAGGCTATGTTAACCAGTGTGATGAAAATATTTCAAATTGTATATAAAACCAGCACATTGTACCCCATGATTGCATTACTGTAGATAGCTAAGATATAATAAAAAATGAATAAAAATACAATAAAATAAAAAGACTAAAATCCGAGTTAAGATTACATATATATTATAGTATATTTATAAACAAAGAAATAACTAATATATTTGTAATTCTCAAGACATGTTTGGCTTTTGCAATTGTTAAGAGGTGCTCAGGATGACTTGTATTCGTCTTTTGTTATTGATATATATCGACTATTACAATTTTAGTACAATCTTTTCCTTTTTAAAATATGTATACATTTTTTGGCACCCTCTGTATATAAGCAGGTATGTATGTGTATATAGGGGCATATACATGCCTGGGTTAACAGTGTGAAAAAAATTAAAAAGTATCCTTTTTATAACTTTCTCTATGTCATCTCAAATTTGGATAATTCATCACAAATGCCATAATTTCCAATATGTATTCAGAAAAGCTCTGTATTGCAAGAAGAAACGTGACATGGGTCTCTGTCATGAGGAATTGTCAGCGGGGAGTTATATGCTTTTCATAGAAGAAAAATCTGTCTTTGCTTCTGTGTCAGAGAGAAAAGCAGATTGATAGTAAATCAATTGGATAATTTCAAACAAGAAGGAAAAAGCAAAGTCTTCATAATAGAAGAAAAGTCTATGATTAAAGCACACTTACGTGAAGCAGCAGATCGACGTCCGCAATATAACTACGTATTGGATATTGGCAATTTCTGTGAAATAGAACCAATTGTATCACTGTACAATAATTTACCAGTCAATGTCTGGCTGCGAATGTAGGATAGATATGAGCTTATTATTTACGTTCTCCATATGTCTTTCACAATAAGAATGGAGATACTTTCATGATTATAATCTACTGTTGTTTTCAAAATATTGACCAAAGTATATATTAGTAAGTGTACACATGTGTGTGTATATATTTCATATATATTTGCTGTAGAAGGGGTATGACTAAAGACGTGATAATGTAGTAGAAAAATTCTAAAAAATGCCTTAGGCTTAAGAATGAACCTTGAATGTTTATTGTCAAATAAATGGAATCTTCTCTGCTACCACATAAAGATCCCTCTAGTGAAAAAATAGTAAGATGAGCAAAGGATGGAGCACAGATTCAGGTGAGAAAGACAGGTAAAAAAGGAGTTTCAAAAAACAAATCATGTACGACCAGGAGGATTATATCTCTCATGAGCAAAGGCTTACTAATTCTCTTAAAAGGAAAATTTGGAACCTAATACAAAAACTCGGGGTAATTTACCTATGTGTTATCTATAATTGTACATGTAGTAACTTTATCAAGACCACATATAAATATTGAGGCTTTCTTGTATATGTTTCTCAATTACTTAAGTTTACTTAATAAAATCTCAATAAAAGTACTTTAGGCATAACATTATATACATATCAAGACCAAAGAAGCTTCATGTAAGTATTTCTGGGCTGATACTTAACACTCAAACCAAGAAGTCCCTCAGAAAATTTTTCAAAAATTTATTTCATCCTGACAAAGACATCATGAATGCGAGAGTGCCATAGAAATGGAAGGGATTTTTATAGACAAGCATGGAAAAATATTCTCTTTGAATTAAGCTTTGCTTTCATGTTGTATCTAATTTGCTTACATCTCACTCAGTGAAAGGTGAATTAAGAGCCAAAAAATGGAACTAAAGGGACAATCTCTGAAAAGAGACCAGAGCTTGTAAACTAAGGGAACTATTCTGAAGAAACAAATCAAATCAGAACTCTATCTATGTGAATTTCTAGACATGTCAGAGAAAACTGAGAAACAGACCCCTCTTGAGACTCCTTATTTAGTGCTTAACGATTGATGGCTTATTTTATTCTTTTTTTTTTTTTTTTTGGCAGTTTTTGGCCAGGGCTGGGTTTGAACCTGCCACCTCCAGCATATGGGGCTGGCACCCTACCCCTTTGAGCCACAAGCGCCGCCCTTGATGGCTTATTTTAAAGTTAATGTCAAGGTGGTGATAGTTCACTCAAAGATCAAGACCTTGAGAGGATTATATATTGAAGCATCCATATTTCATATTGAGGTTTCATCGCATTATTTATAAGATTTGGTAAAGGAAACATTGGGACTCCATCAACAACCAAAAGAAAAGATGGAGAAATTTTTAAGTCATCTGCCTGTATTACTTTCTAGTATGTATAAAGGAGGTAATTTTAACATAAACGTTTTATAAACTATTCCCCAAGAGGTAAAGGTTTATTTTAAAGTACACCCTTCAAACTCAAACATAAGGAGGGAGAAGGCTTTACTCATCCAGGACTTTATGTAGAGAACCAACTGGAGCAGAGGAAGAGAAGGAAAGAGAGAAGTTAAGCCATGGACTTAGCGACAAACCTTCATTTTCCTTTTCACGGCTGCATCAGCTCACCTTCTGTCAACACAGGTGTGGCTCTAGAGCTCCTCTCCCTATGTCTGCAACCCTCTGCACCTGTGAATCACCGTCAGGCCAACAACAAGAATGCCTTCCCCACAGTTTTACATGAAGACATTGCAACTTATTCAGGCGTAATGAGGTAATAGGAAAAGCCTCTGGGACTACCTGCTCCTAAACACTGGATGTTTTCTCTTTTAATTCAGCAATTAACTTCCTCTGTTATCAATATACAAGACAAGGCAAAGTTTGGGGCTCATGGGTGCCCTTCTTTAGCAGCAATAATGACTGAGCTGAATAATGGTTAATTCATTGAAGACATGTTGCTTTTCAGTCACATTACTTGTCACTCCATTTCTGTAATGCCCCCCAAATATCCTCAGTTGATACTATGCAGAATGCTTTGGTTATAAAGTAATTGAAAAGAATTTTCATTATTATGCAGTAGAATGCATGGAACTAGAACAGTGAAAAGGTCATGGAAGGCTGCACAACGATTTAACTATAAGACAGATACGTGCCGTTAATAATAAGGTTGTTTCTCTAAATAAGCACCACAAATAATACACTTTGTTAGACTAATTTCTCTGGGAGACAATGAAACGTTTGTACCCATATTATCCTATCAAGGATATTTACAAATATTGAAGATGGTGTCAAAATATTATTCACTGGGTCATGTAAGGATTAATTTTACAAAAACTTTTTCAGTTGCAGAATTCACCATAATCGATCTTTATCTGTAGGAATTAAAAATCATATCATGGTTTGACTAGGAGTCAAATCAAAATGATTCATGGGACATTTCTTTTACTAGTATTGAAAACACCTATCAAAGATGTCATGATTGATTTGTAACACTATCGGGTGTACATGGCAGGAGATAGCTTCTAACAACTCTGTTACTAGTGTTAAGATTACATGTCACATATGTTTATATTTAAAATATATATAGAATCCCATTTACTGTCAATATATATGTCATATGATATCTACCCATAATCATATGACATAACATAGAATAATTTTTATATTTATGTATTTCGTGTGTGTGTTCATATAGATACAATACACAGAAAAACATATATATATATAAAATATAAGACATATATATGATATGTATACACAGAAGAACATCCATATATCCAGTACATATTGAAAATTTTTGTTCATGACTCAACTGCAGTTTTTCTATGATGCAGTTCTTGTCAACCTTTTTCATTCACTCCACTCTGACAATGATCGAATGTCTTCCTGGAAGTCTTATCCCTGCTAGTTCATGTTTTTGCATGATAGTAAAAAGAGAACTCAGGTGTGCTTATTTATTTTCATGCATACATGACTTTGCACACTAGACCGCAAATCTTTTCAGAGTATAAATCATACTCTTTCATCATCGTGACAGTTTAATGCTTCTGAAGTACTCAACAACTATTTGTAATTAATTACACTATTTATTATTAAGTGTTTAACAGGAACCTACTAAGTGCCAGATAGTGTATAAGGCTCTGGGGCTAAGATCTGAGGAAAAAAACATGATTAGGTACCACTAAAAATTATAGCAGTTTTTGAAAGCGAAATACCTGACTCTGATGGTCAGAGTTTTTATGTAAAACTGAATTCGGTAAAAAGTATAAAAGCGAGCCCAGTGGTTTTCAGTGAGAAGAAATATGGCTTTCTTGAGGAACTTTGACTTTATCAGATTTAAAATCAGATTTACTTTTCACTACTGAAAGTGTGTATTAGTTTGCACATTGAATGTAGAAATAGTTTCTCTTGGAATTGTTAGTATAGCGCCCTTTGACTTTCCAAAGGCACATAGGTTGGCGGTTGGCTCGTTCCTGATCTCTCAGCCTCCCTGACCAGCTGCCTGCTGTCCTCTCTGTCCTGTGCTTGTGTGCTAGCCTGAAGCTTCTCTCACCTGCCTTCTAGAAGCATTTCTCCTGTTCAACTCACCTGGGGTCCTTCCTTTATAGGTCGCCATGGAGCAGCTTGATGGGGTCCCACTGTCACCCTCCCTCCTCCTCACGTGTGCAGCTTGGCACTCTGAGAGACAGTAGGCGTTGTTTAGTATCAGTGGACTGGCTGTAGTCCAGGGACTTGTCTTGCCATTTGACCAAAGGATGTGAACTATGAGAATCAGATGATACTAGTAAAAAGCTAAGATAACCAGAACGAACAAGTGATGCAACACCTGGCAGAGAATGGACATTAAAATAAAACTATTCGCTTAATTATTAAATATAGTAAAACAGTAGCTAGTCTTACAAAATACCAGGTACAACTCCTCTGTAACACACTTTGTGATTTCAAAACATGATGATAATATACTTAGTAGGTAGATGTTTGAATAACCAAAATATGCACTGCAGCCCCATTCATTCAAAATGCACAGGAACGCATGCATATCCCTGATACGGATTTACCAAGATTAATACTCTGAACATCTCATTCACTGTCCCTTTCTTGTAATACTTTCAAAATTATAACTAATTATTTGTAAATATTTTTCTCTCATTTTAGTCTACAGTCACCATGAAGGCTGAGAATTCTGTCCTTGCTATGTAGTAAGGTTTAATTGTAATTCCCTGTAAGGACTGCCATTGACTGAGTCCTAAGCAACTTTTGGTATTAGCTCCTTATTCCTGAATACATTAAAAAATTTTATATAAAAAAAAAAAAATTTATTTCCATTCCAGGTAAGAGGGCATAAGCATACTCCATGCTGTCTGTCCCACTAAATACAGGATTTCTACCAATTGATGTTATGATACATTATAAAACTTCAGTTATTAAGAAAGTAGTGTATTTGTAAAAGGACAGATATATAGATCAATGAAACAAAACAAAGAGCCCAGAAAAAGACCCACACAAATATGGTCAATTGATTTTTTGACAAACGTATCAAGGCAATTAATAGGGAAAGGATAATCTTTTCAACAAATAATGTGAAAATAAATAAAATAGATAAACAAAATAATGACCTAATCCTTATAATCTATCAAAAAATCAAATACATGAAAGATCTAAATGTAAAACTCTAAATGTTATTAGAAGACTCAGGAGAAAGATCTACCTGTGAAACTAAAAGTATGATACATAAAAGAAAATATCAATCATTTGAACTTCATCAAAATTAAAGAACTTGCTGGGAAATTTCTTTGCTGAAAGAGTGAAAACACAAGCTACAGCCTAGGGGAAAACATTTACGAATTATATAATAGAGCTTTACCTGTATCCCAAACATATGAGGAACTCTCAAATCTCAACTGTAATCAACAAAGTGAGTATAAAGTTTAAATGAAGAGGTTAAAGCCCCAAATTGCTAACTCAATATCGAAGAACAACATCAGAGGATTGACAGTAACCAACTTTGAGATGTATTATAAAGCTGCAGCAATCAAGACGGTGTGGCAACGCTCAAAGAACAGACTTGTCAATCAATGGAACAAAATAGGCATCCCTGAAATACACATGCAAATACCGTCCACTGAATTTTGACAATGGAGCAAAGACGATATAATAAACACAGTCCTTTCAAAAAATGGTGCTGGAGCAACTACACATCCATATGTAAATAAATCTGGGCACAGATCTTACACTTTAGCAAGAATTAACTTAAAATTAACCGTTGACCCAAATGTAAATGGTAAAACTATAGAATTCCTGGAAGACAACATAGGAGAAAATCTAGGTAACTTTGGGTATGGCAATGACCTTCCAGGTACAAAACCGAAGGTATGATTTGTGAAAGAAATACTTTATAATTGATAGGCTTACCTTCATTAAAATAAAAAAAAGTCTGTGAAAGGCAATGTCAAGAGAATAAGAAGACAAGCCACAGAGTGGGAGAAAATGTTTGCTAAAGACACATCTGATAAAGTACTTTTATCTAAAACATGTGAAGAACTCTTAACACTCAGCAATAGGAAAACAACCTTATTAAAACCTGGGGAAAGACATGGACAGAATACCTCATCCAAGAAGATTTACAGATGGCAAGTAAACATGTGAGTGAGCATTTGCTATCTTATGGCATTAGGAATGTGTAAATAAATACAACAACAAGGGGATACCACCTTATACCTATTAGAATGACCAAAATCAAAAATGCTGACAACAAGGAATCTAGGTAAGGGTGTGAAGAAACAGGAACTCTCACTCATTGCTGGTGAGAATTCAAAAAAGTACAGCCACTTTCCAAGACAATTTGACAATTTCTTATGAAACTAAATATACTATTACCATAAGGTCCAGAAGTCGGGCTTCTTGGCATTTACTCAAACTAATGGAAACGTTATGTTCCAACACAACCTGCACAGGAAGCTTTATTCATAATTAATCAAAACTTGGAAGCCACTAAGATGTCCTTCAATAGGTGAACAGATAAATAAACTGTGGAAAGTCCAGACAATAGACTGGCATTCAGAACTAAAACGAAATGAGCTATCAAGTCATGAAAAGACATGAAAGAACCTTTAAATGCATGTTAGAAAGTGAACGAGGCAAATCCAAAAGGGCTATCTACTGTATAATTTCAACTATATGAGTCTAGAAAAAATAAGCCAGTGGAGTTGTTAAAAAGATTAGAGGTTGTCAGGAGTCAGTGAGAGGGGAGGGAAGAACAGAAGGAGCTCTGAGGATTTGCAGGGCAGTAAAAGTTTTCTGTAGCATGCTACATCAGTGGATACACATCATTATACATTTGTCAAAACCCGTGAAATATACATCACCAAGAACGAACTCTAATGTAAATTGCAGACTTCTTATGGTAATCATGTGTCAATGCAGGGTTTATAACAAATATGCCACAATGGTGGGTGATGCTGATAGTGGAGGAGATTGCATGTGTGTGGGGTCAGTGAGCATATGAGAACTCTTCCATATTGGCCTCTCAATTTGACTTTGAACCACAAATAGCTCTAGAAAATAAAATTTATTAATTAAAAAAAAAACACTAAAAATTAAACAATCTAACCAAAATCATCAGTAAACTCAAACTAATACATCACCAGAAAACATATAGATAATGAGAAGTGCATTATTAGCCATTAGGTCAATCAAAAGTCACACAATGGTGAGATAGCACCATCCCGATTGGAATGGCTCATACAAGAAGATACTGGCTATACCAAGTACCAATGAGAATACTGAGAAATTTTCTCATCCATGCTTGGTGGAAATGCAAAATAAAAGCCTCTAAGGAAAACAGCTTGGCAATTCTCATAAACATGCACATACAATACGATGCATCAAATGCACTCTTAGATATTTATTCTGTAGAAATGAAGACTTATGCTCACATAAAAATTCATGCAGCAAGAATATCTTTTCATAATCCCTTGAAAAAACTGAAACATCCTAAAAATCAATGAACAGATAAAAAAAAAAAACTCAATTGTCCTTTAATGAATTAATGAAAAAAATAAACTGGTGGTACATCCATACAGAGGAACACTATAACAAAGTGTGCTCTAGAGGCACACACTCTCACAAAACTCAGAAGTAATACAATAAGTTAAAAGAAAATATACCAAAAGTTTATACATGATATCATTCTATTTATATAACATCTTCCAATTTACAACAATATAGAGTTAGAGAACACCTGGGTGGTCATCATGGGTTCATTGTGGGGGAAGGCGGGAATATAAATAGATAACAGAAAGGGCATTTGGGCGGTTATGGGACCAATCTGCACTCCAATTTCATGTTCATTATACAAGGGTTCAAATTCCTAGAACTATCCACTATAAGAAGTGCAATGTACTGTCTGTTAGTTTCACAATAAGGCTCTCTGAGTTTGATGACATGGTTATTCCCATTTCATGAGGAAGAAACTGAGACCCACATGAAATTATTCCCAAGATCACAGAAGTAGTAAGCACTAGATCCAGCAATAAATCAAAGGCAGTCAGATTCCATGGCTTATCCTCATGTAGCAAAAAGAAGCTTCATAAATTATTATACAATTAGTGCATTAGTTAAGAAAGCAATGACCTCAAAAGTCTAATTACTCTGGAATCTGTTGCCAACATGTTCATCTAGCTGGTGGTAATCCTCCCAAAGACCTCAGTGAAGTTAGTCAATAGATTGAGGTCAAATAAGACATATGGCCATTTTTGAAAACTCAAATTCTGACACAACAGCAACAGTAGTACTAGTAAGGGGAGAGAGAGTTTGGAGATCCCCAAACTTATTCTGTGACTCCCACAGGCATCTGAAGCTCCCTTAAGCTCTGCCTTGGGGGATACAGGAAGGTGTCACCAGAGCTCATCCCTATCCATCATTCCCAGTGGGTAGTCAATGAACTAAAGTAAAAATATGAAACTGCATACTGACAGTTTATGAGATAACGTGTTCAAATTTAGTGTGTATATACATATATATGCACGTGCACACAGGCAGAAACACACTTAAACCCTATGCTAAGTGATCTGTTCTAAATAATAAAAAAGAATATGTTCAAAAGACTTCATAAGTCTAGAAGCATTCAGTTTATTTTTTAAAGGAATGGGGCATTGTTCAATCACTGTTTTGAGCTATTGAATATTTCAGAGAAATTTAATCTGTGAATAAAATAATAGGTAATCAGATCCAGTGTATTAAAATAAAGAATTTAATGTTAGACATACTTTTAATGGATATCACCATATTCATTGGCCACAAAGTGAAAAAGTTTATTCTTGGAACTGATACAAAATAAAAAGAAACCTTTTCATATGATTCTTTAAACTAATCCAAGCATTCATGCAATTCTTATTTACAATGGTCTTTATATGTTACCTATAAAACTATCCCCTTTAATATCTTTAAGAATAGCTATAAAAAGCACACATCATACATTATTTAATAAACGATGGCCTCCTTTTTTATTTGTTAAATGCTACAATCTTATTTCTCCCTGAAAGGCTCTGCACTTTTTGTGTCCTTCACAAATACCTCCATGACCGCCTTTTCTCCATCTAAGTTATAGCTCAAGCGTCAAAATATAATGGGCATTTCTTTCTCTTTCTCTCTCTCTCCCCCACTTGGTTACCCCAAAGCTAAACTCCCAATGTGGCCACATCTCATGTTGGATGTATCTAGACTGGTGACTGGGCTTCAATGCGTACAATGGAAAGATGGGAGAAAGTACATTCCTTCTGTTTGTTCATCAGAAGCCAGGGCATGAGTGCTAAACTTAGGTCGCAGCACTCTGGTGCTTTCACCTAAGACTCTGAGTGTGATGACGTTACACACACAGTTACACACTAGCTAGAGGTTATTTGCATCAATGCCTCTGGGGAGGAGGGCGGAATCCAGCCCCCAGCAGCAAAGCTACCGACAGTGTCTGTCCAGCCACAGACTGTCCTGTGCTGTGACTCTAGCTGTGTTTCCTGCTTTCCAGTCATTCATTTTAACATTTCCAAGACTGGTTCTTTGGAATGCCCATTAATTCTGTTATCTACCCAAATATATATATGTTTTTCTGATGACAAAAATTCTCGAGGGATGATTGTTATTGCTGGCACCTTAGGATCCCCAAAGACGCACATATCTTCAAAGGTGCCTGAGGTTGTCTTAGTGAAAGAATTCACTTCTCCAGAATGTTACCCAGAGGGGTCTGTGTCCATTCCTTTTCTTTTCCTTTGCCCCCTTTCTTTTCTCGCCTTTTCTTTCCCCCCTACTCTGTCTTCTCCCCTCTACCTTTTTCTTCCAAGCTTGTCCTTCTCTCAGGGTAAATCATCTGTGTTATTGTGTATGGTGAGTTTCTCCCCATTTGACCATCAGCAACATTGTCCCCCAGCCAGCATCAACTCCTAGAGCAGAAGGGTAGCTTATCAATATGTCATCAGCCCCTTCCAGGAGTGCCCGTCCACAGTTAGTGCCCGATAAGTATTTACTAAAGGAAGGGATATTGTCTTTAAACTGCCTTGCGCATACCTTGTACATATATATGACAGTAAATTATAATAAATGGTTATTATTATTTTAAAAGACAGAAACATGGTCTTTGTTTTTTAATTTGTTTATGTGCTGAATTATATTTATAGATTTACATACATTGAACCAGCCTTGAGACCATAAGATGTTGAGAAAAGGGAACACTTCTACACTGCTGGTGGGAATGCAAACTAATACGTTCCTTTTGGAAAGATGTTTGAGGAACAATTAAAGATCTAAAAACAGACCTGCCATTCAATCCTACAATTCCTTTACTAGGTACCCTGTTGCCCGAAAATAAGACATCCTCCGAAAATAAGACCTACTTACAGGAAAGATAAGACGTCCCCTGAAAATAAGACCTAGTGCATCTTTGGGAGCACACCTTAAAATAAGACACTGTCTTATTTTTGGGGAAACAGGGTATATATCCTGAAGACCAAAAATGTCAGTATAACAAAGATATTTGTGCCAGAATGTTTATTGCAGCCCAATTCATAATTGCTAAATCATGGAAAAAGCCCAAGTGCCCATGGACTCACGAATGGATTAATAAATTGTGGTATATGGAGACTATACCTCTTTTATGTTTACATGGATGGAGCTGGAACATATTCTTCTTAGCAAAGTATCTCAAGAATGGAAGAAAAAGTATCCAATGTACTCAGCCCTACTATGAAACTAATTTATAGCTTTCATATAATTGGAAGCCAATTATAGCCAAAGAATATGGGGAAAGGGAGGAGAGGGGTGGGGGGAGGATGGGTGGAGGGAGTGTAATTGGTGGAACCACACCTACGATGCGTCTTATAAGGGTACATGTGAAACTTACTAAATGTAGAATATAAATGTCTTAACACAATAACTAAGAAAATGCCAGGAACGTTATGTTAACCAGTATCATGAAAATACGTCAAATTGTATATAAAACCAGTGTATGGTGCTCAATGATTGCATTAATGTACACAGCTATGATTTAATAAAAAATATATATATATAAATACAGAAATAAATGTTAAAAAGTTTTCTCAGTGGAAGACAAATTTTCAATTATCTTAATATGAACTAATATTTAATTTGTTTATAATTTTAAAACATCAGAATATTAGGGAAATTGTAAATAAATTAATAAAAAAATAAAAACACAAGGATTCTTTCCTTTGACCTATTAGAATATGCTATTTGTGACAATAATGAAACAATGTGCTTCTTGAACCACAATATATGACTGAAGGAATAGAATAGAAATGTAAAGAACCATATGTATAAGAACTGTAATTTTTAATGAAAGATTTTAAATAATGGTAATATACCAAGCTAAAACTTCGGAAAAATAAATTCCATTATTTTAAATCCAAAAATAATATTTAAAAAATCAAAAAGAAAGAAAGGGAAATATTGATTGATGTTTCTCAGACCTCAGGGAAAGCAACATTTTTTCAAAATACAAAAGAAAAAATATGAACTAAGTGAATGGTATATTTAACTTGCAAGGAAGAAAAGATACTGTGTGTAAAAAAATAAAGAATAAAGAAACAGGAAAAGTTGATAATATAGTTGCCGAATACTTGACTATACAAATGATAGTGCTAGATCGTATTTAGTCCTTGCTAATTAATAATGAATACTGGAATGGTTTCACAATAGTTAATGCAGAGTAATAAAACATTAAAGAAGGGGAGGCACAAAAAATTAAAAAAAAAAATTAAAGAAATAGGATACAGAAAAATAGCATACTCAGCCTTCCTACATATCAAAGCAAAAGGTGAGGTATTTTATGTGTTGTATTTGTTGTTAGGAAATTATATGATGACTTTAGATTAAATCATGTCCAACAGCCATTTTTGTGAGTTAAAGCATTTTTTAAACCTTGCAATAGCATCTGGTACAGACTGTAAACTAGTATGTATTACCCATTCCCTTTTCTTTATAGAAAATTAAAAAGATAAAATAAAATTAATACTTTTTGACAAGTATTAAGAATTAACTATAAGGAAATAATAAGATATATGAATATACGGTTTCTATTCAATTATGCCTTTTCATTTAGTTATATTTATATCAATGAAAATTAAAACATGTAATAAACAAAACAATTAAGATATTTTATAGAAAAGAATATGAAGTTATTAAATAATCATATATTTTAAAATTTCCCATTCTGAAAGGAAAAATTAATAATGATATTTACGGCAAAACATATCATTTAACCTATATTGAAAATAATATATATATATATATATAAATATATCAGTGATGAAATTATACCAAGAGTGACAGAGAATAAGAAAGAGAGTTTTCAATGAAGAGGTGAAATAGACTGAAATTACTGTGGTATGTTATATTGATTGTGCTTCATATAGGTGGTGATACTGTGGTTTATTTACATTTTCCACTGATTTATATTTTCTACTTTCTTTTCAATGACTAAGTACAATACCACTTTTTCAATGACAGAAAGAAATAATACCAGCAATCCTACTGCTAGGTACATATAAAAAAAGAGAATTCAGAATATCAAAAAGATATCTGCACTCACATGCTTATTGCAACCCTGTTCACAACATCAAAATTTGGAATCAACCTAAATGTCCATCAACGGATGAATGGACAAAGAAACTGCACTACATATACACAGTGGAATATTATATAGTCATAAACAAGAATGAAGTCCTGTCATTTAGAACAACACGAACGGAACTAGAGGACATATGTGAAATGAAAAAAGACAAACACAGAAAGACAAATCTCATATGTTCTCATTCATATGTGGGAGCTAAATATTAAAAAAATCTGATCTCATGGAGACCTAGACTAGAACAATGGTAAAGTGGGGATGGCTAATGGGTACAAAAATATAAATAAAAAGAATTAACAATATTTAATAGATGGAAAAGTGACTACATAATCAACAGTAAGTTAGGGTGTACTTTAAAATAACTAAGAGAGTGGAACTGGAGTGTTCCCAACACAAAGAAATGATACATTGATACGTGCCTAATGTGACAGATGCCTCCAAACTCTGATTAGGTTAACTCATGTTGCATGCTTGTCTAAAAACATCACATGTGCTCTATAAATATATACAACTATTTGTACAATAATCAAAATAAAAAATAAACAGTATAAGAAATGATGCAAAACTCTTTAGACAAATAATAGTAATTGATACTATGTGAATGAATCTTCTAAGTAGAAGTATACTCAGGGAACAGTGTAAATGTTATTATCTTTCAGAGGGTAAATTGAAGGATTTTTGAAGGATACAAAATTAAATGCAATGACTCATCCTGGATTGGATGATGGAAACAAAAATATTTGTATAAGATCATTATTTGAACAATTGAAAGAGTTGAATATAGACTGTGGATCAAATAATTGCATTTTGTCAATTCAAAATTCCTAGTTGTGGTCACAGTATAGTGCCATAAAGTTATAACAGTATGAAATTTATGCAGGTTGTTTTTACTATTTTTACAACTTTTTGAGAGTTTGATATAATATAATAAAATTATCTCCAAAGTGGAATTTCATAGGCTTGCCTTTTAAGAAAAATAATGGCTAAACTTCTAAATTATATCCCGGATTTAAAAAGTATTTGCTTTGAAATTGGGAATATCTTATATCACAGAGACATATTCTTTAAAAACAGCACCACATTTTTTTACAAGACACAAAGGGAAAAATAAATTTTCTTCTGTTAATCCTAAACATTTATGGGTTCTCAATAAGTCATATTTCAGAAGATGACCCTTTAGTATTGTGTGTGAGGCCTTCTAAAACTCATAACAAAAAGAATGTCATTTTAGTAAATGAAAAAAAATTTAAATTGGGGCAGAGGGCACAGCACTTAAATTTTTTAAATAAACAGATTCATAAAAGCGATTCATAGAAATTCTTATGGTTTATTGAAATCTTAAATAAAAATTTCATTCTTTATTTAATTACACATTCATTTATTGTTATCATAAGTAATGACAGTAAAAATTAGTATAAAGTAGGTCAGAATTTGAGAAAATTAAACATTTAGAAAAATAGTTCTTTAAATTAAAAAATAATTCTTTCATTTACATAGAATAGTAAGAAAAGGTACTTATACTTTTTAATTTGAAAGTTTAATGCTATCAAAAATCACAATTTTGTGAGTGATCTTGACATATAAAAAGCATAGCTTTCTAATTTAAGCTCTAAGAGGAGTCTCATTTTCCCAAAGTAGCCAAAGTTATTTAAAGCTTTTTATACTCATCACTGAAGCCAAAGGAGTCTCTCCATATCCAGGAAAATAGATAAGAAAAGATGTCCATTCCATGAAAGAAAAGGCAAAAATAGATTTAGTTCATAGAGAAAACTTGTGAGAAAAAGCCCAATGTTGAAAAGAATAAAATGGATTTCTATGAGAGGTTTTGGAAGAGAAAATCTAACTTACTAATTTTTTTCCCTAGTCTTGAGCTACTAGAATCGAGTTCTGCATATTCTTTTAGCTACTGCGTTAATGCCCTTATATAGTTTTGTCTAACTAATCAAAATAGAAAGATATGAGCTTAATTGTGTAAATTTCCATCAATGAACCAGCATCAGGAGCACGGCAGGTTCTGCAGCCACAGAAGATGGGGCATTTAGACAGGCAGGTGCTTCCCTCAGGACTCTCATTCCACTCCTTGAATTTTTTAATATTTTATGGAGAAGGGCCCTGCATTTTCACTGTGCACTGTGCTCACACGTTATCTAGCTGGTTTGCGTTCCTCTCTCTTTGTTCTTCGGTTCCTTATCAACTGCACCCTTCGGTTTCACTCTGTAAACACATCCAGTACATTGTTAAATAATTTGTCTACTTTAAATGAGTTTTTTCTACCCTTCAGTTTGTCAACTTGCCTCTAAACATTTAAAAATTGACTGTCTCCTAGGTTTGGGTATTGGTTTGTTTATTTATTCTAACTTTGTATCTTGGAATAATTAAGAGAGAGAAAAAAATTCCTAAGAACGGGGAAACCAGGTATGACCCTGAGAGTGCAGCCACTTTTAGTAAAGAAAAAACCGTGTCTGAGAGAGAACACCCGGAATTGAGAATTCCCACTGCCAGACAGATGGCCTCAGACATTGTCACGAATCTGCCTGAACCTTCAGGGCTCTTCAGGTGCCTGGAGATGAGCTAGGTTGTGGGATGCAAGACTACAAGTGATTCCCTTAACCCTAGGGGCAAGATTTATTAATTCTTACAACGTAGTGCAAACGCTCATGTGGGGATGCTCATCCAGATTGAACTCGGAGTCACTGAGTGAGGGGCGGCTGATGTTATCAGTCCCAGCCCAGTTCTCAAAAGTAACTGTGGACCTAAAAGAAGCCCCTGTGTCTTCATCATCATTGTCCCTTTTTAATATATGGCAGTTCCGAAAGTCACCATATTTAGGGAATATGAGCAATTGTACGTAACTGTACCTTTATTTACAAAGTTACAAATTTGTACGAAGAGGTGGTCAACACGTAGAGAATGTTTTATAATATTGAAAACCTGGCCCCCTCCCTTCTGGCACTAAGGTTTCCCCTGAGAAGTCTGTGCCTGCTGGGTTTTCCTTTGCAGGCCACCTGTCGCCTGCATCTGGCAGCCTGTAGAATTTTCTCCCTCCCCTGACTGTGAGCAGTTTGATCACTGTGTGTCTGGGAGTTGTCCCGTTTGCTGTGAATCTTCCAGGGTTCAGTGACCATCTATCTTGTTTCCAGGTGTCTGGATCTCTGGTGGTACCAGGGACGTTGTCCTCAAATTCCCTCAAATCCCTGGTCCATGCTTTTCCCCTTTCTATCCTCCCTCAGGGATGGTATCTATAACCCGTGTCTGAGTTTGCTTTGCCTAAGCCCATAAATCTCTACGCCACTGTTCTGCCTTTTTGGTTCTCTCCTCTGCCTCGTTAAATGTCTGAGTGAGCTCCAATCCTGTCTTCCCGCACTGAGATTCTTCCCTCTTCGGGGTTCAGTCTGTTTCTGGAGCTTTCTGTTGGGGGTTGAAATTCCCCGTGTGAGTGATTCCCTCCTTGAAGCTCTGTTATTTCCCTTCTTAGGTCGTGTCTAGCTCCTCGGCGACTTTTTCCTTAATCTCCTGAAATACTCTCTGGCTTCTTTTCGTTGGTTTTCAATATTCTCTTCAATTCCATTCATCTTACATGTTATTTATAATTTGAATTCCATTTCTACCGTTCGGCAAGGCGCTTGTTGTTGAATTCATCCCTCTAGCGCCATGCGATCCCTCGGGGGTGGGGAATTTTTTTTTGTTTGTGAGTTTGTGATGCCAGGGTTCTTTCTCTCTGTGGTTTCTTGTCATTTGAAAGCTCTTTTCTTTCTCAGGCAGGAGAGGGGCATGTGCACCATCAGCCTGTGACACGGCGGTGCTGATTTGTCCAGTTCACCGGTGGGTGATCGCCACTGGTCAGCCTGCGCAGGACGCTCTTGGGCTGGGTGTTAGGTTGCTCACCAGAGTTGTAAGAATTCGGGATTGACAGCGAGACCCTCCGTGGAGGCCTTCAGGTGGGGGCTGCTCTGCCCAGGGCCTCCCTGCAGCGGGGCAGTTGCAGCTGTGTGGGGCTCTCTAGGCCCAGGTCGTGGGTTCCCCAGACTGATCCAGAACTAGATCTGCGCAGAATGGCAGCTAGAGGCTGGGGATTCCCTGGCAGGGCGATGGACCACGCAGCAGTTCTGCTGGCCTCGAGGCATTAGTGGAGACTCAGGGGTGGGGTCGAGTGGTCCACGCGCTGCCCTGGAGTCTCCGGGATGGTGTTCCGGGTCTGATGGGAGCTCTAGAGCCAGAGAAGCGGAGCTGCAGGCTTGGGCATGAAAGCCTCAGAGTAAGGTCTGGGGAGGAGGCATAAGCGGGCCCTGCTGGTGGTGGGCTTTTTCTAGCCGGAGGTCAGACTCAAGGTCATGCTGGTGGCGGACTGTTCAGTCCTGCATGGTGGAATCACAGCCAAGCAGGCACAGGTGATGAGCTGTTCTGCAGTTGGCTTTTGCATTTGCCAAGTCACTTAGGCAGGGGTCAGTGTCAGTGGCCCAGGAGTGTGCAGCTCTCCTTGGCCCCCAGGATCCACTGAAGCAGCGGCCCTAGGCCTCCCGGGTCTGAGTCTGCAGCACCTCAATCGACTCCTCTGCTCAGAACCCACTGGGAAGGCAAGGAGGGGCGCATAGCTTCCAGTCACAGGGTGGGCTCCCTCTCCAACCCAGTGCGGGCAATGTGAAGGCCCCTGCGTTCTGGGCTGACCTGGCACCAGGAATCTGAGAGCACAAAATGGCTTCAGCTGCAGGGAGTTGGGATCAGCGGCCAGCAGACCCCCACGTGCGCTGACTTGACACAGACCCCAGGCAAGTCCCCTGTCTGTGACAGTGGAGGGAGTGTTTTCACAACTCAGCCCAGTGCTTACTGGGTGAATGAGCCCCCAGCTCTGTCCCTCTAATCTTCCTCACCTGTGGATGCCTCCCCAGAGATCATTTTGACATTGTCAAATAAATTGCCCCATCACCTTCTTTCTCACACTGAATGTCCCAGGTTGTTTCTCTGTGATTCCACAATGCTCCTTGCAAGAAGAGCTAACCGTAGGCAGGCAAGTTAGACTTCTGGAGTGTGGAGTGCTGGCAGCCTGCTTCTACCCCGCCTCTTTCCTTTCTCCTTTCCACTTGGCTCCAGGCCTCTTAGGCTGAATTTCTACCCAAATCTTCCTCTTTCTTGTTCTCCTCTGCAACAACCACTCATGGAATCTCTAGTAGGTTCTGGCACTTTTCCCTCAGAATTGTACATGAGCCATGTTTTGTTGTTGTTGTTGTTGTTGTTTTTCATCTAAAATTTGTCCTCCTTTCTGAGATAATCTGGAGACAGATGAGTCTAGTCGGCCTCTTGCTTCACACTCTGCTATTTCTGTTATTCTATACTTTCTACCCACCCAACACAGAAGCTAACTAAGGTGCAAACAGACAGCAAGGTTAAATCTTCCAAACACCCCTACATTTAACATATAGATATGTCTATCTTATTACACATGTAACTCTTTTTAATTTAAAAATACAGAATGTTCTAGAAATCCCAAGAATACATGTTCATTTTTTTAACTTAGAAGACATTAGCATGTTAAAAAAGTCAAAAATCGTGAATTAATTTCTTTAGCCTAGAAAGATGATTTGTCACATTCCACATAGCAAAGTAACTCCTTTTAAAGCCCACTTACACAAGGGACATATTAGATTTCTAGCATAGCTCATAATCTCCTAAGAAATATAATAAGAATTAGTCCTGAATATCATATGGTGCTAATACATTTGGTCACATATAAGTTATTCATTTTGCAGTTTACATGATTAGACGGGCTTGTAAAAAAGAGTTAATGTAATTGTCATTTGTAATTATGTGGGAGAACATGAGCTCGAGAAAACTTCAAACTCACTTTATGGTATCAACATTGCCTAAACAATGATGAAGGGGAAGTCTTTTACGGCCAGGCATTGCCCCATCAATCAGTTTGCAGTCAGGAGAAAAATTGACTTTGTCATGATAGGTTTCTTAAAGAAAAAGTAATAAATTTTATACAAACGGCAAGCCTGCAGTGTGGCTAATTTATTCATTATCCACCCTAGAAAAATAATTAAGCCATGCTTTCTTTCCTGGTGCTTCATTACAGTTTAGCACCCCCCTCCACCTTTTCTCGGAGCCCTCAGTAAGAATGCTTATTAAAATAAATTAGCTGCAAAACTTTTAACTCTGTCTTGAAGAAAAACTAATCCACTTTTCTAGTGGAAGCAACATTGATTAAATAAACCCAGCTCCATGCAGAGCAGATTAATTCCTTTAGCTACAGTTTCCAACCTTAAATGATGTTGTATCTGTATTGGTTTGAACAGTGTGTAATAAGCTGTAAATTTATAATTGGTATTAACCTCTTTAAATGTGTCTTTTTTTGTGTCTTATGGGTGACATTCCTGATTAAAAAAAAAATGGTAGGTGTGAGTGCTAGAAATGTAGATACGTGGTATTTAAGTCATACATTTGATACATAATGAACTCAGTTTTTAACAACCTACATTGGTTAATGCTTACACAAAAGGACATCAGAGACTCTCTGTTGAGGATCATAGTTCAATCAAACTTTCTCAGAAAGAGTCCAATAGGTAATGTTAGAGATTTTAGGCAAATTGAAAGAGGCATCTTTCTTTTAAAACTTGATACTCTTTACCTGCTCACTTGATCAAGTACACATTAAGATGCATCAATGTCTATCTGACAAGGTATTTCCATGTTCACATGATTTAAAAAGAGCAATCTGGTAGATTATTTGTTTATATGGCTGTTTTCAATTCCCTTCTTTCAGGCGTGCCGGTCTTCCCATTAAGGGATGAAGTGCATTTCTCTGCACTTCGAATCTGAATATCCTCTGTAATTTTCTTATACCTATATAATCAGGTGGAGATGACACTAGAATTTCCAGGCATGGACTCTTTCCTTACTTTGGGATCTCCCTGTGAAGAAGTTCGGGAGAGCCTGCTAAACGGGTTAGTCTCAGTCATGTATGTGCGGAGAGGAAAGCCTCTGAGGAGGCCTCCAGCCATGTCATTCACTGCAGCTGAAGGGAAGTTACCCAGCATCGTCCAGCCCCAGCCGGCTTTCCAGGTGCTGGAGGTTGGGATCCCGACCAACATAATGTGGGAGAGTTGAACCTCACAGAGCCCAGCCAACCTAGGGAAGTGTGCAGAATAACCCATCCCTGCTATTTATAACATTCATTTGGGAGAGTCGTTTGTTATAGAACAGTAGATAACTGATAATGATGATTTCTTATTTAAAAAAAAAATGTTAAAAACAGAAAAAAAAATACATCCCTTTGCTATCTCTGACATTCCAGAATTAAACTTCCTTGAAGACTTCTGCTTTCTAGAATTATGTGTTCTTCCTGTCTTTATCTCTCCCTCTCTCTCTGTTTCCCTTCCTTCAACATTTCTCTTTGATTCAACCCCACAGCCATCTCTGAATTTCACCGATCAGGTTTCTAATAAATTTAATAGCGATATTTCAGACATTCATAATTTTCTGTTCTGAGAACATAGAAACTTAATAAGTTGCAGTTCTAATTTTCATTGAATTAGGCTTCAAGGAAACTTTTGAGGATAAAATGTGTTTCACAGTAGGGAATATTTGCCAATGGAAAATTCTGTGTCCATTTGTCAAAACATACAGATGATTCAAGTTGTATATTTAAAAGATGCACAAATCCAACCTTGACCACAAAGAGATGCATATAATTTGAATGTTTTATCATTGCACTCCTTACTTAAAATATTTTCACTAACTTACTATGCATTCATGATAAGACTGCCCTCCACAGTCGGCAGGGAAGGCCCTCTTTAATGTAACCCTGACAGACCACGTTAGCGCGTTCTCTTTCCACGCTACCTTCTCTCAGTTCCGCTCTAGGTAGCCTAGATACATGACTGTCGCTCCTTTGCTTTTGCTTAAATTCCTCTATATAAAAGGTCTCTTTTTCCTTCATTATCTTTCTAACTTTTACTAAGGCCAGTTCAGACACTGGGTCTTCTCTGAAGCTTCCCTGACACCAGTGCCCCCCAAACCCTAATCTAGCCCTCCTCTTATATATGGAAATCACTCAGTACACAGCTCCATCATAGCACTTATCACAAGGCATTACAATCATTTGCTTATTTTGCAGCCTCCCCTGTCTGTACAAAAATAAAAATGTAGTTGTTATAGTTCTAATGTGTCTCCCCAAAAGCCTGGCTGGAAAATTAACCCCCAATGCCACAGTGTTAAAGGTGGAACCCTTGACAGGCGATTAGGCCTTGAGAGCTCTGCCCCAAATGAATGGATTGAAGCCATTATCACAGAAGTGGGTTTGTTATTGTGAGTGTGATTTTCTCAAAATGTGAGCGTCTGGCTTTCCTTTCTCTCTTTCTCTCATCCGCTCTTTGAATGTTTGCCATGGGATCACACAGTAAGAAAGCTTTCACAAGATGCTGGTCCCTCAGTCTTGGAGTTTGCAGTCTCCAGAATCATAAGACAAACATTTCTGTTTATGCATAATACCTAGTCTGTGGGATTCTGTTACAGCAGCACAAAACAAAGACAGTAGTCTAAGGTGATTCAATAACTAAGTGACAATAGTTAGGTCATAAGTTTCCATAAAAGACACATCAACTATAGATATAATAACTCTCTGAATTTCCTATCAGATTTTAAGTAATGTAAACATGGTGCTGATGCCATAAACTTGGCAAATTTTAATTTCTAGTCAATTCATTAATGGTTCCTTTTGAATACTAATCACTGCTATATATTTATTTAGAAAAATATGCGTTTTTCTGTTTTTGAAATCACATGATGAGATATATGTGATCTTTTGGACTTCCAAGTTAACAATTATAATGAATTATTGAGAGCTATCCAATAGAAAAACAGAAGCTATTGAAAAGCTGATTTCTAAAGATCCAGTGATTGAATGTTTACTCTCTTTTACTGTCCTAGATGCCCAGGTCTCTATGGTCGAGATTTGCTTCTACACTGAAGACTTATCTGGAAAGTAGGTGGTAATATATAAACAAAGGGGCATCATTCATTCAAACAGTTTTAACAGTGCTGTACGGTTTACCATAGTATAAATAAAGGGATTATATTCATGTGGTCTCATCATTTTATATAAAGCAACTGCTTAAACAATGGTTAGGTCTCCAGATCGCCTTTCTGCCCTCATGGTACTGGGTGACTTCCTCACTGTCCACCCTCCCCCAGTTGTATTCTGAACATTTATCCCTGGAGGTGTGAAACAAAGGTTCTGTCCCAGGCACCATCAAACACAGATTCTTTTCTTTGCTTCATCTTTATTGTGGGCTAATTAAGTTCTTCCTCTCTCCCCCTGCTCTGCTGTCCTGGTACACTGAGGACATTTCTAGAGACGTTTGGGGTTGGACCCACTCCAGAGAGATGGGAGCGGACGAAACCTGGGAGTTTAGAGGTGGAGCAGCTAATTCCCACTGACCCTATTCCTAGTGTGACATTTCTAGTGTGACACATGTTCCAATGATGAGGAGTCCCACCTTTCTGAAAACTCATGGCTTTTCTCACTGTGTTATCCAGAAGAGCCTTCTATACACTTTCAGGGAATCTGAAACCAGACAGCATACCAGAGGCTCCATTCCACTTATTTTTTCCTGAGAGTTTTCCACTGTATCGACAATATTAAACTTCCTTGGACTAGGGAGATTCACAGCTGGTACTTTGTTTTACAAACCTGAACACTATGTGATTTGAAGTCTGAAGGCGTGAGAGATGACGGCAGTCAAGGAGAATGAGGGGAACACAAAGAAACACTAGGGAGCTAACCGTGTTATACTTTTAAAATCTTTCTACTGCGTATCTAAGTGGCATAGACCCTCCTGTATAACACGTGGCAAGAAGAGAATAAGTTCTATTAATTGTGAATTAAAATGCATATTTTAACAATATGTCTAAGCATTATATTATTAATAAGCTAGAATACGCTTTCATAAATAATTAAAACATTAATAAAATATTAGATTGCTAATACTGTGATCTGAATTTTATAATGAAAATATAGTGACAAAAGTCTTCCTCATGTCTCTCTCCTTGTGGGGTGATTATCCATTTTCTTTTAAGAATTCACAGTTTATTAGAAGTTCCAGAAGGAACAATTGTGCATATCAAACAAATGCCAGCTTAGACACTAGTTTAAATAGGGCCTTTTCATTCAAAACTGATTTGCCTTTAGAAATAGTCCTATGGAAAAACTTAGTTTTTTCTTTACCTTTTTATTTTTATGCAGATTTTTTCTAAATAAACTTTAATTTTAGAAAGTTTCATATTCAGAAAATCCATGAACATCTTACAGACAATTCCCATATTCTGACCCCAGGTTTCCCTAGTTTATTAACACTTTATTATGATAGTTATAATCAGTGAATAAATACCGTTTTCCCTGAAAATAAGACAGTGTCTTATTTTAAGGTGTGCTCCCAAAGATATGCTAGGTCTTATTTTCAGGGGACGTCTTAGTTTTCCTGTAAGTAGGTCTTATTTTCGGAGGATGTCTCATTTTCGGGGAAACGGGGTATTACTATGTTGTCATAAACTGCATACTATATTGAATTTCCTTAGTGCTGTGGTTTGAATGTGTGCCCTCAAAAATTCATATGTTGTCAGTAGGATAATACTGAGAAAGGGCTTTTATCAGGTGATTAGTTCTTAAGAGCTCCTCACTCATCAATGGGACTAAGACCCTCATAAGAGAGGCCTTACACAGCTTTGCGTTCTCGGGTCCATCTGTCTGTGCTATGTGTGGAGACAGAGTCCCTTCCCCCAGAGGATGTAGGACCAACGTGTCATTTTGCCTGCTAGCTCCTTGATCCTGGACTTCCCAGCTTCCAGAACTATAAGAAATACATTCCTATTATTTGTATATTATTCATTCTTGGGTATTCTGTTATAGCAGCACCCAACAGACTAAAACTCTTAATTTCTACCTAATATCCCTTTTCTATTGCAGGTTACTATGCTACATTTCATTCTCTTGTCTCTGTGGGCTCCGCTTGGCTGGTACAGTTTCTCAGACTTTCTTTGTTTTTATTTACCTTAGGTTAGGTGTTTTAGAGGATGCTCCTCTATCATTATTGGCCTCCTAGTTTTCTCATGATTAGAGTGGGTTTATGAGTTTTTGGAAGAAATTCTTGCAAGTTCATATCAGGAGTCCATACTGCTAATGTCATTGATCAGTGTTGGTGTTAAACTTGATCACTGAGTTGAGGTTGTGCTGGTCAGGTTTCACCACTGTGAAGTTTTTATTTTTTTCCTTCTTTATACTGTGTTTGGGAGAAGACAGTCACTTCTTAAAGCAGATGTTAAAGAAGAAGGGAGTTTTTCTCCATCTCCCTGAGGACAGAGTATCTACACAAGATTTTCATTTATTTTCCATTTATTTGTTAGTCATAAATAAAATGATTGACAGTATATTATATATGTACATGTATGTGTACGTGTATATGTTTATGTAATTGTATATGGACCAGTTTTCATAGGCTGAAGGTTCCTTGCATATTAGAACTAAACCCCAGTTGGTCACAGTGTATATGCTGCTGACATTGTTTTGCTAGGATTTTGTTCAAGTTTTTTGCATCACTGTTTATAAAGGAGCTTGGTCAGTAGTTTTCTTGTAATGCCTCTGTCTGAATTTAGATGAGGGGAGTCCTGGCCTCGTAGAATAAGTCAGGAAGTCTTTCTTCCTTTTCTGTTTTTTGGAAAAGTTTGAGAAAGATTGGGATTAGTTCTTTTTTTAAGAATAGTTCACCAGTAAAATCGTCAGCTCCAGGGATACTCTTCGCCAGGATATTTCTGATTATTGATTCAATTTCCCTTACTAGTTAGAGGTCTAGTCACATGTTCTTCATTGGTTACTCTTGGTAGGCTTTGTACTTCCAGGAAATTGTGTATTTTATCTAGGTTATCAAATTTGTTGGGACACGATCGTTCATAGTGCTGTTTTATAATCCTTTTTATTTCTGCTGGATCAGTAGTAATGTCCCCACTTTCAGTTCTGATTTTAGTAAATTGAATCTTCTCTCCTTTTTTTCACAACCTCTCTACCTACAGGTTGACCAATTTTGTCACCTTTTCCTAATAACCAGCTTTTGGTTTCACTGATTTTCTCTACTATATGGTATTCTCCCCTTTCTTTATACCTGCTCTAATCTTCATTATCTCCTTCTTTCTACTACTTTGGTTTTAATGTATCTTTCTTTTTCTAGTTCCTTACATTGTAAAGTTAGGTTATTTATTTGAAATATTTCTTGTTTTTAATATATGCATACCTATCAATTTTCCTCCTAATACTGCTTTTGTTGCATCTCACAAGTTTTGGGGTTTTTTTTTTTTAATTTTCTTTTATCTCTATATATTTTATAATTCCCTCTGTCCTTTCTTCTTTGATCCATTAATTGTTTAAGACAGTGTTAGTGAATTTCTGCAATTTTGTTCATTTTCCTTCTTATTTATTTATTTATTTATTTTTGCAGTTTTTTTTTTTTTTCTTTTTTCTTTTTTTTTTTTTGGCGTTTTTGGCCGGGGCTGAGTTTGAACCCGCCACCTCCGGCATATGGGGCCGGCGCCCTACTCCTTTGAGCCACAGGTGCCGCCCTATTTTTGCAGTTTTTATTTTTGGCCAGAGATGGGTTTGAACCTGCCACCTCTGGCATATGGGGCTGGTGCCCTACTCCTTTGAGCCACAGGCACCACCCCTAGTTTTCTAATTTTACTTCTGTTACTGATTTTTAACCTTATCTTATGATTATAGAAGATAAATTATATGGTATTTATTTTTTAAAATCTACCGAGTCTTAATTTATGGCCTAACCTGTGGTCTATTTTGGAAACTATTCCATGTGCACTAGTGAGGAATGTATATGCTGTTACTGTGGGTTGTGGTGTTCCTTGCATGTCTGTTACTTCTGGTTGGCTTACTGGGTATAATGCTTTATTTCCTTACATGTATTCTGTCAGGCTGTTATAGTCATTGTCAAGAGTAGGGTACTGAAGCTCTTTTTTTTTTTTTTTATTGTTGGGGATTCATTGAGGGTACAATAAGCCAGGGTCCACTGATTGCATTTGTTAGGTAAAGTCCCTCTTGCAATCACGTCTTGCCCCCAGAAGGTGTTTGATGGAGCTATTTCTCACATTAATTCCATCAGTGTTGCTACATATATTTTAATAGTCTGTTAGTAGGGACACAGATGCTTAAAATTGTTTTATCTTCTTTCTGTGCTAAAACATTCATTAGAATATAATGTTTTTCTTTGTCTCTTATAAGTTTTTTTGATTTAAAGTCTGTCTTGCCCCACGTTAATATAGCCATTCCTGCTCTTTTTTTTTTTTTTTTTGGTTATTATTTGCATGGAATTACTTTGTTTTGAATAGAGAGGAAATAAAATCTACAAAATGTGTCAAATTCAAGTCAGCTAAATTTTCCAAAAGTAATGAAATCTATCAAAAGCTGAGTTTATTTTATTAAAATTAAATATACATACACACATATATGCCTGCTATACCTTTAAGTTATTCAAAATTAAATGCCATTTTATGCAAGTATTTTAAAAAATAAGGTCATGGGTGCTTTGAAGTGCCATGGACCAATTTTACATGGTGTTATTTGTTATGTATCTATCATTAGTTGTAACCTTCTCATTTCCCTATAAATTTTTTATGCTCATACACAATTTAATGTGTTTGATATATAATCCCAGTTCTTCCAGCCAGTGTGAATCTCTGGTCGAAGAGGTGAGAAAAAAAGCAGGTCATTTTGAGTGTCAATATATTTCAGTTAGTTAAGGTGCTGAACTGAACTGGTATTTTTAGAATTCAGCTCCTTATAGTCATTCAGACTGGGTGGGTGGAACTTTTGTGGAAAACATTTACCATCTAAATCGAGGTGAAACTAAAATGAAAAAAAATTTTTTTTTTAAATCAAATGATTATGCCTTCTGCTCCCCCCTCTCCTGACTATAATTTAAGAGTAAAAACATCTGCTGAGTTTGGGTCTGTCCCATGACTACCCTCTGCTAGAAGTCACCACAGCCCGAGCCATTTATCACACAGTTGATGGAGTTTGATTCTTCCACTCTGGCTCTGCTCCTGCTAAGGATTACAAACAGTTAGCTAAACAGTTTTTCTGCTGACAAAAGTTTATTTTTAACTTCGCCAGTTTCTTAAAGAAAATGACTTCTTGGAAAATTTTATATTGGAAAGCTTATTTGAACCTATACTACAAAACAAAGCTATAATGTTTAAATGGACGAAATGTGCCATTTCCATATAATAGCATTTAACCAGACTGTTTTGCAATCTATTTCCTCTATCACTGATGAATTTCTTATCTGTAAAAAGTCTCCTACTGTGAAGAATTTGCTAGAGAGCACCTAATAATCATGTAAATGATTGCCATCTAAGCAGAACAGCTGGTTCTCTCACAGCTCTGGAAATGATTGGGTAAAGTTCACGGAGTTATGATCTTCATTTCTAAGATATAAACTATGATCCACATTTGAGTCCTGTCCAGAAATCTCAGGGTGTATATGTCTATGTATTAATAAAGAAGTTATCATGGGTTCAAATGAAACACTTGACAGAAAAGACAACTGTATAACTTTTCCTGGACACTACAAAAGGTGGATTGACTGGGTATCTTACAGAACATTAATCATGTCATGTTTGCTTACAATTTTCTTCATCCTACAATAACATTCTTCTGTGGAATTTTTTTTTAATCTATTGAGTTTTGATCATTTTCTTGATCATTTTTCTCTTAATACAAAGGCTGTTCTATCTCCTTAACATTACTCATAATTGAATGAATTACAGTTTTCTGAACCATCCATTTGAAGTATTTTCTGTAGTGGATAAGGGATAGTGATGGCTTTCAATACTTTACAATTCAGAGCCTCTCCTCTGCTGTCCCGGAAACAGTCTGCTTCCTTGACATATCACATTTGTGTGTTCTTGTGTCTTCTCAACAAAATCAGGTCCAGGAGGGGTTTTTACCAGGATCTCTGCCCTCCAGTTTTTCTCAAGATTTAGATGATGTAATTATGAACCTTGTCCCTGCTCCCCAAAGTATTTTTGCTTCCTGAAATTAGCCACTTATTATGAGAATAGGTTTTGCCTGATGTTAACCATCTTTGGAAGCATGCGTTTTGATTATATGGTTTCTATCCGTCCTTAGTTTTATTATAGCAGATTTTGAAATTTAGTTTATTTCCTTTGTTGGTTTGGTAGTTTCTAACTGGAAAGGGAAAATAATTTTACTTTAGCTCTGCTATATTTATCCAACAGTCGGGATATTTTACTTGAAATTGAAACATTAGGAAAACTATAAAAATGAGTTAGAAATCATTAACCTCAAATGTAGAGTGATAACTTTACATATTTAAGTAAATAATCAATATAAGCATAATTGCATAGGTATGTACAATGGCTATAAACATTGCCTTGGGCTTTCAATAGGCATTTTTAATCTTTTTTGTAATAGAATTACTTGTTTTGATTAGTCCTTCTTTCTCTTAGTTTTAAATTACCTGAATTCTGGTGGTATTCTGAGCATCTCATTCTCTCCTGAGAGGTTGCTTCCTTGTAATATAGACTTTATTTGTAGTACATTTTTTTTATAACAGTTGTATTACTCTGTCATGATTTCTACCTTTTAAAAACATTTATTTATGAAATGTGGCTTCTTTTTTCAAAATGGAAGGACAAAGGAACACAAAATCTAGAGATGAAGAAAGTGGAATTAGATTTAAATTTCTCATTTTTTTTTTCTTGGTTCAGTCTACATAAACCTATTTGTTGCTTTGCAGCTTGAGTGAGAAAAATAATATGGGACTATAGAACTCCTAGGGATGTCAGGACAGTTACAGGACATACACATATAAAATACCTAATACAGGTATTGGAGAGTATGGATATTATTAAGATGACTGTGGTCTAAATATTTCTCTTTCCACAAGAAGAGAATTCCCCTTGCATTCTGTGCAATCAGTGTTATACCTGTGGCGATGGTAGGGTTCTTTTCAAATGTTTCCCATTTGGTTGGAACTATATCCTAGATCAGAGTCTGAAGCAAGAAAAAAACGTAGGTTTTATTCCTGCTCTTATTTTCTCCTTAATGCACTATTATGCTTCTCATGTAACACTCTCGAACCTTTAACTGCTTATGTCTACAGCAAACTTTGCTTAACTATTTTAATCTCATTTCTCTGTAAATTACCCAAACATAAAAAATGCATACCTTATGATAAAGTTACTGGAAATTATCATCAGCAATTTCATTCATGTATTATCCTCTGTGCTTTTGAATGCTGGGCTAACAAAGGCACATTTTATCTAATAATAACATCTTATATTCAGAGAATGCTTAATCATTTATGGAATATTTCTATACACCTTGTCTCACTTTTTACAACTGAGGTAATAGTTATTTCTTACAATTTGTCCTAAAGAATGAAAACGAATCTTTGAGAGATGAATAATTGCATATTTTTCTGTAACTAAATCTATTTATTTAGAAATATTTATGGAGCATTTAGTATTTATCAAGAACAATTCCAGGTACTATAATAATTTTTATTTAAAAGCAGACTAAAATCATTACCCTTTAGATTTTGCAATATAATGAGGAGTGACATAAAATAAATTATTAAATATATGTTGATTATAGAATGGCCACTTGGACAAAACTCATGGGATCCAAGGTTGATTTTTATATCCCAGATATTTTTCACTTCTATTCTCTTTATTAGAAGAAATGATGGTTTCAAACATAACTTTACGTAGATCGCCAGGATATAAAACAGCCTGTGAAACATGTAGGCTGAAGTGAGAAGCAAGAATTTCAAGTTCAGTTTTGCTTTCATCAACCTGCAGCCTTCTAGATATGTCTCTACATTGCTGGAGATCCTTGATATAACTTCTCTACTCTATCAATAGCTTACATGGGAAGGGAATTTCATAAACTTTATGAAAATTAAGCAGTTTTTAATTTATTAAACTTATATGGAAGTCTTTTATGTTTCTTATGAGAGAACTTGAGAAAAAATAACTACTGAATTTCAACTTTTCTCCTGGAGGAATCTACAGTCTATATAAATATGTACATCTCAGTATAATATGTAAAATTCTGGAACACTGAGCATGCATATATAGAAGGATATTATAATCAGATAAAGTAACTATCAATTCCATTATTTTACAAAGACCCATAAAACTAAGCCTCTAACATAAAATATGTGCTAAGGAAAGAAATCTAAGTATTTTAAGGATATTTTGAAGTTATCTGCCATTGTTGTGGTCAGGTTGGAGAATTAAACAAATATGTCCTAAATACTTATGTGACTTTCTGCTTGTCTTGGAATTCTTACTCTTTCAGGAGAAAATTGAATTGAAAATTATTTTTTATTTAAAAATATATTTTTTACATTTCTGAGTAATTCTTGCTCAACGGTCATTCACATATAGAAATATGAATTCTACATTTAACTGAAATTAAATTTCCCTCATAAACATAATTTGAAAAATGATCTTAAACCTAATACACCACAACTATGAAAAATTTCAGCCTCCAGTGCCAAATGACCACATTAGGGAAGAAACAGAGGTCATATTTTACCACTTCATACCCCACCCTTTTAAAATACACAGTGCTACATCTGTGTACAGATCCACTGTGCATGTTTGCTTGGAATTTTTAAAAATATGTATTTAATTTTTATCCACCAGTAACTGTTACCCTCTTGGACTCTATTTCTCTTGGAATTGTTGATATTTAAATAGCCACGTGGGTGTTTTATTTATTTATTTATTTTGAGACAGAGTTTCAGTCTGTCACCCTCAGTACAGTGGCATCATAGCTTGCAGCAACCTCAACCTCTCGGGCTCAAGTGATCCTCTTGCCTCAGCCTCCCGAGTAGCTGGGACTATGGGTGCCTGCTACAATGCCCGGCTATCTAAAGAAATGGGGTCTTGCTTTTGCTCAGACTGGTCTTCAACTCCTGAGCTCAGGTGATCCACCTGCCTCGGCCTCTCAGAGTGCTAGGATTACAGGTGTGAGCCACCACGACCAGCCTTTTCTTTCCTTTTTGTTTAATTTCTGACTTATGTTTTAATGAAGATTGATTTTCGCCAAAATTCTGGTATCTTTTTTATTTAAAGAAAAACATTTGCTTCTATCCCATCTTTCTTGCACCCTTATTCCCATGACATTACACTAGAATTTATCATTACAATGTTAAGTAACAAACACTATATTTTAACTTTAATTGCCTAAACATCGCACCTGCCTTCCTTTGAGTTCACTGCTTCTCATACTCAAAGCTTAGAAGCATTCATGCGGAGCTTTGCAGTACCCATCATCCCTGTTTACAGAACATTGTCACCATTGATGACTTCCTTCATGTACTCACATCTTGCTTTTTGAAGATTAAATTCTATGTTCAATTATTAAAATTATTCTCTTGCCCTTTGCTTATTCTGCTTTATCCACTGGGCTAAACAATAATTCTACTGAAATACACCTTTTTAACTTCCTGACCAGTGTAGGTGAATAAGGTTGGGAACCGTAGACACACACACTGACACGTGTACACATTTGAACACACACATAGTCTCTGCCTGGATCACTTAACGTTTTTAATATTAAAATCAAATCAAATCAAATATTCTTGCAATATTTCCTGCCAAAATTAATCTCTTACTTTCTTAAATGACTTTGTTACCTTCTCTCTCTTTATGGCACCAGCACTTCCCCTCAGTCCTTACTCTCTCGTCCTATTTAATCATCATTCTCATCTCTCCTGGAAAATCAGAACAATACAGACATTTGAAAGCTCACATCATAGTAAGTCTCTGCTCTCCTCCACGCATCTGTGTGCCTGCGTTCCGACACATTTTCCAGGCAGTCAATAATCTGCCCACGTCCCTTCCAAGGACAGAGTCCTGTTTGTTTGTACTATTTTCTGTCTTTCATTTATTTCAGAAAATGTTTTTCTCTCATGTTTTCCTGTCTCTCTGTCTTCTCGAACAATGATAGTGAGGGAGAAGCAAAGTAAATAAAGACGTTATGAAGTAAATGTTTTACTGAAATACAACATATATACAGAAAGGCACAAATCATCACTGTGTACTTTGATGATTTCTCAGAAAGTGAACCCAACACTAAAACCAGCCTGAGGTCAAGACAAAGAACAGGACCACGTTCTCAGAAGTTCTTCCCAAGCTTCCTTCAAGAGACCACTCACCAAGGTTATGACCACCATTTTCACAACTCACACTTTATCTTCTCCAATCCACATAAACAGAGAAGTACAATCTATCCTTTTGGTGCCGGGCTTCTTTTGTGTCTGTATGTGCCTTGACATACTCAGAATGGATTACTTTTTTTTTTTTTTTTTTTAGAGACAGAGTCTTACTTTGTCGCCCTTGGTAGAGTGCTGTGGCATCATAGCTCACAGCAACCTCCAGCTCTTGGGTTTAGGTAATTCTCTTGCCTCAGTCTCCCGAGTAGCTGGGAATACAGGCGCCTGCCTCAACGCCCAGCTATTTTTTGTTGCAGTTTGGCCAGGGCCGGGTTTGAACCCACCACCCTCGGTATATGGGGCCAGTACCCTACCCACTGAATCACAGGTGCGGCCCCAAATGGATTACTTTTTAAAAATTATCTTTCCTCTCTTGATACAATTGCCTGAATTTCTTTCTTTCTTTTTTTTTTTAAGAGACAGAGTTTCACTCTGTCACCCTCGGTAGAGTGTTGTGGCCTCACAACTCACAGCAACCTCCAGCTCTTGGGTTTAAGCGATTCTCTTGCCTCAGCCTCCCAAGTAGCTGGAACTACAGGCACCTGCCACAATGCCCGGCTATTTTTTTGCTGCACTTTGGCCAGGGCTGGGTTTGAACCCACCACCCTCAGTATATGGGCCCGGCACCCTACCCACTGAGCCACAGGCACCGTCCTACAATTGCCTGAATCTCAAAGTTATCTTCTAACTGCAAAAATCAAATTATCAAGGTACAAGGAATGTTTTCTTGCCATTGTTCTTTGACGTCTACATGACAAGTACAAATCACATACCACTATTAGAACCATCACCACCATCCCCCTACTTGAGTACAGGCCTTGGTTGAAAAAGAGAAAAGATCTTGGATACAGATAAACAAGAGAACATAACATTAATACTAAAAGGTAATGTTATAAAAAAAAAATGAGACACTAAAAATAGTTCCATGAGAATGTACATGAGTAAAATGCACAAAGAAGCAAAGTTAATAGACCCTTAACGTACAACTTCATAGCATTCAAATTAATGCTCTAAAATGTGTGTATTCCTCTAGGTGGCATAATAAATAGGATTTTTCCAATTCATTTGACCAGATGTAGAATTACTGATTTAAGCTAATATTAAATAATCTTCAAGATTTTTTTTCTAGGCCTTAGTGCCTCTTATTTCAATATTCACTTAAATTCTGCTATGGCGGTCTGCAAACAGCTATCTTATCCATGATTATTATTATTAGTTATATTGAACTCTTTTGATAGAAATTTTTAAAACTAATTAAGTATTAAGGTGAAAATAACATAATTTCTAAGATAGTTGTACAATAATATTTTATTTGGGGTCATGTTTTTTGGCTTAGCTATAAATTTTCAAATAATTTCTTCAAAATATAGTATAACCTCTGTTAAGTTGACCACCCAACAGACTGTAACAAACCCGTCAACATACAGAGGTAGTCACCATAAGGAACTAGGCCTACTGTACTGATATGTCCATGTGGTACATGTCAATCTATTAAAATTAGGTCAATTGAAGAAGGTCAATGCAGAAAGGTAGTCAACTACGGAGATTCTACTCTATTTTATTTTATTTTATTTTAATTTGTATAAATAGCTAGCCTTATTTGATATAGTATATTTTTAAAAAGCAAAAAGAGTGACTTATCTTTGGGTAAGTCAAAATGCTAAAAAATATCACAACTAAGATCTGATTTCCTATCATAAAGCAATAAATGATTTTTTACAAATGAAATGAGTGTGAATATAATATTTTAGCACCTTGAAGCAAATAAACCTCTGAATGTTGTACATGGATACAGAATTGAAATCATCTTAATTATCATTAAAATACTGTGTCATTATTGACTACGATAGACAGTGATGTTTTATATTCTTTATTGCATATTACATAGTTTGAAGGGCCTCATTTGCCTGCTGGGCAAAAAAAGAAAATGTGTCATTTCAGACAGATAATCTTGTAAAATCATTGATAAGCAAGGATAAAATATCATTATATTTTGGTAGATTTTATAAAATAAAATCCATATTTAATAAATACAGTGATTATATGATTGGAATGTACTTGAAAAGTAAATGAAAATTGATTACTATGGGTAAGATATTAAGACGTGCCATCAGCTGTTTCTAATTTGGAAATTGTTTTCAACTAATCTCGTGAGGCTCCTTAAAATTCTTCACTCTGAGGAGGCAGAAGTTTTCCTGAAATAAGATTGTTCAGTTACAGTGAAAAAAAAGTTTATGAGATATTTGTGGTATTTGGTAATTTAATAAGGTGCAAAAAAGATTTTACAGCAATCTTTGCAAAGCACTTATTTAGCAACAGAGATAAATTTTAAACAGTGTACAGTGAAGCAACATTTCATAGAATTTTCATATGTTCTGAATCTTCATTCTCAGGACATTACAAATACTGTATTTTTATTGTTGGTAAAATATGATCATGTTTTTACAGCTATGATACTGTAAAATATACTAGGGTTGTCAAAAATGTATTCACATTGTATACCACAGCAATATATGGTGTGACATTCACTCAATAGTTGGCGTAATCAAATGGAAGCTTGTATCACCATGTGACAGGGCGGACAGTCAGAGAAAATTGGCTCTTGGAGGAGCGAAAGCCATTTTGAAGTGGTATTTGAACTTCAGGAACGTTGTGGAAGTGCAAGGACAATGAAGGCATGAATATGCAACAGAACCTCCACCATGCCTGGCAACTGCACACATCCATAAGTTTGAGAGAAGAGGTACTAATTGTGATGTGCACCATGGAAGATCTGGGAGGTCTCCCACAGCAACAAGTCCTGCTTCTTCTGCTACGGTGTTGGGATAGTTTACACGGTCACCACAGACTCTACCAAACAGTGTGCACAGGAGACAAGACGCAGCAGAACAAGCGTTCTTTTTTTTTTTTTTTATTGTTGGGGATTCATTGAGGGTACAATAAGCCAGGTTACACTGATTGCAATTGTTAGGTAAAGTCCCTCTTGCAATCATGTCTTGCCCCCATAAAGTGTGACACACACCAAGGCCCCACCCCCCTCCCTCCATCCCTCTTTCTGCTTTCCCCCCCCATAACCTTAATTGTCATTAATTGTCCTCATATCAAAATTAAGTACATAGGATTCATGCTTCTCCATTCTTGTGATGCTTTACTAAGAATAATGTCTTCCACTTCCATCCAGGTTAATACGAAGGATGTAAAGTCTCCATTTTTTTTAATGGCTAAAACAGCAAAATGGAAAGTTTTCATCCCAAGATTATTCCATGCACTGAAACATGATGCTTACCATGAGGAGAATTTGCCAGAACAACAGAAAAGATGAAGAAGTGCAGTTGAGTTTCCCCCACGTTCTCCTGAGTTAACACTCCTATGGGGGACCCCAAAAAATGCGGTGTTCTATAGAAAACTGGCTACGTTAGCAGTCCTTCGGGAGGAAGTTGAAATGGAACACACAGCAATGCAAGTGGCCATCTGGGTTAACATTTAACAAGCAAGAAGTCGCCATAATCAGAAGTGTCTGGATGCTGATGGTGCCCACTTTATAATTGCAAAAGTAAAATGTGGCTTGTATTCATTTTTTGCTATTGGTATATATTATGACATTTTTAATAAAATTTTTTGGCACCCTCTGTACATTTGGTCTTATTCCAGTTTCCTGGCATAGAGCTCTTAAAATCCTTGAAATCTCCAAAGTGGTATCTTTTTGAATGTTAATGATTGACCAATAGCTTCAAACTGGGGGCTTGTCACCAGAAAGACCAAGGCAGGATTAGAGGTGTGGAACTCATCACCTTCCAACATGCAGGTAAGTGAGAAGGCTAAAGTTGACGTTAATGGTTTAATCAATCAGGCCTACGTAATGAAGTCTCCATAAAAGGTCCAAAAGCATAGGAAAGAAGGCTGTAAATTTTTGCCATTAGGTACATGATTGCTTTAGGTATTTGTAGCTTCTTTTTAATAATCAGATTAAAGAACTCTCCACCTGTTTTTCTTGTCATTTTTATTGTAGAATGTGACAACTTTAACACTTTCTTGTCCCTCTCTTGAGACAATCATGTGGTCTTTCTCCTTTATTTGGTTACATATACACACACACAGTAAACACTTGAACAATGTAAGGGTTAAGGACAATCCCCTCACAGTGGAAAATTCTTGCATACATTTTTGACTCCTGAAAAACTTAAGAATTAATAGCTTACTATTGACTGGAAGCCTTACTTATACCCTAAGAGTCAATTAATATATATTCTACATATTATATGTGTTATACGCTGTATTCTTACAATAACGTAAGCCAGGTAATAGAAAATATTCAGAAAATCATTAGGAAGAGAAAATATATTTACTAACAATTAAGTGGTAGTGAAGCTTCATAAAGATCATTGTCTTCATTGTCTTTAAGCTGAGTAGGGTAGGAGGAGAGGAAGAGAAGTTCTTGGTCTTGCTGTCTTAGTGATGGCAGAGGGGGGCCCACATCAATTCTGTATTGTTCAAAGATCAACTGTATATATGCATATTTATTGAGATTGGGATTAAACGTGTGTGAGTATACATATATATCACAATATGTACATATATGTACATTTACAAACATCAAAAGCAATCATGTACCTAATGGTACAATATTACGAATTTCTTTCTGATTTGTATAAGAGATAAAAGTGGTTGCTCTTGATCTCATCACTTCTATTTAACCTAAGGGCTGGATTTCTTACCAGGGCAATAAAGAAAAAATTTTCAAAGTGTATGGTCAGGAAGGGGGAAAAAAGGTTTTATTACCTATAGGTAAAATTTTCATACATACAGAAACTTCAAATTTTCTGCAGGTAATTTATTAGAATAAATAAGTGACCTCAGCAAGTTTGCTAGATAGATGATAAATATAAAAAAAATCAGTTATATTAGTATATATCTGCCACAACAAGTAAGGAAATAAAAAGTCATACATACACACATTACTGTTATAAAAGTATTTCTCAACTCTCACTGAGTGATTTTTTTTTAAATCAAATATTGGTATTAAATTTTCTCAAGGTCTTTTCAGCATCTACAGAGGTAATCTTAGGTATGTTTTTTTCTTTTCATCTAATCATATGATACATGTTGGTGATTTTTATATAAAACTATTGTATTCAAGGAAGAAATAAATTAATATGTTTTCTAATATTTAAAATCTATTTTATTTTTCATTGATTTTTTTTTTTTAATTTTTTTTGTAGAGACAGAGTCTCACTTTATGGCCCTGGGTAGAGTGCCATGGAATCACACAGCTCACAGCAACCTCCAACTCCTGGGCTTAAGCGATTCTCTTGCCTCAGTCTCCCAAGTAGCTGGGACTACAGGTGCCCGCCACAACGCCTGGCTATTTTTTTGTTGCAGTTTGGCAGGGGCTGGGTTTGAACCCGCCACCCTCGGCATATGGGGCCAGCACCCTAGTCACTGAGCCACAGGTGCCGCCCTTTTTCATTGATATTGACGTGAGTATTTAAGGCTATGGGTTCTCTGTGATTGACGAGTAACGTGCATTGCTTATATTCAATTGCATGCTATTTTTTAATCAATGTTATATTTTCAGGGGTTCTATAATTTTGATTTAAGTTTCTTCTTTCACTGAGAAATTAATAGAATTTCTAAACTTTTAGGTGAATAATCTCTTTTGGTTTCTACGTTTGTTATTAATTTCAATATTTATTGCATTAGAATCAGAGAACATTGTTCAATATTTTTTTTTTTAGTTAGGAACTTGTGATTTTTCTTCATGGACTAACACATGACATTTTTTAAAGGATCCATCTACATTGGTGAAAAATATGCTTTTTCCAGCAATGATTATAGAATTGTATGTACATTACCAAGATATAAATTATTAATTTTACTGTTAAGACTTTTCATATCTTTTATTATTTTTGCCCACTTCACCTATCTTGAACTGATAGCTCTATACATCACACACACTCAATAATATACATAAAATTAAATTAAACAGTACATACATTTCATATGTATCGTATTTTTCTATTATCTGTTTTATTTTTGGTTTTCAGACAAATCTTTTCTGTTTACATGCCTAATATATTATACTGACTGTTTATATATTCTGGGTAAAAAATAAGAGTCAAAGTAACACAATTAGTTAGAGGTTCTTTTCTAGAACAGATATATCTGTATGTTTTCTCATAGGCAGGGAAATTAGCAGCCCTAAACAAGGATTGCATTGATTCTAATCTGGACTTCAGTCTTTCAAAGCACTGGTCTATTTGCAGTTGTCCCTCATTCCTAGAATGCAGCCCTCATGGCTTGGAGAGAAAGCTTGGGTGTTCACAGGGCTCTTTCTACTTTATGGCCCCTGAACTTCCTCTGAAGTTCTGTCCCCTCAGGCTTGAGAAACTTCTAGGACTCTGCCCAGCCTCCTCTGATTGTCACCCTTAGCTTCTTAGACTTTACCTTAGAATTGGTTGAGGGTCTCAAAGGTAAAAAAAAAGTTTTAAAAGTCAGTTTCAGGATTTTGGTTTCCCTTTTTTTCAGAATGCGGTTCCCACAGGTTCGTGACTCCGTGGTAGCTTTCTAATGATTTCAAACAGACATATTAAACCTTTGTCTAGGCCTTTTGGTTTTATCAGTGGAACAGCTGGCCCGAAGTAAACTTGCCTATTGTTTCCAACTGCAGTAACTATTCCATTTTTTAAAAAAAATATTTGACATTTGAATTAACTAGCATGTTTATATTTTTTCTTTTTTTTTTTTTTTTTTTTTTTATTGTTGGGGATTCATTGAGGGTACAATAAGCCAGTTACACTGATTGCAATTGTTAGGTAAAGTCCCTCTTGCAATCATGTCTTGCCCCCATAAAATGTGACACACACTAAGGCCCCACCCTCCTCCCTCCATCCCTCTTTCTGCTCCCCCCCCCATAACCTTAATTGTCATTAATTGTCCTCATGTCAAAATTGAGTACATAGGATTCATGCTTCTCCATTTTTGTGATGCTTTACTAAGAATAATGTCTTCCACTTCCATCCAGGTTAATACGAAGGATGTAAAGTCTCCATTTTTTTTAATGGCTGAAAATAATAAACATTTACAATGTTTCTTGTATAAATGCCACTATTTCAGAAAAAAATCAACAATGAAATTTCAGAATCTGTCTGCGATGTTCTTAACTATTAAAAAAAAACTGAGTTAGGTGGATTTTTCTTTCAGTCTTCTTTATCATATAATTTTATTAACAAAATGTGGATTCTAAACCTAAGTATGTTATACCTTTCTTACATTTGGTAGATATTGACCTGTTCTATGTAGCTTCTATTATTAATACTATAAGCTGGGAAGCAAGGCATTGTTACCTTTAAACTGTGTCTTCAGTAAAATATTTATTTATTACAACCAACTCCAGAACAAGAAAGACAAGACACAGGCAATAAATAATAAAAAAGAAAAACACTAAAAACAAACAAACACCAAAAAAAACCAATATAAGTCAGGTAGGTCAATAATTGGTTGGAACTTTGTGCAGCTTATAAAAGTCAAAATAAAATTTACTATAATTTATAATAGCAAAGGAAAAATAATCTGTGTCATGAGCCGAGTGACTGTACCCCAGAGATAACTTAATGTTTAAGATAATACATATAATTATAAGTCACAACAACATTTTTATGTCCTTGAAAAATTGCCCATTTCTCCATTCAGGTGGGAGGAAAAAAAACTGGGTGCTAATGATATCATTAATAATGAAGTTATAAAATTAGAACAATTATAACAAAGAAAGCATTTATCCAGCCCCTGCTTACACCTATATTTTTAGGTATTTCATTACCAGGTTTTATATAATGCATGAAAACTTAATATATTGCTCAGAAAACTTCATTGTCAGCTAAGTGCCTATTATACCTTTATGTATAATTAGAATATTATTCGTAAAATCTGGCTAAAAATTTATGAATACTTATTTATACCAGGTAGAAACAAATTTTTTAAATGTACTCTTGAAAACAAATGTAAATTCTCGGTTCAAAAGGGACATATAATGGACATGGGCCAAAGGTGGCACAGGATGAAAATACAATATTAAATCTTTCGTACCTTACCTAATCAAGTTCATGTCCAAGTTTGTAAAGACTCATCCTCTTAAGAAACTTCTAGCTGCCCTTAAACATTGACAGGAAAATACACAGTGTTAACCAATTACCTCTTGCTCTGCAATGTTCCCCATCAACTTTTATAAAAGGGTAGACAAGTTTTTAAAAAATGACCAGTTATTTAACCAACTATTTAACCACAAGTATTTTTAACATCACTTTTTAAATTTAAAATATTTCAGAATTTTGGCTCGGTACCCATAGCACAGTGGTTACAGTGCCAGCCACATACACTGAGGCTGGGTTTGAACCCAGCCCAGGCCTGAAAAACAACAATGGCAACTACAACCAAAAAATAGCTGGGTGTTGTGGCGGGAGCCTGTAGTCCCAGCTACTTGGGAGGCTGAGGCAAGAGAATCGCTTAAGCCCAAGAGTTTGAGGTTACTGTGAGCTGTGATCCACAGCACTCTACGCAGGGCGACATAGTGAGACTCTGTCTCAAAAATAAATAAATACGTAAATAAAATAAAATATTTCAGAATTTACAAGGCCCAGCTTTAAGGAACATATGAGCACAGACACCCAGACACACTCTGTCCACATTTATTACTTAAAAATTACAGTCTATATAAGTAACCCAAGTAAAAGTAAGTTCATAGTGGTTAAGAACTCATGCATCTGAGCTGCTATATACAAAACTAATGCTTAATGTATTTGTATGATGATCTAGGAATCCTTTCGTCCATATTGTTACCATATGGAAGATATGTTTTCAAACTTTTACTCATTCTGGAAAGTTCTCATTTCTCTAAGAGAACACGGTTTAACATTCCCATCTACCCAAAAATCCATTACATACACTAGATAGATGGCGGAGTCAGCAAGGAATAATACACAGAAGACCAAACATTTGTCAGGAAGACACAGAGAGAGTAAACTAAGCAAGATGCCAGCTCTAGGGAAATTACTAAATGCTATGTACTTTGTAAAGTGTGTTGAATTATAAAGAATTAGAATTACAGTGCTATTGAAACAAGTACGGAAAAAGACAGAACATTGTGTGAAAATATTAATAAGAACCTTAATTCAAAAAATGTAGAAAGGCCAGAAATAAAAATGGTTTGCTCATGCAGAAAAGTATAGGAGAAATACTGACTGGAGTGATCTTAAAAAGCAATGCAGGTCTAACAGAGAAAAGAGAAAATTTTAAATCAAAATTAGAATCAAACTTGCAATAATTCTTGGTGCTATATATATATATATATGTTTATGTATCCAGAAATTTCCCTGTATATTACATATGGACACATTTTTAAAAATGTTGACTTTTAATCACTCATTTACTTAAGAAAGAATCGATAGCGGGCTCAGAAGCAGCCTGGGTGGGCATGCGTGTGGGGGTGTGCTTGGCCCAGTCACTGCATCCTCGCCACTCTCCTTAGCCCCTCAGACACTGGCACTTCCAGTTCCTGGCAGATACTTTGGTTTATTAGCTGTCACAAAGTGAAAGATGATGTAGGTCATGTCATCACACCCGTGCCATCCCCAGAAGTGTCAGAGTCCAGGCACTCAAGCCTCCTTCCGTGAAGGATGACTGGGTACAGAATTCTTCACTTTCATCCTGTTACTTCATCTCCTACTGGATAAAGTCTGCCACTCTCTGGCTCCTGACACATTCCAAATGACATCCCGGGCAATGACCTTGACATCAGTGGGCACCAGTGAGAACTGCACCTTGATGGGAGGCAGTTTGTCAGTATTACAGATCAAAGAAAAGGGATACGATCTCTGACCTCAGGGATCTTTAAAGGTAACTGAGAAGTGCATGTAAGCGGGTAGGCACAAGTGAGGGTGAATCACTGGAGCTTGGTGGAAAGTGTTTGAATTCTAGCTCTAGCGCAACTCCAGCTCCTTGACCTTAGGCAGTTCACTTAGCCTTTTCCAAGCCTAATTTTTCACACCTGTAAAGTGGAAATATTAATAGCTCAGATGTTTTGTGGTTTATTTAAATCAGTAAATGAGAAAGTTATATAAAACATTCAGCAATCTCTCAGCATGTAGTAATGTAAGATGGTATTCCGACTATTGTTTAATACTAGTGGGAATAGGTGTCGATGGTATGTGCTATGTTCTGGACTGAATGATAGGGATGGTTCCTGAGAGCAGAGGACTAGCTGAAGGCAAATATAAGCTCATAAAGTGGAGGAAAAAAGGAGATTGACTGTGGTAAGACAGAAACGAAGAGAAGGTGAGCACGTTCAAACATGCTGGAAATCTTACAGAAGCACAAAGCATTAGGGACCTGAAAGTGATTCAATATGAATGGAGTTTTGAATTTAAAAATTTAACAATGGGAACAGGTGAGATAAAGATTTTGAAATGTACTCAAGGGCTGCATTATGTATTTCTGTAAGGCTAATTAAGAAAACAATGCAGCTAATTATAAATAGCTCTTATTCTACACTGCAGATTTAATAATTTCATAATAATCCTTTTGTTCTGTTAAGATATGAGTTTATGAAAGCAAGAAATGTCTGTGCTTGATACGTTTCTTTCCCTTTATATACACAAAAGATTTTGCATGCTAAGACTACCGGGCTTGAGCCAAACTACGGAGAAAATCAGTTCTTATGTAATTCAGGTACATTTATGTACATTTGTGTATTATGAATATTCATCCTGTTTACATGTCTGTAGGTATAGACACAGTCTGGAAAAGGCATTTTACAAGTATTATGATTCCAATTTTATGAACAAGGAAGGTGGACTTCAAAGAAGTTAAACAATTTTCCAGGGTAATTAAGTTTAGCAGCAATAGACTCAACATTTTAATCCCATGTTCTTCCTACTACCCATTCACAATAACAGTTGAAGACATCTATGCTGCAACAACTTGTTTTTTTTTCAACTTAATGAATTTTTGAGTAGGCAATTTGTGTCACAGGACCAATTTCAAAGGCTTTATCTGAAGTATGCCTGGGTATCTCCCTGGTAACCTTACCATTGCCCTCTTAGAGACCCAAATCCACCTCTGTGGAGAGGCTTTCATATGTAATTTATCCTCTGTGGTCTTAACTATAATTATTAGAGAATGTCACTATTTACAGTTATCCCTGTGACAATGAAGTCATGGCTCTTCCATTTGAAACCTCCTATTTCCTCTTTGGCTGCCCTGTCTCTTCTCTGATTTATCTTTTAAACAACTACCACGGAGGCTGTGAGTCAGGAAGCCTCTTCTCCAGCTTTGCTTACCCTGTGGGGGTGTGAGTCTGGGCAAGTACTTCACCTTTTTGGTTCTGTAAGATACACAATGCTTAGATTAGCATACTTTATATTTCCTCTTGCGCTAGTGGTTTGTGGTTCTTTGAAAGCTTTATATTCATAAATCAGTTTCATTCTATCTTTTCCCTCTCCAAACTCAAAATGGGAGTTTATCAGTGTCAAAAGATCGTGCCTCTATAAAAACTTTTAGTCATTTATTTCTCATTGGTCTCTCTCATATCCCTTTCACTGAAGCTAAGCAAGATGGATTTTAATCTACGGTCATCTGTGGCCATCCTCACGGCTTATGCCATTGCAGATCCCCAGAGCCAAACTACTTTCTCTTCACCAGGATGTGCCAGCCTTCTATATTAAAATCCAAGAGTGATTTAACTTTCCATGAAAAAAAATTCTAATCCTCTCTCAACACTTACCATTAAAAAACAAAGTGGAAACAAGTAATAGGAAAAACCAACTCATCAATAAATCACTATGATTTATGCATGTACTTCTGACATTCAAAGCGTATTCAAGGAAATGTGTAAACTAAAATGAAGTCTCGGTGAGAGCAGAGATTGTCTTGTTTGCTATTTCTCCCATGTGCATAAAACAAAGCCTAACACAGAACATATTCAGTAAATATTTAAGTGAATGAGTAAGTATCTTTCATTTCTTTCTTTTCAAAAATTTCATATTAATTTTGCTAAATGACAGCATAATATATATTCTATTTTGCACATTGCATTTTAACTAAAGAAAATTTTGGAGGTATTTCCATACAAGCTATCTGAGTTATCTTAACCCTTTAGAATGTACATTGCATTCCACTGTTTCTTGTAATAAACTTTGTATAAAATCGTACTGCAAGCAATGCAAGGGTCCTACGTGAGTGAATAAATCTATGAAATGTATTTCTACAAATGAAGTACACAGGACCAGGTACACACACATTCTGTATTTTAGTCAATGTTGAATAGTCAGTAGACACGACCTCTGTTACCACTTTGAGCAGCACTTTATGTGAGTTCTTATTTCTAAATACCCCACTTTCACCCACTCCATTATCAAACATTTTTTATTTTTGTCGATCTGAATGATAAAACAATAGTCTTTTTTAGAATTATGTTTTAGGTTTTATTTATGTATCATGCTAGAAGCTGCTATGTAACGTGTGTTACAATTGTTATTTTTAGCTCCTTTTACTTGTTGTGACTGTCATACCATTTGTTCATTTTTCTCCTGAATGTTTCTATGTTTTATTATTGATTTCAGTACCTCTTTATATAGTAAAAACATTAGTCCTTTCCCTATGATTTCAATTACAAATAATTTTCTGTCAGCTTGACATTTATATTTTGATTTATTTATATCGTTCTCCAGGGAATTATTTTTTAGCAGTTTATCCACATTAATGCATTACCCATTTCTACACTATTAAAAATCATTCCCTGTGTGTTCTCGTAATGCATGCATAGGTGTTCTTTTTAATATTTAAACCTATTTTCCAATAGTTCTTTTTGTGTAAGGTAATGTCTGTCACTCACGTTCCGTTTCCTTCCCCCAGAGAGTCGATTCAATTTTATCAACATCATTTGTCAATATTGATTCAGAGGCTACCTTTATCATGCACTAAATTTTAATGGCCATTTCAGTTTCTTAATTGACTTGTCATTTATGTTCCATTTATCTGTATGTCTATTCAGGCTTCAAAACCACACTGTACAATTGATGATACTGAATAATATGTCTCAATACGGGAACAGAGGGTTTGGTCTATCACATCAATCTCTTTGCCTGGCTATTCTTCCTTACCAATTTTTTTTTATTCCAAATGAATTTCAGATTAGTTCTGTAGTTTATTTCAGAAAGGAAGTGTTTTTATTTTTATTTAAAGAAGCTATAATTAGAGATTTGCTTTCAGAGAATTCATATCTTTAAAATATTGAGTCTTTTTATTCATAAACACGGTAAACCTTTTTATTTATTCATATGTTTGGGATTTATAATTTTATTCATATTATTTCTTTTTTTTGGTAATATATGAATTGAAAGCTATGGATTTTCCTCTGAGGAATGTTAGCATAATTATATAGCATAATTTATAATACATACTGTGGCTTTGGCATTATCGTTAATTTATAGACATTCTGCAATTTTGACTGTGAATTCCTTTACTATTCATAAGATATTCAGGACCTGTAGTTGACTCTCGAACAATATAGGTTTGACTGACTTGCATCCCCTTACATTGGATTTTCTTCTGCTTCCATCACCCTCCTGTCGCTGATCAACTTGAAAAAAACGAAGATGAAGACTCTTAAGATGATTCACTGCCTCTTACCGGACAGTAAATATGTTTTCTCATTCTTACAACTTTCTTGATAACATGTTTTTTTTCTCTACCTTACTTTATTGAAAGAACACAGCATATAATATACATACATATAAATTTGTATGTCGGTTTACTGTTTATTTTGCCAGTAGGGTTCACAGTCAACAGGAGAATATTAGTAGTTTAGTTTTTAGAGAATTGAAAGGTAAATATGGATTTTTGACGGTGCAGGGCATTAGGGTCCCTACTCCTGAAATTATTTGAAAGCCAACTAAAGTCTTCTAAAATTCTGTTCCATAAGAAATTTTATTCTGGATTTCTTATGTTTCATTTTCTGATATTATAACCAAAGACTGTTATCTGTGTTGTTATACTTTCTGGAAATGTTTGAGGTACTCTTGTAAATGTTCTATATACACTTGAATAGAATTTTTATTTCCTATTTTAGGTGTTTAGGGTTCTAGGTATTTAACTACATCAATGTTAAACTTTCTAATCGCTCTAAATTACCATATAGTAATAACAATTCCAAATCTCAGTGGCTTTCAATACAAACACTTATTTTTGTTTATGAGTCATGTTGTATGCAGGGTGTCTGCAGCTCTTTCCTGGTAGAAGCCTATGGTTCTCTCTGTGCATCGTTCTCATTCTGAATTGGCAGAAACATGTAAAACTCTTTAAGATTCTAATGAATCCTTATTCACTTACATCCCAGTGACCAAAGTCAGGATCATGGGCAAGCATGACATCAATAGAAAGGGAAAATGTCCCCAGGAACCATGGGAATCACATGGCAACAAAGCAGAGTGAGTTGGTGGGAAGAGGCAATAAAGGGCTGAGCATAATATTATTGACAGCATCTCGACCGTTCTAGTCCTTCAGTCTGTTTGAACTTTTTACTATTTGGAAGGGAAAGCTTAAAATCTCCTGCTACTATTTCTATTTATCGTTCATGGTATAATTGTTCACACTTTACATTACTAAAACTGGTAAGTTATTTTGAGCATGATGTTCTTTTTTTTTTTTTTTTTTTGTAAAGACAGAGTCTCACTTTATGGCCCTCGGTAGAGTGCCGTGGCCTCACACAGCTCACAGCAACCTCCAACTCCTGGGCTTAAGTGATTCTCTTGCCTCAGCCTCCCGAGTAGCTGGGACTACAGGTGCTCGCCACAACGCCTGGCTATGTTTTGGTTGCATTTTGGCCGGGGCCGAGTTTGAACCCGTCACCCTCGGTATATGGGGCCGGCGCCCTACCGACGGAGCCACAGGCGCCGCCCAGAGCATGATGTTCTTAATGTCATAGTGGAATTCAACTTTAATCAATGAAACGTCTTCCCTCTGAATTATTTAATGTTTGCACCTAGAATACAATCTTGTCTGACAATAGGTATGAAGCTTTTGATTTTCTTTTGTCTGAAAATCTTTGAAAACCTTTCTCTTTAATTTTAATAAGTTCTATGATTTTCGTTATGTGTCTCTGATGGCTAAAGATTGGATCATTTTGGGGTACAAAAGAAACATTTTTTCTTCTAATTGGCTTTAGCTATTGTATATTCATTGACATAATGGTAAAGTCATTCATAAACAAGCTACCTAGCTCATCCTACTTTCATAGCTGGAAATAAAGTTCCCTTATATTTTCTCACCCAATTGCTGTTTCTCACCTTGGAGAATGGTCCTCAGAGTTTCTTTTAATTGTCTGTGTTTCATCAGTCTTAGTTTGGGGATTTAACATTAAGAACTTCTTATTTTTATTATTTTTTCTCTATTTTTTTTAATTTCAGAATATTACGGGGGTACAAATGTTTTGGTTACATGAATTGCTTTTGTGCAGTTTGACTTAAAATTTTAAGTGTGCCCATCCCCCAGACAGTGCGCATTGCACCATCACAAGTGAATTCCTCCCTCCCCTCTTCCCACCTGCCTGCTTTCTGTTGACTTTTACCACATTAGGTGAAAGTGGATATTGATCAGTTAGTTGCAAGTTAATAGTGAGTACATGTGGGGCTTGTTTTTCCATTCCTGTAATGCTTCACCTAGAAGAATAGTCTCCATTTCCTTCCAGGTTATTACAAAAGGTATTTCATTCACAATTTTTATGGCTGAGTAGTACTCCATGGTATACATGTACCACATTTTATTAATCAGCTCATGTATTGATGGGCACTTGGGTTGATCCCACATCTTTGCAATTGTGCTACAATAAACACTTGGGTGCAGGTTCGTTATGATAAAATGACCTTTTTCCTTTGGATAAATACCCAAAAGTGGGATTGCTGGATCAAATGGTAGGTCTACTTTCAATTTTTGAGGCATCTCCATACTACTTTCCACAGAGGTTGTACTAGTCTGCAGTTCCACCAACAGTGTATGAGGGTTCCTTTCTCTTTGCAACTATACCAGTATTTGTTGTTTTGGGAGTTTCTGACTTGGAAAGTTTTAATGGTGACCATGTCTCACAATCTCACAATATAAACTAGAAAAGTAATTAATCTAGTTATTTATGTGAGAATGGAATTAAATATAACTATAAAGAAACACAGAATGTTCTAGACACATGGCAGACTAAAGTAGCATAGGCCACCTCACGCACATCATACACATACAGAGACACATTGAATAAATTATATAATTTTATGAATACATGACGTTAAGATTTAGCAGATAATTATATAACTTGTGATTCTTTATTTTTATTAAGGGTAGAAAATATTTGAAAATATTCCCTAGGAAAGCAATCACACACAGCCTTTTACTTAACAGCAGAACATTCAGAAACTTCCTCTACAACAGAATGGCAAATCAGAGATCATTGTAAATAGAGGTTATTGTTTTCCTGAAGAGGGTGAAATTCTGAGCTAGAAAAATAGAAATCTCTTAACCAGTAGTTTTTTGTTTTGTTTTTTTTTTTAAAACAAATAGCCTAAGAGACGCACAAGGAGTGAGTAATGCTACTCACAGAAGACAAACCATGATATAAGGCCATTATCAACTTCTAGCTAACACGCAAAATTAAAAAAAAAAAAAAAGTATGTCCTCACTGAAGCAGAAAACAAAATAAATACCAAGAGGATACAATAAAGAAAAAATGCGTTAATAAGTATCGTTAAGTTCAGAAACAGAGAAGTTACTTTAACAAAATTAAAAAAGAAAATAAAGTCAGTAGACAGACTGGATGACACTTAAAGTGTTGCTCAAAGATGTCTGTAATATTTGGAGAATTTTACCAATTAATTAAATACCTAAAATGGACCAATGGATTTTTACTTTGTTTGGTTTGCATAGAGCCAACGCTTTTAAATAAATCTAATCAAACACACTTTCATTATTAAAACTATGTAAATATAGGCGAAATCTATTGATAGACTTTTTTATACCACTATTTCTTAAGAATGCATTAGTTCTGATATATTAGAATTCTAAACATGAATTTAGAATCAAAAATTTGTATTCAAATTCTAGAACCATTATTTCACAGCTTAAATGAAACTGTAAAATGTGCCATCTGCTCAGTCTGCATCACACGTTTAAACGCATCATATAAGATATCTGTGAAAATGCAATGTATGCCACAAACCCATGCCTGTGGGAGAGAATGGGGGAGGAAAATTATAGTAACAATGATGCAATAATGGAATTTACATAAGAATTATCATGGAGTGTGAAGAGAAGCCAGATTATTTTTTCCAAGGACACTGGAAAAATAGCATGTGAACATAATTCAGACATTCTGCCTCTCAAGAGCTGGAGTTAAATTTGCTCTCGGCATTTAAAAATATACATACTATCCCCAGGATAGAAAGTTGTCAATGTTCAAGTTAGAGCTAGGCAGTTCATATTTTCAAGTTCCAATCAACATATATTCGAATCCAGTGTTCTAGTTAGAACTAGACAGTTCATATTCTCTAGTTCCAATCAACATTTAGTTGTACTTGAAAATCTGTGTTCCATTTTTGAAATAATTTTCTATATTTTACTTTATTAACTTTGATCTCAAAGAAATAGTACACCTATGAAATTAGAATGACACTTATTTTTGCCATCAGTTTTATTCTTAGCAACAATTGTAAATAACACCTTTGACTGGACACAATAAACCAGTCTTTCATCCATTCAGCAAATATTAATTATCTAACATGCATCAGCCCTAGGAGACAAAGGTAATAAAGTCCTTGCTGTCATGCAATTTACATTATTCTGTGGTTGGGGAAAAGTAAAACTTACCAATATGTCGTATACCATGGAGTTGATCTGCACTGTTAAGTAAAATAAAAGCAGGATAAAAGGACAAAAGGTGTCGTGGTGTGACATGCTGTCTTAGTTTAGTTTTCATACATATCTTAGGGTAGTTTTAAAAGGCCCTTCTAACAAGGTGATTCTTTGGCAGAAATCCAAATAAAGTGAGAGATCAGGCAAATATAAAAGAGTGTTTGGCAGAGAGAACATTCTACAAACCAAATGTCATACTCCATTGATGGAAGCATTATGGAAACAGTGTATGCAATCTAGTTTTACAAACAAGATGTGCCCGTGAGAAGATATTTATTATCACAAATGACTAGATAAAGTGTGTGATAAAATTTTATAAACTACAAGTCTATAGCATCTCTGCAGAATACAAAGTTCTATTCCATCCTCGGTGTCTAAGGAAAAGTTTGAGGAATCAAAAGGTGCAACCTGTGGCTTCCTCTCTATCAAAGGTCAGGGCAGGCATCTGTCACTTAGCAGGCACCCAAGGAGCTTTGCTGGATGAATAAGAGAAATGGAACCAGATCTTTAAGGAGGCATCATGTTCGGTGATGAGGAAGTAATAAATTATTCCTGGTAGGGAGCAATATCAAAGTGATGGAGGCCACAGAGTAGGAACTTACGTATATTGGAAGCAGAGAGATAAACTGAGGAAATGACTGTAAGATCCAATGACATCCGTGATTTCTGATCTGTAAGTGTCATTGGAGTGAATCAAGAAATAGGATGAAGACCCAAATAAATCTACATAGTTTAAATTTTATCTATTATCTTCAGGGACCCAAGAATGGAGTAACATTTAGATGAGACTATTTTAAATTTAATAGTGCACTCTGTTTTTTTGGTTTTGGAATTAAGATATAGCACAATCATAGTGTATTATAGTTTTCAAATCTATGAACTTGATGTACTCTCTATGTACCCATTTTAATTTATTGTAAAATCAGTAGCAGAAATAAAGACTCAAGCAAGTCACACTCCCTGTGTTATCTTGGACTATTTCTACTACTGATGACCCAAAAAAAAAAAAAAATCATTTTTAAATGATGCCTTTTAACTTCTAATTAGGCAGAAATATTATGTATAGTGATTTGTAATTTACATTTTTTTTCAGCATAGGCTTTCTTACTCACTTTTCATTGGATTTATATTATCTTTATGTTTTAACTTATATTATCTATATGATCCATTTCAGCATGTATTTCTTTAATTAGCCAAGCATCGTTATGTACACTTTCAATAGGAATTAGTAAATGTGAACTGTACTGCATATATTTTAGCATTGATTTAAATTTTATTTTAAATAAAGTTATTAAAATAATTCAAATATCTTTGAGGACAGCTATTTCATGTTTGAATTGTATGTTCTTAATATATGGGCAAAATAACAAAGATTGAAATGTGCATGTGTTCAGAGTATGAAAATTTTACCATCTGTCACTCAAAATATATTCAATAAGCCCATTGTGGTTACAATATTTTAAATTGTGTTTTTAAACACCTGGCAAGAATAATATTAAAATGAGACATTTAACTATTCAGAATGGTTCTTTATTTAGAATTGGAAAGGCTTCGCTGTCCAAATTTTAAATAATAGTTTAGCAGATTTAGTTCAAAGAACACAGTGGGTGAGTTTACATTTGTGAAATTCTCTGGTCACTGTGGTATAACTAAGTAGTTGAGTTTTCTAGCTGATTTCAGTTCTGCCTTGCCAACAAGCACACAACTGGGAATTGCAGCATATCTGGTCCTTTGGGGAAAATTCAAAAAAATTCCTTTCCATATTTTAAGTGACAATGGAAGATAAATACTGTCACTGGAGTGTCATACTAGATTGGAGGTATCTGTCATTCCAGGCGCAGACAGACAGGCTAGTCCTCGTGTTAAAGATAATCACTGCAGGAGACTACGTTCTTTCTCTTCGTGATATAAATTATTTTCCATTTTCATGTACAGGTTCTGGCAATCATCAGTTCTAAAATGAACATCTTAAAGAGTGTACTATTTTTAGTTAGGACAATCAACCGAGTCTAAGAAACTTTAGTAAACAAGTAAGACTTAATGGAATTTTTAAAAGTGTGTGTTTTAATGTAAAATGTTTATTTACAAGTGATTTTGACAAGGAAAGAAAGACAGAGATGCTAATTATGTATTGGAATAAAATGTCTTAGACAATAATGGTCAAGTGATATACCTCCATGCTTTTGTAATCAATTTAAGAGTACTAAGGAAATATGATCTAACAAGGGAATCTCCCAAATTAGAACAAACAACAACAATAACAAACAGAAGGACCTAGTGTAATCACTACTTTGAAATGTAAGATTATACTTATTAAGTTTTGTCCATTGTAACACATAAAAAGATTACTTTCATGGGGAATACAAAAAATCATATCTATTTCAAAAATTTATAATTCATTAAATGACAATAAGTGGGCCAAAGCACTCACTCACTATAGACCTGAAACTCTCAGAAATATTCTCCTTAAAAACTACTCAGTATAAATAGTCTTTACACATTTGGCACCAAAAACAAAATTTGGAAAAGAAATGGAGTTTACTAAACCTCGAAGACCATCATCCCTTAAATTAATTTGTCTTACAACAGCATTATTATTTGAATAAAAACATTGGTTTTGATAATTTGAAATACAAAATATGCAAGAGCTTTCTGTACCACTTAAATTAGAATTTTAAAAATGTGGCTGAAAAATTTTATTTGAATAAAATGACTTTGCCAAAAGTGAAGCTAGTGATGCCCCATGAATATATCAATGTACACAGCTATGATTTAATAAAAAAATGAAATAAAATAAAAGAATAACAACAACAATAATAATATTTATTGATGCTACAATAAATGGTATTTATATAGCCACAAAAAAAAAAAGTTAAAGAGAAAGATAAACCTTTACGACTATCCGTGAGATACAGTTTGATGTCTTACTTTTGACCATTGTGTGGAGTTTTCTTTTAAGATAAATATTGCCAAAATAAAAAAAAAAAAAAAAGAATTGGAATATAATTGAAATGGGTATGATTTTCTTTAAATGTATTGAATTATGTCATTACGTTACTTTGAGTATAAAAAGGAATGATTGAGAAATAATATATAAATGCTTTCCATGATTGAAAAGATGTCAGAATGTCATCGGTACTGAGAAAAGGAATGACAGAAGGTAGAAAAAAAATGGGTGAAATCTCAGTTTTGCTGCTTTACTTAAAGATTGAAATCCTGAAAGTTTTTATTGAACATGAATCTGCCTCTTACAGTTTTGAATATGTGTGATACTTTCTGTGACTTGAAGTGCTTCAACATTTCAGAAATATCACTCCCCAAGGAAATTACACATATGATTTTTCTACATGAAACAATAATAGTTTTGCAGATAACCAAAACATATTGTCACGTAAACTTAATACTTTCAAACACACAAAATAAATTCTAGACAATAATATTGGGAAAATTAATATTCAAAGTCCCCTCTTAACATTTCCACAAATGTTAAACATTTTATTTCTTTAATATAGAAAAGAGTTGTCTACATTTTTTTTTTTTTGCAGGTTTTTGGCAGGGGCCAGGTTTGAACCCAGCACCTCCGGGTATGGGGCCAGCCCCCTACTCCTTTGAGCCACAGGCGCCACCCTACATTTTATAACTGAAACCCAAGTGATCTAAAAGTCTAGTATATTATGTCAGAGGCTAAAGGTTAATTAAGAGATAATATCATGGTTATGTACTTTGGGAAACTTATATTCATAGTAGCATATCTAATTTCTAGTACTGATTTCCAATGTTAACTAAAAAACAAAAACACAAAAAATTCTTGTTAAGTCTCTACTAAATACCTTTTGATGAAATTGCAAACGCTCAAAGACATTTATTAGAATGTTTCAACTTCAAATCTTTGTTTTATATAAAAATTCTGTTCTTATCAACTAATCTCCTGAAATATGCACCAGAGAAGAAAAAGTTTGATCTGTGTATGCAGAATACACAGAGAAGCCAAATAATTGTGTGGTGATTTATCCCTTCATTCATCAGTTAAAACACACTTTATGAGCATTTGTACTATGTATAAGAGTGTCCTGCTTTCAAGAAATACAGAAATATGTTTAGCAAGATGATGATCTTAAAAAGCAGTGTTTTGAAGTGGGAAATACGGGTATAAAAACAAGTTGTGATAATACTGCGTAGCTGTATAGGAGACATACTAATATGATATAATCAAACTGCAGCATTGAGGTGCTTCTCAATTGCCAGGAAAATAACTCAGCTATAGTCTTTGGATAATCCTACCAAAATGGAAATACCCAGCCTGAGAAAAGTTACTGTAGATGTAATGCATTAGTACCAGCAATACCTTACGAGCCCTCATTACGTGCTACGTTCTCTTGTAGGCACTTTAAATGTTCCCTCATAATTCCAGGAGTTAACTACTTCTGTCAAACCCTGTTTCCTATTATGGAGACTGAAGTACAGAGAAATTTCTTATTTTGACCTTGTTTACACAGATAGTAAAAGGTAGAGCTGATATTTGAACCCAAGAAATCTGGCACCAGAATCCATATGTTTAATACACAATACCAAGTAACTCTGTTTATTCCATTAATTTATAGAAACAGAAAACAAATGGAAAGAACCAGGTAATGCTTTTTAAAAGATCGATGTTTGTGCTCCTAATCTTAGAGTGAGTATAAATACCTACCACACAATCTCTCAGAGATAAACTTGTATTGAATCAACATATATTTGTTGAGCACGTAATATGTTCCAATCAGTGTTTTAGGCTCCCGGGAATATATCAAGAAACAAAAACAGAGAGACATACCTTCTTTCCTTTAGTGAAACATATCTTATAAGATGCAAGTTAGCTTGTATTCCGAACAATAGAATGTGGTTGACCATGCTCAAAATGACAAATTTTTTCAATTAAGGTATAGCCTCCATGGCTGATCATCTCCCTCCACTGACCACCTCCTCAAGTGGACCTAATTTTCACAGACCAGGCGCATCCCCACATGTGCGCATCTGTACAATAGGCTTAGTTCCTTACTCTGCTCACCTTTGTTATGTTGACCAGTTTGTTACAGTCTCTTGAGTATTCGACTTACAGAGTTTCTACTGTGTATACATATTCAAAAATTATATGAGAGGCTGGGAATAGAATACCGTAAACTACTATAAAATCTTTCTTAGTAACAATCTATTTTGTTTACTGATAGTTTCCCACAACCTTGAAACAACTGTTAAATTGCATGAACTCAATTGCTGCTTCAATAATTTCATAGAAAGAAAAGAGCACTTTAAAGCTTTGAAGCCACAAGTCTCTACAAATACCTGCCCCACAACTCTTTAAAACCATCTTTAATTCATCTCATCAACTAATCAAAAGTTTTAGTTGCTATTTCTCCACATTTGTAACTTATCTCTTTATTTCTACTTGGGGTGCGCCATTGCCATCAGACATTAAGAACTCTCCACCCTGAGCAGACCCTGCTGGCATGATGTCCTGGCGATGTGTTAGATACGAAGATTCATGTGCTTCTAGAGCTACAAAGCGACCCAATTTTGTAATTGAGTATTGATATGGTTTATGTACTGGAGTTCATGGACTGGTTCATGAAACTAGAGTTCTTAGAAAAAAAATTTTATTGTAATAATTATTATTTTTTATTATATTTTAAACCCAGAAGAAACCATGTGAGTTTGTCTGACTGTGGGCTTTCTCTCAGGCAACAAGGAATGCCAACAGCAGGCTGCCTTCCCACAGCAGCATTTATAACCACCCAATCCTAATTCATGCTACTCTCCAGAGCCCTAAGGTGACAATTATTTCTGAATTCCTTAATAATTGGTAGTCTGGTATGATGACAAAACCAGAAAAGCTGTGTGTGTATTTTTCCTGGCTGCCTGAAGAATCCCTCGTGGCAGAGAATAATATGTCACCCCTAAACTTATTTCTGATTTCTAAAATGCATTTTCATTAACCTTCATTTAATATTGTACCCTTCATTCTGATATAACAATTGCTGTGTTTGTACGGGGATTTTTTAGTTACTTTAGGGGATGCTAAAGTGATAGAATGGATTATGCAAGTATATAAAAATAAAAGAAATTTCATCCTACACAATTTAATTGAGGGAAAATATCCTACCTGACTCTTTGGTGAACTTTCCCCCAAATTTTCAGATGTGTAACCCTTGGAAAATGAAGGGCCTTGATGTCATTAGTTACATCAATTATTTCCTGCAACATTTAGGAGGACAGAGGAGGGCTTCACCCAGATGTTACTTTCTATACATGGTATAATATCTCAGATCGAGTCCTAGGAAGAAAGAAACTTTATGAACTGATGTATGTGTGTATACACATAGGTGTACATATACGTGCAGTTAGAGCAAACATAAATAAAGCCCAGAAGCAATTATTTAGAGGCATGCATATGCAAGAAATTGTTGTCAGCAATAGTACCTAGTATAGAAAGAAGGCTCTGACAGCAAGGTATATGCCAAACAAGTCAATTTAAATTCAGCCAGTCAGCAAACACGAAAATCTGTCAGTTTGCAAGGGGATATTTTGCTTTTCTTGGACAAACAATACACTTTTCCTGTTATAAATGACAGTTAGCTTGATATAATGAAGTACTTGTAACAAAGAGCTTGCTTAGAGGAAGAAACATTTCTTTGATCAGCTTGAATAAATTGAAACAAGTTAAAATGGGTAAAACGAGGCAACCCCGGCCCTACAAAACCTACTTAGTTTATTATTATTATTATTATTGTCATATATACATAGATCATGAATACATTTAAGCCTTTGTGGGATTCAATGTGTTGATTATTTGCATAAATTGGAGTGCTTACATCCTACTAATTAACATAGCTTTCACCTCATTTACTTAATCACAGTGTTAAGACATCTGTGTTCAATACTTGATAGATTTGACTTGTACCCTTGCAATATGCTCCATAGGTGTGGTCCCACCTTTAACTCTTCCTCTATAGAACCACCTCCTTCCTTTGCAACCCTCTCTCCTTCCCTCCTTCATCCTGGACTATCACTGTGATTCATCTCTCATATGAAAGTTTGAGTGATTATATTGGTTTTATAGTCGTACTGAGTACATTTGGCAACAAAAATACTTGCACCAGATTGTTCATTGCAGCTCAGTTCATAATTGCCAAGTCTTGGAAGAAGCCCAAGTGCCCACTGACATATGAATGGATTGATAAATTATGGTATATGTATACCATGGAATACTATGCAGCATTAAAAAAAAAAAGATGGAGACTTTGCCTCTTTTATGTTTACATGGATAGAGCTGGAAAATGTTCTTCTTAGTAAAGTATCTCAGGAATGGAAAAAAACATATCCAATGTACTCAGTATTACTATAAAACCAATTTACAAAATCTATTTAGAATAGCTCATTGGTATAAGTAGCCCAGGAAACACTTTGATGGACAAAGTGAGAAATGTAATATGTGGTGGCTATTTTGTAACCTATTCTGTCCTTTTTCAGGGACAAATGTAACCAATGAGAAACCTCATTCTTGATGGTAAACAAATAAAAATTGAGATGGACTAAAACTTGGTCGTTTACTAGTCCTATAAAGATTATCTATAAAATTATCACAGATGTTTTAAATAACAAAGGTATCATAGATTCCATCTATTTTAAATTTGTTCTTTATTACTATCAATAATATTAATGGTTAACATTTATTGAGTATTTGATCCAATACTATGGGTCAAAACATCTTGTTTAATGTTTTTATGTGAAATTTTCACAATACTGTAATGTGGGCATGTCACTTCCTTCCAGAGTTAAGAAATTTAATGCTGGTGGAGTGCAGTGGCTCATAGTTGTCATCCTAGAATTCTAGGAGATGGAGGCAGGTAGATTCCCAGAGCTCAGGATTTCAAGACCAACCTGAGCAAGAGGAAGACCCCCATCTCTACTAAACTTAGAAAAACTAGCCCTGTGTTGTGGCAAACACCTGTAGTCCCAGCTCCTAAGGAGGCTGAGGCAGGAGGACTGCCAGAGCCCAAGAGTTTGAGGTTGCTGTGAGCTATGATAATGCCATGGCATTCTACCAAGGGTGACAGAATAAGACTCTGTCTCAAAAAAAAAAAAGAAAGATATTTAATGCTTACACAGGTTGTCAATTGCCAATGTCATACAGCCAGCAATTTACATAGCCTGGAGGACTATGTCTAGATTTCTGACTTTTAATCATCTTATGGGCGAAGATGGCTTCAAAATGTTGGGACAATTCTATCATTTGTCATTGTCATCACAAAACCAATATGCAGAAGTTTAGTCATCTATTCATTAAAAACTTAATCTTTTGGCTTGATTAAGCTTTCCCTTAAAGTTTCCTTTTATTTAAATAAACCCTTCTCATTACCAAGAACTGAGGCACAGCTATTCACAGTTAGGCCTTCACCTTCTATGAGCAAGGCACACACAATGCTTCCCAATCAGTGGGCATTTATGCACTGACAAATTACAATGGAATTCCAATGGCATCACATATTTTATTCACATTAAAGTCAAATGAGCTCATTATGATTAATGTAACTACAGTGAATGCCAAAGAAATTAATAGCAATTATCTACTCATTGTAAAGGGTGGCTGATAATTAGTGCTATTATATTAAAAAAAGGTACATCTTAAGCAATTACCATCATGCATTTTTGGGGTCCATTACAATGCTGATTAGGATGGGTTTATTTGACAAGCATGCAGTCAGAACACGTTAAGTCCTCCATGAGTCTGTGGTCTCAGGTTTGAGTGAAGAATGATTCCAGTAAGTTTTTGCAATTCTATTTAAATATACATAAAACACAATTTTCTTTCCTGAGCATATTATTTTAGTAATGTATAATCACAAATAGTATGCATTGTCCTTTATTTAACCGTAAGACTTTTTTTTATAATTACAGGGCAATATTCACACATTCAGACTTAAAAGCTAAGTAGAAAATCTAAATACTTAAAAATTTTATTGCTGATTATCATGCACATTCATTCATAGCTCTGTGTAATTTTGGACAATGGGATCTAATTTAAGGATGTAAGAAAATATGAGAAAAAATGAAAACACATAACATGCGCAGTGGTGCGCACATTCTAAAGAAAAATTTTAAGGGGATGAGTTTGTAATGTTGGGAAAAAGTTCTCTCTTTGATTTTTCACATGATCAAAGATTAACGAGGTCCATGCTTAACCTCTGGCTTCTCTGCCCCTTCTGACTAAGCTGATGATTCTCATCTAAGAACATATGTAGTGGAGTATTGTCACGCCCTCAGCAATAAAAAAAATAGATACGTATAGTTCTTGCCTCTTTATAATTAAATAATATTTCTTTGTGGCAAAAAAATGTGAAATATGCCCGAAAAGTAGATTAAAGCATTATCAACTATTTACAAATAGTTGTATAGCAGATCTCTAGAATTTGGCTAAGTACATTTCAAGTTGGCAAGAGTTTTATGCTCTTTGTTGCATAATTCATCAACTTTTCTGAAATGTTTATGTTAAAAAACCAAGTAGAATGTATGAGGCGGCCCCTCGTGTATGAATGAGATCAGTCCCGTAGGTTTGTTCTTAAGCTGAATTTGTTTGCAAAGTTGAAACAGGTACACCTACCTAATACCTGTAACAGCCTCCATTCATGAGTGTGAGTTGCATGTCATTCTGAAGCATGTCACCCGGGGACTTAGGTAATAGCCTCCGTGTGTAAGTGTGAGTTGTACGTAAGTCACATGTTTATAACTCGGGGGCTGCCTTGCCACGAACGGCAAGAAGTGAAGCATGAACATCATTTCAATGATGTAGGCCCGGGGTCTGCAGGGTTTAACACTCATCAAAAAGTTCATTTCCATGAGTTACCATCACAAGTGCAGTGCGGCTGTTGCATTTTGCTTTCCTCAAATGATTATTGACAAAGGAAACTACTCAGTGGCACCAAACAGACCTGTATTTGCTGAGTAACCCTACTCTTCCTGCACCATATTATCTGTGAAAGTGACGTGATCATCACCATCTCAATTTGAAAACTTGATGCTTTTTAAGCCCTGACTATTCCTAAGAGAATTCTCCACTCACTGAAATGCTGAATTTGCTCTCATTTTAATGATGGATTCCCTGTCTCTAGAGCGGAAAGAATATAGTTGTATTACACAGTTCCCTGAAAACTTCTTTTGATTAGAAAAAATAAAATAAAATATCGCACAGGAAAATTACATTTTATTTATTGCTGTATTGTGATAGCTGCTGAGAAGACAATCAGAGTTGACACAGTGATGTTTTTTAGGAGAATGGGAAGTGAGGGATAGAAATTTAAAAAAACAAAAAAAAACTAAGAAATTTCTGTGACTACCAATGGACAAATTAACTGCATTTGAAAGTGTCCACTTGAAGGAAATGAAGGCATCTGATTAGTGCTATATTTTACAGATTTTAAATTATTCTGCTCCAAAATATACTTAACGACACATACACACGGTAAAGTCCCACAGAATCCTCGGAATATATGGGCCCTGGAATCAGGCAACCTAGGTCTGGAAGCTAATCCTATCTCTTGCTCAGGCACTTTAGGAGGTAAGCTATTTAATTACTCTTTGATTCAATTTCCTTACTTATAAAAATGAGAGAAGGTTTAATAGTTGTTTCTAACTCAAAGATGTTTCTGCATGCTGAAATATAAACTTGGGTCAGTTCCAAGCACATGCTACTCAGAAAACATTATCAGTTACAACCAAGAATAGGGAGAAGGGGGAAAGGGAGGGAAGGGAGGGGGGAGGTAGGTGGAGGGAGGGGGATTAATGGGATTACACCTGCGGTGCATCTTACAAGGGTATATGTGAATCCTAGTAAATGTGGACTGTAAAGGCTTTAGCAAAATAACTAAGAAAATGCCACGAAAGCTATGTTAACTAGTGTGATGAAAATGTGTCAAACGGTCTATGAACCAAGTGTATGGTGCCCCATGATCATACTAATGTACACAGCTATGATTTAATAATAAAAAAAAATATCGTTCAATTTATTGCATGATGGTTACCTAAATGAGGGGGCACAGGAAACTACAGCTTTCCCTTCAGTGAGGACAACTCTGGAGGGGGTTGAATTTGATTATGGTTGCTTTTCATACGTGTATGTCAGACCTTTGGTCTCTTCCCCTACCTTGTTACCTTTGTAGATGCACTACATGATTCTTTGTCATTGATCTCCAGCATGTGTGACACACACATTTCCTTTGGGCTATCTGCCACCCCAGTCCTCTGCCAAGTATTTAATAATGTGTTACCAAAAGCTCATATGTATGCTGTCTATTTGTCGTCATTAAGTGATTGTTGCTTTTATGTTATTAGACACACACACACACACTATTGTTAATTTTTTTTATATTTGATGTCCAGATGTAGTCAAACTTTTAAATAGGCTGTCAAATATCAGATATTTGTCAAGATAGTCATACCTTCTTGACTAGTAAGCTTATTTTTGTGAAAGTTTGTAAGGCACAATGTTTGAAAATGTATTCTGGTGTACATTCAGGATTTGGAAGTTTATATGAACATTATAGACGTATTTTGTTTTAGAGAAAATGTATTCCATTCATGATGAAGGTCATATGTGAATATTTGATGGGTGAAGAATAAAACAAAACAAACAAAAAAACCTTTGGAGTATTTTCTATTCTCATGTAATTGTACTTTCAAGTCGTAGATATTTTAGATGCAGTAATTTTATATGATAATGACAGAGATCATTTGTCAAAATGATTTTTGTTTCTCTTTATGTTATTATTCTTGTTATTTTCCGAAGGATTTAGTCAATTACAATTGGATGAAGAATTTGGAATCTTATTTTCTATGATTTACCCAGTCTTAACAGAATTTCCAATTCTATCGTGAATGTGTTATTGCAACATATTTCTGTTTAAATGTCATGAACTACAAATTTTAACATTGCTCTTCATTTTCATTCTGATTTGTTGATCAAATGAAAACAAAGAACTGCTATTTTAAACCTATGGTGAAAGTATGTCCTTTCAAGATACATGACATATTGGGAATTATTGGAACTGTCTTATGGTTCTGTTACATATTTTACATTGCCTACCTCAGTATGCGTTTAAACATGCTAAGATAGCTACCTTAAATGTGTACTTAAAAATATTAATAATAATTTAAAATTGTTATGGTAAAAATTAAAAAACTATGTTAAAATTCCAGCAATTCTGGATGAATAACAGACTAATCAGGACCAAATGAAACACTGTCCATTGTACATGATCACTAAAGTGGAGACAATATTAACACTGACCCCGCTAAGCTTTTATCAAGATTAAAATTAATTCATTGCAAAAAATGCACATTATTTTGCAAGCCAAATACTCAGTAATGTTATTTATGATGATGATGATGATGACATAAGCATAACCAACTAAAGTAACAATTCTGGTAATTAGAAGGTGAGTTTACTCGTAAGATTACTGCTCATTGTTAGCTTTTTAGCAACTTTGCTATGAATTTATAACTCCTTCATCTACATCCTAAGGGTGATTCCAATAATTTTGCTGGGAGCTGCCAAAAATTAGTTATTGTTCTGTTAATCATTGCTAATAAGAACAGAGAATTTTTCTAGTTGTCCCAGGAAAATTATACTAATTAGAAATGTCTGGATCTGTGCATCTCCTTGGAGATTAATTTATTCATCATAATCAGTTAATCACTTTTCTTTACATAATTAGATAGCTTCTGCTGAAAAGAAGGACCCTTTAGTTCTCTTAGGATGAAGAAGACTATTTTAGCTGATGCTATTGGACTTTGAAGTCAGCTCAAGGCCTTCTTAGCATGAAGCATCCATAATTGCATACTGATCAGTGCTGGTACCACTAGAGTGCCAAGTAGGAGATGGCTCAAATAAATATTTAGAAAATTATCTCTGAAAAGGTACAGTGGCCTTATTGATGGGAAGTATTTTTTTTATTTTATGAATTATTCAACAACTAACATTAGTAGAGGTAAACTTAATAAATAAGATCCATCTCTGCTACTTTCCTTATGCAATTTAACAATCTAGATAACTCCATATCAACTCTGAATGAGATACCAATGACACTGCATTTTTCTAGTTCTTCTGTGGAGAAGAATGAAACACAAGTAGTTATACATTTGAAAGGTGCAGACATACAATCAGCCAATGTAGATTCAAGGAATCAGAATAAGCAGTAAAAATACATCTGCAAAGAGTGAAAGTTTGATCTCTTCTGACCTTATGTGGATACCCTTGATCGCCTTTTCTTCCCTAATTGCAATGGCTAAAACTTCCATTACAATGTTAAAGATCAATGGAGACAATGGGCAACCTTGCCTGGTTCCTGATCTAAGTGGAAATGATTTCAATTTAACTCCATTCAATATGATATTGAATGGCTGTGGGTTTGCTGTAGATGGCCTCTATTAGTTTAAGAAATGTCCCTTCTATGCCAATTTTCTTAAGTGTTCTGATCATGAAGGGATGCTGGATATTATCAAAAGCTTTTTCTGCATCAGTTGAAAGAATCAAATGGTCCTTATTTTTTAGTTTGTTTATGTGTTACATTTATAGATTTACATATATTGAACCAGCTTGAGACCCTGGGATAAATCCCACTTGGTCATGGTGTATAATTTTTTTGATATGTTGTTGGATTCTGTTTGTTAGGATCTTATTGAGTATTTTAGCATCAATATTCATTAGTGATATTGGTCTATAATTTTCTATTCTTGTTGGGTCTTTGCATGGTTTGGGGATCAAGGTGATGTTTGCTTCGTAGAATGTGTTGGGTAATATTCCTTCTTTTTCTATATTTTGGAAGAGGTTTAGTAGTATAGGTACTAGTTCTTCTTTAAAGGTTTGGTAGAATTCTGACATAAAGCCATCTGGTCCTGGGCTTTTCTTTGTAGGGACATTTTGTATAGTTGATGCTATTTCAGAACTTGATATAGGCCTGTTCAACATTTCCACTTCACTCTGGCTAAGTCTTGGTATGTGGCGTACTTCCAGGTATTGGTCAATTTCTTTCAGATTTTCATATTTCTGAGAGTAGAGTTTCTTGTAGTATTCATTAAGAATTTTTTGAATTTCTGAGGGGTCAGAAGAGATCAAACTTTCACTCTTTGCAGATATGATTGTATATCTGGAAAACACTAGGGATTCTACTACAAAACTTTTAGAAGTGATCAAGGAATACAGCAATGTCTCAGGCTACAAAATCAACACCCATAAATCTGTAGCCTTTATATATACCAACAATAACCAAGCTGAAAAACATTCAAGGACTCTATTCCTTTCACAGTAGTGCCAAAGAAGATTAAATATTTGGGAGTATACCTAACAAAGGATGTGAAAGATCTCTACAAAGAGAACTATGAAACTTTAAGAAAAGAAATAGCTGAAGATGTTAACAGATGGAAAAACATACCATGCTCATGGCTGGGAAGAATCAACATTGTTAAAATACATACTACCCAAAGCAATATATAATTTTAATGCAATTCCTATTAAAGCTGCATTGTTATATTTTAAAGATCTTGAAAAAATAATACTTCATTTTATATGGATTCAGAAAAAACCTCGAATTGCCAAAATATTACTCAGTAATAAAAACAAAGCAGGAGGAATCACACTACCAGACCTGAGACTGTACTATAAATCGATAGTGATCAAAACAGCATGGTACTGGCACAAAATCAGAGTAGATGTCTGGAACAGAATAGAGAACCAAGAGATGAATCCAGCTACTTACTGTTATTTGATCTTTGACAAGCCAATTAAAACCATTCAGTGGGGAAAAGATTCCCTATTTAACAAATGGTGCTGGGTATACTGGCTGGCAACCTGTAGAAGATTGAAACTGGACCCACACCTTTCACCATTAACTAAGATAGACTCTCACTGGATAAAAAATTTAAACTTAAGACATGAAACTATAAAAATACTTGAAGAAAGTGCAGGGAAAACTCTTGAAGGAATCAGCCTGGGTGAATATTTTATGAGGAGGACTCCCCAGGCAATTGAAGCAGTATCAAAAATACACTACTGGGACCTGATCAAACCAAAATCTTCTGCACAGCCAAAAACATTGTAAGTAAAACTAGCAGACAGCCCTCAGAATGGGAGAAAATATTTGCAGGTTATACCTCCGAAAAAGGTCTAATAACCAGAATCCACAGAGAACTCAAACATATTAGCAAGAAAAGAACACGTGGACCCATCTCAGGGTGGGCATGGATTTGAAGAGAAACTTCTCTAAAGAAGACAGACACATGATCTACAAACACATGAAAAAAAGCTCATCGTCCTTAATCATCAGAGAAATGCAAATCAAAACTACTTTGAGATATCACCTAACCCCATTAAGAGTAGCCCACATAACAAAATCCCAAAACCAGAGATGTTGGCGTGGATGTGGAGAAAAGGGCACACTTCTACACTGCTGGTGGGAATGCACACTAATACGTTCTTTCTGGAAGGATGTTTGGAGAATACTTAGAGACCTAAAGATAGACCTGCCATTCGATCCTGTAATTCCTTTACTACGTTTATACCCAGAAGACCAAAAGTCAAAATATAACGAAGACTTCTGTACCAGAATGTTTATTGCAGCCCAATTCATAATCGCTAAGCCATGGAAGAAGCCCAAGTGTCCATTGACCCACGAATGGACTAGCAAATTGTGGTCCATGTATACCATGGAATATTATGCAGCCTTAAGGAAAGATGGAGACTTTACCTCTTTCATGTTTACATGGATGGAGCTGGAACATATTCTTCTTAGCAAAGTATCTCAGGAATGGAAGAAAAAGTATCCAATATACTCAGCTCTACTATGAAGCTAAATTATAGCTTTCACATGAAGGCTATAATCCAACTATAGCACAAGACTATGGGGAAAGGGCCAAGGAAGTGGAAGGGAGGGGGGAGGTTTTGGTGAAGGGAGGGTAATGGGTGGGGCCACATCTACAGTGCATCTTAGAATGGGTACAGGCGAAACTTACTAAATGTAGAATACAAATGCCTGCATACAGTAACTAAGAAAATGCCATGAAGGCTACGTTAAACAGTTTGATGAGAATATTTCAGATTGTATATGAAACCCGCACATTGCACAGCTTTGATTTAACAAAAAAAATAAATTAATTAAAAAAAATAATAAAAAATAAAGCAAGAAAAATACAATTGACTTAGAAAACAATCATTACTTTTAGTAGAATATTAATTGTGTTTCAGAGGGGTTGGTGTCATTTAATCCCATACCTCTTTTTACAAATAACTAAATAAGAAAAAAAAAATTCTCTCCCGGAATTTCATTAAAAGGACAACTAAAATATGTATTTTTAGGAAAAAAGCTAACTTATTCCAGAAATATATATTGAAAGGCAAGAAGAAAAAGAATATAAAGATACTGGTCGAAAATTTAGATATATTCAAGTATATATATAAAGTAGTTGATAATTGTGATTATGGTACGTAACACAGTTACATGCCACTATAAAGTCTTAGAAAAGTATAACATGTAAATTTTTCAAAGCAGAGGTACCAATTGTTTTAAAGCATTTTCAACTTTTGTATATAGTTTAGAAGGAGAGAACGATCATAGGAAATAATTGAAATGATTACAAAAATTTTTGAATGTTTTTACTCATATATATTTTTTCAACCCCAGTATTTTATCTTAAATTATCATATCAGATGCAATATTAATAAGATATCATTATTCAAAAATAACATTCTAGGCATTTGAATTTATTATTAATATTCTTACATAAATCAGGAAAATGTGAGGGTTACTATACTCTTTTAAAGTAATTACTCTTTATATTATAATAAATTAGTAGAGCTAGAGTGTGAATATCTCTTTCTGTACATTAATCTAATTGCACATATTTTCCCTGTTTGTTGGAGGATATTTAGATTTTTTAATCATTATATTTATAAGTAATTATATTTATTTATATTTAATTATAAGTATTTAATTATAAGTAATTAAATATAACATACCTTATATTATTAATAGAATATTTTAAAAATATATTCATTTATTTTAATTTTATGACAATTAAAAATATATATTAATAATCTCTTTCATAGCTAAATAAAAAGGTATATACACTACAATACATGACTATTTTATACATGACAATTTTAAAATTTCAAGAATTGACCTTTCGGTTTGTAAATGATCATTTATCACCTGTAGATGATCATTTATCAGTCTATAGTAAACAAATAGTCCATTTGAAAGTCACAACATGAAACTTAAATTCGAACAATCCTCAAAAAGACTAAAATGTTATATACACTTTGTATAGTGTGTTGATTTGCATAATGTAGAACTTAAACTAGGGTACTTCAAGTAAAGGAGTTGTCAAATTTTGTCAAAAATAGTAGAAATATCAGATCATAATTTTACATAATGTGTAAAACTTCCAGGAAAATTAAATAGAGGATTTCTGACGTGTAAGTCGACACATTGACAGAATCTGGACAACTTCATAAGTAGTTTTTAAAACAAATGCAATGAAAATATTTGCTATTTTAGTTAAGATGTTATTTGGTGAATGCCAAGGCTTTGGGATGACAGCAATGGACAATGTTAACATATACTAAACACTGTCAAAATTTAACACTGTCTAAGTTGGGGAGATAAAATATTTTTTCTTCTTTATATCAATGTGAATTTCTGCTGTTCTTGGTCACTGTCATCACAGATTTTTGGACAGACTTGACTTAGAATACTGTGTACAGAGTGGGGAGAAAGAAGGCCCGCACTGGCAACTCTACGTCTGTGCTTATGCTAACACTCTTGTTCCATGTTTACTTTATTCATTTAACATTTATTGAGTGCCTACTTTATGTAAAGTACAGTATTTAGCATCAGTGAAAGGTATAGCACAAGAATAAGCTAACTTACGGCACTCTACCAAGGGAGATAAAATGAGACTCTGCCTCTACAATAAAAATAAAACATTAAATAAAAGAATAAGCTAACTTTAGCCATAGGGGAATTCATAGTCTAATGGCATCAGGACATGCAAGCACATTCTAATCATGCAATATTATATTATTAATTTTATAAGATTATGGCTGCTCTGGCAGCCATAGGAGGGATGCGGTTAATTTGACACGGAGAGGTCTGGGAAACTTGCACAGAAAAGGGACTATTTTCTAGGTTATAAAGGATAGATGAAAGTTTTCCAGTTGGGTAAATGTCTAGGAAGATTTAATTATAGGTCAAATCTCTGTCTCTCTTTCTATTTTTCACACACACACATATGTGCACCCACACATACACACGAACTCAAAGACTAGGGTTAAGGTAAGAAAATGAGAGAGGAATAAATGGTGAGTGGCAAACAAATTGCACAGATACTTAAATGTAGTGTTTGGACTTACTATGTGAAGGGTATAGTAACCCATTAAATATGTACTTGTTAGACAGGGACTGTCACGGTCAAAAATGTTTTAGAAAGGTCACTGATGGCTTTGGGGATGAGAAGATGACAACAGAAGACTGGATACAGGACCTTGTATCCTTACTATTTCTATCTCGGTTAAGGACATGATTTTCCATGTACTCGCTCAAGCTTAGTGGCCTTTTGGCTCTTCTCTGTCCTGCACAAAATGCTGTCTTATTTGTGCACTGAAGTCCAAGTTCTCTGTAACTGCACTGAGTAGAAGGTGATTATTTCTTACATATATCATATTAACAAGTATCTAATGACCCCCGCTTTGCATTTCTTGGCTTTGCATTTCCCTGGAAACCATTCTCCCATAGAACTGTAGAGATATTGCTAAAATACATATCTTTGAAGAAAACATATTCATATTTCCCTACTTCACTTAGCACAAAGTCCAAAATCCCTGCCATTTCATCAGGAACCTTAAAGATCTGGTATTTACACAAATTTTCTTTGCTCCTTTGCTCCCTTAAGGTTATCTCTGATGTTCCCTAATACTGCATAAATTATCAAACCATAATCAACACTGTGGTTTACTTATTTGTTTAAACCTCCAGACAAAACAACAGTCTGAGTGAAGAGACTCTTTACTGTAGTCATTTCCCAGCACCTAGAAAAATACATGTAAGCCAAGACTAAATGTTGGCAAATATTTATTTAATTCATTATGGGTATAAGAAAGAGAAAAAATGATGATCTGAACTTAGTTAGAAATATGGAAAATAAAAATTAGAACATTTATGAATATAATGTTCAAGACTTAAGAGGATCTCAATGTTTTCAGATTATTCCATTGAATATAACATGATCCCACTAAAGAATATGATTTTATTTATAAAGCAATATGTTAGAGCAAACTTCAGGCAAATCAAGGCAAGGTGTTAATGAATCTCATAATTTGTCAGAAATTGAGAAAAGTTACATAGCTTGTCTACTAAAAATGAACTCATAACTATATAGCCCCTGAAGCTTCTGGCAGCTATAATGGGACCCTAAAGAGGCAGATGGAACAGAGTCCACAGGAGGAAAGACTTCAGTCTAAAGGTGACATTTCAAACTTGGCATCTAACTACACTGAAGCCTCCTCTCCCAAAGACTGTCCAAGGTGTGTAAGCCAATGAAGTCTTCTCTTTTTGCTTTTAGTTCAAATGTTTTATGTAACTCGCAATGCAGGGTTCTCATGAGTGGTTAGTGTTTTTAATTAATGTTAAACTGGGTTTTCAGACAACTTTAAAGGGGAGCCACTCTTTGAAGATTTTCTCCCCTCTCCTCCTTTGCCTGACTTTCTCTTCCCCCCCCCTTTTCCTCTCTCCCTTCCTTCTTTCCTTTCTTCCTTCTTTCCATTTATTCTTCCATTCATTCATCATTGCTAATTCACCATATATATTTTCCACCCAATACTATTATAGCATTGATCTAAACACTGTAGAGGTTACAGAGATGTCTGGACATCAACAATGGCCAGCTCATGATCTAGAGGAGGGAGATAAACACGGATTAGCTTGTTCTACAAATATAATTGGATCCAGGAACAAAAAAATCACTCAAGGTAATAGGCATGAAGAGAATAAGGAATAAGGTGGCATTGATATGGATCTTGAGAATCACATATGCTTTCAATGTACAAGGCTGTGAAGAATGACATTTCATGCAGAGAAGCAATATAAAAAAATCATGTACTAGAAGAATGGGGTCTATCTGAAGAAAAACAAATATTACACTTTGGATGCCCATTTTGGCTGAAATTTTATGTCAAATTAAAAAGGCTGTATTATATATAGTATAGTATATAGTATAGTATAGTATATACCTCTCTGGCAGCTGCCCATGAATAAAGCTTTAAGTGAAAAAAGAAATTACTGCATTAAAATCTTTTGCCTTGGAAACAATTTTGCAATGTGGGCAGATTATCATTCCTTATTCCCACAAACAAGAAATTTTGAAAGTAAGAACCTGAAAATTTGAGCTTTCCTAATAATGGTTGCCTGATATCTCTGCCAGGTATGTCTGGTTTATAAATGCAGAAACCTCTCACTTCAGTTCATCAGAATGAGAGGAGGTTACCAGGGCATAATCGTGACGGCCACTAGGAGAGTTAGGCAGTTTGCAAGTCATTTAAGGTTAATCCCACAAGAAATAACTAGTGTATGACTATTCTCATGTAGAAGTTAATTTGTATACAGTATTATTGAAATCTCATTTTTATCTATGAATCACATGGAAAAGATAACAACTAGTATCTAGGACACTGCATCACTACAGAAAGCAATCAGCTCCGTGTAAGTATAGTACATGCAAAGGGAGATGAGGGGGCCTGTGATTGACAGCCTTCACTGCCTAAAAGTCACAGAAGTATCGACTCTCAGTGTGAAATGGAACCTTAAATGTCATTTGTGACTTATGCTTGAGTATGCACGATAACTCTGCTGTCCAACTGAGTGAACACTAGCCACAATTTCACTTAAGACATGAAACTATAAAAATCCTAGAAGAGAGTGCAGGGAAAACCCTTGAAGAAATTGGTCTGGGCGAGTATTTTATGAAGAGGACCCCCCAGGCAATTGAAGCAGCTTCAAAAATACACTACTGGGACTTGATCAAACTAAAAAGCTTCTGCACAGCCAAGAACACAGTAAGTAAAGCAAGCAGACAGCCCTCAGAATGGGAGAAGATATTGGCAGGTTATGTCTCCGACAAAGGTTTAATAACCAGAATCCACAGAGAACTCAAACGTATAAGCAAAAAAGGAACAAGTGATCCCATCGCAGGTTGGGCAAGGGACTTGAAGAGAAACTTCTCTGAAGAAGACAGGTGCACGGCCTACAGACATATGAAAAAATGCTCATCATCTTTAATCACCAGAGAAATGCAAATCAAAACTACTTTGAGATATCATCTAACTCCAGGAAGATTAGCCTATATCACAAAATCCCAAGACCAGAGATGTTGGCATGGATGTGGAGAAAAGGGGACACTTCTACACTGCTGGTGGGAATGCAAATTAATACATTCCTTTTAGAAAGATGTTTGGAGAACACTTAGAGATCTAAAAATAGATCTGCCATTCAATCCTATAATTCCTCTACTAGGTATATACCTAGAAGACCAAAAATCACATCATAACAAAGATATTTGTACCAGAAAGTTTATTGCAGCCCAATTCATAATTGCTAAATCATGGAAAAAGCCCAAGTGCCCATCAATCCACAAATGAATTGATAAATTGTGGTATATGTACACCATGGAATATTATGCAGCCTTAAAGAAAGATGGAGACTTTACCTCTTTCATGTTTACATGGATGGAGCTGGAACATATTCTTAGTAAAGTGTCTCAAGAATGGAAGGAAAAGTATCCAATGTACTCAACCCTACTATGAAACTAATTTACGGCTTTCACATGAAAGCTATAACCCAGTTATAACCTAAGAATATGGGGAAGGGGGAGAGGGAGTGGAGGCAGGGGGAGGATGGGCAGAGGGAGGGTAATAGGTGGGACTACACTTGAGGTGCATCTTACAAGGGTACTTGTGAAACTTAGTAAATGTAGAATATAAATGTCTTAACACAATAACTAAGAAAATGCCAGGAAGGCTATGTTAACCAGTGTGATGAAAATGTGTCAAACGGTCTATAAAACCAGTGTATGGGGCCCCATGATCGCATTAATGTACACAGCTATGATTTAACAATTAAAAAAAAGAAACATAAAAAAAACAATTTCAAATTAAATTTGCATTCATTAAGTTTAAAACTTTAGCTCCTCAGTCACACTACTCACGTTTCAAATGCTCGTTAACTACGGGTCGCTAGTGACTCAGTATTAGAAGCATAGACAGAATGTTTCCATGATTGCAGAACATTTCATTGGCCATGTTGCTACAACAACATACCCCCAAATGCTTTGAATGAATACGCTTACAACATGAAATTCACCATCTACTGAGGGAGTTACCTCTATTTAGGGGGAGATACTTTCTCTTTAATTGGAAAGAAACCTGTTTTATTGGTGCCTTTTAGCCTTCAGTTCTAATTTGGTTTCTTAGGGATATATCAACTAAAACTGTCTTTCTACTGTTAGTACACCATATGAACAAATTTAAAGACCTCTACAGGGAGAACTATTAAATACTAAAGAACGAAACGGCAGAGGATGTAAACAGATGGGAAAATATACCATGCTCATGGATCAGCAAAATCAACCTTGTTCTATTGTTATACTACCCAAAGTGATTTACAAATTCAGTGCAATTCCCATTAAAATACCAACACCATATTTTGAATAACTAGGAAAAATACTTCTGTACTTTGTATGAACCAAAAAAGACCTCAAATAGTCAGTGCAACTTTATGTAATATGAACAAAGTGAGAAGCATTACTTTAACAGACTTCAAGTTCTAAGCAAACAGCATGGTACTGGCACAAAAACAGAGATATAGACCTATGGATCAGAACAGAGAATCCAGAGATGAAATCATCCTCATATTCTCATCTTATTTTTGGAAAAACAGATAAAACATACACTGGGGAAAAGAATCTCTGCCGCATTGATGGTGCTGGCAAAACTGGATAGCTACATATAAAAGACTGAAACAGGATCTGCACCATTCTCCATTCCCAAAACCAAACTTGTGATGGGTAACACTTAAACCTAAGGCAGAAATTGTAAGGATTCTAGAAGAAAATGTTGTAAAACTCTTTATAAGTATCAACCTATGCAAATAATTCATGAAGACCTCAAAAGTAATCACAGCAAGAACAAAAACACATAAATGGGACCTGATCAAATTAAAAAGCTTCTTTACAGCCAAAGGGATAACCAAAACAGCAAATAGATAACCCACAATATAAATATTCACATACTATACATCTGGTAAAGGACTGGTAATCAGGATCTACTAATCAAACAAATCAAGCATATCAACAAGAAATAACCAAAAACCATAAAAACATGGGCAAAAGGTATAAACAGAAATTTGCAAGTGAAGATATACTAATGGCCAACAAACTGATGAAAAAATACTCAATGTCTCTAATCATTAGGGCAGTGCGATTCAAAACCACAATGAAGTATCACCCAACTCCTGGTGTGAATGTGGAGAGAAGGGAATTTTTTTATATTTTTAATTTTTTAATTTTAATTAATTAATTTATTTATTTATTTATTTATTTTTGCAGTTTTTGGCCGGGGCTGGGCGTGAACCCACCACCTCCAGCACATGGGGCTGGCGTCCCACCCCTTTGAGCCGCAGGCACTGCCCTTTAATTTTTTTTTTTTATTAAGTCAAATACACATAGATCATGAATACATTTATGCATATGTGGGGTACAATTTGTTGATTCTGTAAGTAGTACTGCAAATTTATGCAATCTCATTGGACAGTTGTATGGAGCTACCTCAAACAACTTACAGGAGACTACCATTTGATCCAGCAATCCTACTGGTGCATATATACTCCAAAGAATAAAAGGTCATTTTATAAAAAGGACATCTACACTTGAATGTTTATAGCAACACAATTCACAATTGTAAAGACATGGAAACAACCCACGTGTCCACCAACACATGAATGGATTAATAAAATGTGTGTATGCAGAATGGTGTACTAATCAGCCATTGGGGGGGGGGAATGGCAATCTAGTATCTTTTTGGAGAACCTAGAGAAAACTGGGAACCATTTTTCTAAGTGAAACATCACAAGAATAGGGAAACAAACCTATGTACTCAATACCAAATTAGAACTAATCGATCAATACTTAAGTGTACATATAGAAGTAAATATCATTAAAAATAAAGCTGGAGAGGGGAGAGATGATGAATAAATTCATGCCTATTGGTTACAGGGCACCCTATGTGAGTGAAGGACATACTTATAATTTTGACTCAATTTTACAAAACTAAATTATGTGAACAAAACATATATCCTTTATTATTGTAAAAATTTTTTTAAAAGTTAAATTAAAAAAATGAAATCTTTTCACAATATGCTTAAGACATTTAACACTAATGTAAGCTTCTTAGGTACCAAATGCAAAGAGGAACATAAATACTTCCTGGAAATTTCAGAGTAGAAAGCTAATATAAATATAGTAATAATTACCATTATTTTGGCATAATAAATTGCATAGAGTTGGGGAATAAATATTTTAGACATGGGACTTTTTATTATAAAATGAGGAGTTATAACTATGAAAACAATAGGCTATAAAATTGAAATATTATAGTTGTTAAATAAATTTAAAACATTGATGTAAGCACAGATTTTGTTGTGTCTAGAATAATGACCAATATATAATAGACAATAAACATTGAACATGTTGAATTAACATGGTACTATTTAATAGGAACGGTGGGATGATTACCATTGTCTGCATTTAGCAGGCCTGACTATCAGTTGATGCCTTGACTCAATGCCTGCACATGACTCCTGAAGGATAAGGCAGGCGCAAAGTGGTGGCCTCCCCATTCTGCAGCCTGTTGTTAGCTGCTGTCACCCTGTGGAGATGGTGCTGACGGTCACTGCCCAGGCTTCCCCTCAACATTGTGAGGGAGTCATTACCTACATCATTGATGAAGATACTATGGCTAAGAGAACAATTTCTTGGGGCTAGATTGCATAGGAATTCCCACATCATTTAATGACCATGGACTCTTAAGTACAGCAAGAAAGAAAAGACATCTATCACCGCGTGAATCTAAGTGTAAGGAATTTTCACCAGAGGCTATGGTTCCCAAAGGATTAGTGACAAAGTCACCAGATGAAGTTTTTGTAATTGCCAAAAAATTAGGTATTAAGAAAAACTCATGCCACCTTGAAATGGAAACTCTGATAAGATGTGAACAACATTTTTGATTTGATGATGACCACTTTTATCTTTTTTAAAATATACGTTTTATTTGCTTAAAAGAGAAGGTAGAATTTTATGATTATTGAAATCATAAAATGATTGTGAGTTGAGTACAAGATTCCATACCCTTAGTCAATTTAGGAGTCTCTTGATTTAGGAGTCTCCAGCATTAGGAAGCTGGAGTTCTGCCTTAGTCTGGATAAAACTAAGAAGAAAATTCCATTTACTACTCTGTAGTTTAAAGGACAGTGGCTATGATGATTCTAAAGGAAACTGTTGAAAGAATTTCTTAGTGGTTTATGTAAATAGGACAATGAAAGTTGAGTGCTAGTATGTAAATTTCCTCCATGAGATCAGGGTTTGCTTGTTTTATTTGCTTACTCATATATCTCAAAATCTTAGAAGATTGCCTGATACTTATGTAATCAAGGAATATTAATATTTGTTAAATAAACAAAAAAGACAAGCTCAAAGTCAAAGTCATACTCCACTTGCAGTTAGATATGTATTCAATAAGCCCAAACCCTGAAAAAGTTTTAAAAGATTGTGATTTCATTAATCAGATTCAAAAAGTTTGTTGCTAGCTGTGTCTGCCCTATAAACTGCTATAGACCTATGATTCTTGAGTGTGCTTTGCATAACGCTTTAATTTGCCCAAAAATGAATCTTAAAAACTCCTGTTTCTTTCAAAATGAGTTGTTTTACTTTTTAAGTTATTTTTAGATTTATAAAATTTAAAATAAACTGTTACAGTGTCTTTCAGAATAAATAAATAGTAGTTAGAGACTATTATGCAGCCCAATTAAAAAGCAAAGTAAAGATACATTTTATATTATTATATTTTTATGTAATTATTTGAATCTTGACTCTCATTTATCTAGAATTTGTTTATGGAAAAAATGGCCAAAAGCATTTATATATAAAATTTATAGCTCAATTATCAACAAACGTTATGTAATATTCAACTTAGCTAATTAAGAGAATATTTATAGTCATTATACTTTTCTGTAACCATGTAAAACAAAGAGGGCTTTTTTTTTTCTGTTTCCTATTTGTACCACCTCTGATGTAATGTAGAATTACTTTTGGAAAGCTGAGTATGGAAATTTGGAGTGTCTAGAGTATGTAGAGATTTGAAGTAAATCTGCCACAGTTGACATAATACAACAATGAATTCTCAGATATGTCACCAAGAGCACAGAAAACAAAAGCAAATAAAAACAGGGAGGAATACATCAGATAAAAAGCTTACGCACATCATAAAAAAAAACTATCAGTGAAATGAAAAGTCAGTCTGGGAAATGGGAGACAATATTTGCAAACAATATATCTGATAAGGGAAAAAAGAAGTTACTTCCCAAAATACATCAGAAACTCCTACAACTCATTAGTAAACCCCTAAATAACTCAATTAAAAAACAGGCATAGTTGGGCAGTGCCTGTGGCTCAAAAGAGTAGGGCACTGGCCTCATATGCCAAAGGTGGCAGGTTCAAACCCAGCCCTGGACAAAAACTGCAACCCCCCCACCCCCCCCAAAAAAATGGGCATAGTACAAACATTTCTCAAATGAAGACATATGAATAGTCAATAAATACATTAAAAAATACCTAACATTGGTAATTATTAGGGAAATGCAAGTCAAAACTACAATAAGATATAACCTGTACCTGTTAGGATGGCTACTATGAAAAAGACAAAAGATAACAAACATTATTTAAGTGTATTAGTCAGGGATCCCCAGAGAGACAGAACCAATAGGATGCATTTATACATAAATATGTGAGAGGAGATTTATAAGAGTATCTGGCTCACAAAATTATGGATGCTAAGATTTCCTTTTATAAACCTTCTGCAAGCTGGAAACTTCAGGATGCTAATAGCATACCAAAGCCCAAGAATCAGAAAGGCAATGGTATAAATCTCAGTCCATGGGACTGCTGGCATAAGTTCTGAAATTCCAAGACCAGAGAGTTGGAGTTCTTATGTCCAAGGACAGGAGAATAGTGTAGAGAAAGAGAAAGAGGGACTCCCTTTTCTGTTTTATGCTGGCCTCCACCCAATTGGATGGTGCCTGCATACACTGGGGAAGGTCTTACCAATTCATTCCACTGACTCACGCGCCACTCTCCTCAGGAAACACTCTTAAAGCAAACCAAGAAGTAATGCTTTACCAGTTCTCTAGCTATTCCTTTATACCAGGGGTCCTCAAACTATGGCTCACGGGCCACATGCTGCCTGCTGAGAACATTTATCCGGCCCGCTAGGTGTTTTTGCCACAGCTGCCTGTCCTGCTTAATAGCCAACTTGTTGGGGGCCGCAGTGTGCATGTGTGGAACGTGTGCCAACTCTCCAACTCTACTCCTTCTTTCTGTCTCTCCCCGCCGGGTGTTTTTGCCATCCTGCTTTGCAGCCCACTAGTCCCAGCCCACAGTGTGCATGTGTGGAATGTGCCCTACACTCTCCAACTCCCTTCCTTCTGTCTCTTGACTCCTACTCTCAGTCTCTGGTGCAATTGGAGGAGTCACCAGGTTGCCTGTGCAGATCCTGCTGCTGCCTAAGGACCAAGGTAAGAACAAGTTAGAATTTTTTTTTTTTTTGAAGTTAGGAGGTCTATTTTTTTTTTTTATTTTGCAGTTAGTAGGGCCTTTTTTTAGGTTAAGGGGGGCCTTATTTTTCTGAAGTTAGGAGGTCTTTTATTTTTTTTTTTGCAGATGGGTGAAGTTAGAAGAACTTTTTTTTGAAGTTAGAAGAACCTTTTTTTTTTTTGAAGTTAGGAGAGCCTTTTTTTTAAGTTGGTTAGTTGGTTGGGGGTGTTTTCTAGGGGGATTGCATCACAGTGATAATGCAAATAGTCAGCGCTCAGTGCTAATGCAAATTGTCAGTGCTCAGAGGTAATGCAAATTGTCAGAGCTCAGAGGTAATGCAAATAGTCAGTGCTCGGTGGTAATGATAATTGTAAGTGCTCAGTGTTAATGCAAATTGTTAGTGCTCAGTATTAATGCAAATTGTCAGCAGTCAGTGTTATCGCAAATGGTCAGCGGTCAGTGTTAATGCAAATGGTCAGTGCTCAGTTTTATTGCATGGGGGCCCCAAACTGGTAATCTGTCTAGGGCCCCATGGGAACTTAATCTGGCTCTGCAGATAGGCGAGGAGTAGGAAACCCAATTTAATTGCCAGTAAGTGCATTTATATTCTGCTTGCTAGTCAGTTGTGTATGATGTTGTATGTTGTGTGCTGTGTAAGCCCCAGTTCACATTGTTGCGATCTGTGAGCAGTGTGAGTTCAGCCATATGCTTGTATGGCTGAACTCGCATTAGATTCAGAAGAAAAAAGGCATATGTGCCTTCTTTTTTCCTGATCCCATAGGTCTTCTCACCCATGAGATCAGATTCCTGTGCGAGTTCACAGATCACAATGTGGTTTGCACAGGGTATTGTGAACTGGAAGGTGGTGGAGGAACCAGCTCTGTAATTGTGCCAGTTCCCACACTGCACCAGTGTGAGCCTGAGGTAAAAGCAGACTTCCACCATATGGGCACTGATGAGGCTGAAATGATGTGGACTGGCAAGGCTGCATTGATGGACACTGATCAGACTGCATTGATGGGCAGTGCAGTCTTTATGTCTCTGTGTGGGCAAAGTTATTGCTGATATATGGTTTTTGGAGCACTGTATATATATTTTGGTATTTTACTAATAGCAATTTGGAATCCCTAGGAAACAATGATATCAAGAAAGAGAAAAATTGACTTGGAGTGTAGGATATTCAAAGAACAGTGGTCTTATGATTACTTTTTCATGCAGTACAAGAAAAGAGCTGTGTGTTTGATAGGCCATAATACAGTGTCTGTGTTCAAAGAATACAATTTGCGTTGACACTATCAAACTCAACATAAATATGATTGTTTGGTCAGAGAAGTGAGAAAAGATAAAATATTAAAACTGAAATATACATTGACAACTCAGCAAAATACTTTTGTTAAGCAGAAACAGCTAAATACTTTATCACTGCGAGCAAGTTTTCAAGTTGCCAAGCTAATAGCATGCACTGGAAGACCATTCATAGAGGGAGAATTTGTTAAAGAATGCCTTCTTTCTGTTGCCAAAGAGATGTGTCCAGAGAAGGCCGATTTATTTAGTACAGTGAGTCTTTCAGGACCCTCAATTACACGAAGGATTGAAGAAATGGGAGACAATTTGCATTAGCATTTGCAAAACTCCCCCAAAAAACTTTCCTATTTTTCCTTGGCACTTGACAAAAGTAATGATGTTCATGATTCTGCACAACTTCTAATTTTTATTCGTGGGACAATTGACTTTGAATGATTTTGAAGTTACAGAAGAGCTTGCTGTACTGCAAAGCATCAAAGGAACAACTACAGGAGAGGATATTTATAAAAAGGTTTGCCAAACTGAATAGTTTCAAGCTGGACTGGGCAAAACTAGCCAGAGTGACAACTGATGGTGCTCCTAGCATGGTGGGGTCTAAGAAAGGAGTAATTGCCCGCATGGACAAACACAACCATTCTCATTCAATAGCCATACACTGCCTCATGCACCAACAAGCACTGTGTAGTAAGTCACTGTAGTAAGTGGGACTCTGTTATGAAAACTGTGGTATCTTGTGTTAACTTCATTACAGGTCATAAACTACAGACAATTTCAGGAATTTCTGTCCGAGCTAAATGTTGCCTGTGAAGATGTTCTGTACCACACAGAAGTCCATTGGCTGAGTCAAGGAAGAGTTTTGAAACACTTCTAAGACTTACTTCTACAGATTACAGCTTTCTGCTTTCAAAAAACAAAGAAGTACCAGAGCTCAATGATGCAGAATGGAAATGGCACCTTGCCTTTCTGACAGATGTAACAGAGCTACTCAACAGTTTCAATGTGCAACTTCAAGGAAAGGGGAAGGTCATCTGTGATACGCAATCACATGTGAAAGCATTTGAAGTAAAATTAGGCCTCATCATCAAACAAGTGAAGGTGGAAAATTTCTGCCATCTCCCCACAACTCAAAATCTGTTAGCAGAAAATCTATTGGTTGCATTCCCAAACAAAACGTGTGGATTCACTGGAAAAGTTGCAAAAGGAGTTCCAATTTAGATTTAAAGAGTTTCATCTCCATGAACAGGACATACGGCTTTTCTGTAACCCATTTTCTATTGACACTGAAAATGTGGATACGATTTACCAAATAGAACTGGCTGAACTGCAGAATTGTGACTCTCTGAAAGATGCATTCAACTCAAGCAGCCTTCCTAATTTCTAAGTATCTCTCCCCTCTGAGACACATCCTAATCTCAAGAACCATGCACTCAAAATGGCAACCATCTTTGGCAGCACTTTATGTCTGTGAACAGACTTTTTCCAGAAATCTCCAACCAGATCTAGACTAACTGATGCACACCTGCATCACTTGTTATGACTACCAGTGACAAATATGGAATTGGACATGGACCATCTCATTAGCCAAAAGTAAGCCCATAGTTCCCATTAAAATACTGGTAAGTTTGTTGATTTAACTTTACTTGTTCTTTATTTTAAATATTGTATTTTTTCCCGTTTTGTTTTTTTACTTCAAAATAAGATATGTGCAGTGTGCATAGGAATTTGTTCATTGTTTGTTTTTTTAAACTATAGTCCAGCCCTCCAATGGTCTGAGGAACAGTGAACTGGCCCCCTGTTTAAAAAGTTTGAGGACCCCTGCTTTATATAATCAAGTTGACACCTAATATTGACCAACAGAGTGAGGATGTGGAGAAATTGGACCCTTGTGCACAATTCTTTTTTTCTTTTTGGAATGTAAAATGGTGCAGCCACCATGAACAACAGTATGTTGATTCCTCCAAAATTAAAAATAGAACTACAGAATGAACTATCAAACTTACTCCTGGTTACATACCCAGAGGAATTGAAATCATTCTTGTGAAGAGGGATCTGCACTCTCCCACATCCATTGCAGCATTACTGACAACAGCTCAGGTATGGAGATAAAACAAGTGTGTATGGATAAATAAATGGAAAAGAAAATCTGATATACACAGATGATAGGATTATATTCAGCCTTACAAAAAAGGAAATTCTGCCATTGCCGAGATGACACCATCGCAAAACCTGGAGGAGGTTATGCAAACTGAAATAAGTCAGTCAGACGACAAACACTGCATGATTTATTATATAAAGTATAATAGTCAAACTCATCAAGGCAAATAATCCAATAGTGGTTTCCAGGGAGCAGGGAATGGGAGAAACGGGGACTTGTTGTTCAACAGGTATAAAATTTTAGTTATGGTAAATGAAGTTTCTGAAGAACTGCTGTACAGCATGTGTCTGTAGTTAACAATATGGCATTATGCCTTTTAAAATGTGTTAAGGAGGTAGCTTTTCATTTTTATATTTATTTTAAGACAGTGTCTTACTCTATTGCCTGGGATGGAGTGCAGCATTGGCATCATAGCTCATCACAACCTCAAACTGCTACGCTCCAGTGATCTCCTGCCTAGTCTCAAGCAATCTTCCCATCATGGCTTCTCAAAGTATTAGGATGATTGGTGTGAGCCACCATGCCCAGTCTAAAAAGCTAGATTTTATGTTAAATGTTCCTACCATACACAAAGAACTACAGTGATCAGGAAAAAAAAAAAAAAGACACTAGGAAATCTAGGGGGTACTGGATTCTTTTTCTATGATTGTAGTGATGGTATCACAAGTGCTTCCTTATGTCCAAACTCATTGAATTGCACCCATTAAATACAGTAGAACTTCCATGGTTGAACACCTCTCTACATTGGCCATCTTCTTAAGTGGACCTAATTTTTATAGATTGGATATGTACCACATGTATATATCAGTACAGTGGGCCTAATTCCTTATGTGGACCGCCTCCATATTGACCGGTTTGTTACAGTCCCTGGAATGGTCAACTTACAGAGGTTCTACTGTAAGTGCAGTCCTTTATATCAAATATACCTCAGTAAAGTTATTTTAAAAAAGAAAAGTCTACTATAGCTATGTAGACATGGAAAATACGAAAGATATTTTGAACTATTGTTTCTCAAATTATAGTCCTCAGAAATGAAGCCATATTGCAAATGTCATGAATAAATGCCATAAATAAATTTTCATTACACAATATGCACTATTCCTATTTTTTAAGAAAAATTTGAAATTTTAACACTGACTTCTTGTATGCAAATGTGTTTCTATAGAATTTTATATCATAAGTTTTAGAATTTTTAATTTAGTCCTTTAAACCAGTGGTTCTCAACCTTCCTAATGCCATGGCCCTTTAATACAGTTCCTGTGGGTAGCGACCCACAGGTTGAGATCTGCTGCTTTAAAAGATAAGGTCTTTCATACCTTTAAAATTTATAAATTTCATGTAAATTTTATCTACACTTTGGGACAATAAGTTTTCAGATGACACGTCTCTAATCTAAACTTCTAGATAGCAAAAAGCTAGATATTTAATACTTTCTGAATTGGTTTGAATTAAGTTTTAGAAAATGCAACTTTATGCTGAAATATTTTGTTATGCAAGAAAATGTTATACAGAAATTCATATTAAAAGTGTATATTATGTTCATTTTTAAAGATGTGACTACATATACAGGACATCCCTAATGTTCATGTGCAATTTAAACTAGTATGCAATTTAAAATTGCATGTGAACTTTATGGCCACCTGTATTATAAACAAATATATAATATGTATGTTGCAGCTAAGCATATATGTGTTTTAATTAAAAACATTTTGATTTTCAATCTATTATGACTTAATAAGAAGTTTTATAGTTAAATTAATTTTAGGAACATTCAATTTCAACTGACACTAATTGTTAATCACTCTGAAACCAAAATAAAAATCTGTTTCCAAGGTTACATATATGAAACAATGCACTTTAGTGATTATTGTTTGGGTTTGTTAACTGCCCTGACTTTCCAGAACATGAACTGCTGATGAGGATAAAATGGTAGAAAACTCATTCATGATCTGACTAATTGTCCTCTCCATACTGTTTTTTCATTGTTATTCATGCTTTACTTCTCAGGACTTCCATTAAGCCAAAGCTATTTGAGGAATCAAGAATTTTAGAACCAATCTCCTACAAACATCCCCTATATTAAAATAACTATTGACACTTCTAGTCTTTTCAGGCTAAAGACATTGCAGCAGACTACACTGAGCCATATAATACTTATTTATTATATAATATTTAATATTTAATATAATAATAAATTTTATAACAAATAAGTTTAATATTATATTGAGCCATATAATATTTAAAAAGGTGACTGGGGGAGTAATGGGGAGCTATTGAAGGGGACATATTTACATTTGTAATTTAGAATATGAGCTGGTGATAGAGACTGTAAGTGAAGAGAAGGGGCAAATGTAGGAGATTCCTTAAAATACATGTAAAATTATGGAGCCAGAAAATGAAAGGTTTTACAAACCCAGAAGGGGCAGGAGAAGAACACAAGATACTTCATTTGTATTATAATGAATTAAAGACACTATTTACGAGCTCATGGACCATAGAAATCAGAGGTGAAGGAAAGTGTATTTCAATCTTTGCCAGTTAATGAGTCTACAAAGGCTTTCCTCATAGACCTACAATATATCTGATATCACTTTGCTCCCTTTCCTTAACCTTCCTGAAGCGTATTCTCTATGTCAAGTGGTAAGCTACACCTGAGGTCAGCTGCTGCACCCAAGAAAGAGAAATCATGATGTAGTTTGAAAGGAAGCATTTCATACTTTTCTGCTCTACCATGGAAAGAACCTGTTCATATTCTATCTTGGGCCAGTTTACTAAGTTTACTAGGACATTGATCTTCTCAAGATCAATATTTGTAGGGTAAGTAATGAAATACATATAGAATTGGACAGAAGGAGTTGAACTGAAGTGTAGAGACAGTAAGTCCTTACCTCTGTGGCTGGCAAGGCCCTTTGGAATACTCCATCACTGAGGCAAAGGGAATACTCCATCACTGAGGCAAATCTATTTACCTCTATGTAGCCAGTCTTAGGATGTGTGCTTCCCTCAGGGAAAGATGAGTTTGGACAGGACATTGTGGGAGAATTCCTGTAAAGAGACTCAGCTGAGACAGACTCAATTAAGCAGAGTCAGACATCAGCCACCTGCCCTCCAACGCCTGCATCCAGATTCCTTGACATGAAGGCTTTAGTGCTATAAGGATAGTCTGGAGAAAATACCATGACATCTAGTGCATAATCAAAGAGAGAAAGTAACTAAGAATTGTCAAATGACAGGCTGAGCATCCGAAATCTGAAATGCTCAAAAACCTTTCCTTTTCTGAGCATTGGAATGTTGGTCAAAGAAAATGTTCATTTAAGGATGTTAGGTTTCCAGATTCAACATAGTCAACCTGTATAATGCAAATATTTCGAAATCCAGAAAAAATCTCACATCCAAAGCACATCTGATTCAAAGCATTTTGGAGAAAAGATACTCAACCTGTACTGTCAAACAGACACACACACATACACACGCACACATAAAAGAATACAACAGAACAAAATCAACAATGACAAAAAAACAAACCGGAGAGACAGTTAGCTTCATGGGAATTGCTTTCTCTTTTTATTTATGTTTATATTGCATTTCTGAAAGCGGAAAATAAAGATAAAGGTCATGATAGCTGCATTAGTATGGATTGATCTGGCTCAGTGAACTGAATCTCCTAAATGAGAATTTCTAAAGTAGTTAAAATAGAAAGAACTTTTTAACAGGGACTTTGATTGATGACCATAACCTACATAAGCTTTTGCCTTAGTGATATGGTGAAGATGAAATGCTACAGCTTGTTTGAAATGAGGAATGGTATTTATAAAGGACATTTTCTTCTGTTCATTGGACACAGTAGAGACTTGAGAGTCACAGAAACTTCCAGTCCTTTGTACTAGAATGTATTTCTGCTTACTAGGATAAGAGGTAAGAGCAAGAAGCTAAGGCAAATCTCAACCAAATCTCTTTTTCTTCCTGTGGGTGTCAAGTTCAAAATTAAGTAAAATTATTCACCTATTATACATTTTCCATAGGAAGAAAATTTAATTTTCAAACAGATTTTCACACCCACTTTTTCTTTAATTGAAATATATTAGGTTTTCATCGATCACTGAATTAGTGCTTTACACATTTTATAAGACATTTCAATCTCTTATAGTTGACAGAAAAAATTATCAAAATACCAGTGAACAATAATGTAAACACTTCGTAATTTCTCCAAGAATTTTGGGAACATGAGGGAAATGCAATTTAACTGGAAAGGACCAGCAAAGTAACAGCTGAATAATAAATGTCTGTGCAAGGGAGTGGCTGATAAAAGAATCCTGCTGCTGACCGTATCCTTGTGCTGAGGATGTAACTGAGGATAAGCCACAGAATTCGCTTATCCTTTGGTACGTAAACTTAGTCATGAGAAAAAGACTACAAAATAACAATAGAATAGGCTTCTTCCTCATATGTGGTAAAAAAAAAAAAAATTAAATCTGTCACTAAATGTCATAGAAGCCATGGAGAATAGCTTCTGGATCATATAAACCTACCTGATAAAGTAGATTTTACTGTTTTAGAAAACAGAGATGTCAATATACATATTGTAAGTGCCAACTCACTCAACTTAACAAATAAGGATATTGAAGCTGAAAGAGTGAAATTTCTCAACCAAGGTAACATATGCCCTGTCTCTACCCTCTCATACATAAGTCAGAGGGCAAGTCTCGGTGGCTAATACAGATGTTTGGTGACCCTTCCTCTGAACCTTATGATACGTTGTTATTTCTAAAATATGAAATACTGGTTGTATATTTATAGATCTATCTCCCCAACCAGTCTCTTGGTTATTCTAAAAACTGCAGCATATTTTATCTGTTGTGTTAATGTAACCTTCATCTATTTTACCCTTTAATCTACTCAGGGTATATCATTGTGCCATTTTAAAGATGAGATAAAGATAATTGAATTATAGAGGTTAATTATCTTGTTCAAGGCCACTTAATTGTTTTGAGATAGATGCTATTTTCAAGCTCAGATTTACCTGCCTCCAAGTGTATTTATTCATTCTAAATTCCTAGAGAAATAAGGGGTGCCAAATAGGAACTGAATAAAAGTTTGCTGAATGAATGAAAATTGATAGAGTTGGTGCTAGAACCAATATTCCCTTGTAATTTTTGAGTATTTGCTCTTTGTATTTATTTATCATTGTTTTCTCCAATTCTGTTACCTTATCTATTTAAAATTTCTTCGTTTTAAAAAATTTAGTACAAGTAACATCTCCAAGACACATTTAATATTTTTAAATTAGAAAATCATCCAAAGTCATGAATGGAAATCTACCCCCTCCAAGCATGTGGGTAAAGAAGGAAATGTTAGTAATTCTCTTCTGGTTTAACAAGAAATGGACAAGATTTTATTGTTCTAGAAAACAAAGGTGTCATTTTACATATTACCAGTGCACCAAATTACATGTCTCAGATACTACCAATTAGACTCACAGGTGTTATGGAGGTGAACTTTGAACTTTGCAGAACATAGCAAAAGTTATCTACAGTTTAGGATTCTCGGACTTCTTAAAATAACTTTGCAACACAGTTGTAGAATGCAGAATTTTATGTGTTTTTCAGCTGTAAAGGAAAAGAGAGTATCTCTTTTAATCTGGCTGAGATTCTTTTCACTGCAGTTAGGAAGGCTTGTAGTTTTCAAGACAAAGAGCAAATTTCACTAATTAGCTGCAAAAGAAAAAATGGCAGCCCTAAGAAACCCAAAACTCACAGCATGCAAAAGAAATGGCACAGAACGGGATTGTTAAAACACAGAAATTGAAAAAAAAAAAAAAAAAAAACTATATTCTGTATGTACAAAGAATTCCCCAAAATAGTCTTGCTCTATAATTTCTGTCCCTTTCCTGATTATCTGGACTGTACTTAAGGAACTTAATATTTGAATTTATACTACTTCCTAGTTTATTTTCTGTGATTGTTAAAAGAAAAACTCAAGACCCATAAGAACTCGCTCACAATGACCTCTCACAATATACCACGGACTATTCTGTAGACATGATCTGTCATACTATTTTTTTTTTCCTTTTTTTTTCCTTTTCCCTCCGTCATAAAGAAACAATATCATGCTATCTACTTTAGAAATAAGAAAAATGTGTCTTTAAGATTAAAGATAGGGTGGTTTGACCAAAAATAGTTGTTTAGTTTTAGGGGGAAAAAAGTGATTTCTATGAAAAGAAGCTAACCTTTATGTTATATTTTAAAGGAAGTTTCCACTTGTTCAGCAGATAAGATTTATCACTGTTGTAAACACTAAAAATGATTGTTTATCGTATGGTCTATTTTAGAGCCTTTTCAAAATGCTTTAAAATATAAAATTCATTCTCATGAAGGTTATCTTCTAAAAAGGATTGTTTAAACATGAATATATATTAAAAATTAACTGTATAGTAAAAGAACAGGTACTGAATAATAAAGGAATAATCAGTAATGAGATGTTTCCCACTATTCTTTTATTATTTCTCTGAGCCACAATATATACTTTTTCCAAAGAAGCAGAATAGTACAGCAGAAAGAAAATGCCCTCTAGATTAACACATGTGTGGTTTCAAATACCGTTTTGAAAATATACCTCCTTTATGACCTTGGGAAAACCACCTAATTTCTCTAAATGTCAGATGGAGAAAAACCTCTCTCTCCCTCTCTCTCCTTTCTTTCAACTTAATGTAAGCACTCTAATTTGTACAAATAATCAACACATTGAAATTTGCATAAATGTATTTATGATCTATGTACAAAAGACTTAATAAAAAAAAAAAAATCAAAGTCATAGACATTTTCCAAGAAGAGCAGCCTGGCTACTTTACCATACTTGAAACCGCAAAAAAAAAAAAATTCAAATTTCTATGAAAGTTTGTTAAATCTTATTCTACATAACTACATAATACTTTCATGGATTTTGTAACATGTAAAAGTGCATGAAGTACTTCTAAGGCTTGTGGAAAACTTTTGAACAAAGAACATTTTAGGTTCTCTAAAATGGCACATTCCGATAAAGATCACCAACACTATTTTTTCTTCTACCATGAAAGAGGATATTGTACATGTGTGATTTTAACAAGTCACTCTGAGGTTCAGCTTTTACTTTATTAAATATGAATACATACCTATGTGTTTTCCAGTACCTTATCTAGATTATAAAGCCATGACTGAAAACATCCAGGGGATAAACTCGAGAGATGTCTTTATCTGTGGTAGAAAATCTGGAACATAGATATTTAGAACTAGTAGCAAACAAAACATTAACAATGTCAACATTTTTCCTGCTACCTACTGATGTTAAAAGTTTATCCATAAAAAAAAAAAAAAAGCCAGAGGATTTTCCCTTACCATTTGGATTGCTGTGTTACCTCCAATTTAAGATACTGAAAGCATAAGACTGGAACAAGAAGACTAAAGAGGATAATTCTGGGCCTTCTCATTTCATCTACTAGTTGACCAGTAAGAGTAAAACACACATTATGATGCTATGATTATGAGTAATCACCAACCTCCCCTCCCCTTATCAGAAAACAGAAAAAAAGAAAAACAAACTGCAGTGCAACATGTAACTGAAATAAAGCCTGACACCTTAAAAAAAAAATAAGAATTTTTATCAAATGTCAAGGATTGTGTGGTTTAGATGGAGTGAAATACCAATAGTTTATATTTCTCATGAGATTGTGACACTTTTCAAAAGAGGCTAACTTACATTGAAACGAAAAAAATAATAATCAACCCTCAAAATTGTCACTCAAGATTTTCTTCAGCATTCATATATGAGCTGTTGGTTTCTAAGACTTTCTCAGGATATTCATCTATGTGTTCTAATAATTCCATACAGTATGTAATTCTTTGGGGAATAATGATATGACCTGTGAAAATCAAGGGGAAGCTAGGGTTTGAGAGGATTATGTTATCCCCTAAATTAATGATTGATCTATACCAGTAAATATTAGTACACTAAGTATTAAAGATGAATTGGTCAGAATATTTAGTGAATTAATATTTACTCCTAATGATGTCATTGTATTTACTGAAATGAATTTTACTTTTACTTTGTCTTCAGATTTTCTCTGTGACATTGGGAAAATCATTGAACTGCCTCTTGCCTGTTTCATCATTTATAACTTTAATATTCATTCATTCATTTCCTTCAAAAATATCTACTGTTTACCCTCTTAAGTGCAAATTAAGAGGCTTGCTGCTCTGTCACATACAATGACAAATTTAGATGTGAACCTCTCTGAGCTTATATTATGTTGAAAAAAAGGAAAATAAGGTATATAAATAATACCCTCTTCCCTTTATATAAAGAACTAGTATACAGGAGAAAAGTGACAAATGCCAAACAGAAGTTCAGATAAAGCACAATGCATGTTCAGAAAAGGAAAGATTATTTAAGGGAAGCATAAATAGAAAGATTTGGGATGAGTTGAAATTTTATCTGAGCATAAAAACACGTTTTGAATTTAAATGTCTGAAAATAAGAAAGGAACACATTCCAGAACATAATTGTCCACCAAGAAGCTTTGTTTGCCTCAAGTACAAAATGCAAACAGACAAACTAACAAAAAGTATAACATGAATTAGATTTAGACCAAATTATAATATAAGTACTGATTGCCAATGTTAGGAATTCAAATTTTATTTTGCAAACTTTAGTATGACACTGAAGATTTTTGAGTCAGAAAGAGACAGAAATTACTCTTTTAGAGAGATTAATTTGTTGTCTGTACATCGTCTTTCCTAACTAGATATGTAAGAGAATTCCAAGAACACTGTTACAAAGATGGAGAAAAATATTTTTTATTAGCCATTTTATATGCAACTGTTTGTAGTAACAAAAAAGTTGTAAACATAACAAGATTTAACATGTTTTATTTACCTTAATAGTGAAACAATGCTTCCTGGAATAAATTAGTTCACTGGAAATGAAAGGAATAGAAAACAGGTGACAATAGATATTTCCCAAGTAAATTAGTTACTAAAAATGTCAGTGTCGGAGGTAAATGGTTTAGAGTTTGAAGCGCTGTGTTCTGTAAAAATAAACAATGCTGGATTAGTGGGAAATCAAATGGGTTATGGTCCATCTTGGAGTGATTCTCAAAGAGAAAATATATTTAATCCTAAACAAGACTAATTTATCCCGAGTCATGTCAGCTGTGAGCCTTCTGAGTTCTTAGCCATGATCACATTCAGTGTAAAGCATTCCCATCTTTCTTGGCTGTTTTCCTTTATGTCTAAATTCCTACGTGCCAGAATCATGAATTTCAAAGATAGCTTGTCAAAATGTGTTTATGGCTTTTCTATAAGATTATCTCCCCCCACTCCCCAGAAAAGCTCACACCAGGATTCCAGTGTGGGCGCCGAGACCGCCTGCATCCACGCTCAGCCCATTATAGGGTCCATCTTTGCTACTTGAAATAGCATCTTGTTCTGAAGCATACTCTCCGTCATCATATCCGTTCCTCTCTGCTTCACATTGTTTACATGTCTGGGAACATGCCTTAAAAATATATGTGTTAACCTTCACTGTTTTACATGCAGTAGGCATTGAAAAAAAAAATAGAAAGTAAACAAGGAAATAAATGGTCCATCTGGGAATACGAACAACCTGAGGAAAGAATGCGACTTTTCAGTCTTTTCCCCAGAAGTGTTTTGAGATTGCACCACCATCCTCTCCTTTTCCACTGAAACAAAAATACTTCCAATTCTTTATGTGGTTAGAAATTTAAACACTGCCAAAGGTACATCTCTCATTTCACACTTCCGAAATGATGCAAAAGGTCATTATATCCCTGGAGAGCTTGAAATAATGGGTGGTCATCACATGTGCTCTGGGTGGAAAAACTACAGTGTACCAGCTGCACCTTTCAACCAGACGCATCCGGACACCCCACCATCGTCACCACCAAAAGCTTTATTTAACAGAAATGAGGGGAGATGAGAGAAAAACACTTGTAAATGTGTTAACTGCTCAGGAAATATTAACCATTGGAGGTTGCAGCCAAACTCTTGCATCCACCAAGGGCCTGAATGGGTTGTGTGAGATTATATACCTCCAAACACGGATGAAGTTTATAAATGTCTCTTTCATAGCACAGTGCATGTAAAATTTTAAATCAGCTCTTCAGAGGGAAATCACACTATAAATCCAGCATATAAATAAATAAATAACTCTTGGAGCCAGTTGGGGCTTCAGGTAATTTCTTTTTATCTCTTTCTGTTTTTATTTTTCAGGCCTATATATATTATGTTAATTTTCTTCTTTCACAAACTTTATTAGTGTTAATGCTTTTTTGTTTGTTTTTTGAGACCGAATCTCACTCTGTTGCCAGGCTAGAGGGCCATGGCATCATCTTAGCTCACAGCAACCTCAAACTCTTGGGTTCAAGCAGTCTTCCTGCCTCAGCCACTGGAGTTCCTAGGACTATGGGCACCCATACAAGGCCTAGTTAATATTTCTATTTTTAGTAGATACAGCATCTCGCTCTTGCTCAGGCTGGTCTTGAACTCCTGAGTTCAAGAACTATAATGTGTTCAGACTTGGATCCATTTCCAGTTAAGTGACTTTCAGCTGGTTCTTTCCATTTTCTAAGTTTCAATGTCCTTACCTATAAAATTGTGATGACAAACACCAAATTCTGTAGGGACGTCATGAGAATGTAACATAATTTCCTGTTATACAATAGGACTTTTCAGGGGTGTTTTATTTTAATCTAATCTAAATCAAACAGTTTAATGTGAATTAATCATTTTTATTTTTACAAGGATCTGAAGATACTTTCAATTCAGTTGTTTCTATCAAGCAAGTCCCATCATAAAGCCAGCAGTGAATTCTATGTGGGCACAATATAATTAGCACCTCCTAAAATTAATTTTCACTGAGCTTCGTACATGAACACAATTCATATTATGAGAAAACTACCGATAGATATGCTGTGCTCGCTCATTAAGTGAAAGTGCCTAGTTAGGTCCCTTCTCCAGCATAACTGCCAAGCATTCTCTCAGTCTATAACTCACTTCCATTGCGGCTGTATCTGGAATACACACTCTAATGTAGCAATCCACGAATACTTATTGGCTGTCTACTAAGTCAATATCAATAAGACATTACATATAAGGCACGCCCACCCAACATGCTAATGTCAGGATCCACTCTGGAAAATGTAAATGAGGATTTGGGGTAAGAAGGTGGTCCAATTTTCAATATGTCCTCTTATACACTTTGATTGTTAAGCATATTCATGCCTAATATTCAAAATGCCTGAAAGAAGGAAAAAAGTCATCTGTCTCGAGAGATTTCTAACTGAAATGAGGAAGAGGTGACACACGCACCCAGGGCTCTTTGGTTTAGTGCTCTGCTCTCCCCTCTTCAAAGTCTTAATAATCTTTATGCAAGAAACTCGGCATTTTTGTTTTGCACTGGGCTCCTGAGTTGTGTGGATGGATCTTCATGCACATACAAATAGTGTTACAAGGTAGTGTGTGGTAAGAACCATGTTGCACGGTGTTAAAAAGTCCTGATAGAGTTGAAGGGAATACTACCCTAAAATATGGCACCTTAGAAATTGAAGAAACAGCAGAAGCAGAAAGGCCACTCTCTCTGTCCACTCTGTCTTTCTCCCTAAAGACGGCCGCAAAACCTCGGAAGGTCACTCTCTGATCGTTCTGCTACCTTCTTCCCTGACCCTCTTCATGTGACAGGTTTCATGTCCTGTACTTGTAGGGAGGGAATGTCACTTAGAGACAAGAAGAAACTTAGAGCAAATTGGCCTTGGTAAATTTGCCCCACTTTATTATCATTAAATTATACTCTCTTGTCTTACAACAATATTTCTAAATGACTTTTCATAAATATAAACAGATTTCCTTGTTCCTTGGGTGCTTATTGCCTCCTGTGTCACATAAATTTTATTACATAAATGTGTATGTTCTTCTCTTGTTAATCTGTCTTTTGTTAGGAGTTTCAGCCATGAACCTTGAAATGAATAAAGAAAAGATTTTTTTTTTCTTCCTGCAGAGTGAAAGGCAATGAGAAAAACCAGACCGCTGTATCTAAACAAACAACTTTAAAGACAAAATGCATCCGTCAGTGAAAGGAACAGGTTATGCTAAGCACTTTGTTACTGCTGCAAATGGTCCAGTCTCTGCTGTGTCTTTATTCATATTGAAAGAGGCAAGATGCCTCCACCACAGGAGGATTTGAATTCTGTGGTCCTAATGTTTTTCCAGTTTGATGCACTAACATTTCTAAGTAACATCTATTTCCTCACACACAATAAGGGTTTCTAAGAACAAACTAATCTAAAGCTAATACTTCTTAGTACTCAGAAGAGTATACACATTTGTTATCTTAGTAAAAGTTAACTCCTTTCTCTTTTTTTTTTTTTTTTTGTAGAGACAGAGTCTCACTTTATGGCCCTCGGTAGAGTGCTGTGGCCTCACACAGCTCACAGCAACCTCCAACTCCTGGGCTTAAGTGATTCTCTTGCCTCAGCCTCCCGAGTAGCTGGGACTACAGGCACCTGCCACAACGCCCGGCTATTTTTTGGTTGCAGTTCAGCCGGGGCTGGGTTTGAATGCGCCACCCTTGGTATATGGGGCCCGTGCCTTACCGACTGAGCCACAGGCACCGCCCAACTCCTTTCTCCTTTAAATGTAAATCTTCTACCCTTCTCACACATTCCTGTTCTTGCCCCCAATTCTGCAGGGACTGATTATGTCTGTAATTCATGCATTGGGAGGAACTTGTCAATTCACTGACAAGACCTCCTCTGATGGGGCACGTCAGGACACATGTGAACTTGATTGGTACAAATTGTCGAAATCTTCGTGGTGCAACTGAATGTAAGAGTTTATGGATCAAAGCCACCAAATTAAGTTGCACCAAAAAAATCTAACCTTTCACAAAATAACAGAGAGAAACAGACTCTTTTATAAAAGTGGAGAGATGGTTCAGCACCAGCGGCCTGCTTCTTCAGGCCCCTTTTGCAAATTATACATGTATTGACACAGGCTTGTGGACATGCTGCGTTGTGCCTAGCTAATCTTAAGAGAGAGTCTGAAACCTGGTCCAAGTGACTTAGGAAGCCAAACTATTGCATCTGACTGTCTCAGCAAATGGATATGAAGAGCTGCCACGGTGGCAAATGGCGCTGAAAGGCGCAAGAAAAGTGAGACAGAAAAAGTGCCGGGCACGACACAGAATGATTGATGGGACGTCTCTTTTGCTGGTGCCATCTGTTGAAGACTGCAAGGGAGACAAGTGAATAGAATATAAGTTTTAAATAGCCTGTTACTTTCATGAAATCAATCCATGTAATAGAACTTAAAAAGTACATGCCGATTTGCCCTCCCAGATTCTAGTCCCTTTCTTTGTCAAAAATATTTTTGGTAAGCAAAAAGAGGCCTTATGCCATATGTGTTTTAATATGATAATTTTTAAGACTTATATTTTCTTGATCTTCCCCAGTCAAGGAAAAGGGAAAATTCTATTGCGTACATTCTATTTCTTGAGAAAAGATTTTCCGAACAAATGATTTCCCATTTTGCAGTTGATTATTTAATTCACCAACATTCTCTCATGTTCAAAAACATAAATTAAATTGAGAGTGGAAACTGAGTAGTGAAAGCATCCTAATAGCACTGTGCCTTTTACATATAGGGATTGTGGAAACCTGTTATACCTGTCCTGATGGGTCCTTGATCTGAGTAAGGTTTCTTAACAACTTACATGTTTTTAAAACCAGCCTTAATTTTCCAACCCTTGTAAACCATCTTCTCTCCCTGCCTTCCCTCCTTGTATAGAGAAAATAAAAAGATTTTACATCTACACCTGAATCCACTGTGAACATTAACATTAGAATATCATTCCAAAGAAATAACATGATTTTTATTATACAAAATAAGTGTACTGGAGGAGTCTTATATATTGTTGGGGGTTGAAGTCTATATTTCACATGAAAATATGCATCATTATTGATGAAGGCAAAGATGTGCCTACATTTCCATAAGGAATTTGCATAAATTTAAAATAGGCTATGAATTTTTTTTTTTTTTTTGCAAGTCAAATTCCTACAATGAATTTAAAGTAAGGTAGGTTAGGTCTGTGCTACAAAATGAAAAATTACATAGATATAATTGCATGGATTAGAAAAGAAAGAGAGAGACGGGACATTCTATACTTTCACCCATATCTTTAGGATATTAAATACCGTAGATCAATATCAGCATTAAGGCAGAATTTTTAATAGTGGAAAATACATGTATAATAAAAATGAGATCAATACCATCAAAAGAAAGTTAAACTTTAGTAAATCTAATGCAACAGTTTATAGCAATTACAACTTCTCGTTAAAAAGCAAAACTTCATTAGTTAGGTAATTGTTCCTAGAGAAAAAAAAAGTCTTAATATATCTAATGGATTTATAAAAAGTATTACTCTGAGGCTTGAAATAACCAGCCAATGTCTTCTATAATTCAGTTTTTAGAGCAAAATCTAGGTCCAATTTTGTTTCCTGTTCCCAGTATCTCAGGAATAAAATGGAGGCCCTTTAAAATCAATCCTAAAGCACTTATAATATAGAGAAAAACAATTAAACAATCAAAAATATTAACCTAATAAAAACATGAAAGCCTAAATATGTACCACCAATCTGAAAAGCTGAAATTCATTTTCAGCACGCTAATAAATTAAATCCAGAGAGATTTTTGTTTTATTAAAACCAGGGTCTCGCGGGCAGCGCCTGTGGCTCAGTGAACAGGGCGCCGGCCCCATATACCGAGGGTGGCGGGTTCAAACCCAGCCCCAGCCGAACTGCAACCAAAAAATAGCCGGGCGTTGTGGTGGGCACCTGTAGTCCCAGCTACTCGGGAGGCTGAGGCAGGAGAATCACCTAAGCCCAGGAGTTGGAGGTTGCTGTGAGCTGTGTGATGCCACGGCACTCTACCGAGGGCAATAAAGTGAAACTCTGTCTCTACAAAAAAAAAAAAAAACAGGGTCTCGCTATGTTGTCCAAACTGATCTCAAACTCTTGGCATCAAGTAATCTTCTTACCTCTGCCTCTCAAATAGCAGGAATTATAGGCACATGCTAGAAATACTTTTTAATGAAATAATACATTTGAAGAGAAATCAAGTTCAGAACTGGTTCTTTCCTTTCCAGCATCAATGAGAGCCTTACAGAACATGTTCTTGCTCTGATTTATTCCTGCATATTGGGCTCTGCTGAAATTAAGTTTAATTAAGGCAGTTAATAATACTTTAATACATTCATCTAGACCTACTCATTAACTCATTAAATATTTAATATTTGGGGAGATTCTACTAGATTCTCTGTGAGGCGATGGGTCATGATCTGAGCTTGAAGATAGAAAATATTAAGTCCTTTATATTACAGGAAAGAATGTTAAACAATAAAGAAAGAAACATTAAAAAATAAGATTCCACTTTAAACACATAAAAAGCAGTTTCTTCATCCCTACCCAATCAACTTCATTACTACCCTGTTTCCTCGAAAATAAGACATCCTCCGAAAATAAGACCTACTCACAGGAAAGATAAGATGTCCCTGAAAATAAGACCTAGCGCATCTTTGGGAGCACACCTTAATATAAGACACTGTCTTATTTTCGAGGAAACAGGGTACTATTTTAAATAAACTTGTGCATAGGGATGTAAATAAAGAATTGCTCTAAATTGTGACGAGTGGAATGACAGAATCATGTAGAAAACTTATAAATGTGATATAAATCAGAGTGAGGCACATGTATCTGCGATTTCACAGCAAGAGGGTTGCTTTAAATGGGCTCCCAACTGCCCAATGACACCTGCTTTTTGCTCTAATAAAAGGAAGATGCCTGCCATGAGGACTGGGGAGTAGACAATGGTGGTCACACTGTAGAAAGTAGTCAAAAAGAGAGGAAGTAGCTACAGCATCCGAGAGAGGTAAAATAGCATAGATGGCTCACCATAGTTTAGATTTCTTCTAGGCATGATGGTACAATGTACAAATTATATACAAAACTATCTAAAATTTATGAAGAAACTAAACCAACACATGTATTAGGAAGAGAGAGCAGTCTCTCAGGCAAAATTGGAAGAACAGGAAGGCTTCTGTTCTGCCATTATTTTGTACTTTCGTGTGGAGACACACATGCACAGCTGTGGTTATTCAAACTTGCCTCCACAACTTCCTTTAGTGGTGTAAACAGAGAGGGAGCATCGGGCTGGCGAGTACCGTGGCACTTCCACGTTTCTGTGGGAAGAGGGGCACTGTGAACGTACTATTGTCAAGTTGACATTATAAAATCAGGAGGTCAACGGGCGTATGAGACTAGACATGATGAGAAGGGTCCCACAAGAACCACTGATGAGAAAACACCTGAGCAACAAGTTCTAATAATTAAATTATATGAATGGAAAAGCACATGAATAAAATTAGGTCTAAGCCACTCCCCAAACTCTTGGCTGAGGGTGTAATACCCAGAGTACCCGTTTGTGCCAGAAGAAAGGGCGTGACCAAAAGAAGGACATCATAGTGTCACAGGAGGAGGACACAGGAACTGATTTAAGGACATTTGTTCTCCCAAATGTGAGACAACTAGAATATCTAAATAAATGGAAATAATTATATATCATAACCCATTTGAATTTCTTTTATAAATTTTTCTTATTATATTATTATTTCTTTTCTTTAAAGATGCGGATGAATATTTCACTTTGCTTCCCCAGGTTAGTCTTGAACCCTTGGCCTCAAGTTATCCTCCTGCCTTAGCCTCCTGTGAATTTTGGATGTACATGGGCTGAGTTAATAAACACAAATAGGGTCCAAGGATTAGAGAGTAGTATGGTATCAATGTCAATTTTCTAATTTTCATCATTCTATTCTGGTCATGTGCTAAAATCATGAAATACTTGTATTGAGAAAACACATTGCAGTATTTGGAAATAATGGAGCATTATACTCTAAAAAGGTAATAAAAATAACAATATGTGTAAATACATATAGATACAGAGTGATAAGGCAAATATGGTTAAATGTTAACAATTTGAAAGTTCAGTGAAAGATATAAAAGGAGTTTTTAATATATTTGTAACTTTTTCTATAAGTTTGAAAATATTTTTAAAAAAAGGTTAAAAAATTAAATTAAAAAAACACATAGTAAGTTTGTTGCTCATACTGAAAATCTCCAACTTTGGATTTAGCCTTGATTGGTTTGGAAAACAGGCTGCAAGTCATAACCAGCTAAATGTCTTCCTGCAGTCTGTTTCAGTGAGTTATTTACTGAATAACCCACCACAATACCTGGCTATTTTTAGAGGCAGGGTCTTACTCTAGCTCAGGCTGGTCTGGAACTTGTGAGCTCAGGCAATCCACCCACCTCGGCCTCCCAGAGTGCTGAAATTATAGGCATGAGCCACTGTGCCCAGGCTCTGAAGAAAGTATTTTTTCTAAGGGCTATGTTTGGTTTTTGAAAGACCACTGATTCCTACCCCATGAACCACCTCCCTCTATGACACAATAGCATTTATTCACAGAGTACTTCTGAGTTATCAAGGAACATTAATATTTACTTTACACAGATGAATATTGGTAATAGTTAAGAAAACTTCCATAAAATAGTTTAAATTTAACAATCCCAGACATACCACAGTAAAAATTATTACAAATAAATTTAAAACAACGTAACAGAAATCAATGAAGGACTGATTATTAATTTTATACAATTTTGATGTATCATGAGTCATGATCCATTTCACTTGAAAAGGTAAATTATAAGCAATAAATGTTCATTGTTGTGAAGTAAAATATATGTGATAAAAAGTTAATAACAGGTCTATTTCTACAGTGGGATTATGAGATTATTTGTGTCTTGTTTCTATTTTTCCTATTTTCAACAATGTTACTGTTTCACTCTTTTATGATTGTATACTAGTATAGTTTCTACACACATACATCATATATATAATAGTCTAGTGACAAATTACCTTGGCTATCAAAGAATATCTTCTAAGGAAAATTCTTACTCTTCAAAAATTCTAGAAGTTTGGGGTTTTACTAGGTAGAATAATATTGATTATTGAAATAGAGCACGCACTAAAACTTCATGCTGTTTATTCCACATAATTAAAGCTGAGAGGATAATCAATAATTTATTTAGCCAGAATTTCCAATAGAAACAAACTATATGAAAGATGTATGCTAATGTTATGAGAAGTTATCCTAGTCTTGAAATGACAGACTTCAAGCATATCTTTCCAAAGTTCCCACTGGAAATAAATATTGAATATCAATGAAAGCCTTTTTTCCTGTTGTTCAAATAGAACTTATAGGCAGAAAACATAAATTTTATTTATATGCATAAAAGTGATTTCATACATGAAGACATAGGCTCACAAAAATTTCCTAAGAGTTGCAAAAGTAGGCCCAGTTCTGGGCCTTCAGATCCCGGAAGCACTGAAATGGCCCATCAGGGATACGATTTCTGCAACAATGAGAAAGAAGAATCAAGAAACTGTAGTGGAACTTCAAGAAAGGAATTAAGGAGCTCCTCCTACCTTCCTGGCAACTGTCTCCTAACTCCTGCAAATTAATACCTGGATCCTGGAATGCTGCTGCAGAGATTCAGCACCCAACGCCAGCACAACGACCACCATGCATTACAACAACTGTCAAAGTCAATGTTTGTGGAACTCCCTCCTCCCCCCCAAAAAAAATTCATATCTTGAAATCTTGACTCCTAATACCATAATATTAGCAGTTGGTACATAATTAGGTCATGAGAGAGAAGTTCTCATGAAAGGTCTCAGTGCATTTGTAGAAGACCCTCAGAGAGATGATGGCTGACTGTGCATGCTGAAGAGCAGAACCTCAGCACGCTGCAGCCTGATCTTGGGCTTCAGCAGCTAAAACTGTGAGAAAAAGAGAAGTTTGTTGTTTACAAACCATCTAGTCTAAAGGAATTTCTCTTTGCAGCCCAGATTGACTAGGATGGGGAGAAACTTAGCTGACTTTTTCTTCCAAACCAAGTGAAAGTGCATCTATATCTATATAAAACGAATGACTTTGGGTGTTTTTTTGTTTGTTTGTTTGTTTGTTTGTTTGTTTTTTGGAGACAGAGTCTCACTATGTCGCCCTCAGTAGAGCACTGTCGCATCACAGCTCAGAGCAACCTCAAACTCTTAGGCTTAAGAGAATCTCTTGCCTCAGCCTCCCAAGTAGCTGGGAATACAGGTGCCTACCACAACGCCCAGCTATTTTTTGGTTGCAGTTGTCATTGTTGTTTGGCAGGCCCAGGCTGAGTTGGAACCCACCAGCTCTGGTATATGTGCTGGTGCCCTAGCCCCTGAGCTACAGGCCCAGCCAATTCTTTTGTATCTTTTTTTTTTTTTTTTTTTTTTGTAGAGACAGAGTCTCACTTTACTGCCCTTGGTAGAGTGCCGTGGTGTCACATGGCTCACAGCAACCTCCAGCTCTTGGGCTTACGTGATTCTCTTGCCTCAGCCTCCCGAGCAGCTGGGACTACAGGCGCCCACCACAACGCCCGGCTATTTTTTGGTTGCAGTTTGGCCAGGGCTGGGTTTGAACCCGCCACCCTCGGTATATGGGGCCGGCGCCCTACTCACTGAGCCACAGGCGCCGCCCCATTCTTTTGTATCTTAAGATTCATGCACAAGGAGCTCTGGGAAATGTAGCTTCAATCATTCAACTTGAGCTACAGGAAAGGTGTATTAGAGAGATGGGTCATTGAATTCTGTTCAGTGTGACTAAACTTACTCCACTGTTCTAGTCTGACGTTGAGAAACATATCTCAAAATCCTTCATATAAATCTAAGTGGGTCACTTTGTAAACTAGTTATGATCTGGCAACCTGTCTTCACCCACCAGTCATCACTTTTTCCGCTACTGATCTTCTATTTGAAATCTTCCCTCTACCCCAAATGACTTACTCTCATTCTAGTCCTTGTCTCGTTACACAGATCTTTTAGAATTTGAACATATTTCTCCACAAAAGACAGTTTCTGCTTATGCTCATTTCTGAATCTTTCTGTTCTTTAGGATTTAGCTAAAATTATAATGCCAGCATACTATTCTAAAAATTTGATGAATTCCTCTTTTTCTTCATTCTTAATTTAATCTTAGTTTACTTTTCAAGTCTGATGCTCTTTTGTTCCCTATTAGGTTTCAAGGGCCTTAGAGTACCTACTATGCATAATATTTCTGTCAGTTTTCTCTGTCTCAACCAGCATAATTTTTATGCATGTTGGATAATAAATACTGGATCAAATGATTTGGTTATAAACACTATATTTTGAGAAATTCTAAAGAAAGTTATATTTTATTCCAGGTTCATCAGTAAAATAAATTGAGGTCAAAGTTAAGTTTTCAAGTAAATGGATAGTTGTACATAGGGATAAGATGATGTGTATTTTTATGTCAATGTAACAATATATTCAATAAGGGAGCTAGGACAGACATAAAAGGGCTGGATATGCATAGCTATAAATGATGTGTGTGGACAGAGAAAACATTTGTTTAGAAGACAGTAATGACGCTTAGATGTAAGGCCCATCATTAAGCAAAATATAAAATGGTTGAACACTAGAAATTTGAGAAATGGTCTCAAAATGCAAATCTGCTTCACTATCTCAGGGTCTCCAGAGCCCTATCCCATAAGACATTAAACCCTGAATTGGAGAAGAGGTTACTGACTCTATCGGGGAGAAAAATGTGTGATTTAAAGGAATAAGTCCAGATGACCTTAATTAGGTCAACCTGATTTCTAAGATACATCCGTTTTATTTCCAGATGTTTCAATTCCCAACTGAAGTACTTCTGGCAAATGAGCTGTTAAGCTACTGGTGTTATTTATTTATTTAGTCATTTACATATCTATCATCTCCTTCCCTTTTAGCTGAATAATGAGTTTTAAGAATAACTTTTGGCAAGCTATGTAAAAACACTGTGGCTTATATATTTGCAAATGTATATCGCTAGATGCATTTGTAGGACTAATGTTGGGATTGAGCAAGAAGCTACGTGTTTCATTGTACCAGCTAAAGCTAAGATGACAGGCTTTATTTCAATTTAAATAAAACCTGAAGGTATTGCTATGGAAAGCTGGCTCAAGCTGCCTGGCACTCTGCCCAGGAGAGAATCTTTGATAGTGTTCTCCTATAGACTGCATCAGCTTCACCAGTTTCTCTTAGTTAACATTAAAAATTTAATTCTCTGAACAGTATAATTCATCAGGATGTTGCCATTGCTTCAACCGCCTTTTTCTTTCCTACATTTTATAAAGCAGTTTATTTCAAATCAAGACCCTTGCATTCACAAAGTGAATAATCTACATTTTGCTGACAGCTGTCCTTTCTAAATTCAATATGATATTGTCATTTAAAACTTGGAAGTGCGATTTAATTACATACTACTGCAGAAAACAGAGCTCGGGATAATAAATATTCTCAAAGCCTAAAGGGTGTTTAAAAAAAAAAATGGGTTTCCTAACTTTATTTTCATGTACGTTTTCAAGGGCTGGGGGTTATCAGTCAAAGTGAAAGGTGGATTAAGAAGCATTTGTAGGTTGTGATCTGCTTCTGAGAAAAGCTGTCTGCATACATCTGCTTTATAGGAAAAAACTACTCTCTCCAGAAAAGCACTTACAATGTGTAAAGGAAAAGACTCACAATCCCTGATGGACTAGTTTTTCATTTGTTATTTGTTTTGCACTTGTGGTTTCTCATGTCTTGATGTATTAGCAAAGTGATTTTCCCACACCCCAGAGTCACCTCTCTGAAGTTGCTGTGCCCTTTCATTCATATATAATTCATATATATATATACACACACATAAATATACAGATATACATATATATGTAATATATAAATATTGGCTGTTATATATGGGTGGTAGTAGAATATATATAGTACATATATATATATTCTACTATAATATTATATATATATTCTAGTATTATATATAGTATTATATATATATTCTAGTATTATATATATATATATATATATTCTACTACCACCTGTTCAAAAATGTTACTACAGAAGGTCACTAACAGGTAGTTAACACATTTTCAAAAAAAAAAAAAAGATTGTATTAATTTACCCTTGGACATCTATTGATGATTTGATGAGGCCTTGTGAGTTTCTTAAGCAGAGTCCTCAGAGTCATTGAAAATCAGATCAGGGTCTCAGCTTCTGCTCAGTTCCCTTGGACTTGCATTTTGGACACCACTGTTGCTCCCTTTATCAGTGTTTGGGTAAAAGAACCATGCAAGATGGACAATTATGCTGTATTTATCATGTATAAGGGTCTCTTCCAATATTAAAACAGAAATCTTAAGTTGAAAAATTTAAATTACCTTTCATTTCTCACCTTTTATATAAAGGTTTTTGTTTCTTCTCTTAGGCTATTGCTGTAGAGGGTCATCTGCTCTCTCTCCAAAATAATGCCATTACCAGATACAGGAGGGTTTACAGCAGGGAGAGAGTTTATTCCACATGGAGCTAAGTGTTAAGACAGGAGGAATTTCTTTAATCTGCCTCCCTGAAAATTGGTGAGACATTTTAAGGATAGTTTGACAGGCAGGGGATTAGGTAATTAGGTTTGTGAATCAGGTACATTCTGGGGAAAAGTTATAGGGGTCTGGAAATCCTCTTCTTGTTTTGCTTCAGCTCCTGAGGTCATGATTGGAGGTGAGTTGGTTTCTTGGTGTAACCACTGGGCTGGATGGGTCAGCCAATCCACTGTAAGGCAGGGCCTGGAAGATACCTTAGAAACTGCCTTTAGGGTTCTAAAAGGTGATATTATCTATGAAGACAAGTTAAGAATCTTTAAAATTACCAGCTGGAAGTAAACAGAGGGACTAAGTATTGTAAAGCAAACGAAGGGACAGGGGCTGATTATGATCGTTATTTTTAACTAAGCCTGTTTCTTCATAGATTTTGGGGTCCTTACTCCTAGTTCTCACATTGTGCCCCTTCTTCAGTCTATAAGTAGTTTCAAGCATAGCTTATGTTACCCTTCCTCTAAAGGGTAACGTTTTAAGAAAACATTGTTAGCTTATAACTTATTCTTGGTTTCCTCTTAAATTGTGTTTGCGTTAAATTTCCAATTCCTCTTTCAAGCTATTTGGATTCTTGTGTGTGTTTTTAAAGACTGTGCAGCAAAAATTTAGTGATCACGTATTATAGGAAGGATACCATGTTTAGATGTAGTGATAGATGTGCTTCTAGTTACTATGTTTTTCTTTTCCAAAAGAAATAGTTGAAATGTAAGAGAAGCCAAAGATTTTTATGTGTTGCTTCATAGTTTTGTTTTGTTTTGCTTTGTTTCCTGGCAGAGAGAAACCTCTCAGCTTTCTCTTAATCTGAATGTCCAAGGCTATAAATACTCTCTCCAAAAAAAAAAAAAAAAAAAAAAAAAAGTACTTCCTACAGGAAGAAAAGTAATATAGCATTCATGTTAAAAATGAAATTTTCTTTCTAGGTTAATATGGTTACCAGATACAACATAGACTTTTTATTTACTAATTTTGCATCAACAAATAAGGACTTGTAACTCAAAATGTAATAACTGAATGAAAGTAAATGTTGGCAACTGAGTTAAAATAAAGGAAGACACTCAAATTCTATCTGACGGAGTATTCTTTCCCATCTTTTAAGTAGCTTCACAAGATCACCTATCAGAATTTCTAAATGGTCTTTGATGGGGGTGTGGGTCCCAGTTGCCCAAACCCAGTTGGCCTGGTTTGATTACTCAGCATAACTAGAAAGTTCCATCAAGGCAAGAGAAATTGAAAGCAAAAGCGGGTAGTAACCGAAAGTAAAACTTGACCAGCACAGGCAGCAGGAAAGGAAAGGAGAAGTAACTACACACAGGCTTTAGTATAACAAAGAGAAATTTTATTTAAGAATAAAGAGAAAGCTTGGAGCTCGTCCAAAGACAGTTGCAAGTGGGTCCCTCTCACCAGTGAGAAGAGAGACAGAAACGCAGGCGTGTAGAGGTGTAAACATCCTTGTCCTCTCTATTTGAAATTGCTTGTAACTCTTTCATTGGTCTCTTCGCTCAAGTTCTACTTTCAGTTTCTAGGCGTTTGGGCACCTTTGTCCTTTCCTATTAGTCATTGATTATTGTCCCTTCCTATTGGCTACTGATTACCTAGGTTACCTCATACTCATGTTCCTTTCCTTTCTTGCTGAGAATCACTGAGTGGGCTGTAACTGCAGCTTGAGGAAGCTCCCCAGCAAAGAGGAGCAGGTTCTTGAGATGAGAGCCTACTGCTGTGTACAGGAATCATTCACTGAAGTTGCAGAGTTGGTAGCAGCAAATTGACAGGAAACCAATAGTGATATTGGTAGTGAAGGAGTTCAGGAAACTCCTGAACCCCATGACTCCTTGATATTTTGAGGTAAGGACCTTAGAGATAAAAAGGTATTGGAAGGGATTTTCCCTCTAGCTGCATATACTAGACTGATTCATCAAAAAGAGCAATTGACTGCTCTTCCCTTCCCTGTTATCTCAGTATATTCCGAAAAAAGAAAATGTATTCAACCAGACCTCGCCCAAATCATTTTAAACAAAATATCTGTCTCTCAGGTTAATTTAAAAGACAATCTGTTTCCTGCCATCTATTCATTCTCTCAAGTAACTTTTCGTCCTCCCTAGCAAACATTTATGATCCCTGAACAGAATTACCTATAAGCCTCATCTTCCCCTGCCCTGTCCAAGGCTCAGTAGGGAGAACATTGTGGAGAGGAGGGGAAACTTGCTGTTTCCCCTGAAAATTCATTGGAAGATCAAATCATGATTAAAGCAGATCAATAAGAGAGAGAAGTTTATTCACCATGCACATAGAGCGAATCAGAGAGTGATTACCCAAGGTCCAGTGGGATCCAGATGTCATTGTACACGTCTTTTAGAGGATGAGTGAATGGGTAGGAGGGGACTGAGATTTTGAATTTTTTAACAGACTTTATATTGTTTAAATATAATATTACCCAGTTGATTTGATATATAGATTCAACTCAATCCCTATCTTTATCCCAATAGCGTTTTTTCCCCCAGAAACTGACAAGCTGACTCCTAACTTCATATGAGAATGCAAGAGACACAGGAGAGCCAACAAAATGTTACCCCAGGCATAATGAGAATTTTGGATTAAAGGCCCTTGAGATCAACAGAAGCTGGAAGATACGTAGAGTGCTTACCTATATAAAGACCAGAAGGACTTACCAAAGAGAACAATGATTTTTTTCTTACTTTTCTTGTGACCTCATTATCTTTTGCAGAAAGAAGACCAAGAATGTAACCGGATCACAATAGACCCATTCACAAAACCATATCCATCTCTTGGGCTCACTAAATTTCCAAAAAGAGCCATTTACAAATTAATCTGTTCCAACATTCATTCTTCCTCTCAAATGTCCATTCATTCTCTCTAGTCATCTTCTACTGTCCTAAATACAACCACCTACATTCCTCACCTGCACCTTCTCCTCTAAAATAAGGCTATATAAATATTTAGGCCCACTGGGAGTAATCACTCTGTGGTTATGTTAATATGTTTAATATGCCATTTATTTTGTTAATCTGCGCATTAAGAGTTGGTTTTCTATAAACCTTCAGAGGGGCAACGAGAAAAATTTTCCCATAGCTTCTATACTATCAATGGAATAGAATTTTAAATTCAAGACACAAACCTTTAAAGTTATTATTAAATGATTCTGAACAATGATGCCAAAACAGTAAAATGGAGCAGAATAATTTTTTCATCAAATAGTGTTGTGACATCCAAAAAAATAGAGACAATCAACCATTTCTTCCTATCACATAATAGATCAGAGATCTCATTGTAAAATCAAAAAACTCTAAAACAAAGAACAAATCTTTACAAATTTGAATTAGGCAATTTCTTAGGTATGATACCAAAAGCATAAGCTACAGAAGAAAAAATACCTAATTGGACTATAGCAAAGTTAAAAATTTAATTTGCAAATAACACCATCAAGAAAGTGAAAAGACAATCCTATCCACGAGAGAAAATTTTTACAAATCATACTTCTCCTAAGGGGCTTCTGTCTATAATATACAGAGAACTCTCATGACTCAATGATGAAAAGAAAAGCCGTCATATTTAAAAGAAAATGAAATGGAAAAAGTATTTGAACAGATATTTTTCTAAAGAGATATACAAATGGCCAATAATACATGAAAAGATGCTTATTATCATTGGTCACTAATGAAGTGCAAAGCAAAAACAATTTGCACCCACTAGAAAGACTATAACCTGTTGGTAATGATGTGGAGAAATTGCACCCTCCTACATTACTGGAGGGGAAGGGAAGATAGTGCAGATGTTTTATAAAATTACTGGACAGTGTTCCAAAATGTTTATCATAAAGCTCCAATAAGACATAACAGTTGAACTAACGAGTATATTTACCCAAGAGCAAGAACAACACAAATGCACAAAAACTTGGGCACAAATTTAACAGAAGCATTGCTCACAATAGCCAAAAAGTGCGAGCAAGTCAAATGTCCATCAACTGATGAGTGATTGAACAGTAGTTCCCCTATACATGGAATTAAAGTTTAAAACAATTAATTTATATAGTTTTCTAAATATTCAGCTTCACTTAAGAGACCCACCATCTGAAGCCGAATATTTTTGTAAATCATCCTATACATTTGTAATAGCGGAAGTCTCTGCACAGTCCAGGGTTGGTTGGTCAAGGAGAATGGAATGCTATACCCTGTACCATTTTCTTTTCATTCTTTTTTTTAAATTTATTTATTATTAAATGATAGCTGTGTATATTAATGCAATCCTGGGACATCATATACTGGTTTTATATACCATTTGACATATTTTCATCACACTGGTTAACACAGCCTTCTTGGCATTTTCTTATTGTGTTAAGACATTTATATGCTACATTTAGTAAGTTTCACATGTACCCTTGTAAGATGCACCATAGATGTGGTCCCACCAATTACCCTCCCTCCACCCATCCTCCCCCCTCCCCTACCCTCCCTTTCCCGTTTCCCCATATTCTTAGGTTATAATAGTTTCATATTAGGGCTGAATACATTGGATACTTTTTCTTCCATTCTTGGGATACTTTACTAAGAAGAATACGTTCCAGCTCCATCCCTGTACCATTTTTTAACACACCCATGAAGATAACCAGTAGACGGAAGTATTGTCATTTATTACCACACTCTGCGCTCAACATCAGAGGAGTGAGGAACAAAAACTGGCTGTTTCTAGCTTAGGTAACACATGCCTGGGGTGTCCTTATCCAGTAGATCAATATGTTAGAGCTTGGGAAAAGAACCAGATTAATCATCTATGGGCTACTACAAGATATAACTGTACTTCTTTGCTGAAGAGTGTAGGCGGGTCTATAATATATCATATGAAGCAAAATATAAAACTCTGGTGAATGTAACATTCTATCATTGTCTTAAAACCACTCTCCTTCAGGCAAAGATCACTAATTCGGTCTCCCTCAAAAACCTCGGCTTAAATTTGACAGCCGAAGCTTTAGGACATAAAGAGATGGGTACTAGCTAAAACCTGAGGCTGCCTAATTCATCTATAATCTGAAGCCAAGTGCCCAGGAAATACATTAAAATAGAAGAAGAAATGAAATCTAACCTCCCTCGACATTTTTTCTCTCGATTTTTTTTCAGACACCCTAATAATATTACCTAAAAAAAGTACAAATGAGTTCAGGAATAAATGTCATACACAAGCCTGGAATTTCTCCTTTTCGAACATAAAAACTTTCAAACATAAGGCAGCTTCTACCTAAAGAAAACAAATATATGATTTTTGATTTTTTGGGTCTTTTGCTAGTAGGAAGCAATGTTACTTGCATAATTAATTGAGTACTTACATTAACATCCCAAAGATAAACCCAGGCAAGGACTGATCTTTTAAAATTTTCTTCTAGTTACAAAAGAGAATTCAGTTGGTTCTCTAAACATAATCTCTGCCTTTCTCAAGTAGTCACTTTGCTTCAGGTCACTAAAAAGCACTGTGTTCAGAAGAACAGTGGTTTCCAGCAGGGAAACAGCTGACTTACTGGGTGTCCCTCTCTTCTGACAACATACGTAAGGCAGTATTTTTTATCCAATTTAGTAGAATAAGAGAGAAAACATCACCTAGTGAACAGGTTTATCCATGCATTTCTTCAGTTACACCTGCTTCACTTCCTAAAAAGGATCTGTGCCCATTTGTAAAGAGCATGTGTGTGGGTAGGGAGGAGTATTGAAGGGGGTGGGGATTTTAAATTTGTAAAGAAAACAAAGAAATACTAACAGTATAATGTTTCGGTCAGGTTGGCCACTGAACAAAGATTTGATTTTGCTGAAATCTTTTTTTTTTGCAGTTTTTTGGCTGGGGCTGGGTTTGAACCTGCCACCTCTGGCCTATGAGGCTGGCGTCCCACTCCTTTGAGCCACAGGCGCAACTCTGGCTGAAATCTTATTCAAATGTTATCTACACCAGGAGTGAAATACAGTCATAAGCCATAGAATGCCATTTTAGTCAGTGATGGACCATGTGGTCCCCTAAGATTCTAGTGGAGCTGAAAAGTTCCTGTGGCCTAGAGATGTCCTAACTATTGTGACTTTGTAGATCAAAGCATTACTCATGAAAATCTATGATTTAAGTAAAAGGAAACAAACAAACCACCATGATTTTTAGAAATATGAACATATTTCTTCAAAAAGAGCCTCGGGGAGGCTCCTGAGAAGTTATTCCAGAGGAAGGCATCCTTGTTACAGGAGGAGATCACTCCCTGCTGCTTTTTTTCTTAAAGATCTTCCAGTGGGACGCAGAGGTGGAAGACAGTCACACTGGCAAACCTGACCCTGTGCAGGCCTAGGCTGATGTCGTGTTCATGTCTTAGCTTTTTACCAAAAAAAAAAAAAAAATTAAAAATAAGCAAATAAAGACTTAAACTAGAAAAAACCTTATAGAATAAGGAAATAAAATACTTTCATACAACTGTATGGCGTGTGTTTTAAGCTATTATTATGGAAGAGTTAAAATATAAAATAAAAACGTGCAAACAAGTTACTATAAGTTTACTCTATTATCAAAGACAGAAACATTTTTAAATAAATTTAGAGGATCTGAAGTGTACAGTGTTTATAAAATCTACGGCATGTACAGTAATATCTTAAGTCTTCACTTTCATTCACTACTCACTGACTCACCCAGACCAACTTCCAGTTTTGTAAGCTCCATTCATGGTGCCCTGGGTAATATACCCATTTAATCTTTTATGCTGTATTTTTACTGTACACTTTCTATGTTTAGATACTCAAATAATTGCCATTGTGCTATATTTGCCCATTGCATTCAGTACAGTAATATACGGCGCAGGTTTGTAGCTGGGAACGCGGGCTCTCAGAGACGCGTTGTGCAGTGGCTGTCCCTTGTCGGTGCAGGTATTATGCTGTTTGCACAGGGAGGAAATCGCCCGTCCATGCATTCTCAGAACCTATCCCAGTCGTTAAGCAAGGCATGACTGTAATCATCCAGGATCCATTAAACATAGCAAGTGGCAGTGAAAGCTTTCGGCAACCCCTCTGCAATCCTAGAAATCATTTTTTCATCAGGTTTGTGTGGAATGGATTCTATTAGCACTTATCTTTCGGCTCTACGACTGGAAGTGTGCTTCCAGAAAGAGACTTCAATTGTTCATGTTGCTTTAAAAACAATACAGTGACAAGAGTGTCCTTGCTAACTGTGCAGTCCCTTGACCTTGAATTTGGAAAATTTGCATTAACTACCAGCTATGCTACAATGTGCTCGAATAACTTTGAACAACTTTCTGATGTCTTAACTCCCACACTTTTCTCTTATTAAAAAAAAAAAAAAATGGTGATACTCTCTCTTCTATCCACACTATATTATTGTGGTGTGAATACAAAAAAATATATATATATATGAAACTATACAAATGTTTTGTGTAGAAAATAAGAAAAATGCATTTATAATAATTAACTTTCTGAAAATTGATTTCATATGAACCGTCAAAGAAATTAAATCAGCTGTAAAGACTTAGAGGATAGATTTGCTGTATTCTCTACAATCAGAGAGCAGAAGAAATAGAAGTTGCCCACCTGTTTGGCAGTCCATATATGATAAATTAAAATTTGTATCACTTAAGAATCTATGAAGAGTTTTGTATCCCTATTATCTCATTTAGTTACTCAGTTAATTCTGAGAAACCTTAATATCTCCATGTGTAGACTACAATAAGAAGTGTTTTAAGACCAGGCAGCCTAAGCATTATACCCTTCCAAACATTCACTCTTTTTATAACTGCAACAGCTCTATGAGACAGACACTATAATTCCATGTATTTGCAGATGAACCTGAAGTTCAGAGCCACTAATTAACCTGACTAAAATCACCCATTTAATAAATGGCAGCTTTATTAATTAATCTCTTACTAGTTACTAATCTTTTTAATTTATTATTCTCTCAAAGTCAGGGCTCATGGTCTTAAGGCTTCTCCAGAGCTGCAGCCAAAACTCACACTGCAGCCTTTTACAGAGGCTCTGAGCGCGTCAGTTAGGAGGGTCTGTAATCTTCACTTTGAAGTGCTTAGCCCATTTGTAAATAGCACCTGTGTGTAATGTTGCCATTAAAATGAGAATTAATGGAGAAGTGAAACGCCTTTGTAGAGAGAGGATCATAATGAAAATGAAATGTAGTATTTACATTTATAGAAAGAAAACAATCCAACTTTTAAAAATCTTCCATGGGAGGATACATGTCCTTAAGTGACATTATAAGATATTGTGAAACACCTGATCATCTTCGTTTCATGGAAAATGTAGTAGTTCATGTTCAACCAATGCCCCTTAATGACTGCTTTTTACACCGTGTGTGTATGTGTGTGTGTGTGTGTGTGTGTGTGTGCTAGGAAATCACGCCATTCTTCTTGCTTCTATTTACTAGATCAGCAACAGTTGCTTTCGGTTATGCAGTTTCATTTAATATTTAATTCTTTTCCAAAAAGTGTAAATAATCTTTCACAAAAGAAGAAATTCTTATCAAATTCCAAACATTCTCATATTACAGCAGTTGTTTTCAATGTTCAACAAGTACCTGATTCAAAACGTATCCAAATAGGAGAAGATGATGATATTCATTTAAAAATAAATAAATAGAGGCACTCTAGTTGAGAGCAATTTTAGTATATCACTTGAAGAATGTTCCACTTAAAATTCTGTTTTACCAACTTGGTTGATTTAATCCTGCTTTATATTCAGATAAACTAGCTGTTATTTACGGCCCATAGACTTGTTCTTCCACAGGCAAATGCAATTCCCTTTTTTTTTTTTACTTTTCTGTTGCTTGGTTAGCCCATAGTTATTGAAAAGTTAGAAAAAGAATAAAGGTGGGTCTAAACAGAGACAACATAGATGAGATTAAAATTTGTAAATCATTTGACAAAGCAATGAACAAAAACGATTTGCCACAAGTGTGTGTTCTCTGCCCAAAGGAGCTGTGAGTTGTACACAGTCTGACTCTGATAATGCCATTTCCCTCCAGTGGGTAGGTGGCCACTTTACTCGCAAGGGCATCACAAACTTGCACAATAAAGGCAGTAAGAGAGGCAGTTCTGTTTCTCCAGGAAGATGTGAATGGTACTTTGAAAGGCTCAACAGTTTATGTCAATGTAGCAGAAAAACTCAGCAAGCCCAGGCAACACTATGAAGAAAATCCTCTAGGGCCTGGGGTGTTTCATTCAGTTCACCCTATAATCTGTCTATGCAAAGCTTGGACTCCAAAGCTGCTGATTATGGATACTAAATGAATATATTTCCTGGATCATTCTTTAGAAATAAGAGAAGATACTTAGTGATGGGATTTCAGGATAAAATGGAAGGTCTACTCTTAGATCTTTGAGATTTTTCCATACTTCTTTCCAAAAGGACTATGTTAGTTTGCAGTCCCACCAGGAGTGAAGAAGTGTTCCCCTCTCCACATTCACACCAACATTTGCAGTTTGGGGACTTTGTGATGTGGATTGATCATTTTACCACAAACACATTTGCACCAGAATGTTCATTGCAGCTCAATTCATAATTTCCAAGTTGTGAAGCAACCCAAATGCCCATCAACCCAGAAATGGATCAACAAATTGTGGTATATTGTACCATGCAATACTATTCAGCTATTGAAACAGATGGAGACTTTACATCTTTTAGATTTACCTGGATGGAGTTGAAACACATTTTTCTTAGTAAAGTATTGCAAGAATGGAAAAATAAATGTCCAATGTACTCAATACTAATATGAAACCAATCTATAAACAATTATATGCAAATATGAACAATAAAATACAAATAGAGCCTAGTACTGGTGCAAGGGGAGGTGGGTGGGGGAAGAGAGAGGGGAGAGGGATTGGCAGGAAAAGAGAGGGCATGAGGCTGGATCTCACCTAATGTGTATATTGTGAGGGTGTAAAACACACCCCTTGGGTGAGGGGCTCTTTTACAACTGGAACTGAACCCTGGAAGTGAGAACAATGTAAGCTAAAAATCTGTACCCTCATATTGATTTGAAAGAACAAAAATAAGGGAAGAAAAAAATATTATCTGTGTCTGCCGAAAGGATTGAGTGAGGGGCAAAAGCAGCTAGAGCTCTTACTCTTCATCATTTTTTAATAAGCACCAAAGTTCTTTATTCACTTCATCAAATCCTCCTTCTCCTCCCTTTATGATAAATGCTACTGTAGAGCTAAAAAGAGAAGATTAAGGTCAAGCTGGTGATTCCAGGTTTTGGGGAGGAAAAAACATAAGCAAAGTAGGTAGTGTTATGAAAAGGCCTCTGTTAAACCAGGGGCAGGTAACCGCCACTCTGGAGAGGAGTTACAACCAGGGTCCCAGCTTCTGTTAGGAAGGATCCATGAATCTAGAATTCAGAGCGAGTCTCCCAGTCCAGTGATGCGTGAAGGCTGGAGGGATTAGCAGCACCCACACCAGACCTGACAGGTGATTTACAGAGTCAGTTGGCACAACCTTCGCATCCAGGAGCTGCAGGAGATACATAGTGAATCCGAGCAAGAAAAGTGGTCTTCTGCCTAGAATTTCCATATAGTCAGCAGAGGCTCTTCAGAGGCAAGAGTCTCTAACGGGCCAGGCCACTCACAGCAAGGCAGAGAGCAGCCCAGGTAAGTTCATGTCCAGGTTTGGGGTCAGATCAAATGTAGTTCGAAACTTTTTTTGATGTTGGAGTAGGTTGAACAGTGTCTCCCAAACCCCCTCATCCACTGTACAGCTCTAAGTGTGACCTTTATATGGAATCAGTAAAGACGAGGTGTGATGGATTGGTGTCGTTATAAGAAGCAAGGCCATGCAGAGACACAGGGAGGGATGAAGGCCACAGGAACATGGAGGCAGATGGTGAATGCACAGAAATGCCAAAGATTGCTGCAGGGCAGTCAAAGTTTGAAGAGGTAAGAAAGGATCTTCCCCCAGAAACCTCAAAGGTAGCATGGTCCTGTCCACACCTTGATTTTGAACTTTTGGCCTCCTGAACTGGGAGAATAAATTTCTGTTTTTATAAAGCATTTAATTTGTGGTAATTTGTGGCGGAGCCCTAGGACACTACTACAGATGTCAAATCTTGTTCTCAGAGAAGTCTTTTCTGGCTATCCCCCATGCTTTATCTCAGTACCCCACGTGGCTTAGATTTTTCCATTTATATTTTATTTTTTTCTCTCCATCACATTTGCTTTTCTTTCTATTCAACAGTAAGATGTTTGAAGGCAAAGATTTTGTTATTTATTCTTCTATTCCTAGGACTTAAGTTGGGGCCAGAAAGTCTGAATGAGTACTTGCAAAATGAATAGTTCAGTGTTTACCATAATTTAATCATTAACTACATTGAACGCTTTCTACCTGTATCTGCTGAAATTAGCATTATGTGATTTAATTAATAATAAATGTCATCACCTTCTGTTTACAGCAACAGCAATTTATTGAGCTAGGTGTTGAGAACACTGTAATCTAAACAGACGTGATTTCTGCCTTCAAAATGTACAATGGGATGGCTTTTTAAAAATTAAGTAAATGCTTAGAGAGCAGAGACAAACCTGCCCTTAGTATTCAAACTGAGGTCAGAAGGATTCCAAAATGTTCGTCTTCCCCTGCATAGATATCATGTCTTTCCCCATGAGAGAGGGGGTGATTCTTCCTATGCAATTTTTATTTGTGTGTGGAAGGAGAGTGCCAATACTGACGGGTGGGTGCTGATAGTGGGTTTCATGAATTTCAAGTCTCCTAGCTTTACCCACAGATGGTGGCTGTCAGCCTGTGGCTTGCAGGATAATCACCAGTGATTCTTTAGATCCACCCCCCAAAAAGTCTAGGTTGAAATCCAAAGATGTATCTTTTAACAGCCTTCCCTGGTGATTTTAATTTCAGCTCTGCCTTTGAGAAACACTGCTTCTGGAATTCTAAACACACTCCTAAAGGGACATGTGCTGTTAGTTTCAACCAATGTCCCTTTGTTCATACCATTACACTGCGAAATGTGCCACCGATTTTTCTCTATCAACACTAAAAGATGTTTTGTTTTTTCAAATTTTTGCTCAAGGATCACAAACTTTTTTAATCATTTCATATCACACTATTTATTTCTGCCGTGACTGTCCAGCATTCGCAATGCAATTGCCATTTCATTTGCTTTTACGATTTTTTGCTTCCATTCAAATAACCAAGCACTTTGTGACTCACCTGGTTGACATCAATATCCCATGTTTTATTTGAAATAAATGTGTATTGAAATTAATATGCAAAGGTATATGTTAATAAATGTGGTAAGCTGAATAATTTCTCTGTAATCAAGTGTCTAGGAATATTTTCTTTTGTATCTGCTCAGAGATACCAGTTTATAAAAATTGTTCTAACAAAAACTATCAGAATTGTAAAGCATTATAATTAGTATTGTGCCTGTTTCAGAATTTTTCTTGGAAAATTTAATATTTATACATAATAATATTATTTTGCCTGAGGAGGCTATTAAGCCCAAGTAATATAACTGCATGTACTGAAAGGGGTTCCAACTGCATACATATAACCCAAAACCATAGTAACAGAGGGTTTATTAGTTCACATGATATCACAGGTAAAAAAAGAGAGTGCTTAAAAAAAAAATCTGGGTGAACCGATTTCTTCATAAACAGTCTGCAATGCAAGCTCCTTTTCAATGAATTACTAATGTTATAAAATGCCATGAACATTGCCATCCAGATTAAATTCAGAAATGTGGAGTTCACCATTAATGAGTGGTAGGATATGGCAAAAGTTTTTCTAATTAAAAAATGCATATACTTCTCTATTTACCTACTCTTTAATCTGTTAGTACTCCTGACCGTGGTTTAAAAAAAATTTGATTTTGCTTTTGCACTTTTAAATACAAACAATTTTCTCCTTTCTCTTCCCACTCACAGCTGCAGAATCCCACTTGGATTAATTTAGTGATTTATTGAAAACGAGCACATTGATCTTTCTTCACCCTTCTCTCCTTGGCTTTGTAGAGGTGTTCCTGAACTCAACATCAGCAGTAGTATCTGATATTTAAAACCCTATGGAGACTGAGCCTCCCTGGTTGAAAATAAATTGCTGCTCATTTTGGTCAAGCTCAATTGGTTTTCTAGAACAAGGCTGAGCTTGATAGTGATGTCATGACCACACAGTTCCTGTGGAAGAAATTGATAGATTGATCACACTTAGGATGGCAGAGGAGCAATGCCCAGGGTGCAAGGCATGAGCTCCAGAGGGATTCTTGATTTGTCTTTGTGGCGAGATTCAAAATCCCTGGCCAGGGAAAAGATGAATGTTGTGACGCTCAGTGCCTCTGTAAAGTGGCTTCTTTATCTGGAGCAGGGCATGTCACAGAAGCGCTGTGCAAACAGCGTGTATCAACCAAAATAATTGATGCCAGGCCATTTACAGAAAATTCTAAGGAGAGGTTTCTTGAAAGAGCGTATCATCTTTTTTGAATATAATCTGCCCCTACATTTTCAGAGGCATCTGTCCAACTTTGAAATTTCTTGCACGTTACCTGTGTATTAAGCATGTGTAAATGAGAACATCTTAAAATAAAATGGCTCACAACCAACTAACCAGATTATGCTGACTGCTGAAATTTATAGATTTAGAACTTGAAAAAAGTATGATAAAAAGCCACTGGAGTTGTTTCTTCTCATACGAAAAGCAAGGATATCAGCACTAAACACTAAAGCTGGTCTCAGACTCTTTTAATTGTCGATTTCTTCCTCATCTATCAAATGACAAACATGTACTTGAGCTTGAGGCCACATGGTAAATACGGTGATTTTTTTTCCCATTATCAAAAAGTTAACTGTGTACTAAGGTAGATCGAATACAGTTTGATGAATTCCATTATATGGATAGTGAACGTTCCCAGGAGAACATACGTAGGGAAAGGTTAGGCATTCTTCACCACCAACTATAAACCTACTTGAGGGGCACTCACAAAGGCTAGGGGTAGGCAGTGCGGGCAGAGAAGTCTTCCTTTAGGAAAAGGAAATGGCTGTTTCACAGTCATCAACTAATTTACTATAAACTACTGTAGCTTTGCTGATTAATTAACCTCAAGTCAGGCATCTTATAATTCTCTTAAGAATCTCATTTTGATTTGATGCAAACAGAAAATTGTCTTTAACGAGTCTTCTTTTTAAAAACTTAAATTTATTTTTTTTCTTTTGGTAAGCCATGCAGCATGATTCAATGAACCATGGAAAATCTTTTTTAAGAACATACTTATTCTTCAAATATTTAACACTTACTTCCCTCAAAATAAAGCAGTAATACTATGGAGAGAAACACATTTATATATATGTGAGTATGTATGTGCATATACAAGGGGCCCAAGAATCTCATGTGCATTTAAAACAGTTGTCTATTTTATTCTAGTAAAGAGAATATATAGTTATCCATATATTCCAACAAAAAGGTTTTTCTAAGAGCTTAGATAGAAATAATGTACACTTAATAAAAGAAAGAAAGGAGAGGCTAGATCAAACGAAAGAAATGCTAGAAAGACGAGTTTTAGAATATCCTTTAGAGCTATGTATTGTACAGATTCCTCCCTTCAAATTAAATACGAAGAGACAATGCAAGACTAGAAGGCCAGGTTTCCTGCCTACTAGTCAATTTTTTGTACTCAAAATAAATTGAGTTGTCATAGACCAAACTCTTAAAAATACTCAACTCTGCATAGTTGGCCCAATTCCTGTTTCAGTATGCAGGGGGATCTCCTGGTGTTAAACGGGACAAATGTAAAATCACGATGGCAGCAAAACCACGTTTCTTCTTAGCATCCACGTCCTTCAAGTTCAAACAGCAGAAGCAGCAGTAGAGGGACAGAGGTTACAAGTGGACTCTGATTTGCAGACACCCACCTCCACATTGCACTGACAGTAACATGGCACTCCTTAGTCCTCTAAAGGGGGAACAGTATATTCACAGAGCAGAGCATTGTGCAGGCCATTGCTATCTTAGTGGTGACAGCAATTTCTTTGCAAGATTTTGGTCTATCCTAGCTTGAAATGGGAGCTGCTTCTTATTGCTCCTAAATAGAAACACACACAGAATACAGTGGCACTTCAGGTCATCTTTCTGTTATATTTCTCCAGGCTTAGATTGCCCTGAGAAGGTAGTTCAATTGGATTTTGAACGACAGAAGTTGTTTGAAGTTGTAATTTGCAACCAGCATTTGCTATTTGTCACAATAATCAATCAATGAATCTATCACTTGAACGAGTGAAATGCTGTTCTGAGTGCTATCCTTTGGAATAGGAGTAGTAGCAAGAAAATTAACTCATGTTATTTCTTTATTCTCTGTTAAGTTCAAATGGATTTATTTAATAGTGGTAGACATTTTTGGAAGCTGGTAAAGATTCATGAAAACAAAAAGAATTCGTGCCCTATAAGTTTGATATTTTTATAAACACTTGAATGATATCCATTCATTTATTCATTCAACTAAAATTTTAACACTAAGTCACCCTTTGAGAGTTTGGACCACAGGTTTTTTTTTTGGTTTGTTTGTTTGTTTGTTTGTTTGAGACAGAGCCTCAACCTATCACCCTGGGTAGAGTGCCCTGGCATCACAGCTCACAGCAACCTCCAATTCCTGAGCTTAAGCAATTCTCTTGCCTCCACCTTCCAAGTAACTGGGACCACAGGCACCTGCCACAATGCCTGGCTATTTTATGGTTGTAGCCGTCATTGTTGTTTGGCAGGCCCTGGCTGGATTTGAACCCGCCAGCTCAGGTGTATGAGGTTGGCACCTTCACCACTTGAGCCACTAGCACTGAGCCTGGACCATAGATATTAAGAAGATAATTGGCCTCCTTTTTCCAAGAGGTCACCCTCTACTATGGGAACAAATAATTTCAGTATGTATATTTTGAAGTGATAAAAATGCATTATATAGGGTGTTCATCGAATTTGTGTGCGATTTAAAATAGTTGTCTACTGTGTAGTATGATTGTTTTTATACAAGATGCATATATTCTCTGAGAATATATAAAAAAGGCATTTTTCTCAGAATGGGGGAGAAGATATTATCTGGTAATATTCCTCAAAGGTGGCAATTGAATTGAGCCCTCCATGAAACCTGGAAAGAGGTGTGAGGGGATGGAATTTTCATCTCTTCAGACCTTGACTGGAAACATCTCTGACTGAGGAAATACTATGGTTGGGTACCTGCAATTGCTCTTTCTAAACAATTCCCGCAGAGAGCTGTCCTCAAGCTCAGATTGCATTCACCAGCCGGGCTCACTAAACTATTCTCATATTTTGTAATGAGTTAGAGCACAGGGCGACCTATCTCTCTCTGTCTCTCTTTCTCTCCCCAGGCATCAACCTACAGTCTTTGTAATCCTCTTCAGGGGAAGAGAAGAGAACAAGAGAGGAAAGAATACAGTGTCTTATCATAGTAAACTGTTTAAAAAGATGAATAAAGCTCATTTTGTGCGTGTATCAGTAGACAAGAGCTGCTATAACAAAGCATCGCAAACTGAGCAGCTTAAACATTATGGATTTATTGTCTAACACACCCAAAAGCTAGAAGTCTAAAATTGAGATGGTGGTAAGGACGTGCTTCTTTTGAAGATGCCAGGAAAAGAACTACGTAGACCTCTCTCCTAGCTTCTGGGATTTTCTTAGCCAGAAGCCTATCTCCAAAATACACTGTATTCTTATGTTCCAGTCTATCTCTGTGTCCAAATTCCCCTTTTGTATGAAGATACCAGTCATATTAATTTAGGATCCACTCTCATGGCCTATGTTAACCTGATCATGTGCAAAGATATTATTTCCAAATAAGATCACGGTCACAGTTACCAAGGTATCTTCAGTATCTTCGTGGGGACATAATTTAAACAGTCACAGCAACTATGCTTGGTGACCCAGTGTTTTTTTCCTTTAACCACCACTGAACAAATATTAATCATGAAAGGAAACCAGCCTATGAATAACACTAGGCATTGAGTCTTAGGTTAGTCTATTGTAAGTTTTTTTCAATTCTGAAAATGGAAGAAGAAATGGTTGAAGGACACAGAATTATCCAGCATTTGACTCCCTGCCGGTCTAGACCATGGTGCTCTTTAATGGCTCAGGAGGCTGAATGCTAGTGATAGTTTCTCTAAATATTTACATGTTGAGAAAAAAATATATATTTCAGTCACTCTAAAGTGCCGGAAGTACAAACATAAGTTAATACAAAACAGTAAACTTTTTTGGAAAAGGAAAGAACATCTTTACAGGCACACAAGTGTCATTCAGTAAATTTGGGGATGGAAATAAAATGTTATTTGAGCACAGCCATGAAAAGTAAGTAAAATTGTATATGATGCAAAAGAGGATGTGAAAATTATGCATCTAAAAACATTAATAATATTATGTGTAATTTTTACATCTTTTTAATATTTTAAAAGTAGTATTAACATAATACACTATATCATTTAAAATATTTAAAAACTCATATATACACAAAAAACAGCAGGAAGCCCATGTCTTCCCAACTCTTGTCCTGTTACAAACAGGAAATCACTTGTAAACATGACTATTCGCAATGTAAATGGTGGTTATAGTTTCTAAATACACTTTTTGATTTATTGACATTAGCTATTTTTCTTCACTTTTTACCATGCTAAATGAGGACTTAATTTGTTTGCCTACCCCCACGTCCCCTACTGTCAATACAGAAAAATCATTCATTGCCAGTTTTATTTACTACAACTGATCTACAACTATGGAGTTTTTCCTAACTTCCCATTTTAGAATGATACTATTAGTGCTCTATGCTTCTCTTTCCTGTTCCCCCTACTTCTATCTCCCGATTTCCAACAGTTACATTTTTAGCTTTATGTTGTCAATAACGGAGATATGTACATCATCTTTCATAACAATAATCAAACCTTCAATGTTTTGCCTTATAGGTTGATTACATTATTACAGCTACATCATTCTACTTATGGCAGGGCCAAGTACTTTGAAATTAATCATTTCACATCACACTTTCTAAAAGTTAACACCTTAATCCCTGTGCTCCTCAAATCAGAGTGTTCAAATGGATTCTCTACACTTCACTAATTACTCAAAACCATGCCAATTTAATTCATTTCATATTTGGATCTTGCTCTTTTTAAACTTTTTTATCTTAAAATAATTTCAGAATTAGCAATGCCGACCAACTGGTGCCGAGAGTTCACATGTACCCTTCATCCAAGCTTCCGTAATGGGGGCAACGCATATAACCTCATTACAGTTAGCAAAACACGGAAATTAACATTGTTACAATACTATAAATTAAGCTATAGCCCTCTTTTGAACTTCAGTTTTCCCCTCCTCACTCAACATTCCTTTTCCTTCATAGATTTCACACTAAGATCCCACATGCATTTATCATGTATCCTTAGCCTGTTCTAATCTCAGACAGTTCTTTAGTATTTCTTTGTCTCTTGTGACCTTGAATCTTCTGAATAAGACTGGGCAGTTATTTTACAAAATGTCTCTCTATTTGAGTGTCTGGTGATTCCCTGAGAATAGTTCGCGGTTATATATTTTTGTCAAGAATAACACAGGTCTCAGGTGCATCCTGGTTGACTTTTATCCATGGGTGTGAAATGTCCGTGAGCTTTTGTATCCGTGATTTTAACTTTGGTCTCTTGTTTGGGGTGTTTGGTGTGTTTCAGCACTAGAAAGCTACTTCTTTTTTCTATTGTAATTGGTAAATATTTTGCAGGAGATCTTTTTAGGATCTATCCTACTCTAGGATAATTTACTTTATCCTATGGCTCATCCCACCAGGACACCATTACTAAATTGGTTGCTCACATTTTCCCATCTTTTGCCATTACATCTTCTTTCAGTGAAACTTAGGTCTTTCTTACTGGACATTACTCTTTCTCAAGGACTTTCTTATTTTTTGCCATAACAAGATGTTTTAGGTACATATTAGATTTTCCCTGACCTAACCCTGGAATCAGTTTTCTTTCTATTTTTTTTTTTCTTTTTGTTAAGAAACTCAGGTGTGTGTTATTAGAGGATGGCATTTAGTAACGGATACTTGGTACTGGGTCCTCATTGCAATTAGGATATCACGTCTTTCAGGCCTCTCAGCATCTCAGCAGAGAAGGGCAGACAATATATGTATGTACACTAATAACTCATACGCACACATCTATATTTTTGACTATTTATCTATCTATCTTAAAAGCTATGAGCTAATGCTGATACTTCAATTCCAACAAACTTGGCTCATGCTAGGCTTCCCCTTCACTTATTTCCAACAACTTTCTTTGAAGAACCTGCCACTCATTATCAACAATACATGCAACGTATTTGTTCAGTCCATTTACAAAGTTGCTAATACGTGTCCTTGCCAGTAACAGATTTATTAAATAGAAGATGGTGTTTGTGTACAGATCTTTTAGCCTTTTAGATTTACAGTGGCAGCCGCTGTAAATAACCTATGAAAATACTGTTTCCCAAAGTTTCTTAGGTTAAGTCTTTTATTCCCGATCCCCTTGAGGGTAGTTATAGATTTTTGTTTTGTTTTTGTTTTATTTTGTTTTCTTCTTTCTTCTGTAACATAGTTAGGCTATTTGTTACAGTTTATAGTCTACTTTAATTTTCCCCTACATGCTGGTTTGATTTTATCTATTTCTTTCTTTATTTATTCATTGAGATATGGGAACCATTACAATGATTCTAAAGAGTCAAAACTACATGAAAATGTATACTCCAAAAAAAGCGTAGCCTTTATTGCCCATATAATCAGTTCTAATTCCCCCTTGTCTTAGTCTATTTCAGCTACTATAATGAAATACTTTAGACTGGGTAAATTATAAACAACAGAAATTTATTGGTCACAGTTCTGGAGTCTGTTAAATCCAAGGTCAAATTGCCAGCAGATGCAGCATTTGGAGAGGGCTTGCTCTCTGCTTCAGAGATGGTGTCTTTCACTATATGTTTGCACAGTAAGAGTGGCGAATAAACTCCCTCAAGCTTCTTTTATAAGTATGATGTTCCCTTTCAAGAAGTTGGAGCCATCATACCCAGTCACCTCCCAAAGACACCTCCTTTAAATATGATCACATCAGGGATTACGTTTCAACATATGCATTTAAAGGGGGGACTATTTCACCTCTGACTACCCCAACATTCACGCCCTTCTCATATGAAAAATGCGTTCATTTTTACTCAATAGACTCCCAAAGTCTTAACCCATTCTAACATCAACTAAAAAGCCTAAAGTTCATAGTCTTACATAAATATCATCTAACTCAGGCATGGGGGAGACTCGAGGCATGATTCACACCCCGGAAGATTGTTTTCCAGCTATAAATGTATGAAAACAAATATGCTATATGCTTCCAAAATACAATGAAAGGACAGATGTAGAATAAAAATTCTCATTCCAAAAGAGAAAAATGGGAAGGAAGGTAGAAAAACTGGAGCCCAGTCCATCCAAAATACAACAGCGTAAATCTTAAAGCTATAGAATAATCTCTTAAATATTTAATATCCATACAGCCCTGCTCTCAGGGCTTTTCTGGGTATAGCCTGTACTCTAGTGCATGGGTTGGAGTTGTGACTGGGAGTCTCCAAGGATGGAGCTGCATCCTAGTGGGTCTGCTAGTCTGGCTTGTGGGGGCACCCCCACCCCTTAACTCTAGCCAGTGTTATCCTAGGAGGGGTTCTCTATTGTGGCCCTCTGTGGCAATTTTGTCTAAGCTCCTAGGCTTTCTGGGCGTCATCTGAATGCTAGGTAGACAATCCATTTCCCCATGGCAGGTACATTCTGTGCAGATATGGAGATGGCGCTGCTCAGATGCAACTTCGATTTACCACAGATGCCTTTGGGAGGGGTTTCTGTATCAAACATGAGTAAACTTAAGCCCTAGCGAGGGTGGACAAGAACCACTGCATCAGAGTGCAGGATGCAGCTCAGGAAATCCTTTTGTTCCCAATGCCCTGGCCTTCAGGGTCTATGGTAGACAGGTCAGAATATCCCCGCCTCCACCCCAAGATGGATGAATAGAATGCGGCTTTTTTTCATCCACATTTTCTTTTTGTGTGTGTGTGTGTGGTTTTTGGCCGGGGCTAGGTTTGAACCCGCCACCTCTGGCATATGGGACCAGCACCCTACTCCTTGAGCCACAGGCGCCGCCCCATCCACATTTTCATATCAAAGTTCACTTGGCCATACAACCTCAAGATTCCCTTCCAAACAAGTTTTCTCATTTTTAATAAGTTGGGAATTCTCCAAGTCTTCAAAGTTATGCTTCTTTTTTTTTTATTACAAATTTCATCTTCAGTTTGTTTTTCTCTTTCACCTTTTACTATAAGCCCATGTCATACCCTCAATATTGCTTAAACATTTCTACCACTAAATACCCTATTTCATTGCTCATGAGTTTCTTCTTCCACAAACAGCACGATACAAACACAATTCAACCAAGTTGTTTCCCTTATAACAAAGACTGGGTTTCCTGCAGCTCCCAATAGCATTTGCCTCATTTCTGCCTAAGACATCATCAGAATACCACCTATATTTCTACCTACGTTCTGTTCATAACCACGTAGGTAATCTTTAAGATGGTTAAAGTTTTCTCTGCCGCTCTCTTACTCTGAGCCCTCTGCAGGACTGTCCTTTATGGTCTATTCATGGTAATATTTGCTTTTGCTAACATTTTCGAACCCTTTCAGCCTCCACCTGTTACCCAATTTCAAAGCTGTTTCTACTTTCTATTTATTGGTGATAGTAGCACTCCACTTCTCAGTACTAATTTGTTTGTTTTAATATTTCAAATGGCTTTTCTTATTTCTCGCTATTAGAATAAATTTTTGTTTTCTTTACCATATCCATAATGTTTTTTGACTTGCTTCTCAAGTCATGTATTGCTGGCTCGGCACCTGTGGCTCAAGCAGCTAAGGTGCCAGCCACATACACCTGACCTGGTGGGTTCGAATCCAGCCCAGGCTTGCCAAACAACAATGACGACTACAACCAAAAAATAGCCAGGCATTATGGGGGGCGCCTGTAGTCCCAGATACTTGGGAGGCAGAGGCGGGAGAATAGCTTAAGCCCAGGAGTTAGAGTTGCTGTGAGCTGTGACGCAACAGCACTCTACCCAGGGCAACAGCTTGAGGCTCTGTCTCAAAAAAAAAAAAAAAAAGACATGTATTGCTGCTATTTTATTATTTTTGAATCTCATCAAATTATATTCCTAATTTTAAAGTTTGCTTCATCTTTAAATCCTGAATTTCTCACACAGTTTTGTTATTGTTGCTATTTTTTCCCGGAAGTTTCTAATCCACATTTCTTTTTATTTGTTGAGAAAGAATTTCTTACCCCCCCGTATCCTATACCAACTGCAGCAGCGTTCACTGGAGTCACCTGACCTGTAACTGTCCTCTCACCGTCCTCTCCCGAGAGGAGGGGTGTCTTACCTTGCAAGCTTTCGAGAAGGAAATGAAGATAGGAACTAAAGGAAATGCGTTCTTTTTCTCTCCTTTTCTTCAGATCTGACATACTACAAAAATAAAGCACCCAAGTAAAACCTTTTCCATAAAGGATATTAGAAAGGGGAGAGATATTTAAGTTCTTCCTAGATCAGAAAGTGACTGCAGCCCATGGCAGGTGACAGAGCATGCACAATAGCAGACACGAGGCTCCACCAGAGGAAGCCGGGACCCGGAGCGCACTGAGGAGGCTTTCAGAACTCCTGATGGAAAAGTCCCTGATATTTTCCGGTAGCAATACAGAAAACATCTTTGAATATTGAAATAGACAAAAGCAGAAAGACAGGCAAGGTCAGCATAAAATAATCAAAACCTTTTTGAATGACCTTTCAGGGTGCCATATTCATTGCACACAGCATGCCTGTTAGGGTCTGAATGTTTGAGTCACCCTAACATTCACTGGTTAAACTTCTAGCCCCAGAGCAATGATACTAGGAGCTAAAGCCTTTAGGAGGTGATTAAGTCATGAGGGCAGAGCCCTCATGTGTGGACTTAGTGCCACCATGGAGGGACAGAGCCAGAAAGTCCACCATCTATAAACCAGAAACCTGCTGACTCCTGGCTCTTGGACTTCTCAGCTGGCAGCACTGTGAGAAATACACTTCTGCGGTTTATAAGCCAGATCATTTACAGTATTTTGTTATAGTGCCCCAACCAGACTAAGACAACACATAAGAAAGTTTATGCCGAAAGAAGCAAATATTTAAGGCAGGAAAGGCTTGCAATGTAGACCTCTAACAAAATACTTCAAGGCCTGGGTCAGATGTTGATTGGCTGGAAAAATGTTTCAGTGGATTTATCAAATTCAGGGAAGTCGTGCGTGAGGTCTTTGTTCCAGTAGGAACACACATGTCAGACACATGAACAGCAACAAGAGTTCAAAACTCACTGAGGGTTACCCTCCAATCCAAGCAAATACAGCAAATGGATTGGGAAGGAAGGTATCTCAAAGAAAGGCATTTTAGATATTCAAAAGATGTTTTCTGTATTGCTATTGGGAAAATGCAGGGAATTTTTCCATTAGGAGCTTTTTCAAAGCTCTCTCAAATGTGCCACTTTCTGGGAGAAAGAACAATGTGTTTTTGCTACTGATGTGGAGTACTGTAGTGGACCTTTTTTTTTTATAGCGGATGGTATTTTTGCCAAATAAGTTTAGATTTATAGCTGATAGGTTCTGGAACATTGCCATGGGAGGATATTTTTTAATCTGACTTCTTTTACTCTGATAGTCTTTCTTTTTTTTTTTTTTTTGTAGAGACAGAGTTTCACTTTATTGCCCTCAGTAGAGTGCTGTGGCATCACACAGCTCACAGCAACCTCCAACTCCTGGGCTTAGGTGATTCTCCTGCCTCAGCCTCCCGAGTAGGTGGGACTACAGGCGCCCCCCACAATGCCTGGCTATTCTGATAGTCTTTCTAACACAGTCTTTGGCAACTAAGTTCTACATTATAGAAACAATTTTAGTTGTTTACCCTGGCTTTTAAAAATCCCAGCCTTTACTCAACATTTCTAGGGACAGAGGATGATAAGCTTGTTTTAAATTTTTTAGGTATGAGCCGCTGCTATGGCTACGAAGCATCCTTTTATTTTCAATATGAAACTGCATTAGCAACATCTCATAGTTTAAATAAGCAACTTCAGCCAGGCTAAAGAAATATGCACAACCCAGGCCAGCTTTATTCTACTCAGGCACTTAGTGGAAAACTCCAAGCCTGACAGTGAACACTAGAAGTAGGAAGACACTTTGGATTTTCATTTCGTGGACATTTAAATAACATGCCTAAGGGCGTTTTAATTTATTCTTCAACTCTTGGGTTTAGAAAATTTGTCTTTACATTTCTGGAATATTAATTCATTGCTGGACATTCGATAATAGGATGGGCTTATACTATAAATCTGAGACATCTTTATGCTCTGTCATTTTATTATTTAAATGTAAGAAGTTGCTGTCCTTAGAGAACTTTTGGTGAACTATAGGGGACAATGTGTCTTGACATAAGTCGAGTTGGAAAATAGAATAGAAAAAAAAATGGTGCTTCGGCTTTATATATACAGTGGTCTTGAAATTTCTCTGATTTGTTTGTTGTTTTAATCGATTTCAGATCCTTCCGGAAGTTACATTTCAAATTCTCACCAGTGGGAATTTACACCGTGGCTGGTATTAAGAGTAGGGGCTCAGGAATGCAGGAATACTGCTTTGAGAAAGTGCTGATTTCCTTGCCCGGAAGGCAGACACTGTCTCGGTTGATCAGAGGCCCCGTGGTGGGAAAGAATGATTCAGTTTAGCAACCCTGGGCACATTTGGAATATGAGATTTAAAAACCTCCTTTACTCTGGCTTTTAAAAATCCCAGCCTGTCAGGCCCCACTACCTTTTGAACTCTCAGGAACGTCTTTGTGTCTGTTGAAGCTATATCCTTAGAGGATTTCAGGCACAGAAAACAAAGTTCCACTCGCTGTTTGTGCAACTTGCAATGTAGTATATACTAGATCGGTGGTGTTACCCTGACTACCGGTAGGATACAGCTCACCCATAGGCAACCAGTGTGACTGTACCAGTGCGGAGAGATTTGTCATTAACAGTGTGGTTTGTGAGAGGAAAACTGACAGCTGACAGCCAGGTTACACAGGAGAGTGAGCACTACCTGAGTACCCCATCAGTATATGATGCAGATAGGCCTTTAGATTTTATTTGCTAAAAATCGGGGAAGTCTAAGGCAGGTTTTTCTCAGAGGAATACAGGATTGATTCACACAATGCAATGTTGCTGTTTGTAGAACGGACAGCAGAGGAGCAGGGATGGAGACAGAGACAGAGCCTGCCCTCCTCCGCTGCCTCCAATCAGCCGCTTGTACACACTCCTGCCTTTGACCCTTTCAGCAAGACCTGAATATTCTCTTAGATGTTTTGAGCTTAGAGGCATCTAATTTTAGCAGAATCTACAAAATGCGAACATTTCCATATTTAATGGCACACAGCAGGAAAGCCCCTTGAGCGGGGAAGTCTTGGAGTTTCGCCAGGCTTCCAGTGGGAGGACTCATTGAAAAGTCACCAGGGCTGGATCTGTGTCCAAAAGGGAACAGGGCACAGGGCAGTAACAAGCCTTTCTCAGATCTAAAGTACAAATCCGACAGTCCTGATAGAGTCAAAACTTGGCCAAGCGCACTCCATTAAAGACATCTACTGTTCAAATCAATGTTAATTCCTTCAGATAGCTCTCTTCTCCGGCGCATATGAATTAATCCATGTAGTATCAGTACACAGAGAACTTGGGTTCAGCTTCACAGAGAAATGTTTTAGTTCAGCTACTTTTCTTTGCAAGGAAAGCATGGAAAATGATACACTTCCTCATTCCCTTCAGATATTGTATTTAATAAGTCATAATCTGTGTCACAAACACTGGGCCTTCAGTTTCTACATGGTAAGAGCTTTCAATCTGGGTTTGGCAATTGGTACCAATGGTTAGCTGTGCTCTAAAGCAATCCCCCGTGAACCCCAAAGCAAAGGTTTTCGTATTAGAAGGTAACTTGGATAAAGATAGGCAAAATCTCCGTGGAAATAAAATTTTAATAGAATCAAATTCAAATGTATACATTTGAAGTTAATCAAAGAAGTCTAAGAAAATGTATTTTAAGAATCTTCATAATGAAGAAAAGAATTGCTACCTGGTGAAGGATCGTTGTTTAGCCTCCAGAAGAACATGTGGGTCATCACCACGTTACACGGTATCCGTCTTGGTGAGACTGTCTGCTGTTGTGGAAATTTAGGAGAAAATGTCTCCATCTTTCTTGGCCTCAGTTTTTTTCCATGAACTGACATCGAAATAATTCTTCACTCAATACCATTTCTGACAAAAACATATAATTTAAAGGAAAAAAAGAACCCAGAATACTGTGCCATTTCCAGTAACAACTTGGGTTTTTTTTTATCCTTTTACTATTGTTTTTAAAAATGCATGCTATTTTTACTTTTTTTTTTTTCCAAGAATAATACAATAGTATTCAGCCAGATAAAGTTTCATGAGTTGAACATACTTGGGTAATGAGCTAGTAGCTCAAGAAAGGGAATATTACCAGCATCTCAAGACTTTCACTTGTACTCTCTTTAATCATTATTCTGTTATGAAAATCCTGATTGAAAACTCTTGAGTCTGTGCATGGATCTTGTCAACTAACTTCACTGTAGGGAAACTTCCCAAAGACTGCTCTTGGATCACATTCCTCAGGAAAAGAGTGTTCAGTTTCTGCGTGAACTTTGGCTTTCAGCAGGAGATCCAGTGAGTTTATCTAACCTTTCTAAATATCATACTTTATAGTCACCTTCAAATGCACCTAATAGCCATAAGTTCAGAATTACTCTGCTGTCTCTGCTGTCTGCCAAGAACAAACTTACTTTTATTTTTCTGCATTGGAATGAGACAATCCTACAAATCTACAAAAGGGTAAAAGGTCTGAGATTTTTCTTGCAGCTTACTCAATCTTTCAAACAATCCTTTTAATTTTCACATTTCCTTTATCTTAAGTCCAAAAAAGCATTTGCTATTCCCAAGTTTGCAGCCATCGGAAGTTTCTGTGGTGTGATTCTCAGAGCCTGCCTTCTGGTATAGGACTCAGTTTTCTTAGATTTAATACACTATTTATCTATTTACAATTATTTTCTTAGTTCTAGTTTTATATTATTTCTTATCTTCCTTGTCTTTGTTAATATAAACATTGCTGCCATTTGTATGGGGTATGGACAAGGAGTAGAAACAGACGTATGTGTTCAATAGTCAATATTTTATATCTGTTCTGAAATATCTTACCCATTTTTAAACATTTTTACACATACATTGCCATTTTCAAGAGCAAAGGAATGCTTTTTCTTTTTCTTTTTTTTTGTTGCAGTTTTTGCCAGGGCTGGGTTTGAACCCACCACCTCCAGCATATGGGGCCGGTGCCCTATTCCTTTGAGCCACAGGTGCTGCCCTAAAGGAATGATTTTTCAACAAGTATTATTTTCCCAAATCCAATTAAGAATTTTGTTAAATGTAACTTTATAAATTAGAACTTCAATTAAATTTTCTCCTAAAGAGCTTTCTCTTATGGTCTTCCAAATTTCACATACTTTCTAGGCTTATTTCATATTTATTTTCTGGGACTTTCTAAGTTTTTTTTTTTTTCTTCATGTCTCTTATTTTCTCAATCTAATGACTCTTATGACAGTATTTTTCTTTTTTTTAGTTTCCATTTCTAAAGGCAAGACCATCCTTAGATCAAGTTGTAAGAAAAAGTTCTTCAAAATCTGAAGCTTATCTGTAAATACATTTATTGTGCATTTTTCTTGCTCATTGTTGTATTGAGCATTGTTGTATTAAATGTAAATATCATAGATTTCCAGTTCGGAAATCTCATTCTTTCAAATTTTGAATGAATTGTCCCTCTCTTTTCAAAGCAATCATTTTCATTCCCTTTCTTTTGTATGTGACTTGTTTCTTTTTGCTGCATTTACGTATTTTTTCCATCTGTATATTTTGTGTATCTATGTGTACATTTCAGCGTTGTATACATGTATTGTCAATCAATCTGCTCCGCTAGACTATTAACGCTGTTTTGGTTTAAAATTTTTTTCCTAGTTCTGGGAAATGTCTTTATATTATTTATTTGATAATTTACCCATTTAACTACTTGCCACTTTTTACAACTACGATCAATGGGAATTTGATCTTCTTGCATTAATCTTAATGCTTATATTTTTTCCACCTTTCCATATTTCTTCATCTTACGTTCTATTTGGGGGGATAGTTCCTTTCCTGTTAATCTTTATATTGAATTGTTATTTTGTTAATGAAAATTTTGGTTGCCAAGAACTCCTTCATATTCTTTACGTGTTTCTTTCTCATGCTGTCTTTTCTTTGTTTCATGGACAAAACATTTTCTCTCATCTTTGTGATACGTTAAAGACATGGTTATGTCTTCTCTTCCTGACCTGGTATCTTTCGTGTGAGTTCCCTTAAAGAAGAGAGTGTTCATATTAATTTATTGTTTTTTTAATCAAAGGCTTTCTGAAAAAAGGCCGAGCTGTGCTTGACTCTTTTATTTTTTTCATTTAATAGAATTATTGATCATTATTTTTTTTTGTTCTTTTTATTGTTGGGGATTCATTGAGGGCACAGTAAGCCAGGTTACACTGATCGCAATTGTTAGGCAAAGTCCCTCTTGCACTCTTTATTCGTGTTTCAGACTAAAACACTGAACAGCTGACTGATTACTCTCTGTGTATGGATATGAGGCTTATTGACTTGTGAGTTTCACTGTGGAATGATCTGTTGAACTCATGTATTTTGGTTTAAATTATTTAGCTCCCTAAAGTATCAGTATATGAAATCTTTTCTCTGAGACGATTTAGGTATTCTTGAGAAAAATCGTTGAATCTCCTATCTGGGAGTAGAAATTATGTTTGCCAACATTCTGAACACAGGGAAGGGAACTGGCTTAGGCTCTCACAGTGCTGCATGAAGATTTTATTTAATTCGTTTTATTTATTCTTTTAACCCAGTCCTCAACTCTGCCCTTTACATGCACAGGATACCAATTGTGTGACTTGAGTGCAGGGCCTTGGCCTCATCCCTTTTCTTTACAAACTCCTACCAGATTCCAACTCTTCACGCTCCTCTTCCCTGGGACCTGTGCTTTCCAACCTGAAGGCTCTCAGAATTCCACAGGGGTGAGATGCTTTATTTTTCCTGGCCAACTGCTCCTTTAGGTATTTATGTTATAACTTTCTTTATTTTGCAATATTACACTGTTCCCTTTGCCTTAGCTCTTCCAAAGAACGTGTTGAAATAGCTCTGTAATTACGGCATTCTCTTCCCTCGCTCTTTCCTTACGTACCCTGAGTCCAGCCTGGAGGGCTGAATGTTCTGTAAAGAGTAAGCCCTTATAGGACATGTATCAAGCTTTGTTTCTTTTTTGTTAGGTTTCAGGACAGTGTGTGGCCTAAGTAAGAATTTAGAAGATCGGTTAGTTTTGAGAGACTGATTATTGAAAATAGTATTTATTAAACTGTAACCGATTTTGAAATATAAATATCATAGATGAAATTTATGAATAAATGATAGAACATGTTTCACAACATAATTAAGCAGGACCCTTGTACTTTGAGCTAATAACCTGCTGCTCTCCTCATTTGCCAGCAAATTAATAAACTTTCCTTCCCCTCAACAAATAAATAATTAATAAAATAAAATTATCACAGGGTGGCAGCTGTGGCTCAGTGGGTAGGGCGCCAGCCCCATATACTGAGGGTGGAGGGTTCGAACCTGGCCCGAGTCAAACTGCTACAAAAAAATAGCCGTGCATTGTGTCAGGCACCTGTAGTCCCAGCTACTCAGGAGGCTGAGGCTAGAGAATCGCTTAAGCCCAAGAGCTGGAGGTTGCTGTGAGCTGTGACACTATAGCATTCTACCGAGGGCGATAAAGTGAGACTCTGTTTCTAAAAACTAAATAAATAAATAAATAAAATTATCATTTTCTCCAATAAGAGTGGCTTTTCTTAATCTTTTCTCTCTGCAGATTTCTTATTTGTTTTTCACTATGTTAGCCCAGTAAACACGTGGTCATCGTTGCTTATATAATTTCCTTGGTCAGCAGGGAATCAGTTCCTAGGTTGTACATTTTGGCCTATTGCATATGTACTTATACTCGAAGACACCAATTTGTAGGTATTTGTTTCTGTATCATTCAGAGGCAAAAACCTCATCTTATCTGCATTTTCATCTCTAGGAACAAATACACCTATAGTTCCAGAATCAGGACTCCACGAATATTTACTAAACTTAAATGAACTGAACATTTTCTTCTAGGAATTACAGGGATGAACAGAAAACCAGATATTGATATATTGCTGCCAGTTGATTTAAAATGACCACGAAGCCCAGAGAATTTGGTTTTAGTTTCCCCAAAGGGCTTTTATTGTTGGTTTTATTGTATCGAAGGAAAAGTGTGTTTTCCTACAAAGGGAATGGTGACGAATAGAAAACAAATTACCCTCTCATAATGTTTTAAAACATACACCCAGAATTGGCCTCTTGATTGGATTTACTCTGTCACTTTTAGATTATCTGATAGGCCTTTTAGACCATTGGCTGTATGGAAAGCTCAAGTAAAGAATCTACTCAACATCATTTTTAATATCAATACTTGTCATTAGTTACTTCAGCAATGGAGATTCAACGATTTTTCTTAGTATGCTTCTAACCTGAATGTGTGTGTGTGCAGACACATATCAGATTGTTATCCAGAGTCAAATGCTGCACTGTATTTTAAACAAGAGAGAATTCATCATCTCATAGATTCCACGGAAAAATTTTTCCTCTATGGTTGGGTGATTTTAGGTTTTCACACTTGCAGTGACAACTTACTTTCTATAGAAAAAAGCAACACCTATCCATCGTAGAAAATGTCTTTTGGTTTGGGGATAGGGGGAAAAATGAGGTGGTGAATGAAAAATGATTTGCTCTTCTGTCAACCTTCAAAGAGGTGATTTTTTTCTGGTCTAGATGGCAATGAGATTTATTTTGATGCAGCTCTATCAGCAACAGGCCAAAGGGTATTGTTTCTTTTCTTTTTCTTCTTTGTTTTATTGGTCTTTAATTTGAAATTAATCAAATCAAACGTTGTCATGCTGTACCTTGTAGGTGATGTGAAACAACAAAGTCAACTTACAGTTATGGTCTAGATTACTATCGGGGCAGTTACGGTCTTGCCGGTTGAATTCTAAATGTAGTCGGATGCACCGGGCACATGTCTCCATCTAAATACACTCCAGATATTTTAGCAATTAGAAAAAAATGCAATTGCTCTGAAGCTAGTTGGAAATACAAATTTCTTGTCAAATATGTTCTCTCTTTGCCAGAGAGAATATGACAGAGAGAGGAAGAAGATTCAATAGTTAGCAGGGCTGCTGAGTAATTAGGCTTTCTGCATTATGAAGCCTGACCTTTATGTTATGATTATTGAAATAATATAGGATTTTTGAGCTGATAACAGTCAAGGGTGCAAATGGTGGACTTTTATAAAAAAGCATGTTGTAAAAGTGCTGTGAATCAGGAATATGTATCTGTGTGCATTTCATATATATCCGCATTTCCTAAAACCTAATTAATTTTCAGCATAATTAACAAGGTATGCATTGTATTCTTTCTATAAAGATTTATCATGCCCCACTGATTGAGTAGAAAATAGGACATCTGTTTTAAACATGCCCTATTTTACCTAAACTGAAACAGCAGAAGTGTCTTGTCACTAGAGGGCAGCCATAATCTGTTAGAGTCCGGAAAGATCCTCCTGGAAATCCACGTCCAATTATGGATGTGAGGGACGTGATTTGGAGTCGGTGAACTATTTCTCAGCTATACTTACTTTAGAAAGAGAACACTAACATCCATGTTTAGACAACCAGTCCAAAATGATCTGATATAAGACAACTGTAATACTGTTTGTGTAAATTATAGTATATATACAGTTATCACAGAAAGAAAAGAAAATCCTTAAAGTAATAAAAACAATACGTGAGTTCCATGTGCGTGGACTGGCCTCACTCTCATTTCTATTGGTTTGTTGTTGTCACTGGGGAACCAAAGTTCCAAACAAGGAAAGAGAAGTCCTGAACAAATAACTGTGCAATGCCTGTGAGGCTGCTCATTTCTCCAGCGTTTGGCTGGCACGTAGCACTACCAGGACTGGGAACTCGAAAGCAAACGAACACTTCATATCAACAGATGTTACTTGGATTTCGTAACTGGGACAAATGCACTCCAGCCAACCTAAAACATCCCTGCCAAGTCAGCTTTTCTTGTGGTAGAGTTTAGTCTCTTGCCTGTAAAGAGATCCCTTGTCTATCCAATTTGAATTCAAGATCAGTGCCCACTAGTATTTTGTAGAACTTTCAGTTTCTGTCCTTTCTCTTAGAACCACCTACCAATTTGTTTGAAAATCATTTGCATGATCTGTTGAGTCCAGCAGAGGTCAGTATTAAGCCCAGTAGTATCTGGGATTCACTGTCTCACTGGTAGGATACTGGATATAAGGGGATCTCCGTTACCTTCTGTGACACATACCTGGAACACCCTTATGGTTGGTAAGAGTATCCTGCTAAAGAAGTTATGTTTTCACTCTTTGCTTTGTGATAAAGCAAATTGCATAGCTACTCCCTATTCTACTGGCCACAAGGAGGTCCAGTTGAAGGATTGTGGAGACATCACTGTAACTATTTGCATAGTAGAAAAATAACCTTAAAAACAGGGCTATTAGTAGCATGCCTTGTGACTATTACAGATCAGATTTCTTTGATATTTTGAAGGAATATATATGGCAGAGTAGATGCTCCCTTTATTTTTTTCAGATGTCTATAGGATACTCTGCATTTCGTAATTTAAAAGTGCTGCAGAATCCATGGGAGCACATTATTATTTTATATTTATCCCCATTTGCATTCACTGAGAGTAAAGCTACAATCATGTGAATACCCACAAAATTTTAAGGAGATTAGCAGCCACTACTCTCAAAATCCAAGTCATACTTTGGGTTTCTGTGAACAGTAAAAGCAGTGCTCTTTTCATAACTTCTCTGAGGGTTCATTGGTTTGCTCCACTCACAATTTGAATTTATCCACTTTATAAAATGGATCAAATTAAGAATTACGAGGTTAGAAAGTTGTGCAATGATATGTACTTTGCTAAGCCAAAATTTTAATTCATTCCATGTATATGACGTGCCTTGAAAGAATTTTGGTACACAGTATTTTAATACTCTGGCCTTAAACATGCCAAAGCCCAAGAATAATGAAAGTTATTTAATTTCCCTCAAACTGACAGTGAGGTGTAAATTAAAAAGAATTGTTATTTGATGTTAAAAGACTTAATTTCCAGTCCTGGACCTGAAACTAGACACTTAACTCTTGGCCTCATTTCTTTGCCTAGAAAATAAGGCAGGTTAGATGAGCTGCTTTCAATTCCAACCTCGAAAGTAAGGAATGCTACAGTCGTCTCACAGACACAGTTTGATTGGCCTTGTACTCAGATCACTTCTGGTTGGAAAGGAACCAGCACATAATGAACGGAGAGAAGCAAATTTAGGTCGAAATAAAATTAAGTATAGGAGTCTTATCTTACTCTAGAGGCAGAGTAGAGTTCTGTGTTTCCTACAATTACCCATCAACACAACACTGGAATTAATACATTATGGTGACTATCACGTTCATTTTGCTAATGTCAAAGTGAAAGGTAGCCGGTAGAAAAACGTATGATTACTCAAGATACCAGAGCTTAAAAAGCTGTATATGTAGAACTCAATTAAAAAGTTAACCAGTTTGATAAAAGTATTTCAAATTGTATATAAAACCAGCACATTCAACCCCATAATTGCATTAATGTACACAGCTATGATTTAATAAAAAAATTAAAAATAAGTAAAAACAGAAATAGTGAAAAAAAGAAAAGTTCTGTCTTTATTTTGTAATGTTTTTAAATTACCAAATATCCAGAGATCCTTTTTCCTAGGAGTTAAATCCTAGTGTATCCCAGAAAAACTGAACTCTACTCTAAAGCTTTCTGTTTATCAACCTTCCCACTTACATTTGATATTTTCTGGGTATTTTAATCTTTGTAATGGATTTATCTCTACCCAGCACCATCCTGGTTTGTGAGTCAGTCATTTAACTGTTAAGTTTATAAGAAATCACAACACGGAGGCTATTTTATAGATGCCCTCTTTGTCTAAGTCTGAGAGAAAACAAAACCTGAGGAAAACAAACATATCTTGGGGCTTTCTAACATTGCTCATGAAAAAATAATTTAGACAAGTCCTTTTAGATGTAAAAGAAGGGGTATCCCATATCTTGTTACACTGCATCTTTGCAAATTTGCTTGAAGTTAATCATAGATTAAAAAGAATAATTAAAATGAAAGTTAGAAGTTTCTGTCTTCCCTATATAAGTCCAAGTAAATCTGTTAAAAAATTCTTCAAAAATCCAATAAACAATTTAAAATAAGCATGAGAAAAGGTGTAAGATAGATTTCTTGTCTTAATCTGTTTTTAGATTTCTTAAATGCCTGGGGTGTTTATGCCCAGGAATAAAAATTAAGAGCACAGGTTTTCCACTTTATCTTGTGTAATTGGGGAACAAAGGGACACATAAGCAATCCTGGAAATCACGAATACCTGTCTGGAAGATGACCTTCCCAGAGCCGCTTTCTTTTCCCTGAAACTCTTTGCTGCTCTGGCCATAAGGTTTAAGAAAGCACTCAAGATTCTGACGACCTACCACAGTGGCCCATCTGTCTGGTAAACCATCCCCAGCCCCCCACCCCTTGTGTGTTTTTTTATCCCTTAGTGATCACGACACTCTCGAGGCCTTTTCACAACTTCCCCAGCATTCACACATGGGACGGACAAGTCTGCTCCTCCTCTGCCCTTATGTGATGTGGTTACTCAGCCTGGGCTGGAGTAAATTTCTGTTCCCTGGGGAAAACCACCCGCGAAGACCCCGCTGAGTCCTGTCTCAGAGGAGAGAACAGATCTGCATAGTTTTAGATGGACTGGAGCAGGGGTTAAATGCTGAAGTGGCCCGGGCACCTGCAGATACTGCATCCCCGACCTTCAAGCCGCGGGCCTGTGAATGGTTGCTGAGCTGTCTCTCTCTGAGATGTCACAGAGAGACTCGGTGGGGATGAGAATTTTTAATGATCTGTGAAACTTTGCTTAGTACCGAGAATATGCTTTTTGTATTTAGGCCAATTTAGATATTATTGCAATATGGAACTTACGTAAACTGCTTTGTAGAAACCTGCACAATAATGTGTATCATGATCAAGGTTCTGCATGTGCATGGCTGCTCACCTGTGTTCTTTTTCCCATGAAGCTCAGGGGCAGAGCCTTAAATGTCATCTTCTCCATCAGCCCCCAATACCCAACATTCGTCCAGCACCTTCCATGTGTCAGTTACTGTGTGAAGACTTTCTTATGTGTCTCCTTATGTAATCCTTGACACTATAACTCTGTATTATTTAAACTGTGGTGTAGTTCTAAATTTTGTTATTATTATTGTTCCTATTACACAGATGAGAAAAATTATACTTAGATAAGGTAAGGTCTAAACTAACGCCACATGAATGAGGGCCAGCAGGGAACAATTTCAAACCTTAGACAGTTGCCTTTAAAACCTGTGCTTCAAAGTATAACAGCATATTATTCATCTCTGAATATTTCTTAAACTGTTAGTGTTCAAGTCAGAGACAGAAAGAATTTAACCTGGGAGGTGGATTTGCAGACCCAGGCTAGAATGTTTTTTAACACAACCGCACCTACAGCTGAGATTCGTACAACACTGATGCAGTGTAGACAATAAACAAAGTAGAACAAAAAAGGCACTGGGCTTTATTAAAAGACAAAGTGCAATCACTAGCATTCTCTCATTTTAACTTGTTGAGAAGTGACTCATGGCAAAATAGGATGTATGTTCCACTTGTGAGGAAAGATACATCATGATGCTTAAAAGCAGTGACACAAGTCAGGTGGTCTGAGTTCCAGTTCTGTGACAATCACTTAGTGATTGGAAAACTAGGGCCAAAGCAGGTGATCTTTCTTAGCCTTAGGGAGGCTAACAGTCTTAGCCTACCACACAAGGTTATTGCTAGGATTAAATGAAATATTTCATATGCAGACTTAAAAAATGTATGGCATACATATCATAAGCTCTCTATAAACATCACTCTGTAGTGGTTATTGACAGTTTTATAAATATCTTAGACGAAAAGAGCTATTCCATCCTCCAGCACACACTAACTCTTAATATCCCCAACTACAAAATCGGTGCAGACTTGTAAGAAGATGACAACTCATTACTTCACAAAATTCTTTTTTCTTTTCCATTTCAAGAAACATCTAAATGCTAAATTTCTTCCATACAGTGAGTTAAAGTTGGCCTTTGTAATTTCTATCCATTGATCTGGAGTGTCACAGACTACATGAATTTTCTCATTTAGGACAGATTTTCAATCATTTATAAACCTCCAGATTTGTGTATACATGTCATTTCTTCTTATCTAAGAAGACACTCAAATCCATTTACTTTTCCCTATAATGTGATTTGGAAATCCTTTTTCTTATTAGTCATCATTCACTGAGTGGGTCTCAGTTTGAAAACATTCATTCAAAAATCCAGTGTGGACGATGAGAGGTGGCGTCTAGGTGGAGTGTGCGTTCTGAAGAGTGATGGGATCTGTGCCATTTGAGCTCTAAACACCTGTATCAATGTAACCTAAAAGGCATTACATGTTGATGACTGGGCACAAGTTGGGACAGCTGAAACTCCTAAATATTTTGCCATTGAGCTGTTTTCAAATCTCTTTGCATACATCCATTGATTCCTTTTTTGAGTTTTATCCTTTAAACATGTCAAGATATTTTTGTATTGCTATCCCATCAAGCATTAGCTTTATCTCCACTCCTCATTATCTATTTATTTAATAAATATGTTTTTTTACCTTTTAATACAAGAACTAAGAAAATGAGACCTAATCTAAGGCTGAAGCACGAATTTAGAGCTTCCCCCGCACCCCAGGTAGATTCCCATTCATTAACCGGAAATATATCATTACCATGACTAAATCAGTTCTGATTCTTCTCATGTAAAAAACTTGAAAAAGCATATGTCTTCTGACTCAGCAATCTCATTTCCATAAATCCATCTTGCAAAAATAAAAGCACAAATCCATAAATATATATGCATAAGAGTGCTCATTTTGGGAGTTTTTATACAGCAGAGTTGCATATTTTGTGAAAATTAGGCTCTAATGTTAGTGAAAGCATATCGGAAAATCACTTAAATACTAGGGTCATTGTCAGCGCAGACAGATGCTTACACTGTGATAGTTTCAAGAGAACTTAGGTTGACTAAGAGAAAAACATGTTTAGTTCTCCATGGCATTCTCCTTCCTAAGTATAAACTCATTGATAAATCAGGCCTAAGTGAAAAGGCCTATAGAATGTAAATAATAATCTCTTCCAACACGGTAGTAAAATACAGTGTGGTTATCTATAAAAAATGTTACACAACTTTTTAACAGTGAACTAGATTTGCTTGTGTTTATGTGTTAACTAAACACACACATACACAATGTACTCACACACATGCGTGCTCACACACACCCTTCTAGATATAGGACTGAGCACATGATAAAGGGGGGTGAGAACAAGATGACTAATTTATAGCCCTTGAACCTATGTAGTATTTGAATTTTTATAGTGACACTGTGAGACCTTTAAAATTACTAAGTATGACCAGGTGCAGTGGCTCATGCCTATAATCCTAGCACCCTGGGAAGCCAAGGCAGGTGGATTTCCTCAGAAGTTCAAGACCAGCCTGAAAAAGATCAAGACCCCCTCTCTACTAAAGACCCCATCTCTACTAAAAATAGAAAACTATCTTGGCATGGTGGTGGGCACCTATAGTCCCAGGGACCCTGGAGGCTAAGATAAGGGGATTGCTTGAGCCCAAGGTTGAGTTGAGGTTGCTGTGAGCTCTGACACTAGGGCACTCAATCCAGGGTACACAGTGAGACACTATCTCAAAAAAATAAAATAAAATAAATGAAATAAATAGTATCTCTCTCTCTCTCTCTCTCTCTCTCTCTATATATATATATATATATATACACACACACACACACACCCATATTATATATGTAACTAAGTATTATTCTAGGAATCAGAATAATAATAATGTCTTATCTCTCACGATTCTCCAACAATTTTTGGAAGTGTTGAGTTACATAATAACAATTACATTTAACCAAGCAAACATTTAACATTCATCCTATAAAATCTGAATATAGATACATTTTATTCAATCATTTTGACAAGCAAGCTATCTCATCAGAAGGTCAGGAAGGTATAGCATTGAATCTACTTTGAGACCTAGAGCAGACTTCAACAGAGAGTTATCACTAACCTGTGCCTTGATAACTCCAGTCAAGGCAGCCAGAAAAGATACTTCAGGCAGAAGGGACAGCATGTTCCAAGGCAAGAAAGTGGACGTGACTACATGTATGACCAACTAAAAACAGTTCAACTCAACTGGAGTGGGGGATATAAGTGATGAGAGATTAAGAGACAAGAGATGATGTTCAAGTGACAATTTGGTGGAGAGGCCCAGATAGAGCATCCTAAGAAGTATGTATTGTAGAAACTGAAGAAATGAAGGAGGCAGGAGGGCCTTTAGATAAGAGAGGGAAATAATCACGTATATATTTTTTGAAAGCTCATTTTGCAGGCAGTATGGAGAATTGATCTCAATGAAGAAAGGCTGGATCCAGGTAGTCTGGCTAGAAAACTGTAAAAATATTCCAGGGGAGTGTGGCTGAGCGTCTGGCCTGGAGACTGGCAACAGAGATGGCTGGCAGGAGGCGAATCCTCGGCATGAGTCAGAGTCCAGCCACAAGTTATTTCAGCCCTTGGGGACGTAATCAATCTGGGCCTGGTAATGTGAGCTCATTTAAGTAGCTAAGTGCTCTCTGTCTATCTCCTCCCTTATCTCAGGATAGGATTCCCTTGTTTGTCCTACCCTTCTGAGTTTGAAGATCATTTTTTTCCTGATTGAGAAAACAGAAGCAAAATAGGAGTTGAGTCCTTGCAATGTCATCTGCTAATATGAAACCATCTGGCCTAGCAAGCAGACCTAGCCCTTGTTCAGCCTTTCTTAGAAATTGTATTTAAATTGTCTTCTGTGCTTTCCAAAAGGCTCAGTAGTTCACTCACCCTACGGTCTAATCTTCTTGATACCATTTTTTACAGTTTCCTATAACGCTTTCAATTCTGCCCATGATGGTAGGGCTCTCCTCTTGGCCATTTTCCTCAAGATTCCAGAAAGAGAAATATCTATTCTTGGTCATTTTAGCAGTTCTCAACCTGTGGGTCGTGACCCCTTCTTAGCAATGAATATACTCCGTGGCATTAGGAAGGCTGAGAACCACCGGACTCTATTGCAAATTTCATAGGCCCAAATTTTCAGCTTCTCTGATTGCAAGAGAATATTAAATAAATATCTCTTCCCTCTTTTTTGTTACTGGATAGTATGGAGTCGTAGTGTTAGTACCAACACACATTTGATACTATTTTCTATATTTGAATTCTCCTTCCCTTTTCATTCAGAGTAGCCTTCATATACACATATATTTTTTATTTTATTTTTATATATTCTTTTTTTCTTTCTATTTTCTTAGCTCTAGTTTCCTTTCCTTTGTCTTTTTTATCTCCAAGGATTTTTGTACTGTCAACTCTTATCTTGATTGATCCACCTCCTTCTGGATAGTCCAGTTTCCTCTTCAGCCTTTCCTTCTTTCCCAGATTACACAGTTGAACACATTAATGCTGACATTCTTGGTACCCCAAAGCCATGAATGCACAACACTTATGTATACCATGTTTTTTCAATGACCGTTAAGAAATCCATTCATTTATTTTAGAGCACTTCAAAACTGGGTGTCATTGCTTCCTCTGGATAGAAAATGTCATAGCGATTGAAATCAAAGCGTTTAACTGTTGTTTCTCAAAGTTATTCTTAAATGGGAAAGCAGTCTTGCTTAATGGAAATAACCCCTGAGTAGGAGTAAAAGGATGTGGTTTTTCACTTTGCAGGTGTTTAACTGCCTTGTATTGAGTCACAGTTTTCCTAAGGCCCAGTTTCCTTCTCATACATAAAATAAAAATTCTGATATTTTCTGTGGTAAATCACAAACCTACAAATATCAAATAAAGTGATAGTCACAGAAGTGTTGAAAAACTCGAAATTTTATACAAATATAAATCTTTTTTTTTTAAATTAAGAACAAACAAAAATTTTGTTTGTTGATTGGTTTTTGTACAGAATTCCCTGCCTAAAACTTGAGGAAACTAAAAAATATTTTATGTGATTTATTTGATTTTTTTTCGACCCAATGCTATGAAACTAAGCTTAATAACCTCCTCTGATTTTTTTCTTTGATCTACGCTATTGCTGAAGTTAACAAAATACAGTTAGTTTAGTATATGCTTAAATTTTTTTTCTAGCTTACTAATAAAAAAGACACTTAGCTCACAGAATGAACTGGCTTTGCAATATATTTTCACAGACAAATGCCGTCTTATGGGGAAAAAGACACAAATGTAAGCTATTTTTGAAGTGCTATTTTATGAAAATAATTGAAGAGATTACAAATATTCTTTGCAAAGGCTACGGATTTGATTTTGAGACTTTAGACTATCCAAGTGTATATTTATAATGATGATACTAGCAATTGCTCACAGTTTTAGTAACTAAAAATATACAATTAAACATGCTCTCGGGGGGTACTGATGATTCCCAAATCAATCTACTTTAACACACATAATATCTACTTTATCTTCACTGAAATTGAAGGTTAAAAAATTCAAAGAGAATGATAGGAACACCTTGAATAAGTAATTTGGTCCTTTTTGATGAGATTCCAGAGACCTGGTGCAATGTTAGTTGCAATTACCATGCGTGTCTGAGGTTAATCAGGCCGAGGATTGCAGATTAAAGCTGCAAGAAAAAGCAAGGGTGGGCATCAACTCAAGACCTCCTGGAGCTGCTGCCTGTATGGGATGAGCATATGTTTCTTTACTTATTCAGTGCATATCCCTTTTTATTTTAAGTGAAAGTTAAGTTCCAAAGTGCTACTTGACCCTATTAGAAAAGCAATCGCAAAGCTCTTCCACTGAATGAAGGAGAGACTGGCAAAGTGAAGTAAGTTACCCTTGAAAGCAGAGGGTCAGCCTTTCTGACGGACTATAGGTTGTGGATTTAAGAGATGGTGCAATGCTGTCACATTGTTATAAATGGACCAAAAATCATCCACATTTGATCTTTGGAATACAGGGGAACAAAAGCGGTAAGAATCAACATTGTCACCTAGGATCCGCCAGTTACACACTTTAAATAAAGGCTGTGTGTCACCAAGAAGATCCTGATGTGTTTTTCCTTCTTTGATTTAACCAACATTGGGCATTGCTACAAACCAAATTTAATTTACAGGTCAGCCCGGTACCTTTTATCCTTTCTTCTGTTTTTTATTCACCACTAACCTTCTCCCTTTAACCTAAAGAAATTGAGGTAAGGGCAGATTGACGCTCATATTGAGCCTCTTAAACCACAAGCAGCAAACTCCTAAATATTCTTGATTGATTTTATGTGGTGAAATAGAACATGTGCTGGGATACTGTAGGCTGTCAAAGCGAAATTAACATTACATCTCGTTATTTTGTAGGTTTCTTTGACTTTTAAAATGGACAGCAAAACATGTAACATTATAGTTATTACAGATTTAAATGGGGCTCTGTGTCTGCAACTGATTGACAAGATCAATAATTTTAAGATCAAATAGGAACAGCAATTTTTTTTTCTTTTTCTTTAATCGGTCCTCTTTGTTTTATACTTATGCCTACAGCTAGATCCTGTTTTCTGTCTGTAGATAGAGATTCCTGCTGTGCGCTATTGAGAAAATGAGAAGACAAAATGGAGAATCAATTTAAGGAGAAAAGCTTTCGTTGACAAAGCTTTATAGTAGATCAATGAAATCTAGCTAGTTAAGATATCTTTAGTAGCTGGAATGAGATTTTATAATCACTGTCAATACTTATTTATTCTTACTCCTTTTTCGTCTTAAATTTCAGTATTTGGAGAAAATTTTTATAAGTATGCAAAAATATCTCTTAGGACACTTGAATGACTAATTCCTCTTTTGTACTATACATAAACAACTTCGTAAAGCAATCATGCAAAGATATCTAAGTCCATAAACATCCCACATATTTATTTGGAAAACATTTCACTTAAAAATTAACCTCTCCTTTCAAGAATTGAAAAAAATGTATTAAGTGCCGTTTCAAGGTAGACATAATTATTTTGCTTAATTACTTAATACTTAAGGGAATTACTTATTTTATAGTTATCCTTTTATCACTTGTTTGTTTAAAAACATTTCCCATAAACACAGGATGTATCATATTGATATAAAGCAAGAACGTTTGGCTAATAATCAGACCCACAGATTTGATATTTATTTAATTAGGTTTCACAAAATTTGCCTACCAGTAGTAATTAGTTGTTTAAAATTCCCAATAGCATTAAGTGAAATATTGTTTGAACTATTTTTAGAATATCTTTTTTTAAAAAAACAATAAGCAAATTTTAATAAACATCCTACCAACTGGCTTTTGTTCACTTAAAGAAAATATCCTGCCTATGTTACTTAAATAGGAAATGTAGACCTTAATTATGAAGAAATTAATTTAAAGCACCTAGCTAGTTTATAAAATGAATAATATAATCCACACTGCTTACTCAACTTTAACCTAAATATATTGGCAGCTGAGATCCTTGCTTTGGAAATAGGACTATTTTTACTATATAATATCATTTTTAGATTAAATCATATTAAAAACTATTATGTATAGAGACTGGTGATTCTGGAGCATAGCTATTCAAAATTCCAGTGACAACCATGCAGTTTTGAAACATCCTGATTGTAAACCGAGCGACACTTAATTCAAATATTCTGAATATACTAGAGTATGCATTAGTTCCAAACTGAATTACATGAAATATGATTCACATAATAATTCCTTATTAAACTGGAGTTTCTGAACTTGAGAAAGGATGACTCAAAGTCAAAGGAAGGTACAAGGTCAGGTCCCATTTTGAGAACCATAAGACCAAGCCAGACAATCAGAGAAGGGCCCAGGTAAAAAGGTATGCAATTTTGGAATGATACATGGTCAATTTCTTCTACTGCCTCTGGCCTTTCTATTTTTGTATTAGACTAAAATGCAAAGAGGCAACAATGGGTGGACATATCCACACATAACCCTTTACGTGATGAGATGCACAGTGTACTCTGAAGGTTGAAGAGCCTAAACTGTGATACAGTGTGCCTACCTTCCTGGCGCAAAGAAATCAAAAGTACGTTGTAATGTTATGAGGTTTATCAGTAAGAAATCAGTTGAGGAATACCTGGGGAACATCATTCCCAATCCAGAAGCAATGAATTATTTGAGGAATTTAGGTGGTTACTCTTAAAAACGAGGCAACATTATTATAGGTGGAAGATAAGAAAGAAAACTCCACTTAACTCCCAGGCTTGGAATCATTGCTATGATCTCACTACCCTAACTTCTTCCCAATGGTTCCTTTAGGAGGTTTTGACTATAGAGTAATGGACGCAAATTGTATCATGAGGCCAAACGTTTATGAACTATGGACATGGGAGAAAGAACTGGGTTGCTTTTGGAATCCTCTGAGTGGGTCCAGGAGGATAAATGAAACATTCCTTTTTGTGACAGCACTGATAACAGCCTGACAGCAGGGACGAAGCAATGATTAAGAAGCTGCAGACGGCTGGAAGATCAGCCAAATGGACTTGGCTGTGATCAGCTCAGACACGGATCGAAAGGGTGTCGGCATTACTTAATCATAATTTCTTGAGTGTGGGACTCAACAGATTTGAGTAGGAGATATATCCTTACGTTGATATTTTTATTGTTTCCGGGAAAGCCTTATTACAAAAACAGATTGAGGAAGCATTGTTTCCAAGGTCAGCTAAATTCTGTTTTTCAAAATAATCAGACTTTATCCTATCAAGACTAAAGCACAGTTTAGGATTTCATAAGCTATGGTCTTTGAAAGTCCTGGAGGGTAAAGACTTACCTGGGATGTGTATATGGGGGAGAAAGAGGGAGTCTCTATAAGACAATCTACAATCTGTCTGGCATGTACTTAGGAAAGTGACATGTTACTGCTGGTAAAGCAAATTTATTTCAGTTGAATCATTGTTTAACGTAAGCAAGATCTTTTTTGTTCTATGTCTGATTTTGTTGAGCATTTCTTCTGTGGTGTAGAAAAATGTTTGTATATAACACTTCAATTACATAGCCTACAGTGAGTCTATTTTGCATGTTCTGAAGAAAATAGTTTGTGGTTAGTAAGTTTGGGGTTCAGATTCTCCCTCTGATATTTAAGCATTGCGTGGTTTGGGGTAAATTGATTAACTTAAAATCTGCTTTCTGACTTTTAATGGATGATAAAGCCTTATGCTATGTCGACTACATTTGCCAAGATGACTATATTTCATGGGATCTAAGCATCCTACTTTTTCACATTTTTAGTACTCTGAAATAAAAATTTTTCTTTCAGCTGTGGCATCCTAAAACCCATGTCAACTCTGATTGAAGTATATTTCCTTATGGATAGAATTGTTTTGTTCCTGTAGTCACTTGAGGATCACCTACCTAGGGTCACTTAAAATGTATGGATAATATTGGCAGGATCAGTGTTGAGTGCCATCTTGGGTTTTTTTGGGGGGGAGGGAATTTTTTTCTATTTTTGCTTTTTTTCCAAGGGTAAGAATTAATTAAATTAATTAATTGTTTATAACTATTTTTTCTGGTTTGTAGATTGTTTTTTGATATCTTAGCTTCATTAGATTCCTATTCTTAGATAGCACTTTATAAAATTGCGTATATAAACACAATTATGTATTTCAATTGTATGTAGTAGACATATATTTAAAGTAATAAATATTTATAAATTTTAATAGAAATGTGTCTTTAGAAATTTAATAAAATATGCGTTGGTTAAGCAGATAAATAGGAAGGAACTATTTCATAGAATCAATCCCTTTCTTCCTTCCATGCCTTTATTCAGAAATACTATTGAGCACTTACCACATTCTGGGCTTGAGCTAGGCACCAAGGTGCTATAATTTTGTTCTTCTACAATTGTTCACAATTTACTGAGGAAAATACTTTGGCGAGAACTAGGCTGTGCCCAGACTCACAGAAACCATGAGTTAAGAACCACATAGCTTAGGCCATTTATTTTGTTACAATTTGTCATTCAGCAATAGAAAAGTAATAAAACATGCATGTTGTTGTTTAAAGGAGAAAGGATTTGGGAACAAAATTAGTCTCTAGTAATGAAGGCTGGAATCTAAGGACAAAGTCAAGATTTTGGATCAAAGTCAAAATGCTGAGTAGGCTAAGAGGTCTGCAGGCTGTGTCAAGGGTCTAGCAGTGGAATTGTGGTCTATAAGAAGTTAATGATTCTGAAAAATGTAATAGGTTGGAGAAAAAATTAGCAGTCTGGGTCATGTTTTATCTAAAATTTTCACAACTCATTGTAGTATTATTAGAGAGAAGATTTAAAGGGTAAACCAAGGCTGGTTTGTGAAGGATTCAGAACCTATTAGGAAGAAAGACATTTGAACTTGTGTCGTTAGGCTATGAGGAGGTATCAAATACATACGCAGAAATTGAAATAACCAGATCATGGTTTTAGAAATGGTGACATTTCCAAAATGAACTATAGGTGCAAGGTTGTGTGATGCAGAGGTGGGATGACTGGAGAAAAACTGTCAAGATTATGGAATAGTTGGACTAAGAAATTTTCACATAATGCATGTGGTTTTATCCCTGTGTACTTTCATTCATACCATTCCCTCTATTTAGGATACTCTTCATTCTCTCATATGTAAATTACTATTATCATTCAATCCCAAGGAAAATAATTGCTTCTTTATATATTTCTCCATGGAGCTTTCTACATAATATATAAAAATTTTCTTTCTTTTTTATTTTGTGTGTGTTTGTTTCCTCATTCATAGGGTCATAGAAAAGCTATTCCACTTATTAGAAAGACATTACATGGGTGCTTTTAATTACAGACTCAGAAACTAATTCACAAATTAGTTTAATCCTGGTTGAAGAATATTGTCAACAAGATAGAAAATTGGGTTATTAAGGCATCTGAAAAAAATGGCATGATTCTGAATCCTAAATATTTTAGCTTCATTGTTTCACAAAAAACTGTACAAAATAAATGTCAATACAGTAAGTAGAATTTTTCTATTCATTGAAGTTTGGCATACTAAAATTTCACACACAATTTAATAGAACTAAATAAAATTTATTAATGAATAAATTGTCACTTCATTTCAATATTAAGGTTCTTGTGTCACATCATTTTCATTATTCATAGTTCCTTTCCTTTGTTCTGACATATAAGTTTTTACATTAAGAAGTTCAGTGTTTGGGTCATTTAAAAATATTTACTCTATATTAAAACTTAAGTATTAAGTTAACAACAAATACTTAAGTATTTGTTGATGTGGCTCGATGATATTTGGCTTGTCAAGTATATTAAATTTAATTCTAGTCTAATTCAAAATTGTTTATTATTTGCTTCTATTTTCTTAATAATGGGGGAGGGCAGAAATATCAGTGAAGATTTTGTTGGTATTTTAATGTTTTTATGATAAAGAAAGGGCAATTATTTTTTATATTATCAATTTTTACATTTTTTTACTTTTTTTTTTTGAAATACAAAGTAAAATCTAGAGATGATTTGTCCCAGGACATAGAACTGATTTGTCCCAGGACATAGAATTGGGAAAAGATGAAATTAAAATTAGAGTTCAACACAATTGACCCCCTAGACCTTTCCCATTAATACCAGGCTGCCTCCCACCGTCAGATTCTGCACGCCATTCTAAAGATCAAAATAACAGAAATCCCAACTACAGCCATCTTCCCAGACAAATGCTATTACTCGGTCAACAATATGGCAACATTTTAAAATAAAAATGGTTCAGAAATTATATCTAGACTCTCAGGTCAATGAACAAATGTGAAGTTACTGCATAGAATGATTAAATTATTATTCTATGGTACAATGAGCACAGACAGTAATTGAGTGATTTTTTTAGTGATACTGTATATCATCTTAGCTTTTATGAAATGGAAACGAAGATAAATAACTCTGTCATTGTTCTCAGAAGGATATATGATGTGAGAAAAGAACATGGTACCGCCCCGTAATTCAACCCCATAGCTGCCTTAACCCTGTCACAAAACACAGAACAAGTGGGTAAGACGGGTAAGAAGGGAGCCTTTGGGAACATTCTGCTTTCTTTGACTTTCTTCTACAGAAAACAACGCGACCCTAGTCAAATGTTGGAAGAAAACAACTGATGGAGGACAAATGCTTGCTTTTCAGGGTACGCTAAAACCCACATCTGTTACCACACCAATTTGCTATATCTGCACATCAAAACACAATATTTATGATTAGAAACTTATATCCTTAATGTGGGAAATGTTAGAATCAATAGTGTAGTAGTTAATACTATTTTTTTGTGTGTGTGTTTCATGATATGCATGTCCCATTGCAGTGTAACTATGTGGCTGTCCCATTAAGATATCTAGCTATTTCTCCATCTTTTGATTGCAAGCTTGATCATGTGACTTGCTTGAACCATTGAGACAATAGCAAATGTAACCAATCTGAAGTCTTGAAAAGGGCTGATGTATTAATATTTGACAATGTTTGCTGCTGGAACCCTTCTACAACCAAGCAAACAAGCCCAAGTCAGCCTCCTAGAGAGAGGGAGGCTATGTAGATAGATGGTCCAGCTACTGCAGCTATCCTAGTCATCCAAGATGCTACAAACTCCCCAGTCACATCTTTGCACACCAAATGGCAGACTAAGTACATTCAAAAGTACTTGACTCAACTAATCCACAGAATGATGAGAAGTGACAAATGCTTATTGCTTTACATCACTGTTTTGAGGTAGATTGTGAAGTAGCAAAAGTTTATCAATCGACAAATCTATTCACAGGATTTATCACTAATTTGGGATTTTAAAAATTAAATATTTGAGTGCATTGCTAATATCTATATTTAATATCAATACTGAAAATATGTCAAAAACTAAAAGAAGGATATTTTTATTACAGTTTTTTCCCTCTTTGTGTTTATAATTCACAGTTGTCCTATTCACACATGTGCAGGTTTTGAGTTATCTGTTGATGCTTCCTTCTTTCTTGTACACTAATTGTGAGGATAGCATAAGTTTATGTAGGCAGGGCTAAGAACGATGCTAGGTTGTCAACTGGATGACAGGGTATCTAGAAAGCTGTAAAACATTATTTCTGCTTGCGTCTGTGAGGGTGTTTTCCAGATGAGATTGGTGTGTGTGTGAGTCAGTAGATTGAAAACTAAATTGTCTTTACCCAATGTGCACCATCCTGCTGACTAAGGCCCAGATAGGACACAAAGAGGATGAAAGGCAGAGGTGAATTCTCCACCCCCCCCACCCCCACTTGAAGTTAGGGAACCCTTCTCCTGCCCTTGGAAATCAGAAGTCCAGGTTCTACAACCTTTGATTCCAGAACTTGAACCAGAGGCCACTAGATGCTCAGCCTTTGGCCTCAGTCTGACAGTTATATCATCAGCTTCTCTCCTTTTGAGATGTTAGGACATGGACTGAAGTGTGTGACCAGCTTCCCTGATTCCCCAGCTCGCAGACAGCCCATGAAATTTCTGCCTCCATAATCATAGGGACCAATTCCTTTAAAAATCTCATTTCACCTTGCTATTTATATTCTATTGATTCTCTTTCTTTGAAGAAACCTGTTTAATATAGACAGATGAGAAAAGAGCTAGATGATGGACCAACCAAGAGGGGAGAGAAATGGAAGAAAGCTATAAAGCTGCTTGATGACATAGAGTAAAAATTTATCAGTTATCTGATAAATATCTGTATTTTTGATCTTTAAGTCTTCTATGATGAGATTCTCAAATTTCCTGGCCTTATTCTCCATGGTACTTGTGATGCTTTGAGCTACAGTCCATCTGCGGTACTCTTTGTCACCTGTATACACTGTGTGCAGCTGGTGCCACATTCACGCCATGACTCTGCTGCATGAAAGGTGCCCCTCATACCCAATCATTTCTCTGTGGTTTCAGGTGTGATGCATTATCAGTGTAGATAAATTGTTATCTAACTACAAATCATTTAAAAATTTTGCCTATGTCTCTCCATCTTCATTCACTTTACTTCCATTTTCTTCAGGTTGTCCATGCTTCTTGTTTTGAAAACTGCTAAAATACACAATATAGAGTAGTGTTTTCTTCAGTCTCCTTCTGCAAATACAATATTTATGTAATATGTCTTGCTCAAATAAATCTATAAACCCCTTTTATTGCCTAATAAAATAAAATCCTAATCTGTATTTTTGATCTTTAAGTCTTCTATGATGAGATTCTCAAATTTCCTGGCCTTATTCTCCATGGTACTTGTGATGCTTTGAGCTACAGTCCATCTGCAGTACTCTTTGTCACCTGTATACACTGTGTGCAGCTGGTGCCACATTCACGCCATGACTCTGCTGCATGAAAGGTGCCCCTCATACCCAATCATTTCTCTGTGGTTTCAGGTGTGATGCATTATCAGTGTAGACAATTTCACTCCCAGAGCCTCTAGGCTTCCTTGAATAAACGTCATTATATTTGAACAGCTTATAATGATATAGCAGTTATCATTTCTTGCCCTACATTATGTTTATTATAAGTATTCTTATAAGAACATGCTTACATACATATTCTAACCTTTTCTAAGTTTCATGCTTTTTAAGGCTAACATTTGAGTGCTATCTATGTTTATGTTTCTATCTACTTCATATCCCACATCACCTAGAAGAGCACCTGGGATACAGTTTGACTCTGTAAAGTGATTCTTGCAATGAATATACATGAAATAAGCATGTGAAAAAGAATGAAATAGGCATGTGAAAAATTAATTAACATAGTTGTTAGGAAATTCCTAAGTAGCCTCCCAACAGAAGTGATATCCACTTAATTAAAAAACAAAAACAAACCATGATTCCAACTGTCTTCCTGTGGCAACCATGTCCCCCATGAGCACTACCTATAAGACCAGTCAGGAAATTCTATGATTAGATGAGATTAAACTCAGTGGCTTAATGTAAAAAAGTTAATTTCTTGTTTACTCAAAGTCCTCTACTAAGTGGCTCTCCAAGGTAGTTGTCATTCATGCCATGGCCCAGTAATTCAATCTTTAGCCATTCTCAGCCCCACAGGAGAAGAAAAGAAGGGAAAAGATGTGCAGAGACTTCTCATGACCCCACAACTCATTGTGAGTAATCATTTGTTATTCGCCACTCATTGTGAGTAATTTTTCATTACTTACAACTGGTTGTGAGTAATTAATTATTCACTGTTCACACCTCATCGTAAGTAATTATTCATTATCTCACAACTCATTGTGAATAATTATTCACTATTCACAGCTCATTGTAATTATTCATTACCTCCCAGCTCACTGCTCAGAAGTAGGCGAACGGTGCCACCTAGCCAGCACGACGGGGATTGCAGTCTCCCACATGCCCAGAAAGGCAAAGGGGACCAGAGAAGACCAGCGTTACTTCACTAAAAGACATCACCAGCCACTGAGTTGGACAAATTAGGAACCTCGATATTTTCATCTGTTTTACCACTCATCATCCACCAAACTATCACTCAGTTTTGTTATACTTTTAACTTGTAACCATTTCTCTGTTTCTCTTCATTTCCATTAACATCAATCAGGTAGACGATAAAATAGATTTTGAACTGGTCTAGTGAGATAGTCTCCTGAATGACTACCCCAGTTATTACAAGGCTACACAACAAAACACCCCAGAATTTAGCACAACGACAATTTTATGCTTTTTGTCATGTTCGCAAATTCAATGAGCCAAGAATTCAGATAGGGCCTTGGTGGGAAAGGTGTTTCTCTGCTCTAGTGGCATTTGTCTAGCCCTACAGCTTGGAAGACTCAGTGGTGGGGAAGGACGGACGACTCAAGGCACTAGGAGTGATTTGAATGGTTGCAGGCTGAAAGAATGTGGGTGGGATTATTCATGTTCAAGGGGGATTTTTTACTCACATGAGCAGGAATAACTTGAAGTCAGGGCTCAGGTGACATCCTCAACTAGAACGACTCCATGAGATGCTTGGGCTCCAAAAGGAAAGTCTGGAAAGCAAACAGTTCAAGAGATGAAGACAGAAGCTTTAAGGCTTCTCTTGCCCCAGTTTAGAAGGCATGTAGCATCAATTATGCCTCACGCTGTCATAAATTAGGCACTAAGGCCCGTCTAAACTCAAGGCAGGGGGAGTAGTAGGCTTTATCTCTTGATGGAGGGAGTGACAAGCTCACATTACAGGGGAATTAGGAATGCACAGACACTGTTCAGGTCACTTTTTTTCAATCAGATATTCATTCAAGTACCGTTGCCTGAGGGGCCACATTATTAATCTCTTTAAGTCCCATGTTGACTCTCTGCCTAGAGTTTCTCAGAGTTCTGGTGTTAATTTTTTTTATAATTAATGCTTCAATATCTGTTTTCATTTATAAACTTAAAGCTCATCATAAGCAGAAACTAAGACCCCTCACTCCTCTGCCCCCAGAAGTCTGTATCGATTTGGCTAAGGCAGGGAACCACAGGAGAGCCACACAGACACAGGAAGGCTCCTGCTGACAGTCCCTGCAGGCTTGTCTCTTCACAAGTTGCCCCTTTGTGGTCCCCATAGCTAGCTTCTTGGATTTACTTAGAAACTCTGCCTTATTCCCCTGCCATGAATCTCCAGGCAAAGGAGTTAGTGGCTTTTCCACCACCCTTCCATAGAAAATTTTACATTTGTTTAAGGTCTATTTTCTGTAATAAATTACATCTTTCCGTAATACTTCGCAGTGGCTGTTTCTCGCCTGGAACAATACTTTAGAACTTTGCATAGTCCGTGATGAAGTTCTTAAAAAATATTTTTTCAATAAATAAACAAGGATTAAAGGATTGATTTTGATTTCTTCAAATAGAGAAAAAAATATTAGTTTCAATCAAAAATGATCAATGGATGCTAGAAGTGGGGGATAAAATTTGAGAAGTAAAAGGGGTAATTACACAGTCATAATGGATGCTGCAAAAAATACTCATTACATAGTAAAAAAGAGAAAGTTGGTCAGACATAAAGCCCACTTTAATTTAAAGAGATTAAGGTAGGAATCCAACCTCCCATCACTAGTAGGACAAGTAGTCATCATGTGTCCCAAATATAATACACAAAGAAGAAAACAACATTCCTCATAGGGTTATTTCTGCTGAATATGCGTATCTAAATATAACTACCAGGAGAAATTAGCAGACTCTTCAAATTGATGCACCTTCTTCAAAAGTGCCACAGTCCTGAAAGGTGAAAAGAGACCAGTATATTCTGTATTGAAAGATAATAAAAGATTTGTCAGCTAAATGAAATGTGCAATTGTGAACAGGGTCTCTTTTTGGTAAAGTACCTAACAGGAACAATTGGTGAAATCTAAACAGAGTCTGAAGATTTGATGGTAATTCTATGTCAATGTTAATTTTGTAGTTTTGAAGTTTGACATGCTGTGTATAGAAATATGCTTTCTTTCCCTCCCTTTGTACAAATGTTAATATATTTTGAGTGATAGAGTGTCAGTTTGTCACCTTACTCAGAAACAGCTCCAAAAAAATTAAAAAAACAAAAAAAAAATAAAATTTAAAAAGCGGCGATGAAGCAGTATAGAGCAAATATGGCAAAAGCTTAACATTTGGGGAATGTCATTGAAAGATAATGAGACATGCTTTTTGTACAGTTATTAAACCTATAATCTAATTTGGGGATTATTAGAAATAAAATGTTTAAAATAAAATAAAAGTGCTAATGAATAACATCGCTTTATTTTTTCTGAGCAAAGTTTGTTGTTAAAATTATGTGCTGCATTTGAAATACAAGATAAGATATTATTATGATTTCTCTGCAAGTATGGAATAATCTTGAAATGTCTATAAAGGATTAACCCTCTGATCTTTATCCTCTCTGAAATGGAAAGTCTGAACACACCGCAAGGGAGGCACTGTTTTGTTATCTCACCCCGTCCAGGATTGTTCTGACGGAACCTAAGTCTTCCCATCTCCCAAGTCTCTCATTCTCTGAAATGCCAGATATATTATACTCAGCCATGAGGTGATTTTCCTGACATGTGAGGAGCGAGATTGAATATCTTTATCTTAGACTGAATCCTCTCTCTCTTCTCTCCGGCCAAGGTGATGAGGTTTTCTACCTGAGCTTACTCGGGTCTTCTTTCCATCTACAGAAGAATGAAGAAGCAAAACTGAGGAACCCAAATAAATCTCATAATTTATTAACGTCATATCGATGCACTTAGTGAAATGGTTTATTTTGTATTTGGGGGGAGAGATGGGGCAAGCAGAGATTGTTTTGCGCTAATAGAGTAGTAAGGAATTGCAGACAATTTATCCTTATTTTTCTGAAATTAAAATAAAATAATATGAGATTTATTATAATGAAATAATAACCTCTCTGTGGTTTGCAGAAGATGACATCCTTACTTCTAGGGTCATTCTGTGTCACCTCCTTCTTGAGAACTGCCTGTTGTGAATTTGCTTCTGCAAAATACCTCCACAGGGTTCTCTACTATCTGAGTGTCACTTCTTGTCTATAAACAAGATGATTTTATGTCTATATCCTGTATTATGAAACGTATTTCTGTCTGCTATACATCAGCAGGTTGTATCTGAATCATATCCATTCATTTACTCTCCATTCAGCAAACATTTATTTTATCGTGCAATGAACTAGGCTCAGAAGATAATGAAATGAGTAAAGTCTTAAGTCCTCAGATAGCAAATGCTTTCTGAAGCAGCCCTCTCTCAGTACGAATGCACACACTTACTTCCTGAGGAGGGGTGGAAATTCCCCATCTCTGGCTTACTTAGATTAGGATTGAAGATTTTACCCAAGCTCAACACTGAGATTCTTTTTTAATAAATTTAGAATTTGGATGTAAAGGATAAAATTCCATCTAGCATTTTGCTTAAATGTAACTGATATGTTCTGGAGAGGTATGAGGAAGACATTTTCTCCCATGTGTGTAAAGGAGAAAGCATTGGATTATCATGCAGAAGAATGAAGTAAACTTTCAAAGACAGCATAGCACAGGGAGGCACACAGAAAGAGCGATCAAACCTCAAAGAATAAATATTTTGCTTTCTGGTGGCTCTTCATTTTCTATTTTTGGATTTCTGTGAAGCCCACATGCATATCCCTGGGTTCTAAAACAACCCTTTTATTCTTCAAATCAATTTCCCCTCTTTTTTTGTCTTAAGTAACCAAAAGCAGTCTATGAACTAATACCTACAAAGATGTATAATTGAACCCTGAACAATGCAGGGGATAGCGTACTGACTCCCCACAGTTGAAAACCCAGGAATAACTTACAACTCCCCCCAAACTTAACTACTCATAGCCTACGCTTGACAGAAGCCTTAATGATAACATAAATAATCTGTTAATACATATTTTGTATGGTTTATAGACTGTATTCTTACAATGCAGTAGAGAAAAGAAAATGTTTTAAAGAAAACCATAAGAAAGAAAATATATTTACCATTCATTAAGTGGAAGTAATGACACTAGACTAGGCTAGATGTCAGGCTAATTTTTTTTCACACATAATTCCTGGCTGATGGATAATTTATTATGTTTTTGGAAATTGTATCCCACAGAGTGAATCAGCAACCCAGATTTCATCTATCCTGTTGCTCTGCCATCCACTAGGGTGATTTTTCCATATTTTAACTTACCAGAAAGGAAAAGAGAAAGTGCAGATGGAGTAGCTTCCTTTTAAGGATGTGATCCAGAAAATTCTCACAGAACTTCTGTTTATGCCCCATTGGACAGAGGCAAAGCACAAGGCCACAGCTCACCTCAAAATAGGGCTGACAACTCTATCTTAGTGGCTACATGATAAATATTTGGGAGTTTTATATGGAAGACAGGAACAATGGATGTTGGGAAAAATGAGCAATTTCTGCTAAAATGGTGCTATTAGAACATAATGGTAGAACTGTTCCATTCATTCACTCAGAATTATAAGAGACGGTCTTGGAGAGAAAATGAGTCTTGCTTGAATCTTCAGTGATAAACAGAATATTATAAGGTCAAGAAGTAAAAGGATCATTATAGCAAGAGGAGATACCAAAAAATAAAAAGCAGAAGGGGAGCATTACTCTAAGAATTTCTTGTGGCTAGAAGGTTTATTATGTAAGATGAGGGAATAAGGATTGCACTGACTCTGAAAATAAAGACTGAACTGTGAATTTTTTTTTTATTCCCTGTCAAATAATTTTTTAAATGTTATTTCAGCAAAAAACTACTGAATTTTTTTTTTTTTTAGCAGAATGTTGATCTAAACTTCTATTTGTTTTTTAGAAAGAATACTGGTAGCTTGTGAAGGTAAGCATAAGACTGCGTATACACTGAGATCAGGACATGGAGATAAATAGTATGTACAACATTTTTACAAGAACTCAGTAAACACAACATTTAGCAAAATGTTCTAACCTTTTCTGTTGTCAATGTATTGTTTAAATTAATGATTCTCTCAAGGAAAGATTTTTTTCCCCTGCATTCTTCATTCCTAGGCCTATATTCTCTATCCAACAATCTAAATGTTCTTCCCATCAAAACTGTCTATATTTACTCCGAGTATTGCTAAGAAGAATTCAGAAAAAAATAATGTAGTAGTCTATAACATATTAGAAAATTATCCATTTTTGGTGGCGCCTGTGGCTCAGTCGGTAAGGCGCCAGCCCCATATACCGAGGGTGGCGGGTTCAAACCCAGGCCCGGCCAAACTGCAACCAAAAAATAGCCGGGCGTTGTGGCGGGCACCTGTAGTCCCAGCTACTCAGGAGGCTGAGGCAAGAGAATGGCTTGGGCCCAGGAGTTGGAGGTTGCTGTGAGCTGTGTGAGGCCACAGCACTCTACCGAGGGCCGTAAAGTGAGACTCTGTCTCTACAAAAAAAAAAAAAGAAAATTATCCATTTATTTAATAAACCAGTACAATTTTCTTCCTCTCCCAGGTTTTGAACAAAGCTTGAAAATCACTAGGCAAACACTGTACTGTCCAGCTGCCTCACTACAAACATAACTTCCTAAATGAACCGAATGACAACTGACACTGGAAACACTGGAAAACACTCAGTTTTCCTTCTTTGTCATTAATCTTTACATTCATCTAATAATTCTATCCTTCGAGCATACCCTTTCTTTCAGTCATATTTCTTGGACTAGGATTATAGGTGTGAACAAGATAGACAAAATCCCTTTGCTATGGAATTTCCAACAGTTCTTCCCTGAATCCACAGTCTTTCCAAGATTTTGGATACTCGTGGTTAACCAAGGTCCAAAAATATTAAATGGAAGATTCTAGAAAGAAACCATTTATAAGTTGTAAATGATGCACCATTTTGAATAGCATGGTGACATCTCATGCCATCCTACTCCACCCTGTCTAGGCTCCCAGCGTGTTAGGAGTGGTAACCGTCACTTCGTAGCCATCAGTTTGTGCAGTATGGCAGTGCTCATGTTCAAGGAACTCTTGTTTTACTTAATAATGGCCCCCAAATGCACGAGTACTGATGTTGTCATACTGTTATTTTAGTATTACCTATTTTGTTAATCTATAGCATATATAAGATTCCATGCTACTTGAGATTTCAGGCATTTACAGGGGATCTTGGAATGTATGCCACAAGATGAAGGAGGAGCCTACTGTACTTTTTTAATCCCTTACTTTTATTGTAGTATAGTATGAAAATTTTTATTTTGAGGGGCGTAATGAACATATTTGTGCCCCAGGAGTAATTAAGAATCTTATAAAAGATACTAAACAAATAATTGCATCACAGAAATTATTCTTTAGTAGTATTTTTATATGTACTTTGTATACCTGCACACACATACAAATTTGCATACAGGAAACTTTTTGAGTGTCAAGGATTGTACTGAGAAGTCCGATGACTTCTGAGGCTATAATCATAAGCAAGATATTGTTCCAACCCTTAGGACACTTCAATATTGGTTCCAACAATACTGGAGGAATAATATCTTTCAAAAATAAAAGTATGTTTATTTCATGTAGCAGAAATATGTATTTAATTATTTAACATATGCCCCAACTTCTCCCAATTTAGACGACAAAGTGAGTAAATGAATGCTTTTCAGTGATCACTGATTCATTCATATATTACTTCATTCCTTCATATATTGTATCATTCTTTTAACAATTAATCACATAGAGGAATTCCATTCCAGGCCCTGAAATACCCCAGTTAATAGGCCCAGAACAAAAACAAAGCAAACTCTGCCTTCATACAGCTTACATTTTAGTGGACATCTTCTCAAAGGCTTTATTTCTGAGAACTTTGTCATCTTATCTGTAAGTGTTTATGGGGTTCTTGTGAGTTTTACTTTGTTCCTATGTATGACACTATCAGATTTAATAGTTTTTCCTTCAATATTTATATCATACTCATTCTTTTCCTTCTTAGCTACTGTAATAATCTTTTTAATTAGCAAGTCACCTTATGTCAGTCTTCTGGCCAAAACTCTAGTTAGACTACCATTTTATTCAGAGAAAAAGCCAGAATTCAGATGACAGTGCCTAGGGAACTGTGTGATCTAATTTCCCTGTACTTCTCAGATGTCACCTCCTAATTCCCCCTTGTCCACTTCGTTCTGCCACACTAGTCTCCTTGTTTTCATTTTAGAGGGATGTGATGACATCATGCTCTCCCAGGCCTGGCCTTAAGAAGCAGGCCAGGCAAGGGATGGGTCTTCCTGGCGAATGAGACTGCTCATGTCCTTCTGCTCACAGGCTCCTGGCTGCTCCTCCCACCCGCCTGCTGTGGGATCAGCCTGCTCTCGCTGCCCCCACATCTGCCTTTTAGCATGGGTGTGGTCATGCTAGTGAGCACCCCTCACCCACCATTGTGATGGTTGCTTTGGGGCAGGGCTTCAATCAAAAAACAAACAAAAAATGTTCATTTTGAGCCTTTGAGTTTAATCTTTTCTGTTTCGAGAACTCACAAGGCCCAGATAACTATGTGGCCATTTTTCTCACTTTTTGAAAACTTTAACTTAAATGTTACTATATCAACGTGGTGTCCTTAAGTCACTGTCTCCAAAACTGAAAATCTTCTCTACTTCCCATTTCACTAGCCATAATTTACATTCTGTTTTTTCAATTGTACATTACTATAATCCTTCCATTTTTTTATTATCTATCTCTTCCTATTAGGTTTTAAGCTTCATAGGGTAGACTTTTTGTCTCTTTTTTCATACAAGCATTTATTTCCTATTTCTCTTTAACAATTTACTGTAATTACCGCAATGTAAGTGACTTATACAGCATTTATTGTTTCACAGTTCTGTACGAGATCTGAAAATTATGTTTGTGAACTTGCCTCCATGTGCTTACATTGGCAGCACTGTTCAAACAGGTAAAGTAAGTTTTGATAATCTTGGTAATCTCAGAGCCGTGTTCAGGTCAACATGTAGCAGTGTCTTGCTGGGTAACATTCATCATTGTTGTATGTTTTTGTGTGCTGCTGTAAGAACACTGAAGCTTGAATTTGAGCAATAAACAAACATTACACTTCTTGTTAAATGGGGCAAGAGTGAAGGTGAAATCAGGGACATGGTAGTCCAGTTTTTTTTCTTCATGGCATAATGCCATGAAAAAAATGGCAGTGTGAAAATGGTGTAAATGATTTTCTGAGGGAAAAGAGTTACTCCTGAAGAGAAGTTAGGGCCAGTAGTAATGAGCAGAACTGACCAAAGCATTACAAAAAACTCATCAAATGTGCATCAAAATCATCAGCTGACTGTGAGAAGCATAGCAGACCAAGTAAACATCAAGAGAAGAACAGTAAAATCTTCACTCAATGTATTGGCATGAGAAAAGGATGGCTCTTGCATTACAAAAATGGACTAGCTCACATGTTACTGTCTGCAAAGGTGTTTTCAGCCAGCAAACAAATAAGACCCTCTCTGCTTACCTGATCTGCACCCAATGACTTCTTTTCTTTACCAAAAATAAAGGAAGGTACTTTGATGACATTAAGGACATCAAGGGTAATATGACAACACCTCTGATGGCCATTCCAGAAAAAGAGTTCCAAAATTGTTTGAAGGATGGACTAGGCTTCACTAAGCCATTGGTACATGGCTTCCCAAAGGGAGAACTTCGAAGGTTACAGTAGTGATATTCAGCAATGAGGTATGTAATACCTTTTCTAGGATGAGTTCACAAACTTAATTGTGAAACCTGGTAGTTCAGAAGTCTGAGTGGATTTGACTGGCAACACTTGGGTCTAACAAAACCAAAATCAAGATGTCAGCCAGTTAAGCTCTTATCTGGAAGTTTTTTGGGGAAAATTATCTTCCAAATGCATTCAGATTGTTGGCATATTCAGTTATTTGCAGTCATAGGACTGAGGTCCATTTCCTTGTGAGCTGTCAGCAGAGGTCACTCTCAGCCTCTGGAAACTGCCCACATTTTTTGCCATGTGACCAACTCAATCTTTGAACCAGCAAAGGTATGCAAAATTCTTCTCATGCTTAGAGTCCTTCTGGCTTCTGCTACTGCTCCCAGCTGGGTAAAACTCTATTTTGGCTCTCATGTAATTAGATTAGGCACACGCATATAATCTGCCTTTTACCTTATAAAGTAATGTGGTCAAGAGAGGTGATCCTAGGGATAGGATTTCCCTGAACTCAAAAGGAGAGGGGATTATATAAGGTCATTAAAGGCTACCTTCAAACTCTGCCCCTACAATACTTAGAAGTTCTAAGAAGGGTTCTTAAAGCATTTATTGAATGAATACAAAAGGAATGAATTAATTAATTAATTAATGTCTATTGCTATAGTATCACATGCCTATCTAGAAAATGTCATAAGAATAAAACCCTGTCTACTGAGCACAACAGGCAATAATGACTTAACTAGGGGTGGCACATGTGCACAGGGTTCTGCCTGGAAGAGATTATACAGTGGGACATCTTCCCTTGACCCTCAAATCTCATGAACATGTCCAGCATCTCTTTACTTCCGTCCTACCACACTAGATCATCCCTGGGAGAAACTAGGAAGGAACCCATTCAAGAGGACCCACCATCTCCTCATCTCATCATCTCCCCTTCAGCTCTTCTTCCTCTCTTTAATATAGAACATTCCATCAAGCTAGACCATGCCTTTGTTATTTGTTTTACTCCCAGTCTTTTGCCAAATCCATTAGTCCTTTCCCTTATCTTCCAAATATATATCTTCAAATCCCCAAAGTCAGAAAGATATCAGTTTATAGAATAAGGGAATGAGTAAAGAGTAAAGAATGGGCAAAGAAGGTACCAAGGAGTTTTGAGGATAAGAGAGGAAAAATAATTAGTTAATATTTCTAACATAGTATTTCCAAATTACATTTTTAAACTCTTGTTTTATTATAATTACAGGCGTGTGTTACTTAATAACAAAATACATTCTGAGAAATGTGCCCTTAGCCAATTTTGCCATTGTGAAAACATCATAGTGTACTTAAACATACCTAGAAATTATAGCCTATGGCATACCTGGGCTGTTTGTTAAAGCCTATTGCTTGTATGCTACAGACCTGTACAGAATGTCAGTGAATAAGTAAATGTCACACAATGGTAAGCATTTATGTGTCCAAACATACAAAAGGTACAGTAAAAATATAGCCTCATAATGTTATGGAACCACCATGGTATATGTTGTTCGTCATTAACTGAAAGAGTATATGTGATTACATGCCTATCTTTTTTCTTATACTGTAAGATACTTGAGGGCAGAAATCCCTCAATTTATCCCTTTATTTCTATTTCTTGCCACCATTCAAAGCTATTGTCCAATAATTGCTTGCTGAATAAATGAAAAATGAATGCATACATTAAAAACACAGAATATATATACATTTATTATTCAATATAATGAAAAAGTATGAAGCCCAATAAAAGATACCCACATTTCAAGTATCTAGGCAAATAGAAATATTCAGAAGGGAATTTCAGATTATTTTACCACACCACAGAATAGAATGCTGAAAGAAATGTTGATGATAAATGTTATCTTTTCAACTAATGTAGTTTTGGATATAACCAAAACATTTAAGCACTGTTTTACCATACATTTTCATGTGCCAATTACCAATATGAATCAGATTATTAAATGCAAACATTCTTTCTTGGATATCAAGTGCATGTACAATACACTCCAAAAATCATAAATCCACCTCGGTCCCTTTTTGATATCTGCTAGAGGATGTTCACATTAAGATAAATGGTTTGTCATATTTGGAGAACTATTTAGTTTCACTTTTAGGGAACCATCTGTGCTCTGATGAATGGTTCTGTGGATAAGAGTGGGCATGTTGATTTAGCTCTTTTTAAAATAAATGCCATAGCTAATTATTATTATTATTATTTGAGAATGCATTTCTTAACCCCTCCAACTTCCATGGTCTCTTTTGAAGATAATTATGTAATAATGGTTCATGTCTGCATGTAGGTTTCTCTTAGGATGCAAAAACATTCACCATACATTTTAGGAAAAATAACTTGATATGTTGTAATACCCACGTTCTTGATTGAATAATGCCCTTCCCTATGTGGGAAATTAACTCTCTCAGTGAACACATATGTTGAAGCTCACAAACACTGAACACTCAGGGAGAAGACAGAGCCAGCTCATTTAGCTTTGAAGCAACCTTACTCATCATGGAGTTGGGGGATACCACAGCATTATCACCTTCCACATGTGTTTGGCTACTGTTACTTGCCATCATCAGGAAGAGAAAAACAATACAAATAATAAAATTAAAAAACACATGATTAGTATGTAATGGTTCTTCTGATCAAGTGAATTGATGGGTTCAACATAATGTAGGGTTTAAACATGTATTCAAATCATTCAAATAATAGCAATAGTTGTACAATCCAAAGCACAATCATTGAGCATTTTCATCATGATTTACATTAGAACTGATCAAGGAACCAACTTATAGTTTAACACATATAAAACATTCATATATTACCATGTTCACATCTGTGAAATGAATAAATACATATATACTTTTAGCACACAGATCTGCATTTTCCCAAACTCTGTTTTCTAGTAAGGTCCAAGGATTACAGGGACTCTCCCTGAGATTGAACAAGAAGGCTGAGAAGAGTTGGTCTTATGGAGACCCATCCTCTATTCAAGCCAAACTATTCTTCGTTTTTCAGAATATTATTTTTGAATGTTTATATTTGTAAAATCAGCCCCACAGATAAAGTAGCAGAAAACCAGTGTCCTAGATAAAGCTACCTCTCTGACATTTTTCTGCTTTAAAACTATAACAGCAGAAAATATTTTTTTTAAGAAATAAAACATTTATCTTGGTTAGCAGAGGCTAAGTGAAGGCTGACAACTAATTCTTACTTATTTAAATGGTGAGACAGAAGAAATAACCAGTCTATTGCTTCATATCTTTTTGCCTGATGTTTACTATCTTTTACTATGCATTAATCATGAGCCCTCTGCAAATATATGAAAAATTATATAACTTTTAAAACCATGATGAATACCCTCTGTTATTGGAATTTGGGCTACTATACCAGACAGCTTGGTAAAGTATTCTAGGATGGTCTTTCTATGTTGCTAACATTTCCCAAATTGCCATGAACACTGATCTTCACATTGTACTGACCTATGTTATCCATTAGGGTTTTCTGTACTAAGCCAGAGAAAAGTATCTATTTCACTACAGGACAAGGGAATTTACCAGTTGTGAGGGAATTCACAGAGTCAAAGTAGGTGTTGAAGAATCAGATTTTATAAAGGAAGAACAACTTCCTGAATCTGAACGGTTACAACCATCAAAATCTCTCCAGCTCATTTGTAAACTCCTGCTTTTATTTCCTATTACACTGGAGTAAGTGTCCTGTTTCCATCAAACATCTAACACTCCATTTACACTCTAAAGTTATCATCTTATACCTTCTCCATGAATGAATTTGGACAATTTTATATCTGGGTCACTATGAGAGTTTTGAGACAGACCATTTTATGGTCCATTATTTCATTCTAAGAAACACAGTTGACAGCATCCTTTTGATTCACTGGTGGAAGTTCCAGCTTGCTCACTTTATCAGCGTTGCTGGGAGTGCTTCATTAGTTTCCGTCCACTCAGATTTTATGTTCCTTGATTTTTGGATATGTCAACACTTTCATAATGACCCATGTACTCTCCCAGGTATTCCTCCTAATTTCTACCTTTCTATTCACTCTCTTCAGCGTGTAATCATGCTTTAGAATATCCATCTTATACAAAGAGGTGTTTTCTCATTGTTATACCTTTGCATCAACCTTTCTTAAACGCAGTGGTTAACTATTGCTGCTTCCGCTTCCTCACATGACAGTCTCTCCTTAATCCACCCATTGTTTCAGGATTCAGCTCAGTAGACTACTTCTGTCAAAAACACTAATAGTCCCCATCTTTGTTAAATCTCATGGTCACATCTCTGATGCTGCCTTCCTTGGCTTCTGAGCAGCATTTAACCTAGTTGATCATGTCCTCTTTCTAGAAACACATTTTCTCTTACCTGCCATGAGAAATGTTTCCTATTTTCATTCTGACTGACAGGCTACTCCCTCTCAAGCTCATGTGCAGGGTTGTCCTCTTCTGCTTGACTTCTCAGAGTTAAAGGGGCTCCCGAGCTTTGTGCCCATCACTTCTTCATTATGGGAATGGTCTCCATGTACAAGCACATGCACTTCTAGCTCATCAGTTACTACATAAGTCACTGAATCCCATATTTCCCTCTGCAGCACTGATTTCTCCTCAGAGCTCAAGATGCTTAGATGCCATTGTCCACTTGGCATCTTCACATTAATGATTAATGACTAATAATCCCCTAAAACTTACCACATGAAAAACAGAAGGCTTAAACCACCTTGTTCCCACCCCAATCTTTCTTCAGTCTTTTTTCCACCTCAATAAACCACATCACATTATAGCTGGTTGGCTAACCCAAAAGTCTTTTTCCATCAGGGTATAATTAAATTGCATGTGAACTTGATGGCAAACCTGAATATCTAATTCATCAGCATCTTCCTATTGACTCTACAACTTATATAAAATTCATCTGCTTTTTCTTTTTCCTCTACCTTAGTAGAGGTAGAAAAAGGCCAAACCATCTCTCCCACATGGACTATTACAATAGCTTCCTAAACAGTTTTCCATTTTTTTCTCTTAGCAAATCCTTTCTCTTCACAATAGAACAAAAAAGGATATTTTAGAAATATTATTTGAATGCCACTCACTTGTTTAAAATCCTTCGGTGATCTCTCATCTTATTTTAAATAAACAAATATTTTTCTTTTTCTTTGGTCAATAACCCTCCTATGTCTTTGACTTTATTTCATACTGGCTTATCACTCACCAGCTCATCTTTAGAATTAATCAACTTGATAGTGTTTCTTTATCCCTTGAAGATTCTTCTCCATCATTTTTACACACCTCCTTCTCTGGATGATTCATTTAAATTAATATTTTTATATAGCCATCAGCCATAACAAGTCCAGAGTTTTAGTGGCTTACACAAAAAGAGAAGTGTATTCTCCATGCACTTCATGTTTCAATTTCACTGTGCGTGTGGGTATGTGCGTTAGGAGACACTGTGGGGCTCCAAGCATTTAGATGCTTCTTTAATTCAGTGGCTCCAATGTACCATGGAACCTGGAGATCTCCCCTTAACATCTCTGCTTCTGACCTCTATCACCTTTAGAAAAGACAGAGTCTGTGGAGAATTGCACAGGAGCCTTTATGGGCTGGGACTGAGATGACTTTTCATCACTTATTCCCTATATTCCATTGGCTAGAATTCAGTCACTTAGTCAAACTAAACACCAGACAGTCTGGACTTTGTGGTTTCCCAGGATGAAGAGGAGAAGACAAATATTGTTGATCACTCATAGTCTTTGGCCTATCACCTAACCAAATAGTTACCCACTAACATTTATCACATTATGCAATTTTAATTATGTGCAAAGCAAATTTTCCTATTTTATGTTTAATAGTTGACTAAGTTTACTTTTATTCATGCATTAATTAATTAATATCTCTGTTGTTTCCGTAAGAAGAATGTGAGCTTCATAAAGACAGGGTTCTTTTCTGATTTTTGTTTGTTTGTTGTTTTTGCTACATTCTTAATTCCTAGATCCAATTCATGCCTGGTGGATTTAAATCTTTTAAAACTTGTATCTCCTTAAAATATATTGGCTATCTAAAATAGCAAAATGAAGGAAAATATAAGAATTTTAATAAAAAATAAAATAAATATCTGTATGGCGTTTTTCAATGTAAAGAATACTGAACCCTTGTTTTACATACATAATAACATACTTTGTTTTACTTAGTAAAGATTAATACTTAATTTTCTACCTTCTATAATTTCAGGATTTTATCATCAATTGTTCAGTAGTCATTTTCTTTTGACTTCTACATGCTGACATTCTTTCACTTCTTGGGAAAAAAAAGTAGATGGAACCTATTGTCTGTTTCTTTCTTCAAATTCAACCCCTTTTCTTCTGATAAGCATAACCCAGATTTTGTCTGGGGACCTATTTTTCCATCACATGGATGCATATTTCAAAGAACAAATGGAAAATAAAAAAATTTTGGCCAAAAAATTAAGGAAAATAAATTAGGAAAGTAAAATACATGGTCCCTCAAATTCTAGTAGCCCAACGGGAAAGGTGCCATGATAAGGACTAATTACTCTAGTGGACAGCATTATAATACAGAAAGATCCCAGTCCTAAAATCATCTCCATATTTTAGGAAGTGAGCATCAGGAAACATTTCTATAGTTGTATGACAATGGAAGTTTCCTGTGTTTAAATATGACCTTATTAAAAATAGAACACCCTCAAAATTTAGCCTCTGGTATGAGCCTGTTCTTCCAATTATCTCAATTAGAATTGCTCAGTCAGCTTCAAGCTTAGTTCTTGCTAAGTTACTGTGGGTGGGTGAAGGAACCAAGTCTCAGGGTTATTGTATTTGTCTTTCTTAAGATACAGTGTTCACAGATTTGTCAGATTAAGTTCTACTGTTCTGATCTTATGCCATATACAAAGCAAGATGCTCTAAATTTATAAAAAATATTTACTAAGTAGTTAATAATCAGCAGTCATTAGTAATCTTTCTGGAATTTTAAAAGGACTGTGTTAATAATCACCAATGTAATCTTTCTGGAATTTTAAAAGAACTGTGTTTTCATTCTAGTAATGGGTATGCATATAAGCTTTGAGTTGTGATGGTCTGTGTTTTCCTTAATTTCTTGCAACAACCTTTAAAACAAGGTGATAGAATAAAGCTATTTTTGCAACTTCTGTTAACTGTTTCCCCAAATTTCATATTCTTAGCAATAACTGTCTCTGTTTGGGTCCAGTATCAAATAAATAGGTTTATAAGTTAGTCTCATTCATTTTGTCAGACAAACATCATTTATTCTCCACCACCACCACCACCACCACCCCCATTCTTAAAAAGCTTATATTAAAGGCTATAGTAAACGTTGAGGCACTATTCACTTTCTTAAATATACAGTGATATGTAAAACATAATTTCTAACCTCAATGGGTTTCTAGTTTTGCTAGGAAGCCAAACAAGCTAAAGTTAAAGTCCTCAAAAGGTATAATAGAAGCGTGTACAGGTTATTAGGAAGCTCATTTAGTTTAGATTGAAGAGTCAAGTCACACTGTCTAGGAGAAGTAATGCTCGAGTTAAATTCTATACCTGATGAGAAGGAATTTACAGGGTGAAATCGAGAAGTGAATTACAGTCAGAGGGAGCAGCATGTGAGAAGGCAGTGATTTGTGAAATAACATAATAAATTCAGGTGTGGTGAATAGTTGAGTATGTCAGTAGGGAAAATTAAATTACATGTAAAGAAAGAGGTTAGCATAGTTAGCTCATAATGGGTCTTCTCTTCTATGTTAAGGAATTGAGATTTTTTTCTTCTATGCCTCAGAATTTGGGGTTTTCTAAACTAAACTTCTAGAATAATTCAAACATAGGATTTACATAATCACATTTAAATATTGTAACGATCACTATGGAGGATTGAAGGAGGAGAATAATGAACAAATGGAAACCAATTAAGATGTTTTATGGCTATGACGGTGCTCTAAGCTTATGGATTAAACCACTACCCTTAATTATAAGATAGTAGTAATACATAATTTCTAAAAACGTAAAAAGGACAAAACAATAATTAAAATAAAACAAATATCTCACTGGCTCAACTATAAGAACACCAGTGGCAATAACTAGTAATTGTCATATTGACAGGGCCATTCATTTTTCAGCACAATAAATGAAGAATGAACTACAACAAAACACATTTTCATATAAGTTTTCAGAACATCCAGATAAATGAAAGATCCTAAAAGGTTTAAAAAGGAAAAGATATAACAAAGCGTTAAGTGAGATGTCATCGCACTTACAAGTAGAAACCCTGGAAATTAAAGACAATGGAGTGGTGTTTTTAATGCTAAGGAAAAATAATTGTTAACTCAGAAGGTTCAGTGAAAAGAAAGGCAAATATGGATATAAAATTAAGATGTTTAAATCATTTGGTTTACCCTTTATGAGGATTCTGCTGGGGGACGTGTCCATAAAATGAAGAAATAAAGAAAAAAAGAAAACCCAGGGCCCAAGAAATAGGAGATAGAATATAGGAGATAAAAAATAAGAGAGAGAGTGCCTATGGAGGTAGAGAAAAACAGAATAAGAAGAGAGTCGGCTAATATGTTTAAGAGAACAACAACAACAAATCCAGGTTGGAAATAGTCCCTGGGGGGATATAGTCACGAAAAATATGAATATGATAAATAAAATAATATCTTTGATCATATAAGCTACATCTAATAAATGAGTGATAATTGGAGATAGATTTAACATACATTTAATTAGAGTTCCAGACCTATAGAATGGAGCAACTGGAAGGAAAGGAATATCTAAAGTGATTGTGACCTATGTAAAAAGTTACTAAGCATCATTACTTACCAGGGAAATACAAATCAAAATTAACCATAAAACCATAATGAAATCCTACCTGGCACATGTGAAGATTGTCCCATTATTTAAAAAAAAAAGAAAAGAAAGAAAGAAAAGAAAGTAACAATTATGTGTAGGGATGTGGAGATAGTAGAATTCTTGCACACTGTGGATAGGGATGCAAAATGGTGCAGCTGCCATGGAAACTAGTATGAAGGTTCCTTAAAAACTTGGAGAGAGAACAGTCATATAATCCAGCAGTCCCACAATTTAAAGAATTGAAATAAGAATCTTGAAGAAATACTGGCACTTCTCTGCTCATTGAAGCACTGTTCATAGGAGCCAAGATGTGAAAAGCCTAACAGGCCATTGATACATGAACGGATAAAGAAAATGTGATGGAGAAATACAATGGAACACTATTCAGCCTTTATAAAGATAAAAATTTCATAATATGCAACAACAGAATGAACCCTGGAAGGTATTATGCTAAATAAAATAAGCAAGCCAGAGAAAGACAAATACTGCATGATTCTACTTATAAAGAATACCTAAAATAGTCAAATTCATAGAATCAGAATAGAATGACAGTGCAAAAAAAAAAAAGATCAGAAGTTCATATCAATAGATGTAGAAAAAGCATTCGATGAAATCCAGTACCCTTTCATGATAAAAAAAAAAAAATCAGCAAACTACGCATAGAAGGAACATACCTCAAAATTATAAAAGCCACATATGATAAACCTACAGCCAACATCATACTGAATAGGAAAAAGTTGAAAGTATTCTACCTAAGAACTTTAACATGATGCCATCTGTATTCCAAGTCCTAGCCAGAGCAATTAGGCAAGAGAAAAAATAAAAGACATCCAAATTGAGATAAAGGAGGTCAAACCATCCCTATTTGCCAATGATATGATCTTATATCTAGAAAACTCTAAAAAAAAAAAAAAAGCTAAAATACCATTGGAAGTAAAAAAATAAATTTAGCAAAGTCCAAGGTTATAAAATTAATGAACCCAAATCAGTAGTATTTCTTTGTACTAATAACAGTCAAGCTGAGAGTAAAAACAAGTGTGTAATACCATTTACAATAGCTACAATGAAAATAAAATACTTAAGAATATACTTAACCAAGGAGGTAAAGGAGCTCTGCAAGGAGAACCACAGAACACTGATGAAAGAAACTGTAGATGACAGAAACTAATGGAGAAATATCCAGTACTCATGGTTTGGTAGAATCGACATCATTAAGATGTGGATACTGCCCAACATGATTTATAAATTCAGTGAAATTCTCACCAAAATAGAAACATCGTATTTTGCAAACCTAGACAAAGTAATGCTAAGTTTCAAAAAAGAGCCCAAACAGCTAAAGTAATTTTAAGCAAAAAAGAAGAAAATTGGGGACATCATATTTTCTTAACTCAAATTATATGAATAGACAATAGTAACCAAAACAGCATGGTACCAGAATAATAATAGAGAACTCACAAATAAAACATATAGCTACCACCAACTTGTCTTCAACAAAGCAGACAAAAGCATCACTGGGGAGAAGATACCCTACTCAATAAATGTGCTGAGAAAATTGGATAGCTTTGTGCAGAGAAATGAGGCAGGGCCCATATCTCTTGCTATGTGCAAAAATTAACCCAAGTTGGATCAAAGATTTAAATGTAAGTAATGAAACCATAAAAATTCTAGATAAAAGTTTAGGAAAAACTCCTCTAGACATAGAAAAATTTAGGCTTAAACCTAAAAGGGCAAGTATAGCAGCAAAAAAAATAAATGGGACTGGGCGGTGCCTGTGGCTCCAAGGAGTAGGGCGCCAGCCCATTATACCGGAGGTGGCGGGTTCAAACCCGGCCCCAGCTAATTTCATTTCAGGGTGGGCAAGGCACTTGAAAAGAAACTTCTCTGAAGGAGACAGGTGCACCACTTACAGACATATGAAAAAATGCTCATCATCCTTAATCATCAGAGAAATGCGAATTTAAACTACTTTGAGATATCATCTAACTCCAGTAAGATTAGCCCACATCACAAAATCCCCAAACCAGAGATGTTGGCATGGATGTGGAGAAAAGGAAACATTTCTACACGCTGGTGGAAATGCAAATTAGTACATTCCTTTTGGGAAGATGTTTGGAGAACATTAGGTATCTAAAAATAGACTTGCCATTTGATCCTACAATTTCTGTACTAGGTATATATCCAGAAGACCAAAAATCACATTATAACAAAGATATTTGTACCAGAATGTTTATTGCAGCCCAGTTCATAATTGCTAAGTCATGGAAGAAGCCCAAGTGCCCATCAACCTACAAATGGACTAGTAAATTGTGGTACATGTATACCATGGATTATTATGCAGCCTTAAAGAAAGATAGAGACTTTACCTCTTTCATGTTTACATGGATGGAGCTGGAACATATTCTTCTTAGCAAAGTATCTCCAGAATGGAAGAAAAAGTATCTAATATACTCAGCCCTACTATATGAAACCAATGTATAGCTTTCATATGAAAGCTATAACCCAATTATAGCCCAAGAATATGGGGAAAAGGGAGAGAGGGGGAGGGAAAGAGGAGGATGGGTGGAAGGAGAGAATTGGTGGGACCACACCTACGGTGCATCTTCTAAGGATACATGTGAAATTTACTAAATGTAGAAGAATATAAATGTTTTAACACAATAACTAAGAAAATGCTATGAAGACTATGTTAACCAGTTTGATGAAAATATTTCAAATTATATATAAAACCAGCACATTGTACCCCATTTTATTAATGTACACAGTTATGATTTAATAAAAATAAATAAATAAATAGGATAATAATAATAACAAAAATAAATAAATAGGACTTAAACCGAATGGCTTCTGTACAGCTAAAGAGACAACAACCAAAGCAAATAGATAACCTATACAATGGGAAAGGATATTTGCATATTTGAATCAGACAAAAGCTTTATAACTAGGATCTACAGAGAACTCAAATTAATTGACATGAAAAAAGCCAACAATCCCATATATCAATGGACAAGAAAGATGAATAGAACATTCTCTAAAGAAGACAGACTAATGCCTAACAAACATGTGAAAAAAATTCTCATTGTCCCCAATTATTAGAGAAATGCAAATCTAACCCCAGTGAGAATGACCCACATCACAATATCTCAAAATTGCAGATGCTGGCGTGGATGTGGAGAGAAGGGAACACTTTTACACTGCTGGTGGGACTGCAAACTAATATAACCTTTTTGGAAGGAAGCTTGGAAAATTCTCAAAGAACTCAAACTAGACCCCTCATTTGATCCTGCAATCCCATTTCTGGGCATCTACCCAGAAGGGAAATAAAAAAATCCTTTTACCATAAGGACATTTACACTAGACTATTTATTCAGCTCAATTTTACAATTGCCAAAATGTGAAAACAGTTTAAACACCCACCAACCCAGGAATGGATTAACAAGCTGTGATATGTATACCATGGAACACTATTTAGCCATTAAAAAAAAAAAGGAGACTTTACATCTTTGTTTTAACCTGGATGGAAGTGGAACACATTATTCCCAGTAAAGCATCACAAGAATGGAGAAGCAAGAATCCTATGTACTCAATTCTGATATGAGGACAATTAATGACTTAGTACATGGTGGGGGTTGGAGGAAGGGGAGATTAGAAAGAGAGAAAAGGAGGGAGGGAGTGGGGGTTCACAGTGTGTGACACACCTTTTGGGGGGTGGGACACAATTATAAGAGGGTCCTTATCTAACAAATGCAATCAATATAACCTGGTTTCATTGTACCCTCAATGAATCCCCCAAAATAAATAAATAAAGCTTAAAAAGCTTATGTACAGCAGAAAAAATAATCAGCAAGGTAAACAGGCAACCTATAGTATGAGAGAAAATATTCACAATCTCTATATTTGACAAAGGACTAATATCCAGTGTCTACAAGTACTCTAATCAGCAAGAAAATAAAAAAAATAAAAATAAATGTGCAAAAGCAATGAACAGAATTTTTTCCAAAGACCATGACTAACAAATGATATGGAAAAATGTTTAACATCACTAACCAGCAGGGAAATGGAAATTAAAACCACAGTGAAATAATACCTTACTCATGTCAAAATGGTTGGTATTAAAAGCCTGAAAACAACAAATGCTGGCATGGATGCAGAGAAAAAGTAGGACTTATATATCGTTAGTGGGACCTCCAATGACTACAACCCCCATGGAAAACAGTATGGAGATTTCTCCACTAGGTATCTACCTGGAGGAAAATGAATAAGTTTTTGCTTATTTTTTAAAGTTTATTGAAGCACAATTTGCAATCTGAAAGATAAGGAATCAACCAAAGTACCCATCAATTCACGAATGAATTAAGAAAATGTGTTATAGCATTATAAAGACCATGGAATATAACTCAGCCATAAAAAGGAATGAAAACTGTCTTTCATGGTAACTTGGATAGAACTGCAGTCCATTATCTAAGGTGAAGTGTCTTAGGAATGAAAAAATAAATACTACCTATTCTCACAAATAAGTAGAAGCTAAATAATGTCTACGCATGAACACAAAAGATGCAAAGAAGGTTGGAAACTAAGAAGGGGGCAGGACGGAAGCATGGCGAGGGATAAATACCTATCAGGGACAATGAACTCTATCCACGTGACGGCCACACTGAAAGCTCTGACATCAGAATTATGCAATGTATCCATGTAACAAAAACATGTGTACCTCTTTAATATTTTAATATAAAAAAATGCACCCTTGGATGTACTATAGGGAAACTCTTGAACTTTGAGGAAAAGGAAAATATCTTCAGAAGAACCATTTACTTACACCCAGATGTGAACAAAGACAAAGGAAGAGAACTTGCAGGTGACATTCTTAGTGACAATTGCTGAGCCCTAGACTGGGAGAACCGGTAGGAGGAAACAGCAAGAGACTCTCTGTCAGCTCACCTGCACTCAGACTTGGATTACTCACTTCCTTTTAACCGATTAGTTGTCCAGTGCCCTGCCAAGGACACTGAAGCGTGTTGGAACAATGTCTTGGAAAAGGGGTAAACCAGGCGGAAGGAGAAACTTGCCACACTTGTTCCTGGTTTCTTCTCGGTGCTTCTTTTGATTCTGTTTCCAGGGACTCAAGCACCTACTGTCTCCCCAAGGCTTCCTTGGAGTTTTAATAAATTATTCACCGTGATATTTTGGTATTTTGTTAGGAGGCAAAACTGACGCCAGCTTACCATCTTATTGGGAAACGCATTTGCCCTTTAATTTTAATTCTATACTGGTTCGTACATTTTTCTGACAAAGCCTAAATTTATTCAGTACCGTTATTCTCCTTCCAGGCTCTGAATTAAGCAGATCTCTGAAGATCCTCTCTGTCTTCTCTCTTCTCTTTACTAAAGACAAGAAAATTTGCCTAAAGGGTGCCCCCCAAATGAACAATGAATGTGGTCCTTGTAATAAAAATACAGTTGTTTCCTTGGGGTATAGGGATGCCTGCAATTAAAACATCAACTTATTGAGCCCCAATTGAAAAACTTTAAATTCTCAATCAGAAAGCAAAATGTCCCTCTGCAATTCTCCTACACCAATAATTGGGAAGGGTGGCAAAGGAAACCTTGTCCTGTACCCTCAGGTGGCCATCACTAAAAACATAGTTCCAAAAGAATGAAAGAGGAAGTCACAAGAACAAACGTAAGACGTCTGATACGTACGAATATTAAGAAGAAACCCAACAAATGCTAAGCCTCACCTATATCATCAGTCAGATACTAAACCTTAGCTACATCAGTGAAATGAAACACTGCACTCATAACGTGAGGCTACATAACAGAAGCAGAGAAGGTAGTCAAACTTGAAAACTTCAAAGTCAAGAGACGATCTAATTACTTTCAGAAAAATATCAGGTAAACAGAATAATTTTGGCTGATAGAAAACATCTCGTGTAAATGAGAGGGGAGAGAAGAACAATCAGTCAGGGTCTTTAATTTCACAACTAAGAAAATCATAGTGCATAGTTAAATAAATAAAGATCACAGGCAAACAAGATCTGAGATACTTTATCATACCAGGACTGTTCTGGGAAAAAAAGAAAGGAACAGAAAATTATACTCTAGCCGATAAAAAAGCAATACGTAAATCAAGAAGAAAGAAAATTAGGAGCAGTGAGAGTGAATAGAGAACATAATGAGGCTTAATGTTTTCCACAAAAGCAGTGACAAACAAGACAAATTGTACTCAGGACAACTCAAAAGCAGAATTCCAGATGATGCCACTGTGGCCAGGGGGATGAGGGAAGATCAGAAGTAGATGTCTGCAGGCCAACGTTCTTTTCTTGTTCAGATGGAATACATACATAGGAAAACCCCCACAAAGTTAAAAAAAAAAAAAAAGAGCATACTTATGGCTCTTAATAAGTAAAGATAGCCCACAGCAGAGGAGAAGTAGTATATTGGGCTTTAAAAATCAAAAGAATAGTCTGTCTATTCAGAAAGAAAGACATAACAGGAGAAGAAAAAAATTCATTGCAAATAAACAAAATAAAATGAGATAAAAATAATTCCTGATGTACCTGAGTTACAGTAAATTTAAATACCTAAACATCTCAGAGAAAAGAAGGACAAATTCCATCATAAAAAATACTAACAACACATCATCAACATAGCCACATTTAAAACAGAAGGCCATAGAAATATTGAACATGAAAGTTTGATGAGCAATTTATGAATCAACATTTTTAAAAAGATCCTGGGGACAATTCTCTATCAATAGAATGACAATTTAAGTTACAAACCGCCGTAAGAAAAACTTAGCTATTATAAAGTAGTAAAAAAGATGAAAGAACAACAAAATACGGTGACTGTAAACATAGCTAAACTCAACAATATAAGCTCAAGATACATTAAACAACTAGAGAACCAAAAAGTATTTCAGAAATCAAAAAGGATACTGAATTTTCAACAGGTCCTTATAAAAATGTGATAAAATAAGTAGAAAAGTAGTAAAAGTACAGGAAATGGAATAAGATGAATTTGTTTAACCTGATAATGATGAGAACTATAAACCCATCCAACCTGACATAAAATTTTCTTTTGAGCAAACAAAATGAATTTCAAAAACCAAAAGTATACCATGTTAGCAAGGAAATCTAATACATTCCTGCAAATAATATCAAAATTATATTTCTCATTATAAGGTAATAAAATTAGAAAAAAATAATAAAGAATTCATATTCAAAATTTTGTATATATCTGGAAAAATTTTAAATATAATGATAACTATTGAAATAAAAATTATATAAAACACATCATTACACATCAGAGATTAATAACAGTGTTTATAGTTCAAAATTATAAAATAAAGAATATAGCAGTCCTATAAATTTTGTGTTTATTTAAAAACAAAAAAAGCTTTAAAATCATTAAGAAACATAGTCAACAATACAGATAAGTCAAAGAAAAAAGAAAAATCTTGAGGATAGTTACTTAGGACCAAGATGAATGAAAACAGAAAAGATAGGGCCAGAAATCAATGGAATAGAGAATAAAAATTAAAAACTGGGATGTCGAACTTAAACAAATGCTGATTGTTTATACAAACTATTAAGAAGAATATCTCACTAACTGGTAATAAATGGAAGAAGATTCAAATATACAATCAAAAATAAAATAGGATAAATTATTACAAACAATGCAAACATAAAATTTATAAAATAACATGACAAAGTAAAATATATGAAAAATAAAGATACCACTCTTTCGACAAATATATACATTGCAAATAAATGGAGAGAAGACATTGGCAAATGGAATGGACCAATAAAAATGAAGAAATGGACTTTGTGAACCTCCCACACCAGGCTATTGTGTCAGTTAAAACTGAAAAAAATTAAATCATACTTAGGTATTTTTGTGGGTAAAATGTGAGAAAATAAGTAGAAAAGTAGTAAAAGTATAGGAAATGGAATAAGATGAATTTGCTTAACTTTATAGTGATGAGAACTATAAACCCATCCAACCTGACATAAAATTTTCTTTTGAGCAAACAAAATGAATTTCAAAAACTAAATCATACTTAGGTATTTTTGTGGGACTGTTCTAGCATAAAAGCTCTCAAGAATAGCTTATGCTTCTTATGTTAATGTTTTTAAATAGTAAAAGGGAAAAAAATCAGGGTGAAGTTATACAACTCCATGTTTATTACATACTGTACAATACAAAAGAAACCAACAATTTTAAACAGAAGTCACCATTTTGCGGCCAAATCAATACATTATCTTGTATTTTCTATTCTCCCAACAGTTGTTCTTGCATCACGGTTCCTGTAGGAGCCACATGAACATGGTCTGGGAATGCAACTACCCTCATTGTCAGAGATGCAAACTGTCAGCCCCAGGCCGGGCTTAGCGAATCACAAACTCTATGGCTGGGGCCCATAGGCTGTTTCAACAAACTCCTGAAGATACTGAAACACTCAGAAGTGTGAAAAATATTTAAGTTGTGCAGCCTTGAAGCTGCTCAACATTTATTTCCTTGAGCACGTATAACTTTTAAAGCTTAGAGGCAAGGTTATTTTAAAATAACCAAACTATACAAATCCTTACAGAATCTAAATGAGGATATTTTTTTTTCTTTTTTTTTAGGGGGTGGAAGGTTCTTCCCCCAGATAAAAATCCTGTTAGCTCTGTAAAAGGAAAGTTTATGGTGGCTTCAACCCTGCTCCCTACTCATGTGACAGATTTGACTGCCCTGTAGCAAAAGACTTGGAAAACTTGGATCCAATTTTTTAATAAAATGTATTTAAAAGGAAATATCAGCTATATGATTCCTTCACAAGGCAATTCACTCATCAAAGAGGATTCATTTCAGATATGAAATAAATGTTCGACAAATCTATCCTCAGATTTGGATTTCCTCTCTAAAGTTTAATAATGATTTCTCTCTAAGACGCTAGTGTTATAAGTACTAGAAATTGCTCGTAATATTTAACATCTGGAACATATGCTGGAAGACAAGCAGCATCTTAAAGTAATTCATCAATCCCGATCTAAAAGGGCTTACTGTACCAACCATTTCATGGACTCAAAGTGAGTCTATTTCATCTTGATATTTAGTCAAAAACAGAGATAGGGACAAAATAACCAAAAATAGTGATGCAGGTATAAAAATGCTTTCTAATTAAATATTCTAATGCTATTATACAAAATAATTATTAGCATACTATATCAACTTTTATATTGGAGATAGTATGTAACACAAAATTATTCTATCCAAAACATGTAAGGAAAGCATTTTCAATCTTAGTGTTTTGAGAGACATATGAAAAATCAATATAATACTTGTCAACCTGCCCAAGATGTTAATCTCTCTAAAAAAAAAAAAAATGGTATTGTAGAAAAGCTTAGGATTTTATATATCGCTAAGCAGTGTTACATGCAATTTTAAAACAAGGATTTTTTTAATGAATAATGGAAATGGAGCATAGTTTGAAAATATAAATGCCGGATGAGTATGTCTTTACTCCTAATCTGTTGTACTGATTATAAAAACAGATACATTACTTTCCATTTAAGCAGCCAAAGCTTTCCTTTGCTTCTTCCTTTTCTGTCTTTGCCTGCCAAATTATTCCGGGACTTAACTCAATATTCAGGCTTAGTGACCAACATCCCATTTTGTCTATCTAACCTTCAAGACCAAAACTCTTTAGAAATCAGCAAGCAACAAGTAACTACCATTATTTCTTACTGCTTGTTAACAAAACATTTCAAAATTAGCGGAAGTTTGTAGGTTCTTTCATGCTATAGATTTGTTCAGGTCCTTCAGGGCTCATGTCTTACAAATGTTATGATAATGGAAAAGGCTGCTCTCTGTACTATCCATTCACAGAAACCAATAATGTCATTACCAAACAGCTGCTTTAACTATAGGAGAGAACTACAAATTGGCCTCAGGTATGAAGCCACTGAGACAAGGAGTTGCAAAACAAGACGAGATGCTGGGGAAAAACACTGTGGCAGCTGCACTGGTTGGAAGGTGCCTTAGGATATTAATAATAGGAAATGCTACAAAAAAAATCTTTTTTTAAATATCCTGGCAGTAGAAAAACTAACTCAGCTCTCAAGGAGCTATCTTCAGAATGAAAACACAGTGCAAAGAAATAAATACAGGTAATTTATGAGGCTATAAAATGCCCTTGTAATCTATTTGGGAATATAATTCATTAATGGAGTGGTTCTCAACCTGTGGGTTGCGACCCCTTTGTAACAATGAAAATCCATCGCAGCATTAGGAAGGTTGAGAACCACTGAATTAATGGCAGTTCTTGTTGGTTATTTCATTAAGTTTTTCTTAAACTCAAATTTAATCCACACGCCTTTAGCATTAAGGCCCATCACTCTGGGTGAGGATGAGTTGTACTAGTAAGGTTTTTGATACTGCTGAACATCATCATTATTGTTTGTACATCCTTTACTTGATGACATGGAGGAGATGGGGTAAGAGATAATATAAGGTGATGTGAATGTGAAACGTAAATGTGAAAATGTAAATACAGTAGCCCCCAGGCCTGGAAGAAGACCCCAGTTGATTGTACCAAACTAGATGGCTATCAGTCGGAACACTTCTGTTTATGTCTTCCACCCACAGAGTTCATGTCTTTTCCATTTTAACTAAGCTCTCATCATACACTGTGGCCATAACTTTTGCAGGCTGTGATGCCACAAATTTCTTTTTCTTTCTTTATAATTTCACAGATGGAAGGTTTGTTCTTACTGTAGATCTTAGCAACCTCAGCACACAATTTCTTGTCTTGCCTTTTTAATTGGAGAACTGTCACCTTTTCACTTAAAAGCAGCACTTGGTGCTTCTCTTTGGGGTCTCTGAATTGCTGGCACCTCTGCTCTTAGGCTTCAGGCTCGTTATTAAGTAGATAAGGGGGATTTGAACACAAGGGTTGGAAGCCTGGGCAGTGAATATGTAGGCTGACTGAAAAGGCTACTGTGTGACAAAGGGATGAGAGCAGAGATGGCGTGGGGACCCTGAACGGAGCTCCAGTTTGCAATGCTCCTCACAACGGACCACAATCTAAAACATGAATTGCTTATATCTGGAATTTTTCACTCAACATTTTTGTACTGCTCCTAAATGTGGAAAGCAAAACTGGAGATCAGGGCAATTGCTGAGTAACGCTGACTTCTCCTGGTTAAAACGTTTTAGGGCCCTGCCACTAAATCTAGAATAAAATGTATCATCTTGCCTGGTCTCTATCCATCTTCACAACTGGACTCTTCCATCACTCACTCCTTCAGCGTCGTGCTTTTCTGATTTTCCTATGAATTATAATGTTTCTGATAAATTGGCATAAAATACAGGCATTATATCTTAGTACAAATGTGTTAGCTGAAATAAGTAGATATTTTTCAGCGCTGACTTTTACAGGGTCTTTTTTCTTCATAACCTCATAAAAAATAAAGAAAAAATGCACTTGTTCTGAATAGTACTTATGATTACCATATGATCCAATCGTGGTTTTGTTTAAAAGTACATATCCAGATATAAGTAACAATATTAAAATTTGTTTCTGGGAGAGATTATTTCTTTTCTTATCTCCACTGATAAGTAATTTTACTATTGATTAATTATATTTTTTCTGATAAATTGGCACTAATTACAGGAATTATATATTAGTACAAATAAGTTAGGTGAAATAAGTGGGTATTTTTCAGTGCTGATGTTCACGTGGTATTTTTTTTTCTTCTAACCTCATAAAGAATAAAGAAAAAGTACACTTGTTCTGAATAGTACTTATTTTGGCAACCACAAATTGATATGTCAGTTTTAGCCTTTTTGTAGCCATATGACAAATAATATCACAGGGTGGCCTTAGGAAAAATTATTCTATCGAATTCCCAAGCAACTGAAGTAAAAGAACTATCCTCCAAAAGACAGATATAAATTGATTTCAACCTCTTTTATATCTAGTGGCATATTAGGTTTAATGAATAAGAGTTCATAGGAAGGAAATACACTAAGAATGAAAATGGGGTTTTAAAAAATCACATACATCAGAGTTTTAGAAAATCAAAGAATGATAGGTCTTAAATTAAAAACTTAATGTATCCAATGTTTTTATTAGATATTATAATAAAATGTCATATTTTAATAAGTGCAATATTAAAAATAAGGTACCAGCAACATAAATTTGTTTTGTAAAACTGTGCTCACAAAATGATTCCATATACACATGTTTTGCTGGGTTCCTAACCTGATAGACAGATTTGTAGCCCAGACATGTAGATTTCACTTTGGCAATGACAACGTGTCTCACATGTTCAATTAATGAATGAATGGATGATATTCATGCAGATCAGCTGGAGCAGCATGGAATAAGCAATAATAGAGTTGTGCAAATTTGTAGCATGACTTTCCTTGTATCATTCATTACTGAATGGCCATGCACAAAGCATGTGCCAGATAAGAACATTTAGGTCAACGGAGAGGAGTTTTCTAGCGTCACAACACAGGGCTATGTTCTATCAGTACAATCAACGTTTAATTAAAATGAAGACATTGGTGATGCCCTGTCCACGGGAAGAAGTGGCTATGAATTAAGTGAAAGACCTGAAAGTTTGAAAGAATTTGACAGGTCTGAAAAATGAACCAAACTTACCAACATTAAATCTTAAAATACATGTCCACTTCTGCGTAGGTTCTTGGTGTGGTTGTAATTGTGTAGCCTTCTTCGTAAAAGTGAAGTTTTCAAAGAAAAAACAAGAAAGGTCCTCAGTAGCACACCTAAGGCTCTCTAAATAGGAACCTAAATAGGAACAAAGATCCTTTCTCTGAATCATCTTAAGATAGAGGTTACCTCTAGAATTAACAAATTAACTTATGTAACATTAAGAAAAAAAATTGAAGTATAAGAATAACACATAATATTCAAGTCTCAATCTCCACCATAGGCAACTTCCCAGGAAAATACTTTGTCCTCACTATTTTGAATTTAACTCTGACCACAGGAAAGAGCCCTTTCGCTTTCTGCCCAGTGAGTGATGCATCCTGGAAGCCCTAATGCCCACACCACACCCAGAGGTGTAGCTCTCTCAAGGACTTATTTACTGTGGTACATTAACTGCTAAAGAAGGAACCTTCTGCCCGAGTGAAGGGATAGATACGTTGAAAGAAGTGAGTTTGCAGTAATATCTGTGATGTGATTTTGTCTCCTGCAAGGAGAGCAAATGGACGTGCACTTTGGAGTCACTAGAGGAGCTGGGGCCAGGCGCCAGGGGTGGCAGGAAGCTGTGAATTCTTGGTGATGTAGAGAGCAATGAATACAAGTTTGTAAAATCATAAAATAGATGAGTTTTCTCATGAAATCTATTGGTAAGGTCACTTCATGGTCATTTCAGTACTCCAATCATCTATTCTGATGGACACCTTCACCTAGTTACTAAAAGAATTTAACATGTAGTTCACACAACAACTCAGGAATTGCCCTGTCAAACTTCAATAAAAATATTCTTGTACTAGTTCATCAATGTGATTACTTAAATAAAATGTATTTCACTCTGGCCAAAGGACATCAAAAATGGAGCATATTTTGCTGGCCCAGAAAACCTGTAGACTGCTATCTAATGCTTTGAAAATCAAAACATTTTATTAAAGTAAAATTGGTATGCTAACAACTAATAAGTTAAGACAAAGCCTCTATGTTAAAAATAATAAGAATCTTTGAGACAAGAACATCAAATTGATTTAATCATGAATGCAATTGAACTTTCTCATGGATATATTTAGATCATTATTAGGTTTGAATTGATTTTTAAGTTGGAAATCATCAGTAAAAGATTCTTTTTAAGGTAACATGAAGGCATTTTAATCTGCGTTCAAAAGGAATATAGCAAAATGTATGCAGGGCAATATGGCACCAACTAAAAGTTTTTTTTCAAAACACAATATGTGTTTTTCACTGAAACTATCACTTCTTTCATTTAAGAAAGGAAACGGAATTTGTATTCTGTGAAGAAATCAGTCATTTGAAAAGGCATGTGCTCAATCTCAATCATTAGAACCGAATTTCTTGCAGCATAAATAGAAAAATAAGTATTTTCTCTTTAGAATGAGGGAGTTCTTGAACCAAATGGCTGTCCTTTGTCTTCTGTTCTGAGCCAGATAAAGACCAAGTAACACTGAATATTTGTTTTGTAATAAAGGCTAAGGGAGAATTTTATAATGCTTTGTGTTCTGTTAGTGCATTTGACTGCCTCCTTCCAGCCAAAATGTAAAATTTGCGGGGTTATGTATTTAAATGTTGTATATCCAGACCCAGGAAAAGAATCTGAATAGTAGGTGTTCAATAAACATTCACTTAATAAATCAAAGAAGGCACAAATGAGGACTATATTGAAAAACTATAGGGAGGAAATAAAGAAATAGGTATGAAATTATGAAAACTTTTTACAAAAGTAAAAGTAGTTAGATCTCGGAATTTCTAACCAGGATTTTGGAAGTCATCATTGTAAATCTTGAAGAAAATATTAATTATTTAGCCCAAAACGAGCAGGCTGAATACAGAAAGTATATTATGACGAACTATGTTATTTTTCTCAGGACCCAGCATTCTGAATTTTTTCACACATGACTTTCCGAACTAGTATCCTGCATTAACTATTGCTCCTGGCCTCATAACGAGCTTGGTGTAATTAAGTATTTTATTTCTGAAAGCATACAGTTTAAACCATTACCTGTGTGTAATGACTACCAAATATAAATCTCCATCTCTAACTTTTCAATGACTGTAGATCAAGATTATCAGCTCTTTAGTAAAGATAATCACATTCATGACTCCAGAAAAAAGGAAACGCATTAAGCTTCTCTTCTTTCCCTTCCACACAAGCCTATGGTCTCTTTTCTTTCTCTAAAAAATAGAATAGCACCAATAGATGATTTGCCCAAGCTAAAATCTTCTGAGGTGTATTTACTTCTCTTTCCTTAATCTATCGTGAGATGGTGGCCAAATCTAGGCCTTTCTCTCTGCGACTATTGCCGTGACTTTTATTCAAAATTTCTTCATTCATCAACGTGACAATTATAAAACATTCTTTGCAGAGCCCCTGTTCTCCAGTTCCTCTTTACCAAATAATTGTTCACATTGATTCTACAGTGATTTTTCTAAAACACAACTGTGATTGGTTCTATTGAAAACAAACAGGAACTTTTAAGTATTCTTCTTATGCTTCTGGGAAAATGTCTATTCTAACTTTTCCAGAAGCCATACGCTGCCATTTGTAACTTTAGACACCACAAATCCTTCTTGCTCCTGTGTCAGACAAGTCTCTTCTCTGAACAATGTTAAGCTTTAAACATAATAAATAACACATAAGTCCCCAAACACGTCATGCCCTTTTACTACGGGAAGCCAAGCTATGTTTTCCTTCTGTCTCTTGTGCTCATTTCCCCCATATTCATCTCTTATTCTACTTTTACTCATCCTCTAATTCTAAATGAAATGGCACTTTTCAGTAAACAAATAATCACTCATTGCTTTTCAAAGTACATGGTGCATAATTCTGTTATAGCCTTTATTATACTGTATCGACTATTTGTTGATGTGATTCTCTCCCTGAAGAACGTATATTCTTTTACTTACTGGAAGATCTTCTGATTCAGATCTGCATCTTCTGTTCCCAATGTCCTCTGATCCTAGGTACTCAATCAGTTTTTATAAATGGATGAATAAAATGATGTTGAGTACTGTGAACTGAAATATGTACCCCTAAAATCCATGTGTTAAAGCCCTAACCTCACCCGTCACACGACTGCATTTGGAAATAGGGCCTTTAGAAAGTAATTAAATAATTAATGAGGTGATAAGAGCGGAACACTAATCTGATAGGGCTGGTGACTGTATAAAAAGAGGGAGAAAGACCAGAGTTCTCTCAGTCACATCAGGGCCCCGAGAAAGGTGACCCTGTCACCAGGAACCATGTAGGATAGAACCTTGATCTTGGACTGCACAAACTCCAGAACTGTGATAAGTAAATCTCTGTTGTTTAAGCCATCCAATTCATGCTATTGTTATTGTAGCATCCACAATAAAAATAAAACAATGAGTTTGGAAAGGAAAAATAGGCCCTGGTATAGCACAGCAACCTAACACTGGAATTCATGCTGTTTGAGGCAAGCCAGTAATAGGTCTGTGTGTATCTTAGAAAATGGATCTGTGACATGAAAAACTATATATTTAAATACTTTTCTTGAGGCCTAAATAACCAGGTTTCATGCAGCCACAAACCTTGCAACCTTATACCTGGCATAGTATCTCAGTTTGATTAAGGCTGAATCATTTGATGATTGCACAAGTGACATGAGTGGTAACACTGAAGGGGTTATTGTTTGAAATTTGAAATAACGTGTCAAGAATTGGAGTCATGGTATGTTCTGTAAACAAAGACTGTGGCCAACATTTATACACATAAGTTTTTTGGGTAATTTTCTGAATTATTTTGTGAGAGTCTAATATCTCAGGATGCCTAAAACTAAGTACTTGGGAATATTATTATTAACAAAATATATCCAGATTGATAATTTTTGTAATACATATGAAATAGAGTCTTGCAAACTCATGTTTTAATAACCATCACTATCTAACAAGTGTTTGCAATGTTTTTAGTTTAATATTCATTGAAAGTGATTTTAGTTACACATAATAGCACAATAGCATAATGGTATGCTTGTTTCATAATTTTTAATAATTTTATTAGTCTGTGACCTTCAGGGTATTTTCAATTTTAATTACTTTGTAACTGAATATTTTAGTAGAAAAAAATTCTAGGAAGGCAAATAGTAGATTTCACGCTATAAACATGCTTTAATCTTTTGATATATGTCACCATGCTTCTTTTGGAAATAACGTACAAATCTTTTTGATGAACAAGCAGCATATGATGTATCCTTGATCCTAACATTCATTCGTGTAGCTCATGTAAATGTACTATTTTGATGGTTACAAGTAGTATTTGGGTGTTTCTACATGAGGAAGTTTTATTATTGATATTCTTCTTTTATTAAATGTCTAGTCATGTCATTAGTCCATATATTATATTGGTCTTTGTATAACAAGGTTATTATTATGTTCAAATATTTTCCCCAGTTTTGTTTTTTTTTTGGGGGGGGCGTTGTTGGACCATTTTGCACCCTTACTTTTTCAGGGTTTCTTGTTTTGAAGATTAAAGAATCAATAAATTTTCGATCACCTATTTTTTAGTATTCATAAAATGATTAGAAATATCTAGCCAAATTTTCCCCCTTAGTCATCAGAAAACAAAGAAAGAACAACCATATTTAAAGCAGCATAATAAATTTCTGGTGATTTTGTTAACACTCAATTCCAAGACACTAAAAAAGAAAACTACACTGATTCAGCCAACAAACTTTATTGGCTTCTAGTACAGCCCCTTGCTTCTTTTTTGAAATTTGTTTAGAGCTTTGTCTCTTTGAAAATAAATTTCGTTTGAAAAATGTCATGTACACATATAGAATGGCCAGAAAAACAAATACACAATACACTACATACAATTTCGGGTAAAATAATATACAAAGAATAGTTTTCAAATTAGGCAGAATTTTAAAATTCCAAATTGAAAAATGTAAAAAATATGTAAAAATTTCAAGAAAGTTATAAAACTCCCACCCTACTTTCAAAAGTTTTAAAATGTCTATAAAGACACTTAGAAATCATTTCAAGATTTGTGTTAGAATAATGCACATCCTAAATTCTAATATATGTTTTGTTTTTTTTTTTTTTTTTTGTAGAGACAGAGTCTCGCTGTACTGCCCTGGGGTAGAGTGCCGTGGTGTCACACGGCTCACAGCAACCTCTAACTCTTGGGCTTACACGATTGTCCTGCCTCAGCCTCCCGAGCAGCTGGGACTACAGGCGCCCGCCACAACGCCCGGCTATTTTTTGTTGCAGTTTGGCCGGGGCTGGGTTTGAACCCACCACCCTCGGCATATGGGGCCGGTGCCCTACTCCCTGAGCCACAGGCGCCACCCCTAATATATATTTTAATACTTGCAGAACTTATAAAATAAATAACAGGCACTTCATAAGCTGTTTGAAGATAAAACTTTTTTTCTTTTTCCAAAAATAGTGATACTTAATAAGGGCAGAGAGATGAGTAATCAAATATCCACCCAGCATCTTGGTAAGTGTCAAAGAGTAGTTTGGTTTTGGGTAATAACAAAGAATGGGGACGGTACGAATCAACTTCAGTTCTGCCTGGACAAACAAAGCAAGAAGACAAGAGAGGAGTGCTAAATAAAGCCCTCCTTCTCTATGTGGTAGATGAGCAAATTGTTGAAATACAAATAGGTTAGGATATGCAGGGTGTGGGTGAGGGTTGTTAGTCCAGGAGGAATAAAACTGTGTTCAAAATTGGGAAGCCTAAGGTGTGTTGTATTCCAGAAGGGCAGGCACTCAGAGAAACGGAAGTACAAGGCAAGTCGTAGGCCATGGCATAAAGGGTCTCAAAGAGCCCAAACAATTAAAATGTATATGAAAATATTCGAAGCCATCAGATAACATTGAAATAATTAAATTTATATTCAAGAAAATGAATGACAGAAAGGTGGATGGGTGAGGTGGAAGTGCGCAATCTCAAGATTCAGAGACTTTGTCTTGTAAAAACCCAGGCGGCGCTGCCAGGCACAGGGGCTCACGCCTGTAATCCTAGCACTCTGGGAGGCCAAGCTGGGTGGATTGCTTGAGTTCATGAGTTTGAGACCAGCCTGAGCAAAAGTGAGGCCCCTGTCTCTACTAAATAGAAAAACTGAAGCAAGAGGATCACTTGAGCCTAGGAGTTGGAGGTTGTTGTGAGCTATGAAGCTCTACCCAGGGCAACAGCTTGAGACTCTGTCTCAAAACAAACAAACAAATGAAAAAAAAAAAAAAACAAAAAAAACAAAAAAACAATGCAGGTGGCGATGATGAGGTTTTGAACCAATAGAATGGTGAGGGGACTTAGAGCAGCATGAAAACCCAGAAATATGTTAGAGGTAAAATAAATAGATCTTGGTAACATAAAGTACATGGAGAAGAGAGTTTAGAAAGGACCAGGATGCCTTTGGTCTTTGTTTTGTTTCTACCTTGCTGCATAGCTGCATGGCATTGCCATTCTCCAAAAACAATCTTTGGAAAAATTATGGAGGTGGCATAAATAATTAACAAAAATGAGCTATTTTGACTTATGTCTCATACAGTATAGTTTTGGTTGCTGTAGCTCTGCATTTTTTCCAATGTATCCTGGTTTTCAACAGAAAAGTAAAGATTTCAGTGTGGGTAAGTGTATATTTGGACTACTTTACTAGTACAGGACTTAAGTAATTCTTCTGCATGGACTGGGGCCTCTTTGGAGTTTTTCTACCAAAGTAGTTTTAGAGCAGCACAAAGCAAAATAAAATTGGAAAAATTTCCTAGGGCCTGATCGTGAACATGTGTAGTCTACTAAAGGCTTTATTATCCCATGTTTTGAGTATTCGGCAAGAACCTTAGAAAGAGTCATTCACTTCTGCTCTCTTCTCTAATAATTCTTAGAGGAAATGTCTGGCCTTTCACCCTCCCTTTGTCTCTGCCAGTCCAACAAGAGCGAGCTAAAACCCGGCACTGCTTTACATAGGATTGTTCTGCAAAATTCTTTCAGAATTCAGTGCTTCTCCACTACGCCTAGAGTATTTCTGGGCCTTCTCTGTCATGTTAGAGGTGAGACTGATTCTCATATTACAGGAATTCTGTGCATCTCTTCTGTTCTCTCGCCTCTCTTTCGCTTCTTCTTACTAGCTGAAGACTCACAGGGCTAGAACTGATGAATTTGTTTTTTACTGTTTTTAAAGACATATTGTTTTGGGAAGAGGACAGCAAAAAGAAGAGGACTGGTTTGCAGATTATTTTTGTATGTTAAAACAGAAATTTTTAGAAGCACTGGATATCATCAGTCTGGATTTTGAAAGAAACGCTGTCCAGAATTATCGATTCAGAGTTAATCTGCAAAGAGTTGATAGTTGACAGCACGGAAATGATAAGTACATTAAGTAGAAGGTAAGTACGTTAAAGTAGAACAATGGGAGAAGAGGAGAGGATGAAGAGTTTTTTGTGAAGATGAGAAAGACAGAGTGGTTTATGATTTAAAAATTAACAGGAAAAATATGAAAGAATGGTATGCCGGAAAGCAACCAAAGAAACACACACAGAAGAAAAATACACAATTTTAAGAAGGAAAGTAGAGAACATTGTCCCATAAATTAAAAGCTATAGCTGTGGTACTAAAATATGTAAGGATCGTGGGTTAATTTCTCAATCACCTATTTTCAAAAATTCTTTTCAATACATTTGGAGCTTAAAGCAAGATTAGTTCAGTAAAGTAAAAAAGACAAAGTGAAAAATGATTACAGAGAAAAAGCACCACGATGTTTCTTTTTTGTTCCCATGGTAGGGGTCCTCAAACTACGGCCCGGGGGGCCACATGAGGCGGTGTGATTGTATTTGTTCCCGTTTTGTTTTTTTACTTCAAAATAAGATATGTGCAGCGTGTATAGGAATTTGTTCATAGTTTTTTTTGTTTGTTTGTTTGTTTGTTTTGACTACAGTCTGAGGGACAGTGAATTGGCCCCTGTTTAAAAAGTTTGAAGACCCCTGGTCCGCTAACAGACTTCTCCAACCCATGGAGCTCACAATTGGCTCAGCCTGAGGACTGATGCAACCAACTTTCTCTACAATTATGATAATTTCTTTTATGTATCATCAGGACATTAACACTTACACATGAATAGAGTAGATTAATGACATTCCCATTTTATCAGCGTGTCATATGTTTATAAATACAGAACCTTCAACCATTCATCTTTATTCTCTGCCTTCTCGCTACAGTTAAGAAAAAAAAATGGATGGAATTTTAATACTGTAAAACCTCTGTAAACATTTTCCTACAGCAATCAAGGTGGATAGCCAGTAAATCAAATTTCTCTGCATTAGCTAAGAGTTTAAATGCTGATTTTGTGAAGGGCCTTTAAGGACATGTATCAGGTATGCATGAATGTGGTATAAAATTGATGTATTTTAAATAACCCTCTGCATTTTAAATAAAAAGAAAAATATAACTTCATATAAATGCTCCTATGAAACAAATATATTGTATTACAGACTTACAAATAATAACAGACTTTATGAGTTGCCATAAAATATTTATTGTATATATTTCTTATACTTCATAATAAAACGTTTATTCTGTTCAATACGTAAAATTCTCACAAATACGATTCAGCCTCCTTATGTAATTCCTAAATTTATCTTTTAAACATTTAATTAAAATCCCTTAAGTACCTTCATAAACTCTAATATTTTGGAGGTGCCTAAAATGATAACGTTAACTATGTTGTCTGACGTTATGTATATTCGTAGTTTAGTTTATTGAAGGCAGGTGATTTCATTCTGCACAAGGAAAATAAAGAAAAAAAATCATAGAATCAAGATGTCACAGCAGAGTTTATCTCTGTTAAACAATATTCTCTATAAACTTTGGTGAAGGGTGGTGCCTGTGGCTCAAGGAGTAGGGCGCAAGCCCCATATACCAGAGGTGGCGGGTTCAAACCTGACCCCAGGCAAAAAAAAAAAAAACTTTGGTGAAATAAATGATTTGTTTATTAAAATGTGTAATTTCTTATCAACTATAATGGCAACTCCAATATAACACATGCAAGTCGATCGAAAAGACATTATTAAAATTAATTCATAGTGCCCTACCTTTGTCCCTTCCTGTTCATTCAGGAACTGTGGCTGCAAGGCACAGGCCCATGGCTAGGCTAGGAAGTTTTGTTGTCTCTGTAACTGTATACAGTCCTATGTCAACTAAGGGCCATGCATTAGGGAAAAAGAAAAATTTCATGTCAGCTGCATTTGAGAATTAATTGTACTATTAATTTTTTTGAATTGCGCTCAGTGGCAATAAATTTACCAGATTGTTTTACATATGGTGAAATTAATAGCTGAACTCAAAATTTATATATATATATATATATATAAATTGATAATAAGTCTCACTTGTTACCCTTGGTAGAGTGCCCTGGCATCACAGCTCACTGCAACCTCAAACTCTTGGGCTCAAGCAATTTTCTTGTCTCAGCCTCCCAAGTAGCTGGGACTACAGGTGCGTACCACAGTGCCCAGCTATTTTTAGAGACAGGGTCTCCCTCTTACTCAGGCTGGTCTAAAACCTGTGAGCTCAGTAATCCACCCACTTTAGCCTCCCACAGTGCTAGGATTATAGGCATGAGCCACTGTTCCTAGCTCATATCAATTTTTAGTTGAAATCAATTAAGTCTTCAAATAAATAGTGTTTGTGGAGATATAATCCAAATTTTTCATGGGAGTAATAAAGAAGAATGAACTGAAACCATCATTTTCCTGGGAAACTACATCACCACTACGTGATAGGACTTTTTCAGATTCATTATGATCTTATGGGACCAACATCCTATAGGGTAGGTGGCACATCATTGACCGAAATGTCATGATACGGCACATGACTGCATTTGTGTTTAGGACTTACAATGGGGTAGGCTATGTCCGTGTGTTTTTTACATACTCTTTTTTCATATTACCTTACAAGAAAACAATAAGAAAAGAAATATCAGCTTATTTTTTAGCATATGAGTAAACAGTTTGTATCCTCATTTTTGAAAAATCCACTAGTTAAACAGAATAAAAATTATTCCCTACAAGTTTAAAGGTTGACTATTCAATCCTGGCAATTGTGCTTCGAGACAGTCATTCATACAATATTGCCGTTAAATTCAGAACTTCAGGAAGCAAATTGATAGTGCATTAGATATTACAAAATTATGCATACCCCTAGACTAAGAAATTTCATGTCTGGGACTTTACCCTAATGTAGAAATCAGAATGCTTTTTCTGTAATGTTTCAGTTAGTGACATTTTAGGTTTTGCCGGCCACAAGGTCACTGTCGCCATTCTTCAATTCTGCTATTGCAACATAACAGCTGTCACAGACAAAGCATAAAGGAGCCTGGCTGTGTTCTGGTAAAATATTATTTACAGAAGCAGGCAGGAAGCTGTAGGTTGATGACCTCTGTCCTAATGAATTAAGCTAAGTTAGCAAGATTGATTATATGCATATTCTGAAAACATGTTATTTCTAACAACCAAGAATTAAACCACAACCCAAATTCTTAATAGGACGAAAATAGTAATTATTGAAAATCCATATAATGCCATGATGTGGATCTATTTAAACTCTGTAGTATTAGGAAAATAGAAAATAAAATTATATAGAGAGTATGATCTTAATTTTATCACATATTCAATATGCAGATCTTTAAAGGAAATTTAGCTTCTTACTGGACTTCATTAAAAATGAAACAAAACAAGTTGTATGGGGGAGTTAGCTTAAATATTTGACAGCAAACTTGAATATAGTAACAAAACCCAAATTAATGGAAAGTCTTAACGTAGTAAGATTGTCAGCATTCCCAAAGTTAATCTACGAATTCTAGTAATAAATAATAATGGTCAAAACTGGTTTTCTTGGACCTTGATGAAAAAGCATAGTCAAGATAGCTTTGAATAAGAACAAGGCTGTTGTTCTTACATCATGAGATAGTAAAAATTATTACAAAGCCTTTATAATTATGAAAGGGAGACATGGATAGAATGGTCGATAACATAAAACAGAGTCAGTGGAAAAGTTGCCATGTGCCATACATCCGCTCATAAGTGCTGATGTTGAATTTTATCTGAGCCTGGTATTATTAGAATGCAGCAATATTTAAGGAAAGCAGCCTCACATCGTTTTGTTTTCTGAAATCCCCACAGACTTTTATATCACAGGAAATGCCTAAATTCAAAACATGCCCTTGTATAGCCTGAAATGGGACCCTTCTGCCCTCTTCCTTACAACTCCCCAAGACTCCCAGATGACTCTTATTTACCTGCCTCTTTAAAAATATCAGGCTCATTTTCTTTCCTTCTAGATGCCCCTCATTAATAAATTTTCTTCGATTCGCAATGACTTAGAGAAATCATCTGTTTAATATTTCAGTACATTTTGTCTTTAAGTCAAATGGGAAAACATGGACTATTTAATATATGGGCCTTGGAAAATTGCTTGTCACTTTTGGGTTAAATTTTCTTTTCTTTCCTTACTATGTAGACATAAACAAATTATAAATGTATATGGAGAAAGAGTAAAGATTACATTTCTAAGAAAAATATAGGAGGATAGTTGTGTGGCTTCGAGATCGAAAAATCTTTCCATACCCAAGACACAAAAATACAAATCAAAAAGTAAAAGAATAATATGTCTGAGTATACCAAAATTAAAAATGTGTCATTCAAGAGAGATTGTAAACATTGAAAAACAGTGAATGGATTTGAAGAAAACCTCCACGGTGGAGTTTATTGTGTAGTTTCTTACACTTATGTTAAAATTATTTTATAATAAAAAACAAGCAAATTTGGGATTTAATCTTCACTAATCTTCTGTGTGGTGTGGAATATTCCATTCATTCAGAACTCTCAGCAATTACTCATTAGTACTATCCTCCCAGATCAAGCAGTGTCCATGGCTAGAATTACAATCTGCCTGTTTTAGCAGTCTGATTTTAAATCTTTCTAAATAATCGAGGAGAAGAGACAATAGTCTGAATTACTACGTCTTTGCACTAGCAATACAGTGCATAGATATTTCCCCAGCATAGGCTCTGAGAGGCCCTGGTGGTATTTCTGTGTCCTGTCTCATCACCTGGAAAATGACTCAGGTCGTCTCACTCAGTCCATAGCAGGGCTACTCCTCTCCAAGGGCAGTGTGCTCTTCTCTCATTAATGCTGCAACAGCGCCCACATCCAGGTTCTTTTAAAGTTTGCTCTTAGAAATAATGAAATGATAGATGTGAAATGGTTATAAAAAACGATAAGCTCTGCTTTGCAAAAGAATGTTAAAAAACATAGGAAGACAGAGAAGGCTTCTCACTGAGAATACAAATTCAGCAGTGTAGAAGAGAGAATGATGAAAGCACTCTGGATCTGTACTTCACTGTTTCTTCCTAAAAATCACCAAGGGATTCCTCATTCTATGGCTTCATTTTATCCTTGTAAACTGGTGTCCAGTGGAGAGTGGATTTTAAGATTTTTCAAATTAGAGAACTACCAGATCAGAGGTTACAATGATCTCCTGCCTCATTGACTAGCAGCTGATATATTTCTTGGGGTAGATTTTCTTTTATTCTGGGAGAAACAACTTGGGTGATCCAACCTTTTAAATCATACAGATGTTAGGCAAATAACTATTATTTTAAAGTACCAATTCAGTGCAATAATCCAAATTGTTATGTATTTATAATAAATGTGAAGTGGGTTGTTTAATAGGATGACTTATTATGTTTATAAGGCAATAGGATTATGTGGGTAGAAATATTGAGCGATGGGTTGAGTTGTATTCTGCCAATAGATAAGCTGAAGTCCTAACCTGTGAATGTGACCTTACTTGGAAATGGGGTCTTGGGGGATATAATCTAGGTAAACTGAGGTTGTACTCAATTTGAGTGGGACCTATTTGAATGGCAGGTGTCTTTACAAGAAGAGGGAAATTTAGATACAGAGATATACAGGGAAGAAAATCATGGGAAGTGAAGGCCGGGATTGGAGTGATGTGTCTCTAAGTCAAGGAACTCCACGACCTGCCAGCAACCAGCAGAAGCTAAAAGAAAGACATGGATCAGATTGTCCCTCAGCAGCTTCAGAAGGAACAAACCTTGTGGAAACTGTTGCCAGACCTCTGGGTTCCAGAATTGTGAGAATAAATTTCTGTTGTTCTAAGCCCCCTGGTTTGCAGTACTTTGTTAACGGCTGTCTTAGGAAACTTATGTAAGTCAGAGTTACATTAATTTTTTTAGTTGATTATAATTTTCCAAGAATCTGGATTTAAAACAACTAATGTTTGAAATATATTCATTCTTTGTGGTGGTATCTGGAGTTGCATTGGAGCGGGGTGGGGACCACACAGGCAGAGAGACAGAGTTTTGGTTTAAGCAATTGCTTAATGTTTATTAGTTACGTAGACATTATTGAGCCAGAACAGATAATCAGATCTAATTTTCTCTTAAAGTCTCACTTGTTTATAGGTGAGCTGGAATGAGATATTTTGGGGAAGGTACAGATTTGTGAACACACTCTGATATTGCTGACCATTTGACTCAGACCACATCATATTCATAGAAGTGGGAGTTAAAAAGTGGGAGTTAAATTCTAAAGCAATGGACATTCTCACTGCCAATCATTCTGAAGTTTAAGTAGAAGGAAATGAGCTAGAACTTGAACTCTACGGAACCAAGGGTCAGGAAGAGTCTTCTTTTTGTCTCTGCAAATAAAATAAAGTAGGGCCCCATCTCCCAGGCACAGAGAAAATGCATATTTCCTCTGATGTGAGATGAGCTAGAACTCTGCATGTAAAGATCTATGCAGATGGTTAGGTAATGACTTATTTGAGATTTTTTGTTCTGTGTAATTTAGAAACAGTCCCTGCTAGTAATGGTTCGATACTGCATTTTTTTCGTAGTGATATGTTTTTATTATCTTTGGTGCTACTTTTTGTTTGTTTTGTTTTTGGCTGGGGCTGGGTTTGAATCCACCACCTCTGGTATACAGGGCCGGCGCCCTACCCCTTTGAGCCACAGGCACTGCCTGATGCTATGTTTTTTGATACATGTTGCCTCCTGGTATGAGTTGTGTTGAGAAAAAAAGATTGAATGGTGAAATTTTCAGTGGTCATCAACAAGGAAGAAAACTGTACCTAGTAAACGTGGGGGCAAACATAGGAGTGTGACAACAAAATGAGAAGACAGGAGGAACAGGAATAGGTTTTTCCTAGAGCATCAGTGAAACTTCCCAGGGAAACTTCAGAAATATATAGGTCACTGTTAAGTAGTCCAATTTTTTTTTTTTTTTTTTTTTTTTTTTTTTACATATGGCATGGTGAGAGCTCTAAATAGAACACTTTAAATGTCCAATCCCTGTCATTATATGCATTTTTATAGATGTGACCTGGTGAGGCTAAATTCTTACAACATCTAGGTGTATCTGGCACGTGGTGAGTGCTCAGCAAACACAAACTTAACTAAGGCTGTCTTAAGGTTAAAGCAAATGAATAATAAAAGAAAAATTGTTAAGGGAGAAGGTGAGACTTGATTACATGAGTCTTTGATAGTTATTCTTCAAAAGCGGTCCCCAAATTCCTCTCTTTTTCTGTACAGAGATGTTACTCCTCACTCCAAGAAATGGCACTGTTTCTCCTCTCCTTTAGGTCTGGGCTGGCCATACAGGCTGCTTTGACCTATAGACTGTGGCTGAAGAGACATCCTGAATTAAGTGACAGCAGGACTTAAGTGGACTGGCAGCTTTCACATCTTCCCTCTATAAGCTCTTGGGTTGTCCTTTGTGGAGACCCAGGTCCCGAGCTCCAACAAGCCTAGCCATGTGCTGAAGCAACATGGAAGAAAACTGGAGTGCTCTCATCCAACTCCCCAGAGCAGCATCTAGTCTAGAGGCAGACCAACCAGCCTGCCACGTGAGAAAGCAATCACACATCCCATCGAAGTCCAGAGGGCAGCAGCCCCATTAAACATCACATGGAGCAGAACTGCCTGGTTGAGTCCAGTAACACACCGAATCACTAAAGATGATAAATAGATATTTTAAGCCACTAAGTTATGGGACAGGGAGAGGTGTAATTTCTTACCCAGCAATGATTTACTAAAACAAATCTTTTTAGCTCTGTTAATTTTTTAATGGCTCCTCATTGGCCAACTTGATAAAAATGAATCTTAATAGCCATAGGATTATGCTGCCAAATTCATCCAGTGAATTTAAAAAGACAATTTTGATTCCATATGAAATGGAAATGGAATTGTTTTGTCACTTCATTTTTTTCTTTTTTTTTTTTTTTTGCCATTGAAAAGATAAAAAGAAAATAATCAATGCCCTGAACTTGTTGGAATGTTGATCAACCAATGATGAAAACTCTTCTGAGTATCATCACGACTCCACTGACACGTTAGACAAAACACCTGCAGATTCTCCGTCCATTCTTTGCACATGTATGGTACTTTAAAATCATTTGAAATTTCTAACTCATGTATTTGTATAAGATTACATATTTTGTTGTTTCAATTATCTAATTATTGTTGTTTAAATTGGACTTAAGTTTAAAATGTGCACAATCTAGTTTAATGTAGAATTCAGAAAGTGAGAGTGCTGGCCTCTTGTGTGCATGACATTAATATGGACCCAAGAAAAATGGGTTAAATACAAATTATTACTTTTATTTTATTTGTTACTGTCTCAAAAATAATGTCCTCTGTCTTTGATTTGGGTTGGGAGTTGTTTGGATTTTGATTTGCATAAAATGATTAGCAAAACAGAGGTTATGTATATATTGTGGAGATAGGAAGCATATGAACATTATAACTATGTACGCTAACTGGAGTGTCCTTCATCATTGCCAAATTATTCACAAAGTGGCAAATTTTATTCTTATATCAATAATAAAGATTGGCAACCAACCTAATTGTAACAAGTGGATGGTTTTCCAGACTTCATCTATGATTACATTTCTCTCAAAAATTTACATGGAATGAAAATGACACCATAATGCCCAAATGTATATAAAGCAATAGACTCAAGGAAAATTATAACTCTCTAGAGACTATTAAAGATCTCCAAACACTTTTATAGAAAATGAACCATTTTAAAATCAGCTTTTATAAAACATATTCATATGATCTTCTCTCTCTTCTTATGATTTTAAATTAAACTGACTTAGTAAAAATCAGAGATTATCTCTGACACATTTTTGGTAAAATGAAGAAATGGAAGATTGTCTGATTTTCAGATCGTGTGATATTCAGCAAGGTCGATTAAATCTAAGTGATAATCCCGAGTAATCCTGAGTAACAACATTTAACACTTCACTCGTCACTTATAAAGAACAAGACAAAATAGTGAACTGAAACATGAAATTATCAATGGTCAAATATAATACAACACAAAACAAATGTAATGAAAAACCTTTGATTTCTCTCATGTGAGTTTCTTTCCTCTGTGCACCCTGAGCTATACTTTCTGGAAGTACAGTTTATCTTTACAAAGATGAAAATCCATCACACAGTCCTTTAGAAATTATAATGATTAAAACAGTATTTAAAAAAAGAAAGAAATGGGAGGGATTACTCTAAAAAAACACACAAAGAAATTACAATGGCTCTAGAAAGGATAATATATACCCGGTATTGCTCTTTGCCTAATTCAAACTATTTTTTTTCCAATTTACTTCTATTGATGAGTTAGGGAACTGCCTTGTGGTTAATATAACAGTACTGAATTTTTTTTTTTTTTTGTAGAGACAGAGTCTCACTGTACCACCCTCAGTAGAGTGCCGTGGCGTCACACGGCTCACAGCAACCTCCAGCTCTTGGGCTTACGCGATTCTCTTGCCTCAGCCTCCCGAGCAGCTGGGACTACAGGCGCCTGCCACAACGCCCAGCTATTTTTTTGGTTGCAGTTTGGCCGGGGCTGGGTTTGAACCCACCACCCTCGGCATATGGGGCCGGCGCCCTACTCACTGAGCCACAGGCGCCGCCCAACAGTACTGAATTTTTAAATAGGTTGTGCTTCAATGATGAAAATTGAACATGTTATTTAAACTAAAATAACAAAATCTAAAGGCGGGCGCCACCTGTGGCTCAAGGAGTAGGGCACCCACCCCATATGCCAGAGGTGGCGGGTTCAAACCCAGACCCTGTCAAATACTGCAAAAAAAAAACCAACACTTGATCAGAGTTTGAGGTGGCGGGTTCAAACCCAGACCCTGTCAAATACTGCAAAAAAAAACCAACACTTGATCAGAGTTTGGGCAGCATCTGTGGCTCAATAGGGCACTAGCCTTGTATACCAGAGGTGGCGAGTTCAAACCTGGCCCTGACCAAAAACAGACAAACAAAAACAAACAAACAAACAAAATCTAAAGGCAAAAAACCTAATTGTACGTTGGCAACCAACTATATACAACAGCAACTATATTCTTTAATGTAAACAGTTCACATATAAGTGACCACTTTGTTATTATTCTTCTAACATTATTTATGTATTTTATTTGATATATTATTATGTAAAATATTTTAGAAATACTTTTTTTTTAAGTAAATTGCTCTCTTCTGTGTATAGGGTATTTTTACAAGATGACATATTACTGATGCAACAAGAGATACACTATTATGTGCACACTTTACACAAGATATCAGCTTTCATTTAAAAAAAATCACATAATTATTTAGATTAATAAAACAGAAGTTACAGAACACCTATATTTAACTCTTATAGCAAGTATAATCATCGGTGTGCCACCAACCCACACCCATTCCTGGAAGGGTATATAAAACCATAATAATCACTGAGGTAATATGTCGGTTACTTATTGCCTCATCACAAGCCAGAACACCACCCAATAGTTTGGAATAGCTGTTCTTGCTCATAGTTGTTTGGGACAGGAATAGAGCAGGACTTCCCAGACATGCCAAGAGATTCTGAAATTCAGATAGCAGACAGTTTCAAAACTCTAGCATGACTCAACCCGAATAAGACATCCCCCAGACACATCATAATTAATTTCACTAAAGTTAATACGAAGAAGAAAATTCTGAAAGCAGCCAGATGTAAGAAAACCATAACCTACAAGGGGAAGAATATTAGAATAACTGCCAATCTCTCTGCTGAAACCTTTCAAGCTAGAAGAGGATGGTCATCGACTTTTAATCTCCTAAAACAAAATAACTTTCAACCCAGGATCCTGTATCCAGCTAAACTGAGTTTCATTTATGATGGAGAAATTAAATACTTCAATGACATTCACATGTTGAAGAAATTTGCCATAACTAAACCAGGACTCCAGGATATTCTCAGACCTATCCTCCATAATGACCAATGTAATCGTCCACCATAAAAGTAAACTCACCCAGAAACTTTTTATCAAATTCCAACTTCCACAATCACAAAAGGATTAAAAATGTACACCGGACTTTCAAAAGGCTTATCAATATTCTCAATTAATGTGAATGGTTTAAATTGTCCTCTAAAGAGGCACAGGTTGGCTGACTGGATACAAAAACTCAGGCCAGATATCTGCTGCATACAGGAATCTCATCTTACCTTAAAAGATAAATGGACTCAAGGTGAAGGGATGGTCATCTATATTCCAGGCAAATGTAAAGCAGAAAAAAGCAGGTGTTGCAATCCTATTTGCAGATACAATAGGCTTTAAACCAACCAAAATAAGGAAGGATAAGGGTGGAAACTTCATATTTGTTAAAGGTAATACTCAATATGATGAGATTTCAATTATTAATATATATGCACCCAAACAGAATGCGCCTCAATTTATAAGAGAAACTCTAACAGACACGAGCAACTTGATTTTCCTCCAGTTCCACCCCTTTGGCAGTGTTGGATAGATCCTCCAAAAAGAAGCTAAACAAAGAAATTTTAGATTTAAACTTAACCATTAAACATCTGGATTTAACAGACAACTACAGAACATTTCATCCCAACAAAACTGAATACACATTCTTCTCATCAGCCCACAAAACATACTCCAAAATCAGTCACATCTTAGGTCACAAGTCTAACCTCAGCAAATTTTAAAAAACAGAAATTATTCCTTGCATCTTCTCAGACCATCATGGAATAAAAGTTGAACTCAGTAACAACAGGAATCTGCATACTCATACAAAAACATGGAAGCTAAATAACTTTATGCTAAAGGATAGGTAGGTCATAGATGAGATTAAGAAGAAAATTACCCAATTTTTGGACCAAAATGACAATGAAGACACAAATTATCAGAACCTCTGGGATACCGCAAAGGCAATCCTAAGAGGGAAATTTATAGCACTGCAAGCCTTCCTCAAGAAAATGGAAAGAAAGGAAATTAACAACTTAATGGGATATCTCAAGCAATTGGAGAAGAAAGAACATTCTAACCTCAAACCCTGCAGAAGAAAAGACATAACCAAAATTAGAGCTGAAATAAATGAAATTAAAAACAAAAGAACTATACAAAAGATCAATAAATCAAAAAGTTGTTTTTTTGAAAAGGTCAATAAAATAGATAAACTGTTTGCCAACCTAATCAGGAAAAAAGGAGTAAAATCTCTAATTTCATCAATCACAAATGGTAAAGACAAAATAACAACAGACTCCTCAGAAATTCAAAAAATCCTTAATGAACATTACAAGAAACTTTATTCTCAGAAATATGAAAATTTGAATGAAATTGACCAATACTTGGAAGCACACTACCAAGACTTAGCCAGAATGAAGTGGAAATGTTGAGCAGGCCGTTATCAAGTTCTGAAATAGCATCAACTATACAAAATCTCCCTACAAAGAAAAGCCCGGACCAGATGGCTTCACATCAGAATTCTACCAAACCTTTAAAGAAGAACTAGTGCCTATATTACGCAACCTCTTCCAAAATATAGAAAAAGAAGGAATACTACCCAACACATTCTATGAAGCAAACATCACCTTGATCCCTAAACCAAGGAAAGACCCAACAAGAAAAGAAAATTATAGACCAATATCACTAATGAATATTGATGCAAAAATATTCAATAAGATTGTAACAAACAGAATCCACAACACATCAAACAAATTATACACCATTACCAAGTGGGATTTATCCCAGGGTCTCAAGGCTGGTTCAATATACGTAAATCTATAAATGTAATTCAGTACATAAACAAACTAAAAAATAAAGACTGTATGATTCTCTCAATCAATGCAGAAAAAGCTTTTGATAATATCCAGCATCCCTTCATGATCAGAACACTTAAAAAAATGGTATAGAAGGGACATTTCTTAAACTAATAGAGGCCATCTACAGCAAACCCACAGGCAATATCATATTGAATGGAGTTGAACTGAAATAATTTCCACTTAGATCAGGAACCAGGTGAGGTTGCCCATTTTCTCCATTGTTCTTTAGCATTGTAATAGAATTTTTAGCCATTGCAGTTAGGGAAGAAAAGGTGATCAAGTGTATTCACATAGGGTCAGAAGATATCAAACTTTCACTCTTCGCAGATGATATTATCATATATCTGGAAAACACCAAGGATTCTACTACAAAACTTTTAGAAGAGATCAAGGAAAACAGCAATGTCTCAGTCTACAAATTCAACACCCATAAATCTGTAGCCTTTATATATACCAACAATAGCCAAGCCGAAAAAATAGTCAAGGACTCTATTCCTTTCACAGTAGTGCCAAAGAAGATGAAATACTTGGGAATTTACCTAACAAAGGATGTGAAAGATCTCTATAAAGAGAACTATGAAACTTTAAGAAAAGAAATAGCTGAAGATGTTAACAAATGGAAAAACACAATGCTCATGGCTGGGAGGAATCAACATTGTTAAAATGTCTATACTACCCAAAGCAATATATAATTTTAATGTAATTCTTATTAAAGCTCCATTGTCATATTTTAAAGGTCTTGAAAAAATAATACTTCATTTTATATGGAATTAGAAAAACCTTTGAATAGCCAAGACATTACTCAGAAATAAAGACAAAGCATTAGGAATCACAGTACCAGACCTGCAACTGTACTACAAATTGATAGTGATCAAAACAGCATGGTACTGGCACAAAAACAGAGAAGTAGATGTCTGGAACAAAATAGAGAACCAAGAGATGAATCCAGCTACTTACCATCATTTAATCTTTGACAAGCCAATTAAAAACATTCAGTGGGGAAAAGACTCCCTATTTAATAAATGTGCTGGGTGAACTGGCTGGCGACCAGCAGAAGACTGAAACTGGACCCACACCTTTCACTATTAACTAACATAGCCTCTCACTGGATAAAAGATTTAAACTTAAGACATGAAACTATAAAAATACTAGAAGAAAGTGCAGGGAAAACTCTTGAAGGAATCAGCCTGGGTGAGTATTTTATGAGGAGGATTCCCCAGGCAATTGAAGTATTATCAAAAATACACTACTGGGACCTGATCAAACTAAAAGGCTCCTGCACAGCCAAGAATATAATAACTATAGCAAGCAGACAGCCCTCAGAATGGGAGAAAATATTTGCAGGCTATACCTCCTACAAAGGTTTAATAACCAGAATCCACAGAGAACTCAAATGTATTAGCAAGGAAAGAACAAGTGATCCCATCTCAGGGTGGGCAAAGGACTTGAAGAGAAACTTCTCTAAATAAGACAGGCACATGGCCTTCAGACACATGAAAAAATGCTCATCATCCTTAATCATCAAAGAAATGCAAATCAAAGCCACTTTGAGATATCACCTAACTCCAGTAAGATTAGCCCACATAACAAAATCCCAAAAGCAGAGATGTTGGCGTGGATGTGGAGAAAAGGGAACACTTCTACACTGCTGATGGAAATGCACACTAATATGTTCCTTTTGGAAGGATGTTTGGAGAATACTCAGAGATCTAAAAATAGATCTGCCATTCGATCCTATAATTCCTTTACTAGGTATATACCCAGAAGACCAAAAATCACAATATAACAAAGACATCTGTACCAGATGTTTATTGCAGCCCAATTCATAATTGCTAAGTCATGGAAGAAGCCCAAGTGCCCATTGACCCACGAATGGATTAATAAATTGTGGCACATGTATACCATGGAATATTATGCAGCCTTAAATAAAGATGGAGACTTTATCTCTTTCGTGTTTACATGGGTGGAGGTGGAACATATTCTTCTTAGCAAAGTATCTCAAGAATGGAAGAAAAAGTATCCAATGTATTCAGCCCTACTATGAAGCTAATTTATAGCTTTCATATGAAGGCTATAACCCAACCATAGCACAAGAATATGGGGACAGGGCCAAGGGAGGGGAGGGGAGGGGGGAGGTTGGGGTGGAGGGAGGGTAATTGGTGGGGCCACACCTATGGTGCATCTTAGAATGGGTACAGGCAAAACTTACTAAATGCAGAATTCAGAAGTCTTCATACAATAACTAAGAAAATGCTATGAAGGCTATGTTAAACAGTTTGATGAAAATATTTCAGATTGTATATGAAACCAGCACATTGTACTCCTTGACTGCACTAATGTATACAGCTATGATTTAATAATAAAAAAATAAATTAAAAAATGAAGCATTTCAAATATTATAAGAATCTAATCTTTTCAACAACACGTAGACTTTAAAATTCAAAATTATTCAGACATGCCTTCCAATTTCATTTTTTCTTTCCTGTTGCTAGTGAGTAACATTGAAGTATTTTCCTGTCATTCTACTATAACCTCCTCACCCTTTCTTCTAAATTTCAACCATGATTTCTCTTTACCCAGCCATCTCTTTTTTTAGTTTGATAATTATTCAAACATTTTATTAAAACTGAAAGATCAAAGATAATATGGCAGTTTTTATTCATTCATTTCATAAACACCGATCATATGTTGTGTGTCAGGTACTGGGATTAATTCAGTAAATCATACTCCCCATCACAAAGAGCTTCCACAGAAGGAAAGCAAACAGGTAAATATTAATTATAATACAACATGCTAACTGCAATGATTGTAGTCAAAACAAATATATTGAACAAAATAATAGGAACTCTATTGCAAAAGATTAGGTTATGCCAATGGTATAGCTTGATTTCGACTGGAGCTCACAGTAGAGGAGTCAAGAGATACATCGCCTGTCATGTCTTCCTGGTAACCTATGAAGAGGCATGTCAGGCACTGGGGAAATTACATGAGCTGTGCTCCTGTGTGTCCAGTGAGAAATGATGATTATTATGTGGTTTAGAATAGAAATAATAAATAGAAAGAAAAATGGATAGGTAATAGATGTTTATTTAACAAACCTGATTATGACACAAACATGTACATACATGAGGGGACTTCAAAAAGTTTGCAGGAAAAATAGAATTAAAAGATAAAAATAAAACTATAAACTTTATTTCTCAATATAAACTCCATTGGGGTCAAGGCACTTTTGTAAGTAATGATTGTAGCTATTTAGTCCCTAGAAGAACCCTAAAGAACTAAGGATCCTAGGAATTTAGACAAGGGTGTCCTTTAAAGATGTTAAAGATTTTTTTAGATTAGGAAACAAAAGAAAGTCAAAAGTAGCCACACTCAGACTGTAAGGTGGCTGCTTCATGATTTCCCATCAAAGCACTCATGAAATTGCCCTTGCTTATTGAGAAGGATGAGTAGGAGTGTGGTTGTGGTGGAGGAGGACACTCAGGTACGATTCTACCAGGTGTGTGTTTGCTAAAGTTTTCACTGACTGTTTCAAAAAACTCTTACAATTACCAGAGGTTATTATTCTTTGGACTCCCACTAAATCAGCAAACAAAATGCTTTGAGTATCCCCAAATACTGTTACCATGACCTTTACTCTTAAGCAGTCCATTTTTGATTAAATTGGACCACTTCCACCTCTCAACGGCCATGGCTTGGATGTGCTTCATTTTCAAGATCGTACAGGCAAAGCAGTGCTTCATCCCCTATTAATTTTTTTTTAAACTTCTCTATGATCTTGATCCCACTTGATTAAAATTTCCATTAAAAGCTTTGTTCTTGTCTGCAGCTGATCTGGGCACAATGCTTTTGACACCCAAAAAGTAGAAAGTTAGCACAAATTTAATTTTTTACCCATAATTGTGCAAGGTGACCCAACTGATGTATCTGCAGTGTTGGCTATTGTTTGTACTGATAATCATGGGTCTTCTTTAATTGGGCACACACAAGATTTCTTTTTTTCCTAACAAATTGAAATGGGTGGTCTGCTGCTGCAGGCTTTATCTTCAATGTCATCTCTTTCCATCTTAAAATGAGTTGTCCACTTATAAACTATTTATTTCTTAGGGGCATCATCCCCATAAACTTGTTGTAAAGCATCAATGATTTCACCACTTTCTCACCCAACCTTTATTATAAATTGAAGTTTGCTCTTCAATTTTAGCAGAATTCATGTTCCTCTGATAGGGGCTCTTTCAAATTGATGGTTTGTCCTTCTTTAGTTCAAACTAAATCCTGTTGACAAGTTAGTATGAGTCATGTGGGTATAAAAATTCTTTGTACTTCATACATAGTTTTCCAAAATATTCATTTTCCATGAATTTTTTGATGTCTCTAAGTAAATCTAATTTTTAAATGTCTTAAATATGATTTATATCTTAAGTAACTTTTTAGGCTGGTAGCACAGTTTGGCCCGTGTCTCAACCCCAGGTTTAGCCTTTGTATCTGCTTTCTTGCTGGCATTGATATTTACAGAAAAGCAAGTAATTTAAGAGAAAGAGAAACATTGGGAACAGCAGTAGGTGCCCTGTGTTTTCTGTGTGGGGGAGTTATCTCTACAAGGAGTAAAGTAGAAGTTAATTCAGAAACGAAAAGGGTAAAAAAACAAAAAAGAAATACCACTTTGTAAATAAATATTAACTCTGGTAGAGACTACTAATAATCTTTCAACATCTACTCTTCCCTTCTCTCATAGAAAAATTTATGAAATTGCCTCTTTTTATCTGACTATTCTGAAAACCCAGAGTAGTTCATAACTGCCCAACACCCCAGGCCTTGCAACTGAGTTCTGGCCATTGAGATGTAAGGGGAAGTGTTTTGCGTGTCTCAGCTTAACTTGCCTTGAAACAGGGCTGGCGCGAACACTTTGGCCTTTCTTTATCATCCTTTCCTCTTTCCTGTTGATTGACATGTGAGCAAGATAGCTGGAAAGGCCTGGTCTTCTGGGATTATGAACTGGCCTTCAGACAGGAAGAGATGTACCGCAAGACAGAGGGATCCTGGAGTTCCTGGGCCTTCTGGGGCAAAGTCACCTTATCAGCTCTAATCCGTTTACTCTGGACTTTTCTGTGAGAGGGAAATAACATTCTTTCTTGATGAAGTCACTGCTTTTAGGTCTCCATTTCTGCTAGCTAAAACTAATTAGGTTTCACATCTGAATTTCCTGTTTCTTTTCTCAGGATAAGTTGGATCTGTGGCAAAAACACTCACCGGGAATACAGTAGAAATGAGTGAAACATTAGCAAAATATTTCACTACTGGCTCTCCATTCATCCCTTTCAGAGACATAGTCTTTGTTGTGATGTTAAATCAATTTCTTTGGTGAGTTACTTAATTCATCTTTCATTGAATATTTGGCAACATATCATCATACCATAAGAACTTTGTCTTTGTTGCTGATAGAATATAGATCAGAACTCAGATCAATAGACTCTCCTGTACATCAATGCCTTTGCTTATACCAGTGGTTCTCAACCTTCCTAATGCCACCACCCTTTAATACAGTTCCTCATGTTGTGGTGACCCCAACCATGAAATTATTTTCATTGCTATTTCATAAAGTAATTTTATGGCTGGGGTCACCACAACATGAAGAACTGTATTAAAGGGTTGCGGCATTAGGAAGGTTGAGCATCACTGGCTTACATCCTCTCACACTAAATCATATTTAATGCAGCTAGCTACTTCACTGGTTGACTCTCTCCCATTTCTCTCCATCCATGAAACCTATGCCATCAAAGATTTCCACTTTTTATTCATGTATGTGATCAGAAACAATTAATACCTCACCATGGTAAAAGCTGTGCTGTCTCTGAAAGCTGCTGATCAATACAGGGTGATGACTTAGTGGCCTCACACCCTTGGTCGCACCACTTACTAGCTATTGACTTACGATGAGTGACATACAACTCTAAAATCTGCCTTTTTAAAAAAAATCTAAAATGAAGATATTCATAAAAATAAAATTAAATAATCCATATAAAGCAATTAGCTGAGGCCCTGTTGGAACAAGTGCCCTATGCATATTTAATGAAAACAGTTATGGATTTTCTTTCCCACCTTACATTGTTGAAAGAAAGAATACAATCTTCTGTTATTTTCCATTCTGTAGACAACACAGAATGCATTAATTCATTTCTTCAGTAAATATTTCTGGCTTACTTTGTGCCAGGTATTGGAAATACCACGCAGCAGACAAACCTGGGGCCTCTGTCCCATCTTCGTGTTTGCTTGTGTGTGACGGTCACTAGCCACATCTATAATGTACATTACTGGCATGACATTGTTTCAGGTGCTTTGTGCTTTTCTTAATTCATCTTTCCATATTTTTACATTGCCGCACGGCAATCATCTAGGCACATGTGCATCGCTATTTAATTGGGTTTCATTCATTTCTCTAGGAACGTGTGTGTGACTACAGAGCACATCACAGACATTCATTTAGTTAAAGACAACTGATGATTTGAATGATAATCTATAAATAACTATATTTGGGATAATGGTCCAAAAATAGTAGCTTTATTTTCATTTTCCAAATAGTCAGATGCCAGTGGAGTCTTAGATTTCACTGTTTAATCTATTTATGTTTTCATTTCTCCTTTGGAGAAAATAGACATGGAAAGTTTATTTTTGTTTCTTAGACGCACAGTTTGGATATTGCCAAGGAAAGGCGTTTCAGCCATCTGAGCAGTTTCTGTTGTGATTCAGCGTCAGCAGGGAGCATGGACCATCAGGACACTGGCTCACTGTGACGGTCCACACAGCGTTCAGATGCGGACCACCACGGGCACGGCTCCTACTCTCCCCTCCCCTTCAATACCTTCTCCCACCCCCCATTACAACCTCTGCATCCCAGCATAACTCATTTCTTCCAACTTTCTCTTAATTACCTGGATAAAGAAACCTTATATTGGTGCAAAATATTAACATAAAAGATACATTTTTTTGATAAAACTTAATTTTTATTGTATCTCTTTGCTGTCTTACCCAATGGAAGAAGTAACTCAAAGAAGAAAAATCTCCATGGGGATCTTAAAGATCCCAGCGGGCAACTCCAAATACGCAGCCCCCCAACTCTTCCCTGCATGAGCTGATAAAGCTCATTTATTAAAAATCTGCTGCAGATCACATTATGCAGTAGAAATCGACATAATTTGATGTGATCTGACATCAAGTTAAAAAAGTGCCTTTTCTGCTTCTGCTCGGGCCATATGTTCAGATTATTAAAAATATCCACAAATGCTTTTTCATTTTTTTCCTGCCATTTAACAAACCCAAGCTTCTCTGAAATAAACCATCTCGACTTAGGTATTGTTGGGCCAAAAACTATTATCCTCTTTTGGGCACTTTAATATCAATTACTATTTAGATAATTATTGTTTTCATCTTCTGCGAGGAAAGCTTTTGTATTAGAAACATCACACACACACACACGAGTAAACTGTCCCACAGTAAAATGCTACTGCATGGTGAAGAAAGACAACCTACTTGGGAAACTGAAGCTTCCTTATTATATCATATATTCTTTATATAATAGGAAAAGTTTCTATTTTACTTTGTATTAGACATTTAATATGCCAATATGAGCCAATGGATATCTAAACATGAGTTTCTGTTCAATGTCACTAATTTTGATCTGAATTCTGTTTACTGGGCACTTTCCAAAAACCTGCTCACCCATGGGTAAATAGAAGTTAAGCTTTCTTTAAAAAATTATTATTCCATGCAATTTATGGGGAAATAGCCAAGTTGGCAAGTTTAAAAGAACACGCACACAAACGCTGGAACATCTTGACGGGGCTGAGGAGATGACAGCACTGTAGTCTGCTACCAGCTGGGAGCTGGCTGGGGTTCAGAAGTGGACTCCAGACAGAGGGGGCAGCCCTCCACCAGCGTGGCTGTTTTGTTAAAACCAGCAAGAAGACCATTTGCTACACCAGCTTTTCCTCACTCGGCCCTTCGCTGATTTCTTGTCGGCAAGAAAACTGTGACATGAGGGGTACGCTAGCACGTGAAATGATAACGCACAAGCTGCTTGGGCTGCCACGGCAGTCTCCAGGCCTGCTTCTCACCTCGCTCTGAGTCCCCCGGAGCTGAGGCAAGCATGGAGTTCTCCTGGACTTCCAAGGTGGCTCCATGCTTGTACAGGCCCCCAAAATGGGTGGTAAAGAATGAGAAGAGGGCTGGGACAGAGGACTCAGGGTGAGTTAATGAGTTCACTAGCATTTCCTTAAAGCCCAACAGAATGCAAGGTAAAAAATCCAAAAACAAACAGAAACTCACTGATGAAAGTTCTGAAAACTCACTTTTACCTTTTTAATATCTCTACACTTCTGAACTTTCTCATCTCTGTTTTAGTAGGCCCAGAGAATGCTGAAAAAGCCGACAGAGACCATCCATGGAATATGTGCAGTCCGACCAGCAACGTGATGCTTTTGAAATCTTGCAAAATAGCCTTTCCCCCACCCCCAGAGTTGCTGTTCAAATTTGCAAACACTAGAGTTTCCACAGTTTGATAAAGTTCAAGTAAGCATCCTCCAAACTTCAATATTTATCTGGACCAGTGTGAACGTTGCACTTTTGTTTGTTTGTTTGTTTTTAAAAATTACCCAGCACTAATTACCTTAATATTTTGAGATAACAAATACTGATCTGTAATCTTTCTAGGGGGGGAAATATCTGAGACTCCCATTAGAAATAGCTTTTTATTAATATCCTTAAGGATCTCAAAACATTGGGTATTGTATTGTCAGTATATCTGCGTATTCTGTTTGGGCAGAAAAATTAACTATCTGGCAATACTGATCCAGCAGGGAAATTTCTGAGGTCCTTTGATGAGAGAAAAGTATAACTGTAATGAAAACTTAAGGATTTTTTTTCCTTATTCTTCCCTTCTCAATTTATATTGCAGTATCTCTGGCCATTGGGAAAGAGAAGGAAATGGTGTAAATTTCCTAATAGCTAAATGAGGCCTGACATAGCCCTACAAATTTAAAAGTCTGCAACTCTAAGCACAAAGAAATTAACTACCTTCCAGCATGCCTTTAGAAATGACAAGTCTTTATTTAGCAATAATAATAAAGATTGGAAAAGTTTATGCTTCCATTTAATAGCTAAGCATTCTTTTAAAAATTTACTTCTCCTAATCCTTTATGCTTGGTCAGCCATGAGGAATTAAATTGTTGAAAATCTCCCAAGCACTTACACGCATTTGTCTTTGGCATGCAGTATCTCATTATATTTGTAAAACAATGTTAATTAGGAGTTATAAATTAAAATATGTAAGGTAAAATAAATTCTAATTGCCTTAGCTATGAAATAAAGGACTGTCTTATATCTGAGTGTTGATTCCTCCTCCAGAGAGTAGCCCCAGGTATCTGTACAAACCATCAACTCCATCCACCTACACTCACTTTTCTTCTTACAATTAGGTTTTCTTTTCTGATGTGAGTTTTCTGATGGAAATTCTAAGCCTCGATTGGCCTCTTCTTTCTCAATACTCTGTGAACTGTGCTTCTTTTTATTTGCACTCCAGTTCTCCTTTGCTATATCAGCTCATGGCTAGATTGGACTAATTTGGTTTTAATTTCTTATAATTTCAGAATTTAAAATACATGCTCAGAATGAGTGGTAGCTAGCTTTCATTTATTGATCACTTATTAAATGGATCACATGATACTTGAAGCTCTCATCTGTGGTTTTATTTTATTCTCATCATGATCCTATAAAGCAGACATCTTATCTCCATTTAAGAAATGAGTAAAATGAGGCTCAAAGAGTTTCAGTAAATTCAGTAATTTACGTGTGGGGTTAGTGAAACCATGATAGAATCCTTGGTCTCTCTGACTCCAGGACTTCTACTCATCAATATAAGGACACTTTCCCTTATTAATGAACTTCCATGGGCTCTTATAAAATGTCATTGTAAAATGTCTTCCCAGACCATAAACAAATTTCAAGTATATTTTATTTAACCTAACCATGAAGTACAGTTTTAAGCAGTTTTGTACTAACTGCTTAGCAAACATCAGCCTTACACTGACAGACTTCGCGTTGGTGGCCTGTGATGCTGTTGCCAAATTTGTGTGGGAAAAACAAATCTGAAAGTTAAAATTCTAGTTTTAAAAATACATGTTTTCTTTATGTTTATGTAATTCAACTTAATTTCTAACATGGTCTCCTATTACCGCCTGATAATAGAAACTCTGATCTCCCTGATTCTGAATGGTCGCGGCCTCCTTCAGTGATTTCCTAGTTAGTAAAGGCTGACAACATAGTCCCATTTAGGGATAAAAGTCTACCTCCAAGTATCTCATTCTTTCTGGAGAGATTCTGAGATGATGCCATCTCAGAATTTTGATTGAATATCAGAGTATTATCTGTGTCTTCCTATGTTTCATTTCTTTTTTGACATTTTCATCCATTTTAAATTATCCTGTCAAGCCGCATGGAGGTAATGCAGTGATGTCTGGGACACCTGTGGCTCTAACTTTGGCTTTCTGTTGGCTCTGTATGACATGGTCAATTCTCTGGTTTTCTGTTTGTCAGTATACCATCTCCAGAGGGGACTGCATGAAGTATATCCTAAGATATGCTGTCTCCTAACCTTTACAAGGCCACCATTAAGGCTTGCTCACAAATTTTCTCCATCAAGTCCCTATAAAAATGTCCTGCTTGAGAAACAAAGAAATTTTGTGAAGCCCTCCCAAAATCTCAGAATACCATCCCAGACTTTCTTGTCGTTGAAACAAAGTGCGTTCCTCTCCTGTGTGTATAAACTGCATTTAATGACTATCTTTCAAAAGTAAATAGAAGGAGGAAAAGGCTACTTTAAGGTAAAAAAAAGTCTCAACACCACCTTATTCAAATGATGGATCCAGGTTAATAGCCAGTGATGTCCTGTTGATATTATTATGCACCACACTGAGATGACTCCCCACCTCACAAGGGGCAACTCATCTCCATCTCAAAACCGTTGAGAATCCATCAGACAAACTCAAATCGAAGAACATTTTACAAAAAACTAAGCATTGCTCTTTAAAATTGCCAAGTTCATTAAAAAAAAAAAAAAAAAGGAAAAACAGAGAAAATGTCATAGATCAGAGAGGACTGAGACAGCATGACAACTAAGTACAAAGCGGTGTGGTGTCCTGGATCCTAGAAGAGGGGAGGACGTTACTGAAAATAACGCATAACGCAAATGTGAAATGTGCAGTTTAGTTAATGGAATTGCAAATGTTAGCTTTGCAATTTTGACAAACATATCATGGTTTTGTAAGATAATACCATTCAGGGAAAGTGGGCAAACATTTTAAAAAGAGACATTGGAAATAAGTCCATCTCTAAAGAAGTCTGTTTCTGAAAATAAAGAGTACCACCTATAAAAATTCTCATGTAAGTATTCCTTGAAAACCTAGAATTCTAATTCTTTAATCTGATTACAGATCTTCCAAACAAATTGCTGTGACTGGTATTGAGCGTATTTTAGAAAAATGTGAAAATGGAAATCCAGCACTTTTTAACATGAAAAAACAACTGATAAACATTGAGATAGCTCAAAACATACTAGCTTATTTGAAAAAAATATTTGCATAATTGGTGAATAGGATTGAATGATGAGTTTTGGGGTTTTCCATGTGTAGGCTGTTTGGCCCTAGGAATTTTTACCACTTGACTTTTCCACTCATGTCAATCAATTATTAAATCAATAAACAGAGTGTCTCAATAAATAAACTTAGAACCAGACCTACTAATCATTCTAGCACAAAAATTTAAATCAGTACTTACATGACAATTACATCTATTTAATCACATAACAAGCATCAAACAATTTTAATAGAATTTTAAAAACTGTTGGTACCAGTTAATAAATTTAGAAGAGAATATTTCCTAAAAATGTTTTTATTTCATCTTCATCACATCCATTTTAATTTCATGTACATTATGTACAATACAATGATATTACTGTAGTAATACATTTACACCTTGTGGAGATTTTATAAGCACATAACTGGTTATATATCAATAAATTGGGGGCTTTATTTTTAATCGTAAAAATTGTTTGTCAAATAAATAAATAAATTGAAAACAAATGTCTCTTGCTCTTCACTCTAGGCTATGTTCTAGAAAGATCACCAAACGTCCTCCCTCTTTTCCCTCCCTAATTAAGTACATTTCAAGTAAGAAATAGAACACAGGCAATAATAAGTGTTCCGTAACCTGCTCCTAATTTTTTCCTCCTCTCCAATTCCCTTTCATATAAAACAAAAACGCTCTGTCTCCCTGAGTAGAGGGTTGTGGCATCAGCCTTGCTCTCAGCACCTCAAAATCTGGGACCCCCTGCCTCAGCCTTCTGACTAGCTGAGACTGTAGGCATCCGCCACAAGGCTAGCTAGTTTTTCTATTTTTCTTGCTTGGGCTGGGCTTGAACTCTTGAGTTCAAGCAATCCACCTACCTCAGCCACCCAGAGTGTTAGGATTACGGGCGGGCATGAACAACTGTGCCTGGCCCCTTATCGTATTTCTTGGTAGAGAACAGGGAAAGAAAAATGATGTCAGCCAGGTTCTGTATACCTTCCAAACTTTTTTATCTTATATCAACTTCTGAATTTAGAAATAAAAACCAGGAATTATTATGTATTGTCCTTTTACTTTCTATTATTTTCTTGAAGGGAGAGAAAATAGCAGTCCCACAATTCTAGTATGAATGGAGTGGGCATTGGAAAGAACAGAATTTACCAAATAACGTGGATGCTGCTATTTCTATTCATTTGTACACACTGCACAGAGGAAATAGCTACTGTAAGTTTATTTAAGGAGTAAAGTCTGTCATGAGGTAGGTCTGGCATGGATAATTCACACACACAGAGAGAGAGAGAGAAAGAGAGAAGAATGTGTCTCTGAATTTCCAAGGCTTCCTCAGCTAACCTCAAGGCACTGAGCCAAAGGACAGCAGGAATCAGGGTATTGCTACCTGGAGTGGGTGAGTGGGTGAGCTTTGATAACAAAGAAAATTGTCATGCAAACTGCACGTGCAACGTGGCACAGATTCTACAGAATGAACCCTCAGGCCCTGAAAAAAAAAAATTAATGAGTTCTGCCTCTCCTTTCTGTGACCTTTTACTTAGGTTTTCAAGGGAATTTGTTTTCTTTGTTTTAATCTGAGCTGTTCTGGAAGAAGTCACAGTGGGACAGTGAATCTGCAGAAGAGCTCTCACAGCACAGACCTTGCAATCTACCACGGAGTTTCACTCTCTTGAGTAATTGAAGGTCCTGAACAAGGCAAATTCACATAGTAGTCAAATATTGTCTTAAAAAGTCCAACTCAAGAGTATCTCTTTCTAGGCACTTTCCTCTTCATGGTATATGATTTCACAAACAGCCTATTTATATCATGATCACTCTTTTTGCCATGGTTCAGACTCCGCTTTCATTAAAAAGGTTATTTTACTTAAATATGTCACAAGGGAGCAGAAAATAAGGACATGAGCTGTGGACCTGGGTCAGAAAACCTGGCCTAAAAACCTGACATTGACACTGACTGCAGTTTTTGCCTCAGTGTCTTGCTCTATAACACAGGGCTGACAACCTCTGCCTTGATTTGAGTAGCAGTCACGTAGATTGTTTCTGAAGCTGCTCCGCTCCAACCCCTTGCCCTGCTCGGGGCTGGTGACACTTGAGCAGGACTGTCTCCCCCCCAGCTCCACAGTGGGCCCTGCTTGATCCAAGTCTATCAGTTAATTTCCTCTCATTGCCCATTAAGGTCGTTCCCTAGGTACATAGCCATTCAGGACGAAGTGAATAGGCATGATTCCTCCCCCAGCAGTTGATCTAGGGGTGGGCTTGTTAATATAATCTGTCTAATCAGCACCTCCTTTCTTCAAATGATAAACTGTGTAGCATGAAGTGTGGTCAGATTCAAGGTTATTCAGAAATTCAAAATTTATAATGCCAATATTACTAATAATATCTAACATTCTCAAAACTCTTTCCTTCATAGCACTTCGTACCTGCAATAACAACAAAGAAAACCATTAAAGCTGCTAGGAACTTCAACATAATCTTGTTTAATGAATCCAATCCCATTGCCAGTCATAGGTCTTACAGTACTGTATATAGGATCATTGGAAGGCTACCCAGGGCTACAAAGGTATCTTTTCTTTCTGTCTTTTTCTTTCTTTCTTTCTTTTCTTTTTTTTTTTTTTAACAATGAGACAGAGCTCTGCTCCCCATGATAGCTCAGGGGAACCTCAAACTCCTGGAATCAGGAGATCCTCCCATCTCAGCTTCCCCAGTAGTTGATACTACAGGTGTACAAAACCACTCCTAACAAATTTATTTTTCTTTCTTTTTTTGTAGAGATGGGGTTTGGCTCAAGCAATCTTCCTGCCATGGTCTTCAAAGTTCTGGGATTACAGGTATGAGACACCACACCCAGCCAAGATATCTTTTATTTGTCTATTTCTTATCAACTTGTTCTGCTTTATTTATTTTTCTATATTCTCCTAGTTTTTGAAGCCCTCAGAAAATATAAAACCACAATATGATTTAGAAATAGTGAAAGAAGAAAAAAGTGAAGTTAGCAATATAAATTTGAATAAGATTTAAAAATCTTATACAATTATATACACATCTTAAGAGTGGATCATAAAATTTGTTTTAATCCAGAAAGGTCAATTTGTTTTATATAAAATGTGAAGTCTTATAGTTTGGAGACGTCTACGTATGGTCCTGTGTTGATAAATGTTCTTCTTTAAGTCTTAGTTTTTCAGGAATGGATGCTTTTTTTTTTTTTAGCAGTATACTGGTTTCTGTCCAAGACAAGAAGTATAGTATATTTGGAGAAAATTCTTGGGTTTCTACCGATCACTGATAGCTTTTCTGAAATAAGCAGCCTTGGAAGAGAGAGGTCATGTCTCTCTTGGCACCAGGGCAGATTTATATACTATCCAGTTTAATATCTTACCCTAGGGTATGTTTACTGGCCATTATGAAAGATTTTTATTTCCTATGTTGGGAATTCTTTTTCTGTACCAGAACCCGATATGTATGGCAGACTTCACCCGGCTCTCTCCACATTGCCCTGTGATATTCAGGGAACCCTACCAGCATGCATGAAACTGGCCAAATATTAAGTCATGATGGTCAAATCTCATATCCTTTACAATTCTCAACATAGTAGTCTGCATTTGTTTTTATTGTTATGTAATAAGTTACTGCAAATTTGGCAGTTTAAAATATCACCCATTCATTAGTTTCCAGTTCTTTAGCTCTGAAACTCAGGCATGGTGTCGCTAGATTTCTGCTTAGATCTTACAAGGCAAAAATCAAGGTGTGGGCCAGAATTTATTAATATCTAAAGCCTATGGGAAAAGAATGCTTTTCTAAGATCAGTTTCTTTTTGGTCAAATTCAGTGTCTTGTAGCTATAGAACTGGACTCCACATTTATTTTTGTGGGGGGCTGCTCTCAGCTCCTAGGGTATATCCATATAATATCTCTCACCACGTGGCCCTATCCAGCAAAACCAGAACAGAAAATACATCTCATCGTTAATCCATCTTTGACCTCCTCTGCCTTTGACTTCTAGATTCAGATTCAAAAGACATATATGATTAGGTCAGATTCACCCAAATAATCTCTCTATCTCAAAGTCAACTACAATGGGTTTTTTTTATACCTGAAAAATCCCTTATCAACAGAGTCCACCTATACGCAAGTGGAAGAGAACCAACAAGGGGACTAGCAACAGTAGTCATGTTGGAATTCTTCCTGCCACAGAGTCCCAGCATTCACTTGTCATCCCAGGCCTCAGTATTCTAGCAACCTGTGAAAATTTCACAGTGGGATAAGTTCCTAAAATAACACTATCCTGAGAAAAATGAGCCAATTAGAAACAAAGATATGATTGACATTTCATGAAAACAATGCTGTGTTCTGCAACAGATGACATCCTCAACAACACTCTTGCCATGGACACTAAGATAAGATCTACAGATATACTTATTATAACATATTTTGGCATAAACTGATAGATATCAAAGCACATTCAGTGAAAGGAATCCTATACAGACTTCTCTGGAAGAATCAACATGCATGATATATCGCCAGTTAGTCTTAACACACAGGTAGATAGATATTACTACCGTGTCCATAGCAGGTTTTAAAGGTGATATCAAGTCAAGGACCAGGAAAGCAGAGGAATAGTGAAGACAGGAAGGAATGGTGGCATCTGAGGCTAGCTAGGAAGAACACCTCTTGCCTCATGACACTCCATGCCTTATTTTTAAAACGCTACCCCTGCCAGACAAAGCATATCGTCATATTGCAGGGAATTAGATCTTCCGAGCAACCTTCAGTTTGTCTTCATGTCTGTCATTCAAGCATCTCCTGTATTGTCATCTGACTTGAAATTTAGATTACATTTATTAGTAAATTGAAGATTATATGCCTTGCAGGGAGGTGCCTGTGGCTCAGTGAGTAGAGTGCCGGCCCCATATACCGAGGGTGGTGGGTTCAAACATGGCCCCAGCCAAACTGCAACAAAAAATAGCCAGGTGTGTGGCAGGGGCCTGTGGTCCCAGCTACTCAGGAGGCTGAGGCAAGGGAATCACCTAAGCCCAAGAGTTGGAGGTTGCTGTGAGCTGTGAGACCACAGTACTCTACCGAGGGTGATAAAGTGAGACTCTGTCTCTAAAAAAAAAAAAAAAAAATTATATCCCTTGCTAGGAATATGATGGTTGGTTATCAAATAAATGCCAGTAGGACTTAAATAATAGATTATTATTAGTTTTGAATTGTTTTACGTGTTTTGTGATATTTCTGTTCAACAGCTGTTGGTAGCCATTTTGATACTCTGATTAAAATACATTGAGCTACAGTCCTGAAAAAGAATCACTTCTTTGTGAATCTCTTTATGCATCACTTTATGCAAGAATAGAAACATTTCTTTGGTTCTAAGTAAACTTGTTTGGCAATCATTAGAAATTCCCATTTAAGTTTACCTAAAAACAGTTCTATATCCTAGTTCTAAGCTTGTGCTGAGCATAGGTGTTAGAAATAGAGAGCTAATAGATGTAATTAAATATCTCTGGGATGTCAATGAAACACAAACTTATATCTTGGACCTGTGTATTCCTCTGGGTTCCAGACTTCCATATTTAATTGCCTACTTGTGACATTGTCTCTTAAAATTTGATAAACATCTCACACTTATAAGAACAAATAGAAAATCTTTATCTCTTAAAACCCAATGTCAGAAGTCTTCCCTAATGCAGTAAAAAGCACCCTTCTACCTTTGAAAATTTAGTAGTTATTGATGATTTCTCTTTCTTTTTTTACTGTATTTAATCATAAAGTCTATTCTGTAGATTCTACTGCTGAAAGATAGTTCAACTTAAGGCACATTAGCCCATCTCCAGTGCCACTATCCTTGTTAAGGTCATAATTATCTCTCCTCTTGTGTTATAGAAAACCATCTTAATTGTTCTCCTATTCCATTCATTCTCCAAATCTGGCAAAATTTACCTTCCTCACTACTAAGCTGATACTGCAACAACTTCACTTATTGCCCATTAATGGCTTCTTTAGCACCCTGGGATTATCACTACCACCGGGCCTTTTTAAATTATTATTTCAGGTTAATATAAGGGTACATACAATTAGGTTACTTTCTTTGTATTTACCTGGATGGATTTGGAGAAGCTCAAGGCCTTTCCATCTGCTGTTCCCTCTGCCTGGGACATCTTTCCCTGGAAGATCCTCTTGGCTCTTCATCTCATTTCTTTGGGTCTTAGTCATGCCCCTTCCTCACGAGACTCTCCTCTACACACACACACACCCCCACCCCTTGCTTCTGGTTTTCCTTGGTCCTTCTCTCTATGTAACATAATATTTCTTTGACTGATTTTCTTTCTTTTTCACACAATGATGATTATTTTGCTTATTCTCCTTGATAAAATATTCCTCCCCATTATTCATATGGTAATTCTAGCTCACAGTTTAAATACAGTATATTTGGGGAGAAACCTTTTATGACCACTCCATGTAAAGTCTTTTGACTTTCATAGACTGTCTATCTTAGAAATTTTTAAAAACTGTAATAGCATCATATAAAATCATTTCCCTAGACTTTATGCCCTTAGGAATTAGCTCAATAGTTGTCAAATGATTATTTGAATAACTAAATGAAGGAGTGAAGCAAGTGTAGGATATAAGTCTTGACTAAGTGAAAATGCACCTGGGAAAAATTTTTTACAAATTAAGAATTTAGATAACATATATAAATTTTCAGATCCATGCATTGATTCAATTTTTTTCAATAGTCTCCAAGTATTTCTTTTAATGATCAACCTTACACACAAAAATTATGTATCGTGATACTTGAAATAAGTCTCAGAATACAATCCATATTCTAATTCTTATTAGCTGTGCAGCCATGGACAAGTCACTGAACATTAATTTCTTTATTAATATAGTTAGATAATTATGCCGTCACTATAAGTTTAAATGTGGTAACATTCAATTAATGGTTTTGTTTTTGTTGTTAATGATATGAAAGGAAATTGCTCATAGAAGTTGTTGAAAGCTCTTTTAAATAAGAAATAAAGTACACACTCACCCTGCACTAAGCACCCTGGAGGTAGATAAGTTACAAAGATTAAGATTTGCATAATTGGTGTAACTCATAGTTTGCATTAACCTTATGAAGGGCAGCCATTTTTTATAGGTGTTGAGAATAATGTTAAAGAATACCGAAACCTGAGCCCTAACAATCATGAAAGTTAGCATGGATTATTAAGCTAATTAAAACATTGGCACTCTGGAGACCTGAATTTTAATACATATTTCGCCACTAACTTATAATGTAACCCTAGGCAAGAGAGCAGGTCTCTTTATTCTTTATTTTCTTCATCTGTGAAGTGAACGTTACCTTCCCGAGGTGGTTGTACTGCATAGCAATGAAGTACCCTGGAAGAATGGCGTCCTTATGGGGATAATTGTAAATGAGTGGAATAAAAGGGGTATAATATAGTTAAAAGAAATCTGCAGATAGATTACATTTTATCTATTCAAATGCTTTACTCCTCACAGAGGCAACTAGGTTCTTTTTGTTTTGACTATTCGGTTGATTTCAACCCTACCACCATACAGTTTCAAAAAGCATCCAGAAGACAGTGATTTAACTATTCAGAATACATCAACAACCTCATGACTGGAAACAATTTATGGCCAGCCAAAGTTAGCTAATATCGTATATTTGCCAAATTGACCTCAAAATGGAGAGTACATAGATTTACTTACACCAGAACGCTCATTCTTTGCTCCTTTATAAAATCTCTGTTGTCTAATGCCATTGCTTCTCTTGACTGAGCCATTAAACAAGCATAATTGGGAAGTAAGATTGTGGTATCAAATGATGAATGAGCACCCCACTCTTTGCACTAAGTGCTGTGTTGGAATATCAAACGGACGATGTCATCATGGTATAACACGTGGTCTTGAGTTTAAGATAAATTAGCCTACCTGTAGCATGTTACAATTTTCCATACAAAATTAATTTATTTAACCTGCCAAATGGCTGTGCACTTATTTATTTGTATGAGTTATTTTATTATTAAAGAAACTATCTGCATAACAGTAAGGTGATTGTTGATCACATCTTAATTGTTGTTGGTTATGTAGTACTTACACAATACTCTCTCTGAGATCCTGCAAATTTGCTGTCAATGTGAGGAATTCAGAAAGTTCTAACTCTTTGATGTAAAATATTACTTAGTTGTTTAGAGAAAAAACTTTCTTAAACACTTTTAAAAACAATATATTTTCTTCTCTTTAGGGAATTGTCTAAGTTAATGTATAGAAAGCTAAAATTATGCAAGAGAACCTAAATCAACACATATTACTCATTAGGGTGATGCGTACCTTTTGTGGGGGTTAAATTTTAATGTTCCTTTTTACACACAGATGGGTTTTCTCGTATGGGTGACTGATATGAGTATACCCTTTATCTAATATATGTTTTTCTTTTAAAGCCATATGAGTAGAGAAAAGAACACTTCTAGAACATTATATAAGAATATTTGGTAGGCATGGGTTTCTGGTGAGTGCCACCACATATAAAAAATTGATATAAGTGTGCATATATATGTATATGTATAAACTGATATATGTATAAAGAAATATATATCAGAAAGTATCTGCTCAGCTTATTCTAATAAAATAGATTTCATTCTAATGGAAAAAGACTTTATTTCTGAGTATCAAGCAGGAATACAAATTTAGTAAGAAGTAAGTAAATGACTTGTGCATATTTTGAAGTAAATTGTGACACTGGCAATATTATCACATAGTTTCTAAAGTCATGACAAAAACCAACACTATTTTGAGCATTTCCTGTGCTTCATCAGGACAGACAACCTCAAGTACTTATACTTCTCCCTAATGTCATTTGTTTTATAGTTTTAGAAGAGCTCTTAATGCTATTAGAGCTCTTAATGCTCTGGAGTGAAACACAAATACATTAAACTTATTATTAACGTATTCCAAAAACTATTGGTTTTATTCACTCATTCAGTAAACTATCCAGAAGTTGATGGCGACTTTATCTGACCTTCATCCACATGTCTCACTGTGAGTGTGGAATGTGGGATGACTGTCTCTGTAAATGCTTTGTTTGAAAATACAGTCCAATAACACTGATTTACAGTGATGTCTAGTCACAAAACCCTCATGAATACAACATGCTAAAGAACAGGGCAGGGACAGTACATCATTCTGGGGAAGGGGAACAGCTCAGCAATGTGAATCATAGTCATGGATAACCAGTGTCATTTAAACCACATGAATATTAAAGGATGTAGTTCACATTTTAGAATTATTTAGTATGCAAATATTGCTTTTCAACATTGCAGTTCACACCTAGTCCCTACAGACAGGCAGCAAAGAGTTTAAACTTAACAAAAATGATCACTGAATTTTGTCCCAATAACTATCAGTAACAGTATTCTTTGGATGAATAACAATAATACTTAACATGGTAATAATACCGATAGAATCAATTAGCAAAAATTATCAGCGGCATCTGCTTTCTAAGCTAGGGTTTTATTATTTTATATGATGGAAAGATTATATGAGCAACCTGCAAGATAGATTCTGATTGAAATTTATGATTTCCTACATATTTCTCAAAGGAATGTGAAATAGATGCGTAATGATGTACTTAAGTAAATAACAGATTTTGCTACTAACATCTTCTAGCTTACAATCTTTTGGGTCCTCTGGAGAATATAAAAAACTATCTCAACAATTGATGAATAGCTCTCTAAAATAGGTCCCAAGAGTGGACAGGAAAAAAAAAAATTACTGATGTTACACAGACATTAGGAGCCAGTTGAAAGCAGCTTGTTAGTTGAATTGAACAATAAGGAAACTTGCGTTTAATAGCCCTGCTAGCAGGTGCTCCCGTTGTGGTATAATACTACATGTTTTTCTTAATAATCATGATAATACGATCGAGCTATCCCAAAACTATTTGTAAAAACTCAAGTAATAAAAGTACATTATGGTTTCTTTAGCACTCCAGTGTTGCTTTAATCTATGTACTCCCAGATCTGTCTGCTTGTGAAAATGTCATATTTAGGCTAGAACAGTGGTTCTCAACCTTCCTAACGCCATGATGTATTTTTATTATTACAAAGGGGTCGTGACCCAGAGGTTGAGAACCACTGGTCTAGAGGAAAAAGTACATTTTTGAACTAGAATTTGATTTAATCTTTTGTGCTTTGTTAAAGCCATTATCTGCAAGTTTGTATTTTTTTCAGCTTTTCAACAGGTCATTAATGCTGTAAAAAACCTGCCAATAAATAACTTCTCACCTACATTTATAGGACTAATTATAATAAAAAAACAAACTGCATTTCCCTATCAGGCTTTCTGGTCTACCCTTTTACCTTACAACCTTTACAGATTCAAAAAAGCTTAGCCTCAGGGCAAAATTAATCAGTTCACTACATGAGAAAATGACATTATTTAATTAAGAATAATTATTTTAGTTTGACCATGAAAGATATACATGTTTGTTTTGATTTAGATTTGAATGTAGGACATATAACAAAAGTGGAAAATTATCAATTAAAATATACAAAAAGAGAATTTTAAATAAAATATACAAAAAGAAGGAGGCCAAAAACATCAATAGCATAGCCAGGCATTGTGGTGGGGCCTGTAGTCCCAGCTACTTGGAAGTTGAGGCAAGAGGATTGCTTGAGCCCAAGAGTTCAAGGTTGCTGTGAAGTATGAATGAGACCATGGCACTCAACCAGGGGGCAAGAAAGTAAGACTCTGTCTCAAAAACAAACAAACAAACAGACAAAAACATCAATAGCTATAATTCTCTCACTGATAATCTTACAAAGTTTTACTTTATATTCAGGTACATGAATAGGCTTCTGACCCAAGCTGCTCCCAGTTTGAACTTCTGTCTATCCCACCCAGTGGTTACTTGTTCATTCATTATTTATTCATACCCCAATAAGGTATCGTGCCAGGTATTGGGGTGACTCAAATAAGGAGATAGCTTACAATCTGTGTAAGACTGTGCCCAACCCCAGTCTATTACGGCCCAGCCGCAGGAGGTGAGCAGCCCACCAGCCAGCAAGGGTTCACCTGTGTTTACAGCTGTTCCCTGTCACTTATATCACCGCCTGAGCTCTGGGAAGCACAAACCCTGCTGTAGACTGTGCTCCCGAGGGATGTAAGTTGCTCACTTATGAGAATCTAAGGACGGATGATCTGAGGTGGAACTGAGGCAGTGATGCTGGTGCTAGGGAGCTGGGGAGTGGCTGCAAACACAGAATACAATTAGCAGAGGGGTTTGCTCAGAAATCATAATAAAGCTGTGGCTTGCAGATTCATATCAAAACCCCATCAGTGAGTGGCAAGTGACAATTGGAGGGAGGCTATGAAGTGGCAGGTGAGTGGATGTACTTCAGCTGTCCAGCTGTGCCTGGCAGCAGGCTGTAAGTCACAATCCAGCACTGATTTTAGTCCATGTGTGGCCTGCCCATTACTTTATTTACCACTTCCATCCTTGCCTGTTTCTAACACTACGCACTTGTCTCAGTCACAGCTTTGTAAGCCCACAAGGCTAACCCTAGCAAAAATGAGGAAAACCCAAACGCCACTGGAGAGCTTCTGTGAGAAGGGGAAGGCTCAACAAGGAGAGAGCAGAAGCCTCTAAGACTGCCAACAAAAGGAAAGCTGCATTTAAAAGAAATACTAAGAGTCCTCATTAAATTATGCGTTCATTGCAACAAGCAATTCACATTCTCCAATCCCTCTTCATATAATATGTGATGAGCAGCTATCCAAGGAAGCCATGAAACCTTCAAAACTGCGCTGCCACGTGGCGTCCAAGAACCCTGCATTAAAAGACAAGCCCCTGGAGTTTTTCCAAAGTAAAAAGTGAGCATGAGACCAGAAGTCATTACTGGGGCCTCCACTTCATCAGCTGTGTCTGCACTGAGACATCTCCAGTGGTAAACCGCATTTTAAAGCTGAGAGGCCCTTTGCTATTGGTGAAGAGTTGATCCTGCCTGTGGCTCAGGACATTCTCTGGGAACTTCTAGGCGAGGCTACTGGTCACCAGGTGACACGGGTTCCTCTTTTGGCTCATGCCATAAGTAGACGAATTGATGGAATAGCAGAGGATCGTGAGACACAATTATTAGAGAGGGTTAATGAGTCACTGTGCACACAGTCCAGGTTGATGAGTCTACCAACGCTGACAGGCAGCAATGCTTCCTTCGTGTGATGTATTCCCAGAAGGCTAGGCATGACGATGTGGTATGTGAGCTTTTGTTGCCAACCAACAGAGCAGCTGCAGAACTCTTCAAATTGTCCTTGAATGATTACATATCAGGAAAGTGGAATTGGTCATTCTGTGTCATAGACACAGAAGCATAGACAGAGTGGCTTCCAGGACTGGACGGCTTTCTAGTTTCACTACTAGGATCTTGAAGGTCACTGGCAGCACATTTCAGTGACACAGAATGGATCCTCAAACTTGCGAATGTGTCTGACATATTCAACCCACTTAATGAATTAAATCTGTCACTTCAGGGGAGAATGACACCTGTTTTCACATCAGCAGTAAAGTGGCCACATTCAAAGTCAAAGTGGAATACGGGGCAACAAGCAAACACTGGGATTACTAACATGTTTCAGACATTCGCAGAGATTTTGAAAGAGACAGAGCCAGAGCCTCCTTTCTCCCGGCTGGTGTGTGATCACCTATCTCAGCTTTTGAAAGAGCTTGAAGATGGCTTCCCAACCACAAAAGACTCTTAGCTGGGAAGAATGGATCTGCAACCCATTTGTCAACAGGCCAGGTGAGTCAGCTTTGTGGATGGTGGAAGAGGATCAACTGCTCAAGATCACAAATGACAGTGGTCTTAAAAGTATGTTTGAGACAACTTCAAACGTCCTGGACTAAAGTCGAGATGCAATATCCTGATATTGCCACACACCACGGAAAAGCCTGCTTCAGTTTCCAGCATCCTATCTCGAGGAAGCAGGGTTTTCTGCAGTGACAACAACCAAAAGGAGATTATGAGGTAGATAGGACATAAGCACCACACTGCAGGGGTCACTGTCCCCATCACCCCCAGCGGGGACCAACTATTTACAGAAAAACAAGCCCAAGGCTCCCGCTGATTCTGAGTTATATAATTATTTCAATATATATTATGGTGTAATAATAATAGAAATATAGTGTACAACATATGTAATGTGCTTGAATCATCTCCAAACCATCCTCCCTAGTTCATGGAAAAATTGTTTTCCATGAAACTGGTCCCTGGTGCCAAAAGATTGGGGATGGCTGCAGTAGAAGATACAGACATGTGAGCCAAGAATTGCGGACAAGTTCAATGAAGGAGCCATGGCCAAGGTGAGAGCCGAGAGCAGAGGCGGGCACAGAAAGCACCATCTGGACCTATCAGGCAGTAGCCTAAGGATTGTACTTGCATAAGATTAGTCAATACTGACGTCTCTGGGGACTGATGTATGAACGTCAGAGTCTGAAGGACAGCATTTATTTAAATCATTATTCAGAGTTCAGAATACCCAGGGATGTCCGTTTTCTACTGTAAATGTTAGCTGTGCTTGTGAAATCTTGAATCTTGTCTCATGAATGTATCCGTGGACGTAAGGTCACGTCTATGAATGAATATATACAGTGAATAATGAAGCTTTATAACTCTTATAAACAAGAACGAGATTAGTCATAACAATTTGTCAGAAATAAGATAACTGAACTTTCTGCAAATATTTCCATAATCAATGCATGTTTTAATATAAATTGGTTGCAAATGGTGTATTAACATGTGTAATTAAAAATAATTCCACTTTAAATTGAGCCATTGTATATTTAAATTGATTCCATTCATTTGTATGCCTGATTTGTTCTTAGAATCACGTCTGTCAGCAGTTACAGGAGAACAGATAAAATTTAAAATATCCTGATGAAATATTTGTTATACAGCATGCGATGATATAAATGCGATCTGAAGACACAATCAATTCTAAAAAAGTGGTAACATGAAATTTTTAAAATGATGATTAATCAAAGAAGTTAATATTTAAAACCATTTTTTAATATTTTAAAAAATATTCAAGTTAATATTTTAAAACCATTGAGCCACCATGTTTGTCTTGTAAGTAAAACTTAGTAAGTAAAAGCTGGTAAAATTGTCATTCTAGTATCCTTTTCCTGCTTGTGCTTAGTAAAATATTTCAGAATTACTTCCCCAAGCCTAAAAATATTCACATTTTTTATTCAGTAATTCACTTTCAGAAGTTTAAACAAGACACACTAATTCCAAAAAGCCAAATGAGCTATATACTTTGTGCATTACTGATAATTTTTTTAAATCTTGGTTAAAACACTCACATTTATTGAATTTGGCTACTACTCTTATAGTACTACTAATACAACCAGAACTGAAATCCACTGTGTTTTATTACGTATCAGACCCTCTAATTGTTTTACATAGATTATATCATTTGGTGAAAAAAAATTACTTGGTAATTTTATTGTTCTGATCTTATAGATAAGAAAACTGAGGCTGAGAGGAGAAATTACTCCACCCAAGTAATAAAACTAGTAAATGAAACAGCCAATATACAAACGCAACTATTTGTGACCCCGAGATTTTACTTCAGACTCTAGTTCCATAATACATGGAAATATTTAATACTCCTAAGGATGTCATTTTCCAACTTTATGTATTAAAGCCCTAAACTTTAGAGAGATGTGGCATCCGCAGTTACAGAGTTAGTGATGAAGCTTCATTTATGACTGGAGGGCCAGAGTTTTATTCCCTGAGTTATGCAGCCATGTAAGATAAACCCTATAGAACTTGGTGTTCTCAGACTTTAGTTCAGATTTTGCTTTGATTAGATGAAATCAGATGTGATCAGGCATGTACATGATGATTTGAGATAATCAATAATTAAAAAAAACATTATGTAAATAATCAGTAACTCCATTCAGTCACTTAATCTTAGGATTGTGAAGACCCCACAACAACACAGCCAAATTTAAATTATAATGAACAATGAATAAAGATGGGAAAAAAAACAAGCATATACTTATATAATGTCAAATAAATATATAAAAACAACTGCAGAGAAAGTAAATGAAATTATTAGCATAACAGAAGCATTATGGATGATTATTTTTCATTTTCTTTGGCTTGATACCATTTTCAAACTTAAAAACTTACGTGAAGCAATAAATATTTAATTACAGGTTATTGTAGAGTGGAAATTTAAACATTGGATATTCATGGCTGATATTCTTCTGCCTACAGTAAGTAATCCATTTATTTATCTTGTTGCAAATAACTTCATATCGTAGGTGGAAGCGAGACCAGTTCTTCAGCTACAGGTTCCATAGTCTTACTTATTTTATTTTGTCTTCCACTAATTAATACATTCAGACAAATGTATAACTGATAGTGTTATTCTAATGTTTTTAAATCACTATTTGTTAGAGTTAACATATATATTTTTTTTGAGAGTGTCTCATTCTCACCCTCAGTAGAGTGCTGTGGCATAGCAGCTCACAGCAACTTCAAACTCTTGGACTCAAGCAATTCTCTTACCTCAGCCTCCCAAGTAGCTGGGACCACAGGCGCCCGACAGAACACCTGGCTATTTTTAGAGACAGGGTTTCACTCTTGCTCAGGTTGGTCTCCAATCTGTGAGCTCAGGCAATCCACCTGCCTTGGTCTCTCAAAGTGAGCCACCGTGCCCAGCCCAGAGTTAACATATATTAATAAGCACATATATTTATCTATATGTATTTATACATACATGATCAAAGATATATGTGAAAAGTGTATTTATACTTAAAATAATTTGGACCATCCTTCAATATTTCTCCAAGTACTTTGTTTAAGATGGTTAATTGATTGGGCACACGAACCTGTGTATTTATTAACTACTAATTATGGTTTATATGTCTGATGCTGAATTGAGATACCCTGACAAAAGCAGGAACTTCAGGGAATCAATAAAGGAGACTAATGGAAATGTGTATATGTTTGAGAATAAGGTGGCATAATACTTTGGTCACAATGAAAACATTCTGTAAAGAAATATTAAGTAGCAAAGAATGTAATTAAATATAATCTTAAAGGCTTTTTAATTAGGCTTTTATTTCTATCTTGCATATTAACTATGATGTATTTATGAATTTAAGGCATGCTTATGTTTTATTATGTGCAGTAGGAAGATTATTCAAAGCTTGGTCTCATATCTTTTATAAATCTGCCCTGCAAAAATACTCCTAACAAGTCAACTTGTTAAAAAGTCATTAGGCCCTTCATATACTTTAGCACACTTAACATAACATTCTTTGAAAATAAAGAGAAAAATTGGTAAGGATTATAGTATTTTCTGCACCAATATTTCTTTTAAAGAAAGCATCCTAAATATGATATATTGTATTATTTACATTATAACATAATTTGGCATAAACTATATCATATTTTTATAATATTTAGTTACAAAGCTTAATTTCAAGCTCTTACTCTTTCATCATTTAATGAAGAAAAAGTCATGCTATCTTTAGTTTTGCATATCCAATGTACTCAGCCCTATTATTATTTTCAAACTTGGAAGTTGACTATCTTTTTGTTTACATACATCATGAACCTATATAACCCCCCTGGAGACTGTTGAGACCAAATCTATACTTACGTATACTGTTACATAACATTTATTTCGAGTTTTTAGCAAAGATAAAATACAACATGAAGCCTCTTACTTTATAAATATAAACAATTAATAAATTATATTGTGGATACATTCAATTGTGGTATAGGTACACCATGGAATATTATGCAGCCTTAAAAAAAGATGGAGACGTTACCTCTTTCATGTTTACATGGATGGAGCTGGAACATATTCTTAGCATAGTATCACAAGAATGGAAGAAAAAGTATCCAATGTACTCAGCCCTATTATGAAACTAATTTATAGCTTTTATCCAATGTACTCAGCCCTATTATGAAACTAATTTATAGCTTTTATCCAATGTACTCAGCCCTATTATGAAACTAATTTATAGCTTTCATATGAAAGCTATAATTCAATTATAGCCCAAGAATATGAGTAAAAGGGAAAAGGGAGAGGGAGGGGAGGGAAGTGGGGAGGATGGGTGGAGGGAGAGTGATTGGTGGGACCACACCTACGATGCATCTTACAAGGGTACATGTGAAACTTACTAAATGTAGAATATAAATATCTTAACACGATAACTAAAAAAATGCCGTGAAGGCTATGTTAGCCAGTTTGATGAAAATATTTCAAATTGTATATAAAACCAGAACATTGTACCCATGACTGCATTAATGTACACAGCTATGATTTTATAATAAAAAAAAAGGGAAAAGAAAATAAAAAGAGAAGCCACAGATGGGGAGGCAATATTTGCAAAAAAAAAAAAAAATTTATATATATATATTTGTAATTGTATATCGAGTTAAGGACCACTAGTACGCTAAAAACACTTACATGTTAGGTTCTACTGATAGACTCAGCACAAATGTCGATACTAAATTGTAAATTAGGTTATCTCTTTGAGACTTACTTCTGTGAACTTTAAAATTGGAGTGAGTATCACAAATGCTCATAGATTGTTTTTATTAAAACATTTTCCATTGTCAGCATAATTAGAATATTAAAACACAAGCAGAGATGCTAAATGTTCAAATAAATCTTACAATCTGTTGGAAGTATACAAAGGTGGAGGCGCATCTGCCCTCTAGTAGTGTAGTTGAGCATTTCTGAGTATTTCAAAGTTATGATAAGGTTTTGTTGTTTTGTTTGTTTGTTCCATTTGGACATCTGCTCAATCTGGCCTCCTCTGCAGAGGATGGGGAAATGGTTTTGTTTCAGTAATAAGGAAAGGGTCTTGGGGGAGTTTAGAAGGTCACTGCTTCTTGATCTCTGACACTGAATAGTGAAAGTGCACTTTCCAACTCCATGGCCAGGGGAACAATTAGGCAAATAAACTCAGGGGCTGATAGAGAAAAGGCAGCATAAAAATTAATCTACTATTTATTTACCTGTTCTATGTTTCTTGTGTCTAATTTATATAGTTTAGCACTATGTAGTTTCAGATATGAGTCTTTCTTCTGCATAAAGATGTTCTCAAAGGATTTATAAAATACAAACAATCATACTTCCAGAAAATCTATTTTCCAGAGTATTAGATCACTATGACAAGTGCAAAAAGAGCCACAGTGGAGAAGGAAAGTGAGTATACAGGTCGCCTAGAGAGGGTAGGGAGATATGGCAGGAGTCGAGCCTTGGAAGCCTGGATTATTCAATTGGACTATTACATTGTTCGAATTTTTCAGTTAAAGTCTTAAATGGTACATTCTACACTAAATATGCAGATACAACTAAACTACCACTTCAGTTTTTTGTGTGGCTATAAAGACAAAATAGATTATTGAATTTTATTGCCACTTTTTGTAGAAGTGTAAAAACAGTGTGACTGGAAAATAATCTACAATAAAAAATAAGATCGTTTATAGTTTTTAAATAAGTGATAATATTGGAAGGAATACTTTTTAAAAATATAACAATATAAGTCTCTAAGACAAATAATTTTGTTATAAATTATATGTATGTATGGACAGAACATACATATAATTTATAACAAAATTATTGTTATAATTACATAATACATTGTTTTGTGCTTTTATCTTAAGACCAGCTTCTATGATTCATTGTCTTGATAGTAGTTTTAATGCTTTAAATTTTCTGTTCTACAGCTTTAAAAGTATGAACATAAAGAATGAAAAACCAAAGCTGATTATTTTTATAGTGTGCTTTTCTAATCAAAATGAACTGACCAATAAGCCTCTTACTTCATGTAGTGTACATGTCATTCAATGGATAATCACTCATATGTACAAGGGTATCACAATCTGAAAACCTTTACATAGGAGTGTACATGCATGTACAGACACGCTTACATATCTGTAGTATTTATGGGGACACAAAAATATTTACACAGTGATATGACCAAGCGTCAAATGCAAAACCATTAGTTCAAATTAGAAATACATATTATTTGCTATTAGTGGACCCAGCACAAATGTCAATACTGACGTATACAATAGGCTGTCTCTTGCAGCCTCACTTTCATAATATGTAAACTGGAGTAAAAATATCAAACACAGAATAGACCAAAGTAGTAAAAAGATTGAATATACTCTGTGTGAGTATCAGTCGAATCTGGACCTTCATGGTTATTAATAGACAAAAGTAGACACTACATTACCGGCCAACTGGTGCATTAAAAAGGGATTATAGTGTTAATCACTTGTTTAAAGTATTTGCAGAGCTCTACGATAATTGGCATCAAATTGTTCTTAATCTTGAATTAAACTCAACTATAAATGAAGAGGCTGCAAGTGACAGCGATGGTGTAGATAGCCGAGTAACATTTAAAGAGAAGAAAATGAGGTTTCCCTCAGTCCCTCATTCCAAATCTTTGGAATCTTTGGTCTTTTTTTGTAGTTAGGCTGCTATCAATGGCAAATAATAGTACATTGACTTAAACTTACTTAAGCCATGAAAAATTTGTATTATTCCACATACCGAGAAAGAAAAATGGAGGGGATTTCTTAGGTTAATTTAGTTGCTAAGAGACATTATCAGAGATCCAGAATCTTCCCTTCTTTAATCAAATATATATTTTGAAGCATAGAAGCATGGTCTTCAGGACAGCTTTCTGCAACAATGGAAGTGACGATGGATTTCTAATGATCATGTTCATGTATGACAATATCTAGTAAAATGTAAGTCCATCTTTCCTGTGTATCTGGATTTGAGAGAATTCTGAATATCTAGATCTAATTAGATCTCACCATACATAATGGATTTAATTTGATCTTGAACTGATTTGCCACTTTTGTTGTGTGTCCAATTCTAAATCAACATTAACAAAAGGAAACAGGATGACCATGAGCAGCTTAGTAAAATTAAAATCTGTTTAAAAGGAAGTGTGGGAGCTAATAAACACTATGTGGCTTCGTCCAGCATTCAAGTGCCATTTAAAACTGATTTGCTCATAATTACAGACACTTCCAAATAGCAACAGAAACAGAGATTAATGGCTGAGGTAGTACACCAAAGATAACTCTGTGCTAAAAAACTCAAATGGAAAAACAAACACGTACTTCCATGTGCTTTAAATGATGAAAGTATCTTAACTAAAATGATGAATTAGAAGAACTGAGCTGTAGTGTTCGCTGATTTCCGTGGCGTAAATAATCCCACCACAGGTTCATTTCCAGCTAGAAGAAGGAAGTCTGGTGGCCGGTGAGCTGGCTCCAGGACCCCACCACCTCCACTGATTGGTTGCCCAATCTCCACACTCATCACTCTGTCATGTACCCTCAACACATCTGCCAGAGCAGTCCTTTCAAAACTTGTTCTATCATTTCACTCCTGAGTTCAAAATGTTCTATCATCAGAGGCCAGAACCCACGCAGCAGCCTACAAAGTTCTGCCTGGCCTTGCTCCTCTTACCTCTCTGACTCCATCTCCTCTGAGCTTTTCCATTATGGCTAGATGGCCTCCTTCCTATTCCTTAATTCCTCCCACTAGATCTTCACTTAGGGACTCAGCCTGAGTTTATCCAATGCCTTCACCTTCTTGAAGTCATTATTCAACTGATGTCTTCTGTGAGGGCCAATCATGCTAAGGACCTAGTCGTAATTTATTTCAAATTGCAAATTTTCCTCTCTATAATTTCTTCTATTGTGCTCTTCTCCTCTGTTCTCCCACGGCATATATCACCATCTCTCATACTATAAAATTTACCTAATTTTTTATGTTTATGCTGTTTGTATCTGTCCCCCTTAGCTGTCGTTTAAGCATTCTTTTTTAATATTTCTCAAGTTCATAGAACATGATCTGGAACCTAGTAGGCATTTAGTAAACATTTGTTCATTTGCTGAACAATAATTTCTAAGAATCTAAATAATGTTTAAAACATATGCATTCTTCTCTCGAAAATTACTTTCCCTACCCCTCAGTGTTCTTCTCTACGTAAGTGCAGTATTTTTTTTCTCAGTGTGTGTCCTGGAAACCACATGGTTCTCTTACTCACACTCTGAAGTGCTCCACTGTATCGATTCTAGACTTTAATCTAAATAACTAAGCAAGTATTATGACTTTCAAAGATATACCAACTTTGAAATCAAAGCTTTGATACAAATGAGTGACTTACTTTTATCTACCTTTTATATATGACCAAACTCAACCTTTAGAATTTTTTGGTATCTTATAGTAATGATCAAATAGAAAATATGAATATTATTTATTTCATAATATATGGTAAATCATGAGAAATAAACACATAAAATGATTTCTTGCAAAAATTATTTGGAATAGAATACTTTCTACCTTCAGAATATATAATTTTACTAACCTTGAGTAGTATCTTTCAAAAAACAATGACCAAATTCTATTGATCCTACTGTTATTTATTTTTCTCAGATGTAAGCACTTTACTCTTATAGATATGATGCATACTATCATTAAAAGCAAGAAGAAAACTTATTTTAGACTTAAAATTGGTTTTCTAATATTTTTTAATGAAGAATTTAAGTTTTAAGAAAATAAATTTTTTTTTTTTATTGTTGGGGATTCATTGAGGGTGCAATAAGCCAGTTACACTGATTACAATTGTTAGGTAAAGTCCCCCCTGCAATCGTGTCTTGCCCCCATAAAGTGTGACACACACTAAGGCCCCACCCCCCTCCCTCCATCCCTCTTTCTGCTTCCCCCCCCATAACCTTAATTGTCATTAATTGTCCTCATGTCAAGATTGAGTACGTAGGATTCATGCTTCTCCATTCTTAAATTTTTACAGAGCTATACGCTGATGAAATAGTCCAGGTGGGTAGGGATAATTGACGGTATATTGCCAGGGAAAGAATTGGTTATGATCAGAAACTATAATGTAACTTTCTGCTCTTTGTCCTTGTTAAAATTTCCTCTTGAGTCTCTTGACTATTTATCCTTTCTGAATATGTAAATTTTGCTCTGGAGGCAACTGAATCATTTGATTGAGTAGAAAGAAAATGGCATTATCCTCTAGCTGTGTTTCATAGTGGATCAGTCATAATTATTTTTCTTTGAATCTCAGGCATGTAAATATTCAAAGTTGCTCAAAATGTATTTCCTGTCAACTTATCTCCAAGATATACTTAGTGATTTTATTTTTCTTAAAAAGTTAAACACACTTACTTTCCTGTTAGCCTGATTGAAAGATGCGACTGTAGGAATGAATGTGGAATGTCCCTCTGGTAACACACAACTCAACACTGAAAAGGAACATTGTGTAAATGATATCACCAAACTCCAAGACTTAACGTAGAGCTACAGGAATCAAGGCAGTGTGGTGTTTGTTGGTAAAAGAACAGACAGACAGATCAATGGGCTAGAATTGAGACCCAAACAGATGTACATAAATATAATTAAGTGCTTTTTGGCAAAGGAACAAAGGCAATACAATAGCATAAAGATTGTCTTTTCACCAAATAGTGCTAGAATAACTGAACACCATACCAATAGGAAAATGTATAAATGACTCTAAAACAAAGATCTTACACTCTTCTAAAATTAACTCAAAATGGATCATAGACTTAAATATAAGATATAAAATGCAAACTCCTGGAGGATAGTGAAGGAGAAACTTTAAATGACTTAGGGTGTGGCAATGACTTTTTAAACATAAAATAAATGGCATGGGTTAGGAAAGAAACAAATAATTGATAAGCTAGATCTTATTAAAATTAACTATTCATCTATATTCTGCAAAAAACAAATTCTTGAGAGAATGAGAAGACAAGCTGTAGACTAGGAGACAATATTTGGAAGTGGCATATCTGATAAAGGACTATTACGCAAAATACACAGGAATTCTTGCTATTTGAGAATTTAAAAAACAAATAAACAAAACAGCAAAACCCAGTTAAAAAATGGGCCCAAGTCTGGAGTACATAACTCACCAAATAACATGTGTACAGATCACAATAAGCATATGAAAATTCAACATCATCTGTCATCAGATAATGCTACTTAAAAGAACAGTTAAATACCATCGCATACCTATTAGAATAAGCAAAATCTAAAACACTTGCAATGCCAAATGCTTGTGAGGATATGGAGCAATAAAAGCTCTCATTCAACTGGTAGAAATGCAAAATGGCAAGAACACGTCGTAATACAGTTTGGTAGTTTCATACAAAATTACACATACTCTTACCTTACCATGAAGCAATTACAAGAATTTACCCAAATTGGATAAAAATTATGTTCACAGAAAAATCAGACCGCAGCTGTTTATAGCAGGGTTTTTCAAATTGCCAATACTTGGAAGCAACCAAGATGTAGTCCAACATGTGAACGGATAAATAAACCTCGTTACATCTAACAATGGAATATTATTAATCCCTAAAAGGAAATGAGATATAAAATTATTAAAATAATAGAGAGGCCTTAAATATGTGTGACTAAGTGAAAGAAGCCAATTTGAAAAAGCTGTATACTGTATTATTACAATGACACGAGATTCTGGAAAAAGCAAACTACGGAGATGGTAAAAAGTTGAATGGTCGCCAGGGATAAGAGGGTCAGGACATATGAGTAGGCAGAGCGTCAAGGATTTTCAAGGCAGCAAAACTACTCTGTAAATTACTGTAATGGTCAATACACATCACTATACGTTCATCAAAACTCATAGAGTGTACAACAGCAAGATTGAAGCCTTATGTAAATTACGGACTTTGGTGATAATGGTGTGCAACTGTTTACATCATCTGTTTTTACAAATGCACCGCTTTGGTGCTGTGCCTTATAGTGGGAGGGTATGTGGTGGGGGAGGGGCAGGGAGTAGATGGGAACTACCTGTACTTCCGGCTCAATTTCTCTATGAACCAAAACAACTCTAAAAAATAAAGCTTACTTAAAAGTGAAGGATAAAAGCAAAACTTTGATAACAAAAACTATATTAGATGTTTAAAATATACCACACCCAGGATGAAGATTTTACAACACATATAAATGAAGGATTTTTGTCGTAGGTATATAAATCTTATGCAAATGAGTAAGTAAATAACAAATAACTCAAAACAAAAATATGCAAAGAAATGAAGAAGCAAGGGCACACCTGTGGCTCAAGGAGTAGGGTGCCAGCCCCATATAGCAGGGGTGGCAGGTTGAAGCCCGGCCCCGGTCAAAAACTGCACAAAAAAAATAAAATAAGAAATGAAGAAGCAAGTCATAGAATATGCAACACCAATAGCTGAGGATATATTTAATTCAAGCTCAACCGTGTAGATAATCATAGAAGTACAAAATCAAATCACAGTGTGATTCTACTATGTCATACCTATTCTCTAAACTTTAAGTCTAAAATTACCAGCCAACGTTAACTATGAAATACAATGACAAGCATACATTGCTGGTGGAAGTGTAAATTGATACAATTGGTTTAAATAATAATTTGGCAGTATCTATTGCAAATGTACATCCTGGTAGACAACTACTTTTCTAGTTATATATACAGGAAAAAATAAACCCATATTCATAGGAGAAGCAGCATGGTTTATAATGATAAAAGGAAGTGAGAAAACTGCCTAAATGCCAAGAAAAGGAGAATTTATAGATATATTTCAAGTACATATTTCTGTATCTTTCATAGATTGAGCATTGGAAATAAATGAAGCAGACTACTTAAATTAACACCATTAAATCCCTTAAATATTTTGAGTAAAAAAGTAAATTGCTTATGACAACTGAATGCAATGAGCTATTTTTATTGGATCTTGAATAAAAAATATTCTATAAAGGACATTATTAGGACAATTGGGTACATTTAAATTTGGGTTGTATATTAGATAATAGAATTGCCTTGTGGTTCCTTGGCAGGATTCCCTGGTCATTGGAGAAACAAGTAGTGAGGATAAAGTTGCAAAGTTTTGATTGTGCACAACTAGAAATAAAGGTAGAATGTGCTAAAACCATGACCATAAATAGGGGATTATAATACAACAATATTACAAAGAGACTGTATTAGTCAAGGTTCTCCAGAAAAACCTAGAGTGATGTCATTATATATCCAGAAACCAGATAAATAGAAAAGGGTTATCCAGAACTATCCAGCCATGCACTATGAAAAAACAGAGATGTACATGGCTGGATATTAGCGGAGAATCCTGACTAGTACAATTCTTATTTCATATAATTCTATCATGGATAGGATATTTCTTATAAGAATTTACTCACATGATTTTGGAGATCAAGATGTCCCAAAACTGGTGGTTACATGTATAATCAAGTTTGAATCTGAATCTGAGATCTAAGATTACTGATGACGGAAGTCCCAGCCCGCTTCCAAGTTTGAAAGCCTGAGAATGAGGATCTCTGATTTTGAGGACAGGAGAAGACAGATGCTCCACCTCAAAGAAAAGGAAATAATCCCTTTCTCTGCCTTTTTGTTCTATTCAAAAAGTGTGTTCTCAAGGGACTGAGTGATCCCCACTCACATCGGTGGGGACAGCCTTTTTTACCAAAGCCACTAATTCGAGTGCCAATATTTTGCAGAAACACCTTTCCAGACATTCCCAGAAATAATGCTTTTCCTTAGTAAATGCTAGCGGCATTTCCTTCAGGCCAGTCAAGTTGACACATTATATAGCCATCACAGAGATAAGTAAACAGAGGGAACAAGTATAATTTGTTTGGAGAAACCATGTGCCATACAAGCAGAGAATATAAATGTATTTATCCATTCATTAAATGTTTATTAAAACTGAGAATATATGTGGCAAAAAATAAATGCATAACTTATTCCAAATATTAAATTGTATAACTGATATTTTCTGAGTATAATCCATAGAAGAATCACATCAGTAATAACGACAACAAAATTATAAAAACCTACTAACCACATCAAATTTGGAAAGATAATTCTAATAAAGCAAAGTTCAAAGAAAGGGGGCAAAGGAATAGTTTTCTGTTTCTTAAAGGTGTAACATATTCCCATAGGAATATTCACAAGCCAGAGGTATAAAAACAGGCATAAATAATTGAATATAAGAAATGTGAAATTTATCTTAAAATATTTTGAAAATATGGAAGGCTACCAAGTCATATGCAGGCTAAGGCTTTATAAATAGAGATTTCAAATTTGATGCCACAAAAAATAAAGATGAAGAAGTTGAGCTTTTTATTTTACTTTCTTTTTGTAAGTCCCATTTTCCAAAAAGAAAATATAGGCTTTTGCACTTAACTAATATTAAAGAGCTTGATGAAGTTGAATACACTAAAAATTTGGAAGAGAGTTACTCAATTACATCAGAGTTTATAATGATAAAAAACAATCTCTGGCCATCACACTACAATAACACTTAAAAAAAGGTAAAAGATTAATCATTTAACAACGTATTCCCGAAAAGCAAACTGCATGAAATTGGCAAATGCTCTAGTACTTCTATCCTGAAATAATTATCCTTGATTGTAGGAACTGAAAAATAGATATCAGCTATAGAAATACATTTAAATCTCTGTAAGTTTAGATTTTTAGAAAAGCATGTACAAATGATAGAATAAATGGTATAGATTGAAGGAAAAGCCAAGAAGTAACAAAACTTTATAAGGAAAGTTGAAAGAAAAATATATCCTAGAACAGGCTCACGTCTGAGGGAGAAACACACTTAAGGAAATAAACAAGCAAAACACTGTGAGTTATGTTGGCAGTAAAGACAAAATCAAAAAGAAAAGAGGAAAGAGATGTATTTCAAAGTGAAATAGCATCACATTAGTATATACAGATGACAGTGAGGAAACAGAACTGCTCTGCTTATTTTTCCTTATCAAAGAAAATGATTTTAAAAATGGAAAGAAGTGAACAAAAATTGTTTGAGTGGACTTGAAAACCCGGAGCTAACTACTCAAGCCCGTATACTGTGTGTTTTCTGTGGGCCATTTTTGTAGCAGTGATGGGCTAACAATAGCCATTCATCTTCTCTCATTCACCTCCCATTCTGACCGATTCCACTCATTTTTGAGATGACTGTCTAGAAAAGAATTTGACTTACAGATGTGTAACAAATTTATTTAAAGGTCTAAATTGATGGAGGGAACGAAAACATCTTTACTTTTCTGTAACCCCTGCCTTCAAATATGCTCTAGTTACCGTCGTCTCTGAATTATGACATCTCAGAAAAATCCCATAGCTCTCCAGTAGATTTCAGGAATTAGAACAGCTTGACATGTCCAGATTGAAAGTTCTTTATAGCACGCAGTGCGAAGTTCCCAGCCCACCCTTTCGCTCAATCAGCTTTCTATTCGTGGCCGAGGGATTTTCTGTGAATAAGAAGGCGTGCTCCATCTTCTGCTATTTCTGATTCTTTTAGGATAGAATCAAGAGTCTTGAGAGGAAACATAGAGAAAGGAGCAATAGACATGGTGGCTTGTGTTCTGTGGTAAAGGTATACAAAGTTTATGTCATTCATGGGGTACACTCGTGGAACTCTCATTGCTCCCGGGTCCCTGATTACACCATAAACTTTTAGGACCCAGTCCCCTGGGCATCTCCCTCTGCAAAAGTTTGCTGCCTGAATCTCTCATCCATCTGGTCTACTTGTAGGCTGTGATACCATTCATGTAGGTTTCCTGGGACCACCCATATCTTCTTCCAACTGGTTTACACAGGAGTCACTGGCACATCCTTGTCTTGCCAAACAATAGAAGCTTAATTTGTTCTTCTTCTGCCCTGTTGCACATAAACTGGCCTGTGAGCTATAGCTACCAGCCTCCTACCAATTCAGAATGATACAGCCGAGAAGCCAGCAGCAGCCTCTACTCACAAGCCCTCCAACCTGCAGCGGTGATGAGCTCCTCCAGAAACTTTCACAGCTCACCAGTTTCTATAGCTCAGCAAATATCTACTGAGAAATTAGGAGGCAAATCCCCTCCTAGAAAACACCCCCATCATTTACAAATGGTTCTCTCAAAATCCACTCACTTAACACAAGGGATTAGGGCCCTTGTCTCATTCCCATAGAAAAGAGGAGCCATCACCAAGCCTTCTCTCCGAGGTCTACAACTCCATGGTCTCTGTCATCTCCCGGTGTTTCCCAGTGTTGTGCTATGTGGGCTGGGAGGCAGCAGCAAACTTGAGAGACATAGGGTAGTATTTTGTTCTCTTTGGGGACACTCTGGAGGATAATTAGAAGAGTCTGACAGTTAAGTGCAAACGCCTACCATGTTTTGCAGGCCCTTGTTCCTGATAACCACAGATACCATCCAATCCCGCTCAGTATTATGTTACTATCTACATATCTACTTCCACATCTGGATATGTCCACTTCTTTCAATAACAAGATAGGCATTGAATCTGTGGTACTCATTGGATTAATACAGGATTCTGTTCCCTTGAGCTATCTACCTGGGTCACACCGTAGAGAACTGGGGAGTGACTAATTTATCAGCTGTTCAGCGTCTGTACTAACCCGTAGAAATGGCTGCATTTTACCGTTAGCTCTCTAATTGACATGACTGTATTCCAAGTTGTTAACATTAGAGTTAAGCTAACCTTTGACATTTGCAAAAATTTCTGGATTTCAACAACTCATAATTTTGACTCAAAATCCCTTTGGTTGTTTTTAAGCTGGAAGCATGGAATAAGTGCACTTTTCCAATTTCAAGTTCAATTTAAACTTAATGTGCTTCAATAATTCAGAACTCCATGAACTTTAAAAACTGAAGTTTTTCGTGAGTCCATCCTTTCTCAGCTAAGATGAGCTCAGAAATAGAGGCAAGATACTTTCAATTGTTTGAAAGCAAAAGATGACGAAAAATATTTCTTCTGGGTTTGTTTAATATAGCACTGAGTAAGTCAAACATGAAATATAATATTATAAAGCTTAGGCATTTTGTGGAACTTCATGAGCAGAAGGTGTACACATTTAAGATATTAAGATACGGAACATGAGGCTGTTTGTATTTGAGATCTAAAAATCTTTTAAAAGTAAGATTAAACAATTCCTTATAATAAAATAATTCTGATAAATTGGTATATTGTTTTTTAAATAAATATTTACACTGACTTTTATTATATATTACATGCAAGTATGTTCTTTTTTTTTTTTTTTTGAGACAGCAACTTATCGTGTCTCCCTTGGTAAAGGGTCGTGGTGGCATCACAGCTCATAACCTCAAACTCTTGGGCTTAAGCTAGTTTCTTGCTTCAGCCTCCCAGCCTCCCAAGTAGCTGGGACTACTGGTGCCTGCTGCAACACCCACCTATTTTTTTTTTTTTTTGCAGTTGGTCATTGTTGTTTAGCAGGCCTGGGTAGGGCATGAACCCCCCCAGCCCCGGGGTAAGTGGCTGGCTCCCTAGCTGCTGCGATATGGGTGCCAAGCCCGCAAGTATGTCCTTAAGAGCCTTGGAATCACCATAAACTATAAGTTTTGTAATTTTAGGAGTATAATTCTGGAACATCACTGTCTAATAGAACTTTCTTCAATGATACAAATATCAGATGTCCATACTATGACATGAGGTAGTCAGAAGCCACGTATGCTACTGACCACGTAAGGCATCTACTGCAATTGAATAACAGAATGTTTATGTGAATTGTTAGTTTTAATTAAAAATTAATAAAAAATTAACCTAAACAGAGACATGTGATCAGTGACTACCGTCCTTGACAGCTCGCTCTAGAATAAAACATCCTTCACGTTTTTCAATGTAAGCCCTTGTATCCTTGAAAATTACAATCATTACAATAGTTTGGAATGTGAGGAGACAAAGGGTATTAGGAGACTCAAAGACTATTGTTTTCTTATTGTAAAAATGAAATTGTTTGGAAACAACTCATTGATATTTGTGAAAAGACAGCATATGTCATTAATATCTCTGAAAACCTAGCAATGCACATCGCTCATTGATATCAGCAATCACTATGAGATCAGTGTATCATTCCATGCAATACAATGTTTACAGACTTGTGTAATTTTTAAATAAAAATTTGCAAGTGAGAAGATTATTATAAGAACCTATTATTTCAAACAGCACAAGGACCAGCATTTTTAGATATTTTCATTCTCCCACTTACACTTTCAGGCCTCTATGTAAATTTCTTCGTGTGTTCTGATACATTTATAGCTTATTAAACTGAAAGAAAAATCGTGAAGCAGAAAAATTCTGAAGTTTGGAGACTGTAAACAGCTTGTTTCTTCCATCACACATGTGTTCTCTACAGGGGGACTTTGTAGTGCTGAGTTGCAGAAGATTCCGTACTCAGTTTGCCCTTGGGACTGTCTATCCTGTTCTTAGTTCCAAAGATGAATGTTTTCTATACTCTGCCAAATGCCAGAAAGAATGAATTCATTCCAGGCTGAATTATTTAAGAGAATCTTTTACACACCTCATTCCAGGGACTTTATCTTGTTTTGTTTTGCTTCTGTTCATTTGTGTTGTATTCTATTGTGACTTCCAATTATAAAAGAAAACATGAAATGTACTGAAATATTTTATTGAAAGGAGATATACGTTAGGAAAATGATGTAAAATTCAATCCACTTATTTTTGAAACCGCTTTTTTTTTTGGTTTGTTTGTTTGTTTTTTTTTTGTAGAGACAGAGTCTCACTTTATGGCCCTCGGTAGAGTGGCATATGGCATCACACAGCTCACAGCAACCTCCAACTCCTGGGCTTACGCGATTCTCTTGCCTCAGCCTCCCGAGTAGCTGGGACTACAGGCGCCCGCCACAACGCCCAGCTATTTTTTGGTTTGCAGTTCAGCCGGGGTGGGGTTTGAACCCACCACCCTCGGTATATGGGGCCGGTGCCTTACCGACTGAGCCACAGGCGCCACCCCCAATCCACTTATTTTTAATCATTATTAATAGTGATACCATTTTTATAAGGTTGTGAGAATAAAATAAGCTAATATAAATTGAGCACTGGTAACGGCACATACAATTAGTGAGTATTAATCTTCTGATAAGGCAGTGGTTCTTATATAGACATTTTTGTTAAACTTTATTTTTAGGAAAGTACTAGGAATTCATTAAGATCATCTCCACAACGTTGAACAGATTTTGAAAAGGTAGTGTTTTCCAGAATTACATAATTTGGCTAACTAACCCAAATTAGTGATTGGTCTGACATGTCCGCACATAGCATTAGTGAGCCTCCATCAGTGGAGATCGTGTTCTCAGTTCTTTCTCTAATAAGGGAAATGGATTTGCATCTTCCACCCACATTCCCTTGCCCAGCCAATGTCATGCTTTTGCAACAGTAATGACCAGCATTGAGAGCAAGCCGACCCCCAGGAGTAATTAACTCAGGCGTCATGCTCAGTCGGCCTAACTCATTGCAGCCCTTTCTATCTTTCAGTGCAGGTAAATCAAGAAATCATGATAGGTTTTTAACAATCCGCCTGTTTCTTTTAGTTGCTAAGCCATTGATTGTGTTTCTTTGCTTTCTCATGAAACTTTCTTACGTATAGGAAGGAAATATGTTGGCAGAATGAGGTATCTACCATAAACTAAAAGAATTTTTAGTAATATTTTTATACTATTTGTTAACAAGATACATTTTAAGAGAATATTAACTGAATGAGCCATTTATAATTTTAAAATGAATACGTAGATGATATTATAGTTTTTTCTATTATACTAAAAAAGGAGGGGGTTAGTTCTTAAAAATAATGCATTAGTGAGCAGTGAAATAGTATTTTTGGAAAGCCAACTATTCAAGGACATGATGAGGAAATAAAATAAATTTTAAAAATCTTTGTTTGCTTTCAGGTGTTTAAAGGTGATGCTAAAAATATACTCATGGGAAATAACAACACAGAATTTGGAAACATACACAGAAGAGTGAGTCTTAGAGAACGGCGTGAACAGAATTTTAGAGCAGAGATCATAATGTGGATGACATATTTGGCATTAGATGCATAGAATGTAATTTTTTTCAGAGAGAAGTATGTGTAAGAAGATTAGTGTCTTATTACGGAGTCTTAAGTACCAGCTTTGAGAACTTAAACCAGGAGGAAATGCAGAGACAATTAAATTTAAATTTGAAATCATTCCGTATGTATTCTGGAGTGTAAGTATTCTATGATTCTTCAGGATACTTCTCAGGTGGTTAAGTGCAGTATGTACAGAAATTGGAAGACATAAACCAGGGAAATAAGTTAGGAATTTATAGCAGTTACAAGAGAAATATAATAACAGCAAGAGCAATTGTAGCGCCAGTACCATTATATTTCACTTTAAAGTTGGTATTTGACATAGACTCGTTCATACTTTCGCTTTTGTTATCGAAGAAGGACTGACCACTGACTGCTCTAAGGTGAAGGCAATGGCCATCTCAGAAAACAGAGAAGTGGAAGTTTAAAAAAGAAATAGCATAGACAAGATCCAACAGTCCTGGTATGTGGGTGTAAGGGAAATACCAGGGACGGCTCAGAAAGGAAAAGAAATAGCAGAAGGAGAAACGGGAACTAGTTTGACAAGAAATTCTGTCTTGTCAAGACAGAATTTTATAGAGTGTTGAGTTTGAAGAGACAGCAAAACCTGAAAGCATAAATGCGCAGTCAGTAACTCACCTGGCAAGTCGTTCTCTAGGAGGAAGGCCAGCGCTGAGGATGGAAATGAGTAATTCTCAAGAATATGTTGAAAGGAAAGGACTATAGACAATTGTCTGCCTTCAGAAGAGAAAGAACGAAGAAAGTAGGAAAACCAGGAAAATTCAGCAACACAGATGCAACTAGAAGAGTAACTGTTAAGCAAAGACAGCAGGACCAATAGTGAGGTCAAAATTTCAAGATCGTAAATGTCAGTGACTGAGAGAGGGTCTTGGCATGGAAAGGGACACCAGTGATCCTCACGTCAGGATTCTCAGATCCCGGAATGATGGAAAGATTAACCAGGGATGGATGGTAGGAATATTGTGTCAGGCAGTATCAGAAAAAGAGGCAGCAAATTGGAAGATAATCATAGACAGCTTTATGCAGGGGAAAGGGTTTAAAGGCAAAGAATTCAGAGAAGAGGGTGAAATTAAATGTCCTAGAAATAGGGAACACACAAGCATAGTGTTTCCAGGAAAGCTGAGATGGTAAGTTCAAAACCAGAAGGAGGAAATGCCTCCTCACCCACACTTTCTTGATATAACTTTCCAATTAAAGCTCATAGCATGTACAATGCCAATCAAATGTGGATGACATATTTAGTATTAGACACAGACAGAAAGCTTTTCAGAGAGAAGTGTGTATAAGAAAGCAGATTAGGCTCAGCGCCTGTAGCTAAAAAGGCTATGGCGCCAGCCACATACACCAAAGCTCTTGGGTCCAAATCCAGCCCGGGCCTGCCAAATAATAATGACAACTACAACCAAGTACTAGCCAGGCATTGTGGTGGGCGCCTGTAGTCCCAGCTACTTGGGAGGCTGAGGCAAGAGAATTGCTTAAGCCCAGGAGTTGGTGGTTGCTGTGAGCTGTGACACCTCAGTACTCTACCACCAAGGGCTACAACTTGAGGCTCTGGTTCAAAAAAAAAGAAAGAAAGAAAGGAAAAGAAAGCAGATTAGTGTCTCATTTTTTTAGGTTATACCTTCATCCAATAACTATTAAGCAATCCTATGAATAACATTTTAATATAAAAAGGTAAAAAAATTAAGCTTCAACCCTCCTAGAAACAGTACACTCCAGTCATAAAGAGCTGTACAGTCATTCACATGGCATTATATACAGATCTTAAAAGTGGGTCAAAGGGCAAATAGTCAAACCAATGATAAAGAAAATCCAGTTCAAAGACTTTCCTATTATGAAGCCACATTTTCATACTCAGATCCTGGTTGCTACAGCGTATAAAATTGCTTTTTTCAGATAACACACATGAATGGAATTTATAGTGTATTGTTCTTAATACAAACCATGCTTTCCGCTTTGGTTGCAATAGGTCACTTCCTTCTTCCTGCAACAAGTGAAAAGACCTTGTGAGGAAGAGTGGAAAGAAATACTTGACATTAGAACAATAAAGCTGCCATATATTTCAGGAAATAGAAGCGTGGTGTTCCAGGTAACTTCTTTTACCGCTGTGCATCAGTTACTGCATAGTATTCACATTACAGCAAGTTCGCACCAGTTTTGTTTCTGAGCAGAACAACAGTGCCAACACTAACAACCCGTTAAAACAGAAACCTACTTTAGAAACCACGGAGTGAGCTTTTATAAGTCAGGAAAATCAAGTCACTGTTCCAAAAGAAAACATAAGTTAAAGTCAAGTTTAAATTCGCCTTCTAAACTTCTCTAGCACCGATGCTCTGAAAGGATCCATATTTTCAGTTTCTTAGACCAAACGGTCTATAAGATACTCTTTATCTTATGGAGAGATAGCCGAGATAGGGTTTCAATATGAAAATAGTCTCAGCTGATCTCCATTTCTCTTCCAAGTTTTCAGGGAATTGAATATTTACACTAAAATATTCCAATAGGGGTAAAGCAGATACTGACTAGAAAATGCTACCCGTCTTCTCTCCACCCATCTGTGATCCAGCCACTTGTCCAAGAAGCACAAGGTTTGCTATGTCAATTCACCAGTATAACAAACACATTTTTCCAACAGTATTGCTATTATTGGTTGACTTTATTTCTAACACAAAATAAACATTTTTTTCAGATTTATTAAGTATAAATACTGTGCCAAAATATTGCCAGTATATTCCAACCTGTTTTTTCCAGCTGAAAATAATTCTGTTGACTTCACTTACAGTATGACTAATGTGATAATTTGAAAAAATAGAGATAATTATAGCTCAGGGCCTTTCTTAAATATTATATAGTACTTTACTTTTCAGGTTGAAAGGACTTTTGTCTGTACCCATATTTTGTGGCTAAACCCTAGTTTTGATTCAATAAAATACCACTAGTGGTCAAAAAAATGATTTCTAATGTCAGATGAATGGTGTTTGGCACATTGTAGATCCTGTGTAAATACTGGAAATTACCATGTTTGAAAAAGGAATCTCAAAGTGTTGCTACTTTCCAGTCTAAGAAGATGATTTTTTTATGCCATGTAACAAGACAATTGGTCTTTGCAGAGAGAGAACAACTATACTGTCTAACAAAATCCTTCAAATGGCCATTTAGATAATTTAAAATAAAAAAGATAATTTTAGATAAATAAGAACACAGTTTGATTCTCTGCTAATTTTGTGATGCCTTCCGGGTTTGTGGTTGTTTTTAGTATGAGATTACTACAGTGAGGAAGTAAACAATACGAGAAACAAGGTCAACCTAAGACAGACTTGCTTGGCATTATTAATTTGATTAATTATAAATTAAGTAATTAAAATCATGCTCTCATGTATGGATTTGAGGTTGATATAGTTTGAATGCCATTCAGTGAAAATATTAGAGTGTTGACCAAATATACCTGAGATCACATAATGTTTTATCTTTCTGCTGAGACTTATAGCTCAGAAAATATAAATTAATAAATGCAATCAAAACCAAGCCTCGGCTGCACGGGGCGTAGTGATGCGAAGCCCAGATGCTCTATTTGTATTCCTTACTCTTTCAGTAGACTTGACACTGGCCATAGCTACTTATCCTCAACTTTTAATATCTCCTCATTCTGAGAAATGAATCCAAATCTTTATGGAAGTTGAGTATTTTATAATTTCTCTTCTTGCTTTTCTCTCTTTTTTTCCTATTATTTCCTTTTCCCAAAGAGTCACTCTTGTGGTACAGATTTCCCACCTACCTTTCCAGTTCCTTCTTCCCTCTGCTCTGCTCTCTCTTCTCGAATCCTTTTCCCTCTCACTTCTTTATCTCTCTCTTTCTTTCCCTCTTTTATTCTTCCTCGTCATGAATCATTTATATATATATACACACACACACATTATTATATACATACACACATAGATTGTCTGTCTATCTATCTATCTATCTCCCAGGAATGGATTTGGAAATGGCAGAATTCATTATTGAGAGTAAAATTGTGGGTTCTCGGCTGGCAAACACAGATTTGCCTTTAAAGGGCAAATAATCTTGGTGGTGGATATAGGCTGTCTGTCAATAGTCTCTTGTTAAATGTTTCTTGTCCTTATTACAAAAAAGTTTGTGTAAGGACTCACACGAACATGCCTAACTTTGACCTTGAGTGCCAGTCTTAACAGTGATTATATTGCAATCTGGAGTTTAACACCTTGATTTACAGTTAGCAAGAATTCCCAATTCAAAATACATAAAGCCCATTAAATATTGTGATGTCAATAAACTCTCTCTTTACAGATACTTTATTTAAAGATGGAAAGGGAACCATTTACGTCTTGAAGTTATCCATCTGCAGTTCTGGCACCAAAGAACAATGTTTTCCATGGATAAACTTTATTTTGACTTACTAAAAAGAAGCACATGGAAATAATTCCAATTTTACTTGCCTGGTGGGTCAGACAAGAAAAACTACGGTCGGTAATACTCAAACTGTACTGTACTGTACGCTTTCCAAAACCTGCTCACTTACAGTACTGCACTTGACCCACCGCACCTCCTGAGTTAGCTATTATTATTTCAATTCCACAGATGTAGTAACTCAGCTCAGAGAGGTTAAATGACTTGTCCAAGTTCAGATAGTAAGTGACAACAGGGCCCGGAACCTATGACTTCTAAAATTGGCTCCAAAGATAGCTATTCATTTTCTCAGACAAAAACTGAGTCTAAAATTTATTATGTGGATAATGGGTTATTCATTGCCTTTTGTGTTTTCTCACAAGGAAGAGACACCAGAACAGAGACACTCGACATATCGAAAGTAACGGGGGGTAGAGACATCAAGCGCGCTGGTTGGACTGTTGAGCTTCTCTCTATATTTCCCTATATGGTGCCTTATGAATATGACATCTGTCACAATAGCCCTTGTATCTGGAATCCTTTTAACAAATCATAAAAGGTACAATGATTGGGCCTCTATAACCATAGCAAATTGAATGAAAAACCTTTTTCTTTCCCCTTTCCATCCAATTTGCCTGGAGTCACCCTACGGTCACACATGCAGTGGGGATCACAGCTGTATCTCTGATTGAGGTTATGGTCACAGAGATGAGTGGCAGTGGGGCCAAACCCCGTACGGTCACATTAACAGCTAGTCCCTATCAGTGGGTTCTGAACACAGCGGCTGCCTAATAAGTGGCTGCCTGACTGAAGCATCAAATGAACACTAGCAAATGGCTTCTGACGCCTACTTTGGTCTCTGGGTCTATTGAAGTGAGTTTCTTGAGAAACACACTCCCTCTAAAGCCCATCCTCAGCACTCAAGTCACAATTCTGCATAACAAAACTTTTCAGAGTCATTTTTACAGACTACAACGTTCGCCAGGTAAGTAAGTAAAGGAATTTTCTCTGCTTCCAAACCCTAGCCCAGGGTATGTTCCCCTGAGTGTCCTTAGTTATCTTGAGAAACTTTTCTTTCAACCCAAGATTTGTTAGTCTTCTCTTCTTTGAGTATAGTTATACCTTATCTTATGAATCTCCCACCTAGACATATGAAGAAGGGTTTGCCATAGGAAAATTGTTCTTTCCTATGCTTTTCTTTGGAGCAGAGTTGCATTCAGTTCTGATCATTTAATAACATATATGATAAAATAAGTGACTTTAAAGCGTGGGCCTTCCTTGTTGATCAGTTTCTTTTTTTAGTTTTTTTTTTTTTTTTTTTCTCCTATAAAGCTATAAGGAAAGATCTTCTTGGAAAACAACTAAGTCATGTGAATGAATGCTACAAATTGATAGAAGAAATTCTACCATTTTCAAAGTTATGTGATCAGCCAGCATACCACCCAGAATCTGTGTAAACAAAAATAATCAAGAACAACATTTCGATAGATGTTTATGCTTCTTTTTCTCTGATTAGTTGAAATTTTATAATTCTGGGTAAAAATGGGAAACCAAACTAATGAACATATTACATGAGAAGCAAACCTACATGGACTCATTTATGCAGTAAGTTTAAAAATGCATAGATTTTTATAAACATAACAGTTCAGAATGCTTTGATTGTTGTGTTAGTGTGAAGTCAAATGAAAATATTTGTGCTGTGATTATGGTAATTTATGTTGCCAAATATAAAGATGTTTGTTATTTTACTTAAACAGATTTTTTTTTTTTTACTTTGGATTGGCCCTTTATTACTTGAAGGAAAGTAATATTTCTTTGGTACTTAAAACATTTTATTATTTATGTTATTATTTCTTAAATATTTGCTATAAATTTGGAATATAATCTCTTTGGAAGAAAATTCTAGTCTTCCAAGACTAGAATACATAAAGCCCATTAAACATTGTGATGTCAATAACCTCTCTCTTCATGGATACTTTATTTAATTTTTAATATAAATTTCCATGATTTACAATGCCCAATGAATTATATGCTATCATACAAATTTTGTTTGTTTGTTTGTTTGCTTTCTGGAGACAGAGTTTTACTCTGGCACCCTCAGTAGAGTGCTATGACATCATAGCTCACAGCAACCTCAAACTCTGGGGTTCAAAAGATCCTCTTGCCTCAGCCTCCTAAGTACTTAGGACTACAGGCATCCACCACAATGCCTGACTAGTTTTTCTATTTTTAGTAGAAATGGTGGGGTGGTTCTCACACTTGCTCAGGCTGGTCTTGAACATCTGAGCTCAAGGGATCCTCATGCCTTTGGCCTCCCAGAGCGCTAGGCTTATAGCTGTGAGCCACTGTGCCTGGCCCATAAATATCATTTTTGTCATTCATAGTTGGGAAATATTTATTCATAGATTCAAATTGCCTTCTAAAGCAAACATGGTGTGTGTGTGTGTGTGTGTGTGTGTGTGTGTGTGTGTAGATATGTGTGTTTCACATGTCAAAAGTTATGTCCAGATATGTTTTTCTTACTATGGTCAATATGTTCTTTAATGATGCTTATATATAAGCTGATTATTTTTTGTTTACCTGGTTGAGTTTTGTGATTCTTCCATGATTTTTAAAGCTACTTTGTTATATCATCTTACAATAACATATCTAGATAATGATCAAATGAAACTTCCAGGCTTCATCTTCATGGTGGAAATAATGATACTGATAATGAATGGCATATATTTAATTAAATGATATAGCTTATCCCTATGGCCTTGTAAATTATGGCCCAAATATTCATGCTCAGGGCATGAAATTAAGTGAGGCACCAATGGAACTCAGAGTTACCTGAACTGACTGCTTTTCCCCTACGACTCTACTTCCAGACAGTGGTTCTCAACCTTGCTCATGCCGCAATCCTTTAATACAGTTCCTGTGGGTCGCGACTAAGTGCTGCAAGACTAATTCTCATACTTTCACTATCCCTCTCCATCTCTCGGGGCTATCTCTCTCCCGGTTTCTCCCTTTACTTCCTTCCTCCTCGCGTCTATTTGTGTATCTCTCTCTCTCTCTCTCTCTCTATCTCTATCTCTATCTCTATCTCTATCTCTCTGTCTCCCCCACCTCTCCCACTGTTGCTCTTTCTTTCTCCTGATGACCGTGTGATATGCTCCAGAGGTAAATTACGCCTATTAGACATTGTTTCCTTGAGTTCTTGTCCTACCATCTATACATATCTCTACACATATCTTAATTCCTCTTTACCTCCTTTCCTTGGAAGCAGAATGATTACTTGGCCTGTCTTGGGTTCCTATCCAAAGCTTTTTCCTGAGAATTAGCCTATTTCATAACTTTTTTTCCCCTCTGTCTTCAATGATATCACTCCACGAATTGCCTTCTAAATCATAAAAAGCTGATCAACTATCTTTCATCTTAAAATAACAAACCAAATTATTCCCTAATAATATCGTAATCTATCTACCTCTTATCCCGGTTACTACATTTCTTTATTTTTTTCCCAACCTTTTTAAAATTTCAAAGTAATATAAGAGAATAGAGGATTAGGTTACAATGTTTGCATTTGTTAGAAAATTCCAAATTGTATTTGAGTCCTTCACCCAGGAGGAGTGGCATATCCCCCCATATGAGAATCATTTCTTTGTGTGAATGATTCGACTGTCTCCATTTGCCTTTGCCCTATGTATTCCTGCATCCTGTTATCAGACAAATCCACATTTTCCACCTCAAATCTGGTCCTACTGAAGTCACTACCCTAATTGCTACACACGGGGTCACTTCTCATTTTCAATTTTAGATAAACGTGCTGTATGATGCCAAGGTGTGGATAAATTAATTGTTTTAAAAATCTCTTCCAACTTTCTTTATGTGATTCTTCCAGTTCTTGGACCGTTAAACGTCAGTTTCCTTCCCTTGCTTTTCTTTCACATGATACTATTTAAAAATCATCGTGTTTTAGGATTTTTCATTGTATACTTTTCTATTTTATTCCACAATGTCCTTCACCATAAGATTTACACTAAAACCAAAGCTATACCTTTAGATAGGATATCTCTCCCAGCTCCAGAACTACATACTCTATCAGGATGTCTATTCCTATGTGCTGTAGTAACTACTAATGTGCCATCCCAAAACTAATTTTACTATATTTTAATTTTTCTATAATGAGTTATTGGAATATATTGAATAATGATTTCTTGTTATCATTCATCATCTTGATGTTATTTAACACTTAAAATTTATTATTTAACAAATTTTATATGTAATTTTGTATGATATTCAATTGGTTGATATTCAAGCTGGCTCAAAAATACATCAATGATGACATAATCAAAATAAAAGTATATTGTAAATTTCAAACTACTCTCTCTACATATAGATCTAGTTCTTGAGAAAATACATTTATAATTGGGAGATATTCTAACTTATTATATGACATATATGTACTTTTATATGTGTTTAAATGCTGACAAGATTGCTAGCACCAAAAATAAAGGTAAGCAGTTTTTCAGGTACATCTAATATTTAAATTCAGACTGGGTCCCATTAAAGACATATGCAAAGACTATCTAAGCAATGAACCCAAGAGTGTAACTGTCCTAGCTAAAACTTAGTCCTTTTTGTTTAAATGTTTAAGATAGACCCTACCATAATGACAAACAAGATAAATCTATACCCCAGAAGAAATGGACATGGCCAACATTTGAACAAAAACTAAAGAAAACAAACGAGGAAATAAAACCCAGAGTGCTCAAAGGCATGGTCCATGATCTAACACCGAGTACCCATTACCAGGGGTTGCACAGACAGCTCTGCCAGTCTTGGCTTGGCTTACAGACATGTTTAAAACTGGTGGCTATCAGTGCCCGAAAATGACAGTAACAGAACAATGTGGGTAATTTGGGTCTTCTGTATGTGTTTTTTCCCTGCATCAGGCTATTCCAGGTAATCACATGGTGAAGGAAGAGACACAAGAAAGAGAAAACCCAATGGCATAAGTGCTTCTCAAATCTCTATGACATCACCCTTGCCAACATCAACTGGTCAAAGCAAGCCACATGGATAGAGTCGGGATGGAAAGCTATTATATGTATATATATATTATGTATTACATGGGCAAGACAGGGTGCAGGGAAGAAAGGCTATTTAGAACCATTTTTTTCCCATCTACTACATTCTCTAAAGTGCTCTCAATATTTTGTTTTTTAACTAAAATTAAGTGCTGGTGACTTGCTAAATGTTTTAGGACATGAGCTCATTTAAACTTTACAGCAACTCTGTGAGATCACTGTTTTTATTGCTGTTAATACTTCCTAATATCTCTTATTTTACAAATAAGAAACTAAAGTTTAGAGAAAATAATTAGCTCAAGGTCATAGAGATTGTAAATTAAAAACCTGGGATATGAGCCCAAATGGTATGATTCCAAAGACTTTTCTTAACCATTATGTTCTGTGTCCACAAATGCTCAAGTTAAACAAAAAAAAAAGTCAATGTAATGATGCCATCTCGTTTGTACATGATTGCCATTTTGATTATATATATATAGATAGATAGATAGATAGATTTTTTTTTTATATAGTTTTTGGCAGGGGCTGGGTTTGAACCTGCCACTATCCAGTATATGGGGCTGGCACCCTACACCTTTGGGCCACAGGCACCACCCTGATTATATATTTTTAAAAGCTTTGATATACATACTTATATAGTTATATATAGCATCTCAGTTTTGTATCATGAAATAATTATAGTGCCTTTTTCACATTTACAAGAATAATATACTGCTTTGCTTATATTTTGTTTAGTTGTTTTTTTTTAATTCTTATTTCTGATAGTAAGAAGCTCAACAGAAATGCTAGGATTCCGAAATGAATCTCACTCGGAAATCCATGTCATAATTTCAGGTCTGATGTTAAATTCACCTGACAAACAAGAACTGCTACAGGCTTCAACTTCTAGTAAACAATACAAAGAAAAAGAAAAAGAAGTTCATTAAATCCCTTCTACAGGCTTCTCATGCCTTAAACTTGAAAACTAGTTTAAGCCTGAATGCTTCCAGCATTTTATAATTTGGCCTGTAATCAGGTGAAAGGAAAAGCAATCACCAAAATGGAATAGTTTTCATCCTACAACTGGACAGCAGAGAGATGGGATTTCAGGATCACATCAAAACCAAGGAATGTCTAACACACAACAGTAAAACATCCTTTGTCACGGAAAGCTTGTGCTGTGTATAATTGTATTTTAAAATTTAAACTCATGAACTTCTACACATTATAAAATACGTTTACATGCTGAAAATTAGATCTCGTTCCTCCAAAACAAAGCTCAGAAAATAAAAATAAACACACACAAAATCGCTTCCATTCACTTTAAACCTTCTTTTCTCCTTAAAAAAAAAAAAAGTAATAAGCGTGTAATTTGCTCCTTCTAAGAACTTCCTGGAAACTAAACTTGGAAGAAAAAATTTACTAAGGAGTTTGAAGAACAGGACTGGAATATCCATGTAGTTAACTGTCCACTGCACCAACCAGGCCCCCCGGGGGGGTGAGGGTGGGTAGAGGGTGGAAATGCACCATTTGCATATTTGACAGCTCATCTTGAAGGCTCTGCTGTGTGAAAGTCTGATATAAATGAGCTCAGAGAGAATGATGACCTCTTTTTCGCAGATCACTTACATTCCTTCCAATTGAGGAGCAGATGTAAAGCTGGTTACATTTCCTTAAGATGTTTGACTCCTCATAGATCAAAAGCTAATAGATTGACTGCTGTTAAATCCCATATAATAGAATTGCTTCTAGACCCTGAAATTATGTAAGTCAGCAGTGTGATTTTTCTAGTTGTAATTTAAGAAAATCCCCAGAATGCTACCCTGCTTTTTCCCCTTGTTTTTTCTTCTACCAGCTGGTGGCTAGTTTAAGAAAGACTAAAACGTAGCAGTCGGTTGCTGTTCCTTAGCAAGGGATTAAGGAATTAGTATTTTTCTCATCACTAGATAGTTCTCTTAAAGCAGAGAGTTTTCACGTATTGGTTAATTTCTTGATTTTTTTCTATCTATTTTAACTTAAATATGAAAGTACAAAAGACTAGTAACACAGTATATCACATATTTTTACTTCCAACAGATTCTAATGTCATTCCTTAAAATGACTCTTTTTAAAGGTGAGTTCATGTGAATTTTCACTCAGAAACCCAGTTTCTCTGAATAGGAGCTACTGATGATGATGATGATGATTGATGACATTCTCTTAAGCCTACATGCTAAGGTAGTTATCACCCTGACTTAGAATTGTTTGCCTCTCAACCCTTACTACTTATAGGGGACTTGAGAACAGACGCTGTGCTTTCCTGTTTTGATATATCCAGAGCACATTACAGTATTAATCAGTCATTTAGTCGTTTAGTGGTTAATTAAATTAATAATTTAATAGAATCTACCTTTGTATTGGGGTAGCATGTTTTGGGGTTTGCCTTCCAGATGTTTTATAAGGCAGAACTGGCTATAGAAAACAGATTTGAAAACGGGATTTAGAAGTGGAATCACTAATCGCTACTTGGCCATCAATGAGGACTTCATCACAGGAGGCAGGTGGATGGTAGATGACATACTTTGCCCATGTCACGAGTTGCAGTAAGTAGAGCAACTATCAAAAGCTAAAATAGGATATTGATGAAGAGAATGCATTGGCTGGTACATTCACTCAGGCACTTGAAAGGGGCAGAGAAAGTGGTAATAATCATGACTGAAATTGGACAGCTGTCTGTGGGAACTATTGATACACTGGAAAAAAGGAATGCAAGGCTGAAGGTTGGCAATCCACTGAATCAATGTGTGAAGGCCAGAAGCCTTAGTAGCGTACATACACAGAGACGTATCTTCTAAAACTGGAGGGCAGAGAAGAGTAAGGATCAGGTCTAAGACTTAATCCCAATTGTAGTCGTTCTTGAATGAGTTCAATTTTCAACCTCATCAAGTCTTCCTGTGCTAAGGATTAAGGCCCTGATTGTGGAGATGTGGGACTTGAGACTTCAGATGGAAACAATAGTGTTAATGCAGGCAATTGGCTGCTTATAAAAGGGTTGGAGTGCATTGCACTTGTCTGTTTTGCTTTTTTATCTCTTCTGCCATCTGAGGACACAGCATTTGTCCCCTCCAAAGGATGCAGCAACTAGGTGTCATGTTGGAAAAAGAGACCAGCCCTCACCAGGCAAAAAAACTGCTAATGCCCTGATCTTGGACACCCTAGCCTCTAGACTAGGAGGAATAAATCCCTTTTAATCATAACTATCCAGTCACAGGTATTTTGTTATAGCAGCAAAAACAGACTAAAACAACTCCCAGGCATGATTTTGATGGTACGTTCACACAGGCAACACACAGAGTCAGAGAAGGACGTGGTGGCCAGGATGCTAGACCTGCAGAGAGGAGGGTTTAGGTAACACCGTGAGGGAAGCCACTCTACATACCATCCAGCACAGGTGCTGTACGAAGTGGGGAGAAAGCTGCTAGCATGAACACGAGAGATGGGGGTTGGACATCAGTTTTGACTTCAAAGCCAGCAGCAGCAACAAGATCTTAGTTTGTCTTATTAACATTCTTTTTCTTCAGAAAATGAAACAAATCAGGATATTGGAAAATCTGTTTCTGCATAGGTTAAGATCTTTAAAAAATAGGTAGATCCACATGATATTTTACCCAGATCTTCCATCTTCAAGATTTTGAGATCTTTATTCAACCAGCTACTTTGAATGAGTCTCCCCTCCAAACTGGCCTCCCTCATATTACAGTGAGCTGCTTTTTCTGCTTTTTCTTCAACTCCGTCCTCTGGGGCAACCTTTATGTAATAACTGGTCTATGTTGGAGTACAATAAACTCAAACTTCCATTTCAGTTTGGGAACCGCTAAAGACCATCCAGCTCAAGAATTCCCTGTGGAATTCAACAAGGAATTCACCTAATTCAACCAATCCTTCATCATACTTCAGCTTCCCATTTTTCCTGGATCTGCATTCTCGATTTATTAAAGATGTCATTTTGAGTCCAATCCCTACAGCCTTCAGAATGCAAAGCTCCTCCTCGGAGTTTGTTTTGTAAGAAATTCTACCTAAGAAACTCTACAACTAATTTTTATACTCACCACTTAGGAGACAATTTTTCTATGTTTTGCCATAATTTTTATCTAGGATGCTCCATATTATAGAATGTGTCACAATTTATTTATTGTTTCAGGCTGTTTCAAAGTTTTACCTTACAGAGCATTGTGCAATAAGCATTTCCAGGCAATTGGCATTGATATTGGATCTTGGTCTACCGCCCATCTTAGTATTTGTGTCTTGTGTTTTCATTGCTTTCACTTTTGGAAATGTAGACGTTTCCTACATCTTGGTTTTTGAGAAGATTAAGTGAGATAATTTTCAAAAAAATCAATTCAATATTATTAAACTGTTTTAAACAGTTTTTCTTAATCTTCTATTTTGGTTTCATTCAGCCATCCTGAATTACATGGTCAAACTTAAAACAATCATTTTTAATAAGTACTCCTTATCATATCTTTCACAGACCCATCCTCTGCTAAATCTAACTTCTCATTTTTTCATCTTTTACACTTGGACTAACAATTACCATTGGGGAAAAATTACACACACATTTTGACTGATTTTATAAAAAGTTTTGACCTCTTACATTATCTGAAGTTGTTACCACCCAATCAGGTTCATCATCCACTGTTCAAGAGGAAGCCAGTATACCCATACAGCAGGGGTTACAGCAGAGAAGAGTTCAATTCCATGCACACAGTGCACCAAGTGAAGAGACGAGAGAAATTCCTCAAATTCGTCTCTTAGAGAATTTGGGGGCAGGGGTTTTTAAAGATAGTTTTATGGACCAAGGGCTGGGGAAATGGGTCTGCTGATTGGTTGGGGATGAGCTCACAGGATAGGAGAGCAGAAACTATCTTCTTACAAGTGAGTCAGTTAGAGGGTCATGAAACCAGTTGAGTTAGCTTCTTGATATGAGTTACTGGTCTGGTTGGCTCAATGGGTCCACTGGAATTTAGGTTATGGAAGAAATCTCAAAAACCAGACTTAGGTTTCACAAAGGTAGGAATCCTTACGACCACCAGTTATGCAGTTCTTGAGTAGCTAGAAGTAGGAAAACAAGCTGGGAAACAATGGCTGAATCAGTTCCCGGCCAGAAGATCATGAGACTGGCTGATCAGTTTATTGCTATGTGTCTATACCTTTCAGTGTCCCACCACTGTTTCTACCTTACAGATTTTCATTAATTGTATAAAGGGCAGTTTTAAAATGTCAGTGTTTTCAAAAATATTTTTATTGAAATATAATGTGCACAAATGAAGAAATTCTAAGTATAAAATTCATTAAACATTTAGAACACCTGAACCACCACCACACCTATCAGTATAAAAAAAATTTCCACCGCCAGAATTGTTTCATGTGCCCTTTCCCATACACTTTCCCCAGCCTGCCCCAGAGAGGCCCATTATTTGGACTTTTCTTACCATAAATTAGTTTTGCCTATCCTTGAATTTCATATAAGTAGAATCATAAAGTACATATTCTTTTTCCTGTGTTTTTTTTCCCTCATTACATATCTGTGAGATTCATTTCTTTTACTGAGATTAGAAGTAGTTTATTCTTTCATATTGCTGTGTACTTGTGGCAAGTCGAAGAAAATATGTTTGTATTGCTACAGAGTGGGGGAGAAATCTCTGAATAAATTTTACAAAAACCTTAAGATTCTGGATAGGACCAAACCTTGGGAAGTTAATTTACAATTGTATAGATAGAGAGAGAACTCTGGAGAGATTTACTTAGCTCCTCAGTATGTATTTATATTCCAAGAGAAAAAAAAAATATCTAGGTTATAAAATCTGAAGGCATTTTGGATGACTATCTTGCTCAGGAGAGATTTTAATTATATTCCAAAATATTAGACTAAGAACCCAGGATTTTTTTTCATCTCTTCCCCAACGTGCAAAGTTTTTCTCCTTCCTTTTAGGAGAACGAGGCACACCCTTTTTCTCCTGTATTTAAACATTTTTCACATAAAAATAGACTTCCAAGTGTTTATGTGTAAGAATATTTGACCAGGCTCTTACCACACCACCCAAGGAATAACAATTGGGATTCAGAGGACCGCAAAGTCATTATTAGCTTTTTAAGTTATTAACAATAATCCATATATGTGTCAGATCACCTCTTGCATGTATTCAGTGTAAAATTAGTGACTATAGATATTAAAAAAATTCAATACTAGTATTCCATTGCATGAAAAGGAGCAATATATTTATCCATCCTACTTCTGATGCATACTTAATATGTTTCCAATTTGTGACTATAGTGAATAGGCCTCCATGAACATTCTTACACATATATTTTGGTGGTCATATGTCCTCAATTTTGGAAGCATGTATAATTAGGAGTAAAATTGCTAGGATACAGGAAATACACGTTTAATTTTTGTACATACTGTTAAGTAGCTTTCCAAAAATGATTTTATCAATGTGTGCTCCAAAAAATATGCAAATGTTCCACCTGTCTCAAATCCTTGGAAAACACTTATTCACTCTACTTCTAACAGATACTTATTTTTCAATGCTAGAAAGATGCTTTGCATTATCTTGTGGCTTTCAGAATATTAGTTCGGTAGTTAGTGATCATCTTACTATTGTTTGTTAGAAGGTGATATTTCTTCTCTGGCTGCTTATAAGATTGTCTGTTTGTCTTCGTTGAACTTGGCTTTATGAATAGCTTTGGACATTGAGCCATTGGTCCAAGTAAAGCTTAAAACCTTTCCTTCCTCACATGCTTACAATCCTGAGATCATCATGTGAATCAATCTGAGTTAATCTCCCAGAGAAAAAAAGGTCAGGAAGGAGAGAAATGAAATATACCAGCCCATAATTGGCCACTTACCATCCCCCAACCTAGAAAATACCAGATATGAGAAACTGTCCTAGATTCAGATGCATGAAATCTAGCCCAGGAGAGAGCATTCAAACCTGCTGAGACTCAAAGAACCATTCAGTCAACTCACATAATGGTGAAGAAAGAATAACTGGCTATTGTTTAAGTTACTAAATTTGGTTGTAGTATGTTATCCAGACAAATCTAAGTTTCTCTATACCCCAAGTATTTTACATCCTACATCCTCCTTTCATATTTTTTAATCATTTTGGAATTCACAGTGAATGTTTTCTTTTGATATGTCTTTGAGTTCTTCTTTTTTATAACAGTTAAATTGGATGAATTTAACTGTTATAAAATTTAACTGTCACTAAATTTAAATATAAAACACTTCAATTCTAGAATGTCCCTTTTATTCATTTTATGGTAATTTTTAAAATGTTCTAATTTCTTATTATTATGGGTACATAATAGTTTCATATATTTATGAGGTAAATCTGATGTTTTCATATAGACGTACAATGACCAAATCAGAGTAACTGAGGTATCCATCACCGTAAGCATTTATCATTTCTTGTGTTAAGAACATTTCAACTCTACTTTTTTATGTAAAATATACTTTAAAGTACTATTAACTATACTCACACCATTGTTGTATCAACTAGAAAATTCTATCTAATTGTAATTTTGTACTCAATAACCAATCCCACTCCGGCCCCGCCTTGTCCTGTACCCGTCCAGTCTCTGCTAAAAATTATTTAACTATCTCCATAAGCTCATTTAAAAAAAAAAAAAAACTTTAGCTCCTAGATATGAGTGAAAGTGTGGCATATTTATTTTTTCTTTGCCTTGTTCATTTAACCTATGGCCTCTAGTTTCATCTATGTTATTATAAATGACAGGATTTCATTCTTTTTATGAATGAATACTATTCCATTGTGTATACACAGCACATTTTCTTTATTATCCATTCATGGACACTTAGGTTGGTTCCATATTTTGGCTATAGTGAATAGTCTGGCAATAAACCTGGAAGTATATCTTAAATATACTGATTTCCTTTCTTTTGGATACATGCCCTATTGTGAGGTTGCTGGATCATATGGTAATTCTGTTTTAGTTTTCTGAGGAAACTCCATACTGTTTTCAATGATGGCCATACTAATTACATTCCAACCACCAATGTATGAGGGTTCCTCTTTCTGTCCCTATGTACCTCCATATGTTATTGCTTGCTTTTTAAATAAAAGCCATTATAACTGAGGTGATATGATAGCTCATTATAGTTTTAATTTGCTTTTATCTGATGATTGTGACGTTGAACATTTTCTCTTATACCTTTTGGTTGTTACTTGCATGTTTCTTTTGAGAAAATATCTATTCAGATCTTTTGCCTATTTTAATTGGATTACTTTTTGCTATTCAGTTGCTGGAGTTCCTTATAAAATTTGCTTATTAATTTCTTGACAAATGGATAGATTACAAATACTTTCTCCCATTGTGTGAATTGTTTTCTCTTCATTTTCTTGATAATTTCCTTTGCTGTGCAGAAGCTTTTTAGCTTGATGTGATCTCTTATCTTGCAAGCTCCACGTATTCTATCAAGTTCTTTTATCTTTTTTCCATCTTTAATATACAGTAGAACCTATGTAAGTTGACTATTCATGGAAATATAACAAACTGATCAACACATAAAGATGGTCAATATAAGGAATTTCCACTGAGAACATGTCTATGAAAATTAGGTAACTTAAGGAGGTGATCAATGTAGAGAGATGATCTACTGTGATAATTGTGATAATAATGTTGCTCACTCTCAACTCTGCATCATGTTAGTATCTGTTTCAGTTGTTTGTTTTCCCCTTTATTATTAATCACATTTTTATGTGCTTTCATGTTTCTATGATCTGAATGTTTCTGTCTCCCCAAAATGTATATGTTGAAATTCTAACCCCCAAGGTCATTATATTAAGATATTGAGTAGTGATTAGGGCAGAGTTGGAAGGCATGGGATTAACGTCCTTATATAAAACACCTCTCACAAAGTAACTTCACTCATGCCTTCCACCATGTAAGGGCAGAGCTGGAAGGCATCATCTGTGAACCAGAAAACATGCCCCCCTCACCAGACACTGAAACTGCCAGCCACTTGATCTCAGACTTCCCAGCCTCTGGTATTGTGAGTGATAAATTTCCATGGTTCATAAGCTACCCAGTCTATGATATTTTGTTAAGTATAGTCAAAAGAGAGTAAGGAAGATAGATGGGTATTTTTTTTTTTTTGAGGTAGACTTCACCAAAAAAACTTGTAAATGCCTAGATAATATCTTCTACACATAAAGATTCTCATAGTAAAATAGGATGAAGGGATGACTATCCCTATCAAATCAGACATTGATCTGGGTCAGAACTGAGTTCCATTTTTAGTAAAAATTTTGTATAATTTCTGCCCTTTAACTTTCAACCCGTTTTGTCTCCCAGATTATGAAGTTCTGAAAGCTTTTAAATGTCATGAAGGGAGACTGATTATATATTTTATGCAAATTATTTTTCATTTGCCCCATCAGCATAGTTTTGGTTTCTAGACTATGCCCCTAGTCTTCCCTATTATCCAAGTTCAAAACCATTCCCTAAGGAAAACCAGCCTTGTTTGGGGTTCCTTTCATTTCCATTCTATCAGTCCTATGATACCAGAAAAAATGACAATTGCTTTAATAAAGAAATATATTTTCAGGGAAGAAATATTTGTCCACATCATCAAGGTTAGGTGTTCTACTTAAACAGAAATTAGTTGGTCTTTCCTATTCCACCTATTGACAGTTTTTCTATTGGAGGAGACAGATAGATAGATATGGAAATATATGTGATAAATATTTTTGTGTCAATGATTGAGGTACTTGATGTAAACATTGAGCTTTCAGATGATTTGCTTACTGCTATTTTCCATGAAACTAAAACCAGATTGTTGCTTCTAAGTTTATGCTTCTTGGAAACTCTGAAGTAAGTGGAATGAAGGTTACTTAAATATATCCAGTGACTATCAAGTTAACAAGTGTATTTCTTTCCCTGGTAGCACAAATTTGAAAAACGTATAGTTCATCCAAGAGTGGTGGCATTTAATAAACAAGTTTTGCTGTAAATAATGGAACTAAAAGGAAAGGAAAAAAAAAGAGATAAATATTTAGGAAAATTTTGCATAAGAAAATATTGCTGAAACTAGATCAATCATGTATCTATCTAGTCTATATATCTAGTCTGTATGTATATATCACTAGACATATACAAATACTGTATAACACTGTATATATCTAGTCTATATGACAGACTAGATAGATATCTAGTCTATATGATATCTACTAGATAGATCTATAAAACACTATAAAACATGTATCTAGTCTATCTGATAGACTAGATATCTATCTACTAGACTAGATAGATACAGTGTTTTACAGTATTTTACAGTATTTTACACTGTATCTATCTAGTCTAGTAGATAGATATCTAGTCTATCAGATAGACTAGATACATGTTTTGTAGTGTTTTATAGATTGATCTAGTCTATCACATATGGAGTATATCACATATAGACTAGATAGATACAATGTTTTCTTCACTATACCTTCAATTGCCTTATTTTTCTCCTGCTATTTAAATGTGTTTGATTTTAGAATTTCTCTAGTCTCCCCTTTTATTTCTTCTCTACTCTTGTTAAATAGTCTACATATTATTTCTCAGACAGAAATCTTACATACTTATACAGTTTCAGCACTCTCTTCTTATACAAAGTTTTCCTAAGTCTTTATCTCTTTTTTTGCCTTGCCTTTTAGTTCCATTCTTGATGGCAAAACTTGTTTATTAAATGCCACCACTCTTGGATGAACTATACGTTTTTCAAATTTGTGCTACCAGGGAAAGAAATACACTTGTTAACTTGATAGTCACTGGATATATTTAAGTAGCCTTCATTCCACTTACTTCGGAGTTTCCAAGAAGCATAAACTTAGAAGCAACAATCTGGTTTTAGTTTCATGGAAAATAGCAGTAAGCAAATCATCTGAAAGCTCAATGTTTACATCGAGTACCTCAATCATTCACACGAAATATTTATTAGCACTTATTATGTTACAAACATCATTCTAAGTAATGGCAATGCATCAACAAACAAAACAGACATAAATCCTTTTCTTGTGAGGTTTACATTGAATCAGTGGAGATAGACAATAAACAATAAACAGAATAAATAATGAATAAATATGCCACATAAACATACTATATGATGTAAGAACATGATAAGTGCTCTAAAAAAGTAAATAAATGAGCAGGCCAAGGAGGACTGGAAGTACTAGAGTGCTCAGAATAGACCTTATTAAGAAGTAAAATTTGAGCACAGACTTGAAGAAGTGAATGTACATTTCTCAATTTTCTATCAGAGAAACAGAACAAACAGGCCATAAAGATCCTGTAAGAGAGAGAGAGAGAACGGTAAGGCAGAAACTGAGATAAAGAAAGGATATATATATGTGTGTGTGTGCACGTATGCACACATGCATGTGTATATTTGGGTATGTGCTTGTGTGTATATTTGGTCCTTCTTATTGGCAAATACCATATTTGTGAACTCGCTTGCTCACTAAAATTTATTTGTAATCCCGAAAATTAATACAAATCAATAATTATAACACTTTCATGGCAAGGCATAAAAATGCCAATTGGCAAAAATTTTGAGTTACTCAACATGCATGTTTCCAGGGCAACACTATGTCATCGTGTTTCAGCTTTTATACTATAAACAAGTCTCCTTTCATGGTCTATTTAGTGTCTCTTTTCTTTTCACTTTTGTCCTTTCCTCAGGTGTTTTTCAGTTTAAGATAGCCCTGAAACATAGTGTGAGATTCTACCTAGTGTTCCTCAAGTACAAAGAGTACATGGCATGCTTTACAGAGAACACATCCGTGTGTTAGATAAGCTTCATGCAGTCATGAGTTACAGTGCTGTTGGTTGTGGATTCAACATTAATGAATCAACAATATATACTTCAAAAGGTATCTCTAAAGAGAAATACACATTATATAGGGATATTTATTGATTGGTTGATGGTAATGTTGTGACTAGTATTTAACTCTGTAATTTTCCACAGGAGCAATGACTTAAGTATTGCCTTATTCAGTGCTCATGATGACTTTATTATAGAGTATCCCCTCCATGAATAATAGGATCTGAATATTTATCTATCTATCTACCGATCTATTGAGAGAATGAGAGAGAAAAAAAGAGAGAATCAGGCAACAATTGGCTTGCATGATTTGGGGGTGGAGGGGGCTAGGCAGGTCTGGGTTCTGTAGGGATGTCAGAAAGTGCAGTCTGGAAAGTCTCAGGCAGGAGCCAGTGCCGCATTCCAGCTACACACAGAATTTCTTCTTCTTTCTTGGACCCTGATCTTAAGGCCTTTTAACTGATTGGACCAAGCTCACCCAAGTCATCAAAGATAATCTCCTTTTCTTAAAATCAGCTGACTTTAGATGTTAATCACATTTAGAAAATACTATGAGATCAATACTCAGGTTAGTGTTTGATTGAATAACTAGTACTACCACTTAGTTGAGTTGACACGTAAGAGTGACCATCGCAAGAAGGAAACATGAAGATATCTGACAGAAAAATACTTCAGAGAGAGAAAAAGCCAGCAAGACATTATATGGACTCTGGTTCTCACTTTGAGGGAATTAGGGATATTATTAAATGGTTTCTGAGCAACATAAGGTTATGATCTGATTGATATGATCTTTGGCTATGGTATTGATTGGCTGGAGGAAAGCAGGAATAGAAATGAGGAAAGCACCCAGGTAAGCGGTTATAGACTTTGATCAGGGTGGTAGCGGTGATCGTAATGAGAAAATACCATCTGGATTTATTTTGAAGCTAGTGTCAAGGAGATCTGAGAAAGGAGGAGTTAGTGGAAGAGAATAGTCAGGGCTTTTATAAGTTTTGGCAGAAGTAACTAAAAGAATGAGTTGATTTTAACTAAAATGAGAAGATGCTGTAAACTTAGTTTGGACTGGGAGAGATAGTAGATGAGCAGCTTTGAAATGTCACATAAGTAACTCAATTGAAAATGGTAAAAAGGCAGTTGAATATATGAGTTTAGAATTAAAGATACGTAGTTGGATATAAATTGTGTAGTCTTCAACTTACAGTTGATATTTTGACCCATTAAGTTGATAATATCACAGAGGGAATAAGCAAAAAGGGAAGCTACCAAAGGACTTGGAATACTCTAATGCTATGAGGTGGGAAAACACACACACACACACACACACACACACAATGAGGAGTGCACAATGGTGTTAGAGAAAAATCAAGGATGTGGGGTTCCCTGGAAGGCAAATTAAGAAAGACTTTTAACCGCATACTTGGTGAATCACAAGGAAATATTTGCTTACTGGATTTAACACTGTGGACGATATTGATGACGTGGGTAAAAGACATTAAACTCTTATTGGAGTGGTTTTAAGAGAAAACGAGAAGAGAGAAAATATACACAATGAGTGAAATTAACTCCGTAGTTTTGCTATAACATGGACATAATACAGTTTCACTAGAAACATAAGAAGAATTGATTATTGGGTAAAGAGGATAACCTCTTCCAGAGCCAAGGTCCAGTTATCATTATTAAATGATGGTCTTCGAATACACTTCATACTTCAGCAACAAGGTTTTTACTAATACATCTGGGGGTAACCAGAGCTCTCTTCACCTTTCAAAATGTTCTCTACTGCCCAATCCATCTTGTTAAAACCATCTTATTAATTAATCTTCTCATAATTTCCTTTATTTACTATGAATGTCCCTTTTCTTTGACCTAAATCCCATATTATTTTTTATTTATACCTTTTTAAATATCAAGTTATGTCCTGATCTATATGTTAACCTTTTGTTACTTTTGTTTATCCCACTACTAGGAATTTCAAGACAGGAAATTTTTCTTTCTCATTGTTGTATTCTTCTTAGCATCTACCCAGATGCCTTGCATAAAGTAGGTTTTAAATATTTCTTTGTCAGATGAATGACTAAATATGATAGTTCCTATTTGTTGGATAAATAACTATTCCTCGAAAAAAAACCTGCAAAATTGGTAAAATTATTAAGCATTTTAACTAACCTTTGTAAAGGTAATAATAAAATGATGAGTCTAAAAAATCATGTAGTCATTGTTCTGATAATTGTATTATTTAATTAGTTTGCTATTTTTCACTTTCTAAGAATATCATCAGTTTGGTCCTTTTTGCCTCTTTGCGTTGATGCAGGTATATTTAACTTAGACCCCCCCCCCACTCAGTCTGTCACTACAAGAAGTAGCTTTATGGAATAATGAACAACCTCATTTCCTGCCATTTTAAAATAAGTTAAAACAATTAAACTAAAATTCACTGATATGATTCATTAATAACTATGCTTCCTTTCAATATTTTATTATAGCATCTTTGTAGATGGTATAAAATATTTTTCCAATGATTTTATTATTTCTTTTTTTATATTACATAAATACACACAATAGGTACGTGAAAGAGAACATAAAAGATCTGAAACTCTACATATAGCAATTAGATCGTTCTGTTTAGAAACACAAAATTAGTATAGAGGGACAATGTCAAAACATGCTTTATTATGCATAATTATGTGAAGCAAATTCCCTTCCGCCGTCTAGTAATAGAAACAGATTATTGCTACCTTTAGCTAAAAAGGTTATTTATTAGAAGGAACCAGAGAAGTTGGAATTCACAATGACAAGGAAGTGGGGCCTTCCTGACGTGGTGATAGGTCTTTTTCTTTAGAATCCTGTCAAATATGATCCATCTCCAACAATGTGACAATTTTAAATTCAGAGGAAGAAACATCTAATTTGCTTAGCATGGATCAATTATCTATCGTCAAATAACAAAATTTGTTTGTGAAAAGCTTACTTTGGTGTGTCAGGATTAGTTTCCAGAAAAGTAGGAATCATTTATAGCTGGGAAAAACACTTTTAGAAAATGAGTTAATATTATCTTTAGGAGAAATTTTAAATTGTAAAAAGGATATGCTATTGTTCACTGATTTTATTTCCCCATTGATCCATTGATTTTGTTTCTCTTTCTTTCTCTTTTTTTCAGTATGTCACCCTCAGTAGAGGGCTGTGGCATCACAGCTCTCAGCAATCTCCCCAACTCTTGGGCTTAAGCGATTCACTCCTCTCAGCCTCCCAAGTAGCTAGGACTACATGTGTCTGTCACAACACCTGGCTATTTTTTTGTTGCAGTTGTCATTGTTTTTTAGCTGGCCGGGCCACGTTCATGTGGCCTGGCACTGTAACCCTTAGTGCATGTGGCCAGCACTGTAACCACTGCGCTAAGGGTGCCAAGCTGATCCATTGATGTTTTAATGAGAATTCTTCTCATTTGTCCATTTTTTCATTCATTCATTTATAAACCAAACACTGCATGCATATGGGATTGCATCACGCACTTGACTAAGTACTAGATATCAAGAAAAATGCCAAACGTTTTTGTTTAAGGTTAATGGAGCAAATGTGATAATGTGAATGCAAATAATTACAGCAAAATACTATGTTAAAATTCATGCAAATTTCTGGACAATCACAAAAAAGTGATCAAATTTCTTTGAAGAGTACTTTTAATTCTCAGAAATCATAAAATCACTAGTTTATCCAATTACAGACAATAATACAGATACTGATCATTTTCAGTCATTTTCAGATATTTCATAAGACTTGGAACAGTAATCTGAAATGAAAAGTTTGCAATCCCATTACCATTCCTTAAGCTTCTCAGTCTCTGAAAAAAAATTTTTTTTGATGGCACTTCTTCAGTTCTACAAAATGATTAATAGCAGAATATTACTAGAGTTTAAATATTTCTGAGAGAGCAATTCTTCACTCCCTGCTGTTTACAAGTAAAACGCTGTCTACAAATAATACATTACATTAGCCGTCCTCTTTATCATAAAGCCATGTTGAATACTTGTAACATTTATAAAAAGACACCAACTGATTGCAAGATGAGCGTTACCCTTGAGCAAATTATGAACACATTTATTTCAGCCTTATACGTTTGAAACTAATTTTCTGGTAATATCAAAAGTGTTCATAGAATTAATTTCCTGTCAGTCCAGCAGTATTCAAGTGAATATTTTATGATTTTGCATTAGCTGTATTTGTCTAGAGTTGTGACATGATCGAGTCATTCTCTGAGGGAAACACATTAATAATTAAACTCTGTCCAATGTGGAGTGCTAAAGATGACAGCATAATTGTACATTTCCAGAGACCGTTTCGCAAGGCAGAGAAGGAGAATTGCCCTGCTACCATTTAAATGTCAATTTAGAATTTCTTTCTAAACTAAAACAGTGCTTCAGAAAAAAAAAAAAAAAAGAAAAGAAAGAAAAAAGAGGGAGTTGATGTCAAATTTGGAAACTGTTCTCTTTACGTTCCCTTTATTTTAAAAATGTGAGCTAAATGCAAATAGCCTTCTTGATTCTTTCCTTCTCAGGCTGAATAAACTGTCAGTTAGTTCTTTCTTTTGGCAATATAACATCATCAATGGTCTTTGAACCAGAACTGTTTAAATGATAAATACTACTTGCATAGATTAGCTCCCTAGGAAATAGTACAGCTGACAGGAGAAACTTTGGTTTCAGCTCTTATATTTGAATCTTTTTAACTTAGATAACTTCAGTAATAATTTAGGATTTTAATCTACTTCCCAGTCAAATGTATCCCTATCTCTGACTTTATTTATGTTTCCTATTCTGATTCTTAAAATAAATTTATCAGTATTTTGGAAGGGAGATTTTAAGCATTTCTGAGGCCTATATATTATATACATTAAAACTCATATTTGTGTTTCCTACCTAGACAAAGTGTGGTTAAAAATTGTGACTAGAGAAAACCTAATAAAATTGAATTCAATAGAAACCAAGACTAGAGGCGCTAAATTGGTCCCGAAATAATTAGAGTTGAAGTTTGCAGTTGAAGAGGGAGCCCAGCAGTGAACTTCAGTTTATGTTAGACATATATATTCCTTAGTAATAATACTTGTTTATTATCTAATACTGTCTGAATACATACATAGTTTTGAAAAATCCTACTTCCTGGAATTTATCCTGAAAAAAAAAATACTAAGTAATTTAACCACAATGTCCTTACTGGTAGCATTGTTCATAAAAGGAAAGATAAATAGACATTAATTAACCTAGGTCAGAAGCCAAAAATAGATTTGTGAAATAAATATAATGCATTTATATCATTAAACTTTCTAATGCTGCAAATAAATCAGTGCCTAGGAAATTGTTTATTCACCTGTTTTCTTCTTGTATTTATTTATTTATTCATCCCATAAATATTCATTAAGTGCTTATTAAGGGCCAGGCAATGTTCTTGATGTTGGAAACAGGGCAGGCAAGCGAACAAGACCCCTAGCTTCATGGGGCTAGCACTCTAGCTGGGAAAGTCTGGCAATAAACATGTGAAGATATAATGTTCCAGGATGTAGGACAAGCTATGAAGAAGAATCCAGTCAATTAAAGGATGGAGTGGGCAGATGGTGACCCTGATGAGTAGCCAAGGAAGTCTCCTGGGAGTTGAAAATAAATGTTTGAGCCCTGAGGCATCTTGAAGGAGGGCACCTCAGGGTAAGAGATTTGGAAGCAGAAAGCCTGAGGTGGAAGCTGGCCGATCTGGTGTGATCCAGATGGCAGGAAGGCCAGGGTGGCCGAAATGGGTGAGGAAACAGACGCCAAAGAAAAGGTCACAGCACAGCCACCAGCATCTGGGTGGGGAACTTGTGGCCTTCAAATATTAAGATCCTATTTTTCTGAAGACCAAAGGAGGCAAAAAAAAAAAAATTCTTTCTTTGCAGCACCCCTTTTTATTAAAAGGATTTGTTATATAAAATTTGGATTCAGTCAAAAGGCCACAAATTTCCTTAACATCACAGAATTGGGACTTCATTGTGAGTCATGTTGGAAACCTCCGGAGAGTTTTGAAGAGAGAACTCCAATAATCTGACTTTTGAACATAATAATTTCATGATATATTAAGTGGAATATAAATGTTATAAAATGCACTATGTATAAGTAATAATGTGTTATTATTATAATGAGGTCTGTGCTGGAACTTTTACTTGCTCCTCTGAGTTCTTAGCTCCACAGGACTAGGGTGGAGGATTTTAAAAATGATTAAATGCATAAATATTTTAAAAGATTGCCTGTGCGGGTGTATCTGATTTTATTGTGTTTCACTTCATTACACGCCCTCCACATTTTACTTTTTAAAAATGGAAGGTCTGTGGCAACCCCATGTTGAGCAAGTCTGTTGGTGCCATTTGTCCAACAACATGTGTTCACTTCATGTTTTCCATTCACATTTTGGTAATTTTCAGACTCTTTCAAACTTTTTCCTTAATGATTATACATACAAGTTCTGACAATTAAGTTTGTGGACTCATTCTAGAAAAAGTGCAACATCCTGTACTGCAGAATATAAGAATATCACCATGATCACACTGGTGTACTCCCCGTGGGAAGCTCTGCAATGATATCAGCCCCTAGTCCCCCCTTCAAAGCACTTTTTCTAGGATGAGTTCACAAACTTAATTATCAGACCAACATACAACCATAATTCTGCTGACTATCGTAGAAAAAGAGTTCCAAAATTATTTGAAGGGGGACCAGGTGCTGGTTTTAGTACATAGCTTCCCAAGGGGAGTACTTAAAAAGTGACTATATGGATACTCAGCAGTGAGGAGTGTACCACTTTTTCTAGGATGAGCTTACAACTTAATTGACTAACCTCATACCCTTGTGCACTAATAGTGATGGCTGGTCATCAAACAGAAAGCTGGGGTCTTATAAGACTGTAATGGAACTGAAAAATTCCTATTGCCTGTTAATGTTGTTGCATGATGTACTACTCACATTTTTGTGACAACATTACTGTAAACAACCTACTGTGCTAGCAGTCCTAAAAAGATGTGGAGGGCATAATATCTGGTAACGTTACTGTTCTATATATTTTACTGTTATTTTAAAGCATAGTGCTGATAAATGAGAGTTAACTATAAAACAGCCTCACCTTCCAGCAGGATACGATAAAGAGATGGACCACAGTGAAAGTGGTGACCCTTACTCTGCGTCGGCCTAGGCTAACATGTCTTAGCTTTTAACCAAATAGTTTCAAAAGTTAAAATAAATTAAAAAAAATATATATATAGCAAAAAGCTTGTACAATAGGGAATTAAAAAATGAAATTTTTTGTGTATCTGTAGAATGTGTTTGTTTTAAGGTAATATTTTTAAGAGTCAAAAGTTAAAAAAAAAACATTTACAGAGTTAAAAAGTTACATTATGTTAAGGTAAATTTATTACTAGAGAAAGAAAAAAATTGCTAATTAATTTAGTATCATCTAAGAATACAGTGTTTATAAAGTCTACAGTGGTGTCAACAACGTCCTGGGCCTTCATATTCACATTTACTCATCATTCATTCCCTGTCTCACCCAGAGCAACTTCCAGTCCTGGAAGCTCCATTCATAGCAAGTGCCTTACACAGATGTGCCAATTACTGTACCATTGCTACATTTAGATACACAAACATTGTTTTACTATTGTGTTACAATTGCTTGCAATATTCAGAATAGAACCATGTTGTACAGGGCTGTAGCCCAGGAGCAATAGGTGATACCAAACAGCCTGGGCGTACCGTAGGATATCCCATCCAGGATTGTGTCAGCATATCCGATGATGCTTAACATGGCGACTCAATCATCTAGCTATTCATTTATCAGAATGAATTCCCGTCTTTAAGGGACATATGACTGTTCATATATGTAAATATATTTGATATTTTTAAAACACTTTTTGAAAAAGGTGTATTTGTCTTATATTTTCAACATACGAATAGTACAAATTATATTTATAAAGATAAGGTAGGCTATCGATAGGCTTGAAATTTTTAATTTACTGCATTCAAAAATATTAGAAAACCTTTTCCCAAAATCCACTTATGTAGAATTCAGAGCTTAGACTGACATTCTTCTTTGCAATAGACAACGTAAAAAAAGACTTGCAAAAAAACGTGAACTGTGCAGACAAAACCCCAGGGGACACATCTGTGTATTTCTTCTTAAACAAATCAGCTAGTACCGTACAACGACAATTAACAAAACCTCAATCTCTCACCATACTCAGTTGTTAGAAATTGTGAGTGCTATTTTTATTTTGTTTATTCAGCGCCATCTTCTAGAAGAAAGAGGCAAATGACAGAAATACCCGTAGGCAATTTTTGGAATTTATTCAGAAAAATATCTTCCAGACAACGCTGTGCTGTCAAAACATATTCCCACCTTTCTCCAATTTCTACATCTACATTTGTACAACTATGCAGTAACAACCAGTGTTTTGAATGACCTAGAGGTGCTAGATTTTATTATGATTGTTGGACTAGACTAATTTAGAAAGTAAAATGAAACACTGAATTTTAGAACTATCTTCTCTGTATTGGGAGTTAAACTATATTTTATAAAAAAAAAATTTCAGCTAACTTGCACGCAATTTTGAAAGGTAGTAATTAAATTTTTTTAGCATCTACAAGTTTCCTTTTCAATATAATAAACATACATAATATATCTATATAGCTAGACCATACAATTAACTGTCAGGCTGGGAAGACTATCTGAGTATTTAACAAAGTGGTTTGTCTGAAAAGTAACATATATGGCAAGCAGAAGTTAACAATCCTCTTTAGAGTATTCCTATGGAATAACATGTAAAATGATAGAATAAAACAAAACATTTGATAATTCAGAAGACCCATTAGGAATTGGGAGGCTCATTTTGGAAATTTATCACAACAGAGCTATATTTAAGGAGGCTCAAATAAATGGAGGAAAAGAATAGATGTATATGTCTATTATAATCTCTATGAGGCAACATTTTATTAACCTACACTCAATTATTGAGTATACTTGACATCAATGCAAAATCAAAATTTTGTTAAGGAAAATTACATATATATAAAAAGGTTACATATATACACACATGCACCCTCCCAACCACCCCCCACACACAGTCTGTCTGTCTGTCTATCTATCTATCACCCAAAGTCCAAATTAATGAGGTTTTATTTTGTGTGAACAACATGTTAGGTTTAGAGTAGTTTGTATAAGACCATAGTTCTGAAAAACATTCTTATTTCCCTGTTAGAAAAGTTGTCGATAGAGATCAGTAACTTTTGAATGCTTCACCAGTGAGCTTTTGTGTTAAACTTATGCTTACAAGTCATGAAAGTGTAAAGTATTTCTTTTGCAATTGTATTAGTGCATTGTTAAAACACTGTCACTTCTCTTTTAGGAACAATATAAAAGAAGAGGTTGTTTGGGAGCTGCTGATTAACCATAGTAGGACTGGTCAACTAAAAAACTACCAGCATCTTTCTCAATCTCTATCTTTCCTATGTTTTACTTGAATACCTTTCATTTCAGGGCCATTTCAGATAAAATGTTTGCTGCTTCTTTGTCCCTCCACCACGGCTCACCCATGGCTGTTCATCTGGTCAGCTTATTTAAATAAACATTAGACATGTAGTTTGCCACCCCCCACCCCACCATATCTGTGAGTTCTGCATCCATGGATTCAACCAACCATCAACCAAAACAATTCAGAAAAAAAATGGTATCTATACCACCCAAGCATAGATATTTTTTTCTTCTCCTTATCCCCTAAACAATATAGTATCAGAAGAATCCCAAAAAGGATGTGTGTAGGTTATATGCAAATACCACACCATTTTATATCAAGAACTCGAGCATCTGCAAATTTTGATACCCTTCAGAGATCCTGAAATCAATCCCTCATGAATACCAAGAGATGACTGTGTATGTATGTGTTAATTTAAAACATAATACAGTAACATAGTTTAAAATTCACAGAAGTATGCTTAAAAATGAAACCTCTCTCCCTACTCCTAATGCCCTTCAAAATACTAGATGAACTCCCAGGGTAGTCCCTTATTGAAATTTTTATATGTGTACGTATCTGTGTAAGCTATAAATCTCCTTTTTCTAGATTAATATTACATGTTCCATTCTGTACCCTTTTCCCCTCTAATTTTCCAATGAAGATTTGCCATCTTTTCACCATAACACGTAGTAATCAACTTTAAAAAATGGAATGCTATCCCATTGTATGAATAGACCAAATTTATTTAAATTATCTATTTACAGATGGAATCTCAAGATCTTCCCAGCCATTGCTATTAAAAATGTTAGTGTAATAAATATTACATAAAAGGATTTGTGTATGTGTGTAATGTTAAGTCTTTCTACCAAAGAAATAGTATCTTTCCATTTATTCAGTCATCTGTCTGTCCAGACACCCACATACTAATATTTGTTAGGACAGAGTTGAAGTGTTCCTTAAGTAGGTCATGCATGGAATAATCTGATTAACTATCTAAAGGATGACTTTTAGTCCATAGACAAGTTCTGGAATCAGATCAGATTGGTTTGTACTCTGCTCTACCAGTCACAAGATCATTGACCTTGGGAAGGTTACTTAGCCCCTCTGCACAAGGTTTTTCTATTGTGAACTCGGGGTAATAACAGTGTTCATTTCCTGGGCATGTACACATTCTAGAAAGAGAGCAGTTAAAAGAGTCTCAGTCATACTAGTAACCACTTAATCGTTAGCTATTGGATTATAATTACTCCTGTTATATTAGAAATTCCTAATTTGTATCTTATTTAGAATGCTTGAGGAAAGTATTTTAAAAATGTTTAAGATTTCCTTGGAGCACTTATTGAAAGAAACACGATCACTCATTGTCTTCTTAAGAATGTGTGGATAGTCACAATTAAATTTGTCTACAGTTATTTTTTCCCATTATTTTTAAAACTACCACTCACAGGTGTGTATATATGTGTGTGTGTGTGTGTGTATATATATATATACTCTTATACTATATATAACTATTATATATAATATATACATATATATTTTATATATATACATATATCTCTTTATTCTGAAAAACAGTTAAAAGTATTAGAAATACCTGTCTACAGACATTTATTTACATTATTCACAAATCATTTTAACCTGGTATTTGGGGTGGCCTCTCTGATAATTGTTTCCAAATTTTTTATTCATTCAGACTAATTTTGGTGACTTACCACTTTGGTGAAACATTGTGGAAATGTACATGCTTCTAAATAAATGTTTATTTCTTACAATTTATGAATCAAATGGTATATGTATATATGGTTGAATTAAATTTTTGTTCTTTTAATTTTTGGATGTTCCTCCATTACCTCACTCATTTTCTGTTTCTATTTTCTCGATTCTTGTTTAAGGATGCTTTCTCAACACGTTTGCTGACTTCCTTGCAGTTAGCATTATCCATCCACTTTGGGAAAAGCAGGGGTCTGTGAGGCTCTCAGTGAATTCCACTCCTCACACACCTCCCCTTGCAGCTAGAACATATTTCTGTGCTGATTACATGTTGTGACTTATCTATGACTGCTGGGAACACTGCTGTTCCAGAAAGCAGATTTAGTTGTCCCTCTTAGGCCTCTAATTCCAAGAGAACACAGTAGTTGCTTAAGATATGTAGAGGTCTTGCCTGAACCTGGCCTCGCTTGGATCTAACTTTATAGTTTTTGACAACTATTTGTTATTGATCTTACTTATAGATTCCAGAGTTTTGATTAGCTTCATTTTTCATTGGTGATGCTTTTCTCTTTTCTTTCTGTTAACTTTTGTATTGATATTTTAATTTGACTTTAAAGAAATAAGTCAAATAGAATGGTTTTATGGTGTTGTATTCAACTACAAGCCTTGCTTTTCTTGGTTATTAAATTTAATTTTATTAATTCACCCAATTCATGAAGAAGTCTTTCTAAACTTCATAAGATTAGAAAAGGTATTCTTTAAATTTTTATTCAACTTACCCCAGACCTCTGTTTTCTCATTTCTAAATTTTTTTATTTCTTTGTATTTCACTAAAAGTTGGTAAACTTGGAAATCAGTTACAATGTCAGTCTTCACCCTTCTATCTCTAAAACTGTGTCTAGTTCATAGTAAACTCTAAATAAATATTTATAGTTAAATATTTCCCTCTATGGTTGTTGTTGGGGTTGTTGGGTTGCTATGTAGCTAATTATACTACCCTGTTTCCCCGAAAATAAGACAGTGTCTTATTTTAAGGTGTGCTCCCAAAGATGCACTAGGTCTTATTTTCAGGGGATGTCTTATCTTTCCCGTAAGTGGGTCTTTTTTTCGGAGGATGTCTTATTTTCAGGGAAACAGGGTACAACCTTCATAGTTGTGCACCTTCCTACATTGACAACCTCCTTAAGTTGACCTAATGTTCATAGACTGGACATGCCACATGTGTGCATCAGAGCAGGAGGCCTAGTTCCTGGTGTTGATCAGTTTGTTAGAGTTCCTTGGGTGGTTAACTTAGAGAGGTTGTACAGTAATTTTAGCATAACATTAACACACGCGTTCCTTTTTTGTTCATGAAACACTTTCACTTGTTAGTCAATGAAGGTTTTAGGTATAAAATTCATCTATTTCAAGTATGGGAGAGTAGTGCATAATTTTGGAAGACTAGAGCAGCTACCTCACCTCTTCTTTTACACCATCTACATTTGCCAATACCCCCAAACACTATCACGTATCTTGTCATTGCTGTAGTTATTTTTTTCTGTGAATCACCACACTCTCATACTCAGTAATCTCTCTCCCTTCCATAAGCACTTGCTTGTGCACACACATACACACACGCATGTACACACGCACATACATACACACACAGTCTCTTGAATGAGTACTATTATTGCAGTTACCAGCTACCACAGGAGGTGGTATTCTAAATTCAGGTTGTAGACGTGGGCCCACTAGTCTTTCAACATAATACTGTTGCTAACTAGCTCCATGACCTTAGGCTATTTGCTTAACTTCTCAAACCCTCAATTTAATCATTTACAATACATGATATAAACCTACTTCATAGAATGGGGTGAATTACATGTACAATGCTAACAGTAATTTGATCAGAAAAGTGAAGGAACTTGTACACCTCCTTCTGGATTTTGCCAAGGGCTGACCCTGCTAGAACAAAGTAAATAGCAGGAAAGTAATGGCCTCCAGCAATCTTGATTTCCCACTCCCTTCTCACATTTCTAAAGTCCTAATGTTTTTTAAACAATCATAACCTGTAACCTTCCTTAATATTACATTAAAACCACTTACTATGCCATGATTTTTTAATGCTAACTTCAAAATTTGCAGAAGGGAAATAGACTGCTACAGAAGGTTAAATACTTAGAAAAGATGTCACAGGGCATTAAATAGTGACTGCCGCAGCCAGGCAAATTCGTTTGTCACTGGCTTCTCAGAGCAATCCCTTAGGCTAGTTTCAACTTTACTCCTATGAATTCCCTATGTTTTCATTCAAAGAACTATCACTGACTCACTCAGTGGCTGAATTTTCAGGTTTGTATCTTCCTTCTTCAGACTGTAATCTCTGGAAACCCAGTGTGTTAGAGTTAGGTGATCTTTTTATCAAACACGGGACAATAAAACACTTAAATTTTAAATCAGTCCATATCATTTCTCCATATTTTTACAAAAAACAAAACAAGAAAAAAAGAAAAAGAAAAAACAGCTAGAAACACTGATTGATTCTGTAAGTTTAACTGAAGACTTCTCATTTATCTGTTAATTTCTCCACTGCCCAGATAATCAAATATCAGTACTTTGGCAGTTTAACATGGCACAAGAAGACCTTTCAAACATGGTAGAACTCAGAAAAGTTTTAAAATGTCTTCCTTTCTTACATCTAAAAGTAGTGAAAACTTTTAATGTCAAAGCCTTAGCAAGGGACTGACTGCAATGTTTCTCATTTTGCAAGCATCCCATAGGGCATGTACTGAAAGCAGAGAGATTTACGACTATCAGGCATGAATAGAGAGAAAGTCTAGGGTCATCCCAGGAGAAAATTGGGAAGGAAGAGAGAAAGATAGAGGCACAGAGAGAAAGACCTACTAAATGCCAAGAGGTTAAAGCTGGGAGATATTGGCTGGTAAGAAATTTGTTAGCAAGGTGGCTAAAAGCCATTCAGAATAGGAGAATCCATCGTTCACTTCTAAGTTAGTTCTAACAGCTCCATCTAAAACCCATTCATGATTCTCAGCTTGACTTTTGTTGGCATGTAGGAATGCAACTGATTGGTATATGTTGATTTTAACCTAAGACTTTGCTGAACTTTTTCATCAATTCCAGGAGTTTCTTGGCACAATCTTTAGGGCTCTCTAGATATAAGATCACATTATCAGCAATGAGAGATAGTTTTGTTAGGTCCCATTGGAGGAGAATTTTCCCTGGTTCTTGGCTCTCAGTGTCAAGAATGAGCACTGGTGCTCGGCCGATGACGATGATGGAGTGGTCACAAACAAAGCAATCATCATCAACATAACATTCATTACAGAACAAAGCACACGAACCATAAGGAAAATACGTCTCAAAGGGAGGGAAACAGGTCCCTTTCAGTGGGTAGAGAGGAGACCCTGACTCTGACTTCACGCTGTCTCTCATAGGCTAACTAGGCCAATCGGTTCGTCCCACCTTTCCTCCAGCAGGATTGGCAATTGCTCCCACATTTGGGATAACTGACAGGTTGGGTTATACATCAAAACTTCTTAATACACATGTTCTCCCTTGAAGCTTCCTGAAGAGCCTGTGGGGGTTGAAATTTGCAAGTTTAATTATATGATAATGGGCCCTAGTCTGTGTAAGTTCACTAGGGGCTCTTCACCGTCTGTTCTAACTTGGAAACAGTTCCCAGTCTTAATTTGGTTTCTGTTGTCTGATGCCCACTTAGACTTATGTTCTATTAAGGAGAGAAACCAGGCATTGAGGTGGTATGTCTCTTCCCAGGCACAGACACTCTCACGTTGTCAGACAGAAAGACAGAAGGTGGGGTTAAGGTTGCAAGTATCCCTGCTTAAGCGCAGCATCCCCAGAGAGTGGAACAGGCTATGTGCAGTGGCGGTGGAGGTATCACTGCTGGAGCTGATGTTTCCTGCCACCACAGCTGCTGGAGCTCCTCCTCTCTCTGAGACCCCCACCTCCAGGGACACAGCACTAACTGACACTGACGAGAGAGTCATAGACCTGTTCTTTGAGCCTGGACTATGCTCTGATTCAGGGCATTACCCAAGAGTTTGAACTCTTCTGTCCCCTTATAGTTACCTTTGACTCCCTTGTCTTGGTTGATTGCTCTAGGTAGGACTTCCAGCACTATATTGTACAGAAGTGATGACAGTGGGCAACCTTGTCTGGTTCCAGTTCTAAGAGGGAAATGCTCTCAATTTTCCTCTGTTCAGTATGAAGTTGGTTGTGGGTTTTTCATACATGGCTTTTGTAATTTTGACATACATTCCATCTACAGGCAGTCAAAGAGTTATAAACATCCTACTTATAAAAATCACACTTATGAATGGAGGCTATTACACTAATTCCCCATGTTACAAATACCTGATTGATGTACAACTTGTACTTACGAATGGAGGCTATTATATGTAATAGGTAAATATACCTGTTCTACCTTACATATAAATTCAACTCAAAACAAACCTACATAACACAGGGACTGCCCTACATGCCTAGTTTGTTAAGGGTTTTCATCATAAACGGTGTTGATTTTTGTCAAATGCTTTTTCTACGTCTATTGAGAGGATCATATGGTCTTTGTTTTTGCTTCTATTTATGTAGTATATCACATTTGTAGTTCTGCATATGTGAACTATCCTTGTGTCACTGGGAAAATCCCACCTGGTAATAGTGGATTAATTTTTGATGTGCAGCTGAATATAGTTTACTAGGATTTTATTGAGAATTTTTACAATATACTCATTGGGGATATTGGTGTGTACATTGCGTCCTTTCCTGGCTTGGATATCAAGGTCATGTTGGCCTCATATAATTAATTGGGAGGGATTCTTTCCTTTTTGATATTACAAAATAATTTCTGAACTATAGGTATCAGTTCTTTGCAGGTCTGATAAAATTTGGCTTTAAAACAAACTGCTTTCTTGTTAGAAGATTGCTTTCTTGCTGCTTCAATTTCATTACTTAATATTAGTGTGGCGTTCTATTTCTTCCTGATTAGAAGTGTGTGTTTTCAAGAATTTCTCATATACTCAATGTTCTCAAGTTGACATGTATAAAGATTTTTATAGTATTCAGAGATTATGTTTTGTGTTTTTGTGGTATTGGATGTAATATCTCCTTTTTCATCTCTATTTGAGCTTACTAGGGTCCTTTATTTTCCTTTTCTGGTCAATCTAGTGAGAATTCTGTTGATTTTATCTTTCCAAAGCACCAAATTTTTATTTTATTGATCTTCTGTACAATTCTTGTGGAAGCGATTTTATTGAGTTTTGCACTGATGTAGTTATTTCTTTTTTCTTCTGCTGGGTTTGGTCGACTCTTCCTTTTCCAATTCCTTGTGATGATTCACCACATTGTTGATTTGTGATCTTTCTGTTTTTTGGATATACACATTTAAAACCACAGATTTGGGGAACTTTTGTCCCTTTTATTATTTAGTTCAAAGAATCTTTTATTTTCCATGTTAATTTCCTCCTTTACCTAATAATCATTTACCAGTAGCTTAGTTTCTACGACTTTGTATAGAGTCAACTGTTAGAATTGATTTCTAATTTTATTCCACTGTGTCTGAGAAGATACATAATACAATTTCTTTTTTTTTTTTTTTAATTTGTTGAGGTATGTTTGTGAACTAGCATGTAAACAAACTTAGAGTATGTTCTGTGAGCTGTTAAGAAAAATGGATTCAGTAGTTTAGGGGTAGATTGTTCTGTAAATGTTTGTTAGGTCCATTTGTTCCAGCATCCTGGATTAGTCCATTGTTTTCTTGTTTATTTTCGTCTTGGAGAATCTGTCCATTCTGTCAGTGAGATGCCCCTAACTATTACAGTTCTGCTGTTTGTCACGTGTTTAGATAAAGTAGGATGTGTTTCATAAACCTGGCTACATCTGTGTTAGGTGCATAGATATTTAGGATTGTTAGGTCTGCTTGTTGAATTGTTTCCTTCACCCTTATATAATGACTATCTTTTTCTTTCTTTACTTTATTGAATTGAAGTCTGTGATATCTGATATGAAAATGGTTTTCTTTTAGTTCTATTTGTATAGAATATTGTTTTCTATAACTTTACCTTGACTCTGAATCAAATGTTGTGGGTCAGATGTGTTTCTTGGAGACAATAGATACTTAGCTTATATTTTTTATCCATTCAGCCACCCAATGTCTCTTCAGTGGGGAGTTCAGGCCATTTGTATTTAGAGAAAGAATTGATAAGTGTGTTTTCTGTTCAACCAGCTGCATAGAACTATGTTGGTTTTTTTTACCTCTTGACACTGTGGTATCTGGGGTTCCATTTCTCTGGTGGCAGCAGCTTTTGGGGTTGTAAGAGTAGATGAGATTTCACTGGACTCCAAGCCTCTCAAGAGTTGACTTCTACTGATATCCTGCTCCTTCAGGTTCTGCTCTGCAACTCCTTTCCATAAAATCTCCAGGAGGTCAGTTCTGGAAAGTTCCAGTCATCACAGCTACCCAAACAAAAACTATTAATGATAAAAACTGTCTTTCCTTTCTCCAGCTCTCATTTAATTTCCATTTTTCTTCTACAGACTATGATTTACAGTTATAGCGGTTCTACATTAGAGTATCTACCACATTTAGAACAATTCAACACTGGGATATGTTTTACATTTTAGGATCAACATTTAGAGCAATTCTAACTGCAAAGGATTTCATATATACCGGAAAGCATAGATAAATCTAGTAGGAGTACAGTTAATGAATCACAAAAGGAGCAGACTGAAGTAGATTTAGGAAGGAGGTTGAGGAAAGAGGTTGGCTATTGTTTATGATGTGTAGAGATTAATCAAATTTCTTTCCTCATCCTAACATAATAATCTGTCCTAAACAACTCATTGTTTTCTATCATTCTGCTTGTCTGATGCATACATGTAGAAAGATACATATACATTTGAAACAAAAACATGACATCTAATAGATACTATAATATGGAGACAAACACTAATATTCTAATGTTAGTGGGCATTAATGATAATTATCGTGTGCCATAAATTATTTATCTTTTTTCCTTTGCATGGATATTTGATGTGTTTCCAGGTTTGAATTATCCATATGTTTCTATAAGAATTCTTGTGCATAAATTTTGGTGAACATATAATCTTCATTGGAAAAATGCATAGGAGTATGATCATTGGGTCACAGGGTAGGTGTATATTCAACTTCAGTGTAAAATACAAACATATTTCCAATTTAACATCCTATCAGTAACATCCTACCCTTCTTCCTCTACAACAGTTGGTATTGACAGTCTTTTTAAATTTTATCCATTCTAATGAGTATGTAAAAATACATCATTATTTTACTTCATATTTTCTTGTTGAAAAATAATATCAAGCCATTTCATGTGACTATTGGCTATTTGAATATCTTCTTTCTTTATTAAATCATAACTGTATACATTAATGCATTTATGGGGTACAATGTGCCGGTTTTATATACAGTTTGGAATGCTTACATTAAACTGGTTAACATAGCCTTTAGTTCACTTACTTATTGTGTTAAGACATTTATACTCCACACTTAATAGATTTGACATGTACCTTTGTAATATGCACCACAGGTGTGGTCCCCCCCCATTTACCCACCTTCCCCCTCCTCTTCCCTCCTTCATCTTGGACTATAGTTGTGTTTTATCTTTCATATGAAAGTGCGGGTGATTATACACTGGTTTCATAATAGTTTTGAAAAGTCTGTGCTCAAGTATTTTGCCAATTTTTTAATTGGTTCATCTATATGTTTGTCATTCATTATGAGTTCTTTATATATTGTTAGTTATTTTTTGGTTATATGTATTGTCAAAATCTTTCATACTCTGACTTATTTATTCTTTTCTAAAAATGCGTTTTTGTAAACAGAAAAATCTTAATTTTTATTAAGTCTAAGTTTTTTTTAATGATCGCTATATTCTTCTCTTCATTTAAAGATATCTATGCCTGCTATAAAGCCACAAAGATATTCTCTTTTTCTTTCTTGAAGTTTATTTTTTTCTGTTTACATTTAGTTCTATAATCAACATGTAGGGGAATAACTACAATTTATTTAGTTTATAAAATATAATATAGTTATAAAAACATTACTTATGTAAAATGACATAGATGAATCTCACAGACATTACCTGGAGCAAAGGAGACCCTAAACAACGATTATTGTATCTGTATATATTTACTGTGTGATTTCATTTATATAAAACTCAATAATGAGCAAACTTAATCTATGGTTGCACAAATTGAAATGGAGGCTTTACAAAGAACATAGACACAAAGAAACCTTTAAAAATGAAATGATGACAATGTTCTATTTTATCTGGCACTAAGTGTACACTTATGTCAATATTTGTCAAGTTGTGCGCTCATACACATTATGCACAGGTTATCCCACTTTAAAAAGTGCTTTAGTTAAAAAATTCAGGTGCTTTCTTAAATCATCTGATTTACTTCTCAGAATCATTCAAATTAAACATTTCTAAACTCATTTTTTAACCTTAGTTTCAAGGACCTAAGTGTATTCATAACACCACAGCACTAATGAATATGAGAACCACTTTTCTAAGCAACTGTGTTTGACTATGAAGTTGGACTTCTCACACTATTTTACAGAAATGGGCCATAAAGAAGAAACTTAGCCCTTTCTATTTATAAAAATATCTTTAACTGTTGTTTTTAGTGACTTCTAATTGATTCTTTCCCAGGTAAACTGTTTACACCTTCAATATCATTGTTGTAATTATTTTTGTCTTTAGAGCCAGAATTTTAATTCTGGGACTATTTTCCAAAGCGAAATATTCATTAGGATATACATATTTCAATATTGTGACATATTGGCAAGTCCTCCTCATGATGGTAAAGAAACTAGGCAAAAGACTTTCTTTGGTGAATGTCTTCACAGGTTCATGTTCTTCAACTGAAACCAAAGCAAAAACCTCAGACTAGAAACCTGGTGTATTCATTTTCTTTCTTTCTTTCTTTTTTCTATTTACATCAACATTTAATTTTGTTCCACATGGCTCATGCTTCCATTTTCTTAGAAATGGTACAGTACTACAAACTGGGTCTCTTTATACAACAGAAATGTATTGTCTCACAGTTCCAGAGGGTGGAAGTCTGAAATTAAGCTATTGACAGAGATGGTTCCTCCCAAGGCCTGTGAAGGAAAGATCTCTGCTCAGGGCTTCCTAACTGAGCTTGCTGATGGCAATCAGACATCTCTATATACAAGTGTCCACAATTATCCCTTTCAAAAGTACATCAGTCATATTTGGTTAGGGACCCAGTGTTCTGCAGTGTAACCTCACCTTAACTGATTACATCTGAAATGATCCTTTTCCAAAGAGGGCCATAGCCTGAGGTACTAGGGGTTAAGACTTCAACATATAAATTTGGTGGAGACACATTTCAACCCTTAACAGATGACTGCAGTGTCATAAAGTCCAATTCAGAGACATCAGGGTAGATCTTGAAAGATTTTATGTTAATGTGATATTAACCTTAATTTTTATTGAAAAAGAAATTTCTCAGAATATCTTCTAAAATTTTTCCAAATAAAATCATCTTCTAACATCTTTCCAAATTTTTCCATCTTTTCCAAAGATGCTTTTTAAAATATGCAAAAGAATAATTTCTCAGACTTCTAATTATGAATCATTATCTACATAGTTTAAATGTTCTTGTCTTGCATTTCACAAATAACTGCACTGAACTTAGTTTATTCTGACCTGTGATTAAAATGATACATGGAAAAAATTAAAAATGCAAATAACTGATACAGAAAATTAAACAAAGATATTTAATTTACCCAATCAACTAAAGAACCTTTATATCCTAATGATTTAATTCTATGAACAAATACTTAATATTCTGAAATTTGATTTTAGCATAGGAATATACAAAATTCATGTCTTTTATCCTCATTTTCCCTTACTTTTTACAATAAAAGTTCCTGCTCAATGCTTTTAGTGTTTATTTTTAATTATGTTCAAAACTTGCAACATACTCATAATCATAGACAAACTATAGAGTTGTATATGGTGTTGCAAATAGTAAGAATCAATTCCTTTCACAGCATAAATTGCTCATCTTACCTCCTCATACTGTATTTTTAGAACATAATACCTCCACTATAGCACTATAGCAGTCACACGGTTATTGTTTTAAATCATAAATCCATGAGTAAAAATAATTCATCTATGAATGCAAACAAAAAAGCTGTATTTGGACAAATCAATGTCGGTAAATTTAAAGCAAATACGTTTTAGAAACTATTTTGATTTTGTTTTTAAATCTATGAGCTCATAAAGTGTAATCAATTGTAGTATTTTCTTAAGTTCTTCTCACATTTTTGTGTGTCAAACAACTAAATGTATGCTAACTAGATGTATCCATGGACTTCGTTTTCAATATCTACTAAAAGTAAACATTTTTATATTGTAAAAATCTGCATTTGTCTGCCAGAATTTCTTTTAGAGCATTTTCCATTTTCTCTATACTTTGGCTGACCTTTTTTTTTTTTTTTCCTCTGTTGGAGATTGATCAGGTATTATATTTATGCCAGTTAGCTTGGAGCAAAAATTATTAACAGAATGAAATTACCTAATGGCTAAATGTAAGTATAGACTAGTAATAAATAGGTGAATAAATAATAATTATTAAAGAAATAAAAATTCTACCAAAGGTTCTTTCTCTGATCAAACCCAGTGTCTTCCTTTGCAGCATCCCACACATACACCTACACAAGAGTTGCTCCCATTTTGTCTTTGACTGCTGAAGAGTTTGCCCATGATGTCATTGGCTTTTGGATATTTTGAAAAACAATTTGTTAGGAGATAATTAGTGTCCCCCTCAACTCTATGTGATGACGTCCTGAACTCCCATACCTTGGAATGTAACTGTTAATATATTTGGACCTTTAAAGAGTTAATGGAGGTATACTAAGGTCATATGGGCTAGCCTTGACCCAGTGTTGCTGGTGTCCTTATAAGAAGAGGGCAACAAGTGGCAGACAACACGCAGATGAAAGGGTGATCACATGAAGACACCGTGAAATGGTGCCATCTCCAGGCTAAAGAGAGAGCTTCAGAAGAAACCACCTTCACGGACACCTTGATCTTGCACTGTCCAGCATCCAGAATTGTGAGACAATACGTGTCCATTGTTGAAGCCACCCATGTATGATGTTTTGTTATAGTAGGCCAGGCAAACTAATACATTGTTTATTTTTAGCCGAAGCTGCTTTTGGACCTTTGCTACTTTGCATCCCGGATGAAGACGTTAGTAAACCATCCTCTGTATATCAGAAAGCACTTGCTTACTGTTAAATTACAATTAAACTTCAACATCACTGTCCCTTACCATTCTCCACACAATCAGATTTTTATAGTGCTTTCCTTCCTGCAGTCTCAGAGCTTCTTTAGGGAAACTCACAGCATTTATGGACAGGGAAACAGAGGGGATAAATAATTTCCATATCACTGACTGTGTGACAGACATACATATGATGAAGACAAAAATTCAAAGTATCATGAATAACACTGTTTTTATTTTGTGGAAATTAATGTTTAGAGAGATGATGTCATTTATCAGGGTCAGATAGCTAGTAAGTGTTGTAGTGAGTATTCTAAAGTAGGGTTACAGATCCAGAACAAGATTTCTTTATATTGCTTTTTAGTTTGCTCTGACTAAAGCTCAGACCAGACCATTCCCACCTTTAGGTCATCACTGTCTCCAGTACAGAAACCGGACATGTTCCACTTTGCACATATTTACCAATATTTACTAAGAAGAAACCCTCAGTAAATATTCCATGATGCTTTGGGGGCTCTGTTTGCTGTTCTATTTACTCAATTCTCAATCCCAAGCTTCTAACAAAGATGCCACCAACAAGGTAAAACTATATTGAAGCAAATATAGGAAAGTGAATACATTCCTCATAAAGTATTAGGATTAGTAACTTACCTTAAAGACAAAATGTTGAAGGAGCTTTGTGATTCTGATTTACATTACACAAACAAAAGACTAGCATATGAAAAAAATAAATAAATAACAGCAAACTGGGTAGCAATTTGACTTTAGGGACATTGTTGATATCAAAAGAAATTGTCAAAATGAAATGGACATTATTCATTTGCGGCCATTAAGGCAATTTAAGTTGCATACATCATTCAGAATTGGGAGGAATAAAAGTATTCGGGTTAAGCATAGCTTTTCTAATTAATGATCACAAAGTGCCTTAGAACATATCATGCTACACAAATGCCAAACACAAATTACAACATCTGGCTTGTAAGAGTTCACCCTCCTATAATGTAAGACTTCTTTATAGATCTGATTGCTTCCTCCCTTAAGACTAAGTCTGAATTGGAATGCACGTTTATTTATTAGTTCTGTACTACTTAATGGTATTTCCGTTAAACCAATATTTTATAAGAATGGTACAATATTTACCCAAGCATTCAATCTATGTTTAAATCTATGAAGTTAAAAAGACTTGTAAATTCTTGATTCGATTTATGGGACACTCCATCAAGTAAGGCTTTTGTTGTAATATACAGGGTGATGGTGGGGATAACTTGGGTGAGTGGCCACAGTGGAATGAGAACTTCATTCCTGATCCTTGTTTTCCTAGTTGTCTAATTTAGTGTATGCTTTCACTGCTGGACTCCCCACTCTATAAAATAAAGTGTCTAGGTCTAAAGTAGAGAGGAAAGGATGATATTTCCCTGTGACTCACTATGAGCAAAGCCTTTAAGGTAGCAATGTAATAACAGTTCCTAACAACCATATAGAACTTTATCACATAAAACCCTGCCTCAAAGTATTACTAATTAGTATTAGTAGTATTACTAATTAGTATTACTAATTTCATTTCAATGAATATATTGCCGACATGAAAATGTGAGCTGTTGGAACTATGTTACTTATACAAAGACTTATGCATCTTCTTAGTAGCCCAGCCCAGGATGGTGTCCACTTCCCCATGCTTGTCATGACCAATGTGTGTGCACAGAGTGAGCTTGTTCATAATAAGATGACAAACCTAATTTCTCTGGTTGCCACACTGATTACTGACACCTGGGTAATAACTAAGCGGACACCCCTACTCTATTACAAAATTTGATGAAACAGAAATGAGACAAGAAATCATAAGAATATTTGTTTCCTTGAAAAAGAAAACTACATTTTCAGAATTTTCATTTTTAATCATCGTTTGTTTTTTCTATACTTAAACTGTTTAATGGTTAGAGTAAAAGAAAAATGAACAAAAAAGATGGCCATGTTATCTGAAAACCATGTTCTTGTATATAAAAATTTCCTTTAAATGAAATCATTTTGTAGTATTTTAAATAACTAAAAAGGTAAAACTGAACCCTACTGGTAAAAGTAAAGTGGATTTTGATGATAGAAAAATGAACATTACTAGGTATAATGATATTTTTACTTTTTGCTCTGGCAACTTCTTTAGTGATGCTGAATCAGCAAACTGGTTACCTAATTCTGGCCTTTCTGTGGTATGCAGAATGCTTATAAGAACGTGCCACGTGTAATATAAATGTCTCAGCTTTAATGACCTCGTAATTGGAACCACCATGGATCTTAATAGGGCTATGGTAAGCTTGCATTGACTTTGCTATTTATATAGACTCAACTTTGTGGGGATTCAACTGAACTCTGAAATTCAAACAGCATATTTCCATGTTAAGTACTTTAACCAATCATTTAGACACAAACACAAAAAAAAAAAAAACGGAATGCTATTCCAATGAGAAGTTGGCTTCTTTGGAAATTCTCAACATTTGTATGCCATATGCTTCCAAAAAATAAAATATTCAATATTTAATAAAATAATCCCAAACTGAAACTCATCCATTGCAGCTGGAGTTGTTTCTTTACTTAGAATGGTTTACTAAACTTTAGCTGAGGGGAAGATAATTCAGGAAGAAGCCAAGCATCTCCCAGTAAGACCATTTTCTCATCATGCTGAAGGTAATTTTATAACACTCTATTAATGGAAAGATCTAAGCAAGATTAAGAGGCCTCTCCAGGTCCCTCCCACAGCCCAGCATGTGCTAAAGTACTTTAAAGGAACTGTTTGCATTGGAATTCTCTCATGCATTAGCACTTAAATCTTTAAAATATCTTTGAAGCCCATCTGCTGCAGACTTCATTTTTAATGAAAAGGAAAAGGGGCAGTTATAACTGTCTCTGATACAGTGGGTCTTTTTCTATAATTCTAATTTGTTGTGCCTCAGAAGAGATCTTTGAAACAGATTTTTTTATATACATAATACAAAGAATCCATTGTAAATTACTTGTAGTAATAGAAGCCTTGGAAAATGGAACTATATCAACAATAATAGGCCATTTTTATCACATTTGTGTTGGTTTACAATACAGAAGACATTAATTTGTTGCTCATTCATAAACGGACATGAAGTCTTGGCACGTAGTGTCCAACAATATTTTTGCTTAACTGTATTCAATACCTGGTATTTTTGAAATCTTTATTTTTGAAAACAAATGCTTTTGAAATAAATAATATAAAACCAAGAAGAGAAAAAAAAATAATGAATAACTCCTCAATGTACATTTCCAGATATAAAGGTTTTTAGATTCAATCACAGTATGATTCCAACAAAAATTTGTCCCCTTGGTTTTCCTCTTCAGGTTAAGGTATTTTACTTTCTTTCTTTTTTTTTTTTTTTTTGTAGAGACAGAGTCTCACTGTACCGCCCTCCAGTAGAGTGCCGTGGTGTCACATGGCTCACAGCAACCTCTAACTCTTGGGCTTCCACGATTCTCTTGCCTCAGCCTCCCGAGTAGCTGAGACTACAGGCGCCCCCCACAACGCCCAGCTATTTTTTTGTTGCAGTTTGGCCGGGGCTGAGTTTGAACCTGCCACCCTCAGCATATGGGGCTGGCGCCTTACTCACTGAGCCACAGGCGCCGCCTCTTTACTTTCTTTCTTAATCAAGATAAAGAAAGTGTTTTTTCACTTTTGAGGGAATAGATATAATGCATAACATTGGGCCTTGAAGCTAAACCATTCACCACCTACTTATTATCTTATGGGGCCTTGACTAAGCTGCTCTGTTGAGTCTTTGTTTCAACATCAGTAAATTGGCATAAAAAAAGGCATCTAGATCATGAGGTAACTGAGAGCTTTGCACATGTGATTGTATATAAAGAATTTGGCACAAAAATAATTCTTTTTTTTTTGCATTTTTTTGGCCAGGGCTGGGTTTGAATCTGCCATCTCCGGCATATGGGGCCGGTGCCCTACTCCTTTGAGCAAAAGGCACTGCCCTCACAAATAATTATTAATCCATGTTAGGTGTCAGACAATTATGGTGATTTACTTTCTACAAAATTTGTTTTTCATGGCTGATTGGCTGTAACTACTCCAGTCAATTTACCTGTACATAGCATCCAAAGAGTTACAGCTATGGGATAATCCCATAGGGTTATTGCAAATTTCTTAAGGAGTCAGAAATTGTTTTGATTTGAAGCCTCTGAACGTGCTTTATCTTTCTTCATTTTATCAGTGTTAGAAAATTTTCTATAGTAGTAAAAGCATAAGATTTTCTTAAGATAAAGAGATGATCTCAGAATATTTATTTAAAAGACTATAGATTAGTGAATAACTTGAATTCATCTATTAAAAATTAACAAAAAGATTATACATACTCTGAAACTTTATTGTAAGGAATAAATAAAATAAGAGGCAATCCAGTGGGTATTGTAAAAACATTTCTTTACATAAATATTTTTTAAGAAAATTGGTTCAAAAAGATCTACTTCTAGAAAGGTATAAGAACCGGTGATAGATAAACATTCCAACTGAGGAAACCAATAAGCAAACACTGCTGCTGAAAAAAAAAAAAAAAGAAAGAAAGAAAAAAGAAAAGAATAAGAAGAAAAAAAAATAAGGAGGATTACAGAGACCAAGATCCTAAGGAGAGGAGAATTAAAATGTTGAACTGTGTTTCCATACTTGAATTTTTCTTGGAGAGACTATCATCAATTCAGAGTGCAGGGTAAAATAATCTGCAAATATAGGCTTTGCATGGATAACCAACCAGTGTGGGACATAGAAAAACCAGCATTTTATGGTGATCTTTGGGGGCTGATAATACAAAATTGGAAATTTAAAGACCAATATGCCAGTGAGAATGGTGAGGCAGGGAGCCTGACATATAGGAGCTTTCTCCAGAGACATTCATCAAACTTTAAACCCACATAGACAATAGGCAAAGAGACTAACCAGAGATATGCTTTCCCTTATAAGATGTTTTAATGTTTTATTTTATTTTTATTGTTTTTTGTTTCAGGTTCATTGAGGGTACAAAGAATTAGATTACACTGATTGCTTTTGTTAGGAAAAGTTCCTCTTATAATTGTATCCCTCCCTGAAGAAGTGTGGCATACATAGTAATGTCCTCTCCTCCCTCCTGTCCTCCCCCCACCCACTCATTTTCCCAACCTCCACTTTGAATTGATTTGAGTTTTCCTTTTATGTGGACATGTATTAGATCGTCTACTGGCTTCATATTAGAATTGAGCACATTGGTTATTTGCTTCTCCATTCTTGTGATACTTTACTAACAGGAATGTATTCCAACTCTATCTAGGTTAATACAAAAGAGGTGAAGTCTCCATCTTTTTTAATGGTTGAATAGTATTCCATGGTATACATATACCACAGCTTGTTAATCCATTAATGGGTTGGTGGGCATTTAGGTTGTCTCCACATTTCGGTGATTGTAAATTTATCTGTGATAAACAGTCAAGTGCAAATTGGGCCATAGGAGTAAGAAGTTCCAGTTAACACATAAGGTCTCAGTTGAATGCCCTGAACAACTATGACCCGAGAGTGCTATCTTTTGGATATTTTACCTATAGCAGAGTCTGTCATAATTTTTGATATTTTTCATTGTTTAATAAATGTTGGTTAAATTGATTTTAATATCAAGTAAATAAAGTTGTACCTAAAGATACTTTCATAAGAACAAGTCATTGTTTTCCTTTTAAATTGGTTTGCATGTCTTATTTCTTAGAACTTATTTTTAGTGGTCAGCCTTAATAGGTCACTAATATTTTCTTTCCATTGTCCTCATGTTCTCTTTGCTTATTTCAGCTGTTATGCTCCTTAGCACTCTGAGAGCTCTGTGACTTTTCCACATCCTTCTCTCTCTTGACATAGCTAGAGGGCCCAAGAGCAGCCTCTACCCAAAAGATAACACCCTTCAATATCGGTAGCAGCATCAAGTGAAATGTTTGCAAATTTCTAGAAAGTGCATCACTCAGACAGAATAGCGAGGAGACAAGCATTAATGCAACTAACCATTTCTGAGCTAAAAGTTTGTATGAATATACTATAGACTTAATTCGTTAATACTGATCCATATTTCCTGGGATGTACAGGTATTGTTTTAGGGAAAAATAAATGCTGACATAGTTAAGATTTAAATCTTTTACTTGGCAGATTGGTCCTAAATTGTCTAAGTATTATGTCTCTGTAAAAGCTTTACTTATTAAAATATGCCCAACTATGGGTTGGTAAAGTAAGACAGATAGACAGGAAATTTGAGCGGTAACAGACAGGAGGAAGAGGTTCCAAGCAGCCAACAAAGGAGATAAGGGGACGGGTAAGGCCCAAAGAGATAATACCTAGTATAATAATAAAAAGAAAAAGACCCAATTTATGCATAGCAGTTGTTCATTATATAAAAGCAGTTTTACAGCGAAATAAATAATGATAGAAGTCTCTTATCTTTTGAGTCAGAAGGACCTGGGTCAAAAGTCTCTGCTCCACAATTTGATATCCATATTCTTGAAGGCTTTTATTTTCTCCTTGTAAAACAAGAGTAGTAATAAAATCTGGTTCTGAGAGTCATTTTGAGGATAAAATGTGATAACACGATTAAATAATGTTGGGTCTTATTACTCATTATCGTTATAATCCATCTCAGGCAGAAAAAATAAGAGTAACATGTAAACAAATAGGCTTAGAAAGTGAGAGATTAGTATAGTTGATTCAAATTGAGAATAAAGACAAAAGAATTCTAACAGAAAGCAAGCTCAATAGAATGCGCATCACATTTTTGACCTCTAGAGGGCACTGTTAATAGCAGAGTCTCTATGAAATGCACTTCCTGGATTAATTGCAGGGAATAATCTGTATAGTTGTAGGTACTGCTGGCGCTCGTACAAGATGATAACATCAGCAGAAGTCATCCATCAAAGACAGGTTATAAAAACAAAGATTCTTATATAAACATCTATTTAGTCATCCATTTGTGTGTTAAATGTGAACTGAAACTAAAAATTCCTTCTACTTGCTAAACACATTGAAAATACCTAATGTCATAATGAGAAATCTGGTCCATGGAGAGTCATAAGTATTGACAACATTAAATGACCCAAGAGAAGAAGGCAGCTCTTATACATGAGAGAGGAGACTTCTCTGAGTGGCATCTGTCAGTGCCTGTGACAACCATTTCAGAACTTCTCATAGGATGATCACAAATGGAAAAATTAGATCTTAGAATTCATACTAGGAACACTCAAGTCTTGCTTACGCTTTAACTTCTGCAGCTATGTACTCTCTTCTTTAAAACAATCTTGACTGATCACACATCTTTATCCCCCAAACTTCAACCCCTTAAGACTGGTGGCAAACCTGGACTGACCTAATCAGATGACAGGCACAGGACAGACCAACCGCAGGTTTACTTGCTGAGCTTAATTTTCAGATGGGAGGGGAAGCTTGCTACAGAAGGTGGCTCCCATATCTCTATTAGCCTTAGTATAAGTGAAAGGAAACAGTGTCTCTTAGGCAACCCTGATGAATGTTTGCCATAAATTAGCTTAAAGCTCAATATGTAATTTATTCCTGGCTGGAATTTTCTCGCAAGCAGGTTATGCTATATATTACACAGACATACATACAAGGGGGAAAAAAAGGAAAAAAAGAAAGTCAAGAGTTATAATTACATTCACATGTTAGCTAATTGGGCCCTTCGGGGCCTTCTTCCTAATTATAAGAGGGCATACAAAGAAGAAATATCACTAAAAGCAAGTACGTATAGAATGAATATGAGTTTAAATGGGTTATGCTGGCTATATAAAAGCTGTAAAACTTGATAGGAAAGGAATGCTATTACTTGCCAAACATCTCCTACACATTAAAAAAAAAAATCAGGCCTGCATTAGTGTCATTGACAGAATATAATATGAGAAAAGAAATGTTAGCTTTAAAGGGAAGACACAGAAAAAGGAAGCCCCCTGATTTACAACATTGATACGTTTTATTTTGTACCTGTTTTACAAATGAAAAGAAATTACAAATTCACGATGCCATTTAAAATAAAAAAAATTGTTTTTGTGGTAAATTCAATATTTGTCATAGACATATGTAAATGTAAGCTTGAAAATCCTCTGATAATTTATTCATTTATAATGTGTAAATTGTGATGATATTACTTTGTAATAAGAGCCAATGCAGATTTTGATCCCTGATATTGGAAAATTATACCATGTTGCTCTGACAGCTATGAAAGCAAATTTTATAGTTCTTTCTCTTCAATTTCTCCTGCGGACTGAGGATGGCAGAAAGGGTACCGAAAGAGTGTAGCCAGGTTAGAGTAAATCGTGGAACTTTTTACAAGGTTGTAATTCATTTTATTTCACATCAAGTGGTACCCTTTTGACATGTCTGTAAAAGTCTGAACGTTTATAGTAGATGTGTATATAATATTACATTACACCTCGTAACTGAGATAAACGGGCAAGAACCCTGCAGCTCAATAGGAACAAGATTGCCTTTATCTCTTAAAACTGTCATTTTAATTTTCCACACAAGACAATGCTACACATGCAGGACGACTGAAGTTCCTGGTGGCTGTTAGACCATAGTCTTGTAATGTTTCGAATTTAGTACCTTAATCAAATTGCTTTGCTCTTAGTATTCTTATCTTGATTTATATGAGTTGCTATATGGTACCCTCCTTGGAATACCCAAAGGAACAGTGTATTTTATAGCATTCTAAATGCAAATCCTGCTCCTAGATTTATGCCATGGACAATGCAAGCACACCATTAAAAAGAATTTAGGATAAAACCAAGAAAAGTTGAAATGACAATTATAGTCAAAAAACCTGCAGCGGCTGGCCCTGTTGCTCCGTGGGCTGCCGTGACTGAGCTGGACTGTTGGAGCAGGGCAGAGTCTGCAGGCTATAATTTCAAGTTACCTTCCGTGGAGTTGGATTAAATGCCCAGTTAATACAAAGGAACATTTCCTTCGTGCAAAATCTAATCAAGTGTAATATGTCTACATTATAACGACTATTTCTATGACTGTTATAATTCAAGTTTCTAATTATGAGTTCAGTTCGTAAAAGAAGAAAATTGGCTTTCATTGGAGCAGCATTTTGAGTCAGAAATGGGAGACACACAGTTAAGTATGCAGGTTTTCAATTCGTTATTCTCTGTATTTCAATACCCATTATAGGCCCAACTCCACCCTCCCAGACCGATATTCAACTCCCTGTGAAGTCAGGTTTATATACAAACCTTGGACTCAGCATAGGTAGGAAACGTAGCAAAATGATTCCTCAGAAGCAGAGGAAAATAAACCATTCATACGGTAGGTCGGAAAGAATTTCTGGGAAGCAAGACTAAATATACAGGATTAAAAATTCTTAAGTAGGTATGTTGAGAAAATAATCAAATTTTTGGTTTCTGTTCTTGTCCATTGAATGTTCCAGTTATTTTTTCTATACCCGCAACTGTTCTATCCCCGTTAAAATCAGGGTTAGCTGAACTTGAGAGAGTTCTACTTGGGACCATAAACTAAGTAAGTAAGTCCCCCACCTAACACAGAGAAGTGTCATTTCAGCCAGATTTACAATGTCCAATTTAAACATCTGTCAATCCAAATATTTTCCTTAGTAAATAGTGTTTGGTGTCTGGCTTTTCAATCTCAAAATATACATCTAGGTAAAAGTCAAGGCAGGAGTGTTGGTTCCCGAAACCAGGCCACAATCTCGGATTCAACTTTTAGCAAATGAAATCCTTCAGAGTAGGCGTCCACTCTCTGGAAACTACTTTTTGTCTGCCTATGAGGCAGGAGTCCCCAGTGTCTCTAAACCCAGATTCTTTCCGATCTTAAACAGGAGTACTGATTTAAACGGAAAGTTGAGTGTAATTATGAACTGAGTTGAAAGCCAGCAGAAAAGGGTGCTCTCACAACCTGTCAGCTCTCCAACAGGAGCATCGCTCCAGTATTACCCTACTAGAGAGGATGGGAAGCAAAAGAGATACAAGCTTCCTTGGCTTCAAAGCAACATTAGAATAGGGAATCTGTGAAAACTCGATGGGGAAGTCAGACCGATCATTGTCAATAACGCTGCGTGATGTGTGTAGCAGGGAAGGCAACGGGAGCCCATTAAAACATAAAAGGCCTTCATTATGTTTGTGAAACATGATGTCCCGGATATTGGCTGTCATAATAAAAGGTGTTATTTGCAAAGTCCAAAAGTGTCTGTGTGGTAGCGTCTCGGTCCATCCAGAGTGGGAAAGACACCTGTGACTAAATTCAGTGATGGAACAGAAAGATAAAAAAAAATCTACTTGGATATTTGTGTTAAAGTCAAACAAAGTTTTCAACTTCTAAGAAATGTAATCCTTTTTAAAAAATGTCAGGCTAATGTGATGCTACAAACAACTAGGTCATAATGTTTGCATTTGTTAGGTAGAGTCCCTCTTGTAGTTGTGTCCTGCACACAACAGGTGTGCCTGACACCCGTACACTGTGCTCAGTAAGTGGGAGCACCCCAAGCCCCTGCCTCCTTACCGTGCCCCTCCATTTTCCCTCTCTCCCCAACATGAATTGAGTCTTTCTCTTATTTGGGGATGAATTAGATGGTGTACTGACTTCATATTAGTAAAAATGAAATGTACTACATTAACTCAAAATATTAATATTAATTAATAATAAGTGAGGGGTGCAATAATAATAAGTAGGAACTCTCCATATTTGAGTTCAATATCTGTGTACAGCTAAAACTCTAAGAAATAGTCTATTAATTACAAGAAATAAAGTCTTGCGACCTCTTTCAAAAAAAAGAACTGTAATCCTAATCAGAAAGGAAAAATGTATCCCCAATTTATTTCTTTTTCTGTAAAGAGTGTGTCAACACATGAGGACATAAACATTTTAAAAACCGTGTGTATTTTAGTAACCATCATGTTCACAATTTCCAGAAACTAATTCATCTTCAGTAATGTATTACGTTAATTTACACATGACAAGATGTTATTCTTGAAATTATTTTCTCTGGTCAAACTTTAAAAATAAAATATGTACTCTCATTATTTTTTCAATAATTTGTATGTAAATAGTGATTTTCTAAAGGAAATCAAGTAAAAATTAAGTTGAGTAAGCGTGCTCACACTCAATGTGCTAACCACTGAGTGCTATGGTTTGGAAACAACATACATTGAACAACCTAACTTAGGGTTCAGGGGAAGAAAAAATGTAAATGAGGCATTGCAAGAATTCTGGGATTTACTGAAGCCATGATTAGACTGAAAAAAGGAAAAGTTGGGGTCTATGCCACACCCATTTCAGTGACGCTTCATTAAGTCCTATCTTGAAGTCAGGAAGTTGCTCCTGCTACTTAGAAATCAGAAAATATTGGAAAGCTGTTCCCAGCGTCAGAGCTGACCCTCAGCATTGGGTCTGGCAAGTGAGTCTATAAGTAGACAAACAATGAAAGCACTTCCAGAAAAAGAGTACGCGTCCTGGGACAATTTCCCAAAACACGTCACATGAAAAACACCTAAAACATTAAGGACATGTTCCTCAGAAAAGAGGGAATTAAAGAAATACTAGATATATTCTTTCTTTTTTAAGGTAGGATTTGTCTGTCACCCACACTGGAGTACCACAATGCAATAATAGCTCATTGTAACCTCAAATTTCTGGGCTCAAGCAGGGGTACCTAGTCAGTCATAAGCAGAGGACACTTTTGATTGGAGCCAGGGGTTAATGAGTTTGCCTGAGTTAGAGGGAGATTCCAAATTTTAAGATGTAAAACAATTACAGTTTTGGGAGGTGCCTGTGGCTCAAAAGAGTAGGGCACCGGCCCCATATGTGGGAGGTGGTGGGTTCAAACCCAGCCCTAAACAAAAACTGCAAAAAATAAAAAAATAAAAATAAATAAAAAATTACAGTTCTAGGGACTAAGGGAGATGTTCTCCATCTATGTTATTTATATTCCAAAAAATGTCATTGTGAAATAATTGCACTTCACATGTGATATAAAAACATTTACTCTGGGTGGCGCCTGTGGCTCAGTCGGTAAGGCGCCAGCCCCATATACCGAGGGTGGCGGGTTCAAACCCGGCCCCGGCCAAACTGCAACCAAAAAATAGCCGGGCGTTGTGGCGGGCGCCTGTAATCCCAGCTGCTCGGGAGGCTGAGGCAAGAGAATCGCTTAAGCCCAGGAGTTGGAGGTTGCTGTGAGCTGTGTGAGGCCACGGCACTCTACCGAGGGCCATAAAGTGAGACTCTGTCTCTACAAAAAAAAACATTTACTCTATTGAATCATGCTCATTAAACATAACATTTACTTTGATTATAGAAACCTAGGCAGAAATAGATGAATTCTCTTCATAGATAACTGAAATACTCTGATAGCAATAGTTGTTGCTACTCATCACTTAACTCAGAGCTCAGCAACTCAACTTTGCTTAGTTTTACAAGCATTTCCCTCACACACACTATTTGTAACTAGCAGAGCCAAAGTTCAAAGCCATAGCTGGGAGGAGCTGAAACCTACCAATCCAGACCTCTAGGAAACTTGCCAAAACATTAATATGCAAGTTGAATACATTTGAAATTATTAACTGATATAATTTATAATTTTTATGCATAATTCTTAACAAACTGAACATTCAAAAAAGGACAAATTGAGATTTTCAGGTTGTAAGTTTATTTTGTGATATACATTTTTTTCAGAAATCATTTTTAATTAAATCATTTATTTGTCCTCATCATGGTTCTTAAAATCATAAACAAGGCTTTTGATCTGCAGTCCTACCTACTATGTTGATATACAATTGACCTCAGTTTTTAAGCCCGAATTTCCTACACTTGAAATAAATAAAATATTTGTGATGCCTAACTTAACGTTAAACATTTTTAATAATGTAAACCATAGGCCAGGCACACAGTTCACACCTGTAATCCCAGCACTCTGGAAAGCTGAGGTGGGAGATTTGCTTGAGCTCAGGAGTTTACGACCAGCTTGAACAACAGCAAGACCTTTACTAAAATTAGAAAAATATCTCGGCATTGTGGCGGGCACCTATAATCTCAGCTACTCAGTAGGCTGAGGATCATTTGAACCCAGGAGTTTGATGTGTCTAGAAGCTAGGCTGACACAATGGCATTCTAGCCTGGGGCAACAGAGAAAGACTCTGTCTCGAAAAAAAAAAGAAGTAAATGATATAAAATGGATCAAGTATAAATGTATGTGTAAACCATTATACTAGCAACAAATAATTATTGAAATTTTTCACCAAAAGCTAGCTACACTTGTTAGTAATTTACATTCATTTTTAAGTTAATATTCACTTTTGTCTTACTACTACTACTATATAAATTCTAGAAAAATTCAATGAAGCAGCTATTAACATTATTTTCATTTTAAAGATGGTCCAACAAGGCCTGCAGAACTATATATTTTTGCCGAAAGTCACACAGTTACTGAGTAGCAAGGAAGCACATTGCACTTGTAACGTACATTGAAATTTTAGTACACTGCTTATATTAATCTATAATAGGTAGGTAATAGTTAAATATTTATTTAATATACAAAAGATCAAAGAATAGTATATTAAATACATATATATCTTTTATTTACCTCTTTATCCTCTATAATAGGGAATACATTAGAATAAAAAACTGTTTACATGTTGCATTGAAATTAATAAGACATTAAGATTATTTGGAAAACCATCAGACTCACTACCAGTGAGAGGAAATTGCAAATCAGGTTCTTTTGTTTCTGAGGGATCCCAGTGAGCTAGAAGCTTGGATGTAGGATATTCTGAACTACTCATTTTACCTGTGGAAAGTTACCACGTCGCTTTACGCCATAGTTAGTGCTATAAATTCATGCGGTAACAATTTTCTTTGTGGTATTTTCAGAGACCATTCTATGGTCTAAAAGGCAGAATTACAGTTGGTGAACTTTTGCTGTTTATGCTTAATCCATACAACTTCTTCAAAGTAAAGAGTCTAAAATATTTAGTCCAATAATAATGGTCTTATAAAAACCATGAAGGGTTTTGTATGGAAGAATTCCAAACATATCATCACAATAGAAATAAATTGCATTCTCAGGAAATAACAGATACAAGGATACCTTGTTTAAAGGAAAAAAGAACGTAGAAGTTTTAGAAAAAAAGAATATTTCACATATTGTAAAGGGGATTGTGGCTTACCTTTATATTACCAAACAGTAATATTATAAGCCTTTAACTGTTAAATAGAAGGATTTTTATTTTCTTTCACTGGCTAGTATATGGCGAGTTTGCAATTCATTTAGTTAACACAGCATTGACCTACAAATTTGTTCTTCAGTGGCGGTGGAAGACAAGACTGGAAACTTAAGTGTTTATAGTATCTCAGGGTGCTAAAAAATCTCTCTGGAAAAGATCAGGGTCTATAATTCTCAAGAAGGGAGACATAGTTTGGTCTCTGCTTTAAAAAGGGGTTTAAATTTGTGATCCAAACTAAAAGCTAAGCATGATGGTGTGAAGGTTAACTCAAAACTCAACACTTGTGTCTTGAAATCAAATATATGCCCCAAAAAACAAATTAAAATAGAAAACAAAACAAAAACTCTGGTTGCCTTAGACAGAGTTTAATAGAAACATGGATATTAAAAGATTCAGAAAGAAGTTATGGTAATTTTTAAGAAATCTTACATCACCTTCATGAAAGCCTGAATATCCATGAACGGACTTTTAGTAGAAAACTAGGATTTAGGAGTTCACTAAGGGCTCAGAAAGAATTTAGTAACATGTTATTAGAAAATGAGGAAGATAATTTCCTACATTTTATGTAGAGGTCATATGTTAGCAAAATCAAGTCCTCAAAAGAGCAACTCTTTAGCAATATACTTGATTTTTTTTATTAAATCATAGCTGTGTACATTAATGCAATCATAGGGCACAATGTGCTTGTTTTATATACAATTTGAAATAGTTTCATGTATATACTTGAATATTTATCAGAGGGTACTTCTAAGAGAAGTGTTGAGGATGTTGCCTGGATTATTCTTACTTTCATACTATTAGTAAAATGCAACAAGTGCCAAACTATTGAGAGAGAGACTGTTAAGCAGTATACGGGTCTATGAAATTTGAATTTGAAAAATTATGAGTCCATTAAAGTGACAAAGGATGCTAACATTCAGATATGGCTGCTGAAAATTTGACATGGAAAAGAGGCTGGGAAGGCAGATGTACATTAATTTGCCGAAACTGTAAGAGTATCAAAGGAAACTGTATTAGGTCACTTCAGATTAAAAGTGTGCCTTATAGATCTCAATCAAACCAGAAGGCTAAAGATTGCTTTCCCTTATCCATATAATTGGAAGCCAAAAACAGAGCAAGGATGTTTATAATTTATGCCTGTCCCACCATTTTACGCAGGGACTGTCGAGGTCTGTTAACTTGTCCCTTTAATGGTCTAGAGACAGAGAGGAATTTTTCCTCAAGAGGCATGCTAATCAAATTAGGTGACATTTTAGGGTTTCAAGCTGATAAGATTTAGATTAAATTTTTGGGATCTGAGCTAAGGCTGTGATAGTGTAAGACTTTGAAGACATTGGGATGAGGTAAATACGTTTCACGTTTTGGATGGATATGAAATATTTGGAGGCCAGATGATGAAATGCAGTAGGGGGAATTCTGAAGATGTCCTCCTAAAATCTAAGTTCCCTGTTTATTCAATCAACGATGGAATGGCTGTAATGGGATTTGCACATGTCTTTAGAGTCCCACGTCATTTAACCTTAAGATCTGGGTGGTTTTAGCCCAATCAGGCAACAGGTGAGTTTTTTATAGGCAAGGAGTTTCCATTTGCTGTTTGCAGAAGTTGGAGATACTCACAGGGCAAGAGGGGCTAGATACAAGGTGAGTTCCACATGGGTGAGGCAGAGGGGTTACCTCAACGCATGATGTTCACAAGAGGAATGTGGCAGCAGCCTCCTCTAGATGATAAAACCAGCCCCTAACTGACAGCCCACAAGAAAACCAGGACATCAGCCCTACAATCAGAAGACACTAGATTCTGACAACCCACAGAAGTGAACAGGCAGAGCCTATGAAGACGGCTGGCTTTCAGGGAAGCCTGTACATCTCAGCTACACTTGGGAGCTAATAAAAAGAAGAGAAGAAAAAAACGAAAACCAAAAACATTTTATCAAAGAATTCTATCTAAAACCTCATCATTTTAATGCATAAGCTAAAAAAAAAAATGCAGCTAGACAGCACAGGGGAAAGACTGAAAAACAAATTCTCACACCTGATTAGACGGATCTTTCTAACGTGTATTACCTGTATCTGTACTTATTTCTCTATAGCAAAAGTGAATGAGACAAGATAACATAACTGACTGAAGCGAAAATTTAAAAACACACCAAACATCATGTATAAAATTGGGAATTAGCTTCAATTTCAAGAAGCTAATTTAACATTTAGGAAACTCAGTTTACTGCCTGTAAAAATTCAAATTTGGGGGGAAGAACAAAAGCACTTATTTAACTTCAAGGTGAATCCTCTGGCAATAATTGCTAAAATCTGATTGGAAGATTGCTTATTTCCTTTGAATTCAATGCAGAGAAGGCATTTCTGCAGTTGATGATTTTTAAGCAGAATACATGTGATAGGATTAGCCCACGGTATCCTAAACCCAACTTCTACGTACTCCTATCATCTTTGTTCCTTATACCATTAAAGCGTTTTGAGGTGCATTCTACGTTGTGAAGTAACATAACTCATGATAAATTTGTAAATGTTTTCTAATAAAACAGAATCAAACATTTCAAGGCTTTATAAAAGCAAAGGGCTTTAAAATGCTTTGTAAAATGTATCACCATCCCCTCTTTTATCTTGACAAGCGTTGACTGAATATTTCCTAATATGTCTTTATTCCAAGTCCCATCTCATCAGCTTGAGAGCTTAAAACACTGTTCATTAATGAGGAAATTTTGATGATGCGTATCTTTATTCTTTTGCAATATTTTATCATCATGGTTATATCAGTATAGCTACTGTCCAAATTTATAATAGTTCAACATTAAGAGCCGAATGTCTCTTCATCCCTGCTAATTATACCTTAGGTCTTTTAATTACAGATATAAAATAGAAAGAAATTTTATTTTATTCAAAAAAAATTTTAGAAAAAGGAAATATAGTTTTATTAGATAAAAATATAGTTTTATTAGATAAAAAAATCCTAATAAATTTGCTTTTAACACACACACACACACACAGACTGCCTTCGTGTCTAAGGCAAATGTTTCTTCTCTTATACATGGAGATATTTCACATAGCAAAATGTTAGGAGCCCAGACCTGGGAGATTGAATAGATTTGATTGTGTGACCCCACTGACTGCTATGTGCCCTTAGACGCTCAGTTACTTCCTCCTGTATTTACATATGCAAAATGGGAAAAATGCGGCTGCTACCTATTTGGGTGGTTTTAAGAATTACGTTGATATGCAAAACGTTAGCAAGGCTACTGTCATAAAATGTAGCTTGTGTCAAATTAATAATTTAGATTTGTCATAATGAAATTGGTGTCCATCTTTCTCTGAAATGTCCTGGAGAAAATTCACCTCTCAGTAAGAAGAGTGTCCAATTTCTGTGTTTATTCCTCATAGATGCAATTATCAGAGTATCGAATGGAAATTGAAAACCAGGACAGAATATCTACTTTCCAAAAATTCCCGATCTGCACCATTTTTGTCCTTGTCTTACCAACCCTGTCAAAGGGACACTCTGTTCTTAACTATGCTGGAGACATCTGACCTGCCCTCTGTTACAGTATCTAGCACCAGATATGCACCACACATAGGTATTAGTACAGCAGACCCCGTTTCCTATGTTGACCACTGCCGTATGCTGACCGGTTTGTTATAGGCCCTTGGGTGGTCAATTTACAGAAGTTGAACCCCAGGGACTGTAACAAACAGGTCCACATACAAAAGTGATCAACATAAGGAACTTTATTTGAGTATTTGTGGCATATGTCCACTCTGTGAAAATTAGGTCAACTTATGGAGATGGTTAGCTATGGAGATTTTACCATATTTCAGAAAGACATACACTGAAAATTATAATGCTGCCTAATCATATTTTTTTTTTTTTTGAGACAGAGTCTCACTCTGATGCTATGACTAGAGGTCCATGGCATCATCATAGCTCACAGCAACCTCAAACTCCTGGGCTCAAACGATCTTCTTGTCTCAGCCTCCCGAGTAGTGGAGACTACAGGTGGCCGCCACCACACCTGGCTAATTTTTCTATTTTTAGTAAAGATGGGGGTCTCACTCTTGCTGAGGCTCATCTTAAATTCCCAAGTTCAAGAAATCCACCCATCTCCACCTCCCAGAGTGCTAGGATTATGGGCGTGACCCACTATACCTGGGAAAAAAGCTCAACTTTTTAAAAAGTGCAAAATAATTGTATTTTGTTCAATTGTTACCTGTTCCCTTTTTCAATATTTATTTTTCTACCCTAATTTTCAAGGCAGTATATAAATATCAATATGAGATGAAGCAAAAACAAAATATTCCATTTGAAAGGAAACTTCAGATACCTCAGACCTTTTATTTAGAGATGATATAAAGAGTATGCCCAATTTGCCACTCTGTACATAGTGTATACATATTTTTAAGTTTTCATCCTAAATAGAAGTTACATTTCTAGTCCCTTACCTTTCAAGTAAATGTAATTTGAAATCCAGAAGGAACTCCAATGTTAATGCTCATGGGGACAGAGTCATGGTTAGAAACTACATACCCTTGATAGTGACTGCTTTATTTGTACCTTGATTGAGTACTAGCAAAGAAATCAGTGACATTGCTCTGGATCCATAACTGAGAAAGGGTAGAAAAAGAGAACAGTCATCCCAAGATTCATTTTATTTTTGTCAAAAAAAAAAAAAAATCCTGTGCTATGCAGGCATCTTTTATTAAATAAAACTCCAATTCACTTTGCTATAAGAAAGGCTGAGAAGATTCAAAGGAGGGATTTGGATCAAAAAGAGAAAAAAATACATGTTTAGAATTGGAATATTATTGAAAAAATATTTTTATATTCAGGTCTCTGTGTTATTCTGGCAATTGAATATAATGGAAAGAAAATAGACTTTGAAGTGGAAGCGTGATCTATACCTTTCTCCCATCATTTACTATGCAAGGGACTTAATCACTCATCACAACTGTGCCACTGCACATCCAATTTACCCAGTGGTTGACAATCTTTCAGAGGTCCTCAAACTATAGCCCGCAGGTCACATGAGGTGGTGTGATTGTAGTTGTTCCTGTTTTGTGCAGTGTACATAGGAATTTCTTCATAGTTTTTTTTTTTTTTAAACTATAATCCGGCCCTCCAATGGTCTGAGGGACAGTGAACTGGCTCCCTGTTTAAAAAGTTTGAGGACCCCTGATTCTCGATCATCACTTCATATTACAAAATAAGCTCATATTATATATGCTATATGCATAATGTTATTAACTGGGATTCTGTACCAGAAAATAAACTTTATACTATAAAAATGCTAAAACTGATGTTTAAATCACCTCCTTTTTACCAGGTGGTGAGAAGTTCTTCCTGCCCTAAGGCCATGAGATGGCCAAACAGATGACGTCTGACACTGAACAGGTAAGATGATATCGACACCATTTTATTAGACACATAAATTCACAGCTGGGGGCGGGGGCACAGAAAGCCAGGAAGGGCCCCATGGAAGTTGAACTTGGGAACAGAGTAAAAAAACAGGGACTGTGGGAGGCAGGCTTTGTAGGATCAAGAGGGTTGTGTGACATCCTAGTTCTTGCATGAAGATGTGATTGGCCTAACTGAATAATTCGGTGGGCTGATAGGAAACCAACCCTGGCTGCTCAGGAATAGACAGGAATTGTACCTCCTCCCTTTGATAAGCAGGGTTCTTTGGCTCTGGGACTGCTTCTGTGGGAGGAAACTGGGCAGAAGAAGTTGCTATGAGGCCACAAGCCCCTCTCATGTTACCCTATGTCAAGACAGCACGTGATAGTCAGCCTCTATTTGAGACTTTACAGCACGACTGGTCATAAAAAAGAATTTTTTTAATGAACACAATGTAGCCTTCTAATAACATTTTGAAATCTGTGAAAATAAACACCTAAGATGAAAGCCACATTGTAAATGGTCTTTAAAAAAAATTTCTACTCAGAATGAAATTGTGTTTCTTTTCATAGTAAATCTTGTGTAGCAGTTAGCTGGGTATTTAATATTCTAAGTGCTTTTGGAATGCTTCCAGAAGTGGGGTCAGCTGTTTTGAAAACTTTTAATATTGATTCAATATTCAAGAATTCCTTCTAAAAAGCTTTTCTAATGTTAAATTTTTGACAGTTCTCATGAGAATTTCTTCTCCTTCAATGATTCTTTACTCACTATTTCATAAACATTAAACACTTGTCATGAAAAGCACCCTTCCTCATTAATGGATTTAGATTTCCTTTTTTTTTTTAATAAAAAAGTTCAAAACTTTTAATGAAGGACCATGGAGAACTCTTTAAATTCTACAGTGTTTCAGTTATATTCCTCAGTCAATAACGCCTTACTCTTCTGTCATCAAATGTTTTTCATGGGTATCACCTATCACCTATTCAAAACATTGCTTGGCAAAATCACAGGTATGCATTGTTTTCAATTATAAATGGACGCAATATGAAGTTTTCTCCTTTACAGATCAGCCCTTGTGTTTTGTCGCTGGTGTTGATTATTTCATTGGCCTAAAACTAGTCGGTTGGGCACAGAATTGTATTCATTATCAAATAGAAACTTCAGACGTTCGTTTGTCCATATGCACAGAGTGTTGGTCTATAATAAGGAGGGTTACAATAGGATAGCCTTTAAAACTTGAGTTCAGATACTAGGTGCAGTGTGCTGCCAAGCTGTTCGCGCGGCTCTCAGGAAACGTGATTACTTCCCTTCGGCCACCTGCCCCAGGTGGCCTGCCCATGTCCAGTCCTGTGCAGAGATGGCAGGCAATCTGGAAGATGAGTGGTGGGATAACCAGCTGGTTGGAGCAGCCAGCAGCCCAGGAAAAAATACTCTGGGATAAGAATGTTTGCTGGTAAAGAAATGGGAAGAGAGGATGGAACTGGCAACAATTCTCCTGAGTTAAAGGCTCCAGTCCAGAAGGAGAGTTAAAGGACAGAAATTTAGCAAGTAACCTGGTGGATTAGAACTACACCAAGAGAGGAGGTTGAAGAACGCACATCAACCCCCCTGAGGTGAGCTGCGACCCCAAGGATACAAGCAAAAGGTACAAAATCCATCACCAAGTGGACAGGAGTCCCCTCCCCAATGAAAACAGCTCAGACTACCCATAAACAAATGATCAGAGTTCAAAAGTCCTCCCACTACACTCCACAGGAGAGATACTCTGAAAACTGGACCTACTTCCCCTATGAGTGGCATGGCGCTCTCCTGCCAGGTATAAAACTGTGTAAAAGTGTATATATTCTCTACCTGCAATTCTGAGCTCCCAGCACTCCCCTCCACTCTCACTCTGAGGTCTGGAGGCCTGTCCCCCAGGAGTCCAGATTCTTGGGTGATTTCTCAAGGGGTGTGGACAGGGCCTAGACTGCAGCTGGTCAGTGCTGATTCTGTGTCACACGAGTGATGAGAGGACGGTCGGCTGAGAGGGAACCACACTGGAGCAGCGGTGCCCTGAGGTGCAGAGCAGCAGCTGTTTTTGGCAATAATAGGGCTCACCCCTGGATATTCTGGAGTCACACCCACTGTCACTCTGGGCAACCAGAGGAGGCCGGGCATCTTCTCCGGTGGCAACTACCAGCGGAACAGATCTGGGACAGAAATGTAGGCCCCATGAGTGAAGGGTTTGCCTGAGGCGGTACCAGCCTGGGTGGAGTGTGGGGACTAGAAATCACACGAGCAGTGCTGGCACACTCCAAGGGCAGGGCTGACCCAGAGGACCGCTTTACTGAGGCTAAGATACACCTGGTCCTCAGGGGATCATCAGCCTAGACAAAGGAGGACAGGAGGCTAGAGCTGACAGCTAACTGTGCTGCAAATACAAACTAACAGGCAGCAGCAAAGACAGGGCCTGAGGTGCAGGTTCTGTGAACTCAACACAGCTTCACTTCTGCAGGGGAATTTATCCGAGACAGAAACAAATTCCACAAAGTTGTTCTGTTCTGTCAGTAACATCAATCAGGGGCTGGGCTGGAACAGAGTGAACAGCCCCAGCCTCCATCAAGTGCCCAAAGTTGTCAAGCCTCACCCCCACTTGCCGGATAGTGGCAGAAAGCAGCGGCCTGGCTGAGGAAACATAGATATCCTTGTGATTCAGGCAGGTGCAAACCCCTGGAGTATCTGCTCATTGGAGGCAACTGGATCACAGCCCTGCAGGGTTATTAGTGACTGGGTGTGACAGAGGTGCAAGGTGGGGAAGGAGGCATCAACCTTCCTAGACTAATCTATTTGGTAGTGGGTCCTTCTGACCTCACAGAGCACCGGAGCAAGTCATATTTGAGTTGTAAGCAGACCTCTGCCATCTAGTTGCCAGAGAATTTTTAAACTCTCCCTCCTGAGACAGGTTCTGACTGAGATAACTGATTTGGACCTCTTAAACTGGGCCAATAGCCTGAGGACTATCTAAGTGGTACTCTGGGTGTGTAGTTGTGGGAAGGTTTGATTTTCCTTTTCCAATTTTTGCCTGTGGGGGGGTGGGCTGACTTAATTGCTGGTATTTCTCCACAGCTGAGACTTCAACCCAGAGTAACCATTTCACTAGGATCAGACAGAGACCAGCAGAAAAGAAGACAGAGCCACTTAGCCACACCACACCAAGCAGGTCCCCACATTCTCAGGCCGTAGCACTGTATGGGTCCTCAGCAAAGCTCCAGGGGAAAAGGTACAGATACCAGGCCCAGCTTTTGGGCAAAGGGCTAGTTAATCATTACTCCTGGAGCCCCAAACCCAACTTTTCTTTATCCACTCATCAAGTCAAATGGTGTAAAATAATCAAGGAGTGGACTCAGTGGAAAAACTCTGGTAACATGAATAATCAGAGTAGATCAACCCCCCAAGGAAAGATATGGCAGATGTAACTGAAGATCCCATTCATAAACAAATGGCCTAGATGTTAGAAATCAAATTCATAATTTGGATTGCAAACAAGATTAAAAGAATGGAGGAAAATTTCGAATTAGAAATTCGAGGAGCAATTCAAAAGTTGGAATTAGAAATTCGAGGAACAATTCAAAAGTTGTCTCAAGAATTCAACAAATTTAAAAACAAAACCACTAAAGATTTTGACATAATGAAACAAGAATTTGTAGCCCTCAAAGATCTGAAAAATACAGTAGAATCCCTCAGTAACAGAGTGGATCAAGCAGAAGAAAGGATTTCTGACATTGAAAACAAAGATTTTGAATGCTCCCAAACTCTCAAAGAGGAAGAGAAATGAAGAGCAAAAACGGATAATTCTCTCAGAGAGCTCTGTGATAATTCGAACAAGGCTAATATCCACCTCATTGGAATCCCTGAAAGCAATAAAGTGTCTTCGCAAGGCACAGAAGCTCTTCTCCTTGAAATTATGAAAGAGAATTTTCCAAACATGTCAAGAGATTCTGAAATTCAGATAGCAGACAGTTTCAGAACCCCAGCATGACGCAACCTGAATAAGATATCCCCAAGGTACATCATAATTAACTTCACTAAAGTTAATATGAAGGAGAAAATTCTGAAAGCACCCAAACATAAGAAAACCATAACCTACAAAGAAAAGAATATTAGAATAACTGCAGATCTTTCTGCTGAAACCTTTCAAGTCAGAAGCAGGAGGTCATCAACTTTTACTCTCATAAAACAAGATAACTTTCAACCCTGGATCCTGTATCCAGCTAAACTAAGTTTCATTTATGATGGAGAAATTAAATACTTTAATGACATTCATATGTTGAAGAAATTTGCCATAACCAAACCAGCTCTTCAGGATATTCTCAGACCTATCCTCCAAAACGACCAGCCCAATCCTCTACCACAAAAGTAAACTCACTAAGAAACTTTTGATGAAACTCCAAATTCCACAGTGGCAAAAGGATTAAAAAAGTCCACTGGACTTTCGAAAAACTCAATACCCAAAATTTTACCAGATTTGTCAATATTCTCCATTAATATGAATGGCTTAAACTGTCCTCTAAAGAGGCACAGGTTGGCTGACTGGATACAAAAACTCAGGCCAGCTATTTGCTGCATACAAGAATCTCATCTTACCTTAAAAGATAAATATAGACTCAAAGTGAAAGGTTGGTTGTCCATATTTCAGGCAAATGGAAATCAGAAAAAAAGCAGGTGTTGCAATTTTATTTGCAGATACAATAGGCTTTAAACCAGCAAAAGGAAAGAAGGATAAGAATGGTCACATCATATTTGTTAAGGGTAATACTCAATATGATGAGACTTCAATTATTAATATTTATGCACCCAACCAGAATGCGCCTCAATTTATAAGAGAAACTCTAACAAACATGAGCAACTTGATTTTCTCCAGCTCCATAATGGTCGGAGATTTTAACACTCCTTTGGTACTGTTGGATAGATCCTCCAATAAGAAGCTAAGCAAAGATATTTTAGATTTAAACCTAACCATCCAACATTTGGATTTAGCAGACATCTACAGAACATTTCGTCCCCAAAAAACAGAATACACATACTTCTCATCAGCCCACAGAACATACTCCAAAATCAATCACATCTTAGGTCACAAGTCAAACCTCAGGAAATTTAAAGGAATAGAAATTATTCCTTGCATCTTCTCAGACCACCGGAGTAAAAGTTGAACTCAGTAGCAACAGGAACCTGCATACTCATACGAAAAAACATGGAGGTTAAATAACCTATGCTGAATGATAGCTGGGTCATAGATAAGATTAGGAAGGAAATTGCCAAATTTTTGAAACAAAACAACAATGAAGACACCAATTATCAGAACCTCTGGGATACTGCAAAGGCAGTCCTAAGAGGGAAATTTATAAGCCTTCCTCAAGAGAATGGAAAGAGAGGATGTTAAAAACTTAATGGGACATATCAAGCAACTGGAAAAGGAAGAACATTCCAACCCCAAACCCAGTAGAAGAAAAGAAATAACCAAAATTAGAGCAGAATTAAATGAAATTGAAAACGAAAGAATTATACAACAGATCAATAAATCAAAAAGTTGGTTTTTTGAAAAGGTCAATAAAATAGATAAATCTTTGGCTAATCTAACCAGGAAAGAAAGAGTAAAATCTCTAATTTCATCAATCAGAAACGACAAAGACGAAATAACTACAGACTCTTCAGAAATTCAAAAAATCCTTAATGAATATTACAAGAAACTTTATCTTCAGAAATATGAAAATCTGAAGAAAATTGACCAATACTTGGAAGCATGTCACCTTCTAAGACTTAGCCAGAATCAAGTGGAAATGTTGAACAGGCCAATATCAAGTTCTGAAATAGCATCAACCATACAAAAAATCTCCCTAAAAAGAAATGTCAGAATTCTACCAAACCTTTAAAGAGGAACTAGTAACTATATTACACAACCTGTGTCAAAATATAGAAAAAGAAGGAATACTACCCAACACATTCTATGAAGCAAACATCCCTGATCCCCAAACCAGGAAAAGACTCAACAAGAAAAGAAAATTATAGACCAATATCACTAATGAATATAGATGCAAAAATATTCAACAAGATCCTAACAAACAGAATCCAGCAACACATCAAACAAATTATACATCATCACCAAGTTTTTTTTATCCCAGGGTGTCAAGGCTGGTTCAATATACATAAATCTATAAATATAATACAGCATATAAACAAATTAAAAAACAAAGACCATATGATTTTCTCAATTGATGGAGAAAAAGCTTTTGATAATATCCAGCATCCCTTCATGACCACAACAGTTAGGAAATTGGTATAGAAGGGACATTTCTTAAACTAATAGAGGCCATCTACAGCAAACCCACAGACAATATCCTATTGAATCGAGTTAAATTGAAATAATTTCCACTCAGATCAGGAACCAGGCAAGGTTGCCCATTGTCTTCACTGCTATTTAACATTGTAATGGAAATTTTAGCCATCAAATTAGGGAAGAAAAGGCAATCAAGGGTATCCATATAGAGTCAGAAGAGATCAAACTTTTGCTCTTCGCAGATGATATGATTGTATATCTGGAAAACACCGGGGATTCTACTACAAAACTCTTAAAAGTGATCAAGGAATGCAGCAGTGTCTCAGGTTACAAAATCAACATTCATAAATTGGTAGCCTTATATATACCAACAATAGTCAAGCTGAAAAAAATAGTTAAGGACACTATTCCATTCAAAGTAGTGCCAAAGAAGACGAAATACTTGGGAGTTTATCTAACAAAGGACCTGAAAGATCTCTATAAAGAGAACTATGAATCTCTAAGAAAAGAAATAGCTGAAAATGTTACCAAATAGAAGAACATACCATGCTCATAGCTGGGAAGAATCAACATTGTTAAAATGTCCATATTACACAAAGCAATATACAATTTTAATGCAATCCCTATTAAAGCTCCACTGTCATACTTTAAAGATCTTAAAAAAATAATACTTTGTTTTATATGGAATCATAAAAAACCATGAATAGCCAAGACATTACTCAGAAATAAAAACAAAGCAGGAGGAATCACGCTACCAGACCTTAGATTATACTATAAATTGATAGTGATCAAAGCAGCATGGTACTGGCACAAAAACAGAGAGATAGATGTATGGAAAAGAATAGAGAACCAAGAGATGAACCCTGCTACTTACCATTATTTGATCTTTGACAAGCCAATTAAAAACATCCAGTGGGGAAAAGATTCCCTATTTAACAAATGATGCTGGGTGAACTGGCTGGCAACCTGTAGAATACTGAAACTGGACCCACACCTTTCACCATTAACTAAGATAGACTCTCACTGGATTAAAAATTCAAACTTAAGGGGCGGCACCTGTGGCTCAGTGAGTAGGGCACCAGCCCCATATGCCGAGGGTGGCGGGTTCAAACCCAGCCCCGGCCTAACTGCAACAAAAAATAGCCGCGCCTTGTGGCGGGCGCCTGTAGTCCCAGCTGCTTCGGAGGCTGAGGCAAGAGAATCGCGTAAGCCCAAGAGTTAGAGGTTGCTGTGAGCCGTGTGACTCCACGGCACTCTACCCGAGGGCAGTATAGTGAGACTCTGTCTCTACAAAAAAAAAAAAAAAAAAAAAATTCAAACTTAAGACATTAAACTATAAAAAATACTAGAAGAAATTGCAGGTAAAACTCTTGAAGAAATCATTCTGGGTGAATATTTTATGAGGAGGACCCATCCAGGCAATTGAAGCAGCTTCAAAAATACACTACTGGGACCTGATCAAACTAAAAAGCCTCTACACAGCCAAGAACACAGTAAGTAAAGCACGCAGACAGCCCTCAGAATGGGAGAAGATATTTGCAGGTTATGTCTCCGACACAGGTTTAGTAACCAGAATCCACAGAGAACTCAAACATATAAGCAAGAAAAGAACAAGTGATCCCATCGCAGGCTGGGCAAGGGATTTGAAGAGAAACTTCTCTGAAGAAGACAGGCGCACAGCCTTCAGACACATATTTAAAAATGCTCATCATCCTTAATGATCAGACAAATGCAAATCAAAACTACTTTGAGATATCATCTAACTCCAGTAAGATTAGCCCATATCACAAAATCCCAAGACCAGAGATGTTGACGTGGATGTGGAGAAAAGGGAACACTTCTACACTGCTGGTGGGAATGCAAATTAATACATTCCTCTTGGAAAGATGTTTGGAGAACACTTAGAGATCTATTCAATCCTATAATTCCTCTATTAGGCATATACCCAGAAGACCAAAAATCACATTATAACAAAGATATTTGTACCAGAATATTTATTGCAGCCCAATTCATAATTGCTAAGTCATGGAAAATGCCCAAGTGCCCACTGATCCACGAATGGATTAATAAATTGTGGTATATGTACACCATGGAATATTATGCAGCCTTAAATAAAGATGGAGACTTTATCTCTTTCATGTTTGCATGGATGGAGCTGGAACATATTCTTCCTAGTAAAGTATATCAAGAATGGAAAAAAATGTATCCAATGTACTCAGCCCTACTATGAAACTAATTTATGGCTTTCATATGAAAGCTATAACCCAGTTATAACCTAAGAATATGGGGAAGGGGGAGAGGGAGGGGAGGGAGACGGGAGGATGGCTGGAGGGAGAGTGATTGGTAGGATTACACCTACAGTACATCTTACAAGGGTATATGTGAAACTTAGTAAATGTAGACTATAAATGTCTTAACACAATAACTAAGAAAATGCCAGGAAGGCTATGTTGACCAGTGTGATGAAAATGTGTCAAATGGTCTATAAAAACAGTGTATGGTGCCCCATGACCACATTAACGTACACATCTATGATTTAATAAAAAAAAAAAAGAAAAATATATAAAACTTGAGTTCACATTAAAATTCCCCCTAATTGGAGTTTACTTCACCTCTGATACATACGCTGTTACAGAATGTCTACTATGAAGCACTATTCAAACAATGTTCTCCGATAATACCTCTTTAGTTTTAGTGCCCTCTTCATTATCAAATTCACTATCAAGTGTTCTTTCTTATAAATCCCACTGTATTACTTATCTGTATTAACGCCACATGCTATGTCAAGATGAACTCAACCTCCCACTTCATCCATTTCTAAACCATTTGAATTTATTTAATTAGTCATTAGAACTTCAGAACTTTCAAAAGGGGTAAGTCCATTTTCTTTTCTGTTAACATTAGTATGATTTGATATTCCAAAAAGAATATCATTTGTGTTTGCAATATTTGTTAGGTAGTTAGCTAGATATGAGCAGGGCAGATGACAGATATGGTTTGGCTGTTTGGGACAGGGTTAGGTCAGGTTGACTCAGGTTATTATTATATGAATGAGGGTGATCTAGACCTTGTAGGTCTAGACCTTGTATCAAGGTCGTACAGGTGGCTTGCTTTGAGAACAGAGTTAATCAAGATCCTGGAAGACCTCTAAAAAGAAACTGATACTCCATAAAGTTGTGTATAAAACCCCAACAGGGCTTTCCATGGTGCCTACAGTCGCCTGGCTTTCTGCGCAAGTTGCTTTTTATAAAATTTTTTTCTTTTTAAAATTCAACTTGCTCTTTTTAATTATTTTGTTGACTACTTCAAGCCACACCACCACTCTGACATAGTTCTCAATGTTTTTTATGTTAAAATTATAGAAAAATAGATTCTTGGCACCAAAAATGCCGTCAAATGTACTAAAATTATTGAAAACATGTACAGAACGGTATTTTGGCCTTTCCTGTTTATATGGAAATGATGCAAATGCTTCTATGAGTAAACCCAAGCATCAGAATACCCAGAGTTTTAGTTACCACTTTTTTGACAGAGTCTGAGATATTTGATTAAACCAGATATTCAATTAAATTGTGATGCTCATAATTATAGTTGTTTGCCACTAAACAATATTTTGGTCAATATCAGACTATATATACAATGGTGGTCCCATCAGGCAATAAAGGAGCTGAAACATTCCTATCAAATAATAATGTGGTAGCTATCGTCACGTCATAGGGTGATGCATTACTCATACGCTCATGATGCAGGTAAGTGTTGTATCAAGCCTACTGCACTGCCCAGTCATATAAAAGTATAGCGCATGCATTATGTACAATACATAATACTTGATAATAGTAATACACAACTATAGTACTAGCTTATGTATTGGCTATACTATAATATCATTATATTAGAGTATACTTCTACTTATAAAAAAAGAAGTTAACTGTAAAACAGCCTCAGGCAGGTCCTTCAGGAGGTGTCCCAGAAGGAGGCCATGTTGTCAGTAATAAAAGATAACAGCTCCATGCACTCTTGCCCCTAAAGACCTTCCAGAGGGTCTAGATGTGAACATGAACAGTGATATTGATGATCCTGACTCAGTGGAGGCCTGGGCTAGTAAGTCTGTTTGTATCTTCATTTTAACCAAGAAGTTGAAGACTAACAAAAATTTAAAAACAGTAAAAAAGTTTATAAAATAAGAATATGTACTAAGAAAATACTTTCTACAGCTATAAAACGTTTGTCTTTTAAGCTAAATGGTATTTTTAAAGAGTCAAAATGGTAAAAACTAAAAACTAGAAATTTATAAGGTAAAAATGATAAAAGTAGGCTAATAATTTACTATTGAAGAAAGAAATTTTTTTGATAAATGTAACGTACTTGTACAATGTTTATGAAACCTACAGCACTGTAGGGCCATTTTCCTGGCCTCTCCACTCCCTCGCGGCTCCCTCACTTACTCGCCCAGAGTAACTCCTTTTATTGTACACGCTCTATACAGATTAATTTTTGTGTGTGTCATAGTTTTCCTGTACCTTTTTTTGTGTTTATACATTTTTAGATGCACATATATTACCATTGGGTTAGAAAGCATAGAGTTTCAGCACAGCAACCTGGGGTATGAGTCTGTGGTGCAGGAGCAATTGGCCACACCATCTATCTTAGGTGTTCGGCAGGCTGTCCCGTCTACATTAGCGTACGTACACGCTGTGATACATAAGGACAGAATCACCTGCGTATCCCCTTTGTTTATCTATGTGTGACTGTATTCATTCATAAAGATACTATTTGAAGGGGAAAAAATGTCTAATTTTACATTTTTTTTTCTTTTCTGCCTCTCCCTGATAGCGTCTGTTAGTATGCGAGCCTTACACATTAGGGAGGCAAATTATGGCATAGGGCTAATTTTCACAAAGCCATGGGTACCAGAAGGTTCCCCAATCAATATATTAATTAACCATTGAGAATAAAACGGTATTTTTAATGAAAAAATACTGATGGCATGATTTTAAAATTGGAAAGGCTAATATAGATTATAAAGTACCATCCAAGTACAGGAACAGCTGAGATTTGGTTGAGCCTGAAATTATAGACCCCAGAGCCCATGTTAGGAAAATGGAGTTAAAACTGGAACTATAAAATTAGCTTCAGGTCTTTGAAATGAGGAGAAGTTAATTTAAGTGTAAGCTTCATTAGATTCATCATTCATCTACCTCTGTAGGTGAAAAAAAATAAGTTACATCTATGACTAGATAAACTTTATTTGATGAAATACCAGATCTTATGTTGACCCTCAACATACCTTCCTTAGAATGTTTACCCATTGTCTTTCTGAAGTACTCAGACTATTTACTTCTTCTTCATATTAGCTTTTTAAACGTTTGAGTTAAATGATCCTCTCTAACAAGGTTTTATTTCTCTCAGAGCCGAATAATCTGATTCCCTCAGTAATTCTTTATGTCGCATGCTTTCATGATCTCTATAAATTCTTCTAACTTGACATTATTTTTCACAATGTGAAAGATAAAAACTATATCCAACTCAACAACTATTAATGTGGTCACATCCCTGCTTTCCATGTCAATGCCACAGTGATTCCAACCTCCTGACCTACAATGATTCTACAATGGACAATCATTATCTGTCCTCAAGGTAATTCAAGTTGGTGCTAAAGATGGAGTGGCATCACAGCAGAGAGGCTGTCCTATTTTATACTGCTTTGATGTTAAGCTTTTTATTGTTCCACATTTATTAAGTGATTATTGAAGAAATAACCTGTCTCTAGATCCCTTTCTTTGGCTGAATATCGTCCCCTTTTGAAACATTTCTATTTAGGTACTTAAACATCCCCTTGAACGCAAATGACATGCCAGCCTATTTCTCTTGGTTAAAGGGATGTTTCTCATTTTGCAATGAGCATAGCTGAAGAATAGAAAATGGAATCTATTAAATTCACGAGTTTAATTTAAAATTAAATATTCCTCTTCTTGTATCCAGCGTAGCACAGGACATATTTTAGCTACCAACAATGCCATGATTGTGATTATTCAATTGTCGGAGCGAATGAATAATGCAATTTATAATCAGAACTAGTCCTGTGGTAACTAAACAGAATGATAGGGCAGGACATTTAAGTTTTAAATGGAAGTTTATTTCAAAATATATTTGTCCTATCTTATTACTTAAATTTAGAAAGATAGCTGCCTGGGGTGAGAGGGGTGAGAGAGACAAAAAGGAAAAAAATATTTTTGCAGGATTTTTGATAAAACCAGCTATCTTTCATTCATTATATTTTTGAGCAGAAAAATAGTTCGCAAATATGCTTTAATTACACCTGGCTGTTAATAACTTGAGGAAATTAGACTTTGTAAAAATTAAAAGTGGTCATAACCTCAATAGATTCAAATATCTTTAAAATTGGTTTTTATTGAGGTAAAATATACGCATGAACAGATTGTCCCCAAGTTACAGATGACCTGGCTTAACAGTGTTCTGTACTTAGAAACAGGCTCCCAAGACTCCCCCCAAAAGATAATTTATATTTAAATAACGAATACTTTGGGAACTAGTTTCTTCTGCGCATGTAAGCAAACCTCTGTGGTTTCAGTAGCTCATGGGCACAGCCTCTTTATCTTAGGCTGGTGTCGCTGTTATTTGTAAACAGCTCTGTGCCTGGACCAGCCACCGTCTCCTTCTTTGTTCAGTCACCGCTGCTGGGGTTCTGCGTTTGCCTTTAATGATTGTGCCCCCAAAATGTGCACTGCAAGCCCAGGTGAGCCTGCAGTGAAGCAAAAGGTGATGGCAATGAACACAAAAGTAGAAATAGTGACGTGTTCGGAGCAAGGCCAGACCCATCGTTCACTGGCAAAGCATCAGGCTGCAGTCACTGGACTAGCAGGACAATTATAAAGGATAGTGAGAATCATGCGCTACGTGTGGGAGGTCGGCGCTCCAATGACAGTGTCAACTATTAGCAGTGTGTTGGGTGAATTACTAGATTGGAAAGGTTATTAGTGGTTTGAAGAACAAAATAAGTGTAATATTCCTATTAGCCTAACACTGATACAACATTAGGAGAGTATTTAATTTTCTTTTCTGAAATTACTCCTCTCTCCTATCTAAACTTTTTGTATGAGTTTATTTTCATACTTGTTTAAATTAAAAGGTCACAATGGTTTCTGTAAATTATTAATACAGTATAATCGTATTATTATTATTATTATAGTATTACACTCCATTATTCCCACAATTGAATCACTCTAGTATAGTTGTTGCTGTTCTTATTATTATTACTGGATATACACTGTTTACCAGGGATCCAAGTTTCATACAAATCCTATATGATGTTCTCAGGCAGGTATCTCAGCCGTAACTGGGACCATCTGTAATTTCCCATCTTTGTGATTTGTAAGTATACAATTCAGTGGTTATAACTGTATCCTCACTCTCCCCCACACTCCCCCAGCCTCTCTAGTTCACCGTATGTTCTCATGAGATCCTTTTTTATTTTTTTTTTTAGCTTCCACATCTGAGTAAGAACATACAGTAATTCTCCTCCTGTGCCTTGACTCATTTCTTAATGATTTACTGTTCCATCCATTTTACGATTATTCTTTTTGTGACTGAATAATAACCCATCGTGCATATATATACACCACATTTTTTAATCCATTCATCCATTGAGGGGCATTTAGGTTGATTCCATGTTTTAGCTGCTGTGAATAGTGCAACAATAAACATGGGAGCAGAGGTGTGCCTCTGAGGTACTGACTTCTTTTGGATATATACCCAAAAATGGAATTGCTGGATCATACGGTAGTTCTGTTTTTAACTTTTTGAGGAAACTCCACACTATTCTCCAACATGTCTACTAATTTTCATTCCCACCGATTGGATGAGTATTCCAATTTTCCACATCCTCACTGAATTCTGTTCTTGTCTTTTTGACACAAGCCATTTTAACTGGGCTGAGATGATACCGCATTGAGACTTGGATTTGAGTTTCAGTACGTTGAGCATCTTTTCATATACTTCATGACAATTGTACATCTTCTCTTGAGAAATTTCTATTGAGATATTTTTTCATTTTTAATTGGATTATTCATTTTTGCTATTGACTTTTGAATCCTTGTGTATTTTGAATATTAATCCCTTGTCAGGTAGTTTGCAAATATTTTCTCTCATTCTACTGGTTGTCTGTTTACTTTGTTGATTATTTCCTTTGTTGTGCTACAGATGCTTTTTAGCTTGAAGTAATCCTAATAATCTATTTTTGCTTTGGTTGTCTGTACTTTTGAACTGTCACACAAAATAGTCCTGTTCAGAAGCATTTCCCCAATGTTTTCTTCTAGTAGTTTCTTCGTTTCAGGTCTTGCATTCAAGTCTTTAATCCATTTTGATTTGAATTTTGTGTCCTGTGAGAGACAGGTATCTAATTTCATTATTCTGCACATAGTTATCCAGTTTTTCCAACACTGATTGAAAGGACTGTCCTTTCCACCTTGTACATTCTCAGCACCTTAGCCAAAAATGATTTGGTATGAAATTTGTGGTTTCTTATATGGATTCTCTATTCTGTCTCATTATTCTATGTTTCTATTTTCATGCCAATACCATGTTTTTTGCTAATTTAGCTTAGTAGTAAATTTTGAAGTCAGGTTGTGAGATGCCTCCAGCTTTGTTTTTTTTTGCTAAAGATTGGTATGACTATTCTAAGCCTTTTGTAGTTCTCTATACCTTTAGAAATTTTTCTATTTCTGGGAAGAATGTTACCAGTATTTTGATAGACATTGCACTGAACCTATAAATTCTTTGAGTAGTACTGTCATGGTAACAACATTAATTCTTTTGATACATGAACATAAAATATTTTTTCCATTTTTTTGTGTATTCTATTTCTTTCATCAGAGTTTTATGGTTTTCCTTGTATAGATCTTTCATTTCCTTGTTTAATGCTGCTGTCAGAGCCTTTTATATTCTATGCAGCTATTGTAAATGGATTTACTCTCTTGATTTCTTTTTCATGTTGTTCACTGTTGGTATATATAAATGCTACTGATATTTGTGCGTTGGTTTTGCGTCCTGTAATTTTACCAAGTGTGTTTATCAGTTCTAATTGTTTTTGAGTGGAGCCTTTAGGTTTTTCTAAGTACATGATCATGTCATCTGCAAACAAGGTTAATTTGCCTTCTTACTTTCCTATTTAGATGCACTTTATTTATTTCTCTTGCCTAATTGCTCTGGCCAGGACTTCCACCCTGAACATGACAGGTCTCATCATCCATTATTTATTGAGTAGTGTAAAGTATAAAATATGATATTAGCCTGATTTATTTGTTTGCGATAAGAATATGCTCTGAATTGGGCGGCGCCTGTGGCTCAAGGAGTAGGGCGCCGGTCCCATATGCCGGAGGTGGCGGGTTCAAACCCAGCCCCAGCCAAAAAAAAAAAAAAGAATATGCTCTGAATAGTTTGGTTTATTTTATATTTCTGGCTGTATCTTATCTACCAAAACTTTAATTCTTTAATTAAAGGAATTGTCTTAGTTATCATTGTAATTCTTCTACCAGATAGGTAGCTGATGTTCAAATTAATTGAATGTGTAGACTGCCCAGATAGATTTAAATTCAACAGTATTATCAGGTGAATACTGCTTTATTTTACTGTTTTTTTTTTTGTTGTTGTTGTTGTTGTTTGAGATTCTGAGAACATAATAATCACAATAACCTTTAGGACTTGTTAGGTTTCTAAATTATTTTTATAATATTTTAAAGAGCAATGTATAAAGTCTCCTCTGTTTCAAAAGAAAAACCTTTATGGGATGCCAAAAACAAATGAGTTAATGAATGAATGAGTGAACACCTTATAAGAATTAGAAAAAAGCTCTGGTTACTTATGTGTGATTGAATTAGTCATATATTGTAAACAATATATTAGCTTAGTAAAATAACATCTTTGGTTTGTTTATAGTCTTGATAACTTAGTTGGAATTTTTTGAAATACATACTTCATAATATATTTTTCAAAGGATTACAGGGGTACAACTGTTTGGTTTCGTGGATCACTTTTATAATACTCGAGTCATGGTTATAATGTGTTCCTGTCACTCAGATACTGTTCATTACACCTGTTAGGTAGGTTATTACCCATACTTTCCTTCCCCCTCCCAGTAGTATGAATTTGTTAAGTTTTACTCCCCTCTAAGTACGTGTGGGCTGTTCAGTTAGTTCCAATTTAATAGTGAGCACTTGCTGTGCTTGTTTTTCTATTTGTTAGATACTTCACTTAGGATAATGGTCTCCAGTTCTACCCAAATTGTTGCAAAACAAGTTATGTCTTCCTTTCATGCCTGAGTAATATTCCATGGTGTACATATATAGCATTTTGCTCATCCAGTTATGAATTGATAGGCACTTGGCTTGATTCCACATCTTTACAATTGTGATGCAATGAACTTTCAAGTGAATGTGTCTGTTTTTCTGTTTTTAAATAAACTTACTTTCTTTTAGTTACAAACCCAGTAGTGCCATGACTGGATCAGAAGGCAGGTCTACTTTAGTCCTTTATAGACTCTCCATACTGTCTTCCACAGAGGTTGTACTGACTGGCAGTCCTATTAACAGTGCAGTAGTGACCCTTTCTCTGCATCCATGGCAGAACTTATGATTTCTGGACTTTTTAATAATAGCCATTCTAACAGGGTAAGTCGATATCTCTTTGTGGTTTCACATAATTTGCATTTCCCCAATGATTCATGATGTCAAGCTTTTTTTCATATGTATGTTAGCCATTGTTTTTCTATCTTTTCTGGAGACATCACATTACAAGACTATAAACTACATTACACAGCCATAGTAACCAAAACAGCATGGTAATGGCACCAAAATAGAGCTATAGACAAATGGAAATGAATAGAAACCATCAGATGTAAAATCATCCATATACAGCCAACTGATCCTTGACAAAACAAACAAATTTTAAAATACTAATAGTGCCCATAGTAATTTACAAATTCAACACAATTCCCATCAAAATGCCAACATCATTTTTCACATATCTAGAAAAAATAATCTTAAAATTTAGATGAAACCCAAAACAGCCCAAATAGTCAAAATGTGTTAAGCAAAAAGAACAAATCTGGAAACATCATAGTATGAGACTTCAAATTTTACTACAAGTACTATAGTAACCAAAAAAGCATGGTACTGGCATAAAGATAAAGACCTAGACCAAGGAAACACAATAGAGAAGGAGAAATAAAACATATAGCTTCAATCAACTGATACGTGACAAAGCTGACAGAAACATACACTGTGGAAAGAATGCCCGACTTAATACATGGTGCTAGAACAATTAGGTAGCCACATGCCAAAGAATGCAACAGGATCCCTGTCTCTTGCTATTTATAAAAATTAACTCAATATGGAAAAACACCTAAATTTAAGATCTGAAATCCTAAAAATTCTGAAAGAAACTATAGTAAAAACTCTTCTAATCATTGGCATAGGCAAAGAATTTAGGAATAAGAACCTAAAGGCAAATATGGCAGCAATAAAAATAAATACATGTGACTTAATTAAATTTAAAATTTTATACACAAAAAATGAAATAAACAACAGAGTAAATAGACAACTTACAGAATAGGAGAAAATATGTGCAAACTATACATCCAACCAAGAGCTAATATCCAGAATCTACAAGGAACTCAAATCAGCACAATAAAAACAAATAACCATTAAGAAGTGGACAAAAGCCGGGCAGGGTGGCTTACACCTATAATCCCAGCACTTGGGAGGCCAAAGTTGGTGGATTGCCTGACCTCACAAGTTCAAGACCAGCCTGAGCCAAAGTGAGACCCTGTCTGTGAAAAATAGCCGGGCCTTGTGGTAGGTGCTTGTAGTTCCAGCTATTTGGGGGGCTGAGGCAAGAGAATCACTTAAGCCTAAGAGTTTGAGGTTACTGTGAGCTGTGACACCACAGTACTCTACGGAGGGTAACAAAGTAAGACTGTCTCAAAAAAAAAAAAAAAAAGTGGGCAAAAGACATATTTTTTTCGAAAGAAGATATACAAATGACCAGCAAACATATAAAAAATGGTCGGACCCCTTTTCCTTGGAGTATGCTAGCAACCTCTCCCTGGTTGTACCCATTTTTAAACCAACTGTTAGCAAAGGCGGTAGAATTGCCAGGGTTGTCTCATACTGATCAGGATGATCCTGGTGCCAAGGGGCCCCCTCCCCCACACCGTGTAAAGGTTGCAGGCATCTGGAAAGCTTCATGGGTTTGTTTTCAAGAAGATGGGAATTATGGAAATTTGGTAGGCAACCAAATGTCTCAGTCCCATGAGTACTTTCTTTCTCTGATTTGGCCATTTTAAGAAATAGATTCAAGAGCATAATTGTTTGGTAGAGTTACACCTAGTTAGGGGCTTACCTACAGTCAGAGTACAAAGGAATTTTTTTATATTCATTAATCTACTCGGTGCATTCTAAAATGATCTAGGTGGTGCAATAACTGATAAATAAATGCAGGGTCCCAGTTCTTTTTTTTTTTTAATAAATAAAATAATAATAATAAAAAATGGTCAACATCACAACCATTGGGGAAATGCAGATTAAAATCACAATGAGATATCACTTTATTCCATCAAAATGCTCATTATTAAAACTTTAAAAATCTGTAGATGTTGGTAAGGATGTGCTATATGGAATGCTTATACACTGTTGATGAGATTGTAAATTAGTATAATTTATATGGGAAACAGTATGGAGATTCCTAAAATAATTAAAAGTAGACCTACCATTTGATGGAGCAATCCCACTGCTGGTTATTTACTCAAAGGAAAAGGAGCCATTTTATCAAAAACACACCTGAACTTGAATTAAAATGTATGAGAATAGGCTTTAAGTCAAGGTTGAAGTAAATGGAGAAACACTATTCCAAGTTGCCTTGTTACATGAGAATAGATTAAAGGTGTAGTATATGTATACCATGGAATACTATTAAGCTATTAAAAAAAATGGAGACTTTACATCCTTCGTATTAACCTGGATGGAAGTGGAAGACATTATTCTTAGTAAAGCATCACAAGAATGGAGAAGCATGAATCCTATGTACTCAATTTTGATACAAGGACAATTAATGACAATTAAGGTTATGGGGGGGGAAGCAGAAAGAGGGACGGAGGGGGAGGGAGGGGGGTGGGGCCTTGGTGTGTGTCACACTTTATGGGGGCAAGACATGATTGCAAGAGGGACTTTACCTAACAATTGCAATCAGTGTAACCTGGCTTATTGTACCCTCAATGAATCCCCAACAATTAAAAAATAAATAAATAAACAAATAAAAAATAAAATAGTAAAAAAGAATTATACCTTCAGAAAAGAAAAATGGAATAATCAAAAATAATTATTTCAATAAAAGAGAGGAAAAGGAACAAAGGCATGGATAGAAATTGCAGATACTTTTGAAGAATTAAAACGACATTCACCATTTATTATATTAAAAAATGACAGTCAAATGCTCTACTACTGAGCTATACCCCCTCTGTTAAATAAAAATGGAATTAATGCTCAAAGTAAAAATGTGTGTGTGTGTGTGTGTGTGTATATATATATCTCAAACTGATTAAAGACAACTTAAATGACCATCATGCCAAATGAATTAAAAAATAATATTTAGCTATTAGCTCAAGATACTATAGTTAAACTTAGGAGTCTAGTAACTCCTAAGGTCATAAACCCTCTGTGGATGAACAGTATGTTTTACTCAGGTGTGAACCCTCAGTGGGGCCGTGCACAATGGTGTGCATATATAATATACATTGATACATATCACTTGAATAAGGCATAAGAGTTCATAAGATGCAGGAAGATATTACCTACTTCAGAAGAGTCTTATCTAGTAGGGGGATAGGTAATATAATTTTTATTTTCATAAATGAAGGAAAATGAAAGCTAAGAAAGTGACAATGTAGCAGAATTGGAACTCCAATTTAAATTGCGTGACACCCATCTTCTCCTCTGTTTTCTGAATTTACTATTTGTCAAATTGAATTCAATCACATCATTTATACCTTTAATCACTCTCCAAATCTGGCTACTTTTTAAATAGTATTATACCATTCATTCAAGAATGATTGAACACATGTCTAATTGCTTCATTTCCTTACATTATCTTAAACCGTGTGAATTATAGCTTAGTCAATTTAGTCCTAATAAGGGACACTGATGAAAATTAGATCTCATACCTGCCGTCTAGGTACGTGGGAGGCTGAGGTGGGAAGATTGCTTGAGGTCAGATGTTTGAGGCTGTAGTATGCTATAACCTGGGCAACGTAGTTAAGACTTCATTTCTTAAAACCAAATAAAAATTACAAAAGAGATCTCCAACAAACCACGTTAGTTCTTTTTCATTTGTTAGGAAGAGTCACAGCCTTTTTGGGAAAGAACATAATTTACAACCAGGGAGCAAACCAAGAAATTTGCATCTTTGCAGATTCAACTAACTTTAATCTATTGGAATAAATGATTGGGTGTCTGCTACATTGTCACCAGCTGGAAAACAACCAGGCCAGATTATCTGCTAGGTACTGGAGGATAATTCTTATAAAACAGTAGATCTTGAAGACACTGATGCTATTATGATAAAACTCATAGTATATTGTGATAGAAGATAAATTAAGTAAATAAATCAATTTTAAAGAAGAGTAAACGAAGATGACACTGTTGTGCTTTAAATATGATCATTAAAAAGCAGAAGTTTTTCTCTATTTTCTTTGGCTGGACCTGTGATTTATAGATTATATCTATGATATGTAAGTTTAGAATATCAATGATGTCTCATTTAAACCTCATACCAATCTGGTTGGAGTCGTATAAAATTTGCATTCAAATAAAGAAAACTGATATGCTAAATTGTCAGTATCACTAATTCCTAGATTAAATAATCTGATTAATAGTAATTTCTAGAACTTAGTCATTTCACTTATTAATTTCTATAACTAGAATCTGTACTCTTGCAGCTGTGTATAAATTTGAAGCCAAAATCTGGGTTATTTCTGCCACATCAAATCATTCTGCGTTGACTTACCGTCTTGTGACCTGGTTCTTTTGTTGTGCTATTTGTAGATTTTTCAAATATCCATTTGTGGTCATAGAGTATAATGCATTATACTCTATGCATATAAAATTGCATTTTAAACCAAAAAGTATATATATGTATATATGTACACAAATATATAGATATATATGTCTATGTGTGTATATATATCTAAAGTGTGTGTATGTATACACACTTATACATATATGTGTATATATCACACACATATATACATATACAGGTATATAGATACTATATTTTTTTTTGGTTTAAAATGCAATTATTTGACATAAGTCTACATAAACAATTTTTGGACATAACAAGATTAATTTCTTACGTTTATATAATGCCCATTAGAACATTTCTGATCATTTATGTGGACTTTTGAGTAAATGAGCCACTAAAGTAAATCAGTGTATCATAAATATTTATAATGATTCCACTCAGCCCCCCAGTTCTGTATAATACGTTGATTTTAAAACCCCCTGCTGAGTAAGTCAGAGTTAAACATTACCTGATCGGAGGTGCCACGTCAAATAACACAAAGGTTTCATTACATTTGTTTTGCTGGAGAATTTGGTAGTAACAAGAAAAAGTCAATATATTTTAAAATATGCTCACATGAGAGAAAAACACAATTAAATTCAAATAGAGGGGGACGGGTAAGTTCCCACCCAGCAGGTACATTGCAGGGATATAGGACACCTTCCCCTTCCTGCCTCAAGGGCAGAACAACAATGCTGACTTTAACCTTACAAAGGTAATTTATGTAACCTAATTATATGCACCCTCATATTAACCTGGAGTTAAAAAAAAAATAGATGTAATAAGATGAATTTTAAAGACAGGGTAGGTCTAGGACAGTGCCTGAGAGACAGTACGGGATTAAAATATATTTGTTGAATGAATAAGTGATAAGAGTGAGACCGGATGGATAACCTCACGTTAATACTTTCTGGAGCCTTCTTATTCTTATTGTTTGGTCCTAGAACAGAAATCATTTCAGATCAGGAAAGCAAGAAATCTAAAGAGGTTTTTCCATACACTAACACGGTCTTTATGCTGTCCTTCCTACATATTGGTGGGGGTGGGTGAATGGGTGGATCTTTTGAGAATTGGAAGAAATTGTTCACCCTCCACCTGTGGCACACAGACGTACTTCTTTGCAGAGCACTTGTGTGAGCTGTGAGCATAAGGGTCGCCCTTCTGGGAGCAGGGGCTCTGTTAAGGATGTACGCTGCTGTCTGCAGATTTTGTCAGCAAGAGCCAAAAAAAAAAAAAAAAATCAACAGAGGAAACTCACAGGGGGGTGAAATGCACACATCAGTGAAGTGGAGGTGGCAGAGCTCTCTAGCATCCTCCAGGAGCACTGTCAGAAAAAATGAAAGTGTTACTTTGGATTGTAAGGAGCAGCATGGGGTAAACTCCACAAAGAGAGAAAATTGTCTACCTGTGATAAACTAGTCAAGTTCCCGGAGTAGTGGTTTCAGAACATCCTTGCTGCTTCCTTCTGGACAATCGAATGCTTTTCAGGCAGGAGCGATTCAGAGCAGGGGTTGTATTTAGAGCAATCAAGTATTTGAGGATAAAATATTTGAAAATATATAAGTCTAAGTTGTTATCGCTAGGGAACACTCACTTGGGCAAAGGAAAAGAGCAGGAAAAAAAAAAAAGACCTGTAAATACACATAAAGTATATTTACTTTTCTAGAACTTTCAAACATATGACAAGCCTTTGGGGGCAATAAAACAACTTTTTTAAAGTCTTATACTATGTGGCAGTTTTAAAGGTTGACATGCAACCCAAGGAGACTATAATAATCTATAATAAAATGCAACCCCTTGCCCTCCTTTTGACGTCCTCCTATTAGGCAGTGCTTCCCAAAACAGCCAAGAATTTGATATAACTTAGATAATTATCCACCTTAAAAGACAAGACCAGAAGCAAGCAAGTCAAAGGTGGGGTTTCTGTCTTGCCTAATGAACAGCAAGCAACTCAGGGTTATTTAGCCTGTGTGGCTTTGGAAGAAGCCATTACAAGTACAGATCTACTGTTCCTTTTTATTTTTAAAAAGCACGAGCTTCATTATTTGTGCGTTCCTTTAGCACATACAATTGTGGATTTTGGTATTCTATGTTTTGCATGCCTCTAATACAAAATCAAGTACCAGTGTCATTAAAATTTAAAAAAAAAGTATCGTGAAACCTATCAACCACCTGACATTTAATTTAAATCAGACCTGCCATTCATTTTTAATAACATTTATGAATCTCTGAGGCGGAAGAAATCAATACGCATTTTTAGGAAAACAAAATCAGCAGGAAGTAGAACCCCTCAGCAATACTTTGATTTTCTTCTGGAAAAGCAGCAAACGATGCTGTTTTGTTGTTGCTATTATCTAAACGCTCCTGAATTCCTTTAGTCATACAGCAGTGTGTTGGTAGAGAAATATTTTTACTAAAAAGCTAATGCCTTCAAAGCGACTGTTGGCTGTGATCCTTTCACATCTCCCCTTCTCTCTCTCTCTCTCTCTCTCTCTCTCTCTCTCCCTCCCTTTGATTACCTAAAAAGACAAGCAAACATATTTGAAAAAGACTCTACTTCTTTCATTTTTCCAAGACTAACAGGAATCAAGGAAGGGAACTGCCAGAAGGATCGAGAGCATCTGCTGGAGAGAGAGGGATGAGGAAAAGAATCTAGGACGGTGCGGATGGAAAGGAACTGTGTGATGGGGAAGGCGGTTTTGAAATATATTCTAGGCCCGAGGGGGCCATGGATTGGTGCTCACGAGGATAGAATTTTTATCTTGAGGGTAAGGCTGATTTTAATAACTAAGGACAGCGAGTTTTGAAGAAAATGTGTTTTCCTTTCTAGAATGAAAACATCCTTAATAAAGTGGGTGGTAGATTGTTAATTTATCCATTACTGACTAATAAATATCCTGAAACCTCGTGAAGCTAATAGATGAGAGTTACATATGGTCATCATAATGTAGCAGCTTATTTATTTTTTGTAGAGACAGAGTCACAGCTCTGTGACATCATCACAGCTCACAGCAACCTCCAGCTCCTGCGCTTAGGCAATTCTCCCACGTCAGCCTCCCGAGTAGCTGGGACTACAGGTGCCCATCATAACGCCCAGCTATTTTTTTGTTGCAGTTTGGCCGGGGCTGGGTTTGAACCCACCACCCTTGGTATATGGGGCCGGCCCCCTACCCACCGAGTCACAGGTGCGGCCCATAATGTAGCAGATTTTAAATTGCAGAGTGAACTTTTAAAAAAGTAGATTCCAACCCAAATTCCCACCTGTGTTCTCTGTCACTCTACCTGCCTTTTTTCCTAGTGCCAGTTTTGTTACCTTCAGCACTACTGGTGTCTTGGATCAGACAATTCTTTGTGGTGAGAGGCTGTTTGGTAACTGGGGTATTTAGCTGCATGTCCAACTTCTACACACTGAAGGCCAGTAACAACCCCTGACATACAAATAAAGTATCCAGATATTGTCACATGTCCCCTGGTGGCTGCCCATTGAGAGTCAATGCGTCCACCTCCGTGAAGCAGTAAGGTACTTGTGAGCTAAGGAATTACTTTTTCTTTGCTGACTATCCATGGTGTTCGCAACTCTGTGCTGTGCCCGTTCTGTTTTCTATAGTTTCAAAGGTTTCCCATCTTCCTGTGCCTAATGTACTTCTTACTGTTTAAGCTAAATCAAATGTAACACTCTATGAAGTTTCAGACATTCCATAATAATGTCACTTTCTCTTTATACTCTGAAAGCAGTACCTGTGCATACCTATATTATATTCTATAATAGATACTTGTGTAAACAGACAATCCCTGGTATTTAGGATCTAGAACTTGTTAGTCCATTTTTTTCTTCCCCACCACCCACCATAATCCAGTATACCTAGTGACACCAGCGGCCGCAACCACAAAAACGCATAGAAGCACTCGTGTCTATTAAGGCCCTGCTCTGAGCTGTCTCGGTCTGTTCATCATTGCTAAAAAGGAATATTCATGGGCAGGCAATTTCTAAAGGAAAAAAGCTTTCTGTGGTTCAAAACTCTGACGATTGGAAAGTTTAATCTTGGGCGTCTGCATCAGGTGAGGGCCTCTGGCTGTTTCCACTTGCGGTGGCAGCTCAAGGGCAGTGGCATGGGCAGAGGTCACATGGTGAGGGAGCAGGGAAGCAGGGAAGGTACCAGGCTTTCTGTAACAACCATTTCTCTTGGGACTAGTAGACGCTCACTCACCCTCAGAGGAGGACTTGGTCTATCCATGATCCAAACATGCCTAAACCACAGTGCAAGCACATAATTTCTTGCTCACTTTATCCTCACAATATCCCCATGAGATATGAATTATTACTATTCCCTTTTAGCAATAAAGAAACAGAGGCTTAGAGAGGCTAGGTAGCATGTACAAGGTCATACATGTGGGATGTAGCTGGTTTGAATCTGGGTGATATCACTTTGGACTTAACAATTTTAACCACTATACAAGCGAAACAATTAATATTTTTAAAATTAATATTGTTAACTATTTTTGCATATTGGGAGGATGTTTTGGTATAATCACTTATGAAAAATAGGGAAATGTGCAGAGCACAGAGATCTAGCTTAATGGAACCCTCACAGCAAACCTAATAGATGAAAAATCATATCAACTCCAGAGATATGCCTATCAACTCCAGAGATATGAATGAGATCCACTGTTTGGCATTGGATAGTTTATAGGGCTTAGGGTTGGCAAAAATTAAAAAAAAAAAAAAGAATTGGTCAATAAAATTGAAAAAAAATTGAGAAAATTCACAGAAAAGCCTCCTTTTATGTAAAACACAGAAGGTAAAGATAATAGCTTTATTGTTTGGATATCCTCACACAACCATTGTATGAGACGAAATCATAGTTTTCCTGTCTCTATAAAAGCTCTACAACATTTTGTTTCTACAACAAAATGTGTGAGAGCCTAAATATACTTCCTGAGTTACTCATTTTCTTTAGCAGAATTCCTTAAAGCTCGGCAACTATAATGAATAAAATAAATTCTAAGTAGTAGAGAATTGTTTTTTCTTTTTTCAACAAGCAGAAATCAAATAAGATTTTATAGATGCATTTATACAGTCATTAAGATTCCAATATTCTTCAAAGATCACTTACACAGATAATTTCAAAAAGAAGCACAATGCTCTCAAAACATGCTTGCGTCTGTTTAAGTATAACCTTGAATTTCTTGGCCGCTCTCACCTATTCATAAATGGTTCAAACTATCATTTCAAACTGTGTTCATCCCTTAGGAACCTTTATTTGCCAATAACATGATGCATGAGAATCAATGGAATAAGGTTGCAAATGTGGGGTATAGTCAGAGGTTCCTTGCGGATACGGAAAAATATCAAATTTAAGTTTTTCTATGGCCATTTGAGAATAATCACTGTTCCTTTTAGTCTGCTGAAGTTGAGCAAACAGAAGCGGGGACAGAAACATGGTTTCAATTCTATGCACGCTATCAGTTGTCAGATTCAGCTATTGCTACCTTAACAGTATGCTAATGTTTAATTACTTAATTAACCATGATATATAAATGAATTATTTGAAAATAACTGAACAGCATTGTAATCAGTAAGAGAACACTGGCTCCTGGAATAGATAACTACCCCTGTCCTAAATCAGTAGTTTAACTGTGTATATATTTTTAGCTGGTAATCCTAAGTGGACAGCCTTCCAAGTGGTCATCAGTGACCCAGGCTCCTTTCATAGTATAGTCTTCCCTTCTCTTCACCCTCATATTTCTCTACACTCAGTTAATACCACTTGGGGCAAGAGTGGGGCCATCGTTTGGGGGAGGTTTGTAAGTTGCACACATCAGGTTGTGCATATTCTAGAGGTCAGAGCTCACTAGTTTGGCAACACCAACCTGCAACAAGGCTTAGTAAATACCCAGCATTCCCAGACATTAAGCATTACGAACAACAGATTTATTAAATACTTGATGTATACACACCTACTATATACAAACTTCTATTTTTATAAAAATATTTGAAGTAGGTATACGTACTTTATACACATTTCTATTTTTGTGCATATATAAACCAAAGTGCTCAGATATATCTCTGTATATTTATTTCTTTTTTCTCCCTTTTTGAAATTTTAAAATATTACAGGGGTGCAAATGCTTTTGATTACATGTATTCATTTTGTTATGGGCCATCACCCACGCAGGGCTCATTGTACCCATTAGATACGTTTTCACCCATCACCTATCTGCCTATTCCCCCATCCCCAGTTGATTTTTACTGAGTTTTAATTTTCTTTGTGGACATGTGTACTCATTGGTTAGTTCCAATTCAATACAAAAGTACATGTGGTGTTTGTTTTTACTTTATTTAGATACTTCACTTGTGATATTGGTCTCCACTTCCATCTAAATCATTGCCAAAGACCTTAATTCATCCTTCTTCATGGCTGAGTACTGTTTCTTGTCATACACTTACCGCATTTTGTTAACCCACCCATGAATTGATGGGCACTTGTGTTGATTTCACACTTTTGCAATTGTGAATTTTACTACAGTAAACATTCAAGTGCAGGTGTCTTTTTCTAAAAACATCTTTTTTTCCATTGGATAGATGCACAGGGGTGAAATTGTTAAATTGCATGATAGGTCTACTTGTAGATCTGGGAGGAATCTCCATGTTGCTTACTGTAGAGGTTTAATTAATTTGCACCCCATTTGTATAAGCATTCCTTTCTCTCTACATCTACACCAGCAACTATTGGTTGTAGACTTTAATACAAGCCATTCTAATTGGGATAAGATGTCATCTCGTTGTCGTTTTAATTGCATTTCCCTACTGGAGCATTTTTTCCTATGTTTGTTTGGCATTTGTTCTTTTTCTTCTGAAAACCTTCTGTTCATGTCTTTGGCCCAGTTTTTTTTTTTTTCCTTGATATATTGCCAAGTCTGACATGTTATATGCAGACTTTTTTTTATTAATATTAAACCATAGCTGTGTACATTAATGCGATCGTGGGGCACCATACACTGGTTTTATAAACCGTTTGACACATTTTCATCACACTGGTTAACATAGACTTCCTGGCATTTTCTCGGTTATTGTATTGAGACAATTATATTCTACATTTACTAAGTTTCACATGTACGTTGTAAGATGCACCGCAGGTGTAATCCCACCAATCACCCTCCCTCCCCCTATCCTCTCCCCTCCCTCTCCCCCTTCCCCATATTCTTAGGTTATAACTGGGTTATAGCTTTCATATGAAAGCCATAAATTAGTTTCATAGTAGGGCTGAGTACATTGGATACATTTTTTTCCACTCTTGAGATACTTTACTAAGAAGAATATGTTCCAGCTCCATCCATGCAAACATGAAAGAGGTAAAGTCTCCATCTTTCTTTAAGACTGCATAATATTCCATGGTGTACATATACCACAATTTATTAATCCATTCGTGGATCGATGGGCACATGGGCTTTTTCCATGACTTAGAAATTGGGAATTGGGCTGCAATAAACATTCTGGTGCAAATATCTTTGTTATAATGTGACTTTTGGTCTTCTGGGTATATACCTAGTGGAGGAATTATAGAATTGAAAGGCAAATCTATTTTTAGATCTTCAAGTGTTCTCCAAACATCCTCCCAAAAGGAATGTATTAATTTGCATTCCTACCAGCAGTGTAGAAGTGTTCCATTTTCTCCACATCCACGCCAACATCTCTGGTCGTGGAATTTTGTGATATGGGCTAATATTACTGGGGTTAGATGATATCTCAAGGTAGTTTTGATTTGCATTTCTCTGATGATTAAAGATGAACTTATTTTCATATGTCTGTAGGCTGTGCACCTATCTTCTTCAGAGAAGTTTCTCTTCAAGTCCCTTGCCCAGCCTGCGATGGGATCACTTGTTCTTTGCTTGCTTATACATTTGAGTTCTCTGTGGATTCTGGTTATTAAACCTTTGTTGGAGACATAACCTGCAAATATCTTCTCCCATTCTGAGGTCTGTCTGCTTGCTTTACTGTGTTCTTGGCTGTGCAGAAGCTTTTTAGTTTGATCAGGTCCCAGTAGTATATTTTTGAAGCTGCTTCAATTGTCCAGGGGTCCTCCTCATAAAATACTCGCCCAGACATATTTCTTCAAGGGTTTTCCCTGAACTCTCTTCTAGTATTTTTATAGTTTCATGTCTTAATTTTAAATCTTTAATACAGTGAGAGTCTATCTTATTTAATGGTGAGAGGTGTGGGTCCAGTTTCAGTCTTCTACAGGTTGCAAGCCAGTTCACCCAGCACCATTTGTTAAATAGGGAATCTTTTCCCCACTTGATGTTTTTAATTGGCTTGTCAAAGATCAAATAACGGTAAGTAGCTGGACTCATCTCCTGGTTCTCTATTCTGTTCCAGACATCTACTTCTCTGTTTTTGTGCCAGTACCATGCTGTTCTGATCACTATCGATTTATATATAGTTTGAGGTCTGGTAGTGTAATTCCTCCTGCTTTGTTTTTATTTCTGAGTAATGTCTTGGCTATTCGAGGTTTTTTTCTGATTCCATATAAAATGAAGTATTATTTTTAAAGATCTTTAAACTATGACAGTGGAGCTTTAATAGGGAGTGCATTAAAATTGTATATTGCTTTGGGTAGTATGGACATTTTAACAATGTTGATTCTTCCCAGTCATGAGCATGGTATGTTTTTCCATTTGGTAACGTTTTCAGCTATTTCTTTTCTTAGAGTTTCATAATTCTCTCTATAGAGATCTTTCATGTCCTTTGTTAGATAAACTCCCAAATATTTCATCTTCTTTGGCACTACTGTCAATGGAATAGAGTCCTTAACTGTTTTTTCAGCTTGACTATTGTTGGTATATATAAAGGCTACCGATTTATGAATGTTGATTTTGTAGCCTGAGACACTGCTGTATTCCTTGATCACTTCTAAGAGTTTTGTAGTAGAATTCCTGGTGTTTTCCAGATATACAATCATATCATCTGCAAAGAGTAAATGTTTGACCTCTTCTGACCCTATATGGATACCCTTGATCACCTTTTCTTCCCTAATTGCTATGGCTAAAACTTCCATGACAACGTTAAAGAGCAGTGGAGATAACAGGCAGCCTTGTCTGGTTCCTGAACTGAGTGGAAATTATTTCAGTTTAACTCCATTCAATATGATATTGGTTGTGGGTTTGCTGTAGATGGTCTCTATCAGTTTAAGAAATGTCCCTTCTATACCAATTTTCTCAAGTGTTCTGATCATGAAGGGATGCTGGATATTATCAAAAGTTTTTTCAGCATTGATTGAGAGAATCGTATGGTTTTTGTTTTTTAATTTGTTTATGTGCTGAACTATACAAAGAACTATACTATACTATAGATTTATGTATATTAAACCAGCCTTGAGACCCTAGGATAAAACCGACTTGGTGATGATGTATAATTTGTTTGATGTGTTGCTGGATTCTGTTTGTTAGGATCTTGTTGAATATTTTTGCATCTATATCCATTAGTGATATTGGCCTATAATTTTCTTTTCTTGTTGGGTCTTTTCCTGGTTTGGGGATCAGGGTGATGTTTGCTTCATAGAACGTGTTGGGTAGTCTTCCTTCTTTTTCTACATTTTTAACAGGTTGAGTATTATAGGTACTAGTTCCTTTTTAAAGGTTTGGTAGAATTCTGACATGAAGCCATCTGGTCCCAGGCTTTTCTTTTTAGGGAGATTTCGTATGGTCGATGCTATTTCAGAAATTGATATTGGCCTATTCAACATTTCCACTTGATTTTGGCTAAGACTTAGAAGGTGATGTGCTTGCAAGTATTGGTCAATTTCCTTCAGATTTTCATATTTCTGAGAATAAAGTTTCTTGTAATATTCATTAAGGATTTTTTGAATTTCTGAAGAGTCTGTTATTTCATCTTTGTCGTTTCTGATTGATGAAATTAGAGATTTTACTCTTTTTTTCCTGGTTAGGTTAGCCAAAGGTTTATTTATTTTATTGACCTTTTCAAAAAACCAACTTTTTGATTTATTGATCTGTTGTACAATTCTTTTGTTTTCAATTGCATTTAATTCTGCTCTAATTTTGGTTATTTCTTTTCTTCTACTGGGTTTGGGGTTGGAATGTTCTTCCTTTCCCAGTTGCTTGAGATGTCCCATTAGGTTGTTAACATCCTCTGTTTCCATTCTCTTGAGAAAGGCTTATAAATTTCCCTCTTAGGACTGCCTTTGTAGTATCCCAGATGTTCTGATAATTCATGTCTTCATTGTCGTTTTGTTCCAAAAATTTGGCAGTTTTCTTCTTGATCTCATTTCTGACCAAGCTACCATTCAGCATAAGGTTATTTAACTTCCATGTTTTTGTATGAGTGTCGGAAGCCATATAAGGTACAGCTTGGCCTTACTTCCTTTTTAAGTAAAAAACAGTTTTACCTTTTCCCGGTAACTTTACCTGGCAACTAGCCAACCAATCACCTTATGCCCCATCTTACTTACTCTAGCCAATCCCCAGTTAACAACTCCTCTGAACCTCCCAACAAGACCCACCCACCTTCCCCGTAATGCTTATAAGGCACAAGTTTTTTCAATAAAGTTGGAGACTTGATCAGAAAACTGTCTTGTCTCCTTTTCTCGCACCCCTTGTTTGTTTTTCTCCTTTAGGTGGTTCCTGGGGCCCCCCATTGCTGTCCCGCGGGTCGGGACATATGAGTATGCAGATTCCTGTTGTTACTGAGTTCAACTTTTATTTCATGGTGGTCCAAGAGGATGCAAGGAATAATTCCTATTCCTTTAAATTACTGAGGTTAGACTTGTGACCTAAGATGTGATCAATTTTAGAGTATGTTCCATGGGCTGAAGAGAAGTATGTGTATTCAGTTTTGTTGGGATGAAATGTTTTGTAGATGTCTGCTAAATCCAAATGTTGGATGGTCAGGTTTAAATCTAAAATTTCTTTGCTCAGTTTCTTATTGGAGGATCTATCCAATACTGCCAAAGGAGAGTTGAAATCTCCAACTATTATAGAGCTGGAGGAAATCAAGTTGCTCATGTCTGTTAGAGTTTCTCTTATAAATTGAGTTGCATTCTGGTTGGGTGCATAAATATTCATAATTGAAATCTCATATTGAGTATTACTCTTAACAAATATGAAGTGACCATTCTTATCTTTCCTTACTTTTGTTGGATTAAAGCCTATTGTGTCTCCAAATAGAATTGCAATGCCTGCTTTTTTCTGGCTACCGTTTGCCTGAAATATGGATGACTATCCTTTCACACTGAGTCTATATTTATCTTTTAAGGTAAGATGTGACTCTTGTATTCAGCAAATATCTGGCCTAAGTTTTTGTATCCAGTCAGCTAACTTGTGCCTCTTTAGAGGACAGTTTAATCCATTCACATTGATGGAGAATATTGATAAGTCTGGTGAAATTTGGGTATCGAGTTTTTTGTAAGTCCAGTGGAAATTTTTAATCCTTTTGCCATTGTGAAAGCTGGAGTTTGATCAAAAATTTCTGAGTGAGTTTATTTTTGTGGGTAGAGGATTGGGCTGGTCATTATGGAGGATAGATCTGAGAATATCTGTGAATAGATCTGAGAATATCCTGAAGAGCTGGTTTGGTTATGGCAAATTTCTTCAACATGTGAATGTCATTAAAGTATTTATTTTCTCCATCATAAATGAAACTCAGTTTAGCTGGATACAGGATCCGGGGTTGAAAGTTATTTTGTTTTAGGAGATTTAAAGTCTATGACCACCCTCTTCTGGCTTGAAAAGTTTCAGCAGAGAGATCTGCAGTCATTCTAATATTCTTCCCTTTGTAGGTAATGAATTTCTTACGTCTGGCTGCTTTCAGAATTTTCTCTTTGATATTAACACTAGTGAAGTTAATTATGATATGCCTGGGGGATGTCTTGTTTGGATTGAGTCATGCTGGGGTTCTGAAACTGTCTGCTATCTGAATTTCAGAATCTCTTGGCATGTCTGGAAAATTCTCTTTCATAATTTCATGGAGAAGGGCCTCTATGCCTTGCGAGGCCACTTCATCACTTTCAGGGAGTCCAATGAGGCCACTGCTGTCTCAATCCAGCAGGGGGTGGTGAGGCCTGACAACCTTGGGCACTTGATGGAGGTTTGGGGATGTTCACTCAGTTCCAGCCCCGCCCCTGATTGATGTTACTGACAGAGCAGAACAACTTTGTGGGAATTTGTTTCTGTCCCTGCTAAATTCCTCTGCAGAAGAGAAGCTGTTTTGAGTTACCAGAACCTGTGCCTCAGGCCCTTCTTACTCCTACAGGTTTGTATTCATAGCACGGTCAGCTCTAGCCTCCTGCCTTCCTTTGTTTATAGGCTGATAATCCCCTGAGGGCCAGGTGCATCTTAGGCTCAGTAAAGAGGTCCTCTAGGTCAGCCCTGCCCTGGGAATTTCCCGGCTCTGCGAATACATTATCTAGTCCCCACGCTCCACCCTGGCCGGTACCACCATAGGCAAACCCTTTACTCCCGAGGCCTGTGTTTCAGTCCCAGATCTGTTCCGTGGTGGTTGCCATCTGAGATGCCTGGCCTCCTCTAGTTGCCCAGGGAGATAGGGGTTGTGGCTTCAGAATACCTGGGGGTGGGCCATATTGTTGCCAAAAATGGCTGTTGCTCTGCGCCTCAGGGCACTGCTGCTCTGGTTTGGTTCCCTCTCAGCCAACTGTCATCTCCTCACTCCCGTGCCACAGCATCAGCACTGACCAGCTGCAGTCCAGGCCCTGTCCACGCCCCTCAAGAAATTACCCAAGATAGTGGACTCCTGGGGGACAGGCCTCCAGAGCTCAGATTGAAAGTGGAGGGGAGTTCTGGGAGCTCAGAATTGCAGGTCAAAATACCAGACTCATTGAGACCAAATGAGCAAATAAACGGATAAAAAGGCTACCAGACACACAACCCCACAGATGCACAAACAATCAGAAACACATAGACATACAGATAACAACAACAAAAACTACAATAAAAATAATGATAATCATAAAATTGAGAAAAAAGGATAAAAATCATACAAACAAAATGAATAAACAAACAAAAAACCCTCTAGAAATCTGATGTTAGCACTCTCAGAAACCATAGGAAGAGAAGAAGAGGAAGAATGAAAGGAGAAAAAACAAAAGTGGTGTTCATAAAAAAAATTAAAAAAGAAGAAAGAAAAAATTAAAAATAAAAAAAATAAAAATAAAAAATATATAAAAAAATAAAAATTAACCATAGTTCCTCCAAGAAAATGATGAGAAATAAAAGGCACCAACCACAAAAATATAATTCTTGTATATATGTAGAACTATACATCTATATATGATGTAGGGATCAACTTTTGTAGGAATATATTTATAATGCAATATAATTTCTGGACACCAGGTGGCTCTGTGAGTGGTTCCCAGGCTTATACCTGATTCACAGTTTATACTGTTACCATGGTAACCACCCTACCTGGCCGATTGCCATTTTGGAGTTTCTGTAAAAGTTTTTTTACCTAATTGTTGTGCAACCTCAGCTGCTCTGTTCCAGACAGTACTCCTATCCGACCTCCCAACTCAGTGCAGGAGTCCACACTTCACACATCTTTCCACTCTGCTCCTGTGTTCTCCTGCAAATTGGCAACTGCACACGGCTGTGGGGGAGGGTGCTGGCTGCTGCCGAGTCGCTGCCACCTGTAGCTGCAGCACACAGAAACCTTATACTCAGTTTTGTGGCTCAGAGTGTCACTTTTGAGTCTAGATTTTGAGTTCAGCCACCACCAGTTCACTGCGCAGCCTGAACTGCCCACAGGAATGATCCGGTCTATTCAATCACTCCTGTTGTTCTGGGGGAAGGTGCCTGCCATTTCAGACAATTCAAAATGTTTTTTTTCCCTGGTGGGATCTCTTCCTTTCAATTTTCCATCAGGTTGCTTAGTTCCTTATGATTCTGAGTGGCTCCTCTTTCGGGTGACAAACTCTGGTCAGGAATAAATTTTCATCAGTTGGGTTTTGCCAGGAATTGCAAACTGCTGTCCTCTGTGAGGGAGGGGCCTGCTGGCCAGCATGGCCAAGCAGGAAAAATCTCTACAACAGAGTCCTTGGTTTTAAATTACACCTCATATAAAGCAATCCACCAAATCGCTATGTGTCTCCAGCTGTCTGACCACACCAATAATCCACTCAGGGAAAAGGTCCAAACTCCCCCTTCCTCTCACCTGACGACTTGGGAGAGGTGGGGTACACGTCCGTCCTGTCCGCCATCATGCTCCTCCTCTTTGGCTCAGTTTTTAATGGGTTCATTTTCACTTGATGATTTGCTTGCGTTCTTTGTAGCTTCTGGTTATTATCTGTTTGTCAGATACATAGCTTGGGAATATTTTTTTCCATTCTGTAGTTTGTTTGTTCTGCTTTTATTTTATTAGTTACGCAGTAGCTTTTTAATTTAATCAAGCCCCATCCATTTATTTCCATTGTTGCTGTGATTGGCACTGGGATTTCTCCATAATTTTTTGCCTAGGATAGTACCTAGAAGAATTTTTCCAAGCTTTTCTTCTAGAATTCTTATAATTTCATGTCTGGAATTTAAGTCTTTTATCACAGGGACTTTGCCTAACAAATGCAAGCAGTGTAATATAGATCTTTGTATCCTAACTGAATCTCCAACAATAAAAAAAAAAAAAAAAAAAACACTGACCAAAGCGTGATGTGCGAAAACGTCACAATAGGTGGGCAAGGGTCTAATAACAAAAGTCATAAATGTGACACCACAACTCCCACATAAACAAATATACAACAATAAAACCACAGTGGGGTTAGTATGTGACTATGTGGAATTTCAGGAAGATGGATGATAGTAATGATTGCAGAACAATATGACTATACTTAATGCCATTAAATTATACACTTAAAATGGTTAAAATGGTAAAAAAAAAATCAATATTGAATTAGTTGTTAGGAGTAGTGAGAGATATGTATCCTGTTTCGATCTTCTGCATGTGGCTATCCAATTTTCCCAACACCATTTATTGTAAGGGTTTCTTCTCCCCAATACATATTGTTATCTGCTTTATTAACAATCATTTGGCTGTATGGAGATTGTTTTATACCTGGATTTTCTGTTCTCTTCTATTGCTATGTCTCTATTTGTGTTTTAATACCATGCTGTTTTGGTTACTATAGCCTTTTACTATAGTTTGAAGTCTGATAATGTGATGCCTCCAAATTTGTTTTTGTTGATGGTGTTGTTGTTTTGTTTATTTTTCCTTAAGAGTGCTTTGGCTATTTGGACTATTTTCTAGTTCCAAAGAGTACAATTATTTTTTTCTAGTTCTGTGAAAAACGATGTTGCATTGAATTTGCAAATCACTTTAGGTAGTATGGACATTTTAACAATGTTGATTCTACTGATACATGAGCATGATATGTTTTTCCATTTATTTGTGTTATTTGCAATTTCCTTCCTCAATGCTTCATAGTTCTTTTACAGAGATATTTTTATCTCCTTAGTTAAGTGTATCGTTAGGTATTTTATTTTTTTGATAGCTGTGAAAAGGTACTGAGTCTTTGATTTATTTGATTCTCAGTTTGACTGTTATTGGTCTGTGGAAATGCAACTGATTTGTGCACATTGATTTTGTAACCTTAGACTTTGCTGAATTAATGTATCAATTTTAGAAATCTCTTGGTAGAATCTTTGGGATTTCCAGATTTAAGATCACATCATAAGCAAAAAGCAATAGTTTGGTCTCCTCTTCCTAATTTGGATGCCTTTTATTTCCTTCTGTGGTCTGATTTCTCTGGTTAGGACATGCAGCATTATGTTGAATAGATCTGATGACAATGGATACTCTTACCTTATTCCAGTTCGTAGTGGGGATGCTTTCACCATTTCCACATTCAGTATTATACTGGCTGTGAGTTTTCCATATATGACATTTATAATCTTGAGATATATTCCTTCTGTGCCTCGTTTGTTGTGCATTTTAATCATGAAAGCGTGTTGAATTTTGTCAAATGGTTTTTCTGCATCAATTGAGATGATCATACCTCTCTCTTACTTTTACCACTGATCTGACTCATCCAAGTATCAGTAGTATTATTCTAGTCACATTGTTTCTGTACAAGCTTCTTATTTTCATGTGTCTTATTTTATACTGATCTTTGGTTCCGTTTTCTGAGGTCTTATATCTTCTCTTCTCTGACTGTCCTTGGTAGTGGCACTACCCATAACAACTGTATTAGTCAAGTAAAAATATCTCACCTCACACTTTTAAATGTGTAGATTTAAAAATAAACTTATTGGATCTCATTACCCAAGACCAGTTTAGACACAAAAAAACCTCTGGAACGGTAAATATATAGCCATATCTCAGAAACAAATGGAGCCCGGCACTCTACACACCCTGGGTGCTGTCTTTAACTCTTTTCTCTTCTTCCAAATGTCAGATTTATTCTGTGTCTCCTGAACAGCTGCCCAAATATGTTGGCAAACATTGTTTTTACATCTTAGAAAATCCACCATTGGAGAATAAACCTTTCTCAGTTTCAATTAAGAAATTCCACTTGGCTTAGTCATATGCTCAACTCTGGATCAGTCATGGGATTCTGGGGAAGGTCAAATAGGATAATGGCAGCTTCCTTGGGAGTGATATACTTGTACAAGTATGTGGAAAAAATCCCAGATGTACCAGGATAGGTGGATATTATCTTTTTAGAAAAAAGAACTGGTGCTAACAGGCAAAATATTACACCTACTTCTGCAACACAGATTTTCCCATGAAACTCTTGACCTAGCTACTGTACTCTAAAGACTAGCAAACCTTGTTAGTAGTCTTCTCTTTAGAACGAGATTAATTAATTTTCCCCTTTCTTATTTACTTCTTCTTTTTTAAAATCATGATTTATTTCTAATTTTCTTTTCTCTCTAAAAGTTATTCTTTTAATGTCTGCAAAGCTCCATGCAGTATAGAATGCCCTTACAGACCACCTATCCTCTTCTTTTATTCCTGGCATTATTATCTGAGGCTGCATTCACTCTATGGCCACATATCCCCTAAACGTACACCTTTATAGGTAGGTTTTTATACCCTTTTAACTGTGACAAGATTAAAAAATTGTTTTATTCACCATTACTTAGTACAGACTCACATATAACATATGTATGTTTCTATAATGGAGACAAAAGCTTTTTGAAAATTTTTTATTATATGTGAGGGACACTAATATTATTATAGTGTTTCATCTAGAAGTGCCAGTCACAAAGTTCTGAAATTATCTCATAACCCTCAGCTCACTTTGGCCATCTAACCTCGTAGCACTCAAACGGGTATGGGGTACACTGGCCAATGTGTAGGTTGGCTACCTACTAAATGCACAGGCTACTGGCTACCCACTAAATGCACAGATCTGAGATTTCCTAACCTTCTTCTCTTGGATGTCATACAGTAACGATGGCATCACCTTAGGACAAACCAAAGCATCACCTTCAAGTAGTAGAAGGCCATATTTCATGACATATTCTATTCATGAGGCACTAGTAACTAGAGCCAAAATATAAGTGATGCTGGGTCCTTTCCCAGTAGAAGATAACCACTCCCAAATCCCCAATAATATGCCCTAAACAGAATGGCAACAGTGAAACAAAGTAGTAGGTATACAGCCCATGTGCTCCAAAAAAGAGTGATTACTTTTTCTCTACTGTTTCCAAGTAAACCAAGTGTAAGTTATTTTAGTCTGTACTTGGTGAAATAAAATTTTACCAGGGAGAGGAGACAAATGGAAAGGAGCATCAGGCTGAAGGAATATCAGTGCAAGCGATGGGTCATTTTATCATGTTTTTTCTTTTCTGTATTTATTATCTGAGAAAACATCAGGGTAAGTAATAATAGCATAATAATAATAACAATAATAATAGCAAAATGACAGAATGTCAGCCAGCATACCCACTTTATTGAATTGTCACGACAACCTTACTGTATGGGTATGAACATTATTTTCCTTCTCCCAAAATTTAGTTCAGGAATACTAATTTCCCCAAAGTCACATCATTAGAATTTTTGAAATTAGAATTTAAGCCCTATGTTTAATTTCTTGGATTACTTTTTGTTTGTCTTTTGCTTTTTGTTTTTAATTCCAAAATACTACCAGGGTGCAAACATTTTTGGTTACATCCATTTTGTATCACGGGCTGTACTGCTCCCCATTTTCCCTGCTCCCTACTCTCATCAAGTTATGATCCATCACTTCATGATGCGACCATGATCACTGATACCTGTGGTTCCATTGTGACATAGACATTTTTGCAAAGCTCTTTTGGTTGTTGAACATTTTTGTTCTAAAACTGCACTGTCCAATATGGTAGCTATGGCTATTTCAATTTAGAGTAGTTGAAGTAAAGAAAAATTTAAAAATCCAGTTACATTTCAACACCTGCTACATTTCATGTGGCTCATAGCCACATATGGTTTATGGCTACCATGCTGCATGGTGAGTATTTACAGGCATGTGTACACATTTCCTTGACTGCACACATTTTCTATGGGGTTGCATTGAAGAGTGATGTGAATCACAGACATCTTGACCATTACCTGTACTCCTTGAATTAATTTAATATGATACGATTCTATTTTATTTCCTCTCAGCTTCCTTCCTTAATTCTCATGGAAATTAATTTCCTGCATACTGTAAAAAAAGTGAACTACGCTTATCAATCTATATTTATGTGTCTAGTATGTTTTCCACTATTGAAGGTGTAATTTTTTAAGAAAGAAAACTACTTTATAAATATTTAATCTGATTGGTCCATAAGAGCCCGGTTTGAATAAATTGCCAGAAATGTGGTTAATGTGAATGAAAGTCTCGATTGTGTCTAAACAACCTTGCTGTGTTGGAGTCACCCACTCCTTCTTCATCTTTCATCAAACATGACAACGAATGACAGTGTCATTGGCACAGGGAATATATAGAAATACGGTCAAAGTATCCTCGATCTTACGGGTGCTACTACCATGCGCCCTCCATGGGTCAAGATTGTCAGTGGCTTTGTGCTGATCTGTATGCCCAACCCCATTTGGCACTTTCAAGATGTACGCTTGCATAAATGAATGGACAATGTTTTCAACTGTTATACATTTGTCTATATCTTGGCCATGACACTATATACGTAGAAAAATATGTTGAAAGAGCTGGCCAAAATCCTAAATCCAGTCTGTTTTCCCCATAGATACAATTTTAATGTAATTTAATTTTAAGTAAAATTTTCTCACATAAAAACTTCAAATAAATCTCAAATGTGTTACTTAGATCTTACTTTTCCTAATAGGTTTAAAATGTAAGCTAAATTATAAATTGAAACAGCAGGCCTAAAATTAGATATGAATTCCTCTGTGGGACTGGCCATCACACTTCACCTACCTGATTCCATAGAAGCATTATTGGAATTATGCTGTGGTGAACCCCAGATGTTCAAGCAACGATCGCTTTTCCAAGCAAAATTAAAATAGAAACTCTTCATTCTGGCAGCTGAAATGCTTACAGTTGGCATGGAGCCTCTCAGAGACTACTGAGAAAGACAAGAGCGATAACACTACATTGAGATTCTATTTCATTATCCATCCCCCGCTCTCCATGGAGGCTTTACAAACATTAACTAATGCTCAAAAATATCCCTGGGAGGTAGTTTATCACTGACGTCTTTGTCTTGTACCTTGGAAATCGAGGCATAGGAAAGATGAAAGTATTTGAGCAAGTTCATCTAAAAAGATATTAACTGCAAAGTCTAGAAGCCAAATTTACCAACATTCCAAACTCCTGATACAATTATTATTGTTAAAGTATTAGGTATATACAGAATGAAATGTTACAGATGCCAAACCATTTTCAGTTAAAGAAATCACCAGTGTTATTTTAAAGATGCATATAATTTGATTCATACTATGATGCTGAAAGGAAGAAAAAGTCATGTTTCTTAATTCTTCTGCCTTTGGTGAAAGCATAGTAACACACCATGGGAATTCCAGTTCTGTGCTATACCTCAGTGAATTGCTGGTATTGTAGAAAGAGCCCCCAAATTATTTATAAGATCTTGGTCTGCTATTCAACTATGCAGCATTTCACCAATACTCAAATAGTATTAAAACATAATTTTCACAACATAATATTCCACAACATGGGAATATTAGGTCTCTAACTTTGATCATATTTACTGAACTAAAAAATGTTTCAATGACTATCCTCATATATAAATCTGTCCTAGTCTCCAGTTATTTGTAATATATGGATTTCTTGAATAGTATTCAAAGAATGCGGTTACAGGGAGGGGGGATTATTAATACTCTTTTAACATTTCTCATTTTCTCTCCTGAAAGGTAGCATCAATTTGCTCTCCCATTAACAGCATAACAGAGGTTACTTTAAGGCATGTTCCCCAAAACTGACTATAAACATTTTTCAGATAAATAATTCACAGTTTTAAAGATCAACATTTATATGTCACTGACTGATGTTTGACAGAGTGTGAATATTTAACAGGTGTTAAATACCAGCCTTTATTTCACCTTTAGAGAAGCATAAACCAATTGGAATAATTATATACTTTTGTCAAAATAAATGAATTATCATCAAGCCACTGTGCTAGTTAATGTTACATGCATAATGACAATAATAAATTTTTAAAACTCTGAATTTGAATTTTTGGTGCTATTTATTGACATCTATGAGGTGTCATATAGAAATGATATTCCTGGACATATTTAGGGGAGTGTGATGGAAACAGAGAAAATATTCACTTCAGAGTTCAAGGTACCTGGCTGTCAATTCTGGGTTTGTGATTTGGTGTACTGTCAGACATTAATCAGAAATATGAAAATCTGAAGGAAATAGACCAATACTTGGAAGCACGCCACCTTCCAAGACTTAACCAGAATCAAGTGGAAATGTTGAACAGACCCATATCAAGTTCAGAAATAGCATCAACTATACAAAACCTCCCTAAAAAGAAAAGCCCGGGACCAGATGGTTTCACGTCAGAATTCTACCAAACCTTTAAAGAGGAATTAGTACCTATATTACTCAACCTGTTCCAAAATGTAGAAAAAGAAGGAAGACTACCCAACACGTTCTATGAAGCAAACATCACCCTGATCCCCAAACCAGGAAAAGACCCAACAAGAAAAGAAAATTATAGACCGATATCACTAATGAATATAGATGCAAAAATATTCAACAAGATCCTAACAAACAGAATCCAACAACACATCAAACAAATTATACATCATGACCAAGTTGGTTTTATCCCAGGGTCTCAAGGCTGGTTCAATATACGTAAATCTATAAATGTAATTCAGCACATAAACAAATTAAAAAACAAAGACCATATGATTCTCTCAATTGATGCAGAAAAAGCTTTTGATAATATCCAGCATCCCTTCATGATCAGAACACTCAAGAAAATTGGTCTAGAAGGGACTTTTCTTAAACTGATAGAGGCTATCTACAGCAAACCCACAGCCAATATCATATTGAATGGAGTTAAATTGGAATCATTTCCACTCAGATCAGGAACCAGACAAGGCTGCCCATTGTCTCCATTGCTTTTCAACATTGTAATGGAAGTTTTAGCCACCGCAATTAGGGAAGAAAAGGCGATCAAGGGTATCCATATAGGGTCAGAAGAGATCAAACTCTCGCTCTTCGCAGATGATATGATTGTGTATCTGGAAAACACTAGGGACTCTACTACAAAACTCCTAGAAGTGATCAAGGAATACAGCAGCGTCTCAGGTTACAAAATCAACATTCATAAATCGGTAGCCTTTATATACACCAACAACAGTCAAGTTGAAAAAGCAGTTAAGGACTCTATCCCATTCACAGTAGTGCCAAAGAAGATGAAATATTTGGGAATTTACCTAACAAAAGACGTGAAAGATCTCTATAAAGAGAACTATGAAACTCTAAGAAAAGAAATAGCTGAAAATGTTAACAAATGGAAAAACATACCATGCTCATGGCTAGGAAGAATCAACATTATCAAAATGTCCATACTACCCAAAGCAATATATAATTTCAACGCACTCCCTATTAAAGCTCCACTGTCATATTTTAAAGATCTTGAAAAAACATTACTTCGTTTTATATGGAATCAGAAAAAACCTCGAATAGCCAAGACATTACTCAGAAATAAAAACAAAACAGGAGGAATCACACTACCAGACCTCAGACTTTACTACAAATCGATAGTGATCAAAACAGCATGGTATTGGCACAAAAACAGAGAAGTAGATATCTGGAACAGAATAGAGAACCAAGAGATGAATCCAGCTACTTACCACTATTTGATTTTTGACAAGCCAATTAAAAACATTCAGTGGGGAAAAGATACCCTATTTAACAAATGGTGCTGGGTGAACTGGCTGGCAACCTGCAGAAGACTGAAATTGGACCCACACCTTTCACCATTAACTAAGATAGACTCTCATTGGATTAAAGATTTAAACTTAAGACATGAAACTATAAAAATACTAGAGGAGAATGCAGGGAAAACCCTTGAAGAAATTGGTCTGGGTGAGTATTTCATGAGGAGAACCCCCCGGGCAATTGAAGCAGCTTCAAAAATACACTACTGGGACTTGATCAAACTAAAAAGCTTCTGCACAGCTAAGAACACAGTAAGCAGAGCAAGCAGACAGCCCTCAGAATGGGAGAAGATATTTGCAGGGTATAACTCTGACAAAGGTTTAATAACCAGAATCCACAGAGAACTCAAACGCATCAGCAAGAAAAAAACAAGGGATCCCATCGCAGGCTGGGCAAGGGATTTGAAGAGAAACTTCTCTGAAGAAGACAGGCGCAAGGCCTTCAGACATATGAAAAAATGCTCATCATCTTTAATCATCAGAGAAATGCAAATCAAAACTACTTTGAGATATCATCTAACTCCAATGAGACTAGCCTATATCACAAAATCTCAAGACCAGAGATGTTGGCGTGGATGCGGAGAAAAGGGAACACTTCTGCACTGCTGGTGGGAATGCAAATTAATACATTCCTTTTGGAAAGATATATGGAGAACACTCAGAGATCTAAAAATAGATCTGCCATTCAATCCTGTAATTCCTCTGCTGGGCATATACCCAGAAGACCAAAAATCACAACATAACAAAGATATTTGTACCAGAATGTTTATTGCAGCCCAATTCATAATAGCTAAGTCATGGAAAAAGCCCAAGTGTCCATCGATCCACGAATGGATTAATAAATTGTGGTATATGTATACCATGGAATACTATGCAGCCTTAAAGAAAGATGGAGACTTTACCTCTTTCATGTTTACATGGATGGAGCTGGAACATATTCTTCTTAGTAAAGTATCCCAAGAATGGAAGAAAAAATACCCAATGTACACAGCCCTACTATGAAACTAATTTGGGACTCTCACATGAAAGCTATAACCCAGCTACAACTTAACAATAGGGGGAAGTGGGAAAGGGGGGGGGTGGGTAGAGGGAGGGGAATCGGTGGGATCACACCTGTGGTGCATATTATAGGGGTATTTGCGAAACTTGGTAAATGTAGAATGTAAATGTTTTGGCACAGTAACCGAGATAACGCCGGAAAGGCTATGTTAACCACTGTGATAAAAATGTGTCAAATGGTTTATGAAGTGAGTGTATGATGCCCCATAATCATATCATTGTATACAGTTATGATTTAATAAAAAAAATTAAAAAAAAAAAAAAAGTTTAAACTTTTTGTATTTCCAAAAGGAAGTATTGAATATTAGAATATCCATCTCATAAGTGTACTTTCATGAACAAATGGGCAACATGTGCAGAAATATCTGGCATGTGTGGCACATAGAAGCTTCTCCAAAAATGTAAGACTTTTGTTTGCATCTTATTCTGGATTTATAGTACTTAACTTCAATAGGGCTTAAACGTTTTTCCCAGTGGAAACAATACATTTTTCATTGTCCCATCAAGTGTCTCATCAGTTAGTCTCCTTAACACAATAAAAAAAAAACGTTTGTTTTTTTTTTGAGACAGAGTGTCACACTGCTAATACGACAGAGTGTTGTGGCATCACAGCTCACAGCAACCTCAAAGTCCTGGGCTCAAGTGATCCTCCTGCCTCAGCCTCCTGAGTAGCTGGGACTATAGGCACTTGCCACAATGTCCAATTAATTTTTCTACTTTTAGTAGAGATGGGGTCTCATTCTTTCTCAGGCCGGTTTTGAATTCCTGAATTCAAGCAATCCTCCCTCCTCAGACAACCATATTGCTAATACTACAGCCATGAGATCCTGCACCCCGCCAGTAAACAAAGCATTTTGAAGACAAGGTACTAACACCTAGAATTTTGTCTAGATCCATTGAACCCATCAAAGCCAGTCCTTTGAACTAAGACTTATTCACCTACCTTATCTTTAACAACATCACACCTTAACAAACTACCCAATAATCAATAATCATCATTCCAGTGGATTTACATTATTATACAATTCTACTTTTAGTAATTTACTGACAATCTAGGACTCTAGCTCTATTTCAGGAAGTGATTCAGTAAGAATAAACCAACCGGTTTTAGTATTTAATTGATTATTGCCATTTTGCTTGGTTCAATATATGACGAAGTGTGGCACTATACTATACCAACTCCATCTGTAATTTCTTTCCTTTTATAGATATTTTGTGGCTCTTTACATCTTAAGATATGGCTATGTACTTTAACTGTAAGTGCCTGTTGAAGAGCATACTACAGAACTGCTATTTGTACCATGATGTCTGTTTTCCTCTTTCAGAGAAACAGAATTTTTAAGAAGGCAGGTGGTGCTCAGAACAAAGAGTCTATTTTATTAAAGATACTCTGAATTGGGGTTATTTTCAAGTTACAACGGAATCTGACCCTAATCTATAAGTCATCTGATGAGTATAACTGTCGAACATACTTTAAATTCATTCTATATTTATCAGTTGTTTACTATGAAACAAAATATACAAATTGGATTTTTTAACCATTTGTTGTAGAAGCTATATGGCTTGTCTCTGAGAATCACCAGCTCTGATATGTAGGCCAAGCAAGACCTTTTAAAATTGCTAAGTAACATTTTCTTCCACCAAAAATTCTTGCAAAGTCTTATTATCATTTACTCCTCATACACTTTTCTAAATAGATAGAATCATCATGTGTCTAACCCAAAGGAAGACACTACATAGGAGAATTTGGCTCATTATTTCTGGCATATTCTATAGTCTTCAGAGAGCTTTGCCACCAACACCTGGTTAACACATAAAATATAAAGGAGATAGGTTATGTTATTGCACAATTTAGTAAAAAGGAAGGCTCAGCGTCTTGCCTGAGGCCACATAGTTAGGTAAAAAATCAGAGATTAAGATTTTAAAATTTCTGATTCTGCACATTTTGCCATCTGCCCCCTATTCTTTAAAAGCAACTATCTTCTACTTTAAGCAGAGTTTAATTTCTATAGAGATTGAAATCATCCCTGAGTGTTAATTTATAAATGTACTTTAGGCCTTTGTATTATCAATGTAGCTCTTCTTTTCTATGGAACCCATATTGCATTCACATGTAGTTTCCAACATTAACTGACACACATAATCCAAAATGAATAATTTTCATTCATGAAAGTTTTATAGATGATTAATAAATATTACAAAATACCTGATGCTGAGACTAATAACCCAAGGTCTCCACTTTCAATATTTACTATTAGAATCTTGTTGTCAAGAGGCATAAATGCTAAGAAAATATATATATTGTTTTTTGAAGTTTTTTTTTTTTTTTGGCAGGGGCCAGGTTTGAACCCACCACCTCCAGTATATGGGGTCAGTGCCCTACTCCTTTGAGCCAAAGGCGCCGCCCAAGAAAATAAATATGTTTTATGTATATGTTTAGTATTCTCAAATAATAACTTCTTACAGCTACAGAAGGTTCATATAATCTTTAAAACCATCCAACTCCACCATTATGTTTGTTCTCCTTTATCTATAAAGCAGCTCTCAGGGTAGCTTACTGTAGTTAATAAAGCAATTTCAAATTGCAAAGACATTTAGTTTATCTATAGTAACACAAGTTATATTGAGAAAAAAATATTAAAATATTCTTTTACCAAATATAGGCTTTAGTTTTAGGCATGACACTCTGAGGGTTAAGTTTTTTATTTAAGCAAGAGATTATTTAAACACAGCCAATGTCTTAAACCCAGAGAGTGTTTTCTGTGACAATAAATACACACTACACTTGTGTTCCTTGAAATTTGATATTTTCTTTATGTGGGAAGAATTAATTCATTTTGGCTCTAAGCTATAAAGGAGTGAATGTCACAGGAGGAAAGGCTCAAATTCTCATAATCCCTAAGAGAAATTATTGTGGAAGATATTAGATAAGATACACTTCTATTCTAAAAGACCAGTGCCACTTAGCAAGAGAGAGTCGTACAGCCTAATGAATTTTGAGGCCCCTTATGCAATTAATGGCTCAAAGTCTTGTCTTCTGTTCTTTTTCTTACTGTTTCTATTAACTTGGTTAGAATTATTTATTTTCTTTGCATTTAAATAGATTTTCAACCAGCAGAGCTTCCATTCTTCAGTACATGCACAAAATCTTCCAATTTTAGAGAATCATTGGAGAACCATAGCTGTCATTTCTATATGGGATTAGAATCTCAGAATTATCAGGGATTATAAGGGAAGAATCAAGATGCATTCCTACGTCTTCATTTTGGAAACCAAGAAACTCTGAAAGAAAATGTTTTAGTTCCTTTTTAGCCCACAAATACATGCCTGTCTTTTATGATAACTACAATATATCTTTTCCTTAGTAAATAATGAATATACCTAATATATGCCTCACGTGTTTGAGAAAAGGCTAGACAATTTTCCCAGACATTTTCAATGTATATTTCTTATATTAAAATGCTTGTTATTTTACCTCTGTGAGGTCAATGAGTACCACAGTCTTATTTTGGTATTACTGATAAGAAGATGGTGGCAGAGGAGCCAGATAACATATCCATTACAGCAGAGGAAATTAACCACAGCTCTGGGATCAGACTCAGAAGCTCTTGGTTCATGTACTGATACTTTCAATATTTATCCAAAATAAAAATATCTCCCAGAGATCTGGCTGTAAATCTCAAAAGTGCCTCTGATTATGACCCCTGAATTATCTCTTCAAACTTAGAAACTGAAAGAGCAACAGCAAAAAACTTCTATTTCTTATTTTTCTTGCAGTTCCTAAAAATGAGAACTAGTCGGCTGTACTTGTAAAAGATAATCTTTTTTTTTCCCCCTTTTTGTATGGGTATAGTCAGTTCCATTCCCCTTTATTAAATACACTATTCTTTGATAACACAGTAGAATGCAGTAGTTTCTACCTGGAACATTCCACTGTCTGAAAAATTCAGTTTCTGAAGCTAAATTTGCCTGTCATGGAACTGAATAAGGATAGAAGTAATTCTCAACCAACCAGAGAAGACGGCAGATGAGGTTAGAGATCGTTTTAGACCAATATTGGGGGGACTTTATCCCCATTTCCACACACATAGAGAAAGGTTTTTTATTGAAGGTTCTTCTCTTTCTTCAAATTTTGGCCTACATAGGACGGACTTTTCTTTATATAGAATGTTTCTTCAAATCTGGGACAATTTTTTTTTACTTTTTTTTTTTTTTTTTTTTTGTAGAGACAGAGTCTCACTTTATGGCCCTCGGTAGAGTGCCATGACATCACAGGACTCACAGCAACCTCTAACTCTTGGGCTTACACGATTCTCTTGCCTCAGCCTCCCGAGTAGCTGGGACTACAGGCGCCCGCCACAACGCCCGGCTATTTTTTGGTTGCAGTTTGGCAGAGGCCGGGTTTGAACCCGCCACCCTTGGTATATGGGGCCGGCGCCCTACTCACTGAGCCACAGGTGCCACCCGGGACAATTTAAACCAAGTTATTTGTAGGAAAGAATAGAAACAGGACCAGGAGAAATTTGCTACATGAAGTGTGCAGCAAGCCAAGATGGGAAGGAAGAAAAATGACAATAATATTCTTCAACCTTGATTATGCCCTCACGTGTAATTTTGGTTTTCAAAGACAAAAAGATGAAGGTGTAAAGAAAGCATTTACAAAAAAAAAAAAAAAATTAAAGGACAAAGTGGGTGAAATGGACCTTGAGGGAAATGCTTCAGCTGGATCTGCAAATGTCAGGAGCAGACATGCCCATGTCAACTCTCATCAATCGCTCAACTACATCAAGTCCTCCAAGTACACTGGAGAATCCTTAAACAGAATTTTAGAGCAGAATTCACCATGTGAATCACAAACGTAGGTCAGCATGACCCTGTCTGAGTCCCTGGATCTGGGTTAGCACAGCTGGTGTGCACGTACTGCTGGTGTGTGTGGTGGGTCTGTGTGATACTCTGTTGTTATATTTTGTTCTCTAAATTGCTGATTTACTCCAAAGATCAAAAAATAGCCCACACATACAGTGCATAGTGTATTTTGGACTCTGGTACCACCATATATTTTACCTCTCTCTCCGTGTTGGTATTAAAATATTTATTTCTGCAATTTTCAGTGTTGCTTGCAGCAACCTTCTCACTATCAGTGGGTAAATACCCCTCCCACCCCGCCTTCAGGGTAGCTTTTTCTAGAGCATTTTTGTTGCAATGAACATTGAAGAAAAACACAAAAGAAGTATTATTCATCAGATATCCATTCTATGCACAGTGCTAGACTCGTTATATAAAATATTCATAATGTTATTTCATAGATTCAGAATAAAAATAAACAGGTCCAACTTAAAATGTATATTTTGAGAGTATGAACCTCATATAAGCCCAAACTCTTCTAGTTGAAAAATAAGAGGAAATTGTACGATAATTTTTATCCTATAATATCAAATGTCACACAGTTATTATTTATTCGTAGCTCAAAAAGTAAGATAGGCATATTTCTTTTATAGTAAAACATTTTTTTACATTACCATTTTTACTGATCTTTTTTATTTTTCATATAGGGAATTAAATGTGTGTTCTGTCTTCTGGCAAGGTGAATAAAAATTAAATATTCATTTAAATAATCTCCATGCTTACGTTCAACAATCCACATCTACAATATTATTAATGTGTTAAATTATTAAACATAAATCACAGGACAAAACTTTCAGCTTGTAAAAGTCACTAAGGTAAGTCATAGAAATCTTGATGTCATTTAATTTCCTCTTATACACGTTGAATTTTTAAAATATGTGTAGAGTTCCTTCACATAAAAATAGCTACACATGATTAGGTAATTATTTCATTACACAAACATGAAACAACAAAGTCTAATACTTTACCACAAAAGAAACCCAGTTTCTAGGAATAATATTAAGTATTTTGCTTTAATTTCTTTTAATCAATTTTCATATCTTCCTTGGAATTTAAGGACTCAGACACAAGGCATTTTCCTTTTGTGAAAATAGCTTGTGCAAACACGTGTCCTTATTTACAAAGAGTATACAAATAGGTTGAACATAAAAAGAATAAAGGTAGTTAAAATAAGGAATCCAAATATGAAGGTCCATTGAAAATAATTCAAGTAACATGATGATCAAGTTAATCTAGACTTTCTAAATACTGATTTTTACTTTATTATAAACCCTAGAGAAATGCATTAGAAGCATATTTCTAATAATTCTAACATTTACAAGGAATTAAAAGATTTATTGAATAATAAAAATGTACCCTAAGACCCATTTGTTAATCTATTCACTCATAGCCAAAGCCTGCACACCAGCAAGTAAGCGTGATCTTTTCTGCAATGTCTAATACAAACTATGGCACTTTAATAAATGATCACATTTGAAAATGTAAATGTACTTCTCACAAGAAAAGATCAAACAGAACTCGTGTTTAATTCATGTTATGAATATACTTTTCAGTTCAAATACTCTTTCAAGATGTTTTCCTGGTAAAATTCATATATCACATATACATAAACATACAGGGAGTGGGTGTGAAAGACTGGTGGAAAAGTTTTACATTTTGCGGATCCTTTAATGAGAGTCAGAGAACGCCATCAGGAAGACTCCGAAGCCTGTGTGAAGTAAGACTCATTTTAATGAAAACTTGTTTCACACACCTCATTTGTAGAATTAGACTGAGCAGCTTAAATTCCTCATCTGTCACTTAGGGTTTAGGTTTATTGAAATGCATCCTTCACCACAAAATGCCCTTTTTCCTTTCTCTCATTTTCACTACTGCTGAGTTTTGTTCTGAAGGCCAAAGTAAAGCTGTACTAACAGTCTGTTTTGTGAAGGAACAATTGTCACGATCCCCAAATGTCTTGTGTGCTCCTATCTGAATGGATTTGGGTAATGACAGGTGTTCTGAAGGAGAATTCCAGCCAGCCAGCATATAATGAATGTTCAAAGTTTTAAAATTAATTTTTTTCACTGAGATGACCAATAAATAGCTCCTCTCTGCCTTGAATATTGCTGATTAATTGGTCTGGAAAAATCAGTAGTAAAGTATATGTGTTTTTGTAAGGTAAATTCACAAGAGGAAACTGAAAGTCAGCCTAACATACAATAGGCCATAAAGTAGGCTCTGGCTGAGAAACAGGACAACAAAACTTTTGTAGATCAAAATGTGAAAAACGCAATTACTTATTTATAGCTTGTTAGGTATATTCCCACAACTCGTTTTGTTTCTCTTTTCCACAACTTCAGGAACATTTTGAAACACTACTACCAAGCCAGGGGTTCATTCACATCTCAGTTGTGTGCTCAAGACCTAAAGTGATTTTTGTTTCTAAGTATCAAGAATCTCCATAGAAATTTCAAAACTATTAAACACTGGTTTTAGATGTCAGGTAAATCTTTGTTGAAATATTCAAAGATGCTGTAATTCATTATTTTTATGAACTAGATTTATTGTGTCATTTTGTTCTTATAAATGACTGAAATTCTCATCACCAAATATGGTATTTTGGTTTCATTAAGTACATTAATATGCATCATGCTTTGTGATGACACTTGCTGTAATTATTTATCTGTTTATAACTTGATATAAAGTATATTTTATATAAATTATTTCCAAAATTTGCCAACTACTACCATCTATTCCTTCATTGTCTTCTACCTCATTTTCTCCCATATTTCATACGTAATGCAGACGATTCTAGACGCTGGAACCCTTGAAATTTTCTTGGCTATATTAATGGCTTGGCTGATTTTGTTTCTACAACATATCTCAAAATATACTTTCTAAATTATCTAACATTAGCATATATAATCACTGGAAAATTCACCTTTTGAAAAAAACAAGGGAAAAATGTGGGAAATTGAGAGGTTCTTATATAAACTATAAAACATCCATTTGTGTTTGACCCTACAGAAAGATCTGAAAACTGTACCCTAACAATTATGAGAGGATATTTGATTATACATAATCTCATAATTGTTAAGGTGTAGTTTTACATAGTGAATGTCATACATGGTGAATGCTTTTCTGAATTAAATACATTTATAACTTATAAAATAAATTTCTCTCAGCTATGGTGGCAATTGTAAGTTATGGTAAAAGCAACTTGCCCAAAGCTAAATGTTAAAATCATGTTTAAAAATTCCTTCAGTGACTGGGTGCCCGTAGCTCAGTGGTTAGGGCACCAGTCACATACACCAGAACCTGGCCCGAACCTGCCAACCTGGTCCGAACCTGCTAAACAATAATGACAACTACAACAACAAAAAACTAGCCAGGCATTGTGGTGGGCACCTGTAGTCCCAGCTACTCGGGAAGCTGAGGCAGGAGAATCATTTAAGCCCAAGAGTTTGAGGTTGCTGTGATGCCACGGCACTCTACCGAGGGCGACATAGTAAGACTCTGTCTCAAAAAAAAAAAAAAAATTCCTTTAGTAAATATGAACATTTTTAGACCAGATAAATAAGAATCTTCCTTTTTTAATACCCATGATTTCCTCTCTAGCCCATACTAATTAATTTGCTATTTTATAAAGCCTAACTTCAGGTCCCATTAGAGACAGTCTTGTTTAAGGGTGCAGCCTGCTTCCAGCCTCCAGCTGTTTGACACAAAGTGTGAAGTTCAATAAAAAACAATTCAAGAAAAAAATCTGTTCCTCTTCTGTCAAGTTTCCACATTATATCTCAATAACCTACTGTCAAGAAAATGTCAAACAATAAATAGACATCTTTGTCAGAGATGAAAATTGTCAAGGGTCCTTTTACTCTCTCTTTAATGTAATAGGCCTTGCATAAACTTCCCTCTGCTTATAACAGAAGAGAATTTGTACTTTCTCCAGAAAGTTTCAAGGAATGATTATTTTCCCAAGAGACAAGTCAGGAAAAGACACTAGCTGTACTTACCTACTTCAGTGTCAGCATTAGATTGAATATGATATTTTATCAAGGTTTTTTTCTAAAGATTATTTCTAGCCATAGAGAAAGAACATTAACACTGCTAACTATAGTGTAGAGATGAGAAAAACTTAGCACCTACAAGTAAAACAGGGTGCTTGAGTTTATTAAATTTACTGCACTTAAAATTCCTGTAAATATCTCATTTTAAATCCTCATGCAGGGTCAATATAAAATGTTCACACATTCAGATGAATTCTACCATTATTTTCCCTCATTACAATTATACTCTTTTTTTTCCCAAAAGAAATGATATAAACTCATATTTCTCAATAAAAATTATTGTAGTGGGAATGCTCCTGTGGTACTATCCTGTATACTTTAAATTGCCTGTGATGCCACATTTTCCAGATTCCCTGGAAATTAAAAATAAGTACATTTTCTGATGTGTATATTGATTTGAGGCCCAGGATAACCATCACTTAGTTCATTTATATTTCTTTCATATCCTGTGATCTTGATTTCAGCATGGATCTCTCCTTTATGGGTTTTCACCCTGTGCCCCAAACTGAAAGGATGCATTTTTAGGTTATAATAAAAAATAGAAGATCAACACTCTTTCTTAGTTGGAGAGGGAAAAATGGGAACGAGATTCTAGCTAAGAGATATTTCTTCCCTTCCTCCCTCCCTTCTTTCCTTTCTAATTTCCCTACCTTTACCCCTCCCTCCTTCTTATAATCCTCCTTTCTCTCCTTCCTTTCTTTTCATTAACATGGAAACATCCTGAGTAAAACCCATGAATCATCATAAACTGAGCAAACTACTCAAAAACTAAAAGAAAAAAGAAAAAAAAAAAACTATCAGCAAGTCAGGAAATACAACATAACCTGTCTCCCGGAAGACTAGTTTTTGACCTTTCCCAATTACCACTCTAGTCCTCTTTATAAAAGATAACTACTGTCTCTAATTGTAATGGTATGAAATACTTACCTACTTTACGTAAAGTGGAATTGTATGGCATGTATTTGCTATGATTTAAATGTTCCTGGTAATTTTTTTGTGTTGGAAATGCGATATCTAAAATTGTATGTTACTTTGAGGTGGGGCCTTTGGGAGGTAATTAGGAGTAGATAAGATCGTCAGGGTGGTGCTTCCACACAGGACTGGGAGCTTTATAAGAGGAGGAGGAGATACCTGAGGTGACACTCATGCGCTTGTCCTCTCACCACGTGACACCCTTGACCTCTGCCATCTAATGATGGAGCAAGAATACCCTTACCAGACAGCAAGCAGATGCCAGCCCTCTGCCCTTGGACTTCCCAGCATCCAGAACTATGAGAATGTTTCCTTGTGTTATAAATTATTCATTCCATGGTATTCTGTTATAGCAACAGAAAAAAAACTGGAAGTGTTCTTTAGAATATGACTTATTTCACTCAAGATTGTATTTTTGAGATTAAGCTATGTTTATGGCATTAAGATGTAGTTGTTCATATTTATTGCTCTTTGATATTTCATTTTATGCACTTGCCAAAATTTATTCATTCTATTGTTGATGTAATTTCTAGTTTGGGGGGTATTTTGAATACTTCCATGTTCTATTTTGTGCAAGTCTTTTGATGTATGATATGTATTTGTATGCTTTTGGGTAAATACTAAGAAATGAGATTCTTGGGCTATATGTTCTCCTTTAGTAAATACTATTAAGCAATATTCCAAAGTGGTTGCACTCATTTGCATGATCACCTGCAGATGAGAATTTTAGTTGTTCCACATCTTTTCTAATCAATAGACTCAGTTTTTATAACTCTAGACATTCTGTGCTATGCATGGATAGTGGTATCTTCTGGTTTTAGTTTTTATTTCCCAGGTGACTAATACTAATGATCCCATTTTTATATGGCCAATAAAAGACATATAAAATTAATAATAGCTAAGTATATTAACTTTCTAATTGGTTTCTCTCTTTTTTATTTGTAAAAGATTTTTATGTATTTGTTGGGGTCCTGCTTGAGGGCCAGGGTCCGCTAAGACCTGTGGAACTGGCACAACTGACTGAAGAAATATAAAGTTAGGAACAATGATAAAGAAAGAAACATGAGACACAGAATAGAATTTTCCATGGTCGGAACTCAGGGGACCACTGCCCATTTGTGGGCTCTGGCAAGTGGCCCCAAGTCTCTGTTCCACTCAGCTTTTATTTAAATCTCTTTGCCCAGGTGGTAAGCTGAGGGAGGGAACAAAGACACCAGCAGTTTCTCTGAGTGAGCATATCAGCTCCTAGTATTATTATTATGAAGGATTTGAGCAGTTTTGAGGAATCTGAAACTCCAGACAGGGGAAGCCTTCTGTCTGGAGTCACACACACAGATTCCTAGGGAGGTGTTAAACCCCACAAGTTCACTGTGAAGTAAAATGCCACTGGCATAAATCTCCTCTGAGGAATCTGTGGGAGAGAGGCATTTTCCTGTCATCACCGCCACAGAGGATTTTCCTCTGTGATAAGGGATGTAAGCTTCCCTGCCCACTCCTGTCCATATCTCAGGGCTGGAACTGTTCCCTTAGTCTCTGCCCCAGTCAAATGCAAATCTCCACAACGGGTATCTGCTTTGTCTATTTAATGGGCAGGAAACAACCTAGAAGAGGTATCTTTTTCTAGGTCTTGCCACAGTCTCTTCTATGATCATTATTTTCTGCAGATTGTTCACAGACTCAGCAGGGGTCTTTGTGTAAGTTGTATCCCCAATAGGCCAGAGTTTCAGGAAAGGCCAGAAACTTGTTCAGATAAGAAATTGAGCAATGGCTAGCTTAAAGGTAAATTAGGTCACTTTTCTTTGTTCTGACTCCTTCAGCTATTATTTTTTAATTGTTCCTTTTTCTGAGGGTGCCCTCTCCTGCCAAGAATGAGGTCTTTAGTCCCCATTCTGTCTGCCCTTTTAAATATAAATCTTACATTGCTAATACCTTCATCTACTTGCTTATGTTTCTATGCTATGGTGTCATTTTTTAAACAAATATTAGTTTTTATTTTAATGTATTTCAACATATTCTAAGTTTCCTTTTGGATGAGTGTTATGTTCTGTTTAAGGAATAATTCAGTACTTGAAGATCATAGATTTTTTTTCCTACTATATTTTCTTTTAAAATATTTGTATCATTTTATCTTTCATGCTATATGTATAACATACCCATAATTGATTTTTCTATAGAAAATAAAGCAATGGGTCATTTTGTGCTTTTCTCTTATGCGTAACCAATATATGTAGCAACTTTATTGAAAATTTTAGATCGTAAATAAACATTTTATTATAATAAAATGTCCGTCTTTACTTCTACTAACACCTTTTGTATTAAAGTTCTGCTTGACTTACATGAATATAGCGTTTGTTATTTTATGGCATATCTTTCCAATCATTTTTGATCATGATGTACTATTTTATTTGACATATTCATATGATAAATGAATTCAGATATTTCTAATCATTTGTTCCTTCCTTTTATTTTTAATTTTTTCTGTTTATTAAATAACAGTTTCTTGGTTTATGTTATAACTCTTTATTTTTACCTATTCTGTAGACTATCTTTATGGTTTATGCCCATTATTCATTAAATTATATAGCATATTGAATATGGTTGAGTTTAGTTTCCTCCCCTTGAATCTCAGCGGACATAAAACAGGCACAAATGGAGCTGTACTAGTTCAAGAATTGCTTTCAAAGGGTTGACGATGTTTATTTCCCTCCTGTCTTAGTCTTAGAAGGATTTCTCTCAGAAACCCATCACCATATTCTAGGAAATCCATGACACATGTAGATATCATACGTGTGTCTTTTGGTCAAAAGATTGAGCTGAGCTAACAAGCAGCAGCCAGCATCACTGTCACCTGTGTGTCACTACAACATAGTTGAGTTCCCAGATTAATGAAGCAGGGCAGAGATGAGAAACAGAACAACCAACTCAGCTAAGAACACTTAACCCACAGAATCATGAGAAAGAATGAAGCTATGAGTTTTTAAACTACTGAACTTATAGCCTAAACTCTATATGCCAACAAAATCCAAATTTATATCTCTACCATAAAATCTTTTTCTGGCTTTCAAGCCAGTATTTAGCTCCCATCTTGATGATATTATGTACATTTGTCAAAGATTCCTTAAACTCAGTATGTGCAATGTTTTTCAATGACTTTTATCTTCCCAAACCCTGTGTTTCTTCTCTGTTAGCTTCATCTATTAACATCAGATGATACCAGAATGCATGCAATTGTATAATAGAGAAACCTAAATGGTGTCATAAATTGAAATAACTAGTACTTTACACCGCACTTTTTCTCATGTCCAAAATTCAGCCTATCATCAAAAATGTCAGTGTTTCTTCTCCTTAATTTCTCTTAATCTGTGTTCCCCATCTCATCTGCCACTATACCTATTCCAGGCTAAAATTGTTTAATTTCTGATCTACTAAAATAGTTAACTGGAATAATTATATCTACCTATCCATCCTGCATATAGAAGCTAGAGTCATCTTTGTTAGTTATAAAATTTAATCCTGTTATTACCCTCCTTCAAATGTTTTGAAGCTATCATTGCTTCAAAGATAAAGTCCAAAATCTTTATCATGGCCTGCAAAGACCTGTGATCTGTTTCCCTCCAGGTTCTCTTTGTTTATGTTCTTTATGCAAAATATACTTATTAATATACAGAAGTCTTCATCATCTTGGTTTATCCATCCACATAAAAGCAATGAATGCCCATAATATTCTACAATTTTCACATAAATTTTCTCATTTAATCTCTATAAAAAGTGTTAAAAATAATTACCATTCTTTAACTTTCACCTACAGGAAAAGTGAAATTTAAAGAAAGTAACTTTCTCAAGGTCAAAGTCAAACAACTTTGAAGTGACAAAGGCGTAAATAATATTTTCAAATTTTTCCAAAAATCTATTCTAATTTTCTTCTATCAATCTTTGTAGATGTAGTTTATGTTACAAAGGAGGAGGCAAAAATATTGAAAAAATATCAACATTTTTTATAGTGCTGGGGTTCCCCACAGGAATAGCTTCTTTACACACAAAAAGGCACATTCCTTAAACATTTCAAGCAGAGATTGTACAGCTGGTGAATCCAGACTTGTAATGAAATTTTGTCGTGCTATATCCATACACCTTACAATGATTTCCTCCCAGAAGGCACTCAGAATTTTTTATAATATCATTGTCACTATCCTACTGTGCACATTTGCCAGGGCACAAGTCCATTAGGTCATCAAGCAAAATCCACTTTCTCTACTTCTAGTAGGCCATTTTATATCAAACTATTGCGTAATAACAGAATTTTAGCTACCCACATAGCCACCCAGTGGGGAATATATTTTCCAACCTCCTTTGATCACTTCACTGAATTCTCACTCATGGGCAGTGTGAGCTGCATATATGCAACTTTCACATTATTATAATAACACTTGCCCTGGATTTATTTTCCCTTATTCCCATGAATCAGCATATGCATATTACAACCATCTAGATTTAACCATGTAGAGAAAATCAACACCTCAGGAGATTAAAAAGATAGAAAATTAGCGTAGGCTACAAAATGACAGGGTTTTATAACACTTCTTGGCAAACTTGAATACATAACATAGTAAAGAGAAACTTGAATACATAACATAGTAAAGAGAAACATAGAAAAAGAGAAACTTCTTTCTCATTTACTTTGTTGAAGCAGCTTAGCTATTCTTAGGATTGTCCAAAAAACAATTTCTGGGCTATCTGACTCTTTCTCAAGGAATTGCTATCATATTTAATGCATTAGTTACCAAATTGTTTTGTTTAAATCTTACCTCCGTAACCATAATTTTAAAAACATATTCTTCATATAGTGGTACTCAATATATATTTTGTAATTTATTGGTTTTCAGACTTATAAAATTCATTCAGAAGGGAGTTTAACTATCATCTAGTCAAAGTCTCTAAGGAGTCATGGTCTGAATAAATTTTTGAACATTAAACTGCTAGTTAACAGTGTGACACTTTGGCTGGGCCTTCTCTCCTTCTCTCTGATGTCCAGAGGACAAGCTGTTTTTTATTCCCCCATTTCTTTGATTTATGGTGATTAATGCATCATTTAAAAGTATATATCTAAGTAGCAAAATTCAGTGACAGGTTTAAGATGTGCAATTCCAGTAAAATTCATAGTATGTAGGAGTTCTCTTGTTTTAGAAATTTTAAGGTAGATCTATTAATATTTGTGAACAAAATAACCAAATAATTATACTGACTTTCCAAAGCAATTCTTTTTTTTTTTTTTTTTGAGACACAATCTCATTTTGTCACCCTGGATAGAATGCCATGGCATCATAGTTCACAACAACCCCAAACTCTTGGGCTCAAGTGACACTTAGCCTTCCACATAGCTGGGACTACAGGTGCCAGCCACAACAACCTGCTTTTTTTTTAGAGACTAGGTCTCACTCTTGCTCAGGCTGGTCTCCAACTCCTGATTTCAACCAAAGCAATTCTTAATCAATTGAATATTGGGTATACATATCAAAACATAACCATTTATATCAGCAGCAGTACAATAGAAATATAATAAGAGACACTGACATTATTTAAGTGTTCCTATATTAAAAAGAAACTGGTAAAAATAATTTTAATAACATTTCAGTTAACCTGATATAATAAAAAATTACCATTTAAGCATGTATTCAATGTAAAAAATTATTAAGTAGACATTTTAGGGGTTTTCTTCTACACAGTGTTTAAAATAAGGTATATATTTTGTAATTACAGTAAATTTCTCAAACTGGAAAGTTGGACACTAAAGTTTCATCAGAAATATTTAATATATGTTTAAATTTTGTAGTACACACGAAAAATAACACTTGTGCAAATGATTGTTTTAGTGAAAAATTAGTTTAAATTAATTAAAATTAAATGAAAATCCACTTCTATAGTCTCACTGTCCTCATTACAGTTATCAATAGAGACACATGGCTTGAGATGCCATGCTAGGTAGCACACAATTTTCCGTTGATCAACATCATAGATCTGATACTATTCGTAACTTACTAATTAAGAAATTATCCATATTTAAAAAAACATATTGTACCATTCTGCAGGCTGTGTATTTACGCTGGGATGCTTTCCTTTGTTGGTCCAAAGCTTTTTAATTTAATCAAGTACCATTTGTTTATTTTTGTTGATGCTGTAATTGCCTTTGGGTCGTTAGTCCCAAATCTCTTCACTAGGCTGATGCCTAGAAGATCTTTTCCTACATTTTTTTCTAGAATATATATGGTGTCATGCCCTACATGTAAGTTTTTATATCCATCTTGAATTAATCTTTGTAAGTGGTGAGAGACAGGGGTGCTGTTCCATTCTTCTATGTGTGGCTATCTAATTTTCCCAGCATTGTTTATTGAACATGGCTTCTTTTCCCCAGTTGTCTGCTTTGTTAAAGATCTGTTGGTTGTAGGTAAATGATTACAAATTTGGGTTCTTTATTGTGTTCCAATAGTCTATGGCTCTATTTTTTGTACCAATATCATGCTACAGCTTTGGTTACTACAGCTTTGTAGTATAGTTTAAAGTCTTGTAATGTGAGGCCTCTAGATTTATTCTTTTTGCTTAAGATTGCTTTGGCTGTTCGGGCTCTTTTTTATTTCCAAATGAAGCACATAAATTCCAAGATTTCTGTGAAATGTGATGTTGGAATTTTGTGGGGATTGCATTGAATCTGTAAATCACTTTGGGCAGTATGGACATTTTAATAATGCTGATTCTATCAGATGATAAGCATGATATATTTTTCCATTTGTTTGGGTCACTTGTGATTTCTTTTAGAAATGTTTTAAATAAAGTCTATTAAGTAGAAGAAAAATAATACCACAGGGAATTCAGGATTGCCAAACCCTAGGATGGTAACTATGAAGGTAATGATAAAAGATTCTTTTTTCTTAGTGTTTATAATCTCTTTAAAAGGATTATTGATTGTCCAAAACAGAAATAATTGCAATGTAGTGTGGATTTTGTAAACATATGCTAAATTGAAATTTTGGGCAGTGATAACATAAAGACTGGAAGGGGAGAAGTGAAAATACAGTCAGCCCTCCATAGCCACAGATTCTACACACATGAACTCAACTAAAAGTGCATGGAAATATTCAAAACAAAAATAACGTTACAATAATAAAAATACAGATTAAAAAATACAGTATGACTATTTAAATTCAATTAATTACATTCTATTAGGTGTTTGAAATAATCTAGAGAAAACGTACAATATACAGGAGGATGTACATAGGTTACAGGCAAATAGTATGCCATTTTGTATAAGGGACTTGAACATCGGCATATTTGGATATCCACAGAAGGTCCTAGAACCAAACAAAGCCCCATAAATATTGAGTGACAACTTTATACCACTACAAGCTTCATATTGAGTACATTAAATTTAATAAGATCATTTGAAATTGGACCGTAATAAGATGTATGCTATAAACCCTAAGGAAAATATTAAAATATCACAACTTATATGCCAACACAGGAGATAAACTGGAATCATAAAATTCTCAATACATCTTAAAAAGGCAGACTAGGTGGGGAAAAGCAGCCATACTAATGAGGCAACTAGAAAACACGAGATAATATGGTATATTTAAATTCACCTATATCCATATTATATTAAAAATAAGTAAACACTAATTAAAGACAGACGTTTTAAGATGGATTAAGAAAACAAACCCCTTTTTTAAAAGAAAACACATTTTAAATAAAATGAACTATACTTTCCAAATTTTCCTTCATGATAAAGAAAATATTACTTAGCGCTTACATAGCATTTATCCTATGCCAACTCCTATATGTATCTAACTCAATAATGTGTATAGTAACCCTGTTAGGAAGATACTGTTATGATAGACTTTCCCTCCACATACACACATGGTCCTTTATTTTTATAGATGAGGATTAGAAGCTATAGAATCACTAAATTCTTAGGCTACATGGGATTGGCCCAGTATGGTTAGCAAGTAGGGCTGTTTTAGGGGGAGTGGGGGTACAGGTGATGTAACAACATAAACAAAGGGAGTGTGGCGTGGATTGATAGAGGAAGCTATTTTAGCCTTTGCTATAAATTGGAATAATTGAAGAATGGATCAGAATTCACAACAGAAAATCTAGGAAACTTTCACTGTGAAATTCAGAGTGATTCTTCCCCTCCTCCTGGTATCTTGTAGGTATCTATAATATATCAAGCAAGAATTCCAGCATCAAAGGGCTGTTTCTTTGACTGTACATCAGACACTGATATAGCCATGCAGGGAACCTGCTAATTTGTGTTACACAGATACACTATGAAAAATATATTATTTTGATCACTTTGTTGTCCAAAATAGTGCTATGTAAAATGCGGTCCGCAGCCTCGTGTCAATTTCTCTAACCAATTCACAATGATAAATTAAAAAAAAAAAAAATTGAAAGTAATTTATTTACAGTGCTTTGCAAAGCATCAATCTTCCAACAGATTGGAAAAACAAAATAAGCTAACACAGAAAACAAAATCTTAATTCTTCCCAACAAAGAGTTCGAGAAACCCTGGCCTCAAACCCTACTTTATTAGGTCTTTTATTTCATGCTTTTATTTTGTGGCAGCGCAGCAGAATACTGGAGATTTTTGCTTTCAAACATTGAAGAAATATTTCTACAGAGATATTATAGCCAAATGTCTGGACTCTTTTCTCATTACTTCTAAATGCTTTAGAATAAGCATTTTAGAATCAGCCAGTCTTGAATTTCCATCTCGTTTCCACTACATGTTATTAGATAATGATGTGTCTTGGTTCAAATAAAATCCACCATAAAACTGCAAATAGATTTATAGAAATTAAGTTTAAAATATATGTAAAAGGTTATTAAAACTTATATTGTATATTGCTGTATGAATATAGTCTGTGTGGTCCTGTTCCGACGTGTCTCAGGCTCTCCCAGGGAACTTTGTCACTGCTGTGTCGCCTTTCTTTCTGACTCCTCCAAATTCCCCTCCGATCCCTGGCGCTTACATTGAGCTAACAAAATAATAACAGATAATCTTCCATCTCAAGAACCTTAGTTTAATCACATCTTTAAAAATCCCCCTTTTTTGCCATAAAAAAAAGTTTCTGGAGAGTAGTATGTGATGTCTTTGGGGGGCATTATTCAGTCTACCACGCTGTGGTTTCCTAACTGACATCAAGTGATCTATGGGCACAATTAGGACTACAGCTCAGCTGGAAATTGCAAAATTAGAGAGTGAGAAGAGGACTTTGCATGTTTAAGTGTTCTGAGCCCTAGGGAGCCAAGTGCTTGAGATATCCCAGAACCTGAACAAAGACCAGTATGACTAAAGTATGTGTGAGAACCTAAATTCACATTACTATTTCACTTTAAACCCTGAATAAGGTACTTAACTTCTCTAAGTAAGATTCTTCTTCCTTATACCTGTGACATTAATATTTCATCCACCTTTGGAAGGTTAAAAAATCTATCTGAAGTGAAAGTCTAGCCGTCATCCTTAGGTAAAGACTTATGATTATAGGGTCAGTAGAGAGTAGCTTTAGCTGCAACCTCGGGGCCTTTTTGCATTTGTTAGTAACCGATGCTAAAACCTGAAATATTCGGTTAGCAAAAGAAATTCCCCGCTACTGGTACTCCCAGCTCCATGTGCTTCATCTTCTCTTCCTCATTGAAGACTTTTGTCAATCAAGGAATTTCAATCTGTTATTTCAGTCCTTTGAGGTAGTGCAATCAAGCACAAGCCATGTGATCTGAATATGTTTTATGTACCAACTTGATGCCAATTGCTATAACTAGGTATATATTATGTATGTAAATAAAAGAATGAATTATTTTATATTAGTACTTTTTAATATCTACTTATCAAATACAAGTGGCTAATTAAAACAACTCTTACTAGTTTCTAAAAGTGTGAGATAAAGGATATTTATATATGTACGTGTGGCACCAAATTATATGCCTGTCTTTCTAAAATCTACCTTCATTTATTTTCCAACTGATAAAACAGCCTGAGCTGACGACTTTGCCAACTCACTCACTGGCTGTCAGCTGCAGAGTTTTCAGCAATATTTCACCCACAACCTACACGTTTTATTGTCAGGTAGCGTGATAAGGATATTTTATTTTTAAATGCTGAACAGGTTAAACAACAACAAAGAATTTTTTTTCAATTTCACATCATTTGGGATGGCTGAGCAGAATCAATTTTGTTTGTTTTGTTGTTCGTTGTTTCCTGATACTTCACTAGAGTTTTCTCTCTAGGGTTTCCACCTAAGTGGTATTATGACTGCAGTCCGTTCTGTCTTACAGCATGAGGGCGATTAGTCATCTAGTAAAGGCCCAACACATATTAGGAACTCAAATAATGTTAGCATTAAAGAATAAAAATATAAATGTATATGTGGAGGCAAAGAAGAAAATAACATTTTATATTTAAAAAAAATCATCTGTCCCAATAGTTTTTAGGGTCCACAAAATATTACATATGGGAACTAGTAATTTGCATAATCACTCTTTCAGTCAATGGGCTGAAAAAGACGAAGGGCAGGAAGAATTTGGAGTTATTACAGCAGTACATTGAAAAAGATGCTGTGATTGCCAGCAAAGACACCAGGCCTCTTGCACATTCAGGGCACATGACCGGATGGCACCTCTCTGTTCCTTGATTTCATATACTCCATATAACTTGCTTGGCTCAATGAAATAGGAACAAAAGTCAAGTTTGTTATTTGTAGATAGTCTTAAGAGACAACAGACAATTCAAAAAAATTAATTTTCTCTGCTACAGTAACTGGAAAAAATTCAAAATGTTGTGGGCATTATTAAACTTTGTCTCTAAATTACCTACATGAGCAGAAACCACCTGCTAATCCAGAAAGGAGATGCAGAAATGGCAGAAAACAATCCTTTGGGGTGTTAGCTACTGAGATTTAATGCTACTGCAGCAAAATCTACCCCAACGATCCTCTGTAGTTTTATGCGAGTTATATTTTAAATATCACTAAGTAATTTTAATTTATTTAAATATGTTTTTAAATGACTTCAAAAATCTCTTCTATCGTATTTGTGCTTTATTCCTGTTTTAAACTCAGAGTTTAATATCTGTAAAAAAACAAGCATAAAATAGCGATTTTGTGACTACCTAAATGAGAGAAAAGTGGGGGTAAAGTACCTGACGCAGCATTCAATCAACACATCATAACTTCCCCTTTTATCCTCCCATAAAGAGAAGAACAGGTTTGGTGCCAAAGACAGAAATGAAAGAAATATAATAAGCATTGTACCTTAGAATTACTGACAAAATATATTGGTCATTTTACCAATTTTAAGTATATAAGCTCTTTTTCTTTGCAGACAGGAAAAATCTAATAACTACCATTTTTCAGAATTTGGACATAATAAAGTCATTTCCTCATATAATATTAACTAATAGTTCACATACTAATAGTTAATTAAATAATAATTTTCCTCACACTTAAATAATATAAACATCTTTTGTGTAACACCTATCTCATTGGTCACTTTTTGAAAGGTGGAGAGGATTTAACATTCTACCTTTCCACTTAGTAAAAACTGAAGGAGAGGAAAAGGAAACTAACCAGTCCCCTTATCCTGCTCTGCCTCGTCTTTATTTTAGCAGCTTATGATTTCCATTTCCCTCCCTCAACTCCACCACAAAAACCCCAAGTAACAATACACAATTTACATACTACGTTCTGAAACAAAATAACTTAAGAATTTGGAGAAATAACGGCAGAAATATTTGGAATGAGGCCAGGGAAGTTATTTCTATGTCAACGAGAAATTAAAACAAAGTTGTGCTATTAGACATGGGACAGCTGGAATGGTGGAATAGTTAAACAAATTAATACGTCCAAACCATGGAATGTTACTCAACAGAAAAAAAGAGAGAATAAATTATTGATGCAGGCAACAATTTGGATGTACCTACAGGGAATTATGAAAAATGAAAAAAGCCATCCTCAAAAGGCTACAGATGATGTGCTACAATTAAATAAAATTTTTAAAAAGTGAGAGCATTTTTAGAAATGGACAAAATAATGATGATAGAATTTCACAGTGGGGGTGGGGTGGGAAAGAGGGAGTATGATTTTAAAAGGGCAACAGAGGAGATATTTGTGGTAACTGTTTTTTCTCTTGACTATAATGGCAGACACTCAAATGCAGGAGGTCAAACTGTATAGAGCTGAAGAGACACGCACACATTCAAATAAAACTGGGAAATCTGAATAAGATGGGTGAATTCTATCCAGGTTGACATCCTGGTTTGCAAGATGTTACCCTTGCGATAAAGATCATGCGAGACCTCTCTGTATTATTTTTTAATAACATAAAATAATTTTAAGAAACTATTTCAAAATATTAACCTAAAATAATCTTAATGAAAAAATAAGACAACGAAATTTCTAATAAACTGTGTTGTAGACACATTTGAACTAGATTCCCTGTTTGGATACTATTTGCTACCTAATTATCTATGGCTAGCATCTCTTTAATAATTGTTGGATTGGAAAATTTCTAAGGTATTTTATTTGCTGTGGACTGAATTATGGTGTATTCTCTCTCTCTCTCTCTCTCTCTCTCTCTCTCTCACACACACACACACACACACACACACACACACACACACAGTCCTAACTCTTGCTGCCTGTGAATGTGACCCTATTTGGAAGTAGGATCTTTGCAGATATAATTAATATGAGGTTATGGTAGATTAGTGTGACCCTCAATCCAGTGATTGGTGTCCTCATAAGAACAGGTAAATTTGGACATAGTGACACAGACATACAGAGGAGGACATTCACTTGATGAAGGGACAGACACAGAGTGATATGCTTATAAGCCGAAGGATACCAGGGATTGCCGGCAACGCAAACACCCAAAGCAAGAAAGAAGAGAGAAAAATTCTTCTCTAGAGCCTTCAGAGAGAGCATGGTCCCGACAATTCCTTGATTTTTGAACTTTTAATCTCTAAAGTCATAAGCAAACACATTTTGTTTTTCTTTAAAGCCACCAAGTTTGTGGTGCTTTTGTGGTGGCAGCCCTGGGAAATACTAAAATAGTATTCTCTTGAGTACAACGTGAACCGAATCTTTTAGGCCAATGAGAAAAGCAAATTCCACCATAATAAGCAATCAGTTTGGAATTTCTCAGTTATTTTCTATTTATAATGTGAAAGTTTTGATGTTTCTGAATTATAATCTAGAAAAATGTTCTTAACAACACCAAGCACTATTTGATAGAGAAGGTAGAAAACTATATTTTTATCTTCTCTTCTTTTAATCAGTGTTATGTATTTTTGGTTTTCTTGTTCTTTCCTTATTGAGCCTTCTATGTACATGTAAAACACTAATTTGTATCACCTATTATTTGCAGAATATGTTTTTATCCTGATTTATAGAGATTTGTTTAATTCAAAGCTTAAAAATAATTTATTTGTATTTTTCTGAAAACAAATACTGTGAACTATAAATTCAAGTAAATTATGCTGTGGAAATACTTCATTTTGTACTGAATTCTGCCTAAGCAGCTGCTGGTATTATTCAATATTAAAACATTCTAAAATGCTCCATCACCAAAACCTCTTGAATACAAAAATACTATTAGAAATCAGCTTTGGGTATACAAGGAAAATATCTTTAAAAGGCCATTAACATGAAAGGAAAGACTCACTTGGATAATAAAAGAAATATAAATGTGTTTTCCATAGAAAGAATTTACCAGAAATTCTCCCAAGTTATACATGGTGGCTATAAAGTTCATGTGCAATTTAAGATAATGTGTGGTTTAAAAACTGTACACGAACTTTATGGACAGCCTGTATATTTTACCCACTTCACTGCTACCATCAACACATCATCATGAGAAGTTTGCTTAACAGAATATCCTAAATTGAAATATCCCTCTTTCAAGTCAGTATTGCACACATTGTAATAGCTTCAGAATAATCATGGCTTTTATCAAACTATCCTGAAACATTCCACTATTATATAATAATAACGATGCAGGCATTGGAAAATTTGTTGTAAAGTGCTGGATGGATATTTTTGTTTTCTACACAATACATCCTAGTGTAACAAAATGTGGGCAAAATCTTATTTGGGACTAATACAGCAATCTGCCTTTTAAACCAGATTTCCCAAATCAATCTCTCTCTCTCTCTCTCTCACACACACACACACACACACACACACACACCCCACACAGACCTGGGATTTCTACTGACAAAGGTTCAAGTTTTGTCTCCACATTTATTAACCAAGTTTTGACAGTTTATTTAATATCTCTGTGTCTTAGTGCTCTTGTATATGAAATGATACAATAATGAAATCTAAATTACAGGGTTATTAGAATTAAATAAAGTCTAGCACAGATAAAGAGTTTATCAGAGTGCCTGAACAACAAACAGATAAGTATACATACAGGGTAGCAAGAGGAATTTGGGGGACTTCTGCCCTGGTTCCCGTGGAGCCATGAACTCACAATTCACACATAATCAGCTGCTTCCTGCCAACACGTATGCTCAGGACCATCTGTACAAAGAGGCAGGTTTTGAGCTTGTGAATTGAGTTTGTGAATCCATAGCGCAGCCAATCACCCTGAAATACAGGGTTACCATCTCAAGAGTTAGACTTTGCTTGGCTTTTACCAAATTAAGTCTATCACTGCCTCACTTCCTCTCACAGAAAGGCTTCGTGTCCAGAATGCTGTTGAAATACTAAGGTACTGATGGTGGTAAGAATGGCTCAGATGAGAGGCTGGCAAACTCTTTCTGTGAAGGGCCAGACAGTAAAGACTTTAGACCTTGTAGGACATACAATCTCTGTCACTTTTCAGTTGTGCCCTTGAAGGGAGGAAACCATCATAGGCAAACCAATACAAAAATAAGGAAAACTTTCTTCATGGATACCGAAATTTGAACTTTATATAATTTTCACAAAACACAGTATTACTCTTCTCTTCATAATTTTCAACCATTTAAAAAGTGAAAACAATTCTCAGCTCACAGACCATACAAAAACATGACATATTGGTCCCACAGAGTTTGGTGTGCTCTGGTTCAGGAACAGAGAGGCTCTAACTGTCCGGGGGGAAGAGGGGTTCCAAGGCCAGCATAGAAGAACAGAAAATATTTCTCTTCTTTTTTATGAAGGGGTAGAAAATAGATGAAAATGAACAAGAACAGACCACTAGGTGGGAAAGTGAGGATTCAGAATATGTAGAGTGACAAAATTAGGCCGAGGTGGGACCACATTTGTGAGCAACATAAGTGACATTCAGAGGTCAATGTACACGGAAGGTGAAACCGGAGTCTCATCTCAAGTCTACAAGAGACCGACAATGACTGTGGAAGAGACATAAATCTCTTTATACCCCTCTTGCTCCCTGAGACAATGGAGTTATTTAAGAGTCTCTTGAAATCAGATTCTAATCAAGGGAAAAGATTGGGAATCTTTAGACAGGAGAGGATGGGAATCATTAGACAGGAGAGGACAGAATGAAGAAGAGGAAAGAAAGTTCAGAGTTCTAGGAGTTTCACAGAACCTGAGTCAGTGCTCAGGTTTTTATTCCCATCCCTCTAGTAAGAATCACCGATCTCACCAACTTCTCATCCATCAGTTCCCCAATGGGCAATAAAACTCATCCGCACGTGGAGTTTGCATCTTGCTGCTCTTTTAAACCAGTGATATCTACCAACTGAACCCTGCAAATTGAAGGCAGAGAGGTAGGTACACAGCTGGAAAATGAAAGACATTCCCATGGTTTCCACAAGGAAACCAGACAGAGGAATTTGAGTTTTTCTGCTAAGCCACAACAGGGGTGAATCATGTTCCTCTATTTATAATCTCTATTGAACCTTTGAGACCTGAATGGGACCTTCAGAGTTCCCAGTGGGTCCTTTGCCAAGACACTTTAGCTAAGAAGCTTTAGGTTCAGTAAGAAGTCATCACTAAGAACAATTTGAAAACATCACACTATTCTCCCTTGGTTTTCTAGGCCACCATTCCACCTGGTGTTTCTGGGATGACTTGGAATTGATCCCAGATTCCTAAATCTTACTAATCTTTGTCATTCATATCAAGCACCAACTCCCATTAATTCTACTCCCATAATCTCCCAATTCTCTTCCTTCAGTTCAGCCCCATCTCCGCAGCAGCATGTTGGATCTTTATTTCTCTCTTCTTTTTGCAGTGGACTTTTAACTGGTTTCTTTAAGTCCACTTCTATCAGTTTCACTTTTGCTTCCCCAATTACATTATGAATACTGTTGTCAGGGATATTTCTAAACTATAAATCTGATTATAGTAGATGCCTGTTAAAAATCATTCAATGATTGCTCATGGCCTCATAGCCTATGGATAATGTATAAATGCTTTAGCAACGATATTCAAGATCCCTTATTCTACTAACTTCTCTAGGATGTTCTCCCAAAATGCTCGGTATAATCATTCTAATTATAAATCAGATATCTGTGTTTATGTAGTTTTCCAATAATGGTATTTTTTTCTCTTTACTTCTCTTTATTTTATTATTCTTTTTCCCAAAGTTTATTCTCCTTAACACGTATACATGTATCCCGATACGGTATTAGTTATTTCTTAAGTAAATATTCCCCGTAGTCAAGGAATGTGAAATAAGACACTTCATTATTTTAAAATTGCTCAGAATCTAAAATATACAGCACACTGTCAATCTGTAGGAGAATTCAACAATATTTAATACAGTCTTTTCAATCATGGAACCTTCAAAAGTACCAACCTTATCCTACTTCCTCCGCTTTACCTATCTTTTTTTTGTTTGTTTTTATGTTGCAGTTTTTGGCTAGGGCCTGGTTTGAACCCACCACCTCCGGCATATGGGGCCGGCACCTTACTCCTTGAGTCACAGGCACCACCCTTTACCTATCTTTTTTTTTTATTCCAAATCCCAACAAGCCCTTTTCCAATTTTGTTTTTCTCAAAATACTGTGATAAAATGTTTCTATCTCCAAAATTTATGTTATATACTCTTGACTGGCCATCTGCATGTGGAGAAACTTGTCTGTGAGAAGATAGCAAAACTGTCTTGGGTTAAGCTCAGGATAATCTTTCTGAGTCACCACAGTTTGTTTATACTGTTGCTCTTCATGGTGCATAGTTAATGTAACTTTACTAGAATTAAAGTGTTTCAAAGTTCTGATTTTAATATTTCTCATCCAGTAATATCTGGGGCATTGCATTTTTCTGGGGAGAGAAGCTAATCATAAATGCTTTGAAATAAGATGCTTACTAAAATCAAGAAAATTAAAATTTCCTCCCTTTTTCTGAAGATCCAGGTTACAAAAAGAAATGTCCAGTAATGGAGAAGCTCCATCTATCTATCTATCTGTCTATCCATCCATCCATCCAATGAAAGAGAGGGAGAGAGAGAGAGAGAGAGAGAGAGAGAGAGAGAGCGCGCTGTCAATTCAAATTTTTAAGGAATACTTAAGCAAGTCAGAGGGATAATTATCTGAACGGAAAGACTTGAATCATTTTTCCACTTCAATCATTGTGTTAATTTTGAGTAAGTATGGGTTCAGTTTAGAAATATTGAATGTTCATGGGAAAATACCAAGAAGTCTTTGTGAAATATTGAATACAAATAACTCACTTGGAGAGACCAGGTGGGTCATCAGATTACAATTATTTTCCCCATACCCATGTGGCTTACTTATTTTAGTTTGCAACCATCCATATTTTTATATGCCTTGGGCAAAGCTTTATCAAATTGACTAGAAGAATTTAAGGATTTTTCATTTGGCTTGCTGCATCATTAATATTAGCTTGTCAATGATTTGAGATTACCTTTTCTTTCTCTTTAAAAATGTTTAGCAAGTAAACTAAAAGGAATTGTTGTTTTATTTAGGAATATTTAATGCTTTCTTAGCAGTATTATTCTTTGAGATACATACTATGTTGCCAAATCACAGCTCTAGACAAATGAGAAAATGATTGTTCTGACTTTTGTTCATTCAAATACTCAGTCATGACATTGTGTTAATGTTATTTTCAAATAGAATGTCCTTGCTTTTCACATGAAAAATGAGGAGAAGGGAATGATGTGATTGTTCAAAACTCTGAATCGATGCATATTCATTAGAATGGATGATACAGAACTCAAATGCACCGACTGCACTTATTTCAATATTCTCACATGATTTTCCAGAGTTATCATTAAAGCAAACGCAGAAATATGCTGTTATGCCAGGACCTCTTTGCATCTTTGTGTATATACCCATCTCAGAGTCCTTTGTTACCTATAACCTGCAGGTATTGTTAAGTCAGAATTTAAATCACAGTTTTGAAAAATGCAAGGCATTGTGACATGGAAATTTTAAAAACATCTATGAGTTTGACTTTACTTGATATATATGTATATATATACACACACACATATATACACATATGTATATACATATATTTCTAAAAAGTAATTCTTTGATGCATAATTACTAAGAATAGTTCATCATATACTAATATTTACATGGAAAATAATGATTGCAAATTACAGAGAAAGCAAAAGTACAGAACACTAGATTAGGAACAAGAAACCTTAAGTTCTAATTTTGAACAACAGTGCCAACTTATAATTTATGGAGAGAAATTGAGATCTATTTCATCAGGACGATTTGCATTTGGGCAATTTAAAATCTACTAATTGGAGAGAAGAGTACTCAGAACAAGTTAATCTACTAAAAGACAGATAGCTGTACCTGGAAAATAGCGTCTGAGTTAACAAAGGTCAACTGAATTGGTAGCATAAAATATTTTTGGTTCAAGCATTTTAGTAGCATTATGTATGTATTCCCTGTCTTGAAACTATAACAACATATAAGACATAAATAAACCTGGTTACACTTTCCCAGCTCTTCTATGATTAGGCATCTTTACTAATTAGTGTGTAACAAGGGCTCACCAATTTAAAAAGAGAGTGGAAAATTGTTATTATAATTTTCCGATCTAGCATATTTGTGTTCTAAATACAATAGACACGTCAAGTCTTCCAAACTTTGTAAGTTTGAACATCTTCACATTAAGCTATCATATTTATGAATTGAGTCCTTAAGACTCATACAGTTTTCCTGGGCTAAACTGAAATAACAAATATCTGAAGACCCAAAGCTCTATTCAGAGAAGCAGTAAGGATGTAATGAAAGCAATGAGAATGTTTTTGTTTGTTTTGTTTTGTTTGTAAATAAAACTCCTTGCATAAGACATCAGAGGAGGTTGATCTTCCATTTAGGCTCCTCTAGTGATTATAGGAGGTATATATGAGCCAGAAAAACACCGAGGCCCCTGCTTTACGACCTCTCAATTCCAAGTACACAAACTTACATGTACATTTCAACGTCAGGATGTTGGGAGATGCTGATGATTAAAATGGCATTTTTTCCTTTACAATGAGGCATTTTACTTAACTTTTAAAGTGGGACATTATAATACTTCTGCTGGCAGGATTTCAGGTATCTTTGTGTCTCAGGGTAGTTGCTAAAGATATCATTTCTTTTACTACCAGTTCAGTATCCCTAATCCAAAAAACTGAAATCTGAAAAGCTACAAAATCTGGAATTTTTGAATGCTGACGTGTTACCACAAGTGTATGATGACAACATCGGTAACTGTGCAGAAAAGTGCCAGTAGGTGACGTGGGGAGAGTGTGTGAGGCCGAGGGAAGGACTGGAGCAGTGTGCATTTGTTACAGAAAAGGACACTTGTCAGTTCCTAAAATCAAAACGAGATTTCTAAGACCAAAAAAAGTTGTTAATGAGGAAAATGACTCTGGAGGAAATACAGATTTTAAAAAGCTAGCCAGCAGAATGCCTGCTTGAAGACCCACCTCCCTCAACTGCTTCTGATGTTTCTTTTCACCTAAAAGAAGGTAAAATACAATGTCTAGTAACCTTTTAATCAAAACACAGCACTGTAGGTGGACACTGAAAACTTCCCATTTTCTTTGTTACTGCTGCTGTTTATCAGCCATGGAGGCCCACATTATTTTTTTCACTGCATTTAATATGCTTGTCACATTTTTTACTGTTAAGTCCTTCTGCATGGCTGAGTGTAAGATAACAGTTGTTTGTAGGTAGCCCATAGATTCAGTCAGGATGATGGTGATAGCAGCCACAGATGGTCCACGGGGGTGGCTGAGACAGTGACACTTTTGCTTTTGATGGTTCAATGTGCATACGTTTTGTGCATAAAATTATTAAAAAAATTATTCTATAAAATTACCTTCAGACTATGTATATACTGTGTACATGAAACATAAATGGTGTGTTTAGACTTGGGTCACATCCCCAAGACGTCTCATCATGCATACATAGTATGAATATTCTAAAATCTGGAAAAAATTCCCAAATCCAAAGCACTTCTGGTCCCAAGCATTTTGGATAAGGAATACTCGACCCTTACATGGATAAAGGTTTTCTAGGTAAACAAGAGCCTTTGAGACCATGAATAACATGGCCACTTTGGTGTGTTGGAGACTCTCCAAAGAGGTTAAGTCACAAAGGGAAGAGACCACTTGGAGTGGTGTTGAACCTGCTGAGCAGACTGGGAAAACAATAACCAGTTTGGCACATTTTGCATGAATTACTCTCACAGATGATTTTAGACTTGCCACTTACTGCTCTTCTGGAAGGTATATTAGGAATCAATTAGGGTTACTACCTTAGCCAGCTAATCTTTATTTTTGTTTGATTTTATGGCAAATACATGTATAAAAATAAAATATTTCTAATAAATCAGGTATGAACATCAGTGTCAGTGGCTACCTTACCATAACTAATCAATGAAAATATGAAATCGTGTTTTCCCTGGTATACATATATCACAGTTTATTAATCCATTCATGGGTTGATGGGCACTTGGATTGATTCCATATAAAAAGAGTATTCATTGCAAATAATTTCATGTTAACAGACAAGATACAAATACAAAATTATTCTTTGCTTTAATATCTTATTTGAATTTTGTTTCAAAGAAATATATTTTTCAAATGTCATTGAACAAAAATAATATTAGACACTTTAAACAGGAGAACTTTTTATAAAATTAATAAATGAATAATTATATATTAAATTAAACTCTGCACATAATATTTAAAGTCAAATTATTTTTTAAAAATTGAATGAATGGGTTACTTGTAGAAGTTTACATGTAGCATGATACATTCTAAGCAATGAAATAATCTGAGATAGAAAGTATTATTAGAAAATAATTCTTAAAGTTTATTCCTAAGAATGTAAGAGTAGAAGAGAAACAGAATATTTAAAAAAAGGTGGTACTGCCTAAGAATTTAAGTTAGAACCAAACTAGAGTTATATAAGATAAATATGTGTGTATCTACATTACTTATATATTATTTTCCATATTAATTCAATAGCCATTTAACATAATAATATATATTTATCACATATTCATGTATTCATTATAAACATAAATAAAAAATAGTTATAAAAACTAAGTTTACTGGACCTTGAGTAGAAGTTAAGGAGTCTCTTAAGCAGAAACAAAGACATTAGTTCCTAAAAGAAATGTATACTGAATCACTTTAGTTGCTTTTTAAAGTTCATTTATTTTCGATTTAAAAACACAAGGTACATATTCTTTGCATTTATAGTAAAATATCTAAACTCAGTGGGGCATGGCTAATGTGTAAGATAAGATGGCAGCTTGCTTTGGTAGCCACACATCAACCTTACGAACTGCACCTTGTCAACTCTTCGGTCTCTTTAAAACGAGCATGGTTTGGGCTAAAGCTGGTAATCCAAAAGAAATCTGCTTTTTGTTAAAATTTCTCTTTTACTCTTCAGAACTTGGTTCTGAATAGCATGAATACCAAAAAGTAAAAAATAAATAAATACAGAACAGTGTTTGTTTTTGAACTCCCCTTTTCCACAGAGGCCTGCCACAGTCTGTATCACATCAATTTCAAAGTGTCGGTTACAACAGAGGAGCAGCTCCAGTTTAATGGGCTGTTATGCAGCTCTCTATGGTGGGCTATGCTTGTCCGTTTTGTAAATATGAACTGATAGAAACTGTTGGGAAGAGACTGAAAACAGTACTTTAGAATAGCAACTGGTATGTCATGTACCTACTTCATTGTACATCTAAAATACACTTTTCGAAATATTTTACAGGCATTTTTATTTAACTTCATCCATACACACAGCTTTTCTTTACCTTTTCTACAAGATGAGTTCATTTTTAAAGATAATTCATAATATGAGACAGAAAGGGGACAAGTGATTCGAAAAGTTATCTGGTTATTTCATTTATCAGCAATTATGAAATTCTTCAAAAGAAAGAGCTTTAGTCATATGTTCAGAAGGTCAAATATAAAAAGGAAGTTTACAGAGAAGGGTCTGTTGTTTCCAATATTTGAATAATCTTTTCATTCTTTTTTATTACAAATTCATAAACTATTAATAAATTAAATCAGCAGCTGAATAATTTCAAGACTTACAATGTCACTCAATTGTAATATTAGTTCTCAAATTAATAAGATGTTATAATTTTTCTTGGTCTTTAAATAATAAATGACTTTATAAAATTAAGATAGGCAATACAAAATGATGAAAATTTATCTGTAATTCTAATACAGATTAATAAACAACAGAATAATTCTAATAAAGAACAGAATACCTGACATTGTAGTCAGAAATCAAAAAACACTCTTCATTTGGTTAGCACAAATAAAGGTGTGGTGACTTTGAAACTAGTTCAGTGAAATTTTACAAATTTTGCATGGATTTTTTTTTTTTTTTTTTTTTTTTGGCTGGGGCTAGTTTTGAACCCGCCCTCCGGCATATGGGACCGGCGCCCTACTCCTTGAGACACAGGGGCCGCCCTGCATGGATTTTTTAAAGGGCTTCTAAAAATTTGTACAACTTATTCCAGAATATAATAGCTATACAATTTCCTGTATCATATTTGATGTTAAAAATATGAAATAAAGGCCAAAAAATAACTTTATACTAAAAGTTATAGGAAATAAAAGCAAGTTTAATTGTTTAGCACTAAAGCACTTTTGACTCAAGTTTAATCTAGAGATTACATGTAATGTTTTGAAGTCATTTTTCTACTTATATATATTAATCATTTTCATATATAAACTAAATGAAAGCTAAATAAAATTCAATAAAAATGTTCTTAACATAAAAGTCACTATCATTTAGAGATAAACGTATTTTCCTATAAAGTAGATGTAAATTATATTTCAAATGTTATCTTTTGTTGTAAAATATTTGGGATTGTTTTAAAAGATTGCATACAGACAGAAAAACATGTTGAAAAATGTCAGTCCCTTAAAAAACTTAACTTTGAGGGCAAGAATGTACAGGATATGATTATGCTAAAAATAAAGATAATAGATTCTCTCTCAGAATTCACAGCATCATTCCTATAGACACTCCTGGCTTGATTCCATTCATAGAGCAGAGTAAATAATAGTCTGTACTCAGCTATAGTGTGAGAAAACGGAAGATGGGATGGACACAAAATTTGCCCTCGTTACATTACTTGGAGAACCAGGCATTATCTACTCATGACTTTAAAAGTAATTACATTATTATTTTTCCCTTTACTGTGATAGAATGATCCTCACATATACAATCTGTGACTAAGTATACCTTTTTTTCTGCATGTGGAAGGAGACAGTCGTATGGAAAGCTCAGGAGTGGCAGAGCTGCTTCTCCCCAGCGCTTCTGTATGAAAGCTTTTCACATGAGCAGGGCTACGCATGCTGAAATATCTGCTGCCCACCTTTGCAGCCAAAATTCCTACGTTTGTGATTTGAATGCAGAAATACCCACAGTCACTCTCCAAAAGATTTATTTAATCCGTGTCCTGATATCATTAGCACTGACAGCCTTTAGGGTAACACTCAGGAAGATAAACACTTTTGATATATTTCTTCAAAAAATGTGTTCTGTCAGTGAACGTGTCCAAAAGCATCGGGGCGTATAAACATTCCTCAAGTGGGTTTACTTATCAAGTAGAAAAGGACTAGGCCAGGAGAGCACCAGGGTTTTGATGGCTTGTGGTTTCAAATTGACCATAACCCTCTGTGCTCTTAAACAGAATTTGTCTCTTTTTATCTATCTTGAGTCAAAAAGGAAGCAGTCAATGCTAACTATGGCAAAGTGAGTGCAATTACAATTATAAAAATCAATTTAAAATAAAGATCTCAGCACTGCAAAAACACCTTGAAATAAGGCTAGAATAAATCGGCTTTTCTCTTACAATTTTTAAAGCACCACCATTGGAAAAGTTTGAAGATGAATCAAGGGACAAGAATGATGAAACAAATTGCTAATTTACTTCCTGAGCCACAGTCCCTGGCTAAGTGAATACGCATTTCATTACTTCCATGAACATGTTAATCATAAAACTATCTACGATCATTTATCTAAAGGGTCAATTGTTTTAAGTTTTGGAAATAAACTCTCACGCTGTTTAAAAACACTTTGCTACTAATGTAGGACCTTCACATGAAAGCTATATCCCAGTTATAACCTAAGAATAGGGAGAAAGGGGAAAAGGAGGGGAGGGAGGAGGGAGGGAGGGGGAAGGAGGAGGATTAATGGGATTACACCTGTGGTGCATCTTACAAGGGTATATGTGAATCCTAGTAAATGTGGAATGTAAAGGTCTTAGCAAAATAACTAAGAAAATGCTACAAAAGCTATGTTAACTAATGTGATGAAAATGTGTCAAACCATCTATGAACCAAGTGTATGGTGCCCCACGATCATACTAATGTACACAGCTACAGTTTAATAAAAAAAAATAAAAAAATAAAAAATAAAAACACTTTGCTAATGAGGAAGAATCGTCATTTATGGTATATTAAATCATGATTAAATCCATTCTTCAGCGATGTTCCTTAGGTTTAAATGTAAACATTTTGTTGTAAAACCCCTATAATATGGTATGAGATATGCTATCTTTAAGAAAACTAAAGCTTTTTTCAGCTCAGAATTTTCCCTTTCTGTTGTAATATAGAACATTTGATTAGTTGAGTTCACAATGACGAGCTAAGACAATTAACACAAATAAGTAAGTTGTACGAAATAATAAATGTTCTTTGGAAAAAAAAGACTACTATTAAAGCAGAAAGAATTACTGAAGTATAATCCTTATAAAATTAAGCAAATATCACAAGTACAGATTGAAGTTCTCAAAAAGTTCTCCAGGGCAGCACCTGTGGCTCAAAACAGTAGGGCACCGGCCCCATATGCTGGAGGTGGTGGGTTCAAACCCAGCCCTGGCTAAAAACTGTAAAAAAAAAAAAAAAAAAACTCTTCATGTGTGCAAACAGTGTAGTTTAACAGATCATTATTTCAATTTTTCATAATTTGATTCCGTTCCATAGATTAGATCTTAAAACAAACTATAACCTAGATTCCCAGTAGCTCTTCAATTAAGATTAAACAAATAAATATAGGTCATCAGGAGAACAAAATATTAATACTTATCCTACTACTTAGAAGCTTATAATTATGAGTTCATAGGCAGAGATCCTAACCTCTCTCAGTTTTTTTTATCCACGGTATTTGGTAAGACAAATTTCACTTGCAGGTCTATAGGTCAGAATCCTGGCTCATAATGGATTTCATACATATTTACCACTGTACGTGTACACGTTTATCTCTCAAATGAAAAATCAACCTGCAAATTTGAAATAATTTTAATTGTTTAATATAAGGGTGATTAAAATTTTTATCTCACTCAGTATGTCCTAATTGTTCTTGAATATCTTAAGTCATCTGTTTTTCTTTGCCTCTGTAATTAGATAATGGCTTTTATTTTCCATCCATTTTGAGCACAGCACTCTTCCTTGAGTCAATGAAAAGAAGAAAAGAAGAAAAGAAGAGAGAAGCAAGCAACGTTTCAATTGCTTTTATTACAGTATGTAAGTTTCCCTAACGATTCCACTGCCCACCAAAGACTGAAAAGCATGTACAATTGAAAAACAAAACCACAAATACTCACATGTAGTAACATACATTTAACATGTTATGATCCTAAATACTTAAATGGAATCACAATTGAGTTCTACTTACAATACTAATTTTGACCTTATAATATGCTATTAATTTTTTATGATAATGCAACTGTATCTGATAATTCCTGGAATTAACTGTAGGATATCCCCTAAGAATGACTGAGGTCCCTGAACCAGCTTTTGAACATAGGTTTTTTTTTAAGTTATGTTTCATTTAGTATACTATATAAACAGAAAATTGAGATAGAAAAATTTCATACTTTTATAATATTTTGAAATGTCCACAAAAAGAAAAAAGAATGACTGAATTTTCTACTTTTTCCTTCATTTATCTTTACTATAAGTTGGACAGCATGGATTTGATAACGATATTATTTCTAGTCAATTATCTCTCATGAAGATGGTCACTTATGGAAGAAAATGGCATTTTCATCAAGCTAAAAAGCTTCTGCAAAGCTAAGGATACAACCACTAAAGCAAAGAGACAGCCCTCAGAATGAGAGAAGATATTTACAAATTATTAATCTGACAAAGGACTGATAACGAGAATCCACAGAGAACTCAAACTAATCAACAAGAGAAGAACAAGCTGACTCATTCATAAGTGGGCAAGAGACTTGAACAGAAACTTCCCTGAAGAAGACAGATCTGAGTGGCCAAAAAACACCTGAAAAAATGCTCATCCTCCCTAATCATCAGAGAAATGAAAATCAAAAGGACCTAACCCCAGTGAGAATAGTGAGAATAGCCCTTATCACAAAGTTCCAAAGCTGCAGATGAGGGCATGGATGTGGAGAGAAGGGAACACTTTTACACTGCTGTATTGGGATTGCAAACCAATATAGCCTCTATAGAAAGAAGTATGGAGAAATCTCAACAAACTAAAAGTAAACCTTTCATTTGATCCTGTATTCTCATTAGCAGGCATCTATCTAGAAGAAGAAAAAATCATTTACCATAAGGACTTTTGCACTAGAATGCTTATTGCAACTCAATCGCATGGAATCGACTCACGTGCCCATCAATTCATTAACAAACTTTGATATATATATTTATATGGTATGTGTGCGCGCACGTGCACACACACACGCACACACACACACACCATGAAATACTATTCAGCCATAAAAAAGATGGAGACTTTACATCTTTTGTATTAGCCTGGATAGAGATGAGGAACATTCTTTTTAATAAAATACAACACAAATGGAAAAGCAAATATTCAATGAACTCAATACTAATATGAAACCAATAAACAACTACATGCCCACATGAAAGAAAAATACAGTTAAATTCATGCAGGAGGAGAGAGGAGGGAAAGGGAAAGAGCAGAAGAGAAAGAGGGATTGCTACGCTCTCACTAATGTGCACAATGTGAAGGCTGTACAGTACCCCTCCTGGGTGAAGGTCTCAACTACAACTTGAACCTTACCTAATAAATGCAAACATTGTAACCTAGTCATTTGTACACTCAAATTAATTTGAAAATAAAGAAAGATGGCATTTTTAAATGCTAGCAATATATAAATACATTAGATAAGGTATCCAAACTTCCTCAAGGTAAAGTCAATTAAATTGTGCAAAGCCTGTGGCGATAACCCTCAGTACACGCAGATGAACTCACAGAACATAATGTTGAATATGTTAAACTAACATACACTGTTTATTATTCCCCTTGTGTCCTTTTAAAGAATAATTTTAAAGAAAACCTACCAAACTTTTCTTACTTTATTGTAAATCGTCAAGGAAGTGGGTCAAGGTGTTGACTTCATTTTGAGAGAATACCTTGTTATGAAGGTTAAAAACAAAAAGGTCATTTTTCCCAAGGCAAGGGAACCAAAGTTGAAGGACTATCAAATTATTTGGAAGGGGTGGAGGTTTCTTCAAAGAATTTGACAGCCAGCATCATTGACATTCATCTTTTTCCCTTTCTACTGGCCCTAACCCCAAAGGAAGATGAATATTCTCAGAAGAAATGTAAGTGATCTTTATTGACCTGTGAGTTTTGAATAACCATGGCCTCTGGCATGTGACTGCAGTAGACTACACGCAATTCTTGTCAAAACAGGTATTGACAGGAAAGGAATTGAGCACTGGCCTGAAGGAACGTGGTGTGTGTGTGTGTGTGTGTGTGTGTGTGTGTGTTTTCAGAACAGAAAGGTAAGAAAGTTGAAGAAAAAATGGAGATAAACCTGAGAAAGTTAGGGAAGGGGAAGGACTTGTTCATTTTATTCCTTTTGAGAAAAAGCAATCTATTGTTCCATTGTTTACTCATCTCATCCTCAATCCATGTTCATTCTTCCTTAATTTTCCTCAGATACTCCATTCATTTTTCTCTTAAAATAATTTTATTTTAAAGAAATATGATCATCAAATTGGGAATAAAATGAAAAAATAGCTTCCAATCTCTAAAGAATTTCTCCTACTGGATAGAACATATTGTGGTGAGTTCTTCAATCTCTTAGCAAAATGAACGAAATCATATGTCAGATCTTGTAAAAACACCCCACGAGAGCACAAGATGCCATTTGAGAAAGGGAAGTAAGATCTTTTCATTTACCTGAGCCACAATCTTTTTGAAAAAATAGATCACTTAAAGACAGTCATTAAAATTTTCTATAAATTACACCTTTTACTCAGAGAGGGCAACAGGATCTTGGAAGATGTATTTTAATGATAGATTCATTTCCCTGTAGAAAACTACTTAAATGTAGTAATAAGAATGGAGAAATTATTTCATCCATATTTCCTTTAACCTTTCAGGGCATCTGCTCAGGTTTGTTCAGAGAGTCCTTTTACACATACATAAGCAGACACTGTCAAATTTAAAATAAAAGATGAAAGAGAAAATCAACCCTAACATCATCAATACTCCCTGCTGTAAAATCCTACTCAATCTATGTTTTTTTCCCTTACTTCACAGAAATGTTTCATATAAAATATGAAAAAGACAACCTCGCCCTGTGCTCCCACCTGATGGCTGCTCTTTCCCATCAATCTCACCTGCTTGTTTCATCCCAGGAGCTGTGGGACCAGGCCCCAGCACAGTGTCAGCAGCAACTGCCTCTCAGCCAGATCCGCCTAAGGGGAAACGGTGGGGGGGGGGGGGTGTGAGACTGGGGGGACCGGTTTGCTGTGGTTCAAAAATCAAACCCTGTGCAGAAGCTGATGCCAGCTCTCTATAAAGTGTCCTACCTGGCAGCCATCTTGAAGGTGAAAAAGTTTTCCTGAGGAATCTACTTTCTGAAAAAAATGAGACCTAAATTGCACATGTGAAAAAAAAAAAAAATGGTAGCTTGCTGAAGTTGGTTCACATTTGACATTTGATTTAGGCATTGCTTCTATTGTTGTTTTCTATAAAATAAGGAATGACCTTTGAATTTAGCATAGAAAGAGAATGACCGAAGGTCATTAGATTCTAAAGGATATTACTTACTTTGATGGATGTGTGTATAATTTATATAATAACAACCACTCTACATTTTTGCCAATAGCAACTCTACCCATGTCCTTAAGGCAAATAAAGTTTGTGCTGGGTGAGAAGTTCTGAATGTTGATTTTAATATTTGTAGTACACCTTTGACAAGGCTAGCACACATAGAAACAGAGAGAAAATTGTAAATGGCACACTTAATAGCAAGGCAATATTGCTTTCATGTATTTTTAGTTAATGATAAGTGAGACTTCAGAAGAAGATGAGAAGTCATAAGTAATAGATTTAAATGTTTTCTTTTTTTTTTTTTTAATTTTTTTTTTTTTGTAGAGACAGAGTCTCACCTTACTGCCTTCAGTAGAGTGCCATGATGTACGCAGGACTCACAGCAACCTCTAGCTCTTGGGCTTCCACGATTCTCCTGCCTCAGCCTCCCAAGCAGCTGGGATTACAGGCGCCTGCCACAACGCCTGGCTATTTTTTGGTTGCAGTTCAGCCGGGGCTGGGTTTGAACCCGCCACCCTCGGTATATGGGGCTGGCGCCTTACTCACTGAGCCATAAATGTTTTCTTTATAAAGTCAAAAGTCACATTCTTCAGGCTGCTGTGTCACCATGCAGAATGTGGATAGTTGCCCAGAGTATCTGCTTTATTTTTAGAAATAACATCTCACCATCCTGTGGACCAAATAACTGCATATGGAAGGTGCTGAATAATGTCTTAACACACATGATTCAGAATGGAAATCTCAAAACAAAAGCTAAGTGTAGTTATGAATCCATAGACAGGTGGAAAAATCTGATCATAACCAAATTCATCAGGACTATGTTTAGTTAGAAGAAATAAATGCCTCCATTCAAAAATAATTAAAATGGGGCCTGGCATGGTGACTCATGCCTGTAATCCCAGCCCTGTGGGAGGCCAAGGTGGGTGGATTGCCTGAGCTCAGGAGTTCAAGACCAGCCTGAGCAAGAGAGAGCCCGTCTCTACTAAAAACAGAAAAAAAAAAAAAAAAAAAAAGTAGCTGGGTGTCAGGCAGGTACCCGTAGTCTCAGCTACTCTGGAGGTTGAGGCAAGAGGATCACTTGAGCCCAAGATTTGGAGGTTCCTGTGAGCTGTGATGCCATGGCACTTTACCCAAGGCAACAAAGTGAGTCCCTGTCTCAAACGTAATAATATCAATAATAATAACAAATAAATAATGCTTTGTCTCAACTGGATGGAAATATGTTTCTGGTTTTCATAAAAGTTCACAGCTTCTTAGTCTAGGACTAGTATGGCAGCTCTATTCTTGAAAGTCGTCAAACGCATGCACTCACCCTCTCTGGGGAGATGCCCTTCCTCCTCATGACCCAGGCAGTATCCATACAGGGTGCACATGGGAAAAGGGAGAAATGTTTGTAAAAGAGACCAAAGTGCATAGGTTGGCTGACATTAAAGAAAACTTTCTGGGGAATGGCCCAGAGAACCTTCCCTTAAAATATCCCATTTAAGAAGTTAATCACTTGACCACATCTAGCTGAAAACTGCCAAAGATTAAAACAACAACAGCAGCAATTATGATGGAAGGAGGGGGAACAGGTACTGGATGACAAGCGTTATTGGAGGATCACCTCTGTGATTCCATCTAATTGATAGAGTAAAATGCATTCTTCCACTTGAAATGATCCCTTTCATTACAAAATAGTCTTCTTGCCTTGTCTCAACCCTGAGCACAGACTGTAAGAGGGCCACTCAGGGGCATGCCAACGCAGTTTGCAAGTAGGCGTTTAAAATCAGAGGAAATAACTCTTCACGCCCTGAAATCCTCTGAAAAGGTAGGATGTAGAGTTGAGAGAGTGGGGAAAAACACAATGGCTGAGCAATGCCTGGACATTTCAGCCAATCCCATGGCCTCATTTTTCACTGTGTTCCCTGTGGTACATGTGAAGAGTCCCTCTTTATGGACTGATTTCTTTAAAAGCATTATCTTGACTTTAGAAGTTATCAGTTTGTTTTCAAAATATTTCTAAATCTCAAATCAAATTTATAAACCCTCGAATATCTTGTACAATTACAATCCCATCATTGAACTAATAATTACATTGTATTAGTTTTATGGGGGAAAAAAAATCTGTGCTTATTTGGGAAGGAGGTTTTGGAATCTACCCTGCTATTTCTCTACTCACCCCTCCACACGATAGTGGACTGTATTTGATGTTTTCATTTTACTACTATATTCTCCAATTGTTATAGTTTTAAGTCCTATTTTTATTTCATTTTTTAGGATGAATGGAGTAGGCCTATACTTTAAAAAGTTAAACAGTATTTTCTGCAACGGGCTAACACACATACCTTGGTCTAGACTCTAAAAAGTATATGGTTAGGATCAGGGAAAGGAGTCAAAATCTGGCCTCACATTCCATGAAAGCTATAAACCACATCACTTTGATCTTCATTTTTTCACTTTGATTCTCACAGAGTATTTACATCCTCTTATGTTTATACGACCTCATGAACCCGTGAGAGTTTCAATAGCCAGTTAAAACACACAGTATGTTTTTAAAAAAACCAAACATACTTTAATAAGTCTGCTAAAAGCTGATAGCATTTTCCCAGACTATACCAAGCATTAATTATCCTCCCTTTTTCTTAAGTCAAAGACTATGAGAAGAGAAAAGGGCATAACCTCAGTCCATCTCTACAGCAAAGATTGCAACAACAATGAAACATATCAAAACGTGATTGGTTAAATGTAGAGGTTAACATTTGAAGACTTCCCCTGATACCTCACTTGTCTACACATTTGTTTATGAGGTTCATAAACAAATTCAGTGTAGATTCTGGCATTTGACGGGCTTGATATATCCTTAAAAGAATAAAGTTTGAGACAGAAGTAGACACTGAAAGTAAACAGAGAAGTTCTTGTGTGGAAACTTTTAGTTGCAAATTCACCAATTTGACTTGTTATTGCCTGGTAACTATGAACCGTCGCCCCCCCCCCCCAAAAAAAATTAAGCATAATTTGAATCGAAAATTATTTGAATTTTGGTATGAATCCCACACTTTGTTGGGGCAAAGGGTAGAGAGTATATGCATAACCTAAGAATTACTTAGATAAGTAGCAACAAGGCAATATTGGCGAAATTGCCAGAAACTAAAAAAACATGGGATCTTTCAAGAAAAATGAACCAGTGAAAATTCTGCTATGTATTTATGTGCGTATCTACCTATCTGTCACTATCCTCTACCTATTTTCTATCTATCAAATCAATCTATGTATGTGTGTATCTATTCCAAATTAGCAACAACTTTGACAAGCACCTGTAGAAACCAGCTCTGGATCCAAAATTCCCTGTAATACCCTCTAGTCCATCTCACGGGTCCCCTCATGGTCAGAGGCAATGGACCTGGTACAGATTTCATTCTCATCATCAATAGCCTGGAAGCTAAACGTAGTATAACCAGCACAATAATAATAATTCCCATACTGTGATGCAATCCAGAACAAAAACTAGATCAGCCTAGCTGAACAGAGAAAGTACATGACGCCACATATTTCTTATGATTCGTACATGTGAAGTTGGGGCAATGACCAATAACATGACATCTAGCATTTCTGAAACCCAAGAATCACTGTTCCATCTCCATCCACAGTCATTTTCAAACTAGGTGAACATTTGTTAAACATGACCTCGCTTTTTTCTGCTTATAGACTCACATATGCTGTTTTATATGAGCTTTACAATTGTACAAGTAGATATTTTGGATTTCTTCTTTGGAACCACAGTTGCCTATATGACAGGGTACTGCAAGAGATAATTATGGAACAACTAGCTAATGGCTTGGAATTATGTATAGTAATGCCCATGGATTCTGATTTTAATTTGAAAGAGTAAAGAATTGAGTCCACTGCCAAAGCACCTTCTCGATACCTGGGAATTTGTCAATTTAGATTAACTTAAGTTTCATTCTTGCCAGTGGAGTAATTGACTGTTGTATATTTAACTCTTGATATAAGAAAACTGGTTCATCAGCAGTCAGAATATAGACATCTAGTTAAAGTTTGAAAATAAGACACTCTCCCAGAAAGATATTTAATGGGAATGAAGGAAGGAATCAGAGTCCTTTGTTGCTTGTCTTGGGAATAGTACATGGCTCCAGGCCAAAGGAAGTTGAAAGCATGAATGTTCAGTTCCTCAGTAACTCACATCTCACCAAAAGCTGAGAGTACCAAGACACTGATGAGTAAGAGAAGGTAGGTTTGGATGCTCAAGTAAGGAGGAAAATTATATGGACATTTCATTTTGTATTTTAGTAGACATGTGAAATGAAGTAGGATCACCCCCCATCCTAAGTATAAATTTCTTTACTGAACAAAAAGAAATGAAAAGGAAAGGAGAGGAAAAGAGAGGAGAAAGATTTAATTTAATTACAAATGTTTAGGTAGTGGTCGAAGAGCTGCTTTTAAAAAATGAGAAAGAAGGTGGCACCTGTGGCTCAAAGGAGTAGGGTGCCAGCCCCATATGCTGGAGGTGATGGGTTCAAACCCAGCCCCGGCCAAAAACAGCAAAAAAAAAAAAAAAAAAGAAGAAGAAGAAGAAATAAGAAATAAGAAAGAAAGAAGAGTGTCTCTGTAGTATTATGAATTTGATCAGGGGTCCTCAAATTGCGGTCCACAGGCCACATGAGGCAGTGTGATTGTATTTGTTCCTGTGTTTTTTTTCTTTTTTTTACTTCAAAATAAGATATGTGCAGCGTGCATAGGAATTTGTTCATAGTTTTTTTGTTTTTTGTTTTTTTAACTATAGTCCAGCCCTCCAACGGTCTGAGGGACAGTGAATTGGCCCCCTGTTTAAAAAGTTTGAGGACACCTGAATTAGATAATCCACAGAAAGGAACACATAGGTTCATTTTTGTCAAAGTAAGATTATAACTTTGTAAATAATATACCTGTGATAGTTTTTTAAAAAATGAATAATATTCTTAATGATAAAGACTGCCAATAATGTCAAGGCAATAATAGTTAGATAGATATATTGAGTTCAATTCTGCTATGCATTAACAAAGATGATCCTAAATAGTAATCTGTCCTCAGTACGTTTTGTGCTTGGCCTCTGTTGTGGTGTACCAAACCACCCCAAAACTTGGTGGTTTATAATAATTATTTATTATGCATTACTGTTCTTACATTGATTCTTCTATCTAATATAATAATTAAATAAGGTATAAATCATCTGAGGACTCAGTCTAGAACATCAAGATAGTTCACTCACATGACTGGGGGTTGATGTTGAATGTTGCAGCCAACATTCACCAGGTTGATGTTGAATGTTGCAGCCAACATTCAACATCAACTTTGCCAAGTACCTCCACTTGACCTTTGTGTGTAGCTGGGGCCTCTTGCACAATGACTGTTGGGTTCCAAGTAATGTTCCAACAGTGAGCATTCCAAGGGATACTGTCAAATACTGCCATTCTCTGAAGGCTTATGTTTGGTATTTGCAGAATGTCACTTGTGCCCAATTCTGTTAGTCAAGAAATTCACTAAGTCACACAGATTCTAAAACAAAGGATCAGACTCCACTTGTTGATGGAGTAACAAGTTCTCATTGAAAAAGGGCATTGAAAAAGTACATGTGGGACAGAAGTTACCATGGAAGACACTGCTGAACAATATAATCTGCCATAGTTCTCAAAGAATGATTCAGAAAACATGAGATATTGCAGGTAACATGTACTCCAAAGAACAAAAGGAATGCTCATGGAGGGTATTGCAAAATTCCCAACTAATCTTTCTTGAGAAAGAGTAGATTTTTTTTTTTGCACAACTTATGTCTTCCTAATTTGGTGAGTTGTATTAACATGACCTTTTCTGTACTGAGATACAAGAATTGTATTCAAACATAAGAATTTAGAAGGCATTTTATCCTATTTTATGGTATAATAATACAGATAAGGAAACCTGCTCAAAACAAATAATGAATTCTTGTTAGATGAACCACCTTGAAAACATCCTTCTAGAAGTTGCTTCATGTCCTTCACCCTATTATATCTCCTTCTCTCCCCCAACATTAACTACCTTTGTGGTAATAATGTTATCATGTCAAAAAGCCTTTTTCCTCCCAGTATATATCCCTAGATACTATGGTTTAATCTTATCTATTTTTTTTAAATGCAGTTAGTTAGATAAGTCTATTTAAACTGCAGGCTCTCTTTCAATGCCTTTTTTATCTGTTAAAAAAATGGGGTCCTTTGCTGATTGCTTAATCATACTTTTCTAAAAATTAAGATTAAATTTATAATCGATACCTATACTCCTTACTTCAACATGAGTTCAAAACATTGATATTTTAATTCTATAATGTTGTGTTCATTTATTAACTAGAATGATTTTCTTAAAAAGATGCTTTATCTCATCTCTAGTTTACTCAGTTCATATAAGACAGACTTGATTCTTTCCCCAAATGTTCAATAACTTTACCTAGTGTTTCGGGTAATGAATTATTCTCTATTTTAGGAAGGTAGCTTCCAACATAGCCCTAATGATTCTTTCTTTTTTAATTCTCCCATTGATTGTGGACTGGATTAGCGATTTACCTGTAACAAAGAGAATATGGACAAAATGCATATCATATTCAAGATGAGATTTAAAAAAGATTGTGTTTTCTCTCTTTCTACACGGTCTTGTGCACTGATTACAGCAAGCCCAAATAAGGCAAACAGTTGTACCTATCCATGTGAGTGATTACTTTACTTTTTGTTTAGCCTATAAATGTTTGCTGCTTATGCTGCTGGGTGGAGTTCTGTGAACCTCTTTTGGTTGTGATACCTGATTCATGAATCAACCTTTGTTCAAATAAGCTCTATTGAATTTTATTTGTCTAAATTAAGAAGAGGAAAAAATGGTCCATGTTGGACAGGGTGAACTATATCAAGTTATGACCTGAAATAACCCACGTCTTGGTCTAGGTTCTGTAGAGAACAGAGTTTATATCTATGGTTGTTTGAGGAAGGGCAATCCAGCAACAAGCAAGAGCGAGGAAACAGGAAAATAAGCACAGAAGGAAAGAAAATAAATACAAAATGGTAACTACTGAGGCTGCTATAGCTTCATAAGAAAATGTAACTGGTCTTCAGTCCTACAGAGCAGCTTCAAAAATGGCTTTTCACAAGTACTGTGTCAACTTTTTGGAAGGAAGGAAGGAAGGAAAGTATCCACCTGCCTTTTTCCTGTTCCCCTAGATGTTATTGATCAGGGTTTACTCTGACTCCATGGACCTTGCCAGTTATGTCTCCCAGGTGACAGCATCCAGATCTTCTCCCATTGCCACATTTCAAGTTGAAAGTAGAGCTTCTGGGGGTGTCAGACTTATATCATCATTGTAGGTGCAAAGAATGTCATCCCTCCTTATGGGAAAGGTTAAAGTGTTGAGTGAATTGACAGCAGCATGTAGTTCTTCCCTGAGCAAGAGGCTAGGTCAGTGGAGCAGACAAATTCTGGAGAATTTTATAAACAAATTAGGTATGACCACAAGTAGGCAGAATTCTTTCTTTTAATATCTACCGGAGCCCATGGGTAAAAACTTGAGTTGTTTATGCTAGCGGTAGATAAGTGATGAATGACTTAATAAACTGAGTGCAGAAATATCTCATCTAGAATTGAATCTCCAAATTCAGCACAGAGCGGATATTCAATAAATATTTGTTAAATAAATAAAATTAGAAGTATCTTTGTTTTGTCAAGGTGCTCCAGAGAAACAAAATACACATGTGTACATGTACACATACATACACAAATATGTAGAGGGAGAGATTTGTTATAAGGATTTGGCTCATTTAATCATGAAAGATAATAATTTCCAAGATCTGTAGTTGGCAAGCTGAAAACCCAAAAAACCTATGGTAATTGAAGCTGAAGAGACCCAAAAGAGCCCAAAGGAGTTGCAGCCTGAAGGCAGGGGGAAAAAAAACAACAACAACAAACTTATTCTGGTTCGAAGGCAGTTGGGAAGGATGGATTCCCTCTTATTTGCGGGAGATCCAACCTTTTCATTGTATTCAGGTTCTCACCTGATTGGATAAGTTTCAGAGAGGGCAATCAGTGTTGCTCAGTCCACTGATTTAAATGTTAATTTTGTAGAGAAACACTCTCACAGACACATTCAAAATATGTTTGACCAAATATCTGGGTACCCCGCAGCCCAGTCAAGTTGACATATAAAATTAACCATTACATTTGGTTAATTTTGATAGACTTGTGTCATTTATAATTATATACATAGTCAGTTCTTGTTACTCATAGCATTTATATTCTAGAAAATCCACTGTGAATATTACATTAAAAAATACTGAATCATTTCTCCCAAGTGAAATGCAGTGTTAGGTCCTTGGAAGCTCTGATCATAAAAATTTTCAACCTATTTTCATATAACCATCTTTTATGTGTGTTTCTGTTTAAAGATTACTCATTTAATGTACATTGTTGATTCATTAACATTGATCTTGTGGCCCAGAGTGCTATAACTCATGCCTAAATGAAGTGTATCTAATGCATGTATTTTTTTCTGTAAGGCACATCACAGCCATCTTCTGCTTGGGAACATTAAACATTTTCAGCAATATACTGGGATGACATTTTAAGCAGAAAAATAACCAACATAAAAGCACAAAAATTAGAAAAATATGACACTAAATAGATGGTGAAAAGGATACTTATTTACAGCATGAGAAGCTGAAATAGGAAAGTAGAATGTCACCCTGTTTAAACTGTGACTGGGTCCAAGCTTTGAAGACTTAAAGTTTGAAGACTCAAATTTTTGCCCCTACTTTGTACATGTTCATGAATAATTGTAAAATCATCATGAGTATTGATTTTGTGATTTCAAATTGATTTTAAGAAGCAGGCAAATGTGTAAATCTGGAATCTGTGAATAATGCTGGTCAATTCTGTGTGTGTAGGTGTACATGTGCGCACATATTCTAATACAAATATTTTCAGTTAGAAACCTGTTTTAATTTATGCAAAATCTCTGTTTGGGAGGAACACAGAGTGACAATTTTTTAATTATTTTCTCACACTTCTACTTCTTTCTTTTTAATTCCGAGCTCTGTTACTCTTTACTCAACTTTACTGAATAACTCAATTTTTATTCATGACCATTCCTTCAATTTAAAATAATCAATGAGTCTTAACCTTATCTTTGTGAGAAACTAAAGTCTAGGCTACCGATCAATTAAATTACAATTTTTTGGAATGGGTCCAGCGATCAGTATTTTAATACTACTGATTAAGAAATTCTTCAAATGTTTCTAACAAGCATCCAGGTTTCGAAGCAGGTTTAAATAGCATCTGAGCTATTGTGTTGCCTAAGGGAAATGCCATAATAACTTTGATAAAGTCACTGTTTTAATATATTAAATGGACATTATATCCGTTGCCTCTTAAAGTGTTAATGAGGATTAAATAAAATGCTATACATTAAATTCTGGGTCCAGAGCAAAGAATTAAATCAATAAATGTACTCTTTTTCATATAGAATTCCTTCTTCCTCTAAGATGCATTGAAGTAGCTCTTCTTAATGTGTAAGATTACCAAGCTTACTTCTTATCTTTATAAAAAGTAATTTTACCTTAGAGTGATATTCAGAAATCACAGCTCATTTTTGCAGCCTTACCTCCCACTATACTTCTTCATGTACTCTAGCCACCACCCAAATGAACTTAGTCTAGTTTCCCATAAATGTCCTACATTTTCCTGTCTCTGAGTATTTGGTCAAGTTCCTTCTACCCTGTTTCCCCGAAAATAAGACATCCTCCAAAAATAAGACCTACTTACAGGGACGATAAGACCTCCCCTGAAAATAAGACCTAGCGCATCTTTGGGAGCACACCTTAAAATAAGACACTGTCTTATTTTCGGGGAAACAGGGTAGTATTGAATAACCACACTTATAACTAGCATTATAAAATCACACATATATTAAAGCACAATTCAAATTATGTCATCCAATGCCTATTTCATTGACTGCCTCCTCACCATTATACAGCCCCAAACTGAACTCACTCAGTCTCTTCCCCACTTAACTAGGGTTTCAGGTGTGTCTCTGTTATGGCACTACCAATTCCTCTTTTATGTATCAATTGCTTGTGCATATATCGTAAGTTCAAGACTAGAATGTACACTTAGCGTGAGTACATGTTTTTTTTATGTTCGAGTTGTGGTTCCATCTTGTGTTTGTGCATACGTCACAGAGAGAAGGAGATTGATTTTGTTTTTCTGATTTGGCTAGTTGTTAATGAAAGAGAAGCGTTTGTTGTCTGTTATGTTAGGAAACAATATAAGAGAACATCAAGGCAAATATACAACTCAGGATTAATTTAATGCCCTTTCCCTTCTAAGCTTGCCTTTGTCTCTTGGAAAGAATTCTCCACTCACATCCTTCTCTTTTAATGAGGAGCCTGTTCCCTTACATAGGTATTCAATGTATATTTGTAAAATGGATTTATGTATGAATTATGCCCCTTAAGATTAAGTGTAATATAATAAATGTTCATTTATATAATGGACCATGCACATCATTTAAGGTGATCAGTCCTTAATATTTAGATTTTCAAACACATATTTCTCTATTTGGTATTAAAGGAATTAAGTTGTAAAAGATAACAAAGTCAGAATGTATTATGTCTAATCAATGATATCATGTCTTTAAAATATATACATGTCTTTGTTATAATTTCTGAAATATTTTATATATTAAAATATAAGTGCTGAACAGTAATATTGCTCCCATATAAGTATATAGAATGTTTCCCTAGAAGTAGAGATGAATGTTGTTAGTCTTTTTGTTCAGTCTTGAATGCAAAGAATATGATATATTTTTATGTCAATACTTTATAATCTGCTAGTGTGTGTCACCATTCATGGCTTTTAAAACCAATGAATAATAGCTGATTGGTGATGTCTATTCAAGGGTTAGAGTCTTTACATTCATAAGGGATTCTATGCAGGGAGTGATTTTATGCATAAAAAATAATACTTTATAATCTAGACTGTTCTATGAATTCTAAGGAATATTTGGGAAATATTTAAGAATAGACCTCCAGGGCGGCGCCTGTGGCTCAGTGAGTAGGGCGCCGGCCCCATATGCCAAAGGTGGTGGGTTCAAACCCAGCCCCGACCAAACTGCAACAAAAAACAAAAAAATAGCCTGGCGTTGTGGCGGGCGCCTGTAGTCCCAGCTGCTCGGGAGGCTGAGGCAAGGGAATCGCGTAAGCCCAAGAGTTAGAGGTTGCTGTGAGCCATGTGACGCCACGGCACTCTACCCGAGGGTGGTACAGTGAGACTCTGTCTCTACAAAAGAAAAAAAAAAAAAAAAGAATAGACCTCCAAAATAGCATCCTAGACAATAAATTAGAAATGTAATAAAAGATGACAAAAATAATTATAGTGACTTTTGATAAAATACCCATGTGAAATAATTTTGCATATTTAGTATATATTCACTATCAAATGGCTTATAAAGTTTTATACTTATAATTGAGGGCATGATCTTTGCTTTGTATAATTAATCTATGAGTGACATTAGAAGGCATAATTATTTTCTTCTTATAGCAGACAAGGACATTAGTCCTGCTTGCCATTTTTAAGTTATCTTTCTATCAAAAGTAAGTATTTTAGTGTATTTTGATGCATTGTTTAGAATGGCATGAATTTAATAAGTTTACTTTTAAATGCCATTTACTGACTATTTCAATCTCCATCACATCTAAGTACAAATTGTTAAAGTTCAGAAAATTGGTGTACCTAGAACCTGTTCATCTTATTGCCCTTTCACCCTTCAGCTATTGAATCTCTTCCCTTTAACCTATTACAGGATGGATTGAGGATGGCTGTTAAAATTCATATAAATCGCTTAGTAGAAAATTATTATACACCACTATTAAATATTTGTACATAACTACTATCAACAAAATTTAAATTATAAGAAATAATATTATTCCTTCTAAAAACATTTAATAGCCCAAGAATCAAACATAGAATCAAATACATGTCTGTGTAAAGGCTTTCAATTTATTATGTTCCTTATAAACCGCAGTCTCAAAGTAGAGGAGGTATTTCAGAGAAGGATCGAGTGAAACTGTTCCATTTTACATTGGGACAATCAATAGTGTATATATGTGATATTTCATAATCCTACCCAATATTCTTTTTTTGTTGTTTTTTTTTTGAGACAGAGCCTCACTTTGTGACCCTCGGTAGAGTATAGTAGTCTCATCTTGCTCACAGTAATCTCCGACTCTTAGAGACTCTTGAACTAAGTGATCTTCCTGGCTAACCCTCTTGAGTAGTTGGGACTATGGCTCCCATGATGCTCTGCGTTTTTTTTTTTTTTTTTTCCTATTTTTAGTAGAGATGAGGTCTTCCTCTTGCTCACGGTGGCCTCAAACTCTTGAGCTCAAGCAATCTACCTGCCTGGGCCTCCCATCCAGAGTTCTAGAATTATAGGCCTGAGCCCTCACCCTGCCTTGACTAGCAAAATCCTTAAGTGGGATCTGAAGCAGGAAGTGTGAATGTATGTTTGGGTGTGTGCATGTGTCTACACGCCCATTTGTGCTGTGCTTTTCCATGTTGCCTGGGATAAATCAACCAGTTTTCGTGTTATTTACATTTGATGGGGAAGATATGGAGCAGATATTTTTAGAACATAAGGGGAAAACAATGAGGTAGACAGTAACTGACATTTATGTAGCTACTGGTAGCATGATCTACTTCATTTAACAGGCATTATCTGAGCAAAGGTAATGAATTAAAAAGGAGAAATGAGGCTGGGCGTGGTGACTCATGCCTATAATCTCGGTGCCCTGCAAGGCAGTTGGATCACTTGAACTAGGATTTCCAGACCAGCCTGAGCAAGAGTGTGAGCCCATCTGTACTAAAAATAAAAAGAAATTAGCGGGGCATCATGACTGGCCTGTAGTCCCAGCTATTGGGGAGGCTGAGGCAAGAGGATGGCTTGAGCCTAGGGGTTTGAGGTTGCTGATGCCAGCACTCTACCCAGTGACATAAAGTGTGACTCTGTCGGAAAAAAAAAATAAAAAGAAGTCATAAATTTATCTTGACAAAAACAATTAGAGTGGGTGCAAGAACATATGCAAACATCCTGAAGGTGAAATAAGTTTATTTTAAAATTCAATATATTTATCTTTCTTTAATTTTCCCTGTGGCATGTCATGTTTTTTTCATTTCTAATTTGTCTTTCTTTCGTGTTCTCTGTCTCAGCCCATTTAACTTTTTTCCCATTGTTTCTTTGCATTTCCTTTAGGGGTTCTCTTCATTTTTAAACTTGATTCATACAATTTTAAAGTTCTTAGAATTGCAAACCTTTAAATAAGTGAATACTTGTTTAAAATGACTCGAAAAACTTGACTCGCTATATACACGTGCAGAGGAGTTGACAGTTCTTACTGTATGTGCTCCCTCCAAAATAAGTAGCACACGTTTAATACTACAGGAGTTAATTTCATAAAGACTAAAAGGACAGTTTTTCAGAAGACAGAAACCCTAAAATTACCACCAGCCTGCCCATCCGTTAACTGTGAATGTAAACACCTATATAGTAGCACATTAACTGCTATGTGAGTTTTATTTAGCTCACACTTGTTTTGTGTCCATGGCCTCGTGAAGCACATGGAGCTGGTGGAGAGTAGATACTTGGAATGTCCGTCGCATACCCGTGCCGGGTGAAACCTCTGCTCATTGTTTTCACTGTCACTCCGCATGTCTCCCCCACTTCCTAGCACCCTGCTCCAGCCAGCCCTCCCACGTGTGCCACACGTGCTGGTTGGACAGTGTTCTCTATCAACATAACTTTCAGTTCTGCATTTCCCCTTTAATGTTTGCCTGGCAGCTCTTTGAAGGGAATCCATGTAATAGTACAAAGCAAGATGACACGGTTGTTCATATTTCTGAGGTATGATTCAGAGGTCATCGTACATGACCACTCCTAGGTCCACTCCAGACACAACTAAATACTTTTGGGATGAGAAGAAGATTCAGTTCTCAGACTAAAAATTCAATAAGTATGCCGTGAGTCACATACAACTCGCATGGCATGCAGTGTAAAATGATTCTAGCACCATGTGAATTGCATAAAACTCACATGCAGAAAACAACGACAAATTTTTGCATTGTATTAGAGTGGATCATGTGTTATTTTCATAATAAAACACCATGACCCCAAGGGAAATTTGTTTTTCTAGTGTGGCAAGACAATGTGTTAATGGATGACATGATGTAATAACTGGACATTTGCACATTCATTGACCGAGGTTACCATGTGAAGGTAAAATTCACTGTATCTTATGGAAATACATCTCAACATTTCATACATTCGTATGTAGTTCAGGTAGATTTCCATTCCTATCACTAAGTACTAACCACCACTCTTTATGGTTTGAAATTATACAAGTCTGTAATCCAGAGAGCTTATATAACATGCTGTATAAAACCAGAATCAATAACCACAAAAGAAAAAAAATTATCAAGTAACACAAAACCATATGATGGTCAGTAATGGCTCGGCATATGACTGACAGAGGTAGCTAACTAGAAGGACTGTTTCAGTGGTAACTATATGAAAAGGAAGTTTGCCTGTGGCCATCATTCTCTAAAAACCAACAGCTGTAGCAAGTAGCTCTTCTCTGAAAAGTAATTCACTTAAATGTTCCCTGGAAACATTCCAAAAATCAAAAACAGGTAGTCAGTGATAGCACTAATTTTTTTTTCCTAACGAAAAAATTGGCTAACTAATAATAACAACTTCCATAAAAACCATAACAACTACAATAACAGTTACATTCGTGGAGAGGTCACCAGGTTCTAGACACAGTAGTATGCAATGGAGAAATGGTCACGATCATCTGATTAAGTCTTTGTAAAATCTTTATGACATAAAATGGTAACATTTCCATCTAACAGATGTGAAAATTCAGAAGCAGAGAGTTTAAAGTTTTTGGCAGCCAGTTCTGAGATAGATGCATTCATTTTCAATCAAGAAATAAATAGTCCATGAATAGGTAACTTCTGCAAGAATTCTGTCCATATTATATACATTTTTTATGTACTTGTAAGCAGTTTTCTTAGAAAGTAAATTGAAAATGAATAATCACGAGAGGTAATGCAATTGACTTTTAAAAAAGGGGCAGGAGGAAGGAAAGGGAGGGGGAAGGAAAGGAGAGGGGAAGGAAAGGGAGGGGGGAAGGAAAGGGAGAGGGGAAGGAAAGGGAGGGGGGAAGGAAAGGGAGGGGGGAAGGAAAGGGATGGGGAAGGAAAGGGAGGGGGGAAGGAAAGGGAGGGGGGAAGGAAAGGGAGAGGGGAAGGAAAGGGAGGGGGGAAGGAAAGGGAGGGGGGAAGGAAAGGGAGGGGGGAAGGAAAGGGAGGGGGGAAGGAAAGGGAGGGGGGAAGGAAAGGGAGGGGGAAGGAAAGGGAGGGGGGAAGGAAAAGGAGGAGGAAGGAAAGGGAGAGGGGAAGGAAAGGGAGAGGGGAAGGAAAGGGAGAGGGGAAGGAAAGGGAGGGGGGAAGGAAAGGGAGGGGGGAAGGAAAGGGAGGAGGAAGGAAAGGGAGAGGGGAAGAAAAGGGAGAGGGGAAGGAAAGGGAGAGGGGAAGGAAAGGGAGGGGGGAAGGAAAGGGAGGGGGGAAGGAAAGGGAGGGGGGAAGGAAAGGGAGGGGGGAAGGAAAGGGAGGGGGGAAGGAAAGGGAGAGGGGAAGGAAAGGGAGGGGGGAAGGAAAGGGAGAGGGGAAGGAAAGGGAGGGGAGGGGAAGGAAAGGGAGGGGGGAAGGAAAGGGAGGGGGAAGGAAAGGGAGAGGGGAAGGAAAGGGAGGGGGGAAGGAAAAGGAGGAGGAAGGAAAGGGAGAGGGGAAGAAAAGGGAGAGGGGAAGGAAAGGGAGGGGGGAAGGAAAGGGAGGGGGGAAGGAAAGGGAGGGGGGAAGGAAAAGGAGGAGGAAGGAAAGGGAGAGGGGAAGGAAAGGGAGAGGGGAAGGAAAGGGAGGGGGGAAGGAAAGGGAGGGGGGAAGGAAAGGGAGAGGGGAAGGAAAAGGAGGAGGAAGGAAAGGGAGAGGGGAAGAAAAGGGAGAGGGGAAGGAAAGGGAGAGGGGAAGGAAAGGGAGAGGGGAAGGAAAGGGAGGGGGGAAGGAAAGGGAGGGGGGAAGGAAAGGGAGAGGGGAAGGTAAAGGAGGGGGAAGGAAAGGGAGAGGGGAAGGAAAGGGATGGGGGAAGGAAAGGGATTGGGGGGAAGGAAAGGGATTGGGGGGAAGGAAAGGGATTGGGGGGAAGGAAAGGGATTGGGGGGAAGGAAAGGGATTGGGGGGAAGGAAAGGGATTGGGGGGAAGGAAACAAATGTATAGAATATTGACTTAGGACACTGAGTTATAAACCACATTGTACACCATGGTTTTTCCAAACATGATTCTTCTATTAAAAATTCAGATTATAAAGTAGCACTTAGATGTACTGAGTCAGAATCTTTGAGGATTAGGCTGAGAATTGTACATTCTTACAAAGCACCCCAGACAATTCTTCACATCCTGAATTGAGGTATCCCTCATTTCTCCAAAACAAACTATATTCATTATGAAAAGAACATTTATTCTTTGATATCACTGTAGGCCCTAGAAAAATACTGGTGATCATGTCTAAATTGGTGTTTTTTTTTTTAAAAAACTATTACAATATAAAAAAATTAGTTGAGATTAATCCAATTAAGTCAGAAATCGTGTATTTTAAGACATGGCTCTACTTCCTGTTAGGTACAAAACATTGAATAAGTTAATATAATGTCTCTGAAATTCAATTTTCTTACATTTAAAGTGACAGTAAAACATCAACCTTAACACATAGTTATTATTGTTTCATAGGAAACAATATCTGTTAATACTCATTGCTAACCTTGAAATACTGGTTAAATATTAGTTACTATTCAGTGGATTGATTTTGAACACTAGGTTTGCCTTGATAGGCACATAATTTTATTACCACAGTAATGACGGTATGCCAGCAGAGTAGGGTTCAATTCCTTTAGTCAATTGTCTAACAAGACAGAGGCTACCATGTGTTTTGTTCCCAAATGATCTTTCCAAAATAACATATATTAAAAAACCAAACTTTGGCTACTTCAAATGAACAAAAGATATCCAAAAGAAAAGGGTAGAAGGGCACATTAATAAGGGAGGGGGAACAACCCTACCAATGTTTGACTTCAAAGGAATATTTCTGAGTTGAGATATACAGGAAAATGAAAATTGCCTCCAGTTTTTATGCCACACGAAAAAAGAAAGGCAGAGAGGAAAGTGCTATTTCTCTTCAGCTCCCGAGAGCAGATCTTGCACTGTCCACAATTTCTGTATCCTCTGAAATCATTAGGAGTTCTGCATAAGGAGTCCTTAGAGGGGAAGGCAGAGACAAGCATCTGACATTTTGTTCTTTCCATCCTGAATTTTGTGTACAATATAATGAAAGTCCATTATAAAGTGGGGGACAAGAGACATGATTTACATCCAAATTACACTTGCCTGCATTGTCATAAAACGATTGAGCGATTCAGCTATATTCTGCTGCAATGACTGACAATAACTTTTCTTTATCCCAATCCCTTTGATGCTCATTAGAAATAATAATAGATGGTCAGAATAACTTTCCTTTTCATTGTTTCATTACGTTGGTGAGGATGTCTGAGTCCTTGCATATTTTGTAATAGCACACCTTTCCTTCTTCTGATCCATCTTTGTCCCTTCCTTTAGAATGCATGGATATAATTTCTTCATCATTCATTTTGCTGAATATGATTTCAATTATTGTGTCAATAGTAATATATGAATTCCTTCATCCTTAAAAGAAATGCTTGTTTCAGCAACATATTTTTTTCTCCTGGAAGTTTAATATTAATGAGAGAACTTGAGTTTTTTTCCACACCAAGCTGACAGCTTGTGTCAGATTTCTCTGTCAAATTTTCAAGAAATACAGCACTGGAAGACAGCAGAACATAGCTCAGGGCAATACAAAGTCATAAATGGGGAGCAACAATGTTGGTCTAAAGAGGAGATCAGTGTTGTGCTTTGGAAAAACATGACCTTCATTTTTTATGGATCTTGTTAACAATGTCTGAAATGAAGAAAGCAAATGTTGACCAGTATAAAGTAGAAATGGATAATCGCCACTCTGTCCACACATTCCCTTGGAAAAATCTATAAAATTATGATTGAAAATGATCCACAATTCTATGCCCCTCTATAATTGAGAATATCTTATTTATCTTATATGCAAGAATCCAGTTTGGACACATATATATGTGTATGTATATGTGTACGTGTGTGTGTGTGTGTGTGTGTGTACCATCATAGAGTGGTCAAGCCGAAAGTTGCTAGTCTTATCCATTCAGATGCAAAATATTAAGTAATATTTTTGTTAACTTTCAATGCAATTCAATCAACTTGTTTTTTCACATTTAAATGCATTAGTACATGAACATTTCAGTTAACAAATATTATTGTGACTTCTCTGTACACCTCTGAATACTTAACCAATCATATAAAAGTTTGTTTAATCTTATAGATTATTGAATTCAGAGATTTAACTTCATACGAAATTACATTTAGGCTGGGTATTGTGTCTCATGCCTGGAATCCTAGCACTTTGATGGCCAACTCAGGATTCCCTGAGATCAGGAGTTTAAGACAGTCTGGGCAACATAATGAGGCCTTGTCTTATTTTTTTTATTTTATTTTTTTTAATTTGTTTATTTTTTAGAGACAGAGTCTTACTATGTCACCCTTGGTAGAGTGCTGTGGCATCACAGCTCACAGCAACCTCCAGCTCTTGGGCTTCAGCAATTCTCTTGCCTCAGCCTCCCAAATAGCTGTGATTACAGGTGCCCACCACAAGGACCAGGCTATTTTTTTGTTGCAGTTTGGCCAGGGCGGGGTTCGAACCTGCCACCCTCCATACATGGGGCTGGCACCCTCCTCACTGAGCCACAGGCACTGCCCCGAGGCCTTATCTTTACAAAAATAAAAAGTAAAGGTAAAAAAATAAAAATAATTGATGGCAGGTAGTGGTACTCTGTAGTCCTAGCCATTCAGACTAGGTGGGGGGTTTGCTTGAGCCCAGGAGTTTGAGATTACATTGAGCTATGGATCATGTAACTGCATTCTAGCTAGGTGACAGAGTGAGACCCTACCTCAAAAAACACCAAACAGATAATAATAATAATAAACATTTAAAAATAACTAAAATGTTGAGTTTGTTATCAAATTTGCTTTTTTACTAAATACCACAAATTATACACTTATTTTGTTTGTAAAAAATGTGTAAATATGTAAAAATACTTTAGACAAAGCTACCCTATTTTCCTTTCTCAATTACTCTTTTGTCATTTACCTAAAACAACAATAACCTAACTTTCACAATCTACTCTCCAAACATTCGTCTGATATTGATTCATTACCATTCTCTCTGTGAATAGGATTTCGTTTTTCTTTTCATTGTACTCATCACTGGAATCCTTGAAAGGACAACTTGTTTGAGGGAAATGTGAAGTTTCATTTGTCAAATTCATTACCACACAGAAGCCAGACTATTCCCAGGGATATGATCTGGCATCCAGAGAAATCTTAAGGCTCACAGGGTTCCTGGGCCTCAATGGCATAGATTTACTATTCCAAGGACCATACTTATGTCTTGCTTTAACAGAGCTTTGGTTTTTCCGTTACCCTGCTGGAGACATTACAATAGCATTTAACTATTTAATAGGTTGCTTCTCTGTGTCCTTTGATGAACTTACTACACGTGAGAAGCTGTCAACTGGATGGGGTAACCACATGAGGATTGGGTCATCCAAACTCTGCACCAAAATAAGACCAAGTTTTAGGTAACACAATTATTACCTATGAATCAGAGTTGTGATTGTTTTGCAATGAATGAATGCAAATATTTAGTAGAGGAGATAGAATTATCCTTAATGTTGGGAAAATTTCCTGCCATAGTTCTAGAATAGAGGATAGTCTGCCCTGTGTAAACAAAACTGATTTTAATGTTAAATAGAATTAAAATAGAAATATACACAGGGAGATAGACCAATAGACTTAGAGATCTTAGACTATACTGGACTATAGGTCTATCTATCTTCATTCTTAGTGTGCTTAGACAAAAACTAGTTTATGAAAATAAGGCAAATTATGATTAGATTTAGTTTTAATTTCCCCAAATGTGAAATTCATTCATATAAATTTTCCGTTTTAGAAAATTATATAATATCGGAAGAGACTTTTTTTCCATTTTCTATAGCAGGCGAGTATTGTGACTAATGGATTTACCAAAAAAATTCAACTCCATATTCAAAATCAATCCTGCTATTGAATTGGAGGGAAAACAGATAAAATTTATTCAGTAAACAAGGAACAACTAATAAAGCTACAAACTTCCCTAATGTGTGCATATTTTTTCACCATTTTGGCTTATGGTAGCTATAGAATAAATTACGTTAAAAATGAGATGTCTAAATACAAAAACAGGTCCCCAAACAATCTTAATCGCAAGCAGAGAGTGAAAGACTCACCAGGGCATTTTTTCTATAGAAAAAGTCACCAAAATAGGTGATGTGTCTGTGTTCCTAATACCCTTACCGTCAATTAGAGGACTTTTTATAGTGTTCATGAGCTAAGAGCTAACTCTGATAAGCTTGTTAATTATTAATACCAAAGATCAAAACCCAGTCAGCATGCCATATTTGTACATGAAGGAGAGAGAGGGACAAGATAAAATGTTTGTAGAGTGTAAAAATAGTTCACAATGAAATTTAGAATAAATCAAATGCCTCTTCATTTATAAAGTTTTGCTAGTAAGAGGCACAAAGTATCACACATGCCTAAAATATAGACATAATACAATACGGATCTGGGGCTGAGGAAGACAAGAAAGACAATTTTTTTTAAAGAATTTGATTGCTAAATTCCTCGGTTGATAAGCTCCATAGACAGATAAGAACCAGTGATTTTTCACCTTTTTAAATATTCAAGAAGGTATTTTTTTCTTCGTATTTATTTTGATGGTAACAACGTAACTTATTTTGCATTTTGATAAGTTCTGTTATATTTTACTGTCAGACATGGCACTACTTATAAAGCACATTGTTTGGAGTCTATAGTGAGCCCTGTTCTTTCTAGATTCGATCAATGCTGAATCCAAATATAGCAAAAATCAACTAAACCTGATCATTGATTTGACATCAACCTTAGCTTTTGATATTTCTTTCTGTGATCTGCCTGCATCTAAAAATTCTGTGCTTTAATCACCATAAGAGAACATGGGTTGAAAAGGCTCATTCAGATTTAAGGAACTTTAGCTTTTAGCAGCTATTGGCAAAATAAGTACCGAGATTGCCTGTTCATGATGATGTCTATATGTGAATTCTATCACCACTTTTTCTCACCTGAGAAATCATATAACTCCAATTGAAGAACTGAAAAAATTTTAAATAGGTCCCTTTATTTCAAAGCTCAAATAAGATAAAGATAAGTAAAAGAGATCATATTTAAAACAATGTTTTGATTAGAATAGTAGAGAAACGTTCTTTCCTGTTGAAAAGATACTTTAATATTGACTCTATTGTTATTCAACATTTATCACTTTATTTAGTGAATGACATTTCAGTAATAAGTCTTAATATTACTGAATATTAATAAATATTACTGAATATTTTAGTAATAAGTCTAAATGTTCATAGTATTCAAATCTCTTTTAAAAATAAAAAAATGCTTTTTATCATATGTACATGGTAGTTTTTTTAATTCCCACTAGCTCAACAAAGAAACTACAACATTAAGAGTATCGGAATGATGATTAGAATTTATACACACACATTTTTTTTCTCCTTATACCTCAAGTATAAGACAAGTCACTCTACCTCAGTATACAGTTTTTAAAAAACAGAGAAAGAAAGTTAATAATGTTATCATCCTTAATTGGTAATATCTGAGTAGTATTTACCTGAGCCCAGTATAAACTTTTATGGTATGCCTCTAACCATGGAAAATTTTTCTTTTCTTTGCAATGGCAAACAATCTTAATATTATCAAAAAAAGTATCTTTATAATTACAAGGGAAATGTTTATTTTACTCATGCATTCACTACCTTCGTATATTATTAAAACTTGAGTACTGTTGAGCCTTAGTGAGGTTTCATTTATCCACTGTATTAAAACATTTGTAATGAGCAAAAACACATATAAATATTTTCTAGATAGCTAAATATTTTCATAACGTCTACATGTGTTAAAATTTAACCAGGCTAAATTAGAAGAGGTTTTGGATAAATACAATCTGCAACTATTTTATTATATAAATCTTGATCTTTGATAAAGCTTCTGGGCTATAACTGAAATAAGTTAACTGACTCATGTGAGTCCTGCTAGAGTCATTGTTGATGATAAAAAAGGGCAAGTTAGTGATGTAATTATGTGGAGGATCTATCAGCAAACACCTTCACTGTCACCAATGCCATGGTTTTTACCAAGAAGACATTTCTGTTGTCCCTGGTCTCACTCTTTAGATTTCCTGATGGTTGGGTGGTACTGAGGATTTACTACTGAAGGAGCGTACACGATAGAGAATAATGCACACAGGGTCCAGGCCTGCTGGAAAAGTGACCATCACACTGTTTCATGTCAATTCTAGAGCTGGGCAATGTGCAAAGACCTGGGGATATTTTTACTTTAAAAAATTTTTATTTTATTATTTCTTTAACCTAGTACTAATGAGTAAGAGCAGTATTGTGGCCTCCAAGTTTTGCCTAGGAATTCTCATGATCACATTGCAAGTATAGTTTTCAAAATATTTAACAACTCGTTCAGCGCTGACACCAATCAGCTAGAACAGACAACAGATTTTCACCCTGTTGGAGCTTTACCAGGAAATTAGAAAAATCTCAACTCATGAAGATTTCTCTTTGTACTGGAAACTGGGAATTGTAGGTGAAAAATATATAAAGGAATCATGGAAAGGAGTGAGCCCCACTCTCTGAAACAAATCAGCAAAGAAAAGAGAAATAACCCCATTGAAAAGTGGGCAAAAGACATGAATAGGAGGTTTCAAAAGAAGATAGACAAATGGCCAATTAACAAAATGAAAATTCTCAATGTCACTAATTATCAGGAGAATGCAAATTAATACCACAATAAGATAACACCTTATTCCTGTTAAAATTGTTTTTATTAAAAAGTCCAAAAATAGGGCGGCACCTGTGGCTCAGCGGGCAGGGCGCTGGCCCCATATGCCGAGGGTGGCGGGTTCAAACCCAGCCCCGGCCAAACTGCAACAACAAAAAAAATAGCCGGGCGTTGTGGCGGGTGCCTGTAGTCCCAGCTGCTCGGGAGGCTGAGGCAAGAGAATCGCGTAAGCCCAGGAGTTGGAGGTTGCTGTGAGCTGTGTGAGGCCACGGCACTCTACCCAGGGCCATAAAGTGAGACTCTGTCTCTAAAAAAAAAAAAAAAAAGTCCAAAAATAATAGTTGCCGGCACGGAGGCAGAAGGAAAGGAACGCACTGTTGGTGGGACTGTAAATTTGTACAGATTCTATGGAAAACAGTATGGAGATTCCTCAAAGAACTAAAAGTAGACCTACCATTCAATTCAGCAACCCTACTACTGGGTATTTACTGAATGAAAAATAAGTTATTTTATCAAAAAGACACTTGCACTTGAATGTTTATTGCAGCACAATTCACACTTGTAAAGATGTGGAATCGACCCAACTGCCCATCAGTTCATGAGTGGATCATCAAAACGTGGGGTGTGGGCTGGGCACAGTGGCTCACACCTGTAATCTTAGTGCTCTGAGATGCCAAGGGGGGAGGATGGCTTGACCTCAGGAGCTTGAAACTAGCCTGAGCAAGAGGGAGACCCCACCTCTACTAAAAATAGAAACAAGCAAACAAACAAAAAACTTGCTGACTAGGCAGGCATCATGGTGGGCGCCTGTAGTCCCAGCTACTCAGGAGGCTGAGGCAAGAGAATCGCTTGAGTCCAAGTGTTTGAAGTTGTTGTAAGCTGTGATGAGGCCATTGCACTCTACGTAGGGTAACACAGTAAGACTTTGTCTCAAAAAAAAAAAAAAAAATTGTATTCGTATTTGTATATGTTGACTAGTTTGTCATAGTTCTTCGGTGGTCATTCGGCCCAGGTTCTACTGTATATTAATTCCAAACATTTTCTGAAGTTTTAGAGTTACACTTGTAACTGCAACTGTGGGTGACTAACAGTAATGTAACGTCATACAAATTTTATCTCCCCACATTGCTTGACAATGTAATCAAGGTTCCTACTCACCTATTTTCTGTCTAAGATGAACTGAAGCTGGTGAAGCTTACTTTATATCGTTCATAAATCAACGTGAAGTGGCTCAGGTTGATGACCCTCTGGAAAGGTGAAGAACTCATTCAGAATGCAGGTGCTGATGTGTCTGGCCATGCCCACTTCTATAACTCTATGGTCCTGACCACATTTATTATCAGTCATTTTATGATCACTCATATTAACGTGTCACCACACTGTCCCACTTTCAGCACTCTTCTCTTTACTTTACTCTTGAAAGGACTGAGACACAGGGTAAAGAGGAAGGAAACTTACCTACCTGCTATTAATGTTTTCTGTCCTTTTAAAAGAATACTTCAGATGCCTGCACTGTTGATCTTGTACTTTTCACAATCAGTGCATTAACTTAATACAAATAATTTCATTACTTTTATTTTTTCATTTTTCCATATCAGTTTTAATAGTGATGTTACAGCTATCAGAGTAATTGAGAAGTGTTTCCCTCAGTACCGTGAATCTCATTTCAAAGTGATTTCACTGATTTTCAGGCAGACCTGAGTGATACTGTCTGAATATCCCACCATGCCTTAAACAGATAAAATTCCATAACCTGAAAATATAGCTTTGGACACAGAGATTTATTAATGTGCTATAACTGACTCAGAAACTTAAGTGACCTCTTAAAAGAACATGAACTTGTGAATTGAGGAGTTGCTATACTCCCACAGGACAGTTTATTCACAACAAGAAGTTACTCTTAATGAGCTCCCTAGCTAGCAAAAACTAGATGCAACGTATATAAAACTTCGAATGCCTCATACTTCACATAGCAACAAAAAAGGTATATATATGCCAGGTTCACTAAGAAGATCTTAATGGATCAAAAAAGAACAAGACAACGTTGTGTTATAAGTTGAATAGGCAACAAAATTATTTTCATTTTATATGCATGAATATTATTGTGAATAGCCAGAATAACTTTTTAAAGTGACATGCCATTTAAGTTTTCACACAAAACCCAGGAAATTTTGAACTGCAAAGGGAATTTATTTTTTCTCCCCTACCAAATTTTTACTTGGAATTTGGATGTTCTCAAATCCCATGTTAAAATATTAACATCTTAGGATACAAGTTGACTTTCAAGGAAGGAGTCGGGCTTGACTCAGCAACAGAGGTTTAGCACCTACAATGGGTTAAATTCTATGTTATGCATGAGGGATACAATAATAAAGAAACTGTAGAGATTTTATTTATATTTTTTATCAAAGAGCTTCCTATCAAGTAGAAGATTCAATCACTCCATAGTGTCGATGCTAAGAGGTAAATGTGGTTCTACTAAGGGAATTAGGAGAGCCAGATTCTCTTTTTATCCCTGCGTAGATTTAATCAGCTCAGAGTGACATCACTCTTATTTGCTTATAATTTGGACCTTCGGACACTGAGTAATGGTATCGTGAGGGATTGAATTAGACTTTTCACTACTCAAGTACAGAACATGTCCTGAGCCATGAGTTGAACTGTCACTTCCGCCTGAAGTTTCCAATAGTATAATTTATTAAGACACAAATAAGAGAAAGCCTGGTAAATTTAAGAAAGGAGCAGATTTGGTGGTGACAAGTGTTTGGCAAGAGCAGCCACTAGGAATAGGACACTGAATAACGAGATTAAATAGCCATTTGCTAAAATAATTCAAACATATTTGTTTCATGCTTAATATGCATTAATGACAAGCCCCTGAGATAGATATTGTGTCAGATCCAGAACTGGGGAAATGAATGCGAGTTGGATGCAGAGTTTCTAGTTGCTACTTTTTTCTCTTTTTAATGCTCCGCATTTCCCATCAGAAGGTCCATTCAAGAATTCCAGAGCATCACACTGCTTGCCGGACATATTCATCAGTAGATGATTAGATGTGACCTACCCAGGCTGAGGCACCAGATGGCAGAGAACTGGACTTCTCTCATGACTTCTGATTTCTGACATTGCAACCATTCAAATATACTTTATATACTTCTATCATACTTTTATATACTTTAGTGTTATCTAAAATGTCATTTTGTAGCATCACCTGAGAACTTGTTAGACATGCAAATTATCCAGTCCCACCCTAGAGTGAATCACAGTCTTTGCTATATGGGCCTTGTTTCTTGCACTTTAACAAATTCTCTAGGTGATTCTCGTGCTCAAATTTGAGAAGTGTGGTTGTGAGGACCTAAGAATATAGGACACCAGGTAGGAAATCTTTGCTTTCTGTAATTAATTATCCATTCCTCTATTACCTGATTTTCTTTTTCTTTCTTTCTTTCTTTTTTAATCAAATCGTAGCTGTGTACATTAATGCAATCATGGGTTACAATGTGCTGGTTTTATAAGCAATTTGAAATGTTTTCATCAAACTGGTTTTCTTTTTTATCTCTTCTTGGATAAATTATACCAACTCTATTACTTGTCTGGCCATCCCACCACATCAGAAGACTCCCTCTCTCTTTCTCTCTCTCTGAGGTTGGCAATGATTGGCTTTTTTCTTATACAATGGTCCATTTTAGACCTGGAATTTGTAACTTCAAAAGATATGGTGACAAAAGTCATGCATGCTTATTAGAGAGAGAAAGAAAATAATTATTTGGTAAATTTATATGTGTGTGTGTAGTACTCTATATTAGCAATAGACTACCTACTACTCTTTAATAAGTTTTACATAGTAATAGTCTCAGAAAATGAGGCCCCATTTGGTTAAAAGCAGAACTGAAGTGCCCCCAAACCATTTCTTAAAACTCCCATTTTCTTCCTCAAAAATACATGTACATGTCAGTGTACAAGCATGGGGGAGAAAGACCTCCAAGGGGTGGAATCACGAATAAACACACATACCTAAAGGAAAATAAACTTTAGCAAAAAGATAAAGTATCAACAAGTGTTCAAACTCCTATTTACTTCTTTTAGGAATAAGGGACACGGAGGACCTAAATCAACCTGAGCTAGAAAACAAAAGGCCAGTGACTTTCTGTTATTTTTTTAATTGTTTGGGATTCACTGAGGGTACAAAGTCTTAGGTTACACTGATTGTGTTTGTTAGGTAAAGTCTCTCTAGTAATTGTGTCCTGCCCCCCAAAGGTGTGCCACACACTGTGACCCCAACCCCCCTCTCCGATTCCCGGTTCCTCCACCTCCCACCTTGTATGAGCTCATCTACTGATATTAGAATTGAGTATACTGGATTCTTGCTTCTCCATTCCTGGGATGCTTTCCTAAGAAGAATGTGTCCCAATCTGATCCAGGTTAATACAAAAGATGTAACGTCTCCATCTTTTTTAGTGAACCTGCTCACATTTATTCATTCCAAAACGATGTCAGAATCCTTTTCCCTGTAGCAGGCATCACCCTAATTTAGAGAGAGAAAGCAGTGAAGGGAATACAAACATTTCTTCCCCTCTTAGATTTTACAGCCTCCTCGCTGAGGCAGACATTACATTATATCCCCTCTTCACCTCTAAAATACACACATACACACACACACACACACACACACACACACACACACACACGAGAAAGGTTATATAATGGCAGATATAGACTCAGAAGGCAGGAGGACCTGGGTTTGAAAATTTGCTCTATCATTTGCTAGTGTTTTAACCTTGGACCAATAACATCTCAGAGACAATGATAAAATAGACCCCAGGAAAAGGGGTGATTGTCAAGATCAAAAATGATGAGTTATGTTAAGTAGCTGATTTATTGCCCAGCACATAGTAAGCACTCAATGCTGATTATTTTGTTACCATTATGAACATAGGCATATTGAGTTCATTTAAAAAATGCAAGGTATTTTTAGGACATATAAGCAGGGAATCTAATTAAGATCGGAGGTTTAAAGGCTTCCCATACAAATATTTCAAGCTGGTATTAAACTGACGCTACCCAGTTTTCTGTATACTTACACTTTCTGTAAGCCTTATAGAATTTAAGCTTCTAGGGACTCTATGTGACACTGCCAGTTTGGAAATTTTTTTTTATTCTGACACTACTTATGTAACATTGATCAATCCCTCCCTATGCTTGAAGCAGAAAAAGAACTACCCACCTTACATTTCCAGGATATTCCCTCATCTTCTTGGCCAAAAATGTTATTTTCATACAATCATTTTTATGTTTATTTGAGCAGCTCTGAAACTATCCAGATTCCTTGCTGTTTGGCAAATGTTATAATTGGTTGTGTTTTGCTACCGTGGGCACACTATTAGACAAAATTGCAACAAAAGACATCAATAAAAAAGCAGAATGCCTCAGATTGTTAAAATCACGAATGTTATTAATACTATTAAAATGCTAATTGCCGTTTAGAGGAGATTCAGTTGCAGTTCTAAAGGAGGAAATGCTTAGGCTGCAGGATCTGAGGCATGCATTGTTTGTTCCCTAAAGGGAGAAAATTCATTTTTGTTTAATTTATCTGAACAAGGAGGCATTTCAGGGAGGAGCACTGGAGTGACTGCAGACCTCCTGGGGTCAGAGCCACCTTCAGCTTCACCCCCACCCTAGGTGGTCCTTAATTGCCACTCCAGACTGCCTGACTGTAACTTATTGTTTGCACTGCACATGACCTTGGATGAAAACTAGAGCTCTATGAATTAATCCCTGTAATATTTTGTGTTTAACATCTGCGTTGTCACCAGCCATTATTCAGAGGACAAAAACCAAATAGCCCTATCTATCTCTTACTACATTTTTTAAGTCCATTCCATTGTTTTGCACAGACTCCCTACATGGATTGCCTACAAAAGAGTGAATCCATTCATTTGCACTGTTTTTTGGAACAAAAATCTACAGAATGTAGGAGATGATACCAAAATAAAATAAGACTATTGTTTAAACAATAGGGATCCTCTAGATACCTCGATTTCCTCTACCTCTATTACTGCCATCTTTCTTTCTTTTTTAGTGTCTGTTTTAAAATGAGAGAGGATTCCAAGGCACATCTATCAAAATCAAATGATTTCACTTATCTGTTATGGCTTTATGCATTGATGAAATGTAGTCACTGCAGGGAGAAATGTAACAGCAACTTAACATCCAGAAATAATACACAACAGTGTACTACATTAAATGGAAAATACCTGCAAGGGGAAGTGAGTTAATAAAAATTCAATTACTCAAACGGGAACATTCCCAAGACCCTAGGGTTAACACCTAGATTAAACTCGGTCTCTGGCTCTTGTTCTGTCTACATTACACACACACACACACACACACACGCATGCACACTCATGCACACACACACACCCCGGGCTCTATTAATAGTCACAAGTTTTTCAAATATTTTTACATAAATGCAAGAGATCAAAGACACGGACAACATAGTTTTTATATCAACAAGCTGAGAGCTAGTTTCACATACACACAGGAAGCTAACAGTAATAACAACAATAATCACAAACATTATAATGAAAATGATAAAATGTGCTCAACTCTACACAGAACACTTCAGGCAGATCCCAACACTAGACCATAAATTAACTAACAAATAGTCAGTGTAGAGGGAAGAGTTACTCCGTTGACTTTGAGTTCTTCCTTAGGGCCTCTCTCAGAGGTTATGGAAAAAAATAATCACCTTGTGAGGCTATTAGGGAATTTGAACATAAACAAAAATGGAATTATAGATGTGAGACCATTTTATTGTACTTTAAGGTGAGAGACAAGGTAATTAGAATGAAGGAAAAAAATAGGTAAACAGGAGCCTCAGATACCTTGTGTGAAGAAGTTGAAATATTTTCACAGTTCTGCTAAAGAGTACTGAACTGATGTGGAGAGAAACATTTCAGAGTGATATCATGGAGCTTATACAGGCTGGACTCTGTTATGTGTTAACTGATCATGGGAATCAAGAAGTGAGTGCTGTGAAAAAGAAGTGGTAAAAACTTCGTTGGAGAAGTAGGAAGACATCTGGAGGTTTGGCCCCAGTTAAAAATTTATAGGCAAATCCTGCTGGAAAAGGAGTTAGCAGTTTAATGAATAAATTATTATCTAAACACCAAGAGGTTAAAGGTCAACAACAAAGAGTTCAACAGTAACGTCTTAAGAGCTCCTACACATGACACATATTGTGTTTCTTCCCAGCTATTTTCTGAGCTGAGTTCTAAGCACACTGTGGACCAGCTTCAGACACTTTACATGTTAAAATTATTTTCCAGATGATTTTGAGGTTTACTCATGAGATAGGATGGAGGAGAAGGAATAGAGAAATAAATGCTCTGCTCTGAAATAAATGCAATGATAACTGGTAGTGCAGGTCTCTGCAATGTGACGGGTGTACGTCTCCATTTCTAGGGTGCTGCTTCTTTTTGTTTGTTTGTTTGTTTGTTTTTATTGTTGGGGATTCATTGAGGGTACAATAAGCCAGGTTACACTGATTACAATTGTTAGGTAAAGTCCCTCTTGCAATCTTGTCTTGCCCCCAGAAGGTGTGACACACACCAAGGCCCCAGCACCCTCCCTCCGTCCCTCTCTCTGCTATTCCTTCCCACCCCCAGGACCTTAATTGTCATTAATTGTCCTCATATCAAAATTGAGTACATAGGATTCATGCTTTTCCATTCTTGTGATGCTTTACTAAGAATAATGTCTTCCACTTCCATCCAGGTTAATACGAAGGATGTAAAATCTCCATTTTTTTTAATAGATGAATAGTATTCCATGGTACACATATACCACAGCTTGTTAATCCATTCCTGGCTTGGTGGGCATTTAGGCTGTTTCCACATTTTGGCGATTGTAAATTGAGCTGCAATAAACAGTCTAGTACAAGTGTCCTTATGATAAAAGGATTTTTTTCCTTCTGGGTAGATGCCCAGTAATGGGATTGCATGATCAAATGGGAGGTCTAGCTTGAGTGCTTTGAGGTTTCTCCATACTTCCTTCCAGAAAGGTTGTACTAGCTTGCAGTCCCACCAGCAGTGTAAAAGTGTTCCCTTTTTTCCATATTTACGCCAGCATCTGCAGTTTTGAGATTGTGATGTGGGCCATTCTCACTGGGGTTAGATGGTATCTCAGGGTGGTTTTGATTTGCATTTCTCTAATACATAGGGATGATGAACATTTTTTCATATGTTTGTTAGCCATTCATCTGTCTTCTTTAGAGAAGTTTCTATTCATGTCTCTGGCCCATTGATATATGGGATTTTTGGCTTTTTTCATGTGTATTAATTTGAGTTCTCTGTAGATCCTAGTTATCAAGCTTTTGTCTGATTCAAAATATGCAAATATCCTTTCCCATTTTGTAGGTTGTCTCTTTGCTTTGGTTGTTGTCTCCTTAGCTGTACAGAAGCTTTTCAGTTTAATGAAGTCCCATTTGTTTATTTTTGTTGTTGTTGCAATTGCCATGGCAGTCTTCTTCATGAAGACTTTCCCCAGGTCAATATCTTCCAACGTTTTTCCTATGCTGTCTTTGAGGATTTTTATTATTTCATGCCTTAAATTTAAGTCCTTTATCCATCTTGAATCAATTTTTGTGAGTGGGGAAATGTGTGCGTCCAGTTTCAGTCTTTTACATGTAGATATCCAGTTCTCCCAACACCATTTATTGAATAGTAAGGACACAACTCCCTTCACCATAGTTTCAAAGAAAATGAAATACCTAGGAATATACCTAACGAAGGAGGTGAAGGACCTCTTTAAAGTAAATTATGAAATCCTCAGAAAGGAAATAGCAGAGGATATTAACAAGTGGAAGAACATACCATGCTCATGGATGGGCAGAATCAACATTGTTAAAATGTCTATACTTCCCAAAGCAATCTACCTATTCAATGCCATTCCTATCAAAATACCAACATTGTACTTTCAAGATTTGGAAAAAACAATTCTGCATTTTTTATGGAACCAGAAAAAAAAACCCATATAGCTAAGGCAGTTCTTAGTAATAAAAATAAAGCTGGGGGCATCAGCATACCAGATTTTAGTCTGTACTACAAAGCCATAGTGGTCAAGACAGCATGGTCCTGGCACAAAAATAGAGACATACACACTTGGAATCGAATAGAAAACCAGGAAATGAAACTAACATCTTACAACCACCTAATTTTCGATAAACCAAACAAGAACATACCTTGGGGGTGCTTATTTCTAAGACCATCTTTTCTCTGCAATTTAGATTATGACCACAGGGGGCACTCTTTCTTATATGGAATGGTAGGAGTGGGGAGTTTCAGATTTTATAGTAATGACATATAGTAATCCTAATAAATTTGGTGTTTATGGGGAAATATTGGGATAAAGCATAACTGTGATATTTCTAAAACTATATTATAATTGTCATTCTTTCAATTTTTTTTATCTTTTCAAAATGTTGCTTTCCCTATGTTGTTAAAGGTAGCCTCAGAGACAGTTTTCCAACATACTGTTTTATCTAGGTAAGTTCTTTGATCTTATTAATACATCTTTCAATTCCCTTAACATTTAGAATCACTTTTTAATGGTGTATTTCAGTATAATATTTCTGTTATAGGTCTACACAATTTTAATTAGAAATCTATACACATTCCTGTTATTTGTCAATGCTCAAGTCTTCCAGTGAAAACATGGAAGATTTATCTTTTTTCTTTAAAAGGGTATGAATTGATTAATTCAGCCAAGATATTTCAAAAGTTGTCAACTATATTTCCTCTGTAACTCATCAACAAAATATTTGTAGTTTTGGGTAAAATTTTATTTCTTACACATGAATTTACAACGCAGCTTCTGAGCAGTGAAACATGATAAATTGTGGTAAATGAATGCTAACATGTTAAATCCATTTGTCTAATTTTCAGAAAAAGGAACTTAAAATACCTACTATCTTAATTCTAAATATGTAAAATGATATAAAAAACACATATACATTGGGCGGTGCCTGTGGCATAGTAGGTAGGGTGCCAGCTCCATATACTGAGGGTGGCAGGTTCAAACCCTGCCCCAGCCAAATTGCAACAAAGAAATAGCCGGGTGTTGTGGTGGGTGCCTACTGTCCCAGCTACTCCAGGAGGCTGAGACAAGAGAATCACCTGAGCCCAGGAGTTGGAGGTTGTTGTGAGCTGTGACACCATGGCACTCTATCACGGGCGATAAAATGAGACTTTCTCTATGAAACAAACAAACAAAAAAACCACATATACATTGATACTTACTGCTGCCTACTAAACCCATGTCCATTGATACCAGCCTGATTCTTCCCACTAGCATCTTGGTTTCTTACATTACCAGACTGATAATTAGTTGCTTTATTTTACTTTCAATTTATTCCCTGCAATCTGTTCTTAACATAGAATAAAGTGAATTCCATGTTCCTTTGATTAAAACTCCAAGAGCTTCCTACCCTAGGGTAAAAGGCCAATTCCTTTTGCTTAGTCTATTTCTTCCTTCTCTGACTTCACCTTCTTCCTATTTCCTAGCTTGGGAAGTTGAGAACACTTTAATTTTTATGGACATTTTTCAATGTACAGGATTATCTGTTGTACCATTCAACATGGAAATTTGAAGATAAACATTTGATGTGATGTAACATGTAGACCATCCTGCCTGCGATTCACACCAAGACCCTTCTACTGTGTTTTATTGTCCTGTAGAGACTGAAAGACTTTTAATGCCCTACACTGCTCAGTTTCCCTTCCATGAGCCATTATGAAAATTTTGAGATACACGAAAGTCAAGAAAGATAAAATCTGCATGGACGGAAACAAATGAAGCCCTCCCAGCAACAGCAATAAGCTGAGCAAGTTGAAACTTGTACGGGTGAATCAGAACAGACGCTGTTGACTGTGTTTCTTGGAAGCGAAATCGTGGACCATTAACACAGTCTGTCTCAAAACTTTTGTAGTGGTCCACAAAAAGTGAGGGTTTGGGGACTAAGACTTCAATTTCAAGCTTCATGACATGACAAACAGGGACTAGACTGTCCATTTTTGCTGCTGGAGATTGTATTAGAAGTATATGATTCTGGGGTGGCAGATACAATTCCGCAGTTGGCCTCCTGGTTCCTCACTGTGCTGATCACGGTTGGCTGAGGCAGCAGCTGCTTTGGTGCTCAAGTTCTGTAGCCTCGTGAATATTTGCCTGTGTAAGTCCCTTTCACTTTAAAATACAGCACATTCCGTTCTCTGTAACTGTGCTGACTGAAGCTGTGTAATTTTTAAAAGTTTTTTTTCCTCTCCAAGTGCAGAAGATTGTATTGTTTATCTGTCAAAATGTGGCTTAATCTTTTTGTCCTGAACCTGGTTTAGGATTTTGTGAATGCATCAGCACAGAAAACATTTTTGTTTACTTATGTTATTTAACCTAGCTCTTTAGCAATATTAAAGGAGAGAGTGATTTTCTAATGAAGTAGACAAGAACTTGATTGGTTCAGGTTTATATAACATAAAGAAGAGAATAAGGTAAAAATGAAGGTTGACAAGATATGGCAAGTAAGGTAGATCTGGCTATTTACCATGAGAAAAGTAAATACGACACTGAAGAAGAAAGGAAATCAAATATATTCAGTTAACTATTCTATGCTATCAAGATGCAAGTCTATCAGCTGATAAGTGGGTAAAGAAAACGATACACACGCACACACAAACACCGTGGAGTACTATGCAGCCGTGAAAAGGAATGAAACAATGTCTTCAGTCACAGCTTGAATAGAAATGGAGACCATTATCCTAAGTATCTCAGGAAAAAACAAAATCATATGTTTTTACTTATAAGCAGGAGCTAAACAATGGATACCAGTATAAATAGTCATAAAATGGTGTCATGGACGCTGGAAACTAAGAAGGAGGGAGTGTGAGTGGGAGTGAGGGATAAAAAAAATACCTATCAGATACAAAGTACACTAGTCTATATTAAAAGCCCTGACCTCAACATTACGCAATTCTATCGTTTAACAGAAAAACACTTTATGACCTAAATCTAATGAAATAAAATATATATATTTTTAAAAGCAATGTTCCTTAAAAAAAAAAAAAGATTAATTTTTGTGAGTGGTAAGAGGCATGCATCCTGTCTCATGTGGTTGTCCAGTTTTCCCAGCACATTTATTGAACAGGGTTTCTTTCTCCAGTGCAAGTTTTTATTTGCTTTGTCAAAGGTCATACGGGAGATATGAGGATGGTTTTCTCTCTGGGTTCTCTGTTCTGATCACAGGTCTATGTCTCTGTTTTGTGCCAATGCTGTGCTGTTTTGGTTACGATAGCCTTGTAGTATAATTTAAAGTCTGGTAAGAGGATGCTTTCCCAATTTTTTCATACTATATAAAGTAGCAATGCCTATTCGGGGTTTTTTTCTGGTTCCATACAAAGTGTAGAACCATTTTTCTACATATGTGAAGAATGACATTGGTATTTTAATGGGGACGGCAGTAACTCTGTAAATCACTTTGGGTGGTATAGACGTTTTTACAATGCTGATTCTGCAGATCCCTGAGAATGGTCAGTTTTTCCATCTACTTACATTCTATGTGATTTCTGTCCTCAGTGTCTCATAGTGCTCTCCATAGAGATCTTTCACCTCCTTAGTTAAATATATTCCTAGGTATTTTATTTTCTTTGTTGCTACTGTGAAGGGTGCTGGGTGTTTGCTTTGATTCTCAGGTTGACCATTCTTGGTGCATGTCAAAGGTTTGTGCACACTGATTTGTAACCAGAGACTTTGCAGAATTTCTTTATCAAGTCCAGGAGTCTTTTTAATTAAGAGATTATAGTTTCCTTCCTTATTATTTTCAGGCATATTCCACACCCCATTCTGTTTCCAGAACACTGACTTCACTTCTATTAAGTTCTTCCACCACACCATTTTTTTCCTATCATAATTCCCATCACAACTCATTACCTTCCAACTACTTTTTCAAATTATATTCCTTTAGACTTAATGGGATCAAAAAAAAAGAGCAGTTACTAAGGCTTCTAGATCTTAATTAAAGCTTCTTTGGCTTTACAAATATTGGACCAATTCTCTGAAATTATTACTTGAGAAAACCTGATAAAAACCTGATCAAAGCACTTTTATCCACATATGGCTTCCTCAGGGCATTTGTTTCTTCCCACTTCATCTCACTAGTTACACATGTTCTCCATCAGACCCCTGAAGAGAGTAAGACTGTGTCTCTCCTGGTCACTGCTGTAATCCCAGCATTTAGCACAAGAGTTTCAGATAAGATGGATGAACAATAAATAATTATTAATTTAATTCTGATGGTACACAATGTAGAAAGCAGAATCTATCCTCTGTGTGTGTGAGTTAGACTTTGCTTAGTTATAAAGTGATAATTCGGAATACCAATAATTAATAACGATGATGACAGTTAAAATGTACCAAATTCTTCCTAAGTCCCTCAGACTATTCTCAATACTTTGTACAGAGTAACTCATTTGAACGTCACACAGCCAAGAAGTAGATGTTATTTTAATCTCCACTTTGAGAGAGGAGAAAGCTGAACACTGAAAGTTTGAGTTCATTGCCTGAAGTCGAACATCAAGAAGAGGCGGGGGTGAAGCTACTGGACACTGTGTCCACAGTTTAAAGCCCCTGTCATTTCATTTTGAAAAGAACTGCTTAATGAAGTAGAACCTCTGTAGCTGACCACTCAAGGGACTGTAACAAACTGTAACATACAGAGGTGGACAACATAAGGAACGAGGCTACCGTATGACACATCCATGTCCTTTGCCCTGTTGTACAGCTTTTATGAGACAATAGCATACAAAAACCATACATAATAAAAACACAGTAAAATCACACACACAGTATCATACAAAAATCAATACATTTACCGTTTTCTCATGGTTTAATAATCCTTTCTGAAAAAAAGTGTCAGTTTTGGTCTGTGTCTTATTTTTATTATAAACATAAGGGGAAAAAGCATTCTCAACGCTGGCTACACCACTCAGCACCCCTGCGCATCTTCCACAGCAAATGACTCCAGATGCATTATCAGATGCCTGACAGCCTCTTCTTTTGGAGTCTCTGCAATTTTGGTGTCAGCCTCACTTGCTTCTTCCTCTTCTTCAGCTGGCTCATGTGCATTTAGACTGGTCTGTACTTCAGTCACAATCACATGAAAAATTGCTTCTGGGTCAGGTTTATTACAGGTTGCCATCTCATCATCCATTGCAAAAAAACCTTCAAAATCTACTCCCTCTAATTCTGGGAGATGAACATTGTGATGGGACCAAAATATCATGCTCTTGGGTTGTAAAAATCAAACTTTCTTGAAATACCTGTGTATCATTTCTGGCTGAGCTCTATTCAAGAAATTTCAATTAATTATACTTAAAAGTATACATACTTGGTAAAACTCTAACCACTATGTACTTAATAATTAAAAAAATGAAAACTATTTGTTAAATTTAACTAACCTATTATGACTTGCTGAGTCTGCATTTGGTGGAAAGTATTTGAATATTTGATTGAAGCAGAAAGGTCCATAGTTTCAGTAGATCCTCTAGAGGGGTATCAGTCATTTGTGACCTTAAGGGCATCTTGGTTCAGATTAGGTAGGAGAATGTAAATCTGCAGCAATAAATGGTCATAATGGCAAAAGACTTAAATCTAAGGCATGAAACTATAAACATTTTAAAAGAAAATATTTTAAAAATACTTGTATAGCTATTAGCTTAGGCAAAGAATTTATAAAGAAGACCCTGAAAGCAATCACAGCAACAATGAAACTAAACAAACGGGCTAGTAGCAGTGGCTCACACCTGTATTCCTAGCATTGTGGGAAGCTGAGAGGGGCTGATTGCTTGAGGTGAGGAATTTGAGACAAGCCTAAGCAAGCGCAAGAACTGACTCCTCTAAAAATAGAAGAATTAGGCACTTGTGGCAAGTACCTAGAGCTATAGCCCCAGCTATGAAAAAGGCTGGTACAGGAGGATCGCTTGAGTCCTGAAGTTTGAGGTTGCAGTGAGCTAAGATGATGCCACTGCACCCTACTTAGGGCAAGAGAGTAAGACTATGTAAAAAAAAGAAGAAGAAGAAGAAAGAGAAGGAAAAGAAGGAGAAGGGGAAGGAAGGAAGGAAGGAAAGAAGGAAGGAGACACAGAGAAAGAGAGAACTGATCAAATTAAAAAGTTTCTACCCATCAAAGAACACAATCAATAGAGTAGATAGACAACCTACAGAGTGCTAAAGGTATTTACATGCTATACAACTTATAATCTACAAGAAACTCAAGAAATCAGCAAGAAAAAAAAAATAAAACAACCGTGTTAAAAAGTGGGCAAAAGGCCATGAACAGAAACATTACAAATGAAGATAGTCTAATGGCCAACAAACACATGAAACAAATGTTCCGCATTTGCCTTCATGGAAATGGGAATCAAAAGCACAATGAGATACAACCTAACTCCAGAGAGAATGGTTCTTATCAAAAAGTCCTAAAACAACAAATGCTGGTGTGGCTGAGAGAGAAGGGAACACTTACACACTTCTGCTGGGAATGCACACTAGTACAACCTAGAGGCAAAACCTCAGAGGCCTAACGGACACTTCCCATTTGACCCAGCAATCCCACTACTAGGTTTTTACCCAAGGAAAAAGGAGACATATTCTAAAAATGACATTTGTGCTTGAATATTTATAGCAGCACAATTCCCAATTGAAAAAATGTGGCAACAACCTAAGTGCCCATCAATTCATGAGTGGGTTAATAAAATGTGGTCTCTGTATGCCATGGAGCACTACTCAGCCCTAAAAGGAAGGTGACCTAATACCTTTTGTATTAACCTGGATGGGACTGAAGACCATTCTTCCAAGTGAAGTATCGCCAGAATGAAAAATACTAACACCACATGTACTCAATACTAAATTAGAACCAATTGGTCAATACTTACATGTATACATGGACGTAAAACTCAAAGAAAATGAAATAGGTGGGAGGAGAGGTGGAATTAATTTATCACTAACTGGTACAATGAACACATTCTAGCTGAAGGGAGCAATTATAACTTAGACTTAAAATGTACAAAAGCAATCTATTTTACTAAGACATATATACCCCGTAATATTCTGAAATTAAAATATCTAATTAAAAAGATTAAAATGTGATAAAAACAGAAAATATCAAAAATCCTATTACAAGATGATAGACTCTTTCAGTCCCTACTAGTGACTCAAATTAGCCTGTGCTCCTTGCCTGTACAGAATTAAAAATCAATGAATTTCATGTTTATATAATTCTAATGGAATGGGCACGTATTGTCATTATTAGATAGGACATGTATTATTATTTATCCGTATTATGAGTATGTCAAATGCATCTTCACATATATGTAAATTAGATCTTCTTGAGAAGGGCATCATTCAACCTAAAATTCTATTTATTTTGAAGATAGATATGTAAATATAGTGAAACACACACATATAAATGTAAACAAAAAATGCAAATGACCAAAAATTACTTATCAACAAATCATCACCATCACATCTTCTTTAGAAGTCTAATAAGGATATATTTGCCTTGAAGTTCATTGTGTACTAGAATTAAGATACAAAAGTAAATAGGCTTATCATCGCATGTATCCTGAAGTATGTTTAAGAAAAGAAAACAATGTACATTTTTTTTTAATTTACAGGTTTACTATCTACTCTCTAATACCAGAAGTGACGGCATATAATTCAGCATCCTGGAAATTTTCTCCAGAAGAAATATGACAGTAATCAATGATTAGCATATATAATTTAGCCACATTATACGTGGCTAACACATGGGATTAAATATAAAATAAGATTAACTTATTTTGATATGACAATCAAAAATGTAATGAGGTCTTCGGCTGCAGTGTCAGAGATATAATTATTAAAATAAAAGATCATCTATTTAGGCGAGAATAATCAGTATGACTAAGGTACCTGAAACCTTGCTTTGCCAGGAAAAAGGAAACTGATGATAAATAAGAAAATAATTTGAAGTGTTCTTTCTCAATTTTAAAAATAACTTTCTCTTAGAGACATCAAGAAGCATGATATAATTAATCAAAGAGACTGAGCTGTCAGAGGAAATGTTCAAGAAAAATTTATTTGACAAGTGGGTTGAAATAATTCAAAGAGAAGCCTAACCTCTGAAATCTGGTAGACCAAATGAACTTTAATTTGCCTCTCAACATCAAAATACTATGCCTTTGAAATGTACATTCAAATAACCATACAAGTCAATAAATGCCAGTCACTAAATAACTCGTAAGTGCGAAGGGAGATTAGAGGTGGGAGAAATAAATAAGTTCTTTTGTGGTGGGAAAAAAAAGCCTCAAAGAAATAATGGGATTTTAATTGGACCTTTAGGTGAGGAAAAGCAGTGAACATGTTGAAAACATTCCAGTAAAGGAATGAACTTTGATCAAAGATAAGATAAATTAAAATATGCATGGACTATTCAGGAAAAAAAATAATGACAAAACATTCCATTTATGTAGCTTATACTAGTTTTCAGTTTCTTAACAATTACTATCAGATTCTACTCTCGCAGTGTCACTATAAAAATATATTATTCCCTGTTACGCAAAAAGAAACTCCAGCTCAGATGGGTCATGATAAAACTCCAAGGGGAACCCATGTCTTCTGACTTGCTTCCAGTGTTCATTCTATTTCTCCAATGACATTCCATGGAGCAGAGAATAATTTTTTTAAAACAGTAGATGTCAATGTGAGTCATTCATCTTGGAATTTGCAAAGAAGTTCTAAATTTTGAAAGTTGTAAAATTGTCAAACTCAAGTCACATTTGACTTTGGTACTTATATTCATCTTTTGCTATCAGTATATATTGAGTATTGCAATTGTAATGCTTTTTTTTCTTTCTTAAGATCTGTATACCATTTTGTGACAACCCCTGTACTTATTGTCCTCTGATTGAATATGTGTTTACCTGGGAAATGTGCTTCTTTGAAGACATTCCTTGAATTCAGTTATTTCCAAGATAAATAAATTGTATGCCATTAATGGCTTCCTTCACGCCCACGTACAGCTATTCTAGAACTTTCCTGTGTTGAAGTTACAGTAATTCATACAGTAGTAGTTACTCTTGTGCCTTAAATAGGCTGTGCTTCTTGATATTTGGAAGGAGAGAGGTCTGGTAACCTTTCATTTGTGTTCCATCTCCATGGAATACTCATTCCCTAACTTTTCTTGCCTGAATGACTATTATTCATCAAAACTCAGTAAAGTTGGTCTGAGCACTCCGCATAGACTAGGCAGATTCCCTTTTCTATGTTTATACAGCGCCCTCTACTTCCCGTTCCTAACCCATCACAGTCGTGATTAAATATTTTGCAGGTCATTTGTTTGATAGTGAAGGCCCTGATAATCTGAGTTCTGAGAGGGCAGGGACCCCTTTACTGTGTATCCCTTGCAACAACCTCAGCAGCCAGCATCTGTACACACTTAAGTAAACTCTTGTAAATAAACGGACCAATGAATGACTACTAAACTTTAATGAACCATTGAAAAATAAATGGGATGTTTATCTTTTGGTAATTATAGTTAAGCGATACATTTCATTGCAGATAATTTATATTTTTCTCTTATAAAAGTTATTTGTGTGGATATTTAGTGAAATTCTCATTTCAAAAGAAAAACTAACAAAAATAGATTGCTCTCAGCATACCATTTATAAGGTGGCTTTGGAAACTGAGATATCTTACAGAACGTCAGATACTATAGAGTTGGAATTATGCAGCAAACACACGGTGTCACGTGTGACATTTTTTTAAATGACTGTAAGAAACTGAGTGCATTCTTCTGACACAGGAATAGAGATTTAATGAAGTGAATGTCATTTATAGGTTGCTTTGGGTCTTGCCTATATTGCCTGAAAAAAGAGGCACTGACTGAAAAGTGAAAATACTTATTTTTACTTGAATTATTATAGCCTCTTCTACATAGGACTTTGGTACAAGCTCCCTCTCTAGAGGAGGAAGTTCAGTAAGTTCAGTGAAATCGTCCTTAAGTGAAATCACAATACTTCACTCATTCGCATATAACGAATGCTAAAACATATATATGCAGTAACATTTCTAATAACCTTTTTACAAACTGCTACTTTTTAAATATCCCAATTACAAATGCTTTGATTTTTTTTGTATTTATTCATATATGAGATTTTAGCAGACAAATTTACCATGAATATTCCACAAATAAAGTAAAAGTATGCTACCTGTGTTCATAAATGTCCAGCTAGCCCAGGTGGAAGGATCATGTTCTAGAAGTCTATAATTTTACTTAATGTACATGGTTTAGAGATGTCTAATGAGACTCAATATATTAAGGTAGCAAAAAGTAAATCAAAAATCTCATACCCTTCTAAAGATCCAAGCATTGTGTGATGATGTTTTGCTTAATAATAATCTCACCAGAGTTGTCATTGGACATGAAAAAATATTAGAGCAACACTGAATAATATTTAAAGTGTGTTCAGGGACAACAATTTGAAAAAATTTCTGGTGAGATACATCTCACCCACATGTACATTTAAAAACTGAAATAAGAATTTAAATGCCATTTGAAATTAGTTTCCTGCATTCTATCTCATATTACCATTTCATTTCAACACGCAGATGTCCACAGAGATATATATAACTAGGTCAAAATACAATTTCCACCTTATTACTAATTAATTTTGTGCAAATGGAAAGAGCCTTGATGGCAACAATCTGCCAGCCTGACGACACAGGAACCACAGAGGGTTCCATGGGCGAGTGAGTCTGTCAGCGCTCAAATTATAAAAGATTAAGTCACAGACACCATCCACATGACTGAGTCTTATCTGCGGAAACGTAGAAGCCATTCTTGGTGTTTAAATTGTGATTTATGAGTGTGTTAGCCAGTGGTCATCATTAACTCTATAGGAAGTCAACAGTGCCAGTCAATTAGCCCCTATTAGAAGACTAATCATGGAAAAAACCTTGGATGTCACAATCACTCACATAATAGTCTTTTATGACCGCATTTACTTACACTAAAATGCACTCTATCAGTACGTAACTAGGATATTATTGAAATATCATGGTGCAATATAAGACATGGATGGAAGACTAATTCATTGAGACATCAAAGACATTCTAATGGCACAGCTTTTCATGTGTTGTATGATTATTGTTATGTAGCAGTTTAACTTGATTATTAAATCAGTAACAGGCTAGGAAAATGGTGACATTTTCCTACTAAAATCTCTCTGCTACCCACAGATAGGATAAACACTGTGCAATTGAATTTATTTGGTAATGTCATCATTAGGCTTGTACGGAGAAGATGATATGAAACAGACGAACATCTGAGCTCAACGTTACACTATTTAGAAGGAAACCAAATATGAACACTTCAGTCCAGGCGGTTGTTATCTTGGTCATACCCATCCCTGCTCATTACAATAGTAATCTAAAAGCAGTCGTTAACTGCGACAAACATACACTTTAATATTTATTGAAACAAAGGACTGCCCACAAAGAACAACTCCCATCATAGATGAATAACTGCTACTCTGTTATGAAGCTATTGAAAATGATTAATTTATTTTGATGGAAGAGAATTACAAATATACTTATTAATGCATTTTTAATGGAGTTTAAATAAAATATCTCAAAATATTGGAGCTTTCAAATATGAGCTTTCAAAATATTGGAAGCTCATATTTGTCCAACTTAACCCCCTGAAAGCTCATAGGAATTTTTTTTTTTTTTTTTTTTTTTTTGAGACAGAGCCTCAAGCTGTCACCCGGGATAGAGTGCCGTGGCATCACACAGCTCACAGCAACCTCCAACTCCTGGGCTCCAGCGATTCTCCTGCCTCCACCTCCCAAGTAGCTGGGACTACAGGCGCCCACCACAATGCCCAGCTAGTTTTTTTTTTTTTTTGGTTGCAGGCATCATTGTTGTTTGGCGGGCCTGGGCTGGATTCAAACCTGCCAGCTCAGGTGTATGTAGCTGGCGCCTTAGCCGCTTGAGCCACAGGCACCGAGCCAGGAATTTCTTGAAAAACATTATTTTTAAGAATATCAAAATCTAAAGTAAAGATGTTCATAAAACTAAAAATATTATAAATAAATGATACTTTTCAGGGACTACAAAGATATATGTCCTAATATTTGAAAAAATAAGTGCTGGGGCGGAGCAAGATGGCAGCTGAGTAACAGCTTCCTTGCATCTGGGCACTGTGACTCTGGGGAGATAGGACTCCAGGCATCTCTGGCTGCTGGGATCTGCCTATCATCACCCCTGAGAGGATACAGGGAGTCAGCGAGAGACTTCTGGACCGCAAGAGGAGGACTAAAACAGTGGAAAACCGACAAGTGGTCGCGTGTGTTCAATCCATCTAAACCCGCCCGCAACTGTAAGTTCAGTAGCAGCGAGACTGCAAACCAGAAAGGCCTTACCTGTGAACTGTTTTGGTGTCTTTGGACTTGGCACTCAGCTGAACTGCCTTGGGGAGAGCCTGAGCAGGAGTGCGAGAACTTTGGCCTTTGTCTAGGGCCCCAGTCTGAGCCGCTGAGCCAGACGGAGCTAATAGTGTTTGGCTCTGGGTCACAGGTGGCAGCCATTGTGAGCGATCTGCCCCTGGCAAGCTCTGCCCTCAGGGTCGCAGAGCTAGAATTGGGTGGGAGCTGGTAACCCAGTGACCAAGTAGCCTAAGGGCGGGGTCTGAGCCGCCTTGCAGCCCTAACCCTCCGGGGCAGAGGGAGACCAGTTTTGGCACACAGGGTAAGTGGATAGCCACTTCAGCAGTGATTCCAGCGACAAGCACTTCCCTGGGAAAGCTTCTGCTCAGCAAGTGAACAAGTTCAAAGAGCCTTTTAAATGGGCTGAAGAGAGATTTAGGGTGTCTACCTGCTGGGGCTTGAGAAATCAGCAGCCTCCAGTCGTATCAGAACTGTGATTAACATCTCATACCACAGAAGACCACATGTTACCCAGACAATATTCAATAACATATACATACTGCTTTGTTTTTGGTTGTGTTGTTTTTTTTTTTTTTTGGTTTGGTTGTTTTTTTTATTTTGATGTTGTACATTGTTGTTTTGTTTTTTAAGTTCAACCTTTTCCATACAGATCCTTTTTCCTTCTCAACTTTTCTAGTTTAATTATAATTTCCCATTGCTGCCTATTTCAATAATTAGAACTTCATTTTTGTTAGGGTTTCTACCGCTATTATTTGGTTTTCCACCCAATTTTATCCTGTAAAGTTTTCTGTTTGCTTGTTTTGGTTTGATTTATAGCATTTTTGTCTTTCCTCTCTACTTGGTGCAGGTGGGGTACTGTGTCTGATCAGGTTAGCAAAGAGCTGCTGACCTCAAGGGAACCACCCAACTGGGCACCCCCAGAAGGTGGGTTTTTTTTTTTTTAAGGTTGTATCAAAGTACCCTACTGTACACCTATATTGCTCCATCTCCCTCTTTCTGTGCCTCTCTTCTTTTTGTCAATATTCCTTTTACTCAGCCCCTCTCCTTTCTCTATTTTTCTTTTTTTTTCTTATCACTCGGTCCTCATTTCTTTCATCCCTTTTTTGCTCCTCAACCTTCTGACCCTTCTGGTCCTGTAACCTTTAGTCCACAGGCACGAGAACTTAAAGAGCAAGAGGAAGTGAAAGGAAAATTAGGGCAAGGAAACAGATAAAAGAAATCACTCATGAGGAAGAATCAGCAGAAAACTCCAGGCAACATGAAGAACCAGTCTAGAACAACCCCACCAAGGGACCATGAGGTAGCTACTGCAGAGGATTCCACCTATACAGAAATGTTAGGAATGACAGAAAGGGAATTTAGAATACACATGTTGCAAACAATGAAAGAAATGATGGAAACAATGAAGGAAACTGCTAATAAAGTGGAAAATAACCAAAAGGAAATTCAAAACCAGAATCAAATAAGAGATGAACGATATGAAGAATATAAAAAGGATATAGCAGAGCTGAAGGAACTGAAACAGTCAATTAGGGAACTTAAAGATGCAATGGAAAGTATCAGCAACAGGTTAGACCATGCAGAAGAAAGAATTTCAGAGGTAGAAGACAAAGTTTTTGAGATAACTCAGATAGTAAAAGAGGCAGAAAAGAAGAGAGAGAAAGCAGAACGTTCCCTGTCAGAATTATGGGACTTTATGAAGTGTTCCAACATACGAGTTATAGGAATTCCAGAAGGGGAAGAAGAATGCCCCAGAGGAATGGAAGCCATACTAGAGAATATTATAAAAGAAAATTTCCCAAATATCACCAAAGATTCTGACACACTGCTTTCAGAGGGATATCGGACCCCAGGTCACCTGAACTCTAACCGAGCTTCTCCAAGACACATTGTGATGAACCTGTCCAAAGTCAAGACAAAAGAAAAGATTCTGCAAGCTGCCAGGAGTAAGCACCAGTTGACCTATAGGGGCAAATCCATCAGAGTGACCACAGACTTCTCTAATGAAACTTTCCAAGCAAGAAGACAATGGTCATCTACCTTTAATCTACTTAAACAGAACAATTTTCAGCCCAGAATTCTGTACCCTGCTAAGCTAAGCTTCAAAATTGATGGAGAAATCAAATCATTTACGGATATACAAACATTGAGGAAATTTGCCACAACAAGACCAGCCCTACAGGAAATACTTCAACCTGTTCTGCACACTGACCACCACAATGGATTAGCAGCAAAGTAAGAACTCAGAAATTAAAGGACAGAACCTAACCTCCACACTGATGCAAAAGATAAAACTAAGCAATGGACTCTCACAAAACAAGACGAATAGAATAATACCACACTTATCAATTATCTCAATAAATGTTAATGGCTTGAATTCCCCACTGAAGAGACATAGATTGGTTGACTGGATTAAAAAACACAAGCCATTCATTTGCTGTCTGCAAGAAACAGACCTGGCTTCAAAAGACAAATTAAAGCTCCGAGTCAAGGGTTGGAAGACAATTTTTCAGGCAAATGGAATTCGGAAGAAAAGAGGAGTTGCAATCTTATTTTCAGATACATGTGGATTTAAAGCAACTAAAGTCAAAAAAGACAAAGATGGTCACTTTATATTGGTCAAGGGAAAAATACAACAAGAAGACATTTCAATTCTAAATATCTATGCACCCAATTTAAATGCTCCCAGATTCTTGAAACAGACCTTACTCAGTCTGAGCAATATGATATCTGATAATACCATCATAACAGGGGACTTTAACACTCCTCTTACAGAGCTGGACAGATCCTCTAAACAGAAATTAAACAAGGATATAGGAGATTTAAATGAGACCCTAGAACAACTGTGCTTGATAGACGCATATAGAACACTCCATCCCAAAGATAAAGAATATACATTCTTCTCATCAACCCATGGAACATTCTCCAAAATTGATCATACCCTGGGACACAAAACAAATATCAACAGAATCAAAAGAATTGAAATTTTACCTTGTATCTTCTCAGACCATAAGGCACTAAAGGTGGAACTCAACTCTAACAAAAATGCTCGACCCCACCCAAAGGCGTGGAAATTAAACAATCTTCTGTTGAATAACAGATGGGTGAAGGAAGAAATAAAACAGGAAATCATTAACTTCCTTGAGCATAACAACAATGAAGACACAAGCTCCCAAAACCTGTGGGATACTGCAAAAGCAGTTTTGAGAGGAAAATTCATTGCTTTAGATGCCTACATTCGAAAAACAGAAAGAGAGAAAATCAACAATCTCACAAGAGATCTTATGGAATTGGAAAAAGAAGAACAATCTAAGCCTAAACTGAGTAGAAGAAAAGAAATATCCAAAATCAAATCAGAGATCAATGAAATTGAAAACAAAAGAATCATTCAGAAAATTAATGAAACAAGGAGTTGGTTTTTTGAAAAAATAAATAAAATACATAAACCATTGGCCAGACTAACGAGGAATAGAAAAGTAAAAACTCTAGTAACCTCAATCAGAAATGATAAAGGGAAAATAACAACTGATCCCACAGAGATACAAGAGATCATCTCTGAATACTACCAGAAACTCTATGCCCAGAAATTTGACAATGTGAAAGAAATGGATCAATATTTGGAATCACACCCTCTCCCTAGACTCAGCCAGGAAGAAATAGAGCTCCTGAACAGACCAATTTCAAGCACTGAAATCAAAGAAACAATAAAAAATTTTCCAACCAAAAAATGCCCTGCTCCAGATGGCTTCACTCCAGAATTCTATCAAACCTTCAAGGAAAAGCTTATTCCTGTACTGCAGAAATTATTCCAAAAAATTGAGCAAGAAGGAATCTTCTCCAACACATTCTATGAAGCAAACATCACCCTGATACCAAAACCAGTAAAAGACCCAAACAAAAAGGAGAATTTCAGACCAATCTCACTCATGAACATAGATGCAAAAATTCTCAACAAAATCCTAGCCAATAGATTACAGCTTATCATCAAAAAAGTCATTCATCATGATCAAGTAGGCTTCATCCCAGGGATGCAAGGCTGGTTTAACATACGCAAGTCCATAAACGTTATCCACCACATTAACAGAGGCAAAAATAAAGATCACATGATCCTCTCAATAGATGCAGAAAAAGCATTTGATAAAATACAGCATCCTTTTCTAATTAGAACACTGAAGAGTATAGGCATAGGTGGCACATTTCTAAAACTGATTGAAGCTATCTATGACAAACCCACAGCCAATATTTTACTGAATGGAGTAAAACTGAAAGCTTTTCCTCTTAGAACTGAAACCAGACAAGGTTGTCCTCTGTCACCTTTACTATTCAACATAGTGCTGGAAGTTCTAGCCAATACAATTAGGCAAGACAAGGAAATAAAGGGAATCCAAATGGGAGCAGAGGAGGTCAAACTCTCCCTCTTTGCTGATGACATGATCTTATACTTAGAGAACCCCAAAGACTCAACCACAAGACTCTTAGAAGTCATCAAAAAATACAGTAATGTTTCAGGATATAAAATCAATGTCCACAATTCAGTAGCCTTTGTGTACACCAATAACAGTCAAGATGAGAAGCTAATTAAGGACACAACTCCCTTCACCATAGTCTCAAAGAAAATGAAATACCTAGGAATATACCTAACGAAGGAGATGAAGGACCTCTATTAAGAAAACTATGAAATCCTCAGAAAGGAAATAGCAGAGGATATTAACAAATGGAAGAACATACCATGCTCATGGATGGGAAGAATCAACATTGTTAAAATGTCTGTACTTCCCAAAGCAATCTACCTATTCAATGCCATTCCTATCAAAATACCAACATCGTACTTTCAAGATTTGGAAAAAATGATTCTGCATTTTGTATGAACTGGAAAAAACCCCGTATAGCTAAGGCAGTTCTCTGTAACAAAAATAAAGCTGGGGGCATCAGCATACCAGATTTTAGTCTGTACTACAAAGCCATAGTGCTCAAGACAGCATGGTACTGGCACAAAAACAGAGACATAGACACTTGGAATCGAATTGAAAACCAAGAAATGAAACTAACATCTTACAACCACCTAATCTTTGATAAACCAAACAGAACATACCTTGGGGGAAAGACTCCCTATTCAATAAATGGTGTTGGGAGAACTGGATGTCTACATGTAAAAGACTGAAACTGGACCCACACCTTTCTCCACTCACAAAAATTGATTCAAGATGGATAAAGGACTTAAATTTAAGGCAGGAAACAATAAAAATCCTCCAAGAAAGCATAGGAAAAACACTGGAAGATATTGGCCTGGGGGAAGACTTCATGAAGAAGACTGCCATAGCAATTGCAACAACAACAAAAATAAACAAATGGGACCTAATTAAACTGAAAAGCTTCTGTACAGCTAAGGAGACAATAACCAAAGCAAAAGACAACCTACAAAATGGGAAAGCATATTTGCATATTTTCAATCAGACAAAAGCTTGATAACTAGGATCTATAGAGAACTCAAATTAATCCACATGAAAAAAGCCAACAATCCCATATATCAATGGGCAAGAGACATGAATAGAACTCTCTCTAAAGACGATAGACGAATGAACACATGAAAAAATGTTCATCATCTCTATATATTAGAGAAATGCAAATCAGAACAACCCCGAGATATCATCTAACCCCAGTGAGAATGGCCCACATCACAAAATCTCAAAACTGCAGATGCTGGCGTGGATGTGGAGAGAAGGGAACACTTTTACACTGCTGGTGGGACTGCAAAGTAGTGCAACCTTTCTGGAAGGAAGTATGGAGAAACCTCAAAGCACTCAAGCTCGACCTCCCATTTGATCCTGCAATCCCATTACTGGGCATCTACCCAGAAGGAAAAAAGTCCTTTTATCATAAGGACACTTGTACTAGACTGTTTATTGCAGCTCAATTTACAATCGCCAAAATGTGGAAACAGCCTAAATGCCCACCAAGCCAGGAATGGATTAACAAGCTGTGGTATATGTATACCATGGAATACTATTCAGCCATTAAAAAAAATGGAGACTTTACATCCTTCGTATTAACCTGGATGGACGTGGAAGACATTATTCTTAGTAAAGCATCACAAGAATGGAGAAGCATGAATCCTATGTACTCAATTTTGATATGAGGACAATTAATGACAATTATGGTTATGGGAGGGGGAAACAGAAAGAGGGAAGGAGGGAGGGGGTGGGGACTTGGTGTGTGTCACACTTTATGGGGGCAAGACATGATTGCAAGAGGGACTTTACCTAACAATTGTAATCAGTGTAACCTGGCTTATTGTACCCTCAATGAATCCCCAACAATTAAAAAAAAAAAAAGTTTAATTAAAAAAAAAAAAAGTGCTAAACACATTACTGGCTGTATATAAAATATTATGTCAATATATTAAGGGATGAGAGCAGTGAATGGCTATTTTAGAGTTTCTATGCTCCGGCAGGCTCCGTATTCCTCTTAAGTAAATGTCGCATGTTCTAAGGTTGACATTTTGTAAGGATAGCATGCTGCCACATGGCTAACTGCAATATACTTTGAATAGTTTAGCAAAATAGGACAAATCCAGGATCTAGAGTCAAAGGATATAACATAAAATGTGAGTGTACTTCCAAGTTTATTTATACTTTAAAAGTCAAACTGATAAAACACAAAACAAACGAGAAATTCAATGAAAAAGTCACTTGTAAATTAAAAAAAAAAAAAACATTTAATGTTTGAAAAACTAGTATTCCATTGTTCTCCCCTTATTGGCCCGCATTTAATTACGAACTATTAGAATAGGAAAGCACCATTAACCACTATAAATTCGTTAAAAAAGAAAACATGGTATGGTTTTAAAATTACATCCTTGAAATACGTGTCAAGCATTTGAAAAGGGTGAGGGATTGTGTGGGAAGAAGTAAGAGGAACTGATGGAAGCAGGCCAGGTTTTGCTGAACTCTTGCCTTGATTTATAATTAGATGAGCTTCTACACGTTATTACTAAGACCAAATTCGCCTCTGTTAGAAGCAACTAAGAATTTCTTTCCAATTTTACTCAACATTTAACTTACCAAATGCACCCAAGTTACTCTTCTGAGAGTAGATACGATTTTATATCTATAGCCAGAGATACATTTTGATGTGGGACCCGTTGTAACTGCATCATCAAGGGGATTTTTAATATAATTATTAATTCAAGAAACAGTTATAATCTCAGGTGCAGCAGAATGGAACAAGACATGCTGAATCCAATGTAAGTTTAAATTCTCACTGCATCATTGATATGTGGAGGGGCCTTGAAAGCTCAGTAATATGCAATACATTTTTCATCAACATGACTGTTTTATTCACAGCTGCTGATGACTACAACATAGCTTAGTGCCTGATGTATATTAGGTCCTCACTGAAATCTTATTCCTGGCTTGCAATAACATAAAGTTGAATCCCTTAGGTCATACATCTATACTTTTAATGTCAATATAAAATAAAAATGATAGAAATCTGGGTAAATAGCATTCTGTAATTCTGTCTTTCTTAATATTTGGACCCTTAACAAGCTTGAGATCTCTAACATCTTGTACATTTATGTGTAAATTTCTGAAGCTTTTCTTTTCTTTTCTTTTCTTTCTTTCTTTTTTTTTTTTTTAGTTTCTGGCCAGGGCTGGGTTTGAACCTACCACCTCTGGCATATGGGGCCAGCGCCCTACTCCTTTGAGCCACAGGCCCCTGCCCTGAAGTTTTTATTAAGTATTTCTTACGATAGCCTGGGTTTCAATCCTCTCCCCTTATGTTGCTTAACTTCTTTGAGCCTCAATTATGTAAACTTGAAAATGATAGAATTAATGAGACATTAAATGACATAATATATGTAAAGTATTCAAACACTGGCACACAGAGTCAGTGCACAATTAATGCTTTATTTGCCAGAAACTGACTTACAGGGATGAAGAAATTTAACGCTTGGGATATCAAGAGTATAAAGTCTCTTAGGTTTCAAACCTATTGGTGAATCAGCAAAGGTTAGTTAGTAATCACTGTTGTAAGTAATAAAAATAGAAATTCTATGATAAAGAACTCCAGATACCTCAAATCCTCTTCTACAAAGAAACAAAAAGAATACAGGGGTAAAAAAAATCAAGTTTTCAAAACTCAGTAAAATAACCTAAGAAGTGCAACAATTCATGTAGCATTTAATCAAGAAAAAGCAGTTTAGACCAGGTGCAGTGGCTCACCCTGTAATCCTAGCACTCTGGGAAGCCTAGCGGGGTGGATTGCTTGAGATCAGGAGTTTAAGACCAGCCTGAACAAGAGCAAGACCTCTCCTCTATTAAAAATAGAAGAAGTAGCTCTGCGTAGCATGTGCACCTATAGTACCAATGACTTGGGAGGCTGAGGCAGGAGGATAGCTTGAGCACAAGAGTTTGAGGCTGCTGTGAGCTATGATGATGCCATGACACTCTACCCAGAGCTAGAGAGTGAAACTCTGGCTCAAAAATAAATAAATAAATACATAAAGAAAGAAAGAAAGAAAAGAAAAGCAGTTTAATCTTATTTAAAATGTGAGTTTTTTAACACTTTGACTTACTTTAATCCCCCTCTTTCCAACTCCAGGGTAGTCTTGAAAAACCAACAGCTCACAGCTATGCTGAAAGAGCACCCTACCAGCTGCTTGGAGGTGATGGGGGAGTTTTTAGTTTCCCCAAATCACCATCCTCAAAGAATTGCCATTTTTGACCTCTCTGGAAATTCCCTGGAAAATCCAAATCTCTTATTTTTCTGTGGCCCGTCTCAGAGCTCTCCTAGTACAGTTTCCCCCCAGGAGCACCTGTCTAAAGCAATCAGTAGCAATCGTTTAACACCTCCCATGCCTGCGGCAGCAGAAACAACTGAGGCTGACAAGAAGCTGCGCAGAAACTTAAAAGGAAAAGCTAAGAATGAGATGCCCACAGAGGGATTAGAAAAGCTCTGACTTGATTCTGGGACTCTTGAGGGACGCCTCCCTTCCTAAGGCTGTGCACAGGCTAAAGAAAGACCAGAGAAGTCTCTCTGCTTTCACCATTGGGTGAACTTGAGAGGTGGCTCAGCTACTTTGGAACAGTTTGTCTAAATGTTGAAGAGCTGAGTTACCCAGAAACTCCACTGCTAGATATGTAACCAAGAAAAGTAAAAATAAAATGTATCTCCACATAAAAATTGTACACACTTGTTTATAACAGTGTTATTCCTAATTACTAAAATCTGGAAACAATGCAAATCATTCAACACAGAAAAGAATAAACAAAATGCAGTGTATCTATACAGTGAGATGCCAATTCACTAGGAAAAGGGATGAGGTGCAGAACATGGTGAATGTTGGAAATATTACACATGCTATGTGAAAGAAGCTAAATAGAAAATTCACGTGTGTATTATTTTACGTATTATATACTATAAATATATGTAATATATCATATTTAAAATGTCCAGGCAGATTCACAGGGACAGAAAGTAGTTTATTGTTTTCTAGGGGGGCCAGGCCAGGGGTGTCTAACCTTTTTCCTCAGCTGCACATTGGAAAAATGAGTTTGGGCCACACAGTAAGTACACAAACACAAACAAAAACTGATTACCAAAAAGAAAAGAAAAATCCATGCATACTTTTTATGATCGCCAACACCACAGATAAGCAAAAAGGTTATTACAAAATCCGCAGGTAATCCACAGGGCCTCTGGTCGGACAACCCAAAACTAGAGCTAGGATGCAAGGGGCGCTTCCTACAAAGATGTCTCATTAGATAGTGATGATGGTTGCAGAACTTTGTGAATCTACCAAACATAACTGAATTGTATACTTTAGAAGGGCAAGTTTTAACCCAATTAAAAAAAAAAAAAAATAGGGCGGCGCCTGTGGCTCAAGGAGTAGGGCGCCGGTCCCATATGCCGGAGGTGGTGGGCTCAAACCCAGCCCCGGCCAAAAAACCAAGAAAAAAATAAATAAATAAACAAAATAAAATAAAATAAAAGGAACCACTGCTATAAGAAGTGCTAATTTTGTTGTGGCTTCACCGAGCAACAAAAAACATTGAATGCTTAATAAGCTTCAGGAATGAAGCCTATGCTGAGAAAATTATTGGATGAAGATACCCAATATTTTACCCTCAAATAATTTATAGTTTAACTCACATGTAAGAGAGAATTACATTAAAAAGACATCAATATTTACTGTTATCATGGAAAAGTTCAGAGAACTGCAGGAACTAATGCCAGAGATAAATTAAAAAGAGTAAGAGTTTCAAGAAACTAAAGAGAGAAAGTCTTGAGTACATGGAATGAAGCAATGAATGAGTGACATGAATTTGGAGATGTAGGAAAGCCTTGGAGGGCCTTAAGATTTTCATATTCATCTGATGAGTAAAAGGACAACCATTCTAGAATTTTAAACAGAGACAAGAGATTAAGTTCTTGTCCTTATATGAACATAAGGAAGGTATAAGAAATGAATGAGAAAAAAGGGAAAGAAGGAAGAAGGGCAGGAAAACAGTGCCATAGTCCTGTAGCCTGCTTTGACGACAGTGACGTAGGCATTAGGGAATGGTAGATGAACCCAAGAACAATTGAGATCGCAAAGGGACAGGACTGGGTCATGGACTAAATGTGATGTCTAGGTAATGATAAGCAAGGTTCCTGGAAAGGTGTCTTGATTTTACACTGGACATACTATAAGTTCCAACAGGAAGAGGACTGAGTTGGTGAGAAAAGATCTTGACTTCATTTTTTGGACATGAAAATGCCATGTAATAATAGTGATAAAAAAATATTTATTGAAGATGATTATTGACTGAATGTCAAAAAGCCAATGGGTTATATCATCCTATGTCTAGGCCTTGACATAATAGTTTGGGCTATCATCAAAGGTCTTATTTTGCTACTGGATAACAGAAAAAAGAAATCTAAGAAAGCATAAGTCCTAATACCCAATGAAAACTCTTGATGAGTTTTCACAAACAGAGATTTGTAAAGAGCTAGAGGGTTATAAAATTAATTTTCAAATTCTTCTTACCAGGTAACAGACAAATCTCATATAACTTTGGGAAATGTCTCCATCCTGATCTTACTTAGGATCTGTTATTAGCCTTGTCTATGTCTCATGACTGTATTTTAATAAAACCTTTTTTAAATATAGTTGTTGAGTACTAACTGCAGAGAACATTTAATATTTGTCCTGAAATTTTCAAAGATCACATGTTAATGGAATTATATTTTCAGATAAGTAGGTTGCTTTTATTGTGCTATGCAAAATGCTGGCTGATGTGGTTTTTATTCAATGAATGGTACTTATGTTCAGGACCTACGACCCTCAACTTTGTCACCATCATCCAAATATTCCCTTGTACCTGATGCATCAAGTGGGTGGGGGACACCCACAGATGCTTTAATTTTCCTCTCCTTCCTCAGAAAAAAGCAATTTCTCTTTACTTTCTATTTCTTCTTATTTGAATCCCCTGACAAAATAAAAGAAAAAAGGTTAATAATCCCATAACTACACTTAAGATTTTGGTGTATGCGCTTTCAGATAGTATAATTAGTTTATTACCAATCCTTTTAGCATAATATGCACTATTTGTTATGCAGAAAACACATATTTTCACATTCCTGTGCTATCAAAACATGAATTGAAATCACTGATATCAAATAATGATATGTTATTAATGCACTGTTTTTAGATATTTAATGTATTTTCCATATTTTGCTATCATAAATCAAGCTGTCATACCTACAGGTATGTGTCCATTTCAGCACATTCATCTCATGATTTCATTATTATAAATTCCCAAAAAACTATTTACCAGTTCAAAAGATATGTACACTTTACCTCTTTTGATATATATAAAAAAATTAGATTTCAGAATAATGTGTACATTTACCTTCTCCCTAGTAATTAATATACCATTTTGTTTTCTAAAAATAATACTGTGTTAAATATTTATAACTTTAAAATTAATTTTCTTGGTTTTCAAGTAAAATCCTAAATAAAATATTTTGTGTGTGTGTGTGTGTGTGTGTGTGTGTGTGTGGTTTTTGGCCGGGGCTGGGTTGAAACCCTCCACCTCCAGCATATGGGACCGGCACCCTACCCCTTTGAGCCACAGGTGCTCCCTACCTAAATAAAATATTTTAAATTCCATTTCCTCTCAAAGGTAGTGAACAATGTCAAATGAAATTGGTAACATTGGGCATCATCAGTTTATATAATCAGCTATTTATACTATCAGTCTAGAATTTCAAAACTTAAGAGTCATGATGGCTGATTATAATCTGTTTTTGGCAAATTTGTTCACAAAACTGACTAAGACCATCTATTTGGGGAGTAACTTTTGAAAAATTTGTAAATTTTGAGACAAGTTATTAAATTATTTAATCTCTTAGTAAATTAACATTGAACAATTTTTCTGAGACCTTAAAATGTATCACTGTTATTATATATTTTAATTGTCACATTTAATAACAACTGTAGTATTTTTAGAATTTTTTAGATTCTATATTAATTTTCTCTTTTACTATTATGATTTTGTATTTGTTTCTTCAGATATATGTTTTGCATTTTTATTGAACAGAATTTTTGCTATTTTGTCATTTTTTATCATCATTACTTCTTTGCTAAGGTGTTTTTTTATCATGGGGTGTTTGTTTTCTTTTCTTTTTATGAGTTTTCTCTAAAAATGTCATGATATAACTTTTTCTCTAATGTATCTCTGATGTCAATGTTTGAATTATGTTTTAATATGTGTGCTTTTTTCTGAATATAGCAAAGATTTTTATTTTACTTCGACTCAAGAATAACTAGAAGAGTACTTGAGTACTTTTCATTTTGAAAGTGGTTTCATTTTTATTTTAGTTTGCCCTTTCTTTTCCCTTCCCGCCTTTCTTTCTTGAGATAGTGTCGCGTTCTGTCAACCTGCTAGAATGCAGTATATCACCATAGCTCACAGCAACCTCAAACTCCCAGAGCCAAGTGATCCTCCTGCCTCAGCCTCCCCCATAGCTGGGATGACAGGAGTGTGCCACCGGCACCGCTAATTTTTGTATTCTTGGAGATACAGGTCTTGCTCTGGCTCAGGCTGGTTTCCAACTCTCAAGTTCAAGTGATCCTCCATTTTGGCCTCCCAGAGGGCTAAGATTACAGATGTGAGCCTCTATACACAGCCATTATTTTGCTTTGTTGATGGATAGTGTTGTTTCCCTTGTTATTAATTTGAAGTGCTAATTTAAAGAATATTTGCTGTACTTAATTTTCTCTTATAGAGATACAGTTTTGTTCAATAAAAAAGAAAGCTTTTTTTCCCAATTCATTTAGGAGGTTACATAATTGGAAATTCATACTTCACTATTATGTCTCTTCTAATACATTTTATTTACAAAGGTTTAAAATTACCATATACAGTGGGAGGCAAAGAAAAGAAAGACATTTTACAAAGCATTTTGCATGATACTGAGATGTCATTATTTCAACTGGTGTGAAATGCTTAAAATTAAGAGAAACGTTAATTAAAAATATCATTCTTTTGTTTTTGTATTTTTCTCAGTTTATAGTAGCTTCAAATCAGTTTATGATGTAGGTGAGGCATAAATAACAAATTAATAAACTCTGAAACTGACGTTGAAAAATTTATACAATTTTGTGAATACTAAAGTCTTAAAATTTGTATTTATATGCCATGAAATCTCTGCTAATCAGAGTTGAAATGTTATATTATGTTTAGCTTATCCATATTTTTTTTCTGATGTGAGGGGAAATAAAGTAAAATATTTTGCTAAGTTATTATATTTCATTCTACAACAAACACATTTAATTATTAAATGACCTCCTTTTTAATCTGCCAATTTAGTAAATCATCTTAGAAGTTTCAATTATAATGTTGCCAATGATATATTGCCACTTTCTGGGGTTTTATTAGAAAAATATGTCACTTTAAATAATACTGTAATGAGATGGTAGAACTTTCATTTTATTTTAGGAACATTTTTGAGGACTTTATACATATTTTATTGCTAGCACATTTTAAATTTCACTATTAAAATGGATTCTGATTTGAAGTTTATTCATAAACTCTCTTATTAAAGGTAAGTATTTATGTAAATTTCCTGTAATGTTGACCACCTACTGCTTTGAAGAGTCAATGATTGAATGGAATTGGGCATGAGCAGACATGAGTCACTTGGACACTTTTGTTGCGCAGTATCAAATCCTGATCACTCCACCATCTGCAACAGGCTCCAATGCATCATTGTTAAAGTCTCAGATGAAGCAATTAAGAGCACATCTTAGCAAATATTAATTCCCTCTCCTCAAAGTACCAGCAGGCAAGGAAAAAATGTTGGAAAGTTAATATCGTGAAGGGCAATTCTGAACATAGGGGACCCAGGAATTGTGGCTAAAACCCCAGCTTTGAGGTAGACTAGTGGGAGATTTCCTCAGAAGGTCCCCAGCAGGTTGAGCCCCAGTGGCCCTGAGCAGTAAACAGTTCATTAATATCCTTTCCCTGTTTTACTTCTTTCCCCATCTCACTTTCCCCAATGCCTCACTTCTATTTCCTAGCATCCATCACCTTCCTGAAAATATATTTGTCATGAATATTTTTATTTCAGGGTCTTTTAGGTAAAAAAAAACAAACTTTTATTTTATTCCAATATATTAGTGACTTTGAACTTATTAATAAGAAAAGAACAAGTGATCCCATTTCATTGTGGGCAAGAGACATGAACAGAAGCTTCTCTGAAGAAGACAGGTACATGGTCCACAGACACATGAAAAAATGCTCATTATCTTTAATCATCAGAGAAATGCAAATCAAAACCACTTTGAGATATCATCTAACTCCAGTAAGAGTAGCTCACATCACAAAATCCCAAACTACAGATTGTGGCGTGGATGTGGAGAAAAGGGAACACTTCTGCACTGCTGGTGGCAATGAAAGCTAACACATTCCCTTTGGAAAGAAGTTTGGAGAACACTCAGGGATCTAAATGTAGACCTACAGTTTGATCCTGCAATTTCTCTATTAGTTGTATATATAAAAGACCAAAAATCACTTGGCAACAAAGATATTTGCACCAGATTGTTCATTGCAGCTAAATTCATAATTACCATGTCTTGAAAGATGTCCAAGTGCCCAATGACCCATGAATGGATTAATAAATTATAGTATATGTATACCATGGAATACTATGCAGCATTAAAAAAGATGGATACTTTTACCTCTTTTATGTTTACATGGATGGAGCTGGAAAATATTCTTCTTAGTAAAGTGTCTCAGGAATGGAAGAAAAATATCCTATGTACTCAGTACTACTATAAAGCCAATTTATAATCACTGACACTTTCATATGAGAGATGAATCACAGCTATAGCAGAAGATGAAGGAGGGAAAGGGGAGGTGGATGGGAAGGGAAAGGGGGTGATTTGATAGAGCGAAGGTTAATAACCTATGGAGCATATTTCAAGGGTACAAGTCAAATCTATCAAGTATGAACAAAAATGTCTTAACACTGTGATTAAGTAAATGAGGTGAAAGCTATGCTAATTAGTAGGAAGCACTCCAATTTGTGAAAATAATCAACACATTGAATCCCACAAAGGCATAAATGTATTCATGATCTATGTATATATGACTTAATTAAAACATATATATATGCATCTTTGAACTTTAATTAATGATTTGAAAGAAACAATGTAAAAGTATCCCTCTTCTATTAAAAAAAGTTTAAATTTATATGCTAAGAATTGTAAGAGAAAAAGATGATAAAAAATTTCTACTGATAGACTCATAGAGCGAATTGCAAATGAGTCCTTTTGGAGAAGTGTGATACTTCCAAAATCTATTTCCTAAACAGCAGGGTATAAATTATAGTCTAGCTAAAGATTTTTCATTTTTGTTGATCTTCATAGAGAATCAGTTCCTGGTGTCATCTCTGTGCTAATCTTTAGCATTTCCTTTCTTCTGCTAGTTTTGGGTTTAGTTTCTTCTTCTTTATCTTGTTCCTTCGGATATAACGTTAGGTTATTGATTTGAGATATTCTTTTATAATGTGAGTATTTTGAACTATAAGTTTCCATTTAAGCACTGCTTTCACTGTACCTCATAAATTTTGAGAGGTTGTCTTTTCACTTTCATTTGTTTCGAGTTTTTTTTCTATTTCCCCTGTTCCTCCCTCCTCTCACTGGTTGTATAAGAAAGTTGTTCAATTTCTACTTACTGGGGTTTTGTCATTTTCCTTCAGTTATTCATTTCTAGTTTCATTCCATTGTGATCTAAAATGATACTTTGTATGATTTTAATCTTATAAAATGTATTAATATTTGTTTTGTGATCTAACATATGTTTTATCCTCAAGAATGTTCCATGGACATTTGATAGAAATATATATTCTGACTGGGGTGGCTCACATCTATAATCCTGGAACTTTGAAGGGCCAAGATGGGAGGACTGCTTGAAGCCAAGAGTTCAAGACCAGTTTGAGCAAAAAAACAAGATCTCATCTCTACAAAAAAATGAGTGAATGAATGAATGAATGAATGAACAAATGAACAAATAAATAGAACAGCCATTTGTGGTATGAGGTCCTAGAGTCTCATTTACGTAAGGGACTGAGGCAAAAGGATCTCTTGAGCCCAGCCCAGGAATTTGAGACTACAGTGAGCTATGATGACACCCTCATACTCTAGCTGGGCAACAGAGAAAGACCCTGTCTCCAAAAACAAATAAAAACACACACACAAAAAAATAAAACCGAAATCAAAATAAACAAAAAAAGCTATACAGTCTACTGTTGTTGGGGTATTCTGAATATTACTGATATTTTTAATTGGTTTATAGTATTGGTTTTGTCCGCTATTTACTTCTTGATATTTCATCTGGTTGTTCTTTTCCTTATTAAAAGTTACATATTGGATTTACTACTATTACTGTATATCTGTGTTTCTCCTTTCAATTGTATAATGTTTGCTTCATATATTTAGGAGCTCTGATAGTTGGTACATATATATTCATAATTGCTATATCTTGATGAACCTACACTTTTGTCACTTTATATTGTCCTTCTTTGTCGGCTATAATAGTTTTCAACTTAGAGCCGAATTTTTCTCATGTTATTATAGTTACCACTGCCCTCTTTTCATTACCTTTTCTTTGGAATATAATTTTCTATTCTTTCACTTTCATCTTATGTGTCCTTAGATCTAAAGTAAGCCTCTTATAGACAGTATATAATTAAAGATAAATAATGTTCTATATGTTTGTTTTGAATAGTTTCCACCAGAACAACTGGTTCTTTGGAGAAATAACTGCTAGGTCATCTCCCCCTAAACATCTAGCTTTACTGAAAGTTGGGAATTTGACCTAGAGTTACCAACACTGTTGTTTCTATAGATTTAGATATACCATTCTACAACTATCATAAAGATCCATGTAGCTCTGTAAAATAGCTTATTTTTCTTCAGGAGGTACCCTGAATAACTTCTGCTTCAAATAGCAATATATTTAGGACAATTCCTTAGGGAATGGATTCTCTCTACCTATGATATGGCTAGTGTTTGTTCGCTTGTTTTGTTTAACTGGTTTATCTCAGCTATTAAATTCACTTGCATTATAAAATGGCTTTATTTATCCTCACTGAATTTTTATGAAAGAGGAGCATTTGTTAGATTTAGCATTCTTTGTAAATGTCTCTCCCACCTCAATTTAGATATATTCTGATTGTATAACTCCTCTTGTCTAATGCTACAAATCATCTCAACTGGATAAGATACAGCTCCCTCTAGGATTTAGTTCTAATACCCTGGGATTTGACCATTTATTTATTTCTAATTGCCATAGGCTATACAATTGAGTATACATCTTAGAAAAATTCTGAAATATAAAATATACCATAAGGACTTTTTAGAAAACACAAATCTCACATCGTTATATATCATGAATAAATAAAAGCTTTAATAAATGTTGAATACTGGCTCTACCAATACAAATTGTTGCAAACACAAGCCTAAATTTAATCCTTACCACAGTAAGGGAGAAAACACAACCTTTTTTGAGCTGTGACGCAGTCATAATGGAGGAAACGTAAGTTCAGAATTCATTAAGAACTAGAAATTTGTTTTAAAATGAGTCTTTCAATGGAAGGCATTGATTAGGAATTAGTGAGGAATACTTACCAATTGGTAAGGATTGGAAGAAAGAGCAATGTAAAGATTCTGACGTGAGAGAATCAAAGAATCCTGGGCACACCTGTCTTGCGATGCTTTTCCATTAATGACTGTGGACCTTTCATAAAATTCTTATATTGAAAAAGAAAATCATTTTTCCAGGGAATAAACTAGTGAAAATGTGAAGTAGTATTTTAAAAAGACAGTGGAATGTCAAGTCACATTAATGTAGATCGTAGGTATTGTTTCTATTCTTAGTGCCTAGACTAAATAATAAAATAGATGGTTTCAGCCCTCATCAGGAATACAATAGGTCTACAAAAGTCATTTGTTTTTTCTCTTGCACACTGGAAACACAGCCAAACTATAATTTTCATCCTTCTCTCCTGTTAGTTAAGGTTGAGTAATTGAGTTCTGGCCAATGGAATGAGACAGAAATGTACACTAACCTATGAAACGTCATGCACAAAGCCCCATGTGTCATGTGTTCTGTTGTTCCTCATCTGGTGGCTGGCTATGGATGATGCTGCAACATTTGGAGATATGCATGTGACACAATGGTCATGGAATGAAAGGGGCTGGGGTCCTTGAATGCCTGCATATAGAATTGAGGTCCTACCTCCACTGCCCCCCCAACACAATGTCCTAACACCTGCCAACTACATCTAGCAATCTGCTATCCAACAGATCATAACCAATTGTGTTATGCTACTGAATTGTATAGATTTCTCTTATCTTATTTACCCTAACTAATCATTATCTTTGTGTCAATAAAATTTCATAAATTGGCCTAAATTGCTCTGTGACCTGGCCCCTTCCCTCATTTCTCAATACCCTTTGGTTATTATTCCTAGCCACTATGAGCATGTTTTTTATTTATTGGTTCATACAATTCCTGCTTTGTTTTATTTATTTAATTTTAAACCTTAGTAGCAGGGCGGCGCCTGTGGCTCAGTGAGCAGGGCGCAGGCCCCATATGCCAAGGGTGGCGGGTTCAAACCCAGCCCCGGCCAAACTGCAACAAAAAAATAGCCAGGCATTGTGGCAGGCGCCTGTAGTCCCAGCTACTCGGGAGGCTGAGGCAGGAGAATCGCCTAAGCCCAGGAGTTGGAGGTTGCTGTGAGCTGTGTGATGCCACGGCACTCTACTGAGGGCAATAAAGTGAAACTCTGTCTCTACAAAAAAAAAAAAAATAAAATAAACCTTAGTAGCTCTTCCGGAGTTCCTTGGCTGACCATATGGTTTTTCTTCTTCTTTTGGCTATCTGATTTCAAATAATCTAACAGATCACAGTGTAAACCTCACTTCTTCAGAAGAGTTTTCTTATCAATTCCCTCTGAAGCCTAAGAGATCAGGTTCCTATAACACATATTGTCATGCTGTACTTCTCTGTAAAAGTAGTTTTAAAGATAATAAATTTGAGTTGTGTATTTCTTATTCCACAAGGACGGGGACGAATTGTAAACTTATTATATCGCCATAGACTGCATAATAAATAACTTTGGATAAAAGGATAGAAGGAAAGAAGAAAACTGAAGGGGAGTTGTAGCTATTAGCCAACTTGCCACTAAATATACTAAATACTGAATATACTATTTTTTTTTCCTCCTCACTCTATACTAGCAGTTCTCAACCTGTGGGTCGCAACCCCTTTGGACTGTATTAAAGGTTCACGCCATTAGGAAGGTTGAGAACCACTGCTCTACATCCATAGTCTCATCTCCAAAATTTATCAACAAGCCCCATTAAGATGACCATAAAAAATGGCCTGGTGTGATGGCCTATGCCTATATAATCCCATCATTTGGGGAGGCTAAGGTAGAAGAATTGCTGAGGCCATTTGTTCAAGACCAGCCTCAGCAACATAGTGAGACCCCAGCTCTACAGAAAAATAAGAAAAAATATTAGCTAGACATGGTAGAGAGCATCTGTAGTCCTATCCACTCAAGAGGATGAGGTAGGAGGAATACTTGAGCCCAGGAGTTTGGGGTTACATTGGCCAATGCACTCTAGCCTGGGAGACAGAGCATGAACCTATCTGTAGAAAACAAACAAACATACAAAATCTCAGGATCTCTCTCCAAACATGTGCACAGAGAAATATACACATTTACATTCCACTTTGAATTGGGAGTCCTATTACATATGTTCCATTTGCCTAGACAGATTCTGCATTTCCTGTCACAGGCATTAATAGCACTCTTTCAAGAGTGTCTTGGGTTAGATAAATTCTGGAGTTACTCTACTGATGTCTGATCTACCCTGATGTACATATTTTGAGGAAATGATTCCCTTTTGTGGGTACTCTTAAGCAAAGTATGCATTTGGAACCTGCAATGAAACATAAAATACAAGTGAATATAATATCAGCTGATGTAGTGAAACCTTTGGGAATCATCATAAAAATCTTTAAACCACATTGTTATCAAACAGTCCCTTAAAACAATAATTACAAAAAGTATGTATTTTAAGGAGTTGATGAAACTTCCCAAAGGACTAATTCATTCCTCAGGCATTTTATGTAGGTATGTATGTATGTATACACACACACACACACAAACACTAAGAGGATCTGGAACAATAATTATGATAAAAATCAATCAAAGTGGCAATCTGACATTAGTTCTAAAATTACATCTTTGCTTATATAAGAATTATCTCAAGACTAAGCTATTTATAAACTCTTGTAACATGAAATACACCTATCCACCTCTACTTTAAATATCCTACTGTGTTTCCTGGGTGTAAGCGATACTAACAGTGCAGAAAGGATTTACTATAGCTATGTTTAGAAGGTTTTAGAATGTCACAAAATTGGCATCTCATATCTAACAGCAAATATAATCTATAATTAAGACTTCAGTAAAGTAATCATACTTCTAAGTGTTTGGAAAAGTGACTTTAGTTCTTAGGAATCCCAAGGAAATAATTATATACAAATATGTCAAATGTTATCTGTTTTAGAATTACATATTTTCTGATTTATTTTACTTTTATTAATTTATCTATTTCACTGAGAATAAGTAAGTGTATTTTGTGTTCAATACATGCAATATGTGGAAGATATAAAGAAGGATAGCAAAACAGAATCTTTTATTCAAATTATTGTCAATAAACATGGTAGAAGAGAAAGGGAAAAACAAAATCTAAAACATATAGAAAATATTGAGGAGGAGCAAGACTTAGAAGTTGTGAAACCAGATTATACATTATAGAACCATAGAAGAGTTTAGGTAAGAGTTAAAAGACTGTACATAGGGGTGGCAATATTAGTAACAGGGCTGGACAGACGACACGGTTTTATATTCAGAGGGAACTAGTGACCACTTAGGGGGACGTCCAACCTATGTCTTGTGGGCTGCATCCTAATTTTATGAGAACTTTTTTGCTTATCTGTGGTGTCAGATATCACAAATATATGCATGGACCTTGCCTTTGCTAATCAGATTTTGTTAGTGTTTGTGTATTTAATGGGTGGCCTAAGACAACTCTTCCTCTTCCAATGTGAGACAGAGGGGGAAAAAGGTTGGACACCCCTGCCTACATCGTAGGATATAATGAATAGTTGGCAAAAGTTGCCTGCCATTTGACCTTGCAGCTACCTCCATCAAGAAGTGGTGTCTATTTTTTTAACCTAAGCCTATTATTAGCCACACTACTTCTGTTCCCCATTATTAATACTACAGCAAACATAACACAAGTAATAGTTAAGGAAATGCTTTCTCATTTCTACTTTCTTTCTTGGAACACTGCTAACAGCAAGCCCAAGCCAGCTTCCTAGAGGGTAACAAATGACAAGGGCCAACACAGAGTAGTCCTGGTTGATGCGCTAACATGCAGTTTGGCCCCCAGCTTAACTAGCACCTGCTTCCAGCCACATGTATGAGCCCACGGAAGATCAGGTAGACCTGGCCCAGAGCAACAGAAATGTTCAAATGACTCACTGGTTGCTAAGAAGTATTTTATGCCACTGAGAATTTGTTGCATCTCTAGGATGCAATTTTAGTAGGAAAGTTAGATTTCTGAATGTTAAAAGCCTAAATTTGCCCATTCAGTTTAACTGTGAGATCTACTCTCCTATAAACATTCTTTTTTGAGAATAATTTTGTGTTTGATGACTTATTGCCTACTTGTGGGGATAAAAATGAATGGAACAGAAAATATGTATTGTTTTCTTTTTGGAAAACTTATTATTTACAAACTGGAATGTTATATGAAATGAATTATGCAGCAAAAATCATAATCAAATGGAATTGTCTACCAAACCAAGGAATGTTGTCAATTCTAAATAAAACATGTTAATTACTAAGTGTTAAATTCTGCAGAATCATTGATCACTCAGGAAATGATTCTCAAACACTTCAATAAAAAGAAGGATTTTTTATTAAATATGTTTTTAATTACCATATTACAACCAAATGGAATTCTAACGATAGAGGAATATGGAATATTTAAATGATCATTTATGGAATAGAAGTATTTGACACCTTTGTTTTAATATATTTTTTAGTTTTTTTTTTCAAATAACTTTTTCTGCATTTATTGTGATGATTCTATGATTTTTATCCTTAATGTATTGTATCACATTTATTGATTTGTATATGTTGAACCATACTTGTATCTCAGGGATAAATCCCACTTGATCCTGTATTATGACCCTTTTAACATGCTGTTGAATTCAACAGTTTGCTGGTATTTTGTTGAGATTTTTTTATTTTTTTATTTTTTTATTTTTGGGGATTCCTTGAGGGTACAATAAGCCAGGTTACACTGATTGCAATTGTTAGGCAAAGTCCCTCTTGCAATCATGTCTTGCCCCCATAAAGTGTGACACACACCAAGGGCCAACCCCCCTCCCTCTGTCCCTCTTTCTGCTTTTCCTCCCCCCCCATAACCTTAATTGTCATTAATTGTCCTCATATCAAAATTGAGTACATAGGATTCATACTTCTCCATTCTTGTGATGCTTTACTAAGAATAATGTTTTCCACTTCCATCCAGGTTAATACAAAGGATGTAAAGTCTCCATTTTTTTTAATAGGTGAATAGTATTCCATGGTATACATATACCACAGCTTGTTAATCCATTCCTGGGTTGGTGGGCATTTAGGCTGTTTCCACATTTTGGCAATTGTAAATTGAGCTGCAATAAACAGTCTAGTACAGGTGTCCTTATGATAAAAGGATTTTTTTCCTTCTGGGTAGATGCCCAGTAATGGGATTGCAGGATCAAATGGGAGGTCTAGCTTGAGTGCTTTGAGGTTTCTCCACACTTCCTTCCAGAAAGGTTGTACTAGTTTGCAGTCCCACCAGCAGTGTAAAAGTGTTCCCTTCCCTCCACATCCACGCCAGCATCTGCAGTTTTGAGATTTTGTGATGTGGGCCATTCTCACTGGGGTTAGATGATATCTCAGGGTTGTTTTGATTTGCATTTCTCTAATATATAGAGATGATGAACATTTTTTCATGTGTCTGTTAGCCATTCGTCTGTCATCTTTAGAGAAAGTTCTATTCATGTCTCTTGCCCATTGATATAAGGGATTGTTGGCTTTTTTCATGTGGATTAATTTGAGTTCTCTATAGATCCTAGTTATCAAGCTTTTGTCTGATTGAAAATATGCAAATATCCTTTCCCATTGTGTAGGTTGTCTCTTTGCTTTGGTTATTGTCTCCTTAGCTGTACAGAAGCTTTTCAGTTTAATGAAGTCCCATTTGTTTATTTTTGTTGTTGTTGCAATTGCTATGGCAGTCTTCTTCATGAAGTCTTTCCCCAGACCAATATCTTCCAGTGTTTTTCCTATGCTTTCTTTGAGGATTTTTATTGTTTCATGTCTTAAATTTAAGTCCTTTATTCATTTTGAATCAATTTTTGTGAGTGGGGAAAGGTGTGGGTCCAGTTTCAGTCTTTTACATGTAGACATCCAGTTCTCCCAACACCGTTTATTGACTAGGGAGTCTTTCCCCAAGGTATGTTCTTGTTTGGTTTATCGAAGATTAGGTGGTTGTAAGATGTTAGTTTCATTTCTTGGTTTTCAATTCGATTCCAAGTGTCTATGTCTCTGTTTTTGTGCCAGTACCATGCTGTTTTGACCACTATGGCTTTGTAGTACAGACTAAAATCTGGTATACTGATGCCCCCAACTTTATTTTTATTACTAAGAGCTGCCTTAGCTATACAGGTTTTTTTCTGGTTCCATACAAAATGCCGAATCATTTTCTCCAAATCTTGAAAGTATGATGTTGGTTTTTTGATAGGAATGGCATTGAATAGGTAGATTGCTTTGGGAAGTATAGACATTTTAACAATGTTGATTCTTCCCATCCATGAGCATGGTATGTTCTTCCATTTGTTAATATCCTCTGCTATTTCCTTTCTGAGGATTTCACAGTTTTCTTAATAGAGGTCCTTCACCTCCTTTGTTAGGTATATTCCTAGGTATTTCATTTTCTTTGAAACTATGGTGAAGGGAGTTGTGTCATAATTAGCTTCTCATCTTGACTGTTATTGGTGTATACAAAGGCTACTGACTTGTGGACATTGATTTTATATCCTGAAACATTACTGTATTTTTTGTTGACTTCTAAGAGTCTTGTGGTTGAGTCTTTGGGGTTCTCTAAGTATAAGATCATGTCGTCAGCAAAGAGGGAGAGTTTGACCTCCTCTGCTCCCATTTGGATTCCCTTTATTTCCTTGTCTTGCCTAATTGTATTGGCTAGAACTTCCAGCTCTATGTTGAATAGATCTTTTCCAAAATAATTGTATTACCATATATAACATACAAACTTTCATAGTTTAATAATCATTGTGGGTGGCCATTGTGGCAACCCACAATTTTTTGCATGACTTCAACTGAATTCGTCAAGTAGTCATTCTTTTGCTATTACAATAGTAAAGAATAAATTGAATATTCAGATGACTGAGAAATACCAAGTATACTATAATTCCTGGCAATCAACTTAGGTTGGTTAAATGGTGGAAATACCATTGATCTCTAACCTATTATCTTCTTTTATAAATTACTCCTATACCTAAAAACTTGATGTAAAACAATTCAGAAAATTCTAAAATAAGAATTAATAATCATAAATCCTTTTAAATGTTTATTTACCATGGTAAATAATAATAATAATCTACAGAAAACCCACAGCCAATATCATATTGAATAGATTAAAATTAAAAATGTTTCCACTCAGATCTGGAACTAGACAAGGATGCCCATTGTCTCCACTGCTGTTCAATATAGTAATGGAAGTCTTAGCCATCACAATCAGGAAAGAGAAGGCAATTAAGGGTATCTAAATAGGATCAGAGGAAATCAAACTCTCACTCTTTGCAGATGATATGATCTTATACCTGGAAAATCGTAGGGAGTTAACTAAAAAACTCTTAGAAGTGATCAAGGAATACCACAGCATCTCAGGATACAAAATCAATACTTGCAAACCAGTAGCTCTTGCATATGCCAACAATAGTCAGGCTGAAAATATAGTCAAGGACTCTATTCCTTTTATAGTAGTGTCAAAAAGATGAAATATCTGGGAATTTACCTAACAAAGGATGTGAAAGATCTCTATAAAGAGAATTATGAAACTCTGAGAAAAGAAATAGCTGAAGCTATTAACAAAATGGAAAAACATACCATGCTCATGGCTGGGAAGAATCAACACTGTTAAAATGTCCATACGACCCAAAGCAATTTACAGATTTAATGCAATCTCTATTAAAGTACCATTGTCATACTTTAAAGAGCTTGAAAAAATAGTGCTTCATTTTATATGGAAACAGAGAAAACCTTGAATAGCCAATAAATTACTCAGAAATAAAAGCAAATTAGGAGGTATCACACCACCAGACTTCAGGCTTCACTATAAATCTGTAGTGATCAAAACAGCATCGTACTGGCACAAAAACAGAGAGGTAGAATTATGGAATAGAATAGAGAACCAAGAAATTAACCAGCTACTTATCATCATTTGACCTTTTATTAGCCTATCAAAAACATTCAGTGGGGAAAAGACTCCCTATTTAACAAATGGTGCTGGGTGAACTGGCTGGTGACCTGTAGAAGACTAAAAATGGACCCCACACCTTTCATCATTAACAAAAATTGATTCTCACTGGATAAAAGATTTAAATTTAAGACACAAAACTGTAAAAATACTAGAAAAGAGTGCACGGAAAGCATTTGAAAAAATCGGCCTGGGAGAATATTCTACGAGGAGGACACTTCAGGCAAATGAAGCAACACCAAAAATCCATTACTAGGTTCTGATCAAACTAAAAAGCTTCTGCATAGCCAAGAGCACAATAAGTAAAGCAAACACACAGCCTTCAGAATGGAAGAAGATTTTTGCAGGTTATGATTCGGACAAAGATCTGATAACTAGAATCCACAGAGAACTCAAACTAATCAATAAGAAAAGAACAAATAACCCCTTTTCTATGTGGATAAGAGACGTGAACAGAGAATTCTCTGATGAAGACAGGCGCATGGCCTACGAACACAAGAAAAAATGCTCATCAACTTTAATCACCAGAGAATGCAAATCAAAACCACTTTGAGATATCATCTAACCCCAGTAAGATTAACCCACATCACAAAATCCCAAAACTACAGATTTTGGTGTGGAGGTGGAGAAAAGGGAACACTTCTACACTGCTGGTGGGAATGCAAATTAATATGACCTTTTTGGAAAGAAGTTTAGAGAATACTCAAGGAACTAAATATAGACCTACTTTTCAATCCTGCAATTCCTCAACTAGGTATATACCCAGATGATCTAAAATCATTTTACAACAAAGACATTTGGACCAGAATGTTTATTGCAGCCCAATTCATAATTGCCAAGATATGGAAACAGTCCAAGTACCCATCAGCCCATGAATGGATTAACAAATTGTGGTCTACGTACACTACGGAATACTATGCAGCCATAAAAAAGATGGAGCCTTCAAAACATCTTTTTGTTTCACTGGATGGATCTGGAACATATTCTTCTTAGTGAAGTATTTCATGAATGGGGTAAAAAAAGTATCCAATGTAGTCAATACTACTCTGAAATCAATATATAATCACCCACACATTCATACAAATGGTAAAACATAACTATAGTCCAGAAAGTAGAAGGGAAGAGGAGAGAGCAGGAAGTGGAGAGGGGAGGACGGGGGGAGGGAGAATGGGAGGGTTTTGGAGGTACTTCACCTATTGTGCACAACACATGATACATTTCGAAACCATTAAGAAAACAGTATAGGGCTGTGCCTATGGCTCAAAGGAGTAGGGCACCAGCCCCATGTGCCAGAGGTGGCAGGTTCAAACCCAGCCCTGGCCAAAAACTGCAAAAAAAAACACAAAAATTAAAAAAAAAGAATTGTCTTATCACAACAAATAAGTAAGCAAGGTGATGGTTGTATTAATCCGTTCGATGTAAGCATTTCACATTGTATATCAAATCAGTACAATAAACTGATTGTATAATACCTTCCATAAATGTATCAATGCACACAATTATGTTTTAATAAGGAAAAATAAAAAAAAATAACACTTCAAATTTTGATTACTTCCCAAATGTGGGACAAGCAATTTTTATGTACTAGTTCATGATATTCCAGAAGAGATTGTGATTGTTTTTGTTATATATTTAATTCTTAAGCTGGGCTTAATTTGAATAAATAAATGTAATGGTTCTCTTCTACTATGAAGTGTGACTTTTTTTTTTCCAAACCTGTTTCTTTTGTTTATGTTTGTTTTAAATTTAAACTCTCAGGTTTAACCAGGTTGAAAGTCATTGGCATTAAAAAATAGTGGATAGTATTAGCAGACAGATATTCTTTCCTTTGTACCTGGGGGATTGTTAAGACTGAAAGAATACAAATATTAATAATATACTATGTCATCAATAAATGAATTATCGATTCTATGTATTATAATAGTTAAAATGTCATTGAAAGTTTAAGGAAAAGCTGTAAAATCCTGGTCTTCACCTGAGATTTTTTAAATAATATGACTAGGACTAACCTGATTAAAATTAGGATCATTACAAAGTATAAGCTAAGCTGATAATGGATTTATGGAGAGTAACTTTATCTTCTTTCCAAAAAGTACTGGACGAAAAGTTATGAAAAAGTAACACCATTATTAAAATTATATTGTGGCTTCAAAGTTTTGTGTTTAGGTCTCTAAAACTTCTGAGAAAACTGTCGTGAGAGATAAATTATAGGTTGAGAAAAAGACTGGTTGAGTATTGTTATTATTAGAAATCATACTAAACAAGATGAAGGGAATTCGTTTGATGTATTGAGCAAGCAAACAGAACACATAAAAGTCAAAATACCTTCCAGGCTAATTGACAGATTTGTTAATGTTCTCTTACCACATTCAACACATTCCAGCTCCTTGTAAAAAGCCAATTCTCTTCCCCAGTGTAATTTGTGGTTCATTAATTTTCAGTTGGTTAGAAGTAAAAAATTACTGGAGAGGTCAGGTAGGTTTATACCAGTTTAAAAGAAACAATTATTAGGGGGAAAAAATGGTCCCAAAGGATTTAAGTTTTTATTGTTCAGTAAAACTCCTTGAATAAACTTTCTGTGCAGTTTTAGAATGTACCAAGTGTCTGTTAGAGGGTGAAAAATAAAGAAATATATCACTAAAAAGGTTTTATATGAAATCATAGGAATAACCAAGTAGTGTCCCTGAACCATTGCTACAGCTTGACCTCATTCATTTATTTTTCTGCCTGTAAACGTTCCTCAGCCTAAAATCTCAAGACAGATATGGTAGTTGTACCAAGAGATAACTAATTGTGCAAATTTGTTCTGTTGTTAAATCAATAAAATCAAATTGTTATTTTTGCCTCACAGTTAAATTGATTGGTATTGAATAGATATATATGATTACAGACCTGATAATGTTCACCACTTGATTCTCACACCTATGCCTGGAGTGTTAATGTTGACTGCTGATGGTTAAAAGATAAATCAAAGTCAAATTACAGGAAAAAGGGCAATAGCAGGACTGAATTCAATGAAGTTATACCTGTGGGAGGTAGGATCAAATGCAGCCCAGCTAAAACTTAAAGGTCGAATCTGTGTTGCTTCCGTTGAGATCCAGCTGTGAAGTGTGATGAATTAGTGGTGAACAAAGGAATACAGGGTGTTTTCTTATTGTTGTATTTATCTCCTAGATTATCTTGATTGGCAGAAATACATAGAAGCCAAGGTTTCTGAAGCTTTTGCCCACCACGCCCCCATTGACAAGAATGGGATAAGGATGACTGAGTCCTCTGTTCCTCCACAGGAACTAATAGCATGGATGACCACAGGAAAACTAAATTTACCAAATATTTTTGGTAACACGATCTATCCTAGGGTGTGGAACCATTTAGACTTTAACCATTAACGAATCCTTTCACTGGACCACTGGCAATGTCTACATAAATATCAGAAGGTGATTAGCAGTGATGGTAGCAGGAATTAATACCATCTATTGGTGATTAAGTGATTAGCAAGGAATTAGTACCATCTATTGTTTCTTTTCCATTTCAACTTTGAACACATTGAGAACTATACAATTAAAGAAATACACTAGTGAAAGAATTCTGTATAAAAATTTAACAAAGACAGTCTTTAAATTTGAGATTTTATTATACTGTAATTAGGATAGCCATATTGGTATAGGAAGTTAAGTCAATGCCTTTTTTTTTTATTAAATCGTAGCTGTGTATATTAATACAATCATGGGGTACAATGTGCTGGTTTTATATACAATTTGAAACATTTTCACCAAACTGGTTAACGTAGCGTCTAATTGTGTTCAGACATTTATATTCGGCTTTTAGTAAGTTTCACCTGTACTCTTTTTTCATTAACCAGTAAAAAGATTCAATGAATAAATACACTTAAGCCACTAATAGAGTTAACTCATTTCCAGATCTTTGAAATAAATTATGTGTTCTAATGTCTCAAGTTATTTTAGATAGAATTAATCTTGGTCAGATAACTTTGGTAAGTTTGTTAGTACATTAAACAAAGGTCTGAAGAAGTGATTTTATTTAGCTCCTTCTTTTCAAAGTTTTCCTTTGAGATACTAGATCACACTTCATGAGGGTATTCTCCCCAGGTACGCATAAGTCAGAGGACAATCTCAGCAAAATAAGATATAATAAACATGCTTTAAACCCGACTATAATAATGTGGCTTCCTATTACACGCATTAGCAGTTCAATGCCATTATTCATGCATATTACCACTACTAAAATTAGAAGTTATAAATGAAGCAGTTTACGTTTATTTAGCATTGCCTGATAAGAATGAATGAAAAACTTGCAAATCACGCTTTCAGAAATAAAACAAAATAGAAACTCCCTTAAGCTATAAAGAAGGTTAAAAACATGTTACTGAATATGTAAATGATCTTTTGTTTTTGATGCAGAATTTATAAAGTAATTGGATGTAATTAAATCTACAGTTTATTCTCAAACAATAATAAATTTTCAAATGGTAATTATCAAATGGTAAATTTCCAAAGGCCCTGAGCTAAAGGCTTTATCTCCTAATAATTTACTAGTTTCACAACAAATCTAAGAGTCAGATACTATTATTATTGCTATTTACAGACGGGATTAAGTGATTTATAAAAATTCATATGACTAATAAGTGTCTCAACTCTATTTTGAACCTGGATCCCTTGACTTTGTTACACCACAGAAAACTACCCTGTTACTCAGCCACCAAGCATTTGGACTTTTAAATATTAAAGATGCTAAGAGTATTAAAAATGATTTTTATATTGCTTCTCTTTTCTAACTATATTGCAATATTACACTTGATCTTAGGCTGATAGCTAAAAATATTGGAATGTTAATACAGTATTATAATACTATCTCTGTTACAACTCAACAAGGAACCTAGGTTAATCATTACTTACACAGTGTTATTTCTTGTATTACTACACGTTCATTTATTGAATGAAGATTTATTTTGCTCTTACTAGGTACCACTCTTGTACAAGACTAACATTTAGTCTACTTCTACGGACAAGACTTGGTGGTAAAAATCCCAGAAAAGTTTCTTACTCCTGAAGAGTTCATAGTATACGAAAAATAGACCAAAAACAATTCAATAAAAATAACTTGCCTAAAAATTTGATAGAACAAAATGATTTTACATTGGCACAGACAAAGCCACTGGGTGCTTTCTTATTCAGTATTGAACCAAGGTCAACTCTTTAGTTACTGTATAATAGTACTTAAGAGTCTACACTTCAGAGGTTGATCTCCGTATATAGCCCAGGCTCATACTTACTAGCTTTATAAACTTGGGAAAATTACATGAAACCTCTTTAATTCTCCATTTCCTCATTTGCAAAATAGCAATCCAATGGTATTGGTGCTATAGAGTTAATGATAAGGATAATATATGGATTTTGATAACTGAACTTTAAACACTTAAAAAAGTCACGAAACACTTAGATTTTTCTCCTTTACATTAAACTCTTCCATTATGTTTAACAATATTTCTATGAGTTGTGATTGCTGTTCAAATATTATTTAACAAGCAATTTTATATATTACGCTCTGTTCTGTGAAAGCTGAAAAAAAATATATTGTTATCAAGAAGCTCCCTTCCTCAGGAAGGAAGAAGTGAAACAATTTCAGTACAATGGAGTAGTAGTTAGATTTCTTTATATAGAAAATGAAGTAAATGGTGTCATCTTTTCCAGGTTCCTATAAATAATCGTAATGAGCTAGTGACTAGAACTAATTGATTCCTGTAATAAACCATGGTAAGCCAGGTATGAGTAAGAGGATTGAGGGCTGGGGAATACATGAACTAAAAGGGAACACTACATTGAGATACATCCAAAATACTTAAAAAATCCCATTAAAATATTTTACTCAGGAATTTTTTTTGGGGGTGGGTGGGAATTTTTTTTTTTTTATTGTTGGGCATTCACTGAGGGTACAATAAGCCAGGTTACACTGATTGCAATTGTCAAAGTCCCTCCTGCAATCATGTCTTGCCCCCATAAAGTGTGACAGACACCAAGGCCAGGAATTTTTTTAAATGCCTGTAGCTATGCAGATGGGTTCTAAAGTTTGTATTTTATCGAACTGTTTAAGTCAGGAACACATGTGCAATTTTACTCTTGTAATGTTTCAAAGATCTTAAAATAAGAAATTGCCCAGTAAGGGAATGATTTCTTAAGGTTTAGCTATTCAAGAATAAGAAAGGCTATGACAACTAAAAACTTTCTTGCCTTTTTTAATGGGAGTATTTTAAAATAGCAAAAATAAAGAGAGAATAATTTAATATTTGCTTAAATCCTTTCTTAGCTATTATTGTTGTGTTTGCAGACTGTACATACAAAGATGGCATTAATTTCCTTAGATCAAATTTCTTCACTGTTTAATGAGTTTCTCAAATATCACAGTGTGTTAACAGCACTGGAGTCTTAAAATTATAGTACTATAATTTTGATTCTCAATTATAGTACTATAATTTTAAGCAACACAGAATAAGTTGTTACGCTTTTATCATATCAATGTTCCTCACCGAGATGATTCTTTTGCTTTTACTTTTCTAATATTAATATATATCATGGAAACCAACATGGACGCTGATTAAAAATGATTTTATGTTGTTATTATGTCAAAATAAAAGCATTTTGTAAATCTGATGGCTTACATTTACTTTCTTGAAGTGCAAAGAGCTGCCTGTGATCTAAGACCATAAATTAAATAAAGCTATGAAGATAAATGTGCACTTTAGATCATTGTATGTAGCAAAAGGCATCCTTTAAAACCACAGTAGAAAATTTAAAAAAAAAATGGTTGCAGTTTTTCTACAGTGACAATAAAAACCCAAAAAGTATATAGATTACATATTTTAAATGTATTGAGTTTATATTCTCATTGCGAATAAACATATCAGCACATGGGCCTTCATACAATATAGGTTAACTTTCTCAGTTCTGATAAGGACTTTTATTCCTTTAATTTAAATTGACTGAACCTGTAAAATCTCAATGAGTGATGTTAATTTTTATTTGGTTTAGATTTCGAAGGCACATTTTCTTCTCAAATATAAGCTGATTGGATTCTATTTATGGTAGATGTTAATTACTTACGGAGTAGGAACTGAATACAGAAATTTTAAATATAGATAAAAATGATACCAGTACCATTGGGCACTTCCCTGAATTTTAAGATTGATAATTCATTAAATGTCGATTCAAATTACTCCTCCCTTTGCAGTGGCATCAAAAGATTAGAAAAATGCCACGACACCACTACCCAGGGTGACAGAGTGAGACTCTACACGCACACACACACAAAGTAGAAAGAGGTTCAGGTTTCTGGGGAGAACCGAATTTGGAGTAAGAAACTGTCATCAGGCCCTCTTAGATCTCAATCACGAATATGAGCCAGATGAATGCCAAAAGCAGAATCAAAGAAGCAGATTGAATGTGGGAATAAAGAATTAAAAATTTCAAAGTTGTGCTGTGTGCTGTGAATCATGCCTCTACACCTAACTCTCTGAAAGGCTGAGGCAGGTGGATTGCCTGAACTAAGGAGTTTGAGATCAGCCTGAGCAAAGTGAGACACCGACTCTACTAAAAATAGAAACAAAACTATTTCTATTGTTGGCTCGGCATCTGTAGCACAGTGGTTACAGTGCCAGCCACATACACCGAAGTTGGCAGGTTCAAACCCAGCCCGGGCCAGCTAACCAACAATGACAATTGCAACAAAAAATAGCGGGCATTGTAGAGGGTGCATGTAGTCCCAGCTACTTTGGAGGCTGAAGCAAGAGAATCGGTTAAGCCCAAGAGTTTGAGGTTGCTGTGAGCTGTGACTCCACAGCACTCTAGCCAGGGTGGCATAGTGGAACTCTGTCTCAAAAAATAAAAACAAACAAAAAAAAGTCATCGTGGCTTAGTTCAAATGCCACTTTTTTTGTGAAATTGACAGGGATTTGAAGTAATGGGTCATTTTTCTGTTCTCTGACCTCTGCCATTTTATACCTGCCTTTGTTTTTACCTTACAAAAGAGAAAGTATCTCAGCATTTACTATAGTAAGGGGCAGTGAATGGCAGTCCTAAGTTAATGGTCTCTTTGGCATTATTTATCTATTTGTCTACATCTCCGAGATTATGAGTGTATCCAAGAGCTTGTGGGAAGTCACCTTGCTGTGTATCCAACTGGCGCTGAAGTTTACTGGAGGGTGGCAAAAATCATGTCTATGAACTAGTTTTATTAACATCAAAGAAGTTCTGACTTTTTACCTACATTTGGTCATATAGTAACTGTGTGCATATTTATACCTTTATGCAGGTAGCAAGAGGGTCATTCTCTCAGAGTCTAAGGCCATGGTCCTCAAACTGTGGCCCGTGGGCCACATGAGGCAGTTTGATTGTATTTGTTCCTGTTTTGTTTTTTTACTTCAAAATAAGATATGTGCAGTCTGCATAGGAATTTGTTCATAGTTTTTGTTTTTTTTTTTTTTAACTATAGTCTGGCCCTTCAATGGTCTGAGGGACAGTGAACTGGCCCCCTGTTTAAAAAGTTTGAGGTCGCCTGGTGCTAAGCTTCCAGTTTACAGAAAAATACATTCTTCACTGACCCATGTAAGTGGAATATAAACATCAGAATTATGGTTTAAGGAGTAAGAAAGTTCAATTAAAAACTTTTAACATTCAATTTGGAACAATTACATAAATTATTATCTTATTGTGCCAAGATTATCATAAAATAAAGAGGAATCCAAAATATAGTCCTACTAAAGGAGATTAAAGTTTTAGTTCATATGAAGAATTATTTCAGCAGCAAGATTGCCTGAATTTGAATCTGGCTTTTCATCCTCATTAGCTTTGTGACTCTGGGTAGATTATATACTCAATTTTCTTCAGTTTATGCCTCTTTAAAAGATGATAAAAATAGTACTCATTATATTGAGTATTTGTTTTAATTCGGATGGTTTTGACAGATTATGATAGACTGACTGGTTTATGAACAACAAGAATTCATTCCTTGTGGTTTTAGAGGCTGGGAAGTCCAAGATCTCTGCACTAGCAGATTTGATGCCTGGTGAGTTCCTTTCCTGGGTCATAGATGGTGTCACCTTGCTGTGTCCTCACATGGTGGAAAGGGTGAGGACACTCTTTAGGGTCTCTTTTATGATGGTACTAATCTAATTCATAAAGGCTCCCCTCTCATGACCTAATCACCTATCAAGACCCTACTAATAGTAGGAGGTTAGGATTTCAACATACGAACTTGGGAAGAATACAATCACTCATTTATAGAAATATGATTAGTAGTAGTAAATTAAGATCATTTATAAAGCAGTAAACATAATGAAAGCAAGACATCAATAAATAGTTGCTATTATTCTTTCACATTCAAAAAATATTTGTAGAGTACTTAAGCTGTGTTGGCTATTCTGGCTACTTGTACTCATATACCAGTTAGAAAATTCTGTTGTGTGTAATTATACCAGAAGAAGGTAAGGCATGGAAAGTTTAGAAGAAAAGCCAAAGCCAGCAAGGAAAAAATGAAGACACAAAATCTATTTATCTTTGAAAATATTAAGAATTAGTTGCTCAGAAGAAATTGTAAAAAATAAAACCAGGATAGCAGCAAAGTTCTCAGCATGGTGCCTGGCCTACCCAATACATGTTATTTGTGGTAGTAGGTGAAATAACGGCCTCCCAAACATATTTAAATTCTCATCTCTAGAACCTGAGAATATGATACTTAAACAGCAAAAGAGATTTAATGTCACAGATGGGATTAAAGTTGCTAATCAGTTGACCTTGAGATAACAACATTGTTGTAATTATCTATATGGGCTCAATGTATCACAAAGGCCCTTTTAGGTGAGAGGGAGACATAGGAGAACAAAAGCCACTATTAAACAGAATTTTGAAAATGTTACCCTACTGCCTTTGGAGATTGAGGAAGAAACCACAAGCCATGTCTAGGAGCTAGAAAAAGCAAGAGAATACAAGGAACCCGGCTCTACTGACACCTTGATTTTAGGATGTCTTGACCTCTAGAACTGCAATGTGTGTTGTTTTAAGCCTTTAAGTTTGTGGGAATTTTTCGTAATGATAGCAGAAAACGAAAAGAGGTATTGTCATTATCATTGTTGCTGTCATAATTTGTACAATGTTAAGTATATAACGGTTGTTAAATAGTGAATTTTTTTTTTTTTTTTGCAGTTTTTGGCCGGGGCTGGGTTTGAACCCACCACCTCCAGTATATGGGCTGGTGTCCTACTTCTTTGAGCCACAGGTGCCGCCCCAGTAGTGAATCTTTGTAACTTTGAAATATGTTTAATGGAAATAAGAAGTTCTATATTTCATTATGAGGGGGAAACTTCCCAAAGGCTTATCAGGTACAGCATTTCAAGAGTCGGTGAATGTACAATAAAATCTCTTAGCTTAGACAGTGGTTCTCAACCTTCTTAATGCCACAACCCTTTAACACAGTTCCTGTGGGTCATGACCCACAGGTTGAGAACCGCTGGTTTAGAAGGATATGCCATATGGCATGGGCAGGAATTTTTCCCTTGACATGTAATATTTGTCAGCAGGAGAGGACAGGGTAGAGAACACTTACCTTAACGTCTTTGAGGATGTTTCAGAACGTCGATTGACTAAAAGGTATTTGGATAGGGTTGTCACTATTTCTTGCAGGAAAAGGCACTGGAATTAGAATTTTCTCAAACAAAACAATATAGCTAGAGCTCTTTGTGTACTGACTGAAGCTGGGAAGCTGTATGTTAATGACCTCTAGCACATGGGAAACGGACTATAAAAATGTGGTAAGTTCATGTTACCTTTTATTATGTACATAAGCTCTCCCTCTTCAGCTGCCATTGCCTTGAGATTTTTTTTTTTTTAATTTTTTTATTAAATCATAACTGTATATAATGATACGATTATGGGGCATCATACACTCACTACATAAACCATTTGACACATTTTTATCACAGTGGTTAACATAGCCTTTCTGGCGTTATCTCAGTTACTGTGCCAAAACCTTTACATTCTACATCTACCAAGTTTCGCAAATACCCCTGTAATATGCACCACAGGTGTGATCCCACCGATTCCCCTCCCTCTACCCACCCCCCCCTTTCCCACTTCCCCCTATTGTTAAGTTGTAGCTGGGTTATAGAGATGTTGGCGTGGATGCGGAGAAAAGGGAACACTTCTGCACTGCTGGTGGGAATGCAAATTAATACATTCCTTTTGGAAAGATATATGGAGAACACTCAGAGATCTAAAAATAGATCTGCCATTCAATCCTGTAATTCCTCTGCTGGGCATATACCCAGAAGACCAAAAATCACAACATAACAAAGATATTTGTACCAGAATGTTTATTGCAGCCCAATTCATAATAGCTAAGTCATGGAAAAAGCCCAAGTGCCCATCGATCCACGAATGGATTAATAAATTGTGGTATATGTATACCATGGAATACTATGCAGCCTTAAAGAAAGATGGAGACTTTACCTCTTTCATGTTTACATGGATGGAGCTGGAACATATTCTTCTTAGTAAAGTATCCCAAGAATGGAAGAAAAAATACCCAATGTACAAAGCCCTACTATGAAACTAATTTGGGACTCTCACATGAAAGCTATAACCCAGCCTTGAGATTTTTCTCTCCCTCTCAGAATCTCTCTCTTCCCTTTTCTCCCTCTCTCCGGTCTATGTCTTATTTGTATTGTTAATTAACTTTGTGTTGGTGTCTAATTAATTAGCTATCTGTACCTGTATTATTTATGATATTTATGAGTTGCGATCATCAGATACAAACAGTTCAAACAAGGGTCCCCAAAGCTCTGTGAAAAGAAACTCACTTTTTGAGTGCTTACAACTCTTAGGACTGTTGAAGAAGCATCTAATACAAGATTGAGCCAAAATCTTTATAGGAGAATACCATTGGGTTCAAAACATTTCTTGGTTCCTCCACTGGGCAATGCAACAAATACATTAATTATTCTATAATCACCAATACTTTTGGAATGCAATCGGATAAATCAGTTCTCACCATTGGCTAATGGTATAAACATCCATTGTACTTTATGAAGTGTTTTATCACACCATTTATTTTAAGCTGACGCTCAGGTCTTATACCAAGTAGTTATTTTTTTCTTCTCTATCAAACTGTGTTTATTTTCTTAACAGTATTTTTCCTGACATTACTTAAACATCCATGTGGCTTTAAAAATAAAAGTACTTTTAATCGAGTGCAATTAGATGATTAGTAAGAACTTTTCTGTAAAATTGCCATTTAATACATATGCATAATACCAGAATACTCTTTACAAAGTCTCAGTACAGCATCTTTCTTAATCGAATTAGATTTATTCCTCAGAGATTAATTTGTATATGTAGGAAGATGTCACTTCAATCAATTGGAGAGCTTTTCAATAAAATTAATTGAAAATTTATTTTATTTTTAAGATACATTTTGGCTCAGAATATATGTAGCTAATCTTATTATTTCTTTGGTCCTGTGATGATTCCATTTGAAAATATTCCTGGTAAAAGCCTTCGGCTTTCTGCCTCAGAATATACCTTAGGCATGTATTAAAGGGCCCATAAGTTACAACCAATTGTGCCTTAATGCTGTACTCTTGATTCATGGGAATAAGTCCTTCCGAGAACTTGCCATGGGAAATCTCATATTTTATCTCTTGTCTATCACTAACTTAATCTCAGTTAGGCTTCTGTTCTTTCTCTCTTTTTTTTTTTGCAGTTTTTGGCTGAGGCTGGGTTTGAACACACCACCTCCGGTATATGGAGCCGGCGCCCTACTCCTTTGAGCCACAGGCACCGGCCAGGCTTCTGTTCTTTCTCCAGCAGAATGTTAACTGGTAGGCGGTAGGCTTGCCCTTAAATTTTCTGTGGTTTTTTTTTTTATTATTATTTCATTTTGTTTTGGTTTTGTTTTGCATTATTCTTTTCCAGCAGACTACATTGCAACCCTTTTTGAGAGTGAGTGTGCCTGATCCTTATTCCTTTATTTGGTTTTCTCTGCAACTTAAGCTAAAATTATTATTTACTACATGATGGGGATTTTCGTTGTATTGGTTGCCACTTTAAAAATCGTCACGGGAGATTTATTTCATTTTATTTATTTATTGTATTTACTTTGCTCCAGTTGCCTCTGCCTGTCATTGTTTTGATTTGTTTATCTCCAAATTCACTAGAAAAAGAAATACTATAGTTTTATCTCAAAAAATATTTTAATGAGATTTGTTTTTTACGTTAGTTTTAATTAATTAATTTTGTTTGTTTTTAATTAAATTTGCTTCAGTTTAGTTAGAATTATATAAATTAGTATGAGGTACATTGCAGTTGAGCACACAATATGCTTTGAAGGAAGTTGTTCATCCAAGAGCTATATACTGATGATATCCCATTTTTCAGTCATGAATCTGCCTTGAGTGGACTAAGAGAGATAAATTAGCACTGTTATTTTATATTTGGGAAACTACATATATGTAGTTAGGCTCTGGAATCAGACTGCCTGTGTTCCTATTCCTTCCTTCACACGTAAGACAATTTTTCAAAGTTTAATTATCTATAAATAGGAAACAATAGTAATTATCTCATAGGGTTTTTTGGGGAAAAACAACATATTATTATTAAAAATAATAGGCCAGTGGGCAGTGCCGGTGGCTCAGTGAGCAGGGCGCCAGCCCCATACGCTGAGGGTGGCGGGTTCAAACCCAGCCCCGGCAAAACTGCAACAAAAAAATAGCCGGGCGTTGTGGCAGGTGCCTGTAGTCCCAGCTACTCGGGAGGCTGAGGCAGGAGAATCACGTAAGCCCAAGAGTTAGAGGTTGCTGTGAGCCGTGTGATGCCACAGCACTCTACCCGAGGGCGGTACAGTGAGACTCTGTCTCTACAAAAAAAAAAAAATAAAATAATAATAATAATAATAATAATAGGCCAGCGCAGTGGCTCACGCCTGTAATCCTAGCACTCTGGGAGGCGGAGGTGGGTGGATTGCCTGAGCTCACAGGTTCCAGACCAGTCTGAGCAAGAGTGAGACCCCACCTCTAAAAATAGCCAGGCAGGCCCTGTAGTCCCCGGTACTAGGGAGGCTGAGGCAAGAGAATTGCTGAGCCCAAGTGGTTGAGAGTCAGACTCTGTCTCAAAAACTAGTAATAATAATAGTCAAATTATTTACGATAATACATCTCTACTGCTATTTTAGGGTGTTTTACCCTTCTTACTGAAAGTAAAATTAAAAGTTAAGCAAATTGCTCCTACTCACACAAATATTTCAAAGAAGCAAAGCAGAAATTTGAACTTAAAATTATCTACTTCTAAAGGCACGTGATCATTTCTCTTATACACAATAACTAAACAAATTCTCTAAAGGGAGTTGTTTTTTGCTTTGAATGGTGATGATTTTGACAGTGGTATGATAAGTAGGGAAAAATCATATCCTCAACCCTATTTTCTAACTTATCTACAATAGGAGTAGACAAATGGCAAAAGTAATTGTTATTAGATTTTTTCTAGCTTTACATTTTTCTTTTTTTTTTTCTTTTTTTTTTTTATATATATTTTTTTTTTGTAGAGACAGAGTTTCACTTTATTGCCCTCGGTAGAGTGCCGTGGCGTCACACAGCTCACAGCAACCTCCAACTCCTGTGCTTAGGCGATTCTCCTGCCTCAGCCTCCCGAGCAGCTGGGACTACAGGCGCCCGCCACAACGCCCGGCTATTTTTTTTGTTGCAGTTTGGCTGGGGCCGGGTATGAACCCACCACCCTCGGTATATGGGGCCGGCGCCCTGCTCACTGAGCCACAGGCGCCGCCCCAAGCTTTACATTTTTCTATCAGTTTCGGTAACACTCATTACTAGAATGAACACATTCAGTAAGGCAGGGACATTTTGTTTCAAATTAAAACTGCCATTGACTTTTTTCCTCGATTGATAACTATTAAACATTTATTTTGACTAGCAATACTGTGCTTTAAAAGTCTAATTCAAAAGAATAAAATATCATATAAAAATATTTGTTTTGTAATGTAGTAATTGATTATCAGCTTGTGTTTCCTACTGCAATGGACAGATTGCAAACGGCTTCTTATATTAAAGAGTGGATTTTATATAAAATATCATTTAAAAAACCTTTTAAATATTATCATAGTTTTTAAATATAAACATTTAAAGCAACCTGTACTTTTAGATTTTGCATTGAGAAAACGGGTTACACAGTTGTTCCTTGCTATTCATGGAGAATTGATCCAAGAACCCTCCAAAATCTGATTTTGCTCAGGTACCTTTATAAAAAATGGCATCTAATTTGTATGTTGTCTATGCATATCTCCTGTATACTTTAAATCATCTCTAAATTACTTATAATAGCTAATACAAAAGCCATATACTTATTATGCTGTATTTTTATGTGCATTGTTTTTGTTGTTGAATTGTTTTTTTTTTTATTTTTTGTTGTTGTTGAATTATTTTTTAATATTTTTGACTTGTGGTTGTTTGAATCCATAGGTACAGACAACTGACTACATATTTTAAACTAAATTATAATTGGCCTAAAGCTGCCTTAATAAGTAGAGAACTGTAACTTAATAGGTAAACAAATTACATCCTGAGAGTATATTCTAGTAACAATAGCCAAGTCTCAGCCAATCATAACAGCCAAGCCCGTAGCCAATCTCAGGCAACATTGTTTACCCGTGTCCACATAAGGCAAATTCTGAGCGTAACCTCAGACTATTCTGAACATCACTTTGTTCTTCTTTGTATAAACACTGCCTGCCCTCATTGCTCGGTTGAGCTCTCTGAACACTTTCTGGCTGAGGGTGATGTCCAAATTATGAATCATGTCTTTGCTCCAATAAACTCTGCTAAATTTAATTTGTCTAAAGTTATTATTTTAAAATACGGAAGAACAAAAAAGAGGTATATCTGCATTCAACCCAGAGAGGTTTCATTTTTAAAGCATTGCTCTTTCCCCCTCATCTTCAGAAGACTGTAGAAAAGGACAAGTGAACATTTTACACAAAAGCACAGTCATTTATACCCTGAATTCAAGGCTAGCAGAGTATGAAACTCACTGCAATAGGCTTTGCCAAAGACATTCAGAAAGTCTAAAACCTCCTTTTTCAAGGAAAGATGTTACTTTTGTATCATCTTCAAAGGAACCGAATTTTATCCTTTTCTGCACTTGGAGACCTCACGTTTGGAAAATACATTCTAGCCAATAGAAGCAGAAAGAAAATAGGAATCTCTGCTATTGAAAGTAGGAGAAATATCCCCAAAGATGCATATGAAAGAGACAAAGGGAAATGTAGGAAAAATACATAGTTCTTAAACATTTTTATGGCAATAGAGATGTGGTCATAATGTTTAATTTTAAGCTATAAGATATGTGAATGTGATACTATATTTTCAATAGCTCTATTTTGAAATGCAAATGTTACTTTAAGTTCTCAATACTGAGCCATGAAATGATGTAGAATTTTTACATAGTTGTTTAGAAGTTTCCAAAAGTATCAATAGCCTATGCAAATGTGTAATGTGTATTAAACAGTGCTAGTCTATGATCATTTCGTCCTTCTAGTAAATTTAACATATAAAGTGTTTAGAGTTCTGCGTGATTTTCTGTTAGCAAGGCCTTTGACTTTAAAACACTGTTTGTCATTAATAAAAAGAAGTGACATTTTTAAATAAGAAATGAATATAAGCTTAAACAAATTACATTTAATTTACAATTTCTAATCTGGAAATTAAATAGGGATATACAATTCAAAATATGTTCTTTCATTACCTGGTCTCAGTTTGAAGCATGAGCCATTGTACCTCCATTAAAATGCCTTGTTTCTATCCTACATATCAGAACAGATCCTCAAGATGTGATGTAAAGCAGACGCAGTTAATTAGCTCAGCAACTGTGGCATATTGTTTAGTCAAAATGAAGGGACATTTCATTTTAGAAATACTGTATTGTTTAATCAAAATGAAGGTTTATTTTCATTTTAGAAATAGTGAAATTATCTCTTAAAGTACTGCAGCACTTATTTTATAATTATTACTATATATGCCTTTCTTTCATATATTTTTTTTTCATAAAGTTGGCTTCACCAATTTTGTTAACAAATGACAATTATAAACTTCAGGCCTCTCACTGACTTGGATTATGTATCCAAACTCTTCATTACTCAAATATATTGTTCATATTCCATGGTTTGGGGGCTCTTAAAAATCCTTATTTTTAAAATATTTCCATCTTGGTTAAACAAAACAAAAGAATTATAGAAAGGCCCGTGGCACAAAAGATCATATGACTTAAAACGTAGTCAGTGATTTATTATATTGTTACCGCCCATCATTGAATAAATGAGGCTTGAAACTGACTAATGTTTCTCCTCATTTTGTTTGTTGGAAACATTTATAACTTCCTCCAGGGATTTTTTTCATTGCTACATTGTAGAGTAGTAGATGAAAACAAATCCTGAACTATAACTTGGTTTTAATTACATATTAGAAATAATAATTTTTACTTTATATTACTGAGAATACTTTTGACTCAGAAAGCTTCTTTTGCATATTTTGGACAACATATGTATTGATAAAAGCAAGAATAGCGTCAATAAAAAAATCCATTTCAAACCAGCAACATTTTCTTCAAATGATCAATTAATTCTCTATGCCTCTATCAAATCATAGAAAATAATTTAGGCTCTCCCAATTTCTTCTTAGAAATAGTTAAATCTAATGGATGTAAAAATATACAGATTACATTATAGTTTTTATCTGTCATGCAAAATGCCGTTAATGATGGACATTACTTTCTTTCTCGAAAGGGAAAGATAGCATATAAAATATCGTTGATGTTTTCGCTATGATGTTATAAGATCTCCTAATGCACGTGCTCCAGTTCTGGGGGTTTTGCTCAAATATTATGTATTGTCTTTCCCTAGAGTTCCAAAATTGATCCTAAACTGTGGTCATCCCATATTTTTATGTTTAGTGCTGTAGGAATCCATATACATTAATTTCTAAAGTAAATAATTTATTCTTTGGAAAATTTATCAAGGACAAAACTTATCTTTAGCTCAAAGATTAAGGGTAAGTGGAAGCAATGAAGATCAAAAATACCAAAATGTATCTCAATAGGGCACCAATGTTTATCTTTCAGCTTCAGTCTTGGAAGAAGAGCTTGAAATAAAACACAAATGCTAGGGCGGTGCCTGTGGCTCAGTGAGTGGGGCGCTGGCCCCACATACTGAGGGTGGCAGGTTCGAACCCAACCCTGACCAAACTACAACAACAACATCCAAAATAAGAAAAACACAAACGCTAAAGCACAAAACCATTTTAAATACAAGTCATTAAAAATTCTTGCTGAAAATGTGCAGCAGAACAGTAGTTAAAATTGCAAGCTCCTGACAGGTTTTTTTTTTTAATCACTCTTTGCTACTTACAGCATATGATCATGAGTAAGTTAATGTGTCTGAAGTTTAGTTCAACTTCTAAATTAGGAATACGATATGTATTAGTATCTTATTTTTGTTTAATGTTAAGGGGAAAACTATCTACAGTATAAAATCATTAGCAAAATAGCACTCATGGTTAAATTATCAACAAACAGGTTTTCTAAACACATAATATGGTACATCGCTTAAGAGCTTGAGGTCTGCTTTCTAGTCGATTTTATTTACAATCAAAGATTTGTTACCTATTGGCTGAGAAACCGTGGGAAAGTTCTTCAAATTTCCTTCTCTAACTTTCCTCATTCGGAAAACCAGATCACAATACTACCTACATTATAGATACGTTTGGAGGCAATAATACAAGTAAAGGATTTATGTGCCTGACACACATCAAGTTCTTAACAAATGTTGGTTAAATTATTCCTGTTGTCTAATAAGTTTTCTTATTAGAGGATGTTGTTAGAATTTGTCAGAGTACAGAACAGATTTAACAGTTTTAGTTAAAGGACACATCTGGAATAATGGAAAACAAAGAGGGGATATTTTGCATGAACTTGTTTTGGTGCCTTTACTGGGTCTTGGTGGCCCTGGTCATTTCCACAACAGCAGTACAGCAGTACAAAGAGATATCACCATGGTGTGTCCAAAAAGGAACAGATGAAAATGCTGACAATCACATGGTCAGGCAGCTCAATGATGCATTTAAATATCCCCTAATAAAGCTATAAACTAGCTTGAGAGAAACAACTGGAAGTCCTGGCACATGCCAATAGGCAACTAGTTCACATGAATAAAATTGCTAGCTAAAATTATTTGTCCCACTCTCCTTTCCTTCCAGAAATTTTACATTATAGTCATTTCACATTTGTGTCTGAAACGAGTCTTCATTTCTCCCCTATTATCATCTACATGAATGTTCTATGTGGGGAGAGTTGAACACATTCCCTCAGCAGAGGCACCAACATCTCTGATTTGCAGTCCCATGTCGTAGAGGTCTATCTGAGCACCAGCACGTCAGGGTGATCAAACACCACAATCAGCTTCTTCCTAAATAAACAACTTGATGTGGGCAAATAAATAGAGGGCTATTTTAAAAAATAGATTTTCTTCCCACTTATATCATTATTTATATATAAAAGAAAAGCATGGAAATGATCATATGAAAACCAACTCACAATTGGTGGGTTACTGTATTTTATCACTGATACTCAGTTATAGATATTTCATCAAGGTAATGAACAAGGCCAGTCTGACTCAGAACGGCTTACCTCACCTTCAACACATAGGAATAATGAATTAAATACATAGCTAAACTTAAAGAAAGGGAACTACTAAGTGTCACATGTAAAAAGGAAACAGAATTATAAGAACAAATAGAGACCGATAAAACCAATGTATGGTGCCCCATGATCGCATTAATGTACACAGCTATGATTTGATATTAATAAAAAAAAACAAATAGAGAGTGATCTGAGGGATAACAGTGACACACGAACATGATGTAAACTTTAATGGTGAGTCTAGTTTTTAACATTTGCTCCTGGAATAGGTTTGCGCCACAATGTCTAGTGATAAGATGTGAGAAGCAGTAAGAAAATTTTCTATCTGTCCAGGTGAGAAAAATTTTAAAAATTAAGCATACTTATATATAGAATTTGTTACTCCACAAGCATGATGTAGAAATCCAAAGTCAAATTAAATCTAGTTTGCAACCAGTCAACATCTGAGGGCCCTGAGCAGGACTCCTAAAAACACACCTCATAGGGACAATTTCACAACAAAGACCTTGATGAAAACAAACACCGCTGTAAATGAACTTGTACTGAAATGTGTAAACCACAAGAGAAAATGAGCTAGGCTTGATAAAAACTCTTTAAAACAAGTGGTTTAAAATTACCAAATAAAAACAGGAAGCAAGAGAAAACATAGTATCTCTATGAAAGCAAGGAAAATTTAATAAAGAACCAAAAAAGCACCTAGAAATTAAAAAATGTAAACAATACAATTACATTTAAAAATCAAAACTGAATACAATTGAAGGGTAAAATGTGATGGAGCAGCTGATAAAAAGATTGGATCATTTAAAACAGATTTGAGAAAACCACCTAGACTGTGACAAGAAGAAATAGAGATGCAAAAAAAAAAGAGAGAAGGTAAATCAAACAAGCTATAGATGTAAAATGCATACGACTGTGTGTGTAGAACTATATAGAACCATATATATGATAGATTATCCATAGGTCTGTATCTATATGATCTATATCACATACAGATATTTATAAAGATATTTGTTGACATATCTATATCATAGATATCTATATGATAGATTATAGACTATATGTATAGAACTATGTATGATAGATGATATGTCTATATCTATGTTATATATCATATATAGTTACATATACAGATATTTGTTGATATATCTATATGATAGATAGCATATATAGGTACATATAGTTCTATACAGATAGTCTTATATATCTCATATATATATATGAGAAGGTCCTTCATGGTAATAGGCATTTCAGGAAGAAAAAGTGAGAAAAAAATGTAGACGCTGGACTTTCTTAAAGAAGCCTAATCATAATTCAATATGTTAAAAACATTCCACTTCTTGGGCGTCGCCTGTGGCTCAGTGAGTAGGGCGCTGGCCCCATATACCCGGGGTGGCAGGTTCAAACCCGGCCCCGGCCAAACTGCAACAACAACAACAAAAAATAGCTGGGCGTTGTGGCGGGTGCCTGTAGTCCCAGCTACTTGGGAGGCTGAGGCAAGAGAATAGCCTAAGCCCAGGAGCTGGAGTTTGCTGTGAGCTGTGTGATTCCATGGCACTCTACTGAGGGTGATAAAGTGAGACTCTGTCTCTATATAAAAAAAAAAAAAAAAAATTCTACTTCTTAATACACAATGGCGAACTTGCAAGACAGCAACAATAAAAGAATTCCAAAAAATGAGAAAGATTCCTCACAGAAAACAATAATTAGAATTATACTAGTCCTCTCATTTGGAAAAATACAAGTCAGAAGATGATATTGTAAAGGACTGAGGTAAAACACTTGCGAATTTCACATGAACAATTCACAGATCATCTCTAGATAATTACTAAAGCATGTACTTTAAGAAAAATGGTAATTGAATGCAATTTTATGTAAGTAATTTTATGTAAGAAGTAGTGATTGGCAAAGAAATTAAGTAATTATTAAGGTACTGGTATATTTAAATAACAAGTAACTGAAAATTTTGTAATAATGACCAATAGAGTGCTTAAAAACAAAACGAAACAAAAATTAAATTACAGGGAAAATGAGATGAGGGAGCAAGATGTCAAGTGAGCCAATATCCTTGTATTATTCAAAAGAAGTTAGAGCAAAAAGAGATGTTGTTAAGTTAATCAAGTGTTTTAGAATTTACGAATAACCACTAGAAGACTAGAACTAAAATGCCACAATTGAAAGTTTGATCATACAGTGAGGGGAAAGTATGATGCTAATCTAGCAAAAGGCAAGAAATTACTGGGGAGGATCAAATATATCAGAAATTGTCATGAATTAAAACTGGTGTAACCACTCTAAAATGCATCGACTACATCTAATAAAGTATAAAATGTGTAGTACAATTAATGACCCAATACTCCTATTTCTATACATGTTCTGCAGAAACATTTGCTTTGAGCGCTAGCAAACACTTAGAAGGAGGTGTATTCCTGTATTGTTTGTTACAAACAGAAAATGGAAACAGTATAAATAACCACCACATTCCAGAGAGAAATGTATGGAATGTGGTTTATACATATGTGAAAATACAATACAGCTAAAGTGAAAATTTAGTCTTTGAATATAAACATAGATCTGAAATATAATGCTGACTTAGCTATATTATAGTTTTCCCATGTTACCATAAAAAAGTACCATAACTTAGGTGCTTAAATAAGATAAATTCATTATGTTACAGTTGTATAGGTCAAGAATCTATCATAGGTCCTACCATACTAAGATTGACATAAAGTTAGGGTGCCTTCTCTCAGTTCTAGGGGTGAATCTTTCCTTGCACATCCAGACATTGGAAAAATTCAGTTCCCTGTGGTTGTAGGACTGAGGTGTCCAATTCCTTCCTACCTGTCAGTCTAAGGCAGCAGTGGGTCACGACCCACAGGAACTGTACTAAAGGGCCGCAGCATTAGGAAGGTTGAGAACCACTGGTCTAAGGACTCTCCTCAATGTTTTGAAAACTCTCTCTGGTGTTTGCAGATAGCTTCCACATTTCAGAATCAGCAAGAAAGTGTTGAATATTTCTCATATTATTATATTATATTCAATCTGCTTTCTATCATGCTGCATTTCTCTGACTACAGCCAGGAAAGATATTCCAAGTTTAAAGACTAACATGATTATATTACCCTTATATGAAAGATCCAGGATAGTGTCCCCATCTCAGTTTGCAAATCTACGGACTCATAAAATTGAAGAAACATATTGTGTGCTGCCGAATGGTGGGGCAGGTATAGGACAAAAGGAAAATACATCTGAGTATAAAAAGAAGAAAACGGAATTAAAAACAGGGTTATTGGTCTCACATCATTTTGATACCCAGCTGTACAAACTCTATTAGGTTTCAAAGCCTATGACTGACCCTGTGCAGTTTACATCTCTGCCTTCTGGTTTAAGGATCTGCCCTGAGAAAATTCATTTTTCTTCTTATAAAAGGTAGCAGTTCTTTTTGGCTGAGTAGTTTCATCAACTTTTTTCTTACTGCTTGAAGTTGGGGAATTCAATAGTCTTTATTTATTTCACTTTTCCCCCAGCCCTTTCAGCCCAGGCTGGCTATGTTTCTGCTGATATAAAATTCTCAAGAACGTTGTAGGTTTCTAATGTATGTCCCAAATATTCATTCCTTAAACCAGATACTTGTCTGTAGAACTGTCCCACATAATCTAGTACAATAGCATTTGTGGAAATATTAAGACACTCACTAAGCAATGTCATATTTTATTCCTGGATAATAGATATACACTAAAATAGAAATATTGGTTAAAACCATACAGAGTGAATTTGTACTAGCATTATATCTGTGGTGGCAATTTGCACAGGAAATAGGGGGAGTATTTTTTAATGTCCTTTAGTTTTATAAGACTTTTTAAAAAAATTTACTACTCAGTTTGAGACAAAAATATCATATGTTAGCATTGGTTAATTCTGGATGGTAGATAGCCATGTGCTGTTTACATCAGTCTTTCCTATTCCCTATAATTTTAAAAATGTATAACAACTCAACACATGAAAACACAATTCTTGAGAAAATTGTTTTGATAAATGGATTTTAGGTCAATAGCCCTACAAACATTCTCAGCTGAACATTCAGCGGCTTCACAGTTGGCTTTCCAGAGCAAGCCAAGGCGTCCAAAGATGCCATTTTGCAGACAGATGGGCAGATAGGCATTACCCAAATATTTAGCATATGCTTCTCTGCAGACATCAGAAAATGCTTTCTCGGTGTCATTTTTGCACGGCCTTGGTTAAAGAAGTAGACAATGGTTATTAATCTCCCAGAGGGCCATCATTTGCCTCCTATGAATTTGTATAACCGTTGCAGTACTCTGTGAAACTATTTAAAAGGCTGACCATACTAATCCTTGAAATTATTTTCATTAGGTTTAATTATTCATATTTTGTGAGACAGGTGATTTTAAGTTTTAAAATGTAATCCAAGGCAGCGCCTGTGGCTTAAGGAGTAGGGCGCCAGTCCCATATGCCAGAGGTGGTGGGTTCAAACCTAGCCCCGGCCAAAATAAAAAAAAAAATGTAATCCATAAAACAATGAAAATAATATCCTTTAATGAGTATATTATATATATAAACATGATACCTTTGTTTCTATTTGTAGAAAAGTGGTTTACAGAAACTCTACATCTTGCTAATCTTCTCATCATGGCATCCACTCCTTATGACTGATAATGACACTCTCAGAGTCTCCAAGGCTTTTTCTTGAGAAAAGAGAAGTACAAATTGTGACCCATCGCAGTTTTCGGTTAAGGCACTATTTCTCGCCTTTAACCCAATCTGAGAGGAGTTGGGAGGAGTCACATTTAGGAAAGAGCTCAATGGAGTTCTCATTTAGTTAAAACGTTACATGAATTTTTGAATTCTGCATAATGTTCCTCCTTGAATGTTGACTATGAAAGGGATTTACCTTAGCAATTAAAAGGAAAAAGAATTGCAGGCTGACTTAAGATAATTGAGAAAATTTATCATATTTTATACAGAGATATTCAATATGGATAAAGACGTGTTATTTGATAGAAACATTAAATAGCCTGTGTTTTCTTAAACCAGCATCATCCAATTCCTCAAAGACATGAAATTCCTTAACGCTTTTTCAGTTCACAAAAATTTTGAGACAGAGGTCCAGACTGGCAATCCAGCACAATTCGATACAAAAATAACATTGTACTTTTTAACAAGCTAATCCCATTAACATTCTGGCTTCTTAAACAGTTCCAAATGTGAAAGGCAAGGCCCAGGTCCACAGAATAGAAATACAAAGGCAGGTGAAATTGCACAGAAACCAAAAGACAGAATGTGGCAAGTTTTGCTCTAATAATTCACGATGTTGCCTCCCTAGACAATCCATATCAGAAATCTGTTAAGATAAGTGGGTTTCTTATAATTATTGCTGTTCCACTATTATATATTTGCAAGTTTGTGATTTTTCTGTTCAACCAATTGTTTAAAACCATTTTCAAAATGTAAAGTGATTGAATTGTCTTGTTTATGCTTTTGCTATTAATTTCCAGCTTTATGATATTAGGCTCAGATGAATAATTGTCTGCCATTTAAAAAAGTCTTTCTCTTTGATTTTCATCTGTTCTAATTTCAGATGAGTTAAGCCAAGCCCTCATCAAGAGCTCATTTATAGTATCTGGAGACCCTGGAACTTATCTTAATTCTATAGCGTTTGTGAGACTTAGACAATTCAGCTAATAAGCAGTATTAATAATATTTATAAAATATAATTAAACAAATGTTTTTTCCTACACCCCAACTAGAAAAGACACTTTATGTATTAGAGATTTCACAAAGCAGTGTTAAACTCCATCCTTTCCATTTACTAAAATTTTTAAACATTATTTTAGTAATACTTTATAATATGAAACTCCTTAAGAGAAAAACACATTTTAAGAGTCAATGAGTTTTCCAGATTTTCACTCTACCACAATATTTTACATTACATTTGGATTTGATTTTCACTTTAAATTTAATGAGAAATTATAACCAAAATCTCAGTTTAACTGAGGTCACGTGTATGTCAAGCATCAATAATATCCTCTAGCAGACATTTTCTAATAAAGTGTCAATTTTCCCAGTAAACTAATTAGATTTTTCATTTAGCGAAAAATCATTTACTCCTTTGCTGTGAGTAGAAGATCATGACTTTGCTTTTAGAAAAGCATGATTCAAATACTCCCAACATATAATAATAATTACAATATACTACTAATAATAAAAATGACAATAAACAGTAATATCACCACTGCTATTACTAATAATACATTTGGTAGATTAGGCTACAGTAAAAAAAAAAAAAAAAAACAAAAAACAAAAAACCTCCAAACATCAATGACTTATGACACAAAGATTTATATCTTTCTCATGTTTTATACATCAAGTTCGGCCACTGGTCCTCTCCAATTTTTATTAATGCTGAATCTCACAGTAAGCAGAAGTTTTTATCTAGGACATACCACCCTTAAGTTTAAGGAAAAAAAGAATTTTCTGGAAAAAGTGCTGGCGTGAAGATTCTAATGCATGTCTTTTAGAGAACATATGAATGCAATTTTGCAGGGCATACACTGTGGGGTGGAATTATTGAGTCACAGAGTAGATATATGTTGAGTTTTAATTCATATTGCCAAATAGCTGTCTGAGGTGGCTGTAATATTTTACGTCCTCCTAGCATTGTATGAGTTTTTAAATCCTCACCTGTATTGGGTATTTTTCATCTTTTATATTTTAACCATTTTCATAAAAGTATACTAGCACATTCTGATTTTAATGGGTGTTTACCTGAAGCCTGCTAATGTGGGGAACCTTTGCATATATTTATTTGTCTTTTGTATACCCTCTTTTGTGAGATATCTATTCAAATATTTTGCACAGTTAAAAAAAATTGTATGGCCTGCTTTTTTTTCTTATTGATTGATAGCAGTTTTAATACATTATTTGCCCTTTGTTTAATATATGCATTGATAATGCTTTCTCTCATTCAATTGAGTTGCTTTTTCACGTTTTCAATGAGGGCTTTGAGGAACAGAGGTTTCTAAGTTTAGCGGTTTCTAAGTTCTAAGTCTTGTCTTTCAGTTGGCAGTCATAGTTAGGAATTTCACATCTGCTTTTAAGAAATACGTGCCTTAAAAAAAAAAAAAAAGAAAGAAATACGTGCCTTTACCCCCCACAAAGTTACTTCTATAACTTTAGGTATTTTTCCTTTCCCATTTATATCTGAAATATATCCAGAATTTTTTTTTTGTATATGATAGAAGGGAAGAGTCAGAAAAATTCTCCACGTGAGTCTCTAACTTCTCTTGCACAATTTATGGAAAGATCACTCTTTTCCCTGCTGCAATGCAGTGATTTCTTCCTCCCACACCAGGTGACCATATATTACATAATTTGTTTTTGTATTCTCTAATTGTTCCATTAGTCTATTTTTGAATTGATTCCACATGGTCTTATTAATTGTAAATATGTTTTGACACGCCTTCCTATGTGGCATTTTAAATATTCCATGTATTCATTTCCCATTGCTGCTGTAACAAAATACCACTAACAAAGGGGCTTAAAACAACAGAAATTTGGGAGGTGACATCAGGGAGGTGACAGCATAGAACATCCCAGTCCTTGTTCCCTCAGAGAAATATTGATCCAACTATAACACATAACGCTAAATACCTTTATGAGAATTCCAGAATTCAGCTAAGAAGTTACAGTGCCCCAGGCAAGTACACAGCTGGGAACTGTGCAAATGGAAAAGGACAGTTTTCCCAGCCCTTCCCAGCCCCTTTCCTGAGCTGGCACAGCTCAGTGCTGAGAGAGGAGGCTCTGCCAGAATCTGCTCCCTCCCTCGGGGAAAGGAGTGGAGCCCATGTCCAGAAGTCACCTGTTGGAGCCCTGTCCTGCAGATGCATTTCCGCCTCACCTCACAGACAGCACTGACCCAACAGGCACAGCTTTATGCTGGAAAACTTGACTCCATTCACTGCTTAGTTCTAACAGGCCCTTTTGTGTGTGTGTAATCATTAGGGATTTAATATATAAGATCATATCATTTGTAAAAAGAGATTATGTTGCTTCTTCCTTTCTGATTGGGATTCATTTTATTTTTAGTTGTTTATGTGGCCCCAGCCTGGAGCAGCTGCAGGCACCAGACACCAACCTGTGAGAGCTGCTTCATGAGCTGAGTCCAGCAAAGCCATGGGGGCGAAACCACTTAAGGCCCCGCAGGCCCAATACCCACTCCAGTGTTCCCCCGGGAGGGCACGTGGACTCTAGCACCATTCTGTAGTCTTAGATTTGATATAAGATTGTCTTAAATTGGGTCAGATTGTCTTAGATTTGGTTTGCTCTGTAATTTTTTGCCCTGACTTGGGACCCTTGTCTACTTTCTTCATTCTGGTTGTTCCTTTTGAATAGATTTGTCTATTCTGTTTCTCTTTCACAAGTGTATTTTGGAAGTAGATAAGCTGTTTTGGAGGGTAATTTGCTTCAGGACGAACTGTGCCTTCACTATCACCCATATCTGATTTAGATCAGACTTTGGACATTGGACTTTTTAGTTGGTTCTGGAATGAGTTCAGGTTTTCGGGGATATTAAGGTGGAACTGACATACTTTATATGTGAAAAGGACATGACTTGTAGGGGGCCAGTGATGAAATGCTAGGTTTTGAATGCCTCTTTCCAAACTACATGAATTTCATTACTATTGTAACAGTATTAAGAGGTTTAACAGTAATTTGGCCATTAACTTGGCCTTGTGGGCACTGCCCTTGGAAATGAATTAACACAGGTGTTGTGGGAGCAGGGGACATTATCACAGGGGTGGGTTTCTTACGTCATGATGAGTTCAGCCTCCTCTTGCTCTCTCCATCTTTTTCTTGCCCTCCTATTTTTCACCGCGAGGTGACACAACAGGAAGACGCTTACCAGATGCTGGTACTTTAAAAGTGGACTTTTTAGGCCCCAGAACTGTCAAGCAATGAATATCTGCTCATTATAAATGACCTCGTATGTGGTATTTCATTATAGCAGCACAAAAGGAACACAGATGCACACACACCAGAAGATCCTCTGCAGAAAATAACAATGTTTTGTCCTTAAAAGATTTATGATTTTTATTTCATTTTTCAAACTAATCACACTAGCTAAGGCTATGGTTATAATGTTGAGTAGAAGTGGTGATGGAAAGTATCTAGGTTTTATGAAGACAGGTGTTTTCTGTAAGCAGACATAGATCTCTCAATTAGATTAGCAAATTCAGTTCTCTTCCTAGTTTGCAAGGATCATTTTCATAAATGATTTTTGAACATTATCAAATATTTTATCTAAATGACCAGTTATTTTCTCTTTTATTCCATCAATGTGGTTAATTACAATAATTACATTTAAATGTTACACTAACCTGTATTCTTAGAATAATCTTGATCTGGTTTTATGTATCTTCCTTAATACATATTATTGTATTTATTTTGCTAATATTTTGTTCAAATTTTGCATAAATACGATTAGGCCATATTTTGTTATTCTCATAATGTTTCTCCCATAATACAAGTTGAAAAGTTTTTTTCCTCATTTTCTATTATCTGGAAATCTATGTATCAAGCTGGCCATTTGTTTCTTAAATTTTTCAAAGAATTTATTGGTGAAAGTCTCTGGTCCTGCAATTTTTGTGGGAAAAAAATAAATATATATATTTTTTGCATTTTTTGGCCAGGGCTGGGCTTGAACCCACCACCTCCCACATATGGGGTCAGGCTCCATTCCTTTGAGCCATAGGCGCTGCCTAGAAGTTTTTTTAAATAACAAGTTAAAAATTTTAATTCAGATGTAAATTAAATTTTTATTCAGATGTGTAATTATTGTTTTGACTTTTAGTAAGATATAGTTTCAAAGAATATGTCCATTTTATACGTTATTATAGTTTTAAATAGTTCATAATGTCTCCTGAATATCTATAAATCTGGAGTTGTCCATAATACATTCTCAAAATCTTTTTAATGTCTACAGAATCTAAAGCAATATTCTCTTTCTCACTTCAGTTATTAGAAATTTATGTTTTCTTTTTTATTAATTTAGTCTTAGTTGCATTTCAATTTTATTAATCTTGTCAAAGAAAACTCCATTGGACCTGGTGATTATCTCCATTGTTTATTTGGTATCTATTCTGTTTGCTTCTCTTATAATAGTTAACTATAAAACGAACTCAGCTGTCTACTAATTTTGATTCTGTCTTAGACATTGCACATTATAAGGCTGTAGATCTTACCAATGATATTTGCTTTCATTACAGTGAGATGCTCTAATAAGTTATTGAGGGTGGTTGGACTTGGGCTACAGATTGCAGAAAACTCAGTCTACTCGTAGTTTACTCTTTTCTTTTAGAGCTCGACCCCACAGGCTTTTTAATTGTGGGCCTTTTGACTCTTTGTCTTCTTAGTCCCAAATGATTGTAATTTTAGAACCGGCTCTTTGTCCTCCTTCCTTATGTAGCTTCAAAATTTGCAGAGCTGATCACAGGGAGATAAGCCATGTGATTTAAGCCATTTCAAGGTCACTCTAAACTTGTGTGAATGCCAAGTTCTCCCAAAGGACCTTCTGTTAGAGCTAAGCATGGGCATTTATCCTTATTTTTACCGGAGGCTGTCAAGCACCCTAACAAGAAGCAAGCAGTTACAGATCTTAGTTTCAATTCACCACTCCCACTAGGGCTTTAATTAGTTGCCTGTTTTATTTATAAGGCCACCTCCCTTTAGTAGGTTTTTCTTTTTTAAACAGCATAAAACTTTGGGACATTTTCTGACTTTTTAACATTCTCAGTCTGACTCGTTAGCCCCTGAAATCTCTGATTTCAACAAGTGTCCTATGTGAAAATTAGCCAAGTACCCAAGGCCCTTTCAGTTTTCTGGCCTTGTCCTAGAAGCCTTGTAGAACTGGCAAAAGAATTTTCTGATTCAGGGTGGCGCCGATGGCTCAGTCGGTAAGGTGCCAGCCCCATATACCGAGGGTGGCGGGTTCAAACCCGGCCCCGGCCAAACTGCAACCAAAAAATAGCCGGGCGTCGTGGCGGGCGCCTGTAGTCCCAGCTACTCGGGAGGCTGAGGCAAGAGAATCGCCTAAGCCCAGGAGTTGGAGGTTGCTGTGAGCTGTGTGAGGCCACGGCACTCTACTGAGGGCCATAAAGTGAGACTCTGTCTCTACAGAAAAAAAAAAAAAAAAAAGAATTTTCTGATTCAGTATTATCCTCGACTCCTCACTTCACCTTGCCACATGTACTATAGTACTTGGTCTTGGCCAAGATCAATGGCCGAAACAGTTCATCCTTGTCCAGAAATTTAGCTGGCTAATCCTTGCTGCTTTCACAGATATTTAAAGGCTTTCATGAGATGATATTCAAAAATTGATCTGAATGTTTTATTTATTGTCCACCTTGCTTTTGGTCTCTTGGCATCTAAGCTCCTTTCAACACCTGATAAGACAGACTGAAAATGTGGTGTGAATAAGAATACTGCTTTGTAAATGGAGCTGCCACTTTGTGAGACAGAAGAAAACTGGAGTGGAACTAGTGTGATTGGGGCAAGGAAAATTAGAAGCTCAGTTTGGGCCATGTTCATTTGAGATGACTATTAAGCCTTCATCTGAAAAATTAAAGTAGACAGATGGTTATGAAGCAAGTTTTTTAAAAATTGGGGATTTGAGAAATGTATTTGGTAGTCATCAACATGTAAATGTAATCACTTTTCTGAGAGAAGATGATATTACTAAGAAAGGAACATAAAGGGCAAAGAAAAAAGGTCCTAGGACACAGAACTGCATGACACTTGGAATTCAGGGTTAGGGAAGATGAGAATTATCCAACCAGTGCTCCAGTGGCACAATTGGTTAGCGCACATGGTACTGACAAAGAGAATTATCCAACCAAAAACCTGACGACATTAATAACTGACGGAACATAGAAAAGTTGTCAAAGAATTGCTTCTTCAAAGGCTTTAGATTATAATGGTCTTAAGGGATATGGCCCTTAAGATATGTTTCTTTGCTCAATTTAATCATTGGTTATTGTATACATGTATCAAAATAACATGCTATGACCCATAAAAATATATAAGTATAAATTTGTCAGTGAAAATGATATTAATAATTAAAAATTCGTTAGGTGAATATAGAGTGACCATTCTTTATGGCTAGTTTTTCCATGTTTTGAAAATCAAAGCAACCAATTTCAAATATAAAGAAACATATATCATAAGAGTTTTATGATAGCTGGGTATACAGTGGCTCATGCCTGTAATCTTAGCACTCTGACAGACTGAGGTGGGAGGATTGCTTGAGCTCAGGAGTTCAAAATCAACCTGAGCAAGACCGAGACACTGTCTCTACTAAACATAAAAAAATTAGCTGAGTATTGTGGTAGGCACCTGTAGTCCCAGCAACTCAGGAAGCTGAGGCAGGAGGATCATTTGAACCCAGGAGTTTGAGGTTGTGAGCGAGGCTGATGCCAAGGCACTATAGCCTGGGCAACATAAAGACTCTGTCTCAAAGAAAAAAAAAGGTTCTATGATACAAGTAAATACCAAAATGTGAATATAAAATTGCTACTGATAATATCTGTTATTATAGTTAAGAATTAAGTGAATCTTAAAATCTTGGTCCAATCTCTGTTATCAAGAGGAGACATGAGTTTTAATAATGATTAATAAGGAACCTCAAAGGTAAACATAGTAGATGCTTAGTAGATTCATAATTAGAATCTAGCAATTCTAGTCCTCAGTCTAGAATTCTTTCCAAGCAATGTTCTAAATTTAAAATGTTCCAAAATCAAGATGTTTACTTTGTGTTAAAGAACAGCAAAAATATTTGTTTATCCACTAGGAAATTTGTCAGGAAGTTTAAAAACTGCCTTCAGCTGATTTAGACATTTGTTTTGATATTTTTGTAGCATAAAAGGAAGTAACAACTATTTGTTCACATTAATGAGTTATTCTTTTTTTTTTGTAGAGACAGTTTCACTTTATGGACCTAGGTAGAGTGCCATGGCATCACACAGCTCACAGCAACATCCAACTCCTGGGCTTAAGTGATTCTCTTGCCTCAGCCTCCCAAGTAGCTGGGACTACAGACGCTGCCACAACACCCGGCTATTTTTTTGTTGCAGTTTGGCCGGGGTGGGGTTTGAACCTGCCACCCTCAGTATATGGGGCTGGCACCTTACCGACTGAGCCACGGTGCCGCCCATTAATAAGTTATTCTAATAATGATCATTGGCAGCTTAAAGTAAGCCATATGCAAATGATTTTTACAAAGACAATACCTGTGTTGAAACTAAAGGTTCAATACCCATAGTTAATTTAGGAATCTAAGTGTCATTCGTAGGGGATAGGGAAATGATGGCCGTAGCTTTGAGCAAAACTCAGAATAAAAGGCATTTTCTGCAATGCTGTAAAGCTTACAGAAAGCATTATGGAGAAGTCACTGAGGGGAAAGAATGGATTCACTCTTACCTATATATGCATCTAAAATAATTTTCCATTTATTAAGTCAATATTTTTTTATAAAGATATGTAATATGGTAGAGATCCCAGTACTATAGGTAAGATGGCTAAATTTTCTGGTTGTTTTAATAATCAGCTAACTTTTGTACTGCAGATGAACACAAAAATAACTATGCTTTCATACTGAAAAACGTTAGAAAAATGCAACAAAATCAAAATAAGAAATTATCATTTCTTCAAGTGAGCATCACAAAATTCAAAACCATATAGCATTAAAAAGTACCTTTGGTTATAAATATACAAGTGCTTCTAGTCCAAGATAGTCCCTGGTTAATATACCAATTGCTATGGTTTTAGATGTGTGTACAATTGTGTGTGGGCGTTTTAACTGAAAGATTTATTTGCACCTTTTGTTTAATGCTATTGTTGCTTTATGCTCCAGAGAAACTGAAAGGGCAATCAAGTCCCTTATTCAATCTGAGCTACTATAGAGACCACAGAAGCTCCAGGAAAACATCAGGTCTCTAGTAATCAATTGTCTAGTAATTACCACACCTTGTCTTTTGTATCCTGTGCCCTTCTACAACTTTCTCTCAATAGATTCAAGTACTTGCAAGTGCCCCTTCTAACAGAAAGAACCTACTTTCCAGGAAGGAGCATGCTGACCTGTAGCTGTTCTGCAAGAAAAAGAGTAACTGTTGGAAGTAATGACCTGGCTAATTAATGCTGAATTCCAGTAGAAATCCGATTCCTACTGAAGTACTTATGACATCCACATTAATACTAAATGAGCCCATCAGAATTAATGTCTTTGCAATAAATACCAAAGGAGTTGAGAATGATTAGGCTATTATTGTAAAGTGTTACACAGAAAGATGAAAAAGTCTGAGGCTTAAAAGAAAATCATAGTGATTTGTTTCCAAGACTGGAGCTAGTAGAATCCATATTTATTAAACAGAATAAAGACATGGAAATACACAGAATATTTTATTCATGATTTGGTCCATTTTTAAATGTAAAAATTAGTTGGTCTGAAAGTTGTAATGACAATAAAATTGTCAACAATACCTCTACCTCTGTTATCAAGCTCGTATGTACCACCATATGTATATACATGGTGAGCACACACAACATATGTATGTATTTCATAGTGTCTAAATTCTGAGAATATTTTGATTCATTATATATGTATCCTATAAGGAAAATCTGTAAAAAAAGAAAAATAGTTATTTTACATGTACCTTTAAAGTTCCTACTGTGATCGTTTTAATTTCTGATCTAAATAATAAAATCTTAAAATACCTACAGAATGCTCTCGTCAGGTGTTTCTCAAACTATTTCACAACCCTAAGATTTCCTGGAATTTTCTAAAGAGCTTTGTCAGGATACGAGATGAAAAAGGAGTCCACCGGGAAAGCGGATTTTCTTTGTCTCCCATCAGACCCACTGGAGGCAGAGTGGCGACCACTGTGATCTGTTTTCGCTTTTATGGTTCTGTATGATGTTTTGTTGGGACAAAATTGTTACTTGAAAACGTATTTGTAAATAAGTTTGAAAAGCATTTTTCTAATCAAAAGACTAAGAATAGGGAGAAGGGGGAAAGGGAGGGGAGGGAGGGGGGAGGTAGGTGGAGGGAGGAGGATTATTGGGATTACACGTGCGGTGCATCTGACAAGGGTATATGTGAATCCTAGTAAATGTGGAATGTAAAGGTCTTAGCAAAATAACTAAGAAAATGCCATGAAAGCTATGTTAACTAGTGTGATGAAAATGTGTCAAACGGTCTATGAACCAAGTGTATGGTGCCCCATGATCATACTAATGTACACAGCTATGATTTAATAAAAGAAAAAAAAGACTTAAAGCAAATTATGTTATTTTACCTTTCTGCAGATGTTGATGTTCTCATAACCTTAAATTGGTTACCAGCAAAAATTGAGTCATGACATTCCAATATTTTCAAACCACAATGGCTTCTTGTCTAGGCTGCCCACCTCAACACTTAGCTAAGCCCCTTCTGTGCACCTTTGTCCACTCTTTTGCCAGAGAGCTTTTGGAAATACAGCACTGATAAGACCTTGAGCCAATCTTTCAATCACTTCCCAGCCCCCAAAAATGAATCCAAACTTCTTAAAATGACATCATTCATCCTTTACTCCAACCCACATCAAAACTCTGCAGTAGTTTTGTTTTTTAATGACTATACTATGTTGTTTTATATTTTCATGTTTTTGGTCACGCAGCTTACTTTGTTTAGAATACTTTTCACCTTGACCATCAGTATACATACACATGTAAAAGACAAACACAGGTATCATTCTAGGATAGCATTGAATACAGTTGGTAATGCCTTCCTACTGCTCTTCCTGCTACACATTGTAGTCATACAGATTTCTACCCATACCATTCACACACGTCTACATCCATATTTCTATAGAATCACATTTATATCACCTATTGGTTTGTGGGTGTGCTCTCCATATGAGGTGCTCAGGCAGAGTGTGAGCTTTATTTGCCTTCATGGGGGTTCTTAAGTCAGTGCTTTCAAGAGAAAATGTATATCAAATCACTCAAGTATGAACCTTAAAAATATAGAATTATGGGTACCACTCTGATCTATAAATTAAAATTTCTGGATTAGAAGAATAATATGTATATATTTAATTTTTGTTAATTTTTATTTTTACATATACATGTGTTAATTAGATTTCCTTTTTTTGCCTTCACAAAAATAAAAAGACTTAAAATTTAATAACAATAACAATGTTTAAGATAAGGATTAGAAATAAAAACCTTTTAAAGAATGAAGGAACATAAATACATTCAGAAAAGGAATCAGACAATTGTTTCATCGAAATATTGAGCAATAATAATAATAATAAATTTTCAAGAAGTTAAGCAAGTGATTTTTCAGCAATAAAAGTTTAAGAATTACTACTTATTGTCTATAAGAACATTTGGAATAAGGAAAGCGATTAATTCAGGAATGTGTGTTAATTTAACAGAACCAACCTTTGTAATTGGCCTTGGACTATTAGCTCTGAATGCCAAATAGCCATATTCCTGATGAAACTGAATTTCTATGACTAGCTCAAGATAAAAAGATACAAGTTTGCTGAATAACATGTTATGCTATAATTGCTAAGTAGCCCACTACCCACAACTTCTGCCTCATCTAATAGTGTTTATCAAGTTTCCAAACACAGAAAGCTTCTTTTATAGTTTTGTTTCTGCAATTTTTATGATAGTTGAAATTTGTTTCGAATCCAAGCCAATCATTTGATTTCCATTTCTCATAAAAAAACATGGACTATTTCTCACTCCAAAGCAGCTCCACTATTAAATTTTGTTTCCATGGCTAACAACTGACTGTATTCTCCATTGAAATCTCACTGAACTTTATCAGTAGAATGTCTTACCACTTACTTATAAATACCACTTTTCCTCTCATGTGTGGTCAAAAGGGTTTTATGAGACTAGGCTTCTATCAAAAGATGAGATAAAGAGATGTGTTGCTCCAAACATCAGGACATTTGCAAAGAGCTCTTTTCCCTCCTTCCACCTTTTTCCTTAACAAATTTACCTTTACGCACATATTAATTATCAGTTCTAAGCAGAAGTTTATTTGGTTTGTAAACTTAGCCCAACCATTCCATTTTTCCATTATCCTTATCTTTAAAGGCCACTGAAACACCCAGCCAGCTATTTTATCACCACAATAAACACTGTTGATACTAAAGCAGAGTGAAACATTTACTTATAAAACTAGTTCTTTCTTGACTCTTTTATTTTAATAAGACCACTGTATGCTTAACAACTCAGACTTACAACTTAGACCTCATCAGAAATTCTTCTTTTTTTTTTTGCCTTTATCTGAGACTTTCCAGCTTCCATGGCATCTGTTATTCCTTTATTTCTATTTTTGGCACCATCACTACTTCTGCTCTTCCCACTGGACAACTCCAAGGATCTGCCAAAGGATCTCCCTGTTTCCTTTTCATCCTACCTACACTCATGAACGGTGAACTGCCAAATGGAGCTTCTCAAACAGAACTGTTGGATCATTTTCCTCCTCCTCAAGATCTACACTTACTCTTCAGGTCCTACTTTATTTCTGCTTACATAGAATTCTCAATGCATAGAAGATAGTATCCTCATTTATTTTCTACCACTCATCTAAACACACCCTACATCCTGTCAAGAGATATACATCATTATCCTTAACCCCTCCTCTCCATTCTCCCCTGCAGCACCCCCAGCATTACCTGCTTCTCTTTAGGCTACTTTCTGTATGTGCCACACCCTGAAATTCCCCTCCTCCTTCTTTCTTCCCTCACCTTGAATCTTACGATTCAGGTGGCTAAGTGCACACACCAATAGATAAGCAGAAACATTGTTTTTGATGTGGAAAGGTATAAATTTGATCAAAAAGGGGAAGGAGGAAGGGCTCAGCTCTTTGCAAAATATCCTGATTTAGAAAAAATAATGCTAATTGGTGTTCATTTGCGTAATTGGCTTTAGTATTTAACTCGGACACTGTCTAATATTCCAGTAAGTCCTGTAAAACTATATAATATTGCAAATCAGCAACTACCCAGCAGTATGTATTCAGCACAGTCCAACCTTCAGACCTCACTGGTTTTGAGAGAACCGCTATGACATTTCACCTTAGAAGTAAATATCCTGAAAACTTCTTCAACAGTACCAACAGATTTTCTTTGCGATGCTTGCCAATTCATTCATTGATATCATATGCCAACCAATATCACACTAGAGTAGATAAAGCTGAATGAGGGAAGTACCCAAGAAGTTCCTCAAACTAAACTACTTCAGCATCCATTATTAGGTAAATCCCAGTTATCTATTGGTAGTTTGTTTACATTACGCTGTCAGAGTCTTTGCTGTGGAGAGTAATTGTACTGCACACTTAAGTAAAAGGCAATGACTTGAGGGACTCACACTTCTCTCTAGTTCCCAAGTGCTTCTGTCAAGAAAGTAATGGGTACCACTAAAGGAGTTTCTCTAACAAAATAAAAGTAGGGATCCGACCCAAACAGTTATTACAGAATATCCCCCTTATCTGTTTCAGGCCAATGTATTATATATGCATTTTTAATTTTTCCTTTTAAGGAATCATGAATGGTTCTTATTATTAGAAAGAAATAATCACTCCAAGATATAGGCTTATGCAAGCTAGTAAGTGTTATCACAGTAACCTCCTGCCAAAAAAGAAAATTTACCTGTGGAAGGGGTGACATTTAAATTAGGTCCAGAGGACAAAGTGGGCCAAGTACACTCTGGGCAGGAATTAGGAAATGGGAGAGGGACATGTAGACGGAAGGATGATCTTTAGTTTTCAAGCCAAGTATGAAAATGTGGTGTTTGGAGATATTAAACAAACAAACAACAAAAAGCCTCCTTTTTGGATAGTTTATAATTTGATTCTTTTGATTTTGAGCAAAATTTAAGAACACCAAGAGACAGAGGCAAACCAAAGCATCACATGTAGCGATCCTGTATCAAAAGGATTGTATGTAAACCAATACTCAGATACTATCTGCAGCACTCCAGACTTGGCACTGACTCTTGTTCATGGTTGACAGGAGACATAAAGAATCTTACCTATGGTCTAAAGCCAAGGCTTTATTAGAAAAGTTCCAGGAAAGGGAGAGGTAGTTCGCTATTTTGTAATACTTTCCTTGAGTTATAAATTATGATGTGTCTACAAAAATATTCAGTCAAAAGATATTTTACCTTACTTGGTAAGGAAAGAGATAAACTTGTTTATAATATATTTATTAAGCCAGATAAACTAAGGATGATTTCTAAATAAATGAATTTAAGCTAGTTGTTTGCATATATTATGATAATAATTTAAACATTGAGATAATAAGATATTAAGAAAAAGTAATATGTACACTGGAGGACATATGCCACAGAAATTCTACCCTCAGAAAAATAAATCTAAGCAATTTTCACGTACAAAAAGTTAAACGTATAGAAAAATAATACCTGCAGAAGGAGCTATAGTGAAAAGAATACATATCAAATTATATAGGAAAATATATTCATGACTGAAAGATAAACAAAACATTACAAACAGGCTCAGTTCCTGTAGCTCAGCAGTTAGGGCGCAGGCCACATACACTGGAGCTGGAGGGTTCAAACCTAGCCAGAGCCTGCCAAACAACAATGGGTGTTGGGGCGGGCACCTATAGTCCTAGCTACTTGGAAAACTAAGACAAGAAAATCACTTAAGCCCAAGAATTTGAGGTTGCTGTAAGCTGTGACACCATAGCCCTCTACCGAGGATGACATACTGAGACTTTGTCTCAAAACCAAAAACAAAACAAAAACCACTTCAAACACCAAAGCAAAATTATTGATGAATTATGTTATATTCCAATCAACACTACAGATTCAAAATTAGGGCTATGAACAAAGTTAGAAAACAATTTAGTGATTCTAAGATAGTTGTAAATTTTAAAACACACAAGATATTAATACTAAAAATATATTTTAAAACTTAGAAAAATTAAAAGTAGAGGAGAGAAAAACTTATAGGAACATGAGAAAAAGATGCGTTCAGGAGGTTTACCCAAAAAGCTAAAAAGTAGATGATCCGTATCATTACAATGAGAAATACAAATCCAAGATAAAAAATATATATAATTTTATAATCATTGTATTGGCAAAAAAAAAAAAAAAATACTAAATAAGATAATGTCAAAGTTGAAGGTGATGTTTCCATGAATTACAGGTGAGAATGTAGATTGATGCCGGCCTTCTGAAGAATTGTCTGGCACTGTTACACAAATTAAGGGTCTGTATATTTATTGTCATACTCTTGAGAATGTGATACCCTTGACCCTGAACAAACAACCGATTATTCTCTCACAAGTTCATTAGTAGATGTATACAAAGTTGTTCATATAGGATTATTTATTTTGTCAGAGAGTCTAAAAAGATCTGGGTTTCCATTACTGACAGAATAAAGGCATAAAATGTAGTGGAGGTACACTATGAAATATTATGCAATAATTAGAAATAATTAAATGCATACAGAGCAACATGAAGACAGCTTTAAACTCTGCATAGTCAGTGTCAAGAACTGTGAAGTGTCTGTCACTTTACCCTACTGTCAAAATAACAGGTGAGTTTTCCATAGTTCCCCAGATATCGGGGAAAACGTGAGCCTCTTCATTCAGATATTAAAGTATTTTATTAATCATGACAAAGCAAAAAGTAGGTCAAATTGGGTTCATGTTTACATGGCCTCCAGGCCCACAGGGGCCTTACTACTGGGCCTAGGAGGAAGCCTACATGTAGCCAATTAATCCTAAACTAAAGAAATCCCAATGTTTTATAATGGGCTGTAATTTATAAATTCTGCCCAGGTGGCAACTGTAGCTCAAGGAGTAGGGCACTAGCCCTGTATACTGGAGGTGGCAGGTTCAAACCCCGGCCTTGGCCAAAAACTGCAAAAAAAAAAAGAAGAAGAAGAAGAAAGAAAGAAAGAAAAAAAAAAAAAAAAAGAAAGAAAGAAATTCTGCCCAAACTCTGGCCTGGAAAAGGACTTTATTTGTATTATACTTCCCAGAAATTGAACCTGATTTTTACGTCAGAAGGAGACAGCACCTCATTTTTCAAGTCGATTCAAATATCCTTGACAAGATAGCTCAAGATCAAAAGGCTGTCAGTGCCTCTTGTCACATGAAATGCAGAAAAGACAGAAGACCCTTGGAGAATTACCTTCCAACTCTTCTAAGGATAACTAAGAAAAACTAAACTATAGTATTATTACTTACATAATACCATATTAAAAGTACAGATCTTTGTTACTAGTCATAATGAACATCAAAGCAAGGATTACACTGAGATCCTCACTTCAAAGTAGAAAATTGTACAAATGCATGAACTACTTGTAGACTTTGGGCAACAGGCAGCACAGCGGGTGATGGCTAAAGGAAAATTTAATGTAAGCTCTATTTAAAAACACATACTTTATACAGAAAGGAACAAAGGCATGAATGGCAAAATAGACTTCCTATCAGAATCTACGGGAGCCATAAGGGTAAACAAAAAGGGGATTGTGGGGTGAGTTCTATTTAAAGTGCTGAAAGAAAAGAAAATCTCAAGAAAACTGAAAATATTCTTTAGAAATGAAATTTAAAGAAAGACATTCAAACAACCTCTAAATGAATCTTTCACCAGCATTTTTGCAATAAAGAAAGTTTCAAAGAATTTCTTCGGATAGGAGAAGCCCATATGAAAATTTGGATACCTACAAAGGAATACAAGGTGCTGTGAATAGTCAACATGTGAGTAAATGTCCAATTTCGTCATTTTGGTGTCTTTAGAAAGAACTAAGGTAAAAATAAAAAGAATGCATCGAGGGCCTTACACGTACATAAAAGGAAAATGTGTGACAATAAGACCACAAAAGACACAAAAGAGCAAATAAAAATACAATTTCAAAAGATTCTCACTTGATATGTGAAATAATACATTATTTAAAGCTAAATCGTGGTAAGTTAAAGTTGTATATAATAAATTCTAGAAAAACTCTACAAGGAAGTTTATAAGCTAATTGTAGAGATAAAATGGAAAAATAAATGTGAATGGAAAAAACAAACATTTTCCATTGCTCTCACACCACAGCAATCAACGCAGAAAACTTCTATGACCACATGTCTAGAGGCCTCTCCTCACTGAAAAGCAAGAGATCTCTTCTGCAGAAGCTGCTGGGTGGACGTTCTCTGATGCCCCGGGGTTCACACCGTCCACCTGGAGACAGGGTTAGAGACGCCGCTGAGGGCGTGGCCACCAGACCGCCCTCCTTCAGTCAATCACAACCCCGGGTCCTCACACCTGTGCTTCTGCCCAATGGGCTACAAGTCAAAGTTTCCATGATTCCCCCACCTTGGGTCTGATTCATTTGCTAAAGTGGCTCATAGAACTCAGAGAAACCCTTAAATTTACCAGTTTATTATAAAGAACATAATAAAGGTTAAAGAATACAGATGAAAAGAAGCGCAGGGCTAGCTATGGGGGAAGAGGCCCAGAGCTTCCATGCTGTCCCCAGGGGTGCTACTCTCCAGAAACTTCCACGTTCAAAATCAGCTTAAAAATCTCTGAAAACTCTCCACACCCGTCCTCTTGGGCCTTTTATGGAAAATTCACTGGGTAGATTTGACTGTACCACAGGCAACCATACAGAAATGTGATTAGATAAAAAGGGTATCTAATTGAAAGTTAAAAGACTGAGTAGGGGAACCCGGCAAGGCCTGCCTGTTCAAATTCATCTGGACCCTTCTCTGCCACGTTCTTTTCTCTTGGGTGATAGGGTAGGGTGGCACCTGAAATGTGGCCTTGTGACCTACAATCAGAAAGGTTATGCTAGAGAATTTATTTAGGGCCAGCTCCAAAACAGACAGGAGAAGAAAAAGAGCAGGTGGAGGTGGGCAGGAGACCTGCTTCTGCGGAAGGGCTCTGCTCAGGTCAGATTCTTTTTTTTTTTTGTAGAGACAGAGTCTCGCTGTATCGCCCTCGGGTAGAGTGCCGGGGCGTCACACGGCTCACAGCAACCTCTAACTCTTGGGCTTCGCGATTCAATTGCCTCAGCCTCGCAAGCAGCTGGGACTACAGGCACCCGCCACAACGCCCGGCTATTTTTTGTTGTTGTTGCAGTTTGGCCGGGGCTGGGCTTGAACCCGCCACCCTCGGCATATGGGGCCGGCGCCCTACTCACTGAGCCACAGGCGCCGCCCTCAGGTCAGATTCTTAAATTAATCACATTCATTCTTAAAGGAATGTACTCTTCTAAAGAGTGCATTTTACCTTTCTCACTTTGCAGCTGTTTCACAACTGCTTCAGGAACCAAGAACCAAAGGATGAATAAGGTAAGTTTATTGTTTATTCACGTATTGTTATTCATTTTATTGTTAAGTAAACAAAAGGTAAGTTTATTGCTTATTCACTCAGGGAATAATAAGGTCTATGAGAGTTATGAGTCAGGAACCATGGATGAAAATCAATAGAGAAGAATCATACAAGTAGAATAATAAATCTCCCCAAAAGCAGAAAGAGATGAAAAAGTTACAGTGGAAGGACAAATAGAAAGTAACTAGAAAAGTGATAGAGTTAACCTGTCCTAAATTAATTATTATAGTACTGTAAATGGTCACAATATTCCAATTAAAGGGCAGAGAACTCAGAGTGGGTAATGTCACATTGTATAATCTCAGACCAGATGCTGTATGGAAGCAATCCACTGCAGTTTACGCATGAACTTGAAGCCTGCAGAACCTTCCTTTCCAAAGCTCATCCTCTCACTGCCTTAGGGAGAAGTTGTAACACAGTGGGAGTAAGGGTTGAGTTACACCTGTGTGATAACAAATAGGAAATAGTTACTATGTCAACGTAGAGGATAGAATGATTTTAACCCCGGCATGAAGTTCCTCCTGTACTCATCTGTACCTGTATCTGTTTAGGGGAGGCTGAAGAGCAGTTCTCCAAAGATGTCCCTGACTTCATCCTTAGAACCCAGGATTGTGTTTGCTTACTTGATGGAAGCGTCTTCAGAGATGTGATTAATTTAAGAATCTTGAGATGGGGCGGTTATTGTGGATTATCTGCTTGGGGCCAATGTAATACAAAGGTTCTTGTGGGCTGGGGCAAGGAGAATGACTAGGTCATAGGAGATGTGATGATGAAGCAAGAGATTGGAGTGACCCGGAAGTGGGCATGAGCCAGGAAATGAAAACAGCCTCAAGACATGAAAAAAGACAAGAGAAAGCTCTCCTCAACACCTACAGAAGGAGGTACGTCTGCTGACACCCATGGCTTCCACCCACTAAGTCCACTTTTGTGCTTTTGACCTCCAGAAATGTATAATAATAGATTTGTTCATTGTTCTTATTTTAAGTTACTTAGTTTATGGTAGGTGATCTGTTAATGGAGGAAATAGAAAACTAGGACACCTTTTATCATACTTTGATAGTCTACCACATGTGGACAGCACTAATCCAAAATAAATATAATCCAAAATCCATTTACAAGGTCATTGTCTAATATTTCTCTTACTTAAGTTTTAGAGTTTGCAGAATTTTATACCCAATATAATTTTTTGCCAACAAACCAAACAATAAAATTCTCAGCCAGTATCCTAAATGGGTTATAGAAAGAATCAAAGAATCGTAGAGTTGAAATGGTACAAAAAAAAAAAATAGATTTGAAACTTTTTTTATTTTTATTTATTTTTTGCTACATACACATGTAAGAAAATTAACTCTTTAACATCTTGGTTTACTTATCTATAATTTCAGAATAAAAAGCATGTATTATATGGTGCAAGTAATTTTTTTTTTTTTTTTGTAGAGACAGAGTCTCACTGTACCGCCCTCAGGTAGAGTGCCATGGCGTCACACGGCTCACAGGAACCTCTAACTCTTGGGCTCAACCTCTAACTCTTGGGCTAACTCTTGGGCTCAATCAACACGATTCTCTTGCCTCAGTCTCCTGAGCAGCTGGGACTACAGGAGCCCACCACAACGCCCGGCTATTTTGTTGTTGTTGTTGCAGTTTGGCCGGGGCTGGGCTTGAACCCGACACCCTCGGCATATGGGGCTGGCACCCTACTCACTGAGCCACAGGCGCCGCCCAGTGCAAGTAATTCTTTAAAAGATCATTGTCAAGGGTCCTGGGTATTCATTTGATTTCTCGCGTAATCTTTCAACTGAGATATGGCAGGCTACTCTGTAAGCCTTAACTGATATGATGTATCAGTTAAGGGTGGTTTCACCAGAAAGTTATACGAAACCCCCAAACAGTGGCTGAAATACATAGGGGTTTTTATTTCTCACATAGTTAAAAGTTGTAGAAGCAGGTGGGTCTGGGCATTACTTACACTGATCACAGACACGTACCGTCAGGGTGCCAGGCTCTTGCTAGCTTTCCAGTTGATCATCATTTTAACGCATTGGATTTCCTCATGCTTGTCAGCTTGTGACAGCAAGGTAAGTGTCTGGTTTCAGACACCACATCAGCATAACTCTATTTAATCTAGGATTCCACTGGGGAAGACAGTGCCAGCTGCAACTTTCCCCTTTTATTGGTAAAGTAAAACTCACACAGAAAAAAATGTACCATTATCATCCGTTAGAGATACGTGGTAAAATAGACAGCCAAGTTGAAAAATTGCTACCATGACTGTCACATTGGCTATACACCATTTCACCCAGGTGTGGGTATAATGTTATGTAGAACAACAGTGGAGTCTTGTTAGCGAGGAAGAAGTTTTTCACAGATGAGGGATAGGTAATTTATTTTTTATACAAGAACTGCAGGGAAAGATACAGACCAGATAAAGAGCTGAGTAGCACAGATACGTCACAGGGCAATTTAATGAATTCTGCCAAATGTTGATGTGTGTAGGGGGTGGGAGGCAGAAAACGTGAGAGAGAGAGGAATGACACCCGTATAAATAGCAAGGACCTGGCACTGACCTCATCATTTTCTCTCCCCACCACCTCTTTCCTTCCTGACCTTCCAATGGCATCACCCTCTTCTGGTTGAAATATAAATATATACATATATATGTAATATATATTTATATAACCAGTTTGCATTCTTTCCTTAATAGAAGCTTGGTGGTCATTGTGAGGCAGGGTTTGGTTAATTTGTAACTATATTGATGTATAGTAAGTTATCTTATTTTCTAAATCCCAAGCAATTGTTTCCCAAATATAGATATCTACTCAAATTCAATAAACAATAATCAATCAACCCAAACCAGACAGAAGCAATTTGAATTTTGCTTTCGGCCTATGTTAAAAAAGAACAACAACGAGTTGACTCGTTGTGAATTGCAAAATGTTTTCACCTCCACTTTTAATCGTCTCTGTAAATATTTCATAAGCCCCACTGTCCACCGACGCCACATTAACTTCTGGTGTCTGTAATCCATTTCTCCGTCCTTTCCATCTCAGCATTTCTCAATTGCTCTTTCCACTCTCAGCTTGTGTATTTTCACCTTTCCTGGTTCTTGTTCTCCCACAGTCACCTAATTATTCTGCAGAATAATATTCAAAAGAAACGGGACTCCGCAAACCTTTCACAGAATGAAGGTGCCAGGAGGAAGGACTGGAGTGCAAAGGGTCATGAGAAGGTGCTGTGACCACTTATGCATTGACCTTGGAATCGTGTGATAATCCTGATTTTTAAAAGTCTATTTATCGAATCAGAAGTATTGCCTAAGTATTAGAAGACTGAGAGAGATAAAAGCTTCTGGCAGGCCTAAAAGAAAATGACAGTGTAAGAAGCCAGCAAAGAGGAGAAAGTAAGAGCAGCCACATCCCTTGTTCTTTTCTTGCCAATGCGTTTGAGTTCTCTGTGGATTCTGGTTATTAAACCTTTGTCGGAGACATAACCTGCAAATATCTTCTCCCATTCTGAGGGCTGTTTGCTTGCTTTACTTACTGTGTTCTTGGCTGTGCAGAAGCTTTTTAGTTTGATCAAGTCCCAGTAGTGTATTTTTGAAGCAGCTTCCATTGCCCAGGAATGGATTAATAAATTGTGGTATATGTACACCATGGAAATCTATGCAGCCTCAAAAAAAGATGGAGACTTTACCTCTTTCATGTTTACATGGATGGAGCTGGAACATATTCTTCTTAGTAAAGTGCCTCAAGAATGGAAGAAAAAGTACCCAATGTACTCACCCTTATTATGAAACTAATGTAGGACCTTCACATGAAAGCTATAACCCAGTTACAACCTAAGAATAGGGAGAAGGGGGAAAGGGAGGGGAGGGAGGGGGGAGGGAGGTGGAGGGAGGGGAATTAATGGGATTACACCTGCGGTGCATCTTACAAGGGTATATGTGAATCCTAGTAAATGTGGAATGTAAAGGTCTTAGCAAAATAACTAAGAAAATGCTATGAAAGCTATGTTAACTAGTGTGATGAAAATGTGTCAAACGATCTATGAACCAAGTGTATGGTGCCCCATGATCATATTAATGTACACAGCTATGATTTAATAAAAAGAAAAAAAAAAAAAAGAGCAGCCACAGGAGGAGGGGGGAGGAAGAGCTGCCCTCCAATGGTTACCAAGTTCCCATCGTGCGAGAGAAACTTCTTACAGTTAACAATCTCCTACTATTCACTTAAAACGTTGCTAAGACGGTAGCTCTCATACTGTTAGTTTAAATTGCAATAAAAAATAAACATGACATGAAAAAAGGAAAGTGAAATAAATATTTGAAGCAGATATTTATATGGCTTTTTAAAATAACAAAAATAAAAATTTAAAAGAAGATGGCAAACACTAGTAAAAGAAGCTGAATTCAGTTGCTTTGGTGAAACTTGGTTTGTTTTCTGTGAACAAGACAGAAGCTCTGGTTATCAGTCAAAGCTACAGATCTTATTTTGTTTGGGGTAGTGATGTCTTAGGTACTAAAGGTGATGGATCAAAGACACAAACATAAATGGCTGTGGCCTCAGGATTTCCCAAACTCTTTAGTTCTTACAATATTCTTTCTATATAATGTATGCTATGTGTGCAACATATATGCTTGTTCTTAAATCTCAGCATAGCGTTGTGATAAGCAAATGTGACTAAATTTTAGATATTCCAAGGAGTATAAGTGTGAATAATATTAGTTTCATAAAACTTTCTAGGGGGATTCTAAAAGATACCTGTGTTTTTATAAATATATATAATATTTTTATATTTAAATATTTTGTAATATATATATCTCACCTCAACCTAGGAAATGTTAGGGATACAAGTTGGTGCTATTAAGTAAGAAAGAAAACTTTTTATAAATTAAAATTTATTATATGTTGCATTTTCTCAAAGTATGAAAGTACGAATTATGTAAATGCAAATTAGTCTTAACTATTAAACAAGTAAGCAAGTTAATTAAAAGAGACTGCAAAGGCTGAGTGTGGTAACTCTCCCCTCATCCCAGAACTCTGGGAGGCTGAGGTGAGGGGATTGCCTGAGTTCGGGAGTTTGAGACCAGCCTGAAGGAGAGCAAAATCCCATCTCTAAAACTAGCCTGGCATTATGGTGGGCACCTGTGCCCCCAGCTACTAGGGAGGCTGAGGCGAGAGGATCGCTTGAGCCAAGGAGTTTGAAATTCCCGTGAGCTAGCACGCCACCATGCCACATTACTCTACCAAGGGTGACAAAGTGAGACTCTGTCTTAAAAAAAAAAAAAAAAAGAGAGAGAGAGAATGTTAAATCTCAAGAATTTAGGGCGGCGCCTGTGGCTCAGTGAGTAGGGCGCCTGCCCCATATGCTGAGGGTGGCGGGTTCAAACCCAGCCCCGGCCAAACTGCAACAACAACAAAAAAAATAGCCGAGCGTTGTGGTGGGCGTCTGTAGTCCCAGCTGCTCGGGAGGCTGAGGCAGGAGAATCGCTGAAGCCCAAGAGTTAGAGGTTGCTGTGAGCCGTGTGATGCCACAGCACTCTACGGAGGGCGGTACGGTGAGACTCTGTCTCTACAAAAAATAAATAAATAAATAAATAAAAAAGAATTTATATCTGATAATACCAGAAAAACTCAGCAAACACAATCACTACGAAGGAAATAACAAGCTCAACTAACGACAATGTATTGTATCATATTTCAATTTTGATAGATAATAAAATATTTGATAAAATTTTAAATACTAACATCATAAAGAATGTCATTATTTGACATGCCAAAGGCAGAGCTCCTGACAAAGTAACAAGAGGAAGAAGTAACAACGCTTGGGTGACACAGATTAAATAAAGTGTAACTGCTTTTCAAAGGGGAGGAAATGAAACCAGGATGTTTTGAAGAAACAATATTGAATTTTTGCCCATATAAAAAAGGAGAATGAAATTGGAAAGGAAAGGAAAGCGTACAGCGATTGCCAAAGTTTTTGCAATATGCTAGCGCGGTCCCAGACTCATCGGTTACATGGATTCTCAGCTTTCGGCTCTGGAAAATATAGGAAGGTTTTAGGGGAACTCTTTTATCATCTGTGTGTTTTAATGCTCAGCAGGGCAAGGCAACTTCTATTAAGGGAGCGACCAATAATGCTTTATTAATCTATCCTTACTCAAGATCAATCTGTAGAGATATTGTCAAAGCTTAACTCCACATTCCAAAGGTTAGATTTTGCACTTAAAAGTATATTGACCATATTCATTATTAACTGATAATCAATTTATGAGTGTGCCTTTCTGCTTATTCATGAATATTTACTTTTTATTTTAAAGTCCTTACCTGCTGACAAAGATCATTTTGGGGCAAAGAATTAGGAGTGTGTTTGTCTGTCTGTGTGTGTGGTGTGAGGAGGGTTGGGGAAAGTAATGTAATTATTTTATAAAGTAAGAATTTATGTATTGGAACATACAGAAATCATGTAACTTAATGTATCCATTCTGTATGTGTTTCTCTCTCATGATTGTGTTGAAGTTATTCTACATCTCAGCCTTCAAAAATTTCTGGAAAGTTGGTAAGGAATAAACGTTGTTATTAACAATGAATGAATCTTATAGACATTTTCCAGAAACTCTAATTAGGCCTCACAACACCTGGCACCTGAGATATTGTACTACCCTATTATTTTTTTTTTCCTTCTTCATCCCCCCATTTCTTTTCTCAGAGGCAAAGACATTTCTTCTGTTTTCTAGAGTATATTTTTAGCACAAAACTTAAAGACATTGGTTCCGGAGCAGCTGCCGACATGTGACACACTGTGCAATGCGCTTAACATCACCTTTGCCTCAGTTTCTCCCATTACTGAAATGAAATTGGAATGGTTGCCACTTTAAAATCTCATAGGGTTGCTCTGAAAAATAATGAGGGTAGTGTAGAGTAGTCTGACAGAATGAGGCAAGAACACATGAGCATTAAAGAGAATTCAATATGGATGGTTTAATAAGAAAAATATTTCTATTAAGCAGTTGCATGGCCCTGTACTGTCTTCTTTCATTAGCTATTTCTCACTAAAGCCTATTAGAGAATTTTGTTTATTCAGCCAATTTTATAAAAGAAAGGGGATTAAAATATTCACAGTAAATGACAGAGTGTACAAGACCCTTGAAAACAAAGCATTATGAACCAGGTGGAAATTTTCAAATGGTTTGGGCTGATACTTTTATAACTTGGCTTTATTATCAGAAACTTTGGCATTTTGAAATTTTATTGGAATATCTGAAATTCTTAATAGAAATTCCAGGAAGCTCAGAAAATTCTCAGTACCATATGTAAATATAAGGAGCAAGAAATAATCAATTTTATGACAAAATCTTTTATGTCCTAAATTACGAACATTAAAGTCAACTCTTGTTAATGAGATGTTCAAATGAAGTTAGTGTAGGAATAAATACTGAAAATGCTTTTCTGTTTTATCTTATTAAAAATTTTCCCCAAGAACACTGAGTACACGATTGGGTGTGTACTTATTTCATGTCGTGTAGTTTTACAGAGAGTTTTCATTTATTTTTTGTGGGGAGAACTAACTACTTATTATATAGTAAACTATTCTGTCTTAGTATCTGTTTCTACACACAAATATAAAACCTGTGTTACAGTAGAACTTTAGAAAGGTATAATTTGAAATAATACACAGGGTTTCCCAAAGGTTGTACATAAGGTCATGATAAACAGGCAAAATGGGAAATTGAAACTAAATGTACGTTTATTCATAAGATACTAATGATACAATTTTACAAAATATTTATAAAATATTATCTGTGTTGGCCACCTCTTTGTAAACTTTTATAATGAATATTCTGTAAATAAAGGTACATTTAGCGACATTTCCCATTTTCCTTTGTATGGAGACCTTCGGGACACGGCATGTATTTGCCTTGGATTTTAAAAATTGAAATTAAGTCGCTGATTACTTGTGTCCACAAACTATAACCCAGGATAGTTTTAGCTACTAGCGTGAAGGAAATGTAAGTTCTGCTTCCTCCCTACATACCTGACTTTTTGTTTTAACTTTTCCAAAGAAGGTCAAGAATGAGTGAGACTACAAGGTTCTTCCAAGGAATGTGTAAAAACCAAGCGAGGTATGCAAACCCCCTCTTGCAACATTTTTTGATACTATGCTTAGTAAAGAGACATGACCTATACAAAAAAGTTGTGAAATTTTCCTTGTAGATTACCTCTCTCTGGAAATTTCAAACAGAATTTCGTGATTACCTTCATAACATTAAAGAGTTTCTGATGAAAATATTTCAAATTGTACATAAAAGCAGCACATTGTACCCAGGATTGCCTTAATGTACACAGCCACGATTGAATAAAAATAAATAAATAGAGTTTCTATTTGTACTCTGTTGCTATGATTTTGATGATGAGATGTTGCTTTTAAAAACCCATAGTAAAACCAGTTTAAAATAGTGTCACCAATATAAAACTTTTTTAGTCTGGCAGGTACACATCCCAGCAACTTAAAATAATGGTTCCAGACTAATTTGAGTAACACACACACGGCGGGGGAGAGAGACCCTAAGAGTTCACAAATGAGCCATGATTTCAGAAGGGGATGGAAAATCGTAACACATCTGGGGCACACAAGTGAACAGGGATGACGTTTCTCAAATAATGAAATGGAAATATCTGTCAATAGGTTTAATACCACATGAAAGGCCCTCAGGTAAGCTTCGCTTGGGACTTTTGTTTAAACTATATGCTGCATTTTACAACATGTCCAAAATCTAAGGGTGTCACATCTTCCCGCAGTGGGCTGGGGTGGATGTGCCCAAGTCAATGCACATCTCTTCCCACCTCCATATTCATGACATCATCTTGGTAATGGGAAATAATACATTTAGTAAATGTTACATCTTAGAGCTTTCTGGCCCAGAGAGTTGGTTATGAGGTTGCATCTCCAGGGGTATGGAAGCACCACAGTTTCCATGTCTCAAAGGCTTCTATTTCTAGAGACTGCGATTGCGCACTGTGCAGTTGGCTGCAGAGTGCGTGTGTATCTAAAGTATTGCTGGCAAGTGTGATGCCCAAGCAATTCACCTCCGTCAGCTAATTCTCAGTTCTCACCTTACCCGGCCCCTCAGCAGCAGCGCACAGCTCGTGGTGCTGCACTCTCTTCGTAGGACTCAGGCAGCACTCTGCTCACTCGTTGTTCTCTCTAGGGCTCCTTTGTGGACTCTTGTTTGTTTTCCTTTCCCTTTCTTAAAGGTTTGTGGCATCATCTCATTCTTGTTTTAGTTCACTCTTTCTTATGGTTAACAATGTTGAACATATTTTTCTGTGCTTATTAACCAACTAAGTTTGTTTGGGCTGCTATAACAAAATGCTATCATCTAGATCACTTACAAATACCAAAACTCTATTTCTCATGGGCCTGGAGGCTGAGAACTCCATGATCAGGGTACTTGCAGGTATTTGTCATGTGAGAAGCCACTTTCTGGCTGATAGATTTTGCCTTTTCATTGTGGCCTCACATTGTGAAGGGGCCAGAGGGTGTCTAGCTTTATAAAAAGTGCAACAGTCCCATTCCTGAGGGCTCCACCGTCACCTTGTCAGCACCCTGTGGGTTAGGATAGCAACATGTGTGTTTGGGGGAGACTAATATTCAAACTTTAGCACCAACTGTATATCCTGTCCAATGAAATGCCCACTTGTGTTATTTGGCAATTTACTAATTAAGTGTGGAAAAAGGAGGTAGCATCTTCAACCCTACATTCTCAGAGTGAGGAGTGCAGTTTCATGGAATCACAATAGCTCTGTGTTTAAGTCAGATTTTCAAAAACATTTTTATCAACTATATACCCTTCTTTATATGTCCTTTCTGTAGATGGAAGACCTCAGAATCAGAGATTAGCTTTGAATACCTGCATAGATTTTCTTTTCACAGATATTTTTAAATGTCTGCAAGTGGCGTTTTGACACATTTCCTTAAAATTAGATATCTATTTAATATTACACGCCTCTGAAAATTTAGGTCCTAAGTGAGTATTTATTAAGAATAGTAAAGAAATCACATTGAAAATTTTAAAAGTTCAAGTGGTGGTGAATACATCCAATATCACAAAATTCAGAAAATACTATAGAATATATTTTAATTCATTTCCTCATAGCTTTATAATATATATTTCCATATATTTTTGCCTGAGTCTTATACAAGCAAAATGCACAAATTTTAAGATTATAGATAGTTCAATTTTTAACTAAGTCTCTATGTGCCAGAACCCAGATAAACTGGCACTTCCGAGAACCTGTGAAGTCTTTTCTCTTACACCATCGTATACACTCACCAAGGATATTACATATTTTATGTCATAACATATTAATTTTGTCTCTTTTTGAGCATCAGGTAAATATAATCGTACAAGTTGATACTCTTTGGGGTCTGAATTCTTTATCAATTTATGTATGAGATTCATTGATAATGTATATATCGTCTATTTTATCTTCAAACTTAGCTGATACCTCAGTCTTACTATCACGCCCTATCATACATGTACACACTGTCTCTTCATCTCTGAGGGTATTATTGGTTCCCAGTTGTAAGTAATCAAACACTCAGAACCTTGTTCCCTAGTTTCCCTAACTCTTCCAGAGAATCTATAACAAAGTCTTGGAGACTCTTCTCAGATAAGACTTTTCCCAACTATCTCCTCTTTTCCATTCTCTCTGCCATTTTCCTAGTTCATGCCTTATTCTTCATACCTAGAATAATTTCATAGACTTTCCTACTTCCATAGCCTCCCTGTCGAATGTGTTCCCTGGAAGATTAATCTTGTGAGGCAAAATATTTGTCATGTTATTGGCCAGGCTCAAAATAATTAAATGCTCCTCTTTGTTTATAAGAAAATAAACCAAACACATTGAACTGATATTCAATGACTTCCATAATCATGCTTCAATGAATCGCTCCTTCATTACTAGAATAAATAATGTATCTCAAATATTGCCTCTCCTCCTTCCATCCTCTCAAGCCCCCACACACTTAGAATTATTCATCCCTCAGGGGAAATTATATTCATAATCTAGCACACAACTCAAATCCCATTTCCTCAGTGAAGCTTCACGTCAGCAGCTGATATATAAAGTTCTTCTAAATCTTCACTGTCCTCACCACTCATTTGGCACTTACATGTATTTCACTTTTTTGGGGGGGGAGGTTGTTACTTACAATTTACATCCTTTTTTGTCTCCTGGAAGAGATGCAAGGTCCTGGAGAGTGACTTCTTGTGTACATTAAGTTCCACAGAGGACCTTTAGTAGGTTTTAACAAAGTTTTATAAAACATTTAAAACAGCGGTTCTCAACCTGTGGGTCACGACCCACAGGAACTGTATTAAGGAGCCACAGCATGAGGAAGGTTGAGAGCCACTGATTTAAAAGATCATAGATAAAAGCAACAAAGGGAAAGTGGGAACAGATGGCAAAACATGGCTATTTTTAAAATGTGCTAAGATAGGCCCCAATAACAATCAGCTCCCTAGCTAGGACTGTCTCCATGCTGATGTCATAATTACAATCTTGGTAGTCAATTGAGAAAATACACTTAAAACGGGAAGTCACTTCTCCAGAGATAATTTAATGTTATAGTTTTGTCAAAGACCTTCTACTGCAGTCATTCTCATTTCCTACCCCAGAACAAGCTACACATGAACCCCCGAGAAGTTCTCGAGATAATTTGGTATTGTATAGGGAATCACCTACCCCTGCAGAGCTAAAAAACATATTGGTGAGAATAAAAGACTGACAACTGCAAGTCTGAAGTTAAAACCAAATAAAAGAATATTTAATCTAAAGGGCCTAGGTCTCCTAGGAAGTCTACTGCAGAGCTTTAAAAAATAAAGAAGGTAGGTCATCAACCTTCCAAAGAGCTTTACATTATAGTGATAAATTTGGCTTCCTTTGAAAATAAGAACTTTTTGAGTTTACATACAGAATTATAATAGTGCGCTACAATAAACAAGTATAATGTGAACAGAAAATATGTATAAGAGAAACCACTGAAAGAGCCTTCCACCTTAAATAGTTTGATAAATTAAGACACTCCAGTTCCCCTGACATGTTGTGATGTCTAGCTTACAACATTATTAGATATTTGAAAGCATAATGCTACCTTTGTAAGGGCAACTCTGCCTATGAGATATTGGAATAAGTGGATCTATAAGGCAATGAAAACTATAATGCAACCTTTTAGAATAAAAATATACATACATGTAGTATCTTCCAATATTATTCAGAACTATTGCTAAGGAGAACATCTCTTCATTCCCACCTCCCATTATCCTCCTGCTGGATTCCTTTTACAGATAAGAAAAGAGATTCTCGTATAAATGTTTCCATAATTACTAAGAATCTTCTCTGAGAGCAGGGAGAAGAAACTGTCCAGTAACGTAATGGGAATCAGCTGGCAATCACTTCATCCACTTGTCCAAAATCCAATTGTCTTAATTTTGAATTGCCAAGTGGATTCCTCGTTCAGATAAGCATTTGAAAAAAACGGTGAAACAACACAGTTACTAATGATCCTGACTCCTTTGCCCCATGTTTCTCCCTGCTCCCCTACGTATAACCTTGCCCTTATTTAGTTTGCTGTTAACATTCTTCTTGAAGTATGTTGTTAAACCTAAGACCTCATAAAGTAAATCCTTAGAGTCATGAAAAAAAGAAAGTGAGGTCATTTTAGAGCTGTGTGGCTAATTTACAATCTGAACACTTTTGCATTTTTCCTAGGTTAAAGAAACTTTAAAAAGTTATCAATAGATTTCTTTGTGGTTTTTACTAATGAAGTTATATATTTTTTCTATCCGTGGTAGGTGTTGAATAATTTGAAGGGGAATTTGAAGGTTCAGGGCTTCCAAACCAGCAGGAGTTAAGGCTTAATTGCTCGGAAATACATTTTCATGGCTGATACCAGTAATAGAAAAATGTCTGTATGTCAAGAGGCTCTGTATTAATCAGTTAAGCATAACATGCGCCACCCCATACCTACAGACAATGTAACTGTTAAGAGCTTTAAGCTGTTAAAAATGTACCAATGGGGAACTTTCTTATTCTTTTTTCACTGACGTGCTTCTTTGCTTTAAATAAAGGAATAGAGAAATTTTATACTTAACAACTGTCAGTGGAAAGGAAGGTACATTCGCCTAGTTTGAGCTTCAAAACACATTATGCCCAATGCTGTTCATTAGGGTAACACTTTAAAAGTCACTCAATTGCTAATATGCTCTCTCTGCGTCAACTCAGAGGCTGCCTATTAGATTTGGTTACACTCCAGAGACCGGGATTTTATTTCTAGCTCTAGAGAGCAGGTCAAGAATTGCAATAACAATTAGTAATTAGTAGTTAGTCTCAATTTACCACATTAGAAGGCCATTTCTCTGAAGCATTTGGTCTCCTGAGAGGAAAAGAATATAAGAGACTAGAAACGGTTGAAGCTCTGAAATCAAGGAAAGACTGTAGCATCTAAGGTAGTCCTTAAAATTAAAATTTAGACATTCTTAGTATAAATTTATTAAAATATCATTCCTCTAAAATTAACTTATGGCCCTAGGCCTATATCCCAGGCTTGGCACAAACACATACTGAGTAACAAAATAATCCCCTTACCTTCAAGAGGACATAAATTTGTCATCTCAAAAATGGTGATCTCTTTGTGAACTTGGATAAAAGATAAAATGTGACTATTCTTTTAAATGCCTTCCTGCTATTTCCCTCAAAAAAATCATTAAATAATATATGAACATTTTTAATAGTTTAACATACCAAATAGAGTCATATTTTATGGTGTAAACATGACTAATTCCTGATAATTTGCATAAAAATTAAAAATGTCAGTTCACAAACAAAGGTATGTGGAAAATGCATTTGCTTCATTTTCTAAAGCAACTTGACTTTGGCTGTCTAGTATAAAACCCATGAAGTTATAATAAAACATTTTTAGTTATTACTTGAAATCTTCTCCAATCCTCAACTTAGGAATCTGTTCAGATTCTTGGGTCTTACACAACATCAGAACGATTGGGTGGAGTGAGGCTGTCTCTCTGTTCATCAGCGAACAATCTACAAACTTGACTGCAGAGATATTCCATCTACCAATCTGCGCTTTTCCATAAGACCTGGGAGACACGTTGACTTTGTATCGTGTCCTTTGGGAAAGGACTATAACATGCAAAATAGAATCATTGGTGGCTCTGTGGAGTTTACCTCTCTGAAGTGTCACTGTTTCCACCAGGACATTGTCAGAGAAGGAATCCCAGTTTCTATCATTCCATGGCATATACATTTCTCTCCTCTTGATGGCCAAGGACATATCTTTTGTGCCTAAGAGAGCTCTTTTTCTTTTTTTTTTTTTCCCTTCCTACTTCTTCTAAGATCTCTTTTTCTTTTTTATATAGTGAAATCATTAGAAGACAAATTCCAGGCGGCACCTGTGGCTCAGTCGGTAAGGCACCGGCCCCATATACCGAGGGTGGCGGGTTCAAACCCGGCCCCAGCTGAACTGCAACCAAAAAAAAAAAAAAATAGCTGGGCGTTGTGGCGGGCGCCTGTAGTCCCAGCTACTCGGGAGGCTGAGGCAAGAGAATCGCTTAAGCCCAGCAGTTAGAGGTTGCTGTGAGCTGCATGATGCCATGGCACTCTACCGAGGGCCATAAAGTGAAACTCTGTCTCTACAAAAAAAAAAAAAAAGAAGACAAATTCCAGAACATTTTGTAGGTTACAACTGCATTCATATTCACCACATACCTCTTCTGAGTCACTGAAGCATGGCGCTAACTAGCTGCTTTATACAGTGAAGGGAAAAGGAAAAAATTAGACAGGCAGAAAAATTAAACAGTTACCTACTCGTATTTAGAAAATTAATATTTTAAGGATTTAAAACATAAATTATACGAAATGTTTAGATAATTATTTTTGAAAATATTAGAAACAACATGAATTATTTCCAGCTAAGTACTAGAAATTAAGGCAATTGTTAATATTTTATATATAAAACATAGATATTATCAATGATTTAAGGAAGAATTTTACTACCAGAATCTTTCACAGCAAGTCTGCAAGTGTCAAAAGGAAAATTGTAAAATAGGAGGAAAGGGCTGAGTATGTATCTTTATGGGATCAAGAATCTCATGCATTAAGCAATTGGGGATGCAAAAAAAAAAAAAAAAGTCTTGCTTAGGTCACCTCAAGGAATGAAGTTTTATTATAAAAATCTCCAGAATGTCTGTATCGTAGGAGCTTGCAAGAGGATATCTGGTTAGAAAGGAGAACTAACCAGTGGTTAATTCTATCTGCCTTCCATACCATCCACATTGCTTTTATTTACATTGTATGAACTCCTCAGTTCCATTGATAGGAAGTAAAGTTATTAACAAAATATGTTTATATATTAGTATGTTGACATCTGCATGAGAGAAATATGTAGATGACTTCTTGTAGATAAAACAATTGTAAAATTGAAATGCAAATAATAGCACAAAGAAATGAAAAAAAGTTTTAATTTTAATTGATCTCCATAACACATAATAGAAAGTAAACACCGCACATTTACATAGACAGTATAACAAGGGTGGCCAAAAATTTTGTGTACAATTTAAAATAGTATTCAATTGAACATGAACTTTATGGCCATCCTGTATAATCCACACATAAATACGTATTAGAAAATAAAATCAATTAGCTTTAGGGTTGGCACAAAAGAAATATCATACAGGCATGTTCCAAACAAGATGACTCAGGACATGCCATCACACCCTACATTGTGATGCCAGTTCTAAACTATTCATAAGTCTCATTTTGGTATGGAAGTAATCAGCAACGTGAACCACCCAAAGGTATTATAGCCCTTCTTAAGATAAAAGATAGATGGACTTAAATGGGGGAAATAAAGGCATGGCTTTAGGTATTACATTAATATTTATATCCAAATATACCCATTGAAAACTCCAGAGATATAATACAAGTCTTGTTTCAATGCCTCACTTTAGACAGGTCAACCTTTTTACAAATATGTCATTACAATTCCATCAGTCTTACCTACTTGGGTGAACAAAAGAATCTATAATTGGGAGAAAAGTCACAACTTTTACTTTCTTATGTCCTGGAGCTGCAGTGATCCAAATAGTCCTGGTACTTCCCTGGCCATCAGCTCTGCAGCCTAAGTTTCTCTGCCCAGACAGAGAAGTTAGATAGTGGACAGTGTTATCAGGGCACAGAAAGGGTTTTGGAAATCCTATAGGAGCTTAGCGTATTGACAATTTTCTGTTACTATATCAGCCAGAAAATTATATTCACAAGTAATTAAGCCTCATCTCCTGTTGGTTTTGTGGTCATGAGCCATCAAATTTTCTATTACAGTTAATCAACCTCTTTTTTTGGTTCAAAAAGCAGTGTTGGAATGGAACGATTTGGTATGCAAGGATGAAAGTATTAAAATGCTAAATAAATTGTTTTGATGCTGCAGGACCTTGGGCAAGATCATTACCCTCAGGAACAGTTCAGGGTATTTCTGGGACCAGAAGTATTTCTGGGATTTTTGCAAATCCACAGGAAAGGAATCTCAAAAATATATCAGTTGAGAATAAAATCAATTATGTAACAATCCACACATTGCAAAGCGACCTTAACATTTATGAATTACCTTCAAAGCAAAAAATAAAGTACAAAATACATAAAATAAAGAAGTTAATATAAAATGTGTTGCTGAAAGGATTCTTTAAATATAAAAAGAATGCCTATTTTACTTATATACCTTTGATCAATGTGCAAATTGGGTGTAAATTGTATATTCATCTTTCAGTGGGCAGGCAGTTAGCACACTGAATACATCTAGGTCTTCAACATCACCAAATGTTATCTTTAAAGCTGAGCCTACCACACTGCTGAAATTATGTTTCTTTCCTTCAGTAAAAGAGTGTACCCACCCAACACCACTAACATGCCCTATTATGATCATGCTAAACAATGGGTACTTGATTTAAGAGAGAAATTATTATATTTCATACATTATGTTTTTTGCAATTTTGCATGGCATTTTCTGTTGGTTACAACTTCCATCAGTCATCACATCTTGGTGATGACTGTCAGAGGCGGCCCTCAGTGGTCTCCTCAGCCACAGTATCTCTTGGTTGCAAACCTATATGTAGGCTACCTATTAGTCAGCTCTTGATAGCTTCTGATGCCTTTGAGGCAACAATTCTCATGCATTTCCCTATCAGTTACTCAGGTAGGTTAATTCATCCCTTCATGTGTTTTCTTTAATCAACATTTTCTCTTTGACAAGCAGGTCGTTGTATGGCTCTCAAGTGTTTAGATGATGGTACAGACGCAAATTTTCCTATTGCTTATTTTCTAAAAAGAACTCAAAACCCAACTCACAATATAAAACAAACACAAAATACTCTAGAGAGTGGAGAGAAGGCAGCCGACTGGCCATGACCTTGGGACCCAAGGAACAGCATGAGTTTGTTCTGTTTTCTCCACATTCATTTTATCCCGGATTTAGAGCAGAAGAAGCTGGCCATCCAGAAACACCCATGGGTTCAGACTAAAAAAACCAAACAAACTAAAAAAATACCACCATCAACAAAAGTGTTCTTCCTCTAAACCAGGCATCCTCAAACTGCAGTCCATGGGCCACATGAATTGGTATGAATTGTATTTGTTCCCATTTTGTTTTTTACTTCAAAATAAGATATGTGCAGTGTGCATAGGAATTTGTTCATAGTTCTTTTTTTTTTTTTTTTTTTAACTATAGTCCAGCCCTCCAACGGTCTGAGGGACAGTGAATTGGCCCCCTGTTTAAAAAGTTTGAGGACGCCTTCTCTAAACATATGACTAGGAAATGGGCAGTGTCGAAAGACAAAAACTTTCATAACACTCTACTCCGAACACCACAGACAAAGTATGGCCCCACCCTCCTTACCCCCAGCAACAAAGGATAAATAGTAAACTGAGACTTCTTCCCTTTTTGGTCTATGAGAAGGTAATCCAATCCCTTTCCCAATGTGGTGTCATGACAGGTGTCGAGTATTGCTGGAGGCTGCCTGAGGGACCTGGACCTTCACATACACAGAGGGGAAATGAGGCAACATGCACGGCTTCTGATGGGGCTGTTTCCAAGAAAGCCAGTTAGGATTCTGAAGATTTATTAGTAAATAAGATAGATTATGATTCTCTCTCCTGAAGTTAATATTCTAATGGAGATCTGGGTCCAAATGTTTATAATATTTAAACATGGTCATATTAGCTTAATATGTATTTAGAATGACTGACTTGCCACAATTGCATGAGTCAAAGGTAGGGCATAGTAACTAAGAGCAGATGAGTGAACAAACTCTCTGTGCCAAGCTGAATGAGCATGGCAGGAACAAGTTTGTGAAGTAAAGGAACTTAGATGGTCAGGAGGAGTCCATACTTTTGATAAAGAGTGATGATTATCTTTTTACATCAAAAATATTTCATTATGTCCCAGGTTGGATATATGGCTCATGGCATTAAGAAAGAAAACAAAGAATCCATGTCTTTCAGGGATATAGAATAGCTGAACAATGAATGGGTAATACTAATTATCAATATTCTGATTTATAATTAGAAGAGTTAACTCTTCCTAGAATTCTAATAGCTTGAACTATGCTCACTTTTGCTAGTAGCATTTATTCATAACAAGTTGGAAAACATCTCTCATAGTAACCTTGAAAATAAGAAAGTCTGTTTATTTTTGGTGGAACATTCATTATTAATGTTAATCCTGCAAATGTTAATATCAATGCCAAAATATTTTAACAAGGAGATAAAATAGATGAATAATAATATTTTCTGTGATCTCGAACAGGGAAATAGTTTTAACATAATAAAGATGGATGCATATTAATTTCAAATGTTTTAAAAGTTTTGTAAACAGAATGAATTAAGAGGTAGGTAATTATAAGTAAAAATGGAAGACAAATTATCAGGTTTTGAAAGAGCTTATTGATGAATCATGGTCATTTTTGTGGGCACAGAGAGATTTGCATTTAATCTGGTATAGGACTATAAGGTATTTATATCCATAAATGTCCATTAAGGAGAATAGATTTTCCTTACAAATTTTGCAAATTATAGAACAAACCTGGAAACCTAAATTCAATTATTATGCCAGTTCCTGACAATCCAACAAGTTGGCCTTTTTTAGTTTCTCATGGTTGGGGAAGAATCCCACCCAGTCTTCTCAGTGCTGGGTAGGGTTGCTTTATCTGTAAATCAGCAGACATTTGTACCAAAAAGTGTTCAGATACCTTCATTCTCCTAGTCATAGATACCTGGCTATTTTTTTTAGAAACCATCTTCAGTGATGACTTAATGCCTTCAAAATGAAGTCCTTATCCTTCAGCCTAGTGGTCTAGCATGTGACCATGCGGGTGGCATCTTCTTAAGGTAGTTTTCTCCACTCTCTTCCACTCCCTTCATCAAGATGTGATGATGACATGGGCTAGTCTCTAAAATATCAAGCATATCTTGTATCTTTCTACATTTTTACCGAGCTATGCCATTACCTTTCTCCATTATTGCCTGAATGACAATTCAATGACCAAATTAATGCCACTTTTCAAAGCCTTGCTTGTGTGCCTTCCCTCATGTTCTGGCAAGGTTTCTCCTTTGTTCCCCTAGGGCTCTTCCTTGATCACTATTATATCACGCTCTACCTTGGTATTAGAATTCTCTTCCAAACATACCCTTTTCCCCAGTTGACTGGGGCTTGTGTTATATTTGTCTTTCTATAAATTACATCATCTTTCATATAGCTGGCAATTAACTAATATCTGTTGATTTCAATTGAATCTCAAAAGTTTAGAATATTAGACACTGATGTTCAAATGAAAATATTTAATGGAGCGGCATCTGTGGCTCAGGGGATAGGGCCCTGGCCCCATATACCAAGGGTGGTAGGTTTGAACTCAGCCCCAGCCAACTAAAACAGCAGTGGCAACTGCAACAAAAAATAGCCGGGCGTTGTGGTGGGCGCCTGTAGTCCCAGCTACTTGGGAGGCAGAGGCAAGAGAGTCACTTAAGCCCAAGAGTTGGAGGTTGCTGTGAGCTGTGATACTGTGGCACTCTACTGAGGGCAACAGAGTGAGACTCTGTCTCAAAAAAAAAAAAAATATATATATATATATATACTTAATGGGAAATTAAGAGACAATAATTATAAGAGTCTCATGTCCAAACAGGATTGAATTAAGCAATACCAAATATACCTTTCAACGTGAGGAGGAAAACAGAGAAAAAACTGTTATACAAGCATTTTATACATGGTATTTACTCTTAGGACAAGATTCTGAGGCAGAGAACACAAAGTTAAATGTCTGTCTGGGGCGCACAGGTGGCAGATATAATGCAGGTTGAGCTGTGACGGGTGATCTGCTAATAGAAGGCAGGCATTTTTCAGGCTGAAGTGACTTTTGACTTGAGCTGATATGAGCCAATACTACCAAATTTCAGATTTTTTAAGAGAAGGTAAATATTCAGAGATTTACTTAAGAACTCTCTTTTTTGAAAGTATAAAACAGGAAATAATTTTTGAAACGAATATAAAAAATCCCATCATCAATTGGCAATCTTCTAAGTCTTTTATGAAAGATGATTGAAACAGGGAAGAAGAGCAATATTCAATGCAGCAGTTGGACAGAAGTCCAGAATCCAGCATTCCTAATTAGATGTACAATTTGAAGTTTATGAATGATTTCTGCAAATCTAAATATGGAATGATGGCAGATCTGGTCTATGCACTGACAAGAGAGAAATATTTTGACACGAAAGGTTGATTTTAGACTTTTAAGAGTAGAGCTAATTATAACGGCAGCCCTTTGCCCGCACCATCTATGTATCTGATGTTATAAACACTGCATGAATATCTTCTCAGTCTTTTCAATAAGCCTGCATGGTAAGTATTAGGATTTCAGATGAAGAAACTGATACAGAGGAAGCAGCTTTTCTCTGAAGTCTTGCATAGCAGAAAATTAAACCCAGCTTTTCTGGACTATAAAGTTTGCATTCCTAGTTACCACTCTCTTCCATCTCCAATTATTTGGATCTAAAGTCAGGAATGTGTGTGTATGTTTAGCTGACATCTTTCCTTCATGGCGCTCACTATCTCTAGGTGTTGATGATTAGCGTCTTGCTGGGACTGGGAACCTAGAGACTCATCACTAGACCTGGTGACTTTCCTGCAGTAGGCTAAAGAGACCCACCAGAAATTAGCCTGTACCCTAGTTGGTAACTCTCTAATACTCCTCTAAGATAGCTGCTTGGTGACAAACTTGTGAGTTTATTGCTGAGCTTTTGAGGAGATGCCTCCAACAAAACCCAGTCTGAAGCAGTGTACCTGAGGAAAAAATAAAAAAGGAGCCAACTTGAATGATGGATGTTCAATGAATAAGTAGGATTGACTTGCCAATCAGTCCAATATGTGCAATAAAAGAAAAAAGATGAGTCAGTGATCAGTATGAGATTTATCTCTTAGGATTTTACTGAATGCAATAGAAGGGATGATTCTAAGAAAGCGTGATGAGAGAGAGTATTTTTTGTATCAATAAAAACAGATTAAATAAGATATGCAGTGTGGTTATGTAGGTTAATGGTTCCGGCCTATTGAATGAAAGTCATTGCTATCAATTTCTGGTAAAACTGAGGAGCTTTCCAAAAACTTATTATTATTCTTCTATCATATCTTATTTTTAATCATTCAATTGAAGTTTCTTGATCTTAATGCTAAAGTTTGGCTTTTATTCTCCTGACAGAACATTGACAAGGTGAGAAAGACACACACTGAGTGCTTTTGATGGGCAAATATGTGTCGTGCTGAGTTGGATGAACAACCTATGAGTGAATTTTGGCCATTTTGTTTTGAGCTGTCAGATAAATTTCTCTTGGGCATCGTTCCTATTGCTGTGCATCCGAGCAAAACGATATTTTATTGTTGGTTATAATTAATAATTCATTGAAATACACCAAATGAATACACTCAAAATATGGATGTAAAATCTTATTAGATCTCTGAATATAGCAGTCCTAGTCACAGTGTGATTTTTTTTGGAGTACGTGTCGCAGTTATAAGTTAGATCATTCACTATCAGAACAAGTTGAGTATTATAATATAAAAAATTGATAAATTGCTTTCTGTCTATAAATGAGAAAACAGATTTGTAAAATGTGAAATGAGCCATTCTAGCAAAGCAGAATTTGAGCCTCAAGTGTAAACACTTGAGTTAATGGCTGGGGTTTCTCAACCTCAGAAGCTGTGGTGCGCGGGGAGGGTGAAACAGAGGTTATGGGAGCTCCTCAGCATTTTACTTAGAGCATCCTTATAGGATTTAATTAGGCAGATTACCTGTTATGCGTGGTGTAGTGTGCTGAACACTTTTAAACTGGTATGTCCTCAAGGCAAATGGAAGGCAAAGTCAGAAGGAATTATATTCTACACAAATAACTCAGAGTGCTTTATTAGTGGGCCTCACAGACATAAAATCTTCCTTGCCAATGCACCATTTAATGTTTAACTCAATTGAGGACCAAGGAATTGGTTAAATGTAAAATGGCCATCGAGATTTATAGATCCAACCTGACCACCCTTTCAGTGGCTTTTTTTATTTTTATTGTAGTAACAGTGATGGAGCTTTGAAACAAAACAAAACAAACCCTTCAGTTTATCATACTATGTGCTTTGTTCTAAATTACCAGATAAAAGCATTGGTGTAATTATTTATAAGAAAGACAAAACTGCCTTTTGTAAAAATAATATTTTATAATTAGAACTTCAAAAAGTAAAATTGCTAAAAATATGCCAGTGAGCAGTAGTGTTTACTAATCATTCCAGGATGCAAATGTTAACTTGCTGTGTGTACATGAAATTCCTGAATCTATTTAATCACTTTATTCACCTAACCACCTACAGGGAAGGGTTACCGTGTCAAGCAATCCTGAATGGTATTTTGTGTGAATTGGGAACAAAGCTTTTAAAGTCCAGAGGTTCAGGAACATAAACCAGATGTGCTCGTTTTAAAAAGTCTACTTAGTTGGGGGAGAAGAAAGGTCACCCTCTTAGATCTTTTAAAAATCTTACTGTCAAACACATTCCATGGAAACTAAGCATTTTACTATTTTTGGAGAGCTGCTTTGCTACTTTTTTTTTTTTTTTTTGATGAAATGTTTGCTCTGATTTGTTGTACATGACCCTATTCTACATTTAGAGCACAATAAGACACTTAAAACTTTTACTAAAAAAAAAAAAAAAAAAAAAAAACTTTTACTGATCTCTTAAAATCCCCCTAAAATATATCAGGATATTTAGAGTTTTATTTCATAGGAAGGATGTTGAATTATTTTTTTAAATTGTGATTCTACACAGATGTCTGATTTAATGCCGATTCTCAATTATTTTGCCCAGCATAAATCTAGGTCACAAATTGGCTATTAAAAAGGAGAATTTATAGAGATATCTTTCTATAAAGGTGAAAGATTTCCCTCTTTAGGATGACGATACACACAGTGTCTTATGCTCATTTTCTTTGAAACTAATTAGATTTAAAGAGAATTTATTGAAATTCATGCTTTGGTATTTCTGTAGGATATAAATTACATTTTTTGTTTAGACTATTTTTATGCTATATATATATATATATATACACACAACTTTTCATGTAGAAATGGGTATTTCTTCATAGTAATATTCCTGGTTAACAATTTCCTAACTCTCTTTAAACAAGTTATTTAAGTGTTTACGTTGTCACTAGTCCCACCTAATCTTACTTCACCAGGCAGAGCTGCGTTTATTTAGCAGAGTGTGCCTTGGTGTCCTACGGCCTTAGGGTGAATCCTGCATATTAGCTCTGTGATCTTGGGCTTGGGTCAAATTTTTAAACTCTTTAAATCTCGCTTTTCCTTACTACAAAATGAGGATGATTATAGTATCTATTTCAGATGATCAGTGAGAGCAAATGAAAAAAATTAAATGAGAAAATATATAACATGCTTGCTAATACAGTATTCATTCAGTAAAGTGCAAACTTTAAAAAAAACTTACTCCATCCAACCACATAAGATAAACAGTATCTCTGCCTAACAAATGGTTATAGAGTTTGAAAAGCACTGTGCCTCTGATCCTCAGCAAAATCTTTAAAGTTTCTTAGCCTTTTACATGCCTATACTAAAGCAAATATTTAAATATCTATGTTAAAATGAGTCCTTTGGATTACTGTGAAAATACAATGTATAGTGTTGGAAATGGCCTAGCACCATCACCCAAGAAAGTTCTTTAAGCCTTTAATTGATAATGCTTTACCAAGTTCACTTCCATTATTAAAACAACTTGAATTTAAAGTGAGATTACATTCATGTGTGCATCACTGGCTTTGGTGTTGTAGCAGAGCCTACACGCTGTCTTCTGATGTCTGCCTCTCCCTTCCTCAGTAGTAGAATTCTTGATTTTTAGCTAGCCACGTTGGCATCTGGAATAAATGTATTTCCTAGCCTCAGTGCTCTGTCTACTCACAAATTACTGCCAAGTCTCTAATATAGCACCAAACCTGGGAAAAACCATGTATTGCCTAAATAAAATGGTGCTTATGTTCTCATGCTTTGCTAATAAGTAGCAATTTGCCCACATGGGAATACACACTTAATCTGCATATATACATTTATTTGTCTTCCCTGCCCATAGTGATTCTGCAAACAGCATTTTTACATTTACTGAACACCTTCTTCACTCTAATACATCCACACCAACATTATTACTTCTGACCAAGAGTCTTGCTTTATAGCAAAAGAAGTAGAGCGAGGGAACAATTATCGCAGCACTAAACAGTTGTACCATTTCTCAGGGAATACTTATCTTAATCCCCTCATTTCATTCAAGAGGAAATTTGAGGCCAGAGAGGCAAAGCGATTGCCCATGGTTTTATGATTGTTAGTGTCAGATGGGAGGGAAAAGGATGGATCTACTACTCAATTGAGAACTCATAATAACCCACACAGGTCAGTATTAGTTCCTTCTTTTTTCTTTTAATTTCAAATAAGAAAACTGAGAGTTAGAAATTTGTGATAGAGTCAAAATGTAATGACCTTTCCCCCCTCAGTCATAGTTGGAATTATCTGTATAAAAATGTCAATTCCTGAACATTCTCAGTCAATATAGGTAAGGAAGGCTCACATATAAATATCGTATATTTAAGGCCTGCCTATAAAGTATAGCCCCACGGTTTCCAAACTGTGCTAAAGTGGCCTCAGACACTGTGAGAAATTCATAGAACCATTGTGAGGTATTTTTAAATTTTGAAATATTTCTCTCCTCAATATCTGTCAAATTGCACACAAACTACTAGCTTATGGGAGCTCAAGATTTTAACATTAGATTGTGTTACATTCTTCTCGGTGATGTCATGTTTTTGCAATGTAAGGTTTTGGCAATTGATGTGATAAAAATCAAGTCTCAAGCAAAACACGATGTGTAACAGGAAATTAAGATGCTGATATCCAATCAGATTATACTGTTGAGCGTGCAGTATTCAGAAGGCATAGGTATCCCATGTGTATGTAATTGTAGTTATTCAAAATAAAATAAAATAGTATATTATTTTTGTTTAATTTCTACATTTTTCCCAAATGTGTAAGTTGTTTGTACTTAATTACTTAGTAAATGAAACAGTTATCTATTTTGGCCTGGGGTGCTATAAAATAGCTATTTAGGCACCAAGGGCGCCATCACCCTAGTAAGTCTGGAGACCATATAGTTGCCATTCTTTTCTAATTTTGGCAGATCAAGTGATCACCTACAAGTACAGTTGGAGTAAATTTGACCTTGAAACAGTGTTGAAACATACAGAAAAAGTAATACTTCACTGACACTTGACTTTTATCTTAAACATGTGTTTTTGTATTTTTTTAGGATAATTTGAATAACTTTTGCTAGATTCTACTGCATATTTTTAAAAGCCCAGCTCTATCACTTTATGTGAGCCATAGTTATCTCTGTCCTAACGATCTACCTCATGGGGCTACTGGGAAGAACAAGTAAAAAAAATAATCTACATAAAATCCTTAATTTGTGACTTATACATAGAAAATACTAAAATAATGTTTAGCTACTATATTATTATTCACAGTGACATGTTTCTTATGGAAAACAATGATACACGGTATGAACAATATAGTCGAAGAAACTGTGAAGACTCTTCTATATTTGTTTCCATTTTTCACAGGGCCTAATATTCTTGGAAATAAAGGAGGCTGACCAATGCATATAATATTCACTAAGGTAAATTAATTTCCAAGATATGCACAGCCAACTCCTTTTCTTCCTTGAACTGGATTCTGCTACATTTTTGTCCCCCTGCCTTGGTTCCATTATCTAGAAGCTTCTCTATATTTTTTGCTGTTATGTAAGTTGTTGTTTGGCTTTAAAAAAGTGAATTTGACTTGAACTTTTTCAATTTTATATCCAAAAAAATTCTGCTCATCATTAAAAATTTCTAAAGCCAATGAATAGCCCCTGGCTTATGATTACAAGGCCACATTAAAATGTGAGTTTCTACAGGAAGGTTTACGAAGAGCAACAAAAACTTTTGGGAATATGATAATCCATTAGCTGCGACTTATCTCTAGAAAGGTACTTCACAAGCTAAAACTAAGGAAATTAGCCCCAACTTAATTTTTAGACCTCTCAAATTTATCTGTCTGTATTTCTTGTTTATTATTTTTTTTCTCTTCCTTTGTTTTAATGCTCGGAGAAGTGACTGTCTCTAAAACCCTGGAAATCAGAGGAGTAAATTAAGAGAACGATCTATTTAGCCATTCTTTCCTGAGGTCAGGGCATTACTTCAGAGGCCTTAATCTTCCTTTCATTTCAAATGCTTGCCAATCCATCAGATAATCCTTGAAACATCAATTCACCCATCAGCACATTTCAGTGCATGCTAAGAATTTAAAAAACAAAATTGCAATGTTAGTCCTTACATGCTTGTAAATACATGGATATTAGGAATGTAAAATACTCCTGGTCTCATATCTGGATTTGAGGAATTCACTTTCTGGTAGAAGCTGGAATTTGGATCACAAGGACTTGACTTATCGCAAAACATTAAAAGGCACGTTGTTGCACACACAACAATGCAATACAAGAATCCTGAGCAAAGTGTTTAGTAAAGTCAACTAATGCTTTATGTAGGAGATGAATCTTCAGGGAAAGTATTGTGCCAGCTGTCCCAAGTAAGAAGATCCATTAACAATCACCCATGCAGGGCGGCGCCTGTGGCTCAGTGAGTAGGGCGCCGGCCCCATATGCGGAGGGTGGTGGGTTCAAACCCAGCCCCGGCCAAACTGCAACCAAAAAATAGCCAGGCGTTGTGGTGGGCGCCTGTAGTCCCAGCTGCTCGGGAGGCTGAGGCAAGAGAATCGCGTAAGCCCAAGAGTTAAGAGGTTGCTGTGAGCTGTGTGAGGCCACGGCACTCTACCCGAGGGCGGTACAGTGAGACTGTCTCTACAAAAAAAAAAAAAAAACAATCACCCATGCAATTATATAATTGGGTGTTTAGGCAAAAATTCCAGCTAGCATACATCCAAGTAGCTGTGATGTAGGAATATGGCCTCTTTATTCATATGACTAAACATGTATAGACGAACAAAATATTGAAAGTATTTTATAGCTTGGAAAGCAACACAGACTTACCAGAGAATTTCCAGGTATAAAGCCAGCACATCACACGCTGTATAGGACACACTAGTGTCCTCTTGTGAAAACTATCCTCAACTCTGAGAAGCATAGATAGTAAATACAGAGACCAGAAAGAACATCACCTCAGAAAGACAACATCTGACCTGGATGCAGTGAGCGTGGCTCCTGCATAGAGTACTTCACAATAATGTGGTGACAATTCTGAAAATTAATTTGCCAAATTTCAGCAAGAGGACTTTGCTCCTATTGATTCGATAACTCCACATCTATGCATCTTTCCTCATAAAATAACCAGAACTACAGGGAGGAAGAAAAAATGCTTTCCAAAGATGTTCATTGCAGCATTGATTATAGTGGAAAAAGAAAATAAAGCTTGTTAAACATTATGCAAAGCATTAATAAAATATATCATAATTTACGATGGAAAACAAAATGGTTATGCAATATTTATAAAAAATACTGGCTTATTTTTACATAGCATTAATTATATGACAGAAATGAGTACATTCATTATCTAATTTAAGTTTTACAACTCAGAGAAGTTGCCAGTTGAATTAGTCTTCTGGGTCTTCCAGAAGAACAGAACACTTAGGATACACACACAAAAACACACAAACACAGAGAAATTAACTATAACAAGCTGACTTGCGCAACCATGACGTGCACTGATGTTGCAGCTCTCATCCAAAGGTAATCTGCTCAATTCCCTCTTTCCCAGGGTAACCTCTTTCAGTTCTATTCAGGTATTCAACATTATGAAGAGTGATCTGCATACCCAAAGTTCAGGGATTTAAATGTTAATCTCATCCAAAAACACCCTTTAAGTCCTATGGCATTAATCACAACCCTATAATTCTCTCCATGGCACTGATGAGAGAACAGAGCTTCTCAGAGCTTAAGTATGCTCATGTGACACTGTACAGCTAAAAGGCACAAAGCCAGGAGAAAGCTCAGGGCCTCAAATCGAAGTTCTAATGACCACACAAAATGACTGCATGGAATGTGAAGAAGTGTTTGTGATACGAAACTACATTTAATAGTCTACTAAGAAGAAAAAAAGAATCATTTTATCTTAAGGACATTTGCACTCAGATAAGTATAGCTGCTCAATTCATAGGCATAAATATATGGAAATAACCCAAGGTCCCATCAACCCATGAGTGGTAGATGTATACCATGGAATACTGTTGTGCCATAAAGAAAGATGGAGACTTTGCAACTTTTGTATTTACCTGGGTGGATTTGGAGAACATTCTCCTAAGTAAAGTATCTCAAGAATGGAAAAGCAAGCACCCCATGTACTCAATACTATGTTGAAATTAATAGATCAACAAGTACCTTCATGAGAGAAAAACACAAATTCAAGAAGGGAGGAAGAGCGTGGAGGAAGGGGGTTTGATAAGTTCCCCCTAACAGGTACAATATAGGGGTACATGGCACACTATCTGGGTGAAGGATTCACCTGCAACTCATACCTTCCCTTAGAAATGTAAACAGTGTAACCTAATCATATATATGCCCATATCAATAAAAAAAATTTTTTATAGGGCTTGGATAAATGAATTGCAGTCCTGAGCTCAACTTTGTCATTCACTGATTATGATTTGGAAAATGACTTTGCTTCTCAATTTTCACATAAAGTGAACATAATAAAAAAAAATTACACACAGGATACTAACTTACATATTTAGGAATACTTCATGACAAAAAAATATATGAAGGGAAGTCAAAAGAATTGCACAAATTGGTACCAGTTTATTATGAATGATCACTTTTCTGTTTCCATATTGGTTTTCTATTTGGTCCAGTTTTTAATAAATCCTGATGTAAATAATCTTTATTATTTTAGAAAGGATAGCCAAAACTTAAAATGATAATACAATATAAATCTAATATAACAAAATCTTAATTGGACACCTATTTCCGTGTCCTACAGATTTGATGCACTTTAAATAGTCATGGTTTCGCTAAGATTATTTTAATTCTATGTTGGCTAAAGATGTGATAGACCAGTCATACCTATAACAATGAAACCAAATTAATGCAGACTTTTTGAAATAAATGTAACTAAAATGTCAGAAACTTTATATGCAGTATTAAAATGTTAAGCATAGCAATAAAAGTCCTGATAGAAAACTTGGCAAGTTTCACGTCCATTACTAGGTTTGACAGTTGGAAGGGGTGGGAATAATGAAGGTCAGGGTAGATTTCACTGCATGTGTATCTGATTTGCTGAATGACTTAACACGTACAGAGATGGAAATAACCAGGCAAAGTAAGATGTGCAGAATTTACCTAAGGAACACAGAAAGAGATTGGAAGAAAGAAAGCTGGAAAGTGAGTCAGTGGAAATTAGTAGGGGATAGCACATATTTTGAAAGCACATCGAAATCTAATATGAGTTGAGTGTATTTTTATGACCATAGTAAGTTGGATTTTCTAAGGTCTGCACAGCCCCAGATGCATTCATTACAATCATCAGCTATCAGTGGTAAATCTTTAAACATATATGATCATGTAACATTTTAAAATCTGAGGATTTAATTTTGAATATATATATTAAAATATAGTTATATAATATATAACATGTTATATGTTGTTATAAGAAAGTTATATTATAAATGTATATTGTTTTATACATAATACAAAAATACATATTGTTATATAATATATAAATACATATATAAAACAACATAGCTTTATTCTTATAGGTCAACCCTTTTCTGCATAATTTTAATCAACAGTACCCAATCATTCTCCTATAGACATTTTATGAATGAGCAGAAGCAACTTTCAACATACCAATTTAAAAAACCTGACAGTAACTTGGGAAAAGAAAACTAGATTTTTGCGTATGTGAAAACTAAATGCTTACGTTAAGCAATACGGCATGTTTAGCTGATTCAGCAACAGCTTTATCATCTCTTTGTCAACTTCGTCCCAGAATACATCTTTTCTCAGGCATTTTAGTTGGATATTGCAAAAGGGTTACTTTCACAGTATTCATTTATGAATAATTAATGGCATAATAAAGAGAGCTGGATTTGATTATACAGTCATTGAATAAATAAGAACAAAGAAAATTAGCCGGAATACAATTTGATTTTATTAATAAAAAAAGTAATGAGAGCAAGTTTTTAGCGTGATTGATGGCTTCGCGAAAATGCTTCTTCCTTTTAATGTTTCTTTTTTTTTTTTTGCTATCTAATTTAATTGCTACGCTGCAGTAGCTGAAAAATGAAAAAATAGAATATTTCCTTGTGAACCAATTGGAATTTAATTTCAACTCAGGTTTTGTATTAAACTCATAGGTAATTATTTTTAAAAAATCCTTATTTAGCACTGATTTCATCTTTCTGAAGTTGACTTATAAATTAGAGTTATAACTGAACAGAGATTAGACAACCTACATTCTGAGAATAGCAAGGGTGAAATATGCGAAGCAAACCCAAGTGAAACGGTGAAGTATCCAGAGCTAAGAAGCATGAGCAGCAAAGCCTCGGCACATAGTCATCCTGTCTTGGCCAGATTGGTCATCCCCAAGTAGGATGCCCACTGAGTAGTGTAAACATTTTAGAACTGATTCACTTTTATAATCATCTGACTTGCCCTTCTAATGGTACGAGCTTTCATTTCCTTCCCAAGGAATAAAGTATGAATATTTGCAAACAAACATTTAAAATTTTGTATATTACAAGAAATGAGTGTCCAGAAGAACTCACTTTATTTTACTTTTGTATGGTTTTGAGCTGGATACCCTTTTCCATCCTGGAATTCTTTGCACTGAGTTTACCTTTTCCAAAGCATTGTCTGTGGCTCTAACAAACGTTATATATCCTGATAACGGTGGCAGTTGTCCTACCATGAGGTATCAATAGTTGAGACAAACAAAAAAAAAAAAAAAAAAAGCAACATGAACATCAGCCATGTAAACAAAACCAAAATTATAATAAATATGTGTCCCAGCAGCATAAATGCATAAGTTTATGCAAAATTGTGTGGTTCTACAAGAAGGAATTTGATTCCTCTGAAATACGTGAAGTTGGAAATCAAACTGCCAATCATTTCTAAGAAACAATTTAAATTTAAACACTGAAAGGAACAAAAAGAGCTCAGTAGGATTTTATTTTGTATTTCATATGTTTTCAAAAATAATGTAGTATAAAAAACTTTATATTCAGAACTTAGAACACAGCTACCATAAGCATCCAAGGTAATCCCTTGGACATAGTCAAATATGGGCTAATCTTTACGATAATCTAAATCTATCCAAAATTCCTGCTGAAAATTAGACTCCTCTTGGGCGGTGCCTGTGGCTCAAGCAGTAGGGCGCCGGTCCCATATGCTGGAGGTGGCTGGTTCAAACCCTGCCCCGGCCAAAAAAAAAGAAAAGAAAATTAGACTCCTCTTAATAATTTGGATTGATGTTAATGATTTATCTCCAGCAAGGGACTATTACAGTCCTGTCTATAGACACAGAGCATTTACCAACAAGACTTTTTAAAAATTGTCTTTCAAATATAAGAGAAGATTATATATTTACCTTTTTATCTATTTAAATTGTGGATTATTTTCTCACTATAGTGTACTCAAAGATATGGGTTGATGATAATACAGCCTATGGCATCTACTTCTAAATCCACATTAATTTGCAGCTATGTCTTTAAGAGACACTCTCTTGCCCCAGATTGTAGATAACCTCACCCTTCTCCGACTTAAAGAATTGTCTATTTATGAAGTATGATTTCTATCCACCATTACTTTGCTGCTGAAAAGCTTTTCTTCTCATATCAAAATCCACAACTCCATAAATACAGAATTTACAGATATTAAAGGTATAAGTGTGCTGTTTTTAAAACTTTATCCTGGAATTTATCAATAATTTTATTGAACCATAACATTTAATTTGAGGCAACACTCTTAAAATTTGAGCAATATATGTGTATTTTTAGTGGACATGGTTTGGAGAGACGTTCCATTTCATTTAATCTCAATATTTTTCTCTTATTTCTATGCCTAAATTCCGGATGCTATGTTATTACCAACTCAAAAAAAATTAGAGATTAGAAATGACATTTGAGATTGAAACATAGATGAGAAGACTTTTTAGTACATGATAATAAATATAACTTACAGTTGAGATATGACTAATTTTGTTTTTTCTTCCTTTTTTAAGAAATATATTTACAGACATATAAAGAAATTATATACATATCATCTTGGAAATTCCATCCATAAAAATTAATGGATAAATGTCTTCTAATTGGTTACCATTATAATTTTTTTCTATCATCTTAATATAAAATACTTTTGTTTAAAACTCAATCCCAAGCCTAAACGATAATTTTAAAGTACTTTCATGAGGATCAATTATAAAGTCAATTACAACCAGACTGGTTTGCTAAGTTCTCTTGTTCTGACAGCCTTTCATATTTATCCAAAATTCATTTCTGACCACAAGCTATTAGCAGGAATAAAAAATTCCGTAAAGTTTTATTCAATATTTTAACTTGGCCAAATATTTTAAGGTTTTTGGCGTGGGGGGTGGAAGAAGAAGAAAGCTTTCTTTTTTTTTTTAAGTTTTTTCAAAGTAACAGGATACTAGAAATGTAGAAAGAAATATTTCTCACTTTGATACTTTCTGGTCGGACCACACCTATGACGCATTTTACGAGGGTACATGTCAAATCTACCAAGTGTAGAGTATAAACGTCTTAACACAGTAATTAAGAAAGTGTGGTGAAGGCTACATTAACCAGTTTGATGTAAGTATTTCAAATTGTATATAAACCAGCACATTGTACCCCATAAATGCATTAATGTACACAGCTATGATTTAATAAAAAATAAAAAAACATAAAAACTTTAATTTCAATATTTCATCACCTCAGATTGAATAAGTCTTAAAAATGTACTAATTTGATAAATCCACACCATGCATCTCTTTAGGGAGTTAAGAGAAGCAGAACTTGTGAAAGTACTCCTCAATTCTTGATTAGAATAAATACGTGTTGAATTAATAACGACCTAAAAAATGATAACCCTGTGGAAATATACCATAAACGAGAACATAAAAGCTTGCTAGGAATTAGATTTGCAAATGGTGTTTAATAGTAAACAAGTGAAGTTCGAGGTTAGCTTAGAACAAGTGAACAGTTTCAGATCATCCACCCTGAAGAACTAAGAGGCAAAGGAGTCTTAGCATTGTTTTTATGTCATACATAAGGCTGTGCATAGCTGTGGAATGTCTGCTCATGAGAAAGAAGGTCCTTCCTTTTCCATTTCTAGATTCTTTGAATAGCAAATTAATTTAACCCATTCAGCTAGTATCTTTGGAGATTACCGCTTCCTGGTTTTAGTCCGTATGAATTGACGTTAACTCACAGATTTCTTTAGACATTTCTCCTTCAGTGCTAAGTCAGATATACATTTAGGCATTTCCCTGCACTCCTCCCTTCTTACTAGTTGTTATCCAATTCCATCCACTAGCCTTCTGATTACTACAAGGCAGTTGACTTACCAAAGCATAGCCAAGGGAGAGATGGATTAATATGTCAACTAAAATTGACAACTGGACGTCTTGTGCCAGTTTGATATAATTCCACGGGGCTTTGGGAATTCTAGGTGAATTCTTTTAGTCAGGGAAAAAACGCTTCAGTAAAGATTTGTAATTGCCTTCCTTCTATTCCGAAGATTCCTACATACTGATACAATGTTTATGTTAAACACTAAAAAATTGTATTATCCCAATGTGTTATTTAGATATTTTTAAAACCTAATACTGTGTAGTGCATATATTATATTCCTTTATTTCCAGTATGAAAGGAGCTTGGGGGAAGGGATCCATTGTAAATGTTCACATCAATATAAAAAGCCAGTTATACAGTGTAGGTGTAATGAACTCCGGGGGGCTACATGGCTTTACGCAGACCTGAAGGATTCTGACTGCATTTTACTTAAAATTAGCCTGGTGGGAAAGAGAATCAAAATAAGAAATATGATTTGCTTTCTGGATAAATAAATCATAAATAGAAATTTATATCTACATTTTGCCACCTAAGTGATTTGGAGGCTGTTGTTTTCATTTCTACAGTCAACTTACCTACAGAATTAGACTAAGAAGGCATGATTCAAAGGGAGATTCTGTACAGAAATTAGTGACTGCACAAAACCAGAGAAATAACCACATACGTTTAATATAAAATGTTAAAGTACACAAAGTAATCAGAGAGTATTTTGCACATATCAGAGTATATGTACAGAATTCATATACAATACAAACTACTATTGGTGACCAGAGGTAAATTCTAGAAAGCAAAAACATGGATGACTTTTGAGTTGACACAGGAGACTGAATTCAGGAGGAATTACACGAGAGGCGATGGCCCATTAGGCCCTGAGGGTAAGGCAGCAGACACATGATTTTAAAAATCATTCCCAGCCATATTTTTCAAAGAGTGCATTTAAAGGAAACTGTTAGGAGCAATGACAGTCAAAATTGTTCCTACAGAGAAATATAATTATTTGCAGATATACAGCTGAGGAAACTAACACAGATGAGAGGAAAGGGTTTGGACAGACTCCTGGTGTTGGCCCTCCACTGTGTTCTCTCTATCATCCGATGGTTTTGACAAGATTGTAGATTGCCCCTTCTAGCCGCCTTCTAATTGGTCTTTAAGACATAGATGAAAAATATGACTCTAAAAAATAAGCTCTAGGGGCGGCACCTGTGGTTCAGTTGGTAAGGCGCCAGCCCCGTATACTGAGGGTGGCGGGTTCAAGCCCGGCCCCAGCTGAACTGCAAACCAAAAAATAGCTGGGTGTTGTGGCGGGCGCCTGTAGTCCCAGCTGCTCGGGAGGCTGAGGCAAGAGAATCGCTTCAGCCCAGGAGTTGGAGGTTGCTGTGAGCTGTGTGATGCCGTGGCACTCTACCCAGGGCAATAAAGTGAGACTCTGTCTCTACAATAAAAAAAAAAAAAAAAGCTCTAATTACAACACAAGAAAATTATTCCTCAAGTTGAAGTAGAAGCATGAAAGTCTCCTTTCCTCCAAATATTAACTTGCCTATAACTTAATTTTTTCATGTACATCTTTTTTTTCCAGAAAAACAAAATCTGCTTCTGTGCAAGAGGTGAAAAACGGCCCTTGCCACACCTTTTGGGTGCAGGACACAGCTACAAGAGGCATTTTACCTAACTGATTCAAATATTGTGAACTGGTTGTTTATGCTCTCACATTAACTTGAAATAGAGAAAACAAGTAAAAAATGGTCCTTGGAGTTGTAGTACTTCATAACAAAAGTTTTTCTAGAACTTTCATCTCTTCCTTATTGTTCAAAAAGCTACACCCAAACAAGAGGTTGTTCAAACTCTTATGAATAATTTTGAACATTTGAGAATAAAAATTCTGAGCCTCTGTTATCTCTCTCTTTCCAAATAACACATACATTTTTAGCTGAATTGATATGATCAATATTTTATAAAAACTAACTTTATTTATTCATGTATACATTAATTCTTTCAAAGAGTGATTGTATAACCATTAATAATTTGACCAATGTATTCTGCCCAAGACAAGGGAATAACTACACATTTGCACCGTTCTATAAAGTATTTCACATTCCTACTGGGGAGAAAGATGTAGAAAAAGTATAATAACATAATCTAACATATGGTATATTAAAACCTAAAATAGGGTGGTAAGAAATGGTTAAATAGTGAAAGCAGAGGCTGCTGTGGCCAGAGACTGGTAGAAAACACTTTTTTCACCAGGACCAGCTTAATGCAGTATCTCCATTCTGGGAGTTTTCTTTTCCTCTAAGAAAGAGCACTATTTTCTCTGTCTTAGAAGAGGAAAATACCAGGGTAGTACCTGTAGCTCAAGAGTAGGGTGCTGGCCCCATATACTGGAGGTGGCAGGTTCAAACCCAGCCTCTGCCAAAAACTGCAAAAAAAAAAAAAAAGAAAAGAAAGAAAGAAAAGGGGGGAAATACCAGTAAAGAAAGAGATTAAAAGTAGTTGTCTCCCCAAAGATACTCCTGCTTAGAGACATAAATACAGCTCGAAAACAAAGCAGAACACCTCAGGGCCCTGCAAATGGTAACAGTCTTGATCTCTGATAAAAAGAAACTAATATTTTGCAGCCTATTAAAGGAAGGTAACTTCTGTTACATGCAGTGACTGGAAACTGCATTGAAGTGGGGGGGAGACTATTTCGGTTTCACTAGAAGTAGAATAAGTATCTCATGGAATTTTTTAAATGGGGAGGGTGTAGACTGTTGATTATTAAGGAAAAGAAATACTCCTGAACAGATCAGATTAAAGCCAATTTCTTTAGTCATATAGGCTACGAGTTACAAAGATTAAGTGAAGGGAAATTGGAAAATAGATGAGAACTGTGCTACTTGTTATTTATAATTTGTTGTGTATAATCATGCTTCAATAAGTAAGTCATATGCAATTAGTATTTCATAGTATGTGATTAATCAATCCATTTTTATGCTTAGTAACGACTCTCATTATGGACAGAGAGCTAAGCAAGCTTTGGTGTCCCAAAGGGGGAAAGATAAAGATCCAAGGTTTATACACTGAATCATTTTTGGCTATACTAAAAGCTGACACTTAGGCAACGTCCTAAGTGTCAATAAAAAACAATAGAGAAGTAATTTATAGCACACCTATGCAGACACGAGGGATTTAATATATAAAGCATAAGATACGCTATAAAGGTAGAGTGGATTTGGTTGTTCTGATGTACAAAAAGGATCACAATTGGATAAAATCAAGCTGCATACTAAAAAATACGTAAATGTTCTAAATAGACCTCTCCAGTTTTCTATATCGGAGAGTGTGCACAGCAGAGTCCTGACAGAACAGACATTCAAATGTTTCCTGCTGAATGTAGAAGAAACTACGGAAATTGAATCATTTCTACTTTCTCTACACATTTTCTATATATCTGTATCAGAAACAACTTGAATGTTTAAATTGTTTCTATAAAAGCACATTGTTTTCAATCAAAAAGACAACAAATAGAGTGTCCAGAACAAGGCGAACAGTTGAGAAGACTCTCCTAGAGAATGCCCATTAGCAACGGTGGCCCTGATGCCCGGGCTACGTCCCACCCTCAATAAAGACAAGCCACAAGAGCTGCACAGATAGAAGAGTCACCAACGTGGGGACCAACTCGGCAGTCAGCTGAGAGAGGAAAGGGGACAGGGCAGAGGAGGTTCAGGAAGCCCAGGGAGGATGCTCAAAGGAGTCAAGTTTTTTCTTTTTTTTTTATTGTTGGGGGTTCATTGAGGGTACAATAAGCCAGGTTACCCTGATTGCCATTGTTAGGTAAAGTCCCTCTTGCAAGTTTTTTAAATGGAGGTAGAATTTGGGTTGAGTTTACCATGCAGAGAAGGTTGGAAAACACGTTCCAGGCTGATTAAATTGTACTGAAAAGAGCACGGAGGTGTGAAATTTCATGATGTGATCAGAGAACAGTGAACAACACAGCTGTTTAATAGAGTGGGTGGGAAAAACAAGGCAGGAAATGAGCCTCAGGATCAGACTGTAGATGTGCGGAGAGTCCTGGGTGCCCGGTACAGACTTTAAAAGTTTTTCAGCAAGGCGGGTGCCGTCTGATTTCTATTTCGGAAGGTCACACTCACAGAAAGCAGGAAGAAGAGCAGGAGCACGGGAACCTTCCTACATTCAAAACATTTTTATTTCAAGATGAGAAGGCCTTTTTGGAGGAGATACTCAATATGCCCCAGTCCTGGATGAAAATGGTTTTAAATATATGCTTTATGATTAATATTATGAAGCATATGCTCGAAACCTATATACAGCCTTTTCCCTAGCTCGTCACCAAAACATATTTATTAAGCAACCACCTGCATTTGAAATTACAGAACTAAATCCCCTGCAAATGTCAAATGTATGTTTTAATTTGAATATTGCACGATATGCATAAAGCACTGAAATTTCCCCTTTGCCCTCACAATACTATCATGAATCTCAATAATATTATTCCAGTACATTCAGCCCCATTATACATTCAAAGAAACAGGGTATTTTTTTTTTTTTTTTTTTTTTTTTTTTTTAGAATTTTCTATACAATTCAATTCAGTAAGAATATGTGTTGTGGAGACAGGAATGAGAAAATTGGTAAAATATAAAGAACAGACCTGTTTCTTAGTTTGTGGAAAGTTGTGAGTGAGGTGACCAGAAAAAAACCTGTGTAGGTGAAACAGTTGGTTGCTAAGGTGGCATTTCAGTATGTGTGTGATGAAGACAGGCAAAGGGCAGAAACTTTGAAGGATTCCTAGTTAAGAAATGATCACCACGGCAGCGCCTGTGGCTCAAAGGAGTAGGGCGCTGGCGCCATATACCGGAGGTGGCAGGTTCAAGCCCAGCCCTGGCCAAAAAAACTACAAAAAAAAAGAAAGAAATGATCACCACGAGGGAGGGAGAGAAGGAGGTGAGTTTATTTCATGCTTTCACTGATAAAATGTGCCTAAAAGTTAACAATCTTAAAAAGTCGAACATATATTCTTCTAATTGCTACCTAGATAGACATGTACCTTCCTGTGCCCTGAAGTATTATTAAATGTTAGCATTGAATACTCATTGTAATTTAGAAATAGAATAATGCTTTTAAACCCTATGTAGCTTACCTTAAATTCAATAAATTTCATGTATTTTAAGCGCAATTGAATACCACATACATTTCATTTGATTTTCATGTATTTTCTATCTGTCTACATGTCTTAAGATTTTTTCCAATTATTTTTTCTTGCCGCCATGGCAGAATGGGAGGTAGAATGGTGCCAGGCAGGAGGCACGTGGTGTAGGGAGGCGTACAAAAATACTCTCTCTGCAGCGTAACCTCCACTTGCTGCCTCCTCTCCTCCTTTGCCTACTTTATTGAGTACTCCTTACTTTGTTGACCTAGTATTTATGAGCAATGTGTAATGGCATACATGTGTCTAAGAAGGACACTGTTATGGTCCCAAAATACACCTGTGCCTACAAGGTTCCCGCAGGTAACTGTCTTCTCTGAGAGGAAACGGCCTCATTTGCATTGACTTTCAATGAGCTACCACTGGCAAACACCTGAAGCAACTGTCTGCAGATACCTGCCTGCAGGCAGAGGTGTGCCCCCAGAGAGCCTGTAGGGCTGTATCTACTGCATCTAGTCCTACATGTGGGTCATTACAGAAGTTTTGAGATGCACAAAAATTAAGAAACAAAATTTATACAGATGGGGAAAATGACGCCCTCCCAGCAACACAATAAGCCAAGCAAGCTGAAATGTGCATGGGTGACTGAGAAAGGACGCTGTCCACTGTGTTTCTTGGAAGTTAAATAATGGACCACGACACAGTCTGTCTCAAAACTTTCATAGTGACCCATGTATATGGCGTATAACTTCAATGAGTACGTTCATTACTCATACCTCCTTCTCAAGTTTCTTAATTATTTTTGTATCAGAAGTGTCTCTCCCTGAGCTTATCACAAACACTCATGAATATTTGTGAAATAAATATCTACCTGGATAAATTTTTTGTGACTTTGCCAAAAAGTGTTGAAATTTTATTATGAGAAACACATCAAATGGCACAAAGCAACACGTAAATCAATTAATATTATTGGAAGACAAAAATATGATGACTCTGAACCACTCGACTGTGACAAGTCCATATGGAAACCGTTCTGCAATTGCAATGGGTACATTTCCACCATGGTCAGTGACAGAAATAAAGTTGATGATGGTGAAGGAGCCTGGTCTCTAGAAAAGTAATAATAAGGAACAGAATATGAAGGAGATGTGGATATGGAATCAGTGAGGCCAAAACAAATGGAAAGGCTGTCAAGTATAGAGAATTTAGAGAAAAGAAATACAATATTTGTTTTACAAAGAAATATACGATCATTGTCTTCCAATAATATAGATTTACCTGTTGCTTTGTGCCATTTTATCTGTTTCTCATAATAAAATTTCAACATTTTCTTGGCAAAGTCACAAAGAAATTTATCCAGGTATATATTTATTTCACAAATATTCATGAGTGTTTACTTTGTGATAAGCTCAGTGAAGGACATTTCTGATACAAAAATAATTAAGCAACTTGATAAGAAGACATGAGTAACGAAAGTAAAATAATTGCAGTACAATGTGGCTGGCCACTGTAATAAACCTATTTTTGCAGCTCAAGGGAGGAAGTGATTACACCTGCACTTCGGCGCCAGCTCCTCTTTTTGCCAATTTCTTTATGATGTGGCACCCGAAGATCTAGTCTCTGAACATCTCCTTTTCCGCACACTCTTTCTTAAGGTAATCTCCACCCACCCTTTGGCTTTTGACTTTGCAGGTTCATCAGTCCACTGGTGACTCTCAACCTCCAAGTACATGTATTCAACTATCAGTTTGGCACTTCTGTTGGTACCAGTGTGCCTAACAGGTGTCTCACCGTTTCATGGCTAAAACTTAATATATGACCCGCCCCTCACACTCCCCGACACAACCTGCTTTGTCCTGAGTCAGTCACATTCACCTGCTTTGTCCTGAGTCAGTCACATTCACCTGCTTTGTCCTGAGTCAGTCACATTCACCTGGTTTCTCAGGCCAAACGTTTCTAAGAGTTTGTGTTTGCTCTTTTCTTTTTATCACATGTCACAGTCAACATATCCACACCACTGCACCCCCTAACTTTCAAGGTTATCTTGAAGTGGGTTCATTTTCTTTTTTTTTTTTTTTGTGGGTTTTGGCCGGGGCTGGGTTTGAACCTGCCACCTTCGGCATATGGGACCGGCGCCCTACCACTTTGAGCCACAGGCGCCGCCCGAAGGGGGTTCATTTTCCTCCTGCCTGCTGCTCTCCCTGGATGTAAGCTTCCATCATTTTTTACCTCCCTATTTCAGCAACCTCCCAGCTATTCTCCCTGCTTCTGATTCCGACCCTTTCATCTATCCCTTATGTGGCAGCCAAATGATCTTTTCAAAATCTAAAACCACATCTTGTGACTGTCCTTCTCCAAATTCCCGGTGGCTTCCAGCTGCACACAGTCAACCTCAGCACCACGTCCCAGCAACGCCCTGCCCCGTCTGGGTTCTGTCTCACTCTCTACACCTATTTCTACGTCCTTTTCTTCACCACTTCTTCCTCCGACTGCTCTTGCATTTTTCGCTGACTTGAATGCTTGATTTTCACTGTTCCCGTTACTGGGCATGTTTTGCCCACGGGTGCTGCACACTCACCCCTCATTCTACTCAGAAATTTCCAGAAGTGTCTCTTCCTCAGAGATGGCTCCCTGACAGCCTCTGACAACCCTTTCACCTTGTCTGTCCTGAATTAGTTTTTCTCAAGTAACACAGCCTTGCCTTTAATAGTATGTACTTCTTTTAAGTCTTCATTTCCCCTTCCAATGACATTAAGCTTTATTAGGCAAGGACGTGATTCTTAACTCCCACTGCTGTTTCCCTGAGCCTAGAAACGGGCTGGGAACATAGTGAACCACCAGTGGACATTATGGAACAAATGAAAGAGGAGTTGGTACTTCAGTTTGCTTGTGAAAGATAAATATAAAACACTGACGGGGAAATAACATCCCAGAAATGGGCTGTAGGCAGCAGCGTGGCCCAGGACATGCATGGATGGTTAATAGCTCTCTGTGGATAGAGCATTTCTGGAATTATTAAAAGATTCAGATAACTGTGCAAATTTTCCTTGCCCATGAACTCTGACAAAATAAAAAGAAGCCAATGAGTAGAATTAAACAGATCTGTAGTTATATAAATTTGATTGTGACCCATGATGATGTTCCACGTTATTTCTGCAATCTTTGAAAGGACTGTTATTAAAGGACAAGGAAAATGATTCTATCAACCCACTAATTAAGTGCACTCTCTCGAGTGTTCATAAGTTATCTCTAAATGTCATTGACAGTATCATAATGCGTATGTAAAGGTGGAACGAAAGTCCCTGGATATGACAGGTAATCCTTGTGCCAACAAATAGAAGCTTAGCCAGACACTCGTATTTAAGACTCGTCACATTCTGTGGCTCAGTCTCTTCATCTGACTGCGTGGAGCCTTCCCTCAAACAGAGCTACCTGATGTCATCTTGCCACCTGCCAGGTGAACCTGTCTGCTGCTGTCAAAGCTGGGACTGTGCTGCTGGTGCGGCAGCATGCTAACATTTCTTCTGTCTAGACAGTTGGAGTTTACTTCACAGCAACTCCTCTGTCCTCAGGAATTCTGCAGCCATCCAATACTCAGCGGCATCATAAACAGGACACTGAGTACAGAGTGCCCAGCTGGTCACAACGTGTGAATCATTTCATCTTCCTTCTTGCTTTCACATGGGCTTATAAATAAATTTTATATAACTGTTTGGAAACAGAGAACAAGGTCCATCATGAGAATCGTAGCTTGATAATCATGCGGATACTTGCTTTTGTGTCGGGTTTAGAGGAACACCCTGAACAGACTGATGTGGTCATATCAAGCCCTATTCACAAATTTAGTTAAAAAAAATTAAAATCAGTGTTTCATGGTGAATGATAGCAATATGGAAAAATGTTAATTTTGAAAAATGGGAACTCAATGACCAAAGATTATTGACTTTTCTCAATAGCTGCTATATATTTCTTATACCTAATCCATCTTAAAGGAAGTTTTCATGGAAATTGTAATTAATTAGTTAATTCCAGCTACCCCTCTTAGAAAGTCCCCTTATGGTGGGTAGATACCTAAGATTAAGTTTATATAATTACAGATCTATTTAATAGAACGTTCTGTGATCATGCAAATTTTGTATGAATTCTAGGCAGTCCCTGGTGGTGGCCACTGCCCATATTTGCTCATGTGATCAGGAAATGTAGCTGGTAGAACTGAGGACCTAAATTTTTAATTTTTAAATGTTATTTTATACTTTATATTTTATACTTTAATAGCCACACTTTTATACTTTAATAGCGATTACCATATTAAACAGCACAAATCTGTAATATTCAGAGTAAACACATTTTTTGTCGTTTAGTATGAGATATATGTATTTTAAATTATCAGCAAATCCTCTGTTATTTGAAATATGCACACACACACACACAAAAAAAAAAAGTGTGGCGCCTGTGGCTCAAAGGGGTAGGGTGCCGGCCCCATATGCCGGAGGTGGCAGATTCAGACCCAGCCCCGGCCAAAAACTGAAAAAGAAAAATACAAGTATTGATACTCTTTATAATTGTCTGTACCAATTTATGGGCAATATACCTTGAAAAAGTTTTTAATTTTCCCTACGCTTTTGCTTGAATTTCCTGCTAACAAGATTCCTTGATATCCACAAGAACCTATTAAAATGAAAATCATAAATTTTTAAGGTAGTAACAAAATTAAGTCATTAATAAAATCATTAAACTGTCAAAACTCCTAAGTTATAAAGCGTTGAGCAAAACAGCATATGCCTAATCTTCCCTTTTTATTGAACGTGTTAAGCAGACGGCCAGGAAGATTTGCCTATGTTTTCCCTTTGTGATCGAAAGTTCTCAGAGACATATGAATGGTGATGTGTTCTTATTTTCTCCCATTTATCCATTCAGTTTAGGGAGAAGAAAGGCTTTCTAACTCTACTCCCATTTCCTTTAAACTGGGTATGAACACAGTATGTTTATTAAGTTGCTCGAGACTTTCTCACAGTGTCTATTGCAGCTGCATAAACTGGCCCCCAGCCTCTTCCCATTGACAAGTTCATTTTAAACAAAAGTTATGACCTGCTCTTCCTGAGCTCTCCATGCCCTTTCTTGTAAAATTCCAACTTACCTCCCATTTTAACCCAGGGTCACAAAGAATTTTTACCGGGAAGCTAAGTAAAATCAAAAGTGTCCATGAACTTCTTCAAATGCCATTTTACACAGAGTCCTAACCAAAGCTTTCTCGGATTATACTGGAGAACTTTATTTTGGTTCATATTGATGGCAAAAGTTTGGTGAATTTCAGGCAAATGGTAAAAGACAAATAACGCATAGGCTACATGTAAAGAAGAGGTGGTAGATGACTCCTTAACCAGACATTTAAATAATGTGAAAGGTGCAATAGTTTTCACCCTTTGCAAATGAATGTTAATTAGGACTATAGATTTTTGTTTCATTTCAGTAGGGATGAAATATCAACATTGACCTCCAAATACACTTGTTCTTAACTTTTTTCTTAGACAAATTTTTTTTTAAAGTTTATATATACACACATATAATGTAACAAAAATTACTGTGGATCATAATATTTGAAACAAATCATTATTACATATTTCACTCTGATTGTTTTTTGATAAGCTTAACGATTTTCATTTATCCCTTTATGTATGTGAGTCCCCAAACTCCAGCCCTGGCCTGTCCTTTGGGATCTAGTCTAACAAGTGCACTAGGATTTCTATGAGGAGAAGCCCATGCTGAGGGGTCAGTGCATTCAAGAAATAGTAACTATAGGGTGGTGCCTGTAGCTCAATGGAGTAGGGCGCCAACCCCATATGCCAGAGGTGGCGAGTTCAAACCCAGCCCTGGCCAAAAACTGCAAAAAAAAGAAAGAAAGAAATAGTAACTGAATTTTCAACAGACCTCTAGAAAGTTAGAACTAAACTCGCCACCTTCTTATATCTTTTGCTTTTTTAATTGGCTCCATTTCCTTTTTGATTTCTGTTAGTGTACCCTTCTCTTCTCGTCACCTGTGTTCACAAGCTTGAAATCATCTTTGTCAAATAGGTGTCAAATTCTGTCTATCTTTACAGAATTGAGACCCAGATGCCATTTATCTTTTCATTCCATTCCCTTTGTCAGTATCCGACTTTAGGTCTTCACTAATGCTGCTAACTGAATTGTGTCCCGCCCCCCAGCATTATGTTGAAAACCGAACCCCCCATGAGATTATATTTACAGATAGGAGCTATAGGAGGTCATTAGTTTAAATGAGGTTATAAGAGTAGGATCAAGATACCATCAGACTAAGGTTCTTATAAAGAGAAACACCACCCTTTTGAACACACGAGAGATCACGTCAACACCCAGGGAGATGGTGGCCACCTACAACCCAGGGAGAGGCTTCACCAGAAACCGACCGTGTTCATATCCCAATCTTGAACTTCCAGGTTCCAGAACTAAGAAAATATAAATATCTGCTGTGTAAGCCACCTCATCTATGGTATTCTGTCACAATGGCCTAAGCTGAGAAAATTGCCTTTTGCCTGGAACTTGATTGTGGAGATCAGAGCAAGGCTCCTCACCAATTCATTTAGGATGCTGTGATCAGATACCCCACAGCACAGTACTGACTATGCTACCCTTCTACTCAAATGTGTTTTATTTCTTCTTGTTTATATATGATATAGTAATAATACTGAAGAAATCATTGGTTCTTATATGCCAGGCACAAAGCATTCAACTCACACTTGGAATTCACAGTCATAGGAAGTACTAATAATATCTTTAACCCTCAATTTGCAGAAATACTAATTTGCCCAATATCGTAGAACTAATGATACGTTCAGAGTATAAAGTCACATTTTTCTAATGCAAAGGTCAGAATTTAAGCACTATCATTATATAGTTTTTATTGACTTGGCATGCAAAGGTCAGGGAAACTCAATAGAAAACTTTCAATATTCCAAGTGAGCTGAGTCTGATGTAGACAGTTGGCAGAAGAAATGAGTATCTGTGAACAGAATCCAAAGACATCTCATAGGCAAAAAATAACTGAGTCAGAAGCTACATTCCAAGTCATGGAATATACCGTGTTTGACAACAATTTTAATGAAAATTTCAGTTTTAATAGAACCTACAAATTAACATTCAATGGATTTCCAATGAATGTGTTGAATATATCACTTTTTAAGAAATTATAAAGCAACACATTTTATGATTGGTATCCTGACCCGTTTAAGACTCTTCTCAACAATGTGATGTTTATCTAAATATCTACCCTCACTTTACCCGCTTCTTGGTGTAACTATGCATGTATCATCTTTCATCTTAGTTAGTACCTTAATGTTTACAAGCTTATAACCTTTCTTTTCTAATCTGGTGTCATAATCTTGTTCCCACCAAATTTCAACAAGTATCCTCCTTGTGATCAGTGTTGATGAGTATTCATGTAAATCACAGAACGTAATAAAACTATTTAGGTTTATTTGAAAACTTTCTCAATTGAAAATTATATTTGGAGATAGAGCCTATAAAAAGTGATTAAGGTTAAATGAAGTCATAAGAACAGGACTCTGATAAGATAGAACTAATGTTCTTACGAGAAGGGAAGCAAGAGAACTGCCTTGTTTTTATAAAATGCTGTAACAAATAATTCAATAAGTAACTTTGCCAATGAAAATTATTAATTTAATTTTGATAAATGAGTGCCTATGAGGAATTTTCTAGTTGGAGCATTTGTTTGTTTAACTCAGTTCATCCTAGAAGCGTCCTACTGTCAACACATTCCACAATATTCTTCCAAGTTTTTAGGAGAAAAGCTATTGTCCAGTTGCAACTAAAATGACCAGTAATGTTATTACGGTGAAATATACTTGAAATGAATAGACTATGATACTCAATTTAGACATCCTACCATCCACACAATCTTATGTGTGTAAGAGATTATGAGTTGTCACATAGAAATAGAAGCCAAGATAGAGGCCTGGTCTAATTATCCATTTGTCCAAAAAATTACTTCATATTTACAGCAAATTTATGGAACTACGACTTAAAGTTGTATAGTATTTTACAGCACAAATATTGATAAGCGGGAAATGTAAAATGTCTTTGATTAAAAAGTCAAAATAAAGAGATAATTCTTTTAATAGCACTTAGGAAAAATTCTTAGTTGGGAATATATGCTCACATTTTCAAGGAAAATAATTTATTTTCCAATTAACTCTTTTATTAATAAATGCCAGAAATCATAAATTTTAAACCAAACAGGAAAGAAACTAACTGGGACTTGAAGAGCTCAAAATAGCTAAATAGAATACGTGGTCTACTTCTCTGTATTGAAAATAAGGAGGGAATTATATGGGTCTTGAATGACTTTGCATCTTCAGTCCTGGATAGAATATCAGAGACTTAAAAAAAATTGCTCAATGAAGGGAAAAAAACTAATGAAATGGTTCTATATGAGAGAAAGCAAGAGACTCATAATCAAAAAAATTTCACCAAACACCTCCCTTTTTATAATTGGAGACTGGCCATACTTACCAGCACATTATAATGTCCTAAAAGGCCCATGGTAAATAATAGTGCTAATAAAGGAAACGTTTGGTCTAATCCAGCCACTCTCTTCACTGGCAATGGGAAATAATAAGACTGCCATATTCCTTTCATGCCTTGCCTCATCTGGTCTCTCACATTCCAAGTTGTGTTCTTTAATTTTTCCTCTTGTGTATAAAAGCAATTCATTTTTCAAGTCCAGGTGTTGGTTGTTAAATCTTCACTGTTCATACTATTGTAATATTTCACTACTGAAAAATTAGGAAAATCACATTCTTTGGGAATGACTTTAGCACATGCATCTGTGTAAGTATTGGAATAATTATGCATTATCATTTGATATCCAAGAATCTCATGGACCAGGCCTATTATCTTCTTAAGGATAGATGTCTGAAATTTCCAGAGTCTATGGTTTTGTTTAGAATAAGACACGTATTGTATCTAACAACAACAGAACAGCCATCAATTATAAAGATATTAAGAATGCTATAGATATCCCATTTAATCCCCATATCAACCCTGTGAAAAAGCATGTTAATTTCTGATTGATGCATAACAAATTTAATGACTCAAAATAATATCCATTTATTACCTCACAGTTCTGAAGATCAGAAGTCTGGGCTGGCTCACCTGAATTCTCTGTTTAAGGTCTCACAAGACTCCTAAGTCTCAGAGAGACTGGGCTTGTATCTGAAAACTTGGGGAAGAATCCTCTTCGAAGATCATTCAGGTTTGGACAAATTCAGTTCACTGTGGTTGTGGGATTGAGGTTTACATTTTCTTGCAGGCTGTCAGCTGAGGGCCTTTCTCACCTCTCTCATTCCTTGACATGTGTCTCCCTCCATTTTCCAACCAGCAACGGTGCATCAACATCTCTTCATGCTTAGAATCCCTGACTTCCTCTTCCGCCACCAGCTGGAGAAAACTCTCTGCATTTATATGAATAGATTAGGCCCATCCAAGTAATTCTCTCCTTAACATAATCCAAGGAGACTTATCCCATTATAGTCTTAGACTATGATGATACAAGGATAAAAGTCATCATGAATTATCCTTAGAATTCTGGCCAACATTGATGGACTTTGTTATTATTGTTGTTTTTCAGTAAGGAAATTAAGATATGAGACATAGTCAGAACGTGGACACTTGCTTAAATACTGTCCCGCACTTTTTCGATGAAATCAGGATTTAATTTCACTGTTTAAACTCTACTTCTATAAACACTGATTTACATTCTCCTGCACTGACAAGCTTCCCTAGATCATCATAAAGGCATCTTAAGCATCTGCTGTGGTGAAGGCGCCCCGTAACCTAGGCCACATGTGCTAATTTTCTCTTTAACACTTTTCCGCTATTCTGAACACAAAGACATTCAGTATCAACTCAGACATCCTGCTTGCCCAATGAAACTACAAGCTTTCACAGATGTTTTCAGAACACCTTTTATCTTCTGCACATTGAAACAAATCTCACTGTAAAAAAGGAAGAAAAAATGTTGAGCTAACTTTAATGTGAGCTAGATTAGATTTAGGCCAGGTAGTACAATTTCAATCCCAAAGAATTCATTTTTGCCAGTAGCTCTTCCGAATGTCTTAGAAATGTTATTTTTTCAAACAAAAGTTCAAAATCAATCAAAATGTATTTATAGTTTAACTGATAAATGCCAGGCAGGCTTGGTCTAGCATGTAGAGTTAAAACAATAAGCAAAGTACAATACTGACAGAGAAATTTATATCAATTAATGTGATAAGTGAACATAATGCCATATTCTTCATGTATACTCATGAATTGTACTTGCATTATAAGACATTAAATCTTATCTAACTGGCTGTGAGATACTGACCTCTCTAGGCCTTGGTTTTACTCACCTATAATGAAAAAGTAGCTAGAACAGAGGTAACCTTGCAACTTTTTCATCTGAGCTCATAAATACGATAAATTCCAAGTAGAGTGTTGAATAAAAAGCTGAGAAACAGTGAACCGACTAGACAATAGCTTATATTTTAATTAAAACATTAGAATGGACTGTATACAGTTTTCAAGTGTGTAACGATTAAGAAATAGCTATTTACAGTTTCCTCTGCTTTAAAATTCAGGACAAATAGTTGCCCTATAAATACAGGGTTAAAATCTGATGACAGCCTCCCCATAAGCCCTTGTCTCCTCAACCAGAATTCAACTCCCAGATTTATTCTGTCTAGCTAACTCAGGTCATTTTCTGTTTTATTTTGTTTTTCTTAATAATCACTTATATTTTCTTTATGTAGAACACGTGTTTTTTAGATTTGAATACTCCCCAAAATGTCTAGTATGTTCTGCTTATTTAAATAACCTATAGGGCTAGGCTGTCATTAACTGTGAGATACTTGATTAAACTAATGAAATTCTGGTTAAAAATAAGGAAGACTTTATTTTTCTTGACAATACAAGCATTGAAAAAACTTCAAAGGAAACAATAAAGTTGTTTCCTCAGGAGCATTTCTAATAAGGACAGATGCTAGTGTGAAAAACATTAAATTAATGTTTTAAAGCATTTAGCTTAAGATTTTTATAAAAAACAATATGATGTATGTCTATATATATAAACTATCAAAATGTGTTCCATGGGTAATTTCAAAACCTTTCACTTTTCTCAAGTGACACCCCAACAAGTGATTATGGTGGAAGTTAATTCACAATAGTACTCTCACTATAAATTTGATGAGACATGTTTAAAATACAAGTGTTCAGTCCACTGCAATTGTAATTTTAAGAACAAACCTTTGATGTTACAAAATAAGATATGAATTATGTTTCATTTATTCCATTTCATAAACTGTTCTTCCAAGTATTTTCCATTATACTGTTTCTTTACTGTGAAGTGGTTTGTGACCCACATGAAGTAATTATTATTGTGGAAAGTATCCAGTTTGCTAGATATAGGAAGCTAAAATCTCATATATAAGAATGGTCCCTGAACACCTTTATTATTCATGTTGAAATCAATGATATACTATTTAGCTACTGTAGTTTGTAACACCATCTGGCTTGTTCTGTTTTGAACAAAGAAACTAATTTTTTTTCCTTCCTAGTTTCTCTCTTTTACAAGAGAGTTTACATAAAGATTATATCACCATATCCTTCATTACACAACCAGAGAGAGCCTCACCTAATGATTCAGAGGAGGTGGATTTTCAGATGAAGTGGGATTTTCAGCTGGGTAAGAGGGAAGAAGGCTGTGGGAGTGAGGTGTTGGCAAAGATTGCTGATGAGTCCTTTTGCTATGAAAGAATGGAACCCACTGGGGTCTTTGCCCAAATCTACTGAGTGATATTTATAATGTTGGAGAGTTTTTCATGAAATTCAAAAGATGAATTACAAAGAAAAGCAGCACAAAGTAGCTTTGGTTGACATTATTTTTTCTAGATGTATTATAACTCTAAGTTTACAGATGTATATACAATAACACAATTCTGAGTAATATATAAGTAAGCCTATGAGTCCACATAACGTGTCATTGACCAAATATTTCTTCTAAAAATATCCATTTTGACTTTTAGCAAAGATACAATAATAAAGATGATATTGACAACTCTGCGTTGCATGGCATCTAGCAATACGGATATAATTACAACCATATACATAAGATTGAACTTTATTGAAGTACATGATTGCCTTCTGTCGTGCTTGGGGAAAACTATTATGAACTAATGTACAGACAATTGTCGCATTTTAAAAAAAATCTTTACACATTTTTACTAGTATTTGAAAAAATGAAAAGATGTTAAAAAAATCATCTATAATTTTACATTAAAAAACCCTCTCATTGCTATAAAATGCCTCTGTCTGTAAGAATGTATTCTCATAATGATTTTTTTGTTTGTCCTTCAAATTTTTAACACATATATCTTTGGGTATATTTTTAATGTCTTAGTCACTATATTTTCCATGGAGTCTTAGCTGTGAATAATTTGTCAGCTTATTTCAGCCTGATTAAATAACATTTTAAAAATCCAACAGATATGAAAATGTTTTTAAGTTCCTAAAAATACTAATGCTGGAAGGTAGAATATGCTTTCTCAATAGAACACTTGTTATAAATGTATACATTTAAATTTTAATGAGAATTTAAAAAAACCAACATATTTAAGACCTGAATGAAATACTTTGTGTCCCCAAATCACCACTAAAAATAGACACGTTTCATTCACTTATTACACATATTATTCTACTCCATTTAAATAATTGAATAAATTTTTAATTTGACGCATTAAAAATTATATGTAGTCATAAACACGGGGTGAAGTGCTGCCAAATAATATGTTTTGTTTTGAATTCTTTTATTCTATAGATTAAACAAAAGATCATCAGTTGAATTTGAATCAATTTGAGTTATTATAAAAGCGTAAAGTTTGCCATGTCCTCCATTAGTCATGCAGAATGCAGAATTATCATGCCAAAGCCTTGTGTGCTAGAAGAAAAGGTGAAGAACTATCACTTATGCTAGTGGTTTAGACAAAACCATCAGACTGCAGGACAGTCGAAGCTAGCCCGTTTTTCCCCATACATTGCAGATAAATCATTTTGCAACCCAGCAAATACTAAAGCCACCCATGCGTGTCATGTCACATGCCCAACTAAATTATAACCACCCACAGAACTGTTGAAGTCACGCTGAAGTCCATTATAAATCTGGAGGAACAACTTACTCCCATGTAATAAATGTGAGCTGAAATTTTAATACGAACAAATTAAGGGAATTGTTGAACTCTTGAGAATGTGGTGTGGACAGCTTGGATTCCACTTAGGTGGGAGAGAAAACAAAAAGGCAGACTCCGTTTCTGTGGTTTCCAAGGTGATCATCTGACTGTATTTTCTTAAGGTGCTGAATATTCTTAAGGTACTGAATTTCCCGCTCTAAAGACACTCAAAATAACTTCCTTCTTTCTCTTATTTTGTTTGAGAGTTTTTTCCTAATACTCAGAAATTCCCTAGGATCCACTTAGACCTACTGAATGAAAACCCGGCAGGGTGCTTTGTTTCTTGGACCTCCCTTAGAGTTGCCCTTGAGAATATTAAAAGGAATTCCAATTCAAGGTCAAGCATCAATGCATATTTAGAGACATTCTGGCAGGGTAGCTTTCAAAAGAACATATAGGCTAATCAGCTCTTTTCAAAATATCTATACCAGATTTGATTAAATTAAGACTATATCAATTTTGTATTTAAATATCTTGTTTCTCAATGTTCTTCCTGTTTCTGTCAAACACTTCCCAATTCCTGGAACGGACATTCTCTTCTCCAAACCTGTTATTTCCATCACCCAAAATTTTATCCAAACTTTCAAAATCTAGGTGTCTACGTTCATGAAGTATGGCCCTATTCTTAGACTTTATGCCAACCTTTCTTTATCTTTATTGAGTGACCATTAGCTCCAAGCTACATTGACTCTTTTCTTAGCCCTGCTCATGTCTTTCGCGTTGAGAGACTTTACAGGTTTTATAATAACTTGTTCTTATCTATGTTTGAAGCCTTTTTGTGTATTTCTAATCTAATCTGTGACAATGAGTACAGACAAAAACAAAATATAAGAAATATCAAATAGAAAATAAAATGTGCAGAATATAGCATGTCATCAGTGAACATTGTCATAGCTGAGCATCCTGCAGAGAGTAGCCTCTGAACTTTCTCTCATTCATCCCCAGTTCAAAATATTCACACCCTCATGGAATACCCCTCCTTGAATGTGAGCTGGATTTATTGACTCACTTCTGCTGAACCGAATACAGTGAAGTGATGGGATATCAGTTCTAGGATTAGGTTATGAAGAGACTCGGACTCTGCCTTGGGCTCCCTCTCTTGTTCTTTTGTCATGCTCACTCTTAAGTTTGCCAGCTATGGAGACACACACGGCAAAGAACTTATGTTTCTATCCAATGACAGGTGAGGATCTGACATCTGACAACAGGAGTGAGCTTATAAGAGGTTCTTTCTAGTCAAGGACTGACATAACTGCAGCCCTGCCCCACAGCTCCATTGCAGTCTTGTGAGGCACTGACCCAGAGGCATTCACTTAGCTGTGCCTGGATTCCTGATCCACAGAAGCTAAGGATATTGTTTGTTGTTTTAAGAAGCTATGTTTTTAAGTATTTGTTACACAACAATAGACAATGAATTCAAATTTGGGTATCTGGAATTGAAATTTTACCATAACAAAAATTAAAAATGTGAGGGTAGCTTTGGATTGAGCAGTGGGCTTTGAAGAGTTTTAAAATTTAACATGCCTGGACTTGACTTTTCATAAAATTTTAGGATGTGAGGATGTTACAGATGAGGACTCTCACAAAAGTGAAGAAAATCTTATTGAAAACTCAGAAGAGGAAGATGCTTGGTATGTATTGGCAGAGTGTTAGGCAATGCTGCTGTGGGAAGTTGCACGGAATGCAGAAAACCTGCCAAAAGAGTTGGGTGATACAGCGAAGGGGATTTTAAAACACAATTTCAAAGATGACACCTGGTTTCTTCTTGCTACTTATAGTAAAAAGCAGATGAGAGAGAGAGGCATAAAGGAGGACTAAAACAAACAAAGACAGAACTGGATGGTTTTGAATATTCTCAGCCTTTCCATATAACAAACAATGCTAAAAATAAAGAAATGGCTTCAGAGCAAACATCACATCCAGGGTAGTGCCAGAAAATTGTGGTTGGAAGATGAAGCTGATGGTGTGACTGTGAAACTCATGTTAAAATCTCAGAAAGTACAAAGGTTTTGTACCAAAATTTTGTTCCATCACCCAAAAGGCCCTTAGAGAGAATAGGAGGTGCCTCACAGATTCTTTCAATTAAGCAATAGAGCCACTAGGATAATTAAGGGCATTGTCCCTCCACCATCAGGCAAGAAGGCCTGCTGTAGAAATGGGCTTATTTAAAAGAGTTCTCCAGGTGTGGCTTTTGTGTAAACCTCTTGAGATACATAAGTGTCTCATTAAGTTTTTCAGAGGATTACATCAGCAGAAACACTACTAACATGGGGTGAAAGAAAGCAAATACAAAAAGGATTTGGGTTCCTACAATTCTACTGGCAAGAAATGAGCTAGGAAAGCTACTCATCTGGAAAACAAACAGTACTCAGAGGGTGAAACCAGAAATGGGGAGGGTAGAGGTAAGAAACTGGAGAATTATTTTCAGGCCTTGAAAATAATTAATTATTTTAATAATTAATTTTAATCACGGAACTTCCATTATTTATACCTGGTGGGATTTCAGAGATACTATGGACCAGTAACATCTTTGTGATATATTTTTGCACTCTGCCTGACAAACTATGGTATTTTAAATGTATCTGGCCAAGGGGAGCAGATATTGTCTCCTTAGTTGCCTTGTGTAACAGATCAAGGGAAACCATAGTCAATTAGCTCTATTTCAGGAGCTATTCTTGATGACACTCTTTTACATCAAGACCTGATTTAAATGATGAAATTCTGTACTTTTAACTGCTGCTATGGAGTTGGCCTTTTGGAAACCGTGGGATTGAGTGTATTTTGCATGGGGAAAGAATGTGAGTCTTTGGGATCTTAGGACGATGTAGCATCCACAGAATCTAAGATGGCTGGCCTCCACTTCCTGGTGTTCACACCTTGGTGTAGTCTTTTCTCCTTGAATGTGCATGAGCCTTACTGCCTAGTTTCCAATGAATAGAATACATCAGAAGTCATGGTGTGTCACTGCTGAAATAAGGTCACAAATTCATTTTCATCTCAGTGATACTTTCTTTCCCTCTTACTGTCTCACACTGAAGAAAAACTCATGGGATATTGGCCTAGACAAAGAAGAAAAACAGCTGTCTTATTTCAAACAGCCCTAGGAAGAGACCACTTTGGGTGGTAGGGGGAGCCCAAAATGCATCTCTCTGGCAAATATCCAATGAGTACATGAAGTCTGTCAACAGCCACACAGGGAATGTTGGAAAGGGCTCCTGCCCAGTCAAGCCTTGAGATCACTGTAGCATGTGTTGATGTCTAGGTATACCCTTGTGGGTAACCCTGAGACAGAAATACTCAAATAAGCCATTTTAACCCACATTCTTGACCCATAGAAATTTTGATATAATAAATGTCACTAAGTTATGGAATAATCTGTAACATAACAGCCTATTAATCAGGCTGTTATAAGAAAGAGGCATCTAAGGAAACATCAAGAGAAGAGCATTCTAGAGATAGCTTATAGCTGATGTAAATATACCTGAGTACTTAAGACACAATGCTTTCAGAATCAGAAAAAAAGGCTATATGGTTCACGCAATGGGAGGAAGTAAAAATGGTATGAAGTGAGGTTGAATAGTTAGGGAGAGGTCAATTTGTTCAAAGCTAGGGTCATAAATCTGGAATTATCACAAGTTTGGTGAGAAGCCAGTGATGCACTACAGAAGGACAGGAATTTGTCTTAAAATTTTTACTCTTGCTTCTTTTGAAGGATAGATGGGGCAGAGAAGGGGAACAATGAGAAGAATGTCAGTTGATATAGAGATCCTTTAGAAAGCTATCACCTAAGTCCTAGAGAGAATGAGGGAAACTTAGAGTAACTTTTGCAAATGTAGAACAAAACAGTTCTATGCTTTGTATGGAACCAGAATAGACCCCAAATGGCCAGGGAACTGTTGTGAACAAAGTAAGAGGAATCATTTTATCAGACTTCAAGCTATATACATACTACAAGTCTATAGTAAGCAAAACAGCATGATACTGGACATATAGACCAGAACAGAGAACCCAGAGTTGAAATTATCCTCACTTCCCATCTGATATTTTACAAAACAGATAAAAACGAATACTTGGGAAAACAATTTATGTTCAATAAGTGGTTCTGGGACAAACTGGACAGCCATATGTAAAAGATTGAAACAGGGTTTTGTTTTAACATCTTACCACTCACAAAAATTAACTCACAATGACTAAAAAATTTAAACCTAAAGCAGGAAACGATAAGATTCTAGGAGAAAATATTGGAAAAACTCATGGGATATTGGCCTAGACAAAGAATTCATGAAGTAGACCTTAGAAGCAACCACAGCAACAACAAAACTAATAAATGTCACCTGATCAAATTAAAAATCTTCCATACAGCCAAGGACACAATCAGAAGAGCAAACAGACAACCCATAGAAAGGGAGAAAAGGCTATATGTAGTGCCACAGAAGTGCCTGGTGCTATAGAGAGCCTGGAAAAAAAGAAACATCCAGGTCCCGCAGAAGGTACTGACTTCACTTCAGTCATCTCCATACAGAGGGATTTCTTTCCTTATGCTTTTCTTCCACTACTTTCAATCTAATGCAGACACTACTTTATATCCTTCAGAAATTTCCACTTAAATCCATATGTGACATTTGCCCATAATACTAATTAGCATGAGGATTTCAACGTGGTCAAGAGAGGAGGGAAACATTTGCTACTGTTTGAGCACTTAATCATACCTAAGCTTTCAAAGACTCCAGTCGAATCCACATAGGCCACCAGTTGGTGGTCTAAGCTTGAGTATTTTCAGATGTCTCCATTTTATTCAGTGTCATTTCTTCAGAATCACCATCACTCAGCTGTTTCTCATCAAGCCTTAGTTTGTAGCTTGGAGAGATGATTTAGCCTGATTCCATTCTTTGGCTTTTTGCAGCTTTGACAAAATCAGAAGCAAACTTCTTGTTTTCTTTCTTATCTTTAAAATGGTTCTCTGAAACTTTAATACTGTGTGTTTCTTAAACAATGTCATTGGAAACTTGTAATTTATCTTTTCTAGAATAAGAGCACATTATAATGTCAAACTCCTTTGAAATATATTAATCCATTTACTAACCAGGGATGACTTTCTCATGTTCCTATTGCAATTTAATGATTAACTTTGAATGCCCCCATTAGGCTTTCAAATGTGCACCATGTACCTATAAAGGAAGTATTTTGATTTTCGTTTCTAATGTCATTTAGCATACTTCCTAAAGTTTAATTATAATCAATTGTTTTTTTTGCAGTTTTTGGCCAGGGCTGGGTTTGAACCCGCCACCGCTGGTATATGTGGCCACCACCCTACTCCTTTGAGCCACAGGCACCACCCTATAATCAATTTTTTGTTATTTTTTTCTATAATCATAATACTTTTAACATTAAAGTACTATAGAAAATGAGTACACACAGCGTACTCACTGTGTGTACTCATTTTGGCAATAAAATTGCCAAATTTTGGCAACTATGGCAATAAAATTATTAAGAAGCATTAAATGTAAAGTTCATATCAGCATTATGATGATATGTCTAAGGTTTTCCTGAAAATAAAGTTGGGTTATTTATAACAAGTTTTAAATATTGGACTCTCACCTCACCTTAATATTCACCAAAGAAAAATCTAGAATTAGGTGAATTCTTGGATCTTTTTAAGGAAATGTAATTATTGCAGTCGTTCCTTTCTAATTCATTAATTTATTCATTCAGTGAACATTTTGGAATATCTATGACATTTATAGCATATTTGTAATAGAACGAGGCATATAATTATGGAGGAGTTTTAAAAGCATAATTTTTGAACCAATATAATGCATAAAAATATTAATCCTCAACAAACCAAACATAAAATTGTGTGGCTGTGGAAAATGGAGAGAAGCTGTTATGGTGAAATGAACAGGGCACCAAATTACAAATCTAGATTCAGATTTCAGGCATGTCTGTTTGCTGTCTATACAGAGGGCAGCAAAACTGTGTACACATTTTAAGAGATGTTATTCATGACTTACTTTTTGAAGTTCAATTAGAGGTGCTGTTACTGGTCAAGTGTACCTGGACGTGCTATGCACATCCATTTCACTTGGAATTTGTCCACTTTGGGGGAACAATTGATTTTACTTCCAATAAGGCCTCTTAAAATGTGAATATATTTTTTGTGGTGTGCTCTCTCTCCCTTCCTCCCTCCACCCCTCCCTCTCTCCTTCTATCTGTCTATCTATTTATCTATCTATCTATCTATATGTGTGTGTATACATATATATTCACATGCACATAATTTTTTCCAAGTTTCAGTTAACTTATCTGTAAAAACAATTACATAGTAATATGAGTTATCAATAAGTAGGGCAGACCATAATTATTGTTATTATTAGCCAGATAGTTTACCTACAGCATATTTAAAAAACCTTATGAAACATTAGTGTCCATATTTTTCATATATGTGAAGAAAAAAATAATTCAACTGACCATCAATAAGTGTCTAAAATAGGATTAGAAATCAAATTTGTCTGGAGCTAAACCCACACTTACATTGCCCAGTACTGCAAAACATATTAACACTGGTCAGAGGTACTTCTGTCATTCTTTATTACAACATTCTTCTCTGGTTTATCTAATTTTTTACTATTAAATAGATCGTTAAAAACTAGGGTCGTTGAGTCATATGTAAGTTAGATTATCAAACATTCTCACTTGTGTAGACTCCTAAACAATTTTAAAGTTGTACTTAGAAAAATCCTAATTTCCTTTTGCATATCAACTGTATACACAGTATGTATATATATAATTTTTCATATTTATAAGAACAAAGACAGTGTATAATTTCAATGTAATAGTTATCATCTATGTCATAAACTTTACATACACGAATTAAGTAACAGTTCACGGTGCTCTTTTCTTTTCTTTCTTTTCTTTTTTTTTTCCTTTTGAGACAGAGTTTCACTCTATCACCCTCCGTAAAGTGCTGTGGTGTCACAGCTCACAGCAACCTCAAACTCCTGGACTTAGGCGATTCTCATGCCTCAGCTTCCGGAGTAGCTGAGACTACAGGCGCCCGCTACAACACCTGGCTATTTTTTGTTGCAGTTTTGGCTGGGGCCAGGTTTGAACCCGCCACCCTCAGTATATGGGGCCGGCACCCTACCCACTGAGAACAGGTGCTGCCACAATGCTCTTTTCTATCAAAAACAACTGTTACCAGCTTGTATTCTTCTCCCACTGCCAGTGATGGTTGTATACATAGCTTTTTACCACTGTTGTTAAAATTAACAGCAGATCATGTACCTTATTCTGTTCCTGAAGTTAATTAACTATAATTTCTTAGTCTTAGGTTGTTAAGTCTTATTTTCAAACTTTTAAGTTATGACTTCTTAGGTACTGATGTCGCCAAGTCTTTTTAAAAGATCTTTGAAACATCTAACTACACAGATTCTTTAATTCTAATCTTTTCTAAATTTATCACAAGGATTGTATTTCATCCTGTAGACAATAAACCCAGCTCATATTGATACATGTGGACTCTTAGGCCACAAGACCCCATTTTAATTTTAAGACACTTTCTCCAATTTTTCATTTCTTCAAGAGAATAATATACTTAATTCCTACTGTTCATTTTGACAACTTTTACAAGTGAGCAAGAAACAGTGAATGTTCACTATGCCATTATAATTTATTATTTTCATTTCTCTTTCAGGCATCTCAAACTTTCTTTCCCACAGAAAATATATTTTAATATATCATACCCCATTTATGTAATACTTATAATAACAAAGTATGATTTACATTTTGTAATCAAAAAATTAGATAATGTAAAATATTTGCTTTATGTCCTTTCTGTGAAAAATTAAGATTAATAAAATCATTTACATGTATTTATTAGGTCCTTTTAGATCTGCTAATGTAATCTAATGTATGCCTATTAGTGTTGATTCATTGGTTACAATATTTGTATATTTTAGCTATGATTTACTCAAAAAGTACACTAACATGAGATTGCTATGTGATTAATTCCTTAACTATTGTTTTTTAAGGAGATTCTACTAATGTGCCTAAAAAATAGATTTCATAAGTAAATATGTTTGGCATGTCCCAAAGCTCCCCATAGCAGATATGTGTTTGAGTAATGAAGACTCTAAGAAATTCTGGAGTATAGACACCTGGGGTTCTTTATTTGTTTAACACACTAATCTCAAATAAATTTGGACATAGAACACTTTTTGAATTATGTCAACATGGGAAATGCTGACTAACAGACCATCAGGCATAGGACACTGACAACTGAGGTATCTCATTTCCTGCACACATACTACATGAATTAGAGAGAGCTAATTTGCAAAGGAATTAAACAACGTAATATTTTTGTCAGAAAATATGCAATCTCAAATATTTTATGCCATTGCAAGATGAAGGTTTGTGCCAAATATCAATACATTTAAATAATAAAATCTTAAAAGGATTTAGAGAAATAATGTTAGGGATTTTAAGATTTGCTAGTAATCTTTTCTAGGCTAGCAAGTGTAGCATCATTTGTCCGTAAGCTTCCTGGGTAGACTATGTCACAAACCTTTCCACTTGGCTGCTGGAAGAATGACAACATTTTTCTAGTGGCCATGTGTCTTGGACTAGTTATGAAAGGAGTATTTTTCAGGGAACATGAAATTGAAGTTTTCACAAAATTGAGGAACTTCAGGTTAGCTAGAGAAATTGTGTAAAGTACAAAATTGCCAAAAAATCTCATTTAGGAAAAGTAGATAATAATTGCTACCAGGGGTTCAGTGTTCACCATGTGCTGGACAGTGTTCCAACAAGGTAGCGATCAGGGGAAAAATGAGAAACTTCCATTTGGACTGATATTGATAAAGTGTCACACTGTGTTTGCTTCACGCCATATGAAACACGGCCCTTGTTTGTAACTAGAGGTCCAGAATGATATTCTTACCTTAGATGAAATTAAAACTATTAAGTAACTCAGCACTTGTCATTACATGAAGATATAATGGATCAGGAGGAGGAGGAGAAAAGTGACAAGAATTTTGAAAGATTCTTTCTACGTTAGAAAATTCCTTTATCTATTTCAAATCACATGCCATGTAGCTCTGATATATTGCATTTTGTTGTAATAGAGAAATAGTAAACAGTGTCACAATTGTATCACAGGAATTAAGAGAATTCATGTCTTTTTCTCCCTGCCAAGAACCCAATTTTATACCTGTATCCCTCTTGAACTAATAAGTAAAAGAAGATTCCTCTGAGATATCTCATTACTCCTTCCATCTCCTATTTGGATCACTAACCATTTGTTATATTTGTTCATTGCTAATGGGATTTCTTTCCAAAAATTTTCTGAAATAGAGTTTCTCCAAAACACTACAATTTTTATTACTTTCAAAGTCATTTTCAACTTTTTTGAAACTTTACCTCATCTGTTGTAAGGAGCCAAAGTCTTTTATCTGGAAAACATCTATCCATGTGAGGCCACAGTTCCAATATTCTGGGAAACAAATTCTACTTTTCTAATTTTAATGTAATATGTCAAATATTATTGAATCGACCTTGAATGATGTTTTTAATGTCAAATAGAGAGTAATAGGCTTCTTTCCCATTAAACTTAAACCTTGATTTGTAACTGTACAAACTATCAATTGACTTTTTTTATTAAATCATAGCTGTGTACATTGATATAATTCAATTGACTATTTTGACCATTACCTACCATAGTCTACTCCTAAGATCTGAGCATAGTATCAGTTATAACCTGATACTTAATGGGCTTGCCATGGAGAGGTCATTTATCCTCAGCCAGTTTCAGTTCTCTAATTTGTAAAATGAGGCTGTTACTTGCACGTAACTGGGATTGACATGAAGGTTGATATGATGGGGCTTTGTACACTCTCGGTGATTTGCAAACTCAAAAGAAGTGTACACAAATGTATTGGTCAGAAGCGATAGTTATCTCTTCTCAAATGATGAATTTCAAACATAATAGTGGAAAGTGTCAGAGGACTTTTAAAAATTTGTTCTATAGCCTGGCGTTGTGGCAGGCGCCTGTAATCCCAGCTGCTCAGGAGGCTGAGGCAGGAGAATCACGGAAGCCCAAGAGCTAGAGGTTGCTGTGAGTCCTGTGACATCATGGCATTCTACCAAGGGCGGTAAAGTCAGACTCTGTCTCTACAAAAAAAAAAAAAAAATAAATAAATAAATAAATAAATAAATAAATAAATAAATAAATAAAATAAAAATTTGTTCTAATCCTAGGATTCTAACAAAACTCTATGTATTTCACATGGTCTATTTAAAGTAAAATAAATCTTAGATTTTCTGAAAATAAGTAAAAGCAATAGGCAGGCTGAAACATCAATTTAATAACTGACATTTGTTTTCTTAATATATGTGTCTTTTTCATGCTAAAAAAAATTTTACATATCTCAATCTGAAGAGGATTGAGAAGTGTGTAGCAAACTATCTTCTTCTGAAGTCAAAATCATAAAAGCTTCTATTGGTTGGTTATTAGTCATGATCAGGCTCTTTCCTATCATTTCTGATCCAGGGTTCCCTAAATTCTGGAATACCAACTAGAAGTGAGCTCTATGTAAATACCATTCTAGGACAGCTAATATCTTTCTATGAAAACTTCCTTTTGAGTAAAAACTACAACATATTTTTCTTAAAGGCAATTTAACTGAAATGAGACATGACTGTTAGAGGGGACACATGAAATTTTTCTCTTTTGGTGAATTGAATTTTAATAAGTTATAGTCTTTGAAGACTTATAAAGATTGTCAATAACTTAAGTCAATAACCTAATGTCCCACTGGTACATTTTTTCTAAATTAATTTATCTGTGCCATTTCTAAGGCATTATTAGTCTGTTTCAGTTGCCATAACAAAATATTATAGGTTGGGTGATATAAACAACAGATATTTATTTTCTCAGTGTTTTGGAAGTTAAAAGTTCAAGATTACCCACAATGAAATGGGATAACTTGTTCTTTTCTTATTAATAATCTTGAGTTCTGTGTGGATTCTGTTATTAGACCTCTGTCAGAAATATAATCTGCAAAAATCCTCGCCCATTCTGAGGGCTGTCTACTTGCTTTATTTACCGTGTTCTTGGCAGTGCAGAAGTTTTTTAGTTTGATCAGATCCCAGTAATACATTTTTGATGTTTCTTCAATTGCCCGGGGTGGGTGGGGGGTCCACTTTGAGATATCATCTAACTCCAGTAAGAGTAGCCCACATCACAAAATTCCAAAACTACAGGTGTTGACATGGATGTGGAGAAAAGGAAACACTTCCTTTTCTGGTGGCAATGAAAGCTAGCACATTCCTTTTGGAAAGAAGTTTGGAGAACACTCAGGGATCTAAGTGTAGACCCTCCGTTTGATCCTGCAATTCCTCTACTAGGTGTATTTCCAAAAGACTAAAAATCACTTGTCAAAAAATATATTTGCACCAGATTGTTCATTGCAGCTCAATTCATAATTGCCAAGTCTTGGAAGAAACCCAAGTGCCCAATGACCCATGAACAAATTAATAAATCATGGTATATGTATACCATGGAATACTATGCAGTATTTATAAAAAGATGGAGACTTTACCTATTTTATGTTTACATGGATGGAGCTGGAAAATATTCTTCTTAGTAAAGTATCTCAGGAATGGAAAAAAAATTATTCAATGTACTCAGTACTACTATAAAACCAATTTATAATCACTCACAGTTTCATATGAGAGATGAATCACAACTATAGCCCAGGAGGGATGAAGGAGGGAAGGGGAGTGGGATGGGAAGGGAGGGGAATTTTTCAATAGAGAGACGGTTAATGGTGGGACCACACCTATGGAGCATATTGCAAGGTTACAAGTCAAATCTATCAAGTATTGAACACAAATGTCTTGCCACTATGATTAAGTAAATGAGATGAAAGCTATGTTAGTAGGATGTAAGCACTCCAATTTGTACAAATAATCAATACATTGAATCCCACAAAGGCATAAATGTATGCATAATCTACATATATATGACTTAATACAATTTTTTTTTTTTTAAGTTCAAGATTAGGCTGTTAACATGATTAGTTTCCAGTGAGGATTCTCTTCCTACCTGGTAGACAGCTGTTTTCTTTCTATGTGCTCACATGATTTCTTTCTACACACATAGAAAGAGAGAAATACTAGTGTCTCTACTCAGACGAACACTAACCTTTGATGACTTCCTTTAACCTTACCTATTTCATAAGAGATCCAGTCTTCAAATATAACCACACTGACTGTTAGGGCTTTAACATACAAGTGTGAGAGGAAAACAAACGTTTAGTTCATAACAGGCAGGAATTCAACACCAAAGTCTACATTTTATATTTCACCTTAACATACACTTATTAATCAATCAATCTACTATATTCTAGGTATTTTGCTAGATTCCAGTGCAAAAACAAAAAAATAAATCATGAGGTCTAGTGAACCCACATTCAATGATGATGACTTATACATAAACAAAGGTGAAAGCTATGAAAATTATCTCACTTGAATATTATATTGAAAACACAATTCACATAGATGAATTCTATGATGAAGGATAATTAAATCATCTACAGTGGGGTTTATAAAATTAGTGCAGACTTGTACTTCTATCTAGGATAGAGTAATATGGACTCTCCTACATGAAACAAATACAAATCAAAAAAAATACATCCAACTATGGTTTGATAGTGCAAGATTGTGACTCCAGAAAAACAGAGGGAAAATAAGACAGGTGAGACTCTGATTTCCTCAATTATTGCCTAAAGAGAATGACACAGGGAAGAAAAACTCAAGCAAAGTCTGGCAGGCTCTCTGGGTTCTGTAGATGCAACTGAGAATCTGGAAAGAACAGGCAGCTGGAGATCACAGGACAGAGTAATGAAAGGGAATAAATTTCAGAGAGATAGAATGTCAAAGAATTTCAGGAGATATCTCTTCAATCATCAGCAGAATACTGATCCCATCATATGTGAAGAGATGATCCAAGCTTGGAGGGAAAAATCCAAAAGAATTCAATGGAACAGTGTTTAATGCTCACTCAGACACTGAGAATAGACACCTTTCCCAATAGGGAAACCAGAAAACCTCTTAATTCTTAAGTCAACTTGTAGAATACTCTAAAATGTGGACATAGAATAATCAGTAGTGGATATAATGAGTCCTAGGCATGAGGTGAGACCCAGCTGTGGTCCAATCTAATACATTTTAAAAGTGAGACCCAAAAGGATTGAACAGTTTTCAATTTAATTTTATACTAAGACAAAACTCAAGAACATTTATATGAATTCAAAAATATCCGGAATCCAAACGTGTACAATTTACTTTGACTAGTATCCAAGGAAACATTACCAGACGTGCAAAGCAAAAAAAGATAACACTCCATGATGAAGAGAAAATCAATGAATCAACCCTGACCCAGAATAGACACAGGTGTTGGAATTAGCAGACGAGGAAATTAGCAGAGTCATTATACAGCATTCCATTTGTTAAATAATTTACGTAGAGAATAAAAAGTATTTTAAAAGACCTACACCAAACTTCTACAGGTAAAAATTTAAATGACTGAGAGGACAGAACAACTGAGAATAATTAACTGCTATGGTTTTAAGTGTCCACTGAATTTCATGTGTTGAAAATTTAATTTCCAGTGCAACAGTGCTGAGTGGTGGGACATTCAAAAGATGGTTAGGTCACCACTTACTAGAGTGATTAATGCTGCTGCCATGGGAGTGGCTTAGTTATTATTAGTTATTGAGGGAGTAGGTTTCTGATAAAAAGAATGAGTTGGGTCCCCTTAACTCGACTTCTTGTGAATACTCTCTTACACGTCACCTTCTGGCATGAGATGATGCATCAAGAAGGCCCTCGCCAGATGCTGGCATCTTGCTATTGGACTTCACAGGTTCCAGAACCATAAGGAATAAATTTCTGTTATAAATTGCTAAGTCTCTGGTATTCTGTTATAGTAACACAAAATTTATTAAGACAATGGCAGACTAAATACTGTCTATAAGAAGGATAATAAAATTACAGATGTAATCACAGAACCTATTCAAAATGAAGCACAAAGAGAAACAAAAATTACTAAAACAATGAAAGGAAGGCCAATGAACTATGGGACAATTTCAGATAGCCTTGTTATATGCACTTAGAAACTAAAAAGAAGGGATTTTTAAACATTTCTAAATGGTCTAAAACATTTCTAAGTTGATTAAAGAATTAAAAACCCAAGACCATTTCTAAATGGTCTAAAACATTTCTAATTTGATTAAAGAATTAAAAACCCAAGAAGCCCAATGAACTTTAAGTATACATACACACAACATGAAGAGAATTATTCTAAGGTCAATCACAATCTAATTGGTCAAAAATAGTAACAAAGAAACTCTAAAAATAAGAGAGGCATGAGAACATATTACCCACCCAGGAACAAAAGTATCACAGAAGATTTATTTACATATTGTAATAATTCAGCTAAGAGAATAGAGAAATATACTTAAAACATGGGAATAAAAACATGTCAATGTAGAACTTTATACCAAGAAAAAAACTTCTTAAATTAAGGCTAAATAAACACTTGTTTGACATCCAAAAAGTGAAAGAATTTATTATCAGAAGACTACTTATGGAATATATTGCAAGGGTACAATTCAAATCCATCAAAAATAGAATATAAATGTCTTAACACAATAATTAAGTAAATGAAGTGAAAGCTATATTAGTTTGATATAAGTACTCCAAATTGTATAAAAAAATCAACACATTATACCCCACAAATGCATAAATGTATTCATGATCTATGTGTATATGACTTAATAAAAGGAAAAAAAAAAAGAAGACTAACATCCCCAAATGTAAAAATCCTTCAGTGAGATAAGAAAGTGTATCTAATACAAAAGAAGTTCAAAAATGAAATCAAAGAGAAAAATGAAAATATTTTGAATAGAACAAAATCTATACAAAAATTTCGAAGGTGCTCAGAGAGCAATACCTGGTTGGGAAAATGTATTTAACCTTCTGTCTCAAGCCAATGACCTGATTCTACCTTAAAAAGAAAGTAGAAAAAGAAGAACAAATTAAAATCAAAGTAAGAAGAAGAAAGGGGAAAATATCAAAGAAATGCAACAGAAAAATCAAAAAGAAAAATCAAAGAAATACAACTGAAAACAATAGAGAAAAATCAATGAAACCAAGCTAGTTCTTTGAGAAGATCAAAAAATCAACAAATCTTCAGTTAGACTGACCAAGAGAAAAGAAAAAGACACAAATTCCTAATGTCTGGATTGAAAGAGGGAAGGTTAGTACAGACTTCACAGATATTAAAAGCCCAGCAAGGGAATATTATTTAAAAACTTGATGTCAGTAAATTTGACATCTTAGATGAAATGGTCGATTTCTTGAAAGATTCAGTTCACTTACTAACCTCACCCTTAGAAAAATAGGTAGCGTAAATAATCCCATACCTATTAGAGAAACTGAGTATGTGGTTACAATCTTCCCACAAAGAAAACTCTAATCTCCAGTGATTTCTTTGGTAAATTCCACAAAGCAAAAAAATGAACAAATTATATCAATTATCTAAAACCTCTCCCAGAAAAGTGAAATGATAGAATACTTTCTAGTTTATTCTGGGGCCAGCATTACTCCAATATCTAAACCAGATGGGAAGATTATAAGAAAACAAAACAATGCATTGTACAAACAAAGATGGAAACGTTCTAAGCAGAATATTAGCACAGCAGGTGCAATGTTTTCCAAGAATAATTCATCATCAGCAAGTGGGACTTAAATCTTTATATGTGTTAAAGAGTCATTTGACATTCAAATATTACCACATTCCCAAACTAAAGTTTGGCACCCTGTGATCATCTCAAGAGATATAGAGAAAGCATCTGATAAAACTGAATATATATTCCTGATAAAAACTGTCAATAAAAGTATGAATATAGGAGAACTTTCTAAACCTTACAAAAAGCATTGATGAAAAACTTACAGTTACATCATACTTAATGTAAAAGATGGATTTTCCCCCAGGATCAAGAACAACACAGACATTTTTAGTCTTGCCACTTTTATTCAATGTTGTGCAAAAAGGTTGAGCCTGTGCATTACAGTGAGAGAAAAAAAGAATGAAATTCATCTAGATTGGAAACTAAGTAAAAGTGTCTTTATTCAAAGACTACATGATTATCTACACAAGAAACATAACAGAGTCTACAAAAAAAAAAACTAACAGAACTAATAAATGAGTTGAGAAAGGCTGCTATATAAAAAATAAATTTTTAAAAATCAATTGTATTTCTTTATCTAAGAAATAATCACAAAATGTTAATGCCATTTGTCTTAGTATTAAAACATAAAAATATTATAAATTTGACAAAATGTGGTAATATCTGAACAATGAAACTTTCAAAACATTCATGAGAGAAATTAAGGATGGCCTAAACAGATGGAATAGCACATACTATTTTCAGTAGACTCTACGTTGCTAAAATGTCAACTCCACCCAATAAAGTACATGTGATACCATTGAAAATTCTAGCAGCTTTTTATTTATTTGTTTTTTTCAAACTTGATGAGCTGATGCTAATGTTCATCTGGAAATTCAAATGAGCTAGAAAAATCCAAACAACTGTGGAAACAGAAACAAAATGGGGGAACCACCACGACCTTATTTTAAGACACACTGTAAAGCTAAACTAAGTGGACTAGTGGCCTGGGGCAGACAAATAGAGTAATGGTACATAATAGAGAGTCTGGAATGAAGCTACATACACACAGAAAATTGATTTTTTACCCAAGTACAAAAGCAATTCAGTACAGAAAGGACAGTCTTTTTTTTTTTTTTTTTTTTTTTTTTTTGTAGAGGCAGAGTCTCACTTTATCGCCCTCGGTAGAGGGCCGTGGCGTCACACAGCTCACAGCAACCTCCAACTCCTGGGCTTAGGCGATTCTCTTACCTCAGCCTCCCGAGTAGCTGGGACTATAGGCGTCTGCCACAACACCCGGCTATTTTTTTGTTGCAGTTTGGCCGGGGCTGGGCTTGAACCCACCACCCTCGGTATATGGGGCCGGCACCCTACTCACTGAGCCACAGGCGCCGCCCAGGATAGTCTTTTCAAAAGATATCTCTGCAAGAATGCAACATCCACGTGTTCAAAAAAAAAAAAAAAAAAGAAAGAAAAAGAAAAGAACCTTGATTGCTACTTTGTATCCTATGCAAAACTCAAATCAAAATGGATCACAGACCTAAATGCAAAGCCTACAACCATAAAACTTTTAGAAGAAATCATAAGAGAGAATTTTTTCACCTTGAATTATGCAAATTTTCCTTAGATATGATATCAAAAGTGCATTCCAGAAAAATGCATAATAAATGAGAGTTCATCAAAATTAGAAATATCACTACTTCAAAAGTCATCATTAGAGAGAATAAAAAAGATAAGCCACTGACTAGTAGAAAGCACTTGCAAATCATGTATCTGATGTAGGACTCACTTCTAGAATATGCGATGGCTCACAATTAAGTTCAAACTCATCCTAGAAAAAGTGCTACATTATAAATATCACTACAGTCATCTCTGAAGTGCAACAATGCCATAACAACACTTTGCAATAATGCCAGCACCTAGTTCTCCCTGCAAAGCAATGTCGCAGCTCTCTTCCTGGAATGCTTATCATACATAGCTGTCTTGCACAGTACACAACAACAGTAATGAATAACACTCAGCCAAACACTGCTGCACGTCCACACAAACACAGCCATGACACACTGATCTTGCCAAGCTTATGAAATCTTACCAAGTTGTTTCTACAGCGTTGCCAACGTAGGTGCATAGTGATAAGTTCACGACCTTAACTGTTTGACTTTTTATGAAGGTAGCTCTGATGATCACTCCAGAAAAAGAGTTCTAAAATTGCTCTGAAGGGTGGACTAAAGGTGGTGGCATAGGTGCACAGTTTCTCAAAGGGAGTATTTCCAAGGTTACCATAGTGATATTCAGCAATGAGACACAGAGCTCTTTTTCTAGAATGAGTTGGGGATGTAATTTTCCAACCTCCTATAAAGACTTGAATGCTCAACAATAAGAAAACCAACAACCCAATATAAATGTTCAAAATATTTCAATAGACCCTTCCCCAAATACATATGACAAGTTCGTAAGAAGACACTCAACATCATTTACCATGAGAGAAATGCAAATTAAAGCACAACTAGAAAAAAAAAAAAAAAAACGAGCAGTATCGAAATGTTGGTAAGGAAGTAGAATAACTATAACCCTCAGAAAGCTGGTGCCAAAGTAAAACAGAACAACGGCTTTGGGAAACAGTTTCACAGTTTCTTAAATACACAAACTTAGACCTATCGGGTGATCCAGACATTCCCTGTCTAGGTAATTATCCAAGGGAAATACGTATACCTATGCAGAAGTGGAGGTTTGTAAATTTGTCATAGCCAAAATATGGGAAACAACCAAAATTTTTATCCAAAGGAGTCCTATACAACTGACACTTGTATGCACTACAATAGAGCACCACAAAAGTTGCCCTGAAGTTGCCATGCAGAGGGAAAATGGGAAATTGTAGATTAACGTACTTTTATTTACAAAATGTTCATCATAAAATTTTATAAAAAGTTGGTCAACATACATCAAAGCTGGTGGGTTTGAGCCCAGCCGGGCCTGCTAAACAACAATGACAACTGCAACCAAAAAATAGCCGGGCGTTGTGGCAGATACCTGTAGTCCCAGCTACTCAAGAGCCAAGGCAAAAGAATCGCTTAAGCCCAAGAGAGAGTTTGAAGTTGCTGTGAGCTGTGATGCCACAGCACTTTACTGAGAGTGACATATGAAGACTCTGTCTCAAAAAAAAAAAAAAAGTACGTACTGTAAGATTCCAATTTTGTAAAAATTGTATAAAACAGACAAATCTATCTTGGCACAAAAACGATCGGTAGTTGCCTTGGGATAGAATCAGGAAGCAAGGAGTTGGATGAAAGGATCACACAGGTCACATCTATAGCTGCAAGTATTTTTCTTTCTTTCTTTTTTTTCTTTTTCTTTTTTTTTTTTTTTTTTTGAGACAGGGCCTCAAGCTGTCGCTCTGGGTAGAGTTCTGTGACATCACAGCTCACAGCAACCTCCAACTCCTGGGCTTAAGCGATTCTCTTGCCTCAGCCTCCAGGTAGCAGGGACTACAGGTGCTGCCACAATACCCAGATATTTTTTGTTGCAGCCATCATTGTTATTTGGCAGGCACGGGCTGGATTCGAACCCACAAGCTCTGGTGCATGTGACTAGCACCTTAGCCGCTTGAGCTATAGGCGCAGAGCCGCACAACGTGATTTTTAAGTACTTCCTTTTTGAGTACTATATGGAGGCCTGCTGTCTCTTTCAACTAATGTGCTGAATCGGCTTTGTTTCTATATGGTCACGTTCTCAAGATTTTTTCCTACACTCTGCTGAGAAGTACATGTACTGTTGTGAGAAATATGATGAGACATATTTCTTGGAAACTCATTAATTTTCTGCTTATCTTATTTCAGTGGATAATGAGTCATTCACTGTCTTCCACTTTGGCAACTGCCTACAACTGTGTGAGCACAATTGTACCCGAAGCCAAACAAACAAACAAACAAAAAAACCCCAGCAGCATAAAGCTTCATCTAGCTTACTAGATTATTCTTACTCTGAATGAGTTAATGGACAGCACACTACTGGGAAAGGCTCCAGCCTCACAGATATTGGTGATGTTCAATTAAGACAAAAGAGGTCTAATGTGCAGAGGGTTGAAATACCAGTTTATCTGCTTTCTTTCCGGTTGGGATGTTGGTTGTTCCTTAAACCTCCAGGTTTTCCCTTTCACTTTTTTCCTTTGTTCCTTCCTGACAATTTCTGTTGCTACTTTACATTGCAAAATAAGAACCAGAATAACATATTTAAATATATATATATAGTAAAAACACAAACACTTTGATTTTCATGTTACACAAAGCAGTTTGAGATGTGTTATTTAGATATGGGTCACCACAAAACATCTACATTTTATTTCTATTTGTAACAGCTACACATTTTCACTGAATTCTTGCAAATTATGATGGAAGAAAAATATGTTTTACTTCTGTGTAAAGAAATCTTCATGTGCTGCTTTGGACATGTGGAGAAAACAGGGCAAGAGGAAAGCCTCTGGTTTCTGCTGAAAGGATAGTAATTCCTTAATGTAATTTATTACATTAATTTTCAATGTAATCCAGGATTTAGGCACTCAAAAATACTTATTAAATGCCTTTTATATGCTAAGCTTTAAGATATACGTTTCTTTTAGATACTTGTCCTATTTCATTTTTGAAAATTCTATTCTTTTGATTTTCTTTCTTAAGTTAGAGCACATAGTCAAACCATTTTCTTAAGTTAGAGCACCATAGTCAAACCAAAAAAAATTTCCACTTCCCCATAGACGATGCCTTTCTCTTAATTTTTTTAGAAGATGCATTTATAATATGAAAATTCAACTCATAATGTAATTATAAATCAAGACATCTCATTGTGCTTGCTTTTCAAAATGCACGGAGTGGACGCCTAGAGTTATAGCTTAGAGTGGGGACAGAGCGGATCAGGAGTTTAACGGAAACAGGGACAGCTCAGCCAGTAAGTGTCTTTAAAATGTTTATGAGGATTTCTCTTGAGCCCTTAATTGCTCAATTTTAAACTGCCTTCAGCATTTAGCTAGGGCATTTAGAGCTGGAAGTGGGCTTCGAAAAACCGTTTTGCTTCAGGCTCAGAAGTACCTAGGAAGAGGCGCAGCTGAGGAACGTGTGCTGAATCCATATTGGCATCTCTAGGATACTGTTTCTTACAGACACAGGCTCATTGTCTCTGTTCAATTTACCTTTGACTGATGGATATATTGGAGACGACTGCATCAAAGCCTTTGGATTAAAAACTTAAAGTTATCTATAGACAAAACATAGTGTTCATGAAATTTGCTTTCAACATCTTTTATTATGCAGCCGTCCTTGCACCTACCAACACCATCCCAGTATTCCAAGACTGCCTCTCATATACCAAGACTCCCAGGCAATCCCCTGCCTGCCAACATCTCCCAATGTCATCCTCCACCCTTTCCCTCCTATTCACTCATTTCATTTAATAAGTATTATCAAGAACCTACTAAATGCCAGGTATTGTGTTTATGGCTTAGTACATAAATATGAATAAAATATGGCCACCTGTCTGGGGGTAAGAGAAGACTTTAAAGACTAGGAGTTACAATATAATATATGTAGGACAATGACCTCGATATACAGAAAAATAAAATTAAAGTGCAAAAGAAGAGTTGCAAGAGTGACTTGAAGAGTCAGGAAAGGATTTCCAGAAAAGGCTACATCCGAATCTATTTGGAATAAGGGGTTTCTAAGGAAAAAGGGGGAAAGAATTCCAGACAGAGCATGTTACATAGACAGACACAGAGATTAAAGCATGGTGTGTGGGACGCTGGGAACTTACAACAGTGGAAATAGGAGGTGGTGAAACTCAGAACAAAGCTCCTGGCCTTACTCTCCTCCCTCCCTTGGTGTGCCACCATGGCTTCCCCTTAGTCAATCCCAATCATTTGTCCAAAGGTCATGGGACCACAGTTGACACAGGTGAGGCTCCCAGGGTCACAGTCAGGATGAGAGGTGCATACCGGAACTGGAGGTGAAAATGGGAGATAATGACAGAGTCCTCCAGCCTCTACTCTTGGTTTTCTTCCTCATGTCCTCTAAACAAAGAACTCACAGGGTCCTGGCAGCTATCCCCTCAGGTTGGCTTGTCACGTTAATAGTTGAGTTGCACTCACACTTGAAACTTAAAACATTAATGAATGTTTCTGTTCTTTTTTTGAAGACAGTAAGAAAAGAGGGATAAAAGAAAAAGTCAAATGACATATATTTAATTTTTCTAGTCTGTGTCTCTGTAGCTGGCCATGAGGCGAGCCTCCGTTGGTATCATGCCTGTTTGATCCCTCCTTCAATTCTCTGTTCTTTTTGTTGTCCACCAACATTCCAAATGAACAGTGTTTTTTTTGTTACTGATGGGATGAACCAATGTTTAATTCCCACATAATCTAAGATCTTTGTCATCCTGGTATTATTGGTTTTTAATTTTTTTCATGGACTTGCTTATTACTATTGAAGTATAAGAAACACCCTGGTGAACCCCTTCAACTCTTGTGATTCCTTTGCTTACATTGTGTAGAAGCAATACCATTTAAACACACGATTGAGCTCAACCATTAACAATAGAATAAACCATTTCTCTGCCTAATATTTAGCAGCCCTTTGCATCCAAAATAAGGGGGAAGTCTCTCTTCCAATTTAGTCAAACAAATACTGTATTCTATCATGAAGACTAAGACTTCTAAGTGCACATAGCATGAGATTATGGGATGGAAGCAAAAATCCTTTGCCTTAGTTTATTTTAGCTGCTATAATGAAATACCATAGACTGATGCCTCAAAAAAAAAAATTCTTTTTTATTTTCTCATAGCTGTGGAGCCTGGATGTCCAAGATCAATCAGAGTGCCAGCAAACCTGAGTTCTGATGGAGGCTCTCTTCCTGGATTTCTTTTTTTTTTTTTTTTTTGAGTCTCACTCAATTGCCCTGGGTAAAGTGGAGTGGCATCATCATAGCTCAGAGCAACCTCAAATTCCTGGTCTCCAGTGATCTTCTTGCCTCATCCTCCCAAGTAGCTGGACTATAGGGCCTATGGGCATTTGCCAAGACCCCCAGCTAATTCTTCTATTTTTAGAAGAGACTGATTCTCTCTCGTGCTTGGGCTGGTCTCCAACTCCTGACCTCGTGTAATCCTGCTATCTTGTTCTCCCGAAGTGCTAGGATAATAGGTGTGAGGGAGGAGCCTTCATTAATTAGTATGAAGCCTCTTTTATAAGGGTCTTAATCTCATTAGTGAAGGATGAGCCCTCATTTCCTTCATGTGGTCTAATCACTTTTTAAAGGCCCTACCTCTTAATACCATCACATTGGCAACACCTCAATCTTTGAGGGACACCAGCAAAAGCAACACCTCCTAATACCAACAGATTGGCGATTAGGTTTTAAACATAAGAACGTTCTTTCTTGACCATTGTCTTTCAGGGTCACCTTTAGGTAGGTAGTAAGATGTGACAAGAACACACCCCATGCAACTCTAAGCCAGCTGGTCATACAATGATACTTTTCATAATTGCTTGATACAGCATGAAATGCTATAGTTCACATCCACTTTTTGGATTCTTTGAGTTAATATCATTCATTATAATAGGAAATTCAAGTCATATAGTAACTTGGTGTCCCTGATACTCTCTATCAGGGCCTAATAGAAATATAAAGTCTGCTTTTCATATGAAGAATAATTGATGTCATAATAAAATCCCCCACTGGAGTTTGCCAGAGGTCTACTCGGTATTTTCATCTACTACAGATATTTTTTATGCTATTTGGTGTGCTGAGTATGAGCCATATAGTATGGCTGCTTGTTCTACAGCCGTGAGGTGGTATAGAAGCTTTATTTCTTTGTTTTCAGTTTTAAAATATTAAGCAACAAAAGATTTGAAGCTACATACCTAGGTGTGATACACATTACCTTCAACATCCAGAGTTTCATCAAGCATTTCGCTACTTTGTGGCTACAAATGACTCCATAATTCATCTCTTATGTTTCAGGGGTACTTTCAACATGGGTCAGAGCAATAAGTCCCCAGAACATCTCTGATTTGGCAGGCGATATTTGGAATTTATTTCATATCCTATATCATATGTCTATGTCAATTATGTTTTTTTCTATTTCTTGCCTGATATTCAGTTAGCATAGTATCAATTTAATAGCCAAATGTGACTGTTTTGTATAATAGTAAAAAAAGGTCAAGATCCTTCTGATTTATTATAATATAAAGCAGGAAATCAGCAAAAATACATCTTCAGATGAAGTAGTTAACTGTAGTGTTCCCCTTGCAATATAAAGGCAACAGGCTTCTGATTAAGTTTTGTAATTTAAAGGAATCAAGAAAGCTCCACCAAAATCTGTGTGTTATTTCCAGTGGCCATATTGATTTGTTTCAGTTAGAAAACAATAAATGAACAATAGCTATTTTTGCCATTACTCCTAAACTTGCAAGTATCTAGTCATGTTTCAAAATGCATCTACCTGGCTTTTGTGCTAGGCAAACTCAAACTTTTGTGAGTTAAATGGAAATTTACTAGGAACCATTATTCCTGTTTTTTTTTTTTTTTCAACTCTTTGATGGTAAAGCTAATCTCTGAAATCTCCCTAGAAATACAGTATTGCCTTTAGTATGTTAGTGGGTGGTAGCATATTCCAGTAGCTTCAGTTAGGCCATTTCCCATAAAGTGCACATTCTCCCAGTCGAGGAAATAATGGGTATTTCGTGATGTAGTAAAAGGACTTATCCTCACTGTTTATTTAGATACTAGGAAAATAACACCATTAATTTGACTTAGGCCAAGACTACATTTGTCTTCTGACCTCTACAAGCCCCAACACTCAGTGTGTCTGAAGTTCTCTAAGCATTAGCAACAGCCTAAACCAGTGTCTACAACCCCAAGGGCTGAATTTTTCTTTCTCCTGTCCACAGTCACTCTATTAAATTGTTGCTTGTTTCTCTAAGAGAAAATAGGGGGGAAAAAGAACATTTTCTTGTGGTTGTATTGAGAAATTTATTCAAAGAGACCTGGGTTTCCCTATTAAAAAAATAGCTTGACTTCTGTGAAATGGATTATATCTAGACCTTGAGTAAGAGACCATAAATGGCCTGTACCAACTTGAATTAAATTTTCTGCTCACCAGACCTAGAATTGTCCCACTTATATATTTCAAACAGCATCTATGTAGCCCTTTCCCCTATTTTATCCCTAGAGATTCTATGAATGATTTATGCTTGGGACAAAACTTGGATTGTGACTTCTCTCTAAAGGGCATTATGTAATTATGTCTCTTGTTGTGCTAACAGGTGAGCACCTCTCTACTCCAGATTCTCAGGATTCCACTACCCCCATGGAAATTAGAGTGCCCAATTCCAGGCAACACTCACTTCTAGCTTACAAAAGGATGGTCACCACAATGTCTATAAAAGCCTAGAGAAATATGTATCCCTCGGGTTTCCCTCAAGTTGCAGTAGGGAAGGGTTAGGATGCACAGAATGCATTCATCTCAACATTCTCCTCATCTTCAGACACCTTTCCTGTTCAGTATGTCCTGCAAATTCCAGCGTCTCAATTTCATTGACTACAGGTCTGTCTTCATTTCACCATCCAAGAATACTATTAATATTAACTTCTAGTGCTTAAACCAACACACATCCTGAATGCTCACTGACTGCATTTATTTCAGTAAATTAAACCCACACTAGTCTTTTATTTTCATGCTCCTCAACCTCACAATCTTAGAGTCCCTCTAGTTCATGCTCTCCAGACTCATTGACACAAATCGGCAAGATCCTAAAACTCTTTCAGCAGTTAGGCTATTTCCTTCCAGATTAGTGTTTGGATTTCTCCATTTGAACTGTGCTGACATCTTGCTCTATCTGCAAATCTGCAGAACATAAAGGGTGGAGAGAGTGAGTCCTGAACAAATTGGAATTTCACGAAGAGGCAACCATCTTAGTTTATCTATAAAAGAGCTACATTCATTAACCAAGTTTTAGGTGTTTATGAGAACTTAAATTCCTAAACTTTATCTGTTTCTGCTCTAATGTGCTTATCTCATGCCTCAGTCCCCTATTCTTTCCCAACTAGGACCTTTTCTTAGCATGAAGATCTGGCAGAATTACACATTTAATTAGTTCTGTAATTCTACTTTGTTAAAATTAGACTCTGGGCTTGAAGCTCTGTCTATAGGACAGAAGAAACTTCTCTAAAACTGCGTTTAAAATTTCTTTCATCTGAACACTACAGTTGGCATCCAAGATAATCAGCCTGTTGTTTTTTCTTAGTCTGTTGTTTAGGTCCTGAAAGGAGCTAGCTCATATTTCAAACTTAGTAACCTCTATTGTTATCATCGCCACCAAATGCCAGAGCGACTTGATGACAAAGCCTTGCATTCTGTCAGTCATCACTTTCTCATATTCCTTTGCCGGTGATCTTTTTTTTTTTTTTTTTAAGAAATGAGATGCCAACAGTTGTCCATTATCATCCTCACCCTGGCAATAAGCTTATACACATTCTTCTAAAATATGGACACCACCGAATCCCAGAATCTTAATTTTAAGGTTTCTTTCTTGGGACTTACTCCTGGTGTCAGTTATTCTTTGTTCAGAAAGTAGATGGCACACCCTAATGGGGTAACTAAGAAAAGTCTCGTGTGAGCACCATTTTTGGTTTAGTGAACTAACAAGGAGGCACTCCAGAGCTACTAGATAGTGGTAAGGTGTTACCATTTTTAGGCTTCAAGTTACAAGAGAAAGGGATGATTCCTATATTTTGGAGAGAGCTGTAGCTGTAGGAAAGGATTACCCACTGGAAACATGATCTCTGCCAATCCGCAGCTTGGCAGAGGTAGTTGGTGGACTACAAGTTCTGACCCCTCCACACTTCCCTGATCCTCTGCTGTCGTCTTCTGTTGGCTATAGCCAAATGTATTGTAAGAACATTGTCCATAACCTGTTCCACTGTTCTTGATGGGTAGTAATTCTAACTTTTTCTATCTTCATATTCCACACATTCTCCCCTTTTTCCTCCTGCAGCTGATGCCTTCTGATTTCACTAAGAAAACTAAAGCAGGGCGGCGCCTCTGGCTCAAGGAGTAGGGTGCCGGTCCCATATGCCGGAGGTGGCGGGTTCAAACCTAGCCCCGGCCAAAAAAAAAGAAAACTAAAGCTTTTAGAAGGGAATATGTATGGACTCCCAGCACCACACTGACACACTTTGCAACATGGTGTTTTTATATTATACGCCTGTAATTCCATTACTCATAGAATAATTTCTATGTTCCTCTATAATCCAGAACTCCTGTACGAGGTACCTTTTACCCCCAAGCATATCTCCAGCTATTCTCTCCAATTTCTTCTACATCCTAAACATTTCTTGTTTATTTTATTATTGTCATTGATTAGCATACTGTTATTTTTCCCATCATAAAAGTTCTTTATTCATCTTCTTCTCCCCTGCTAAGTACTATTACATGTCTTTTCTTATTTTATAGGAAAACTCTACATAATTTTAACATTATTTCCAGAAACTCTACCATCATTATCTTTTAATCCCACTTAAATCCAGTTTTCACTCCGAAGCTATTACTGTTAATGTCACTAATGACCCATCTTATTAAATACGTTTAAATCCAGTTACTTAGTCCTATCAGCAGCAGTTGACGTAATGACTACATACTCCTTAAATATTTTAACATGGACACCAAGAGACTGCATGTATTGGTTTTCTAAATGTGTCTGTGGTCATTCTTCTCAGCATTCTTTGTTACTTTCTCCTGTTTTTCCCAACTTCTTAATATAGAATTTGTCTAAGCTTAGTATTTTATCCACTGATCTTTTATCCACTCCCCTAGTGATCTTATATAGTCTAGTAGATTTGAGGGGCATACATGTATCAGGGACTTCCAAAATAATATCAATTCAGATGTGTTTTTTAAATTTCAACTTACATGTCTGACTGCGTTCATGACACATCTACTTTGATGTTTCATCTATTGAAAATCTTTTCCAATAGTCCACTTCACTAATAGTCTTCTGAGTTGATGCCATTACAGATGTTTAGATTAAAAAGAGGAAAAAAGTACAGTCATCCCTGACTTCTCTCTTTTGTCTCACATCTGTAACCCAAATACAATTGGCTCTCCTTTCAGAATATTTCCAGCATCCAATTCTTTCATCGGTTATTGTAACCATCTAGTCTTGTTTACCATCATCTCTTGGTTTACTGCAGACTTCTTATTTATATCCTTCATTTCTTGAAGTCTTTTCTCAAAAGATACAACCAAGTGGTGTTCTATAAAAACCACCTAAGGACCCACTTTCACTGAGAGTAAATCCGGAGTCTTTCCAATTGCCTAAGGCCCCACACCAATGATCCTTGTGGCCACTTGACTTCATCTTGTTCTACTCCACCCCCCACTCACCTCTGCAGCTGAACTCCTTTCTTGTAATTCCCAGAATATACTAAGCAAACCCCCGCCTTAGGGTATTTGCTTTAGTTTTCTCTTCTTTCCACAATATTCTTTCTCTGGATACTGTTTTTATTTACTCCCTCACCTCATTCAAATCCTGGCTCAGATTTCTTTTTCGAAGAGATTTATTTTAGCCACTCTATTTAAATTAATTAAATCCTTTCCTCTGTCCTAACATTCTGGACCCTCCTCACTCTGTTCTTTTTATTTTAATTCCATAGCCCTTACCACCATCCATAATATCTTATAATGCATTTATCTATATTAATTTAATATGTGTGAATTTACCAATGATGCTTATTGCTTATCATCAGTCTCCCTTTCCTGCAATGCAAGTTTAATGAGGACTGAGATATTTGTCTGACTTGTTCACTGATGTATCCTAAGCATCTGGCACATAGTAGGTACTCTAAATATTAAGCAAATGAGCAAGAAACTACTGTATAATATCCAGAGCCCAAGAGTTTAAATACCAGTATCAATAGCAGTAGATATCAGAATTAGACATAGGCTCTTTCCTTCCTCCCCCATCCAATAATAGATATTATTTGCCTGGGTGAGTGTACCTGCTTAAAATAAGCACCTATCATGGCTAAGAACAGTCCTGTAAATTCATAACCCTCTTAAGACTCTAATTTTGACTTGCAAAGATGTAGAAACAACCCAAGTATCCATCAATACATGAGTGAATTATTATAACATGGTATATGTATACCACGGACTATTATTCAGTTATAAAAATGGTGAACTAATACCTCTTGTATTAATGTGGATGGAAGTACAGACCATGCTTCTAAGTGAAGTATCACAAGAATATAAAAAGAAGCTCCACGGGTGGTGCCTGTGGCTCAGTGAGTGGAGTGCTGGCCCCATATACTGAGGGTGGTGAGTTCAAACCCAACCCTGTCCAAACTGCAACAATAAAAACAATTAAAAAAAAAAGAAAGAAAAAGAAGCTCCACATGTACTCACTATTAAATTGGAACTAAACAATCAACACTGATGAGCACATATGGAAATAACACTTCTTGGAAATCAAGCAGGTGGGAGCAAGGAGTAGGGGACAGGTAAATTCATACTCAACAGATACAGTGCACACTATCTGAGTGGTGGGACATCTATAACTTTGACTCAAACTATACAAAAGAAATTTGCATAACCCAAAAGTTTATACTCTGTAATATTCTGAAATAAAAAAATAAAAATGACAGTTCAACAAAAATATCTTGTGATTCAGACATCAGCCTTAATTTCTATTTTATCCAGCCATATAATTCTAGAAAGAGAAAAAGGAAACCAAAGGGACAAAATAGGGGGCAGCAATACTGGTAGAAGATAACTATAAAGTGGCCTGGAAGGCTCAAACTTCAGATAAATATCTCATTTTTACGGTTAGATTTTTTTGAGCAAAAAAATTAACATGAGAGTTGAGTGCCTCAGGATTCTCTTTAAGATCATTCCAAAAGATCAGCACTGAATAGCAAATTCCAAAGGAGAAGATCCAAATACTAATATTAAAAAAAAAAAAAATGTTGTTTTCCTAAAGTGATTAGTGCAATGTTGTCCTGGGAAATCTGGAACACACATTAATATTTTTCTTTTTGATCGTTTCCTTTGCCAAACTCTTTAACAACTTCTTCCATCTCTTAATATGAAGTTTAACTTTATTAACTTTATTAAATATGTCATACAAAACATGATAATTTTGCCTTTGCCTACTTTCCCCACCTTACCCATCTTGTTTTCTTTCTTCCCCCGTGCCCTCTTGCATCAGCCATAATGACTTTCTCAATGACAAATAGTCCCTCACCTGCTTTGGGGTCTTCTGGTGCTGTTACTTATACTGAGCCTGCCCTGGCCACCACCGCTCATCTCCCTACTCTCTTACCTCTTTCCTATCTTAACTCGAAAGTCCCTTTCTTGGGAAAATCTTTTGTTATTTTATTTTATTATCTTTGGAGACAAGAATTTCATTCTGTCACCCTAGAGTGCCGTGGCATCAGCCTGGCTCACAGCAACCTCAAACTCTTGGGTTCAAGTGATCCTCCTGCCTCAGCCTCCCAAGTAGCTAGGACTATAGGCACCCATCACAACATCCAGCTAATTTTTTTCTATTTTTAGTAGAGACAGAGTCACACTCTTGCTCAGGCTGGTCTCCAACTCCTAAGCTCAAAGGATCCTCCCAAGTCTGCATCCTGGATTGCCAGGATTACTGGTATAAGCCACCCCACTCAGCCTAGGAACAGGTTTTATAAACCATAGATTAAGTAAGGCTCAGCTGTTATGTCCCTCTAACATACCTTCCCTCTTTCTTGTATAATATTTTATATATTTTCAAGATACATGTTTGTGTGATTACTCTGTTTAGTTTTTCATCCCCCAAAAGACTAGAATGTAGGTTTTATGACTACAAGTACCATGCTTATTTTTCTCATCACTATATTCCATGGACCTAGCAAGTACTAGGTCCACAATATATATTAGAAGAATGAATAAAAGTTTTCAAATAGATAACTCACTGGGTTACATATGCCATTTTCTGACTGTGTCAGGCATCATGTTATGATAACCATTATAACTCTATTTTTCCACTGACATTACACTATATGACAATTACATGCATATATATTTTATATGTGTGTACATATCTAAACTAAGAACAACATTTTGAAAGGAAGCATATCTAACTCCCTCCCTGTGTAATTGGCAGAGCCTGTCATATTGCTTGGCCTCCAGTACACCAAGAGAATGTAATTATTAAGTAAAAGTTGTTCATTTGTTTCAATACTTCCCTGTTGTGCCAGCAAATATTTCTTAGTGAAAACCTGGCTTTAGAAAATATTTTTGGCTCAGTTATATTTGAGGGTTTTACACTTCAGAAGGCTAGAGTCAAAATTCAAATTCTGCAAAAGAAATTTTACCAATAAATGAAATAGTTGCCATCATATCAATGGGAAGATTAGCATGAAACTGTATATCCCAATGTCATCCATATCATTTAGTCTTGAAGAAAGATTTTATTTGGGCCAAGATGTTTTGATCACTTAAAATCTAATGTAGCTTTTTATGTGAGATCTTCCCTACCACCTCCTGCTTTCTTAGCTGATGTTTCTAATACACAGTTTGCAACACTGGCCAGAGAAAAAGGCCTGTATTTTTAGGTCTCACCCTAAATTAGCGCTTGGTTATCACTTGTGCTTTTTGTTGCTTGCTACATTTAGTGATGTGCTACAGCCTGCTTGTATTGACTGGAGAGACCCAGCTTTTTAAATTTTCAGGAATTTTGTGAGCAAATGGTTAAACTATTAATAGCATAAAATTGGTTGTTGGAGGAGAATATTTACACTATGGGGAGTGGCTAATGCTGCAGATTAGGGGGTTTGTCTCCCTAATTGAAGTATTTGTACACACTATTGTATGCATTATTTATGATGATACTTGATACATCTAATAATGTCTGCGCTATAGAGTATTCTTCATGTGAATAGTAGCCTGGTATGTTTTCTTTTTGTATTCCCATAGATTATCACAGTATTTCGGACATACATTTCAATGAATATGTTTGAATTAATGAATATATATATATAATATATATTATTGAATTATACCATAGTGTAATCCAATATTTTGTTGTTGTGCTGCAACAACCCAAATATTGTATTTCTAAATTAAACACACAACCTTTGAAAAGATAAAGAAAAATCTCAAATACATGCCTTAAAGTTTCAATAACAACTGAGAATGAAGTGAAATTATAAATAAAATTAGGGGATTTAGAGAAAAATCTCACTTTACAACAGATTATTTGAAGTATGACAACCCTATACAGGGCATGGGACTTCCTGACTGTAATTTTTAGCAATGTCACGGATGCCAACCCCAAAGAGTTTTAGACATGAGGAAGCCATAGAATTAGTCTTTTCTGTTATTTTCTTTTACACAACCTAACATCACAGTACCAAGAAAGCATTGATGACTATCCAGAACTCACGTATTTGAATTGTTTTTTCTGCTTTCTTGTTTTTTTTTTAAAATATCTTTGTTCTCTAGACAGGCAATATAAAGACTAGGGAATGAAACCATCATAATTCCTTCATCTATGTTTTCCTGAACTGCTTTTCCTACCTTCTTTCAAACTTTGACCTGATGGATCCACTGAATATTTAAGTATATCCTGATTGAGTGAAAACATGAAGCAAATGGAAATTACAGAAAATATATATTCAATCATCACACCCTATTATTGTGGCCTTCCCCCCACCCCCACCAGGATTGGGAATGAGACAAGAGTACATATTATCATCACTTCTACTGCACATTTTACTCCTTCTATAACTAACCAGTAGAATATATGAATGGGGAGGAACGGAGCTAGGGAGAGAGACAGCGTAGGGTTATAAAAAAAAAAAAGAAAGAAAGGAATGAAACATTATCTGAAGACAACATGATTCTTTTCATTGAAAATTCAACAGAATCAAAAGACACATTTTTAGAATTAATGACTTTAGCAGAGAGGCTGTGTTTAGAGCAAAAACTTAAATAAATTGTATTTATATCATCAGTGCAGGTAAAAGTGAAATTAAAAGTATATGGATCACAAGAGCAGCAAAATCAAACATGTAAATAAATCTAACAGAAGATGTGCAATAACTATAGAATAAAAAGTGGAAAGGAGTATGAGAGAAGATAAATGAGATTAAGACAAGAACGCCCAGGATTTATGAAGTGAAATGTTAAAGATCTTGATTCTACCTAATTTATAGATTTAGTGACGTTCCGATCAAAATAACCACATAGATGTTTGTGTGTGTGCATGTATATGTGTTTGTAAATGGACAAAAAGATTCTAACATTCGTATGGAAATGCAAAGTGAGAAAAATAGCTACGGCAATCCTGAAGAAAACAAACACGGCTGAAAAACTTACTTTATGCAGCAACGTCTATTAAATTGTTCTGACAATTTGGACAATGTAATATTGATGCAACAATCAACTGGTTCGTCATTGGAATAGAATATGGAGTCAAGAAATAAAGCAACACACAGAAGTGTTTATCTGATTTATGACAAAAGTGACATGGCTACATCGAGGAATAAATGATGTTTTCAACTGAGGGTGCTGGATCTATTATTTGGGAAAAAATATATATGGATTCCTCCCTCATACCTTACAAAAATCAATTAAAGATTGATAGCAGATCAAAATGGGAAAGAAAAATCAATAAAGCTTTTAGGGAGATAAATAGAAGAAACTATTATAAAGTGCATAGGAGAGATTTCTCAAATGGCACACAAGTATTCATTAGAAAAAATATAAATTAGATGATTTAAAATTATGAACTTCACATTTATCGGAAGTCATTTTCCTTTTTGAAGTCAGCTTTACCACTATGGAAAAAAGTTCAGAGATGAGACTAGATATTCATCAAATATAACTAAGGACACATTTCTAGACTACATCACTTTCTTCCATAAGTCAAAAAGGAAAGCGCAGTTTATCCAGTATAGATGGGCATAAGATTTGGACAAACATTTTAGAAATGAGGATATGCAGATTACCAATGAACATACACGAAGATGTCCACCTTAATTATATATCAAGAAAATATAAATTAAAATAATGTAAAATCATAAAATACACACAAGAATGGTTCAAGTAAAATTGACAGAAAGTGTAATATGTTAACCAGGTCATGATTTTCTTGAGACTCCTATAAAGTACTAATGGGAATAAAAATTGGTAAAACCAATTTATAAGTCTCTTAGACTCTACTAAAACTAAACAAATGTATACATTTTATATACATATTGCTGATTATCTAGCAATGCTACTCTTTGGTATAAGAATATATCCAATGTGCCAATGTGCAGTTGTATGCCAAAGATATGTATCAGAATGTTCCTAGCAGAATTAATCATAATCTCCAGCAAGTGGCAATTACTCAAATGCTTATCACCGAATGAAGTGTAACGTCTTGTGCATTCACACAATGGAATACCATCCCACAGCCAGGAGAATGGATGATTTTCAATGACATAGAGAAACATAGATAAATCCAACAAACTTAATGTTGAGAAAGAAATCAGAAAGAAAAGAAGACAAAAGAAGATTACATAAATACAGAGGACAAAGGCAAACAAATTGATGTTGTCAAAAAGTTGGAGTAGGGGTAATCCTCACAGGGGTAGTAACTGGAAGAAAAAAGAATCAGGCTTCTGCAATATTGGTTAACCTGGGCAATTTGTCCTTTTTTTTTTTTTTATGTATCTCAGAGCTAAATACCCTAGTCCAGTATTTAGCTGTAAAACTTCATTAAGTTGTATAATCATGCCATGCGATGCCTTCTATAATACATGTTTACTAAACTTCAATTAAAAGATTTTTTTTAAGATTGTGGAAGGATATGTTATATTTTTCATCACAATGTTCAAAATTTATTATGCATCATATCTCCCTTTTATACTATTATAGATATTTTTCCTTTTGAGTAATGAGGTCCTGTTTTTAAAAAAATTCCAATCCAAACTGTACCCCCATTATACACATCTCATATAACGTGAAAGAGGGAGCACAGCTATTTAATGTCTGATATTTCCATTTCTAGAATAAAATACAGAAGATTCACATTTGAAAATATGTGTGTGTGTATATATATATATATATTTTTTTTTTTTTTTTTCGAGACAGAGTCTCCCTTTGCCACTCTCAGTAGAGTGCCCTGACATCACAGATCACAGCAACCTAAAACTCTTGGGCTTAAGTGATTCTCTTGCCTCAGCCTCCCAAGTAGCTGGGACTACAGGCACCTGCCACAATGCCCAGCTATTTTTTGTTGCAGTTGTCATTGTTGGTTAGCTGGTGTGGGCCTGGTTTGAACTTGCCAACTTCGGTGTATGTGGCTGGCACTATAACCACCGTGCTACGGGCGCTGAGTCCAGATTTAAATAGTCTTTATTAGAACCACCATAGCAAGAAAAAAGACCCAACATGTGTGCCCCAAATTAATCCTGTCTCCAGTTTTTTTGGCATAATCAGAACATATAACCTTTTATGTTTAGGATAAAAATATACTAATTTTGTCTAACTTTGCAGCCTTTAAAAATCTTCTAAGTATGTAAAGCAAAGGTTCATCTTGGAAAATATTTTCTCTGATGAAAATATTTCTCTAGTGGAAATTTTATATTGAATTTCTCATAACAACCACATAGATCTTCTTTTGAAATACAAAATTGGGAAAAATCATAGTATTCAAACCCAGAGGCCATTTGAACCTATCAGTACAGATGATCCCCAACTTATGATGGTTCAACTTAATGATTTTTCAGCTTTAGTATGCTATGAAAAAAATCATAAGGAACTTCACATTTTGAGCTTCTCCCATGCTAGCAACATGCAGTGCATGAGATAGTCAATCTTTTGTTACAAAATAGGCTTTGCTTACAAATCTCACCCGGCTATGGCCTAATGTAAGCATTGCAAGAATGTTTAAGGGATGGGAGACTAAGTTATGAGCCCTGGGTTTAGTGTATTAAGTTCATTAGATACTTACAATATTTTCAATTTGTGATGGAGTTTTTAAGATGTAACCCTACCATATTTGAGGAACATCTGCCTATGCTTCATTATGAATATTGAGATTAGAATTTTAATAGTGATTTGTATTTAAAATTCTAAGCAGCTCTTGTCCCCATAAACAACACATGTTCAAAGCTTCCTATATGGAAACCCTACTTTTTTACATTTGTGAGAAATTATTCCAGGAAATAATCTAAACATACCCCCATAAGAGAAAAACTCAAATTAATTTAAGGTGGGGGGCAGGAGAATGAGAGAGCGGGAAGAGAGGAGGAGGGAGGCGGATGGAGGTTATGGTGTATGGCACACCTCTTGGGGATGGAAAACAATTATAAGAGGGACTTTACCTAACAAATGCAATCAGCATAAACTAATTCTTTGTACACTTGATAAACCCTAAACAATAAAATAAATTCCAAAGGGAAACAAAATAAATTACTGTTCTTGTGTGTAAACTAGGAGCTTGGTTATATCAGATGGGGAATGATTGGGTTTCCTCTCTTTTACAACAAAAGCACATCATTATTTACTCAGTTAATAAGTCCATCAGATATTTTCTTTATTTTTACACTAAATTTTAAACACATAGTCCTGTCCATGCATGCGCAGAAGCACACACTAAATAAAATAGCACAATCCTTTTAATTGGCTTGCTGCATTTGTGTTAACTTACTCACATTAAGAAAATTTGCTCTTTGGAAGATACTGTTAAAAGAATTAAAAGTGACAGACTGGGATAATTTATGTTCAAAGCATATATAATAAGAAGCACTTATCCAGAATATGTTTAAAAATTCCAAAATTCAATAAGAAACTATCAGCAAAAAGATGAATAAACAAGCAAATAAACATCTGAACATGCCCACAAAGGAAGAGCAATGATCAGCACGTAAACAAAATAACTAAGAAAATGCCACGAAAGCTATGTTAATAGTGTGATGAAAATGTGTCAAACAGTCTATGAACCAAGTGTATGGTGCCCCATGATCATACTAATGTACACAGCTATGATTTAATAAAAAAAAAAAAGATGCTCATCATTAGACATCAGGAAATGAACGTTAAAATTGCAATGACATACCACAATAGTCTGCCTTGATAATCCCAAGAGCAGGCAAGGGGGTAGAACATTTCAGATTCTCATGCTTTGTTTATATGAAATGAAAAAGTACAGCCACTTTGGAAACAGTTTGACAGTTTGTTATAAAATTAAATGTGCAGGGGCGGCGCCTGTGGCTCAGTGAGTAGGGTGCTGGCCCCATATACCGAGGGTGGCGGGTTCAAACCCGGCCCCGGCTGAAGTGCAACCAAAAAATAGCTGGGCATTGTGGCGGGCACCTGTAGTCCCAGCTACTTGGGAGGCTGAGGCAAGAGAATCGCTTAAGCCCAGGAGTTGGAGGTTGCTGTGAGCTGTGTGATGCCACAGCACTCTACCGAGGGCCATAAAGTGAGACTCTGTCTCTACAAAAAAAAAAAAAAAAAAAATTAAATGTGCATCTCCATAAAACTCAACAATCCTACTCCTGTGTTTATCCTATTAAAAGGAAAACCCGTATTCCCACAGAACCTTTTATGTGAATATTTACAACATCTTATTCATAATTATCCAACCTGAAAACAAGCCAAATGTTCCTCAGTTGAGGAAAGGATGAACAAACAATAGTATGTCCATAGAATGGGATTCTACTCAGTGGTAAGATCCCAGCGACATGGACGATTCTGAAGTGTGGAAGGTGACATTACAAAAGTCGGACTCCAAATGCTTCATACAAAATAATTCCATTTATAATACTATCTGGAAAAGGATAAACTCCAGGGACAGATAATAGATCTGGGTTGCCAGGGGCTGAGGATGAGAGTAGGTTAACTACAAAGTGATTCAGGGAAAAAGATGTGATAAAAAATCCTGTATCTTTATCTTGGTGATGGTGACACAACCATACACATTTGTCGAAACTTCTACAATTGTACATCAAAGAGGTTATCTTCCTGGGTCTCAATTACACTTTAATATTTTAAAATGGGGAAGAAAGCTCTTTGTTCCACAAGGCATTTTCTCATATACTCTCATTTAAATTATTCTCCTTCAAAAAATAGCTCAATTAAGAGTAAAACAATATGGTGATTTAAAATTAAATCTAGAGTATTCTTCATTTATTTCTATGCACAATGAGGCAATTAATTTCTAAGTAAAAAGCTTTTTGAAGAAATAAAAGATGTTAAATGAAGTTAGTATGAATAAAAATATGGGAATGCTGTTAAGGAGTAAAACCTTCAAAAATACATTATGTAACTAGAATATTTTACACATATAAATACGCTCCTCATGACATATTTGCATTCATGTAACTGCTTTGCGGGAATGATAGCAAAGCCATTATTCTTAACTTGTTAAAAATACAACCACCTTTTCAGTGACACTATGACAAGTAAAAGTATATTAAAATCCCACAACTATAGCCTTTGGAAAAATTGCACTGAACATACTGATATTTTGCATAACTATGTGCATTTATCTGAGTACAATTCAGATCTGATGTATCATCACAGATAATACAGAAACATGAAGGGGAAAAGTCTCCCAAGTTTTAGAAATAAAATGTCCTATTTTGATTACAGAACAAATTGTAGATTATAATCATAGGTATTGGAAGATTCGGGGGAAAAATGATAAAAATGTTTAACCATAAGCTGCAACCAAGAATTCTTAAGCTATGAATATTTCTAGACTTCTCAAAGAGGTATATAAAAATGGAGACTTTAAATATAAACTCTCATTATTAAAAACCACTGGGAACCACTGAAAGAAAATACACATTTTACTAAACATCCCTTTAGGAACTAACATATTTACATTAAGATTATATCCATCTACATTTTGGGTTATCTACTCAATCCCTCAGCACACTGTTGGCTGTGTATTGTAGCCATCTTTGCTTATCAGCTATTCAAAACACTTCAGTTGTCACAAATTCACTAGACAATTGGTCTTTCTGCCTTAATTGGTGTGAAATACATGTCATTTAAAAATCAAAGGACAATGGATTAAATTTTATAATGACAAGAAAACACAGTTCTCACAGGTTGAGTTGATGGCGTTTTGACTAGACAAATGAGCTGTTAACATCCTTTAAATAATCCATGAGCTGCTAATGGTTTCAGGGACATCTGTTGATGGTAGAGTTGATCAATTTTAGGTGCGATTTTACTATTAGGAAAGTCAACCATCAAATCATTTGGAAATTATTTAGAGGCTAATGTTTGCACATCCGCCATTTTTGTAGAACACAACTCCTGATATTTTTGCTGTCAGTTACCTTTACTAGAAGAACATATATAATATGAAGCACTTATACAGAATGTTTAAAAATTCCAAAATTCAATAAGAAACTATCAGCAAAAGATGAATAAACAAGCAAATAAATATTTGAACATGTCCACAGAGGAAGGGCAAATCAGCACATAAAAAGATGCTCATCATTAGACATCAGGTAAGTCAGAGAAGAAAGCTTGTAATCGTTGATTCTATTAAAATTAAAACATCAAATTTGCAAAAATTAGCACCTATAAAAATTAATTTTGGGTGGCGCCCGTGGCTCAAAGGGGTAGGGCGCCAGCCCCATATGCCCAAACCTGCCAAAAATTGCAAAAAAAAAAAAAAAATTAATTAATTTTTTATTTTATAAATTTAAAGACTACAGACACACAAAAATGTTTAACAATATAAAGCTTCTACATAAAGAGGAAAATACAGCATTCATCTTTCTAAACTCAAACCTGTGGGTGAAAATAAGGCATGTCTTGTTTTTTTCCTAAATGATATTAGTTTTAACTCTGACACTCTAGTCCACAGTGTGAGAGAAAACACAGCCTTAGCCATTTTTAAGGTGTCCATCCCACTTGAGCTATCTCCAATACTATACATTGGGGAAAACCCTCTCTTCATCTCTCCTCAATTCTCCATGTTGCCCACATTTCATGAATACTGTTATCCTAGTTGACAACATTCCTTTCAGATCCGACAGCAATGTGTTCATTGTGCCGCACTATTGAGGCTCTTCTCCCTGAAGTCTTGCAGTCTTCCTGACATGTTGCTGGGAGGTAAGATGCTGGACTCAAGGCAGATCTGGCTTTGACCCTTCATTCTGCTGCTTTTAATGGTGAGACCTGGGCCAAGTGGCTTAATTGTTCTGAGTCTCAATTTCTGCAGCCTAATACATAGGCAAAAAAATTACCTAAGCTCAGTAGCACTGAGTAAAATAATGCACACAAATGACTTACTATGCTGTCAAGTGCATTATAATTAATTTCAGCTATTTGGTAGCTAAATATACATTTATTGACAAACTTCAGTGAGGCTGCTCTAAGCAGTCTAACAACTATACTTTGATTTTAGGCTTCAGTGACTTTCCTTATCTGGACTGCATTGTCCAGTTTAAATTAGAATCCTGCTATAGGGAGAATCTCCCACCCTTAATACATATCTGATTTCTGCAGTATCTCATCAAATCCAAAATCCTGCATCCCCAATATCTGATCACCCATCAGCCTTCAGCATGGTTTCCTTACTCTTTACTCCTTTTGGTAATTTGTCGTCCACTCCCACACTGAAATCTGCTCCTTGTTTATAAATCCCCATGTTCCCTTGCTGTATTGTTGTATTTGAAATTGACCTGGTTCTATACTGAAGTCTGTTTTCCTCTATTGCAATAATTTATGAATAATTTTTTTTTTATCACTTTACTATCCAGCTCTGGTTTTTCTTAAAACTATCAGTATTACTTCTCAGAAGATGCTGAAATAGGTCATGGTAAAACTAAATAAATATAGAACACAAAGCATGCCACACAACTTTACTTTGTAACGAGTGATTTAATTAATCTCAACTCTTTATGCAGCACCTGTAAGGTAAAAGTAATGAGGAATTGTAATAGAATAAATGGAGTAAGAGACAATGCCCCCTTTCTCCAATCTTTTACAAATATAACCAAAGAAACAATGCTACATTCGCTGAAAATTTGTTGTATGTATTTTTAATTTGGTATGAAGTGTTAATGGGAAATTCTTATAGGAATGCCAAGCATAAAGTTAAAAATAGTAATAGAATGTCAGATTAGAGCTCTGACATAGAAGCAATAATTGAAGTGTCTAGAGAAAAAAAAGCAAAGCTTTCCTCATTGTTTTTGAAACTGCGAGCTTGGTGAACATTCACAAAGAAAATTTCAGAAGGACAAATTGAATTGGTACGTAGATTATGAGTGGTCACAAATCTAGGAGGGCAAAAGAGAAAATAAAAGAGATGAGAATATATTTTTATCAAGTATCAATGCCTCATAGAGGTCATGTATGATAAATATAAAAAGGCAAAATAACTTCGGATTTGGGGTTGAGTTGCTTAGAGAACAGAGATTTCTTTTCTCTCAATGTTGTTAGCTCTGGGCTGATAAACAGATTACATTTTCACAGAAACATTGATTGAGTCCGTACCTATGACAGGCTAGTAATAATAGAGAAATAGTAATGAGGTGATAGTAATAGCTTAACTGCTCCACGAGGCCCTCAGAGACAAGGTTGTGTGGGATAAGCGGAAAGTAGAGGTTCGAGGGCCTCATTCTCTTTCAGAAACTCAATCTCTTAACCTACATTCAATAAATATGCTTCCAAGAAACTATCCCATTAGAAATACAAGCAAGTCTTATCACCACTGAAAGAAGCGAGTTGGACTTGACAGAACTTTATGTGTGACTGTACCCACCACAGGCAGAAGCAGCACCAGCTACAAGGATGTAATTCAGCTTTCGAGGTGCTGCTTAGCTTGAGGCTATACCAAAGCACCCACTCAGTTCCCCCCAAAGAGCTCTATATACAGAAAGCAAGACAGTGCTTTTAAGTTTTTCCTAAACTCAGGGATACTCGATAGGGTCTTTGAAGAAGCTATTATGGAAATTAAAATGCCCTTTTAAAAATCCGTTAAACCCCTTCTAGAGCTAATTTCCATCCCCTATGCCATCTTGCTTCTCTATACAAAAAGAAAAAAAAAAAAAGAGGAGAAAAAAAAAAAGCTTATGGATAATGTTCATTGCACTGGGAATATCCAAAGCAATGAATGGCTTTTAGAGTTGATTAAATGCTAAAGTGAAGCTTTTTGATAACCATGAGAGCTGACTATTGTAAGTGTACTCCAGTGTCATGAATATTACCGCTAATACATGATAAGATTTTTAAAGGACATAATAAAGTGTAATAAAGAATAGATCACTGTCTTTCCTTTTGAGGTTTGGAAAGAGCTATCCTCTTTTGCTTTGGTCTTTACAATGACGGGAAAAGGGAAGTCCTTTTAAAGTGAGTGACTTGGTCAGGGAGGTTATATAATGAGATTAATAGCTTAAAGGAATGGACTGTGCAATAGTCCGTGATGAGATTAAAGATAGTTTAATATCAAAAAGGGCTTTGTGGCTTGTTATGAAGACTACAATTTAACATTTGTGGGCTGAGATTGACGGAAATGTCTGTTGATTAATAGGAATGGATGCCTCTTTCCTTCATGGTTCTGCACATGAAGGAATGGTGAGAACAGCACTTTATAGTTCTGACACTGGACTTAAGTAAAAATGCAGTAACTAGGGAGAGGTGAAATTTCACTAGGGCGAAATAAACTATTACACTCTGAGACATGTTCAAAGCATGTTTCAGATATTGGGTTCTTTACAACCTCAAATGTTTTATCAAAAATTAATTCTATATTTAAAGAAATACACATTGAATATTTGGCTCAGAATAGTCATGAGTTTTTTTAAAAATTCAGGGATTAAAATATTATATGATCTGAAATAAATTATGTATATATTAAATTTTGCTGATATGGATGATATAGTTTATGTCATTTATATTAGTAATATTGATAATCATTAACCAAGTTTACTGAATACTGTCCAAAGAGTGTATTAGAATTTTCCTGAACCTATTTATTAAAATCTTGCAACAATGAGTAATATTTAATAATAGAAGGGCCATGAATAAAGACCCAAACCCATATCTCTCAAATTTCAATGTCCAGAACTCGTATAATATATATATGGGCACATACATGTTATATATTTTTAAACATATATATGATATATAAGGTGGCCATAAAGTTCGTGTACACTTTTAAATCACACTATTTAAAACTGTACACAATCTTTATGGCCACCCTATACATACACAGATATGTGCTATATATATGTGCACTATAAATATACCTTATATACTATATATGTTCTATGTAAATAGTATCTATATACACTGCATAATATTTATGCTGTATAATATATATGTTCTATTTTATATATGTGTGTGTATATATATTTATTTTCCAAGGACTGATAATTTAACGGAGAAGAAAGCACTATGTCAGAGTCTGCCGTAGCATTTGTTAAGTTTTTACCTGTCCAGGATCTGTTGCCCATCTTTATTAACTCTTTCCTAGTGGCAGCTACATGTTCTTTTAGTTACATTGGTGAAGGTGACCAGAAGAGCCACATACCCCTCTTCTGTACCCCAGAGGAGTGCAGCCAAGGCGTTCTCGCCTCCAGAATTTTTGAAGTTGAACTCGCCCAAATAGAACAAGCAAGTACCCTTTGAAGTAGTCATTAAGGCACAGCAGCAGCCACAGCAGTTGTGGGAGAGGCCCAATTAACTTCAGGGTATTTGCTGCGCTCCCTGCTGTCTGAGTCATCTTCCCATCAGATCCCCTTTGATTCCTGCTCAACCTCCAAAACTTATCTCCCAGGTGGCTGTCAATTCTATCAGAGTCCCTAATATTCTTTCATGAAATTTCCTTTTGAAAAGAAGGAAAGGTGAACTAACCAAAAAAAGATTTCAATCCAAAGTAAATACAAACACATGGTTACTTCACCCTAGGTAAAGCTCTTTTTAATATTTTTATGTTTTATTTCTTAATATATTGATAAAAATGGAGAGCAAGACTTGTTTTTTACAATAAAAAGAATATTAAAAATAACAATCTACATATATCAAAGGCCCATTTAAATGTCACAATCTCATAAGAATCCTAAGAAGCCAATAATAACTTTATCCTCTTTATTGAAGGAGAAAAATTAGATGAGAAATTTACTGTTGGACTGAAATTTAACAGACAGGATCTGTCACCAAGAACTGGAGATTTAAGGGAACTGGATGTCTTTATAGACAAGGGATGAGCAAAAAGATTTTGTAGACTAGGCAAGGTACAGAAAATTCATAAAATATTTAAAGAAACACATTTCTAGAGCACAAGATATGTAAAAGAATTGGCTAGGTTTGGGGAGTTAAGTGGATGAGAAAACTTAATGATAACCTAAAGAAGTTCTAATATTACACTGCAGGCATATAGGTCTGACTGCACTCTTTTCACAGATCACTGAGGAATGCATTGTACTAGAAATTATTTAGAAAACAGTGACAATAACCGAAAAAGTCAACAAGTAACTGCAGCTTCTCACCAATCAGCAAGTTCCTCCACATCTTCAATTTGAGTTCTAATTTCTCTTTCCAGAAGCTCATGTATTTTTTTATTTGGGGGGATTCATTGAGGGTACCAAGAACCAGGTTTCAGTGACTGCATTTATTCCTATGTGAATGTAGCTGCCTGGGTATGTTAGACGTAACCTGGACAAAGGAGGTCTCCTACATATCACACTGTGTGCCCACCAAGCCTTCTCTCATCCCCAGTGCTCCCTCTCAATAACAATCATCTATCTGGTTCCTTAAAACAACACTTTACCTTTCTCTTTTCCCACATCAGCAAGCAGAAACCTCTGTTGACATGGCCATCTGAGACATATCCAGATCCTTCCACACCCCCACCCCAACTTTTTCCACCCACATGACCTGTTTGCCCGAATGGCTGCCACAGCCTCTACACAAAACTAATCTACTTCTCATATTCTTGCCCTAACTGACCCATTCCCACACAACAGCAAGAGAGAGCTTTCTGAGCTCAGGTGAAACAGGTCATGGTTGATGGTTCTGTTTAACCCCTCCAGTAAATTTTATACTGCATTTTGAATGAAATACCACCGTGAGCTTCAGAAAGACCTTTCTGATCCGGCCTTGGAATACTTTAGCAGGGCCGTCTCACCCCACCTCTTCCTTTTCACTCTGCTCTGGCCACATAAGAACCAAGTTTCTAGATTAGTTCCTCTTAGGGCTTTTCCTGTAATGTTTTTATTCCTCTCTAGCAGAGCACGTGCCCCATAGTGTATCAACGTAATTCAATGTCTCCATAGCATATGTCCTTTTCTGATATTTTGGCTGTTTATTTCTTTTCTCTCTCAATCATCTTTCAGGATATGAGCTTCATTACAACAATCTCCTGGTTTACCTTGTCCATCCTTGCATCCCAGCTCCTAGTACATTTCCTGTCACATGGCTGGTGTTCTGTGAATACTGATCAAGTCAATGGATAAACAAAGGAAGAAATACACCCTGATATTTAAGTACAGGCAACACTCAAGTAAGATGTTAAACAGTTTTGAGTAACAAAGTTCAGGAAAACCTTCTACACTTATTGTCACATGCTTAGGGCCCCTGATTAACATTTTATTACCCATTAATACTTAACGATTTTTGCTCAAAGCATATAACTGTTGCCTAATATCAAAACGTTTTTTCTGATGCAGATAAACTTTATAGAGAGGGGGGTGTGAGTAAATTATACATTTAGCAGAGGAAAAATATTATTCCCCATCAACAAATTAGAATGTTTTGCACACAGAGAAAAATGATTTTCTGATAGTAGCACCCTACTTTGAGGTAGAAGAGGTGGGGAGTTGATGAAACAAGTTAAAAAACGTGGGCCAGAAAGTGTTTGGTTATAGTTTTTCCCTACAGATAATTTAGCAGGCTGGATGCTGGGAGTGAGAAGGAAAGAGTTAAGAAAGTTTTGTTTTCTGACCCCTGGCCCTGAAGACATTTCCAGGGTGTCAAACAGCGGCCAGAACACTGGGCTAACACAGTGTAAATTTATGCACTTCTGCAGTTGATATGGGACACCCTGATGCTGTTCTGTGTGGACACGAAGACTTTCTTCAGCTTTTATCTTTTTCTCCTTTCTCATTTGCTCTCAGTATTTGCATATTCTCATTTTATTATCTTGATTCTTTTTACTTTTTTTAACCTCTTAGCATTTTTTTATTTTTGTAAATAACACTTGATTACCTTAACTGTTTTACCACATGGCAAAACTTCTTAGCCTGTTTTTTCTTTTCCAAGTAACTTCCAATTATCTTTTCCCCCTTTATTTTAGCTTTGCATAAATCATTTACCTAGTTTTTTCCCCTAAAACTTACCAGTGTGAGTTTTATCTTGTGTATTTACTTTTATTTCTCAGTCCTTTTCCCATCTCTCAGTCTTCATAACTATTTTGTCTCTTATTACAATGTGTATTCTGCTCATTCTCTTAAATATTTTCTATTTAAAATGTATTCTGTCCAATATTCTTAGCTTGTGCCTATGTATCTTAATTTGTTTTCCTTTAACTACTGTTAAATATATTTGAATACGAGCAGAAGTTACACATACACTATTCAATTAGGAAGACTATCCACTCTGGGCAAGATCTATCAGTCATTTTTCACTTTTCATTTAACCTTTAAAAGGCCTTCCCAGCTCTGTGAAACTAAACTTTCATTTACCAAACTGAACATGTGGTTCTAAATCATAAAAGTGGATGATAACGAGCCAGAATTTGGCAAAGTAAGTCCCTTGCCAGCATTAACATCAATGTCTTGAAATAATGTATCTACATTCTAAACATGTTCTTTTTTTCTCAGACTAAGGTATCAGACAGAGAAATTGACTTAACAATGTGATATCCTAGGCCTTAACCGGGAACCCTCTACCAGAATGTGGGGGTGTAGGCCTTGTGCTCTTCTTTATTTAACAAACTGCTCTGGATGATTTTTAAGCCCACTCAGCTTTGGTAACCAGCGGCCTGTTATTCAGCCCCTTTATGTAAAACTGTCAAAGTAAAATGATCATTGCTACCCTAAAATAACCTTTGGATATGGAGAAAATTCTTGAAAAAAAATAAAAATGTTTGGTAAGTAACTCTCCAGATTGAATTGTATTATTACACAATGAATCAATTATTTTAAGATTCCAACATTTGTAGCTGAAAAAAAAAAAAAGGCAAGAAAGAGGGTCTTTGGCTGTTGGCCTGGAACCAGCTTTATACCAAGCAGAATTCAAGGGCAATATTACCTAACTGGGTTCACTTCACTTCCAGAAAGCATCACGTCCTTGGTAATCCTGCCATAGATTTACAGTGATGCATATTATCAATATTATCTTAGAGAAGTTAATCTTATATATCACAGAGTTGTACCAGTTCATGCATTGACTCCTGCTGTAAACTGTAGGCTGCTCCAGGGCAAAGTTTCTATCTTTGTTTTCAACCTGGTACTATTAACAGTGCCTAGCATTGAGTACATGTGCAAGAAAAAAATTTTAATGAATAAATAATTGCTTAAAGAGAAATGTGTTTCTCCATATCTTGACTTAGCTCTTCAATACAGTGAAGATAATATCCACTGGTTTTTGTTCTTTCATCAAATGTAAAACCTGTTTCAATATTTAGCCTCACATTGATAGCCTTGTGGTATTTATGTAACCGTGAAGTAGCTGGAATAATTCATTCTGGAGAATCAATAACAGAATCAGAAACAGCTATGTAGAAAGTCTACTTAAAGACAATGTGCATGGAAAAGGGGTCTCCTAGTGGTTAATTCCTGTGATCATTTAAATCTGTGCTCCACAAATATTTAGACTCCTCTGTAGATAGAGGATATTTCCCCACCCCATAATATTGGGCCTTTAACCAAGGACATTTCAGTAGACTCGACACAAGTAGAAGCCTTAAATACATGCATGTGGTCTTGTTCGCTACTTGTGTTCTGATACCTTCCCTTGAAATAATACGCCTGAGGTAGCTGCTGTGCCTTTCACCCTGGTCCCAGAACAAGCAACATGGAAGAAACCTGGACCAAACAACAGCCTGAAGCAGAGCAGTTCAGCCAAGCCCCATCCTCCCTGTAGCCTGCAGACTGTGGCACTGGGCATACGTTCTTCTTTCAAGAACTGAGCTTTAACTGGCTGGCAACCTGTAGAAGACTGAAACTGGACCCACACATCTCACCATTAACCAAGATAGACTCTCACTGGATTAAAGATTTAAACCTAAGACATGAAACTATAAAAATACTAGAAGAGAGTGTAGGGAAAACCCTTGAAGAAATTGGGTTGGGTGAGTTTTTTATGAGAAGGACCCCCCGGGCAATTGAAACTGCTTCAAAAATACACTATTGGGACTTGATCAAACTAAAAAGCTTCTGCACAGCCAAGAACACAGTAAGTAAAGCAAGCAAACAGCCCTCAGAATGGGAGAAGGTATCTGCAGGTTATGTCTCCGACAAAGGTTTAATAACCAGAATCCACAGAGAACTCAAATGCATTAGCAAGAAAAGAACAAGGTATCCCATCACAGGCTGGGCAAGGGACTTGAAGAGGCCCTCAGACATATGAAAAAATGCTTTTCATCTTTAATCATCAGAGAAATGTAAATCAAAACTACTTTGAGATATCATCTAACTCCAGTGAGACTAGCCTATATCACAAAATCCCAAGAGCCGAGATGTTGGTGTGGATGTGGAGAAAAGGGAACACTTTTGCACTGCTGGTGGGAATGCAAATTAATACATTCCTTTTGGAAAGAGATATGGAGAACACTTAGAGATCTAAAAATAGATCTGCCATTCAATCCTGTAATCCCCATACTGGGCATATACCCAGAAGACCAAAAATCACACCATAACAAAGATATTTGTATCAGAATATTTATTGCAGCCCTATTCATAATTGCTAAGTCATGGAAAAAGCCCAAGTGCCCATCGATCCATGAATGGATTAATAAATTGTGGTATATGTACACCATGGAATATTATGCAGTCTTAAAGAAAGATGGAGACTTTACCTCTTTCATGTTTACGTGGATGGAGCTGGAACATATTCTTCTTAGTAAAGTGTCTCAAGAATGGAAGAAAAAGTACCCAATGTACTCACCCTTATTATGAAACTAATGTAGGACCTTCACATGAAAGCTATAACCCAGTTACAACCTAAGAATAGGGAGAAAAGGGAAAGGGAGGGGAAGGAGGGGGAAGGAGGGGGATTAATGGGATTACACCTGCGGTGCATCTTACAAGGGTATATGTGAATCCTAGTAAATGTGGTATGTAAAGGTCCTAGCAAAATAACTAAGAAAATGCTACAAAAGCTATGTTAACTAATGTGATGAAAATGTGTCAAATGATCTATGAACCAAGTGTATGGTGCCCCACCATCATACTAATGTACACAGCTATGGTTTAATAAAAATAAATAAATAAAAAAAATAAAAAGAACTGAGCTTTGGGAAGTTTGCTCTGCAGCGTGTTGTAGCACTAGGTTTTGAAGAAGCTCTTCTAGAGTAAGTTCACTAAATGCCAAAAGGAACATTTTCATGAATTTATTTAGAGTCACGACACCATGTTAACAAAAATAATAATAATGTGTTTTCTCACTAAAGTAGTATTTTCAACCTTAAGTAATAATCTAGCCTTTGTCTATGACTTTCACCTCTTTCATCTATTCATAACCCTTTTGTGGTCTAATAGAATTATTAAATGGGTAGTGGGAGTAGAAAAGAGGCTGAGATTAGTCCAATGAAAGCTACTTAAATTTTAGATTTTCTTTGTATGTTTATTCAGATTCCTATCCATGCTCAACAATGTTCATTTATTTTCTGCTTGAGGCCGCCTACAAAGAAATTCCCATTATTGATATTAATATGGCACTTTTTTCATTTTTTTATTATTATTAGGGATTCATTGAGGAGTCACATGGTACTTTTAGAAAGTACCTTATGTTTAGCAGTTGTTTGTATCCCCTGTTGGATTGTATCCTATATGTACTGTGGGTAAATTTTATTTATCTAACAATATCGTCAACTTTTGGTGTCACCTTCCAATTGCCTTACGTCTTTCCGCAGTTCCTGAAACAATTCTAAATACCACAGTAAACATTTCATGAACAGAATGACCATATACCAGTGTTCCTGGGCTATTTCCATATATTCTTTCAGTTCCAGAATACTCTTAATAGCCCTATTCATTTTTAAAGTATTCCAGTTTAGAGAATGAATTAGTTAACCTATTACTAAATAACTGTTAAATCACAACAGAAAAAAAACACTCCTTAGAAGCAGTTATTTGTATTCTTTCTATCATCCAGAAGAATTAAATTTGTAGACATAAGCCAACAAATGTTAATGTAAACGTATCATCTTACTATGAATTTTTATTTTTTGTCTAATAATTGGAGAACAGTAGAGACTAAACATCTATTTGCCTGCTGCCTTTTAAAGGACAGTGTCTGAGCTGATGTTCATGTCTGTTTTTTCTCATAATGTGATCTGCTAATGTTCTAAATCTTTGTTTGTATATAGGAACTCAAAGCCTATTTCAAGTCTATTTATACCAGCGGTTCTCAACCTGTGGGCTGTGACCCATAGGAACTGTATTAAAGGGTTGCGACATTAGGAAGGTTGAGAACCACTGATTGATACCTTATTTATATTTCAAAGACATTAGCCCAAAGTGAGTGAGTTCAGTACAGTATACAAAATAAGATGCTTGTGATTAAGCATTTATCAATGCTTTTGGAGTCAAACAATGAAAAGAGCTATAAGCAGAGATGTATTAAAAGCAGAAGGAAAGCATTGTAACAACATGTAAATTTTTCTATTTCCCTTTCCCTGTAGTTTATATTACATATGATTTGAGACTGAGTTTCAATGGACTGTGGGGTATAGTGAGCACAGACTTTGGAATGATGAAGATCTGATTTTAAAAACTATGACATCTGTTTACTAACTAGGCAACCTTAAAAGTCTCTGGCAATGTCAGCTTTTTTATTTGTAAAATGGAGATGCCACTTCACTAGACTGTTGGAGGAAAAATAGGAACCACAGTGCTTGACACAGATGATTGTTCAAAATTTGTTTTATCAACATTAACATTTTTCTCAGTGATTAATCCTCATTCCTAATGTTCAAGAATGATTAGACATTTGTAGGTTTATTTTAGGAGTTTCTCTGTGACTGCTTTTACTCCAGAGTTCCCATCTCCTAAGGGCTGTTACTCTGGTGATGAGGCATCAATAATTTGGGGGTTTTCTTTTCATTTTATTTCTATATTCATTACATGGGTCATTATGAAAGTTTTGAGATACTCAAAAATCAAGAAGTATAAAATCCCTGCAGATGGAAACATGAAGCCCTCCTGGCAACACTGATAAGCTGAGCAAGGTGAAACTTGCACAGGTGAATCAGAAAGGACGCTGGTGACTATGTTTCTTGGCAGTGAAATAATGGATCATAACAGAGTCTATCTCAAAACTTCCAGCGGGAGAAGAGTGGGTACACTCTAGTCTGAGTTGCTTAATGGTTTCAGATGTCTGTGTGGATAAATGGTCAGCTCAGTAAGGAAAGGGCTGAGAGTCCTTTGTTAGGCCAGACCCTAACATCACATCCTGCCTGCATCACATCAGACCCTGCCTGCATGTGCTGGTTCTTCCTACCGCAAATGGAGGGGAACTCTATCTATGGATCAGGAGAGTCTACGACAGACCATGGTAATGAAACCTGGGAGAACCCCAGCAGGACTGCTCCATGCATGGCAGACAGAAACACACATACTGATCTAACTCCTTGACCACAAGTCAGGACACTTCACTGTGTTGGGACACTTCAATTGCAGGTACCTCACAAGCTAATTCTCCCAATTCAAGGTAAACACAAAACACAAAGGTCTGAAAGAAAACAGGCATGCCTTCATTTTTCCTTCCTTACTCCAAAAGAAGGTGTGCTATATAAACTATCATGCTGTCATAATATTTCAGCGCAGTTTGTTCTTCCTATGATCTGTAAAGGGCTTTTGTTTAAAGCCATTGCAGGAATGCTCCAACATGGAATGAAAAAGAAGTGAGAGACCCACGCGTTGTACCAGCCCACAGGTGAATTTTTATCTTTGTAAAAATTCCTTTTGATGTGAAGTAATTGGAATCTAAATATATCCACCTGGGGTTTACAAAAATATCCAGCTAGCTTAATATGTAACATCATCTTTCCCTACCTTTGGGTTGTTTACTCTGGATTTGTAGCAATGGTGAGACTTATGAAAATCCAACATTAATTGAACTGTGCTGAAAATGTGTGGTTTAAAAATATCTAGCAATGTACTAGAACTAGAAAATGATTGTGAACCACCACCCCAAAAAATTGACAGAGGACACCTTTCATAGTAAAATATATAAAGGAAAAGGAAAAAAACCAATTCTCAAACTTTACGTCCAATGCTCTTCCAGGTCCAATGAAGGATACTTTGGGTAACTTTTTTTCTTAGACAAAGCTGAGGTTGATGAACAGATCTAAATATTTTTTAAAGAGGCACAGGTTAGTCTCATATAGTTATTGAATACTTAAATTTCTTCATAAATCTTAAGGACATCAGTTGTCAGGATGTGCATGCTAGTCTGTGGGTTTTCAGCTTCTGTTCCCTTAAATAGCTTAGAAAGGAAGATATGAACTATGAGAATTGTTACAGCAACAAAAATGTCTCTCTGTGTTTTCTTTTGAGGAGAAAGGTAATTTGTTAAGAAATTTCCTTGACAGGATGATGGAACATACCTCTTTTGGTTTTTTCCCACCGCATAGAGCCATGAGAATCAAATGAAAGCTAGGCTTACTGTAACACATTGACTGACAATTAGATTTGAAAACCCCAGGAAATAGGATCTCATAATGGTGCCTAATGGGATTCTGAAATAAAGTCTACTGTGCTCAGGTATCATCAGGTAGTAAAATTAAAAGAAAAGCACAAAAACTCAATTATTGCTGGAATCAACTCATTAAGTTGGTTGCTATCACAACTAGAAGATTCTTTTTTTTTTTTTTTAATTGTTGGGGATTCATTGAGGGTACAATAAGCCAGATTACACTGATTGCAATTGTTAGGTAAAGTCCCTCTTGCAATCATGTCTTGCCCCCATAAAGTGTGACACACACCAAGGCCCCACCCCCCTCCCTTCGTCCCTACAACTACAAGATTCTTTAACTCCATGGCCATATTGCATATTGTTGGTTTCTTGTACCAGTAGAGATTAGTGCCTTATAAAATTAATAAGTGTGTATCAAATTCTTTACACGTGAAAATCTCTTGAGTCTTATTTTATATATATAGCTTTCTCACAAAGCAGGATAATTTTATGAAGATATCAACACAACAGAATTTTGATGCGGTTGTAAATATTTTGAATGAGTTGACTTAATTGCACTGATATTAGAATCTCATATTTTTAAAATATTTCCATTATGTCCCATTTTATGAATCAGACCAAGTTGCATTTAATGAGATCATACTCAGATATTGATATAATATAATAGTACTGAATGCAACCATTGCAAGTAAAACTTGGATATTCGATAATAAAAATAACATAAATGCAAATAATGAAAATCATGGCTTGTTTCACCAATAAATCCAATGCAATGACAGTGAAAAGTATTAATGTTTGATTTTGCTGTTTGATTAAAATTTTTCCCATAGCAATTTTTTCAGAATTTTCCCACAATCCATTGTTAACCATGACCCAAAATTAATTAGAGGAATAAAAAATGTATTATTTGGAATATGAATCAGTCACTAGAGATACAAAAGTTAGGAGCTCATTATTCTAAAGTCATTTTCAAATTCTTTTGTAAGTCAATGTAACTTTATTAATTGCAATATCCTAATAATTTGTACATATTTTCTTTTGAAGTTAAAATGCAAAAAAAAAGCTGATTTTTTTCTGCAAAGAATACAAAGAGAGAAGGCAAGACTGACCACTGAAAACAGAAAAGGGCATGTGCCTTGAGACTCCCCAGGTAATTTCACCCCTTGTATCTGTGCTGGATGGGTTCCTCAGTAGTAGCTGAATTTCCCTTAGTTACAGAGAGCTACACAAACTCCTTCAAAGATGCCCTCATTCTCTCTCAGACAAGCAAGTGGATGTGAATAGAGAAGATAAAGAAAAACTCAGTGGATTTAGGAGAATCAAGTTGCACCCATGATACATGCCCTAACTTTAAAATATAGATCATTTAAGCCTCTTTAATTTTAAGTGATTATTAATTCTTTATTCAAGAGACCAAAAAATTAATGAGCTTTTCCTGGATTCTGGGGAGCAGAGAATTCAAAGAGATATGTTTTTCCAGATGTGAGAATAGAAAAAGCAAAAAGAATTAATAGAGACAGTTGGTTTTAATATAGAAAGTCAGAGATGCTTAGCAGAGAAAGAGATTGGCAAAATGTAGCATAACATTAAGAACATTAGAATTTATGTAAGGAAAGCTTTTGTCATTTTCAAAATACGAGGTGCTTATAAGGTATCAAATAAAAATTTGAAAAAATATTGGGCATGTTAAATGTTAGAATAGCAAAGCTTTTTCTTTTTCCCAGCATAATAAAGTCATAACAAAATCAACAACAAGGAAAAAAAAAAAAAGGGTTAGCACTAAAATTAAATTCTGGTGTTTGGTTTTGAGAATGACCACATTGATAATAAACAAAACTACTTTGTGAGGATTAATTTATTGAAGGGAGGCTTGAGAGTGGGGAAAAAGGGAGCAAAAAAGTTAACCAAAGGGCTGGAATGCAGATATCATAGTTCTTAATTTCGGGGTGGAAGATTTAGATCCTGAACCAGGAGAGCGTGATGGTCACCGTGTAGGTCTTTGCAGTCAGATGGACCCGCCTTTGAGACCTGCACTTGCTACTAGTCTAAGTGGTCTTTCTAAAGCTCTTTTTCTTTACTTACAAATGAAGTTAATAGTACTTGCTTCATATAGTTTTTTTGACAATGGAATTATTACATTTAAAGTGCTTACCACAGTGCCTGGCGCACAGTTTATGTCAAAGTGTAGGTGTTATTAATAGGTTGCAGACACACATAAAGTGGAAGAATGCAAGGGTCCTGCTTGAAATTGTGGAGTTTTTGTGATCTTCAGATGTCCAGCTGAAAGATTGAGTAAAGATTAAAACCACCCAGACGCACTCACAAAGCTGCCACACTCTGTGGCAGAGTTGTGTGCCTGAACTAAGGCACTTTTCCATTCTCCAAGTTGCTGGGCTGCATCTGCCTAGGCAGGACATATTCTTCCAGTTCACATAGGAAGTTCCATATTGTCTCAGTTTCAATCACCACTTATCCTTCTCAGTTGCGGGGTTGACCACAGCAATGTTTCTTAGACCTGTAGACAGTTTTGCATCTTAAGTCAGAAAAGTTGCCCCATTTCTGATTAAAGAATTACCATGGGTTTCCTGGTACTGCTCTAGAGTCACACAGCTGAGACTTTAGTTTTCTCTTAACTCATTTATTTTTCCAGTTCTCAATTTAACATTTGCCTATTCACCTTGCTCTTTTATAGCAACAAGTGATCATAATTATTTTCTCATATCTCACTCTTCATAGCTAAAATGAAATCTTGTTAACATAAAACCAATAGGAACAGAGTAATCAGGAAATAATGAGATAGTTTAAAGGAGTTCTGAACTTAAAACACAACAAACCGTTAGATTTCAAAACCAATGATGGTCTGTTATTTTTGTTAAGAGTAGAAAGTGGTATCCTATTTTACTCTCCCAGCAAATTGCAAAGTTAACTTGCCACACTTCCATAAATGCTGATCAAAGTCCTAAGTCAGAGACAAAAGACATTTTGTTATTCATAGCACAAGCAATAACCAGGTTAACAGCACTTTTAAGTTGTTTCCTGAGTACTAGTTCACAGGGGGATACTAAAGAGGGATAGTTGTTTACTTTCCCAAGGAGTAGATTTTGTTCCAGGAGAAGCATACTAAGCATAGAGAAATCAAACCTTTTATAAAACAGACAGAAAGAATGTCTGACTTCCCTCCTTTTATAGGAAAATACAATCTCATTCATCTAAGGCTTTACACAAACTTTCCTTAAAAGATAGTTCAGGGCAAAGGGTAATCAGTACCTCTACTTACAAGAGGTCCAGAAACAAAAGATACCAGGGAGAATTATCTCACATTGACATAGAAGACATTAGATTACTTTTCCATGAGAAATATTACTATTATTCATTACAATTAAATTTGTATAAATTTGAGTAGTTAAAATGTGATTTTAATAAAGGATTAACGATCTTTCTGAAAATAAATTTAGAGGTTCATATATCTTTGCAAAGAAAAGAATTATTCAAGATCATTCTTCTTGAAACAAGAAGTAAATAGCCTGACATTCTAAGCAAGCTCAACCTTCTCAACCTTCTCATATCATCTGTCCCCTTTACATAAAAAAAAAAAAAAATAGCAGTAAAGCATCACAAGAATGGAGAAGCATGAATCCTATGTACTCAATTTTGATATGAGGACAATTAATAACAATTAAGGTCACAGTGGGGGTGGGGGAAGGGGAGAGCAGAGAGAGAAAGAAAAGAGGGAGGGGTGGGGAAAGGAAGAGCAGAGAGAGGGAAGGAGGGAGAGGGGTGGGGCCTTGGTGTGAGCCACACCTTTTGGGGGCAAGATAGGATTCCAAGAGGGACTTTGCCTAACAAATGCAATCAGTGTAACCTGGTTTATTGTACCCTCAATGAATCCCCAACAACAACAACAAAAAATTGCATGTAAATTTGGCCACAAGTATATCATGGGCTGATTACTCTTTGGTTATTTTTCTTTAAAGGAATCACCTTTCAAACAATTTAAATATAGCTAGAGAGATTGCTTTTAATAACTAATGGTGAAAAGATTATGTTTTTGAAATGAAGAGAAAAACAAAAATAATTTTTGAGTTAATTTCCACAGTGAACAGATAACCAAAAATAAATAAATTAGATAATTAAAGCTAAAGAATTAATTAAGTTAAATGATGTTTACAGATATATAGAGTGAAAAGTAAATTATAAAAACAGATCCTCTAGTAATAGGAGGAACAAAATTAATGATGCTGTAATATACTTGAGATATTGAATTCTTTCCTCCTATCTGGCTTCAACAGAAAAAAAATGAGCGAATGAAAGAAATGTAACTATTTAAGAGAGAATGAAAAAATGCACTAAAAAGGGCCATCGCCCTTTTCCTTACTCAGCAGGTATGGGGAAATTTGAAAATAATTTATGAATAAGCAGATGTATATACTGTATGTTTATAGTATTATATAATACTATATAATTATACTATTAATACATACTATATAATACTATGGTACTATATAACTATATTATTATATACAATAATACTTGAATCCATGAACACTGAGGAATATCAAGCATACTTAATGAACTACCATATTTTAAATGAGCATGAAGAAGTTAATAGGCATCAGTATTATCGAGGATAAGCCCAGGCAGAAAAGAACCTTCAAAGGGGAGGGAATAAGCAGCAGCCCCAGTAGAGCTCTCCTCTGTTGTGTAACTGACCAAAAGGAAAGAATTCTTTGATGACAAAGAAGTAGCCTGGAGAAAAAGTGACCACTTAACTTAGAACTTTAAATAAGATAAAATCCAAAATAAATAATCTTTAATTAAAAAATATTAAATCAATACTGGAACATGTAGAATGTAATTTAAATTGTACTTAGATTTTTTTAATGTATAAAATAATTAAGCATGACCTCACAACTAATGATTTTAAAAAGGTAAAAGGATAGGAGCCTCTTAAAAATTGATCTTGGTGGAAGACTAACTAGCAGCCTCCCCACAGGATCAAACTTACCTGGGTAAAAAGGAAAGTACTTGGTGAACACATTAAAGGACAGGCTGGATGACCAAAGACTAATTTTAAAAACTGTCATGAGTGACCCCAAATAGTAATGATGGTATAAGAAAATTAAATCCACAAAGAGCCAAGTTTTTGATACAGAAAGAAAGCAACCAAAACCTTTCTCATTTAGCTCAACAAAATTGACTAAGCATTGAAGTTGACCAAGTGAAGTGCTGGGCACTGACGTACAATGCCTGTGAAGGGCCGATTATTAAACGTCAGATAATTTGCAAGATGGATTAAAGAGTTGCAAGTTTCATATCTGCCATAGAGGGAGCATGTACCACGTGGTAATGAGCAAGTGATACAAAGCAGAGGCATTTTCACTTCCTTACAGCCGCCATTGCAGCTGAGAGAGGACTCATTACAAGACAGGACTTTCTACTGTGGGCAGATTCTACAATCTTAAAAAACAGCCAATTTAGGGATAAATTTATCACATCCTTTTGTTTTTGTCTGCTTTATTTAGAAACAATTTTTAAATTTAAAAAATTCACTATATTTTGTTAAACAGTGAATTATAGTCTAAGATGTTAAAGCCTCAACTAACTAGAATTTCAAAATGTCTTTTTTTCTTGATTAGATAAACAGCGCAATCTCATTGTACTCAATATGAAACACATAAAAGTAAAAAATATAAGAACATCTATAATTTTATAGCCAATTGATGAATATGGTTAATATTTTAATGTATTATATTCACCTTGGAAAATAGGTATATTTGTGTGTTTGTACATATATACACACAGAGGCATATATACACATTGTTTTGTAACGTGTTTTTTACAAATAGTACACTTCAGAGTACTATATTGTTTTTTATAAATAGTACACTTCAGAGTATTATATTGAAATTTTAACCATTCCTCCACTGTTATTTAGAATATTTCTTATAAATAAATCTCCAATGAAAATCTTTGAACATTATCTCATTCCTGCTAATTGTCAGAAGATAGATTTCCAGAAGACACTAAGAGCGAATATTATTGTTAAGACTGTCCCATATACTACACCAGATGTTTACATCCTTCAACAGCTCATGTGCCTGCACCTGCCCAGTACGGATTTTCATTTTTAGAAAATGGAGTCAAAATGTTTATAAAGGTTTCCTGAGACTGAGGCCAGGAATACCCTACACCAAAGATTGCTCGGGGAAGTGAGACATCACATAGCCAAGACCCAGGCTGTCTGATGTCCATAAGAAGAGGATAGTGTAAGTTTGAAATTTCCTCCGGATTCTCAGGATTATTTTTCCTTTAATAGCATTTATACTTTCAGTTTACATTGTCTCTAGATGACGCAGATTGTGCAGGCTTAGCACAGCAGTTAAATCTCAAACATAACATGGACTTAAATCTTGGGCAGTAGGTACGGCAGCATTGTTACCCATTTTTATGGGTAATTAAGCGGGACGTGTTTGCTGTAAGTTCAGATTTGATCAGAATCCAGTATCTACTGGGATCTCATAGCCAGAAAAAATCAGCACTATGTTGATAATCAAGCATAATGCTGATTTTTTTTATTAAAATAAAGTTAAAAATAATAACTAAATGCAATGAATAACCATTTGTATTTACTCTTCTGGGAATTACCCATTAACAACTTTTCCTATTTTTCTTCCTAGGGAAGAGGAAAAATGAGACATAGCTCTCACTCAACACATAATTAGTCAGCAAGCCCGTAGCTTTTGCCTTTTGATTCTTCTCAGCTCTGTCTCCTCTGCGTCCTCCTCTGCTCTACCATCTCTCTCAGACTGATGACTGGTTTCACTGCCTGTTGACCACTGTTCCAAGAGTAATTGTTCTAAAATACCTTAAAACATACTCATCATATTTTGCTCCATTTAAAACTCTTGGTTGACTTCTTCTAACTTTACAGCTCTGATGTGGCTTCTAATTTCCCCTAGACTCATCCATGCATTTTAAGCCGTAAAATTCTTCAACTCTGTTCAGTTTTACAATGGCCTAAGAGTTTCTCTCTCACTCTGGACTTTCATTTCTTTCTTTTTAAAGTGCCTAGAATCAAATACTATACTACAGTGAAAATGATGGGGGGAAATAAAAATATCCATCTTTTTAAAGTTTCTTTGATTATTGATTCCTATAGACTGAAACCGATTTATATTGATCTTCCTATAGACTGAAACTGATTTATATTGAGCTTAACGATAAAACTAAACCCTTATTTATTTTTACAGAAGTTGCTGTGGTATTTCTTCCATCCTATGCTTATGTGATTGACTTTTGGGTCCTTTTGCAGAGTATTTGACCCCCTGACATTAAATTTCACCTTATAAAATACAGACTGAAAAAAAACTAAGAGGATGTTGGTCCTATACAAACTAATCAAGAACTAGTAAGTAAGATCCAATGTGTGCTATATCACTAGTAGGAAACGTAAATATAAATGTGACTCTCTAAAACATTGCTGGTCCATGGACCATGTGGTACTTGACCACAGTTAAGATAAATGGAGAAACCGAGGCAGGTGTTTAGAACCTTTTATAATAATTTGACATTCATACAATGTCTAATCCAATATATAATTCTGTTTTTAATAACAAAAACTTGGGGCTTAAAAAAAATATACAGCCTGCTCTGATTTGTTTTCGGAACTTGGATGTGACATCCCCTTGATACATGTGTCAGTTAGAGACATGGTTAGTATTCCCTCTGAATATTCATCATCTTCAGTAACAAAATACGGTGCCTCAGACAAGTCAAACAATGCCATAGTAAATCACTAGAATCATTCTATATCAACATTAATTTATTATCAGCATCTTATTGATATTCTGTTTAACTAGTTATGAGATCTAATCATGTCCCCTACCCTCCCCAAATTTCCCATCAGTATATTAGGAGAAAACACCGCACTGAAGATATATCGCCGGGCCTTCCAAATTGCCCACTACTCCCATCCAGTGTCCTTACATGACAACGTATAGTAATAACAAGTTTGATATGAGAGTGGTTTTTACATGTTTTTTCTGGGCATTCCCCTGCCAATCTTTGATTAATTTATTCCAGATTGTTTGCAATATCTGGCTTCTTCAAATTCTTCATGTGTTTTTAATAGGTCCATTCACTATGAAACTTAAGGTTCATTGTATGTTTTAGCTACTTATTTTGTATTTTCACATTTTTGTGCTCATCCACTTCACAACCTCCATGGGAATAGGGAGTATGCCTTGGTTTCCTCCACAGCAAAGATTTCCAGGTAAACTAAGAGTACTAAGCTTGGAATAGAGAGTAAGCACATACTTGATATTTGACTGGACATGCTTATCACAATAACTTTTTTTCCATTTGGAACCAGGTAGAAGGGATTGTATTTTTTTTTTCCATTTGGAACCAGTAAGAGGTATAGTGTAAGACCCCAGAGGATATTTCTAGGCACTATATAGGCACAGTCTTACTGTGAAATCTTGCCAATGACAGTCCTGGTAACTATGAGCCTATGGCTGTTATATGCACTCTTTCAAGAAGTGAAGACAGACTTAGTTTTAGTAAGCATAAAAAGGAAAAGGGGAAGGAAGGGCAACCTACTTCAATATTGATAAAGAGGAGCATGTGATATAATAGAAAACTTAAAACTGTGTTAAGTTTTTAAATAGAATTCACGAACACTGGTGGTTAGAACAGGGAAAAAAATCAAGTGGATTTTCCAAAACTATTAAAGGGTAAACTTTTGTATTAGCAGTACTACATCAAACTTTTATTAACTAGTTAATAGTATTAACTAGTACATTAAGTATACTAGCAGTACACTTGAATACTTGAGTGAGTCCTTTTTTCTGGGATTTTAGAGGTACAAATATCTTTAGCATCAATTGTAGGAACAGTATTTCACTTGATAAACATTAGACGAACTCAGCATTTAGATTTCCATTTTGTGTCCCATGAAATACATACAATTGGCATTTTGATAAAACAGGCAGACTCAGAACCACAACAGCGGTTCCAAAGATGCAACCTAGGCTGTAGAAGGACACTGTAAAATATTTATTATCAGAGTTAATATCTACTGAGGAAAAATCACATGTTTGTGGTTCTTTATTACATTAAAATATTGTCTTTATCAAAATGTGACCCTGAGTAATCTTTTAAATCCAAAAACTGGCTAGTCCTGGGCTTGTTATAATACTAATACTAGAATATCTAGAATTATTACTCTGATTCACAAAAAAATTAGTTTAATTTACAAAGAAAAATTAAGTGTTATTATGCAATAAATGCACCCAGGACAAGTAGTAATGAGGCATAACATGAGCCAAGATAACTATATTTTATATAGACAATTGGTTGAAATTTTTAATGTTTTAATAAACATGATTTTTTAAAAGTCTGCCTAACAGTATTTACAGACTGACTCATAAATATTTAAAAAGATGATCAACACTTTGAGCTTGCATGTTTAATGTTATGCCTGCATACTAGTATTTTTTACATTACAATATTTGAAAACAGTCTTAGTTGTTTTCCTGTATCATCCTGACAGACCGCAGCCCCCATCTGGGCTCCCGGCCATTATCCAGTCCTTGTGCCTGTTTGCGTTGTTGATGCCAGAGTGACTTTTCTGGATTGCAGATATGATCATCTTACTCTTTCCTGAACATTTCTACAACAACCCACTGCCTACCCAGTCAAGTCCAAGGCCTTACCATTCACAGCTCTCATGGCTGCCACCGTGTTATGACTTTTGCAATATATTCCAAACACACACAAAGCCCCACCACTGGCGGGGTCTTCAGCACACCTGGAACTTACGTGTGCACACGGGTTTGTATGTGCTGTTCTCGTCACTGCCTTACATACTCTTGCCCAGCCCCACCTTGTAGGAAAATCCAATTTCCCTTCTTCAAAGCACATGTGACACCCTCAAAAGTGAAGCCTCCTTACTTTTCCCATTTGAAAGGGGAATGACTTACCTCTCATCACACTGAACTACCACAAAAAGTATATCTCGTTATCTATCCATGGATTGATCGATCATGGTACATACAAGTGATCAATGATTGAGAACTAGAGGAATTGTGTGGCTTATAGGGCTCTTGAATTACTCATTAAAAAGTTTGTTTCAGAGTATACTGATTGTATGTATGTTTTACTAGTTGACCACTGACAGGAAAATATTTTCCTAAATTTGTACGAGAGGGGACAAGGGAGCATACGTGTGTCCTTTGCCGTGCCTTGGAAGATGCCTGCTTGGCTGGGAAATCACTGAGAGCAGATGTTTCATCTTCCCCTTGAATGTCTGAATCTCACCTACAGAGAGGAGGCACTCAGTAGTTACTGGTTCTGCTCATTAGCCTTCTGAGCTTATCGCCTGTAATTTTTCTGTGTTCCTAGTACCTTTTCAACTTAGTTCTTAGTTTTGCTTGGCCAGAGTTCATTTTTTTGTTGTAGGCTACCAAAACCTTATATTGTCATCCAAGCTTGGAGAAATTGACTTGCCCCAGAAATTGTTGAGATCTGAGATTGTTAGCTAAACTCTTCACCATATGTGTATGGAAATATCAGGGGGAGGCTAGGTTAAGAGTGAAGATAGAGTGCCCCTTAAATTATCAGTAGAATAAAACTACATTGATAGTACACAGAATTAAACATTATTTATCTTAAAGTTTGGGGGAACTATTGAAAATTTCCAGTAAGTATTACTTAAATTCAGGTAATAGAGGAAAAGAACTAGGTTTTGGCTGAAGTGCTATGAAATAAATCTTAGGTCTTGTGGTTTGGAAGTGCCAGTGACACTTTCTGTATCTGAGGAGAAGCTAGCAGCTGGGGTAGAATATTCTGGAAGCTTAGTAAAAGGGTTGAAACTTTGGGTATTTGGTGGGACATTAGCAGCTGGTAACTAGTAGATTCATACATTGGCTTTGATGACAGCAACAGAGGAGGTTACTTACAGAAAGCAGTACGGACACAAAGGTACCAATATTTAAAGAAATATTTTAAAGGCTTATATCCTTTTACTGAGAAAGTCTATATCTTAAAATTCATCTAGATGAAACAATTTTAAATTCAGAAAAATCTCTCTGCCATAAATGGTCACCATCACATTCTCAGAAATAATTAACATATCTGCATAGCCCGTTTATTAAAAAGTGTTTTTCCAAATTTACAAGGCGACACTCTCTCTATAGCTGCCATGTTTGTCTAGATATACAAATCAGGCCAATCAGATCTTCTCCCTGAAATTTGAACCGAAAGGTAAGAGTTGGGAGAATTTATTTCAGGGGCTGAATATAGAAGGGAAGCTAAAACCATTTGTGTGATACACCTTAGAACTGTCCCAGTCTCAGAGCTAACTAAACATTTTGTTCAAACTTTCCTTGAATTGGATGTGTCAAACGGTCTATGAAACTAGTGTATGATGCCCCATGATCACATTAATGTCCACAGCTATGATTTAATAAAAAATAAATAAATAAAAAACTTTCCTTGAATTGGGAGGATCACTCAAAGAACCATATAAAAATTTTCTTTTGTGTTGCAATCAGTATAATCTGGTTTATTGTATCCTCAATGAATCCCCAACAATAAAAAAAGGAAAAAAATTTTTTGTTTCTATTTTATTTAAACTTCATAAATTTGATTTCTGTTAGTTGCAAAGTATTTTAATTAATAATACATTGTTGTTTATGGAGAAAAAGAAGAGGAAAAAAACTTAACGGCCAAACAATAGAATGTGATTTATGTACATATATATGTTATACATATTTGAAGTCATTAAACATGATGTCTAAAAATAGCATGTAACAATCTGCAAAAAAACTTATGCACAGACCTGAAAAATAGTATAATACAAAATTTTTAATATTCTATAATAATTTTAGAGCTTCTATAAAGGAATATAAAATAAGCATTAATAGAATTATTTTGGGAAAAACAAAAACAAGTAAAAATAGAAAAAAACACCTGGTCTGTAATAGGACTTTAAAAAATCTATTTGTATTTAACATTTACTATTTTATGATTTCTGCATACAGAAGTAATGCATGCTTACAGTAGCCATAAAAGCATTTGAAAAATGCAAGCAAGGTGGAAAAAAAAATGCAAGCAAGAAATGAATGTTTCATACTCACTCAAGAAAATGAGTAAAAGTTCAGTGTAAATTCATATCCTACTTAATGTTCTTAATTCCTTTTATAAAATGAGATCATGTAATAAAAAGTCATTTAAAAATACTATTTCTGTAACAAAATATTCTGGATAAAGATTTATCTTTTTTTCTTTTTGTTCAGTGAAATTCATCCCCAAATTAAAACAAGTTCTCCTCAATGCCAAAAATGCTCAGACCATGGAGAAAAGTTCCCATTCATCCTCTCAAGTTCCTTCACTTTCTTTCTGAGCTTTACCGAACATCATCTTGAGTAGCCTGATGTAGAGAAGAGAGGTAAGGTCAGCTTTGCAGTATGATTTCATGGTAAAATTTTGCTTTTTTTTTGAGTGCAAATAATTGTTTGATAATTGTAAATTGGGAAAAAATTCTTTCAATGTGTATTCAAGAATAATGCTCCATATATGTTGCTAATGGTGGAACATGTCTCTTTTCTAGGGATAGTCATGTAATTCAATCATTAGGGGGAGGTCTCTTTGCTCTTAACGCCTTTTTTATTTTTTTATGTTTATATATTTTTATTATTATAGATTTAGGTTGAAGTTTTGTTACATAGATATACTGCATAGCACCAAAGTGTGGGTTTTCAATGTAGCAGTCACTCAAATAGTGTCTGTTGTGCCCTGTAATTTCTCATCCCCTCACTTTCCTACATCCTCCTGAGTCTCCTCTAGCTACTATTCTACTCTCTGTAACCACGTGTGTATGATATTTACCTCCAACTTCTAGGTGAACACATATGCTATTTGAGTTTGAGTTATTTTTCTTCAAATAATGGCCTCCACGTCCACCCATGTTGCTGAAAAAGACATGATTTCACTCTTTTGTGGCTGGGTAGTATTCTATGATGTGTATATACGCATATGTACACACATACACTGCATTTTCTTTATCCATCATCTACTGGTGGGCACTTAGGTTGATTCCACATCTTTGCTACCGTGAGCAGTGCTGTGAGAAATATACAAATGCAGTATCTTTTTGACATAAAGACTTCTTTTTCTTTGTTTGGAGATAACCGGTGGTAGGATTTCTGGATAGAATAGGAATTGCATTTTTAGTTCTTCAAGAACTCCCCATACTGTTTTCCACAGATGTTGTAAAAGTTTATATTCTCATCAAGAGTATATAAGTACCCTCTTTTCTCTACATCCTCACTAACGTTTGTTATTTCTTGACTTTTTTAAAATGGGGATTAGCACATGCAATTATGGGGGCCGAGAAGTTCCATAATCTGTCACGGGCAATCTGGAGAGCTAGGAAAATTCATTAAATAATTCAATCCAATTCTGAAGGCCAGAGAACCAGGGCTGCAAACAATATATGTCTAGAATTGAGATAGACAGGTTGAGAACCCCTAGTATCAATCTCCAAGAGCAGAGGAAGACATGGGTGTTCCAGCCCAAACAGAGAGAATTCACCCTCCCTCTGCTTTTTTGTTCTATTCAGATCTGTAACAGATTGAATGAATCCTGCTGAGATTGGTTTCACATTGGTGAGGATGGTCTTCTTTACTCAGTCTGATGACTCAAATGTTAGCTGTCTCCGTCTGTTTTGGTGCCACTGTAACAGAATACTTGAGAGTGGTTAATTTATAAAGGACAGAAATGCATCTGTCACAGTTCTTGGAGCTGAAAAGTCCAGGTTCAAGGTGTCAGCAGGTTTGATTTTCTGGTTGAGGGCTACTCTGTGCATCCAAGATGTCACCTGCCTTACAGAACACTGTGTTCTCATGTGGCAGAAGACAGAAAGGTAAAAGAGACAAACTCTGTCAAGCCTATTCTTGAGGGAGGAGCCCTTTGGCCTAATTTCTTCTTAAAGATCCTAGCTCTTTCTACCATCTTGTAGGTAGTAACTGAATTTGGGGGGGGGGGACACATTCAAATTATGGCACTGATTTTTTTTAGGGACATTTTCAAGCATATACCCAGAAATAATATTTTATCAGTTATCTAGGCATCACTTAGCCCAGTCAAGTTGCAAATAAAATTAACCATCATAACTCCCAGTCTTAGCAGGCAAACTTTGCCTTGATCCACAGATGGTCTTACATAGAAGAGGATTTGCTGCCCTTCCCTTCAGTAGTGGCAGAATCTGCTTTATATCAGTGCAATATTTTGTTCCTTTGTGGGTTTCCTGATTCTTCCCTAGGGACAGATATATTCTCCCCCTAACTCTTCCTTGAGAGTAGAGTCCCCCTAATTGAGACCAGTGGAGGTGGGTGGTAGTGGGGGCTTCCTGCTTATTCTCAGTAGTTGAATTGGTCAATGTTACTTTGCACAATGGTCATGCTAAGGATGCAGGGAGGTCTGCCTCTATCTCAGAGGGAACAGTTGTGCTTCACCTGAGGAAGAATGTGGGGAAGTAGCAAGATTTTATACCTATTTACCACTGAGGAAGAACTTTCTCAATTTTCTGGCTTTCTCCCTCATTGTCCATATTACTGGATGGAAAATCATGGAAAAGAGCTATGAATGACAGCACACTTTTCTTGTGTCTGGGTCCCTCCATGGTTTTAAACTTTTATAGTAATATGCACTCTGCCTTTAACAATTTAAGACTTTAACCATTTTTTTATTACCCACTTTTATTCCTCTCATATTCTGCTGAAGGCATAAGGGTCTATGTGTTCTGTCTCCTCTGAGGGGCTTAGAATCCACTTTGCTTAATTGTCTTGTGAAGTCAAAATTCTGCTGTTCTCAATAAAAGGTATGATTTTATAGACTGTTCAGCTTTGTGTAAGTCAGGGAAGAGGCAATGTATTCCTGAAGTTTGCTACATCTTAAGTAGAAGCAGAAGCCCATAACCTATGCTATTCATTATTTTTTGACTCTAAAATATATTACAAAATACTTTATAGGTAATATAACTAGATTCACTACATTCTTTTTAACGACTGCATTGTAGTCCATAAATCACACAGGTAAGCTAAGATTTATATGCTAACATAGTCACCTAACAAAAAATATAATTATGGAAACTATTATTTGATGTGAAAATGTTACATTAAATTTAACCTTAAGCCACTAGCACAGTTATGCTACTAGAAGAGTTAAAAAGCTACCAGAATTATATTAAAATTGCTGAATCAAAAGTATCCCAAGGTAGAGAATCTTTATTGTAGGCAAGTTAAATAGGAAGAATAAATAATAAGAAACCCTAATGTTTCTGTCACGTGTTGCAGTAGATTTGACAGACATAAAACTATACAAACAAATCATGTTTTAGAAAAAAATATATTAAATGATTACATATTTTATGCTACTCTCTTTGTTAGGACTTGGGACCATAAAACTGTTTTAATCATTTTCTTTTCAGTACCCAGAGCTTAAATAGAATGATATACAGTGGGGAGAAGGTTGAACAAGGGCTTTCAAGGCATTTGAGTTTAGTTTTAAAGCATGAGAAGGTATTGATCATGTAGAGGAGGAGAAATTCCAGGATGAAAAAATGGTCTATATAAAGTGTGCAAGGGTGAAAATTTTTTTCCTGAATTAAAGAAGGCATCTTGTAGTAATAACATCTACACATTTGTCATATCTTTGTATTTATTTTTGCCATTAACATAAAATCCAAGAGCTCGGTGGTCTCAGTGCCAGTGGATAAATGACTAAGAATCACAAAAGCTTAGGTTTTAATAGCTTTAAAGGGACTTGTATAAAATAATCAGAACATATGAAAGCAGTAATGTCTTACATACTCTTAGTTTGTATTGCAGGCCTATCTGTTATTTTATTAAGTAAATATAACTAGCTGAGTATCACTGTAAAATAGCTGATAGTTGCTAGGCTATGCTGATGTAAGAAATAAATCTGAAAATCTCCAAAGTTATCACTGAGTTATAGTTATTCCTCTGTATCTCCAACCTCACCAAATAAGGTGCCCTTCTGCAGAATGTGAGGGAAAGAAATTAATGACCACCCGTTACTCCAGTCTTAACTGTAAATCTTAGATTTTATTTTTACGTTTGTATTATGTTATAGGAAGTGATAGTTTCAGGATGAATAAATGGTCTATATAAAAGTGTGCAAAGGTGAACCTCCTGGTTTGGGAGGTTCACATGAACCACTTGTTTAGCTCTTATCCAGATGGTAGCTAAAAGGTCTACAATGATCTACCTTCAAGGAGTCTTCCACTTCTAGTCTGGAAGACAAAAGTGCTTGCACATTGAAAAGCACATCTATCCCTGACAGTCTTGGGAGAGAAGAAACACAGTACTTCTGTTTGTCTGCAGCTGATGGAACCCGAAAAATGGCTCCCAGGATGCATAGGGACATGAAAATATAGTTTCATTCTATGCCTAGGAAAATGAAACAGATTAATGAATATAGTATTTTATTCTGTACCAATTCTAAAGGAGACTTTATGATGGAGTAATTCTATAACTAAAGCATATAGAAGACCAAAAAAGATAATAAATAACTTAGGATCATTCATAATTGCAGTCTGAAATAAATCATTGTTAACATTTCATTATGTTTTCCTCTAACATTTTTCCAAGTGTACATTTTTCTAATGAAGAGTATGAGAAAATATTGAGGTTTTTTTAAAAAACGTAACATGTTTGTCCTATTTGATATATCTATTACATATTTTTACATATTGCATACATATTATACATATTACATATATTTAATGTAATATATATCATAGCATGTCTATATATTATCACCATCATTTACTTATTCTTATCATTGAGTATTTGTCTCCAATGTTTAGTTTTTACACAATGAATTTCTCTATAGAAATATTTGTATGAATTTTAGATTTTGTCCTCAAGATCAATTCAGAAAAGAGAAATTCCTCTGTCACAGATATAGACATTTTTGAGGCGATGTAAAACTATTAATATTTCAATTGCCCTCTAGAATTTTCCACTTATAATCCCACTAGCAATATAGGAGACAGTGCATCTTCCAAGCCTCTACTTCATTTTGATTCAGCAACTTGATACTTAGAACTAAGAACATCCCAGCCCGTGTCACAGACCACATAAAAGAGGAAATTGAAAATATGAACCCCTTTGCCTATGTAAAGAGAATGAATTTGGCTTTCCTAATATAGATGTTCCCTGATCTGATTGCTCTTCACTAGACCTTCTGAATGATATTTGTAAATCATCACTTCCTATAATATAATACAAACATAAAAATAAATTCTAAGATTTACAGTTAAGACTGGAGTAATGTGTGTGTCTTTATTACTTTCCCTCACATTCTGTGTAATTCACCTTATTTGTTGAAGTTGGAGAAAGAGAGTAACAATTCTGACTCCTCTGTCATGTACTCAGCTCCACAAATTCCTGTGGTTGGTATCACTTGGTTATAATAAACATCTTGCCTTGCAAAGTTTCCTTCATTAATATTGCTGGACATACCCTACCATTTCACTCAATAAAGACATCTTAAAGATCTGCCTGTGTTTTCAAGTAATTATAATGTTTGTATGCTTTCCTGAGAGGGGCACAGTTTTTCTGCCCTCAAGGATGACTCTAAGTTAGTCACCAGTTAATAATGTATGTGCATCTGTTTTAGTGCATACACAGACCAATGGTAGGTTTAGGCACAGACTAAGAATTCAGCTGTGGCACATTGACTCCTTTCTTGAATTTCAAGGAAAACATCCCAAAAGATGGCATTGATAAGATGGCTGTTAATAATTCTTGAGATACAAATTTTGTGAGGAGACCTAAACACCCATACAGATGATTTCGCGGACTTTGATTCTTTTTCTTTTGAAAAGCCCAAATGTCTTGCCCTGAGTTCCATGTCACTAGCTCTGCTGGCTGCCACTGACAATTAATATAGGAAATGAAACAAACTGGCTTTAGGACTTGCATAGAAGCATCTATCCCCTTCTACATTTTGTTTTCAAGAGAGTCCAGGCCCTAATAAGCAGCTGATTTGGAAAGTGCTTTCATAACTTCAGACATGTAGCTTGCACTTAATTTCTTTGTCAAACACGTGCTTCCAAACTGGCAGCAGCACATGGGTGAGTAGCTCTGTGTTTAGAGGGCAAAGTGGAGGAAAATCCCCGTGTGATGCCGCTGGCGCCGCTCACAAATGGCTCAAGTCGGCCAAAGGGAAAGGTTGTAAATCATGATCCGAAGGAGATTGATGATGTTTGTGGAATATTCTCTCAGGGTGCCAAAGAGGTGTTTGCTCCTGAGGCTTAAGAATTATTTTTGTGGAAAGTTTTTATCATTAAGGATGATGATATGCCTGTAAGAGAGAGAGAGAGAGAGAGAGAGAGAGATGTCTCCAATAGTGCACTGATTTGTATTCTTTGCTTGGCAAAAACTTTCATCATCTATGTTACTGAGAGTTATGCTTTGTTAACGTTTTCTTCAGGGTGTTTGTTACAAACTTGGAATTTATTGTTTTGTGATTTGCATCTTCATTTCCAAGGAGCACTGAATCTGTAGCATGAAGGCACTTCTACAATCCCCTACGTACCCTACAAGAATCAGACCCACTTTACATACAGTAGGAGACCTTCATTGGTAAGAGGCTGGCTTTTCTTTTTATGAGCTGTTACATAAGGATGGCTTCACCAATACAAAAACATTGGCTAAATTGGCACACAGCAAACTCAGTTCTGTAACGGAGTGTTTCATTTAGCGGAGTGTTATCACATGTGCACATGAACCTTATGTGGGGATTTTAAAAAAGGGACTTTGGGAGAACAAGTGAAATTTCTAACTACATTTATAAGCCTAAATGCTCTTGTAAAATATCACTTATTAAAAGAAAAAAGATAACAAAACTTTAAATTACGGTGAACTCCATCAGCATTCTGCTTATTTTTGTTTTCTTACTGATTCGTTGGAACAGTTCTATTAAGAAGTAATTTAGAGCCTAAAATAGAACATTAAAGATAATATTTTTTGCTTTAAATCCATCTTCAATTATTTTTCCCAAGTCTAGCCTAACAAAACAATGAAAAATGCTATGGATTTGTATTTCACAGAACTTGTGAATTTCATTTTTTTTTTAAACTATTAAGCACATGCTTGTTACACGTGGACTAAGGACTATACTGAACTACTAATTCAGAGTGTTTAACTCAAAACAGTTCAGGATTTTATCAAGGTTGTTGAGATACTAAAATTTTTTTTTTCCCTTTTATTTTGGAGACAGTCGCACCCTGTTGCCCAAGCTAGAGTGTCATGGCAACAGCCTAATTTATAACAACCTTTAATTCCTGAGTTCAAGCGATCTTTCTGCCTCTGCCCCTGAGTAGCTAGAACGACAGGTGTCTGCCACTATGTCCAGCTAATTTTTTCTGTGTTTAGTTCTTACTCAGGCTGGTCTCCAACTCTTGAGTTCAAGGTAGCTTCTTGCCCCAGCTTCCCAGAGTGTTATAATTTCAGGTGTGAGCCACCACACCCCACCAAGGTCTTTAAATTCTTGATTCAAGTGACAATTTGATCAAGAACTAAATAATATTAATATTTTTTTGAAAGCTAGGCTGCTGGGATTTATCCATAGAAGGATTCGTCATTTCTAAAGCTCTCATTTCATACTAGGCAATAGAAAGTCACCTATGTCTAACCTTTGTTGGATCATTTTATGATCAAGGACTTTTTTTAAGAGTAGCAAAATGTGATCAAATAAAAGGAACTTGACGATTTTATTCACTGTTCTTTTGGGTTCCCCATATAATAAATGCTGAATTTATATGAATTTCTATATAAGAAGGATAAATCCACAGAGGATTTCCAACTTAACCCAAAGAGATAAGACAAGTATCATAGTAGAAAAGGCTTGACTCTGAAGTAGAAAACTCTAGTTCCTTATTTCAGCTCTGTGTGTCTTAGAGTGCAATTTAATGTCTGTCTCTGTGTCTCATTTTCCTTACAATTAAAGATGGATTCAACTAGATGAATACTCAGAGCTATGAGTGTAAAAGGGTTACTGTAATTGTTTTCTCTGGCGGCACACACACATATACCTGTATGTCAAGATATATGTTTATGTAATGTGAGAATCACTTATCCTGGTAATGACCTAATACAAAAAGTTTTAAAAGCACAATGCTGAAAGATTTTACTTTAGAATAATAGCTAATACCTTAGACCAACATTTAAATAAAGTGGCATAAGTTCTTTTTTTTAATAGGTGGGATATTCATATATAATAAATAGACTTTTAAATGCTAACAGACTACCAAAAAAAATTGAGTGGTGTGATTTCATTTAAGCTATAATTATATTTAAAGGCCACTTGATAAAATTAGATGTTTCTTCATGCTTAAATTATAAGAAAACTTTCACATTGCAATTTTTAATTCTGTTTACTTTTATTACCAGTACTATTTTAATAGTGATAATGCATTCTAGAAAAATGATACATACATTACAGATATGTCTGGAAAACCTCATTTGCTCAGAAAAAAAAAAACTTTTATATAGGCTATATTTGGATATTTGTAACTGTTAACCTAAGAAAGGTTGAGTATCATTTAGGATTCATTTGGACATAAAATTATGCTGACATTTTTATCCAAGAGTAATATATCTTAAGAACAAATCATCTAAATTTGGTTGGCTTACCATTTAGTAAAAAACTGGCATTTAAATCATCAAAACCAAGTTCCAATAAATGTACATATGTGTACAAGCCTGAGAAAGGAAAATACACCTCTTGGCATTTAGGAGCTAACATGGCCCTAGAAGTTAGGCATTGGTGTTGCTAGGAGCTGGCATCATACTCAAGGCAAGGTCATGGTGTTCTCCTATTGAACATAAGTAATTTCATAGGTCATCAACACAGAAGAGGCCACCATGGGACCATAATGAAGTGAGACAAAAACAAGGCCACTATTTACGGATGAGCACAAACAAGATCGACACGCAAACCACACACACACACAAATTATGAAATGTCTTCTACCCTCAACTAACATGAGCATCTGCCTCTACTTTTCCAATTAGAACAGAGCCCCACTTCTTTTTCCTATTAGCACATGATCCAAAGTAATTACTTTCTTGAATACTCCCATAAAATTACCTTGCACAGCTTTAATTCTTTTAATGCTCTTTCACTGGGACATTCACCATTCCTGAAGGAGTATGGTCTCTGTCTTCCTCATTACAATGCTCAATAAACCCAACTCTGTTCAACAATTGTTGTTTTTTCTGGTGGTCTTTGAGCACAAGACATTGACAAGACATCCATGCGTTTTCTATGATGTACATTTTATGAGTGAAATCTAGAACCCATGTAGATATAGATGAGTAAGTTTGGGAACAAATAGACAAGTGGGTAAAAGTTCTTTGCCTCACAAAATTTCCCAAGCAAAATAATCCATATAACTTTCTTTTCCTAAACATAAACATATTTGCAGGACCTAAATAAATGATATTTTGATTTCCATAACATTACCTCTTCATTCAGTTGCAAATTCTGCTAACATAATTCATCACCTTTTATCTGCCAAACAGTGTACTAGGGACTTTCATGTAAATGTTTTACTTAACCTCAAAGCAGTCTGTAAGGTAGATATTTTTATATTGTTCAGTTCCCATACAAGTCTAGTTAAGTTGGAGTTTAAGCCTGATTTTACCTGTAAGGCAACATTAAGTTGTGAGCAGAATCTTTCTTTCTCTCTCTCTGCTGGGTCCTTGGTCTCAGAAGTTTGAAGAATGAATCCACAGACTACCATGAGTAAGCCAGAGGATGGAATTTATTGATAAGAAGAGAGATAAAAGCCTGCAGTGCAGTGGAAGGGAATCTCGAGTGGGTACCCCATTTGGGCATTCTGTGTAGGGGTTTATATGCAGCTGTTCTCACCTTGTGGGCAGGGGGCTTAGGGAGATGAAATGTATGTCTAAAATATGTCACAACTGTGTGGCACCCATGGCCTGTGGGCAGAAGCTAACTTTACAACTGCCTTGTGCAGGAATGTGGGTCCTGCTTGGTGTGTGCTCTCTGCTCCAGGAGTGGCAGCTTGGATGGGACACTGGACAGACTGGTGTTGGGCCAAGAGAATGTGGTCTGTGTTCAAGCTGGTCTGTGCACCTGTTAGGCCTAAGAAATAGAGCCTGTGCCCAGCCCTAGGTGAAGGGATCCTGTTCCCATCCTCCCCAGAAAATGGAGTCTGGCTCCAGCCCTGAGCTTTGGAACCTGCATCTAATTCACTTGATGGCCAGCGTGACGCTGACAACAAGCAGAACCTGAATGCCCCCTTATGATAACAACTGATTAAGTTACCAGGTATTAATTCACTTAAAAATATTTGCTGGTTCTATTTTGTGCCAGGTGCACTCAATAACAGAGATGACAATCCTTTGTATCATGGATCGTACATGTTTGTGAGGTGTGACAAACTAATACAGAACATAAATTACTAAAATACACAGGCGACAATTAGTCTTGTAAACAAATAAATGAATAAATTAGGGAAGGGTGATAGACACGTGGGGGTGGTGAAAGTTGAAGTTTTAAAGATGATGCCCAGGAAAGCTTTCCTGATGGCCGACCCAGAGAGGACTCCAGGCAGAGCACACAGCAAGTATAAAGGACTGGAAACCCTGCAAGGCATGTTCAAGAAAGCCTGAGGTGTGGAGAAACAGGAGCAAAGGGAAAGTATATAAAAGATGAGGTTTGAGGGATGAGGTGGAGACCAACACCGATAAAGCCCTGAAGACCAGAAGATGCCTGGGAGGGTTTGAATCAAAGAGTGTCATGATCTGACGTGTATTTAATGACATCTGTCTGCCATTTTGAGAGTTGTCTGGAGAGAGCAAGGTCTGAAGCACAAAACAAGGTTATTTCAATAATTCAGATAAGAGAAAATGTCAACACAGATAGCTTTCTTGTGTTGGAGGTGGTGGGAAGTGGTTGGATCCTGAATGTAGTTAGTTAATTCAAAGGTAAAGGGGACAGGACTATTAAAGAGGTTAAGTCATCTGCGAGGATTCAGTGGCCCAGGATTTGATGTCAGATATTTTGTTTGTGTGATTCAGCCTTCTTCTGCAATACATTGTTATAAACCACAAAGAACCATCACGGCGGATTGTTTCTAAATAACACTTAGTTACTGGCAGTTCAATTCCTTGAAATATGGCCATTTTATAAAATTACCATGATTTTACATACGATTACCCATCAGTTAAAAAAATGATCTCAATTGTTAGAAGCACTGAAATTTCACCTCTAAGAAAAATAAGCTACTATCAATTATGTACCCTCTCTTCAATCAGTTGCCAATTAATAATTGCCAATTAATAATTTTCCTTCATGCACAGACATCTTGAAACAATTATGCTTTTATTGAAGTCAGAATACTGCCCACTGTGTACACTGCACATCACTCTAGAATAACATTCAGGAGATTTATTTTTATCAGTTTCCAATTCTGTATAAATTAAAGTTTTTTTCCAATAGATAAGCTCTCAAAAGTTTACATACATATGTAAAAAGTCACGGGGTCATTTTTTTTTTCCTTCTTTAAAGCATAATTATTATTACCAATCAGTTGCCTAGGAAGAAACACTCCATCAATTCATCCTCTCCATCTGCTTTCACATACTGCAAAATTATAATCACCCATAATTTGTGATAGATTCTTGCCAAACGTTGCTAAAACAATTTGGAAAGTGCCAGACAAAGATACTTGCCAACTTACACACATTGCAGATGCTTTTGTTCTTTATACTTTTCTCCAGAAAAGTTGAATCTGAAAGTTATTTTTGATGGACTTTTTATTTTAATTCAAAAGTACTGTGAGAGTGAATTCATTTTTATCTATTTAGAACAAACGACACTTTTTCTCCTAAAGATGGTAACCCAATTGAGAGGGTAGTAAATTTTACAATCCCCCACATACGACAAACTCAGAGCTTAATGAGGAATAATTATGCTGTGAGCTCCTTAGCAACCCAGGACATGTCTTTTTATTTTATAATCTCTGAAACAGGGTTGTTCTTGGTCTATGATGATAGGAGGCATTCCAAGAAAAAAAAAAACAGTTCTTCAAATGCCTTGGATGGAATGAAGGATGCACATGGACTCTTCTGGAAAGGTCATTGTCCGTCAAGCTTTTAGAGAGTCTAGGAAGAAATAGTACCTGCAGAAAATGGTATTCATTTCTCTATATAGATTACCTGAACTAATCCTGAAGATAAATACTCTGACAGCTGTCATAGCCAAAATAATTTCATGTTTTACTGTATGAATGAAGTAAATGAATGATGTTCTCCCTTTTGCCAACTCTCTGCTCTCCTTCAGAGACAAATTTCTCTAGATTTTCTCGATCTCATTGTTTCCACATCTTAACCCTCAATAAGTTCTTAACAATTTCCAATAAAGCTCTTTCTCCCCACGGCCCTAAATGAGGCCACCATAGAGGTGTCTCCCACCAAAGCCAATCTAACTTAACCTTTCATACCACTCGGCCTGGCCTACCACCTATTACTTCTCAAAATATTTCTTTTCTGGATTTAATCCATTACTCTCTTGGTTTGCCTCTAATTTATCAAGACTTTTCTTCACAGTTTTAGTTGCTGGTTCTTCTTCTTCTTTTAGATTACCAAGTTTTAGTTGTCTGAGATCCTCTTGCCTAACCCCATTTTCTCCCTAGAGACTCTCATCTAGCCTGATGTCTGTATATGATTTTATGTACTGACAAATCCTACATTTCTGTCTCCAACCTTGCCACATTTCTTCACCTCTTAACTCATATATTTAAGTTCCTTCTTCATGTGTTTACTGTGGCAGGAATGGGCATCTCAAAGTGAATGTAGCTCAAACAGAACAAGTTAGTCTATTGCGTTCAGATATCTACTTTTTCCATTCCTAAGCCTTTCCCACCTTACTAAACAGCAGCAATAGCAGCTCAGCTTCTCGGGGGAAACAAACAACCCAAACCTAATATGGACACTCGACTCCTTTATTTTACCCTGTCCCATCTTGTCTTTAAGAAAGATCTCTCAAAATCTGACCACCTCTTGGTGAATGTAAACTTGGTCAAATTCACCAACATCTCCAGCCCAATTTATATCAACTGTGGATATAACTTGGCATTCAGTACGTTTATAATTCAGTGGGAAAATAAGATAGCTATAAACTTTTATTGGTGGGAAATATAAGCACGTATAATTTACCACAAATAATGATAAAATAGCATCTCACACATAGTATTATAGACACTGTGCTAAGTGCTTTACACATACGAAGTAATTGAATCTTCATCACTCCATAGACAGACATTGCCAGCATTTTAACTCTCTTTATACAGATAAGCAACAGAGGCTCAGAAAGCTTAAGTACATTGCCCAAGGTCACATGGTTTATCAGTTATGACTATTTGTCTCAAACTTAATGATTTTAGATTCCCGATTTAGGGTCATTTCCCATAGCAATGTACTATGTTTGGTATCAATGTCATTGCATAAATGCACATATTGAGAAAGAAAGGAGAAAAACTTCACTGAAGAATTAGAATGGCAAAAAAAAAACAAAACCCACTGGGGTTTGTTAGTAGAAGTGATTGAATACAGCCATATGAATATAAAACACCTATTATCACTTTGTGCTTACTTTGTACTGGCATAGTCTGAACTATTTGTCATGTGAATTTATTTAATCTTTATAAAAACTTGATTAGTCACTGTTATTATTTTGAATACACAGATGAATAGACTGAAACAGAGTAGTTATAAAGTTGGAGTGCTGAAAATCAGTTTTCAAATGTTATTTAAAAGAAATGGTCTGAATCACCCAAGTCCTCAAGAAAGAGGGGAGATGGACAAATAAGAGGCCTGAGATGAACACTGTGGCTCGCTCTGAAACTGAGAGGTCTGCAGATAAATAAAAAATTGGGCGCAAAGGAGCTGTGAGAAGGCCACCACTGCTGGCGTGGGACTTCATACCATGAAATCCAAGAAAAAAAAACAAAAAACTGATTCCAGGAGGAGAAACCAAAAGAGAGAGAGCAATTATGTCCAATGATCCTGAGAAGTTATGAACAGGTTAAGGATTTTTTAAGAATTGCAATTTCCTAGCAATTATTATAGTGTAATCCCAAAGGAAAAAAGAATAACAAGCAACAGGTAAATGTAAATACAGGAGTTAGGGCATAAAGAAATTTAATAGAGATGATTCTTTCTAAAGTTTTACGGAAGTAGCAAAATAGTACAGTAGCATCAACCTGAGGGAGATAGGGTGTTCAAAGCAGTTTTAGAAGATGGTTCACTTTAAAATATGTTTATATGCTGATGGAAATGATCAAAGAGAATTTATAATTGGCCATGGGGGTGGGGATAGGATAAATATCAGGAGGAAAGTCTACACTCATGGAAGAAAACCAACACGATGCTTAATTTTTTTATGTTTTAACTTGGCTGGACTGCAGGTGTGCCCAGATATTTGTTCAAACATTATTCTGGGTGTTTCTGTAAGGTATTTTTGGATGAGATTCCATTTAAATCAATAGACTGAGTTTATCTTTTGTGTGTGGACCTTATTTAATCAGTTGAAGTCCTAAATTGAATAAAAAGGCTGTCCCTCCCCAAGTAAGAGATAATTCCTGTTGCCTAACTGCCTTCCAACTGGGAATAGGCTTTTGCCTATCCTTGGACTTGAACTGAGACATTAGCTCTTTCTGGGTCTCAAGTCTGACAGTGTTCTGACTGGAACACTATCTGATATGTTCCTTTAGCTCTCAGGCCTTCGTACTTGGACTGGAATTATACCACTGAATCCCTTGGGTCTCCAGCTTGCCAATTTACCCTGCAGATCTTGGGACTTGTCAGCCACCATAATCATGGCAGCCAATTCTTTACCATATGATATATACTGTTTCTCTGAGAACTCTGACTTATGTGAGCAGAATCCAAAGAACAATGTTTAAAATTTGCCTAAGCTAAGAGTTGGATTTGGGTTCTTGAGCTCAGCTGACCATCAGACCAAACCAGATCAGACTAAGAACAGGCAGGAATGATGAGCCACACTCTTCACTCTACTCCCACTTTATCTCAGTTCCAAACTAGCACACAGGACCATTCTGAAGACCAAGAGTATCAGAGAACGGATGCGGTTCTCAGTATTTTCCTTTGTCCCTCTCTGTAGTGATGGTCAGAGCAGCTGGTGGGAGTGGGGAGGGAGGAGAGGGGCTCACATTGGTAGTCAGGGTATGTCCCAGGAACTCTAAGAAAAGTCTTCCTTTTCTACAATGCAGGGTATACGTTCTATTTCTTTTTTTTAATTTCAGAACATTATAAGGATACAAATGTTTTGGTTACATGAACTGCTTTTTCACACTCTAAGTCAAAGTTATAAGTGTTCCCATCACCGAATAAGGTGCATTCTATCTGTTAGGTGTGAATATGCCCCTCTTCTCTTCCCTCCTCCCACCTCCTTACTTACCGTCGAGATTTGCCACCAAATGTGTATATGGGTGTTGATCAATTAGTTCCAATTTCATAGTGAGTGCACGTGTTTTGTTTTTGTTTTTTCTATTCCTGTGATATTTCACTTAGAAGAACAGTCTCCAGTTCCATGCAGGTGTTACAAAAGATAATAGAGTTTATCATTTTTATGACCTAGTAATACTCCATAATGTATAGATACCACATTTTATTAATCCACTCGTGTTGATGGACATTTATTTTTTCACAGTTCCATTGAATCTACCAGTGTTCTCAGAGCAATAGGCAGAAAACAGCTAATCACAGGGATTTTTTTTTTTATTAAATCATAATGGTGGACATTAATGCAATCATGGGGTACAATGTGCTGGTTTTATATACAATTTGAAATATTTTCATCAAACTGGTTAGCATTGTTTTTCCTTTCTTTTTATTCTTTTCTTGTCTTTCTGTTGTCTTCTGAATTGCATTTTCAATTTTATTTGTAGCAGTTACTTGTTACTTGTGTATGATTATTAAAAATATAGCCAATCTATGTGTATATGACTTAATAAAAGGAAAAAACATATACAGCCATTTATTAAATTTAAAAATAATTGAAAGCCAATCCTATACAATCATTCTCCTGCCTGTAATACTCACTATTTTAGCCTTAGGAATAAGGTTCACACTCTTAATATTGAATTCAAAGCCCATAAATAAAGTAGAAAAAACTATTTTTTTCTTAATTTGATTAGTTTATTTTTCTTGCAAGCAAAGGATCCCCAATATTATTATTATTCTAAATTTTAGGCAGAACATTTCTGCTGTTTATGGTTTGTCTGTTTCATTTCTTCAGTGGATGCTACTTCATCATAGTGGTTTTGTGAGCATATTTTGCTTTTTATTTTGTTTTTGTGTTAAATAGTGGAAAGAAAAAAAGAGATTGACCAAGGATAGCTCAGCACTATGAAGAATAGGACTCAAGGGAGATAGAGGAATTAAGGAAAACATTTTAAGAATGTTTGAGTGTGGGTGGCACCTATGGCTCAAGGAGTAGGGTGCCAGCCCCACATATGAGAGGTGGTGGGTTTAAACCCAGCCCCGGCCAAAAAAAAAATTGCAAAAAAAAAAAAAAAACCAAAGTATTTCTGTGTATGTTACAATTTAATTAATCTTTATGAAGAGTCTTTGCATTTGTTTTTAATTTCCATGAGCAATGTTTAATGTACCAACTTCTATATTGTTTATGCTTAGCTAAGCACTATGTTTTCAACTGTCATAGCAGCCGCCATATTTATAATTACAGTATTTGCTATTAAATGCAGCTGATAATTTATAGGAAAATGTCCTGTAGATAGGGTGACATTTAGAACTGGAGAGAGAGATTACATGGTACGATTTATTTGTTTTATTTGGTAATTATCCATGTTTATTCAAGATCAGCCTGAGTGAAAGTGTGATCCCATCTCTATCAAAATAGAAAAAAATTATCTGGGTATTGTGGCAGAAGCCTGTAGTCCCAGCTACATGGAAAGTTGAAGTCTGAAGAGCTCATGAGCCCAAGAGTTTGAGATTGCTGTGAGCTATGATGATCCCACAGCACTCAACCACAGGGCTGCAGAATGAGACTCTGTCTCAAAATAAATAAATAAATATGTATCTCCATGTTTATATTTTAAAACAGAATATAGGTACTAGATTGCATAGCAAGACAGCTGATATGAGATGGATTAGATAGCTGTAGAAATTGTTTAACTTAATGATAACATTCCCATAAGTTTAAATATAATATTAATGGACCTAAATTAATATTATTATTCAATAGGTTCAGTTACCTTTTTGTAAAAGATAAATCATCTTAATCCATTTCTATAAAATGTATAAATGTGCGGCCATGAATAGTTATTTTCCCGTGTACTGTGAAATAGTGCCAAAAGTTTTAACCTCATACTAACCATAAATAATGCTTAAATGATGCTGTAATTTTTGCAATCTGGGGCTATTCACAGATGGATTATTTAGCTAAAGTGATATCTCTACTAGAGTAGTCTTGTCTCATTATTTCATTTCAAGATGAATGAAGGGGAGGGGAAGTGTTAAGCTGATTCATACTGTTGCATAGTTAAACCATTCTCTCATACATTTAATACTGTTTGATAAACTAAAAATGAGATATTTGTAATAGTCTCAATTTGTTTTCGATGGGAGCACTTCTCATAAAACATGAAATAACTGTATTTGAAAGATATTCTGTTACATTCTTAAATAATCTTCTGGAAGAAATTATATTGACATATTAAATAATTAAAACAAAATTTGAAGCATATTATGTATATTTTATGTATTCGTTGTGATGTAATATAAAATATATATTTAAGTATATCAACACATGTACATTCTAAGTTTAAAGTGAAAGCTTTAACTGAACACTGAAAATACAAAGGGAATGAATTATTTAATTTGGAAATCTTCAAAAGATAGGTGTTATTCCAAACGTTTACAGGTCATGGTGATATGTTAATACAATCTTCCTCCTTAGGGCACAAAATCATTATCTGACTCCTTAGGAATCAACTTATGAAATCTTGAGGCACCACCTGGACCATTCTAAAGCACGCATTGAGGCAGGACGCTCTGCTGACGCGCAGTTGCTACACACTGACGGCACCATTGGATAATACATGGGCTTCCTACTTGGCTCTCTCAGGGAACTTGCATTTGGCACTAAACATGGATATTTCACTTTATTTTAGAAACCGATGCTGAAAATATGAGAGAGAGAAACCATAACACAAGGACTCCCATGTAAGCCACCATCATCATCTTCTTCGTACACTAAAATAGTCTTTTAAATGCCCAATCATTGTCATTTCTACTCCAGTTTCAAACAGAAGCCAGAGTCATCTTTTGAAAAATTGAAATCTGGCCATTTTGTTTTCCTGCTTCAAACTTTTCACTGCTTCCCATTGTCCTTTGCATAACGACTGGAGTGCACAGTAAGGCTCTTAAGGTGTTGCATCTTCTGGCTTCCTAAATCCTTCCCCAGCCTTACCACCTCCTTTTCTCCTCTTGGTTAACTTCACCCACCTCTCTTTGACCTTCCTTAAACTCCTATAAAGCCCAGAGCTCCTCTAACCCTCATACCTGCAAACTCCTGTTCATCTTTCTTATCTCAGCCTAAATATACTATTCTCAGTGAAATCTTCTGTAGTTCTCCACACTAACTTGGAGGTCCTTATCATGTGCACTCAAAAACTTCTACATTCATTTCACTGATAGCCACGGTAATTAACTAGAAACTTTACTATCCATCTTCCTACCTCCTCCAAACCACATGTTTCCCAAAGGCGGGGACATGCCTGTCATTCACTCTAATATCCTAGAATAGTATCTGACATATCATAGGCACTGGATACATATTTGTGAATGAATGGAAGACTTTTAAAAAAATTTTAATCAAGAAATTTTTTGCATACTTTGCTCATCTAATACTTATTTATGCATTTGTTTATATTTTTAAATCTGCATCATGTACCCATAGATATCTTCTAGATGACAGTTTCTTTATGATTTTATCCTTGACTCTCTTTACTGAATATGACTGATGTTCCATCCTAGGCTTACAACTTTCTACCGGGTACCCTAGGTGCTCATTGTGCCCAAGCTTTAGATTCTTTGAGGGCAGTGTCTATCTTTATATACCCCATGATAGTTCACCTAATAGACAAACAAGAAACACTTAGTTTCAATGAAGGAATGTTGTAGAATGAAAGTGTAACAGAGGCTAAATTAATGCCTTCAAAAATCAGATCTAGAATACAGACAAATCCACAAAATTATTTGTTTGTTTAGAAAGAAGTACAAGTGTCTAAGTGAAAGACTGAACTGATGTGGAGTGCAGTTTTCTTAAGAAGAAGTTTCTTCTCAGCTCCATTTTGAAATATGAAAATGGATAAGAGGAAAAAAAATGCTCCTAAAGATAGACATATACGATCACTTCAGAAAGTCCAGAATATTTATTTTAGATCCCCTCCCAAAGAAAAAGGCCAAAATTTTACAAGTGCCATCAGGCACTTTTAGTTTTCAACTTTTCTACCAAGACAGGTATGTTCTGAACAGCACAAGATATTATTTAGACCTGATATCCAGATTGATCCCTGAAAATGTAAGTGCATTTTTAAAAAATAACTTATCTAGCATTAATAAAATATATAGGATGATGTATTAATCTCATAAGAATAACATGTACAAAAGTATCAGAGTTAATTACATGATTCTAAGAAGCCATTTACATGTAAGACAACCAAGGCAAATTGTTTTATATTTGTGTGTTTTGAGGAGGATGGAAGATCTCAGACTGTTAAGTTTCTGAACTCATCCTAGAAAAAATGCATACCTCATTGCTGAATAGCATTACACTCACCTTTGAAGTATGCCCCTCAGAAAGCTCTGCACCAATGCCAAGGCCTAGTCCACCCTTCAAAGCAATTTTGGAACTCTTTCTAAAATGGCCACCAGAGCTATTGTCATATTACTTTTGATGCCTTGAATGTCATCAAAATCTCTTCCTTTTAACATATCCTTTATCTTTGGGTAATGAAAAGTGCCCTTAGAGACTGAACAGGTCAGCATGGAGGGTGTTTCAGTACAATTATTTGTTCACTGGCTAAAAGCTCCCTCACAATGCTGGGTGAGCTCTTTGTTCATCAGGAAGCTCCTTTGGGACCATCTTTGCACACACCCATTCCATCTCAAGATTTTCAATTAATATTTTTCAACTATTTCTCCATAGATGTCTGCTAGGTCTACTGTGTTTCTCAGTCAGCTGACAATGTTGACCTACAAGTCAATGCATTCTTGTAATGTTTTTGTCAGTTCTGTTTCTTTCTGGCCACCCTGACCCCTTTTCATCAGTGATGCCTTCTCTCCCCTCAGAAGCTCGTTTAATCCACCTGTACACTGCCATTGTCTTCATTATCCCTGTGAACATGGACATCTAATCTTGCCAAATTCAATGAGAAACTTAATACTCACTCTTTGCTCTAATCCAAGCTCTGACATTCTTGCGATGGCATGTAAAAACACAAACCAACAAATCATTAATGAATGCCACACAGCAACACAAATACCGTCATGAGACACTGATATATCAAGGTTCTGAACCCTTACTGAGCTGTTTGTACAGTGCTGCCAATGTAAGCACATGGCGGCAACAGTGAGCACTTAATTGTCAGACCTCAGATATGATATTTATCTGAGGCCCTTACTCACCATTTCCTTCTAAGGGAAATGTTTACAAGCGAATTCTTAATTCTATTCTTAATGAAACAGGGGCAAAAAAATTATTTGTTTTTGTTTTTAGCAGAAAAGAATGTTATTGTTTATTTTAAAAAATATTTTAAAATCTAAATTTAAATTTTTAAAAGGAAAAATAAGGGTTTTTGTTTGTTTTTTGATAGGCAAATTCCTCTATGAACAAAGTAGATTATAAACAAACTGAGAAAAGGTGATATACACACATAAGATTTTATTTTTGCTGAGTATATGGGAAAATGAATTGTCAGACTTCTCACAAATCTAACATTTCAACCATGCCCTACTCTGGCAATTCTTTTTTTATTATTCATTACTAAGCTGAGATGGTTAGAGCTATAAGAAATGCATGCCTCTGGTTAGCCATTAAAGACAAATATGTCTATCTAATAAATATGAGGTCCAGCTTTGGATCAATAAAATAGGAGCCAGGATTCCTACAATTAATTCATGAATCTTTGACTGATTTTTCCATAGATCTGGGAAGAGCCACTTAAGCTCTTTAAATCTTCACTTTGCAATATGAATAACACCACAGCATTGCATTATTGGACTTTGTACGCTTTAATTCTTTGCAAAAGCACTTTAAGATACTTTTATGAGAAATACTATATTAAAGCAAATTATTCCTGTTATTCATTTAACTGTTTGTAAAACATTGTGAACCAAGAAAAGGCTAAGTTCATTGCATACTAGGTAAGGGATGTTGGAAACCATTAATATAGTCAGATTTCTCCGACTAAAACAATTCTGTTCCATAACAAGTTGTCACTGGGGCGGCGCCTGTGGCTCAGTCGGTAAGGCGCCGGCCCCACATACCGAGGGTGGCGGGTTCAAACCCGGCCCCGGCTGAACTGCAACCAAAAATAGCTGGGCATGGTGGCGGGCTCCTGTCGTCCCAGCTACTCGGGAGGCTGAGGCAAGAGAATCGCTTAAGCCTAGGAGTTGGAAGTTGCTGTGAGCTGTGTGATGCCATGGCACTCTACCCGAAGGGCATAAAGTGACACTCTGTCTCTACAAAAAAAAAAAAAGAAGTTGTCACTGATTGGGACATGACAATCCCTTAGTGGACATGTTTGCACACCCCTTGCTGTGTTGAATCTAACAGGTAGTTTGGTTTCCTGAGTGAAGTAGAATAAAAAATTCCATTTTTTTCTTAGCATTTCTTATCTTATAATAAGCAGTTCAAAGTCAAAGTCAAATGCCCTTCATGTTATTGACTTCTAAACTTGGGAGAGGCTACAGGTTTATAAATCTTATAATTGAACATAGTTTCTACTTCAGTTCCCCACTGATTCAATAAAGAGATAGAGTCATATATATTTTTTAAAATATCCACCTATTAATGAAGTCAACATTTCCCTAGTAAAATCATGTTTATTAGTGTATCATTTCTAATACTTTTTTTCAAATATAACTTTTGAGTATCAGTTCCTCTCTCTTGCCATTAACTTCAGTGAGGATATTTTTATACTCTGCAAATGAAGTCCTTATGCAAAAATCAAGCTGAACTTTCTGATCCCTTATTGAGAACATGTATCCTCATTTTCAAAGACTATAAGGCATCAAGGATGTGTTGGCCATTTTCCCCCCCTTTAAAAGAAACCAGAAACGTCTTGCCTTAGCCAAGCACACTCATTGATCAGAGGGTTCTCTTAAATTGACTTGTCATCAGAGAAAACCTTATTTTCTTTCTTCCTTCCTCCCTCACTCCTCAATGAAGAGGTCTCCAATGGGAACAAGAATTTATCATGAAGAGGAGTTTAGAATTTCTCCTTGGCCTTTTCAAGAAACTACATCCAAAGCAAGTTCACAAAACCTCACATTTCACAAAGACCAAGTGCCTTAAAATAGAAAACCAAGAAGCTGCACAGAATACCTCCTGTATTTTTTTCAAAAAAAAAAAAAAAATCATCTTCAAACAGAAGACAATTATAAGAATTTATAGTTTATGATAACAAGTTTACCTTTCAGTGGTTTTGTTTTCCTGCTGGAAGGGCCATTTGTTTTGAACTATAAGGTTCAGGTCAGGTATTATGGATGTGGTCTTATTAAATAGTATAAATAGACCCAGAATAGACCTGTACTTGCTTAAGAAATCTTTTTAAAAGAGAGAGACAGAGAAAGAAAAGGAAAAAAATACTACCTAAAGAAACATGGCCTTTTCAGTAGTTGAAGATTTATCCTTGAACTTTTTCTTATGAGTTTTATTTTATTTAGGGTAAGAGTCTTTGTTAGTTTTCTTTTTCCAAAAGGTCATATTAACGTTTATAGTGAGGATGCAATGTGGTTACAATGAAAAGAATTGATTTTAGAAGAATAGATTCAAGAATGAAGGACATGTTTTATCAAATGGGCATGGGAAGAACTAAGCAATGATCTAACAAATACATTTTGATAACACTTCCACACCTCTGTGGGCTACGTATAGCCTTGGGGTCAAGATTTTCTGTTGGCTCACCTATTTTATTTACCACTGCATTTCCAGGTCTAGAACAATGCCTGGCACAAGGTCACAGTCAAATATTGTTAAATGAATGAATAAATGAATGAATGATTCCCACAACTCTCCAATATCTGAAGTAGTAAAATATGTCTTTAATCAAATTAATGTTTCTTACTATTCCGATACATCTTGCATCTAAATAACAGCAAACGATGCTTTTTCTGCATTGTTGGTTTTCTTTACTATATTATAAATTACTATTTCAAAATTCTACACTAAGAATTTGTCTACCATTTAAATATTCTTTGTCGGTCATTTTTTTAATTTTTTTTTACCTGTTTGTTCCTGTGTGAAACATGTTTAGTGTACATATTTTCAGGTTGCACTTAGATTTTCATAGTTCTTTCCAGTACATCTTTTATGATACTGCTATTTGGGATACTCAGTAGCTCTGAAATCCCATTCTTACCGAAAGACTAACTGGGACAGTTTTTAAATAGTATTTCCCATGTTTACTGTCTTCAACATAGCCTATAAGTTGTATGTAGATAAATAACTGCAAGCTCATATTTCTTGTCCAAGTATAGCCTGTAGCTAGGACGAAATGAAAATATCAGAACAAAGAGAATTAAAATAATGATTAATAAACTATGAAACACAAATTGTCATATTTTTATGAATTAGAGCCCTAATTCGGAAGACTATTAAAATTTTAATAGAAACTTCCTTCTTTCACTTGTCTTAGCAATTTAGCAGTTGAAAAGTGATTCCCTGATTGTTTACAAAGACAGAAGGGAAAGGAAGATAATATCTAATACTTCTTTCTAAAAAGAAATGGCTAGAACAGAATACTTATCCATTCATAAACATTGAATGTTAATCATCTAAGATAATAAAAAGGGAAATGTTAGAATCTAAAATGACAGCAGATGACAGCAGACAGCTGATGAGAACTTTGTGGGCCTCAGTTTTCTCATCTGTAAATTAGGACTAATACTGTTGGTACTATCAAAATATAAACAGTCAGCATATGTGGGTCAGTGAATCTTATCTTGCAATTTACTAGTTCATGACTTCTGAGTGATACCTGATAGCAAACATATACATTTTTTTGTTGGCCTTCATTTCTAAATTTCTATTTTGCTCTGCAGGAAACCTGCATTTGCCACTTTTAACTAAATTCTAGGTGAGAAACTTTTATTTAAATTAGAATTCGTATAGAAGTCAAGAACACAGTATGGGAATTAAAGTTATCAGATCTAGGTTCTGCCACTCTCAGGCTGATTAACCTTGGGCCTCTTAACTTCAGAGCCTATTTTGTCTTTATAAAAATGAAAGTAATACATTGATTTCACTGATTTATGAAAGATTAAATATAATAATGGTTTATGTGCAAGTGTGTTATGTGAAAGTTGGTCCCTAATGAATAGAGGATTTAGCCAGTCCAGCTTCAGATGTATTTCTTCACTTTTTCACCCTACAATCTCTACCTAAGTCAAGAGTGACCTTGTTGTTTATCACTGAAGACTTCTATCTTCAATTTCATCTTGAAAGCAGAGTAGGATGAACATGCATGTATTCTTGGGATCTGCTAGAATAGTCACATTTTTGGCTATTTTAATATTTTGTTCAATTTACTATTTCTTATTCAAGTTCAATGATAATGCTATTTATGTAAGTATTTTGTGGATATTTTAGATTTTCTAATTCCCTTTTACTTTTTCAAACATATTCCATAAAAATAAAAACAAACAATTTTAAAGCTAAGATTGGGCAGTCTGCTAAATCTAGAGACATACAGTTGGGACATTTATTTATCTCTGTCAAACTGAAATCAAATCACTCCTAGTTTTCAACAGGTGAATTAGTGAGCATAGGGAAGTGAATCCTTTGTTCTGGAAGGCCTATCTAGAATACTTAACATTCACCATTCCTCCTCCAGCTGTTACCAGAGTAGTAAGAGTCAGGAGAATCTCTACAGCATAGTAACTACTGCGAAAAGCCTTGGCAAAAGTGAGATACAGGGCAGTGGCATTAGATTTGAAACCACATAGACCTGGGTTTGAATTCTGGGTCTGTCTGCTGTTTGCTGTGTGATCTTAAGTTACTCAAACTCTTAGAGCAGGTGTTCTCAAACTGTGGCCCAAGGGCCACATGGTGTGAATTGTATTTGTTCCCATTTTGTTTTTTACTTCAAATTAAGATATGTGCAGTATGCATAGAAATTTGTTCATAGTTTTTTTTAACTATAGTCTGGCCCTCCAACGGTCTGAGGGACAGTGAATTGGCCCCCTGTTTAAAAAGTTTGAGGATGCCTGTCTTAGAGTCTTAATTTCCTCTTTAGTGAAATGGTAGTAATGCTTTCCCTTTATGGCTGCTTTGATGTAATAAGGTTATGTTCATGGAACTTGGGCTTGGCACATGGTTAATCCTTAATAATCTTTGTATTTTTCTTACTTTCTACCTTCATCTTAAGATGCATCATTATTACTTATGGAAACATCTATGTGAATACTTTCAAAGACAAGGTATCAAATTTGGTCAATATGACTCTAGAAGGAAAACCACCAGGAATTTGCAGTAGCCAAAATGACCTGCATTGTTTGGAACTAAATTGACCTTTGTTAATTCAGAACAGGAACCTGTATCTTCCCACAGTTTTATTTCTCAAATATATTCCAACAAATTTGAGTTGTGTGAAAGGAGAAACAAAGAACAAAATATAATTAATCTTTTGTTTTTATTCTTGTTCCTACCTTTGTCAATTTTGGCAAGGAAAATCTATTTCCCCCTAAAAGGCATGATGATCCAGTAACATAAAGTGAGTCTCTGCAAAAGGCTCATTAATGATAGATACTGCTAAGACTTCATAATCAATCTTTTCATCTAGGTTGTCAGTCTTCTGAGACCCATTAAATGTCATGGTTGAGATTCTAAAGCTAGACATTGACTCCATTGATATTTGAGCCAACCTGTAATTTCTTATTTTAGCATTATATCCTCTAAAATATTATTCAATACTAAATAGTTGCTGCATATCTAACAGGTATAATAAAGTCTAACATTATGTGTAAACAAATATCAGTTGAATGGATAGAGAATGAGGCATCTTTGCAATCAGTATTTAATGAAAACAAAGCAATAATTTCTTCCAATTTGAAGTAAACACCTATTTAACATGAGTTTCTCTTGAGATTTTGTGGGATCATCCTTAGAAAAATGAAGAGTTCTTGAATAGTTCTTTTGAATACTCATATAGAGATATTTATTTTCAGTATGAAGGACTGACAAATGTTGACATATTAGGTTTATGAAATACATCATCTTTAAAGTTTTTCCAATTCAAAAAAGCTAAAGCAATGTTGTCCAAGAACTTCACTGTTTAATTTCATATTTGTATTTATATAAATATAATGCATATGTTTTCGATTCACTTATAGTTAAATTATTCAAATGTTGCTTTTAAAATTATTTATTTTGTTCTTAGGTAATATCCTTCTTTTTGAGGAGCTCAAAGCACCCTATAAATGTTAATGGGCATTTTCGCGGTGCCTTTATGAGGTAGATGGCAATGAATTCTGTGAATTTCACTGATGTCATTTTTTAAGGAGCCAGGAAAATGTTAACACATAAAAGCTCAGAGTCCTAGTAGTGCTGGGTCATAAGAGGAATGTGTAATATAATGAAGTAATCAGATTTAACTCTGGTTCTTCTTTGTTTAGAATCATAATGATTTTCTAAAATTAATACAAAATTGATTAGAGAAATTTCTATATGCTTATGTGGCATAAGAGGATCTATTTCTTATTTTCTTCTCTGTTTCAATATGGATCACAACCACTAATATTTCTCCTCTCCCAACTTTCCACAGATTAGATGATAGATACCCTTTAAAAGTATCTCTCAGAAGAAGACTCTTCTTATAAGTTTAGAAAGAAAAATTAAGTTGATTAGACATTTGGTGGCAAAAGCATCAAATATGGCTGAAAATCTACATTTGAAAAAGAGACAAAAATAACAAGACTTTTATCCTTTGTCTAATACTTAACATGTACTAGGCATTTTAAAACGTGTTTATGAATCACTCTAAATTTATCACACTCCAGATGCTCCCAACATGCCTTAGTAGACTATATAAGTTAAATTGATAATAAATATTTTTTAAACTAAGAGAATTCAAATGATTCCTTAACACTGAATACTGGGAAATAATTTTTACGTGGGCAGAATCTATAATCTTCATTGTAAAAGAAATTAAAGATTGGATCCTGAATAATACATAGGCTTTTGTGGAAAAATAGACCTTACAGGTTGTTCTATCTTATAAATTTGACAAGAAAAATGTGCTCTTGAATGAAAAGAAATCTAAATCACATGTTACAATTACGATTGTCAATTAAAGAAAGGATGGGCAAATCACTGAACTAGTGCCCAGAAAATATTTTATACTTCACAGCAGACAAGTATCACATAAACAGCCATTCATCAGATCTAAAGCGGTTGCTGCATTGCAATAAAGTAATCATCACAAATAAAATAAAGCTCTGGAATTAATGGTAATATTTGACATAAAACTAAATATTCTGTGGCTCACCAATTAGGTTTTTAGCAATTTGGCTAAGGGATATTGGAGGACATCCAATCATCATCTCTACACTCCGCGGTGATATTTGACTCAGTGTCAAAGTGTTCCATTTCTTGTTAGGGAAAAAAGTGTTCAAATGTATCCTACGAATATGATTTTTTTTTTTTTGTATTCCTGTTGTGCAGTCAATGATCCTTGATTACCACAAAAACATCTTTGCCTATGTTTTTTCTCCTATGCCTTTTATCTAAAATGTTTCTTTTATGTTCTTACATGAGCTCTATAAATTCCTTTTGGTTGGGCATCCGTAGCTCAGCGGCTAGGGTGCCAGCCACATACACCAGAGCTGGCAGTTTCAAATCCAGCCCAGGCCAAACAACAATGACAACCAGAACCAAAAAAAAAAAAAAAAAAGCCAGGCATTGTGGTGGGCATCTGTAGTTCCAGCTACTTGGGAGGCTGAGGCAAAAGAATTGCTTAAGCCCAAGAGTTTGAGGTTGCTGTGAATGTGATGCCACACCACTCTACCCAGGGCCACTCTGTCTCAAAAACAAAAAAAAAATTCCTTTTTACTTATAAAATAGGTGAGACATAGTACACAAGAAAAACTAATACTAATTGAACTCTTAGTAATCTAATAATTATCAAACAATTTCTTAAAAGATAACTATTTTTTTGCTATAATACTACTACTTTTTAATAAATGAGGAAACTGGAAAACTGATGCTGGGTATATTAAGCTAGTGTATGAACTTGACAATGTTCACAAACATTTCTCTTTTTTTTTTAAGTTTTTTGGAGTGATGGGTTATCACTATATTGCCCAAGCTGGTTTCAAACTCTTGGCCTCAAGTGATCCTTCCTTCTCAAATCTTAAAAGTGTTATATTTGGATTCAAATCCAGATTTTCTAACATCAGAATGTATGACATAAAATGCATATTACTGAAAGTCAACTGATCATTGCTGAATATTCTTTAAATAAAATTAATGTACAGGAGAGAAATTAACTTGTTTATTTTCACTTTATTAGTCACAAAAAGGAAATAATGGAGTTTTTACTTAGTTTAACAAATTATATCAAGAAAAAGGATGGTGAATTGTAACATTCAACCAAGGAAGCTTGGAAATTTTTTTACAATACAAATTTTACTTAAAAAGAAATCTTGCATTTTTCAATTGGGCACCTATCAAAATATTATCAAAGTTATTAGAAGCCTCGTCTATGATGAAATAAGATGAAAACTAATTCTGCTAAATGGAATCAACAAGGTCTTTAAACACAATTATGTTTAAGCCATTATACGAGCACCGAGCTGTTTTATGAGGCAATAATCTGGTTCCCGCATGGGTAAACTATAAGGCGGAAGGCTGGTGAGAGTTTCGCAATAAGAGAACTGGATTATTGCCTCATAAAATCATTTGGCACTTTTCTCATTGTGATTATTCTACAAGTTTTTGAGAACTCACTTTTAAATAAATGTCACTACACAAGAAAGTACTTATACAGCCAAAAAAATAAAATATGAACAAGAAAGTGATGGACATAGATTGCACCCCACATAATAATAAAAGATGCATCTTTAGTGCTAAAGAAAGTAGTTACTCATAATGCAATAAGGCAGCTATTCTAAGTCATCCAGATTCCTTAGGTTTTTTTAAACAATATTTTTACTGTCTAGTTAGGAGGAGTTTTGATTTTGCTAAGTCTCTACAATTAGGTAACAGAGGGTCTTCTTTGGTGTCTATCTTAGAACCACCGCGTTTACAGAAATGACCCAATGTTCATGAAATTCCCATTAGAAAAGAACACAGACTTCCACTTCTGGTTTCTGTTCAGATTATTGCCCTTAAAGGAACCAAGTGAGTTAGCGCCCACCTGTTCTGTTTGTTATTACTCCTCATCATTTAATATCATCTTCAGTTATAATTGTAATGTATCTCACTGTGTATGGCGTAGACTTAAGGCAAGTTTATTCTACGTTATTCAAGATACTCCAAAGGCTTTTACTATGCTTCACTGTCAAAGTTTTCTATTTTTATAGATATAAAAGTATTATCAACTATAGATCTATGATCAGTAAGGCATTTTTCTGTGGAGTATATATTTAATTAAAACATTAATTATTTTTAATTCCTTCTTATGTTTTAGTCATATTAAGTTGCAATTTCCTTTATAATTACTCATTTTCTTCAAGATAAGTCATGTTAAAAACTAAGAGAATATAAGTAATTTTATTGAAATCTTATGCATGTGTGTGTATATGTTTATTTAACCTGCAGAACAACCCTTGGGAAAGATAATAATTATCGCCATTTTAGATAGTGGAATGTGAAAAAACGATGAAGTAACCTTAGTTCAACAAAAGTAGGATTTCAGCTGAGCAATTTGATTCTAGAACCTGTCCCTTTACAAATAAATTGACATGAGTTTTTTCAAGCTTTATTTTATTTTTAACCGACAAATAACAATTGAATATATTTACGGGGTATGATGTGATGTTTTGATACATGTATGCAGTGTGGAATGATCTATCAGGCTAATTTGCAGATTTCTCACTTTAAATATTTACCTTATTTTATAGTGAGAACATTTAAAATCTTGTCTTTTAGCTATTTTAAAATATGGATTATTATGAACTATGGACACCTACTCTCAGCCTTAAAGGTAATTGACAAAGATTTGAACCAGAAAATTTCGTCTCAGAAATTTTTTTTTTTTTCAGATATCTTACAATTTTTTCTTTCAGAGAGTTTGTGAAAATAAAATGTACTTGGGATTGAAAAACAGAAACAAAACTATCCCAAATGAGCAAGGGTATCAATTATATACCAGGTTAAAAGTGATGTAAATAGAAAATGAAAGTAAAAACCAAATACCATCCATGCTTTTATGACCAGGTGACAGAAAGATGAGCTGAGTCACATATATGATGTGCACATTGCCTCTCCTCCTTCCACGATTCTGCTATTGCTGGTGATGCATCTATAGTTAAATCATGTAAATTACAGCAATTACACATTGCTGACTATCAAATAAATGATCAGAATGTAAAACAAAGGCAAACTTTTAGCATCTAGAGACAAAAATTAGAAGAGGCAGAAATTATGGGAGCAAGCATAAGACAAATGAAAATCATCCAAAAATTCTACAGAGTCAATCTAATAGGAATGACAGAAGGAAAAAACACACAAAAAAAAATTGAAGGAAAGGGATAATTTAGAAATTACATGGTAAACATTTATAAACTGAAGCAAATCATGGACTGAAATTATTAATTATTATAAGCAAAATAGGAAGTATTTCAAAAAGACACTTCATCAGGTACAGGATGATAAAATCCCTGCCCTCTATCGGTATAAGAAACACCCTCAGACTTTATTAAAGAAAACGTAGCTGGAGAGAAGTCAGAAGCAGTAGCATCACACCCACTTCTGACAAGGTTAGATTCTGGAGAACAGTAACGATATCTATCGCCATGGTTTTGAGAGAAAATAATTTAAAACTTAGAACTCTCTACTCGCACAATTATAGTTCAAATAGGAAGCTCAGATGAAGATATTTTCAGATTTCAAATGACAGAGATCTCAGCAGCCACAGAGAAATCTTTCTGAAAGAATAACTCAAAACTCAGAGACAAAAACTACTTAATCACAAAGCAAAAACAGATCAATGTAAGACATAAAATAAAATTCCATATATAAGTAAGAAAGAAGTAATCAAAAAATAGGTTAAATTCTGTAGAGACAGGAGAATCACAAAATAGGTTAAAAATCTATTCATATGCCAATTAACTTCAGAGTAGCATCTAAGACAAATAACAAAGATTGATTGCAAAGATACATATGTGAGAATATTTACCATGTCAGACGCGAGCATAAAGAAAGCAGATGTAACAATATTGAGAGAAAGTGTAATTCAAAGCCAAGGATATTTGATACTGCTAAAAGATCCGATCATACAGAAATCCAAAATGTGTAATAGTTTCTGTTTGATAAGATAGAAAGTTCTAATGGCTTCTGATACTCTTCTGTTCTTTTACCTCACAGGTCTGCAGGTTGACTGACCCTGTCCTGGCTCATGCTAATCACACGTGCGCCTTCCATTCTGGAACTAGTGGTTACAGCCGTGTTGGCTCTGCTGCCAAAGTTAATGAACACCTTCATTCCAACTCTCTACTCCTGCCACATATCTTGATATCCCATTGGCCACAGTATCACATGGCTGACATCAGGTTAAAATATAATGGCCAAGAGTGTGGGTGTATGCATCTAGACTAATGACGACATGAAGAATTGGGAACAAAATTCCAACAACCATCTACCTTCTTTATCACAATTATTCACTTAACTCTCTCAAAATACATCTCCTTCCCCCGAGACATCCCAAAAGCCTATCCACCCCTGGAACCTGGCTCAACGTCTGAAACCTCATCATCAAAGAGAGTTCTGAATAGTGTTCCATTTCATTCAGAGAACTATTAACTAAACTAGACAAGGAACCTGCTCTCTCTATGCTCAAAATGCAATGACAGAACATGGAGAAGGTAACAAAGTGTCTTTAAAAAATTAAAAAGCGGGGAAGAATGGTAGGCACAAACATGTAACTGCTCATAGCAATTCAGGTATTTCTTGGGTAAATATAGCCAGGTCCTCCATACTCGGAGGTGGTTCTGGTTATGCTTTCTGTGTTAAGGCCATAGGCTGATGTTCTCTTCGCAACATTCTTATCCCCATCCTTCCACAGCCACATCTGGCAAAGAGAAGGGAGAACAAATTCTCCCCGGCAGCAGTGGAGCTTTGCTAGCCTTCTTTCTGCCTGGACAGAGTTGGGGGCAGGTCGTCTTCTTCAATCTTCATGGTCACAGTCTCTTTTTAATGTGAAATGGTCCTACACTTTGTCAAAATTTTGATTCAGATCTTGCGAACCATGTTTGATTCCAATCAACTTCATATTCCAAAATCACACGTATAGCTATTTTCGCGATACTGTTTCAAAAACAGTTCATAACCACCACCAGCTCGTGTTTTCAACCCTCTCTATGAAACCTCTTTCCCCAACACTACAGGTCCAATACACTCATTTTCTTCCTTTTAGGCCATCCTAGGTTAACAGTTTTAGCAGGCTGTTTACCATTCCATAACAAAGCTCACCATTTCTCTATCCTCTTTAGCCAAAGCCAAAGGCCTATATGTTTAGTTTTCATTATTTTAGTGACCCAATCCTGAAACTAATTTGTTTTAGTCACATGTCTGCTTCAGCAATGCCACCTAAAATAAAACTCCAAAGCGTCGGAAATTCAATAATTATCTCTGACGTTTCTTGACAATGGTTCTGATTGTTATTGGAGCATGCTATTGTCAGGCAGAGAGCAGGTGCACAAGACCTCAAGCCAATCCATACGAGTATTTTTACTCCTTCTACCTGTGCCCATTGTCTAGCGATCATTGCAAAAGCATGTCACATGGCCAGGGTCAAAGATTACACCTGTCTGCCTGATAGTAAGTGCCAGGCCACATGGGAAAGAGTATAAATACATAAATCTTTTATAAGAAGGAAGTGAAATTACAATAAAAATATAAATTGTAGAAAGAATTGACAAATCCATAATTGCATCAGAAGCCTTTCACAAACATTTGGCCAGGAAAAAAAAAATAGGTTGAAATATGTAAGAATACTGAGAATTTTTAAAATATAATTAACTCGGTGTATGTCATAGAATGAAGAGAGTACACAGATTTTTTTTTCCAAACACAAATTACAAAAATAAATTTAACCATATTGCAGTAAAAAGTATTCCCCCTAAGTTCTAAGACCTAAAAATCACAGAATCTACATTCTTTGAATAATGTGAAGATAATAGATGTTGACAAAAAGGGAGAGCGAGGAAATAGACAATTGAATACATTTGGAAACCAAAAAAAAGAAAAGAACTACTTAAAAGTTCTTAGATCAGAGAAAAAATGTAAATGGAAATTATTCTATATTCAGAAATGACTGACAGGGAGAAGACATATCAAAAACCCACCACTGCAGCCACAACACTTCTCAGAGGCAACTGTGTAATCGTAAACGCATTGTTTACAAAACTGGAAAGGCTGAAAAAAATCACAATAAGCTTTTAACCCAAGAAGCTATAATTAGAATAGCTAAATTATCCCAAATAAAATGGAAAAAAGAAGTAAGGAGGCCATGAGGTACAACTTCATGAAACATTGGAATAAGTGAGCGTGATCATAAAAGCAAGGCTTTATTATACACTGCTTAATACAGATGTGTTTGAAAAATCCAAATTTAAGGGAAACACAACAGTAAAATGTAAATTCACTGAGATGTTCTCAAGTGTGTTAAACCTTCATTGAGAGCACAGACAAAAAAGCAGAGATTTCCAATTCATGCTTTAGAGATAGCATAAGGACCACCACCAACAATGGATTCAAAAATCATTACATATAAATGTATGATTAAAAAGTAGAGACTGACCTCGCATATATTCATATATATATAATGTTAAAAATATTGCAAAATTAACTATAGTAAATTGGTAGTATACTTAAAGAATAACAGATGATGACCAAGTACTATTTATTTCATAATGTATATGAAGAGTTCAACATTAAAAGCTATGATTCAAAATTTAAGTTTTTACCATATATGGCCATTTAAACAAATGCCAAAAAATCATAAAGTTAAAGTCATTTTTAGTTAAAAACTACTATTCATGCCCTTTCCATATGCCCCAAATTGTGTGCATATACACACACATACACAGAGACAGAAGAAAAATCATTTTTAATGAGCATTTTGATAGAATATGAAATAAAACTAGTAAGAAAAATTAAAATTATTCTCAAAAATTCATAAGATAGGTATGCTTTTTCTTACAGCTACTATCCAAAATAGTTCTAAAAAATGATTTCCTTCTAATAGAAACAAAAATACAAGCTACCTAGAATTAATTCTAATAAAATTGTGTGAAACTAAACGAAAAAAATTTACAAAATCGAGATCAAAAGAAAAACATTTGTGGACAAGAAGACAAGAAAGAGATCATATTATCAGAATAATCTTCCAGTTCAATAATCCCAAACAAAATTCTAAAAGCATACTTTGCATATTGGATAAGTTGATCTTAAAACTGCTTGAGATGTATAAAATGATAAGACCAACAAAAGAATTTTCCAAGGAGAACAATGAAAAAGTCCGCATTGTAGCTGTTAGAGAAACATGCCACACAATCATTTGACTCTTGAGACCGTGAAGAATAGATGTCGATTCACATTCACATTTTTGGATAGAATAGAGGAAAAATTTATTAAATGATAAAGTCAGCATTCCAAAAAGTATTTTTAGGGGTTCAGCTTCTTTTGACATCATTTACTATCCATTTTTTTAAATTTATACAAAATATACAGCAAATTTTACTCAAATATATTTGAGCTAAATTTGTAAAATTAAATTCTTGGTACTTAAATAGAATGCTGAATATAGATGTATTTGTAATTTTTGAATACAGAAGATCTTAAATGAAAGGATAGAAATAAAATAATATTTACAGATATAGCTATTAAATATTTTAATACTGCTATATGACCGAGACATACCCTTAAAAAGTTTTTAAAAAGCAAGAGAATGTGGATATTTTATTTCCTATCTGTATTTCCATTTCCCAAATATGAAAAGAAAAAATACACAAACAACCTTTTTGTTTTAAACTGAAACAATGTTTTAATACATCATGTTGGCAAAAGTATGAGGCAATGAATATTTTCACGGAGTTTGGTTTAAAATGGCTTTGCCACTGGGAAAAACTGGTTGCAATTACTAGATCCAGAAATTCCTCTTCTAGTTTCTAGAATAGAAACACAGATTTTAAAATTGGTCTAGAAGGGACTTTTCTTAAACTGATAGAGGCTATCTACAGCAAACCCACAGCCAATATCATATTGAATGGAGTTAAATTGGAATCATTTCCACTCAGATCAGGAACCAGACAAGGCTGCCCATTGTCTCCATTGCTTTTCAACATTGTAATGGAAGTTTTAGCCACCGCAATTAGGGAAGAAAAGGCGATCAAGGGTATCCATATAGGGTCAGAAGAGATCAAACTCTCGCTCTTCGCAGATGATATGATTGTGTATCTGGAAAACACTAGGGACTCTACTACAAAACTCCTAGAAGTGATCAAGGAATACAGCAGCGTCTCAGGTTACAAAATCAACATTCATAAATCGGTAGCCTTTATATACACCAACAACAGTCAAATTGAAAAAGCAGTTAAGGACTCTATCCCATTCACAGTAGTGCCAAAGAAGATGAAATATTTGGGAATTTACCTAACAAAAGACGTGAAAGATCTCTATAAAGAGAACTATGAAACTCTAAGAAAAGAAATAGCTGAAAATGTTAACAAATGGAAAAACATACCATGCTCATGGCTAGGAAGAATCAACATTATCAAAATGTCCATACTACCCAAAGCAATATATACTTTCAATGCACTCCCTATTAAAGCTCCACTGTCATATTTTAAAGATCTTGAAAAAACATTACTTCGTTTTATATGGAATCAGAAAAAACCTCGAATAGCCAAGACATTACTCAGAAATAAAAACAAAACAGGAGGAATCACACTACCAGACCTCAGACTTTACTACAAATCGATAGTGATCAAAACAGCATGGTATTGGCACAAAAACAGAGAAGTAGATATCTGGAATAGAATAGAGAACCAAGAGATGAATCCAGCTACTTACCGCTATTTGATTTTTGACAAGCCAATTAAAAACATTCAGTGGGGAAAAGATTCCCTATTTAACAAATGGTGCTGGGTGAACTGGCTGGCAACCTGCAGAAGACTGAAATTAGACCCACACCTTTCACCATTAACTAAGATAGACTCTCATTGGATTAAAGATTTAAACTTAAGACATGAAACTATAAAAATACTAGAGGAGAATGCAGGGAAAACCCTTGAAGAAATTGGTCTGGGTGAGTATTTCATGAGGAGAACCCCCCGGGCAATTGAAGCAGCTTCAAAAATACACTACTGGGACTTGATCAAACTAAAAAGCTTCTGCACAGCTAAGAACACAGTAAGCAGAGCAAGCAGACAGCCCTCAGAATGGGAGAAAATATTTGCAGGGTATAACTCTGACAAAGGTTTAATAACCAGAATCCACAGAGAACTCAAACGCATCAGCAAGAAAAAAACAAGGGATCCCATCGCAGGCTGGGCAAGGGATTTGAAGAGAAACTTCTCTGAAGAAGACAGGCGCACGGCCTTCAGACATATGAAAAAATGCTCATCATCTTTAATCATCAGAGAAATGCAAATCAAAACTACTTTGAGATATCATCTAACTCCAATGAGACTAGCCTATATCACAAAATCTCAAGACCAGAGATGTTGGCGTGGATGCGGAGAAAAGGGAACACTTCTGCACTGCTGGTGGGAATGCAAATTAATACATTCCTTTTGGAGGGATATATGGAGAACACTCAGAGATCTAAAAATAGATCTGCCATTCAATCCTGTAATTCCTCTGCTGGGCATATACCCAGAAGACCAAAAATCACAACATAACAAAGATATTTGTACCAGAATGTTTATTGCAGCCCAATTCATAATTGCTAAGTCATGGAAAAAGCCGAAGTGCCCATCGATCCACGAATGGATTAATAAATTGTGGTATATGTATACCATGGAATACTATGCAGCCTTAAAGAAAGATGGAGACTTTACCTCTTTCATGTTTACATGGATGGAGCTGGAACATATTCTTCTTAGTAAAGTATCCCAAGAATGGAAGAAAAAATATCCAATGTACACAGCCCTACTATGAAACTAATTTGGGACTCTCACATGAAAGCTATAACCCAACTACAACTTAACAATAGGGGGAAGTGGGAAAGGGGGGGGTGGGTAGAGGGAGGGGAATCGGTGGGATCACACCTGTGGTGCATATTACAGGGGTATTTGCGAAACTTGGTAAATGTAGAATATAAATGTTTTGGCACAGTAACTGAGATAACGCCGGAAAGGCTATGTTAACCACTGGGATAAAAATGTGTCAAATGGTTTATGAAGTGAGTGTATGATGCCCCATAATCATATCATTGTATACACTTATGATTTAATAAAAAAATTAAAAAAAAAAAAAAAAAAAAAAAAAAAAAAAAAAGAAACACAGATTTTATGGAGAGAGACCCGTGGAAAAATGTCCTTTGTAACCCTGATTACCTTGACAAAGAATGTAAAAGAAGGCAAATGTCTATCATTTGGGGTTAAATAAAAGCACATCAATAAATAGCATGCGGTCATTAAAATTGATGAAGATAGATCCATGAATACTAACCTTGAAACATGGCATTGACATATTGCCAACTGTAAAAAGCAAGTTGTAGACTAATGTGTATAGCATAATCCACTTCTTAATGATGACGTGTACAGAGATATGTGTGTCTGTGAGGTGGTGGATGATCTGCAGTGACCTTAGAGTCGCTGAGGGAGTTTCTTTCACATTCTTTGTTAAAATTTTCAGTATATCTGAATTGCAAAAATAAAAAGATTAGTTTAACAATCTAAATTTACAGTAGCGCTTGTCTATAAGGGAAACTGCAAGGATTTTCCTGAACAAACATCAAATTTGCTATGTACGTAAAAAAAGGTGTAGCTTTTATCTAAACCTTTTGTGTAGTTTATCTCCTTTTTTTCAATTGAAACAAAGCTGCTAATTCTACTGTGGCAACAGCAGAAGGAAGAGGTCCCTTTCCTTTCCTCTCTAGAAGACCCCATTTTCATCATAATAATAATATAGCAGCTTCACTTGAAATCAGATAAGCAGTATTATCAACACCAATGATAACCTATGAGAATGAGACACCAGTTAGATACATAAACTCCTTCAGAGTCCCAAGAAATTGAAGTTTATTTGCCAGATTATTTAATTAATGGGAAAAATATGTTATGTTAAAGTTTTTCCTGTAATTAAGACTATCTCAAATTCTGGGCCCAGAAATAGTAATTGAAAGGTTAATAATTTTATATAATTACTTTTTGATCAATTATAAAAACCAGGACTCTTTATATGACTTTCTGTTTGGTCTCGTAAGACACAATTTCTTGAAATAGATACGTGTTCCTGTAAATGAAAGCCCTCAGGATATTTCCATGTTTAACTTCAGCATTCTCTGTCACATTCGAAATCTACTTTAGAACTTGAGAAAGGTCTATAGACAGTCTTTGAAACTGCAAAGCTTTCAACTAGAGGAAAATTTACAGTAAGTAGAGAAGATTAAATGGAATTTGACTCAATAGATTTTGCTAATAGTCTGCTATTACCCCAAGCAGAATGAAAAGAATTGAAGAAGCCAAGTTATCCCAGTGCCTGTGTGTTACATTCTCTGCAGCTGAGGCCTGATGGTGCGCCCTACACAGGACTAACCAAAACATGAGAATCATGCAGGTGATGGCTTCCATAAAAGCCCTGACTTCGCCATGATGCAATCGATGCATGTAGCCAAATTTTACTTAAGCTCCACAAATTTATACAAACAAAATTTTTAAAAAATAAAGTGGAAGAGGCCCCTGTCTGCCTTCTCTGTGAACATGGCTACGTAAACAAGCAAATCAGACAGGTGTATTTCCCATGAATTTTGCACTTCTGATCCTTTAACTCCTCCCTGAGAATGAGTAGATTTTGCTATGAGAAATTTGGTGCTGGCTTCCAGTTTTAATTTTTCCATATTTGCTCAGGGAGGCAACTAGTTCCAGTAACATGTAGCATCAAGTAAGGGAAGGCAGGTCAGGCCCTCGGGAAAGCTGCCTTCCAAGGGGAAAAAGAATGCGGAAATCCGGACCAGTCTCTCTTTAAACCTGAGACCCACAGGCTTCATACCTATGCAGGAGGTACCTTTTGTGATAAAAATTCACAAAAAGAAACTTAGGGGTGAACTATCACTACAATGATCTACTTTATCAAAGCAAAGCAAAGCAAGGGTGGCCTTATTCTACCTCTGAACCAGAAGGCAAAAATCTAACTGAACGGTTTTCAGATTTCACATGTACATACACAGCCATGTATATGTATGACACATGGGGCTATCTACAGAATGGGAAACTAGAGGTGGTACAGGGCATGGACAGGGGGCTCAGAAATTAGAAATTGAAAACATTGAGTAATACAAGAAATAGTTGATATACATCATGAGGATACTGTTGTAGGGACTGAAATATGTTTTTCCTATGACTCATTTCAATATTTGGTTGAATAATTGATTCTGTATACGTGACAACTGCCTTCGGCTTCATATGACGGAATACATTGATCAGAAATTCAAAAATTCCACCATATAATAATCTGGAATCAGACAGCCGAATTCAGCCTTTAAATCTTCATTCCTCCTAACATATGCAAAAGTTTTCATTTTTAATTTCGACTACATAATCTCTGCATGGAACTTGTTAAGAATCCACGCCAGCTGCTGCTCTTTCTTTTCAGTGTGACCCCGAACAAGGAATGTTTCACAGGGTTTTAGGTTTCTGAATGGAAGTTTAGCACAGCTGTGATATCAAATGAGGTGCCACCTGGCCTCATCACCGCAACAATATGTCCTCTGTCCTGCACAGCGAACAGATGGATTGGGGATCAGCCTGATGTCATAATCTGTTAGGTTGGTAATATGGAGCATTACCCACCCATTTAGGATTCATCTCATCTTCTCCGATGGCATCCTGTACCCTAAATAGAGAGATGACACTATCATTATATTCCACGATCACTAGTCATATGGGATCTTAGTTTGCATTACTTAAGGATAATTATATGGTGCTCTAATTCATTTGGTGAACTGTCACTCCACTACTGAAATACTTATGTGGAATTTTAACACATACTATGACATTCATGAAGCAGATTAGTAGTCTTCCACATTTATTACATTCTTGTTTTTTTGAATTCAAGTTCTAAATATCGACTTTTGTAAGTGTATGCTGCTGAGCCTTCTCTTTGGAGCATTAAATTGAATCTCAAAAATTATACAGTTGATGTGATGTTTACATCTAGGCTCGCATATAAAATATGATAAATGAAAGTTATCGGTAACATCTATAATCAACATTTAAAAGGACAATGTGATTAGCAATAATGCAGCAAGCATTTATTAAGTGTCTCTAACATGAAAGGCACGGTGATAGATAACGAGAAGGCAGAGAGAAACATGAAATTATTCCAGCCTTCAAGAGGCTTCCATTTTCTAATTCACCTCTTCCCTCTGCAACCCTCAGAAAAACACATTTGACTGCATGCGAACAGCAATTCTTTAGGTGCCGTAGCTCCTCTGCTTGACTACGCCAGTGCCCACCCCACCCCTCTTTCTTCCACTGTTAGTTCCCTGTTTAGAGGTTAGGAAGAACACTACTTCTGTCTCAGACCTCTCCCTCCCACAGCGGGCTAGCCAGTCAGAGCTAACAGAAATCTGATAGCAGTTACAGTTGAAAGAGACTGGAGAGCCACGGGAAAGAGGCTTTCTAACAACAGAGAAAAATCTATTAGCCTTCCAATCTCCCTTTTTCCATCCCGGAATGTGAACTTGCAGCAGGATGAGGTAGTAAGACAGTGGCTAAGCCTGGCGCAGAGCATAGGGCAGAGAGCGCCTGGAAGGTGCTGACACGCTCAACGCCTCGGCCGCTCTGATGGGCCCTGTGACATCTTGATGAATGACAATAAATCTTTATTCATCTAATCCATGGTTACATAATTCATTATTCACAAATTAAAACAATGGATATGGCAGTTAAGTAAAAATGAACTTTTTAAATGTATCAACAGTTTTCTTAGTGACATCCTGTTTCTTTTTAAATTTGTTTTTCTAAACAAGAGAAAGTGTGAAGCAGGAATACCAGAGTTTCATCGTACTTAGGACGGTTGCTATCAAAGCATGTGATGTGATCTCTTCACTAAAAATAGTCACTGCATAATAAATTATTAATATATTTTAACCGTATTGATGAACTATTCATGAACGATCTCTAACAGTACCATTTATTTTTTAACAAAATTAATTTTTTTCACATTATGAGAAATATTCTATCTTTATTCATCAGGACTATTTATTTTCATTCATATTTAAAATGTTAGCAGTTCTTCCACAAAACAGAAGCCCTTTATCCCTTGATAAGAGTATACCTTCATTCCACAGGTATGCCTTCCTCACACCTAGCTCTGTTTTGAAGATTGAGGCCTGACTTCTTTGCTCACAATCAAGGCAGACAAAGCAGGAACTAAATCTTTACACTTACTAGCACATTCTACCCAGGGAGCATGGAGAAGCCCGGGTACTGGTCATTTTGGCGCTTCACCAAGACACCCTGAATTCTGACACGTCCCATTCCTAGCTGCTAGGAAATGTGATGGCTAAAGACTGGCACCCGCCTACCTCCCTCAGAGGGGATTCCTTCCATGTAGAGACAGTTTCACCCTGTTTATATACTGATCCATTCACTAGTCTCCTGGCCTCCATTAGGGGCAACACAGAAGGACTAGCCCGGATTCACTACTACTCATGATGTTGGCTGAGAGCTCAGGTGCAAATGTTTTGTAAGTTGGCTTTTTCCCCCGCTAAATTTCTCTGCCTTATTTCCTTTCATGTCTATCTTATGAGAATACCCCACATAAGGATTCTGCATGCAACTAATTCTCAAAGAATCATTTATCTGACCACAATCCTGAAGATGCATGATGTTTGAGAAAAATAGAAAAAAAAAAATCCTGCCTAAGAAACATTGCTAAAGGTACAGGTGTACTTAAGAACTAAGAGAAATATAAGGATGTTAGTCTGGATAATGTAACATAACCCAGAAAAGTTAAATAGGAAACATTTTAAAAAGATTTTGTATACTAGGGGTGGCGCCTGTGGCTCAAAGGAGTAGGGCGCTGGCCCCATACACCAGACATGGCGGGTTCAAACCTGGCCCCGGCCAAAAAAAAAAAAAAAGGATTTTGTATGTCAGACAAACAAGTTTGATTTTTATCTTGAAGGCAATAGGGAACATATAAGGTCTGACAATTAAGTTCACGAATTCATCCTCAAAAAATTGCTACACAATTCCCTGCTGAATATCACTACAGTCAGCAGATGGCCAAGAGTCCTGCTATATTAGACCATCACAGACCTTAAGATAGAGGCGGGCGAGGCAAATGTGGTAGGAACCAATGTTGCCCATGAAGCTATCAGAGGATTTAGCAAATGTGAATGACAGAGCAACAGTAGTGCTGGGACAAAAGCGGGAATTCTGTGCATGGCAGATTGTGAACTGCGTGTTGTATTAAGAGTAATGCAGGTAAGAGAGGATGAAAGAATAAAAATCATTGTAATAGTATTAGTAGGAAGAGGAAGAAATGGAATAAAATCAGAGATATATGGAACGACTTGCTCAGAATTTCAGACTGGTATTATTCAGACATTGTGGGATAAAACTCAAGTTTCAGAATATGTGAGCAACGTGAGATGCATTTCCTTCCTTTGCAGGTGCAGCACCATTGAAGCATCACTGAGATGAGGGGGCCGTTATTCCCATTTTACAGATGCAGAAACCAATGCTCAAAGAGATCAAAGGATTTGCTACCAAAAAAAAAAATTCCCCTAACTAGTCATTTTTTGAAGTGCAGTTCAAATCCTAATTTGCTGATGGTTAATTTAATCATGCTTTACTCTCTGAATTGTAGAACTTAGTATGTTTGATTTCACGGCGAGTATTCAAATATTTACATTTATTTATTTACAAATGTTATCCTCTTCATGTATATCAGGAACTGTCTTAGGTCCTTGGTTTAGAAAAATGAATAAGACAATTTTTGAAATTGGCACTTTATTTGAATGAACGCTCGAGGATTATTTTATAATTCTTGAAAAAAGCTGGAATTTTTAAATAAAGTGGAAGGTTTTGAGGGAGAACTGGGGATCGATAATATATTTGCAAGCACGTGAAGTATGCTTATAAAGGACGAAGAAAAAAAGATATTCTGTCTATGGTTGAATTACCAGAAAAAAATAAAGAAAATCTCTTCTAGAACCTATGCTATTCTGTATTTCCTCTAATTGAATATTATGGGAAGGACTTGAGAAGATCTTCTATACCCACCCAGGCACAGACAGTCAAAGAAGAGAAACAACTCACTGCCCATAATGGTCAATTAATCAGAATTGGGGGGGAAAAGTAGTCGTAGCAAATATGGCCACACCATCATTAAATGTTTGTATTGCTTGAACTTGGGAAGTAAGTGAAAATAAAATCAAAGGAGAAAATTGCTAGAATTTACCATTTGCTGTCATATAACATAAACGTGATAAAAATTTTCCACACAGAACAAAACTAAAAAGAATAGAAGGCCGATGAGAAGAACCCAGACAACAAGGACAGGATTCATGTCCTTTAGCAAGTGGATCAGCAGCAGATCAAGGGTTCCAGTGAAATTGTTGGAATTTTGGTTTTGAAAAGGAATACATTAAATCTTTGCAAATATCCATGTACATATTTGATTACAAATATTTAGCTGTGTTTACTTTTTTTATGTGACATTTGCTTTTTCTGACTCAATGGGGAGAAATACAAATATTTATGACTTCAATAAAAATCTAAAAATATTTTAATATTTTCCTCAACAAATTTGAGAACACACAATGGATTTATAAGGATCCTCCTCCATGAATACGTGGTCAGATGTAGTCATACTGTTGAGATTTGCTTTGACCTATTTTCAGGCATTTCAAGTTCAGTTGATTACATTTAATGGCTCTCTTGCACAAGCAATGCATTTTATAGAAATATTAAATAGCAGTAATTGTTTGCTTTGTTTGCTAAAGGCATTTGCTGTTTACCTAACACTTTAATTTCAACTGTAGAAGAAGTAAATCTTTTCAAATGAATTTTGCTTCATATGCAAAGCAAATATTTTTAAATTAACTTTGTGAGAGGCTTAATGGTTAATACTATTTTAACAAGCTAACAATGTCTTATTTTCTTAGTTGTAGTTCTGGAATACGTTAACTTTAGCATTTAATTCAACATTTTGCTGCTGATTATCATATAAAAAGTATTTTATAAAGCTTCACTGTAAAATAATGGATATATGCAACATTTAAATTGACATATATGTACATAACATTTTAACCTTTCAGAATATACTATGTGCTTATTTGTTAGCAACTAATATCTAGGAATTAACCCAAGTTCTTGACAAATTTAACAGTATTGTAATTTCCTAGCACTTATGACTTGCATGTACTTTTCTCCCCCTAAAAGATAAATAAAATAATTTTTTTTTTTGAGACAGCATTGTAATCTGTCCCCTCATACTCCTGGACTCAAGAGATCCTTTTGCCTCAGATTTTCTATTTTTAGTAAAGACTCTACTGGTAGAGGTCTTGCTCTTGCTCAGGCTGGTCTTGAACTCAAGCAATCCACTTGCCTACGCCTCCCAGAGTGCTGGGATTACAGGTGTGAGCCAGCTCACCCAGCAGATAAATACAAAATTCTTAGTTCCCACATTATTCTTCCAACCAACTATTCTATGTTCCATTCATACCCACATAATGATCATTGCTTCAACCCATGAGGATTTATCACGTAACTTTGCCTTATAGAGCTGTTTCTTCTTTCTGATAGTCCTTCTGCCCTTTATACATGGAAAAATTATTTTTCAAGTCTTATCTCTTTTAAGAAATATTTCCTTAAATCCTTAAAGCAAAAAGTTAGTTTCTAATCTCTATTCTCCATTTTTATTTAACAGAGTTAAAATATGGAGTAATTGGCTGGGCTCAGTAGTATCATGCCTGTAATCCTAGCACTCTGGGAGGCCAAGGCCCGTGGATTGCCTGAGCTCACAGGTTCGAGACCAGCCTGAACAAGAGCAAGACCCCGTCTCTAAAAATAGCTGGGCATTGTAGTGGGCGCCTGAGGCAAGAGAATTGCTTGAGTCCAAGAGTTTGAGGTTGCTGTGAGCTATGACGCCGTAGCACTCTACTGAGAGCAACAAAGTGAGACTCTGTCTCAAAAAAAAAAAAAAAAGTAGGTATTATTTCTTAAAACATAGTGTAGATAGTTACCCAAGTCTTCTCTGGTGTCCCAGTAAAGCTATAGAGATTTCAACATAGAGTTTATACATTCCTGACTAAAGTTAATACTAGGTTTAAGATAACTGCCGTTTCTGTATTAAGAGTTTTATTTTTCTACTACCACTGTTAATTAATAATAGTTTTCTCTACGGGAAATAGCTATTGATTTTGTATATTTTCTTTTTAACTACCCTACTTGCTGAATTATCTTACTAACATTTTAATTGATTTATATATGTTTTTGCAGAGGAATAATTTATTACCTGATAATAATAACAAATATACTGTCATCTCTGTTTTAATATTTTTAATTCTTGTGTTATCATCTTCTTGAATCACATTAGTGAGTACTTTTGTAACAACTTTAGAAAGTTATTTTTGTGGTATGTTGTTCTAATAGTCTAATTCTAATTTTGATGTGTTTCTATTGTGTTATCAAAAGAAAATGGCTCCTCGTTTAGCAAATATTAAGGCAGGCTCTTCCTCATTTATCAAAATAATGTGGTTTTTCTTTTAAATTTAATAAATTACACTTTACAATTTTTTATGTATAGGTGGTAGTATTAAAATGAATTGCTTCATTTGTATTCTTTAGAATACTTTAAGTAATAGCAATCTTTTTTTAAAAACTTCAAATGGATATTATTCTCCCAAACCTTTGTTATTTAACTATTATAGGACTACTGAGGTGTACTCCCCAAGAAGAGGAGAAAAGTTTCAAAGATCACAGTAAGAAAAGTTTGTACTGTATAACGTGAAGGTTAAGAAAGGAGATGGTCCTTCCAATAAGAAGAGCAGCACAGGCTTGGCACCCACAGCACAAGGGTTAAGACCCCAGCCATATACACTCAGAGTGGTGAGTTCAAACCCAGCCCAGACCAGCTAAACAACTGCAACAACAACAAAAAATAGCTGGTGTGGTGGGTGCCTGTAGTCGCAGCTACTTGGGAGGCTTAGGTAAGAGAATCACTTACACCCAAGAGTTTGAAGTTGCTATGAGCTGTGGCGCCACAGCACTACCAAGGGTGACATAGTGAGACTCTGTCTCAAAACAAAACAAACAACAACAAAAACAAAAAAAAAAAAAAGCAGAGAAGCATCTAAGATGAAGGGGGAGACAAAGAAAAGGAATGTGTAGGGTCCAGCTCAGTGAGATGGTGTATTTTTTTTTCCCTCTGAAGTGCAGAAAAGTGAGATAATTTATACCTGGATGTGTTTATAGAAAATTCTCAGTGTTCTTTGCTTCTCAAAGTATCATCTATTAAGACTTTTCTATCAACATAGTGTCCTTAAGAAGTGATTTAAAAGTGCAGGATTTAGCTATAGGGAGTCAGGACAGATGACAGTCTCATGGAATCTTCCGTTTTGTATCTTGGATCTAACACAGCTGAGGTAGAAACTAAGAGAATATAAAGTTGCTGAGTAAATCTGCATACTGGACAACTCTGGGTAGACCAAGAGGCTTGGAACCTTAGCACCAAAATCTGTAGCAGCAGGGAGAGCCATTAGTCTTCAGAAACAAGCAAGCACCACCTCATCACAGACACACACACACAACCTTATTAAAGACGAGAGATTTTAACTATCTTTTTACATTTTTAAAAACTCTATTTTTACCCTATGCTATGGCTTCTAAATTTTCTTTGTAAGGCTATTTTATGTAAATTGTTACTATCAGTTCTTTTTTACTTTCAATAAATATTTTTGATATTTGCATTTGGTCTCAATCATTTTGACAACATTTATTTAGGTATCAAATCCCAGTTTTACTGGATACATTTCTCGTGGATATTTAAAGTGCATCTTCCCTATATCTAAACTTACATTCCTGTACCTTCATTGTTACAAAGGGGTCATGACCCACAGGTTGAGACCCGCTGCTCAAAAGGAGCCACACCTAAGTGTTTTTTTTTATTACTTTGTTAATTTTTATATTAAATTGATAATGTTTCTTTCTATATACACTATTGTCTACCAGAAACCTAGTTACATATTCTTGCGATTGCTGAATTGGTATTTCATATCTTTGCTTTATTTCTTTTATTATCAACTCCATTTCTTATTAATCATTTTCTTTGAATTCTGGGAGAATTATTGATCTGATCTAATTCATTGATTTGCTTGTCTAAAGTATTCAGTTCTCGTTCATTGTTTTTACTAAGTTCTTTTTTAATTTAAAAATGTTTTCTTAGTATGAAAAGCCTCTTTCCAAAGTGCAGATTTTCCCCTTTTTTATAAATGCAATGTCCTGTAAAATTTTGTTGAGAGAATGTTACAAGTTTTTTGGAAATTGTTTCATAAAACTGTGAGAGAGACAGAAAAATGACAGTGTAAATTTCCCAGAAGAGTTCCTTTCTTTTATTCTAGGTTAGTCCATTTTTTTCTTTTCTTTTTTTTTTTTTTTTTTTGGTCTTATTTGGAAATTTCTTGTTTATTAGCTGTGAAATCTTAACACATCACTGTATAGGTAAACATGACCAATTGCATATATTGACTAAAACGCCATAGATCATTTCTTCAAATTCCATTTCCTTACGTGTTATAGAAATGCATGGAAATGTCTGAAAATATCTGACCAAATGAGTATGTCCTTCTCTGTTTTTCAACAGTGTTTTAGAATTTGTATGTGGGGTGTGTGGGGGAAAAATATGTATGCTTCTTTGGTTGTTTTAGTAGGTTCTAGGAGGAATCCAATTGAAATATATAAGCTGAAAGCTTAATCTTTTTTTGAGACAGTCTCTGTCACCCTAGGTAGAGTACCTTAGCACTCTAAGGCATCATAGCTCACAGCAACCTCCAACTCTCTCAAATGTTCTCTTGCCTCAGCCTCCCAAGTAGCTGGATTTTAGTGTGCCATGAGAGGATTTTAGGTGTGCTGCGAAAATTTTTAAAGATCATTAATTATTTTCAAAAGAAGTTCTAAGTCCAGTAAGCATATTCTTTTTTTTTTACTCTTTTTGATAAACATAATTTAAGTGCACCACAGAAGTTTAACCGTAGGTTTAAGTGTGCTGTGAGATAAAGAAGGTTGAAAAATACTGGTATAGATAAACATCTGTATTCTGGAAACTTTGAAGTAGTCTTAAGTACTCTCTGGTTTGATAATCACTGCAATCAGTGTAGTGTCAATGATATCGGATACTTGCAGAGATGGAATGATGGCAGTTATCATTCAAGGAAAGACCCAAAATATTCCTAAGTATTAGTTACAATAATTTTACTAGACAGTCATTTGGTTAATATGTATATATTTATGTAAAATGTAATATTTTAAATCCTAACTAATTATAAATTTGGATTGGGTTACCATGTTATAGTGTAAAACCCTCAAAAATAAAATTTTCCATGATCGATGATTTTATTGAATACCTTTGCATAAGACATCTATTGTTTTTTGCCTTCTCAGAACATATACTTACCTTACCATGCCATGGAACCTCACTTTTTTCCCTTCTGTAACCATTTGTGTTAGTTTGGGTTCTCCGAGCAGCAGATGCCAAAATACTTAAATGTGCTCAGATTTTATTAAGGGAAATTCCTGTATGAGAGGAAATAGGAAGGGAGCCAGGAATGACCAGGTGAGTCATCAGATTGCTATCCGAGTATGAACACTGAGTGAAGAACAGAAGAAGGGAATTTGGGGAGAAGTGCCACATTTGGTCATGCAGTGACAGATTCAACAAAGCAATGGGGGCATCCTTGAGCCATCATAGATGAACACAGGAATTATGTTCCTCCTACAAATAGGTTTATCCTGGTGTGCCCACCACACTCAGTCACTTGGTGGAAGCAGCATAGAAATGGGGTAGCCCTGGTGCAAATTCACCAAAGAGCTTCAAAACATTACAGTGGAGCACATCTTTATTAATTAGCGTCCTTTCAGGAAGTTTTCCTTTCAGTCCATTCTCATCACCAACAGAGCACTCCCTCTCACTCTTAGCACATAGATTCGTCTGTTCAACCAACCACATGTCAATATCGCTACCTGTTAATTCCAGAAATCTGCTGAAATTATTGGAAAAAAAATGGTATTTTATTTTCACTAGGCTTGTTACCTATAAACAAGGCTTTAAGTGATGGTGGCTTTCTCCCTCTGCTACCTCAAGGAGGTAAACTGACAGAAAATGAGGCTAACACAGAAAAGCTAGAAAGAATGAGATTAAAAACAGATTCATAATTACATAGATTGATGCATGAATGCACCTAAATCATTTTATCTTTTTGTACTTTCCAGTTACTTGAATGTCTAAATTTATTTAGTTTTTAAGTCAATATGACTAGGTTTTCTGTTAACTGGAATGAAGAATCTTGTATAATGCAGAATGTTTTTATAAATGATCTAATTCAATCTCTACAACAAACTTTACACATTTTTATTCTTATTTTACAGGTGGGAATGGAGCTCAGAAAGATGAAATAATTTCTCTAAATTAGTAGGAGATTAAACTAAGACTCAAAGTCATATTTTCTTAAAACCCAAGTATTGTTCAATCTGTTACATAAGTTTGACTTTATAAACTTTTTTCTAGTGAATGCCTAATTACTGTTTTCCTGTTTTGATGTGAACTCTTTGTTATAGATGCACTACATGTTTTGCATCTAGCTCAATCCTATGCCTATATATAGACCTAGAACTATGTTTCCAGAATTTGAAGATTAATAAATATACCTAAATATAGTACTATATATTATTCATTTCTTCTCATAACATTATGCAAAAGGTCATTTATGGTGTTACTATTTATACCATTTAATGAGTACACTTTAGATCTACATTTTACTGTCATTTGGCATATGTTTATAATTTAAATAAGGCTCATATGCCTATGTCTATTATTATTTAAAAAATGCAAGATTCTTATACTTAAAATTGAGTGCTTCAGATTACTTTGTAAAATAATTCTAAATGAATGCTAAAGAATAGATGGATCAATGTATACTAAAAGGTTGTTCTACTATGAAAATGCCTGAGTGTTTTCCTAGATTGTGTTTATTTTATATGTAATTACATATAATAATTTTGATATAATGGCAGATAATGTGGATTTGTGCACATGTCAATGTCAGAAATATTTGCTCCTCATCTAGTATTTAGAGTAATGAGGCACCGGTAAACCCATTTATTCAGGATTCTCTTTTAGAACTGTTAAAGAAGGAATTTGTCTTAAAAATCAACAAGTCTAATCTCATTGCTTCAGCAGTGGAGGAACTGTTTTCTATAAATTACAGCCATTTGTTTAACACTCCACAGACTGGCTTTCGCAAAGCTGGATCTAGATTTGTCTTCCCCTACGTCCATGTATTTACTCATTCCCTTGTTATCTGCTCTACAAAGCATCAACAAAATGCTGTTGGCTAATTTTCCCTTGGGTATATTTTTTTGGTTTCCAATTATCCAACTTTTGTATTTATTTTCTATCTCTTGAAATTATTTGCAGGTCTAATTGTTCATAAAATTGGAGCCAGATTCTAGGTGGAAATCTATTAACTTACACATATGCATACACCCACGCACATGCACACATATTTGTATGTATACGATTCCTAGATCGCTGTAATTAAACATTAAAAGCACAAATAAATTCTTAGAGAATGTCGAGAGTGTGGGAGCTATAAATAAATAAAACTGAGGCAAATTCAATTTTTAACAGGAAAGATGATTTAAAGCTTGGTCAATATTGTTAAATTATCTCAAAGCCTTGTATCCTGCTCCCTGTCCTTCTACATGTCTACGATTTCTATTGAATATCTCTAAAATCTTCCTACTTCCAGTCTCAATTCCCTTCTTTAGATTCAGGCCCTATCCTTTCTTGTTTGAATTACTAAAGACACCTATAAACCAAATTATTTCTCTATAATCATTTCACCTTCCAATCTGTGCCCTGGTCAGCAAGCAGAATGGCTAACATAAAATTCAAATATGATCAAGACACTTTGATAAATCCTTGGAGTCTTTAAGTTCAAACTCCTTAGAATGGCATAAAAGGCCTCTAGAGTTCTTACTGTCCTTCCCTTCTCCTGCTCCATCATTTCCTCTCCAGAAATTCTTTCAGTTCTCCAACAATGCTATACCTCTAAACCTTCCCGTAGAATCCCTGCATAATCAAAAACACTCCTCTCCTGTTTTATCACCCATACTATATTAACTTCAGACACAGCTTAAATATTAACTGACACCCTTTACTAACCTCACAGTCTAGAGGACAGGCGTTCATCCTCTGTATTCAGACAGCACTCATCTAGCACATCACACCATATAGTAATCAATTTATGTGCCTCCATGTCTCCATTTCCTTGCTAAACTGTAAATAATTAAAGGGTGTATTAAAATCATTTATTTCCAGTCCCTAATATATTCTGGGTACCATACATGTGATATTCATAAATGCCAGTTCAATGACAGTTTTACTGACACCTCTGTAGTAGCAGTCCATCTCTTTAGATCTTCAACTTCTGTATATACTTACCCCGTGTCCTAGGAGTATACAGATATCACACTTTCTTCCATAACAGACTGTGTAATTGTGTTAACCAAAAAAAGATCTTGCTTCTGCTCAAATATAACTACGGTACTTTTGTAGGCTTGACCACTTTGTTGAAAGAGTTGAGGCATTAGAGAACAGCAGGTGGTCGCACTGAGTTATGTAACAGCAAAGCTTCAAAGAGTCACTCATGTTCAGCTGTACTTTCTGAACAAAAGTTTTTCATCACAAGGTTGTACTCTGAACTATTCAGTACAGTAGGGTTTTAAAAACTTACTATAATTTTTTGTCTTAGTCTTCTTATGTGTAATATGGGAATAAAATAATTGCTTTTTGACTTCATTTTGGAAAACGACTTACAAAAGCACTTAATTTAACTTTGTGCTTTAAGTTACTTATATTGAAGTATAGTAGTCATATTAATCTGTCCAATTATTTATAAAATATGAAGAAAAAATTAAGAAAATTATCAGATGGCACTGGAAACTGACCAAAAACATTTAGAATATAAAGAGGTTTCTATTTTTGAAAGATAATCAACAACTAGTAAGATGTGAGAGTTTGTAGTCTTTGACTGAGCTCAGCCTTGATCTTTAGTTGGCACTGGGGAAGAAAGTTTGTGGCTTTGGTGACTTAAAAGAGTAAGAAGAGAGAGGTCGAAATGGCAGTGCATCCAGAAAGTTATAAGGGAGTTCTAGGAAGGAAAGAAGCCAAAGGAGGAGTAAGACTTAATACCTGCAGGTGGTTAATGTATTTATTGTTCATAACAAATACCTCATAACAAGTATGAGGAATAGAAAGGAAAAAGCTTAAAGAAAAAGGAGCAGAGCCTCAGGGAACTCTGAGACATTCCGTAGGATCCAACATACACATTGTAGAGTCTCAGAAGAAGAGACAAAGAATGAGGCAACAAGAATATCTAAAGAAATAATGGTTAAAAATTGCCCACATTGGATGAGAGACCTAAATACAGACATTTAAGAAGCTTAATGAACTCCAAATAAGATGAATCTAAAAAAGCTCACATCAAGACACATTTTAATCAAATTTTCAAAAGCTTAATATAAACAGAAATTTTTAAAAATAATAAGAGAGAAGCAACTTATCACATACAAGGGATTAATAATAAGATTATCAATAGATTTCTAATCATAAACCTTGGAGGCCAGAAGTCAGTGGGCCAATATATTTACAGTGCAAAAAGAAAAAAAAAAAATTGTCAACCTAGAAGTCAATCTCCAATAAAACTCTTCTTCAAAAGTGATAGAGAAATTAAGACATTCTCAGATAAAGAGAAGCTATGAAAGTTTATTGTCATTACACCTGCCCTGCAAAATACTGTTTAAGAGAGCCCTACAGGATTATTAATTGAAATTAAATAACACTAAACAGAAGGAAAGAGAAAGAGGAGTGGGGGTGTGAAGGTATGTGACACACACCTTTTGGTGGAAGACACAACTATAACAGGGACTTTACCTAACAAACGCAATCAATGTAACCCAATTCTTTGTACCCTCAATAAATCCCCAGCAATAAAAAAACAGCTCTCCAATCAAAAGACAGATTGGCACAATGGATTTTAAAATAAAGCAAACATGATCCAACTACATGCTATATACAAATGATTCACTTCTGATCCCGAGACACAAATAGATAAAAAATGAAAGGATTGAAAATATATTCCATATATTCTTGTGGTCAAAAGAAAACAGGGTGGGAAGATACTTATAAGAGACCAAGAAAAATACTATATATTAATAAAAATGCTAATTCAGCAAAAAGATACAATAATTAAATTCTGCCATGCTATGGCATGAGTAAAATTTGAGTACATTATGGTGAGTGAAATAAGTCAGTTACAAATAATTACTGTATGATTTCACTTAAGTATTCAGAGCTATCAAAGTCAAAAAATATGAGACAAGCCCCTCCACTAGGACTTCCAGAGATATTAGGATGGCATAAGTTACCCATACACATGTGGTGGGATTCAAGCTATTTCTTCTTTGTCTGTTTTTGAATCTCAAAAGTTTTGAGATTCAACTGATATAACAGCTCCAAAAGGCCAAGTTGCAAATTATCATCCTGAAACTGAAAGTTATTTAAAGAGATTCTGTGAGCATACTCACAGACATCCAGAAATTTTCAACATGGAAATAAGACATTAGATTTACCTTTGGTTAAGAAAGATATCATTATCTACAAATTTGCCATCTTCCATCAATCTGTCAATATAGCACTAAGGAAAGTTTTATGCCAGGACTTCTGTTTTGTGCATCTCACATAGGGATAAAATCTGCCCCAATATTGAAGGGAGTTATAGATCCCCTGTTGAAGGTACAGTCTAAAAAATTCAAGTGAGGGATTAAACCCAGTTATAGAAACTCTTAACACTTTAACTCACATTCCCAGAGTAAAGCTCAACAAAGAGTTTCAGGGAAAACTTTCATGCTCTGCCTTTAGCAAAATTGTCATTGACATTTCTCCATAAAGTTCTGCAGGGTCAATGCCAAAGTAAATCTCATTGTTTTCCTCAAAATTTACTAAAGTGTGCTTTCCATGGTTCTTATAATCTATAATCCAACATAGTGTTTTTGAGTACAGCTGTGTGTAAATATTTGAAGACGGATTATTTCTTTTTCCATTTAGAACAGAAATGTCAAAGTAGTAAAAGAAAAAAAAAAAAAGAACTACCTGAACTTTTATTTTTCTAACTCCTTGAAAACATCATTGTAGGTGATTACTGTAAGGATCTTGAGCAGGTTGGCACAGCCATCTGGGGGGCAGCAATCAATAATATGCTCCATGTTAGTTTGTGTGTGTTTTCCACAGATTTTTATAAATTTGATATTCTACTTTTATTTTTTCAGATCACTTTTTTTCAACATACTTGTCAATTTCTCTCAGCCTTGGGATGTACTTATTTCATAAATATTTCCTGCGCATCTACTATGGACCAGGAACTGTACTAGGTACAGGAATAAGAAAATATCTCAAATGTTGTATCTGTCTTCCAGAAAACTAAATAAATGTGTAAAATTTGTAAGGTAATAGGAAAGTACTCTCAGTGAATCCTTTTTTCAGTTCAGAAGATAGAAAAAGTGCTGAATTTCCATAGGAAAGTAATCTTGTTTTTGGAAAGGTTTAGAATAAGTAGAATATGCAATTTACAGGTAGAGATGTGTAGAAGCTGTTGAATACATGTTTGTGCAGCTCAATAGAGATAGCTAAAGATGGTTGGGGATACAATGAATTACGAACATGAGAGTATTTTGGAGACAAACACATCATGGAAATGTGAGTTCTATATATGTGCGGCTGGGCAAGCAATACAAATATGAATTATTATTACAAATTTGCAACTGTTTTATGTTAATCATATAGTATTTGATTTTTTATGCAAGTAGAATATTCTGACTTATAACTCAAATGTAAGCTTCCGTAAGACAAAGCGTTAAATACTTTTGCGGGCATACATTATATATAATATAGGTGCTCCACAAATGTTGACTCATTAACAAATGAGACAGTTTTACACAGTAACAGAAGTAAAAAAATGAATAAAAATTATTGCCAAATGCTGCCAAATATTTACTCTTGAGATCCTAGGTTAATCTTACAAATCATGCTACTCAAAAATAGAATCCATAACGGATTACATACTCTAATCATATCATTATCACAGTCTTCAAAGTTAATATTTATGAAACATTTATTATACAAGTCTTTTCCCTATGAACTTAATAGGGATAACATAATCGATTCATTCCCAAACCCCTTGAGATTGATGTACTAGAGGTAGCAGTATGGTAGACAAAGCAGGAGATCTGGACTCCTAGGAGTTACCTTAGAAATTTGATTCTACTGCTTATTATATGTGGTGACATTAGCAAAATCTCTGTCCCACAATATGTCCATCAGTATAAAATATAATAACAGTATCTTCCTCCTAGAGTTTTCTAAGGGTGAATTGAATTAGTTCACTTAAGGAGCATAAAACTCTTATATTGCTTCTATAAATATTAGCTCTTATTTATAATTAGGCTATGTTATTATTTTTTTTGAGACAGAGTCTTACTTTTTCCCCCTTGGTAGAGTGCTGTAGCATCATAGCTCACAGCAACCTCAAACTCCTAGGCTTAAGCTATTCTCTTGCCTCAGCCTCCCAAGTAACTGGGACTACAGGCTCCTGGCACAATGCCTGGCTATTTTTAGAAAGAAGGTCTTGCTCTGACTCAGGCTGGTCTCCAACCTGAGAATTAAGGCAATCCATCCACCTAGGTCTCCCAAGTGCTGGGATTATAGGCATGAACTACTGTGCCTGGTCCCTTTTTTCTATTAATTTTTGCCATACATAAAAATGTGATTAATACATCTGACAATTAAGTTTGCAAATTTGCCACTGTGACTTAAGTTGGCAGCACTGTATAAAGAACTTGGTAAGGTTTAGGTTTCATAACCTTTGTTTATCAATATCTCACAGTTGTATTCCTGTCAGTATGTAACAGGGTCCAGCTTGGTGACATTTAGTATTGTTGTTGATGTTTTTGTGTGCCACTGTGAGAATGTAGGAGCTTAAAAGAGACCAATGAACTAACCTTAACAAATTTCTTGTTAAACTTGGCAAGAGTGGAGGTGAAATCAGGGACACATTAGTTCAAATTTATGAGGATAAGGCCATGAAGAAAATGGCAGCCTACAAATGGATTAACATTTTTTAAGGGGATTGAAAGAGTCACTGATGAGAAGGTCAGGGCAGCCACTAACAAATAGAACTGACAAAAAAATTGCAGAAATATACTGAATTGTGTATCACAATCATCAGCTGACTGTGAGAAGCACAGCAGATGAAGTAATCAACAGACAAACATTAGGACAAGCTTAACTGAAAATCATGTCCAAATACTCATGGCTCTTGCATCACAACAATGCACCAGTTCACAGGGCACTGTCCATGAGAGCTTTTGGCCAGTGAACAAGCAACTAAATTGGAACACCCTCCCTACTCACTTGATTTGGTCCCCAATGACTTTTCTCTGTCCCTGAAGATAAAGGAAATGCTGAAAGGAAGACAGTCTGATGACATTCAGGACATCAAGGATAACATGATGACAGCTTTGATAGTCATTTCAGAAAAAAAGTTCCAAAATTGCTTTGAAGGGTGGACTCTCACTGATGTTGGTACATAGCTTCCTAAGGGGAATACGTCAAAGGTGACCACAGTGATATTTAGCAATGAAATATATAGCACTTTTTCTAGGATGAATTCCTGAATTTGTTAGACCTTCATATATCTAACCTAAGTAAATCAAGAGATCCCTATGGCCCTAAAATTCCAGAGTGAAGTTTTTATTTCATTTCTGTCCTTCGAATGTTATCTGTTTTCCTTGCCTTTGAAACACTTCTGTAGAGATATTCATTATTGAAAGTGATATGTATTTGCTTTTTATACTGGATAACAACTCTAAGGTAAGTGTGATTTAAATATAATAAGATCTCTGTAGCCATAAGATTGACAAAGCAATAAATTGCTTGATTTCTTCAGTCTTCATCCCAGGAGAAACATCAAGAGAGAATTAGCAACTACCTGTTCTTTAAAACAGCCAGGAACTACCTGTTCTTTAAAACAGCCAGGATGCTAGATTAGCCTATTCCTTGTGGCAATTCCTAGCTCTAAGATTCAAACAGTTCAGAAAACACATTTAAATACTACATCTGTAGGTTCATGTAAATGCAGCATATATTTGTATAAAAGGGTATCATGACTTACTATATCTTACATTTCCATCTGATTATATATTTAACATTGAATAAAATTTCTTAACTCAGGTTTAAACTTACTTCTAATTACCATATATTGTATATTTTCATGACAATGACTTAAGTCACTACTATAAGATGTTCTTATTATGCTATTTAATTATCTTGTTTTTTTGTTTGTTTGTTTGTTTTTTGAGACAGAGTCTGATTGTCTCCCTCAGTAGACTGCCCTGGCGTCACAGCAACTTCAAACTTTTGGGCTTAAGCGATTCCCTTGCTTCAGCCTCCCAAGTAGCTGGGACTACAGGCGCCCACCACAAAGCCAGGGTATTTTTTGTTGCAGTTGTCATTGTTGTTTTAGCTGTCCTGGGCTGGGTTCAAACCTGCCAACTTCAGTGAATGTGGCTAGTGCCATAACCACTGTGCTATGGGCACCAAGCCATTAATTGGGTATTTTAAAGTCAAAACACGAGGCAAAAATCCCATTGGTATTGGTAATTGCTATTTGCAAATTTGTAGTGCTGCACAGAAAAAGATGGTACAAGCTTCTCTCAGAAAATGACCTACAGCAAGCCATATAAAGTATTCAAAGCCTTCTTTCCCTATGGTTATAGCCTATGAGTGACGTTTGCTCTCCACTAATGACTCTAAATGTTAAATTAAGCCATATTATAATTTCCCCAAATCTGCTTTAGTTCTTATCACCTTTGGCAGCCAATTCCCAAATCCTCACTTCTACATGCCCAGAATCCTCCTGTGTATTATCTATTTGACAGATGAGATGACTTTATGGTGATCCCCTTCTCTCGGGCTCACAATATTAAGTTTAAATCTAAACCTGGTTTGCAAAGAACCAGGGGGCCTTTTCCAAACATTATTTAATGCATAAAGCTATAGTCCAAACACTTGCATATTCACTCAGGAAGCAGATTTATTTGCTCATATAAACCACAACTATGTATTTTTTTTTTTTATAGTCTCCTGAATTAGTAACCTGAAAGTTCGCCTAAAGACAAGCATTTATTTTATTTAAAACACATATCACCTTACTGTTCTCTTTAGGATTAAAAAAGCATTTGACAATAAATCTGAGAGCATATATAATTTATGAGCTATAAATGTGTGTGGTTTTGTAAAGAGTGAAGACTAATGATATGGAGAATGGGATAAAGATAAATTTTGAAATAACCACCATAACTCCTTGTTAAATTTAAAATAAAATAACTCCCCACGTCATCTAATTAAAAGAAACAATTTCAGGCCTTTTTTTTTCAGTCCCATCATAAACCTGATTTGAAGCCTATTACATGACTGTACCACCAGAGAACTGATTACACATGTATATATGTGTGTCTGCTAAAAGTTTAATTACCAAATTAATCTCTGCTATAAATTTAATTTACTATTTTTAAAAAATCTTTCTTATACAACCACAAGAAAGGATATGCAAGATAAGATAAAAGTGATTGCATCGCTTTTCTTGTTATTTAGGATTTCACAACACAAAAGTAAAATTAGAACATCATACATAAAATTCCATTTATTGTTGTTAACATTGTCTCCTAAGATTTTCATTAAAATATTTTTCTTTATCTGTGTGGTGAGAGTACTGTATATAACTTACTAATTCATATAAAGATTGAAGTATTAGTCAATGCTTTAAAAGCTCTTTATAAGGTCACAGTAATGTGTAGCATAATGAATTCTTCAAATCTTTTTATTAATTCACTTGAAAAGAGAATACTTCATTACAGTATGATATGGATTGCAAATATAATTAAATTTATGAGAAGTATTCTAAAATCAAGACATGGTGTATCTTCTCAGTGAACCCTAAAAAACATATCATCAAAGGTTGCAAACTGCTCTCTCTAATACACTGTGAAATTTTTCCTTTAGATAACCGTCCTTCATTGAAGTGGAATTCCACTCAGTCAACATTTATATACTATAGGCCTATTAGGTGCCAGACACTCTTGTTCTAATGGGATGTGATTATGAACAAGTTAGACAAAGTTCCTGATCTTAGACTCATCATTCCAGACAAGAATATGAAGCTACTATTAATGATTAAGTCTCTCCTGTCTTGCCTTTACCCATGTGATGAATTCTAAATGCTGGAATCTCACCCTTTGCATGTAGTTCCAAGAGTACATTCTCCTACCTGCCCCAGCACTGCGTGCACACCTAGATTTTGTTGTTGCTGAGACTTGAACCCCTTCGTATTACTTTCAGACTTGTACCTTGTGAGTGGCTGTCACCTAATTTCAGTTTCACTCCTCTAAACTCCTCTGTGATTTCTCTAAGTCTTTGAGCTTATATAGCATCTTGTTACTTACCCCAATAGTAACTCTTATCACACTGCATTGTAAATATCTAGAAATGGTTACTAAAATTCCCAGTAAAAAGTATAATAGAACAACAACAAATGTTTTTCCTTCCCAAGCATTTTAATTATATGATGAAAGTCGATTTTATTCCTTTGAAGATAAACGAGTTGAGACCTCCCACCACATATTCTGTCTCAGTGGAAGACCTTGTTGGTAATTCTGATGATAATCTATCATCAGTCACAATAACAACTAACAGTTGTCCTGTTACTACAGTTTACAGACCTCACCGTGTTAGTCAATAACTGCTCTTTGCATTTGTCTGAAACCTGGTAGAAATCAGACAAACAATTAAGTTGCTAAATTAATTAAAGAATTGGAGGGATTTCTTTTAAAAAGCTCAATATAACAACATCCCTTTGCCAAATTTAATAAAGAAAGCCATTACTAAAGCTTATAATAGTATAAATAAGGGACCAAAGATGTTTTTAAAAAGGCAGTATTTACTGAATAATTGGAACTAATAAATTTAAAAATTTAGATAAAATTTTTCCCTGGAAAAATAAAAATTTTTTAAATTTTATAAGTCAAAAATATAATGAAATAGTTCAAAAGATGCAAAAAACAATAAGTTCATCAAAAAAGGAATTTCTAATAGAAAGAACCAGAATCAAACACATTAGGCCAAAATTACTTTTCAATGTTTCAAAGAACAAGTAACAAAACTCTGCAATTGATGGATGTGTTCTTTGGCATAAAAAAGTGGAGAATTTAATTTTGAAGTGTATATGAATATTTATGAATTCAAATATAATGATCTTATTTATCGCAGGGAAAGATTAAGTCTCAAATAGGGATTCAATAAAAAATGGCATTCCAAAGAAGGACATTCAAATACAGTTATGCCATAAAAATACTTAATAACATGGGAAAATGTTTATAAGATATTCAAGTTTTGAAAAGTTACCAAACATGAAAAGTACAATACCAACTGTGTTAAAATAACATGAGTTTGTTTTATATATGTGTACAAATTCATGTGTACTGTGAAAAAAAAAGTGAAGATTTCAAAATGTTAACAGCTTTGTCTCTTAGAATTAAAAGAGCCTAACAGCATTCCTATAAAACAGACAGCTTTTAAGGTGTTTAGTACAATGCCTCACACAAAATGAACTGAATCTAAATTTATTCCTATTATAAATAGCAAAACATGAACTGCCATTAATTTTTATCTCTATATTTCCCTTCATTCTAAATTTTCTAGCATTTGTATTTATTTTGTTGCCAGAATAAGACGTGAAATATTATTTTCATCGTTACCAAAAAATGTAAAAAGAAGAAACAATCCACTCAACAAATAAATGCTACTTTAGGACAAAGGAAACATATCTAGGAAGTGACCAGAACCTTCTCTGACTCTTACAAAAGTCAGTTTCCTCTGAGGCTATCTCTCTAAATCCTCTTTTTATTCTTCTTTTCTCCTACCTTTTAGGTACCATATGAAAAAAATAGACCATCTGGAGAGAGACGATCTAACTAATAAAATAAAAACTTACCCTCACCATGTAAATTACCATCCTATTGGCCACTTGAAAATGATGGCTTGGGTACTGGCCAATTGGTCACCAGTGGTAAAATAAAGGTGAGAGTTGAGATCTTTGCTACATACCCTCATATTTCTAAATCTCTCTGACAGATCTACCCTTCTTACGATGGACATTTTTTCAGGCAATTTATAGAATCTGCCTATTACAATAGATAATATTTTGTTTATATATTCCACTCCAATGCAAAAAAAAAAAATGTTTAAAAAAAAAGTTTCCCTCTGGAAAACACTATTCCAAGTCCCTGTACACGGTTCCTCAAATGGTACTATTTGGAAAAATATATACTGGGAGGGGGAAAGACTATTGATTTTTATTTTTCATTTCTGTTATGCTTTTCCATTCTGCTTCCAAATTGGGCTTTAGCACTAAGATATTTCTTTCTGGTATAACATGATACATTTAACTTACTATTTTTTAAAAATAGTAGAAGGGTAGGGCAGACATTTGAAGGGGAAGATGAAGATGGGAAGGGTAGACATTTCCTTTTAAATCAACCTTTAGCGCCCTGGATATTTTTCAACCTAATTATCTTATGGAATTGCAACAATTCATGTTCTTCCATCATGAAATACAACATTAAGCATCAGTTGGGAGCACTATAGGAAAGTAGCTTTCAGAAGACTATTATGAGTTAAATTATAATTTTACATCACAGTTGTTTTCTGGAAAAAGCAAAGGCTAATTACCTTGGACTTAGTAGCATTTGGATTACGTTTCTGTAAAAGAAACTATGAAAATTGAAGTATTTCTTCTTAAAAGGGAAATCAGAGGACATCTGAGATATAGTTAGAAAAATCAATATATGTAGCTACCACCAGTAGATTTTCATTGACAGGGTTGGAATGAGGCATCTAACTAAAAAGGTGGATGTGTTGAACTAAGGAAAGAGGCTATGTAAGCAAAAGACCAGCAAAGTTGGAGTGCAGTCGCTTGGATTTTTAAACTCAAAATATTACAGAATATCTTAAATGCTTGTGGGCAAATGCTCATTAAACCTCAAGACATGGAGTTTTTCATTTTAGTTACTCATACTATACATTTTCCCACCAATTTTCTTCTTTTAGAAACTTGAGAAAATAAAAAGGTATGAGTTTTGTTTTTTCTTTACTTGTGAGAGGTATAGATATATACACACACACATTTTTTGTTTGTTTGTTTTTAAATTTAGGTACAGCCAAAGTTTACAAATGGTCAAGGAATGGCAGCATATTCGGCAATGGCCATGACAGCACAGTCTAGAAGGTTCTATAGCTGGGGCAGGTTACTAAAAGCCCTTCTGTCAGTAATTCTCCATCAGTCCCCGTGGGATTCGGTCCAGTATTACTGAATGGGGTTATGAACACAAGCTATAGCACTCAAAGCATAGAAGTGCCTTAGTGACGATGAGGCTGTTACAGGGCAAGACAAATGGAACAGAGAGGTGATGAATGTATTGAGCCAGCCAAATTTAGAATAGAACTCAAATTATCTATACTTCATCAGGCTGCCTACTCTTGCCTGGACAATGGACACATTGTTCATTTGTTACTTACTAGAGTTTTGACCAATTTAGTTGGTTTTCTTTGTTTCAATATTAAATATCTAATTTTATTCAGCTTTATTAAAGTATTGAAAAATAATATTTGTCTGTATTCAACGTATACAGTATGATATTTTGGCACATGTATATGTTGTAAAATGATCACCACAATCACACTAATTGACATGTCCACCACCTCACATGTTTACCATTTGTGTGTGTGGTAAGAATCCACAAGATCTACTCTCCTGGATGGATTTCAGGTATACATTATTACCAATTATAGTCATCGTGCTGACAACCAGTCTCCAGAACACATTCATCTTGTAACTGAAAGATTATGCTCTTTGACCAACATCTTCCCATTTCTCTCCCCGCAAGTCTCTGGCAGCCATCATTCTACTCTGGGCTTCCATAGGTTCAACTCTACGATTTCTCACGTAAGTTGGACCACGCAGCGTTTGTCCTTCTGCGTCTGCTTGTTTCACTTGACACAACGTCCTCTAGGTTGGGGAAAATGGCAGGATGTCCTTTTAAAAGGCTAAGTGATATTCCATTGTCTATATGAATGCTGCATATTTCTACGTATATATAGGTAGGTCACTGCAAAAGTTTTAAGACACTGTGTTACAGTCCATTATTTCACTTCCAAGAAAAACTGTTGACAGCAGCGTCCTTTCTGATTCACCCACACCAGTGTCACTTGCTCAGCTTATCAGTGTTGCTGGGGGGGTTCATTTGCTTCCACCTGCGTGGATTCTGTATTTCTTAATTTTTGTATATCTCAAAACTATGCACACGCAACGCCTCATCATATGAATGTATCTAATGTTACCAACTTGGTTTTCTTTTGCTTTAGTATTAACTGCCTCATTTTTCCCTAACTTTAATGAGGTATAATTGACAAAACTATGTAAATTTAAGGTATACTATGCAGTGATTTGAGATATGCAGGGTGTCCATAAAGTTCCTGTGGAATTCACTATGTTAAACTTTTTGAAATTTCACACAAACTTTATTTCCACCTTGTATATACAGAAGTAATTACCACAGTCAAGTTAATAAAAATGTCCATTATCTGTCCTAGTTACCATTTGGGAGCTTTTGTTTTGTGTTATGATGAAATAAATCTCTCATTTTTTAACATCTTTTCCCTCTGGCAATTAACTCCTCACTTAAAAAAAAAAAAAAGTATATTCCAGCGGCGCCTGTGGCTCAAAGGAGTAGGGCACTGGCCCCATATGCCAGAGGTGGTGGGTTCAAGCCCAGCCCTGGCTAAAAACTGCAGCAGGGATTCAAATGGGCCTTCCCATCACCATAATTGTTGCCTGTCCCTCCTAATTTTAGATTCAGAACAATTCATTATCTTTATTGTGTGTGCAAAACCAATCTGTCCCCTTACATTCTGATCTTGAGAGAAGTGGGGAAAGAAATGGTAAGAGAAAATTGAATTAGCTGGAAATTTCATTCTCTCTGTAGAGTTAGAAATTATTTGAAACAAGCCATTTAAATAGTTGTAACTGATGGCGGCTTTATCAGATGACCACTCCAAAACTAAAAAGTCATGACGTGGGTCATTGCAAAAGTTTTCAGATACCCAGAAATCAAGAAATGTAAAACCCAAGCAGTTGGAAACACCAATGAAGCCCTCTCAGCAACACTGATAAGCCCAGCAAGTTGAAACTTGCACAGGTGAATCAGAAAGGATGCTGTGAACTGTGTTTCTTGAGAGTGAAATAACAGACCATAACACAGTCTGTCTCAAAACTTTCATAATGACCTACATACATTAAGTGACTTAGATTTTGCAGAATTTCATCATTAAGGCATATTTTTGGATGTTTACACAGTAAATATGAAACCCACACATTTCTTTCTAGTCAGATTTTTCCTGCTTAAAGCTTGCACCTGTCTCCACCATATTTAAATGACTTTTTCCCCAATACTTTTTTTTTTTTCTTTCTTTTCTTTTGCAGTTTTTGACTGGGGCTTGGTTTGAACCCACCACCAGCAGTATGCGGGGCCAGTGCCCCACTCCTTTGAGCCACAGGCATTGCCCACCCAATAATTTATTTTTACCAGTATTGTTTTAGAGTTCAATTCTCTTAACACATTTAGCATTATGTTCAGCTTATCTATTACAATAAAATTATGAGGTGAAAACTTTGCTATTTTCTTGTTCTTTATTCAACTTAAATGTTCACATGTTCTTGCCGAGAGTTTGACTCACGGGTCGAAGAGAGATCAGATCCTCCCCTTGCAAAAATTCATAGTTTGGGGTGGCGTCTGTGGCTCAAAGGAGTAGGGCACCAGCCCCATATACTGGAGGTGAAGGGTTCAAGCCCAGCCCTGGCCAAAAACTGCAAAAAAAAAAAAATTCATAGTTTGGGGGGACTGGAGAGGAGAGAGGATAGAAGATGACTTCAAGCTATGGATTTCTAATTGTTGAGCTTTTGCTCTTTCACAGATGAAGCCATCCGGTCAAAACTGCTCATCTGCCTTCTGGAGAGAAAAGGAAAAATTGGGCTAGAGAGATCTTTTAGTATTTTTTCATGTATAAATCCATTTTATAGAATCCCACCACATATGTGTCAATGTTTACATTACCATTGTTTCTTCCTCTGCCCCCGCTTTTCCAACTGGGCACAAATTATGCACCCAACATACCTATAAAAGGTTGACTGAAAAATCACATTTTATAGTCTGCCAAAGGAATGTTTGTATTAAATTGCTTCAGACAGAGAAAGTTCCAATGTGATCAGAACCCAAGAGATATAAAAGGACCATAAAGTTTGGCTCATAATGTGAGTTTATAAGCCTAGCTTCTACTTAATTTAAATTATGTGGCAGTGCAAGAAACTGTGGTTTACCAAGAGTGCTAGGCCTCAGGCCAAATGCTTGCTTTCCACTTGCCTCTGTTACAATATCTATATGCTTTGCATATAGATATTTCTTGCAACTCATCATTTGAGAAAAACAAAACTTAGTAATCACACATAGGGACACACGTTACTGTGGTTTATAATCATGAATAGCAAGTATGCACCGTGTAGACTCCACTTCAAGAACTTTTGTTTTTCTTTTTTTGTTTGTTGTTTGTCTTATTTTGCTTTTTTGTTCCTGGACTAGTGCCATCACTCAAATTTCTGGCTATAGCTGGAGCATGAGCTTCAGAAAGAAAATGAATTCAACATCCTTATTAAAATTAAAGTTTACCTTATAATTTGGTTTGATTTGACTACTATGCCTGAGACTTACAGTTTCTCCTATTGCATACTACAAATCAAAATTACATTGACACTGAGATGAATGATATTCTTGTTTGTTACTATATCTGTTTGACTTTTAGAGCATATAACTTTCTGCACAAAAGTGGCTGGAAAACAACAGAGAAATGCAGCTACCTGATGTTTGTGTCTGTGAGATTTTTAAGACACGGAAATGACATAAAAGTGCTTTCCACAAATCCAATCACCTTTATTATTTATCCCATAGTCTAATAACACAGCATGCTGCAAGCCATCAAAAGAAAAAAGTGGGAAAAATGTCTTATTATTTTCACAGTCAACCATGACTGTTTTAGACTTCCTGGATATTAATCTAAAGGTATTTGTTAATATGAGGGTATACAGCATTGATTAGGTTACATTGTTTGAATTTATAAAGTTCAACTTGCAGTTGAGTCCTTTACCCAGGTAGTTGTCATATACCCCTGCATTGTACCCATTAGGTGGGAACTTACCCACCTGGCCCTTCCTCCCTGACTCTCCTCCCTTCTTTTTTATTTATTTTTATTTATTAATTTTTTTGAGACAGAGTCTCACTCTGTCACCCTGGATAGAGTGCCATGCTATCATCATAGCTCAGACTCATGGACAAAAGAGATCCTCTTGCCTCAGTTTTTCCATTTTTAGTAGAAACAGGGTCACACTCTTGCTCAGGCTGGCCTTGAACTCCTGAGTTCAAGAAATCCACCTACCTCTGCCTCCCAGAGTGCCCTTTTTATATTCGATTATGTTTTTCTTGTGTGGGTCTATACATTTTATCTACTACTTTCAGCAAAGTATTGAGTACATGGGATGCTTACTTTTCCATTCCTGAGATATTTAGGAGAATGTTTTCCAAATCCATCCAGATAAAACAAAAGATGCAAAGTCTCCATCTTTTTATGGCTGAATAGTATTCCATGATATACATATACCACAGTTTATTAATCCACTCATGTGTTGATGGCAATTGGATCGTTTCCACATCTTTGAAATTGTGAATTGAGCTGCTGTAACAGTCAAGTGCAAATGTCCTTACAATAAAATGATTTTTTTCTTCTGGGCAGATACTTCATAATGGGATTGTGGGGTCAAATGGAAGGTCTACTTTTAGTTTTTTGAAGATTCTCCATACTTTTTTCCCAAAAAGGCTGTAGTAATTTTCAATCCCACCATAGTGCAGAGAGATCCCTGCTCTCCACTCCCTCGCCAGCATCTGTGGCTTTGGGACTTACTGGGGTTAGGTGATATCCCAAAGTGGTTTGGTTTGCATTTCTCCAATGGTTAGGAATGATGATCATCTTTTATGCATCTGTTGGCCACTGATCTGTCCTTGTGGGAAGAGATTCTGTTTTTGTCCCTTTTCTGGTGATTAATGAGGTTGTTTGCTCTTTTCTTGTTAATTTGCTTGAGTTCTCAGTAGATTCTTATTATTTTCCCTTTGTCAGATTTGTAACTGCAAGTATCTTCTGCCAATCTGAAAGTTGTCTATTTGCTTTGTTGGGTGTGTCCTTAACTTCCTTAGCTGTGCATTTATTAAATAGGGATTCTTTTTCCCAGTGTAACCTTTTGTTTTGTTTATCAAAGATCAGATGGCAACATGAGGCTGGTTGCATCTCTAGGTTCTCAATTCTTTTCCACATTATCAGACTTCAGATTATACTACAAGTCTATAGTAATAAAAAACAGCATGATATTGGCATAAAAGTAGAAGTAAAGATGTATTTTTTATATCTTTTTATGGTATAAAATAAGAATCAAAACTACAAATAAAGAGAAATAATAGATACATGTATCTGGGAAGGAAACAGTTTAAATATGTCATATATACTTATATTTCAATTATTTTATAAAGAGAAGGATTTTATTAATAATTTTATTTAATAAAATGTTATCCAAAGAAATATTTCATCGTTAAAATGCATAGTAGACAATGAATAATAGTCTAGCAATGCCACTGCACACTCCAAAAAGGCATATTCCAATGGTATATTTAGACAAGGAAACTTGTATCATGACAAAGACACTGCTTTATTAGCAGTGTGGTCATCACACACATGGTGCCTAATTTCTCATTCTTAATCTGATTCTCGAAGTATGTTGTAACTTGGAAGGAAACTGAGAGTTTATCTGGGCCAAAGTATTATGCAGTAATCTTTTACTATGGTAACTCAAATTCCTAGCATCTTATATGTTTTCAGGACAATCAAATTCACAGCTTGGATATGAGTCCAGTCTGCTATCCAACATAGTATTAGTGGTTAAAAACATGGAAATTAGCCAGATCTGGACTTGGATACCAACAACGTCCCTTCTACTTGAATGTGATCAGGAAAATGTGAACACCGTACTTCCTCTATCCATTTCCAGTTACGTACGTTGTGGGGTCCAAATAAAATAGGGGAAACCTCGTTCAGCAAAATCAGAAAAAGTTCACCACCATAGATACTAAAATATAACACTCTTCTCTTCTCTTCCATAGACTCTCTCTTGACTGTGCGTGGTATGTTTCATTTGCTAGTTAATGTCATTAAAACTTTTAAAAATACATAAAATTTTAAATTATTAGCATAAAATTTTCCATTTTTCTTTGATTTAGAATACCAATTTAAGTGAAAAGATGGCAGCATTTAACGTCTATGGTGACTCACTGAAATTGCAAATTTCACATTTCAGAGATAATAGGTGTTTTTACTAGGATGGTGGAAACACTGCCCCAAATTATCTCAATATCATTTTTATAAGACTTTGTGATACAGGCGGCACCTGTGGCTCAAGGAGTAGGGTGCCGGTCCCATATGCCAGAGGTGGCAGGTTCAAACCTAGCCCCGGCCAAAAACCAAAAAAAAAAAAAAAAAGACTTTGTGATACACACAAAATCTACCTATATTCTCTACCTTCTCTACTCATTGTACTCAAGAGTAAGGAAGACTTGACGGGGAAAGTAACTAGAGGTAACCCTATTTTTCTAATCATGTCCATGTTCTCATATACAGAGGTTGGGTAATATAGGGAAGCCATGGTTTAAAAAAAAAAAAAGAAAAAAGTGTGATAGGGTTCCTTGGCCACTCATGTTTCTTTTTTTTTTCTTCTTTTTTTTTTTTTATTGTTGGGGATTCATTGAGGGTACAATAAGCCAGGTTACATTGATTGCAATTGTTAGGCAATGTCCCTCTTGCAATCATGTCTTGCCCCCATAAAGTGTGACACTCATGTTTCTTAAAACATCATTTCCCTCTTTCTGTGTTTGAAGCAAGTTCTGGTTTGAAGAGAAAATACGGCCGAGTACGATTCTCAGAGCCTCCGCTCCGCCAGGCATAGACATGGCAGAGCAATCCCGTACGCTCTGAGTCTAGCAGAATTCTCAGGTGTAACAGACTTCCTGGGACTCTGCACTCACACAACATTACAAATGCTATATGACAACAGAGAGGCCAGGAAAGACAGCAGGTCTGCATGTTGTGTGCAGCTCCGCCACTTGGCCGCGTCATTTGTCCCATGCATTTCGCATACGAACCATAACTTCAAAGATAAAACTTTAAAATTTTACAGCACAACATTGAGCCAAGCATCAGCCCCTCTGAGAACAGGGCCCTGTGTAACTGTACAGGCTGCCCACCCTGAAAGCTGGCTCCACATCTGTCATAGCATGTGACGGCCTGTGGCCTTTTCTAGTCTCCTTCACCAGGCTGTAACTTCTGCTAGAATTCCCACCCCAGTGATCAGCGTGGTGCCTAACTTAGTGAGCATTCATTTCTTGACTGAGTGAAAAATGAATGAATGCTACTTAACCCACCCTACGATAGAACTTTTTTCCCCTGGCTCCTACCTGTAATCCCAGCACTCTGGAAAGGTCAAGGTAGGTAGATCTCCTGAGTTCAGGAGTTGAAGACCAGCCTGGGCAAGACTGAGACTTCATCCCTACTAAAATAGAAAAAAAAAACCTAGCTGAGCATTGTGGAGGGCACCTGTAGTCCCAATTACTTGGGATGCTGAGGCAAGAGGATCACTTGAGCCCAAGAATTTGAGGTTGCTGTGAGCTATCATGATGCCAGGGTGACAAGGAGACTGTCTCAAAAAAAAAAAAGGAAAGAAAGAAAAGAAAATAAGTAATTAAAATTATTTTATGAGGTATAATTAAATTTGAGAAATTTCAGAATACAAAATATAGTGTGAAATCTAAAATATCAGTTATATAAAAATAATATAGCTAATGAATAGGAGTTGAAACATCTAATCATTTTCTTGAGTTTAAATAGAAATGTCATATGGAAAGATCAGTCTGATAAACACTTTGAAAGAAGGCAAGTTCTGCGGATGGGACACACTTATAAGAGGGTCCTTATCTAACAAATGCAATCAATGTAACCTGGTTCTGAATCCCCAACAATAAAAAAAAAGCAAGTCCCACAAGGCAGAAATGTGTCCTGTTTTGCTCTTTATTCTATTTCCAGTACTTTCCCTGAGTATGATGATCAATAAATGTGTATTGAATGAAATCTATAAATGAGCAAAAAGATGTAACATGATGATTGAACAAAATTAGTGTTAATATATCTTTATCACATGTATTTTTGTAAGCAAGACTTCTGATCTAGGTGTTAAGTCAATTATAAAATTAAATTATCAAAATGAGAACAGTTCAGCAACAATCTCTCTCCCTTCCCTCGGTATTAAAACACAACTCCTCCTTAGAAAGCACTCACTGTCTTGATTTCCCAGAAAATCTTCCCTAAAATTCTGTCTCTGGGGAAGGGGTGGTGAAAGAGGAATAAAAGACAAGGGTAAAGTTGAGCCCTTGAAACTCTGAGTAAGAAATGTATCATTATTTATTTTTACCTAGTCATCAATTATTCTGAAGAGGGCAGTCCTGTTAATATTTACTTATGTCATTACAAATAAAGTAATCGACCACAGATGACCTATTGCCCTGCTTATGTTTTCAGAGAAAAGCTTTGTCCAGATAGTGATAGATTCCTTCCCTATGACTCATACATTACCCAGAGGTTCTGGCTTCCCAGAATTTCTGCTCAAAATTTCAAATCCCTTGGCAATAATCAGGTTTTAGTAAGAAAAGCTTTAATTTTACAGAAAAATAATTATAAGAAATTGATCAATAACATAATTCTAGTTGGCTTCAATAAATATTGTCCATGCCAAAAAAAAAAAGAATAAAAAATTGGGGGCTTGTGATGAATGAGTGAGCCTTCATTTTGCATATGTGGGTTAACATTAATGGGTTGTACTGAACTCCACTCTCAATAGGTGTCACTCTCCTTTCTAAAACTCATCCTCTACGCTCTTCTTTGTAACACTGTGATATTTTTAAATATTAAATTCATCAATATGTAGTTGAATAAAATACAAACAATACACACATACATTCTCAATCTTTACATTCTGAGGTCGCCAAAGGTATGAGACTTTGGTAGACATCTTTCCAAACCTCATTTATCAGAAAATCTCAAGATTCTATTTCAAAAAGCCTGACTCTTGCTCTTTTCACTTAATAATGAATTACGGACATCCCTTCAGGTCAATACATATAGATTCAACTCATGCTTTTAATAGGTACCTAATATTTCTTCTTGGAAATGTGCCTTAATTTTTAACCATTTGCCAATGAATAGGTAACTCCCTATGCTTCCAGTTTGAAGGTTAATAAAACAATAATGCCTTAGATACATTTACACTTGTAAATTTCTATATTGGTGATTATTTTTAGTAATCATTTCTAAAACTAAGAATGCTGTTTCATAGGTATGTCTGTATGTAAATGTTAATAGATTCTAAACAGAGAGAATACTTTCCAACATGAATATAACAGTCCCCACTAGCTTTAACAACACGGAAAATGTATAAATACTGCCCACCGTGGCTAATCAGTTTTTGTTCTGATTTTATAAAATGGTAGGCTAGTATCTCAATTTGCTTTTCTCTAATTAGGAAGGCTGGTATATTTTTAAAAGGTTTAATGGACACTGGAATGTCTAGTGGACACTGCACTGGAACCTTACGCAGAGGCCCAGGGGAATTCTCATCTCTTCCTCCTCCTTGAGCAGTTGTCCAGTCAGTCCTTACCACCTGGTGTGTAAGGAGATGATTTTGCTAGATAACCTGTAGGAAAGAATTATATAAATGGATTGAACCTAGGTATGAATTGGTGACCCACAAAAGTGAAGCATCCCTCTGGAAGGAGGCATCAGTGTAATGGAAGCCGCCTTTAAAAAGACGAGAAGGCAGAAGAAAAACCATAAGTGAGGAGTCTTCCCTTAAAAACAAGCAGATAAATAGGAGAGAAGGACGAACTAATCCATGGGAAAGTTCTAGCTTCCCTCAATATGCTGGCGTGCTTTAGCAGATAACCAATCATTCAAAATGAGAATTATGGTTCCTTTGTAAAGAAAGGAATTATATTATTTCTATTAATTATGGTTCCTTTGTAAAAAAAAAAAAAGGAATATTCTTTCTATTAATATAAAGTTTATTTTGATCCTTTCTTAATATACGTGCTTATTGAGATTCCAGATGTTTTCCCTTGTTAGATCAAATGAGGTAAACATTAATTTGGAAGACAGTAAGTGGTTAGATAGATGGCAGATGGGTGACTGGCACAGTAATTTGATAGGAAAAAAGAATTTCTGTCAAGGCTGAACTCTTTCTCACTCCCTTTTTCTAACACATCACCACGTTTTATTATCATCTATATCCATAATATCTTTTTTTTTTTTTTTTGTAGAGACAGAGTCTCACTATACTGCCCTCGGGTAGAGTGCCGTGGCGTCACACGGCTCACAGCAACCTCTAACTCTTGGGCTTACGCGATTCTCTTGCCTCAGCCTCCCAAGCTGCTGGGACTACAGGCGCCTGCCACAACGCCCGGCTATTTTTTGTTGTAGTTTGGCAGGGGCTGGGTTTGAACCCGCCACCTTCGGCATATGGGGCCGGCGCCCTACTCACTGAGCCATAGGCGCCGCCCTATCCATAATATCTTACATTTTTCCTTACGCAATCTGATTTTTCCCTCCCTGGGACACTGCTAATCATGTTCTAATTTAAGTTCTTAAACCAAATGTTTCTAATCTATACGTTGTATTTTATTAGTCCCTGGCATTTAAAAGGGTGGTAATAAGACCACCTACCTCAAAACCACTTGAGCGCTTACTTCATTTAAATGTAGATTTTAAGCTATTCCACATAACAAATTATAACTTCCTAAAGAGACGTCCCAAAAACTACATCCTTAACTTTTTCAGATCATCTTTACATCCACTGAATTTTGAGAGGTAAAACTCTAGAGTTTGCTAAGCCATGTTGAATAGTCTGCTACGCCCTGAGCTTGCTACTTCCTGCCTTACCGCCTTTAGAAACGCAGTTCCTCTGCCGATAAGATTCTTTCTGCTTTCTGCCCATCAAACTACTACTCTATCATAGCTAATTCATTCATTCATGTCTCTGCCCTCGATGATTTTACAACATTCTGTATGTAGCTACATAGGTTTATTCTAGCAAATGCCCAACCTTACTTCGTTTCTTGACTGGACTAATATCTTAGTTACTTTAGAGAAACTGTTGAATTTTACCTTTGTCCTAGTATCATATTAGCCTTTCACATTTAATCAACTACCATAATTATTATTTTGGCTACATCTACTGTACATTCAGAGCCTACGGTTTTCCAAGTTTTATGGTGTGAATTTCACATGCAGTATGTTTTTAATTCTCAATGGGTATTTTATTTCCATGCTACAGACAAGGAAAATGTAATTTAAAGGGTGGAATAATATATTTGGCATGAACAAATAGCAAATAGAGTCAGGATGTAAACCCAGTTCCTTCTGAATCTTAAGCCTACACTCTTTCTATAGTATTTCAACACACTCAATAAATGTCGGTTAAATGGCTGAGTACATTATACGGTGAGTAATTCTCTAAGATTTGGCAATTAAACTATCATCAGTCATTCTGTAAACCAAAAGGATCTATAAAAAATTGCTTTCGTTTTCCTCAGCACATGCTCTTACTAATGTTTCCCACAGAGATTAGTAAAAGAAAAACAAGTCACATTATATTTTAAAGAGTTTTAATTTCATCATAGCTTTCAGAGTGCCTAAAAGTTCACTTGAAAATTGCTTGATCCCTGTAATCAGGGAAGGAGGATTAGATGGTTACCACATTTATTTGATAAAGAAAAAGAAAAAAAGAAAACCCCTTTAAAATAAATTAATTTTTTTAAAGAATAAGGAAATCAGTAATAGGTAAATTATAATTTCCATTTTGAGCATCTACTTGGTGCTGGATTTTACATATTTATTTATCTTTCCGTATCTTCACAGCACCTCTAGAATTAAAACTCTGGCCCATTTTAAATGCTGGGAAAGGGCTATCAGGAGAACAAGTTGCCACAAGTTACACAGATGGAGGTTGTTAAGAGCCCATTTCTGAACCCAGTTTATTCTGCCCTCACCCTGCCTGTGAACAACCACCTCTCCCACCTGTTTCCAGCAAGGGCGAGCATTCTGACCACACAGTAATGTCATACACATTGAGAAGACAGAAAAGATCATTTGCTATATTCTTAGCAATATCTGAATCATCATTCTGCTACAAGGTTACTAGACTAATGTTGAACAGGGCATGCAAATGGTTTATAATCATACTTATTTCACTCAGTTGATCAAAGTACTCCTAGCTATATAGCTAGAAGGAAAATGAGAATAGTCATGCAAAAGGCCTAGTTTTTCAGATTCCAAGATGACACAGGAGCCTCTGGTCCTTCAGTAAGCATAGCTATAGTCAAGCTTTCTGTCTGGGGGCAGGGGGGATTCTAAAATGTTGCTTCTTTCTCCTTCCCAGAAGCCACTCTCTCTCATGGATAAAGTGAGTTGAGTCCCTAGTTCCATTTAATTAGGATCGTCTAAGCCCCAGCAAAGCTCCTGTACCTCAAGGTTTAAATTCATTTAAATAGATTCTTTTCCTCAGACTTGGCACTTGGAAGTAAGTAAACACCACAACAATTGGTTGCCTGGGGATTTTGTTTCTATCTCTAATCAATTATGAATTATTAGAATTCTGACACTGTGGGGGAGACAAACACAGATTTGGGGAAGATAAATACAGTTGACTCCGTCTCTCTGGAAGAAGTTACAGAACCGGGAGCAAACAGCTTCCCTATTGTCAGTATCATTGTGCAAAAGAGACCAATTTCTACCTTGTACATCTGGTCTTGCCTCCAGAATGTAATTGCCCAGGTGCTGCTGTCTGGCTACATAAACCAGGGACTCCAGCCCCCAACTCCCTCAGCCTCCCCCGAAACATGTGTATTTCCAGCACATCTTTATTTTTGACTCCTTGACGATGTAAAAAATCTTCTGTTCCTACCATTGATTATACCTATGCACTAGTGAAGTTAAAAAGCCATTAAAAGAAGAATACTCCAAAGAGTAGCCTATGGTTTTTAGAAATGAGGAGAAAAAATTAGACAAGGCAAATCTGAACAGAAATATGGCAGCTCCTGAGAAGTTAATGTGTGATGCAGAAAGCCAAGGTCATGGTCACTATTTAAACACGGAAGGCAGCCACAAACTGGGATTAGACATTTGTCAAACATAAACTAGATGATAATTTGAAATGCTTTTTAAAATGTCTGCAAATTATTAAGGAAGAGAATAAAACTCAAAATGGGCAAAAGTATAGGCAGTCATTTCACAGAGAAGGATTTCAAATGGCAGATAAATAAATGTATGGGACATTGCTCAACCTCACTAGCAATCAGAAAACCCAAACTAAGAGCATAATGAGATGCCACTTTACACCCACCAGACTGGCAAAGTGTCTGACACACTAAGTGTCAGAGAGGATGTACATCCATCACTCTCAGATACTCCTGGTAGGAGCACACACTGGAAAAATCCTTATGGAAAGCTGTTAGGCAGCCTCTCTCAGAGAGATGCGTCCTACCCTGGCTCAGAAATGCCACTTTCAACAGTATCTAAAAGATCCATGTCTATTTCTGAAATCTATGAACATGTAGACAAATATTCATAGCAACATTATTCATAATACCAAAAATGTGAAAAGGACTCAGTCATCCAATGATGGGCAAAATGGTTCAATAAACACAGCATCACCCCAGGATAGTCTATTTTAGAGTTTTGAAAAGGGATGATCTTTAGCTATAGGTCAAAATATAGATGACTCCTGGGAATATAATGCTGGATTTTTGTGTGTGTGAGCTCTTATAAAGGGTGTGCAGTACGCCACTTTCTGATACTTGCTTGAAGATAGGAGCTTTTTCTTTTGGGCTGAGTGAATTTCACTCACGGGAGTTAGGGACTCAACTTCCCCCACCCGTGTGTTTGAATGGCTTCTGCCCAGGCTTTCTAGCTGTCTTTGATCATGAGTTCTTTGCGTATTCATATATACGGTGCAGTCAGCCCTCCATGTCTGTATGTTCTGCAGCCACAGATTCAACCAACTGTGGATATAAATATTCAGGGGAAAAAATACCGTCTGTACTAAACATGTGCAGACTTTTTTCCTTGTCATTATTCCCCAATCAATATAGTATGACAACCACTAACACAACGACTATGTTGTTTTAAGTATTGTAAGTCATCTAGAAATGATTTAAAGTATTTGGAAGGATGTGTACGAGTTATAAGAGTATGCAAATACATTTTATGTCAAGGACTTAAAGTATCCACGGATTTCTGTATCTGCAAGCAGTTCTGGAACCAATCCCCTCAGATGGGTCCTGTGTGTACATACATAAATGTTTTAAAGGCAAGGCAATGATAAGGTCTGCATTTAAATAATAGTTTTCTGTAGGAAGAGAGAGGGTACAGAGAAAAAGGAAGGATCCTAGAAGTAGTCACAATTATCCTGGTGATGCCTTAGTTACTAAGTTGAGTAGTGGTTCACAGGGATTTATTTAACTACTACATTTTATATTTTACATATACACTTAGATAGTCAAGGAAGAAGTAAAATGGGGAGGAAGAAAAAGAGGTGGGGAAGGAGGGGGAAAGAAGGAGAGAGAGGGGGAGGAGGAGGAGGCCAGGAGAAAATAACAAATGAATGCTTGAAGTTAGACCAAGTTCATTAGTGTCTCTGAGCCTGTTTTCAAATATAAAATGGGAATTTTATCTCAAGGCATGGAGATGAGCGGTAAGATTAACCCCTATAACTGCACACTCTCATTGTCTAGCTATTTATAAACACACTCCTGTTTCTGTTTCCCTCCCCTGTTTTCCACTTAAAAGGAATGCAAAACTGGGGGCAGTGCAGGGGCCAGGGGAAGGGGACACAGTGGAACTAATCTCTATTATTCTCCTGTCAGAGATTTCTTCAGGCAAGACACTTCCCCTGACGATGTCCCCCCAATCAGCCTTCCAGACCTCGTCTCCCTCAGACACCCAGTGACCCCAGTTGCTACAAGACTTCTAATATTTTTCTTAGTGGCTTAAATCAAAACCTAATGTTTTAAGAGCTTCAACATTATTTTTAGCAAGGCATTATTAGGAAAATCATCATTAGGTGTGAAGATTGCTTGATCTTCCCTTGGGGAAGATGGTTCTCATTCTAGAAGAGGAGTTCACTAACTAAAATGAACCTCTAAGTACTGAAATAGGAAATATTTGGAGCACAGTTGCATCCAGTTTTCCCTTCCACTGCTCCTTACCTAGTCTCCCGTTGGGGAGAAAAGCAAAATTCATCAGCTTGGCTGCTCAAGGATCCACACCCCACTCTTGACAACTCAAGCTGTAAATGCTCAATAAACTCAAACATTCCTAAACCAGAAATCTTAAACATCATTGGGAGGGGACTCATGCTTAAGCATACTGCCTTAGTACCCAGTGGACTTGAACTCAGCAGTTTTCAACTGAGGAAGATTAGGAAGATTTTACTTCCAGGGGATGTTAGGCAATCCTGGAAACTCTCACTTGTAGTCTCACACTGAGGGGTGGAGGACAGTAATCACTGGCTCCTAGCGGGGTGGGTGAAGAGGACAAGATGCTTGAGGTAACATCCTACCAGACGCAGGCCAGATTCAACAACCGAGAATTACCGTAGAACCTCCAGAGTCAACCATCTCCTTAAGTTGACTTAATTTTCATGGACTGGACATGCACCCCATATAAGTATCAGTCTAGTAGGCCTAGTTCCTTACGTTGAGGAGCTCCATATATTGACCAGTTTGTTACCGTCCTTGGGTGGTCAACTCACAGAGGTCCTACTGGCTCCCCAAAATATCAATAGTGCTGCTGATGGAAAAGTCTTTGTTTGCTGTACATGAGCCACATTGAGTTGGCTTTCATCTGACCCAGGATTCCCAAGCCAGCTGTGTACTGTAAACGAATTTTCTATCATGGAGCTCATTATATCTTAATGCAGAGGTTACTGGGCCAAACATCCACGGATTGGCTAAAGGCAGTTTATAAAACGCGTGAAATTATATGTAAATTTTGTTCATGTGTGCAGTTTTGAAACACAGGTCCAACATCAAAAACTTTTTGAAAGCCTAGACTCATACCATTTTTACATTTCCTCCACAAGCCTGTGGAAATATCAAAAATTCTCAGCAAATCATTGGCCAGGCATGGGAGCACTCAGCCCTAGCCCCAGCTACTCAGAAGGCTGAAGCAAGAGGATCACTTGAGACAAGACCTTGAGGTTTCTGGGAGCTATGATGCTGCCACAGCACTGTACCCAGGGTGATAGAGCGAGACTATCTCAAAACAAACAAGCAAAAAAAAAAAAAAAAAAAGTTCAACAGATCAATGAATTTTTTTTCTCAAAAAAAAAAAAAAATCAATGAATTTCTTCAACATGAGATTTCATTTTGGATAGAGATTTCAAAAGATGTGGTGTTCCCACTCAGAACTGGGTTTAGAATGCAGCCACATAAACTTTGAGTTTCCAAATCTATAAAAAAAAAAAAAAAAGTTCAAATTTAATTATTGCTATTTAGATCGCCTAGCCATAGCAGGCACTTAGTAAACAGTAGCTTTTGTTGTTGTTTTCTTGTTAAAAAATAACCTGGCTGTCAGGCTTTGCCTACTGGGGGCCAAAGATGGCATTACACACAGCTATCCAATAATATCTTAGGGAATATTTATTAATCATTCAGTTCTTAGGAGGAGGAAGAGCAGATTTGTGTGATGATTTATAAAGTGTTTCAATACTTTATCTCATCCTGACAACAAAATATGAAGTAGATGGGGTGGGCATTCAGATGAAAAAAGACATGAGCAGTGAAGTAATTGACCCAGTAAACTGGGACTGGAATCCAGACATTCAGATCCTAGAGCCTAAATTCTTCCCACTATGCCCTCTAGAAAAAGCAGGACCTTCTGTGTTCAGATAACACAGCACCGGTCTAGAAAATGGGGACCCCTGTGTCACTAGAACATGTGAAACAAAGTCAACACCATCCCAACCTGCTTGGAGTGCAGCCTAATGCGGGAGATGGACATTGAGCAGATAAATCTGAACCATTACACATTTAATAATTAATTACAAATGCAATGAGATCTATGTATGAAAAGTGCAAGACTCCATGAAATCATTAAAAGGGAACACAATCAACTCCAGGGCATGCGTTTTGATAGGTTTTCTCAAATAATTTAGCAAAAGATGGAGTAAAAGAATGTTCCTGGCAGAGAACATTGTATCTTCAAAGAAGTAAGGAGGAAAAAAAAAGGGGGGGGGTGGATAAAGATAACTTGTTACCCAGTTACACTGTGTGGAAACATTTATGCTACTCCAAGATGTTTTAAAGACTTCAAAGAGCTTCTTAGCTTCTCCCTCTGATAGAATCAAAATAAAAAATGAACCCTTCAACTCGCCGTTATCGATAATTTTTTTGATTATATGAACAAACGTCAGGGTTAAAAGGAAAACCACAAGTTTAAAAAAAAAAAAGTTCAAGAGGAAATAAAAACCTTCAGTGGTGAATTGAACATATGAACCTATTTAAAAATATGTTTCTATTTCTCCTAATGGCTCATTTTCACCTGCTCCTGAGGGCCCACCTGGCCCGGCTGGGCTGCCGCAGCCCCTGAACAATTGAATGAGCCATCACTGCAGCTTGATCTCCAGGATGCAGAGGTGACCAAAGGGTCAAAGGAACAGAAGCTGGGCCATTACAAAAAAGGGTAATCCTCAAACAAGCAAATGCATGCCCAGATCATTTGGAGCCAATTGGAGACCTCCTACACTTGGGACTCACACCAACTGGGGTTTCTATTTGAAATGTGTAATCATCAGATACGCTCAAATCCAAACCTCACACAGAAGCCTTGCGGCTAACCATATGTTAGGGACACGTTTGGTGTTTACTAATGCCCCAGGATTGAGGAGGAGAAGAGGCACAAGGAAAAAATGAGACTCTCTGAATAGAGAATTCAAGAAGATTGGAAGAGAGCCCCTTTTGTTTGTGTATATGGGATCAAAGCTGGAAGCTTTTTACCAGTGAACTAGTGAGCCGAACACAGAAAATCTAAGCCTTTAAAAAGAAGCCTGTCCAGATTTCACAGCATATCTCTGGGAATCAGTTCCTTCTTAAGAAACTGTGCGGCATTGTTTCGTATTTTACTTTTCTGAGTTAAAAAAAAAAAAAAAAAAAAAGACCTGAAAAGTCCTTTATGCAATCATGACAAAAACTGACACAATCACGTTGGATTTGAGAGGATTGATTACAAGCATTTTTGAAAACAGAGCTACTCTTTTCTTTTCCTCGCTAAAAAATCGTTGAAGAAAACAGAAGACTAAATATATTTCCTGGACACAAGAAAACTGATGAAAGCCATTTTTCCTTCCATTTCCACGCTGTGAATACATATTCAGGCTATTCAAACTACGACAGCAGTCTGGTTCTCAAGTTAAACCGCCAACCACCAGGCCGTAGGGGTGAAAAAAAACTATTTTTATGCACTGTGACATTTTTAACTTGTAAAACATTGCAAATGTAGGTGGGAGTTCTCACAGTCTGGTGTATTTTTGGAGTTTCATAATCCTTCTAGTCAGAGTTCAGGGGCTGCTTTTTTTCAACATTTTGGCATGTTGTGGCCTTTTCTCTGTAATTGTACATGTTTAAAAAATAAATCTTTTTTTCCCCTCTGCTCTTCCAGTCCTCTTGTTGAAAGGCACTGGAATGAAAGTAGCGCACAGGTACTCACACTTGACCCCGCCCCATTCTGTTCCCTTTACCTCTTTTTCTCCTTTTTCGTTCCTCTTCTCTTTTCTATTCTTTTTCTTTCAATATCTTTTACTTTTCCTCTCATGCTTTTCATCCTCACATGTCTCTAGTAATAAACTTGATTCTCAAAACTCCAAAATGGTCCCCCCTGCATCCCTCCCACTCCCAGAGGTTCTAACCACCTCTTTTCCTTATCAATGTTTCTATCAGTCTTTCCATCAATAAACTCGAGTCCTGTGGCTGAGAAAAAAACTCTGAAATTATATTGCTAATGAGCTTTTTGTTCTTTTATTTATACCAGTCAATGCTAAATTATTTTTAGTCATTTAATTATGTTTGCAAAATGTGTTAGGAGGTGAGTTCAACTTTGAAAATGTATGATGAAATGTTAATGCAATTAACCGTAGTTTGAAGAAATTGATCAAATTCACTTTTTGGTGAAAGGACAACCAAAGATATAGAATTCTACTTCTCCTACATATCGAGGTTATATAGCTCAATTAGGTCCAATATAATAATTAAGTAATGAATATGCGCTATTTGTTCGTATGGTATCAGTGGTCTTGCAAGTAACTTTATTGTGGGGCATGGCTCGTTATCAGGGTTTTTTCTTACTAAAGCTAGTCTAACTTTCCTAGTGCTAACCTCGATCTCTCTCAGGGTAACATAAAACCAGCATGGACTCCGTCCTCACCCTGACTGTACACCTCCAATTCCTACTCTTGGATCTGGAATGTTTCATTTCTATATTTCTTCACCTACCCGAATTTTAAGACTCTCTTCTATTGGGGTCGCCCTCTTTTGAAACTTGTCTAGTTTATCAATTTTCTACTTGTTGCTATGTGATCATCGCTACTACAAGTTGCTCTAGATGCACCTATGATTTGCTGTCTAGTTTAAAGGTATTAATTGACATTTAGTGATCAGAGAGAAATTTATGATCAATTAATATAAATTATATATTATTTTCTTGATATTTTGAAATGTTATGTGTCAACTGTCACTTGTTTTCTTGTCTGGTCTCTTCTCAAAATAACCCCCAGTCACAGAAGAATAGTGTCGATTTTCCCAAAGATGTATTGGTTAGAGCAGGCATCCTCAAACTTTTTAAACAGGGGGCCAATTCACTGTCCCTCAGACCGTTGGAGGGCCATACAATAGTTTAAAAAAAAACAAACCATGAATAAATTCCTATGCACACTGCACATATCTTATTTTGAAGTAAAAAACAAAACGGTAACAAATACAATTCATACCGCTTCATGTGGCCCACGGGCCACCGTTTGAGGACGCCTGGGTTAGAATGAGAGCGTGAATGAAACACACCATAGCTGTTCCTTTCCAAGATCCCAAGTGGATAAGCCTGCTCTTGGCCTTGTGGATACCCGTTCACCTCCCCTCTCCCCATCATTCAGCCTTCTCAGCCATTAGCTTTTCTGTTCTCTGCCTCGAGTCAGGCATTTTCATTCCCACCTCCTACCTCCTTAACCCTTCTCCCTTTCTTAGTCAAAGCAATTTATTCTGTCTTGCTTCAATCTCCAACACCTTATATCCTCACCCATTACTGTGCCAGAGACCATTAGGATACAGACGAGGATTTTGTGTGTAAACAAAAAAAACAAAAGGCCCTATAGTAAGTACAACTCAGCAAACAAAAGGCCCTATAGTAAGTACAACTCACCAGTCTTAGAAAGCGATGGAAGGTTGTAAATGACTTTTTTTCCCTTCTGTCACATGTTCAAATCCAAAATTAGATTTAAATCTGAAGATTTTACATGCTCTAAAGCAGGACCATTTTCCTTTTTGACAGTTATTTAGCAGCTGTTGGTATAAACCAGAGTTAACTAGAACTATATTTCTGATTATTTCAAAAGAATGGATTTGTAACACCTCTCACAGACTGGCGGTCCAGGAAGTAGACAGTGTGGGGTAGCTTGGTGTCAGTCACAACAGCATGCAGCAATTAAGGTGATGTGATCAGATCAGTAAAGAAACAAAGGGATTTTGGACTCCACAACTGGCCATGAAATTTTATATAATAACTAAATAGTTGAATTAGTTTTATTCCTTTGTTGCTCAATTTTTTTCTATCAATTGCTAGTATCATTGTGCACTCTGAAAGTGATATTTTTAAACTCAAATACCTTGATTATTTACATCTATGTTTGGACCAAGATGTTTCTCCTTGGTTCATGACTTGAAGTCTAACCTATAGGGCATACATTCAATTTCAGCTCAGAAAGACTAAATATAGTTTTATTTCCCGGGTTTGGGTCATCAATAAGTAGATTTCACTGTCCTTATATGAGAATTTCTTTCAATGTTTACCAGGACAGAAGAAAGTATCACCTGCTAAACAATTAAGACCACTGTCCAGAATCACACTCATCTCCTGATAGAGAAGCCAGTTATTCAAAGTCTTGAAAATGATACTTGTAGATATTAGTAGATGCAAAACTTTTACTTTTTGATTTGTAAGATCTGAAAATTGAATCGCTTATGTGTTGACACATTCTTGGAGATTTATAGACTGCCTTAATATTTTGTATTGAGTAGAGGTGGTTTTTTTTTAGTTCAAAATCCTCAAGAAGAAGAAGAAAATGACAATGAGCAAAGTGAAGCTTATGTGCCAAGTAGAATTCTTAACTCTGTTTCAAAGACTTTCTGAACAAGTGAAGTATGAACATGACAATCTTGAAAATGGTATTGGTAACTCTGCATCAGAATTGTCCCAATACACTTCATGACACTGAGGAAGACTGGTACAAACCAGAAATGGTTCCTTTGAACCTATAGTTCACTATCCATCCCTGCCAAAAAGCAGAAAGTTTTTTCAAAAACTTGTCAATGTTATCAAATAGAAAAGCGATTATTTAAAGATGAGGAAGTCAGAAGAAACTGTTTGCAGTTAACTCATAAATACCTTCCCACATTCCTCAGGTTCATATAGACTCGGTAAGAGTTTATCAGCAGCATGAAAAATTTTGCACAAAAGTACACCCAGAAAACATTGATAACACCACAGATGTACTCTGTACTCCTTCCAAATAAATTTATTTTCAATTTTTAATGGTTAAATTTATGAAGTGATTGTTTTTAGGAATACTTCAGCTTCTATCAGTTTTATCTACTAAAAGTGTTTCAAAAGATTACACATCAATTAACATCCACTGTTTTACTCTTTCATATACTGAAAAGGTATTGCAGGTTTTTCAATATTTTAAAATAAACATTGAACATTTCTTTTTCTTTTTGGTACCGTGTAAAATAAATACCAAATTACCAGTATTGCTATTTTACTTGGCTCTAGTAATCACTAGAATTTGGGGTATTTATCTTTTTTCTAGCAATTACCTACCCACTAAAATATGTTATCATTCAAATTACACATCATCATTAAATTCAACATACATGCAACAAAAATGTTTAAATGCTTTGAAACATTGCTCATTTTTTCTTGATGTTGCAAGTTAGTGATTTCATCACAAATATTACATGAAGATTCATTGACCTTCATTGAAGGTTCCTAATGACTACTATATTTTTTAAAGTTATTTTAATCATCATGGGTAACAGTAGCAAATATTTATGGTACATATGTGATATTTTCATACAACCACATAATGTAGAAGGATCAAATCAGAGTAATTTGGGCATTTGTACGCTCCAGCATTTATCATTTGTGTTAGGAATATTCCAATACCACTGTTTTAGTTATTTTGAAATAGACAGTAAATTATTTTTAACTATGTTCTATAATCAATTTTACATGCAAAAAGTCACATCGATCTCACTGGAGACCAGTGAAATGAAACACCATTTTCAGTGCATCAGACTGGCAAATATTTTTTATATGGGTAATGCCAACTGCTGGACGCCAGAGATTAGAATATCACTATCCCTTTCAATGCCATTTTCATTATCTGTTACAATTTAAATGTATATAATCTTTAACCTAGTATAATTATTTCTGGGACCATATGAAAATGCTGAAATGTGTTTTCTAGGACATATGTATAGGCCAGTTTCTTGCAATGCCTCTGGGAACAAGTTATAAAACCATGTCAATCCCGCGGTGTGGAATGGCGTTTAGTCATTCACAGAAACCAATAGATAAACACGGGCATCTTGCAGAGCAGCACAACCTAACACAGTCTTCCTGAAACCAACTCTGCCTTGGGGCATTTCTTTTATTTCTCTCTGCAGAGTAGAACATGCAGGAGAGGCGCAGGATCTTCATTGGGACCAGTGTCCAAGAGCTCCCGGGAGCCCAGAGGTCCATGCAAAGTACCTCTCTCCTTGAAATGATCACACACACAAGTCTACAGAGGGGGTGCTGCTGCTGCCTGTTAATGATCCAGGGCAGAGACTGTACTTACTTTGTGTGTTTTCTATCCTGTTCATTCATTTGCTCCAAGGTGAGAGCCCATATTTGAATGGCTTTTTATCAAGGAAGCTTACATAATTTTGTAAAAGCTGCATCCATTCAGGAAAAGGGAGATATTAAGCTTTGCTCTTATTTCAATTACTGTATTTCTTTGCATTACCTAAGAAGCAAGTCTTCACTATCCAAGTCTTCTGGAAATTTCCCTGGTGGATAGTTCTCAGGTCTTTGGAGGTTATCTCATAGATAACCTTTATTTCTGAATCCTTTATTTTTGAATCCCCTGCCTTTATTTTTGAATCCCCTGCCATTGAGCTCCACCATCCACTCTCCATAACCCCCTGCATGGCACGACAAAGCGATGGCTGGCAGAAATTAATCTACACCACAGACATGCCGTTTGGTTTTCTCAGGGTTGACTTGCTTTGTGGTATAAACAAACATATTAAAGAGCAAATAAACATGACACTTGAAGATTAATATTCAAGGCAATATGAAGTTAAAAATTAATTGACAAGGGCAGCGCCTGTGGCTCTAAATGGCAGGGCGCCGGTCCCATATGCCGGAGGTGGCAGGTTCAAACCCAGCCCCGGCCAAAAAACCCACAAAAAAAAAAATAAATAAATAAATAAATAAATAGGCAATATTTAAAAATTATGAGATTCCTCATCAAATCTGGATTTCCGATGTCTCTTGTAAAGCAGGAAGATAGACCCACCCTGGGCCACATACTTAAGTAGTGATAATTATCTGGTTTGCCGCTATTAGAAAATCCAGGCGTTTTGTCAGTTTGCCATGATCCCCAAATATTCCTATTGGGTTTTTTTGGCACTGAGATTACACGTTCATTATCATTTATCATGTTGCTTTACATATTATTGAGTTAGTACCAGTATCGCTATGAAAATCCCCATCAAAGGAAGGAAGAGGTAAAACAGAATGACTCTCTGATTCAAAAGAAAAGAGACAGGAAGAAAAGGCTTTGGTTTTTAGATACCCTAATGGGATTATATGTATTACATGTCAGCCACCCTCCCCACCTTTCCCTGTGGGCATTTGAATTCATCAACCTTGCATTTCCTTCTATTTCCTTTTTTCTTATGCCTATTCAGCAAAACAAAGGAATTCTGGCATCTGGCATTTCTTTCTAGTATCCTGCAGATTTTGCAGGCTGAGGAGAATGTTCCTATTCATGGTAAGTTGTATTCTATCATGTCCAATTTGAAGGCTATGTTGCTTCCAGGAAAAGATGAAAGCAAAATAGAAACTCTACCTACCAACTAACGATAACTTCACTTACGCTCTGATAAGACAACCTCTTCTGCCCTGGTGGTTCTGTACATAGTTTTTTTAAAAACTTTCCTTTTATGCTTAGTGTTTCCTGTGAGCATCTATTAATGTAGAAATTTCTCACTTTGATTACACGTATTATAAGGCATTTTGCAGACATCCCCACCCTTCTGCCCAATCACACTCCGAACTCTGTCTCTTCTATGGCTATTTCAAAAATAAACTCATCCTTTTTTTTTTTTTTTTAAGTCATTATCTAAAACATGTTACCTGGGATAAGTGGAAGAGAAAATAACTTCCATCCTCTTTGAAATACTAATTCTCCAAGCTTGAGATGAAAAGAAATTGCATTTATTATGAACTTGCTCTTTTAAATTTATTTAATGGGCCACTGAAACAATATCTGTGGAGTCCAGGGGACTTGTCTTCTGGCTGACTTATTCATTGACAATGTTGAGAGTTCTGGAATGCCTCCGGGAAATAAATACTTTCAAAACAGGCTCTCTTCAATATCTGTTTCAAGGGAAAATGGGACATTGGTGATGCTGAGACGAAGAGGTTTTTATTTCCATAATTTAGTTTGAGTGTCTCAAAGCACAGTTAGCTTGATTTGTCGTCGTACATTGCAGACCACAGGTGTTTCCCATTAAGACAAGCAAGCCGACTTTAACGGAACCCAGCAGAGCGGTGGGCACAGATGCCTTCTGTGAGCTGCCAATAATTATCTGTCCTGGCTTTGTTTCTGGAGATTCTACTTAAATTGGTTCAAAAGCTGATAATCTGTTTCATCCCTGAAGATTAACCCCTTACAAAAAAAAAAAAGAGTGTGCTCTCATGTAATTGGACTGAATAAAAGAGCTCTCTTAATATCGTTGTTAAATTTGAGAATGATTTTTAAAGTGTGATAAAAAGAGGCTTCGGAAGAGCACTCAATATGTAGCACTACTAATAAAATAGCTTCATCAGTTCTCTGTCTTTTCAGCAGACAGTGGGATGGATAATAAATCTAAATGTACTGCTACCTCAATGCTTATATTATAAAATATGCTGACAATAGACTCTACTCTGCAATGTGAATTTAAACTGAAGACATTATTTATAAACTTATTTTAATTTGCAGTCCTCTGAACCAAGATGTCCTTTTAAACACCTACTTCCAACAGTCCAGTGGTGCTCATGCGATCATAGCCTCTTTGCAAAGAATGTCCAGATGGACACACTTCAACACCCATTCTGGGTATGGTCAGATGATACCAGTTGGCTTCTAACACAAAGTATTCCAGTGTAGCCCACCTCCCTCCATTTATTTAAATTACATGTAGGAGCAGCTCAGCAATGGGCTTGGGTAAATCCATTCTCCTGGAACATAATATGAAAAGTCAACCTGTGCTCACTTTCTGCCCCAAAAAAGCAAGCTGACTTTATACAGATAAATAGGCTGTCTTGTTTGTTAGAGTAAAGATAGTTATTTGGAAGTCTATCTCTCGGAAGAGTCTCAGGAAGACTTAACAAGTAGATAATTATGATAAAATTAAAATGATTACTTTTATAGTACTTTAAAAATATTCTCTGTATTTTATATTTGTATTAACATGTATGATAATACAAAATAAATAGCAATGCATTCAAGGGTGCAAGGTTAGTTTGCAAGCATGTTTTAATACAAGAGAATATATTTTTCACAAGAACTAATTTACAGTACAAATTAAAAGGGAGGCATGCTATGTTTAATTCAGCTGATATCATTAATTTTGGAATACAAAGTCCATGCACAAACACGGCTGAAGAGCCAGTGGATGTGTAGGAAGAAAAAAGATATCTAAGGATTTTAAGTTAGTTTACTTTTCAGATCCAGAAAAACTTCTAGGCAGCTTAGAATTAGGAAAGGTTATCTCAGCACTACCACAGAAAATCTATGAATAATCATTCAGAATGGACACAATATTACAAAATGATCTAGAACAGCAATTCTCAATCTTCCTAATGCCCCAACACTTCAATATAGTTTCTATGGGTCACGACCCACAGGTTGAGACCCACTCATCTAGAAAGACGGATGTCCACTTTTTTCAAAATAAGGAGAAAATGGAGATTTCTTGAAATTATAGGCAACTCTATCAGTATATGTTTCTGTGGGGAAAAAAAGGTAATGTAGTTATGAAGCAAATGGTGTGTGTACACTAAGGATATGAAAGGTCATTAGTAAGAATCAAAGATGTGCAGAGAAATAAATCAAACTTAGTTTAACAACATTCCCATTTTTCATAGGGTTACTAGTGGGCGGTCCAGTGAACACAGGCAAATATCTTCCTTTTAACAAGATATCTACTGTTATTTCTTATATTAGTGTAGTGATAAGATAGACTTTTGCATTGTGTAAGAATTGTCATCAACAACTTTAATGTTTAACTCCACTGTCTTCCTTTCTTTTGCTCATACTTACACTCATGATGTCAGGATACTCTGGGCTTCATAGGTCGTTCCTTCCACAAATGGCTGGAATGACCCCCTCTGCATGGGCTTGCCCTGACTTCACACATGTGTGCCTGCCCCGGGTCAGCAGCACACACTCCCATCTCTACAGTGGGGTTTCTCTGTTGACTCCACCTTGTGGGTCACCGCACAAGGAATTTCGGGACATTAGGAGGCAAAACACAAACTATTAGGAGCCAGGAACCAGCAAAGGCTCACAGGTGGCCTGAGATGCATTTCATACACAGTAGAGATGACCTGATCAGACGTCCTCAGATTGCCACTTCTTTCTTCTCTGCTTTGTCACCCCACCCACCCCTGCCAAAAATCCTTTCCAGTTTTTTTTTCTTTTAAGTCTTAGTTTGCACTTTTAACTGTACTCATCAGCTGGATCTGTTCTCTCAGCCTGTAAACATGTCCTAATCCCTCTCACCCAAAAGAAAAAGAAATGCAAAATAAAAAAAATATTCGGACAGCACAGTCCTATCCCATTACCATCCTCTTTCTTTCTGATCAAGAACCTTAGAAGAGTAGCCCACATTTGGGTTCTTATACTATCACCTTCCACCTACTTCTCAGCCAACAACAATCTTGCAGGGACCTTGCCCAACCCTTCTCTGAAACGTTCCTGCTAATGCTGTGAAGGGCACAGAACTGCTAAGTAAAATAGATACTTTAAATTTAACTTACTTAACCAATGTGTTTAAGGTTGCTTTAGGTTTTTCTGACACATGCTTTTTGTTGGAAGAAATCTTTCTTTCTACTACATATGTACAGAGTTAGTTGAAGAAGTCACTTTCTTGGTATCTCCTGCAGAGACCTCTAGCATCCTGCCACCAGGCTGGGCGTCATTCCTGAGTCTGCTTAACATCAGCAATTTCCAAGACCGCTCTTCTGGGCGCTGACTTCCAGGAAGCATCTCAGAAGCCCTCTTCAGTGTAAATCGCTGTCCTTTAGGTGAAAACAGACTTCTTTCTAATCTACCACCCACCGCCTTCTCATTTCACCACTGCTAGAATTACTTTATGCTTCTTTATCTTTAAAATCTGTTTTGCCTTGAGTGTCCTTCTTCCTCATCCTTATTGATGAAAATCTTGCTGGCTGTTAAAACATTCTTGATAAAGCCTTGGTGCTGTAGACTACACATGAGCTTTGTCCTTGAACAACACACTTTAATCCCAAATTCATTGGGCGGCACCTGTGGCTCAGTGAATAGAGTGCTGGCCGTGTATACTGAGGGTGGTGGGTTCAAATTCAGCCCTGGCTAAACTGCAGTAACAACAAAAAGAATAGCCGGGCATTGTGTCAGGCACCTGTGTCCCAGCTACTGGGGAGGCTGAGGCAAGAGAATCGCCTAAGCCCAAGAGCTGGAGGTTGCTGTGAGCTTTGATGACACGGCACTCTACTGAGAGTGACAAAGTGAGACTCAATCTTTAAAAAAAAAAAAAAAGCCCAAATTCACTGCCTGGTGATTACTGGTGACCTTTTTTTAACTCTCTAGGCCTTATTTTTGTCGTGTTTGTAAAATGAGATTAATAACACCTCCTTTAAAAGTTCTTTGCGAGGATTAAATATGAGATTATACAATACATTCAAAAGCAATGGAAAAATTGTCCCTTTTATTTCTCCTCGTGAAGTTTCGCCACACTTACGTTTGCCATCTGTGTTTTATGAATTCTTACACACATGACTTTAATGCTCTAGGAGTAATTTGGGGGATGAGATAGGGAAAGGAGATGTAATTTATCTTTTAAACTTCATTTATCTTCTTTTTTTATAGTATTTCACATAGTGTGTCTAGTCATACAAACTAAAGGAAAAACATGTAACCTGTGGTTAAAAGAAATTTTTATCAAATTTACAAATGATGTGAATTTGCAAAAAAGGGCTATGAGTTATAGGACAGAATCAGGATTGAAAATGTCTCCGTGAGATGAAACTGAAATTCAAAATTTCCATGCCCATATTAGTCCTGAATTTTTAACAGTATTGTTAGCAAGTTAGAGGGAAAATACTTTGAAGTATTTTGTCTATTTTTACATTAGAAATTGCCAGTTGTACATTAAGGTCATAAAATAACTAATACAAATAAGCTTAGTTAAATAAACTAAACAGACATACTGTGAACATTACAGACTCATATTTTATCTTATTCAGAATATACTTGGAGCAGGTTGTTCTGTTTTGGAAGTCTCTAAACGGTACTGGAGAATTTTCAAGGAAGAGCAGCCAGAATCCTCAAGACTCTGTAAATGTACATCTTTTATAGCGCAGCCAAAGAAACTGGGATTGCTTAGTTTAAAAGACTAAGGGATAAAAAGAACATATCATCTGACTGCAAATATTTGAATGGTTGTCATTTGAAGGATATTAGACTTAGTTTCTGAGATTCTCGATGACAGAATTATACCAGTGAGCAGAGAGAGGATTCCGAGAAACAACACTGACTCAATGTGAAAAATGACTTTCAAGTTTTTTGAGATCACAATAAATATAACAGAGTCTTCTTAGAAAAGAAGTAAGTTTCTATGAACTGGGAGGTTGAGATCAGTTAAATAACTAACAAGAATATTAAAAGGGAGAAACTGACTTAGATGATATCCAGTGATGCTTTGACTACTGTTTTAAGAAATCAAAGAAAAGACTCCAGAACTTGAAATTTTATTATATATCTCTGATTAAAATTTCAAAATAAATATATTAGAAACGTATATATATATAAATCTACAGAATTATGCAAGATTACTAAATATCCCTTACTACAAATGAATTAACATATGAATGTGAAAGATGAAGAAAAAAGAAAAGCTCGGATTTATGCAAGCAAATATTTTTAAGGATTATTCATAACCTTGGAAAAGAAACCAAAAAAGCAACCAGATTTATGATACATTAAAATAATTGGTTCCATATCTGTTCTAGTGCTTATATGTCCATTAACCTAATTAACTCTGAAATCTACTAATTAACTGACCCATGAAGTCACAGGCCGATGAATAAATGAACTTTTCAAGATTAAAAGAAAATGTCATTGATTTATGCTCAGAGATTCCATCCTTAGGAAATGCATTCATACCTTGAATTTTGCATGAAGTTATGTGAATTATACAATTAGGCAATATGCATTTAGCTACAGTCAACAGAGTTCTGATTTGACTGCCAATTAGGGCTACATGTTGACTACCACTTAAGTGAAATATGATGTGGAGGGTGAAAGATTACCTCATCGAGTCTGCATCCATCTTTTTCTCTAACAGATTCAAGCTTACATTCAGTATGCAATTAAATCACAAAATACTAGACACAGTATGACCTCTGTGGTAAGTGTCAGTGTGTATATTCACTGTTTAGTTGACAAGCAGTACAATTATTTTGCAGAACTTCACTAGTGTGCAGTTTTAGGACGCCTACAGAATTATGCAAGATGAAAACTCCAACGAGCTCTGCGTTTGATAAAGAGAGAAAGGAGGCAGTGACAGAGGGCGGGAGCAAAGGAAAGGAAGGAAGGAAGGAAGAAAAGAAAAAGACAAAGCTTGAAATACTTGATTGAAGAACAGGTGAGGTTAAAAAAGACTGAAGAGTTACTGAACTCATTTTGTTTTAAATAACGACCAGAAAATACAAGGGCGCGTGCAGTGCAGTGAAATCTTTCCCACTCGTTAACAGAGGGTTCACAAAGGTCACTGCTGTGCAAAGAGAATTGGCTAATCCCTCCCATGCATGGTGTACCCAATGCCTCTTTTATTTAATTTTGTGGAGGAAAGCTGGTCTGAATTAGGCCTTCAATAATTATTGCAGGAACCTGACACAAACTTTAACAAGTCCCATAATGGCCTATCTGTATATTCAAGCCAATTATTACATAGTGACTCAAGCAGTTGGGCAGCAGACATCGGACTGCTCCCTCAGAACCTCTTTGAATTATTTTCCATTTCACACAATGCAAAAGAAAACAGCCGTGTAAATTAGAGAAATAAGCAGGATACCACCCAGGGGAAAGCATGCTGATTCTTAATGCCATGTCAAAGTGAAACATGAGTGATTTCATCTTTGAAACCTGAAATTGTGCTTGAAGTTGCAATTATACTCTTCCTGGCACAATAGCTATTATACAAAGAGATGCAATGTGTGTCTTAAAAAAGCACAAGAGCAGGAGACGGAGTTAAAAGAAAGACCCAGATCAGTCTCTTCTCCAAGAATGACAGCGAAGTTATAAAAGTGTAGACTCCATCTCTCTGGGAGAATACACAAAGTGGGAAGAGCAGATATAGGCAGTGATTGTTACAATTTCAGTTCCTGCCACAATATTTTGAAAAAATTCCAAGGACAGGAAAAGCTGACACCTAACTCTTTCCCCCTATTATGTTGACAGTCTCTAAATAAAATATATGTGTTGGTATTTAATTTGCTACCCTGTTGTAAAGCTGAACTGAGCACATCTTGTTTTGAAGCCACCACTACCAAAGATTTCTTTACATCAGTAGCGAGGGCACAGATATTTCTGCCTTCTAATTTAGAGAAGACCTTTTTTTATTCTGTTTGCTTATTCATCACTTGAAGGTTAATGTTAAAGTGACACTTAGTTTTGCTCCTTTAGATCAAATTCTTTCCACAGCTGTTACTTAAATTTCCTATACAGATTTTATTAAAATATATGAAAATGGAATCTGCATTAAACATGGCCTGTGTATGACCTTAAGCATAATGGAAATCAAAACCATTTCCCTTCTCTTTTTGTTACCCGTTTTTCATCCCCTGCTTAACTAGTTATTTCAAAATGTGCTTTTCCCTCCCTGCAAAACACATCTTTATGTCAAAAATGATGAAAATACTATAATGCTAAAAGAATACAGAAGCTCACTAGCAGTATTTATTTATTGCTCAACACATGTTTCTCTTACTTTTGTTTGGTAAATCTTATAGATGTAAAATAAACTACTAGATGGGGATGAGAGGTTGCAGTCCTCCATCTATAAATAATGCAGCTTACTAAATGCAAATGTTTCTGGTAGGCCAATGTTTCAAGAAGTAATTTTTTGCAGCTCTTTTGGGAGAAAGTGGTTTTATACATTTCTTTTTCATTTTTTTTATCGCCATGATTTAAGTTTTAAATAAAAATACTTATAAATTGAGCCCCATATGTCTGATTTGCAAAAGAAATATACATATTAAATACTGTATTTTCAAAGAACAGCATTAAAGTCAGGGTAGGGATGTACTTACAATTTACTCTCAGCTTGTAAGTATTAAAAATATATACATATTTAGCCTCCAGGGGTAATGCAATCACTTTCAAGATATTTCTACCCTAAAAAAATCATTTCTAGATTTAATCTATGGAATCCAATCAAAACCATACATCTACACAGAGCCTTTAAAAATACCTATGTTCTTTGGACACTGTTTATGGAGAAATTTACTAAATGCCTGACTCCATTAAAAAAATGCATGTGACATCTGACTCGAAAGGAACCTTGAATAATTTTCTCTGACCTTTCCCAAACACCAATGTAGCACAGAAAAAGATTTAGTTTGTTAACCTGTCTGTTAATTTCTATGTAAGTACTTTTTCTTTTATTTTTGGAGCCCCCCCCCACTTTTTTTTTTTTTTGCTACTATTGAAAGGAAACTTACAACAAATTCAGTTATGAGAAGCCCCAAGGTCATTTGAAGCAGGACCATGACGAACTTTAACAGTAAATGAATAAAATTGAAATGCAAATACAATTTTAACTAAGAGGCACATAACTCACAAACAACAGTGAGGCCTCCTGATATTTGTTTCTGTGATAAAATACACTAAAAATTTGCAGAACTTAGAAACTAGTCAACATCGAATTGCAATAGATAACAACAACAGGGACGGAAGGGAGGGGAAAATAAAAGAAAGGAAGAGAAGAAGATGAATGGAAGGGAACAGGCAAAGAAAGAAAGCAAAATGAGGAAAATAGAATGCTCTTATTTTTTATATGGTTGAGTCCTTGCTCATTGAAAATACTTAAAAATATATATATATATGTGTCATTGTAGGTAGTGATAGATGTAGAATAACATTCTTGTTTTGGATTCTTCTTAGTGATTATTTTTTAAAGGAATGGAAAGGGAAATGATTTTTAGAGACATCTAGGTAGAAGTAAAAATACTACAAAACATGAAAAACTATAATTTTGTTTTAACATACTAAAAGAATTCTGAAATTCATTCCCTCATGGACCCAATGTGGCTTATGTTTGGTGGGGATATTACAAAAGGAGATCTACTATCAATCTGCAGCTCAGATCGGCCACAGAGAGCCAGGCAGGGAACAGGGGGCGGGCTCCAGCTGTCAGCAACTTCAGGGTCTTCTGCAGAAAGCCACATGCCCTGAGGTCTTGGGCTGCTTTCAGGGGCAACTCACATCTGGGGACAAGTGAGGTGGGGTGAAGGCTTTCAGGGGTGTCCAACTTTTTCTTTTCTGCTGCACGTTGGAAGAGTAAGAGTTGTCTTGGGCCACACCTTCAATACACAAACCCTGATGAAAGCTGATCAACCAAAAACAGGTCCAGTCATACTTTTCATGATATCAACACACAGATAACAAGCAAAAAGTCCCCAGGAAATCAGCCTGCAGCCCACAGCCCAAAGGATGGACACTCTCGGTAGTCAGTTCGACCTCAAAAAAGGCGGAAATTTTGCTTCCCAATATTCACATCCAAGCTTCCCTCCAGGGTGACAGAAACATTGACGACTGGCGCTGGAGTTGACTTTCTTCCTCTACACAGGTGGGAATCTAATAAATATCTTGCCCCCCGCCCCAACCAGAACTCCCTTTCAGCCTCTGCTTTCAGGGAGGCCAGCTTAAACCAGCTACCCTGCTCTGCTGAAACCAGCTACCAGGCTCCACTGAAACCAGCTACCATGTTCAGCTTTACAGACACAAAAGTCTGAAATATGCACCATGACTGTGAACACTCCCTGAGACCATACTCTCTTTCAGAGACTTTCTAGTACTTTATATTTTTCATTTGTGTTTAGTCATTTACTCCCCACCATCCAATTAGGTACAAATTGTATACCCAACTCACATATAAAGAAGCCATAGCTAGGAGAAGTTCAAAATGTCCAAAGAAACAAAGCTTAAAATCAGATCCTGGCCATTTAGAACCATGTTATTCATTTATCAATAGGCGGTAATTCTTCAAAAACAAATAAAAACGAACTTTGCATATATGCTTCCAAATACCAGATAAATTGTGGAAAATTCCATAACTCACATATCCCCATGTCTGATTCTATGTAGGTTGGACATTTGGATAAATATAAAATTTCAATTTTTGTGGGGATATTTTACATTGAAAAAGTTAAACATTTACACAAAAGTTAAGTGTAGAATAAGCACTATTCTAGGCCTGGGGATACAGAGATAGAAAAAATTATTGTGGCCCTCACATAGCAAAATTCTTACAGTAAAAGAGATAAAAACTAAACAATTTTAGTTCAATGTACTAGGTGCTAAAATTAAGGCATAAGACTCAGCAGTTTTGTAAAAGATGGAAGTGATAGCTTTTTCTGGAGATGTTGAGATTTATTTTAGGCAGGACCCAATGCTTGAGCTAAGACTTGAAAGTAGGGGGTCAATTCCTGACACTAGTTTGAAAAATCACCGTATAAGGACAGGCAAGAAAACTGTCTAGACCACAGGACATTCTCTGACAACTGAGTCGTATATCTTTTCATTGATAATCCGACCACCAGAACAAAAACTATTCTTACAGCCATCTTCGTTTTGTTTCCAGATGGACCTTGGGTGATACTGGTTCAATTTTAAGTGAATTTTATATCTTTGTTTGCCTCTCCACTTAAGAAAAAGCAGAAGGATAATTCTGCCTTATTACATACTATAATTGAACTAATGTAAAGTATAAAAAAAGTTACAATCACTATGACCAGTCTCCCCATTCATAAGCACTCAGACTGTGTTAAGAGTCCACCTATGCTTTCCCTCAGCAACAAATATACATTTACTTATGTGTTGATATAAATACCAAATAACTTATTTTACTTAGGTTTCTCAATGTAAGGTATTTTATTATTATTGTTACTATTTTACTATCTAATAAAAAGCTAAATGTCTTAGTCTGAGATAAAATGTGGAATACGTATTTGTTCATTTTAATTTATCTTCCATCTCTGTGTGATAAAGAGACCACAGATCTCATCTAGTCAACTGGTTTCCTACTTCATTAATGTTCCAATGTGAAAGTTTGCAGCAAAATGTAAAAATAAGACAAAAAATATATATGCCATCAATTCAATGAGAATATTGCAATGGTTGCGAAAGTTACGTTGAGGGTGGCGCCTGTGGCTCAAAGGAGTAGGGCGCCGGCCACATATGCCAGAGGTAGTGGGTTCAATCCCAGCCCCAGCCAGAAACTGCAAAAAAAAAAAAAAAAAGTTATGGTGAAATGTGTCATTAAAGCCATTTTATTTTCATTTCTTTATTCTTTTTAACATTACTCTTTAAGCTTTGTTCTCCTGCAAATGAATAAAATGGAAGGTAAGTCCCATGGCTTTTTTTTGCTTACTCTTAGTGAAAACAATCTTTGTTCCATAGCTGTCTATAGATGCAATAAGAAAACCATCATGTTTTACTCCAAGAGCATTCCTCTTCCCCCTTACCACCTTGAACCTGACTCACAGTAAGCCCTCCACTAACAGCGGAGTATGACTGGCATTTTCTCCCTACACCCCAATTTGCCCTTTTACTACTCTTCATTTGGCTGAGATTTTCTAACTTCTATGGGGAGGGGAAAAATTAAGACAAAAAGTTCTTAGTAAATCCGCCATGATACATGAATGTCACATTCACCAAGGCCAGGGAGGTGTTTAAATTTACCTCTCATTTAAATAGGGAACTAATTGACCTCCAATTTAAATCTAACAGGAACTGTCACAGAATACCTGAGACATTCCTGTCCCTCACAGATTCTCAGCTGCAGTTCCCTGGATGAGGATGAATGGATCCCCTCCTGCTCACAACCTTGGTTCTTTCCCAGGCCTTTACCTCACTTGCTCCATAACACTGGGATCCCAAATAACCCCTGAAGAGGACTCAGGAGTATGTTGGCTTTTTGACGTCTCTGCTGGTTTATTACCACACAGCTTACATCCCATGCAGGGGTGACACTTCAGTTACTTCCCAGGGGAGACAAGTTGCCCAGATAAGGGATTTCTCTGTTGTTCTGCTTTGCTTTGGAAATCAGTGCCTTTCACGGCTAGCAGTGCATTAAGCACGGCTCCAGGGTGCAACTGAACATTCTTCCCACAGTGTTTTTGGAAGTGTGGGACACCTCACACTCCCAAGATCTCCCATTTGAGGAAATGAAATGGTGCTTAACAGCACAGCTTTTGCCCCAAACCCCGTTACTATCTCTGCTTTTAATACTTTCCTACTTGCAAAGTGGCTGAGAATGTTTGGATTCACAAAATGGGTTTCCATAATTTCTTTTGCAAACCCTTCAAGGTGGTCTCACAACTCAGCTTATAATGAGGCATTGGTTGTCTTGAGTTCTCCACTGAAATTGATTCTAAAATATATTTGTTCTATTATTCTGTCAAGTTTTTCATAAAGTTTATTTAATGAAAAAGACTACTCTTTATTTCAAGGTTTTTCCTCCTTTTTTGTAGGAAAAATTATTTTTTGTGCGAAACTGAAGATCGCTATTGTGGTTTTTTTAATGTGCTTCCTTGAGAAAATAAAGGTGAGACCACTGATCATGTTGGTCCTTTATTTGACTTTTAATTTACAGGTTGGTTTCTAATTGCTTTGAAAATATTACCCTATTTTAGCTCCTTCATTTTTTTTAAAAAAGAAGGAAATTAAAAATCTGAAAGTGGTGAAATAAAAATTCCCAAGCGACCTTAACAATGATATATTCAGGACTGGTAAAAAGAGTAGTTATCCTGACTCCCAGTTCAGTGCTCTTTCATTGATATATTTTAAAAAATAAAAGTTTAAAATGGATAGAAAGCTAAGTTGTTTACAATGGAAAAATCCTGATAATGCTACAAATGTTAATAAAAACTCAGAATACTTGCCCCAAATTAATTTATTAATCATCACAACAATTCTATGAGGTAAGTATTATTATCATCATTGTACCATGAGGAAACTGGGGGACGGAGTTGTCTGTCGCTTACCCATGGGCACAAAGCTTGTGGTTCCCTTAATCGCTAAAATTCACAACAAATTTTTGATTATGAGCGGGCTATACCTAATCTGGAAATCATTTCTATTAACATAATAAAACTACAAAAAATTAGCTTCATTAAGTAATAGAAAGATGAAATTAAAAAAGCAAAAAACTAATACCTGATCACAACTTAAAGGCATTTATGAAATATAATTTTAGGAAAATAAGAGGAATCAGCAAAACCTCAATGAATTACCAATGACTGTCAATAAAGCCTGCTGAGAAAATTTGTATTATAATTTTGTATTTTTATAATCTTTTCCTATAATCCCAAGATATTTTTAAAGCATACCATGTGTTAAACTTAACATATTTATGATGTAGGATTTTAGAGTCAGATGATATTTCCAACAGACTTCATATTTCAGGAGTTCATTACAATCTACTTACAATTTGTATTGAGCTTCCAAGCTCTAAAAATACATGCTTTTAAAATATTTTAAGTCAGCTGGTAAAATAAGAGGCAATCACATAGTAAGTTTCGTGGTTTCTGTTGTACGAGGTTTTTCTTCCTTTCTTTGTAAATCACATAAAAACTCAATCTTAAACACTGACACTAGGCAGGCTTTGTCGGACTGTTCTTTTCCAATTTAAACAAAACATAAAACAGAGGCGATATTTATCTTTGAAGAGTAGTTCTCACCATTGGGACAGCGCCTTATTCTCTGTTACTCTCCAGGAATTCTAGATGTAGGCAAAAATATACAGCAGGGCTTGAACAGCATATTTCAGTGAAAAGAATTAATTACCCAAGGAGTCAAAGATTGCTTGGAGCAGAATGACAGATTTCGGGAAGCTTTCCTGTAGAGTTACAATGCTCAAAAACAGACTCCATGTTGAGAAGCTGGTCCCTGTTCTATTTTCCTGAACCTTTGGCCAAAGCCATATCCAGGCAACGTTGCCTTATTATGCCTAAAGTGTTCCAGAATCATGTTGTTGCTTTTTTTTTTAAACTTGTCCCCAGCTAAACATCAAGTTTTTGGTCCAGAGGAAAGAGAAAAACATCCCTACAGTCTGCCTGTCCTTGGATTCTCCATTACAGGAGAGAGTTTAATTCTTTCATCAATTTATTTTACGTTTCATCAGAGTAAGAAATACATTTTGAAACAAACTGACAGTGAAGTGCCTTTCAAAATACTGTTTTGGCTTAGAACTGTCATTCTTTAGGCTTAATGGTTGAAGCCCCAGGGCTGAAAAGTTACACTCGTATTACAGCTGTTCAATGTAATATTCAAACAATGTTTGCTATTGATTTAGAAGATTCAAACAGCTTAGATTTGGTTCCCTTTCATTTACATCCTCAGCATCAAAGTCACAGAGTGTTAGGGTAGGACGGGAATGCAGTGAGGGGGAAAAAAATGAATTCCACTGACAGGAGGATCTTGTTTTTTTCATTGCTGTGGCTTAATCTCACTTGCACGTTCACCACTCACCAGTAAAGAGAAGTATGCCATTTCTAAACCCGAAAGAACAATGAATTTTGAAATTATTCTGACAGTTCATTTATACCAAGAAGACCTTATACAAAACAAAGATGCAATGTTCTCCCTGTTGACTCCGGGCCTCTTTTGTAAAGGGCTCAACCTTGTGCTACTTAATAAAATTCAACTCTGATATGGGTCAGTGTACGATGCAGTGAATCCTGGAGGGACTAGTTCTGAAGGCGGCGCGGTTTGGAGGAGAAACGACAGGACTTAAGAATAAAAAGATCTAAATCAGCAGATGACACAGAGTACGACCTTGGGCAAGTTGCTTAACCTCCTTGGACTTCAGCTGCTACATCTGAGAGAGGGACAAACACTTTCATATGAGCATAAAAAGCCCGCTTCTTTCTATTTTCACAAATTGGAGTAGGGATTAATGAGATACTGTGTGTAAGGCGATTTGATCTCCTGAGAGAATAGCATTAAAATATATAACATCAAGCATTATTAGTAATAATTATTCCAGTTGACCTCTGTGCAAAGGGTACGGAGGCGTTTGACTCTTTTGGAAGCAGAATTGCATAGGGAACTGGTTTATTTATTTATTTATTCTTCTGCTCTCCCAAAAGAGCCAGAAGTTAATTGTGTTTTGAACCTAGAAGACAAGATTTTTGACTTAGACATGGTAAAGTGTTCATTTGAACAGCTTGTGAAGACAGTAATAATGTGGTGTATCCTATTGTTGGGGATAGAAGGCTGAGGATTTGAAAAGGAAACAAGAGAAACTACCAAGCAATCGATGATTATCTTCTTGGTAGTGGACAGAAGCTAAGGGATGCTATTACCCTGGAAAGAAGAGCATCTAACAAGCACGTTCTCCCATCCACTCTCATAAAGCGATTTGATGACCTTGGATGTCTGGTAGGAAATGTAAGATTTTTAAAACCTCTTTTGTGGTCTGCTGTCAAGCCAGATTGCCTCACTCCAGCCATGAAAGGTGCAGGCAAAACACAATTGGTAAAGTCTCACTGGCTTTCCTCCTGCGGATATTAGCTAGCCTCTGAGTTTGGTCACATGTATTCATTCATGTATGAATGTATGGAATATTTACAGATATTTCAACTCTTTTGCAGACACTGTGCAAAATTTTAGGAACACATGAGAAGGAGTTGCAAATGTTCTGGCTTTGGGGAAAAAAGAAGTTAGGAACAACCTCACAGAGAAGTGACCGCAGGTGATTTGATCTACAAAGTCAAGAAAAGGCAAAAAACTCAGCACAGCTAAGCCATGAGGGCCTAGAAGGGGGATGGCAGTGCATGAAGCTAAAATAGTAGCGGGGCCAGGTGAGACCGACGAGGACAGTTCTGCTGAGGGGTTTCAGAGCTCCGCTGACAGGCCAAAGATTCTCAGCAGAGGAATTACGTGTCACTCTTGGAGAGCATACGACTCTCTTGCCCACTCCCAAATTCTCACTGTAGTCACCCCTAAGCATCAATTAAAAGATACTTTGTAATATATTTACATATGTTAGGAAAATGTAAAGGAAATATAAAAGAAATGCAAAAAACGCAATAGTAACTCTTCTTAGCCCATTTTCATGTTGCTTGTAACAGAACGTCTGAAACTGGGTAATTTATAAAGAAAAGATTCTATTTAGCTTTCAGTTGTGTAGGCTGAGAAAATCAAGGACATGGCCCCGCTCCACGTGAGGGCTTGGACGCTGTTACTCTGTGGCATAGGCCAATGGGGGAGCGGAGACCTGTGAAGAAGGAAAACCCTGAGGGGCATCCTGGCTTTATAACAAGCCACTCATTCAGGAAATAATCCATTCCCTCAAGAGCTAATCCAAAGGCTCAAGAGAGAGCTCACTCTTGTGAGAAGGGCACGGAGCCATTCACAAGAAAAACACCTTCCACTAAGACCCACGACCCAACACCCCCACACTGAGGATTAAATTTAAATGGGAGCTTTGGTGGGGGCAACTGACATCCCCAACACATCATAGCGGAAACCCTCTAAAGACTTTAAGCAGGCAGATCACTTGCCATGTCTGTGTTTTATCCTATTAACTCTACAGGTAGATACACAAGAATACTTCTGGCATAGTTATTTCCCCCAAATAGTGTCCTTTGACAAACGTGTTATTCATACCAGGTTCAGAGTTTCTCAGTATTTCTGCATGTTCTCTTATCTCCCTTATACACTTGAGCCAAGAATAATTAGTGTTAAGACTATAGGTACCCTTTGAAAAATTATAATAAGCACACATCACCAAATGCTTTAAATTCCATGTCCAAAAATTATCATATTTCAAAGAAATTTCCTAACCCATAATCACTAGTTTGTGTATCACACCTTAAAGTCATCAGTAGCTATTATAAGACGTTGGAAGTTCTTTCTCCTTTATTTAGCTTATCCAATGTACGGGGGGAAAGGAATGAAAAATCTGAAGGTCATAATTTTATTCCCAGAAAAGCAAGTTACTATCCATGTGACCTTAGGGACTAGTAACTGGGGTAACAGTACCTACCTGGCTTTTTACAGGTTTTGCCAATATTACATGAAATGACAAGAGTGGGGAGATGAAATGATTTACCAGAAAATGACTTGGAAAGGCCTGAACAGAGAGTCTGTTTCAACCAGAAAAGAGTCATAAAAGGCCAAATGCATAGAAAACTGCCAGGGAGATCAGGCCGAGGAATGGAAGCAGAACTTTAGGTGTATGCCATGAATTGCCTATTTTAGGGTGTCCTTCGGAAGCGCAGCTGAAAATTTAATCCAGTAAAACAAAGTCATGGAGTTTTGTGCAATACTTCATGAAGTTTCATAAAGTAATTTTTGTCCACATATAAATTTATATCACAGAGTATACAAGGGAGCCTTATAAAATGTATTTTATAAATGGGACCATAAGAAGTGATAATAAGGGGGTGGTGCCTTGGCTCAAAGGAGTAGGGCTACAGCCCCAGCCCCATATGCTGGAGGTGGCAGGTTCAAACCCAGCCCTGGCCAAAAACTGCAAAAAAAAAAAAAAAAAAAAAAAAAAAAGAAGTGATAATAAGGTAAATAGTAAAAATCAAGCATTTTTATTCGTTGTTACTTATACAGTGAATTCTTTGAGGGGCTTCTTTTATTTTCTTGAAAGTGCCTAGCTCATAGTAATTACATAATTGATTTTTAAATAAGGTAATATCAAAGACAACTTTCTGACACATGCATATTGCATAGTAAATCAAATAAAATAATCTAATTTTCCTTAATACTATATCCATATGCATTAACCTACCCAGCCACAAAAAGGATGTGTCATAAAGCTTTTGATAAGAATTTAAAATAAATATATTAATGTTAATTAAGGCACCTGTTTAAAATGAGGGTAAGGGTAATTCATTATCAATATTCATCAGTATTTGAAGATATTTCATACTTTGGCAAATTGCCCAATTTTGGGGATCTTTCTAGGAAAAACCAGAGGTCATTGTACATATAGAATAGAAGATTTAAAAATTTTAAAAGTGGGGGATTTTCTAATTGAGCTTTCCATAGAGCATTTAAAAAGAAATAGTCTAATAATGGCCCATTCTGTGGTCTAGGAAATGCCTAAGGGAACAACAAAATAATTATTTCTATAAAGCATATTGCTAACAGACCAAAAGACAACCCACGTAATGTAGAAGGTAATTGTATCAAAAATATTTTGCTCCTAAATACATATTTAAAACAAAACTGAGGGAGGGGACCAAAAAGGATTGAAAAATTAATTTCAAGTGAGAAAAAAAATGTGCTGAGTGCCTATTCTATGTAAAGCATCCTGCCTGCTGCAGAGGGAGACAAGGAGACAGCAGCCAAGTCCCTAGAGAAAGTGGTAAATTATTTTCATATGGATAAACAGACAGCCTTACATATATAATCAGGTAAAAATTATTTTCATCTAGGTAAGCAAACCACTGTAATATGAGGCAGAATGTGTTAAGTACTGTAGCTATTAAATGCTAAGGGACCAAAGAAAGATGAAAAATTTAGCTTCCTTTTCAAGCCGACTTTTGTGTGTTGAATTTGGTCTCTTTTCAGTCCTAAGTCCTCACTTTACACTATATTCCTAAACAATCTTATCCATTCCTGTAGTTTTAAATAACATTTATAGTCAAACAATTCCCAAATTGCTCTTTCCAGCCAAGACTTCTCCTCTGAGCTTCAGACTTGTGTAGCTCGCTATTTAATGTCTTTACTGGAACGTCCCACAGGTGTATCAAATTAAATGTCTTTATCAGTCATGCTTCTTAGTTGCAAGCAACAGAAACTGACTCCGGCTGAAAAAAAAAAAAAAATAATCAAAAAGAAGCTGTTAAAAAAAAAAGAAAAAAAGATATTGAGAAGATCACAGAATTGTTTCAAGGGCTCAAAAGCCAGGCTCAAAGCTAAATTCGCAGGAAAAAAAAAAAATCAAAATTGGCTTATCATGAAAATGACTTCAGCTGCTGCTGTTACCAAATTCTAGAAGTGTTTGCATGGCTGCCCTGAACTGAAGTCTTCCGCTAGTGACCCCCAGCAATGCTGTCCTCACCAGCCACTGCCTGCCAGCCTGGATAGCGTGAGCTGGATTGCCCTATTAGCACCTGCATTAGCAGAGTGGATGTGTGTAGCTCTCCCTCTCTAGAATTTCTCTAAAGCCAACAACACCTTGTATGGGTTTGCATTATGCACAGACATAGCATCAAGTTGCAAAAAAAGGCTGGAAAGGGGCTTCTTCCCCAGGAAGGCACAACTTATGAAGCAAAAACCTTTTCCAAACATAGCAATGGTTATAAAAATATACTTAGCAGCCAAACGCAGGGCACACCATGCCACAGTGTTCCAAACAGAATTTTGGATTTTCCTTCCCCACAATTTTCTCCACTTTTAGTCTTCTACATTTTAGGTAATGGCACTGCCAATGACTCATTTGTTCCATTCAGAAACTCAAATGTCTTTCTTTAAACCCCTTCTTCACACCTACATCGAATCCAAATTCCGCCCTTCCAGGTAAATCTCAACTGCATCCACCTGTCTTCATTTTCACTGTAACTATTAGTCTAGATCAGGGGTTGTCAAGCTTGATTTTTAAAGTCTATGCAGTAAGGCTAGGCACGGTGGCTCACTCCTGTAATCCCAGCACTCTGGGAGGCCCAGGCAGGTGGATTGCCTGAGCCCACCAGTTTAAGACCAGCCTGAGCCAGAGTGAGAACCCCATCTCTAAAAATAGCCAGGCGTTGTGGCGGGCGCTTGTAGTCCCAGCTACTTGGGAGGCTGAGGCAAGAGAATCGCTTAAACCCAGGAGTTTGAGGTTGCTGTGAGCCGTGACACCAAGAGCAGCAAAGTGAGACTCTGTCTCAAAAAAAAAAAAAGCATATGTAGTAAATATTATAGGTTTGATGGCACATGTATAGTTTCTGTCATATATTATTTTTTATAACCTCCCAAAATGCAAAAACTATTCTCAGCTTATTGGGCCTTCCAAAGCAGATCACAGTAGGGTTTGGGCTCACAGGATGTAGAACCTTCTGGATGTACACTAAAAGTGCTCTTAGTTGATCTGCTTTATCTAACTCCCATCCATACACAAAGAGCATGATGAATGGTACTTTGAAATACCATAAATGTGATAGTATTGCATTCCCGTGTTAAGTCCTTCACTGGTTGCTCACTGTACTTAGTACAAACACAAGACAGTTCAGTGGCCTTCAAGGCCTATAATCAAAGCCCTGGTGACCTTGCACATACACTGCACACTCATAAATCCCAGCCCCATCAGCCTTACCTCATTTCCTTGAATACTAGCATCTGTCTCAACTTGGACTTTCTCTGCCTGGAATCATTGTCTCACTTCTCCTGTATCTTTGAGGGCTCAGAGTCATTTACTTTGTAGTTTTTCTGGCCTTTCCAAACAAAATTAGGCTATGACTCGTCCTCTCCAAGCACACCCTCTTATTTTTCTACACAATGCCAATAGCAATCTGCAGTGAGGTAATAATTTTATTCTTTACATTTTTATGCTTTCTTTAAAATGTAAATTCCAAGAGAAAAGAGATCATATCTAGCTTCTTCATTGCTATAAATTCCATGCATGCCATCTTATCATATTCTGAAATAATTACTTGTTGAATGAATGAACATATAAATCCAGCTGGAAATGTTTAAGAAAATGATCATGGAGCTAATAAATTTGAACTAAGCCTTGAAAACTATGAAGAATTTAGAAAGGTAAATTAGTAAAGTTTCAGATGAAGATAGGCATATCTAGAAAAGAGATACTAAATCATATGGTAAATCAATAAGGGTTAGATAATGACATCATCTTAGGAAAGTATGTTGGAAGCCAATTGTTTTACATTCTAAGAAATACTTTATCTTAATAGCTTATTCCCATATGGTGTCCCAAAGCTTTTAGTGTATTTAAAACCACAATAACTAATGGTGACTTGTGATAGAATCTAAGGTGACCCCTGGTGCCCACTACCTCCTGGTGTTCAAATCCTTGTGTAAACCTCCTCAATGTAGGCAAAACATACAACTTATTTGTAACCAATGAAATACAGCAAAAATGTAATGGGATATAACTTCCATGGTTACACATATAAGATTCTAACTTCAGTCTCGTGAAGGGACTTTCTCTTTTCCTATTTTTGACAAAGCTACTTCAGACCTCCCCATGTTAGGAAGATAACTCACAGAAAGATCCGAAAGTGGCCTTGGCAAGCAGTAAGAAACTGAGGTCAGTCCCACAGGCCACCAGTAACTGAATTCTGCCAACCACTATGTGAACTTGGAAGCAGATCCTTGAAATACCACAGTCTTGAGCCCCTTCTTGATTGATGAGTCTCGCAGAAGAACAAGGTGAACTATGAACAGAAACTGTGGCATAATGTTCATGTTTTAAGTTGCTAAGCTTGTGGGAGGATTGTTATGCAGCAATATATACTTAACACAGTATATTATTGGCTGAATTTTATTTCCCTAAAATTCATGTTGAAGTCCTAATCATATCTCAAAATGTATGATCAGATTTAGAGATAGGATCTTAACAGGAGTAATTTAACTACAGAGGTGTCATTAGAGTAAGCCCTGATCAAATATGACTTGTGGCCTTCTAAAAAAAGGAATTTCAGGAACAGACATGCAAAAAAGGGAAGCTAAAGTGAAGACACAGGGGGAAGATGGCTGCGCCGAAGGAAGCAACCCTGCCCAGCACTTTCATCTCGGACCCGAGCCTCCAGAGCTGGGAGACAAAACTTTTGTTATTTAACCTACCCAGTGGTACTTAGTAATGGCAGGCCTAGAAAACTAGTACACGTGGCTTGTATTATGCAGGATTTCCTTTTTTAAAGAAAATTTATTAACACTTGAAAGTAATTTCAGGAAACTAGTTTAAGAAACACTGCTTTAGGCCATGGAGGTAATAAATTGTTAGACCAGAATACGAGGCCATTAGGGTGAGGTAGACCATTTTCTGTCTCTTTTTTTCCTCCATAAGAATATGGTGCTTCCCTCACTCCATTACTGTCACTACGTCTTCAGTCTATATCTCTCAAAGGACTTTCCATTACCCATTTCTTAGCCCCGCACACCATTTTTACTTCAAAGTATTATGGCAGTACAAATATTTTTGGTTACATGGATTCACTTTTAGAATGCTGGAGTCATAAGATGCCCATCACCCAGACGGTGTTCACTGAACCTGTTCAGTAGGTTTTCACATCCCCTCCTTCAGCTCCTCCCACTTGACTTCCATTACGTTTCTATCCCTTCTAGCACATGTGTGCTCTTCAGTTAGTTCCAGCTTAATAGTGAGACATGTAATGTTTGTCTTTTCTTTCTTTAGCTTCTTCACTTAGATAGTGGTCTCCAGTTCCACACAAATGGTTGCAAAAGACATTAAGCCATCCTTCTAAAGGGCTGAGCCCCTACTCTATGGTATACATACACCATATTTTGTCAATCCACCCATGGATTGATGGGCACTTGGGTGGATTCCACATCTTTGCAATTATGAATTATGCCACAATAAACATTTGAGTATTGGTGTCTTTTTAATAAAATTACTTATTTTCCTTTGGGTAAACACCCAGTAGTGGGATTCCTGGGTCAAATGGTAGGTCGACTTAGTTCTTTATGGTATCTCTGTACTGTTTTCCATAGCAGTTGTACTAATTTGCAGTTCTATCAACACTAAAGAACTATTTCTTTCTCTCTCCATCCATATCAGCTTCTATTATTTTTAAACATTTTAATAAAAAGCCATTCTAACTGGGGTAAAGTGATGTCTCATTATTGTTTTAATTTGCATTAGCAATAGGGAGCCTTTTTTCTTATTCTTGTTGGCTAATTTCTGTCTTCTTTTGAAAAGCTTCTTTTTGTGACTTTTGGCCACTGTCTGATAAGGTCATTTGATCTTTCTCTTGAGTTCTTATAGATTCTGTTTATTAGCTCTTTATTGGATGTATATCCTGTGAATATTTACTCCCATTCTGTAGGCCATCTATTTGCTCTGTTGCTTATTTCCTTGGCTATGTAGAAGGGCTGTGATTGCCATTAGGATCTTCTTCATAAAATATTTTGCCTAGACCAATATCCAGAAGTTTTTTTTTTTTTGACATTTTCCTCTAGACTTCTTATCTTTCCATGCCTTACATTTAAGTCATCCATCCATCTTAAATTTTTATAAGTGGTGACAGTAAAGAATCCTACCTCATTCTTCTGCATGTGGCTATCCAATTTTCCCAGCACCATTTCTTGAATAGTATTTCTTTTCCCCAGTTGTCTGCTTTGTCAAAGATCAGTTGGCTGTATGGGATGTTTTTATATCTGAGTTTTCTGCTCTGTTCTTTCTATTGCTCTATGTCTCTAATACTATGCTGTTTTAGTTACTATAGGCTTGTAGTATAGTTTGAAGTCTGATAAAGTGATGCCTTCATATTTGTTCATTTTGCTAAAGATTTCCTTGGCTATTCAGGCTCTTTTCTGCTTCAAGGAAGCACAGAATTATTTTTTCTAGATCTGGGAAATATGTTGATAATTTGATGAGGCTTGTAAATTACTTTGGGTAGTATGGAAATTTTAACAGTGTGAATCCTACTAATCTATGAGCATTATGTCTTTTTCTATTTGTTTCTCTCTTCTATAATTTCTTAGTGCTTTGTGGTTCTCTTTGTAGAGATCTTTCACCTCCTTGATTTCTAGGTATTTTATTTTCCTTGTAGTTATTGTGAAGGGTAATAAGTCTTTGATTTCATCCTTTGTTCAGGAATGCTACTGATTTATATACATTGATTGTGTACCCTGAGACTTTGCTGAATTTGTTTCAGTTCCAGGAGTCTCCTGGTGGAATGCTTAGGGCAGGGGTCCTCAAACTTTTTAAACAGGGGGCCAATTCACTGTCCCTCAGACCGTTAGAGAGCTGGACTATAGTTAAAAAAAAAAAAAAAACTATGAAGAAATTCCTATGCACACTGCACATCTCTCACTTTGAAGTAAAAAAAAACAAAACAGGAACAAATACAATCATACCGCCTCATGTGGCCCACGGGACATAGTTTGAGGACCCCTGGCTTAGGGTTTTGTAGGTACAAATCAAATCAGCAAAAAGCAATAGTTTGACCTCCTCTTTCATGATTTTTATGTCCTTAATTTCTTACTCTTTCCTGATTGCTACGGGCGAGGAGCTCAAGCACTGTGTAGAAGTGATGATAATAAGCATCTTTGTCTTTTTCCAGTTCTGAGTGGAAATAATTTCAGTTTTTCTCTCAATTCATTATGATGTTGGCTGTGGGTTTGTCGTATATGGCTTTTATAATTGAGACATTTTCCTTCTGTGCATAGTTGATTGAGGGTTTTCATCATAAAATAAATTGTCAAATGTATTTTCTGTATCACTGATCATATAATCTTTATTTTTTCTTTTATGTGGTTAATCACATTTGTTGATTTACATATGCTGAACCATCCTTGCATCCCTGAAATGAAGACCACTGGTCATGGGGGAATTTTTTATTATTATTTTTAGGCTTCTAAATTTGGTTTGCTAGTATTTTACAGATCTGAATGTCACATGTCAAAGCACACAATTTTCTTGTTCATTACATTTCTTACAAAATAATTCTTTAAAAGCGATAAAAATTAAATATTCCTAAAATGCCCTGATCCAGATGGCTTCACACCAGAATTCTATCAAAACTTCAAGTAAGAGCTTATTCCTGTACTGCAGAAATTATTCCAAAAAATTGAGGAAGAAGGAATCTTCCCCAACACATTCTATGAAGCAAACATCACCCTGATACCAAAATCAGGAAAAGACCCAACCGAAAAGGAGAACTTCAGACCAATGTTATCACTCATGAATATAGATGCAAAAATTCTCAACAAAATCCTAACCAATAGATTACAGCTTATCATCAAAAAAGTCATTCATCATGATCAAGTAGGTTTCATCCCAGGGATGCAAGGCTGGTTTAACAAACGCAAGTCCATAAACGTTATACACCAGATTAACAGAGGCAAAAATAAAGATCATATGATCCTCTCAATAGATGCAGAAAAAGCAGAAAAAGACCCAACCGAAAAGGAGAACTTCAGACCAATGTAACTCATGAATATAGATGCAAAAATTCTTAACAAAATCCTAGCCAATAGATTACAGCTTATCATCAAAAAAGTCATTCATCATGATCAAGTAGGTTTCATCCCAGGGATGCAAGGCTGGTTTAACATACGCAAGTCCATAAATGTTATCCACCAGATTAACAGAGGCAAAAATAAAGATCACATGATCCTCTCAATAGATGCAGAAAAAGCATTTGATAAAATCCAGCATCCTTTTCTAATTAGAACACTGAAGAGTATAGGCATAGCTGGCACATTTCTAAAACTGATTGAAGCTATCTATGACAAACCCACAGCTAATATTTTACTGAATGGAGTAAAACTGAAAGCTTTTCTTCTTAAAACTGGAACCAGACAAGGTTGTGTCCTCTGTCACCTTTACTATTCAACATAGTGCTGGAAGTTCTAGCCAATACAATTAGGCAAGACAAGGAAATAAAGGGAATCCAAATGGGAGCAGAGGAGGTCAAACTCTCCCTCTTTGCTGACGACATGATCTTATACTTAGAGAACCCCAAAGACTCAACCACAAGACTCCTAGAAGTCATCAAAAAATACAGTAATGTTTCAGGATATAAAATCAATGTCCACAAGTCAATAGCCTTTGTATATGCCAATAACAGTCAAGATGAGAAGCTAATTAAGGACACAACTCCCTTCACCATAGTTTTAAAGAAAATGAAATACCTAGGAATATACCTAACAAAGGAGGTGAAGGACCTCTATAAAGAAAATTATGAAATCCTCAGAAAGGAAATAGCAGAGGATATTAACAAATGGAAGAACATACCGTGCTCATGGATGGGAAGAATCAAGATTATTAAAATGTCTATACTTCCCAAAGCAATCTACCTATTCAATGCCATTCCTATCAAAATACCAACATCGTACTTTCAAGATTTGGAAAAAATGATTCTGCGTTTTGTATGGAACCAGAAAAAAACCCGTATAGCTAAGGCAGTTCTTAGTAATAAAAGCAAAGCTGGGGACATCAGCATACCAGATTTCAGCCTGTACTACAAAGCCATAGTGGTCAAGACAGCATGGTCCTGGCACAAAAATAGAGACATAGACACTTGGAATCGAATAGAAAACCAAGAAATGAAACTAACATTTTACAACCACCTAATCTTTGATAAACCAAACAAGAACATACCTTGGGGGAAAGACTCCCTATTCAATAAATGGTGTTGGGAGAACTGGATGTCTACATGTAAAAGACTGAAACTGGACCCACACCTTTCCCCACTCACAAAAATTGATTCAAGATGGATAAAGGACTTAAATTTAAGGCATGAAACAATAAAAATCCTCAAAGAAAGCATAGGAAAAACACTGGAAGAGATAGGCCTGGGGAAGGACTTCATAAAGAAGACTGCCATGGCAATTGCAACAACAACAAAAATAAACAAATGGGACTTCATTAAACTGAAAAGCTTCTGTACAGCTAAGGACACAATAACCAAAGCAAAGAGACAACCTACACAATGGGAAAGGATATTTGCATATTTTGAATCAGACAAAAGCTTGATAACCAGGATCTATAGAGAACTCAAATTAATCCACATGAAAAAAGCCAACAATCCCATATATCAATGGGCAAGAGACATGAATAGAACCTTCTCTAAAGACGACAGATGGCTAATAAACATATGAAAAAAATGTTCATCATCCCTATATATTAGAGAAATGCAAATCAAAACCACCCTGAGATACCATCTAACCCCAGTGAGAATGGCCCATCTCACAAAATCTCAAAACTGCAGATGCTGGCGTGGATGTGGAGAGAAGGGAACACTTTTACACTGCTGGTGGGACTGCAAACTAGTACAACCTTTCTGGAAGGAAGTCTGGAGAAACCTCAAAGCACTCAAGCTAGACCTCCCATTTGATCCTGCAATCCCATTACTGGGCATCTACCCAGAAGGAAAAAAATATTTTTATCTTAAGGACACTTGTACTAGACTGTTTATTGCAGCTCAATTTACAATCGCCAAAATGTGGAAACAGCCTAAATGCCCACCAACCCAGGAATGGATTAACAAGCTGTGGTATATGTACACCATGGAATACTATTCAGCTATTTAAAAAAATGGAGACTTTACATCCTTCGTATTAACCTGGATGGACGTGGAAGACATTATTCTTAGTAAAGCATCACAAGACTGGAGAAGCACGAATCCTATGTACTCAATCTTGATATGAGGACAATTAACGACAATAAGGTCATGGGGGGGGACAGAAAGAGGGAAGGAGGGAGGGGGTGGGGCCTTGGTGTGTGTCACACTTTATGGGGGCAAGACATGATTGCAAGAGGGCCTTTACCTAACAAGTCCAATCAGTGTAACCTGGCTTATTGTACCCTCAATGAATCCCCAGCAATAAAAAAAGAAAAAAAAAAAAAAGAATTAAATATTCCTAAATTGGGTACTGTAGTCAAGTAAATCCATTTTCAGCAGTTAGGATCACTGGCTTGTTCACAGTGAAACATGTATATATATAAAAGTAAGACTTTTTTTTTAAAGAATTCACATTTACTTTGTTATTGTGTTAAGAAAATGCCAGGAATTCTATGTTGACCAGTGTGATGAAAATGTGTCGAACTGTTTATAAAACCAATGCATGGTGCCCCATGATCGCATTAATGTGCACAGTTATGATCTAATACTAATAATAAAAAAAAAAGAATTCACATTTAGTGCTATACAAGAAAAAAGTTTTTTTTCCTTGGGACCACAGTGTTTTACGTGGTCCCAAGGAAAAAAGGTCAAGATAAGTCAAGAGACATGAGAGTTATATATTCTTCATGAGTCCCTGGGCTTAACACTAAATTAAATACAACTCACATGGCAGTTAATGTGTTAAAAATGCAATGAACTTACTCAAGAGATTATTTATTGGACTTGGCAATATCACTCAGTCTCATGTTTGGAGAAACTTGATTGAAATTATTGCAAATAGCTCTTTGTCCCCTGTTCATGGAGGTTCAGATCAGGGTTGTGTATTCTCTCATGTATAATAAATGTCAAAGCACTCCTGGGTGGTTTCTAGACAATGAATGTGGTTTTCTAGTACTAATTGCCAAGGTTTAGTTGCAAAATCAGGCTTCTGAGGCAAGATTCTCAGAATCTTTGATCATATATTTTTAGCTGGGTGTGTTTGGAATGACTTGAGTAGTAGCCATCACTTGCTGGGGGTTCCTTTCCATTTCCCTGACAGCTATTCCCTCCTCCTCTATGGCTTACTTCTTCCTGTGGACCTCCTCTGTCAAGCTCAGAGCGTCCTTTTGTTGACCTCTGGTTGGTCCCCAGTCTTGGTACCACTCATAGGTGGTTGGACTGCCTTGAGATATTATTAAATCAAGGAAAGACACACTTCGTCCTCTTTGCTTCCTTATCAAGCTCTCTCAGAAAAGTCTGTACTCTGTATCAAATGCCACACCTTTTACTCTTTTAGCTACTCAAATAAGTTTTCCATGCCCTAAAACAACTCTAAACAGAGCCACCAAAGATTTCCTAATTGCCAAATCCAGTGTATTCCCTTTTAACACCCATATTTGGTGTCTTAGAGCCATTTGTGTGTCTGAGCTATTTGACAACTCAGAGCTTCTCTTCCTTTGGCTTAGTAAGACTGTTTCCTTAGCTCCCCTTTTATCCCTCTAGTTAAACCTCCTCAGTTCCCATTGGGAGGTCTTCTCTCTCAGGCTATTCTGTAACTATCAGTGTGCCTTAGATCTTCTCTCCCAAGAGCCTATCTTATTCTCCCTGTTCTTTTAGGTTATGTCATTTAGTTCAAAGACAACTCTACAATGATTATGTGCTGAGACCAAAATTTGTACATCTAGGTCAGCCTCTCTTATGGAGCTCTGGTCCTGTAAAGGCAACTTCCTACTGTACCTCTTCAAATGAACGTCCCCCAAAACTACAGACTCTACATCTCCAAAACAAAATCCATCAACTTTATTCCCCTTGCCTCTTGCTATGGAACCTGTTAATTCTTCTGTAATCATTATCTCATCACAATTAATTGTGCCAACACTCTTTAAAACCAGGGAGAGAGACGTTCATACCAAACTTCTTGCAACTTTGAGATTCTCCTATTCTGTTAATTATTCTCTCTTCACTGCTACTCCTTATCCTAATTTAGGTCCTATGATTACTCACCTGTCATTACTCACTTCAATTATTCTCTTCTGTTTCTTCTGCATGCAGCCTTGTATCATCATTTTACTTTATGCAAATAATCTTTCTAAAAGTTAGTGCTTTTCATATTATTTCATTGTGTATATAATACTTAAAGAGATATTTAAAATACAACAGAATGTAATTCATGATTTGGACCCTTCCCTCTGCTCTAGCCTTAATTCTCCACCCTTCCTTTTATTTCCATATATTCTGCCCTCCAGCCATGCAAACTAAATTTTGTAATCTTCATGTGCTGTTTTATGCCTTTTCTGATTCTGTATAACCTACTGTAATGTCGCTCATCCCAACCTGTCCACTTTTCTGTGTCATGGGCCAGAAGAATAGCTGATCATTGCTATGATTCAGGCCAATAGTTTCTCTTCTTTGATGGCTTTTCAAAAGGAACTGGGTTAAAATGATCACTTGTTTTATGACCCCACTGAATATTTCTAATTATAATATCTTAATTACTCTATTAAAGTCCTACTGAAGGCATAGTCATGACCAAATGTGACTTGGGAGGTTAAAAGTTCAATTCTATCTCTGCTCCTACCTTGATGTATGGATCAGAGTCTCTGGGGTGGGTCTTGGGACTTGGTGCTTTAACAAACTCTTCAGATCATTTTCATGTTTATTAATGTTTTATATTCACTGCTCTGCAAATTTATTGTTGCTATATGTATAAAAAATTAGAGATTTTACAGTGGGTAGAAGTTTGATAGAAAGATAATCTGAAAGACAAATGAGGCCTTTGAAAACCTGGTAGGAAAACTACTCTCTAGCTAAGAGAAAAAAGATGGGAAAATGTTGCTGATATAAGTTCTTCTCTCTCCTGACAAAATTATAATGTATTCCTGCAATGTCTGCACATTGAGTGAAGAGTACGCCAAGTTAGGTTGCTGTGAATCCTGTTCTTCTGGAAAAAGGAAATAACTTCAGCCTGATCTATCAGAAGTGGGAGCCCTGCCAATAGAAAAGATAGCGATTATACCTAGGTAGAGTTGAAAGCACCTTCTTATGTTTATGAAATGCTTGTCTAGAGTTTCCCAGTAGTTATATCAGACAGTAGTGATAGGCAGAAAGACTTAGATGAGGAGGTACAGAGTTAAGTGGCAACATGTCCATAAAACCAATTTCCTAGGGAATTTTTGAAAATATGGCATTAATTTCACTATACATTTTTATGTCTGTTTCACTTAATAAATATGGAGTTAATAAAGGTAAGAATATCATTTCTTTTCATCTCCAATAAGGTACATAGTTCCTGGCACATAGTAAGCTCTCAATAAAAGCCTGTTAAATGAAGACTGAAAAGTGTTTTTAAACAAGCATGAATCATAAAAGTAACACATTTAACTGCAAAAATGTTCTAATAGAGATAACAATCCATTCAGTAATTTAAATGTTGCAATTGAAAATTTACACATCATATCCTGTTTAATTGAATTATTTCATTGCTATTTGAAAGACTCCCCTTCAATATCATTTCTGGCAATATGTTTACCCAATGGATGAAATGGGAACACATCTGAACTCCAGTGCTGGCACAGAGAGGCCGGCCTACATGCTGAATGGTCACTTACACCTACAGTTTTCGTTTCACATTCCATTGTGTTCAATTATCTGAACTGAGTCTATTCATTCATAAAATCACCTGTGCAAAATAATTGGTGTAATGAACAAATGATAATGCTGAAATTTGTGATTTTTAAGTGTGTACAATTTACAAATTAGCTAATGTCAATATTGCATTTCCCCTCATTCAAAGAGATGTATTTTAGTAGAATAGGCTAATAGTATAACAGGCCAGGCTCGTAATATGATAAAATTTTTTATTGCCCCCTGTAATGTTTTATGTTTTGATCTAGCTACGAAAAATCTATGTATGCTACTGCAGTGAACCGTGGAAACAAAATTTTCTCTAGAGCTATTTACAAATTAACCTTTTAGAAATGAAATTACATAGAAAATCACATTTTCTGTTCTATTTATATAATGCTTTTTTATTAACACCAATATATCAGGTGTCCCTTTATTTTTCTGCTCATTCCTTAAAGCCCAAGCTCATAAAGTCTCTCAAGTATTCTGTTTTGACTGAATTGGCAATGTTATTAAAAATGTCTGGCCCAGTAACACTAGCAAGATGGTAGAATAGGATGTCTCCAGTCTTCACCACTCATAACAACAATAACTTGGCAACAATTCATGAAAAAAAGAAAGACGGTTTTTGTGATAACTCTAGGACCCAGGTAGGAGATTATGACACCCTAGTGGAGCCCAGAAGAAGGAAAGTAGCTTTTAGAAAGTAGACTCATGTCACAGTAGCAGACTCACCACTAAGTATCTGGCTATAGACCTAGAAGCAGGGCCATTCACCTGTACGGGTATCTCTTGTCCCATTTGTCAAAGAGTCCCAGAGGCAATCCCATTTCTCTGAAAAAGAGCCACTAACCACTCTTACCTGTACCTGTGGATAGCAGCCCTACCAACCAGGCACATGACTATAGACCTGGACCCAGAACCATGGCCTGGCTCCGGCCCCAATCAACTACAGTCCCAGATGCAATCCTATCTCCCCAGGAGCTAGAAACAAGCCAGGCCCACCTGTGCTCCCAGTACCAGGCCCACCAAATGTGGCCCTGACTACAAACACAGAAACAGCCTCAGGACATGAATCTAGCCCTGCTTATTCCTGGTAGTGGAGGAAGTTGAATCTGCCCAGGGACTTGGCAGGGGTAGGTCTTTACCTGCTAAAACCAGGCTGACTGACTCCTCCTTCAAATGCACAGCCACAAACACAAAACTACAAGTATCACAAAAAATCAGGTAAATTTGACACCACCAAAAGTAACTAATAGAGCTTCAGTAACCAAACCTCAAAAAACAGATATTCCTGAAAAATTAAAAAAAAAAAAGAAATAGATATCTGTGAACTTATTGACAAAGAATTAAAACAATTATCTTAAATAAGGTTGATGAGCCACAAGAGAACACACTAGATATCTAAATGAAATTAAGAACAGAATAAATGAATAAAATAAGAAGTTCAAGTAAAAATTATAAGAAAAAAAAACAGTATTCCTGGTACTGAAAATGACTAAAGTGAAAAACTCAATTAGGAGCTTCAAATCAGACTTGACCAAGATGAAGAAAGAATCTGCAAACTCAAAGTTAAATGACCTGAAATTATCCAAGTAAAGGAACATAAAAAGAAATTTTTTGAAGTGAAGAAAGCCTACCAGACATATAGGACAACATCAAGTGAGCCAATTTATCATTATAAAAATTCAGGAAATATAAGAGAACGAAAAGCATACTTATAGAGATAATGACTGAAAATGTTGAAATCTAGAGAGAAAAATAAATACACAGATTTATGAAACCTAAAGGTCACAAAAAGTTGAGACCAAAATTGTATATACCAAAACATAGTATATACAAAATTGTATATACCAAAACATGTTATAATTAAATTTGCAAAGTCAAAAACAATGGAAGAATTGAAAAAAGAGAGAGAGAGAAGCAGGCTTGGCACCCATAGCACAGTGGATACAGTGCCAGGCACATGCACTGAGGCTGGTGGGTTCGAACCCAGCCCGGGCCAGATAAACAATGACAACTGCAACAAAAAATAGCCGGGCATTGTGGCTGGCACCTGTAGTCCCAACTACTTGGGAGGCTAAGGCAAGAGAATCGCTTAAGCCCAAGCAGTGATGACACAGCACTCTACTGAGGGCAACATAGTGACTCTGTCTCAAAAAAAAAAAAAAAAAGAGACAGAAAAGCAATTTGTCACATACAAGGGAAGCTCCCTAAGTCTAAAAGGGGATTTCTCGGCAGGAACTTAGTAAGTCAAGGGAGAGTGAGAGTATATATTCAAAGTACTTAAAGAAAAAAAAAATGCCAACTTAGAATACTTTATCAACAAAACTATTCTTTAAAAATAAAGACTTTCCTAGATAAATAATAACTGAGGGAGTTCCTCACCAGTAGACCTGCTATACAATAAGTGCTAAAGAAAGAGCTTTTCACATTGAAATGAAAAGGTAAACTACAACATGGAAGCATGTGAAAGCATAAATTTCACAAAAACAAATTGTGAAATAATTATGGAAACTGAATTATTTAGGTGGAATTTCTAAAAGCAAAAAATATATGTAATTCACTGAAATAATAATTTATTATGCTACTGTGATCACAGCTCTACACCAAATATTCTATTGTGTTGGAAGAGCTAATAGAACAATTTATCTTCAATAACTGATCAGTTATTTCCAAAGTTCATGTATAATTATATTTTTAAAAAGCAAACTAGAAAAAAAACAAATGATACCTAAGTAGGAGAATGATGGCATGTTAAAGAGGAGTTCCATTGACTATGACTCCTAAGTCACACAAATCCCCAGGCTCATTGCAGGAATTTTATACAGAGGTAATTTTTATAACATTCAAATTTATCACATCAAATCTTAGAGTAGAAACTCATTGTGTCTGCCCAATTAGAGGATTAGCACCCCAATCTTTATGAGAAACATTCTTCAATCTCAACCCTATAATTTTTATGGAAAACCGTCCTCAATCCCAACCTATTTTAATCAACAATGCAGGCTGGGTGGGTATGGTGGCTCACACCTGTAATCTTATTATTCTGGAAGGCTGATGTGGGTGGATCACTTGAGCTCAAGAGTTCTAGACCAGCCTCAGAATGAGTGAGACACCATTGTCTACTAAAATTAGACAAAAAGAACAAACTATTTTTGGGTCTTTGATTTCGAGCTGCCATGTAATTACACACCACGTAACTGCACAGTTGAATTCTTTCTTTCTCTTTGAGATGGAGTTTCACTGGCTAGCATACCGTGCCATCATGAAAGTTTACAGCAACCTCAAAATCTTGGGCTCAAGCAATCCTTTTTGCCTCAGCCTTCCAAGTAGCTGGGACTAAAGGCACCCACCAAAATGTCAGGCTAGATTTTTAGTTGGTTTTTGTCCCCCTCCCCAATCTTTAGTAGAGACAGTGTTTCTCTCTTTCTTGGACTGGTCTGGAACTCCTGAGCTCAAGAGATCCATTTGCCTCAGCCTCCCAGAGTGCTAGAATTACAGGCAGGCATGAGCCACTGCACCAGTCTGCACAGTTGATTAATCTAGATGTAGGCATTTAATCCAAATTGGATCATAATATTCTACTCTCCCAACAATAAATTTGTTAATATGTGGACACCTGCCCATTAAAATCTTAGAGCAATTTCCTAAACAATTATTTACAGTTTTTAAATTTTGGATTAGAAACAGAGCATACCTAGGGTGATCCTTTGCATACTATTATTATTCCTCTATGAATAATGAGACCATTGAAGCAGAAAGAAACAAAATGGCGTGTCAATGTGTTACATACCCAGCAAGTGCTAGAGCTAAATTCAAACAGTGTTCGGCTCCAGAATCTGCTGGTCCTCAGTGTATCATGGTCCTACCATACACATAGTACATATACACAGAGAATATCAGAAACTCTTTAATCCATCATTTAACTCAGTTTTAAATATAAACCTGTAATCCTTGGTTTTCGATTTTCAATCCAAAATTTTTCAGATGATTCAATCCCCGAGTGTCGACACGTAGTTTGACTTCATTTCATAGCGTTTCAAGGTGCTTTAGTAGAAGACACGTGGCACAGCACGTCTTCAGCCTGACGTGTAATACTATTTAAGGTGTAGAAATTCTTTTCCTCAGCCCTTTTCATGATTTTCATTCTTCCTATTCTGTATCTTCAGCCTCAGTTTTCATCTCTTTGCTTTTTCTTTATAACCTCTACATACCCCCTTTAAGTCTGAAAGAGTCACCTAAGAGTGAATAGGACTTTTTTCAATCCCCCATTCAACTTGTCGGAGAAAGAATTACACCTTGCCATTCCTACACAATGGAATCACAGCAATGTGACACAATTGATACGTGTCCTAGGAAGGACTTTTTCCTTATAATGAATTTTGCTGAAAGGTTTGTACATTTTCACTGTTCATACATTTTGACTAGCTTGTCTGAAATTGCCATATGGCTACAGAATCCTGGTACAGAGTTTGAGGATTTATTAGGTACAAATTCTGATCTCAGTTTCAGGTAATCAGGAAACAGAGCAGTTATAGTCCCGCTATTATGAGGTGGAACTAAGCAATGAAAAAGGTAGTCAGCAATTTTCAGGAATAAATTCAGGGAAATAAAAGCAATACAGGGCACTAACGGTGACCCACATTTCAGAGGAGACCAGTGATAAAGACACAATCACTGTCATCCCAGTGGAGAGCTAGTAGCTGGACATGCCATAAACCTGCCCCCATCCCGCCCTCCTCCCTTCTAAGAACAAGGTGCTCATGCTGCCTGCATCACCAACAATGATACATGCAGGGACTGCTTCTCTAGAAAAATAATGAGATAATAAGCAGTGAGTGGGGAATTTGGCAAGAACTGTGGTAATTGCAGTAATCATAGCAGAAGATGCTTCCTGTTGCTCCATGTTTAAATGAAGCTGTAATGGAACTAGCTTTATTTCCATTCCTGAATCACAAAAATTCTGATCCCTTGAAATAAATTTCTGGGCTATACATTGTAACTATATATTTTTTTAATTTCTAAAACATGACTTAAAATTTTGCTTTAATTTGTTATGAAAATCTTTTTATGATTACTTGAAGATATTACCAATGAACATTAAATCATAACGAATACAAAGGATATTATCCTTAAAGACTTTTATTTTCATTAAAACTAATTTTATCAGTTACTTTTGGCTGATTGAAAGTGAAATTGCATTATGACATATATATATGCTGATTTTTCTGACTGCGGCTTACTCTCACTATATTCATGGGATCTCATTTATTTTTCATTTCCTTTCCAATTATCCATAAGTGAACTGTAATTTTATAATATCAGAAATCTATTTTGTATTAGATAGCAATGAGAAATATATAGCATATATGGGTATGGATATACATATATAGAGTTGACCCTTGAACAAAGTGAGGATTAGGATCATTCACCCCAACCCTGTACAGTAAAACACCTGCATATAACTTCCCTGAAATTTAATTACTAATTTCATTGGCAATTTAATTAGTTGAACAGAAACCTTAACCCAAACTGTCAACTAACACATTTTTTAAAAATATATCTTTAATTATGGGCACAAAATAACTGTATATTTTTACAGCGTATGTGATATTTTGATACAGACATAATTCAACATGAATTAATCAAATCAGGATAATTGGGATAGCCATCACCTCAGACATTTGACATTTCTTTGCATTAGGAACATTCCATAATTAACACATACTTGTATTTTTATATATATTATACACTGTATCATTATAGTAAGGCTAATACAAATTCTTGCCAGGAAGTCATAAGGAAGAGAAAATATATTTACTATTCATTAAGTGGAAGTGGATCAGAATCCTCATTATGTTTACCTTTGAGTAGGCTGAGGAAAGAACAGTTAGCTTTGCCATTTCAGGGAGGCAGAAGAAATGCTGCCTATAGGTGGACCCAGAAAGTACAACCCATGTTATTCAAAGGTCAACTGTAGTTAACTGCACCTGCCACTATGCTTTCAAAAAACATAGTGTTAGTCTATGAGTTCATGCCTATTCTTCCCTGCCATCTCATTCAGGGGTGGGGAATGTGCAGCCTTAGGGAAACTTGTGGCCTTTCCTGTCCTTAAGGGTGTCATTTTGACTGAATCTAAATTTTAGATCATAAAGCCTTTTATTAATGTTATATAATAAAGCTTTTACATAATAAAGCAGAGAATGATGCAGCTTTTCTTGCCTGATTTGATGCTTAAAAAAGGATAATCTTGAAATCAGAAGGCAGTAGGGTCCCCATCCCAGAGACAGAATCGACAAGGCAAGCTACCAAGCATCAGCTGGGGCCTTACCTAGTTCCGGTTTTATACATCAAAGCCAAGCATTCTCCATCTCAGAACAGAACCAGTTCTGAGAGTACTCCGTAGTTTACATAGGAATTAGAGCATTCTCCCTTCCAGTTTTATCATCACCACAAAACATTCTGGGAACAAAGAAAGAGTTCCATATTAAGTAGGACTGGGTTTCCTAGAAAGTGCCCTATCAGCACAGGAACCTAACATTTGTTAAACACTAGCTGTGAGCCAGACTCTTGGCAAAGTGTTTGATAGGCACTTAATCCACAGTACAACTCTTGACGAAAGAATAATTTTTATGCACATTTGACATATGGAGAAACCAAAGGATAGAGAGGTTAAGTAACGTGCCCAAGGTTGTAACACTCACACGTGTTAAAGCCGGTGTAAAACCCACACAGGTTAACATCCTAGTATTTGCCTTACAACATAACTAGATTTCTTCCTTATTCTCTATATCTTTCAACTTGAGACCTAATAAAATTAATATCCAATTTGGGAACAGCGTTATTAAAATGCTAAAATGAATACTTATACTTCATACTTAAGGCGATAAAAGTTGGAAGGGTACAACATCATTGTCTAACCTCAAACGCAGGTCCACGTACACATTTTTCTCACTTGGCAGCCTTCTCTGTTGGGTCTATCAATGCAATTACACTTTTTACCTCAGTTTTCTGACACCAACAGAGAGTCATGTGACACTTCTGTTCCATGATGTAGAACTAAGAAGTTACTCCAGGCTTCAGGGAAAGCTTTTTTTTTTTTTTTTTTGACAAAAATAATATAGCTCAGCCAACTCTCTCTACAAAAAGAAATGATAAAACTGGACAAAGTTGTGAAAAATTGCAATTTCAGTGCTCCAAACATCAACTAAAGGCATACAACAATCTGGAATCTTCCATCCAAGTCGAACTACTGAAACGTGGATAAAAGCAGTGGAGCTTGTGGTGTCTTAGCCTAAGGCTGCACTCATCCCACTCCCACTCTCCCACTCTCCGCTCCATTAGCTCAATAGTGCAAAGTGAGACAAGCTGTGAAAACTCCTCTGCTGCCGGAGGGAGCTGCTGCATTTGGAGAAAAGCCCATCCCCAGGGATGTTGTGGAAACAATAGCAATCTTGATTGCAAAGATTCAAGGAGACCAACCTGGCACTAGTCTGACACTGTGATACTGGTTGTGTTGAGCCAACAGACTAGCACAGAAATGTAAAAGGAATGTCTAGGGAATGAGACAAACACAGTGGGTCTTAATATGTTTCTAGTGTCTCTGTGGTCTGTAAGGCTACACGAGGGTGCATGTGTGTGTCCGAGCTTCCTATTTGCCTGCAGGACGTGAGTCTTAAGAGAACAGACAAGAGATGGCCTAGAATAAAATAAGCTTGACCTCACTTGTAAACTGCCTTGTGAACTTCGAATGCATTTTCTAAAACACATAAGAATCTACTAGCGAAGGGTAGAAGATTTACTGGCTTAAAGTGTTTAAGTATAGTTTTGACCAATCATGTTCTGACCACTGAGTTATCTTCATATACCTCTAGGATTTGAGGCTTAGAAATAAAATTCCTAAAGAAGGAAAAACCTGGGCACAGACATCAGTATTCATTCACTGAAGGGAAAACAGACTATACAAAATTAGTTTGGGCAGCTCATCAAGCAAACAACAACAATAAAAAAATAAAATAAAATAAAAAATCACAATAACTACTCCTGGGAAGAAGAGAAATCAGAATCTAGATTTGCTACAATGTATTTTCCAAGTCATCTAGTCTGCAGGCAAAGTAGGGTGACTTTCAAAGAAACAGTGAAGTATGACACCGACAAGAAAAAAAAAAAAAGAAAAGCAATCAACAGAAATTATTTCTGAGGGAGCCTAGAGGTTTCAGTTAGAAGACAGCAAAAATGACTATTGTAAATGTATTCAAAGAATTACCAAAAATCATGATGACAGTGGTGCATCTGATACTGAAATGTTAATAAATGTAGAAATTATAAGAAATAATTAGAAAGTCTTCTGTTAAAAAGTATAATAACTGAAATTTAAAAAAAAAAATTAACCAAAGCAATCTTCAGCAAAAAGAACAAATCTGGAGGTATGACATTGCCAGACTTCAAATGATACTACAAGCCTATAGTAACCAAAACAGTTTGATACCGGCACAAAAAATAGAGCTACAGATCAATGGAACAGAGAAACCAGATATAAAATGTTTATGTACAGCCAACCTATCTTTGGCAAATCAGATGACATACACTGGGGAAAATAAATCCTATTCAATAAATTGTGCTGGAAAAATTGGATAGCCACATGCTAAAGAATGAAACAGGATCCATATCTCTAAATACTCAAAGATTAATTTAAGATGGATAAAAGACTTAAATGTAAGGCATGGAATCATAAAAGAAGCAAAGAGAAAACAATGGAACAAAAGGGGGTCCAAATTCATTCTTTTATTTCAAGTTAATGTGCATGCACAAACAACCAAGTCACAATATTTGAATTTGAACTGAGTGCCTCTTGTCATTGTGTCCCATAGCCAAAATGTGTGCCATATACCCCTACCTGTGTCCATTAAGTGGAAGCACCCTCAACCCCCCTTCTCTCATCTACTCCCCGTTCTCTCTCCCAACTAGAATTGAAGTGAGTTTTTCTCCTATGTGGGTGTGAATTAGATCATCTACTGTCTTCATCTTAGTATTGAGCACATTGGATATTTGTTTTCCCATTCTTGTGATAGTTTACTATGAAGAACGTGTGTCAACTCCATCCAGGCTAATACAAAAGATGTGAAGTCACCTTCCAATCTTTTTTGTAGCTGAATAGTATTCCATGGTATACATATACCACAGTGTGTTAATTCATTCCTGGGTTGATAGGCATTTAGGTGATTGTAAATTGAGCTGTGATAAACAATCTAGTGCAAATGTCTTTCTGATAAAATGATTTTTTTTCTTCTGGGTATATGCCTAGTAGTGGAATTGTGCTGTCAAACAGGAGGTCTAATTTGCATTGTTTGAGTTTCTCCCTGTTTCTTTACAAAGAGGTTATATGAGTTTGCCATCCCACCAACAGTGTAAAAGTGTTCTGCTCTCTCCACATCCATGCCAGCATCTGTGGCTTTGAAACTTTGTGATGTAGGCTAATCTTACTGGGCTTACTGAGTGTTATCTCACGGCGGTTTTGATTCGCTTTTCTTTGATGATTAGGAATAATGAGTATTTTTTCATGTTTGTTAGCCATTTGTCTGTCTTCCTCAGAGAAGGTTCTATTCATGTCTCTTGAAGAGTGATAGATGAGATTGTTAGTTTTTTTTTTTATTAATTTGAGTTCTCTAAAGATTCTAGTTATTAAGTCTTTGTCAGATTCATAACATGAAAATATCTTTTCCAATTCTGAAGGTTGTCTATTCACTTTGATTGTTGTGGTGAAGTCATTCTTTGTGAGGCACACACTCCTAAGATAACAAATCCACTCTGTGATAACAACATTACTCTATTCATGAGGGCAGATCTACATCTAGAATGTTTATTTATTCCTGGTAGGGACATAAAATGGTATAGCTGCTGTGTTAAATAGATTGGTTATTTTTTAAAACATTAAGCATAAACTTACTACACAACTCCGACATGGTATTCCTAGGGAATGAAAAAGAAACAAAATATGTCCAAAAACAAAAAACATATACCCAAATGCTTCAAGCAGCCTTATGTCTAATAGCCTAACAGTTGAGAATGTCCAAATATCTACCTAGTTGGAAATGAATAAATACCTATACGTTGGACCATTAGGCAGCTATCCAAATGACTAAGTTACTGCCACATGCTACTATGTGTATGAACCTCAAAAATATTATGCTAAGTGCAAATCAGATGCAAAAGACTACTTGAATCAATCTATTTGTGTAAAATTTCCAGAAAAGGTAAATCCATTGAGATAGAAAAGAGAACAGTCGTTGCCTGAGGCAGGAGTATAAATGAAGACTACTAGCATGAAGAATTTTGCTAGGGGATGGGGTTGATAGAAAATTCTAATGCTAGATTGTGTACATTGCACAACTCTGTAAAATTCCTTAACCTCATTGGATTATAATAGAATACAATGCACAGATATACAGCACACTCCCTGGAGGTAGGATACAGCTACAATTCTGACATTAATCTCACATGTAAATTATACAACCTAATGGTTTGTACTCTCATATTAATCTCAAATTAAAAACAGTAAGGATCATCTCACACACACACACAGGGTCTGATAATTAAGTTCGTGAAAGTGCCACCGTGTGTTTACACTGGCCACAACTGTACAACTCAGTAAGGTTTCATAACCTTGGTGTATCAATGTTTCACAGCTGTGTTTATGTCAACGTGTGGTGGTGGCTTGATGAGTGTTCATTATTGTTGTTGCATATTTTTGTGTGTCATAACAAGAATGTTGGGAACTTGAATTTGAGCACTAAAAAGCCATTAAATTTCCTGTTAAACTTGGTAAGAGTGGAAGCGAAATCAGGAACATGTTAGTCCAAGTTTATGTGGATGATGCCCTGAAAAGAATTATAATGTACAAATGGATTAAATGTTTTTCTGTGGTGAGAGAAAGTATCACTAATGAAGAGGTCAGGGTGACCAGTAAGGAATAGAACTGAAAAAAAAAACATTACAAAAATGCACTGAGTTTTACAAAAAAGTTGTCAGCTGACTGGGAGAAGCCAACATTGATGGAGAAACAGTTGGGAAAATCTTAGCTGAAAATCTTGATCTGAGAAAGGTGTGTACAAGAATGGTCCCAGAGGAGCTCACACAGCACTGCCTGTGAGGGAGGTTTTAGCCAGTAAATAAGTAACACCTGTTTTGGAACACCCTTCCTACTCACCTGATCTGCCCCTAGTGACTTTTTCTTTACTCAGAGACACAGAAAACATTGAAAGAGAGACATTGATAACATTCAGAACACTGAGAGAAATATGATGACAGCTCTAATGGCCATTCCAGAAAAAGAGTTCCAAAATTACTTTGAAGGTGACCATAGTGATATTCAGCAATTAGGTATCTAGCACTTTTTCTAGAATGAGTTGGTGAACTTGTCAAACCTCACATAGATACATACACACATGTGAAACAATTGAATTCTATGGTAAATAAAGCTGCTTAAAAAAGTAAACTAAAGGTATCCTTAACCTTTTCCAGGCCTTTTACTTTAGTTGATATTTGGGAATAGATTACTGCCTTTGACAAATGCTGATTTTAAAACATCTACATGAGTATCTCAAGAAGGTATAAGATCACCAAAAAAAAGAAGGTATAATATAACACAAAGGCCAAAGAAGAACAGAGGCAGTTAGTAGCAATCTTTTTCTGCCTCCCTCGCTTCTTTTTTGGCTTAAATATGGGTGGCTACCTAGGGATACAATAGCTATTTTGCAACCCTTGAAAATGAAGCAAGAAGCAGTCAACAGGTAGAAGATGTTTGAAGGGAAGAATAGGAACCCAGGGCCAGCACTGAGGCAGAAGTAGTTGAACAATAAAGGTTAAGTAACAAGAAAAGAATGAAGAACCACGATGGATACAAAATCAATGCATTAGAAACAGAACCATACATAAGTAACCAAGAGGCAACTGAAGGGAAGAAGTTAGACAATAGTAAAAGCAAGCAAGAACACAGATGGCGAGGACCAAGAGTAAATATTTTAAACCAGTGGATCATTGTCTCATGAGTCTTTTTTTAGCCTGACAAGTCCTTCCTGTGTGTCTCTCCAGTTTCTAACTGCACTGACAGTTTGCAATCCTAATAATGAATTTTGTTTGAGTAGAAAAATGATTCTATTGAACACCTACATGAGGCCACATACTTTATGTGAGGTTTTACCTATTAATAAGAATATATTTATATTGAATTTTCTAGAATTTCTTTGTAATTCCTATTAGGCTTTTTTTTTATTAAATCATAGTTGTGTACATTAATGCGATCATGGGGCACCATACACTGGTTTCATAGACTGTTGGACACATTTTCATCACACTGGTTAACATGGCCTTCCTGGCATTTTCTTAGTTATTGTGTTAAGACATTTACATTCTACATTTACTAAGTTCCACATATACCCTTGTATGCACCGCAGGTGTAATCCCTTCCTATTAAAAGCAAAGGCATACATTGGTAAATATTAAGCAAAGAGAGCTGTACAAAATACGACCATAGAACTAAAGCACTTTCACGAGTATGTGTGGGGACTAAATCTATAAACTGAATATTAACAATCTGATAAACCATCCTAAGTGCAGAAACTTTGAGTCTTTGAGTCAAGACTTTTTTTTTAACATCTGTGCTATAAAAAATTATCCATAAATGCACCTCAAGTAGAATCCCAAATTCTTAACAATATGGCCAATGCAAAACTGATGTTATCCTCCCTAAATTTAAATTCAAATAAATGGGAAATTAAGTGGCACATTAAATTTCAGAAATACATAAGATCTACTGACGTGATATTAAAATAAAAAGTGATTTCTAAAGAGATGGAATGACATATATGAACATTTACTATAAAGTTTCTCCAGGAGTCTTCCAAATTTCAAGTCATAATTTAAAAAAAAAAGGGATTTTATAAATGGAATGTTTATGACACAATGACTAAAAATAAGTTTTTTATACTCATTTTGCACTAAGGTGTATCATACTTTATTCTGCACACAAAAAGATTATAGTTACTAAGGGAAACATAACTTGAGATTTTTTGACTTACACATTTAGAAAGCTTTCTCTTAATGTTCTATCTAAATAAGGTTTGGCAATTAGTTCCCATAGCAAAATAAATAAAAGTAAAAAAATTTTAAAATCTCTGCAAAAGTTTTTAAACTCTTAATTCACCCCTAATGGGTTTTCTCTGAATGTGTGATTTGAAATTCAGTGAACAAAATTTTAAATGCCTAATTATGTATCCTTTTATGAATTTGTACTTATTATAATAAATGCAGCTGTTACAGTTTTTTCTTTCCCAGAATTTGCCACCTGAAATAAAAATAAATTCCACAGTTTAAAGGGCCAGACTTTTTAGTATAAAACTTCTGAAAGCAGCTGTGGAATTGATGGGAAATAGTGGTGCGGCATCATCTGCATGCAAGGTCTTGAATTTGACTTTAGGGCAGGAAGCAGTATTTCTGTCTTTTTTTATTTTTTTTAAGAACTTCATCTGTTGCTTCTTCAAGACATTCATCACTTCATACTTTATATAAGGTACCTCCTAGACCAGTGTTTTCCAATCTTTATCTCACAGATGTCACAGCATACTTGAACCTAGTTAAACTTCCACAGCACACATAAATTATGTTTATCAAAATTAATAATGTTTATCAATAATTAATAATGTTTATCAAAAAAAAAAAAGAGTAGGTCAGGCAAGGTGGCTCAAGCTTGTAATCGTGGCACTCAGGAGTTCAAGACCAGCCTGAGCAAGAGTGAGACCCTGTCTCTAACAAATATAGAAAACCTAGGCAGGCATGGTGGTAGGCACCTGTATCCCAGCTACTCGGGAGGCTGAAGTAAGAGGATCACTTGAGCCCAAGAGATTGAGGTTGCTGGGAGCTATGATGCCATAGCACTCTACCAAGGGCAACAAAGTGAAACTGTCTACAAAAAAAATACACACACACACACATATATATACTGTGCTTTGAATGTCTTTTAAAAATAATTAATGGTCTTTAACACTTCATGACACACCAGCTGAAAATCACATTTCTACAGTCTAGAACTCCACTGCAATCCTAGAATACCTAGCAAAGTGGTAAGTACAATGCTCACTAATACTCATTCAGTTTTAACAAGAACTTTGGTATATTCTGCCATCAAACCCAGTATTCTTAACGCATCTGACAAACTCTTATTTTTTCCTCAATTGTAAGGTCCATAAAGGAAAGCACCCCGTATTTACTGTAAATCCAGCTACTTAGTACACGGTCCAGGTATTATCCTAACACATAATACATATGTTTTAAATGCAATAATTTTATGTATATAGATGTTTCATTGTTTTCCCCAAAGGAAAAATTAATAATTCACTTTGAAAGGTCACAGAGTCAATAAAATCCCAATTAAAATCCAAACCACTATTTATATCCTTCTAAAATATTCAAGCTAAGGTGTTTTTAAAAATAAAACTGCAAAAGGTCAAATAAAAGATAAGCTATTCTTAAAGAATAAGGCAAAAATACTACTGTAATGATTATTGAAATGCATGAGGTTCTTGTAATTAAGACAGTATCATAGTGGTACAAGGACTGAATGAAAAAGAATAGTAAGTTAAGAAGCTTCCTGGCCCCTCTATAGACAGTTATTCTATTGCAAAGGTAATATTTGCCAATATTCACTGCTTTCTGCACAAACAACAAGTATGCAACATTTTTGAATTGTTAGCTATGTGCTGGCTTTGGGCAATGAAATATGACATGTTACTATGACTTCAAAGCAAAAGTTTAAGAGCTTATGTGTGTTTCCCTCTTTGGCCTCCACCATGAAGACCAGCATAGAGGCTAAGGCATAAAACCTGAGCCCACCCAAGATGGACAATGAGTATAAATGAGAAATAAACTTTGTGATTTTCGAGTGGCTAAGATTTGGTGGATTATTTTTTCTTACAGCAAAGTGTAGCTTTTTCTGAATGATATGAGTTCACACTGTAGAATGGTGGGGAAATTATCCATAGTCTTTAATTACGCCAAAGTAAAATTAGCTTCATATGGAAAATAATTTTTTTTAAATCTCATTGTACAAAAATTCTTATTGAGTTGCAGCAAAACAGAAATGCATTTAACCAAATACTACAGAGGCACACGCTTCTGGTGCTGGGACAGTGACTTTCTAAGCAAAACACAAAAAGAACCACCTATAAAAAGAAATGTCTAAAAAATTTGACATGAAAATGGAATTCTTTTTATCGAAACATATTATTAAAATCTCCCAAATGGAAAAAAAGATATTTGCAACACATATAACCGGCGAGGAGCGAGGAGCTCTTATACACAGGTTTGTTTGTTCCCTGGGCAGCCTCCTTAAACAGCCCGCCAAAAATCTAAACCAAAATCTATCCACATTGACTGGTAAACACATGAAAAAGAACATACCTTCATTAGTAATTAGTAAAATGCAAAGCTACACCCAAGCATAACAGCATTATAGAGACAGCAGAGCAGCTAAAATGAAGACAACAGACAATAACAATCACACAGAAGTGAAACAACTAGAATTCCACCAACTCTGGAAGAACGTGAATTGGTACAGCCAACCATTTTGAAAAAGAGTTTGGCATGATGGGCTAACGTGGAAAGTACACACATGCTATCATCCAGAAATTCCACGCATACACTAGTAAGAAGACTTACTTGCCTTTGCTGGACTTGGAGTCTGCCTTCAGGATCCCCTTTCAAGGACGGACGCACTCCCCGACTCTGGTAGCAGCAGCCAGCAGCCTTCCGCTATCAGCTCCTCCACGGTTGGCTTCAGCCGCACAGACTATTCTGGGTCACTGCCCTCAGGGCGGCAGCTCATACCAGGGCAGGGCTCTAAGGGCCTTGCTGTTGTAGCCTTCTGTACTTGCTCCAGACCTGCCCCCCAGGTTTGTTGAGACTTTGTCAGGCCTTTATCTTAGCATCTCAGTTCACTTCTTTCTCCGCCAAATCTACAACTTCCTTTTCTTCACAGGTGTTAGTCTCTAAAAAGCACCGCACGCACCAGTCCCTGTCTCAGCACCTGTTTCTGGAGAAATCAATATGCGACAGCTGGTGTTAGGAGTGGTCTGAGAAACTAGCTGACAAGCTGGGATTTTGAGGCTATATCATTCACAGCCTGGCTGGCAGTGGAGACCCCATCAGCAGTGGTAGGAGATTCACAAACAGCCTCGCACACAGGTGTTGATCATGTTGTAAAACTTTAATTGGCAGCAAATTGAGGCAATGTAGTGGTAAAAAGAGTGCACCTGTATCAAGGTTTGAACTGGAGAAAACAGTAACTATTGGGTACTGAATAACCATTGCTAAACACTACTGGTCTACAAACATATGAGCTGCGATAGGCAAGGAACTGGCAATTCAAAGCTACTTGTGAAACCCCCAGAGATTTGGGGGTTGAACACAAAAAAGCTCTTACCAACTCTATTTCAGGATAGGAGAAAGTTAAGGATCAAACCTAGACTTAATGAAGTAGCTAAAACTCAAAGAAAGTTAAACACTCAACTAAGAAGTTTATGGGCCTTGACTAAAAAAAAAATCTCTCTTAGCTCAAGGGCATATGGGGGATCTGATGCTCTGAACTTGGTTTATGAATAGTGTGATAGGAATAATTGTGCCTCCTCCCCATATGCACATGATGAACTCTTAGAATGTAGGACTCTATTTGGAAATGGAGACTTTAAAGAGGCAATTAAGGTAAAATAAGGCAGGGGTGAGCTCTAATCCACCAAGACTCATGTGCTTATAGGAACGGAAGATTAGGACATAGACACATACAGGGAGAGACGGCTATCTACAAGCTGAGAAGAGGGCTCGGAAGAAAGCTGCCCACTTTGACCTTGAACGTCTGGTCTCCAGAATTATGAGAAAATAAATTTTTGTTTTTGAAACCACTCAGTCTATGGATTTTGTTAAATCAGCCACAGCAATCTAATACAGAATTGGGTACCCCAAAGTGGGATGCTACTGTAACAAATACCTACAAACATAAAAGTGACGTTGGAACTAAGCAACAGGCAGGGGTCCTCAAACTGCGGCCCATGGGCCACATGAGACAGCGTGATTGTATTTGTTTCTGTTTTGTTTTTTTACTTCAAAATAAGATATGTGCACTATGCATAGGAATTTGTTCATAGTTTTTTTGTTTTTTTTTTTTTTTAACTATAATCTAGCCCTCCAATGGTCTGAGGGACAGTGAACTGGCCCCCTGTTTAAAAAGTTGGAGGACCCCCGATAGAGGCTATAAGTGTTTTTGAAATGCACTTTGGAAAAGCCAAAGTTTTGCAGAGATTGTTAGTAAAAATAAAGACATTGGAGGTGATTCTGGTGAGGAATCATAAAGAAAATATGAAAGCTATAGAGAAAGGCTCTACTGTCATGAACAGAACATTGGTGGGAATACAAGTGTTGATGGTGCTTCTGGTTAGAACTCAGGTGGCAATGAGGAACATGTTATTGAAAACTGGAGAGCCTACACTGATTAGTTGGCTCAGATTATGGGTGCAAGTTGAACAAGTATGGCAGCTGTAATACACTCTCACTCAGGATGGACTTGAAAGACAACAGTGAGAGAATATCCCACTAAAGGGCAGATCTCTGAACAATGAATCTAGTCATACACTCTGTGAGGAAAAAAAAAGTGGCCCAAGATTATATACAGACTTATGATCAATGGAAAATGATTTGGTTGGCTATTCAAGGACACAGAAAACAAATATGCATTAGTAACAAAATGAATAGATGGATAAATAATTTTAGCAACCATATAATGAAACATAATGGCAATAAAAATAAACTTGACCTTCATATAATAATTAAATAAATCTCATAATTATTGAGTGTCAGACAGTATTATTAAAAGTCAGACAGTAAAGAAAAAACTGCCTAAATTTGTGTTGGTTTACTGGGACTGCTATCATAAGGATGAAGCTGAGATCTAGGAAAGTCGTGCAAGAACTTCTGGGTGCTGCCAATATTTTATTTCCTGATTGGGTGATAGGTATTTATTTTGTAATTCAATATAACTTTTATTTATTATGTACTTCAAATTTTTTCTTTAACATTGGGGATTGTATTATATCCATATTAAAGTCAAGTGGATATCCCCAAACTAAACTCCCAGGGTAGAGAGAGGACAGGTGCATCCTTCAGGCATCTCGTTCACAAGACAGAGGAGAGGGCAGCGTGTTGATCTATGCATGTCCTTACCTTCTCCTATTTCCAGGCAGATGTTGCTCCACCTCCACTGGGAGAACTGAGAAACAGGAAAGAGATGAGGAGCCTCATGCTCATAAAGCCTCGTCAACATGAAAGGAAACATCAGAAGTAGAGAGGAAGCATTGCCAGTACATCCCAACATTGTCCCTAAGGGTTCTGTTATTTTTCACTCATTGATCTCAGCTACTAAACGTAAAGACTCCTGGAGTTAGTAACCATTCCAATCCACTCCACTTGGGTGGGTAGATTGACCCATCCCATCAAGACAGCACTATCTCCTCCTTCGGGAGACTGTCCTCTCAATACCATTCCCTTCAGGTGTCTCTTTGTAACTGCTGGTGGGCAGTAAAGACTTGCGTCCCATTTGATTTGAGGATTGAATTGATTTTAATCTAAAATTGATTGCACAATCAATTCATCAACTCCAGAGGGAAACAGATGCTCAAGGCTGAAAATCTATGCTTTCTATTTCTTATGCCCAACTATGTTGTCAAAAATAAGAAAGTCCACAGTTTCTATGATAAGATCAAGACAGATAGAATCTTGATTTTGTGTGACTCATCCATAACCTCAAAAGTTACTCCAACCCGGGCAGTGCCTGTGGCTCAAGGAGTAGGGCACCGGTCCCATATGCTGGAGGTGGTGGGTTCAAACCCAGCCCCGGCCAAAAACCACAAAAAAAAAAAGTTACTCCAACACACGACTGGATGAGTCACGCAAAACCAAGATTATATCTGTCTTGAGACCCTGGAGCTTGCTCCCCTCAAAATGTGTCCCCACTTCACCCTCTGGCAACCAAGCCAATAGTTAGGGTCAAATCTCAGCATAGTTCGACTAGGGATTTTCTAGGCCTGCTGTGGATAAAGGTGAACTAAGCACCAACAAGCTGAGTAACCTTGCTGAGAGGCACCGGCATGAGTCGGGGGACTTTGCATGAGACAGGATCTGCAGGATGGTAAATCACAGAAAGGAACTGTTGAGGGGAGGGTGCTGGGATGTAGTGAATTGACTAAGGGAGAGAATTCTTGAAAAGGACCCTATGAGATAGCGCTAACATGATAATATGATGGGCCTTGGAAGCTTCAAGAAATGATAACCTACTTTAATTGAAGTAGAAATGCAGAATGGACTTTTTTTTTCCAACTTGAAGTGACCTTTTCCAACCTAAATGATAAATTCCTACTCATCCTTTAAGATCAAGATTCAAATGCATTCCATTACTCATTACACCAAATAAAACTACTCACCCTATCTATTGCAATCCTATAGCACCATTGTGGAAATTCCTTTATAGTTTTTGTCTACTTGCTTGTAATAAAATAAAAAGTAAAAAACACAAAGAAAAGAAAAAATAAAATGCATGTTTTCATGGGTATTTGCAGGAATTACACAATTCAGTATTGCATGTGTGCCCTTGTGTGTTACATGAGACTTGAAAATGTTGAAATATTAAAGATTGTATTCATTTAATCAATAAATACATGTATATATAGGTGAAGTTTCTCTTTCTCCTCACTACTTTCTTTCCTTTTTAACCTAATAATGAATATTTATTGAATAGTTATTATAAAACCTAATAATGAATATTTATTGAATAGTTATTATAAAACACAATAACTTAAAAACCATAGTATCGATAATACCCATACACTGAGTGTGTCATAAGCACCAGGAAATAGTTCATGAGTCTTATATATATGAACTCGTATAACCTTCTCAAGAACCATAAAATCCATGTCCTATTATTATTTTTATTTTACAGATGAGGTTTAAAGAGATCCTTGTTAACAGTCACCCACCTCATAGCAACAGAGACATGAATAAAATGTAACAACTTTTTAACCCATTTTCATAAATTCTTAACAATTTACTGCCTCAATAAAAATCTTAGTTTTCTTTTGTTTTTTCAATAACATACTCATGGTTTCAAAAGCAGGTATTATAAGAAAAAGGTTTGTTTGACCAGTAGGAATTTCTCACTGAAAACATCTGAAAGTTCAAGGTCACCTGCTGCCAACACCATCAGAAGATGACCATAGCTGTCAATCGCCAGAGTGGAGGCAGGACCCTGAGAGAAGAGACCCAGAGGACTCAGAGTGATGTGAAGACAAGGAGGATTATTGAGGTGGGTCTCCTAACTGCTTGCCACAATGATGTTGGGCCCCAGCCTGAAATGTGAAATATTTTTGCTACATCCTGCAGACTCCGTGTATACTTGGAGTCAGCTAATAGTGACACTGGGTTCTTTCTGGTGATACATGAACCCTGCTTCCCTTCTCAGCCACGAGAGGTGCAACCTCAAAGTTACATGAGAATGCAAGTTTATCAGTAGGGCACTGAGCATGGTTTTTTCACACAGAGTAAGCATCTTCTAAACATTTTCTCCTTTAATTAAATTATGTCTTACACACTTGGTTTTCCCATGTGAACTTTAGCCTTTAATTTGACAGTATCAATAGGAAGAGGCATCAGACCACTAAAACATCATTATAAGCAATTTATATGTTTATTGCAGTGAACCTCATGTTATAGATAGATAAAATGGGAGAAGTTTTGGACAACATGGATAATGTAGAAAAATGTTTACTTTCCATCAGAGGCAGAGATCTTTCACTTTCATGAGAGACAATGGGGCAGAGTGAAACCCCTGCAGGTCTGTAATTGGAGACCACCTTCCAGCCCTTCATTAGCCAAGAAGTTACCCGGGCTTTCCTTAGTTTTCTCATTTCTGGAATATTGTGAGATTCCGGTGAGGTAATCCATGCCACAGTTCTACGAAAATGCTGCCATGTTAGAAAAATTTAAATAATTCAGTTGATGATCATTAGGCTTTCTATAGATAACTGCTGTTCAAAATTAAGTTTCTTCATTTTAACATTTCCATTACACACGTGTATGTTCTAATACACACAAGTATAGCAATAGACGTAGGTGTAATATCTTAATTACATGCAATATTTAAATAATCCTCACAACCACCCTGGGAAGCTTCTATTCTTGTTATCCTCATTTCCACATGAGGATTACAAAGATTACGTAACTAGCTGCAAAGTTTCATAACTGGTAAATGCTAAAGAAAGGATTCAGCATAGGCCTAACAGACACCAATATCCCTATCATTTCCATCATGAAATATATCTTCTACTTATTATATAACTTTGAATCCCTAAGGGATATTTTGTCAGGGCAGAAAATATATCCACTATGGGCTCATATTGTGAAACAAGCGCCAAACAATTCAAATCTTTTTTTTTTTTTTTTTTTTTTTTTTTTTTGTAGAGACAGAGTCTCACTTTATTGCCCTCGGTAGAGTGCGGTGGCATCACACAGCTCACAGCAACCTCCAACTCCTGGGCTTCAGCGATTCTCTTGCCTCAGCCTCCCGAGCAGCTGGGACTACAGGCGCCCACCACAATGCCCGGCTATTTTTTTGTTGCAGTTTGGCCGGGGCCGGGTTTGAACCTGCCACCCTCGGTATATGGGGCCGGCGCCCTACTCACTGAGCCACAGGCACTGCCCAATTCAAATCTGTTTTAAAGGCAAACACACACACACACACACACACGCAATACATAAATCCACATATCAATGAACGCAAGGCAAAGAAGCACGACTTTGCTGAAATGTATATGTGCATTAAGCTATTTTTCATTTTTTTTACATAATTATCTTCCCTTGGAAAATGGATGTAATTTGTATGTTTTAGTAAGCAAAGTTTCTATTAATTTAAAGAATGTTCTCCTTGGAATACCATTGAGATAATCAGAACTGGAAACCCAAAGGAATAATATTGTAACAAACCATTCTCTTCTTATCATACCACCATTCCCTGTGGAGGGCCCTTATACAATGTATCGATCAGGCACAAAAACAGGATGGCGGAGGCGTACTTTAGGAAACCTGCTTGCAGGCTGCGCCCTGGCAACAACCTTGCCGCCCGTGCCCTTTGCGCTCATTGGAGAGATATCTAAGTCAAGAAACTGACAACAGGAAGTGTCCTAGAGTATATATACAGAGTGCTGTAAACAAGGTTAGAGAGAGCTTTTCCATCCTGCTCTCCCCGGACAAGGTTAGGGCTTTTCCATCCTGCTCTCCCCGGACAAGGTTAGGGCTTTTCCATCCTGCTCTCCCCGGACAAGCTGCTTGTACCTGATAATAAACTTGCTGAAAGCTGTCTGCGTTGGTGTGTTCGTCCCTGCTGGTCGGCGGCCGAGCGACACCGACAACTGGTGCTGAAACCCGGGAACTTCAGGATCCCCTCTCGAGACTGCTTTCAGCTGACAGGTAAGCCGCCCCCTGTGCTGGGTTTGTCCGGGTAGCCCCACCAGGTAGATAAGTGGTGGGGGAGACTTCTGCGGTAGCCGCAGAGCTTGCAAGGGAGGAGAAGGGATCCGGCTTGCGACAAAAGCGAGGGCCCGCGTTCAAAGCGGGGGAGGAAAAGGGATCCAGGAAAAGGGATCCAGCTCGCGACAAAAGCGAGGGCCTGCGATCAGAGCGGGGGAGGAAAAGGGATCCAGCTCGCGACAAAAGCGAGGGCCCGCGATCAGAGCGGGGGATTGTGTACACGGGTCATTGGCCACGACCATAGTGGCGGGTGTTAGTCTTTTGTTAAGTGTGTGTACTGTCTTGTGCTCGTGACCCCTTTTGTTGTATCTGTCTTGAGTCTGCGTGAGAACAGCGGTTTGTTGCCTGTCCTCGTTCAATTATCTAACAGCTGGTGGCACAAAGAGTGCCGCCGTTGGGTTTTTGTATGGAAATGGGGAATGAAACCTACCAAGTGTGGCTTCAGACCCCGCTGCAGGTACTGTTGAAAGGCAATGGTACCCCTTTGAAAGGTAAAACTGCCAAGGCTTTTGTGAAGGCAGTGACAGTAGCCTCCCCTTACAACTCACAAATAAATAAAAAAGGGGGAGCTACCCTGGCCTTTCGCCGAATAGCCGCATGAATAGCCGCATAAACGACAAAAAAAAAAAAAAAAAAATTCATTCATAAATTCATTAATAATTTCATTTAAAAATTTGTTAACTGGCCACTGACGTGGCCCAGACCCGGTTCTCATCTGGAACCGAGGTGCAGTTTGTGTTTCTCCACAGGACCAGAGCTCCCCGGTGTGGGTCCCGGAAAGACTCACCCGTCCAGTGAACCCCTCACACGATGAAGCCGCGCCCATGGAGCCACATCGAAGCGCGACTTCGGAGTCACCGCGGCCCTTGTCACGGCCATCGCCATAGCCCTCGCAGCCGCCGCAACCGCCACCGCAACTGCAGCCCTTGCCACCGCGGTCCCCACCGCTGCTGCTGTCAACCAATTGTCCGCCTCAGTTGCGGAGGCCCTGCGCACTGGGCCGCCTCGGTTGCGGAGGCCCTGCGCACCCGGACCGCTGCAGCCGGACGCCTTCGCGCGGGACTGTTGTTGGTCGATTAGGGAGTGGACATTTTGCAGCAGCGGGTGGATGATGTGGAGAGATGCCTCTCCTTTGGTTGTTTAGTTCCTTGTGTGTTACCCCCACAATTTTTGAACCTAATGGTACCCTGTGTAATGCTTCCTTGCAACTATCCCGTTACCTTCTGGGGAGCTGGGATGCATAATTTGAAAACCTCACCCGCAAAATGTTGAATCATATTGTTAGTATCAATAGCACTGGAGTGCAAGTAATTACCGCTCGCGATATTCTAGGAAAAGTAATTAGTTTGCTCTCCCATGCCCGCAATTGGGCCGGCACCACGGCTTTAAGTATTATACTTCTAGTTGCCATAGTCTTTTGCATCAAACTTCTCCTTACCCTCCGCCAAAGACAACAACGAGACCGCGTCATCGTCCAGCAGGCCCTCCTCGCCCTCCAAGCAGGAGGTTCCCCCCAAATCTAGATTAGCATGCTGGACCAGTAGCCAATGACGGGTAAGATCCCCCCCGATGTAGATCAACCTAAGACAGAGGACAGGCCACCGCTGCCTGTACCCTCAATGACGGGTAAGACTATACTCGGACAGGGGGACAACCTAAGACAGGCATGGTCACAACTTGCAACAAATAAGTAAAAAGGGGGAGATGTGGAGGGCCCTTATACAATGTATCGATCAGGCACAAAAACAGGATGGCGGAGGCGTACTTTAGGAAACCTGCTTGCAGGCTGCGCCCTGGCAACAACCTTGCCGCCCGTGCCCTTTGCGCTCATTGGAGAGATATCTAAGTCAAGAAACTGACAACAGGAAGTGTCCTAGAGTATATATACAGAGTGCTGTAAACAAGGTTAGAGAGAGCTTTTCCATCCTGCTCTCCCCGGACAAGGTTAGGGCTTTTCCATCCTGCTCTCCCCGGACAAGGTTAGGGCTTTTCCATCCTGCTCTCCCCGGACAAGCTGCTTGCCCCTGATAATAAACCTGCTGAAAGCTGTCTGCGTTGGTGTGTTCGTCCCTGCTGGTCGGCGGCCGAGCGACACCAACAATTCCCCAAGTAGCTTCTCAAGAAAAATGTAAAAGTTTTATACAGACAGAAATATTTATTTTAAATAGAAATAGAATTATGGGCTGAACTAGTCATAAAAGTTCTGATTACCTGTGAGCCCGAGAGGTAGCCATCTATACGTTAGCATAGATGATAATTGCCTGCTTGTTGATGATGTATACGAATTTGACACTCCAGCTACCTGTTTCCATGAGCAAGTATGACCAACTAATTACCTTCAAAAATTCAACCCAAGTCTGCATAAAATATAAAATTAAAACTTTTAAAATAGTTTACTTACATGTTTTAACTTTATATTCGCTTTTAATTCTAAGTAGTCCTCACAGCTGAAAGTCTCAGGGTATTGAAAAAGTTATTCCATGATCCTAGAAAAATAACTAAGGTCATGCAAGTGGTTTTTAACCACACTTTATGTATTTAATTGAAAGTCACATCTCCTTTGCCTTCTTCTTTCAGCATATATTATACTTGACGCTCTGAACATTAGCCCTTGGAAGAAAGAGATGAATAATATATGAGTTGCTCTTTATCATGATTTTGAAGCCTGATTTAAAATTAATTTTTAAGACAATTATGGAATACCAAATGTCATGTTCACTTGTACCTGAATGCTGCTTCCCAACTCAGCCATGTGCTGTTTGCCACGGCCATCTGCTCTATTCTCTCTTCCAACTTGAATGAATATTGACATAACCTCTCTCTACAGAAAAAAGAATTAGGGATTCTGGGCTTTCCATGTTTTTATAAGAACTTCATATAAAATTTGTACTCTGTCCATAAGAATTATACCCAAAAAAGTAACAATGATTGGAACAAATATTAAATTATCTGTAATATACATGAGTGTGCCAGAAAGGTCTTGTATTGTATTTCGTGAATATTTCTTATGGCAAAAATCTTCATAAAATATGTAATATGAATTCTGCTGGGACTATGAATATGAAAGTAATGAATAAGTATAGGTTGTAACATAATATAAAAATAATATTGGAAAACAGTGTTTTTGTACAAATGGAAGCTAAATGCCCAAGAAAGCTTTCAGCACTTCATGATTATACTCATCAGGTAAAATAAAAACTCCTTAATGTTTAAATAAGCATTTCTTGGCTGGTGGACGCTCCAGCAACTATGAAAGTGAGGGCCTTTATAAGCATTTGACAGTTTCCAACTTGTGAAGTCATCTATCCAGACAGAACAGATTCCTACAGTCAATGAGTTTTTTGAATCAACTTTATATGCAGCACGGAGCTAATTTGAGGAAATGGAGAAGGAAGGAAAGAAGAGAAACAGGAAATAATGATAAAGTGCTTCTCTTCAAATTTACTTTGTAGCTAATGGAAAGAATATACAGACGAACTCATTGTCAGGAGGAAGAGAAAAGAAAATCATGAAATCGAGTAACAAAATAAAAAACACAAGCAGCCCTCGTATCTAACAATCTCAAAAGCAATGTGCTTAATGCAACAAACTCTATTTTTGAAAAGAAATTAAATAATATAATGATAATAAACCATGAATATATCATCAAGGTGTTTCTATAGCCTCGGATTAAGGGATGGCCATGGCAAAGTTTACTATGTAAAAATGTCAGGCATGGGGTAGTTTCTCCATTTACTGATGTCAACTGTGCTTGGGTCCCTTCCCAGGTTAACTGCTCAATACACGGGATAAATTCTGGAAGTGAACGTGACCTACCTGTGACATCCTCGTCCCAAAGAGCACCAGGGTTGATACAGCGAATCAGGCTGGCTCCACAGCATTGATTTCCTCTGCACCATTTCCTGTGTATCATACTAAAGTGAATTTCAATTCAATTTCCAGATAAAAGCAAGCCGCTCTTCAAGTAAGAGTGTATGAGGGGAGGATTTCTCTTGATAGAGACCCCAAATCAATAAACTTTGTTTCTGGATTACTCAATTCAACAAATTTCAGGCTGGAGGTTTATTATCCATGAAAATTATTAATTTTTGTCACATCTATAAAAATCACCGAGTAAGACTAACTCCTATCTCAGACAACCATGTCCAACTGAATTGATGCTACCACAATGCGGAGCAATAATGAAAACCTCAGAACACATTCCGATGGGCTGATTGGCAATTTAATTGATCCTGCTTTACATATTCCATAACATTAAACCTTTAGTTTGGTACAAGGGAAGGAACAACTTGAAGTACCAAGTCCCTATAGAGAAGCAATGTTGGGGCAATGTAGGGTTGGCAAGAGGCAGAGTTTCTGCCCAGATGGAGGTAGAAAGCAACAAAAGCCAAAAAGATTTGGAAATAGTGGCAACCAGATATTGTTATAGATAAGGACAAACATAGACCTCATTCCTCATGAAAGAGTACAACACATAGTTTTATGAATTGAATATTTCCTTGGGTTAGTTATCTAAGACCAAAACAAAAAAAAAAGAAAGAAAAACTGTCACTCACACACACACACACATATATATTTAAAGTTATTTGTCCATTATTGAAAAGAGATTACTCTAAAGAGGCCCAAGAGAGCAAAGAAAGAGACGCTAATGTCCTTTTTCCTGCTCAGACTATCAAGTACGCCAAAATAAAAAGCTTGATATAGCAGACAGGGTTTCAACTGAATGTGTCAGCATGGAACACAGGCACTATAGCAAAGGGAGAAGGGACGATATGTTTTCAAAACCAACTTCCCTTATATAATCTATACTGTGGTGGGCAAGGGGTCAGACAGGTCAGGTGTGGCCGATGAAAGGAGCCATAGATTGTTTTTTTTTTTTTTTTCCAGTCGAATCCACATTTCCAAGGATAACTTTTATTCCATTCAACAAATTTCTATTTTTAATAGCTCATTTAAACTTTTTAAAAACTATTCATTACAGACTGCAAAAGGCTCTGAGAAGCAGTTGGAAATGAGCTTTGCACCGATGTGATAAGAGATGTCTTCTCAAACATAAAATAAAATAAAAGCTAGGAGAGCATATGGTGCTCACCACCCAGACATTTCTAGCATTTTAATAATGAAATCCACCAGAGAACACTGGAGTTTTTAAAGAAATAAACAAAAATACTTCCACAGCTACAGGGATGCTCTATTTCAATTAAACTTTAAAAGATGGTATTATTGTGTGTGCCAGGAAGGCTATGTTAACCAGTGTGATGAAAATATGCCAAATGGTATATAAAATGAGTGTATGGTGCCCCATGGTCACATTAATATACACAGCTATGAAAAAAAAATATATATACACAGCTATGATTTAATAATAAGAAAAAAACATGGTGTTATTACATCTTTTAAGGAGCAACTGTAAGAGTCGGGCAGGAAGAAAACTAGTGTTGATTTTGAACCTGCCATTGTGGATCACGCTGTGCAGTTTGCACGTGGTCCCTCTCCCATTAGCCTCTGGCAACCCTCATTCAAAGGAGGCACAACTGGACTTTACAAATAAGATGTTAGAAATGTTCTCCACATCTCACAGCTTTGAAATGTCACGGAAGATATACCCAGACCCCTAATTCATGAAATCAAAATACTATGCTAAGTAAAACATACCAGGGAAGCCGTGCTCAACAGACCCAACATGCCACTGATTTCACAGAATTGACAGGCTGATTACCACTGCAAGGAACAGTGAGATGCTTGGAGTCGTTCCCAAAGGTCGCACCTGCTAAGTACATTAGGGCCTCCAGGAAGGCCCCAAAGCCATCCAAACACATGAATAATATGGAACTTCAAAGAGTCTATATCCAGGGGAAGTTTTAAAGAAGGGTTTTAAAACACAGGGCAAAGAAAGCATTTTTTTTTTTACTTTATCCTGGCTCCCCTAGAGACTGGTGTTCTAATTATATGGTGTGAAAAAGATGGATTTGAAGAAAAAAATCATTTTCATTTACATCTTTAGGGTTAGATTCCTTTTATAAATGTGTCGATTTGATTGGAGAGAAAAAGTAAACTACAGGAATTGGGTAAGAGGTAACACTGGGAAGAGGAATATGATGGGGGGGAGAAGGGCATGCTTACATGAATTGGGTACATGTTTTCTTCTATCGCTTAGCATCTGCAGGGCACAGTAAACTTTCAAAAAGGCCAAAAGACTGCGGCAACTCCATAAGAGATCAAAGAGAAGCTATCATCTTGGTAGAATGCCTACCTTTCACCACGTGTTTATCTGCCTAATTTTCATACCATGTATAATCATCACAATGACCCTGAAAGTAAAGCGGTGCATTTAAATTTTCCAGATGGGTAATCTAAGGTTCAAAGAGCTTAAACAACTAGCCCAAGGCAAAACAGACTGTTGGACAGGCTTTTAAATCCAGGCAATTCGCAAAGCCATGCCCTAGGCGTTATCACTGTTCTCTACCGGCCTTATTTGTTGGGAGGATTAGAGGTGTATATGGGGCTGTGTGTACAGGTGTTTTCTATAACCAAAACCAAAGCGAGATTTGCAAATAACTGGGGACGTTGGTTAGCATATCATATGTCTGCAGTGCTCTGCCCCAATCGCACACACCTGCCTCCCCATAGTGGTCCATTGTAAGCAAGGTTACCACTCCAGCCACATTCAGGCGTACTGGGGAATTAATGATCCCCTTCCCATCTGCCAGCACCCCTCAGCTAATAAATAGTGTGAGTTTTTGTTAATGTTTAAAAACATTACTTAAAATTTTCTCTCTTTGGTTTCTCAGAATGAATTCCCAAGTCAGTGAGTTATTGGGTAAATGGCTTTGGTTCTTCACCCCAAGGTGGAACTCGGAGGCGTACTAGAGTGACGGAACTTCACCTGCCCACAGAGGCCCCCACTCACTTAGTACCTGGCTTAGCTTCATCCCCTTCCCTTTCTCACTTTCGCACTTGCCAACTACATGATATTTCCTGGGGCAACTTCTCAAATAAACCTCTTGCAGGCAGTCCTTAACTCAGGTCCAGCTTCCAAGGCAGCCCAACCTAACACAGCCTTCGGAGGGGAGACAGAATTGAATTGGACTTGAAAAAAATAAGTGGAATTCCAAAAGGGAGGAGAATTTAAAAAATGGAAGCCAGATACAAAATAGAGATGTAAAAGAACCTAAATCCATGTGGAGGTAGACAGACAGTAAACCAGTAGAACCAGTAAGCCACAGCCTTAGAACGCTACAGAATAACAGAATTATTCCCCATATATCTTTTTTCCTGGCCAAAGGCCTCAAGTATCTTCTCTCTCATTACCACTCTTCACTCGGGAGGATTAGGTGTTTGGGTGTCTTTATCGCTAACCATTCAGTTATATGACAGACTTCTTCACACTGAACCCAATATGACAAAAAAGAAATGAGCAAAGGCAGCATTAGCGCACAAACGGGCATAAATTCCGAGCTTTCTGCTCCCTTTGCTAATTAAAGCCACTTTTGTTCACTGAGATTTCTTCCCCCACACTTGCATCGTTACCTTGCCACCATCAATACCAATACCGGGAGGGGAGGCATCTTTTTTTTTCTTCATGTGCTTATAATAGCATCAAAATTTTTTGCTCTGGCACCACTACAACAGGAACTTCACCTAACAAATGCAAATATTGTAACCGAATCGTTTGTATGCTCATATCAATGTAAAATTTAAAAAAAAAAAAAAAACATGCTGTGAAGAAAAGAAGGAGAATTGGTTTGGATTCCAGATATATTTTCCAAGAAATGTCTTGGATGTCTTTGATACAGGACAGGTGGCGCCCTGGCTGACCTGGCCTCCGCCTGGCCCGTGTTGGTGCTTCTGGCGGAGGAACCAGCGGGCTGGAGGGTAGGTAAAGGGAGACACCACCACCCCCACGCTGGAGGCTCTAGTAGCCAGAGGGGCCGGACAACTGATGGGGAGACAGAGGACGCCTTGGCGTCTCCTCCCCCTGACACTTACAACTAAACCGGGAATCCCCATTTCCTATGCCTTGGTCAATTTCATGTAAGTTTCCTAGGCCTCAATTCCAGGAATGGACTGTGTCCATTCCTTGATACATTCATTCACCTTTCCCCAGCATAGGGAACTGTGTCCATTCATTTCCTGGCCTCAGATACAAGGAACTCCAGCGCCTGTACATACCACTAGATAAAGAGCCTGGAGACAGACAGAGAGAAGGGGAGAGAGAGAGCTTTTCTCTCCCTGCCAGGAGCTTTGGTGTTTTTGTTATTCTTTCTTGTGAATAAATCCTATCTTATCACTGCCTGTCTTACCACGGAGCTGCGGATTCATTCTTCAAATCACCGAGACCAAGAATCTACTGAAGACAAAATTCCAGTATCATCTTGAAAATTTGAGGATAAGGTGCTAAACTTCAATATTTCCTCTCTGATCTTTAAGGTGAAAAGAAAATATTTTTTTAACTTTGGACAAAAAAGTTATTAAAACTACATTTTCTGTGGCTCAAGGGGTAGAGTGCCAGTCCCATATGCCGGAGGTGGCGGGTTCAAACCCAGCCCCGGCCAAAAAAAAAACTACATTTTCTAAAGGAATATATTACCAGAGACTGATGGTGCTCCTATATGGTTTTTTCCCTTTTCCTTAACATGTTTTTAAAGCCTTAGAGAAACTTTCATTGTAGAATATAAGCACATATTGATAGCACAGTTTATGGTAGGGCTAGCAATTAAGAATTTGCAATAATCATTAATTGCTAAAAGTTATCAAAAATGTCTATTATGGGTACCATTTGGTTTTAAGGGATGAACTGCTTTGCTTAGACTAGACCAAATTCTACATCAAGGGCACTGTGTGAACTGGGGAGAAGTATCATATAGAATTATCCTTTTTCTCCTTTTATGAGACAATGGCTCATGAAATAAATTATCAGACCTTAGTATTTGCCATTTTTCTTTCTTTTTTTTTTTGTAGAGACAGAGTCTCACTTTATGGCCCTCGGTAGAGTGCAGTGGCATCACACAGCTCACAGCCCTCCTGGGCTTCAGCGATTCTCTTGCCTCAACCTCCCGAGTAGCTGGGACTACAGGCGCCCGCCACAGCACCCGGCTATTTTTTGGTTGCAGTTTGGCCAGAGCTGGGTTTGAACCCGCCACCCTCGGCATATGGGGCCGGCGCCCTACTCACTGAGCCACAGGCACCGCCTGTATTTGCCATTTTTCTTCCTCCTCTCTTAGACCTAATTGACTGAAGGGGGTTTATGAATCCATGAAGCTTGTTAGATAACAAGAGTAGCATACAAATCATGCAGTTTATTTCAAGTAACCTTGAAGAAATTCTTTCAACAGCCCAGGAAAGTTTGCGGACACCGTGCTATGCCATTTGACAAGAGAAATGGAAGGAAGTTATTGTGTGGAAATTTTAGCGGGAAAAGTGGTTTATTTTGAATTTCAATCCAAAGGGATAGGCTACAGATTGAAAGAATGACAGCATTTGTCATTTTGAAGACAAAGGAAAAGTATCTTAAATTATTATTATTGTTTAGCCATGAGTTTTTTTGTGACTGCCTCAAGGGTACAAGTGAAAAGCTTTTTTTCCCCCTGAAAGTAGCAGAAGAAAAAATTGCACCCCTGCATTTTATGGATGCAAATCTGGGGGCACTATAAATGCCTTATGATTTGTTCTTAAATTACTAGAACATAATCTGTGAATTTTCTTTTCTCATTTTAGGAATTAATTGTACATAGTATAAAATCTATCTATGTATGTTTTATAATTAACAATAGTATTTCTGATCTTTCCTAGATAATGTCTCTGAAAATTAAATCTTTCTAATGTAATATTGTGGTAGGCAGAATAATGTTCGCTAAAACTGTTCACATTCTAATCTTCAGAATGTATAATGTATCAGGTTACACTGCAAAGAGGATACACTTGGAGTTAAGGATGCTTGACCTTAAAATAATGAAATTATCCAGAATTAGCTGGGTGAGCCCAAAGTAATCACAGTGTCCTTTAAAGTGGAAGATGGAGGGATAACTTCAGAATCAGAGAGAGATTTGAAGAAATTATGCTCTGAAGGTGGAGGAGAGGGCCAGGAAACCAGGAGGGCGGGTGACCTCCAGAATTCAGAAAAGTACAGACCATGGGTTCTCCTCTAGAAAATTCAATGTCTTGATTTGTAGCCCAGGGAGATTCACTTTAAAATTCTAACTTCCAAAATCATGCAGTAATAGATTTGCATTGCTTAAATTCAGTGAATTGTGCTCATTTATTATAGCAGCGGTAGGAAACTAACAAGCATTAATCTACAGTTTTTAATGTAAAATTAACCTATTTGTTGTATCATTGTGACAGATATTCTAAGATATTTTTGAACGTGTAGAGAAAATTTGTGCCTCAGTAGAAAACTACCTTGTCTAGAACACATTCCACTGCCTTATCTGGTTCTGATTCTATGGGCGCTGTTCTATAACTCTAAATTTTAGATAACAAATAGAAATACAAAATAATTCTTGTCTACGTAGATGTAGATTCTGTTCTGTCCAGCACAGGTTTGATTCACATCCCTTCCCACTAGAGAAAAATCCAGTTTGCCTCAGTTGACATACTCATTGTAATATTTTCTGTCTATAAATGTGTTTGTGTTTATTCTTTGGATTCTCTGTGAATTAGTCGCAAGGCCCCAGCAGCTTTCTCATTAATGAGTTAAAGAAAATATTTTCTCTAAGTTCATTTCTGTATCTCTAAGCTAGTCATGATTTTACCTTATTTTCTAAAAGTTGTCTTTGAACAAAAGTGACATAAATCTATCTCCACTGAAGAGAAAAAAAGGAGAAGGAAGAAGAGGAAGAAAAAAAAAAGTGGTTACTGTTTGAGTTTTACTTATAGCACTATACCTTGGAGAGTTCTGGCTGTGTGCACAGCCAGGTGGCAGTGCTCAGATGACGCCCTCAGAGCTATGTCTCCTGTTTTAACTTTCTCCTATGATGGCTTTTTTAAAATCAGATGAGCTCTTTCTACAGGTTGAAGGATGAATTTTGGCATTTCTAGGCTACTTAAATCTCACCATGTGTGATCCCAAATGCAGACACAGTCCCAGTGTCTGTCAATTTCATATTATTATTATTATTATAGAGACAAAGTCTCACTGTATTGGCCTTGGTAGAGTGCTGTGGCGCACAGCTCACAGCAACCTCCAACTCCTGGGCTTAGGCGATTCTCTTGCCTCAGCCTCCGAGTAGCGGGGACTACAGGCACTGCCACAACACCTGGCTATTTTTTGTTGCAGTTTGGCCCAGGCCGGGTTCAAACCCACCACCCTTGGTATATGGGGCCAGTGCCCTACTCACTGACCCACAGGCGCCACCCTGTCCATTTCACCTTTCACAGCTACAGAGAAGAAATCAATGCCTGGCTGCAAAGCTTCAAAGGACAAGCTGATTCTCTGGAATGTCTACAATGTGACTCAATACTACATCTAGGAATTTGGGATGCATCCGTGTGTGCACCAGAGACCTTCCTCCCTCATGGATCTTACATTCTATTGGGGAAGACAGACTTCCAATAACCAAAATCAATAAGGTAATTGCAGTCATATGTTAGGTATATTGTAGGTTCAGTTCTAGACCGCTGCAATCAAGTGAGGCACATAAATATTTTGGTTTCCCAGTGCCTGGCAAAGTTATGTTTTCCCTGTACTAGACAGTCTGTTAAGTATGAAATAGCATTCTATCATACCTACCATGTATATTACTTAACTAAAATATATTTTATTGCTAAAAAACATTAGTGCTCATCTCAGCCTTTACAGAATCATAACTTATTTGCTGGTAAAGGATCTTTTGTCAACGTTGATGGCTGCTGACTGATGAGGGTAGTAGTTGCTGAAAGCTGGAGAGGCTGTGGCAATTTTCGAAAATAAGACAACAGTATGTTTCTACATTGATTGACTTCTTAAACAAAAGAACTCTCTGCAGCAGGTAATGCTGTTTGATAGCATTTTACCTACAGTAGAACTTCTTTCAAAATTGGAGTCAACCCTCACAAGCCTTTGGCTGGTGCTTTATCAGCTATGTTTATAGAATGTTCTAGATTATTTTTTGTCATTTCAACAATACTCACAGAATTGTCACCAGAAGTAGATTTTATATCAAGAAACCTCTTTCTTTGCTCATCCACATGAAACCTCTTTCTTTGCTCATCCACATGAAACCTCTTTCTTTGCTCATCCACATGAAACCTCTTTCTTTGCTCATCCTCATTCATCCAGATTTCATCACATCTTTTAGGCTCCACTTTCAGAACTCTTACTATTTCCACCACATCTGTAGTTCTTTCCTCTACTGAAGTCTTGAACCCCTTAAAGGTCATCCCTGGGGCTTTGATATCAACTTTTTCTAAACTTCTGCTAATGTTGCTACTTGGAGCTCCTCTCATGGATCACAGATCATTTTAATGGCATCTAGAATGGTAAACACTTCCCAGATTTTCAACTGACTTTGGCCAGATGCTTTAGAATAATCACTCACCGTGGCAGCAATCGTCGTGTGAAATGTATTTCTTAAATAATAAGACCTGAAAGTCAAAATTACTCCTGGATCCATGGGTTACAAAGTGGATGTTGTATGAGCAGGGCATGAAGACAACATTCGTCTCCTCTACATCCTTATTAGAGCTCCAGGGTGACCAGGTGCCTTGTCAATGAGCAGTAACACTTTGGAAGTATTTCTTTTTCTGAGCAGTAGGACTTAACAGTGGGCTTATAATATTTAGTAAACCACACTATTAACAGATGTGCTGTCATCCAGGCTTTTCCTTTACATCTACAGAGCACAGATTGAGCAGATTCAGCCTAGTTCTCGAGGACCCTAGCATTTCAGAAGAGTAAATGAGCATTGGCTTCAACTTAAAGTCACAGGCTGCCTTAGGTGCTAACAAGAGAATTGGCCTGTCTTTTGAAGGCTTTGGCTTCTCTTTAGCTGTGAAAGTCCTAGGTGGTATCTTCTTCCAATATAAGTCTTTTTCAGCTACATTGAGAATCTTTCGTGTGGGGCAGCCCTTTTCACCAGTCATCTTGGCTAGATCTTCTGGATAACAAGCCTCAGCCTTTACAGCAGCACGTGCTGATTCACCTTCCACATCTATGTGATGGAGATGACTTTTTTCTCTGAGTCCCCTGAACCAGCCTCTCTGAGCTGTAAACTTTTCTTCTGCACCTTCACCGACTTGCATAAAGTTAAGGCCTTTTACTAGATTAGCCTTTGGTTTAAGGGAATATTGTAGCTTGTTTGACCTTCTATTCAGACCACTAAAATTTTATTCTTATCAGCAATAAGGCTGTTTTGTTTTTTTATTCTCGTGTCCACCAGGGTAGAGCTTTTCATTTTCTTTGAGAACTTTGCACTCACAACTTGGCTAACTGTTTGGCCCAGGAGGCCTAGCTTTTGTTCTATCTCAGCTTTCAACATACCTTCCTCACTTAGCTTAATCATTGCTAGCTTTCGATTGAAATGGAAAGATGTGACTTTTCCTTTCATTGGAACAATTATAGGTCATTGTAGGGTTATTAATTGGTATTATTTTAATATTATTGTGTCCCAGGGAACAGAGAATCCAGAGAAGAAGGAGAGAGATGGAAGGTCCTTGGTAGAGCACTCAGAAAACACACAACATTGATCACCTAAGTTCACTGTCTCACATGGGTGCAGTTGGTGGTGCCTCCTGTAATTGTTACTAATTACAATTAGTAACATCAAAAATCACTGGATACAGATCACCGTAATAGATATGAGTTAATATATAACTTGTATAATAACAGAAAAGTTTGAAATCTTCCAGAAATTACCAGAGTGGGACACAGAGGCATGAAATGAGCAGATGCCATTGGGAAAATGACACCAACAAACATCCTTCACGCAGGGCTGCCACAAACCTTCAGTTTGTGACAAATGCACGTGCGAAGTTCAGAACACAGAAAGAAAGATGTTCCTGGAACAGCACAGCAGAGGGTAAGAAGTGATATGTGAAAAGAAAAGGTAAAGTTGGGGCTGCAAGAATGCCAGGGCTGGGACCAGCTGGTAGCAGTAATTAGAAATCTCATAGGCTCCATGAAAAGAGTGAGATTTGAGCAAAAGTTCAAAGGTGATGAGGGAGTGAGCTGCCTGGATAACTGTTGAGAAGGAAATCCGAATGGGAAAAAGAGCCCGTTCAAAGGCCCTGCTGCGGGTGAACTGATGGAATTTTCCAGCAACAATGAGGAGACTGAGGAGGCTGGAGAAGAGTGAGAGAGAGAAAGCATGAAGGGGCAGATCATGTAGGCGCTCTTAGACATCAGTGAGGAATGTGGCCTTGCTTTGCGTCAAATACAAACTCCCCATTTCCAGGAGATGAAGGGCATCAACGTTTTATTTTCCCTCCTAAAAGATTCATCTGGCTACTATGTAATGACTTAACTCAAGTGGGCAAACACAGAAGCCAGTTACAAGGCTTACTGTGTAGTCCAGGCAGGAAATAATGATGCCTTGGTCCCACTGAGAAAACAGAGAAAATACAGTGGTGGGGGGAAGGGGTCAGATCATGAACAAAGAAAAGGCAAAATCGATTTTCTGATGTCTGATGTATGGTGCGAGGAAGACAAAGGAACCAAGTATGATTCCATAATTTCCTTCGAAGAGGAAGGAAATACAAAAAGCCATGAGAATTCTGAGTTTTAGAAGACGATCAGGAGTTTCATTCTGGACATACTGAATTTGAGTTGTCTATTAGATAACTAGATGGACAAATCAAGTAGGAAATTGAATAGATGAGCCTGAAGTTTGGAACAGAAGTCTGGGCTGGATATGAGTTTAGTCATCAGCCATATATAGATTATTTGATGACTGGATAAGACCAGCAAGGGAGTGAGGAGACACAGAGAAGATACTCAAGTACCAATCACTTCAACATTGACAGGTTAGGAAAAAGAAGAAGCAAAAATGATGACAAAGAAGTGAGATCAAAGGAAATCCAAGGGAGTGTCTTTATGCAAGCAGATGAAGAAGGCGTATTGAGAAGGGAAAAACTATCAATTGGACAAAATTTCCCTGAAAGTTGCAATTAATAACCAAGAATCGGTTATTGGACTTGACAGCCAGGAGGACATAGTGACGTGGAGGAGAGTAGTTTGGGTGGAGATGTAGAGCCCAATGCCTTATTTAATTACAATTAAGAGAGAAAAGGAAAGTAATTTGAGACAATTCTTGAAGGTCATTGCAAAAGGAGGAGGTGGCAGGAAAAAAGACTCAAAGATTTTGAATTTTCTCAATGGCAGAAATAATTTTATGTGCATATCCCAAATGCAATTTTCAGTAGAGCTGTGAGAAGTATGATGATGTAGGAGCCAGAAGGGAGAATTCCTGGAGCTATTCCATTAAGTAGGCTTGAGGGGACTAAATATAGTGCACATGAATGGAGCATACACTGGGAGGAATTAGCCTGAGCAGTTTCAATGTAATTCATTTACAGAACTGGGCAGGAAAGCAGAGCCTGAGTTCAGCCACAGTGCAGAAGGTTGGCTGGAGAGGGTGGTAATTACCCTCTGAATGCTTTAATTTTCTCAATGAATAAGGAAGCGAGATCTTTAGCTGAGAGTGAAGGTGAGGGAGGAGGTGTGGAGACCGGAGAGGAGAAATGGAAAGTGGTCATCAGAGAGGGGAAGTGAAGAGACGGAGGACGTGCAGTGTGATGACTGCTGTATGAAGTGTCCTCCTGAGGTTCACTGCCATGAATTTAAAATGAGACTAGTCATCATGGTGGTGTGTTTTCCTTCAACTGCATCTAGCTGCAGGTTCAGGTGCAGAGTAGATGGAGAGTTGAGTTAATCCAGGGGTTTAACAATGCCAAATAACTTTAAAATTTCCAGGACACGTGGGATGCGTTTAACCTGTCTAAAATATGTATGGTAAAAGGAATTTTAAATCTCTTGGATATCATCTCAGGGAACAAAAGTGTTATATCCACAAGGGCATGCTTATCCAAGGCTTTTTAAGGCTCCTACACATCTGGCAAGGACTTCAGCAGCAGGGATTCCTTGAGAGACTGAGCTTTAAAAGTTCATCTATTGGCCAACTAATTGAAAATTACTTACAAGGAGGAAGAAAATTACATTGAGAAAGTGCATCTTACTATGAGAAATAATTCAACATTCTATTGTCGTATCAGCAAAAAATGTAGTTACATATACAGCTGTCATTTTCATTTATTGTTAGAAATGTCTATGTTTTATTTCCCAACTAGGGTGATTATTTTAGGCAGATACCACATTTTATTCTTTTTATTCCCTACTGAATTTAGCATATGATATATCACATGGAAAATCCTCCCCTGCACCAAAAAAAAAAAAAAAAGAAAATTAAAAAACTCCTTATTGATTAAGATGATCAACATTACTGTTTTAGGTACTATATTTCTGTCTTAAAGCCCCCAACACAGTTCATATAATATTATACGAGTATTCAAATTCACACTGTAAGTTTTAAGTGATATTCAAAGAATATTCTTCATTTGGTGTCATTTCTGAGTTTAGCTAAAGAAAAGAGTTTAAATTCAAATTCAATTACTATCTTGTTGCCATTACATAAATATAATTCAAATTATTGTCTACACACATAAAATACTTAGTTTACAAATAAGATACATTACCAGGCAAGGGCCATGTCTGGTGTGATCTTAAAAAAATAATAAAAGAAAAGACTATGGCGGGGGGATTTTAGGACTGAGCTAGGAATCCCTGAAAAGCAGTGTTCATATAGGATAGGAAATGCCTACAGACCCAGAGCAATCGCAGAGCCAGCAGGCGCCGCTATGATACCCAACAGCATCAGCCATGTCTGTTGTGAAGTGTCTAGTTACTGTAATGCTTTAGATTTTGCATAATTTATGTAAATTATTAAACACCTGTTCTCTTCCCAGAAAACAAAGATATGAAACAGTCTCCTCCATTTAATTGATTCCTGGCTTGAGTTCTGCCATTGTGTCCCCAGCAACTATGAGGGAGTGTAGCACCCTAATGGTCAGACGTTGGAAAGGCACAAATATTAAGAATTGATCTCTCAGATTCATGTTGTATATCTCTATAGTTTTATGTGTGGTTGGGTGGACATGTAAATGAATAAATAAAAATATCATTGTTTCTCCTGAATGTGTTTAGAACAAGATGTATGTGCTATGCAATGATGGTTTTTGTAAAACACTTTTGCTGTTTTTTTCTTCAGTAACTTTTGATAGTTAAAAAAAAAAGTTAAGCATCAGCCTTAAATTTAAAACACAAAACAGGTATCACTTTCCTTTATGAGACAATTCATACTCTTTTTCTAAATACCCAATTCAAATTATTTTCTTCAAACATTTGCAAATATCCAGTTCAAGAGAATTGAACTTATTGTATAGAGAAAATGTGTGGTTGCTTAAAAACTGTTAGAGAAGCTCATCTTTGTGAAAAATCATTAATTGCTATTATTACTCTTTTCTTAAATGCTAAAATGTTCCTGGTGCAAAACAACATTGAAATTACCTAGTCACCTTAGACAGTGTCTTAAATTGGTTCTTTGTTAAGCTAAACTATTTAGTTACCCTAAACCAGTTAAAGATGTAATGTATTACATGGTTATGTAAAATATTATGATGAAATTATTTTCCTTAACACAGTTAATTTTTTTAACTTTTTCTCAAACTTTATTGAAATATAAATGCTCTCCAAAAAAATGCAAACATTCAGTGTACATACCTTGATGAATTTGAATATATGCAAATGTGCTGCCCTGCATTATTAATATTAATAACAATTGTCTCAGATCACCATAATCTGATGGATAGCCATTGGTTTAACATTAATATACAAAGCAAAAGTTTCTGTCAACTAAATGGAGTTGCTCCCTCTGATAGTAACAAAGGTACACTAATACAGTTGATTTTGAAAGATATTTCACTCAGAAAGGCATTTTTGAAATTATAAAACATAAGACTGGTACACAAGGTGCTCTATCATTGAATATCAATACGTCTTGAGCTACTGCAGAAGTCTAAGTTAACCACTGAAGGAAGTTATGAGCAGAGAAGCAGTGAGGGGAGCTGCATGTGGTGGTTCATGCCTGTGATCCCAGCACATTAGGAGGTCGAGGCAGGAAGATCGTTTGAGCCCAGGAGTTAGAAGCTGCAGTGAGCTATGATCATCCCACTGTGTCCAGCCTGGGTGACAGAGTGAGATTCTATCTCTAAAAAGTAACAGCAGCAGCAGCAAGAAGTAAAGAAAAAATCACAAAAACAGTGTTCAGCTGCCCTCTATTATCTTTGTATTCTTTGACAGTATTTAACACCTTATATTTCACTGTATAAAATGTTCAATGTTTGAAATCAGTGGGGAAAAAATGTATCTTAAGAATTCAGGATTAGAGTTGAATTCATATTTAGCTATCAACACAATAAATTCCAATTCTAGAAGTTAATGAGAATTTAAACTCAGAGTATCTTTTAGTCAACCTAAAAAAAATAAATAAATAAAAGAGAAGAAGAGTGACCATGGAAATAATATATGTAACACTTGTAATAGAGATGAGTTGAATGCATTCAGTTTTTATAGAAGATAAGTAAAAATCCATCAAATTAGATAGTATAGGATAAAAATCTGAGCATCTACCTTATGTTGCATTGTGTGAAGAGGTGGTAAATGAAATGAAGAGCTACAGCTAGGACATGGCACGCAGGTTGTATAGCAGTCGTATTCTGCCGAATCACAAACCACACAAAATTTCAGTAACATTCAATTAACAAGCGTTTATTTCCTGCTCACATGTCTTCAACATCCTTGGGATTTAATCAGTCTTGGATGAGTTCCTCTGGCTGCTTCCAAAATGCAAGATGTGTCTAAATTTACTCTACAAGCCTCTTATCACCTTGACCCATTCAGATACCCAAAGCTTGGGCATCTCACAGTCAAAAGCATGAGTTCAAGCAAGCAGCCCGCTCATGCAAGCCCTTCTCAGGGCCCTCTTGCTTCTCATATCTCAACTACTACTTTTGTTTCCCAAGGCCAGTATGGAAGATTTTTATATGCATGTGCATTTTTTTTTTATTATTGAAACATTAAGAAAATTTCAGGAAGAAATTTCCATACAAGTTGCAAAGTTCTACTCAACTTTGAATTTCCTTGGGGAAGGAATGTGAATACTGAGGACTTCCATAGACAATGAAATCCCAAGTGGATACCCTCTCTAATCTTCACTTCCTTCTCCCCTCGTAGGTGTGTACACCATCTCAGAGAACCTCCTGATTCAGATCTTTTCCTCTAAATCTCTCTGCCATTCCCTTAGAAAAACATCAATCTTCTCCATCAGAAAAATCTCTTTCTAGATTTATTAAATGTTTATCTCACTTTCTTCAGCTCTTCCTAGAGGTTTATTATAAGGGCAAAATAAATTAACATAGTCAAAGAACTTAGCCCAGCACTTGCACAGAGTGAGTGTTTAATAAATATCATCACTGTCGTCATCATCATATTCGTTATCACAATTGCCATCACCATCATAATCCAGCAGAACCTTTGTAAACTGACCAGCTGAGGGACTGTAACAAACTGGTCAACATACACAGGTGGTCAACATAAGGAAGTAGGCCTACTGCGCTGCTATGTACATGGACTTAACATTCTTATATAGCTTTGATTAGAGCATATCATACATAATCAAAACACAGTGAAATCACACATACAGTACCATATAAAAGCAATATCTTTACTTCTTTCTCGTGGTTTAATCATTCTTTCTGAAAGAAGTCAATCTTGGTCTGTTTCTTATTCTTATTACAAACATAAATAGAGAAAGGACTCCTAATGCTGGCTACGCCACTCGGAATACCTGGGCATTTTTCCACAGCAACTGACTTCAACTGCATTATTAGAAGCCTGACATCCTCTTCTTTTGGAGTCTCTGCAATTTCTGTGTCATCCTCCCTTGCTTCTTCCACTTCATCAGCTGCTTCATGCATTTTTACATTGGTCTTCACTTCAGTCAAGATTGCTTGGAAAACTGCTTCTGGGTCAGGTTCATTACAGGTTGCCACCTCATCATCCATTGCAACAAAACCTTTAATATCTACTCCTTCAAATTCTGCCATGGGAAATGGACTATCCAATGGAGCCAAAACACCACGCTCTTGGGTTGTGACAAATCCAACTTTCTTGAAACACTTCTGTATCATTTCTGGCTGAACTTTATTCTGAGCAGAACTGATCCAGAGGACAGCAGCCAGAGCGTTAACTGATACAGTAGATGAAGTGGCTTCCACAGGTGGACTGCAGGTTTGTGTTTTAGTGATGACCCACTGCAGGAGCTGGGCTGAGTAGTGCATTTTAAATGTTTTGATGATGTCTTGGTTGGATTTTTGATGATGTGTTTGATAGCAGAAACTTCAGTATCACATTTGTGAGACGCTTCACTTGTGGGTGGCCAGGACAGTTGTCTGTAGTTAGTGGTATAGACTGTTTCTTCTTCTTCGTTTTTCAGTGGCTACCCCTTAGCCATTCCTCAAATAGAGCAGCATATTTTTTTGTCTCTAAGTGACAGGTAGATCTTTGGGCTTCAGATTCTTGAATGCATGTGGCTTTGATGATTTATCAATCACCAAGGCCTTTAGTTTCTTTCTGGTTAAGCAAATAGAACTGTGAAACATTCTTCGGAAAGTTTTATGCTCTTAAATTTTTCATTCTTCACCCTTCACCGTTCAGGCATCACCTTGAAAAAGAGACTGCACTCGTCAGTATTAAAAATGTCTTCATCTTTGAAGCCTCTGGCAAAGTTTCAAAACCTTTTGAGGAACTCTTCCACAACTTCTACAAGAACTTCATTGGATTCACCACACAAGACTTTCTGGGAGATCTTGTGTCACAGTTTAAATTTCTCCAGCCAACCAGTTGATGTTTGGAAATCTGCCATCCCTAATTCTTGTGTGAATTTTTTAGCAATTTCTTGGATCATTGGCCCTGGGATTTGGGCATTAGCTGCCCATACTTGTTGGAACCAGCTTACTAATGTGTCTCTTCATTTACTTTATTGAGAGAAGTTTTCCTCCTTTTCCTCTGTAAGTCTCCACTTTCCTTACCATATCTCTCCAAGTTATTCATGTTTATGTTTTGGATTTTGCTAACTATGATCTTGCTAATGCCAAAATGTTCTACCATATTTCTTTGACTGTTGCTTCCCAAAAACAGTAGATGATCAAGCATTTCCTTCAGTGTCAGCTCTTTGAATTCTTTCCTTTGGGTTATCATGTCTCAACTGACTTTAAAAGTGTTCAATAATTGTGAGATGTACTGACAAGTCAGATCAATCCTTCATGTTGATAAACATCTTCAGCAGCACATGACAAACAATAGGACATTAGGCCTAATCCAACATGTGGTAATAATAAAACATGAAGAAAGAACTTACACTAAAGAAAAAATAATACAACTAAGGAGCAAAACCCACATACCTTCTAACTCTCACCTTGTAGAGTGGACACAATCTGTCAAGTTATAGAGGGTGAATTAATATTGTGTGTCACAGTCCAAGGGGTCAAGATACAACTTACAGAGGTACTCAATACATAAGGTCAATCTTCCATTGAGTACATGTGGTACATGTCTGTTCTATGAAAATTAGGTCAACTTAAGGAGGTGATCATATAAGGAGATGATCAACTAAAGAAGCTCTGCTGTACTTTTATATGGCAGAGTATTAAGAGCATAGATTCTGGCTCCAATCTCCTTAATTAGTTAAATATCCTTGCTTTTCCACCCTATGGCCATCTGCAATTTATTTAACTTCTCTATGACACATTTCTTCATTGGTAAAGTGAATATAGTAATAGTATCTATATCATTAGATAGTTATAAAGATTAAATAGATTGTTATATTCAAAAATTTGAAGAGTTTTTATCATGTAGGAGCACACTATATGTGTTTGTTATTTTATATGATTATCATCTACTCGCCCCATGTTTAAGTCATGTAAGTTCAAGTGTCTTCCTCAGGTTTGCCCAAATGACAATGCATCAATTGCTACCTGATGCCAAAGTTCAGCATACAAATAGCTAAACAAGTAGAGAATACAATTAGTATTTCCTGATCAACATTTTCACTTTAATAGTTTAGTGAAACTATTAAAGTAAGCACATCTATCAAAGATAGAGGTTAACTTATCTTTCATCTATGGTCTGAATCCATATTGAGAAAGGGAAAAGATTTTTTTTTTCCAATTAGCAAGGAGACTGTCTGCCCTTTAAGTCAATGGACCCCAATTAGTGTGTAGAGACGCATTTGATTTCTTTCCTGTCCCACCCCAATGGGCCTACCTGAATCATAAAAGAGATCTGTTAGCTTTTAATTTGTGCTCTCCTGGTCAATAAGGAAGGGCAAGGAACATAGTGTTTTAGGCCCATTTGCTCCCACTGATAAAAAGGGAAATGGGTAGGGAGAGATTGTTAATCTCATCCCTCAGCATATTTATAAAATACATAACATATAAGAATTCCCCAATATTCAAAACCTACAGAGACTATTATGCCCTTCTTTCCATAAGTCATGCAAGTCCTGTCCCTTAATTTTACACTTGAGTGAAATTTATTTTTTATTTTTTATTTTTTTGAGTGAAATTTATAATGAAGAGTCCTAGCCTAGTTTAAACTAAAATCTAGGTTTCCCAGATGTGGTCTTTGCATAATCATGATATGATTTTTGTATATCCATAAAACCAAGTGCTCTAGTCCATTTTTAAGAACACACACATAAAAATTATATTCTTTTTGTCTAATTGTCTAATACTAGTTTATATTTTCTGCTTAGAATATGCCTATATATTGAATCATAGAGAAATAGATAAAACTGAAAGATCTCACTCTATTGACAAATACAGACAATTTGAAGACGTTATTATTTAATTCACCATATTCTCTTCCAATGGAATCTGCAAGCTGTATTTATATGTTACTAAAAAATCAAATAAATACTTCGCATGAGCAGATTTTAAATATAAATTGTAATCTTTTCTTAAATTTCTCTTTTCTACCTCTACCATCATTAAAAATTCGAGGTTTAATTTAATTTGCTTAACCAAGTTGCAATAGAAATTATCCAGTCACCAAAAGAATGCATTCCAGGAAATTGAAGCTCTAAGTTATTTTTTCTGAGAAGTAAGTATGCCTGAGAGGGATGCTTTAGAATCTACTCAGTTGCCAGGTGTTCTAACTCAGATATACTCTTGACTAGCATGTCATCTAAGCACACAGCCAAACAAAGACTCTGCAGTTAGTGGCTCTCCGTGGTGTGCTACAACGTGAGATAAGTGGTTGAATATAAAAAGGAAAGAAGCCATATTCACATAATTTTCATCTATACTAATAATAGAAGATTTTTTTTCAGATCATATTATCAATGACACTAGCAAATAACATGCAAAGCTTACATTAAATTTAGAAAATGTTTCTTCTCAATAACTTGCCAAATGTATTGAGCGTAATGTCCAACTTGGCTATTTTCTTGGCAGACCAACATTTTATTGAGCGTAATGTCCAACTTGGCTATTTTCTTGGCAGACCATAAATCTCTATATTCTGATACTTGTAATAGAGTCAAATATCAAAATCTTGATAATCAAGAAGTTATATAAGTTTACCTTTTTTATTTGTAGGTAAGACTGCTTCATACAGTATTTGTTTTCAGTTATAAGAGCTGAATCTTCTGTCTGTGATACTATCAGAAAAATCTAGCTTCTTGCAGTAATTTCTCTGCAGACTAGATGGATAAGTTGTGCAAATCAATTAATAGCTCTGTCTTTCAATTGCTCCATTTTTCAAACTAGAGTAATATAATCTATCATTTTTGTTGTGGTCCAAATTACAAGGTATGAATGTGGTAAAGAGTTTGCCCTGGTGAGTCACTTTTAGTCTCAGCTCTTTGTCTCTATGTAGTAGATTTTAGAATTAAAGTTAAATGTCACTAAATATGTTTACCTGGTAACCACTGATAACCATCTCTAAATATTTCCAATTGTCCAAATCAAGAATATAAAATAATGGGGTACAGTTCTAATAATCAGAATGCATTAAGGATAGAACATTATTTGGCAAAATAAAATTTTAACAAGTCTTTTTCCTTAACTTTTCTTTTAAAATTCTCTGAGCAGCAAAAGAAGTGCCAAAATTCTCTTGCTATGTAAGTTTAGTCTACATTTTTCCACATCTTACACACAGATTTATTTATAAACAAAACAGGTTAATTTTTGTGTTTGGCTCATGGCATACAAATACATGTACTCTTATTTTACATGTTTTCATTAATTAATTTATTAATTAATTAATTTATTTTTAAGTACTGAATTTTTTTTTTATTAAATCATAACTGTATACATTGATATGATCATGGGGCATCATACACTCACTTCATAGACCATTTGACACATTTTCATCACAATGGTTAACATAGCCTTCCTGGCATTATCTCAGTTACTGTGCCAAAACATTTACATTCTACATTTACCAAGTTTCGCAAATACCCCTGTAAGATGCACGTTTTCACTAATTTAGATTATTTTTTTTTCTGGTGGTATATTTAAAGTCTTTAAATTTTCATAATATTATGCTTACATGCTCAAGTAACATCAAAGAAACAAAAAACAAATTCACATGCACTCACTGGTATTTTACCATTCCTACACAGGTAAAATACTTTGATAGTTCCAACATTCATAATTTGGTAATCACAAGCACACACAAATTGAGAAGGCTTACACATTAGTAGTGCTAACCATACAAGATTACAGGACCCCAACTCCTAAATAAAGAAGGGTACAGGGCAAAGAAAAGGAAGAAACCGAAAAAATGACCCCGTCTCCTCCCAGATGGATTTTCTAACTACAGAAAATAATTCAAAGGCTTCAAAGCGTGGTTGTAAGCTTTATTCTGTCAAGGTGCATGAGCGAACACCTGAGTTGAAGCAAAATTGAATTTTGTAGGATGAGGAGAAGAGAGAAGGACAAGTTCTTGTGGTCTGGCTCAGCTAGCATGGTTTTGCCTCCAACTGTTCTGAAATTGTGGTTACAGCAGCTGGAGGCTCTCCCAGTGCTTCCTGCCTCTTGCTTGGTATCACTGGAACAGTTGCATCTCCACAACTGCCGGGGTGCTTCTTTTGAGACATGGCATTTGCAAGCCTCGTGGCTTGCTGGTTGGTCAGGGTTCAAGGAGGAGAAAATGGGGCTGGTGGAGGAGCTAGGAAAGCAATGAAAAGGCTGAAGAATGTAAACGTTGAAGGATACAGAACTGAGGACTCTCTCTCTACTATATCTGTCTTAATCCTTTTACATGTCTTTCCACAAAATTCAGAGTTTCTTTGCCAGCAAATACCATCAATGAGCACTTTGGGTCTAAGAAAACATGTTAGGAGTCAGTGAAAGGCTATGAAGATTATAAATTCTTTGAATCTTTTTGCAAGATTGTATTTTGTGACCCCTTTCCATTATATTCTGTAATCCAGATAGCAGTCATGGTATTTCTTCATTCTGATCACTCATGTAACTGAAGTCCCAATGCTCAGACATTTATATAGTACAGAAGGCCTAGTTCTAATGTCCATCAGCAGGAAATTACTGCATAGTAAAGCTAGCGATTCCATTTCTAAAGAACATGTCACCCCAAAAAAGCATTAGAGAAACAATCCTTCCTCTTCTGCTTCTGGTAAATTTCAGTCACTTGAACAGATTTAAATTCACATATGGTTTCAATAAATCTGAATGATAGAACAGAATGGAATGGACTCATTAATGACTTGGGAATGTACCTCTTAAAGTCTGAAAGTCAACAAGGGTTTTGGTGATGTCCAGTCTTACTCTCTAGAGCTGCAAGGCCAATTTTATCCTCATTACAACACAATGTTTTAATTTACAAACAATCTGCTCCTACAACTCTCAATTCTTTGCTCCAGCTCCCTTTGAAAGAATGAGAGGTCCTTGGCATCAATCCCCATTTCTTTCCTATATGATGGATAGCTGCTTGCCCTATCACAGCCAGAACAAAAACTCTCCTGTTTTCCCTAAAATGTTGCCTTACTACTCATTATTGACACCTCAATTTTCCATGACCAAAACATGCAAAAACCTTTGGAAACTGTCTTGGTGTTTATCTAATGTATGTCTTTACTTGATTTTCTTCATATAAAATGTAATGCTTTTTGGAATATTACAGTAATTGTACTGGAATGTGTTAACTGGTTAACTCTGGATATAATTTCAACTCTATTTTTGTTTAGAATAACTAGACTTTGAACCAGAACCTCTCTGGGGTTCTTGTTGTTTCAGAAAATGTATGAAAAAGATAGTAATTTAGCACCATGTGCCTTATAATTAACTTAATCGTTGTCAGCATGTAGCTATAAACCAAATACCAATTAGTCCTATTTGTATATCCACGGGCTTTTCTGGTTGTCTTTGAGTTAAAGTTTCTTATTTGGGTAACTTAGAGCCTCCCCCAGTGTGCAAGGGAAATGTTTTTTAAAACATTTTTAAATGTGCAAATTAACTGTGTGTTTAGTTTTTCTATGCAAATGAGCTGAGCTGATAAGTTCTTATTAGCAAAAGACAGGTTTCTTAACGTTTAAAATTCAGCAAATGTAGGAAGCAATCTGTGAAATGTTTCAACAGTCCACAAATGCTTGTTAGCTGTTATCAGAGATTCAGTTACTGTTTAACAATTATTGAATCCCCGTAGCTTGCTGTATTTAACAAGAGTCTCCTTTTCAAATTGAAGAAAACATACATATCCAATTGAGATGCATTTTCCTATTAAGATGGACACAGAAAAATCAGTACCCACATACTGAGGGAAGTATATTGTCCTGAAAAAGGATTCAAACATATATTGAGAAAGACACTCATGAGCAGACTGAGGAGACCCACAAACATTCAGAGAAACAAACTACACTAAGACAAAGCCAAACATATTCGTGTTCAAAAAACGTCTTTGAACATGAATGGTCTTCCAGAAGTATAACAAATGTTCACTAAAAGCTGTTTCTTCATCTTCCGAGATATACCCTGATTATTATTTCCCTTGTAGCTGTGGCCATGTAACTGAGTTCTAAAGGATGGAATTGGAAAGAAGGTGAAATTTCCACTCCCAATTTTACCCTTAATGACCTCCTCTGTCTTCTCTGGCTGAATGGGGATGACACAGGCTCTATTGTAACCTTAGAAGCTCTGTGTTAAGATATAGCTGCTGGATTCCTGGCATGGACCAGAGACCTCCTGAATTCCCTTCTCTAACACTTTGTCATCTACCTTGGACTGTTAATGGAAAGAAATAAACACCTTGGACTGCTAACTGGAAGGCATATAGTTCTATGGTATTTGAGCCGCTACACATTTGGATCTGTCACATTAACATAGAATATTAAACTGAAACAGTGACACACACCTCAATGATATCCTTCCAGGTCAACTTTTCAATTTCCCTTCAAAGGTTGTTAGAGCTTGTAGAGTTAAAGAAAATCTTATGATAAATTTGTCTTCAGCTATCATGAACTCTTTGCCTTACAGGCTAAATAATAGGACTTGATGAAATAAATTGGACTAGAAATTAAAAAGTATTATTGATATGCATGATAATTCCTGCTGATGACACGAACAGGTGACTTTTAGTAACTAAAATTCCTTCTATTGTGGCATTTATAAAATATGACCACTTAACATGAACACCAACTCTCAATTACACCATAATTATCATTCTGTGATTTTATAATTCAAAAAATCTCAAATTATTACAGAGATCCTTCTCTGTAAAACAGACAGTAAAATTAAAGAAAATGAAAATAATCACACTATATGCTTTATTTTTCCTTTACTTTTCCTGAGCTTCACGAGACTTGACTCCAAGCTGATCTAATCCTGAGCCTATCTACTTGTCTCATTTATGACAACTTTAAAATAATAGGGTAATATAGACAATTGCTAAAATTATTCCAATTCTAATGCATCATAGCTCTAGGAGATAGCAAATGCTAATCCCCAGGAATAATTTGCTTATTGGAAGCTTTGTAAAATATACTGTTTCCATGAGCAGAAAACTAATTCAGAAAATTACGTGTGTTTTGAAACAGGATCTATGTGATAATAAGCAAGTTGCTTAACCTCTCACAACGTTATTGTCTTTAACTATAAACGGGCATTAACATTGCCTCTGCTGTTGTTCCAAGGATTCAATGACACTAGAAATGTGAGCTCCTAAGTTAGGCCCCTTCCACACAGCAGCGATCCGCACACGTGCTGGCTGTTTCCAGTACACTGAGTGGTACAGAAAAGGTGTCTGTCCAGCAAGCCCACCTCTGGCCCAAATATTTCCCAGTCACTATGAAACATTCAGGACGGTTAACAGAGGCTTCCATATGGACAGAACACGCAGGGTGTGACAGCAAGACAAGATGGAGATACGCCATTTTGAAATTGACAAAGATCATGGATAAAAATTTTCTTGAAGCTACGTAATATTAGCTTACAGAGAGAATGAAAATAATTGCTTTCATTATATTTTTTAATGGAACACCTCTTTGCTTTCAAAGTGATGGGCATTTCTTGTTCACCTACCAAATACTACAGATCCTTTCTCTTTGTTGTAGAGCTTCATCTCCACAGTAGAACTTTCGAGGTGCTTTCCTCCCTCATTATTCAGGAAAGAGAAAGCAGAGGGTCTCTGAGTGTAAGTGCTCTGCTCAGGGTCACCTGTTGAACTCAGTGCATAGCAAAAACCCACACATAAAGCTAAACTCAAATGGGTCTGGCTCATCAGGCCAGTCTCTTCTTACTATGTTGCACTGATTTCAATAATAAAGTCCCCCAAATCTCCAAATCGTCCTGCTTTAAGTCATCAACTCTCACCATTGTCATCATTCCTGTAAAATGAGCTCATGTATTAAAACTTAGAAAAATAAATTCCACAGTGGAGGTGCGGGGTTAGTGCAGAAATTCATGTTTACTAATCCTCTCTAAATGGTGCTTTGCATCATGGAGGACATGGCTGTCCCCAAATACTGAGATATATTGATATATTGGCAGAAAGTGACAAAGGAGTGGGAGCATCGCCATAAGTGGTCAGGTCAAATCTGACATGAACGGCACAGAAGGAAAACAAGAGAGACTTTGTTGTGACAGAGCCTTTGCTTGATGCCATTTGGTTTTTGTTAGTAAAAATTTATAAATGACATCTGTTTATCCATTTGTGAATAAGACAAAGCCAAATTTTGCATTGGGTCTCTCTGCGTAGTCTCCTAAAGGAAGGCCCTGTGTAAGTGATGATGTGTCAAAAGTCACAAAAAACTGTTAAAATTCTACTTCTGCTGAAAAAATAGTACACTTGATGGATATGTGTGTGAATTGTATTAAATCCAGATGAGAGTGGTATTTCTGTCTTCATTAGTAACAAACACCCAAGAGAATGAAATGTTTAACTTAAAGAAAAGATTGTTTGTAATCAGAATGGCAATTTCCTCGAGAGAGGCCAAAATGCAGACAACTATTCCAGCTGAGTATGCTTCTAAAAAGCCTCTAAATGTTAGTTTTTGCCATGCCTTGAATCACTCTACATGCACAAGTAAGAGACTTCGGAGCAAGTTTTACCATTATGCCTAGAAAGAATTTCATTTTTAAACAATGATCTCTTAAGAATTTTTATTCATAAAACTTTTAGGAATTGCTGTCATCAAACCTGCAAATTAACCTTCTTGCTTGTTATAGGTAATTTTTGAAATACTCTTGCATCTCTGGCTCACCTCTGCAGGGTTCCTGTGTCTCACCATTTGTATACCCGTGGGTCCCGTGTTCAAGTGAAGAAAGGTTCCCTGTGCTTGTCCACTACATGAGGTCATTAGAAGACCCAGGTGAAAGACTCAGTGGGGTGAATTTGGGGGGGTCGTCACCATGACTGAAATAGGTGGTTTCTGCATTGATACCATGTCATTAAGGTTTCTGGATTTACAACTTTCTGAAACAAAAAAGAACAAAAATGGTACTGTGGGACGAATATTCACTTATTCTTTCAATTGTTTTTGCTATGAAAAAAATTTTTTTAATGTTAGGGGCTTAAATCGACATTTTTTTCCTCACAATTCCAAAAGTCAGCAATTTGGACAGGGCTCAGCTGAAAAGTCTTCATCTGATCTCACCTGACACCACTCATGTGATCTGTTCACGCTGTGCCTCGAGGCTGGTGCTGCCTTCGGTTGGGGTGGTGGGAGCAGTGGGGCCAGTTGTTCTCTCATCATTCAGCAAGCTAACCCAGGCTTCTTCTCATGACGGTCTCAAAGGAGCAAAAGCAGGAGAAAGCCCCACTTGCCAGTGCTTTTCACACCTCTGCTTTCTTCACATTTGCTAAAGTTCCACTGGTCAAACTATGTCTCACGGCTAAGCTCTGGTTCCTGTGGAGAGACTAGAATGCCACAGTGCAAAGGGACATTCACACTGAGACAGTTTGTCTTCTAGTCACAAACTATTCAAACTCCCCCTGCATGCAGTATTATTATTATTGTTATTATTATTATCAGATAATAATGACAATTATATTATTATTATACAGTATTATATAATAAGTATCATTATTGTATGACAATAATAACACTATTATTAATAACAGTTATTATTAATAATATTATTAATTATTATTAATAACACTGTTAATATTAATAACACTGTTATTATTAATAACACTGTTATTATTAATAACACTTTATACTTTGTCACCCTCAGTAGAGTGCTGTGGCCTCACAGCTCACAGCAACCTCCAGCTCTTGGGCTTAGGCAATTCTCTTGCCTCAGCCTGCCAAGTAGCTACAGGCATCCGCCACAACGCCTGGCTATTTTTTGTTGCAGTTTGGCCGGGGCCGGGTTTGAACCCTCCACCCTCGGTATATGGGGAAGCCCATCCAAAGAGTGACACTGAAGTGTTGTCTATTCCTGCAAATACTAATTTCTGCTCACATTGTCTATGTCCTCTCTCTTGTTTCCTCCCACCCACCAAAATCCCATTTTATTTCTTAGACAAAATGCTTTGTCTTCTTGTCTTCAGCGTATGGCCTCAACCTTCTGCCAAGGGAGGTTGTAGAGACTTGTGAGCAGTTGATTCAGGATAATTAGGATACATCTATTTGGATTATACATATTATAGATATAATTATACATAAATAATAATATTATTATATTATTATTATATTATTATAATATTATTATATTCCGGATAATATCTTGAGTATTTATTATGGGTAGTTCTTTTACCTTTCAGGTATTAGAACAGCAGCGTTTTCAGATATTAAAAAGTCTAATTAGAATCAAATAAAAGCTCGAATTACACTTCTTATTTAAATCTTCTCTTCTCTGAGCCACTAACTGAATCTCAAACGTATCTCGGCATCTGCTAACGGGGAAGCAGCCCATCAGTCACCCTTCCGAGGCTGGAAAGGAAGATGGGAGGATGGAAGGTGGGAAGTGACAAGAGCTGTTTTGATTATTGCTGCTCTGAGTTGATTTTCCTGCCAGCTGGGAGGCAGACACCAAACTATCAGCGATTTCTCTGGCAAAGCATTATTGTAATTATTCCTCCAACTGGAAAAATCTTACCTAGCAGTTCTCTGATAGGGCAACGTCTCTTCAACGGACCTCTACAGACCTAGCACCCTCAACTCTGACTCCTGCGACAGCCCTTTCTTCCAGGGTGAGTCAGGACTGCAGCCTTCTTCCTGAGTGCGGTTCTTTCTGGAAGGCTACTATGTGTGGTGGCCACCATGCCCCACGGGAACCTGGACCCAGCCAACTCTGGGAGAATGGGCTGTTCCCACCGTCTTCCCAGGTCCCAGGCAATGTCAGCCCAACTCTGTCTTCAGCCTTTTAAAGGAGTTCTTTAACAGTCCTCTATTTACCCCAAACTTCAGATAAAGTCAGTTCTCCTGAAACCTCCTGCCCTCGCTTTGCTGCGGTAGGTCAGTGAGATGTGCCCACGTGTCTCTGAAGCATGAAAAGCACCCCAGGGAGGCAGGACTCGGATCTTCCCCTCCCGGGAGCGTTCTGCTGTCCTCCCCACGGTTTGGGCCTCCTGCCTGGGCTGATCTGTGTTGGAGCGCCCCTCCTCTCCCTCACTGCAGGGGAGCTGACATGCCTCAGTACTCTAGATGAGAAAAGCCATTCAACAGCCTCTTCCTTAAATGTTTATCTATTTAGCATTTCCCCCCTCCACACACTTACGTTTGGTTTCTAACAGTACCAGACTTTCTGGAGTAACTAGGGCTGCTGCCCATGTTTATCGTTTCTCTGCTCCACATGGGCTAATGTATTTGTGTGTGCAGGATGATACACACCAGACGTATTTCTCAGCCTAATCAGAAAACCCTAAGTCTCTTCTTTTTCCTCTGTTGCACTTTTGGTCAGGGCTGCCAGCATGCATCTCTGCTGGCCTCAGGTTCCCTTGGCTGCAGTAACAAAGACCCCTGTTTACTTGTGCTTTTCTGTTGCCACTCTCTTTGCCTTAGTCCCTCAAGAACGTTTTGCTTTTAAGACCCCTGAGTCTGGCAGCCCTGGCTTCAGAGAGCCCCTGGTCCTCTCAGGAGCACAGCACAGATTGGGGTCTCAGTTTTCACATGATCTTTCTGACCGTGCCTGGCTCGTTGGCTACTGGAACTCTTACCCACCCGGCACAGCCTGGTGTCCCCCTGTCACGTCTCTCTGAACTGCTCTACACCTTCAGCCATGAGTTTTCAGCTGTCCCAACTCTCACCAGCTGTCACTGCACATTCTCTGAAAACCCTTTTTATCCACCCTCAAGAACGCTGACTTCAGGTAGAAACGGACAGGACACAGGCTGCAGTTGTCCATCTTAGAAAAAGCAAAATGATATATCTATTTCTTTTCATTTTTTCTTTTTTCTTTTTTTTATTAATATTAAATCATAGCTGTGTACATTAATGTAATCATGGGGCACCATACACTGGTTTTATAAACAGTATGACACATTTTCATCACACTGGTTAACATAGCCTTCCTGGCATTTTCTTAGTTATTGTGTTAAGACAATTATATTCTACATTTACTAAGTTTCACACGTACCCTTGTAAGATGCACCACGGGTGTAATCCCACCAATCACCCTTCCTCCACCCATCCTCCCCCCTCCCTTTACCTCCCTCTCCCCATTCCCCATATTCTTAGGTTATAACTGGGTTATAGCTTTCATGTGAAAGCCATAAATTAATTTCACAGTAGGGCTAAATACATTGGATACTTTTTCTTCCATTCTTGAAATACTTTACTAAGAAGAATATGTTCCAGCTCCATCCACGTAAACATGAAAGAGGTAAAGTCTCCATCTTTCTTTAAGGCTGCATAATATTCCATGGTGTACATATACCACAGTTTATTAATCCATTCGTGGATCGATGGGCACTTGGGCTTTTTCCATGACTTAGCAATTGTGAATTGGGTTGCAAAAAACATTCTGGTGCAAATATCTTTGTTACAACGTGATTTGTGGACTGCTGGTGGGAATGCAAATTAATACATTCCTTTTCATTTTTTCTTTATAAACTTTTTCCTTTGACAAAAATTATAAGGCAAGGGGTAGAAAATACATCTTAAATATGGAAAATTTCTAACTCTCATTTAGTCACTAAAACCAAAACAAAATGAGTAAATAAGACCATTTTGCACTATGAACTTGTTCTATAGCAAATACATGTGGTTTATATTAGTATTCAGGACCATATTCAGAGGAGGATGGGCCCTTACTTTTCTATTTTGGGTGCCAAGCAACAGAGGGTATTGACCCACCTGTTATAAACTGTTATCATTCCTCGAGTCTGGACTGCATTGAAATTATTCAAATGTTCACACAAGTGTCCAGACAAGATTGGAGGCATGGAAACTACCATCTTACCGTATACCCTATTGATGTTGTCATAGCCTTGACTGCTTCAGGCTGCTTTCTTTCTTGGAATATACTACAGATGTTTTAAATAGGTACAGAGCTACTTTATGCAAAAATTAAATAAAATCTCCGGGTTTTTCAAAGTCCAAAGTAGCCTGACTCTCTGTTTACCTGTAGGGTTTGGTCTCATCCATGGAGAGAGTCATCCTTTGACATTCCTTTCTGATCATGGCTGTGCTAGGTGAAGGGAGACAGTTATTTGCATCCTGTAATTCAAGGCCAGGCTCAGGCTCTATCAACGTGTTACATGGCTATATATTTTTGTAAAATTTGCATAAGTGTAATACATGAGTCATTATAAAAGTTTTGGAATACACAAAAATCAAGAAACGTAAAATCCACATGGATGGAAACAAACAAAGCCCTCCCAGCAACACGAATAAGCAAAGCAAGTTGAAGCTTGCCCGGGTGAGGCAAAAAGGATGCTGTCAACATTCTTGGAAGTGAAATAATGGACCAGAACACAGTCTGTCTCAAAACTTTCATAGTGACCTATGCATTTGACTGCAGTAGTATCTTAATATGCTATTCCTCTACACCCCAACAACCCTATTCTGTCTAGGGGCTTTACGGGTGGGGGCTGAGGCACGGTGAAGGCATGTTTACTTTGGGTTGAGTGCTTGGCAGCCACTGCCGTGTGTAGCTCCGGGGCTGCTGGCCAAACCCACCCAGATGCAGGATGGTTCAGAATGTTCCTGCCACCCAGTACTGGCCCCTGGAGATTCTGCAAGGCCAGAGGTCAGACAGAAGTGTGAATGGCATGATGGCCTCTCACAGCAGGAGTAAGTGGCTGTAGGTTAGAGTTTCCTTTAAACATTTAACATGAATTACTGGAAATGTTCTGATAATTTACAGCTCCTACATGAAAGAATCTTGGGAGACATTTGCCAAATTTGACAATCGTCCTAAAAATATATTTGGTATGACCAATAATAAAGTACAAAGCGGGAGGAAACTTTTCTAAAAACTATGAATAAGAAAACATTTCAGTCATGAAAAGATTGAATTATCTGACAAAAGAATGAATTAATTTTTTTGGAAGAAAATAATAGTACATAATGCTGTCATAGGAAGAGGTGATCCAGGAATCTGTAGCCACATGTTGGGAAAAATGTATAATAAGTGAATAATAGAGGAGTTTCAGGCAGTTTATAAGTAACCATTGTTATTTTCTGCATTTTGGCATATTTGTGATTTTTAAAAAATATATATATATAATTTCTCATCATTCTTTTCCAATTTCACACATAATTCATACTGCAATTATATTTTTTAAGGAGAGCATCACAAATTATGTAAGCTTCAGGTCCCCAAAATACCTGGCTTTGGCCCCTGACCCTGGGGGATATGGATACATGGAAGGAGCCAAAAAAATGTATACACATTTTAAGAAAGAAAAAATTTATACTAAAATTGTAATACTTAAGTCACATTTGACTTCTATGATTTCAAGAGGTAACTTGTATTCATCCTTTGTTATAAGTATATATGGAGGATTACAATTTGTTGTTTTTGAGACAGAGTCTCACTTCATTGCCCAGGCTAGAGTGCTGTGGTGTCAGCCTAACTCAAAGCAACCTCAAACTCCCGGGTTTAAGCGATCCTCCTGCTTCAGCCTCTCGAATAGCTGGGACTACAGGCACCTGCCACAATGCCCAGCTAGTTTTTCTACTTTTAGTAGAGATAGGATCTTGTTCTTGCTCAAGTTGCTATCAAACTCCCAAGCTCAAGGGATCCTCCTGCCTCAGCCTCCCAGAGTGCTAGGATTTCAGGCATGAGCCACAGTGCCCAGCAGAGTGTTACAATTTTAATAGAGTTTTTTTCCTTTTTAAAAATGTGCATATATATTTTGGGGTACCCTGTGTATATGATAGAGCTAGTTATAGATATATGTCTAAAAAATGTAAACAACTGTCTTAGTTCACTTTAGCTTCTAGGAATTTGTAAAATTAGTAGATGCAGATAGTATCCAAACCATACAGGACCTTATGGATTAAAATCAGTTATTTCAATGTAAGCAGCTTGCAGTGAGGTGCTAAGAGCCAGTGGAAAACATGCAGTTGACTCACATAGATAAAGCAAACCTCCTAATGTAGTACATGTGAACATTAAGACACCAGCATTCCACTTAAGACAATTATCTGAAGATCAAGGCCTGTGAAGAGATGGCACATTCTCAACATAACTCTGGTACCCGTTCATTAATGAGATAGTCTAGCTACCTGGGACCCATTCATTAATAGGATGGTCTGTCTACCTGAGACCCATTCATTAATGAGATAGTCTAGCTACCTGGGACCCATTCATTAATGGTCTGTCTACCTGAAACCTATTCATTAATAGGATGGTCCAGCTACCTGGGACCCATTCATTAGTAAGATGATCTAGCCACCTGGGACCCATTCATTAATAGGATGGTCTAATTACCTGGGACCCATTCATTAATAGGATGGGGTGTCCACCTCGGACCCATTCACTAATAGGATGGTCTAATGACTCTTTACCATAACTGAGTCTGTGCTTTAAGTGAAGGAGAGGTGGAGTAGGAGCCATTTAGACTTGCAAAAGATTTTGTCTGAAGATAAATGATGATTAGGTAACAATTTTTCAATCTGAACATTTTATTATTTAGACTTTCAATAAAAAGTCCCATTTTTAAAACATAAATTCTTTTCTGTTTTTCATTTTCTTTTATGATTTCTGGCTTCCCATCAGTTGTGATGCTTGAAGGAGGCTTCTCCATCATCTCTCAGCTTCTCATAAGTGCACAACTGTCACAAACAACATGCTTTTTGGGTAAATTCCAGTTTATAAAGATGTACCTGAGGTGCTTTTTTTGATATTCTTGAACAGGAGAAAATATGTTGCTTATAAGCTTCAGCCAATATTTATATTTTTGAATAAAAAATAAATTTCCTTAATCTTTTAAAACTAAAATTTGAAACAGACTTTCAAAAAGAAAGAAAATGTAGGGTCAGAAATCGTGACCCTACAACATATGATTTAAAAAGCTCTGGAAGTAACCAAACCCTTCCAGATGAGAGACCCGGGCCCAGCGGCGTAAACTCACTGAGCCTTGGTATATTTAAATCTAAAACAAGCATTATAATAAAACCCAAATCTCAACCTTGAGGTGACAGGTAAACATATTGTTAAATGAAAATATTTTAATGCCAAACTTTCATAAAACAATTAAAGGCATTATAAACCGCTTTTCAAATTTTCACTTACAAAACTGATTAAAGTTAACTTATTGCTAACATACCATCCCAAACTTTTAGGGGAAAAAAGGTTCTTAAAGAGATTTGGACAAGTGACTAACATGATATTGAAGCTTCAACCAATAGAAGTAAAGTGCATAGCATGCTAACTCAGATGAGTTATTTCATTTCATTTTTTCAAAAGAAGAAAGGGTGTCAAGAGCAAAGCAAGAGCATTTTTCAACGGTAGTGTCTAGCTAGTACTTCTCGGAGGTAATGACCCTTAGGGTAAGAGTGATGGGAGCCTCTCCTGTGTTACAGATGGCTTTTAGTGCCTTGTGCAAGCAACTGAGCAATTCATTTCATTACTATTGGATTTGGGAGTTTCAGTTAGACATTCCAATAAAGAAACAAATGCTGTATATGCTACTTTAGAGGGCTTTGACTTAAAATATATCACACACACACCTATATTATATTTCTTCTTTTATTCCCCACACGGACAGAGAGAAGATGATGGTAAAACTTAGCAAGTGCTAAAGGAAACAAATGATAAATGGGCAGGATTTTGTTCTGTTCTTTTCAACTAGTCTTACTAATACTTGTGTTTTCCTTTCTTTTCTTTAAAGGAAACAAAGTAAGTGAGTTATCATTAACCAAATTGTAAATTGTATTTTTGGATTTAATCTAATGATTTTATGCACTATATTTTTTAAAGAAAATCCTATAATTTTTAAATAATGATATTCAAAAGCCCTGAACTCATCCAAATTCCATATTTTTTGAAAAATAGCAACAATAGCTACATTGCAATAAAAAGCCAGAGTCCCTGGGCTTCAAGCATCCACCTGATGTAGGACTCACACTTAGAACAGAGGCTATTACAGGTAATGGGTCAATGTACCTGCTCCACCTTACATACAAATTTAGCTTGAGAACAACCCTACAGAACCTATCTCGTTCACAACCTGGGGACTGCCTGTAACTATTTTCACTGTTTAAGCACTGTATTAAGTGTTTTATTATGTTATCCTCTTTATTCCTTAAAATCGCCATGGGAGATGTTAATTTTAACATTTTAAAGACAAGAAAACTGAAACTAAAATGAGGTAAATCTCTTGCTGTAGGGAGATATCGAGGAGTTAATCAAATTAAAATTTACATTTGAACTTAAGGATCTTTTATATGTCATTCTCTTCAAGGTTATTCTGAAACACACATGCTCCAAGCCATTGTTTGGCATAATGACCATAATAATCATATTAATAGGTCACATTTTTGAAATGTTTTTAGACCTAAAACTCTATTGAATCTTTTACATACGTGACTTTTGAAATCAGCACAAACACCCCATTAATATTAGTGTTTCCATCATTTCCATATCTTCAAGAAAACTGGATCTTGACAACGTTGAAAAAATGTGCTGTGAAGTCTCGCGGGTTTGCCTCTCAAAGCCTGCATGATATATGACCGTAGAGGTTACTTTCCAGCCAGATACAGTGGCTCACACCCATAATTCCAGAACTCTGGGAGGATCTCTTGAGGCCAGGGGTTTGAGATCAGGTGGGCAATACAGTGAGATCCCCGGTCTCTACAAAAACAATTTTTTTTATTTAGCTGAGCATGGTGGTGGTGTGCGTCTGTATACTAAGCTATTTCAAAGCCTAAGGCAGGAGGACTGTTTTGAGTCTAGGAATTTGAGGCTGCAGCGAGCTAGGATTGTACCTCTGCACTCCAGCCCAGGCAACAAAGTGACACCCTGTCAAAAAAGAATTTGCCTCCCTCAAGAAGATCAGATGGGTATTAAGATAGCATAATTCAAAAGATGCTATGGTTTGCCCATAAATAGCTCCACCTCTGGAGCCTTTGGGCTAAGTTATTGTTTAAAGGCAAGTAGTAGTTGGTTCATCCATTAAGGTCTTTTTGACTGATCTGTGATAGAGATAGGACCACCCTGGAGCACTCCGTCTCTAATAAAAATAGAAAAATGAGCCCGGTACGGTGGCATGCATCTGTCTACCTAGCTACTCATAAGGCTGAGGAAGGAGGATCTCTTGAGCCCAGGAGTTTGAGGTTGCTATGAGCTAGGCTGACTCCATGGCACTGTAGCCTGGACCACAAAGTGAGAGTCTGTCTCCAAAAAAACAAAATCAAAAAGAAAGAAATAAAGAAGGTGACACATTGGAGCATGTAGCCGAGTCCCTCGTTACCCCCTCTTCACATTTCCTGAGCTTACTTGTGAGTCAGCCTCAGCCCCTGTTGATGTTCTGTGTGAGTCCAGACGGGCCTGGCCATGGCAGGGATCAGCCTCAAGCTCTTGCCACCCATCTTTCTGCCTTTTGCCTTAGGGTCTTTTCTGACACAGGGAAAGTCTCTGCCTGAACATTCAAGAGAGTTAATGCCACCAGGGACAACCCTCCACCTGGGAGGGATGGCAGGTGGTGAATCGGTGCTCCAGCCTCCATCCACGGACAATTCTGGGAACAGCTCAGCATGTTTCTCAGCAGTTCAAGAGAATTAAGCCCTGTTATCCGCCTGGCAATCCCAGTAATGCACATTCCACAAGCTTCTCTCTGCCGCGTGCCACGGTCCTTTTTCCTTCTCTCCACAAATAAACCACCTGTGTCAGTTCCTGCCTCATCCTCTGCTTTTACGTGAACTCAAAACAGCAAGGAACAATGTTCTGGGGACCCAGAGGAGAGTCACCTAAGCCTGGAATAAAATGAGAAAATTGCCTTGACAACCAAGTTGTCTTTGGACTGAAGGTCTGGTCCTCAGAAGGCATGTTGACCAAATGATCAATTCACCGAATGAAAAAAAAAAGGAAGGGTTGATCATTTTTCTAATCTGAACAATAGGTTCCTGATGACTTTAAATCTACAGTCCCCACATTCTGTTTCCCTCCGGCTCTTTACAAAGGCAGGAGAAGAAAATCAGAAAGGGTAGATGGTTGAGAATCAGATGAATAAATTCAGTTACCAGATGTTCATTTTACACTTAAAATTAATGTGGTGAAAAACTATATAGTTTGTCAAAAGAGTCTATGGAATGGAAAGTATTAATAAACAGAATGTCTTATAAATGATGTACTCCCAAAACAGCTGAGTATACAGGATAAATTCAATTTCAAAGCCCTTGTGTCATTAACAACCTTCTCATGCTTTTCTCACCAGGCTTACGGAGTCTGCAGGACCTTCTGTGCATTTCTTCACACGGTTAAGATTCATTAACTTCTCTTCTCTGTTTTGTTATTGTTTGACCCCTGAATTAATCTGTCTCTGAAGAATTTCCATCACTCTTTTTTTTTTTCCCAGACCAAATTACAGAAGAGTAAATTCCATCTGAATGGAAAAGGTTACACAACTTGTCCCTTCCCCAGTATTATCTGAAGTTCCACGTAGGCCAGCAAAAGTGGCAAAGAACAAACCCTTCCATTTGATCAACAGTTTCGTGCTGTGGTGACATGTTTCATGGAGAATTGTTTTATTGGTACAAGAGGCATAATTCAGGTGCTAATTATTAATTTCGAATTTAGATAAAGATAATTAAATAAGTGTGGTCAGGTTGGAGTACACTATTTCAGGGTGAAAATAAGCCCCCTAGGGGAAGAAATCCATTTGCTTTTCTCTGTATCACTTTACAGCACGTCTAAGGAGTTCGTTTTTACATGTCTGTTTGAGAGAGATTTATTCATACCACCAAGAGTGAAGGGGCAGGTTTGCGAATGTGTGACGTGAACAAGAAACACACGTGGGACTTGTGTAGCTTCAGCCACTCAGCTGGGTTGTCAGGCTGTCCCTTGGCGAGCGGGTTGATCCGGCAGTGATGCTCAGCTCACCATGAGCAGTATTTACAGATGCCACTTTCAAGAGTCATGCTAATTATTGTATTACATGAAAACCAACTTTGCGAAGAGAGCCACAGATTTGAAGTTTCATCTGTGCCTATGTGAATATTTGAAATATACTTTTATAAATTATGTAGTAATCATCTGTTTCATGATGATGATGTTTTTCATTAATAAACTTAACCTCTGGTTTATTTATTTACTTTCTTGAGACATAGTCTCTCAAAAAGAGAGACTGGGTAGAGCGCTGTGGCATCACAACTCACAGAAAACTCAAATACTTGGGCTCAAGTAATCCTCTTACCTCAGCCTCCCAAGTAGCTGGGACTACAGATGCTCCCCACAACACCCAGCTGCTTTTTTTACTTTTAGGAAAGATGAGGTAGGGTCTCACTCTTGCTCAGGGTGGTCTCAAACTCTTGAGCTTATTTACGCAACCTAGCTGCCTCACCTTCCCAAAGTGCTAGGATTATAGGCATGAGCCACCATGCCCAGCTAAAAATCTGGCGGGGTGGGGGAGGTTGATGCTACTTTTTCCTTTGCATGTTCTACCTGTTTTCTGTTTCAAGCTAACAGTAGGCATTATTAATAACAAAGGCATTATTTCTTTAAAATCCATTTATGCATCATTTTCTTCATATATCTCAGTTCTTTCTTAAATTTTATCCTATTTTTTCCCAAAATTATGCTTTCTGAAGTGTAATAAAACCTGATTCTGTATGCCTCTCCATGGCTCAAGCTTGCTGCTTGGCTCCAGGGCAAATAACCAAAACTTGCCATAATGCAAGGATTCCCAGAAAATTGTCTCTAATGCTGCTTCCTTACCTCTGTATTTATCTATTCTGAACTTCTAAATCTGAAGTCAGAAAGAATCCACCTTTTTTCAGTGGCCTAAGAAAAACAATCATCATTATTATTCCCCTCACTCAGATTTCAGTTCTGAATAAGGGATTTTATTCCTCTGTGTTCACTGCAGCAGAGCCAGTGTCCAGAACAGTGCCTGGCACATAGCAAAAACTAAATAAATATTTTTTGAGCAGATACAATATCGTTAATTACAATCCAATATTAACAATCATTTTATTGATTGGCAACAAGTATTCTGTGAAAAGGATCTGGTCTTCTTATTTTAATTTTGAGTTGTTTGATTGGACTCAGCTGTTTCATAAAATGATTTGAAACTTGGCAGATCTCAGAGACCAGCTGGGCTGGGAGGCTCGGCCTGGCAGAGCTCCCCAGTCTCACACATGCCCTTAGGCATCTCTGCCCACGGCCCTCAGACTGACCAGTTTGGGCCTGGCAGCCAGCTCTCTGGGGCATTTTTGAAGACTATCAAAACTGCTGGGCATATGTTTCTTTCATCGCTGCACCTCCCTGACCCCCAAATGCTGGACTTAAAAGAGTCTGATCTTTTTTCGTGGGGTTCAGTGTGCTACATCTCCCAAACATATTAGCTGTACACACTACAATTATACATGTGTTCACTGATAACAATTTGGAGTCCCCTGTCAACAAAGTATTGCTGATCCATTGGCATAGTGCGGGAAGAGCCTCTGTCCCCATCAAGATGACAGCAGCGTTCTTTGCGTTCCATAGTGAAATCAGGGATATTTTAAAACTCTTTGAGTGGAAAAAATATCTACTGTAGAGTATGCGAGTTTATAGCCTCAAGTCCACCAAACACACAGTCATCTAAATAAGGGAAGTTTACTTCTCACTCCAGATCAGCACAGCTCCATGCAGTCATTCTGCTATCTATGGTAACAGAGATTGCACTCTCTTCTAAACATGGTTTTCAAGGTTGCCCTGGGTGATTGATGTCTCTGTTCCAACCACATGGAAGAGGCAATGAATGACTTGGAGGAGTAAATTCTTAATGGCTATACCTGAAATTCGTACCTCCATTCTGCTCACATTCTACCGTCAGTTGCCACAGCTAAGGAAGAGGAGGCAAGGAAGCTAGTCCAGATGCCTGTGTGTGTGCATGCTCGCTAGGAAGGAATAATTGTGGCAGCTAGGAAAACTCACTGCTCGGGTTGCATGCAGCGAGGGGCGTAAGTCAGCACCGTCCCTGGTTGCTGCCCCCGCTGCATCTACTGCTGCATTTGCAGCAAAGCAGCGCTGTGCACATGGCTCCACCAGTGACAGAGCCTGTCACCATCCTCAGCAGGCCTGCTCCTGGGAGACCAGCGCTCCCCACACAGGACTTTGGCTGGAGGGCTCCTCACCGGCCTGGTCCAATCAGACCTTCTTTAGAATGGCACTGCGTTCTAGCTTCTTCCCGCCTGACCTGGCTTCCGTCCTCTTCTGGTTCACTGAGGTCAGATCGGCACTGTGGTCCTGTCCTTCTCTGCTCTCCTCTGCCGTATCCTTTACTGGTTTTTCTCACCAATAAATTTCTTGGCACATCTCTGCTCATCTCAGCATCTGCTTCCTGGTGGACTCAAACCAACATGGAGGTTCCAGAGCACACTTAGTAGTCTTGGCTAAATTGTACTCTTCTGATCAACATTTATACTCTTTTCGCTATATAGGAAACAAACTAAACTGTCTCTCCCCAAGGGAGCCAATCCAAAGATGTACTGACTGACTATATCCAGCTAAAACTCCAGTGTGTCTTAGGGACAAATATTCCTCTCCATCAGAGCCCAGGGTAGCACCTCAGTGTCCTATGACCTAAACCTTGTAAGGATGAGGAATCTTTGCCATGATTCCCATATATACACTCAATGTCGGAGCAGGGAGGATATATCCACACTCTAACTACTACCCTGTTTCCCCAAAAATAAGACATCCTCCGAAAATAAGACCTACTTACAGGAAAGATAAGACGTCCCCTGAAAATAAGACCTAGCTCATCTTTGGGAGCACACCTTAAAATAAGACACTGTCTTATTTTCGGGGAAACAGGGTATTTATTAAAGAGAAGAAAGAAAGCACAGCAGTCCCTGGGGAAAAAAACAAAAACATGGGATCCTCAGGGAACACTATGATAAAGATACTCTACCTTACCAAGAAGAGAAGTCTGTGATTAGACTCTGACTGTGGCCCATGTTCTGCCCTCTGGGAGATTCTATTGGTATTTTATCCTTCATGACAACTTCTGAAATGGACGTTGAGGAAGGTGCTTTCTTTGAGGGTCACTGAGCAGTCCCAGCCCCCTTCCTGGTGGTAAAAGTTTGGAGACCTAAATATTATTTTCCAGTTGCAGACTTTTTCAGGAGATCTCAGTCTTTGAAAATTCAGTCTCAAACTCTCTGCTCATTTCTTTTTTAGACAGAGTCTCACTCTGTCGCCCTGGGTAGAACGTTGTGGCATCATCATTGTTCACAGCAACCTCTAACTCTTGAGTCAAGCAATCCTCTTGCCTCAGCCTCCCAAGTAGCTGGGACTACAGGCATCTGCCTCTAAAATATCTGACTTTTTTTTCTTTTCTTTCTTTCTATTTTTAGTAGAGACAAGGTCTCAATCTTGCTCAGGCTGGTCTTGAACTCCCGAGCTCAGGCAACCCACTGGCCTTGGCCTCCCAGAGTACTGGGATTACAGGGGTGAGCCACTACAGCCAGCGGCTGACCTTTGTTGTACTTGCTTCTGGTCAATTCCAGGTACTCATAACCACTTTAAAAGATTTTGTTTATCTTTTCTTTTCTTTCTTTTTTTTTTCTTGTACATAGTTCTTAGGTCTGATTTATAGTTTTGCTTTCTTATCATCACTCTTCACTCTCACAATCTGATGATAATTGAGATGAGAGCTCTAATAAATAAGCTTGAGTAAGAAGGCAATGCCTTTAATCTTATTTTGGGCAAGCTTGGAGTTCTTTTGTTGAAATGAGAAGTCTTAATGAATTTTTCTTATTCAAAAGCCTGTTTCAATATTGTTTACTTTTCTTCTTTTTTTAAAAACATCTCAGAGCCTAGAAAGTCAGCATTTTTAATGTTGAAGGATGTCAAATTATTACTTTTCATCTCTTGTCTCACTAGGTTGCCCCATGACAACCTAGAGTGCCATGGTGTCATAGCTCACAGCAACTTTAAACTCCTGGACTCAAGCCATCTTCTTGCCCCAGCCTCATCTCTTCCCTTAAACTGGTCAATTCTTGCTTGATTTCACCCACTTGGAGTATCTTGTTAGATACAGAAGCAAACACCAATCTGGCTTTTTCTTTTTCCCAATTCCCTCCAACTAAGAACTTTCCTCACCACTAAAGGACAGTTCTCCACCAAAGACTGATGGACATTGGAAGAAAATTACCCCAGCTCCAATAGTCCTTGGCTAACTCTGAGAAATGCTTCTGTAATGAATTCCAAGACACTCATAGATTTAATCTCCACTTGCCCACGATGGTAACTTGGGTGGTAGCAAAATGTTAATTGTCCTTCTTCCCATCACTGGCTCACTTCTCCACACTCTTACCTGGCTTCTTGAGATCATTGCTCACACAAACTATTTACATTCAAACCCTTATCTCAGGGACTTCTCACAGAAGAACATAAACTAAAACATCACTGGATCCATATTGTCTGTCTAAAACAAGCATCTAGCTCACAGAATATAGGCAAGAAATATTTGTGGAATGGGTTGCCAAACTCATGCTAAATAAAAACTCCACCTTTAGTGAGTATTCCTTCTTTACTTTCCTGCAAATTAGAAAGTTCATCATTAACCTGTACAGCTGCTCTTCTCACTTCCCTTGAACAGTGGTTCTTAACTTATGAAGCTCTAAATTTAGTAAAAGCTTAAGTCTCTATCCAGAAGAACACAAGCATATATACCCTAATTTTTAAAAATGTAGGGAATCCATTGACCCACTGGAGTCTCATAAGTCTCCACAACCCCAGATTATTAACCCCAGGGCTGTGCCAAATGAAATACTGCAAGTCTCTAAGATACATTTTTTAACATCCCTTCTTCCTTAGACTCCACCTGAAGATTTGTCCGTGAAACTTTCCACGGAGATTTATCACACGTGCTGAGAAGATTGCAGTAGTTAATATAATAGTTAAGCCTACAGATAGAGTCAAAAGTTCTAAGTTCTCTTGGGCAAATTAGTTAACCTCTCTGTGCCTTTTTTTAAAATCTGTAAAACAGAGCAAGTATAACGGTATATATTGCAAAGTTAACAGAAGGATTAAAATAGTTAATTCATACAAAGCACTCAGAAAATGATATGGCCCCTATCAATCACTGCATGACCATAACCTATTGTTATCATGCTATGACACTCCCTGGGCTTCTATGGGTTCCGGGAATGAAGTTTTATCAGTATGAGGTTTACATCTCTTACTCCAACTTCAACCTAAGAAGCTTCAGTTCTATCTGTGTAGTTACTGACTTCTTTAGTAGGTATATGCCCTGATCAAGGTTTCAAGGTTTGCTTCAGCTACAAAACACTGCCTTGGCCAAAGGCATATTCCCAGATCCAAGGACTATCCAAGGCAGGGGTATAAAGGCCCAGCCATGTCACCCACTGCTGGGCAATTTTTTTAATTTCATTTTTATTAATATTAAATCATAGCTGTGTACATTAATGCGATCATGGGGCACCATACACTGGTTTTATAAACAGTTTGACACATTTTCTTCATACTGCTTAACATAGCCTTCCTGGCATTTTCTTAGTAATTGTGTTAAGGCAATTATATTCTACATTTACTAAGTTTCACATGTACCCTTGTAAGATGCACCACAGATGTAATCCCACCAATCACCTTCCCTCTGCCTATCCTCTCCCCTCCCTCTCCTCCCTCTCCCCTTTCCCCGTATTCTTAGGTTATAACTGGGTTATAGCTTTCATATGAAAGCCATAAATTAGTTTCATAGTAGGGCTGAGTACATTGGATACTTTTTCTTCCATTCTTGAGATACTTTACTAAGAAGAATATGTTCCAGCTCCACCCACGTAAACATGAAAGAGGTAAAGTCTCCATCTTTCTTTAAGGCTGCATAATATTCCATGGTGTACATATACCACAATTTATTAATCCATTCGTGGATCGATGGATACTTAGGCTTTGTCCATGACTTAGCAATTGTGAATATTTGTACCAGAATATTCACAATATTATATCTTTGTTATGATGTGATTTTTGGTCTTCTGGGTATATACCTAGTAGAGGAGTTATAGGATTGAATGGCAGATCTATTTTTAGATCTCTGAGTGTTCTCCAAACATCTTTCCAAAAGGAATGTATTAATTTGCATTCCCACCAGCAGTGTAGAAGTGCCCTTTTCTCCACATCCACACCAACATCTCTAGTCTTGGGATTTTGTGATATGGGCTAATCTTACTGGAGTTAGATGGTATCTCAAAGTAGTTTTGATTTGCATTTCTCTGATGATTAAAGATGATGAGCATTTTTTAATATGTCTGTAGGCTGTGCGCCTGTCTTCTTCAGAGAAGTTTCTCTTCAAGTCCCTTACTACTGGGCAATTTTGACAGGCCCTGAATACTGCAGAGTTCCTTGTGGGTTTAGGAAATGCTTTGTCTGAATTACGGCACCACTGAGCTGCCACTTCTGGCAAGCCCATGTTCCCCTGTCTCTTTCACAGATGCGGTCAACCCCCAACAATAAACATGCCACAAAGTAAGGTCCCCTCAGTGAGTGCTCAGGATCTGCTTCTGAAAACCCAAACTGCAACCACCTTGGTGGAAGAGTCTTAAAAAATAAACAAATAAACAAAAGAAACCACCAGTCTGTTTCTACAGTTTCTCTTATAATGACTTTGAATTGCTTTGTGAATTTTGGACTTTTTATGCAGGAAGATTATAAGCTTCTCAAAGGCAAGAGCTTGATTATAGAGATGGAGATGCTTAATGCCTCCTTAATTAACTCACTGGCTCTTTTGTTAGTTGATTAATTGATAGTCTCGTGGAAATTTATGTTAAGCACATAAGTCATATAAAACAAAATTAGCATTTTATTTCATACTGCTTAACATAGGTGCCCAAAATACAAAACTTCAAATAGACATAATTTATCTTAATTGTAAGATGGAAAGAAATGGGAAAAAGAGTTTCTAAATTTAAACAATAAACTGTCACATGCCTGTTAACCAAAGTTTTCAGTAATAATTTACTAACTTGCCCAAAATTCGAACAGATAATAAACTACTTAACACAGCTTTTCATGTCAAGGTTGCCTTGGTCTTTGAGCATGCAGGCCCAGCCTGGCAATGCCCCCAGGGGCCAGTGGATCCTGCTCTGTCAAGATCTGCCTGCCAGAGACTCGCTGATGACTCTAACAGTTGAATCTTCTTAATAGCACACTGAAATCTGCCTCCGTAAAACTTTCAACTGATTTCTTTCTTTTTTTTCCAGTAGGAAAAAAATAATAATACGTCTCCATTCTTAAAGATTACAATCTTTCAAATATTTTAAGACAGCTCTTGAAATCCCCTTAGGATATTTTCTTTTCCAGCCTGACAATTCTTTGTTCCTTTAAGAGATGAGATTTTCAGAGTATTTGCTGCCCTGCCTGTCTTCCCCTGGATGCATTCTGGTGACTCAAAGTCTATCAGAATCATGGCAACCAAACTTAACACCAGACAGCATAGTTCATTGGGAATATTAGTTTCCTTGTTTGGGGCACTGTATTTGTATTACTGCTGCTTGTATTTGCATTAATTTTTTAGCCTTCTCATTATATTATGTGTGTCTTTACAGTGTCTTTTCTCTCAGATCCATATAATTTGACTTTTCTCCAGCTTAATTAGACATATACACTCTAGGCAGCCCTTTCCCACCCATGGCCATCCCCTTGCCCCAGCAAGGATAGAATTTTCTCATTAATATCATGGAAAATTTGCCCATCTGGGCTTTTTAAAAGAAAAAACAATATCAATAAGAATTTAACTTGGATGTTGAGTGACATTGTTCCATTTACTGAATACTGGCTCTGTGTGTGTACATTATAGGATCTCTGCAATCACTGTATAGAAAATATAATCTATGAAATGGAATTTGACTTTCTTTAAGTGTAGATTGATTCAGAGAAGGGAAAATTCTCCCCTTCTGAAAATTCAAAACACAATTGTTATAGTTATTGTTTGTGGACATTTTTGTTTAGTCTAGCTTCTATATTTCGTTTATATTGAGCTGGGTCCATACACTGTTATAGTTCCTGGGGTCCAGCTTCTTCTGGAATTGCCTCAGAAATGCTGTCCTGTGGGACATCTATCACAAGACATTGTGGAAGCTGTTAAAAAATGTGAATTATATACAGTGTTAGTCTTTTGTCAAGCCAAGTCACAGACCAATTATTTTTTTGTAAAATTACTAACACAACTCTAACAAAAACTATGGTGAATTATTTATAGCATGAATTTGATTATTCTCTTTGTTATTTGTAAAGATCTGATTTTTCCAGAGGTACAATTTACAGTATAAAAGCTGGTGTTCACACACAAGTTGTTACACATCAGTAGTCAATAGCCCTGAAGCTGTTGGGTAGAAAACTTTCATGACCTTTTGTCTCTCACCAAAGCAAGACTTCTATCATCTATTTCATTTGGAAATTTATGGAAGTAAAGTGGAGCCCATCATAGATATTTTCTAGAGCAAATATGCTTGGGATCCAGAAATTGTTCAGCTGGAGACCCTTGTTTCAGGACCTTTCCATTCTGAAATCGGTCCTCCAGAAGCAGATTCCTGGAAGGCAGTGGTTGCGTCGCACTTACCTTTCTAACCTCTGTCCCTAGCGCCATGTTGCTAAGGAGTAGGCCCGAAAGAGATGCTTGTAGATTGATGAATAATAAATGAAGGAGTAGTAACCGGTGCCAAGTGTGGAGGGAGGATTTGTGACGGTCACAGGCATTACTTAGGAAAGCCAGCAGGGGCAAGGACAAGTGATGACCCAGGAGCTGCAGATAGGGCACAACTGGAACCCGGCCTGGGGGACCAGGAGACAAGAAGTAGCCAGAGAATGGAAAATCACGCAAGACCACAGAATGTGGCAGGGACGAGTGGCAATCAGCAATGTGAGCAGGAAGAGAGCCAGAGCGCTGCCGGGAAGGCTGCACACAGCAGAGAGGCACATAGTGCAGGAGAGGTGAAGGGAGACGGCCCTCCGTGCACAGTCAGAGCATATGCGTCTTGTTAATTGGGGGATTTCAAAATTATATTTGATATATAAAATTAATAAAGATGATGAAAAATTAAAACTAAGAACAAGGAAATGGAGCAAAGAAGTCCTTAACTACATGTGTTTAATGATCATAACAATTTATTATAAAATGCTTAGAGCGAAAGTCGTGCTCATGGGATGAATGATTTTCAAGAAATAAAAACAGCTGTGGGGAAATCACAAACTGTAACAGTATCAATAAAACCAATAAAATTAAAATATGTACCTTGAAATATTATTAAGAGAATACATATGAAGTTATCTTTTATGCCATATATACAGCTCAATTAAAATGTCATTATGATGAAATGGGGTATATTTTAGAAACATTCAGTATCTCACTTGCCTACCACAGGAAGTTTTTTAAAGCCTTGGTGTATCTTCACATGCATGCATTTATAAGAGAATTGCTTTGCACCGTCTGTGTTATAACTTGCTGTATAGAAGAAGAATAGAAAACACCACATAAATGAGATGAAGGATTCAAGTTTTTATATGAGACCATCTGTACTTTGACTAATGGAAATGGGTGAGTATTTGTCAGGAGTAAAAGCCCTGAGTTATACACGGCACAGACACAAGGCAAAGCTCACATTAGAGTTAGAGAAGAACAAATACATTATTACATACTGTTACCAGCATTGCTAAATTTTTTTTTTTTTTTAAGAATTAATCAGCTCGGCACCTGTAGCTCAGCAGCTAGGGCACCAGCCACATATACTGGGGCTGGTGGGTTCAAACCCGGCTGGGGCCTGCCAAACAACAATGACAACTACAACAACAACAACAAAATAGCCAGGTGTTGTGGCGGGCACTGTAGTCCCAGCTACTCGGGAGGCTGAGGCAAGAGAATTGCTTAAACCCAAGAGTTTGAGGTTGTTGTGAGCTGTGATGCCACGGCACTCTACCAAGGGCAACATCATGAGATTCTGTCTCAAAAATAAATAAATAAAATAAAAAGAATGAATCAGACTGTACAAGATGGGTGCATTTTGCTTTTCCTCAGTAGTAATATAATAACTTTTAAAGTCATATATGTTTATTGTATTTGAATACAATACAAAAACTGTGTTCAGTTTTTATCTAACTTATGATCTTTAACAAATTTATACACTCCATTATTTGTGGGAAAGCATTCTCCCCCTAAATTACTACATAACACGATGTGTGATTCAATTAATAAAATGCTTTGCATTTTTATAGAATCCTTTTTGTTAATCTTTTTATTCCTTATTTCACAGAAATTCCAGGAGATAAGCAGATTTTTTTTTTGTTTGTTTTAGTGTTTGGCTGGGGCTGGGTTTGATCCCGCTACTTCCGGCATATGGGGCCGGCGCCCTACTCCTTTGATCCACAGGTGCCACCAAGATAAGCAGATTTAGTACAATAATCTCCATCTTAGATATAAAGAAAGAGAGACATAAAGAAGTTAAATATTTTGATCAAGGTCACAAAATTACTTGACTTCCCAGGATTCCATTCAGTTTCTCTGGATCCTTCTCTGAAATCTTTCTCAGACCTTCCTCCCTCCCATTTCTAGAAGTCCGTGTCACAAAGTGCTGGATAGAGTAATTAGAATGTTGATGCTGGTGGGCGGTGCCTGTGGCTCAGTGGGTAGGGTGCTGGCCCCATATACCAGAGGTGGCAGGTTCAAACCTGGCCCCAGCCAAAAACTGCAAAAAAAAAAAAGAAGTTGATACTGGAAAAGATGAAGGCAGATAGTCTAACATGGTCAAATCATAACTGCCATTTGTTACGTTCCCATCTTCAAGATCCAGGCGGGATACTTTTCTCATTTCCAAACTGATAAAGTATTAATTTTACACATACTAATATAATTTACTCCTTCAGAAATAATCATTCTATAACATAATAAGCAATCATTACTGAGGGGGAAAAGTCAGCACAAATAAAGCATTTTTATCATAAGAAATAAAAAATCTTTTATTATAAGAAAAAAATGAATAGTGGGATTATAACAGAAGAACTTCAGTGAAAGCACTTGGCTGTAATCTTCATAATGAGAATGTTTCTAATGCATTATATAGATTTTAAAAGAACATAAGAGGTGGCGTATCCTTCTGGACAAAAGACCACATACTGTTCCGGGAATCCCGATCACCTATCACCATAAACACTCTCCTTTTCTGAAGGTTCCAGCTCATGAATTTTTCAATATCGTTCTTTTTCATAATAGTTTTGATTTTTTTTTCTTTGACTCTCCATTATGCCATTAATATAATCCCACAGAGGCCTTTTCAAGTCGAACAAGAACAGCACTTAATTACTGGAATTAGAAATGACAAACAGTAGAGTTTTTACCTAGCTGAGCTCCTCTAAATAGGTCTCTGTGAAATTGGAATATTCTTGAATCTGTGACATTTAACTTTTTACAAAGATTTCTACAAATTTTTTAAAACATTTCTATAAGAATATGGCAACTTTTTTTTTCCTTTCTTAATGTGGGGCAGTGAGTAATGTAATAAGAGTAGTCGCCAGAGCCACAGAAACATTAGCTTTGTCTCCTGACCCCGCTCTAAAGTCGTTTCTCATCCATTAATATCAGTAATAATTTTAGGTAAACAACTTTATCAGTTAGGGCAGTTGGAATTCTTTAGCTCTAAGTTATAGAAACTGATTATGACTTATGTATTCTGGAAAGCTTGTTGGAAGAATAATAGGTTGTTGAAGAATCAAGAAAATGATAAAATCCAATTGTGGGGGGGGGAAAAAGGAACAAAGTCAACTCTGAGAGTTCATTCAAATGCCTCATCAAGGACTTTTGCTGGAATGAATACGCAGGTCATTTTCTCTATCAATTTCTTTAAGACTCAAAGTACCAACTATGAGAATCTTTTGGCCAAGATTTTGTCACATAGTGTGATCGTTAATTTTAGGTGTCAGCTTGACCCGAATAAGGAATATTTAGATAGCTGGCAAAGCTTATTATTTCAGGGTGTGTCTGTGAGGGGGTCCTGGAGGAAATTGTCATGGAAATTGGTAGATTGAGCTGGGGAGGGGTGTTCACTCTGAATATGGACAGGCACCATTCAATCAGTCTGCAGGGGCCCAGATAGAACAAAAGGACAGAGAAAAGGCAAATTCACCCCTTCTTTCTCCTAGAGCTGAGACACTTCTGCCCTAGACATCAGAACTCTAGGTTCCTTATCCTTTAGACTCAAGGACTTGAACAAGAACCTCTGCCTCCACCCTCTTCAACACCATCCTCATACCTTCAGGCTCACATGGAGAGTTTCACCATTGACCTCTGTGGTTCTGAGGCCTTTGCACTTGAACTGAGCCATGCTACCAGCCTGTCTGCTTTTCCAGGTGCCTATTGTGGGATTTCTTAGCCTCCATAATCGTGGCAGCCAACTCCTCTAACAAATCCCCTTTCATCTATCTATCTATCTGTCTGTCTGTCTATCTATCTATCTATCTCCCATTGGTTCTATTTCTCAAGAACCTTAACTAATACATACACCATATCTCAATTAACATTAGTCAGGATATCTTGATTTTCAGTTTCATTTATATAAAATGGGAAAAAGAAATTCTCCTAAATAAAAGCACAGTGCTATTAGCAAAGTCAGAAGAAATAGACACCAGACAGCAAAGCACAATAGCAATAATAACACACAAGCAGTACCATAACTCATAATCCATATTCTTTAAAAAATATGTCAGAAATGAATTAAAATGCTAGATGCATATAAGTTCCCTTTCTTCCAATTAATGAAGCATGGCCAGATTTCTTGACCTTCATTCTATAGTCACTCTATAGTAGGAAATATTTGGGAAAGCAGAAAATATCCTTTCTTATGACTAGAGCACAACTACTTTGAGGGTTTACTATCCCTCTCAAATTAAACTGTATTGAAAAAAAGTCTGCCACAGATACTTTTCCCTGAAAACATGAGCTAAATAAAAGTAAAAGGCAAATTAGAGCCCCTGTGATCTGTCTTTATTCACTGGAAGGCACATATTTCGGACAAATTTGTCTGACAACTTGCTCTTCTTGTAAAATTCATTTTAAACAACTAAAATTGCTAATGGTATTATTTCAGGATAAATTCAACTAGTAACTTAAGACAGGCGTTTGAATAGGCTAATGAGGTATGTGTCAGTAACTCGGGCAGGGATCTGTGGAGTTCTCATGTAGTGGCAGGGAGTGTCGGTGGGACCACATTACAGTCACCTGAAGGTTTCACTGCACTGAACGTGCCGAATGGCTCACTTCATGGATAGCAATGGATGTTGGCCAGAGGTCCCACCTGGACCTGTCAGCCTGGTGGTCTCTAGAGTAGTGATTTTCAACTGATGTGCTTTGAGGTGTGCTGCAAAAAATTTTAAAGATCATGAATTAAATTACTTTCAAAAGAAGCTCAAAGCACAGTAAATATATTGGGTTTTTTTTTGGCCAGGACTGGGTTTGAACCCACCACCTCCGGCATATGGGGCTGGCGCCCTACGCCTTTGAGCCACAGGCGCCACCCTAATATATTGTTTTTTATTTTACTCTTTTTTTTGATCAACATAGTTTAAGTGTGCCGTGGAAGTTTAACTATAGGTTTGAGTGTGCCAGGAGATAAAAAAGGTTGAAAAGCACTGTTCTAGATAGTTGAACTTCTTATGTGACAGAGGGCTTCTCCCAGAGAACCAGGTAGAAGTTGCATAATCTTCTCTGAATCTCACTCAAAGGCAACCCAAATCACTTCTGCAATATTCTTTTAGTTGCAAACAAATCGCTACGGCCAGTCCAGATTCAAGTCAAGTGTCATAGAACTCATGTTTTTATTTTTCAATGTCTACGCATTTATTATTATAAAAGTATATGTGCTTTAGATTTCTTAGTGATAAATACCAAAACTTCTTACAAGTGTATACTATGAGATATTTACTATAGTTTCTATTCTATGATTTTATGGGGAACAGAACAACTTTCATTACTATATATATGTTTATGGTGATAACTATTTTACATTAAAAAAAATAATACTATAGCCTGTTGGGTTTTGGCTTCTAGCCTTTACCCTTGAACCAATTTTTAAGAAATCATTAAGGTTAAAGCTTCCATTTATTAAAGCAAGAGACCACCTCTGGGGAGGACAGACTTTAAAAGATGTAAAGGTCTTGTTCTTTCAAGCTGTGAACAGCAGCTAACTTTAAGTTTTGTCTCTGCAGGAAGAAAAAAACAAACATGCCTTCTTAGAGTAAGAGGGAATAAAGTGAGGTCTCAGGTTCACACTGAGGGATATTAAAGAACTTTTTTTCCAGACCAGGTTAGTCTTGGAAGAAACGTCTCTTAAATAATAGGCAAAAAGAAAATTAAAAAAAATTGAGAATTAATTCATTGAACATCTCTCAGTGGTTTATTCTAATTTATTCTATAACTCATAGGTTCCGTTTTGATCTTGAAACTATTTTGGAAAATTTAAAGAGTTTAACAAGTTTTTAGAAAATTTTATTATAATAAATTTTCTGTTACTTTTGTCATAATAGGACAAGCCATTCAGACCTGCTTTTGTTTTAGAAATACATCTATCCTGATGTATAATATCAGCTACTTTTAACAAAATTTGAATTATCCCTTTCATACATAAGAACTGTCAACATCTTTCATGTTTACCAAATTAACTTCTATGAAAATATTTGTCATAAACTAATTCTCTCTAAAGTCCCATGCTATTTGGTGTATGAGTTCAGATTCCTATGTCTTCTTTCGCTTCAATAGCCATAACAGAAACACAATAATTTATAAGACTCTCCATATGTCTGTCTTTAGAGTAGTTTCTGTATTTCTGGAAGCTGCCAGTAAATGATGGCGCTAGGAAAAGGAAGTAGATTTTATTTCTAGCATAGACCAATGATGGTTCCAGTTTTCTGCTTTTCAAAGTAATCATTATACCTGAAGGAGCTTCTCGAGACAGAAAAATAATCAGGCCAGGATGAAACGCTAACTAACATCCAGAAGAACAAAGAAAAAGTAGAAGATAGCCTCGGTCTTTGACATCTTTTAATAGTCAAATCAATGCCTGTTTATGTTTGAACTCTTTCACATATGAGATAAATGAATCTCTATTTAGTAAAATGACTTTCTGATGACTATTGTGTTACTTGAAGCAAAATGTATAGGAGTGATGGCATTTAATTGCAATATTTTAGGCAGTCATTAAAACAAAAGAATTCTATGTGCTTACCTTGAATACTGAGTCTAATCATGTTATCTGTTGCTGAGAGATTTTTAGAGTCACCTCCATTTCTGTACAGGTAGACCATATTTAGAAAAGAGTTATTTGGGTCAATATATCCATGGATGGACTTAGAGGGCTAGAGCCAGATTGGGATGAAGAAAGAGCATCATGATAAAAAGGGGGACTATCCTGAGCTCCTTTAAGACCTTCTTTATTTTAAGAAGGTCTGAGGTTCAGGTTCATGCCATCAGTATGTAATCATATCCTAGCCATGGAATCATGTTATGATCCATGCAGGAAAAACGTGGCCTTCTCTTACTCCCATGTACTTTTCTGTGCAGAGTGTTGGGATTACACAAGCATATGCATTCTTCTGTCCATTCATTCTCAGAGTATCGAATGACACCCTCTATGTGCTCTGGCACTCACATAGACTAGCCAAAGTCTTCTATTATTGGATGTATCCACAGAGTCATGTATAAATCCTACAGACACATAGAGAAAAAAGGACTTTGCTGAGTAGGTTAGGGAACATTCCACGGGGCTTCACAGAAAATGTCACTAGGCACAGAAAGGTCAGATGAGGATGCCTGGCAGAGTAAGTGTACCTCAAGTCACAGAGTTAAGAGAACATTTTGCATACAAGGACAAAAAGGCATCTAACATGTATAAAATCCAAATGTGAAGTAGCCATGGGAGAGAAGCATTGAATGGTAAGAAGAGTCTGGAATGGCACACTGACAATTTTAAACTTTTAGATACAAAGTATTTAAATTTTGATTCGAATTTGAAGAGACTCACAGAAGAATTTTGAATGGTGACATTAAAGAATGAAATATACATACTAGTCATAGGAAAAAAATAACCCTAGCAGAAATCTGGCTTAGAAGAAAATACTCTTACATCCACTTTTGTCTCCTAAAAATATCCTAGGATCATTTTTTTTTCCAAGAGATTACCCAAATGGCTTTTCCTCCTTCATTCGCACATGTGGCCCTCTGATTACTAAACAAACAGTCCTGATTTATTCAGCCATTCCGTCCAGTAGTGTGATAGTTGCTTCTTCCCATAGAATTTCTCTCCCTATAAAACCTCTGCTACTCAAAAACCAGCTTTTCTAAAGAAACCAAGAACTTTTGTCATCTTCGAGCATTTTTAAGCATTTCTAACAAATTGAACCCGAAAATAAAAGCAATAATGGTCATTGAATATTCAAAACAGTGGATTTTTTTTTCACATTTTAATTACATTTAAAGCCTCCTTGAGTCCATGATAATCTTGCATTTGCTAAATTATTTCAGACTACTAAAAGCCCTGGCTACTGTAATCATGCTCCATGCAAATCTCCTTTCCTCTGACCTGTTTAAGAGCAGGCCCTGTCTGCACTTAGCACTAATACTGATGCAACTCACCGGGTACCCAGGCCTGTCATCTCTTGTCTTCCCCATTTCATTAAGATACTCATCACAGGAAGACTAGCTAATGTAGAAAAGAGCACCACTTTTATTTCAGTTTCATTTTCCCTCATTTGGTCTTCCTTCAATCCTAGAGAGAATAGGAATAGCATAAAGAGAACAAAAGAGATTCCAAAGAGCTGGATGAATTTGCCATAAATGGGCAAATTTATATGAACAGAACCCTAGTGGGGATTCCTTCAGCAGAGTGTCATCTTCGTTTTTATGGGAATTAGCATAACTTAGTGGATTATGTTCAGGTTGACTGACAGTCATTGTGGCTGTGCGTGAATATCGCTGACAGATCATCATAGCAGAACAGGATATAATGGAAAGAACCTGTCACCCGAGAGTCAGAAGGCCTTTGTTCCATCCCAGATCTGACACAAACTTTCTAAGAAAACCGAAGGAGCTGCTTTAACCCACAGCCCTGTGCCTCAGGTGTATCATAGATGAAATAGAGTCCACCAGTTAAGTTCAAAGATCCAGTCCTTTCGTCCTCTAACACCAAATTATTCTTTCACAACCCTGTAAATTAGACCTATAAACTCAGAGGTATAATTATTTTCACTCTAGTTCATTTTTGAAATCATAATAACTTAATTTAAGTTTCATTTAAGCCAAATTAAACTTAATTTAAAACTTAATTTAAGCCAAAAACCATCACTAAGCCAACTAGCTGTAGGGAGACCACACCTGAAATTTACAAAAACACATAGGAGACCTCATCCGAAATTTACAAAGACATGTCTTATTTATTCTGGAATCAATTATTTAATATCTAGCCATGCTATATGCAGAGTGTTACTGCACATTTCAGTACAAAGTTATTCTCAGAAACATTAATGAAGCAAGAAAGAACATAGAAAAGTAGGCAAATAACATAGAAAACCACCACACACACAGCGAGTAAGATCCTTTTACATTCACCTGCAGGTGAATTTGGTTCTTCCACCACGCCTTTCTCAACTTGCACAGGAAAACAGCCGCAGCTCCGCGCCGAAGGATGACGAGATAGAATGTGTTGTCTCCTGAGCATCTTGGATTTCCCTCCACAGCAAGATCTCTGCTGCAGCCCTCTCTAGAGCTTGGCAAGTCCCCACTCCGAGGACATGAAACTCTCCCAAAGCTTTTTGCACTTGTGACCTCAGATTGACTTGGTAAAAGGGAGGTTGGTTGTTTTGTAAAAAGACTCAGGCTAATTGAAGTATTACAAAATACAACATCTGCATGATCAAAAGCAGTAAGTACATTTCCATAATGTCCCCACTAAGTCGTCTCAGTTTTGGCAGACAAACATTCAACTACCTTAGCAACTAACGTATCAATTGTGGTTATGGACAGTTAACTTTTCGTTTTTAAATTGATGAGAAGCTTTTTATTCTGAAGAATATGTAATAAGTCTAGATTTATTTTCAAGTATAAAAAAATAATAGATTTATGTAAGAATATGTAATAATTCTAGATTTATTTTCAAGTATAAAAAAATAGTAGTCACACTGTCAATATTTTGTCATAGTTCCTTCTAGTCTGTTTCTCTCTGCTCATTCATTTCTTTTTTTTTTTTTTTTTTTTTTTGTAGAGACAGAGTCTCACTTTATGGCCCTCAGTAGAGTGCCGTGGCCTCACACAGCTCACAGCAACCTCCAACTCCTGGGCTTAAGCGATTCTCTTGCCTCAGCCTCCCGAGTAGCTGGGACTACAGGCGCCCGCCACAACGCCTGTCTATTTTTTGGTTGCAGTTTGGCCGAGGCCGGGTCTGAACCCGCCACCCTCGGTATATGGGGCCGGCGCCCTACCGACTGAGCCACAGGCGCCGCCCTCTCTCTGCTCATTCATTTCTATTTTTGTATGTGTACACAGGTATGATGTACACATTAAATACAATTGATATATACACTTTCCTGTATTCCCTTAATATTTAGTATTATGTTGTAAGCTTTTCTCAATATCTTAAAATATTTACTATAAATGTAGATTTAGAAGTTGGCCACATAGTCTATTACGGTAATAGCACCACATTAAACATCTTTTTTTGTATTACTAGGATAAAATGTGATGTAATTAAGAGAGTTTCTAAAAGCTTCTTCCTGTTACTCAATTAGAATGTATTTTCAAAGAAATACGCAATTCAAAATAATGTTAAAAGGTAAAATTACTATATCTTAAATGGAACAAGAAATACCTACAATATAGTACAGTATTTATCACGTGGATCAGTTTCTTAGAGCTGCTGTAACAAAGTACTACAAACTTGGTCACTTAAATGACATAATTTTATTATCTCAGAGTTTTGAGGCTAGAAGTTCAAAGTCAAGATGTTAGTTGAGCCACACACCCCGTGAAAACTATAGAGGAGCAGACTTCCTTGTCTTTTCCGGCTTCTGGCATTCGTTTGCAATCCTCGACAACACACTCCCCCCCGCCCCCGCCCCTGGCCTCTGTCATCCCTGGGCAGTCATACCCCAGTCTATCTTTTCTGTTGTTATAAAGACAACAGTCATGTTATTAGATTAAATATTGGCTCCCAATGACTTGATCTTAACTAATCACGTTTGCAATGACCCTAATTCCAAGGGAATTAGGTCACTGTCTGAAGTCTAGGGTTTAGGATATCAATATATCTTTTTCAAGGGACACAATTTATTCCATACATATAACTTAGAAAATGCCCTTTCTATTTCTGTGTGTGCTCACACTGTTCCCTACCTTGGAAGCCTTTTACTCTTTCTTCATGTCTTCACTCTTTCTTCTTCTCCAACAGTTCATTTGTAGGGCTACAGCTGGTGACTACAAGCACTATCTTCAAGTGCCTATGAAGAGCCAGGAACACTAGCAATAGAGCACTTTATGTGGATTACCACTTCAGCCTACCCAGCTCTTTTCTTCTGAATTCCACTGCATTCATTGTTATCACAATTTATATTTTCCTCTATTTTCAGTCGTATATTTTGTCTTGAAAATTAGATTGTAAATTTTGCAATGGCAGAGATTGGGTTTCCGTTTTTCATTTCTGCCAATGCATATATAAATGAAATGTGTGATGACCCAATACATGAAGAAAGGCGTGAAAGACATGTCCCATGCAGGACTGTACCTTAGGCTCTCTGTGAGTTCTTGCTTCTCAGGAATGTGGCTTCTCCAAGAATCGCTTCTCTCTGGTTTTATTTTCCATCCCTCCCACCATCATGCCTCATTCACATTCAAACAGGCTTGAAGATCTCCCATCTTTAAAATATTTCCCTTCCTGCCATATATCTACTGCTAGTATCTCTCACTTTGCTATTCCTCCCAGTCAAGCAAAAACAGATTATTCTGGCTTCCACATTTCCTTAAACTGAAAATTATTTTATATAAGATGTAAAATTACAACAGGTAATAACTGTCAAAGTTAAGACCTTACGCTGCATGCTGTAATCTGCTTGCTTTGATTTTTCCACATTATATTAGGTATTTATTTGATTACATTTTGATGTCTCCCAGCTGAATATATGTGAGTCATACAAAAGCTTGGAGATACACAAAAATCAAGAAACATAAAGTCTATGCAGGTGGAAACCAATGAAGCCCTCCCAGCTACACCAATAAGCTGAGCAAGTCGAAATGTGCCTGGAGGAACCAGAAAGGACACTGACAAGTGTGTTTCTTGGAAGGGAAGTAATGGGCCTTAACACAGTCTGTGTCAAAGCTTTCATAATGACCTACGCAGACTTCACAAATTCAGGGATTTGCTTATCTTGTTTATCATTATACAAACAGAAGCAATCCTGAGACAATAAATATTTATTGAATAAATAATTAAATAAAAATTTCCCTCATTAGACAATAAACTGAATGAGGGAGGGGCCATATTTTTAATCACTGATATATCTCTGGTATCAAGCACTTAGGAGTAGACCAAGAAATAGTTTATGGAGTAAAGGAGAATTTACATGACATTCATCGAAAATGTTTAGCACACATCATAATATTGCCTACTTTTAAACACTGACAAAAACAAAATACTGTAAAAGATGAAATGAGCTATCTTTGCCTTCTAGAAAGAAAAGCATCTAAACATAATAGATTCTTGAGGATTATAAAAATCTCTCTTGAATTAAAAAAAAAACAGTTAAAAGGTCTTTGTAGAGTTAGTCAGGCAAATATATCTCTTATTTGGTTTTTAAGATGTGTGAAAATTCTATTTTGTAAACTATGAAGAAGAAAATATTAAGGGCTTTTCAACTGGAAAATTTTACTATCTCTGGATAAATCAAGGTCTCCTGTATTAACAGAGTTAAAATTTGTAGGTGCTTTTAAAAACAAGGTAGCCTCCAATTTTTTGAACAACGTACAGGCACAAGCACATAGAGTAAGGTGTTAAACTTCATGCTCATGGTCAAATCTCATGTCCAATAAACTCACCTGTGTATCCTCTGGGTTCCTATCTTTATCTGTGCCTTGAGGTATTGGTCATGGCTAGAGTGCTATCCTTCAGGGATCCAATCTAGAATAATAAATGAAAGGAAATGGGACATGATAAACACCCTAGAAAATTCAAGTTCATCCATGCTGTTGTTATAGGAAAATAACTACAGGCTTCCTAATTGCTTTACAACTTCGGGGACACCTGCCAATTATAATTAAAGAATCAAAGACTAAATATTCCATAAATCTTAATAAGGAATCATGGAAAACAGAAGTCAGCAGGAAATATAAGTTACAGTCTTTCCCAAGAGTTCAATGAAATCTCTCTGTCCAGGCCACTTAATATTATGTACAAACCATAAATCCGTAATAAGTATATTACCTAGTGTAAAAGGCAATATCTCTTTGTCAACACATATTTTAATACATGGTGTCAGAGACACACTATATTTTAGGATGAATTATTATCAGATAGCAATTTTTTTCTAATTTCATATTACTATGCCAACCAGCATAGTTTCCTACAAACCCTGGAAAAACTATTTCTCTGATAGCTTATATTTCTAAGGAAGGAAAGACAGAGGGGAAAGGGCCTTATATCACTATATTCAACCTTGCATATTAATTTTCTTGTTTTTATGAGAAACTCACATTATTTACCTCTGTTAATTTCATCAACTTTATTCCTTTCTGAAACCCATCAACCATTAATGTGTCTTGGCAAGGGATTCAGATCCTTCCTCCACCTGCAGAACTCACCAGATTTTTACATGATATGTGAGTAGCACTTGTCTTAACTTAAGATGATGTAACAGAGGGTTATACAAAGAACATGGGATGTGGAAGAAGACAGATCTGACTTGCATCCTGGTTCTGCCTAAACTTGAACAAATTAAGAAACCTCTCCTGGACAAATAGGCTTCATCTTCAAGGCCTTCACATTTGCTGTTCATCTGCCTCTTAACCCCTCTTTACTCTTAGATCTTTACATCATCTAGTACCTTCCTCCTCCTCTTCTTCTTTTTTTATTTTTTGAGACAGAGTCTAACTCTGTTGTAGTGGCATAATCACAGCTCACTACAGCCTCCAAGTCCTGGCAATCCTCCTACCTCAGTCTCCTGAGCTGCTGGGACGACAGGCGTGCACCGCCATGCCCAGCCAATCATTCAGTGTCTTCTTAAGACTCCTGTCCCTCACTACCTCCAGTGTCTCGCCATCCACTATTGCGTTACTTACTGCCTGAAATTCCTTTGTTTCGTCTATCCAGGCTTATTATCCTATTACGAAAATCAGTGATTCTCTACTGGGGACAATTTAGTCTCCTGGCAGACATTTGGCAATGTCTGTAGACATTTTTTGATTATCACAACTTGGGTGGGGTGCTATCAGCTTCTAGTGATTATAGGTCAAGGATGCTGTTATATATCCTGCAAATGTACAAGATAGCTCCCATGACAAAGAATTATCTGTCCTAAAATGCCAATAGTGTTAAGGTTGAGAAGTCCTGATGTGAATGCATAAGCACAACAACCTTGTCTGTTTAAAGTTGCTGAATTCTCAATGACTCAAACATTTGGCTGGTACAGAATAGCCTCATGAAAATATCTGTAGAATGAACTTACATGGAGAAACTGGGAGACGTCAATAGGAAGGGAGCAGAAAGCTACTAGCAGAGCCGAGTGACTGTGAGTTTCCTCTCTCTCACATTCCCACATTGAATTCTCAGGGAGACTCTAACACATGAGTTCATATATGAGTTCATAACAGTAGTAACAGTAGCCTGGATTCCTCCCTATTTGCTTGAACTTCTACTTATGTTTTAAACTCAGGCAACTGTAAATTCATACAGATAGTCTGATACAAGGTCCTACTTTCTGATCCCACTTTGTGTTTATGACTGATAGTAGCAAATATATTCCTCCTGACTCAAGCAGCCTGGAAATCACAGGTAACTTGCACTATCCTTGATAACTCCAAGATCTCTTTTCACCACTGTATGGCATCGTCATTCTTTAATACTTTTTTTTTCTAAGAGTAATACAAAAATGATATCACCATGTCATAGAAATTTATCTCTATCAGATTCTGGTAATGTATAAAATGACGTCTGTATTTATGGATCCTGTCTCTGCAATCTACCCTCCTTCTATAATCACCTGTCAATTTATTTCATCCAATTAGGTGTGTATCTTTCCTGACATTTATATTGGCAAGTGGATTAATATTATGTGTGACTTTGGTGTAAGAAATCAGCAAAATTATTTTTAATTTAATCTATCATCTGTTGCTACTGGAAACTGCCTCAGAAAAATATAAAATACCAATAGGTCATTATATATCTAATGTAATAGTTCAGATAGTCAGGGTAAGCTGAGTTCAAACGCACATACCTGTACACCCTTATTATTGTATAATTAAATTACTAATAGCATAAATATAAGTTTTAGGCACATAGTGAGCAGGTAAAAATATATTTTGGGCCAGCACAATAAACTTTTGGAATTCTGTGTTGAATTTATCTACTGTGTAATGCCTGTTTCTCTCTTTGTTCCTAATGGCTTCTCAATAAGTAAAACACATTAAATAATGTTTTAAGTCTGTGTATTATTCATATTTATAACCTATAGAAATGTAATCTTACATTTACTTTCTTCCTTTAATTAAGTAATTAAACTATATAACAATGCTTCTTGGTAGAACAGTTATTCAAGGTATTACAACAAAATTGTGGTTCTAAGCAATTTTAACAACCATATTAGAACTGAAACAGAAAGTCGTATACATTTCAAAGATTTTATCTTTCTTACTAAGTGATCTGTTTATTCCACTGCAGTTACTATTTTGACGCCATTTTTGAAGGACTCCTTGGCATAATCAGATCTATCTCCTCAGCTGATTTTGGTAATAGATTAGGCTTTAGAATTAGCCCAAATACCTTGGAACCTGGTGAATATGCGAAGAATTCAGGTATATAATACTTGTTTTGAGCTGGGCATGGTAGTTCGCGCCTGTAATCCTAGCACTCTGGGAGGCTGAGGAGGGTGGATCTTGAGCTTAGGAGTTACAGACCAGCCTGAGCAACAGCAAGACCCTGTATCTACCAAAAATAGAAAAGTTAGGCAGATGTTGTGGCAGGTACCTTAGTCCCAGATACTTTGGAGGCTGATGCAAGAGGATCTCTTGAGCCCAAGAGTTTGAGGCTGCTATGAGCTATGACACCATAGCAATCTACCCAGGGCAATGGAGTGAGACTCTATTTAAAAGAAAAAAAAATTGTTTTGTTTTAAAAGTTAAGGATATATTATATAATACTTAAACTGTTTTTCATACATGTCTTAAGAAATGTTCTAAGAATAAGTTCACAGGAAGACTTCCAAAAATTCATCCCATTCCTGACATAGTCTCCTAAAGGGACTTCTTATACGTGCAAATACTACAAAGAAAAGAAAGTTTTGGTAGTTTTGCCTGAGAAAGACTCTTACTATATATCTATTAAATATCTGTTAAGAACGAAACAACTGTGGTAAATGGTGAAGTTTTAAAACATGAAAAAGGCTTTTTAAGGAGCTTAGTAGCAAATAGGCAGAAATACAAAGGCAAGAAATGAATAAATAGCCAAGTGCAGAGGCCGTTTGAGCCAAATATGACATGTGTGGCCACTTTTTGCCAATAGTACAGTAGGTGGTCAAAAGACATATTCTAAGATTTCTACTTTATAAATAATATAATGTTATAAAGAATAACATTAGTAATATATTTGAATTATTTTAGTCCTATAGATATAATATTAATGGAGAAATACAAGTCTAGTTAAAAAGCATGTTATAAATTACATAGAAGATACAAATATTACTAGCTTTGTATTTGGGTCAAATTTTGAGTTCATTAATATCAGTGACAGAAGGGGCTTCCTTACAGTCTGCAGGTGAACACTGTACAGCCTTGCACTAAAAATATCAACCTCACAGACGTACCTATGCCTTTTCTTATTTCTTTCAGGAAAATAATGTTATCACCAGTGTGAGTTTTGCTTATCCAAAGTTTAAATTATAAAAGTTTCCTTTGGTTTACTCGGAACTAACCTTTTTTCTTCTGGACACAACATTGGCCATGTTTTATATCTGAGGAAACTCCTAATTAAACAAAAACTTCTGTGACAAACTCTAAATCAGTGTAGTCACATGAACTCACAAATTGAACAGCGAAAAGTCACGGGTGTGTTTCAAAGAGCCAAAAACACCATCCCGTGACCCAAGAGGAAAATAAGTGGATTAGAAAGAGAAACTTGTGTGAAGACAAGGCAGCTTGAATAAATTTGAAATACAACAGACTGAAGAGCTGTGTTTCTCTATTTTATAAAGCACACCAAGAAATAAAAAAAAGAGAGGTGTGTCAGTGATTCTTTGGTTCTACATGGTCACCCCAGCCTCATGCCATATCCCATCCAGGATGAGCTAATGAGCCTGGAGCTCATGAGATTACACAGTAAATTGAGCGATAGCTGCTTAACTCAGTAGAAAAGAGCACTTTTATTACATGATAGCACCAGGCTTTTATGGTGAGCTTTACGAGATCTCACGTGGTGATTTACAATTACTCTGTGTCACCAGTGTGGCACTACAGTTGCATTGTTTTGGCTATTAAAGTAACTGCCTCCTGAGCCAATTTGCCAAGGAGACAATTCACAAAGCGCCAGTGCTTCGTACTGTAAAAATAGATGCTAGAGATAATTGGGCAAGGTGGTGTCATGTCACTTGTGTGCAGTTCATTAATTAACTGCTTGAAACTGCTATAAAATAATAGCCATGTCATCAGGATAAAAGTACAAGAGTGCAAGGGAAATAAAACTTCCTAAGTAAGAAGGCAGACAGAAGTAGCTATTACGAAGACAACTCGAATGTTCCCCTTCCCTTTTAGGACCCATTCTTATTTCCCTGTAGTTACAAACCTGCACTTCAACTTTCCTTATTATTACTTGTTAGTGTTTATTGTGTGCTCCATGATGCATGCGATTTATGTTCCCCTCCGATCTGGGGAACCTGCTGGATTGTTTACTAAAAGAGCTCAGGGATCGTTGCCAGAGACAGAGCAATACCCAGTGATTTTCCTTCCACAATTCAGAAACAAGGTTCTATTAAAGACATTCATGAATTTCTCACAAATGGGATTTCTCATTTCAGCAGCAACCAGATCTTTAGCAGGTCCAGCTGTGAGTCAGGAAATAAACCTACGCAATGAGAACGACTTGGCCAATAATAAACGTCTATGCAAATAGGATGCTGCGTTTTAAAAAAATGCGTCAGGAGGCCTGCTACTATTATTTCATAACAAAACTGGTTAATTGGCAACTGCATCAAGAGATGTTGCCAGAACTTTAGGTCAAAATGTGGTCAGCAGAAAGTATTATAATAATAACTCTCTGCATACCACACCAATAAATATGTTTTTGTGCCTTTGGGTTGCCAACTTCATGGTGACCTTCAACCTCAAGTTGTAAGACTGACTTAACAATTGGAGAACTAGATTTTGGGTAACTTGGCTGAATATGCCTCTGGCTTAAAAAGAAAAAAAAAGCACAATGCCATTCACACTACATGTAGCCTAGAAAAATACAGAAGTGAGTACATAAAGATATTAAGTTTATTTCTCTATGAGGATTCCCTCTGTATACCAATAATGAAAAAACTGGGTCACCTCACAATGGTAATTTTCTCAGAATTATGGTACACTCGAGTCAATTTGATCTCCTTTTAGCTGCACATTTAGCTAAGGAGGGCAGTGCTAAAAGAGGCAACCCATCATCCTTATCACTGCGTGTAAGGGACAAGGTTCCTACAGAAGGGCCTCCAAGGTCCCGTCAGAGATTGTTAAAGGGCTTAGGCTGATGAAATATTTTCTGTCAGAGCTTATTCCACACCTGACATTTCTCATTTTTGATCTGTTAATGGTTATTGCCCACTATGCTGGTTTCAAAGGTCAGATTCATAAAAAGGTTATATCTCTACCAATGGAGCCCTTCCTTAAGAACTTTGTTCAAATAGGTGTTGTAAGCCACACTGACAAGCCACTGATTCTTGCCAGGAGCACACAGATGTGATGGCCTATTCCCAAAGGATCATTTGTTTCCCTGTGTGCATCTTTCTAGAAATATTAACAGTTATTATCAAAAAAAAATTCTTTAACTCTGAATGACTTTTATATATTTTTCCATATGTTTATTAAATATAATAAATTCTGAAATGGTATTAGCAAGAAATTATAACATCATTGATAGATATTTGCTGTAGGTATTATATTACTCTGAAAACTATGCATTTGCTAATAATAAAAACCAACAAGTTTCGCTCAAGACGTAACTTTTTAAGTCCAGAAAACAAGAATAGGTAGAAAAATCAAACTGCAGAAATGACGTAGATGTAACTGGAGTCAAGGAATTGAATCCTACCAAGACTTCTCAGGTCCCAGTCTCTAAGCCCTAATCTTTATTCTTCATTCTTTCTGATCTTCATTCTTTCTCAACTCAGGCGATCTTCCTCAATATAGTCTTTGTTTTCCTCCTGGGAAAAGACAAAACTCTCTCCTTTCTAATCTTAAAAAACTGGAAAGACTCTGACAGGTCCAACTTGAGTCTGTTACTCCTTGACCAATGAACCAGGGAATCAGGATAATCTATGAATGTAGATTATCTTGAACCAAATGAACTTGGGTGAAAGGTGACAGCAGTTTCCAAAAGGAAGTGAGGGGCAGGGAAAGGAAGAACCTGTTTCCAAAAGAAGAGAAGAAACTATTCTCCAAGTAGTATGTTAAAAATTTCACTGGCAACATTACCTGAAAGTCAAAACACTATTCCTCAAACCCAAATATATTTCGTACCTTCTCCTAAAATCTATATCTTTCATAAAAGAACAGGTAAATATGGGAAGTACTATCAAACCAAAATATGTATAGTATGTGTTGATTTTTATACATATATGTGTACAGCCAGAACTGAAAATGCCCTTGACTTTGTGAAGTTTATATTCTAAAGAAGATATTCACATGATAAAGCAATAAGTTAAAATAATAGGATATCAACAGTATGGAGAAAAATACAAAAGGGAAGGGGTGGGCAGGAAGGAATGAGACAGTTAGTTGCTGTAGCATGGTTGGACAAGAGTTATGAAGGTGCCTTTGATTTGAGACCTGAAGGGAATGAATAAGTCACGCATGTGTCTCTGAGAAGAGTCAAATATTCTTCAACATAAAATTTACTGTAACAAATAAGACTGATATGAGGAATAATGAAAAAAATTATTGACCTAAGACCTACCTTTAAGTTATAAAATATAGAATCTTAGGTAAGTATTTTATTTGGGGTCTTAATTTTCCCATCAGCAAAATAAACACATTATTCTGCTTTCCCCAAAGCCTTAGGATTCTTGATTTGATGCAATTGTTTTCTTGGTACTTACTTCAGAGACTGCTGCTAAGCAGTTTCCATGTAAGCCCAAATGGCCTTGTCTCTTGCTTGGACTACCTAAATAGCTTCCCAGCTTGTGCCGCAGTTTCCTTCCATTCCCCTGGGCATGCTACTATCAAGGCATAAGTCAGGTTATGTCCTGGCTTCCATTATTTTATTTTATTTTATTATTACTTTTTTTTTGACACAGAGTCTAACTCTGTCACCCTGGCTAGAGTGCCCTGATGTCATAGCTCAAAACAATCTCCAAGTCTTAGGTTCAAGAGATCCTCCTCCCTCAGCCTCCCAAGCAGTAGGGACTACAGGCACTCACCACACCACCAGGTAGTTTTTCTATTTTTTAGTAGAGATGGGGTCTTAGCATTGCTCAGGCTGATCCCAAACTCCAGAGCTCAAGCAATCCACTCACCTCAGCCTCCCAGAGCGCTGGGATTACAGGTGTGAGCCACCATGCCTGGCTACTTTCATTTTACTCCAGTGAGTGAAAACCCAATTTCCTCAAGGCCTCCATGAGCTGAGACATAAAGCTTCTCTGTTAGGGACTAAGTTGTGTTCTCCCAAAATTCACATATTGAACACCTCTTCCCCCACTACCTCAGAATGTCACCATATTTGGAGGTAGGGCCTTTATTTTATTTTATTTTTTTTTATTAAATCATAAACACAAAGATCATGTATACATTAATGCATTTATGGGGTACAATGTGCTGATTTCATATAGAATTAGGCCTGCTTACATCACACTGGTTAATATATACCTTATCCCGTTTACTTAATTATTGCGTTGTTACTCTATACTAATAGATCCAACACGCACCTTTGCATTATGCACCATAGGTGTGTCCCCACCATTCACCCTCCCTTGATTTGACCTCCCTCCCACCCCTCCCTCCTCCCTCCTTCATCTTGGGCCATAGTTGTGATCTATTCTTCATATGAAAGTGTGAGTGATTGTACATTGGTTTCATAATAGTACTGCGTACTTTGGATATTTTTCCTTCCATTCTTGAGATACTTTACTAAATAGGATATGTTCCAGCTACATCCACGTCCTTTAAAGAATTAACTCAGTTAAAACAGGGTTGTGAGAGTGGGCCCTCATCCAGCGTGACTGGTGTTCTTATCAGAAGAGGAGATGAGGACACACCTAATACAGACCAAGGGACCAGCAGGTGGCCATCTGCAAGCCAAGGAGAGAATCGTAGGAAGAAACCAAACCTACCAATATATTGATCACAAAGTTCTAGCCTCTAGAACAGGGAAAAAATAACTTCCTGTTGTTCCTCCCTGGTCGGCAGTCTTCGCTGTGGCAGCCTTCATGCACTCTCTAATATTATTTTCTACTTTCCTGCTAGCCTTGCACACCCCAGACACAGTCCCATCTTCAGGCCTTTACACTGCTTATTTCCTCTGCCTTAAATATTAATATTTCATCCTCACTCTCTTACATTCTTCAAGTTTTACTAGTGGCTTTTTTTCAATGTAGCCCTCCTCGACCACCTCCATTAAATAAAAACGCATCCCCCACCGCACCACCACACTTTCAATTCCATTTACCCTGTTCCATTGTTTCCTGTAGCACTTTATCACTTCTAACATGTAGCTGAGTCATTTTTATTTGATCACTTCTGGCCTCTCTCCACTAGCAGGCAAACTCTGTGAGGTAGGGATGGTCACTGGCTCACTGACAGACCTTTGTAGCCCAGACCTGTGACAAGCACGTAGCAGATGTTCAAGCAACATTTGTTAAATGGATAAAATGGAAATAATAAACTGGATGGCACTTTAATGATTACTTAGTCCAATTACTTTTTATTAAAATCAAATTTACATTTAATTCACTTTAGCTAATTAAATATGCAACAATTATTTCTAGAGAGTTAACATGGATCTACTTGTAATAAATATTACCTTTTGTCCATTGAAAATTGGTAACTAAAATATGCTATTTTCTTATTTGTCAGCAATCCATAGACCCAGTTTACTATGACTTTGAATTCCATTTTAATCAGCCAGGGTATATGAAGGATGATAACAAACATCTCCTAATTTCCATTAACTTAAGACTATCAAGGATTGTGACGCTGGCTTTCAACTTCTCACTTCATAGTGCACAGTGAATGAGGTTGAGGGCAAAGAAACTGTGGCTTCCAGGACCCTGGTCTCGTCCATCTAGTGGGTTTGCCCTTCACCAAGTCCTAAGGGCAAGGAAAGAAGAGTGTAGAGAACTTGAAGGAAGATTCAAGCCAAGAACTGGAAATGGCATTTAGTTCCATCCCATTGGCCACAGTAGTTATTTGGTCTTACCTGCATGAAAGGCAATTGTACAAAGTGCCAAGGTGGCACAGATATTGGCAAGCACTTGTCTTATGTTAATACTTAACTATTTTTTGCCACTGGAAAGACCAAGATGAGGCCACTACAATGGTGCTGCACCAAATTACAAAGATATCCTTTGGTTTACGTCATGGCTTGAGTTGCTGGAGACCAAAAACAAAAAACCTGGGAGGTTTTACTAATCTCTTACTTTTGCTGTTTTGATTCAGCCTTATTTGTATGTAAACGGATCACCAGAATGTTAAATATATTCATCTCTATGTACACTTAAAATAGAATCCAGTGGCTAGGCGTGGTAGTTCATGTCTGTAATCCTCGCACTTTGGGAGGCTGAGGATAGTGGGGAAGGAGGGCCTGAGCTCAAGAGATCAAGACCAGCCTGAGCAAGAGTGAGACCCATCTTTAGTCTGGCATTGTGGCGGACACCTATAATCCCACTACTTTAGAGGCTGAGGGAAGAGGATTACTTGAGCCCACGAGTTTGAGGTTGCTGTGAGCTGTGATGTCATAGTACTCTACCAGGGCAGCAAAGTGAGAATCTGTCTCAAAAAATTAATTAATTAGTTAATTAATTAATAAAACTCCAAATGGAAACTATTGATATGTGTTCACTCCTAGTTTTACCTGAACTTTTTTTTTTTTTTTTTATTGTTGGGGATTCATTGAGGGTACAATAAGCCAGGTTACACTGATTTTTTTACCTGAACTTTTACCCATGAGTGCAAATAGTTAAATCTTTGTTGTACATTAGAGGGCTTTTGAGACCACAGAGGACAATTTGAAGCGTGGATCTTAATAGCTAACCCCAAATTAGTTACTAGACTGAGAAAAGTAAATCATGAACTGACACCTTCTTCATGTTAAGTACTTTCCTACTAATAATAAATTATACACAATTACAGAATTAACTGTTTGTTTACTTAATGATAGTCATTTCTAGGCTTAGAACATGCACACCGGTGTACGGAGCGGTTACAGACTTTTTTTAAATTAAGACTTAGTTTTCTGGGCTTTAGTATTTTATAGTCTACGTGAATTGAAAAATATGTGGTATTTTTAGCTTTTGATGGAAAAAACATGAGTTTGGGAGCAAGACGGAGTGTTGAACACTGGTGCTAACCCTTACTAATTGCATGAGTTTGGTAAATCACTTAACTCTCCAAAACTTAGTTTCCTCATCTGTAAAACAGAGAACAATAATTCTTACCTCATATGGATGTTACATGTTGTTAGAATTAAAAATGAGAGCAACAGTTTCATTCTTGCCCCATATTAGCCCCTCCATATACTATAGCACTTATTATTTCTCTTTATGGTAATACATTTAACAAAATAAGTTGCAGATAGTAGCTGAAATGAAATTTAAGAGATAGGGGAAATAAAATGTGAGCTGAAATAATGGGTAAGGAAGTTTGAGTTGAACTTTATTTTTTTATTATTTTTTTTTTATTGTTGGGGATTCATTGAGGGTACAATAAGCCAGTTACACTGATTGCAATTGTTAGGTAAAGTCTCTCTTGCAATCATGTCTTGTTGAGTTGAACTTTAAATTATTGGTAGTCTTTGGATGGAAAAGGCAGGGACACAGATTTCATTTCGGAAGTGAGTATGTGCTATGCGGAGTATAAACGGAGCAACCTGGCTAATGACACAGACATTGACACATTCAGGGCATACGTGCATTTAGCTTGCTTACTGTCTTGCTCTTATGTATTCTTTAAGACGACTATCCAAATTGTCGATGTTCAAATCCACAAAAAGTACGGTTTAAAAACAATGTTCGTAAGTATTGACTAAGAAAAATATTTTATAAAACTATTACTTAAACATTTCTGTAATAATAAAAGTCAAAAAGAATGTGATAAGCCATTATAGACTGCTATAATAAGAACAATTCAATAATAATTAATTTTTAAGTACTGTCCAGGTTAACATTTATAATTTGTAGAATATTTAAAATTAAATAGTGAAGCAAAATGTACCAAATTTCTGTTTAAGTGGAGGACGCACCTATAACTCTGAGTCTAAATATACAAAAGCAAATCATGTAATCAAAATGTATGTAACCTCGTAATCTAAAAATGTAAAAAATTTCTGTTTAAAACATTAATATAGGAAAAACCATGAAGTTCCATCATATTTTAGCTATGGTGGCTAAAGATTACTCACTGTAGTAGTGTGAATTCTTTCATCTGTGATTCTTCATTAATCCTAAACCAGAAAGACGATAAATAAGGAAATGGACAGATCGACTATGGTATGACTTCCCCTTTCATGACATTAAAGAGATAACCTGGCGTTGTGGCGGGCGCCTGTAGTCCCAGCTACTCGGGAGGCTGAGGCAAGAGAATCGCTTGAGCCCAGGAGTTGGAGGTTGCTGTGAGCTGTGTGAGGCCACGGCACTCTACTGAGGGCCATAAAGTGAGACTCTGTCTCTACAAAAAAAAAAAAAAAAAGAGATAACCTGTGTTTCAGAGATGAGAAGCATGTGAAAATACTTTTTTTCTCTGACATTGTATTTCAGAAATTATTCTGATTAAAAGAAACAAGCAAAAAGAATAAGCAAGCCTATAAACTTGTTCTTATACCTTGTTCAAGGGTAGCTGCATAGCCATGAACAGATAAACTAGACAGTTGTTCTGTTAAAAAAAAAAAGAAAAAAAAAACAATAACAACATATTTTTAAACATGTATAGCAGTGATTATGAAACAGTATTTAAAAACGATCCTTCAAGGACTCAGCTCATTTATATTCTTGACAGAGGAGTAGAGTTCAATCTATACGACATGGATGTTTCAGTCTTTCCTTTACTTTCTTCTGCGGGCTACCTCAAGGCCAACCAGAGGCTTAGACTGAGACATTTCACATGTCACATACATAATGTGAAGTAATTTAAAGTCTTATTTTCTAAGACTATTGTACAGTAACTTTTGAACCCAAGGATATTAAAAGTTGGGTGAGTAACAAAATAAACAAACAAGCCTGAAGCTCAGTTTTTGTTTTTTCACTTCACTAACAGGATATTTTACTTGCAATAATATTTGTGTGAACACTGAGTCATTCCCATATTCCATGAGTAGTTTTATATCTATTAGTAGAAATAATGTCTAAATAAAACAAAGGTACACCAAAATCAGTCAGGCAGAGCAGTGCACCAAAGCAATTATGATACTGTAGCTACAGACTTGAATAAAATGGTAAGTTAAATTTGATTATTTCTCCCCATCCTCCTTCTCCTCCTCCCCTTCTCCCCTCATTGCTCTTCTTCATCTTCCACTTCTGATTATTTTTAATATCATTATTATTGGTTATTATGCCTTGTGTTCTCAGATTCATTATGTCTTAATAAATATATATTGTGAGGTATTGGTTAGTAGAGAAATAGATATTCAATTAATTGCACTATCATTTGTTCATCTGGCTAGAATATGATGCCATTTACACATAACATGAAAATGAAAAGTGGACATTAAACGATAAAATTTCTTGTTTGGTGAAGGAAAGAAAAAAGTAGGTATGAAAGGGAATAAGGAATGGAAGAAGGAAAGGAGGAACAGGCAAAAGGAGGAGAAAGGGAGGGCCAAGAGCTAATTCACCTGATGTGGTTTGGATGGGAAGTTGATCAGAACATTGTTGGAAAAAAATCTACCTTAAGAAGCAGAGGCACTAAAGTGATAACTCTTGAATTTTAAGATTCCAGAAAAATAATAGTTGGATAATTTTTAATTTCTTTGTGAAGGAAATCTTTGAATTTTACTAAATGATGCTCTTAAATTCTGGCCTAAAAGAAGATCTGACCTAAACGTTTGATCTAATTCTTGGCTAGAGGAAGGGTGACAGGTGGATAGAATGGGGCAGGAAGTTACAACAATTTCTAACCCAGATGATGAGAGCTGAGTCTTTATACTGAAGTCTGTTTGTTTTTTAAATCCAATACTATATTATTCCCCTTTTCCTATGAAGATGGTTAAATTTACTGTATCCAAAAAAAACTCCTTTTGATTCTCTTTCATATCGGCTTCCTCAACAGACATCCAACATTCTATCAACAAACAACTCAAACGTCACCATCCCATCCTCACTTTCATTGCTGCCTGAATTCTTGGCATAATTCATAAATTGGACTCCTTATCTTTTACCCTACATCATCTTCCAACCAACTTCCATATTGCTTTCTCGATCTTCAAACCATTAATGTTACTCAGTTAATATATTTTTTTTTAATGACAATCCCCTCCAATAACATTCACAGGTATAGATGCAACATTCAGGATCACAAACCTGTCTCTCTAATGCAACAGATATTGTTACATGTTCTCTGTGAGCAATAAACTTTGTTAGATTATGTGACTGTAAAGATGAAAAGACAGTCATTCCCTTCTTAAATTATGCAACCAAATGAGACAGAAATGGAAATAATCAAAATTAATTGAGATTATTTCTTAAACCTTAATAGCATGAAGAAAAACAGCATCTAATACCTCTTTAAGCAATCTAAGCCCAAATAAATACTACCTGTCTTTCAAAGTGATAATTCTATATTCTTCAATAAACATGTATTTACTGAGTTCTTATTATGTGCCAAGTACTAAGGCAAGGAATAGAAAATATATCCAATAAATGTTTGCTGAATGAATAAAAGAACGATGAATTATAAGTTAAACACTTTCATGGTTCATTAATGAATCCACTGGAAGTTTCTAGAAGGCTGTGTTGCCACCAAGACACATCAGCAGATTCTCCTTCAAGACTGAAGGCCACCCTCCTCCAGCCTCATGCACTGCTGCTTCTGGGCTGACAGCTCGCAGCTGTGAGGCTTTTTGGAATTACCTTGCCTAGAGAAAGGTGATACCCTGTCTCTAAGGCAGCCTATACTCAGTAACTTAGCAATGTGAGGAGATAAAAGGCTAAGTCCCCTTTCCCCAGTTGAATGGCCACCTTAGCTTCAAAGTTCACTGTGGAGTCAGCTGAGGCCTTTGTTGAGACTTACTGCAGTCCAGATCTCTCTCTGCCCAATTTTTCTCTCTTCCCTGTCCTTCCATGGGTGGTGATAACAAGAACATAGCCTAACAAACTTCCGCTTACCTATTTTTACCTTAGAATCTGCTTCCTAGGGAAACCTATCTCTGACATAAGCCTATCTTTTCTTCCCCCTCAATTATCAACTATGCACTTCAAATACAGCAATTTTCAAAACTCTGAATTGGCCCCAAATAATATGATTTCCAATGGGCTAAAAGAAAGAATTATAAAAATCTGATTAATGCTTATTGAAGGTTGTCTTTATATATCTTCTTGTTCAAATTTACCAGTGTTGATGAGGACGACGTAGGAATAGCCATTGTGGTATACCAAAAGTCGTTGATGAGATTTTAACAAAGAATGTTATAAAGTCGTAATTGTTTATGTCTTTCTCAGTAGTTAGATTATTCTTTAACAACTGGGTATTATTAAGAAAATATAAATCTCTGCAAATACAACAACTTAAATATAAAATTCTAATGGAATTTAAAGATGTTCACAAATCATTTTTACTTATTTGAAATTATAATTCACAATGATCGTAATATTCAGAAAGCAAAGATAAGTTGACGTGCAGAACCAATGAAATTGACTGCAGTAATATTCACTTATTGTGAAGTGTCTCGCCTATTTAAAAATTATATGCACCATTAAAAATCGTAGCGAGTAATGAAACATTGATAACTAAAAAACACACATACACGCAAACTCTAAATAAAGTATGGCATGTTTATACCATTTCCCCCCCAAACATTATATCTTTTTATCTGACTCTTTACATATAAAAATATGAATTTACATTAATGTAATTTAGATTTACAGTTTTTATATATAATTTAGATGTAATTAAAATTTTTTTTATTTGCAGTTTAAATCTTCACCAATAAGAATATTCATAAATTTAATCATTGTTGCAACATTCTTACATACAAAAATCTATGTTGTGTTTGTTATACTGGAGCCAAAAAGCAAATCTCTATTTTTCAAAATCATTTTTTTTCCTTTGGTCAAAGTATTACCAAAATTTTAAAATATCATTAAAATTTGCCTCCTCTGGAATACTAAAAAATTTCATTTTCAAGTTGCTTTAAAATACTCTAAAATGTAATTTTTATCATATTTTAGGAAAGAAAAACTCAGCTTTGAGGGCAGTTACATGTTAGTACTCTGCCTTCCCTAAGTGGATTATGGACTCGGAAACTATACCTGAACACATCTTAAAAGGGTGCCCAAGCTTAACTATCTTGCCCTGTAAATACGGAAGGCTTTTTGACAATGATTGGATCTCCCTAATTCCCATATGGATTTGAATACTGCAGAAAGGAAATGGATCGTAAATTTTGGCAAGTGAACTTCCATATGTATGCTTTGGATTTGGAATTTGAACTGCTGTTACAAACCATCTTTGCTAATTAGAAACCTCTTCATTTTTTTTTTTTTTTTTACCTTTGCAAGTAAAGTTGCAAGGAGCCCAGTGTTCATCTTGCTTATTTCAAATTCCCATTTGGCAGGCATTGTAAAAACTAACTCCCAAAGAGCTGTCATCTGCCTAGAGTCTCCACCTTGGCACAGCTACTAGCTTTGACCTCAGGGAATATTCCTCTGTGAATCTTCCTATGGTTTACCTCTGAGAGTTCTCTCTAAATGGAAAGGGAGCAAGAGATTTGGGGAAAAACAACAGCTCAACAAGCCAAGTTTATTTTAAGGGGTACGCAGAAAACACTTCTCTTGCTGTACCAAACTGCTACAGCGTGATCTCAGATAATTACTCTTTACAAAGTTATTCAGGAAGAGCAAGGCCAATTAGCTTGACAATTAAAAAGTCCGCTTACAGCAACAACACACATTCATCAGAATTAATGCCCACAAATGTTTCTATAGACCGCATCAATCAAAGTGCAGAAAATATAGATCCTGGTGATCGTACCCATGATTATCCTTACATGATATCACACCATACACCCGTACAGAATCTGATCATTTCCTGTTTATATTATGGCTGCCCTGGGAATTCTGTCTAACCTTCCTCTTCATAAACAGGCCAGGGTGACTAACCTAGAAATAAAGGACATCGACATTTTGGGATTTACATAGCATAAAATATTGATTACTTGTTCCCAGATGCCAGGCAGATCTCAATATTGAACTGTGTTAATATGCTTTTTCCATGCATTTTTGCTATAGTATTTTCAGTTATTGATGAATTTATAGTATTTTCTATTTTCATCGAGGGTGGTAGAGAGCTGGAATCTGGCAAGTTAGCCTCCTGCTTCAAGTCTAAGCTCTCTTCACTGCTAACTCACCTTAAGAAACTGAGTTAATCATTCCCTGACCACTTGCCTCTTGGCCCTGAGATGTGTCATATTCCCTACTCTGCTCCTATTCTGCTTTTCTATTTAGGGAACTGTATTTTTCTGGCTCTATTTTTTTGGCTTCTTGGTTAAATGTAACCAGTGGAAGAAACCGTAGCAAACTAGAGGACAGCGTGAGACGGGAAAGGATGGGTTTTCCCTGTCTTCTTTTCTGCTTCACGTAGAGTCTCTGGCAGATTCCTCTGTGGGCAGCCACTGCCACACTGGGCCCTCACTGACCCTCTGTGGTTTATCTTCTGCAAGAAGGCCCCTGAGTCAGACTTTGCACCTATGGAGTTCTCTTTCCTATATTAAATTCCCTCCTTTTGGAAAATGTCCAGAGATTTCTGTTTCTCTGCTTGGACACTGAAGAGTTACACCCACACACACTGCTTCACTTCCTCCTCTGTGAAATGGAGTTGCTTACAATACTGAACATACCAGGAATGTTGAGGACTCATATATGGAGCTATCCTCAAGCTTCAAGGTGCATCAGAATCATCTTGAGAGCTACTTAAAGTGCAAAGTTTAAGACTTCACTCTCAGAGTTTCTGATTCATTAGATCTGAAGTGGGGGGTCAAGAATTTAAATTTTTAATCAATTCGCAGGTAACATGGATGCTGCTGGCCCTCAGACTATACTTTAAGAACCATTCATTTTAAATATTCTGTAAAGTTCTAAGAATTAATGTTCACTGTCATTTTGTGATTTTTTTCTTCTTCCTAATTATAGTTGTAGCCAGGATTTGAAGAAATTCTCAAATTCAGAATAGACAAATGAACCTGAATATAATGAGGGGTTTGTGTCATTTCATGTAAGATTGGATCACTTGTCCCGTCAAACATTTTCTTCTGAATGTGCTGATCATACGTATCTTTACATGTAGCTGGCTAGCTAGATACAGGGGTGTGTGTGTGGGTACACATACATTTTCCTTCTATTTAACGAACATGATTGGTAAAATTCTTATACTTCTGCAGGAATTGAGACAGGTGTTCGGGTTACATCCAAGCAATAACTTTCTTTTCTTATGAAGGTGTGTGTAACTGAATGCAAAGAAGAAGAAAGAGAACTGGGAAGAAGACGACGAGGACAAAGGGGGAAGAAAAAGAGAAAGGAGGCAGGGAGGAGGAGAACACTGCTATTTTATTTGTGACCTATTTAATATACAAAATAGCCTATCATTTCTAAACTTGTTAATATATGAGTATCACTGCTACACAAGTCACCATGTAGAGATACGCTGAAGTACATTATCCAAGCTCTAGCAATTGAACCTGCCATAGACCATTCAAGTTTTAAACACAAAATAGCTGTCTTTAACCTTTATTCTCATAAAGATGAAAAATGCTTTGACAAAGCTTGGATCTTCTTCATACTCAAATAGCTAATCAAATAAAAAGCACTGAAATGGGGAAACTTAAAAAGATGTTATTTCTATATATGTTTATATGTATACCTACATGTCTGTCTGTATCTTTAGAATACAGAGAGGAATTAAAGGTTCATGAGAAGCCATCTCATTATAGATTCCTTCCAGATTTGGAGGATTTTCTCCAATCCCAATTTCTACAATTGACTCACTTGTTACTAACGTGATAGAAAGTCTTTTAACCTAAACTTTACCTCGAATAAATTTTTACCTAAAATCTTACCTAAAGCCAATTTTTCTAAAATCAAAGTTTTATCCAAATGGCCTATATGTTTTTTAACAGAAATGATTCTTCTCTAATTTATGCTGTCATATGTCACTGATTTATATAATAAAGTACAAAAAGCATAAACAGCTTTGGAAGCAAATGTAACTAACCCTTAGGACCCACACCTCTCAAATGGAAGCAGCCTGGTGGTGCGGATCTGCTAGAATGTCCTCTAGCCACTGGTGCTTGGCAGCTATACTGGTTTCTATTGCTGTGTAACAAATTACCACATATTTAGCAGATTAGATCAGCACACATGTATTATCTCACAGGACTCAAAGTCAGGAGTCTAGCACAGGTTAATTGGTTCTGCTCAGGGTCCTACCCAGTGGAAATCAAGCGTTTGGACAGCTATATTCTCATATGGAGTCTTTACGAGGGAAAGATCAGATTCCAAGCTCATCGGGTGTTGGCAAAATTTTACTTGGGGCTATGAGACTGACTGAGTTCACTGTTTTCCCATTAGCTGCTGTCCAGGCACTGATCTCAACTCCAAGAAGCCACACTGGACCCCTTGACTTCTGGCAGCCTCTGTAGGCCCTTCATGACATCACTCCTTTCTTCTTCAAAGCCTGCAGAAATCTCTCCTGTCAGGAAGGCCCAGATCCTTTTAAGGTCTCACCCATTTAGGTCAGGCCTACCCAGGATAATCTTCGTTTAGATTAACTGAAAGTCAAATCGTGTGGGGCCTCAATTACATCTGCAAAATTGCTTCACTGTTATCGTACACCATAACGTAGTCACCAGAGTGAAGTTCATCACAGAAGGAGCCCCACCTGTATAACAGAGGGAGTTGTTACACAGGACATGTGTAGCTGGGAGGTATTCTCAGAATTCTGCCTACTACAATCTCTGAGAACATGACTTAGTTTGATTTACAGAACTATTAGAGACTGTTAATTAATCCAGCAGGCAGGATAATGAAGGTGGCTGAGTCAGCTTGTATGCTAGTTCTATTTAGATGGTATTGTTGACTTCCTATGGGGCACTAAGAGCCATATACCTGACTATTCAGAATAGTTATCAGGGACTCCACAAAAACTCCCACAGAGATCATGTGTTTATATTGAAACGTTATTTAAAAGATGGTGAAAAAGATGAAGTCACCATTTAAAACATGAAGTAAAATGCCAATTAGGCCAATGTACGTTGCCTCATGAACATAGACATTGAAAAGGAGTGACTTATCTCCAATTATTCATTAATTTATTATTTAATTATTGATATATCTATTTATTAGTACTTTTTCTTTGCATAGGCAAATTATAGAATGCTCTGAGCCAATGCTAGAAACCTTTTAATGCCCTCCATACTGAGATCTCAAGAGTTATATAACACATCAATATCCCCAGATAGACAATTGAATCAGAAGATTCTTCTTCAAAGGACAGAGTCTCTAATTCAAGTAATAAGTCTGAAAAATCAATAGACTCTCTCTTCTCCTCTCTGTCTTTTTCTCTCCCTTCATCTCTCTCCTCCCTTTGTCTTTCTGGCATCATGATTCTCATGAGGTAAGGTAACCTTCATACAGGTCTCCCTTGCCACCCCCAATCTATGACTTCTTTTGATGACTATAATTTTTTGTCCTCCATAGACTTATACCTATAATTTATGGAGTGATCCTTCCAGATCTCTGGAGAGAAATGAATCAATGGAGCTACAAATCTCACACATAGTGAAAACCTATGAAGTATGTGAGACAGAGAGACCTGGCTTCAAATGTCAGCATCACTAATTTAATTGACCTCCCCAATTTAGTAAACATTTCTGAACTTCAAAGCAAAGAGAATTAGACCCAACAATAATATATAAGAAGTGCATATCAAATATTAAAGAATCAAAGAAAATGTATCACTATTTTTTTCAATCAACTAATTTTACTGGAGCTTATTTCTTTGTAAGAGTCATTGTTTTTTCCTATATTTTAAAACAGTCATTGCTTTTTCCTATATTTTAAAATATTTATCAGAGTGTGTTTCATGGACCATTGGGCCCATATGATGCTTCTGGGGTAAAAAAGAAAAACAATAGTAAATGTAGGCTGGGTGCCTGTAGCTAAGCAGTTAGGGGGCCAGCCATATGCTCTAGGACTGGTTCGAACCCAGCCTGGACCAGCTAAACAAACAAACAACAACAACAACAACAAAAAAAAAAAAATAGTAAGCGTATGTGGAAATTCTATATACTCAACAATATTAGAAGAATCATGATAAACATCATCATAAAGTACACAAAACACTTCCACCAGTAAGGAAAAAATGTTGTATGTAACGTGATTGAAACTACGAGCAATCTAGCTTAGAACTTAATTTCCAGAAAACAATAATTAAGAAGGCAATGTATCGTAAGTCAAGTATTAACTAGCACAGTATTACATCTTTTCTGGGTCCGAACAGGATGTAGAATCATACTCTTTTTACATTACAGTGTACGTTATCAAAGGTTAGCCAAGTCACTGGTATAAATTAGGTATATATTGTAATTTTTTAGCACAATTTTTCTGGAGCGTTTTTAAAAATTTCTATGTCCAGATAGCCACCAAAACTAAGCCTGCTAAGATGATAAGATTGTAAGAACAAAGGAAAAGTTATCATTAATTGAGTTTTGTTAATGGTGCAGTGAAAATTCTCCATTCCTACTCATGTCTCCTTTTCTTGCCTCTGAATAGATGTTGTTTTGAACACACAGTAAACGCAACTTTTTTTTAGATCTAACACTAGCTTTAGATGCTGCCTTACTAGGTTCACTCAGAGTAGATGCACGAGAAGTGAATTAGCTCCTCTTGGCTTCCTAAAATAAGTATTGCACTGGTGAAGGGAACGGGCCGTTCTTCAAATAGAAGGCGCCCTTGTACTTTCCTCATTGTCTCGAGTATATGTTAACTTCTGTGGAAATCCTATTCCATCTGAAGAAGGAAAGTTAAAGAGACGTTAGGGAAAAAGAAGCTGCAGGTTAAGATGCTGATGAGACTTGGCGAAGGAAGAGTCCAGGTAATTATTATAACTGCAACTGAAGAGCACAGAGCACGCTAGTAACAGAGAAACTAATGTGAACATGAAATGAAATTAACATTAAATAAAACACAACACCTTTTTGTTCCAAAGCAGGAACTTTAGATGGAAAAATTAAAGATTTACAGGCGATATCTTCTCTTTTTCTTTCCATATACTCTTGTTTTTCCCTCCTTCTTCCTGAACAAGACACTTTGCCACTGAACAGCGGGCTTAACAAATTTTTTACAAAGTTTTTTTTACTATGAAAACACAATAGTCCAACAACACAAGACTAGATGAGCTGTCAGCAGACGCTGGTGAGCCCCTCTTCTCCCTTGTTTTAGGGATGGAGACCAGTAGAGGTCCAGAGTCAGCTGCTGCCCTGCAGTCAAGTTCAAACACCCCCCACCCCCGGTGTGGACTCCGACACCTTAGTATATTAAAAAGTCACTTCCTTGCACTAACATATCTCCGTAATTGGTCCTGTGTCTTACAAGGCATAAATTATCAGTGGTTATCATGAATTCCTAGCCTGGAAAGAAAAAATTAACAAGTCTTTCATTTTGTTTCATCAAATTGCATCTTGATAGAGCCAGACAGTTTGGGTCAAGTCATTTTCATCATCTGATCGCCAGAACATTTATTTTTACTAAAAATAAATAAAATGATAGCTGGGTGTTTCATATATTTCCAGAGCTGAGGTCCCACATACTTTCTGGGACCGTGTGTGTGACACAGTGACAGGGACCTGGGCGGAGGCTGCTTTCCATCAGCAAAGCAATCTTGCAGGCTGGGTGCGTGTCACTTGAAAGCACGGCCCTTGTGAAACATTCTGACATGGTGGATTTGAATTCTGCTTGCACTGTGACTGCCAGAAAGTTGCAAATGTTAAATAATCTCTTAAACTTGCCCTAGAAACTCAAGTTGGCTTATTAAAGTTTTTTCCCCGTTTGAAAAACTTCTTTGTTTCGCTAACGGCAGGTCTCCTGTGTTTTGTAATGTTGCTATTGAACAAGTTTAATGATTTGCTGAGGACCTCATCTAGAGGCATTACCCAGCAGCTCGAGATTAGAAACGTATGGTGGTGGAGGCTCTCCCAGAATAAATGAAAATATTTTATTCAGCTACCGAGAAGGGTCTCCAGAGATCAAATTAGAAGCTAGCTGTGAAGGGAGGTGTTTAGGCATGCTCTGGAATTATTTATCAGCATTTTCTGCTTGTGTGAGAATAAGCAGACATTAAGTTTAAATTAAAAAAAGGGGGAAAGAAAACAAGTTTTTTCGGTAATTTGACTGCTAATGATATTTCTGAATTATTCTCAGCTTAATAGTTTAAGTAATTTGCAATGATAATAATTGTCCCTGCTAAAACTCCACCAGGGCCGATTTCTTTTTCCTTTTTGCCAAGATTTACCCCCTTTAAAACCTCTAATGGACGTGTAATTGCAAATTTATTGTGGGCTTTGTTAAGTTTAAAATTTGTTTTCTTCTTGACATTTCTTTTAATTTAATTTTATTTTATTACATTCATCAACTATTCCAGAAACTAACTTAAAAGTCCATTAAAAGGGAATAAATGTTGGTTATGTCTCACTTGTTTGTCTTTATTTATAATGAGGCTAAGCCTGTAGATAGAATCAAGGCAGCTTCATTATTAGTTTTAACATTAATGTGTTTTTCTCGTGTACTTATTCAAAATAAGTATGCTTTCAGGGTTTGGTAGAAAGGAGTAAACTGGGAACATGAGGTTGCAATTGTTCCTTAAATAATGAAATGAAACACGAGACCATCTTCCAAATTAATACACTGTGGTTTAAAGAACATCTAGAAACAAAGTAAAGAACATTGAGCTGGTGAAGTTGTGCTAAAAGCCATTAAACTTTGTTCTTTAACGCACACTACATGTTATCACCAATCATTGGTAATTAAAAATATTTTTGTGTGAAATACAGCAGATTAAGAAACTAAAGCCCTAAGTGTTATGGCTGCTTTTCATATGGGGGAAATGTAAATATAGAACTCAGCATTTGTCAGCCAGTAAATCATCTTTCTTTTGTCCTGAACTATGTCGCTATGTTAGTCGTGCACAGAGAAAGGACCGAGACTACTCAACCTTTCCTTGCTGTTCACTGTTTCAGAGGTGAACTACTTCATGGGAACAGTATTGCTGTGAGAAATTTACCTTGCATATCTGTAGACGCTTGGTTCCTATAACTATTTTTTCAACTTAATTTTTATTAAATCATAACTGCATACATATATTGGGTACAATGTGATGATTTGACATACAATGTAGAATGCTTAAATCAAACTAATTAAGTATTTTTCAAAGGATTCTTTATCTTTTCTCAAATAATTTCCATTAACTGATTCCATTGTGGCTTAGAATTAAACTGCACCTTAAATTTTAAAAGGGGATAAAAAGAAAAGGAAAAGAAAATTGAGCTAAGGTAAATGGAGGCTTCAGTAAAATTATAATACTTTCCTGAGCAGAGGGGATAAAAAAATCTCTTAGAAAAAATTTGAATATATATATATACACACACACACAAATTCCTTGTTTGTGTGATTTGAGAAGAGGGTTAACTTGATATATTATTTTTTTCTTAATCTCAAATGCCACAAATGTTAAGGACTCTCACACACTTTGTAGTGACAATCTCACTTCTCGGCTAATACTTTTTCAGTGCTTGGAAGTTAAGTAATTATAAAATGAGGCATTAAAAAAATGAAGGCAGTACAAGGTTGTGAATTAGAGAAAAAGGACTCAGTTACTGATATGAAAGAAGGGAACGATTCAAATAGACATAGTCTTAGAAAATTAACAAATACCTTAATATTCATTTCTTTAGAAATATTCTTGACATCATTCACATTTATATTTGCTTGCATTTTTTCCTAAATTGCTTCATTTTATAAAATGCCAGATGTTGGTTTTTCTTGCATTTTGTCTAGGAGCTACAGAAGTCCCTCAGAACCCCCCAATATACATATTTGTGACATATGATGTGTCTTTTATAACTGTATAATTGGCATGCTCTCTCTTCCACAAGTATAAAAACAGTTGCTTTTCAGAATTCTCATGGGTATTGACAACTACTGTCAAGTATTTCCTACTCCTTTTTTAGCTTGTATGTGACTTTCTCCTTCTCTCCTATTATCACGGATCCTGCAAATCCAATAAGGGTACAAAATTCCAAGAAGAGGACATTCTCATCATTCATGACATATGCAGTGAGACTTTCTTCTTCTTTTTTTTATTAAGTCATATACACATAGATCATGAATGTAGCACCATCCGCTGCCCAGCATCAATCTTGTGCTCACTGTATCAAAGGTCCTCAAACTTCGTTTTTTCTCAAACTTTTTAAACAGGGGGCCAGTTCACTGTCCCTCAGACCGTTGGAGGGCCGGACTATAGTTTAAAAAAACAAAACAAAACAATGAACAAATTCCTATGCACACTGCACATATCTTATTTTGAAGTAAAAAAAACAAAATGGGAACAAATACAATCACACCGCCTCATGTGGCCCGTGGGCCGTAGTTTGAGGACCCCTGAAATCCTTCAGCAAATACTCAAGATCTCCTCCAAAGTATTACTGGTAAAGGCTAAGCCTGAAAAACCATCACAGATTGCATCAGGGCCCCGAATAAAGGTTTCAGAGAGGAGTTCACTGATTTCAGTTGTTCTGTACATGTAGTTATATTAGACCTTGAAGAGGTGAGACACTCTTCCACATGATAATCTTCCTAATACATATGTCGCTGTGGCTAATGTGTAACCCACCAATTCTCTCTCCTTCCTTCTCTATATTCTCTGATCCACATCTTCAACCATCTCTTTTACTCCATTCATCATTTCTCAAGACTTTTCATCACACCTCCTGGTAAAAACTCTTCCTTGCTACAATCCCACTGTTCATTTCTTCCATATCTTTCACCATACTTTCCCTTATAACTGTCGCCTGGGCTACTGAGGACTACGAAGGAAAAACATAATCATATAATCCATCTGATTGGCGCCATTCTGAATTAAATTGTCTGCAGACTGTAACTGGCCTCCCTTTCATACTTTCTTACTTCAGCTTAAATCTTCCCCACTTTCCTCACATATTTAGCCCATGACTTCACCCTTTGACAGAAGAGCAGAATCCTACTCCATAGAAACCCAAAGAATGCAGTCTGTGTCTCATCACCAAACTGCAAGCCTTCCCTACTATTGCAAATGGGAATGTGTCTCCCATTATACTGAAAGCTAATCCCCCGTGTTTGCTCAGATACACACCCTTCCAGCCTGCTCAGGAAACAGACCCTTCTCTCTCATTCTATCAGTTCCTGTCCTTGGCATTTAAGTGTACTGAGGACTCTTTCATCTTTAAAACCATACAACCAAACCAACAAACGAAAATCTTTCTCCAGCTCCGGTTCCCCCGGCTAGAATCCAACTTCTTTACATCATTCGCTTTACACACCGCCTCATCCCACCTTCCATTCGCTCCTTCAGATGATGCAAGTACATAAAGCAGGTTTTTGTACTGGCTCCCTCTTCTCTTTCACATCTAATGTGTGGTATGTCTCTGGTTGTCACTACACATCAGGTCACCACTATCTCTAACTTGGAATTCTTTAAAACCCAGTGAATGGTCTGCCTGTCCCATCCTGGGCATCTCAGTGGTGTTGAGGCCTCAGCACACATGCTCTTTTCTCCCCACTCCTACACATACGCATGCACACCCTCCTGTCACCTAACTTGTATATGGGCCTTTTGTCTTCCCCTTGAAAGATTTTACTATCCCCACAAATCTCTTTCTACTTTTTTTTTTTTTTTTGAAGTTTTTGGCCGGGGCTGGGTTTGAACCCACCACCTCCAGCATATGGGGCCAGCGCCCTACCCCTTTGAGCCACAGGAACCGCCCAATCTCTTTCTACTTTCAATGTTCCCTCCCTTCTCCAGGCTTCCCCTTAGCATGGTATTTTTCACAATCTGTCCCCTTCAGAATACGGAACTTTGTAACAGACACAGACTGCGTCTACCTCCTTTGATATGGTATATGGAGCTTCTTGGGCAATCAATTTTAAAACGATTTAATATTATGAGTAAACTTGATTTCAATTCTTGCCTTTAATTCTTAAAATACATGAGTCTGTGCATCATCTATTGCCACTACCAAAATGACCGGTCTTGAATATGACTCACAATGGTCTGTGCCTCTTACAGAAGAAGACTTGGATCCTCTGGAATCCTCTCCGCTTTGTAAGGGATTGTGGATGGGGCACTGGCCAGGCAGTGTGATGCTGTGACCAAAAATAAGTGCCAGCAACCATACCTTTGTAGACAACAAATCTGTGTTTTCCTAAAGCAGTACATGTATAATCACTATGCCTTCCATTTGCAAATATCACTGTCTTTTATTAAAATATGTTTGATAAATAAAACATGGCCTTTTACAAATTGCATACATGTAATCAATCAGCTCATGATCTCTCAGTACAACCTAACAAGTAGAATGCGAAGCACGAATGGGCCTTCTCCCTCCCACAGGAAACATATATTGTCATATTATCACTTGCTCGCTGAATGCATTTTCTTAAAGCAGAAAGAATGCTAAGCCACAGACCCTGTTTATTCTTCACTGTAAAATTGTAATCCATTTCAAGTTATGAAAACATCTTTGTTTTCCCAAATTTTATGGTTGATCCAATTTTTATGACTAAATTTTAAGTCCTGGAGAAAGAAGGATGTATAATAAAAATAGGGGCAGACTCCTAACAGTAACCAAGTGAATAGATCTCCTGTACAGCTTCTTATCGATAATGAATTCTCCATTTACTAAGGGAGACAGAATGAAGCATTTCTTGGCAAATTACATCCCTTTCTGTGCTGCTGCCAAGTGAAATACTTGAACAAATGCAATCTACATCCTACGCTTGACGCGAGTCTAATGTCACTATATTTGGGAGGAAACATTGCTCAGAAGTTGGTAACATACATGTTTTTGTTTTTAACAGGTCTCAAGTGTTTCTCTTCTCTCATTTCTGGCAAATACGAGGCGTCAGGTTCTTATAGGAAGAGTTTGAGAGAGGACCATTTATGATTTCCACACAAAGTTATTGTCTGTGAGTGACCAGATCCCAGGTATCTGCTGAGTAAAAAAGCCCAAGCCCTAAGATATTTTATCATTATGATTTTAATTCATAAAAGACATCTTAGGAAATGTTTCATTTCTTAATGACAGAAAAGGAAACAAAAAATTCATCATAGTAATCTCACATTTCTGCAAGCAACGTAACAAGGCATTTTCTTAAAGAATCGCAGCTCAGTGGATGTGCCGGAAACAGCTTCAAAGCAAGGATGTCCACCTGTTTACGACAATACTCAAATCCGTGCCAGTCTGACTATTCCTGTACTCTGACTGTATGGCACAGGGCTTCACTTCAGGAAGCAGCATCTCTTCTCCATTCCAGTTATAGAAAAACAAATTTCTTCTCTTGGTTTTCAGAGCTCCTATGATTCTAACTCATGTAGCTCCTCCTGCAGCCCCCAGGGATTTCTTCAGTATCCCAAGATTACATCATGCACTTTCAGCCGAAGAGGCCATGATGGAAGGGAGATAAAAAAAATGAAAGTGGGGTCCCTACCTATAATTAGAAAAGCACACACTTAGGAAACGGAGAAATTTGAGCTTAATCCTGGCTTAGGGTAAACCCACTCTAAAGAAGAAAACACTATTAACTCTGAAGATAATAATTCTTAACTGAGACAGACGTTCTTTCTAAGCACCCTTTCCCATCTCTTACCTGTCTTTATAGTAGGAAGCCAGAAACACTAAACACTCACTTGCTTTCCCAGATTCCCTTGTAGCAAGGATGGCTGGCCAAATAGATCTGACCAATACGATGAAAACAGCAATCTGCTTCGCAACTCATGGGAAAGCCTTTGCTTTTTTGTATCATACAGAGATACGTCACTGGCCTTCCCTGCTTCCCTTTATTCATGCTTTAAACATAGATGTAATATTCCTGGAGCAGAAATAGTCATACTTGGGGCATGAAGTCACAAGAAAGTATGCTAAGTATGGGGCAAAAGAGAAAATCAGAAACAGCATATATTATCTTACTGCACTGGTACAACAGCACTGAAATGCTTACCTCCAGACTTTGAGATATGTGAAAACAAACCACTTTTTGTTTCATTATAGCAAGTTGGAGTCTGTTATTTGTAGCCAAAGCATTCCTGACATGCTAACTCAACTATTCTCTATTCAAGACAACTTATTGTCTTAGTAATTCCTTCATAGCACGCAGAGGCCAAAATAAATATCTAGTCCATTCCATTTTATTCACTAGTCAAATCCAAAACATAATAATATTTAAACCCTAACAAGTTTGTGCCTGTTGGGCATAGCACAACTTTTCAAATCTTAGAATCAAACTGGACACTGTCACCCTATCATTTCCTGGTCTACATAGATTTTGTGTGACATTTTTATTATAGGAACTACTGAAAATCAAGCTTCACAAAGATATGTCATTGAAAGATATGATGTCATTATAGCCCTCAAACATCAAAACTGCAAACAATTTTGAGTTATTAGTTTATGCAGTGACTTTTTTAAAACTTTCATGTCTTTAACTTTTGAAGTTTGCCTTGACACACCCTTTGAAAATAATAGCCCTCCATTTCAGAAATGTTGTGATGACAGAAAGAGATAATAAGTGTAAATAATAAATGCCACTAGTTGGCATATAGGTGAGCAATAAATTATAGATGTTATTAGTAGCACTATGGTTTTGTGAATTTTTGTACACACTTTCAAGAGTATCTCCTTATAAATAATTTGTCTCTGAAAATACTGCCCTTCTGTGTCATGTACAATATTTAGTGTCAAAGTCGAAGCACAATCTCGTGTGTATTCTACTGCATACACATAAGCCTACATAGGTGCACATTAGTGTAAAAGCGAACATAGATGCTGAGGTCAAACAAACAACAACACAAAAGGGAAAAGATAGTATTCCCTAAATCGACTTGCCACTTAGAATTTTTATCATAATGCCATATTAATGAGTATCTCCTACTTGCTTGGGACATGTGAAAGTCTGAGGTACACAAATGTTTAAAGATGCAGAATGTTCCTTGCCTTCCATGAGCCCATATTCAAGAATTTGCTGACTCATAGTTGGATGTTCCATTCTGCAATTATTCCTTGACTTTTCTTTTTCCCCCCTTAAATTTTCTCCTAGATAACTCTCCCATTAGAACCAGAATACTAATATTGTACTTTAATTCTTGTTACTCTGCTTGCACTCCTCATTACTAAATTTGAGTGTGGGTCACCCCCTATAACTCCAGGGGCCCCATTCATTCCCCATTCAGTGTGAATGTACTTGGTTCAACTTGCTTCACCTCACTTAAGTTTGATGACCAACCTCTTTCCAGAAGATGGGTCTTTCCTAACACCAGGAACTGGCATCCAAGCCCTTGTTTATCCAAGATAAAATTTTGCTACCATCACCCAGGCAAGATGTCCCAGTTGCCTTCATACCTAACATTTATGACTCCAGGAAATAACATTCTATCCCACCCAAAAGGGCTGGAGAGCACTGGGCACTTAATGTAAACTGCTCGATTTCACTGGATGCTTAAGATGTAGGGAAAAATAAATTTCAACTTGCTAAGGTCTCTTTTCACTTGGATAGCAGCAAGTTATTTCCTCCTGTAACAGGAGATAAGTTAGACTAAAAGCCTCGGGAAGCAATGCTTTGAAAGACTGGTGAGAAAGACCATGACAGGCAACAAAATCATTGGCTTTGCAGAAGCAAAGGCATCAGCAGGCCCAACCAATGGTATAGGAAACGATGAGTAAAAGGTTCGTCTTGTATATGAGACAGTACTGGGTAAGCCATGAAGCCAAATGTAGAAACCAGTGGGGCAGGGTGTTTGTGAGAGGCACACCTGCTCTTCCCTCATGCAGAAGGAGCAGGGAGCCTGTGAGGAAGTACAGTCGAAAACAGGCACAGTCAGGTCTACAAAATGCAATCACCTTGGCAAGATTTTCAGATGTAAGTAATAATAACTATATTAACTGATGATCTTTGGTTCTTAATGTCCTTAAGACTATTACTCTCTCACCTAAAAATAATTGATTAAATGGGCAAAGAAGCAATTCAAGTAGGCTAAATACAGGTGTCATTCAATCCTTTTTTTTACTTTTAGTTTTCTCTTTATTCCTCATTCACTTATTCTTTCTTCAATAATATTTACTAAATGCTACAAATGGTGGGAGGATTAAACTATATTAGCAAATGTCTTCTGTGCACCTTGAAAATCCTGCCATTTCAATAGTAATATTACACATAACTCTTTGTATACCAAAGTTTCTCAAGAGGTATGGCTTGCATAGTGCAAGGTGTGAGATTTTTATTTATAATGTTAAATTTTAAAACTACGTATTTGATAGTATGCCAAATAACGCATTGACTATGTTTTTTATTATCCTACAATTAGAATGACATGCGATAAGTTGAACAAAATTCAGACAAAGAAGACTTAGTGAACACAAAACATAATTAGTAGCTTGGAAACCATGGACACCGTATGTTTTAAACTCATCCTATGATGGGTCTGACCTTTTGTCATTCTATCTCTCCATCTGTGAGTTAGCAAAATAATGCCTTTTACTTACCTGCTTTAAAACATGGATTAATGAGACAAAATCTGTGATCGGATCAAAGTGTACTAAATAAGTACTGTAATTCTCAGGGAAAATAGTATGAGTATTTCTAGCATATACAGTAATGAAAATGGAAATTATTTACTCTGGGGACCCTGGCCCCATTATCGTGAAATTATTTGCATCCTGATGAAAGATTTGCATGCTAATGAGAATGTATTCCCGGAACAGCCTTTCCAAAGGTTTCTCCATAGTTTTACTACCAGGTATATATGATACCATGTGATACAAAGATATAAAACCTCAAAAGGTCTATGAAGTAAATTATTCTTTTCTTCCTTTGCAATATGCTTTTGGGGTATTAGTGGATGTTTTATTTTAAATTTGCCAGCTTGTTGCTAATGAGTTGTTCTTAACTGGATGGGATTTTTCATCCATTTATTTATTTATTTTACTTCTGAGATAACACCACAAATAGTCACCTTCCTTAATGTGAGCTAAAGGTCCTTTCTATCTGAACTGGAACGAATAAAGATTCAGTCCCCTGACAGAAGATAAAAAATACTGTCAGAATTCTCTTCCCATTCTAATGTTTTACGTTTGACTTTTATCCATATATAACCAAAAAAGAAAATACAAAACTCTTCTTTAGATTGAAAATAAGGCTCTGCCTATTTGAGTCCATTTTAATTCATCTGTTCTTGTCTCAAGTAATATTCATTATTCTGATCTCCCCAGAGAGGATATTCCCATCTCTACCTAGATTCAGCTACTGCAGCCAACACACACATTTGATCTGAGATTCTGTAGAGATATATTGCAAATAAAAATAAGTTGATCCTCTCAAGGGTGTTCTTACACCAGCTAAAATATAACTTGAAAGGTTAGTGGGGAAAGGGTTAGTTCCCAAAAGGAAAGGCTGTTTCCCCACGCTTGCTTGTTGGAGGATGAATACGCTAATTGGAAAACTAGAAGTTCTGGGGATTTGCAAGTGGAACAGGTGAAAATGTAACTGGTGATAATTAAAGGCTAATTATCTTCAACCCACAATTGGCCACAGGAGGTTCTTCTGAGCCACATTAAAAGAGAGCCTGAGAGAGAGAAAGAGAAGAAAAACCTCCAATTGTTTTATACACCTGTGCTATTAACTATAGGTAGGAATCAAACCTGTTCAGTCATTCATGGCTGCTGCCCACCTTATCCAACTATCACTTTTCCTCCCAAATCTGTCTCAGGGCTTCCTGTAGGTGACTCAAATCAGCCTTAGAATTTATCCAGTCTAAAATCTGTTAATTAAAAAATACATACTCTTCCGATATTCTGAAGAAAATGATGTCTGAAGCGCAGTCACTGTGTTAACTCTTCCAGAAAGCATAGAGATGTAAACTTTAAAAGTTTCCTCTCTAACAATGGTCTGTGCAGCCTCAAGGTCAAAGTGAACCCGTTTCCGACTCAGGCTGCATTTGGTTTACTTGGACCCTTAGGAGCGATCCCATGAAACTTTCTCCTAGACTGGTGTTTTTCAACCTTTTTTTTGTTTGTTTATCTCACGCCACACTTGAACCTATAAACTTTCACCGCACACTTAGAATATATTAATTTTTAAAAAGTAAAAATGTATATACTTACTGTGCTTTCAAAAATAATTCATGATCTTTAAAATTTCCCGCAGCACACCTAAGATCCTCTCAGAGCACACCTGGGCGCCGCGGCACACGGGTTGAAAATCACTGTCTTAAGACGCTCCACAGTTGTGCCGAGTGGAAAGGGAGGGTGAGAAGGGACAGACGCGCTGGCACCACGGTCAGCCCAGCAGCGACCGCCTAGTATGCGTTTTTCTGGGAAAGCGAGGGAACATTCTGTAGCCTTGCACCGCTGCGTCCTTCTGAGCCTCTGCAGGTGCAAGTGAGCGGACTGTCCCTGTCCGGGGACCCCTCCTCCGCGCGCAGGGCCCTGCCAGGTGAGTACGTGGGGAACTCCACCCTCCTCTGAGCAATCTATAGCCCTATCCTGGAATAAAAGGGAATTTCCCTCGGATCTTTCAAAACGGATCTGAGGGATAGGGATACTCTCTGTGAAGTGGGGAAATGTTAAGGCATAAAACACAGAAGCTTGCCAACTACTGTGCTCTCCCCCGGGGAAGAAAGGTGGTCTGAGCATGGAGCCAGCAGGAGGGAGTAACGAGGATTGGAGAGGGGAAGGTCTTGCTCACTTTTGAGCCCCTAATATTCTTGGTTCCGGATGCGCCCGTCCTCCTTGTTGGCTCATTCAGCCCTTCCTTGGATCGTGAGCCCCACACTTCCCTTTTTGGCTAAAATAATTCGTGTTAGGATTTTGACATTTGGAACTAAAAGACTTCTGAATTAAGGCGTATGTAAGGGGACACAATTTAGGAACATGAAACAGGGTTCATTCAGTGCTGTCACAGCCGATCCACAGGCTTCCCACTGTCAACAGAGAGCAGAGCTTTTCCCCGTTTGGCTGGGCCCTGGTCGAGAGGGAAAAAATGATCCACCAAATGGGTTTGAGGAGGTCAGAGAGAAATGAGGATTTAGTACTTGCCACCTGGTGAGTCTGAGCTGGTCCCAGAACTTACAGAGTAAACCTGAGGTAGTTTAGCTATTCTGGAAAACATGGCCGCTACTTGTGAAATGAAGCAAGCGTGACCTCCACCACCCAAAAAATCTCCTTCCTGAGCGTGCACTCCAAGCATGCCAAGCAGTGCATTGCTATGGTTGCAACTGTGGCCACAGTCTAGTTTTCTGTCACCAGAGGAGTAAATATGTTTAAGTTGGACCATTCTTGACTACAAGAAAGTGTTCGTTTCATATATTTCAACCAAATACAATGTGGTGAAAATACACTGTGTGGCAGAGTCAAACAAAAATCAGATTGTCCCACAGCAACATAGGTATTCCTAAAAACTTAAAGTAAGAAAAGAAATATATTTACAGCATAATGTCCTTTATATGAAATTAAGAGCATACATGAAAATGCAAGGTATAGCTTATTGGCTAGTGCATATATAAGGGTGGATATCAAACACACTGGAAGGAAAGAGCAGTGAGGATCTAGGGACAAGAAAAAGGTGATTATACAGGAGAAATGACGTTCATGTCCCGGTGGTGATAATGTGCCATGGCCAGGGAGAAAGAGTCTCAATTTTCTGCACCCAAAGAGTGCCAAGAATGGGACAGCCAGAAAGCCAAGGAGAAAGAAAGAGGAAAGTTTTTCATGGCAGCACGAATCCTCAGCAGAAAGGTGAAAATGAGCAGGAAACATGTTCAGGAAGAAAGGGCCTGAAACAATTCCCCGAGTCTTTCATAACTCCAGGCAAATGACTATAATTTTTTAGAATGTTTTCCAGGCCTTCTAGAGGGCCAGAAGGGACCAGACTTAAGTGAGACAGAGGCAAAGTCTCTGTGGTGCCTGGGGGACACTGTCAGTGTAGGAGCTGGAGCTTCTAAGCTGGGGCCGTGGTCCATGGAGGATGGAGGGCACTGGTGCTGCAGGAAATGACTGTAGCAAACACAGGCCTGACATCATGATTTTCATCTCTGCACAGTGGAGAGGAGGCTGAAGGTTGCCCATGCTCAAGAAGGTGACTCCATTCCTGCCATCCACACCCCATGTACGTCACGTGCATTGCACTTAGACTGACTTAGGTGCAATTTGGGGATAAAAAGAGATATCCTTTGAGTAAAAAACCAGAAATGACTGAGTTACACTAATTTATCTAAGTTGACTTGGTGGAAACGAGTGGGTTTTGAACATAGAGCCTCAAATTATAAATTATGTTTAGTAAAAGAAAAACAATGAAGATTCAACTTTACATATCTATGTTTTTGACTGAAATTTTACCATACACATACATACATGTATTCCAATTACTGCCTGTAACAGATTTCAACTATTAAATTTAGTCTATCTATAAATTTACCTGCCATATATGGCTTTTTGTGCTATGTTTTTGGATCAAGAGATGTTTGGGGTATGCTAGAAACAAAGTTGGAGGTTTTAATTTAATAGACACGCCACTGGTATTTTAAAATAAATAACGCGTTTGTTAGAAACCGATATGTCAAAAAGCTAATTATTATTCTTGGCTGGTTCTTCACACAAGCAGATTTTTCTTTTCTTTCTTTTTTTTTTATGTTTTTGGAGAGTACTTTTCTGTTGGAGACCAATAGCTCTGCAAATGTGTGTAATACATTAAAGAAGAAAGAAGCCTCCTTTTAATTAATGGCACAGCTCTGACTTGATCTAACAAGAGCAGGGTAGGGGAGAGCGGGCAATGTCAACCCCCTTATATATCATAGCGTGTCTACCTTTTACACAGTCTTCTCAGGAGAATTCATCCTGAAGGTTAGGGATTCTGAGCCAAAGGCAGACACTTAAAGCCTTGAACTAAGGAAAAATTCTTCAGTGCCAAGTGGAAAGTTTGGCCCTTCAAGTGTAGTATTTGAAAAGGTAGAATTGAATAGAAAAACAAAAGAACATCCCTAGAGATACATCATTGGTTGATAAAATTATATTCAGCGGTCAAATCCATTTCAATCAGAATTCAAATCTGAACTCTAATAGACGGAACGTGTGACATCCAAAGTGCTCAGATCTACTCCAGGTCAAAGGACGCTCCCAAGGCTTTGTGACACTAGGACTTTGTGAAGCCCACTTTGAAATGACTGAGTAGAGATAGTTGTAAAGTATGATAACAAAGACAAAAGTAACACCAAAAACTAATTTTTTTAATTTAGATTTTACTATGTGCTAAAACCTTAAATTGCATCACTTCTGTTAAATTTTCTAGAGGCCTAAATCCCCAAGGTACAGCTGGGCAAATTACAGTTCCAATAGGTTAAGTTAGTTGCCAATATTACTAAGCTAATTATTGGCAAAGTTGGGATGGAAACACAGGCTGAGTTTAGAAATCTGAGCTATTAATCACTTACACAATAGACATTTACTTTGGGTGACTTGATGGGTGAGTATGCTGATAGGGAGGAAAAGAGGTGCTAAGGAAATAAAAGGTCCCCTTGGAAGAATAGCAGGGCTAGTGGTGCTTTCATTCAGCCCATGTTATGTGCAAAGTGACTGTGGAATTTCCACTTGGACACAGGAAACGGGAATACAAGAGAATGGACAAAGATAAGAAGATATAGATTTTAAAGCAACGTCCACGAGACAGTTAAAGGCAAGACTGATCTTATGTAGAAAGTCAGTATGTACAAGGTGAAATAGGTTAATAGAACCTCAGGGAACATTAACGTTTAAAGACTGCTTGCAGGAAGGGGAATAATTGAAAGAAATAAGAATAAATTTGCAGAAATCTGAGAAGAAGAGTATGTAATCGCCATAAAGTCAAGGATATTTTTCTTTTCTTGTTTTGTTCACTGAATGTATACCCAGCATCTGAAATAATGCCTGGTACATATTGGAGCCTCAGTAAATGGTTGTGTAAACATGTTGATCGCCATCAAGTGCTTCAGGAAGGAAATTAGTCTTTGCTGTTGACATGACCAGGGTACATTATCTAGATAGGGTCTCTCAAGGATTCGTAAAACACTCATTTCCTTATTTTTATGTTGAACATAATCCCTAAGCTCAAAAAATTTAAACTAGTTTTAAAAAGGGAGATCATTTTCTGTGATTAAAAATATCAAATGTGGCTCAAAGGAGTAGGACACTGGTCCCATTAACCTGAGGTGGCAGGTTCAAACCCAGCCCTGGCCAGAAAAAAAAAAAAAATAACCAAATGTTTCAGATATTTCTCTATCCTTATATTCAAACTAGGTTTCTTTGTTTTTTTAGGGAGATAATTATGCAACTTCCTATGACTAAAAAATCATAATAACTTCAGAAATTTCTTACTAAAACTTTATTTTCTCTTGGGACCGATGATGGAGTTAATTAATTGCTGAAGAAAAAAAAAAGCATGAGCACTTATTTGTAGCCTCATATTTGCCAACTTTTATACACACCTACATGGTTAGAGCATTTTCATTAATTTTTCAGTTGGCCTATGATTTATGAAGCAGTTAATAAGAATTTAGGAATTATCTGCTTCCAAAAATGCATCATAATTTATGTCTAAGTAACAACTGTTTCAAAAAAGAAAACCACAGTCATCACTCGGTTGTATTGGCTGACAAACCTGGAGTAATTAATCTTTGTTTTCAGTGAATATTTTATTAAATTAATTTTCAAAAATATGTGCAGATTACAGTTTTTTAAACAAGCTTTTATGTGTGACAGTGAAATGTAATGAAATGTCCTCAGTCCCAGGCATAAGCACCTGCCAAGATTTGAAAAATCAATGGCTTTTTTTTTTCTTTAATCCAAAGAAATCCAGGGGGCTAGGAGTTGGCCAGATGAACAGACATGGGCATATTTATTATTATATACTTGAGTGCATACGTATTATTCACCAGAATTTAATGGCACTATAGCATAAAATATTTAGACTTTGAAGGGAGACCAAGGTGGTGGTGCCTGTGGCTCAGTCGGTAGGGCGCCGACCCCGTATGCCGAGGGTGGCGGGTTCAAATCCGGCCAAACTGCAACCAAAAAAAATAGCTGAGCGTTGTGGCAGGCACCTGTAGTCCCAGCTACTCGGGAGGCTGAGGGAAGAGAATCGCTTAAGCCCAGGAGTTGGAGGTTGCTGTGAGCTGTGTGAGGCCACGGCACTCTACCGAGGGCCATAAAGTGAGACTCTGTCTCTGCAAAAAAAAAAAAGAGAGACCAAGGTGGGTTTGGATTCTACCTTTTCCACTTCCTAACAAGGTGACTTTGAATGAGTAATTGCATGTCTTTGAACTCTTTATTTTCACAATCATAAAGTGGGGTTATTATAAGCTCTGTGATAGCATAAACTACATCTCTCTCATCCAATATTACTTATCCAGCTCTTCAGATAGTAAAAAAGTAATAAGTACTTGTCTTGTTAGTTTGCTGCGCGTATGGGATAACAACACGCTGCTTGGCACAGAGAGGGCACGCAACAAATGATATTTCCCTTTCCTTTTTCTACCTACATGTTTCTTTTTCATCAGCCAATATGTTTCCAAATATTCCTGTTATTGGAACACATCTGCATTTTACTCTTGGGATTTTTAGAAGAATCATCTCAGTCCCCTAGCAGTTCTTTTCCTTTTGAGATAGCACGTCTCCCACTTTAAAACTATTATCATTAGTCACAATTTAATGCTCAGACATGATACTACCCAAATCATGTCCCCACGTCTCCATTCTAGCAGAAATTACTTACTTCATTTTCATTCATTCACATGACATTCATAAATTCAGAGTTTATTATAATAGAGTTGAGTTTTACCAGTGTTTTGGTTAAATAAACGATAGGGCATGGCCGGCAGCCTGCCTTTGGTTGACGTGCTAACATATGCCTCCTCCACTGTAAATTCTGCTGATGGTTCTGGTGTCAACAGCTAGTGGTGAAATGAAATGCACACTGATTGTCATTGAAATTAGGACAACCAACAAGAAAGATTCAAAAGAAAGTTTATGATTTATCGTACATTAGAACTATTATAAAATTGAAGCAGTGGCAGGATTCAATTTAGCTTTGCATAGAATTATTGATCTTGATTTTTGCACAAAGAAGTCCTTTTGGGCTGAAGCTCTACACAGAAAATCAATTTTCTTAAAATGCTCCTTTTATACATAATAGCTTACTCATCCAGGACTGAAATTCTGCATGTGAATAACACTGCAGTCTCCTTCTTGCCAATCACTAGAAACACTATGTAAATTATAATTAGAATATTATGGCAAAAACCTGGAGGCCACAGTCTTTCCACAAGATAATTGAATGTCAATAACGATCCAGGAAAACATTTAAAGCTGAACCTCAGCGTGAGTATAAATGGCCTTAAACTGAACTTTTAAAAAGTGTTTCTCTCTATTGTACGCTGAACATTTGTCCAGGTATGGGGGAATACAAGTAAACCTCTTCCCACTGGAAGCATTCTGGTTCCGCGTACAGGCGAGAGGCTTGGTAATAGGAGTCTTGCGTTCAATTCTAGTTTCAAAGGTGTCACTAACAACAACAAGATTTTTTTTCTTTTTTTTTTTTTTTATTGTTGGGGATTCATTGAGGGTGCAATAAGCCAGGTTACACTGATTGCATTTGTTAGGTAAAGTCCCTCTTGCAATCATTGGGCCTGTTATTCAAACTTTCTGAATCTAAGTTTTCGTATGTATGAAAATCCCTCCCAAATCTAAAATGCTTCAACTCCACCAAGAGTTATTATAAACATGTTTTTTTACTTTGAAACTATATTACTCAAATGTTATTAGAAGTAAGTAAAAGAAAAAGATGTATTTAGAATTTCTAAGACAAGGTAATAAAACAAGAATTGAGGCAGCCACATGGATACACTTACCTTAGACTTTTTCAAAATGTATCTGGTTTTATGTGAATTCAAGACAGTTTTCCTTTAGAAATTGTATCAATCAACTTAGAAATGTAAGATTTAAATAGTATTTTCCACGTAATTTAATAAACAATGTGTTAATTAAATAAATTTATGACAGAGAAATTTCCAGAATCTGACAAATAAGATTTTTTTTTCTATATTAATCTTTATAGGTCTGTGAACTTCAGGATATTAACATGTATCCATCATTTTACCTATTAAGGTTTATTTATAAATTTGATAATTAAAATATTGCTGCTATAAACATTACTTCATACTGTGACAAAACTGTTTTCCATCGTCTTTTTAGTTCATCTGGTACAGACCTGCTTTTCCTAACATGTCACACAGATTATGTCTCGAATATAAGGGTGATAACTCAGATTCCACGCACAGATATAAAAATACGCTTGTTAATACTACGCAGGAGTCTTTCAATTTGCCTATGATCTGCTTCCACTCAATTTTCTTAAAGCTAATTTCAAAATCATTTTCCCATAAAGATTTAATTGGGAGTGTCTCTCCACTACAGATCTAATTATTTCCTACCATACCATGAATGCAACACACTTCCGGCCTAATATACCCTAAAGGATTTCAATTAATTCCAGCTATTGTGAAACATTAGGAAAGTAATTCCTAGGCATTGTGCAATATGCCTTATTTGTATCTATCTAAAGAAATGTGATCTAACATAATCATATTTTCCTGGAGGCCAAATAAAGGACATAAACATGTTATGGAAAGACAAACCTTAGAAGATTGAAATTTGTTTTTCCTCCAGAGCACAGTTGCTTCAAAAATCGTCAGAAATGAGGATTATTTCATTTCTGTATGCATACAGGGGAGTGACTAATCTTTGTAACTCCAGCAAATAATGATGCATTTTAATAAGGCTTTTAAAAATCTGAAATTAGCATAACATAAAAAAGGAATTAGACATTTTTATCAGTAACTACATGTAATAACTTATTAATGAGAAAGTACATTTTCGAAACATTTATAATTTTCTAAATAAACCAATAACTCAGTAAACAAATTAACATAGTCTTATAGTTTCGCCCGTACTTAATGACATCTGCTGTGTTTTCAAAATACAACAGAATTAGTACATAGAATAAAGGCTGAGAATGTGGTCTCTCCAGAGTGACCAGCTACGGGAATTTGGGGACAATTGTTATTTCTAAAATTTTAATATCTTCCGCTATAAAATGCAAATTGAAATATCTTCTTCATCATAGGGTTTCCTATACTGATTGAACAGGATAGTGCATGGATATTGCTAGAAAAGCCCCAACTGTGTCCTGTGTAAGGCTGAAGCCATCAGTCAGCAGCTCTTAGTTGGCACTAAGACCTGTTCTAGAGGTCTTGCTGGGTGGCGAGGAGATGTGTTCAAAGGGAGTACAATTGTGTTAGCCCTTGACTGGTTCAAGTTAGTCTATTGTGGACTTGAAAGATTTGAGGCCATCCCAAAACTAAATACTACAAGGCCGGGTTGTTTCCCTTGTCCTTCACCCCCAACGGTGAAAGTGTTAGAACCAGACTCCCTGGACACACCTGGCCCACAATCTCCACAGTGAAATCCCTGCTCACTCTTTGTCCAGCTGTACCTTGTCTCCTGGAGTTCCATCCAGTTTTACCGATTCCTTAAGATTTCATTTTGTTATTTCACATTCCTCTCCAGCAGGAAATTCTTCTCTGTAGTTAACCCAATTCTCCTGATGCACTTAAAGGTCACTGGCTCTCTTTAAAATTGGTATGGACGAGCTGGTCAGCATCCTTGGCATAAGAAGCTTCGATGGGAAAATGCTACTACTTGGAATGCAACAGCAAATTTTCACAGAGCCCAACCTTACATAATTTTGGCATTGCACTGGGAGTCATCTTACACTTAATTTTCAAAACAAAACTGAAAAAAAGAAAAAGCTATCCAACCAGTCTCTCAGCAGTCTTTTAGTGGGGGAGTTTGAATAGACACGCAATCTAAATCCATTTGTCTCCGACGTAAGCCTATTTTCTGTTATTGTGCTCTCTCAGTAGATTTGGAGAACAGCTACTTATTGTTTCCCCAGTAGTTTTTATGCTTCTGTAAGTTATTCCTCTTTTCTCAAAATCCGTTTTATCCTAGCCTTTTAAAAGAGCTATTTGCCTTTTTTAAATTTGCCTATCTTTATAAAAGCTTGAAAAATACACATGTAAATCTGTTTGCACTTTTTTTCATTTAATGAAACACTGCAAGCGGATAATGTTCCCGTTCTTTCTTCTTGGGTGTAACTAGTCATTCTTATATATTCAGAATTATATGTACACATATTCCTGCTAAATATTATGTCAAACACGTTTCAGTTTTTAGTCGATGCTAATAGCAGCTCTTACTTTATTTTCTGTGTTCCTCAACTATGTTTTCTTAAATCATTTTGCTCTTTTTTTTTTTTTGCAAAAGCTTCCTTTGATGAAAGCACATAGATCACTTTTAATTTATTTTACAACATATTCTTAGCTTGATTAATGTCATTCTCCTAGCTTAAAAATATTTCTTGATGTGTTCTAATATGTCCTTGTTGGAATGTACTCTTTATTTTAGAAGTGAAAAAAATGAGCATTGTTTTTCTAGTAGACAAACTTAAATCCCCTTATAACTCTAGTCTCCTGCTGGTTTTCCAGAAACAGAAGCATCAGGCCTCAGTTCCACCCGATTAGCCTTTCCTCACCCTCCTGACTATCTGTTTACCCACACCTACCACACTCCCCTCATCCTGGCTTTCCTGTAGTTGTCTCCACTTTCAGGAGACTCATCTATACTATTTCTTTCACAGGTAAACAGAAGACAAAACTGATCAATACCTTTCCCTTGAGTATGTACTTAAAACATACCTTAAACTGTGTATTACACTCTTGCTCTGAGTCGCCTGGAATTGGAGTTCACATAGCCAGTAGTCCAGGTGCTAATCAACCAAATCAACATCAACATAGAAAATGAGAAATGTTCACTTTTCCTTTTTCTCTCTTTTTGTGCTAATCGTCCTTAAATCATAGCCAGTAGTCCGGGTGCTAATCAACCAAATCAACATCAACATAGAAAATGAGAAATGTTCACTTTTCCTTTTTCTCTCTTTTTGTGCTAATCGTCCTTAAATCAAAAAGCATCCTCATTCTTTTATCAAACTTCTAAGAAAAGCCTACAGAATTGTTTTCTCTTCTTCACTGTGACTTACCACTAAATCCACTTAGATGCCAAATGCTGTTTTGTTGTTGTTGTTATCTAGTCTAAATTCTTACATTGTTTTTTCCTTTCTCTCAATGCCTGCATTTCTAGTCTTAATATTGGCTTTGATCTTTCATCTAAGTAAGCATACAATGAATATTGAAATGTTAATCCGTACACAGCACTCCTCCGAATGCATTAACTTCCCAATTGTTTATTTTCGTTTCATTAATATGCTTATACTTTTTTGAACAGAATTTGTCAGCTTAAAATTATGCCCTTCAAGCTACTGTGTCTTAAAAATAATGCCATCAATGTAACTATTATCTTTTCTACCCTTTTTCCAATTAATTAATGGCTAACTTTTTATGTTATATTATTTCTACATTGAAAGAATATAGAACTTGTCAAAGAGAAAAGTGTCAGAAAATTGAGTTTTGAAGATCTAGTTGGCCTTTGTGATTCATGAACCAGGAAGCATCCAATCTAGAAACGAGGAAGGCGCTCCGATGAGCCAAACAGAAAAAGTGAGTTTTATAAGCAGAAACAAGTAGAGGAAAGCAGGAACAAGGAACAAATAGAAGTTTGGACATTTTCTTACAGGACTGTTAAGGGAAATTTGTTGGCTAAATGGGATTTGGCTATTCTGTCCCTACTGATTTCTGCAAAGGTCAGATCTTATAAATAAAGACTCAGGTATCTGGTAATGTTGAACTTCAGCATGAGTGACGCTATTTGGAGACTCCTGTCCTTAAAAAAAATTTTTTTTCCTTTTTCTTTCATTCTAATGTCCACATTTGTTTTAATCTCAGTTTTACAGTTAAAAATATGTGGTACTTAACATTCATCTCTTTTCTATCTACACATGGTCATTTCTTGGTTGGCAGACCTTAATCCATTACGAGAGTCATTATGATATTTTTGGTAAAATAATACGGTCTGAATTCTTGAATATTTAATGCTATTATTTCTATAACTTAGACACTTGAAGGCATCTCTACAGGTTGAAAATCCATGACTCTGCTTTCTTTCCTAGAGCCTGTTGGGTATTTTACTCTATTTCTATTGAGTATTTATTTACAGAACTCTTAGGCCAGTATATTTTTTTTCCTTAAAAGTGACTTAGCCGGGCGTTGTGGCGGGCGCCTGTAGTCCCAGCTGCTCGGGAGGCTGAGGCAAGAGAATCACTTAAGCCCAGGAGTTGGAGGTTGCTGTGAGCTGTGTGAGGCCACGGCACTCTACCGAGGGCCATAAAGTGAGACTCTGTCTCTACAAAAAAAAAAAAAAGTGACTTAACAAATTTTGTCAATCACATGTCTGGTAATGTGTTAATAGCCCAATTATGTAAAGAACTTCTACAACAAAACAATAATAACACACCTGATCAAGGAACTTGAATAGATACTTCTCAAAAAAAGACATGCAAATGGCAAAGAAGCACATAAGAAGATGCTCAACGGGGCGGCGCCTGTGGCTCAGTCGGTAGGGCACTGGCCCCATATGCCGAGGGTGGCGGGTTCAAACCTGGCCCCGGCCAAACTGCAACCAAAAATAGCCGGGCGTTGTGGCGGGCGCCTGTGGTCCCAGCTGCTCGGGAGGCTGAGGCAAGAGAATCGCTTAAGCCCAGGAGTTGGAGGTTGCTGTGAACTGTGTGAGGCCACGGCACTCTACCCGAGGGCCATAAAGTGAGACTCTGTCTCTACAAAAAAAAAAAAAAAAAAAAGATGCTCAACGCAGTAAGGTACCACTGTGAAGTATTAGGATGGCTATTAACAATGAAACATAAATTAACAAGTTTTGGTAAGGATGGAGAAAAGGTGAAATCCTTGTGCATTGCTGGTGGGTATGTAAAATAGTACAGCTTCTATGGAAAACAGTATAGCAGTTCCCCCCTTCCCCAATAAAAGTGGAATTACCATATAATCCAGCAATTCAGCTTCTGGGTGTATACCCTAATGAATCGGAAACTAAGACTTTAGCAGACATACGTACACCATGTTTAGAGCAATATTATACACAAGAGCCAAAGGGGGAAAATCAACACAAGTGTCCATCAACAAATGTACAGTTAGACAAAGCCTACATACAGTGGAATATTATTCAGCCTATTCTTCAGAAAGTCCATTCTGACAACATGCTACAGTTTGGATGAAGCTTGATAAATATATTCCCCATGAAAATGCCCATCTTATTTTTTAAAAAGTACTCTGGTATAAGTTTAAAATGGACACTTAATTATTTTTAATTAAATGATGTACTTCTAGTAATTGACAATAAAAACACTGAATATCTTAAAAAAGAGAGAGAAAAGTGACTTGTGGCCAAATACCAAGTGATGTCAAAATGTAATTCAGCTAGTATCCTTCATACCATGAGAGGTTAAAATGTCAAACACTTTGGGGAAAACTTAAACACATGCATACCCTGTGACTCGTGAAATTCACTTTTGGGTTTCTACTCAAGAACAAGAAAGAGACAAGAATATTCACAGAAGCTTTAGTTGTATTAGCCAAAATCTAGAAACAACATAACATCTATCAAGAGAATGAATAAACTAATTTGATATATGCATGCAATAAAATGACACTTAGCCATGCCACAATTTGGATAAACCTCCAACATATTACGTTGAGTGAAAAATATTCACCTCACAATAGCACATGATGTGTCATTCTGTTCCATGAAGTGCTGTACGCTGGTAGAAATAAGAAAAGTGAATGTTGTAGGCAATGTTCTAGTGTTGGTTGCAAAGAATGAGAAAATCTAGGTTGTAATATTTATTCGATTAGCGTAATGATTACATGGCTACACTCATCAAAACTTTTTCAAGTAGTATACAAAAATTGTCTATATTTTAAGGTATATGAGTTTTACTTCAATTAAAATAATGTTAAGCCCAAAACAAATGATGATCTTTGGCCTTGTTCACCCAACTGACGTTTTCAATCTTAGAAATCCAGTTGCTATTTTAAAGTATATTTCTATAAAGATCCAATATCAGCCATGTTCCTCAGAGCATGCATGATGTGTTCATTTATTATAGCTATACTATTATTTTTTAGAAAGATTTCATGAATTGCATATTTAATTATGCAATCTATTTCTTTTTGTTGGGTTTCTTCTTCAGAGACTTTGAATATTCACTGTTCTTTTTCTAGCTTTTGAAATCGTGTTCTAGTCTTTTGAAATTCTTTTTGAACCCAGAGCCCCTCCAGTCTGACATGCACTACCATTATTTCCTGAATCTGGTTTTAAATAAGATCACGATAACTTTAACATCAGCAAATCTAATGGAAAATGTTTGGTTTATGTCAAAATTAAGTAGTACTTTTGCCTCCTTTTGGAAATAGTATCTTCCTCTTGGCTTCCCGAGTAACACATTTTCAGTTGTCCTCTCACATTTCTGGCTTGTCCATCTCTCTACATTGGTAAGCTGATCTTCCTCTGGTTCATGATGGAAAATAGAACAAACTCAAGATTTTTGTTAGTGCTATTCTTTCCTCATTCCGTATCTTCTTCCTACACATATCTTTATTTACCACTTATATTCAGATGACTCCAATGGTGAACCTTAACTCCATTCTTGTAATCTCCATTTAGATAAGTTAAAGGAAATTTAAAATTTATCTAACCAAAACAAAACCGGAAGTGGACTTTTCCCCCAATATTCATTACTGCAATGAATGACTCTATCTTCCATCAAATTAAATAAGTCCAAACCCTAGGAATCATCCCTGATCTTATATAATACACCCACTATTTCAAATCTACTATCATTTGTTGATTCTGTGTATTTCTCAAACTTATTTTTTTCTCCTCAAAGCCATAGAAACTATATAACCATAGTAAGTTTTCTAGAATAAACTCATAATCTCATATAGCTACAATAGCCACCCACTACACCACTCTACACATATCCATTCTTGTTTTTCTCATGACTATTTTTCATAGCAGTCATAGTCATTTTTTTCCTAAATCTATTTCAATCACATCACACCTCTCCTCAAAATATTTCAGTGAATTTCCATTGATCTTAAAGTAAAGTTGGAAATCCTACAAGGCAATGTATACCTGTTTTCCAATCTACTTATATAACTGAATCTCAGAATTGGAAACTTTTATTTTCAGCATTAAAGTGACTCTGTTTTGTTTTAGTTCCCTACACAATTCATCCTCCATTTTGCCACAGAGATTTTTTCCATTCTTTTTTTTTTTTATTAAATCATAGCTGTGTTACATTAATGTAATCATGGGGTACAATATGCTAGTTTTATATAAAATTTGAAATATTTTCATCAAACTGGTTAACATAGCCTTCACGGAATTTTCTTAGTTACTATGTTAAGACATTTATATTCTACACTTAGTAAATTTCACATGTACCCTTGTAAGATGCACCATAGATGTGGTCCCACCAATTACCCTCCCTCCACCCAACCTCCTCTCCTCCCTCTCCTCCCTCTCCTTTCCCCTTCTTCTTGGGCTATAATTGGGTTTTAGCTTTCATATAAAAGCCATAAATTGGTTTCATAGTAGGGCTGAGTACATTGGATACTTTTTCTTCCATTCTTGAGATACTTATTAAATCATAACTGTGTACATTAAGGCATTTATGGGGTACAAGGTGCTGATTTGATATACAGTGTGGAATAACTGAGTAACATAACTGTCCCCTTATTTGTTGTGGAAAAAGCATTCATACTCTACTCTTCATAGTATAGAAATGTATCATTGCATTATGCACATTAGGTTGGATTGCCCCAAAAACCCTTCCTCCTCCTGGCCTGCCACAGAGATTTTGAAAGTATTTTTTCTTTTTTTGCATGCAGTGCTTTCTCCTTTTCTTCATTTAGTTTGCTTTATATTCATTCTTATTTCCCAGAATGAAGTATTACTTTTTAGAGAAGAATTTTCAACCCTATTAACCTGGTTATATTATTTCATTGTAAAATGAAAGTCTGCTGCTAAAATTACAGGTATAATTTTATGAATGCTTTTTAGTATGATCATCATATCCATGCAAGGTTCAACCTCAAGAATGTATACCATTGTTGGGGAGAAACTATGTCTTAGTCTATTTAGGCTATTCAAATAAAAATGCCATAAGCTGAGTGGCTTATCTACAGCAAACATTCAGTTCTCATAGTTCTGGGGGATTTCTGGAGAAATCCAAGATCAAGGTGCTGGCAGATTTGGGGTCTGGTAAGATCCATTTCTTATAAAGGGAATATTCTCATGCATCCACCCATGATGGAAGGAGCAGGCAGTTCTTTGTGGCCCTTTTCGTAAGGATGCTAATAGTATTCCTGAAGGCTCTGCCATCATGATTTAATCAGTGCACCCAAAAGGCTCCACCTCCTAATACAATTTCCTTGGGTATGAACTTCAGGGGGTGGGGAGGGGAGCAAACTTTCAGATCATAACAGACTATTTGCTTTCACTTCTTATGTACTCCTTGGTGCCTACCAGAGTGCTTGGTATTTGGAAAGCACTCGGTGAATATATGTTGAATAAGAAAATAATGGATAGTAAATTATCCAGGAAATTATGAATTGGGCTAAAATTACCAACTGACAATACTATGTTAGCATACACATAGAACATTATATTATATTTCCTAAATTAATCTTAGTGGTAAACAGTTTATTTTTGTGCTTGAGGGTCTTTATCATTCACAAAAGCTCATTTAAAACAGTTTAGTTAGTTAACCATAGAACCAGGTTCTTTCAATGAAGTGCCAAAAAGCTAGTATCTCACTTTATCGATTAGACAGTCCTTAGAACAAAGAGGCAAAATTCTTGCTTTGGAGGAATTCATATTTTAACTGGATGAGGATGACAATAAACAATAAATATATTAATAAAATGTAGAATGTAGAAAGTTCTAGAGGAAAAATAGAGCTAGCAAAGAGAACTGGCAGCATAAGCAAGGAGATGGAATTGAAAACTTTGAACAGGATGGATAAGGTAAGCCCCATTCAAAAGGTGACATTTTGAATGAAATATTGGATGAAGCGAGGGATCCAGCCATGCAAATATTCAGACTGAGTCCAAAAAGCCCTAAATGTTCCCTGGGAGGGAGGAGGCAGGATGGCTGGACAGAGGGTGTTGGGGGAGGTCAGCGGGTGGAAGAGGCAGAGGGGCTCTGGAGCAAGATCAGGTAGACCTTTGTGTGCCATTGGCTTTTTACATTGAGTGAAATGGGAGCCGTTGGTGGTTTTGAAAAGGGCAGAGCATAACCTAATTTTAAGTGAATGATTCTGGCTGTACTACTGGGAATAGGATGTAGAGCAGTGGTTCTCAACCTTCCTAACGCCACGACTCTTTCATACAGTTCTTCATGTTGTGGTGACCCCCAACCATAAAATTAATTTTGTTGCTACTTCATAGCTGTAATTTTGCTACTGTTATGAATCATAATTTAAATATCTGATATGCAGGATGTATTTAGGCGACTCCTGTGAAAGGGTCATTCTACCCCCAAAGGGGTTGTGACCCACAGATTGAGAACCACTGATGTAGAGGGACAGAGATGGAAGGCTATGGGAGTAATTCAAGGACTGCAGGGAATGGAATGAGGAGGTGGATGCTTTGGGTGTGGAGCTGAGTAGATTAATGGATAGGCTGTGGAGTATGAGGGAAAGATGGTACTTAAGGATAAATCTGCAAGTTTTAGCCCAAAAGACTATAGATGGATAGAGTTGCTATTCATTGAGCTATGGAAGATGATCGAGCAGATGTTGGTGGGCACACGTCAGACAAGCCAGCACATGCAAACTTCCACTCTGTGGGGGAGGTACCATATGCTGTGCACAGTACCAGCTGATAGGTATGTAAGAATGAACAAAGCATAATTCCAGCTCCCTGGAGAATTCACAATGTAGTGAGCCGATTAATAAAACACCCTGGAGACACTCAAATCCTGAAGGAGATCATCTAGAAGGGGCTACTGACTAACTGCTATTTATAGAGCATTGCCAAATCTTGGCATACTATTATAAAACGTGAAGGTAAACCATGGAGTTACCCTCAGACAGATTAGACCTCTCAACACAATCAGTAACGTAATAATGAAGCAGATGGAATTATTGCTAATCTTAAATAGCAAGAAAGTATAACATGAATGTACTATTCCCAAGAGCTTTACAGTCTTTATTTTATATATTCAAGTATTAGTGAAAGCTAAAAAGATCATTCCCAAAAATGTTTAAATAAATGCATGATGTAAAAGAAACATAATTGAAATTAAGAATCTGAAAAAATTTTCTTTCTGTGATGTTGCTCAGGCTTGGCAACCACTTCCATTTTCTGAGGACCCTGCATTGCATGAACTATTGCTTTGATGACAATTACTGTCTTTTAAAACAGAATATTTTGTTTAGATTATGAGAAAAATTCAGTATAATGTAAACAATTCAGAAAATGATGAAAAGCATAAAGAAACATTTTAAAAATGCATATTTTGAAACTTATATAAACCATACATACTTACATTAACATTGACTACTTTTCCTCAGATGATTTGGAAGAAAAAAATATGAGTACTTAGTCAACATGTGGACCCCAAAAATTGTTAAAGTAAAAATAAACATTCTAGAAGAAAAGTCTGTTATTGTCAGAGAACACATTTCAGGGGACAGTCTATTGTTAAAATCAAAAGTTGATAACTCAATGAAAACAATATTCACAGAGGAAGATTTTATCTTTCTACAAAATTTGGGGTACATATACATCCCATAATATAAAATTCAGTATTTTACGTAGGTCTTTTCAGCATTGAATTTTTACATTACAAGATCTGCACATGTATGCTCTGTATGGATAATGATCATTTCACCTAACTGTCCTGACCTCATATATGTCTATATGTACATGTGTATGTTTGAGTGTCTTTATATGTGTGTGTGTATATAGGTTATTCACGGATTCCCCTATAAAGTACTTTGTTTAGTCACTGAGATAATGCCAAGTGAAGGGTGACGTAAGACAATACTCAGGCATATGACGGTGAACATTATGTGGAGTTTAACGTGTGCCTCAGAATCTTCTGAGCTCTTTCTTACCAACTAATGCAAACCTCACAATAGTGCAACGAGCCAAGTAATACTGTTGTCACCATTTTTCTGATGAGGAGAAATGAGTAACATATCTCCCTTGCATGCTACAGCTTCCGCAGACAGGAAGGGGCAGCAGCTTGCACACAATGGCTATTGGCTCTAAATCTGTGGCCTTGATAGCTCTATTCTCTGCTGTTTTATGTAGTCTCAGGCAGTCAACTTCTCCTTTTTTAGATAAATAAGCTATTTTTAAATTATACTGGATAAATACCTCTAATTGTGAATAATCATCGTTATGCTTAACTTAATAATCTAGATTTTTTAGCCTGAACATTCTCTGTGAACTTTTTCCAGGCAGCTAATACTTACCAATTGCTTTTTAGAGTTACTCAACTAATTTACATTTCTAATTTTTTTCATAAGATCCCAGAAACTTTTCTTAGATTTAACACCTCCTGTTATTTTCCAGTATTTATATATCTACGATTTTTCCCCGCAGGCTTGAAAAATAGGTTATTTGTAATTCAGCTTTTCTAGTAGCAATTAACAAGTCACCACACTAGCTGGCCTGGTTCTATTGTTTCTTCAGGGACTGCTAGATGCCTAACATCATACTTGATATTTAAATAAATCGAAGACATGTATCTTTCCCTGGAAGAATTTACAGTCTAATTGAAAAGTAGACACCCTAACCTTCACAAACAAAAACTGCCATATCAGCATTTCTCAGCTTTTTTTCCATCATGAAACATGCAGGAATTTTACCAGACTACACATTGCAATAATGAAGAATGTGGGTGATGTATATAACTCCTGTAAAATATTATAGCCTTCTTCTGTGATTTAATAGTTATCAACATATGAGTGAAAATGGGAGCATTGTCATTACAGAAATAGGTCCTGATCTCCCATAATAATTGTTTTCTTCTTAAAGTACATATTAAGCTTTCTTGATTTTTGTTATTAGTAATAAGTTACTTGCAACTATTGACATTTTGGTTTAGAATATTTTCCATCTGACATAGTCTTTGAGGACTTGTGTTGTCATGAAAGGCTTTATTGAGAAGAGGGGCCTTGAAGGGCGTCTATCATTGGTATTCAATTTTTGACAGAAAAGTTTCTTAAGTCATTCTTCTTAAATTCTGTTGTTTGACTAAGCAAAAAAAAAAAACAAACTGTATGCAACTTCACCAACACTAGCCCCTGAACTGGTTGCATTGCTCTTGAGTCAAAATTGTACTGTGTTGTATTAGAATATGTTTTATGGTTTCATTGGCATAGCCTAGAAACTTACCTCTTCTAATGAGGTCTTGTCTAACTGAACAATACATTGGTCTTTATTTTTGCTACTAATACAAGGTAAATGGAGGTCCCCCTCTCCATTCCCTACCTCTTGTCAATCAGCACCTCTGAACTCTAACTCTCTATCAGCAAGCAATTATTGGCCACCGAAAACCAATTTTAAGATTGTTTTCATGAATTAGAACTCAATTATTTTAAAAAGAGATAAGCAGTTAAAGTGTTTTATAAATTCTAATTATCCTGATCCTAATTAAAACATTTATTTCTATTACAAAACAAGCATTTGCAAATTATAATATTCTAGAAAAAGTTATCTTTTCTAATAAAAAGAAACATTTTGAAAGTTGAGAGTAGCAAGCAGAAAACGTAATCTATAGATTTTATGTCTGTGCCAAGGTTTTCTTGTATTTTGCCAACTATATAACAAATACATGTTAATCTTAATTGGACAAATATATTCATTAAATATTGTGGTCTTTGAATGAAGATGTAACCTGAGGAATATGCTGTTTCCTGAAATGGTTAGTTTCCTGGACAATCACCATTCACTATAAACATAACCAAAGTCTGAATGCATTTTGAATGCCCCCATAGGTGCATTTTCTAATATCCTAATTAAGTTTCAGGTTTTTTTCCTCCAGTGTTGAAATGTAAAGACCAGATGACAGATTACTTTACAGCTAATACATTCTACCATAAATCTGTGAACTTGCGATACAAAGATCTGGATTCTAATTTACTAGAAAATAAGCCCTTGATCTTGGTGCTATGCTGGGCAGGGCTCCAGTCTTAAAATGTATGTAGACCTCTGTAAATGATTTGAGGATAATAAAATACAGTTTCAAATTTTCATGAGTGTCATAGGAAAATAGTAAGAACAAAAGATTTCCATAATATTAATGGTCCTCCTTATATCATTATACCCAAAGTCAATATTATCTTTTCATTACTAATACAGAATATATATCTTTAAAATAATAAAATAATGCAATTGTTGAGGAATGTTGTATTCCTGAAATAGTTCAAGTCCCTGACTTTGTTTTTATTGGCAATGGGTAACATAATAGTTTCAAGTATCTTCAAAATAATTAGAAAATGTACTACAACTTTAGGTCAATGTATTTTAATTAATCTCAATAAATAGTTTCCAAATATCTCTTGTGCACAATCTAGGTACAATGGATTACATAGAGTAAAATACTGAATAAAATCTTCTTCTGCTAGGACTTAACAATATTCTGTAGGCTTTAGGCCCAGGTAGTGGAGCAAAGGTAAAATGTGTCTTGTCTGTATTTATAGCTAATTTTCACATGCTTGATCTAAAATTAAACTTCATATCATACATCAATCATGATTACATAAGATAATATCAATTTGATTGTGTCAACTATGATTTATGAAGATAATCTTTAGAAATTACATGAAGATAATAGTTAATCTTCCTGAGAGGAGCCTCAGGAAGGGATGCCTTCGCACAGGTGACGGCACGTAGGGTGGACATGAAGAAAGGATTTCTAAATATAGAAAAAAATAGCAAGAACAAAAGAAACAGAAGGGGGGATGTGGAGGACATCTCACAAAATAAACGGTGCTGCAGTAACACCACCCAGCAAAGACTTACTTCTTGCTCTGGCTGCATAGTCACTGAAGGTCAGTCATGGTCTTGCTCAATGATGACCTTTATTCAAGGATATAGTCTTAATGAGTGGCTTCTGTCAAGAATTCCAGCAATCTCACAGCAGAAGGGAAAGAGAGATAGTGGAGCTCTATAATGAATCAGAAAGCTCCTACTAAAAAGTGTTTACATTACTTCAATTACAGCTCATTGAACTAGAAAAAAATCACAGGGTCAAGTCCAATTTCAGTGGGGTAGGGCAGTTTACTCTCCCAGAGAAAAACAGCAAATATTTCTTGTAACTAATATAATCTACCTCAAAGTACTTGATTTCTCTGGGTCCCCTAGATCACTCTCTGGCAGCCACATAGGCTGTTCATGTTCACTAACTCGGCAATGTGTGATAAACAGGACATTGGGGCTATCCTCAGGTACATCTGGCTAGACCCACCACAGTACAGGGTTCCGGATTGGTAGTGACATACTCTACCATTGCAGCTACTTATGTCAGCTCTCCAAACACTTTCCAAATTCAGGATCTTATAGACTCCCTAATATAGTAGACTCCCTAAGGGGCCTTCCCCTAACATTTGTGGGGCCCAGAGCAAGAATACAGATGGAGGCTCATTTAAGTCTAAATATTTAAAAGTTATAAGACATGCTGCCAAAATATTACACAAAATATGCTCTAACTCACCACCATAAGAAATAAATCTTCATTAAGACTTAAAAGTTTAGTTCTTTAGCTGAACATGACAGAGCACAGAGAGCCTGTCCGACCTCAGGACTCAGGCCCACTTTGCTGGACATGCTCTTCACACCTCCAGCTCTCTGACACACTCGAAGAGGCTTCATAAGCATAAATCAGGACATTCCAGTCCACCTTCACATGCTTTATCCATATCTCCCACATCAAAGGGTCTACTCTCTGGCACTAGTCCATCGTGGAGTAAAAGGCCCACACAGTCCTTGGGAACAAGTTCCATGAAGTATGGACTGGAAATTCAGGAGCATGTTCTAGAAAGAAGGGTATATAAGGGCTCTGGAAGTGAACATCCTCCTCCTGGGGAGGATTGTAGACAAATGAGGGCCAACATGAAATAGGGGGACCCTCAACTATGATCCAAGAGCGTTAGGTCAAACCAAGCTTTATAGTATGTAGGCATAAGTTGTTTGTACCAAGATGTGTTTTCACATATGCATGTGAGTCAGTACTAGAATGTAGTCATAAGAAGATTTTATGGGTACAAAACTACAGTTAGATGGGGAATAATTTCTGGTGTTCTCCTGCACAGCAGGGTGACTCTTGTTCATAATGAAACGGCTAGAAGAGAGGATTTTCAGTGTTCTCAGCATGAAGAAATGATAAATGCATGAGCTGATAGAGATACTAGACACCCAATTTGCTTATTACTCAATGCTCAGTTATCAGAACATTGCCCTGTACTTCATAAATATACACAATTCTGTAGCATAAATGTTTTAAAAAATTAAAAAGTAAATTCAAAAATAAATTCCAAAAGATCATATTTTAAGCCTATCTGCTTTCTCACTTCCATTCAACTACAGGTATTAATTTCCTTATAATTGGCCTCATCTTATTTTTTGAGCAAAGTGACACAGTTGAGTAGTATTTTTAAGAAACCTCTGTCCATTTTACAAAACATTCCTTTGGGGAAAACATTTCCTGAAAGTTTTTTATAAATACTATTTCCTTTAATACTTTTAAAAGACAGCTTTGCTTACAAAATGTGCGTTCTTTTAAGATCACTAAATCTACTCTGTAATGTCTATTTGTCATTGGAAATAACACAAATTCTGATTTTCGTCTAATGATTTGCTGCTGCCTGATCAGGGTTTCCATGTCAGGGTGAGATCACTGGGCGACTGATCTTCCTTCCTTGACGTGATTTCTGCTCTGTGAAAAGAGAAGCGCCTTTTATACATAGCTGGTCAAGATTCAAAGACTGTGCCTGTAGCCAGGACAAAAAGGTTTTGCCCTACGTGAAATTAACTGTGACTGCACCTGAGGCCTCACTAGTACCCAACTTCAAACTGTCCGCTGTAATACGTGGCATGGCAAGTCCTCTTTAGAGAAGCACAGGCGAAGTCACTTCACAGGTGAGTTGTGACATGTGAGTTCGAATTCTCCCTGGTTTACAAATAAGCCATTTTTTCAATTGCTTGCCCCTTATTATCAAGGCAGTTTTTAAGAAACCTGTCAATTTGCTTTATTTTATATGTGGTCATTTTTTTTATTTTGAAATGGGGGAAATATGAAACAGAAAACCTCTCATGTATCCAAGCTGAAACAAGAAAGACAATGACTTTTTCCTTATGAAATATTCTCTTACCTTAGTTTTCGATTTCATTGATTTCCTAACCTCATCTTCTGCCCTTCCAGATTTCAGTCATTGTCCCTGAACTTGACTTGAACAAAAGACGTTTAGATAAATTTAAAAAAATATTATGTATTAGTGGAATAAAGGCATTTGTCTGTGAGCTGGGTGATGGTGAAGGCAATCTGAGTTTCTCCATCACAGAACTTTCATGTTTGAGCGAGAAGGGGGAAAAACAGGCAAAAGAAATAAGAATTAAACAGTGATAATTACCATGACGGCAATAAAAAAGAGAATGACTGGAGGACTGTAACTTGGGAGCCCTCTCTGAGGAGGCCAGATTTGAGCTGAGAACTTAGTAACAAGGAGAATGAACAACACATGTTGACATCTGGAGGGGCTCAGCCACCAAAGGCCTCAACAAGCACAAATGCCCAGGAAAGGGCACAGTGAGGTGGGTCCCAGGACTGAGAAGAAAGTCATTGTGTGGGAACATGATGAACAAAGACAAGAGTGGGAGGAAATGAGGAAGGAGACTTCCCCAGGGGTAGGGTGTCCCAGGCTAGTACAAGGTAAGTTCCATGTTATTTTTAGTAGGAAACCATTGAAGGATTGTCCCCTAAGGGATAATATAAACCAATATATCCTCTTAGCAGACGACTAGAATGTATTTTGAGCCAGGGTATAAGACAATGGGTATAGAGGAGAAAGGAGTGTAAGTAGGGGACCAGTGAGGACATGATTATAGTTTGCAACCTGGATCCATTTCTAACTTGGGGTCTTTCCAGATACAAATGAGACATGATCTGTTCTCTATGCTTCCCCATTTTTCTTCTTGGCCTTTGACCTGGGTTCACCGTATGTGACCGTATTTCTTCATCTCTTTTTCCTTTTATTTAAAATGTGTCATGATGCCATTGACATTTTCAGGACATGTTCAGAACTCTTCCTCTGCCTGCTTTTGCAGAGGCATGTGCCACATCTCCCTTCTGGTAGGGACATAGAACAACCGTACCTGGAGTTACCCGACTGTGGCGCCAGGTGGACGGCAGCATTCACAGGAGGTGTGCACTGTTTTCCAGAAGCTGCTAAGCACTTGAAAGCATATCTATGATTTAGTAATTTTAGATAATTAGCAGATATCTTTTATTTTTCCCTCTTTCTGGCTTAGTCATTTTTAATTTTTAAGTTATAATTGATGAGAAAGCCAACTTCATGGATATGGAAATTCCTTCAGGCTACGAAAAAGCAAAGCAGCAAAAAGAAAAAAGAAATTCTGATTTTTTTCCCCAAGTTACTGGATCCTGGCGGCTGGGTAGCATTAAGAGGATTAGAAACATGCATGGTCTTCTATTTAGTTTTTGTCCTTATCATACATGTCCAGTCTAATTTCTGGAACATCACTTTTGTTGTCAGTTATTAATCTTTCTGAGGTGGAACAGCGAGTGGGTTGGGTTCAGTCAAAAACTTCTTTGGTTTTAAAATGCTGTCTAAACGCAGTGACTCGTGTGTGTTTTTTAATTTCATTTCTGGCTGGGTGTCTCCGCCTTGTGCTTTGGTAGAGACCAACTCTGTCAACTTGTTTATGAATAAATAAAGTCACTGGATTTAGTGGATAGATGAGGATGTTTCCCATTGCTGGGAAGTGTTGGGCGATTTCCACATTCCTTTTATTCAAAAAACTTCCTCATTGTTATTTCTGTGCTTTCAAGAGATGGGTGTTCACAACAGAAATGAGATTGTCGTTTCGATTGAAAAAAGCCATAGTAGAGAAAATATTAACCATGTTTTCTAACAGATGCTCCCTCTGGCTCAAAGCTCGAGTCTATCAAATTATTGAAAGGAGCATTTGGAACACCATGCCTCAGTAAGGAATAGATAAAAAATTCAGACTGTCTTTCTGAAAGACTCTGTGTATTTAGAATTTACTACATTTGGGTGGGCAAATGCCATGAATGGTAAAATTTTTAAAGTGTGTAGAGATTGGCTTGTCACAGTAGTCATTTTCCTTTCTGAAGACGGTTGCCTTATTCTTAAGATTGAGTCCAGACAGCCAAGTATCCACTCTGTCTTCTCCAGGGGGAGCAACCTCTGTTTTAAATTTAGTCACAGGTAATTCAATAGATGTTGGTCTATACAGAGAGGTAAGCCTTGCATGTTTAGTACTTTGCCAACATCATCTTTGTGCCTACCAGTTTCATGACCAAATCTTAGCTCTAGACACATGTGATTGATGGCTTCTATGCTAAAGATGTAGAATTTAACACAAATACTGTACTGGGATAATTGTTGACTATATCCTGTGTTAACAAAACCGTTTCCCAGTCTCCAAACTAATTAATGCAATGTAAATTCTGAATGCTGTCGGTGAACCCTAGATCAATTTGCGTCTATCAACCATTACTTCTAATTCAGCTCATGTGTTACTAGAAATGACCTTAAAGAAAAAATAAAAGTAATTATAACTTACCAAATGTCAGATGTAAAATATATATATGAGCCAGTTTGCAGTAACATACAACTTTAAAATTTCAGCATCTTCAAACAATAAGTTGCTTTCGTGGTCATGCTACTTGAGCAGTGAAAGCAGGGAAGGGCTGACTTCTATTCATACTCAACATGGGAGCCAGGCTGAAGGATGAGCCTCCATATCCCCCACTGCCATTTCTTGACCATGAAGGGAAAGAGCTCTTCAGGGAGCAATTAAAATGTTCTAGTGCAGGTGGGATATACTCACAGCCCATTGGCCAGAAGTAATCACATGACCCCAAGAAGTAGGAAGAGGGGCTGGGGGGCTGTGTACCAGTTGCCAGTATAATTCTGCACACCTCCTAAGGGACCTGGACATATTTTGATAAATGCCATAGTGATTACCACATCCACTTTTGGCCTTCCCTGAGGCTTTCTGTAGATTGCTCCATTGAGTTTCAAATACGGGATTTCTTTCCAGGAACTTAGCCTGAGGAATCAACCCTTGAGGGAAGAGTGACAAAAGTCTGCTGAGCAAGGAAGGAGAGCGAAAAGCATCTTATTGGCCTTTTAACTTTCATTTTTGATTAAGTAGGAAATACAGGCCGGTGTTGGCATGAATCTTCTTCCTGACACGTGCACAAGAGCCGCTCCTCCATGACCTGACTCGTCCCAGCAGATATCCTAATGTTGGTGGCAATGACATTTTGGTGTCCTATGTCTCTGAGTTTTCCTATAGGGGATCTGAATTTATCTGGCACTTTGCTGGCCCTCTCAGACATCTGTATCTCTGTGAAATACTTCCACACCAGAACATTTAAAAAATGTATTGCTGAGTAGTATTCCATCAAATGAATGCATCACAATTTGTTTATCCATTTACTTGATGATACACATATGGGTTCTTTCCAGTTTTTTTAATATTATAAATAAATCTATTATAAACATCCGTAAAAAAATCTTCATATGAGGGCGGCGCCTGTGGCTCAAGGAGTAGACCGCCCGTCCCATAAGCCGGAGGTGGCAGGTTCAAACCTAGCCCCAGCCAAAAACCAAAAAAAAAAAAAAAAAATCTTCATATGGACATATACTTCATTTCTCTTGGATAAATACCTAGGAGTAGAATGACTGTTAGGGGTTTCCAACCTTTTTACACATTGGAAAAACAAGAGTTGTCTTAGGCTACACATTAATTGCGCAAATACTAAGGAAAGCTGATTACCAAAAAAAAGTTCATGCATATTCTTCATGATATCTGACACCACAGATAAACCCAACAGTCCTCAATCTGCATGCAGACCACAGACCCACAGGTTGGACACCCCTAGACATCATATGCTAGGTGTATAATTTACTTTTTAAGAAACTGCTAACCTGTTTTCCAAAGTGCTGTATCATATCATATTCTCAAAAACACTATGTAAAGCTTCTAGTTTCTCCATTTTCTCTTTCGACACTTGATACTGGCATTCTTTCCCGTTTAAATACATACGTAGTGATCTTCCCATGTGGCTGTGGTTTGCATTTCCCTAAGGACTGAAGAGGTTGAGTATCTTTTTGAGTGCTAAATTAGCACTCATACAGCATTTTTTTTTTTTGGTGAAGGTTTTATTCAAATATTTTGCCCATTTTTATTTTAATTTTTCGTTTTCTTATTTTTGAGATCTTATTTTTTTGTCTTATGGTTTTTAGTTTGAGGTAATTATAAACATGTTCTACACTTCTTTAAAGTGCAGAGAGACCTAGTTGACTTTAGCTTTTTGAGAGGAAGCTCAGATTTTTTCAATAATGCCTTTCAGAGCATAAAAATCGAGTTCAGAATCATGTGCTGTATTTAATTGTCATGTCTCGTTAGTTCCTTTCCATCTGCCACATTTCTTCATCCTTTTTTAGAATTTTAAGATATTAAAATTTTTGAAGATTACAGGTAGGTTATATGGTATATTGTATATTTAGGTTTAAATTCGGATGATGTGATTTTGACAGGAGTAGCACAGAAGTGATGAATTCTTTTACATTGTATATTAAAAAAGGAAAAACTTTATTGAGTTATAATTGACACACAGTAAATTGGTCATATTTAAAGTATACAGTTTACAAGGTTTCGGCCCAGGTATACAGCATCACCACAATGAAGGTAATAAACATAGCTCTAACTTCCCTAAAAGGATCTTGGAACCCTTTGTTACCCCTCCTTTCCCATCCCCAGACAGCAAACAATCTGCTTTCTGCCAGTGTAGACTAGTTTTTTGCCTTTTCTAGAATTGTGTATAAATGAAATCATATAGTATGCACTCTTTCTTTGTCTGGCTTCTTTCACTTGGCATAATTTCTTAGAGATTCATCCATGGTATAACACATATCAATATTTATTCCTCTTTATTCGTCAAGAACACTCTATTGCATGGTATACCACAGTTGTTGGCAACTGTTGATGGACATTTGGGTTGTTTCCAGTTCTTAACTATTAAAACAAAGCTGTTATGCACATTCGTGCACGAGGCTTTGTGTGGGCATATGCTGATATTTTCCTTGGGAAACTACCTTGGCATGAAATAGCTGGATCATATGGTAAGTGTATATTTAACATTTTAAGAAATTGCCAAATATTTTTTTGCCCAAAGTGGTAGTGCCATTTTACACCCCCCACCATTGGATGAGGGAGGTGGTGTGTTCACCTCCTCACCAGCACTTGGGAGGGTCAGACTTTTTCATTTTGGCCACTTGAAAGCATGTGTGGTGGCATCTCATCATGTTTTCAATTTGAGTTTCCCTACTGACTAATAATGTTGAGAGATTTTTTTTTCCCATGGGTGTATTTGTCACCCACGTATCATGCGCTATTCACAAATCACTCAAAATACGCTTGTTAGCAAAATTTCAATGCTGTATTCCTAATGAAATTCTGTGGTTCTGTGTGACATTTCTCTATTTCTTTTAGAAGACGGGGAGTTCAAAACATCTGGTTTTTCTGTTTCTAATCATCACTGGTACATGCCTCTGTATTAGATGGTTGAAAACCTGGAGCCCTTTAAAATTATAATTATTCAAACATACGAATACTTGGCCGTATTCCTCAGGGTGGTTTTGGTGGATTTTATGGCTTGTTATTATTTGTTTATTTATCTATGTAGATATTCCAAGCTCACCGATTAGAAGCAGGGTATGGCTCAGACATACATAAGCAAAGACAACATTTCCCCTGTAGTCTGTCAGCTTTCTTTTTCACTAGCAGTGTTTTCAGGGAAATTGGGGATTTCTTAATTTCTTCAGAAGCATGAAATTTCATGCTATATACAAAGAAGTGATTCTGAGAATACAATAACCCATGTTTTACTTACCATGGGGTACAAATCATAACATCTTGAATGTGAGCAAACCTGCGTCCACTTTCTCCTTTGCACATAGTTGAACTGCAGCCCCAGTCATCCCTTTTAGATGAGCACGGTCATGTGATTATGTTCTGGCCAACTTAATAGAAATACACCCAGTCTGTGTCACTTCCAGGTCTGCTCTTAAAACCCATCCCATGTGGTCCTCAACATTCTCTCACCTTCCAGGATGATCTTGTTACTAGAGTTGAAGATGATAGCTCAACAAAATAAACAAGGCCGAACACCTTAATCACCACTGGGAGGAAAACCACACAAGAATTAGGAACACCTTAAAAAATTGTTACTTTTGGGAATTGAATAGGAAACCCTGAAAGCTAAAAGCAATAGATCTACTTTGAGATGGAAGTTAATTTGCACCAGCTGGTATTGGTACTAGACCATAGACCCTCTCTGTTGAACTTTAGTGTTTGGGGGCAGAATTGCATTGAGCACAATATCACATCAGTGAAAAGAATAAAATAAAATAAAAGAACTAAAATATGTGCAAGTTCACTTTTGTGCTTGGCTTTTAATGAGAAGCTAATAAAAATTAATCATAACGTTAAGGGGTTATGTCTCAAATCACTGAAGTGGAGTTGTTAGTATAATTTGACACAAACACAAGTGTGATATATAATTTTTATGGGTTTGCTATATAGTAACTGAGTGATAGTACTAAAATAAGAGGAATACTGGTTTTTGTGATCAGCTGAAAATATATTTAACAGAAGCATAATTAGGTCTTAGTGGTACCTTGAAATTTAAATAAATTTATATTTATAGAATGCTTAGTTCAGTATTTGGAAGATAAATGTTCAATATATGTGTGTATTAGCTATGTTGTAATAATAATTATTAATAATTAATATTTTAAGCAGGAGTAATAATAAAGTTCAAGTGGTTAACTTGCTTCCACTGCCAAAAAAAAAAAAAAAGAATTAGGAACACCAATGTGGTAGATTATGCGAAAAAATGTCCATCGTCTTAAGCCACTGAAACTTGGGGATTTTCTTGCACAGCCACTAGAGTTACCCTTACTAATGCAGAAGTCATCATCAGGGTCAGAAAGACACATCCGTAATGAGAGTTCTGTGTTTTCTTCCTGGTACATCTTTCTCCTTTTTTGGACTTCAGGCTTCAAGCCCTTGATAGAATGCAGAAGCCCACTGAGACAGTGGTGCTTAGAGTTTAATTGAAAGGCATAACTACTGTGCAACAGTCCTTTTAATCAAGATGTTAAAGGGAAACTTTATTAAACTGTGATTGAATATATGAAATTAAGATGTAATGCATTTTAAATGTATTAGCTCGAATTATAAAATATTAAATTAAGATTTAATATATTAAATTAAACACAGATTAAACGAGATTGAAAAAAATGCTTTAAAAAATCTCAAATACACCAGAGAAATTATTAACCATTTTATTTAAACGTGAAAATCTAGCAAGTACCAGAATGATGAAAAGGGAAGATATTGAGGGGAACCTAGCAGTCGCTCTCCAGGCAAATGAGACTATCAAAAAACTGAAGCAGAAATTTAACTCCGGATTAAAGAGAATAAAAGCAAAATGTAATGACATGTTGGATTCCAGCAGATTCCATGAGATTCCAGTGGCAGTACCAGCCCTGAGGGTGAGCACATGGCTCACGCCCATCTATTTAGAGTGGCTGGGGCTATCTTTTCCCAGGCCTGACAAAAAAACTCTTAGAAATTATCTTATGTTTGTGATTGTATTTTCATGAGGCAAGCTGGATCTCTACTGATACTAACACTTCCTTGAATCTATCTGGAAACTTTTCATAGCAGAAAAAAAAAAATAGAAGGAGCAGTGTATTTTGAACAAGAAAAAGAAAAAACAAAGACTCCATTTTCCTATTTAACCCTGAAGATCAATGAATGCAAACGTATCTCTGTCTTAAATTCAATAAGTGCTTGTGCAAAACTCTTCCAATAAATGTTACATCATCCAATTTTTATAATAGTTTTATAAGAAAAGTCTTGTTTTTCAAACTACATAGATGGGGAAATCGTACAGGATAAGATATTTTACAAGCTAGAAAGTGATGTCACCAGACTCAAGGCTTTATCTTACCCAAATCCCCTGCTCTTTCCATTAATACAACACTGTGAGTATGTGTGTGTGTGCGTGTGTGTGTGTGTGTGCGCGCGCGTGCATGCATGTGTGCTGGACTATCACAGTGGTTGTATTTGTGTCTCGATTATACCCATGGAGAAAATCAGGGAGTTTCCCCAAAGACAAGTCACTACATAATAATCACTAGGAATTAAGTATAGATGATAATAATAAATAATAATTAGAACAGTTATTTATTAAGCACTTAATGATGTGTGACACAAAGATAAATACTTTGCTTGCAATACTTTGATCAGCTGAACAACTTACAAAATCAGCGTGTCACTATCTCCATTTTATATCTCAGAAGTCTGAGACTTAGAGATCTTCAGAAACATTCACAGGGCCACAGAGGTTTTAAGTCACAAGGTTGGATTCAAGCTCCGATTTGCCTACTCCATCCCTCCTCCGCCATAATGCCCCGTGCATTAGCACAGTTCAGATACGGAGGTGGAGGAAATTGGGAGACTAGGACTGTAGATCACCTTGACTTCTGCTCTGACCCTGTTCAGGTGATTCTTTCTCCAGTCTTCAAACCTGTGACTAGCAACAGGCTGACAGCCACACGGGGCACTGGGCATGACATGGCGTTTTTGTTGTCACTCTGAAATAGGCACTGGAGGTCCATCTGAGTGGTATTGTAAGCGCCACAACAGTGAATAAAGTCTGTTTTTATTTAATTCTTACTTCCTTTCACTCTTCAACCCACTATAACCTGACCTCAGTCTTCTCTGCTTCACTGAATGTTACCAATGACAATTCCTAAATTGCCATGGCTCTTTTTAGCCCGTATTGTTTTGGGATATATTTAACATAGTCACTCACCCTCATCGTCTCAAAATTCCCTTCTGCCTTGACTCAGAAACACTCATTTTCCTGATTTCCCTCCTACCTCTCTGGCTGCATCATTTAACTCTTCATCATTTCCCTTTAACATCCTGGTCACTAAAGTCCAGTACGTCTGCATTTGATTCTCTCACTAAGCTATTCCATCTCCTAACACAAGTACCATCTGTAGACTAGGAATACTCTGTGTCTTCTCTGGTGTGTCAGTTAAAGAAATCAACTCCAAAAACACTTTTTTTCAGCTAATCTCATCCACACCCAGGTTTTCAAATCAACATGCAGTTCATATTTCCATCCTGACTGCCAGAGCCAGAATTCCAACTTCTATACCTCAGTGTATATAAATGCCTGTATCTAGATATCAAATACTGTGTGTTCCAAACACATCTCATCCTAAGCGCTGATGAAGAACGTACCCTCTCGAGACTAATAGCTGTAACCTTTGGCAAATGAGTTGATGTCTCTCTGTGAAGTGAGGATATTTACATGCCTTCCCCGTAATGTGACATGACTAGCCCTAGCCTGGCCAGGTGTGTTTTTGTCTAGTTCCTTTATGTCTGCTGGTTCCTACCCGTGTCCTACACTAGCACGCCTCCATCTAGATGACGGTTGACATGCTACTAGCGAAAAATGCACTGTGTCTATCTACACGTTGTCTAACAGCCAAGATGAGGTATGAAGGATGTCCATAGGATTTCTCCCGCTCTACTTAGAACTTTTCCTCATTTGTTACTCAAGATGCCCATACCATGTTAGGATTTAAGGAAGTTCAATCTCTTGGTGTCTATGTAGCTGTAGCTGCCTATTCCCTGAGAATGACTTTGCTCCATGCTTTAATGCGTCTGTGAGATTCTTCCCATTTTCCTGGAGGATCGAGTTCATGTAAGTCCAAAGCAGAGTGCTACTCACACGCACACATGGTTTCTTCTTCTGAGAGTGAGTCAGTGAGAAAGTGAGTTGATGCTACTTTCAGAACAGGACTAGCAAACTTCCCACCCACTCTAATGCATAGTTTAACGTGTTCCAAGCCTGCGAAAATGAGTCTACATTTTTCACTGCTTGTTCACTGCGCTGGTGTGGCTTCTGTACTTCTTTGTTCCTTTGATTCATGACTGTTCTTACTGCAAAATCTTTTCTAATGTCCCCACTTTAAAAGTATCTTTTCTGATCCACTTATGTAGAATTATAGCGCTAAAATAGACCTCTTCAACAACAATAATAATCATAATATTGTACTTGATAATAACATCATGATCATATAAACTTTTCTCATGTAAGCCTCACAAGAAGATATATTAGGTAGTATCTGTGCTTTGCAGATGACCATATAGACGTTCAGTGAGACGAAGGTGTATAAGGCATACAGTTAATATTCACAAAGCCCACATTTAAACCCAGTTTTCCTGCCACTACCCCACACAGCCACTCCTATTCCAACACTTAGCATATGCTCTTAACATAGGGCCTACATACAGGTTTCATATACACTTCTATTCCAACACTTAGCATATGCTCTTGACATAGGGCCTACATACAGGTTTCATATACCCTCCTATTCCAACACTTAGCATATGCTCTTGACATAGGGCCTACATAAAGGTTTCATGTACACTCCTATTCCAACACTTAGCATATGCTCTGAGAAGTAGTTCTCTTTTCACTTTTGGTCTGTCTCAGCTAATGCATAGTATTATGTAATCTCAAGAACAAACATGGTTTCCTTTTCATTTCCATTTTCCAGCACAGTATCTATCATACAAAAAGTTTTAAAAATATTTGTTGAATAGATGAATTAGCTAACCAAATGCCACATTTTTACTGAACATATATTGGTGCTAAAAAAATTAATCCCTCCCCAAAAGACATGGTCTCAACTTCAGGTACCTCACAGTCATCCGGTTTAGTAGTAATATAGAATAGTGGAAGGGCAAAGAATACATTCAACTTTGTAATTTTAACTTTGCCAATCTGAGGATTGAGAAAGTAATACATTAATAATTTTTCTGTTATATGATTTCATGGCTTCCTGAAAATCAAAAGGTTAGATTATGCAATAAAAGAGCTAACTTCCCCTCTGGCACTGCCCTCTAAGCAAGCCAGCCTGCGATAGCTCTACGAGGTTTATATGTATAAATTGCTGGCATTTAGCAAGAATTGGCTTGTAGGATTTGCAAATTACAGCAGATTCCACTTCAGGAAACAGGCTTATGAATCTGTTAAAATTTTTGAATGGTTTAAAACAGCAGCAAGGTTGATCAAGGCATTTTACTTTGGTGATTTTATTTCATCCCAAACTCTGAGCTTCAATTTCTGCGTCTTTATAATGGAAATTCTGTGAAGAAATAAAAAGTCCTAAGCAGGAACAGTCACACAGCAGATACTAGCCAAATGTCATTTTCCTTTCCTTTTCTGGCACCAATTATTTTCTCTTGCCATCCATAGACATTTAAAAATATTGCTTGGCCAAGCATAGTGGCTTATGTCTGTAATCCTAGCATTCTGGAAGGCCTAGGCAAGATGGTTATTTAAGAACAGCCTGAGCCAGACCCAGACCAGGACTCCACTAAAGACAAAAAATTAGCAGGTGTGGTGGTGCACACCTGTAGTCCTAGCTACTTGGGAGGCTGAGGTAATAGGATCATTTGAGTCCAGGAATTTGAGGTTGCTGTCAGCTATGATCACACCATAGCTGAGGTGACATAGTGAGACTCTGCTTCAATAATAATAATAATAACAATAATCCTTGTTAACCTAATCCTTTACATACAGACTGATCTTCAGAACATGTATCATTTAATAGAATGAATGCTAGAACTGCCCATCAAACCAGGGACCTGTTTTTGCCAGCAAAGATTCAACTGTAAATGACCCTCAGGACCTGGATAGCCATGTTCTGGCAACTTACTATCCCTGTCCTGGATTATTTTATCATCATAATCAGAAATGTACCCAATTGATTGGTCTACATACCTCACTCTGACTCAGCTGTGGTATGATATGGTAGCAAAGCTTTAAATATTGTACCAGAAACCCCAATTTCAACTTTCAGCATTATCCTTGTACTTTACACTTTCCTCAACACCAATTTTTGCCATGATTATTTTCATTAGAAAATTGAAAAGTAAAGAAAAAAGAATAACAAATACTTCTTCAATGCAACGGTGAGTATGTAGGCCCTATGTCAAGTGTTTATATGACACAAGGCATTAGTGTACTGACTGCTAGTAGACATGGGAACAAGGGGCAAAACAACTGATGTCGCGAAGACAGGTAGTAGAACAATGGTTACTAGAGGCTGGGAAGCCTAGTGGGGAGGCAGGGATAATGTGGAGATATTCGATGGGTCCAAAAATACAGTTAGATAGAATGAACGATATTTGTAGCACACAAAATGACTATCATCAACAATAAATTATGGTATACATTCTAATTCTATCTTAGTGGAATTAGAATGTTCTTTTTTAATTTATTTATTTTTATTGTTAAATCATAGCTGTGTACATTAGTGCAATCAAGGGGTACAATGTGCAGGTTTCATATACAATCTGAAATATTCTCATCAAACTGTTCAACGTAGCCTTCATGGCATTTTCTTAGTTACTGTATGTAGACATTTGTATTCTGCCTTTAGTAAGTTTCACCTGTAACCATTCTAAGTTGCACTGTAGATGAGGCCCCGCCCATTACCTTCCCTCCACCAACACCTCCCCAATTACCTTGATTTGATTAATACCCATTGTGTGACTGTATCACAACATCACACATACCCTGTAATTATATACAACTATTATGTACCTATAATAATTAAAAAATAAAAAACTGTTTAAGAAGTCTTCAAAATCCATAGCTTGATTTCACTGTAGTGAAATGAGAAATTTCAGCATCTATAAATTATGACAGAGATATAATTTCACAATATTTTTGGTAGCTGTCAACAATTCCCAAAACTTTTTGGCCAACAGCTTTAAGATCTGAAGCATGATTTAATTAAGTTATTAAGATAAAAACTTTATAGCTAGCTGCAACATCATTGAGGAGGGTCTTAAATTGTGGAATATAATCCTCTTGATGGAAGATTGTATGTGTGTGACCCCTTAGATCTTAGCTTTATTTTGCTAAATATTGTTTCACAAATATTGAGACCCATTTGTCCGGGATATTTTTGTCTTGCTCCCCTATACAATAATGTAAAGCATGAAAGTATTGTTAAAGAAATTATCACGAGACCATTTCTGATTATGACATAAAGACATTTTATGTTTCTTGAGTATAGGGATGAAAAGGGAAGTTGATCAGAACTTGGCAGAAAATTGCTAAATACACAAAAGTATTTAAGAAGGGAGAAAAACCCTTATTAATGAAATGTCACAAAATATCACAGTTCATTAGTCCTAACTTCCTGATGCCTACTGAATTAACTATAGACCTTTGAATAAATGGTTCCTTTCATGCACACATTTTTAAATGTACCAAAAAAATCTTAATTATCGGGTTCACTAGATGTAACAATTAATAATTATTAAAAAGGTAATTTTTATATCCCTAAAAGCTCCTTGTTTGAAGATTACAACGTGCAAAATATCTACATTCAACCAAATTAATTATTATGAAGCAGTTTTAAGCTTTAATTGTAATTCTTGGATTTACTGAACTCAAGAAAGTATTTGGCAACCTGTTTATGTGTTATATATGTTGTAATTAAAGCTGTAAATGTATTCATAAGCACCTTTACAAAAATTATAATGGCATGTGTTTAGAATCTTTGATTTCAACAACCTTAAAGTTTCAAAGAAGAGTAAAAAACTTTTGAAAGTAACGTGTCTTTATAACTTCATTTTATTCCACATTTCCTCCTAATACTTAAGTATGGATTTTCCTGGTGGTTGGTTTCAGAGTTATTCTTATTGCTTTCTTAAAGCTTCCATGTGACTAAAACCTTTTTTGTTCCTTAAGTTTAGGTGTTCTGCTCTTTATTGAACTTCTAGAATTCTGAGATTGGCATTCAAATTAAATAAGATAAAAAAAATTGGGTGTGAAAATACCCACGTTTGGTCACGCCAATATCATTTTCTTAATTTTGCTTAGAAACAATAAGAAGGAAATTATCTTATTAGATTCTCTAATTTCCTGGATCTCTTTCTAATAGTCCGCATGTCTAAGTTATTTGAAATAAAATCAAATGACCAACAAATGTCCTCTAAGTATAAAATTAAAATAAAATTTTGATTTTGTAAATTATTTTGAAGTCTAACCCAACAATATTATTTTCATTTGTTAGAGAACTAAAATATACCACAAATCATTTTTCCCTTGAGGATCTCTCTGCATCTACGTTTTTGTAATTATTTTCTCACATACACCTCTAGGGACCTTTCTGCTCATAAGGATTATAATTATAAGCATCTTGCTTATAATTATTTTGTTTGAAAAATGTAAGCTATGTCCATATCTCTCCTTATGCCGAGTTCATATGAACATACTTGTATATAAATAGCTCAGCTCATTAGTTGTGCACTTAACTAGAATATTTTTGTTTAAAACAACATAAAATCATATATACAGAATTTAAGCCTGGAGTTCTATAGCCTGATGTACAAGTCAAATAATAGCAATCAAATCTTTCATTTGGCTTTACTAGGAAAGCCGGTTTCAGAGTTGATGGTACAGCCTTTGCTTAGCCACAAAGCTAGCTGCCATTTGATTTTAGAAGGCCTCATTGGGTTTAAATACCATGTACATGTTTAGGCTGCCTGGAAAGTCATCCTAGGTGTATGCCTTCCATTTGCAAGAGTGCCGGCCAAAGCAAGCTGTCTCGAGCTGAAACCACCATAGAAAATGGAATCCATGTTACTAATGTGTTTCCTTTGAGTTATGTTCAGATGAAAATCATTCTACTTCCTGAACATAAGAACTGCAATCTTCAATGAAAGTCAGGAGAGTTTTCAGGAAGAGAATCTTCTGAAATTCAGATTTTGCTTGTGGGATTAAGAAGGCAACTGAGGCTTGCCCCTGCCCTCTTTACACAGACCCATAGATGGGCAGATGTAGCAAGAAGGAAAAAACCACCAGTTCACAGAGCTCCCAGCTGTGCTCAGGGAGCAGAGCTACAACTTGTCAGAGATTTTTATGCACCTTCAGTCCCCGAAAAGCACAAGGAAGAATTGCTTTTTGTTGTTTTGTTTTGTAAAAGCAAAAGGAAGAATTGTGAGTTGCAAAAATGCAAATGACTGTGTAACAGGGGGAGAAAGTAGCATGTTGCAGGATAAACATTGCCAACTGTTGTCCTCCCCCTGAGAAGTTTGCTATTCACCACTGAGACGACAACAACAACAACAAAAAAGTAGAGACACGTGCATTACCTAACTTTGAACAATTGGTTTCAAGGCAGCAGTAACAGAATTAAAATGAAGGATAATTGCATATTAAAAAAAAAATGGAGATTTTTATTCTTAGAGTTTCGATGTGGACTTAAATGATGGATAAGAAAGCGATTCTGCAAGAAGGCCAAAATAAAAAGTTAGGAAATACATGAAAACTTGGTGCACCAATGTTGTGCAAGAATGACAAGGAAAAGATTACTGGTGGCAGAGTCTTTTTTCTAAATTAAAATGTGCACACACAAAATAAGAAAGGGAGATATTTTTATTATTTCAACCAAGAAATGACCGCATAAAAATAGTTACCAAACCCTGTGAAGCAATACTGGGCAGGGACGGGAGACACAGCAGAAGAGGAATGTATGCCATCGAAACTAAGAGAACCTTAGATGACAGAAAATAATCGCTCAACTTGGAGTCTGTCCAAAATTCTGAGACAGGAACAGAAGCCAAGTCGAAGTCATGTGAAGTTTGCAGAAAATATATTCAGATTATTTCAGTGGGACCGTGGAGTCATGCGCCCACGTGTAAGTGTGAGGGACAGTTAACACACTGGTTCCTGCCATTCCAAGCGAAGACTCTGTAGTCTATTATATGTTGACTCAGAAACTAAATGATAGAACATGATAGTCTTAATCACTATTAGTAACTGAAAGAAAGTTACTTGAAAGTGCTCTCCACTCATAAAACAAGATATTTTTTGAGAAGTAGAATTTTTATGTTGTGTATCAAGTCCAATCCCAAGCTGATTTTTCCTTGAATAACCATGTATTAAGGAGAGAAGGGGGGGAGAAGGAGGACTAAAATGAAATGTTTTCAAAAGAGCAGGTTTTGTTTAAATTTTCATTTTAAATAAAAATGAGACGTAATAAAATAAGATTTGTATGTGATTGTCAATGTTTCAACATTTGCTGCAATTTTATGAAGACAAAAACTGCACCATTCATCTTCAGTGTATTAGAAGATGCTTTTTTGATGTATGTGATTTATTTTCTAATAGTCTCATCGTGAAATCAAATGTATTAAGTCTCTTTATTATTGGTTGAGGAAAAAACCTAAGGCCTTTGAAGTCAGCACTCTGAGCTTTCCTCCCAGCTTTGCCCATCATAGACATGTAATCTAACCTCTTTGAACTTCATCAGTCCCATCATCAAGAATATTTGAGTAATAGTACTTAGTCCAAGTACTATTTCATTCTCAAAACAACTTTGAGAATGAAAACTAGAATCCTAATAGGTGCTCAATAAATGCTGTATTGTGTACTCAATTAACAAAGTATTATTGGCTGACATTGGACTAACTGATGGGAACATAAAATAAAAATACATCTCGTTCCTGACCTTGAGAAACTAACTATTAGACAACAAGGCAGACTGACAGTTACAGCACAGTGTGATAAAGTCACCCAATACAGCCCAGTTCCTAGAGTTTAGGGCAACTGAATTCTACACACAAAGAAAGTTCCTAAAGCTTTCTCCCAGCATAGAATATTCCACTCTCTCAGTTTTCCCCTCTAAAGCAGTGCAGCCGCCACAGTGGCAATGAGGCTGTGTACATCTCAAATGAACTAAAGCAACCCCCAGCTCCTTTGGAGGTTTGCGGCCATGGAAAATCTCCATCCCCAAGAAGCTGTGAGATCATGTCTGATTTAAGTCCCAATCCTAAACAAACCAGACCTCATGCCGGGTCTCATGTCCAATCCCTGTAATGAGGTGATAAGGCCTGTGTCACAGTTAGTCAGTAGCAGGCGATGGCAATTAACAGGATTGTGCTAACCTGGAGATGTGCCAAGCTGGCAAAAAAAGGATTAGAAAGTAAATGAAGTGAACAACCATGAACCAGCAAATAGGGCTTAATGGACAGTACAAGTCAGTGAGGCAAAAATGGGCCAATTTGCTCTCAATTGATTTTCACTACCCATTGAGCTGCATTCATCCCTCTTTTGCTTTCTAATGCATTTATCTTGGCCTTGGCACGTTCTCTGGCTGTCATCTCAAGGACAATTCCATTGACCGCAATAACTTTGTGAATGACTGGAGGGGGCCTAAGTATGATTTGACCTCCAGAAGTCTCCTCCGGGCTTCTTCATGTGATAGTCTGATGACTTGGAAAGTCAGAGAAAGAAATTTCAATGAGGTCTTACATCCGAAGACTTTTATGAGCAGAATGGAAGAGCATAGAGAGAGTTTCAACTTCTTTTTTTTTTCTCTTTGTTTATAAATAATTCACAAAATAGATGAAAACACTCCAGCCTGCCATTTTTCACTGGTTCTGAAATCATCTCCAGTGGAAGCATCAAGTGACTTCAGCTACCCAGAATAACCAAAAATTGCTAGTTACTTGTTCTTCACTATTTAAGTAAAGCAGAAAACCATGAAGCTATTTAAACTCTAAGAACAGCAAATTTTAATACTCTAGAATACTGAGTATTTCCAACTTTTTTTTTTTTTTTTTTTTTTTAATTTGGCCGGGGCTGGGTTTGAACCCGCAAGCTCCGGCATATGGGACCAGCGCCCTACCCGCTGAGCCACAGGCGCCGCCCAAGTATTTCCAACTTTAATAAGCCCCTACTCTCTTCTCTTTTTCAATATTTATATTTATCTTCTTACTTTTGTCTCTATACCTTTCTCCTTTTGGTTTATTTTTCTTTTCTTTCCCCTCTCTCTTTTTCTTCCTCGATAACTAGAGGTTTTTTTCTTCTTTTTTTACTCTCTCTACTCCAAATGGAAATGTAACTCCAAAACTAAACGAATCATCCACTTCATCAAAAACCAATCATAGGGCAATGCCTGTGGCTCAGTGGGTAGGGCACCAGTCCCACATACCAAGGGTGGTGGGTTCGAACCCAGCCCCAGCCAAATTGCAGCAAATAAATAGCCGGGCATTGTGGGCCTGTAGTCCCAGCTACTCAGGAGGCCAAGGCAAGAGAGTCACCTAAGCCCAGGAGTTTGAGGTTGCTGTGAGCTGTGACGCCATGGCACTCTGCAGAGGGCAACAAAGTAAGACTCTGTCTCTACCAAAAAAAAAAAAAAAAAACATAAAATGCACATCTGCCCACTGGATTATTCAACAAATGTGTTCCAGGGAATTTTTCTATAGTCCCACCATTTGCGCTTTATCTCAGAAAGAAGCAGCTACTGAGATTTTAACATTACATAAGAGGCTTATGGAAGAAAACAATCTCTATCCAAGGTCAGGTGGAACTGGAATAGTTGCTATGAATCTGAGTCAAGTTCTGGGTCTTTAAAATAAACTCAGACAAGACAGAAAACATTTGTCGATAACAAAAGTTTTTATTGTGTTAAGAATGAGTAGCAAGGTTCATGGAGAATTGTGTTTCGATACTTATCTCAGTATGAACTTACCCATGAAAAGGGCCACATTGGTACCTTCAGCAATAAAGATTCCCTTGTCATTAGAGGGAGCTTCCGTATCCACCCATGATATGTGAGGAAGCCTCGGAGTTTTCCCAGACTGTGTTGGGAGGTCGATGTTATTTAGCTGGCAAGAGATAATGAGACTCCAACCTGACAAGGATTGACTACAGGCTTCAGAGGTTGTGTGTTTTCAGCAATTAGTTCATTTCCTCTTTGCTTCTTCAGGGGTCCTCAAACTGCGGCCCGCGGGCCACATGAGGCGGTGTAATTATATTTGTTCCTGTTTGGTTTTTTTTCTTCAAAATAAGATATGTGCAGTGTGCACAGGAATTTGTTCATAGTTTTTTGTTTTGTTTTGTTTTTAACTATAGTCCGGTCTGAGGGACAGTGAACTGAGCCCCCTGTTTAAAAAGTTTGAGGATGCCTGCTTCTTAGTTTATGTGCATACAATTTTTCATGGTATTCACAGATAATATTTTGTATTTCTGTGATATCACCTGTAATGTCTCCAGAAGGGATTGGGCCTCAACTTCAGTCTTCTGAAACAGACCAACTATCAGTCTAGAATTTTGTATCCTACAAAATTCACATATGGAGGAATAAAGACTTTTCCAGAAAAGCAAACACTGAAGGAATTTGTCAAGACCAGACTTGCCTCGTAGGATATACTCAGAAGCACATTATACATGAATTAGCACAATAGACACCCACCAGCATAAAACCATCCAAGAGCTAAAGCTCAGAGGTCATATAAAACAATAGTGCAAGAGGTAAAACCAAGCAATGAGGTGCTATCAAATAGAATGACTAGAACAGCATCCCACATATCAATTCTATCAATCATCAAGAAAGGTTTGAATGCCCCACTCAAAAGATATAGGCTGGCTGAATGGATGAAAAAATAAAACCCAGGTAACTGCTATCTCCAGGAAATACATCTAACCCACAAGGACTCATACAGACTCAAGGTGACAGGATGGAAAGAGACATTCCATAAAAGTGGAAACCAAAAGAAAGCAGTTAGAGCCATTCTGCTCTCAGATAAAATTGAGTTTAAATCAACAATAGTGAAGAGAGACAAAGATGATCATTATATAATGGTAAAGGGAACAATTTAACAGGAGGAAATAACAATTCTAAATATTTATGCACTTAATACAGGCGCACCCAGATTCATGAAGCAAACTGTACCCGATCTAAGGTAAGACACAAACAGCAACCTCATAATTGCTAGGGGCTTCAACACCCCACTGACAAAACTTGACAGAGCATCCATGCAGAAAATAGATAAGAAAACACTGGAATTAAACAGGACTCTAGGGGAAAAAATGGGCCTAAGAGACATTTTAAAAAAACATTTTATGCAGAAACTACTTAATATACATTCTTCTCATTAGCACAAGGAACATTCTCCAAGATTGATCATGTCTTTGGCCACAGAATGTGTCTTAACACATTCAAAAAAACAGAAGTCACATCATGCATCTTCTCAGCAACAATGGAATGAAACTGCAAATCAAGAGAGACACTCAATTCTACACAAAGGCGTGGAAATTAAACAACCTGCTGCCGAATGATGAAATTAAGATGGAAATTCAAAGACTCCTTGAACTGAATGACAAAGGGGACACAAGCTATCCCAATCTATGTTTTGTTTTAAGGTATTAACAAACTGGGGGAATGAGAGGGATATGGGTGAATCTTGATGTCCCAGGTCACATGGCTTTGGGTTATTAGTTCTCTTCTCACCTATGGTTTGCTTCCCAACGGACCACTTTTCCCCCCTCTGTAAAGTAGCTTTGCATTCCCTAGATGCACCCTGGGAATTACATGGCCAGCTGCTATGGTGCTTCCCTGGGGCTGCTGTTCCTGCAGCCAACAGAAGAGACATCAGGGCACTGCAAACTTCACAACGTGATAACCGCAGCCGCTTAAGCAGAAAAAGAAATCCGATTCTAAGTTGCACATTGCATGGCACGTGCATTTGATGTTTCCTAATATGTTTCCAAAGCAGCATGTGCAATGTGTCACACTCACTGTCACCATCTGACACTTAGAGCAGCACATGGTTAAAAGTCTCCAGTAAGGAGACTAGAACATGCTCATGCCCACCTGAAGCTCCCGGAGACAGCGAAACATCCAAACATGAGGTAGTGTGCTTTAACAAAATAGAAAGCTTCTGTGTCGACATTAATTTAATTTCAGCTGGGTTAATGAATCCTAGGATGCACCTCTGAATATTTCGCATTTCCCTTGGATTACTTCTAATATTCCTGATTGGATCTTCATCTGTGTGTTTTCTTCCTATCTACTATTCAATTAATTTTTTCCCTTGAAAATGCACGTTTTTTTCATATATCACTCCTCTACTTAAAGACTGTCAATGGCTTCTCTATGCCAAAAATAAAGCTCAAATGCCTTTGCTTGACATTTAAACTTCTCTGCCATCTGGCCTCAACTTGTCTATGGTTGCTGCCTAGTTCCCTCTGTATAACATAAATCTGCTGCTTCAAAGTAGTCTAATCACTGTTACCCCATCACTTTATTTCCACAGCCTCTTTAAAGTGGTCTAATCACTGTTACTCCATCACTTCATTTCCACAGCCTCTAGGAAAAATATCTCATGAGTTTTCTGAAGAATAATTCTCTTTCTTCTTGCTTAAAATGACCATTTCCTTCGCCCTTTCTGTCTACTTTCCAAACTCCACTTGCTTTAGAAGAATTTTTCCACATCTTCATAGCTCCTGAGGTTAGTTGATTCCTCTGCAAAGTGTGGTTTTGGAGTGGAAAACAGTCTATAAACTAGAAAGAAATACTGGGTCTTTGTTCCAGCTTTAATCCATAGCAGTGAGATGACCTCGAATAAGTTCCTCAACCCTCTGTTCTTCTATTTCCTCATGATTGAAATGGAATTAATAATAACTGTTTTCTATAACCTAATTTCAAAATAATATAAGATGCCTGAAAAGGTACTTTGAAAATAATAAAATACCCCTTGAACATAACACATGATGATAATTTTCTTCTGAACACCTGGCATTCTCTATACAAGGCCCTGTTCTGTCTAATTCATAACAATATTATGGTTGGTACTATTGTTATTTATATTTTATAGAGAATGAAGTAAAAAGGTTAAGTTACTTGTCCAAGATAAAACAATGGGTAAAAAGAAAATCTTGGACTTAAACCAAGGCAGGTGGACACCAGAGCTACTTTCATTACACTATATAATGGCACCTCTTAGGGTATCTTGTGATTTATTGTGAACATGTGTTTAGTCTTATAAACTTCTTGAGGCCAGTCACCACAGCTCATTGTCCATGATCTTTACACTTTTTGGTCCCTCTGTCTGGAATGCTTGTCATAGGGCTCAGTCCTTCATCTCCTTGTCTTTGCTCAAATGACACCATATTTAAAATTATTCCCCTCCATCTCTTCTATCCATCCTATCCTCTTGGTTTTCTCCATATCACTTACATTTGACATCCTACATGTATTATATAGTTATGTGTTATGAAGATAACATTCTTAAAAAACATGATAGTAAAAACACATCACTACATTGTCTTGTACTAGTAGAATATAAACTTTGTAAAGACAGGGATTTTTCTTTGTTTCATTTATTACTATAACTCTACTCCCTAGAACAGTGCCTGTAATATATACTCAATAAATATTTGATAATAAATTATTTAACTTAGTATATATGAGTGACCAAATGATTTGGAAGTTTTCTTAACCAAAGGCTACTAACATTTGTATTCAACTCTCTAGAATAAGAATAGGCACAATATCTATAATTTTGGCATTCTCTTTAAATGAATCATTGGGCAGTATCATTTGCATTAAGAAGTATAATAAAATGCACTCTGATGTACACAGACATGTTAGAATTGGGCTTTATTTTTATTTTATTCCTAATTCTTTTCATTTATTTATTTATTATTAAATCACAGCTGTGTACATTAATGCAAACATGGAGCACCATACACTGGTTTTATAGACCATTTGACATACTTTCATCATACTGGTTAACATAGCCTTCCGGGCATTTTCTTAGTTATTGTGTTGAGACATTTACACTCTTCATCCAGTAAGTTTCACATGTACCCTTGTAAGATGCACGCTGAAATGTTATCAGTATCATTTCTTGGCAAGAAGCAATTTTTCCTACATCCTGTTGTTTTCTTCTATGTGATCAACTTATAAATTTCTGGCCTCTCCACTCTTCCCCCCATTTATTCTTTCTAACATGTGGCTTCTTACTTAGACTGAACAGTTTGAAATGAAAACTGGTCCTGCTAGTCTAGGCCCCATGCCCACTTTTCCAGAATGGACTTACCCACAAAGAATGTGTACAATGGTCTAATAGCCAATGTGACCAGGAAAATTCCATTCTTGTGGTGTAATGGTTTCACTGCTGGAAATTATACCTAATTTTGAGTTTCAATATCAAGAAGCTATTTTATCTTTAGATGCAATCCACATTGGTAACTGGGAATACCAAGAATTAAGTAGATTTTTTGTGCCTCCCATTTGTCTTTCCCTTTGATCTTATCTTTCAATGGTTTTAGAATTCAGGTGTTGAACAATGAGGCTATTTACTAGACCATTCAAACCACAACATTCTTCATAATTTAATTATGTTTACACTAGGAAATAAATTAGAATGTATTACTGGGCACTGTTATCCTGTCTACAACGTTGTATGCATGCATCTCAAGCCATGTTGGGTGTATATAAGAATCTGCACAAGGAAAATGCTCAGTGTGATTATGAAGGAAAAAAATTCAGTCTACCATAACACCAGGGAAAACATGGTCTTCCTACCAATGAAAATCACTGTTCTGATCCTCAAATAATTTCTAGGAAAGAGGAAGCATAAAACTCATTCATGTGTGTGGTGCTGTATTAGAATCTTCAGATTCTCCAGGCAATCTCTTGCTTCCAAATTTTATTTCCACAGATCCTAACATGGTATTTATGTAGAGTAAATTTTGTAACTCCGCATGTTTCATGGATCCACTTATTTCACTTTCTATCGGAAAAAAGCCTCTAATGGATGTTTTTTCCACTTTATTAAGTAAAATATTAAACATAGTGAAAGACAATTTTAAGTTGAAGTGTCATATCAGATTGGTTTGATTCACTAATCAAACATGATTATAAGAGACAAGTGGTTTGCATTTTCATTTTATAATATTAAGATGCTATTAAACATAAGAATAAGAAACTAAACAAATTACAGTTATATTAAAATGCATTTGCAGTGAGAGTGGGGAAAACAGTTTCTCATCACCATACATAATTACCGTTCTAGGATTTCACTAAGGAACCATTTCAAAGTATCAACTTTTATTTCACAATTTTCCTTTTTATATTTATTACAGGTGTCCTATATTTCTGCCATATATGAGTCTATTTTATCTGGAAAAATATGAATTAACCATAAATGGCACATTATTATTGATTTTTTTAAGGTGGTTATTTACATTTAATAAAAATATTTTTTGCTAATGAGGGCTGTGAGTTCGAAATTTTGGCAGATGTCATAAATACTTCATATTTACTTCATATAAAAACTTATGTTTTTCTATCTTAAAACTAAAGGAGGTAATAAAATTGATGAAATATTTATAAATACACAGCACATAGAATTACCACATATGTATTGGACGATAGCTCCATAAGGAGCTATTGTTCTACATCTATGAAACTGTATGTGTCATGGGCCAAATACTTAGGTCCCATCCAAATTTTCACCTTCAACATCTTCAAACACTGTATTAACTGATCTAGGTGACTACTAATACAATACTAGTGTTTCCTTTATATTAATCACTATTTGCCATAGTACAGATTAATAATGTCTGTTCTTCACGATATGTACGTCCTAGAAAATGTTTTTCTACTTAATAAAACATCTTAAACATCTCTCTTACTCATATTCTTTTTTTCTGTATATATTTCTATTTATAAGATAAAAATGTATATAACAACTACTATGTTTAGTTTCTGTCTAGCAAAGAAAACAATCAACAAAGTAAATAGACAACCTACAGAATGGAAGAAAATAATTGGAAACTATACATTAAAAAGGAACTAATATCCAGAATTACAAAGAACTCAAAGCAATCAGTGAGAAAAAACAAAAAGCATTAAAAAGTGAGCAAAATACATGAACGGAGTTTTTTCAAAAGAAAATAGATAAATGGCCGACAAATCTATGAAATAATGTTCAACATCATTAATCATCAAGGAAATGCTAATTAAAACTACTATAAGATTTCACCTTACCTCTGTCAGAATAGCTATTATTAAAAAAATCAGAAAACAAAAGATGCTGGTGTGGATGCAGAGAGAAAGGAGCTCTGCCCCACAGTTGGCAGGACCACGCATGAGTACAGCCTCTGTGAGACAGGACGGAGTTTCCTCAAAGGACTAAATGTAGACCTACCATTCTACCATCTGATGCAGCAATCCACTACAGGGTATTTACTCAAAGGAACAGAAGTCGTTTTATCAAAAAGAAAACTCTGCTTGAATGTTTGTCACAGCCCCATTCACAATTGCAAAGATAGACAATCAAGCTAAGTGCCCACCAACTCATGAATGGATAAAGAAAAAGTAGTGTGGAGTACTACTCAGCCATAAAAAGGAATGAAATGATATCACTGAGAACAGTATTCTAAGTATCTCGGGAATAAAAAACCAAATCCCACGTGTTCTCCCTAATAAGTGAGAGCTTAAAAGGGGTCCACACTATCCCATACTGCTTAAAAGACATTGGAAACTAAGAAGAGGGAAGTTGGCAGGGAGTGAGGGATAAAAATGTACCTGCTGAGTACACCGCACTGCTCTGGTGATGGGCACTCTAGAAGCCCTGACTTCAGCATTTCAAAATTCACCCATGTTATAAAAACACATGTATCCTGTCCATATTTTGAAACTAAGGGGAAAAAAAGATGATGATTTAAAAGAATGAAGCCTGATGGGAATTTGCTAGGAGAATCATTAGTGATGTTTGAGAAAACTTCATTTTTTAAGTATGAAAAAATAAAATGAGATAGACTAGTTAAGACTTTCAAAAAGAGTATGGAGTGTTTAATTCACATGTCATCATTCCTGCCTTAGGAGACTTGGTGAAAACCTTGGGAACTTTGGAAAAAATCTATAAAAGTGTAAGAAAATATGTCATTGAAAGAAACAAAAGAGTTCTCGTTCACTGAAAAATCTCAGCAAATATTTATCCAGGCCTTATGATATGACTAATATTGTATTTTAGAAAATCGAACTACCACCAAACTTCCTGGATTCTTTTTCTTACTGTTCTGTTTTCCAGAATTGATCACACTAGGTTGCACTGCTTGGGATTTCATCATTTAGAAATTCTCTTAAGTTAACCAGAGCCTTCTATATTAGTCAAGAATCTTCAGATTTCCATCAGTGAACTCTTCCTCACGCTCTCCGGGACACACTGGCCCCTCCTTTCTGTTCCTACTTGTTTCTTAGTGTGTTTTCTTCCACAGTAATAATTGTAAAAGCTGAAAACTACACTTCCCAAACTTCCTTGCAACTTGGCTGCTGAGTAAAAGAAGAGGTTCCTCCAAGGAGAGGCATTAAGAAGATGGAGAGACTACTATCTCTTTCGTTTTAATAAAAAAAAAAAGAAAATATTTCAAATTATATATAAAACCAGCACATATACCCCATGACTGCATTAATGTACACAGCTATGATGTAATAAAAATAAAATAAAATAAAATACAAAAAAAAAAAGAATCATTAAATGGAAAGCATTCATTTAAAAATGTTTATTTCAATTCCTACTACACTGTCGACTGTACTTTCTGCCTTTATGAATCTTACACATCAGCAGTAAGGAAATAGCGTAATTCATCACAAATAGAAAAAACAAAGCTCTTATGAGATTAATAGAGAGAAAATTCTGTTGACATTCAGAAGAGGGAAGACTTAGCCTCAGTGGGGAAACTGAGGAAAGCTTCATGGAAAGAGTAGATCTTCTTGAAAGCTCACGGAGATGGGAAGAGTTCAGCATAGGCAAATCATACATGGGGTGGGGCAGCAAGAATTTTTTAAGAAGTGTTTAAGAAGGGTGGAAGAAGGCACTGTCTCAGAACTGTAATAATGTTTTCAGGATTGCCGGTTTTTAGGCAAGGCCTGGAATCATGACATTGGCATTGAAAGAGCGCAGTGTCTTAAGATTATTTGCAGAGGATGATTCCTCGGGACAGGGTGGTTCATGTGGTCTGTTTTGTCATGTACATATACTTAATCCATTTTTAAAAGAACTTGAGGTGGCTGACCTGGCAATTGATTGGATGTGTGTGCCTGTGAGAGAGGAGAGATAAAGATGACATTCAGTTAATATTTGCTGAAAAATGAATTCATTGATGTACACTTGGTGAAAAGAAGATAGGCCACTACAGGAGTCCGACAAGTGAGAGAGGAGTTGATTTGTAGAGATAATAGGAATTGACAGTGAGTATATTAGAGTAGACACTTATTATGTCTGCAACTATATGAACTAGTTACAAAAAACAAAAAAGCCAATGTAGTTGCTTTGTGGCAGTCTTTCCTTACAAGCTGTGAAAAATGCCCTCACTGAACTTCACTTGTCAATAGAAAGCCCAGTAGTATCCTGAGTAGGGCCAGATGCTGGGCTGTCTAAGTAGACAGACGGCAGGTGGAACTGACTTTGTCAGAAGCATAGTGGGACCCCCCAAATACTCCATCTTTTGCAGCAATTGGAAAATTGCAGCAATTGCAAAAATTGAAACATTGCTTTGAGCTACTTGGAGTCAGGGGACTTACATCGCATGCTACAAAAAGTGTATTTCTCTCCTTTTTCCTTCCCTCAAAACATGCGTAAAGGGCCACTTTTCATGACTCTGGGCACATTAATGACATCATTGCAAAATCTGTCCAAAGAGGAGCATCTGACTATTTGCGAAACAGCAGTTTCAAAATAGTCAAAGCAACCCATTCACATGTTCTTTAAGCACCAAAAATGTTTCCAATATTCTTGTAGCATGTATGAAAAGTAGATGTCATCTTGACTTTGTAGATTAAAAACAAAGGAAGGGAAATGGCTAGGAAATGTGCTTACATTAGCAGGTCCACTGTAATTCCAGGCATAAACCAGACCTAGATGCTGACTCAAATCAATACTTTCAGCTTTTTCCAGCACACTTCATGCCTGTGTTTTGCCCATAAGCAGCAAAGCAGAAAGGATACTCCTTTCTTGCCAAGACACTTGGAAAAGTCTAATTCTGTTCGGCTAGTGTAGCAGAGGCATCATATGTCTAAACTCAAGTCTGTAGGATTCAGACAGTCCCAGCTGCACACGTGAATAGGGACCCAACCCTCTGTTTTCTTATCTGCAAAAATAGAGACAACAAAAATACTTACATCGTATGAAAACTATTGTTTTCAGAGAACATGCTGGGTTAATTGTTTAGTACAAAGTCTCAACCCTGTATGTCCTCGGAAACCAAGTTATTATTCTTAACAGGTTCCTTTTGCTGATAAGAGACGTTTCTTTTTTTCCTGAGAGCTAAGTCTTCAGTTTTAAATGCATTGTTTGCTTAGAAATAATTAGCATGTTTCCAGCACTCAGTACTGTTCATTTTTTTAAAAAGGCACAGGAAAAAGAGACTTTAGCCCTATGCAACCATTTCAAGAGTAATTTCTTGAACAACGACACTCTGTGATTTAAATCTTTCATTATTCACTTGTGTATGGTGAACTGAGATAGATCCTTCATCCTCCTTGGATCTGAAGACCCAAATGTGCTCAGCTGCAGAGCAATTATGATATTCAAGTATTTTCAAGATTGCTGAATGGGACATGTTGAACTGTGCTTGTGTGATTAGCTTCATTGATTTCCACAGAAAATGCAGTACTTAACTTCCATCAGTATGGTAGTTCAGTAGTTCAAGGAAGTTTACTCTTCCTTTGAACTTCACAAGGAATATCCGGTACAAAGCCAGTCATGTAAGGGTCACAATGACAATTTACTAAAATCTGACATTTCAGGATCAGCTGTAATCTGTCCATTTGAACAGATTAGATCATCTTGTTACTCAGGTATGTGTTTTCTGTCTTACCTTACTTACAGATGATACTGTGCCATTACTTGCAAACAACTATTGATTACTTTAAAAATAAATAGGGATCCATTACATGGGAGTCTCCCCTGTTTCTTTTGCTCAGAAATGTTTTACTGTCATCTAGTTGAAATAGTGGTGTCTTGTGCCTGGAAGATGATAAGCCCTTCCCTGAAAAATATGGAAGCTTTTAACATAATGAAAAAGAATAAGTAGGAAGCTGGTGGTTAATGGATCTTCAACAGTAACAGACATGAAACTTGGTGAACTCTTTACTCAATTTATCCTTCTAATTATTTCAGTGGCGCCTGTGATCCACTTTATAGAGACGTGTTAAGAGAAAGAGATTAGACTTGTAGCATAATAAGTGAAGGAAAGGAGCTGTCCCTTTTCTGTACTTAGCTGGAGCCGTGTTGGGAGTATATTATCCTGAGCTCCTTCAAAGGGAGTCAGTACACATTTTTAAAGGTTAAAATTGTGTGCTCATCTTGCCTCTACTTTGGAATCTTTCTTTGCCAGCTCAGGTGACATTTGGCCTATCACTTGTTTTCAACATTTTTATGGCCATTTTATAATGTTTAAGCTCTGGCAGATACTTTCAATTATGCAGAACAGCAATCTGAGGATTGTGCTTCACCCTTCTGGTGTCAAAGCAAAGCTATTCCTGGAGATAATAGCAGAAGCAAATTGCACAATTCCACTTCTCCTGAAGACCATTATCTATTGCTTCTCGGCCTTTTGGCTGAGATCAAGTGTGAAGACCTTTGTCTAAAGCAGAATTACATCCACAATTTCCTGCTCATCCCTTCTGCCAAGTCTGCAGTCATGAGATCCATGATCAATAGTGTGGTGAGTAATCAACAGTTATAATATATTTTGAAACACTGTTTTCAAACATTTGCAGAGGTCAACGTTAGAATGTAGAATTTCTTATTCTCAAGAATCTCCTGGTAAAATACAAATTGATTTTTTGTTTTGGTATCAGAAATACTCAGAATTTGAAAGCAACACTCCCAACCAGCTCCCGGATTTTCTTTCTCGTGTTATATGTATTTGTTCCATTTTGGCTTTTGTGAGATAATATTTTTTAAATTTTTTCAAAACAGAGTGCTAGCTGCCAGTTGTTTCTTTCTTTCTTTTTTTTTTTTATTAAATCATAGCCATGTACATTAATGCAATCATAGGGTACAATGTGCTGGTTTTATGTGCAATTTGAAACGTTTTCATCAAACGGGTTAACATAGCCTTCATGGCATTTTCTTAGTTATTGTGTTGAGACATTTATATTCTACACCTAGTAAATTTTACATGTACCCTTGTAAGATGCACCGTAGGTGTGGGCCCACCAATTACTCTCCCTCCACCCATCCTTCTCCTCCCTCCCCTTCCTCTCCCCTTCCCCCCTTCTTCTTGGGCTATAATTGGGTTATAGCTTTCATAAGAAAGCTATAAATTGGTTTCATAATAAGACTGAGTACACTGGATACTTTTTCTTCCATTCTTGAGATACTTTGCCTGTTGTTTCTTTTGCCTTCTGCCCCACAAAGTCTCTGAAAGCTTTTGTCTTTGAGAACTTACAACTAACTGAGCCAGCAGTTAGTTATATAACTGCTTTAGATAAAGGATGAAGGTCAAATGACAGGTCACAGTGGAATTATGAAAGGGTTGGTGGCTTCCAAGGTTCACACTCCCTTGGAACATTGTCATTGCAATAGTGAAGGATGTTTCTCAAATTTTATCTTTCCACATCATTCAAACAGATTTCAGGAAAGCTTTCTTAGGCTTCTGAGAGGTTCCTACAAGTAAATAAACATAATGTTCTATAGGTGGTCATTTCATAAGAGTTTAGCCACCTGGAGTTTGAGGCAATGTTCTTATTTTCCACTTGAGAATAATACAGTGTCCTTGATTGAATAGTGTAGATAATGTTCACAGGAACATGAGTAAGTCATCTCATTCAGTCAGTCAGTCACCCATGTACTCATCCAATACATATTTGCATTCAAGAAACACATTACCTATTCATCTATTCTGGTGTCAGACAAGCTTTTTGTTCCAACAGAAGATTGAATTTTTGTGAAAAGCCTAAGTTTCTTCTTTTGTCTGCTTCTTTAGACTTAGATAATCAGAGTCAACCTGCACAAAATATTGTTAGCTTAAGAAAATTTATAATATTTCAAGTGCCTAGAAGTACTCAAACTTATTTTCCACCAAGAATCGCTTTTAATTTGACTTGTCTGGACTTGTTACTTTTACTTTTTTCCTTATTGTAACAACATATTCCAGGACTATCATAAGTAGATACCCCTAAAAGCATATCATTTCACTTTGGAGCTCATCTGTGTTTTTCAGATCAATAAATCATGAGCAGTAGTATTGAATAATGTGTTCCGTGGAACAGCACATTAACTCTGCCTGAGCAGCAGGCAGGGGCTTTGGTTTCGGCTCCCATCCCATCTGCTTCAGTGGTCATCTGAATGGTAGTAGCAAATGTTCACGCACATTCTCTAGTGTCAGCCCATGGCCAAAAGTGGAAGTCCACAGCATTGCCACAAATACACTATACACATTGATTTTCAGAGTAATACCTTTTTTGATGTTGTATTATATTCCCAAGTCTGTTGACTGGGACAATTCTGTTGTGTTGACATCAGGCAACCCTCAAGGTCTACCTCACCATCCCTGAGTCATTTCTGGAATGTGCGAAAAATGTTCCTCTGCCTCGTGAATTCTGACTGCCATTTTGCTCTCGAGTCACCTCACGTATCACTTGTGAAACAGCTTTGTCATCGTTTTCTTTTCTTTGTTGTTGTTAGGTGGTTCTATTCCTTTTTTCAGAGACAAAAATGCTTTCATTGGATAAATTCAAGGAGGTTTAAATATAAGCTTTGTGCCTTCCCCTACCAAAAAATAAAGCCATGTATTAAAATAAATCTAATCTGGTTTAATAAAAAAATCAAGAGGGCATTGCAGAATATTAGAGGAAAGATTACTCCTGGACTTCTGCTTTACAACTGGTCTGTTGAATCCATTTGAAGGAAAAGTATAAATAGAATTAATCACTAAGGCTAACAGGCCTGAGTGAGGGTAGCTGCTAATCCTGATATTTTTTTTTTAATTTATTTTATTTATTTATTTTTTTTTTTGTAGAGACAGAGTCTCACTGTACTGCCCTCGGGTAGAGTGCCGTGGCGTCACACGGCTCACAGCAACCTCTAACTCCTGGGCTTACGCGATTCTCTTGCCTCAGCCTCCCAAGCAGCTGGTACTACAGGCGCCCACCACAACGCCCGGCTATTTTTTTGTTGCAGTTTGGCCGGGGCTGGGTTTGAACCCGCCACCCTCGGCATATGGGGCCGGCGCCCTATTCACTGAGCCACAGGCGCCACCCCTGATATTTTTTTCTCATAAAGGAAAGAGAGTTGAGGTTTAGAAAGCATTGCCCTTCTACGTAACATCAATAAAAATCATTTTATTAGATGCTGCTTTATGGTCTAAAATCTAGGTGAAGTTAAAAATAAATGAGTTTTTTCCTACAAAATTGTGTAGGACAGCGAATGGCCAATTTACCCATTTCCTTGGTCAGGAGTATGGCAGACTCTGGAATGCAAGCTTGCTCAAAAACATGTACGATGGCCAATAGTCAGCTTATGGGAATAAAACTTTTTTACATAAGTGATTAGATTCTCTGAGCTTCAAACAGAGTTGCAGCATCTTAATTACTTGGAATGTAACTACTCCAGTTAAAAACAAAATAGTCAAGGTGAAAACACAGTTGAATTAAGCAGTATTATTTCAACCTTGAAATTGAAGCTTTACCTTATCACTGTATTACCTTGTAACGGAACACTGAACTTGAGTTAATCAGTATTCCTGATTACAAATAGGGAAATTGTGAAGATTTTTCAGAGACTTCCTTTACTTATAAAATGAAATGCCAAGACCATGATTCAGATAGAAATATTTCTCAGAGGATAAAAGGCTTTTAAATTTCTGATAAACACTGGCTAACTTCTGAGATTTATAACTTACTGAACTTTTTATGCATAAAACATGTAGGTTAATTCATTTAAATAAATGATTGGATTGTTCCTCTGTCACTGCCTCAGATGTACCCACTTGGTCTTTCTTCTCAACATTTAGTGATTAGCTGAGTACATTTAAATGCAATCTGTCTTGAATTTTAAAAATCTGAAGACACAGTCGCTGTAAACAACTAACTAAATAAATTCACTACAGCGATGCAAAGGAGAGACACAGAACTGAAAATTGAATAGAAGAGAGAGTTGCCAGCTTTGAATATTGATGGAGACTCTAGTTCATAGCAAATGTATCTGCCTATCTTACTGGTTGTTTGCCTCATATTTTTAACCAGGCTGAGAAAGGAAAAAAAAAAGAGAAAAAAACAAGAGTACATGAATTCTTTATCATTTTGGTGTATAATTACCACCATGTCATTCTAGCAACCCTTGTTGCATGATGATGACAACCAGGTTCAGAGCAATAGAGACAGTTTCTACATGACTTCCCTACACACCAGACAAAATGAGCTCCATATCTCTAAATGCCAGGGCAATTTCACAGCTCCTACGACTCCGGTGCACACCTGAGTTCTTCCATGTTACTCAGTGGCAGAAAACGTTCATAATTCAGTACAGTTCCAGGGCAGCTTTGGTGACCAATTTTAGAGATTCAATTTCAAAGCAACTCGTGGTTCTGATTTAGCTCAAAGAAGTAAAACAAGGAGTGAAAAATTTATTCAACATAATCCCGTTTTCCAAAATTCCTTCAAAATAAGAAGCGCGCTCAATTTGATACTGATTTGAATCTGTTTCCCCTGTGTGTACTCTGAATCCCCATTTCACTCCAGCAGCCAGAACCACAGTGGATCCTGAGAGTTTGTGCTAAAGGCCATTAAAAAAAAAAATCTTGTATGTTTAGTTACCCCTGCAGAATTTCTTCTCTTTTACAGCCTCTGTCATGGTTCCTGTCCTCTGGCTGAATGCTCAGCATTTATAAATATCAATATATCTCATCAATTTCAGACGGATTAAGGAAAGATTTATAGAAACTAAAGAGAAACTAGAGCATGAGAATTACAAGAATAATTACAGGAGTACTATGGATCAAGGTTCCTGAAAATTAAAAATAGAATTATTGTAAATCTATGCGTGTAGAAGATGAGAGAAAATGGTGAAACCAAGTCATGATCTGCGTCAGGCGGCTGTGCTCACCTTTTTCTTTTTTTTCTCCAGTGTATTAATTGTTTCAGAGAGGTAAAAAAGTAACAGATAATTCGTACATATTGGAATAGTGTTGGAAAAGCCTTAAAATGATTCATTTTCTTGTTGTTTATAGACAAAGTGCATCAAGTGCCAACGTGCTGACAGAGGGACTTTTATGGGGCTCAATGCTCTGAATTAGATTCTACTCAAAATCATTCTCTCCTTTTGGCAGGAACCCTCCTTCCAAAAACAAATGAACAAAAAAGGTCATTTTGCTTTTCCTACAAAGATGCGTTATTCTTTTCTAACTTTTCCCCTTGTTGCCTTTTCTCCCTAGCTAGCTATTTTAAGTCAGTTATGCATCTTAATTTAATCATGTTTAGCACAGAGAGAGATCAAACTAATCTGGATACCAAGATGTTGTAGACCCTACTAAATAGCAGACTGCTGAGGACACACAAGGCGCGGCTTTTGGCGTGTCTTTAAACCTCCTTCCAAGTGTTTGAGAGGAAAATGCAAGAATTGGGAAATCAAATGGTCTCTATGAAACACAATTTCACAGTTATGTTTTACAGTTAGCTCCCAGGCCTGTGGCATGAGGTTAAATATTCTTTGAATAACTCATAAATCATCTAAAGATAGAGGTATACACGCAAACACATAGACACACATGGATGTACATAACTCACAGACGGAGAAAAAGGAATAACCTTTTTCTAATTAAAAAAATATTTTAATAGGGCGGCGCCTGTGGCTCAAAGGGGTAGGGCACTGGCCCCATATGCCGGAGGTGGCGGGTTCAAACCCAGCCCCGGCCAAAAACTGGAAAAAAAAAAAAAAATGTAATACCAAAAGCATAATGTTTTTAATATTCTGTATTTTTATCTGTTAGATGAGTCGATCTGTTCTGAAATTTTGTCCTGAAATTCGTTCTATCCATAGGCAAGGTATATTTATATAATATGTTTATTTCGCAAATACACGAATGTTTGAGTGGTTGAATTTTTGCCTACTATTTGTTTGTGGTTGGGCTGCTGCTTATGGTGTATGTGTCTGTGTGTGTGTTCCATCTCCCCATAAACAAGCACCTTAAGATTTTGAGAATTGTGTCTACTTGTTGTATAACATTTTTATGAAGTTTTATGCCAATGTAACTCCTGAGAAATTATCATTAACTCAATATAGGCCAAGATGAAACATGATTTCTTAAATTGAAATGTGCCAAATTTATTCTAATCAATTCAAGTAGAGTAGAAAATTCAGTGTTACTGCATTTTTGAAACAAATTGGTCTTATTATCAACTAAAAACTTATATCACAAAAGAAGAATATGGGAACGAAAGACAAAAAGAAAATAATGAAATCCTGTGCTCATTACTGTTGGCATTTTTTTGTATTTTTTTTCCCAGCTATTGCATTAAAAAAATTGCTTTCCTTGGTGACTGTATTTACACTGAGGAAGCCGTATACACCCCATCCTCCTCGGTATAGATGTCAGTTTGGAAGAAGGTCTTCCAGCTTGGTGTCTTTTCAGATGCTGGCCTGGAACTGGGATTGCCTGCTGGGTATCTCTGAGTGGTATTTATTGAGCCCCGCCGGGTGTAAAAACCTGTGTTAGGACCTTGCATTACTTATAAAGAACACTACCTCTGATTTGACCCCAGTGGCAATTTCACACCAAGAAAGTTGTATGTATGTGTCAGTAAAAAGACAAGGGTGAAGGGAGTGAGGTGTAGTACAAAGGGTTGTGGAGTTAAGGTTAAATACACTTGCCTCTGAATCCGGCTTTATGGCAAGTCCGCCTCTGGGACTATGGGAGGGTTCCTAACATTTACAAGCCTCAGTCTCCCACATACACAAAGCAGCAGCAGCATTAGCACGATGGATAATACTTGTTGGATGCTTACCATGCCCCAAGCATGTTCTGTAGTACTTTGCATACATGAACTGAGTTATTGCTTATAATGAATCCAGGAAGTAAATATTATCTCCCCATTTTACAAACGATGAAGTTGAGCCATGGAACATTAAACAGCCTCTCCAAGTCACACTGCTAGCAAATGAAGGAGCCAGGATTTGATCCCAGCTAGTCTCAGTCTAATATCTAGGTGTTCAACCTCTGTTCTATGCTACCTGGTGAGATCTTCATGAAAATTAAATAAAATAACATATATCAGCTCTCTGGTATTGTGCAAAGCCATAACTTGCAATACCCTCTTCTTCTCTGATGACCAGAGAAGTTTCCAAAAGAAAAGGGTTTACTTGAAAGTAAAACTTGACTTGTGACTTGACAGAGGAAAAGTCGATGAAAAGTTGTCCTATTTTCTGAGATAGAAGGAACGTTTACCTGAACTTGACTGCACTTGAAATTCTTCTTCCCTCTCAGAATACGTTAATTCTATCCCCAAACAGATACGTGTTATCCTCCAAATTGTTCTACTGAGAGTTTTAAAGGGGAAATCAGAGGTAAGGTCATACCTTAGAAATAGTATAGCTGACATGCACAGATTTCAACATAGATTTTAGAATACAAAGTTTTCTTCAAAATATACAAAGGTGAATGAAACAATTAATACACTGGACGGTGGTGCTTTGATAGGGATTGCATTAAATTTGTAAATTGCTTTGGGTAATATGGACATTTTATTTATTTATTTATTTTTCTTAAAGTGAGACTCTGTCTCACTTTATCACCCTCGGTACAGTGCTGTGGCATCACACAGCTCACAGCAACCTCCAGCTCTTGGGCTTAGGCGATTCTCTTGCCTCAGCCTCCCGAGTACTTGGGACTATAGGTGCCTGCCACAACACCCGGCTATTTTTCCACAATGCCCAGCTATTTTTTTGTTGCAGTTTGGCTGGGGCCAGGTTCGAACCCTCCACCCTCGGTATATGGGGTCAGCGCCCTACCCACTGAGCCACAGGCGCCACCCAGGGTAATACATGGACATTTTAACAATGTTGATTCTTCCCAGCCACGAGCATAACAGCTGATTCATGGAAGAAACACCAAAGTGCCCATCGACCCATGAATGGGTTAATAAATAGTGGTATATGTATACCATGGAATATTATGCTGCCTTAAAAAAGGTGGAGACATTACCTCTTTTACATTTATATGCATGGAGCTGGAATATAGCCTACTTAGTAAAGTATATCAAGAATGGAAGGAAAAATATCCAGTGTACTCAGTACTATTATGAAACCAATTTACAATCACTTACACTGTCATACGAAGAATAGATCAGAACTATGGCCTAGGATGAAGGAGGGAGGAAGGGGGATGGGAGGGGAGTGGGGAGGTCAGATTGAGGGTGGGTGAATGGAGGGATCACACCTATGGTGCATAATGCAAGGGTACATGTCAGAGCTACATGTCTTAACACAATAATTAAGTAAACAAGATGAGGTATATATTGCCAGTGTGATGCAAGCATTCTTAATTCTATATGAAATCAGCACATCATACCTCATAAATGCATTAATGTATATATGATCTTTGTGTTTATGATTTAATAAAAAATAAAATTTCAAAAAAATTATAAACATACTCCTGCAAATCAGGAATTTCTACTTCTTTCCTATCTTTTAGCTTCTGAAGCATTTAGGACTATTTAACCCACTAGGTGCTTTATTTCTTTGTTTACAGTCTATCTGCCCCACTGGAATGTAACCTTCATGAGGGCCGCTGCTTTTGTTTTGTCTATGGCTGTATCTCCAATGCCTACAGGAGTCCGGGGCACTCATTAACTGGTAAGTACCTATTTGCTAAACAAAAGAATCTGATCTTGCAGAAAAATGGAATTGTATTCCTAGATGTCACACTGCAACAAAAGTGTCTAAGAAGAGAAAAAATTGTAAAGATAGATGGAGTTACCTGTGAGATAAGATGAAAATAATTAAGATTGGGAGAGGCTATGATTAAAATAGGAAATACTGGAACAAGGAAATATGCCTTGATGTTTGAAAAAAAATACAACATGTATTATTTGGCATGGATAAGGAATCAAGACTTTAGACCGTGTTATGAGGAAGTGTCTGAAAGGTACAATTCCTGTGCAACTACACACTAGTTCAAGGGGGAAGAGCTTGAAAATTTGCATCTGCTTTAAGCCTTTCCAATGGAGAGCCAGGAGCCCTTCAGGAGAAAAGATTGCATGTCACCTACTCCACAGATGGCTCAGAGGAGAAGTGACATTTGGATTAGCCCCACTCTGAAAAATAAAATCACAGTACAAAATTCAAAGGAATGGTCCAATTCTCATCTTCAGAAGAGAACCAAGAACCATCAACAAGGGGTTAAGGCAGTCAGAACTCTGCAAGTCTGAAACTTTTGTCACTTTCCCACGCCTGTTATTTGTTATCTCTTTAATATTTTCCCCAGAGGAATTAGCAGTGAAACCCTTAAAACAAAAGAGGTCTGTGTGATTCTGTCACAGGTCGGTAAATAAAAGGTCAACCTGGCAAGACTTCACAAGATTTTTACTTCCTTCTTGCTGAATAACAAAAACCCAAAAGATAGAGCAGGCGGCAGTGGCTATCAAAAAGAGGAAGACTTGCTTTCTTGCCAACCTGAAGCAAGAAATCAGTGAAGAGCCCGCCCAGTTGGAGATGGGACCTGTGGCTGGGCAATAGACATGACTTCGGGCTCCCCAACACTGAGGAATTTATTTTTTATAGAAGATAAAGCATTTGGATAGACATAGATTCAAAAACAGTTTTAAATGCATTTAGGGTCTAAGTAATTTATAATGGGTATTTTAATCAAATGAGAAACATTTGGGATTCTTTTTGCAATATGATATTATACAAAGCATTTTTTTTAAGCCTCAAAATATACCTTAGTGAGCATTAGAAGCCAATTCGTATACTGTCTAGATGATTAACCAGTTTGACCTAGGATGGCACTTAGGGCCTCCTCTGATTGTGTTGACTAACTACTTTTAAATGAATGTGCCATGGAAATCTAGGCTAGCACATCCCTTGGTAAAAGGGAATGTTCTAAATAGGGCAAAGTATCAAATGCATTTCGTAATGAACCAAAAGTCTGCATCTTGTCTGAAAATATTCAGAAAGACATGACACATTAAAAGGTCTACAATGTTATCGCTCCCTCTCACCGCCTTTCCCAACTGTGTTAAGATAACATAATCTCTACCTGGTGCTGATGCAACAGTGATTCTCAATCCAGAGCAATTTTACCTTCTTGAGGACCCTTGGTCAATGTCTGGAGACATTTTATCTTTTAATACTGAAAGAGGTGCTACTAGAATCCAGACCGTAAAGGGCAGGAATGCTGCTGAACATCCTATAATTTTACAGAAAGCCTGTGATATTGTGAGGCACTGTCTACAACAAAAGAGTAGGCCGTTTAAAATGTCAGTAGTGCCATAGTTGAAAAACACTGCTCCTAGAACATTAGGCAAATAGAAGTCAAAACAAAAACAAAATCCGAAGTATAAATGGTCAGTTTCAATTTTAATTTTCGTTGTAAACTTGACCAGCCAGAGGAATTTTCCGATAGGATCACACCAGAGAAAGAATGCAGTTGCTTTTAACCTTGACCTACTATTTCACAATTGCACAGTATTTAAGCATAGGATACTCCCGCCCCTCAAATCACCAGTGCCATGTTTTCATTTCTCCGCATTAGTAGACAAATGATTCTGAATCACTTGACCGCACTCTGGGTTCTGGCTCCTGGTATCTTGAGAACACAGTGCAAACGACCACCGGCAGGCAAGTCAAAACTGGCTCACCTGTAAGCTGATCAGCAAATGCTTTGTTTATTGACTTCTTAGATGACAAATACCAAAGAAAACAGACATAGCAAGAAATGGAGCGAATAAGCAAGGTCTTGCTCAGACCTGTTGTTTCGTTTTGGAATAAGTCTTCCATAAATGATGAGATGTCCCATGTGGCCAGCCAGACACATTCCTTGAATGATGAGACAGGCCTTCAACAATAGTGATGTGTTCTATCAATCCCTGAGTGATGTTACAATATACATGTGCAAACATTCCATCCCTCAGAGAGGATTTCTGGTAAAACAATTTGGCCCACTCTCCCAACTCAAACAAACTGCAGATACATTCCAATGTGTCATTTTCAATAAAGACAGGTGGCCTGCTGGTTCTTCATACCGGAACTCTGCTCTGTGCTGTGAATGATATGTAAGCTGCAGTTTGACCATAGATGTGTAGAATGTATTTATAGTGACAGGAATCAGAGGCTTTCACCCAGCATTCCTATTCTCTGCACACATCTTACAGTTATAAAGTGGTGTCTGTCTCTCTCTCTCTCTCTTCCTAGAGTATCAAGTATTAAAATTTGAGTCAACTGCTGGCATGGATGTCACGGACTCTCTCGCTAGCAACCTAATTAAGTGGCACTGATTCACAGATAAGCTGTCCTGTGTTTCAAAGCCAAGCCTGAATGTTTCACTGTATGCTTTTCATATTTGCCTTTTCACGTGCACTGCTTGTCACCCTTCCTTGCCTTCTTGTAGCAATTAAACTTATGCTAGTAGAAAGCGTCTAGAAACCCAAGCAGCTGTTTCCAATGTATGGAGGAGTGGTGTGAGAGGCATTCCAAATTAGAGGTTCTGAAGCTTCTCCCTTTACTAACAATGCTGTTAGTGTCAAATTTCTCTTCTGTGTGGTCAATTCTACATGAACCTTACCAGTGGATAAAGACTCAATAGTTGACTAATCTGCACAACCCAAAAAGGGTTATCTTGAGTCATTGGCTTGACTGTAAATAGTTTATTGCTAAACTAAATATAACGAGGCTGAGATAGAGATGTTTTGGTACCAGGGTCTGTCTCCTGAGGTGAGCAGTTATTACAAACCTGCATGTATCTGAGAAGATGATTGGCATCAAAATGGTGTGGGTATAAAAACAACACACAGATATTCGACCCATTTTTAAAGCCAAAGCCCCTTCAGATTCTTCCCACTGTCATCTATTCATAACTGGGCCTGTAGTCCAGGCCGAAGAAAGTATCTGGAGTTCCTTTAGAGATGTCAGCCCCCCATGTCCTGTTTAGTGTGAACTCTCCGTGTAAGTTTGGAGATTATAATCAAGAACATAATTTACATAAACAGCTTATTGAGAAGTTTTAACCAGGAAAGGGATATATAGTTATATACACTTTTTTCCCTCGATTGCTGCTATTAGTCATGCTGTGTTAAATTTTGATACCTCAATCCTTAAAGACAGTAAGAGATTCCCCCAAATCACTGATCGCTTTCGATAAGTAGAACTCCATTCAACTTCAGCCGTGCATCTGCTCCCCTGACAGAGGCTGAGCTTCTGGGCTTGAGGAACAAGAATGGAGTTCGAAGCAGCCTTTGTACATCCTGTGCCTTCTTCCCACCTCCATTTTGATGATGCATTAGGGAAAAGAAATGCATCTTGATTTGTAGCAGGGCAGAATGTTGCTGTTTTTTAGGCCAGTACCGACTGGCAGCTCCTTCTTTGTCATAACTGTCTGTCATGGCCTTTAACTGTGCCCTCCGTTGGCCCAGTGGAGCTTACTCACTGGATTTGGACACATGCTCCAACCCAAATCTTTAGCTCCTCCAAAACCAGCTAATGAGATCTACCTGATGTGGGGGTGCCTTATCTTAGATGACAGACCAGAAATGCAGCATTAGCTCAGTTGCCTTCTGTGGTCCTGGACTCCCAGGAATTTCAAGTACCGGTACCCTTGGCAAGTCAGGCATAGTGCAGGACTAGATTGGATTGAGGAATCGATTATGTAGGATCTTTCCCTTTCAGCTTTGAGTCTAACTAAGGTAAAAATCAGATTCGATATTCTATAATATTTCTTCAGTTAGTTATTTCTGAGACAGTCTTGCTTTGTCACCCAAGCTGGACTGCAGTGGTGTGATCATACTCACCACAACCTCTAAGTTACGCCTGGCTAATTTTTATTATTATTGCATTTTATAAAGATGAGATCTTGCTATGAGCATAGACTGGTACCTATGCTCAAGCCCCCTGGAATTCTGGGATTACAGGCATGAGCCACCAGAGCTGGCCAAACATACCATGATACACAAACAGGAAAAGTGCGGGAGATACAGGTAAAGTAGCATCAGTGGCTGGTATAAAACAGGTCCGCACTTTACTCCATGTGGGACCTTGACTAAGGCACTTAACGTTTCTAGATTTCATCAAATATAGAACGGGATAATGACAGTCCCTCCTTCAAAGTTAGCTTATTTATATGGATATGAATAAATAGGTTAACTATATGAATGAAAAAAAAATCTTTTAAAATCCAGATATGTTTCTGTGTTAAAACATCAACAACACAAAAAAGAAGCACATTTTTCTCTATTTCGGAAGTGATTTCACATCTAGGTATTTTCAACCCAAGCTATTTGTTCCTCTATAAATTCCTTTCCGATGGTTTTTTAAGCAACACTTCTCATTTTCTTGGGAAAACATTGTAGTTTTGAATATGGTGTAAGCATATTTATATTTTCTAGATCAGTGAGTCTCAAACTTTTTACTGTACCTAAGAATTATTTGTACATGGATTGATGCACTTTGCAAGGCACAACCCACAGCTATTCTGTGGACATTTCTACCACACACCCACTGTCTCCCAAGAGATCTGAAGATGGTGTTCCACAGACTGCTTTTAGAGAAACATTTTTAAGATGAATTTGAAACCCTTTCTTACTGACTGATTACCATGACTGTTTATAGCTGTGTGCAGCTTAGTTTACAAATGCCTTGCCCTAGATACGCAGAAAAAACACAAGGACAATTTGTATGACATTGAGGCTTTACTTGATCGTTGTATAAAAATTAAGCAATATTTTCAAATAATTATAGCATTGTATTCTTCTTATGCATGGGTGACCCTACTACCAAGAAAAAGAGTGCTTCTTAGTAGCATGGAAGAGAAAGCTGACCTTGAAAAAATTCAGCACAGCATTATAACTATACCTAGGGGGAAATGGCAAATATCTATTTTTGTTATATAAATAAGGGACATAATAAGAGAAGCAAAGTAAATAAAAGCAAGTGATTTTTTTCCTAAACATTCTCTGCCTTTGAATTTTTAATGGTATTTTATCTCTTTATGTTAAATAAGATGGCATATTGAAAATTATGTACTAACATGGAATTTATTTTTGTGGGACCTTGACTAATAGGCATTGTGCTAAATATTTGCCTGGAAAGATTCTTTCTCTATCTCTGGCTACCATTTTCTTACTCAGAGCGTTTCCCTTATTACCAGGAGCATTTGGAAAATCTCATCAGCCTTTTGATGCAAATGATTTATTTATGTATTCATGTATTTATTCATTCATTCATTATTTATTTATTTATTTTGCTCTCCACCACTCACTCCTCACATTGGCATTCCCCAACAAGTAAAATGAATAAAATATCCATGTTCCCAAGCAAGAAATATAGTTAAGTGGCAAGTGGCAATAAACGTATGTATAACAGTGATTATAATATTGGAATTTTTAATAAAATGATGGACTCTCACTACTTACTATGTAGTAAGGCAGTAATACCACAGTCCATCTTTTTTTGAAGGTCAATTTCCCTCCAAAAATAGAGATTTTTTTCCCTGATTTAGGAAAAACCACACTATCACCCAGACTTCTCTGTGGTGGGGACAGACTTATGAATGAAATTTGTTGGAGAAAGCTCTGCTTATTCTGGTATTCAGGCTTATTCTTGTTTAAAATAATTTTGGCTCTAAACTAGAAAAGTTGTATTGTCTGGACTCAGTATGATTTCCCATAGTACCTCAAATCAGTATTAAGCGCATTATATAAAAGACAAATTTGTTCTTATGTCTGTTCATGTACAAAGCAGAGTTCAGCCCTGTAGTGAGTTCATCACATTCAGACAACCATGTGGGAACCTTATGTTATTCTGCCCTTTTCCAATATTTAAAAACTGATATCTATCTCTTCAAGAGTATAAGTGTTTTCCTTATACTCTGGTATAAAAAAAAAAATCAGGTTAGGCTTGGCCTGCATTAACTCTATTGAATTCTTCAAATACATACCAGGTTAATAAAGGCTAAACCACGGTGGGCTAAATTTTTTGATAAATATCGAAGTCTTCTTTGATCCTGATAACCTACAAATGTTCAGCATGAGTGAGTTTTCACGGTCAGCGTCCAGTTATTTTGATATTGAACTTAAGCTCTAGCCCTATGTGGTTTGTTTTACTTATGTGGATGGTATGCTTAGAACTAAGGAGCAGGAAAAATTGGAAACAGCACAAGGGTACAAGATATGACACAGAAGGCACGTTTTCCCCATTTGGCTAAGAGTCTGCTTCATTTACTTGTGGCTTCGAGGGCTCGCTCTTTGTCTGTGAGTTTGTTTGAAGTAGAACAAACAAAAGCTCCAAGAACGCTTCTTCACTATTTGACCAGCCTTTGGCTCCTTTCTTTTATGAATTCATGTCTCCCTTTCCCATCATGACAAAGCTTCTGACCCTGAAGAGAGACCAGCTGTTCTTCCCTCACCTGGCAACAGAGGCCCCAAGAAGGATGAAGCGAGATCTGGTAAAGGTCTGGGAAGGTGTGCACTGCAGATAACTTCTTTCTCTTTCAATACTTGAGTACTAACACATAAAAACCTTCAGTAAATGTGGTCTCATCCCCAATTTGTAAGAGTCTTTTATTTGTTGTTGTTGTTTTCTTTTTTTTGAGCCAGAGTCTTTCTGTCCCCCCCCCGTAGAGCGCTGTGACATCATAGCTCACAGCAACTTCAGTCTCCTGAGCTCAAGTGATCCTCTTGCCTCAGCCTCCCAAAAAGCTGGGACTACAGGCTCCTGCCACAACCCGTAGCTAGTGTTTCTATTTTTAGTAGAGATGGGGGTCTCTCTCTTGCTTAGGCTGGTCTCAAACTTCTGAGTTCAAGCAGTCCACTCACCTCAGTCTCCCAGAGTGCTAGGCTTATAGGCATAAGCCACGTACCCGGCCATTTGTAAGAATCAATAGAATTTAGGGTTCAAATGAAGAGAAGTTCCGTAAAACATGTAGTATGCACAGGTGTCCTGGGAAGTAGCACATAAGGCAGGGGCTTCTGGGGCATAAATCATCTTGGTTTTCTTGATCTTGCTATTACTTATACAGACATATTCAATTTGTGAAAGTTGTTTAAGCTGTACATTATCAGTATTTATACATATATATCATCCAGGATTTCTCAGATTTAGCACTATGGACATTTTCAACCACATAATTTTTTGTTGTGAGGGTTGTCCTGGGCATTGCAAGATGTTCAGAAGCATTCCTGACCTTTATCCCCTAGATGTCAGTAGTATCTCCCCTCTCCGAGTGTGAGAATCAAAAACGTCTCTAGAATTGTTAAAAGTCTCCTGGGGGGTGGGGGGTATTCTCCTGAGAATCTTTGATGTAACTTACCATTGTAAAAGCCTGTAAGTCAGATGCCTAGAAAAAATAATTCTTTAAGATAGGATTATTGCATCATAACAATGAGTAATATTATCAGACTCGGAGAAAATTATGTGGGTTGGCATTATTTGAAATTCACGCTGTCTTCAAAATCATTAAGGTTTATTATAGTTTTGATACGCCATGTTTCCCACTGCTTAACATTCATGTGTAGCTTCTATAAATCAAATACAGCCAATTCAGAAATGCTTTTGACATCTGATTGATTGATTAATCTCAGTTTTGAGCAGAATAATTGGCAAGATAAGGGAACCCATTACAGGACTACATTATTTATAGAAAAGAGAGGGCTCAAAATTACCTGCAAGACAAATATAAGAGACTGTTCTCAGGTCTAATAACAAAGCCTGACTTTCCAAGTGGCCGTGGAGGCGTACGAATAAGTAATTAAAAGGAAGGAAAGTTGTCAGGTCAATAGACATAAAGAATTAAATCCAGCCTTGGCCAAACTGCAACAACAACAACAACAACAAAAATAATAATACAAAAATAAATAAACTTAATTAAAAAAAAAAAGAAAAGAATTACTAATACAGGTTCAGACTTTTTCACAACTTCATTGGGTTATTACAGATACAAGCCCCTGCATAAAGAGTCAAACAAGAAGGTGTTTCAGAACATTACCATTCTAGGCAAACACTTTAAAAAGCACCAGATTCACAAATACCAGCAAATCTTGATAACTTTTTTTATTAGGACAAAAAGCTTTCTGTTTAAAGGGCATCCAACATGTTTGTGTTTGGCTTTTGTTTTGGTTTTTTGCTATGTGCTTTTTTTTTTTTATGACGACTTATGGCTTGAAACAAAAAATAATGCCATCTGAATTCAATGTTTTACCAAGACCTGTTTATCAGCGTTTCATTTTATGCACTCAGAGCATAAACGCTTTCTTATTTCCTGAAGCCAGATTTGGATCACTCACTTGAGCAGGGCCTGTGGGAGAAACACAGCGTGTATGATGAGCTGATTAATTACCAGAAATCAAATGCCTTGCAGTCCAGAGCTCTGAGCCTGAGAGCAAGCACCAAGGGTGGAGGGCCTGGGAGATCCATAGACAGGCAGGACAGACAGGAGCACCTGGGGAAGGAAGTCTCACTGTGGCCCAAAACAAAGGATTTAGGAATGATTGTTTATCCTTCACAATGTCACCTATGCTAATCTTTTTTTTCTTTTTTTAACAAGAGCTTTCAGCATATGACTTTTAAAGTCAGAGAACCACTGTTAAATCAGTCTCAAGATTTTGTCATCTTAAAAGAAAACTCAGTGTGACTTTCTCCTTGCTTTTTCACCACTTTTACACTCCTGGAAGCTTAGGTAGTAATTCATAATTAAAGGTTAGGATATGTCTTATTTAAAGCCTCGTGTGCATAAACAGAGTCCATGGAGGCTGTCTCTGAGGAATAGTTTCTCATTTAAAGCAACGTGTATGTCTACGGAGGGGATATAAACCAAGACAGAATAGTATGAAATGCTGGAAACAATATACTGCCAAGCTCTGAAACCTTGGAAGCCATTAATAATCATAGATGGGCAAGATCAGCTTGTCGACAAACTTTTCATGTCTTTGAAGATTGTAGAAAGATGTGACTCATTCCTTCGATTCATGCTCAAGGTTGGTTTTTTTTTTCCATGCCTAATATCCATAAAACCCCCATTACCAGGTCAAATGGTCCAGTTTTGAATTGAATTCTTATGCAGGGAAATAAATTTGCCTATTTTTAGTTGCTGGGGTTTTTGTTTTTTTTGCTTGTGGAGATCATTTGTTTCCCCCCAGAAACTGCTTATGCAATCTACCTCTTGCCTCCCAGGTGCTCCCCGAGATGGGACCCACCCACAGTGGTGATGTTGCTTCCCCGAAACATCACTTCTCTGTCTGTGTTGTCCAGTTAGACACCGTAGATCCCAGTTTGCTACTTCAAATCAGGGAAATAACTGAGCTCTTCTCAAAAAGAGGTAAATTGTTTAAACACCAAAGCTATTTCCTAAGGACAGTTGTGAGCCAAACTCTTTCTAAACTACCCACGTAAGTCTAGGTCAGAAAACAGGTAAAATTACCCCCAAAGCACTGACTTTCTGTTCAGGTGGCCCCAGAAAACTCTACAGCTCTGAGTCCAGGTGGGAAGTGAGATGAGGGTCCTTCAAGTCTGGGGGAAGGGGAGCAAGTCAAATCTGCAACTCTAAGTACTTGAAGATTAACCGATGGCAGAAGCAGGTTCATGTTCAAAATCTACTTCCTTGAGAAAATCAACATCAGTGGGAGAGTGTGTAAGATGGAGACGCTTTGAATTGTTTCTAGAATTGATTGAGCTTTGTGGTCCAGTGAACATTCTCTACTTTGGAATTACCATCTTTTATTGGTCCAGGAGGCTAGTGTCCCCTGGCACAGCAGGGCATTGGGCACAAGAGAGCACTTCAGCCTGGGGATGAAGAATGGAATCACCCTTGCTTTGGGCAGGGCACATAAGACTCCAACTGCCATCTGGATTGATGATCCTTTTGCTACCAAACAGAAAATCATTTATCTCTCTAAACTTATGTTTTAGGAGATAACTTATCTCTTTAAACTTATGTTTGTAAGGAATAAAAACATATATAAGAATGTCATTTAGAGGCTCAGCGCCCGTAGCACAATGGTTACTGCACTGGCCACGTACGCTGAGACTGGTGGGTTTGAACCCAGCCTGGGCTGGCTAAAACAACAATGACAACTATAACAAAAAATAGCCAGGTATTGTGTCGGGCACCTATAGTCCCAGCTACTTGAGAGACTGAGGCAAGAGAATCGCTTAAGCCCAAGAGTTGGAGGTTGCCATGAGCTGTGAGGCCACAGTGCTCTACTGAGGGCCACATAATAAGACTCTGTTTCAAAAAAAAAAAAAAAATGTCAATTAGAGAGAAACAGAACAGAGAGAAACTAGTTTAACTAGAAAATAGAAAAAAAAATACAAAATCAACGTGAAAATCAAAATGGTCTGAAAGTTTATCTATAGGAATCAAAAAAAAAGCCTTTCAAAAAGTTAAGTGAAATTATTTTTCATGGCTCATGTTCCTGCATCTTTTTCTTTCTTTTTCTTTCTTTCATTCCCTTTTCTTCTTGTACTATTCTGCCTTCCTACCCTACCCTTCTTTCCATTGCAATTGTAATGAGCTTTTCCTCCATTTTATGGGAGAGTATAGTAATCCTTCCCAACCTAAACTCTGATGCCCAATTTTTTATCCCTATTCATATAAATCACTCCACTGCTAAATGACACTTATTCTTTGTTTCTCTTTTATTCATATTTCCTTTATTTTACTTTATGATTTTTTAATTACCTGAGATGCATTTTATGGATATTAAATATTTATAGAATTCTATATATTTATCCATGGTAGTTTAATTTGTTGGCAAGTTGGAGGGGATTTGTGGATATTTTCAAGAAAGTGCAGGTTTTACTTGATGGACCATTAACAATCCGTGGAGCAAACTACCTAACCTCTGAGTACGTTTTCTCATCTGTCAAACTTGATAAACGTTTTGTTAAGACTGAATGAAGATAACACATGAAAATGCCTCAATAAAAGGTACTCAATAAGAGGCTACAATTTTTTTGGAAGTATAGGTTTTGTGACTTTTTAATAACTTATCTTTAGGTGGGGCCTTATGGCTCACACCTATAATTCTAGCAGTCTTAAGTTGGCTTAAGTTCAGGAGTTTGAGACCAGCCTGAGCAAAAGACCCTGTCTCTACTAAAAATAGAAAAAGACATGGTAGTGGGAACCTGTAGTTCTGGAGGCTGAAGCAGGAGGATTACTTGAGCCCAGGAGTCTGAGGTTATAAGTGGGCTATATTGACACTACCACACTCTACTTGGAACATTAGAGTGAGGCTCTGTTTCAAAAAATAAATAAACAAACAAACTTCAGAGATACTTTCCTCGTTGGACAAATGTTAATGGTTTATGAATGAGAGCTAACCCTGGGTTGATTTGATGTAATGATATTTGGGGGACATATAAGACATAATTTTCTTTTACAAAAATTACATTTGAGTTTGAAATACATGGTTCGATTTCCTCCCTTTTGGCAGAAAATTTACGCTCCTAATTATGTTTACCTTAGGCTAAATATTAAAATTAGTTTGCATTCTTTGACATAAAAACTGCCTAAGGGGGAGGGCACAGATAGAGGGACTTGACCCAGAAACATGTAGACAAGGGAGATGTCTGCCCAGGGGTGCAGATTTAACCTAGATAATACAGCAGGGGAGAAGCCACAAACACGTAACCAAGAGGCACTTGTCTCTAAAAAGTGAACTAGAAATCTTATTAAAAGTTTTTATTCTTGCTAATTATTTTTTATTCTTTATACTTGTTCTGCTAAAGTCACCAAAGAAACTATTCCTTATTCTCAACTTTTTTACTTTATTATTTTCTCTTTGCCTATTTAGAAAAAAAAAATCTGATTTTTGGTGATTCCAAAGTAGAAATAATTTAGCTGGCTTTATTTTCACAGGTAATTTAGTTCACTCTCCTTTTTTTCATTTTTCGATTGTTTTGCTACCAGCCCAATTGTATTTAAAAACAACGGGGGTGGCATCTCTTTCTCCCATTATCATCACTGACTCTCTCTACAAAATATGAACAGGTGTCATTAAACAGTGCTTTTCATCCATAATAGCCATTACTATCTCAGGTGTGGCCCTGCTATCCCAGGAAGTAGGCAGGAGACGGTAGTATTGTTCTCATTTCAAAGATGGGTAACTTGTATCATAGAGAGGTTAAATGAATTGTCCAAAGTCACACAGAAAATAACTGACAAAGCAAATTTCTATATGACATTTTTTTCTATTTCAAGCTATTCGGTGTATCCTCTTTTAGAACCTACTGTTCGGAGAATCAGCCATCCTGTATCTTATTAGCAATATACTTCATTGCTAATGCTGGTGTGACCAACATGAAGACTTCCATTGGACAGTCTTCCAAATGTAAGTCAATAGTTACAAAAAAAGATACACAGAGAAAGAACATATATTCTCCTTAAAGTGTGAAGGATAATGCCAATCATTCAACAGCAAGGATTTAATTAAGTTCCTGTTACATGCCAATTACTATATTTGTAGTGGAGATGTAATAAATAATTTCGGAGACATAGTCCTTGCTTCAAAAGAACTTCAAATTTGTTATATAGAACAGATGCCTTGAAGAAATACTTAAAATGTATTTGTAAGAAAATACATGAAGCTGCCTTATCATGCACTAAATGGGTTCAATATGTTCCCTGGTACACATTTCAGAATTTTCTGGTTTTCCCCCAATCAGCTAAGGTACATGGTTCACTGGTCATTGAGTTTACCTCTAACTCCTTTTTATGCTGGCCATTTTTGATCCTCTAAAATATTATATTAAATTAGAAGTAAATAGCAAAGTGTGTTCAAATTGTATATTTATATAAAAAAAGATTTTGTGATTCCTATATCGGGACATAAGGGACCTTTTTCATAGTGGACAAATAAGCTTTGGGACACCCAATTTAAAGAAGTTTCAGTTTCTGTTTCTCTCAACACCAAGATTACAAGCTGAGAGTCTTCTCCACAATCTCTTTATTTGTTATTGGTCTGTTCAGGTTTTCTATTTTTTTCCGACCTAATCTTAGTATGTTGTATTTTTCTAGGCATTTGTCTATTTTCTCTAAGTTATGCAATTTGTTAGTCTATAATTGTTCATGATAGTCCTCTATGATTCTTTTTATTTCTAAGGTATCTGTTGTCATGTTTCTACTTTCTGTCTCTTTCTTGTCACACTTTAATCAATGTATGGCTTACCATGTATTGAGTATTCTCACCAATTGTCACAATACTACTTTAGTCTTCTGAGACATTCTTCTTTCCCTCGTCAACACCAAACCCAAAGCAGCTTTCAGAAATCTTTCACCTATCGCTTCATTGCTGCTGCAACTCACCATCTTAGGGACTAACCCATGTGCTTTACGCACAAGGGCGGGAAATGGCACGTGGACATCAGTAAGGGTATCTTAGGTAGCTAGGAAAAGCGTACTCACATCTCACATCACCAGGCCAAACATGCGTGTCTAAGTCCAGTTCACAAACAAACGTCTCTTTGCTGTGCCATTGCCTTATAGTCCTACGATTAGGAAGTAGGTATTGGTGGTAATTTATTGTCTCACATGGTTGACCATTTTTGTTTTTGTTTTGGGGCAGCTAACATCTACCTGTCTAGCAAGTCAAACACGCTCATTACCAATAGTCTTCCTGTTGTACATTCGCGCTCTTGACTTATTCCTCCTACATGTGTTATTTTGTATCTTCTGACCTGCATCTCCCTATTTTGTTCCCACCCTGCCTTCCATCCTTTATAATCCCCATTTTATTTCTATATATTGGGGTTTTTAAAGATTCCCCCACATGAATGAGATCATGCAGTATTTATCTTTCTAATTCTGGCTTATTTATTATAATGTCCTTTCATCCATATTGTCACAAATTTCGGGATTTTCTTTTTTATTGTGGCTCAGTAAAATTTCATCATGTATGGATGCTTAGTTTCTTTATCTATTTGTCCGTTGAGGAACACTTAAGTTGCTTCCATGTCTTGGCTACTGTGACTAATGCCGTAATAAACACAGGAGAGCAGATATCTTTATGAGGTGGTGATTTCATTTCCTTTGGGTCTATTCCCAGAAGAGGGCTTGCCAGGTCATATGGTAGTTTTATTTTTAATTTCTTTAGAAAACTGGCTACATTAATCTACATTCCTGTTTCTCTTGCCAAGATTAGTTATCTTTTGAATTTTTGGTAATAGCCATTCTAACAAGTACGAGGTGGTACCTCCGAATGGTTTTGATTTGTATTTCTCTGATGACTACTGATGTTGAGCACCTTTTCATACACCTGTTAGACATTTTTATATTTTCTTTAGAGAAATGTCTATTTAGGATTTTTGCCCAATTTTTAATCAGTTTATTTGTTTTTCTGCTATGGATTTGCATATATTTGTTTTTCTGCTATTGAATTTATAATTTTTGAGCATTAACCCTTTATCAGATATGTGGTATCCAAATATTTTTCCCAATCCACAGCTTTCATTTCATTTTGTTGATTGTTTTCTTTGCTATGCAGAAGCTTTTTAGTGTGATGTAATATCATTTATTTGTTTTTGCTTTTGTAGCATGAGCTTTTGATGTGATATCCAAAAATTCATTGCCAAGGACAATTCCCAATAGCTCTCCCTGCATATTCTTTTCTAGAAGTCATAGTTTTAGGTCTTCCATTTGGGGATTTTATGCTTTTATACATTTTTGAGTTGATGTCTGTGTGCAGTATAAGCATCCAATTTCATTATTTTGCAAATGTAATTCTGGTTTTTCCAGGAACATTTATTGAAGAAATCATTTTCTCTCCATCATGTCCTCTTGGGTGCCCTTGCCAAATATAAGTTGACCATGTATGTCTGGGTTTGTTTGGGGGCTCCCTATTCTATTTCATTGGTCTGCATGTCTCTTTATTGGCCAGTACCATATTGTTTTGATTATTATGGATTTATAATATAATTTTAAATCAGAAAATGTGATGCCTCCAACTTTGTTTTCATTCTTAGAATTATTTTGACTATTCGGGGTCTTTGGGGGTTCCATATAAGTTATAGGATTGTTTTTAAAATAAAAAAAAATGAATAAAAAATGCCATTGGAATTTTATAGGGGTTGCACTGAATCTGTAGATAGCTTAGGGATTAGTATGGATATTTTAGTAGATTAGTATGGATATTTTGGCAATATTAATTATTCTGGTCCATGAACATGGGATATCATTCCATTTATTTGTGTCTCCTTCAATATTTTTCACTAATGTTTTATACTTTTCAGTGTACAGATCTTTTACTTTCTGGATTAAATTTATGCTTAAGTTATTTTTTATTATTTCATTTCATGCTATCTTAAATGGAATTATTTTCTTGATTTCTTTTTCAGGTAAGTTGTTATTCCTGTGTAAAAATCTTACCTATTTCTGTATGTTGATTTTGTATCCTGCAGCTTTACTGAATTCGTTTATTAGTTCTAACAAGGTTTTTTCAATATTTGGGTATTTTACACACATGATCATGACATCTGCAAATAGAAATAATTTTTTTTCCTCCTGTTCTGATTTGTATGCCTTTTTATATCTTTCTCTAATCTGATTGCTCTCATAAGTACTTCCAGTACTATGTTAAATTGAAGTGGCAAGAGTAGGCATTCTTGCCTGGTACCAGGTCATAGAGGAAGAGCTTTCAATTTTTTTCTCACTGAGTGTAATTTTAGTTGTGGATTTTTCATAAATGACATTTAATATGCTGAGGAATGTCCCCTCCACATCTAAGCTTTTGAGTCTTTATCAAGAAAGAATTTTGGGCTTTATCAAATGCTTTCTCTATGTCAATTAAGATGATCATAAGATTTATATTTTTCATCTTTCATCTTAATGTATGACATTGATTGATTTGCATATATTAAACCAGCCTTGCATGACAGTGATATGCTACTTGGTCATAATGTATAATTTTTTGATGTGTTACTGAATTTAGTTCATTAACATTTTATAGAGGATTTTTGCAAGAATGTTCATCAAAGAAAATGTCCTGTAGCTTTCTTTTCTTGTGATACATTTGTCTGACTGAGGTATCAAAGTGATGATGGCTTCATAAAATGTGTTTTTAAGTATTCCCTCTAGCTCTATTTTTTAAAAGAGTTAGGAAATATTTATTAATTTGTCTTTGAATGTTTGGTAGAATTCAGCTATAAAGCCACCTGGTTTGGGGTCTTTTTGCTTGGGAGTTTTTTATTACTTTTTCATTCTCTTTATTTGTTATTGATCTGTTAGGTTTTCTATTTTTTTCTGACCTAATCTTAATATGTTGTATTTTTCTAGGCATTTGTCTATTATGCAATTTGTTAGCCTATAATTGTTCATAATAGTCCTCTATGATCCTTTTTATTTCTAAGGTATCTGTTGTAATGTTTTTACTTTTTATTTTATTTGAATCTTCTCCCCCTTTTTTCTTAATTAAAGTAGCTACAATTTATGATGGGCACAGTGATGTATGCCTATAGTCTCAGTTATTTGGGAGGCTGACACAGAGTATTGCTTGAGCCCTGGCAATTGAATCCAGTGTGGGTTAAGAAACATAACGAGATGCAACCACTAAAAAAAAACACTCATGGGGCGGCGCCTGTGGCTCAGTGAGTAGGGCGCCGGCCCCATATGCCGAGGGTGGCGGGTTCAAACCCAGCCCCGGCCAAACTGCAACAAAAAAAAAAAAAAAAAAAAAAACACTCATATCTACTCATATACACACACATACACATAATAAAAAAAGTTTATTAATTCTTTAATTTTATTAATTCTTTCTATGATTTTTCTGTGTTCTATTTAATTTTGTTTCGATCTTTATTATTTCATTTATTCTGCTAACTTCGGGGTTAGTTTATTTTCCTTTTTCTAGTTTCTTGAGGTGTAATATTAGACTATTTGGGATCTTTCTTTTTTACTGTATTTATTGTTGTAAACTTTCTGCTTAGAACTGTTTTTACTGCATCCTACTGATTTTGAAATGTTGTGTTTCCATTGACATTTGTCTCAAGATTTTTTTTAACTTCCCTTTTGATTTATTCATTAACCTATTGATTGATCAGGACCATGTTGTTGAATTTCCACATATTTGTGAATTTTCTAAGATTGTTCTTGTTATTAATGAATTTATGCCATTATGGTCTGTATTAATACTATATATGATTTTCATCTTTTTAAATTTGCTAAGACTTGTTTTGTGACCTAACAGATGGTTTATCCTGGAGATGTTCTGTTTTTGCTGGAGAAAAGTATGTATTCTGCTGCAGTTGGAAATGAAAAATTCTATATCTGTCTGTTAGATCCATTTGGTCTAAAGTACAATTCAGGGCTAGTATTTCCTTTTTGATTTTCTGTCTGGTTGGCCTACCCATTGTTGTAACTAAGATGTTGAAGCCCCTAACTGCATTGTATATTTCCCTACATCTGCATTCATGTCCACCAATATTTTCAATATGTATTCAGGTGCTCTCATTAATACATGAATATTTACAATTTTTATAACCTCTTAATGAATCAACCCATTTATCATTAAGTAATGACACTCTTTGTCTCCTGGAATAGTTTTTGGCTTAACATCTATTTTATGAGATGTAAGTATAGCCACCTACTCACTTTTGTTTAACTTCATATGGAATATCTTCTTTCATCCTTTCATTTTTAGCCTTTCTGTGTCCTTAAAGCTGAAGTGCATCTCTATAGTCGGTAAATAGTTGGATCTTTAGGTGGAGGTATTTATTTATTTTGTCAGTCAATGTCTTTTCATTGAAGAACTTAATTCATTTATATTCAAGATTATTGGTAGGTAGGAACTTACTGCTTCCATTTGCTATCTGCTTTCTGGTTGTTTTGTATTATAGATCTTTTATTTATTATTTATTTATTTATTAAATCATAGCTGTGTACATTAGTGCAGTCAAGGGGTACAATATGCTGGTTTCATATACAATCTGAAATATTTTCATCAAACTGTTTAACGTAGCCTTCATGGCATTTTCTTATTTGTATTCTGCATTTAGTAAGTTTTGCCTGTACTCATTCTAAGATGCACTGTAGGTGTGGCCCCGCCAATTACCCTCCCTTCACCCCAACTTCCTCCCTCCTCTCCCATCACTTGGCCCTATCCCCATATTCTTGTGCTATAGTTGGGTTATAGCCATCATATGAAAGCTATAAAGTAGCTTCATAGTAGGGCTGAGTACATTGGATACTTTTTCTTCCATTCTTTTTTTTTAGTATTAGATCATAGCCATGTACAGTAATGCGATCATGGGGCACCATACACTGGATTTATAAGCAGTTTGACACATTTTCATCACACTGGTTAGCATAGCATTCCTGGCATTTTCGTAGTTATTGTGTTAAGACAATCATATTCTGCATTCACTAAGTTTCACATGTACCCTTGTAAGATGCACTGCAGGTGTAATCCCACCAATCACCCTCCCTCTGTCCAACCTCCCCCCTCCCTCCCCTCTCTCTCTCTCCCTTCCCCATATTCTTAGGTTATAACTGGGTTATAGCTTTCCTATGAAAGCCATAAATTAGTTTCATAGTAGGGCTGAGTACATTGGATACCTTTTCTTCCATTCTTGAGATACTTTGCTAAGAAGAATATGTTCCAGCTCTATCCATGTTAATATGAAAGAGGTAAAGTCTCCATCATTCTTTAAGGCTGCATAATATTCTGTGGTATACATGTATCACAATTTATTAATCCATTCGTGGGTTGATGGGCACTTAGGCTTCTTCCATGACTTAGCTTTTATTCCTCTCTTATTGTCTGCTTTTGTTATCTGATAATTTCCTGTAATGCTAAAATTTTATTCCTTTCTCTTTTTATTTATATATTTGCTGTAGTTTTTTTATTTTATGGTTACAATTAGGTTTTCATAAAAACACCTTATGCTTATAATCAATTACTTTAAGCAGATAATAACTTCTGTTGCATATAAAAACTCTAGACTTTTACTCTCCCCACACACACACAAAATTGATGTTTTTGATGACACAGTTTGTATCTTTTTATAGTGTTAATTCTTTAGCAACTTACTGTAGCTTGCTGTATTTTTGGACCATTTTAATTTTCATACTATAAGAAGTAGTCACCATTATTACACTATTGGAGTATTCTAGATTTGACTATGTATTTATCTCTACCAGTGAATTTTGTACTGTCATATGCATTTAAAGTAGTAATTATTATCTATACATTTCTGTTTGAAGAACTGCCATAAAGTTTTCATGTAAGGCATGAATAATAGTGACAAATTCCCTCAGCTTTTCCTTATCTGGAAAAGCCTATTTCTCTTTCATTTCTGAAGTGAAGATTTTCTATATTCTTGGCTGACAATAGTTTTCTTTTGGCACTTTTAATATGTCAACCCCAATCTCTCCTGGTTTGCAAGATTTCAGCTGAGAAATCTGATGATCGTTTAGTAGGCATTCCCGTGTGCATGACTTAATGCATTTAAAGTCCTCTCTCTAACTTTGATTATAAGTTTGATTATAATGTACTTCAGAAAAGACCTTTAGGGATGAATCTTCTTGGGGACCTTTGAATTTCATGGATATAGATACCTGTATCTCTTCCAAGACATGGGAAGTTTTCAGAAATTATTTCATTAAATATGCTTTCTGTCCCTTTCTCTGTCTTTTTATCTTTTGGAACTCATACAATAAAAATATTTGGTTAATGATACCCCATAAGTCTTTTAAACTATGTTTACCTTCTCCATTTTTTTTCCTTTTAAAAGACCTACTTCTGCTTCGTCTACTTAACTGTTCAAGTTGCATTTTTTTTAATTTTATTAATTGAATTCTTTAACTCCAATATTTCTATTTGATTCTTTTTTACAATATCTATCTTTTCATTGAACTTCTTATTCTGATCATAGATTATTTTTCTGATTTCACTTAATTATTTATCTATAGTCAATATATACCACTGGGTTGCCTTAAGATTATTTTCATTTCCTTTTTAGGGAATTCCTAAATTTCTGTTTCATTAGCGTCAGTTAGTGGAGAATTATTGTGTTCCTTTGCTGGTGCCACGCTTCCTGACTTTTTAAAATGTTTTTTTGTGTGTTGCTGCATTGAGTGTGCATCTGATGAAGCAGGCACTTCTTTCAAACTTTACTGAGTAGTTTTTGTAAGGAAGGACTCACCTGCAGATGAGCCTATGGGTGCTATTTGGGCAGAGAGTGGTGGCTCTGATTCTGGATGTGCACACACAGTGGTGTAGTCTCCACACAACTTGTTTGGTTGTGGTCAGTGTTGGCATTGACTGTGCCTTCGTGGTATAGGCCATCAGATTTGTGCACTGACAATAAGAGTGTAGGCTATTAAAGTCCTTGATTGCAATAACTTTAGGGCTTCTCCTATTTTGGTCTTCCCAACAATAGTCTTGGCAGAGGATACCTGTCCTTTTTTTTCCTTTAGTAAATCATAACTGTGTACATTAATGCATTTAGCAGAGGTCCTCAAACTTTTTTTTTTTTGTAGAGACAGAGTCTCACTTTATGGCCCTCGGTAGAGTGCCGTGGCCTCACACAGCTCACAGCAACCTCCAACTCCTGGGCTTAAGCGATTCTCTTGCCTCAGCCTCCCAAGTAGCTGGGACTACAGGCGCCCGCCACAACGCCCGGCTATTTTTTGGTTGCAGTTTGGCCGGGGCCGGGTCTGAACCCGCCACCCTCGGTATATGGGGCCGGCGCCTTACCGACTGAGCCACAGGCACCGCCCGGTCCTCAAACTTTTTAAACAGGGGGCCAATTCACTGTCCCTCAGACCATTGGAGGGCTGGACTATAGTTTAAAAAAAAATGAACAAATTCCTATGCACACTGCACATATCTTATTTTGAAGTAAAAAAACAAAACGAGAACAAATACAATCACATCGCCTCATGTGGAGTTTGAGGACCCCTGATTACCTGATTATAGGGTACAATGTGCTGGTTTGATACACAATGTGGAATGCTAACATCTAACTGATTAACAGAACCATCTCCTTGCTTACTTATTTGTTGTGGTATAATAACATTATACTCTATTCTTCACACTTGATCTTAGCCAAAAGGCCGAGAAGCGATTATACTCTATTCTTAATAGTTTTGAAATGTATCATTGCATTATGGACATTAGGTGCAGTCCCCCCACATACTCTCCGTCTTCTCGGTCTCCCCCTCCCCTCCCCTTTTCCTCCTCTTTCCTCCTTCTTTCTGGATTATAGTTATGTTTTACTATTCATATGAATGTATGGGTGATTATATATTGATTTCATAGTAGTATTGAGTACATTGGATACTTTTATCCCCATTCTTGAGATACTTTAGTAGGAAGAATATATTCCAGCTCCATCCAGGTAAACATAAAAAATGTCAAGTCTCTTTTTTAATGGCTGCATAGTATTCTATGGTGCATATATACCATGATATACCCATCTGTTCATGGGGTTGATGGGCATTTGGGCTGCTTTCATGACTTCACAATTATGAATTGGGCTGCAATAAACATTCTGGTGCAAATTTCTTTGTTGTAAAATGATTTTTGATCATCTGGGTGTATACCTAATAGAGGAATTGCAGGATGAAATGGTAGGTCCACTTTTAGTTCCTTGAGTGTTCTCTAAACTTCTTTCCAAAAAGGATGTATTAGCTTGAATTCCCTCCAGCAGTGTAGAAATGTTCCCTTCTCACTGCATCCACACCAACATTTGCAGTTTGGGGATTTTCTGATGTGGACTAATCTTACTGGAGTTAGGTGATATCTGAAAGTAGTATTTATTTACCTTTCTCTGATGATTAAAGATGATGTGCATTTTTTCATGTGTTTGTAGGCCATGTGCCTGTCTTCTTTAGAGAAGCTTTTTTCAAGTCTCTTGCCCTCATAGAAATGGGGTTATTTGTTCTTTTCTTATTGATTAGTTTGAGTTCTTTGTGGATTCTAGTTATCAGACCTTTATCAGAAGCATAAACTGCAAATATCATCTCCCATTCTGAAGGTTGTCTGTTTGCTTTACTTACTGTGCTCTTGGCTGTGCAGAAGCTTTTTAGTTTGATCAGATCCTAGTAATATATTTTTGGTATTGTTTCAATTGCCAGGAGGATCCTCCTCATAAAAAATTCTCCCAGGACAATTTCTTCAAGCATTTTCCCTGCACTCTCTTCTCTTATTTTTATAGTTTCGTGTCTTAAGTTTAAATCTTTTATCCAGTGAGAATCAATGTTTGTTAATGGTGAGAGATGAGGGTCCAGTTTCATTCTTCTACAGGTTGCCAACCACTTCACCCAGCACCGTTTGTTAATAGGAAATCTTTCCCCCAATTAATGTTTTTGATAGGCTTATCAAAGATCAAAGGACAATAAGTGGCTGGGTTCATCTCTTGGTGAAAGATCTCTGTAAAGAGAATTATGAAACTCTGAGAAAATAAATAGCTGAAAATGCTAACAAATGGAAAAACATACCATGCTCACGGCTGGGAATAATCAACATTGTTAAACTGTTCATACTACCCAAAGCAATTTACAGATTTAATGCAATATTATTGCATTATCCCCATTAAAGCACCATTGTCATGCTTTAAAGAGCTTGAAAAAATTGTACTTCAATTTATATGGAATCAGAAAAAAACTTCCAAAAGATGATACATTACTCAGAAATAAAAACAAATCAGGAGGTATCACAATATCAGACTTCAGGCTATATTATAAATCTATAGTGAACAAAACAGCTTAGTACTGGCACAAAAATAGAGAGGATACCTCTCTTGATGTTGGATCTGACGTTCCCCATGGGCAGCTACAGCAGTTCTGGCATCCAGGGCATAGGTTCTTGGAGCAGCAGTGGAGCCAGGGTCCTGGGCTCAAGAGCTCGAGAGACTGCTATAGTACTTGGAGTGGTGCCCATGGCTCATTAAGTAGGGCGCCAGTCACATACACCATAGATGGCAGGTTTGAAACCAGCCTAGGCTAGCTGAAACAACAATGACAATAGCAACAACAACAAAAATGGCTGGGTATTGTGGCGGGAGCCTGTAGTACCAGCTACTTGGGTGGCTGAGGCAGGAGAATCAAGAGTTTGAGGTTGCTGTGAACTATGATCCCACGCCACTCTACCCAGGGTGACGGCTTGAGGCTCTGTCTAAAAAAAAAAAAAAGAAAGAAAGAAGCTACTATAGTACTTGGGACTTGAGGTGTGTGTTCACTATCCAAGGGATAACTGAATTTAGTTCTCTCACAACACCAGGATCTGCGGCTCAGAGGGACACTCCAGGAGCTTGGGCCCTAGAGCCAGGGATTTAGCTGGTGGCTCTGACCCTGGAAATCAAGGTACAACACTGGCATGGCTCCAGGTAAGAGGAGGGCTCTGGAATCTCAGGTCCCAAGCAGCAAGGAGCATATCTTAGTCCATTTTGTCCTGCTGTAATGTAATACCAAAGACTGGGTCATTTATAAAGAGCAAAAGCATACTCTCTCATAGTGTTGGAGGCAGTGAAGTCCCAGATCAAAGCACCAGAGTCTGAGTGTATCCTCTTACTACATCCTCACATGGTGGAAAGCAGAGGGAAGAAAGGATGAATGCTGAGTCCTGACATTAGGAGAGAATCCAAGAGAGAATCCACTTCCACATGCCCTTTTTATAGCTGCATTAATGATCTAATTATAACCTAAACACCTCCCATTAGGCCTCACTAATGTGTGGGAGGGAGGTGCCAGTGATGGCTCAGGTACCATGGGCTTTAGGTCCCAGGGGTGGGACACCACATTGGCCCAGGGGTATGACTGCTCCAGTAAGCCAAAGCTCATTGCCCCTGGAGAGGTGGGGTGCTGCATCAGCTCAGGCACCAGAAGGAGTGACTTCTCTGGTGTGTTGGAAGCCCCAAGTCCCCAAGAGGAGGGGGGAGGGCGATGCCAAGTTGTCATCTTGCACCATGGGCACAACTGCTCCAGTGTGCCAATGTTCAAGACCCCAAGGGGACAGAGCACCAGTTCAGTGACTGGAATGGGAAAGGGAAGGTTCCACGGTGCTTAGACCCTGAGAGTAGGACATGATTGCAGCTTGGCTCAGGGATGGCATGCTACCAGGGGCGAGTCACAGTAGCACCAAAACTTCCAGGATAGAGGGGTACAAAGCTTCTTGCCCATGAAAGGGTCACATTCCAGCAGTGACTTTAGTTCTGAAGTGGTACAGCACAGCTTGAGCCAATGCAGAGTGGAGTCAGGCACAGTGTCAGCTCCTTCTAAGAGTAGAGCTTAGCTATGTCACTCTGGAGCGCTCCCTTGGCTTGTCTCAGAGCCTGTAAGGAATTCGGGAGTCTCCAGTAGGGAGGCCTATGCATCCACAGTGATGACGGTCCTCTGCGGTCCTCTGGCTTACCTTTCCCAGTACTGAGCAATCCCTCTTGCCAAGTCCATCCTGACTAGAAGATGGGGTGACAAGACAGGGTGTTTTTTTCCCTTTCCTAGACAGCCATTCTTGATTTCTGTGCTGTATAGAATTTCTGCTATTCCTTTGCTCTTCTTCTGTCCATTCCTTTAATTATTTTGAACAAAATGTCATTGTCTGTTTATTATTTGGTCATTGTATGTCCAATGGGGAAGAGTGCTAGGAACTTCCGGTTTTGCTCTAAAATGAAAACCACTTATCTATGTGAATATTTTGATAGATAAGTAAAAATTATCAATCTGTGCTGTACCATTTCAGAACTGAAGTCACTACTGGAATGTGACTCCCTTCATAGGCAAGAAGCTTTGTACCCTCACATACATTATATATGCACAGGAAGGTAATAGAAAGCAGATTTCCAAGTATGGCTTTTCTTTAAAATTTAATATAAGGCCCATCTCAACTTAAGCTGATGAACGAATCCACCATCTGCCTCCGCCTTTCTGTTTTTTTTCTTTTTCTTTTTTCAGTTTCCTTCTATAAATCTTTTTATTTCCCTTTGCTACTTCAAGGTTGTAAAAGTATATGAAAATACACTACCTTCTACACAGATAATTCTCTTTATTAATTTATTATTGTCATGTTTTTGACACAAAGACAAAAACACAGGCAAAGAGCTTTGAAAATTTGCTTTGGAAGAAAGAAAACATGCTAAGGCAAACGGCTATGTCCGTATTGACCGTCATGTTCATTAGCCAGTATCAATTTTCTACTCTATTTTGTCTACCCAAACCTAAACTCTGATATTTACGAAAGTGAAGGGTCATATTTGTATGCACTCTTCAGTCTTGTTTGTGATCAATAATGTCCTTGCTCCTTAGCTATTCAAAAATGAATGTTTCAGAACACTGGGGATGATTTACCTTGAGGTGAGGTTTAACTGTGTTCACAGTTCTCCACTGATAAGCAGTCACTTCCTTCTCTGCAATGAATACAAAAATATTTAGTCATAGGACCACACAACAATTATTTGAACTACTTTCTTTTCTTGGGGGGAGAAATGTACCTAAACTATGATAACCAAACAATCTTCCTTCGTTGAGCTTATAAAGTAATTAATTTGGAATGTAAATCTTAAAGAGAGAAAATGGAGATTAGCAGAGAATCCATGATTGTGTTTACTACTTATACCTATTTTCAAATGTTTTAATTATTATATCCCCCTTAAGAATTTGTTCTCCAAAAGGAAGAAACATAAATCATCAACATGTCTAAAAATAGTTTTTTAAAAATGTCAAAGGAACAGTTGTAGCTTCTGTTTCTGAGTTGCTAGCCTTTGTCTTATTAAGTATGCAGGTGTGGTAGAGACCCAAAGCAGGATGCCCTTTCAGTTGTAGATGTGCCCAAAAAAGGTCATGTCCACTGGGCCTGTCATTTGTTTGTGGTTTTAATTGTTGAACATGTAGCAAAAGTCTTATGCAGGAGAAACTCTTCTTATAATTTCTTTTTCACATTATTTCTAGCACCAATTAGCAAGGCAAAGTGCACACTCACAAATCTAATGCACTGAGTATAATGTAGTCAATATTCATCGTGCGCCAACCATATGCCTACGCTGCTTTACACACTAGGATACTAAAGAGAGCGAGGAGTCTCTAGAAAATAGAGACTTGGGGGTCAGGAGGGAGTGATTTGGACCCACACACTTCAACTGACATGGAAGACAGTGGGAAAGAACGAGCTCAGGGAGATGGGAAAACCAAGAGCTCTGCCTCCTGGAACAGGGATTTCCTCTTCAGTCTGGAGATGAGGTAGACTTTAATCTCTAGCCACTGCTTCGTCTCATTCAAGGGGAAAAAGTTCGCTATTTTAAGGAAGTTTCACGTATTTTAAGAAATGGGGGCAAGACATGATTGCAAGAGGGACTTTACCTAACAATTGCAATCAGTGTAACCTGGCTTATTGTACCCTCAATGAATCCCCAACAATAAAAAAAAAAAAAGAAAGAAAGGTACTTTACATGCCTAATCACAATTAACTCCCACAATGTTTCTAAGAGGAAGTCCACAATTCCCCAGTTTCTCTGAGAAAACTGATATTGTTATAGTTGCTATACAGATGAGAAAAACAAGATTCAGAGATGTTATGTAATTTGTGCAATAACAACCCTCCCACCCCCACCAAAAAACACCACTCAGCATCTCAGCATGTACATCCCAGCATTAACACATGGAGAGATCACATCCAAATGTGGTTGGCCCCACAGCCTAAGCTCTGAAACACTGTGTGTCAACACAAGAGCCATCAGTAGAGAAAAAAGTTGGCCAAAGTTCCAAGACAGAAACCGTGTCTCTGGTGAATGGACCTGGATTCAGGAAGGTTTGCCATAAGGAAGGAAATGGAATCCAAAGAGTGGATCCAATATCAAAGGTGGACTAGCAACAAATTGCCTTCTGGCTCACTCCTGCAGCCAATAGACTAAACAAGATAAATTTCCTCTTCCAGGGAAGAAAATTGTTCCAAGAACCAGAGATGGCACTACATTCGCCAGTTGGCTCTTAAGTGGTTCCAGTTACAGGTATTAGAAAGACACTGGTTCATGAATCATTCAGTCAGTTTGGAGGAAGTCTCTCCTTTTATCCGAATTGTCACAAGCTGGACAACTCATAAATAAGTTGACCACGCAGTTGCTCTTAACAGACCCTTCCCGGGTCCGATGCTAGGTGGGATATTGAGAATGAAATAGTTAAACTAAATTATTCTCAGAGTTTTGAGCTGCATGGCCAAAGGAACACATGTTCAGTATGTTTGTATTGAAGTAGCCTGTTGGTATTTCTTGCCAGTACCTCTCTTTAGATACTCTTCAGTATGGAAAGGATTCTCTTCTCATTCCCCAAGCTCAGGCCCACAGAGCAAGACTGTTCACAAGATAAGATTCTGGGAGGTTGGAGTGCAGAGAGAAGGGGACTGGCCTGACCTAGGAGAAGCAGGGTTACATTCTCCAGGAGTTAAGATGGTTCCAAAACCAAACAGAAATCTCTTGCCATTTTTCCTTCTCTCTTCCTCTCCCTGCATGCATTGTGATAGCAAGTCTTGTAGAACAGCCTTCAAACGTCTGTGTTCATACGCTCTTAAATAATGTAGCTTAAATAACGTTTACTCCCTCACACATCAAATTAATATCTTTTACCATGAATTTAAATAAGTTTGTTCCAACAATAAGGAATAGAAAATATAAAACACATAAAGATGGTCTTTTATGAGAATGAAAAAATAACTCAGGGTATGTTTGTAAAATGTTTTTACAGCCACAGAATCTAAAAACAAAATCACATAGAATTGATGTATAAACTTTACTCTGTATATCTTGATAACTTTGATATTTATTATAGAACATTCCAGTTCTACTGCAAAGTGATCATTGACCCTAATCTCAACAGCTTTGGCTGTTATAAATTCAGAACATGCGGGATATAATTATAAGAGGGACTTTACCTAACAAATGCAATCAGTGTAACCTGGTTCTCTCTACCCTCAATGAATCCCCAACAATAATAAATAAATAAATAAATAAATTCAGAACATTCCCAAACAAACCCAGGTAGCCCAATGCTAGCATCAAACTTAACTCTGACCAGAAATATGTTCAAGACCAAGAAAGACAGAAGGTCCTACAGTCCAAAATGCCTTGATTATTCGCTAGTAGGTTTGATGGAACAACTGAGGTCTTTATATCCCAGGGTCACGCATACTAGCAAATTATGGGAAGGGTGAAGAACATGTGTTTCTTTTGTAAAGTGAAGGAATTACTGTAAATTCAGTTTTTTTCTCTGTCTATGGAAGTTGAGGTTCTGAAAATTGACTCCCTTAGAAACATCTATGCGTGTGCATATCTTTCGAGAGTTGACACTTGACACCAGCATGAAGACCTTTGTTGTAGCTCATGCGGCCTCTAGTACACAATCTCTATTACGTTCCCAGAGTGTGAGAGACTTTGATGAACTTGAGCCTCAGTGTTACTGGAGTATGGTACCATCTCTCAGCTGGTATCTACTTTCCAAACTTCTGCTTCTAGTCAAATATACTGAACAGTAACTTGTGTGAAAAATACTTTAAAGCTTTGGTACGAAAGGTAAAATCCAAGATATAGCACACAGCCTATGGATTGGTAGAGGCTGAATACATCAGTTGAGTAAATACAACAATGTATGTAAATCTACATAAAGCCTTCCTTCGTGTTCACAAATATAAAAATATACATGTAAAATAATAAAAGAGAACCGTTCTCTACAGTCCTGGTGCTATGCATTTTATAAGTTCTGCTCAGTTTTCAGGATTTTGTGGAAATTTCTGGTATAATAATTGCATTTTTGAATAAGAGAAATACATTCTCCTTTTCTTTCCCTCTATCTCTCTTTCTCTCTCTCTCTCTTTTTTTTTTTTAACTTAGCAAAAGCCATCTGTCTTGGAGCTACTCAAATGAAGAAAAAAAGAAATGGTTAGCCTAGTTATTAAAAGGATGCAAAAAATGTATCTGGTTTTTATTTTAAAAGTTTTATATTTTATAGAGCAGAATATATTAGAAATTCTACTATATGTACATGACTTTTTATTTTCGCTTTTTTTGTGGGGATATTTTAGAAATGATAATTTGAGCTAACATCCTATGAGGTGGGAGATGGTTATTAAAAATAACCTCAGCGCACCTTATAGTTTTTTTTTTCACTATTCTATTAATCTGTGGGGGGATGGCGGGCTATAATGTGAATCTTTATTTATGTACCTAGATGTGGAAACTTATGTTATACCTTATGCCAATTAAAAACCTTTTCTGAACCCATTCCTAAATGAAATATATCGTCTGATCTAAATGTTCCATAAATATACTTACCAACTAGATACAGCGACTGAAGTTTAAGATATGATATAAGTTCAGTAGCTTGGGCTGGTTATTTTCTATGATGACTTCAAAGAGCCTTCCTTCAAGCACTGAGTATCTGACTTGAATGGGAATTCAAATCGAGCTTTATTAGAAAGGTTTTATAGAAAGGTTAATTATGTTTTGACCCTCTTGAACCCATTTCTAGGTAGAATCTATAAAATATTCCATTTATGAATAGCTGGGCAGCACCTCAACAGAACAGAACAGAACTAGGGGCTATAGATAATCATGAAGGTAGAAAAGGATTTAATTCATCTTCTTAAGAAATTACTACCTGGCTGGGTGCAGTGGCTCACATCTGTAATCCTAGCACTCTGAGAGGTCAAGGCAGATGGGTTGCCTGAGTTTAGGAGTTCCAGACCAGCCTGAGCAAAAGTCCGACCCTATCTCTACTAAAAATAGAAAAAAAATTAGCCGAGCATTGTGGTGAGCACCTGTAGTCCCAGCTAATGGGGAGGTTGAGGCCAGGGATCCCTTGAGCCCAACATGATGCCACAGCACTCTGCCCAGGCAAGAGAATGAGATTGCCGCAAAAAAAAAAAAAAAAAAAAAAAAAAAAGAGAGAGAGAGAGAGAAAGAAAGAGAGAGACAGTTACTATCTAGTAAAAATGACAAGTATAACACCTATTAATCTAGATGTCTCCCACATATGTAGCCATAACCAGAAGTGACCATATGCATAAAATCAAAATAATAAAAATTAAGACTAAAAATTTAAAGGATTGAAGAAACAGAACAACAGTACCTATAGCAAGACAAAAAATGTTGAACTTTCCATCTGAAACCTCGCTTTGGTTAAAGAGCTTATTGGCTCAGTGGATTAAAATGGAAAAACGTAGACATGGGGTAGGCAGTAACTCGGGAAGTCTCTGCAGGATGCCAGTGTTTTCAAGAGACATCTTTCCCAAAATCACTCCCCCAAATTAGAAATATAACTGTTTATAGGTAAAATGCAGAACTATTTTCCATGAAGTCCAGAGTACTTCTCAAGCTATAGTGTTAAAAGAAGTTCATAGTAGTAGTCGACCATAAGAGGCCAGAACAATTGTTTGAAAAGTTATTAATTTGAAAAAAATGTATCACCAGTAACAACTATGACCACTCCTTCTCACTCGTACATGCACAAAGTTACCCACACCCTTCAGCCTTATTTCTTTTTGTTTTTTTTTTTTAATTCTGGAGTTCATTTTAACCTTCTTCTATAGCCCGTTTGTCTAATTTCCATATTCATTACTCAGTAAGGAGTCTGATCACATTAGATGTTATACAACCTTCTTAAGCATGGAAAAAATAACTTTTTGTGTCATGGCGCCTACTTAAACTTAACTTGGAAACAGTGGGGGAGACACTCAGTAAGCACCCACTTATTGGAATGGAGGAAGGAGGAGTCTAGAGCCATGTCTGCAGGCAGAATTGCATATTCATCACTTTCCCAAATTTGGATATACAGATGAGTTTCACAGTGTTTAATTGCTCAGTGAAGCTTTCCCCAAGAATCCTGTGGAGTCTAAGTGATAAAAGGGGAATTAAAGGACTCCTTAAGGTTGTAAGCTTCCCTCAGCTGGTCCTTCACTTTTGCCCAAACTCTGTTATACTCAGAAGACACTCTTTACCACAAAGTGGAAATACTGGGGAAAATAGGCAAATGCTGTGTTATTTACCTGGAAATACATGAAGTTCCAGAATTGAAGGGAAAACCGTTCATTTATTAGGAATTGACATTCTGTTCTAAATCCTATAAAAGAATAAAAAAAGAGATAAATGAAAATTCAACTTTAAGTATTTCCACTTTTCCTTCAGCCCAACAAGCCTCCATTTGTCTATTCCAGTTGTCTTTTTCTGGATCTTTTTCCTTTCTTTTCTTTAATCAGTCAATAGGTACATTAACCAATGTATAAAATTGCCACAGTTAAATGCATAGATTGTGATCTCAAGAAACTTATGTCTTAATGAATTGACCTAGTTGGAGAGAAAAGACAGGCAGTAGTAATAACAAATATAAATAACCGTGCAAGAGAGACTCAGATAAAATGCAGGCATGTGTTAAGACAAGCTCTGCAGGAGTTCAGAGGCAGAGGCAGGGTTGCAAAGCACTACTTGGTTTGGGCCTTGAAGCGCTGATAATAATCAGAGGATTGAGTCATAAGGACAGATAAATTCCAGGCCGGAAAAATAGAGCAAGCAAAAGCACTGATGTAGAAATGCATTCAATATGTTCAGAGACTAATGAATGCATTTGTCTGAAAACTGCAAAGACTTTGTAGAACAGGTATGAAAAATTAGGATAGCAGGGTAGATGAAGAAAGATGCTAACCATTGCCTCGGAGTGTGGAACCCTTCCAAGACAAGCAATTCCACCTTTAGGTGAGGCCTGTCCTTATTTGTATATGGTGATCTAAATCAATCTCTCTGTCTCTCTCTTTTTCTCCTTCCCCCCTTCACCTGATTGGGTTTGAGCTGACTTTCCACCACAAGCTAAATGAATCCAATTATCCATTCCAGAAACTCGTCACAGGACTCTTGTGAGACTGAGCCTCTTAGCTCTGGGAAGCAAAATAGCAAGATCATGGAACTGGAGTCAGAGCTGTGGCAAACCAAAGGCCTGTGCAAACCATAGTTAGAGGTGGATGCAGAATCAAATATCCTATAGGGGAACCTGAATGAGAGAAGAAAAGGCCAAATACACAGAGAAATCCATGATGAAGGTCTAAACAGGGCGTGTTTGGTACTAGGCCACCAGGAATCAATCCCAGCTCTTCCTCTAAGGAGCACATTGACCTCAAGAAAGCTAATAAGCAGCCCAATTCATAATAGCTAAGTCATGGAAAAAGCCCAAGTGCCCATCGATCCACGAATGGATTAATAAATTGTGGTATATGTTACCATGGAATACTATGCAGCCTTAAAGAAAGACGGAGACTTTACCTCTTTCATGTTTACATGGATGGAGCTGGAACATATTCTTCTTAGTAAAGTATCCCAAGAATGGAAGAAAAAATACCCAATGTACACAGCCCTACTATGAAACTAATTTGGGACTCTCACATGAAAGCTATAACCCAGCTACAACTTAACAATAGGGGGAAGTGGGAAAGGGGGGGTGGGTAGAGGGAGGGGAATCCGTGGGATCACACCTGTGGTGCATATTACAGGGGTATTTGCGAAACTTGGTAAACGTAGAATGTAAATGTTTTGGCACAGTAACTGAGATAACGCCGGAAAGGCTATGTTAACCACTGTGATAAAAATGTGTCAAATGGTTTATGAAGTGAGTGTATGATGCCCCATAATCATATCATTGTATACAGTTATGATTTAATAAAAAAAAAAAAGAAAGCTAATAAGCTTCCATGTAGAACAGAAGAAGAAATAGAAAGAGTAATTGCCTGTGGATCACTGTGAACACTTTTAATTTATATTTTATTATTTTATTTTGGGCGTGGGGACAGATTTTCCCTCTGTCCTCCTAGGTTGAGTGCTGTAGAGCACTGTAGCTCACAGCAACCTCAAACTCTTAACTCTAAACTCTCTTGCCTCAGTCTCCTGAGTAGCTGGGATTATGAGCACCTGCCACAATGCCCAGCTAGATATTCCATTTTTAGTAGAGATGAGGTCTTTCTCTGGCTCAGGCTGGTCTTAAATTCCTGAGCTCAAGCAGTCCTCCCACCTCAGCCTCCCAGAGTGCTAGGATTACAGGCATGAGCCACCACACCTGGCCTCATTGTGAGAATTAAATGAGATAATATATAGAAAGTGCCAGGTGCTACTGTTATTATTATTGTTATTATTAAAACATCACTTTCCAGGCTGCTGTCTTTCCTGCATAGGGCCCTCATGATTTTAAAATTAATTTTCCCCTCCAACAAATCCTTTTTTATTTGTTTGTTGAGCTAATTTCAACATCGTATTTTCCTTGCTACCAAATACTTTCTGACCTGAAAGCTTTGAAAAATAAAGCTTTGGAACAAGCTTGGAACAAATAAGAAAGACCTTGAATATTAGATACATCAGTTTAAATTCAGAACAGTGAAATTTTCTTCTTTAGACTTTCTTCTATCAACCCATCTCCCAAAATTCACACAAACCGAATCTCCCACTTGTCCCAAATTCCAATTTGGCAAACTGTAAAATAGAAAATTTTACTTTAAAATATTCTTTTCACATTTTTGTTCTTAATGAATGTAGGTTGAATTTGGGGATTTTCAAGATGCTTATAAATAAAGGAACTTATATTTGGACTGCACCCAGCCTTTTCTGTATGATCCTTATCAGCACTCTTACCCCTATTCAACAAACTCATTATAACTTTTCACTCCTAAACAAGGATAAAAACTCAAGTTCCCCTAAGTGGTTTGTTCATTCATCAGTGATCTACAAAAATGTGTAATTCTTCACATGTTGCATTTCAGGTAAGCTCACAGATGGGACCTGAAGAACATTCTAGAATTTTACCATGTGATATTAGATTATCTTATTCAAACAATCAGTTTTCACCAGCTATAAAAAGATATGCCACTTAAAGTAGGTGTGTTTGTGGTTTTTTGGAGGTTATATTTTAAGACTAAATTCGTTTTTGCAATCCATCTCATATTTTCTTGTGAATTATATTCAGGAAATAGTGGCTCTTACATGGCTATCTGTTAAGAGTTTGTGGGCAAAAGGGAAGTCTACAAAGTTAATTATTCTTAAAGAATAACAAAAATGAAATAGTTGTATTTCTAGTATTACAGCTTGCTCTGAATATGATAATCCTAAGTAGAACGCTTTCTCACACTTGAATTCAAGAACAGTTTTTAGCAAGACACCTTAAATTTATTCCATAGTACTAGTAATGGAGAATTTTGTTATCAAAAAAAATTATATAAACAAAATTGTACTCATGTTCTACTCTCTGTCACTAAACCCAAGTCAAACTATATATCAGTAAATTGATGATAATTTTTAAATATAACTTTTTAAACTTTATAGTAAGTTTACATGTATAGAAAAGCTGCAAAGGTAGTTTTCTGATGAAGAAAATCTTCCCCGAACTTCCCTAATGTTAACATCTTACACGACAATGTCACATTTTTCGAAACTAAGAATTAACGATACAGTTACCCTGCTTTGATCATTAATGTGGTCTTGCAATTGTGATTTTCTCTTGTCCTCATCCCTCGTACATTTATTACTGAGCTAGAGATTTTCTTCAACTTCACCAGGTTTTCCAGCAATGTCCTTTCTGTTTGTAGATTCATTCCAGCAAGCCACATTGTATTTAGTCATAATGTCTCCTTAGGTACCTCAAATCAGTGACAGTCACCTGGCCATTTTTCATCACTCTGACAATTTTGAAGAATACAGGTCGGGTATTTTGTAGAATGTTCTTTTATTTGGGTTTCTCGTATGGTATCTCCTGGTACAACTGAGCCTATGGGTTCTGAGGAGAACATTTCATCAGATTGTCATGTATATGGTATCAACGTGACTTCTTCCTGGTGACACTGACTTTTATCACTCGGTTATGGTGGCATCCCCAGGTTTCTCCACTATTTCCCCTTTTCATACCCTTTGGAAGCAATTCACAAAGTTTAAGCTATATTCAGGTAATGAGGAATTAAGCTCCTTCTTCTGGAGGAAGAGGTATCAAATGAATTGTAATATTTAATAAATAACCTGTTTCCACTTAAACTTTGACCCACTAATTTTGGCATTTGTTGGTAAATTACCCTGCTTTGATCATTAAGGTGGTCTTGCAATTGTGATTTTCTCTTGTCCTCATTCCTCGTACATTTATTACTGGGAATTCTTCTGTGTATAAGATGTAGTCCTTCTCTACCATTTATTTTATTATCTATTTATATCAGTATGAATTTATGAGTTCTGGTATTATAATCTGGCTTAGTTCGTTTTATGGTGTTATAATAAAGTACTGGAGACTGGAGAATTTATAAAGAAGAGAAATTTATTCTACAGTTTTCTTATATAAGAAGAGAAATTTATGTGTTACAGTTCTGAAGATAGGAAAGTCCAATATCAAAGTGTGAGTAGATCAGGTCATCTGGTGAGGGCCACTGGGGTCATCTGTCTGGTGAGGGCCACTGGGGTCATCTGTCTGGTGAGGGCTGCTGGGGTCATCTGTCTGGTGGGGCCACTGGGGTCATCTGTCTGGTGAGGGCTGCTGGGGTCGTCTGTCTGGTGAGGGTGACTGGGGTCATCTGTCTGGTGAGGGCTGCTGGGGTCGTCTGTCTGGTGAGGGTGACTGGGGTCATCTGTCTGGTGAGGGCCACTCCGGTCATCTGCTGAAGGCTGCTCTCTACTTTCAAGGTGGTTACTTGTTGCCGTATCCTTCAGAGTAGGGAAGCACTGTGTCCTCACGTGGAGAAAGGCAAAAGGGACAGAGATCCAACTGCTGTGCTAAGTTCTTTTATAAAGGACTTGACCCCATTCATGAGAAAGGAGCCCTCCCAGCCTCGTCCCCTCTCACTATCACACTGGCCATTCAGTGTCAAAAGTTTTGGAGGAAACCCATTCGAACACCAGAATAACTCAATGCTATTTGTTTATTGCTCAAAATGTTGCACGTTGGCCATTAGGGTCTCCTTTAGGTGAGCACTCGTGTGCTCCTGACATAACCCCATCCTCCTTTTTTTCTTCTATAGGCACATCCTCAGTACTCCAAGTCCATCTTGCACATTTCCTGCCCCGTCCCTAGACTCCATTACTTGTCTAAGTACTCTTATCCCTTTTAATTGGAGAATGGTGTTTAGAAGCCAAGATGTGTGTGGTAATGTCCCCGCTTCACATACATTTCAATGGACAAAGCTCAGAAACCTACATGTGTATCCTAACCTGTGTCTGAAATCATGTCTGTAATTGTCTGCATATATTTAAATAAACATATGATCAATATGATTTCTCTAATTCTGACGAAAATACCAAATGCAAACTTTAAGTCAGCACAAATTTCATTCAAATATCCATAAATTTAAACTGAGATTTTTTTTTTTAAAGCACCCTGTGAGTACTCAGATTCATTGTTGTCAAAAATTGTGTTTTCTATTTAGTTTATTTGAAACATGATTAGTAACTATGGCATAATAACTAGATAAATATTTTAACTATATATTCACTCCACAAACATTTTATGAGCACCTACTTAGCGCTGAGAGGAACAGCAACAGTCAAACTGACAAGGCCTTGTTCCTCATAGAGTTTTCACTTACGATAATAGACACTATCTGTACTGTTTTAGTTGCCTGTAATTTATAAAGTACATAAGTATCATCACAAAAATACCCTAAAAATTATTGCTCTCAGAATAGTTGCTCCAAAAGGATAATGAAAAGATATTATAAAAGTTTGCCTTCATCAGGTGAACACAATTTATACATTAGTAAAAAACACAATTTTTATATGTTTAGTTTTCTTTCAAAATGCTTTCTTTCCCAGTTTATTTTCTGCTTTTCTAATTTCTCAATCAATCAAATGAGAGTATTGTAATGTTTATTTGAATGAGTATTTAATGTCATTTGTGCCTTGAAAACTGGTCAAAACTGTCTCAGCAGCATATACGATATCAGGACAAACAGACTTTTCAGCAATCTCTGTTGTAACTGAAGCCCTGATACCTAGACTTGCTGCGTACACTTGGCCTCTTGGCTGCCAAACACATGCCCATCTGTTTAGATGGCAGGTTGCCTATTCATAAGTTGGCTATTCTCTTGTGCTGTGACATGAGCTCCAGCCAATGACAGCGAACAAAATGCTCCAGGAGGCAGCTCCTCTTACAGGAGGTCCTTTCTCTTGCCAGAGTTAGAGAAGCAGTTGGCATCCTGCGTTTATTTAAACTTCGTTACACCTGTTGACACTTTTGTGCCAAAAGCAGACAATGCAACAAATGAACAACAGAAACCACAAAGAATTTAATGAAGCTTAAAAGTAACCCTTCTTACAAATAGAAGCTCAATTTCACTGTTGATTACTTGCACAGTTGACATTTAATTAATAGTAAATAAGGGTTGCCTACAGAGTGACCAGAAAAAAGAGTTTGAAATAAGGCATCCTACATCTTCAAGATTGGGGCCCTGTCACCCCATATTGTATAACGCAGCGAAAGTCACTAATTATACTAAATACCTCTTCTGTCTATCTTTTAAAAATATGCAGACATGTGTCAATCAGAGAAGGTCCCTTTTAAGATAGCTTTCTTTTAATGGAGAATTAAGATAATTATCCCAGTGATTCAGACTCCCCGAAGCACTGAATTACTTAGATTGTCTCTTTCCTAGAACAGGTAAAAGCTACTGGGTGAGGGATGAGGGACATATTTTAACATTGTTTCAGAACATGGAAAGGATACCAAGTCTGCCTTAACCCCCAAAGCATAAATCCCTAATTTTACTCACAAATGTATTTAGCTCCCACGCATGTCAATGTGAAATTGATCAGTTTATTCATTTTGTGAGGTAGTATAGTGAGGTAACTAAAGTGCGGGTAACTAAAACTCTGGGGAAACAGATCCAAGTTGGGACCGCAACTCCTGTCATTTTTATGTGTACGGCCTTAATCAAGCTAGCTGCTTTATTGATTTAAGCTTTAGCTTCGTCATGTACAAAGTCGGGCTAAAACTAATTCTGGCCTCATTTTCTTGCTAGGAAGATAGAATATAAAGTAGTTAAGCTAGTAAGTATGCAAAAATAGTATCTATTACTGCCTTATCCTGACAAAACTTTGTATGTGAAGTTGGAATCAGCAGTTTTGATTTTGTTTATTTGAGCATCTAAATAACAATGAAAATACTGAAACCGTCATGTGCTTTTGATCCTGAGATTATAATGAAGATGGTGGATGCTAAGAAGATGCTTCAAGGGATGACAGTAATAAGAGTTCTGTGAAACCCTCCTGACTTTTGCAGCCCACTGAGGAATGGCTTCCTAAATAAATCTTTGAACTGTTTATACCTTAAGTGATTAAAGCAGCAGTTATAAATTAAATGGTGATTTTTCTGTTTACCTGTTTTCTCATTAGACACAAAGAAGTATTCTTGAAAAGTATTTACACCCCCCCCCAAAAGATAGTTATATAGATAGATGATAGATAGACAGATAGATGGTTTAATCTATAGATTTGTACAAAATTTAAGTTAAAATTCTGGTCCCATCTTACACAGATTTTTTGACTAAGAGGCTCATCTCTCCGCCTCTCATTTTACCCATTTGTAAAATGGAAATGTTGATATGATACTCTCCTGTAAGGAGATTTTCATGCAGTGTAGTAGCTGGTAATAATTTATTCAAATTCTAACCCAGTGTATTTTCACTTATATCTCCTTGTAGACGACTGTGTATCAGGTGAGGGCAGGGACTTTGTCACCACTGTGTCCTCAACTTGCATCCCAGCTCACGGTGCCTAGAATGTTGGGTGCTTAACAGATATCTGGGAATGAAGGTGTGATCCCCACTTATGGTAGTCTTACTTTTTTTTTTTTGCATGTAGTATTAAGACACACAGCCTGAAATCCTTTTGCTTTCTGTAATTCTGGTGCACGGTAGCTTCTGTTACTATGCACACCCTCTGTTTCATTGCTTTTGGCAAAAAATAAGTGACCTCTATTTTTGTTTATTGGATGTCAGGGTGACCTAAGCGCTATCCTTTCCAGGCAGTTTGTGCCAGTGCCACAGGGCTTGAAGGGGCGCTGTACAACATGCTTGTGATTCTTCTACCCACTGGGCTTGGATAACACAGCAATTATTCATACTCCACACTAGCCAGCCCCGTGGTCTGTTTTAATCTGAATTGTGGTATATTTTGCTTTAAAGGGGAAAGCACCTCTACAGCCAGAAAGGGAAGGCCGGGGTGCTGGTACTGTCTAAAAGCCTGGGTGTTTCAGTCTGTGCTTTCACCAGTAGACCCGCAGAACTCAAGGAAAAGACCACTACTGCTTTGGACTCTACCCTCAATATTTGATAAATGCTTTAATAAGAAATCAAAAATGGACTGTTTTAAATTTAGCTTTTCTTCCTTTTGCCTTAATCAGAATACAGCACTCTATTTTGTGAAATAATATTTGGTCAGTAGTATTTCTGAAGTGATATGAGGTAGTAATTCAGTGGATTGAGAAGGTTAAATTTTTTCTTACAAATTACTTTTAAAATTTGTAATCTGGGGTGGCACCTGTGGCTCAAAGGAGTAGGGTGGTAGCCCCATATGCCGGAGGTGGCGGGTTCAAACCCAGCCCTGGACAAAAACTGGGGGAAAAAGAAAATTGTAATCTGACCAGGCATGCTGGCTCTTGCCTGTAATCCCAGCCAAAGCAGCAGGTTCGCTGGAGCTCAGGAGTTCAAGACCAGCCTAAGGAAGAGCGAGACTCCGTCTCTACTAAAAATTGACAAATATTTCACCCAGCTCCATTCTGTGCACCTGTAGTCCCAGCTACTCAGGAGGCTGAAGTGGGAGGCTTGCTGTGAGCTGGGCTGAGGCCATGGCACTCTAGCCTGGGTGATAGAGTGAGACTGTCTTGCAAAAGAAAAAAAATTATCCTCCATTGCAAATCCTTGACTCTATTCCTTTTATACTCTATTTGAAAATTATCATTAATTCCTTAAATAGTATCATAAATATATATATATATATTTTTTTTTTCCCTCCAAGAGAAAAAAATATAAAATAATTTTCAGGGAATTTTGCAGGAAACAAAATTACAAAAAATTTGTTTGTCTGTTTTAATTCCTAGCAGTTAAAAATTGCTGGTACTACAATAGCCAGTATAGTTTTGTCTGCTTTAAAATAAAGGAGGGAACAATGGAAACTATTTATAAGGTGTGATTTATATTTCCATTAGGAGAAAAACTGTATTTTAAATGTGTGTGCCTTTGACAATTTCACTTTCGCTAAACCCTTTCCTCCCTATGCATAAGAATAAATCTCCCTTTTACCCTGAAGGGAAGATTTACGGGCCACAAAAAGAAGAAAAAGGCAGAAAACAAGTGTTCTCCCTGACAACAAAGGAATCTGTATGTCTACGGGGTTTTATCTTGTTCAATGACTTTTTTATTAAGAAAGGGAAATTTACTGTCTTGGCAGGTTTTACAGGTGTTTTTTACTCCATATTTAGTATACTTTGTTAGCTTCAAAAATAGTTACCATGGTAATTGTTCCATGTATACCTACCCTTAGAGCTGAGTTAGAGAAGACCTTCCCACAGGGTTGTACACAATGCCATTTGATGGAGCTTGCTTGTTATTGCAAGTAGGAATTATTTAAAATAGTATCAAATTGCTACGTTCTAGTCCTGATTTGTCATTGTAACTTCCAAGATAGCGAAATCCTTTGGTGTGTCATTTTAGAAAACTGTGTTTAATTCAATTTGTATTTTCAATACTTTTTATTCCTCTGTGATGGCAACTTGATAAGCTTGGACCTAGGTGATTGTTTCCTTTCATAACTTAGTGTTCAAAAGGGCCTATTGAAAAATAATTATTTTAACATAAAATGTGTAGTAAATCATGATATTAGCAACTTCTAAGGACTCTTAGAAGAAAATCACTTTCTCTAAAAGGTACTTATAACTTCTGGATGAGAGTTATAAATAAATGAAATACAACCAAAGATCCACCAGATTTAAAGAAACTTTGATAAGCTATCCTGTTTATTCTCCCAACTCCAGTCTTTTTTTCTTTGTTTCTTTTTTCTTTTTAGACTGAGTCTCACTTTGTTGTCCTCAGTAGAGCTGTGGTGTTATAGCTCACAGCAATCTCAAACTCTGGGGCTTAAGCAATCCTCAGCCTCCCAAGTAGCTGGGACCACAGGCGCCCACCACAGTGCCTGGCTATTTTTAGAGACAGAGTCTTGCTCTTGCTCAGGCTGGTCTCCAAATCCTGAGTTCAAGCAATCCTTCCACCTCCACCTCTCAGAATGCTAGGATTACAGGCATGAGCCACTGCACCCAGCCAAATTCCCACCTTAAGAGAAATTACATCAGCCTATATGGCAGTTTTTTTGAGCATGCTCCCTGAAGATGACTCTTCTCCCCTCCAGGATAATATACTTCAGTGTTTTATAGCACTTATTTTTCAGAAACTCTTGCCTGTATTTAACTGAGGGGTGTCTCGTTGCAATTTACCCCACCCCCACCCACCCCCCACCCAACTCCCTGGCTCTGTGCAATTAAGATACTTCTTAATTGTGAAAAGAACTCAGGAAGTCTCTGATATGCTTTAAGTTGAAATTTTGTTAACAATAGCAACCACAATATGAATAAATGTAAAGATATCATACATTAACAATATGAGATGACTAAGAAAACAAGAATAACCTTCCAGATAGCCATTAAAAATGTTAGAAAGATTACACATGTTGAAAAGCCTTATGGACGGTGTAAAATAAGAGGGACAATGAAATTGTATCCTAGTACAATTGTAACCAGACTTTAAAACATATGCCAGAAGAGGCTTACAGTGAAACACGTCCATGATAATTGCTATGTTATGATATTAAAATGTGAGGTTTTTAAATATTCCGTTTGCCAATTTTGGGCAAGTTCTTACTATTTTATGGTTTTTTCTTCAAAAAGAGAAAAAATAAAAAGTGCGTGGTGAGTCCTATTCGAAGCTGACCCAACACCCATGTCTAGCTTTTCCTCTCTTGTTCGCCTTCAGTCTTGGAGCTGAAGGAACCCAACACAACCTCAGCCTTGTTCTCCAGGCCTCCAAGGGAGGAAGCAGGGCTTATGCAGTGCAGTTGTGGAAAGTAAGATAGAAGCAGACGCCTACTGTGATATTTCTGAGAAAAATATGCTTTCCTGGTGAAAAAAAGTCTGATAACTGTTGGTATTCCTTATCTCCTACTCACCCCCCTATTTTCCCAGCCTTGAATGTGGACTTCACGCTTCTACTAGAGCCTGTATCTAAAAATCATGAGACAAAGTCTAATGCCAGTCGCGATATTAGCTACTTGGCCAATACCAGCAATGTGAGACTCCTATTAATGAAAGAAAAATAAGTCCCTATTTGTTTCAGTCACAACTGCACAGCTAATCTCTGTCTTACAGCCAAAATCATTTCTCTTTTATCCAATACAGCTATATAATCTCAAAATCATTGTGAGTCTGGTATGCCTGAGTCGTTGTATGAGAAAACTGTGAACAAATTTAATCTTGCTCTTTACATTCTTGGATTTCAGAGTAGCTTGGACATTTTTGTTTTTACATTATTAGGGGTATGTTATTTGCTCTTGTTAGTTAAAAAAAAGAAAAGTTGGAGCAAAGTAAAGATTTTCAATAAAAAGATTAATGTTGTCCTTAGATATGCATTAGCTCTCGGGAAGATTTTGGTGATGAAAGAACAGATGAATCTGGACTCAATGATTACCTTTCCCCTCTTTACCACTTAGATTACATATTCAAATAGGCTTGACAAAATGCAATTGTGCTTTGCAAAACCAAGTCACAGCGCGTTTGAGTTTTGCTGGTTCCTGATTAGTTTGTATGTCTAAAAGCATCAGCAGGCATGCTTTCTAAAAGAAATTTGAGTAGTTAGCTGTTATTCCTGGCATTTTCATGGAAAATATTTCTCCTGATTCTGTGCGTGTCTTATGGAATAACTTTAAGAATAAAACAATTAAGATATTTTGTACATTCATAGATGGATCAAAAGCAGAAAGAGAACACAAGCCAAGGAAATGTCCTCATTTTTATCTAGTTCCTTCCTTTGAACTATATTAAATGTAGGATTGCTATTTTTATTTTAACAAGTAAAAAGTGGATGCTGTCAGAATGGAGATAAGATTAGAACCCTCTACCAAATGAAGTATTTCTGACGCCTAGTTCCTGTTCATTCTTTCTGCCTGAGAAACAGCAAAGATACCACCCACATTGCTGCCTTACTGTTTTTCTGAAGGTCATTCAAGCCAAGGATTTCAAGTGGAATTCTGTCTAATATGAAGCTGTTTACAACCATGTTGTTTCTCTTGGTAAAATCAAAGGTTATGTTTCTTCATTAGAAAACGTCCACTTTTCCAACTGTCTGTATTACAAAAGCAATTCCTCACTCCCCCTTTGCGTGTAGCACCGTGAGAATGCGGAAAGCCACAGTTTCTGCAATTCTGCAGAAATCAAATCTTCGGGCTTCGAAGAAAACAATCGGAATTAAAAGACCTGTTGGTACAGGGCATATTTCCACTAATAACTTTTGAAAACCATTTCAATACTCCTCTCACACCATCTTTTTCTTTACAAAAGAACCCATTTTTCTTCTCACTGTATAAAAGTTCCTGGAAGACCACTTGTCTTTCAGATGGGAGTTTAACATTGAAGAATAAGTCTTTGTTTTGGATGAAAAGAAGTACTGAGGGTATTTTGAATTTACGCTCATGGTTACACTATGTGGTATTTGGTATAATATCAACTTTTATAATGTATAATTGCATGTGTAGAATATTATTTTTTTAAAATAAATTTCAGTCCAGCTGCAAGATCCACGAAAATCCTCTTTTACTCTCAACATTTTTCAGATGAAAATAAAACTAAAGAGGAAGGGGTAGAGAGAGATAGCTAAATAGAACTCTCCACCAGTTGGCCCTCAGTGACAACACCAAATACTACAGCTATCCAGGTCAGAGAGCACCTTCAGAAAAACCAAACATCAGGAGAGCAGTGACAGTACCGGTTTCATCATTATATCAAGGGAAGAGGCACTAGAGACAGCGGCAAAGACAGTCTTATATTGCCTATTTCACCGATGTCACCTACCCCCATCCCCAGCAATGCCACATCAGCACCAGCACTGGAGGAGAAAGGATCTGCAGGCCCAGGGGTGGTAGAGTGGATTGCAGAGCATTGCATTGGAACTACGGTTGCCCTCCCACAGGGGAACACAACACAGGGCAAAAATCTGTGGGCCCCCACAGAGGCAGCATTGAAACCAGCCTGGCCAGATCAGGTTCATTGCCTGTTGCTTAAGAGGAAACCAAAGAGCAACTGAGGCAGCAAGTGTTACAGAAGAGAAAAGGTTTAATATTGCAGGTGCCATGTGACGAGATGGAAGGAATTTCTCAAGTCCGTATCCCTGCATGTTTGGGACAAAGCATTTTTAAAGACAGTTGAGTATGCACAAGGCTAAGCACACTGGGTCTGCTAACTGGTTGGGGCTGGGGTGGAAACATTGGCACATAGAAATTCTCTTCTTTGCTGAGTCGGTTCCTGGGTGGGGCATCACAAGACCAGTTGAGTCAGCTCCTTGGTATGGGCCACTGATCTGGGTGGGATGGCCTTTCCACTGAATGTGGGGCCTGAAAGATATCTCAGAAACTACCTTTAGGTTTCGAAAAGGTCATGTTATCTACAGAGAATGTTAAGGATCCTGTGACTCCAGAGTATCAGTTATAGAGAAGCAAACAGGTGGTCAGTGGCTGATTATTATCAAGCAAATGACAGGACAGTGGCTGATTATTATCATTATTTTTACCTAGCCTGTGTCTTCACAAAGTTTTAGCCCCTTACCACAGCTCTCACCTTGTACCCATATGTTGATTTGTAAAGGGCAGTTTCAATCCCGGTGGTAGAAACCTAAATTCCAGCCAGCCACCCCTACCAGTGCCTGACAAAAGCAGGTAAGGGCCCACAAAAAATGTGAAAGTCAATTAGGTCAAAAAGTCTACAGTCCTGGGGCAAATCCTGCATCCGGGCTGGCTCAGAGCGGGTGGACTTGAAGTGCACACGAACCAGTAAGACACCAGTGGCGGTGGCCAATCAAATGACCATATTACCCCTGCCTCAACTCCAGGCAGTGAATCTGGGAGATAGTCTTCATATATTTGGGGGAAAGAAAGGTAAGAGTACAAAGGGCTTTACCCCACCACTTGGGCCACAGTAAAATAAATTACCAAGTAAGCTCCTGAAGCCTCTGATTGCAGACCTTACTTCCTGGATGGCATTTTGAGACAAACATTGAGTCAGTAGGAAAATCCCTGTCCTGAAGGGAAGGACCCAAGCCTGGCAGGATTTGCCACCTGTTGAGTAAAGAACCCTTGGGTTTGAATAAACATCACCTGTAGCCAGGCAGCAGTTGCCGTGGGCTTTGTGTAAGACTGAGCTGACTTGGGGTGTGAACAAGCAGTCTTAGCTGTGGAGGCCACAAGGGAGTGACCACATCCTTCTCCTCCAACTCCAGCAGCCCAGCATGGAGAGTGAGGGGAGAGAGTGAGAAACTTTGCCTTATACTTTACCCAAGTCCACCAAGGTGGTAACACTACAAGTCTGCAAGAGTTACAGCATTTCTGGGCTTGGGGTGTACCCAGTACTAGTATGGTTATAGTGACCAGAGACAAGAACCACAACACTTAAGAAGAATGGGTTCAAACAAGCCCAGATTACAGAGATTACAATAAATACCTAACTCTTCAATGCACAGGCATCAACGAACAGCCACAAGCATCAAGAACATCTAGCAAAATGTGACCTCGCCAAATGAACTAAAGGAACCAGGGACCAATCCAAGGGTGATGTGACCTTTCAGACGAAGAATTCAAAACAGCTGTTCTGGAGAAGCTCAACGAACATCAAGGCAACACATAGAAGAAGTTTGGAAGCCTATCACAGAACTTTAACAAAGATTAAAATAATTTTTAAAAATCAAGCAGAAGTTCTGGAGCTAAAAAATTCAATTGACTAAAAAGGCATTAGAGTCTCTCAATAGCAGAATTCATCAAGCAGAAGAAATAATTAGTGAGTTCAAAGACAGGCTAAACCTGGCTTATTGTACCCTCAATGAATCCCCAACAATAAAATAAAATTAAAAAAAAAAGAAAATATAAAGTCAGAAGAAAAAGAAAAAAAATGAAGCATGCTTATAAGATCTAGAAAATGCCTCAAACAGGCAAAACCAAGAGTTATTGGCCTTACAGAAGAGGGAGGAAGGGAAAGAGAGAAAGAGAGAGAGAGACATTGGGATAGAAAGTTTAACCAAATAAATAATAATAGAGAACTTGTCAAACCTAAAGAAAGATATAAATATTCAGGTGCAAGAATGTCATAGAACACCAAGCATTTAATACTTAAGCTCCCAAAGGTCACAGATAAAGAAAAGTTCCCATGGAATGAAAGAAAAAATAGTATACAAAGGAACTCTGTTATAATTAGCAGCAGTTTTCAGTGGAAATTTTACATGCTAGGAGATGGTGGCATGGCATATTCAAAATGCTGAAGGAAAAAACCTTTAACCATAGAATAGTATATCCTGCACAAATATCCTTCAAACGTGAAGGGAAAACCAAGACTTTCCAGACAAACAAAAGTTAATCAACACATATTTGTCCTATAAGAAATGCTAACAGTTCTTCAATATAAAAAAAAAAAAAAGAACATTGATGAATAATAAAAAATTATCTGGAAGTATACAACTCACTGGTTCTTGTAAGTATGCAGATTCAGAAGCCTTTATTGCTGTCATTGTGGTGTATATCTTGAGTAAGAAGACTAAAACACAAAACCTGTCAAAAATAATAACTATACCAATGTTTTTAAGGAATGGAAAATACTAAAAAGTGTAAATGGAAACAAGAAAAAGTCAAAAAGTTGGGAGGATACAATTCAAGTATATAGTTTCTTATAGATTTATCTTCGCTTTTTTTTGTAAACAGGTGCTTAAAATAATTGTTATGAAATATTTTGTGAAAGCCTCATGGTAACCCCAAATCAATAAACCTATAACAGATACATTAAAAAAATGAAGATCAAGAAATTAAAATATACCACCAGAGAAAATTGCTTTGACAAAAAGAAGACAGGAAGGAAGAAGGAAAGAAAAGACAAAAAACACCATAAATCAAATAACAACTTGGTGGTAGTAAGTCCTTAACTGTCAACAATAACATTGAATATAAATGGACTATACTTTCCAATCAAAAAATACAGAGTGGATGAATTCATGTAAAAAAAAAAAAGAGAGAGAAAAATCAATAATATTTTTTTACAAGAAATCCAATTCACCTATAAAGACACACATAGACTGAAAATAAAGGAATGGAAAAGATATTTCATGTAAATGAAAACCAAAAGAAAGAGCAAAAGTAACTATATTTCTATAAGATAAATTTCCAGAAACAAAAAACTAAAAAGAGACAAAGAAATCATTATATAATGATAGCAGGGTCAACAGTAAGAGGCTATAACAATTCCACGTATACATGCACCCAACAATAGAGCCCCCAAATATATAAAACAATATTGTCAGAGAGACACCAATACAGTTTTAAAAAGTTGAACTCTTACGGTAGTGCCTGTGGCTTAAAGGAGTAGGGCACCGGACCCATATGCCGGAGGTGGCAGGTTCAAACCCAGCCCCTGCCAAAAACTGCAAAAATAAAGTTGAACCCATAGAAGCACAGAACAGAATTGTGGTTACGAGAAGCTGGGTTGAGATCGGGATGATGTTGATCAAAGGGTACAATGTTTCAGCTAAATAGGAGGAATGAGTTCAAGAAACTTATTGTATACCATGGTGACTACAGTAAATAAGATATCATATTTTGAAAATTGCTGATGAAGTCGATTTTAAGTGTTCTTATCATGAAAAATGGTAAATATGCGAGGTCACATATATATTAATTAATATATATTACATGTTTCAAAACATCATATTATACACAATAAATGTATATAATTTTTATAGTCAATTACAGAAACAGCACAGTCAAGTATCTGACTGAAAAAGGCCACATATTCTAATATTACCTATTTATGGAACACAATTTGCCTTTCAACTAAAAAAGATTTTAGCATCAGCATCTTCAAGGGTATTTAATTATTAGGCAGTTCATGCATGACTTGAAACTCTCCTTTTCTCCTTAGTTTTTGCTCCAGAAAATTCCCCCCAATTACATCTAAACTACTGACATGTTTATGCCACGGTAGACATATGTAAGTTGGTGTTCCTCTAGATGTTAATAAACTAAACTGATTCTCACTGTAAAGTAGAAATTCTTTCCTAAGAAAAATTGAGTAAGGAAATATTCAAATATTCATTTTGGCACAACTAATTCCAAACAAATAAGAAAATAAATAATCTTACATGTTTTTGTAAGCAGATAGTGGGTGATAGGTTCCAAGAAATAAATTAAATGTTAACAAGCAATAGAATTATTGCTGTTAGCTCGTCCTTAATCTCATCCATGAACTGGAAAGCAGTACCCTCTCCCTGTATAAGAGAGAAAGAGCCAGGGGGATAAAACCTGACATGACTTCATCAGAAGAAAAATTTTTTCAACACTTGGGTCCTCGCTGTCATTTTTCTACGTGGTAGCCACTGAGACAAATTAGGGAGTCGGGTGCTGTGGAAGGAATAACAACTTAAATATATTCTAAATTCTAATTATCTTGATTGAAAAGATTACGGAGTTGAAATAGGGCAAAATGAGAACTCTGAGTAAGAGTCGATCCCCCCCAACCTCCCCACCTTTTTTTCGGTGTTATTTAAAGTAAAACAGCATCAGGTAAAATGGACTTCGCTATGTTTGCAAACTTTATTAGAAATGAGCTGTTTCTAGGGAGCTAAAACATTTCAGCTGGTGCCAAGAGAGCAGAAGGGAGGAGCCTTTGTATTTTGAAAGAATAATGAAACCAAAGAGTTGCAGCCAAATTTTGAAGAGGAATCCAAATGGTGTTTGGGGGAAAGATGACTAAATGAATTACCAGTGGCTGTTTGTCACCTCCCAAAGCTCTGCTACAGAAAGACGCTGCTGAATAGCTTTTATAATCTTTTTGTTACCCTTTTCTTTCGAATCAAGTCAAGCAGAATGTCGTTAAAGGCTTAATTTTCACTGAAATCTGTGTGAAATTAGACTTTCCAAATCCAACTTTTCCCAGCCGCCTCTTTTTTTAACAGTAAGTAATCAGTGTTTAATTACTTGACTTTTACACGGGACAACCTTTGAGACCTTCCTGACTTCCTGCGGCTACGAGGTGTATTGTTCTGAATGTTCAATAACCTTGGATGTCTTGTTAGCATTAACAATGCTTAGATTAGAAACAGGGAAAGTGGACGGTACCATGTTCTTCCGGTCTACTACTGCATACGCTATAAAAGTCTTAAATTAATTAATTTTTTTATGTGACTGGACACGCAAAGTAGAAATAGAAACATATATTCTTCTATTTCTATGTTTTTATTTATGATTGCAATTTCAGGACTACCGGTTGGAGCTTGAGGCCTTCAGGTGAGAGACGTTGCTTTGTGACTATAAAACTTGGCAGAAGTTCTTTCATTCTATCAAAACAGACAAATATATAATTCAGATCCAAAATACGTGTTCTAGCAATTAGTTTCTTTATAAGCTATATGTTTCTGTTCAGTTCATCCTCTTTTATTTAAAGTTTTACAGATGGAGGCTACCACTGGAAGGCTTCACACGCATCCAAATTAGAATTCAGACTTTCAAAACTGTTTTTTCAGATTCTGCCTATGGAAACATTACAAACTTAATAATTTATTTCTTAATTTTTAATCAAGTATCATGACATGAATTATGCCAATATAAGGAAGAAAAATGGAGAGTGTTTTATCTATAGGAGTAATCAATCAAAGATTTGTGTGCAATCATATAATTCATAAAAAGGTGAATCAAAAGATGTCAAGCGTGGTTTTAAACAAATGTCATTTCTACGCTACCCACACCAAAAAAGAAAAGAAAACAATTTGACACTCATTGCTGGCTAGTCATCTGTGCCCAGATAATAGAGATTTATTTCTCTCAGTTTTGGAGGCTGGGAAGTCCAAGCCCGAGTCACCAGCAGGTTTGTGCCTGGTGAAGACTTGCTCCTCGGAGATGGTGCCGTCCTCACGTGGCAGATGAATGGAAGAAAACAGGCCCACTCCCTCAGACCTTTCATAAGGGCCCTAATCCCGTACATGAGCCTTCACCCCGTCTTGAACGTCCCCACCTCTTAACACTATCACGTTAGCAGTTAAGTAGGAACATCTGAATCTGGGGGGACAGGTTCAGACTGTGACAATTGCTCACAGGCATAAGCACATACTCCAAGATCAAATAGAAATAAACACCAAAAATAGCTAGGATGACCTTGTTTTGGCAAGGGCTTACAGATTTAGAATTATTGACTACTTATTTTGATATTTCATGTTTAATTATTATTTGTGATAAATTGTGACCTGTTTCTGGTGTTTTCTTTTCCCAAAAAAAAAAAAAAAAGTTTCCCTCTGCTGAGGCCTGGCCGCAGCTCATCCTACCATCTTGAGCATCTCTTGGCACTTATATACACAGGAATTCAATACCCAATACTCTATTAATGCTTTTCTCAGTATCTCAAGTCACATCTTTCTAGAATTAGCCACTAAAAAAAAAACTGTACCTTGACATTCCTCTGATTCTGTAGTTATAACTAGACTGCAGTCTCTTTGGGGAAACCAAATTATCTGGTTCATTGTTTTAATCCACAAAGGAATAAGGTAAGATTTTTAAAAACACATATATGAGAAAGGAATATAAGAAGCAGCAAAATCTTCATTTTAAAATTGAGGGTTTTTTTCAGGTTACAGTACAGATGGTTACATAAATTCAATAAAGGCAATAAATTTTGTTTTAATGAGTTCAACTAAAGAAAGAATTTTGTTTTAGCTTCCCTCACTTCAAATGTGGAAACTATGGGCCCACTTAAAAAAATTCCTTTTAATTCTTGACAAGAAGGATATTCTAAATTATTTCACTGTTGCTTACTTTGAAGTATAAACAGAATCAGGAAGATAATGAACAAAAAATATCTACTTTTTTCCAGATTTTTTTAGTTTTATTAAATTCATATCATATACTTTTTTATTATGTTGGAAATAAGATTCTTATTTTCTATACCCTTCTCTTTTCATACAGGAAAAAAATAGAAAAAAGAAGAAAGATATGGAAGGAAGGGAGAGAGGGAAGGAGGGAGGATGGGATCTCATTTACTATTTAACAAAGTCATGAGTAAAATGCATTTGGCCAGTGAAATTTTAAAAATTATTACACATTCTCTCACACTTTAAAAATTATTTCCATGTAATTTTAGTTACATTTAAAATAATATAAAATATTTTCCAATAAGAATGTAAGATTTATACTTTCCTGTTATCTACAATGGTTTTGCATCTGTCTAATAATTGGTTAATCACCGAATTTGGAAAATTGCCATTTTTTCTGGCAGCTTTCTGAAAGAAGAGAGAATCTCTAATTTTTTTTCCTTTTTCAAAACAAAAAATGCAGCTGATTGATACATTTTCTTGGTTTAGACTAGTTGGAAGCTTGAAAGAACTTAGAAATAAACAATTGACCCAATTATGTACACAGTAGAGGTATTTAACAAACAACAGGTGAAGTCTGCCTCCCTTTAACTGTGAAATAGAGTCCTCGGCTGTGTTCTTTTGCTCTTCTAAGAAGTCATTACAGTAACAGCATTTTACATGAACTAACCAGCTAATACTAATAGGTCCCTATATCATGTGCAATCCAATTTGGTGATAGGGTTTATGCAACGTGGAAAGGTAATTAAAGTATTTAGAAGCTCTTCTGAATTTGCGTTTCTTTTCTTGAGAATAGTTCGATTTTGGTTTCCTGTTGTTTGCTTTTTCTGGGTTTTTGTTTTTTCGCAGAGTTGTGAGATTTCTCCTAGGGGTGGGGAGACTGGGTAAAATAGCAAAAGAGGATATATATTTACATGAAGAACAAAAAAGGAACCACATAATCTTTTCTTTCAAAACTATATTATGGAAATAGATATATATCAATGATGGAGCTGCCCGCACCAGCTGAATGACCAGAAATAAAAGTCACCTGTATCTTTGCACTCCGGACTAGGAGAAACTAGAAAGGGTTTCTGTTCAAAGGTGATTTAATACTGTTAACAGGCAAAGAAGTCAGCAGGGCATGTCCTTGGGAGACTAATATTCTTCATATCTGAAATGCAGCTTTGGTTAAGGACTCCAGAAGAGACTTTCAAACATTGGGAGCCTGCCTGTTTTTGCAATGGAATTTGACAGGCGTGTCATTTCTTATGTAGCAAGCATTCCAGGTAGCATTCATCAGACAATCTTAGTTGCTTGTAGTTTTTGCTCAATTACAAGTTGCTTGAAATAATCATTTCCAAATTTTAATGTGGAGTATATTTTAAAATATGCCTGTGTGAGTCTGCGTGTGTGTTAGGGAGAGGGAAAGAGGGGTCAGATTACAAACTGACCACGCAAACAAAAAGCAGTAAAACCTTCCTCTTCTCTCCCCAAATCAGATTTTTAAAGTTAGTTAAAATATTCTTAAATCCTCACAGTAATACTAATAATTTTTTGACTGTATGTTACATAAAGGAAAGTTTCTTTCTCCTCAGGATAGATTTCCAAAATTCCTTCTGGGGTATATATTTTTGAGCTGCTTAATATCTTTCTTTTTGGATAATTTGGAAATGTGAACTCAGAGCCATGCAGTTTTAAAAATATTTTCAGGCTTTTGTCTTAATTTAGACATACTATTATCAAAATGTTTTCTGTATTATATGTGTGTATCTATCTATGGAGCAGTTCCCAACCCTTCCAGCACCAGGAACCAGATTCATGGAAGACAGTCTTTCCACAGATTTGGGGGTGGTGGGGTAAGGAGGGTTGGGAAGGGCACGAGAAATGGTTTGGGGATGATTCAAGTGCATCACATTTATTGTGCACTTTATTTCTATTATTATTACATTGTAATATATAATGAAGCAATTACACAGTTCACCATAGGGCAGAATCAATGGGAGCCCCTACAACTATATGGTCTCATCTGGGGGTGATGGGAGGAAGTGACAGGGAAGTGTGTTGCTTCTGTACTAAACACCAGCTCAGATGATCAAGCATTAGATTCTCCTAAGGAGCCTCCATCCTCGATCCCTCACATGTGCAGTTTATAGTATGAGAATTCGATGCCACCACTGATCTGCCAGGAGGAGAAGTTAAGGAAGTGATTCGAGCAATGGGGAGTGACTGTAAATTCAGATGAGGCTTCCTGGATAGCCCACCGTTCACCTCCTGCTGTTTAGACTGGTTTCTAACAGGCCATGGATCTGTCCCGGTATGCAGCCTGGGGTTTGGTTGCTGCAGCACATGTGTACAAGATCTGACAATTGAGTTCACAAACTCATCCTAGGAAAAGTGCGATATGCCTCATCGCTGAATATCACTATAGTCATCTTCAAAGTACTCCCCTCAGGAAGCTACATACGGATGCCCGTGCCTAGTTCACCCTTATAAGCAATTTTGGAACTCTTCTTTTGAAATGGCGCTCAGAGTTGTCATCATATTACCCTTGATATCCTGAATGTCATCAAAATGTCTTCCTTTCAATATTTTCTTTATCTTCGGGTAAAGAAAAATGTCACTCGGGGCCAGTTTAGGTTAAGTAAGGAGTGTGTTCCAATACATTTATTTGTTTATTGGCTAAAAACTTCTTCAAACAGATTGCCATGTGAGCTGGTGCATTGTTGTGATGCCAGAGCCATGAGTTGTTGGCGAAAAGCCTTTTTAGTAGTTACAAATAGTGAACTCTGTTAACTGTTCATCCAGTTGGTATGAATTCATAATGAACATCCCTCTGATATCATAAAAGGTTAGCAACATTGTTTTGACTCTTGATTTGGATGGACAGAGCTGTTTTGGTCGTGGAGAACTGGCTGACTTCCATTGTGCACTTTGGCATTTTGTTTTGAGGTCATGTTGGCACACTCGTGTTTCACTACCAATGATAACATGGCCCAAAGCATCATCTTGCTTTGATGATGGCCTCAAAGACATCTCCTTTGTCTTTTTCACTGGTGAGCTCACACCTTTCTGCACCAAGATTTTCAGTTAAGATTTCCCTGATTCTCTGTCAATGGACTGCTATGCTTCTCACCATCAGCTGATGATTTCGATGCACAATTTGATGAACTCTTCAATATTTTCATCAGTTCTGTTCATTACTGGCCTCCCCAACCTCTCTTCATCAGTGATACTTTCCCCTCAGAAAAACATTTAATCTACTTGTACACTGCCATTTCTTCACAGCATTACCACTATGAACTTGGACTAACAAGCCCCTGATTTCATTTCCACTCTTGGAACTTTAGCAAGAAATTTTATGTTTGTCCATGCCTTTAATTCAAGCTCTGGCATTCTCACAATAATACACCCAACGATAATGAACTCAGCAAAACACTGCCACACATCAACATGAACACAGCTATGGGACGCTGATATGCCAAGGTCAGAAAACATTACCAAGCTACTTATACAGTGCTGCCAATGTGAGCTCACAGGGCAAGTTCACAAACTTAGTTGTCAGACTTTGTATATGCTGTACCAGTTTTAATTTAATTTTTGAATAATGGCTTTTCCTAGCTATATAGGAAAAGAAAATAATATGTAGGCAAAAAAAAAAATCAGTTTGCAAAACAATATAGTGTTTTGGGAATAAAAGATTGAGATTATGCTCCATCAAAAGATGACTTGATAAAAAACTCTTTAGGTAAAATAAAAACATTACTTGTGCCCCAATTAGCTGCATGTGAAGAAAAAAAAAATTACTCCTCACATGAACAGGAAAATAAAGTTGTATTAAGGGGAATTTTCGTAAAATATTTCTATCAAAACATTTTTAAAACTTTGCCTTCCTTTCCAGAGGTGAAAAAAAATGTTCCTGGATATACATGAGATAAAACGTTCTGCTGAAATATCTACTGATAAATGGCTTCAATTGGCTGCATGCCAGCAAAGAACCATTAAAACCATTCCTGGACATTGGAAAAAAAAATTTGATTCAGAAATAATTGAAAAGAAAATTACCTCTGGCCAATTAGGTTTTAACATAAAACAATACCATTTGAATCAGAATTTATCTTGTCGTTCAGTAAAATATGTCTTGCTTTACAATCCAGCTTTGTTTGCTGTTAAAATGGTCAGGGTTCATACCTGGAATCTTCTTCTAAAGAGTAATCCAGACCAAGTTCTTCAGCCTATTAAAAAGGTACCCAATCTCCCTTAACATCAGTAACAATAGTATCATCCACAGAGAGTTTTTTGGTATGAATTAAGTAAGTTAATCAATGTAACGTATTTGCCAATGACATGGAAACACCATATAAATATTAATTATTTTATATGGAGGCATTCGTCTTTACAAGAGGTAAATACCAACATCTACATTAAGGTTTTCTTGTGAATTTCTATTATTTATGCTTAGTCATTGAAACATAATCCATTAAATTAGGTTTGCTTTATTCAATATGTTTATTTGAGTGGTTATTTATGGTATTTGCATTAATGGTACAAAAAGGCTCAAGAGCTAAAGGTTTGACTAATTTTGATTCCATTCCTCATTTTTCTTACCTAACTATGTTTCTCTCCTTTTTAACTTTGGAAGGAGAGAGTCAACGGCTTTTACCATTTCTTTGTCCCTCTGTTATATGTCAATCTGTATCTTGGGTGCCTATTTTTGTACTTACATCTGTCTCATGCATATTGCAAATTTCAGAGAAGCAGGCCTTAAGAGCTTACTAGCAGAAGGTGTTGAATTAGCAGGTCAAAAGGAAAGGATTTTCAGGGACCAGGGCTTTAAGAGATGAGCTTGGAAAGTTCTAAGAAATGGTATGGAAATAACATATTTAATTGGTACTGTCAAATTTCTGACAGTAGAAAGAATAATGATGTCACCTCTATAAACTGTGTGGTTTCCCAAAGAAGTTGCGTCTCCTAAAATCTTCACTGGCTTCAAATTTGCCTTTCAAAGGAAAGTTTTTCGTTGGTGGAGGCATTTCAGACCACTATTTATAAAACGCTTACTTGGGAGTGTTTGGGGAATTTCGCCTATAGGAAGATATAGGTTCATTGGAATAATAAAAGTATCATAGAACAAAGATACAACCATCATAAACGTAGCTGAAATATTTTACCTACTTATTGATCAAATCACTGGTAAAAATAATTGTATGAGTTAGTTACGGTTGTGATGAAGGAATGAACCCAAGCTGACTGAGGCTCAGGGAGTTTAGATAACTGGACTAAGGTTCACAGCTAATCTATGTGTCAGGGGTAAGATCCAAGTGCAGATCTGGGGAGATAAGCAGAGAAAGAGTTACAGTGAAACTAAAAGGGTGTGTGTGTGTGTGTGTGTGTGTGTGTGTGTGTGGACACACACACAAGTGCAGGGGAGGGGGGGGATTGGAGGAAGACCCAAACAGGCCCATATAACTTAACCTGTAACCCGGGTAAAAAGAGAATGGTGAACTTTTGAACCCTGCTAGTGTACAAAGCAGATGATAATACCCACCCCCTCAATTCTGCAGGTAATACAATCACAGTTCTCAAGAGTAAATAATGTCTAATCCCCCTGGTGTGTACTTCAAATAACTTTATTTCATTGGTATTAGCTTCTTATTTTTTCAGTTGTTTCTAAGTTGTTAAAATATTTGTTATCGACAGTATTGCTCCGGGCTTCCATGCTTTTAAAGATAAGGACCAACAGTTGAAGTTTGCAGTGAAAAACGTCTACTAATATACTAAGAATACAGAATTGCCTAATGTATGTTTTTTAATTATAACGGCATTTTCTCCCTCTATTTCCCAAATGTAAATTAAATGTTTGGTGATTTAATGTGAATTAACTAATTTGGGTATGACATAGAAAATGAATAAAATAATTCTTTTTAGGGATAAAAAGTTACTTTGTTACACCTTTTACTTCATGGGGCACAACTAAGAGAAGAGAAAAATTTGCTACTTTGTCCTTCTTATTCTTTTTTTGTCTCTCTAGCATAATTTGAATGTTCTTTATATTTTACCATTTTTATAAACCTTTAGTACCACTCAAATTTACCAATTTGTACCAAAAAGTAAAATAATCATTTTCAGAGAAACTGTGGCTTAAAGAACATCTATTTTTCCTCTTCTTGTCTTTATAAAAAATATTACCAAGGTAGAAAAAAATCATATATACGAAATTGTGATGATTAAAAAGATGGAAGCACTGGGCAAATGTACTACCAACTAATGGTGCTGTGTTTTCCTCCTGTTTCCTACTTACCATCATTTCCTGTAGATTATATAATTTCACCTCTCTGTATCCCTTCCCATTTTGTAAATATGAAAAAAAGAGACAAAGAGAAATTATTTGGCCAAGATGACACAAGTAGTCATTGTCAGACATACAAGTCTTAAAGGAGTCTACATGACTGGACGTTTTCTTCCTCCGTGGAAAGTAATCCTTTGTGATTTAAACAACTAAGATTATATTTCCAATTCAGTGTTCTTGGTTTTCTGCTTAAATTGTCTGAAAATCAAAAGCAAAACTATCAAACTGTTATAAAGTAAATTGAAGGATTTCTCTATAAGGCATGGTATTCATTTTTTTGGTCTCGCAATATCAAATTTACATATACTTATAGAATTGATAGTATAGGATACCATATACCATATAAGGTTGGAAACAGTAATTTCAATGTAAAACAGAAACAGATGAGTTGTTTTAGAAAATACTATGCTCTATGTAGCTCAAAAATATAATATTAAAATTTAATGCATTATCGCTATATTGAGTAAACTGCATTATATTTAAAGATATTGAGAAAACATACTTGAAGAATTTTATGAAACATATTTGTGCTTCTGGGGCACTAGGTCACCCTGCATACACACCAATGGGAAACCATTTGGGAAAGCATTGAAGGTAAATTTCTAGAAAATACATAGCTGCACGCAGACAGAAACACACCCCTAGTACTTCATCCCTTATACTACGTACTTTTCTTTTTTATAATACAATTAAATGTGCACATTCTTTGTAGAAATATATTTCCACTATATAGATTTATATATTTTAAATAGATAGTAAATGCATGTAGTTTAAAACATAGATTTTGTTAAATTGTGATTCACTTCGTTACTTTTCCTATATGTGTCACATACGTGTTTCATCAAACAGCATATACAGTGGTTGTAATTACATATTTATAACGGAGAACTTTTGAATTATAATAAATAACTGGCACAGTGAAGCATCTATACTAGGAAAATTTGTTACCTCCAAGTCCTGAAGAAGATTTTAAAATATTATAAAAATCAATCAAACTGCATTTAGGGTTTTCTTTAGTTCAGTGGGAAAAAGAGAAAGGTTTCATTCATAATTGTAAATTTAATCCCTCCAGAATAACTTTTGGTAATCCTTTGGTTACTGGGTTAGTTTGCAGTGTTAATTTGAGTTTATTCAGCTAATACCTAGCCATTATAAAAAGTTACCACTCCTTATAATTTCCACATAACTTCTTAATTTAGCAACCTTTACTGGTGAATTCCAAACACTACGTTATAGGCAGTCCTCAACTTACAAACTTCCAATTTATGCACAACTCACTCAAGAACAGAGGCTATTACAATAAGTTCCTGAGTTGTAAACATCAAACTGAGGAATGGAGGCTATTACAGATAATAGGTAAATGTAACTATTCCAACTTACATACAAATTCAACTTAAGAACAAACCTACAGTGGTCGGTGCGGTAGCTCAGGCCTGTAATCTTAGCACACTGGGAGGCTAAGGTGGGAAGATTCTTTGAGTTCAGCTCAGGATTTCAAGACCAGCCTGACCAAGAGTAAGACCCCATCTCTACTAATAATTAGCCAGGTGTTTTGGCGGGTGCCTGTAGTCCCAGCTACTCAGGAGGAGGCTGAGCAGGAGGATTGCTTGATCCCAGGTTGCTTAGGTGGTTGTGAGCTAATCTGAAGCCATGGTACTCTAGCCCAGACAACAGAGTGAGATTTTGTCTCACAAAAAAACCCAAACGAATGAAGAAACAGACTTACATTCATGACCCAGGGGATGCCTGCAAATATTATAAGTGAAACTTCTGATATTGCATTCCACTGAACTTAGAACATATTTTTGTCATTATATTAACAAGTAAACGAAATAAAATAAACTTTAAGTATAAAGTTTTTATTTGGATATAACCACAGGTGATATAAAAATAATCCTTATCAAGCATAAAGCTTAATGAATCAGAAACCTTTATCTCTTCATCCCAGTACCTTCATCATGCCTCACTTATAGTAAAGACATGATAAATGTCTTGAATAAATATTTTATATAGATTTTAATTTCACTGAAATTTGGATACACAAGAAAATCTGTAAATAGAATGTCAATTTTGCTTCTAATGAAAATCTAAATTTTTTTCTTTTCAAATTATCACAGGTACACAGTAGTTACCTTTGTAGCACCCTCATGATGTTTTGACACAGGCATACAATGTGAATCGATCCAATCAAGATAACTGGGATGTCCATTACCTCAGGTGTCTAAATATGGTTTGAAAAAGAGAAGGCAAAGTTTTAGAAGTGAATCAAGAAAATAAAATTTCTGAATAATGTTCTCCTTTATATATTTCTAAAATAATAAATCATTTCTGACTGTTGTGAAACGTTAAAAGAACTTCAGATCCTTCACAGTTAAGTATAAACCAAATTACTTCCAATAAAAGACATCAAATAATTAATTCCCAAGTCCATCACTGTCAGTAAAAGGTAAAATCAACAGCTGAGTCCATTACCACACCTTTTTTGTTTCTTAACATACAATATTATTTACTATAATTTTGGTGTGTGTAAGATTGTCTCAAGAAGTTTCAAAAGTCAATTCTACATTTCTATAACCTCTCCTTTCATATCATAATAAAAATCAACATACATTGTGTATCAATATAATCCCTAGCGTGAAAGTTCTGCAACCATCAGACATTCGTAAACTGAGTGTGTACACTTGTGCTTGTCTTATCCCTAAAGAAGACACTTCTTTTATTGCAGAATGCGTGGAAGCTAGGAGTAATTATCTAGGTTCCACATTAAGCCTTTCACTTCATCCAGACATTATCTACTATTGGTGAAAATCAGAAAGGGACTGATGTTGTGAGTAGGGGAAAATTAATACATTTAAATAGAAGTCTGTTTGTATTACAAACTCAATTCCCTTCTTTATTCTCTTTGCTTTGGGCAAACATATTATTCTCTTCCCATACCTGAGAATAAATTATGATATTTTTCCATATAACAAAACCCACTAATTAAATTTTTCCTGTCTCATATTTTGCATTTGGGACCCAGATTCCATCTATAAATTCATAATAGCAAGCCCACAAATTACCATTACAAAACTCAGCTGCTAATTAATGAATGAGTTAATAGTTCTTCCTTCTATAAGCAGTAGTCACGAGCTTTGCTTCAGATCTCCTTTTCCTGTATTAATTCTCACAGAACATTTTATGTTTTTCCTCAGAGTGACTTAGAAAATGTAACCTTGCATCTTGATAGTATGTTAAAATTTCCAATATCTAACACTTCATTGACCTTTTAAAAAATGTTTAAAATAACTCTTATTTGGTAATTTTTAAAATAAACATATGTATAATGTTATGGTGATTAAATTGTATGCTACCTCTTGGAAGAGAAGCAAAATGATCGAAGTTCTCTAACAATTTCTTTAAAATCACCTCCTATACGATAATAGCAGCGTATTAACCTTGACATTAGATGGATGACTTACATTTTCAAATGAAGGAGATGTCCAGTCAAAATAAAGAAAACCCATTACTTTTCAGAAGAAAAAGTAAATCAAGGTGATCCTTTTAGAGTCACATCGCTGCAATCTTCAGGTACTTAAGAACCTACAGGTCTACACTTGTGCCTGTCCCATTTTTGAATAGAATATTATTCAGATTCCATTAATGAATAGGATTTCTTATGACAAAAGACATGAAAGTCACAGAAGATTACCAGGCTTTTTTCACGTTGAATCTTTAATCCAGACATTAGATTCCTGTCTTTTTTCTCTTAACTTCTTTTTTTTTTTTTTTTTGCAGTTTTTTGGCCAGGGCTGGGTTTGAACCCAACACCCCCAGTATATGGGGCTGGCGCCCTACTCCTTTGAACTACAGGCACCGCCCTTCTTTTAACTTCTTAATACATTTAAAGATCAATACTTCAGCAAATATGTTGTTACCTTTTAGAAATTGTTAAGGTCATCTCAGAAGAATTTTTAACTGACAGATGGTAAAAATCTTAAGAGAAAAAAAAAGAACTGTGCACCAATGTCCTTCTTGGGGTGCCTGCATATTTTTCATAACTTTGGGGGAAAAAACTGTGAACTACAACTGCAATGTTGGTACTTTCAAGTGATGCTCAGAAGGAGTTTCATTGCCATTGTTCCAATTAAGCATCTTTGTAGATTTTAATGGGTAGACTGTTAATCCAAATCAGAGGAAATGGAAGAATTGATAAAATACACCAGTGACTGGTACAAACAACCTACAAATAAGATTGTGAGAAGTTGAAGATAAGCTGATATTTCTTTTGTTGTTTTGTGATTGTTTTAGTTTATGTTCAGTATAAACTCAGCTCTTAAGACCTATGAAATAGTTGGTTGTCTCTACAGGAGGCTGTTCCAGAACAGGCTCTTCCAGGCAGGTCAGCAGCCTTTTTTGAATCTGACAAATTGGCTCTGCTAATCATCATTCATGCCACCTTCACATTTCAATAAACCTTTTTGAGATGTGACTTTACAATGTACTCTGATCTCTACTAGATTGAAATGTTGGCTCTAAATGCATTTAGGAAAACCAGATTAAACTCTTTTGCTAGCCTTCTTAAAAGTTCCCTCAACATCTCATACCATGTTTTACAAAACTCTTAAATTCTTACTTTGTTTTCGTTTTCACAAAAACATTGTTCCCCAAATCCTGACTTAACTCCTTGAAAATGCAGTTGTTATTCTCATGCTATATTACCTTTTGTTATATACATATATAACATATGTCATTTTATTAACTTTGGTACTAGACAAGACAAGGTATTTCCAGAATAAAGTCAAAACTTAGTAACATGATTAGTGATTCTGATTTTGCTTCAGGTTCAGTTCTCGTGACTTCATCTGCAGCTATTTTCTGTTCGCTGTGTGGCAGGTGTGCTGTCCTCCAGTGATAGAGAATGCTGTCTCCTCCACGGCCTCTTCATAGCCTCACCCACACTGGCCGTTGGCTGAGTCTGACATACATGGCCTGAGAGGAGAAGGCACTTCTCGGCAAAGAGGTCACTGACCTTTAAAACAAATTGGGTTTAGTTCTCTCCAAATATATCCAGAATAGAATAGTATAAACAGTTAACAGTCAATTAGATATATAATTCTCATTCCGCCATTCTGCATAGCATGGTTTGGTTACAAGACATTTGAATTTACTACATATTGTCTATATTACCCCTGAACTCTAAGGTCAATGTTGTATGGGACCAAGTCAAATTCACTACACCTACTGCCTAGCCAACAAAGTGTCTGGTGCAAGGCAAGTTCTCTAAATATTTTATGAATTCAGAGGTTTATGTTCTCACTAGGAATAGCCTATAAAATATAATGGTGATAAAATTAGCAGCATTTGAGAGAGGAAGTAAGCCATCTCCAAAAAATAAATTTTTTTATTTTCTTAAGATTGTTTACCTGATACATATCTAAAATAATTGAAGTCCATGAATCAGGAAAAAAAAGTAGTATGGTAAAGATGTGGCTAATATAGATGCTTTGAATGAACACCAAAATTAGATTAGCGCTTCTTTGATAACTACAGCACAAAGACGTCCCGCATGATATATAATTCTATTTATCATAAAGATTCCAATTTTTTAAGAAAGACAACTTTCCTGAAGGTCTGAAGCTATAAATGTGACTTCGATCACAAACTGTACACAAAAGATACATGATATTTTTAATAACAATATTTTCAGGAACTTATATTATTAATCACCCCAATCAATTTATCTATAAAGTATATATATACGTGTGTTCAAATATGAACACTTTCTGTAGTAATAAGAATAAAGGAGGAAAGCATAAAGATATAGATTTTCATTTTAAATAAATCAAGGGCTACGTATTTATTTAAATACATAGACTGTCTCGCATGATTTTTAATAATATTGGACAGTTCCACAAGCCCATATCTTAGTAGTGATCGCTCTGATTAACTTGTCGACAAGAGTCACTCTAATTATCCAAGACTGATAATTGGCATTCAAAAAGGTAGCAGAATGCACCTGCCACTCTGACCACTGCTGACCTTCACCATGAATTAAGTGAAAAATCCATGTCAGGCCGCTAATTGAACGAAACCGTGGACTTGTAAGTGGGTAATGGTTATGATTACTGCCTAACATACCACATAACAGTAATGATGTAATCTGGGTCTCAATAGACCTCACATTGAAGTCTAAGGAGTCATATTGTAAATGAAAAGGAGAATAAAAGAAGAAAACATTAAATGGACAGACAGAGCTCCATTTAATGCAAAAAGAAGAAATATTCAATTGGATTTGAAAGGTCGGTGTGTTACGTGGCATCCTTGTGCTTGATGGCTCGTTAAGGTAGATAGGCCTGTCAGCGCTCCTTTCATTTAGGCCGGAGGAGTTATTCTTCATTTGCAGCAGGGAGTGAGGAGTCAAATTGGAAGTGCTGACTGCTGCCTTTCTTAGCAGCCAGTGAATTGCATGTTTCAATGAGGTCCATGCTGAGCATGGCACGCGTGTGTGGAGTGGCTTACGGCTTACTTTTTTTGTTGCATGTTTTCAGAGCCATTACAGTGATGAGATTAGTGATGCACAAGCTGCTCACGCTTTCTTTACACATTATACTTTGTATGCAAGTAACAAATATAAAGTGAGCAACCAGAAAATGTCCTTTGGTGCAAAAGCACAACGCGTAGGTGTTCTGGCTAAGCACACACTGTGTGCAGGGTGGAAGAGCTTTTGTGGACCTGACGAATCCTGCTGTGCTCTCAGCCCCAGTGCTCACAGATGAAAAAGAAAGCTTGTCCGATATGAAATCTGCTCCTGTCTCTGGAGCCTCCCCCGTGCTTGTTGGAATAGATGACATCTTATAAATATCCTTGGCAAGACACACAGCTGAACCTCTAAATGAGAAAAATGAGGCCTTTCATAGCAAATGTATCAGCCCAGTGACCAGCTTACTCATGAGCAGAAATTGAACATGTGTCCAGAAATGCAAAGTGAGGTTTCAGGATATGCTGTCGGTCCAGGATGTTCTAAATGCGGTTGGTGCTTTTGTGATTCAGCAGTGTCCTGTGGTGTGTAAATGGGTTGCACTTCTGGTATTCCTTTCCATAGATTCATATATGTAGTGTGTAAATGATACTTGAAGTTAATAGGGACTAGGAAACTGCTTAATAGAACTCAAGAGCAGATCTGAGAAATGGCCTGGGTCTACCAAATAGAGCTATTAGAATGGTCACAGATTTGCATCACAGACGCTACATTAACCTTGCAAGTGCATCAACTAATTCCATAAAGCCTGGTGTGTTTACACTGTATCCTGTCAGTAGGTTTGCAAGCTGTCTGCAATAAAACTGAAGTCATGGTATGGGACCATGAGGGCTGCAGCATATGTCTGCTATGTATAATCAGCATGGAAGGTGGATGGAATGTTCTTTTTTGTTGGTGGAGACAAAAGTCAGCCTTGAAGAAATATGTTTTCAGTTTGAGTAGAGATATTGATGAACACAGAAATTCAAAATCCCGAATTAGAAGATTAGGAATAGGCATACTAAGCAAAAACTGGAAAATAACATCGTGATTAAGGAAAATATTATGAGATCAATAGTAATCTCATTAACTCACAATACTGAGCTTGGTTTCAATGTATGAGTTTGAATTCATAGTCAATGTTCCTGAATTTAATAACTGGCAGCCAACTCAATCTACGGATTTATCTAGCTGCTGGAATGTAAGAAAACTAAAAAAAGAAAAAGAAAAGGTCATGGCCTAAAATCATTTTAAAAGATTTCCTGAAAATAACTTCCTGGAATTTGTACTTGATATTATAATTATTGATTCCAACCCAATGAATTGAGCAGATTTTTAAAATAAAAGTCTTCTCTATTACTTTAATTATGGTCTTAGGATGAGGTTTACACAGAAAATTGTGTGTATACAAAATTTTTCTCCCAGGAAAATGTTTTTTAAATTATCCATTACTCATTTGATCGAAAACACAGAGAAATAAGATTTTTCCACCAAAAAAGAAAATATCCATATTTTCTAAGATTTTATGAATGAAATCAGGATTTATAGGAATTTCTTCAAATAGCATTTACACTGATTATACCTAATATATTTTCTTCTGTGTCCTGAATTCATATGACATATTTCTATACTTTGGCATATGCACCTATATGCTTATGTAAAAATATACATATGTAATGTTGATGAGCTTTAATGCAAAGTTGTAGATGATAAATGCAAATTAAAATTGAATAAATATTGCAACCTAATAGTTCCCAAAACTATTAGGTTTGGAATTATAGTAGATATTTGTCAGCCTCCCCAAACAAATTATAGGAGAGTCAGTTTGGCCATCTTTACTTCATAAGAAGTTATTCAAAGCCTTAAAATGTCTACAATATTATAGATCGTGAGTTTGAATGCTTGGCCAGAAAGTATAATGTTAACTACCCACGGCTTTAGCTATTTTCGTTTTTTTCTTTGCAGTTTTTTTTTGGGTGGGGCCGGGTTTGAACCCACCACCTCCAACATATGGGGCCGGTGCCCGACCCCTTTGAGCCACAAGCACTGCCTAGGCTTTGGCTAGTTTCAATCATCTTTCAAACTCATGGGCCACAAATGTAGTTTTTAAATTGCCAAACCATATTTACTGTTGCATTTGACACATAAAAGTAAGCGTCCTTTTAAGCTCCAACTATTTTTAAACATCTAGAGAGAGTCAATATATATTTAAATCTGAAATGTAATCCAGTTATTAACTCTGCTTCACCTAAGAATTTCAGAAACCTACATTTTCACCCTGGGGTAGTACTCAGACTACTTAGGCTTCAGTGTATCTTCTATGGATACATTAAGATGTATCTTATAGGGGCTCATTAAGAGTGAAAGAAATGTCAGCTTTACCAGCTAGTTTGCTTACTTCCTGGTAATTTGTCACATTAACAGTTTTGATGAAAGAAAAGAATGCACAAACAAAAGCTCAGAAAAAGGCATTTTTAAGATGGGCAGGGGGTAGGAAATATTAAAAATTCTTTTGAATTTTGAATAAAGCATTGCATTATAAAGTTTGTAAGCCATTTCTGCTAAAGCACAAATAAATTCAATGTTTTTAATTCAGTTCTTTTAAAGGTATGGCTACAATCAGAATTAAAACTAATAGAGGCAAGAAAATAAGAACAACCCCATATACCAATTCTATTTCCCTCAGCAGATCAATCAAATTTAGGACCCCAAAATGATAATAAACTTTAATATAAAAGTGAAGTACGAAGAGAAAAACCCTCTCTGTTATAAAGATTTCTTCAAGGATCACACTTTATTTCGGAAAATGTGGTAGAAGTAACTGGTATATGGAAATCTGCCCACCAGATTAGGCATGATTTTAAAAGTCATGTTAGGACTTTAGAAATACACTTTTAAAATCTGGATAAAATGTTGTTTTTGTTTTTTCTTCAATCTCTATCATCTTTAAGTTTGAAAGCTTTTTAAAAAGTTCAACACATAAAAAAATTAGTCCTTAATTAGCAAAATGTTTGTGTATTTGTAGGGGTTTATATTATTAATTTTGTTAGCATTTCATGCAGTAAGAGTGAAAATGTCAGACATTCTTCAGAACACATTAATGTAAAACATTAAGAAGCATAAAGAAGTCATAGAAAAGAATCCACGTAAATTATCATCAGGCACGTGATCAAAAAAAAAAACAAACAAGGAACCAGAATCATCTTACCTAGAGCCTGGCTGATTCCAATCACATCAGTCCCATCTACGTGGGGGAGACAGTGGCACTGATCTACGTTAGTGACCAAATGATTAGATGAGAACTCAAATTGAGTTCCATTACAGGTCATTCATGACAAAGGCAGTGATGCTAATCAAAGATTATCCACAGACAGGCGTAGTACCCACTGCAGTATTTACATGTACTTCACTGTTAAAATCGGGATTTCGCTCAAAATTATTAAGAACTTCAAAGCTTACCAAATTAATGTTTCCCACGAAATAAAGAAACTGTTTATTCCTTACAGAAACCAATCAAATTGATCATCTCCTTAGCAATTGAAAAAATAGACGTTTCACTTTATTATTCAAAACCAGAAAACCAATGTGGCTGCACATATTTGCTGCTAATCGTAGCTAAAAATATATTTAAAAAACAAAAGCTTAGATAATTGCCTATATATTGGAAATAGCTAAATTTCTGGCAAAACAGTTTTTATTTCTAAATAAAATGTTATTAAAAATATACACTAAAACACTATTTTCTATACTTTGTTAAATTAAAATCTGTTAAACCACATTAGACAAACTTGGGGGAAAACCATACAATTTCTGACCTTTTGATGGCAACTTTCTTTTTTAAAAGATTTTTGTTAAAAAGCAGAAAGAGGGATGGAGGCAGGGGGGTGGGGCCTTGGTGTGTGCCACACTTTCTGGGGGCAAGATATGATTGCAAGAGGGACTTTACCTATCAATTGCAATCAGTATAACCTGGCTTATCATACCCTCAATGAATCCCCAACAATTAAAAAAAAAAGGAGAGAGAAAAAAAAAAGATTTTTGTTAAAAATAAACAAAAGTCCCTTTTGCTTAGTTTTTTTAAAGAATGTAGTAGGTAGGATTTCAAACTTCTTACCTAAGAAGTTGCTTAAGGTAATTTTAAATTGTCTGGAATTTGAGCTATGTATTTCAAATATTTTCATTTAATCTCATCTGTACTTTATATTTACAATTTTTTTGTTTTCTGAGAGTATATAACTATCCCATTGTTAATAGTTTCAAAAAAATTATCAATTAATTGCAATCAGAGTGTATAAATTTAAAGTTCAATGTGTGGCTATCAAAAGGGGAATCCCACTGATTTTATTGCTACCAAAGTACATAGAATTATCATATTTGATTATTCTGAATTATTGGTGTAAAATACATTCATTTAATTTGCTGACCTATTTTTTATCTTTGTTTTGATTGTCATTAACTTTGCCTACAAAGCCACTTTATGTTAAAAAAAAAAAAAAGCAAAAATTTTCCTGTAAATTTTACTCATTGCTTATCCCAAAGGTCTCTACCAAAACCAGCCAAGTTTTTCCTTTTGCTTTGGTTTTCTGAAGGCAGGTGTATATACGCCCATTCAATCCGGGGTTCAGAAAAACATCTATTTCGTATATTTAATCCAGGTGCCTAAAACCAAAAGGGTGCATTTGATTTATATTATCCTCAGTTCTTTGGGGTTTGGGCCATATAGATTGCAAATTAGTTCTTCATAGTGACACTGTAAAATAGGCCTGTCAGCCTGCTTCTAATTCCCTAGCTTGTATCTTCAGCATGCTATTGAGATAAACATGACGTGCTATTCTTAAATACTCGTGTGCACGTTAACAAAAATGAAATAGGACATGGCTCCAAAACAAGGGGAGGCAAAGAGAAAGAAAAAGCACCTTCTCTATGGTGCTGCTAGCAGGCTTTATCTTTATGACGCTCGCGATAATCCCCTGTGTAATTAACTGTGGAGTGGTTATGTGTGCAGCACAGCCCATGACAAGCCTCATAGAAAATACATCAGTATTAGCCACAGGTGAATTCGTTTAGAAAGATTAATGACTACACCTGAATTTTAATGTCTGAAAAGGGATGGAACACTGAATCCTTAATTAAAAAGTTGAATGACTGGTATGGTTTGTTTAACATCACAAATTTCAACGGGAGGGTTTTGTATTCAAATGAAGTATGCAAAGGGAACCTTCCCTTAGAAAGTGGTGAAGTCGGGGTGAAGAGCAAAAATGCTTTATGTGCTTTACTTTATGTAAATCGATACATGGATCAGTTGCTTTGATATGGATCAAATGTGGTATAATTATGGTTCTTTTCTGTTTACCGTGAACGTGAAGCATAGAATTCTTACAGAACAGGAGCCAGAATTACCTTCAAACCAGGAGAAAGTCGGAGTAGGGAGCAGTAACACGGACCCGTGATCTTATTTTTTCCTTAATGGGAAGCAGTTTCTTTTTCATTATTATTTTACAAAGTTTTTTAATGAACAGAAAGTAACCTTGAAAAACAACTTGGCGATGCCATTCCCAGAAGAGCTTGACTCTGTTTTGCACACTCTTTTACTCTGTGTTAAAGCTTGTCACAGACAGATTTTTCAATGACAATTTTAATCTCCCTTTTTAGGACTTAGAAGGGGATAAGGGGAAGAAAGACTTGGGCATGCTTGTATTGAGAAGACGAGGGAGCAACTCAGATTCATCGTGTGTCCTTGGGGTAAGAATAGCTCAAAGTAGGTGTCTTAAGTAAAAAAAAAAAAGGACTTAAAATATTTCTTTGACCATCGTGTTTAAAATTTAAATATTTTTTTCATTTATCACGGAAACAATTCATATGCTCTGAACCCTTAACAGAATTTCATTTGGCAAAAAAAGAGAGAGAGAGAGAAATAATACACAAGGGATAAAGCTGACATACCCTTAATTTGTTTTGGTACAATTCACATATTTGGTATAAATGCATACTCAAATCACTTTTTTTCTTAAAAACACTTAGTTTTTGTTATGATAGGGAATTCTTTAAAAAGAAAACCAAGAGGTGGTGCCTGTGGCTCAGTGAGTAGGGCGCCGGCCCCATATGCCGAGGGTGGAGGGTTCAAACCCAGCCCCTGCCAAACTGCAACAAAAAAAAAATAGCCGGGCGTTGTGGCGGGCGCCTGTAGTTCCAGCTGCTCAGGAGGCTGAGGCAAGAGAATCGCGTAAGCCCAAGAGTTAGAGGTTGCTGTGAGCCGTGTGACACCACGGCACTCGACCCGAGGGCGGTACAGTGAGACTCTGTCTCTACAAAAAAAATAAAAAAAAAAAAAAAAGAAAACCAAGAATGTAGCAGGTAGTTTTGTACCAAGCATAGTTTATAAACAGTTGTCTACATTTTGTTTGTTCTTTGATACAAAACAGGAATTCCACTAAAATTTTACTTTAGAAGAAATCAGAGCACGCATAGCGTTCTTTTGCCTTTTTGGTTTCCAGGTCAGAATGCTGCTCACGCCCATGGCAAGGCGGACTGGGTGCTCCCTACCTTCCCACGCTGCTGGCCACACCACTTTTTCTGCCAAGTAAAAGCATGGCTTTTAGTCCTGTCTGCTTTCCAAGGGAACACATTTTTAATGAAGTGTCATTTAGGAGTATGTGTTACTTCCTATAAAAGCTTCTTTCATGGTTTTGTGTGTGAACTACAAACAAACAAACAAACAAAAATCAGCCTCTGAAAATGTAGTTGTCACTATTCCCAGTACTCAGAGCACCAGAGGAGGGGTGAGAAAACCCTCCAGGTCTCACAAATAGATCAGATGTTTTTAATAATGAATTGAAAAGGTGTGTGTGCTGTGTACCGCTAGGTCTCCGGGATATGTTATTAAGCAAGTTTATCACTGCCCATTCTCTTTAGTTATAATTACCTGTGCCAGGGTGCTAGACAAAGTTATTGGCACATGAACTGAAAATATTTTTCAAAGATATGATTTCATTTTTAAGTAAACACGGACATCTTAGCATTAAGCCAAAACTGAAATGTAAAAAAATGCTAACGCTTTGCCAATTCTTGTCCGCTGAATTCAGTTAATCCATTAGAAGCCAGTCTGGAGGGTAAGGTTTGAGGTGGCTTAAGGACTAGTATTGTGAGTAGTAGTTAAAATCATTTACAAAGGTGCCCATTAAACCCGTCAGCCAAGTGTTGGCAGACAAAAGTAGGATCCACCCAGAACTCTTCACATGGAATGTCAATACTGTCTGTTGTAATTTTAGTAAATAAATGTGTAAAAGTTTAGTATGAAAGCGTTCTCCCTGTTACTGTTACGCATCTAAATCTTTTCTGAGACGTGTTAATGTCCTCATAAGCATTGCTTGAAAGAGTCCTTGTTATTTTCTGAAACTCCAGAAGGTCATATTCACTTAATCATTAAATCAGAAGGAATACAAAAATTTCAAACTTAAAGGATTAAAACAAAAAAAAAGTTTAAAGTGCCTTGTAAATATTGTATTGGCATTCATTTAAAACCAGCATTGAGTGATTATTAAAGGAAAAGAGGTTTAAAGGAAAATGGGTGTTATGTATTGAGACACTTTGAAGACCATGATGTGAAATGAAATTAAAACTTATATTCAAAAGTAGATAGCAAACTCTCACATCTTTGGTATGTGACCATATTCATGAACTGGCCACATGTGGTGCCTTAGTAGATAGAATTTGGATCACTTTCCTTGCTGAATGAAGGGATAACATGGTTTGCATGTGAGTTTTTCTCCCTCCCCCTTGCTCCAAAGCACATTATTTTTGACATTGCAACCTAATATACACCCTACTTCTGAACACACTTCAGAGCTTTTGCAATATTTATAGTCCCATAATATACCTATATATTTTGATAAATAATTTAAACATATATATGTATGTACAATTCATATAGTTAGTTATTTCTTAGAAACACCATATAAATATAGCAAGCTGTCACTTCAAATCTATCAACAAAATAAAGAGAATGGCACTAGGAAGCCAGTAATTTTATTGATTATTATCGGCCGGTCACTACAGTAGAAGCTTTAAATGTTTTATCTCATTCCCCCCTGAAAATACGCTTGTGAGGAATAGTGGATAAGCCCCGTTTTGGAGATGAGACATCTGAGGGTTAATGGCCATTTTGGAACTGCCATTCTGTGTGCACCTCTCCAAATAACTTTTTTAATTCGCCATTTCTCTGCAAATGGCAAAATGCATTTCTCTGCATTCTATTTACTTATCATTGGTTAAATTAAAAGCTGTCAAGTCTTCACTCTGGAATTCTAGAAGATTTGTGCTGACGTTCATCTGGAGATTTGTTATGCAATGGTAAACAAACCTGAGTGCAGATTCGTAAATAAGCAACTGTAGAAAACTATCTGCTTTTTGTCCCTGATTGAGATAGAACTGAACATAAAGTTTGCAGCGCTTACAATCTTTCAGGGCTGAAGCTAGACAGACCAGCACCTAGCAGGTGTCGGCGGCATTCACAGAAACAAAACTAGACGGCACATTCATCAATAAACAGCGATCTAAGAACACACGTGAAGTTCTTCCGTTTGCTTGGTTTGGGTTGGAGGTTGCGTTAAGCAGACGGGACAGGGATTTCACGTTCTGTCAATCCGTCATTCGGTTTCATTCCAAGCCTCTTTTTCACTCCAAGTCTGAAGTCCTCAGAGAATCAGGAAAAAATAGAAATGACAGTTTTCTTCTTCTGGAAGAATTCCTTTTCACTATGTAGTTTGCATGTCTGTAAATGGAAGTCATTTAGAGATGCAGGAATAAAAAGCATTCATTTTGTTTTACATTTTAAAAGCTTACGAGACAATATTATAAAAATTAATGGTAGAATCTCAGTATGAGTATTATGATACAATCTCAGTACTGAGTATTATGATACAATACTTTCAGCTTTTCTGTAGGTTTGAAAATTTCATAATAAAATTTTGGGCATGGAGGTTTTAAATACAGTAAAGTACGGTCTAATAATTATACACTAAATTACTAACAACGTTTATTGATACAAAGGGTAGTAAGGGACCGTTACCTCCTCCTCCTCTTGTTTCTATTTTATACAAATGCTTGTGCTATCTGATAGAAAAATTATTTGCTTTTTCTATGTAAAAGAAGATTTGCAGCAAAGTTTATCAGTAAAATAGACAATAAATCACTGGACTGCTTTGAAATTCGGATGGAGAATGAAAAGGAAATTGGTGCCACTCCTATGAGAGAGCTTCTGTATCCTCCTAGGTTTTCCTTGAGAAATTACATTTTAACTTTCATGAGGATGCACGTAAGGAAAAGTCAAAGAAGCACCACAGAGAAGGTGTGTTGATACTTTATTATGTGCAGGACATTGTTGCAAACAGAGAGAAAAAAGAGCAAATATACACATGTAACTTTTTACTATCTTCAAATTGTGGATGATCTAGTCAGACAGACAAAACTAACAATTTTTTACAAGAGGCGATTTAAAATCAAACCCTTATTAAACAAAACTTGAGGGAAGGACACTCAAGTAGAGCGATCTGGCAAAATTAAAGTATTTTAAAAATTTTTCAGGCAAGAGCCTGGGAATTGAAAAGTCCTCAACAACACTTTAACATTTAGATTAGTTGTAACCAGCACTAAGATATATTTCTTTCTAGGTTATTTTTTTAATGAGGCAGTGCTACCAAATGCTATATAACATCATTTCAGTCAGTAGAGTGCAACGATCCCATAAAAGCCTAATGTCATTTCTGTTTATTGTAAGGTTTTTGTTTTATATACCCAAATACCATTGTGTCACAACTGCTTGCAGAAGTCAGCCAGTAACATACTGTACAGGTTTGTAAGCCTAGAAGCAACACCATTTAGCCTCGGTGGAGAGTAGGCTATCCCATCTAGGTTTGCTAAGTACACTTTGATGTTTGCATAACGATAAAATTATCTAACGACACATTTCTCAGAATGTAACCCTGTCTTTAGGTGACATGTGACACACACCCTGCATAAGTGATTTTGAATCCCTTTTATAAATACAGCATGAGACTTTGCACACCTTAATTATTCTTCCCGCTCTTTTAATTTCTGCCTGAAATTTCATCTGATGGACATATCTTATTTACTCTATCCTATTTCTATGACCAGTCCTATTTAACTTTAATGGTCAGCGTTTAACTACTATTCTAAATAATGTTGATAAATATCCTTATGTGGAACATTTTGATTTAGCTAAATACATCATTCTTTCCCTTAACTGTTGGTTTTTCCTTCGCTTTTATCCTTGAGGTCTGGGATAATGGGTGACTTTTATATCATAAAAGAGGCCTAGCAACAGGTGCTCTGATTTAAGGAAAAGTCACATATGAAAATCAGTTCCTACAAGAGAGAAGACTGTGAACAAATTTGTCATTTCATAAGACTAGTTTCCCACAATAGCTCTAACTACAAATGTGCCGAAAGCATACTTCTATTTTTAACATTTACATTTTATATGCCTTAGTGTATTCATTTGTGTTATTAAGCACGTTGAGTTTATTTCACTATACATTTAGATATATTTTCTAAAGATGAAATTAATACAAAAACCATGTACTTTATTTTGTGAGTATTTTTAAATGGATTTGATTAATAAGCTGCAGTGCATTCCACATTAGCTTTGTGTGAACACTACTTAAATCGTTTCCACAATAGCACCCACAAGCCAGATTGTTTGCATCCAGCGTATCAGAAATTCCAATGTTAAGGTTTTATTGAAAAATACATTCTTCTTCTCAATGCAGAGATGGAGTATTTCCAGGGTTGAAAGTGTTGTATACTGGGGCCATGCTTTCTGTTTCCTTTCAAGATTTAATATTTTTCCAAATGTGGCTGCATGACAAAGCTGAAGTCCAGCTCTTCCTGCAGAACCATTTGTCACTTACCTGCAGTGAGCGTGTGCACGGCCTCTGTGTATTGCTAAACTTCACTTTTAACAGGAGAAAACAGGCCTTCCAAGGGAAGCAGCATTTTACAGCTGAGCGAGAAACTATTTGTATTCCTCTTTGAAAGCCTGCCTTAGGAGGATGTTCCTTGACCAAAGGAGGTGATATGAATATTCATGCCTTTCATGAGTCACCGAGTAGAGGCCGTATGGTTTTCCCATTTATCAATTACCGGGTGAGGATAATCCAGCCGAAGAGTTGAACTGATGAACGAGGCTTTTTGTTTGCTCGGCGTTGAGGTGAAACAGCTCAGTGACAACTGTATTATTTCTTGCCTCTTCAGCTGTCCGCACTTGTGCAGGGAGCTAACCATCCTGTCAAGGCTCATCTTGTACCCTCTTTATTACCGCCGTGCGAGAGTTTGTATAGTTGTAAATCAGAATGACTTTTTCAAGTATAATTTCTCGTTGTGGAAAAGACCCCGTGGTTGCTATGCCTAACGAGCGTGGCTAATCATGCCCGTCAGAAGGGATCTCAGCTATGCCTGGCATCTGACTGGAAAATTCAAGTTTTAAAAGTTAATGCCAGGAGCAGTGGAGAGTAGCAGCTGGGATGGGAGCCTGGTGGCTGTGGGGAAGTTGGAATGAATCAGACTCACCTTGATGGACTGGGCTAGTGTATTTATTTTGATTCTTTTTTACATGTTTCTGTTTTTCCTTCTTTTTTATTTTCTTTTTTCTTCTAACCGCCTAGCTTAATTCCTGTTTCAGATGTCACTAGGAGACTTCTTCTGGAACTTTTCTTACTGTTAGTCATACTTAAAGAAAAAAGCAGACAGGGAATCCTTCAGAAGTTGGGAAACTGCAGAGATTCTATATTCTAAGCTGTCTTTTTGAAAAGAAAAAAAAGGGAACACGGATGGTCTTTCTCTCTCTCTCTGTCTCTTCCCCCTTTCTTTCTGTTTTTCTCTCCTACTCCCCCACCCCCACCCCCATGTTCCTGTCATTTACTATGCAGGGGAAACATTATAATGGAAAAGCGTGAAAATAAGCAAAGCCTGAAAGGGCTTTCTTAGGTGTATTTTCACTTTAAACGCTGAAGTAGTGATCTTTTTCACAGGAACAATGAACTTTCTCCTCTGCTATTTAGCAGCTTAGGTTTACTTCCAAACTTTGCTTTTACACTGTGGCAGGCTGCTCCTCCCTCTATCCCCTTTTCTGTGTCTCTGTGGTAGGGTTTGCTGTCTTTGACTGAGGTCATCCATCTCATTGTGTGTTTATAAACATCCCCAAGCTTTGTTCCTTTCCACGATCATGGGCAGCCAGATTCACAGCCATAGAATACTGCATTCCCCTTTATTGTGAATACGAGGGAGGATGTCAGGCTGGCCCTACGATCTACCCAATACCTTAGTGAAGTCTGAATACACTGGCTTTTCGTTCTTTCTTCCCTGAATTCACTGTTTTTACTACCAACTTATCTGGAAAAGAGCCAGAGACGAGAGAAAGACAGGGTGCCATGTACTTACATGAACTAACTCCTCTGTACTTTGCGGGAGAGTCTACTTTTCTCTGAGTCTCAACTTCTTTAAGAAGCCTCAGGCTTCTTTACAAGTTAGCACCTCTGTCACTCAGGAATCCTCCAACTTAAAAAAAAAAAACTATGTATTTTAAGTGTGGGGGGGGGAGTCTATAGTTTGGGAAAACAAACTTTGTAGGGGAATCCATTTGCCACAGAAGACTCTGCCACATCACAACAGACTGTGTGAGAGCTTTTAAATTCCTTCTCTCGGTTCCAAGCTGATCGTTCTGAGCAGAGTCGGAGGCCGTGGCTGTCAGATTCTGAAAATTCTGTTTGTGAAACAATGAAGAGTGTCAAACTCTTTGTTCAACATTCTGAACACCCACGTTTCACATTATGGATTCTGTTTTTCTGGTTTCTAAATCCCGGATAGTTGCATACAATATACATGTGAAAGGGAGATTAGAAAGATTCTGTCTGCATAAGTTCTTAACTCTTTCTAAAGTGTGTGCTTTTCTCGGAGAGTGTGACTTAGGTCCAGCTCTGCCTGTGTTTTTCTGAGAATTGAGTAAGATTGTTTGATTTGCATTTTGTCAATTATACTTTCAACCTTACACACACTCTACACTCCAATGCCGAATCTCATTTCTGAGTTAGATTTGGTGTAGTCTAGGTCACTATATGGCCAATAAAAACATAATGTATTCTTTACCAAAATCATTGAAAAACACAGGAATAGATACAAGAATGTGTAAGGACAGAAAAACAACCTACTTTGTGTTTAATTTTATATCTTTAATATTAAGGATTTCTTAAATAAAATTGACCTCCAATTCCCTCCTTTTCCATATACTTTTCTGTTCATTTCCTTTCCAAATTACTATTCATATTTTAAAAAAATCAGCAATAGGTATCCTACATTTCATCACTGCCACCTTTATAATTCACAATCTTATCAAGTCCAGTTATTAATTCAGCTGCTTAGACTAAAAAAACAATGTATAAAAGGACGGCACCTGTGGCGCAAAGGAGTAGGGTGCTGGCCCCATATACCAGAGGTGGTGGGTTCAAACCTGGCCCTGGCCAAAAACTGAAAAAAAAAACAAAACAACGTATGAAGTATCATGCCTTTACCATTTTCTTCACAGGGACTGTAACTTCAGAGGAAGCAGTAGTCAGCAAACCACAATGGAAAAATTTGGCTTGAGATTGTTAACTTCCCTAAGTGGTAAGTATATAGTCTTAAACAGGTAAGTGATGACAAATACAAAATCTACTTGAAGCATGAGACCAACTTTCTCCAAATAATGCAAAGATGTCATCTCTATTTGTATAGATGGAATATTCGCTCAAAACCCTTTTTAAACAGACTACGCTCACTTTCTAGAGCTGTTTTGGGGTCATAGCAAAATTGAGCAGAAAGTACTAGAAGTTCTCACCTGCCCCCCCCCCCCCGCTATCAATATCTTGCCCCAAGTGGGATCTTTGTTACAGTTTACTTTTTGATAGTGAAAAGAGACGACCCTTAGGTGCTGAATCCTTTGACATTTGGAGTCAAAAATCCAATTTTTAGTTCAGTTGTAAGTATTGCTGGGGTGTGTTACTTCAAGCGGTTCTTTCAGGGCCACTAAATAGGTAATCCTACGAGAGTTCCTAAATGCTCACCATGTTCTTTGTATACTGCAAAAGGGATGCTAAAAGTAACAACTTGGGAAAAGTGTCTGGGGAAGCCCTCCTCGAGGTGTATATGTGAGCTGGCAAAGACCTCACCAGAGTCTAACGGGGGTGCAGCGCCGCCGTCTCTGAGACTTTTCCTCCCTCTACTCTTGACTGTAGCTTCTACCTGTAGGTGTAATCAATCAACTGTCCAGCCTGCTTCCCCAATCTGCTGCTAGTAAGAGTATTAAAATTGAAGCTCTACAGAGACATTCAAATAGAATTTGTCCTGTTATCTCATAAAAGAAATAAACTAAATTTTAAGCCAAACAAATCTCAACATTCTAGAGACATAAAATGAAGAGCAGAAATTTAACAGCAGACTAAACCGTCCAAAAGAGATGCTAATTAGGAAGAACACACACCTGCATAGCCTGGGCTTTTTCTGGATACGGTAAGATTGGAATCATGTTTACTCCATAAAATCAAGAAGTGATTCTTTCTTTTCTTTTTTTTTTTTTTTTCTTTAAGTTAGAGTCTCACTATGTCACTCTGGGTAGAGTGCCGTGGCATCACAGCTCACAGCAACCTTCAACTCTTGAGCTTAAGCGATTCACTTGCCTCAGCCTCCCAGGTAGCTGGGACTACACGCACCTGCCACAACACTTGGTTGTTTTTTGGTTGTAGTTGTCATTGTGTGTTTGGTGGGCTGAGGTTGGGTTCAAACCCACCAGCCCTGGTATATGTGGCTGGCACCCTAACTGCTCGAGCTACAGGTGCCGAGCCTGATGAATCTTTGTAATAGCAATTCTGATCTGAATACCAATTCTGAGCTATTAATGCAGCGTGCAGCAGGCATTAGCTAAGCCCGTGAATCAGTGAGATATTCACGCTGTGTGGCCATCCAGCTCTTAAGTGTCAAATGGAAAAGCCTTAAAAACATGGGTTCTATAAGCTTTCACTGTATTGGAGACAGATGTACTTTTTGAAATGAATCAGGACTGAGAGTGTCAATTCTATCGAAGAGTTCGGGAACATTCACAGAAAAGAGATTCTCATGGCTTCATGTCACTCAACATAATGTGTATTATAATCCATGTGGGTCATGTATATTTTATAAAATTATTGATGAGAAAAGGGATCTCATGAAACCTACACTCATTAAATGCTTCTGCGCCATCCTCTGTGAGGTTTTTCTAAGTGGTTGCTGGTGGTGGATCAGCTTTGCCTGTCCACAGGTACCGTCTCTGCTTCAAAAATCGTCCCAAAGCCAGTTCTGACTGTGATTGGCTCCTAAGCTTCTGGCCTCCTCTTTCTGTCCTCTCCTAGTCCTACATATTATTACAAATAATTGTTCTATGAGAGTCAATTAAATAGTCACAGCACTTCTAGTCTTCAGAAAAATTGGTACTGAAATAGAAAAGCTGACGCCATAATATTATTATAGCACTTTTTTTTTTTTTTTTTTGCGACAGTCTCACTCTATTGCCCTGGGTAGAGTGCCACAGAATTGTAGCTCACAGCAACCTCATACTCCTGGATTTGAGCAAATCTTTTGCCTCAGCCTCCTGAGTAGCTGGGGCTACAGGCACCCAACACAACTCCTGGCTAGTTTTTCTATTTTTAGTAGAGACATGGTCTCTTTCTTGCTCAAGCTGGTCTTGAACTCCTATATTCCGGAGTTCCACCTGCCTTGGCCTCCAGAGTGCTAAGAATACAGAACAAACGACCATGTCTAGCCTATTACAACACTTCTTTTTTTTTTTTTTTATTGTTGGGGATTCATTGAGGGTACAATAAGCCAGGTTACACTGATTGCAATTGTTAGGTAAAGTCCCTCTTGCAATCATGTCTTGCCCCCATAAAGTGTGACACACACCAAGGCCCCACCCACCTCCCTCCTTCCCTCTTTCTGTTCCCCCCATAACCATAATTGTCATTAATTGTCCTCATATCAAAATTGAGTACATAGGATTCGTGCTTCTCCATTCTTGTGATGCTTTACTAAGAATAATGTCTTCCATGTCCATCCAGGTTAATACGAAGGATGTAAAGTCTCCATTTTTTTTAATGGCTGAATAGTATTCCATGGTATACATATACCACAGCTTGTTAATCCATTCCTGGGTTGGTGGGCATTTAGGCTGTTTCCACATTTTGGCGATTGTAAATTGAGCTGCAATAAACAGTCTAGTACAAGTGTCCTTATGATAAAAGGATTTCTTTCCTTCTGGGTAGATGCCCAGTAATGGGATTGCAGGATCAAATGGGAGGTCTAGCTTGAGTGCTTTGAGGTTTCTCCATACTTCCTTCCAGAAAGGTTGTACTAGTTTGCAGTCCCACCAGCAGTGTAAAAGTGTTCCCTTCTCTCCACATCCACGCCAGCATCTGCAGTTTTGAGATTTTGTGATGTGGGCCATTCTCACTGGGGTTAGATGATATCTCAGAGTTGTTTTGATTTGCATTTCTCTAATATATAGAGATGATGAACATTTTTTCATGTGTTTGTTAGCCATTCGTCTGTCGTCTTTAGAGAAAGATCTATTCATGTCTCTTGCCCATTGATATAAGGGATTGTTGGCTTTTTTCATGTGGATTAATTTGAGTTCTCTATAGATCCTAGTTATCAAGCTTTTATCTGATTGAAAATATGCAAATATCCTTTCCCATTGTGTAGGTTGTCTCTTTGCTTTGGTTATTGTCTCCTTAGCTGTACAGAAGCTTTTCAGTTTAATGAAGTCCCATTTGTTTATTTTTGTTGTTGTTGCAATTGCCATGGCAGTCTTCTTCATGAAGTCTTTCCCCAGGCCAATATCTTCCAGTGTTTTTCCTATGCTTTATTGGAGGATTTTTATTGTTTCATGCCTTAAGTTTAAGTCCTTTATCCATCTTGAATCAATTTTTGTGAGTGGGGTAAGGTGTGGGTCCAGTTTCAGTCTTTTACATGTAGACATCCAGTTCTCCCAACACCATTTATTGAATAGGGAGTCCTTCCCCCAACGTATGTTCTTGTTTGGTTTATCAAAGATTAGGTGGTTGTAAAATGTTAGTTTCATTTCTTGGTTTTCAATTGAATTCCAAGTGTCTGTGTCTCTGTTTTTGTGCCAGTACCATGCTGTCTTGAGCACTATGGCTTTGTAGTACAGACTAAAATCTGGTATGCTGATGCCCCCAGCTTTATTTTTGTTACAGAGAACTGCCTTAGCTATACGGGGTTTTTTCCGGTTCCATACAAAACGCAGAATCATTTTTTCCAAATCTTGAAAGTACGATGTTGGTATTTTGATAGGAATGGCATTGAATAGGTAGATTGCTTTGGGAAGTATAGACATTTTAACCAAGTTGATTCTTCCCATCCATGAGCATGGTATGTTCTTCCATTTGTTAATATCCTCTGCTATTTCCTTTCTGAGGATTTCATAGTTTTCTTTATAGAGGTCCTTCACCTCCTTCGTTAGGTATATTCCTAGGTATTTCATTTTCTTTGAGACTATGGTGAAGGGAGTTGTGTCCTTAATTAGCTTCTCATCTTGACTGTTATTGGTGTACACAAACGCTACTGACTTGTGGACATTGATTTTATATCCTGAAAGATTACTGTATTTTTTGATGACTTCTAGGAGTCTTGTGGTTGAGTCTTTGGGGTTCTCTAAGTATAAGATCATGTCATCAGCAAAGAGGGAGAGTTTGACCTCCTCTGCTCCCATTTGGATTCCCTTTATTTCCTTGTCTTGCCTAATTGTATTGGCTAGAACTTCCAGGACTACGTTGAATAGTAAAGGTGACAGAGGACAACCTTGTCTGGTTCCAGTTCTAAGAGGAAAAGCTTTCAGTTTTACTCCATTCAGTAAAATATTGGCTGTGGGTTTGTCATAGATAGCTTCAATCAGTTTTAGAAATGTGCCAGCTATGCCTATACTTTTCAGTGTTCTAATTAGAAAAGGATGCTGGATTTTATCAAATGCTTTTTCTGCATCTATTGAGAGGATCATGTGATCTTTATTTTTGCCTCTGTTAATATGGTGGATAACGTTTATGGACTTGCGTATGTTAAACCAGCCTTGCATCCCTGGGATGAAGCCTACTTGATCATGATGAATGACTTTTTTGATGATAAGCTGCAATCTATTGGCTAGGATTTTGTTCAGAATTTTTGCGTCTATATTCGTGAGATTGGTCTGAAATTCTCCTTTTTGTTTGGGTCTTTTCCTGGTTTTGGTATCAGGGTGATATTTGCTTCATAGAATGTGTTGGGGAAGATCCCTTCTTCCTCAATTTTTTGGAATAATTTCTGCAGTACAGGAATAAGCTCTTCCTTGAAGGTTTGATAGAATTCTGGAGTGAAGCATCTGGACCAGGGCATTTTTTGGTTGGAAGATTTTTTATTGTTTCTTTGATCTCAGTGCTTGAAATTGGTCTGTTCAGGAGCTCTATTTCTTCCTGGCTGAGTCTAGGGAGAGGGTGTGATTCCAAATATTGATCCATTTCTTTCACATTGTCAAATTTCTGGGCTTAGAGTTTCTGGTAGTGTTCAGAGATGATCTCTTGTATCTCTGTGGGATCAGTTGTTATTTCCCCTTTATCATTTCTGATTGAGGTTACTAGAGATTTTACTTTTCTATTCCTCGTTAGTCTGGCCAATGGTTTATCTATTTTATTTATTTTTTCAAAAAACCAACTCCTTGTTTCATTAATTTTCTGAATGATTCTTTTGTTTTCAATTTCATTGATCTCTGATATGATTTTGGATATTTCTTTTCTTCTACTGAGTTTAGGCTTAGATTGTTCTTCTTTTTCCAATTCCATAAGATCTCTTGTGAGATTGTTGATGTGCTCTCTTTCTGTTTTTCGAAATGTAGGCATCTAAAGCAATGAATTTTCCTCTCAAAACTGCTTTTGCAGCATCCCACAGGTTTTGGGAGCTTGTGTCTTCATTGTTGTTATGCTCAAGGAAGTTAATGATTTCCTGTTTTATTTCTTCCTTCACCCATCTGTTATTCAACAGAAGATTGTTTAGTTTCCATGCCTTTGGGTGGGGTCGAGCATTTTTGTTAGAGTTGAGTTCCACCTTTAGTGCCTTATGGTCTGAGAAGATACAAGGTAAAATTTCAATTCTTTTGATTCTGTTGATATTTGTTTTGTGTCCCAGGATATGATCAATTTTGGAGAATGTTCCATGGGGTGATGAGAAGAATGTATATTCTTTATCTTTGGGATGGAGTGTTCTATATGCGTCTATCAAGCACAGTTGTTCTAGGGTCTCATTTAAGTCTCTTATATCCTTGTTTAATTTCTGTTTAGAGGATCTGTCCACCCCTGTAAGAGGAGTGTTAAGGTCCCCTGTTATTATGGTATTATCAGATATCATATTGCTCAGGCTGAGTAAGGTCTGTTTCAAGAATCTGGGAGCATTTAAATTGGGTGCATAGCCTTAGTGTGTGTCACACTTTATGGGGGCAAGACATGATTGCAAGAGGGACTTTACCTAACAATTGCAATCAGTGTAACTGGCTTATTGTACCCTCAATGAATCCCCAACAATAAAAAAATAAATAAATAAGAATTGAAATGTCTTCTTGTTGTATTTTTCCCTTGACCAATATAAAGTGACCATCTTTGTCTTTTTTGACTTTAGTTGCTTGAAATCCACATGTATCTGAAAATAAGATTGCAACTCCTCTTTTCTTCTGAATTCCATTTGCCTGAAAAATTGTCTTCCAACCCTTGACTTGGAGCTTTAATTTGTCTTTTGAAGCCAGGTGTGTTTCTTGCAGACAGCAAATGGATGGCTTGTGTTTTTTAATCCAGTCAACCAATCTATGTCTCTTCAGTGGGGAATTCAAGCCATTAACATTTATGGAGATAATTGATAAGTGTGGTAGTATTCTATTCGTCTTATTTGGTGAGAGTCCATTGCTTAGTTTTATCTTTTGCATCAGTGTGGAGGTTTGGTTCTGTCCTTTAATTTCTGAGTTCTTACTTTGCTGCTGATCTATTGTGGTGGTCAGTGTGCAGAACAGGTTGAAGTATTTCCTGTAGAGCTGGTCTTGTTGTGGCGAATTTCCTCAATGTTTGTATATCCGTAAATGATTTGATTTCTCCATCAATTTTGAAGCTTAGCTTAGCAGGGTACAGAATTCTGGGCTGGAAATTGTTCTGTTTAAGTAGATTAAAGGTGGATGACCATTGTCTTCTTGCTTGGAAAGTTTCATTAGAGAAGTCTGCGGTCAATCTGATGGATTTGCTCCTGTAGGTCAACTGGCGCTTACTCCTGGCAGCTTGCAGAATCTTTTCTTTTGTCTTGACTTTGGACAGGTTCATCGCAATGTGTCTTGGAGAAGCTAGGTTAGAGTTTAGGTGACCTGGGGTCCGATAGCCCTCTGAAAGCAGTGTGTCAGAATCTTTGGTGATATTTGAGAAATTTTCTTTTATAATATTCTCTAGTATGGCTTCCATTCCTCTGGGGCATTCTTCTTCCCCTTCTGGAATTCCTATAACTCGTATGTTGGAACGCTTCATAAAGTCCCATAATTCTGACAGTGAATGTTCTGCTTTCTCTCTCTTCTTTTCTGCCTCTTTTACTGTCTGAGTTATCTCAAAAACTTTGTCTTCTACCTCTGAAATTCTTTCTTTTGCATGGTCTAACCTGTTGCTGATACTTTCCATTGCATCTTTAAGTTCCCTGATTGACTGTTTCAGTTCCTTCAGCTCTGCTATATCCTTTTTATATTCTTCATATCGTTCATCTCTGATTTGATTCTGTTTTTGGATTTCCTTTTGGTTATTTTCCACTTTATTAGCAGTTTCCTTCATTGTTTCCATCATTTCTTTCATTGTTTTCAACATGTGTATTCTAAATTCCCTTTCTGTCATTCCTAACATTTCTGTATAGGTGGAATCCTTTGCAGTAGCTACCTCATGGTCCCTTGGCGGGGTTGTTCTGGACTGGTTCTTCATGTTGCCTGGAGTTTTCTGCTGATTCTCCCTCATGGGTGATTTCTTTTATCTGTTTCCTTGCCCTAATTTTCCTTTCACTTCCTCTTGCTCTTTAAGTTCTCATGCCTGTGGAAGTTGCGGGCGGGTTTAGACGGATTGAACACACGCGACCACTTGCCGGTTTTCCACTGTTTTAGTCCTCCTCTTGGGGTCCAGAAGTCTCTCGCTGACTCCCTGTATCCTCTCAGGGGTGATGATAGGCAGATCCCACCAGCCAGAGATGCCTGGAGTCCTATATCCCCAGACTCACGGTGCCCAGATGCAAGGAAGCTGTTACTTGGCTGCCATCTTGCTCCGCCCCCCCATTACAACACTTCTGAATGATGTTTTCAATTTCAAGGCCAGTAATATATGACCAAAAATAAGATTTTCTTTTTACTTCCTGATACTCTTACTTTATTATGGCTTCTTATTTCCTAAATGCCAGTGGTCTTGAGGTCATTTATTATGAAAACTTATTTCTATCTATCTCTATCATAATCTTCTTTAAAATTTTGGATAACAAAGATCATTCATGTGTCAACCCTGAAATACAAAAACTACTCTGTTAACAGTTGTTGTATGAATGAATGAAGGAAATGTTTCCATTCGGCATATGTGGTTTTCTTTTCATACATAAAGTATTTAATGAAATAAGTATGGCACAGCATCACCAAATCCAGATGCATAATTCCAACATATTTGGGTGTTACTATTTCTTTAAGCATTAAATGCCGTTTTTTTTCCTCCAGTGTTTACAAAACAGTGACAGGGCTTTTATCTTGGAGGGATGTTGTCAAGCAATAAAAGACTGTGGATAATAAAAGGGGAGGCTTCTCCCCACCCCAGCGCTCCTCCATCCTCTGACACAAGAAGGGATTGGTGGTTTCCATCTGTGTGCAGCACAGTTGAAGGCCAATGGTTACTCGGGGTTCATTACGTGTGGTTGGAATAGCTCAGAATGGATATGTTCAAAGCAGTGATATCAATGTCTTAAAAGCCACTCATGGGATAACAACAGCTTCTTCTTTAAGCCACTTAATTTTTTGTCTGAAAATTAATATTTTATTATTCCTTGGAGTGCTTGACATGGTCTTTATGGTTTGAAGATGTTCAACAACTGATATACAAGCCAAACTAAGCTGTGTTTTCAAACCCCACAGAGAGAAGGTGTTGGAACTAAACGCTTTAGCACATGAGTGAAGTAATTAACTGGGGCAGAGAGACTTAATGCTATCTTGGTTTATTTTAACCATGGACAAAGGTAGGGAGGGGCAGGGCAGGAGAAAGAATGAATACAGTGGGAAAGTTAAAAATTAAATAAATAAATGCCAGTGTTGTCTATGACAGAAACCGGGCTCCCTGCTACTTTCTGAACTATCATGTTCAAAGCTGTTGATTTAAGCCCCTGCTGGTAAACATGCTTTTTTATAACCTCGACTCATCCGTATTTCACACCAGAGACTTCATAAAAGAGACAGATTTATAATTTTCTGTCACCGAATTCAAGATTACCAATTATTTCTTTATTGAAATTTTTGCATTTTTTACTAGAATAGGTATTCAGAGCTTTATAGACCTTTTCTTTTTTTCTTAGTCACTCAATTTAGATTTATGAAGCCTAAGCATTTCTCCTGCAGCAACTCACAAAAACACTCTGGTTCAGATACACAGAGCCTCAATCAATGTAATTATTTCCAGGAATAAGCCACACGTTTTAGAATTTATATGTTTTAATAATTCTATATTCTTAGATTGTGTAACGATTTTTGCATGAATGAAAAATAAGGATCCCAAGCATGGACGATAGGGGCATAGATCAAGATCCCTTTTTATATTAATTAGACGTTCATATTTAAAATTTTAACTTTTCTCTGGGTACAATTTAAGATGGACAACTTTCCAAACCATATCAATAGCCTATTTTCAGAACACTGGTTATGTTTTAAAGTATGGAGAAACAGCAGAGAATTTCAATCCAAGGGTTACACAGTGAGACTGCAGGGATGCTGACGGGGAATCCCTGAAATGTATGTGATCATCTGACCCTGGGAGCTTACGGGCGGCGACCACAAAAGGAAGAATAACATGTCACATCACCTTCTACAGGTGTTATCCTCCGTCATGTTTCGTCTTTGGAATTTGTTCTAATACAGTGGCATTTCTAAGAATGTTAGAAAAATATGATCAGAAAAATTTTCTGTATAAGAGTCTGCACAAAACCTGGTCCAGTGAATAGCTATCTAAAAAATGACTTGAAGAAGCTGGCATTTCCTAGAGGGCTAACAATGATCTTTGGCAGCCCAAGAGATGAGTGGGAACCCCAAAGAGAAACAGGGTGAGCCTCTGCTTTGGTGTTCAGAGACAAAAGTAGACATGGCCCGTCCCTCATCACAGCACGTGGTGGCGGGGCGGAGTGGAGGCTGGAGTTCTTCCCTCGGACACCAGGCACATACACGGTGCCCGTTCCCCTTGCGCAGTCTTACCTTGTAGGCTCCTGAATAGGTCTCAGGAAGCTGAAAAGCAAGGGCAGATAAAGAAAGGGAGACCCACATACCTCTTGTTTTTAGATACTCCACTCGTTACCATATATACACCTTGACCAGGAACTCATTATTCAGAATGGCACATTCCACAAAGGCCTGCTGAGTAAATGGACAAAACAGAAGTGTCTATAAAAGCCGAAGAGTTACAATTACTCTCTGTGAATGGCAGAATCCTGAGATCCAGCACGGCAGGTCTTGGTGTCTTGCTAGGTAGTGCTCGGACAAATCACAGGCGTGTTCATTCTGTGGGTGATGAGAGTACTTTGCAGTTTCACTTTCAGTGTTTTCATGTGGGTCCTCACTACAGTCCAATGAGAGAGACCAAGCCCAGTATTTTAGTCCTTATTTTAGAAAGTAAGGAACAGTAAGTAGTTCAGCGAGGTTAACTGGCTGGCCTCAGCATACACAGCTCTGTAGGGAAGTAGAAGTCACCTTCCGGGTGCAAAAGGAGACGATAAGGAGTATTTGGATTCACATGGGAGAAATGACATCTTTTGAGATGATTTTATGAAATGAAATATTTTGAGAAGATTTTTATGGAATGATGATTTTCAACTTCTGCTGAATATTGATGGATAGCAGAATCTATGGAAAATACAGAGTGGTTTTCCATAGCTGTACAAGTAGTAGGTTTTTTTCCCTCTAGTTTTCAAAAAGAGTATTTTTGTGTGAAAATCCTTAATAAAGATTAGAACGTTTATAAGTAATATTATGGAATCCTGTCTGGTCGTTCTCATGGATAGGGAAGAACTTGTTGAACACCTTTCCCAAGAACCAGATGTGGCTGTAACCTCTGTTACCCCATGGACCACCAGGGTTGACTGGGCTGCCCCGGCTGGCTAGGCAGATGTCCCTGTGTGCCCCCACTGCTCCACGCGTGTCCCTCTCGAACCCACACGCTCAATTGAAAAGAATAACCTTCCCAGATAGAGGAGACCCATTCTTTAGATTAGGTCCCGTGCTCCATGCTACAACTTCCAGACAGGCTCTCAAAACAGGCAAATTCAACAAAGGTCTCCCAGGTAAATGACTCTAGATTAAATCATTGATTTCTCTTAGCTTTGTCCAAAATTTTAAAAATTTTATGAAAATCCTGTTAGGTGGTCATTAGGGCTATGTATTTTATTCAGATATCATGAAATGTAAATATTAAAATATTTGAGGTTCTATTGGTAGTGCAAGAATAGTAAACATTCTGTCTTAGGAGTGACAGATGTGTACTATGTGTAATGTGAAACAAGTCACATTGCAGATGAGTTGAAATCGTGCAATTCAGAGTTTCTGTTTATCCTCAAAAGTATATTGTTTTATTACTTAAAAACATAAATACGACAAAGTGCAGTATCATAGGCCCTTTATAGTTGAATTTAATGATGTAAACTCTGAATTTCTATAATGTCAACAAAACAGAAATTCAAGGGGAAAAAAGGTGCATCTTATGTAAAATATTTTGGTTTGCAGTATCCTAAAGATGGCAAAATAAATACTAGACTGTAGCACTCATGTGTTAATCTTTATGAACATACAGCAAGATCTGGGGTTCACAAAGCTGGTCTCGTTCCATTATTTTTCACCGGTACTCCGGCTTCTAGCTGTTCTCTAAAACATTAAAAAGCGAAAACCTATAATCAGTAGAATTTTCAGTATTCATTTTGACAGAAACAAAATCAAGTAACTTTGCTTATAATTTCTAATCGGGAGGCCTACTATCTTGTATTCTAGGTTTCTAGATGCATTGATTTTTATCCCTTGTTAGTATGGAATCCTGTTTTAAAAAAATTTCTTTGCAGCTATTTTTAAAGCACAGAAATCTTACATCTCAATTTGCATCCATTTTTGTGGCTTAAGAATATGCAGCAATTTTTAAGCACCGTTGAAATGAAGCGCATAAGAATGTAAAATGAACAATGAAAGAAGAAATCTGGGAAGTGAGCGTTGAAATGTCAATCAATTAAGCCTCCCTGCTTTCGAATGCTACATTTTCAGATTTCCTTTTTGAGGAGAAATCTCCTCTTACTTTATTTCTTTCCTTTTTTTCATAAGATTTAAGAAATCCTCCCAAGATTTTGCAAGCTCCTTTTGGGGGCTTTCCATAATGACGACTGTAGGCTGTTACTTTAGGTGACTGTGAAATCTTCTTTATAGAAGTCAGCTGAAATTATGCTTGTAGTAATCATCCTGAATTTACCCTGAGAATAGATAAAGCCAATAAATATGTATAGGATCAATTTTTACATTCAATTAAATATTTGCATTTTATTCAAATAATCAACATGAGGATGAAAATTATCTTGTGAAGCACATTATACACGTTTATATAGCATGCATTACTATACCAGAGTTAAAATATTACCATTATGCCTAATAGGCACATGTGGAGGCAGATCTTAGGAATGAAACATTTATAGTAAACATCCATGTGTTTTAGTAAACACAATTGCAGGCTTTCCAGAGTAAGCAAATATGTGAATTCTTTAAATAATACTAAAGAATTAAATGAATCGCTTTTTGTATGTGTCAAAAATTTTAAAAATAACATTAAATAACCAAGAACAGTAACTCATGCCTGTAATCTCAGCAACTCCAGAGGCTGAGGTGGGAGGATTACATGAGGCCAGGAGTTCAAGACCAGCCTGGGCAACATAGTAAGATCATGTCTCTAAAAAAAAAAAAAAAATGTTAAAGGACACAACGACAGCAGGGATGTCACCTAACAAATGCAAACACTAACCTCGTCATTTGTATGCTCATCATAATATGAAATAAGGACAAAAATAAGTAAGCATTACAAGAAAAAAATATTCCAGCATTGGCCAGGCACGGTGGCATGTGCTTGCAGTGGTCCTATTTACTCAGGAGAACGAGGAGGAACGGGTTGAGCCCAGGAGTTCAAGATTACAGTAAACAGTGATTGTGCCACTGTCCTCCCACCTGGGAGACAGAGCAAGACCCTGTCTTTGTAAAAAACAAAACAAAAACCACGAGGTAGTATGCTTTGAGATTACAACAAAAGAAGAATGATGAAAGTGGTAACAAGCTCCTAGCTGGGGTTAATACCTATTTTACCTGCATAATATAAATATCATACTAAACCTACACCTGAGGCCCTATTATTCTCATATTTTATAGAAGGCCAACCTTAGATAGGGAAGTAGTTTAGTAATTTTCAGGTGATAACTGACCTAATAAAACCTAAGACCTAGTCTCAATAAACTAGTCCAATGTGGTAACAGCTAACATTCATATAGAAACTACCACGTTGAGGGCCTGGGTACTTTTCTATGAACTTTATGTTCATTCTTAAAGTCTGTCTCATTTGGTTCATTCCATTACGGGGTCTTCACTTTACTCACAGAGAGACTGAGGCACAGACTAACTAAACAATTTGCTGAACGTCACACCACTAGTGGTTGGCAGCAGAGATTCAAATACAGACCTTCCAGCTCTGAGGTCTTGTCTTAACCAGGCTTTGGCCTCGATGCAAATTTTGGTACAAAACTGATCTGATCCTGATAATTCTCAAAGTTTTAATTTAAAAATATTTGAACAAACCGGATGTCACAGGCTTTGTTGTTGGCTGCTTCTCTCTCTGGAGCCCCTATCGGAAGGGGCACCAGGCATGGTGGCATTTCACCCTTTCTCCATTATGGACTTAATTATCATGAGACCCTTCACGTTATCAGGACTTCATGAACTCATGACTTCATAAAAAAAATTGGCTCCTTGTAAAAAGTTGACATTGGGAGTAGCTGCCCTTGGATGAGTAAGCTAAGTACTTTTAAGCTGTCTGTTAGGTTGTCTTTTAAGGGCCCCATAATGGGAAAAAAGCAGTATATAAAAACGTTACTATGAAGAATGACAGAAGCACTTTCCATGAAAAAGTCATAGGAAATGAACTGTACTTAAAGCAAGAAAAAGGAAACCTACAGAATCAACTACTTCATCTGTCTCCTCCGAGCATCCTTCTAGACTGTTCCATTCCTAGGCTGTAAATTCAGTTGCTCCAGAATTAGGCATCAGGTCAGGAACATACTGCCAGGGCCCTGCCAAGCTTTTTCCACCACATATGACCAACAGGGGTGGGATCCAGGCCATTCGTGACCTTCAACCTGATGAGACTTGGGCTCAGGAAGCATCATGGAACCAACCAATTTGGGTATTACTGAGCTTCATTTTGTATAAGTGTGGGGACATTTATCACAGCGGTAGAAGGAGAATTCCTAAGTCTCTTGCGCATCTTATCTGAAGCAAATGGCTGAAAAGAAAGAGAACAGCTTTTTTTGACATGGGTAGCTTATCTTATAACTTATCATCAGAGCCTAATCTTTTTGTCCCTGGGCTGGGATTCATCTATATAACTTCCTAAAACAGCTTATGATTTTAGAAATACATTTTACAACTAACCTCATATCTCTTAGCCTTAGTTCCTGATATAATCACTTGTCAAAACCTCACAATTTCTTTCTCTCATTGCAATTCCATAAAACCTTGAGCACCACTTATTAAGGGACTTTCCAAAACATCTGCTCCATTTCACCATTGAGGAGCAGTATTTCATTGAGCTCCAACGTAAGGACAACACCAAGCATGATTATAACTACTGACAAAGACTCATTTACTCATGCACAAAGTTGAGTGAATATTGTATGTCCTATTTAAAACCTTGCCCACATTTTGGGGGGTTTTCAAGTTAGTGAACCACTGCTTAGATATAAGCATTAAAATTTCTTTTCACCATCCATGTACTGACCTTGGCAAACAAGCCAGTGGGAGTGGAGAGAAAAGGAGGGCAGTGTGTGTTTGACAGTCTAGGGGGGCAAAGAACAAGGAGAAATAATGTTGGGGGAAAGACATGGTCCAATTTCCTTTCCAAGGGGATTTAGCAGAGCTGTGGGAGTTAGAGAGAAACTGGACTTGGCAAAAACATGAGTCAAGGCAATCTGGAACGCTCTTTGCCGACTTGGAACTCTTCCCTCACCTCTTTCCTCCTGGCCCCACGTTGAAATGCATTGTTATGTTGTAAGTGCCTAATAAAATGTGAAAGTATAAATGTTAATAATAATGTCTTTATACACTACGACGTAGGTGAGGCCATTTCTGTTCCCATTTCTTTGTTTTCTTTCCCAGCTATGTGTGTTCCTGGACCACCCCATCTTGCCTGGGAGTTTTCTGCCGTGGCCTTCACTGACAATTCTTCATTGCCTTTCTATTCTTGGGGAAAAATTGGTTCCCAGATTCTTGTCACAGTCACCTTAGCACTTGGTGTACGGGTTTTTTCAGATAAAATTTCTGATAGTCAGAAATAATCTCGCTACTGGGTAGCTTTTAATAAAATAAGCTGGCAGGTAACCGATACTTGCCACATCTGTCAAAACTAATTTTAGTCTCTCTTGCTTAAATAGGGACAGAACCATTTGAGTCAGTGTCTGACTAGGCTAAGCTAACAGATTTCTTTAACTTTCACCAGTTATCTCTGTAGAAGTAAACGGCTTTTGCTCCACTTAAAAAAGGTATGTTCTTGATGCCAAATTTCATCTTTGACCATTAACACATTCTCTCCTATGAATGGAGTCTCCATAATTAATCTTCTCCCACAAAATGGAAAGATACCCTACAATATATTTTTCTACACCAGATCAAGTTATCACTTATTCTTCACATCCAAAAGTCATGCTTTTGATAAAAAGGTTAAATCCGTCAGTCTCACTAAAATTATTCTATGAGCATTGACCAGAATGATTTTTAAAATCATTATTATTCCAGCAATTGTGTCTGTTATATTGGCTAAATATTGTTAGTATGATCATCTTCGCACTGATGTGTTTCCAAAGCACTTTACCTAGCAGTGCTTGTCCTGTTGCAAAGTTTGCGTATTTTGTCATTATTAATATTAGCATCTCATTGAGTTCTCACCGTAGACTTAAAGGTAGAAAATATTGTTAGCCCAGTTTACATATGAAAAAATTGAGGCTATGAAGTCAGGTAACTCGTCAGTGATTAAATAGCAATTCATTAGTGACAGTCAAAACTTAATTGCAAACCTAGCAGACTCTAAATGAATCATATGGAAGATTCCCTAAATTTTGAAGGTCTTTATATTCACCTTTCTTTGTTTATCTAGTTAGTTGCAGAAAAAAAAGACACAGTATGAAACTTATCACCCTTATGCCTCCTGACAGGAGGAAACATGGGAGAAATGAAGATTTCAGTGTTTACCAACAGTTTTCAACTAAAACTATTTGATCATAGCAGAGACTCCATACTCTCCCTCCCCTACCTGACCACTTCTTCCAGTGGAAAACGAATTCAGTGAGAACAATGAAGGGGCATTGCTTCAATACGTTGAGGGATGTGGGAAGGAAATTATGTAGACATCTGTTTTAGCAATATGGGGGGATGGATAATTCATATTCAAATTACAAGACGTTGGGATTCAATGCTTTGGGGATATTACAATCTAGAAATGCTATCGGATAAATTATCCATGTCTATACAGTGCAAGCTTACTGGGACATCCCATAAGAAAATAAAATGATAAGGATTAAGCTAAACTAAAAATTAACTTATAACTAAAAAGCAAGGATAACAGCAACGAAAATCCCTGCCCCACTCAGGATGACATTTCTGGTTCACTGGTAATAAATTGTCCTCCCCTAAAACTGAGGGGAACGTTGTCAAGAATTGTCAACACGGCTAAGCACAAAACTGAATGACTCTTCTGTAACCTCTAGCAATTTGTTATTTTTGGTATATAAATAAGAAACATTAATATCCTAGGTTACTAGAAAAACAAAGCAAAGCAAAATCCTCTTGGTAGTTGGGTGTGGGGGGTATGCACCTGTACCTCCAGCTACTCAGAAGGCCTAGGCAAGATGATAGCTTGAGCCTAGGAGTTTGAAGCTGCAGTGTGCTATGAGCGTGCCTGTGAATAGCCACTGTACTCCAGCCTGGGCAGCATTTAAAAAAATGAACAAACAAAACTATTTCTAAAAAGAAAAAGAAAAAAATAAAATTAAAAATCTTTTAAACCCTCTTAGTTATAAAGACAAGAACCCTGACTTTTCCTTAATTAAGGAATAAAGGAAACCCCTGTATATATCAATAAATTTGAGACTCTTCAGGAGGTGGCTTAAAGCACATCAGCGGGGCACAGAACATTCTTTGGGAACCACTGCTATAGAAAATAATGTGTTCCTATCAAAGAGAGTAAAGTTTAATGGCCCACCTCCATTTTATTTCAAGTTATACTCTTTTTTTATTACAATAGTAATTGTTTTTTAATGTCTCAGAGCTGATGTGAGCTTTACGGTGAATACAAAATAATAACCTATCTTCCTAAATCTGAAAAGAAGTTCCCTGTACCCCAACTTCTCTCTCCCAACTTTGCATTCCTCATCTGATCAAATGTCATTCCCCATTCACACAGCTATTCATAAACCAATCATCTCTTCCTTCCTTTAATCCCACATCCAGTCCAGGAGCAAACTTGTCACCTCTACTTCCAAATTATATCTCAAAACTGGTCACTACCATGTTAGTCTAAGTCTTGATTGATCATGGGTCTTCTTCAATAGTTGCCTGATAGGACCCTCTATAACTTTTTGTGCTCCCCTCCTCTCCCTGTGCAGTGATGTGATCTCCCCAAAATGAAAATCAGATCATGACACTTGGATGGTCTCAACTATCCATGGCTTCCCATGACAAGGAAACAGCATCCTTCCCAGTCTGTCCACTCACTGCCTCCCAGCGTCCTCTCTGCCACTCCTCACTCCCTCAGGGTGGTCAGTCACAAACCTTCTTGCTGTTTCTAGAATAAACCAGAAAGCTTCCCACTTCAAGACCTTTACCCCTAGAATTTCTTCTCTCCAGTTTGCTTTCCCAGGAATACCTATGGGGCTTGCATCTTTGCTGTATCTGTATCTTGGATTTGTGTCAATTCCTTGGAGATCTTTTCCCTAAATGCACATTCTGTCATCCCTTTCCCTGCCCAGCCCTTCTCACCAGGTAACATCATATTATATATATTCAGTTGTTTAAATGTTCATTGCCTGTCTTCACCACTGTAAGTTCTTTGAGGCAGGGAATTAATTTATCTCTGTAGCACCACCTCCTGTAAGATTCCTATACACAACAGAGCAGGTTCAGTAAATCCTTCTTAAGTGAAGAAATGCCCATACTTGCAACTACACATTGGTCATCACCGAGAACAGTTTAGACAACTGCCTGATCATGCCACAATCAGGTGGCCCATTCCTGGAGAGCTTCTCTGGGGTTCTTCCTACTCATTCATACTACACCTGGTGCTCTGGCTCCCTCCCTGGGACCCTGTAACAGTATTCCTCTGCAGACAAGAGCAGAAGAATGACAGAGTTGATTTCAGTTTCTTCCACTCACAGCTGGCTAAACATTTAACATTCCATATTTAATATTTCATTTAAAAAAAAGAGAGAGAGCTATATCCTCTCACAATCTTCCCACCTCGGTCCTACTTTCAGAGATCTGAACCTCTTACCAAAGTGCCCCCATTCATAATTTTGAATGACAACTATTGTAACCACACTCCTCCCCCTAATTTTGTACTCCCAGGGGAGAAAAAAATGTTTTAGAGCCCAAAACTTTAACAAGCTTCTCCCTTTATTTCACATGACACTTCGACTTGCTAGCTTGAAGGATTGCAAATTGGAACTGAATTATATTTTAAATGAGCTAAATATATTCCAATAGGGGAAAAATATTTAAAAGATATATCCTGGCAACATCACACAAATCTAATCATAATAGGAACTTTTTCAACTTTTTAAACCCAAAGAGGTTGATATTTTTAAGAGCCATAACCAGAGCCATAATAATTTTGCTGAAAATAGTCAAATAATTAACATCAGAATATGATGTCAGAATTTTTTTAAATACAGAGTAGGGAATATGGATATTTTATATGTGATATCAGTCATGTAAATAATAAATAAAATAATAATTACAGTAGTTCTGTACAACAAGCAATGTTACAGGCACTTTGTATCCAGTAATCACTGCCCGGCAACCCCAGGCTGAGCAACTCTGTCGCACACCTGGATTATTGCAATAACTTCCCACCTGGTCTATCTGCTCCTACCACCTATTTTCAGTATAGTCACTCAATGATGCTTAAAAGAATAAAAATTATATTTTATCAGTTACCTAATCAAAACCTGTCGGTAGCTTTCCATCTGTCTTAGAGTCAAATGCAAACATCTATGTCCTACCAGCTCCTACGTAGAGCGACCCCCATAATCTCTCTCATAACATCTACTTTCTCACACTGGTATCCCTGCTGTTCTTTAAACTTCCCAGGCTCGCTTTTCTCCCTGGGTCTTTGCAACACCTCCTTCAGATGTTTGTTTGGTTTCTTTCTTCCCTCCTTCAGTTTTTGCTCAAAGGTTGCCTTCTCAATAACTTCTCTGACCACACAATTTAACATGGTAGCCCTCACACCAGCAGTCTTCTGTCTTCTGTTCTATTCCCTAATCATACTTACCACCATCACACAGCAAACACATTTACCCACTACTTTGCTCCTTCCCAGCCTCCACCCTATTGGAACACAAGCTTCACAGAAGGCATTTTTGACCATGTTATTCCAGACAGTACTGCCTGGTCCATAAAAGCTAATAAATATGTGTTCATCAAACAAACTGAGATGCCAATCAAGGAGATAACATTACACATCTATTAGAATGGCCAAAATTGAAAACACTAACAACACCCAATACTGGTGAGACTGTGGAGCAACAGGAACTCTCCTTCATGGCTTATGGGAATGCAAAACAGTACAGCACTTTGGAAGACACTTTGGCACTTTCTTACAAAGCTAAACATAATCCCGCCATATGGTCCAGCAATTGCACTCCTAGAAATTTGCTCAAATGAGTTGAAAACTTATATCCACACAAAACCCTGCACATGAATGTTTATAGCAGCTTTACTCATAATTGCTAAAAACCGGATGGAACCAAGATGTCCTTCAATAGGTGAGCGGCTAAACAAACTGTAGTACATTCCTGCAAGGGAACATTATTCAGTGATAAAAAGAAATGAGCTAACAAGCCATGAAAAGACATGGAGGAACCTTAAATATATGTTGCTAAGAGAAAGAAGCCAGTCTGGAAAGACTGTGTACCCTATATTTCCAACTAAATCACATTCTGGAAAAGATAAAATTATGGAGATAGGAAAAAGATCAGTGGTTGCCAGGAGTTTGCAGAGAGGAAGCAAGGGATGAATCAATGGAGAACAGATTATTTTTTAGGGCTGTGAAACTATTTCATTGTCCTGGTGAGTACATGACATGTTGCATTAGTCAAAACTCATGGAACGCATAACACAAAGGATGAAACTTAATGTAAAATATAGACTTTTAAACATTTCAAAATTGGTTGGGGGTGCAAATGTTTTTGGCTACATTAGTCACTTTTGTAATGCTTGAGTAAGGGCTTGGGTGTGCCCTCCACTTAGTACATATGAAAAAATGCTCAATATCACCAATCATCAGGGAAATGCAAATCAAAACCACAATGAGATTATCATGTTACCATAGTTAAAATGTCTTGTATTAACAATTAAATAATAGATGCTGACATGGATGCAGAGAGAAAGGGACATTTATACAATGTTGGTGGGACTAAAAATTACTACAGCCTCTATGGAAAACAGTATGGAGATTCCTCACAAAAACTGAAAGTAGACCTACCATTCAATACAGCAATCCCCCTACTGGGTATCTATCTAAAGGAAAGGAAGACACTTTATTAAAAAGTCACCTGCACTCAAATGTTTACTGCAGCACAATTCACAATTGCAAAGATGTGGAATCCAGCCAAGTGCCCATCAATTCATGAGTGGATGAACAAAATATGGTGTATGTATACCATGGAATACTTCTAAGCTGAAAGGATAAATTAATGCCTTTTGCAACAATTTAAATGGAATTGGAGACCCTTGGCCTAAAGGAAGTAACTAAAGAATGGAAAAACAAACACCACATGTCTGCACTGTTAAATCAGAACTAACTGATAGGCACACATGCACAGAGGGAAGGAAAACTCAGTGAAAATCAAGTGGGGAGCAGGGAGGAGGAAGAATTAGGAGAAATCCTACCTAACAGGTACAATGAACACTATCTGGGTGGGCTATAGACTTTAGTTAATAATAATGTATCGATACTGAGTTATCAATTTTAACAAATGTACCACACTGATAATAGGGCAAGTGACATGTGTTTGGGGAGGGTAATACAGGGACTGTATACTTTCTAAGCAAAAATTTCTGTAAACTTAAAACTGCTCAAAAAACGGAGTCTGATTTAAATAAACAAACACATTTAACTACCAATTTGGTACTAGATAAATACGTTAACTTTCTTAATTCTCACAAAAGCACTTTGATGTAGTTTCCATCATTATCTCCATTTTGAAGATGAGGAAACTGACTCGCCCAAGTTCTATGATGATCCCAAACTCCTGCAGCTACTACTCGGGAGCTACAGGTGTGGAACCCACAAAAGAACATCACCAGAATCAACATTCCCCATCACTACACCATGTTGCGCTGTTTAAAGGCATTAAATATACAGGGGAGATAAGATGATAATAGAAGAGTTATAATGAGACATATGGGCTTGAGAATGTTTCCTCTCACATGCCCAGAGCTGGCCTGTGGCTGGAGTGGTCAAAGATCGAACCATCCGTACCTACTGATCATGATCGCGCTAAAAAGAAAATTGCTAGTCAGGAAGGAAGCCTGACAACCCCAGGTTATTGTTTGTTATATTGTTTATTATTTTTTGTTGTTGCCTTTGAGAACAACATAATCACTGTTGACATATAGTCTTTTGGTGACTAAACATGAACATTTTCAACATTGTTTTGTAAAAATTTCAATATGGAACATTCAAAAGCATAGCTCTTCTATTTTAGTTCTTAGTCCATTCATGAGGCTCATAAATGTATGCTATAGAGGAAAAGATTAGCTGTCTAATTTTTATAAAGGATTTTAAAATATATGAGGCAGCAATGAAGTAAAATTAGAGACATTGGCAGGACAAGTCATTGAGTGTGAAACAGAAAATTTCAGCTGATGAGCCCCCCAGGCACCTCACAGCGGACTTTATGATTTTCTTCTTTAAAGAATTTTCTAGATATTCTGTTATCATGACAATCTTTCTCAAAGTCTAGATCTTCAAAGTGACCTTTTCCTTGAACTGCCCAAAATAGATATTTCACTGCATCTCTGCCTGTGGCAGAAATAAAACAATCCCAATATTCAGCTTCTTTGCAATATTCAGCCCATAATAGAATATCATCATAACTTCTTTCTACAGCAGAATATCCATCCAATTAAACTTGAATATTTTTTTAGGAATGCTTATAATAGAAAAGATAATTGCATGGCAGTTGAAAATTATGACTAACCAGGTACAGGAGAGCCCCATAAAATAATTCCTCCCAAAAGATTAACATTTACCATGTAGCAGTAATGAAACATAATTATAAGGGATTTAAAAAACAAATAAATGGAAAAATAATAAACATATTACACATGCAAAATATACAGCAAAAAGGAATGTTAAAGGGTAGAAAAGTACATTGAACACAATAAATGAATGTTCTATATATAACACAGGGATATATAAAACAATGTAGAAATATTTCCCCCAAATACTTATTATTTTGTTTCTTTTCTTTTTTTTTTTTTATTGTTGGGGATTAATTGAGGGTATAAGAAACCAGGCCCCACCCCCTTCTTCCTTCCCTCTCTCTGCTCGTCCTTTCCCCACCCCTCCCTCCTTCTTTCTCTCTCTGGTCTCCCCTTTCCCTGCCCCCCACCAGGTCCTTAATTGTCATTGATTGTCCTCATATCAAAATTGAGTACATAGGATTCATGCTTCTCCATTCTTGTGATGCTTTACTAAGAATAATGTCTTCCACTTCCATCCAGGTTAATACGAAGGATATAAAGTCTCCATTTTTTTTAATGGCTGAATAGTATTCCATGGTGTACATATACCCCAGCTTGTTAATCCATTCCTGGGTTGGTGGGCATTTAGTCTGTTTCCACATTTTGGTGATTGTAAATTGATCTGCAAAAAACAGTCTAGTGCAAGTGTCCTTATGATAAAAGGATTTTTTTCCTTCTGGGTAGATGCCCAGTAATGGGATTGCAGGATCAAATGGGAGGTCTAGCTTGAGTGCTTTGAGGTTTCTCCATACTTCCTTCCAAAAAGGTTGTACTAGTTTGCAGTCCCACCAGCAGTGTAAAAGTGTTCCCATCTCTCCACATCCACGCCAGCATCTGCAGTTTTGAGATTTTGTGATGTGGGCCATTCTTGCTGGGGTTAGATGGTATCTCAGGGTGGTTTTGATTTGGATTTCTCTGAAAGATAGGGATGATGAACATTTTTTAAAATGTTTGTTAGCTATTCGTCTGTCTTCTTTATAGAAAGTTCTATTCATGTCTCTTGCCCATTGATATATGGGATTGTTGGCTTTTTTCATGTGGATTAATTTGAGTTCTCTATAGATCCTAGTTATCAAGCTTTTGTCTGATTGAAAATATGCAAATATCCTTTCCCATTGTGTAGGTTGTCTCTTTGCTTTGGTTATTGTCTCCTTAGCTGTACAGAAGCTTTTCAGTTTAATGAAGTCCCATTTGTTTATTTTTGTTGTCGGTGCAATTTCCATGGCAGTCTTCTTCATGAAGTCTTTCCCCAGGCCAATATCTTCCAGTATTTTTCCTATCATACTTGTTATTTTTAAAAAAGGACACATGAAATAAAATGCTTTACTTGCCCCTTTGTTGTGCCTCAAGGTTATTGTATGAGCAGGTTTCTATTCCATCCCCTCACAAAAACATCAGAGCCTTTAAGGTATAGAACTTGGTTTAAAAAATAAATAAATAAATAAATAAATAAGCAAGGAAAACCTTTCACACCTACAGACATGGGGAAAATTGCTAAAGAAAGAGAAAAAAAGCCCCCTTGACAGATCAGCAACAGCTTTGCTTACACAGTAATTTATGGTACTATCAGAGAGCTTTTGATAAAATTTCACACATATTGCAGGGTTGGACACAGGAGAAGATAAAGGACTCAAACAGATAGGGGGAAATTAAACCATGTATAAGAGGGGGAAGTATTTTGTGAAAAATAAAAAGTGGCAATTGTTAGATAATCATAACAATTTATGTAATTTCTATGTGCTTTGGAGCCTTGCTGTCTGAAAAAGTGGCAGCCTAACATATCTCCTGTTGCTACAAAAAGTCATTTTGGGGAACGATAGATATGGGAAGATTTAAAAAATATATTCGTGTATACATATGTATCAGTTCATAAAAATATTTACAGCAGACTGTATAGTAGGTAGCAACACATCTGGTGATGTTTGTACGCTAAATACCTATCCTTTGATTCGTTTAGATCTTCTAAACTCTAATTTTTATTTTGTTTGATGGCAGATCAATTTCCCAATAAAATAATGTCACCTTTGGGATAGTATAATGAAAAAGCAATTTAAGATCTATTTCTATAAATACTGAAAAGTACTTTCACACTAGATACGCAGTAAATATATGAAGAAATATTCACACAAGTTGCTTCTTCTTTCCTTGTTATCTGAAAAATAATGAGCTTTAATTTACATATTTCTCCATCAACCCCTGAAGCCCTTATCAAGGTCAAAGCTGGAATATGATATATTTGTTATTCTATAGAATTTACTATTTCAATTTGAAAGGTCTATTTAATGCTATGATTTTACTTTCTATATTAAAAAAATATAAATGGCATCCATGAAGAATTTTAAAATGAGTTTTTTAAATATTTTCCAAAAACCATTTTCAATAAAGCAGCCATGCTTTCCTCTGAACTTCAGGGTATCTTTGGCCTGTCACTCTCATTCTTAATCATAAATGTCTCAGTTTCTGACATCAAGCACTATGGAGCTCTTCTGGAAACAGAAAAAATTTTGTCAGTGAAAAAGAGCATATTATGAGAACTCTGTTACTTGTTTTTAAAGGGTACTGACAGGAAAACTTGGATAAGGAAATGCGAGTCTGTCTCTGTTCCCCCTAATAAATCTCTCCCGAGGCAGAGCTTTAATGAGTAGTTCTGGAAACTTCTTAAGCAATATGCATTGCTGACCAGGAGGGCTGCCTCTTTCAAGCTGACCGATGCTATTCAATAAAGGTACTATCGGAATCTGAAGGAACTGCTTTGAGTTTCTAAAGTATTTTGAGGAAATACTTTGTGAGAATGGCAAGCATATTTTAATGCCATTCACATGTTTTCCTGAGAATGAAAGTTGATCTGCACAGGCGTTGAAAGCATTACAGGCTAATTTCATTGCAATTTCAGGGGTTGGGAGGAAGGTGGGGAGAACCAGGAGTTGAGAAAGGGTTCAAGAGCGCCAACGTGAACACCGTTGACCCGTTGGGAATTCACTCCACACTGGAACCCGCTCTAGACTGTTGCCGCTTTCAGCCTTTTCAGCAATCATGCAGCTCTCTTGAAAATTTACACTGTCATTTTATTTATAGCAGATGTCTCTTAAGGCAAACATTTTTACTTTATACTACACAAATCTTATGGAAAATTGCAAACATAATGTGGAGCTTTGGTCATGCTATAGAAATCTGCAGTTTTTTTCTCTAATGGATTATGAGTGAGGGGGAAAAAACTGATACTGATCTGAGGCTGTAGGATAAAGGGTAATCAAAACAAGGCTTCTGCAGATGCTTTTATGAAACTTGTTTTAAAGACAAGGCAAAAAGTTGAAACTGTGGATTAAACCAACTAAATTAAATCATCTTGTATTCCAAATACATTCTGCAGTTCAGATAAAATGACCAGAAGCCAGCATGAGCCAGTTCCACTACCTGGGCTATTTTAAAACAAAGTTTCATCTGGTTTTTCCTAAGCAAAACTTGTATTTATTTCTTGTGTACACCCAGTAGAAAAAAAAATGTGTAAATATGCCTTTCATCTTTCTACTAGTTCTGAATTATAGCTTTCTTGTAACTCAATACTGAGTATAGCGACTTCAATATATGCCCTAAGGCTGCTTTGCTATTGCCAAACTGCCTGATGGAAAAGTTTTGGCATCTGAAATACAGCTGTTAAGCTGAAAATATAATGTGCAATTGAAAGGGAAAGAGAATTCTGTCTGGAAACAGAATTAAAAATTAGAGAATTATATAAATTTTGGAAATTGGAATCCAGAGAAGTCAACGAGAATGAACATTTCCGAGAATGTGTGTGAATACACATTTCAGATAGGAGGTCATTAGAGTGATGTGGCTGTTATGTTTTCACAGGCCTTTGTGGGAGTTTAACCCAACGGCATAATCTCTCTGGACTCTAAAAACACAAATCCATGACAAGGACATAAGATTGATGGAATTTGTAATCATATATTTTTACTTATGTCATAAATGTGTAATTTCAAGGACATTATTCAAAACGACCGAACTACATTACAATGCGTGGATTCCTATGCTGTTTTGCATTAATGTTTACAGAAAATTGTTACACTCTTAACAATCTGCCCTTGGTGCTTCAGTGGGTGGCTTACCATTATAATTCTGGTCACAGATGAGGGTTAAAGTATCTCTAACCTTTACAAATGTATTATGTGGCACCACTGACATAGCTTTTATTGCAGAGAAAATCTATGACAAATTTTCCGTATGACAAAAGCAGAACGTGGTTTCATATTAAATGCTGATGATAGAGACGTGTTTCTCTGCTTGTACTTCTGAAATGTTTTGGATATAGTAACAACGGGCAACACAAATCTCAAAATCCACTTCATTTTTATGGGTCCAGAGCTTCAGTAAATATTTCTTAAGCAGAACTGAAAAACAGAAAAACACTCAGAATTCAGCTCACTTCTAACCTTGCTGATCAAAACAGACAAAACATTCAGCCGGGAAGACGTAATGGGAAGCAGAAAGAGGAAGAGACAGAAGAGCCTGGAAATTGAGTGTTGCCATGAAGGGGTCTGAAAGCTCGAGCAAAAGTTTTTCAAATATAAGCATCAAGATAATGGTAGGTCCCTCTGACAGTCATTTAAAAGGAAGAATAAAGCCTATTATAGTAACTTTATGGAGTTATGAAAGCACTCGAGTTTTCAGGGAGCCACATGTTTTTGACATCCCATCAAAAAATTGGTGTTATGCCATTGTCATAATACATAATCATATAGTCAAGGAATGATTACTTTTTAAAAATAAATTTCACATTGCCTTCCAGACTTCTTTTTTTCTTCTTTCTTTAGACTAAATGATCAAGAGGAAGGTAGATAAAGCAGCGTATTATTTCTCTTGCTCCCTTTCCTGACAATTTCTTTGAATAAAGGAGAATTTTGGTTAGTTCATGTTTTTCTTTTTTTTCAGTTTTTGTAACTATAAAGAACTTCTAATAAATCCACACCCCATTGTCTAAATTGTGTAATTATGCAACATTCAAAGTGATCTCTTCAGGAGAAAGTCTCCCTTTAAATTGCCAGGAGGCCTCCCTGCTATATTAAGGGTTGCATGGATTGTATTTAAGATTTTGGGGCGGTGGGGACCTGCTGAACTTGAGTCTTCATTTATTGTTTTCCATGCATGTCACTAGAGAATTCCTTACACTATTTTAGGAACAGGCCTCTAGTTGTAAGATTACCTGAGACCAAACCCAAGTTTTGAATAGCCGATAGTCAAAATGCACCCCTTCCCCCTCAAAAAGCAACATGTGGCTTTCATTGTATTTAATGTATTTATTCTTTCAATTTATTTTTAAAAATCCTTGCCCATTGCCTAAGCCTGTGGGCACATGTGCATAATAAAAAACACTGCTGGGTATAAATAATGCATATTAACTGAGTCTATTAGGATACTCAAAAAGAGTCCATCAGAATGACTTATTTTAGGAGTCTCAATTGAAAAATCTATTAGCAAAATAATTCTATTAAATGGTATGATATTTCTAACATCAAGTCATTACATTCATATCCAGCTCTATAGTGTAAAGGCTTTATGATATTAATTGTGATTTTAATTTATGAAGAAAGCTTGTAATGTTTGCCTCAAGTTTCAGTGTTTAATGGGTTTTCCACATTTATACTGTCTACAAATTGAGACTTTTTCATTTTTCTAGTCAACTGGTCATTTCAAACCTTATTTTTTATGATTTTTTTTTCAATGAATTGACCAATTTAATTTACTTCAGGAGAGTAAAGGAGCCCACTATAATAGGCGAAGTAAAAATAACTACAGAATAATGTTTCACTGTGGCTATGTACTGTTCTCATTCAGGCATCTGAGGAGAATTTTATTTTCACAAATATTGGAACTTAGGGTTTCCTAGGGTTGAAGCCAGAGAAATCCAATAATCTGATTTGAAAATAGAGAATTGTGGTCGCTGCTATTAGTTAATAAAACCAACTCAGAGGTCCATACTAGGTCAGCACCAAGTTGAATCTTTCCCAGAAAGAAGTATTACGTTTCGTCATTCCACCCAAGAAAGTAAACTAGCTCCAAGATTACCCAGGCCGGTATCTCGGTGCCTCCACATATGTCCTCGTGAATGACTCTTCCCTCGTTCGTAAAACAAAGATGGGTGATGAAACAAGATAGTAGACATAAAGTGCTTAGAGCAGAATCTCCCCCAGTCATCAGTACATGTTCACCATTCTTATTATTTTCATTCAATCTAATGTTGTTATTCAAGCTTTTCACTTTTAATATGTCATACCACTTTCCCGAAATACCCTCCTCTTTCTGTCTTGTCTTCGTAAAGTCTGTCCCCTGTCGTGGCTCCGGTGAGCACCAGCACAAGATACTGTCTCTTTTGTACCAACTCAAAGGTCAGCTCATGACCTTTTAATCCAAATCACACTTTAAGATGTGTTATTTGCTAAACATTTCTCACTTCTACAAATACACACAAAAAGCAAGATACAAGTTTCTTCAAGAAGGGGGGCGTGTGTGCTATGTTTCTTGTGCCTAGGTTCGGCATGTAATGTGTGCTATATTATCTTGTCACAATTAATGCTGCACAGAATCCTCGCTACAGGGTACGACATCTTTTGTTTCTTCTGGTTAAGTTAGAGAATGAAATTATTTCAACAGAGGTCTAATTTGTTTTTTGCATTTTTTGTTATTGTTGTTTATGTGTTGTTTTTGTTTCAAAGCAATAATTTATGTTTCTCTAATGATGACTCCACATAACTTAGCCTTTGGACTGCAAAACACATTCTTACACACTAAAATTCTCTGCGTTGAGTTCAACAGAGTCCAGGATTACCTTGTGTTTTCTTCTACACATCTATAATGCAGTGTTTCCAACGGTGGTTTTATATCGGTGTTGCATTACAGAATATAAATTCAGATTCCCGAATAGGTCCGTCAAGCTTCAATTCCCTGAAGACAATATGGATATGACTACTATTAATGACACAATTAAGGCTTATTGTTAGGCATGGTGCTTATATATATGCAATTCTCATCGTTAACAATGGGAATTTCAAGCATTTAATATTTATGTATAGATGTCATTTGAGCCCGTTAAGTAAGTGGTTTGAAAAAAAGGAAGTTGTTGTCTGAATGATTAGATGCCTCATCTCAGTAAAAAAAAAAAAAAAATTCAACTTGCATATTAAAATGAAGCCCTAAAGAATCTGATTTTACTTATTTTGTTACTGGGCTAAAAACAGAGCTCTTATCTAGTTATCATTCTTTTCTTCACATCATAAACTAGAGTCTTTTAATTCTTTCACTGTGTCATAAAAAATTCAATAAATTCTGATTTGCATTTCAAATTCAGCTCTTTTTCAGAAGGACATCAGATTCAATGACAATTACATCACTAATCTCTTTAGTACTGACAGTGGGAAGCCAAGCTCAAGCTCCTTTTGACTGAAGTCCTAAAGAGAGAAGGTCATGGTGTGTTCCTTTTTCTCAGTAACAGTGAATTTTCATTTTGCTAAACTTTCATTTTATTTTTATTACTCAGTAAGTGTTCATTCAAGCCATTTGCTTTGGTTAGGTGTTTCCTACCATTTGTCTCCTTCTCCTTAAATTAAGACATGAACACCTTTGTTATTTTGCTATAGAAAGAAGAAACTTTTCAGTGTTGATTGGCCATGGTGATTTTTATTATCATTATTATTTTGTTATTGATGACATTATTGTAGAAATATTAATTGAGGAAATTATTTTCACATCGTTTGGAGGATGGACTTTTTATTTTCCTGTTGTTTAGCCAATTGAAATAATCCAAAATGTTAAGTTCTCACGTATGTAACTCGCATGGCTGTGTGTGCATGTACATGTGTATATAAATAGCACATATAAATCATTTGACCACTAGCCTGAAAGGAAAGATAAGTCTAGCTCAGACAAATGTCCTGTGCATTAATTATTAGTATTCCAGATTCTATAAAAAATTTCCTCTACTTTCAAAAACTTGTAACACTTGCATCCCATAATATTGCAGAAATTACACAGACTTGCAAAAAATATGTTTCAGGTTTTTCATAAGTTTTACCCCCTGCAAAGAAATAAACAATATAGAATAAACATTGACGTTATTATAACAACTTAGTTTAGATTTTAATAGCGTAACTCTCAAATATCCTGATATGTACATGATGTGGGCAATGAATAGAAAGTAAAGAGAAGAATTTTCAAAGTTAAATAATATCACTTCCAAACTTTGTAGTTATGATACGTGGAAATAAAACAATTTTATTTATAAAGTAGAGACTTCAAAGTATAAAATTTTCTGGTTTTAGTTATCAAGTTATTTGAAATTCTAATTATTTCATTTAAACCACAATTTTAAGATATTTAAGTAGTTTAAAAAATAACTATTAACTGATAACTATTTTTAAATTATTTTCAATGAGCAAGACATTTTGCATAAAAAGTCTATCTTAGAAAGCATCGGGTAAGAATTGGTGTAGAAACACAACCAAATCACAAAAGCAAAAAGTATAGATGTAATTTCTGTATTTTTAATTCAATAGATCTATTTTGACTACACTGAGTCTTCTAGTTCATCCAAACAGCTATTATGAACATATATCATTCAAAGTGTAAAATAGGTACTTAATAACACTTGTTAAATTAGATTAATGAGAAAAGTCAATAAATTATTGAACTTATTGTAACCAATGAATTCCATTATTATAACAGAATAAGCTTGTCAATTAACCAAATGAATTGTGTAACATGACCGTTATATTGTAATTCACATATAATGGACTGTGTGTGTTTATCTCTGTATACACACAGATTCAGAAAATTTTAGAACACTTAGTATCAAAAAGAAATCCAAGTATATAACAAAATCTATAATGCAATATGAAAATATTTTCAGGTTAATTTGGTACATAATGCCTGCTTTAGTGAAGGACATTATAAATACTTGTGAAAGGGAGGAAAAGATTGTCTTTAAAAATAGATTAAACAAAAAGCTACTCATTTGTCAAAAATAGTGTGTTGATACTAATGATGTAATAAATAGTAAACTTTTCATTATAAAGAGTTCTTAGATTCACACCAGTATAAGTTTAGGTAAATGTTTCTTTCGTTCTTCTTCTTTCTTATGTCCAAATTCCTTATTTTGCACATTTTTAAAGAAAATAAAACATAAATTTTTCAGTTACCATATTGGTATATTACTAAATGAAAACATAAAATTAATTTTTATTGATTTGTGAAAACTAAATTATGAATTGTCTGTACGAAGTATTACTTAAACATGCAGTATGTGTATATATATAAATATATATCTATACACATACATAAAGGTTTATTGATTCTGTGAGATATAGAATAAAAATTAATTCGTATAATGAACTGAAAATAACATTTTTATTTCTCAGAATCTGATTATAGGGAAAAAATATCAGCAATGAGCTTACAGTGCAAAACTTACTCTCTAGGTGTTAACAGCACTCACAGAGCTGTCTACTGAATCCAGAATAGCTCAATGGATATGTACCATCTAAACAATACTCACTCCTACAGGCATTAAGAAAGAGTTGTTTGTTATCTTCCAATCACATACCTAAATGTTTGGTGTCTTGACGACCAAACAGTTGAATGATTGACTGAATTTTCCAGCAGGATATGTGTGTGTTGTGCAGACACAACCAATGAATTACTGTACTTTCACAAGACCTAGATAAGTTCCCAGTTATAAATAAGTTATTTATATGCATAATGATAATGCAATTGGATGTGACTTTTTTATTACATGTGAAGAAAATAGGTCTAAGAGAGATCAAACATTTTACAAATACATTTTTGTTCAAAATTGTCTTCTTTCAGTACATCTAGTCACTGAGAAAGACCAAAAAAATGTTTCTTAGTGGAAAAACAGACCAATGAGGGGACTTCCTTGGCAAGCAAAGGAAGAGATGGTTGACAGGGCATAAACAAAAGGATCCCAGAGGCAAGAAGTGTATGGGAACAACCAGTCATGGGTGAAAGGGTATGTGGAGAATATATGAACTTGGGGAAGAAAGGACTATACTGAAAGCAGGCTCATCGACTTCCCAGATCTAAATTCCGCACATTCACTTGTGCTGATGCTCTGGAATATCAATATTCTAGACATAGCTGTTACTGTGCTGCTTTGAAAAGAGCAGAGAGGTAAAACAAGTTGTGAGTTCCACCTATTGAATTAATCCAAAGGTTTTGCCCAACAACTACAATTAAGAGTTTTAGAAAGCATCATTTCAGATGCATAGCTTAGATGGAGGTTAAAATGAAAAGGTAAACTGTTAGTTAAGATAATGCAGGGTTAAAAAGCTATTTTAAGGCAACTCTGGCTATCCATGTTGTAATTTTTATACATATGTAGATTTAGACAGAAAAATAAATAACTAGAGAAAGAGAACATCAATTATGTCTTTAAGAGAATTTGGGAAATTTGACCAGAAATAGCTTAATGTGGACAAACTTTCGTAATTCCTGTTTTTCCAGCAAAGAATGTTGCTTTTACATATGTCACTATCGACATCATCTTTTTCACTGTGTGGAAAGATCTGAGCAATGAAAACCATCTTTTAAAATCCAGAGCTGCTGAAAATCCTGCTTCAAGTAACCATGAAGCGTTTTTCAAAAGCACTGCCATTGATTTGTACTTCCTAAAGTCTATTATGTATCTCATGGTAAGGCCTTTTTTTACCTAATTGTAGGTAAATAATAAACAACTACACTGGAAATATGAAATAAAATGTGACAAACTTTTATTAGGCTGCTCATAACCATTAGTAGCTTTCTTTAGAAGAAAAAAAACTTAGGTTTTTCTTTTATTGTCTTAAAAATCATGTTTTTGTACTTATACACTTAGAGAAATTAGTAGACAATTGAATGCTAAGACCATGTTCTTGAAAGGTACCAGAAAAAAATTCTAAAATATGTGGTTTATTACAGTGCTCAATATTATTAAAGTAAATAACTTAGTTATAATAATAATAGTGAACATATTGAAATGGTTTTAGCATAATAGTTTCAAATATTTGTAGCCAAGGACTACTCAGATATTCATCTAAATTTGATAGACTTTACTTTTTGTTTCTTTTGCCTTCTGTACCCCAAGGCCAATGCTTAAAATAACTCCAGATTCTAGTTCCCTATATAGTCCTCATCTGTGTTCCCTAAGACATTTCTTCTCTCCCCTATTCTACCTGTATTTCTCATCCATCCAAAGGACTATTCATCTCGTTTTCTTTTGCACTGCACTCTCACTGTGCAATCCTTGCAGTCCATGCTGTTGGACCATGTTCTACGTGAAAGTGCTATAATTAGATCCTTCTGGTTCATTGGGTAATAAACCCATCTGGATTTGATCCAACATGTACTAGTTTTATACCAAACCTGACCTCATATGACTAAAATTACACTGAGGTTCTATTCTATGTCCTTTGTTATTTAGATTGTAAGCCGTCACCCAAGGATTTTAAGCACAAACTATGAAAACTAAGTTTACATAAAGATAATTTCGTTAAAGAACACATCGGGGGTGGCTTTCCTAAGGGAAAACTAGGGACAAATAACTGGATTTTGAGTCTCCTGCTAATTAGAATATTAGCTAATTAGAAGAGTGCCCGTTTAAACATGGCCAATAACCCTGAAACCCACTTACTTGTCTTGTTCTTAATTTCCATTAGAAACATTACTCGTGACAGCAATGACATGCCACTCACTGTACAATTAGATTTAGGGGAAGAGGTTAGGGTGAGGTGATATAGATGGTTCACGAATCATTCACGATGCACATCAGACAGTCTAATTATTGTAAGACTAGAGGTCAGAAAATTAGTGGTGAAATTAAGCATTGCTACCTATTATAGAGTAGCAACGGGTAATGATAGACTAAATTAGAAGGAAGATATAAATAAAAGCCAAGAATAGTAATAGTTGGAAATCATTGCCAGCACAAGGAAGCCTTCACAACATTCATATAAACAGCCTTTCCGGGGATGATGGAAGTGCCACTCATATCTACAAGTTTCTAAGCATTGCTGAGCATGGTGTGGCAGTCAATGGTATTCTTTAGTAGCAAAGAAAGAAAATTCAGCAAATCTAAGATTATCAAACTTTGACTTTTAACACTAAACCATGGTCACACTGAATAAATTACACAGTATTTTACTAGTAACCAGGCTTTAATTGTACATTAAGATAAAATTAGTGTACAATAAAGGAAGTACTTACTATGGTTCCAAAAGAACCAAAGAAAGAATTAAACAACCTTGCAGCAGTTGCAACCAATCACTAGACCAAGGAACTTAATTTTTAAAACACCTGCTTGAGTTCTGAGCTCCTAAAGAAATTAGATATCTGATAACCTAAAAATTTGTTGCTCATCACACCGTTGAAATGGAGGAAGAATTCACATTGAAGAACCATTGAAAGAATTACCTGAAGTCTCCTGAGAGAGAAATCATTGTTTTCGGCAATGGTGGTTAGTAATGAAAATGGAAAGGAGGGTTCTGAGGCAAGAGAGTGTGGAAGTAAAAAGGTTTTGGTATTTTTGATATGATATGAGAATAGCATACCTGGGTAACAACTCAGTAACCAAATAAGTTAACTCTCTTTCAGCTCCCAAATATACATTTTTTTTCCCAAATACACATTTGTGTTCAGAATATCACTGGATCAAGCTTCACCCTGTTAATGGTGTAAGGCTAATGAAAAGTGTATTGCATAGATACATAAAGTGTGTGTGCTAAGTGAAGGCAAACTAATATCATTTGAAATCCTGTTGAAGAGTTCTCAACAGTTTGAATACAGGAAATTCTGAGAGAACTAAGCCATAACAAGAGAGAAGAAAGCTTTGGCATTACAAACTCCAAAGAGCCTGATTGTCATTTGTGTTGTGAGTAGCAATTTAATTTCTTCAAAACAACTACATCTGTCCATTGAATTAATGATCTTAATTTAAATTGTATTAGTTTTGTAGTTTTTATCGACTTGAACTTGTAAAATGGTTTTGCTTATAAACCATATAAATACAAAGCCAATGAAAGCATAAGAGTTTATACCTATTTTTATGTGTAAACATGTTTAAGTAATACTATAATGAGAATAATGAAGTGGAAGCTTAGGGTCATTAACAAACTTTGCTTTTAAAAGGGACGTGTACAATAGTGCCCTAGTCTGGGGCGCAGAGATGCAGCTAGCTGGTCTATCACATTTTGTCACAGCTAATCCCCAAGAGAGCAAAGCCGTGAATGAATGGGACACGGGGAGAAAAATGGGCACAGGGCGATTGAGAAAGAGATTAGGGGACATTTCTATAGTCAGCTGGGAAGATTCTGGTAGGAAACTGCTTAACAGAAAGCTTCCACAGCCCTTTGAAGATTTCTAGAAAATTCCTCCTGGGAAGCACAGACAGCTGCCACTTCCTTGTTCTTCTAAGAATTTCATAAAAGCCATAAAACATCTTTTTCAAAATTCTAGAAATATTATATTATGGTAATTCTCACTTATCCTCATTTCATATCAAAAATACCAAAACCTTTTTACTTCCACACTCTCTTGCCTCAGAACACTCTTCCCCACCATTGCCAAAACTAGGATTTCTCTCTCAGGAAACGAAAGTAAATCTTTCACTGGTTCTTCAGGGTGAGCTCTTCCTCCATTTCAACATATTTTACTCACGGTTCAGTATTCCCACAGCAAACTTCCTATCATTCTGGTTGCAAGTTCTAAAAGCCCATATTGACAGTGTCGGCCACGCTGTTTGCCAACTTTCCCGGGTCTAGGCACATGCTCCTTCCCGAGACCTTATCTGCTTATTTCATCCTTCGTCCCTCCCAGCCACCGAACCAACAAGCTTCACCATTTGATGGCGTCCAGGAACCCCTCTATGTTCTTAGCTTGGGTCACTTCTCTTTTCACACAAAATTCGTGACCAGATCACTAACCAAAGCTAAGCCTAATGGGAGATTTTCCCCTTATCACATGCTGTTGAGGCAGTCCCTGAACTCTGGTGCATTTGTTGGTATTCATGCCTCCTGCTAACCCACCTGGGAATCGTATTCAGTCTATCTACTCATCCATCATCTGGTCCTAACAGATAATCCTTCGTGTAGCCACAGGTGTGAGTGAAGGGAAAAGTGACAATGCAACCGTGACAGGTGCACGGGTCCTGAGCAGCCTGCTCCCACCTCTTATGTGTACTCTGTGACTCTCCTCACTCCCCATCTCAGATGAACCACTTCTATCTCAGAAGGGCCTCTGGCTGGATTTGTTTGGCCTTATAATTCCATGGGTCTTCCAGAACCTGCCAGAACCCAGCTCACAATGGGTGTCACTAGTCTTGTAACCATTTTGTCCCACAGTCAGATCCTCCACGTACTGTGCATGGAGCTGTTTCTTTGAATAGTGTATTACCCTATGCTGCAGATGGCAGGGCTGGCTCCAGATTTCTGCAAATCTATGCTGCAAATTCTCTTTTTAAGTTTTTACCCCCCACAGACATGTACTAGGTTACAGGGTATTGGATAGCCCAAGTGGTAAGGCTGCTTGAATTGCAGCCTTGATTGTGTAAGAGTGAATTTCTTTTTTTTTTTTTGTGGTTTTTGGCTGGGGCTGGGTTTGAACCCACCACCTCCAGCATATGGGACCGGCGCCCTACTCCTTGAGCCACAGGCGCCGCCCAAGAGTGAATTTCTTAAAAGCGGCAGTGATAGTCAGTAAATGGGTTGGAACAATAATCCTTAAAGTGAATTATGCCACATCCAGAGAACCTGAAGAAGCTACCAAGCGCCATATTCCCTTCTTAGTTGTAGGAATGGGAGATACCATAACCCATCCTTTACTTTGGAGGTGACGTCCTAGCACAAACTAGATCCTGAAAATGTCACAGACCAGTCAGGTTCCTGAATCTTTGAAGGTTCTATCTTCAAGCCGTTGGAGTGCACATAATTACTGCAGCCTCAATGCTCGTGCCACTCTGTGCTCATCTGGTCTGATTAGCATAATGCCATCAACCTGGTAGCCCAGCGTGATACCATGTGGCCCTGGTATGCATCCTTTTTGATTGTATTTGAAAACAGAGCAAAAGATACAGGAACAAAACAGTTCATGTACACTCTTCTCCACCTTAGGAAAATTGTTTTTGGTTCTTCCTCTTAATAGAGATGGAAGAGTTCCTGCTCCAGCTCGGTGGTGACATATCATGTACATAAAGCTACGTTGACCTCTCACAAAGACAGCACGTTCAGAGTAACGGTTTCAACTGGTGCTCCTCCTGGGCTGTTGTCATTTTCTAGGCTACATTTATATTTCCATAGGCTGGGACTTAACAAGAGATTCCATGAAGACTATCGCCCCTACGTCCTTGAAGTCTTTTGTAATAGCCCTGAAATCTGCCACAGGACACAGTATTGCTTTTGATGAACTGGTTTGGCTAGGGCTTCGAGGGAGCAGTTGGGATGCTTCTGCTTGACCTTCCCCGCCATAGATCTTCCCCTAAAGGGGGAACAACTGCCCGGCATGTCTCCTCTTAGACCTCAGACTCCACTTTAATTGGCATCTTGGATATCAAGATCAGCTGGGATCCTGTATCCAGCAGTTCTCAAAAATGTCTAGGCAACCCTTCTTTTCTCATATACACGGGCCCTAGGTACTTAGGGAAAGACTGGGGTACTTGTGGCTGCATTTACTCACTGTAATGTTGCAGGGTCTGGCATCCAGGAACCTCTTCTCTAGTCAATGATGATTCTGGATCCAAAAACAGGCTCAGTTGTAGAAATAGGGATATGATATATTGATGGCAGTTTCCCTCAACCTAATATTCTGTTTTTAAACATTGTATAGATAAGCATTACCCTTGCTGGCTCCTCATTTACCTAGAAATACCATGTTCTATTAAAGAGCTCCATTGCTCTCAGCAGATCAACATCTCCCCACGTCCTGGTTGGCACTCCAACCTTGCCTTGCATCACATCTTGCCTTGCTTCCAAAGGGCCTATTATTTTAAATTTATACCCTGCCATCCCAATTGCTATTAGGACACAGTTCTTTTCCCCTCTGAGCAGTCTCAACATTTAATCTGCCTTACTTACTGTTGTGATTTGACCTACTTATTAGACTAATGATGAGCAGGAAACGTAGGGTTCGGCTTGGTGCCTGTGGCTCAGCGGCTAGGGTGCCAGCTACATGCACCAGAGCTGGCAGGTCCGAATCTAGCCAGGCCTGCCAAACAACAATGACAACTGCAACCAAAAAATAGCCAGGTGTTGTAGCAGGCACCTGTAGTCCTAGCTACTTAGGATGCTGAGGCAAGAGAATCGCTTAAAGCCAAGAGTTTAAGGTTGCTGTGAGCTGTGACACCATGGCACTCTACCAAGGGTGCAATAGTGAGACTCTGTCTCAAAAAAAAAAAAAAGAAAAGAAAAGAAAAAGAAAAGTGGGGTTAGATATAGAGGAGATATCTGGGGTTTGACAATTAAGTTCGTGAACTCATCCTAAGAAAACTGCCACATACTTCATTTCTGAATATCACTGCCATCACCTTAGAAGTACTCCCCTTGGCCATCTGATGACCATGGTGATATTCATCAACGAGGTATGTAACACCTTTTCTAGGATTTTGAGAACTTAATTGGCAGACATCATAGGATGACAACTCCAATGGCCATTCCAGAAGAGTTCCAGAATTGCTTTGAAAGGTGAACTAGGCACTGGTGATGGTGCATAGGTCCCCAAGGGGAGTACCTCGAGCATTTTATGAGCAACCCTTACTCCCACCACCACCAGTGATGGTCACAGTCAGCTGGTTGGTCGAGCTCCAAAATTCCATAAGATGATCACCTCCCCAGTACCAACTGATTCATGTTGGGTTTCCCATAGACAGATTTTTAGATTTGTGGGCAGAAGTTTACTGGGAAGTGCTATTGAGGACAACTATGAAGGAGAAAGGGGAGCAGAATTGGAGGAAATTGAAATGTGGTATGATTAATTACATGTGTGGCCTTGGCTGACCCTGTTGGAAGCTATGAGACTGACACGATCCTTCAGAGAGAAGCCAAATAAAGACAAGGGGTGGGACCATGGCACTGCCACATTAACTAGTTTCTGCATGAGGGCTGCCTCTCCAGGAAGGCATGAACATGGGTGTGGCACGTTCCTTTCGGTCAAAAGCATTTACAGTAACTCTCACCTCCTAACTCTTATACTCACAGAATCTCAGGGAATGAATATCTCAGTTCTACCCTATGGGAGGATCTCAAAAGCAGATTTGGGTGGTATAACATAGCATTCTCTACACACTCTCTTAAAGCCTACATCAAATCCCATCCTTATTCCTCCAAGCTAGATAAACCCTTATTTTCCCCTCTCAATGCCTCTAAAACTCTGCTATATTTTCCTCATAAGGCTATATCTTCTAGATTTATAAGTAAATCTTTCCTTTAATATTTAACATTCCTTGGGTGAAGAGTTTGTGTCTGATTTATCTTTAAGTTTCTTAGTAATTCAGTTTCTGTACTTTTTCATCATCTAATCAATAATTATTTTATCATACAAACTTCTGTTCATCTTCAGATCTCAGCTTACAAATGATTTCTTCAAGAAACCTTCACTAAATCCCCAGACTCAAGAGAGTTATAGATGTTCATAACACCTATTACTTATCTATAGTATTCATTTACCATTATACTGACTTTACCACAGAAGTAGTTATTTAATAGGTCTTCACTGCTAGAATAAAAGTTCATGAAGACAAGATCTAAGTTTCCTTTGTTTACACATAATTTTTAGAAATTAACATAATGCCTGGTGCATACCCAGTTGCTAGATAAAGAGTTATTAAATTAATGGCTGGATACATTAATGAATCCTCCTTCAGGATGGAAGTTACTTGGTAAAGAATGGAAATTAACATTCGGTCACAGAGTGTTCCTGAGCTTGCTTTCCTCCAAAGATCTTCCAAGATCAGTGGCACCAAGGGGCTGCTCTGATGGGGAGAGAAAGGATTAAAGTATTTCAGCATTTTTATTGCAGGGCAGAGTCTAGTGAACAGCTCCAGAGGGCTGGTCCTTTAGAAGACAACATGAGAACCTTTGGGGTTTTAAGATAGGATGAAGAGGTACTTTTATATGAATAAGGGATGTGGATTGTAAAATATCCATGTTGAACCCAAGTTCTGTTTCTCTGTTTTGTTTGCTATTTGACCTCTCCCATCACCAATGATCAGAGGAACACCTCTGAGTCATACCTAAGCCACCTCACTCTGCTTTTAGAAGTCAAGGCCAAGAGGAATAGTGGCCACACAGGCCTTTTTTGGTCAAGTTCCTTAAACACATAACACTGAAGCCCAAAAGGATCACAGTGCTCTCTTTTCTAGCCTCATTATGAGTTTTCTATCAAGGTTAATTAACAAATATATATATTCTATGTGTCAATGTACTGATATTTGTTATTTCATTTAGCATTTTTTTAAACTTCTTATGATAGAGGTTAAGTTATGGCATCCAATTGTATCTATTCAAAGCCTGTCTAATGAACTGTCTTCAAATAAATCATTTGGCCTTTGTTTCCTCTCTTTAAACAAACAAACAAAAAATAATAGGAAAAGCTACCTGAGGCTTACTGCAAATGACAAATTAAGAAATCAGTGCAAAAGCACTTTGTAAATGGGTAAATCACCACCCCCAAGATCAACTGTGATGGTGACAGATAAACTGGGCTCCATAAAGACCTTCATGAGGCATTTACTGATATGGCTGTGAGCTGCTGCTTCTCTGATACTTGGTCTGAGGCAGGTAAAAAAACAACCACCATAAACTAAATGATTAAGCAATAAATATGCTTTAGAAGGAAGCATCTAGCAGCGGGATACTAGCACAGGCACTCAATAACGGCTGGTGACTGACTTGTTGATGTTCCTGGAGATTAGGCCAGAAATTTGGGGGAATTTTCAGTTGTTGTAAAGTCAGATTGGTATCAACTGTGACTTACAATGCTTCCTTTTTATGGCTAACTTCTGCAGGTCAAACTACATATTTAGACCTGGTTTTTGTTTCTCATTGTCAAATACAATCTTTTTTTTTTTTTATGTCATTTCTGTATGAAAAAGATGCTTAGGGTCCACAAGTCTGACGAAATTTCTGCTAACAGAATCTTCTGGTAACTTTGTGCCCTTTGCCCTTCCTCCAGGAGGACTCTGAGTGTAAGGTGCAGGCCAGGCATCAGCTAAGCTCTCTTCTAGCCCTTGTTAGTCTGGGTGGCACTGTGAGTCGGGCCTGCCCCTTAACAATCTGTGCCTGTGTCCTCTTTTTTACCATCAGAATTTTCAATGAACATTTATTAAGCGCCTACTCCGATCAAGGAATTATGCAGGAGACAGACAGTGATTCCAGACGGTTCTAGATGGCAGCATAGGAGGTAGCACACACACACAACCGCTCCATCTTTAGAATCCTGGGATGCTTCTTTTCGCTCCCAACTCATTTACTACACATTTCCCCTCCCGCCATTTACTTCCTCGTAATATACATGTACATCTTTCGTCTCCCAGCCAAGTACAAGGTCCTTGGGAGGCAGGGATTCTTCTTTTTATTCTTTTCACTCCTTTCTCTTACCCTTAACATTTGACAAAGGAGTTCCACATAATAGGTACAAGATAAAATTTTAAGTCTATAAAAACATTGTTGTTATTATCAAGGGAGGAATCAGGTAAATGTCATGACAAAAGTTGAAAGAATTTACTCTGAATAGTGTTTGTTTAGCTTCTAATGTGTTATCTCAAAAGACAACCTCTGAAGGCGGCTAAATATCCCCATTTTGCATATAAGGAACTCAGATTGGGAGTCACCTAACAATTTGTCGATGAAGCCAAGATTCGAACATCAGCCCTTCCAATTCCAAACCCTGTAATAGTTCCACCTAATGATGTTCCCCCAGGGTATCACCCATAAGAAAGAATATATCCTAGACAGAAGGATTGGAAAAGGTTCTCTAAAAGTGGTGATGTTTGAGATAAACCTTGAGATTGAAAAGGAATCAGACAGGAAGAGAAGTGACACAAACATGTTTTGCAAAGGGAGATGTTAACACAGGCCAGAGCGTGACTCAGTTAGCCATTCAGACAGCCATAGATTAAGGTATGCACATAGCAATCAAAAATACTGTGATGATAATAGGATGCAACATTATTTATATACTTTTGGTATTTTTTAAGATGTACATATCAAATTATATTTATCCATATTTCTACCCTAAAAGGACTTTCCATTTCATTTAGAATAAAATTCAAGGCCCTTTCCACATAATCCCAATGGCTGCCACTTTGACATAATTACTACCCTGTTTCCCCGAAAATAAGACAGTGTCTTATTTTAAGGTGTGCTTCCAAAGATGCGCTAGGTCTTATTTTCAGGGGACATCTTATCTTTCCTGTAAGTAGGTCTTATTTTCGGAGGATGTCTTATTTTCGGGGAAACAGGGTAACACTTCTCTCTCACCCACTTGCTTCCATCCATACTAGATTTCTTGCAACTTGTTAAACCCACCAGGCCCCACCTCAGGGCCTCCACATTGGCCTGGTCCATAACAAACACTGGATAAATATTTGCCTAATCAATTAATTAATCATGTCATATATGCCTCACAAGAACCCTGTGATGGGTTCCAAGATTTTAAGTCCCTGTAACATTTGCTGGGTTATACAAAGAATAAGGATCAGAACCACGACTCAAACTCAGTTTAATCCAATCCCAAATTTGTGTTTCTAGCCAGAATTTAGGTCTGAAGGGGAAAACTGGAGTACTAAATTCATACCCAGAGTGAAGGCCGTAGGGAGCCATGGAAGGTCTTGAGCAGGGTTAGTAGCTACACACCTATTTAAAGTGAAAAACGGATTAAGAAGGGCAGAGATGGTGGCAGGAAGGCCAATTTGAAGATTATGACAATAATACAGATGAAATGAGACCCGAGCCAGGTGGGCAGTGGGAATAGAAAGAGACACGTGTGAGAAATAATTTTGGTCTCAGATTATATGAGGCTGAAAATTGATTCAAGGCAGTGAGCAAGGAAAAAAAAGAGAGATTAAACTGAGGTTATGAATATAGATGACTAGAGAAGTGTTAATATCATCTCTTGCAATGAGGAATAGTAATTCTTCCCTGACCTTCCTGTACAGACGGTACCTAACTTAGGATAGTTCAACTTAATGATTTTTTTTTTTTTTTATTTTATGACGGGTTTTTTCAGGCATAGCCCCAGGAAAGCATCTGTATATTCACCTATTTCACTTGGTTGTCATAAGCAGCAAAATTAAACACAGTAGAACCTCTGTAAATTGACCACCCAAGAGACTATAACAAACTGGTCAACATACAGAGGTGGTCACCATAAGGAACTAGGCATAGTGTACTAACACATATGTGCGGTGCATGTCTGGTCCATGAAAATAGGGTCAACTTAAGAAGGTGGTCAATGGAAGGAGGTGGTCAACTATGGAGGTTGAACTGTGTAAATATATAAAATGTTTTTAAAAAGTTAAAAACAGGCTCAGCGCCCGTGGCTCATTGAGTAAGGCCCTGGCCACATACACTGAAGCTGGCAGGCTCGAGCCCGGCCAGGGCCTCCTAGATAACAATGACAACAGCAACCAAAAAATGCCCGGGTATTGTGGCAGATGCCTGTAGTTCCATCTACTCGGGAGGCTGAGCAAGAGAATTGCCTAAGCCCAGGAGTTTGAGGTTGCTGTGAGCTGTGACACCACAACCCTCTACCGAGGGCAACATAGTGAGACTCTGTCTCAAAAGAAAAAAAGTTAACCTTTCGGCCGGAGACACCATCTTCCAGTAATTCACCAAAATGACAAACACAAAGGGAAAGAGGAGAGGCCCCGATACATGTTCTCTAGGCCTCTTAGAAAACATGGAGTTGTTCCTTTGGCCACATGTATGCGAATCTACAAGAAAGGCGATATTGTAGACATCAAGGGAATGGGTACTGTTCAAAAAGGCATGCCACACAAACGTTACCATGACAAAACTGGAAGAGTCTACAATGTTACCCAGCATGCTGTTGGCATTGTTGTAAACAAACAAGTTAAGGGCAAGATCCTTGCAAAGAGGATTAATGTTCGTATTGAGCATATTAAGCACTCTAAGAGCCGAGATAGCTTCCTGAAACATGTGAAGGAAAATGATCAGAAACAGAAGGAAGCCAAAGAGAAAGGTACCTGGGTTCAACTGAAGTGCCAGCCTGCGCCACCCAGAGAAGCCCACTTTGTGAGAACTAACGGAAAGGAGCCTGAGCTCCTGGAACCCATTCCCTATGAATTCACGGCATAATAAGCCTATAACATAGCACACAGGAGTACCAGTAGACCCACGTTTTTAGGAGCAAGAACCTATTTATTCCCCAGGAGCTCATGGCATAATAGGTGTACAGCAGGGGCACACAGGATAACCAATAGTCCCCATGTAACCGTGATACAAGGTGCTGGGACCTATTTCCCACGAATTCAAAAGTCAGTCAACACTTTGTCACATTCAATGGCAAGATGCCTCCCTGAGCTGCTGGAACCTCTTCCCCTATGAATTCATGGCATGGTAGATACAAATAATAGCATAAAAATGTCTCTTGTTCATTCACTACAAGTGTGTTTTTCCCCCCCAAAGAAGTATTAAAGCAAATTTTAATGTGTCCTAAAAAAAAAAGAAAAAGTTAAAAACACGAAATGTAAATTATTTTCAAAATAAAATTTTGTATAAAATTTCGAAGTGTGAAGAGCGTTGTTATGTTGTCTTCGTTAATGCTTATTAGCTGTATCTGACAGAGAATCATAAAGGTTTTCTTGTTTTGCATCTCAGGTATAAAACTTTGATAATAAAATAATAATTCCTATAGAAAGCATGCTGAGCCCTCTGCTCTCCACATCAGTCTTGGAGTTATTAAATGATCATTATTACTATTACTTAAAATCTATTTGAGATTCACATACATACAACCTCCAGAACAAATGAAAGGTGTTACCCTGGGGCCAAAGAATTTTTTTATGATCAATAGTCTATCATTAGCATAATGTTTATTTTATGCGTTTGCAGACTTTTTAATCACCTCAATTGTGGTTTATAAATATTAACCTATTGATCTTTGTTGCTCTTCCATCCACTACAAGAGTTTCAGATAAATATCATCACTTCCTTTTTTTTAAGAGGTGAAGGACAAAGCAATAAAGCTAATCTTGGTTATGTGATGATTGGACATGGCTGTAGAGAGATTCAGAATCCAAGGCTGTCCAACCACAGAAATTCCTCAGGCTTTCCTGGAGGCTTATATTTTAGCTTATCCATAAAATCCTAACTGATAATATGTTCTCTTTTAAATTAAAATGCAGAATGAATACAATAACAACATCCATATTTTACCCAGCAATGTGACTTACATATGCTTTATAAATTATCAAATAAAGTACCGAAAATATGGTGAGCTTAACCAAAATGTACTCCCATTTATTTTCTTTGCTGTTTTCGTTTTCAAGTTTTAGCAGAGGTAATTTATTAAGCAAGATTTCCTGAATTTGTCTCTGGAACGTGTCTTTTCATCCTGTTGGGAATTCCTTACATTGGATCTGACTTCATTTAGGTAGTAAAGATCAGCTCTTTCAATATTTAAAATAACATCCCCTTAAAATAATAATAAATAATACAAGAATACATTTAGAGGAGTGTCAGAAATCCATTACTTTTCTTAAACTTGTTTTTTTTTTTTTTACTCAGTTTGTGTGGATTTCCTAATAGAAAGTTTGATTTGGTCCATTATTTCTTTAATTCATTTTGCTAAACTAAGCCTGACGCAAGACTGGAAGCTAGGACTAGCATAAGGGTCATATTTAATGAAAGTCTGGAACACAAAAGCACTTCAGTTATTCATGTTTCCTGATTTATACTGAAAATGGGTGCACCATATGTGTGTTCCTTTGATAGGGTTCAAATTAGCAGTGAGCTTTTGAAAATACAGTCCTTAGTAACTTCCACAAATGTCTTTTTACCAGCTTATCATGAGCAAAACAGAGACTTCTAAATCAAACTTTTATTTCATCTATTTCTTGCTTTATTAATGAAATGAATAAAGCAATTTTGTCTGGAAACTTAAATGCTTATCAAAATTGGCAAGTAATAAGTGCAACAATAAAACCATTTGTTAGAAACTTCATACATTATTGTATTATACAATTATGACTGAGGTGATACATTTGTCTTTTTCATAGAAAGTTACATGGACTTATAATAAGCGACAAATGCAGACATAAGTCATATGTGTGTAAGGCAAAGGACAAAAAATTATGTCCAGTTAAACCCACTGAAATTTGTTTATGCAAAGGAGCTTTAGAATTGGGAACCAAAAGCTCCCATTACCCCACTTGCAATGCAGAAAAGACTCTCAGAAACAGGTTTGACAAATCCACGTTCAGTCCCATATGGTCATTTATCCTCCCGATGTCTTTGAAAGTAAAATACTGTGAAGGCGGCATTTGAGTTTTAGTGACAAATTACATTTCTCAATAGAATCAAAGGCTGTGGCCATCTGCAGTAAAATAGATGAGCCACAGGTGGTTTTCATAATAATCAATCCTGATTGCAGAAAGACATGGCACTACTGGGCTGATTGTGAGGACTTGCCGTGATAAACAGCACTGGCCAATTCAGCCATGTTGACAACCAGTTAATTCTCAAGTTCAGATACAGACTGGACCTCATGTCATCAGAGGAAAGGGAAGAATTGGAAATTTTCTGGTGTATTTGGTCAATAGTGGAAACTTGAAAAATTAGAATATTCTTAAACTGGATTTGGACATCTAATCTACCTACATGGTATGCTGTTAGGCAACTGCATCTTATAACATCAGTAAAATGGGGGAACCTGGGCTAGGAGGGATGTCTCCTTACACATCCATCCTAAAGGAAGTTGTCACTCTACCACTCCTGCTACATAAACTGTGGACCACGTCACTCCCTATTCCTTCTTATGACTCGTCTGGTGTGGCTGAGTCTACCAGAGATGGATGGTTGAAAAGGCAGGCAGTCCAGAGGCATGGAAGTGGCCTAAGCCAATGAAACTCATCTTTTAGGAATTTGGAATTAACTGTCTAAAATACTGAATTAACTAGTAGTTATGTAATCTCTGTGGCTGGGTAAGCCCTTTAGGCTGAACACAAATGGCATGAAAGGAAAATTAACAGTGGTTAACATAAGTTGAATGCTTCTCCTATGCCAGACATAATCCACTGTCTCCCTTAAACCTGATACCACTATTAACACTGTTGGTAGACGTCGTTACCAGCCTTGGATAACTGATAAAAAATGATCTGAAATTTGGAGAGATAGATTAAATTCCACCATCACACATATGTGAAATAAAGATCTAACTAAAGGTCACTTCTGCCGGGCTGCTCTTGAGAGTTCCTCAGCTGAAGAACTGGGAATCTACTGAGGCAGGCAGGAAAAGAGAGAAGCAGATAAAGGTGAGATGACCTCACCACGGACTTCTTCTTTTCCCATTATCACTTGACAGCTGCACTTTCATAGGTCTAAATGTTCAGTGAACTCTGTCCTTGGGTGTTCATGAACTCTAGCGTATGGTACATAATACCTTGGCTAGAGCTATTGAGATAATTAATGCAAACGTAATAATAATGTTTGTCTTCAGTTCTTTTTTCTTCGTATTTTCTTTCTTCTTTTTCTTTTCTTTTTTTTTTTTTTTCTGTTATTGGGTGTTCACTGAAGGGCACAAAGAACCAGGTTACACTGATTGCATTTGTTAGGTAAAGTCCCTCTTCTGATTGTCCCCCTTTGATTTCAGAGATTTGACCTTAGTAGTGCTATGGTTTTTCTTAATATGGAACACACAACTATCCAGTGACTGTCAGCAAATGCAAAATTGGTTTTGTTCAGCAATTTCCTACCTTTCAAAGTATAAAGAATATCTAAGACGGAGGCAGAAAAGACTTATTTATTATTAATATTGGCCTTGGTATTACAAATATGTGCACTGGTTTCCCTCTAGAATCACTTTCATATCGTGTGATTCTAAATCTGTTTTAAATAACTGGGTCACTAATGGCTCCAGCCCAGTACAATGCATCAATTTCACAAGCAAAACCCTGGATGGCAAAGATGGTCTCCTTCCTCACTCCTCAGCAAGTATTCTAAGCATGAGGTGTTGTGGGATTTGAAGCCAACCTTCTCTTCACGAGGTCTGAATGGAACTGGAAAAAATGAAGAAGTCCTGGGTGGTTCAGATAGCCCCAAATTTCTGAAGAATGTTTCTTTCTTCTGTAGAAATGACATTCAAAGTAGAATACAATTTTCCATTGTTTCTTATAGCTTACATTAGTTGTGCATTTTGGTGGCCTGGATTTTTTTTACCCCAGGCTTTGTTTGAAGGTAGGAGTTTAACTCCATTGCCCAAGTTTGGCAAATTCAACTTTTTTTTTTTTTTTTTTTTTAGACAGAGTCACTATGTCGCCCTCGGTAGGGTGCCATGGCATCACAGCTCACAGCAACCCCTCAAACTCTTGGGCTTAAGCGATTCTCTTGCCTCGGCCTTCCTGTAGCTGAGACTACAGGCACCCACTACAACACCCTGTCACTGTTGTTTAGCAGGCCCAGGCCAGGCTCAAACTCCCCAGGTTCAGTATATGTGGCTGGTGCCCTACTCACTGAGCTATGGGCGCTGAGCCTAAAAATTCAAATTTTAACCATTCGAAGGCCCAATTCTCCAATGGCTCCATCCTTAACGGTGTAGTTCCAACTGGGTAGGGCTTCCAAACTGTGTGGACATCCGTTAGCATTTGTTTGTTCCATGTTTCACAAGCACATAGTTTAATCAGCTTTTCTTTTTCAGAGATTCAATTACTGCTATGTTTGGCAGTAGTTAACTGTTTAAGCAAATCTAGGATACTGGAACAGCAATTTAAGACATATAAAGAGGCACAGAAATAGCTCCTTCATGTTTTCCGTTACCTTCACAATGCTTCGCCAATGTTCTCCCTAAAATTGTTTCTCTTTGTTTTTAAGGGGGGGTAGGAATACACTTAAAAGTTTATTTATTGCAAAAATATAAAGACTTTATTATTCTCTTTGATATTGTTCACAAATTCTGCACCATTATAGACAAATAGTTGAAAACATTTGAAGATAATCTTATCTCAATTGCCTTAAACTCATTCCACTGTATTTTTCCCTTAGAGTAACGCCCTCTCTATAATGGAATTTAAAAAATATTAGCAGATACTGCTATTGATCTTTCTTTGTCTTAAATAACTATTAAATCTATATGTTGCATTCTTATCAATAAAATATATAAGCACCATTTAAGCATATATACATTTATATTTTACATAATTCTATTCATTTCTAGGACATATTTTTAAGGATTAATGATTCATTTTGCATCATTTCTTTGAGCTGTAGGGCCTTTGCAATGCAAAAAAAAAAAAAGCCTACATGGTACAAATATAATATATGAATTACACATTGAATATATGTGTGCTATTCTCTTTTTTCTTAGAATTTTGTCCAAGGCTCCAAAGACTAAGGTTAATGGATACTAGATTAGCAGGACATGTTAAAAGGTTTGCAAAACTGGTTTAGTCACCAGACCAGAGATTTACAGAGAAAAGGATTTCTTTGAAGGTAATTATAGAGGAGACTAAATGAAGAAACTTCTTGGTAGCCACTGAAAACCCCTGGCGTGTGCATCTCGGGAAGTTTGAGAACACGCATGAGGAAGAGTCTACGGGAAAGAGGTGGGCTTAGCAGAGCAGGAGAGGGGCCGTGCCTTCCGAGGGATAGAGTTGTTCTTCCAGCACAAACAGCAGGAGAAAGGGGTGGGAAGGTCAAGAATAAGGGGATTTTCTACTGGGCCAAGTAGACCCACAGAGGGCAGCTGGTCTGAGTCAATATGAGAAGAACTAAAGCAGAGGTTCTCAACCTGTGGGTCACGACCCACAGCAACTGTCTTAAAGGGTTGTGGCATTAGGAAGGTTGAGAACCACTGGACTAAAGGGAAATCAAGAGAAAGCAGAATTGTACCACTGCAGGCAGAAGCTGATGGGGAGTTTTAAACTTTCAGTCACAGCTAAGGAACAGTCCAGCAAAGGGCAATTTCTGAAGAATCCATAAAACTTCTCCATAGGCCGGGCACAGTGGCTTGCACCTGTCATCCTAACACTCTGGGAGGCCAGGGTGGGTAGATTGCTTGAGCCTAGAAGTTCAAGACCAGCCTGATCAAGAGCCCCATCTCTACTAAAAATAGAAGAGAAAAGAAAAAAAAAAAGAACTAGCCTGGCATGGTGGCAGATGCCTGGAGTCCCAGCTACTCAGGAGGCTAAGGCAAGAGGATTGCTCGGGCCCAACAGATTGAGGTTGCTGTGAGCTATGACACTACGGCACTCTACCCAGAGTGACAGAGTGAGACTCTTATCTCAAAAAAAAACAAAAAAACAAAACAAACTAATAAAAAACAGTTCTGCATACAAGAAATAGTTAATATGTGGGCATCTGCCACACCCAGAGGGCACCTCTTGCAGTTCACAGGGGCACCTGCAGAGTCAGGCCAGAAGGCTGTTGGGAAGAACAGAGAGGTCCAGAGCAGAAGACAGAGTGACAGTGAAGGAATCAGCTATGGCCCTCTCCCCTCTGCCACTGATCCACTTGAGTCAGGTGCAAACTGGTGGTTCAGGAGGTTTAAATTAGAGCAGATAATAAAGCTTCAATGATAAATTGAACCAGATTTTAAAATTTAGAAAGAGATTATACTGTAATTTAAAGAGAGTGAACTGGGAAATAAGAAATATGGGCCAGAGTTCGTATTGGGGCAGGGAAAAGCAATCCATTAAAATACGCTTCAGAGAAAATGAAGGAAAAGACAAAAAGAATAAAATTGTTTGCTGCTTAAAACCCTACAAAGCCCAGCTCATCGTACATAAATACACTGAAATGTCTAATTAGGATTAAAGTAAGGCACACTGCTAAAACATACACGTGAGAAAACGAATCTACTAAACTAATACTGCACATTTGCTTCAAATGTTCTTAGAAATATTAGCACATCTGATGGTGATAAAGATTACGAAGGTAACGGAGGAGGAGCAAGATGGCAGCCGAGTAACAGCTTCCTTGCATCTGGGCACCGTGAGTCTGGGGATATAGGACTCCAGGCATCTCTGGCTGGTGGGATCTGCCTATCATCACCCCTGAGAGGATACAGGGAGTCAGCGAGAGACTTCTGGACCCCAAGAGGAGGACTAAAACAGTGGAAAACCTGCAAGTGGTCGCGTGTGTTCAATCCGCCTAAACCCGCCCGCAACTGTAAGTTCAGTAGCAGCGAGACTGCAAACCAGAAAGGCCTTACCTGTGAACTGTTTTGGTGTCTTTGGACTTGGCACTCAGCTGAACTGCCTTGGGGAGAGCCTGAGCGGGAGTGCGGAGAACTTTGGCCTTTGTCTAGGGCCCCAGTCTGAGCCGCTGAGCCAGACGGAGCTAATAGAGTTTGGCTCTGGGTCACAGGCAGACATTGTGAGCGATCTGCCCTGGCAAGCTCCGCCCTCAGGGTCGCAGGGCTGGAATTGGGTGGGAGCTGGTAACCCAGCGACCAAGTAGCCTAAGGGCGGGGTCTGAGCCGCCTTGCAGCCCTAACCCTCGGGGGCAGAGGGAGACCAGTTTTGACACACAGGGTAAGTGGATAGCCACTTCAGCAGTGACTCCAGCAACAAGCACTTCCCTGAGAAAGCTTCTGCTCAGTAAGTGAACAAGTTCAAAGTGCCTTTTAAGTGGGCTGAAGAGAGATTTAGGGTGTCTACCTGCTGGGGTTCGAGAAACTAGCAGCCTCCAGTCGTATCAGAACTGTGATTAACATCTCATACCCCAGAAGACCACGTGTTGCCCAGACAATATTCAATTCCATATACATACTGCTTTGTTTTTGGTTGCGTGTGTGTTTTTTTTTGTTTGTTTGTTTGGTTTTTTTTTTTGGTTTGGTTGTTTTTTTTTGTTTATTTTGACGTTCTAGATTGTTGTTTTGTTTTTTAAGTTCAACCTTTTCCATACAGATCCTTTTTCTTTCTCAATTTTTCTAGTTTAATTATAATTTCCCATTGCTGCCTATTTCAATAATCAGAACTTCATTTTTGTTAGTGTTTCTACCACTATTATTTGGTTTTTCCAGCCAATTTTATCCCGTAAAGTTTTCTGTTTGCTTGTTTTGGTTTGATTTATAGCATTTTTGTCTTTCCTCTCTACTTGGTGGAGGTGGGGTACTGTGTCTGATCAGGTTAGCAAAGAGCTGCTGACCTCAAGGGAACCACCCCACTTGGCACCCCCAGAAGGTGTTTTTTTTTTTTTTTAAGGTTGTATCAAAGTACCCTACTGTACACCTATATTGCTCTGTCTTCCTCTTTCTGTGCCTCTCTTCTTTTTGTCAATATTCCTTTCACCCAACCACTCTCCTTTCTCTATTTTTCTTTTTTTTCATTTTTTTTTTTTTCTTATCACTCGGTCCTCATTTCTTTCATCGCTTTTTTGCTCTTAAACCTTCTCACCCTTCTGGTCCTGTAACCCTTAGTCCACAGGCACAAGAACTTAAAGAGCAAGAGGAATTGAAAGGAAAATTAGGGCAAGTAAACAGATAAAAGAAATCACCCATGAGGAAGAATCAGCAGAAAACTACAGGCAACATGAAGAACCAGTCCAGAACTACCCCGCCAAGGGACCATGAGGTAGCTACTGCAGAGGATTCCACCTATACAGAAATGTTAGGAATGACAGAAAGGGAATTTAGAATACACATGTTGAAAACAATGAAGGAAATGATGGAAACAATGAAGGAAACTGTTAATAAAGTGGAAAATAACCAAAAGGAAATTCAAAAACAGAATCAAATAAGAGATGAACAATATGAAGAATATAAAAAGGATATAGCAGAGCTGAAGGAAATGAAACAGTCAATCAGGGAACTTAAAGATGCAATGGAAAGTATCAGCAACAGGTTAGACCATGCAGAAGAAAGAATTTCAGAGGTAGAAGACAAAGTTTTTGAGATAACTCAGATAGTAAAAGAGGCAGAAAAGAAGAGAGAGAAAGCAGAACGTTCACTGTCAGAATTATGGGACTTTATGAAGCGTTCCAACATACGAGTTATAGGAATTCCAGAAGGGGAAGAAGAATGCCCCAGAGGAATGGAAGCCATACTAGAGAATATTATAAAAGAAAATTTCCCAAATATCACCAAAGATTCTGACACACTGCTTTCAGAGGGATATCGGACCCCAGGTCGCCTCAACTCTAACCGAGCTTCTCCAAGACACATTGTGATGAACCTGTCCAAAGTCAAGACCAAAGAAAAGATTCTGCAAGCTGCCAGGAGTAAGCGCCAGTTGACCTACAGGGGCAAATCCATCAGAGTGACCGCAGACTTCTCTAATGAAACTTTCCAAGCAAGAAGACAATGGTCATCTACCTTTAATCTACTTAAACAGAACAATTTTCAGCCCAGAATTCTGTACCCTGCTAAGCTAAGCTTCAAAATTGACGGAGAAATCAAATCATTTACGGATATACAAACATTGAGGAAATTCGCCACAACAAGACCAGCTCTACAGGAAATACTTCAACCTGTTCTGCACACTGACCACCACAATGGATCAGCAGCAAAGTAAGAACTCAGAAATTAAAGGACAGAACCTAACCTCCACACTGATGCAAAAGATAAAACTAAGCAATGGACTCTCACAAAATAAGATGAATAGAATACTACCACACTTGTCAATTATCTCAATAAATGTTAATGGCTTGAATTCCCCACTGAAGAGACATAGATTGGTTGACTGGATTAAAAAACACAAGCCATCCATTTGCTGTCTGCAAGAAACACACCTGGCTTCAAAAGACAAATTAAAGCTCCGAGTCAAGGGTTGGAAGACAATTTTTCAGGCAAATGGAATTCAGAAGAAAAGAGGAGTTGCAATCTTATTTTCAGACACATGTGGATTTAAAGCAACTAAAGTCAAAAAAGACAAAGATGGTCACTTTATATTGGTCAAGGGAAAAATACAACAAGAAGACATTTCAATTCTAAATATTTATGCACCCAATTTAAATGCTCCCAGATTCTTGAAGCAGACCTTACTCAGTCTGAGCAATATGATATCTGATAATACCATCATAACAGGGGACTTTAACACTCCTCTTACAGAGCTGGACAGATCCTCTAAACAGAAATTAAACAAGGATATAAAAGACTTAAATGAGACTCTAGAACAACTGTGCTTGATAGACGCATATAGAACACTCCACCCCAAAGATAAAGAATATACATTCTTCTCATCACCCCATGGAACATTCTCCAAAATTGATCATATCCTGGAACACAAAACAAATATCAACAGAATCAAAAGAATTGAAATTTTACCTTGTATCTTCTCAGACCATAAGGCACTAAAGGTGGAACTCAACTCTAACAAAAATGCTCGACCCCACCCAAAGGCATGGAAATTAAACAATCTTCTGTTGAATAACAGATGGGTGAAGGAAGAAATAAAACAGGAAATCATTAACTTCCTTGAGCATAACAACAATGAAGACACAAGCTACCAAAACCTGTGGGATACTGCAAAAGCAGTTTTGAGAGGAAAATTCATCGCTTTAGATGCCTACATTCGAAAAACTGAAAGAGAGCACATCAACAATCTCACAAGAGATCTTATGGAATTGGAAAAAGAAGAACAATCTAAGCCTAAACTCAGTAGAAGAAAAGAAATATCCAAAATCAAATCAGAGATCAATGAAATTGAAAACAAAAGAATCATTCAGAAAATTAATGAAACAAGGAGTTGGTTTTTTGAAAAAATAAATAAAATAGATAAACCATTGGCCAGACTAACAAGGAATAGAAAAGTAAAATCTCTAGTAACCTCAATCAGAAATGATAAAGGGGAAATAACAACTGATCCCACAGAGATACAAGAGATCATCTCTGAATACTACCAGAAACTCTATGCCCAGAAATTTGACAATGTGAAAGAAATGGATCAATATTTGGAATCACACCCTCTCCCTAGACTCAGCCAGGAAGAAATAGAGCTCCTGAACAGACCAATTTCAAGCACTGAGATCAAAGAAACAATAAAAAATCTTCCAACCAAAAAATGCCCTGGTCCAGATGGCTTCACTCCAGAATTCTATCAAACCTTCAAGGAAGAGCTTATTCCTGTACTGCAGAAATTATTCCAAAAAATTGAGGAAGAAGGAATCTTCCCCAACACATTCTATGAAGCAAACATCACCCTGATACCAAAACCAGGAAAAGACCCAAACAAAAAGGAGAATTTCAGACCAATCTCACTCATGAACATAGACGCAAAAATTCTCAACAAAATCCTAGCCAATAGATTACAGCTTATCATCAAAAAAGTCATTCATCATGATCAAGTAGGCTTCATCCCAGGGATGCAAGGCTGGTTTAACATACGCAAGTCTATAAACGTTATCCACCATATTAACAGAGGCAAAAATAAAGATCACATGATCCTCTCAATAGATGCAGAAAAAGCATTTGATAAAATCCAGCATCCTTTTCTAATTAGAACACTGAAGAGTATAGGCATAGGTGGCACATTTCTAAAACTGATTGAAGCTATCTATGACAAACCCACAGCCAATATTTTACTGAATGGAGTAAAACTGAAAGCTTTTCCTCTTAGAACTGGAACCAGACAAGGTTGTCCTCTGTCACCTTTACTATTCAACATAGTGCTGGAAGTTCTAGCCAATACAATTAGGCAAGACAAGGAAATAAAGGGAATCCAAATGGGAGCAGAGGAGGTCAAACTCTCCCTCTTTGCTGATGACATGATCTTATACTTAGAGAACCCCAAAGACTCAACCACAAGACTCCTAGAAGTCATCAAAAAATACAGTAATGTTTCAGGATATAAAATCAATGTCCACAAGTCAGTAGCCTTTGTGTACACCAATAACAGTCAAGATGAGAAGCTAATTAAGGACACAACTCCCTTCACCATAGTCTCAAAGAAAATCAAATACCTAGGAATATACCTAACGAAGGAGGTGAAGGACCTGTATAAAGAAAACTATGAAATCCTCAGAAAGGAAATAGCAGAGGATATTAACAAATGGAAGAACATACCATGCTCATGGATGGGAAGAATCAACATTGTTAAAATGTCCATACTTCCCAAAGCAATCTACCTATTCAATGCCATTCCTATCAAAATACCAACATCATACTTTCAAGATTTGGAAAAAATGATTCTGCGTTTTGTATGGAACTGGAAAAAACCCCGTATAGCTAAGGCAGTTCTCTGTAATAAAAATAAAGCTGGGGGCATCAGCATACCAGATTTTAGTCTGTACTACAAAGCCATAGTGCTCAAGACAGCATGGTACTGGCACAAAAACAGAGACATAGACACTTGGAATCGAATGGAAAACCAAGAAATGAAACTAACATCTTACAACCACCTAATCTTTGATAAACCAAACAAGAACATACCCTGGGGGAAAGACTCCCTATTCAATAAATGGTGTTGGGAGAACTGGATGTTTACATGTAAAAGACTGAAACTGGACCCACACCTTTCCCCACTCACAAAAATTGATTCAAGATGGATAAAGGACTTAAACTTAAGGCATGAAACAATAAAAACCCTCCAAGAAAGCATAGGAAAAACACTGGAAGATATTGGCCTGGGGAAAGACTTCATGAAGAAGACTGCCATGGCAATTGCAACAACAACAAAAATAAACAAATGGGACTTCATTAAACTGAAAAGCTTCTGTACAGCTAAGGAGACAATAACCAAAGCAAAGAGACAACCTACACAATGGGAAAGGATATTTGCATATTTTCAATCAGACAAAAGCTTGATAACCAGGATCTATAGAGAACTCAAATTAATCCACATGAAAAAAGCCAACAATCCCTTATATCAATGGGCAAGAGACATGAATAGAACTTTCTCTAAAGAGGACAGACGAATGGCTAACAAACACATGAAAAAATGTTCATCATCTCTATATATTAGAGAAATGCAAATCAAAACAACCCTGAGATATCATCTAACCCCAGTGAGAATGGCCCACATCACAAAATCTCAAAACTGCAGATGCTGGCGTGGATGTGGAGAGAAGGGAACACTTTTACACTGCTGGTGGGACTGCAAACTAGTACAACCTTTCTGGAAGGAAGTATGGAGAATCCTCAAAGCACTCAAGCTAGACCTCCCATTTGATCCTGCAATCCCATTACTGGGCATCTACCCAGAAGGAAAGAAATCCTTTTATCATAAGGACACTTGTACTAGACTGTTTATTGCAGCTCAATTTACAGTCGCCAAAATGTGGAAACAGCCTAAATGCCCACCAACCCAGGAATGGATTAACAAGCTGTGGTATATGTATACCATGGAATACTATTCAGCCATTAAAAAAAATGGAGACTTTACATCCTTCGTATTAACCTGGATGGACGTGGAAGATATTATTCTTAGTAAAGCATCACAAGAATGGAGAAGCATGAATCCTATGTACTCAATTTTGATATGAGGACAATTAATGACAATTATGGTTATGGGGGGGGGAAACAGAAAGAGGGAAGGAGGGAGGTGGGTGGGGCCTTGGTGTGTGTCACACTTTATGGGGGCAAGACATGATTGCAAGAGGGACTTTACCTAACAATTGCAATCAGTGTAACCTGGCTTAGTGTACCCTCAATGAATCCCCAACAATAAAAAAAAAAGTATCAAAAAAAAAAAAAAAAAAAAAAGATTACGAAGGTAACAAGAGTGAAAGAGCTTGAGAGCGACAGGGCAGAGTGCCATCGGGAACAGCGTCCATCCCAGGGCGCCCAGTGAGTCCACACGTGCCAGAACTGATGGAGCATGTCTTCAGTTTGGAGGAAGATTATTTCAGCCACAAGGGCCTGATCCCAGTACAGGCTGGTGTGTCACAGACCAGTCAGGAGACTGGGGGCTGGAAAGGCTGGAAGCAACTGAGAGAGGTCCAGTGAAAGTACAGGCCGAGGAGGGCCTTCCAGGAGATGGGCTGGCTTCACCCTGCACTCCGGCAGCCGGTGGAGGGCCTGGAAGTGTTCTGAGAAGAGTAGCATGATCCGCTGAACATTCCTAAAGGCTCCTTCTCTAAGGTTTTGTTTTATGTTTTATTTTTTGAATTACTGTGTATATTTTTGGTTTGCACAGGGCGGTATGCACTGTCCAGTTGGCCACGGCCTGCTTTGCTCACTCACTTTACCTCCTTGGCTTCTGATGCCCCTTGAATTTGTAAACTTTATCCTAGGCTCTTGCAATGTTTGCCTTTAACTTCACAATAGGAAAACATTCTCAAACATCAGCTCAAGCTGCTACCTTTCACGATTTATTTTTCCTTCTGATGCCCCAGGTCTCCCCAGGCACTGCCTTGTTCACATTCTGAATTACAAAGCAGTTCTAAAACTTCTGAGCCTTCTGGGATTTGCTATGCCACTGGGAATAGTTTTGATCTAGGAAACAAGATGCTCTAGAGGTCTTGAGCTTGTTGCCAATTAAAGACCACACTGGTTCTAGAGAGCTTTTTAATTTCTCTTAAAGAAGAACCAGGCGGTCCTGGAACAGGACTCGTGTCTAGACAAGGCACTCTCTAGGGAATGAGGAGCCCAGACTCACTGTATCATAAAATGTACTCCCTGCTTCTAGAACGTATTGTTACAGAAACAAAATCAGTTGAAATTCACTTCCTTGAAGATGAAAAGAAATCTCCAAGGAACAGCCTAAATATGTTTAGAAGTGAAAAGAAAACAGTCCTATTTGTTTTATTAATAGTATGTGTGAAGGTTAAGTTAGGAGAAGGAAAAAAGGACCTTGGGCCACTTTTTCTGACAATACCTTCTCCCTTCAGCTTCCTCCTGAGTCCCAGGGATGGCAGGGGAGTTCAGACCTATCACTGCCAAACACAGGACATCCTAGATACCCCAATTTACCTTTGCACCAAAGATGAAATATGTCATAAGTGGGCATTGAGTTCACTCTTTTATGGAATTTCCAGCCCCCGTTCAACAATACTCCAGAATCCAGCATATAGAATCTATAAAATTTGTTCCCTAAGGCAATTTAATTCTTATTTGCTTTGTTTAATATGCATCACCAGTTAAATTTAGTAAGTGTATACTGTGTGTCCAGCATTCTGGGACCTGGGCCTTACGCCTTGAGTGTAATAAGATTAATAAGAACTGGTCTGTCTTTGACGAATGGATGTTCTAGTAGAGCTATAAATAAACAGTAAATGTAATCTATTTAGTGGTACCATTGGGGTGAAATTGGAGTGTGATTACACATTTGGATTTTACATTTTAATTCATGTTAGAATCCTAGAGAAAACAATTTCACGTATCACAAATCCTAGAAGTTTGCAACGGTAGATGATGGAAGACATTTTAGATCCCAAACTGTAACCATGGGAATCCACTGAGGTGTTTCAGCATGGAGGGCAGTGGGTTAGAATTACAGTTCCTATCACCAGGCCAGGCCTCTTCTCCAAGGACCTAATTTATGAAGCCAACAGCTTAGGTTCTTTATATCTCCACTTGGAGCTATCCTGGGTCTCACCAACTCACAAACATTGCGTGTGCATAATTTTTTATGGCCTTCTAACCCAGCTCTTCCCCTAATCATTCTCATCTCTGATAGTAATGTGACCGTTCACCTCTGTGAAAGTCAGAAACTTACAAGTCATTCTAGCATCTTCCATGTTCCTCATGCCCCATCCATTTTTCAACTTTCAGGTTGTATTTTTGAATCTGTTCATTCCTGTTTGTTTCCATGACTACCACCCTAGTCCAAGCAGCCTCATGCCACACCTTTCTGATGGCAGTGATGGCCTCCCCACACCTCCTCGTGCCTTGCTCCAGGCCATTTTTCACAGCAGTCAAAGCTATCTCAAAATGGAAACTAGACAAAGTCACAGCACTCGACCCCTGCCTGACCCCAGAGCAACACGCAGACCCTCTAAGGTCCATATACATTTAAGCTAAAGGTTGGAATGTGTGCCATGGCTCTGGGGACCCAAGTGCGGTGGCTTTCTTACCCCCTCAGTGGAGCCCTCCTCCCACTCTCCGCCTTACTCTCTAAGCACAGCACCAACCCTCCTTTTGTTCCCCAGTGCACCACCCATTTTCCCATAGCATGGTATCACACACGATGCACCCCTTTCCTGCAGTGTTCTTTTCCCCATACTTCACAGGGTGACGTTTTCTCACTCTTCAGTTTTCTGCTTAAATCATAAATCTTCCTCGACCACTCTCTATGAGGTTTTCTAGTCCCCCAATCACTTACATCCCAGTACCCGAGCTGTGGCCTACACAAAACCGATTGCAGCCTGTAATTAAATCGATCATGATCAGAGACGGAAAGAAAGATAGACAGATAGGTAGATAGAGCGTAGAAAGGGACAGACAGAAAAATGGCTGCTTTTTATTTGTTTAACGTTTGCCTCCCCCATTAGACCCTTTCTCTGCCGCCTCCCAGGGGTCTGTTCTGTCAACTGTATTGTCAACACTGAAGTGCATGGTATATGTTTTTGTTGCATGAATGAAATATGCTTTTCTCTTTTTTCACCAATTTTCCTTGAAATGTTGTGTCTAATTTGCATACATTTGCAAGTTATGTTACTTAGGTGTCCAAAATTTCCCTGCCCTGACCCCCTCCTACCAGGTGGGAAAAGTATGGAAGAGAAAGAGTTGGCATCCCATAAGCACGAGGGAGGAGGAGATTTCTAAACACTAGCATGTGTTTTTAAATTTTCATTGACCACTGAATTTCTTATCTTTCTGTGCACAACCAATTTCCAGATTTACTCAAATCATAATTTAAATACATATCCATTTATTATCCTTTATAATCGAAATGAAGCAAACGGGTAAAGTCTGCTTTTCTACAGCTGGTGACTTAACTTAAAAAAACAAAATCCACTCAAACCTTCTTCTATTATGTAAACTAACGTAGGTCGCTTTTTGTATGCATAAACGTTTCTCTTGTGTTGTTTTACCTCTAGCTGCTAGCCAAAACATTAAAAAAAAAAAGCTGATCTTGCAATCCTTGCAGAATTTCCAACTTTAGTCAAAAAAAGAAAATCCCAAGAATCTTTTCAGAAATCCAATTTGGGCGCTATTCCCAGCCTAATTTTGCAAACCAAGATGTTTGGGCAGTCCTGGCATGCCAGGGATAAGCCGTGGAGGATTTTTTTCTGAATTAAACCCAACTCCAGCCCTAATTAAAATACCACAACACTGTTAGCTCATTGACAATGTTAGACTTCAGTTTAGTTGAACTAATTCCACTTCTGGAATACAGCCTCTCATTTATATTTCTGCTGATTGCTTATAATTTTTATTTCAGCTCTCTTCTTGCTTTTCAAAGGATGGAAGTATTGTCCCAGTTTTTGTTGCTAGGCAGACATCTCTGAAGTCACATAGAGAAAGCAAACGTACTAAAGCCAAATCGCGCAGATCTGGTGACTTGGAGCTTTTGAAGCTTTCTGTTTTATCCAGTTTTCTCCCTCTGATGGCTAAGGGGATATCTTTTGCCTGGAGCTCACATTCTAGTTGGGAAGACACTTAACAACCGAATAAGTAGATGCAAAAGATGAGGAAGGATGGTACCAAAGATGTCTTATGATGTGTCATTTATATGGTCTTACGCGTTGTGGAGAAAGGTACACTGATGTGCACACCTACACACCCCCTTCCTTTAGTTGGCAAATATGTTGATGCAACCCTTCAAGTTCACAGTCCCCTATCTGTGAAGCATGAACTTGCAAGAGCTCTGTGTGTGTTTATACCCCAAGCACATATGTAACGGAAGCTGAGAAGCTACCAATCTGTGAGAATGTGCCCTAAATTCTCTGATATCCCATCAAAGACAATCAGCCGAAGACACATCTTCTCTGTCCCTCACCCAACACTGCTGTCCATGTGTACCCAGCTTTGGATCCTGTTGCTTCAAACCTTTTAAAAAGCCCCTCAATTTCAACTCGCATTACCTGTTGCTGCTGCAGCGGCTGCTCCCTCATTACTATTTCACTCAGAGTTCTGGACCTCGTGTGGAGTCAAATGTGAAGTGACAAGTTAAAACCAAGGGCTTCGAAGTATAACTGTATATGATCTTCTTGCCATAACAGCATAGTGTCATTGTCCTGGAAAATTAGAGCATCTCTGCTCTTGTTCTCCAGAGAATTAGCAGCATGAATTCTATTCAGTAGCTAATGGGGATTCCAGGGAGAGTTGAAAATGTTCCCTGAAAGAAGGAAGGAAAGTAGAAAGTTTCCAGATTCCCCCTCTAAATACTTTTCTTAAATCGTAAGCATATTATTTATTAAATTGAACAATCATTTACTGGGCATCTGTCCTAAATGTAGGGCATAAAGCAGTTGGAAAAAGTCAAAGGTGTCTCTTTCATAGAGCTCATATTCTAGCTGGGAAGACAGTTCACAACGGAATAAGCAGAAAATATGTTAGGTCAAAGGTGAAATTGCTGTAGGGAGAAGTAAGACAGGGAAGGAGGACAGGGCTGGGCAGAAGACAGAGCGGGCTGGGCCATGAATGGGATTTTAACAGAGTGGTCAAGGAAGTACTCACTACGTGGAAGGCATTTTGGAAAACTCCTGAAAGGGTCATGCAGGTAGGATCTCTGGGCAGAGGGAACAGTAGACAGAAAGGCCCAGGGCCTGAAGCGCGGGGGGCACAGTGAGAAGATCAGAAGGCCCAAGTGGAGAGAGCAGGGCTGGGGGTTAGATGTGATGTTGGAGAAATCAAGGGCAGGAAGCAGGGAGTCAGGGAGGCCCTTGTGGGCCAGGGTAAGCTGGGACAGGCATGCCTTGCTCTGAATTAGAGAAAAAGCTACAGAGCAGGTATTATGTTCCTAGGACTGCCCTAAAACATTGCCAAAACTATGGCTTAAAATAACAGAAATGTATCTTCCCACAGTCTAGAGAGCAAAAGTCCACAGCCAAGACCTTAGCAGAGCCATGCTCCCTCCCAAGGCTGTCAGGGACAGCCTTCCTGGCCTCATCCTGCCTCCAGTGACTTCCTTGGGTTGGGATTTCATCACTCTAGTCTCTGCCTCTGTGCTCTGGTGGCTTCTCCTTGGGGTCCCTGTGTCCTCTCCCCTTCTGAGTCTTACAAGGTCATGTCCAGATAACACAGGCCAGATAATGGCCATCAGCCTTTATTGTTAAACAATATCATCCTTTATTACATCCTTAAACATGCTTGTTTTCCAAATAAAGTAATATTCACAGATTCTGGGAGTTATGACATGAACAAATCACCTGGCCAGTGGAGTGGAGGGTAGTTTAACCCCCCACAGAGAATTTTGAGCAGGGAAGTATTAAGATCTAAGTTATGTTTTAGCATGTTTGCTCTAGTTTCTGTGGTGAAAATAGACATTAAGGAAACAGGAAGGCTGCACAGCAGAATCCCAGGACCACAAGACACAAGGGAATAATTCAGGTGAGTAGGCTGCCTGTACTGACACAGTGGTAGTGGAGGGGGCGAGAAATGCCTGGGTTCTAGACATATGGAGCAGGTAAAGACGACAGGATTTACAGAGGAGCTTATGTGAAATGTAGAAGCCGTGTCAAGGACAATTCTAAGGTTTTTGGCTTGAATATCCGTGGTTATTTCTATGTACATGGTACTAATAAAGCCTTTTACAGCACCGAGGTCAAGGTCACTAGCTGGCTGCCACTCTTGCTCCATCCATCTCAGGTGGAATGTCATTTCCTTCTGGCAGCCTTCCCTGACATCAGTAGATTGGATTAACATCCTCTATGCTCTGTGCCCTAAGTTGATTCCTATCATAGTTCTTTTTGTCATTTGTATTACTTGGCTTTTGTAGAACACTCCAAAAGATATTGACTTAAAACAAAAGGCACGTATTTACTCCGTGATTTTGAGATTGACAAATTGGCTTAGGATGGCCACTCGTCTGATCTGAGCCGGGATCTGCCTATCTGGACTTGCTCATGCCTTTGGATTGAACTAGTGGGGCAGCAGGAGCTGGACAATTTATGACAAAGGTTTTTCTCCGTATGGTCTCTCACTCTCCACAGGCTGGCCTGGGTTTGTCTACATAGTAGCCAGGAGGTCCTAGGGTGTGAGAGTTAGAGCTGTAAGACTTCTTGAAGCATAGAGTCAGACGTGGTGCAACTTAACTTCCATCAAATTCTCTTGGTCAAAGCAAGTCACAGAACCGTCCAGAATCAAGGGGTGAGGAAATAGTTTCCACTTACCTGTAGGAGTAGTCAACAATTATTGTTGTATGTTTTCCAATCTATTGCATTATTCAATGTAATTGTTTCTTCTCTGCTAGCAAACAAACCCCACAAAGAAAGGAAACAAGTCTCTCTTTGTTCACCATTTACCCTCAGACAGTAGACATTGGAGACACACATAATGGCCTTAGAAATTAATGAGTGAAAAAAATGAATGAAAGAATCAACTGGAAGACAAACTGAAATGCAATTCGGTCTGCAAGGGTCACTCTCTCATGGTCTACTTCCATTCTCTCGACTTATGCCTCCGAATCTTTATACACTCAATATCTGTGTTTAACCTGTTTTACCAGATGATAGAACTATTGCTACAACTCAACGAGCAAAATTAAGATGGTCATACATTAGAAACGCTTTTAAAAAGGCATTATTTTTTAAATTTTTAAAAAATTTAAACATTGTAAATATGTAGAATAACTTTAAAAGAGTGTTGAACACTCATTTGCTTTATATTAAAAGAGTGTTGAACACTCATTTGCTTTATATTAACCTATAACAATTATTGCAGTTTTCTTTAGAGTAATTGTACATGTGTTATTTCTATATACAAGTCAAGAATATACTTTACTTCTTGAGTTACATCAGATGTTACATAGACCCATTTTTATTTAGGGTTCAGCACTCAGGTAAATATTTTCTTTGCTTAAGTCACTTAGATCTTTTTAGAAATGCCTTGGCGATACCACGGTTTTCAAAAGGATTCATTTCTTCCTTACTGATGTTCATCTTAGAATCTAAAATGCAAAGGATAATGGCCATCGGCCTTTCTTGTTAAACAATGCCATTGTCTGAAAACTGGTGGTGTTTTACAAATGAAATACAGTGGCAAGTTATTATTCTTTGTGCAATGGCATCATAGATGTGCCTTGGTAGTAAAGAGAAGAATCGAATTTTAAGCCCCAGTGGCCATTTTCACTAAAGACTGCATTCCTGAAGCTCCATCTATTTTCCTCTGTTATTCCATAGACCACAAAGAATTCACGCTACCTACGAGCAAGATCCTTTTTGACTCTCTTTCATCTTTCAGACCCTCCGAAACATGAACTTCTTTCAGCTCTGACCTGAACGCCTTCCAGAGTCGTACTGATCTGTGCACATCAGTGCTGGTTTGAGCTGCTCGTCCGCCTGTCACAGTCTAATAAGTCTACTGGACTATTCCGTTTTGGGTTGGGTCACGTGTCTGTGTTTTGTACTCACTAAGCCAGAAGTGTGGAAACAATCTCTAATCTGAGAAGCAATTCCATGAAAACAACTCCTAGGGAAACTTTACCCCTCTGAAGAATGTTGTTCTGAGAATAAGAACATCCGGGAAGTAGAAATACAGTGAGGAGTTATCTGGGAGTCCTCCCCTTGCTTCAATTATTTGAAAATTGAAGCAAAGGAATAAGAAGGAAAGAAGAGGTGGTTCTGCACCGGGTAGAAATTATTATTAGGGAAGACACTGAGAGGAAGTAGGGGTGTAAGTGGGGAGCAGATTCATCGGGGCCCAAGTCTGTGAAAGTCGGAAAAGACAGAAGACTCGGGAGGTGGATGGGGCAGGCCTCAGACCAGAATGCAGATCTCAGGGAGCCTTGGCCAACCGGCAGGGAGCTGGGAAGGAAGGTCATCCCGGCTTAGGGAATCCTGCACTGGGCGTACACACACAGGCCCAAAGAGCCCCGTCTGCCCTTGTCTAAGCAGTGCTTGTCAACCTTTTTTATCTCATGGCACACTTGAACCTTGAACAAGATCTCCACACACATGACACACTTAAATTAAGTTGATCAAAAACAAGAAGAGTGAAAAAAATACACTTACTGTGCCTTGAACTTCATTCGAAAATAATTTAATTAAGGCCAGGTGCAGTGGCTCGTGCCTATAATCCCAGCACTCTGGGAGGCCGAGGCAGTTGGATCACCTGAGCTCAGGAGTTAGAGACCAACCTGAGCAAGAGTGAGACCCATCTTTAAAAATAGCTAGGCATTGGGATGGGCACTTGTCGTCCCAATGATTCAGGAGGCCAAGGCAAGAGTACCACTTGAGCCCGAAATTCCAAAGTTGCTGTGAGCTATGGCTCCACAGCAGTAATGATCTTTAGAAATTTACATGGCACACAGGTTGAAAATCACTGGTCTAAGGATGGCCTGAGAAGGCAGCTTCTGAAGGTGCTAAGAGCTGGTGCCCGTTAGCGGACTTCACTCCGTCCTGAAGAACCACAAGGATTTTCTTGAAGAGAAAATCAAGTGGCATACCTCTTGGCTGCTATGGAACTTCAAGTAGGTTTAAAATATTTAGGATCGAGTGCGATGTTGAATTAACCCTCTCTTTCCCACCACCATCGTGGCAGGCAGGTTCTGGGGAGTGGAGAGAGAACAAGTGAGAGAGAATTGAGAAGAATCCTCATGTACTGGGTCATTCTGTTAATCAGCATAATTTTTTAATCATTTGCAGTTTGGGTCCCATTTCTGGAGGTTTTACTCGTCATCGTGTTTATGGGAAATTGACAGTTATTAATTGTTTTCAAGCTTGAACCAGCCCTTATTAGAATTCAAACATATTTCCCACTGCTGGGTCTAATATCTATGTAGCCATTTATCTTATAGTGGATTTTACTGTAAGCGTAATATTTACAAGAAGCAATTTGTCATTCCTGGGTTAAGTATAGAAACTTCAATATTTTCTAGATAAATATGTCAAAATAACTAAGATTTAAGCAATAGAATAGAACAGGAAGCTTAGAATACAGTATTTTATATCAGGGTTGGGAGGTTTGCTGTCTGGTTTGACTCTGTTATCATTATTGTTTTATAAATACAATTTTCCAATTATTAACCATCATTAGCATTAATGCTGGTAATCTGTCTCACTAAGGATTTGTAAGTGCCATATTTTTTCTATGCTAAATGAGTTCCAAGGCGCCAGCAGTGATTCCCACCCAGATTGGCTATTCCCAAGGTCTCCAAACACAATTAATTCCTAATTCATATAGAAATATGCCATTCAGCAATTCCGGTCAGGGACAGTCATGGCAGACCCTCAAACAATTCTGGAATACATCAACTCCCTGAAGACTTAAATCTCTAATCTAACTGACACCGTAGCCCTGTTTTTCATACTGAGGACAGTGCTCCTTGTCATGTAAACCAGGTTCCAGGTATTTGTTCCCAGGGATGGGTGCTCAGATGAACACACACACACACACACACACACACACACACACATCCGGAGGCAGAGGAGGACCAAGCACCGAGGTGGAGACTCAGGAGGTACAGATGATGTGTCAAACCTCTGTCCCATGTCTTCTTCCTGTCACCTGCTCCCTACTTCTTTCCTAACATCCCAGGCACATCTGTCCCCACGTCCCACCCGTCTTCTCCTCTGTGCCCTTTGCCTGCTTATCCCGGCTTGTCCTGGTGTCCTGTCCCACTGCCCTGCCTCTTTACCCACGTTCACTCACCGGGAAACACACCTGCAGCCTTCTCCTCCTTCAGCCCTCCCCGGCCTGAATAGCTCCTATTGTCCTGAGAGTCGTGGCAGCATCACCTGCCTGAGAAGCTTTGCTCCTGACCCAGCTGTTCTTCGCATTCTTTAGCTTCTTTACTTGGCTGTTCCTTTGTGCAGGAATCCAACATTACAGTCAATCTCTTTACATAACTCTCTCTATCATTTGCACTAAAAAGTGAGAATAGAGACCATATTTTTTCTTTTCTTCTTTTTTTTTTCTTTGAGACAGAGTCTCACACTGTCACCTGGGGTTGAGTGTCATGGCATCATAGCTCACAGCAATCTCAAATTCTTGGGCTCAAGTGATCCCCTTGCTACAGCCTCCCCAGTAGTTAGGACTATGGGCACCTGCCACAATGCCCAGCTAGTTTTTCCATTTCTAGTGGAGACGGATTTCACTCTTACTCAGGCTGGTCTTGAACTCCTGAGCTCCAGTGCTCCACCCAACCTCAGCCTCCCAGAATGCTAGGATTACAGGCATGAGTCACCAAACCTAGCCAGGACCATATATTTTTGTGTGTGTAGCCTAGGTACTTGCTAACAAAACACTTATTGCATTTTTGCTGAATGAATGAATGAATCCTCACCCCTCATTTCGTGCACCAGAGAGCAAGAACGTCCACAGTCGCTCTCGGAGTGTCAGCTGCAGGGTCCTTCCCATAACTGGCACACTCAAGGGCATACCAGCCCAGGGACATTTAATTCTCACCATTCTCATTGAGACTTCACCCACCCAGAGCACCATATACCAAATGAGCTTTCTCTATCCTGGTCGAAATCTGATCTTTAGCTAGTAATTAAAACTACTCTGAATTCATGTGTTACTCTGAGTGTAAACTTGTTAATGTGTTCATTTCGCCCATAGTGTGTCAAGTGACAAAGAGGATGGGACACCAGTAAAACATAGAAATGGAACCCTAATGGTGGCATTTCAGGAAATAGGAAGGGACAGATGGGAAGATATTTCTGGGCTGGGGAGCTTCTGGGTGCCCTTCACGTTGTACCACATGAGCCATTTCCTATTCCTGGACAGAAGGTTGGATCTGCTGCTACCACACTCCCGAGCTCTCCTGAGAAAAGTATTTTTATTTCTGTCTTTTAAAAAAAGGTAGAGGTAGTATTCCTTCTGGTTGTCAAAGGCCAGGAAGGAGCATCCTTAGACAAGGGTCAGAAAAAGCTCCTAGCAGAAAGAAGTCATCTTTTTTCTACATCTAATAGACACCATAATAACACTTGCCGGTTTAGAGAGAGATAATCAAGTTCAATGCAAAGAGATTTGTAATAATTATAACAATAGCTTACACTGATTAAGTGTTTACCCAAGTGCTATGCTAAGCCCTTTCTTTTATTCCTTACACTAACCATATAATAAAAGTCGTTTTATCACCCACATGTTACAAGCAAGTTAAGAAACTCGCCCATGGTCATAAAGCTGATAGGGGTCTGAATCAGCAGCGGTACCCAGAAAGTTATGACTGAAATCCCAAATGTATTCTCGGGAAGATACCCCCTGTTGTAAAAGAGGGGCAACAAATTATGCTTCCCTGCTTATATATGATCTAACACGACTTGTGCTGGTCTTATATCTTTTATATGGCAAAACATTTACATTATATTTATTTTATTTCCTTTTATAGTCATGAGGGTGAAGGAAACATAATTTATGAATCCAATTTTTACATTAAACAGCTGGTCTAGAAAATACAAATGCTTTGCCATTATTTTTGATGTTTTTTTGCAAAAATCTATAAAACCTCTCCCATAGGTAAAGAATACTTTCAAAAGGCTTGGGGAGAAATTTCAAGATAGTAATATGGTGCCTGACTCAACAGAGTTTACAACCTGAAAAGTAATATTAAGACCTCCATAACATTACAAGTCCAGCCTGCGTACAAGCTGTGTCCAACTAGATAGAAAAACCTGCGAAGTCTCCCATCCAGCAGTCAGACCATCGGATGTCAGAGACAAAATAACTATTGTCTTCACCCCTTTGCTTTCAGGCAATTGTTCCCTGAACACTGTTATAGTCACTAAGTGTGCACACTTCAGAAACTCCAGACCATCACTAAATCTCATGGAAATGTGTGTTGGCATTTTCTTCGAGATTTCTTTTAAAGTATTACTTCTGTCCATCAAGTCAGAGTTCTTGTGAGTGTAGCATGTTTAAGTTCTTCATCTTTCCTGACAGGATGTAGGTCCCAACAGTAGCAAAAATCGAACTCCTTCCTCCTCTCTGAAAATGCTGCTCATATGTTTAGGTTGAAGGTTTTAAAGCCATTTGTTGAAATATATTTAACCTGTGTCTTTTGGTTCCTACCAAGTTAATGTTCGCTTTTACAAGGCTACGATCCATCAGTCAGCTAGTTGGTCTGAATGCTTCTTCCCTGGAATTGACCTAATTTCCTGGCTATTTGGGTATCTGCAGACACCTTTACACAAAGAGAAGGCAGGCGTCACATTAAATTACGAAAAGAGGGTAATTTCTTTTCTTTGGAGATCTACTACAGATTGATTAATTGGCTGTTGGCTAGAGTTACAATCACATCTGCCCTCTCCTCTTTCTCATTTTTAAAATGAGAATATGAATATATAACAAGTCAGGGAAGCTCTGAAGATGCTAAATGAAGAAGTTAACAATAATTGCATATTTGAAGATCTGTCTGTATTCTACAGAAAGAAGGATTTCCTTTATACTGAAATACCAACAAGACGCAACATGAAAAAAAAATTAGTATCTTAAAAGATTTAGAAAACTTCCTTTCAATAGTACAGTTGGGTCCTTTCAGATAATTAATCATTAATAAATATTTAAGTACTGTTTTCTATTTACATTGCACTACATCCCACCAGTCCTTTAAAAGTTAACAGGGATTAATTTTCTTTCAAAATAATTATGCCACTTAGCAAATTGTCTACGTTCTTTCACCGATGTCTACGCCATTCTGGTCAAAGCATCGATTTCACTCAAAACTCAGACTTTGATCTGAATTTGTTTACCTGGCTGCTAATAAGAGATTTGGGGCAGACTGTCTGAAATCCTCATGACAAAATGAGGAAGAATCCTAACGTGTCCCTAAAAATCGGATCAGATCGAACATCAGCTAATGTAGGTATATTTTTCCCTGTGATTAACCAGGTTCTTAATGACAATATTTCTTATCTTACAACTGTGACATGAAGAGGGAGCTATAGCTCTTCCGAGACACAGTTCTGCAAGAACCAGCTTACCCACGCTCTCCGATCTCCTGTCTGTTCCTCTTTCTCGCTCCCTCTCTTGCGCTGTCCCTCCTTCACTCTCCCATCTTTTTGCCATTGTGCCAGCTCCATTTAAATGTCTCTGCTCCGTATCCATTCAAGTGGAGATAAGCCATGCAAATCAGGAGCCAAGGCTTTCAGTGCCTGGTTCACAGAGAGGACTCAGCTTGAGGAGGTCACTCGTTCACGGCCGCTCCTCCCATGATATTTTTCCCCTTCTTGCCGAACTGCTGTGTATACAGGGGCTGAAAGGACTGAAGACCCTGCAACTGCTGCCTGGCTTTACTTACAACTTTTTTTTATAAAGGAACTTACCTCCGTCTGTCTTTTCAAGGTAGGAAGTCTGATTCTTCTAAAGATGTGTGTAATGCCTCCACTGTCTGCTCATTATCAAATGTCACTTGAATGCTTTATATTGTTGCTGGCATTAGGCGCAGACGCTGGGATTCCAGGTGCTTCGTGCTTTTGTTACTTAAGCGTATAGGTACAAGTGTTTAAGTGCCGGGTATTATAATGTTTATTTTCCCTGCAGCTGCTTCAGTTTTACAACCTCCAGAAAAATGAAGAGTGCCCACTCTCCAATCTAGAAATACAATCCTCTATCAAGTTTGCCCTCTTAGAAAAATAATAAGCTCTCATTGTGGTTTAACTTATCCTGTATCCTGGCCAATAACAGCCAACTGTAAATTCAACTGTGTTAAGATTTTTTTTTTTTAAACCTGGAATCTCCTGCAGCATTTTTCTGCGAAAAATAACTGATGTGGAAATGTTTTTAACAACAGCAAGAAAAGGATAGATTTTACTTCATTCTGCTGCAAAGCAAAGAGCTAAAGGCCTGATTGCTAACAGGCCTGTCAGATAAATTCATTCTTCACAAGTCATAAATTGTTACTAGGCTATGCAGAAGTATTACAATTAGTTAAGATTCAGTGACTGTCATTATACGTGGGGTTATTTACTGTTTTGAGATTGCAATTGTATTTTTTGAAAAGTTTAATGTAACAAGGCTTAAAAAAAAAAAAGCCCTGTGTTGCATAACACCATTTAAGACTGTTCTTTAAGAAAGCTTTCAATAGCCAGCTGATTAAGTCTGAATTAAAAATGCATGTAAGAGGTAAACAGATTTGACAATATACATGCTGATTTATGAAAGTGGTTCCCAGACTTGCATTACTATATACGTGTCTCTTTGAAGTTACTTGCAATGATATTTTAATCATTCCTTAGTCATTTCCATTTTAAAACATACTAAAATGTCATAAAATTATAGACTCAAAAATCTCTTTCTGATTAGTACAAATATAATTAGAACATTCCAGTGACAATTTGGGTTTCCATAAATGTAATATGTCTTTGAAAGTACTCCTTATTGATATAATTTTACATTTATTACCTTATTTTTCTTAGATGGTTTTGACACATAGTTGTGTTTAATCCCTTGTATAGGCTAGAATTGAACATGAACCGTAAACAAAGTTGACAGTCCTGAGAAGAGGAAAAAATTATCCTCTAGTAGACTGAAGAGTTCTGATGACATAAATCTTACATTTCATCTTCTAGGTAGATACTTGTAGTTACTGCAGTTGGAGGGAATAAATTTATTACCTACATAAAACATCTCAGTGCCAAACATGAGCAGTTCTTTTCCTTTTTGAAACAGAGTCTTCGATTGAAAAAAAAATGCACCCGGATTTTTGAGTGCAGTAGGAGGCAGGAAGCCTGGTGTTGTTAGCATAAAGAAGACATCTTGGCACAAGTATTACCGTACTGAGGGCACTCTGTCTGTCTCTGGCATTTGTTACATTACTGTAGGTAGAATTTAACAGATAAATATGTTCTGCTGCGTGGCATTTTAGTGATCCTATTGGTATGCAGGTTACTCTGCTAAGATAGCAACAGAAAAAAAAAGAGAGAGAGAGATATGTTTTATAGTAGTGGGTAATAAAAGCCCTTCACCGTGAGAGAAGAGGAATTTGACTGATTTCTTATACAGTAATTAGAATGTCTTTAAAACTCTGTGAAATACTGAGTTGTACAGTAAACTGAGGCTTCCCAGGAAAGGCTAATTGAATTTATCTGTTGAAACCATGTGGTTGTCCATGAATACCTTCTTCCCAGACGCTGTCACAGAAGAATTCCACTCACACCTTCAGCATTACGGAGAAAGAAAAGGCTTCCTCACTCACAGGAAAGGGAGACTGTTTTGTATTTAAAACTAGTTTGAGAAGAGCACCAGACACAGGAAAGCCTTAGCAGATGGGAAGGTGTGTGAGAGAGCCTGGTTGTGTGAACTTGAGACTAGTGTGAAACTAAAGGATGCCCTTCCAGAACAAAGGAGCACCATGGAACACTGTCAGCAGTCACGCTGGGGAGAGACAGAGAAAGTGGCCAAGGAGATCTTTTGGGGACAGGGAAAATGCAAACGACTGGGTATTCTCTGTTAAACACAACTCCCAGGGTTTTGGTAGGTCTCAAAGCACTCCCCGTGGAATCTCAAGCCATCACTTCACAGCTTTATTTGAAAGGTACATACTTTATAGACTTCGGCATTTGTTTGCAGACCTCTGAGAAAACTCTCGAAAGACCTAACTTGTATGCCTGAGGTTAGGTTGTACAGCTTTGCGTCTTGAATGAAACGGTCACAGCCTTCAACTCCCAGGGGTCTCTACCACTTGGTCTATAAACTTGACTTGTAACTTATTCAAGCAACTGACCCAGATAAGTTGCATGTTACCCCCTTTCAGTGTCTCCCAGCAGAATCTATGGAACTGGTAAACCTTGTGGCTGTGCATAATATGTTGTTATGCCCACTGGGTTCTTTTCTGCTGGTTTTACTGAGTACAGTTAAAAGACAAATTATCATTACAGTTAAAAGATAAATTATCATTAAAAGGATACTGGGGAGGGTATTAATAAGTTCTCTCTAACTTCAGGAGTGTTCAGTGGGGACAATGAGGCCCTTCTTTCTCAGATATTCAATGCCTAGATCATCTGTGGACAGTCAGAATTTCTCAGAAAGGACTCTACAATACCATATATATTTTCCAAATCTTGGAAGTTATTGTTGTGTATGAAAACTCAGAAGGTACTGCTTTGTCGATATTAATTAAAATCTGCTCAAAGCATTAGGGGGCAGATGAGACCATCATCTCCATTTTAAAGATAAAGACCTTAAAGGTACAGAGAGGTTAAGTAACTTAGCCAAGGCCACACAGTTGGGATAGAACTGGAATTTGAACCCATTTATTCTGTTACTGGCTTTGAGACATCATACAATCATGCCTTCCTGGCTACTTAGCTCTAATGACTAAATATAACAAGAACAATTCCTCTCCCAATAGCAAAGCATCCCTGTAGACCAATTTCTCATCCTGATTCAGATACCAGCTTCTGATGTTTTTGCTCTTTTCATAGCTCTCTACCTCAACCTTTATCACCTTGATAGCACCATTTGTAAAAGTTGTTTCATTCAATGCATGCCAGGAATGGTTACACTAGCCCAACATTTGCCTTTTACCTCAAGGAGTTAAAGACCTAAATCAGATCTGTAATTGACTGACTTGTCTGCTGACAGCTTTGAAGCACCACCACTCCCCACCTTTTTTTTTTTTTTTCCTGTCTAAAAAGCAAGATTGACATCTCTTTATATGTTTGGAATTTGTCAGTGGTGTAAAGCTCTTGGTAATGACGGAAATTAACCTGAGGCCTTTATCTAATTACCTTTCCTAGCAACTCTGCTGAAATTCGGATAACAATTAAAATTTTGATGCAAACAACTGTTCCCATCAGAAAAAAAGACATTCTTCTTCCTTGTCACACCTTTCTGCAAACTCTCCCAGGTAGCAGTCGTCCTTTTCCCTTTGCCTTGCCTTTCTTTGCACTGAGTGCATCTGAATGAAAAATCCCCCAGCGGAAATACACCAGCACCTTAGAAAGCAAATAAAGAAAACAAATGAAGTGACATGCTGTCATTAACTGGTCTGACTGTGAAACAGTGAACACAGTTATCTGTCCTCCTGTCACTAGGTGTCATCTCCTTAAGCAGAAATGAGTAAGAACAGGTCCACACAGGAAGAAAAAAACATGTGTGGCCTTACTTCTGTCTGTTTACTTGGGATAGCTTGGATCGTCTCCCACAGTTTTTCCTCCCAAGGTGAAAGATGAACTGTTATACAAGTAGCTCACACGAATCTGATTCAAAGTCTGTGTTCATCTGACCTGTGGACATCAGATATCTAATATAAACAAAAGCCTCCACAGCATCAACACATAATCAAGTAGCAGAAGTGCAGGAAACATGGGTCAGTAGCAAGGCAGCAGGCTACACATTTCTCGAGTAATGAATGAAAAACAATTTTGATGCCTCTCTGTGATATCAGCATCCTTTTTAGACCTTATTTGAAGTATCAGGCAGACCGACTGCCCTGTATATCTAAAACCTCTGTCTGCTGGCAGGCAGAAAGCCCAGGAACCCATCTTTAAAGTTATTTTAATATATCAGTTTTGTCCAGATTAGCTAAATTAGATGTCGACCACTGGTACAGGAAAGGTTGGGAATTAATTTAAATTTGAGCCTACCCTGACATCATCTCTTGCTATGTGGATTCCTTAACCTGTGAAACATTCTTTTTTGGATTTGATTTCTCTATTACTTGGTTGCTAGACAAAAGAGGGATAGAAGGAGAACATGGGATGGTGTTTATGAGCTGTTTGTTGACATAAACATTCAAAAGAGTTAAAACTGACTGAAAACCATTTGAAAAATGTGTCTCTTATAGCTCAATTTCTCAGCTGCACAACTGAAATCCCTATCTAAAAAGATGTCAATTTTTTGCGACATTAAAAATGAAATCAAAGAATTTTTTTTCTCTCTGAGGAAAGTTTGCAAAAATTATTCACACAATTTAACGCTGAAATGTATTAGCAATTGGTTCACATTAGATAGTCAGCAATACATCCCAGTTCAGAAATAAAACTTTGCTAGCCAGTTTGGAAAGCAAAGTCAGAAATCTCTAGAAACCTTAAGCTAAGATTGCAAAGTCTTTTTTGTTTTTGTTGTTTTATGGCTGTTTTTGTATATGTAATCTTTCTATCAATCTTCTCCCAGAAAAATTAACCAACTACCTTGTTACAATTGAGACCTCTTTCCTTTATATTAACAATTCCTACAGTTTGCACCACACGACTTAACCTTTAATTGCGTTCTTCTCTCCTATTTCCCTGGTTGTTTTATGGGTCATATTTTTGTATTCACATAGTTTGTTAACTTCTGGGGGGTAAAAACCATACTTACCCTCTCTTCTTCAAAGACGCAGTCTCCAGGCTAATAACAGACCTTATTCTTGGCTAAATATTTAAATGATTGATGGAATTTTTTATAAAAATCTAGTTAGCTTAGGTTATATATTTTTTGAAATTTGTTTCTGGAGCAATGGGAGGGACCTCTGTCTATTCAAACCATTTCTGAAGACTCGGAGATATTCCTATGTTCTGACATGTACACATGCTCTGTTTTATTTTTAAATTGTGTTTCACCAGCTTAATTTTAAAAAGAGCAAAACAGGACAATAAATTGTCCTAGTGAGTAAAATATTAAATACCATTATTTCTCATTTTGGAAATTAAAGGGAGAGGCAGCTGGTGAAAGAAGCAAACTGAAAACCAGGAGAAAAGGGAAAGAAGGAAGAACACCAAGAAATGTGGGAGGCAGGAGAGGACTGGGGAAGAGTTGTCCTAAGAGATGGAGAGAGCCCTGAAAAGGCAGAAGATTTTAAAGAATTCATACTATGGTATTTCTTTTTAGCCACCGCATTTTTATTTCATTACTAAATTCTCAGACACTATCAATAGACTAGAAATCGTCATTAATCTTAAAGAGAAATTATTCTTTGTCCTAGAATAAATAGACTAAGAGAAGTTGAGGTTGTAAGTAAGGATGAGAGCAAATGGAAGGGAAGGTAGCTTTGAAAGGCTACAGAACAGTGAAGCCAATAAGAAATCCCACCTACCCTGTTTCCTCGAAAATGAGACATCCCCCGAAAATAAGACCTACTTACAGGAAAGATAAGACGCCCCCCGAAAATAAGACCTAGCGCATCTTTGGGAGCACACCTTAGAATAAGACACTGTCTTATTTTCAGGGAAACCGGGTAGCTCACAACCGTAAACCAAGTTCTAAAAGGAATTTGGTAATCTAGTCTTACCCAGGCAGACATCGTCAGCTAAGCAGGGTAGAGATGGAGTCTCTCAGAGGAGTGGGTTCCAGGGGAGTTTCAAAAGTACAGGGACAGCCAATGTGCTCGTGCACAGAGCACGGCCTTAGGAAGCAGCGCTGACAGGTGCACTGGGCAGAAAGCAGGTCTTTCTCTCCCCTTCTGGGTGCCAGGGGCCAGGGGAAACAACAAGTTCAGAGTTCCTCTAGAGATTCTGGTAGGTAAAAGTACTACCCATTCGGAATTCCCTCTGGACTGGGGTATTCTAACCTCCTGCTAGAGGCATTTTGTTTTCTCAGCTCTCAGTCATTTCATTTTTCAGCCTTTGGCCATGGAGATGTTAGAGACTATTTGTGAAATCCTTTTGATTAGCGAGTGAAAAGCCATTGTATACTGGCTGCTGGGGTTTACTAGATTCAGAGAGAAACGGGGCAGCCTGCAGGTGACTGTGGATGCTCGTTTCTAATTGATGAAAGGGCCATGGAACTGTGGTTTAAGTTCCTCATCTTTGATTGGAAAACAAAAACCAAAGGCCTTCAAAATTCTGTGAACTGAATTTACAGAGGAAGCATCATGAAACAGAAAGAGCAGTAGCCTCAGACAGACAGACCTGGGTTGGAATCCGAGCTACTGGGAACCTTACTGAATCGCCCTGAGCTTCAGCTTCCTCAGATGAAAATTAAAACATACCCATTTCTCAGCTTTGCAGTGAGGACATGAGATGAGATCTGCTGTATGCCTAAAACAGGCTGACATCTGACAACACTTCCACCTCATTTTATTTTTGGCCCAAAATTAAATATACATTACCCTGGGTCCCACGTATAGCCATATGTATTTAGACATTTCATGGCTTAATCTTATTTTGCAGCTAAGAAAAGAAAAGACATGTTTGGGACAGTGAAGCACCAATCCTAAGCTCTTACTAAGATAGTGTCTGAGGACTTAAAAGTCTTAGGTCTTCTCACAGGCAGTGAGGCAGATCAGAGCAGGGAATTAGCATATCCTTAAAGAAAGATGCTTCCTAGGCTGAGGGTCATACTTATAAAATTGATTAAAATTATTATTTTCACCTAAGTCTGGTTCTCAGGTTCCCATTTAATATCCTTAAGGCCTGATGCCTATGGACAGGCATGTGCTAATTTCTACGGCTCTTAAAATGTCAGCCTGTCTGCTCTGGGGCTCTATGCAGACAGGAGCTAGACGCAGAACTGGCTAAATTTCCTTCTGAAAGCGGTAACCGTGCAGGCCACATGAGTTTCCACTCCCCAAGTTCAAAAGCCTGATTGTGAACTTGGGAAGAGTTGACTATGAATCAGACAAATATAAAATTCATCCTTAGAGAACTCCTCTTGTTTAGCTTTTTCTGTGGGAGAAGTGAGCACGGAACGCGTGTCAGAAGAAAAGCGTCAAGACATGAAAAACACCAGGAGGGGATTTCACAGCTTTGTAGGATTTTTCTGATTTCTTTAGACACTATGTAAATGAGTTCCTTAAACACAGACTGCCATTGATTTTTTTCTGGTGTTCATTGATTCCCTCGTTACTGCTCCATGTATGTGTTCTACCAAAACATCTAGTGTTGATATTTTGCTCCCTCAAACTCTGTCCCCAATCCACTGTATCATTAAAACTGGCTTCATTTCCTATGAAAGATTACATTAAGTGCACTTTCAGTGTAATTATGTCGCTAGCAAAAGATAAACATGTATTAGGCAGTGCAAAATGCTGATTATCTGTCAGAGTAAATCTGTGTATTTCAAATATAGCAAACTGACAACCCCCTGTTGTTAGTCATGGAAGTACATGGTTGTGCCAGGTACTGTCTGGTGGGTTTCTGACAGTGAAATGCACTCAATGGCTTCCTGCCGTGACATAATCTTCATCACACATAAGCCTGTAGACGTGTGTCTGTGCCATAAAGAGCAGACCGTGGATCATGTGTTTTAAGCATGTGCGCTATACCCATATTTCAATGTTTTGCGGTACATGTAGAAAATGAAGTTCAATTTGAGAATTGACAGTGTCCAGTTTGTACTGACGGCTTTGTGTAGGATGGAATGGCTTAAAAAAAGGGAGAGTGGATTATAGGATTAGGGTGCATTTTAGCTTGTGTCCAGGGCTGAGTAATGTCAGCTCACAACCATTTGTATTAATCCATAGAGAAAGGGAAAAGCTGATGGACTAAAGGAAAATCCGGAGGTAGGTCTAGGACAGGCTGTTCATCCGATTCTCAATGCAAACGTGATTCTTTTATGCTTTTAACTTTGTTCCTGGAGATAGTCATTTCTAAATATATCCTAGAAACACCACTGACTGCCAGCTGCTTTCGGGCACGAAGTTCCTCTTTAATGAGATAAAACAGTGTCAGGGAGTCGACATGCCACACGTGCGGTGGCCCCGTTTCACCAGGTTTCTGTGCCGCAGTAAACGAGTAGACATGAAAATGAATTGAATATTCAGGCCCAGTTTGCCAACTCCTCTGAAAAATAATTTTGTCTGACTTCATTACATTGTGATCATTTCCTGAATGCCATAAAATGCTGAGTAGAATAATGAAAATTGATATGTATATTGACATTTCAGTTTTCTAAATAGAAGCTGAGAAAATATAAACAGCGTTTGGTCTTTGCAACTCTTCCGACCATCCATTTGTGGACTGACTAATTCACTTACTCACCAGTAACCTCATTTGGCCTTAATATAAATGCCTTCTGAAATCAGTTCTCCCCAGTAGATTATGCACATCTTCAGTTTGATTCAGAATTTACATGTGTAGTTTGCATAATTTTGTATCAGAGTGTCTGCTTTAAATTAGGTAAAGGTCACTGTCATTCATAATCAAAAAGAAGGTGGATTAAAGGTCACAATTCAATAAAAAAAAACTGATTAGATGTAGAGATTTGTTCATGTGATCCAATATCATTGGATAAGTGGAATTATGAGTCAACAGATTAACCTCGGTATAATGGGTGACCTGCTTCTTTGCAATCAAAAAACCACATTCACAGATTTATTTTTTCCCAGTATATAACTTGTTTGTCTCTATGTAGCAGAGACAGTTAACTTCTGCTAATACTTTTACCACCGGGTGCCTTTTATAACATCATTTACTTCTAGGAATGACATAAGTGACAATTTTATCTCCAAAATAAAATCGTAAGTAAGGATGAATTAATAATAGACAGATATGTATTAGGAAGTCCCTACAGGCCTCTGGTTACTTCTACCATTTTTCCCCCGAGATAGTTCCTAGTTCCTTCATTCTTTTTAAAGGATGTGAACTGTCACAGCACATTTCTTCTCTTACCTGTCCTGGACACGTAACAGCCCCAATAAACCCTTCAGAATCTTGAAGTCTCCTCAGTATTTCTGTCTGTGATTAGAATGGGTAAGTACAAAATAAATGCAGTTAGTTGCAGGCAATTAGGCTTTTTTTTTGATTTGCTGAACTTTTTAAGGTATGTTTGACAATGACCTGAATAAATGGAAAGCAGTTGAAAATAAAGAAATGCTTAAAAAAGACAGACAGAAAGAAAGAAAGAAAGAAAGAAAGAAAGAAAGAAATGCTAAGTTGAAATATATATTTTGTCCATAAATCACTTTGAATAGCTGAAAGAGAATAATTGATACACCTTCCATTTATGTTTAGAGGTCTGAGATAAGCACTGACGTGCTAAGTTCAATACTAAGTGGGATAGAATTATTATTAACAAAATGTAAAGAGTCTGATTTTTTTATCATCTTCCAATATTTGTTTTCTTTTTCATATGTGTTCTTGACTTCCGGGGAAAGCTGACTTTCTCCCTTTAGTTTTTTATCAGCTCTATTTGTAATATTGACATCTTAGCATAAGATTATCTATTAAAAAATAAAGGAAAGAAAGGTGGATGAGAAAGCATCTCTTTTTAAAGTAGATTGTGTATTTTTCCAAAGAAAAATCAAACCTTTTTAAAGGAACTACAAAGGTTAAATGGTTTAAGCAGATTATAATTAGTTAATTTTGTTAAACATATACTGGATCAATTTTACATTATTTTAATTACCTTTTGGAATAAATGGTTTGGTGAACAAATTCACTTGATGTTCAGGATCAAACGAAATTACCTTTCCTCTGGGTAGGCTTAAGTTTCACAAAATGATTTGAAAATGACCTCCTTTGCTTTCATCTAAAAATATCTTTCGATTTAGAAAAATGATTAAAGTTGGATATATTGTGTTCCAAGCCAATCATATTTTATCATTTTCATAGCTTATTCTTTCTTTAAAGAGGAAAATAATGAAACTTCACTAAACAGATGTTCCCTCTTTAAGGAGACTCTTGAAATTCATGCAGGAACATGGTATTCATATGGTTGATTCAACTCCTATTTCTGACAGAAGGGATATATTGTATTCTGCTAAGTTTATGAAGTTTTTATTTTTTTGTTTTTTTTTCTGACAAGACATAGGAATGAAAACTAGATGATCATTAGGCATCACGGCCAAATCAGAGACGTTCTGGTTTATGTGCAATGTGTGTGTGTAGCTATAACCATAAATACGCAATCCCTGCATTGTAAATACTGGAACTTACATAGTCAGAACGTACATAAGAAAATCACACAACTACCCTGTTTCCTCGAAAATAAGACATCCTCCGAAAATAAGACCTACTTACAGGAATGATGAGACATCCCCTGAAAATAAGACCTAGCGCATCTTTGGGAGCACACCTTAAAACAAGACACTGTCTTATTTTCAGGGAACCAGTGTACCTGTTATCTACCCCCCTTTAGGGCATCTAGGGAGCAAGGTTGGGAAAGTACAAATATAATTTGCCATTTCTTTCTGAACATACAGTTAGCAGGGATAACTATCTTTCTTTGTGCTTATAGCAGTGATTCTCAGCTCGCGATGATTTTGCTTCCCAGGAGACATCTGGCAATGTTTAGAGACATTGTTGGCTTGGGGTGAGGGTGGGCGGTGCTGGTACTACTGACATCGAATAGGAAGAAAACCAAGCATGCTGATGAACATAGTAAAATGCACAGGACAGGCCCTCACAGCAAAGACTAATTCTGCTCAAAATGTCAATAACACTAAGGATGACAACCTTCTCTCAGAAGGAAAAGGAGATATCCCTTCATTCTGCGTCTCAAGTCATATAGCACCTCTCTTCCCAATCCCCAAACCCATCATCCCATCCTGCCTCTGGCTAACCCCTCTGCATCCCTCAGAACCCTCAGGGCACTCTCACTTCAGTCAAGAAAGCTCCTCTGGGTTGTGTGATTGTGGTGGCACTCCTTGGTGTCACCACACCCCAGTATCCCTCTGACTCCTAATGATTCATCTCTGTTTCTGTAGCCCCTACTAGACTATAAATCTCCTGAGAATTTTACTTTGCAACGCTACCATACAGCATATTTTGTAGAAAATAATAACTGTGTAACGTTTGTTGTTGAATGAAGTCAAGGTTATCTGTAGAAACAATATATACAAAATACTTAGGTTTAGGTTAAATAGTACCTAAGATACTATGTAAGTCAGGGAGGGTTAAATATATTAATTATAGTTGCTGGCCTACAAACGTAAATATTTCAAAAAACATTTGAAGCAGCTATTTATGTAACTGAATATATTTTAAAACGTAATTATGTGTTTATGAAACAAGGCATGATTGTATGTCTATATATGTACACATATATTATTTCAATAATGTATACATGTTAATGGAGACATTCCATGATGGTATCACAAATACACACACATACCCGAGGGAAGCCTTTTTACAGTTACCTCATAAGTTTTCCAAACTGTCATGACTACTTATATTTAATATGCCACATATCATATTTGCAATAAAAAAGGAAAAACGCTTTATACCTTTACAGAACATGGGTGACTTTAATAAGATTATTGTCATGTCTATGTTACCTGTTTTTTTATTTCTGTTTGGTTTATGAACATGGCCAATAATAATATCAAATTATAAAAATACACCTCTAAAACCAAAGTATAAGTAAATATATTAATGTGTTGTTTGATATTAGCCAGTATGAAGACAGAGTTATCAATTGTTACACTTTCAACAGTAATATTCATAACTGCATTTTCACAGTATCATCCCGCTTTGTTACCCCACAAAGGGAAAGTAAAATCTAAATTTGGTATGTCTCTGATTAGTAAAAATTAAGTGTAAGCAGCTATTTTGGGTAACCACCAAAAATTCACTTCAACAGTGTTTGGGCGTTAAGATTTATAGCTGAAAAATCATAAAAGGCTTATGATCCATTTCAGGCTTGACCATTCAGAAGCTGTAGACTTCAAACAAGTTATTTAATTCCCTAAGCCTCGTGCTCACCTCTAGAGAGGGAAAATACTGATATGTACTAACAGCTGCTTACATGGTTGCTGAATGGATGAACAAAATGATATTTTAAAAGAATTCAGCTCACAGACACATAAACTCATTGAGTACATGGCAGCTGTCACTAACACAGTAGTATCTGCAGAAATAACCGTGGTAGTGATGACAATGGTGGTAGAGAATATGAATCCGTGGTTTCCTCCATAATTTGGAAAACATACTGAATCATATTTCCAAAATATAAAATTGGATTTATATTAAAAAAAAATTTACAAAAGAGATCCTCTGATATTTTTTTCTTACTATACTCATAATATCCGACATTACTCGTGTTTTATGAGCCAGCTCACTTCTCTTGAATGGATTCTGTCTTTGACTACTTTGATCTCCTCCGTCTTCTTTCCTCTGCTTGTACCCTTCCATCGCCCATCACGTTCATTTCTTTCCCCATCAGTTTCATGATGCTGCTTGCTTGTTTGAGTAGATTTCAGACTTACTCTTCTTTAGCAAATCCAACGTTCCCCCGGCCCAGCCATTTCTCCATGTCCTGATGTGGCGGCTCACCTGAACATCATAATCTTAAATACAAACCCATATTTTTTTCCAATGGAGTGCATCATAGGTGAGAGATGCTGTGAAATATACAAATTTCTTATCCAGCAAGTAGAATTCCATACTTTTCTCCACACTGTGCCTCATAAGCCAATGAGCCAAACCTGACTTTGAGAGGAACATTTCTACAAAGTGGATCATAGAAGCAGGGCTCAATGAATGCTTTCTGCAAAGAACTGGAATTATGAACATTTCTACTGAATGATTCTATACAAAGGATAAAATAATAAGTCAAACTATTATGAGTATGATATCGGATTCATTAATTTCACTTCTTAGAATGGCAATAATTGTAGAGGAAAATAAAGACCCAGGGTTTGTCTTCTAAGCCTTCAAAGTCACTTTTTTAAATTATTCTTTTAATCTTAATACAAGCATCCATAGATAACATGCATAAAATACAGTTATTACAAGACTCCAGCACTTTTAACTTTTTAAAAATCTATTTTAGTCAAAAAATAATTGAGGCACATCACTTATTTTCAAATCTAAGGAAATAAAATTCTTTAACTAGGTACAGGCACGATTCAGAGATATTGTAAGTTAGGATTCAGACCACCACAATGAAGTAAATTTCACAATAAAATGAGTCACACATATTTTTCGTATCCAAGTACCTATAAAAATGACACTATTCTGTTGTCTATTCTGTTTTACACTATTAAGTGTAAAACCCGCATGACATCTTTAAAAAGCAATGTACATATTTTAATTAAAAATACTTTGTTGCTAAAAAATGCTAAATCTAAGCTTTTAGTGAGTTATAATTTTTTTTCCTGGTAGAGAGTCTTCCCTTGACGTTGATGGCTGCTGACCGATCAGGGTGATAGCGCTGATGGCTGGGGCAACTTCTGAGAATAAGATAATGAAGTTTGCCAAATCAAATGACTCTTTCTTAGATTTCTCTCTACCTTTGGATGCTATTTGGTATCATTTTACCCATGGTTGAGCTTCTTCGAAATTGGAGTTAATCCTCTCAAGACCGTGTTGCTGCTTTATCAGCAAAATTTATGGAATCTTCTAAATCCTTTGTTATCATTTCAAAAATGTTCATAATATCTTCACCAAGATTAGATTCCATCTCTAGAAACTATTCTCTGTGCTCATTCATAGGAAGCAACTCTTCAGCCATTCAAGTTTTATCGTGAGATAACAACACTTCAGTCACATCTTCAGGCTCTGCTTCTATTTCTAGTTCTCTCATTATTTCTACCACATCAGTGTCTTAATCCATTAAAGTCTTGAACCCCTCAAAGTCATCCATGAGGAATGGAATCAATCTCTTCTAAATGACTGTTAATGTGGAATCAATCTCTTCTAAATAACTGTTAATCACAAATGTTCTTAATGGCATCTAGAATAGTGAATATTTTACAGAAAGTTTTCAATTTATTTTTCCCAGATTCATCACAAGAATCACTATCAATAATAGCTATAGCTTTATGAAATTTATTTCTTAAATAGTGACTTGAAGGTTAAAATTACCCCTTGACCCAGGGACTGCAGAATGTATGCTATGTTAGCAGACATGAAAACAATTTTCATTTTCTTTTTTGTTGCCATCAGAGCTCTTGGGTGACCAGGTACATTGTCAAGGATTGGTAATATTGTGAAAGCAATCTTTTTCTTTTCTGAGTAGTAGGTCACAACAGTGGGCTTAAAATATTCCGTAAACCATGCTGTAAAAAGATGTGCTGTCACTAGGCTTTGTTGTTCAGAGCACAGAGTAAATGTAGCATAATTCTTAAGGATCCCAGAATTTTCACAGTGGTAAATGAGCACTGTCTTCAACTTAAGTCATCAGCTGTGTTAGACCCCAGCAGGTCCTTTGAAGCTTTGAAGCCAGGCATTGACTTCACCTCACTAACCAGGAAAATTATAGTTAGCATCATCTTCCAATAGAAGGCTTCTTTGTCTACATTGAAAATACGTTGTCATCAATGATCATGTCATCAATGATCTTAGGGAGACCTTCTGGATAACTTGCTGCAGCTTTTCTTACTGCTTTTCTATGTTATGGGCATAGCAGCTTCTTTCCTTAAACTTCATGAGCTAACTCTGCCAGCTTCACGCTGTTTTTCTCACCTCTCTGTCTCCATATGATTACAGCCTTGCTTCATTTTGATTAGGCTTTGGCTTAAGGGAATTCTGTAGTCATGTTGATCTTCTGTCCAGACCACTAAAACTTTCTCCATATCAGCAATAATGCTGTTTCACCTTCTTATCTTTCGTGCGTTCACTGGAGGAACACCTGTAATTTTCTTCAGGACCTTTTCCTTTGTGATGACAACTTGGTTACCTGGCATAAGAGGCCTACTTTGAGTCTAGCTTGACTTTTAACATGCCTTCCTTACTAAGCTTGATCATTTCTAGCTTTTGATTTAAAGTTAGAGATGGTATGACTTCTTCTTTCATGTGAACACTTAGAGGTCATTGTAGAGTTACTAACTGGCCTAATTTCAATAATCTTATGTCTCAAGAAATAGGAAGGCCTGGGAAGAGGAAGGGAGAGAGAGAGCGGAGAACATCTAGCTGGTACAGCAATGAGTGCACATACAACGTTATTGTCTTACATGGGCAAGGTTTGGGACCCCTAAAACAATGACAACAAGAACACAAAAGATCACTGATCACAGACCACCATAACAGGTATGATAATAAGGAAATATTTCTAAAATGTGACATAGACTGGTACCAATAGACTTGCATAACACAGTAGTGCATAGACCTTAAATTTAAAAAAAATATATAATATCTGTGAAACACAGTAGAACAGAGTATAATAAGAAGGTAAGCCTGCATTTTGGTGGGCTATAATCTCTTATTAATATTTTAAAAACAAATGCTGAAAGTTTTAGAAAATCAAGCTTAAAAAATAAATAAATAATTAAGCTTATTTAAATATATATTATTTATGTGCATATATGTGTGTGTGTATATATATATATATATATATATATATAATATGAACAAACAAGTATGGATCTTTGATCCCTACCTGAGGATGAAACACAAATTTCCACCTTTGGCCTCTGCCTTCTGTTCATTGAATGTGAACAAAATAAATATACTTATCCAAATTATGCACGAAACAAATCTGAGCATGGAAATATCCTACATGACATTCAACAATAAATATAACTTAGGACACAATAAATGCATAAATCTGTACATTAGTTGAAAACATGGAATGCACTACTTTAGATGGGGCTTTCTAGCAAGAAACTTTAGTTAAGAGAGAAAAGATCTATAGGCTTCAGTTAATCATACGTTTAATATGCACCCATGGTAAGATATGACTCCTAAAAAAGAATGCCACCACCTTAAGCTAAATTAATAGACATTGTAAAAAGGACAGTGGAAAGAATGAGCCCATTACATTCTCCCATTATTATTAATAGATCACATCTGGCGTATAGCAATTAGTCCTGTGCATTTAAAGGAGAACATTGAAAAACACACTATGTCAAAAAAAAGATGGGACCAAGTTGAAGAAGAGCTTAAAAACTATGTCAGACCTATAACCCAACTATAGCACAAGACTATGGGGAAAGGGCCAAGGAAGGGGAAGGGAGGGGGAGGTTTTGGTGGAGGGAGAGTAATGGGGGGGGGCCACATCTATGGTGCATCTTAGAATGGGTACAGGCGATTGCACTAATGTACACAGCTATGATTTAACAATAAAAAAAAAAGGAATAAGAAAAAAAAAAAAACTATGTCAGAGGGGAATAGTCAAATGACTAAAGATTTGGCCTAGAAAAAGAAGACCATGGGGAGAAACAACAATCAATCAATCTGGATTACTCTGGATATCTTTCAACCAATATTTATTGACAGTTTGACAGCACTGTGCTTATAAATAACCATACATAGTAAAAAAAAAATTCATCTTTATACTTTTATTAATGGACTTCCTCTTCAAGTGAATAAAATAAAACTTAAATATTCACATAAACATTTGATAACAAAGAATGATAACTACCATGAAAAAATAAACAGATCTGATTTTAGAGATGGCGTACATAGTCGGGGAAGGCTTCTCTGAAGAAATGACGTTTAAAGCGAACAAGCAAAAGTAGACAGACAAAGGGAGAGGGCTCACTCCAAGCAACGGGAATAGCACGTGCAGAATCCCATACAGTCCCCTCGGGTGGGAAAGAGCTTGCTGAAATTGAGGACCAAGACGGGGGGACACAGGAGCCTGACAAAGAAGGAAAAGGAGGTGGCATGAGAAGAAAGGGAGGCCAGACTGTTACAGCCCTTCAGAGCCGCACTAAGCCTTTCCTATTCTGGGTGCCAGGAGAAGCGCCTGCAGATTTTAAGCAGAGAAGTAAGGTAGGGAGATTCGCTTTTGCCAAGATCCCTCTGGCTTTGTGTGGCTCAGGTGCTAGAAGGGGCTAGAAGGGAGGACGAGGCCCCTCAGGAGGCTGCTGCAGTAGAGGAGACAAGAAATGATGGTCATTGGGCTTCCGGGGGAAGAGATGGAAGGCGAATGAAAAGGAGACATTAAAAGATATTGGAGGGGGTGGAGCAAGATGGCAGCCGAGTAACAGCTTCCTTGCATCTGGGCACCGTGAGTCTGGGGATATAGGACTCCAGGCATCTCTGGCTGGTGGGATCTGCCTATCATCACCCCTGAGAGGATACAGGGAGTCGGCGAGAGACTTCTGGACCCCAAGAGGAGGACTAAAGCAGTGGAAAACCGGCAAGTGGTCGCGTGTGTTCAATCCGCCTAAACCCGCCTGCAACTGTAAGTTCAGTAGCAGCGAGACTGCAAACCAGAAAGGCCTTACCTGTGAACTGTTTTGGTGTCTTTGGACTTGGCACTCAGCTGAACTGCCTTGGGGAGAGCCTGAGCGGGAGTGCGGAGAACTCTGGCCTTTGTCTAGGGCCCCAGTCTGAGCCGCTGAGCCAGACGGAGCTAATAGAGTTTGGCTGTGGGTCACAGGCAGACATTGTGAGCGATCTGCCCTGGCAAGCTCCGCCCTCAGGGTCGCAGAGCTGGAATTGGGTGGGAGCTGGTAACCCAGCGACCAAGTAGCCTAAGGGCGGGGTCTGAGCCGCCTTGCAGCCCTAACCCTCGGAGGCAGAGGGAGACCAGTTTTGACACACAGGGTAAGTGGATAGCCACTTCAGCAGTGATTCCAGCAACAAGCACTTCCCTGAGAAAGCTTCTGCTCAGTAAGTGAACAAGTTCAAAGTGCCTTTTAAGTGGGCTGAAGAGAGATTTAGGGTGTCTACCTGCTGGGGTTCGAGAAACTAGCAGCCTCCAGTCGTATCAGAACTGTGATTAACATCTCATACCCCAGAAGACCACGTGTTGCCCAGACAATATTCAATTCCATATACATACTGCTTTGTTTTTGGTTGCGTGTGTGTTTTTTTTTGTTTCTTTGTTTGGTTTTTTTTTTGGTTTGGTTGTTTTTTTTGTTTATTTTGACGTTCTAGATTGTTGTTTTGTTTTTTAAGTTCAACCTTTTCCATACAGATCCTTTTTCTTTCTCAATTTTTCTAGTTTAATTATAATTTCCCATTGCTGCCTATTTCAATAATCTGAACTTCATTTTTGTTAGTGTTTCTACCACTATTATTTGGTTATTCCAGCCAATTTTATCCCGTAAAGTTTTCTGTTTGCTTGTTTTGGTTTGATTTATAGCATTTTTGTCTTTCCTCTCTACTTGGTGGAGGTGGGGTACTGTGTCTGATCAGGTTAGCAAAGAGCTGCTGACCTCAAGGGAACCACCCCACTTGGCACCCCCAGAAGGTGTTTTTTTTTTTTTAAGGTTGTATCAAAGTACCCTACTGTACACCTATATTGCTCTGTCTCCCTCTTTCTGTGCCTCTCTTCTTTTTGTCAATATTCCTTTCACCCAACCACTCTCCTTTCTCTATTTTTCTTTTTTTTCATTTTTTTTTTTCTTATCACTCAGTCCTCATTTCTTTCATCGCTTTTTTGCTCTTAAACCTTCTCACCCTTCTGGTCCTGTAACCCTTAGTCCACAGGCACAAGAACTTAAAGAGCAAGAGGAATTGAAAGGAAAATTAGGGCAAGTAAACAGATAAAAGAAATCACCCATGAGGAAGAATCAGCAGAAAACTCCAGGCAACATGAAGAACCAGTCCAGAACTACCCCGCCAAGGGACCATGAGGTAGCTACTGCAGAGGATTCCACCTATACAGAAATGTTAGGAATGACAGAAAGGGAATTTAGAATACACATGTTGAAAACAATGAAGGAAATGATGGAAACAATGAAGGAAACTGTTAATAAAGTGGAAAATAACCAAAAGGAAATTCAAAAACAGAATCAAATAAGAGATGAACGATATGAAGAATATAAAAAGGATATAGCAGAGCTGAAGGAAATGAAACAGTCAATCAGGGAACTTAAAGATGCAATGGAAAGTATCAGCAACAGGTTAGACCATGCAGAAGAAAGAATTTCAGAGGTAGAAGACAAAGTTTTTGAGATAACTCAGATAGTAAAAGAGGCAGAAAAGAAGAGAGAGAAAGCAGAACGTTCACTGTCAGAATTATGGGACTTTATGAAGCGTTCCAACATACGAGTTATAGGAATTCCAGAAGGGGAAGAAGAATGCCCCAGTGGAATGGAAGCCATACTAGAGAATATTATAAAAGAAAATTTCCCAAATATCACCAAAGATTCTGACACACTGCTTTCAGAGGGATATCGGACCCCAGGTCGCCTCAACTCTAACCGAGCTTCTCCAAGACACATTGTGATGAACCTCTCCAAAGTCAAGACCAAAGAAAAGATTCTGCAAGCTGCCAGGAGTAAGCGCCAGTTGACCTACAGGGGCAAATCCATCAGATTGACCGCAGACTTCTCTAATGAAACTTTCCAAGCAAGAAGACAATGGTCATCTACCTTTAATCTACTTAAACAGAACAATTTTCAGCCCAGAATTCTGTACCCTGCTAAGCTAAGCTTCAAAATTGATGGAGAAATCAAATCATTTACGGATATACAAACATTGAGGAAATTCGCCACAACAAGACCAGCTCTACAGGAAATATTTCAACCTGTTCTGCACACTGACCACCACAATGGATCAGCAGCAAAGTAAGAACTCAGAAATTAAAGGACAGAACCTAACCTCCACACTGATGCAAAAGATAAAACTAAGCAATGGACTCTCACAAAATAAGACGAATAGAATAATACCACACTTATCAATTATCTCAATAAATGTTAATGGCTTGAATTCCCCACTGAAGAGACATAGATTGGTTGACTGGATTAAAAAACACAAGCCATCCATTTGCTGTCTGCAAGAAACACACCTGGCTTCAAAAGACAAATTAAAGCTCCGAGTCAAGGGTTGGAAGACAATTTTTCAGGCAAATGGAATTCAGAAGAAAAGAGGAGTTGCAATCTTATTTTCAGACACATGTGGATTTAAAGCAACTAAAGTCAAAAAAGACAAAGATGGTCACTTTATATTGGTCAAGGGAAAAATACAACAAGAAGACATTTCAATTCTAAATATTTATGCACCCAATTTAAATGCTCCCAGATTCTTGAAGCAGACCTTACTCAGTCTGAGCAATATGATATCTGATAATACCATCATAACAGGGGACTTTAACACTCCTCTTACAGAGCTGGACAGATCCTCTAAACAGAAATTAAACAAGGATATAAGAGACTTAAATGAGACTCTAGAACAACTGTGCTTGATAGACGCATATAGAACACTCCACCCCAAAGATAAAGAATATACATTCTTCTCATCACCCCATGGAACATTCTCCAAAATTGATCATATCCTGGGACACAAAACAAATATCAACAGAATCAAAAGAATTGAAATTTTACCTTGTATCTTCTCAGACCATAAGGCACTAAAGGTGGAACTCAACTCTAACAAAAATGCTCGACGCCACCCAAAGGCATGGAAACTAAACAATCTTCTGTTGAATAACAGATGGGTGCAGGAAGAAATAAAACAGGAAATCATTAACTTCCTTGAGCATAACAACAATGAAGACACAAGCTACCAAAACCTGTGGGATACTGCAAAAGCAGTTTTGAGAGGAAAATTCATCGCTTTAGATGCCTACATTCGAAAAACTGAAAGAGAGCACATCAACAATCTCACAAGAGATCTTATGGAATTGGAAAAAGAAGAACAATCTAAGCCTAAACTCAGTAGAAGAAAAGAAATATCCAAAATCAAATCAGAGATCAATGAAATTGAAAACAAAAGAATCATTCAGAAAATTAATGAAACAAGGAGTTGGTTTTTTGAAAAAATAAATAAAATAGATAAACCATTGGCCAGACTAACGAGGAATAGAAAAGTAAAATCTCTAGTAACCTCAATCAGAAATGATAAAGGGGAAATAACAACTGATCCCACAGAGATACAAGAGATCATCTCTGAATACTACCAGAAACTCTATGCCCAGAAATTTGACAATGTGAAAGAAATGGATCAATATTTGGAATCACACCCTCTCCCTAGACTCAGCCAGGAAGAAATAGAGCTCCTGAACAGACCAATTTCAAGCACTGAGATCAAAGAAACAATAAAAAAGCTTCCAACCAAAAAATGCCCTGGTCCAGATGGCTTCACTCCAGAATTCTATCAAACCTTCAAGGAAGAGCTTATTCCTGTACTGCAGAAATTATTCCAAAAAATTGAGGAAGAAGGAATCTTCCCCAACACATTCTATGAAGCAAACATCACCCTGATACCAAAACCAGGAAAAGACCCAAACAAAAAGGAGAATTTCAGACCAATCTCACTCATGAACATAGACGCAAAAATTCTCAACAAAATCCTAGCCAATAGATTACAGCTTATCATCAAAAAAGTCATTCATCATGATCAAGTAGGCTTCATCCCAGGGATGCAAGGCTGGTTTAACATACGCAAGTCTATAAACGTTATCCACCATATTAACAGAGGCAAAAATAAAGATCACATGATCCTCTCAATAGATGCAGAAAAAGCATTTGATAAAATCCAGCATCCTTTTCTAATTAGAACTCTGAAGAGTATAGGCATAGGTGGCACATTTCTAAAACTGATTGAAGCTATCTATGACAAACCCACAGCCAATATTTTACTGAATGGAGTAAAACTGAAAGCTTTTCCTCTTAGAACTGGAACCAGACAAGGTTGTCCTCTGTCACCTTTACTATTCAACATAGTGCTGGAAGCTCTAGCCAATACAATTAGGCAAGACAAGGAAATAAAGGGAATCCAAATGGGAGCAGAGGAGGTCAAACTCTCCCTCTTTGCTGACGACATGATCTTATACTTAGAGAACCCCAAAGACTCAACCACAAGACTCCTAGAAGTCATCAAAAAATACAGTAATGTTTCAGGATATAAAATCAATGCCCACAAGTCAGTAGCCTTTGTGTACACCAACAACAGTCAAGATGAGAAGCTAATTAAGGACACAACTCCCTTCACCATAGTCTCAAAGAAAATCAAATACCTAGGAATATACCTAACGAAGGAGGTGAAGGACCTGTATAAAGAAAACTATGAAATCCTCAGAAAGGAAATAGCAGAGGATATTAACAAATGGAAGAACATACCATGCTCATGGATGGGAAGAATCAACATTGTTAAAATGTCCATACTTCCCAAAGCAATCTACCTATTCAATGCCATTCCTATCAAAATACCAACATCATACTTTCAAGATTTGGAAAAAATGATTCTGCGTTTTGTATGGAACTGGAAAAAACCCCGTATAGCTAAGGCAGTTCTCTGTAATAAAAATAAAGCTGGGGGCATCAGCATACCAGATTTTAGTCTGTACTACAAAGCCATAGTGCTCAAGACAGCATGGTACTGGCACAAAAACAGAGACATAGACACTTGGAATCGAATGGAAAACCAAGAAATGAAACTAACATCTTACAACCACCTAATCTTTGATAAACCAAACAAGAACATACCTTGGGGGAAAGACTCCCTATTCAATAAATGGTGTTGGGAGAACTGGATGTCTACATGTAAAAGACTGAAACTGGACCCACACCTTTCCCCACTCACAAAAATTGATTCAAGATGGATAAAGGACTTAAACTTAAGGCATGAAACAATAAAAACCCTCCAAGAAAGCATAGGAAAAACACTAGAAGATATTGGCCTGGGGGAAGACTTCATGAAGAAGACTGCCATGGCAATTGCAACAACAACAAAAATAAACAAATGGGACTTCATTAAACTGAAAAGCTTCTGTACAGCTAAGGAGACAATAACCAAAGCAAAGGGACAACCTACACAATGGGAAAGGATATTTGCATTTTTTCAATCAGACAAAAGCTTGATAACTAGGATCTATAGAGAACTCAAATTAATCCACATGAAAAAAGCCAACAATCCCTTATATCAATGGGCAAGAGACATGAATAGAACTTTCTCTAAAGACGACAGACGAATGGCTAACAAACACATGAAAAAATGTTCATCATCTCTATATATTAGAGAAATGCAAATCAAAACAACCCTGAGATATCATCTAACCCCAGTGAGAATGGCCCACATCACAAAATCTCAAAACTGCAGATGCTGGCGTGGATGTGGAGAGAAGGGAACACTTTTACACTGCTGGTGGGACTGCAAACTAGTACAACCTTTCTGGAAGGAAGTATGGAGAATCCTCAAAGCACTCAAGCTAGACCTCCCATTTGATCCTGCAATCCCATTACTGGGCATCTACCCAGAAGGAAAGAAATCCTTTTATCATAAGGACACTTGTACTAGACTGTTTATTGCAGCTCAATTTACAGTCGCCAAAATGTGGAAACAGCCTAAATGCCCACGAACCCAGGAATGGATTAACAAGCTGTGGTATATGTATACCATGGAATACTATTCAGCCATTAAAAAAAATGGAGACTTTACATCCTTCGTATTAACCTGGATGGACGTGGAAGATATTATTCTTAGTAAAGCATCACAAGAATGGAGAAGCATGAATCCTATGTACTCAATTTTGATATGAGGACAATTAATGACAATTATGGTTATGGGGGGGAAACAGAAAGAGGGAAGGAGGGAGGTGGGTGGGGCCTTGGTGTGTGTCACACTTTATGGAGGCAAGACATGATTGCAAGAGGGACTTTGCCTAACAATTGCAATCAGTGTAACCTGGCTTATTGTACCCTCAATGAATCCCCAACAATAAAAAAAAAAAAAAAGTAAAAAAAAAAAAAAAAAAGATATTGGAGAGGTGGTATTAAGAGAATTTGAGGACGGATTGCACAAGGTTGTGGAGAAGGTTTGAATAAGTGAATTGCTGAGAAGGGACAAAGAAACAGTAAAGCCAACATTGGAAAGCCTTTTTTCAGCCAGATTAAGTCTGAGAAACTGGACCCAATTGTTTTTTAAAAGTGAATTTGTCTGTCATAGACCATGAAAGACAATTTTCATCTTATTTGGGTGAATATTTAGTGAATTGTCTGGTAGAAGAAACCTGAATTGCTTTGTGTTCTTTAAGAGAACAGACCCACAACCACAAACATCAAGTTTACAAGGAGGTCAACTTCAGCTCAGTCCATGCAAGAACTATTTTTAAGTACTGGACTATTCAAATCCTGCCTAAGACTGGGATAAGTTTCTCCTCATGCTTTCTCCACTGGCAGAGTCTGAAGTCTACCAGAAATGTGTTAAAAAGATGTCTGTGCTCTGTGGAATGCTGCACTGAACCTCGGTCTCTTTCAACACTGTAGTGTTGAATTCCAGATATCAAGTTTTAAAACCTTGAGGAGAAAATGTAGATTCTCACTTGGGTCATAGCAGGTGGTTGGTGAACTGTTTCATTGCTGATCACTGCTGGTGCTTCTACCATCTTTCTACCAGAAGGGTTATTGATTGCATCAAGCAGCTATTGACCGTTTACTGAAATGTGCACTTTCCTTCCTAGGTGAGTGTAGGTCACCCCACTCCCAAAAGTGGTCTGTGAGGGTTAGAAGCCAAGATTTCTCTTCCAATATGACTCTCGATCTCCCCATGCAAAAGTCACTCATTGACTGTGACCTGCCTTCTGACTGTGCTTAAACTTAGCCTCAAGTACCCTTCTCACCCCAGCACTCCAAGACAATCAATACCAGACTGACATTGTCATTTGAGATGATATCAACTCAGTTGTCAACCTGCTCAACCCTATGACTCACAGCACCCACAGACCCCATGGAGGAAAAGAAACCGTGATTTCTTCTGAGCCCAGAGGATCTCACTGAGAATTCATGCCACTTGCTGGCCAGAGCAAATTTTTTTTAACCATTTGTAGTGCTTTATTTTTTCCCTAAAAAAAAAAAAAAAAATCTTTGAAAGAATATTCTTTAGTGTGGTCTACGTAGATATATTCAGGTGGAAAGTTTAAATTTATCGTATCTTGGTCTGCAATTCCACCCTTTGGAGAGGGGGGGGAAATTAGCCACGTAAGTAGACTATCATGACAGAGACTGTGCTTAATCAGAGCCAGAGATTTGAGGCAAAGGATTGCAGTCCTCAGGAACTTAAAAAGAGGGGGGGTGGGGGGGACAGGAAGGCTTTTTTCTTTTTTTTCTTACTCCACAGCCCTTCTTTAGTAATATTTGTGTGCTTTGTGATTGTGGTTCAGGAATAATACCTATCACATTATAGTTCAATGTTAATGCATCTAGAGCTCTTTACTAAGGCAGTCTGTTAAGACAAGGGTGATAACTGATTACTAAGTCGGTTCAAGTAGACTTTCATTCAGGTCTCCGTAAAAAGTGCTCTGTCTACTTGATAAATCTCTACACTAAACACAAACATTGTTATTTGTCATCTACTAACTGTTTTAATGGGCCGTTCCTCATGATCTTAATAACTATCAATTGATCTCTAGGACTCAGATGCCCCACTGCAATCCAGCTATGTTCAAAGAATCTAAGTTTAAGTGAACTACAATACTAAAGAAGAAAAAAGCCCATTAATTTGCTGTAGGGATAGAAATATATTAAGCACACCTTAATAAAGATGTGAACAACAAGAAATGGCTCAGGGCTGCTATTTTTCTCCACCGCAGAAATATCATAATCAATCGAGACAGTTATATCTTCGGTTTCTCAGGTTTTAATAAAGGTAAATCTAAGAATTCTATTTAGACTTTCAGACCATTACATCTTGAACCATCAGAAATAATCAGAGATGGTTTAAATCAGCTAGGAGATAAGCTGATCGATTTCATGCTTGTAAAACATAAACTCCAGAGGTAGCTTAATTTTCCCATTCATCATTTGTGATCATTTTCCCAGTTCTTCTTGGCTTTAAAAACTACATCAAACTAAGATTTCCCTTCAGCAGACTGGCAGGTCTAAGTCATTTTATTTAATACAAATAAAACCCAAAATGCTTAGAAATGAAATGAGTTGTTTTTTTAAAGAGGTTCGGGGCATGACCCTTATGTCCTAAGAGCACAAAAGGATGTGGCTACTTCTTTATCTGACAGTGTCTGGTGGCAACATTAGCTCACAGAGGTTTTATGCATGTCCTACGTAAAGGTCCATGTGATTATAGAATCCAGACTCTAGAACTGAATAACGTTTGCTGAGAATGGAATGGGTAGGAGGAAGAGCATGTGCTAGTAAGAAAAATCATCCCACTCCTTTATCATCTAGATCTGCAGAAGCTTTTCCTTTGGAAAGTGCTCGGAGACAGATCAAATGTGATAATAAAGGTTCACTACCTGAACAGGTCTGCCCTAGAAATAGTGCTTTGGAAATTCGAGGTGGGAAAGAAAGGCAGCCTGTGCCAGAAGCTGATTAAATTTCAGTCATCTATCCAAAGCAGTCCCCAGTTGCTTGTAAAATGCTCCATGTAATTACAGTAACTACGGATTTTAAAGGAATTTACACATTAGCCTTTATCAAGGGACTTTCTTTGTGGGTGCATTTCTACTTTAAAATCAATATCCCTAAAATAAACTTTAATAAGATTTATTAATTTTATCTATGTGGACCTTTTGAAAGTCAATATCAAATCTCTTTCTCCAGATTCTTCTTGGCATTTGGAGAAGCTTAGATATAATCAAATGTCATGCCCTGTGTATGTTAAACCATCATTGTTCTATGACTTTGCTCTTGTGTACAACTTAGCCCTATGTTTAAACTTTGAAAGAGTTGTGAATCAATACTAACGACTGCTTAAAATGTGTGGGTCATCCTGACGCATGATCTCGGTACTGTGGACAAGGCCCATTAGTTGCTTCTTGAGCAATTTTCTTGCTCAGTGTTGGATTGGAATAACCCAGCAAAGAAGTTTGACAGCCCCCAGCTGACCCACCACCAGGGTGGCTGAAATCACTTCTTCAAAACAACCTACAGGCTCAGGGAACAAAAGACAAAGAGCCCTTTAGAAAGTAGCATCTCAGAGAAGAACATGACTCCTATCTTTCATTCAAAGTACAGTAGGGGGTGGCGCCAGTGGCTCAGTGGGTAGGGCGCCGGTCCCATATGCCGGAGGTTGCGGGTTCAAACCCAGCCCCGGCCAAATTGAAAAAAAAAAAAAAAAAAAAAAAAACAAAGTACAGTAGGGAACATTTAACGGATCCCCCAAATTTCAAACCCTTTTCTTTTCAGAAGAGACTGAGCACCAACATTTCTTTACAATCAGCTTCAAAAGGAAAGAACCTGTACCAACTACATTCACTCGATAGTTTAATAGTAGGTGGCTGCGATCTTAATCCAGACAGCAGGGAATTTCCCGGGAAGGAAGAGTCGGAGGAAGCCAGATTTTAAGATATTCGTTGACACCAGAAGAATTCTATGAGTAAAGCATAAAGCCAACATACAATTTTGTTATCTACTGAGAATAAAACCGGTTTTGATCTCAGGTCAAGCCAACTTCCTCCCATAAAATGGGCAAAATAGAAGCCTCAGTCCTAGAGTGGAAGCTTATTGAAAACAATAACTAGGGGCAGCACCTGTGGCTCAAAGGAGACGGGCACCGGCTCCATATGCCAGAGGTGGTGGGTTCAAGCCCAGCCCCGGCCAACAACTGCAAAAAAAAGAAAACAGTAACTAGATGGGAAGGTTTCCTTTCTTCTGCCTCTCCCTTAAACCCATGATGTCTAGTTTTTTGAAACAGTTTCTATGCACTTAATGTTTTTATAGTATCTTGGAAAACTTAAAATGAATTCATTTTGAAACTGAACTGTACCTAGTTGTATGTGGACAGGACAACATTCGGCTACCTTAATATGGCTAACTACTCTCTGGTAAGAATCACCTCAACTCCAAGACCGTTATCCACCTAATACAAAAATAAGCTATTGCTGGCCACCCTGCCCTCCCTCCCACACACGGAAAGATGCTATTTGATGCTGCATTGACTCAAAACATCAAAGGACACAGTCACAGAAGCACTTAATTATAATTTTATAGTCTGCCCTTTACCTGGCCTATTGAAGGCAGATATTCATTTCTTTTGTTATTAGCCAGTAGGATATATTATGTTATTTATAGAAAATCTACTAATTTGTTAGGGTTAGCCATTTTTAGTATAAAATCCAATTAGCAATAACTGAAACCAATTTTTATATATTCTTCTCTCATGCAAAATAAGTCTGGGGGTAGTCTGTCCAGGACGAGTTTGGCAGCTCCATACGAGGAGCCACCTGTGTTCAAGCTGTCTTTCGATTCTGCCACCTTGAATGCCTGGCTGCCAATTTTTATAAGATTGCTTCATGTTTGCAAGATAGCACTACTGGGCTGGGTACGGTGGCTCACACCTATAATCCTAGCACACCAGAAGGTCAAGGTGGGAAGATCATTTGAGGCCAGGAATTCAGACCAGCCTAAGTAAGCCCAAGTCCCTGTTTTATAAAAAAAAAAATAGAAAAATTATCCCATCACTGTGGCCTGTACATGTAGTCCCAGCTACTCAAGAGGCTAACATGGGAGGATCACTTGAACCAGAACTGTGAAGTTGCAGTGAGCTGTGTTAACGCCACTACCCCGGTGCCCAGACAACAGAGCTTGGCTCTGCCTCAGACAAAAAAGAGAGAGAGAGAGCACTAAAACTCCAGCCATTATGTTCACTTTCCCAAACAACAGAAAGAGCAAGAGAATAAAGCCTGCACAGTCATCCTTCTTGTTCTCCTCGGAACACCTCCACAATCCAACGATTCCTATTAGATCTCATTATCCACGTCTATTTTGGATGGAGGCTGAAAGATAATTTTGTAGACAGACATAATGCTGTTTCCAAAGATCTAAGGAATCTGTTTCTTAGGAAAAGGAGGAGACTACATATTAGGTGGACAATTAATAGTCTCTGCCACATAATCTTTAAATGTGCTGCTTGATATGCTTCCAAGTTGCCTTATTTTGATGACCTGTAACCTCAAATTTAATGCAAAATATTTCTCCAGAAGCTGGATGGAGATTCCGTTAGGTAAGATCTTTTAGCTTCATATGTCTGCCTAAGCAGCATCATATTTTAGAAGGGAATGCTCTAAACATAAAATGCAATTTTTAAATAATTTAATTAAATGAAAACTGCCCAAACCACCAGTTGTTTTTGTTTTTTTTGGTTTTTTTGGTTTTTTTGGTGCCAATTTATTTTTCACTTGTGAAACTATGAGATGATGGGCGTCTGAGGTTTAAGCAACTATGATTTTCAAAGCTTAAGAGAATAAGAGAGAAAAATTATTGGTTTCACACTATAAAATTTTCCTATTCTGTCTCCTCTGAAACATTATAGTTACAAGTACATTAATATATTGCTCTAGAAATTGTGATCTTTACAGATTAGTTGTTATCTGACAACTCTGCTGCTGTGGATCCCCTTCTTTTGCTTTGCACATTTCTGTTGATCAATTTTTCATTTGTGTCAAAGTGAAATAGAAAGAAAATTGTTATCTTTACTAAATTGCTCTTAAATAAATAGCATTATATTTTGGCCATCCAAGAGGGTTTTTAGTTTCTAGCTGGTATTTGCCATAAGCTAATAAGCCACAGCATCACACGATTAAAGTCTATTAAAATATGAGTGTCCCTGGCCGTGTTTACCATCTCATCATCATTATGAGGATGACAAAAAGCACCTGAAATATGCTGATGTTTTACAGAAAAATGGGGTCAGAAGATAATCTCAGATACTGACCCAAGGGGATTAATTCAAACAGATTTCTAAAATCGTCACATGTCATTTAATGAAACACATGTGATACATTGCCTGGCCCATGACATCTGTAGGTCATCTCTGAGTAGAGAAAAGGGAGGTCACACATTTTTTATTAACATGTATGTGCACTTCCTTGGGGAATGGCCTATTGCTCATAAACATACAGAGAAGAAAAATGTAATTCATCTAAGTATACCCTAAAATATCTAATGTCTATTCCTTGATCAGAATCAAAGTGCCCTGCAGGAGTCAGCTATCTGGAGAATTTGGACATCCTAAGATCAGGAATTATTATTTTACATTAGAATATCTTTAAAATTCTGTCCAGTTAATGGATCTTCCCTGTTCTATGGCGCTATTATCATCTAAGTACACAAAAGTGGTGAAGACATGGCCCACCTCGTCACTGTTACTACCAGCTGCCAGCAGACGCTTCAGTCAACAACAAATGGATTCTAATCGCGTCCTGGAAAGAGCTGTTTCACACTTTTGGAGGCTGACATCTGCACTGTGTAGAAGTGCAAAAAAGTGTTTCCCTCTGCATTTATTGATACCTGCTCGGTGCATTTGCCAGAACATGCAAACATTGCTCAGAGGATGTTTTTGAGAAACTCAGAACACATACTAATAATTGGCACTGTCAAAACTGGAAACTTTCACCACAGATTAATTTGGTTGATAAGTACATAGATGACTGAATCCTAAATCCCACAAGTGCTGGAATCATGTCTTACACATATTTGCGCACCTCAGAGTGCCTGGCTCGGTGCTGGTAAATTGAATTCTCTCAATAAATAGTCGATAATAATGAGCTGTTTACTTGACATCTACGCCAAACCAAAGCATCAAGTGATGAAAAGATTTTTCACTTTTAGATTATTTTTTTACTTCTACACATGACTAATAAGAAATAGGCAAGAATACTAAAAACAATGAGTAACTTGGAAAAGAGACTGTAAGTAAAAATGGTGGTTTTGGAAATCATTCGGGTCACCATTTAGGCACTGAAGTAATGATTAGGTACATTTTGACCCGCTGGTGATACGTCATTTTTTCTTTCTATTTTGGGAACATGGTATCCCGGCAGTAGAAATAGACAATAATATGTCACGTCACCGGCATGACACAGCAATGAATAAGTATTCTTCTTGCTCATGATTACCGCCTCTATGTTATATTTGTTTTCCTCAAAAAATTATTAGGTTTATATAAATAATATACTTTATTCCCTTGCTAGGGGAAAATGACGTTTGACATTAAGGAAAGGTCAGGTATCATGAATAGGAAACCACAATGTGCATTGCCTTTAAGAATTATTGAATTAAGAGGTACATATATTTGACAAAGTATAGAAATCCAATAGCATCCATGTTAGCAATGCCCTTTTACATGCCATGGACTTATTGACATTTAATACTATTTTTAAAAAGCAAAAACTGTGAGTGCTTAGTATGCTTACAATGTAAAATGGAATGTCACTTTCCTGAAGATTATGTGGGACCATTTTAACCAGGTAAAATTCACCAATTGATTGGACATCAGATTGAAATAGAAGTTAAAGTAGAATACTTAATTTTAGAATGCACAAAAAATATGTCATTGTGATATTTAAGTTGTATCTGTTGACCTAGGAACAAGTTAAATTTATATTACACCCACATACGTACAATACAAACTCTTTCCATGAGCCCAGGTTGTACTTGGATGTTGTGATATAACAAATAGATTCTGCGATTCACAAGGATGCTTACTGCTGTCCATGTCATGGCAGTAGTTTTCTCCATGAAACGAGGGGGAAAAAAAATTGTTCTCCAGCCCCACACCTTTCATGGATGTGCAAAATCACAGCACAGGTTTTATATTCAGAACTATCGCAGGAGCAGTAAAATAAATATATGCACTCACAGTTCTAGAATATGTGCTCCTACCACTTTACTCTTTTTTCCTGATAAAAGCACAGTGTCTACTTTTAATTCTGAGGTCTTGTATTTTATTATCGGTATATTTGATCAGTGAAAGAAATATTCTTTGAAAAGACTGGAAAATAGAAAACACTTAAGAATCTCTATAGAATTTTCATAGAGTCTTTTACGTGTCAATCAACTTGGGTAAGTAACTCATGGGCAAATTGATTTCTATTAATCAAATTTACTTCCAAGAGTTTTAGACACATTACATTGAAACCTCCTCATGAAAATACAATTTAAGCTCAGGTCCATGTTCTTGTTTACCATTACCTGAATGATTACAAGGCCTTTGAAATTTATACAATCTTGACATGTACCCACAAGGTTGGACTCCTTTGAGGAAACATATATTGAAATGTACAACGATAGCTTTATATGAAATTGAACCAAATACCCATAACATGTGTGCCTTTCACCTTATTTTCTCTAGTAATACATCAAAGTGAGGAAATCAGTTTTAAAAAGAGGGAAGTAAAATCTCATATGAAATTTGAAAACACCTGAGTTCAATGAGTTCAGTTTTGGTGAGTTTTTTGTTTTTTTGCTTTTTTTTCTTTAGTTTTTAAAACTATATATTTGTCAGTAACTTTATTTTTTCCCTCAGAAAAAAAGTAAATCATCATGGGATTGTAATATTTTACATGAAATGAGTTGTAGAGTGTGTTCACTACAGAGCTGAGTGACATGAGAATTAACCTCTTTTCTGAAATAAGTATAACTTTGGGCAAGTCGTGAAACCTCTCTAGACCTTGAAGATGTTGTTCACGATGTTGTAAAGTCAGGATATCGGAATAAAACATTTAAGAGCTACTTGTGTGAAGGCTTTGCGTGCCATCTACAGGTGTCCAGCCCAAACTGGGCTTCTGTCCTGAATATGCTCTCCAAATTAGAGAAAGTAGGGTGGAAAAAAAATGTAGAGGTACCAGAGATAGCTTTTTTGGTCTTTCTTAGAACCCAATTAAGGATCAAGCCAAGGAACCCAGCCCTTTAGGTGATTTTACTATGAGTACCTTTACCTTCTTAGCTTTTCAGTGCTGGGGAGGGGGGCCACAAAGCCAAAATTTAAAAAATTTAATGAAACTGTTCCAAATGTAATGGAAAGTGACAGGATATGGTTCTGTAGTAGTCCACCCCTTGGTGCATTTTGACTCTGAAAGCTATCAGGAATTTTTCTCTCATCCCAGAGACCCATTTGAGTAATCCAAGTTTAGATAGAAGTTTCTCAACATATACAACACCCATGATATCTGTAAGTGTTTCAAATTAGAGCAAGATGATTAGATGCAGAGCTCTGGAATCAGGCTGCTTCCTTGTCTCAGCTTTGGCACTTATGAACTGTGTAACTGAGCAAGTTACCTGATTTCCCTAAGTCAATAACTAAAATCTTTACTTATTGCCTTCAACCTCATGCAGAGGGTGGCTAGTTGCTGGCCTTAACATCTTCCTTACTCACAATGGCTTTGCAAGAAATCTCTGTGGTGTGAGGTAGATTAGCTAATCATGTAGTTAAGAATGCAGGCAGGTTACCCGAAAAAATGATGTGAGCTTCCAGCATTCATTCATCAATTATTCCTTTATTCATACAATAAACATTATATTTACCATGATATTATTACAGGAAAATGAATACTACTTTGCTCTCGTAGACATTCTAATTAGGGGAAACAATAAATCAGCAAACAAATGAAGCAATTGATATTAGATGGGAAGTGCTTATCACGTTATCTTTCAAATACTTTCTTCTAAGATTCAATTTCGCTCAGTAGAATGGAAGTGGTAATAGCTACTCTTCACAAGTGTCACAAGGACTGAATGAGATTGTGAATGTCAAGTCTAATGCAGCACCTCACATACAATAAACACTCGACAAGTACAATAATAGGTCACTGCAATTATTATTGTGGTGATATTGTATGGATGCAGTGAAGATGGCAGGGTGGTAGGGGTGGTACCCACTTTTCTTTTTTTCATTTAAGAAATCTTTTACTGAAATAAGGTAATATTAGCATGGCAATATAATCAAACTATTTAATGATTTCAAAAGCTCTACTTTTCCATTAAAAGATGAAAAATAAACCCCTTATAGACTGACTAGAATCTGGTCATTGAAAGAGCACGTAATATGCTGTTAGTAACCCCATGCAATCTACCTGGACATTGGTTTGCTTGCAGTCTCAGCCTCCAGGTGCAGCTCTTAGGGTGGGATTGAAGGGAGCAAACAAGTACACAACTTGCTATGCTCTGACCATTTATGTTCCCTCAAAATTCCTATGTTGAAACGAGGTTATGGCATTGAGAAGCAGGGCCTTAGAGAAGTGATGACAGCTTGGATCATGAGGGGCCCCCCATAAATGAGAGCAGTTCCCTTATAAAAGATGCCTGAGGGAGTTCGCTTAGCCCTTCTGCCATGTGAAGACACCACTAAAGGTACCATCTTTGAAGCAGAGAGCAAGCTCTCATCAGACACCAAATCTGCCGATGCCTTGATCTTGACTTCTCAGATTCCAGGACTTAGAAAAATAAATGTTTGTTTCTAAGCCACTCAGTTTATGGTATTTCGCTAGAGAAGATCAAACAAAACAAGATAGGACTTTTCCCAATATTTCCAGAACAATATAATGTTTTTGTTTTTGTTTTTGTTTTGTTCTTTTGCAGTTTTTGGCCAGGGCTGGGTTTGAACCCGCCACCTCGGGCATATGGGGCTGGCACCCTACTCCTTTGAGCCACAGGCACTGCCCAGAACAATCTAATGTTTAACAGCACAAGCTTTCTTACCAGCCAGCCTGGGGTCCAGCTGCCTCTCCCTCTTGCCAGCTGTAAGCCTGTGTATGTCACATTGCTAATTCTACCTTAGTCTTGGTTTCCTCGTATCTAAAAATAACACTCTGCTTTGACTATTGGGACAGCATCAGTTAGACAACACATAGAAGGTGTGTATTACAGTTTTCTGCATAAACAAACTCTCAAAAACGTTAGCTATTATTAACTATTAGTATGACCCATCATATAGTTTCATTTCTTTTAAACACTTTACTAATTTTAGGATGAAAGGTTAGAAATGATTTCCATGTTGTAACTTTACCAAATCCATGCAGATATTACCATGTTACTTTTAAAACTGGTAAGTCACATAAAGGAATGTTCCTCCAAAGGCCTTAATAAAATGCAACAAACAAACAAACAAACAAAAAACAAAGAAAGTGGTCAAAACAAAAGACAAAAAACAAAGAAAGTGGTTTGTTAACAATTAATTGGGGCCACCCATGAGTGATAAGAATTCAGGTGATTTTGAGGGTATGTCTTTTTTTTTTTTTTTTAATACAGCCTGTTAACACTTTTATTTTCTCAGAATTGGCACTTGTACAAAACAGTTCCTCACCTCTGCCTGAGGTCATTATCACGCATTGATTATCAGTCAGTGCCTTAGAGGAATTAGTTGCCAGTCAGGGGCAACAAGAATCCTCCCAGGATGGATGTGTGGAGGACAGGGGGAGCTGAGCAGCAGGGAAATGTTTGCAGGAAGAAAGAAATAAAAGACGTCTATGGGGACAATTCAGGGCAGTGGGGTGTGTAAACAGCCTAACTTGTTCCGTGGCTCACAATATGTTTGCAGTTACCATGAATGACCCTCCCTTACTTGTGACCGGACATTACCCATTCTTCCTCCTAAAAATGAAGTTAAGGAACTCACCTGAGGATGCGTATGTGAAAGAGCCAAAATATGGGTTTGAGTCCAAAGCATTCATATGTGCTCTAAGAACGAGGAGACAATTATATAGTTTTTAATATTTTCTCCTGCCTCTGCAGTTAAAAAAAGAAAAACTTTAGTGAATCATTTTACCTGATACACACACATACATAACAAAAAAGCGAAAAGAAAATCCTGTTGAATATCATTATTTCGTTTTACAGGATGAAATTTAAAAGCTCAGAGCATGCAAGTAATTTAAAATCAGATCGCCAGACCTGGATCTTAAATCTCCAATTTCTGGCTCAGTCCAGTGTCTTTCCCATATACCACACTGCTTCCCTTCATTAAACATCAAAATGAAGTCTCCAGAAGCCAAACCCTCATCCTCAAACTAAACCTCTGATTCTTGTGCAAAATAACACATCATTTAGTGTGAAAAATAAAATTTATATGCACAAAAGAACTTAAGATCCCTTTCAGAGTACAGATGAACAAATACAGCATCACACATACTTTGCGTATATGATCCCATCCTCACCTCATCCATTCCGCCCACCTCCAGCTCCGCTGACCCTGGGCACTCTAAATCAGTTTCGGAAGGAGGGGTGTGATGCCTGCGTTTCCCTGCCATCTCTCTAGCTTGCACTGATTTTGAGATGCCTTCCTTCCTTTACTTACTCTACACTTAGTAAATCCCCCTAGAAGCCAGCTTCTTCAAGCGGTGGAGTGACAGTGTTAAAAAAGGACAACACATGTCCTTCACAGAGTTTACCAATTTTTGCTATGCTTAGTGGAAAACGTCTCACTCAATCAATAGCAAAATCAGTTGGAATCTGAATTCCAAACTTTTCAAATGCCTCCTTCTCTTCAGCAAGGCCCCGTTTTAAGGGCAAGCAAGGCTGCTTAAGTGTGGCTGTTTGTAAGACAAGAGCGATTATTATCATGGTCCCATTGGGCCGACCTTGACCTTCGCTTTACCATTCTTTGCGTTCCTTATTAGTGTTCAGTGGCCTTGTCAGAGATCCTCCTCCCCTACGCCAGTCTGCTTCTTCCAGACCTGTTCACCTCGCCTCCTTGCCTGCACTACTCAGAACGGGATTTCTGAAAACCTTTTCTTCAAGCTAGCATAATGCTTTTTTCTAAATACACTGATAAAAAAATCTGAATGTGATTGACTATAATACTTATCAAGGATTCAAAAAGGGAATAGTTCCATAGTTGCCTATTTTAATTCTTCTTTTTGCTCTTTTTAGTGATTAGGATTAGATTTCAAATATTAGCCAGGTGCAAAACCAGGTGAGACCTAAGTCTTGATGGAGCAAGTTGATCATGTCCATTTCCTTGATCTTCTATCTCGGTTGAGAACATGTCTTAATTATTCTTCATTACCATGGTGATTTTCTTGCATTCATTGCCCAGGTCCCTGAGAACTGTTAATGTGAAGAGCACTGAGGCCAGTGTTATGTAGGGCTGTCTGTGTGTAAGGTCATTCTGTTAACACCAGATGGGTGGAGGGAGGACTCACAGTCATCTAGAGTATCTTCATGGTCTAATCCTCCTCCTTAGGAAAGAGTCTGTGAACTTTGGCTTGTGTCATACCAGCATTGTGAGATCCCTTTGAGAAGCCCTCATCTGCTTTACACTAGTGGAGAACAGGTGTTTCCATGGCTGCTAGTAGATGGTCTTCTTTCAGCTTCACCCCCAAGTTACTTTATTGTCCAGATCTATTTCTTTTTAGGACATCAATTAGTCTACAGGATTTGGTCACCAACCAAAAAATTACTAAAGGAAGTTGCCACTTATGCGCTGTCATGCACTTGTTTTCAAAATGATTCTTAGAGTGTTGAATTGTATTAAATGGTCAGTTCCAGTCACCTGATGTTCTCTAAAGTGCATTATGAATTCTGTGAATCTGCTGGAGTCAGGTAATTTGCAAATTGAGGCCAAAGTAGGGTCAGAGTCTTTAGGTCTATAAAATATTACTCTCAAATTTCCATTTCTATTTTTTCCCAACAGCCTTCTGTAAGTAGAAAAATAATATCCATGCTTATTTTATGTGATCATTTTGGAAATTGCCAAAAATAAAGGTGGTGTTGACTTGTCACAATGAAAACTCTTCTTAACATCCAGTCAACAAATGTTTCCTTGGAATCAAATCCAGACCAGCCACTAGGACACTAACTGATAGTATAAAGATCAACAACTACCCAGTGTCTCACTTTGATGTCAGAGTTATTAATTTAGACATAAATTAAATAACTAAAAAAGGGTAAAGATACAGAGTTCCAAGAAACTCCTTCGCAATTGCTAAAGTTACTCTGGGCTAAATCTGCCATAAACCTGTACGTTTAATAACAATAGTTAATAATTGCATAGCATTCACCACGTGCCAGATAACTTTTCAAATACTTCCTTAGCCCCGCCCTAGGAAAGACTGCTATCCCTCTTTTGCAAACAAGGAAATTGAGACACAGAGAGATTATGCCGCTCTAGTAATCTCAGTCAACCTACAGACTGAACCCAGGGAGTCTGACTTCAAGGTGCAACCTCCTAAGACGTACATGGTACAGCTGTTCATTGAACTCTGCTCTTGAGCCCTGGGTCTTCAACTGCTCTCTTTTTCCCCTTGAAAATTTTATACTTTTCTTACTCTCCCATCTCATTAAACTATTCCAATTGTTTGGCATACTCTTCTATCATCCATGTGACTCTATCTCTTATTCACCCTCCAAAATTCAGTTCATGTTTACTCAGTGCCTTGAGCCTTTAGTTTAGATGTACCTCCTCTGTGTTCCCCTAGTGGACACATTATGTGCGTAACATTCATTGAGCATTGATATGTACTGAGAATTAAGTCTTTCCCATAGATTCCTTTGTCCCATCTTTGCAACCCTATGGGAAGACATTCCATATTCACACAAAGAATACGACGATAGTGATAATTAAGAAATTTACTTAAGGTTACAATCAATTAATGGTAACTGACAAAGTTAGGATTCAAACTCAGACAATCTGACTCCAAACACCTTGCTCTTAGGCATCGTATCTGTACCTATGTTGCATACATGTGCACACGCACAACATTACAAACATAGTACCGGCTACATTCTGTATCTTACCAGTATGGAAAGCACCTTAAGAGTCCAGCATGGTTTTCCTTACCTTGAATTCCCAGTTCCTGCCACAGGGCCTAACAAAGAAGTAAAGGATGAAATTTAAGTGCTGTTAATCCTTATTATGGTTCCTCAGTGGTACCTTGTGTTTTTGTTTGTTTTGTTTCGTTTTTGCCTTTAGTCTTCCACCTAATACTTCTTTCATAGTGTTTCCCAGGACTTCAAACCTTAGTCTTCTCATTCTCCTGAGATCCACTGCTGTGATGTTAGCTACCACTTGCTATAGTCATGATTTCCAAATTCAAATCAACTGCATGGTCCTCTCCTGGGAATTGTCCTTCTCTCTACCTTTGTGCACACAGAGCTTTCCACCTGCAATGTTTTTCCTTCTTTTTTCTGACCTGGGTTCATATGTTCCTTCCTCTGTACGTTTAGCTCACATTTCTTTGGCTAGCGTAATTTATAATTTGCATCATATCACAAGTATATGATTAGTCGTATCTCCTCACCTAGAAGACTGCCAGAAAGAAGTGTGCTATATTCATTTGGGTATTCTAGTTCCTGAAAGAGTATATCCCATAGTATGCTCAAAAAAATTATTTAGTAAATGAATAAGTAAAAATTCTAAAGAATGTATTTTTAGCAATACTCTATGTGCAAGAGGATTCTTTTTATTGGGAAGTTATGTGTTGTTCTGTCATTTTATAATGAAAGTAATTTGCAGATGTAACAAACAAATAGTATGTTAACTCTTTAAAATATGGATTTAATGTAAGGAGATTAATACTTTATCCTCTTTTTTATGCTTTTTCAATGTGTAATTCACAATAGGAGGACACTTTAACCTTATCACTAATCTCCAAGCTGCTTCTTTTTGAAGAGCCAAAATCTTTTTGCCCAACTTGTGCTGGCCTCGGGTCACGAGTCCACATAAGTGCTTCTCGTACAGAAGCAATTTTTTCTCTCTACCAGGGTAGCAGGGTCATCTGATTGGACTTTACATGGTCCTGGCTGAATAGTAAGGGAATTAAATTGCAGTGTCAAAGGGAATTACTCATTCTAAAAAGCATTCACACATTATCTATGGCCAAAACCATCTCTGACACTCATTTATGATTAAAATTAAAAGAAAGAAAGAAAGAAAAGGCAGTTTGGCAGCACTTCTATGACAATAAAAATGTGAGGACCAAATTAAATCAATGGTGCTGTCTGTGGCACAGCAGATAAGAAAATGGCTTCCTCGGTGGTGTTCAGAATATAGAGGACTAGCCAGTGAGATGGGAAAGGAAACGTGTGCCCCAAAGTGAGTTGGTCTATGCAGAACTTCTTTCCAGAATAAATCTTATTTAGGTTTATACCTAAATAAGTTCAAATCACTCCTATGTTCACTCATGGGAAGTTCTTAAGGAGCAATGGTTTTTGCTTGTTTTGTTTTGTTTTTTAATGGAATTTAAAAAGAGAAACCTTCTCCAAAACAAGCTCATTCTTTACATCATCAATAAGTGTTCTCTGCTCTGCTTAATTTTATTTTTACAATAGTCCCAGATATGTATTTGCAACCTATTTACATGTCATAAGGTAATGGGTGGCTACAATACCTGATGGAAAAGATCATTTCTTGGTAAAGGAGCCTTAAAATAACATCATCTTGAAGTAAAATGCTGGCTTAAAGACATTTCAAAATTATACAGCCTGGCTTAAGGATTATGCTGAATCCTATGTCTGCAGAGGAAATAAAATTAAGATGTTAGATTTAAAAGGAAACTGAATATTGACTGTTAGGGGCAAAAATGTGTGTGTGGTTTTTTGTGGAAAGGCCATAGAACTATGTTAGCTCCTGGAATAAATATAGTGGCAAAGATCATTTCCATGAAAAAGACTTCTAGATTTATTTAAAGATGTGTCATCTCTTTAGCCTCTTCACAGAGGGCAGACAGAACAAAATGATTTATCAGCAGGGCTATTTGCCTTTTAAAAAACTGTGATTTGTTATACAGACTTATATTTATACTTTTTCTTTTAATGCCTGGCTCTTAAACACTTAAGAATATTTTTCTTTGAACATGAGTTTTCTCAACCCGGTGGCATTTATATTCTTCTAAAAGCAAGCTCTTTTCAAGTTTGAAGTAACAGTTTACTCTCTTCTTCTGATTCTTAAGCATTTTAGCAGAAGTGATACTTAAGTCACTCTTAGTGATGATACTGCCGATGGGTTCTACATTTCCATAAAAATATGTCTGTGGAGCTCACTGGGAGTCATATACATTTATGTGTCTGGTACGTAGTCGCCTGCTAAAAGCCATCAACACTAATGGAGAATTAGTGGCAATTACTACAGTAAATGTTGGCAACTGTATCTATTTTTAGAGCAAACTTTGAGCTCAATTATAAATTCAAATTTTGGGTTTTTATATCTTCCTTTTAGGAAGTGTGAATTCTAATGAAAACCAGCTCTTTTCTGAGAAACAAATAGAAGCTGAGTAGTGGGTGATGTGCAGGCAGCCGTAGTCAATGCCGCCTGTGAAACTGATTGTTCCTGCGCATGGAACAAGACTTAGAGTTTGTGACAGATTTCCTGAGCATTGAACCTACCAAGGAAAGATTAGTTCGCATCCAGCTATAGGCTGGAATTATAATATACTAAGTGTAAGTGCAATATTTAAGAATAGATAACCAGTTTAATAACTATGAAAATTCCCTGCTTGAATTTTTTCCCTTGGCAAAATCATTGTCATAAATGCCCAAATTAATTTACAAAAAAAACATGACTTAACGGTTCACACGTTTAGGATCTGTGTTAAGAGCGGATAGAAATTACAGCAAATATTGAGGAATTAGAGTTACAATGGAATTGATGGAACCAAATTAAATCTCTTTTTTGATTTAATCTCATGATCTTTGATAATGTTCAGTCCATTTTTGGATGATTTTGAAAGAAAGCTATTGGTCTTCCTCAATTTAGCTATGGCACTTGCTGATACCAAGGTGGCCTCCACTATGATTAGTGATAGTACACTATTTCACAACACATGATAGCTGGCAGAGGAGTCCATCTGGCAATTGGGACATGATATAACCAAGTATCTGTGGAATTCAACTTTACTTGGGTCAACCACTTTAGCAGGTTTAAGAAAAGAAATGAAAGTAATCTAATAAATTGCAGTTTTCTACTAACTTTATTTTTCTTAATGATGTTCTAAATACGCATATTAAGCACTTTACATTTAATAGCTTCTTTTATCTTTAGACGAACTAGTGAAGTCAGTGTTATGGTTCTCCACCTTATAGATAAACAAGATCCATAAATGTTAGCCGACTCTTCCTCTGACATACAGCAAATAGGTTGTATAATTTAGATTTGAGCTCAGTTCTTTCAGTTTGCAGAGTGCAGCTTTTTATCACAACATCAGGGTTTCCCAAATTAAACTCTGATTTTCTAGAGCGAGCGGTAGGTATTCTGAGAAAAACAAATACAAGTAAATTGTTTTCCTAAAATCAAGTTTTACGACTAAAATCAAGTTTTAAATGTATAGTAAAGAAGAGAATAAATGCATGCTTATTATTATAGAACAATTTTCCTATAATATTATTTGCTATGTGTATACATTAAAAATATATTTTAAAGGCCAGCAAAAGATTAAAATTCAAAACTATAGTCTCCTCAGGGTTCGGCTTAGGCTGCCATAATAAATTATCACAGACTGGAGACTTGAAGTATAGCATTCATTTCTCACAGTTCTGGAGGCTGGAAGTCTAAAATCGAGGTACCAAGGGAGTCAGTTCTTGGCGAGGGGCCCCTTCCAAAACACATGGCTGCATTCCCACCGTATCCTCATGGAGTTCTGTCTTCCCGTCACCGGGACACTAAACCCCATCCTGGGGTCCTCACCTTCACGATCTCGTCTGAACCTAATTACCTCTGGAGGGACCCACCTCCTAATACCGTCCCACTGGGAGCAGCACTTCAAACTTAGAAATTTTGAAGAGACATAAACATTCAGTCCATAACACTTGAGGTGGGAAATAATTGTCTGATAGTCGACAGGCGTGAAACACAAGGAAGGGTGAATTATTGTCAATAACCTGGTTTATGAGGTTGGTGGGAGATTGACATGTGGTCATGATATTTTAAAGAAAAATTTAAAAATTGAATAGGAATTCTGTGGATCAGTGACGTATGTGGGTCATGAACTACAATATGTGTGACTTATGATTAATACACTTTTGTGTGCCAGTAAGGGGCTGCAGGGGGTGGGGAAGGAGAAGAAAAGGAAGGAAGAGAGAAGAAGAAAGAGAGAAAGAAATTATTTGCCATATTGAGAAAGCCAAATATTCAAATGAGATTCACAAAAGAATATTGTTCAAATTTCCTATTTAAGTTTAGGCATCCTTTACCAACTAACTGCCAATTCCTGGCTGTGCTGTGTTATATATTTTGTCATACAACTTCCATAAATATTTGTTATTATTAATTTTTATCATGTGAATTACACAGCATAGATTTTCCCTGTGAATCTGTAGTTGAAAGAACATTTTAAACCAAAAGAGTAATGTCTGAATCAAATAAGCAAAATTGAAACAATTCAAAATAAAAATCAACAAATTTAGCCTCTTAGTTCTCAAAAATCATAAAGTAATTGTTTTCTAAGAAATAACTGTTTCTGAAGCCCCCTATTTCACTGTGTAGATTATGCAATTTGTGATTTTCTTTCCCTTAAAACTCCACACTTGCATCAAACAGCCAAATGATGTTTGTAATCATTTTTTCATTAAAAAGTCACTTTTCCTTACATGTAAAATCGTCCACAAAAGAATGTAGTATTAACTTTTTTATATTTTGTTTTATCTTGATGGAATTTGTCAAGTCATACCATAGTTAAGGGCAAATATAAAGTTTTTAGGTATTAATATATTAGCTGCCTATTCCTACTGAAATTACCTCAAGAGATGGTGGCTTAAAACAGGAATAAACATGTTTTATCCCTGACATTATTGGTGACTTAGGAATTTGGGAGTGGCTGAGCTGGTCCCTTCTGCCTCAAGGTGTCTCATAAGTTTGTAGTCAAGACATGAGAAGAAGTTGTAGTCGTGATAAGGCTTGACTGGCTGGCAGCCGTGGTGTGCTGGGGTGAGCTCTCTGGCTTACAAAAGATGATTCTTAAGTCTCTAGGAATTTTATGAAGCAGATCTTAAATATAGCATTATAAAAAATTAAAATATATAAACATATAGTCAAATAGGTTATACTTTTAAAAGGTGATAAATCTTCAAAACTACTTTCTAAGAATTATTCTCACACCATCCATGACACCTATGCCATTGGGCTGGGGCATGCACTTCTGCATGTGGGCATACTATGTTGTACTACAATCTGTGCTTTTGAGGTTTCTGACTTCCTTTGTGCCTGAATGGTGGAAATACAGTAGAGTGGGGAGGGGAGTGTCTTCTTAATTCTGTGCTCTGTGAAATCACATTGGTCAGCTGAAATTGACCACAGTGTAGGTACATACACAACAGAGGTGGATAAATGCTCCAAATCAGACCTAATTTATTGCTTTGTTAATTGTCTAGACTTAAGAAAGTGAGCCTGAAAATGTCATATTTAAAATGGTGTCCACAGTAGTGTTAATGGCTTAAAAAAATTTGAGGAAATATTCTTCTAGTATTTAAAAACTGTTTTCCAATTCAGAAAAAAAGTCACTCATGCTATTGACCAAGTGAAATTCCAGCACATGCCTGTGTTTTTTCACTTTTGTTTTGTTCAAGATAAATAAAAATATTAACTATTTTTGTTAGAACTACAGTCGTTCATCAATCATGGGTGACTTCTTTGCTGAATTGACCAGTAATCAAGCAATTATTCAAAAGCTGATTTTATGACACTGTTGTTGGTGATAAAGTATAAAAACCAATCATGAATTTTGAAGCATATAGGAAGTTGCAATGAAATACAGGTGTATGAAATTACAAGAAAGGTTATATTTTATTATTTCTAGTAAATGTTGTGCTATCTATTCTTTATACAAAACGTGGCATCTGATTTCCCCGTAGGGCAAATGATCAAAGAAAGGACTAAGCAGTTGGAATCCACATCCTTTTTGTGACCTGGCCTTAGAACTCACATAGCATGTCTCTTTCATGAAACAAATCTAATCATAAGGCAGTTCTCACAGAATGGTTAGCGAGATGCAAGACTCATCCGAGCCTAGGCCACATTTATCTCTCTCTCTCTCTCTCCTTCTCTCCTTCTTTTCTACACTTATCCAAGGTGATATATTTCATTCAAGAACAGTTTCCGGGGGTGGCACCTGTGGCTCAGTGGGTAGGGCACTGGCCCCATATACCGAGGGTGGTGTGTTCAAACCCCGCCCCCGGCCAAACCACAACAAAAAAATAGCCGGGCGTTGTGGCAGGCGCCACCTGTCATCCCAGCTACTCAGGAGACTAAGGCAAGAGAATCGCCTAAGCCCAAGAGCTGGAGGTTGCTGTGAGCTGTAACGACACAGCACTCTACCCAGGGCGACAAAAGGAGACTGTCCCTAAAACAAAAGAACAATTGCCAGTATTCCATTGAGACACTTTCTTCTTAAAGAACTCCAGTCGTCAAATAACTTTTGCAAGCCATGCATTCTGCTATCCAGTCTATCTTTATCCTCACAACGTCCTTGTAATTTGAAGGTTAATAATAGTGTTAAAAGAAAAGAAACAGAGGGCTAGGTAAAGTATCCATTAATGCCAGAAGAAAAAACAAAAATATAGAATAACTTTTCCTTTACAAATATCAATTTCACAGAGTCTATAAAAGAGCTGGAAAACTCAGGTGAGCTGCTTTTGGTTGAGCAAACATTACTGCCCTAGATTTAGAATGATTTCATGAGACAAAGACAGACAGAGAGAGAGGAGAAGTCAGGAAAGGAGGTAAGAAAAAAGGAAGAAGCCTTATATCTAAAAATGTAAAATTTAATTGTTATGAAATTATTTTCATTCATATTCCACAATTTGTTATTAAAAAATATGTTCAACTGAGATTAGGAAGTTTGAAATGGTCATTACATATTCCATTCACTTACCTGAGTACCACTTCAAAAGATTTGAGCTTTTGCTGGATCTGTTCTTGGATGCTGAATTTTATGAATAAATAATTTTTGATATTTCTAGCCTCTATTGTTTCACATTTGATTTTCTGTGACAAGATAGAATGCAGCAAGAGTAATTCTTTGCTTTTCCCTCATAGTTTCCACAGCAAATTCCTAAAAGTATTGTCTGTTAACCCAAAGCTAAACTGCCAGCTGAGAGGCAGGACAGGTGTAAGCGGAGGGGAGGGAGAAGGGAAGGCTGGTGGCGTGAGGGACACTCACGGGGGAACACATTGCTTCCTACACAGCCTTGCACGATGCTTGCAAAATGAAAGTTATCCCTCATGTTCATGTAGATACAGGTCACAGTCACATTTTTGCAATTATTATTATATAATCCTTTCAGCTAATGCAACCCCCCTTCCCCATCTGTGGCATCGTGGTCTCATCATCAGAAGGAACAATTAGGTAGAGCACCTTCATCTCAAGGCTACGATCGTCCACATCCCAGATCTGATCACAGCACCAGAGACTGCAATGGACTTAACTGTGTCTCCTCACAACTTTTATGCTGGAGCCTTAAGCTCCTTTGTGACTCAGCCTAGAGTTAGGGTCTTGGGGAGGTAATTAAGTTTAAATGAGGTCATAAGGGCGGGCCCTAATTTTAAAGGATTTGGACTTTATAAGTGAAGAAAAATATTGTCTTCCTCCCTCTCCCTCTCTCTCCTTCCCTCTGTGAGCCCCATCACATGAGGGCAGAGTGAGAACGTGGCCGTGGATAAAGGTAAGAAGAGAATTTATAAGTGAGAGCCAGAAACAGAAGCAGCCAGCACCTTGATCTAAGAAATGAATGTCTGTTGTTTGAGCCAAACATTCCGTGGCATTTCGTTATGGAAATCCAAGATGACTAAGACAGATTTTGGTATCAGGAAGTGGGGTGCTGTGGAGGTAGCTTTGAACTTGGTGGTGGGTAGAGGCTGGAGAGCTTTGTGGTACATGTTAGAAAAAGCTTAGATGTCTCTGAAGTGATTGTTTGTGGAAATACAGATGTAACAGTGATTCTGGTGAGGGCTCAAAAGAAAACAAGGAAAGCTGGGGAGGAAGGTTTTAATCTTCTTAGAGAATACATGCAGAATTATGGACAGGAATGATGGTAGAAATATGAACATTAAGACCTATTCTCATGAGGACTCAGGTGGAAAGGAGGAATAGCTTTTCTAGAAAGTGGAGAAAACATGAAGACTTATATAAAATGGTCAAGAGCTTGGCAGAACTGTGTTCTTGTGTTTTGTGGAAGGTTGAACTTGCAAGTGATAGACTAGGGTATTCAGCTGAGAACATTTATCTGCAAAGTATGAAAGATGCAGCTTGGATTTCTTCACTGCTTGTCATGAAATACAAGAGAAAAGAGAGAAATTGAAGGGATTGTTGAGCAAAAAGGAATCCAAATTTGGTGATTTGGAAAATTCTTCATATTGTGAAAGGTGAGAAAGCTTGTTTTAAAGAGAACACACAGGATGCGGCTGGACAAACATCTGATAAAAAGTTCATGGGTGCATTTCAGGGACTGAGTCATCCATCTCTGCAGAAGCCAGGAATGCACATGGGACCATCCCAGCAAAGACACTACCAGTTTTAACTGAAGGAAGCGGAGAAAATCAGACAAACGAAGGAAGGCTGCTGGACTTCTCGGTTTCTACGCGCCCTGACCATGGAGCAGTTCACTGTGACAGTGTACTGTTCCTCGGGGAAAGTGAAGAATGACCCAGAAGGTTACCCAAAAATTATCAGGCCTGGGAATGGAGTGGAGGGATGGCCCAAGATGGCCAATTAGAGGCAGCTTTTGCCAGAAGCTCCTTTCCAAAAGGAGAAAATTGGACTGAACCAAAAATTTTCAAGGCTGCCCCTTCCACCACAGGTTCAAAGCACGCCTCTACTTCCTCTCTGTTTCGCAAAACAGGTGGCCTCCACAAAGGCTGAGTGAGCAGGGCTACCCCACAGAGCTGATAAAGAGGCTGCTGTGGGTGAGGCTGGAGAACAGTGCTCCAGATGCAAGACCACCGTTCTCCAGTCCTATGACCTGATGGCACTTAGCTTCTTCCGCAGCCAGGAATCTAAAACACGCCCCACCACACACACTTACACGCACACACACACAACCGTGGGCACACCCACGGCCCTGATCTAATCCAGCTGCTCCAGTGTTTATTCACAAGATCAAGACAGAAGCATCTGCTGGGACCTGAGGGTCTCTGAGAACACTCAGAATCAAACTTCTTACGAGCAGCCTTCTCCTTTCCAACAGTGTCCACTTCTCTGACCATAAAAGGGGCTGTGAGGATTGCAGGCCTACAGCGGGGGTGGCGATGGGGGAGGGTGTTGGCCAAGACAACTTTATTAAAAGCTTAGCATGATTCCCTGAGCCCAGCTAAAAATAAACATGAAATGAGATGAAAATTCCTGAGTTTGAGAGCCAGATGTAAGAAATGTCAAAAAAAAAAAAATGAAGTAAACCAAACCCCCCAATAAGTAGCAACAAAATAATAACAAAGAAAGGTCTCACCAGGAGTAGCTTCCCAAGACTCCCCTTTCTTGCTGTCATTAAAATATAAAAAGGTTTTAAAATTAGGACATTCTAAAATCGGAGACAGCCTGACCAAGCCTGCCCAGTGTAAAACTGGTACACAGTAAACAATTACATTCTATAAACCAACCATCTGAGAAGAAATGGTAATTAAAGGAATGCATCTGCATGCTTCATTGATTTATGAATTTGTTTAATGATTCTTGTTCAGAGTAGCAAAAGCTATTATGCATTCGCTGGTTTTAAGAGACAATATATAACTGCCCGACCTTTTGCTGCCCCAATGGAAGTCATCTGCAGTAATGCTCTGAGAGATTCCAACAGTCACACTGATTTGGGATTACACATTAAACCATATATTTTCTTCATCGAAAAAGTTTTATGATTGTGTATTCATAACTATTGATTGTTTGGGAAGGAATCATGGCACACAAGCAAAATTGCTACCCTAGAGCTGGGGTGAGGTTTAAATCAATGCAGGCAAAGCCACTAACCCCGGTGGAGATCCTGGCACCAGGCCCTTCTGCCAGCCTCGCTCACAGCTGCTAGAGGTGCCTGCTTGTCACCAGGTGCTGCTGCACACAAGCTGGGGGATGGGTGGTCGTTCTTCCCAGGGAATTCCTTCGTTTATATAGGTGTCACACACTGATCTCTCTGTTCATGTTTCCTTGTGATGTAAACTGCCTTGTTTGTTTTTATTTTGTTTTAACCTGGAAGCCAGTAAACCGTAGCACCCGGGCTAACCTGCGAAGGAAAAATGGGAGCTCAGGTCTAAGTGATGACAAGAATGGCAGGGACACGGGAATGGCATCAGTGCTCGGAGTTTCATGCTCTTTAAAGCTTCTTCCCGCTGCTTCCCCTCTTCACCTTACACGAGTCTCTCCAGAAATCCACAGAAAGGGATGTTTAAAGAGAGATCTGTTTTGCAATCTGCCAACACACACACACACACACATACACACACACACCAGCATTCATTCACAGGGTTCAGGAAATCCAAGCTTTCTCTCATCCGCATGTCCAGGCTTCAACAGAAGCAGATATAAGAAAAATGTAGAAACAGCCAATTTGCCTTATCAGATGAGCCCCCACGTTTATCTATTTATCTATTTGCCTCTGGCAGTGCCCAGTTCTGACGCTTCCTAAGGGGCGGGGAATCCAACTAAAGAAAAGAATACTTTCTCCAAATGTATTTTTGCCACTGATTCCCCAGTCGGGAAAGCACTTTCCTACGCCCCATCTTCATTCTCATGCCCTTGAATTTGTGCTGTTCTTCCCCTCGCCTTCCCAACCCAAATCAAACTTACACTCATCGCAGCCAGTACCATCTGAGTATTCTGTAAACCATTTTGCCCGCCCCACAATTTACTGTACACTGCCCTTTCATTCCTCTTGTTTGGACATTAACCTGTGTTGAAAGTTGATTGTGATTTTTAGAAATTAATTTTTAAGGAATAAAACAAAAAAATTGTATATGACCAATAACTAATTTTATTTAATGCCATTGCTGCATAAAGCTATAACTTTAGCTCACACCAATTTATCACGGGATGTTTTCTATTAAATGATACAGTGATTCACCCCTCCTAAGAATGTTCAGACAATAATATTTGTGCCTCCAAAATCTGTTTGGGAAATCAGTTCAGATGGGAAATCTGTTCAGAACAGTGTATGCCAAGGTTTCAGATTGAATCCAGTGAAGATTTGTGAAACAGTTTTGTCCTGTAAACCAATATGAACTGGATCTCTAAGGATCTTAGTAAAAAGTACCCAAAATCCTTTTGAAGGGAATTTGCAAAGAATTGCTAAGGTTTTAATCTAAAGACTAATCGGTAAAGGAGCCCATGGAATGACAGCAGATATTGAAGAGAGAGACCAGATGAAAAGATGTGGAGATAGAATTCCTTTTATAACTATAGAATAGTTTATACTCCATTAAAAGAGCGTGGGGGCCAGATTTCATGAAATGATTAAAAAAAAAGTGTAGAAGCATAGTCTACCAAAGTAAGATTTTTTTGGTACCAAAATTAAATGACAATGATGCAGGATAATGCTATTTGACCATTTTTATGCTTCAAATTCCAATTTAAAATTTTGGGGGTTTTCCCATGTAGGCATTCATTCCCACACGTGTCTGAAGGATTTGATTGTGATGGAACATTAGACAACAGGACTTACATGTTAGCTCTGTGGTGGTGGCAGAAGTGTTATATCAGCGTGATCTCTGATCGTGGAAAGACAAACTTTGCTCCTTTTTATTGACATCTGACTCAAAGGGATGGTTCTAAAAAGCCAATTATTACTGACTTTTATGAATAAACGTAAAGTTACAATAATACAAAATATTTAAAATCTGGAACATATTTCCCACCAGATTATGACAATTTAAAACTTGGTCAAAACTTGACCCTAAATTGTTTGACAATGTCCCCTTAAGCCTTTAAAGGGTTATTTAGCATTTCCATTACAAATCTTACCGTTCATAGGTTTAAGGCTTGGCAGTTTAAAGTTGCAGGAGTCTGGAACTTATACAAGTTGTCAGTCCAGATGTTTTTTATTTATTTGCATGAGGGTTTCTTTCTCTCTTTGCTTCTTAGCCTCTTTTCTATTTCACTCAAAGTGTTTTCAAAATTGCCGGTAACTTCCAAAGCACACAAAAACAAAAAAGCTTTAAGCTCTCATTCTTTTTTCTGCACCCGAGCTATAAATACTTTCATTTCAAAATATAATATGGAGGAAGTTACACTTACTCCACACCCCATGAGGAAAATAAGTCAGCCTGATTCCAGAATCTTTTACATGCATTGTGACAAGGATAATAAATAAAAATGAATTTTAAAGTCAGTGAGAAATAGCAATCTGGGGATACTCAACCAAATCGAAGAAACCCTGTTAAATGGACAAGTTTTTTGGCAAAGGTACAAAGAAAAATAATGATTCCAGATTAATTATAAAAAAGCCCTTGATGTCTTTTACCCAGCATATAAAACCAGCAAGTGTGGAGGAAGGAGGTTTGAATCCTAGAGGGAAGGTGTTGAATGCTCACAATCAAGTTCAAATTAAATAATGTTTTTAGTGCTTACATTTTCTGTCAAAAAAGCATTCCTGCTACTGACTGTACTTGCTTTTTTAGATCCTGAATGACTACATAGGTGACAAAGTTATAAACCCCTTCAAAGAACTGACAAGTGTCTAAGTCAGTTTAAAAAGATTAAGAGTGGCTCCCTTGTTCTAAAATTATACAAAAGTGCCATTTCACTTTTCAAGCAATTTGAAAGCCATTCATTTCAGTGGCAGGTAGCCAAAACACAAAGCCAGAGAATGGCAGCAGAGATGTCACACAGGCATACACAGATGTTTTCCAAAGGTTTGTGCAGCTTCTAACCTCAAAGGCACAGTCTCAATCGGTTGCAGAGACAAAGAAGTCACGGCACAGAGCTGAACTAGGGGCACCCACTCACCTGGTTTACCCACACCACCTGCCAATCCTTAGCTCAACTCTTGGATGCCAAAGTTACGGTGTTGCTGGTGACAGAGAAGCATTTGCATCACTCCAAATAATCTGATGGACAAAGCCTCAACACACCAGTCAACGTTCTACACTTGACCTTAGCTAGAAGGCCGAGAGGTGACTCCAGTGGACATCATCCAGGGTGATGCCTGAGTTTTAGCTTCTGCAATCTTGCAGTTTATTTACCCTTGATGTATGGACGAAAATGACACAAAGTCTACCAAAATCCCCCACCCAAAATATTTAAAATATAACTTTGCACAATTAGCTTTAAAACTTGGATTTTAATGTCCTAAAATAGCATAAAGAATAGTTTGAAGCCGTAAATCAGGCAGTAGGCTAGTTCTGGGAAGTAATAGAGTTGGTATGCAAGATATCTTTAAAAATTTGGAAGGTTCAGTTGTACCTCAAAGTTCCACCTTCATTTCTTTAAGCCAAGGGTGATTAAAAAGCGTTAGTGTTACGTGGCCCTCCTCCCCACTTAAAATATGCCATCCGAGGGCGGCGCCTGTGGCTTAGCGGGTAGGGCGCCGGTCCCATATGCTGGAGGTGGCGGGTTCAAACCCAGCCCCGGCCAAATTAAAAAAAAAAAAAAAAAAAAATATGCCATCTGAGAGAGGAAAGTGTTTTTCTTTTTAAGCTTCTTTGATGGATCTTATGCACCTGTCTAGTTCACAGTCATTCTGTTTACTTATCTAAACAAGTTCAGTGTAGAAAGGAGAAATAGATATCAACAATTAGGTAGAGTTAATGAAGTAGCAATAGAAGTAACGGAAAAAAGTATTCAAATCAACTGGTTGAGTCTAGAGAGGCTTTGCACATGAAATGACATTTAAGTTAGTCATTAAGAAATAGGAATAGAAAGAGTTCATCAGGTTAAATAGGGACAAAGGAGTGGGAGAGAGAAACAATACGAATGTTTTTAAAATGAGATGGTAGTGTTGGAATATAAATTGAATGAAGGAGTTGCAGAGAGTGTTAGAAGTAACTATAGACAACATAAAATGAATGCTTATTACATCGTGGGCAATATTCTGCATATATATAAAGGCTTTCCAGAAAGTATACAGCCACACTATGAAAAATAGAGACCTACATGGCCAGTTACTTACGGAACAGCCCTCCTAAAGCACTCAGCTAATCATCAGAAGAATCTGATAAATAGGTGATACTATTAACCTCACCTTACTTGCCAGGATTTGCACCCAAGCAATCTGTCTACCAGACCCTTGCATGCACTTGGACACCACCCACGCTGCCTGATGGTCATAAATGAGACTGAACTGCCAGAGAGGTGACAGCATTAAGCCACTTGCTCTGTAGAGGAACTATTCAAGTTGGGTCCTTTTTATCTATAAATATTAGGGGACCTTTGAAGATTGTTGAGCAGGTGAATGCCACAGTCAGATTTGCTTGTTATCTGAATCAAAGACAGATTGATCAGGAGCAAACTTGGAAGGAAAGGGACATAGTCTAAGAAACTCTGATGGGTGGACCTCAGAACGCACTGAGCTTAGAAGAAAATGAAGATTCTTGGGCTCTACACCATACCTACAACTGAGAATTTATGGGATGATGAGAATTTTAATGATTGAAACAATAAGGAAGTTAGATAAAAGGGAATGAATTTGAAGATCAATTTGTAAAGAAAATTTTTATAGAATATGATAATTTATTGGATGTAAAGAGAGGGGAAAGGAAAAAAATTGGTTAAGGCTGGTGCCTAGGAGCTCTTTGAAGAGTAATCAAGTCTTAAAATAAAAGATCAAAAACTTAAAAGGGAGAAAGGCTGAATAAGCTACACTTCCAGTGGCCCTGGGATGACAGTGTGGATATGTTAGGATGCTTTGGTTCTGAAGCTCGAAAAAGAGGCCTTCACAGATTAGCACTTGGTAGTCAACAGAGAACTAATATTAAAGAGTATCTGAAATCATATGAAAGGGTGAGGGTGTCCCAGCATAAAACCTGTGGAGTAAGAGAAGAAGGTCAGGCATGAACCCCTGAAAAACATAATGTGTAAATGTCAAATGAGCCATCTGAGGAGTGGTGGAGAAATTGGGAGAGTGATAGAGCTACGGAATGAGAATTCGGGAAGTAAGAAAACGTGGTGGTAAACACTGCAGACTTTGAGTCCAGCAGACTCTAGTTTGTTGGGTAGTTACTGTAAGATGGGCACCATATGAATACTTTGCATGCATCATTTGGTTTAATCCTCAGAAATAACCCTACAAGGAAACTGCAATTACTGTCTCATCTCACTGATAGAGGAAATAGATCTTAGAGAGGTTTGGAAAATTGTTCAAGGTCACTTAACTAGTTAATGATGAAACTAGAATTCTCCTTCTTTCCTTAGAGCCTAAGCTCCTGTTTTTACTCTAAACTTCCTCTGTAACTGGAGGAACACTGGAAGACTGTGTTTCCTTGTACTTAATACACAACCAGAAACAGATTGGGTTTTCAATAAACATTTATTGAATGAAAGAAAGAACAAGAGTTGAAGTATAACCATGTGAAGTATAACTATAACAATTTTCAGAGTTTCTAATATTTCCATATACATACATACAAACATATATGTACGTACAGAGGGTGCAAAAAATGTAGTGTCATGGCACAGAGCTGAACTGTGAGCGGAAAAAACTATATTAAATTTGCAATACTCCATTCACATTTGACTTCTGCAATTACAGGAGCTGCTCGACATGACCTTGTTATCAGAATATAATGAATATTACAATTTTAGGTGGGGCCTTGGTGTGTGTCACGCTTTATGGGGGCAAGACATGATTGCAAGAGGGACTTTACCTAACAATTACAATCAGTGTAAACTGGCTTATTGTACCCTCAATGAATCCCCAACAATAAAAAAAAAAAAAATTACAATTTTAATGCAGTTTTTCTTTCTTGTTTTTTTTTTTTTGTTGTTGTTTTGTTTGTTTTGAGACAGTCTCACTATGTCATGCTGGGTTGAGTGCCGTGGCATCACAGCTCACAGAAACCTCCAACTCCTGGGCTGAAGTGATTCTCTTGCCTCAGCCTCCCAAATAGCTGGGACTACAGGCACCTGCCACAATGCCTGAATATTATTTATTGCAGTTTGGCCGGGGCCAGGTTTGAACCCACCACCCTCAGTACATGGGGCTGGCACCCTACCCACTGAGCCACAGGCACTGCCCAAGTTTTTCTCTTTCTTAAAATGTGTATGCATTCTTTTAGAACCCCCTGTATTATATACATATGCACATACAGGAGAACCTCTGTACGTTAACCACCAAAGGGACTGTCACAAACTGGTCAACGTGCAGAGATGGTCAATGCAAGACATTAGGCCTAGTGTAGCGATGCATGCATCTATGCCCGGTTTATAAAATTAGGTCAACTTAAAGAGGTGGTCAGTGTAGGGAGTGTCGCTATGGAGGTTCTACTATACATGTATTCTATATAGCTACTTGTGCCATTAATCCAAAGAGCTTTCTTAATCTATAAACTTTTTTGGATTAATAGCACTAAAAGCAAAGTACTAAGTACTTCAGGTGTCTAATGGAAGGAGATAAAAGCAAAGGTGTCCATACAGGGAACATAATGACCACTGGCATTTGGACAAGAAAGCATTACAGCCCAAAAAGTACATCCAGAGGCCATCATGCAGTACTCTGCCTGGGACACAGGAGGCCATGAGAAGCTGATTCACCTGGGCCTGCAGCTCTACCTGCTCCCCCACACAGCAGCTTCTGAATTCCCAGGGGTGTTCTGCAGGCAATGAGGGCCCCCAGTTCTCTGTCACTACTAGGTGAATGGTGACCTGCTCCTGCTCGGCTTGCCCTGTCTCTGTCTTTGCAGCCCATGGATTAGACCATTGCTCTGAGTTTATACAGTTAATACCAACAACTACCCATGACCCTCATCTTGTACAAAATTAAGAAAAAATGTTTTCTTACTGCCACTATTCCCTATTTTTCCCTTCTGGTATTATCCTTTTTATCTCGGTTAGAGTCTGAATATTGTTTGCTATAGGATCCCTAAACAAATGCCCAGTAATAGGTATGAAATTATTCTATTGGGTAATGATTTGCCAGTGGGTAGAAATAAAAGGACCTAAGATATTCCCCTAGGACAATACTCAGATGTGTCCCTCACGCCCACCCCTAATATTTATACAATTACTGTCCTCGATTAGACGTAATATGAACTAAGGGAAATGGTGTCATCTCTAACAGGAATGTTAAAAAATTAAAGATGCTGAATTCAACCTAAAATTTCACTGAGACTTAAGTTAAGCTTACAAAACGCTAGCCCCTTTCAGAGAAGAAAGCAACAAAGATTCTCAAATCACATCAAAAAAAGGAGAGAGCATGGATCAAAGGAAACAGCATGGTTTTTTTCACCCAACACAGATCCTACTTCTGTCTCCAGATGACCTTGGGCACTTTACTAAGATTGAAACTAATTTTGTGGGGGTGAGGGCTAGGAAGAATAAGAAAATTAGAAATTAAGAAAAAATAAAGAGAAGTGAGTAGGTCATATCTTCTTTTTAGTGAAGGGATTCCTGGTTCTTTTCTCCATAGTTTGGTGTGATGCCTGCTGAAGTCTCTTTGACAGAAGCCTTCTAAGCACCTGCTCAGTGGGGTGCTTCTGTCTGTCTTCAGGAGGGCATTAAGAAGTTTCCTTTTGAAGCCTATTAAGAACCACAGATCTCCTTTCATCTAAGGTATTAGACACTTGAACCTCATCTGTCCAAGGGACAGCCAGATAATGGCTCCTAACATCCCAGGCTTTACAAGAAAGAATATAAACAGCAAGACCTGGCTCCTTCCTCTCTCCAGCCTAAAGAAGCAGACCTTTCCTTGGCAAAGAACTCTAGCATTTCCAGGCTTGCTCAGGCCCCAGTTATCCTCTGTGTCGTGATATGTTCACAGGCTATCAAAACCTAATATTTTCTGATTGGGCTCCCAGATTCCCTCTCTGTTCAGTTTTTAGGTTGTAAACATCCTACTTCTGAAAATACAACACCCACCTCCCCTAAACCCCTAAGTTTTAATTCTGGGCCTCCTTAAAATTCAGTCAACTGCTTTGCTAAGCCCTCTATCGACTAAAGTCATTCATCTTCACTCTTTGACAAAACATTTCTTTCAAAGTTTTCAGCCTATTTATTAGATACAGCTCAGTATTTTTTACCTCTCCCTCTATTGTTTTATAGCATGATGTCATGGGCAAAAAAAACTGGCCTTGGTAAAAAATCTGAGCACCATTTTGGATAATTTTTTAACATTTCAGACATGCCTTATTATTTAGTCACTATAACAATGATAGTAATACAATGAAAAATATGATAACTTATCAGCAATGATAATTTATTTTAACACCACCATTTTACAGGTGAAATAAATGAAGGTTGGCCAGGATGGAGAGTGGGAGAGGATGGGGGCTGGGGATTAATAAATAAATTGCCTAAGGTCCTACCAATGAAATCTGTATACAAACCCAGCCCCCAACTCTGATGTGAAAGGCTTTTTGCTAACCCATTATGCCTATGAAGTTATTTAAACTCCTTATGCTTAAATTCATTCATTTACAAAATGAGAATATTAATCTCTGTATAGCTCCAAATGCTCTTGTGAAAATCAAGTGAAAGTGCTTAATAAACATTCAAATGTTATAAGAATTTTGGGGTAATAATAAAGTAAATTAGCAAAAGCTGAGTAATAATCATTTTCCTATAAGTCATTATACATATTAAACTAAAAGCACTTATTAATATTAGCCTTTTTACTTGGAAGAATCAAGCCCCCCAGGGTGGAAATTAGACCTCTAATTCCCTTGTTGACATACATATTTTTTTTTAACTCACAAAAGCTAATTTAGGGAAACCAGGTAGATTTTACACTTTTGAAAATGTGTCACAGGGGGTGAATTTCCTAGGCAATGTGGGAAAAGGCAAATTTTTCATAGCAGAGTGAGGATATTTTTCCCATGTCATGTGAATAAGGTGCAGTGGGAGAAAATGACCTCAACACCCTTGAAATGAACGTGCCTTAGTGAATCAGCTGAAGATGCCATTGTATGTCTGTGTGTTCAGGGTGAAAAGCTAGCATCAAATCTAGATTTTCCAGAAGCTGATGGTGGCCTAGATTTTTGCGGTATAAAGCTCAGTCTGAGTCCCTGAATAATCCTAATTCAATTCTTGTCACTTTGGAACTCATGAAGATATTTGATTTATATTAAGCATCTGTTCTTGTCCTTGCCTAGACACAGTGGTGAGCAAAATAGAATTGTTTAAAGTATGACAGGGAAGCAGGATAGTAAGCAAACAAATGCACAAATATATAAAATTTGCATAAGTTCTCTATACATGAGAATGACCAGGAAATAGGTCAGGGATCAGGGAACATTTCCCAAAGATGTGACATATGAGCTGAGACAGGGAAAATGGGGAGAAGCTGATTACAGAAAGAGAACAGAAGAGCAGCAAGAGAGAAGAGGATCTGGGGAAAGGAAAATAGTGTATTTAAAGCCCTGATGTGGTGGGTCCTTGGTTCTGCCAAAGAGATAGGGAGGGAAAATCTGCACAGTTGAGAAAGAGGATGGGGAGGCGTGACATGCACCGTGGAGGCCAGATCATGCTTGAGCATAGATGCTTCCTTGGCAAAGAATAATAAATACACTGGCCTAAAAATAACTACAATGGCCTAAGAGTTATACTTGATCGCTTCATTCCTGATGTATCTATTGAACACCTGCCACTGTGAAGCATTATGTTATGGGGTCAACTGGAGATAGAGTGGTGAATAAGGCAGAAATAGCTTCTCTCCACACAGAGCTTCCAGTCTGGGGTTCAAATCCATCTTGGAGCATATATGTCTTCAAAGTGTCTCACCTCCTGGAGAGGTGGTGAACTATGCAAGGAGAGGGGAGAACTCATTATGGGACATCTGTGCCTCGATAACTATATATAAATAATGCCAACTTGTTACAGCATTAGTATTTAATTCACTTTCTTAGTCAGCATGACTATTGCTAACAAGACTACAATATAAGTTTCTATTTTTACCCAGATCTTGCCCCTGAGCAACAGCTCTATATATCAACTATATACTTGTCTTCTCTGCCTCCATTCACTTACCCCAACCTGTTTCTCTCTTAATCTTCCACACTCAGTGAGAAAAACCACAGTTCACTTTCTCAAGCCAAAAACATATGCATCACCTTGGATTCCTCTCTTTCTCTCATCCTTCCCACATCCAATCAATCTACACGTTCTTTTAGGTCTAGTTTCAAATTTCTCTGGAATTTACCTTGACAATCATTCTCACCTGATTCAGTAGACAATAATCCATTCTCCATATAGCAACCAGGGTGATTAATATATAATAATAATCAAATTGTGTCACACTTTCACTTAAAACTCTCCAATAATTTCTCATTTAAATCTAGACTGTCTATAATCTGCTATTTACCTAGTTCTCTCACTTCATTTCCTGGCATGAGGAAAGCTTCTGTTTAGTTCTCAAGGTTCATTCGGGCTCATTATTTCCAGTATTCCTCACACAGGATGAGTTTGATGTTAACTCTGCTCAGAGCTCTGCCCTCAGATCTTTGCTTGACTATTTTCTTCATGTCTGTCTTCCATTTTTCAGTTCTCATATTATGTCATCAAAGAGAATTTTCCCAATGACAAAGTGATATAGTACCTTGATGGTCCCATGGTCTTGCTGTCTTTTTGTAAGGACACTTGTTTTCTGTCCATCCCAAGCAAAATATAAATTTCATAAAAGCAGGAATTATATCCATCTTTTTCTTTGTCTATATTTCCAGTACCTGGGGAAGTGAAATATAAATACTCATGAAAAGGAAGGTAAGAAGGAGGGAAAAGGAAAAGTAAGGAAGAAAAAATGAAAATACACAAGTAGTGAGTCCAATAAAAACAGTTGGCATCCTTCGTCTTTTCATATCCTCTCTTAAAACCAGAAATAATGTAAAGAAAAAGCTCATTTTTTGCCCAAAGCATTCCAAAATTATTTTAGTGCATTCTAGGGAGAAAGTCTACCCTGCCTACTTTCTATGTGGAAAAATTGAGTAGTAAATGTGTGGATAATAGGGAAATGCAAATAACAAGAAAATCAAAAAAAAAAAAAATAGTTCTCTAATGTTGCACTATTGGGCAATGTCAGTTGCATGATCTTGTTTTCTTTTCAGTTTTGTATTTAAAAAGAAGAAGGAAAAAGAAAGACAATAAACCACAATTACAATTCAAATGCATGTTTACTCTGTTGGGTACCATTCATTAGATGATACCCTGGGCTACATTCTCACACATTAATCCTTCGGAGTGAAGTTCCAATGGTTTCAAAGTCTCTAAGCTGCCATTTTGGAGACTGCTGAGTGCAAATATTATAATGCCATTTGGGACACTCTAATGTGCTTTTTAGAAAAGTAATCTCTCAGTAATATTCAGACTTAACCCTGACTGGGGTCTGGGCTACATTCTTGATAAGAAAAGATGGCTGCCATGCTTTAATTTCAGCATTTTGAAATTGACAAATCTTATCAGGGTCCTTGCCCAGAAGTTCATTGATTGTCAGCAAGGTGGTCAAAGTCTTGAAGAAGCCCTCAGGTAACTGTTCCTTAAGAACAAGAACACTCTGTTAGAAACCCATGTGTCACAAGGGCACTCAGGAAAACTTTGTTGAATGAATAAATGAGTGAGTAAATGAATAAATACAAAAAAGTATGTTAATTCTGATTTTTTCCCCTTATTTTCTTAGAAAAATGAGCAATCTGCCCTGCCATCTGATTTTTCACATTAGGCACCAGAGAGTGAAATAGAAATTTGCTTTACATGTACCAAAAGGACAGACACTTTTTTTCCCCTAGTTTTTTATGGAATAAACACTTCATAAATACCTATTATTACATGCAAAGCATTGGAATGAATACAGATCAATTAAGAAACCTTCTACCTTCAAAGAAAACTTATCAGAGACAATTCATTGAAGACCCCTGTCTATATGTAGAATTCACACACACACACTAATTCCCTGCTCTCATGTAGTACGTAATATATTTCTCAGAAACCTAGCCCTGTTAGTGTTGCCTTCTGTCCCTGGAAAGCCCTGGGTTCTCCTGGCTTACGTTTACTTTAGTACATAGAGTCTCTTTCTCAACTTTAATAGACCCTATGTCTGGATTAAGACACCCCAAGAAGCTAAATATTAGATAGTATTGCTTTGGCCCTCCATGGGATTGCTTTCTCCAAGGTTCTTTGGTGCAGTGTTCTGGGCTTGCATTAAGCATTGCTGCAGTAAAACACCATAGGAACCCCGCCTTGACATTTAAAGTAGGGAAGTGGTTTGAGGACAATCACTTCATTATATATCACTTTGTGTTCCTTCTTGATACAAAGTGTCATGTGAGATTTTTCAAAGCTAAGTGCTGGTTAAATTCTTGTTTCTCACAAAGACTTATTTTCATTATGTTGAAGGTTAATCATAACTTTTGCAGCTTTTAATTTTTTTTTGTTTTACTATCAGAAAGCTTACAAGGAAACTTCAGTCATTGCCTGGAATTACATTGCCCTTCTGTCATTGTGTTAATTTCTCCATAAGAGATGAGAAAATAGGGATCCTCAAATTTATAAGCAAAATTTTTAACAATTGAAGTTAATTTCAAAAAATACAAAGTATTTTTTGCAGGAAATCCAGCAAGGTTAGTACATTTTTTTACCTGCCAAGTTAAGAGGTTTTCTGAAATCTGTGTTGCGAGATCAATTTCCTGCTCCTATGCATTGTACTTAAGAAATGACAGTTAAATGACGGAGGCTTGTACACATTTATACTATGGTATTTTCTTCAGGCCCCTCTGTAAAATATTGTAGTAATGCATTCCTATTTGTAATTTGAAATGAAAAAACTCTTCAAGTGACCCACCTTGCAAATGACTTTTCTAGGGGCATTTAAAATTGTTGAAATAGTTCTGTTTCTTTGTGAGTGTGATTCATTTTCACGTTTGGTGTTAGAAGAGGACTTAAGTCATTCCCCAGCACTATGTCTGTGGTGTTTTCATATTAAATCATTGATTATGATAGTTCTGTTTTTCCTTTCATTCTGTCCATGGCCCCCTGCCACTTTAAAATTCAACAGAAAACAAGACTGAAGAAAATTCATGAGAGAGATGAATCTTTGAGCAGGACGTGGAAAGATAGAGCCCTGAAATTTTCTTTTCTTTTCCTTTTTTTGTTTTTGTTTTGTGGTTTTTGCCTTCATCCAGGATTAAATATTTATAATGATGATGATTAAGCCTGAGTCAAAGCCCGCCACTTGTATTTTGACCTATTTTCTATTTGAAATGCAAGTCTTCATTAATCTTTTCGGCAATCAAAAAATTTAACCCATGGACCACTCTATGAGTAAAGATACAGAGGAGTAGAACAACTGATCATTTTTAACATGATGGACCCAACCGTGGACCAATTCAATTGTACAGATATGGAGGGTTAATGCTATTGCCCAGACCTAACACTTGATATGAAATGTGGTAAAACAATTTCTTGAACGTTATAAGGGTTAAAAAAGTTGTCTGAATTACTGTGAAAGAAGGGGAGAGGGGAAACAATTAGTAAGAAATAAAAAATTCTGCCATAATTCTTCAAAACCAGTAGTGTCTTTGAGGAGTGGGCACAATAGGATTTGGGTAATTAGTATTTTAAAACTGGGACTCATCTGAGTCCTGGATTGGGACGACCAATTGTTCCCTGCATTTATTTGCTTATATTTGCTTCTCATCTGTATCTGACAGCTGACCCTCCTGAGGTTGGCGTTCAGGTGGAAATGGAGTATGCCAACACTGACCAGCCTTTCTTTCAGGATATTCTACCAAAGTGGGGTACGAAATCTTGACCAAAGGTAAATTTCTGTGAGGTCAAACAAAGTCAAGTCAAGAGTGAGGCTGTGAATCATGAATTGAAAGTTGAAATGATGGTTTAGACAGTAAGTCACATTGAACCAGGGAAGAATCAATGCAAGGGCTGGCAGAATAGAAAGCAAACACAGGGTGAAAGGTTGCCAAAGCCTGTGGAAAGTACCGAGTAGGATTTGTGAACACTGGCCTTTCACTCGCCCTCCCATTTGTATGCAGTGTAATCAATGTCCCACATTCTCCCACAAGTTGGTTATAAACTGAGGTTCTGGGGACCACCCTTCCTTCTTGACATCCTGGTTATCCCCACTTCTGTTATGCTGACTTCTAACAGGCCTAAAAAGAAAAAGAAAACAAGGCTTTTTCCTTCTTTCTTGTTTCAGAAGATGTGAGAGACTCCAGCTTTGTGGCAGAAAGGGCATCTCTTTATGGCACTGAAATACCTAGCAATATTAATTGGAAGGCTAATAAAGGATCATCATTTAATGACCCCAATACCTACAACCCTGATTGGGATGACTTCTACACTTTACTGCCCTGAGTCAACTTTAGCACTTATTTAACCTTAGTTGAAATCTATTGGGAGTTCAACAATACCAAAGGACACTGGGTCCTTTGACTTTGTATGACCCAGCTATCTGATTTTCAACACCTTCTCTGATTTTCTCAAGACTTGATTTTTTCTTTGTGAATGGGGTAAAATATCTCGAAAGTTGTTTTAAAGGTAAAATATGTTCATTAATGTATGCAGACACTAGTAGCAGAGGGTGTGAATTTTCTGGGGGGGTAGAGTGGGGGACAGAGTCTCACTCAATTGCCCAGGCTGGAGTGACATGGCATCAGCCTAGCTCATGACAACCTCAAGCTCCTGGGTTCAAGTGATCCTCCTGCCTCAGCCTACCCAGTAGCTGGCACTGTAGGTGCCCACCTTGATGCCAGCTAGTATTTTCTATTTTTAGTAATGATGGGGTCTCACTCTTACTCAGGCTGGTCTTGAAACCCTGAGTTCAAGGCGTCCTCCCACCTTGGTCTCACAGAGTACTAGGATTATAGGCATGAGCCACCATGCCCAGCCTCATAGATTCTTAATAATGGTTTCTTTCCATTTTCTGCTACTCCAGTGAATTTCCTTCTCCTGTCCTGAATAAGAGAAGCATTAGATATAGCCTATTGATTCTTAACAGGGATTCTTTTATCTTCCTCTTAAAAATACCTATGAAAATCTTTAGAGCCTGGCTCTTTCAGTCTTCGTGAATTTCCTGTTCCCTTCATAAGAGTAACACCTAAATTGTTTACTACAGTAATATTTAAGAATAAGTCATGGAGGTTGAAGGAAACGTATGCACTTCCATCATCTTCATAAGCTCTTTACTAGATAACCCACCTGGATGTGATACTTATGGCTCCAGGAAAGAATGGTAAATCCAATGTGGCAAGATATGTTCTTTTTAAATCCCCTTTTATGCAAAGAAAAAAGGTTCAGTATACAAATATTTATAGGAACATGCCAGAAACCCTACAAAACCACTGTCGCCAGAGAGTAGTAAAACAAAGGATTGTTAAATTAAATGCAGAACTTATTTTACACAGATGCTGGGTTCCCACCTAGTTTCCTAGCCTTGCCGCTGCTGTCTTAAGGTTTTACGTTGACCCAGGATCATATACTCTTCAAACACACCAAAATGATATTTCTCTGTTACTCTTTTAAATTCTCTAGCCTTTAATTTAACACAGAAATATTTTGTCTTAACCCGAATTTCACATTTAGTCTGTAGGTTCAACTAATCTTCCTTTGAAATAAAATAATATAAAATGCCACAATATTTAAAGTTGAATCTTATACAACTTTTTAAACTCTAATAAATTTTAGTTCCTTCTTTTCAAATACAATATTTGGTTCTTGAAACCCTCTGAACCATTGGATTCTATGCAGTAAGCCTCTCTTCCTCCTTCTACTTTGATCAATAATCTCTCTCTTCCTTTTCTGTGTATCCTTAAGTTTTGTTATATCCCCAGTGGTTTATCATAAGCTCTGTTCTCTTTTTATGCTACATACTTCCGAGAGTATCTTTATCACCCCCTGAATGCTCAATGACATATGCATTCTGGTACCATTAACTTTCTCTTAAGTGCAAGACTGGTGTCATCAACTCTGGTTACAGAATAGTTCAACGTGGATATTTTACAGTTGTACAAATTGAAAATGTCTAGTGATGTTCCTGCTGACCCTGATCCTCCTCATATAGCTCTTACCTTGGTGTCTCCAATTTTTATGTTCTTGGACTTGCCTGTGAACAAGCCAATTCTTAACTGGCTTTTCTTTTTTCTTTCTCTAATCAATTACCAAGTCTTATCGATTTGTCTCTATAATGTCTCTGAAGAGCATTGGCTATCTCCACCTGCATTGGACTCCAGGTCTCCTCTCACTGAGATCATAGTTCCTACACAACTGCAGGAGCGATTGCCCTGCATGCACATCTGCCATGTCAATCCATTGTTTACAATCTTCAGTGACTCCTCTGCCACAGACAAGGTAAAGGCAAAACTCCAGAAATGGTCTGCAAAGTCCATCACCATCCAGTCCCTAAGGATTTCCACATCTGCCTTTAATGTCTCTTCTTTACACTTTACATTCCTACAGTACTTAACTGCTGACAGACTGTGTCACTCACTACCTCTGCGCCCCCATTCCCCACCACATCATTGTTTAGCGTTCCTCTATCCCCAGACACACTTTCCTGATGCATGAAATGCGTTCACTGCCATCTCCACATACCCATTCACTTGGAGAGCTCATTTTATTTTTCACTCCTCTCTGAGACATAACTCCCTTACCAAACCTCCTGTGTCACCATATAAAATTCTACAAGGCAATTTTCTCCTCCCTCTCTAAAAAACTCAGAATCGTTTGTATATTTCCATGTTTCCATCTAAGACATGGCCCATATTATGCAAGAAACCAAAGCAGCAAGTGGTTGGCTCTTGTCCTGATCAAAGTGAAAAGACGCGATGAAAGAAAATAAATGTTTGCAGAGATGTGTATGAGTGGGGGGAGCGGGAAGAGTGAGAGAGAAGGGGGCGTGGAGATGGAGACAGAGAGAGAGAGAATCACACACATAGAAAGAACAAGAGAAATGCGCGGTGAGAAAGAACAGGCCCCTATATGGGGGCTCAATAAATACAGTATTTAGCAACCAAAATATCAATAAAATGTTTGCACTTTGGGCATTTGTTTCCTGTTGAAAAAGTGTTATGGAATCGCCAAGGGAAAACTCCTAAATATTCATAATCACTAACAGTATAAAGACATCAGTTCATGTACTTATAGTTTAGTTGTATTTTATGCCATGTGGGTGGGAGTGCCGTGGCACAATCAGAGCTCACTGCACTTGTGGTCCACTGAGCCTTCTGCCTCAACCGCCCAAAAGGTTGGAATTAGGCAGGCATGAGCCACTGTGCCCAGCTAGTGAATTTTTTTTAATGTATGGTTCCCTTCAAGTAAATGTCACTGTATATTTAATTTTATATATTTTTGACCAATGACAGCTAATAGACAGTGATAGACACATACACTTATTCTTCTATCAAACTAAATGTACGTGAGAAAAGAACATACATGTGTTTGTGTATACATACATACGTACATATACACAGTGCACACATGTATGTAAATATACATGTGTGTAGAGAAATAGATACATACGTACTTACCTGAGACTAGTCGCCATGTGCCATCATGTGATATTCCTATGGTTGTTTTTGTTTGAGTTAGGGTTAAAGGATTTTTGCACAAAGCATTCAGATACAGTCTACTCCTGGCAAAATGCATGCCTCTCTATAGGGAATGTCGTTCTGCTTCTGAAAGCAATCTTGCTTCAGCTGAATGGATGACCTTATTCTGAAGTGATTGGCTCATTTCAAAGGCCATGTATACTTTTCCTTGTGCAAAGGAAAGCTAGACTAAATCAATTTATATTTCCTATAAACAACAACAACAAAAACCCTTTAGCTAAGAAAAGCCATGGCAGAAAAAAACAAGGCATCATTGAGCTTGAACATTAATTTGCATGAAGCACTTGTAATCTCACAGGAAGCTCTAAACTACATTTGGCATTGGGATTAGGTATTTTTGTTTATTTATTTATTCATTATCACTAAGCTTTTTGGAAGTGAAGTAGTACAAACTGCGTGGCAGCTTGTACTGATTTCCAAAGCCAGTGGAACAGCCCGGAGAGTTTCTCCCTTACAGGGTGAGGTTACCAGTTAGCCGGTTTCCATAGCTCCCCCTTCCCTACCAAAGAAGTTCCTCTCTGTGTTAGTTCCACCTTCACCTGCCAAGGAAAAAAAACACACAGCTTCCTTTACTCTACAGTGAAACAAAGTGGTTTGTACACAATTTGGAGAAAAACTACCAGAAATAACAAGAAAAGGCTTTAACTTGATAATGCTTCCATACTTCTAGGTGCTCTTCTAAAATATATGACTTTAATTGATTTTTACCTGTTTTATGGGACACAACTGGGATAGCAGAAATTGAACTATGGCATTGAACCATTTAGAGAAAATGTATAAAACTTCATAAAATCTAAAACTATTAAATTATTGTTGGACAGATTTTTTTTTTCTTTTCATTGCCTTTCACAAAATAGTACAATGCTTATTGATAACAGAAAATAATCCTAATTTTATCTAGGGTAATGCTTTTGTCTGTTTTTTTTTTTTTTTTTGAAGCAGGAACTCAACTTTATTGTAACATGCTGCAATTTTTATACACTTCGGCTAGGGAGCAAGAGGTGGGAGCAGGAAGGAGGGGGTACGTAAAATGGGGTGACAGGCTTCAAGCCAATAAAATCTAACCCCATCACCTGTATCCAGGTAGAGGCCCTTTCAGGTCGGGTCTTGCCGAGTCACTCCTATGCGGAAGTGCGCGGATAGCACCAATTCGACTCAGGCTTAGGAAGTTCCTCTAGGCCTCAAGTAGGCCTTGCCCACGCGAGAAGGCCCAACAACTCCCCCTTTTGTTTTTGTATAGTATTACAGTTATTGGCTATACATAGTCCCTGTCTTAGGTTGTCCACTCTGGCACTTTCAGTCTTACCCGTCATCGGGATGCAAACATCTGAGGTTTGGTCCCTGTCTTAGGTTGACTGATTGCAGAGGGAACTTACCCGTCATTGGGCACTATGAAATCAGTTTATTGGGGAACCTCTCCATGTCCTATTCATCAAAACCATCTTGTGTACCAAAGAAACTGAAATAAGTTCTATTGTTTCTCCAGGAAATTATTATATTCACAACATATTTTATAAGACTTTTACATACAACACAACATTACAATAAAAGGGAGGCATCTTGCAGACACGGGTGTATTTCATTCTCAGAAGAAGCCCTCCACCCAATCTCCCCCACAAAAATCATTTTCAGAATTAAGATTTAAAGATGGTTAAAACTTACCTTGCCATCAGGATGCTTAGGGCAGAGTATTAAGAAATTGTGAACTACTCAAATCCTTCTAGGAATACGCTGCAGCACTTAAAATCACTCATCCTTCATTAAATAGGATTTTGCCCCTCGCACTTTTTAAAAACTTCACTTGTGTGTAATAAATTTTCATTTTGGAGATACCAAAGGAATTAAGTTACACTAAGTATAATGGAATCATTGATATTAGAGATGAGAAAAACGTATTAGGCCGATCCTGTGAAGCTCCATGAAGGACAGTTTTCAATAGAGTGTGTGACTTAGTGAGTTCTCCAGCCTAGCATTTAATGGGAATTTTCAGTGTGCTAATAAAATGCTTTTAAAAATCTATCTATTTAGGCCATGCATACCCAAGTGAGGCAGATGTTACTGAAAAGTCTAATAAATTCTCATTTTCTGTAGTTCATTAATATTAACCGTGAGTGGGAAAGGCAGCATCTTCGGGGTCTCCACCAGCCCACCACCCGTGGAACCATTCAATGACCCAAGGTAACTAGAAGCAACCATCGTTCCCTTTTTATGCCTGTTTGGACCACAGCCAGAGGAATAAACCTTAGTGTGCTGCACAAATGAGCATAGCTATGTCTTCAAATTCTGTTTTTATGTACTGAGTTAGGTTGAAACAGCATTAAGGCATAGGAATCAATGGGAGGTGGAGAAGGAATCAAAAGCCACATGGGGATAATAAGGAGGATGACAAAGAAGGAAAAGTACAAATGAAAAGGATATGTTTGTGGAATTACACTTGAGTTTCCAATACTAATGTTTCCAATTCAATATATTATACATGCCTGCTACTATTGTCAATTGTAAACATTTGCTTGTTGTGAACATAAAAGATTCAAAATGTAAAGCACTCAGCACAGCATAGGAGAAGTATTCCATGTTTAATCACTTTTGTTCTTCATAAATGAAATTTTCCATCACCTGAATTAACGCTGTGATGATACAGCCTTAAATCTCAGTGATAGTTTCTACTGTAATTATGAACTAGGAAAGACAGAGGCCATTTTGCAGAAAGTATGCCAGGGTTTAGAACAAAAAAAAAAAAAAAATCACGTGATTCATGAGTCATCTGACTTGATCTGTCCACCCATCCAATCAACCATTCAATCATTTATTCAGTAAATACTATCCAACAAATCATGCCTCAAGTAGCATGTTAATTTCTGAGAATATAGAAATGGACAGAAAATCTAGTATGCTCAAATTCTGATGGAAGTGACAGATGAATAAACAAATACAGAACAAAGAGATAAGTTCTAAAATGGATGGTTTTTGTAGGTACAGCTGAGAGTGGTCACATGAGAAGGCTCAGCTCAGGAGACTTAGAGCACGAAGGTTTGTGACCCCCTACTAGCAAGCTATCGCATAAAGATCTTAGATACCTCTTAGATATTACACACCAATAACAACTTGTCCCTTGTTCATGTGAAATGGGAGTCATCCTTAAGTCTGCAACGTTGGTATAATTTTGTAAACTCCATATCAATCAATTCTTTTAAATGGGAAACTATTACAGCAGTACTTCAACTAATGAATCATCTGAGAATGTTTCGAGTAAGAATCATCTGAGTTCAAACATTGTTGAGAAAAAAATGAACAAAAATCTTCATAAATCATTCAAAGAATATTGATGCAACTTAGAGACCAGAAACCATGTTACTTGTAAGATGTAGAGGGTTGGGCAATGCCAAACAATGTCTTATTATATAAGGAAGGCAAAGAGTGAAAACACAAGGGGAAATACCAATGCTGTCAAGGGTAGTCAGGCTGCTTTTCTCATCCATACCTTACATGTCTCCACCTGCTAGCGCCTTACAACGTGGAAAGATTATGTATTGTTGGATCAATTGATTACAATTTAGTTTGAGTAAGTTTCAGAATGTTACCTCATCAGATTTTGGCTTTCTTTACTTATGACTCTTTCATTATTAGTTGATTAGTTCAGCAGTTCTCAACCATTTTGACACCGGGGCCCAGTTTCATGGAAGAGAATTTTTCCATGGATGAGGTGGGGAATCTAACAGGAGATGGAGCTCAGGCAGCAATTTAAGCAATGGGTATAGGCTGTCAATACTGATGCTCACTAGCTGGTTGCTCATCTGCTGCGTGGCTTGCTTCATTACAGGTCATAGACCAGTACCAATCCATGTGCCAGGGGTTGGGGGCCACAGGATTAGTTTGTTCTTTCACACCCATCTCATCCCTACAATAATATTTTAAGGTGACAAATTTTCTTTTCGTTTAATAATAAACTTCACCCCTTGCTAAAGTAATATATATCGACACACAGTTGGAGAGTCTTCATGTTTATAGAGGAGCCCTTAAAACCAAATTGTGCCTATGTACCTACATATATTATGACTAGGGCACATATATTTATGATGTATTCCAATGATATTTCAGTCATTCCTCTGTTCTCCAAAAGCAAGTTGGCAACAATGGTCAGTCACCTAGCACTGCAATTACTTCTATACATACGTGTCTTATTCCAATGGTTCTTCCATTTTAATGTACATCATCATCATTACTGAGGAGGAAAGGGCTTGTGAAAGCATAGCTTCCAAGGCTGGGTGCAGTGGCTCACGCCTGGAATCCCAGCACTCCTGAAACCCAAGGCAGAGGGATCATTTGAGATCAGGAGTTCCAGACCAGCCTGAACAAGAGTGAGACCCCATCTCTACTAACAATAGAAAAACTAACCAGGCATCAAGGTGCATACCTGTAGTCCCAGCTACTCAGGAGGACTGAGGCAAGAGGATCTCTTGAGCCTAAGAGACTGAGGTTGCTGTGGGCTATGATGCCACCAAGGCACTCAACCCCAGGGTGATTGAGTGGGACTCTGTCTCAACAAAAGAAAAAAGAAGGATGAGCCTGGGCACAAAACCATAGTTACAGCTGAAAATACAGGACTGGAAATGTAAAACAACATTTCAATCTTCAATTTCTCCCATCATAGACCAATGAGTTTCACATAAGTCCTTGGCAAGACTCAAAACATATAATTAACAAAACCTACAGAGGGATGCAGCAATTACAAAACTCCTCCGGGTTCAAGAGCAAAGGCCTACGGGCAGCAGTTTTTCCTTAGCAATGTTACTTAAATGGTACATAAGAAAAGTAACATAAGCATAGAATGTCTAGCACTAAAAAACAGCCTTAGTTCTCTTCTAAAACATGGAAAAAGATAACTTAGATGTCTAGAAAATTAAATAGATTAATAAGGACGTACATGGATATATGGATATCAGTCTGCAAGGTGATTTCTACTGGTGCAGCCTTAAGTGTGGCACCTTAGTACTTAGCCTTAAATGCTTGTTTTCATGGAGAGTTTAGATGATGGCATGGAGGAATCATAGATGATTGAAAACTGGAGGTAAAAGCAAGTGATTTAGGAGACAGAATCTGAATCTGGCAGTAACTGGACAATCTGAAGCAACTAACTGAAGCAAAGATTACGTTTAATAAATATGATAATGTGAAAATGTAGTGGCTCCAAAGATTAATCGCCTAAATCTTAGATTCAAGGATACTATGCATACGAAAGGCCAATAATCAGCAATAGATTCAACAGGAGTCAACCATATGTTATGACCACCTTTAAATGCACATACGAATATGAATATACATATGAATATATAATAATATATCAATAACATATGAATATGTATGCCTGAGCTATACATGTATGATATATATGTCTCCGGTTCTTACGTGCAGTTACTGACTTAAACACACTTAATAAAACATACAACAAAGCCCCAACATAAAACAGTGAGTGGGGTAAAATACTTAATCCCATAAAATACAAACTTTCCTTGCCAGGAGACTAATGAAATGACTAGGTCACATCTGCCCAGCTACACCATTGGCAATTCTGGAGGTCCCAGAATATGATTCAAACATGTGCAGGTTCAAGTTGCTATAGTAGATGTCCACTTTGGCATATATGTTCTTTGGACTATTTGGGGTCCTGGGATTCATGGGGAATTCAAGCTTAATGGCAGCAGCTGTTTCAGGCATTTCCTGATTAATTCACACCCATTTCTTTGGCCCTACCTAAGAAGATGACAAAGAGATTCATTCTTTGCATTCCATCTTCCTGAGTCTACGAGGTTCCTCCTTTACCCAGTCAGTTTCCATCTGACAGCAGAGGTGGGCGGAAGACCATGCCCAGCACCAATCACACCCAGCCTGTGTTGGGGTTTCCATGGGAGGTAACTATCATGGAGTTTTCTTCCTGGTAACCTGCTAGCTTTCTGACCCACAGAAATAACAAGATATTAACCCTGTCCTCAGGCTTCCCATCCAATGAGAAGATGTGAGCCCCTGTGGGCAGTTCAGTTTAGTACCTGTCTTCATCAGTGTATACAAAGTCCAGTGACAGCAGCATTGACCACCTCAGTCCTGCTCGGGGAGTCAGGAAATCTTCATGGAGGCGCGTCATTCAAGCTCATGAAAGGATGCGCAGGTGCTTGCTAGAAGATAAATGATCAGATTTTATCATTCAAGAGCCAGAAGATGACAATAATTTGGAGCAAATTGATGAGCACAAGAAGTAAAAATTGTTGAAAATCAAGGAGGGAACTGGGCAGTGGGGGGGGGGGATGATCTACCTAATGGGTGTGGGAAACACTAGGTAACAGGCACATGTGTAACCCTGACTCAAACAACATAAAAGCTATCCACATGACAAAAATATTTTTACCTCCTTAATATAAAAATAAAAAATACACAAATAACCGAAACAAGAGCCAGAAGATAAAACAGAACAGTAAAGTAGACCCAAATTAAGGCGGGCCTTGAAGTTCATTCAAAGGTATTTAAGATAATAAACAGCAGCAAAAACTGACCATTTATAATAACATATATGAACTTTTCAGAGTCATAAAAATAACATTTATATGATGTGCCGGGGTGCTTCACATCATCTACGTACAGGACAGCGACGCAGGGCTGGTTTTGTCATCAGAATGCCCAGGTGCAAACTGTCCTTCTGTTGTCTATGAGCAATGTAACTGCCTGAGACTCAATTTCTCCTTCTGTAAAAATGAGGGAAGTAATAACAATAACAACACATACGGCATTATGGCAACTGAACTAGAGAATCCGTGTGAAGTGCTTCCTGCAACTCCTGGACCCAGTGCCCAGTAGACAGGATGCATTTTGCAGGTTGGGAGTGATCCCTAGTCTTTCAACCATCCCTAACTGAGAGCTCACATCCAATAAGGCAAGATCTCAAGTGACACTATGGGTAGCAAAATTCGAGGGCCGCACCCCCTCCTCCTTCCTTCCTTCCTTTCAGACAGAGTCTCACTCTGTCACCCAGGCTACAGTTCAGTGGCATGGGCACAGCCTTCAGTGACCTCCAACTCCTGGGCTCAAGTGGTCCTCCTGCCTACGCTTCCTAAGTAGCTGGGACTATGGGCCTGAACCATCATGCCCAGCTAAGTTTTAAAAAAAAATTTTAGAGACAGGGTCTTACTGTGTTACTCAAGTTGATTTCAAACTCCTGGCCTCAAGCAACCTCCCACCCCAGTCTCCCCAAATGGTAAAATTACAGGCATGAGCCGCAGCACCTGGCCAATTCCTTTCTTTTTTAGCCTTCTGCTAGTGTGATTATTGAAAGATGCTGCTCTGATGGCTGTGTGGTTAGTCCCTCTCTTAGCTACCCTGTTTCCCCGAAATTTTAAGGTGTGCTCCCAAAGATGCGCTAGGTCTTATTTTCAGGGGACGTCTTATCTTTCCTGTAAGTAGGTCTTATTTTCGGAGGATGTCTTATTTTCGGGAAAACGGGGTATTAATGAGCATGCTTCCTACAGCTTAGCTAAGGAAATATCATGCTTGTCAGATTTCTTCTTCATCGAAGCTCTATCCCCTCCTCCTCTCCATCCCTACCTCCTCCTCCGCCACCCAGCCACCGTGCCCAGGACAACCTCAGGGGAGAAAACTACAGGACACAGTAGGCCCGTGTAACCTGGCATCCCTGTGAACCCGCGTCTCTCACTCTCCCTGACGTACAGAAATTAGGGAATGAGACTCAACTACCCTTTACTCCTCTGCTTCCAGAAGTCTGAGCTGCGATCTGTAACTTTTTCCCAGTTTAGGTTTAATTACCATTTTTTGACGACTAATGAGGTGAACATTTTCCCATATTGTTTGTTTACACGTTGTATTTGCTCTTTTGTGAATTGTTGGTCCGTGTCCTGGGCCTATTTCTTATGAACGTGTATGGGCTTCTTTTTAATTATAAACTTATTAATACCTTATCAAATATAGACATCATTTTTGAAATTAGGATTTTTTAATATTTATAAACCAAACTTATTGGCATTTTACAATTATTTTTTAATAATTTATACATTCATAGCCATCTTCAAACCAAAAATCTGTTTACTTCTTTTTTTTTTTTTAGTTTAACAATGGTTTGATTTTCTCATTTTAACATTTTAATTCATCTGGAATTTATTTTGGAATATAATGGGAGCTAAGGGAATTCGGGAATTTTTTCCAAATTGTTCACCATTTACCCAACATCATTTTTGACTAAGCCTCCTCCTCACTGCTTCACTGATGTACAATGACTTTAACATATATGACATTTTACAAATAATAGTATCTATTTCCAGGCCATTTCCCCTTTTCCGTTTAGCTATCTATTTTTAATCAAAACTGTAGATGTATATAAGTTTATAATGTGTTTGGTGATGGTCATTTTAAATTCATTTTGACAATCTTGCCTATTCTTTCTAGAAAATGGTTAGAAAAAAATGTTTTCAATTTACCCCCAAAGTCCTATTTTATTTCAGCTATATGAAACATACAAATAAATGTGTAAATTATATAACACATATAAATAAATGAGGTTTAATCACCTCTTTAAGAATCAGGTTTAGTTCTTTAGTTATAGATCTCATTAAATTTTTTTTATTTTCTTCGTATATGTTTCTTACATAGAGGGCAACTATGCTTGTAATGTTATTATTATTATTTCAGGTTACTGACATCTTTTGTTGACATTTTGGCTTAGAGATTTCCTTTTAATTATATTCTTATTTTATAGTAAATGAAATTATATTTTCAGTCATATTCATAATCTTTTATTTTGTATCACTCTTTGGGGATAACTTTTCAATTTGCATTTCTTCATCGTGTTTAAGAAATGACCTTGTATTCTTCGTAATGTTTTCATGAAGAATTTCATGAAATTCCTATATAAATTTTCTGTTTCTTCCTTGGCACCTTTTGACACACACATATGGATATTATTTATTTACCTCTAATGTATTGATTTCCTATTTTCATTAAATACATTTTATACTCTGGAGATTAAACCTCAGGTGGTGGCAAATTATTCTTCACAGCACATCAATGATAACTTCAGAACCTAAAGAATTTCTTTAAAAGAATGATTGTTGTATCTTATATTTTCCTACAAATAACCCCACTCACTTTCTTTGATCCACTAAATTGGTAATCCTATTTTAAAAAATCAGGCTTGCCTGGCCTGATTTTTGCTGAGGGAGGCCATGCCTGACATTGGACATTGTTTTGATGTTTCTATCTTAATATTTATCGTGTTGTGTCACTAATTATTTGTTGTTGTTGTTGTTTTGTGGTTTGCTTATAAGTTTCACTAATTATTGATGTGAAAGAACATTGCAGATTTTTTTTTCTAAACATTGGACTCACTGAACTCTTCTGAGCTTCAGGTTCTAAATAAGTTTCAACACAGCCTGGCATACATTATACAATCATCACTACATAGTGTTTTCCTGGAGACTTATTCTGTTGTTCAGCAACAGTTACCAATACCTCAGCTCTCACACCAAATCACATCAACATTCATAGCTATAATGTAGTTTTTGTTCTTCTCTTTCTGATTAAAATTTTTAAAACTCACCCAGATTGAACATATGGGATTTTTCAATATCCCATTATTCTTGAGATTACTATTGCTATTTGAGTTTAAAATAATAACAGTTCGAATGTCCATTAAGTAAGGACTAACACACAATAGAGGTAGCTACTGTGACTTAACCACTTGTCAGGCGTATTTTATGCCTGGCAACCCACACATGCCTGAGATAAAATGAACTATTTTCAGGTGCATGCCATTGTCTATGTTATTTGCTTTTTAAAAAGCAACCGTAGCTTTTAAGATTGAGAAAGTTATGAAACACTGGGGGAAGAAAACAGAGGCAAATAAAGAACATTAATGAAGAAATGAATTCGATCAAAGACAAAACTGTCTCTGATGACTCTGATTCCACTGCCTGAGCTGAGAACGAATGGTGAAAGACACAGAGAAACTTTGAATCATATAATTATTCTTATCTTCTTATGATCTCAAAATCACTAGGAGTTATAGGAAATATAAAAGATATTTATTAGGTTTATAGCAGATAGGTTATAAAACATGATTAGCAGATAGTTATAAAACATGAGTGTTTGCATGGGGACCCCAACTAACATTTTGGAATGTTTCTCTTTATCAAAGAAAATTTCCTAGATGCTTCCTCCAAGATAACTTTCTAATTATAATGCTTTACTCTTTTCTTTTTAATTGATATTTTTTTATTTCAAATTGATAGGAGAAAACAAATTTTTAGGTTAATTGTCCTCACTTTCAAAGCAAGGTTCAAGCTGTAGGAGAGCCCCTCACCCCGGGTGGGGGGGCATGCTGAATACCCTGGCATTGTGCACATTAGGTGAGATTCCGCCAAATTCCCTCCTTTCCCCCTGCCTCTCCCCTTCCCTCCTCACCCCTCCTCCTTGTTGGACTACATTTGTGTTCTATCATTCATATGAGTGTGTAAGTGTTTATATATTGGTTTCATATTAGTATTGAGTACATTGGATACTCTTTTTTTCCATTCTTGAGATACTTTACTAAGAAAAATGTGTTCCATCTCCATCCAGGTAAACACAAAGGATGTGAAGTCTCCATCTTGTTTGTGGCTGAATAGTACTCCGTGGCATACATATTCCACAGCTTGTTAATCCATCCACTATGCTTTACTCTTATGTTTGGCATTCACAGCTGTCTGTGCATTTATTCCTCCTGTTTGTATTGAGCATATACAACAAGTTAGGTACCCCCTTAGTTTGGAGGGACACGCCAGGGATAATCAAGTCCTTGAGTTTGCACTACTGTTCATACATCATCTCCTCTCTCCATCCACCACTCCAGCTGCCTCTATTGAACTATGTTAAAGGAAAGCCTAGATATATGGAAAGAATTTATTCCTCCAGAGTTGTTTTAAATTGAAAACCCCACTCTTTTAATATTCCTTTTAGGCCAAACATGGTGGCTCATGTCTATGATACTTGCGCTTTGAGAGACTAAGGTGGACAGGTCTCTTCAGGTCAGGAGTTTAAGACAAGCTTGGGCAATATAGCAAAATCTCTAAAAAAACAAACAAAAAAACTTTTTTAATTAGCTAGGCATGGTGGCAGGAGCCTGAGTCTCAGCTACTTGGGAAATTGAGGAGGCTGAGGTGGAAGGATAGCTCAAGCCCAGGAGTGTGAGGTTGCAGTGAACTATGATCATGCCACTGCACTTCAACATGGACAACAGAATGACACCCTGTCTCTTAAAAAACAACAAAAAAAGTCCCTTTAAATGTCTATCAAAGGGATTGAGCTGAGCTGGTACCACAGAAATATTTTACTTACATGCAAGATTTGCTTTAAATTAATATCTCCATCAGTAAATTAAAAGCTAAAAAAGACTCTCGGGTTGTGAGTAGTCCATAAAATGAGAGGGAGGGAGAAAGAGAAAATACGCGTGTGTGTATATGTGTGTGTATGTGTGTGTGTGCATGTGTGTACACGTGTGCGTGACTATGTGTGTGTATATGTGTGTGCGTATGTGTGTATATGCGTGCGTGTGTGTGTGTAGTTATTTCAGCCACCATGTATGTTCTTTATTTAACAGAAAAAGTTTATCAAAGCCTTCCAACTTCTCTGATAATTAAAGAAATGCAAATTAAAACATGCACAAGATAGATATACTTTGCAAAAATGTAAAGGTTTTTATGTTGGTCAATCTTGACTAAGACCTAGGAAAAGGTTCTCTCCTACACTATTGGTGAAATAGCAGATTGGTAATTTGGGGGGGGAATATTTAGCCATGTCTATCAAAACTACAAATGCACAAACTCCTTCACTCAACATTTTCATTTTTAGAAAAGTTTCTCTATGGGAATTCTCATACAGATGTGCAAAGATATATTTCAAAACACATACATATTGTGGCTGTGTTTATCATATAAAATTATTTTTAAAAAGCTAAATACCTATTAGCTGGGAAAAGGTTAGAGAAATTATATTATACTCATGGAATTGTATGTTATGCAGCCCTTAAAATTAAGGAAGTTCTGTATGTGCTGTCCATTGAGAAATATGTTTTCAGGTGATTAGAAAGTAGGTTGCGGACGTATATTAATCTCATTTGCACAGAGAAAAGTGTGTGTGTGTGCTTGTGTGTGTGACAAGGAAATTACCAGAAAGAAAGAAACAAACAAAAATCTTAAACCTCGTTACCTGGTTGGGAAGGGCGGCAGAAAGAAGTAGGTCTGCGAAAGTAGGAAAGGAAGATTTTTACTTTTTGCTCTCACATAGTGTTTAATTTTTCTACCATTTTAAATTAATCTTTAAAATTGAGTTCCTTTCTCCTTTTTTGAATTGCATAAAATAACAGGTTTATGAACAGACATGAAATCAGAATGTACTGTTTCAGCCACTGTCACCATAATTCTATACATGACATATATGTAAGGAAGTTTGACTGGTGTTTGAACTGAACCATTTGAATACCTTCTGAGCATTTAGAACATTATAAGTGACAAGGTGTCAACAGTAAGTAGTGTATGCTTGGAAATGTGACTTGGAAAGGCTATTTCATAATGTTCCCAGCAATAGATTAGGGTAAAAGGAACAGCCAAGTTACCAATTTTATCCATTCACCTGACATGCACAAGGTTTTAAAAATAATCTTCAGAGATGTTATTATATCTTCTGTAAGGACTGTTAATGCATATGAAACAATGGCTTTATCTTCCTCCTATTTACTGTGAAGCCCACCACCTAATTGCCACCATTACTTCACAGTTGTTCCACAAGCTATCAAGTTGGATTCAGGTCTACATATGTTGCCTGTGCTCAGGTAGTCTTTGATAAATATATAAAAAGGGAACACAATATTCCATTCTTTTGTCCTTCTGCACACCTGAAGAGAATACTTAAATTTTATCAATACTATTTCCACATATTCTTTTTTATTGTATGGTCATATAAAAGTGATGGTCCTGTAAATTTATTTAAAAGCCACTATTTTTCTTTAGTGAGATATAGCTTTGGGGGCTTAAGCGAGTACTGGAAAAGCATTAAGCCATGTGAATATAAGCCTGGCATGAAAATACAATGTTTGCACTGGCTTTATTTTCCAAAGTTGAAATATATTCATTCCAAAGCCTATATGAAAGGAAAGTTAGATGTTCATATCACTACGTTTGTGAAATGTGAAAATTTGATCCGGTTGCAATTTCTGGTCAATGTCAAGTGAATTAAATCAAAAGATAAAGGCAGATGAAATATCATATCAATAGGAAAGAATAAAACATGAGCATGACTTACGTAAAACATACAGAAAGATTTTCTGATGCATGAGGCTAATAAACATTGGGACAGAGTGGCAAGGAAAAAGATCTTAGGTATTGCTTACTGCCTGCCTTAAAATTAGAGAAAGTACATAATCATTTAGAACAGTGGTTCTCAACCTGTGGGTTGCAACCCCTTTGTAACAATGAAAATACATCCTGCATATCAGATATTTACATTACGATTCGTAACAGTAGCAAAATTACAGTTATGAAGTAGCAACGAAAATAATTTTATGGTTGGAGGTCACCACAACATGAGGAACTGTATTAAAGGGTCGAGGCATTAGGAGGCATTAGGAAGGTTGAGACCCACTGATTTAGAAGAATAAGGCAAAAACTGAGTTAACAACTTATTCATAATGAAGTATGCACTATATCTCAGTAAGAATGAAAATAAAAACTAAAGAGCCTCTGATGTAGTTATGACAAGATGAGTCCTAGGAAGAAAAACTAAGGAGACAATACTAACTTTCCAATCTAGAGTAACTGCTAAGTAGACATAAAGATGTACTCAGAAGCAAAAAGGGTCTGATCCCCAAAACAGTTGCTAGAGAAAATGAAAGTTCTTCAGAAACTGGAAAAATACATGTTAATTTGAAGTCTGAGACCACATAGCTCACTATGTTTCTATAATTGTCTAACGTCCTTTAGGAACTTGTGGCTAATTACCAAAAGAAAAAAAAAATGGCTCCAGAGCAATCTTAATTTGTTTCCTGTTTAAATAGCACAATCTATTAGGTTTCAACATCTCTAACTTGAAAGAATTTTATTTCTTTTTCCTGAAAAAAGTCCTATTCTTTACCATAAAAAATGACAAGTACAAGGTCAAATTCAAAGGTAATCTAATGACATGTCTGACTGTTCTAGCTAAATGAAATAAAACAGATGCAGTCTATTTTATAAAGGACCTAATAGAATAAACCTAGTAAGCAGGAAACTGTTTCATTTAGCTTAGTTGATTTGGCCTTGCTTTCAATGGAGACCAGCAGTCCTTGGTGTGTGGCAAGGTGGCAGCTGAACTGGTTTTATTTGCCAACCTCCATAATGCCCTCTCTTCCAGTGTTTTTTGTACTGTGCTCCAATATATCCTCAAGGTTTCTTTTTCCTCCCCATTTGTTAGTCACATGGTAACATATCTACACCCAACCGCAGATGAATATACTGTTACTCACCATGATTTTCTCTACAACAAACCAGAAGCCTGCATTGCCTTCATCCTGGGACACTGTGTTTTTGTGACCATGCCTTACAAAAGAATATACTACCAAGCTAAAGACAAATTAAAATGACGTGCTAAATACTGTACATACTAATGATAAAAAGCCTTTGACCAATCTGAGGCAAACAGTTGTTTCTAAGTAAGGGCTCATTCGAATCATGGCCATTATGAAATACAGCTATTGCTAGAACTCTCACAGAGTTACAGTTTCTCAGAGAAGCATGCTGTTGCTTGAGGACAACTGGGACCTATGTTGTGTCATTACGTTGTGGAGCAGAAAGGCAAGTATCACGTACATTATACAGTTGTGGCTGTTTTTGCATTGGTTTTAATATAGCCTTAGCTGTAATGGAAGTTGGTCTTCATTTTTTGAATCAACGTTAGCCACTATTGCTTATGATTTGAGATCCTGCAGAAAGTTCCTATTTTCTAGAAGCTGATAGTGTTGGCAGAGTTGCTCATGGGACATTGTATATTAAAGCACTTGGGCTTGTAAAGCAATATGCCAATATTAATTGTTATCATTATTGCTTTTGTAATCTATCTCAAATCGTGTACAATATTTTCTTTATTAATATTTTTCTAAAATAATTCAAGATCACAGGTAAGCATACCAGCAAATTACTTCAGTTATACATTTTTAGAAAAAAAGGAAAATAAGAAAATTTTGTATGTATAAATGCTGAGTCATCCAAATAGTCATTTTTTTTGTTTTCTGTATGCTTTATATATAATACTTATCCAATCCTTTTAATAATTATGTATGCTTTATATATAATACTTATCCAATCCTTTCAATAATTGTGTGAGCTAAGTCCTATTATTGTCCTCTTTTTACAGAAGAGTAAACTAAAGGAGGTTAGAGACCTGAGGTAACTTGGCCTATATCATGTGATTAAATGGGCAATGTAAACTCAAAGCCTTCCGTCTTAGCTACCATTTTCCCAAAGATATTTGTCTACCAAACTGTCCTACACCAGGCACTCTGTTTTGGTAGTTGGCAGTTTCTACACTGATATGGGTAGTGTGACTTTCTATTTATAGTATAATCTCCACAGTTGACAACCTCCTCACCTTGGCCACCTCCTTGAGTTGACCTAATTTTCATAGATCAGAAATACACCACATGTACATATCAATACAGTAGACCTAGGTCCTTATGTTGACCACTTCTTTATGTTGACTAGTTTGTGACAGTCCCTTGGGTGGTCAACTTACAGAGGATTTACTGGGAATAGGGATGGCTTCTTGAGACCACAGATTAGAGTCTTTCTTCAATTGAGAAAAATTCTCAGCCCTTTTCAAATAATGTCTCTATCTAATGCTCTCTCAACTCTCCTCTGGGACTCTAAATTACACTAGAATTCATTCCATGCTCAAAATCTTTACCTTTTACTCCATATTTTCCATCTTTTAATTTCTCCATACTTTGTTCCAAATAATTTTTTTACCTGCCATCTTCAATGTTTTGGGTCTTATTTTTTTTTTTTTATTGTTGGGGATTCATTGAGGGTACAATAAGCCAGGTTACACTGATTGCAATTGTTAGGTAAAGTCCCTCTTGCAATCATGTCTTGCCCCCATAAAGTGTGACACACATGTTTTGAGTCTTATTAAATCTGTCCGGTGGATTTTGACTTTTGAAGTTTTTCTTTTCTTTTCTTTTCTTTTCTTTTTAGAGACAGCATCTTCCTCTGATACCCAAGCTGGAATGCAGTGGTCTGATCATAACTCACTGTAGCACTGAACTCCTGGGCTTGCACAATCCTCCTACCATAGCCTCCCAAGTAGCTGGTATTACAGGTCCATCCTATCATGCCTTGCTAATTTTTTTTAAAATTTTTTGTAGAGACAGGGCCTCACTACGTTGCCCAGACTAATCTCAAATCCTGACCTCAAGTGATTCTCTTGCCTTGCCTGCCAATTCCTTGTCTTTGATGATTAGAACCTTTTGGGTCTCCAGCTCAATGCAGGTAGGATGCCCTTTTACACTCCTTTACTTAAAGACCCTCAAAGAGTCTGCTAAAACTACAGCTCTAATTCGATCAAATGGAAAAGTATTTTTGGGCAAATGTAACTCATACATTCCAAATTCAACTTGCTTCTCTGGATCCCCACTTTGATTCTGTCCTATAGACCTTATTATCTTGTCACCTCTCAGATGTTTTTAAGAAAACCTTTTTAATATAGCATTTTTAGTTGTTTGCAGCAAGAAAATTTCTCAGAGTCATGTAACCTTTATTGAAACATTCAATATTCAATAACATAGCCATTATTAGAAAGAGAGGATTTGTAAACAACTGGGGGCAAGGTCTCTTTCCAAATAGAGATTACATTCTAGTCAGAGAATCACATCAAAAAGAAAAAGTGAGTATAAAGACAAAGTGATTTTGAGCTATGATAAGAACTAGGGAGAAAGCAGACAAGGAGCTGAGAGAGATGTTAATGGAGGGATGCAGAGAAGGGGAATATTGCAAAATAGCTTACAATTTTTCCTAAATTTCAAAGAAATCAAAAAAACAACAATAAAATAAGAAGGAATTTATGACTATATAGAAGTTAAATTTAAATTAAATGCCTTAGGCAAAAATGGTAACGGTATTATTGAAAGAGGCCTGGAATGGGAATAGGGTCGCAAGAATTGGTCCCATGTGTCATTTATTTACCTGCCAAATACTCTTGGGAAAGTCATCTTACATATTCAATATAATTCAACTGCTAATTAACTGCACATTTATTAGACATCTATAAATTCAAGCCACTCTGTTAGGCACTGGGTAGGAGTGGTCAGAGAGATGAGCAAAACATTATTTTTATACTTCTTGCAATATGGAGCTAATAAAAGCTAAAAAGAAACTACACATACAAAATTAACTTCCCATCTGCTCATCTGACTTTTCATCTCAACTCTACAGCTTGTTTGATCTTGCATAAACCTCTCAACCAAACAATCTGATAATACAGGTTGAAGGAGTGGTTTTCCCACTGGACTCTTTGGGCCATTACATGTTCTATAGATTACCCCTCCCCTCCTGCCCACCCTGAGCCTACTTTAGGTTACCCATAAGCAAGGGAGATGGGGAGTCCTGAAGCTTCACTCCAAAATCAACCAGAAGAGTTCTGCTTTTATCCAATCTAATACTGGGCTTTCTTGTAATATGTCATGAGCAAAAAATGGTGCATTTAGCAACCATGTGAATCACTCTGATGGGTTGGTTGGTTGGTTGAAAAACATAAAAGAGTTATGAAAAATATATAAGACCAATGCTCATTCTGCTGACCAAAGAAATCTAGAGGCACTGTAGAATTATCGTAAATGGTTTGTACACAGAGGCATGTTCTAAGTATTAGCTGTTGGTAAACTATATTGGTCTTGAGGTCAAGAAATATATACACATATCTACATGTGTGTGTCTACAGAGAGAGATGGGAGAGTATGAAACACATCGTAGACCTGCAATTTGAATTTTAAGTACAATCAATTCCATTAATGAGAAGAAAACTCAATAGTATAATAGGCAATAATATGAACAGTAAATGCCCCACCCAATCACACTCACTTCAACTTATTGTACATTCTTCCAGAACTTTTTCATACCTAACCCAACAGATATGTGCAGCTTTTCATACACAAAGGGAATTAGACTGTGGAGTTCACACTACAATTTGATGTTCTCTTAGTACATCTCAGACATGTTTCTACATCACTACATATTGATCCACCATCTTCTTTTTATAGTAGTGCAAAGTATTTCATTACATGAATGTAGAATAATTTATTTTACCAATCCACTATGGATGGACATTTATGTTTTCATAACCCATTGTCCATTGTTTTGCCATTACAAAGATGCTGGTGCAAACACGCTTGATGGCACAAGTTTTGAATATTTGTGGAAGCTGCTTCGGTCACTCCCATGTCATGCATTTTCTCAATCAGGACATCATTTAAGTACAAACGCTCATGGAAATTTTTGACACTTAAAAGAGATCCTCAAGCTAAAACAGTGTGGTATTTAAAAACAGCACATTGTACCCCATAAATGCATTAATGTATACATGATCTGTGTGTTAATGACTTAATTTAAAAAAAAGAAAATATCAGGGAGAAAAAAGTATAAAACCATATGGTAACGACTAAGTTCAAAATTCATTTTAAGCTTTAGTTTAGCATATGCTGTTTGAAGTAGAACAGGCAATCAGGTTTGTTAACAAATGAGATAATGAGTGCCCTTATCTGGAACTCACCGAAATTGAGTCACTGAAGCAGTAAACTCATCTTTTGAAGACGTACCTGTGCTTGGGACTGCTGCGTGAGGAATGAGAGGTGTTCTCTGCCTGCAGCACTGGGGCTGGGGATCGCCATACTAACACCAGTTGCCCCACACTATAGCGAGTGCTAGCAGAGCAGAGCTGCCCTGTGATTTTACAGCTTTAATGTAAGCACCAAAAAAGGTGAAGAAGAGCTGCGCTGCTATCATCCAATGTACGTTGTCATTCTCTAGGCATTTCCGGTAACTGTTTCAGCAAAAGAAAAAAAGATAGACAATTTAGCAAATAAGCTTCAGCTTTCATGTACCTTGCGATCATTGCCTATCTGGGGCTCACATATATTTCCCTCTAAAAGAAAGGATTTATTTTTCTGCTCTTACCTCTCTAGCAAGTCCTCTGCTCCTCTGTTTATCTTTATGTGCCCTTGGAATGCATCAAGGTTTATCCCTGCAGATGTCTGCTAATGGTAAATTCAGACTAACACCTGACAGTTTAGCCACTTACACTTCACTCTCTCTGCAAACCTGAGCCACACTGAAAGCTGCTTGGTGTCTTTTCTCTGATCAGGACGTGCCTATCTGCTTTCCTTTTCTGGAAAAGAGAAATACAGACTATCTAGGAGCAAGCATGTTACTAAGAACAATGAAGCTTTGAAATGCATCTCAAATACTAAAAATTTTAATTGCTACCTTTTGTTAAATCCTTACCATTGTGATAAGGACTTTACTTACTGCACTATGTGATTTGTGAAAATGGTGGGATTTAATTTCTACAGCAAGAATTATATGCAGTTAGCTCATGAAGCATAGGTAACTCCCAGAGTCATACAACTGGCAACTGAGAGCTCAACTCAAGTCCAGATCGAAGTCCATTGTGCATGCTGTCAACCATGACACTGCACTCCTTCTACAAGCAAAGGGCGTTTTCAAATACAGATGGTATTGATACCCTGAACCACGTGTGAAAGCATGGAATGCTTGCTTCGCTCACCCTTCATCCTGCCTCATCCTCACAAAAAAAGGAGGGAACATTTTCTGGGCTTAAGAAGAGACCTCCTGCCTGGACACGATGAATAAAAACTTTAAAAAAAAACAAAAAACTAAAGTTTATTTCTGGAGGAAGTTTCTGAATATATTTGAGATATTTAAGTTTTATGCCTGCTGCCTTGGGGTCTTTATGTATACTAAGTCTCATCTACTTTTACCTATTTTTGCTAAATTTATGCTAGAGGGGCAAGCTAGGGCTAGCAAAGAAGACAGTTTGACAGACAGAGCCCCAAGGAAGCAAAGGAAATTTATCTATATTAGAGTAGTATTAGTCTAATCCCACATCCCAGAATGCCACACTTGGATTAAGCAATCTCCGTTAGATAAGCAGGATATACATTAGCAATGGAAGACTTGGGCCAACCTCCCTGCTGGAAGCATATTATTGAGAGACCATGCCCAATACTATTAGGGAAATATGGGTTTGATTATGATCTTGAAATCCAATGGGAAATTGGGTGCCAGCTGGCACAGTTTCTTTTCATTAGTTCAGTCTCTTTCTCATATAAAGTAGTGTGGGTCAAACTATACGTTTCATATCCTCACTAGTAGAGGCCATTATCTATCACTGAGTTACAACATCTTTTGCAAAATCGTACGCTAATATCATCCATCTCGTTTTATGGATTCACAGAGTTTTTCTGAAAAACAAACAAGTATAATTTTTGTGTTCCTGCCAACTGAATCACACGTTGATGAAACAGCTTTCCTCTTTCATTGTTTGCACACACCTATTTGATTGTCTGATAGAAATCCGCACATGGGAGTGTAAATTTCAACCCTGTTGATGTTTCTAAACAGTTGTAAGTCCTAGTCGGTTGTCCTGTCCTGAGTGTAAATTTCAACCCTGTTGATGTTTCTAAACAGTTGTAAGTCCTAGCCGGTTGTCCTGTCCTCTCCAATGGCTATCCAACATTTCAAAGGAACAGGGAAAAAAAGAAAATATGACTCGTTCCCTACTCTCTCTCATTACAGGGGAGATAAATTGGATGGTAAAAATTCTATTAGCAATTACATGTTGTACAAATCAGAAATTCTCAGCAAGCAATATTTAAACATTCCCTGTTGCCTTTATCATTTTGGAGGGGAAGAGATTGGTGATTACTGACTCGCTACGCAGAAGATTCAGATAAAACACAAAACTCTATGCTCCAGAAAAAAGTGAAAACACCGTACATGTGTAGGATTTCATCAGAGGCGTTCAGGAACGTTTATAAAGTAAGCATCAATTATTTCCTAGGTGAGGCCCTTGATGCCGACCAGCTCCTCTTACTATGCTCACTAATGAAGCCTATGCCGGCTTACTTTTTGGTAAGAAAAGATTCTACAAGCTGCCCCTCCCTTTTTAATGACTTGAACATCATTGTCTGTTTTAATTTAGCAGTGGGGAAGAAACTCCAAGGAGAGGCACATGAGAATCAAAGGTAGGAAGACATTTTCACGCAAGATCCTTTTACAATCATCCAGCCAAAATGTAATGCTGAGGTATGATGGATCAGACAAACACATGAGAGTAACAAATAAGGAATCCACCCCACCTAATAACCAGACATCAAACAACCAATTATTAATCAAATACCTACTATGCTAATACCATCGCCCTGCTTTTTTTTCTATTTTTCTCTCCACGTGAGAGTAGCTTATTATTGTTCTGAATCTGAACATAATCCAGGGTTATCACAGAATTTACTAGTACACTCGGAGATTTCAAGGAAAAGGATAACACCCTAACATTCTTCAGAGAAGAATACAAAACATTTTCCATCTTTCCAGATTGTTGCTACATACATAAATATATAGGTGTCTCTATTTTTTATTCTAAAGATGGAATTACACCAGATATTTAGTTGTCTCTTTTCTTAATGTACATTGTGAGTAGCTCTATACTGTTCTACTATGAAATAGAATGGTTTCCTCTGATTTCTCATTAAGGATTTATCACTTATTTAATAAATTCTGATTAATCAATATCTTATTGATTGGCTTTTAGATGGTCTCTGTTTTTTTGGTATTTTTACTCTCATGACTTTTAATTGGAACATAATAAATTTGCTTATTTATGCAATACAGTGTGAATGTATTTAGACGTATGAACATCTAAAATCTACTATTCCAGGTTTTTGAAAATATATAAGAAATATAAGAAAGTATAAGAAATTCTTCATTATAGTCACCATATGGTGCTATAAAACAGGAGAACATATTTTTCCTATCTAAGCTGTAATTTTGCATCCATTTGCCAAGATATGGCTACCACCTCTTCCTCTCCCCACCCTATTCTCTATCTTCGAGAGCTCAACTTTTTTGGCTCCCACCTATGAGTGAGATATACAGTAACTGTCTTTCTCTTCCTGCCTTATTTCATTTAACAAAGTATCTTCCAAGTTATACACATCACCACAGATGACAAGATTTTATTCTTTGTATGCCTAAATAGTGCCTGTGTGTATGCGTGTGTGTACAGTTTTATACCATATTTTTTTCATCCACGCACCTGCTGATGGAGGCGTCTTGACTCCACGTATCTTGGCCATCCACAGGGGTGCAGAGATCTCTTCTACAGACTGATCACCTTTCTGTGAATATACACCCAACAGTAGGGTGGCTGGATCATGTGGCATTTCTGTTTTTAGTTTTCTGAGGGTTCTCTATAGTGTTTTCCATAAAGACCATACTAATTTGCATTCCCGCCAACAGTGTGTAAGAGTTCCCCTTTCTCCACATACTCAGGAATATCTGTTATTTTTGTGTGTGTGATAATGGCCATTCTTACTGGGGTGAAAGAATATCTCATTGTTCTTTTGATTGCATTTCCCTAATTATTAATAATACTGAGCATTTTTTCATATACCTGATGGCCATTTGTGTATCTTCTTTTGAGAAATATCTATTCAGCTCTTTTTTTTTTTTTTGCAGTTTTTGGCCAGGGTGCCGCCCTCAGCTTATTTTTAAATTAGATTTTTTTTTCTGTTGTTTGAGATACTTGTATATTCTGAATGTTAATCTCGTGTCAGAAAAATCGCTGGCCAATATTTTTTCCCATTCTGTAGGTTGTCTCTTCCTTGTTTTATTTGCTGTATAGAGGTTTACAGTCTGACATAATCTCATTTGTCTTTCTGTGTTTGTGCTACCTCTGCTCTTCAGAGCTTCTCCATAAAATCTTTGTTTAGGCCAATGTCCTAAAGTGTTTCTCCTATGTTCTCTCCTAGTAGTTTCATAGTTTCAGGGCTTACATTTAAGTCTTTGATCCAGGTTGAGTCAATTTTTATGTGGTAAAAGATACAGGGTCCATTTTCATTCTGAATATAGACATTAAGTTTTCTTAATACCATATATTGAAGGGACTATCCTTTCCCTCCGTGAATACATTTGACACCTTTGTTAAAAATCAGTTGGCTGTAAATATGTGAATTTATTTATGGGTTCTCTATTCTGTTGCATTGGTCTACATGTCTGATTTTTTTCTTTTTGCCAGTACCATGTTGTTTTGGTTAGTACAATTTCGTAGTATATTTTAAAGTCAGATAGCGTAACATCCTTCATTTTGGTGATGTGATGTATCATACCTAGTGATTTGCATATGTTAAACTATCCTTGCATCCCTGTGATATATCCCACTTAGGCATGGTGAGTAATTTTTTTAGTGTGCTATAGGATCTGGTTTGCTAGTATTTTTTTGAAGATTTTTGCATCTATGTTCATCAGAGGTAACAGCCCGTCGTTTTCTTTTATTGTTATGTACTTGTTTGGTATGGTATGAAGGTGTTGGTGAGGACTGCTAGGATTCTCTTCCTTACTTTTTCCCCACAGGGAGAAGTTCTGTTGGTTCCCAGCTGATCCCAGCTGGGGGAGGAGATGGTGAAAGCCAGTTGTTCCATTATGCTCTCTGTGTGGCCATCCTGAGCTTCTGTGGGCACCATGGTTTCCATTACTCCTTTGATGAACTCCAGCATGCATGTTTAGTTACTTTTGTTAAGGTGTAGTTGTTTTTTGCCTTGCCTGTCTTTGTCTGGGTGACAAGTGCTAGGAGCCTCTGGTTGGCCATCTTTCCCTGTCCTGCTCATTTTGACAGTGTTTGTAAAACGTGAGTGCTTGATTTCTAAGGAAGTTTTTGAACTAACCTAAGAAATGCCTTATTTGTCCATGAAGCAATTAAGCAGTGTCATGTTCAGCCGCCTGCTTGAACACCACTGTGAATTAAAGGATTATCTTTTTAGGGGAATAAAAAACCCACATCATTGTGTCCCATTTTAGACTTTATACTTTAAAATAAAATCAACACAAATGTATGTCATACATAAATACCTAGAAGCATTTTCCCCTTAAAAATCATTATTTGTTCATCCATAGAGAAAAAATTAATGATCATCGGGCTTTCCTATAAAGGATAAAAATTAGTAATTATTTCTTTTGCAATTCCAAGAGACATAAGCTAGCCAGATATGAATTGGCAAGGAACAATTTAAAGATGACACACTTTCTTTTTAAACAGGTAGCCAAATTAGTATATCTTTCTTCTTTCTCAAGCACCAGTGAAATCTAGTACCTTTGCTTAACTGAATGAGATGTTGACTCTCTCCCTGCGCCTTGGGATTCTTTCTCACAGGACCCTTGCTGGTTTGCTTTGGCCAGTGCCCTTCCCATTGAGTATGTCACACATAGAGATGACACCATGTCTGGGAAATTGAGGTCAGGAGGGAATGTGCCACTTCTGTCTGCTAGGCTCCCCTGTATGTTATTTCACCTGCTGGGTACAGAAACTTCTCTCCAGAGTTCAACCAAGAAAGTGCTTCCTTGATTAATCACACATGAGTTCCTGCACCCAGGGGTCACAGGTGATGATTCTTCGATACATACTAAGAGAATCCACCCTATAAGAGTGATATTACTGCTGCCATCAACCCTCCTTGTATACATTATTCTAACCTATAGGTTTTAAACACAGCCAGCTTGTTTTAATAAGATTACAGAAGGAAACTCAACTCAAAACTGCAAAACAAACAAACAAAATAAACCTGCGAAAAACAACAGAATTCTTCTTGAACTCCTTACCCCACTCACAGACAAAATAACAGGTTTTTCTTCTTAAGTTGGCCTTGTTTGTTCTATGTTCTTCAATTTTCTTCATCTTATCTTTTGTCCACATTTTCTACTTGAAACAACCGTGAAACAGCCTTGTCCACAGAGCATTCCTGTTCTCACAGCTTCCACCATGCAGCTCACAGGCACCAGTTCTTTATTTAAACTCACCACCATCCCCCCCAGATAGCCCATCAAAGGCAGAGTTTCATTTATCCATTTTGCAAACACCAAATGAGCAACTCTTTCATTTCATGCCGGACACCATTCTAAATACCAGAGACAAAAGGAAGAACAAACAGAAATCAGTCTTAACCTTCGTGGAGCTTTCAGTGGAGTGGAGAAGACACCCATTTTTCAAACAATCATCCTTTTATATATGCAATAAAAATTGTGACAAGTGCAAGGCATCAAGTTTCGCTCAGTTGAAAGAAGATCTAACCAACAAGTTTGATCTTCTCAGAAGAATCTGGGAAAGTGTCCTTGATGAGATGACCTTGGTCGCAAGCAACTGAATCCCAGAATAGCAACAATAAAAAATAAAGTACCTGCTGAAATTTGCATGACACTTTTTCTTTAACGATGATACCTCTAGGGTTACCATATCAAAAGTAGTGTTATCAAAGAATTCGAGAAGCGTACTCTCGGAAAGAAAAAATGGTTTTAAAAATGTGCAGAAAAATGCACATTTCCATTCCTTGTGCAGTTCATTTCTGTATTTTGTCAGCTTATCTACCATCCTTTCCCAAAAAGACAGAGAGAGACAGTAGTCCGTGAAGTCAATGTCTTTGATTTTCATCAGAAGATCTGATCGCGTATCTTACTTGGTAGGTAAATGTTTATGAGAGACCTCACGCACTGTAAGCTCAGTCACACACAGCATGGTGAAGCTGCGACCCTGGAAAGAGACATGTGGAACCCCAGCCCCCTTGTCACCATCTACTACCCTGTTTCCCTGAAAATAAGACATCCTCTGAAAATAAGACCTACTTACAGGAAAGCTAAGACATCCCCTGAAAATAAGACCTAGCACACCTTAAAATAAGACACTGTCTTATTTTCGGGGAAATGGGGTAGCTGTGTGATCTTAGGCAAGTTACCTCAAGCTTGAAGCCTCTGTTATCTGTGCTTTAAAAGGAAAGTAACGGTTGTTAATGTAAATAGCTCTTGTGAAAATTAAATGAGAACATTTTGTAATAAACACTTGTATTTAGTATGTTCTAGACACTTCTTCAAGAGATTTCCAGTATTTAGGCCAGGCACCATGGTTCATGTCTGTAATCCTAGGACTCCGAGAGGTTGAGGCAGGTGGATCATTGAGCTAAGGAGTTCGAGACCAGCCTGACCAAAGAGATACCCCATCTTTAAAAGAAAAAAAACAGCCAGGCGTTGCAGTGGGTACCTGTAGTCCAGCTATTCAGGAGGCTGAGGCAAGAGGATCTATTGAGCCCATGAGTTTGAGGTTGCTGTGAGCCATAGTGCCACCGCACTCTACCCAGGGAAACAAAGTAAGACTCTGTCTCAAAAAAAAAAAAATTTCCAGTATTTCATCAATTAATCCTCATAATAAACCTATGAGGAAAGTTTTTATAATGGGTTTTTATCACATTTTATGTATGAGGAGATGGAGGCACAAAGAAGCTAAGTTACCGCACAAATAGTAAGAGGCAAATTTCAGATTCAAACCCAGAACTGAGATTCTCAGGCTCTTCACTCAGAGGCTTTGAATACGCAGAAAGCACTGACCGAAAAAATACCTGGCAGGTTGTGTGGATTTGAAATTGGTAAATACTGAACAGCTACCTGTGTCTCTGTATTCCAATGAGGAGTTATTCCAAATTCCCTGGGACTAATGCCGCTCTCCAGGCAGAGTTAGAGCTCTTCTCTGTTCGGCTTCATTTCTTTCTCTTCCATCAAAAATTCTCATTCTCTGTCTCCCTGGGTGCCTTCTCATCCATTCTACCCCACAGACAGATATGTGGCACCTCCTTATCTTTAATTTAACTATAATACTAGAGAAATCGAGGTTGCTATAAAATACACACAGACTTTGTGGTATCTGAATTCAAGGTAAACATGGCTGTTAGCAAAGATTCAAAATGCCATGCTCACATTCTAAGACAATTTTTCAGACATTCCTCAATAGTCTTGAGGTTCCCAATAGGTGGGTTAATCTTTCATTGTCTTCTCAACACAGAAATTGCCTTGTTAGTTTATGCCACATAGTACACAAGTTGCTCTAAATTTTATGTTGATTCCATAACCAGCCTTCTTAGGCATGTGTGTTTTCTGAAGGAAGCCGGCTTTGTGAGGAGAGTGTGCTATTTTTTATTTCTCAATGAAAGTCAATCCCTCAATCCTTCAAAACCACAAAAAAAATTTGGCATTTGCCAATGACTCTCTATTAATAATATAGAACTGGGGGTGGCGCTTGTGGCTCAGGGAGTAGGGTGCCAGGCCCATACACCGAGGGTGGTGGGTTCGAACCCGGCCCCGGCCAGCTAAAAACAGCAGTGACAACTGCAACAACAAAATAAATAAATTAAATAAATAAATATTTAAAAATAATAATTTAGAACTGGATTGCTTTCACACACTTGGAGAATTATTTAGGCTATTGAAATATACTAATTCATCTATTACTGAATAAAATATCTCACAATTTCAAAATGATAGTGTTTTCATAAGTTCTTTTGTAATTTTCCAATAAAAAGAAAAAACAGTTGAATAACCTTCCCTCCCCCAGAGAGTCATTGTGGAATTGTGATTACAACATATAAGAAAAAATTTTAATATATATACTTTTATTTCATTTCCTTTTAAACTACAGTGAAATGTTATCTCCTCATGAAAAGTCGCAAAATTTAGACCTCTTGAAAAAGATTATAAATCATTTGAACGTTCAGACACATACTTCATCGGTAAAATTTCCCATCTCCACTGTAATTATCTTGAAAAAAGTTTAAGAAGAGATTTTTTTGGAGATCTTTAACCATACCTTATTTTGAATATTGCTGTCTTTAATGAGAACAGGCCAGGAGCATGTACACTCTTAGCAGCAATCAGAAAGATTTAGGCTGCAGAAAAAAATGGCCTCCGGTAAAGTTTTTACATTGTGGAATTTTTTTTATCGGTGTAAATCACAGACCCTCTGTGTTAAGGGCTTCACAATAGAATTTTCACCTTTCAAATACAATTTAGGTTTAACACTGCTTTGAGATAAGGCGTGAACTGAGTGACATCTTAGCTTCCTTTGATCCTTCACCTTGAAGGACTGACTGCAGGGGAGTATAATAGCACCAATCTTGAGTGGAGAAGTGAAACCGATTTTGCTAAAACATCTGAAATATACCCTTCCTAAACAGTAACACCTGGTGGTGCAGAGAGTCCCAAGGAGTCTTTGTTCCCAGGAGATTTCTCAGCTCAGTTTTCACCGCCCAAGGAGCTTAGGTAATACAGCTAAGGTCAGAAAAATGCAGCCAGGGGTCCAGGCTCTGGGCTGTTTTTTAACAAAATGGCTTCTCTAACTCTACTCACTGTCAAGTTTTTGAGCACAATGGAATTTCAGCCATTGCCATCGATATTTTTCTGTTAATTACAAATAACAAATGACACTGTTGTCTGAGAGGAGTTATGCTCTCGGTAGTCGATGCCACCAGAGCCTGGAAATCAGACTTTGGGGATAAAGCACAACTCTGCTCCCCAATCAGCAACATCTGTGATATGAAAAGGAGGCTCTGGAGGCTAAAATCAATTTGAGCTTGTCAGTCTCCAGGCAAACGCCGCAGACTCTTCAGAAACAGCTCGTGATGAGGGAGTGTGGGATGGCAATGAGCTCAATCAAGCCCCCGGCTGGGATCAGGGAGAATACCTGGATTCTTAATTTCTTACTTATTTATCATTGTTGGGTTTGGTTGTGCCTTTGGTCACATTTGGTTTGAGCTCCCTGTTCCTTGCACGATGTCTCTTGAAGACATGTGCGTTTTCTGTGAGATATGTTTCCTCCTGTTTCAAAAAATCTTCAAGGAAGAAAAGTTCATTGCTACCATCTGTACTTGGTTTAGGAAAGCTTTGATTAATAAGGACCACCCTATTGTTCATTTGTTTGACATGTGGAAATATTTGTAATCCGTTCCTGGTGCAAGAGATGTCAGTGAGGACCTGGTTTGACTTTCAAACCCACCTTGCCAATGAAAACCAGCCTCCTGAATCCAGAGGTCAGGGGGGAGACAAGGAAAAGTGTTTTATCCTCCCTTCACCGACTCCTTCCCCCTAAACACCAACACCTGTTGGAAGCAAGGTTGAAAAGATGCTCTTGGAACTCCCAGACAGAGAACCAGTTCCATCCTGAAAGAGGCTCTGATAGTGTGGTGTATAGTGCAAGCAGGAGACTGCCCACTGTTACACCTCATTATCATTCAGCTCATGAAAGAAAAGGAAATGGTTCAAGCAGATAACAGCTGTTTTTATTCTGCTTTTCAAAGATTCTCTTAAACCTGATCTCGTGGCTTTTATTTAAGGGTGAACACCCAATTGTAAACACAGGAGAGACGCATTCTCATGATGTCAGTAACACAAGCATGTGTACTCTGGAAAAGCCAACTAACCATGAAAGCCAAGAAGCAGAGTCTGGCACAAATCTTATTATGTGTCCAAGAGGACTTGACGGGATGCACAGAAGAAAATGTAGTGAAACAGTGGGAAGGAGAAAAAAGGGAGAGGGAGGAGCAGAGGGCTGGGGGTGCAATTCCACATCAGAGAGATGTCAGCAAGATCAGAGAGAGCTAAGCTGCCAAGTTCATCTGAGAAAGGGGTTAGCAGTGAACGTAGAAATGCGCCCAATGTCGTTTCTGTTTCACTTCCTGTTGCACCACTTACTCATCTCCTTGCCTTCTTAGTTATAGACAATGAGGCTGTCACAAAGTCACACACACAGGAGGACGGAAGAGGCCCGGTCTTCTTTCAGCAGGAGTTCAGATCTCATTTGGGGCGATGTACATCTCTTGTGCTGGTAATTGCCACGATCATTATCATAGCATTACGTCCAACTTGCATGAGGAATTTAACCCCACATGTGGCTTATCAGAATTCTGTAAAAATAAAATAGCTTGCAAGGGAATTTTGACAGACTAAAACCTTATACAAAGCCAATCTAATAAGTATGTGTCATAATTTTTATTTTTGCAAAAATACAGCCAAAGATAAGCCATCTCTTCCATACGTACTGTAAGATGGATTGCTCACGTTTAAAATGTTTTCTTCTTATTGCAGTGTAAGTAGCATCCTTTATAAAATGGGTCATTGTATTAAAGTGGAAATAAATCATTCCTTTCCTGTACTTAATAAAAATTTTTGTGTCCGAGGCAACTGTATGTATGTCTACACATATCAAGTTTGCACCTAATGTTGGTTTATGAGCCACATAAATTATAACATTAAACTGAAAGATGAGTTCAACAAGCAGGTGAAAATTGGGAATCTGCTGTTTGTGGGCTTAGATTTTGTGCTTAAAAACAAAATAGAAGGCATAAAAATGTCAGCTGCACAGATTTGCTGCTAAAAGATCTTGGTTTACCTGTGCATAAACTACAACTACCCCCAAGGGTGTGCACATTTACAAATGCAAATTAATCTTTTACCTGCCAAATGCACCATCTATAATGGATTTCAACACCGAGCAATATAAACTACTAACATGAGATTGTTTTTGATATCTTTGCTAAAGAAAACTCGAATTACAGCTGGATTTTCTCCTTTTAAATCCTCAGTAGCCTGTGGGGGAGGGGACAAGGAAATAAAATAGCAGCAGTTTCTATTAATGTACGCCTTTCTCTTTCTTTGAATCAAATACAAATGATCAGTGAACTCTGCCTGGGTGACGGGCACTCTTCTAACCCTGACTCGAGTATAACAAAAGTGATCCCTGACACCAAAAGCATGTGTACGCCCAGAATATTTTGAAATTGAAAAAAAAAAATAGAAATGATATGTTGACTTAAACTATTTTGAAATGGCACTTCCCGTTCTGTAAGAAACAATGCTAAGAATGAACTGCCAAATATTTTGATCAATGTGAAAACTATTAATTGCACAGACTTGTGTTAAGATACAGTAGTAATACAGGCCACATATGCACACACGCACTGAATAACTGAAAGTAACATTCTATCTGCTGTCGGCTAAGACGCTGCTAGTTTCTCAGGTTGTGAATTATCTGCTCGCTTCCTGTCTTCCTCCATATCTGTGTGGTGGTCACTTTCCTACTTACTGGTTTATCTACCAGTGAAATGCAAGTAAAAATAAAAAGAGAATATAAAGAGGACATCCACCATCTCTGGGAGGAATCAAAAACCATGTTTGTATTGGTTAACAGCTCTAAATACCTACTGAATAAACGGCTTGAAACAATTGACTGAAATACATAATTTGAATATGCAAATATATCCTTACACACAGAAACTGTGTAGGTTGGGCAGCTGGAGTATGGCTCTAAACTTCAGAGGATTCCTTCTCTTTATGGAACATGAGAGAGTCACATGGCTATGAAACATGAAATTGGATGCCAAAAGAATGACAAGTTTGGGGGCTGAGCGCCAAGTGACTTCAAACATCTGTGGAGTGAACATACCCCTGTACCAAGGCATGCTACTGTGTTGCAAACAATTACTCTTACTGATCATTTTCTTGCTTTTGATAAAGTAGATCTCTTCTAATGGGAGCAGGTGTACTGATGACTTTGTGAATCTTCATTAATCAAATCACAAATGGACACCCTCCCCTTTTATTTTTGTAAATCCATGCAAACAAAACTACAGCTTCTTAACATCTATCTTCAAGGAAGAAGCGTCCAAAACGTGAGCCAGGAAGGATGAATTTCACCTTCCCACTTCTCCAGGATTCACAGTAATCCAAAGTCAAGAGAGCAGAGACAATTGGAAAATCTGCCCCTTTAGCCTCTGCCTTGGGTACATTAATGATTACAAGATGTTTTTGGACGCATATTTGAGCAATAAAAAGAATTTGGATCCCAAAGGGGAAAAGAAACTAAGAACAGACCCAGAGAAGCAATGAGTTAGTGGACAAGTCTAAGAAACTCAAGAGTTTCATCACGTTCCAAAGCTTAGTAACAAAGAGACTGTCATGATTTCTATGTGAAAGTCAGCACAGACCTTTACTACCATTATGACTTCTAGAGCCTGGCTTATCTTTCATAAGCGGATTATTTTTCTTATGTTGGAATTTATCACATGATGCTAACAATTACCATTCTGGCATTCTTTTTTTTTTTTTTTTTTTTGGTCCTAATCATAAAATGGCTTCCCAGCTAGCTTAAAAATGTAAAGAATTAGGGTGGTGCCTGTGGTTCAAAGGAGTAGGGCACTGGCCCCATATACCGGAGGTGGGGGGTTCAAACCCAGCCCCAGCCAAAAGCTGAAAAAAAAAAGAAAGAAAGAAAGAAAAAGAAAAAGTAAAGTATTAAGAGAAAGAAACCATTTACATTTGAGGTCATGCACTGAATTTAGGTTCCTCATTAAAGGATGGGGTAAAACAAAACTGTCCTCCTTTCAAAATGTTTATTTGGATTTTGAAGAGCATTTTTCCCTTCATGTACTTATCTTTCAATTGTCTTACCTTTTCTCCACACATCCACGATGCAAGTTAGCAATGGCCTCCAGGTCCCAGGCATCAAAGGAATTAGGTCAGACCCAGAAGAAATCAGGTTACAGGCAACGAAAAACAATGTAATAAAACAGAAGCTACGCTAATGTGGACCTTCTGTATACCAAGGAGCTCTAGATGTATTAACTGATATGTAGGAGAAAAGCAGAGAAGTTTGTGAGACCAAAGATTTGCATACTATCATACTATGATCTGCTAAATTTATTTAAAGTCAGTCTGTATACAATGCTTGAGTAGCCTGGGAGCTCAGCCTTAAAACAATATTTGTAATTAAAATAAAAAATTCCAGGAAAAGATCTAGAGAAATAATCTTTTTCCTATAATTAAGCTTTTTAAAAAAAATCATTTTATATTTGTATTCCAGCCAAGATTAGTGTTCTTTCAAAACATGTATATATATGTATGTATATATGTGTTTAGATACACACACGCATTCATACAGGAAATTCATTTTATGCTAGCATATTTAATACTTATTTACTCAGACAGCATTATGTTATCTTCTTTGGGGCTGTTCTAAGGACCAGAATAGAAAGAGAAGGAGATTTTACTGGAAAATTTCCCTGCGTAGTGTGTTCTCCAGATGACCATTTTAGTTGCCATCATTACTGCCTCCAAAATGATTGGAGGAGTAAAGCAAGTTCAACCTATCATATTATCCAAGGGCATTCTATGAATAGCTGCAACCCAAAGCAAGTTCTGGCAAAGATGCCAAGGCAGCGTATCAAAGTCAGCAGTAACACTCAAGAGTGTTTTCCAGAGTTGGAGAATGCAGATGAGAATATTTATATGCAATCTCTCAAAGTATAGAAAGTATTTTGGGAAAGATATTTTTCACAAGCCTTAGATTAGCCGTTGTGTATTTTCTTAGAATTTTGAAGGGTTTTTTTTTTTTTTTTGAATGATGAAACCTTTGGGAAATGCCAGTCACATTTACATGTCATCCCCTTGAATTCTTTCAGCAGCCCCAGGAGGGAGATACTGGTGTCCTTAGCCTCTCCGTTTGTGATAAGCAACTGCTAAAAGCCTCGAGTTGAAAGGTAGCAAAGACAAAATCTGAACTCGGAGTCTGAATGAATTTTGGTGGTTTCTCTGTCTTGTGCAAACAACTTGTAAGTTTTAGAAATGGTGAAGGCTCTTTGGCTTCTGAATGTAGCAAATCTCAAATTGTGATAGCTCTCATACATCCCTTCAAGAGATCATTATTATTATTATTATTATTATTATAAATATAATCATTTTAACCAAAGGAAAAAAAATCATCCTAGTTAACATATCTTGAGAGCTTATTTCATACCAGATATATATAAGTTTTTCATGTATAAATACATTTTTTTTGTTTTTTGCAGTTTTTGGCTGGGGTTGGGTTTGAACCCACCACCTACCGCATATGGGGCTGGCGCCCTACCACTTTGAGCCACAGGCGCGGCCCCAATGTATAAATACATTTAACAGGGCAGCGTCTGTGGCTCAGCGGGTAGGGCGCCGGCCCCATGTACCAAGGGTGGCAGGTTCAAACACAGCCCTGGCCAAACTACAACAAAAAAATAGCCAGGTCTTGTGGTGAGCGCCTATGGTCCCAGCTACTGGGGAGACTGAGGCAAGATAATCGCCTAAGCCTAAGAGCTGGAGGTTGCTGTGAGCTCTGACACCACAGCACTCTACTGAGGGTGATAAAGTGAGACTCTGTCTCAAAAAAAAAAAAAATACATTTAACACTCACTATCAAACATATACTTATCCTCAATTAAAGAAAGAAATCTGAGGCAGAGAGAGGTTGAATAATTTCCCCCAGGTGATCAGCTAAAAAGAGTGAGAGCAGGATTCAGACTCAGGAAGTCTAGTTCCAGAGGCAATGCTTGTACCCATTAATTTAAGGTGTCTTGCCTCCCCGATCTACTGTTCATTGAATTATTCTATGATGTTGTATGTAAAAAGGGTGGCATTCTAAACATTAAATGATTATCTGGCAAATATATATGAACACCAATTATTAGGGACACATTTAGTGTACGCCAGGCCTTCTGTCTAAAATTACTTTTCCTTCCCACCATATTCTTTTTCTTTTTTTTTTTTTCTCTTTTTCTTTTTTTTTTTTTTTTTGAGACAATCTCACTCTGTCGTCCAGGCTAGAGTGCCACCATGGCATCAGCCTAGCTCACAGCAACCTCAGACTCCTGGGTACAAAGGATCCTCCTGCCTCAGCCTCCTGAGTAGCTGGGACTATAAGCATCCACCATAACACCAGTTACTTTTTTTCTATTTTTAGTAGAGATGGGATCTCACTGTGTTGCTCAAGCTGGAGCTCCCAAATTCTGGAGCTCAAATGACCCTCAACCTTGGCCTCCCAGAGTGCCAGGATGACAGGCATAAGTCACTGTGCCAGGCCTCACAACCATCTTTTTTTAAAATTCAGCTTTCATATTAACCTTCCCAGATCCGCCAGTCTAACTTACAAGCCATTCCATCATCACAGGGCAGTGCTATCAAATCATCTATCACACTCTGTGGGATTAACACACTTAACTTTCTCTCCATGTGGACTGCGAGCTCCTCGGGGACAGCCACTTTATCATCTATGCCTTTTTATCACTAGGAACAATCCTTGTTCCATAGTGGCCACCCAAACCAGATTTTATTTGTAAGTGGATGAAAAAATAAAATGATTTTTAAATAATCGGTTGGGATGGACAGATGATTGGATGAAGGATGGGTAGATGGATGGATGGATAGATGAAAATGTGAAAGAATAAATGATATATACACATAGGAAATGTCTGAGTCAGTCCCATGTCTGTGCCAGCTTTAAATAGATAGAGCTTCCTGGACGTAGATCTAAAAAAAGACATTTTTTTTAACCCAGTAATTTCCTTACATTATCTTTAAATACTGTTCTTTCTTCTGTTCTCGCCATTGAACAGTCATTAATGATGAGTCAGCAAGCTGCTGATAAATTTGCTCTTGGGCATTTTCTCCACTCTTTTGTTTGAAGTTGACTCCAGTCCTGTTAAGTGAAGGGGGACTTTTGGTCCCCTGGTTACCACTGAACAGAGGAGCAGCTCTGCATTCCCGGCTCTCGTCGATATAGGACCCCCTGCCCTTCCCTCAGCCATTTGCCTGGTTTGGCCTCTATTACCCCTACCAGATTTAGCAGAGAAAACAGTATGACGTCCTAAACATACTGCCAAGTGTGAAACTTCCACTTCAAAACAGATAACATCATTCTGGGCCTGATGAGGAAAAGACCACGTAATATTTCCTATATTTTAATACTTTGACCACTTCAAGTGTTGGATGATATCTACCTGCCTAGCAGAACAGGAAATAAAAATGATGTTTTTCTCATCAATAACCAAAACATTGTAAGTTTATCAGACATTAATTTCAATTAAAAAAAAAAAAAGACATGGAAAGTATAAGGTACCCTTATGGACACCCTTCTGGAGATGATAGTTTATGAATAGAATATTCAATTAGGAATATAATTACTAGAGAGACATTGTTCCATGAAGGATTTGGGGGTTGTTTATAACCAAAGAAAAATTATTTACTGCTTTGAGAGTTGCTTTGGACAATTACTCCTCAAAGCTTAAAAATATAATATAAAGACACATACACATTGGCCTACTTGAAGTCAGTGCTACCCTGTTTCCCCGAAAATAAGACATCCTCTGAAAATAAGACCTACTTACAGGAAAGATAAGACATCCCCTGAAAATAAGACGTAGCGCATCTTTGGGAGCACACCTTAAAATAACTGTCTTATTTTCAGGGAAACAGGGTAGGTCACTGACTTTTAATAAAGAAAAGGAATTTCCTGGCTTTCCTTTTGTACTATCAGACAGCTTCTCCTTTTTAGATGTGATAGACTATGTAAGTATTTTCCACAGCAGTGTAGTTTATTATTCATTATTTCAGCAGATGTTCACAGAGAGCTGACTGTGTGCCACGCACTGAGCTAATCACACACAGTGCAATATATTTTCTGATTACTGGTTAAATATCACTCTGACTGTGCTTCTGCCTCCAGTGACCGAGTGCTTTGACTGTAGATCGCATGCACAAAATAGCCAGTCAAAATAGCCACACAAAGTAACAGGAGGGGCAAAATGTACACGTATGTGAATATATTTTATTTAATAGCAACTGTAATCACCCAGTTTACATAACATTCAACTACAAGAGATTTGAGTCAGCAAAAGAACACAGAAATTCAAATCATTGTTTGTTCCCACTGAAAAGCAACAAGGGTGGCTGGAGCTTTTCCATCTTCTGGTTATGTAAATTAGAAAATATGCAAAAATCTCTTTTTGATTCTTGTTTAAATGCCTTTAGTCAATCAAATATGTGTTTATAAAACTTAAATACTTCCACAGTGTGTATGTTTGTGTGGGCATGGGTATGGATATATGTGGATATATACTGAATATATTTATCTGTATATATATGCATGTGTGTATGTATAGAGTAGAACCTCTGTAAGTTGACCACTCAAGGGACTGCAACAAACTGGTCAACATACAGAGGTGGTCAACATAAGGAACTAGGCCTACTGTACATTGAGTACGCATGGTGCCTGTCCAGTCAACTTGAGGAGGTGGCCAGTGTATGAAGGTTCTACTGGCTATGTGTGGAGGTGTGTAACACATATATTTAGCCATGACACTGTATTCACTGTAGATGTGTACCACAATCTATTTAGGACACAAACAGTAATGGGGGAGGAGGGATCACAATGCCACTACAATAAGCATGGGATGTCTGTGAAAGTAGCCTGAAGACCAATTGACCAATATACAAAAATCATCCCAACTTATGAAGGCTGGGCGGTGCCTGTGGCTCTAGGAGTAGGGCCCCCGCCCCATATACTGGAAGTGAAGGGTTCAAACCCATCCCCGGCCAAAAACTGCAACAACAACAAAAAAAAACTTGTAAAGGCCATCAACATAAATCTTTTAAACAAACTAAAAATGATATGTTGGAAAATGTGGGTTACCAAAACATTCTTTACCTCTGGCTCACACTGTGTGCAGGCTCATATTCTTGCAGGTCTCGCTGGGACGCTCGGTGAACACACTTCACCTTTCCTTCTTCGGTTTCAGGGCAGAAAGCGTCCCTTTAACGCGTGAGGACAGTAAATCACGGGCTGTGCGGTGGTTCTCAGGAGACACGCAGAGGGCTGAACTGATGCGCCACATCGCACCCTTGCCAAGAGAGTTCGGAAATGACTTCCAGCTTCCCACAGTCATAAAATGGCGCTGTTTGGCATCTTGGAGGTAATAAAAGTGAATTTTTTTCCATTCTAGTAAATGAGAGGAGAGGCCTGGTTGTTTTAAAAACTGATTAGAATTCGTGTGTTTTCCTCAAATTATAGAGCGTGATATGAGCACACTTAGGTGAACTTCAGACCACCCCAAGGTTCCGACAGGCGGCTCTGGGGAGGGGGACAGCCCCGCGGGGGGTGGGCGCAGCGCAGGCCTGGACAGGGGCAGGGGCAGGGGCAGGGGCAGGGGCCGGCCGCACTGCAGCAGGCAGGCGACAGGTGGCGCTCGTCCCCCTGAGTCGGTGGCCCCGGCGCTCCCCGCGCTCTTGGGCGGATGGTGTTTTGCTGCAAGGAAATGATTTGGGCGTTCATCAGCGTTCCTGGCACTGTCACGCGGCTGCTGAGTCTAATCGCAGGCTCTGGCTGTCTTTTGGTGGTGGGAAAAGCTTTACAAAGCAGGTTTCCTGTCTTTAAGAAGGAGACTGTTGTCAGGCATTTTCGTTGAAACTTGGGTTTCCCTCTCCTCACTATTGCAAAGGGAAATCTTTTGTCATTCCTGTTTGACTCAGAGGGTCCAGGAGGAAGTTTGATCATCTTCCATTTCCCATCTGGTTATTCATAAGGCACCTGCACGTCTGTGATTTCTCCCAGACTACACAATGCTACCAAGAGACAACAGCCGTTGTATACACGAGGACTACCTTTCAGAAAAGGGATCTGAGCCTTAGAAGCTCCTCAGCCAATGACACAGGGTATAGCTTTTCTAGTCCTTATTTCAGCTAAACTAGAATGGGAATTATAAGTGTTTTAAACAGAAAAGACAAGATTGATACTTTTTACGTAGACTCTAACCCGCGTTTGTTTTTGTTTATGTGCTGCAATTAAAAGGCTATTATAAACAAATTAGTACTATCAAGGAAGAATATTTAACCACTTGCTGGCTAATTTCAACTTTCGCCAAATACCTTCATCTGCTCATTACATTCTGAATTGAGACACCAATGTGTATGTGTGTGTGTTTGTATAATCTCTTTGTTAAAATTACCCAATAGTCGCCTCAGTATTTAGAGGCTAGTCCTTGAATTAAGTAAACAAAACTATCAAAGAGGTTAAAGAGATTATTTCAAAAGAAGTGGGTTGTAGACACACCCAATTCAACAATAGTGGAGAGTGATGACTACCTGACAAAAGATATCCTAAGAGAAAGGGGAAGTATCACTGCATTTTATAAGGATGGTAGGTAGACTGTCGCGTGCACGTTTATTAAGCTATGACATCTCAATTCAACATAGGAAGAATTAGATGCAAATGTTAATGCCTTTTGCTCACAAATACTCCCTCTGAGTATGACCCAAATCAGAACATCCAATTACACTGGATCACCATCTGTGATAAAAAGGAAAGAATTTCCTTCTAGGCTGCTTCTGAAATACCAGTGGAGGTAACATTCCTGCAGCTAGTCCCTGACCCTGGCAATGAATTACGCTATTTACCAGTTAAGTTATGTGATCTCCAAGCCGACGTGAGGCTAAAGTTTAAGAAAAAAGTGCAGGTAGTCCCTGATATACTACTGATCATCCAGAAAACCTGACATAGCATGTCTATAGGCCTATATTTGGCCTATCCCTTTAAAATGAAAATTTGCCCATTTCTTTACATATTTTAGGCTAGATACTTTTCTTTTTTTTTTAATTTTTAATTTCAGTGTGCCTGTTCATTCTTCTTTGTTTGAAGTACTTCTTTTTGTTGATTTTCTTCTTTCTCCTGTGGTGCTGGCTGTTTTTGATGTTGTTGGTAGAGACGGGGTCTTACTCTGGCTGACTGCTTCTCATATGGGTTTTGAACCTCTGAGCTCAAGCAATCCACCCGCCTCGGCCTCCCACAGCACTGGGACTTACAGGCCTGAGCCACCACGCCCGGCCAGGCTAGATACTTTTCAAGACCAGGGATCCTATCTTAACTAATGTGTGCATAATAGGTAATCAATAAATATTTGTTGAATGAAAGAAGAAAAAAATGTGAAAATGATCATTTTTCTCATTGCTAAAATAGCACAGTAATCTTACTTTCAGCAAATATGTAAGAACATTTATAGTCTTGATTTTTTTAAGTGTAATACATCATCCCTAAAAATAGAAACTGTACCATGAATACCTTAAACAACCTTCCTGTTTTAAAATATTAAGAGTAAAAAATCCAATTTGGATTTTTTAGCAAATTCAACATTTCTACCTCGTATATAAGCAGGGACTTGCTGAAGAGTTTATGATTATGCTTCAGCTTGACCCCCCCCTTGTTACCTCCTCTGTGACTTAACCTTAAGTTCTCTTCTTTGTGTGTTCCCAATATTATTGAATACATATAGTAGATGATATAATGTTCACAGGAATATTTCCTTTGAATATTTTAAATTATGATTTTCTTTTCTAATGGATTTTGCATCCAAATGACATCTGTCTTAGCGTAATTGGTAAAATGCCATTTATTTGCTTATATAACATATTTTAGTTGCATGCCTATCAAGTACAAAATAATCTGCTAAATGTAAGGAAGATACTCAACTTGTCCTTACTCTATGTGTTCAGAATAACCGAATTTTAATGATTTTCTTTGATTTAGCCAGTGGTCCTAAGTGATCATATAACCCAAAGATTTCCTTAAAGAGAGTGGCATTAAAAGTTGTCCATGTTTAAGAAGCATCTGTGACTATATATGTAGTAAAACGGGTTCTGAAATTAATTCTCTTAGAAACAGGCTCAGTAGATCTGGCATCGATCCCAGGAATTTGCAGCACTTCTAACCAGTTTCTCAGGTAATTCCCAAGCATACAGTCCTCAGAACATGCATTTAAGAATCACTGCCTTAAGATTCAAAGACATTTTTCTTTTCATATCATGCTCTTACATACAACAGACATCTTCCCTTACTTCATTATTTTTTTTTTACAAAGTACAATTTAAATTTTACCGAATTACATTTTATAATTACAACAAAATCTGTTGTGACCTGAGAGGACTAGCATATGATTTTTATCCTTTCAAAAGGGATAGGAATAAAGGAAGACTATTAAATGTTATTTTTTTTAACCGCATCATTTTGATGACAAAAACACTTGAATTGCTATTGTGTCATTCTAAATTGGTAAATCATTATGCTGATAATTTATAGTTCATTAACTTTCCAAAATACTTTTCAAAACCTTCTCCTCCAGGCTTTTCCCTAATACTGTCCTTTATAATTTTCTTTTCAAAATATTCCTTTAGATTCCAAAATGAGCTTTTTCCTCTGACTTTAGAAGAGAATAAGTAAGAAAAAGTAAGACAAGTGATGTTTTCCTTTCCGTATCAGTAGTACCTTACTTCAACCTTTTTGAATGAATTGTTTCTCTCTAGAAGAACTTTTAGCACTATGGTACCATGTCATAGGTCGTAAATGCAGTGATATTATTTAAGATGTAGATAGAAAATCTATTACTGGGCTCTCCTTGTTATTTTAGGGTCTACCATTTATCTACAGCAATGTTGGCTTGTTATTCTAGAAATGTTGCTTATTCTAGATAGGATTCTCTTGCTTCTAAGGTAAATAGGTCGATTCTTTAAGAAGATTTGACATGCTGTATTTCTAATCTGTTCTAATTTGAATATTATCATTGTGTTACCTGATAGGATTTTTTGCTTAACACTTTTTCTTAAATAAGTCAACATTCCCCAAACTACATTAAGAGATTTCAGTTGATATTAAATTAACCCTAAATGACACCTTCAATCAAACCTGGCTCCATTTAGACTCTTTGTTTGACAATATCACATCTACTTTTATCTTGTTTAATCCCTTTTTTAAAAAATGTATTTTTCAAAGCTTACTTGGAAGCAGCTCCTAGTAATAACCAATCATGAAGTATTCAGTTTTGTTGAGTTTCTAACCACATTCACCTGAATAATCCAGCTCACTGTAGACTGAAATCTATTCTAGCTATTTGTGAAAACATAGTGTCCAACGATAACTACCAGACATATCAGGGGTGTCCCAATGGGGTGAACCAGAGTATCTGTTGCCCGTACTTTAGTTGTGTGCCTATCATGTACAAAATGGTGATTATTTTGTACACACTGGCTAAATGGACTATTTCCCCAGTGGTCCTAAGTGATCACTTTTCAAAGTTTTAAAAGGCTAAACCAAAATTGCAACGTCATTTTAAAATATGTTTCCAAATGATATCATGCCTTTGGGCCTAGAAATAACAAACATTTTTTGAAACCTGTCTCTCTACTATTTCTTTTGTGGCATATCAGCCACATTTCAAATTAGAACTCCTGTAAAAATCTTGGAATTGAACAAACAGGGAAATAGAATTCTCATAAAATACTTGTCTCTATTTAGACTGAAAATACAAATCTGGAAAAGATTCCCAATCAAACTTACTAACTTATTGATATTGATACCCTAATACCTGATTTCTAATATGGAGCAATTTATCTAAACAAATTCCTGTTACAATGGGATGTATACTTTGATCATTCCTTTTCAAATAAAATCATGATAATTTTGACCCAATTCTCTATACTAATATGTCCATTTCCCCACATGGAGTTTTGTTAGATGCAACAAAATAAATAAGCAATTGAAAGGGTTTTTCCACAAATCATGACGAGGATGAGAATCCACAAATCCTAACACCGGATTAGGGGAAGACCAGGCCCTCAGAGAACTCAACCTCAAAAGTGGACAAAGGAACTTTCTATAAATCACTTAGCAATAGTAAAGTATCAGGTGGAGAGCATTGGCATTATGACCATTCCCTTTTTCAGCAACCTCATACAGAAAATCTTCTTTGTCTTTTTAAATGTCATAATTGCATAATTATAAATGTTATGCAAATATCCATTCATTTGCTGAATGAAAACTCCAAAATACCAAGCATCTTCAAACTTTGGAAAATGGATAAATATCTCTAGGACAGTATTTTCAAATGATGCATTGAGGTAAATACAAATGCTTTTGTACTATGGGCAAATCTTTAAAAAATCACTAAATCAGAAATTCCTTGAGGAAAAGGCTGATCCTGGCCTAAAGAATGAAAAATGCTGCAGTGTGGGCCAGGGGACCCACACGGTGGATTGAGTTCATCTAATCCCATCACACTGGACACCTCTGATATGTTTCTTATAGTGAAAACATCTGGTCTAACTGCCTGCTCTGTCTTTTAGGATTATATTATTGGAAAAGAAAAACATTTTGGGTCCACTGTAAGCAGTTAAGGGATCATATATAGTCATAAATAGGCAACAGTTGTTGTCTGGCAGGCCTGTAATTGTCATGAAAGATGTTGATCATTTTTTTTCTTGCAAATCCTAATTTACAGATGTTAGAATATTAACAACAATAAAAAGAAAAAAGAACAGGAAAAAAAGAGGCAACCTAGCCAATCATTTGCTTTTCAGTCTCTCACCAATAATGCTAAAGTGAAATAGATTATTGAATTAGGGAATGCTTTTGATAGGAAAAAATGCATTTAGACCATTGTGTTAGATAACAGTAATATCACAATTCTCACCAGCATGTTGAATACCATCCTCCCTCCAGAAGACTTCGATCTCATTAGATGTCTGTGTCTTATACGTTAGTATTCTGGAAGACTTGTTTGTTTGCTTGTTTGTTTGAAGTAGCTTATCTATCATCTACCAATCCATCCATCTATCAAAACATCTAAATCTCTATCTAGGTAATTTCTAAAACTAGAGGAAAGAAATCTGTTCAAATATCTTACCAGAAATTCCCATACAAATGAAAGCAAATAACAATGATAAGGAAGTAAGTTTATCTTCCAGATTTGGAAGTATTTCTCTAATACTTTCCTTTTTATTGCAAGGTTGTGTATTCAGGGTAGGTGAAAAGAAGTTACAGTTGTGATGCTCTGTGGTTACCTCTAACATTGTGCCACTTCTCCCCCTTTGAATCGGTTTCACCTCAGCCTGATTTTCCATGTTTTCTGAGTTTTCACAGTGTTCTTTTGATAATGAGATAAAGAGCTGTGTTTTGTCCTCCAAAGTTGCAGCGTGATGTTAACACAAGGAGTTTTGATTTGAAAATCTTTATCTGGCATAATTATACATCCTGCCCAGGACATCACTGATGGGAAATAACGCTGTTTCTTTCCTTCACGTGTCATGCTTGAGGCCATCTGGGTCTAGTAACTAAAGCTACAAAAGAAGCTCTCATAGGTCATTGGTGGGAAGCTCAATATTATTGCATCCATATAGCTGCTGCTTCTGTATGAACTCAGAGTTATGAAAGACCAACTACATTAAATGGTAAATCATTCAATATCAGCTGAGTAAAAGCACTGTGGTATGTTTCCCTGCTTAAATCACCAGCATCTGTCTTCTCATATGCAAAGAGCTGCTCTTTACAATCATACAGCAAAACATTGACAGAAGGGCCAAGACTCAAACCACATGAAAAAAACCTCAAATAGCATCTTTTGGGTTTTCATCTTTTGGGTGAGTAAATAATCATCGGCAAAGATTCAGCATGGGAACGAAAGTACAACATTGCATTTAACACAGCTATAAAATATTTAGGAATGCACAATCCCCTTTAGAACCTCATTTTTTTCCAATTATGTGTTTATTCCCCAGCAAAAGAAAAACAACTGTTTCAATTATGTCCACCTAATACCTCAGATTTATTGCAAAGCCTACACTTTGCTCGTTTCCCTTACTATTGAGCCCCCTCTTCCTTATGGGGATGTGAACTTCATAACTGAAGATAAAGCTCATACGGATTCCAAACTAAAATTGGACTAATAATGGATGCCTAAGGTAGGGTTTCAAGACTGTTGCAACAATTGGACCCTTCTCATTGACTTGCATGAAGCAGGAGAACAATCTCAAATGGCAATTAGAGCTGTAAAATCCCACTCCCTGCGTGGCTTAGATTTATAGTAGAACACTCGTGTCTGCAAGGGCGAGCATCAGACAATGGGCTCGCTCCACCCTGATGCTGCCTGAGCATTCATGGGGCCTTGCTCCCCTGTGGGTTTGTCTGTCCACATTGAGCTGCCAATAAAGAGTCAAATTGGAGACAATTACTTTTGCAAGATGTTAGAGGTAACCACAGAGCATCGTGACTGTAACTTCTTTTCACCTACCTGAATACACTTGTAATAAAAAGCAAATGGAAATCTAGAGATCACTTTCAGGCTTCTAATTAGTCATCTCTTTTTGGGATAAGACAGACTTCAGAGGTTACTGTCCCCAAAGTTTTAGGGCAAAGCAGAGTTTAATTGTATAGATTATGTTCTGCCAATCATTTTCACAGCACACTCACGCTGAGAATGTACCCTGTCACATTGTCATCCCCACACTCTTTCCAGCTGGGGGCATACTCCCGTTCGAGGCTCTGGTCACGCAACAGCTATACGCTAGGAAGAGGACCTATAAGATTCTCTTAGGGGTTATACCTACAGACTCACTTCACTCAACAGATGAAAGGAAGAAATTTCCTTCAATTTAAATCATAAAACTAGGGCAGCACCTGTGGCTCAGTCGGTAAGGCGCCGGCCCCATATACCAAGGGCGACGGGTTCAAACCCGGCCCCGGCCAAACTGCAACAAAAAAATAGCTGGGCGTTGTGACGAGCGCCTGTAGTCCCAGCTGCTCGGGAGGCTGAGGCAAGAGAATCGCTTAAGCCCAGGAGTTGGAGGTTGCTGTGAGCTGTGTGATGCCACGGCACTCTACCGAGGGCCATAAAGTGAGACTCTGTCTCTACAAAACAAAAAAAAAATACCAGGATGTTGTGGTGGATGCCTGTAGTCCCAGCTCTCTCGGTAGGCTGAGGCAAGAGAATCGCTTGTGCCCAGGAGTTTGAGGTTGCTGTGAGCTGTGACACCATGGCACTCTACCGAAGGTGACAAAGCGAGACTGTCTGAGAAAAGAAAAATAAATAAATAAATAAATCATAAAACTAATGCTGTATTAATCTTACAATAAACATAAGTTTCTGGACTTGGTGCCTGTGGCTCAAGTGCCAAGGCGCCAGCCACATACACCTGAGGTGGCAGGTTTGAATCCAGCCCGGCCCACCAAACAATAATGACGGCTGCAACCAAAAAATAGCCAGGTGTTGTGGTGGGCACCTGTAGTCCTAGCTACTTGGGAGGCTGAGGCAAGAGAATCTCTTGATCCCAGGAGTTGGAGGCTGCTTTGAGCTGTGATGCCACAGCACTCTACCCAAAGTGACAGCTTGAGGCTCTGTCTCAAAAAAAAACAAACAAACATAAGTTTCTGGAGAAAGTAGTTTACTAACTTTCTACTTATTACAAAAATCCCTGAATCCTTCAAAAGACCACATATTTTTTACATCTCTCATGCTTCTTTTTTGGTAGGAATTGTACTATTTTAAGAAGCATAAAGATGCATTTCATTATACAAGCAATATTTTACATTTTTTTAATTAATTAGCACCTACATCCAATAATAACATCCTGGAAGGTCTTATAGACACAAAGTCATACTCTTGTTTAGAGAAGAAATAACTATACCTTTGTAAGAAATTATAAGATTCTAGAAAATCATCTTACTGTGTGACTTCGGGCAAATTATCAGCTGTGCCACTATTTACCCATCAGTACAGTGGGAATAATAATGCCTTATATATGAGTGAGAATCAAATCAGATCAGATCAAATAATACAGGTAAAGTACTTATCATAATGCCTAACCTGTATCAAGCTCTTTGAAAAAATGAAACACTTTTGTTCCAAAATACACACAATGCATCTCAAACCCATACTATGTCGTTTTCATGACTCCGACAGCCTCCCCCCATTGTTCCCTGGCTCCTTACGCATTTTCTGAAAAGACTCCTTTTTTACAGCTTTTTATTCCTTGTGTTTTATCCACTGGAAGTCTTTTGGAGAGCAACCATTGAGACCAACTTGCAAATATATTAACGGAAAACATATACAGCATATTACTGGGACGTGAATAGACAACACAGAATGTCAGAGTGTCATGTTGTAGAAGAAATATAAATCTTTGTGAACTGCAGGACACAATTTTGCTAACACGAAAAAGGAAAGACAACCATTTTGACAAAATTAAACTTAACCCAGTGGGATACAGGTATCCCCATGCTGCCAGCTTTTAAGATTATATAGGCCTTTACTCAGATGCAGTCCAAACTAAAGATAGCCAAATATCAGTCAGCAGCAGCATCGGAGGGCGAATTGAGCTGGCAGGCAAGCACGCCCCGGATACTTTCTAGAACATAGAAGCAGGACATATGCCTGGTATTCAATACTGTCTTGTCACTGCATTAAAAGTACACACAGCCCAAGCACTGAACAGAACTGAGGCTCTAAAAAGGCAAAGGAGCTGTGTAACTAAAAGAAAGGAAAATAAGTCAGTCATAGGAAATCTGGAACTCAGATTCTGAATACTGAATAATCCAGCATAATTAGAACAGTCCCAAAGCAATGGGGGTGGGGGAAGTTGGTCAGGGACATACAAAGAAAAGCAAACTGTCCCCATCCCCCGATTGCAACTTAAAAGCATTTTTCAGCATCTTTGTAAATCAATTTCCTCTTATTTTCTTATTTCCATAATAATGTTATAAACATATATGCACTGTATAAATAACGAAGGCTTAAGTGTTTCATGTTAAAATGCTACATGAAATTTGAAAAGAAACCACCTAATTAACTCTTAAACCACTTAGGCTAATTTCATCACAGACTACATCATTCAACGAGTCATTTCGTTACTGAAGCCAAGGTTAAATGGCTCTTTTTAAAGATATAAAGCCAATCTTTTAAGAGCTTTTTAAGAAAAATGAAAGAACTGACCAATCTTGCCTCACTCTCATCCTAAAAAAAAAAAAAAAAAAAAAAGTGATCTATCTACCCACGAATCCTAGTAACAGATACTAACAAGATGGTATATACAAGGCATTCTATATCTTTTGGCGTTCTTAATCCATAATAGTGGGAAAGTTATAAAAGGTCATACATTTTAGCATCATTATTGCACACTTTATTTCCTAAGGGCATTTTGATTTCTCTTCATTTCTGGAGGAAGTTAATTTTGTCACTGAACATTCCAAACCTGTGTTGCTGGAAAGGATTCAGTTGCATGCCTGCATTTATGGAAGTCCTGAGCTCGAGTGTCAGGAAGCATCCCCCAAAAGGATGATGCATCACCCTACAACTGCCATCTGTTGAGTGTTTTCCCGACAGCTGTATCTCTTGACCAACACAAGTGTAGATAATGACAGGAGACTCAGAGGGAGTGCACAGCCGTCAGACTCAGGACAATTCCATGTTCGTCTGCGAAACAACATTGCTTTTAATGGCACCATAATGATTTTCTAACAGACACAATGGTATGTAGTAGAGCTTTGGAGCTGATTTAAAGCCCACAATAAACCACAGGGCAGCCTAAAAGCCAATTGAGATTTCTTAGTGCCAGGAAGGTTTTTGTCCTACATGAATACTTAAGAGCATTTCACCGGCTACTCTGTCCACAATCCACTTTTGCCAAAAATAACTGCCTCTATCATTGTGCCTGGGTAGTGGGTAGTTTTGTTTTGTTTTGTTTTTTTATAAATTAAATACACATTTTTATTTCAAATATCAATGACGTTAAGCCTTGGCTTTATTAACCTTTATGATAGATAATCCTAAAATAAGACATCTTTGGGTAGGTGATGGACCAAAACCTCACGGTCCTGATATTTTTTCAAGCCACTTAATATTTTCCTTCTTACCCTTCAGTGTAAACATCTGTCCAACCACCTTCTGTCTTTATGTCTTTCAAAGCATTCTCTGATGTAGGGATTGCACTGGTATTGATGGAATGAGCTAATCTGATGTTGGAATCCTTGGTTTCTTAATGGGAGCAATTAATAGCAACAGTAGTGACTACCATTATTTAAGGACCCACGATGGAATGAGCCTCCTCTCAGTACTTAATAAACTTCCATTTAAAAGATTCCAGTCAAAACGTCACTTCGTGAGAAAATCTAATACTCTGTTTCTGGGAATTCAATTGTCAGATATGCTTAACCCGCAGAGGCTTCTAAACCCCCAGCTTGTTTCCCTATACCATAAAAAGAATGAGAGAAACTAGGCAGCGCCTGTAGCTCAGTGAGTAGGGCATCAGTCCCATACACTGAGGGTGGTGGGTTCAAACCCTGCCCTGGCCAAATTACACCCAAAAACTAGCCGGATGTTGTGGTGGGCACCTGTGGTCCCATCTACTCAGGCACTCTACTGAGGGTGATAAAGTGAGACTCTGTCTCTAAAAAAAAAAAAAAAAGAATGAGAGAAAGAAAAACAGAGAATATGAAGGAAACTTAGAAAGATCCACACTTTCCACTTGCTTTACTGTCATCATTATAACAACTCCATTGTATTGCCCAATCATACACAGGGTGCCAAAAAGGTATCCATGTTTTCTTTTTTTTTTTTGTAGAGACAGAGTCTCACTGTATCACCCTCCGTAGAGTGCCGTGGCATCACATGGCTCACAGCAACTTCTAACTCTTGGGCTTACGCGATTCTCTTGCCTCAGCCTCCCGAGTAGCTGGGACTACAGGCGCCCACCACAACGCCCGGCTATTTTTTTGTTGCAGTTTGGCCGGGATTGGGTTTGAACCCGCCACCCTCGGCATATGGGGCCGGCGCCCTGCTCACTGAGCCACAGGCACCGCCCTGGTATCCATGTTTTCAAAAAGGAAAAGAATTGTGTAAAATTGTCATACTCGAGTCATGTTTGACTTGTGCAATTACAAGAGATACAAGATACAATACAGAAGATAACAAACGTTACCGGTATATAGAGTGTATTTCAAGTTTAATACACTTTTTTCCTTTCTTAAAATGTGCATACATTTTTGGCACCCTCTGTATACACACACAACACAAATGCATACACATGACTACACACACACACACACACAGACACACACACAGAGACACACACACACAGAGAGAGGTATGGAAGGATTCTAACTCATTTTTCCAGCCAGTTCCCTGTTACCATCTTGTTACTACCTCTTACTACGACTCAGAAGTGTGGCAGCAAAAGCAAATATTGTACCTAATTTTAAAAGAAAAATCTGCACTTAAACTTTCATTAGGCACACTGGGCTCCTTCTCTGTTTTTCAGAGAAGATATGTGCTGAGATGAACCCCTCATGCTTAAGCAGGGGAGGAAAAATACTATCTTTTCCTCATCATAGCAAGTTTCACAGCTGACATCCCTATAACAAAAGACAGATTAATAAGAGAAAAACAGCATTTTTTTCCCCTGCTAATCGGAATTCAGGAAGCAAGGAGCAAGGGAAGAATTTACCTTCTAGTCTTCCCCGGGTATTATAGGCAGAGATCTGGGAGAACTGATCTTGGTGAAAAAACACTTATCTTTCTATTGGCTTTTGTCCTTTGTCCCAGGATCTCAACTGGAGATTCCAGAATGAGTAGCAGATCTCAGCCACTCCATGTTGGGCATTGTCCCTGATCCCCCGTTTGCAACTTAAAAGCATTGTTCAGCATCTTTGTAAATCAATTTCCTCTTATTGTCTTATTTCCAGAATAATGTTATTAGCTTACATGCACTGTATAAATAATGAAGTGATATCTTTTCTTCACCCATTGCAAGATGCATGGCTGGAAACCCTGTGACAGAAGAGAAAGAACAAATTTATTTAACCAAAGTTTTATGTGACATGGAGCCTTCAGGAATGAAGACTCAAAGACACACACACACACACACACAAAAATAAAAATAAAAAATAAAACCCTGTGTTTATGGAAAGGTCTGATGAAAAAAGCACAGTCATGTAGACGTAGGATTGCACAGAAAGGAAGTGTGACCTAAGAATAATAAATAAGAAGGAACTTAGCCTGTTTGTTCAGATTCCTTCTGGCCTCCAGGTACAAGGCCAAACACCTGTCAGCTGAGGGTCTTCTGATCTACTTTTAGGAAGGTGAGTTAGAGAACTTCCTGATGGCAGCGCTGCAGGGAAAAAGGCAGGAGATGGTCAGAGGGGGACCTTCTTGCTTCTTCGGTTTTCTCCATGTTTTTCAGCTTAAATACTCGGGATACCAAGATGCCATATTTGGGGGGTCTCATTGTTGTTGTTGTTGTTAAGGCCAAAGGAACTTTTCTTTTGTCTCATAAAGACTTTGACAATCTGAGTCAATAAAACAAACTAACAATAGACATTAATGGGAGAAAAGGGGTACACATTTATTAAAGAGCAAATGTACACAAGTCATACAAAGCCTGAAACTCAAAGAAGGGCCAGATGGTTGGAGCCAACAGACCCTCTCAGTACGGGAGAGGAAAGTGGGGGCTGTAGGCACTTTCAGAGGAAGCGTAAATGATTTTTAGGGGAAATGATTGAGCTCGAAGAACAGACAATAGCCTGGGACTCTGGGCTTGCTGTCAACTCCAGTCTTCCTTCCAAAAGTTATTCCTCCTTGTTTGATGAGATTATAGGGCGGAGGCCCAGGACAATTGCATTCCTTCTGGGGGGTCTTCCTTTGGTCAAAACTTCAGACTGTGGAAACAGCCTGTGCTCTGGAAGACTGGAGGGAGCACAGCCAGGCAGTGGGAGGAGACCTGAGAAACCTGGGCTCGGAGGCTGCTTCTTCAGTTCAAAGCACCCAGCATGTCAAAGCACCATGTTGTGGAGGATTGTTTTTCTGAATCCCAAAAATGTTCTGAGCCCTGATACTTCGAAGTAGTATTTTTTTCAGGAAAAAATCAGAACTACCTATCCAGGATCCCAAATGGCATAAAAAATTTGAACTATACACTTTTGAAAGCTACTGTCTATAAACTCTCCATAGTGCACACATTTCAAAAAATAGATTTTTCCTTTGACAATGACCCACTCTGTTTGGTGGTGAGACTTGTCTGTGAACCTGACTTCCCAGTTCCGCCACTTCCCAGCAAATAATTATGAGAGAGAATAGTTCATTGTGCTGTCACCTGGAGGCTAATGTTACCTTCTTTTAGTCAAATATCCAAGGGATACTTACACAGTAAGAACGCAGGTGAACATTCTCTCCTAGAAGAAAAATCACACACACAACTCAAAATGTGTAAAGAGCCACAGAGGCTAAGAAGCAAGGCTTAATCTACATAATTAGGTAATTTGGGGAGGGAGGAAGAGGGGGAATCTTTTTATATTCCTAAAAAGACTAACTCTGTTTTGAGAATGTTTCTTATCCTTAAATCAGCCAGGCGTGATTTCACCCCACTTGCCTGTCCCAAGAAACACAACTCTCCCCCATTTGAAATTGGCAGCTATAAAGAATGCAGGAACCAATTCCCCAGGGCCTCCTTGGTCTCTTTCTTAAAACAATGGTTTCCATGTACCAAGCAATGCAGGATCTGTGGGCATTTTTTTTTCCTCGTTCACAATCAAATAAGCAAAATAAGGACTGTGATATTATACGCGTGTGTACATGGAATGAGCCTGCATTGAGCAGCTAACACAGGCCAGGCAGCAGTTCAGCTAACGGAGGAAAAGAGGTGAAGTCTGAGAAGCCCCTGATTTCATGAGCTTTATATGGTTGATGGGAAGAAAAGATCACAAGCAAATGAATAGTAGGGAGCCAGGTAGTAACAAGCACTTGAAGAAAAAATACGGCAAGGGAAGAGAAAGCAAAGAAATGGGAGTGCAAAAGCTGAGGGTTGTGAGCGCAGGGGCTGGGGACAGGGGATTTCCACCCTGTGGCTGGAGAAGCCCTGTGTTTAGAATTGAGCAGAAGTTCTGTCCACGTCCCAGGGGATACGTTTCCAGTTAGAGGCTCGGCTGGCTAAGGCAGTAAGGTGGGAAGGAGCTTGATGTGCTCCAGGAGCAAGCAGTTTCTGAAGGCCTTTGTGGCGTGTTGGGGTGGAAGTTGCCAATTCCTCTTTCTTGAAAAGCCCATCTTGTATTCTGAGATTATGGCTTCCTCCTCCCCCCAACGCCCACTGATGTTAACACATCCTTTCTTTTAAGAAATGATGTAAGATTTTACCCTTACGTGTTGTTGTTGTTGTTTTTTTAATAGCCTAACTTGGCAATATAAAATGTTGGCAGCCTTATGTTGTTTTTTTCTCTCTCTTTCTCTCTCTCTCTTTTATTTTTTTCCCTAAACTGATTCGTGAAACACAAAACTCTGTTAAGCGCTGGCTTCAGACGTGTGCAGAAAGTGCCAATTCTCCCTCTGTGTCCACGGAAAACTGCATGTTAACCCACCCTGGAGTCTTTGTTTCTTTTGTTTTACTAAATTCGGTACTTACTTCTTATTTTCCAGGTTTGTTTTGAGCAAAAAATAAACACTGTGCTCCAAAACTTCCCATTTTATATGTGTGACTTTATTTTCTTTTAACACAAAAAAGCGGTAGTAAAATTTATCCCTGATGCTTTAATAAAACAGCATGTGAGCTGCACAGGTTCGGGAAATGGGGCCCTCCCAAGATCTTTTATAGTCTGACATCAAAATTAAGTTGGGATGTTGAGAACATCTGGGGCTCTCTCTCTTCTCTGCCTTCCCCCCAAGATTTCCAAGGGATATCTGCGTTTGTTTTGTGTTTGTGTTGAAGGGGTAGGGTGGGGACTTGGGAGCTGCTATTTTTCCCCCCCTTTAAGGGAAAAAAGAGAAAACCAGATATTTTCAAGGGAATCGACTACTAGTGGCCAGTATAACAAAGAAACCCCACTAAGCCTAACCACAACCTGACAGACTGAAAACTGATTCCAGGACTGCCACTCACCGCAAATCCCCATGAAACATGCCAGGAAACCAGCTGAAAGAAGCAGACAGGCTGCTTCGGAAGGGCCACAAGCGTGGCCCCTAGAGAATCTGCTGGTCCCATTCAAATTCAAAGTGGTGAGGTAGAGGCGGGGTGGAAACTGGAGACAGGGAGAATTAGCAGCCCTGCGATCACTTTCAGGGTTATGATGGAACTGATTTAAAATGCAAAACTGCATTCCATTGTAAACACGGAGACAAACTGGAAGCGGAGAGGAAATACACTTTCATTTGGTGATTTTCAATTTTAGGACTGAAACGGGGATGGGGAGAACAACACTATTTATTTTTCCAGCACTGAGATCGCCTGTTCCTTTTTGTAGGATAAGCGAATGTGGACTGATATATTACTTCTTTGGGCTTCGATGCTAATAAGGCATACTTCCCACAGAATCTGACAGAAAGGATGAATACCTTGCCCTGCTAATGGTTAATTTGTAGTGGCATGTGTATTTCTTGAATGTTCATGAAGTTTTCTAATTCATCAGCACACAATTGGGCTTTTTCCCCCCACCCTTTAAACAGAATGAAATGTTGTATTATCCCTCGGCCACATGTATTTACTACCCAAAAGTTATTACTAATTTTTTTTTCTGCCTCAGGAACAAAATCTGTTCTTCAACAAATAATTTAGTACTGACCACACTTTAAAATGTTTATTGCTGTTGAATCTGTCACAGATTGCATCAGGCCGCAGAGATGCTAATCTATCTCGTGTATTTGAAAGTCCTATGGGAAACATATATTTGGGCTCACCGCTGAGTGAACATGACTGTTAGGATTATGGAGACCGTACATAGTGAAGAAAAGCAGCATCCGCTTTTCTGACTGGAAAGTAAACAATAGGGTGATTGTCGGCTTACACAGCGGGGCCCACAGCCCCACTGCTGAGGCACTGTGTGTTAAGCCACGACAGCAAGCCGTCTTGATGTTTGCTTCTTGAAGTTGGATGTAGTCAAGGATTGAGATGAGCCACCCCAGTGAGTTTGCAGGAAACAAAACAGGATATTCTTGTTTAAGGACTGTTTTCCGTAATTATGTTGATTTTTGTATGCAGCACTTGAACTTTTAAAAACTCAAGGATGCAGAAGGAGCGCTCCAGAGGAGAATCTGTGATGGGATTTTTGCCTTGAGTGAAACGTTATCGTGCATTGTTAACAAAATTAACTTGTTTGTATTTGTGATTGGGTCTGTGAATTAAGCATACTTACGCCATGCTTGTTTTGTCTCTCCCCCTCCCGCTCAGCGCCACCTCCCCCCACCCACCTTCCCCAGAACATTTTCAAATAGGAGGTCAAGTTGTCTTTGGAACATCATATTTCCTGCTTGGAAAAAGCACTGGATTGTCTAATAGTCTGACAGGAAGGGTTCAAGAGTACCAGGAGTTTCCCCTGGAAGGCTTGAGGGGGGAAACGTGGCATCTCTGAACTTCTTTCCTCTGAGCTATGATACGCTGTTCTATTGTGTAGACAGAGTATTCAGCTTGGAAACAGCTAAACAGAAAAGTGTCTTGAAGTCTGTACCCAGGGCTGGCTTGGTACCTTGTAATTTCATGTCCTTCCTTGCTAAGGAAGGGACATCTGGCCTGAGAACTTGCTGGTTAGGTCTATCATGCTACAGACATCCGCTCCCTCCCTTCCCATCCGAATATAAATTCTGTGTATTAGGTAAGGGATGTAACATATTTATTTGCACGCCAAGACCCTTCGTTTAAGAAAGTTCCTTTGTGCTCCTTCCCTTTTATTTAATCGAAATGCTGTGTGACGTCCTATTTCACTTGAATAATTCTCATAATTTTATAACACAATGAAAGGATTATAGATTAGTACAGGTCAATCTCCTCCATGTCCTTTTTATTTTTCTTAAGATTCCAATCCACAAAAGGTCATAGACAACATAATACTTCTGGGCCAAGGACACGGCAAGGTCCCTCTGTGCAAGCAACCCTGGCTGGGCGACAGACGGTATTGCGATGGAAATGTGGCCTGAGTTTTAACCACTGTAATTCAATGGAGAAAATCAAATGCGCACGCGCACTAGTCCGCACCTGCCCGGTTTAGTTGGTGGGGAGAGGGGCGCACACCTAGGAAATGCTGATCTCACTCTAGACTGTGTGGGGTAGAATTTAAAATGATGACTGGGGAGTCAGCCTGCCTGGGTTTGAATTCAGATTCTACCACTTAGCAAGGAAATTATTTAACCAATCCATGTTTTCTTTGGTTTTCTCATCTGTAAAGGGAAGGTTGCCGTCAACCAGGTTTGTCTGCCCGCTGCCCAAAAGGAAGCCAAGGGCCAGAGACGACAGAGGGGTTTACAGCAGAGAGAGGGAGAAATCGCTCAGGGAGGAAGGTTTGAGGAGGAATTTGTCAAACCCGCCTCCCTGAGACTTGGGGAAACAGGGTTTTTAAGGATAGTTTGATAGGCAAGGGATTGAGTAATTAGGTTTGCTAATTGGCTAGGTTGGGGGCAGAATTAAAGTGGTGTGGAGATCATCTTCTTGTTTGGCTTAAGCCCCTGGGGTCACAATTCCAGTTGAGTCAGTTTCCTGGTCAGGGCCCTGGTGTGGGCTGGTCAGCTAATCCACTGGAAGGCTGGCCTGGAAGAGATCTTAGAAAGTGCCTTTAGGGTTCCAAAAGGTGATGTTATCTATGGAGAAAAGTTGAGACTATCTACAACTACCAGCTATGTGGAGAAAGTTAAGAATCTTCATAGCCATCAGCTGGAAGTGAACAAGGGGCAGTGACTATGAGCAAACAAGGGGACAGTGGTGATGATTGTCATTTTTAGCTGAGCCTGTCTCTTCACAGAGTTCCGGGGCCCTCACTCTACTTCTCACCTTGTACCCCTTCGTCAATTTGTAAGGGTGGTTTCAAAAACACCCCAAAATTAAGTGTCCTAAAATACTTATTATTGTCTCTCACTTTTCTGTGGAATGACTGGGCTCTCTTGGGTGGTTCTCTCTTAGGGCTGGGCATGGTGGCCCAGCGGGAACTGGATGCCTGCAAAGGCTGGAGTGGGTGGCCACCCACATGGTCCCTTCACCTGCTAGCTGTAGGCGGGGACTGGGCTGGGACTGGGCTTTCTCACAGTGTGAAGCCTTAGTCTGACCTCATAGAAAGGCAGCTCAGGTCTCTCAGTCAACTTAAAGCCTAGACCAGGACCTAGTAGACTGTCTCTTCTGTCCACTGTACATCAGGCAAGTCCCTAAGTCCAGCCCACAATTCAAAAGGGGAGGAATTAGTCTCCACATCTTGATTAGAGGAGTAAAAAAAAAATTGCTGCCATCCTCAGTCTGCCACAAATGTAATATGAATCATGCAGAGTTTTGTGAGAAATATTCTTTCTAATGTACTGTAGACCAGTGCCGACATGTAGAATGTCTTCAGTAAACGTTATTATTTTCGAGGTCAGCGGTTTTCACCCTGTGGGTGGCGGCCCACAGTATTAAAGGGCTGGGGCATTAGGAAGGTTGAGAACCACTGTTCTAGGTTCTTAACGCTAGTTAATCTTTCTTCATTGCATTTGTTACTATCTGACCTTACTCTACATGTCTGTATGGAGGTGTTCATTCGCTCTCTCTCCCCTACCCAGACAAAAACTTCACAACCATAGGAACTTAATTCCTCTCCAGGTTCTCCAAGAGTGGATGGGTGAGAGAATAAAAAGCTGAAGGAAACAAACATGTTGGATGTCTGTTGTAGACGATGGCTGTGAGGGAGGATTTGGAGCAGGGAGATAAATATGATTTAATTAAATGGAGTGAAATTAGGATGAATATCATCCTTCATATGGAGCAGTTATAAAGGGAAAGTGTCCAGGAAAGCACAAAGTAGGTGACCAAATGCACTTTGACTCCAAAACCTGCACAGTTAGAAAATTGCATGTTGTCACGACTGGCCTTAGAATCTGACAAGTCTGGGTTTGGGCCCCTGCTCTGCTGTTTGCTTGCCGTGTGACATGAAAAGTTTTTAACTTCTCTGAGTTGTAAACTCTCTGAAATCAGACAACAAAGCATACCTAGTGGGATTCCTGTGAGAATGAAATGCAACAAAGGGTTTCAGTGAGAATGCTGGATGTAACTAATAAAAATGTGCCAATCCCCAAAAGTGTGAATAATAAGGAAATTCTATTGACATGAATTTTATTTTACTTATGCTTTATATTGGATAGCTTTTCAGTTTTTATTTTTAAAAGACTCCTCTTATGTTTCCAAACACATTGATAAATATTAAAATAATATTAAGTTTACTTTTTACTAACTTAACATTCAATCTTTGGGTATATTGACCCATGAGCTGACCTTTCTACTTCCCCAGTATTTGACACAAGAATTGAAACTGAATATTGAATGTTTTAACAACGATGATAAAAATAAATGTTTGCATTTATCAAGAGAAATTATGACATCAAGGGAAGTAAACCTCATGTCCAAAGAACAACTTCCTAGAATTCAAGGGGAAATTCCCGAGCCCTAGTCCCCCTGGTGAGGATGTCCAAATGTAAATTACTTAATCAACCAGACAGTGGTTGTTGAAAGTTCAACAAATTCACAGTGCTTGGAACTGGAGAAATATTTAAAGGGAAACCACTATTTGCTTATTAGAGTGCTTGGTAAGACAAAATAAATGTACTGGCCAAGATGAATTAATAAATATATTTATTCTTTTAAACATTGAGAAAAAATATCTCTATTTAATTCAAGATGGCTAATTTATAGGTAGACACATATTTACATAAATTCATGGTGGGTCCATTGAACAGAAATTTTGTCTGTTTTCTTGTTTTGGAAACAAATATTTCTTACATTAAAAGATTACTCTGGAACCTGGGAAAGATGGAAGCTAGACAAACAAGTGATGAATAGAGAGTTATACATCTCCAAAAGTAAAACTTTCAAAATTAATGTTGAATATTGCTGGCAGGTAGACAGTGCAACATATGTTCAGTTCGCCAATCAGCAAAACACCAGAGCAGGTACCTAGCAGACCCAACTCAGTCCACCAAGGAAAAGGAGAATGTACTTGGAGAAGCAATCACGGTAAAATGTAATAAAATTCAATTGATTTGTTTTGAAGGGACTTACAAATGTAGGACTTGCTAATGTGTTTGATCCCAATTAGGGGGCAATAGTAAAACTGCATATATTTAACGTACCTAATCAATAAAACATGATCAGTAAATATTAGTTTTCTTCTGAAGCATTTTTTCTTGCTTTTTTGTCCATTATTGTTACATGATGTCCAGGCTCTGTGCCAGAATGTATATCCATAAGCCAACACATGTGATCACCTTGTGGTTCTTTGTTCCCAAGTAGACAAGCCCAATCTGGTTATCCATTAGCTAATGGTAGTGATAAGGCAGGTGACACAAACCAGTATAAGGCAAGCAGAGACCCAGATGAAATAAATTTATCTGACCATTTCTATCCTTCTGTTTCTAGTTTCAAGGGAGTATGGCCAGTATGCCAGAGTTCAGTTTTGTCAGTGAACTTTACTTCTATGAAAAGGGGAAACTTCCATTACAATCTGATTGGCTTAGACTGTAGAGGCTGTTGACCCTTCAACCAGCACATCATTTGGCATTCATGCCATGGCTATTTTTCTTGTAAGAAATGCTAACAAAAGTGATACTGGAGTTTTTCTTCTTACACACCTACCCCACCCTTCCAGAGAATGTCTGTAATTCCACTCCTTAAAACAGTAAATCCAGATGGTAAGAATTCTCAAGAAAATGTGTTCATAAACATTTACTGTTTCTTTCATATTCATAGTAATGATAACTAATGCCTATAGTTTGGATTATAATTTATTCAATTTCTCCTGCCAAAATAAAACTCTTTTAGGGGAATTTCAGTGCCTAGTTTATTATTTAACCTCATGAAACAGAAAAACACTGTGATAGCCTCACATTAAAAGATTCATTGCAGGGTGGTGCCTATGGCTCAGACAGTAAGGCACCGGCCCCATATACAGAGGGTGGCAGGTTCAAACCCAGCCCCGGCCAAACTGCAACAAAAAAATAGCCGGGCGTTGTGGTGGGCGCCTGTAGTCCCAGCTGCTCAGGAGGCTGAGGCAAGAGAATCGCCTAAGCCCAGGAGTTGGAAGTTACTGTGAGCTGTGACAGCACAGCACTCTACCAAGGGCAATAAAGTGAGACTGTCTCTAAAAAAAAAAAAAAAAGATTCATTGCAAAGGGTAAGAACAGATCAGACAGATGTCTACGGTCTCCTGGAATCTCAAATGTACAAACTTTTTCTCTACTGTTTTTACAAAAAAAAAAAAAAAAAAATGGAAAGGTTTTTTTCACACTAGGCAAACAGCAACTGGCTTAGTCTCATAAATTTACATATCCTGAATAGTGTCAGTATTCAGGCAGATTAGATTAACAGTCCCCATGTTATCACAGGAGGAAAAAAAAAAGGAAAATATATCCAAAGTCATCTGGTTAATTGGAGGAGGTGGGGAAATGAAGTTGCTTCTATTAAGTTCTTTTGGAACAGTTGCAAGATCCACAAAATCTGTTTTTAGCTCAGTCATTCATCCTTTTGGATGTGTGATGTGTTTTCCATTTAATGATAATTGCCCTTTCCATTTCTTTGATAATTGCCCACTCTATTATCATTTATGGAGATTCAAATTATAAATCAAGACAAGACAGCCAGAAAAATATTATGATTGTCCCTTCTGAGGCCACAGCAAACTTAAGTTAACACTGCCAAAGTCTGGGAGCTTAAGCTGTTTTCATTTGCATGTTTCTGAACATTTTATTTTAGGGTCCAATGGTTTCCTAAAGAGGAGGTTGCATGACAATAATGATAACGTGTATAGAGAATATATATTTAGTTTTGATTCAGGTTATAAACTTGTATTTGAAACCAAAAACTTGCTCTCTTGACTGAAAGCAGTGTTTGCTGCTTGTACCATATGGCCCCATGGAGGCCGCTGCAGAGCTGGCCTAGGGAGCGCTCTCTCTCCTTTCAGCCTATTTGGGGATAAATAAGTGCATTCTTCTCACAGAATACGCCCATGATCAACACAATGAGATGTGTGGAAAGACAGGAGTGAGATTTTACCTAAGATTCCAGGAACCATCTACCAAAACCAAAACAGTAAAACAAAAATATACACACCCCGTGGCTCCTTGACACACTAGCATTGGAGGGCTGGCTCCAGCTGGCACCTGCTCAGGAGATCCTTTTATTAAATGTTCAGGAGTTTGGCAAGCTGTTTGTGTCCTCAGAGAGCCACTATTAAAAATGAAAGTGCATAAATTTCGAATTAAATACAAAGATAATAAATATACGAAATTCATCATTCCCTGATTACTGTGGTACACTGTATTTTTTCTGTGTTCCTCGGGGTATTTTTATCTGTTGGATCTGCATGTTAGAAAAATCATATCATCTGTGAGAATGGCCCACATCACAAAGTCTCAAAACTGCAAATGCTGGCATGGATGTGGAGAGAAGGGAACACTTTTACACTGCTGGTGGGACTGCAAACTAATAAAACCTTTTTGGAAGGCAGTATGGAGAACCCTCAAAGCACTCAACCTAGACCTCCCATTTGATCCTGCAATCCCATTACTGGGCAGAAGGAAAAAGTCCTTTTACCACAGGGACACTTGCACTAGACTGCTTATTGCAGCTCAATTTACAATCGCCAAAATGTGGAAACAGACTAGGAATGGATTATGTGGTATATGTACACCATGGAATACTATTCAGCCATTAAAAAAGATGGAGACTTTACACCCTTTGTATTAACCTGGATGGAAGTGGAACACATTATTCTTAGTAAAGCATCACAAGAATGGAGAAGCATGAATCCTATGTACTCAATTCTGATATGAGGACGATTAAGTACACGGGGGCGGGGGGAGAGCAAAGAAAGGGAAGGGGGGCGGGGGTGAGGGGGATCAAGGGGTGTGGTACACCTTTTGGGGATGGGACACAAAGATAAGAGGGTCCTTATCTAACAAAAGTAATCAATGTAACCTGGTTCTGTGTACCGTCAATGAATCCTTAACTATTAAAAAAAAAAAAGAAAAATCATATAATATCGCTGTGCGCATTATCTCTGCCCAGCTCCACATTCTGTGACTTCATATTAGTAGCTAATGTGTCGACTATTAGTAAATAATACAAAAATGATACGTACCCCATCCATTTCAGAAAATGCTACATATATAAGGGCTTTTCTCCCAGAGAGGTGATTGTTAAGCATTTTGCAGCCTGGCCCTGGAGAGTCACACAGTTTTGTGAAGCAGGAATGATGTGGGTCTCCTTTTGGCTCAATTATTAGCCGTATGAAATTGGACAGCTTAAACTCTCTGAGGCTTAATTTGTCACTCTCCTATTTAATACATTTCAATATCTTTCTATTACTCTTAGGATAAAGTCCAAAATCCTTAGAGGTTTGTTTTTTGGGTTTTCTTTTTTTTCTCATTCCCTTATCATTGCCCCAGATTTCTTTAAACTCCTTGAATCCCCACACTTTTTTCTGCCTGAGGGCCTTGGGTCTAGAGGGCCGTTTTCCTCTCCTCCTGCTAACTACTATCCGTAATTTAGGTCTCATGTAAATGTCACTTCCTCCATGTAGACTTTCCAGATAGAGACTCCCCCACCCCACCCCACCCCCATGTAGTCGGGTGAAGACCTAGAAGTCTTAGCTGTGGTCAGAAGTGTCACTAAGGTATTTTTTATGCAGTTATTTGCTGAATATCAAAACCCTCCCGTTCACCTGTGTTCCCCGTGCACATTGTCACCACCGTTTAGCTCTGTGCCCCTGGACCTCCACTGTGCTAACCTAACCACTGAAGTACTCAATTTAATCTGTAGGGCTGCTGTTTTCCTCAGGACACATTCGTCTCCCAAAGTCCTTCATTCTACCCAACAGGTACCACTGCGGAGTAATTGTTAAGGGTGGGACTCTGAGGCTGGGCCCTCGAGATCTGAATCCTGCCTTCACCATATCTGAGCTGGGTGGCCTCAGCAACCTCTCTGTCCTTCTGTTTCCTTTCTTTTTTTTTTTTTTTAAGGCACAGTCTCACTCCATTGCCCACAGCTATGTGGCATCATAGCTCACGTCAACCTCAAACTCCTGGGCTCAAGAGATCCTCTTGCCCCAACCTCCTGAGTAGCTGGGACTACAGGTGCCCCCAACAACGCCAGCTAGCTTTTCTATTTTAGTAGAGACAGGATCTCACTCTTGTTCAGGTTCATCTCATACACCTGACCTAAAGGGCTCCACCTCCTCCTCGGCCTCCCAGAGTGCCGGGATTCCAGGCCAGAGCCACCTCGCCTGGCCCACTCCTCCATTTCCTAAAGTATGAAGTAGAGGTAAGACCAAAACCCATTTCCTAGGAGTCGTGAAAATTAAGTAAATTATTCTCTGTAAAGTGCTTAGAAAAGTGCTGGTCTCGTAGGGATCAGTATTTTAACTGTTGACGCCAGGGCTGCCTTCTCTTGTTGGGCTTCCCTCTAACTAAGCCACTCCCTGGAATCCGCACTCTGCGGAGACTGCCAGGCTCCCTCCCTTGGCTATTGTAGACAATCCCACAGCTTTTAACTGTCTGATCCCTTGGAAGGGCACCAAACTCCCTCGCTGTAGTTTCTCCCCTAATTTATTATCCTGAAGTTCCCACTACTTCCCGCTATCTCCTGGAGACTTCTTGACACATCCGAGGCAACATACCACACTTGACTTCATTACCCGGTTAGACTGGTTCCTTCTTTGGACAACCGTATTTCTGATAATAGCATCACAATTTCCTTAGCGAGGCTGTGAGTTCTTAATTTATCTCTGCCCCCCACTTCTCCCTTTATGGCCTGTCTTCAAGTTGCCAGTTCCTATTGATTTCCTCTGAAATACCTCTTTCATCTTTCTCTTCCTTGTAATTCCCACTGCTACCATAGTCTAGGTTCTCATTAATCTCTTTCTTGTCTGAACGGTAACAACATCCCGTCTTCACAGCTGTAGACTCAACCTCAACATGACAAGAAGCATTCTTCTAGAGTTAGACACTCATAACACACCTTTCTCTCCCTCTTTCTCTGTTTTTTTTTTTTTGTAGAGACAGAGTCTCACTTTATGGCCCTCGGTAGAGTGCCGTGGCCTCACACAGCTCACAGCAACCTCCAGCTCCTGGGCTTAAGCGATTCTTTTGCCTCAGCCTCCCGAGTAGCTGGGACTACAGGCGCCCACCACAACGCCCGGCTATTTTTTTTTTGTTGTTGTTGCAGTTTGGCCGGGGCAGGGTTTGAACCCGCCACCCTCCGTATATGGGGCCGGCACCTTACCGACTGAGCCACAGGTGCTGCCCTCTTTCTCTGTTTTATGTGATATTTTATTCATGTCTTCTCCCCTTGACATAAGAGACTTTGACCAACTAGTTCACCTCTGTATCCTCAGATAGTACTAAAATTATTAAATTTTCTACTATTATCAAATATTATCATTGCACTCATGTATATTATTAATATGGTGTGTTATTGAAAGTGGCACTACTAAATTTTAAATATTGCTAAAATTATTTGTTGGGTTAATTATTGAGTAATCTGTTTTCTGTCCTCGTTGTGATCTATAGGACATACACTTCATCTATCTGAATTGAATTTCTAGTTAATTCACTGCCTGCTCCAACATCATGAACATTCCCCATTGATTGTTCAGTGTCTAATGTCCTCCCCCATCCTGGAATAAAGTCCCCAATTAAAAGTCTAGACTTATTTCTAGGAAAGCCCCATTCTGGTCAGAATATTTTAGGAGTTTTGTTTTAATTAGGGGAATGATGGTATTAGTTGTGATTTCAAAAACTTCCTTGGGCTGTAATCGCACAGGACAATAGAGAAAGCAGATGAGTAAATCTTTCCTTATCAATGACACCTGCTCCTAAAACAGAAGGTGTAGTAAGTTAGGAGTTGGCCAACACAGTCCAGGCATAAAGACACTCATCAGGGAAAAGAGATATTTAAATAAAATGTAAATATTTGAATAAAAATATTAAGGCTGTGGAGTTTCCTCAAAGCTTTCGAATTAAAGCTTTCTTTTTTAAGATATAAAAGACAACATAAAGTGATACCAGGGTTGAGTTTTCCTTAAACTCATTTTACTGCGCCTGTTCACTAGATGAGATGCCCCTGGTTATACTTCTCTAAACGAACTTTAATTCTTGAGCTTTTTAAAAAATTGAATGACGTACTCTTTTTCAGTGTATACTTACAATTATACTTTTACTGTGCATTTTAAGACTAAAGCATTGCTTTCATATTATTTGGAAGTTGTTTTGTTCTGAATCTCACAGATTTTTTTTCCCCCATGAATTACGGCTTAAAGGATACTGTTGCTTGACAGGTTTTTAAAGTTCTGACCTTGTACTGACACTGACTTCAGCAATGCATGAACAGAAAGGGTTACCCAAACATGTGACTTGTTCATTAAAATGCTATTGTTTTGAACATGGACATTTTTCCAGAGACAATGATTTCAAACGTTGAGGAAATTACACATAGAACAACTCTCTTCTGAATAGTTTTTATTCAACAACTGTAATAATGGTTGTAGTCAAAGGAAATTAGCAAGCCCCATTCTGAAAAATAAGGCATTCTTAAACTTTAGCAAAAATAATTTATTTTGTACATCTAACATACATTTGGTTAACTCTACCCTCATTAGTTTCAATCACAAAGTTAGTAGGTTTGTTTGTTTGTAAATAGCACAGATAAGAATTAATAGAATTAATCTCATTTCTGTTAACACTGAAATTATCTAATATGGTGTTCATTGAACCTTATTGTATGTGCCCAAACTTTCAAGAAAATATTGAAAATTCCTCGAATACTGCATTTTCAAATAAAATGGTCTACATGGGTATTTTAAAAGATAAAGGTCTGGGTATCAGTTTAAAAGCTATACCCATGACTACAAACATCAATAATTTCTCAGTTATGTTTGTCCTCATAAAAGTGGCACTGTTAGACAGCCAATGAGAATTCCTTCAAAAAGATGAGCTTTCTTATTAAAGAAGAAAATATCCCTTTCACAAAATTATACAATCAAATGCCCATCATTTCTTTGAAATCTTAATCGTCTATTACCTGACCATGAAATAAAGAAATTGGCAAGAAAACAACTTAACTGCTATTTTCGTCCTTTAGCATTTTCAACTATAGCCTATGATTTTTTTTTTTATTAAATCATAGCCATGTACATTAATGCAATCATGGGGTACCATGCGCTGGTTTTATATACAATTTGAAATATTTTTATCACACTGGTTAACACAGCCTTTCTGGCTTTTTCTTAGTTATTGTGTTAAAACATTTATATTCTACATTTAGTAAGTTTCACATGTACCCTAAAATCATAGCCTATGATTTTATCCCTATCTATAAATGTACTTAATGAACCCTTGGAAGTGAAGCCTGGAGACAGTCTATTGAGAAAATCTCCCTTTGTTACTACTTGTCACAGAAGGTTTGCAGCTATGAGGGACCCTCACTGTAAACATGGCGCTGGGAACAAAATTCACTAGTAGACAGATTTGCCTTGGGTTGCATCCAAGGACTGTCATTTTGATGCTCTTTTGCCAACAGCAAGGTCCTATCCATGAGCCCTCAGGAAACTGTCACGGCAAGGTCACACTGGAAGAAAGGGGGAGGGCCAAGTTTGCAGCCTCCCTCAGCCATCTGAAGGACAGTGAAGACTATCCTTTGCACTCACAGTATACTTTGTTACCCTGTTTTAATTCATGTCAAACTTACTGTGTGCTGCAAAGCTAAAAATGTCTGGTCTCCAAAATCTTACTCTCTTACGAGTAATTTAAACAGATAACCAAATGTAAGAGATCCGTATTCTTTACAATCCCTTTAAATTCAAGAAACAACAAATAACTAGTCTAACTTCTAAAAATGTATAAATATTTCTATTAGCCCATTATGGCATTCTGTAGTTTAAAAATCTACGCAGAAATATTTTTTTTTTCCAGAAATACTTTTTAATAAGCGGTCATTGCTTGCTCAGGCATCTTGATTTACCTTAATTCTGTTTTAGGCCAGAGACCGTGTTTCATTTTCCATTCCAAGTATGAGACTCATTCATTTTACTGCTTGCAAAGTGTTTTTTGACTGGAATAGGAATGCTCAGAGCAGAAAAAAAGATATTCCTTGGTAGCCAAACAGATACTAACCGTTCAAATAGTAATATTTAATAAATAATAAATATGTATGCCATCAAAAATAAATGAGGTAAATTAAGCATATTTATTTTATTAAAGGAGAAAAGAATCTTTCTCTGCTACAAATGTGTGATGATCTGAGCCCACCTATCTGGCATCTATCTGATGCCCAGGTAAGTGCAGTGTCAGAGGATAAGAAAATGTCAGGAGGCCCATTTGTAGCTGGAGTTTGCAGAAGCTGATTGAAGTAAACAATGGCTGCTGTAGAGAAAGATTCTGTTACTGATACAGAGAGTTTCTTACTTTCCTACCAATGGTAAGCAGGTGCCTGCTTCGCTTTAGAAAATATATAACATTTCTTTTGAACCTTTAATCATTGGCAACTGATTAAGCGAGACAGGTAACTCTCATCTTACGCTTTGGGAAAGAAAATTGACAACTGAGGAGTCAGTGGTTCACAAAGACTATTAAAATGAATAGGCCACAAGTTTGCATCATCTGTATATTTTTAATACATGACCACTTCAGAGCTGAGGGCTACAGCTACTTACGGAGACAGAAAATCCCCTGAATCATTTTATTCTTTTCATACTTAAAATGTTTCTTGAGTTTGGGCTGATATTAACTCCCTGAAACTCCTCATATTCTGGCATATTCATTCTCCTTTCCCCTCCGTAAAGACTTGCTTCCTGATGCGCCCTCACATTTGTGTTTGCTGGAGGAACAGATGCTCAGTTCCTAAGGGTCAGAGTTTGGCCCTTTCCCTTCTATCACGAGAGCAGAGGGAAGGGGGGTTCTGAAGCGATGGTGGCAGCTTTCCAGCAGTTGGCTTATAATTCTACATTTAAAGTAAGCAGGTGGCATCAGTGGGTTGTCTAATGACTAACAAGCTAAAAGTGCAATTGATCTTTTTATTAACCCATCTCCCCAGGTGGGTGACTGCCTGCTCCTCTCCCTTGGGTTCAGTTACATTGTTCAGTTCCAGGAATTATTTTAGACCCTTTCACTTTTTTTTTGGTCTCAGCTGCTACTGAAAGCACAGGGGCACAAGCGCTCACTGGTATTCCATCTCACCTAAATTCTATCCTCCCCTACCTCCAAATTGGCAAACGCCTCCATGATTGGAATCTGGTATACAGCAACATTTAAGTCAGATGCCGATGTGCTGTCCATCCTTTTGACACCTGTCCGTGCTGAATTTGAACTGGGGGTTTGTTTGTCTTCTAGGTCACAGACCACTTACTTTAAACCTCACGACTAGTTCTGAAGAGTATGGAGCCTACATAGAATCCCAAGGTAAATGATTCATTTCAAAATAAGATGTAATGAATTCGATGATGGTATGAAGTCAAACTTCCTGTAAGTGTGTTGCATCGTGTCTGTTGGTGGTTTTCTAAGTTATGATATTGGGTGATCTTTTAGTACAGAGTAGAGTCATGATCCTGGGATGAGAAAGGGAAGAAAAAATTACATGCGTGAATTTCCTCTCTTCAGGAGTTACGTTATCTGTTGTATGTTGCTGAAGGCTGGCTGTCTACTGGAATTTCTTATAAAAGTATTCTTATGATCTTAGGAAGCTCCTGCCTCAGAGCGTGCCTGGACATTATGAGTCACATAACCAAGTAGAGCGCAAGCAGAGTTGCTCTTTGCATAAAGGAAGTTAGAAATGATGAGCATTCCTTTTTGGAAGTAGGAAGAGGCACAGGTCGTCCTTCTGAGGCCACCTCTACCAGTGGTGTTAGATGAGGGAGTGTGGGATAAAGGGACTCCTAGGGGACGGCCTCCTGTTTCTATTTCTCTGAATCACCATCATCATTTGTTTTCCTGGTTATTATTAAACGATTGTATATTCCTAGAAGCTATCAATTCTCTATAAAGTGTACTCATACAGAATCTTTGATTCCACCTATAGCAAATGATTAAAAGTCTAGGCTTTGGAGCCTAAACTCACTTTGTGGCCCTGTCACTTACCAGCTATATAACTACAGGCTCCAGATTTCTCATCTACAAGGTGAAAGAAATAATCATACCCACTTCTAAGACATGTGCCATAGTATAAATAAGTTAGCATATGGAAAGCCCTTAAAACCTTGCTGGGTACCTAGTAAGCCCTACATGTGCTGATTAACTCAAGCTTTGCTTTTCTACCTCCTCTGTTTGTTTCAGTTTCTCAATTGTCCCCTAGCCTATAAATTTGGGAGCTGTGGAAATTATTAAGGATACCAAATCCTTGGTTCCCTTTTAGCAGCCTCTCTCCTAAAGCAGATATATTATACCTTCATGTAAATACCAGGAAGGGAAATAATTGGCATCCTAGGGCCCTCTGAACGGGTTCCTGGCGAGTCCTGGGTGGTGTGACGTTGTAAAGTGACCTGAGCGTGGGGCGCCTGCCAGCCCGGTGTGCGGTGCGCAGCGCAGAGGGAGAATCAGTCAGAAGCCTCCCCGCCATTCCAGAAACACGCAAACATCAACTGGCGTAGAGTTTCAGGGAGCAGAATAAAAAGGACCCTACGAAACAAAAGGCCTTTCAGGGGGATGGAGGCACAGCTCCTCCAGATAACCAGGGGATGATTATGATCGCCATTAGGGCTTAATGAGGCCGTGTGTGGCTAATGACTTTACCTCTCCAGTAAACTTGCCAGTGGTCCACGTTTCCAATCTCTTTCATCCTTCTCTTCTAAGTAAGCGTAACCATGGCCAGATTCCCCACTCCTCCATTAGCAAATGCAGATTACTCAATTCTACCCCCCCACACACACCCCGTCCTGCCCAATTTCCTTTCAGGAGTGAAGGTAACAGATCAGAGAAAAGATAACACCAGGGTAAGGTTTATGAAACAACCCTGGAAAATCTGGATCCAACCCCTAAATTGGTTATTAATGACTCTCTGGCCTAGTTCTCCACCCCCAAAATGTGATCGGTCACTATGCAATTTACATTTATGTAAGGACAGGGCACTATCCTATTGCCGAGATAATATATATTTTTTTAAAAAGTGAAATTCATGTTTTAGCATGTTTTATCATTTATTTAATTTCAGTATTTGTTATAAATGCTATCATTTACTAAATTTATATTTTTTTATTTTAATAACCCAAATGTGGAAAATGATATTGGAAGGTTTAAAAAAGCTGTCCACCAATCCATTTAAAAACTATCAAGTAGAACAAGAAGTAAGAGCTAAGCTGAAGTTAGAATCTTTTTTAATTAACCACATTATTAAAATATTTCTATTACATTTTTTGACAGGGATATTTACAGTTCAAATCATTTAAAGGGTCAAAAGTTGGCAACGTAAAAATAATGATTTCTGCTATGGAATAGATATTAATTATAGGATACTTATTGGAAGCTAAAATTTTGCATGCAAATAATAGATACCATTCCCTATCATGATTCTTATGTAAATTTTTTTTAATTTTTCTGTTTTTAAAATATAATTCAGTAAATATAGCAGATCTTAAAAACATACAATGTATGAAAAGCCGGGCAAATAACGATTACCGTGGAAGGGGTGATGTTAGATGTTAGGACAAGGCATTAGTGTAATACTTCAGAAATTCCAAATTGCTTCATGTTAAAATATTCCAGCATAGTTTTTCTGAGGTATTCACGCTATAAATAAACTACAGTTGTTATGATTATGTGAGAAGCAGTGATTGGATGATGCCCATCCCATGGAACTAGCAATTTAGGAAAGTACCATTGTTAAAAGTTTGCGGCAAGGGTTGCACTTTGGACACCAGATCTGCACTTCAACTTTCTGAGTGATCTTGAATAATTAGCGTCTATCTGACTAAGTTTTCTGATATACCATTTGAAGAAATGGAGAGAGGCTAATTTTAAGGAAAAAAACTTTCAAGCAACAAAAAATGTTTAGCGGAGTGCAGCATGCACCAAGACCACCAAATTCTGCTGTTCATCCTTCCCATATACCCATGCCTGGGCCTCTTTCTGCACTGATCCCATCATTTGAAGAATACAAATGCTAGTTTAAAATGAACGCTCCTCATATTCACTGGAAAATTTAAAATCACACACATACACACACACAAATGGCAAGCTGAATTTACTTTTTGGTCTTACCCACTAGATATATGAAGCCTTCTTAAATTTTACTGATTTCTACTCATTTTCTTAGGGGATCTATACATAGTAATATGTCCAAAAATTTTCCACAACAAAGTAGTATAAAAACAGTGTAAAGTGTGGCACCAGCTCTTTGCAATTTATTTATAGAAGTAAAATCAACATATACAAAATAAATATGAACACCAGAAAAAGAATATGTGCATGCTCATTTCAGTAGAATAAATTACGAATTTCATTGGAGTCATCATGGAAGACATGGACCCAAGATGCAGTTATTAGTTTTCAATATGTTGTGCTTTTGGGGGGGCTAAATAACCAATGATACTATGAATTTATGTTGCCCAGGGTCTATGTAATGAGGTCTGTGATCACTAAAAGCAAAGAGTTCATTGAAGGGGCTGTGTAATTCTCGGTAAAGCTGGGTAAATTCCAGCAAGCACGCCTCTCATTCTCCACATCCAGTGAGAGTCTGTGTCACTGAGCCAGAGTCTAAGCCATTCCCCTCATGCTTCAATAGGGAATACACCACGCTGAATGCAAAGAATTCATTCCCATCAAAGAGAACTACAGCTACCAAGCTGAGCTATCGTTTTGAAGACATAGATGTTGGTCTTGTGCAAAGCTCACCAAGTAACCCCGTTTCTCAGAAACGGACACCCAGAGTCCCAGGGCTGATCAGGCATAGGCACTTTCTCCCTAAGGACTCCATCTCCTTAGCTCTGCCTGTTGGCCCATTGAGCTGCTCTCTTTTAGTTTCTGACCAAGCCCAAAGTGAACAGGTTGAGAAAGCTAGTGAACAGAGAAAGTTTTGAGAATGTAGAAGAGAATTCCATTTCATTCATAGCTCTGTAAACAAACCATCTGCCCTCTAAGGAAAAAAAAAATGAGATCATTCTCATATTAATAATGCAAAACTTGCCTCCCAGAAAGAAATGTAAAATTTGCTATCAGTCTTGAAATTTTAAGTTGCATTGTGTTGTGAAAATAAACTGAGCCTGCCATTGACAAAAAAACATACTTAACATTATTGAGAGTTTGTGGTGTGCTTGCTGCCCTGTTATAAGCTTTAATTTGTGTCTATCTCATCCAATTTCCACAAAATTTATATTAGAAAAAAGATACTGTCCCAACTTTGAAGATAAAGAAATGAGACTCAGAGATTCAATGTGATCAAATTTGACAAGTAGCAAATGACAGAAGTCAGGATTTGAACGCACATCTCTCCAAGGCCCAAGGCAAACCTCTTTCCATTATGTGCACTGCCTTCCCAACTGCTGTCTGAGGAGCCTTGTGTTATATGCTCAGGTACCAGGAAGACGACTGAACTGACAGTTTTATGGCATGTATGTACATTAACATCAACCAGTACTTATTATTTAGTCCCATGAAGTCAATGAGTGTTTTGCTAGCAGATGGACTACAAATTCAAAAAAAAAAAAAAAAAAAATCAATGACTATTTGAGTAAGCCAGTGAATTATGTAGAGTAAAAGCCTTATATGTGCTTTTTCTTGGAAGTAAAATGAAAGCCATACTGTTAATAAAACAGACCCAATGTTAATACTTAGTCTCCCCCTCCCCAAAGTAAAAATCAATTCAACTGACTTGACTATAAGTGAGGTTGATTTTGCTCCTTCCATGAATTTATTTCCCAATGGAGTTTCTTAATTTTTACCTTTAAAATACAAAATCCTGTTTATGGCCTTCAAATTCAAGGCCAGTGTATTTCCTAATCTCTTTTTATTTGTTATTCACTTTGTTTTCACATTCTTTATGTTTTTTTTTTTTTTTTTTTTTTTTTTTTACTGCAGTTTTTGGCCAGGGCTGGGTTTGAACCCGCCACCTCTGGCATATGGGGCTGGTGCCCTACTCCGTTGAGCCACAGGCGCTGCCTTCTTTATGTTCTTATACATTGCTGATGGAGGGTTCTCAGTGATCCTACTTTCTCTTCCTCTTGTCTTTCAAATCTCCATTGTACTCAGCTCCCAAGATCTGAAGTTCTGAATGTGCCCAAAGCTTCCCCCAATAAATTAGATATAAAACACTATAATCCTTCTATGGGAATCATCTTTCCTCTATAACCCAAAACATTACCAGTGGTACAATGTATTCATTTTATATAGAGTAGTTTATCAACAGTTAGATCATACTTTTCATTAATCTATTTTTTTCCAGTTACAGTAGAAATGCTATTCTAGAAAATTTGTAGATATCAAAAAAAAAACCACAAGGAAGAAAATAAAAAAAATAAAAGCCATTGTTTATGATAATGCTTAGAGAAAAGCATTGTTAATATTTTGTTGTATTTCTTTCCAATTCTTACTTTAATACATTTGGTTCTTTTTTAACTTAAATTCTTCCTGCCTATATATATATATATAATTTTTTTTTTCATTCTGCTTTCTTTCCCCTAAAATTGAGCCATCTGGTTTCACCCAGCCCCTGAATTCATAAGAGCCAAGTAACCAGTAGGAGATTTTACTGTTAAGAGGCCTGGTACAGCACTAATGCATAGGAGCCTAGGAATGTTCACATTTCTGGACTAGTTTACAAGTACATGAATCTCGTGCATTCTCATAGGCAACTCCTGAGTAATTCTTCCACTGCCTTCATGATCTGTTAATTTTCTGTTAATTAAAACCATTTTGTTTTATTTCATAAAGCTTTTAGCTTTATTATAAAATAAGACAGACCATTATAAAATAATGCATCTCTCTTCTTGATTTCTTAATTAAATATAAATATAAAATGCTATAGTTTGCTCATGTAAAGCCGTAAATGCCTTCTGTGAGTTCTTTGCCTTCTCCGTAAGCCCGTGTTGTCTGTACAGAAGATTAGATTTTCTTGTTTTGTTTTCACTTTCTAGGTATCTAGCCTGACCCTCTACTCCCACCTAGCTCATTTTATTAAAACATCGTTAGTTTGTATCTGGTGAACACATATTGTCTAAAAACTTAGGTTTCTTCATGCGAGGTACCTGCCCAATTTCTGGATTCATGTTTTTATCATCTAGCCCATTTAGAAGGCCTTTCCTCTTAGACAATTGCTATGAATCTCATTTCTTCCACCTATTAAAAACTGTGTTTGATTATTCCACCCAAGTTTAGACATTTGTCCAATTTATGTGCTAACCAAACTTTTAAAGACACAAGTTTTTCCTTCCAAAGCAATTAAAATGTAACGCTCCTAGGACAAACAGCTGTACCCAGTCTTAATGAACACCTTTTTCTCAATTCCCCTGATAACAAAGTGTATCCTCAGCACCCGGAACATGCCATGTCATCATTAGCTGTTTGTAAATGAATGAAAAATATCCTTCAAGTCATCACCACTCACCCAAAAGCAAGCAGGAATACTTAGAAGGGCTAAAAACCTTCAGAATTTCAATGACAGGCAAAAACCCTTTCATGCTACAAAAATAAGTGTCCTTAAATGCTGTGGGGGAATCTCCTGCCTGTGAAAGTAGCATTTCCTCCACCTTATAGCTTCTTCTTCACACTTCCTAAAAGAGACATCAGAGACTATCCAAGCTGAACTCAGATTCTAGAACTATTGGAAAGTACACTCATGCCTCTATAGTTTAGATCTTATAATGACAATAAAGGAGCTAAAGCATGAACAGCATTGAGGTTGAGCATGGGAACTCAACAGCCCTGAGTACTAAAGTCCCCCAGGCAATGGGGGTTCAAGAGGGCAAGCATGAGTTTTCGGGACAATCAGGGCAGGGTGATGTTTTAAACTGCAGTGTAGACAGTCTGCTTCAAGCAGGCATTGGCAGTAAGAGGTCTGTATTTTATTGAAGTCTAAACTAATTCCCCCTGTTTTATGCTCCTGAATGTTTCATTTGCTTTGCCAGTCTGGGGTGGGGGTGTTGGTGGGGGGAAGGGATGGAGCAAAGGGCAGGAAAACAAATTAAGTCAAAACTGCAAAGACTTGTTAAAACTATACACAAGGCGTGTCTAGCTCTCTTATTGTTAAATGATACGTTGGGGGAAAAAAGATCTGTGGGAATTCCACCCTGACTGACTCTGTAACAACTCACGGCTGAGGAAGTCAACCTTTGAAACACGCAAGGAAAATACAGATTAAACCAAATTTAATATGCGTTAGCATAAACTAATCATTGTTTCATTTTCTGGAAATTGTGTTGGCACCCTTGTGAGAAGGAGATGAAGGAACTCCAAGAAAACCCAAAGACATCTCTGGGTAAATCAGTTAAGTTTACAGATTAATGAAGAGCCAGACTTTGCTGTGAAGGATTTAATATACAGTGATTATGAGCACCACCCCCATCATAATAGCCACTTAAGAGCTCCACTGGGGGACTTATATATGGGCCTAGAGAAAAAAGAAATAGAAACATTTATGACTTTTGCACCACCCAACATACACAAAAACACACCCTCTCTTAATCCCTGTCCATAAAACTTTATTTACATAGCTGTAAATTGGGAAATCTCAGGCATAAAACTCTGTATCTTTTAAACATACAATGGTTTAGTGGATTTGTGACTGGAGCAGGTTGGCTTATTTTTGCCCTTCCTGGCAGCAAATGATTAGAAATCATAAAGAAGCCATGTATCTAAAGCCAAAAAGTAGCTCCTGGTCACTTGCGGCATCGTTAGCAAGGTTGTGATGTCCCTTAAAGACAAAACATAGAAATATTCTCATGTCACTTCTGTGGTGTCAAGAAGAAAACCAAAATGAACTTGCAAAGTCATGTGCCAGCTCAATTTTAGAAGGAAAAAAAAAATCTTCCTTTGAAGAAAACGAAATCAATCCCCAGTTCAAATTAAATTTGGACTATTCTGTGCTCCAATACACAGCTCCAATAACAATCAGTACTTATGGACTCAAGGTGCAAATAATGTTTCATTTAAAAGAAATTGAATGAGGATTACTGACAGAGAAAGTTTCGATGCTATTTTGTCATTAAAGTTAAATCAAGGCATTCTTGGCTCAAACTTGAACATCTCAATCCTCACTCTTCCTTTCTCTCTCTCTGTCTCTTTTTTTTTTAATGCACTGGGAATCTTGGTTGAACTTGTGTCTTAATCTTATTAAAACCTTGTCATGCAAATATATCGTAAGTGTAGCCTAAAGATTTCTGTCTCATGCAAAATTTAGCTTGAATTCTCCCAGCACAAAACACTTCGTTATGCACAAACCTTCTGTTAAGTTTGCTGACACTCTTCTCCGTGGGCTCTCCTGGTGATTCATTATCTTGTGATATAGATTTCCAAGTATCATCTTTGTATTGATTTTTATATCTTTAATAACCACTCCACAGAAGATGGCTCCACTGGTGTCATTGATCGCATCAAAAATTCAAGGCTTACAGAAATACTAGAGGGCTAATTGGTAGCAGAACATTTCAGACTTAATCTTAATGCAGTCTTAATCTTCTGCATTAAACCTACCTGAAGGTTTCTTCTTGGAGTCAACCTCATTGAAAAACTGGTGAGAGCACGGGAGAACATGGCGCACCATAAATGGACCATACACTTGAAAATGTCCCATGCCAGATAGTCACATCCTAAGAGCAATCCTTTCACTGAAGCCTCCACACCTAGAATGTTCCTTATTTTCCTTTTCCCTCCTATACCTGGCTCCACCAAGCCAGGTTTGCTTATGCTTTTTAGAACTGAAATTGTGAGAGACAAGTCCCTGTAATCCTAAAGCATTCACCAGGGGGGTTGATAATTTCCCACTTTAACGATAGGTGATTTTTCTCTGTGGAAACTCAGAGTGAACTTCCTATTAGTGGGAAAGACTTGAGACAGCACATTTAGGACTGCAGGGGCAAGGCCATCAAGTCCAGAGGCCCACTATTTGCCCAGGGATATTGTGGTCTAACTTCATTCCCTCTTGCTACTTGTTCTCAGCGCATTCAGACCTGCTTCGGGGAATCAGAAACCCACCAAAAGGGAAAATCAGGTGCTCTCTGTAAGGCTGAAGAGTAACTGAAGTCGCAACTTTGACTTACTTTCTTTCCAAAAAGGTTTTATGAACCTACTCCATGTCAGTCAGTGTATCAGAGGTGACACAATTAAGCTTGGGAACTCATCCTAGAAAAAGAGCTGCCCGCTTCATTGCTGAATATCACTAGGGTCACCCCTCAAGGTCCTCCCCTTGGGAACATATGCACTTACACTAGCACCTAGTCCACCCCTCAAAGCAATTTTGGCACTTTTTTTTTTTTTTTGGAAGGGCCATCAGAGCTGTCATCCTATGATGTCTGACAGTTAAGTTCGTGAACTTCTTCTAGGGAAAGTGCTGCATACCTCATTGCTGAAAATCACTACAGTCACTGGCTGGGGGAATACCTGAGAGTTGACCGTAGTGATATTCAGCACAGCGGTACACAGCATGTGTTCCAGCATGAGTTTGTTGTTTGACTTCATAGTGTGAGCTGCTACCCGCCCTAGAAGCTCTTCATTTCCGGAACCTGTAAGTGGAACATAGAAAGGGACTTGGGACACATTCACTAGCTAACTAGGAGGCTGGAGGAACAAGGACGCGGGCTGGGGAATTGGTGGTATCTGAATTCTGTCCCACCTCCATCCTTGGGGTGGTCTGTGCAGATCACTGCCTCCCTGAAAAATACCAGCTGTTAAGTTTCTTCCTCATGAGAAACACAGGTGTCAACACCCAGAACGCCCAGCCTTGAGCTTGCTGTCTGTGCTTCCCCCAGATACAGCACAAGTTATAAAACCATAAAGCAGCACCCACACATTCCGTGTTTTGGTTTGGTTCTGTGTCTCCCTGTAGGAATTGAAGGTATCATTTAAGAAAAGGTACAAACGGGAAGCAATGAGGGAAAACTTGTCCATGTTCTGTTTCTAGGCAGAATTTGGAACAAAAAAACGAAACATATATGCTAGTTCAGCTTTATTGCTTTATTGCAGAGACTCTAAGGGGAATTTGAAAGACTTGAAGTTAAAGTGAAGCTTTTACAAACTTGGCAATAGAAAGGGTGGCGGTGTAGTGAGATATTATAAAGGTCATGGTGAGTTTTTGATATTTCACGTTTATATTTTTAAATCTTGGGATTCAAATAATTTTTATTTTGTGACCTTTTTTTGCCCATTCTCATCACTTTAATTCATCATTGTGTTAGAAGCAATAAGGCAAGAAAAAGATATCCGTATCCCTTCACACAGACATGTGAAAGGAAGAAGAAAGTGTGTCATTAATGACAGACGATATAATTATTTACTTTGAAAACAAAAGAGGAAATTAGGATAAATTCAATTTTTAAAAGAGTTTAGTTGCTGGGTACAAAATTAATGTAAGAAAACCCAAAAAAAAAAACCTGTATTCATATCCTTTAATAACAAACAGAAAATGCTCCCAGAAATTATAGTTGCAAATTTTAAAATTTCTAATTTTAAAAATGAGATATAATAATCCCATAAACAAAAGACTCATAAACATATAAAGCTGTATGTAATTAATTTAAGTATCAATGCACTGTTAAAATTTATAGTTTGAGGGCGGCACCTGTGGCTCAAGGAGTAGGGTGCTGGTCCCATATGCCGGAGGTGGCAGGTTCAAACCTAGCCCCGGCCAAAAAAAGCAAAAAAAAAAAAAAAATTTATAGTTTGAGATTCTCTTCAAAGCATTAGAATACAAGTGTTAATTTCAGTTTAGCTAGAATATGGTATTTAAAGAACTCAGCAAGGGCTCGGCGCCTGTGGCTCAAACGGCTAAAGCGCCAGCCACATACACCTGAGCTGGCAGGTTTGAATCCAGCCCAGGCCCGCCAAACAATGACGGCTGCAAACAAAAAAAATAGCCAGGCGTTGTGGTGGGCACCTGTAGTCCCAGCTACTTGGGAGGCAGAGGCAAGAGAATCGCTTGAGCCCAGGAACTGGAGGTTGCTGTGAGCTGTGTGATGCCATGGCACTCTACCCAGGGCAACAGCTTGAAGCTCTGTCTCAAAAAGAAAAAGAAAAAAAAAAAAAAAAAAGAACTCAGAAAGGCAACTACATGCAAACTTTTAATAACCCTGTATTACACAAATTATTTTTCTATTGAAGTCATTATTCCGCTGGGCTTCTATTTGCACCATAGAATTTTGTTGCACCCCTGGTCCCTAAACACCTCTTCCCCCTCCATCCTCCTTTCCTGAACAGGCTGTCACTTTCAGCCTCAGAGAGCAAACCATTCTCAAGCACTTTCATTACAGGTGTTTTGACTTCACAGCTGTGTATCTTCCTTTTGAGCTGAACCGTCCATAACAGAGTTTCTGATTTTATTACACTTCCCAAAGTGCTTCCCCAAATCCCACTTCTTGGCTTGGCATCTGTGGCTCAAGCGGCTAAGGCGCCAGCCACGTACAACTGAGCTGGCGGGTTCAAATCCAGCCCGGGCCCGCCAAACAACGACAGCTGCAACCAAAAAATTGCCGGGCGTTGTGGTGGGCGCCTGTAGTCCCAGCTACTTGGGAGGCAGAGGCAGGAGAATCACTTGAGCCCAGGAGTAGGAGGTTGCTGTGAGCTGCAATGTCACAGCACTCTACCCAGGGTGACAGCTTGAGGCTCTATCGCAATAAAAAAAAAAAAAATCCCACTTCTCTCCTCCTTTCGTCTGGTACTTTCTGCCTGCTGTGCTTTCTTCCTTCCTTTTTTTCTTTGCTAACTTGGTTCTTTTCTAAGCATCCACCTCATTTCCAGGATTCTTCTCCCTTCCTCTCTCCTTCCCCTTTCCCTTGTTATGTTATTACTTTACTGGAACTGAAACCCAACCCACAGAAGTCGAAGTTTGACTCAAATTTTATTTTGTGTTTGTGTATTTTTAATAACAACCCAAGGGTCCCCCAATATGGTGCCAAATTCATTTTCTATCTTTTATAAGAAAGCATATGACATGAAAGGAAATAATAATTCTACCAAATTCAGATGGTAGAAAACGCAGTGACAATAACTCCCCAAGTGCTGGGAAATTTCTCCTTTCCTTAACATTTGCCTCCATCTTTCCTATAATTTAACAGAAATTATTAATGGCGTCTGTGACCTTCAATATAGGAAAAAATACATTTCTCAATAGTAAGTTAATATGGAACTTGAACATTAATTTTTCATTTTCTATTTTTAAAAACTTCAAAATACAACAGAAAGAAAATATGAATCTCTACTCATAATACGCCAAGATAAAAGTTGAACAGCCAAGGCAAGATGTGGTGGCTCACTCTTGTAATTGTAGCACTTTGGGAGGCCAAAGCAGGGGAATTGCTTGGTCTTGGGAGTTTGAGAGCAGCCTGAGCAAAATCAAGACCTCTGTCTCTACAAAAAAAAAAACAGAAAAATTTGCCCAAGAGCTTGGTGGCTCATGACTGTGCCCCAGAGACTCAGTAGGCTGAGGCAGGAAGATTGCTTTAGCCCAGGAGTTTAAGGTTCCAGTGAGCCATGATGGCACCACTGCATTGGAGCTCAAGCCACAGAGCCAGACCCTGCCTCACAAAAAATAAACAAACAAATAAAAGTTAGACATTCAATACTACCCAGATTATTGTTTCTGAAAAATTTCCTTTCCCTTTTTTAATAATATTGTCTATTCTTTACTATTGTTATAGAATTAAGTTTTTACTTATTAACACAATAATACCATTAAGAATATCTGATTATTGACCAATAGATAAAAAATTGAAATATAGTAAAATGCCACTGGCAAAATCATATATATATAAAATTTTATTTATTAAATTCTTCTATGATAATTGTTAAAACTACAAGAATAGGAATTAATAAAGATTTCCAGCCAAGTGAATTTCTTTTACTATTGAGTTTGTATATGAAATGGTCCAGAAGTTAAATACCACAGCAGCTGTGATATTTTCAAAGCTTTCTCCTTCCAGTTATAGCTCAGTACCTACCTGTTAAACTCTACAAATGCAGGCCCCACATCATTACCAAGCCCATTATTATTTTATTTATTTATTTTTTTTTTAGAGACAGCATCTTACTTTGTCGCCCTTGGTAGAGTGCTGTGGTGTCACACAGCTCACTGCAACTCCAACTGCTGGCCGTAGGCAATTCTCTTGCCTCAGCCTCCCCAGTAGCTGGGACTACAGCCACCCACCACAACGCCCAGCTACTTTTTTGTTGCAAATTGGCTGAGGCCAGGTTTGAACCCACCACCCTCAGCATATGGGGCCAGCGCCCTACCCACTGAGCCACGGGCGCTGCCCACCAAGCCCATTCTTGAGAGAAAATTACATGTGCTTTTCAATTCACCACTGTGGAATTTATGCCACTTCAAATTATAAATTGAAACACTAATGGACAAAACTGGCAGGTAACAACTGCCATGTTTTGAGCAACTGTGATGCTTTTACTTGTATTATCTTGAATTCTTGCAAACATTCAATATGAGAAGTATTAAAGTCTTCATTTTACAGACAAGAAAACAGAGAAAATAAGCAACATTGTATAAATTTACAAAATCATTACTTTTACCACATAGCCTTTCTGTTCTGTTTGGCAAGGTCCTGCTAAATAGCAATTGGCCAAGGGTTAGCAAGTGTTTTTGGTTTGGCTTTGTTTATTGAGGTAAGAGTACTGTGAGATCTATCCTCTTAACAGATTTGTAAGCGTATGATAACATATTAATGGCCAGGCTTGCTGGTTCATGCTGTAATCCTACCACTCTGGGAGGCTGAGGTGGGTAGATTGCTTGAGCTCATGAGTTCAAGACCAGACTGAGCAAAAGCAAGACCCCCATCTCTACTAAAAATAGAAATACAGAGACAAAAGGATCACTTGAGCCCGAGCTGGAGATTGCCGTGAGCTATGACGCCACAGCACTCCCCCTAGAATGACAGCTAGAGACTCTTTCTCAAAAAAGAAAAAATATTAATATTATTATCTATAGGCACAATGTACGAAATATCCTTAAAACTTATTCAATCTGACCAGATAATGCTTCCTTCTAACTGTCTTGGAAAGTTCTCTTCAAGAAATACTAATAAACTTCTTATTGATAAAAAAAAAAAAAAACTTATTCAATCTGCATAACAGAAACTTTATCTGTTAGCAACACTCCATTTCCCCCTTCCCAGGCTCTGCTAACCACCATGCTACTCTGCTTCTGTGAGTTCGCCTATCTTAGACAGCTGAGCTAAGGAGAGTCGTTCTCTGTTCTCCTCTGTTACTGACTTACAATGTTCTCAAGGTTCCTCCTTGTGATATGTTGCAGAATTTCCTTCTTTGTTCTAAGGTGCAATAATAGTCCATTGTGTGTGCACAGCAGATTTTCTTGATGCATTCCTGTCTCTATGGCCATTCAGGTTGTTCCCACACCTTGGTTATTGTAATGCTTCGTGAACGTGGGAGTGGTAACCTCTCTTTGAGGTCCTTATTTTATTTCCCTTGGACATACACTGAGTAGTAGGATTGCTGAATCATGTGGTAATTTTAGTTTTAATTTTTTAAGAATCTCTATCCTGTTTTCTTTTTCTTTTTTTTTTTTTTTTTTTTGGTTTTTTGGCCAGGGCTGGGTTTGAACTCACCACCTCTGGCATATGGGACCGGCGCCCTACTCCTTGAGCCACAGGCGCCACCCCTTTTTTTTTTTTTTGAGACAGAGTTTCACTATATCACCCTAGGTAGAGTGCTGTGGCATCACAGCTCACAGCAACCTCAATCTCTTGGGCTCAAGCAATTCTCTTGCCTCAGTCTCCCAAGTAGCTGGGACTATAGGCACCCACCACAACACCCAGCTACCTTTTGGTTGTAGTTGTCATTGCTGTTTGACAGGCCCGGGCTAGATTCGAACCCTCCAGCTCTGGTATATGTGTGTGGTGCCTTAGCCACTTGAGCTACAGGTGCTTTGCTGAGCCCCTTTGTCCTTGTTTAGCAGGCCCGGGAGGGTTGTACCTGCCAGCCTGGGTGTACGTGGCCGGCGCCCTACTCACTGAGGTACAGGCGCCGCCCTCTATCTTATTTTCCATACAAGCTGCACCATTTAGCATTCCTGTCGGCACTGTACAAGGATTTCACTTTCTCCATATCCTCATCAACACTTCCTCTTTTGCTATTTTGATAATAGCCTAAGAGGAGTGAGGCGATGTCCCATTTCCTAAGAAGGAGTGATGCTGAGCATCTTCATCTACCCAGGGGCCACTTGCGCGTCTGAGGTTACCCTTTCATTCTGTTGATTGTTTCCTTCCCATGCAGAAGCTTTTAGTCTGGTATCATCCCACTTGTCCATTTTGGGTGTTGTTAGGCAAATGTTTTATAGTAACATTTACTAAAAATATACATTGCGTTTGACAAGTATATTCTAGTAGGGGAGGGAGAGAAGGAGAGCAGACAGAGGAGGGCGCTGATTGGCCTGGTCTCACCTAACGTGCACTCGTGAGGATGAAGGGCTCAACTACAATTTGAACTTCACCTTAGAAACAAAAACAATGTAACCTTATTTGTAGCTTCGTATTAACCTAAGATTAAAATATGTATCTATATGGTCCTGAAACAGGGAAAACTCTGGCAATTCTCCGGGGAGGACTTAGCCCGTGGGAATGATTCTTCTAGGCCGTTTCCTGGCCTCTTTCCTGCCTGGTTAGCCGCAGGGTCACACACACTGTGTTCGAAATGGGACATCAGTGATTGAGTTATGTGTCCAGATCATTTTATTTGGTTTGCATTACACTTCACACCACAGAACCAAAGCAGATGTTTATTTTTATTTAAAAATACAAAATTGACAACAGCCGGTTTACCTGAGCCGACTCAGGAAAAATTCAGGAATCGGTCCATTTCCAAAGTTTGAATAAAAATTGCATAATTTGGCCTTAAATAGATGACATTCCCAGTGCTTGCCTATGATGGATTATATTGTAGCTTCCTAAAACCTTCTTGAGATTTCCCACACCCTTGGCCCAGAGTCCACGTCTTGGGCAGGGCACCTGGCAGAATTTTTATCGTCATCGTTTCCCCACGGGTGGGATGTGCTTCTAGGGGTTAAAGCGTCAGCCCTTCTACTTTATTAACAAAGAACAAAATGGTCTGACAGTTTCGATCTCTTGGCTCTTATGAAATTGCATCTGAACCGGGCAAAAGATATGCTAGGACACAGGCTAGAAGCGTCATTTCCATGGGCTAAGTCCTCCCGGCAGAACTGCTGGCGTTTTCCCTGTTCCAGGACCATCTATCTCACCTGCCTTGGTCGAGCGGACTTCTTACATCAGGAAACAGCAGTACTTATGCAGCTGCCTGGCGGCATGTGGCCAGGATTTAGATGAGTGAATACTTGCACCTGGAAATCAAATATCAGCACAGGCAGACCTCGGTGCTCACCCAGGGCAACATCCTCCCCGCAGGACAAGGGCGAGAGCTGCCAGATCAAACGCCATCCAGATGTCTCCCTGTCTCTTCCTCTTCCCCACACAACCTTCCATTGTTTTCTTTGTCCTTTGGCAAAGATTTCTAAGTTTTGAAAGGAGAAAATGAGCCCAGAAAATAGAGCTAAATGTTTTTAAAGCAGAGCAACTATATTACCCACTGAGCAGCAAAAGCTTCGGGGGAGGTTTGAGTCTTTTGAAAGGTCTTGTTTTCATTATTTCAAGAACATATCAGATTTGGTAGTAATCCCAGGTCAAAGATCTAGAAGGGCGACCTTTGTAGCTTAATTTTCTGATTGACGAAGGCCATTTTTGAGCAGGTGCTATCTCAGATGTCAGAGAGTGTCAGTGCTGCTCCGAGAGCTGAATGATTCTGACTTCTACATGGTGTTAGCTGTCGTGCATGGCACTTGCTACTCAAATCGAGCTTGTTGCTTGGGTAGCTCACTAGTAAAGAATCCTGTTTTATCTTTTCAAAACACTTTTTTCCTTCCTAGGCATGTCATGTAACCTCTTTGTACTTTAATGTCTATATACACTTCAGAAAGATAAAAAGAGGACAAAATGTTGTAAATATGTTGATACTTTCTGATCACGCTGAGGCAGTAATTCATCATTCAAAATCTCCCACATAAAGACAGCTTTATAAAATAGGCCAAAAAATAGGAGTGGAGTGGGAAGCGGGGAAGCCTGTCCAGGAATAAAGGAATGAAATGAACCTTAAAATCAAAACTTGCCAGTGAACATGAATTCTTCTAAATGGAAAGAACAGCTGATAGTCCTATGAAAGAGGGAGGGAGGGAGGGAGAAAAAGAAAGAGAGAGAGAGAGACAAAGGCAGAGAAAGGGGAGGCCGGGAGGGAGGGAGGTTAGGTTCATTGGTCCATGATTGTCTTTCACAGCATGTGGACCAAATGCCCACATAAAAGAATAGGTAAATTATTGGGAGATGATTCTGTGATTAATTTTTTGCTACATGATCACCTACAAATGTGACCTTGGACATAAAGTTATCAAGTAGAGTCATCTAATTTTTGCTCCATTATTCTGTTACTCAGTCCCTTGTTTTCATCAGCACCTTGTTCCTGAGGCTTCCCAAGGATATTACTAATTGTATAGATAACTTATTTTTATGACTTTTTGGTCGGTCAAGAGCTAAGACAGCTATTCCTGTTCTGACAAAGGCAAGTGGCTACATTTACTTTTTAGAAAATCATTTATCTGTAGGAAAGTAAAGAAAATTGAGATAGAAAAAATAGCACAACAACAAGTTGTATAAACCTTGTAGAAGAAATGTAAAGGGCCATTTCTCCCCCAGTCCATGGGGCAGGGAGAGCCGTGTCAGGCAGACACGGACTGGCCGCCGCCTTCTCTCTTTTGTTAGTGATATCCTTGGTCTCGCTGAGGCTCAATTTCTTCTTCCTCAGTAACATAATTTTTGTGACTTTTAAACCTAGCAGGAGAAGGCAGTCAAAGGATTTGGTCCTTGGTCTGCTCTTGTTCAATGTGAGTTCTCCTTGCTAAAATTCTTTTTTTCTGCAAAATATTTCTAGTATTTGTTTTAGACGATGGTTCTCGGAACTGAGAACTTTTGTTCCAAAGCTGTTTCAAAGACTGCCCTGGAAACGCAAAACTGCTGCTGTTGTCTGAGGTCAGAGAGAAAAGAGGTTTTCTTGTGGCCTCTTTCTCCCCCTCACTGGACTATAAAGAGTGGGGAACAATTCGGTCTTGTTTTATTTGTCATGGATTCTCTTTTGTGAGATAGTTATCTAAATTAGCAAAATATATATAGCAAAATATATAAAAAATGAACCAGCAATGCAATAACCCTCCCCCCACGACTGACCCTCCGCTACTCACTTCCCAAGGTCCTGTCAATGGCTAATCGGGAGCTGGATGTGTGTAAAGACAGACACTTCTTGGGAAGAGTCCTTAATGTCATTATTATGACAAGTCAGAATGAAAATATCACCCCTGCTCTCATTAAAAGAAAATTGTGTTAAATCCTCCTTTAGACCTGTTTCTCAGGGTTTTTCCAGATTATATGGAACGGAGAAAGAGTTTTTTTTTTTTTCTTCCTTTCTTGTATCCTTTTTAGTTTTTAATTCTAGCAAACCAAAAATAAACCCTATTCGTGTTCCTGTACCCAAAGGAAAAGAATCACATACACCCATATGATTATATTAGCACTATGGCCCAGGAAAAAATCTTGAGATGATTGACATTGAAAGTAAGTGTCATTGTCTGAGGTGGAATCTCCCATTGAGTCCAAACAGACAGTGGTTACATTTTTTCATTCACTTTCTTTTCTGCAAACATGTGGTGTAGCCCCAAAGCAATCCGCTAGCCAGCTTCCTTTCTATCAGTGCCTTAACCTTACTATCTCTCCTCGTTACCTGGCTCCAATTGGTACCCACACTCCATCCCCCTGAAGCCCCCCCTTTTCTAGTCATGTGAAATAGAGAAGCATCTGAGTATCTATCCGGGCAGCCTATCCCTTGGCTAAGGTTCATTTGAGCTAATCCAGACACCCCACACAGCAGGGGAAAGCTGCTGTATCTAGCGAAACAAGAGCATGAATAATTAAAACTCTGTTATTAATGAACTTCCAGTCGTTATGTAAATGAAACTGATTTCAAGTCTAATTTGTCAGCCTGAATCCTTTTTCTGTTCTCCTTTTGTCTAGGACAAGAACTCATCATAATGGACTTGATAATAAAACAGTGGTAGACGTGCTGTGTACAGTGCCCATCTGAGGTGGAGCTTTTAGCATGCTTAATTGATACAGTTACTCCAGGACAAGTCTATAAGGCATTTTGTGCGGCTCTAAGTTTTAAAAGCCTCTTTTTCCCTTTGACAGGACGGCCTATTCTTTGCCTGCACCTCATTACCATTTACCTTTCCATGAGGGGTGGCATACAATTACTGCCAAGTAAATAGTTTTTGCAATGTCCATGATGTTCAAAGACAGCAGAGTTCAAAAAGGTCCAGGGGAAAGCAGGGCTGCAGTCTTCCAAGAATGACAAATAGCCGCCAGGGAGAGAGAAAAGAAAAGAAAGGGAATGAAAAAGGAATATTTGACACAACCCGAGACCACTAAGTACCGGTCACCCACTGCTCCGCCACTGAGTGTCACTCATGCGATTGGTGGCATTGTCCCAGTGATACCCCATGTCACTGGTCATGTATCTCAGCTAGGTTGTTTAGACCCACTAGATTGTTTGTGAAGTCATTCACAATTAAGGTGACAGCTTCAAACACTACCATGTGATTCCTGGGGTTACAAATGTTTTACACAACGTAAAAGCAAGAATTCTTTCAACAGAAAGCCATTCAGCCGTGTCAACTCATTGAGAATTTATCAAGCTGGGATGTTTAGATCTGGATTTTGAGACTATATCCATGTTATTTTTTAGAGAAATGTATAAACGATCTCAGAATTTCATTAGTATTTTGTATATATGGCATGTGAGTTTATCTCCGTAAGGCAATACATAAATCACATAATAGAAATTAACTTGTGTTTTGGATCAATGTATGATATTAAATAGTTGATTTTGTTTATGCTTAAAAGGAAGAAAAAAAAGTTCTCCATTCAGAAAAAATACTGTCTTTTAGACTACAGATGTCCTTTAGGCTACAGATGTTAATAACATGATTCCTGCTAATCGAGTAGATGTTTTATTACTGGAATCATAGTACAAAGTAATATTAAAAACTGAAATCTTGTATAGATTGCAAAACGTGGGTGCAGCAACTCTGAGTGAGGGTTACATCCCTATCTTGATATCCACAGTTCCTTTGTATCACTGTAATTAGAGAAGGGTTGTTTTTTTGTTTAGCTCTGTTATCTCTTGTTACTTTGTACCATTGCTCTGTGTATAGAAGAAAAGAATAAGTGGTATCCTTATCACTTTTGTCCAAACAACAAAAAAACGAAAAGCTCTGCATCTGCCTGAGTGATCCACTCAATCCTGTAGGCATCGTCGCTAGGGTCTTGTCACACACACATTTTTGGTCACCTAAATGGCTCCAGATTCTGGGTAATAGGAAAATGAAAACTTTAAAAGAGAGCAATCTTTGCCAAAAAAGGGGGAGAAAGACCAATTAACCAATATTTACAACATGATGTGGACAGTATTATAACTGAGGACTGTACAGTGGGCCCCACGCATAATGTGTCGGAGAAGTCATCTGCAAGATGCCAGAGGGGAGGATGCTTCAGAGAATATTATCATTTCTGCTTCGTCTGATAACTGAAATATTAAATAGTCCAAGCCCACTGTCAGTGTTGTCAGATGCAAAGGCTGCGTTTAATTTTATTCCCTTTCTCCCAGATGCAGTATGCTGCAGCCCATGCCTCAGTCTCCCAGCCAGTTATTCTGAAACAGGTCTGATTTTCATATCAAAGTATACATTGAAGGTGCAGATTAAATAAATTCTGTTACCTGCAGTTTCCCAGGAACTTGACTGGACCACAGCAGTAACAGCAGGGACGGCACAATCTGATGTCTGATGATGCCCAGCTTGACCCTCCTTCAAACAAGTGTCCTGTCTGGCATGCAGCGTGGAAGAGGTTTCATCTCCACCATGCCTGGGCCGGACTTTTCTATAACCACTTCTCAGTCTCAGATTTTGATAAACCCAGGAGTTTCTCTAACTCAGTCTAAACTTAACAACTGCCTGCATGAAAGGACAAAAGCCAGGCAGTGATAAGTACAAGGTGTGTGATGACATATAGCCTATGATATCACACACACCCCCATGTCCTTCTGTTTCCTATTGATAATGCGGCTCATGGGGCTAGCGGCTTTCTTCAGTCTAATTCCTGCCCAACTCTAGAAGTCATAAAAATGCATAATCTGAAATTAAAGCCAATTAAAGCATGTTGTTTCTTTGGAAAGTTAAAAGGAAAATACACACAAGTAATAGAAATCAATGATTGTATATTCCCAGGCCTCTTCTTATAAACCAAAGAGGTAATCAATCACTCTAGAGATTTCTACAAGGTAATTACTGTTTATTCTTTAATGATAGTACCGTCTTCCTTTCTTCCTTCACAGCAGCCCTTTGCAGCTGCTACTTCTAAGAAAGCAAATAGGCTACACTTAAAAGAGAGGGGGGAAAAAAAGGACTGGAGGAAAGTTGGTGTTCTGCATAATATGGACAGTGAGACCACTGAACTTCTTCCCTTTTTGTGACCTGAGGCTACAATACTTTATGGCCCATGCTGTAAATACACATCATAACTGCTTTCCAGTAATAAATGCAGCCGCATCTTTGAGAGGGGGCACTCCTGCGTAGAGAAAATTAATGAGCAATATCTTTCTCGTGGATGTTTTAGTCACTTGAAAGAATGAAGTTTGAAAATAATCAGCAGCCAAACAAGAACATGGACCAAGTAAGAATTTAAAATAACTAACATCCAACTAAGTCACTTCCCCCTCTTTCTATTTTAAAGATAAATAAAATGCTCCTGTTATTATTGAAAACCAAAAGCAGTAACCGAGAGATTTCCCAGTGTTTCAGCCAGAGCCTGGCTAATGAATATAAGTTACTTTAGCTGATTTTAGCTGACTTTGAAATTAAAAGTCCCAAACCCTTGCGTGTAGGGAGAGCTGGGCTTGAGCAAAATGGACTTAATAAATCCATTATATGGTTAGACCCCTAGTGAGATTTCCTGCCCATCCGTGACCAATCGGTATTATTTTTTCAGTGACTGGTACTTTTGTGAGCAAGATTAGGGTTTCTGGGAGTGATTAGCACTTCTCACTATTGATTGACAGGTTCAAACAGAAATGAGACAATAGAAGGGGTCATTAGGAATTCAAATGTAAGGTTGATGTTTGCAGCTTCAGGGCTGATTTCAATAGAAAGGAACTATACCACTGTAAGGAAAGGAATTAAGGTAAAAAAATGTTAACTTACTAAGTATAAATTAATCTTTTCAAATTCAAAAACCATTTTCAGAATCAAAATGAATCAAATATAATATGGATATGAAATGGCAAGATTTTACATGTTTTTTTCTAGAAACGTCTCATGAATACATTCAGCTCTTTGCTTTAGATATTAAGATTTGAAGAGTTAATATCTTATAGAAATCCTCTATAGTAAAAGTTGAGATTTGGTTTTCTCAGAGATTGAAAATCTTGTAGAAAAAAACTAAGTATTGTTTTCCTAAGAAAAGAAATATGGTGAAGCTGTCTGTCTCGTGAAGATACCGTAGGGAAATAATTATGGTGAATGATCCTAGCCTTGACCAGTAATTGATAACTGGCCACAAATAATTAGGGTGGACTATCTTCACTGGTATAAATTATGCTAATAGCTCAGTCTTGTCCCTAGGTGCTGATGTTCGTTTCTTATAAGTAATTTTGTTTTAAATTCACATTATGAATTTATTATACTACATTTGAAAATTTAAACTTGTTGGGCATCAAAGCCAAAGCAGATAATACAGAATTAAACAAGCCTAATCAAAGGAGAAAAATAAGATGCACCCATCATTTGTCAGAATTTTTTTGCGTCTTGATGTCTTATGGGGAAAAAGACATTTCCTATGACAACAAGGAGCCCACACCACGTTTTCAAAAAGCAAAACTAAAGCAGAGCAAAATTACTTCTTGGAGTCACCTCGGAAATGTGAATGGAAGCAATTCCGATACCTCCTAAGTTGTTAATATTTAAAGGATGACAGCGTAAATCCAATCCTCTGTGCATGAAATAATCACTGCATCAGATTTTTATGCATATCCTGAGTGTAGCTCAGCGTTCAAGCTGGATTTTTGAATATGTTGTGACTAATTTATGCCAAGTTTTCATCAACCTAGCATTTTTCATTTTTCAATTGACATACAAAGTTCTGCAATTTGTGTGCTCAGTATGATAATACGTGAGAAAATGCAGCACATCACAGTGACAAAAATAAAGTGTGAGCGAGCCACCAGGGAGGGGCTCCTGTTAGGACTGGTGTGGTCATTAATAACCCACACTTCCCACATCACGAGATCATTTCTATTTGGGGGGTGTTTGTTTGTTTGTGACCCATCTACCAAACACCTGCTCTTCAATTTCCCACCAAAGTTTCAAAGCACACGTGACTGCAATTAGAATCTCCTAAGTCACCTTAAAAGAAAGGCTTGGTATGCACCCTGTGTATTCTGATTCCTTAGTGTAGGGTGTAACCCAAGGATTGAGAGATTTTTATAAGCTCTCCAGGAGAGTCTTTTTCTTTTTTTTTTTTTTTTTTGTGGTTTTTGGCCAGGGCTGGGTTTGAACCCGCCACCTCCGGCATATGGGACCGGCACCCCACTCCTTGAGCCACAGGTGCGCCCGCATTCGCATCTTTAAATACTCATTCTGATCCATCCCCATTTCCTTCCCCACTGTCAGATTTTCACTTCCACAGAGTCTCTTCCTGTCTTCATTACAGGTACCGGTTCCCTGACTTTCCCCAAATGTATAAATCCATGTTGCCTTGGAGAGAATTCCCTGGGCCTCTAAGGCCAACGCCCCTTCCTTATTAAACATACACCCTTGAATTAACATGAATCCTTACTTAGGAGTAGAAATCAGAATCAACATTCTCTAATCCACTTCGACTATAAAGCAATCATATCTACTCTTTTATAAACTACTAATTCATTTTAAATTCTTTGTCAAATGTCTGTAGGTGTTTTTCTAGATGTTTTCCTTTCAACTAAAGTTTCTAACCTCATTCTTATCACTACCAAAGCAGCAGAATATTTTGCATCATATGTAACAGGTGGTAAAGACCATCCAGTAAAACTTCCTTTCACATTTTTGAAAAATGCTTATTTTTTTTTCAAGCAATCACTGAGGAAAATAGTTCTCATTCTTGACACAATCTTAAACTTCACATATAATCTGCAGCAAAATTTCAGACACACTGCTGTGAATGCCTTCTGCCTCAGTTTCTCTAGTTTGGCGTGAAGAGACACCAATGTCCTCCCTTATATTCGGTCAGAAGAAATGCTTCTCCACGCTGAGCTGATGTCAGGTACACAGTGCCCGGCTCTGCCGTCTCTTCGGAGAAGGGCCACGCCAGCACACACACTGCTCCTCCAGCTCCTTTCCTATTTTTCCTTTAATGCTCTGTCATCTCCTAAATTACTACAGATCAACTATTATCCCTCTGAGCTTTCTGCTCTTACTCCATTTCCTATCTTTAGCTATTTTTTGTGTCTTATCACCAGTGTAAGCATGAGAACATTTTCCTTTCCAGTGTTACCTGGTTCTTTCCCTTTATCCAAAAAACCACAAACAGACTCTATTCGTTTCTTCAATCTTTATCCAAGAGGTAAGTTAAGACTCTTAGTTCTTGTTTTTAACTTGTTAGAGCAGACTGCTCTATTTCAGACTCTGGTTTTCTATTTGTCTTTTCCTAATAGGCTCATCGCTTTCCTGTACAGGACACTATGGTCAGAATTCTTGTCATTTCCACGTTCACCATGAGCACTTCATCAGTGTATATCGTGACACATCCTGTCCCAGTCATCTCCCTGCTCTGCCTTCCCACAGGCTCCCCATGCTCACCCTAGAATGAGGGGTGTGGGTGACATCTGCACCCAAGGGCCTTCTGCAGAGGGCAGATCCTCAGCAGGAATGGCCAAGAGCCTCTCTAGAGTTCCAGCAATTACTGTGGGCCCAGAAACACATGTGCACCTGAGCCTTGATCTTCTCACTTTCCTCAACCCACTTATCTGATGTGCTCAGCTCACACGGAGCCAGGATCATCCCGGGAGCCGGGATGGAAGGCATGGGACTGATAGCTACACAGCCCTGTATCTGTGTTCTAATTTTTTTGGTCACGATATGCAAATTAGACACTTAATAGAGCAGTTATAAGGAATGGATGCCTTTTGCCTTCCTCCTCAAGCGCATACGTCCTTCATGAACTGAGCTTTTGTAAAAATCCATCATTATCCCTGTTCCCTGAGGCTCCCCTCACTTTTTCCCTTCCTGTCAGATTCCACCCCCAGCTGCTCCCACGCCCAGCTGCTCCTCTTCCCTTTCTCGTCCACATGTCTTTCAAGTTCTCCTTTCTCATTTGCGAGGTCACCTTGAATTTTCTCAACTTCCCCTTGTAAATTCACTTCTTGCCATGGCACTTTTCTATGGCAGCTTTTCAAATAAATCTTCTTTGGGGAAAAAAGGAACACACACAAAAAGACATTTTTTAAGTCAAAGAAATAGACACCAGGGCGAGAAGCCTGTCTTCTTTGTGGGTGGGTTGTATTTCTGAACTATTGAACACACAGAGGTGTCACATGAGTAGGGATGTCAAGGCCTGGATGTAGAAACAAGTTCAAATTAACATGTGAGGAGCATAATTGCTCAAGAATTGAAGAGCGAGATTCAGTTGTCACACTGTGAGTTTAAAATGTCACAAAGTGAGTTTTGAAAAGTGAGTTGAAATTATTAATATAATTATTTTTAATTTGTTAATCTCAGATGAAGTCATTAACATACTTGTATATTGGTAGAGAGAAGAGTGGTGTCTCAAGTTTAGACCTGGGATTTGGACAGATGTAGTTTCAAATCCTGACCGCGGCTTTGCTAGTTGTGAAACCTTTAGCACATAATTTAAGGTCTCGTGATCTGTTTTCTCATTAGTAACTGCAGGGTACAAATAATTTGTTAATCCAAGGATATTTTCAAGAAGATCTTGTTAAGCATATTGAGACCCTGGAGGAGCTTTATGGTATCTGGTGGATGATGCCATTATTATACACATCACCAAATAGTTGTGTATTCTTCATGGATCTTTTGGGCAGCTCTAATGTGATTCTTTCTTCAGACGGCCCCAAATCCATCCTTGGCATTTAACATATCAACACAAAGATGTTTTTTAGTGTTTGGGATTCATTGAGACTGTATACTTTCTTATCAACACGTTAGTGTTATTCGGTGTTATATATTGACCTGTTTTTCATTCAGGAGGTTTTTAAATGTAAAACACATTAAAATACTCCATGGGATTTCAATAAAGTATATCTGTTATCAGCCCTAGAGTCACTAGATGTCAATACAATGTTTATCTGGAAGGTTTAACCAAGACTCGTTTATATCATATTTAATGATTCAATAGCACATTCTCTTAGTAAGGAATTTTAATATCGAAAGGTTTCTGAGAATTTTACTGTGACATTTATGAAATTCATCCTCTAACAACCAAAATGTTTCACCTTATGTAGGTTCCAAGAGGTGACTCAAATTAAAACCACTGAGAAAAATGTTTATAGCCATAAAATAATTGCCCTGATGTTTTTTTTTTTTTTTGCAGATACTTGCAGAAATAGCAAAGAGATTGTTATTATTCAGAACTGGATTAGACCTAAATTTTCTATTTCTCTTAAAAGGTGGCATTTTGCCTTTTTATAGTTATAATAGTACCTTAGAGAAGAGGAACAACATAAGGAATTTCTAAAATCATTTCCTTCAGGATGTTAGCCACTTAATGAGTGATTTGGCTAATTTGTTGATTTATATTCTTTTCAAAACTCAGTTTTAGGAGGTTTGGGTATTCACTCTTCAGTCTTCAACCCTCAAATGACAATGAATAACTTTTTTCCTAAGCATACTAAATAATTTCATTATTTTTTTAAGCACCATGCCAATCCAGAGAAATGTAATTCAAATCTTTCCTTCAAAATTAGGGGATCAGGCAAAGCATTGGCGGCTGATGCCTGTAATGCCAGCACTCTGGAAGGCCGAGGTGGTAGCATCACTTGAGGTCAGGAGTGGGAAATTGCAGTGAGCTTTGATGATGCCACTGGGCTCTAGCCCTGGCGACAGAGTGAGACCCTGTCTCAAAAAACAAATTAGGGGATCATAACTATCTTTCACGGAGAAAGAAAAAAAAAACAGCAAACAAAAATTAATAAACAGGAAAAAACATATTTTCTTTATCTGGGGATGTTATTACCCTGTTTCCCCGAAAATCTTATTTTAAGGTGTGCTCCCAAAGATGTGCTAGGTCTTATTTTCAGGGGACATCTTATAGTTCCTGTAAGTAGGTCTTATTTTCGGAGGATGACTTATTTTCAGGGAAACAGGGTAGATACATTGTTTTTTCCCCAATCCCCATTTCAAGTGTTTTTTTTTTTTCCTTTAAATATGTATCATTTAACCTTTCTGCTCACTTCAGCCACATAAGGTAATAAAAAAAACTTGGAAAATCCACTAACCTAAAAGAAATCTCCAGTTGAATCTTTAGACCCTAAATCTCTTGTTACTTGCTCTAATAAAATTCTGCATTGCCAGCCCCCCTCCCCTAAACAACATGGCACCATAATGAAATTTTAGGGCAGGAAATAAAATTTTAGGACAGCTCTACAAAGTTTCTTTTTTCTTTGCTTGCCTTTCCAAATCCACACTGCCAAGTTGGCAATATTTTACATACGATATTAAATATAACATAGTAAATATTTTAGGAGGGAGGAGAGAATAAGAAGAAAGGAAAGGAAACCAAGGGCAAGAGGATCTAGTTGAGGAGCTCTATTGAGCTCTTTCCGAACCACTTTATGGAAATTCCCCTCACAATTAGGACCCCAGTGCCTGATATGTGAGCTGGGTGGACCAAAGTGAGCAAATCAGAGATGGAGGGAAGGAGGGAGGGAGGAAGAGGGGGTAGGAAGAAGAGAAGGCAGAGGGAGAGTGGAAGGGGAGGGGAGGGGAGGCGAAGGAGAGGGAAGGGGAGGGGAGGGCCAAGAGGGGGAGGGGAGGCGAAGGAGAGGGGGAAGGGAGGGGAGGGCAGAGAAGGGGAGGGGAGGGGAGGGCAGAGAGGGGGAGGGGAGGCGAAGGAGAGGGGGAGGGGAGGGGAGGGCAGGGGAGGGGAGGGGAGGGCAGAGAGGGGGAGGGGAGGCGAAGGAGAGGGGGAGGGCAGAGAGGGGGAGGGGAGGCGAAGGAGAGGGGGAGGGGAGGCGAAGGAGAGGGGGAGGGGAGGGGAGGGCAGAGAGGGGGAGGGGAGGCGAAGGAGAGGGGGAGGGGAGGGGAAAAGGGCAGAGGGGAGGGGGAGGAGCGGAGGAAATGGAGAGTGGGTGAGAATGACAGAGTATAGTGTGAAAGAAAGGGTTGTGACAATTTAGGACTTTGCGCATCTCAGCATTTCAGTAGAGGTCCAAATAATGTTAATAAAAAGTGACTTTTATCCCACTTTCAAGGGGAACTCTAGCCCCACGTTTTCAGTATGTAAGGCGTTAGGCACAAGAGGCTATTGAGCTCTTGAGATGTGGCTAAACTGAGATGCGCAGAAAATGTTAAATATACACTGGGTTTCAAAGACGTGTGAAAAGAAAAGAATGGGGAATATGTCTCTGATACTTTCTACGTTGATTACATGTTGAAATAAACATTTGGGTTACTTCAGTTACATAAAATGCATTAAGATTAATTTCACCTGTTTCTTTGGAATTTTGAAATGTGGGTGCCAGAAAATTAAAAAATGTGTTATGTGGCTCACATTATATTTGTCTGGGATGGCAGCATGGGGGGGGGGGGGCGGGGGCCTGTTAATGGACTGCAAAAATCTCTCTTTGACCCTGACCCCATAGCCCACCTCCAGCTCAATACCATGAGCCTAGAGAGGGAGTGAGAGTGTTTGCTACAACGACACAGCGGCAGCACGGAGGCATCTTCTGGCCATTGGGTGAGGGATGTGTGTTTTCCACACTGCAGGGTGAGCAAAGAGGAATGAGCAGGAGACGACCCTGTTCAGACTGAGACGCAGGGAGGAGGGACACTGGCACCCCACACCGCATGGACGTCCACAGGGTGCAGAAACTCCAGGGCGGCTCTTTCCCCTGCGACGTGGAATGAACGTCCCAAGAGCTCTCAGAATAACTTGGTCGGTCCCTTGCCAGTTGGAAAGAGTTAATAAGGGGGATAAGAAGAAACCTCAAGGGGGCAGAGGCGAGCAGCCCCCGTCCCCGTCACAGCTCTGGCTGTAGCGGTGACGCTTGATTTGGGAAGAGAAGGTAGCTTTGAATTGGTTATGAAATTAACACTGGAATTGGGATAGAACTGGATTTTAGTTTGGTTTTTGGAGATAGAGTCTCACTCGATTGACCTGGGTGGAGTGCTCTGGTGTCACAGCTCACAGCAACCTCAAATTCTTGGGCCCAAGGGATCCTCCTGCCTCAGCCTCCCGAGTACCTGGGACTACAGGCACCAGTCATGATGCTTGGTTAGTTTTTCTATTTTTAGTAGAGATGGGTGACTTCTCACTCTTGCTCAGGCTGGGCTCCAACTCCTGAGCTCAAGCGATCCACCCACCTCAACCACCCAGAGTGTTAGGATTACAGGCATGAGCCACTGAGGACTGGGTACTGTGATAGCTGAAACTGACCCTTTTAATACAGGAAAAAGAGTAGAAACCCTACAGGGTATGCCTGAGTTTAGGGATAGGAAAGAATCCATCATGTTTAATGTCTGTCTCCTCCATTAAAATTTCAGCTTCAAGAGGGTAGGATTGTCTCATCTCTTTTATTTCTTTTTGTTTTCACTTGCATAGTCTCAGGGGCCTTACACAGTAGCTGGCACATAGGAGGTGAGCAAGAAATATTGGCTGGATAGGTGAATAAATGAATCTGACTTCATATGATTGAAGGCAACAGTAGAAGACGGGAAAACGTGCTTGTTATTGTGCCCACAGCGTCTAGCATATTCAGTATCCAGGGCACTTGTGTTCAGGAAAGGTCCATGTCATTCAGTGAGCACCGAGTGGCTGGTGTGTAAGGGGAGGGATTGCTGGTCAGTTCAGCAAACATAGTCCATTTTAGAAATTATAGAGCACAGTCAAATCACTACATGGTGCTATGCTATCAAGAACTCTTTTACATTTTCCTTGCCAATAGATTCATATTAAGGCTTCTGATGCTTAAAATATTTCCAGTGCTTTAGAGTTATTGAACCCTTTTCAGTCAGTAAGATCCTTATGAGATTTCTTCTATCATTCATGGCCAATTACCTTTGTTTTTTCAATTACTGGTCATTTTGTTTGAGATTGTGTTTGCAGTATGATGAATACTTTTCATCATTGTTTTATGTAGATTCAAGCAACAGTGAGAAAGATCATAACTTTGACAAAGATACATGCTGCCTCCTGTAGAGTTTCTCACCTTTTCTTTTTTTTATTGGAGACAGTCTTACTATGTCACCCTCAGTAGAGTGCTGTAAAGTCATAGCCTCACAGCAACATCAATCTCTTGGGCTTAAGCAATTCTCTTGCCTCAGCCTCCTGAGTAGCTGAGACTACAGGTGCTCACCACAACACCCAGCTATGTTTTGGTTGTAGTTGTCATTGCTGTTTAGCAGGCCCGGGCCAGGTTCATACTGGTCACCCCCAGTGTATGTGGCCGGCACTGTAACCACTGAGCTATGGGCGCCAAGTCTAGTTTCTCACCTTTTCTAAGAAAACATCTTGTTAGAAGGTATGTGACCACTCCACCAGGAACCCAGGGCCTCAAAGTCATCCGAGTTAGCACAGCCAGTTCTGTAGGCTGCCCTGTCCTTAGTTTTCTAGAGTTTATGGACATTAGCTGTTGCACTTCAAAAGCAATAATATAGATAAAACAAAATGTTAAGCGTCTAAGTTGTTGTTTTTTTTTAAGTTTGTGCCTGAACATTTTTTTTAAATGATATTCATGGATGTACATCATTATTGCATTTCGAAATATAAGACGGTAGGTGATTATTTTATGAGTATGTGAACTTGACCAACAAGACATGCGCATAACCGTCTTCTCCCCTGAGAACAAGCTGACTATCTCTGTGTTCATAATTGTGGTCCATGCTTTAGCAACTCTTCTTCTTTCGTGGCTGCCTCACATCTTTGCTCAAAAGCACCAACCAGCCTTTAAGGAACAGAGATGAGATTTTTTTCTCAAAAGGTTTTAAAAGCATCCGTGCATATTTTAGAATAATTTATGAAAAGGAATTAGAAATCTCTATCTTGCTATTTTAAGATTTGGCCAGTTGCAGCTAAAGATGTTCCATCGTTTGACGGATGAGGGAAAAAGGATGTTTTGACCTTTAGTAATTTTGTAAATGGCTTCATCTTTCTTAAAGAGAAAAATAACTATGATCTCTCATTCTAGGAGGATTATTCTAGGAAAGGAAGTGGAAAGAGAAATGCAAAAGATGCAAAAAAAAAAAAATAGAAGGGATAAAGATTGCAACAAGAAGATCAAGATGATAGAAAAAAGGACAGAGGAGGAATGTCAAAGTATGGTCAACTTGGGTTAACCATGCCATTTGGGGAAGAGAGTGTCCAGAACAATTTGGAGGTTATTATGACTTGTGCAGGAAAGACTGTCATTATTAACTAGTTATCTCTGCCACAGGCACAAACAGCAGAAGTGGGGGCCCAACACCCTGTGCTTTCATTTCTATTCTAGAAGGTAAAGTTCTCTGCCATTTGAAAACCAGCGAGTGTTCAGAGGAAGCAGACTTTCAATGTGTCAGAGAATCCTGGCTGTGTGGATAGTAAGAAACTACATCTGAATTTGCTATTTCCACAGAGGAGAAAACTATCCACACCAGGCGGCGCCTGTGGCTCAGTGAGTAGGGCGCCGGCCCCATATGCCGAGGGTGGCGGGTTCAAACCCAGCCCCGGCCAAACTGCAACAAAAAATAGCCGGGCGTTGTGGCGGGCGCCTGTAGTCCCAGCTGCTCGGGAGGCTGAGGCAGGAGAATCGCGTAAGCCCAAGAGTTAGAGGTTGCTGTGAGCCGTGTGACGCCACGGCACTCTACCCGAGGGCGGTACAGTGAGACACTGTCTCTACCAAAAAAAAAAAAAAACTATCCACACCAGACATGTAAAATAAATACATGGGTAGAAAATCCGGTTTAGAAAGGGGTGTGGGAGGGAGAAAGGAGGAAAGAAGGATGAGAGATCTCCTGACTAGATCACATTTTTGAGGTCTCCATTCTTATACCTTAAAATACTGAGGGAACTTGAAAATGTGATTGAACCACTCTAAGTAAAGATGCAGGAATTGTGGAGAGTAGCAAATGTGTCAGAAATCTGGGTATGAGGCAAATATTCTCCTAGTGCTCAAAAAGAAAAGAATTATATTCAAGAAGGAAATCATGCTGTCCCTTCTTTGCACAGTTCACACCCCTCCCTGTGTTTCCTCTCCTGCTAAAATCCTTCCTCCTTCACTTTCTAGAGGAATGTGTGGAAAGAACGCTGCACCTGCTTCCCTTAAATCTTTCCTCTCCCCTCAAATCTTCAATGGATTCCATTTTCTTCCGCAGAAAACTCTAGAAATTACTATACAAAGGATTGTTGGGCGTCTACTGTTCAGTGCATAATTAAACACGTCTCATTACGTCACCTTCCAGACACCACCGTGGCGTTATGTACCGCACCGTCTCGTTACGTCGCCTTCCAGACACCACCGTGGCGTTATGTACCGCACCGTCCCGTTACGTCGCCTTCCAGACACCACCGTGTCGTTATGTACCGTACCGTCTCGTTACGTCACCGTGGCGTTATGTACCGCACCGTCTCGTTACGTCACCTTCCAGACACCACCGTGTCGTTATGTACCGTACCGTCTCGTTACGTCACCGTGGCGTTATGTACCGCACCGTCTCGTTACGTCACCTTCCAGACACCACCGTGTCGTTATGTACCGTACCGTCTAGTTACGTCACTTTTCAGACACCACCGTGTCGTTAAGTAACGCACGGTCTAGTTACGTCACCTTTCAGACACCACCGTGTCGTTATGTAACGCACCGTCTCGTTACGTCACCTTCCAGACACCACCGTGGCGTTATGTACCGCACCGTCTCGTTACGTCACCTTCCAGACACCACCGTGTCGTTATGTACCTCACCGTCTCGTTACGTCACCTTCCAGACACCACCGTGTCGTTATGTACCGCACCGTCTCGTTACGTCACCTTCCAGACACCACCGTGTCGTTATGTACCTCACCGTCTCGTTACGTCACCTTCCAGACACCACCGTGTCGTTATGTACCTCACCGTCTCGTTACGTCACCTTCCAGACACCACCGTGGCGTTATGTACCGCACCGTCCCGTTACGTCGCCTTCCAGACACCACCGTGTCGTTATGTACCGCACCGTCCCGTTACGTCACCTTCCAGACACCACCGTGTCGTTATGTACCGTACCGTCCCGTTACGTCACCTTCCAGACACCACCGTGTCGTTATGTACCGCACCATCTCGTTACGTCACCTTCCAGACACCACCGTGTTGTTATGTACCGCACAGTCTCGTTACGTCACCTTCCAGACACCACCGTGTCATTATGTACCGTACCGTCTAGTTACGTCACCTTTCAGACACCACCGTGGCGTTATGTACCGTACCGTCTAGTTACGTCATCTTTCAGACACCACCGTGTCGTTATGTACCGCACCGTCTAGTTACGTCACCTTTCAGACACCACCGTGGCGTTATGTACCGTACCGTCTCCTTACGTCACCTTCCAGACACCACCGTGTGGTTATGTACCGTACCGTCTCGTTACGTCACCTTCCAGACACCACCGTGTCGTTATGTACCGTACCGTCTAGTTACGTCACCTTTCAGACACCACCGTGGCGTTATGTACCGCACCGTCTCGATACGTCACCTTCCAGACACCACCGTGTGGTTATGTACCGCACCAGCTCCGGTGGTTTTTCTACAGTCGCCCTTCCTCTTTAGTCAGACTACCTCTTTCTCAAGATTTTCTTCTGTCCCCTCCTGCTTTGACTCAAATTCTGAGTCAGATTCTGTCCTTATACCTCTCATTCCAAATGCTTGATCTTAGACATTTTATCAACACCCATGGATTAAAATGTATTTTTCAATCACCGATGCCCTCATCCACCCGCCTATCCCAGGCTCCCCAGATATTATTGGCTTTGCATTTTAGCTGCCCTCTGGAAATGTCCCTGGGCATCTCACACATACCTCAGCTCAACTCGCTCAAAGCCAAACTCAACTTCTCCTTTCCCAGACCTGCTTTTCCTTCTGTTCCCGCCACTGGCTGACCATCCCCCCTGACCCACTCACTCTCCGGCCACATGCTTTACATGTGTCGTATCACACACTACACAGAGGAGCCCTCGGAGTTGGGGTCATTGTGTCCATTGTACAGATGAGAAAATGGAGCCCCTGAGAGGTTAAGTCACCTGCTCAGAAGGCCACCAGGCTAGTAAACAAGTCACGAGACCAGGATTCCCACTGCCATCTCACCATCCTGAGAGCCAGAGACATTTCCGTGCCCACCTGTAGAGAGTCTGTATAAGGGGAACTGGATTTACTCTGTTCAGAGGACAGAGCTGAAACAGTGAATAGAATTTGTGTGAATATAGATTCCAGTCAATTTATCAAAGGGCTTTTTAAAATGTTATACAGCAAAGAAATAAGTCTCCTGGCAAAGCCATGTTTTCTGACTCGGGACAGATGCAGAAAAATCTTTTGGATGTTCTGGATGGAGAGGAAATTTAGACAACACAGACTATGCAAAAGTTCACAGCAGAACTGGCTCACCAGCTTGTATGATGGCTCAGGAGTCTGCTTGCTAATCCTGTGAGAAACAAAACGAACGTATGTCACCATTCGGCAAATAGACTTCATGTTAGATAATTCGTGTGTATGTGTATTACACACTCCAAAGTCATGAAAACTTTGGTAACCGAAAGTTATTTTAAACAGAAAAAAGCATTTTTTTCTTTATTTTCATGGTTCAGCTGCTTCAGATCATCTTGCCTTCTCTGTTCTGGAAAGCAGCTACCACAGCTGCTGGGGACAGTTTTCAATGACCTCTCGCTGTCACATCCTCCTGGCTACAGCAGCACTCTGTGTGGTTCAGGTAGAATGAGGGTAAAAAGTGTGAATGGAACAAACCTCAGGCTGTGTTCCAAGATTTTTTTTTTTTTTTGTATGTTTGGAGGTGATTTTTGCATCGTTTGTTTTTTTCGACACAGACTTTAATCTGTTGCCTCAAAAAAAAAAATCTGCTTTCAGAAAGGGTCTGTGCACCACACTTTGTATCGTGCAATAATTATGACTCAGGGGAATTGATAAAGAGGTGCAAGGGGCAGGAGGAGTCATTAGATCCAACTTCTGTGGGGAAAATCAGAGAGGTGAGGTGCTAGATAAGAGATGCAGGAATTCATGCCTGGTTCCTGTGGCCCAACGGGCTGGGCGTTATGCCCAGGGCTCTGCAGAGGCCACTGGCAGGTGCCTACAATGAGACTCTGTTCATCCACTTTAATTAGCACCTCATCACTTTCAGCTTGGTGTCACCCAGCTGGCTAGGGCAGGGCGACACCTCCAGCTTGAACTGGGCTCCATTCCATTTTCTTAGAGCTTATCGAGACATGTGGTGCTTTCTTTAACTGCAGCTGGTGCTGGCACTTTCATTGTAAATTTAAATCTCTGTTTGGAAAAAGGTGATAAGAACAGTTTGTTTCAAGTCCCTGGTGTTTAAGCCTTAAGCAGTTCCCAGCAAATACATTCGAGGCTCCTTCTGGTTTGATCAGGTACAATTTGTAGTTGTCTTATTAATAGTGGCAGTGTTCAGATTCTCCTTAATGATATTCACACCAAGAAAGTCTCTACATGGGCATCGCTATTTCTCTGTGGTTCAAAGTTTGTGCTGATTGCTTTTAGCATTTTGGGTGATGCTTGTTGATCAGTGCAAGTTATCAGAAAAAGTCCTGGCATCTGTATGCATTTGTTTGAGGGTTTTGTTTTTTTTCTTTTCCTTTTTTCAATGGAACCAAAAATGAGATGCTTTCTAGCTGCATTCCATTTTATCATAGTTCTTTGTCAGTAACACAGGGTGCTAATGTTCAAGACTGCATAGTGGGAGAGCTTAATGGTCTGTTTTTCTCAACAGTTATTGCACCATCAGTATTTAACTCATTTCTTTTTTTTTTTTTTTCCTTTGGCAGTTTTTTGACCAGGGCCGGATTTCAACCTGCCACCTCCAGTATATGGGGCCATTGCCCTACTCCTTGAGCCACAGGCACCACCCTAACTCATTTCTTTATAAACTATCTTATTGCACATTTCACTTGAAAGTATTATATAAAATAACCTTTTAATCTATTTTATAACCAATTTGTATACTTCTGGGCTTTTGTCCCCAAGAATGGTATTAACATATTTTAAATTTCTTCTTAAAAGTCTTTACATACTCTATAGGCATCTGGTACCCACATTTTGGAGCTAGGGAATGAAACAACACAAATTAAAGTTACTTCATTTTTGAGTGGCATTCTAAGTGAAATACTATTGTCTTCCTTTGTTCTCTCCACTTCAAAATCATCCTTTTATTAGTATCATTTTAAGTTATAATAGTACTTTAAATTTTAAGCAAAGTTTTGTGAACATTATCTAATGTAGTTCTCATGAAAATTCTGATTTGTGTAAGTAGGGAAACTCGGCTGGGCACAGTAGCTCACACCTATAATCCTAGCCCTTTGGGAGGCCAGGGTAGGATTATTTGCACCCAGGAGTTTGAGACCAGCCTGAGCAAGATGGAGACTTGTCTCTGAGAAAAATAGAAAACTTAGCTGGCATGGTGGTGTGCACTCAGAGTCCCAGGGGCTCAGGGTGCTGAGGCAGGAAGATCACTTGAGCCCAGGAATCTGAGGTTGCAGCCATATGTGATGACCATTGCACTCTAACTTGGGTGAAAAAGTAAGACCCTGTCACACTCAAAAAAAAAAAAAAAAAAAAAACGGGGAAAAAAGGAGGGAAATTGAAATTCAGACAAGCTAAGACATGGGCTGGCATCACACAGCTGATTATAGAGAAGGTAGTTCTCCAACCTAGTGTCTGTTACATAGCCCAAGGCTAGAAACCAGCTAAACCTTTTCTAGACTGACCAAACCTTGACCAGAATTTCTTGCCTAATAAACAACCAACAGCAGCATCTGGGCAGCCTTATACATTAACTACTACCGTTGTCCTCATGAATGAACCCTTCAGGGACAAATTCTATCATATTTTTAATTTCAGAATATCACGGGCGTGCAAACTTTGGTTACATGCATTACTTTTGTACTTCTGAGTCAAGGTTATAGTGTACCATCCCCCAGATAATGTGCATTATACCCCTTGCCCTCCCCTGCTCGATTTCCATGGAATTTTACTACCAGATATACAGCTGCAAGTTCATCATTTAGTTCTGACTTAAAAGAAGGCACATGTGGTGCTTGCTTTTCCATTCCGGTGACACTTCACTTGGAGGGATGAGCTCCACGTCCATCTAGGTTTTGACAAAAGATATTAGTTTTCCTTTTTATGGTTGAGTAATACTCCATAGTATACATACACCGCATTTTATTAATCCACTCACATATTAATGGGCACTTGGGTTGGTTCCACATCTTTGTGACTGTGAATTGTGCTGCTATAAACCTTTAGATGCAAGTATCGTTTTAACAGAATGTCCTTTTTTCCTTTGGGTAAATACCCAGCAGTGGGATTTCTGGAACAAATGGTGGGTCTACTTTTTAGTTCCTTGCGGTATCCCCACACTACTTTCCCTAGAGATTGCCCTGCTCTGCTGTCCCATCCACAGTGCCTATGTGTTCCTTTCTGTCCACATCCGTGCCAGTGTCTATTCTGCTGGAGTATTTGTATAAAAGCCATTTTCACTGGAGTTAGGTGTTATCTCTCTGTGGTTTGATTTGCATTTCCCTGATGAATAGGGATGTTGACCAGTCTGTCATGTGTATTAGCCATTAATCTATCTTCTTTTGAAAAACTTCTGTTCCTGTCTTTTGCCCACTTATCACTTATAAAATAGACAAAATTATAAAAAGCGCACATAACTTTTATAACTACTAGATAGGGTAAAGGGTCAAATATTTAGCAATGTAAATGTTGATTACTATCATTTTTTTCTTTATACCAAAGCTATAAATGTCTTTCATTACCAGATGAAATTGAAGTTGATGTTTATTTTGATCATTTGTCCTGAAGGTTGGTAATATTTTATATTATGTGTTTTAATTTCAGAACACACAGCATAAGCCTACCCTTTCTCTGTATAAGATTGATAACAAATATTTTTTAAATAGCAGTAGGTATTGTTACACATATTAGGGAAAAGAAGTATATCTCTTAAAAACTGTACTTGATTGATAATAACAATAAACAGATATTTCTATTTGTTTTGGCTAAGATTCATTATGTAATTGTTTTTTATAAACTCACGTTATCCTAACAACAAAATTATCTGATGTCTAGTTTTTATGAAACCCATTTTTAAGATAAGGAAACTGAGGTACAAAGAAAGCAAGGTTACCTAGCATGGGAATTCACCACTAGTCATTCTGATGATAGCGCGCACATTTAACCACTAGAACATACTACCTTAAATTAAGTTAATTATGACTTGTAGTAGTAATTTTTATCACTGTAAGAGATGCTCCTGAACTGCTATATCCCCAGAGGATTCAAGTATACGTATATTTAAGCTTCTATGTCATTTCTTCACCTGTTAGAATTGTTATCAATAAAACTATTCATTAAAGTTGAAAATAGATACAAATTAAAACTTTGTTATCCAAAGTTCAAATTTAATTTGTATCCGCAGAGGATTACATACGTTGTTTTTCCTTTGGGTAAATACTCAGTAGTGGGATTGCTGGACCCTTTGAACTTTGGATAACACTAAAAATAGTTGTTCATTAAATGTTTTTCAATGATTCCTATCAGTGTGTAGTGACAATCTTTTTAAACATGTTATAAATGATCACAAACACTTTAAGTAATTGAGGAGCTAATTGAGATTTCTAAACTAGGAAACCCCATAAACTGTCTATAGGGAAATAATTCCTCAAAATTCAAGCTTTAGAAACCACAAGACTTTCCTGATCAAGTTCTCTCAAATGTGTAATCACAAAGACAATATTTCCTCCACAGGGTTTATGCATTAATTCCAGAAAGAGGGAGAAAGAAATTAGAAGGGTGCAATAATGAACACCCATTTTAATACTGTCATTTTTTTGAGGATGTTTCCCCATCTCTGTGTGGTTGCACGAGGCGCTATGGCCTTCAGCTGTGGCTCAGAAGCTCCTGGGCAGGTGGGCAAATGCCCTGGGCAGGAGCTCCAGCCTTCCTCCCTGGAATTTGGAGAACCAGGAGTTGTGTTGTGTTAATCTGGGTAACCTCATTTTCATCTCATTTAACTTGTGGAAGTTAATTGAACTACCTGCTGAGATCTCTGGCACATAGCTAAATAAGGTAAAATGAGGTTACAATGTTCCCTAACCCACTTTTGGCCCCATTTACCGTATGGGTTGGTTTTCAAAGAGGGTCAGAAAACACTTGGGAAACAGAGTACATCCGATGACGGCTTTGCGGACACACCTATGTAGAGTCCTTTTCTCCTTGTCTGCCTCTTAACCTCTGCCTCGCCCTGTCTCTGCCCTGTTTCTTTCACACCCTCTCACACAGATCCACTTCCCATTTTTTTCTTTTTTTTTCTTTTTTAATTAAATCATAGCTGTGTACATTGATATGATCATGGGGCATCATTCACTAGCTTTACAGACCCACTTCCCATTTTTTTCAAGCCAATTACCAACATATCCTTGGGAGCTTCCCACGCATTTCTCTGTGTTCTATTGATGTTTCCAGGACTGTTCTCTGCGGCTCTCCCTGCAGACCTTTACTAATCCCTCTTTTAGCCTGAACAGACTATATCTATACAAGGTTAAGTTGCCTTGAAAAACAAAAACCCAACCCACCAACTGCTTAAATTCTGTCAAAATATCAAGCAGTTTGATATTTTTGCAATGCCGTGACTGCATTAACTAATTATTTTGGATTTAGTAGAAATAGATATGTTATTTCTGACATGGAGAACAAAACATAGTTTGTGGCCAAAAAAAAAAAGTTTGAATAAAGCACTGTACATTTCTGTGGTGTTTTCTCTCAGAACAGTTCTAATGGAGTATTTATTTCAGTAACTCAGTATGTCCTTCAAAGTCTGTATTTTTTCTTTTTCCTTTTTCTTTTTTCTTTTTTCAGTTTTTGGCCAGGGCTGGGTTTGAACCTGCCACCTCTAGCATACGGGGCCGGCGCCCTACTCCTTTGAGCCACAGGTGCCACCCTCTATATTTTTTCTTTTACTAGCCAAGTAATTTTTTTAATTAAAGAAACAAAAACAACCTCACCACTATCTTTGCTCTTGTCCTAAACCCACACATCAATTATCATTGAAAAATAACACAGCCATTTATACCTTATTTTGCCTGTGCAATTCTGAATTTGAAGCCAGAGTGTCTGAATTAGCAATATATATTAATTGCCATAAATTTACACTTCATATTATAAGAATCACTATTTTTTCTTTACTTTGTGTGTGTGTGAGAGAGAGAGTCACCCTGGGCAGACTATTGTGGTGTCATAGCTCACAGCAACCTGAAACCCTTGGGCTCAAGAGATCCTCTTGCCTCAGCCTCCTGAGTAGGTGTTATCACAGGCACTCACTGCAGCACTTGGCTAATTTTTCTATTTTTAATAGAAACAGGGTCTTACTCAGACTGGTCTCCAACTCCTGAGTTCAAGCAATCCACCCACCTAGGCCACCCATAGTATTAGGACTACAGGTGTGAGGCACCACACCCAGCCGTATTTTTTCTTACTTTTAACCTATGTTTCCATCACTATCACTTTTTTATGCTAGAATAATCATAATTATAAAACCTATTAAAATATACCACAACATAAGTACATCTTTGCTTTATACTTACAAACACGGGAAATACTAACTAGGGTTCTGTTTGTAGATGGGCTATAAATAATTCTTACTTATAGATTATCATTTCAAGTCTTTTTACCTTCATTATACAGTATATATTCTTACGTTTTACATTATATATATTATAAATTATACATATTATAGTTACCTTAGATATAACATTACATTTTACAGTGAGTACATGGAAACTTACCATCTACGAGTCTAATTTTATTTGAAGTGTTCACCATCTCTTCCTTGACCCCCTCCTACTTTCTCTATGCTATTTCTATATAAATTTAGTCAAATTTGGAGGCTTCTTTCCTTATTTAGTTGCCCCTAAACTTATGATAGGAAGTTGACCATCACATGATACTGTGAAGGGTGAACTCATCAAGGACACCACTCTACATCAAGTTGTTTTATGAAACTTGAACCCAAACCTCAACAAATGTCATAGGATTGCTGCTGAAACTACATCATATGGACACTCTTTAAAACTTTAAAAGCATGTTTGGAATGATGACTGTCTTTCATATGAGGCTTACTGAAGCCCATTAAAAAATAATTCATGGTTCGTACATATTTCCTAACAAGGTAAGAGAGATGGTCAAGATGAAACAAACGAAGCAGTGAAGATGCACCTTTGTGCTTTTAGCAAAATAGAAGTGTATTTACAAATAATGAATATTTCTGGGGTAATTGAGAAGACAGACCAGTGCATCTATAAGACAATTCTTAGTTAACAAATAGCTATTTCTATTTCAGGATAATTCATTCTTTCAATAATAGCACTACGTAAAACCCAAAACTTCATAGGAATATATGTGAATAAATATGTATATAAAATCCTCCCCCCCCAAAGAATTAAAAATGATTTAGCCACATATAAACAGAATCAGAAAGCCAGGCCTGACGTGAAGTCTTACCCACATTTTTTAAAACTGCCAGTCATAAGATGATTCGATATAAAATGGGAGAGCTATTGACCAGGTTATTTTTTATGTTGAATGTAACTTGATGTTTGAGCTTAAACAAGGTGTTTTCAAGTGTGTTTCCTTTCATAAAACTTTTAATAGACATGTGGAAATGGAAGACACATGTTTAACAATTATAAGATAAGCTCATTTGAAACTCTCCTAAGACTGAACATTCTCTAAATCATGATGTCTCTGATTTTCAGAAGACTAAATCAAATCTTCAAATGAAAGCAATTGTGATGGAATTGATTAAGACAACTTTGTGGCTATATTTGATCATTTTTAAAGGGTGTACATTTCTAAAGGGTATAGGTTTTCATGTTTTAAATTGTGTAAGTTTTCACTATAAAGAGACCAGCACCCTCACCAGATGTCTCTGTGTACCTGCTGAGAGCTACTTACACACACATAATGTCAGGGAATCAATCCCCCTGTTGATCTGGCATAAAGATCAAAATTTAAGAATGGAATTCAGAGACTAATTGATCAAAATCCCACAGTGAATTTTTTAAACTCTACATTTCTTTGTTAAATCTAATTATCATTTTTTTTTTTTTTTACTAAGCAGAGATTTTAATAAGATGAAGAGGTAGAAATCAGCTTAAGAAGTCATTGCTTTCTATATTCCAGTGAAAACTGGTTCCAGGTGGAAAACGGAAAGAGATAATCTATTTGTATAGGAATAATCATTGTAAGGAAGGGAAAAAAATGTCTAAAATGAAATTTTAAATTTTCTCTACCTATCCATAGCCATATATTTGTCAATATCTGTCTGTGTTCCTAGGTGGAAAGAACAAATACCGTAAAGTCATCAATTTTTATCATAAATATAATTATTTAAAGAGTACATACTAAAACCTTAATGTCTTTTCTAGTTCAAACAACTGATTAGGCTCCAGAGGAACAAAACAGTGTGCCCCTATCAGCAGATCATTTTATTTAGGCTTCAGGTTTCTGAATGAACTTCTACATAGACCCTTGTAGACATCTGAACTCCATAAATCCACAGGTGTTTAAGTAGCCCTCAAGGCTGGGTCAGATAGCAGACTATGACTTTACAAGGATTTCATACTGTGTAAACAACACTTGCCAGGATTTCTCTTTATTGCTGAGTAAAACCAGTAGCAGAAAGAGCCACTTTTTCTTCCCTAAACTGTGATGTAGTTCAGTTTTATTTAAGAGCTGTGTATATTAGGTTATCTTATACAGAATGAAGGTAGCATTTTAGTTATTTGCTTCATGAACAAAACTTAGCACAAAGCATATATAGCCTCTTAAGTGGAAAAAGAGTCATCTTAGCAGGGAAAATGTGTTCTATTACAATGATTTTCCATATACTGGATGAAGAAAAATTTGAAATGTCTCAATATCATTTATTTGTTCTTTGAACCTCGATGGTCCACATATTTTAGAAACCCTTCCCAGAAAGGAAATTTGAGTGAAATTAGGATAAGAAAATGAGAGGTTCTATTCATAAAAAGTCTAGAAAATCTAGTTTTGTTTTCATGTTGCTTCTTTTGTTTTGTTTTAGTTATTGAGCCCAAAACCAGATTCAAAGGGCAAATTCAGAGAAAAGAAAAAAAGCTTCCTAGGATGATAACTACACAGTATGTTTTGAGTAATTAGACAAACTATAATATTCAAATTTCCCTCAATAGAACATTCTTTCAGCTTAGCCTTGGAAATTAGGTCTAAAGGAGGAAAGCAAAGTGTTGAAAAGAAAATAGTATGTATTTGAAGAGCAAAAATAAGGTTACCTGTCTGAATGGTGTACAGTCATTATGAACAGGCAAAAGAATCAAAATCATTAGGGTATTTTCAAGATCAAGGATTTTCAATTCAGAGAGAAAAATGTAGGGTTTTTTAAGAGGAGATATCCTACACATGCATAATTAATTTAAGTAAAAAGCCTGGAATCTCCACATTGCTCCCGTTTTAAGGTTTTGAGAGATTTTAGGAACATGTTTATGATAAAAAAAGAAAAAACTTCTGTCACATATTAAAATGGTATACTTTGAAGTATATTTGATATTGAAGCAAAGTAAAAACATGAATGGCAAAATGTTCCTTTATATGGCCTATAGGTAATTCTGTGCATTGGTTTAATACATTGTACACAATATGTTATTGCTTAAAAAGTGTTGCTAGGATGCCTCAAGAACACATCTCTTAGTGAGATCATCATTTTTAGACATTACTTCTACTCAAAGGTACCAAAGAGTCTGGTGACCTTTCTGCATTGGGAAGGTTGCTAAGGAACACTGCCCCTGCCTACAAGATGAATAAACAAACATTTGGGGAAGAGAAAGCCAGATCCGCTCAAGTAAACATTGATTAGCAGTCCAGTCTGATTCACCTATCAATGAATCATGTATAAATGATGAATCAAGTGAAGGACTGAGGATCAAAGACCATCAGCAGGAAAAAGTAAAGCCTCTGTGTTCGCCTGCACAGATCAGCTAACACCTCTGTCTCACACACAGCACCTGCCTCATGCTTTGCATGTGTGCACAGCTTCTGTAATCTTATAAACACTTCCTTAAGCCATTGTGTTTTTTTGTAAAAACATGCCTCAATCTTTCCTCTGAATATTGTCAATCAGAGGAGGCTGTAATTTGTAAGAAGAGTTTGATTTTGAAAACATTAAGAAACTAGCTTTGTTTAATGAATCAGATGAGAAAACAAGCCAGACAATGCAAGTGTGGTCAAAATCCGTATGTGCAAATTCTTCTTTCTGGTCCTTGCTGTATTTTATTGATACCATCTGTTTACATGGCTGATATCCCCACTCAACGACAAGCTCCTCAAGGTCAGGAACCAAGCTATTTTCATCTTTCTATTTAGATTTCCAGCACCCTGCCCATTGCTTGGAAAGAGCCAGTATTTTTGTGTGGTTTGTATTATAAATTGCCTCTGAAGGCAATCCAAAAGAAAATTGCCAAGCATTCACATCTATGTGAATAGATGTGGATAGAACTTTACGTACTTTGGAGGAAAAAAAAATACATATTTGCTGAGATTTTAAAAGCTAAATTCAATTATGTATAGGCCAAGGGAGATTCTCTAATATGTGTTGATGTACCTGAACAAAATGTATAGTGCTATTAGGTAGACAAGAATTCTTTTAAATGAGTATTAAACTATACATCATTATTTCTATTTTTCTCCCAGAATGTCATATATAGATTCTGAATTTATCTCTTACCTCCAAACTATAGAAATCTTCCACCGTGCCTTTTGTTCATCTAGACAGCACATGAAGATATATTTCTCATGTTTTTGACTTATGAGTTAGAAAAGATGTCTCATATTTGTCATATTTCCAAGTGATTAAGTCCTTTCACTTTTAATTCCAGTGTGTGATTATTAATTCAGCAGGGAAGATAAATTCAACAAAGTATACATCTGTGCATTTTTACAAATGTAGCAGGAAGTGATCAGACTGTTTGATATACAGACCAGACTAATTGTATGAATGTTTAACAAGGAAATATTTTAAAAGGCCATATCACACCTGAAGTTTAGGTAATAGAAAACCTTTTAAAGATATATTAGAAAATGGGAGATATTGCTGAAGAACAATGAATTTGAAGTTACATATCTAGTAACACTGTCAACTTATGTAAGTCCAAGTTTATTATACTCAGTGAAGACAGAGGTTATCTGAATACTCATTTACTTGAAAATGGACAAGCTGAAGGGAAGATGTAGAGATATACACACATATGTCAAATTACATTTCCCTTAAAAATGTATTGTAGATATACATATTAGTAAATTCAATTCAGTGATATGTAAGTTTGGTAAAGAATATGTGCATTGCGCACTGTGTTCCAAGTATCATGACTCTGTGCTGTGATCTAATGACAGAGGTGCTATTTCTTTCCACTCTGAATTGACTTCTAGGGAATTGAAAGGGCCAGCACTATTTTTCCCCTTTCGGGAGTCAAACATTAAAAGGTAGAACATTCAAATGCAATTGCATATATGGGAAAAATTATAAAATGACCACAAATGCCCAAGGAAAGGCACAGTTCAAAAAAGACTTAAGAGACACAATGGTAATGAAAAAAAATTAACAAAAACAGCAATACTTGGGGAAAGGGAAGGATCTGATTTCCAGAGTTATCATATTAGTAGAGTCATGTGTCCAGTTTTCAATAAAAAATCTTAAGGCATTAAAAAAAAAAAAAAAAAGGCAGGAAAGTGTCTATGAAAGCCTATCAACAGAAAAAGACTTTATGGCAAATCTACTAGACAAAGACTTTAAAACATTGTCTTAAAGTTATTCAAAGAACTAAAGGAAGATAGGAAGGAAGTTATTTTGTTTGTTGTTTTGTTTTGTTTTGTTTTGTTTTGACCTTCCTTTATTTCTTTCTTTAGGCTATCATCCCAATTTCATGCTCTGCTCTCTTCTCTCTTTCTTTCTCGTCTCCTCCCCCTGACACTCTCCATTCTCTTCCCTCTCTCTCTAATATAAATTTATACTTTTTATATCCTAAAAGGTGATGTGTTATCAAAATGGAAATATCAGTTAAGAGACAGAAAATTTAAAAAGAAACTAAAAAGATTTTCTGGAGCTGAAAAGTATAATTCTAGTGAAAAATTCACTAAAGGGATGCAAAGGCAGATCTGAGCTGGCAGAAGAATCAGCAAACTTCAAGGTAGGACAATGGAAATTATTAAGTCTGAGGAACAAAAAGAAAGATGATTGAAGAAAAATTAATAAAGCCTAAGGGTCCTATGGGACATCATCAGGAAGACCAACATGTACATTGTGAGTGTCTTGGAAGTAAAAAAGAAAGAAAATGCAAGAAAGAATATTTAAGGAAAAATAGATGAAAATATCCTAAGTTAGATGGAAAACATAAATATGAACATCTGAGAAGCTCTAACTCCAAGTAAGATGAACTCAGACACCTACATCAAGACACATTATAATCAAACTTCTGAAATACAAAAAATCTTAAAAGCATCAAGAGTGAGGTGACTTATCACATACAAGCGGTCCTCAATAAGACTATCAGAAGATTTCTCATCAGAAATTTTGGCCAATATATTCAAAGTGCTAAAAGAAAAAAACCTGTCAATCAAGAATGCTATATTCAGCAAAATTGTCCTTCAAAAGAAAGGAAGAAATTTAGACATTCCTGGAAAAACAAAAGCTAAAGAAGTTTATTAACGCTGGAACTACCTAGGAAGAAGTGCTCGAAAAAGTCTTGAAAGGTGAAATGAAAGGGCACCATATAGTAACAGTAAATCAAAACCATGTGAAGAAACCTCAGTAAAGGTAAATACACGTACAATTATAAAAGCTCATGTTGTAGGAACAATGATTTCTAAGTCTTTTTATTTTCTACATGATAAAAGAGAATTAATTCTTTTAAAAAACTTAGTACAAAAGACAAGCAACCTCATAGGAAAATGAGCAAAAGAGTAAATTGGCAATTTACAAACTAGGATAGCCAGTCAACAAGCATGTGAAAATACTCTCAAGTTCATTAGTCAGCAAGAAACTAAAAATTAAAACTACAGTGGGATACTTCTAATACCCACAAAGTGGTTAAATTTTCTGTAAATAACAGTATCAAGGTTTATGAGGATATAGAGCAGCTGGAACTCTCCTGCATGGCTGGTAACAGCACGTAGTAATGCAGTCATTTTAGGGAATATGTGGCAGTGTTTTCTAAAGTTGAAGGTACCTAAAATTTTAGTCTTAGGTATATACTTTACCAAAATGCATGTACTGCACCTTACAAAAGTATGAAAATATACATACCAATTCTATTCAAAAGAACCCCAAATGGAAGCCATATAAATGACCATCAGCAATAAAAGGGATAAAGAAAACAACCAAGGATTCTATATAAGGTGCTATTGACGTTGTGGGCCCAGACAATTTTTTGTTATGAGGGGCTGACCTGTATGTTGTAAGATATTTAAGAGGACCTCCAGCTTGTACACACTAGATGCTAGTAGCATTTTCTTAGTTGTGACAATCAACAATGTATACAGACATGGCCAAATGTCTCCTTGGGTGATCAAATTTACCCCCATCCTTTAGAATAGCTGCTCTAAAGCAATAAAAATAAATTTCTACTATGTGAAACTTGATAGACAATCAAATATATAATGTTTTGTGAAAACAGCTAGGTATAAGAGTACATCCCAGAAAATCTCATTTAAATAAAGTGCTAAAAGAGGCTAAATGAATCTATGTAATAGATGTTGAGATTTTTATTACTTTTGGGAGGGCAATAACTATGGTAGGCACATGAAATGTAGTCTGCCTGTGATATTCTCTGCATATCCTAATCTGGATATTGCTTACATGAATGTGAATGTGTTCATTTTATGATTTGCTACGTATAGTCTGCCTCCAAAAAAAACAATTATTCAAGAATATATATTTGTGTACCTGAAGAGGAAGAGAGATACAATTCTAGAATATTAAGCTAATGTTAAAAACAGTTACTTTAAAAATGCAAATGAAAGGCATTCCAACATCTCAAATTGGAACAGATAGTAAAACTGAGTTTTTTAGAACAAAAGATGACAGAAAGAGAAGTGGCAAAGCTGAGTAAAAAGAAAGAAGTGAAGTCTTATTTCCACAAATTATGGGAAGGGAGCTAAAAGGGAAAGTTTAACCCAGGACTAGAAGGTAAAAGGAATTCTGTGGCAGGAACTGCTAGTTACACACACTCATTAATCCTTCCTCTCTTTCTTCCTTAAGTAACCAAACCCCAAATTTATTCTGTACGACAATGTACAGAATAAATTGCTGTTTTTCCCAGCTCCCACTGTAGACAGAGTTGTCCAGAGTGGGGTAGGTATGAAATCTGGTACTGCAAGGACCAGCATAGGATATGAGGTACCCCTGAGCATGGGAAACAGCGCCTGAAACACAGTGGAACCCGGAGAAGGAGCCTGCATTCCTGATGACCATAAACTCCATCCCCACCCTAGGCTGACTTCTTCTGGCATTTTACATGAAAGAAAAGAAAACTCTCTTTTAATTAAAACAAAAAAAAGTATGTGGACTCTCATAATGTTGCATATGTGGTTTGAATTAATGAAAAAGAAGAAGAAAGCAAGAGGTAGATGTCGAACATACCTAGTTGTTTTTACATAAATATCTTTGTAAAATGACCAAACAAATGAAGAACATACTAAATTCTATTCACTCTTTCAATATCAAATATTTTTAATTGTTTTATTTCAGGTTAATAAGAGGGTACAAATGTTTAGGTTACATGTTTTCACTACTAAGGTAAAGTTCAAGTTGTAGTTGAGCCCTTCACCCGAGGATGTGCTGAACATACTCACATTGTGCATGTTGGGTGAGACCTGCCAATCACCCTCCCTCTTCCCCTTCCATCTTCCTCCTCTCCCCTCCACCTTACTAAACTATACTTGTGTTCTTTTTTTCTTGTGAGAGTGTAGTTGTTTATAAATTAATTTCATTAAACATCAGTTTTGAAATAGTTTTACATATGTTTAATAAGTTCACAATTCAATTAAATGTAAAGAACTTTATTCTGATCATGACAGTCTATTGACCAAGATCACGTGGGAATGAGAAATGTCATAAAACATAAAAATACTTCGATTACTGCTAGAAAAAAGTGTGTTGTAAACAAGAAATACTTGGACCTACACATACTAAGGTATACATGTGTTTCTAATTGTCAAAAACCATCACTATGCAACATATAAATTTCAAGTTGGAAAAATTGATTTTCGGTGAATAAAATCATCCTCCAAATTGGATATAACATTCAGTCATCTGACTTCAGAAAGAAGTTTTAAAGAGCAAGGCATTTAACATTACCATCCGCATACTGTTCTGATCTGCTGATGCACAGTATACTATTGACGTCAATCAGAAATTTGTCTGTGTCGGGAATGATGACTACAGTATGCTTCCTTTCTGGATTTCTTCCTCTGGCCAGAAACAGAACCAGAATTTCATTTGTTTGGGGAGTAAAAGAGTAAATCAGTAGAATAAAATGACCTTGAATTATGACTTCTTCCAACAATTAATATGTAATGTCTATTATTTAACGTAGGAATAAATGAGCAAAGGTGTATATATAACTGATAGACAAAACCCGCAAAAAGGAATAAAACTCCTTAAAACAAAGCCAATATAATCTAATCTTAGTACTAGTGAGAAATATTTTCATCTGCATGTTATACAGCTCTAACTATTACACGAGGCAGGGTCATTCAGACGCAGGGAGATTTGTGAAATATATTCCGGAAGCAAACAGATAAACAAAAAAATGGAAAAATTCTAAAAAAAACTCACTGCAATAACATGGTAGCTCAGCAGATGCACTATTAGGTTGCTCTGAGTGTTATGAGTATAAGGCAATGTATTACAGTAGCCAAAAGCCAAAATTGTAGGGAAAGAATATTTGCTGCCCATCCAACATAGTTACAATAAATATTCCTAGCCATATATCTATCACTGGCTACGTGCCTATCTTTAATTTCAGGCCCTTGACATTTTATGTCATGAAATATTAAGATATGCTTGGGCTTCCCTATTTTTAGCCCTATTTCTCAAGTGATCTATTTGTATAATACATCAAAAAAGAGGACACAATGGCTGTATCTTTCTTCCCTTTGTTGGGCTGTGTGGAAGGAAGGGAGTCAAGGTTATTTTGAGCGAGAGATTGTCTTTGGTCAGCTAAAACACATGAGTGAAGTAATTTCTATTTAAGTTCTGGCTTTGTCACTCAGTTTGTAATAAGCCAGAACTATCAAACAGAAATCAGAACACAAATCAGTAACAGTTGCCATAAAACAGGATTGGGAAAAGTACATGCTTCAGGCCGGAGGGAGTGGTCAGGGGTCATTCACAGCAGAAGCCAACTGTCTGATCAAAAGTTTGGGTCAGTAGATGCTGTACAGTGTTCAAAAATCCCATTGCTTACTTGAGGAGAAGCTTCATTTGCTGTTGAGAACGTGGGGACAGTTATGTTGTTCTCAATCTGATTCTTGATACAGAGGAAATAAAGAGTCATTTGAGTGAGTAGGACAAGATAGAAGGGCTTTCTGTAACCATTTTAACATGAATAGCTTGCTTCACTTTGAAATCAGCTGAATCCCAGAGTGTCAACATTCACAAACTAATGTCTTCTTCATGTTTTGACAATATTCAGTGATCTAATAGCACCAAGTTTTGCAAATTCTCTTTGCCTAAATGCCAATGCTGCATATTAAGTTAACTCTGTCTTTCTAGGGGTGTCAGAATCTTGCTGATTTTTACTCATTTAAGTCTAAGACTTGCTTCAATCAATCAGCAACATTCTCAGCAAGGTATCCAGTACGTGTAAATGGAAACAAGATACCCTGCTCTACTTTCTAAGTCCGGGCTCATCATTTTTAAAAGTTGAATCTGGAGGTTCTGAGTCCCTCTTCGGCAGGTGGACAGTTTATTTCTGAATGGCTTTTCCCTGGGTGAGAGCAAATGCCCAGGCGAAAGCTAAACTGTAAGGCAACTTTCCCATCAGTTGCAATCTGTTTCCCAGGGATAAATGATACAGTTGTACAATTTTACTTGTGGAGAAAACTTCAACAATCACCTGTGACGTTCATTTGACAAACCACTGAGAAAATAGGTCTCTGAAAAATTAAGTAACTTTTCCAAGAGCACACAGTGCTTTAGTGCCAGAGTATGGGCTGACACCCACAAGTATTGGTTCCTGGCCCACCATTCTTGTCAGGACACTCATAAACGTTACTGGGGGTGGGAGGAGGCATTTCAACATTTCTCTTGTACGAATTCACTCTCTTTCCAATTCTACTTTTTCTTCACCTTGGAATATTTTGTTTTAATACTTTTTTTTTTTTTGGTTTTGCAATACCTGTGCTCAAGGCCATTAATAAAAAAGTATTCAGAGCTGACACATTCCAAATAATGAAGCTGCTAGCCTACATGACCATCTTTCACTTAATGCAATTAATCTGCCCACGTAAACTCTCGACAGGCGAGTTTACACTCAGAACGCATCAGAAAACCACATTTGCGGATATAGATAGATAACTATTAACTTCTTTTAAGCTTTCAAATGCTTTAAAATGTCAGAGTAAAGAATCTGAAAACTGCAGACCTAATTCAAATGAATCAGGATGGAGCAGATGGTTGAAGAAGGCACACAAGCGAGGAGGAAATCTCCTGTTCTCCCTTCCTGATTGCTTTGCCCACAGAGGAATAACGATTCAAAGAAAATCAGTAATCATGGCGGATGTCATTAGCATATTCCCAGTAAGGGAGCTTACATAAAAACTCCCAGAGAAAAATGAATGATTGCATGAAGATCAATGTGCAAAAAGAGCACAATTCCAGCTGCCTCCCTTCTCCCCAAATGTGAGAGATTTAAAATTTGTAAGACTTAAAGTTTGTGAAAGACACGGACAAAAACTAAGAGATAAGTTCATTAACAATGATATTACAAACAAAACAAAAAAGTATATTTGCGCATTTGCCAGTAATTAGAATTAGTAGCCAATATGTCACATTTCTAATTAAATTCTATTTGGGTTGCAACAAAATCCAAAGACTTATTAAACTCTTGAATGTCCCTCTTCCTCTTACCCCATTACGATAAAAAATTAATCAAGTTGCAACAAAGGGGTTTTGTTGCTTGATTGTAAATCCATGTGGTAGAGTGTGTGTTCCCCTTCTTAACTGATGAACAGAAATCATTGAAACAGCGCATCAGCTCCAAAGAAAACCTTGCATGCAACAATTTTAAAAATTCTAACTCAGGTAACTATGAGTTTCACATGCTGAGGTTGAGAAAACATTGTAGAAGGTATGCTTTTAGTTAAATTCTATATGAGAAAATTAAAGATGCTTGCTTCAAAGCCACACATAGCACACTTGATTCAGTTTGTCATTAAGATACATTTCTCATTGCTTCCTTGTACAGTTTCCAGATGTGTGGTTATTGAGGGGATACAAACATCCATTGTTGTGTATCAAGTTGAATATTCACCCTCCCCATCAAGACAAAAGAATCCTTTCCCTTTTATAGGAAGAACAGCAGTCACCAAATATGCAAACACCTTGATCAAAAATGAATCTCCCTCATAAATTAACCATGGAACACAGTATTGGTAGGTGTTCTTGTTAAATAGGGAAGACCTAGGTAATGCTATCATTGATCAGACCTGTAGGAAGCAGATGGTTAAATAACACAATAGGAAATGTCACAATCGTTTTAATTTTATGATTGAAACCCAAACTTTCGGTGGCGGTAGACAGATTGCCTTCATTTTTCATCCATAAAACAACCATCTTGAACATTTCATCGAAAAGAACTTTTTCTTACCCTGGCATTGCAACCAATAAAACCTTTTATGCATGGCAAGTTGGCAGAAACTATTAATAAAATGTCTGTCAACGGCACACCGCTCTTTTTTTCTTTCACAAAAAAAGGGGGGAAATCATTAATTACAGTTTCTGTCACGCCCAAAAGGCACAGTGACTGTTGGGGTTTCTTAACAGCCGAATTCACCTAGTGACCACCTTTTCTCTTAGCTTTGGAAAGGGCTGGGTCCTTATCGATCTGAACAAAAAGCTACAGAGCTTTCCTACCACATTGTCTGTGTCTGCCTGGGCAACAAATGTGGTATTTTAGGTTGACTCTGAAAGAGGATTATGAATATGGATAGAATGCAAATACTTCATCTATCTTAATCAGAATACAGGAATTCAAGCTGTTGAGAGAAAAAAAAAAAAGACCTTAGAATTCCCATACAAGGAAAGAAATTTTATAGTGCTTATTGAATTTAGAAGACACAGATTAGACATGAAGTTAATGAATCTGTTCATCAGAAGGCGACAGAGTAGCAACAAGTGGAGGTCAATTACCCTGATGACAAATAAATAGAACGAACTTTCGGAGCTAGAAACAACTGTTGAACACAGTTTAAAAAGAAAACAATTTTTTGCTTCCTTTTGTGGATTTATTTTATCCTTCCTTTTCTACTTGATTGATTTTTTCTTTTATAAACAGTTTTCTAAAACCCTCTTAGAGGAAAAAAAAAAAAAAAAAAAAACCTCTTAGAGCTCCTGAAACAATCTCCTTCACATGAATTCCACATGCTGGAAAAGAAAGAGCCCAAATACAGAATTTCTATAGCCAAATATAAAGAGAGCAAAAGGGCCAGGAATGGTTGTGTACATTCCTTGTGAGTGTGCAGCAAGGTTTTAGCAATAACGCTGTGCAGAAAGCTGTCGGTTTTCTTTATTATTTCAATTTATCTGCTCTGAGAGCATCCGTACCTATAAAGGTCCAGGTACCAGGTAGCCAGGTTCCCCTGCCTGGGCTCCCTACGTCCTTTCACTCTTTTTTTTTTTTTTTTTTTGTAGAGACAGAGTCTCACTTTATGGCCCTCGGTAGAGTGCCGTGGCCTCACACAGCTCACAGCAACCTCCAACTCCTGGACTTCTGCGATTCTCTTGCCTCAGCCTCCCGAGTAGCTGGGACTACAGGCGCCCGCCACAACGCCCGGCTATTTTTTGCTGCAGTTTGGCCGGGGCCGGGTTTGAACCCGCCACCCTCGGCATATGGGGCCGGGGCCCTACTCACTGAGCCACAGGCGCCGCCCCATCCTTTCACTGTTAATGAATGTATTAATGTCCTGGTGCTAAAGTATTGAAATGAAGGTATCTTGAGTATTTTAAGAAACTTTTCAATTCAGCCTACTTCTTAAAATAAACACTAATAAATACTAGTCTGTGATGTTATGAGTTGATTTAAATATGGACTGTAATTATTTTATGAGGTTCCTTCGAAGATAGCTTTGTCTGTACAGGGTGGGAAATTTGAGGAGATGAAGTCTAATCTTGTAAGGCAAAAAAACAAAGGCTTTATAATAATCTATAACTCTAAGAAGATAAGAATAGTTAAGTTCTTTTTTTTTTTTTTTTTGTAGAGACAGAGTCTCACTTTATGGCCCTCAGTAGAGTGCCGTGGCCTCACACAGCTCACAGCAACCTCCAACTCCTGGGCTTACACAATTCTCCTGCCTCAGCCTCCCAAGTAGCTGGGACTACAGGCGCCCGCCACAACACCCGGCTATTTTTTGGTTGCAGTTTGGCCGGGGCCGGGTTTGAACCTGCCACCCTTGGTATATGGGGCCGGTGCCTTACCGACTGAGCCACAGGCGCCGCCCGAATAGTTAATAGTTCTTATTGTTAGGGCGGCGCCTGTGGCTCAGTGAGTAGGGCGCCGGCCCCATATGCTGAGGGTGGCGGGTTCAAACCCAGCCCCGGCCAAACTGCAACAAAAAAATAGCCGGGCGTTGTGGCGGGCGCCTGTAGTCCCAGCTGCTTGGGAGGCTGAGGCAAGAGAATCGCTTAAGCCCAGGAGTTAGAGGTTGCTGTGAGCCGTGTGACGCCACGGCACTCTACCGGAGGGCGGTACAGTGAGACTCTGTCTCTACATAAAAAAAAAAAAAAAAAATAGTTCTTATTGTTTTTTTGGTCCAGGGCTGGGTTTGAACCCACCACCTCTGGCATATGGGGCTGGTGCCCTACTCCTTTGAGCCACAGGTGCCACCAGTAGTTAATAGTTCTTAATCTAAGGTTTATGATGAGTTTGTGTTGTAATATATCTAGATTCAAATCCTGGCTCTACCTGTTATCAGCTGTGTGACTTTAAGCAAGTCGCATGACCTTTCTTTGTTGTTGTTGTTGTTTGATCTTTCTATCCCTCAGTTTCCTCATCTGTAATAGGGGGAAATACCAATAGCTCTTTTGTACAAGAGAATAAATGATGGAAAGCATTTAAAGTACCTAGAACACTATTTGGACAGAGGAAGAATGAAACAATTGCTGGCCATTACTATTTTTTTTTTATAAATTTATTTTTTGTATAGATTTTATTTTATTTATTTATTTTTTTTGTGTGTGTATGGTTTTTGGCTGGGGCTGGGTTTGAACCCGCCACCTCCAGCATATGGGATTGGTGCCCTTCCCCTTTGAGCCACAGGTGCCGCCCTGCTGGCCATTATTATTAGTTTGTTTGATCAAAAGCCAAAAAAAGAAAAGATATGAACCAAGTTTAAACATTAAAGGTTAAATCAGACACTAGTTTATGACTCAGACTTGACTGCTGAGAGAATAGGGACAGTAACAATTTTAATAAGAATTTTACAAAATGAAAGTGGGGAGCCTCATTACGAACGTGAGCAACTCCTCCAGGGCAGACTGACGGCGGTGGAGGATGGCAGTGCTGGTAATGGTCAAATGTGTGTTGTTTCAGGACAAATGGCCGCACAGATCTAGCAACTAGCATGAGTGAGGTGCTCTTTTTATAAAGTGCTCTTCCTTACAGTGTCTCACACATGGATACATGCACGTTCTGTACACATACAGACATGTGGTATCTTTACAGTCTTTGCTAAAAACCTCTATTGAATAGACTTTTTATTACCCCTGGTTAAAAAATGCCGTATCATCAGAATCTGGCAAGCATTCAGAACCATTTAATCTTTCATCAAGGTTTAATCAGAAGAGGTTTATATCTCTTTTGTGCATTGTCAAATGCCCACCACAATTTATCTCCCCCATACTGGACTGACAGGTCGAGTGAATAAGCAAAGAGCCAGAACATTTGAGTATAATTGCAGTGTCAGCACTGTTAACTGTATTTATGAGAAGAGAGTTAACGCAGTGACATTAATAATTTCATCAGATTACACATGTTTGCTTGACAAACAAGCCAGCTATTCTCTTTAAATTATCTGTGACTAGTGCCATTTTCAGCCATGGATTCCAGTTAGAAAAGAAAAATAAACTCCCCAAAACACTATTCAACTTATGTTGTTATGTTTGGGGGAGGGGAAAAAAATTAAATCTTTAAATATTTGCATTGAGCCAGACTTTATAAATCCTGGTTTCCTGTCAATAAGAAAGCAAAAAAAAAAAAAAATGGTTAGGAACTTACAATGAAAAGGAAAGCCAGGAAGCATAATAATTATGTCTCACTGTACCGTAGTTCAAAAATAGCTTCGGGCAGAGACATGAAGTCTTTTAGTTTGCCTTGAGTTTTTAAACCACTGGAAGCTCACCTGCGGTGGTTTCTGTGATTTGTGGCTGCTTACCAAAGGCACAGGATAATAAAGAAATTTTGGAGGGGTATAACGCGTGAAGCTTGTACAGCAACCTCTCACCTACATATTTCACTCCATAAGGGGAAACAATGAGAGAGAACATGACACGTATTAGAGAAGTAAATTACAGTGTTATCCTCTCTGGTCCAATAAACCATGGTGGGCTGTCACGCTCCTGACTACTGAAGTGTTGTTTTATGCTACAGCTTAATCAGCTGGGTCTGGACTCTGCTTTCAGGCCAGTGCCTTAGGCAGCATAAATGCTGAGATTCACACATGTGATCACTAGAGTCTTTGTGGAGAGGTCTACACAATGTGCCATGTACGTTATTGACCTAGAGGATGGATCTCCTTGCAGTTAATTTATAGGAGGGAAAGGGACTTGAACCCAATTGCTAAAAATTATCACAAAACATTAAGCCACCTGTTCGTCTTATTTAAAAGGAGCGTCTTGCTGGCATGGGTTCTAACAAAGGTAATGTTTCATCATTTGAGCCCAGAATCTTTGCCTTTGCAAGAATCCTACAGGCAGGAAGCATCTGTATTTATGAAGCTTATACAAGGCAGCATGATATAGACCTGAATGCAAAACGATGAAAGAGATATATTGATTCCATCACTAGCAAACCCTGAGCCAAAAGCTCACCCCTGTTATAAATACATACGAGTTTGGGTGTCAAAAGAAAGTATTTGGCCTACCTGTTTATAATTCAGATAGTAGTTTTAGCTTCCCTTCATTCTTCTTCTGATAGTAGGAATTGCTAACATAACAAAATAAAGACAATAATAGTAATAGATATTTATATACGTGCATGTATATGTTTACACACACAATCTCCACTTGTAAATACGTAGAATATTGTGCTTGCTTAAAAAACTGATATGGTTAGAAAGAAGAAAAGATTATCATCTTAGACTAGAAAAGAATCTCAACTCATTATTATTTGTTTAGAAATTATATTGCCAGAGTTTTATGCCGAATAAAGAGGGGGGGATCTATTAAAAAAAAAAAAAAGTAAATTTCCCCCACTAGCCTGGCTAGTGTTGGTAAGGGGGTAGAGAAATTGGAACCTTTGTGCAGTGTTGCTGGAGATTGAAAATAGGGTAGGCAGCACCCATAGCTCAGTGGGTAGGGTGCTGCCACATACACAGAGGGTGGCGGGTTCGAATCCAGCCCAGGCCAGCTAAAGCAACAATGACAACTGCAACAGAAAACTATCTGGGTATTATGGCAGGCACCTGTAGTCCCAGCTACTTGGGAGGCTGAGGGAAAAGAATTGTTTAAGCCCAATAGTTTGAGGTTGCTGTGAGCTAAGATGCCATGGCACTCTACGCAGGGCAACAGATCTCAAAAAAAAGAAAGAAAGAAAGAAAGAAAATGGTGCAGCTACAATGAAAAACAGTATGGTGGGCCTCAAAAATGTGAATATTAAATTATAATATGATCCAGGAATCCCACTTCTCAGTATATACCTAAAAGAATGAAAAGCCAGGATTTGAGCAGATATTTATACACCAATGTTAACGTAGCATTTTTTTTTTTTTTTTTTTTTGGCTAGGGCTGGGTTTGAACCTGACACCGTGGGCATGTGGGGCCAGAGCCCTACTCCGTTGAGCTGCAGGCACCATCCCTAATGTAGCATTTTTCATAATAGCCAAAAGTTGGAACTAACCCAAATGTCCATTCACCAATGAATGGATAAACACATGTGGTATATACATACAGGAGAATGCTCTTCAGCCTTCAAAAGAGACAAAACTCTGATACCTGCTATGATACAGTGAAGCCTCAAATTGTGCCAAGAGAAATAAGCCAAGCACAAAAGGTACCCACCATGTTCAAGTTTATAAAGAGGAATTGTAGAAAAGTGGTTCCCAGGGCTGAAGAGAGGGGTAAGTGAGGGGTTATTGTTTAATTAGAACAGAGTTTCATGGGTGGCACCTGTGGCTCAAAGGAGTAGAGCACCGGCCATATATACCAGAGGTAGCAGGTTCAAACTCAGCCCCAGCCAAAAACTGCAAAAAAAAAACAAAACATAGTTTCAGTTTGGTCAAATGATGTAATTCTACAAATGGACAGCAGTGAAGACGCATCACAATGTGAATGTATTTATTGCTACTGAATTGTACCCTTAAAAATGTTTAAAATGGTAAATTTTATGTTATATATATTTTACTACAATTATAAACATGAAACAAATTTCTTTAAAAAAAAAAAAAAAAAAGAGTCACTTCCTCAAGGAAACCATCTAATATCCAGAACTAATAATTAAACTCTAGCAAAAAAGAGCTGATAGAAACACAGAAACTTGCATTAGTGTAAATCTCAAAGTCGTGGCTCTTGAATGGCAATATGTTCCAGCCAAGCTAAAAAATGCCCTTGCCTATCATGACCAGTGGTACTTACTCATTTGTGCCATCAAGTCACCTTGCTGCTTCACGGGCAAACTTCACTGCTGCTGAGTGTTAATTGTTTAAGGATGGATTTGTAGCCCCTATTAGAGGAATAGAAGTATAAAAGCACTTGGATTTATAAAATGTATTCTGTTCACTTCTAGTATTTTAGCTCCCACACTATGAGCAAATTTTTATGGGTTTTGCCAAGGACGTCTGAAGTACCTCCCAACAACTGATTATGTAGTGTTCTACAATATTTCTGCTATGTGATTTTACTAGCTCTCTGGGTCAGCGTCTGTGTGTGCTGGGAGTTCAGTGTAAGTTATTTCTGCTTAGGGCTGCTGTAAGTTGAAATTCCATTTTAGTAATAGCTTCCATTCTGAGTGGAAGTGGGCCGTGTGCTTATAATGTTTGTTTTCTGGTTCACCCATCAAGGTACAGAACATGCCTCTTTGTTTCTACCCTGACATCATCTATAAATAGCAGGACCCTGAAACCTAGAGTTGCTAAAGTCTGAGTGTTTATTTTGTTTTGTTTTTACTTGCTTACGCCTGCCTCGGCTTTTGTTCTTTAAAATGAGATCAATGTCATTACACCATTTTCATTACAATTATTGAGAAAGTACCATGTTGTGCACAAGATGGACCTAAATATTGGGCAAAAGTTATTACATGTAGATTGGGCCCTTCCCTTCCACCTTCAGGAATCTCTATTCCTGCTCTCAAATAGACAGATCATGAACATGCAAAATTATAGGAAATGCAGAGAACAAAATGGGCAGAGCAATGGAAACTAGTGTTTGCATCAAATACAGGTCAAATTTCATACAGAACATGCATCCAGTATGAAATTTAAGAATCTGATGAAACTGGAAAGAGCAGGACAGGGTGGTAGCACCTTTCTAATCAGCCTAAGGAAGGACGCTTCCTTTTTTTTTTTTTTTTTTTTTTGAGCAGTTTTTGGCCAGGGCTGGGTTTGAACCCGCCACCTCCGGCATATGGGACTGGCGCTCTACCCCTTTGAGCCACAGGCGCCACCCAAGGAAGGACGCTTCCTAAATATTCAGAGCTTGAAGGGAAGAGGTGGATTTGCTCTGGTAAAAGGTTCATTTAAAATTCTGCAAGGTCAATAAATTACCACTTAAGGTGACATTTTCCAAAATGTGTTCCCAACAAAACTTGTTCTAAATAGGAAAAAAAAAAGTGATTCTCATGGTCCGATTGGCTTGTGCACTGTATCTCTGTTAAAGATTGACAAAGAACGTTGAGCCATCCAAGGCCCAGTAAAGCCCTACGATAAAGAACTTCAACCTTGGCTCAGCACCTGTAGCTCAGCGGTTAGGGCGAATCCAGCCCTGGCCTGCCAAACAACAAACAACAATGACAACTACAACCAAAAAAAAAAAAAAAAAAAAAAGCTGGGCATTGTGGCGGGCGCCTGTAGTCCCAGCTACTTGGGAGGCTGAGGTAAAAGAATCACTTAAGCCCAAGAGTTTGAGGTTGCTGTGAGCTGTGATGTCACGGCACTCCAACCAGGGCGATGGCTTGAGACTCGGTCTCAAAACAAACAAAAAAAGAACTTAACCTTTCCCAAACTTGTTTGAGCTTCCACCCCTGCCACCCAAACTCCCCCCATACATTCATCTCTGTAACAAATGTTTACAGAGGGTCTTCTCCAGGCCAGTCGCTGTGCGAGGCCCTGGGACTACAGTTGTGAACAAACCAATTCTGCCTTGGTGAACCATAGTATTAGGAGGAGACAGGCAGTAAACCAATAAACAGAGTTCTCTATTAAATATGTCAGAATGAGCAAAGTGCAGCGAAAAAAAAGAAATTTTAAATAAAAATGAAAATGTTAAGAGACTGTTTTAGAGAGGGTAGTCCTGGCAGGCTTCTCCAACAAAATGATACTTAAGGCACCAGGGAGCTATGCTGATGTGATCAACTGCTGGGGAACCCACGGAAGCACCCAGGGAGGATGAGAACAAACACTTCCCTAGAGCCTGAGCCCCTCGGCACTTTCGCCCTCACAGAAGGAGACTTAATATTGATGGAAAGTTCTACGTGGTGGCATTAGCATCAAGCAATTCTAATAAGGAATTGATTTTGCCAGTGCAGATGGGAAAATTGCTCATCTTCTAAAAGCAAATTAACTCTTTGAGGCCCCTAGGGTATTGTTCATTTACTAATTCATTTACAAATTGTTTGCTCCTTGGCCTCTAATTAGTGACATTCGCCTTGGTGAGCACGTGTTTTGGAAGTGTGTGGCTTTCAAGTCCTCCATTTCACATTAGATGGTGGCCGTCTATCTTGCTCCTCAAGAGGGAGGCGGCATGTGGGAACAGCTGCTCGTATACCATTTGTCATGACCAGAAACGGGTTCATGGAGTTGCTCAGCTGTGTTGAGTGGAACAATGATAATGCCAAATTTGCTGCCTGATCAATTCCTGTTATCGCAAGTAGGGGCTCCCGTTAATACTGTTGTAATTGAGACATCAAAAATAGAATAATTAAGAAAAGGTGAACAGTTCATGCTACTTTATGTTACCTGGGGACACATTCCATTTTCCCTCCTCCCAGTAGAAATATTTCCTCCTTTCACAGACAGCTACCTGGTTTGTTGGGGTCAATGCAAAATAAAAATGTGAGAGCCCTCGTTCAAAAAACATAGGGAAAACTGTTACAAGTACTAACATATAAATTTTTCTTTTTTTCTTTCCTCCACAAACTTTTTATTTTGACTTGTTATGATCTTTGCTATGTAATATCATCCTAAGAAAAAATTTAAATTATTACCATGAATGTTACCATTCGATTTTATATTGTGCAAGGCCGATTTTAAATGCAAATGTGACTGTGAGGGGCTGAGGACATGTTGGCTAAGGGGTAAAAATTTTTGGTTGCACAGAATACATCTCGCAGATCTAGCGTAGAGCCAAGTGGCTACATTTAATAGCACTGCATTGCATACTTGAAATTTGTTCAGAGAGTAGATCTTAAATTTTCTCACCACAAAAACAAAATTAACTAGATGAGGTGATGGGTACGTGAATGAACTTGATCATGATAATCATTTCACAATGGATATGTATGTCAACACATCACAGGGTACACTATCCATATATACAATTTTTATTTGTATTTATTGTACCATAGTAAGACTGGGGAAAGTATTTTTAAAATATAATCAATGTAAAACAGGCATTGAGGTCATGCGCAATCATTGAAATAACACAATTCATATTTCATAGTTTGCGTGGGCTTACATTGTATTCTCACCAGAACGGTGGAAATGCTACACAAAGCTTAACCTGTTTGCTTTCACTGTTTGATACACGCATGTTCTAAGTTCACATTCTTTCTTACTGCTGAATAAGGACGGCCTGAAAGGAAATGGAGCTATGAGCGCCTGGTATTTCAATTCCCTTCCCTGCCATCGTCCTCACACTGCCTCCATCTCCCACACACTTTGAGACTTGCTAACCCGCCGCTCCCGAGGGGTCTGCTGGATTCTGCTCTCCCCAGGCATCACATGGGCAGGCTGGAGCCACAGACACAGACGTGGCCTGTATCTCCTCTGTTCATGTGTATTCCCATCTTACCACTGGACTTCATTAACAAAACACAAGTTCAAAGACAGAATAATTGAGGACTTTAAGACAAAAAAAAAAAAGAGAGACAGAGAGAATTTTAAGACAGTGATAGTATGCACGGCATTAAAGCAAGTGCCAGGCCCAATTGGCGTGGAGCTCTGCACAGTTTCCACACTCACAAAGCTGGCTCTACCACTTTCTACAGAACACATTATAGGCAACCCGGGAATCACAAATAGAGGATGCCATCTCACAAGGAATGGTACAAACATTGTTCCTCCATTTATTTTTCAGATGTAACTCTCACCTAACCTTTAGAAGGTTTGAAATATTTGCCAAGAATACTCATATGTATTCTTAGTTACAAAATAGCTTCAGCACTTGGTTTGAACAACTAACTTCCAAAAGCTCCCCACCCATGTGCTCTTTTTCTTTAGGCTTAATTCACTAACCCATCAATACAGATGTCTCCAACTTTTTGGCACAAGAAACTGTTTTTGTAGAAGACATTTTTTCCATGGATGGAAGGGTGGGTTGGTATGGGGGTCTGCAATCAGCTGATTTATTATGATCTCTGTGTAGTCCAGCCACTCTACTAATGATAATCTGTATACAAAAATGCTCCCCAGCGCTAGTGCCCATGAGGATCACCGCCTCAGTTTCTTCTCTGACCATCAGACGTTAGATTCTCGTTAAGAGCAGGCAACCTAGGTCTCTCACATGCTCAGTAGGGTTGGTGCTCCTGTGAGGATCAAATACTGCTGTCAATCTGAGAGGAGGCGGAGCTCAGCGGGGATTGGGTGTGAACACAGACAATGCTTCACTCAGTCACCTGCTTCTGCCAATCTGACAGGAGGTGGAGCTCGGCGGTGATGCGGGTAGCGGGGATTGGCTGTGAACACAGACGGTGCTTCACTCGCTCACCTGCTCAGCCAATCTGACAGGAGGCGGAGCTTGGCAGTGATGAGAGCAGCGGGGATTGGCTGTGAACACAGACCACGCTTCACTCAGTCACCTGCTCAGCCAATCTGACAGGAGGCGGAGCTTGGCAGTGATGAGAGCAGCGGGGATTGGCTGTGAACACAGACCACGCTTCACTCAGTCACCTGCTCAGCCAATCTGACAGGAGGCAGAGCTTGGCGGTGATGAGAGCAATGGGGATTGGGTGTGAGTATAGACAAAGCTTCACTTGCTCACCTGCTGCTGTGCTCAGGTTCCTAACGGACCAATGACCAGTTCCCGTCCACAGCTCTGGAGTTGGAGACTCCAGCACTAATTGACAGGTTGGTCTAAGGTATGCAGGACTGTAGCTCCTCTTTCCCCCTTCTTATGCTAAAATCCCATTTTGAGTGAAGTCATCCTTGCTTTCCCCGTTCTTTCACGCACAGCCATATTCCTTTGTGTGTCAAATCCTTGTATTTCAGAATGACTGAAATGTAGAGAATGGAATAAGGCACTTCTGCTAGAACAAATTGGAGATCGGAACACAAATGCGCACAAAGCCAACAAGACTGCTCGTAGCTCTGACACCTGTTGACTACATCTTAGGGTCAGGTGGCTCCTGCTCCCCTTGACAACGACCTCATTCTGCTCAAGGTATATTAACTTCCTTTCATGGGAAACCACTTAGAATCACTTAGGAAAAAATACATAAGTGACATGGCAAAGAAGCTGCTTCCTGGCACACTCCTTTTACCGCCCTGCCTGCCGTGAGACACGGTATTGACCTTCAGCCCCACTCAGATGCACGTTTCATAACTGATGTGGAATAGACCGCATTTTGAAAGACCCTCCATATGGATTTACTGTAAACCTGGTGTCACCTGCCCTTGCCCTGTGCTAGAAATCATATTACCAGATTCCTAACAAGAAGCATTATGATGTTAGAAACTGTTAAAACCATGAATTAAAAAGAAGGACGCCTTTACACAGAGTCTGCAGAACTCGTTCAAGTCACAAAGCCCTATTTTCCATCTTTTACGTAAAGCAAAGGGATTAAAGACAACTGGCACGCGCTGAATGGACACCCCGACTCGCCGTGCCAGGCGGGGTCTCTCCTGCTTTGTTTGCACCAACCATTTCTTGTGTGCAAACAGGAGGAACTTGTTCAGGCAGCAGCCAGGCTGAATGGTATGCGAGGATTTAGTGAAATACATGCTCAGGACAGCTTTCTTAATCCTTACAAGTCTGCCCAACAGAGGGAATTCCAGGGTGACGAATGAAGCACCCAAGTCTTTCACTGAATACAGTCAAGCCCAGAAAAAAAAGTTTGTAGGACTTTATTTAGTTCCTGCTCATCTAACGAAAGCTGCTGTTCGGAGAAAAAGTTTAATGAATGATGGTCATAAACAGGCTGGTATTACCCACTGATTAAAGTGTCAGGATGCCTCTTCAGAAATCAAAGGCGTTATCTTGCTAATGAACTAAATTAGACTGAACTAACAGTCATGTTAATAATTGTTACTAACAGAGCTAGCTGTGTCAGGAGTGATAATGATAATGTGAAAAAGCTCAATATAATAATATTTCCAGTGTAGATAGAGCTGATTTGACGGGAATATGAAAGTAACCTACAGTTCAATTTTGAGGACTGGGGGGAATTTTTTTCAGGGTAAGAATGGGAGATTAGGTCCTAGGTGAGTAATGAAAAGAAGGCTGAAAACCAAAATTCCTTACTAGAAACAGAAGTGTTAACTGACAAACACACCCATTCAGACTCTTGAATATGTGAAATGCAGACATTAAATACATATGGTACTCATTTCTCCTTAAAACAAGCCAGGCTAAAAGTAAACAACTTTATATCCTGAAGGTTAAAAATAGAGAAGATATGCATTGGTGATAATATTGATTTAAAAAAAAAAAATCTACCAAAAGGCTGTTATTAGACATAGGTTACAGTTACAGTGAAAACTGAGACCTACTTTTAATCCCCTGCAGGGGTGGGAAGTTATGGTGGGATCTTTTTGTCATTGTCAAGGTGCAGAAAGAATGAAAAATACTTTGGTGTATTTCATTATTAGTACCATGAAGAGTTTGAACTCCCCATTATTGGATTGTCTTTTTTCATAGCCAGTGCCTCTTGCAAGCTCCTTCTAAAAAACTATTTGACAAGGAAAAAAAATAGCCTTCTTGGTTTGATATGTGAGTATACACAAGTTCATGCAAGTTTTCACAAGAAACTAAATGAAGAGCTTGCCCTACAAGCTTAATCATATTAACTCTGAGTACAATCAAAGCTTCAAACTTTAACTATTTCTTAGAGTTGACTGTGCATGGTAAACAAAGACTGTATGAAGACATTTCTTGACCTTCGAGAAAAAAAATTAATAAATGAAATCTGTCGCTGTCTCTCAAAGTAAAATTTATACTGTATCTTAAAAAATATGAAACATCTTATTTCACTACAGCCAGACACTGTTACATGACCAGTTTGAATGTAGAACAAAATCTGAAGTAAATTATTGATAACCCAAATGCCACTGGTACCTTGTAAGATGTTGTCTTCATTTTAGTTAAAAATCACAACTAACAAAGATAAAAGACATTTCAATCTATGACTGATTAGGGAGGTTTAGGATTGCTTCTTTACTATTTCAGTTCTTTAAAACTACCTCTGGTAATAATTATAGTAGTTCACACCTTGATGTACTTTGCGTAAGAGGAAGGAGATGGTCGAAGAACTTTTTTTAAGTTCGTAATCTTGCTTTCTCCATCAGAGTTTAATTGCTTGATATGATTATACTTTCCACATGTTTCCTATGTGCTGTTTTGCCTTAAGGCAAGCAAGGTGAGTCAAAAAGAAAAATGTTTTATGGGAATATTTGACTTTTACAATATTTGGATCAAATTGTAGAGAAAACAATGTTCTGGAATTTTTTTTTTTTTTTGACTTTAAACATTTATAAAGTGTCAAAGTGGGCCTTAGTGAATCAGGCAAGCATAGTTTTTCAAATTATTTTGGCATTGGGGCAGCCCCTGTGGTTCAAAGGAGTAGGGCACCATCCCCATATACCAGAGGGGGTGAGTTCAAACCCAGCCCTGGCCAAAAACTGCAAAAAAAAAGAAAATTATTTTGGCAAAGGGTGAGAGGTTGTGAAAACATCCTTTTGAATCTGAACATTTTATAATCTATTTTCTTCAACAACAAAAAATGCTCTCTCTTTAATATCTGAGTGTTTTTCCATGATATATGTCTGTGTGAACTGAGTACAGGTTTTCCCTCATCATGCTAAATGAGCAAAGGAGGAGATTTTCCACATGCCCACCATTTAATACGTGAGCCTCCCGTCTGCTGTGCGTGGTGTTCTCCAGTTCATAGCCTGATGTTTCACATCAATTAAAAAAAGAGGAGAGAATGAGTTCGGTGAAGAGTTTGTTTCCTTGTAATCAACTGTAAAGAGACCAAGGTCATGTAACAGATTTCTTCTTTCTTTCCTAGCCAGGAAGACAGTGTGAATGCAAATTGCTTTATTGGTGAAGGGAATTAAAATTATAAAAAGCCAGGCTTAAAGAAAGTGCAAAATCAGGGCTGTGTGGAAGCGGGGACAATATAATTGTGGTATGGATTCCCATATGGGACTAAATTATCTAGATTTTAGTAACGTCAGCAGTTCTGTGCCGTGGCTGGAAGGCTGCCAAAGTGCCATATTTGCTTCATTTTTAAGACGGTTCTGATTCTACACAACGTTAAATATGCATAAAGCTAAAATTGTTCGGGTATGTCGGTGGCACTTCTCAGATACATGCCTTTGCATGTCAGGAATTTTATTTGACTATTAAACAGGAAATGACACTGATATGACTTTATTTTTCTAAGCAAAATGCCATTTATTATCATTTCTGCCTTGGCTATAAAATCTTCTCAGTGGGGGAAGAGAACACCCTTTTCTTTGAGTACGCACCAACGTCGCCTTCCTTTACAGTGTACCATTCAGTAATACTGTTTTGTAGCAACTCAATAAAACTGATAGTTTTTCTGGATAATTACCCACAGCCCCCTGCAGGACAAATTAGCATTCATGACCTGAATAATGCTTACTAGAAAGAGTTCAATGGAATTTACTTAATCAGAATCATTGCTTTCTCTTGGCTAATTTTTTTTTTTTTTTTTTTTTTTTACTTAGTCCCCAGTGCCTGCTAATAGCAAATATCGTTCAAGCCAGTGTTTGATACCTGGTAGAGAAAAAAAAGCATGAATCTTTACATTTTGTTTCGTATTTGTGGATCGTCTAAAAACAAGTGTACATTTTTTATATCTAGTGTGTGAGGATTTAAAATATCTACCCTCCTTAAAATTTTCTAATTGGAATTACATGAGGATTCCAGCCACCCTCCACTTAATGCCCATTTTGGTTTAAGAAAAACAAAAAAAGAGATTTTTCATTGACTAATTATCCCTTAATAGTTTTGCAGTTTGTTGAGGACAAAGCTGGACAATTGGTCATGATTTGGGGATGGATATGCTTTGCATCACTCTGGATTCCTAAGCACCAGAAATTAGAGAGATCTGTAACAGACAATGGATGGGGTGTTTTGATGACTTCATTGATTTTTATTTTGTTTCATTTTGATGATTTGTTTAAAAATTTTACGATTTGAACCAAAAATACCATGAAATGTAGTTGTTAGGATATTAGGACAAATGAAAAAGAGAAAGTAACATTCATTGAACTTCTACTGCTGGCAAAACACTCCGTCAAGTAAATCGTTTATTCTATTTCATAAATTCCTAAAATGGCTCAGTAAGGAACATACTAGGATCTGCATATCTAAAGTGGAGGAAAATGAGTTTCAGGATTGAAGGTGCTCGTCCCCGTTTTGACACCCAGTAGAAAAACAGAACCAAGACACAATTTCCAGACCGCCTGAATCAAAAGCTTACGCTTGCCTTTATATTTACGTGTAATCATTTTACATTTTTAGAAAGGCAGGAAAAGGAGGGTCTAAAGCAATTCCCATGACTGAATCTCGACTTTGGAAAAGACTCCTAACCTGGGAGAAGAGATGTTTCTAAAATGCAGCCGCAAATCAGTGTCTTTGAAAGACAGCCTTTTAGATGGCTGCCCATCTAAAGTTTATTGGAGCCCATTTCTCTTCCTTCCATCATCTTCTGTGAATCTTCTCCAGCCCACAGATTAAAAGGCAGATGTGAATTGCTGAGACACAGGGTTCTACATTACTGAGGCTTGGAAAGTAGTCCAATCAAATAAAGTCTAGGACAAAGATGTGAGATAAGATCCAAAAATAACGAACTAAAATCAGAGAGGTGCTTCTGTGTCTCTGCCTGACTCAGTGGAGAGGGAGCATTTCTGTAGGATGAGGAGATTTTTCTGGAGGCTTAGTCTGCATGGCAACCTCAGTTTTTCCTAAGGTGGTGTGGTTGTTTAGGTTTGCATATGATTTTGTGTAGAGTATATGTTTAGGGGAGGTACACTGGGGCAAAACTGGTGGAAATGATGTATGGAAGCCCAGAAAGAACCCTGTTGGCTCCTCTGCTGATTAGATTCCATATTTCAAAGGTGTTAAACCAGTTCAGTAAAAACTGAATAGAAGGATTCACTCACTAAAGCCATCCTGCCATGCAGCCCTGAAATGAATTTGGTACTTAATTAAGTTTCCCGGGGTGCAAAATGGTTATTCCATTTCTAAATCTAAATAAATCAGAATGTTTTTTCAACTTTGGGGGTTTCAGAACACCCACAACACATTTCTGCACAGATTTTCCTTCCAAACACGAGAATCTTGCGAGGAAAATTCAATCCATATGTTTCAGATTTACTTTACAGTTGTATCAAAATCTCGTGTCGCAATTGACATTTGATGCTCATGGATTTCTGAAAGCTTTTTATTTGCCTTTGACTCAAGAACAGAAAGTTGATTTGTCAAGCTTAGAAGTATCAAAACCCCAAAATATTAAATTTGGATTGAAGACAGCAAACTTAAAATTCTGTATCAGGCATTAAATTTAATAACTCATTTGTGTTGCCGTCTCTGCAACATCGTATACTTACAGATATGCACCTGCCTGACAACGTGTGTCCACGGACGCAGTAGCTTCCGATACTGACATGATGAGCAGAAAGTAAAGCAAAGAGAAAACACAGGGACAAATTATTTCACCCTGGTATTCCTTCCTGACTTAAATACTAACAGTGTATTATTTATACTTTAACCCAAAACAAGACGTGCAATGATAGCCTATATCTTACTTTCTTCTTCATCCTTCAGCAATCTGTTCAGCCTCTGGCTGCCATCCAGTTGCTCTCATCCCCTTCCTTGGCAGTGCGCTGGAAATGATGTGCTTTTTTCTGGCCAGTGATCCCTCTGAATCATCACACAGATAACACTGGAAGGAGAAAAAGCAAGAATGGAAATAAACCGTGTAAACTGAAGTGTGTGTGTCTTGGGGATGGTCTTAAAAAAGCATCTACATTAGTTCTTGTTAATAGTATTCAGGGGTTTCTAAAATGACTACTTCCCTTTATTCAAAGCTGATAACGTGGTTCTGCTTTTGCTCAGAACACAATAGTAGTACCTTCCAACTAAAATTAGTTCACTGAGGGACATCATGTTCTTAAAGAGCCAAAAAGTTCAGAAAAATAAAAAGTGTCCTGTTAACCCAAATAACAGACTTCTGCCATTTGTCGTTAACACTGTCTACATAAAGTTTTGGAGTGGGCCATTCGCTTTTTTATAGGCTGTTTCATCGTTTTCATTATTTTTATTTTCAATGGTTTTTCTCTTAGAACAAACATGATATGTATTTGCTGTACAAAAATAAGAAAAGTTTGTCACCCCCCCAAAAAGAAAAATATTTGAAACCTCACTTCCCAAAGAAAGCTGCCATTTACATCCACCATATGCCTTTCCATTGCATTTTCATACATAAACATCCATGCATAGTATTTTTTTTTGTTTTTTTTTTTTTTTAGCCAGGGCTAGGTTTGAACCTGCCACCTCTGGCATATGGGACCGGCGCCCTACTCCTTGAGCCACAGGCGCCACCCCAGGCATAGTATTTTTTACAAATAAAGGAGCATACTGCCTTAGTCACTGGCCATACAAAGCAATAGAAAATTAAGCTATATTTTAGTTGGCTTATCGTATTTCATCGTTGGAATAAACTGTTTCATCATCCAAATAGTCAAATGCAATTATTCAAATTTAATTATCCAAATTTTAGGTTTTCCCAATGTATTGGTTACATAAACAATACCGCACCAATTTAAAGTAAAGCAACATCTTTACTTTAAATCTTTGCCCATGTCAGTAATTGATTCCTTAGGATAAATGTCAATAAGTGAAATAACTCATCATAATGTTAAGGTTTGAGAAGCATATTTCCAAAAATAGCATCACTTTCCATTGCTTTTTTTTGCAGAATGATAGTGGATTTTTGCTTCTGTTTCTTTGCCTTCGCTTGATCTTTGTCAGGACATTTGCAGGAGGGCCAGAAGGTTGGGGATGCTGACTATGGTGGGTGGCCATGAATGGAAATTAGGCTAGAGAGTACAAAATGGCTAAAGGGCATGTCCTGTTCCAAGAGTCCTTGATATTTAGACCTGCGTTTCCTTCCTCCATCTTCCTTTCTTATCTTCCTACATCTTACTCAAGACCTCATCACTCCCCCAAAGTCTAACCTGACCTTCAGAGCCTATTGGAGGACCACCCATAAGCCCCACATGTTTTCACTGAAATCAGGCCAGTTTTACAGTGAGCCTTGACAGTTTGGTAAAGTAACATTTGATTGTAAGAAATATTTCCAGTGAGCATGGAACTTCTTGGAAGTCTAGTGTGGTCCAACTTCTATTTGGAGGTATAATCCTGGGTGGAATATCAAGGAATCATGGGAGTGAGTAGAGAACACAGTCATTCTATCCCTACTTCAGAGATATGACAGGACAGCTGAGTGGAAACATATAGAGATATTAGGAAAAAGCCAGAGTTAACACCCAACCTCCCTTCTCTCCTACCCCCATTCACCTACTTGATGATTTCAAGCAGACGACTCAAGCTGTCTGAGCCTCAGGGCCTGCTCTGTCAGGCGCTAATATCTTCCTCCTCACCCAAGAATGCGGTGGTGCTGATGCAACATCTTGCAGGCAGTGGGTGCTTAATAAATAGTAGGTACCTTAGATACTTTTAGACAGGAAAGGTGCAAGGTGCTCATTGAAAGCTATTCGAAGTGACTTTAGCCCAAATCAGCGAGAGGCCATATTGTTTAAGAATTATGTTCTGCTACAACAAAGAATAGATTGAATAAATAAAAGACTTATTCTTTTCCCCCCACAAATTCCTCCCCAGAAGTAGGCCTTGTTAGTGTTCAGTGACTTAAGCATGTCAAACCAAGACGCTTGGGATGAATTGGCCCTTGTCTCTCAGTTGTCAACGTACAGCTCTGCCGCTGCCCTGTCCCTGTGAGAAAGAGGAGGTGACCAGGAGGGAGCGGAAGTGCCCCCAAGAAATCCAGAGCAGATGTAAATGTCTTATTGGTGATTGTCGCCTCCCCTAAGGGAGGCTTGGGGAGCTGGCACTTGCTTTCCTAAAGAAAACCAGACTCCTGCTCCCTTTGCCAAGGACGGCTTTACCCTTCTGTCGGACCTCAGTCTCTGGTTTGCTTCCTCTCTGAGACTGAGAAGGCTCAGTTGGCGTGATCTGAGGGGAGCTGCAAAGCCCACCCAATAATTCCGCATCATCCAGAAGTTTCTGTTAATGTTTAAAATTTTAGCATCATCGGTGAATTAATTTACCACATACTATATGTTAAAAGGCAAATATCTCTAGAAAACAAGTTAGCACATTGCTTCATTTCTATTAATATCTCAGATAATCAACAAATTCACTGATCAGATTCCTTTAAGAGAAAATGGCATGAGACTGGGCTTTTAGCCAGGAAGGATGGAGCGCTCAGTTCTGCGTGACAGGCTCTAGCCAGGCGGTCAGGAGCAGAAACACAGGAAAGGAATAAAGCATGGGGGTGGGGAGGGCAACAGGAAGCGGCCGAGGAGGAGGGGAGGCCGTGATGGCCGGCAGGGAGGTGCAGCAGAAGCCAGCGGAGGCAGCGTCTTCCCAGCACACTGGGAATGGCCCTGATGGACGCGCCTCCCTTCAGTCATCAGCGTGTCTGATCACAGACATAACTTTATATTCACTCTCATCTGATACGCCAACCCCCCAAAGACAAAACCAGCCCCACCTACGTCCGATGCCCTGTTAGATCTTACTGCATGCTCCACATCACATGAAGGCCGACGTTTTCACCCTCAGGGTCCACCACCCAGAGAAATGGAAGCGCCTTAGGGGAGAGTCCTCTGACTTGCTGTGTGGATAACAGGAAGAAGAGACCCAGCCTAACATTTCACAAAACAGACAGAAAAGCATTGAGGTGAGCCCCTGATTTCTAGAAACAAAATGCATGGGTTTAAATGTGCAATGATACAGGAGAGGTACTTAACTTCTCTGTGCCTCAGTTTCTTCATCTGTGAAATGGCCATAATATTGGTATTTATTTCTTTAGTTTGTTGTGGAGATCAAGAGAGGAAATGTAATGTAAAAACTAAGAATGGTTGGGCAGCACCTGTGGCTCAGTGAGTAGGGTGCCAACCCTATATACCAAGGGTGGCAGGTTCAAACCCGGCCCCAGCCAAACTGCAACAAAAAATAGCCGGGCGCCTGTAGTCCCAGCTACTGGGGAGGAAGTTGGAGATTGCTGTGAGTTGTGATGCCACGACACTCTACCAAGAGCAATAAAGTGAGACTCTGTCTCTACGAAAAAAAAAAAAAAACTAAGAATGGTTTTCTAGAACACAGATAAGTTAAAAGCATTCCATCCCCCCCCACCCCCCAATCTCAGGTCTTTTCCTTAGATACTAATGATCATTTCTTATATATATCTATAGTTTTTACAATTTCCAAAGCATTTTCCTATATATTTACTCATTTCATATAGGTTTGTCTTATTTTGCCCACTTTATAGATTGCTGGATAGGGTCAGTGATATTATGTTCATGACCAAGATCGCACAGATAATAAAGCGGAAAAGACCTAAACCCAGATATTTGAGGACAAAATCCATGAACCTTCCATTAGGCCACATTGATTTCTATTTGGAAAGAAAAGTTTTAGAATCACAGCACAATGAACATATCTCTGAATTGATTCTGCTTGCTTGGATTCACGGTTTCCCAAAGCTGAGTATACATTTAGGCATTGCCTAATACACTTGCCTCAAAGGTTGTAAGGAGTTTTGGCTTCCTGATTTATATGTAATTTATGTACCACCCCAGAATGAGCACAATTTATTCCATTAATATTGAATGACCTAGTAATTATACTTCTAGGAATAAACCCAAGGAAAGAATCCTAAGTAGTGAAAGAAAAAAATTGTATAAAGAAGAATATTAATTTTAGAGTTATATGTAATAACCAAAACAACAACAAATGATCTAAATACTCTTGGCATAGGATCGGTTAAGCAAACTATGGTGCGTCAAAGAAATGAAATAATGATAATCCTAATAAGTATGGTGTACTGAGCAGCCAGCCTGAGGAATGCATTTCTCTGGGTCCTCGCAAATGGCATCTTTTTTGATCCCCTAAGAGTTAGATGTTACTATCACCCCATTACATGAATAATATCACAAAAGCAAGGTTTTATGCATAGGGAGACAGGTGCAGCTAATGACTCATCCTTCAGCCGTTCTTGCTTCTTTCCTGTTAAGGAGCTCTGATTTTACTGGGGAAGAAGGTGCCCAGCCCTGGGGGACGAATCATCATAGTCTATGCTGATAAGGGCAGTTCCGATCTCCTTGCAAGTAGCAAGTCCAGGGGTGGGCACGTAATAAAATTCTCGTCAATGAGATTTAAGAATAAACTTTTGGAGGCCTTTTTAAAAATAACTTTCTCTAGCTTTTTTTTTTTTTTCCTATTTCCTGTATTCTTGCCTTTGAACATTTTCATGAGAGAAGATGACATTGGAGCTTAAAGCAGTCATTTTGAAATCATGAAGGGATGAGAAGCAAATGATAAGAACGGTGAAGGAAATGAAATAACCTGGGTCCTGATGAGTGCAGTGAGCCTCTGGGCCACCCTGGTATTTCCTGCCTTTTAGGGTTTTTGTTTCTGTTTTTGTTTTGTTTTTTTACAGGAGAAATACATGTCCTTTTGGTATAAGTCACTATTTATTATTTGGTACTGAAAAAAATCAGTTAAGATTAAGTAAAGCTGTAAGTGGCTAAGGCCCTCCCCCCCAACCTAACTTATATTTAAACATATTTTAAAGTCTGTCTCATAAAAACCCACAGTAGGCTGTCTGGGACAAATATGGACTTCCATAAAGTACTCAGAGATCCACGTTTTTCCAGCTTTTCATTCCCCTGGCCCAGAAGTATGCCCTTGCCACCGGGACCAATATGGCTGCTTGAGATCCATCCTTTGCATGTGTATTCCATCCAATGAAAGGGAAGAAGGGGCAAGGAAGAACATGCTTTTAAAACAAAGACGACATACCATTTCACTCACATCAGATGGGCTAGAACTACTTGCTGCAGGAAAAGCAAGGAAATATCATTTTCATTCTGGAAGGTCATATACTCAGCTAAAAATCAGCAATTCAATCAGTAGGGAAAAAATGAGGACTATTCAGAGAAAAACATGCAACTGATAAATCCATATCTTTCTGACTCCAGAGCCATGTACTTCCTGCTCTATTCCTCTGAGTCCTGTGGCTAAGTAGGCTATTATTTTCTACCCTTTATTTTAAAACTATTCATAATTAAAATGTATTATAAAAAGAAAAATGTGTTTAATATGTTATGCTGGATAAGATTATATATCTAATATACACGGGTGAAATTATGATTTCAAAAGAGTCAAAGGATTTGCAGGTAGGGACATGAATGAATCATGGATTCGTTCTTTTCTGTTTTTTAAAGCTTCTTTAATAAGCAAGTTATAATTTTATAATAAAAATCTTATACTTTCGTATATATCATATTAAAGCCATATAAACCATCCAGTCACAGGATCTCTTTATATATAGCCACTAAGCAGAGCCTCTGAGTGGTAGGTTTTATGTAGAAGAAAAAGTGATAAATAGCATGTCACTTGATGCTTCATAATTTTTGGTTTTTAACTTTCTGGGTCACTGAGTTCTCAAAGAGTTCTTATTCTTTCTGCACATTAGTTAAGTGATGGAGGAAGGTGTCAGGCTACTGAGACATGGGGAAAGATGATGTGGAGGAATTAAAGTCTTCTTTTCTTTGGCTGAGTATACAAAATACACAGTATGATTTAGTAGTCCTTCCCTGGCATGTATTAACCTCTGTCTGCTGTGGGCAGCCCTGAGAAGATATTGTCATTGGCAACCAAATGAGATAGATACACCTATATATAAATGTACTCTGCAAACTGTGTACTGATTTAATAAAATCAATGCTAAGAATGGATGGTTAGGGCCAAGAAACTTGAGAAAAGAGTAAAAGGAATTGCTGGTTGATTACGATTAAGGAATAGTGAGATAGGGATAAGAAGAAACATTATTGGAAGAACATTATGAATATGATGTGTCAGTTCAAGAGAGCTTCATCTTCATGCACGGAGTGCCCACATTCAGGTCCCTTGTGCAGTAATAGAGTAACCAGCAGCGTACAGCAAGGAGAAATAGAATCCCAGGCTTGTCCTGTGTTGTAAGTGGCGTACATCTTAAATTATGTTCTGTGTGTAGTTTCAACTATAATTTTGCTGTGTTTAATATTTTTATTTGTATGCTGGGCACAGTGACTCACACTTGTAATCCCAGCACTCTGGGAGGCCAAGAGGGGTGGTTTGCTCGAACTTAGGAGTTTGAGACCAGCCTGAGCTAGAGGGAGACCTCATTGCTACTAAAAATAGAAAAAGTAGCCAGGTGTCCCAGCTACTTAGGAAGCTGAGGCCAAAGGATCACTGGAGCCCAAGAGTTTGAGGTTGCTGTGAGCTATGACACCATGGGTGACAGGGTGAGACTCTGTTTCATAATAAATAAACAAAAATTTACTTGTGTGCTTACTTCTTAAGAGGAAGGGGGACAAAAACTTGCCAATGAAAATGATTTAAACCAGTGAACTAACATGTAACTCTGAAAAGACAGATAAAAATATTTCACCTTTTAAGTTGTTAGGACAGACTCTTGTTTGATTTGTATTCATTTTTCAGTCCAATAAATTGAGCACATAAACCATACTCTTTTTCCAAAGAAGCCTAGAGCTTATTTTTAGTAATTGATTTACATTCACAGGTTTAGTAGAAACGTCATCTCTGAATATGTTCTAGAGAACATACCTTTCTTTTAGTTTCTGAATTTTATCATTCAAGAACTACAAAGTGGGCTGGGCAAGGTGGCTCACGCCTGTGATCCTAACACTCTGGGAGGCCGAGCTGGAAAGGTTGCTTGAGCTCACAAGTTCAAGACCAGACTAAGCAAGAGCAAGACCCTGTCTCTACTAAAAATAGACAAACTGAGGCAAGAGGATTGCTTGAGCCCAAGAGTTGGACATTGCTATGAGCCATGATGATTCCACGTCACCCTACCCAGGGCGATAGCTTGAGACTCTGTCTCAAAAAAAAAAGAACTAGAGTAGATGAATCTACAATTAAAGATGGTTTCTCTTGGTGTCGACATAAACATCAAATACCCCGGGAATAAATTGAACAAAAAAGTAAGCAAATGCTAAATGATGAAAGTTTATAAACTACTGAAGAGCAGAAATGACTTGACAAAGTTACATGACAAAGATGTCAATTATCCCTGAGCTTGCCTATAAGTATTATGTCATCCTAATATAAAGCATCAAAGTATTTTTGGAACAAGATAAACTCATGCCAAAGTTCATATGAGAAAGTAAACAACCAAATAAAGCCTGGAAAAGGGAAAAGTCTTAAAAAGAAACATTGAAAAGAAAAAATCCCATAGCAGCACAATTCATAGTCACAAAAGCGTGGAAACAACCCAATTGCCCACCAATATGTGAATGGATTAATAAAATGTAGTATATGCATACTACGGCGTAGGACTCAGCCATAAAAAAACGGTGATCTAGTGTCTTTTTGGACAATCTGGAGGGAACTGGAAATCATTCTTCTAAGTGAAACATCTTGAGGATGGCGAAACAAACCCCTGTACTCAATACCCAGTCCGAATTAAGCGATCAACCCTTACACGCACATATGCAAGTAAATCTCAGTGAAAAATCAAGCAAGGAGGGAGAAGAGGGGGGATGGGTAGATTCACAGCTGTGGGTACAGTGCATACTGTCTAGGTGGAGGGCACCTTCCCATGTATAACTTTGACTCAATCTATATAAATACAAAGTATGTAAACAAAATGTGTACTACCTAACATTCTGAAATTTAAAAAAACAAAGTTCCCTCCCTCAGGAAACTAGACCTTCTAGTTATTAAAACGTCTTATAAATCTTCGATTATTAAAATGTTGTAATGTTGGAATGCATATACACAAACAGTATACAAGTAGAACGATTTTTTAAAGTCCACAAAAACATATGATAATTCAATATTCAAAAAAGGCATATCATCAGTGGAAACAATGGATTAGTTAATAAATAGCATCGAAAAATTTAAGATAACAATCTGAAGAAAATAATTTGCGTAAATAACTTATCTATCCTATAAATCTATATTAAAAAATAAATAAAACATGAGTAAAGAAAATGTATAGATGTCTCATAGAAAAAGAAACACATTTTATTTTTTATTTTGTGAATGTGTATGTGTGTGTGTGCCAAGAGTTTCACTCTGTCGCCCTGAGTAGAGTGCCACGGCATAGTAGGTCGCAGCAACCTCAAATTCTTGGGCTCAAGAGACCTTCTTGCCTCAGCCTCCCAAGTACCTGGGGCTACAGGTGCCTGCCACAATACTAGGCTAGTTTTTCTATTTTTACTAGAGATGAGATCTCCATCTTGTTCTGGCTGGTCTTGAACTCTCAAGTTCAGGCTATTCACCCACCTCAGCCTCCCAGGGTGCTAGGATTACTGGTGTTGAGCCACCATACCCAGCATAGGAAATATATTGTAAATAAATAAGATATGGCCAATTTCATTCATAATCTGAAAAATAGAAATGAAAATCATCCAGACTTCATTTCATGTATCAGATTAGCAAAAAGATCCAAAAGTTAGAAAGCATACTCTGTTGGTGAAGGTGTGGAGAAACTGGATTCCTTTTACTTCTGTGGAAAGCAATTTGACAATTGTTTAATTGTTTTACAATTAAAATAAATTAAAATTTAAAGAAGCATATAAATACACAAACCCTTTGAAACTGAAATTACACTTCCGAGAATCAACTTAAGAATGTATTTAGGCCTATCCGCATACATGTACAAAAGTAGACATATGTAGAATGCTGTAATAGGAACTCCTGTGTGAGTGTGTGTGTGTGTGTGTGTGTGTAAAAATCAAAAGATAGAAAACAACGTAAAGAGGTGCACATCAATGGGAGACAGTTTAAACACACAACAACCATACAGCGTGATACAGATGCAGAAGTAAAACAGAATAAAGAAGCTCTTCATATTTAAATATAAAACATTTGTTGACATATATTAATGCGTGTAACAACCATAATTAAAATGCAAAATAGTAGGTATAGTATAATACATTATTTTTTTTGAGACAAAGTCTCAAGCTGTTGCCCTGGGTACAGTGCCATGGCGTCACAGCTCACAGCAACCTCCAACTCTGGGGCTTAAGGGATTCTCTTGCCTCAGCCTCCCAAGTAGCTGGGACTATAGGCTCCCACCACAAGACCCGGCTATTTTTTGGTTGTAGTTGCCATTGTTGCTTGACAGGTCCAGGCTGGATTTGAACCTGCCAACTCCGGTGTATGTGGCTGGTGCCCTAGCCGCTTGAGCTACAGGCACTGAGCCACATTTATGTTTTTAAAATGGAGGGATGGGATAGACAAATTTGCACAGAATATTTTTGTGTACTACACAAGAAACTGACAAAGTTGGGTTTTTTGTTTGTTTTGTTTTTGTTTTGTTGTCCTCCACAGAGTGCTATGGTGTCATAGCTCACAGCAACCTAATACTCCTGGGCTCAAGCAATGCTCTTGCCTTAGCCTCCCAAGTAGCTGGGACTACAGGCACCTGCCACAGTGCCTGGCTATTTTTACAGACAGAATGTCACTCTGGCTCAGGCTGATCTTAAACTCCTGAACTCAATCTACCCTCCTTGGCCTCTCAGAGTGCTAGGATTACAGGCATGAACCACTGCACCCGGCCTGACAAAGTTATTTAACTCCACAAAAGAAAACTTGGTGGTAAGAGGACAAAGATTAAAGAAAGACTTCTCACAGCATTGTATCTTTTGCATCAGAACCTTTTGTGTTTATTACTATTCAAAAAAATAAAATATAACAAATTTTGTAACTAACAGTCATGCCTCCAAAAACGTGGCTGGTTTCAGACACATTTTCTAACTAAAGGAGCACGTCCCCGTGGTATGTTGGTGCCACTTCCCTTCAAACAAGTGGTTTGAAATGTAAATAAAACTCAGATACCAGCACAAAGGAAGCCCCAGAAAGAGCCTAACATTCTACACATAAAAATACCAACATGACATTCTAAGTGCACTTTCTGACAAAGTTTGTGATGTGAGTGGAGTGCTAATGATTAAAAATATATCCTCCCCTTGGTGCACAGCCACCCGGTGAGAAGAGCCGAGACCACGGAGATGCCACTTACTTCATCACCCCAGTTTTCATGGACAAATTGTTCTCTGTTTCACTTTTAGACAAGCACATAAAAGCTAAAGCAATAACATCAATGGGTGGCGCCTGTGGCTCAAGGAGTAGGGTGCCAGCCCCATGTACCAGAGGTGGCAAGTTCAAACCCAGCCCTGGCCAAAAACTGCAAAAAAAAAAAGAAAGAAAAGAAATAACATCAAGCAGATTTGCAAGCTTATTTTGTCCCCTTGTATCATATAGTACATTTCCTTTAATATTTGCCTCTTTTATTAATAATTGAAAGCAACTTTGCAACAGATAGGCGTGCAGAATAACTTTCAAACTGATGGGAGTTAATGTCTAGTGAGAATGGTCTAGAAATGATAGAAGTTATGATAATAAAAACCCTGATCAGCTCTTTTGTACTTTAACTACGTGCTGTAGATATTTTCTTTACATTATCCTCCTTCACAAGGAATTTGTATCACAATTTCATCTCAATATTGTAGCTTGATAGGAAGGAACTACTTAGAAATAGTAACTACTTTAAGTAGCTGTATGGCCATAAAATAAGGTTCCTTTAAAAAAAAGAAGAAAGAAAAAAGAATGTCATTAAGCATCTTCAAAGAAAGATTACTTTGAATGTAGAGAAAAAACGTCATGGTTAACATCATTCTGTGTTAAACTTTTATAAGCCCCAGTTAAGGCCCTCTTGTATTCAGTTTTTTCTCTAAGTTTAAGGAGATTTTGTTGTTCAGAAATGCTTGTATTTTTCTGACTTTAAAAACAGTTCCTACTTATGTAAATACACCTATCTCATCATTACCTATAGCAATAATACCCAATGGAAAGTCTATTTCAAATATACGAAATATCATATTTGGGGAGTAAAGATTAAATCATATTTTTGTCTGGATGTTCTTAAAATTCTAGTGTAAGTGTGACCCTGGGGCAAGCTAACACAGGCACATCTACTTGTACTGTTGTGATTCACTTACTTACTTTATTGGGGGGAGTGGTCTTGACTGTTTTGACACATCTCTGGGTATAGCATTTCTCTGGCCATCAGGCTGATGGGCATGTTTGGGTGGTATTAAAATCAAAATGATCTCTAAATCGCATCTGGCTGTAAAATTTGCAAGAGCAAAAATTAAAATCTGCATGTGTTCTGAATAAATTCCAAATGAGCATTTAATCCCTTCGGTACATCCCTGATATTGAAGTCACCCATGAAGTGGCAACGTAGTTTTCTACACCTTAGGTATCCAAAGGCAAGGCAGATATTTATCCATTGCAGAACCTTGAACAGTCACAGAGCCCCCATAAACCACTGTCCTCATTTGAGTGCTGACAGTTGTTGCTGCCATCTGAATGTTTGTCCCCCAAAACTCATGTGTTAAAAATTACTCCCCAACCTGACGGTATCATGAGGTGGGGTCTTTGGGATGTATTTACGTCACCTTCTACAGGAGCCCTCGTCGATGCAATTAGTACCCTAATAAAAGAGGTTGCAGGGAGCTTCCTTGTCCTTTCTGCTGTTTGAGGACAGACAAGAAACCACCTTCTTGCAAGCAGAGAGAAAGTCCTTAGCAGACTCGAATCTTCTGACTGAGACCTTGGATTTTCCAGGCTCCAGAACTATGAGAAATAAATTTCTCTTTTTTATAAATTAACTGGCCTTCTGTATTTCCTTATAGCAGCCCAAATGGACTGAGAGAGTTGGAGGAAAGAAGCAATATGCAATTGGTGCCAAAATAAGCAAACCAATGATGGCTCTAGGAATTAGAAAGAGGGTGACCAAGACTTTGGAGCATGGAAACTGATCCTTATTCACGCTGGTAATCTGAACACCCAGCAGCGTGCCTGGCACCCAGTACACATTCAATGTACTTCTGTTACAGAATTAAAGTAAGTGTTTCATTGTTGGCTGATGTCGAAGGAAAATCTTATGAATAAAAAATAGGATTTTAACTCTATCTTCAACGATAGGCGAGCTGGGTGTTGATGCAGAGAATAGGAAAGGAAATGATACTGTAAGTGGGGAAAACAGCAGAAGCTAAACTCTGGAAAGGAAATGAGAAGAGTATTTTTAGAGGACAATGAGTAAGATTTCCAGACTACAACTGGGAGCACAGGGAGCCAAAAGGAAAATCTAAATGTGGCCAGGAAAGGCGAAAAGAGATTTATGAAGAGTCTTAAAGACTAAGCTGAGGAGTGCGGACTTTATTAGGTAAGTAAATGAGCAGTGGAAGATAGACATGATGAAAAACGCTCTTTTAGGGAGTGAACCCGGCAGTGGTGGGAGGATAGAATTCGCGGAGGGAAGTGTGAGTTGCGGCCCCATAAGGGGAGGTGGGTGGTGCAAAGCCACTGTTGCTACAGTGTAAGGGGACAGGCAATGGCAAAAACAGAGAGGAACAGGTTTGGAGAAATACTTAAGAATCCAGAGCATTCGATGGCTTTTAACGTGAAGCCTGAGAGTGAGGGGCCCAGAGATGGGATGGAATTGGTGCTAGTCATGGACCTTAACAAGAACACGCAGCATGTTTCAGATGGGCCGGAGGCATCCTTCTGAGAATAACTGGATCCAGTATACAGCGTGTGCAATCAGGTGCTTAGTGAATGTTTATCTTCTGTCTAATCTATACGAGGTGCTCTGGGAAATACAGAGAAAGCAAGCCCATGACGTGGATATCCTCAAGACATGGACATTATTTTTATTGCTGTATTGGTTTTTATTTTCCTAATCATTTTCACCCCCTAGTTGGTTGGCGCTGCAGGTACAAACCCTCACAGAGGGTTCGTAGTACCTCCTAAACTGTACTACAATTTAGCCTCACTTTACTTATACTTACAGTATACTTACACTTATACCACCGAGTCTTTAGTGGTAAATTAACTTGCCCCATGTAACAAGGCCAGTCAATAGTAGACTCAGGAATAAAGTCCCAACAGTCTGATCGCAGAGCTCTCAGATTCACACCACATGTGACTTACATGGATAGACGCAGTTCATGGATAACATGAAACTAAACATTATGGAAGAATGACATCTGTGCGGTGGGAGGGAGAGATGGGGCTTATAAGAGAAATTGCAGCTGCAGTAATGTGCCCCAAAACGTTGAGGAACTCAGCCTGACTTTTTGTGAGGCGGAGTGAGAAATAAAGAGGGCTAAGGTGTAAGTCCTGGCCACGTGACAGGCACAGGGCTGAAGGCCAGAACAGTGAAGTCACTCAATATTCGGTAGGAACGATCCATGAATGAATACTTATTGATCACCAGTCATCCTTCCAGGAGTGGCAGGCCCAGGAGTTTGAGAGCCGTGCACCCTTCTCCCACGTTTTCCAGCTTCAGCTCTATCTTCAGATCCGCAAGGATCCAGGATACAGTCCGCCCAGGCTTCCATCCTATTCCAGATGAGTTCAAGCTGCTCCTTCCTCAGGACGGCCCAAATTCAAAACCGGGCCTGAGATCTTGTTTATCATGCTCAGTTCCGTCATGTGCAGGCTTATTATTCTGGGACAAAGCCTAGAGGCTCCAAGTGACATGAGGAAAGTCATATTTTTAGTAGACAGGACGGGCTAGATAAGAAATGGAAGGGCGCTGAGAAAGATAAGTCCCCAGCACTCTGCTGAGATATCCCCAGCACACAACAAATACTCATCACAAGAAGGAAGACCCTTTAAAGAAAATACTCCAATAATCCATATTTGAGGAGAGCAGGACTTTTGCCTAGTAGGAAAGGAGAATTGGGGACGGAAAAAAATCAACATGATAGATTGGATGTGAGGTGATGGAAAGAGAACAGTCGCGGCCTGAATCAAGTTTTTGAAACTGTGTATTATATTTCAGAGGTGGTGATGTAACTGAGAGAAATTCCAGGAATTGGAAGTTCAGTAGGGTGGGAATTCTCTCTCTGATTCTCTGTCATAATCCAGAGAGCAGCCACATACCTGGGGCATAATGGACAAGCAGTAAGTAATTAGGGTGTTGAATAAATAATATATTCATTTTAAGAAAAAAACCAAACCCTCATATCTTCAAGCTGTGAATCTTAACTCAGAGCAATGACATTTACTGCTGGGATCCTATGTCTTAATGAGCCACTGTTACAGAAGGAATTTTGTTATACCCTTTAATAAGTTAGAGCAGAGAAAAGGGAAAAAGCTTGAGGACCACAGTTCTGGTGCAAATGTAGCATTTCTGACTGCAGGTTATAGAATCAGGCCTAAAATGAAGGCACCAGGCTGAATTTCTAAAACCAGCTCCAAAATAATTTGTCAAGAAGGTCAATACCCCTCCCCCTCACTTGCATGGGCCACTGAATTTCTCAATTCCTATAGGCTTCGGAGCCAAACCTGGACACAGCAGTGAACCACAGGACATAGACACAAGTTCCAGCTGGACATCAAAAAAAAAAAAAACTATTTTAATTCCCCTCTTGCCTTTTTATCACCCCAGATAACTGAACTTTGCATCCTAGACTTTGAGTGAAAACTGAGTTTGAATCCTGGTTATGCCATTTGCAAGTTCCATGGCTTTGATCCACCAAGTAATTTCTCTGAGCTCATCTTTTCTCATCTGCCAAACAGGAATATTAATAACTACCCTTCAGGGTTATTATAAGCTTAGTGCATAAGAGTTCAATAAATTGCAACTCTGTTATCATTCCTAATTAGTCCAATAATTCTTCTACTCTTTTATCATGTTTAAAATATCATACATGCCAGGTGCAGTGACAGACATCTATAATCTTAGCACTTTGGGAGGCTGAGAAGGGAGGATTGCTTGAAGCCTGCAGTTCAAGACCAGTCTATACAACATAGGGAGACCCTGACTCTATAAAAGCTAAAAAATGAGCTGTGTGGTTGCATGCACTTGTAGTCTCAGCTACTCAGGAGGCTGAGGCAGGAGGATCACTTGAACTTAGGCGTTTGAGGTTGCAGTGAGCTATGATGACACCACAGCACTCTAGCCCAGGCAATGGAGTGAGACCCTGGCTCAAAACTAAAAAATGTTATACATAATTAACAATTGGTTATAAATCCTCAGAAGCCAAATAAATAAGATTACCCTAATTTTTCCTTCACTTTTTAAGTTCTTCTGCTAGGGGAATTCCTACATATGCTAATTTGTATGAATTATGTACCAGATTCAAAGAACACATTTTCTTTAAATTTTTGCCCTCTCAATATCCATTGAACTTTTGTGAATTATAATCTGAGCTGCAGAGATTTTTCAAGGTCTTCCAAGGAGTTTTTCAGACTGAACTAAAAACAAATTCATAAACTAATTTAATGGCCATTTTTAATCATCCAGAATTCAAAAAAAGCCATGAAAACCAGTGAATAAATGAGCATAATTTGTATTGTAACAATCACCAACTAAAAAGTGATTCCATTTTTATTTGCATAATCACTTTTTGGAAAAAAAGGGTCCTCACAGTTTTCTTTTTATTGGAGGGGAGGGGCTCTCACGTACTTTCACTCTGCAACACGCTTCTCTAAATTCATCTTCCAAAGCATCTCCTCCTGTCATTCTGGAAAAGGAAGAAAGAAATTGGGCCAAAGTTTCTCAATTTTTTTTAAAGTGTGAGGGCTTCTTTTTCTAGCAATTATGCTTTTTTAAGTGTCCTGTAATTTTAAAGAAAATAATATACCAAAAGCTACTCTGAATTTCAGAATGCGTTTAGATTAATTTTATCCGAACAATCTTAATAACAGCTACATGCATCGGAAACAAAGTAATACAAGTGTGTGTAAACTATATAATTTATTCTATTACAGAGCATAGTGTTCATTCTTCTGGAAATAACTGCATAACCAACTCCCTCCTCCCACCTCCAACCTCACACTAGGAGTTCAAGGAACACTAGCTACAAATCTTTGTTTTAGGCACTTCAGAATCAGTGGGCAGAATGTCTTTGCACGTTTCCTGTGAGTCTTAACTCCTGCCCAGCCTTTATTCACATAGGAATAAAGAAAAGAAGGGGAGTACATGGGCCACTTTCAGATCATGGGAGCTCCTGTCAAAGCCTCATCATGAAAATGTGAGCAAAATCTCCTTTTACAGACAAATTCTAATTCTGGGTTCTCCTGTTCATTAAAATGTGGGTGTCACCCGATCACAATGGGCTTCATTTTCCTTACCTGCTGATTACAAGTTATCCTGGAAGTGAATATCTTTTATTGGCAGTCTGCTTTACCAGAACCAAAGAACTTTCACATCTCATCTGATCTATGCAGCCATGTTGAGCTAAGACAAATAATACTGTTCCCATTATTCAGATAAAGACATTGAGGCTCAGAGAGCACATTGCTTGTCCAAGTTAGATTTAATTAGTACTGGATACAGATGCCTACCAAGCTCTTTTGATTCTTGAACTAGTTCGTTTTTGACTGTTTCCCACTGGCCCTTCCACTTCTAGAGTTCTAAGAATCACGTCCTCTTTTAGAGACCCTTTGCACGCTTTCTGCCCAAGAATACTCAAGAACTGATAAAAAGGGAACAATGCCACTATTCAAAGTTTTATCAAAGGTTACAGAATCAAATGCAAGTTATTTTTAAGGATTCTTTGTTAATTCAAATACAAGGTGAACATTGCGATTTTTATTTCAATGACAAGAGCCTACATTTAAGTTCCTCGCCTCTCTTCCCCCTTTCTTTTTTAACCCATCTCCATGAATCTTACACGATTTGAAATAGCAGCTACTGAGTTGTTGTTTAGGACTTTAGTCCAAGTCTGCGTTAAGTGCCAGCGACGTAGAAAGAGTTCTTTTCTGAGGACTGAGACGCTATGTTTCAAGAAATATTGAAGGGTTTTGTTTTCCCAGAACTGTCAAGCTTCTTTGAAAGAACTGAAAAGAAGCAACAAAGGAGATGTGAGAGTGATTTAAATTTTTTTTCTTCATATCTCTTTGGTTTTCCAATCTTTTTCAAATAAAAATTCTGGTATGAACCATTCCGTAGTTAAATGCCTGTCTTTGAATTGCCCTGTGGTGACAGGACCCTTCTTTATCTCCTGGGTGTGAGTGTGTTTGAGCGTGTGAGTGTGTGTGTGCGAGTGTGCGTGTGTTCTTTGCTTCTCTTCCTTTCAGCTTTTCTGCAAATGGTAAAGGTTTATCAGAGACTGAAAACTTCTTATCTTTTCAAAGAATGGAATTTGTAGTAAAACTGGTTTGAGGCAGAAGGGAAGAGGGAGGAAAAGTGGAAACAGGAATAACAGCGGAAGAATCATGAGGGAAAGAGGCAGGGATGAACGCAAATCGTGCCACACACGTGTTTAAGTGATTTCCTGGGGGTTGTGTCTTTTTAAAAGCAACATATAAACACAGAGCAGGATTTTGGCCGGTGAAATTGTGCTCTGTTTACTTTAAGGCACTCAGTGATGATAAACAGTTGGGTAGTACAAGTCGTGGGCCTGATGGTACAAGGAACACTGCATTAGACCTGCTTCCTGCAAAGGAGGTTTGAAACCGAAATACAAATGAGACAGAGTTTAACACACCCAGAAAAATCCTGACATTTAAACACGTAAAAAAAGTCATCGTGGGCAGTCTAAATGTACTTTCAGAGATAATTTGTACAATTTGCTAACTGCACATACAAACATCGTAAACAAAGCCATGTTTACACAGACTCAACATGCGTGCAAATGTCAGCACGGGAATCTCAGATGTGCCCTTTAAAAGTGATGCCCTTAACTGCCAAACACCTGCATGGGCGTCCGCCTAAGAAGTGCAAGCTTTAAAAAAAAAAAAAAAAAGAAGAAGTGCGAGCTTTACTGTTCATCTCCTTTACCTTTTTAAAGACTTTCAACTTCCTTTTTAAACTACATGGTAGAATAAACCTGTAAACATTTGTTGATTCTGAAGAATACATGCAATATATATTTGAGTGAAACTTCCTCTGAGTGATTTTTTAAATTTGGTATGTGGCCTCTGCAGTTGCTCTTTGCTCACCTTGTAAAAATATTTTACTTTTTTTTTTTTTTTAACGTGGGCAAAATGGAAAATTGAAGAGCTGTTGAGAAAAAACAAACCAAATTGTTCATGGGAACAATCGTTTCACATTGACGTCTTGGAAGAAGAAAGATTTCTCCTATTTATTTGCCAGAGATGAGTACAGATAATTTCATTGTGCATCGATTTCCTCCAAGGAGGCAGGGAGTGTGGTCAGCTGAAACAAAGCCCGGACATGGGGAAGTGGCAGCCACAACTTCTACTCCCAGCTCTATCTTCAGCATTTGCTCTGACTCTTGGAAACTCACTTGGTTTCCACGGTCCCAGTATTTTATTGTTGTTATTTTATTTGTTGGTTGGTTTTTTCCTTTGGTAGTGGTTTTGTTAACAGACATGATCAAATAAATAGAATTTTTTGAGCTCTTTTATTGAGATATTTTCATTGGTCTGGCTTATAAACACATTATAATGAGGAAATGGCCATCAATACAATTGTACACCATTCAGGAATGTAATCGTTCAATAGGCACGTAGCCAAATGTTTCCTGAGAGCCTGCTGCATGCAAGGCACTGAGCTAGGCACTGCATAACTATATTCAGTCTTTAAATCATGACATGAACTAGTTGACTGTCATTACGTGAAAACACATGATTCCCAGTAGGTCAATACTGTATGAAGTAAGGATAATTATAAAAAAATAAAAATAAAAAAAAAAGGATTACGATGTTCCTTGTATACAAAGAGTACCTTTATTTTAGAGAAGTATTTGTTAAATACATAAAACATTTCAAATCCCGGGTGGCACCTGTGGGTCAGTCGGTAAGGCACCGGCCCCATATACCGAGGGTGGCGGGTTCGAACCCAGCCCCAGCCAAAATGCAACCAAAAAATAGCTGGGCGTTGTGGCGGGCGCCTGTAGTCCCAGCTACTTGGGAGACTGAGGCAAGAAAATCGGTTAAGCCCAGGAGTTGGTGGTTGCTGTGAGCTGTGTGAGGCCACGGCACTCTACCGAGGGCCATAAAGTGAGACTCTGTCTCTACAAAAAAAAAAAAAAACATTTCAAATCCCTAGTTTTTATTCTATTTTTAAATTACTGTTCTTAATTGTATGGAATATGTTCATTACATATATTTGAAAAGTTGGCATGAATTTCTCCGTTTATGCAGGGCGTCCATGAAGTTCCTGTGCAACTTAAAATTTACAACTGTTTTAAATTGCACACGAACTTTATGGAAATCCTGATGTAACATATACATTACATATGTACCTAAGTAGAAGAAAGCATCATGTTTATTTAAAATTATGAATTAGAACTTATAGTATCACTATTTCTAATTAAAATTATTTTATCCTTACTAGGAATGAACCCACTATCTTTTCTATTTCAAGATTTTTATGCCAGTTCTGTCTTCTCAAATACAGAAAATAAAGAAAAATAAACTGTCCTTTTTCAAATTGTTGATTTTAGAAAAATGCTATTTTATTGGCATTTTTATTAAACATGCTTTATTGAAAACTTTCTTAAGCTTGAATATTTGACAAAAAATTCTGAGACTTGTACTATTTTTTTCTTTAATATTTTGCTCTTATCATCTAATATACAGGAATCCAGTTAGGCTGCTATGACAAAGACACCTCTAACATAGTAGTTAAAACAAAAGTTTATTCCTTGTTATATAACAGATTAGATAGGCAGGATTGTTGGTGGACAGCAGCTTTCCCAGAGCAGGGACACAGTCTTTCTCTATGTAATCATTTTGCCAACGTCATCTATAACTTCCATCTTTTGGCCCAATATGGCTGCCCCAGCTCCAGCCATCACATTTGCATTTAGCCAGCAAAAGAAACAAAAGAGCAGGGGAATACATGCTGCTTCTTTCAAAAACTTAATCTGAGGGCGGCGCCTGTGGCTCAAGGAGTAGGGTGCCAGTCCCACCTGCCGGAGGTGGCAGGTTCAAACCTAGCCCCGGCCAAAAAAAACAAAATAAATAAATAAGTTGTGTTTAAAAAAAAAAAAAAAAACTTAATCTGAAATTTGCACATACAAATGCTGAAGTGATTCATGTAGATGTTAAGTCACAATCACACTAGAAGATATAAGGAAACTTTAAGATGCTTGTACCCAGACACAGAATCTATGTGAGTACAGTAGATACACAGGCAGTCTCATACAAAGGTCCTATCCTTATGACTCTTTACAGATAGTATATTATGGGTGATTTTCCAAAATGATATACTAACTCTTAAAGTTTGGCATTTGACAACATAAAAGCTTCCTTGAATTTGATATATGGTGTTCACATTCCTGGAAAAATCAGTGTATTAAAACAATGCAAAATAAAGTCTTTGTGTTAGATGTGAGACAGGATTAGGTTTGGATATTCATAAATTATCCAGTTTTTTACCTGCATAAATTTCCAGGAGAGTATTTGGAAGCCAGGAAGGACGTAGACCAGTTCTTTGTTGTGTGGGACCGTGCCCTATACTTTGCAGGATGATCACCATCTTGCCCATGAATTCTCTCTTCTAGTTATTGTGACAACCAAACCAACTCCACACATTTCTAAGATGCCCCCCCTGCCCACCATCCCTACCGCAGGACTCTAAAACTCAGAGACAGCTCCAGAGCTACAAGGTATGCTGGCAACTGGCCCGACTTCCAACACATAGAGAGCAATATCACCAAGTATTTGCCACTGTCCTCACATGTCACTGCCACCCATCCCTTCAGGCTGCACATTCTCGGCTTTGTGGGGTGGGGGGAGATCCTAAAGAATTCAGGCGTACCCCAGGGAAATGCATTAGGAGAGCATTTCATCTCTAGGGACCAAATCACATACTTGTTATGAGTTTAGGCTGCAATAATTAAAGGAACCCCAAACTAGACAGACATTTCTTTCCTTCTCATGGAAAAGCTCTCATAGGCATTCCAGGACTGAGAAGGAAGACTGACAAGGTGGAAACCCCTGGCAGCTGCTTTCCTCGGCTCCGCCATTCTCAACATACATCATTTCCATTGTATGGATCTAACATGGCTGCCTAGCTCTCGCCATCACATCTGCATTCTAGCAATGAAAGAGATAAAAGACAGTGTAACCTGGCTTATTGTACCCTCAATGAATCCCCAACAATAAAAAAAAAAAAAAAAAAGAGATAAAAGAAAAAGGCATACTCCTTCTGTTTATTATTATTATTTGGGGGGGGTGGCGGCCGGGGCCAGGTTTGAACCCGCCACCTCCAGTATATGGGGCCGGTGCCCTACTCCTTTGAGCTACAGGCACCGCCCTACCCCTTCTGTTTAAAGGCAAATCTTAAAACATACACAAGCAACTTCTGTTACACTTATTTCTCTAGAACTTAATGTTTCTGTTTTTGAGATTCTGAAACTACAGATTTCTGGTGACTCTAAGCATCTAACAGGTATTATTCTACCAGCCAGGTGGCATAGTAAAATGAACCCAAAGCAGAAAGTCTAATTTTTTTTCTGCATTGCTAAATAGCGTTGAGATCCCAGGCAGATCATTTAATTTCTATGATTCTGTATCTCCATCTGTAAAATGAGAAAAGGGGAGTTCAATAGGTTATTTCAAATTTCCCAATTCCAGAGCATATTATAATACTCAGGGCGTCTTATGACTAGACTGAATCTTAAAGCTTTTTTTGTCCCTAAACATTTTGCATTCCGTTCATTATAGGTGATTGATTTTTATTTTAAGAACTCGTTTTGGGGGGCGGTGCCTGTGAGTAGGGCACCGGCCCCATATGCCAAGGGTGGTGGGTTCAAACCCAGCCCCGGCCAAACTGCAACAACAAAAAAATAGCCGGGCGTTGTGGCGGGCACCTGTAGTCCCAGCTGCTTGGGAGGCTGAGGCAAAAGAATCACATAAGCCCAAGAGCTGGAGGTTGCTGTGAGCTGTGTGAGGCCACGGCACTCTACCGAGGGCAGTAAAGTAAGACTCTGTCTCTACAAAAAAAAAAAAGAACTCGTTTCAATGTTACCAAGTAAGTTAGAAACATGGTATTTAATACAAAAAAATTACTTTAGGTCTTTGTCATAATTCTTTTAACAATTCTTTTAAACAAATACGTATTGAACACTCACCGCATGCCAGACATTGGATTAGACACTGCAGATAGAATGCTGAGTGAGATTGGCACAGTTTCTGCCCTCATGGAGAATAAAGACAAAGCAAGAGAAAATAATTGCAATTTATTGCAAGCACTGTGAAAGAAATGTAGAAATGTCTGAACAAGAGAGGTGGCCAGCCTTGGATAGGGGGACCACAAACGGTCAAGCAGAGACCTTTGGAAGAGAATGAGCTGGTTGTACAAATCGTGGGCACAGGGAGGGCATTCTGGGCAGACCGCAGAGCCTGTGCAAAGGCCGTAAGTGCCAAAGAAGTCAGCGGAAAGTTAAACAGGGCCCAGATCACTCAGGTAGCAATAGTACTGGTAACAAATCTGAATGTGTTCAGATTGACTCTCAGGAAAGGAGGAAGACATTAAAGAGTTTCAGACAGGGTAATTATGCAAACCAATATTCAGTAGAACATCACTTTTGCTTTGTTGGAAGGAAATAAAAGAGAAAGCAGAGAGACCAGTGAACCAGGAGGAAATGGTGGCAGTTGAGACAGAGGGGTGGCAATAAGAGGGGAAAAATGCCGTATAAAGTGCAATTTTAAAAAGCTGAATTTATACACCTAATATTATATACAATCAATCAACGAACAATCGCCTTTGGAAGTCCTTCCCTATGTCCAGCACGGGAGGGTAAAGGTGATTATCATACTGTTCCTATCCTGTCAGGACTCAGACTTCAGATGGGGGAGCAACTAACACAAGGGAAACCGCATCCATCATCTCTTAGGGCCTTCTCATGACAACGATGTCTTTTATTGCTTTGGGTTAACAAGAGTGTATGCAGAAACCTGGAGATAGTATTCTTGTGTTGTATCATTTTGGCTGCTTATTGTATTTGCAGCTTAATTTTCTTGAGCTAGTAACCAATCTCCAAAGTGGTATTTCTTTTCTGTATATCCTATTTTTCCTTCTTTTGGCCTGATCTTTGGTGCAGATTAGTTACCAGATTACAGCTGACTTCACCGGTGTGTCCCAAGATCTCGCACCTGCCTGCAGAGATCCTGAACTCTCACTTCTCAAAAACTCTTTGGCAAACCCTTCAGCCTAAGTTGGAGACAAACTCACAGATGGCAAACAGGCTATTTGCTTTCTAGAAATTATAAGAAACTGATGCAATTTCAAATAAGAAGACCAAATGTAGTGAAATATCTCCTTTAAAATAATCAGTGTACTACATCAATAATATCTTTTCAAAACATTTCTTGGCGTAAAGTAAGAGTAACTTGCCTCAGACTTAAAGGTCCTGGATGAAAGGGACCATTCTTTTGCTACTTAGACGATTCTTGGAGATAAATTTCAAAAACAATTGACACTGGAGAACTTGCAATAGTCCCACAGTGATGGCCCATACCACAGGTTTGGAAACTGCCAGACTTTCACGTTCATAACAGTAACCCCATTTCTTGTGGACAGTGATGTGTTAAAGCCCTCTGGATCTCTCAAAAAACAGAAGAAAGGAACGTCAGAGAATGCCAGAGACCTAGCACTTGGGGCCATTCTCATTCCCAAAGTGCCCTTTGCAGGAGTAGGGAATGGTAATTCTGATATCCTGGACACATTTTAAATTGAGTAATAACACTTTGCCTACTTAAATGCCCCCTGTAGTTTCAATTAACTGGGCATGCTTCTGAACATTCTTTTGCTGTTAGGCGAGGCATGGTTACAGCTGACACACATTGCTTCAGTGGTGAATAAAAGTTCGTTCTCATCTAAAACCAATTTTTCAAACCTGTGCAAGAGTGAGGCTATAATTTAAACATTTAGGCCTGAATTTGCAAGACATTTTCAGAATAGTAAGGTCAATAACAATTGTATAACATTTCCACGCTGGGAAGAGGCATAAAATCCAAGAATACAGTGGCCTATTATTTTGATTATCAATTCAATAAATAGAATCATGGCATTATTGCTATTGAATGCCTAGTTAATAACCACATAAGAATACTCTAAAGTTCAATAGAAGGATAAAAGATATTTGTAATTCAGCAATGGATTATTCAGATTTTACGATAGTCATTTCTCAGCAAATAATACTGCTTGTAAAAATCACATTCCTCTATTTCAACATTTCTTTCACTGTTCCATGCAAAACAAGCATCCTCAGAAATCTTTTTTTTTCTCCTTTTTTTCTTTTTCATTGTTGGGGATTCATTGAGGGTACAATAAGCCAGGTTACACTGATTGCAATTGTTAGGTAAAGTCCCTCTTGCAATCATGTCTTGCCCCCATAAAGTGTGACACACACTAAGGCCCCACCCTCCTCCCTCCATCCGTCTTTCTGCTTCCCTCCCCCATAAACTTAATTGTCATTAATTGTCCTCATATCAAGATTGAGTACATAGGATTCATGCTTCTCCATTCTTATGATGCTTTACTAAGAATAATGTCTTCCACTTCCATCCAGGTTAATACGAAGGATGTAAAGTCTCCATTTTTTTTAGTAGCTGAATAGTATTCCATGGTATACATATACCACAGCTTGTTAATCCATTCCTGGGTTGGTGGGCATTTAGGCTGTTTCCACATTTTGGCGATGGTAAATTGAGCTGCAATAAATAGTCTAGTACAAGTGTCCTTATGATAAAAGGATTTTTTCCCTCTGGGTAGATGCCCAGTAATGGGATTGCAGGATCAAATGGGAGGTCTAGCTTGAGTGCCTTGAGGTTTCCCCATACTTCCTTCCAGAAAGATTGTACTAGTTTGCAGTCCCACCAGCAGTGTAAAAGTGTTCCCTTCTCTCCACATCCACGCCAGCATCTGCAGTTTTGAGATTTTGTGATGTGGGCCATTCTCACTGGGGTTAGATGATATCTCAGGGTTGTTTTGATTTGCATTTCTCTAATATGTAGGGATGATGAACATTTTTTCATATGTTTGTTAGCCATTCGTCTGTCTTGTTTAAAAAGGGTTCTTACCTTGGGGGAAAGACTCCCTATTCAATAAATGGTGTTGGGAGAACTGGATGTCTACATGTAAAAGACTGAAACTGGACCCACACCTTTCCCCACTCACAAAAATTGATTCAAGATGGATAAAGGACTTAAATTTAAGGCATGAAACAATAAAAATCCTCCAAGAAAGCATAGGAAAAACACTGGAAGATATTGGCCTGGGGGAAGACTTCATGAAGAAGACTGCTATGGCAATTGCAACAACAACAAAAATAAACAAATGGGACTTCATTAAACTGAAAAGCTTCTGTACAGCTAAGGACACAATAACCAAAGAGACAACCTACACAATGGGAAAGGATATTTGCATATTTTCAATCAGACAAAAGCTTGATAACCAGGATCTATAGAGAACTCAAATTAATCCACATGAAAAAAGCCAACAATCCCTTATATCAATGGGCAAGAGACATGAATAGAACTTTCTCTAAAGATGACAGACGAATGGCTAACAAACATATGAAAAAATGTTCATCATCTCTATATATTAGAGAAATGCAAATCAAAACAACCCTGAGATATCATCTAACCCCAGTGAGAATGGCCCACATCACAAAATCTCAAAACTGCAGATGCTGGCATGGATGTGGAGAGAAGGGAACACTTTTACACTGCTGGTGGGACTGCAAACTAGTACAACCTTTCTGGAAGGAAGTATGGAGAAACCTCAAAGCACTCAACCTAGACCTCCCATTCGATCCTGCAATCCCATTACTGGGCATCTACCCAGAAGGAAAAAAATCCTTTTATCATAAGGACACTTGTACTAGACTGTTTATGGCAGCTCAATTTACCATTGCCAAAATGTGGAAACAGCCTAAATGCCCACCAACCCAGGAATGGATTAACAAGCTGTGGTATATGTATACCATGGAATACTATTCAGCTATTAAAAAAAATGGAGACTTTACATCCTTCGTATTAACCTGGATGGAAGTGGAAGACATTATTCTTAGTAAAGCATCACAAAAATGGAGAAGCATGAATCCTATGTACTCAATCTTGATATGAGGACAATTAATGACAATTAAGTTTATGGGGGGGGAGCAGAAAGAGGGATGGAGGGAGGTGGGTGGGGCCTTGGTGTGTGTCACACTTTATGGGGGCAAGACATGATTGCAAGAGGAACTTTACCTAACAATTGCAATCAGTGTAACTGGCTTATTGTACCCTTAATGAATCCCCAACAATAAAAAAATATATATATAAAAAAAAAAAAAGGGTTCTATTCATGTCTCTTGCCCATTGATATATGGGATTGTTGGCTTTTTTCATGTGGATTAATTTGAGTTCTCTATGGATCCTAGTTATCAAGCTTTTGTCTGATTCAAAATACACAAATATCCTTTCCCATTGTGTAGGTTGTCTCTTTGCTCTGGTTGTTGTCTCCTTGGCTGTACAGAAGCTTTTCAGTTTAATGAAGTCCCATTTGTTTATTTTTGTTGTTGCAATTGCCATGGCAGTCTTCTTCATGAAGTCTTTCCCCAGGCCAATATCTTCCAGTGTTTTTCCTATGCTTTCTTGGAGGATTTTTATTGTTTCATGCCTTAAATTTAAGTCCTTTATCCATCTTGAATCAATTTTTGTGAGTGGGGAAAGGTGTGGGTCCAGTTTCAGTCTTTTACATGTGGATATCCAGTTCTTTCAACATCATTTATTGAATAGGGAGTCTTTCCCCCAAGGTACATTCTTGTTTGGTTTATCGAAGATTAGGTGGTTGTAAGATGTTAGTTTCATTTCTTGGTTTTCAATTTGATTCCAAGTGTCTATGTCTCTGTTTTTGTGCCAGTACCATGCTGTCTTGAGCACTATGGCTTTGTAGTACAGACTAAAATCTGGTATGCTGATGCCCCCAGCTTTATTTTTGTTACTAAGAACTGCCTTAGCTATACGGGGTTTTTTCTGGTTCCATACAAAACGCAGAATCATTTTTTCCAAATCTTGAAAGTACGATGTTGGTATTTTGATAGGAATGGCATTGAATAGGTAGATTGCTTTGGGAAGTATAGACATTTTAACAATGTTGATTCTTCCCATCCATGAGCATGGTATGTTCTTCCATTTGTTAATATCCTCTGCTATTTCCTTTCTGAGGATTTCATAGTTTTCTTTATAGAGGTCCTTCACCTCCTTCGTTAGGTATATTCCTAGGTATTTCATTTTCTTTGAAACTACGGTGAAGGGAGTTGTGTCCTAATTAGCTTCTCATCTTGACTGTTATTGGCATATACAAAGGCTACTGACTTGTGGACATTGATTTTATATCCTGAAACATTACTGTATTTTTTGATGATTTCTAGGAGTCTTGTGGTTGAGTCTTTGGGATTCTCTGAGTATAACATCATGTCATCAGCAAAGAGGGAGAGTTTGACCTCCTCTGCTCCCATTTGGATTCCCTTTATTTCCTTGTCTTGCCTAATTGTATTGCTACAACTTCCAGCACTATGTTGAATAGTAAAGGTGACAGAGGACAACCTTGTCTGGTTCCAGTTCTAAGAGGAAAAGCTTTCAGTTTTACTCCATTCAGTAAAATATTAGCTGTGGGTTTGTCATAGATAGCTTCAATCAGTTTTAGAAATGTGCCACCTACACCTATACTCTTCAGTGTTCTAATTAGAAAAGGATGCTGGATTTTATCAAATGCTTTTTCTGCATCTATTGAGAGGACCATATGATCTTTATTTTTGCCTCTGTTGATATGGTGAATAATGTTTATGGACTTGCATATGTTAAACCAGCCTTGCATCCCTGGGATGAAACCTACTTGATCATGATGTATGACTTTTTTGATGATAAGCTGTAATCTATTGGCTAGGGTTTTGTTGAGAATTTTTGCATCTATATTCATGAGTGAGATTGGTCTGAAATTCTCCTTTTTGGTTGGATCTTTTCCTGGTTTTGGTATCAGGGTGATGTTTGATTCATACAATGTGTTGGGGAAGATTCCTTCTTCCTCAATTTTTTGGAATAATTTCTGCAATACAGGAATAAACTCTTCCTTGAAGGTTTGATAGAATTCTGGAGTGAAGCCATCTGGACCAGGGCATTTTTTGGTTGGAAGCTTTTTTATTGTTTCTTTGATCTCAGTGCTTGAAATTGGTCTGTTCAGGAGGTCTATTTCTTCCTGGCTAAGTCTAGGGAGAGGGTGTGATTCCAAATATTGATCCATTTCCTTCACATTGTCAAATTTCTGGGCATAGAGTTTCTGGTAGTATTCAGAGATGATCTCTTGTATCTCTGTGGGATCAGTTGTTATTTCCCCTTTATCATTTCTGATTGAGGTTACTAGAGATTTTACTTTTCTATTTCTCGTTAGTCTGCCCAATGGTTTATCTATTTTATTAATTTTTTCAAAAAACCAACTCCTTGTTTCATTAATTTTCTGAATGATTCTTTTGTTTGCAATTTCATTGTTCTCTGATTTGATTTTGGATATTTCTTTTCTTCTACTGACATTAGGCTTAGATTGTTGTTCTTTTTCCAACTCCGTAAGATAGCTTGTGAGTTTGTTGATGCTCTCTTTCTGTTTTTCGGATGTAGGCATCTAAAGCGATAAATTTTCCTCTCAAAACTGCTTTCGCAGTATCCCACAGGTTTTGGTAGCTTGTGTCTTCATTGTTGTTACGTCTATCAATAGAAGTTTATGTTATCTAACAAGGTTGGAATATGCTGGTTGAAAAAGTTGAAACCTTTTTATTTTGGTTTTGATTTTGGCAGTTTTCAAAGAGCTTTAATAATATGAGAGTGTTTATTTTGATCTTCAAGAAAGGAGACCCAGGATGTAGAACTGTATTTCCCCAGTTCACATACGATACAACCACGGAACATATGTAGGCATGTCCAGAAAAGAGCCCACCGTGTAGCCTCTATTTTTCATAGTATGAGGCTGGATACTGTCTGGACAGCCCTGGTGTGTGACATAGTCTGAATGTGTCACTCCAAAATTCATACATTAAAATCTTATTTCTTGTATTAGAGTGTGAGGCCTTTGGCGGGTGATTAGATCATGAGCACAGACCCCTCACGAATGGGCTTAGTGCCTTATTTAAAGGGCCCAAAGGAGTTTGTTTGCCCTTCCATCACGCAAGGACACAGGGAGCCCAGGCTCAGCTCTGAAGAAGCAGGCCCTCGCTAGACGCCACGTCTACTAGGGCTACGATCTTGGATGTATTTTCAACATGCAGTCAACAATAGCCTTTAAGAATCTACAGAAATCCTATGATGGTTTCTCATTTCCCCCGGAACTGTGAGAAATAAATTTTTGTTGTTTATTTTTTTATTTTTTATTTATTTATTTTTCTTGTAGAGACAGAGTCTCACTGTACCACCCTCGGGTAGAGTGCCATGGCGTCACATGGCTCACAGCAACCTCCAGCTCTTGAGCTTACGCGATTCTCTTGCCTTAGCCTCCCGAGTAGCTGGGACTACAGGCGCCCGCCACAACGCCCGGCTATTTTTTTTGTTGCAGTTTGGCCGGGGCTGGGTTTGAACCCGCCACCCTCGGCATATGGGGCCGGCACCCTACTCACTGAGCCACAGGCGACGCCCTAAATTTTTGTTGTTTATAAAGCAACCCACTTATGATATTTTGTTAAAGCAGCTCGAACAGACTAAGACAATGTATTTTATTAATAATATTAATAATTATTACCTTATTTTTTTCTATTTAAAATGCACATTTGTTTCCGGTCACTTCTTATCCCTTTCCTTTTGCCGCCCTCACTGGAATCAGCACTGCCTTTCAGTGGATCACTACAACAGCCTCCCCAGTTCATCTCCCTGCTTCTGGCCCTGACTTCCTACATTCTATTTTCAACATGCAGTCAACATTAGCCTTTCAGAATCTGCAGAAACCAGGTGGTGCCTGTGGTTCAGTGAGTAGGTGCTGGCCCCATATACCCAGGGTGGCGGGTTCAAACCCAGCCCTGGCCAAAACTGCAACAAAAAATAGCCGGGCATTGTGGCATGTGCCTGTAGTCCCAGTTATGTGGGAGGCTGAGGCAAGAGAATTGCCTAAGCCCAAGAGTTGGAGGTTGCTGTGAGCTGTGATGCCACCACACTCTACAGAGGACAACAAAATGAGAATCTGTCTCTTAAACAAACAAAAAAAAAAGAACAGCAGAAATCCTGTGATGGTTTCTCATTTTCCTCCCAACTAAAGCCAAAGTCCTCATAGTGTCCCGCAAAGCCCTGGGCTGCCTTCCCTCCCCTGCCCCTCCATCCTTTCCAGACTCTTCTCCTTTTGCCTGCTCAGCTTCAACTGCACAAGGTCTGTTGTAAGTTTCTGTAGACATCAGGAATGCTCCCATCAGAGTCCATTCATCTTGGCTATTCTCTACTTGGGGGGTCTCCTTCGAGAGCCTCAGGGCTCCTTCCCTCTCATATCAGCTCCCATGGCCCCTTCTCAGTGGGCCTGACTCTCACCAACCCACCTGTCTCCAGAGCCAACTTCGACCCTGATGCATCTGGTAACCCTGATTCACCTTATCCCACTTGCCTTGTACCCACTGCATTTATCATCTGAGGCCACACTGTGTCATTAAGTAATTTACTATGTTTATTTTCTGGCTCCTTCAAATAGAAAGTAAGGTGCAGAAAGGCAGGATTTTATTTTACTCTGATGCTTCTCCGGGATCTAGAACAGAGCCTAACATATATTAAGTTCTCAGTACATATCCATTGAATGAAGAAAAAAAGAAAAGAAAGAATGCTGTCTGTACGTTTTTGAAATCAAAATGCATCAAATAAATGACATGTTTCCTTTTCTTCCTGTTATAAAATGTATGATGCTTGTTATTATTACTTATGTCTTAGAATCTAGGAAATATAAATCAAGGGACACTTGCATTTTTCCGCACTCATGATGCCAGAGTTAATTTAATATCTGGTAACAAGAGCTTCCTGTCATTGGTGACTTCTCTTCTAATTTTATCACGCCCCTCTCTCTACCTGAAATTAATTTTTTGCCACGTTGCCAAGCCCTGACAACTGGGCTTCAGTAATAACTTCCTCGTTAATTTTCTTCCCTCCTGCCCCATTAGGGAGGAGACACACAGGGAGACAACTGCCAGTGACTCTAGAGGGGCAGCCAGCACCCTATCATAGGTGGCCTTCAAAGCAATTAGCCTTTTTATGGGAAGCAATAGTGAGCCACTGCACTTTTCTATGCAAAATCTGAATTTTTAGAAAGGTGACTCTGACAGTGATGTATCAGATGGCCTGGAGGTCAGCAGGACGCCCACTTGTAATTCTGCCCTCATTCTTGATTTCCCCTTTTGATTTTTGCATCACTTTTTCATCTACTTTCTCTTCGGCCACCTACTGACATCTGAAACCTGCTCATTCCCCAAGCGTCCACATATGCAACAGAGACACAGTTGTAACCATAGTTCCAACCCCTTGGGCCTCCTGGCCTCCTCGCATGCAGTGACCAGGAAGAAGATCAAGGGAGACAGGAGGGAAAGAGAAGAGCTTGACATTTATGAGTATTTCATATGATTTCTAAATCATGTCAGATAATGTGAGTTAGTCCCATTATACAAAAGAGAGAATTTGGCTGGGGATGGGGCCTCCTGCCTGCAATTTCAGCAGGAGGATTGCTTGAGTCCAAGAGTTCAAGACCAGATTGGGCAACACAGTAAGATACAATTGCCACAAAAAAAATGAAACAAAAAAAAAAATAGCTAGGTGTGGGAACACACACCTGTATCCCAGCTACATGCTACACTGAGGCAGGAGGACTACTTGAGCCCAAGAGTCTGAGGTTGCAGCAAGCTATGAACTGGACACCACACTCCAGCCTGGGTGATAGAGGAGACCCTTTCTCAAAAAGTCATGATAAGTTTTTTAAAAATTAAACAAAGGAGGAAATTTGAGGTTCAAAATCCTCAACCATTTTTAACTAACATCATTTAGGTCGTGGGATTCAAGCCCACAGCTACCCAAAACAATAAAAGAATAAGACTTGGCTGACTCTAATGAAATTCTGAGTTTCAGGTGCTGAAATGTATCCTTTACATGAATTATTTAAATTCCAATGGCCCATTGAGGAACTTTAATTTTTACCCTTATTTTATAGAACAAGAAAGTAAACGTAAAAAGATTAAATAATTTCCCCAAGTTGACATAGCTCATAAATGATTCTTGTTTGGTAGGACGTAGAGCCCAGTTTAATCTAACTGGGGTGGGAAGACCCAACCTCCACACTCAATAAACTCCAGTGCTTTCCACTATCAGCCACAAGGACACACACTAGCCTGGCCCTGACCACTGCGTTATGGTCTGTTGGCCTTGGGCATCAACAGACCCACTGTTCTTGCCACTGTCAGTAAGCCCACAACAGCCATTTATCCTGTCTCAGTCTATGGGGAAGAAGGATATCTCCCAGGTCAGAGCCCCTAAAAATAGAAGAGCCCTTTTTTTGTACCATTACCTGTTTTAACAATTTATACTCTGTCCACCACTCGCCCTTATAATTGTGAGGAAGAGACAAAACTCTAAAGCTTAAGATACAACAATTATAATTGAATTTCAGCTATGACTATCAAAGCAGAAAACTCCTCTGTCAACTTTAAGATTTCACCTTTGTTTTCCTGCTCAGCACTCTGGTTACACATGGACTTGATAGCATTTTATTCAAAACTCAGAGAGTGACTTACCCCTTCTTTTCTCTTCAAATATCATTTAGGGTTGGCTCTAAATATTACGTGTTCTTGGGTAGAAATTTTTTAATTAGATAGTTGTTAATTTGTATCTAAGGAGTTACTACTCAAAATAGTCAGTGATATGAAAACTGGTTCAAATAAAAACTTGGAAAAATTTAATTCCCAGAGGTACTGCGTAAGAAGGATAAGTTAAAAGCACCACTAATGTACTCACAACATGCATCACAGGTGCCAAGAAATGGAGTTTATTTATTTGTAACTGACGGGGGCCTGCCTTCCATTCTCACAGCCACCAGGTAGTTTAAAAGTGATTTCAGTTAAACTGTTGATTCAGGCTTGTTTGGTAATTCAGCCCATGAGTCAGAGAAAGGCGTGTGAGACTTCTGCCCTCCCCACCTGGATGTGCGTGGAATGAGTGTGGTGTGTGTCATCTTAGGGGAGGTGGAGTCCTGGTGTCTGTGAGATGACTTCCAAGCTTTCCTGGTCTGCTTTTGTCCCTCATCCCCTGTCCATCTGCTGGGCATTCTGAAGCCTCCCTTGCTAGCAATCAGCTTAGTGGTGTTCACTGTCATGTTTGATTTATCAATTCCTATGATGCCCCAGTTCCCATACAGGCATCTCCCCTTACTAATGAACCCCCATCTCCACCTCTGTCTCCATAACATATCCCTTGACACATGACTGACTCTCCTAGTTGGATTTCTGTCTGGAGAGGATAGTTTCGTGGCAACTTCTTTTGACAAACTTCCAAGCAAATCCTTTACCTACTTTCAGCCAGATCCTTCTGGTTTATTCCACAGGACACTCAGGAACTTCTAGATAGCCACCACACCATATAAGAGTGGAGGGAGATTTTGAGGGACTTAAACTTGGACCTTTTCATACGAAACCACCTTAAGCCACTGAATTTAATTTGTTGTAACAGCCTCGGTGGTTAAGCAGAACACACCTGTAAAGTGACAGCTCCCAAGTCCTCTTAGAGGAGTATAAGGCCCTTTCCCCTCAATGTACCCCTCAGACTCTCCAGAACATCCCCGACTTCTCTCCTGGTCAAACCCCACTCCAGAAATTGAATAGAGAAACTGGAGCAACGTTCACTAGCTACCCAGAATCCAGGGGGAACAGAGGGGCCCGGCATTTCTCCCTAACCCACCCCACACTCACTCTCCAGTATTTAAGATTCTCCAGTATTGTTTGGCTGGCTTCTCAATAGTTAAAGAAAAAAAATAAAAGAATTTAGAAAATCCTTTTGTTTCAAATTTCATGACTATTGTCTTGGCAGAAAAAGTCCACAGAGCCAGCTTTTGAGATTCAAACCTGATCAATGGCTTCTTTGTTCTAAGCTTGGGAATGCCCAGCTTTGCTTTCCCAGGGACTATATGCTTGGGAGGTGGAGGTTTGCAAGGAGGGAACTTGATTTAAGGGATAAGTGTCAGTACTTTGATTTATTATTTCAAACGATTTCAAATAATTCTCATTATAACTTTCACTAAAATAATAACAATACTAGGTTCTAACTATTTCAGATACTATGTACTAACTTTTTTTCCTTTTCACTTAATTCTTACAACCAGTCTGCTATGAAACTCCTACTACACACATTTTCAGAGTAAAAAAACCAAGGGTCAGAGTGATTCACACTGCTGGAAAGGGGTTCTTTCTATTATCCATTGCAGTGTAGAAGGAATTCGTTCAATTATACACTGCAGTCTAGAATCATGTTCTCAGTTTGACTAAAACCCACAGGAGAGAAGCAATTTACATCACAATCCAAATACACACAGAACTGAAAAAGTTGTTTCCCTTAAAAATACTCAAAGTTTCTTATATTCTGTGCAATTCTCACCTTTTCTCTTTTTATAATGCTAATCACAGTCAACTAAATTGATTTCATGACCTACTAAAAAGTTATAATTGACAGTTGAAAACACCTGCTCCTGCATTGCCAAAGTCAATATCACAGAATTCAAGAAGAAATTACATCAAACTGTATTGCCATTTGGAAATCAGAGGCTAAGGTAATTTTTCCTGTACAAGTTGTAATTGGAAGAGCTTGAGTATGAAAGACTTGAAGCAAGTAAAATAATGAATAAAATGTCAATTAAATACTGTTAAGTAGCTTTAAAACGACTTAGCGAGGGGAAATCCGGAAGCTGAACAAACACAGATTTGTGGTTCACTTGCCATTTTTAAGTCGTGTCACCAAGTCTCCCTTGATTTAACCCCTCAGAATTTGTATCTAGATATTTTCACCCTCAATTTGAATCTTTCGGGACTTAATTTTATATCAGAATTTTGACGTTTTCTCAAGGATTTAGATTAAAATGAAGCACTGGCTCCTTAAAAATTATACTCTAATCTCTAAAATAGTTTGAAAGGAGAAAACCTTTCATGAGCTCCAAATTCTTGTATCTTAAAAGATTTGAGTTGGTTAATAGCAGTATTTGGGGGGTGCATGAATGATGTTTCAAGAAACAGAAGGTTCAGGATGTGTTTGCGAATTTCCAGGTCACACACCTAGAAAAAGCCCACAGATTTCTGCTTTTTTCCGTCTAAGGCTCATTATAAGGTTGAGCTTTGCTGTAGGCAACTTTCACATAAATCAAGAAATGAGCCCTCCCCCCTGTTTACTGCACTTTCTAGTTCTCACTAAATTATACCTTTGACCTCTGGGACATTGGCAATGGCACCAGGATGTGGTTACAAATTGGATTAGTATTACCAAGCAGATCCTTTTGACATTCTGGAAGAACTAATCCATCAGTTACCTGCTAAAGCCGGAGCTCTTAGTGGAAGGTTTCACACAAATGGAGAATAAAACAGAAGCTTTTGAAAATATGTGAAAGAAACTACTCTAAATAGGAAAGACTATCTGCATAGATGCTAAGAGACCTAAATTCTAGTCCTGCAATCACCACAGGATACTTACAAAGTTACTTGGACTTTTTAGGGTTCTCCACCTGTGAATGTCTGCTGCAGCTGATCCCTTAAAAATGGTCCCATCGCTTCTAGTATTAGACATAATGTTCAGAATCAATTCTTACCCTCACATTTCAATGGAAGGTTGAAATCAACATGTTAGAGCCACTTTCTTCAACACCCACATGAGGTAAGAACACTTCAGAGAGTACGGTCAATACACACCTTTAAGAAGACCCTAGTGGTTTCAAGAAAGGGTTAAGAGAGAAAAAAACACCCTATAAACAAGATCCTGGGATGAGAAATTCATATAACCTGCAGGGGGCACTAAGGTACTTTTTAGAGAAAGAATCAGATGGATGGACACGAGAGGTACCTGTTACCCCCAAATTGAGAAACAAATGTTAGAGAAATATCTTCCTTTATCATTCTTCACGTGGTTTTGTTACTCCTGGCCTTCTCTCTCAAGTAAACAGCTTAGACAGTAATCAGTGATCATAAAAGATGAACTACTAACTAAGAGAAGGGAGGGGAAAAAAATCAAAGAGAAGATTTCTTTGTAAAGGTTTGACAAATGAACCCTTGCTTCTTAACCTCAAGAACTGCCATTTGATCAGGATTAAAAAATTCAAGGAGAAAATGTTTGAAGCTCATGACACATTGATTATTGGCAGAGTCGAGGTAAATTACAGGGAGAATCTAGAGAGTGTTAGTTCTTCCTTTGGAAAGTAGGGTGAAAGGAAATATAACAGACGGAAGATGCAAGTCAATGCCTTATATTACAAGACCACTTCTCAAGAAGGAAGAAAGCGATTAAAAATGATGACGAGAAATGCCCTTACATTGATATCAATCTGAAAAATTTATAAAGCTCTTTTGTAAAGCTACTATCCCATTTGATCCTCAGAATGGCCATTTTATATCTGAAGGTTTGGAGGGGTTAAGTGGCTTGCCCAAAGTCACATAGTAAATTTCAAAGCTGAGTCTTTCATAGAAATTGATTTCTAGTGGGTGGTGCCTGTGGCTCAAAGGAGTAGGGTGCTGGCCCCATATGCCGGAGGTGGTGGGTTCAAACCCAGCCCTGGCCAAAAACTACAAAATAAATAAATGAATAAATAAATAAAAAATAAAAATCTTAAAAAAAAAAAAAAAAGAAATTGATTTCTAGTGATTTTAAACAGATCACTGGGCTGCTCTACCAACCAAGTGTGCTTTGGGGAACTTATTCACAGTGGAAAAAAACCTGTTGCAAGCCCAAAAGATGTCAGTTTATGTTGCAAAGTGAAAATCAAATGGCAGATAGTCACAAAGCAAAATAAAGACAATTTCTCATCGCATGCTTTGTAGCTCTAAGAAGCTAACAGGAATTTTCAGAACACAAATGGCTAATCTTCACAGCACGCCAAGTTGGCAGCTATGTCGTCTGCCTGATCCACAATCCGCCATGCTGTTACAGCTCCTCTGGGTGAAGGAATCATGTCCAAAATGTCCCAGACGGGAAGTAAAGAGAATTCTTATAATGAAAGTCAATAGAAGAGGTAGGTCCACATCTACTTTCCAGTCTACTACCCCCCACCCCATGGAAAACAAAAACAGTATTGCCTGTATTCAGATGATCAGTGTCCCAAGCCAAAGCTCCAGGAAGAGAATCTGGAAATAGTCAAAACAGGAAGAACAGGTTTGGGCCTGAACTCCACCTGAGAAGCCTGGGGCCTCATGCTGAGGCATGATGATGTCATGGGCTTGGGGAGAGCCTTTGAAGTCAGACCCCAGGTTGAAACCCAGCTCTGACTCTTAAATGATGTCCTTTGACCCATTGAACCTCATGTTTTTGTACAGTGAGAATAAAATATTGATCTTGCAAGTTCAATGTAAGAATAAGAAATAATGCCTGTAAATATGTGGCATGTAATAAATCCTCAGTGAATGATAACTGGAATTTCAGAGTCCCAGATGCTTGGTGGAAAATGGGGCACAAAGTAATGATGAAAGGCCCCAATTTTTAGCTGGCTGCTGTGGCTCAGGCCTGATCCTAGCACTCTGGGAGGTCAAGGTGGCGGATTGGTTGCTCTCAGGAGTTCGACACTAGCCTGAGCAAGAGTGAGATCTGTCTTTACTAAAAAATAGAAAAATTTGCCAGCTATTGTGGCAGGTGCCTGTAGTCTCAGCTACTTGAGAGGCTGAGGCAAGAGGATCATTTGAGCCCAGGAGTTTTGAGGTTGCTATGACCTATGATGCTATGGCACTCCACCCAGGGTGACAGAGTGAGACTGTGTCAAAGGAAAAAAAAGATAAAGGCCCAAGTCTTCCTCTTCAACAACTGGCTTACGGCTAGTCCTGACAACCGGCTGAAGGCTCTATCAGAAGACATCTTTTGTCCGAATGTTACTTTGAGTCTCCAAGTATAAAAATGTATTATAGTTTGATTTGAATGAGTCCTCCAAGATCAAAGATGGATTCTGAGTGTTAGTTGTCAAATAAACAAACGACTGTGGAAATATAAAAGCAAAGCAATTCATGTTGCCTTAGGAATAGCTCATTTACAAAATCTAATATGCTATTACATTGACATATTTCCTCTATTAAATCTTCCATTTTAGTAAAACTAGTTTTTCACCACCAAATGCTACGATTATGTGCACTTATGTACACATCAGATGTGTCCAGTCTGCGTATAGTGTCTAAAGCATGCTGAATCCTATCTGAACAAAACGGGAAATTTAAATTGAGGTATGAATTAACAGCCTCTGCATTTGAAATATCTTTTAATTGTACCTACATTAGAAAAAAATGTTTCTGAATATATAGCTTTCTAAATTTTAGTTCTTCTTACACATGAATCAAACTGTAACTTGTTCTTTAATATGAAGACCATTTTAAAAACCCTATGAAAAACAGATAATTGAATTGAAACACCCCCCACATTAACCGTGGCATGTTAATGGGTGCTGCTTGTGAGATACTATTGGGGGATAGGGATTCACCCTCCGTTTCCCTGACATTTTTTTATTCTAAGCTTCAGTCCAGGACTTGGCCTATTTTATTTAAATTAGCCTGCATCTGGCCTAGGAAAAATGTTTATGTGAAAACTGACCTCTTCTGGGTCTCTCGCCACCTTGTCTGCAGTGCAGATGAGGGTGCTGGTCCAACCCTCTGTTCACTAAGACAATGAAGAGTTCTTCGGCTCTACTAGGCCTGGGAAGAGTCTATTGAGAGTGTCAGACTTTTTCTTCCTGCCAATTTACTTTTTTTATTAGGCTGATAAACACCTGAATTGCTGAAAAGCAGCTGTTCGAAGAAGGATTTAGCTGATTCTCCTGGGGTTTCTGGGTGCACGGGAGACACATTTGCGTCTGGGATCCACTGGTCTCCAGCACGGTTCGACCTGAGTGACCTCTCTTTTTCACTCTAAAAAGGTTTCTGGAATGTGATGGAAGCACAACACTTTTCAGAGAAAGCCACAGCCACTCAATAAATTTTCTTTACCCCCTGCCTCCAGCTCAGTGAGGATCTCTCTCTATAAACGCCCATCTTTAAAATTAGGGTATCAGATAATTTGATGTTTATTGGGCAAATGCGAACCAGATAAAGTGCAGCTTGGCTTATTGGCTTAAAAATAGAAAGAAAGAACAAAAAAGAGCCCAGCAATAACATCTTAAGTCCAAGTCAGGTTAAGCCTAGTCAGAAGCAGGAAAGGATTTAAACTGTTAATTTTCACATATTGCTCAAGTAAGCAAAACCAAAAGCATTTAATTTCTCTAATAATCTCATACATGGTTTCCTTGTAATGTGCTATACAATCTGTATCGATTACTCTGTTGGTGAGATACACATTTAATAAAAATGTATTCCAAAGTGGAGTGTAAAATCAAAGTTTATATTAATATTTTGAAAGCTAGTTTTCGCCCCTGAGTGTCAAAACGAAATATCGACTGAGAGAAAAAAAGACTTACATTTCAATTGCATCTGGAGAAGCTAATTGATAAAAGGTATTAGGATGAAAAAGGGATTTACAGGCCACGGAGGACCAGAGGAAAAAATTTCATACTTTTTCAAAACATGTTAGATGTGCAGACAATTTCCATGAGATTATTTGGACACAGAAAAGATCCTAGAAGGATGTTGTAAAGGAAGAATAAATGTTAGTGCTTCTGAAAAGCACACAAACTTTTCCAGTATTATTTAAAGATTATTTAACATTTATCAATATTTAAAATATTAATATAAAATATAGTATAATGTGATGTATAAAATATAACATTTAAATATTTCAAATATTACTTTAAAATATTTTCAATATTATTTAAAAATTATGACATGGATAAAAATATTGAAATATCGAATCTTGGTCTACTATGTATACCCTTTGTATGTACATAATAAAGATTACATTAGAATATAAGGTTTTAGTATTATTTACAAAGGGCATTATTTATAGACAAGAGCAAATTTCTTTGTCAAATTGAAGCAACCAGTTTTTCGAACTTTTATTAATTCCTAAAGCAATAACAGCACATCCCAAATCCACTCCTGAAGTCACCTTACATAGGGAAAATGGGAAATTGTAGCTAAATATACCTTTATTTACAAAATAAACATTATACAAGTTTACAAAGAGGTGGCCAAAACATACAGAATATTTTGTAAATATTTAGTAAAAGTTTGTAATGAATATTTTGTAGATAAAGTTACCTGTAGCTATAATTTCCCATTTTCTGTACATATGATGACTTTATGGGTAACTTTTGAGACAGCCTGTGTTTGCAGCTATACCCCAAATTTTCACCTCCTTGATAATCCTCAGAAGAGGTCTATAGAAAGCAAATCATAAATGTATAAAGTGGTAAATAGAAGGGGTGATTCAAAGCAAAAACAAAGCAATAGCAGAGGTACTATTGTTTTTGATTTGTTATATGCCTTAATCTGGCGTGCTATTCACCCTTCATGACACACATCAATACCTTCTTTATGTCTATCTATTACTAGTCATTTAAAAATCTATTTTACATGATTCTTTCAGCCAAAAATGGACCATAATGACAGAATACAGCATGTGCTTCATAAATTCTAAAAGAATCAATACTTTGGCTGGGAATTTGTCAGTCTCTGAAAGTTATGCATCATTAAACTTTATTGTTATTACAGTGGACTCTTCCTCAAAGTTCAGTACCTAAGTTGTCCTGGAGAAACGCTTTTAAAGCCAGATAGGCTGGAGAGAGGCAAAAGCTGTTTGCAATGGGATGCATACCCACAGATGCTTAATTCGCAACATGCAAACAGAAAGAAAGCTATTTTCCTCATATATAAGTAGGTCGTTTATAAGATTTAGGTTATGTTTATTGAAAGGTCACACAGATGATATTCAAACAAGTTTGGAGAATATGGAAACTATTATTCTACTGACCAGGTTTCAATGGCCTCCTAATAGCCTGATGAGCACAGCACACAGGTTAGGAAACAGATGACAGCTGGATCCCTCACCCATGTCACACTGCTCCCCGGATTAACTGACAAGGAGAATGCCGCCTGCCACCTGGTTTTGTCTTTTGTGAGGAGTACCTGGAGTTCGTCTTGAGGACTGGTCTGCGTAGACACTTGCTTTTCGGCCTCACCTTTGGGATCATGTCACCCACAAGTAGCCTACGCAGCCTCAAAACCAAATATTGGCAGAGTGCCATCTTTTCTCCTACCTGCCTTCTCCTCCCATCAGTCAGGATCTCACCATTTTTTCAAGCATAATGGAATATTTCAAGTTCTCAGAGCAGACTGAGCTCTTGCTGTTAGCTTCAAGGCCTTGGCGCCTGTAGTTCCCCTCACCTGTCCTGCCCTTTTTCTTCTTAGCTATTACTTTCTTTACAGAATGTTGGTCGCCTCTCCAGAAAGTCCTCCCAGATCACCTTAGATTGAGTCCTGTGCACCTCTATTCTTCTGGTGGACACGCTGTTTTGCTCTGTATTGAAATACGATGAAATTTATTCTATAATGAAATAGCCTGGGTGGGACCTATAGCTCAGTGGGTAAGGTGCCGGCCACATACACCGAGGCTGGTGGGTTCAAACCCAGCCCAGGCCTGCCAAATAACAATGACAACAACAAATAAAATAGCTGTGTGCCTGTAGTCCCAGCTACTTGGGAGGCTGAGGCAAGAGAATTGCTTAAGCCCAAGAGTTTGAGTTTGCTGTGAGCTGTGACACCACAGCACTCTACTGAGGGTGACATAGTGAGACTCTGCCAAGAAAGAAAGAAAAGAAAAGAAAAAAGAGCCAATTGGTTGTCTGACTTCTCTATAACACAATTTTAGCAGGGATTACATCTTATTTGCTATTGTATCCCTTCACACAGCCCCATGCATGGCACATAGTAGGCGCCAAAGAAAAATTATCAATGAATCAATGAATCATGAAGTAGAAGGTAAACACTAGAAATCTCAAAGAAGCATGATGTTAAGCTCATGCTCTGGAGGGTAGAAAACGGGGTATGGACATAGGTTTTTATAAAGAAGAAGAAAAGGAGCTAAGAACAAACACAAGAACATTAATAAAAAAAATGATTTTCATCAGCTACCAGACAGTAATAGTAGCTCTGTGATAATACCCACCCAAAAGTTATTTCTCCTATTAGTCATTTGCAGACTGCGTGAATAAGTAAAAAATAAAGTCATGTGAGTGTAGGAATTATATGATGTGACAACACATTTCATAAGCATATTTTCACTTATTCCTGTGGCTGAAATGTCTCACCCACTAGTTTGTCAACAATGCCTTTGGGGCCATGTTGCTACGTGGAGGGATTTGCAGAGCAAAGATTCCCTTATATTCTTTCCTTCACCCAGTTTTTCAGCCTTTCAAGTTTTGCTTCAGCTCTTAAAATTTGCTCTTGAGGGGGGAAAAAAGCCTGACTCTCACTTCTTAAATGCGTTAATACAATGAAGTGCTTGGAATCGGATTAACTTGCAATACATGTTTGTTATTCTTATTTCATACCCCCTGACATCTTCAAATTACCCTTTAAAAGCACCATCTCTACATGTAAAATCAAGGACAGAGGGAGAAGAAAAGCAATATAAGGAACTTTCCAGCAAATTCTTGGACCATATCATTCATTTAAAACTGGGTGGGGCCTTGGTGTGTGTCACACTTTATGGGGGCAAGACATGATTGCAAGAGGGACTTTACCTAACAATTGCAATCAGTGTAACTGGCTTATTGTGCCCTCAATGAATCCCCAACAATAAAAAAAAAAAAAAAACTACAGTTCATAGAGCCGAGTGTGGTGGCTCACACCTTGTAATCTTAGCACTCGGGGAGTCTGAGATGGGTGGATTGCTTAAGTTTAAGAGTTCCAGACCAGCCTGAGCAAGAACCAGACCTCATCTTTAAAAAATTACCCGGGCGTTGTGGCGGGCTCCTGCAGTCCCACTACTCGGGAGGCTGAGGCAGGAGGATCACTTGAACCCAAGAGTTTGAGGTTGCTGTGAGCGATGATGATGCCACATCTCTCTACCTGGGGCCAAAGAGCAAGATTCTGTCTCATGAATAAAATAAAATTGCAGTTCAGCATTCAGGCAGAAATTCGCTGCCAAACAGTAAGGAGTTGTGCCTGGTGTAGGTCAGGTGGAAGGAAGCTGGACTCTGACACAGGTAGGGTCTTCACTGGTCTGTGGTTCTGGGTGTGTGCTTTCTTGTACTTTTATAACCCTCATCTCTGATTTTTCCATCAGTCTTCGAGGGTGGTTGGAGTTGAACATTCTCCCACCACCTGCTAGAGGCAGCTTGGCACTGTAGGCTTTGGAGTCAGGAAGACCTGAATTTGCATTTGGACTTCCCTGAACTTCTTATTCTTTATTTGTAAAAATGAAATTAATAAACACTTATATGTTAAAATCTCTTGAGGATTACTATAATATAAAATGTGTGGTAATCTTAGTGAGAGAAACTGGTAGGAAACTGACGTGAAATTTGGTAGGAAACTGACTAACGTCCACTGTGACAGGTGTGCGTACTATGAGGAATTTGGACTCTTGCACCATTCACCAGTGCTGTAGTCCACCACATTATATGGTCTATGCCCCATATTGTGTTAGTCTTCTTACCACACCATTTTGTACTTGCTTGGGATTAAGTATGCATTTTTGAACTAAATAGAATTGATAAAATAAGGGGTAATCTCTTATTACCCCTTATTTAATGGGGGTAAATAATGGCCAGAACATACTCCCAAAACTTTAGCATTTTATTACTATTCAAACAAAAATTTTCAACATTGCTGAGTTCTTTGAGTTTATACGAAAAGGTTTTGAAAGACCCTATCAATAAAAGTCTTGTGAAAAATAAAGGAGTTTTCTACCTTATGGGTATTTTATTTTTCACCTATATTCGATATCTTTTATTTGTGACACACAGGAAGTGTCATGTACAGTTTCTCAGGTCAAGGTCACCACACCTAACGGGCATGATGTAGGTCATAAAACATCTTTAACATTTTGGCTTTCCTAGTTATTCTACCTTTGGACTTCAAAACAAATTTGTGTATTTATTATGACAATTTTCCAGCAATAGCAGCTGAACGTCTTGCTCTTAAACGATGAGAATGTTGCAATGATTTTCTGACAGAAGAAAGTAAAGGGCCTTGAAGACAAGATACCTTTTTCTAATTCAGACAAAGACTCCTCAGAGGCTTGCAGCACCCTGTTCCCACAATGCCTCGTAGCGCGGAGAAGACAGCAGGGTATTAATAAACGCTTGGTGAATGAGCAGGCAGATAAACAAAGCATTTCAAAAAGCAGGGCGCTGTGACGATTGTCACAACAGAAGGCAGCGTTGGGAAGAGCCACGAACACAGACGCGGGAGTCACAAATACCTGGGTTCAAGTTTCGGTTCTGTGGCTAGTCCTGCCTGTGTGTCTTGTACGAGTTATTTATCTTTTCTGTGCCTCATTCTCTCCCATCTGTAAAATGGGAAAGAATAATAGCGCCCACTTCACAGGGGTGCTGTGAGGACTGAGTTAAGATGTGTAAAACTCTCAGTGTTGAATCCTGTTCAACAGCGACACTGACAAAGAAAGAAGAGGAGGTCACAACACTGGTCATCCAGGGGTCAAGGTTAAATTCTTCCCCGTGACCTACATGTTCCTAATGACCAACACCAGCACCCCATCCCCCAGAGATGTTCTTCTCTGCCCTTTTTCCCTTTGCTCCTCAATACTGCCTCTGTTCCAGCCTCGTTTGCCTCCTTCTTAGTCTTTGAATGCACCAGACACACTCCCACCTCAGGGATTTCAGGGAAGCTGCTCTCTCTGCTTCAAATGCCTTGTCTTCAGACATTTGTTGGAATAATTTCCTTCAGTTCTTCTTTCCTCCTTCAGTCACTGCTTAAATGTCATGTTCTCAATAAGACTTCCCATTGCCCCCTCTGTGATACCACCTGCTCCCCCTAACCATGTCTCCTTTTTTCCTTTTTTTTTTTTTTGAGACAGAGTCTCACTATGCCACCCTCAGTAGAGTGCCATCGCATCCTACCTCACAGCGACCTCAAACTCTTGGGCTCAAGCAATCCTCTTGCCTCAGCCTCCCAAGTAGCTGGGACTACAGGTGCCTGCCACAATGCCCAGCTAGGTTTTCTATTTTCAGTAGAGACAGGTTTTCTATTTCAGTCTCACTCTTGTGCAGGCTGGTCCTGAACTCCTGAGCTCAGACCTCCTGCCTCAGCCTCCCGGAGTGCTGAAATTACAGGCGTGAGCCACTGCGCCCAGCTCTACGTCCATATTTGTCTGATTTCACCTTTTGACATATTGTATGTTCTCTGCTTCAAATGCTTTTTCTTCAGACATTTGTTGGAATAATTTCTAATTGTTTGGAATAATGCGGATTATTTATTATGTCTCTCCTTTTACCCTCTAGAATATAAGCTTCGTGAGACGGAAGTAATGCTTGACCCATAGTAGATTCTCAGCAGATATTATTTGTAAGATTCCTCTCGCCTTTAAAAGTCCTTTTCTCTCTTGCCATTGTTTATCCTTTCTGTTAAAATGCAATAAAAATGTTCATTGTGCACTGGTATTACTTTGCTTATAGGATTTTCATGAAACAGTTGACACTCCCTACCCTGGCCTAGATTTAAAAGGAGCAAGGCGCACACAAAGCTTAGAAGAGCGAGATTTTGCTTTGTTTTGTTTTGTTTTGCTCGGCCAAAACTTCATGCCCTTTTGGGCAACCGACAAAATACAAACGTTTGCATCATTCATGTAAAAACATTCCTGATTCAAATCTTTCTTGAAGAAGCCAACCGAATCAACATTCACAATCGTCAACAGATATTTCTGATTGCAAAGAAGAAGACGATTTTTTAAAATAACAAATAGAAGACAGGAATTATATGAGTAGAGGAGAAAAGCCAAATGGGATAAAGAGAGGCCCTTTAGGAGGGAAGAAATGAAAAATTTTGTGAGGCATGTATGTAGCTAAGAAAGGTAATTCAATTAAAAATACCAGTGATTTTGTTCCAAATATATAACAAGTGGCTATATAAATGCACGACACCCACATGTATTTTCATTTAAAAGAAGACTGGAAAAAGTTACACCCAGACCACGTGTGTTTAATATGTCTAATGTATTAAATAACAAAAATTGAAAAATTAACTTTTTCCCTAATGCAAACCTTTCTCTAAATATACACTTCAGTTTTTTTTATGCCCAAGAAATGTAAATAAATTTTATTTGTGTGCATTAGCCGCAAATATTAAATTATACAGTCTTAGCTGGAAAATATCATTTCTATAGAGCTTTTATTTGCAGCTATTTCCCACTAGATATTTCTATTACTTGCGATTTCAGCAAACTTAATTTTTATCTTTTTGTAAACTTTATGAATTTTTCATTTTTTTGAAATTGATAATAACATTCAGTCACTATTAGAAAATGTTTTTACATATACTGCTTATTTAATAGAGGACTGCTTTTTTGTTTTAGTTTAATTTTTGTTTAAATTCTAAGTCTGAGAGGTTAATGTACAGAGCCTTAAATATTATTAGAGAAAAGTCAATATGTTCATTAATATTATTTTATGATATTTCCTAAAAGCTTGTGATCTTGGAAAGCATTTCTTTCATTCATTCATTTGCCCATTCAACCATATTTCTAAATTTCTTTACTACCAAATCAAAGATTGACTTTTTGACTTTGATTTGCAATAGCTTATTGCTGGGTGGATGCCATCCTGTGCCTGGTGCTGTGATACATTGTATTTAACTGTCAATATCTATAAACATTTCTCAATATGACCTGTGAATGTTGCACTGTTTATAGTATTTCCTGCAATTATCTCTTCAGAAATATGACAGGGGAAATGGGCTCGTGTCACCCATAGGATTTGAAAAGCATCTAGTGAAAATCATTGTAGCTTGGCTTCTGTTTTAAGACATTTACTATCACGCGCTTGGATTATTTTTTTCATGTTGCAAAATCTTTTAGAATGGTTTTTATTGCTCTTCCTTAACGTCCTTCAGGTCACTATTATTTCTATTTTTAGTGGGAATTCTTCGATTTCTTGGGGAATAGGACAATATCATTTGGAGTTAATTACCAAACTCCTTTGTTGGAAAGTATAACCTAAAAAAACGAATAGAGAGGGGAGAAAGAGAAGCCCGAGGAATAGAGAACATAAAAGTGACTTGTTCGTTCATCCTACTAATATGTCATGCCTGATGTAGATGGCAGCGTTTTGTATATTTTTTGGTGAATTACAGGGTAGACACAAATATAACAGAATATTACAACTAAAAGCTCATTTCTTTTTTCCAGTGAGGAAAGCAAGACCCAAAGAGAAAGCAAAATTCTGGTCCCTTAACTCTTAAGCTAACATTTCCTCTGCTTCTCCCAATAAGTCTCCATCCTTCCTCTATAAAGCTTAACATCACAAAACAAAAACATCATATATAAATATAAGTACCCAATCTCCTCTTCTTGTATAAACATGCGTTTGTGTATGCACCCCAAAGACACATCACTGTCATAGCTAACACTTTCTGAGCACCTACTAAGTGCTAAACATTTCATTTTACTTTCACAACTCATTAAACATAAATAAATACCTAAGAGGTAGGTTAGTACAGGTAGATTATTTTACAGATGAGAGAATGGAAGATCAAAGAAATTTAATAAATTGCCTTAGGGCTGGCATATGGCAAACCCAGACACAGCCCAGATGTGTCTGTTTCTAACCCCAAAGTGATGATTTTAGCCACTGTGTGGTTTTCATAGTCACTGACATTAAATCCTTTTCCAAAATTAAGTGTGGCTAGTGGAAAAGGCATTGTGTACATAAAAGGAAGGTAAAAGGAATTCTGTTAGAGTCAATGTATTAGTTATGTTGGTGTGTAACAAATTGGCCCCCTAAATTTAATGGCTTATGGAAACAACCATATTTATCTCACGGTTTCTGTGGGCCAAGAAGGAAGCCCAGCTTAACTGAGCCCTCTGACAAGGTTGCCATCTACGTGACCAGAGTTGCAGTCAGAGCCACTGGCAAGGTCACTCAAGTGGTTGTTAACAGGATTTAGTTTCTCATGGCGTCAAAGCAAAGGTTTCTATTCCTATCATGGGCTGGAATCTCCTCAGTTCTTGTCACATGGGCCCCTTCTGTGTCCCCCCCAGAGAAGGACAGGTGGCTTCCTTAGAATGAGTGGGCAAGGAAGCAAGAGAGGGCGGACAAGACAGAAGCCAGAATCTTTCTGTCATCTGAGCTCAGAAGTGACATCCTGTCCCCTGCTTATTCCAGTGATTCCAAAGAAACCAGTCTCTAGGTCCAGTCCACGCTCAGTGGGAGGGGATTAAACGTGAACACCAAGAGAAGGAGATCTCTGGGAGCCATCCTACAGGCTGCCCACCAGGGTCGAGAGAGTGTTCTCAGAGGATACCAAGGACAGAAGGCACAGTGGACTCCAGTGTATGTAACCAGCTCTAGAAAAATCTCTGAAGTGACTGTCCTTCAGTAGCCTGCACCCAGGTCAGGCAGAGCGTCGCTTTTCCACAGTGCCGCATACCGACCTCTGGCATGGCCTGAGGAATGCTGTTCTTCTTTCTAGGAGTCACCTAGACCTGTTTCTTCTGTTTCTTCTCAGAACTAAATTTTCATTTCAACAATTGGGAAAATGATCAATAGATGTATATAAACATTTTTGGTATAATATAGTAGAAAAAAGGTAGATTCCAGAATCTTCTGACCATGTTTAAAGATACATGTCAGAGATGCCAGCTGTTTGAACCCAGGCAACTGAGGCTCTTAACCTGTTAGAGCCTCAGTTTCCTGACTGTGGTTCAAGGGCGTACTAACTCTTTCACAGTGCTGCTATCCAATTAAAAATAAGATGATATGGATGGCAGTATTTTGTTAACTAAAAATTAACAAAATCTAACATTATAAATACAAATTTTATCAGTATTTCCTATAACCATAGAACACGATAGATTGTTAAGACTACCTCTTTAGCAGACCATGTAACAGTCTAACTAGAGCAATAAATATCTCTGGGATACTGATGGTAAATGGACTGTGTTGTAATGGTATTCATTGCACCATCAGTAGCCACATTTGCTGTTGATTCACTAAATAGAAAAAACAAAAAATGTCCAGGCAGGTTTGTTTCGAAGAGGCACTTACATTTTTAGAATCTGCTTGCGTTGGCCACGCTGCAGAGATTTTGAGGCAAGGCACAGCTTTCTGAAGTGCTGAGACCATCGGGCAGCACTCGCTTTCTCCAGCCGTTTCCCTTCAGTCCACACTGCCCCCAGGTAAAATGTTCCTGTTGAGTGTGTGTCTTTGACTTGAGAGAAAACACTTTCCCATATTATGTAAGAACTACATGGAGCTGAGACCCCTGATGGACCAGAAGAGTACATTAGCCTTTCTTCTTTAGTGGCTCAGATGGAAATCTCATCTGATGTTTTCCCATTAGAAATGAGACAGCAAGATATTTTCTGGGAAGTGATTTAGGTACACTAAAACAATCTATAAGGATCTATTGATTAGAAGTAGACTTGCCTCAAACTTGATTTGTGTGCAGTGAAACACCTTGGAACGGTGATGTGATTGACAGGGTGTGAAGAGTAGATTTGGGGCTCAGATAGTTAAACCATTGCAACTCTGCATAGAAATATATGGGCAGAGTAATCTGTAGAGAAAGAAAAATACAGAACTTAAGAGTGACGTAAGACTAGTTTTTGTTTTTCTATATATATGTATAGATACACATATATATAATGAGGTCTGGCAAGTTCATGAACACATCCTAGAAAAAGTGCTACAGACCTTATTGCTGAATATCACTACAGACACCTTCAAAGTACTCCCTTTGGGAAGCTATGCATGGATGCAATGCCAGCGCCTGCTTCACCCTTTAAAGTAATTTTGGAACTCTTTTTCTGAACTGGCCATCAGAGCTGTTGTGATCATGTTATCCTGATGTCCTGAACATCATCAAAATGTCACACTTTCAATATTTCCTTTATCTTCAGGGAAAGAAAAAAGTCAGTAGAGGCCAGATCAGGTGAGTAGAGAGGGTATTCCAATATAGTTATTTGCTTACTGGCTAAAAACTCCCTCACAGACAGTGCTGTGTGAGCTGGTGCATTGTCATGATGCAAGAGCCATGAGTTCAGATTGTTTTCATCTAACTCTTTCACGAACATTTTTCAGCACTTCCAGAGATTAAATTTGGTTAACTCTTTGTCCAGTTGTACACATTCATAATGAACAATCCCTCTAATATCTAAAAAGGTTAGCAACATTGTTTTGGGTCTTGATTGGGACTGACAGAACATTTTTGGTTGTGAAGAACTGGCTGACTTCCATTGTGCATTCTGATGGTTTGTTTCAGGATCCTATTGGTACACCCGTGTTTCATCACCGTGATAACATGGCACAAAACATCATCTTGCCTCTCCAAAAGTCCTGGCAAACTTCAACTGTCCTTTGCTTTTGTTCATCAGTGAACTGCTTTGGAACCATTTTTGCACACACCTTTCTCATGCCAAGATTGGGATTTTCCTGTTTCTCTAGAGATGTTTACTTGGTCTGCCAGGATTTTCACAGTCAGCTGATGATTTTGACATACAATTATATGAATTTTTGCAATGTTTTTATCAGTTCTTCTCATTACTAGCTGCTCTGACTGCTCTTCATCAGTGATGCTTTTCTCCCTTCAGAAAACCCATCAGTCCATTTGTACATGGCCATTTTCTTCATGGCATTATTCCTGTAAACTTAGACTAACATGTATCTAATTTCACTTCCACTCTTCCCAAGTTTAACAAGAAATTTAATGTTTGTTGCTGTAAATCAAGCTCTGACATTCTCACAATGGCACATTCTCACAATGGCACATAAAAAAATAATAATATTATTATTATTATTCACGATAATAATAAATACCCCTCAGCAAGACACTGCCACATATCAACACGAATATAGCTGTGAGACACTGATGTACCAAGGTTCTAAAACTTTACCACGTTGTCACATAATGCTGCCAACATAAGCATACAATGGCAAGTTTATGAAATTTATTGTCAGACCTCGTACTATGTATATTACATGTATTATATGTATATATGTATATAAATTCAAACAAAAAAAGACAGACTGCATATAGACAGTTATAGGAGGAAGGGAATTCCAGGGTAATCTATGAACTATGAAAATATTCCTCATTCTACGAACATTTGGTTGCCATTAGGTTACTCCTGATTAGCTTTGGTCAATTGCATAGTTTTTAAATAACTTACCAGCAGATAACAATGGTATTACCCGTCTAACTAGAATTAAATGAAAAGCCGATTCTAAATGACCTGTCCATAACCTTGCAATAATACATCATGGTTGAGACTAGAAAAAAAAAAAAAAAACAATTTAAGAATTTCACAACTTGAGTAAAAAGGATAAAATGTATATTAATAAAATGAGTCAAAATATAGCCAATTATGAAAATTCAGGAGTCTATTGAAACTTTGAATGCATTATATTCTAACTTCTTCCCTACTTTACTTGTAACTTTTCATCACAAAATTATTTGTAACTACAATTATCTAAGCAATATTTAAAATAGTATTATACTAGGTATTTCCAGATACAGTCAACACAATATGAGTCTTCCTATTTCTGAGCCTAGTTGATGACTCTATTAAGCTAAAATGTTATCCTTAAAATATTTTACATTTTTCATGCAAATCTGAAGTTATGATCTAATAGCATTTTATTTATTATGAAAACAATTATTTTTCTTTTTTTTTTTTCTTTCTATTGAGACAGAGTCTCACTTTGACAACCTTGGTGGAGTGCCATGGTATCATAGCTCACAGCAACCTCAAATTCTTGGGCTCAAGCTATTCTCTTGCCCCAGCCTCCCGAGTAGCTAGCACAACAGATGCCCACCACAACTTGAGGCTATTTTTTAAAAACGGAGTCTTGCTGTTGCTCAGGATGGTCTCCTGAGCTCAAGCAATCCACCTGCCTTGCCTCTCAGAGTCCTAGGATTACAGGCATGAGCCACCACACTCGGCCTCGGAAAACACTTCTTGATACATTAGTTTGAAGAAATTTTGAACTAATCATGGTTCAAACCATCAAGAATGAGCTGTATTAACAATAAATAATAAATTTGAAGCAACTGAATTATTTAATTAATTAATTAATTTCAGACAGAGTCTCACTGTGTTGCCCTAGGAAAAATGCCATGGTGTCATAGCTCACAGCATCCTCAAACTCTTGGGCCTGAGCCATCCTCTTGCCTCAACCTCCTGAGTAGCTGGGACTATAGGCGCCCACCACAACACTCTGCTAGTTTTTCTATTTTTAGGAGAGACAGGGTCTTGCTCTTGCTCAGACTGGTCTTAAACTCCTGAGCTCAGGCAATCTGTCTGTCTCAACCTCCCAGAATGCTGGGATTACCAGCATGAGTCACTGTACCCTAAATTTTAACGAAATTTCATGTGAGAGGCTCAAGTTTTTGAGAACTAGCTAAATAAATCTCTTAGTATCTGAATATGCAAAGGACTTCAAGGGGCAGACATTTCTAGTATATAGCATTTTAAAATAACCTAGAGATTGATTATTAACAACATGGGAGACAACGATAGAATGAGCTGGAAATTAAGACATCAATTGTTGTGGAATGAGCTGTTCTTTTTGAAAATCTGATCATAAATTATCTAGTTCTGCACTGTCCGATATGGTAGACCAGCAACATGTGGCTATTTAAATTTAAATGAATTAAAATAAGTAAAATTAAAAACTCAGTATCTGTGTTCTTAGGCAGCAGCCCCTTGTTCTTCAGTAATTTGGTACCCGAACCACACTTCAAGTGTTGAATAGCCTCATACAGTACAGCACATGTCTAAAACATTTCCATTATCACACAAAGTTCTATCAGGCACCACTAGCTTCCACCTTCCAGATGTGTATCCCCATGCGTGATCTATATCACAGATAGAATCAGGAAAATTAGATAGAATTGCTGTCTATTGCTAATGGTTAATTAGATAGAATTGCTGATAATTAGGTAGAATTTCTCTTCCTCTTTAGGAGTTCATGAACATAAAACACTTCATGGCCCAAGGTGTTCTATTAAATCATGAAAATTATAAAAAAAAACTCGGGATGGAAATATTTTAGAATTACATATTAGGTTCAATGAAGCATGAAATATACTTACCAAAGTCTCTGTTTGTCCTCTGTGTTTGGAATGAAGTTAATGGGGAAAAAAGTATATTTGTTAAAATGTTTTTTATACTAAACCAAACAATATTATGAAAGGAAGTTCTTAATGTGTGTCAGGTTGGAATGTTACTGAATCAAACTAGGTAATAGACTAGAATGGGCTTCATTCTATTGGGAAAAAGATTTTTCCTCCTATGATTCAATAGTTAAATTCCTGTAAGACTTAAACTAGATGTGTTTAACCGCTCAAAGTCATCAATAACAAGATAAATCCTAGTACTGTATTTCTTTGTATCTGAGAAATTGCTATCTGAGGATTCCAAAGTAATGTATTGCTTTACCCTAAAACATCTTTTTAAAACAGTTTGCCAAATTTCTCATAGTTTTTGCTGCTGGTTGTATGTTAAGTGAAATACAATGGCTTTGCAAAGAAAATCTAGAATTCTGAAACTTAAATTTAACCATTAATATTATTGCTTAACTAGAAAGCACATTTTTCCCCAAGATAAATACGGTGCTGTTTTCCACTGTTATTAAAAAAAAAAAAGAAAACCAAAGCACCGGTTTTTCTTCCACATGATGGATGTCTAGAAACAGGGATCATTGTCTCTGAACTTTCTTGACTCTTCTCTTTTGCTAAAGTCATTAAAATGATTAGAACCTCAAGGAGGTTCCAGTGTTACATTCTTTTTCTCTCCCTGAACTGAATCAACCAGCTTTAAATCCTGCACACATCCTATTAATCCCATCTAGCTCTTCTGTCTGGACGAGTCTCTTCAACAGACTCTCTGAATATGCGTTAAAAAACATAAATCACTGGATTAAACTTGTAGAGGATGATGAAAGCTAAGTTCGTGTATATACATGTGGTGGGACAAGTGGACCCTTTTATTATTTAACCTGAATGAAAGCAATAAATTTGAAACAGGTTTAACCGACGATATTAGTAATCCACAACAGATTTTGTAAGTGTTTTTGAATGAACGTGGGTTTTGTTCAATAATCCCTTGGATTAAAGAAGGGTTGGATAACTCAAACAATCTGCAAAACATCATATTATTTGGCTATTTATCTGTTATTTTTACCCAAAAAACCGATATGTATGGTTTAGGCTTTAGCAAATTAGAACAAAAATTGCATTTGTCATTTCATTATTTTCTAAACCGGGGGCTGGGGTTAGACTATGTAAGTTTTTACCTGTGTTCTTGGGTAGTAGCCTGTTCTTCCAACTCTGCTTTTAGTATGTAGTATTATGGAGTAATAATACATAACTTAGTTTTAGATATGCTGACAATACAGCCTCTGAATTTCTTGCTTTAATGAGTTATCTCATTCACTTCAGGTCTTCTATTATAAATTACATAAACATTAAGATGCAGGATAAAACTTCTTTTAATTTCTACCACATATTATTAACTTAGTAGCCACTGTCCCCAAACACACACACACAGAGATATACACACAAACACAAAATCAAAAGTCTGAAAGAATTCTTAGGTGGGTAAGAATCAGTTGGAATTGGTTCTGTTAATAATGAAAGGCAAATCTTTGTTAATGTTTATTAAGCAATTCCTATATGAGAGGAAGTATTTTCCTTATCTCTTTGAATTCTTCACGACAGCCACGTGAGAGATGAACAATAGTGTTCCCATTTTGGCAGATGACACAACCAAGTAACATAGTAATCTGCCCACGGTCGCACATCCAGCAAGAGGTAGGTCCAGGGTTCAAACATATTATCACAGCCTACACTCTTATATACCATGCTGGTTATCTATTGCTGCATAGCAATTCATTCTAAAGATTGGCAGCTTAAAATGGTAAACATTTGTTATCTTACAGGCTCTGTGAGTCAGGTATTGAAGAGGGGATTAATTGGGTGGTTACGGCCCAAAGTCTCTTAGGAGATTGTCATCAACATGTCAGCAGGAGGAATCAGGCAAGGGAGCATGTGTCTATAGTCCCATCCACTTGGAAGGCTGGGGCAAGAGGATTGCTTGAGCTTAGAAGTTCGAGTCCAGACTGGGCAACTTAGCAAGACCCTGTCTCAAAAAAAAAAAAAAAAATGTCAGCAAGAGCTTCAGTCCTCTCAAGGCTTGAATAGAGGATGCTGGTGTGGTCCCAAGATGGTTCACTCGCATGGGTCTTAGTAGGACTATTAGCAGAAAGCTCAGTTCCTTGCGCACGGAACTTTCCAAAGAGCTGCTTACATGTCCTCTCAACAGTGAGTAGCTGCTTCTTTCAAAGCAAGACAGAAAATGTCTTTTATGATCACAATATCTTTTATGATCTACCCTCCAAAGTCATACCCCGAAATTTCTGCAATATCCTCTTGGTTACACAAATCAGCCCTCTTTTGTATAGGTGAGACTAGATGAGGAAATGAGTATCAGAAAGCAGGGATCATTTGGACCGTCTTGAAATCCGGCTATGATATCTACTAGAATATACTACCTTCCAATAACAACTCTGTGTTCCCAGCATAAAATATATTATTATAAAAGTTAAACATTCCAGTTTTTGATGTCTGTACTTACAGATAATGAACCAAGGAGTAGCACTGAAAAGTCACATAGAACTCCAATTGCTACTGATTCCAATCTTCAATATGAAGAATATTACTTTTATTGGATAAAAAATTCCTAGGATAATATTTACATCATATTCAAGTATAGGAACAAAATCATTTACAAAGGGAGAACATGAATGGTTTCTCGGTTATCATTTTTCTCAAACAAATGACTGTTTTGTGCAAGCTCAAATTACCATAGTTACCTAAGCAACGAGTTGGCATGTTAACTTTTGTGAAGGTCCAGACAGTAGATATTTTCAGTTTTGCCACCGCACAGTCCCTGTTGCAAGTACCTAACTCTGCAATGCCAAGGTCAAAGCGATCGCAGGCAATACTTAAGTGAATAGGAACGGCTGTGTTCCCGTAATGGCAGGCCAAATTTAGTAGTTTATCAACCGTTGGTCAAAACCATTCCTTGGGTGGGCTTTTGGACAACTACTGTGATTTCAGGTAACTGATATTACTTTAAATTTTGTGACAGAATTATATTAAGTTGTTTGTACTGACCCATAAAATATTATAAAATTTTAGAAAAGCTAAGCCTCTATAAAAACAGAGCACAATAAATGAGACAAAAAAAATTTATACATCAAAATATTGCTCAAAAAATGTCAGGACATTTTATCAACTGAACTTATGGGGGATGAAATTTTGATTATTCTTAATTCTGTCTGAATATGACTATGAATATTTTTGGCTGACTTTAAATTTTTTAGCCTTTATATGTTTTACCCAGCATAGAAAAGGCACTCAAAAAATACTCATTTAGTAAATTAAAAATCTGACTCCTTTTAACTCTTTCATACCACATCCTCTATACTTCTCAGCCTTTACTACCTTTTCTTATATCTTCAATAGTTTCTCAGGCCGTCTTAACTGTGTATGAAGTTCATTGTCAGTTTTACTCTTAAGACATCATCCAAAACCGGGTATGGTAGCTCATGCCTATAATCCTAGTATTCGGGGAGGCCGAGGTAAAAGGATGAGGCCAGGAGTTCAAGATCAGCCTGGGCAAAAGAGCAAGATCCTGTCTCTATAAAAAAATTGAAAAGTCAACTGGCCTGGTGATGTGCACCTGTAATCCCAGCTACTCAGAAGGAGTCATCCAACAAAAAATAAATAGCAGGTAAGGGATGGTTATTGGGAAATAATTGAAGATATAAAGACTTAAAAACAGATTGAAAAATTACAGAATAGAATGAACATTGACTTCAAATAGACCAGTTAACAGGAGCAATGAAGCGTCACACAATAGAGTAATTGGCGAGGAATTTATTGGCCTCTCACAAAGCTATTAAAGACCAGTTCCATTTCATCATTCCCACTTTTACTTCTATTATTTTTACTTTGAGGCCAAGCATTATTTCTTTAAACACACATTCTATTGTGGTCATATCTATATCTTAAGAGATGTCAGCTACAGTGTTCATTCACGCAAATAAATGTTTGTTTATTAACTGCCTACAATGTGCCAAACACTAGGGAAGTTCCCAGAGGTACAGTGGAAAACAAAACATAGACCTTGTCCTTAAGTTGCCTAGAGGCTAATGGGAAATTAGAAAAGTAAACAGACATGGTAAAAATGAGCAGGATGGTAAGGTATAAGGCTCATCTCCAACGTAATTAACTCCACATTAAACAGAAGAATTAAACATTAATATTATACTTCCCAAAGACAACACCTACTGTGTATTTCAGCTACTGAAGCCTTTCAAAATAAGAGTAAAAACAACAAAATTGCAAATACCACCACTGGGATATACTGCCTTAGAATTGTGTTTCAGAAAATGCAAATTATTAATGGTCATTTAAGGAGAAAAAAGTTTCATAGCCATATTATTTCATAAAATGCTGGTTCAGCAAAATTAAACAGGTCTTTTTTTTTTTATTGCAAAACTTTCTTAGCACCTGTAATACAGTAATAAACATTGTGAGTCATTCTCAGGGCATGTATGATTTGCAGTGTTTTGAAATGTATTTGATGACAACATGCTTTTTAAAGAAAGCATTATATAATACCTAGTAGGACATAGGTGTTTCTTAGAACACAATTTGAGAAAAGTTAGCAAATGCAATTTCACATGTTTTAATCAAATCATATTTATTATATTCTAGGAGAGCTAATTCTTTAACTAAAACATTAAATACACCCTTTTGGTAGGCAAAGTGTTTTTACAAATCTCTCTAATTTTGTCTTTCTTTGGAAAAATTTAATTATTATTCAACAATACATAAATAGTTATTTAATTTTAAAGATGGGCTCGCACTATGTTGCTTAGGCTGGCCTCTAACTTTGTGTCTTTCAAATCCAGAATTTAATTAATTAGTTCTTTTAAAAAGAAGCATTTGCCTGTGGGCCTATTAAATCAGATTTGCAAATCTTCAGCTGATCATGCAACAGCATTCAGGACAGTCCAGATAGGGAGCAGAGAACTCTGTCGGCTCAGCTAACAGAGGACAGCTAAAAAGTGAGCAGACTAACCATACCGATGTCCCCAAGTAAAGGGCACATTTTTCCCCCTTCTTCCTTTAAATTTTTATTTCCTATTTCTTCATTACATTTTTTTTCTTCCCACTCTTTTTTCTTTTTACTTCTTCCCTTTTACTTACCTCCTCATCAATGACTTAGGTCTGTCTGAGATGACCAAAGGTTTAAATTTACCCTTACTGATGGCCATCACAGCAACAATATTTTAACAATGTTTCGTAATTCATGTGTGTGAATGGAAATAGGGAAGTAGCCAGTTCATTCACAGCACTGAAAGGGATAAAGAAGCTGTCTCATCAGCACAAATTAACATCTGGGTTGCCCATTTCTTCTCTACTGGCTCCATCTTGCACAAAGTAGTTTTGGAATATGAGACCACACCATCTGAGTGGGTGTGTGTGAAGAACTTCTTTGCCTCTAAATTCGGCACCTCCTTTATTGAGTCCTTATACTTGGGTTTCTCAGTGAACTCTAAATTCGCAAGGGCTAATTTTATTTAGAAGAATGTAGTGCTGTTTGGAGAAGACATGCTGTCTAAAAGACTCAAACAGCAATAGTTGTTCACCTGTTAGAGAAGTCTCTCATTGAATTGGTAAAAACAGGAGACAAAGAAAGTAAATGTAGACAATGTTCCCGGAGTTTGCTTCATAATTGTGAATATTAGTTCACGTTGCGAACATGCCTTTATTTAGATAACTGTAAAGCACGATATATAAATTATTACAAAATGAATATCACAAAGACCCCTAGAAAATGAATTTTTTACGATGTCATAACCAGTTTTGAAAGAAGCCTATGGGAATCCCTCTAGGCTTAAGCCTAGAAGGGGTAGGGAGGGGTCTGAAAACGAAAATGGTTTAAGCTGCAAAAGGGAGGAAAATCAGAGATTGGTGACTGACCAAAGGAAGCACCTGCTTTCCGGAAATTAAAATTGTGTATTAGGCAGCTCCAACTTAATTGCCAAATGGGGTGCAGCCCAGCCTCTAATGTAAAAGGGGCCCAAATTATAATTGGGCATCATGGATTAAAATTCAATACCTGAAAATTTCCTCAGAAATGAATAGGCAATGGGGACAGACTGCAGAGCCCAGTACAATATGCTCCCCGCAGCTGACACTGGCAGGTCACTTTATTTGGCACCAAATAAAGTTCCCAAGTGGTCTTTAAGGGCATTCAGCTGCTGAGTGCTTATTTCATTCATCCCTCATTGTGCTGCCTGTGGCAGATCCAAAGAAGTCGCATGAATCAGCTCTGAGGATAACATTTTCTCAGGCTGCGTGATGGAGATGCAGCCGGAGTTATTTCGCCGTTTTAGTGGACCTCTGCTAGCAGCAATCCCCCGAATAGTAATGGCTTTCACGCAGTGTCATTCAACAGGAAATTTGGGGGAAGGCAGGGTAAAAACCAACATTAGGTCACTCCCAAAATGGATGCCATGGAGTGAGAAAAACAATCTTAATAAGAAACATGATCTATTTTCATCCACTACCTTGTGAATAACTTGGAGTACTGATGAATAACTCGGAGTACTGATGAATAACTCGGAGTACTGATGAATAACTTGGAGTACGATGAAACAAGGCTGGTGGCTCCCTTTGTCTTCCTTCAGCTACAGAGTAGCGGCTCCTAAATTGTCTGCATTAAGCGTAAAGTCACAGCATTACACTTAACCTCTTTAGTTGCTTCTTTTTAAGATACCTGGAGAATTAAAAGTCAATCCCTTCATCTCTTTGGTTTCATATGTGCTAATTTCAGAACACATACTCAATCCTGAAGAGGGTTTCCTTATTTCTGTCAATTCTAGTAACATTTTCTAATTATAAAATAATATTTCGTGTCTTCCTGTATGCCGGTTTAAAAACTGCAGGAGCTATAGTAATTCTACCGAGGTCATGAACTTGTCTGATGAAGTACAGATGAATGTAAAATATTCTTCTAAGCTTAACAGGCCTTATTAATGTGTAGTTCCAGTACACTTTTTTTTTTTATTTAAATTCATGGAAAGGTTAAAAGGCAGTAGTTTTCAGTATTGTTTTGCCTTTGGTTTAGGACAAATTTTGCATGTATCTACAGCAAAAAACAGTCTGCTAATTATTTCATATAAATCAGCATTAACAGCAGTATCTAACGGTCCTGCTAGCCTTGAATAGTTAAGAGTCTTACATTTCCATTAGAATTAGGAGCAAGGGCTAATTATTTTAGTTAAAGCCGAATTTGATCTAAACGGGAGGCATATTTGGCATGTAGTCTGGAAACCTAGGACTGTTGTAAAGTAACTGCCTGTGAATGCAGAGACTAGAACGATACATACAGATTTTGTTTTTTACTTCCCAGTTTGGACAGAAGTTGGTAGAGTTACAGTGGGATCATTAATACAACGTAAGTATAGTAATATCATTAATATAAGCTGTTCTGTTCTCATGTTTACAGCCAAATTTCGCAGTATAAAATGAATTAATTTACCCCAATAAATTTGTACTAGTATCTAAATGCTTCTCTCAATTGAATTTCTTTTAGCTTTTTATTATGGAAAATTCCAAATTTATACTAAACAGACTAGTGTAAAGAAATGCCGTGTACCTGCTGTCCAGCATCAGTGATAACCAACCCATTGTTTACCTGGGGTCCTCTATTGTACACCCCCACCCTCCTTCAGACTTGTCTTCTTCAACAAATTAAATGGCATGAGATTTTAAAATTGGTGTACCTAGTCTCATTGTCTGGGTCAAATGTTTATTTAGGAGGGTCAGTGGTTTTTTGTTGTTGTTTACTAGTTTAGCCAGGAAAAGAGCCCTGAACTCTATTTACAATGGGAAGTGACAAAGTGGGTATTTCATAAAATCAGACCTGGGACCTCAGAAATTCAATGATCTGGATTGTTGTTTACTGTCAGTTTTCTAGATGCTCCTTCTCACCAGGAGTCTCTTCAGCCTTCCATTTCCACCCCTCCTCTAAACCCCACAGCCTTTTTTTAGGTTTCCTTTTCTCTCTCTCTCAGTTTATTTTTGTCTCTCTGTAACACGTAAATAATAATAGTTCCTTCATCGTAGCTTGTTCGACTTTAATGACAGCCTCCAAGGACAGGTGCCAGTTCAGTGAAACATATAATTAAAATTCGTGCTATGCTAAAATTGGGTTACTTGGCAATATTCAAATCAAAGACGCCCCCATTCAGAAGACAAGGACATGGTTCTTCCTGGGGTTACCCGCTGCGCAGCAGGTTCAGTGAAGGCTGTTACCGGCGAGGTGCTGAAAATGTCATGGCCTGTTCAGCAGGCACACCCCCATTTCAGGGTCTCCACCCAGCGTCTGAGGTAATGGCCTGTTCAGTCGGCGCACCCCCATTTCAGGGGTCTCTACGTGGCATCTAAGGAAGTGTTCTCCAGCTTTGGACTTTGGCAACCAGTGTTCTTCTTTTTGATTAATTCGAAAACGTGGGTGAAGGCTATATTTGTTTGCCAAGCAATCAATTTAGGTATATCCATATATGTATATAAATATGCGATTATCATACTTCTTTTTTTTTTTTTTTTTTTGAGACCGAGTCTCACTATGTCACCCTCAGTAGAGTTCTGTGGGTCACAGCTCACAGCAACCTCCAACTCCTGGGCTTAGGCGATTCTCTTGCCTCAACCTCCCGAGTAGCTGGGACCACAAGCACTGCCACAATGCCTGGCTTTTTTGTTACAGTTTCCCGGGGTCAGATTCCAACCCACCACCCTCAGTATATGGGGCCGACGCCCTACCCACTGAGCCACAGTGCCACCCAATTACCAAACTTCTAAGTTTTTCTTTACTCTTCAGTCCTTCCTCGCGATCTCAGTCTCAGGTCCCCTCTCAGACACTGAAGTCATCTTGTTGGAGTCCATGTTTGTCCTCTCAGGGCCAGTTATCAGTTTCTTACCAGGGATATCCCTAAATAACCAAGCTTACAGAGGCTCCTGAGAGCCCTTCCCACATTCACGGAAGACCAAGCTCTCTGACTCTGTTATGCTTGCTATGAGTTCTCTTCCGGTAACTCGTCAAACTTGCATTGATTTCTCTGTTGGGATTTGCCATTTATGCTCTGCACCCCACTGCCAAAGGAGAAGCATGAATTGTAAAGTCATGATCCTTTCACCTGTAGCAGTTAACTTTGGCTACCCTGCGTGAATTTGTGCTGGACCCCAGTTCTCTTGGCCACACAAACCAATGAGATACAGTCCCATCTTTCATTGCCTTCTAGTCTTGAACTCCTTGGATCCTTCTACTCTTGGGTCTTAAATCTATGTTACACTTGCTCCTCCAACAAAGTCTCCTTTGCTGAAACGATGTCTCTCAGACGTCACTGGTAAGTCTGTCTGTGGACTCACCTGGCCTGTTGGTGATACAGTGACCTGCCCACACCTGCCAGACTCAGCTCTGAGCCTTGGCTCTCAATGATACCCCTGGCTTATCTTTCTCCTAAGCCTCAGCCTCTGCAAATTAGCAGTCAGACAAGGACAAAGTCTCTCCCCAAACCAACTGTGACTTGCAGGGTTATCCTGATAGGAAATCAGCCCCTTCCGTATACTTATTTATCCAGTTTCCTATTTAATATTTCCCCCTCCCATAGCTTCGAGGCACCAGGAAAAAAAAAAAAACCAAGTTGCTGCTATTCAACCAGAAACACCTTTATCTTTAATTTATTTAAATCTTCACACTTTCCTACCTCACTGTGTATAGGTTTCACTCTAACAAATGTGCTATAGAAAAAATTGGATGTATGTTTTATTTGATTTTCTTTTGAATAAATCTGGATTTTTTTTTTATAGGATCTTTTTTTTTTTTTTTGCAGTTTTTGGCCGGGGATGGGTCTGAACCCGCCACCTCCGGCATATGGGGCCGGCAACCTACCCCTTTGAGCCACAGGCACCATCCCCGTATCTGGATTTTTTTTTTTAAATCTTTATTATTATCTTTATTTATGTTTGTATTAAACCCAACAAGCCAAGTAAGAAAAGGTACAATCATCAGGCAAGCATTCAAGGTAGATTAATTGCTTATCAAGTTTTCATTCTCTCTTCAAACCATATTGAACCATTTGTTTTACAGGAATTCCGAAGGCTGGCACTAGCTTTCACTTCAGGAAATAAATGACACAGGGTATTATATTTTAAGGACCATTAAAACCTTGAAATTGCACAGTGACTTAGAGAACAACAAGTTATTTAGCCTGGATAGCTTTGTAATGGTTATACAATAGGGAAATTCATTGTTAAATGACCCTCCCGCTCTTACTTCACATATAATGTTTGGCAGGAAAAGGAAGGAGAAATCAGGCTAGTATCCGGGAACACCAGGTGTAATGTAAATGGTATGGGAACATTGTGGGTCTGCATACTAAGGGGGTCACAGAGAATGGACCAAATATTCCCAGGGAGTCTTGTACTTACTGATCCATGATTAGTGATTAGAAACTATTTTTTGCCTGGACAGACAAGGCTAATTCATTGCTGTTGTCATAATTCCAAACTTCTACAATCTGTTACTGAAGTGGTTCTTGTTCTCATCTAAATTTTAATATGTTTGAAATAAACAGCAAAAAGTCATAATTTTGTTAAGGAAACAATTTTAATACAAATGATTTAAGAATTATGTCAAGCGGCATTTGAATCTGGCGCTTCTGTTACCTAATTTATCTCCTTTCTACCCTTTTCTTTTATACCTTCATTAGAACACCTATTAAGGAGCGGTGCCTGTGGCTCAGTGAGTAGGGCGCCGGCCCCATATGCCGAGGGTGGCGGGTTCAAACCCAGCCCCGGCCAAACTGCAACAAAAAATAGCCGGGTGTTGTGGCGGGCGCCTGTAGTCCCAGCTACTCGGGAGGCTGAGGCAAGAGAATCGCTTAAGCCCAGGAGTTGGAGGTTGCTGTGAGCTGTGTGAGGCCACGGCACTCTACCCGAGGGCGGTACAGTGAGACTCTGTCTCTACAAAAAAAAAAAAAAAAAAAGAACACCTATTAAGGTAAAGAACCTAGGTACCAGACTATAGGCAGAACTTGCTACATTCTAAATAACAGAAATGATAAAATAAAAAATTCTTTTGAGCAAAATTTCAAACTAACAACAAAGCACCAAACCCCACCTGTTTTTATGATGAAACCAAACAGCATTTGAGTCTATAAAAAAGCAATAATTGCTTAACTAACCAAAGTGATACAGCTCATTATTTTTCTATTGCATGTTTATATAGTTCACCACCACCCCACCACCCCCACCAAATCACAAGCATAATTTGGTTTTTAGAAAACATAATTTACATATGGCACTTAAAGAGAGATGCTTCAGAAAACCATAAAGTGTTCTTCCTTGTAAAAGCAATGTCCCTTTTTCCTCATTAATGCCAAAGATGATTTTCCCCAAACACTCATTCTCTGCTCAAGACAGTGTAGCTACTAATGAGAAAAACACAGATAACACCTCAGTTGAATGTTTTCTTTTGTTTATCTATGGGAAGTTCATTCTGTAATGGGAAGAAGCCTTGGTATCAATGACTGGAGTGCTCAAAGTCTGCCAACAGGAAAGTGATAAAGCTTTGTGTTCCTGGTTCCATTGTCTCTGTTTCTAAAATACATTCCATCTTACTTACATGGGTTCCATTTCCAGTGACTGGGCCACTGGTTGGCAATATTACAAGATGTGCCTCTAACATGACCCAGTCTGATGCTGACCCTCGCCACTCACTCTACCTGTATGAGGTTTCTCAGCCTACTGGGGATTTCCACTTGCTGGCAATCAGTCCTTGAAAACTATTCCATGCCCTGTAATGATAAGCACCTTCAAATGGATTTTTTAAAAGATAGCATTATCAAGCTTCTGTCTGATTCAAAATATGCAAACATTCTTTCCCATTTATGTCGGTTGTCTATTTGCTTTGGTTGTTGTCTCCTTAACTGTACAGAAACTTTTCAGTTGCACTAGATTGTTTATTGCAGCTCAATTTACCATCGCCAAAATGTGGAAACAGCCTAAATGCCCACCAACCCAGGAATAGATTAACAAGCTGTGGTATATGTATACTATGGAATACTATTCAGCCATTAAAAAAGATGGAGACTTTACATCCTTTGTATTAACCTAGATGGAAGTGGAACACATTATTCTTAGGAAAGCATCACAAGAATGGAGAAGCATAAATCCTATATTTTCGATTTTGATATGAGGACAACTAATGAATTAATGACATAGTATATGGTGGGGGGTGGGGGAAGGGGAGAGCAGAGAAAGGTGGGGGTCTCCGTGGGTGACACACCTTTTGAGGGTAAGACTTTACCTAACAATTGCAGTCAGTGTAACCTGGTTTCTTGTACCCTCAATGAATTCCCAACAATAAAAAAAAAAACTTTTGTAAAAGACAGCATTAATTTAGAATATAAATTAAGAGAATATGTTTGATGGTGAAAAAGTAGAAACGTACCCACACATTTTGGTTTCATGTATAAAATATCAACAGCATATGAAGTCTCCCTTGTGTCCTCAGAGAGATCTGTAGCTTTTTTTTTCCTTCCAAAGGGTGTTCAAAATATGTTATTTTAAACATAATAACACATAAATAAAATACAGTGCTTGCCAAAATCATTTTTTCAGCCATATACAAGGCCTTTAGATGCTGTTCTCAACTCTGATTTCTCCTGAGATGCAATTTAAGAGCTTAAAAAAAGTCTTTAAAAGACTTCCTATGAAATATACAGACTTTTTTTTAAAAAATGTATGTTTCTATATGGCCAATTGCTCCGTTTTTATAAATACTGTACATAAAATTACCAGACTGCCTGGCATTTCATTTTTACAAGGGATACTGAATCTTTAAGCATTGAAAGAATGTAACTATTCAAACTGCTTAAAATATTTTGTAACCATAAATTATTATCCAAAAATATTTTTCAAGTAGATAAAAAGAGTTGTCAATTCTGCGTAGTGAATGCCTCAGAAGGGGCTCGTTTGTGGTTGAAAACTGAATAAAAGCAGTAAATTAAGACCAGACTCTACCATAGAGAAGCTATAATCCAGTGCAGATTTTCTTGGTGAATGAAGTATTGTTATGTGAATTTATCCTTCTTGCTTGTACAGTTAACCAGTCACATCTGTGACCAAAACACTGTCTGTGCTCACAGGCAAAGCAGGTTCACTAACCTGGAGAAGGTAAGCCCCTGCTGCCGTCCATGGTACGGAGAAGGGTGAAATAAACACCACTGTTTCTCCCAGGCTGCCTGCCTGCGGAAGGACAGACAGTCTATTGAAGTTGAACTACTGCAAAGAGGGGACAGGGATATTGCGAAACGAGTGGGCACTTGAGAAACTGCCAGCACGGCTGGGTGTCCGGGTGTCTACCAGACATGTTGCTGAGGGAGAGCGCCTTCCTAAAGCCAAGTGCAACGTGGGTCTGCGGAAAGGTCAGGAGCCTCTGGGGTTTCTGGAGGCAGCCAGTGCTGAGCGCCAGCTGAAATATGGTGTCTGTTAAAGGAGCATCACTCACTCTAAATATTCAATGTCAAGAATTGAAATAGTTTACAGACATCCAAGCCCCTGATGATTATGTTATCCAGCATTGTTGATTTCCCTCTGTGGTCGGTCAGCAGCTGCCATAATTAATGAATGAGATCCTGGCAGTCTTGACAATCACTCAGTTTAGTCTTAAGCCTGTGTATTTTTCTTCCTGATTACATGCCAATAAAATAACGGATCTGCCTTTGTGTAAATTAAGCAAAAGGGAGCCAAGGAAGTCACATCTCTGTTATTATCATTATTTTTTTTTTCTTTTAGAGCCCAATGTTTCCAAAGGACATTAATTTTGATTTCTCTGATGAAGGCTTGTGGCTGCCCCTCATGCTTTACAAAATATTACCAAGTCAGAGCCGAAAAGAAAACCGTAAGTGAATCATTTCAAAACAGTTATTTTTCCTTATTGAGGGAGAAGTCCTCAGATTTCTCTGTGACTGATTCCGATATGTTCACTTTGAATGAGACAGTAGAAAAGAGGAGAGTCAGAACACACAAGAGAACACACCTTTCCGTTCTGCAGACGGTGGACATTTAAAATTTTTATGACACCAACACCTTTCTAAAACAGTGTTTTATAAATAAGGCAGTTTTGCAAGAAAAAAAAGAGCTTATTCTTGAACATAAGCAGGTATTTGTACATTAATGTTACAGTAGAATGTATATAAAGTACAGACTACTAGTTTATTATAGCATTTGATTCCTGCAAATCAACTTTCCTTAGAATTTTTAAAGATTGGTATATCGCTTTTCTTTAAGGGGGGAAATATTGAGGCTAATGAAATCCTTATCAGATTCAGCAGCCCTACTAACGTGTAAACTAGGTTATCTACTCAAAAAAAGGGCATTGGGACTTGCAGTAACACGGATATCTTTACTAATGTAAGGAGATCCCAGGAAGCATTAGCTCTTGTAACGATGTGCTAGATTCGATTTGATTCCTGAACAATAAAGTTTATAATCACCATTTCCACTTCATTAAGGATAACCACAACTTGATTAAATTCATTTCATCTTTACCAAGATGTCTGTTTCTGAAGAAAACACAATTGTAAAATCTCTAATGTTATAAGATATGTATTTCATCAATACTTCTGGAGTTTCCGAAGCTTTTTCTTCCAGTTAATGAAAAGGAATACCGTGCTGGTTGCGTGTAAGTTTAGCTCAAATTGCCAGAAAATATTATCTAGGTGCTGAGCCTAAAGACAACATTTTTCTAATAAAATACAGCATCTGAATCCCCCCATACCAACATGCATGCCTACACAAACACACACACACACACCCCAGAAGTTAAAAAGAAAAAAATTCCGTAGAAACTATCATTAGCAGTAAATTACTGTTTGGTGCTTTGACATACTTTTGCAGATCGATCAAAATAGCAATTTATTTGTACACCTTTGCATAGTTTATGTGTGTTGAATAATTTAATAAAGTAGTAAGACTTCCCCTGAAAAGAAAAAATGCTCATTAGCAATTGTAATTCCATGTTGTGTAACACATTCCGAGCGCGTTGTGAAAAGGTTAGGGATGCATTCACCGTATAGCACATCCAAAGTGTACAGGTGAAAGGTGAGATTCTTTGTTGCTAGTGCTGAGAAATAATCATTTAAAGGTCAGTTGCCCTCAAAAAAGGAACATTTGTTTAATAAGTAACTCATTTTGGGATATGCGGCACTTTTAAAGGTTACAGAATAGACCAATTTGCCTGTGATGTCAGCAAGAAACACGAGGAAAGCCACGGTCCTATTAAAACAATCCTTGGTAAAATTCAGATTGCGTGCTTTCTCACACATCAAAAAGTGCCTACACCTTTTATGGCATGGTTTCAAAGACACATTGCCTTGGGCACTTTACCCTAAGTACTCAGCTCCTCTTAAAAGCAACAATGGAGTGTTGGGTGGGAAAACAGGTTGGCACATGCGTGCGCGCGCACGCACACACACTCTTTCTCTCTCCCCCTCCACATCTGGTACAGTCTACTTTGCTTCATTCTTTCAGTTGTATTAATTTATAAGAACATTCCCATGTGTCAGGGGTTATAGGATTTCTCACTAGATACTCTGTTGTATCGTACACCAACAACTGTCTTGCTGAGAACTCCTATATAAAAGGAAAAAAAAAAAAACTATTGATTCAGCTATATAAATGAAAAACTATTGATTCGTACCTTTTCCTATTCCAAAACTAACTTCCCTCCCCTACTATCCTCTAAAAAAGCCAGAGAGAATTTGGTTTGGCAATAAAATGGAATGTTAATCTGGTATGCAGATGAAAGAGAACTAACAAGAATTGTAATCTGGCAAAAATGTTTAGTAGCAGACGGGTTATTTTTTCAAGATCTGAGCGCAAAGGTGGTAGTTTATTTAATATAACTTTTGTGCTATGAAAAAATTTGCCTTCAGGGAACCAAAACAGTAAATAAAAGTCATGCCGTTGTTTTCATGTTTAGCCTTTTATTTTTTTTTTCTTGGTGAAACAGTGTTTTAAACTGATGATAATTTTCTCTAGAAGATTAGCTTTTTGATTGAGATGTGTATACAAGTAAAATAACTTCAAGAAAAACCTTTGTGGAGCACGATCCCTTCCCAGCCCTTGATTGCTCAGAATTTACATTTACCTTTTTACTCCTGTTGCAAATCTCCCCTAGTTGCCATAGCTTGTTGCTGGTAAATAGTGAGTTCTCAGATTTTTATGAGTTGATTTTTAACATATGCTGAGTCAGAAATTTAATTACAGTTTGAAAACAATCCATTTTCAGGCAAACTCCTAAGATTGGCTGTTTAGATTAAAGAAAACTAGAAAGCGTATAACCCTTATTGTATAGTAAGAACCACCTTTATGTCTATAAGACATTTGCAATTAGAAGAAAATACGACAATCTTATTTCAAGCAACTTAGCTAAGAATCAAGTTATTTTCTTAATTTGACTTGCTTTTCATTTGAAAGAGGGCAAAATCTATTTCCTGGGCAATTTTGCAGAGCAAAGATATTAATACTTTGGGGTTTAATTGTATCCTGTGTTTAAATACACTGTGGGTGAAACCCCAGACCTCTGCTTAATTGCTGTGAGAAAATAGCCTGATTTCTCTGAGATTAGGCACACGCTTATGTATACTTTGACCTAAGAGTGCCTCTTTCAGAATTAATCTTCTAAGGTAGGGGGATTTGCTTTTATATCTGCAGCAGGGCCATTCGTGACAAACAGGGCCTAATAAACCCACCTCACCCTCCAGACCTCCCTTTGCTGTCAACGTTTTTTCTCCATCTATTCATTTCACACATCTCTTGTCCCGTGGCTTATTAGCAAATAACCCTAAACTGGGCAGGGGGAATAGTTTTAATGGTGTTTTTTAATTAGAGGACTTTGAAATTTAAATTGGATACTACAGAAATAAGACTATTTTTAAAACTTTCATTTGTACTAATGAAACAAAGCTCTGTAAAATAACTCCATTGGGGTAAATACCATAGTGGTCTGAAAAGACAAACAATTCATATTTACTTAAAATTTGGTTCTGCAGCTGTATTTTGTTGGATCCGTCTAATGCAGGAAAGTGCTTTTTCTTTCCCATCAGCTACATCAGAATTGTTTTTGCAAGATGTAACAGAATGTTCTGGTTTTAAAATATTTATATTAATCAAAGTTAGGGTTGTTTATATTTTTTGGCAATAGGGCTTTTCTTTAAAAGTGATGCACTTCCATTTAACTAAACAAAAGTGTTGAAATGGCCTGTCATATAAACTTCAACACAGTACAGTTGGTAATAGAAATGTTGAAGACAGGAAGAAAGAGAGCTAGTCTCTGGCTTCAGGTTAAACATGGATTAATGAAAAGTGAAACATTGGTAATTTCCATGATTTTCCTAAGGAAATGTCATTTGTTGCCACTGACAAATTCTAGAGTCACCTGGTTGAAAGGTTTGTGTTTGAGTTTCTCATTCTGTTTTCTTGCAGTGTTTTGGGAAAGAAAAGCCTAAAAGCTGTCTGAAACATAGCAATGAACCCCTAAACTTACTAAATGACTCAATTAATTTTAAAACCCCTTGTATTTTATATATTTCCAAACTCTTTCAGGTACAAAGCCCCTACATGTCTCCTATTTGCTGTCCTCTGTACACGTGAACAGAAATAGCTCAAACTAAAGCTTTGAGATTAGGCTGAAAGCTTTTGTTACTGCTTCAAGCTTTGGTTGTTGAACACTAAACCCTATGGCTATCTAGACTCTCATAAGGAAATGTAGTTTTGATTAAAGACACTTTAAACAGCAAGTCAGCCTTAATTCAATTCCCATATAGTTATATATAATTCTTTTTATAGTACGGACAATCCCGAATATTCTGGAAGTTTCACAGGACATGGCTTTAGGTAGATTTGGGATCTACAGTTGGGATTTTTGTTGTTGTTGTTGTTACATCCCTTGGGTAGTTCAGACTGTGTTGATTTACTTCTGTGGAAAATAATCCTAAACAGGAAGAGTGGAGAGAGACACTTAGACCTAATATGGAAGTTATAAAGGTTTTTTTTTTTTTTTTTCTCTCGGGAGATGGTAAATACATATAAAGGGAAGTATTATTATGCATTGCGAGCAGAAGGGCTAAAGGTCTCCTGTTCGAACTTTTGGCCTTTCTAGAATCCCTGATCCTTCATTATTTTGTTTAACTTGATGTAAGTCTTGACCAGTAGCTGACTCTGAGAAAACATTTCCTGGCATCGCTTTCAGAGGTGATGTGGGATTATTGTGTTTGCCTTTTCACTTTGGGTTGAGAATGAAAAGTCCAACAGTGATTCCTTGGTTAATATTTCATATAAGGTCTTTTCTTTTTTTTTTTTTTTTTTTTTGTGGGTTTTGGCCGGGGCTGGGTTTGAACCTGCCACCTTCGGCATATGGGACCGGCGCCCTACCACTTTGAGCCACAGGCGCAGCCCATATAAGGTCTTTTCATTACCAGGTCAGGCTAATTCATTCCTTTGCTCTTTAGCACTACAACTTCATTTTCAAACTTCGATTAAAAATAATCAATGTACACACACACACACATTCACAAACACACAAAAACATATAAAGAGGCAAACATGTGCTGTAGCAGAACAGGAAATAAGTAGACTCTTTTTAATTACCTCATTCGTAATATAAAGTGGTGAAGGATGAGCAAAAAGGCCAGGGCATAATAAATACAAAACTTAAATCTCTAAACTAATTTACTTTTTTTTTTGTACCAGCTAAAGCCAATGAAAATAAACATGTATTCCATTATATTACACCCTTGTGGATCATTATTAATGTCTTGTTTCCAACTTTATGCAATTTGGGTGTAATCCAAATCTATGCATTAGCCTGGGTGAGGGGTATCGCTTGGGGTAATTGAAATTAGATAGTCTGAATCTGCCCATTTCCAAACAGAGGGGGATAATCGGACCAATCCTTCCATTGTGAGCTCTCCCTCTTCACACAGAGATTCCTTTGAAGTCAGAGGGGGATGAAGGCATCCAAGCTGAGAAGGAGGGAAAAATGAGTATCGTCAGGTCAGAGTCTCCTAACCAGCTTTTATGCCATATTAGCCATTGGGTTCCCTGTAATACAGAGCCTTTTATTATCATTTTTACCTTCTGGTTCAATCCAGGATCACTAATACAACTCCTAATAATATATGGGAGAGAGGATCTTAAGTATGTTTATTTAAATTTCCTAAGGCTAGGTCCATAACCTACCTCTTCAAAAATGAAAAAAATAAAATAAAAATTCTTTTTTTTTTAGGAAAAAGCAGAAAACTTTAAAAAGCATCCCCTTCTGCTTATATGAAAGCCTGTATGAGTCAGAACCTCTGGCCAATTCACCTGGCTGTTAGAGTGATGATGTGAGGAGGATTTACTTACTTAGAAAGCAACTTTCTCTCACTTTCACCTCACTTCCTACCACCCTCAAGGAGAGATAAAATGTAGTCTTGCATTGATGTCACATCGCTGAATTTCAGGCCTGTTATTGCCACTTGAAAGCTTATTTCTTAGTCCTTGTTTGTTCTGAATCATTGGGAGCATGAATGTGTCTGAATGTACAGGAGGCAAAGTTACAGGCCATGAGAGACTGCAGAGTGGACAGTCGTTAGACTCAGGTAGACAGATGGTGGTCCAAAGACTCTTCAGTTTCAGAGTCTCCAACAACAGGAAATGAGTTGAAGACAAGAAGTAGGACCGAACTGACCAACTTGTCAGGCTGTGACACTATCTAAGCACTGGACAAATTCTTTGTTCAATTAATGGACATTTGTTTGAGAGTAGCGCGGTGAGCCTTGTGATAAGTATTAAAGACACAAATCACATAACTCTTAAAAAATTCAAAATCTCAGTACATACCACAAGAATGGGGAAAAAGTATCCAATGGAGTCAATACTAATATGAAACCAATACATAAACAATTGCTTTATTTTGTTTGTACATGTGGGCATGTACAAACAAATTTGTACAATTTGTACAATTTCATGTAATTGTACATGTACATGCCCACATGAAAGAAAAACACAAGTATAGTCTAACAAGGGGGAGGGAAGAAGAGGGGAGGGGGAGGGAGGGCAATTGGCGAGATCTCACCTAATGTGCACAATGCCAGGGTGTTTGGCACACCTCCTGGGCAAAGGGCTCAACTACAACTTGAACTTTACCTTGGCGATGAAAACAATGTAACCTACACATTTGTACCCTCGTGTTCATCTGAAATAAATAAATAAATAAAATCAAAGTCATGCGGAAAAGACATGTTAACAAACAATAACAAAAAAAATACGACAAGCACGATATTTTCCAGAGTGCTACAGGAACATAGAGAAGGGAGTTTTTCATTCTTCCTGGAGTTCAGAACGGCGTGCTGGACTGGTGAATAACAGTTTCTTAACATACACATGTGATGGGCACGTACCAGCAGAAACAGAGGAGGCGGCCATCCCAGGCAGGAGAAATAGTGAGACTCCAAGCCCAGCATGTCTTATCCGGGGAATGAGGACTGGCCGAGAGTGGCTACAGCATCCGGCCAGCAGGCTGGGGGGGTAGGAGGAGCGTCTATCATAATTCAGCTCCCCACCCCAGCCCCACCGACAGAGCCTGTACACCAGGCTACCGTGGGGATTTCATCCAGGAAGAAGTGGGAAGTCACCAAAATGTTTAAGCAGGGGAGTAGTAACATGATCCTTACCCTGTTTTTTAAAATAGCTGGCAGCGGTATAAAGGAAGGCTTGGCAAGTGATAAGAAAAGAGGAGTTTTTATCACTTATCGGGAGGCTGAGATTTGAGAACGAGTAAGAGGTTTTGCTGTGATAATAAATTAAGGAGCGATTTCAGGAGTTAAAATTAAAAACAAAATAAAACCAGCGATGTTAGTTTGTACCCACCTTTCTTCTGTGCCTGCTGTTAGGTTTAGGTCAGACTGACATGGGTAGAAGAAAGATGTTTCTAGTAATGTTAATACTAGAATACGGTGCTAAAGTCAAGATCACTAGGAGCAGGCCCAGATACTGAAATTCTTCTGAAAATGATTTAATAAGACGGTACTCTCAGGAGAAGGGGAGCAAGAGGAGAGGACAGGGAGGAAGGCTGTGGTCTTCTTACCAGGTGTAGTGGCTCCCACCTGTAATCCTAGCACTTTGAGAGGCCAAGGCAGGAGGATTGCCTGAGCAACAGAGTTCAAGAAAAGCCTGAGCAAGAGCCAGACCCCATCTCTACTGAAAATAGAAAAACTTGTTGGGCATTATGGTGACCACCTGTAGTCCCAGCTACTCAGGAGGCTGAGGCAAGAGGATCACTTGAGCCCCGGAGTTTGTGGTTACTGTGAGCTAGGCTGATGCCATGGTGCTCTAGATTGTGTAATAGAGTGAGACTCTGTAAAAAAAAGAAGGAAGGTAGGGAGGGAGGGAGGGACTGCAATCATTTAATCAAATCTCCTATGTCCCTGGCTTAAGGGACTTCTGCTTCTCCACAGCAAGGAGCCCCCTCATCAGCAGACTCCTAAAGCCCCTTCAAGTCCTATGTCAGACCCCATTTGACAACATGAATTTTTTGTTATTTATAAACAAACATGTACAAAAACACTTGAATTGTTTTATGTAACCTAAAATAGATAATGAAATCAGCAGGTGAGTTCATATTTTGTTTTTCTCTATTAAAATTGTAGGAAAATTCCAAGTGATCCACTAACATCTTTCCCACCCAAAATAAATAAAAACTGGGGTATATGCAGGTGGCAGAAGATTAGAAAGAGTGTTAATAAACAGAATGTCTTCTGAGCCCTCCACGGAACACAGTCAGATATGGATTTTTCAGTCTTACAGAATGGTCCCATTTTGACATGCTCATCTTTTCCATCCATTTCTTCCTTACTCCACAGTCTGTTACTACAGTGCTCCAGCTCTGCTTCATTTCACAAGGGCCACCACTTTTCCAGGCTACCAACAGTCTTACATTAGATCTACCATGTAGAACCTTTCTAGGATATTAAACCATGTCACAACAGAACAACCCCACATGAGAAAACCATTCATCCCATAGCTTTATATTCTACCCACCTTGTCCAGGACCCTCAGGGTCCACCCTCAGGTGTACTCTTCGGGCTGACCTGCTGCCAAGTCCTTGAACTCTCTTGGAGCAGGTCACTCCTCTCCTCCCACATCAAGCCATCACTTTCCCCCTTGGAATAAGCTGAAATGAGGCCCAAATTAATCAGTGTGACGTCCAGAGGGAAAGAACAGACAGATCCTAAGGATTGTCTTGTGGGACACCTGCCTCATCTGAGACTTCAGCACAATCTTCGTGAAAGAGGCTTCCTCTTGCAGCAAGAGGGAAAGGGCTTATTAGCCACTTCTGTGAGCTGAAAGTGTTCCGGGGAATATGCTCATCCACCCAAATATCCCTGTCTCAAACCTCAGGCTATCACTCCTTTCCTTTCGGGACCCTGAACTTGGCAAGAAGATCTGTCTTGGGTGAGAATTGAACCTTCTTTAAAGTTCTTCCACTTTTACAAATTAGACAAGAACCTGATTTTCAAATCTGTTTGCCCTCTATCTGCAAGGGATGATGAGTGTCTCTTTAAACACTGCCAATGAGTCTTTCTGCCTCTCACAGTTTGCTTTAAATTTTAGATAATAGAACTGAGTCTGTGTGGCAGGCAGACTCCGAGCGGCGCCGAGTGAGCTTTGCCTCCCACTCCTCACCACACTGTGTAATGCGCCCCCTTGGTATGCGCTGGCTTTGTGGCTTTCTTTTAACCAACACAGTATGGCAAAAAGTGATGGGGTGTCACTTCCATTAATAGGTTACATAAGATGGTTGCTTCCTGCTTGCCAGCAGAATCCCTCCCTGGTTGACTTTGAGTAATCAACCTGCTATGATAAGTGGCCCATCGGGCATGTAACTGAGGATGGCTTTCAGCCAACAGCTCACGGGGAGCTGAGCCCTATCAACAGACACATGAGCTTCCAAGTGGAGACAGCCCCAGCTGAGCCTTCTGGTGAGAACCCAGCCCTGGATGACACCTTGATTGCAGCCCTGTAAAAGACGCTAGAGCAGAGGGCCTAGCTAAAACATTCCTGGACACCAAGAAACAGAGAGATCCTAAGTGTGTATTGTTTTAAGCTACTAAACTTGTAATCACCTGTCACACAGTAATAGATGTCTAACAGAGCCTGCCATTTCTCCCCTCAACGCATCCCTAGTACTCAACAAAAAATCACCCCATCCACAGTCCTTTCTATTCCAACTGCCCCGTGCCTCTCAAAGCCAGAGACATTGCATGCACCACTGCGTCCCCTTTTGCCTGTATCCCAACCCAGTTTACCACTATCACTGAAAATTTTAGCCAGGGTTCAGCAAACTTTTTCCTGTAAAGGCCCAGATGGTAAATATTCTAGGCTTTGCAGGCCATACGGTCTCTGCCTCAAATACTCAATTCTGAAAATACATAAGTGAATGTGTTCCGATAGAACTTTATTTAGAAAAAGGAGTGAGTTCGATTTGACCCACAGGCCACAGTTTGCTGCCCTCTGATCTTAACAGTCACACTGCTGTATAATCCCTGGTAGCAACAGCCTTGCACCTGCCACCAGCAACCCAGGCCTTCTTGGCATCCCCGCTCTGCCTTGTAGGGCCACTTCCAGAACCATCCACCTCGACTTAGGTTTTCCAAAAGCAGGACCTAAGAAAAGAACTTTTATGTCACTGCTTTATTAAGAGCATGCTCTCAGGAAAAGGGTGAAGGGAGAGGAGAGGGCAGGGAAGAGTTAAAAATGTGCGTTCAGTGGAAGGCTGTGAGAGCTGGTCCCACAGGAAGCTCTGCTCAGTTCACTCCTGCAGCATGTGTGTTGGGTGATGGGAAAGGGAAGGGGGAAACTTTCATATTCCTTATATCAGCAAGTCACTGGCTGCTAGACTGCCTGGGTGGGGGGGTGTCTCAAGCAAGGCAGATCCCCTCTCGGAAGACAGGACAACTGTGAGCTGTTAGTGACCAACACTTACAGTAGCTGGACTGGGGAAGCACTTTTACCCCCATTTAAACTTCTGTTCATAGCCTGGAAATATTGTCATTATTTCCTAAGCGATGAAAACAGAATGGTCAAAATACAGAAAATATCGATGATGCCAAAAAGGATGGAAAGTATTTGCTGTGTGTACTTGACAAGCGTTGTTGATAATCAAATTTCTTAGTCCGTTTACCAAAACTATGTAGAAGCAACACAGCGTGGGTAGAATTGAATGACAGTTTGGGGAGGAGTTATAGAAAACACAGTATCAGGACGAAAACAAACAGTAGCAAGTTCTCACATCACCTGGTGCTTGCCACTAAATAATATAAGAGCAGCTGCTTCAGTTTCTGTCTCATTCTATTCCTTACTAGCTTGTGAACTTGAGCAAGTTCTCTAAATCTCTGTGCCTCCTCAGTCTCCTCATCTGTAAAATGGGCTCATACTAGTATCTGCCTCATACTGTCACTGTGGCGGAAATGAATTAATACCCAAGCATTTACAGCAGAACTCAGAACACAGCACACTTAGAGTTAGTTTTATTACTGTTCTTAGTATTACATTTATTGCGATCACTAACTTACCCACTGTACTGTTTAAAGGTTGTGTTGCCAGCACCCCTTACTTTGTGTTATGGGCTCTATTTCCTCTGAGTCCTGCACTTTGGAATATCAGAAATATAATCAGATTAGTCTACTCTGAAGCAAAACTCCATCTCTTCCTGAACCCCATGGAAAATTCTGCAAAGAGCCATACTCTTGAACCCCTTCCATAGACAGCTAGAGGTATACTTATGTTCCTAAGCAAAAACCATTTTTTTCCTTTTTTTTTTTTTTTTATTGTTGGGGATTCATTGAGGGTACAATAAGCCAGGTTACACTGATTGCGATTGTTAGGTAAAGTCCCTCTTGCAATCATGTCTTGCCCCCATAAAGTGTGACGCACACCAAGGCCCCACCCCCCTCCCTCTGTCCCTCTTTCTGCTTTTCCCCCCATAACCATAATTGTCATTAATTGTTCTCATATCAAAATTGAGTACATAGGAAAAGTATCTTTGTCCACATCACATCTGAGATAATTATCCTTTCATAATAAGCTTAAAGAGACTCCAGTGTGGGGGAAGGTAAAATTATGCCTTAATTTTGAGAAGTTTGTGGGCATGGCTGACTATAAACAGGAACCTTTAGAGAGTTCGCAAATAGATCCTTTCGCATCTTCACACACGTGGATCTGCAACTCGGTATGCAGAGTCAAAGAATAGCATTCATGGGGTATTACGTACCCTGCTTCAGGAGATTACAAGTTTCTAGCTTTTAAATTTATAAATGAAGTGAGACTCTGTCTCAAAAAAATACATTTATAAATATACTTCTGAATTGCTCACAACGCAGAGTAAAATATTTTGTACGTTGGACCCACCTGAAATATATCTGATCCCCATCCTGTGTCTGGCACTTCTGTTTCTCTTCATCTTTATAACTCACTGCTCAATAAACAAGAAAACGGGAATCAAGCAAGTATGGAGATTTGGAAGAGAGATCACAATTATCTGACAAGTGAAACATCTGGAAAGGGATCATGCCCTCATTATCTCTCAAAAACAGTTAATGAAACTCTTCTTTTAGTTCACTGAAGAATTGTAAGTGGAAATGCTTCACCAAACTTGAACTAGGAAAATGTCTGCCAAGGCTTTGGATAAGTCAAGTTGTCATCCTGCTCCATAAATATTTATTCTGCAGATGGTTTTTGAAACGATCAGTTTCCTTATTATAAGGAAAAGTTAAGTTGGTATATTTATTTTAGATCATATTACAAAACTTTTCAACAGTTGGGATTTTTAAAAACATTTATTCAATCCCTTTTCCTATTTAAAATCAGTGGCTTGAACTGAACAAATCATAGTGTTGTAGGAATTCTCACATTTACTGGGTGAAAGATTGGTCTCTTCCTCGGCCAGGTAAAATTCTATTTTAAAAAATTAGAACTCTGCTGAAATCCTGTTTTGTAGAAAGAAAATATTAAAAAATCGATAAGCTCTGGGACAACAAATAGCTTTTGAAAGACATTTACGTTGAAGAACCTAAATTACTTTCTACCCAAGCATGATTATGCCTTTCTAGCTTAAAAACTTGTGTTTTTTGTGAGGACTTAAGTATGGTATAATAAGTACCAAGTGATGTTATGTGAATCAGTGTGTCAATATGAACACACCGCATTGTGTCCATTTGATTCAATCACCAGACACTTACTGAGCACTGGCTAAGTGTCAGGGATTGACAGGCGCTAAGAATGCAAAACTGAAGCAGTGGTTACCGCCTTCAGGGAACTCCTAGTCTAATGGAGGTGACAGACACTTCTGCAACTATCTATAATAGGGTGTGACAAGTGCTATGCTAGCAGCATCAGCTAAGTATTACAGGAGCAGAAAAAATAAAGTGACTGCCTGAATCAGTTTAAAATTGAAAAATGCAATACTATTTATGAACCAAGGATCACATAAGAAAGTCAATATTCAAATGAGGATAAGTAAAAAGGTTTGTGGGAACAAATTTAGAGGACGATTCTCAACTGTACCTTCCCAGTAAAAATGGGAGTAAGAACTTTTAGAGAGCTGCAAGATTGTGAACAGTGCGTCTATCTTAACGTCTCAAGAATATTTTTGCAGGACCTAAGTTGTGACTCTAATGACAAGACTCCTTTCTGTATCACAGCATCCCTGTAACTTCTATGCATGTGCTCAATTTCACTAAAATAGCTATCAGTTACCAAAGATCATTATTTCAACGTGGGAGTCAACCACATGCTAAATAAAAGTTGCACTCTGATATAGTCACTACTGGGGCATATGTGGTCACAGTCGATTAACATGAAAGAAAATTGTAGTGTGACAAAAACTGAAGTGATGAAATGCTCAGCTATTCATTCAATTCATTGAATTAATAGGACTCATTTAGTTTGGCAAGATATAATTCCGTGAACCAGTGGAATGACTGTGTTGCTTTGGTGCTTGCATTTATGTCTCCGTAGGCTATTAAATATAGTTCTTTATCTGGGCATCTCCGTCTACTTCTGTAACAGAATGCTAGAGACTGGCTTCTGAACAGCAGAAACATCTATTTCACAGTTCTGGGAGCTGGGAAGTTCAAGATCAAGGTGTTGACAGATTCAGCGTCTGGTGAGGGCTTGCTTCCTGGTTCATAGCCGACTTCTCACCATGTCCTCACAGGGTGGAAAAGGTAAGGGAGCTCTCTGGGGCCTGCTTTCTAAGGCCACCAGTCCCTTTTGCCTTCAAGACCTAATCACCTACCAAAGGCCCTGCCTCCTAACATGAGTTCCATCACACGGGGAATTAGGATTACAATGCAGGAATTTGGATGGACACATACATTCAGTCTATAGCACAGAGGTATCCTCTGCTCCCCTATTTCATTTCCAAAACTTACAAATTTTACTTTGTTTTCTAGACAGGTTTCTGAACAAGGTGGTTAAAGTGTTTAAAGCAACAGAAACCTCTGGTTTGACAATTTTTTTCTTTCCAAAAACATTTGCTCGCATTTGCTTTTCTTTGGAAGGTGACACACAGGGTTCCATAGTCATTAGGTTTCGGCATTACTATTCGATTGGCTTTGGGGTGAGGGGTGGATACTGCTATCAACTGTGGGTTCTTAAACTCTTCCCTATGTCTGTCCCCATCTGTCTGTCTTGGGTTTGTAAGACATTTTTGCCTTATCTTTGTGAAGAATTGAATAATACGATTATATTTTAAAAGAACTCTACACAATAAAGATTTAAACATAGTCCTTGCCCTGTGAATTTATAAGATAATGAAAAGACACCTTCCAAACAAAGAAAAGATTCCTGAGAAAAGCGTGTGACAATAGGGAAAAGCCAGTCGTCTCTTTCTAATCCTTTGTCTTTGACACCTGTCATTTGGAGGGGAGGGTTGTGTGGGTGTCGGGGTGGTATCACCGTAGCAGTTGAAAAGTTTCCTTCCTCCTGTGGTGCTGATTCCTTAACCCTTTATCAATAACTTTCTATCTCACGCTATCACTTTCAAGTATTTTTTTCTCTTTAGCTTACCGCTCAAGTATTAAAGTTTGAAAACCACAATAGCAACAGCAATGATAATGATTAAAATATGTGAATTTATTTGCTGTTTCATAATTTTCAAAGCATGTGGAGGCCATCTCATTTGATCCTCACAATAACTGCATTGGTTATGAACAGGTTTGGTTTTCATTTTACACGTGAGAAAATGAAACGCCTCTAAGGGGTTACCCCAGAAGACTACTCTAAGATACAGATTCACATTCAAGTCCAGTGGTTCTTGACTTATGATGGGGTCATGTCTAGATAAAGCCACCATAAACTGAAAATATCCTAAGTTGAAACTGCATTTAATACCCCGATAAACCATCATAAAGTCAAGAAATCTTAACTGGAACCATCGTAAGTCAAGGACTGTCTGTAGTTTATTTGGGTGCTGATCCCAGGAAACATGGATCAGGAGCAGGGAATAACACTGGCAAGGGAGTAAATGATAAAATGTGTGTTTTCAAGACAGTTTCCAGTTTGACAACTGAGCCCAGTCCTGCTCAGGAATCTTGAAAGATAGGATAGAATACAGCCCCGTGTTAGCTCAGTTAGGGACCAAAGTAGCTGGAATATTTACCTACCAACTCCCCACCTATTTGGTTGAAGTCGGCCTCCAGAGAGGCAAGGCCAGGAAGGGGCCTGGGCCTTTGGCTATCTGGGGATATTCCTTGGTACAGTGAAAGAAATGGCATCCCTTGTTCTCTCAGTATAGGTTAGGAGAGGAAGTAGAAAAGATAGGCTACACTAAGCATGAAAAAATATTTTCTTTCTTTTCCTTTTTTGAGACAAGAGTCTCACTCTTTTGCCCCAGGTAGAATACAGGGGCATCATCATAGCTCACAGCAAACTCAAACTCTTGGGCTCAAGAAATCCTCCTGCCCCAGCCTTCTAAGTAATTACAGGTGCCTGCCACAGTACCTGGCTACTTTTGGCTAATTTTTCTATTTTTAGTAGAGACAAGACCTTGTTCTTGCTCAGGCTGATCTCATTCTCCAGAGCTCACGCAGTCCACCCTCCTTGGCCTCCTAGAGTGCTAGGATTATAGGCATGAGCTCCTACACCCAGCCAAAGAAATATTTTCTCTAAAGATCTTCCTATAATTGATATTCGTTCAGCCTGTACATATAATAAAAATTTTCAAAACCTGAAGCTTTAATAGAATGCAAAGAAATATCAATACACGAACCTTTACTCAGCAAACATACTAATACTCTGCCAATACGCATTGTCAAGGTTTCCAGTGCAACTGGAGGCATTTTGCCAAGGACACTGGAGCCAGTGTTAGTATTTACAAGTGCCATAACACCTTGAAAGGACATGTGCATTGCACCAAATTATGACACATGATGGTCAAGCAAACATGTGTAGGTCACAGCCAACTTGTCTGTGTCACCACCGAAAACTCTCTTCACATCAGTGGCATTCACTCCTCAGTTTCACAGTTGTGAAATATTTGCATACAGATGTGAAGGTATTCGTGTGGCTTACTCAATAAACCAGAATGGAGCTTTCTGCACCCCTGAGTTTTCAATTAATGTTGTTGACAGAATGAATGGCTATTTATGCAACCAGCCTTTCATGTTCATTCATGGTGCACAATACCTAAGTCTTAAAGATCTCATCTAAATGCCTCCCCTCTTGGGAGGGTGCTTATGGCTTCCATTGTATGTGTAGGGTAGCATAAGGTTCAATGATTCTATCTAATCAGTAGAGTAGACCTTACATATTAGCAAAGGCTGCTGAAGCCTTTGTCCTACAACAGGGCATTAGCCTGCAACTCCTTCAATAAGCTGAATGTCTGATTGTACAAAGATCTTAGGCAACGATTGCCTGAATTGAACATTCCCAAATCTGACCTGTCCGTCCTCACCATACCCCAATACTCATATTTTTGGGAAATAGACACCTACAAAGGAAAAAATTTTCTATGTGTAAAGATCCCTAGTACACCCATCCATCCATCCGACTGTGTGAACAAGGGCCTGGCACATAGTTGGAGTCCAGTGAACACTTGCTTAATTTTGTTCAACAACGAAGAAATAACACTCTGAGCTGGGCCACGATGCTCTAAGATTTCTGTAATGTGGTACAATTGCTGGGAGGTGGAAGGCAAAACTGAGTACCTTCTTTACCCCACCCATTCAACAGTCTCCTCAAGCAGGGAAAGGAATGTGTAAGTGTTATCTGAGAAAGGTTTTCATGACAGATGAGTGAAATTCTACCTTCCTTCTTGGATTAGAAATGAGAAATTCCTTTGGGTTTAGTTACTATTCATAATAATTAAAACCAACACAATAATTCATCTCTCAGTACAGCTGTATTGTTGAAAAAAAACTTTCAAAAATATGTGATCTCTTTTACTATTTTTTTTTTTTTTTTTTAAGAGACAAGGTCTCACTATGTTGCCAGGACTGGACTTGAACTCCTGGGCTTAAGCCATCTTCCTGCCTCAGCCTCCCAGGTAGCTGGGACGAGACGTGTGCTGCTGTAGGTGATCTCGTTCTAACCACACAGCTAGGGATCACTGTCTCGATTATTCAGATGAGAAAACTGAAGCTCTTTAAGCTTAAGTGTTATCCCCAGCGTTATATATTTAAGTGCAAGAAAAATCCAAATTCCCTGCAGCTGGCTTGAGAAACAGAGCTATAGATACAACATTATCAAATGTAATTCAAAAGAATGTCTTAAAAGTTCAAACTATGTTTCCCAAGTTTTGAGACTTCCTATAAAAAGTACAGGCATGTTTGTTTACTTCTGCAAAGCAAATTAAATGTGCAGTCCATGCATTATTGATGTCTATTATTTTAATACCTAAGAAGTATGTGTATCAAATTGCCTTTACAAGAGAAACTGTATTAGAACAACTTGTATTTACATGCCTTTTTAGTTTGCATGTGAATGTTTATTTTCCTGCTAACTTTAGGACAGAGATATAACGTGACACTATTTTCAAAATCAGACATGCTGCTGAGGTTCCAGATCAGTGTTTGTACAGAGAGATATCCATCCTGGAATAGGGACATACTGAGACTAGAGGCTCCTCGTTAAGGGGACATGTGCAAACAAACAAAGATGGAGAGACCAAATGGTCCCCGAAGGCCTTGAATTGTAAACTAACAATTCAAGGCACTCTTAGTTTAGTTTTGTTTTGTTTTGTTGTCTTAGTTTGTACAAAATTCACCCATCATTTTAAGAAGGATTTCAGTGGCTCTAATTCATCTCTTTTTATTCACCTCAAATGTAGCTCATTTCCTCTTGAAATCTTTCTCCTGTTCTGTGGCCAGATCAGATAAGAAGAGGCAGACAGGCCCAGAGTAGACCCCAGGCCTCTTAAAAACTAACTTAAGGGCAAATCCAGAGAGATGCCCCCCAGCAAATATTGGGGCGCTCAGGAACTCCACCAGCAGGGCAAACTGCTGCCTAATTTACACTTAGGCACTATGACTGTCAGAATTTTCTTTGAGACAGAATCTCACTCTGTCCCCCTGGGTAGAGTACCATGGTATCACAGCTCACAGCAACCTCAAATTCTTGGGCTTGAGCAATCCTCTGGCCTCAGCCTCCTAGGTAGCTAGGACTACAGGCACCCACTACAACACCTGACTAATTTTTCTATTTTTAGTAGAGAAGGGGTCTTGCTCTTGCTCAGGCTGGTCTTGAACTCCTGAGCTCAAAGGATCCACCAGCCTCGACCTCCCAAGTGTGAGCCACTGCACCAGGCCATGACTGTCAGAATTTTATTTTATTTTTTTATAATTTATTTATATTTATATTTATTTATATTGTACCATCACAGCTGCATTGGTACAAGTGCATTGCATTTATTTATATTTGACTGTCAGAATTTTACAGCTGGAAGAAAACTTAGAGATTATTTGATACAACAGGCCTATTAAACAGATAAGAAAACTTTCTTCCCAGAACTTAAATGACTTGCCCCAAACCAATGGTAGAACTAGAGAGAAAACATGCCACGCAGAGTAGAATAAAATATATTTGTTTAAAAACATAGAATGAATCAAAACAGATGAGTGATAAGACTGGTGGATCAGACATTAGACTGATATTTCTTCCTTTCTTTCTTTTTTTGAGACAAAGTCTCACTATGTCACCCTTGGTAGAGTGCCATGGTGTTGAAGTTCACAGCAACCTCCAACTCTTGGGCTTAAGCGATTCTCTTGCCTTAGCCTCCCAAGTAACTAAGACTACAGGTGCCTACCACAACGCCCGGCTATTTTCTTGTTGCAGTTGTCATTGTTGTTTAGCTGGCCCGGGCATGGTTCGAACCTGCTACCCTTGGTGCATGTGGCCAGCACCATAACCACTGTGCTACAGGTGCCGAGCCCTGACTATTTTTTTGTTGCACTTGTTATTGTTGTTTAGCAGGCCCAGGCCAGGTTCAAACCCGCCAGCCTCAGTATATGTGGCCAGCACTGTAACCACTGAACTACAGGCGCTGAGCCCAGACTATGATATTTCTAAGTAAATCTTTTACTCAGAAGCCTTGAGACAGAATGCAAAAAGTCACTTTGGCATCCCTGCCTAAATAATGAAGTTAATATTTTTTCTGAAAAGGCTTAGATCTATCATCTGAAGTCTTAAATCATATTCATTCAATGCCATGCTTAAGCAGTGTGGTAATGAGAAGGAACAGCCAGTCTGCAGCACAGAGGCCGCTGACAGACGCCACGGTAATGAGCCAGCTTCCGTCCCGTGCATAGGTGATCAACCGGGAGGGGAAGGCATGACCTGCAACTGCTTTGGGTGCAGTGCGGGGTTGAGCAGGATGATTTATAAACCCCAACACATGGAGACCAGAAAAATAAATCATTAAGTAGCACAGCTCATGATTCAATTTGCTTCCCCCCTCCCCAAGCCTTAACATGGGTAATAAATTGTGTGGGCTTTAATAATTTATAGGAGATGGTGTTATAATGTGAGAATATTAACTTTGGTGAGTCTTTTAATTTGCTTGTGATGTCTACGGTGTGCTGAAGTGTTTCTCCAACAGGACAGCTATACCACTGGTGCACAAGTGTGTTTTGACACTTCAGTCAGAGGCTCCCAGGGACCAGAAAAAGACGGTTCACTTTAGCACTGATCTTATCGGTTTGGTGTCTGTCCCTCAGGAGCCACATGCCACAGAGAAAATTAAACAGAACGGTTTGAAAGCACTTAGGATCATATTAGCACGTGCCCACGCAACCCCCAGTCCCTACATCCTTGGGGAAAGGTAACGTGAGTAAAGCCATTTTATGTCTGCCCGGGATGACTCTTCAGGTTTGCCAGAAAACAAAAATAGATTTTGAAAAAGAAAACTTCAAAACTAGCAGAACGTCACACAAGGAAAGCCCTCCGAATAGTCTAGATTCATCTGGGAGTGTGGCCAATTCCTTCCCAGTTACTAATGCCCTCCACAGATTCCCTCAGATGTTTTCTCCTCATTCAGCAAATGTGACAGGGATGCTCCCCTCATGTTTCAGAAATAATTCCTATCTGTCCCGCCTTTGTTTTCAGCCAGGAAGGAAAGAGCCCTGTAACAGTTTAGTGGACGTCACAGCCAGAAAAGCAGACACTAGGAGGAAAAAAGACGCAGAGTGAGAGAAAAGGGAAGGCAGACAGTTCCCAAGATGAAATTCTGGGAAGAGAGAGCGTCTGCGTGACAGGGCTGAGCCTGGGAGATCCAGAGAGCACCGCAGGCACCACGCGGGACTATAATTCCAGGCTAGAAGCTGTGGACAGAAAGGAAGGCCTCCCTCCTCCTGTGCCTCAAGCCACATTCTCCCATCATATAGTTTTTGCTCTATTTTACATTTGAAATATGGGAAGCAGTTAATTGGACAGATGAAAATGAAGAGACTGCCAGGCTCAGGGGCTCAATCTTGTAATTCTAGCACTTGCAGAGGCCAAGATGAGAGGATTGCTTTAGGCCAGGAGTTTGAGCCCAGCCTGCACAACCTAGTGAGACCTTGTCTCTACAAAACATCTAAAAACTATCCAGGCATGATGGTGTGTGTTTGGATTCCCTGGTACTTGGAAGGCTAGGGCAGGAGGATCGCTTGAGCCCAGGAATTTGAGGTTACAGTGAGCTAGGATGATACCACACTGCCCTCCCACCTGGGTAACAAAGCAAGACCTCATGTCGAAAAAACCAAAATAATAAAATAAAATAACCAACACAAGCATAGACTGGCAGAATAAAAGAGTGCAGGAATCACTGGTGGTAACGGGAGGAAGGCTAAGGTTAACATCTTGGCACATGAGGGCAGAAGGTCACTGTATGAGTGGAAACTTGGAGCTAAATCAATCTCTCTCTCGCTCTCATCTGCAATGTCTATTCCTTCTTCGAATTTTCATGAAAACATTTTTTCTTTGGCTTAAACTATTTAGTTCCTCTTTCTCTACCTAACCTCTTCTCTCATAACCCAACCCAAGAAATCTCAGAACTTTATCATACTTCCCTTACAGGTTTTTGTTCAAGGTTTTGTTCTTCTGAAGAGGAGAGAGAGAGTCTGCGTGTGTGTATGTGTGTGTGTGTGTGTGTGCATTGTAACATATAATTACCTGTTTTACAGAAGACATAGATGCAGATCTGTACAATAAATCTCTCTCATGACTAAATCAACCTATAATAACACCAAGTCCGTATACCGAGGCCCAGGCCGACCCACAGGATGCCAGGAAATTCTGACATACCACACCAATTTTCAAGCTGCAAGTCTTGAAGTGTTGTTCTTGTGTTTCAGCGTCATCCATTCAACCCCAACATTCTGAGGAATGTTCCAGGGTAACTTGTGTTCTCAGACAGACTGAGAATGATGCTCAGGAAGAAAGGACAGTTGTGGAAAATAGTTTACAATGATCAACACGCAACTACTAGTAAATCATCTTTTACACCCGAAAAGGAAGGGGACAAAGCAAAGCTATTCTACCCAAGGTGGATTCTACTCCTCTTCTTTCTGAGAATTGTCTGGCTTATTTAATTAGAGTCTAAATAAAGTTTAGGGCTTTGGTGCTTGAACTTGGTTTAGCAAAAGAACATCCTTTCTCTTTTCTCTTGTCAACTGTAGGTAGAATCCAGTATCTTTTTTTTTTTTTTTTTTTTTTTTTTGTAGAGACAGAGTCTCACTTTATTGCCCTGGGTAGAGTGCCATGGCATCACACAGCTCACAGCAACCTCCAACTCCTGGGCTTAAGCGATTCTCTTGCCTCAGCCTCCCGAGTAGCTGGGACTACAGGCGCCCGCCACAATGCCCGGCTATTTTTTGGTTGCAGTTTGGCCAGGGCCGTGTTTGAACCCGTCACCCTTGGTATATGGGGCCAGTGCCTTACTGGCTGAGCCATAGGTGCCACCCAGAATCCAGTATCTTAAGTAGAATATTCATGAGCTGCTTTGGTTGCAATAGTGAGAGGGGCTCCTTGTCCTCCACTCTCCATGTGGGACATTCTGTGGATTCCTGTTCTTCAGTGAAACACAGTGTGATAACCTGCAGCTTAGCACATAGAGTGACCCTGCAGGTTAGTGACCCTGCAGGTTAGCGCCCCGCACAGTAGACTCATACGAATGGTTAAAGTCAAATCAGATTGTCAGAGAAACAGACAACAGTAACCAACTGCAAGCAACGTCTTACGTTGCTGAGATTTCATAAGCAAGTACTAGGCACTGAGCGGTTTCAGACCTGGGAGTGATGACCTCCTGAGATACAAGGCTTCCCAAGTGCTAAGATTGGGACAGTCATGGGCAAATCAAGACCTCTGCTAGCGTTACCCCAGAACTCGCTTTGAGAGTGTAGGCGACAGGTCAAATCTTGTCTTTGGATGCAGCAACATCTTGATACAGAGAACACACCACATTTAGGGTTGAGCGGAGCCATATGTGCAGAGCTGTAGGTTTGGGGATAGGGAAAGGAGAGGAGAAACACTGAAAAAGGATTCCTATTATAAGCCACAGCACAGAGGGCAGGTGTCCAAATGCACATACGTGCACACCCACACGCTTTGGAAAAACCTTAATATGTGTATTCTTTTTTAAATTACCAATTGGTTCTTCCTTAGATAACAAAGCACTTACACATAATTTCATGTCCTCCTCCAAGGTAGGAACATTTCATAGTTGAAATTAAGACTCAGGTCATTTCTCTCCAAATTTACTGTTCAGTATCCCACTAACCACATAATCTGGGGATATGATTTAGATGAAGACAGCCTAGGAGCAATAATTCCCTCAGGTGCCATGATACACATCATCCAAGGTCAATAATAAGAGCCCTTCCCCCACACTGCACACCCCCATCCGCCCTACCTGTGGAGATAGGGCCCTGGTTAATTACAAGGCTGAATTCTAAATTTGCTTGGTGTTTGTCAAGTCAGGAAGAGAGAAAACTATCCCATCTGTGATTTATGTGTGCCCCATGACAAACTATCTTATTCAAGAGAGAAGAGCAGATGGCCCCAAAACAAGACAGTTATGGCCCACAATTATAACAATTATAGTTCTCAGTGGATCTCCAGGATACCAAGAGAGCAAGGAATCTAAGTCATCCCAAAGACACTTAAAGGAAAAGGAGTTTCAACTAAGCCCCCAAATAATAAAACAAGTTGAGACCCTTCTTCATCAAGATGAACAGGTTTATTTCCTCATGTTGGAAAGACGGCCATGAGCCCTAAGTAGACAGACCCTGGCCCCAGAGAGGACTTACCGTTCCTCCAGCCATGTCATCAGCTATTTCCATGAGCATCATCTTTGTGAGCAAGGACCTTACCCTGATCTGGTTATCTTGGGAGAAACCTAAGTCGGCAAGGACTGCTTTACATCAGTCAGTTTTGTGCCGTATTTTCACTGCGTAGTGCCTGGTTCTATTGTCTGGGACGATTAGATTTTGCTGTCTTGAAAACAGCCATGCAGATTACCAAAATGTTTTCCATTTGAGACCTTATACCTATTTGAATCAAATCAACTCAAAGCTGTTAAATGGAATTAAATGAAATGGCTAAATCTGATGACTGAAATTTTAAAACTTCTACAAGAAGCTCTCCCTATCCCGACCCCATTATTAATGGCCAATTATAAATGACTTTCGCAAATGGAAACACCATTTGTCACATTTTTTTAACAAGTACTCTATGGTCTCAACTCCCCCCTACTCAATTTAAGCATCAAGATTTATAGCTTGTCGTGAGCGCCTCTGTCTTTCTGTGCCTTCTTTGTACCTCTCCAAATGCTCAGGCAGCTTTTTTTAGAATGAAGCAAAGATAGTTTGTAGTGAACTCAAGCTGAGCGTTCTGAGACTTGACTTTCAAAAGTTCGCATTCTTCTCTATTCTCTTGATTGTGCTCTAATCACACAGGTTGGTTGCCACATAACAACCTAAATACTAAATATTCTAAGCTATTGCATTTCATTTGATCTTTCTGCACTATGCACCCAAATTTGGGTCATCAGCAAATTGCTTTAGTATTAATTAGTATGGTGAGGAACTTTATCAGAGACATCTGATATAACTCATATGCAGGACAATGAATATTAACAGACTACCAAGAAATGATCCCCAAGCTCCCCCCCCAATATACACATACCCTTCAGCTTAGTTTATATCAACCAAACAGCTATTTGGTTTTGTTTGGTTAATTTATTTGTACCAGGTACCCGTGAATTTATCTGTACCAGGTACATAGGGGGCAATTTCTTCTCTGCCCCCTGTGTCTTTATTTTATTTTTATTTTCATTCATTTCTTTCTTTCTTGTCTTTCTTTTCATTGCTATCTCTCACATACTTATACCCAAATATAACCATGCAAACATACATGCAAATAAATTTCTCAAGAGAAGCAACTTTTGTGTGTCTGTGTGTGTGTGCATGTTTATAACCTAGGTCTTTTCTTTCTTTTTTTTTTTCATTTTTTGCTTATTCATCTGTGGCTTTCACAAAAGTGCTTGACCTCTGCAATCATGTGACTAGAAAGCCACAAAGCAAACTGTGGTGCATTTTGATGAATCAAGCATTTTAAACAATGAAATGCCTCTTGATCATCTAACTTTGACTTTATAACCAGAAACAATGCTTTCATGAAGCGAATCACTTCCATTAACTCGCAGAACCCAGTATGACTTCAGCAACTTCATCCCTTAACTCTTTGTTTTCTAATTTCCATGATTCTTCAACTAAACTTTCCTTTGAGTCCTGGGTAAATTACCCTGGAGCTAATCCCCGGAGTGTACCTTTTTCTGAGTGACTGTGACCATAGAATTGATAATTGTGCTGGTTTCAGTTTTCCCAAATGCAATACTGGGTATCAAAATGTAGGTCACACACTGAGTTAAACCCAAACTATATTATTAACCAACCAATTTATTAAGCATCTATTTCCTGCCAACCAATGCCGTAGGCTCTGAAGACTCACCAGTGAATGAGACGCAGGCAGTCTGCCATCATGGAGCCTATAGTCACAATTAAATACACAATTCTGTGTGACAGGGAAGTGACAGTGGGGGTACATGACCAGTTTTTCTAACCTAGACTAAACAGGAGACTCAGGAAAGCCTTGCCAAAGCAATGGTCACTAAACTTTGAATGGAAAGATAAATGACAATTCGTGACGCAAAGATGAGACCAAGCAGTTCCAAGTAAAAAGAACAGAAGGTGTGACATTTAAGAAGGAAGAAAGAGCATCTTCCCTTTGTTATTATTTATTTCCTTTTTGCTTTTGTTTATCTCCACATATCCCTTGTGTAATTAAAATATTTAGCAATGCAACTGTATGCGCTTTGGAGTATTTATATTATAGGAATCTCTCCCCAAACGTATTCACCTTTCTGACACAATTTAATTTTTAGTTAACTAAAGATAATAAGAGAAGGCCGGGCACAGAGGCTCAGGCCTATAATCCCAGCACTCTGGGAGGTCGAGGCGGGTGGATTGGTTGAGTTCAGGAGTTTGAGACCAACCTGAGCTAGAGCAAGACCCCACCTCTAAAAAATAGCCAGGAGTTGTGGTGGGCTCTTACAATCCCAGCTACTCAGGCAAGAGACTCGCTCAAGCCCAAGAGTTTGAGGTTGCTGTGAGTTGTGACACCATGGCACTCTACCCAGGGTGACAATGTGAGACTCTGTCTCAAAAGAGAGAGAGAAAATAGTTATCTCCTTTTGGCACTTAGTGGGTTTAGAAAATTTAATTAATTCTGATGTTTTAGTTGCAGTATTATGGCAAAGAGATGGAGTCAAATCAGTCAAAATTAGCTCTTTTTCTCTCCCTTTGAATCCCTAGAGTTTATTCTCAAGGGCATTCTCAAGGCCATAAACTCATGAACCTTACTAAAGTGAACTACCTCCATAATATTTCTCTGAGGGCCGAGGAGAGAAAGCTTTGTGCATGTGTGAGCATTAGGCTGCTCTTTAAAAGGATGTCGTAAGTGGGTTTCACTGTACTGCAACTCTCCTGGGTTCATTTTTTCTGCTACGCCGGGTAGCATGTTCGTATCTGATTTTCAGTGCATGATTGCTCCTAGTTATCTCTCAGGGTTTCTGCTCAAGAGGGTTCAGCTGTTTGGTCCATCTCCCTGTCTCTGGGTGAAGGATGGGTCAGAAGGCAGATACCCTCACTGCTTCAGAACCAGCTTCCTAGGATAATGGTTGTGTTTGGTTTGATTTTGTTTGGGCCAGTTTCCTATCCACATCTGTTATGTTTGCTAAAGTCTTTAAGAGTTTATTAATAAACGTCACAGAAAAATAAAGTATCCTGGCCAGGCATGGGGACTCACACCTATAATCCTAGCATTCTGGGAGACTGAGGCAGGTGGATTGCCTGAGCTCAGGAGTTTGAGGTCAGCCTGAGCAAGAGGGAGACCCTATCACTAGTAAAAACTAGAAAAACTAGATGATCATGGTGGTGAGTGCCCATAGTCTCAGCTACTTGGGAGACTGAGGCAAGAGGATCACTTGAGCCCAAGGGTTTGAGGTTCCTGTGACCTATAACACCGTGAAATTTGGGTAAAACTAGGTTAACTAGGCTTATGTTTGGGTTCCTTAAAATGCCTCTCAAAGCCTTTAACGTGCTCCTGAAATATGCTTAAATGTGCAGTGTGGATATTTAAGAGGAAGAAGTTTCTGCAGCCCTTCCTCATCTCATTTAACCACTAAATATGTTTTCCTTCAGAGCATCTCTTAGGACAGTGTTCCAGGAAACCCCTTTGGAACGCACAGCTAATTCTGTCACCTTCTCCCCTTGTCTGTGTGAGACTGAGATCTCTGGTTAGCTGGCTTTCTGCCTGGACAATATTCCTTACCCCGGTTTCTCTGTTCTATTCTCTTTACCTTTCCTTCTCCACCTCCTGTTATTGTCTTTTCAGAATTTTCAAATCACTGAGTGCCTGAAATAGTGCCTGCTGGGTCCCAGGCTATAGATGAGATTCTGGAAAGAGATCGCCTAAGACCTCCCCTCTTGAGAGGTCTGCATGGGGGGAAGAGATAAATATGTAAACCGATAAACATGCAAGTGAATTGTATCCACTCATTCTTACAAATTAAACCTAAGCCCAATTGACACAAATCAATCTTGGGTTTGTTTGGTTTTGTTTTTTGTTTGTTTGGTGTTATTTTTTTGTAAATAATTGTTACTATCACAAGCTTTGAGATGGATGACATTGCTTTTAGGTTATAAATGAAAGCAAGGCTCACACCACATTCTGCCACACGTAAGGACTGTATTAAATAAAATTTATTAGTCAATAAGCACAAGACAGTTAGTAAAACCCGGTGTGGGTCTTGGGGCAATGCCATCTCTCCATCCTTTTGGATACTCTCGCCATAATCTTAAATGAAAGGTTCACTCAAGACAGATAAACATTATTCCAGAGACACGATTTGGCCACCTCTTGGTCAGTGTCAGACTATCCATAGTTCTTTAAACCAGTATCTGGACCTGGGACATTCAGAGATTGGCTTTGTGGCATAGTCCTAAAAATTGGAGTTTTCCAGTTTTCTATATCTTGTTTATATTAGGTTGGGGGATATAACCAAAATATTTTTGACACATCCACCTTGAATTTGCCAATGACATCTTTTTCTAGCATTCATCATGCTAATTAACAAGGTGCTAATTTCACCAATAAAAACCCACTTCTGACATTCACTATGCTAATTAGTGAACCATCTTTATCAGAGATAGAGACAGCTGAAGTGCTTGTTTGCATTGGCCTCCTCAGGAGTGTGGCCTTCCAGTGTCAGCTAACAGCTTCCCACCTGCTTCTCAGGGAATGAATTCCTAATTAGATGCTAGCTGTCCCTGGGGTGTGCCTTCAATTAACCCATCCTTAGATCTTAAGATCTATTCTGATACACTTAATGTAAATGACAGTATGGCCTCTGTAAGTCCTGTAAAGAAACAAAACCGGTTTGTAGCTTGGAGTTTATTTGAGAAGGTCTCTAGAAGAAGGATGGGGATAGCCAAAGATATTCAAGCTAACATCTGAGTGAAGAGAACAGCTAGACTTGAGAACATTTTGAAGTGCTTTCCAGGCAGAGAGGAAAGGAAGTGCGAATGTTCCAGTGGGGAAGTGAGCTTAGTGTGTTCAAGGAGCCAACACAATCAGATAGACAGGAGATGGGAGTATCAGGAGAACCTCAGTCATGAAGGCCACGTTATGGAGTCTGGATTTGATTCCAAATGAAATGGGAATTCACTGAAGAGTTTTCGGTAGGGGAGTAAGATGGAATTTATATTTTATTTACTTTATTTTATTTATTTATTTATTTATGTATATATTTTTGAGACAGAGTCTCACTTTGTTGTCCTGGGCAAAGTGCCATAGCATCACAGCTCACAGCAACCTGAAACTCTTGGGCTCAAGAGATTCTCTTGCTTCAGCCTCCTGAGTAGCTGGGACTACAGGCACTCACCCCAAGGCCCTGCTAGTTTTGGAGACAGGGTCTCACTCTGGCTCAGGCTTGTCTTGAACTCCTGAGCTCAAACAATCCACCCTCAGCCTCCCAAGAGTGCTAGGATTACAGGCCACCCAAGCCACCTGCTGGGCAGGGGATTTACGTTTTTAAAAAGGTCTCTGCTGAGTGAGAAGAATGGCTGGAAGGGGACTAAGAAGAAATCTCTAAAACTAATTAGGAGACTACTGCAATTTCAAAAAACAGATTGCGGTATTCTAATTTAAGTTGGTGCCACCAGAGGTGGAAAGAAGTGGAAAAGTTGGGGATATGTTTGGACGTCCAGGCAATAAAAGTGATGACAAGAAATTAGGAGGCAGAATGAAGGTGAAGAAATCAAAATGTTAGTTTTGGGTTTCTACAACTGGCTTGCTTGCAGCACCGTCCACTGAGGTGGGCAGAATCGAGGGAGAAGTGCACTTTTGGTGAGGAGTAGTTGGAGAAGGAAATAACATCACAGAATCAAATCCTCAACATATAGACCAGGATCTACCTGGAAGGCAGAAATTCTAAATCAGTAGTTCCCAAGCCATTTTCTTACACCAAGCCTAGCAGTTTTTTTCAGAGTTTGTAGAAATTGCTAAAACACAGTAAAGCCTTCAGTGGTATCATGCTATTCATGCCTTTCAGCAGTTTTACAATGAAAACTCCTATCCTTCTTATCGAAAGGCTCTAAAAAGTTTTGTGAGAATGAAATGTAGTTCTTCTTCACATAAAGACTGGAAGATCTACCCCAAGCAGTGGGCCACGTGGTGGTTGTTGAGGAGCAGAATACATCCTGGCTTCAGATTCAGAAGACAGGCTGAGAATTTCTAGCTGGGCCCCTGATACGCACATAATTTTGGACAAGTCTGGAAGTCTCAGTTCTCTTTTTGGTAAAAGGGAAATAATTCAGTGTTCTGAAGTGAATAAAGTAATACATATTAAAAGTTTTTAAATTGGGTAAAACTACTATGTAATATTCCTTATTTCTTTTATTACTATAGAAAGCATTCCCAGTAACACAGGCCTCATTTGCAAATGTAATAAACATGAAACACACTCCCGGAGATGGCTACATGCAAAGCCCTCATCTTATAGGCTTTTGCAGGTATAAATTAGTAATGGTAACAAAGATATATTCTCCTGAGCTTTCAGGAAGTAAGCCTGAATAATAAATCACATTATCTCTTAGATGAAAATCATTCAGTCTAGTGGCATGTGAAAATTCACTGCAGCAAAACCACCTGGTAGCTTTAATAAAACACTATGTTCTAGGCATTGACTTTCATCTGCAGAATCTGAATCCCTGTGAATGGGACCCAGGAATCAGTATGTGTCAAATATATGTATTCCCCCACTGACGGTGGTCCACCTGCGAAGCCAGGTAGTGAGAAATGGAAATGCAAAGAAGTAAAGTGGTTGCCCCAGTAGCACATCTGGGTTGACAGGGTTCTCCCTGTTGCATGACCAGAGACACGAAAGAACAGCAGCTTTGCCGTGGGTATAAACTCGCTCCTGCAATTATTAAGGGTGATCAAGAAACAGACTATACAGTATGGGATGGTGTGTAGCGAAGTTCTTTATTCAGGGATTTGATTTTATATACTTCTAGTCATGTACACATTTAATCTATCATCTGTTAGTTTCATCATTACCTCATTTTACCTAACTGAAATTAACTTGTAAAGAAATATCCTGTTACCACATCAATACAATCACTTCTGCAGTAAACATCCTCTTCTAGACACTGACTAATCTCTGGGGCAGGTGTCTAAATAAAGATCACAAAGAAGAAAGCAGTCACAGGGGAATAGAGTTAACAGAAGAGTACCTTCAAGTGTTCACTCAGTTTACTCAGTATGAAGTAACGACTGTGTCTTTCCTCAGGGCAGAGCACCTATAGACCTTTGACAATATGTTTTTAACATACGTCAAACCTCTGGCCTGTATCTCTGAGGAAGAGTGGCATGCCCTTTGGCCTCAGGCTTCACGGGGTGCACAACTTCAGAGAATTGGCTTGTGGAATTTTAACTCCAGGCAAGCATAGTTAATACATGTGTCCCAGGGGGGTCCAGGTCCCTTAAGCCTCTGGAAGAATAGCAAGCTGTTTTAAACTCACACTGAGTTCGCTTTGTGTGCTTGATGTAGGATATGTTTATTTCTAAATATTATCCTACACTCCCCAGTCTAGAGATGACCCTGATTTCACTTCCTCTCTTGCCAAGTTTAACAAGACATTTACAAACATTCATTGCTCAAATTCAAACTCTGACATTCTCCCAATAGCACACAAAAACACCCACCAGTAATGAATGGGCTCAGCAAGACACTACACGTCAACATGAACACCACTGAGAGACTCTGATGTACCAAGGTTACAATCCCTACCAAGTTGTCTGTACAGTGCCATCCACATAAGTGCACAGTGGTGAGTTCACAAACTTAACTGTCAAACTTCATATATTATGACCCTTTTTTGTCAAGTGAGACTACAAAGTGATATGTCAAAAAGAATGAGGACAACTCAATAGTAAGAAACAAACACACAAACCCAGTACAACCAATTAGGAAATGAGCTAAGGACTTTTGTCCATTTGTATGTCTTTTTTGGAGAAATGTCTATTCACTTCCTAACCCAGGAAATGAACAGACATTTCTCCAAAAAAGACATACAAATGTCCAACTGGCATATGAAAAATGCCAAGTGTTACTGTTGCATCAGAGAAATGCAAATCAAAACCACAATGAGATATCAGGACTATTAATGAAAACATAATTGGCACTCATTAAACATTAATTATCTTTGTTGTTATTATTAAACCGTGAATACCATGAAGGGTACTATAGATGCTAGATGATCATGACATGGTCCCTGTCCTCAAGAAGATTGTACAAGTAGGGGAGACAGACACAGAAACAAATGATTATAATAGTATAATTTTAGGCAGGGTGTGGTGGCTTACACCTGTAATCCCAGTGCAGTGTGAGGCCAAGGTGGTAGGATCCCCTGAGCTCAGTTCTTGACCAGCTTGAGCAAGAATAAGACCATTTCTCTACTGAAAATGGAAAAATTAACCAGATGTCATGGTGGACATCTGTGGTCCCAACTTACTCAGGTCACCGAGGCAGGGGGATCACTTGAGCCCAGGAGTTTGAGTTTGCTGTGAGCTAGGCTGATGCCACCTTGACACTCTAGCCTGGGCAAAGAGTTAGATTCTGTCTCAAAATAATAATAATAATAATAATAATAATAATAATAATAATAATAATAATTTTAGAAGTATAGACTTGGGGAAGAATTTGAATCCCAGCTCCACTGCTCAGCAGTTGTTCAACGTTGGGCAAGTTATTAACATAAATTACCTTACCTATAGAACTGAGTATAATGATACTTGCCTCCTAAGTCTGTTGGGATGAACAGAGATAATGCATGTAAAATACATAGCACAGAGCCTGGAACATAATTAAGTGTTCAGTAAATATAGCCATTATCATTGTCAGCTTGTTGTGTTACAAGTGGCCAACGTGTGAGATGGCAGTGCCAAGGAAGGCGCCAGAACAAACTCAGGGCTGGGGATGTTTCCTGGCGTGAACGCCAGGGAAGGGGGTGAGGCCAGAACTGAATCTTGAAGGTCACAGGGAGATAACCCAGAAAAGAAAAAGGAATGGCGCTCTGAGCAGATGGTGCGGTTAGTAATAAGGTGGGATTGCAATCAGGGAGCCACAAATAATTCAGCCCAGAAGCCTTGAGTGCAGACAGACGTGGGAAGGGCTGGGAAGATGGGCCAAAACAAAAAGCAGTGAAGAAGGGGTTTCCTACAAGGATTAAGAGCCTGGACCAGATCCCACAGGAAACTCACCACCTTTAAAAGACTTTAAACACAAAAGTGGCATAATCACATTGTGTTTTTAAATGATAGCGACAAACAGTGTGATCCAAAGTAATAAAAAGCTAGGCAGGGGGGAGGGGGAGAAATGTATCAATGTGAGCAATGTCTAGGAACGTTTTCTGAGCTAAATGACTTTTAAAACAATTTCCATTGCTGATTTAAGATACTTTGCACAGATGTGAGAGCACATTTTTTTCCTGACGGAATCTCATTTCTGTTCTAAATTCTTTATATCCTTTTGTTTGCACTCATTTGTGTTTACACCACCTGTCAATTTAGTATAATCTGTGATTTTAATGTGTTTTCCCCTCTTCCAGATCATTATTAAATGTGCTAAAGAAAACGAGACCCGTCACTGCCTCTGGCTCTTGCCTCCCTGAGCACTTCCACTCAGCTCGGTATGCTGATTGTTACTGGTGTGATGCCTCTCAACTCCTTCAAACTTCCTTAGGACACTTCAGTGCCTATCTGTGAGCAAGATAAATAGACCCCCAAATGCTTTCTCTTTAGCTAAGCAAGCCCTGGGCCCTCTAGCTTGGCCCTGTGAGCGTCTCCCCAGTCGTCCAAAGACTTTCTCCCATGAAATGCAGTAATAATCACAGACATTGTTCTTAACTATTCCAGTCACCCTTTCCTGCTCTCATTTCCACATCCACTTCTAGATTCCAATCCTGGGACCCATGAAAGCCAGGGCTGGGCTCACTGGAGTGACGTGTAAGGAGAGGGAGAGGCTGTCACTGCTGTGGGAGGCAACTCTAAACACAGGTATTGGTAAATAAAAAGCAGTGAATACAAACAGAACTCTGCAGCCCATGTTGATCATGGTTCCTAGATTCCGCCCTTCCAAGGCACCTCTTCAACCAATGTTTTTGGAAGTCCTGTCTAAGTGTTGAACCCTGGGCCTACAGAAAAACTTAAAAATCAAAAGTTAGGGTGGCCCTGTGGCTCAAAGGAGTAAGGCGCCAGCCCCATATGCCAGAGGTGGTGGATTCAAACCCAGCCCCGGCCAAATACAACAGGGTTTCCTCAAAAATAAGACATCCTCCGAAAATAAGACCTACTTACAGGAAAGATAAGATGTCCCCTGAAAATAAGACCTAGCGCATCTTTGGGAGCACACCTTAAAATAAGACACTGTCTTATTTTTGGGGAAACAGGGTATATATATATATATATATATATATATATATATATATATAAATCAAAAGTTAAAAATGAAGAATACTTGGTCTCTATCTTTACAAATTGAGTTCGAGCTGGGAGGAATGGTTAGAGGGAAGTAATCTAGAGCTTATGTTTTCTTATACTTTAATTTTTTCTCCATGTCCCAGATGGCATCTCAGAGAATGGTTCTATTACAGACATCCCTTTACCTGGATGAGGCGGGAATGCAAACCAGCTTTAGGCCACATGTACTGCGATCCTCCTGTCACACCTGTGCTGCGGCCCCAGCATTCTCAAACTTCACCCTTCCCCCCAGTGTCAAGGCTCAGCCTTAGTCACTGGTACCACAGTCACCTCCGGAGCTGTCCCTGGAAGTGTATGGAGCCAGGGCACCTCCATGACTGTGGGGCCTGCAAAATCATCGAACATAATAGGGAGCCAACTGTTGATAGCTCTCGCAGGCCTCCGGACAGAAACTTTTGACACCAAGTTTCCATGGTGTTCTGAAAGGAGGAACACAGTGCAATGCTTGCCCCCCTTCCTTCCAATAGGCATCCAGCATAGGACCCCAGGGAGCTGCCCAGGCTGCCCCAAACAATAGGCAGCTCTCGTCTTCTGAGTTCATCCACCATGTTTGGGATTTTTCAAAGTCAGGCTATTTCTGGCCACTGGTTCTCTATTGGTCAATTTCTTTCTTTCTTTCTTTCTTTTTTTTTTTTGGTACTGTGCATACACATTCAGCTCAGTGAAGGTAGAAGAGGTTTCAGAAAAATTATACTTTCCTAGTTATTCACTCCTTAAGGTCAATTTGCCTCAAGTGCTCTAGGTTATAAAGCTACTAATTCTGGCCGGGCGCGGTGGCTCACACCTGTAATCCTAGCACTCTGGGAGGTTAAGGAGGGTAGCTTGCTTGGACTCAGGAGATTAAGACCAGCTTGAGCAAGAGCGAGACCCCATCTTTACTAAAAATAAAAAAATTAGCTGGGTGTTGTGGCAGGTGCCTGTAGTTTCAGGTACTGGGGAGGCTGAAGCAAGAGGATGACGTGAGCCCAGGAGTTGGAGGTTGCTGTGAGCTGTGATGCCACGGCACTCTACCCAGGGTGACAGTGACTCCATCTCAAAAAAAAGAAAGAGAGGGAGGGAGAAAGCTACTACTTTCACGTGTTCAGCATGGTGAGCCCTTTCACTTTCTGAGACTCATTAGTATCCAATTCTAGTTTTCAAAGAGGTTAGGCAGTCACTTCCATGGTCAAGTTCAGTAAACATCGGCCTGTATGTAACATCACACTGGTGGTCCTTCTGTATGACTCTTAGAAAGATAATGGGCAGGCTGGGCGCTGTGGCTCACGCCTGTAATTTCAGCACCCTGGGAGGCCGAGGCAGGTGGATTGCCTGAGCTCACGGGTTCAAGACCAGCCTCAGGAAGAGTAAAAGCCCATCTCTAAAAATGGCTGGGCATTGTGGCGGGTGCCTGTAGTCCAAGCTCCTTGGGAGGCTGAGGCAAGAGCATCACTTGAGGCCAAGAGTTGTTTGAGGTTGCTGTGAGCTTTAACACCATGGCACTCTACCAAGGGTGACAAAGTGACACTCTGTCCTCCCACCACCCCCCCAAAAAAAAGAAAAGAAGGACAACGAGCAACACCACTTGTGTGCATCCTCCTCTTGGGTAGCATGTACCAATCCTTCTATTAGGATCTATTTTAAATTTCCCAAATTGCCAGCAGAACAGCTTTCTTTCGTGGCTTTTGGTAATAGCCTCGGTTTTTCATTTCCTGCTCTGCTTCTGAGCCTTGCTCTCATCTGGGATTCATGGGAACAACCACGGATTTATACACTATGGGACACTCGTGAGGGACACATACTCCACACAAACAACCTTTCCTTTTCAAGAACAAATGTGACTTCTCAGTTGTACCAGAAAGGGAGCAGAGCCCAGATGTTATGTCAATGTTTTCTTAAATGGCATTTTTCCATTGCAAGCACCATTCCTGTAGCATAATCTAAAATATTCCCTGCGGAATTACCTCATAAACAAACACACTTCAGTAAGTAGCCCTTTGCCAGGGTCAGTAGAACTAAAATGAACAACAAGAAAATTCCACCCACTCCTATTTCTGATGGTGACCCAATGTTACCCTTGAAATGTGGAACGCACAGCACCCCGGGGCGTAACCTCAGTTGGCTGCAGACCTTTTACTTGATGATAACCCTCTTTTATTTTCAATTGCTGAATTTTTACAGCTATATAACGAAAAGCTTTATCATTAAAGGTTATGTTGCTTTTTTCCTTTCCAATTATAAGGAGTATATCTTAGTCTCTGCTGCCTGGGGAAGGTGGGGAGAATAAGACATCGTTAAAAAGGTTCATTAAGTGATTTATTTTTCATCAAGGGTAGTTTGGATTATAGCACATTACATAGACATTTAGCTATATCAGAGTATCCGGCAACAAGGTGAAATAGTAAAGTTTTAGTAGAAAAATCAGTTCTTAGTCACCAGGTAATAGTTGTGAGGGTCTGTTGTACCTGAATCCCTGGCCATTCCTCGTGATATACCGTTCCCAGTCCACACAGAGGCTACTATCTCAGCAAGATTGACAATTACAGGGGAATAACAGAAAGTTTCCCATATAATATCACCAAATTTTTTACATTCTGAGACTCCTTTCCCAGGCACCAGCACAATTTTAAAGGCAGAAAGGTGAACATATTTTTATGACAGTTCTCCCCGCCACCCCACCCCCCACCCCCGCTCCGCTTTGGTCTGAGGTTGGAGCATAAGAACAAAATAGCTCTTTTTCTTCATTGTACCAAGAAATTCCCTCCTGGATCTATCAAGTGTGACTGTTCACATAGCAAATAGTTTGGACATATCCAGACATAAACACCATATGAATAAAACATGTTGCAGTTGTTGGATATAGTTACGTTTTTACAAAGACAAGGTGTTTGCTCTATGCTATTTGCAGAAGTTCAGTGTAATCATTCTCAACTATGACACTTTCTCTTATTAACTGAATAGAAATACTTTTAATTATCTCACTTATCTCTGTTTATTGTGACAGTGTATGCATCATTAATTTGGAGAAGTTTCTTTTTTTCTTTTAACAGCGGCTGTCTACCTTGGGTTCTGAATTTTTTTTTTTTTTAAAGGTTGATTTGCTTTCTACATTTCCACTCAGAGATATTCATCTATTTTCTTCTCTGTTAAATCTAAAGTTAAATCTCTTAAAATGAAGACTGGGAGGAAGGATCCTTCATTAATCGTGTCTTGATGTTTTACTGGTAATCCAAAATTCCACAAAGTAAGCAATTCGGTCTCATCTCAATTGCTGTACGGTGTGGAAAGAGAAATACAATCCCTAAAATGGTGTTCATCTGGACCAGAAGGTGAGGTGGAGGCTGAGACAGGCAGCTCGACTGTACCCCCGGAGGCTGAGCGGGTAGGTGAAGCATATGGGCCAGCACAGCTGGGGCTATTTTTAAGGTGTCTGCCTTCAGCCCCCCTGCAGGCTTTAGCACCTCATTGCCCTGGGCACTGACCCGGTGGAGATTTCCCTATTCACCCACAACCTACAGCAATTTGCACTTACTGACACCATAGCAACTAATTGGTCTTCACGACCTGAAAACTTTCAGGAAGGTCAATTTAAACCACCTTTGTTGTGTCTGGGATCAATGTACAATTCCTCAAATCAGATGCACTTCTGCTCCCTAACCCCACTGGAAAGTCCTCTATGGTTTCTTTAGTGGCCTCACGGAAGCCTTGGACTTATCTAGCGTGAGGTTGGAAGATTAATACAACACCGATGTGTGATCCCTGTGAAGGAATGAAATAAAATATATCAATATGTCTTCTAGGAAGGTGATTACATTGTGTTGAGTTTTTTCTATAAATCAGGTCCGGTGCTGGATGAGACGGGTGTGTGTTAGCATTTTGTTTTGCATTTAAAACTCATAACAGCAGGTTTAACCAGGGATGCAGCATATGAAGTAATTAAGGAGACAGACTCTGGAGTCAGAACATCTGGGTTCAAAACCCTGACCCTGGCTTTCCAAGTATGTGACCTTAAGCAAGTGACCTAACTTCTCAGTACCTCAGTTTCCCTATCTGGAAAAAAAAGGGGATGGTAATATAGAGTTATTTCAAGGAGTTAATAAAATGAATGCATGTAAAGAACGTAAAACTTTACTTAGGGCATAGTACTTTAAAGTAAACATTAGTTGTTACTCTTAATATCCTTATCCTATACTTTGAGGTTCAGAAGGTCAAAGTCTGAAAGCCACAGTCAGATTCTGAGAGCAGAAATGTTTTAGTAGAGATGGGGTCTAGCCATTGCAAGTGCTGGTCTGGAATTCCTGAGTTCAATGATCCTCTCGTCTCAGTTTTTTTTTTTTTTTGCAGTTTTTGGCCAGGGCTGGGTTTGAACCCGCCACCTCCAGCATATGGGGCCAGCACCCTACTCCGTTGAGCCACAGGAGCTGCCTAGAGCAGAAATGTTTTGCACCATGGAAATAATTTTCAACAAGTTATAGAGGCAATATTGATGGTGTAGAAAATAACTGTAGTCAGTCCAGTTCAATAGCACGCATTTTCATATGAAATTGAAAAATGTATGACTAGCATATAAAATACATAGTTTTATAGATTCTATTGTTTAGGTTGAGGTCAAGTAAAAGAGTCAATTGAAAGAAAAATAATGTGTAAGTGAATGCAGAGGCAATACACAAACACAGGGAAGAAGGAAGTGATTTGTACATGAATATGGAAAGTTCAGGAACATTCTCCTGTGACATATTGTTTCCTTAGTACATTCTCATCTAAAACAGTGATGTTCTGAACCCAAGTTAAGTACCACAGTAGAAAGGCAGTACACCTATCCTCTGTCTCTATTTTCTATATTTACCTGATTAATGAAACTAAATTTTATACCCCCAGTAATACCCAACAGTCTGTTTTCTATTGATAGGAGAGAAGAGAAGAAAATATAGTTCAGTTGAAGAGAAAAATCCGAAGGATAGGAATGAGAACTGGAAAACTTACTGACTGGGTGGTAGTATTTATAAGCAGATATTCAAATAAGCTTGGGGCAAAGAGAAATTAGTATTCACTGGAAAATCAGAAAATGTGCCCTGTGAACATGAAGCAGAGCAGAGCTGGTCGGGGAATAGAACAGGAAAGGCCCCAGGTGTGAGGAAGTACCAGCACACCAGAATCAACAATGGATCTTTGAAACAATGGAAATGCCAAGGTTGTACGCTAGGCTTTTATATCAAAATCTTCAAAGAAGTAGGACAGGAGTGTTGTGTCTTTTTTTCCCTACCTTGGTGATTTTGCTATACATGTGGCTGTGTCTTTCCTGAGTATTTCTGATTTCTAGAAGCCAAAGAACTTTGCCATCTTTAGCTATCTAGAAGAGCAGACCCTGTCGGAAAAGACCAGAGGAGGGAGTGGCATAGGTTTGGGGTGGTCTGTCCTTCCTGCTCTTTCCCTGTTTCTGGAGATTTTCATGATACAGAGACTCCACAAAGGCTCGCCTAGTCTCTACGACCTGGGGTATGATCTGGCTCTGCCCCGGAGAGTAGGCAGGAATCTGACTTGCTTCTAGTCAATAGAATCGAGCATGGGTGATGGAATGGCATTCCCATCCAAGATTCGGTCTTACCAGACTGGAAAGAGAAATTTTCCTGCTATCTTTGAAGAAGCAAACAGCAATGTCTTGAACTCCTATAAAGAGAGCCATGTGGCAAGGAATCATGTATTGTCCAAGGCCTGTGGGCACCCTTCTGCTGGCAGCTAGTAGGAATGCAGGGATCTCAATCATACATCTGCAAGGAAATGGATTTTTCCAACAACCTAAATGAGCTTGGACATGGATTCTTCCTCAGTCAAGTCTCCAGAACAGAATGTAGCCCAGCTAACACCCAGATTACAGCCTTGTGCGACCCTGAGAAGACAACCTCTCTGAACTATGCCTGACTGTGAAATAACAGATCTCTCTACATTTTAGGCTTCTATGTCTGGGGTAAACTGTTATATAGCACAAAAAAGCAGGAGAGACACATAGTCATGCTGGTGTCTGGATGGAAGACACCGCTGGGCTCCCTCACTTTCCCTGCAGCCCCTAGCTGTGGTTGCTCACGCATTTACTTTTTTCCCCTTAGTGACTTGTGAGAAGGAGTGGTTCTACCCCAGGGCATTCCTTCTTCAATTACCTTGTGAAGTCCCATCCCATTCTCAGTACAGCAAATGTACTTAAAATGCAAGGGACAAAAGTTTGGGCAGATAGGTTAGAAGCTAGAATTATTTTAATAATCACTTTTTTTTTCTAGTTATTACAGAACTAATATGGGTCTATTGCAGGAAGTAAATCATGACATAAGAATCATCTAAAATAATAGCATGAGAAATGTCCAATGTTAATATTTTCTACTATACCACTCACCTTGTGCATACATACACAGGAGACCTCTGTATGTTGATCGCCCTTGGGGTTATAACAAACTGATCATGGTCAACATAAGCAACTAGGCTGCTAAACTGACAGACACGTGGTCCATGTCTGGTCTACGAAAAATTAGGTCAACTTCAGGCAGGCAGTCAACTATGGTGGTTCTACTGTATGCTGAAAATACAGTACCATGGGTCTCTTAAAACCTACAGTTTTGAATTAATATATCATGCATGTTTTTTCGGGTTGTTTAATAATCTTTGACAACATCATTGTTAGCTTTATTATTATTCTGACATGATATTTCATCTTATATAAATGATTTAATTCATTTAATGAATCGGGATAGTGCCAGAATTTGAAGGTAGTGTAAACATTTCCCACCTGATAGGCATTTGGGAAAACATTTAAGTTGTCATCAGTTTTATACTGAACCGTATCAGGGTTTTCAAACTTTAATGAGCATCACCTGATGATCTTATTAAAATGCAGATTCTGACTCAGAATGAGAATCAGGTCTTCATTAAGGCCAAATTTCTTTCTTTCTCCCAGCTCATAGCTGGTGCCCCTGGCCCTTGCACCATGTTTGAGTACAAAGGAGTTAATAAAAGGAGACCCTAGAACCAACTGTCATAACTTGGAATTGAAGGCCTGAGCCAGGGCAGATGCAGTAGCAGGAAATTGGTGGGTATTTCAAAGAACAAGCCACAGGACATCATGACGAATTGAATATGCAGCACAAGTGTAGGAGAGACGTAGAAATAGTCTCTTTCCGAAACGGGAAGACTTCAAGATTAGGGAAACTATTGACAGAAATGTAGGCAACTGTAAAAGACCAGGATGAGGTTGATTGGGGCCATTTTGATTTTAATATGAATAGGTTATTGTTGTGGTTTAAATTGTGCCCCTGAGGGGTATCTGTGTGTCAGCAGCTAAGGCTCCGGCCACATACACTGGGGCTGGCAGGTTTGAACCCTGCCCAAGCCTGCCAAACAATGACAACTACAACAAAAAAAATAGCCAAGTGTTGTGGTGGGCACCTGTAGTCCCAGCTACTTGGGAAGCTGAAGTAAGAGAATCACTTAGCCCAGGAGTTTGAGGTTACTGTGAGCTATGATGCCACAACACTCTACCAAAGGCGACATAGTGAGACTATGTCTCAAAAAAAAAAAAAATTGTGCCCCTGAAAAAGACACACTGAAGTTCTAACCACAGATACCTATGAATGAGGTTCTACTTGGAAACAGGGTCTTTGCAGATGGAATCCAATTAAAATGAGGTCATGCTGGATTGGGGTGGCCCCTCAATCCAATGACTGGTGTCTTTCTAAGGAAAGAGAGACTTAGAGACACATACAGGGGAGAACACCAAGTGACAGAGATTAGAGCCACACAGCTGTAAGGCAAGGCCCATCGAGATGGCCTGTAATGACCAGAAGCTAAGAGGAGGCAAGGAAGACTTCTTTCCCAGATGCTCCAAAGGGAAACCAGTGCCTTGATTTCAGGCTTCTAGCATCCAGAATGTGAGAGAATACATTTCTGTTGTTGTAAGCCATCCGATCTGTGTGGCATGCACCATGGCAGCTCTACAAAATCAATACGGTTATCTAATTGTTAAAGTCGTGAAAACAAATAGAAGCGTGAGATTGAAGAACACACGGGTCAGGGATAGAGATGCCAATTTTAGAGACTTTAAAATAGAAATTGTAGTTCAAGTTTAAATAGTTCAAGCCATGAGGAAAATAAACATAGAGAGAATTATTATGTAGCCTTGAAATCCACTCGCCATTGAGGGAATGGAGCAGGGAAGGATGGCGAACCCTCCGAGCCCCACTATCCAATTCTGTGTGAAAGAAAAGACTGAATTAGACAATCTTTGAATTCTTTTGCAACTCTATTATTTTCCATCCATCATTAAGCTCCTACTTTGGCTAGATGGTGAGAAGCTGGGAAGCAGTAAGAGCAAAATGCAGAGAATCTTGGGCATAATGACAATAGGAACACTTGTGTCTTTCTGGGGGAGTTGAAAACATTTTTATCTGTAATATACCATTAATCCTAACACCCTCACTATGAAACAGAACGAGCATTATCATCATTTAACGGATACAGAAAGCAAGACACAGGAGAGTTGAATGAAAAAGATTCTTCGGTGTAATATGTTGCCTGAGTTGAGGCAGAATGCTTATCAGGAGGAAAATTAATAACAACATAAAGAGCTCAGAAACACTGGTGGGAGACACATCACCTTCTCCCCCTCTCCCTCCCGCCCCCAGCTCTTCTTCCCTCCCTCTCTCCCTCCCTCTCTCTCTCCTCTAAATTTCCTTGCCTCTATTTGTGAACATAGATTTTGGTTGCAAAACTGTACATTGGGGGATCAGGAAATAGGTGTTTTTCTTCTTCCTATGTTTTCCTTCTTATTGTTAATGAAAAAAGAAAAAGAAAAAAGAAAAGTTAGGTCAGATACTCTAGCATTTCTGGAAAGCTGTCAGTTTTCTCCAGTCTTTGAGGACTGTGTTTTACTTCAGAGAAGCAACTGCAGGGCTGCCAAATCTGTGTCATCCAAGTTGAGCCTCATTTTGTTCTTCAGGAAAGACGGATGCGTAAGCTGTCTTCCCCTTCAGAAGAGACAGTCCAAGGATTAACGGTTCACCTTTTCTTTATATTACTGTTGCGTTCTTTGTGCTATTTCTACCTAGAAAGTCGAAAAACCAAAACCACCAACATTGAATAGTCTGCACTGGCCACCAAAACACAGCCACCTGGAAACAACTTATCGGCAGTAAACATCTTTAGAACAAATCGTACTTGCAAACAATGGCACACCTCTCACACGTGGAACCCTGGACTACATAGTGTTAAAAGTTCTTTATGTTAAAAAGCTGCTGAGAGGAATTTTCACTCTTTCATTTGCCTTTGAAGAGTGAGTAGCCTGCAGCAATCCCAGCTATATTTTTACACCAGGACACAATAACAATCCCAAGCCACACATCTCCTGAATGATTAGAAATTGTGTTAGACCACAGGAACCTGGGACCCTAAAAACAGGAGCTTCATTAATAGTCCCATACCAACAAGGAGGGGTCAGGAACAGCCCCCCTGATGGTTTTTTCTTTGTATGTTCAGTTGTCCTGCAGAAACAAATATGTGAAGAAAACCTTAGCAGGGTCATTCCCTGATCCTGCCCCTGGTATGTTTTGCACACTTTCACCAAGCCCCACGTGTGATGAGTCGCTTTCTAGCTGGGTTTTCTAGCTGTACTTCCCTAGGATTACTCTACCCTTTTTACCTTCTCTGGTAAATATCAAAGACCAAAAAATGACACCAAATACTAAGCTAGGAGTGTTGCCACCCATCCGTGAACTGTTATTTTAATGAACTGCTACAGTTTCATATAAGCTATACAAGAGGACCACGTAAACCTTGCAAAAAACTGGCTGGGCGTGATGGCTCATGCCCATAATCCTAGCACTTTGTGAGGCCAAGATGGGAGGATTGCTTGAGGCCAGGAGCTCAAGACCAGACTGGACAACAGTGAGACCTCATCTCTACAAAAAAATAGAAAAGTAGCTGGGCATGTTGGCGCATACCTATAGACCCAGCTTCTTTGGAGGTTGAGGCAGGAGGATGGCTTATGCCCAGGAGTTGGAGGCTGCAGTGAGATATGGTGACATCACTGCACTCTAGCCTGGGTGACAGAGAAAGACTCTATCTCAATTTAAAAAAAAAATAGTGCTGGGCACAATGACTCATGCATGTAATCCTAGCACCCTGGAAGGCCAAGGCAGGTGCATTGCTTGAGCTCAAGAGTTTAAGACCAGCCTAAGCAAGAGGGAGACTCTGTCTCTACTAAAAATAGAAAAGCTAGCAGGGCATGATGGTGGGCACCTGTAGTCCCAGCTACTCGGGAGGCTGAGGCAAGATCGTTTAAGCACAAGAGTTTGAGGTTGCTGTGAGCTAGGATGCCACAGCACTCTACCCTAGGGCATAGAGTAAGACTGTGTCTCAAAAAAAAGTAAAAACTGACACATGGAAAATCTATTTGAAAAGATTCTTCATTATGACAAAGTGAATTGGCCAGGGGACGAGGTCTGTGAGACACTTGGAGGCCTCTGCACTGGATGGTCCAGGAAGGAAGGTTCTAGTTCAGTCCTTTCCCAAATGCTACAGAGCAGGCATTTTATAAATATTTGCTCATGTGTGAATAACAGCATTAGTACCAGGACTTCACAGCAGGAGAACATTGGCGGTTATAGTTTAATGATGCTTCACACACTTGCAAATGCCAGAATGGTGAAGGGCATGGGTGGGTGGGGAGGTGGGAGAGCGGAGTTAAAGGAAGGGAGGGGACGGATCTGCTTTTTTTGGCTTCAATACTTTATTCATCATGAGGCCAAGCCAGTTATGCATCCCGCGTCAAAGGGTTTGTGTAGTGCCCTTAGTAATTTTCAGTAAATGTTAGGTATTATTACTCTTACTATTATTATTATTACAGAAATGGATAATGGGTTCAGAAGTCAAGAAAACTGAAACCATATTTTAGCAAGTATAAAGGCACATGACCATTAAGAAAAAATCCACATACTTCAATGTATATATCCCATTTATACAACCAGCTTGGTGCCTTTAATGCTTTTCTCTTTTCCCATAATCTGAATTGTAGACATGGTACAAAAGGTTCCCCATGCCAGCATGGTTGTTTAGCTTTACCTCTTAGGCAAATCACGCATTCATTCATTCCATTAAATTCTTACCAAGTACTTCTTATGTGTCAGGCAATGTTCTAGAATCTGTGGATATAGCTTAAATGAAACAGACCAAGTAAAGCCCTTTGCCTATCAATACTTACCGTGAGTAAGAGAGACAGATAATAAGCAAACAGATGACATGAACTGAGCTCAAATACTGATATATATTGTGAAGAAAAGTAAGCAGAGTAAAAGGATGAAGAATGGCAAGGCCCGAAATTCCACCTAGGATGGTCTGCAGAGGGTGTCCTATGTAGGAATCACTTGAGTGAGGCCTAAATGAGGCTAGGGGAGAAGCCACATGCCTATCTGGGAGGAAAAAAATTCACCACAGAGGGATGTAACAAGGGCAAAGCCCTGAGTGGGCAGCTCGGAGTGGTACAGGGAGCGTGAGGAGGCCACCCAGAGCGGGCAGACCTGAGTGTGCAAGGAGGCCCGTTACGAGGTGGGGGCCGAGCAGGAGCCAGGCTGCTCAGAGGAAGGACTTTATTCTAAGTGAGACAGAAGCCTTCAGAAGGGTTTGAACAGAGGATTTGAAAAGGACTGCCTTGGTGCTAATAGATCTTTATACCAGCGTCTACATGACAAGGTTTGCTGAGCCTTGTCAGTTACTAACCTGCCTGGTGGACGGTGTAGGATGCATCACAGAGGGGGTTTATCAGCCCACGTCATCCTCGACTCCTTTCAAATGTCTAATGATTAGACAGCTGTCCTTCAACTCTGTAGCCCCAAGAAAGAGAGTGAAATAGAGAACTTTTACACTGGCTGCACCTTTGTAAAATTCTTGTTTGGCTTTTTAAATATAGATGTAGATGAGGGGATATCTCTTTTAAATGGAGCACCCAGATACCTCCCACAGCCCATCTGGGTACCGAACAGGCATCTTAAACTTAATATGGTCAAAAGAGAACCATTGATTTTTCTCTGCCAAATCACTTTTTCTTCCTCCATCTAGCAAGTTTTTTAAGTCAAAACTGAGTTTCCACCTGAGATTCTTCTCTCATCCTCGTATGAAGTCCACTGTTAAGCCTTGTTGGCTCTACCTCTGAAATGTCTTGTTGGTAGACCACTTTCACCATCTCTTTAACCCTACCCCCAAGGGTGAGGGAAATCAGGAGTTTGCTTGTTGATATTCTGGGTTTGAAAAGTAAATCAGACACCCAAATCATAATGCAGTTGGCAATAACGGAAATGACCCCTAGTTGAAGGGAGAGTTGTGGGCTAGAGATAACATTCGAAGGACTTGTAGATGCAACTGGTATTTAAAGCTGTAAGACTGTCTGACAGCCCCTAGGGGCTGCATAATGATAGAGATGTCCCAAGACTGAGTCCTTGAGCTCTCCAAGAAAGGGGACAGGCTAAGAGTGCCAGAAAGATTGCAGGTGAATTGAGAGAAAATACTGTTCTGGAAACCAAGACAAGAAAGTGTTTCAAAAGCAAGAAGTGATCACCTGTACCAAATACCTTTTACAGAATCGGTAAGGTAAGGACTAATACTGACCACTGAACCCCACTGTCTCTGGCTCTTGCCCAGTCCACTGCAGTAGCTTCCTAATTTGTCCTCCTCGCCCTCAGCTGGCCCTGTGACAGGCTGTCTTCCACACAAAATCCCACACTGATCTTTCTAAAGCTTAATCACATCAGATCATCTCCCCCACTTAAACCCTCCAGTGGCTGCTCATTGCAAATGGACTTGAAACAGGTAGAGTTACGAATCATACGGCTCCTGCCCCTCTCTACCCTCAATTCCCTCCAAGTTTCCCCCACAACGTTCCAACCAAGTTAGCTCCGAGTTACGGTCTGTGGAAGGCTGACCCTGTGGATGCCTCCGCTTACCCAGCCTGCAGTTGAAGACTCCATTGTCCTGAGAGTTTCCTATCTTTCGCACCTGTATTTCTCTTCATATTGGCTTAGGGGATTTCCTCAGGTGTTCACCTGAGCTCCACAGGCACAGTCTGCAAGTTCAGAGGTTAACACTCGAGAATTATGTTCAACCAGTGGGATGGGAAGAAGGCAGGCATATGGCCCAGCCTCTTGGGTGTCAGACACATGGATTTTGACATACGTTGCAAATGCTTTCTCAAAAGGGCCCCACCCCAGGGGAAATGAGCCCCCATTACCCTGCAGGTAACTCACAACACACCTGTCATTGGTTTCTCTCCCCCCACCCACATCCGCCTGCTCCATTTCCTCTCCGCCCTTCCGCCTTCTCCATTTCCTCTCCGCCCTTCCGCCTTCTCCATTTCCTCTCCGCTCTTCTGCCTTCTCCATTTCCTCTCTGCTCTTCCACCTTCTCCATTTCCTCTCCACCCTTCCGCCTTCTCCAGTTCCTCTCCACCCTTCCGCCTTCTCCATTTCCTCTCCACCCTTCCGCCTTCTCCATTTCCTCTCCGCTCTTCAGCCTTCTCCATTTCCTCTCCACCCTTCCGCCTTCTCCATTTCCTCTCCACCCTTCCGCCTTCTCCATTTCCTCTCCGCTCTTCTGCCTTCTCCATTTCCTCTCTGCTCTTCCACCTTCTCCATTTCCTCTCCACCCTTCCGCCTTCTCCATTTCCTCTCCGCTCTTCAGCCTTCTCCATTTCCTCTCCACCCTTCCGCCTTCTCCATTTCCTCTCCACCCTTCCGCCTTCTCCATTTCCTCTCCGCTCTTCTGCCTTCTCCATTTCCTCTCTGCTCTTCCACCTTCTCCATTTCCTCTCCACCCTTCCGCCTTCTCCATTTCCTCTCCACCCTTCCGCCTTCTCCATTTCCTCTCCGCTCTTCCGCCTTCTCAATTTCCTCTCTGCTCTTCCACCTTCTCCATTTCCTCTCCACCCTTCCGCCTTCTCCATTTCCTCTCTGCTCTTCTGCCTTCTCCATTTCCTCTCCACCCTTCCGCCTTCTCCATTTCCTCTCCACCCTTCCGCCTTCTCCATTTCCTCTCCGCTCTTCTGCCTTCTCCATTTCCTCTCTGCTCTTCCACCTTCTCCATTTCCTCTCCACCCTTCCGCCTTCTCCATTTCCTCTCCGCTCTTCTGCCTTCTCCATTTCCTCTCTGCTCTTCCACCTTCTCCATTTCCTCTCTGCCCTTCCGCCTTCTCCATTTCCTCTGTGCTCTTCCATCTTCTCCATTTCCTCTCCACCCTTCCGCCTTCTCCATTTCCTCTCCACCCTTCCACCTTCTCCATTTCCTCTCTGCTCTTCTGCCTTCTCCATTTCCTCTCCACCCTTCCGCCTTCTCCATTTCCTCTCCGCCCTTCCGCCTTCTCCATTTCCTCTCCACCCTTCCGCCTTCTCCATTTCCTCTCCGCTCTTCCGCCTTCTCCATTTCCTCTCTGCTCTTCCACCTTCTCCATTTCCTCTCCACCCTTCCGCCTTCTCCATTTCCTCTCTGCTCTTCCGCCTTCTCCATTTCCTCTGTGCTCTTCCGCCTTCTCCATTTCCTCTCCACCCTTCCGCCTTCTCCATTTCCTCTCTGCTCTTCCGCCTTCTCCATTTCCTCTCCACCCTTCCGCCTTCTCCATTTCCTCTCTGCTCTTCCGCCTACTCCATTTCCTCTCTGCTCTTCCACCTTCTCCATTTCCTCTCCGCCCTTCCGCCTTCTCCATTTCCTCTCCACCCTTCCGCCTTCTCCATTTCCTCTCTGCTCTTCCGCCTTCTCCATTTCCTCTCTGCTCTTCCACCTTCTCCATTTCCTGTCCGCCCTTCCGCCTTCTCCATTTCCTCTCCACCCTTCCGCCTTCTCCATTTCCTCTCTGCTCTTCCGCCTTCTCCATTTCCTCTCTGCTCTTCCACCTTCTCCATTTCCTCTCCACCCTTCCGCCTTCTCCATTTCCTCTCTGCTCTTCCGCCTTCTCCATTTCCTCTCCACCCTTCCGCCTTCTCCATTTCCTCTCCACCCTTCCGCCTTCTCCATTTCCTCTCCGCTCTTCTGCCTTCTCCATTTCCTCTCTGCTCTTCCACCTTCTCCATTTCCTCTCCACCCTTCCGCCTTCTCCATTTCCTCTCCACCCTTCCGCCTTCTCCATTTCCTCTCCACCCTTCCGCCTTCTCCATTTCCTCTCTGCTCCTCCGCCTTCTCCATTTCCTCTCTGCTCTTCCACCTTCTCCATTTCCTCTCCACCCTTCCGCCTTCTCCATTTCCTCTCCGCTCTTCAGCCTTCTCCATTTCCTCTCCACCCTTCCGCCTTCTCCATTTCCTCTCCGCTCTTCTGCCTTCTCCATTTCCTCTCTGCTCTTCCACCTTCTCCATTTCCTCTCCACCCTTCCGCCTTCTCCATTTCCTCTCCACCCTTCCGCCTTCTCCATTTCCTCTCCGCTCTTCCGCCTTCTCAATTTCCTCTCTGCTCTTCCACCTTCTCCATTTCCTCTCCACCCTTCCGCCTTCTCCATTTCCTCTCTGCTCTTCCGCCTTCTCCATTTCCTCTCCACCCTTCCGCCTTCTCCATTTCCTCTCCACCCTTCCGCCTTCTCCATTTCCTCTCCGCTCTTCTGCCTTCTCCATTTCCTCTCTGCTCTTCCACCTTCTCCATTTCCTCTCCACCCTTCCGCCTTCTCCATTTCCTCTCCGCTCTTCTGCCTTCTCCATTTCCTCTCTGCTCTTCCACCTTCTCCATTTCCTCTCCGCCCTTCCGCCTTCTCCATTTCCTCTGTGCTCTTCCATCTTCTCCATTTCCTCTCCACCCTTCCGCCTTCTCCATTTCCTCTCCACCCTTCCACCTTCTCCATTTCCTCTCTGCTCTTCTGCCTTCTCCATTTCCTCTCCACCCTTCCGCCTTCTCCATTTCCTCTCCGCCCTTCCGCCTTCTCCATTTCCTCTCCGCCCTTCCGCCTTCTCCATTTCCTCTCTGCTCTTCCACCTTCTCCATTTCCTCTCTGCTCTTCCGCCTTCTCCATTTCCTCTCTGCTCTTCCGCCTTCTCCATTTCCTCTCTGCTCTTCCGCCTTCTCCATTTCCTCTCTGCTCTTCCACCTTCTCCATTTCCTTTCCGCCCTTCCGCCTTCTCCATTTCCTCTGTGCTCTTCCATCTTCTCCATTTCCTCTCCACCCTTCCGCCTTCTCCATTTCCTCTCCACCCTTCCACCTTCTCCATTTCCTCTGTGCTCTTCCATCTTCTCCATTTCCTCTCCGCCCTTCCGCCTTCTCCATTTCCTCTCTGCTCTTCCGCCTTCTCCATTTCCTCTCTGCTCTTCCACCTTCTCCATTTCCTCTCCGCCCTTCCGCCTTCTCCATTTCCTCTGTGCTCTTCCATCTTCTCCATTTCCTCTCCACCCTTCCGCCTTCTCCATTTCCTCTCTGCTCTTCCGCCTTCTCCATTTCCTCTCCGCCCTTCCACCTTCTCCATTTCCTCTGTGCTCTTCCATCTTCTCCATTTCCTCTGTGCTCTTCCATCTTCTCCATTTCCTCTCCGCCCTTCCGCCTTCTCCATTTCCTCTCCCCCCTTCCACCTTCTCCATTTCCTCTATGCTCTTCCATCTTCTCCATTTCCTCTCCACTCTTTCCAGGGGTTACTTCCAAAATAAAGAACCTGCACTCCCATCCTTATCTCAGAGACTGTCCCAGGAAATGCAAAGGAAACACCGACCAGAGCTTCCCATCCTCAGGCTCTGATAGGTGCTCTGCCTTCACCTTAGAAAGCTCTTCAGATCTTTGCCTGTCATATTTCTTATCAGTGAGTGACTTTGTCCATTTGAGCTGCAATAACAAAATACCATAAACTGATAAGTTTGTAAACACCAGAAACTTATTTCTCAAGTTTGGGAGGCTGGGAAGTCCAAGATCAAAATGTCAGTAGATCTGATGTCTGGTAAGAGCCCGTTTCCTAGTTCGTATGTGGCACCTTCTAACAGAAGGGGCAAGAGAGCTCTCTTGATCCTCCCTTACAAGGGCACCAAGTCCAGTAATGAGGCCCCTGACCTAACCTTCTCCCCAGAGGCCCCAGTTCTCGATACTATCACCTTGAGGGACAGGATTTCAATGTGTGAGCTTTAGCAGGATAGTTCCCCCCTCAGTGGACTTCAGCTGGGATGTTTCATCTTTGCAGAGCCTTCCCGACCCTTGGGTTCAAGTAGCTTCCACTGTCAATCTGTCCCGGCTGCATCTTCTTCATAGCACCTGTCAGTCAGCACCAAAAGTTATCTCATTTATCATTTCTTTTTTTTTTTTTTTCTTTTAGAGACAGGGTCTCACTTTTATGGCATAAAGGCTGTGGCATCAGCATAACTCACTGCAACCTCAAATTCCTGGGCTCAAGTGATCCTCCTGCCTCAGCCTCCCAAGTAGCTGGGACTATAGGTCCCCACCACCACACCTGGCTAATTTTTCTATTTTTGTAGACGGGATCTCACTGTTGGTCAGGCTGGTATTAAATTCCTCTGCTCCAGGGATCCTCTCACCTTGGCCTCTCAGAGTTTCGGATTACAGGTGTGAGCCACCACGCCCAGCTGTCCCACTTCCTCACTCCTCATACTCAACACAAAACATAGTCAAAGAACACAAAATTGTAAGGATTTGCTGTAACTCTCTCTGCCTCCTTGCTCAGCCCCTAAAACAGTTCACACAGTCAACATTTGCAGACTGGCCAACCCAGGGTCTTCTTCTCATCATGGGGACCATGTCCTCCTCCCGTGGCTGCTCAGCATTACATCAGGAGTCTGCGTTTAAACATGCAATAAGTGTGAAATATAACACATCTTCCAGGAGCATACGTTTGATCAGAAAATAATTGTCTGTGTATTTGTATATGAATGTGGATGCATTGTTTGTGTGTATATATGTGTGTAGGAAATTCTTAAACCATTTACTTTTTAATAATTAAAATTTTGTTTTTATATTTAAACAAACATATCTTATGGAGTAACATAGGAAGTTCTCATGGGCTTTCACGATCAAATAAGTGTTCTCTGTCCCTCGCTTCAGGGGTAGTTTGATGGGAAAGTCTTAAAGCCTTCCTCTGAGGAACTCATCCTCTAATTGGAAAAGGGGAAGAACTCTAAGGGGAATGAAAGGCTATACAAGCTGTCCCTATTTTCTTCGTAAGTTTTTCCTCTGTTCTCTCAGGAGCTTTAAAGCCATTACCCAGACCTCGCTATTTTCTGGCCCAGTTTCCCCCAACCTTAGTTCCCCAGAACCATTAATTACGTTCTCTAGAGATTAAAGAAAATCTGGGCTCAAATAAGACTGGAAAATGCAAACTAAACTTCCTTGAAAACTTAAATATGCTAATGTGCATTTCCTCATAACGACAAGAGAGACTGAATGTAGCCTCCCCCAGATTTATTGGACTGTGTAATCCTTTTAAGAGTTTGTTTGTTTGTTCCATTTTGTTTGTTTTCTTTTTTAATAAACCAGTTGGGAAACACTACACTAACCCAAAAGGAAAAGGGTGGTATTCCAAATCCTGAGATGTGCCCAACTCAGACATCCTGCTATGGGTTTTTGATAGGGGTTTGTGCACCTGGGATGTAAAAGAATAATTATTTCCTCTAGTCTTTAAAAAAACCTTCAAGGTAGGAATTCTAACCTTCACTTTCTGAGGAGAACACTGATAAGTAAAACAACTTCAGCTAGGTTTCCCTGCTAGTAAGGAGTAGAAAGGAATTTAAAACCATGTTGGTCAAGTTCCAATGGCCCTTTTTTCTACTTACCAAAGCTGAAAAAAAAGCTGAAATGTTCAAAAAGAGCTTCTGCTGAAGCTAAAGAATGGGGATTTCCAGATGTCTCCTCAAAAATAGAGAGCACAGCAAAGGGGGTGGGAAAAAAGATTGAATTTTTTTAAGCCATTGTTTATTTCAGCTGATATTTTTGTACTTATTTCTCTGTAAAAATATTGATTTATCATATTCTTCTTAGAAATAACAAGTTTTAAATTGTATGGAATTTTGAAGAAAACAAAATATTTTAGTTTGCACACTTCATAATCAATCCATATATAAAGCAATACATTGAAAACTGAAAAAAAACTATGCACGTATTTAAGAGAGGAATCATATACATTTCTAAAGTAATTACAAACTTATTAACTTAAAGTGTAACACACAATATACCTAGTGACTGTCTAGTTTGTTATTTGTTGCCCTGAGGAAGCATATTATAAAAGGTGTCACATGTGTCTGTGTAACAGCTACACATTGGCTAGGTTAAACATCTGTGTTGAATTTAAATTTTGTATCGTATACATGGCGTCCATAATGTTCCAGTGTCATACAAAATAGTTTAACATAGTGAATTGAACACAAACTTTATGCCACCTTGTATATATTCATGCACCACATAACAATGTTTTGGTCAATGATGTATCCATCAAGGATTGACTACCTTTACCATGGTGGTCCCCTAAGATTATAATGGTGCCGAAAAATCTGTATCACCTCGTGACATCACAGGCATTATAACATTATAGCACAAAGAATTACCTCTTCTATGTCTAGGTAGGTTTAGATACACAAACACTACTGAGTTGCAGTTCTCCACAGTATTCAGCAAGTAACAAGTACAGATGTGTAGCCTAGGTGCGTAGATGGCTATACCATCCAGGTTTGGTGTTAGCACACTCTATTGTGTTGGCACAAGCACAAAATTGCCAAATGACACATTTCTTAGAATGTGTCCCCACCATTAAGTATCATGATTGCATGTGTATATGCAAATACAATATATAATTCAAATTTTTAAAGTCTGATTAATGTTTAAACCTTTACATGCTTTTACCAGGTAGACAGCTAAAATACAAGGTCGTATCAATTTCACTTCTGAATATCTGGCAACCCTATTGAGAAAAACTAATTGAAAAATACAATTTTTACAGAGATAATGAACAGTTTTATCATCGTACAATAAGCTAAGTGATACCACTCAGCCCCTCAAGGTTCTGTGTCGAAATGTTAGACTGCCCCCCTTCCGCTCACATTTTTGCATCCCTCCCTACCTGAGAGGGGTCTACATGCCCAGCCGCCCAGCACTGACAGCAAGGACAGGGGGTCAATGTGATGACCTAACAAATGGCCACAGAGGTGAGAGCACGTGGTGGGGCAAACAATCTGGTGCTCTGACTCACGGAGTAGCTGTTTACTCTTGCACAGTTGATGGATTCCTGCCATCCTTTAGGGAAGCAGATAGAACAGCTGCATTCTTTCTTTCTGGAAAAAAAAAAAAATCTCTAAGCCTTCTGAAAAATAAAGCAGCTGAGTGACATTTTAGAGAGCTGGCTCTCTCTTACGGGGTGTCCTTAAGTCACTTGGCCACTCAGGCTCGTATTTCCTTATTTATAAAATGAGGTTGTTGAAATCACTGAAATTGTATCTAGAGTTCTGCAAGTTCCAAAATTCTATGATTCTTTATCTCAGTTGTCCAAAGTATGCATCTTTTCTTTCCCCTCTGTGTTTTGTCTTCTTCTTTGTTTTTAATTTGCAAAAGTTCTGAAATAAGAGTACTGACGAAAGGTTCAGTAGAGTTCAATTCAACACAAAGTTATTGTGAATTTTTATCAATTTGTAGCTACTGATAAACATTGTATCATATTTATATTGTCCGACAACAATTGGAAGAAGGTATTATTCTTCCCACACCACATTCAGATTTCTCACACAATTTTTATGGGCAGATGGGGATATCATCTAGATCTCCATATTACATCTGGAATACGCTTTCAATGACCCTGCATTTAAATGTCCTTGATTTGTTTAATTAAAATTTAACAAATGCTCTTTGCAAAGCATTTGCAAAGTTTTCACTTTGTCATTATCATAACTTCAACTGACCAGAAGCAGTGGCTCATTCCTGTAATCCTAGTACTTTGAGAGGCTGAGGTGGGAGGATTGCTTAAGGCCATGAGTTAAAAGACAGCCCTGAGCATCATAACAAGGTCCTGCCTCTACTATCACCTAACCCTAGTGAGAAGAGCTCCCAAAACTGCTGGCATGGGTGGAGAGAAGGGAACACCCATATACTGTTGGTGGGATTGCAAACTAATATGGCCTTTTGAGAAATTAAGTGTGGAAAATCCTCAAAGAGCTAAGAGGAGACCTTCCATTTGATCCCGCAATCCCATTACTAGGTATCTACCCAAAAGAAAAAAAATCATTTTACCATAAGGACATTTGAACTAGAAGGTTCACTTCACAGTCACCAAGATGTGGAATCAACCCAAGCGCCCATCAATACACAAATGGATAAACTATGGTATGTGTATACTGAGGAATACTATTCAGCCATAAAGAAAGATAGAGACTTTATATCTTTTGTATTTACCTGGATGGATTTGGAGAACGTCCTCCTAAGTATCACAAGAATGGAAAAACAAGCATCCAATGTACTCAATAATAATAACGAAACCAGCAGATGAACAACTACAGACTCACAAAAGAGGAAAAACACAACTACAGTCCACTGGGGAGCTGGGGACGGGATTGGTAAACTCACCCACCAGGCACAGTGTAGGGGTATCGGGCACCCCTCCTGGGAGAAAGGCTCAACTACAATTTGGAGTTGACCCAACAAACATAAACAGTGTCACGTAATTGTACCCTTATATTAATGTGGAAAAAAAATGTGAGGCCAAAAGTGATAGAACTATAAGGAGACATAGATAAATTTACTATTGTAGGTGGAAACTTCTGTATCTGAAATGGACAGATCTAGTAAGCAGAAAATCAGCAGGGATTTTCAGGATGGTACTGAGCAGTGACATCAGTTAACTGGATATAAGTGACATCTATAGACTTCCTCATCAAACAGCAGCAAAATCGCATTCTGCCCAAACTTGCCAAGACAGACCACACTCTGGGCCATAACCCAGACCTTAACAAATGGATAGGAGTAGAAATCGTAAAGTCTTCCCTCAGGCCACAGTCAGTAACAGAAAAATATCTGGAAAATACCAACATACTTAGCGATTAAACCCACTTCTAAATAACACATAGGTCCAAGAAGAAATCTCAAGGGAAATTTCTAAATATTCTGAACAAAATCAAAATGAAAATACTACTCTTCAAAATGTGTGGGACGCAGCAAAGCAGTGCTTTAAGGGAAATTTCCAGGATGGAAGATATATGTTTGGAAAGAACATATTTCTGCCCTAAGAAACTAGAAACAGAAGAACAAATTAAATCCAAAGTAAGCAGAAGAATTAAAATAATAAAAATTAGAACCAAAATCAATGAAATTAAAAATGGGAAATGGATAGAAAAAAATGAAAAAAAAAAAACACAAAATCTGGTTCTTTGAAAATATCGATAAAATTAACAAGCCTTTCTAGCCAGGCTAACTAGAGAAATAAATAACCCAGGTTACTAGTATCAGAAATAGAAGAGGGACATCACTACAAATCTCATGGATATTAGAAAGGTAATAAAGGAATACTCTGAGCAACTGTATGCCCACAAATCTGATTCCTTAGATGAAATGAACCAAGTCCCTCAAACACACAACCTGCCAAAACTCAGACAAAAATACCGACAAATTGGACATCCTAGCAGGTGTCTTTTTGGTCGTAGGTATGATATTCCTTTCACTAGATATTGAGATGAAATTTAATTTTAATATACGGCCAATTCCCCCTCCAAAGTCCCTATACCCATTCAATCGTCCTATCAGAAAAGCATGAGAGACCTTCCCACCTCAGCCTATATTTGATGTTATTAAAAACTTTACTCAATCTGGGGGCTAAAAATGTGATCCTCATCCCTGATTTTCTTTTGCAGTTTTTGGTCAGGGCCAGGTTTCAACCTGCCACCTCTACTATATGGGGCTGGCGCCCTACTCCTTTGAGCCATAGGTGCCACCCCACCCCCCACCCCCATCACTGTTTTACAGTCATTCTTTCAAGTTCTACTTATCATAGTTTCTGGTCTCCATCCTTCCACCTTTCCCATGGCCTATGGGAGCCTGGGAACCTTTCTGGGGTTGTTTTTTCTTTGTTCATTTTCAATGTCCTCTATAGCTATTTCCTTAGGAAATAATCTGGTATCTCTTGCCTTAATGCAAATTTAAATTAATTAGTTACTATTCTTAGGGATATTTGCATTTCAACTCTCAACTCTAATTGAAGAATAAAAGACCGTACCAGCAATTAAAAGGATCATATGAGACAAAAATCATTTCTTAGACAAGAAGTTTTTCTCAGCTCCAGAAACCACGCTAGGTATTAAAGTTCCCCATCACAATCCACTAGGAACAGCTTGATGTGTGGAAAATCATGATGTTCTGGTTACGGGATTGCTAGTCAGATCATCTCAATATCAGAGGATTCTTCAAGTAGCTAATATGCTAAACTCTGTTCTGAAAGGTCTTGAGGGAAGAGGAGATATTAGAATTCTGCCACAACTCCATTTATACTAACAGGACCCCCACTGAGGTGTGGTTATATATTTGCAGATTAGAAATGAATACAAAGAGTCAGACATTTTCCCCATTCAGCAGGTCCTTTCTGGGATTAATAGAGCTCTTCCTATTTTTTTCAGTAGTAAATGTGTTGCCTCTGAGGAAGATCTTTGCGCCTAGGATTCAGTTTAAAGAAATGTCTGACTCAGGCTGTTACTCCAATCTCTCTGGACTTCCATTTTCTTAACATTTAAGTGATGCTAAAATGCCTTTACCAGCCTTACTGGATGGTATAAATTAAAATTAAAATGTTTTGCCACATATGAATTACTTTCATCGACTCTTAAATAGGCACTTTAATTATTAAGTACATCCGCTAATAAAAGAATATTTTTGAACCCTATGTACTTGACACTTCACATATCTGCTCAGAAGTATCTTATGAGACTCAATATGCATTGCTGTTCCCAAGAGAAAGTTGGTGGCTCAAAGAAATTGAATATCATGTTCAAGGTCAACTTAGCACTGGCAAATAAATAAATAAATAAAATCATATAAAATCTCTCTGAGTCTAAAATCTTCATACTTCCCAGCACATAATCTGCCTTCATCATTTTACACTAGAACATACAGACAGGTATTTAGTAAGTATACCTTAAATGAATGCAAAAAGGAAAGTTGACATCGCGTTTGATACATAATTTTGAGTGTTGTGAGATTTTACCTCATTTAAACATGCCAGTATATTAGGCACAGTAATTATTATGGGTTGAGCATCCCTAATCTAAAAATTTAAAATCTGAAATGCTCCAAAATCCAAAACTTTTTGAACACTGACATGGTGCCACAAATGGAAAATTTCACACCTGACCTTGTGTGACAGGGGACAGTCAAACCGCAGGGGCAGGACGCACAGTGCATTCAGGATCCTCAAGAGAGAAATCAAATTACTTTCACGCAATATGTAGAAGATATATATGAAACATAAATGAACTTCAAGTTTAAACTTGGGTTCTACCCCCAAGGTATCTCATTATATATACGTAAATATTCCAAATTTCTAAAAAAAAAAATTTGGAGAAGGGACATTCAAGCTGTATTAGTCACAACGCATAATAATTCAAAGTTCACTACCCCACAGGAGGCACCTCCCCTAGAGTAACACACTGGAATTTTCACTTATGAAATGGACAGTGGGATTGACTGAGCAACCCAGAAGTTGCTATTCCAGGCAGTTTCCCCAGGCTGGTGCCTGTACACATTCTGAGGAGCTGCTATAAAAGCACATTTTACATCTTTACGTGCTGAAACCAATAAATCTTAGTCCTTCTAGAAGCACAGCCCTGCTTTGGGATAAAATTGCAGCCATTGATCTACAGTTGAGCTCCGGCTCACCTTTCCACCTTGATCCCTTTTGTACACCCTCCACCTATTTAGATGTGGGTCTCCAGGTGGCCAGATGCAAAGACAACTGAAATGTGGGGAACGATAGGAGCAGATGATAATAAACTAGTATTCTGCAATTTCCGCTTTTACATAAATGCTGAAAGACAGGGCTTTCATAACAAATGTTTGTTATATCCTAGCGCCCACAATGAGATCAGAACCGAGGGGCTGAGGCAGCTAATTTAGAGCTGAACTAAGAATCATCTTCATGCCAGTAATTGAGCCCAATGAGAGGATTAGATACACAGCATGAGTTTGACTTCCTCCCTGTATAGACTGAGAGACTGAAGCCCAAATGGGGGACACAGCTGGGGTGCAAACTCAGAGGTCTCTGTTCCGGTGGGCTGCCTTCTGCCCTCCACCGGTCTCAGCTGCAGCTCCTCACTGCCCAGTGCTTTGACATCTTGCTTTATAAATCCTTTCCGTTTACTGCAGCAAAACAAAGGAAAGACACATCTTTCCTCTACTAGAACATCAGGCACAAGATCACACCCGGATGCCACGGTTAATTACAGTTAAAATGTAATGCCAGGAGAACCGATTGCACTGGCCAGGAGAAAAGATGGAAGAGTCCGCGGGCTCCAATCGAATTTCTAATCCCTCTTAAAGGATGGGTTAGCTGGCGGCTGTGCACGGCTCTTAGGACACTGGTTACATGGTGACTTTTCTATAAGCCTCAGGTTACATTGTAACCAACCCATTTAGGCAGAGTGGGGAAGAGGTATTTCCAGGCTTCCCATTTTGAAATAGTTCAGATGAGACATTTAAAGGAGCAATTTAAATATGAATGCAAGCAGGTTTGGAGAGCAGAATATAAGCTCTGCACTTCTAGGGATTTTTGACTCAGCGCTCAAGACAGAACAAGTGTCTACTCGCACAATTCCTTCCACACTTGGAACCAGGGAGTTCTGTGCCATATCACTGGGTTTGCCCAGACCAAGCGTCCCAGTGCAGGCTGCCAAAGGCAAGGCAGGAGATTTCTATTGACACTAGGCAGTTAACAATCCTGAAATAATCATGAAACAAAGGAGTTTATTTTGAGAACTCTCCCATATTTTCCAGACTCTTCTTCCCTCTTTGGAATGCCTGACCTCTCCCCCACCAAAGCAAGCACAGATGTTTTGTCATCTGCAAAACATCCCATCATCCATCTAATTTTATCTCCCCTAAAACCCACCTTTCCCCAAAGGGTACCAAGAACCTTTCCTTTTTCTTTCAGAATGTGAGATCTCAAGTAAAGTATCTGATTATAGGCATTTAAGACAGGGTGAGTCATTATCCTATCTGCAGGTATTTACATTTTAAATGGTCTGTTAACTTATCCCAAAAGAAATCTCTTAATACATGGAAAAGTTACTTTTGAGCTGAGGTCCTACACTTCTTGGGCTCTCCCAACACTTGTCCAGACTAGGTGCTGCTAAATGTTTAATTTCCATGTCTGTTCTCCTGGAGGATTTTGTTTTCCTTTATTCTACCCAACTGAATTTTCTTTTTGTTTTTTTAAAGAGTTCTACAAGAAAGCTAATGTTAACCCTTTCAGGACCTGGACATTGTGCTAAACACGAGTCTTAGGTTACTTACTCCTTCCCACAACTCCCTGAAGGAAGTTTACTAAGATTCCCCTTTGAGAGAAAACAGGCTCCAGAAGGATTAGGTAATTTGCCCAAGGTCATGATAAGGAGCACGGCCTTGGTGAGTCAAACCCTAGTCATTCTAATTCCAGAGCCCACATTCTCAGCCACTGTACCATAATGGGAAAAAAAACAGTGATTCCCAGTCAGAAGGCCCAGACTTGAGTTGCAGTTCTACACCTAAGCAAAAATCACTAATTATCTGAAGCTTTCTAAAACTTTCCTCATCTGTAAAATGGGGAGATAACAATACTTTCATTCTAGGCTGTGGTGAGATTATTGTAAAGGTGATTGATAAAACTATACCAAACTCACATGGATTTTTCTTACTGATAAAAGTATGGACCTATTCTTTTGTTTAAAAAAAAAAAAAATCACCTCTCCCAAAGAGGGTTTTATTTCTGAGCATATGTGAACTCTACAGAAGATGGGCGCGTAACAGATGATACTTGTTTTTCACTCCAGCTTCCAACAAATACTTGTTAAATAAATGAATACTGGGTTTTGTTTGGAAAACACAGGAGGAAATGGCAGGTGAAGGAAGAAGGCTTCGTTAATGGAGAAGTTATAATGGGCATGAAGAAGCACTATGGAGTTTTACACGTGATGGTCAGACTCTAGGTAGCTAAGTGGTAGTAAGGTGTATTCAGGCATCATATTAAAATGAATGAAGTCTTGCATTAGACTTTAACAAATCAATAAGCGTTTTTAAGATTTTACTGATAGCCCTATTTTGACCTGTGTTTCGCACCATTTAGGCCTGCTCATGCTACCTTTAATCCACCTTGAACTTCTGCGCCCCTTTTCCCAGGGATTTGCAAGTCTTTAAACGTGGCCTTGGGCGGTGCCTGTGACTCAAGGAGTAGGGCACTGGTCCCATATGCCGGAGGTGGCGGGTTCAAACCCAGCCCTGGCCAAAAACCACACACACACAAAAAAAGCGTGGCCTTGGGAGAGGATATTTGTTTGGTCCAGTTTCTGTTCCCTACCCTTACCTCCATTTTCTATTTTCAGTTTTTGCCCTCCCCTCTTGTACCTGGCATGTTTCCCAAGAAGTGCTTCAGTGCATAATTTAAATACTGACAGTGCATAATTTGGAAAATACTGACAGTGCATAATTTAAATGAGAGCGATGTGCCACGCCACATTTTCATTAAAATTACAGAAAAATCCAAGCTGTGTGGCGTTGAAGGGAGATCAGAATAGAGTCCAAAGTGCTAGCATTACATTTTGTAGTGTTTTTTTAGCTCAATAAAACAGCTGTCCCATATTTGCAAAATAGCTTGGAAATTGTTGGTCGTAGAAAAAGGAATGATGCACGCTGGGTTTTTCTTTCTTCATTTCAGTTTAGAGTTTTCTACTAGTTACGAGAGTTAAGGGGAGATAATCAAGGAACCCGATTCCAATCATCTCTATCAGTAACTATCAAACCAAGGATATGTTGAGAAGTGAATTTGGACAGAGCCCGGCTAATAGATCAACAGCTTCTTACCCTTAGGTCAAATACACCACGGGTTGGATAAGCTTTACATACAATGGCACTGGCTTATAATTGTGTTTTAGTAAGCAAAATTTTCTGTAAACTCATACAAAACAAAAAGATATTATTCTGGGGGAAAAAAGGAGTGAAACAAGTATGGAGAATAAAGAATGCCAAAACAGGCGGCGCCTGTGGCTCAGTGAGTAGGGCACCGGCCCCATATGCCGAGGGTGGTGGGTTCAAACCCAGCCCCGGCCAAACTGCAACAACAACAACAAAAAAAAATTAGCCGGGCGTTGTGGCGGGCACCTGTAGTCCCAGCTGCTCGGGAGGCTAAGGCAAGAGAATTGTGTAAGCCCAAGAGTCGGAGGTTGCTGTGAGCCGTGTGACATCATGGCACTCTACCCAAGGGCGGTACAGTGAGACTCTGTCTCTACAAAAAAAAAAAAAAAAAGAATGCCAAAACAATACTGTTTTTTTTTTTTTCCACCACTTGTAGGGTTCCCCTGCTCTTGAGTTCAATCATCCTTCAGAACTGGAGGTTCCTTATACTTTGGCATCAGCATATTACATTTTGTAATCAGTTCAAATAACAGAATATGCCTATCATGAACCAGCAGACTTTCATTTCAGGAGTTAATAACTTTCCTGTACATGGCTAACACCCATTTTATTATACTATACTAGAAGCTAGACCCCCAAATCAGAGATATCAAATAAGAAAAGTGACCTTTTGTTATCGAGGGATCCAATAAAAAATCAGCAAGAATGTTTAGCAAGCTTAGAGAAAAGCTAAATGACTTCGATCGTTCTGCAAATAAACTCTATAATTTCCTAACTGAAAATATACAAATCTGTCTCTATGAACACAGCATCCTGACACATGAAGGTCCATCATCAGCTCTGTTAACAAGTAGGATTTTCATAGATCTAGAATTTTCATTCTACCAAATCACCCTACATATATTATGCTTCTATTTCTTCACGTTCAATGTTATATTTATTTACACAAATAATACAAGAATACATTACTATAAAAAGAATAAACATTAGAGAATGCTGAATAAAAATGAAAAGCCCATTTGTGGCCCATTTCACGTGTCACTCATGTCATTATATATTTGTTAAAGCGTTCAGATCTTTTATTTTTTAGACACGTTTTCAAGGATGTAAACCTTAAAATTTTAGTGCTTTTAGTTTGTTTCATAAATAGTCATAGTAACAACTTTCTTTTTTTTTCCAAAGGTCAATTTTTTATTAACATATCATGAATCTAGAAAACTATATGACATAAATATGCAACTTGATGAGTTTTATGATGGTATACTCTTGACAATACCAGTCATCCTACAAGTTTCCAGGTGTCTTTGCCCAATCACAGCGTCATCCTCTCCCCAGAAGAAGGGAGTGATACATCACTTAATGGACATCCTTGAATAATACAGTATTTTTTTCTGTTTTGAATGCTTAAGTCTCTTTAAATCATAGTCCCCTTTCAGCTCTTTCTCACTTTTTGTGTGCAATTTGTTAATTAAAGTGAATCATTTGATCATTTGTCCTGAACAGGTCCCACAGTCTGGATTTTATTGATTGTACTCCTTGGGTGTCATCCAATGTATTTCTCTGATCTCTGTAGCTCCTATAAATTGGTAGTTTGTTTGGAAGTTTATTCATATTCAATGCCAAATAATATGTTTATACCTATATATCCAAATACTTGTCTGTCTTGCAACTTTTTAAATTTGATATATTTTAGAGATTCCTCCCCTCTTACTCAGGACATATGAGTTTACCTTAATTCTTTATTCCATGGAATGAGGTACCATACTTTGTATGTCTTTCCCCTTCTGATGAACCTTAGGTTATTTTCATTTTTATCAATAATGTTACATTGAACGTTTTCATACAGAGACCTTTGTGCATACAAGTGAGATTTTGTAGAGCAATGAAGTCTTTAGTCTCTTTTATCCTGTGTCAAGAGACCCTGAAAAGGGAAGAATTTCCTCCATAGCAGAAGAAATAACAGAAGATCACTTTGTTCAGTGCAACACATTTGGGCTGCTTCCCAACACAGAAAAAGAATTGAAGAAACGATAGCGGTAACCGATGGGAATATGCCTGCCAGAGGGTACTCAAAACATGCATTGGCACATCAGGAAAAAATTCCCACTTACAGTTATTATTTTGCATGTCTGTCTTTTATAATGTACAGAAGTATGTACAAACAACTTGCGAATGTGTGTGTGTGTGGACATGCTCAAAATATTGAATAGGTAACAATGTTCTTGGAAAAAAATGTCTAGATGCCATTGCTGAGTGTGTATTTGTTATACAGAGAACGGTCCCTCCGAAGCTGATTGCTTGCTAAATATCTCCGCCTAAATGATTTCTCACCTTTTCAATCTCAACCTCACAATCATCCATTTTTTTCCCTCAAAATTCAGCTTCTCTTCTTGATTTCTGTGTTCCCATTAATGACATCAGCAGTGCCCTCCCAGTCGCCCAGCCTCGAAACCTTGAGTCATCTTTTGTTTGTTTCACCTTCCTTGTCAGTCCTTGCAAGAGATTCTGCCCCTGTGCGTTCAGCCCTTCCACTGCCATCGCCCTTTCCTGGGCCCATTTAATGACTATTGCGATGAAGGTCTAATTGGTATCCACTTATTCTTTCTCTTCTGAAGCCCATCTATCCTAAAACATGAATCTTTCTGAATTACTCTTCTGATCACACCAGACACCGGTTGCAACCCCTCAGATAATTATGAACTGCCAGCTAAAAATGTCAAGACTATTCCAAAATCCAAGAGCCTGCACACTTTGGCTTCAAAAGCTTCCTCTTCTCATGCCGGTATCTATTCAACTGAGTCCTGACTCTGTGCCTGACACTAGGCTGGGCACTGGGCAGGTGTTATTTAATTCTTACTGTGGTCTATGAGGTGCATGACTGAACATCATTCTGATGAGAGGGGTTCTGGAACCAGAATGCCCGGATTCCAATCTCTGTCTCATCAATTGTGTGACAAGTGACTTGTTGGACAAGTCTGTTAACCTCTCTTGCCTTGGACTCCTCATTTGCAAAATTGCTCAATAAATGTTACTCTGCTCATTCCTTATTTTTAATATTACTATTAATTTCCACATTTTCCAGAAAAAGGCATGGAAGCTCACAGAGGGTAAGTCTCTTTCTTGTCCCTATTCAGAAAAACTCGCTGAGTATGAGAGCAAGAATTCAGGCTCACATGGGTCCAACCGCAAAGCCCACATTCTTAGTCTTAAACCAGCCCTTCCCTGGCTCTGGATCCAGCTCATCCTCCCTACTTTCTACACAAGCACCCTCAAAGTTCTAGGGAAGTCAGGTTAGCCACAGTTCTCCAAGGTGCTTCACGCTTATTTTTTTTTCTTTTTCACATTTCACCTTTCTTCCTGAAACATTTCCATTTAAAAGGCTTCCATTCCTGCCTTCCTCACTCAAGGTGATGTCAGCCTCTTGCAATTCTGCCCCTTCCTGTGACATGTCACCCGCTGTGTGAGACCATCTGTGACCTCCTTCTCCCTCTTCCATGAAAGAATCAACTGCAATTCTCCTCTACCCAGACGGACATCGATTTTGTGATTCTTACGGGTGTGGCTTTTATTGCAGACACATGTGCATGTCCCCAGCAGAAACCAGGACCCTGTGTTTGAAAGTCTCCCTGAGATCATCTTGCCTAATCACTGTGTTCAGCGCCCCAGGGTTGAGAGGTGGTGCCTCAGGACTGTAGGTGGCCCTGTGTCCACCCTACGCGCACCCATACCCCTGCAAACAGAGCAGCCCCTCCCCCTTTTTTCTTTAACTCTTTTAGATCTTGCACTAAATGTCTGAACACACTCTCATAAATTAATGTCTTTTCTCTCCCCCCAGAGCTCACACACTCTGTGGGAGGAAGTCTCAAGGATAGGATGTCTCCAGCAGTCGCTAGCTCAGGGCCTTGGCAAAGCTGCTGCTCATATCAGACAGGGCTACAAAGGGAGACGCTTTGTCCTTGGCACTCTAATATATCCTGTCTCAACTATCTAACCTTTCCACAGTCCTGTGAGGTAGGAATTCTCTCCATTTTAAAGATATAAAAATGGAGGCCTCTTTCCTAAAGTGAAGAAATCTGCCTGGAGTTCGTGTGGCTCGTGAGTGACTGAAGGAGAAGTGAAACCTAGTTCTGTCTGGCTCAGATTCTGAATTCACATGGACCAAGATTCAAATCTCTGTTTACCCCGAACGAGCTCTGTAATCTGGCCAGCTATCTAGTCTTCCTGAATATCCCCTTTATTACCTGCGCAGTCATCTCCTCTAAACACTCTTCGTTGGATTACAAGCCAGATATTAGACTTTGAATTAAAATTAGCTAAGTTATTTTTGCTCACCCACCTACCACAACATTTCCCCAGGAAACCTGAGTTATCTTAACCCCTCAATGCTCTTTGGCGACAGATATTAAAAAGCAGCTTTCTGAAACACTTTGCCACATAACCTATGTGCGTTTGAAAATGTTTAGAATGCCAGGTAATTTCTATCAGGGAACAATGGCCATCCATATGAACCAGTGATTCCACAAGGATATGCCTTGTTCTGAATGTTCGTGTCCCTTCACAACTCCTACGTTGAAGCCTAATCTCTGATGTGATCATATTAAGAAGTGGGGTTTGGGGGAAGGTAAAAAAGGAACCCCCAAGACCAGCATTAGTCCCCTATAAAAGAGGCCTGCGGGAGTTTGTCCAGCCCTTCAACCACGTGAGGACACGCCGTGCCTTCTAGGAAGCAGAAAGCAAGCCCTCCCCAGACTCCAAAACTACCTGCACCTAGATCTTGAACTTCTCAGGCTCTAGAACTGTGAGAAATAAATTTCTTTTGTTTATAAACTACTCAGTCTATAGCAACGTGAATGGACTGAAACATGCCAGCTGTATTAGTAATAATGAGGTCTGATTCACTCCTGTAATCCTAGCACTCAGGGAGGCTGAGGCGAGTGGATCGCCGGAGCTCAGGAGTTTGAGACCAGCCTGAGCTAGAACAAGATCCTGTCTCTAAAAATAGCTCAGTGTTGTGGCAGGTGTCTGGAGTCCCAGCTACTCAGGATGCCCAGGCAAGAAGATCACTTGAGTGCAAGAGTTTGAGGTTGCTGTGAATTATGACCCACTCTACCAAGTGCAACAAAGGGAGATTCTGTCTCAAAAAAAAAACAAAAACGAGATCTGGCAAGTCTGTTCTCCTAAGGGAATTACTCATGGTTAAAATATCCTAAGAGAAACAGCACTTCTGCTCCCTTCCCTCTGAGCTCCTAAGCCCCCAACTCTCACTTCTCCTGCCAGGCAGAGCAGAGTCAAGTGGGAAATGGGTGTGAGTGTGTGCCTGTGTTGTTTGGAAGCCGTAGCTATTGGAAACATCCCAGGACTAGCCTGTGTCCATTCCTAAGAAACTTTGATGGAATCTTTCTATCTCTGTACTTTCCTTGGTAAGTGGGCAAAGCTCTTTATGAGTATAGTCAGAAACTGTAGGATAGCTCAAAAAACAAATTTAAGACTTTCAATTTTTTTTTTTTAATTAAGCAATGCCTAGTATAACTATCACATCCTTTCTAATCTTATTGCCACACATTATTTTCAATCACAGAACTTGAATAGATACTGTTTCTTCTTATTCTACTGTTATAAAGACAGGGAAGTTACTCATAAAGCACAAAAATAGAAAGACTGGCAAGTCCAAAGGCCTTACTGCATCTGGAGGAATGTCGCGGAAAGGTTCACTGCCAAGTACTTTAACCTCATATTAGGCAGATCATCCACTGAGGTGTCTTCATGTCTTACCATATGTTTGTATACAGAAGCATTGTTTTAATTCTTCCTACTGATATGCAACTTTGTTAAATGCCTACTAGTCATATTTTTGGAAAAGTAGTGATGGATATTTGTTGTACCTGTCCCCCCAAACAGCAATGGAAATGGAAATGAAAGAGTGGATCCAGAGGGAAGTTTTCTTTTTTTTTTTTTTTTGGTTTTTGGCCAGGGCTGGGTTTGAACCCACCACCTCCGGCATATGGGACCGGCGCCCTACCCCTTGAGCCACAGGCGCCGCCCAAGAGGGAAGTTTTCTGCAAGAAAGTATAGTATACAGTTTCTTTCCTATCTGGCTTTCCCCTCCTAAGACCTGGGTCCCAGGCTTACCTGAGAATCCAGTCAAAATCGTGGGTTGCTTTTATCATCCTTCCCAAGGAACACATTCATTTAAAGAGACGACTGACCCCAGGGTGTGCAACGTCTGTGGCATTAGCCTGTTCTCACATTGTGTCGAGGCTTAGAGACTTGCGGATGGCTCACATGTCACCACGGCCTTCCTCGTCACATTTTCTTTAGTGCAGCCCACAGTTTTACACACTCTAATCATATCTCCTATAACCGAATTTAACATAACAGAATGTATCAAAAATATTTCTAAATTACTTTATTTGGCATTAAGCAGCAAGCTATAAATCAATGTGCTTTGGAAAAACAGAGCTTTACATATAAGGAAATGTTGTTTGTGTGTGCCAAGGCACATTTTTGCAACTAAAACCATTATGTCAATACGCAAATATTTTCTGAATCTATCACCCCCTCACATGCCCACTGTGATCACTATCAATGATTTTCAGATTGATTTTTGCCATTTTGACAATCTATTATCAATACCACATGGCTGTATTGTCTTTCTTTCAGCCAGAGGTTCCAGCAATGGACATAATATATTCTTTTTTTTTTTCCTTTTTTTTTTTTATTTATTTTTATTAAACCATAGCTGTGTACATTAGTATGATCGTGGGGCACCATACACTTGGTTCATAGATCGTTTGACACATTTTCATCACATTAGTTAACATAGCTTTTGTAGCATTTTCTTAGTTATTTTGCTAAGACCTTTACATTCCACATTTACTAGGATTCACATATACCCTTGTAAGATGCACCGCAGGTGTAATCCCCTTAATCCCCCTCCTTCCCCCTCCCCCCCCCATAATATATTCTAAGAAATTAGGATTTAAAGTTTCCTTCCTTAAGTATGTCCCTTTAGAGCAGTGGAAAGTAGACCCAAAGGTCTAAGGGACAGATGACCAAATCACACTTCCTAGGTTTACAGTTGTTTGATGGGCTCAATTAGTTTTAGCACTCTAAAAAGTAATAATGTGCTGTCTTTTGTATATTAGTTCTACCTTCAGCTGCTTGTTTTCCAAACTGTTAATAGGTTGTACTGAGTAATCTACACTCTCTTTGTGACCCAAGACAACTCAATGAGGTTGGAGGTACAATCTGTGACTCTGGGGCAGTTTTTCTCCGTGTAAAGCTAATAAAACCTGCAACCTACCCTTATTAATCCTCTCCTCTCACCAACGAACTTAACACCTCCAAAAGTAAATAGATGATTTGCACAGAGCCACATCCACATTCAATTTCCAAAACAGTTCTTCCTGTGTCACAGCAGAGAGCCATCCTATGGTGAAAATCAACAGAACCTTTAGTAGTTCTTTTAAACTCTCTTTTCCAGGTTTCAGCCTAAAAGGGATCTTTGAAAAAGGTCAAACAAAAAAATTCAAAAGAAAACAGAATCCCTCAAAGGCCAGAGAGTGTTAATATTCAAATAGAGATGTCTTATTTTGTTTCTCTAAATTTGTGATTGACTTTAATACATTTGATCCGAAATCTGTTTTGAGTATATACTATACTTACAAGCCAGGTAATCTAGCATGGAACACAGGTAAATAAAGAGTAACATTTAAGTGTTAGAGGAAAGTTCAGGGTGACGTTATGGGATTCTGGGGAGGTTTTCTGAAAGCAAATTATCAAGGGCTGCAAGTTTTCTGGTCAGAAAGATCAATTTTCCTTCCATTTTATTTACATATATTTCATTGCATTCCTTTAACCACTGTGTTTAATCCTGTGCTTTCTGAGACTCTTTACCCTTTCTTTTTAGCCTTCTTTATTGCTACAAAGTTTAGAAAATAAAATATTCAAATTTAAACATATTGGGTGCTTAGAATATTTCCATAAACATTCTTTTATTTATCCCTATTGTGTCCCAGGAAATTAATGAGTGATACTGTCACTTTGTAGCAACAAGAAGATTAAAGCGGAGTGAGGAGAAGTCCATACTGGTAGTAGGGTTAGAGCCTAAATAATATTTCAGATTCCTTAATTTGAGCCTTCTGCAGCTTGCTTATTAATCATTACAAGTTTTTGGTTACCCAGGAAATTGTATTATTATACCTGATTTAGATGATAAAAGCTTTTAGAAAAATAAAGGTGAGGAATAACAAACCATTCTAGGAAAAATATCTAAATGTATGTAATTTAAACCATCAAAAATAAGTGTAACCAGTTTGGGGGGGTCTAGAACATGATTTTCAAAGATGGGGAATTAACTGTGTGGTCAAAAGTTTTAAATATTTTGCCCTACACAGCCTGTATACAACTAATATCAGCGATCTCTACTTTTAACTCGTTCAAAACTGTCTGGATATGGCTAATTTGTCATGAATTGGTTATACAATATATCCCTATTTGCCTGGGATAGTTCCAGTTTATATGAATTGTCTGGTATTAGAGTACCTCGGGCAGTGCCTGTGGCTCAAAGGAGTAGGGCGCTGGCCCCATATGCCAGAGGTGGCGGGTTCAAACCCAGCCCTGGCCAAAAAAAAAAATTAAAAATTATAGTACGTCCTTTCACTGGAAAAGCACCAAGTTTTGACAGTGAAGTTTCTGGTCCCCTATGTATTCACTATATTCTGGTGAAATATATTAAAAACAATAAGATTGTCCTTCCATGCTCACTGTGTATCTATTCATAGTCTATATTTACTTTTAAATACAGGAGAACCTCTATAAGCTGACCGCCCAAGGGACTGTAACAAACTGGTCAACACACAAAGGTGGTCAACGTAAGGAACTCGGCCTATTCTACTGACACATACATGTGCTGCGTGTCTGGTCTATGAAAATCAGGTCTACTTAAGGACATGGTCAATGTAGGGAGGTGGTCGACTCTGGAGGTTCTACTCTGCCTAACAGATAAGTTAAGTATGAATTATGATCGAGTATAGGAGAAAAAAGTGCCATTGCTTAAAAATGTTTTTAAGCAATGGTGGCACTGAAGCTCAGAAAGCAATACCTCAGAGCTGAAGTTTTGCAATGAGATCCCTTAAGGTCTCTCTAAGCTTATCTTGTTCCTATGCCCTCAAGCATGGGAAGGGACTCTCTTTGGAATTTGGCCAAGAAAGCTTCTTTCCAAAAACAGTACAATTATCTTACACTGGATCCTGAGTGATATAATCAGATGACCAGGAAAGAGCTTGGAGCACTCGGAGTGGCTTGAGCCCAGAATCTGAGGCTGCAAACACGCTGATGGCACTTGTGAACAGCCACCACACTTCAGCCCGGGCAACGCAGTGAGACCCAGTCTCAAATAATAACTAACCAGGAGAGATTAACCACCAGGAAGAGAAGGGACTGGAAATGTTGCTCCACCCAGACAGACTTGGCATCTCCTCTTCTGAGGACGGCTCCCAGGCTGTATTTGCAAAATAATCCCACCTTTGTTACTGCGCGGCTCCACCTCCCACCTTCCCACCGCAGGGGCCAGGAGTCCTCCAGGAAGAGAGAATTTAAGCTTCGTATGGCCCTTCTTTGAATTCATATTTTATATGACTCCCATATATTTGTGTTCTTGTTAAATTATCTATGCCTTTTCTCCTATTAATCTGCCTTTTGTCAACTGATTTTTAGCAAACCATGAGAGGGCAAAGAAAAAGCTGTCCCTTAGCCCCTACAGTAGCAAAATTACCTCCATGTCATTTGGTGAAAGAGCCTTGGTCCAATTCTTCTCTCCCAATCATAGGAATTTGGCCCTTTTGTTAAGTCAGGCCTGGTTGATTACAAGAGGCTATGAGCAGGTGGCCACCACTGTGGCCGTTTGGTCTTGCTATAAAAAGTCTTCCATTTGTAGGGTCTAGGCATTTGCTGGCCATACTGACCATTAAAATCACATTTAGAAGCAGGATAATGGAAGAGAATACAACCCTGAAGAATTACCTCCTTAGTCTCCTAGTATTTCCCAAATGTGATGTGTAGGTTTTTTTTTTTTTCAAGTATGGTAAATAAACTTAGCAGTTTAAATTCTTGAAGGGGAAGGAAAGATGTTCATTTTTGCTTTAGGTTATCACATGTTTACAAAGGTAAAAGGATTACTGGCAACCTGTCCCTCTGCCCTTAAATATGTGTGTTACTACAGGTTGTAAAATATGTCGGCTCTCCAAAGGGAATAGGTATTTTTACCATGTTGTTTTTAAAAACATGTATTTCTAAATTGTCTACATCTGAAAAACCTTTACATTTTTCCTCAGTGCCCAACACAAAGCCTTACAACTAATTCTCAAAGACATATTTATCAAATGAACAAATGAAGGGATTAATATTTTCTGTATTTTTTCTTATATCTCAAATGTCTAAAATGTATGATACGGTAAGATAAACTGTATCCCTGGTTTATAATAAAAATATTTTCCACATTCTCATAATTCAAGGGTACTTTAAGGTCTGCATGAGGATGAGTGCCCTTCTCAGAAAAGCGATTTTAAAAAGCCCAAGTAAAGAAACCCACAATTCTAATTTAGCTCCACTATAATGGTATTGATGTGCTTCCTTCTGAAATAATCAGTGGCTTTTTTTTTTTAAACCCCAGCATGTAGTGACTAGAATATGCATTCCATGAATGGTACTAAACCTTTTTGTGAATCAAATTCTTTCAATTCTCGAGAGTTTCCTTACCCAGGCATAGATTCAAGAAATTTCTCAGTGACTGGCTTGCTTACCCAAGAGTGATTCATAAAAAACATACACTGAGTCTCCAAAATCTAAAAAGCTGTCTGAGGATACAGATAATTGGAACAATTTAAGAAGCAACTGTTGGGCGGCACCTGTGGCTCAAGGAGTAGGGCGCCGGTCCCATATGCCGGAGGTGGTGGGTTCAAACCCAGACCCGGCCGGAAAAAAAAAAAAAAAAGAAGCGACTGTTAGCCTGAGAAGGTACTGCATTATTCCTTCCTTTTTTCTTTCCCCTTATAGTCCTTGGGTTTCTGTAAATATTATGTCTTTCCTTAAATTTATCTCATTTTGTTGATTTTGTGTGTGTGTGTAAGTATACATTCAGAGCGGCCATAAAGATCGTGTGCAATTTAAAATAGTTTATTACACACAAACGTATGGCCACCCTGTCTGTGGGTAGATCTTAGACTAAAACTGATTTAATATTTGTTGTGCTTAGGCCACATTCATTTATTTTATATGCATTTATTTACTAAGGTATGCTAGGTACTCAACTTGATGCTGAGTATACACCCATGTATGGTGAAAAATGAATCCTACATTGTTCCCCCTACCCCCGGCCCCAGGGTTTCATATTTAGGGAAGGAAGGACTGTAAAGAAATAATTCAAATAAATAGTATGTGGCTCAGACAAGAAGAAAGTGTTGATTAAGGTTTAGTGATGGCACCAAGAAGATGGGGCTTCATAAGGAACTTATTACACAAAAATCTTCAAAGATGGATAGATAAGATGATTCTTTAAAAATGAATAGAATTTGGGCGGCGCCTGTGGCTCAGTCGGTAAGGCGCCGGCCCCATATACCGAGGGTGGCGGGTTCAAGCCCAGCCCCGGCCAAACTGCAACCAAAAAATAGCCGGGCGTTGTGGCGGGCGCCTGTAGTCCCAGCTGCTCGGGAGGCTGAGGCAAGAGAATCGCTTAAGCCCAGGAGTTGGAGGTTGCTGTGAGCTGTGTGAGGCCACGGCACTCTACCGAGGGCCATAAAGTGAGACTCTGTCTCTACAAAAAAAAATAAATAAATAAATAAAAAAAAATTAAAAATGAATAGAATTTGCCAAGTGAACACAGTTTGCGAAAACTATTCCAGGTAGAGGACACGCTAAGATGCCGTGTATGAAGAGGATAAATATCTAGAAATCCCAGAGAAAGAGTCCTCTTATATATATAAGGAGTACTTTTCTTTAAAAATTGGTATCATCCATGGCTTCCACATAAGCCAAAAAAGAAAAAAAAAAAGTTCCTTTTTGGCCATTCTCTTTAAATAAACGATCATCTAGGCTGAGAAGAACTTCATTTCTTTATGTAGCAATGTAGGCAATAAATTCTCATGAAGGCATTACTGACCCCAGCTCTGATTTTAAAATGTCATCTATTGTACAATTATATGTTTGCCGCTGAATGAATGACAGCATTGACATCGAGTCTCTGGCCACCACAGCTCTTAGTGTAAGAAATGGAGGCTGATATTCCTGTTAAGAAGAATGTTAGGTAAATGTCATATCATCTTTGTATGAGAGCCTCTTATTGTTATAAATCACAAATCTCTGGGTGGCGCCCATAGCTCAGTGGGTAGAGTGTGGGCCACATACACCCAGGCTGGCGGGTTGAAATCAGACCCAGGCCAGCTAAACAATGACAACTGCAACCAAAAAATTGCCAAGCTTTGCCATGGTGGGTCCCAAAGGCCTGGAATCTTATTCTTGGCTCTAACGAACTCACAAGGGCTATGGCTGACCACTTATGGTCAAGCACCCTCCTGTAGTCCCAGCTACTTGGGAGACAAGAGAATCACTTAAGCCCAAGAGTTTGAGGTTGCTGTGAGCTGTGAGGCCACAGCACTCTACCAAGGATGACATAGTGTGATGACATAGTGAGACTCTGTCTCAAAAAAAAAAAAGATAAATCATAAATCTCTGAATGAAGGACTATCCAGAAGCCCATGATACGAACAACACAGACAGTCCTGCACAAAAACTCAAGTGACTTCCAATTCTAGGACACTGTGACTGTATCCTGTTCCTTCCTAAAGCTGCAGAGAATCAGCTTCATATCAATAACCTCCGGGAGACCTGCTGATACTCTGAGTGGCTCCATGTAACTCTCCCTAAGACACATAATATCAAAATCAGCTGAACTGAAAAGGAAAGAGTTCCTGAGAGTGATCTCACCTATTAAGTCAAGGGTTTCTTTCCAATCAGAAAATAAAGTTTCCTTCCTAGAGCTGAATAGCTAAGGCAAGGTTGTGGAAAATCCTGCCTCAACGAACAAACAAGTAAGCAGGCGCAATCCAGCAAAGCTCCTGGCCTGCCAAAATGTAATGTGTCCTTTCAAATCGATTTTTAAATAGAATCTGGAGGAAAGGAAATGCTACTGCGCGTCACAACATCTGCTAAAGTGCATTTGTTTCCAGCAGAAACAATGGAACAGCTCCACGTGGCCTTAGATCACTGCAAGACACCAAATTGCTACAAAGACGCAATACCATAAACAGACATTTGTAAAGGTTTGTCAGCTCCAATGAAGCGGTTTCTGGGGACTCTGCCCTTCCCCCATCTCCTTGCTCCTGTTGAAAATAAAGAAAAGGAGGTGCCACTAAAAAGAATGAAAGTTGAGTATAATTTTTTCAGAAAGAGAGAAAACAGATTGATAGGCCATTGCCAAGGACTTCATTAAACACCCAGTGTTGGATTTCATTTCTTCTTTAAATGATCTATCTATCTATCATTTGGTCACCCACAGGCATCTCTGTACTGACTGACCCTGCTAGTTCAACTATTAAAGGATTTCTCTCTCCAAGGAGCTCTGATGTAAACATGATAATCTGTTTGGCGGCTCCTATGATGGCTCATGAATAAAACATATGACAACCAGGTTGGAGTTGAACAGTTCACTATTTGTTACCCTTAGAATGCATGGAAGCTCCTGGAAAGCTTTGCCATGGTGGGTCCCAAAGGCCTGGAATCTTATTCTTGGCTCTAACGAACCCACAAGGGCTATGGCTGACCACTGGCCTTATGGTCAACCACCTTACAATAACTTAGTAAAACAGGATCTACTGCTAGGGATGAGATCTGAACAATGCTTCTCTGATTATGGCAGGAAGGGAGTGTTTGCTTTCAGCAGGCATATACTGTACCCTTAAAAACAAAAGAAAATATCGAGTAGGTAAGATCTGGAAAGAGAAATCTGAAAACCAAAGTGAAAGAGCTCGAAAGTGGCCCCATCTATTATATTTCGTTGTGCACACGCTGAACTCAAAATCACCTACTTGATTCTTTATAGTACAAAGAAGTGTTCAGACGTTTTGCCTTGGATTAGCTGTTGAGATCCAAATGAGTTCATAACTATAACAGAAGAGAAGGTATACTATAATCACCACACCAATAAATCAAAGAGGCAAAACCTGTCCCAAGTTGGGTGGATATTGTTGGGTGGATAAAATCAGAGCGGAATTACTTAATGTGACTTATCCCACACAACAAGAGAACAATTATTATAGTTCAGGTTTGTTTTTAAAGCAGCGTCATTAAAAAACTGCTTATAACATTTTTTTTTCCTGGAAATATCTACCTTTGTATGTTAGCTTTGGCCATTAATCCTCTAATTATGTTCCTGAATGTATTTAATTTTCTGATCTCTTGTACCAGAAACCATAAAGTGAGCATTTTCTATAAAGACGGTTTTATAGTGCTACATTTCAGCTGCTTTTGGCTAAGTACCTGGGAATGCCTTTCGTCGGTCAACAAGCTCCCCTTATCACTTCTGCATACTTCGTATTTTTACCTGATTGCCATTATTTATTTCAGAGAAAAAAATTCAAGTGCAATGCTGGATGCTAACAACATTTTGAAAATTTAAAATATACAATATTTTTTTATTTCGAGTATATTTGAAGCATGACTTTGAGGGTATATGTAAGTGTATGGTGTTTGTAAAATTCAGCATTCTACAAAGAGTCCTGTCAAAATACAGAGGCATAATTAATGTAAAATTATAAGTTAATGTCCAGCACACATCTACTTTATAAATGTTATAAATAAAATTTGCATCTTCTGCATATTTATAAAATCTATTCTGGATTATTTATGCACCTCTGTTGTAAGATTTAAGTAAATTTAATTTAAATATAATGTCTAATTCTCAGAAAATCATTACTGGAAAAAGTGTTGGATTTTAAACTTTTGGAAATCATAATCAAATCTCTTCTCCAAAAGTTATCATAAAAAACCAAATCTAGGGCGGCGCCTGTGGCTCAGTGAGTAGGGCGCCGGCCCCATATGCCGAGGGTGGCGGGTTCGAACCCAGCCCCGGCCAAACTGCAACAAAAAAATAGCCGGGCGTTGTGGCGGGCGCCTGTAGTCCCAGCTGCTCGGGAGGCTGAGGCAAGAGAATCGCGTAAGCCCAGGAGTTAGAGGTTGCTGTGAGCCGTGTGACGCCATGGCACTCTACCCGAGGGTGGTACAGTGACACTCTGTCTCTACAAAAAAAAGAAAAAAGAAAAAAATAAATAAATAAATAAATAAAAAAAAAACAAATCTAAATACTTTAGATAATATTCAGTGAGAAACTTCAGTAGGATCTAATTAGTAGTTTCACCATGGACTAACATGTCCCACATAAGCAAATTTTCCCAGTAACCATAGCTTACCCCCTTCTGTATGTTATGAAAATCAAATGAGATAAAATATAGAAAAATGCTTTATAGGCCAGGCACAGTGGCTCACACCTATAATGCTACCACCCTGGGAAGCTGAGCAAAAGCGAGACCCCGTCTCTACTAAACATAGAAAAAACTAGCCAGGTGTTGTGGCGGGCACCTGTAGTCCCAGCAGGAGGCTGAGGCAAGAGGATCTCTTGAGCCCAAGAGTTTGAGGTTGCTATGAGCTATGACGATTCCATGGCACTCTACCCAGGGCCAGGAGACTGCCTCAAAAAAAAAGAAAGAGAGAGAGAAAAAACTTTACAAACTTTAAAATGTATTCTCATAGAAATTATTGTTTCCATTATGCTAAAAACTTGCTTTTAGATAATTTATTTCTAAAATAACTTTCCAAAATATGAACTTTTAAAGCAGCATTTATAGGACATAACTGTACGTGTATGTTTGAACTGAGATCTATAATGATCAACATTAGCTGTAGGAGTCCCAGATTTTTTTTTTTTTTTTTTTTTTTTTTTTTTGTGGTTTTTGGCCGGGGCTGGGTTTGAACCCACCACCTCCGGCATATGGGACTGGCGCCCTACTCCTTGAGCCACAGGCACCACCCTGGAGTCCCAGATTTTATAAAGACGCCTCCACAGCATCATGGGCATCTTATTATGTTCAGTTCTTTTGTCGGTCAAGTTGGCCTTCTTCATCGCCACTTTCTGCTCCTCCCTGTCTTCTCTTTCTAGTTTACTATTTGTTGGCGTTTAGCAAAACAGAAATACAAATCCACCCGAATTACGGCTAAAGAGTAAATAGATCTGGATGAAGACCCGGGAAGTTCCTGCAAATTTAACAGGATGTGCTTTTATTATAGAACCGTTAGCCCGGCATGGTGGCCCTTGCCTGCATTCCTAGCGACCAGGGAGGCTAAGGCAGAAGCATTACTTGAGCACAGGATGCAATCAGAGCACTTCTATTAATAGCCTCTCCACTCCAGCCTGACAGTATAGCAAGACCCCATTTTTTTTTTTTTAAAAAAAGAAGATGTTTTGGGTGGCGCCTGTGGCTCAGTGAGTAGGGCGCCGGCCCCATATGCCGAGGGTGGCGGGTTCAAACCCGGCCCCGGCCAAACTGCAACAAAAAATAGCCGGGCGTTGTGGCGGGCGCCTGTAGTCCCAGCTGCTCGGGAGGCTGAGGCAAGAGAATCACGTAAGCCCAAGAGTTAGAGGTTGCTGTGAGCCGTGTGACGCCACGGCACTCTACCCGAGGGCAGTATAGTGAGACTCTGTCTCTACAAAAAATAAAAAAATAAAATAAAAAAAGAAGATGTTTGGAATATATATTCAGGCTACTAAATGTGTATTCACTGAACATGTATTTATGAAGAACTTACTGTGTTTCGGTCACATAATTAAAGACATGGCCTGAGGGTGGCGCCTATGGCTCAAAGGAGTAGAGCACTGGCCCCATATGCTAGAGGTGGCGGGTTCAAACCCAGCTCCAGCCAAAAACTGCAAAACAAACAAACAAACAAAAAAAGACATGGCCCTTGCCCTCATGAAGCTTATAATCTCCCTTGAGAGACAAACAAAAACACCTGATTCCCGATAGTTACTCTGATCAGCGATGGGCTATGAAGAAATGCAGTATGCTCTGAGAGCATTTAAAAGACAACTTGGGGGCGGCGCCTGTGGCTCAAGGAGTAGGGCGCCGGTCCCACATGCGGGAGGTGATGGGTTCAAACCCAGCCCCAGCCAAAAAAAACAAAACAAACAAAAAAAAGACAACTTGGCTCGGCGCCTGTAGCTCAAGAGGCTAAGGCACCAGCCACATACACCAGAGCTAGCGGATTCGAATCCAGCTCGGGCCTGCCAAACAACAATGACAACTACAACCAAAAAATAGCCGGGCGTTGTGGCGGGCGCCTGTAGTCCCAGCTACTTGGGAGGCTGAGACAAGAGAACCGCTTAAGCCCAAGAGTTTGAAGTTGCTGTGAACTGTGACACCACAGCACTCTACCCAGGGCAACAGCTTGAGACTCTGTCTCAAAAAAATAAATGAATAAAAAATAAATAAATAAATAACACGGGGCGGTGCCTGTGGTTCAGTCGGTAAGGCGCCAGCCCCATATACCGAGGGTGGTGGGTTCAAACCCAGCCCCGGCCAAACTGCAACAAAAAAATAGCCAGGCGTTGTGGCAGGCGCCTGTAGTCCCAGCTGCTCGGGAGGCTGAGGCAAGAGAATTGCTTCAGCCCAGGAGGTGGAGGTTGCTGTGAGCTGTGTGATGCCACAGCACTCTACCGAGGGCCATAAAGTGAGACTCTGTCTCTACAAAAAAAAAAAATAATAACACGAATCCAATCTAAGAAGTCTTCCTATTTAAACTGAGACCTGGAAGAAAGATAGAATTAAGAGGCCAGATAAAGAAACAGCATATAAGGAAAGGATATGGTGTTTAGAGACTTTTTGTTTATTTCTAGAATCTTATTTTTTGTTTTTTTTGTAGGGACAGAGTCTCACTGTACCGCCCTCGGGTAGAGTGCTGTGGCGTCACACGGCTCACAGCAACTTCCAGCTCTTGGGCTTAAGCGATTCTCCTGCCTCAGCCTCCCGAGCAGCTGGGACTACAGGCGCCCGCCACAACGCCCGGCTATTTTTTTGTTACAGTTTGGCCGGGGCTGGGCTTGAACCCACCACCCTCGGTATATGGGGCTGGCGCCCTACTCACTGAGCCACAGGCGCCGCCCCTATTTCTAGAATCTTCTAACTAGGTGAAGTGACTAATTCAAAAGATCTCCTAATAAATGGGTAGCTTACTATATAATTTGTTTTAAGGCATTTTAAAAAATCCTTTTGATGGTTGTTTGTAGTTCAATGTACTTTTACCTGCTTCTCCTTTCAGAGTGTAGAGAAATTTCCTCTCCATTCATTTGCTGTTTCATTGAGGAGTGTGACTCTTCTGTAACCAGGCCACTTATTTTGACTTACCTTGAGCACAGATTTCCAATTCTAGACTGTACTCTGCTCTCAGTTTGACTGTAGGTTTCCCACTGAAGGCAGTTGGAGCCAGGCATGTTTCACGGAGCAAAGTGTCACTGTCTGTCACTCAGACAGTGCCTCTGTGTCGCTGTCCTCCGGCATGGATCCCGGAACCCTGAGTGGGGCTGGGAGTCTCTAAGGAAATGGAGCTCTCAGTGGTGCCATGCTAGCAGCAGTGTGAATGGAGGTAAAGAAAAGAGGCGACAGGCTTGGTGCCTGTGGCTCAAATGGCTAAGGCGCCAGCCACATACACCAAAGGTGGCGGGTTCGAATCCAGGCTGGGCCTGCCAAACAACAATGACAACTACAACCAAAAAAAAAAAAAAATAGCCGGACGTTGTGGTGGGCTCCTGTAGTCCCAGCTACATGGGCGTCTGAGGCAAGAGAATCGCGTAAGCCCAGGAATTGGAGGTTGCTGTGAGCTGTGATGCCATGACACTCTACCCAGGGCGACAGCTTGAGGTTCTATCTCAAAAAAAAAGAAGGAGAAGAAGAAAGAAAACAGGTGAGAAAGGAAGGGCATGGTATCTGGGCTAGCACCTTTATGACCTTTATCCTGCCAACCTGGGACAATGGAAGAGGTGGAAAGAATGATAAAGGAGTTTTTTTATTTGTTTTCAAATGAGACTATTTCATAAAATCAATATTATCACCAGTATAGCCACAGATTGCTTTGAGTTTCTTTCTTTCTTTCATTTATTTTCATTAGAGACAGAATCTTGCTTTGTCACCCAGGCTGGAGTTCAGTGACCCAATCATAGCTCACTCAATGTAAACTCAAATCCCTGGGGTCCTGAACTCCTGGGCTTAAGCAATCCTCCTACCTCAGCCTCCCAGAGTTCTGGGATTACAGGCATGAGCCAGGGCACCTCACTGATCTGATTTTTAAAAAGTCAGGCCTCCAACATACACAAGGCCTGGGTAAGACTACAAACGGAGGCCCCAACTTAGGACCAGACCTAACTCTTCTCAGCCTCCTAAGTATGTGTCCAATCTCCATCTTCTCTCCCATTCTCCACCTCAGGCAGCCACACAGTCAAGAGGATTGACCCAGGGGAAAGGCCCACACTGGCCTGGGAAGTGGGCTCGGGCCACCTGGGCAGGGAATTTCTGAAAAGACTCACCCCCTCACTAAACTTTGCTGCCTTAGTCGTGGGGTCCTTGGTGACGGTTTTAAATTGAAGACGCATAGGTTGTGATTATGAGAGAGCTGTGCATGTTTTCTAAAGCTTATTCTTAAATCAGCACTTCTCAAACTTAATGTGCACAAAAATCATACAGGGCTTTTGTTACAAAGCAGATTCTGGATCTGTAGCTCTGGGGTGGGGCTTGAGAGTCTATATTTCCAACAAGCTTTTGGGTGATGCCAGCCTATAGGCCACACTGTGAAGAGAAAGGGATGTGTGAGTGTTGCTGGCTTCGGATGTGTGTGTGTGTGTGTACGCTGCTACACTGGGATGGGAATTTTAACAGTGTGTGTCAAAAAGTCTCAGCGCAGCATGAACTACAAGAACGTGGCTTTTAGCCTCATCATTATTTAAGATCCTTGTCTCAAACGATGTCCCAGACAATAGCTCTTCAGACCTTTTCCATTTCCATGTGAATCCCTTATTAGTGATGTCATGACGCCTAATCTTTGAATTGGGCTCCCAGGCGTTGCTTTCACAGCCTTCAGTAGCCTTCTAAAACCCTGTAGATTTCCAAGATACATATTAGAGCCAATGGAAGACTAAATGTGTCCTGGTGTAGAAAAGAGTTTTTGATTAGATTTTAAAAGCTGTCATCTCTGAAATTTCCCTCTCTCCATCATTTTCTGCTTTCAACAAGCTCTTATATGTTACTTTCTCGGACGGATGCTGCTGCTGGTATCTTTCTAACTACTCGCATTAACTGTATCCCGTGGTTTGGAACTGATACATATTTAAGAACATCTTTACTAGCTAAAAAAGCACTTGGCTTAGAGCAATTTCACTCTGGTATCTTCTGTGCCATAATAACTATTTTTCCTTGTATTGAGCAAAATTCAATTACGTGAAGGACAATGATGCCACAGGTTGCCTGCTAAAAGCAGCTTTGAAAGCTGTCATAAAAGGTATCACTTTTCATTTAACCTAGATGAAATGGCATCTGAAGTGTATGTGTTTTAAGCTGGGCATCATGGCATCGGCCTATCTCAGATACTTGGGAGGCTGAGGCAAGAGGATCACTAGAGTCCAGGACTTACAGTGTACCATGATGGTGCCCTGAATAACCACTGCACTGCCTCCCCGGCAACATAAAAACCCTGTCTCGAAAAACAAACAAAAAAAAAATTAAAACAAATAAAGTATACGTGTTTTCAAAAGCAACTTGAACTTGTGGGAAATGACAATTAAAAAACTGTTGGCATTGAACTAAGATTACATAATGGAAAATTGCCTAATGTTTTAAGGATACATAGATTTCTAGACTGTGTTATTCTAGATTTTTAAAATAAAATGTGAAATATTCTTCTGAGTATTGGACTAAACTTCCTCCAGGGAATTTATAGGTTATAACTGAAATGGTAGTTTTCTTGTTAGCCGTGATCAAAGTGATTTGGGAACGTCTAGAAACATGTGAAAGTTGATTACACATTTTATTGCTGGCACCACATTGACTGGCCACCCGTATGATGGAGCAATTGTGACTCTGTACTAGTTCCAACTAGCCTCAGGGAAAGAGTACACTGGGTTGAGACCTTTAGAAAGCATTCACTTGCCTCATTTAATCAAGTGACTTTCATAATTTTCTAGCTTTCAGCCTTATTTATTTCATATAATGAGAAATCTTATTTCTGGCATTTAAGCAAAGAACATCCGTCATGTAAAAATTCATTTCAAGCCCCACATACCTACCTTGCCCGTGAAATGAATCTGTTTTGCTTTTCAACAGGACAACAGACACTACTCAGAGTAATTCTTCTGGATCTTAAAGTAACCAAAGTTTGTCCTCAGTCATACCACTCAAAATCCTATCCATTTTTCTTTTCTTTTCTTTTTCTTTTTTTTTTTTTTGGAGACAGAGTCTTATTTTTTTTTTTTTTGTAGAGACAGAGTCTCACTTTATGGCCCTCGGTAGAGTGCCGTGGCCTCACACAGCTCACAGCAACCTCCAACTCCTGGGCTTAAGCGATTCTCTTGCCTCAGCCTCCCGAGTAGCTGGGACTACAGGCGCCCGCCACAACGCCCGGCTATTTTTTTTTTGGTTGCAGTTTGGCCGGGGCCGGGTTTGAACCCGCCACCCTCGGTATATGGGGCTGGCGCCCTATGGACTGAGCCACAGGCGCCGCCCAGGAGACAGAGTCTTATTATGTTGTCCCCAGTAGTGTACTGTGGCATCACAGCTTACAGCAACCTCCAACTCTTGGGCTTAAGCGATTCTCTTGCCTCAGCCTCCCAAGTAGCTGGGATTACAGGGGCCCGCCACAGTGTCTGGCTGTTTTTTGTTGTTGTTTAGCAGGCCCCGGCTGGGTTCGAACCCACACCCCTAGTGCATGTGGCCAGTGCCCTAACCACTGAGTTACGGGTGCCATTTTTCAAGGCCCAGTAAAACCCTCTTTTCCAAGTGTCTCCCTTCCTCTAGTCTGAATCACTCTCTCACTCTTCCACAGTCTGACAGCAGCATTTAGGCATATCTAATAACATGTCTGTACATAAGCTTTGTGCAGTAATCATATGTGTGTTACTAAAAGACGAGCTTCTAGAGAACAGAAGGATTTTTTTTCTCATTTTTATTTTCCCACAAGGGATTAACCAGTCCTTTCCAATAATACAAATACAGTGTTTTTACAGTGTTTGAATTGACTCGTTATGTTGTCAATGCCTGGGGATGGTGCACTGTGGGGGATCTCTATTCGTTAAGATCCCCGAATCATCATAGTGACCTTTTAAGAAACGACCCACATAAAAAAATTTAATAAATTATTAGTGTCCTTGTGATATTTTAAAATTTAACAACTAAATCACATTTGGATACAATAAAATCACATTTAAAATTTTTCATGTCTATTGGGAGGCTGAGGCAAGAGAATCGCGTAAGCACAAGAGTTAGAGGTTGCTGTGAGCCGTGTGACGCCACGGCACTCTACCCGAAGGCGGTACAGTGAGACTCTGTCTCTACAAAAAAAAAAGAAAAAATTTTCATGTCTAATATAGAAATTAAAAAAAATTAAAGATCCTGTTGTTATTTGTAAAATTTTAAGTAAGATTACTTCTCTTGCCTTGAAACCTTAACACAATTATGTATACTTAATGTTCAATTCACAGGATTTATAGGGCTAGTATAAAGTTTACCTCCATGTGTATTCAAAAATCGTATTTTTATTTTGAAAAATAGGGTATCGGCCAAGTGAACACATAACAAAGAATATACATAATGTTTATTTTTTTATTTCCATATCCAGTTCACTATTATGGGAAACTAAATAAGGCAGCCTACTAAAGAATCAAAGCCGATATTAAACAATGCTTATCCTCCTGTTCACATTTTGACTTAATTTTTGCAATAAATATACAGATTTATTTTTGTTTCTTTTCTGCTTTTCTTTTTCTTTTAATGATGACTTCAGCAACTTTTCCATTTTCCCTATTTTGAAAAGATTGGTAACAAGTCCCCAGGCATCCAAGGACATTCTGGAGCATTGGAACTTAAGACATGATCCAGTGATAATCTCCAATCTGGGGAGCTGTTTTACAGCAGAAGTAAAGGGTTTTCAGATGAGAAAATACAACTTAGTTCTCTAAAATCAGGCACAAAGAAAGAGAAACTCAGGTTCACAGGCCAGTTCTTGACTTACTGGTTGAATGTCTTTCCTTCCAACACTATGGAAATAATAACATGGCCCGGCTTACAGGTTGGTTTGAAAATTCTAACGCACATGCAGGACTTACCACTGTGCCTGGTGTAGAGCCTGTCCCCTTTGCTGAGAGCCAGACCTTTCCCTCCATCAGCTAGTCAGACACGTGAGCTGGTGAGCCCCTGTGTTTCTTTCCCAGTTGTTTCTGTTTTTGTTTACTCCCAGCAAAAGGGGACACCAGATTGTTGCAATTAGGAGAGAAACTGAGAACCCTCAAAGAAAATCAAACTGAGAAAATCAAAGGAAAGACTTAGTCACTGAATCTTCCAGAAGGAAGGAGGAGAATACAGAGCTAGATGGATTAAATTCTGAATGTAGTTTCTTAAAAGGAATTTTTGTGGTAAGGGACAATGGAGAGATAACAAGTGACAATACAAACCCAAGGGCAGGCCTCATGGAAATCAAAGAAATTGGCACCACAGGCACCTGGTAGAATAAGGGAATGTTTGAAAAGAGACCACAGTGTATTTACCATTTTGCTTGATCTACATATCAAAAACATCTTCTACTGTATATAGAAGATCCTTGCAAGGAAAATGTTTCATATAAAAATTATTTTAAATGAAATAAAAAAAAGAAGAAGAAAGTGCTGGAGGCCATGTCATTTCATTTTCTGTTTTTCATCCTATTTTTCTTTCTCAGGGATCAGGCCTGGTGCTGAGTAGCTCATGCAAACTAATACCTTCCCAAGTCACCACAAAGACCAGGGAAGATACTGGGAATAAAAGCCTCCACCACACTGGAATCAAATAACTTAACTCAGAAGTAGAGATAATTGAGCAAAATTAAGTGGTTTCAACACAAAAAAAGTACAACTTTTTTTTTCCATCGAATAACCTGTTATGTAGTAAAAGCCTATTGTGCTGATTAAAAAAAAAAAACTTGTTCAGCTAACATCAGAAATATTTTTTATTCAATGATATAGCTTCTGAAGTATCTTGAATCAGCAATATTGAAAAATTGAAAGTCAAATCTCCAATGGGCTGAAACCAAAGCGATTTGATTTGAAACCTTATTACTCCACTCCGTATGAGACCTCTCTAGCAAGCTCCTTCACAAAGAGGTGTCAACTCTTTTTTATTACAAACAAGTTAACAGAGGTTTAAGCTTATTTTCTGTTTTTGTTTGTTTGTTTGTTTGTTTTGTTCTGTTTTTGTTGTTGCTTTTTTTTTTTTTTTAGCAGAAAAGAAATTTGTCCAAGTATTTAAACAGCAGGTAAACAGTTTTAAGAAAATGGCTAAAATAACGGCCAGGTCATTCATCCTCACCTCCAGACTCAACTACGGCCAACACATGCTTTACCTTGAATTCTCTTTCTAGAAAATAATCATATCATCCTTCTTCTTAGAACTTTCGATGACTTCCTGATGGCCATAACACAGAATGTAATCACCCTAAAGTGACACGCAAGGGGCTTCCTCCTTTGGGAATTTGAAGTCATCTTCTGCCATTTCTTCTCATACACCCTATGTGACGAGGGGGCACCATATACTAGTCTTTTCCCTGAACTTCCGTCTTTGAATTTGCTATTCCCTTTGCCTATGATGTATTTCCTACCCCCGACAGCGAACAACTATTTATCTCTATGACACAGCTGAAATGTCACCTCCCATATGCAGCCTTCCCGGAACACATAGGAAGAATTTATCATTCCTGTAGGACTTATAATGATGTCCATTATAGGACACCATATTTCCTGACTTGCTTGTTTACAAGTGTCTCTCTATACTGAACTGTGAGCTCTGGCGTATATAGGATAGCACCAAAACCATGGTAGCATTTGATAAATATTTACTGAATTAACAATTGAGAACAACAAAAAAAATCAATAATGTTATAATAAGTCAGCTCATGAATTATTATGTTCCAAATTTGCAAGTGGCCTTTTCTTTTCATAGTATATTTATAGCCTCTGTCTACTCAGGCAAGCAAAGAAAAAAAAACAAAAAACCAAAACCAGAATTGAGATAATTGTTTAGGGAAGTCTACTAAACAACAACAACCCTTATCTAAATTTTCAAGTTGAATAGTCTCAATTTACTGTGCTCATTTAGACACATGCTGAACACACTGGTATTTGCGTTATTCCTAGAAAATACACATTTTAGATTAGTCCGTTCTTTCCCTTTGCATGCTAGCACCAAGCAAAGCCAGGGTTATGTACAACAGCAAACTGGCTTTTGTAAATGGTTTTGTCACTGACTCTCAAAGAGTTTTCATTCAGCCCACCCAGCATCTTGGTTTCCCCTTCTCCTAGACAGTACTGGCCTCTATCTTCAGGATGCTGTGAATTTAATGAGAAGGTTCAGTGGTGGTCTCATTTTTTTCTTTTGTCCAGAAAATACGAAAGAAAACTAAAATATGTCAGTGTGCAAAGGTAGGAGCCAGGCTTTCGTAATTAACTGCAGTTAGTGCCTAGCATAGTGCTGACAGTGTATAAATATTCCTTGTCGGTGATGAAATCCTAAATATGAGAACCTGTGTTTCTGGTTCTGCGCTGTCATAAAGCTGCTATTATTCAGCATTTATTAGGTACCCACAGAATAGGAGGCATAAACATGACAAGTAGAAAACACACAGTCCCTTCTCTAAATTGCAAAAGACAGATGTACAGGAATGTAGGTGGACCTGGAAATTGTTTCCAAATGGCTGTTTGTAGGAGGATTTAGAGAGTAGGAAAACCAAGAGGGGGGAGGGGACGGAGTGTAAGGAAGGAGGAGGTGAGAGAGAAGTTAGCATTTCCAGAAAGGGAATAGGCTAGGAAGGAGGTCAGGCAAATTTCCAGAACAATTAAGACTCAGATGTGAGAGAGTCACTGGTGATAATAAAGAACCCAAGGGAATAAAGAGGGAAGAGGGATTTTTTCTTTTGTCCTCTTGCCTAATAAGGACATGTCCTCCAGCCTCCCTGGTTGGTGGTAAGAGAAAAACAATTCTTTTCAAGTAAGACACTCCCATGCTGAGTGAGTCCGCCAGCCTCTGACTGGCCTCAGTTTCCTAATCCTGAAAATGGGAAGTAGCACCTCAAAGGTTGACCTGAGAATTAAAGGTGTCGGAGGGAGCGCGCGGCCCACCCGGGCCTTAGTTCAGGAAGCACAACTCCAGGAGGCCCTGGGATCTCAGAACAGTGTCCCGCTTTGGTATCTCAGGTTTCTTGTTTCTCTTTCTGTGTGTTGAAAGGAGTAAGAGGTTTTTTAGACAGAGAAGATGGAGTTTAAACAAGCAATATTTGTTAATAAACATGTAGGCAGGAGATATATCACGCTAAGGATCTGCTTACAGCTGGATCTGGGGCCCATGAGATTTTAATCTAGTTAGTAATTTTTTAAGCAATCATTAGATAGAGACTAGAAAAAAAAAGTCACAGAGGGAGCCTTGTAAAATGGTTCTTGGGACTCTCAAGAGCATGTCTGTCAGTCTTTTCATCAGCTGAGCAGGTCTATATGGTAAGTCTTATTTATAAGGAGGCTTTCAGGCAATTTCACACTGCTTTTCTCTGATGCAGCCCCCCAAAACATGTAAACCCCAGGGATTAGTAGCGACTTAAAGGGAAAATAGTGTAAAGTTACACCATGAAGGAGGCAGTACAGCTGCCTACAGGCACGTCCCCTGGGCTTTTACAGTGAATGAAACTTACCTAAGTGGCCCCGTCCACTCCCACATGGCTGGATCCTCAGCCCTTTGTTACCACGTCCATGAGAATTGCTCCATCTCAGGGGGCAGCCGGTCTGTAAGGACCTGCGTTATAGAAACACACAGGGGTTCACCAGGAAGGAATGAAAACTTAAATCTCTTATATTTCTTTGTTGACAGTTGCAATGCAGGACTGGCTAGTAAACAAAATGTGGATTCTGGCAGGGTTGGTTTCACAAGTGGCTCAGATCCATTTATTGAGTAGGGCATCAGCCTAAAATGGAAATGTAAGGGGAGTGTCGTCGCTGGGCTGCGCAGACATCTTGAAAAAGACTTGAATATTCCCTGACTGCAGCCACGGTGAGGCTGGCATACTTACATTGATGATTTCATCAGACCAATAATTAATAAACGTGAATTAAGCTAATGAAATCAGGTAGGGTGATGAAAGGCAGCCTTCTACTTGTTCGCATCGCTATTTTCTCCCTTATTTAATCTCTAACAGAAACTAAATGTGCCGCTGGGGATCTAATTGAGCCTATTTGACTTTTTTTACAATTAAAAAAAAATGCATCAGAGCCTTTAAGAAGAGGCAAGTGTGAAAATATTAAGACTCTAGCCCAGGGGTCCTCAAACTGCGGCCTGCGGGCCACATGAGGCGGTGTGATTGTATTTGTTCCCGCTTTTGTTTTTCTTTTTACTTGAAAATAAGAGATGTGTAACTCCAGTGAGACTAGCCTATGTCACAAAATCTCAAGACCAGAGATGTTGGCGTGGATGCGGAGAAAAGGGAACACTTCTGCACTGCTGGTGGGAATGCAAATTAATACATTCCTTCTAGAAAGATATATGGAGAACACTCAGAGATCTAAAAATAGATCTGCCATTCAATCCTGTAATTCCTCTGCTGGGCATATACCCAGAAGACCAAAAATCACAACATAACAAAGATATTTGTACCAGAATGTTTATTGCAGCCCAATTCATAATAGCTAAGTCATGGAAAAAGCCCAAGTGCCCATCGATCCACGAATGGATTAATAAATTGTGGTATATGTATACCATGGAATACTATGCAGCCTTAAAGAAAGATGGAGACTTTACCTCTTTCATGTTTACATGGATGGAGCTGGAACATATTCTTCTTAGTAAAGTATCCCAAGAATGGAAGAAAAAGTACCCAATGTACACAGCCCTACTATGAAACTAATTTGGGACTCTCACATGAAAGCTATAACCCAGCTACAACTTAACAATAGGGGGAAGTGGGAAAGGGGGGGGTGGGTAGAGGGAGGGGGATCGGTGGGATCACACCTGTGGTGCATCTTACAGGGGTATTTGCGAAACTTGTTAAATGTAGAATGTAAATGTTTTGGCACAGTAACTGAGATAACGCCGGAAAGGCTATGTTAACCACTGTGATGAAAATGTGTCAGATGGTTTATGAAGCGAGTGTATGATGCCCCATGATCATATCAATGTATACAGTTATGATTTAATAAAAATAAATAAATAAATATTTAGAATTGAAAAAAAATAAAAATAAAAAATAAAAAATGAAAAAAAAAAGAAAATAAGAGATGTGCAGTGTGCATAGGAATTTGTTCATAGTTGTTTTTTTTTTTAAACTATAGTCCGGCCCTCCAATGGTCTGAGGGACAGTGAACTGGCCCCCTGTTTAAAAAGTTTGAGGACACCTGCCCTAGACAATGACACGGGTAACACTGGGAATATGGTGCAAATCAGAGCCTCTACAGTCATCTTCTGCTCCGTTGATGAAGATGAAAGAAATTGCAGGTAAAGGGAACGATGTGGAAGAGGAGTTGTTTTCAAGGCTGAGGTTTTTTAAAAGGCGGAGATTCTTCAACTGCCAAGGGTAGTATCTTGGAATTTTTTGCCACACATAGTTTAGTAAATAAGTGCACTTTCACACATCTTCCTGCTAAGGTTGGCCCCCTAGCATGATCTGGAAAAGCAGCAGAGATCAAGAATGAGCCCTTCGGCCTACGGAATGGGGTGGCAAAGACTTGACCTAGAAATGAATGGGGGGTTCTGCTTTCTCTGATGAGAATTCACAACCCATTTCTGTATCTTACATCTGCCAAAGAAAAGGTGGAAGTGAGTTTGATGTGATTTGGTTTCTGTTTGAGTCATCTCTACCCAAGAATGCTTGAGAGCCTGCAAAAGGGACCCACAGCAAAGGCACCATGGGCCTCTCACTCTTCCCCACATTAAGCAGCCTGTGGGTGGGGAGCCCCCATGTAACAGGAACTGCTGAGGACCCATTCCAGGGGCTTGACGTGTTCCCTTATCTACTGATTGAAAGCAGGTGCCAAAAAAGAGACAGGAAAAGTGTGTGTGGTTAAAGGGTTAAACTTCGCAGTGTGTGTGGATAATGTCACCATGTATTTCCAGTTCGATGATATTGGATCTATTTTGAGATCACTTATCAGTTGGTTATTGTGATAATAATTGCCATTAAAATTAATACTACATTTTGGGAATTAGGCAAAGAGCGAAGTTTGCTTTTACACAGAGCTTTCCAAAAGCAATCTGGGTAACTTGTTTCTGGAATGCAGCTGTGTAAGTTTTCATTAACATCTTGCAGGTGGAGCCTAATTTTAGTTCAGCCTTGAGAAGGGGGAATTGTTTTCCTCCCTACACACACACAGCGCCACAACGGCAGCAAAGCAGGTGGGGCTTTGCCAAGGGCTTGTTTACTCTCTTATTTTTTTTTTTTAAACAGATGATTCGTATCGTTCATCATACAGTTTCTATTTGATTTTAACATGTCTCTAACAGAATAGTCTGGAGTACATTTGACCTACAGTTACTCAAATGTGAAACAAAAGCAACGAGATGGAAAATGATAAGAAAATGAGCAGCGATTCCTAAATATAGTGGAGGAGAAGCCAGTGAATGCAGCAAAATTTAGAAATACATCTGTTTGGCTACAAAAGCATTTTCAAGAGCAACCTTCCAGATTCAAGTTTGGCAATTTGAAGTTGGCTCAGTTAGAAAGTTCAGTGTATTTTTTTTTTCCTGCCACGGCAAGAAGGGAACTATTAGGAGAAGGAAGCTGTTGCTGGGAGAGAGGTGAGAGGTCAGGAAGGGCAACCCAGTGCAGGCTGTTTTCTCTTACCGCTTCTCCCCCGGCCTTTGAATCTCAGGGAATGGCTGGTAATCGGCTAAAATTTTAGGACAGAGGAAAAAACTTTTTAAAGAATCATGAGAGTGATTAATGACAGTAATTTCTCTTTTAATTTGTTTAGGAAGTTTTATGTTAACCTTGAAGGACATAAAGCCCACAGCTTTGCTGTCTGCAGAGTGTTTCACTGCAGTGAACCTACTGTGTGTGTCTCTTTGGACGCTGGATCCTGTAGCATGGCCCTAGCGCTGCTGGCGTCTGGCTTAAACAAGTGCCTTTGAATTCCTCTACGCTGTGGGGTGTGCATAGAAATTCCATTACCTCCACAGAGAGGGAGCAGCTCCGTGTGCATATTTGTCTCTTTCAATTTGGTCTCTTGGAATGGATGGAATTTGTGATTATGCCATATAGAAGTCTATTGTTCAGAACATTAAAATAAACCTTTTCTTATAAGCCCTCTTCTGGGCTTTGAAGGTCACCATTCAGGGGTTTTGCCTTTATGAACGTTCTTAACCCAGTATACAGGTTTGTCCATGAATGAGCTTCGGAGTGTTTATGAAAAAAGTTTTGGGTTTTTGTTTTTGATGGTTGTTGTTGTTTCTGAATAGACATGGAAGTGCATTTTTCTTGGGAGAGAGTCCCTAGCTCCCCTCGGATTTCCAGAAGGATTTGTAAACCCCAAGATCTTAATAACTGCTGCCTTATACAGAATGTTTTCAAATACTACCTTTAATGTAATTAAGATATGGTAGTTTACTTCAGCTAGTGATTATAACTAAAACACAATATTTGTCAGCCTTCTTATTATAGTGAAACATAACCTGACATAGAAAAGTTTGCATTTTAAATCTGCCTAGATTCTTGTCCTAGGATATCATAAATCTTTTCCTGCTTCTGACCCGTAACCATACATAACCATACTAAAAGAGTGCCTAAGAGCATATGAGATTTTCTAAGATTTGTCCCTTTATTCAACATAGATTTGTTGAGCACCTGTTATATTTGAAGTACTTTTTGATTTCAGAAATATATGACACTGTCTCTCTCCTTAAGAAGTATCCAACCCTGTTCCAAAGGTATTCAACTAGGAAAACGTATTTAACCAACTGATCTGTTTGTAAAGAGGGAAAACGTTATGTGAGGTCCCCGGTTTTCAAAACATACTGCACCCTATCATTTTGAGATGTAAATGAAAAGATCTTTAAAAAATGACTATGACTCTTTGGCAATACGACAAAAAACACACCACACCCAAACCTGTTGGCTCTGCCGTACCATTCCACCCACCTGCAGACGTGGCTGCAGAGGGGACCGTGGGGGTGACAGAATGGAACTTTAAAAATGGCTGCTCTGAGCGAAATGAGGAGAAAGGTCATCGAAAGGCAAGAGGAACCAGTGTGTTTGAGGCTGAGGCTAAATAAGCATTTTTGAGTGATTTGATCTTGCAATTCCCTGAAGCTTCATCAGATTGTGATTTTGCAACTCTCTTGAGAATAGTCCTACTGGGCTTTTCATGAATGCCCTTTTCATTCTCCCTGATAAGAGCCAATCTTTGGATGAGATCTCTCTCTTGTAGTGAGGAACTCAGACTCTGTTACTATTTCTTCCAATCTTCAATGTCTGAGGCTTTTCTCAGTCCCAAATTTTCCTGTGACCTCAGGAATAGCACAACAAAGAGAAGGGGAAATAATTTTATACAAAGCAGGAATGGAGTCCACGTACATCTGGTTCTTTCTGTCTGTAATCCACAGTATCAATAACAGATGCAATCGATCGCATCTTCCCAATATTGTTTTTAGCCTCGTTCAGAATGTAAAATGCAGTATCCAACATCAATTAATCCTGAAATTCAGGACTGTCTGGGGAGGATGAAATGAAATGGCAGCCCTATTTCTGGAATATAAAAAAGTTGTTTTAGCTATCTAAACAGAGAGCTCAGTTTTTTATTTTTTTTTTTAATTTTTTTAATTTTTTCTTTTTTTTATTGTTAAATCATAGCTGTGTACATTAGTGCAATCGCCTGTACCCATTCTAAGATGCACCATAGATGTGGCCCCACCCATTACCCTCCCTCCACCAAAACCTCCCCCCCCTTCCCCTTCCTTGGCCCTTTCCCCATAGTCTTGTGCTATAGTTGGGTTATAGTCTTCATGTGAAAGCTATAATTTAGCTTCATAGTAGGGCTGAGTACATTGGATACTTTATCTTCCATTCCTGAGAGCTCAGTTTTTTAAATATCCCTAGTTAAAAAGAAACACACAGAACTGGCAACCTGCCTTCGTCTTTTCGAAGTTATTCATTTCTTTGTAAATTTTTCCTACTCTGCTCTCTAGGCAAACCTATGCTTTCCCTGCTGAGATTCCTTAAGTCATAGAGTAAAATGTCACTGACAGGGAAGATGTGATTCATTTCACTCTTGCTGGTAGGTATATTCAGAATACTACTTCAAGAGGTTTATTTCCCGTTTTTAATCTAAACCTTATTGGGCTGCCTACAGTGGAAGCTTCAGCCACAGCTGCTAAAATAAGTCTTTACAGAGACACGTAAAGAAGGCCCGGCCGTTCTGGTGCTGCTTCTGAAGAAGTTCCAATCAGCAGCATGGTGGAATTTATGAGATTCTTATGAGATTCTTTTGGTTTCTTAAAAGAATACATATGCCACAGAGAATCCAAATGCATTCCATGAAAATCGTACAACCCTGTCACCCGACGCAGGCACACTCGCGGGACACTTGAACAGTCACTCTGCAGCAGGATCACACCAGGATCGTCTGAAACAAACAAGATAAGCCCTGTTTAAAGGCTCAAAGTGATAGAGATTCTGTGACTTCAGTTACGGAGCCCTGCCGATATCTAATTGTTGTCTTTAGTGCTAGCACCCATCTCCCTGCTCACTGGTGTCACTCAGCCTGGGGGGTTTTTTGCCCTATAAATTGGGTAAAGATAAACAAAGCATTAGCCAAAAACTCTGTTAAGTACATGAGAATCTTTACTTTGGAGAAAAGAAATAATAATTTAAGAATAAAGAGTATTTTGATTGCACATACCAATATGCTTGGGTAACGTCTACTCTTAGTTTTCTTTTTAGGATTTTGGATTATCAAGATTCATGTAGGCTGGATCAAAGTGGCTTTCTCATATATATACATACAAAGCCATTTTCATATACAGTTTATATAGTATAGATGAAAGCCATTTTGCCTCAGCCTACATATATATTCACAAAACCAAATTATGTAAGGTATCTTGAAGGTGTTTATACCCATCCTATGGTCAAGGAAAGCTCCAATTACTCAAGTAGATTGAATTATGTGGGATAACAGAGGTGACATCCAATCTTCACCCAGCAGTGCTGGACCAGTCCCTTTGCTGTCGGGCCCTTGCAGGCTGTGCTCTTTTTTGGATGACTGTTTGCAAAAATAAAGGCAAGGAAGACTTGCCTTTAGGCTTGTTAGAAAAATGAGAATTGGTGACAATAATAATAAAGGTGATACTTAAATTGCTATAGCACATTGTAATTTTCTAAGTGTTTATCTGTAAGAAAAATCCATCTTTCTAATAATGTTTTGATGAAGATGAAGCAAGTATTATCAAGTCATTTCACAGAATAGAAAGCTAACTCAGGTGTAGGACAGATGGCTTTTTTTTTCTTTTGCCAGTAGAGTATTGAATAAAACATTAAATTAGATGTCAATATTTTAATAATAGGAGAATTTCACATAAACATTTGGCTAGCTGACTTACCTGGAAAGCTGGAAGTTTTGGTACCTCTGGACAACATTGGGCCCAGATCCCCAGGACAATACAACTGCCTTGTACCCGGGCCCCACACTCCATCCTCTTTACTTTCTTGGCTTTTTAAGGCATCTGATTTTTAAATCTCTGTGTGAAAGGATTTTCATTGGGCCATGCCCCGTGTCCATGGCAGAGGTAGGCCTGGACTGCCGCTGTGCTGGCAGCACTCTTTCTCCATGGAATATTTGCATTCCACCAGTGCGTGGCTAGCACGCCCTTCTTTCCTCTCCTCTGAGAACCTTCTGCTCCACTGAATTTCCCATAGTTGCCCAAGAGCCCCTGCCTGCAAATATTTAGTAGTATACCTCACGCTTTTCATGCTCTTTGCCTGCCTCTCTCCCCTCTCCTGACTCAACTCCACTCAGAGGTACCCCTAGTGCTAGCCACACATTAGTGTCAGGCAAATGTTCTACGGGGAAAGAGTGCCGCCAGCCATCCCGCAGTCGAGGCCAACCTCTGCCGTGAACTCAGGGCACGGCTGAATACCTGCGGCTCTCTCTGAGCCCCTCACAGCTTCCCACCTGTCCCCCATGCTATCATTTATATTCAGTCTCAGCATTTGTTCAGTGAATGTCAGGTGAGTGAATGAAGAAAAGAAATAGTATTATGCTAATACATTGGTCTGCCTGGACTTTTCTCCTGAGGTCTCTGTTGAGGTAACACATTTTGACTTATGGCTTCCTGTCTATTTAAGCTGTGAGTTAGATTACTTAATAATAAAAGTTTTGGGGGACAGCGCCTGTGGCTCAGTGAGTAGGGTGCTGGCCCCATATGCCAAGGGTGGCGGATTCGAACCCAGCCCCAGACAAACTGCAACAACAACAACAACAAAAATAGAAGATTCTGGGGAAAGAGCATTGAGCCTCATCTATCATAGGCAGTGTGGACAAAGTTTGGGCAATGTCTCGTTGAGGTAGTGTAGTGTGCAGCTTGTGGGATTCATCTTTTTTTTTTTTTTTTTTTTTAGAGACAGAGTCTCACTCTGTTGCCCTCCAGAGAGTGCTATGGCATCACAGCTCACAGCAACCTCTAGCTCTTGGGCTTAGGTGATTCTCTTGCCTCAGCCTCTGGAGGAGCTGGGACTACAGGTGCCTGCCACAACGCCCGGCTATTTTTTTTGTTACAGTTTGGCTGGGGCTGGGTTTGAACCCGCCACCCTCAATATATGGGGCCAATGCCGTACTCACTGAGCCACACGCATCGCCCAGATTCACTATTTTTATTTCATTTCTTTCTCAAAACTGTTCCTTGCTTGAGTAGAGAAACTCATCTTTCTTTGCCACTTTAGTTTGGTAGATAGGGAAAACATTAAATCAAACTCTAGAGAAGGCAGTACTCTTCTTTACCCTAGAAAAAGACAAATTGGTCCTGGACAGAGAAAATTCTATGTAGAAAAATTATGCAGGAAAGATAAGGAGTGGCCCCAATTGTTGATTCATCCCATAAGATTTTTAAACATATGCTGTGTTCCAGACACTGACCTAGGGGTGGAGATACGGAGACGTATAAGTATAGAGGTATAACGGACATTACAGGGACACATATGGACGTCTGTGCAAGGTGCAGGGGACGTGAAGGAGACAGCAGTCAGTTCCACCCAGTGAAATCAACAAAAGTTCCATAAGTCAGTTAGTCCTTGAACTGAACAAAGTTCTGTGGATACAAGCATATTTTGCACTCACTTTGGAGAGAACACTTAGGACTATTTAGCTCTGCAAAATAAATTTGGAAGATGGATATTTCCTTCGTAAGGGTAGGTAGAGAGAAAAACACTTGAGAACATAGCAGGTACATGAAAAAGCACCTAGTAGATGCCAAATAAACAAATAGAGATACCAAGTCTGCAGATTCTACCTGAATTTCAATCACAGCTCAATTATTTGCTAGCAGGGCGACCTGGGAAAAGTTGCCTGACATTTTTCTGCCTCAGTTTCTTCCTCTGTTAAAAGTGGATGATAAATTTATCTACTCCACAGAGTTTGTGATTAGTGATAAATAAGATAGCATATATAAACAGCATATCTGGCACCTAAAAATAAAAAAATTAGCAATTATCACTATTATTACATATATAACGTAATATAAGCCCATGTACTATTTTTCTTTGAAATAGCCAGATCAAAAAAGGATCATACATTTCAAAGCACTTATTAATGAAAACTTAGATAATTAAAACAAAAAAGAAATCTCCACCCTAATGTCTTACATCATTTATGTTTCAGTGTTGTGTTTTATTCCTGCTCATCTTAGATAATGAAACCAGACCAGGTCCCATAATTGCCCTTCTGCAACTAACTGTTCAGGATTCAGTTTCTTGAATTTTTCAGCAAGGTTCATCTTCTAGCTATAATGAATTAGCATAATACTACTGTGCTGAGGCTTCCAGTACTGCATATTACCCCTAAGAACCATTCTCAGCAATAAATCTTACTTTCAAACATTGTTTACAATTGTGAATCTTAATTTTCCTTAAATTGTGAACATTAGATATACGCACATATACATACATCTCTTTTTATAATATATACATCATTTTATGCTTTCCATCAGAATTGATTCTTTTTATTGTTAAAGATATTTCTTTTATTAATGTTTTAACAATATTGAAAATAGAATCAATGTGTGTATATACAATATTTTTCTGGAAAACTTTGTCTCAAAAAGCCTTATTTCCTACTAATCCTTTAATTACTCTCATATAATTCACATGAAACTGATGAATTAATCTCTTCTAGATGGTATTAAAAAACCTCTTTAGAAATCTTTCACTTCTGGGGAATCAACAGGCTCTTACTAACATACCATCCTTTCATTCTGTGCCTGCCTACCTGAAATAATCTTAGGCCTTTCTATGTAATATAAACGTGCTATTCTATAAAAGAATTAATACGGCTCTTAAAAATGGAGTATAGTTAAAGTACAGTTAGGGAAAATTCATACCACAGAATATTAGAAGATGATAAGAGTTTTATTATTTTCTAATATCCACTCAAACTGAAATAATAAAAATTACCAGACAGAAGCTGTTTTCTCTTCCAAAGATATTTTTCATTGTATAAAGTTAAGATCGCTCACTCTATTTCCGTCTTGAATGAAAGGACCCTGCCTCCTATTACTGTTGTAATTCTGCGTCTCCCCGGGGGTTAGCACAGGGCTGAGATTTGAGTGTGAGCTGCTTGAGAATTTGTCCCTGGCTCTGTTCCTCCGTTGTGTTCTAGGCTTTCTGCCATGTTCTTGGCTAACACCTCACACCCCCACACTTTTCTCATCTACCTCTTCCATTCTTCCCATTTCCAGGTCTCCTCTCACAGACGGACAAACTGTTCATAATTTATTAGAAAGAAATGTCACCCTGTTTTTATCCAGCACTGCTCATTAGCCATGGCCAGAAGGACCTTGACTTTCTCAATTTGAGTGTCTCCTCCGGATTTATCTAGTTGTTTTCCTCAAGAAAAGAACCATCCCTGTGTAGTGTAAGTGTTGCTTCTCCTAAGAAAGCAAAAAAAGTCTTTTTTTTTTTTTTTGCTTTTTTATGAACAGCACTGAGGTTTTTTTCTCACTGTCCACTAGGTAGATTTTTTTTCCAACAAGTCGTTTTGGAGCATCTTGTAAGGCTTTGTACAGAACAATCCGATCTTCACTTTACTTTCAATGATTCCCACTACAGGAGTGAAGCCCAAGAAGGTGAAATAGATAGTTGTATAAATAAGTTCTAGTGTTTTCAGAAAGAGAGAACTTCAGATGTGTTTGTGGAACCTCTGCCAATTATGTTTGAGGCATCATGACAGATGAAGACTAGATTGACACTGACCTGATTGTTACTAGAAATGAAAGGTAGATTCTGAGAACATTTAACCATGGAGTTTAACATCAGTTCACAGCAAAATGTAAGCACAATTATGAAAGTAAAAATGGGCCTTTTGAAAAGATGGCAGTAACTATTAAGAATTAGAGTAGGTTCACCAAGAGCGAAGCAACCCCAAGTAAACTAATGTACTTTCACTCTTCAAAAGACAGTATAACTGGGTTTTGGCAGGTCTTTTAATCAAAATACTCATACGTTTCTAGACGATAAGTTAGAGTAGTTTACAGCAAGGTTAGGGAGTTTACAAAATGGCAGAATTTGCTCTTGAAATGTGATTAAGAATGCACTTTGGGGCGGCACCTGTGGCTCATGGGCGGCGCCTGTGGCTCAGTCCGTGGGGCGCTGGCCCCATATACCGAGGGTGGCGGGTTCAAACCCAGCCCCGGCCAAACTGCAACCAAAAAATAGCCGGGCGTTGTGGCAGGCGCCTGTAGTCCCAGCTACTCGGGAGGCTGAGGCAAGAGAATCGCTTAAGCCCAGGAGTTGGAGGTTGCTGTGAGCTGTGTGAGGCCACGGCACTCTACCGAGGGCCATAAAGTGAGACTCTGTCTCTACAAAAAAAAATAAATAAATAAAAATAAATAAATAAATAAAAAAGAATGCACTTTGGCTCTTGGGTACAGGACACAACTACAAGAGGGACTGTGCCTAACAAATGCAAACATTGTAACCTACTTGTTGGTAATCTCACATTAACCTGAAATTAAAAAAAAAGAAAGAAAGAAAGAAAAGAAAAAAACCTTTGGAGTTAAAGAGCCTTAGGGGTTAAAATTGAAGCCCTAAAATTTATCTTTATCAGCCATGTAAATTTGCGAAAGTCACATAAACTTCCTGAAATTTCCTTCCCTCAGCTATAATGAGAGATTAAGATCATCTATGTCATAGGATGCTTCATAAATGATGTAATGTGCAAAATTGCTTTTTATCCATTGTTAAATAAATCCTCAATAAAAATGATAGGTTTTATGTTTTATTATCATTACTTAAGGCTGGTTGATTATGGTCAATCTGAAGAGAGGTCTTGGAGATATGTAATAGTAATTTTCTTTTTGCCAGTGATTTGAAAAAAAAGAAGACGCGGGTGTGGCGCATTGGCTCACGGCTGTAATCCCAGCACTCTGGGAGCCAAGGCAGGTGGATTGCCTGAGCTCAGAACTTTGAGAGCAGCTGGAGCCAGAGTGAGACCCCATCTCTCAAAATAGATGGGCACTGTGGCACATGCCTGTAGTCTCAGCTACTTGGGAGGCTGAGGCAAGAAGATTATTTGAGCCCAAGAGTTTGAGGTTGCTGTGAGCTATGATGCCATGGCACTCCACTCAGGATGCTGTCTCAAAAAAAAAATTTGAGACTCTGTCTCAAAAAAAAATAAAAATAAAAAAGAAAGAAAAGAAAAACAACACTCAAGGCATAATAATCATCCTAGCAGGCTCCTCAGCATCTCTGCACTCTTCAGGAGAGGAACCCTGTCCACTTGATCTTGGTTTCATCAGTACCTGACGCAGTGCCTCACCCAGAGTAGCCCACACAGATGCCTTTCAAAGAGCGGCACAAAATGAAATATGGTAACCAAGACATGAGACAGAAAAATCAGGATTTAAAATGTTACTGATTAGAACAACGGGCCCGTACCAAAGACGAACTCCGGAACAGAAGGTTATAAAGAGCCCATTCCACTATTTCCATTTAAAACATCAGCTGTACCAAGAACAAGTTTTAAGAGATTTGATTAAATATAATTTGGTATGAAAAAGATTTAGACATTTTAGTTTTGTAAAAGGTAAAGTACTAAGAGTCTGATCAAGAAGCCAACCCCTTTTCAGAGTGCATTTCCAGCCTCCATAAAATTCTAAATTATTAGAAATAGAGTCCAGAACAAGGCCAGCATCAGTACCCAAGTATTTTGCATAATTAGACCACATTTCAAATAATGCATTCAGTCCTGACTGCCACATTTCAGAGACATGGACAAACTGGAATGTTTCCAATATGGTGATAGGTCTTAAAAGCCATATCATATTATAATGATTAAAGGAATGTTCAGTCTGAAAAAAGAGTAGACACAGAGAAAAATGATAGCCATTTTCAAATAGTTGAATAACTTTCATGTGAAACAGGGATCAAATTTATCCTCCAAAGCTTCAGAAAAAAACTCATACCGAAGAACAGACAATTCAGAAAGGTATCAGTCAAAAATAAGGAAGGTCTCTATGTAAAACGAGAATAGATTGTCTAAGACGTACTAATGTATTCTAAGTTATTTAATTTTTACTTAGCAGATGGTTACTGTTCACATTTATGTACATGCCATGTAGAAGTTCACACAGTGGAGCCTTCAAGAGTTTGCAAGTTATTTTATTTATATCATCTGTAACTTCCATGTACGTAGTTATAAATGTACCTTTAAATGTTTCCTCAACAAATATTTATTGAACATCATTACATGTCAATTTTGTGCTAGTTGGTGGGCAAGTTGAAGCAAAGGCAATATTATACACGACATTTTTGCCTCGGTGAGATATTGGATGGAAGTTTGATATTTGAGATAAAATCAATCTTTAAAAAGCACTGTTTTTTAAAAAAAATTTAAAAAGCACAGTTTGTTTGATTTAAATGTCACTAAGGAATCGAGAAATTTAATTTTCCTGAGAAAATTAAAATTCCACCTCTAGAGTACAGTACATTGTTAAAGGAGGTTGAAATTACAAGTCAAATGCACACCCTTTACATCTTTCAAGCCCCATATTTGCTAGGCTTTGTTCTGATCATGTTATAGCATGACAAATAACACTTATAATTTTGGCATAGTTCTAAAATCTTTTTTTTTTTGCAGTTTTTTTGTCTGGGGCTGGGTTTGAACCCACCACCTCCAGCATATGGGGCCAGCGCCCTACCCCGTTGAGCCACAGGCACCGCCCATCTAAAATTTTGTCTTCCTTCTTCAATATCTGAATTCCATTCACACACATGTTATAAGGAGAAGTGAAGCCAAACTAGTTTTTTTTTTTTAATACCACAGTCAACAATTAAAAAAAAAAAGATGATTGTGTGTCAATCAACCTCTATACCTTAGGGAGCAAAAGAGAGTATTTTTCCTTAAGAAGTTTATAGAACACTTCTATTATCCATTTCTGCTTAGAATTAGTAAAAGAATGATAGCTAAAACATGGATTTCATTGGCTCTCAGAAAATTCAAGGTGAAAAAGCATAACATATGCAGTGATGTTCATTTTAATAGTTTGGGGAACTCTTATTTTGTCTTTGCTTTTTGTTTTGCAAACCTTTAAAAAAAGGTTAAGTATAGTAATAGGAATTCCCTATGCTTAAAGAAAGCTATATTTTTAAAGAATAAGCATCAAAAAGAAACTAATTTTGTCAAATGGTTAATTAGAAGAGGATGGTTCTAAAAAGCAAACAGAAAGCTGTGGAACTGCCCAGTCTTGCTCTCTGTAGCCCATTCCTGATTCAGCAAATAGGTATTTGCCGGTAGCAATGAGCATTGTGTGCCACAATGACGGTGCCACTCAACTCGATACTGTTCCCACACCTCAGTCGGCTGGGCTCTGTGCGTGGGTAACTCATGAAGTCACTGGGTAGCAAAATATTGAAAGCAATAGAGGTTATGAGGGTTTAGAGACAGGTGGAACTGGCTACATGATCACAGCCACGCCTACCTTTTAAAATGTACTTGGCAACGAAATTCATGCCAATATGACACCTGTCTGCTTAGGAAACTCATGACAAGACAGAAGGGCAGGCTTGGGATCAGAATACGGCACAGTGTTGTGACTGCGAGGTGCTCAGGAGCCTCTCTGGGAAAGGCTCAATGCTCCTTTCTTGCTTGTATGCCAGTTGGAATTTGAAGGGAGCTTGGTAACTGACATCTTGTTCTGTGTGGACCCAGAATTACCACGGATAAGGTAAGGACAATTATATTATCTCTTTTTTGATCATTAAAGTCAGATTATAGAGGGTGGCGCCTGTGGCTCAAGGAGTAGGGCACCGATCCCATATGCCAGAGGTGGCGTGTTCAAACCTAGCCCCAGCCAAAAACCAAAAAAAAAAAAGTAAAAAAAAATAAAAATAAAAAGTCAGATTATAGAGACATTTCTTACTCATCTTCCCTTTCAAATGTAGATTACTAGGTCAATCTTCGGAGTGTATTTTGGTCTCTTGAACTTGAGGGATAGAGTTGTCTGGAGCCCCTGCAAACAGCTGTCTGTACAGTTTCTGGCTAATGGGGTTGCAGAAAACTGAGGAAGATGGTGAGCTGGGTGTGAGGGGTACGAGTGATTTTGGAGGAATGTGTCCAGGCAGAGCATCTCCCGGGCCCTAAACGATGACATTTCAGTAGCCACCTGAATTCACAGATTTAAATTAATGAAAAGAGAATCATAATGATGACTTAATGACTCTGAGGATTTTCTTTTCAAAAGAATTGTCACAGAAGCAGTTTCATCAGAGGAAGGAACGCGAAACCAAAGGACCTGGCTTCCTTGTGCAAGAGTTGAGGAAAGCCTTCTGTCCCCAGAGTTAACATTCAGGATCTCTTTAGCAAATAATAGTCTCTGTTTCAATTTCTTTCTGTTTGGTGAGGATTCAAAATGTCTTAATCAAATCTAGCGGTTATTTCCGCTTCTTTCTCTCCTAATCTCCCTGATTTTGAATTATGAGATCCTTATCTCTTAAAATAAAACACCATTTGTGAAAGCCTTTTCAAAATTAAGACTAAAACCATCAAAACTAATTGTTGGCATCGAATAAACAAATTTTTTTTTAAGTTTGATGAACTGTTTATAAGCTCTAATCAAGTGGGTGGAGTCAGAAAGAGGGGAGAGAACCCACCGAAACAATCTATGTAATTTGTTTGCGCTATCATTTGAGATAATTACAAAGCAAGTATTCAAAAGCTATTCTTTATCTTTATACCAGAAGCGGGAAAATAGGAGAGGGAAAGGATAAGAATACCCGTCCATTGTCAGCTGTTCCCTAAAACATTGCCGAATTCACCATCGGTGAACATTGAGCATTATCAGGAAGAATCCAGGGACAGAGTGTCACATTGAATGTGGAATGATGACTTCATAGGAAGGCGAAGCTGAGAATATGACCAGTTTGTAGTCACAGAAAAATCAGCTTTAATTAATTTGAGTGCCAGCTCTGTGTATAATTACACAGCATGAGAGTTTGCATGCAAATGCGGAAATGCTGATTGTTCAAATACTTGCACTCGTTCATTAATACGTTGGGACTAAGCGGGGCTGGCAGGCAGACAGGGTACAGCACACACGGTGCCTGCAGGCTAATTTGTATTACACTGTAGTTAGCAAACAGATTTCAGATGTTTCTCCTTTCTTTAAATAACAAGCACGAAAATAGGTATGTCGTTTTTTATCTGTGACATACCTTGTTTTCTTCTTGATTAAAATGTTTTGAGTTTTTAAAAAATAGTGGAGGTACAATAAACATTACTATAACCCTGATTTATAACTATTTGATATCAGTAATGTTTATACCAGTTCTAAGATATTTCTATTGGACACTTGATGTAATTATCCAAACTGGTCATGTTTCATAGCTGGTACACTACATTCAAACAAGGTAACTTTATGATTACGTTCAAAAAAGAACAGAGCACTGGTCACAGTTGAATTGTCTACTTGTCTCTTGAATCTAGTTTCTTGCAGCCAGCATTGCGTGCACTAGGTCCAGAGGCTGCAGGACAGAATTTTTTTTTTTTAAAGTGCCTAATCTTAAAATGTCCTGCAGTGAGATTTCCTGTTCTGACCTCTGAATCTTTGAGTAGAGATCAGCTTCAATCAAATTCCCAAGTATATTAACAACACCTCAGAACAACAACAAAAAAAATTCCTAAATAAAAATCCTAGGAATATCTGATATTTTCTTTAGAAATTGTCTAAGAAAATAATTTTCCCAAGTCCTCCAAATTTGGTACCACAACCAATGCTGTCTGTTTTCTTGGCAACATTTCAATTCTACAAATATTTACAGAGCACCTGTTTTTGTTAGACTCTGCCAAGCAGAGGACATGTCATAGGTGAGCAGAACAGACACAGTCTCTGCACTGGTGACCTCTATCTCTCAGGAGTCATCTCAGGAAGGAAGCTAAGTCAGTGTCCCTAAGAAATACCTGCCATTAGCACTTACTACCTCGGGAAAAGTTTGCGTTATGGAAACTTGAATCTGTGGCCATCCATAAACACATTTCTCATGGCCCTTCCAGGAGACTTGCTCTCTGCTATTTCTTCAATGCTCTTCCTGTGGAAGATGAATTGAGCTGCTTCTGTCTATGGGTTGAGTGGAAATTTAAAGATATGTAAAACAGTCAACCAGGCTGACCCCAAAGTTTTATAAGAATAGATTGAAGAGGAAGGGTGTCATATCTTTCCCTGAAAACCTACATCTGTAAGAGTCGTTTCTCAATGAAAAAAAAAAAAGGTGAAAACAACTTGTAGGTGGATAAGGAGCACTTCCCACCATGTGGCCTGACTAAAAGTTGGCAGCCATCTGCCTGAGTGTTCTCAATGTGACAAGCTAAGGAACCCTGACTGGATAGCATGGTCCTTCCTGCCTAAACCTCTGCCGAGAACTTCCCAGAGATGTGGAGGGTGGACATGAACAAAGATGGAAGGTGAAACCCTCCTATGGGCCCCCTAGGCTTGTACTTCACTTTCAGGATACTCGTAACCCTCTCATGCTACCAAAAAAAATATGTAAGAAAGAAGAGGAAAACCCCAAATCCTGAAATAACTCAAAGGTGTCTTCATGGCATACAACACAGGAATTTGGATAGTGGTTTCCCAGGGCTGAACATAAGGACCCTGAGCTCAAAGAACTTTTCCTCATAGCTCTGTCATGATCAGGTACCCATGGCCCAAAAACCAAACCAAAAATAAACACACCCACAAATTCCCCCAATATATATGCGTGAAGAAAATTCCATCTGACTGGGACCAAGATATTAAAAAATGGGTTCGTGAATATGTTCATATCTTTACCAAGAAGAGTAAAAAATATATATGTAAGTAAATATATACAAATATATATACATGAAAAAATATATACATAAAAGGATACCCTTCAGGAAAAATCCCATATATACGAAAAATGCCATATTCATGGATGATGCAAATCGTTTTAAGAAGTAATTAAAAGGTGGGAAGAAAGAGAATATATCCGTAGGAGAGAAAGAAGAGAATTTATGCTGGGGATGGAAAGTGTCCGGGAAACCTGGGGAAGTTCTCACCAGGGAAATGAAGAAAGCTGCCGCCCCAGTGCAGAAGCTCCGCACACCTGGGTGGCGCAGGTGACCAGCTGTGTGGATTATCGCAGAGGGAAAGCACAGAAAGCTGAAAGCAGCTATGAGTCAGCAATGACGAGGTCAACAAGACTGTTTCCATCCATCCCTGGGGAAGCATGCACATTTCAAGGGCATGAGAAGAATGGCGATGAGGATAATTGAGGGTAAAAATGTGAGGAATCTCTATTCAGAAAGCGAAGGGGAAGAAATGAGGCACAGAGTGTTTTTTGGAAGGTGGAGATTTCACCATGTTTGTAGAAGGGAAAAGAATTAGCAGAGAGGAGCAATCTGAGTTCCAAGGGGAAATGTCTCATTGACGGGGCAGGTGTTGGCTGGGAAGAATTCAGGTAGCCATGCAGAGTTTTTGTGGTGGTGGTGGTGGTGTTACTGTTGTTTTTATCCTGCTCAGAGAGCGAAGGAAAAGAAAAGAAGGCGGTGACAGAGAAAATCTGGGGGGGAGGGGAGGAAAGTTGTAAGAGCATGTGGCAGGGGCCTTTGATCTGGAAAAGATGTTAGTGAGATCATCTGGGAGGGCACAGGAGCAGGTGAACAAGACATAGATTAAAATGACTTTACTTTCTTACTGAAGAAAAGGTACAGCTAAATGATTTAAAACAATTTGCAATACAGGTGGGGGGAAATTAGGATAAAGAAATGAAAACTGATCATTGTAAAAGCTTCACTTAGACATTAAGGTGTGTCAAGGGACGTGAGTAATGAGACTGGGTTAGTAATTACGTGACAACGGATAAGTTTACATGTTCCAACATCAACATGCCTGGGGTTTTTGTTTTTGTTTTTAATAGTTTATCACTTTAGTATTCTACACTGAGGCAGGAACTGTGGGGACGTTATCTGCGCACGGAGTGAAGGAGGCAGGTAACACGCAGGAGAGCTGAGTCTTCAAGGAAAAATCTCTCCTCTCTCTGAGGTTACCCCTTCCCCTTGCTCGCTTTTGGTCTTGCTGGTGGCAGTAAAGACAGTAGAACTTCTGTAAGCTCACCACCCAAGGGACTGTAACAAAGTGGCCAAAATACAGGAGTGGTCAATGGAAGGAACCAGGCCACTGTACTGACATGTCCGCGTGGTGCGTGTCTGGTCTATGAAAATTAGGTCAACTTCAGGAGCGGGTCAACTATGGAGGCTGTACTGTCTACTTAACTACAGAAGAAAAGCCTGTGGAGAAATGCCCAGGGCTCCCTTCCACGCAGTATTCTCTGTTACACAATGCAGATGTCTGCTGGCTGCTACCACCTGGGTGAGACACCAGATTCAGGGCTGCCGTCTCCTGAAAACCACTGTTAAGTATAGTACCTGTGTATGACTTGGCAAAGAGATAGGGAGGCCTCAAAGGTCTGACTCTCTGCTTAGTATGTCTGGAATTACCATTAGCATGTTAGAATAGGTGCATTCTTAGGCTCCGCTGGCTAGTCCAGTTTTCCTGCCTGAAGACGGGAGCAGAGCATATCTGCCTGGAGTCGCTGCCAGAGAGCGGAGGGCATCCCTGGGAGCGGCAGGCCTGGGCGTGGTGGGACAGGGGCACAAGCATTAGCTGTTCCTGGAGAGAGCGGCGGTGGTGGTGTGTGGATGTCTGGGCCCCCAGGAACCAGGCCGCAGTCAACAGGCAAAGGAACAGGACCAGAAAGGCCTCCGCCCCCTACCTGATACCTCTTTCAATTTGCTGCTTCTTTTTCCCCTTTCCCTGCTGTCCTGTTCCCCACCTTCCTTAGATCCCCAATCTAAGGGTCCTGTTGACCAGACAAAAGAGTCCACAATAGGGTATGGTGATGGCTTTTAAGCAAAACAATGATCCCTAATTCAAAAACAAAGATTTCAGGAGGATCTACTTTATGTGTGTGGGGGATTTGAGGATGAACCCCTGAGGCGTTTTATAAGGAATTCATCATCTGTGGAAAGACAACCCTGTCAGATACACACCCTGGAGGTAAAGAGGCAGCAGGGAGAGGAAAAGAGGATGGTGACGGAAAAAGATTTTTCTTCTGTAGGTAAAGAAAAATATTACCAAAGCAAACGCCTGACGCAAATGCATTTAGGTGTGGAAACACATATAAAACGTGAACAAAACTGTATTCGAAAGAAAGTGATTTTTCTGGCAGCAATATACGAAGTTGTTTGGGTGCAGAAAAGCCGTGAGGGTATTTAGGAGGCTATTGGCAGGGCCTAGAGAGGAGGCAGACAGAACAGAGGCCAGAGATGGCAGAGAAGGCTGAGAGAAGACACGGACAGCGTTCTGCAAATCCTTGTGGAGACAGGAAAGTTATCACACTTGACTTTAAGGTTTTAAGCTTCGGTGCTGCCATTTTCAAAAAATTAGGAAATGTGAGAGGGAAGAGATGGTATTCTATCTGGATGTAATGAGTTTTCTGAGTTCCCGGAGCCTATTTTCGTAGAGAAGAGCACCCAGCACTCTAGGGTGATAATAGCCCAAGACAGAGCTTGGGGATCACGGTATCAAGACCCACAAAGTAGATGAGATCGTCAAGGAAGAGAGAACAGGAGAGGGCTGAGGGACAGGCCACACCTGTGGAGAATGTGAAGAAGGAGAAAGGCCAGGCGCAGTGACTGACACCTGTAACCCAGCACGCAGGGCCAGGCGCAGTGACTGACACCTGTAACCCCAGCATGCAGGGCCAGGCGCAGTGACTCCCACCTGTAACCCCAGCACGCAGGGACAGGCGCAGTGACTGACACCTGTAACCCCAGCACGCAGGGCCAGGCGCAGTGACTCCCACCTGTAACCCCAGCACGCAGGGCCAGGCGCAGTGACTCCCACCTGTAACCCCAGCACGCAGGGCCAGGCGCAGTGACTCCCACCTGTAACCCCAGCACGCAGGGCCAGGCGCAGTGACTCCCACCTGTAACCCCAGCACGCAGGGCCAGGCGCAGTGACTGACACCTGTAACCCCAGCACGCAGGGCCAGGCGCAGTGACTCCCACCTGTAACCCCAGCACGCAGGGCCAGGCGCAGTGACTCCCACCTGTAACCCCAGCACGCAGGGCCAGGCGCAGTGACTCCCACCTGTAACCCCAGCACGCAGGGCCAGGCGCAGTGACTCCCACCTGTAACCCCAGCACGCAGGGCCAGGCGCAGTGACTCCCACCTGTAACCCCAGCACGCAGGGCCAGGCGCAGTGACTGACACCTGTAACCCCAGCACGCAGGGCCAGGCGCAGTGACTGACACCTGTAACCCCAGCACGCAGGGCCAGGTGCAGTGACTGACACCTGTAACCCCAGCACGCAGGGAGTCCAAGGAGGGTGGGTCGCCTGAGCTCAGGAGTTCTAGAACGGCCTGAGCAAGAGCGAGACCCCATCTCTACTAAAAATAGAAAACTAGCCGGGTGTTGTGGCCGGCACCTGTAGTTGGGAGGCTGAGGCAAGAGGATCTTATGAGCCCAAGAGACTGAGGTTGCTGTGAACTATGACAGCACACCACTCTACTCAGGGTGACAGAGGGAGACTGTTTCAAAAAAAAAAAAAAGGAGGAGGAGGAAGAAAGAGCAGTTGCGATCTTGTGGTTATAAAGAAAACAGAATTTCCAAAGAAAGGAAGGCGGGGTGGAGAGTTTCTGGAAGAAGAACCTTATCAGGCAACGGGGAGGGGACAGAAGGAAGCTGAACCGTGAGAAAGGGAATGTCACAAGGAGCTAGTCGCCGGTGACTGTCAGGAGGAAGAGACTTCTCTTCATGGGAAGAGGAGTCACACGCTGGGTGACAGGGGCTTTCCCAGGGTCTCCAGCGCACGGGAATATTGAAACTAAGCAAAGCAGTAAGCTGTCTAAGAGTTACTGCTTACATCGGAGGAAGAGAAGGGAAGGGGCTGGGGCACGGCAGAAGGCTGGCCGGGGTGGCAGTGTGGCGTGGTCTGCTGCGCCGTTTGACTCGACCAGGCCTGTTGCAATTCTGGTTTCTGTCCAGCTTCCCATCCTCAAGTCATGGTGGGTGGCAGCTAATGAGGAAGAGTCCATGATGCTCAAAGATGACTAAGGTTAATTATCTGGTGGGGGGGAAGGGGCGGAATCCAGCATACAATTAACCTGGAAAAAAAAAAGATGACTAAGCCTGTAAATAACAATCCAGCTCTTCCTACAACTCATGCTTAGGAATGAAAGGAATTTCCCCCTAAGAAAGTCATCTTCACTTCACCCACAGTTCCCGTCTACTTTATCTCGTTACCATCATAGGTGTATGTGCAAATTTCTTGTCCTGTGCGTGGCCAGCCCATTTGAAAAGGCCTTAAGGATGCGTGATGTTCCTCCCATGTTAGAGTGTTTTCCTCAGCTGCCAGTGATTTGTAAAGGCTGCAGAATTCTCAGAGTAGCTTTGCTACTGTGTGGAAGACGCCGTGGCTAGTCTCTCTACCTTATTATGCTTAGCTTTACAAATGACACTCTACAAACTTCTAAATGAATGTATGTCTTCCCCTGCCTTTTACTCTGAATGTATATCTTTTTTTTTTTGGCATTTACATGTTGAAGGCTCAATGCTTAGACCTACCCATAGCACTCTGGTAACAAAGAGCATCACATTACCTGTCAGCAAAAAATTATTTTTGCCCTATTCAAATACTTTTTTATTAGCCACTCAGAAATGTTCTTCAAATATATACAGATGCCTGTTTAAGTGTGTAGCTAAGGTATTGGTATCTAGATCATTGGAAGACAATATAATTATGTGTTTAGGTGATAGATAATCTCTGTGTTTTCAAAGAGTATGTAGGGGGAATGTGAATTATTGGTATGCCATGTTCACATAGCGTTCAATTACACCTAGTTTGTGTTCTACTTTTCAAAACACAAGTAGCTATTTTATAGACCAAGGCTCGTTTTCTGTTTCTTTTCATTTGTAAGAATATCTCTGTTGCTGGGTGTGGTGGCTCATACCTGTAATTCTAGCACTGTGGGAGGCCAAGGCAGGTGGATTGCTTGAGGTCAGGCGTTCCAGACCAGAGCGAGACCCTGTCTCTATTAAAAGTAGAAAAAGTAGCCAAGTGTTGTGGCAGGTGACCATTAGTTCTACCTACTCAGGAGGCTGCGGCAAGAGGATTGCTTGAGCCCAAGAGTTTATAGTTGCTGTGAGCTGTGATGCCACAGTCTTCTACAGAGGATGACAAAGTGAGACTGTCTCAAAAACAAACAGAAAAGAATATCTCCATCACTTACATAATTTTGCAGATGTTTTTTGTGTATATATATGTGTGCGCGCGCGCACACACACACACACATACTCCCAAGCCCTCAGGGAGACACCTTCATAAACTTGCCCTGCGTGATGGTTGGTTTATTTGTCAAAGAAACTCATTACCAAGAGAATACCTTGCTTTCTATGCTTACTAAATTTTTTTAAAATGCTTTTCATTATATTTATGAAAAGGTAAGTTGGCTAGCTCATAACTTACCAAATGCAAGCATTTGTCAGGGTTATTTCCAATCACTTAGAAAAAATGTGCCCTTGTGTATTTTGATTGTTTAAAGCAACATTTTTCCATGACGCGTACCTGCTGCCAAGGCCCGGGACTGTCTTGACCCAGGAAATGGGAATGCTCTTAATTTCCATCAGTGCATCTGCAGAAGCACTTCTGGTCGTTCAGCCAATGTGCAGTTAGGGATGTGGTATAAACGTTTCTGCACACACATTTATTTCCCTTGGCAGTTTAGGAGAAAAGGAGAATGTAAAGGAAAATCATATATATGCTTTTGTTTGCATTTAAATATATATATACTAAATTTTAAGCTGAGGAAATGTGTAATATTTTGAAATATAAAAATTAGGATGCCCTCCTTACTGTAGAAATCTTTGTCCTGTGACCACATTTTATTTGCACACTTAAGCTAAGCATTTTTTTTTTTTTTTTTTTTTGCTTCGGGCTTGTGCAAGCTTTGTACCAACCTCTGAAGTTCTTGGCCATCAAATGGTGTCATTCAAGCTTGCTTCCCTTGCTGTGAAGCAAATCATCTCATATCCTCATTACATGGGTCCATTATTTCCCAAGATGACAGGTAGGAAAGGGAAAAGCTGACCCTGTATGATGATCTATTGGAGACTACCACCCTCATGAATAGGGTTTCACCACCTAACTACAGAATCAAGATTTTTCTGTTTGTGTTTTCTGGGGTACTATAATTCACTGACTCTAAGGTGCTATCAATGGTAAGACGCCCCATTCTTGTATATTCTACAAAGACAATATAAAACTCTGCCCATGAACCTATGATAGACCACAGACCTATGTGGCCAGGCGAGGTGGCTCACGCCTGTAATCCTAGCACTCTGGGAGGCTGAGGCAGGGGAATGGCTTGAGCTTAGGAATTCGAGACCAGCCTGAGCAAGAGCGAGAGCAAGACCCCGTCTCTACTAAAAATAGAGGGAAAAAAAAAAAAAAACCTCAAAACTGGCTGGGTGAGGTGGCTGGCACCTGTAGTCCAAGCTACTTAGGAGGCTGAGACAAGAAGATCTCTTTAGCCCAAGAGTTGGAGGTTGCTGTGAGCTATGATAACACTATGGTACTCTAACCAGGGCAATAGAGAGAGACTCTATCTCAAAACAAACAATAAAAAACTAATCACCTATGGCCATCTTCAAAACAGATACGGCCTGTGGGCATGTCTCCTGTTTGTTTCAGGAATATGTGTTATAAAGCAAGAGACTATGCCGGAGAAAATACCGAATTGCATCTTTTCATTTTTGTGAGACAGAGTCTCACTCTGTCACCCTGGTGGCTCTGGGTAGAGTGCTGTGGCATCATAGCTCACAGCAACCTCAAACTCTTAGGCTCAAGTGATCCTTTTTCCTCAGCCTCCCAAGTAGCTGCGACTACAGTCATCCACCACAACGCCCAGCTATTTTTAGAGACAGGCTCTCCCTCGTGAGTTCAAGCAATCCACCCGCCGGGGCCTCCCAGAGTGCTGGGATTACAGGCGTGAGCCACCGTGCCCGGCCACTTCAAATTGCATTTTAATTGATTCATCACATATTGCACATTAAGACATTTTCTAACAAAGCCTTGGATTCTTCTGGCATTATATACAATATCCAGTTACTCATCCCTGGGCCATACAATAAGCACATATGATGCATCTCTTAAGTTCTACCACACTGGAAAAAAAGATCAGTATTGTCCTCTAACGCAGTGGTTCTAAAACTTTTTTTTTTTTTTTTTTTTTGTAGAGACAGAGTCTCACTTTATGGCCCTCGGTAGAGTGCCGTGGCCTCACACAGCTCACAGCAACCTCCAACTCCTGGGCTTAAGCGATTCTCTTGCCTCAGCCTCCCGAGCAGCTGGGACTACAGGCGCCCGCCACAACGCCCGGCTATTTTTTGTTGCAGTTTGGCCGGGGCCGGGTTTGAACCCGCCACCCTCGGCATATGGGGCCAGCGCCCTACCGACTGAGCCACAGGCGCCGCCCAGTTCTAAAACTTTTTAATCTAAAGACTCTATTACACTCTCAGAAATTTTAGGATTCCAAGAACCTTGTTTATGTGGGCAGTATCTCTCAATGTGTACTGCATCAGAAATTAAAACTAAAAAATTTAAATCTTTAATTATTAATTCAATACATAAGGAGCACATCAGTATTGCACAGATAGTAGTTGAAAAAGGGAGAAATATATTAATAGCTTTTTCAGATTAATGTGATAGTCTTCTTTGATACTGAACAAAATTTTGGCAAATCGTTTATTAAAGGTTAATTAATCTGAAACTGTATCAGTGGACTTTTAAAAATCTATTGCATTAAAATATAGTGGTTGATTTTATATTTTGAATAGATCTTTTACCCACACACTACATGCATGATTTTGTAACATCATGCATTGGTCATTTGGAAAATATCCTTTCAGTGAATTATGTAGGTTTTCTAAATATCGACCTATTTCATAAAACATATGTTTAAGGAAATTGCTACTATTAATATCACCACCAAGCTTATCAGAAAAGTCTCCATGTATGGAGAAGCATGAACCCTATGTACTCAATTTTGATATGAGGACAATTAATGACAATTAAGGTTATGGGGGGAAAGCAGAAAGCGGGACGGAGGGAGGGTGTGGGGCCTTGGTGTGTGTCACACTTTATGGGGGCAAGACATGACTGCAAGAGGGACTTTGCCTAACAATTGCAATCAGTGTAGCCTGGCTTATTGTACCCTCAGTGAATCCCCAACAATAAAAAAAAAAAAAGAAAGTCTCCATGTATTATTAAGCTGTCAAGCTCATAGTGACAGATACTAATTGTTCTTTAGGTTACAGTTTTTGTCTGGATAGTTGAATTTTATCATTGGCAATAAATACTATTGATTGTTTTCCTCTAAAAAAAATATCCATAGTACAAATAGAACACCTACGTCTGAAAAACCACAGTTTGTCTGTCAGTTGCTTTTTCCCTCCTCTCCCCTCCCCTGCCTCCCTCCCTCCCTCCCCTCCCCTGCCTCCCTCCCTCCTCTCCCCTCCTTCCTTCCCTCCCTCCCTCCCCTCCTTCCTTCCCTCCCTCCCTCCCCTCCCTCCCTCCCCTCCTTCCTTTCTTCCTTTCCTTTCTCTTTCTTTGAGAGGGTCTTACTCTATGATCCTGGGTAGAGTGTTTAGCATTATTTTACCTCACTGCAAACTCAAACTCCTGGTCTCAAGCCTCACACACTCTTCCTGCCTCCCCAGTAGCTGGGACTAAAGGTGCCTGCCACCACACCAAGCTACGTTGTTCTATTTTCGTAGACACAGGGCCTTGCTCTTGGTCAAGATGATTGTGACCTCCTGAGCGCAAGCCATTCTCCCACTTCAGCCTCCCAGAGTGCTAGGACCACAGGCGTGAGCCACCCTGCTCAGTCTGTCAGTTGCCTTTTTGAGTAAAAGTGGCATTCCAAGGAGAGAGTAGCCACTTCAGGTTACAGCTCACTTATGTCACAAGTGCTTTTCCTCAAATCGATCGTACTTTGGCATTCAATGGTAGTGCTTTTTCCAATCATTCAGAATACAGACTATTAAAGACATAGATTCAGAGATTTGGGTAATAATTTTCATTGTTTTTAAAAATACATTTTTAATTGCAATTTTTGTTGTTAGTTGTTTTTGTTTTACTGCAAGTGTGAGGTGGTTGAAAATATTTTCTCACAAAAAAAAAAAGAAAAGAAAAATAAATTTCTGTTGCTTATAACCAAAAAAAAAAAAAATTTAAATATGCCATGTTTAATAAAAGGAAAAAGTTATTGCAAAAGTATGTTGCAAATTACAAAGAAAATAAACTTATAGTACTAAAGTCTCTTTTACCTGTCACCAATGTTTCTGTTTATATTTTTATTAAAGTACTATTTCTTAAAAACATTCCAAAAAAAAGAAAAGAAAATATGACTATGGTACGGCTTGGTGTTGCTGCGTTAATAAAACATGCTAAGGTCTTACCAGTTGTATAGGCCAACGCTTTCCATCATCAGTGCAAATGTCAACAGAGTGAAGAAGTGGTGTCTTACCATTATTTTGAAAGTAGATTAGACTTTGTAAATCCCCCTAAAAGAGTGTAGGGACCCCAAGGGATCTGCTGACTTCACTTTGAGAAAATACTTTAGAGATTCAAAGGTTAAGAGGGAAGATATGTTAATGAATTTTCAGTGGTTTGTAATATTGCTCTGATAGTGAAAAGCATAAAGTCTTTTCAGAGCACTTCCTATAGGAGGATATATCTGAGAGGGACCCTGAAGAACACCATGTGTCAGCCAAGAAGGAAGTCTTTTCCTGATGGAATCCTGGGCCTGGGAATATTATTTCTGTTCTTATTGTACTTATACTCTTTCTAAAGTCCAAAGTGAACTCAACCATCTGGTTTCTATATGGCAATTGGATTGCAAGAAAACATGTATGCCCAGTCAAGCCAGGTCATTAATAAACGATCACCACTCAAGGTTGAGTTACTGTGGGAATTTGGGAGGGAGGACCTGGATAGTTGCATGGGATTTCAAGCTGTATTGCACAGACATTTTTATGTGGTAAGCCAGATGCCATCTATTTATGTACTTTTGGGCTCTGTGTCCCAACAGAAATAAATTCAGACTGGTCCCCATCAGTGTGACCTGGCTAGGTATCATTAGCCATTTTAACTAACGCTAATGAAGCGGAAATAACTGACGTGAATTGAATCCCTAACATATGATTTGGTGGCTTTGCAGACATGAGCACATTGAATTATAAAACAATTGGATAGTTACTATTATATCCCCATATTTAAGACTAAAAGCCTGGAGTTCGGAGACTCTAAGCAACATCTGCAGGTCACAAAGTGCGGAAGGTGCAGGACTAGCTTCTAGGGCAGCGTGTTTAACTGGGGGACCCTGTTCTTTCTCAGACTGGGCTGTTTGTAACTGGGAGCAGGCAGAGCTGTATCAGGAGTAAGATAAGCCCCAGAACACACTCTGCCCATCTCACTGGAGCATCAATTTATCTGGTTAGTAGATTCTTAAAATATTGTTTACTTTTCTTTTTTAAGACAGTCTCACTCTGTTGTCCCAGTCTAGACTGCCATGAGGTCAGAGCTCACAGCAACCTCTAACTCCGGGTTCAAGTGATCCTCTTGGCTCAGCCTCCCAAGTAGTTGGAACCACAGGCAGCTGCCGCAACACCTGACTAGTTTTTAGAGACGGGGTTTCATGCTTGCTCAGGGTGATCTTGAACTCCTAAGCTCAAGCAGGTTGCCCACTTCAGGTTCTCAGAGTGCTAGGATTACTGGCCTGAGCCACCCAGCCTGTCCCTATTGTTTAAATTTTTTAAAGCAAGATATATAATGAGATAGAATGGAAATCTCTTGAAGATGAAGGTGGAGACTTCCAATAAGCTTCCTCATGGGAAAGAAGGGTCTGGGATCTTTTTAGTGTCTAAGAGTTAGAGTTCATGGTCCTCTGCATGGAAGACACGTTGAGATACTCTCTGACACTTCGTGCTTTCTTTTTTCTTTCTTTTTTTTTGAGACCATGTCTCACTCTGTGCCCTGGGCAGTGTCATGGCCTCCTAGCTCACAGCAATCTCAAACTCTTAGCCTCAAGCACAATCCCCTAGCACTGCAGGCACCTGCCACAATGCCTGGCTAATTTTTCTATTTTTAGTAGACATGGGTTTTCACTCTTGCTCAGGCTGGTCTCGAACTTCTAAGCTCAGGCAGTCTACCCACCTCAGCCTCCCAGAGGTGTGAGCCACTGTGCCCAGCTGAAACTTTCATTCTTACAGCAAACAGACCAGTGTGTTTGTGTTTTGTCCAGTTAGCGTGCAAAGCTGTCTAGAAGTGCTCATAATTCCTGGTCATTGTGCTTAGGAAAATTTCTAAGCCTGTTTCACAGATGTGACATCAGTGAGTATCAGAAAAGATTCGGTTAGAAGGGAAGAAACAATTAACCCTAATATTTACAAGCAGTCGCGAAAGGCTGATGAAAATGATGATGAAAATGTGTGTGACGAAAGGGGTATTGTTTGAATTTCTACCATGGGCTGAGCATTCTGCATAAATTCATCATCTTAAGTAAATTGAACAACAATCTTCTAAGGTGGTCTTATTGTGCCCATTTGCATAGGTACTTAAACACAATACTGTTGTGTTTGTGTTATCTCAACAAGTCTATGAGCTATTATCAGCCACATGCTCCTGATGAAAAAATGGGTCTCAGAGTGGATAATTGCTCAAGTGAACACAGCAGGTGAATGATGGAAACGTGCAGATCCTGGTGGGCTTGTAGCCAAAGCCTTAGATCAGGTGTCCTCAAACTTTTTAAACAGGGGGCCAATTCACTGTCCCTCAGACTGTTGGAGGGCCGAACTATAGTTTAAAAAAAAAAAAAACTATGAACAAATTCCTATGCACACTGCACGTATCCTAGTTTGGAGTAAAAAAACAAAATGGGAACAAATACAATCACACTGCCTCATGTGGCCCGCGGGCTGCAGTTTGAGGACCCCTGCAAGATGCTTTCCTTGCTGCTTGATATTAGGTAGAGGTAACTATATAATTTTTGTCTAAACTTGGACTTTTTTTTTTTTGAGACAGAGTCTCACTATATTGCCCTTGGTAGAGTGCCATGGCGTCTTTGCTCACAGCAACCTCAAACTCTTGGGTTCAAGTGATTCCCTTGCCTCAGCCTCCCAAGTAGCTGGGACTACAGGTGCCCACCATAGGCCCAAATATTTTTAGAGATGGGGTCTCACTCTAGCTCGGGCTGGCTTGAACCCATGAGCTCAGGAGATCCGCCTGCTTTGACCTCCCAGAATGCTGTTACGGGTGTGAGCCATCACACCCAACTAACCTTGAATATTTTTGAAAGTAAAGATGAGTCCTATTAATAATTGCTCCAAAACAAGAGACATAAATTGAAATTGCCTCAGACAACAAGGAATAGTTACCTTATCATTAGGCAAAAATAGGGGCCGAATGGTATCAAATATTTAGATGCACTTATTCCTTAAAAATATCTAGATGCATTTTTTAAGGAATAAGTGCATCTTCATATTTTTTGTTTTAAAATCTTCACTAATAATTTCACCTCAATTAAACAGTTCAGGAAGGGAGCATGCCTTATGTTTGCCTAAGACACAAGAAATAATTTTTATCTAACGATTTTAAAAATGACATCTGAGTAAAAAAATGTGCATCACTTTTTTTTTTTTTTTAGACAAAGTCTCAAGCTGTCTCCCTGGGTAGAGTGTCATGGCGTCATAGCTCGTTGCAACCTCCAACCCTTGGGCTCAAGAGATGCTCTTGCCTCAGTCTTTTTCTATTTTTAGTAGAAACAGGGTCTCACTTTTGCTCAGGCTGGTCTCAAACCTATGAGTTCAAGCAATCCACCTGCATCGGCCTCCCAGAGTGCTAGGATTATAGGTGTGAGCCACCTCACCCAGCTTTTTGATATGTTTTTATATACGAGGAAACAGAAGTCAGGTGCAAAACTCTAAAGGGGATAAAGAAGATTTAGAAAACTCTAATTCAGTATTAGAAGTTAGGGCACTGTGTTCTGAAATGTTATAACTTAACTGATTGAGGAAAGAAAATTCTGAGCAGACTGCTGAATACTAGACTATTTCCTATTTCAGAAATAATCCTGTAACAATAACTTGAGATTGTTTTATATAATCATGGCAGGTAGTTATTCCACTTTGATCCAAATACAGGTTTGGGCAGGTTTTTTTTTTTCTTTTTCTTTGATGGTTGCTTCTACTCCAATGTATCATAGGTATAAATCCTTAATTTCTTTCCAGTAAAAGAAGAATAGCTTATAATTTCTTTTGTTTCTTCTTCTTTGATGCAAGAATTTTCTCCTCCCAGTTTTTAACCTTCTTTGTTCTTTTTCCTGCTCTAATTTTCTTTCTCTTTCTCAGTAGATTTACATAAAGAAGCGACTTAAGCTGTTTGTGACATTATTTTTGGATTTTACTGTTCCTTGCTTCGGCTGTTCCTGATCACATTCAGATTTATTTTTTAGAGGAAGCTAATTTCATAATTTTTTTTCTTTTTTGATAAAATAAGTACTATAAGCTTTCAATCAAACAGGACCACTCAAAAATAAAGGGGAAAAAAAGTCACATTTGTTCACAAACAGATGGGTTTTTCTTTTTTCTTTTTTGTTAATTCTAAGGAGACATATATATATAGTTTTGAGCGATACAATATGTACCAGCTTTGAACAAACATTTTATCCAGACATTAAGTCTTAAACAAGAGAAAAGGCTACAGCTCAAATAGTATAATTTGCTCCTATGAGATTTTCGTGTTTGTGGGTTTATGCATCTTATAAATTCTTGTGCTTAAAGTCCCCTTTCAGCATTTCAAGATCATCCTTATTAATCTTTTCAGTTGGCTGGACATAAGAAAAGATGGCTTTTCTCTGGAATGAATCTGATTGTTATGAAGTGTTAAGAGTGTGCTGAGCACACAATTGGGCAGGGCACACCTGTCCTCCCCACAAGCTTATCTTCAAAAGGACAGGGCAGAGACGTACCTGATCTGAAATGTATGGTGTGGTCTGCATGCATGTCAAACAGCCAGAGGCCAAGAGGGGACATCACTCATCCCCCAGCTCATGAGACCAAGGACACAGAAATCAAAGGAAGTGAAGTTCTTAGGTGCCCTATTCAGAGCTGGTTTTACAGGTAACAGCTAAGGTTTCAAGGCCAACGATGCAGGAAGGCAGGGTGTTCTGTGTTCACAGGTGCCTTCAAGCCTGGCCGTGCTAAAGATAGCAAGGGTTTGCTTCTTCATTCCAGAGCCCCACACAGCATCCTAATTGCTCAAGGAACTGAAATCTATAATATCCTTTCATATGGAAATGCTGCAAGGGCAGAGAGAAGAAAATGCAAATGATAAGAAGGGAAGAAAGCAAGATGTTTTACTATTATATTATTGTACTGATGACCTTCATTCACTCTTGGTGTCTAACATAATCTGTCAAGTCTTAAAAGTTTATTTCTAGCAATAAAGTAGGTAGCTTGGAACAGTTCCTATCCCTGGATATGGCAGGCACGACAGTAAAGGGGAGAACGAGGTCCCTGGAGGCAGAAAGATCCGTGTGTGATCAGTTCCGCCATAGACTCGACACAAACTTAGCAAGTTCCTTAGGCATTTGAACTCCACGTGGTTCTCTGCAATGTGGTCACATTAATACCTACTCCATAGTGCTGTTGGGAGTACCGAATGGATCCTTAGACCCCAGGCGCCTCGCATGGGGCCTGACACAAGTCCCTCTCCGTTCATTCATTGGCTATTGTCATTAGAAATATTTTATTTCCAGAAACTGCATTTTGTTATTGTCATAATTTCATTGACCGGAAACAAACTGAGGAATCACTATTTTCCTCTCCATATGTGGTTAGCACTTTTGGAGGAAAATCTCCTACAGGTCAATTAAAACAGGGTCTTACAGAGTTATCTACCACCAACGACAACAAAATCGGAATCTAAGACCAGATTAAACCAGGCTTACAACTACCAAAAGCAGCTAAAAAAAGATAAAGCCACAAAAATCAATATATATCCTGAAAACTATGCCTAAAAAGTAAATTACATTTTTTGTGTTTGTGGGTGGAACAAATGGGGTGATTGAAGGGAAGGGCAATATATAAAGTGGTTAAGAACTCTGGACGTGGGCTCAAATCCACCTCCACTATGCAGCATTTGATCTTGAGAAAAATTAAGTGTCCTTTGTTTCTTGATCTTCAGTCTTCTCATCAAGAAAATGGTGAAAGACAGAGCGGGGCATGGTGGCTCTAGCCTGTACCCCTAGCACTCTGGGAGGCTGAGGTGGGTGGATTCCTTGAGTTCAGGAATTCCAGACCAGCCTGAGCAAGAACAAGACCCACCTCTCTACTAAAAATGGAAAAACTAGCTCAGACATGGTGGTGGGCACCTGTAGACCCAGCTACTTGGGAGGCTGAGGCAAGAGGATTGATGAGCCCTAGATTTTGAGGTTCCTGTGAGCTGTGATGCCATAGGGCTCTAGCCTGAGTGACACAGTGAGACTCTGTCTCAAAAAATAAAAATGAAATAAAATAAAATAAAATGTTAAATAAAATGGGGACACTGATAGACCTATTTCACAGATTGTTGTGCGCTTATATGGGATTCTGCATGTAAAGGATTCAGTAAAAGCCTGAATAAGGACTCAGTGTCCTCATTATTAATAGTGCGTATAAGCCTTTTGCCTTTATCTTTGGTTGGTAACCATCATTTTGTCTTCTGGCTGTTTCTCTAAGTCACAAAGACTTCCCAAAACAAAGACATGAACTGTTCACTTCTAGAACACTTGCATGCATTTGAGAACTGTATGCATATGGGAATGGAGCGTTCTACAAAAAGGTAATGTGAAAGTCATGAGCCAAACACATATGGTTCTCTGCTAAGTCCACAGGAGCCCCCAGGCTGTTCCTTTTCCTTTGGAAAGACACCAGCTGACTCCCAAAAGGCCAACAAGAAGTCAAAAGCCACGTATCAGGTTTCAACATTTCACCATCAAAATTCATCTATCAGGGAGACACAGTTCGTAGGACTAATCTTGTTTGATTTGGCAACGAGGTGAAATGTCAATAGTTTTCCTATTTTGACTAAAATTATAAATATACCAAAGGGACTATCATGTGTATGTTCATCATCCCAGAATAAAGATGAGCATACTTCCCTGAAAAGTTCCACCTACTAATGGGATAATGGATCATCAGAACGCTTTATATTTGAAATGCACACTTTGTTCACATTCTGGTTTCACTTGGAGAATGGTGTCACTGTTGCCAAAGTCTTAGGTTTCCTTTACCCCCTACCTGGGTTCTCCATTGATGCTAATGAGAATTTCACCTTCAGTACAATGGAATATAAAGGACTAAAATGACAACAGCAGAAGGGAAAGAATACATTTTATACATGGTGCCACAGAAGACTTTTCTTGACTATTTCTGTTACAGTCATTGACTACTGCTAAGAAAGATCCATTTGGAAACCCAAAAACATATTGTCTCTAGAGTCCAGTCTTTTGAAAACCCACTTTTACCCTTACATGTCACCACAAATTACATAAAAGAATAATTATAGATCAATCTACTTGATTTTAATTCTGTGGCTAGTTAATTACAAAAGCATGCTCCTCTGGCCCTGCCATTAGCCTGTAAGGCATCTCGTGCTTCTTTCTTCAATCTGAAAGCACGGAACTTTTGGAGAAAAGTCTGTCCACATTTCCTTAAGGAAACATAATACAAAATTTCCTGCTCGCTGCAATTTAAAGTATGATGAACTCTTTGTACTTCACGTTCACACGTTAGCTGCATAACCTGTAGATCTATGAGCTGTCGGAATGTAGCAATAAAATCAAAACCAAACCAAACCTACGTGAAAAAAGGAGAAATACAAAGCCCATTTATAGGAGTGACTAAATGTCAAGAATGTGTCCAAGCAGTTTGTGGACTGTCCCGTTCATTATTTTGCTGACTTAGAACCCTTGAAGTGTTTGGTATCCATTTCATTAGCTACAAAAGTCTGAACTGTAATGGAATTGACATAACACTCCCACTACAGAGGGGAGACTTCACTGCGTGGTCAGCTTCTCCTCCTAATCCAATCTTTCCGAATGCAGTTGGCTTGGCAGTTGCCAAACTCAAACAGCAGGATCTCTTTTGTCAAGAAAAGTATGAATTTGAGCTATGAAATGAACAGAAGTGTTTTTCTATTACTCTGGATGTTTCCTCTTACTGAGTTTACATAAGCAGGCTAGCAGGAGGTGTTATTAAACAGCCTCAGAAATTAGCCCCAAAACAATTATCTTGGTTTAGCTATGGAAAAGGGACACCAGAGGCTTAATGAAAAGAGCATTTAAATTTTCGTGATTGAATATCTGTTGGACATCTCTGCAGTTATTAACCCTTATGGACAGGACTTCGGAGTTTTTATTATTTTTAATTGAATCGTTTTTGGGAAATTGCAGATTAAAAACCCTTTTCTCCCCTGTGACAGTCAGAGATCCCAGGGCAGACTGAGTAATAATGGGTTTGTTACGTTTGGTATCAATCTTGTGCGTGGCAAGGAGTATACCTTCCTTTAACATAAATTAGAGTTATAGAAATACTAAGTAGGAGGAAACATCTCCGGTCATATAAGCTATCACGCATTCCTTACAATCGTTTTCTTCCAACACTCACCGCTTTCTTTGCATTTACTGGTAAACTGGCCATGAATTAATACTTCCTATAAAGAATATTCTCCATAAGAGAATATTGCAGAAGTTACCAGTTTTTTGTTTTCCCCTATGGATAAGCCAGAATGTTGGGTTTCCTCATCTTGCTTCTTTTTCTGTGCTCTTTTCTCATTCCACATACCTTCTCTTTCTAGTATTTGCTATTTTTAAATATTTGTTGGCAAATATTTAAAAATAGCAAATTTTTATTTGTGTCAAATCTTAAATGTTACTTAGGCCGTTGCTCTAATCTTTCCTCTCAATTCCCCTTCCCAACCTCACCTCCCCAGTCACTTCATCATTTCCTTTTCTTTTTCCCTTTTTTCTTTTCTCTTAACTCTCTCCAATCTTCCACATATTTCTGGAATTGAGTTTATTCAAACTGAATGCACTTTGCAGGTGCATCATACACCATCCCCTGGGTCTGGGACGTGATGGTTCTTTGTACATAGCCAAATGCTAGTGGAGTTTGTATTGCTTTCCTGATCATTGTCAGCTTGTTGACTCAGAGTGGTTTTTCTTTTTTTGTTTTTTGTTTTTCACATCTCCCACTGATTCCTGAGGGAGGTTTTCTGTAAATGGATTATCTTCTACCTCGTAGGCTATTTAAGGAATGTGAGAGGAGAGAAAACATAACTTTGTGAGCTCTGTTAGAAAACATATCCAGGTATCTTATCCCATCCTCTGCCTTTTTAAAGAAATAAATCTATTTTCTTGGCATTTTCATATTTGTTAACTAAATTTTATTATGAAAATGTCATGGTGGCATATGCCAACAAATTGCAGCTGAGGCTATCAGAGGGAAAGGGAAGAACTCAACTCAACTTTGGGCAAAATGATTCCTCTAGTTGTATGATAAACATTTTTTAAAAATAGTTGAGGCCAGGCACGGTAGCTTGCACCTGTAATCCCAGCACTCTTGGAGGCCAAGGTGGGGTGGATTGCTTGAGCCCAGGAGTTCAAGACCAGCTCAAGCAAAAGCAAGACACCATCTCTACTACAAACAGAAAATTTAACTTTGGAGGCTAAGGCAGGAGGATTGTTTTACCTCAGGAGTTTGAGATTGCTGTGAGCTAGGCTCTGACTATTGCACTCTACCCAGGGTAACAAAGCAAGAATCTGTCTCAATAGAAATAATAGTTGAAAATGCCTGTACTGAAATTAAAGCATCTTTATTTAATGTTAACAAGCTGTGTCTTTACATTTTCTTCCCTGTTCATTCCCATTTTTAAACTACTTTCTATTATCAAAGTAGTTCATAGTAGGCATAAAACTAGGGGTAAGAAACAAGCAAAAAGAAATATAAAATTAAATGAGATACTACAAAATTTTGGCATTTCATTATACAAGTTTATTTTCTATATTGCTATCATGAGTACTATTCAATATAAAAACACAATTTATTGCAGCAATTAGATGGAAGTGGGCTATGCTAAAATCAACCACAAGCCACTTTAAGCAATCAAAGAAAAAACTACACAATACCTGTGCATCAGTACAGCAAATCTGGAGGACCTATGAGTCTAATGGGTTTGGGAAAAAACACATTATTGTCCTCCCTAAGTTTTATATTTTAATAGAAATATATATTATATTCATAGATTCTAAGGTAGCAGTTCTCAACCTGTGGGTTGTGACCCCTTTGTAACAATGAAAATACATCCTGCATATCAGATATTTACATTACGATTAATAACAGTAGCAAAATTACAGTTATGAGGTAGCAACGAAAATAATTTTATGGTTGGGGTCCCCCCCAACGTGAGGAACTATATTGAAGGGTTGTGGCATTAGGAAAGTTGAGAACCACTGTTCTAAGGGGTTCTCAAACATGTAAGCCCTTCTCACCAATTTGATAATAGCTTTTTAGAAAATAAGCTATATTAAATTTAGACAATTTCTTTTTGCTAAATAATTATTGTATACATTTATCTGTATAATTATATACCACTATTGTATTTTATTTTATTGTATTGTATTGTATTTTATTTTATGAGACAGAGTCTTACTTTGTCTCCCTTGGTAGAGTGTCATGGTGTCAAAACTCACAGCAACCTCAAACTCTTGGGCTCAAGCGATCCTCTTGCCTCAGCCTCCCAAGTAGCTGGGGCTATAGGTGCCTGCCACAACGCCCATCTAGTTTTAGAGGTGGGATCTTGCTCTTGCTCAGACTGGTCTTGAATTCCTGAGCTCAGGCAACCCACCCGTCTCAGCCTCCCAGAGTGCTGGAATTACAGGCGTGAACTACCGCGCTGGACCAACCTTGTCTTTAAATTGCAATCAAAATTCAAAAGCTTTTTTTACATCCTTGGAGGCACTTTTGAGTCTCTCTGGTACCATCAAAGATACCTTATTGCTGTTCAGTTCCTTCAATTATGTATCCGCCAAGCCTCCTCTAGCTGTACTCTGAGGTAGCGGGAGGAAATGTGTGGCTTTTGTAACCTACAAAGGCAGGTTAACTCTTCAGTCTTTTATGGGCTCATGGATTTAGGAAACATCACGGTGGCCTGGTTTCCCTCAGTATGTGGGTATTTTGTCTTCCGTGGGCTCCATTCTCAGCAGAATGGTCCCTTGAGGAGGCTGTGATAGCTATAATCTCCTATCTTCTTTTTTATTCCGGTAGTCCTGAGAACATCTCTCTCTCTCTCTCAATCCAATAAAATTTCTGGACCTGGCTCTCCCCAACCTGAATCAGGTCATATGACCATCCCTCTACTCATCACCAGACCTCGTCACATGGGACTTACCGAGTTTCTGACACCCCTAGAGTGGTGCGAGGGAACTTTCTGTGATGCTAGAAATGTTCAATAACCTACGCTGTCCAGTATGGTAGCCACTAGTCATGCACGACTATTGATTACTTGAAATGTCTCTCATACAACTGAGGGACTAAATTTTAAATCTTACATTAAGTACTTTAAATTTAGATTAAATAACCACTACCATTTTGGACAGCCCAGCTCTAGGGTCTGGTGTGTTTGAGTCAAACCTGTTTAGGTTACCTGGATGGAAGAGTGGTTTCCCAGAAAAATGTTTTTATGGGGAACAGATCCTATTTTTACCAGAGTGGGAAATATACCAAGGGGGAAACACAAAATAAAAAGTAAATAAACAAACAAAAAAACCCTAATATGTTCACTATATGTACTCCAAAACTTGAATTTTTTGTTAACACCTTTTGGACTGAGAGTTTAATAATTTCAGATTACATGGCTCATGTTATAGTACCTTTTTTTTTTTTTCCAGAGACAGAGTTTCACTTTATTGTCCTCAGTAGAGTGCTGTGGTGTCACAGCTCACAGCAACCTCCAGCTCTTGGACTTAGGAGATTCTCTAGCCTCAGCCTCCCGAGTAGCTGGGACTACAGGCGCCTGCCACAGTGCCCGGCTATTTTTTTGCTGCAGTTCAGCCAGGGCCAGTTCGAACCCACCATCCTCCGTATATGGGGCCAGCACCCTACCCACTGAGCCACAGGCCCCACCCATACCTGCAGTTTTTCTAATGCTTGTTTTTCTTTAATTAAAATGCATATAGCAGGGACTTTGGACAGACAACTGTGCAGGCCCCGCTAAGAATCCATCTTAAGCTGTTGTTGATGATCCACTGCTTTTAACTGAATTATCTTTATGTACATGTACACAGTGCTCATCTTTTCAAAAGATATTTTAAATGACATATATGGAATTAAACGAAAATTCATGTGGCATTTTTAATACAAATAACTGAAATCACGAGTACGCATCAGTGTATTGGCACTGTCAGTGTCACACGCACAGTGACAGTTGCATCCATTGTATCCTTTTGTCTGAAGTCTGGAAATTTTATTTTTGACACTCACTCATTTACTGAGTTCACTACGTTCCCAAGACAGAGGTCCTGCCCTCCTTTAACTTATAATTCTCAATTTTATGAAGATGGGAAGCACCACACATCTTAGACTCAAGACCAAATAGACCAAATTAGTACTGGTTTATTGCAAAAAAATTAGAAATATGGAGGCATAATAAATGAAAAATAAAAAATTATCGATGATACCATTACAACAACTGCCATTAATATTTTATTCTATGTTTCTTGACTTTAAAATATATATGTATGTGAGTACTTATGCATTTTTTATAAGGATGAGTACTTTAGTTACTCCTTTTAAAATTGATTTTTTATCTAGCAATATGTTCTTTTAAAATACTATGTTTAATGGCTGCATAGTATTCTTTTGTGTGAATAAAATATACATATATTTTTAATTTTGGCAGACAGTGTTCAGTGTTTTATATATATATAACACTGTTTTATATATGTGTATATATATATAAAACAACCCTTGGGTTAAAATGATATGAACTTTTTTTTTTTTGTGAAACAGACTCTCACTTTGTTGCCCTTAGTAGAGTGTTGTGGTGTTATAGCTCACAGCAAACTCTTGGGCTCAAGCAATTCTCTTGCCTCAGCCTCCCAAGTAGCTGGGACTACAGGCACCTGCCACAACACCCGGCTATTTTTAGAGATGAGTCTTGCTCTGGCTCAGGCTGGTCTCAAACCTGTGAGCTCAGGCAATCCACCTGCTTTGGCCTCCCAGAGTGCTAAGATTACAGATCTGAGCCACCGGGCCCAACCAGGATATGAGCATTTTTTTTTTTTTTTTTTTTTTTTTGTGGGTTTTGGCCAGGGCTGGGTTTGAACCCACCACCTCTGGCATATGGGACCGGCGCCCTACTCCTTGAGCCACAGGCGCCACCCGATATAAGCATTTTTAAACATTTTGAAAAATGTAAGTTCCATGCAGGCAAAGATTTTTATCTGTTTTGTTAACTGCTGAATATCAGTGCCTAGGACAGCGTCTGACATCTAAGCATACATTCTATATTTGTTGAATAAGCAAGTGCGTATCAGTATTTTTCCCATCATACTTCCAACAGCCAACTACGAGATGACCCATTTCCCTAACTTCTCATCCGCTCTGGGATTTATAATTTTTCTTTTCAGTTTTGTAGATAGAAGATGGTATCTCATTACAGTTTCTTGTTCTAACTTATTTATTTTTCCTGGAAGTACAAATCATGTCGAATCATGCTTACTTAGGCAAAAACAAATTCTATAGAGTAAGAAACTTATAGCCTGATTTTGGCTGAATATCCCAAAATCTTAAAGCTTTGACTAAGCAAAATCCAGAGAGATTATGTGTTTGGAAATCACATTCCATTCTACTAAGAGAAGTCACTTAGAATACTTTGCCTCATTATTACATCCCAATAAAAAAGAAAAACCTATAAATGCCAGTAAAACCTATAAAACTATTTTGTTTTAATACATTACCAGATAAAGAAACCTAAAATTGGCCAGGTGTAGTGGTTCATGCCTGTAATCTTTGCACACTGGAAGGCCCTAGATCAGTGGATTGCTTGAGCTCAGGAGTTGGAGACCCAGTTTGACTAGGGGGTCCTGTGTGATGGGCACCTGTGGTCCCAGCTACTTGGGAGGCTGATCCCTTGAGCCTAAAAGTTTGAGGTTGCTATAAGCTATGACGCACAGCACTCTATCCAGGGAAACAGAATGAGACCTTGTCTCAAAAAAAAAAAAAAAAGAAAGAAAAGAAAAGAAATCTAAAAGAAGAGAAACTTGATGACCTTGACTTATATTTAGCTTTCTCCTTACTTCTGCAGAACCTTATCTTTTTTCATGCCCAAAATTTAACTCACCGTCTAATACTTTTTTGGTGTAAGTATTTCTGTCTTGTCTCCAGTCCAATTTGCCATGGTGCTGGGGAGGCATCACAAATTTCACATATGGATTGAGTACACACTATTGACATAGGACTAGTTGTCAAAGAAAAGGGGTTAGATCTGGTAAATGTCCCGAAAGGCCTTGGTAACCATATGCCTGTGCTTGTTAGATGCTAGAATACAACTCAGGATACAAGGCTCCACTTGTGTAATAATACACTAATCTGACTTGAGTCTACAATTTAAATAATCTTCCAACCATTACTATTTTAGAATGAAGACTCTTTCAACTATTTACCATTCATGGTAATCAATGGCTTCTATAAATCCACTTTTAAATCTGTTGCTAAGCATCTCTGTATTTATATATCAACCTTTGTGCTTTGCCATTTGTCCATGTCAGAAATCTTTGATTCCACAGAAACAATTTAAGTTTTGGGTTTTTTTTTTTTTGTTGTTGTTGTTGTTTTTTTTTTGGTTCTAGGAAATATAGGTTCCTATTTGTAGTTATTTTTAACTGGGCTGCAGTATCCAGCAATTTTAGTTCTCTCTTGCAGCACTGTTTTTCTCCAAACTATCTGACTTTGCAAAAATTAAATAAATGAACAGAACTACCTCTTGCAATGCCACATTCCAAGCACTTTTGAGATAATCCATTATTAACTGTGCTCTTTACCCTAAGCAAAATGATTCATCTGAACTAGTGATTTGATGATGTATTTTTTTTTTTGAGTACTTGTCATTTGCTTTGCATTTCATAATTTTTATTTTTTCCCCTTTCAGTTCTATTGTAATTTAAGGCTGTTGTGGGATGACTTAAATCATTTTCTCTTCCTTACTTAGCTTATTTCTCAGAGGTAACATTCCCAGTCTAATTAGAGCATTTCGATGAAAAATAAAATAAATAACATTTAAGATACCCTGTAAATCACAAAGTATTTAAATCCAGCTACCCTCATCATTAATATCAGCCGCCTTTGGGTCTTGCAACACAAGATAGATGGCTAAATTTACAGGATTACACGTGTTGCGGTCTCATTGCTCCTACTATTCAGATATATCCTTACATTGTGGCAATGTGCATGAAATGACAGCCTTCCTTAATGACTAATAGGGATCGTCGCATCATGGTTTGGGCCACTGTCGTGAGACTCAATCACAAAGACAGCCAAAGATGTCAGGTCTACTGAAATGCTCTTTAATCCTGTGATCCTAGGCAGCCGCGACTGTCAGCACAGATCCAAACAACTGTCTAGCTCAGTGGTCCCTAACGTATTGCCATTGGAAAAACCATATTATATCAGAAAACACTGTTGAAGAATTTCACTTTCAGTAAAAGCGTACAGTGACCAATGCCAGGTACAGGGTTATAAATACCTTTTGAGCCATCTGCAGAACTGGCATTGTCTGCTACATTTGAAAGTAAAAATATAGCCGGGCGTTGTGGCGGGCGCCTGTAGTCCCAGCTACTCAGGAGGCTGAGGCAAGAGAATCGCTTAAGCCCAGGAGTTGGAGGTTGCTGTGAGCTGTGTGAGGCCATGGCACTCTACCGAGGGCCATAAAATGAGACTCTGTCTCTACAAAAAAAAAAAAAAAGAAAGTAAAAATAGTTGTAAATAAAATTTTGATTTGCTCATTATAACAAGTCCTACACTTATTCAAAGAAGTAAGTGTGAGAGAAACATGCTGTTTATCATCAGCAGATAATGTTTGTGCTGCAAATGAGACGAGAGGACTCACCTAGGAAATGCTCCTACTGCTACTCTTACCTTAGTAAGTCAAATAATTGAGGAAAAAAGTGTCGTATTGTAGTTTTATTGATCAACCTAATTATCTCCTCTACCTAAGGTATATATACAAAACCTATAATTTTATAGGAAATCATGTCTAAGGTATCACGATTACCCTACCATGATTTCAGGTAGGGTACAATTACGAGTATATTTCCCTAAGGTACAGTAAAATCATCAATATATTACTACTTCCTCAATGTCTAACAGCTGGTTAGATTTTGAAAGATATTAACTGGGCTGTGTAGGCAAGCACAACAATTTGACTTCAGGAAGCCATTATCTGAGCCAGCCTCCCTCCTGCTTGGATCCAAGGATATTATTTACACAAATGGACCAGTGTGTGATGTTTAATATATTCTTTTTTTTTTTTTTTATTAAATCATAGCTGTGTACATTAATGCGATCATGGGGCACCATACACTGGTTTTATAGACCGTTTGACACATTTTCATCACACTAGTTAACATAGCCTTCCTGGCATCTTCTTAGTTATTGTATTAAGACATTTACATTCTACATTTACTAAGTTTCACATGTACTCTTGCAAGATGCACCGCAGGTGTGACCCCACCAATCATAATATATTCTTAAAACATCTGTGCACATACTGTATCAGAGTATCCTGCTTAAATGTGTCTACATTACATAAGTTCTTTAAAAACTTTTCCTGTATAACTTTTCCCCTAATTCCACTAGGCTCTTTAAGTTCCCACTGTGGCTTTCTAAGCTATTAATTTTGTACTTCTCTATACCAAATGAGAACTTTGACCTCTTTTGAAATCTGATTCAAAACTTTTTTTCTGAGGCCAGGCGAGGTGGTTCACACCTGTAATTCTAGCACTCTAGGAGGCCTAGGCCAGATGGATTGCCTGATCTTAGGAGTTAGAGACCAGCCTGAGCAAGAGTGAGATGCTATCTCTACTAAAAATAGAAAAACTAGCTCAGAGTGGTGGCACACAGCTATAGTCCCAGCTACTTGGGAGGCTGAGGCAAGAGGATTGCTTGAGCCCGAGAATTTGAAGTTGCTGTGAGTTATGATGCCACAGTACTCTACCCAGGATGATGAGACTTGGTTTCAAAAAAACAAAAACTTTTTTCCTTCAAATACTTCTTACAGTAAATGCCATGATTTTGCACCCCCTCTAGGGGCTCCCTAAGTAAGATTGCGAATGTTTATCATCTTTATTTCTGTTACAGCACATATATCATGTTGACTAGATACAGTATTTAGCTGCATTATGCTTTGTGATTTGGGGTCTGTTTCCCTCTTCTTTTTGATAATCGCAGTTGCTTCCTCACTTCACGAAGTGTGTATTTGCATCTGTGCATCTTGACCATGCTTTGCTTCACCCCGAGGCAACATGGCCTATGGGTTCTGTGATCATTTTATTTATTTATTTTTTAATTTTGGCAGACAGCGTTCAGTACCACTTATCACTATTGACTAAGCAACTGACATATTTTTCCCAAAGAAGAGTGGCGATGCACTTTGCAGTTTATCCATTCATTCATTTACTCATTAAAGATTATTTCTTGGTCATTTCTTGGGTTCCCGGCACTGTGCTGAGCACTTGGGACACAGTGGCAAACGAGATACTTAGCTCCTGTACCGCTTGTTATCTAGACCAAGGCCATCTGTTCGAGACACTTGAATCATGATGCTATCAGGCATTGTTCCCGTGCTCACGTTATCCACAGAGACCAGCATATCACTGGTCTTGTGATAACACAGTCAAGGGACAGGTAGATTACAGGGCCTGTGAGAAGTCCCCGTATTTTCAAAAGGAGGTGAGTAGAGAATCAAATATGCATTATCTTGACCTTGGAGCAGGTCAGAATAGACATGGAAGAGAGGAATGTCACCTGCCGGCAACTACTGTTAAGAGGACACGATGTGCGATCCGCCCCCAAAGCGTGAGTTGATTTACTGCCCCAACATCTCCAGGTATGCCGGCTGTAAGAAATACCCCAGACGGATATCAAAACAGTAAATATATCTGAAATCGTACCTGTCCGAGAAAAGCTTGCGAGAACTCTGCATGCTTTTTAAACTTGAATGTTCCTACTTTATGTCTTAGAGTTTGCCAACATCATTATTAATAGTTTCTGTTAATTGCTTATGTATATTATTACAATGCCGTCATAGCCTTACCGAGGTGCTGTTTTTTTTTTTTTTTTGTAGAGACAGAGTGTCACTTTATGGCCCTCGGTAGAGTGCCGTGGCCTCACACAGCTCACAGCAACCTCCAACTCCTGGGCTTAAGCGATTCTCTTGCCTCAGCCTCCCGAGTAGCTGGGACTACAGGCGCCCGCCACAACGCCCAGCTATTTTTTGGTTGCAGTTTGGCCGGGGCCGGGTTTGAACCCACAACCCTCGGTATATGGGGCCGGCGCCTTACCGACTGAGCCACAGGCGCCGCCCAGACAGAGGTGCTGTTTTTAATGACAAAGATAACGATTATGGAATGGTGATTAAACTTACACTATAAGCCTCGCACCTTCATGAAAATCCCAGAGCTCTTTACAAAAGCAATAAAACAATGAACTGAGATAACAGCTGTGCAAATCATAAGCTAGTGAAAAAAGATAATGTTTAGGAGTTTAAAGGGTATTTTTTTGTGGAGCTCATAAATAAAAGGATATATAGTTTTATGCTCGTAAAGGCTAACTTTCAGAATTTGCTAATGGAGGGTGGTGAAACAGGTGACTTCACATACAAATCAACACGGCTCCTAAGTTGAACCATATAGATGTCTAAGGGTTTTATTTCATTTTCTTAGCCAAAGTGATGAATTAACCATTTTTTTAAAGTTTAATTTGCACAAAGAAAAGGTAGAGCATGAGGAAAGAAGCTCACAGAAGGATTTTTATTTTGAGGACATTTCAAGTACTTAATCTAAATCCTCTATACCCTCCTATATTTCACAACATTCACTGTGATGATGGTCTGAGGTGCCCGGGAATTTCTGTTATCAGGCCACTTGATGTAGTCACTGGATTTCACTTACTTTAGCAAGGAACTCCAACAGAGGGATGTCGCAGAAGGTGCCACTGCCTGGTCCGCTAGGTAGTTATCTGAGCAGAAGGGAAAATGAGTTTCCTTGATGGTGTAAGGTCTTTGCAACCAAAGGTCCATTACCATATTGTGAGGAGTCAGGTTCAATGTCTACACTGCTGTCCAGAGAACCCTAAGAAAACTAAAGAAAGCGTGCCCAATGTTAATTTTATGTGTTAGATAAGTGTGCTATTATCTATACCACAGCAATTCCTCACAGTTCGAGGCTGGAGGTCTGATCTGCAGGCGCTGGCAGGGTGGTTCTTCTGAGCCCTTTCTCCTTGGCTTCTAGATGGTCACCGTGTCCCCCCATTGTTTTCCCTCTGTGTTCATGAACCCTGGATGTCTTTCCATGTTTCCAAATTTACTTTTTCTTTAAGGACATTAATCAGATTGGATTATTGGGACCCGCATTTAACTTAATCACCCCTTTAAAGCCCCTATCTCCAAATACAGTCACATTTTCAGCTACTGGAGATTAGGGCATGAATACAGGGATGAGGGAAATGCAATTTAGCCCATAACATGTGTTGTAGTGAGATGAACAGTACCCCCACCTAATAGACATGTCCACCTCAGAATGGGAACTCATTTGGAATAAGGGTGTTTGCAGATGGAATGAAGGCAAAGATCTCAAGATGAGATCATCCTGAATTAAGGTAGGCACTAAATACACTGATGGGCTTCCTAATAAGTAACAGACAGGAGAAGACATTCAGAAACATGCAGAGAAGGTGACGTGAAGACAGAGGCAGAGATTCAAGTGATTGGACTCTAAGTCAAGGCCGATTAGCTGCAGGAGTTAGGAGAGAGGCATATTAAAGATTCTCACTCGAAGTCTCCAGAAGAAATAAAACCTACACACACTATGATTTTGGACTTCTCACCTCCCGACCTGTAAGAAAATAAATTTCTGTTATTCTAACCATTCAGTTTATAGTCATTTGTTAAGATAGTTACAGAAACTAATACAGATATTGGTACCGGGAAGTAACAAACATAACTACCATGGCCTATACTGACACAGTAAGCCTATACTATCTCGCAAATCCTCTAATCAGTGATGAAACTGAGACTTTATGAGGTGTGAGTGAACTTCCCCAGGAGGCACAAATAGTAAATGTCAGAGTCAAACAGACGTTCAGCTTGAGTCCATGCTCTGGTCATTCTAGAATGCTGCACTCAACTGGCAGATACGAGAGTGCCTTGGGACTATAGTGAATTGAAAATTTTCATGCTTAAAGGGTTCAGTCTGTTGAGCCCAGTGACTCTCTGGGAAAGCGACAGAGAAGAGCATCAGGTGTCAGTAGAAGAGGTGTCCCCCTGGTACAATAGGGATGCCCTGGTCCAGCATATTCCAAAACTGACACAGAGGAATGAGGTCACCCTGTCTTCTATGTCTATTGGGGGTCCTCTGATTTATTTCCTTCCTCAGGGCTGTGCCCAACCTCACGTGCAGTTTGATGTTGGACAGGAATATACTCTTCCTTCAGGTGGGTCTCAGAGGCCACGTGTACTTTCTAACCTTGGGTCTCCCTTAGATCCAGATCTCTGGAACCTGAATCTGATTCCTGGGTGCTTTTTAAAATAAATTTTGACTCTGGGAATCTTGAACAGAACCTAAGTTGTCATTGCAAATAAGTAAATAAGAAATAAGGACAGAAATGGTGGCTGGAATTTTTGCCCCATCCATTTGTAAGATTTTCTTTTTTTTCCATGTATAACCCTGGAAAGATTCCTTTGATCTTAACCCCTCATTGGGATCTAGCATATAACTTTTGTCATGTTTTTAAAGCCCAGTTGTCTAACTTCCATGTCTGAACCATGAAAGAGGGAGTATTTTTATGGCTTAATTTATTTTCATATGCTTATGTATTTCAAGGTCAAGGAACACACATATTTTCTATAAGCATTTTTTTTTGCAGTTTTTGGTGGGGGTCAGGTTTGAACCCGCCACCTTCGGTATTTGGGGTCTGTGCCCTACTGCTTGGAGCCACAGGCATCGCCGGGAACACAGTTATTTTCCATTGCCTCAAGAGCCTAATATCTTGTCAGTATCATCAAGTGCATGGTCAGTTGTATCTTGTCAGCATCATCAAGTGCACAAACAGTTGTCAACCGAATAACCAACTAGCTGTGCAGCTTCTAGTGTCATCCCAGCAAGCAGAACCTTTCATGTCTGCCTTTTAAAATTAAAACAATGTATATCTGTTTTTATTTATAATTACCAAAACTAGAAGGTATCTGGATTCTACAAGACAACTAAAATATATTTACCCTATAAAATAACTTTGATGAAATTATCCTTTGATACATGGGCTATGATGGAAGATTTGTGAACAGACTGAAATGCAGGCTAGAATTCAGAATTTGAAAGAGTCTGGTAGGACAGACCACAGCAGCCTTAGAGCTAAATTTAAATAAATAGTATAAACATAAGGTAAACAAACTCCACATCCTGCAATGCAGAAAATGCATCCACATTGCCCTGTGACATCTTCACGGTGCCACACAATTTGGCAGGATCCGATTTAGGTCAAGATTGAACACTGAGCTAACTGATGAGCAACATACCCACCAGCCCCCCTTTCAGGGGTCCTCGTTCTCATGCGGGGAAGAAGGGCAGCTTCTCCGATCCAGCCCTCTTCCTTTCTCTGTGGTGTCTACTGTTACATTCAGCAACTACTTAGGATGCTTTGCAAGCTCTGTCTGATTCTCCATCTGCAGGATGGTCCAGCACAGGATGGTCAAATAAAACAGAAGAAGAGAAAATAAAATCTTCCCACAAATTTCTAGAGGTAGCGCCACCCTTCTAGAAACCTAAAACTGACATCGAGAGAGTTGGTCATGGTGTTGACTGTCAGGACCTTCCACACATAGACTGGGTACGAAGGGGTTGACACAGCAGTTGGGGAACTGGAGGAGAGACCCCAACATGTGCGATGGGGTATTCTATTTTCTGCTGCTCATCTGGCAGTCTGGTCTTTCCTGTTCTACACAGGGAGCTTGAACTGGGTGTGATTTGCTGCCCTTGTTTTCCTGATGCAGCCTGGCATTCCGCACCTGTGCTGGTGACCTCATTCTCTTCCTGCTGTCTCGGCCTCACCCCAGGCCCTGAACTCTGTGCTCTTGACCTGGGGCCCGTGGCCTGGTGACCTAAGCGATCATTTCTCTGGCTTCTGCCTTCACAACAATTAGCCTGGTTATCCGGTTCCGGCCGGCAGGACTTGGGCTAGTTCTGTTGACACTCCCCGCACTGGTGCTTCTCTGTGCCTGCTGCTCCAGGGACCAGCGGCCTAGTGCCCTCCTGATAGTGCTGCTGCTTTTGCTTTTGGAATAATCAGGCCAAGAGAAAGAAGAGCTTTACAAAACAAGCTTTTGTGCTGGCGACTGTAGACAAGGCAATCTATTCAGCATAAACCAATCCAGCAAAGCAAGCCTGGCAGCCGGAAAACAAAACAAAACCAAACCACAACTTTAGACAAGAGTTGAATTAATTAAGTCAGTTATCCTAGGGCAACCTTAGCTGCTGAGAGTACAGTCTCCAGAGGCGAACCATGGGGTCCAACCCTGGCCCTGACACTTGCTGCATGACCTTAGACAATTTTTTTAACTGATTGGAACCTCCACTTCTTCATCTGTGAAAAGGGGATACATGTGTTGGAAAGCTAAAAATGAGATTATGTGGATATGCACCTACAACATCGCCAGTCTACCTTAATGCTCAATAAATTATTGGTGGTTTGACAGAAGCCATCAACCCCAAAATGCCCTGGCTTGGGACAGAGAGAAGGAGCCCTGGTGAGACCTTGTTAGCTGTTTATGGTAGAATATTATGTAAACTACTCTCCTTTCTACCCCAGCCCTAGGGGAGGCAGGGAAAAGTAGCAAATGAGCCTGGTAGTGGTGACTTCACTATCTAATGAGAAATAAAGCATTGTTTACATTTTCATTGGATGAGGCTTATGTCATCATTTATTTAGTAAGTTGAGAAAGATCTGCCATCAGCAGAGGCCTTACAAATGTCTAAGTTAGCTCCCCTACCCAGCACGCTGAGCAAATCCCCACCATGCTGCCATGGCTCTAAACAGAGACGTTCTTGACTTTATTTGATGGTTCAACGCTCTTCCTAATCAGGGCTGTCCTGGGCACTGTGGCTGCTTGAGCATGTTTGGGTCTTCCGCACTAAAGGCTTGTAGCATTCCCTAGTCATTTTGGTAATCAGATGCCTTTCACACACACACAAATGAACACATGTGCACCCGTGTGTCTAACGTCCCCTTTGGGAGACAGCACCTCAGATGGAGGACCACGGCTATGGCATTACAGTCACACTGATCTCTCAGCACATAGGCTTCATGGAAGGACGTGGTCATGTGATGCCATGGGAAGCTTAGCCTTGGCTAACCTCGGTTGTGAGCCCACATCTGAGAAAATCACATCGTCTCTTGTAAATCATTAATATTAGAGGCAGTCACTTTTAAGAAAAGATTACAAACTGTGCATGCATTTTTCTTCCAAATTATCTGACAACATGCCATGATTCTGTTCCCATGAATGAAACAAGGTTTAAAATACCTACTGCGTACATAGCCCAGCTAGATGCAAATCCCCTTCAAAAGGTTTCTTTGAATCAGGACAGAGCACAGTGAGTTGCCAGCATCCTTGAATATAATTTCTACTTTATTTAGTAGCCAGGTCTAAAGTGGCAATTTATTTTTGAGTTCCAAGTGATGGCCATTAACACAATATAGCTTAAAACCAGCTTTTTCATTTTTGTTATTTTCAGGAAGCTAAGTCAAGCTCTTTGGGTTGGCAACATTTCTGTTAAAGCCTCACTGCCTTCTGGCCTGAACAATTGCATTGAATTACCCTAATAGAGTTGAGACAGGCACGTGGTTATTCAGACACAGGTACAGAAGCAAGAAACACACACAGGGGCTGGACTCAGAGGCTCCGAGTTCCTTAGTGTTTACTGTTGGTCCTGTGTCAATGCGCCAGTCAGAGCTCCAGGCAACATTCAGTACATGAAAGTTGAACCATCTGGTGGGTTTTCTCCTCCACATTATTACCTCCATAGACAGGCTATGTAGAGGATCAGCTGCCAGGAGCGTGAATAGCGAGCTTTTGAGAGGAGAAATGTATGCAATATAGCAAAAGAGATGAAAGGGGTTCAGACCTCAAAGACAGTAATAGAGAAGGAGGGTCAGAACTTGCAAGTGCAGAGCGGAGAAACAGAGTGATGGATTATAGAGCAGAATAGAGACAGACGTGGTTACAGGATCCTATTACCACAGCCAGAAAGGAATTTTTTTCTTATAGAGAAAAGAAATATCATAAACCAGAGTGTTATGTTTTCAGTACACTGAATGGGCTTACAACCCTTTTGTGTATGATAAACCAGAGGCTCATCTTAGGTAAAGAGGAGGCAGAGAATTCTTTTTTTTTTTTTTTTTTTTTTTAATTTTTGGCCGGGGCTGGGCTTGAACCCGCCACCTCCGGCATATGGGACCGGCGCCCTACCCGTTGAGCCACAGGCGCCACCCATGGAGGAGGCAGAGAATTCTAAAAAATAAATAAATAAGAAAAAAAAAGACAGGTTGTAGATAAAGGTAAAGAACATCAGTAACAAAGGTAAAGTTGAAGAGTCAGGCCAGATACAGGAAATAGTTAAAAAAAGAAGCTATGGTAAACAATGGTGTATTATAGGGAAAAGACAAGACTAAAAAAATGATTATGCTTTCCTTTGTTTTTTGTTTTGTTTTTTTTCAGACAGTGTCAGGCTGTCGCCCTGGGTAGTGTCGTGGCGTCACAGCTCACAGCAACCTCAAACTCTTAGGCTTAAGCAATTCTGTTGCTTCAGCCTCCCAGGTAGCTGGGACTACAGGCACCTGCCACAACGCCCAGCTCTTTTTTCGTTGCAGTTGTCATTGTTGTTTAGCTGGCCCGGCTGGATTTGAACCCGCCAGCCTCGGTGTATGTGGCTGGCGCCCTACCCACTGAGCTATGGGCGCTGCCCTACGCTTTCCTTTGAATTTAGATCATCCTACTTTTTGAAAACAAACCTACTGGGTGGTATATTTTTACTCTACGAGTACTAACCACTGAGATATTGATACTCAGTTCAGGGAGATGGAGTCTTTATATCTCAACATCCATATTTTGCAATCAACTTTAACATACTAACAATCATACTAGGTAATAATTAGATATATCCAATTAAATGCCATCGAGTGTTACCTTTCCTTCTTACAAGACTTGGGACTCTTATTTTTTTGAGACAGAGCCTCAAACTATCGCCCTGGGTAGAGTGCCATGGCATCCCAGCTCACAGCAACCTCCAACTCCTGGGCTCAAGCAGTTCTCCTGCCTCCGCCTCCCAAGTAGCTGGGACTACAGGCACCCGCCACAATGCCTGGCTATTTTTAGTTGCAGCCATCATTGTTGTTTGGCGGGCCCGGGCTGGATTCGAACCCGCCAGCTCAGGTGTATGTGGCTGGTGCTTTAGCCACTTGAGCCACAGGCACCAAGCCAAGACTTGGGACTCTTGTGCTTAAAATTTAAAGGTACATGTGAATTTTACACCAACCTACTTTCTGTCTAGAAACTAACACAGTAATAGCTCATGACGGAATTCTCCTTGGAAGCTATATTTTTCTAAGTAAAAAAAAAACAACTGAAGACAACTTTCATGTATTTCTAACCAGGAGGATGAATGTTCAATCAAGTTAATGTTATCAGTGTGGTGATTATTTGAATATATATTTTTTTGAATATCTTTGATGTCAAAGTCATGCCTTAGAATTTCAAAATTCACTTGACTTTGAAATCAAAGTATGTATGCTCTGTGCCTACTGTAATATAAATGTATATTAAACTTATCAAAAAATTAAACACAGAAAAGGAAACTGCAAACTTTGCCAAAGATTTTGATAAAACTTTAATTTGTTTTCAAATATCTTATTATCTATGAAATACAGAAAACATAAGCTAACTGTAAATATGGTGTATATTTTACTATTTGTATGACAAAAACCTGAAGTTTTGCTGCCATGGGGTTACATTAGCATGTATTTTTAACAAGCAGTAGTATGTATCATAAGGGTGAAAAATATTGATCTAGAATTTGGAAATCCTATGTTTTGGCTTCAATCTTATCTTTGCCAACTGGCTATGTGACTTGTTTAATTTTTTTTTTTCTAAAGTGAAATAGTATGCTACCTTTTTCTAAACTGAGATAGTATGTTTCCTACCTTTGAGCGTAAAAAGATGCTTTAATCTATAAATTTATAAAAAATGCATAAAATATAATTTTGTTATTTAAATGCAGTTTCCTTAGGAATGACAAACATCTTTGCTCTTTAAATGTTTGTTATTCAATATATGGTTCTCTCTCTTCACATTGCCAAATTCTTGTACTTTTCTTCCTTTAGTGGAAAAAGTAGAAAAGGGAAAAGAGAGAAGAAAAGATTTCACTTTTGATATTCATCTTTTTACTATCATACCTTAAACTAATCTGGTTGAAGATGTTGAGGGAAATGGCACTGAATCCAACATTTAAAATGAAGTGTTCAGGCCAGGCGCAGCGGCTCGCACCTGTTATCCGAGCACTGGGGAGGCCAAGGTGGGCAGATAGCTTAAGCTCACAATTTCCAGACCAGCCTGAGTAAAAAGCGAGACCCTGTCTCTACCAAAATTAGAAAAAAAAACAAAAAACTGAGACAAGAGGATTGCTTGAGCCCAAGAGTTGGAGGTTACAGAGAGCTATGACTCCATGTTACTATAACCAGGGTGACAGCTTGAGACTCTATCTTTAAAAATTAATTAATTAAGTGTTTGATGTCTTACCTGTATTTTTTGCCTTCAAATGTGAAGCATTAAGACTGGAAGCAAAGAACTGCAACAATTAATAACATAATACATAAATGAACACACCAGAAAGGGAGACATTTTACTAGCTAGTACAGTTATTGTCATTCCAGCCCCTAGTAGATCAGGGAAGTCTATAGTATGAATGAATGAATGCTTTTATATTTGTAAGAAAAAATAATTTCTATTCTTTTTATCCCCAATTATTTGCCATGAAGTCACTCTTACCACACATTTTTCTCTGCTCCTAAGTCATTGCTCTTCTCAGAATTTCTAAATTGTGAGTTCTTGCTTTTATCAAACACAGAACCTACAGTCATTGCTTAAATTGTGTGGCAGGTTCGGTACTAACACTTATCTCTTCTACTTAATCTGGAGGTGAGATTTCCAGAAGCGTCTCAAAGAAAAGAGGGACAAGGATTAGAGAATTTAAGTGGGGGGGAAGAAAGGCCTAGCCCTTGCAAAAGAGTGACGTAATAGCGAAGAAAGTTAAGAGACAAAACCGAACAAATGAGTTTGGGGAGAAAGCTAGCCTTTTACAGACTAAAAGGAAACAGAAGGATTGAAGTACTTTCGTCCAGCCTAATGAAGGGTTTGAAATTGAGGGTCCTCAGAGAAAACCTGGAATTAGAACAACTTAAAGAAGTGAAGAATGTAAGGAATGAATGGAGAGGGCTTGTTTGTCTTAGAGTCGGGGGCTTAATAGAAAAAAGGCAGGCCGGGAGCAATGGCCGCAGCTCATGAATGGGCATGTATAAGAATGGAGGCCGGAAAGCACAGTGCTAATGACAGAGATTTTTTTTTTTTTTTTTAAGGAGCAAATGAACTAATCCAAAGAAGTTACTTAAAAATACAGTTGGCCTTTCTCCAACCTCCCCCCTGGACCCCTGCCCTTTCTCAGAATTGCTTAAAGAGAAGCGGGAGAGGAAAAGGAAAGGGATCATTTATAGGATGTACCTTAGGAACTATTATTAGAAGAATGAAATGCGTACTACTGGCAAATGTAAGTGCATTAGCAATGCAGTAATTACAAAGTTCTGGGCGGCGCCTGTGGCTCAGTTGGTAGGGCACCGGCCCCATATACCGAGGGTGGCGGGTTCAAACCCGGCCCCAGCTGAACTGCAACCAAAAAATAGCCGGGCGTTGTGGCAGGCGCCTGTAGTCCCAGCTACTCGGGAGGCTGAGGCAGGAGAATCGCGGAAGCCCAGGAGTTGGAGGTTGCTGTGAGCTGTGTGAGGCCACGGCACTCTACCGAGGGCCATAAAAGTGAGACTCTGTCTCTACAAAAAAAAAAAAAAGTTTGACAAGAAAAGGAGCAAATCAGAACAGTTTTCTATTAACCTACTGTGACTTATTACTCACATTTCACTTTTCCCCCCCGGACAAAGTTCCCTTGTTACGCTGTGGGATGTCCACATGCAATTTTCTGTTGCAACCCCACATATGTAGTAGTGAGTGGATCTTAATTTGTTTTTGTATGTGCCTCCAATAGGCTTTAATTTGAAGGCAGAACTTCTTTGTGCTTTGAAACGCGTCTGGCAGGGCCTCTCCGTGTCAGTGTGCCATGTTCATTGTGTAATACACCAGTTACATCAAGAAGTGATAAGGAAGGGCGGCGCCTGTGGCTCAGTGGGTAGGGCGCTGGCCTCATATACCAAGGGTGGCGGGTTCAAACCCGGCCCCAGCCGAACTGCAACCAAAAAATAGCCAGGTGTTGTGATGGGCGCCTATAGTCCCAGCTACTCCGGAGGCTGAGGCAAGAGAATCGCCTAAGCCCAGAAGTTGGAGGTTGCTGTGAGCTGTGATGCCACAGCACTCTACCGAGGGCCATAAAATGAAACTCTGTCTCCAAAAACAAATAAATAAAAAAGAAGTGATAAGGAGAAACAGTGAAATCCATTGTAACACTGAAGAGAAGGGAAGTTCGAGGATAGATGCTGTTGATGAAGTGCATTATTGTGGCAAAGCTAAGATGTGATGTAAATGGTGGGAAGTGGGGAGTTATAGAGATATACCTAGGAAATAAAGTAGGAGTGTGACGAAACCAAAATTCCTGATGGATGTTTAAACATTCTATGAACACACAAACACACTTGTGTTTTCTAAATGTTAAATTACGATGTGCTCACAATCTCATGAGAAATCAATGTCCACTAAAATACTAAGCATATTTGGCAACGTTCTAAACACTACTTACTTTATCCATTTAAAATATTTCTAAACTGGGCGGCGCCTGTGGCTCAGTGAGTAGGGCGCCGGCCCCATATGCCGAGGGTGGCGGGTTCGGACCCAGCCCCGGCCAAACTGCAACAGAAAAATAGCCGGGCGTTGTGGCGGGCGCCTGTAGTCCCAGCTGCTCGGGAGGCTGAGGCAAGAGAATCGCGTAAGCCCAAGAGTTAGAGGTTGCTGTGAGCCGTGTGACACCACGGCACTCTACCCGAGGGCGGTACAGTGAGACTCTGTCTCTACAAAAAAAAAATAAAAAAATAAAATAAAATAAAATAAAAATATTTCTAAACTATATGAACTAGGATTACTTCGTATAGCAATCTCCCTTTTATGAGTGGGAAACTGATGAATGGAGATGTGAAGCAAGTTGCTCAGTCACAGAGATAGTTGAATGGTGCGTGATTTTGAACACTGTGGTGTGTGATTTTGGAGCCAGGCACCAGTAACCACTATTCCGTCTGCGTCCAGGAGAAACATAAAGATAAAATGTTAGTGCAATTTTTACAAAGAAACCAGCAACAATGTGTAAGTACTTCATTGGAAAGGCAGCGCGTGGCAAAAGCTAAGGAAGACCTTTGTGCGCTCTGGTCCAGGGCTGAAGATGGTGTCTCCCGGACTGACTGCAGTGTCCCAAATGCTGTTCACAGCTGGTGTGTCCCTTACTCCCAGAGAGAGACTGAGGGACTGGTGGAAACAGGGCGGAGAGCAAAACAGAACAACCAGGTGTCCCTACATTGGTTCCTCTTGCTTTTTCTGTGTATATTTTCTAACCTGCCTCTGTTTCCCACTCAAATGAAATCATGTGAAATTATGTTTCAAGAATATTTTTCGTGCATTACTCGAGAGATGACAATGTTTCATGGATTTTTAAATGCTATCCCCAATAACCCTTGTACTTCATTCATTCCGAGGACAGCAGGAAATATTCTGAGAACACACCAAGGCCTCCCGTGCCTTCATCCTTTAGGACTGAGTCGCTAACAGAAACAGCCAGGGATGGGTGACTTCAAGCCACTCTGTCAGTTCAGGGGGGAAGCATCTTAGAAGATGACAAATGTGAAAGCTTCCTGTCTTAGGAGCTAGAGGCATCGTTGCCCGATAATCTTTGGTTTTTAGGGAATAAACAGCCTAGTGTGAGGCTAGGAAGAGAAGACTTCATAATGATAAAAAAAAAAAAAATAGTTTAACTTTATTAGCATGAAATTTATAAAGGGCATCTGCAGATATGTCTCTTGATCTATTTCTCTGAGGACCACAGAGTTGTGTACTGTGGAAAAGTTATTTATTCTTTCTTAAGCAACAGCTTTCTTTCTTTCTTTTCTTTTTTTTTTTTTGCTTTCAATTTCAGCTGGCTTTCCCTCTTTTTAGTTTGAAGTTTTTTGTTTTTATTTTTTTCTGTTCTTCCTTTAGCAATTCTCTTGCCATTTGCCTCCCAAGTAGCTGGAATTACAGGAGCCCGCCACAATGCCAGGCTTTTTTTTTTTTTTTTGGTAGAGAAGGGGTTTCACTCTGGTTCACTCCTGCTCATACTGGTCTTGAACCTCTGAGCTTAGGAAATCCACTTGCCTCAGCCTCCCACAGCGCTAGGACTACAGGCGTGAGCCACCACGCCTAGCCAGCAACACCTTTCTTAATTGTGAGATGGAAAAAAAACAATGATTCTCAGGCAACTTATAATAGTTTCCTCAGCTGCCTCATTTTAAGACAGGAGAAAGAATACTATCAGTTTGAAACATAATTTCACTAATAGTCAACTGGTCTTTACCTACAGAAATGGTGATTTCATATGATGCAATCTATGGTGGAACCTCTGTAAGTTGACCATCCAAAGGACTGTAACAAACTGGCCAACATGTAGTCAACATAAGGAACTAATACAAACCTGCAGTGCACGTCCAGTCTATGAAAATGATGTCAACTTAAGGAGGTGGTTAATGCAGGGAGGTCAACTATGGAGGCTACACTGTAATACTTATTTTCCAGAGTCGTGAGAAGTAGATTGACATAAAAGAAACACAGTCCACTTCTGAGTAGACTCACAGTGTTAGTTACGTAAATATGGTCTCATTTCATCCTCACAATAGCCCTGTGATAGACAATAGGGTTCCACCTTTGCATATAAATGCATGTAAAAAAACATAAACAGTATTTATGAATTTGTAGGAGGGAAGAGTGTAGCTTTATGGCAAACGCCACTGCTTTGTTCTGTGGTTTCTAGGCCGCCCTGTGTTTGGACAGTGCAGCAGCCAGCATGCAGGGCCTCAGGGCTGCTTCTCCCTCCTGCCCAAATTTGCCATCCAGAGGGGATGGTTCGGTAGTTTTGTAGTCAAGATCTCTGTAAATACCCTTGTGACTTTGTTTATCTTATAACATAGTTTGAGGCCGAAAGAATGAGTATCCCTAGGCTCATCAATTCAGAGAGGGATTTAAAAGCATGCCAATATGTTAGAAGAAATTTTTTAATGCATTCAGATACTGTTTGGTTCCCAAGAAATAAGGTAAAATGTAACTCATAATGCCCAGGAATGAATAAGATAAACCTTAAGAGTTGTTTGTGTGTTTTGATTATTTTGTGGAAAGTTTTTCATTCTGATTTTTATGTCTAAACTATCATGTGGAAATTCCATGCCAGTGTGCATTGTACCTTGGCAAACATGTACGTATTATCTGCTAAATTAGGGTATGTTAAGCAAATAATTTATTAAAATGTAATATATAGGATGCTAAATATTATGGAGGCAATATCAGTTAAAAACCAAACATATTTAAAACTTTATATCTTATAAAAAGCCTTTGAGGATGAAATAGAGCAATGATATGTATATGGTATATAGTGTTTTCTTCTATGAATAAATGTGTTATGTAAAGTCAAAGTAATATTTTAATTAATAAAACAATCTTGTTGGCTGGGCATGGTGGCTCAAGTCTATAATCCTAGCACTTTGAGAGGCCAAGGCAGGAAGATTGCTTGAGACCAGGAGTCTGAGCTCAGCTCTGACCAAGAGTAAGACCCTGTCTCTGCAAAAAAAAAATTAGAAAAATTATCTAGACATGGTGACATGCACTTGCAGTCCCAGCTGCTCAGGAGGCTAAGTGAGAAGGATCACTTGAGCCCAGGAATCTGAGGTTGCTGTGAGCTATGAAGACACCATTGCACTCTAGCTCAAGTAACAGAGCAAGATCCTACATATCTCAAAAAAGAAAGAAAAAGTCGGGCGCGGTGACTCAGGCCTATAATCCTAGGTGGGTGGATCGCCTGAGCTCACAAGTTCAAGACCAGCCTGAGCAACGGCGAGACCTGGTCTCTAAAAACAGCCTGGCGTTGTGGCAGGCACCTGTAGTCTCAGCTTCTTAGGAGGCTGAGGCAAGAGGATCTCTTGAACCCAACAGTTTGAGGTTGGGGTGAGCTACAACACCACGCCACTCAACCCCAAGTGAGACTCTGTCTCAAAAAATAAAATAAAACCAACAATGTTATTGCATTTTTTCCATTAATATAAATACAATAATTATTTTGCCTACTCTTTTTTCTCAGAATTATTATGCTAATTTAAATTTATAAATTAAATAGTATTTGAAAAATAATAATATAGAACACACTAAAATTTTTCATAAAAATGCTATTTTTTTGAACATATGAACAATTATTAAGGTGTAGTTACCTTTTGTAGATATGATAGGAGAAATAAAGTTCAAAGGAGAGGCATACTGCAACAATTTCTCCCACCATTCTTTTTTCTTAAATGTAATCATTTTAGGGGATTACTGTAATTTTTTAAAGAATTGAAAGGAACATAACACAATTTTAGTCAAAAGATGTCAATAAGTGGTACTCAACATAGTCTCTTATTTGAATGAAAAAATTAATTTTCCTATAATCCATGTGTGTGTGTGAGAAAGAGAGAGAGAAGGAAGGAGAAAAAAGAGAGAAATAAAGTGTGTGTGGCAGCCACTAAGGCAACGGATTTCTTTCCATTGGGTTTTTTCATTTGTTTTAATTCTAGGAATTTTGTTTCTAATGGTGACATTAGACACAGGCTGACATAGCTTCATTTTTCTAGGAATAAACTTCATTAACAAGACCAAGAAGGATTCAAGCCAGGTCTCATAATTCCTTATCCGATGCTTTTTTTAAGCACATGGATGCGACTGATTTCTGCTCACTAATCTATCCTAGAATTTAACTGCGTTCACATTCTTATCAATCCTTTGTATTATAATAGTATCATTGGACTAGATAGACACACATTGAGCTAATAACTAAAATGCCCAAGTTTTGCTTGAGAATAATAGTAGACTATTGGACCATATCTACAATTTGAATTATCTACAATATCTACCATATCTACAATTTAAATTATTAAAATAGAGCCACAATGCGAGAGAGTTAGGGACACACAGTTATCTGGAAAGTGGCAAATGCATGATAAAAAGGTTTTTTTGTCTATCTCAAGCTCTTCGTTTTCCATTCATTTTTGACACATGAGTTCCATCAGCACCCCATTTGATTTACAGCTACAATGAAAACTTAAAAAAAAAAAAAGAAATAAAACAGCTTGTAAAATTATGAAGATAATGTAACTCAAGAAGCTATTCCAATCCCTATAAGAAAGTTTCAAAAAATATATGTAAGAAAGTTTCTTTTTTTGAGTTAAAAATCTAACCAAACTGCTTCCCCCAACTAACCCTTTCTTTCCCTTCTCCTTCCTACAGTTTACCATTTTTATTCTTATTTATTTTTTATTTTTTTTGTAGAGACAGAGTCTTACTTTATCGCCCTGGGTAGAATGCCATGGCATCACACAGCTCAGCAACCTCCAGCTCTTGGGCTTAGGCGATTCTCTTGCCTCAGACTCCTGAGTAGCTGGGACTACAGGTGCCTGCCACAACACCCGGCTATTTTTTTTGTTGTTGCAATTTGGCCAGGGCCAGGTTTGAACCCACCACCCTCGGTATATGGGGCCAGAGCCTTACCCACTGAGCCACAGGTGCTGCCCACCATTTTTATTCTTATTTTTATTTTTGAGACACAGTTTCACTTTGTCATCCTTGGTAGAGTGCTGTGGTGTTCTAGCTCACAGCAACCTCAAACTCTTGGGTTCAAGCAATCCTCTTGCCTCAGCCTCCCAAATAGCTTTATGGTGGACAGGTGTCCACCACCAAATCTGGCTTTTTTTTTTTTTCAGAGATGGGGTCTCACTCTGACTCAGGGTGGTCTCGAACTCCTGAACTCAGTTTTCCATTTTCATCAACAGCTTTCCAATCTTTACAAAATGATTTAGATAGCTAAGAGTTCACTACAGATTTGACTCAAACATATTAAAGAAACATGCCAACCAATATGAAAGCAATATAGTTCTCATCCTGAGAAAGAGACTTTCATGGGATAAATGACAAACTGATACCAAGAAATAACCCGACTAACTGCGGAAGACAGCTCACCTACCATCACTCCTATTTGTTCAGACCATTGTCTCACTTTTCTCCATTTTTCTACCCAGCACTTTTAGTAACCTGGCACACTACAGGATGCCTGTGTATTACCCTTTCTCCCTGTTACTCGAGGGTAAGCTCCATCAGAACAGGAACTTGGATAAATTTTTATTTTCTTGAACAGTGCCTGGAACACATAAATGTTTTGTACATATCAGTTAAATGAATAAATAAGCTAGAAATTGGATGGTTGAATAAAACTACATTTGTTGAAAAGATTTCTAAAATGTCTAGAGTTAGCGTGGCAAAATTCCAGTTGTGATTGAGTTTCATATTCCTTTTTAGGTTCATAATTCTGAATATCATTTCTCATTACATAAGATAACATGTATGTCATAAGAATTAGGGCAAAATCCATACTGACTTCATGACTGACCCTGTTTATGAATAAATCTTCAATCTGAATGTGGTTTCTTATAATTGGCCAATTTCCCTGAAAAGCAAGCAAGTAAAAATATATTGATTAATTGAAAACTGTAGTTAATTGGGTTTTTACTAAAATTTATTATACTGGCATAGAGTAGGCACTCAATATTTGTCAAATATGTGAAGTCTGGTTGGTTAAAGTAGAGTTATTTTGTTTTTAGTTTCTCAAATAAGAAGAAAAATTTTCAATTAAGTATGTGATGTGCAGTATCATAAGAATATGCACAACAGACAAGTAAGGTATTTCAAAAATATCTCGAGTTTTTCTTTTTTTTTTTTTTTTTTTGTGGTTTTTGGCCGGGGCTGGGTTTGAACCCACCACCTACAGCATATGGGACCAGCACCCTACTCCTTGAGCCACAGCTGCCGCCTATATCTTGAGTTTTTCTAATTCCCTTTTTCTTTTTTATCTTCCTTTCCCATTTTGCTTCCTTTCCATTCCCTTTACTTCCCTTTCTTTCCTGTAAAATTCAGTCCTAAATCCTTGAGGTAAGTACACATATGATAGCCATCTACAGGTGGTGTGGGGGACACAGCCTTGCTAGTCTAAAGAGCAGCCTTGGCCCAGGGCAGTGGCTCACACCTTTAATCCTAGCACTCTGGGAGGCTGAAGTGGGTGGATCACTGGAGCTCACAAGTTGGAAACCAGCCTGAGCCAGAGCAAGACCTCATCTCTAAAAACAGCTGGGCGTTGTAGCTCCTGTAGTCCCAGCTACTTGGGAGACTGAGGCAGAGAATCGCTTAAGCCCAAAAGTTTGAGGTTGCTGTGAGCTGTGACGCCATGGCACTCTACTCAGGGTGACAAAGTGAGACTCTATCTCAAAATACATACATATATAAATAAATAAATAAAATATATCAAGAGCAGGCTTGGAGCTCACATGGGGTGAGCAGGGCACCTGACTGGGGCGAGGTGTGTAGCAGCAACAAGATATTTATTAGTTACATGCAGGATGAGTCATCAAAGAAGAAAATATATTAAAGACAATGAGAGACAGAGTCTTCATAATTACAGAAAGAGAGAAACTATATAGGACCCTGTGGTATGTTTTTGTGAATGGAAGTATCAGTGTTTCACAGATAAAGATATACAGTTGAATACCCAAGGGACTGTAACAAACTGGTCAGCATTTGGAGATGGTCCATATAAGAATCTGGGTCTACTGTACTGATACGTACATGTGGTGCATGTCCAGTCCATGAAAGTCAGGTCAACTTCAGGAGGTGGTCAGTGTCAGAGGTGGTCAACTACGGAGGTTTCCTATATGCAGAAATAAATACGGATGTTAATATGCTGATAGATACATAGGTGGGTTTCTTACATACATTTCCTTGGTTCTGAATCTTGAGATTGATACTATCCTCAAAATAACAGGCATAGTAGAATCCCTGGTGTTCTCCAGATATACAATCATATCATCTGTACCCCATCATTGCATTAATGTACAGCTATGATTTAATAAAAAATAAATAAATAAATAAATAAAAAGAGGCATAGTTTTCTCCCAGACCTTAGTTTCTAAATACTATTCTCCACTAAAAGAAACTAGAATTCCTTAGAGATATAATTGATCCTGGGACTGGGGCATAAAAAATAAAAAATGAGCCAGGAATATTATTATTGTGCAAATGTATAGAAATACTCAAACTATGCCAGGGCTACGTCAAAGAAAGAGGTGAGACTAAAGAGAATCACGCTGGCCACATCTGAGACAACAGGAATAACAACAACAGATTATAACCCATTGGATACAATGAAATCCATCAGGCCAACTGGCATAAATACATAAATAATTAAGTAAAAAGCAAATGTTCTTCTCTTCAATATACCTAGAGAAGAAGGAAAAAGAGGAATTTGGGCAGCGCCTGTGGCTCAGTCAGTAAGGCGCCGGCCCCATATACCGAGGGTGGCAGGTTCAAACCCGGCCCCGGCCAAACTGCAACCAAAAAATAGCCGGACGTTTGTGGCGGGCACCTGTAGTCCCAGCTGCTCGGGAGGCTGAGGCAGGAGAATCGCGTAAGCCCAGGAGTTGGAGGTTGCTGTGAGCTGTGTGATGCCATGGCACTCTACCGAGGGCCATAAAGTGAGACTCTGTCTCTACAAAAAAAAAAAAAAAAAAGAAAAGAAAAAGAGGAATTTTACAGTGGTCACGCCAATCATGAGATCAATATTAACATCACAAGCCAGTAACAAGGATGCTATGAGGTGAAGATTGCATCACTTTTGCAATATTTATGCAAATAAATAACTTAAATCTAATAATGAGAAAGCAGAAGACAAATCTAAAACAGGGAGCATCTTACCAAACAACCAACTTGTAATCTGGGAGTGTCAAATTCGTGAAAGTCATAGAAAAGCGGAAGAAACCTTCCAGACTGGAAGACCAAAGAGGCCTTATAACTAAATGCAATTCTTTCTTTCTTTTTTTTTTTTTAAACCGAGTCTCACTCTTTCGCCCTGGGTAGAGTGCTGTGGCATCATAGCTCACATTAACCTCAAACTCTTGAGTTCAAGAGATGCTCTTGCCTCAGTTTTTCTATTTTTAGTAGAGACGGCTTCTTGCTCTTGCTCAGGCTGGACTTGAATGCCTGAGCTCAGGAAATCCACCCTTCTTGGCCTTCCAGAGTGCTAGATGTGAACCACCTCACCAGCCCTAAATGCAATTCTTACTTCTGGGTTGGATATTTATGCTATAAAGAATATTACTGAGACAAGTAAAAATGTGAATGGGACCTTAGAATTGTACTTGGTAATTGTATACCAAGTACAAATATCAATATAGTATTATACCAATACTGACTTTCTGATTTTAGTGGTTGTATTTTAGTTATAAAGGAAAACGTCCTTGTTTGTAGGAAATAAATGTTAAAGTATTCAGGAGTAATGGGCAGCATGTTGGCAAATTACTCTCAAATAATTCAGGACAGATGTTATTTGTCATTACAACATTTTTGTGACTTGAGATTGTTTCAAAATAAGACAATTTGGTGGGGCGTGGTGGCTCACTCCTATAATCCTAGCACTCCGGGAGACTGAGGTAGGTGGATTGTTTGACCTCAGGAGTTCCAGAACAGCCTAAGCAAGAGCTAAACCTCATCCCTACTAAAAATAGAAAAACTAACAGGGTGTAGTGGTTCACACCACCTGCAATTCTACCTACTAGGGAGCCTGAGGCAAGAGGATCACTCAAACCCTAGAGTTTGAGGTTGCTGTGAGCTTTATGACACCATAGCACTCCAGGACTACAGTATAAGACTCAGTCTCAAAAAAAAAGAAAGAAAGAAAGAAAAGAAAAAAAAAATTTCAGATTCAATACTTTACATGAAATGTTGTCATAATCCTAAAATAGTTTCAGGTTAGTTTATAGAAAATTCTTTTGTCTTTCACAAAATTTTATGATATCATTTGCCATGATCTGAGTGTTTATGTCCCTCCAAAATTCATGTTGAAATTCTTATCCCAGACATGATGGTATTCAAAGGTCAGGCCTTTGGGAGATGATTGGGTCATGAGTTTGGAGCCCTCCTGAGAGGGGCTAGTGGCTGTGTAAAGAGAGACCCCTCATCCCTTCTAACATGTGAAACTAAAGTGAGAAGGCTCTACCAATGAGGAGTTGAGTCCTCAACAGACATGGAATCTTGGACTTCCCAGCCTCTAGGACTGTAAGGAATAAATCTCTGTAGTTTCTTTTTTTTTTTTTTTTGGCCGGGGCTGGGTTTGAACCCACCACCTCCGGCATATGGGACCGGCACCCTACTCCTTGAGCCACAGGTGCTGCCCGAAATCTCTGTAGTTTCTAAGCCATGCATTTGATAGTATTTTGTTACAGTAGCCCAAACAGATTAAGACACATTCAAAGTATATAATGCAAAGGGATCTCCCCACACTTTTTTTTTTTTTTAATGTATAGTCATTTTTATCTTTATTCTTACAGTTTCCACTGAAAACATCATCCTACAAAGTTACTTAGAGTAAATCTGTTTTTCCCCACCACCTTCACTGAAGTTACATCATACATTTGTAATACCGTTACAATTGGCCCTTGGTATATTTGGGGGATTGGTTCCATGGCCCTTGCATATACCAAAATCTGTGCATACTCAAGTTCTACAGCTGGCCCTGCAGAACTTGTACGTATAAAAAGTCAGCCCTCAATAGATGTGAGTTTCACATTCCATGACTGTTACATTTTCCACCTGCCTTTGGTTGAAAAAATCCTCCTATGAGTGGGCCCTGTGCAGTTTAACCCATGTTGTTTCAGGGTCACCTCTATATTCATTATTCCCAATCTATCCTTGGACTCTCAAATCTAGTTGATTTTGTTTTTTTATTAAATCATGGCTGTGTACATTAATGAGATCATGGGGCACCATACACTGGTTTTAAAGACCGTTTGACACATTTTCATCACACTAGTTAACATAGCCTTCCTGGCATTTTCTTAGTTATTGTATTAAGACATTTACATTCTACATTTACTAAGTTTCACATGTACCCTTGTAAGATACACCGCAGGTGTAATCCCACCAATCACCCTCCCTCCATCCCTTTTCCCCTCTCCCCCTATTCTTAGGTTGTAACTGGGTTATAGCTTTCATGTGAAAGCCATAAATTAGTTTCATAGTAGGGCTGAGTACATTGAATACTTTTTATTCCAATTTTGAGATACTTTACTAAGAATATGTTCCAGCTCCATTCATGTAAACATGAAAGAGGTAAAGTCTCCATCTTTCTTTAAGGCTGTATAATATTCCATGGTCTACATATACCACAATTTATTAATCCATTCGTGGATCAATGGGCACTTGGGCTTTTTCCATGACTTAGCAATTATGAATTAGGCTGCAATAAACATTCTGGTACAAATATCTTTGTTATGATGTGATTTTTGGTCTTCTGGGTATATGCCTAGTAGAGGAATTATAGGATTGAGTGGCAGGTCTATTTTTAGATCTCTAAGTGTTCTCCAAACATCTTTCCAAAAGGAATGTATTAATTTGCATTCCCACCAGCAGCGTAGAAATGTTCCCTTTTATCCACATCCATGCCAACATCTCTGGTCTTGGGATTTTGTGATATGGGCTAATCTTCCTGGAGTTAGATGATATCTCCAAGTAGTTTTGATTTGCATTTCTCTGATGATTAAAGATGATGAGCATCATAACAAACATATTTGTACCAGAATGTTTATATTCTTAAAGTGTTATAATAATGAAGAAAAGTAGTATTCTTTGTGAGAGTTCCAATGAAAACAATTACGACCATCCAGACTTGGTACTGATGGTTATAGTAATGATTTTATGTTTGTTTGTTTGTTTGTTTTTCATCTTATATTAAAGCCTTTTAATATTCTTTGTTTAGTAGGAAGGAGCCAAATATTTACAATCAATATTAAAATACAAGGAATATTATCTAAATAGAAAATCACAATTCTTCCCTAGGGGAAGAAAGCTTAGTAGAAGTATTATAAGGACAGGTAACATTTTTATATTTACTTATATTGCTATACTATCACTGTTTTCAAATAACATGGCAAAAGACAGATTACATTGTTCTCTGCCTATACAAACTTGTGAATTCTCACAAGAGTAGGCCCTGCAGCCATGCTTGAGGACACTCCCAGGATGGTACCGAAGCTATCACTGTGTCTATTCAATGTCATCAGGGTCTGGGTATGCGAAAAAATAACCAAAATTAGAACAGCAAGTAGATGTACAGAGTGGAGGCTGCATATGCTGGCAAAGATATATTTGCTCAAAAGTGTATTGGTACACTTGGGGCAACTGAAATTTTTTCTTTAAAATATGAAAGTACATTTAATAATTTCAGAAATTAAGGCATTGAAATATTCAGTTTGTCAATTTGGAATTTAAAAATTAATTTTTTTAATAAGCTTATCTTTTAGACTAAACTGAATCTTGTACTTGTCTGTGATCGCTTTATTAGCTAGTCAATCTAGCAGTAATTTCTATCATAGCCAACACTTACAATATCTAGAACATTACCATTATTACTCCTGTACTAGGCTAGGGATCACAGAGGTTGACTCTCTTTCCCTAACAGCAAAAAATGTTTAAAGGAGACTATCTTTTTAATATGCCATTGCATGTTTGGGGGAAATATTCTTTATTCTATTGTGAAATTGAGTTGAGGCATAAGGGATTTGGACTATAACTGAAGAGCAGGTAATGAGCCCAGGGCTATCTATTAGCCCCTCACAGAAAAGATTTTACCCATCACTAAGCATCTGCCAGCTGGCAGGGACTTCCTCCCAATCAGGCCTGGTGGCGTGCTGATACAAACCAAGAAATAATAGGAAGGCTTCTTGGACTTCATGTTCTCTTTCCTAATGTCTGAGAAAATTAACTTTTTGGCTCGGCACCTGGGGCTCAAGCCACTAAGGCACCAGCCACATACACCTGAGCTGGCGGGATCAAATCCTGCCCAGGTCTGCCAAAACAACAACGACGGCTGCAACCAAAAAATAGCCAGGCATTGTGGCAGGCGTCTGTAGTCCCAGCTACTTGGGAGGCAGAGACAGGAGAATCACTTGAGCCCAGGAGTTGGAGGTTTGCTGTTGCTGTGAGCTGTGATACCACAGCACTCTATCCAGGGCGACAGTTTGAGGCTCTGTCTCAAAAAAAAAAAGAAAATTAACTTTTCACAAATACTATGATTTGAAGAAATTTATGGTGTTCATTTAAGAAGACCCATACATGAAAAGGCTGAGAACTCCCATCTTCCTGAGGCCAAGTTAGGCTAACATATGAATGCACTGTAGTGGGTTCAAAATCCAATTTTCTTGCTTTATAGCTAAGGCAACTTAGGCAAATTCCATAATCTCTTTTTGCACATCTCACATAAAAGGAGAGTAATAAGAATATCCACGTGGTTATGAGCATTAAATAAGACAATATATATAAGTACCTTAAAGTAGTATCAGGGACATTGGGGACACTTACCAATTACTAGCCATGGTTGTAACTATTGGAGATAAGAACACAGAGGAAAATAACAACCAAAAATGTAAACTACATTAAGAAATCAGTGATTTCTTAGAACACATTTTGGGAATTCTCTGAATAAATATCTTTCCTGACATGTGCCCGACACAGTATTAGGTCACACACAAAAAAGTTTTTTTAAAAATTCATCTACATATTTGGGTAGATGAATATTAGTAGTACTACTAATAGTATTACTCCCAACATTATCATAACAATTTAATTATAAAAATCCTTAAGAATTTGGCACTACTAGTAACCACTCAAAACCCTGGGCTATTGTTAATTATCATCATTATTGCTATGATATAGTAAGTTCATAGCAGAGTTTCAGAAATACATACAGGGGCATAATTATAATTTTATAATATTATAAGAACAGAAGAACTAACATTTTAAGCCACATTAAGAATGAACACAGTTTTTCCAGATGCAGAGGAGGGAGGAGCATTCATGGACTCCCCATGTGTTTTACCTAAACTTGACTTGCTTCCAAAAAGTCTCTAGGGCCCACAATCACTTCACTGAGAAACTGCTTTGGAATTGAGCTTGTTCACACAAACTAATCAATCAACAGGTAATTGAGCGCCAGATCTGTGAAATATGCAGAGGAAGTGCAGACAGCCTCCCAGCTGGTTTTCCTATATCCACAATCTCTTTTCTGTAGCAGACTTTTCATGAGGTTGACGCACTAACCTCCCTAAAGTGCAGTTTTCATCATGCCGGAACTACAAGGGACATGAGTGGTTCTCCAATGCCTGCGGTATCAAGCCCGGATAACTCTGTCTAGATTTAAGGATCCTCCACAGTCTTCCAATTCAGAGTAGGGACACCTGGGATTGGTTAGAAGTAGATAATCTCACACCTCAATCCAGACCTACTAAATTAGGGTCTTCATTTTAACAAGATCCCGAGGTATGCAAGTTAGAGAAACGCTTTTCTACAATATCCTGTAAACTGTAAATCAGACAAAAATCACCAACCTATGACATAACCAACGGTCCCATCTAGAAGAATTAAATCTTTTCAGTTAGTTCTATGCATCCAAAGCCATCTCTTTGTTCCTGCTCTTAATTCTATGAGTAATACTCTATTTCTTGGATACCTATATCTAAATTTCACCTGTACTTAGAGGCCTGTAAAACTATCCTCCATATGAAGATAAAAAAGGAAACATCTTCCTTGAAACTAAGACTATTTCAAACCGTACTAATTTTCCTGAATACTTCTTCAAACTAAATCAACACCATTTCATTCTTTTCCTTGTTATTCATTGAATAAGCATTTCCTGTCCCTACTGTCAGTCAGCTCTGAGTCAGAGCTATAATGGATCATCAGAGACGCCTTTAGTCCCACAGGCAAGAGGAGCCTGTGAGTAGAGGTGAGGGTGCCCCACCGTATTGGATAAGGCCACATAATTTGTGCTTTTCTTGTTAAAGGTATTTAAACAAAGTAACATTTTGTAATATTGTTGAAGCGTAGTAAAAACTTCATGATATGAAATAGATTAAACATTTTGGCCAGGCATGGTGGCTCTTGCCTGTAAACCTAGCACTCTGAGAAACCACAGCAGGAGAATCCCTTCAGCTAAGGAGTTCAAGACCAGCCTGAGCCAGAACAAGATCCTATTTCTAAAAAGTAGAAAAAATTAACCAGGTGTTTTGGCAGGTACCTGTAGTCCCAGCTACTTGGGAGGCTGAGGCAGGAGGATGGCTTGAACCTAAGAATTTGAGACTGCTGTGAGCGAGGCTGATGCCCAGGGAATCTAGCTTGGGTAACAGAGTAAGACTCTGTGTTCAAATAAAAAGAAAAGAAAAGAAATAGATTAAACATTTCAACTGATAAGAGCAAGGCACAGAGACATTGTGTTTTGTTTCATGCTAATTATTCCTCATAAGTAGCCTTGTAACAAATGCTCATTGTAAATGTTCATTGTACATTTTTTTTTTTTTTTATTGTTGGGGATTCATTGAGGGTACAATAAGCCAGGTTACACTGATTGCAATTGTTAGGTAAAGTCCCTCTTGCAATCATGTCTTGCCCCCTGTACATTTTTTTTTAATTGGGCAACAATATGTCTTCATTCATTCAACAAATTCTAGAATTTTCAAATAGCTTCTATTTGTCCTTTTCTGACTTCTTACATTTTAGACATGGTAAGCACTAAATAAATACTTGTTGATTGAAGACAGTCTTTGATCTGAAGCTGGGGACGGGGTTTCCACACATGGAACAACAATTGCACAAATGTACCCCTTTCCTCCCACTGCTGTTCATGACATCAAGAAACGTTCACGAATTTGCAATGACACTTTGGTTTACTGGTAGTATCTTTTGGATCAAAAAGTTCCTCTAGGGTCCCATGGAAGTTTCTGTTTCTTTATAGCTACTGTTTGCAACCACCAGAGACTGTGTTGGAGTAGAGCCAACCAAATGGAACTGGCTAGTAAAAGCTTTTGTGGGTGAGCAGGTTGGAAACAGGTTTCATGACCATTCGCTAGCAAAAGCTCAGCGGGAGGAATTTTAACCAACATAAGCACAAGTAAAGGTTTGATTTGAAGGAGGCTGGAGGGAAAGGGGACATAAAATAATGAAGTATGTAACAGCCTATATTCTTTAATAGTAAAAATAAAAGTTAGCTTTCTTGTTGTTGCAAAACTACTCATCAGTTCTTTGGGTAAAAACAGATGGTTCTGGGCGGCGCCTGTGGCTCAGTCAGTAAGGCGCCGGCCCCATATACCGAGGGTAGCGGGTTCAAACCCGGCCCCGGCTGAACTGCAACCAAAAAATAGCCGGGCGTTGTGGCGGGCGCCTGTAGTCCCAGCTGCTCGGGAGGCTGAGGCAAGAGAATCGCTTAAGCCCAGGAGTTGGAGGTTGCTGTGAGCTGTGTGAGGCCACGGCACTCTACCGGGGGCCATTAAGTGAGACTCTGTCTCTACAAAAAAAAAAAAAAAAAAAAAAAAAACAGATGGTTCTGGTAGACAGCCAATGTTGTAAAGACCTCATGCTCCAAGCAGCCGCACTGGAGTGCATTATGGTTCAATGTTACGCAAGACCTTTGAGAGCCCCTTGGTTCCTTCAGTGCAATTGAGAGTGGGGGGTCATATAAGGAAACATAAAAATCAAAGTGAGCAGAAACTCTATTTCCAACTAACATGCACTAGAACCTTACAAGATCTGATAGTAGATGAAAAGAGCATATTACTTTGACTCAAGAATCAGCAATTACTTTATATTTATCATCTTCAAATTGGTTACAACTTTCCATTATCTTACTCAGCGATCTTGCTGAAGACAAGTTTTCCCACCCGATGTGCAATTTTCTCTTCAACTTTTAATTTCTCTGGATACAGAAGAAAAGCTCTGGACCCTTAATGGAGCAATTATTGCTTAAGTGAGTGTGGAGTTTGAGGATAGTGCCAAAATCCTCCTTTCATCTAGAGAACAAGTCTGACTGAGGCAGCAGCTTAAGCTCTGTCTGCAGCACCTGGTTTTAGACAGAGGAGCCAGATCAAGCCTGGAAGGGGACCCCATTCTTCACTGCAGGTCACGCCCTGCCGTCTCCCTACGTTCTTGAATGAATGCCAACTAGGACTGAGTCACATGTCTCCTTGCAGGTTTTAGGTAACTCTTCAGGAAGAACTGATTGTTTTTCTCATTTAGACTGTTTCTCCAGAGTAGAATTTGCAAACTTGTTGCTGAATATGCTGTTTGCAGATCATTGCTGGGTTTCACACTAGTACTTGAAACATTCATTAAGAAGCAACTCATTGGGTGGCGCCTGTGGCTCAGTCGGTAAGGCGCCGGCCCCATATACCGAGGGTGGCGGGTTCAAACCCGGCCCCAGCCAAACTGCAACCAGAAAATAGCCGGGCGTTGTGGCGGGTGCTTGTGGTCCCAGCTACTCGGGAGGCTGAGGCAAGAGAATCGCTTAAGCCCAGGAGTTGGAGGTTGCTGTGAGCTGTGTGAGGCCACGGCACTCTACCGAGGGCCATAAAGTAAGACTCTGTCTCTACCAAAAAAAAAAAAAAGCAACTCATCTTAACTCCCAGATCTAAATTTGTGGAGTGGGTCCACCTCATTCTCTATGAGATCGTCCCAGAATTTAAGCAACAGAAAATAACAAGTTCATAAGCTAACAGTTCACTGGAATATGCCTTCGCAAGGAACTTACTGCTTCATAGCTTGTGCCATGGTTTCAGCAATTCTAATTGTTTTAAGTGTTTTTTTTTTCTTTTTTAAAAAATACTGGACTGTCTTAGATTTTTAAGACATTTACTCTGTCCTTTACATAAGAAGTTCTTCAAATATTTCAAGATAGGTTCCAGGCTTCCTTTATATGTATGTATAGATTTCTCTTTTAAATGAAACTTCTCTTATTCTTTTAGCTACTCCTAAGGTTATAAAACTTCATCATGAATGACAAGTTAGGTTTTTTTGTTTGTTTGTTTGTTTTTTTGAGACAGAGTCTCACTTTGTCACCCTGGGGTAGAGGTGGCGTGGCATCATAGCTTACAGCAACCTCAAGCTCTTGGGCTCAAGCCATCCTCCTGCCTCAGTCTCCTGAGTAACTGGGACTACAGGCCACAATGTCCAGTTATTTTTAGAGACAGGGACTTGCTCTTGCTCAGACTGGTCTCAAACTCCCGAGCTCAAGCAATCCTCCCACCTCGGCCTCCCAGTGTGCTAGGATGACAGATGTGAGCCACTGTGCCCAGCCTAAGAAATTAGTTTTTCAATAACAACCTTTTGAACTAGCCTGCTTATACTGACCTCAACTGAAGATAAAAAACAACCATATAAAATCTGTATTTTAAATAATCTTTTTATGTTTGGTTAAGTTTTGGTTGGTATAATTAGTCATCTGTAATACATAAGATATGATCTAGAAGTTGCTTTTTAAACCTCAGACTGATAAACCAACTCCAGTAAGCATCTTTTTGGTTGTCTCCTTTAATGAAAATATTACTAGACCCTACTAAAAAGTGATTGAAAAAACATACTGAAATATTACTGCCAGCTACTGGTATAAAACTTCTCATCAGAGAACTATCACAACTTTAGGATAAAATGTTAGCTCTCTAAATACAATTTTTTTCAGCTGTTAAAATTGTTAGGAAGCTCTTAGATCACTCTGCTTCTTAATTACAGTTAAAAACACTTTTATTACACAGTATCATATTAAAATGCAGTCACTATAAAACTCAAAAACATTTATGAAAATATCATTAGCTAACATTTTAAATCAGAATTCAAGACAGTTTGACTATTCCTTCCATGCCCACAAGAGTTTTTTCCCGGTCTTTACAAAGCGTTAAAGTGACTTGTCCAACAATGTATGTTTAATAGTCACCCAAGTGACAGCAACATTTTAAGGCATCCTGCCACTACTTCTCATTAAAATTGCTGTATTCCTGAAGCTTGGCCACATTTTCTTTATGCTTAGCCCTTCATTTATGTCTGATAGTCTACAGTTTCCCTCCTATATCAGATTTTGCTTTGTCTTTAGTATTTTCTTCTATCTTTTGTATTTTCCTTAGTTTTCTTACTGGTATTCAAGAATTAGGAAAAAGATCTTTGATGTGCAAACTAAAGTATATCCGGATAAAAGGTAAATAATCCCATAGGCTGTGGCGGAGGGTTGATATTTGAACACTGGAGGTTATTTTTTGTCATGAGTTCACTCTCCTATTCAGGTTAGGTGAGCCAAGGTAGCAACTGGCTGGCCTGAGCTTTGAATTGCTGAAAAACTTCTCAAAAAGGAACAGCGACAAAAAATAATCAATGAAGTGGGAAGGTCCAAATATATCTTCTTATCAAGTCTTATACTTGTCCAACAGTTATAAGCCTCTCGGAAAACATTTAGATGTGTGGGTGGAGGCAAGTTGCCCATTAAATTGTAAGAGGTGTTATCAGATTCATCAGGACTTGGTTGTAAATTTGACTGCACAGTTTGGCTCATAGAGGAATGAGGAGGGAATATCTGATTAAAGTGTGCTGTTGCTGCTGAGGCAACTGAATGTTGCCATAGCAATTGAGATGAAATGTGCAAGAAGTGAGATAATTAAATCTAACCCCTTTAGTAGTTCTGACAGTCAATGTACTGCCAATAGAAAAGTTATCTACTGGTATTAAGATAAAACACATTCCTCACAAGAACATCTCCTTACTAGTATTTTGTTGTTCCTTTTCTAAATACATTGCTTTAGGTGTCTAATTTGAATGTTCTCTTTTAATAATCAAATACTGTTTTGACCTTGGTCTACAACAGCCTAGAATTTCTGCTGGTTTATTGTATCATGGGAGCAGACAGCTCTAAAAAATATCCAATTTTTCCCGTCTAGTTCTAAAAAAAAAAAAGTATAAGCTCAAAGCTGTCACATTTGAGCTTGGAATTTATAATATCTAGAACGTGCTGCCCTCTTCAGGAGCTGATGCCTAAAAATGCTTTTTTTTTTATAAAAAAGGAGATTAGAAACTATAAATATGAGTTGTACTATCAAAAATTGTATTAATAATTCTTTAGGATTAAGTACCACATATAATTAAATAGTTCTAAGGTTAAACTGTTTCCCTTAAAGCTTACATTAAAAAATCAGTATATAAAATTTTGATGGAAATTATTAATATTTATAATTAAATACAAATAATAATTTCCTGAAAGGACACTATTATCATGATAGAGCGAATTCCCCAAACATTACAGAATTTCAAACTTCCTTTATTATCCAAATGTTTTAAAAAGTAAAAAATCTTTAAAAAAGGGCGGCGCCTGTGGCTCAGTGGGTAGGGCGCCGGTCCCATATGCCGGAGGTGGCGGGTTCAAACCCAGCCCCGGCCAAATTAAAAAAAAAAAAAAAAAAAATCTTTAAAAAGAAGTTATTTTCTATGTGAAATTCTAAGTAGAACACCCTTCACATTCTAATTTTATTTTTTAGCAAATTTATTTTTAAATTTGGGAACATTAGCACTTACAGTTTGAAGTTTTTGCTTGCTTTCATTTACAGAAACACTCTTTTGAGGAATAATGATTTCATATATATTAATACATTGTAATTTTTATTCAAAATAAATTCACTGGTAAAAAAATATTTAAGCATCCTGGGCAGCGCCTGTGGCTCAAAGGAGCAGGGTGCCATCCCCATATACTAGAGGTGGCGAGTTCAAACCTAGCCCCAGCCAAAAACTGAAAAAACAAACAAACAAACAACAACAAAAAAATATATATTATATATATGTGCATCCAAAATATCATTATCTGGAAGCAAATCCCTTTCATGTATATGTTATCTATTAAAATTTCCTTGCTATTATACAGTTCTGACAGAAGGCTATGAACTTAGTGTATTTTTCTCTTAATTAGATTTATGATACTTAAAGAAAGGAACAGAAAATGACCAATGCTTAATAATATTATCAGGATGTAAGAAAAGAATGTTTTTTACATCTTGATCTATTCCTTTATATTAGAATCATTAACACAAAGGAAGATGACTATGTACTAATTATTAAAAATATAAGTAAGCATCGGGCACAGGGGCTCACACCTGTAATCCTAGCACACTGGGAGGCTGAGGCGGGAGGATCCCTTGAGCTCAGAAGTTTGAGACCAGCCTGAGCAAGAATGAGACCCTGTCTTTATTAAAAAATAGAAAAATTAGCCAGGCACTAGGGCAAGGGCCTATAGTGCCAACTACTTGGGAGGCTAAGGCAAGAGGATAGCTTGAACCCAGAAGTGTGAGGTTGCTATGAACTAGGATGACGCCATGGCACTCTAGCCTGGGTAGCAGAGTGAGACTCTGTCTCAAAACAAACAAATGAACAATATATATATTGTTTATATATATGTAAATATATATTTTTTATATATAAAATATTTATTGTTTATATATGTTAACAATATATATTGTTAAACGTATATACATTATATTGTTATATGTATGTTAACATAACATATATTGTATAAACAACATATATATTGTTAACATATATATAGTTTATATATATATTAAAGTAAATATGAATTAGAAATTTTAAGAATGTAATGAGTTTAAGAACAAATGTCTTTTCAAAATATAATCTTGTTCTAATTCTTTTCATCTGATGTAATTTAAAAAACCTTGTAGGTGGGCGGCGCCTGTGGCTCAGTGAGTAGGGCGCCTGTGGCTCAGTGAGTAGGGCGCCAGCCCCATATGCCGAGGGTGGCGGGTTCAAACCCAGCCCCGGCCAAACTGCAACCAAAAACTAGCCGGGCGTTGTGGCGGGTGCCTGTAGTCCCAGCTGCTCGGGAGGCTGAGGCAAGAGAATCGCGTAAGCCCAAGAGTTAAGAGGTTGCTGTGAGCCGTGTGACGCCACGGCACTCTAGCTGAGGGTGGTACAGTGAGACTCTGTCTCTACAAAAAAAAAAAAAAAACAAAAAAAAAAACCTTGTAGGTAATCAACAGAAAACAAGAAAATGAATAGTTTTTGATTTTGAAAAAATGGGAGCTTAGAGTCCTAATTTTGTTTCTTCACTCCTACATCTGACTTCTAGTTCCAGATTCCACACAAGAAATTTATGTATATTTAAATGGATGTAATGATTATTAAGGTTGACTTTAGGGAAATAGAATGCCCCCCAATTTTCCCTTACAGAATTTTAGGTATCGCCGTCCAATTTGTATCAATGAAAAATTCAACTGAGCTAGAGAGCAAAGGGGGGAAAATGACAAATTTCTTTTAGCCCCATATTTGTTTGTGGGAAATAAAATATTTTATTCCTGTATTTAAAAGGACCTATGAAAATAATTGCTAATCCTAAAGCGGCTGTCCCAAACCAGATAATATATGTTCAAGGATTCTTAGATCACTGATTTGTGTTTTCTGCAATACAGTTACTTCATTTTTGTCTTGCTACTGATGCATTACATTTGGCCATTCGGGACATCCCTGTGGATGGAGGTATAACAAATAATAATTTTTTTTTCTTTGCAGGGTATTTATGGCACAATGATAAATTTCATCTGTCCCAGAATGGTAAGTAAAGAGCTCTTTCTTTATTTGATAGAACAAAACACAAATAAGAAAAAGTGAATGGTTATAATAAAAGCGAAGTATTATTCACTAAAGTATTATGTGATAATTACAGGCAGTTTACACTTTTGCAAATAAATGGATGCTGTATTCAAATTCTGTAAGCATTCCAAAATTCTCACTAAATATGCTACAGGCTCTTCAGAGGGAATATAAGTTTTTGTTTTCTTTGTTGGATTGCAGTTGAACAGAGTGCATTCAACATTTTGTTTTCTGGGGTAATTTATTTTAAAATATACACAGATAAAGAAATAAATATGGTTTGCCATCTATAAGCAGAAAGAGAAAACATATCTGTGATACACACTGAGGGTGGATAAGAGCTCTTTGGAATTTTTACTGTTGCATAAAAACTGATTGTAATTTATGTTTGACCAGGGCTTTGCAGCATCTGTGATTTTAAAAAATGTTTATTTTCTAAAAGCATATGTCAACTTCTCCTAGGCAGGCTAGCTACTGTATGATTTGGGGTAAACACACAGTTTTGCTGTTTTTGTGCTTTTATGACTTAAAAAGGTAATGTTTAGTTTTAGGCTTGATCATAACCTCTTTAAAATCCAAATAACAACACAAATTAATCTTGTTGAATTGGAAAGGTCAGTGTAAAATTATATTTCTCAGCAAGTTATTCCTTTACATAAAATTATAACAGAATTGGTTCTCTGATTATCTAGGCACAACTCAAAACAAAACTATCAAAGTAGAGAGGGTCAGGAGGAAAGCATGCAGAAGTTATTCTCAGCTGTTCTCCAGCAGAATGAACGGAGAGACCAAAGACTAGCTGTATGTTTTTGAGTAAGATACATCATATACTTGAGTTTAAAATTCCTGAGCTGAGGGTGGCGCCTGTGGCTCAACGGTTAGGGCGCCGGTCCCATATGCCGGAGGTGGCGGGTTCAAGCCCAGCCCCGGCCAAAAAAAAAAAAAAAAAAAAAAAAAAAAATTCCTGAGCTGTTACATCAGAGAGTTATATTGGAATATTTTTGATAAAGTCGAAATTCCTTTCTAGCCCAAGCATTTTACCATAAAGTGATATATCCTTGAACTTATTATACATCGTATAAAATAATATTGCAAGACTTGGAGTCATTAGAATGAAAAGATTCTAATGATTAAAGGGTTAAGTCTCATTCACTTAAGTGAGACTCATGCCCAAATTTGGTTGAAAGTCTCATCAAATTGTGTAAGTAAAGGATTATATATTGTCTATTTTTATAAAATTCATTTCATATTGCTATTTTAAAAGTGTTAACTAAAAATTTAAGCTAAATTTCCTCCCTTTATTCTGAGTACCATAACATTGCAAATGGTCTGCAAGAGAAAAATCTAGCATTGATCTTTTCTAAAGGGTGAAGAACCAAATTCATGCTGATTTGTGTAAATACAGAAACGTATGTTTTGGGCAGTACCTGTAGCTCAGTGGGTAGGGCACCAGCCACATACACTGAGGCTGGCAGGTTTGAGTCCTAGCCCAGGCCTGCTAAACAGCAATGACAACTGTAACCAAAAGAATGGCCGGGCATTGTGGTGGGAGCCTGTAGTCCCAGCTACTTGGGAGGCTGAGGCAAGAGAATTTCTTAAGCCCAAGAGTTTGAGGTTGCTGTAAGCTGTCACGCCACAGCACTCTACAGAGGGCAACATAGTAAGATTGTCTCAAAAAAAAAAAGAAATGTATATTTCACCTGAAATAACTTTATATTGCCAAACATCTAATTTGGCATGCTGGGGAATCACATATTTAAACTCGTAATTTCCTTTTTTTATCCACTTTAGTAAACAACATTAATGTCATTTTAGAAAGAAATTAAATTTACCTCCTGTCTATAACCAAGATCAGGGGCAATGTAACAAATTATTGGGTAAATAAAACATCTGCTCATTCAAAGTATTGATTTCTGATTCATAAGTATGCTAATTTAAGCAAACAGCCAAAGTTCTGAAAAACTATGTGAACGTAATTGAAATGTAAATATGAATTTTATTGACATGTATCTATTAAACGAAACTTTAAAACAGAATAAATCCTCAGCATTTCATTTTTTTCCCTAAGAGATTAATGATAAATACCAACTACTTAGGTAAAGTACATCTTTTAATGTAATTAATCTTCACTTCAGCAAAATAGCTCTCCCCTCTCATTTCCTGGCCTGGCTGTACTTCACAAAAGTTGAATACATAGTTCTGTGAACAGTCACACCATCTACTCTTCAACAATAATAAAATATTCTTTATTTTTGAACATGTTAATAAAAACGTATTACCTCATTTCATTAAGAACACAAGTTCCGGCTTGGCACCCGTTGCTCAGTGGTTAGGGCATGGGCCACATACATTGAGGCTGGCGGATTCAGACCCGGCCCTGGCCAACTAAACAACAATGACAACAACAACAACAACAAAAATAGCCAGGCGTTGTGGCGGGAGCCTGTAGTCCCACCTACTTAGGAGGCTGAGGCAAGAGGATTGCTTACGCCCAAGAGTTTGAGGTTGCTGTAAGCTGTGATGCCACGGCACTCTACCAGGGGCAACATAGTGAGACTCTGTCTCAAAAAAAAAAAAAAGAAGAACACAAGTTCCATACTGTAGTCAAGTATAGCCAATAGTCATTTTGTCATTTATCTTTCAAGATTTCATAACTGTTCCCAATTTACCAAGTGTCAATTTTTGTGCCAGATGATAGCTATATAATAGCATGGTTACTTGGCAACAGGTAGTTACTTTTAAGATTTTGAAAAAAAAAAAAAACAAGCCTGGGCGCCTGTAGCACAGTGATTGAACTCATATACACCAAGGGTGGTAGGTTCAATCCCGTCCCGGGACAGCTAAACAACAATGACAACTGAAACAAAAAATAGTCGGGAGTTGTGGCGGGCACCTATAGTCCCAGCTGCTTGGGAGGGTGAGGCAAGAGAATCACTTAAGCCCAGGAGTTTGGGGTTGCTGTGAGCTGTGATGTCACAGAACTCTACTGAGGACAACATAGTGAGACTCTGTCTCAAAAAATAAATAAATAATGGGGCCTTGGTGTGTGTCACACTTTATGGGGGCAAGACATGATTGCAAGAGGGACTTTACCTAACAATTGCAATCAGTGTAACCTGGCTTATTGTACCCTCAATGAATCCCCAACAATAAAAAAAAAAATGTAAAATTAATAAATGAATTTAGCCAATTAACTAGAATAAATAAATAAATAAATAAATAAAAGATTTTGAAAAAAAGCAAAAATCAAAACAGTCCTCTCCTTTTTCCTTTTTTTTTTTTTTTTTTTTTTTGTAGAGACAGAGTTTCACTTTATGGCCCTCGGTAGAGTGCCGTGGCCTCACACAGCTCACAGCAACCTCCAACTCCTTGGCTTAGGCAATTCTCTTGCCTCAGCCTCCCAAGTAGCTGGGACTACAAGCGCCTGCCACAACGCCTGGCTATTTTTTTTTTTTGTTTTTTTTTGTAGAGACAGAGTCTCACTTTATGGCCCTTGGTAGGGTGCCGTGGCCTCACACAGCTCACAGCAACCTCCAACTCCTGGGCTTAAGCGATTCTCTTGCCTCTGCCTCCCGGGTAGCTGGGACTACAGGCACCTGCCACAACGCCCGGCTATCCCTTTTCCTTAAAATTGCATGCAAAATTCCATTTGGAATCTCCAGTTTCACAGAAATTTTTGGTCCATTTACAGGAAGGGTATTCAATTTAATTAGCAAAAAGAAATTGATGAGCAAGGCACAGTAGCTCACGCCTGCAATCCTAGTATTCTGGGAGGCTCAGGCAAGAGGGTATCTTGAGCTCAGAAGTTTGAAACTAGCCCTTGGCTCTACTCCAAAAAAAAAAAAACGAAAGAAAGAAGAGAGAGAAAAGTTAGCCAGGCCTTGTGGCAGGTGCCTGTAGACCCAGCTACTCAGGAGGCTGAGGCAGGAGGATTGCGTGAGCACCCAGGAATTTGAGGTTGCTGTGGGCTAGGCTGATGCCATGGCTCTCTTGCCTGGACAACAGAGTGAAATTCTGTCTCATAATAACAACAATAATAATAATTTTAAATATCCGATAAATTCCTCTATTTTGTTCTTCTTCCGGGATATCTTGGGGACCGTGGCCTTTTTCTCTTCCATGCGGAATCTTGGAAGGAACTTGTCACTGCTTCCTCTGTACACAGAAAACTTCACTGAAATTTGTGAAAATCTACCAATCAATCTGAAGAAAAGTTATCTTTATTATGTCTTTAGTGTTCCAATCCAAGAATATGATCAACTCTTCCATTTACTTAGATTTTTTATGTTTTTTTATGAAGGTTTTATTTCCCGCATAAATTTGTTAGATTTATCCTTAAGAACTTTTTTTTTTTTTTGCAGTTTTTGGTCGAGGCTGGGCTTGAACCCACCACCCCTGGCATATGGGGCCAGCACCCTACTCCTTTGAGCCACAGGTGCCGCCCTCCTTAAGTACTTTTTTTATAAAATATTTTTTTAAATTCTCTCTTCAGTGATTTTTTTAAAGTCCCTGCCCACCCCCCAAACAGTCACATTCTGTCATCCTTGGTGGAGAGCCCTGGTGTGATTATAGCTCACGGCAATCTCAAACTCTTGGTCTCATGTGATCCTCTTGCCTCAGCCTCGTGAGTAGCTGGGACTACAGTTGTATGCCGCTACACCCAGCTAGTTTTTCTACTTTTAGTAGAGATGGGATCTCCCTCTTGCTCAGGCTGGTCTTGAATTCCAGAGCTCAAGCTATTTACCTGTCTCAGCCTCCCAGAGTGCTAAGACTACAGGTGTGAGCCACTGTGCCTTGATAATTTCAAGGGCACCAAAATACAATTAATTTTTATATTTTTATCTTCAAGCCTTCTAAACTTTCTTATTATTCCTCAAAATCGATCTGTATTTTGTCTTAGATTTCCTATATAAATAATCTTATTTTTTTGAGTAATGCCAGTTGTATTTCTTCCTTTCTAGACTTTGTACTTTCATTTTTTTCCTCACATGTACTACCAACTAGACTTCTAGTACACAACGACATAGAAATTGTGACCATGGATAACACTATGTCTTTTCCTGATTCTCAAAAGGAAATCTTTTAACGTTTCACTATGAAGTGGTAGAGTTTTTTGGTAGTTACCCTTTATCAAGTTAAGAAATTTTCCATTAATTATTAGTTGGGTTGGCTGGGCACAACCATAGCTCAGTGGTTAGGGCACCTGCCACATGCTCCAGGTTCGTGTGTTCGAACCCTGTCTGGGCCTGCTAAACAAAAAAACAAACAAAAAAATTATTAGTTTGATTTGAGTTATCATTCATGAATGTTGGATTTTATCAAATGTTTTTTCTACATTGATTTAGAGGATAATACAACTTTTCTTGCAAAAAGTTGCTGAGCGCCATCTTTTTCCTTAAGGACATTTACTAAACCAGGTGGACCTGAATTTCAGTTTTCATGCCTCTGCTAACATAGTGGGGAAGTCACAAAGCCCGGGGCTTAGTGATGGGATCCAAAATGAATATATTCTCATCAATAACCGGACCCACAAATACACACAACCCATAGTGGAGGGCAAGGAAAATTCCAAGACTTAAATGCAAAACCTGAGGGGAAAAAAAAGTTTCCCATTGAAAATTCATGATCATCAACCAGTCTGACTGTGTTTCCAGTAAGAATTTACAAGTAATGGTTCCAAGATAAGAATTTAGTTTACGGGTGGTACCTGTGGCTCAAGGAGTAGGGCGCCGGCCCCATATACCTGAGGTGGCAGGTTCAAACCTGGCCCTGGCCAAAAAATAATAATAATAATAATAATTTAGTTTACAATGGTTCCTGGTTGTGCCTTTTGAATGAAAAGAAAATCCCCTCTGGAAAGTCCAGCTTTGTTCCATCCCTCTAAGAATTCTTATGTATGAAATTCTACGAATATAAGCCCATTCTACGAATATCAGCAGTCATAAACACACTAGGAAAAAAGGGCAAATGAGCAATAATTAGCTGAGAAAAGCTAAAAGGAAGAATCAGATCTATAGACTTCAAGTGTTGCAGTTCTTACATTCTTTTATGTCTTTTTTCTTATTTCTTCCTTTTTTATTTATTTATCCTTGCTGTAGATTAAACTATGTTAACAATATTTTATCTTTTAGCATTTAATTTTATTATTGACATATAAACACTTCTTTGTGATAAAGTCAGAAATTAATAATATAGTCAAGCTTATCCTGTAAACTAAGCCTAGTTACACTGACATAGATTCTGATTATAACATTCATCTATTAAGATGTTAGAGTTTTGGTGGGAAAGATACAGAGTAGAAATAAGAATAGGTCCTTTACTGGGCTGGTTGAGGTGGCTCACACATCCTAGCCCTCTGGGATGCTGAGTTAGGTGGATTGCTTGAGCTCAGGAGTTCAAGACCAGCCTGAGCAAGAGTGAGACCCTGTCTCTACTAAAAATAGAAAACTAGCTGGGTGTTGTGGTGGGGGCCTGCAGTCCCAGCTACTCAGGAGGCTGAGATAAGGGGATCACTTGAGCCCAGGAGTTTGAGGTTGCTATAAGCTATGATGCTGTGGCACTCTAGCCTGGGCAACTGAGTCAGACTCTGTCTCAAAAAATAAATAAATAAAAAGAAGAAGAAGAAGAAAGAAAAGTAAAGTACTTTTTCATATTTTTTATATTTCAAAACATTAAGGGGGTACAAGTGTGTTTTTTTATGAATGAAATGTGTAATGCTGAAGTCAGGGCATTTGGTGTGCCAGAATAGTGTGCTTTGAATATAGTATTAAATAAGGCTAAAATATATTGATGGCTATTACATAGAATCTTTTTTTAAACTTTAACATTTTTGTAGACAGAAACAGTTTAACTACTCAAAATGCTACATAAAATTATCAGAACCTGCTTATTTGTGCAGCATATTTTTGCCCCAAATGTCAAAGACTTTCAAACATCTTTACAAATGTGTTTTGAAAATATTTTAGAAAGGAGCTGTGTTCTCACTTGGCCCAAAATCCCTGATGGCCCTTCTAGTGTGGATACTTGACCAAAGCTTTGCTGATTGTAGTCTGGCTGTCCCTGTAATTTTTTAGATGAGAATGATGGAATAGACTTTCAGGTGAAGAAAAAAACATATCTGCTATGGACCCCAAGGAAGGCTGATTCTGAGCCTTACTTAATTCCAGTTATTAAACTTCCTTGGGATCCATGAACCAGTGAATTGCCTTCGCTGAAGCTTATTTGAGTTTAGTTTCTGCAACTTGCGATCAAAATGGTCCTTATAACTACACTTATATAAAGAAGATTAAATTCTGAGGTGTTTCCTTGCATGCTCATGGACGCAGATGGCAATGAATGAGTAATACCTTTAATACCTTTTCTACCATAAGAGAAGAAAATGGGGAAGAGTTCTGGGTGAGTCCTTTTTAAGTCCCAACTTGACCAGAACATACTGGTTTCCTCAGCTTTGTTCCAGAGGCAGGTCGAAGTAAGAAGGATTGCCCGAAATTATTTCTTTTGGCAAGTTTTAGGGCCACGAGTATTTTGGCAATTAAACTTCTGGTGTCTAGAGGGTTCCATCAAGATGATCTTGGATGTAGTGTTACTTTCCAGTCACTTTCTAATTGAGCTTTCACGTGGCTTCTGTAGAAATGGAAGGGACTGATGTTTAGGAGAAAAATGTAACAACAATGTGCTGAGCATTTTACTGTGTTAGGTCCCTGGCTGGTCAGTTTTGCTTTCTAATTAAATGGTATGGGCTGAATTGATTCCCATAAAATTCATGTGTCGATGTCCTAACTCCCAGGACCTCAAAATAGGACTGTGCCTGAAGACAGGGTCTTCAAAGAGTGTATGAAGGTTAAATGACGTCCTTGGGTTGGGCCCTATTCCTTACAAGAAAAGAAGATTAGGACACAAACACCCTGGAAGAAAATGTGAACTGGGGGTGGGGGCGGTGGGTAGGAGGGAGCGGAGGAAGACTGTCTACAAGCCAAGGAGCGTGGCCTCAGAGAAAACAACCCAGCTGACACCTTTAGTCTTAGACTCCTAGCCTCCAAAACTGAAAGAAAATAAATTTCTGTTAAGCCACCCCATCTGCTGTATTTGTTAGAACAGTTCTAGCAGACAGATACGTTAAGTTAGATACACGTGTATAAGATCTCCTTACTCAAAACTAGTCCATCATCAACGTCTGTCAGATCTAACTACACAATGTATTTCAAATGTCACTTCTCTTCCTACTGTTGTTATCTTATTTAGGCTTCATTTTTATTACTTGAAATATTCCAGTGATCTTTGGCTTCTCTTCATTCTGATTAGAGCATTCATGCTTATGTTACTGAACACACTAGGCTCTAAGCTGCTCGGGAGCAGGTGTTCTCTGCACCGCCTGCTTCCTGCTTACGTCCACTGCATAGTCCATGGTCCTCCACCTCCCAGCTGTGCATCAGAATTTTGGGTGCCATTTCAGGTCCCAGACCCTATCTCTTGAATCAGAATCTACAAGCATGTGCCTAGAAAACTGGTATTTTCATTATGTCCCCAAACTGATTTTATGAAGACTGAACATCTTTGCTTTATATTTTTTTGCCTATGTTTTTAAATTAATGGTTATGTGACAGTTTCCTGCTAGCCTTTTACTTCAGTGTTTTGTTTTGTATTTCTTACTGTGCTGCCCATTATCACAGTATTTTTTTTTTCTCTTTTGGAGACTAGGGACAGGGTCTGACTCTGTCACCCAAGCTGAAATACAATGGTATGATCATACCTCATGAACTCCTGGGCTCAAATAATCTCCTGACTCAGCCTCCTGAGTAGCTGAGACTAAAGGTACACACCCCTGTGCCTGATTAACTTTTTTATGTTTTGTAGAGACAGGTCTTGCTATGTTTCCCAGATTGCTCTTGAACTCCTGGGCTCAAGCAATCCTCTTGCCTCAGCCTCCTAAAGTGCTAGGATTACAGGTATGAGGCGCCACACCCACCCATCACAGTAATTTTTAACTAATCAATTTATTTTTTTACTCTAAAATGATGATTCTTTCAGATTGATGATGCATTTCAATAATTTTTCTGAATAAAGTTATATCTCTATTGTAGTTTATATTAGGTCCATCTCCTGAGAAGCTACAAAAATGTCATAAAGATGCTTTAATCAGTACAACAATAAAAATGAGTGATGTCCTTCCAGTTGTTCACTGTAAAACTGGAAAGCGAGTTTCAGCACTAGGATGTCCCCTTTGGTATTGCCTCTAATTATGTGCATAAAATTTGGAAAAAGCTAGCAGAAACATTTACTTCTCCTTTAATTACTTTGTGGCCTGATAAAATTGTTTGGTAGGACCAGGGAAAACCAATGCAGACTTCATCTTGGAAAATAAGGAGGTAATGTCTCAAACTTTATCTCCTCCGCCATATTATAAACTTAATGTACTCTTATCATTTGATAAAAACTGACAACTTTGTACTCTGCAAGGCAAAATTATACTGCTTTTCTTCCTGGAAATATAAAATACCTCTAATGCTGAAGCCGTGGGTCTTTGTATCTACTCGTAGATAGGAAGGCATGATTGTAGACAAGGATAACAAATGCTGGCAATCTTTGAGATAAACTCTGCTCTAGTCTATACTGCACTCAAAATCAAAGGCGGTCTTCTGACCATCCTTAGATAACAAAAGAAAAATTTGCTGAATATATCTGCTGAACTGATTAATTCAATAAATATTTGTTTTGTGTCTATTAGATCAAACATTATATAATCTGTGGAGAACAAAAAGGGACATGATTTCTGTTTTTGTGGAGCTTAAGGTTGGGTAATAGAAGACTTAGTTTAAAAAAAAATGTGGGCCAGTTGCGGTGACTCATGCTTGTAACCCTAACACTCTGGGAGGCTAAGGATGGTGGATTGCTTAAGCTCAGGAGTTCAAGATCAGCCTAAGCAAGAGTAAGACCCTGTCTCTACTAAAAATAAAAAAGTAGCCAGGTGCTATGGCAGGCGCCTGTAGTCCAAGCTACTTGGGAAGCTGAGGCAGGAGGATCGCTTGAGCCCAAGAGTTTGAGGTTGCTGTGAGCTATGACGCCGCAGCCCTCTACTGAGGGTGGAGGGTAACACAGTGAGACTCTGTCTCAAAAAACAACAACAAGAACAAAAAAAAAACTGTGAATGCTTCTGAGAGTCTGGGATGGAGACAGTGATGTGGAGTGTGTGAGAACTCAGGCCTAAATGACACTTTCTAGAAGGGCCACTTACTCTGTGCTCAGATGTCACAGGCAGGAGCACCTTGAGATTGGACTCAACAAAGGAGCCTGACATCCTTCAGCCCAGTCTTCCCTCTTATGGATACATACAATGGAGGTCCAAAAACTAAATATTAGCCATGGGCTAGTCTCCCTGTTTTAAATACAGTGTACATTCACTATGCATTAAACAAATATTTTATGAAGGGTATTTATAAAATAAAGCCCGGTCAGCCGACTGAAAGGCTTCCATATGAAGTGACATATAAATCACCTGCCCAGTCCTTGACTTATTTTTTCCTGAATCATATTCCGAACCTTCTGGATCTTTGAGATTTTAATCACGAGCACAAACAATGATTAAATATTAGTGTTTTCAATCCTGGGTTAGCATCTCCAGGAACAGGAAACTGCCTAATTCTTCCATCAGGAAATTGCCTCTTTGAAAAATTCTGACTCTAAGTAGTTCTTATTTTAAACTGAAGTATGCCTCGTAGTATGCTAATTCAACCTGTTTGGGCTATTTGCAATAAAGCTAATCCTTCTTCCACATAATAATAGTCTTTTTTAATTCAAAAAATGTAGGTAGAATTTTCATAAAATTAGGATAGGCTTAGTATAGAAGATTTGGAAAATTAAAAGAACCAGATAAAAGAGGAAAATAGCTATATTCCCAGTACCAGCCCTTTTCTTACATATTATTTTTGTTTTCTGTTAATTTACCCAATTTTATCATCACATGTAAATATATGTGCATACATACATAATACAGTTTAGTTTCCATCTAATGGGTGAAGTCTACAATGCAGGATAACTGTACAGACACTGGATAAGACTGATCTGGGTTCAGATTTGACCATTACTTCTTTGTGTGTGTGTGTGTGCGTGTGTGTGTGTGTGTGTGTGGTTTTTGGCCGGGGCTGGGTTTGAACCCGCCACCTCCAGCATATGGGACCAATGCCCTACTCCTTGAGCCACAGGCGCCGCCCTGACCATTACTTCTTGCTAGTTTTTATATCCTTGGACATACTACTTATGCTTTCTCTATTCAATTTTCTTTTTTTTGGCCGGGGCTGGGTTTGAACCCACCACCTCCGGCATATGGGACCTGCGCCCTACCCACTGAGCCACAGGTGCCGCCCTCTACTTCAATTTTCTAATCTGTAACATTAGAATAATCTAGAACCCACTTCTGGGGATTGTTACAAGTATTGATTAATACGAAATTGTTAGCATAGTATGTGGCAAATAGTAAATGTTGAAAATGATTATACTTATTACTACGTTTTTACTATTCTGTTATAACCATCAAATATGAGGTCTGATGATTAAATTCTCAAACTCAACTAAAAAAGTGCTGTAGACCTCAAAGCTGAATATCACTATGGTCACCTTCTAAGCTCTCCCGTTTGGAAGCTATGTTCCAACACCAGGGCCGAGTCCCCCCTTCAAAGCAAGTGGCAAGTTCACAAACTTAATTGTCAGACCTCATATAACAACTTCCAGGCTAAACATTGCCGATTCTTTCAACATTTTATCATGTTGAGGTTAGTTTTAAGTCCTCTTACTATTCAGGCTGCTAAATCCTAGAAGTTCTATAATCTTTCTGTCCATATCTTCCTTAAAATATTACTCCCCAAACTGGCAGGGTAATCTAAATAACTCAAAATAGAATTGGATTATATCCTCCATTATTCTACATACATCCTACATTTATTAACGCAGCTTAAACAACTACGTTTGTTTCTGTTTGGTTTTGTAATCATGTTATACCACAGATTCACTGCCAAGTAAAGCTCTTGCCCCCCAACCCCATGAGGACTATTGCTAAGTCACATATCCCTCAAGCCAGATTTAGGCAGTTGGCATTTTGATCTGAAGGCATGACCTCACTGTTATTCCAATTAATTATATGTTGTTAGTATCTATTCATCTTTTAGTAGTCAAGAACTTTAAGAGTACATTTGTAATCCAATGTATTTATGTCCCAGCCTTCTCACAGCTTTATCTCAATTATTAATAAATATATATGTTCAGAAAAGGCCAAAGACGAAGGTCTGTGGTGTACCAATTATAAACCTTTTTCCAGGTCCAGGTATGGTGGCTCACATCTGTAATCCCAGCACTCTGAGAGGCCGCAGAGGGACGGTCCCTTGAGCTCAGGAGTTCAAGACCAGGTTAAGCAAGAGTTTCTGCTTTTTCTGCTAAAAATAGAAAGATTAGCCCAGGCATTGTGGTGGGGGTCTGTAGTCCCAGCTCCCTGGGAGGCTAAGGTAGGAGGATTACTTTAGACCAGGAGTTTGACATTGTTATGAGCTGGGATGATGCTTCCACGGTGTTCTAGACTGGCCAATAGAATGAGACTCTGTCTCAAAAAAAAAAAGAAGAAAGAAGGGCAGTGCCTGTGGCTCAATGGGTAGGGTGCTGGCCCCATATACTGAGGGTGGTGGGTTCAAACATAGCCCAGGCCAAACTGCAACAAAAAAAAAAAATAGCTGGGCGTTGCGGTGGGCACTTGTGGTCCCAGCTATTCTCAGGCTGAGACTGAGAATCACCTAAGCTGAAGAGCTGGAGGTTGCTGTGAGCTGTGATGTCACAGCACTCTACCGAGGGTGACAAAGTGAGACTCTGTCTCTAAAAAGAAAAAAAAAGAAAGAGAAAAAAAAAAAAGGAAAACCTTCTTCCAGGCTGATGTAGATTCATCAACACTGCCTTGAGGTGCAATCATTGAGCCTGTTTTGAAAAATTGACTTTGTATTGTTTTCCTAATAGCCAATGTTTTTCAATGCTCACAAATAGTTTTTTTTTTTTTTGTAGAGACAGAGTCTCACTGTACCACCCTCGGGTAGAGTGCCGTGGCCTCACACGGCTCACAGCAACCTCTAACTCTTGGGCTTACGCAATTCTCTTGCCTCAGCCTCCCGAGTAGCTGGGACTACAGGCGCCTGCCACAACGCCCAGCTATTTTTTTTTGTTGTTGTTGCAGTTTGGCCGGGGCTGGGCTTGAACCCACCACCCTCGGCATATGGGGCTGGCGCCCTACTCACTGAGCCACAGGCGCCGCCCACAAATAGTTTTTTTAATAAATATAATCTAGGCTATCTTTCTCCCCACCAAGCAACATCAGTGTCATGGATCTAAAGTTTGTAGACACTGCCATTATTTGAACATGCGGCATTCCTCTCCTGTGCCTTCCCCCCAACCCTGCAGTACTCAAAGGCAGCAGCTGAACATTTCATAGTCTCACTGACAGGCTCTCCTTTAGCCAGAGAGGTCATGAGGCATGTTGGTGACTCAACCAGTCAGGTTCTACCAGTACAACACCAAGGTGAAGGGCTCAGTCTCTAGGCCTAATTTCTTGGTGCAAATCCTAGCTCTGCACTCCCATAATTGTACGTACTTGGGAAAATTATTCAACCACATAATAACATAATCTTTACAGGGTTGCTGTGATGATTAAACAAATGAGTGCCTACAGACGCTCAGTGTATCCTCAATATCCTTAGTCATCCCCAATAAATGTTATCTGCATTATACCCCCTTTATCTATTTTGTCTTTGAATTTTTAGCTAATGGCCAATGGCCTTGACTTCCTTTATTTACCACGTATTTATGAAAAGTACCAGGAACATAGAAAGTCCGAGAGATACAACAGTGGATAAAGTTCCTCCCACGGAGCTTTTGTTCCAGCACAGAAGAAAGAAAACAATGGCAGCGAGTGATGGTTCTGAAAAGTCAAGGGTTGGAGAATGTCGGAGGGAACTCTTAGAAAGACAGAGTGGTCTGGGGTCTTTCTCAGGAGGTGACATGTGAGCAGTGATACGAATGCACCAAAAGGGAAGACACATAAAGAGAGTAAGAAGAGTCAAGAAGGGGTGGCGCATGTTGCTCAGTTGGTAAGGCGCCGGCCCCATATACCGAGGGTGGCGGGTTCAAATCCGGTCCCGGCTGAACTACAACAACAACAAAAAAAAAAATAGCCGGGCGTTGTGGCGGGCGCCTGTAGTCCCAGCTACTCGGGAGGCTGAGGCAAGAGAATCGCTTAAGCCCAGGAGTTGGAGGTTGCTGTGAGCTGTGTGAGGCCACGGTACTCTACTGAGGGCCATAAAGTGAGACTGTCTCTACAAAGAAAAAAAAGAAGAGTCAAGAAGCTTTGCTTTTTCTTTTTCATGAATGAATTTTCTGTCTTCAACTTCAAAAACTTGAGCCCATTCCTTTCTTGACCTTCCTCCTCATTTCACACTAAGGAAAGCATTTTGGGTTCTCTGTAGCGTCTTTACAAGCCCCGTTCATTCTGTGCTTGAGTCTTGCTGAATTTTTAAAGGGCTATGATACTTTCCTTCGTATATTTATGCTACATTATGTGTCCCTTTTACCATCCTCTGCACATGCTGTTTTAAATTCAGAGCCTGTCAGAAAGTCCCCATGCAGCACAGTGGTTTTCCTAGTTTCCTTCCCATTTTCTTGCTCATTAGAATCATTTGTGTTTGCATAGGCAGAACACTGCTTAAATCAAACTCTAAGACCGCATGGTTGCTTTTCCCCAAGGTTCCAATCGTTTCCATTTTACCTACTGGTTTCTGTCAGAATTGGGTCCTGCGCAGGAGTTCCCCTTAATGCTGATTCGGCCTTCTGGGAAATGAAATTATCAGCAAGGCCGGTCAAGAGATTGTCAGGGTTTTGCTTTTTGGGGAATGGAAGTGTCTGCAGATACTTGGATTTGTTGCTACTCTGCCAATTTCATGGTCTGCGCTAGAAAAGAATCGCCTCTCTCCTTCTGGCCAGAAAGTCATAGTGCAGTCACTATGAGCAATCACATCTCTCACTTTCTCATTTTATATCCATCTAGATTTTCCCCAGGGTTCCTTTACCCAGGGTTCTTATATTAACATGACATTTCATATATTCTATTAAGCAAGGATTATTCACCTATTTCCCATCAGCTTGGTTGAATTTTAATTAAAATTGATTGGATTAAAAATTAAATTGTTTATATGACCAACCTCTATGCCCAGGAAACCAGAAAGTTTCCCTCCAGTTTAATCTTAACAGGCAGCATAGATTAGTAGAAAGGTTTGGAAGGGAAGATAGAGTCTATTCCTTGAAAGGAAGTTTGGAGGTGTAGCCAGAGGCTACACCAGGAGAGGCTCAGGCCAGGTTTAATGAAAGGGGACAAAGACCTCCCTGAGCAAAGATGGTGGCCTCAAGGAGGATGGTTGGAGGCCTGTTTGTATACTGGACATAGTGGGAGGAAGATTTCACAGGTTGCTAGAACGTTTTGGAGGTAGGGTCTTTCAGGTGGAACTTTTGGGGCAGGGCCAGGTAGGTAGGCCCTTTGTTCTAAGTGGGGAGGAGAAGGGTTTGATCCTAGCCTTCCTGACAGAGCCGTGCTCTCCTCATGTACAACCTGCCAATTCTTTACATATCAGAACCCGAAGGACCCTTAAGGATGAAAGATCTGGAACCTCTACTTTGACTAATGAGCACATTATGGCCTAAAAAGGTTAATTGACTTGCTTAAAGTGTCATAGCTAGTTGGGGATAGTGTCATAATTGGAAGACAGAATTTTTTTTTTCTTAGGCCAGTAAATTTCATCCCTACCATGTTATCGCTCATTAATAGCCCAGAGATTTACTTTTATGAAATGGAATAATAATTTCTGCCCTTCCTACTTCACAGAGTTGCTGTACGATAATAGGTGTGTAATGACAGTGATTGTGCAAGGTAGTATTATCATGATAATGACTTTAATGACTTAATCTGTTAAGTTTCCGCGGAATTCCTTCTCATTTAAGTGATTTGCATTTTAAATTTTAATCTGTGCTGAAATGCAGCTTACTTTGTTGCAGACTTACAACAAATTGTAGGCTGTTTCCTTTCCACTCCCCTCCCAACAGGAGAAAAACCTTGGGTTTTGGCATTCCTGAGATCAGAGTGGTAATCTTTGTTTTGTTACTCAAGGGTGCATGACAATACATCCTCTTAACCTTTCAGATTTTAGTTTTCTCATTTGTTAAAGGGATATACATTTCTACCCCTTACAGATATGAGAATTGATACAGAAAGGCTCACAGATCAGTGGCTCGTTTTTTATTTATTTATTTATTTATTTAATTTATTTATTTATCTATCTTCTGTTCTCCTCCTCCCCCCTCAGTCTACGAGCTTCTTGATGCCAGACACCAGGTATTTATCTTTGTATTCCCAGAGTCTGGCACTCAGTAGCTACACAGTATGTTTGTTGAATGAATTATTTACCAAGGTGAATAACACGAAGTGGGTCTGAGGGTGGCAGCATTTTGTAGGTCAATGTTTTTTCATCTCTATTCTTAAGGGTACAGCTTTGAGCTTGTGGAGAGGCTGCAGGACCCATGGTAGAGACGAGGGCTTAGCTGAAGGTGAACTCTGCCCCTCTCTTGCTTTTATCAGAGCAGACATACTTCTTTTCTCATTAATATACATGAGTGCTACGTAAGATTGTTTTTAGAGGAAAAGATTTTTCAGCTTAAAAGAAAAAAAGCGGAAACAAGATACATAGCAGGGCACAAAGAGTCTCAAAGGTGCAGCTTCTGATGCTTCTCTTACTATTAGGCCCTTTAGACAAAGGTAACTTTCTGCCATAATTTTCTTGTTTATTGTAGAACTGATAATATTTCAGGTTTATTATGGAGGGGCAGGAAGATATCACAGGCACACCTGCCATTTTTCAGTGTGTTTAGCCGACTATCCAGAGCTGGCTGCCGGTGACTGCGTGTGTCGGGAGCAGGTGCATACAGACGCCACACACCTTGGCTTCTTTTCTCTTGCTCTGCTTTCCTATGAGCCACATAATTGTCAGGGACATGACTGCTACGGTTGAAAAACATAATTTTTCAAACTCAAACTTGCTACTTCAGAAGAAATTATACCCCTGGCCTGGGCACTGCTGTGTAAGGAAATGTTCACAAACATAGGGCTGTCCCAGTCGCAGAAACAAACTGGTCCAGGCAAGAAAACCTCTTACAGGTAGGATGGGCAGAGGGGGGCGAAGTCAGAGCCATGGGCTCCCGAGTGGAGTCCCCGCTGCCAGCTCTCAGTGTTCCTGTCTTCCTGGAGGCTTATTTTAAAGATTAAAGCAGAGGTAACACTAAAATATTTAATAATGTGTAAATGGCTGGGCTTGAGCACCGATGGTTCAGAACAGATGCTGGTCGTAAACCACCAGTAAGCCTTGCCAGTGCATGCCAGCTAAATACCAGCCCTAAAATACAGTAACATTCAAGTGTCCTCACAATATCCCACACATACATGGTGCTTGATTTGTGTTTGTCCCCTTTTCTGCTCCCCAGGAAAACCACAAAATTGCACATCCTAGAATATTTTCCTCCCAAGTAACTCAAGATGTCAAACTGAGGCCGGGCCTGGTGGCTCACACCTGTAATCCTAGCGCACTGGGAGGCTGAGGCAGGTGGATTGCATGAGCTCAGGAGTTCAAGACCACCCGAGCAAGAATGAGAACCCTGTCTCTACTAAAAATAGAAAAAAGAAAAATATCCAGGCATTGTGGTACATATCTGTTGTCCCACCTATTCAGGAGGCTGAGGCAAGAGGATCACTTGAGCCCAAGTTGAGATTTCTCTACCAAGGGTGATGGAGTGAGACTGTCTCCAAAAAAAAAAAAAAAAAGTCAGACTTATTATTTTGTAAAAATAATTAATTTGTAATGCCCCAATTCACGTTGTGGTCTGCAATAAAATAAATATACTTTAAAATACTAATTGAAAACTATTGTCTGAATCAGAGCTTAGCTTTTAACCAGTAGTAGATCTTCATCTGTCCAGGGGGCCTATTGACGCATCTTCTAAGTTAATCATTTTCTCTGGGAGGAAAAGTTAATTCTATTCACTGCTTTAAAGTGATGTTTCCCTGGAGTTGACAGTGGAAAAGGGGAATATTCTACCACAACCACCTGGATCTCCCCACTCCCCCAAGAGTTTGATATCTTCCTTCTTATTTATTTATTTTATTTGTTCGTTTGTTTATTTATTTATTTTTGAGACAGAGTCTCAAGCTGTCACCCTGGGTAGAGTGTTGTGGCGTCACAGCTCACAGCAACCTCAAACTCCTGGGCTTAAGCGATTCTCTTGCCTCAGCCTCCCAGGTAGCTGGGACTACAGGGCCCCACCACAACACCCGGTTATTTTTGTTGTTGTTGTTGCCATTGTTATTGTTGCTTTAACTGGCCTGGGCTGGGTTCAAACCCCCCAGCCTCGGTGTATGTGGCCAGCGCCCTACCCACTGAGCCATGGGCACCACCTATTTTTTTTTTGTTTGTTTGTTTTGAGAGAGAGTCTTACTTTATTGCCCTGGGTAGAGTGCTCTGGCATCCTAGCTCACAGCAAGCTTGAAGTCTTGGGCTTAAGCCATCTCCTGCCTTAGCCTCCCAAGTAGCTGGGACTACAGGCGTTGGCCACAACTCCTGGCTAGTTTTTCCATTTTTAGTAGAGACAGAGACTCAGTCTTGCTCAGGTTGGTCTCCCAGAACTCAAGCAATCCACCTGCCTGGGCCTCCTAGAGTGCTAGGATTACAAAGCGAGAGCCACCACACCCGGCCCCCCTTCCAATTAAGATTCTTTTCTAGAATGAGCCATTAGAAGTAGGAGTAGGATTCCTTAGGCGACTTACCTTAAAAAAATAAAAAAAGTTAGCTTAAAGGAAAAGTAGCTTAAAAAAAGGCCTTTGGGGAATTTTATTGGTTGGGACAACAGAGTCAAGAAGGAAAGACTTGTTTGGGGCAGAAGCAGGAAAGGGAAGGAAGAACAAGTAATTGACAAGCTTCACCACATTGTGAGTTCTGTCTGGTCCCAAGATTAGGAATCCTTTTGCTGGGCACTGGGAATCTTGTGGCAGCTGTCCTCTGTGTGGCTCTTAGAAAGCTTAAAGGCAAATTGGGGGCTTCCATCTAGCCCGCATACAGGCATCGCTGCCTGGCTTAACTTCTCTTGCTTTGTATTTTTCGGTCTCTATTTTCTACCATCCTACATACACTTGTATGTATATAGCTGCTGGTACTTTTAATTATTTTAAGTTATTTCAAAGGACCCACTCACTCTTAGTTATAGTCACCGTTTATGAATTTTATTCATCTTTAATCAAAAGTAGTTAGATTTTGGCAGTGCCCATAGCTCAGTGGCAGGGCGCCAGCCACATATACCCAGGCTGGCGGGTTTGAATCTGGCCTGGGCCTGCTAAACAACAATGACAACTGCAACAAAAATAGCCAGGCTTTGTGGAGGGCACCTGTAGTCTCAGCTACTTGGGACGCTGAGGCAAGAGAATAGCTTACACCCAAGAGCTGGAGGTTGCTGTGAGCTGTGATGCCACTGTGCTCTACCGAGGGTGACATAGTGAGATTCTGTCTCAAAAAAAAAAAAGTACTTAGATTTTTATGTATAAGGCTACATATTTTTTGTATGTAGACTTTTATGTATGTATAAGGCTACATATTTCAAAATGTACTTTCAAAATTCTTATGTATAATATAGTCCAATAATTTTTTTTTTTTTTTTGTAGAGACAGAGTCTCACTGTACCGCCCTCGGGTAGAGTGCTGTGGCGTCACACGGCTCACAGCAACCTCTAACTCTTGGGCTTACACGATTCTCTTGCCTCAGCCTCCTGAATATAGTCCAATAATTAAGACAGAATGTTCAAAATTGTTCGAAATTCGCTTAAATTTTTCCTTAAACCTTTAACTCCCAGATCTTAAAGGGACTTAGAAGAATAACTGGTTTAACTTACTATACTCTGAAAGAGCTATTAATAAATACAATTGAAGATAGTTAATTGTCTATTAGAAGCCCTAATTTTTGTTTCAATTAATTAATCAATTCCCTTTATATTCCAAAAAGGATTTAAGGAGATTTACAAACAAGATAAAATAAAAGTAATAAGTAAGAATGCTGAGGCAAATGGAAAATGATATTTAGTATAATTCTCTTAGAGAAAATACTCTACTAATATAGTTTGGAAAGATTTTTTTAAAAAGAATGTTAAATAGGAATGTAAACAAAAGGAAATAGCATTTAATGAGTGAGCAGAAAATCAGAACATCTCCTTTCTTAGAAATTTCTAGGGCGGCGCCTGTGGCTCAGTCGGTAAGGCGCCGGCCCCATATACTGAGGGTGGCGGGTTCAAACCCGGCCCCGGCCAAACTGCAACCAAAAAATATAGCCGGGCGTTGTGGCGGGCGCCTGTAGTCCCAGCTGCTCAGGAGGCTGAGGCAAGAGAATCGCTTAAGCCCAGGAGTTGGAGTTGCTGTGAGCTGTGTGAGGCCACAGCACTCTACCGAGGGCCATAAAGTGAGACTCTGTCTCTACAAAAAAAAAAAGAAATTTCTATTAATTAATTTATTCTCTAAGATAATATTAATAACAATTTTCTGGTTATGTGGTAGGCAAGAATTATTTAAAAAATTTTTTTTGACTCTCGAAGGTAGAGTTACAGGCTTTGACCACTTATTGAGTCATAAATGAACTGAGAAGGGAGTATGGACTCTTTACCACGGTGGCTAATGCTTCAAGGATATTTTGCCTTTGAAGAAAACCAAAGTTCCAGGATACAAAATATAACCCTTTAAGACTCCTGTTTAAGTTCCATTGATTCTAATTTCTGAGGCTCCTGGACAAACCTTTATTTTACATAAATTGTTAGAACTAGAAGGGTAGACGGGAAAAGGAGCCGGACAGCCAACATTTTTTTCTGAATTCAAGCCATTTCCTTAGTTTCTTGCCTTCCTTGAGTTATTCCCCACCTCCCCACACATGCGCACACGTACACACATTCAGTAAGATACAGTAATTAATTGTACTTGACAGTCCTTGAATAATTTGTCTGTATTTGTATTTCTCTTCACTTAAAAGAACAGGCATACATGCTCATACACATTGTTAAATTATCTGTTGGAAAATACCACATTTGGATATTTTGGGAAAAATATTACTAATTTATGTAGCTACTAAATATCACCTATTTATGTAGCTACTAAAACACTCGTATATGGATTACAAAATATTCCAATGAATTAAGTTTATTAATCAGTAAATTTATGTGTGTGTTTATATGTACACTCGTAATAAGCTCATTTGTAGATGAGTTCTAGGTTATTTGACTTGCAATATTCGTATCAGCAAAAGCAGTGAAACCTATTGAGACAACGTAACAAATAACCTTAAACTGAACTGAATATTATAGTGGTATCATGATTATGGGAGGCCAGCTCTCATTCCATAAAAACATCCCATTAGCCAGACACTATAGCTAGACACTCGTAAGGTTTCTTCTTCAAAAGGCTGTGAGAATAGGTGAAGGGTTTCAAAATTACCTCAGTGTGACTGATGCAGGCCATTCTGAATAGTATAATACCACTTCCTGTGTCATACAAAGTTGGGAGCCCTGTCTGGATGTGAGAATGTAGGGTGGCATTTCCTGATAGAAAGTTCTAGAAGGGAATTTTAGGTGCCTTTTTTTTTTAATTGAAATTAAAAAAGTAGGCATCTTTTTTAAAAATGAACTTTTAAAGGACTGTTATCTTCCCAAGAGGTCATAACGCTATTTTATAGATGCAGAATTTTTCAGCGCCTCATGCCTCCTCTCCAAGGTTTGAGTATTGTGGATAACAGGCATAAAATGGTACAGTGCTTTGGTTGGGCTTGTGAATGGTTGTACAAAATGTGAGAGGACTAGAGATGGCTTCAAAATTTACTAAATGCCAGACAACTAGATTGAGATTTTATTATGTGTAAAATTAGGTCGTCTCTGGTAAATTAAAGCAAAAAGGGACTTGTGGAAAGGATGGGTAAGAAAACTGAAATAAAATCTGAATGAACCCACAAAAACATAATATAATGGGGGAAAGGAAAGTAGCACACAGGAAAGAAAATTGGATGGGGAGCGGTGCCTGTGGCTCAAGGGGTAGGGCGCCGGTCGGATATGCCGGAGGTGGCGGGTTCAAACCCAGCCCCGGCCAAAAACCAAAAAAAAAAATAAAAAAAAAATAAATGCTGGAGTTACATTAAAAAAAAAAAAAAGAAAAGAAAAGAAAATTGGATGGGGTTTCCAAAAAAAAAAAAAAAAAGAAAAAATGGAGATGAGCATGTAAAAACAACAGCTCCATACTACCTATGACGTTCTGTGCAGGATATACTTCAGGGAAAGCTAATTTCCTTGCACATTTAAAGATAACATGGATGAGAATCCGCTATAAATGTATTCTGTAACATCACTGAAGTTGAGAAATTATTCAATTGTTCCCAGTATTTTTCTGAGTAAAAATGCGTCTAACGGGGAAAGAGAACAAGAATAAGATCTATTTGAGAAAAAATTTTGTGAAGTAATAGTCTGTGAAGAAATAGTATATTGTTACCATTTCTGGATGCCGTGCATATTAAGCATATTTTATGAATCCTTACGTCCTAATGAGTTTTGTGTATTCGCTTATAAATTGCTGTGTATATCCTTGTTTCTCTTCCATGCATATTTGCCCTTTGTTTCCACAGATGATTTATTTCTCTGGGGAGGGAGTATGTTTACTATTTCCCAGTCGCACCTCGCGCTGAATTGAGGGAAGCAGGTTTTCTAGGAGTGCTGAGTAATTGCCTTTATTATCCTTACACTTTGAAAAATATGTCAGCCTACAGTTTCAGTAAAAATGCAAAATTAAAAATGAATATAGAAAACACTGTGCAAGTTTCCCTGACATTAAATCACCCTGTCATGCCAACTGTAGCACAAATGGCCCTTACAGGGGTCCTGTCCAAACAGTGGGTGATCAAAGACCATATCGGCAGCAACATCGAGTCACACCGGTGATGTCAAGGACAATGTATTCTGAGTTCTAGTTTGTATTTTTATGCGATATCGCGCCCTAACACAAATATATAGACACAGATATATACATATACATGTGCATATATATTTTTTACAGAATTTAAATAATTCATTCATATAAATTATTTAAATGATTTTAAAATTCCTTTGTCAAACAGATTAATGGAACCTTGTTATTCAAAAGATAAATCATTTTATAAGAAGTGGCAAAGACTTCAAGGGCTAATAAAGGTTTTATGAGAGATAAACTTTTAATGAATTAATACTTTTGCATGTACTTATTTTCTATAGACATAAACAGATGCCTATAGGTTTAGAATGATATTTATATCAACATTTTCTGAATGATTTTTAAGGATAGAGTATTCATAGCATTTAAAATAAAGTATGCTTATAGATTTGATTTTTAGGAGCTGATGTACTATAAATTCACCAAGAAAAGTAGAGTTTTTTTTTAAGTATGTTTAGTTTTATTTATTTATTTATTTATTTTTGCAGTTTTTGGCTGGGGCTGGGCTTGAACCCGCCACCTCCGGCATATGGGGCCGGCGCCCTACTCCTTTGAGCCATAGGTGCCACCCAGAAAAGTAGAGGTTTAAATAACAGTGCTGTAAATGTTATTATTTGTGTAATGAGATAAAATAGACTATTTTTTTTTCTATTTGAAATTTATAAGAATCCAGTAATCATTAGTCTCAAACAATTTTATTCAAGTCATTTTCTAGGTTTGAAATGTATTCAGTGCTAAAGTCTTTTCACTAGATAGGTCTTAATCAGAAAGATGTTTTGCTCTAGAAAATCATGGTGAGCTAGTATTTGGATAACAGGACCTTAAGACCCTGGGAAAAATTGTAAGGATTTTTATAAGGCTCAGTACACATTCTTCAGTTAAATTCTGGCATACCTTCAATTTTAGACTCCACTGAAATTCAATTGGTTTATTTTATAATTAAAAACAAGGAAATCATAGTAACAAAAATATATAATGTATAGCTCTCTTGTTTATAATAGAAACATCCATAAAGAAAGAAACATGTTCTAACTTTTCTCATTACCCCAAAGGGAATTGCATCTTTAATCACACAAAGCACAACTGCTTTCTAATTTTGTTTAAAGTGTTTCAGTACTTACAAAAACCAGATCAGGTTATTGTAAATCCAGAGCAAATTAGAATCACTGGCCTCTGCTCAGCTCTATGGAAGGGTTCTATGTAAATCATAAATTTAATGGCATATTAAGACACACATCTGTTTCAGTTTTGTAGAAGTTAATAATCTAACTACACAGTATTTAAACACTTCTTTCATTAACTGGAAAATTCAGGCAAACACTGACTTCTCTCAGTTATAAGGTAAAATATTTTATTTCTGAATTTTGATAAGCTATAAATATAGCTAAGTAGTTACAGATAGTTTTCTAAATGTGCAATCTAGTATCTATTTTTGACCTTACACCATTTCCTCCTGCACAGAAATATTTAATATAGGCAAATGGGCCGGCATTATCATTTCTAATCTACATCTGCATAAGATATTTTGATTTATATATATATGCACACAGGTATATCAGTTTATGATCGTTTTGTAATGAGGCTTTGGAAGCGAAAGTAAATGTTGAGTAATTACATGAAACTGTCAAAATTCATTCTTTTAAGTATTTTTCAGATTCCTTATTTGATTACCCTCAAATTTATTTTTACATGATAAATGATCTTCTTCTTGGGATTCATATTATTTAAAAATCATTCATATTCTTGGGTTCCTTGAACATTTATATTTTACAGCCAGCATTTGTACTCAACTTTCTTCTAATTTTGGTTTGACAAACTATAAACATTTTCTTCACATTACACTCATCATTGTTTCTTTGACACATGCTACTTCACATATCGCAGTAACCTGGTATTATAATGAATTACTGTATTTCAATTATCATCAGACAGTAAACAGGAAATTAGTGTATTCTACCTTGTCTGAACAATTAAAAAGATGTAATTTGAATTTGGGCCTTTAATTCACATAGTAAGGATATAGTATTAATTAACTGGGTATCATAAATTACATCCCCACAATGAAAAGAGGCTTTCTTTTAATGCACTAATCATCCTCTCTAGGTATACTGTAGATATGTGATTTTGGTAATAAGCACAATTGCCTAAAAGTGTGTATAGTTCAGTAACAGTTCCATCACTGAAACAAAAGCATTCAAAGAATACATGTATACTATCCAGGTGATGGTTCACCAACATCTTTTTAATATAGAATGGCTGAATAGGTTATTTATGTACTTTTATTTTTAACCTAAAACAAAAATTTCTTCCACATTTTTTCAGTAATATTACTCAATAAAGCCTTAGTATTACTATTTCAATGCTCCTTGGAGATAGAAATGACATTTCGAGATTCTAAATTTGGATGCTAATTTTAAAGAAAACTGATTCTTTTCTAATGTACTTGTACTTATCACAAAAGCATTTGCTATTACATCATTGTTTGGTCTAGGGCCTAAGTGATTGATTTCATAGTGACCTGAAGAAGGCACTGAAAAGAGATAACAATAAGTTTAAAATTGAACTAAAGATTTAAGTTACTCTTGAAAATAGTAATCAAAGATAGAAATATTCTTATTTTATTAGGAAACTATCTGATGAAAATCAGGTTTAAAACACAACATTTTACTTTTCAAATTGCTGTTCTAGTTTTCACGTGCTCAAATTGATTTTTACTAAAATATGCACCACAAATGAAGGCCATTTAAAAATAAAACAACCAGGGCGGCGCCTGTGGCTCAGCGGGTAGGGCACCTGTCCCATATGCCGGAGGTGGTGGGTTCAAACCCAGCCCCGGCCAAATTAAAAAAATAATAATAATAAAAAAAAAAATAAAACAACCAAGTGGAGTAAAAAAAAAAAAAATCAACAGTTATATTAATTAGAAAACAAAATAACAAAAAATGTTGGTAACCACTAATTTATATGATCAGAAGGATAAGCCAAGTCAAGGTCACACAGTTCATGTTATACAATTTTAGATTATAAATTAAAATATTTTCAAAAATGAAACAAGTTTTATGTTTAAAAAATACCAAGATCATGTTATAATTATCATTACATGCTATATAATTATGAAAATTTTAATGTATCATAATGTAAGACATTAGAAGTGTTACATGATTTAACTCACATTAAAGCAAAAAGGGCATTTTGAGTTTGTTTTGGGAAACTCTTAAAAACCTTTAGTGAATTTTGCCATGCTACAATGAACTATGACATGAGTAATCAAAGTCATATTTCCAGAGCACGAAAAATGCAATTTGGTCTATTCTGTGAAATTGCTATTTGGTTATTTTTAAGGGTCTAGGTTCCAGAGAGTTGCCTCCACTCCATCTCTTTGCTTTTGTTCTCATGTAAGCAATGCATGCTGGTTTACCAAGAATTGACATCAAAGAATTGTAATTTTAGGTTATTCTTAGTTTAGCTTCAACAATTTTAAAGAAAATTTAAAGAAATTTCATTTTCATTGTTTATGGTGGTTTACATGTGGTGGTTTACATACATTAAAAAAAGCGATTAGGAAGTCGGGCACCGGTCCTATATGCCGGAGGTGGTGGGTTCAAACCCAGCCTTGGCCAAAAAAAAAGGAAGTCTTTATACATACATATATTTTTTTTGAGACAGAGCCTCAAGCTGTCACCCTGGGTAGAGTGACAGTTTGAGGCATCACAGCTCACAGCAACCTCCAACTCCTGGGCTCAAGCGATTCTCCTGCCTCCGCCTCCCAAGTAGTTGGGACAACAGGCATCTGCCACAATGCCTGGCTATTTTGGGGTTGCAGCCATCATTATTGTTTGGTGGGCCCGGGCTGGATTTGAACCCGCCAGCTCAGGTGTATGTGGCTGGCGCCTTAGCCGCTTGAGTCACAGGCCCCCAGCCAGGTGGTCTATTTTTAAACAACATACTTTCTTTTTTTTCTTGTAGAGACAGAGTCTCACTGTACCACCCTCGGGTAGAGTGCCGTGGTGTCACACGGCTCACAGCAACCTCTAACTCTTGGGCTTACGCAATTCTCTTGCCTCAGCCTCCCGAGCAGCTGGAACTACAGGCGCCCGCCACAACGCCCGGCTATTTTTTGGTTGCAGTTTGGCAGGGGCTGGGTTTGAACCCACCACCCTTGGCATATGGGGCCGGCACCCTACTCACTGAGCCACAGGCGCCGCCCTAAACAACATACTTTCAAACAAGAAAACCTTTGATTATGAGTATTTATGATGATGTATAAAATGAATGTTCTTATGTTACATTTCATGGTTTGACAGAGCACTGATTGAAGATCTGTAAGAGACATAATTATAGAAAATTATTAAGGTACAGAGATTAATGAACATTATAGGAATAATTTATAGGGAAGAAAGACTAACTTTGAGTTAACTCAGTAAAACAGTGATTATGAGGGGTTTTTTTGTTTTGTTTTGTTTTGTTTTTTGAGACAGAGTCTCATTCTGCTGCCCTGGGGTAGAGTGCTATGGCATTATTATAGCTCACAGCAACCTCAAACTCTTGGGCTCTTGGGTTCAAGGGATCCTCTTGGCTTCCCAAGTAGTGGGGACTACAGGCACCTGCCACAACGCCCAGCTAATTATTCTATTTTAGTATAGACCCCGGCCTCACTCTTGCTCACTCTGGTCTTAACTCCTGAGCTCAAGGGATCTGCCCCTTAGTCTCCCAGAGCGCTGGGATTACAGGTGTGAGCCATTGTGCCCAGCCAATTTTTCTTTTACTTTGCTAACTTTTCACTATCATAATAGTAATAATCTTTATACTAGTTATAGTATAGTTTATATAGTCATCCATATATATAAACACTTGCGGTGCATAGAGTCATGCTACCAGTTGTACTAGTAGTTTTTTTAAAGTATTAATTACTAAATGGTAGGTATTAATAATATATATGATTACATACTTTTAAATACTATCATTAAACATAGTATACCATAATCATTTTTTATATTATACTTTAAGCTATCATTACTTTTGGAGACTGCATCTCTATATTTTGCATAAGGTTTGGCCTCGGATGAAATTTACTAAGCCTAGAGAGCTGGGAGATAAGTTAAAAACTTACTGGCTTTGTCAAATGCTTTCGGCTGTTTGTGCTCTCATGGAAAATCAGTTTTGATTTCTTTGCAACCTATAAGCATGGCAAAACACAAACGAAAAACAAAGTTAGCAACTGCCCACCAGTTCTAGTGAAGTTTGGTATTCACATATTTCTTTGATCTGCTCTAGAACTTTAAAACAGTATATTTTTGGGAGTAGGGAAACTAGTTTCAGCACCAAGCATCCCTGAACAGTAACGATGAATGTTGGAACTGAGTTTGGTTTAGAATATAATCTAGCTGATTTTATGTCTATTTCTGAATTAGAAACCAGAGCTATTTCACATGTTTTTTTATTTCTTTGTTTCCTTTGAGAACTTTGGTAAGCTCTAATCACAGGCAAAAATATGTTCTCTAAAGTAGATGTAACTTGCCCTGGTAGTTCTCAATAGTTGTGCAGCACAAACTTCATGGCAGATTTCAGCCATTGTCAAGTCCTTAGGAGCCCCTTTTAGAAACATCTTAGCTAGGTCCAAATTTGCCTAGAGCAGTGAAGAAGCTCCTACATTGTTCTATTGGTATTACACTATTTGCAACTATGTCCATTTTCCTACCTCTTGGAATTCTTTTGTTACTTACACTATTGTTACTCATATCTGTACTTTAACAAGTTCTTGATCACTTCCCTCTAAACAAAGATACTTGGATGGTAATAGTTTTAAAAATTAGCATAATTTCTGTATCAGACGTACACGAACCTGTGGAATAAAATAATTGTAGTTTCTTAAAGTGGATTAAATTAAAAACATGAGTTTCTACAGTTGGAAAAAACATGCATGGTTAAAATGTTTGAAGTCCATCAATCTCTCCAACCACATCAGCTAATGAGTTCCTTCTGTTTTCTTGGAATGAAATCACCACAAGTAGTTAGATGTTGATTTAACATAAAGCAAATGGAAATGGGTGTTTCCTTTGTCCTTTGTAGAATTTATTTTAAAAAACAATTAGCAAGTATTATGAATAAGCCAATAATTTTGCCATTACTTAAATAATAATATAGATTGAGTAGTTAAATTGGATTGTAGGGAATGTATGACCTAGCCCACCTCCCCTTAACTTGTTCACATCTGCAGACATTATTAAGCTTCTCCTTTCATTCTTTTCCTACCATAACACCTGTATTGTTATAAATGATGTTTTGAATTGTCATGGAGGGTCAAGTAAATTATGTTTTCTGGATGTGGATGTCTTCTGTGGTCTGTGTCATTTAAACATTCCCCTGTAATGGCAGGTTTGTGCCTAACAGCTTAATCTTGAATATATCAATGGAATTGAACGTTTTCTTTCAAGTTTTCATCATGGATATACAATGAAGGTTGAAATGTTATGTCTAAAGACCAAAGAAAGAATTTAAAAAAATTTTAGTATTTAAAGTATTACCTTAGGGAAGAACTACATGTAGATGTAATTTTAAAAAAAAAGCAAGCTTATTGTATTTTTTAGGAAAAAAATATTGACCCCTTTGAACACCACACACGTTTAATACACAAGATCTGAAACATGTACAGGAGATTTTTCACTCCCTATAATCTTAACTCCCCTTTGATAAATTCTTCCCCCTTCCAAGTATCTTCCTCTTTTTGTGATATAGTCTCTTCAAGAACATAGTGGAGAGCGATTCACTTGTGCCCTGGGCATCAATGCTGTATCTATGAAATGTATGTAGACAGTGGATTTTTCCAGAGATTCTTTCTAAGTGAGTTAAACAAGTATAACCAGCCAACATTGGGCCAGCTTAATTCATGCAAAAATATCTATTGATTACTAAGCTCACTAAATAAAACTTCAGCCTAAATTTTGCTTCCCAAAAGCAAAGAGGATTAGACTGATATGCTGTCATTGGGGCGTCTCATGAATCAAGCCCAGATGAGTGAAAACTTTCAAAAGATGAACAAAAGGAAGGGCTAAAATTTTTCAGTAAATGTAAATTGTTATTAATTTTGACACAATTGCATTTTACTGTTCTGAATGAAATAATTTTAAATTTCAAAGGAGATGATGACATAAATAACCTCTGAGGTTGGAGAATTATATAATTCTGCCTTCTTTTTCAACTATTCCAAGTAGCCTGATTTAATTTTCCTAGGTAGATCTGTTATATGTATAAATTTTGACAGATGTAAAAACTTAGGTACATTACAAGGTTTCATAACAGTTCTGCCCAAGTGTATTTTTTCCAGACTAGTTTATATCCTGGATGGATAATATTTGAATTGTTATCTAAGAAATGTTGAGTGGAAATGTGCGTGTAGTTGAAAACACAAATGCTTTAACTTGCGCCTTTTATCTTTTGAAAGGGTGAGAATATTAAAACATCAGTATATCAAGTAGAAGAAATTGGATCATCAAGGATTCTTGTTTCAATCTGAGAATTACAGTGAATTGACCAAAAGAGCATGTTCTAGTTACTTGGACATGTGCAGACAAGTCAAGAACAAACTTGACCAATACCTGGATTTACTTTAGTAAAACAAGTATCTGGCTTTGTGTCAAAATACTGATAGGATTTAGAATCTTTGTGTCTCTTTTGAACAATCTGCTGTTGACATTTTAATAACATTGTTTGGAATGATTTCTGGAGTATGATGACTGCAACATACAGGCAGGAACAGAAAAGTACATACTGTTTCTGAAAGCAAGGAAGCTTAAGTTTCATTCTATTTTCTAGAGGGTTTAAATCTTGGGCAATTAGTTTTTTGCTTTTTTTTTTTCTTGAAAACTAAGGTAAATATGCTTCTTTAGTTGATGGCTGCAATCATTAGCAAAATCGGTGGTTTACACATAGATCAGTAAACTTAGTTATTTCAGCTCGGAAATTTTGTAATTAAAAAAAAAAAAAATCCACTTTTGTTTTTCTTGTATACAGAGGACACAACTGGGTTTTAAACGTTTTTCCAGCGCGATGTGCCCTGCCGTGGTCTATCCCTTTCAGCTCAGGTTCTTCCTTGGCTCTGCCTGGCTGTCTGCTGACACTGCCAACAGAGGGGCGAGGAAGCGTGTTCTGAGGACTAGAGCAAAGGCGGTTTCAACGTAAGGAAATGAGGGAAACAGACCCAGCAGCGCTAGGAATGTACTTGGGAGTCAAGAGCCTTGCAGTTCAGTCTCCTTTCCTTCCTTTGCTTATCCTGGTGAGTTTAATCAAAAACAAACAAAACGCTCTTGTGAAATATAGTCAATGAAGTCAAAGTTTAGCTAGTTCTACGTAACTACAAAGAAAAAGTCATCGCAATTTAAAAAAATGTAACTTTCATTAACGAGCGCGCCGGAAATCTCAGGTATCAAAGACGCATTAACCCCGGAGCGTCCCCCGCGCGCCGCAGCCGGACGGAGGCAGCCGCGGCGAACAGACGTCCTTTCTCCTCGGAGCAGTTACACAAAAGGAGGGCTGCGGAAACTAAAAGTTTCGGGGCCTCTGGCTCGGTGCTTAGAGAAAAGAGAAAACCTGGAGACAGGGTGGGTACAAGACGCATCCTGCGCGCCTCTCCGGAGTCCAGGCCGGCGGGGAGCTCCCGGGCCCAGAGGGGAGGGGGTCCCCCGAGCTGGCGGCCAGCCCCCCTGCGCCCAGCCTCCGCCGCTGCAGCGCCGCGCTCTCCCGAATCCCCCGCGCTCCGTTCCAGAAATAAAATAAATGTTTTTAAAGTGCGTGTGTGTGGACAGGATGGAGAGAGCGCGCCGGCGGAGCGCGCGGAGGACGGAGCGCGCAGTGAGTGGAGTTTGGGGGTAGGGTCGGGGGGATCGGGGTTGATCCGGGGGGTGCGGGGTCCGGACGCGGCGCCCCGGGACCTGGGGGCTGGGTGGGGGGGGCGGGAGCGGGAGCGGACAGGGAGGAGACGCGAGGGGAGGGGCGCGAGCCAGCGCAGGCCGCCTCCGGGGCGCGTTCCCTGGCCGTGCGCGCGCGTCCCTCGCCGCCGCCGCCCGGACAGCCCTGCGGCCGCCCCGCCGGCGGAGCCGGGGCTGGCCTGTCCTCCGGCGGCTGCTCGGCCACCGCCACGGCCACCCGATCGGCTGCAGCCCGTGAGTGTCCCCTTTGGCTCCCCTCCCCGCCGCTCGGGCGTACTGCCGCCGCTGCCGCTCAAATGGAGTGGAAAATGGCCATTGGGCGGCAATGAGTTATAGATTATCTGCTCCACGTTTTGTACTTAGCTGCCTGTAATCTTCTTTTGAGTTTGTCTGAGCCCCTTGCTGTAAGAATCAGGAGGGAGAGATTAGTTCTTCGCTGTAGACGCTAATGTGTTTATATGATTAGCCCAACTGGTGGGGGGGGGGTAGGTGGGAATTTGGGGGGAGGAGGCGGCGGCGGCTGGAGGTGACTCCAGTTCAGACCTCGCCGAGAGTCTGTGTCAGGACTTCGCACTCCCCCGTCTCTCTCCCTCTCCGCTTCTCCCTCTCTCTCTCTCCGCTCACACACACGCAGAGGTGCTGGAGCGCAGTCGGGAGCTTACCGGAGAATTCCGCGGGCTTGTCGGGGGGCAGCTCCCCGCCGCCGCTGTGCGTGGCGTGGCTCGTCCCGCCTCCTCCCCGCGTCCCCGAGCCCGAGTCCTCGCCTTCATCCTTTCGTGGGGCAGCGGCCACCGCTCGGGCTGGGCCGGGAGATCCGAAATGTGAGGAGGGGTCGCCGCCGCCTCCCGCTCCAGGCTGCCGGTCTGCGCGAGCGATGCGAGTCGGGCGGGCGCGGGCCGAGGGGCCGCGCGCCACGAACTGAGTTGGCCCCGCGCCGCGGCGCTGCCCTCCGCCCCTCCCGCGGCCGCCGCTCGCAGGGACTTCCAAGTCTGCGCACCTCTGTCGAGCTTTTGCCTCCGCCGCTCCTCTCTCTCTCGTTCGCGAATTTTTTTTCCTGAGGGAGCGTGCGGTCTGGGGGTGTGTGCAGAAGCCCTCGCTGGCGGAGCGGCGTGCGGGAAGCTGCGGGAAAATGTTGACTTAACCCCCGGAGCCGCCCGGCGCTGGCTGCTTGGCTGCAGGCGGCAGCGGCCGAGCAGGAGGACGCGCAGAGCCGCGGCGCCGCGTCCGGCCGGAGAGCCGCGGCGCCGCGTCCGGCCGGAGAGCCGCGGCGCCGCCTTCTGCGCGGACCCGGCGCCCAGCGACCCGCTCCGGCCCTCCCCGGCCGGGGTCGCCGCTGCCCTCAGCGCCTCTCCCCGCGCGGTCCCCGTGCCAGACGGCCTCTCCGGGGGCGCGCTCGCGGACGGAGGTAAGAGCCGCGGGAGCGAACAATGTGCCTCTGTGCCCGCTTCGGAGACCTGTTTGCTTTGCGCTTCCCGCCCGGGGGTGGATGTGGAGGTGGAGTGAGCCGCGGCTCGGTCGGGGCTCGGCTGGCGGGCCCTGCCCGGCGGGGCCGGAGGAGACCCGCGCTCGCTCGGGCTTCGCGCCCCCGCCCCCTCCCTTTTTGCGAAATCGATCCGCAGAACTCTCGGCCGGGGCCAGCCTGCGTCTCCTCTTCGCGGGGACCTATTGTAGCGCTCTCCCGGCTTCAGTCGAGTTGTGGGGACGCTGGGAAGGGGTGTGGCTGGGGCTACCGTCACCATGCATTTTTTGGGGGGTTCTTAAAATCTTGGAGTCTGCGGATGCCGCTCGTCCTTTGACTGCTGGGCTAGGGAGGAGACGTGTGGGGCGCGCCTCGGCGGGGGTGGGGGGCCTGCGACTCTGCGAGAGCCCTGTGCCCCCCGCCTCCTAATAGCCGCCCGCCCGCGGGTCCCGGGTTGTAAGTGGAGCGGGGAGGCTGAGCCCGGGACTGAGTTCAGGGGAAGTGGAGGGTGGGGGGGCTCCGCTGAGTTGTTGCGTGGTGGTGTTCTCGTCGGTGGTTAGGCGCTGTGGAGAGGCGCGGGTGACGGCAAAGCGCAGGCAGATGTGGCCGGCGCAGCGGCTGGGGCTGGTAACGATTAGGGGCGGCGGGATGCGGCTGCCGGGGCGGCCCTGCGGGGCGGGAGGGTGGCGGGGCCGGGGACCCGGCGCGCCCCGGGGTGGGCGGGGAGCCTCCCGGATACGCAGTGAGAGGACAGCAGCGGGCCGCGCTGGGCCTGCGGGAGGAGTTACGGGTGTGAGCTCCCGGCCAGCTGCGGTGCAGGGCGCCTCGGGGACTCTGGCCTGTAGGACAGGGGTGCCCGGTGGGGAGCAGCGGCGAGAAAAAGGTGTGGGAGGAGCGCGAGGAAAGGGGAGCCCCCAGCGCTAACCGAGCCTGGGCTCCTTGATTGGCTGGGGCGACCCTCGGGCAGAGAGAGGGGCTAGGGCGAGCCCAACGCGACGGCGCCGCAGCGGCGTGAAGCCACGCGTGCCAGACTCCTGCGCGGGGGACCAGTAAAGTTTGCTCCTTTCGCCAAACTACAGGTTTTGGGTTAGGGAGAGTCTCTGGAAGGTTTACTTAGTGCCATAGTGTCGCTGAGCGGAGGCTTTGTATTTTCTTTTTCATCTGTTCCGTCGGTCGTCTGAGAGCGTACTTGGAGGGACAAGGTCCTGCGGCGTAGTTCTCATCCTTTGCTGGTCTTCTGGGACTCCTGCCCCTTGACCCTTTCTCCCCTTCCCCTTTTCCCCATTCCCCGCCTCCCTTCTTCCTGATGCACACCCTGTTGTCTCAGATTCAGACCGAGGAAATGTTTTCCTCGTGTTTCTTGAAAGGTGTCAGCCTGCTTAGCAGCTTCTCCAGGCAGCCCGGGAGCGTCTGAGCTGCAGCCACCAACCGTATGGTTCCCGTTACAAAGGCCGGGCTCCAAGGCGCTCTCCTGGCCACCCTGCCCCCAATGGTTCCATTTTCTTCTGCATTCTCTACACTGCCTGTACTTCTGCGCTCTTTCCCTTTCCAGAAGTGTAGACTTCAAGGGCGTAGTTGGTTCATTCATTTCCCTGTCACTGTTTATGTCTGGGGGGCCCCACCGAGTTTGCTCTGTGCTCAGCTCGAGTTGCACAATGAAGAAAGGCACATCCGTTTGGTAAATAATTACCTGTTGGGATATCTTTCTCTTACCGAATCAGGTTTGATCTTGGGCACACCTTAAAAGACAGACACAGGCAATATGCGTCCATAGCGGAAAAGTGGAGTAGTTTTTTGGGGACGTCTGTGGCAGCAGTCCAAGTTGGGATGGGATTGTTTTGACCTTGGTAAAGGTAACTTTGTAACTTTAAGCTTAGCGTCTTTATAATTCTTGGGAAAGCCTTTATAAGAACATCCACTCCTGGCCAGGTGTGTTATGGAACTTTTTGTTGTCCCGCCCTCCACCCTGCAGTCGATTTGTGCGCGATGGGATACTACGGAACAAATGTTCTGTTGTTTAGAGTCCTCAGACGTTCTGAGTCTATCCTTTTGTTGCTTGCCTCTAAAAGAGGTGCCATTTCACATCATTCTGCACAAATTGTTTGAATTAATGCAAGTGTGAATTCTTACCGTTTGAAGGGGGCTATTAGCATATCAAAGGTTTCTTAGCTTCAGCTCAATTGAGAAAACTTCAGCCTGTCTTCCATTTGCTTCCAAGCGGAGGCCCAAAGGGCAATGAGATTGTAAAGGGTGAAAAATGGGGAGGTGGATTCAGGCTGTGTTTCTGAACTTTCACTGTTTTGTAATTATGTGAGCCAAAAACATTGTCTATTGCTGTGGAACCCTTGCAAATGGCACGACAATTATTTTCTACTGATAAATGGTTTGTTCTTAGAAAACGGTGACCTTTTACTTCAGGATAGTCACTGTTGCCTGTCTTTGGGGGTCCCTTCAGTGGAAGAGAGTGAGAAAGCCTTTCCTTCTAATTTAATGCTTTTCTAAGGCTTACACTTTTGTTATATTAGTAAAATGAGAAAGGCCTTTTAATTATTTTTTAATTAGCCTATAAAACAATAGAAATTTTGTGATAAAAGGACTCACTTCTACACATAGGAAACTTTTTTTATATACAGGTACTTGCTAAATCAGTGGAGGGAGAAGTCACTTGAGGATGTTAAAAAATTAAAAACTCAAGCGAACTTTATTAACTTCTGTTGGAAGTGTAAGTTTGAAAAAGATTTCTAAGTGATAAAGACCCAAGTTTTGTGAATTCTATTCAAATAGAGATAATTCCGATAAAATATTTTCTTTCAAAAATTTTCTGTCTTGCCAAACACAGTAAACTGTAGTATTCAGCTTAAACTTGGTTTGTTTTTTCTTGCTATTTATAATTTACTTGGCTTTTGCTTTTTTACATTTGCAGAGAGATGTGGTCTTTGAATTTCTTTTAACAGCTCAATGTCCATGAATGAAAAAACAAGTAAGAACATGTATTTGTGTCATTTGGGTTAGTTTATGGAGAGCAGATGGGCAAAGGGAGAACTTCGGGGGAGGAATCAATGTTATTTATTTAACTTAATTTACAGAACCTAGTTTTAAGATGAAAATGAATTTTAGGGAAGGTTTCAGAGATTAATAAGCTCATATTTTTTTATATTTTTACCTCTGGTGGCTGGTTGCTTTTGAACATGTTCTGGTAGCCTTTCAGTGGAGAAGGGATTAGTTAGTAATATTCAGTCTCCTTGCTTTTATTTTCATAGTGAAAATGAATTCTAATGTAACAATTCCAGAGGGGGGAAACTATCATTAATTGCCTAACGTTTTTAGTCTTTAGTTTAATAGGGTGATAATTTTTTTCCAGATTACGATGAGGTTTTTTAGTGCCATTGAAATTGTATATCATTACCCTGAAATCATTTCATGATGGTTTATTTATCTGATCCCTTCACTTGTCTAAGAAGTACTTTAGTGGTAAAAAAAGCCCACATTGATGTAATTGCTATTATTGCACTTAAGTTGCTGTTAACTAGTCTGCTTTGAATGCAGAGTGTTATAAAGAAAACACATTATCCTTTAGAGCTATTAGCGATAATCTAAAAATTGTCTTGAAAACATTGCTCTTCATTTTATATTGTAATGATCCTGAATTCAGCAAATCTCTAAAGGTGTAAAATGCAGTGAAAAGAAGATTTTTCAACATTTAGATGACAAAATTGGACTACTTAGAGAAAAATTAATGTGTTAGAGAAGAACTTCAGCTGCCATTTTCAATCACTGTGGGTTACTGTGTGTTGGCAACAGAAGACGAATTTAGAAATGGAGATAGCTCTGGGAGCAGGTAGTTGGGGAAATCAGAATATTGAATCATGTGGGGTAAAACAAACCAGTTACTTCAAGTTTTGACTTGAGAATTTCTAATAAATATAATTTTTTCCAGGCTTTTGACTCTGCTTTATTAATGGACTAACATCAAAGCAGGCAACAAAACTTCCACATGTTATAAAAACTAATATATATACACACAGATCTCACATGCAGTACTACAAGTTTTAATTGAAGACAAGCACTTGGAGTTTTTATTGATGCGATTTTCACAATCAGCAGATATGTTAACACCAGGCTTCTGGGTGTTTCCTTTTCTGAAATGAGCAAGAAGAGAGCTTTAAAACCCAGGTTTACTTAGGGTTAGATCTTTATTTGATCATTGTCGAGGCTTTCTGTATTTTATTAAAAAATTTAAAATAGTATTTTAGTGTTTTCATTAATACAGGAATATGCAAACTGAGATTGAAATGTCTCAGAGGTCAAGAGGTAATCGAGATCTGTAAACTGTGGCAATAAAATGTTATTACATTATTTCCTATCAAAATATTTATTTGACCTTTTGTGAGCAAATATTCAAATAACAGTTTATTGACAGAGATAGTATGGAATGAAGAGATTATTACAAATTATTCTAACATACGGGCTCAACATATTTGTACCTACCTAAGAGGACTCTGTTTTCATTTTAACAAGAATTCATACCACTTGCCTAATTGCTGATGCTTAAGAGCACAGATTAGGTGTATTATGAGTAGGAATGAGACAGAGCTTTAGAAATGGAGTTCAGCGCCTGTAGTCCCAGCTACTCGGGAGGCTGAGGCAAGAGAATTGCTTAAGCCCAGGAGTTGGAGGTTGCTGTGAGCTGTGTGAGGCCACGGCACTCTACCGAGGGCCATAAAGTGAGACTCTGTCTTTACAAAAAAAAAAAAAAAAAAAAAAAGAAATGGAGTTCAGTGTCATATAAGGTGTGGTTTTTACAAAAAAGTTTCTTTAAAGACAAGTAACACTTTTGCCCCTTAATAATGTTCACCATTATCTGATTTTGAGTGTTGAAGGGAGAGGTTCACACTTGACATCTGTCTGCTTTTCTGCAGAAAAGGTTCATGTGCAGTTCCTTGCAAGGTAATATGTTTTAGAAATAAAAGGCATAATTAGAAAAAAGAGGTTCAAAAGATTATTAGCAAAGAATGCCTACCTAAATTTCAATTGATGATTTTGATATAGCACTTCAGCTGCTGGACCTGAAAAATGACTTGAAATCCTGTTAATATTTTGGTCATCTCTGTTTCTGAGGTTTAAATGTTCATTCAAGTTCCCTAACAGATAGTTGTTTTGTAGCTATCTTCAAGAAAAGATGCATTCCTATTTTCTGTTCCTAGATTAAAATCATAATTTAGTTAACTTCTTTCTTACACCACATCATTTTATAGCCCTACCCAAATATACATCTCTTCATATAATTCTTTTTTTTTTGTAAAGACAGAGTCTCACTGTACCGCCCTTGGGTAGAGTGCCGTGGCGTCACACGGCTCACAGCAACCTCTAACTCTTGGGCTTATGCGATTCTCTTGCCTCAGCCTCCCGAGCAGCTGGGACTATAGGCGCCCGCCACAACGCCCGGCTATTTTTTTTTTTTTTGTTGCAGTTTGGCCGGGGCTGGGTTTGAACCCGCCACCCTCGGCATATGGGGCCAGCGCCCTACTCACTGAGCCACAGGCGCCGCCCATCTCTTCATATAATTCTTGATTGACGATTGACTATTTGAAAAATTTAATCACTCAGATTATTGGTAATTAGACTTGATGCTATCAGGAAAATAGATTGAGGTTATGCTCTAAAATCTTTTTGCTGCTTAAGATACTGTTAGATTGGTCAAGTAGTGATCATTATTTTTTTTTAATGCTTTAAGAAAAACCTAAAGAAAATGGTTTAAACACAGAGATGAATAGTTAATTATTGGAATTAGGGAATTAGAATCCTAAAATAACGACATCTTTCTTGACCTAGTGTGATAAGTTATAAAGGAATAACTGGGGTGTGTCATTCCTAAATATTATTCAGGACTTCAATTTGGTATTTAAAAAATAGTATGTAGACTTTGTTAATAATGTCAAATATAAAAATCCCTTGTAATAACTTTGGGATGGGCAGTCATTTTTTTAGGTGAGTTTTGGTTCTAATCAATCAAAAATACTTGAAAAAACGTCTCTTCTAAGGTCTTTTATCTGTTTTACTAAATGGGGGCAATAATTTGTGGATAGCCTTTAACAATATATTCTTACCCAACATTTTAAAAAAAACTTGTTTTTAAAGAAAAACCTGTATTTGACAAATATTATCTAGAGAAAAAATGTAGATTGAATGAAAGAATCAAACGCTTAACATCTGCAAATAAAGTGCAGCTTACAGCAAAATACTATTCATTGTTTTGGAAGCCGAAAGCAAGTTGAAATACAATGTGTTTAATTACAACAAAAATGCAGTTTTATGAAGTAATATAGTTCATCTTTATAGAAGATTTTATGCATTGTGTGGTGGTAAGTAAAATCCCATCACAGTTGTATAAATTTGTTCCATTACCAGAACAGCTTAAAAGAAAAAAAATCAATTTAGGTTGAAAAGCAACAGAAATTAGATTACCTTGGTTTGTAGGAACTTGCCAGCAGTGTCTAAATCGCTTAATAATATCAAAAGTTACCATGTTTCTCAGGGTGAGGATGGTGGTGCCTGCTCTAATATGTATACATTTGTTTGTAGGCACCATTTGATGACTTTGTTTTATGAATGTTTCTTTTTTTTGCTTCTCATTTCAGTTTTATGGAAGCTATTGTATGGTACACAAGAACTGTTTCTACCTGCATATACTCATTTGTCTTAGAGGTTTGTCTTTAGCAGTTGCTTTTCTAGGTTTCTAGAATTTGTGATCAGTTGATATTTCAGATGAGTGTAGTGAAATAGCAGATGTAATTTTACGAGTCAGAAGAAACCTACTCCATCATAAGGGATAACTAGGTTGTTATCAGCAACTGAAACATATTTTGGAAATTTTTATTACTGGCTCTAGAGTTATATTGAATTCTAAATCTTAAATTCTTGTAGCAATAAAGTAGCATGGAATTCATCACAGCAGATAGTCGGGCACCTGTTTTATTACCACCTTGATTAATTCTGGCACCCAGATTTACTGAAGTGTAAGAACAGGCACAGCCTCTCTAAGAGCCACCCGGCTGTTTTTAGGTCATGAAGTCAACTTCCTGGAATTTGTGGGGAAACCAGTTGAAAAGGGAGGACAAATGTCACTTTAAATAGAGATGTTTAAATCAGATTTCTGCCTGAGGGTAAAATTTAGGTCTGTTTTGGCCCGGACGTAATGTCTCCCTCTACAGAGCACAGCATTAATCACGACCTGACAAGAAAATGTATGCTGAGCAAAACGGGCCCCTGTTGGTTCTGTCATAGATTTTTCTAACCTGTGAGGAGTACAGTATAGACATTCAAATTCAGACATGGGGATTTACACCTTAATCGCCGAATTTCAGCGTCGAAATTAGTTGTCTTAAATGAACGTATGTAAAGCTGAAAAATCTTTAGAAGACTTCTTTTTTTTAGGATAGATTTAATACTTTAATAAAAATAGAAATATAAGGTTAAAAGGCACTCAGGTTAAGCAGAAGTTAACTTTTTGGAAAATATCAAATTTTAATTCTGTTATAAGAGGCATTAAGTAACTTAAAAATATTTTTTTATCCTCTAATAGGAAAAAAGAAATGGAGATTAAAAACACTTAGTTCTTGGCTGTGAAAGATGGGAGAAGTTGAAAAGATGGTTAACTTTAGACTTAGCATCAGTTCAAACACATACTAATATGTTGGAATGAAAACAGCTAAAGGACTCTATCTTTTTCTGGATGAATCACAAAAATCTTCAGCCATTGTAGTAGTGAAAAAAAGCATCATAAGGTTCCTAATAAAAAAGGGTTTAGTTTTGGTTTTTCAGTTATTAGATAATTCTCTTTAACCCCTTTATTGGGAAAGTGTATACACACATTTACATAAGTATAGTTATTCCTTTCTATTATATATATTGATATTCAGTGTGACAGTTACTGGTTAAAAATTAGCAAGTTTGAAACATAAAATATGAATAATTAAGGTGTTTCTTTTTAAACTAATGATACTTATTTAATATCTGTTTTGTTCTCAAAGATATTTCTTGCCTTTTCCTGGAGAAATGCTTTACTATCCACACTTTGAGTCCTTTTGTAAGTATTTTTAAATCAGTCTACACCTCAAACAGATTATTGCTCTGGATTTAGTTGATAGAAGAATCTAACCCCAATTACTGTCAAAAATGGTGCTTCGTTGCTGGGGGTCAGGGAGGTGACCTTGCTTTTGACTGATAATTTCTCTTGTAGGGGGTAGTAAATAGTCTATTTATAGAGATAGCAAAAGAGAATCCTCTGTTTTCTTTACAAAGTAAGTTATAATTTTAATCATTTATTCTTAATTATAAGCACTGACAGCAGTGTTCCATATAAAGGGTGAGCCATTACAAGATTTTAGGTAAAGTCTTTAGTTGATATATAACATTTCTGTTTTATGTAGACTACCTTTACTTAATCATTTTTCAACTTCAATTTACATACAAAATAATCAAAAAATGATTTTTCCTTGTATCTTTACTTTGGAGCAAAGTATTTTTGTATGGAAATATTATTTCTTTATCAAACTGGTACTTGTTACACAAAAACTTTATTCTTCTGTGCTAAAAGCCTACCTTTTTTTAGTGTTTGCTGCTGTGGTTTTGATTTGGAAATTGTAGAACACATTTCTTACATGATGTTTTCTCTGCTCATCTTTTTGTTCTTAATCTAGGGATGCTTATGGTATATTTAAATTCTTACAGTTACTGGTTTTCCTCTGGTTAAACACTCATTTGTGTTCTTAATCTCAGGATCCTTGAGGTATATTTTTGTTCATAGAATTCCTGGCTTTCCTATGGTTAAAGCCTAACATAATTTTGGAAACATTTATTTTGATAACATTGTAGCACTTATAGCATAGTAATTGTACATGTTTTCATAGAATTTGTTGGGGGCTTAAGGCACTAAATGACAGAAGATACAGTATATAAATTTGCATATTGAAGATTGTATATATCTTGTTTCCTATTTTTAAAAAGGTGGGCATACTCTAAAACACTTGATTTTTGCTTCATATACCTCAACAAAAATTATACTACAATTATGATGTCCTAGACATTTTCACTTTTCCTAGTTAACTATTTTTGCCTTTTTTAGCATTCTGTCGTGAGGAAGACAGTGTTTGGATATTAGGTACTTTTCTTCAGTGGCTCAATAGATGATTAATAGGAATGTTTCCTCATTTTGCTTTTTCTGTTGCTAGCACTATGATCCCCATACCCATAGCCTGCATGGAAGAAGCCACTTTTCACATTGTTACTGGTTTTAAACTGGGTCTGCATCCTGAAAAGCTAAAAATATGTGTGAAACAGAATTTGTCCCTTATTAAACAAAAAACAAAACAAAACAAAAAAAACAAAACCCATTTTAAAATGCTGCTTATTTGCTGTTGCCTTTCCTCTGCCTTGTTTGATTGGAAAAAGGAAATACAACTGATAGCTTGATGATTTCTGTATGTTTCAGCATGAAAGTTAGCATATCTTTTATGATTTTCACTTGTCCAGTAAGAAACTTAGTTTTAAACAAATCGGTTTGTATAAAGCCTGTCAGTTCATTTATAGGTAAGCCACACTGGATTTGCCTCAGATTTTCCGTCTCTTTTGACACGTCCTAGAGGCTGTGTGTGCGTGATGAGAGGGAGCAGTTTTAAAGGACAGTGCATCAAATATTCTTCTACACATTTTTGGCAACACATTGCCCCAAGACTTTGAAACTGTTCTGAACTTGCCCTTTGGTCCCCTGGCAGAGATGTATCTTATCTCTGTATAAGTGGGAAAAGGAATATGGCAGGAGAGGACCTTGTATTAACAGAAATCTAGAACAAATTCTGAAAAAACGTTACAGAAAGGTACACTTTTTTTGTATTGAGTTCATGACAATAGATTGTTCATGAAAAAGTACTCTCCACGTTTAAGTTTTAGCATCAATTAAAATAAGAAAGTATATTTGTTCTGCATCATTTAGAATTGATCTTTTGTCTTTCCCTGTAGATCAGTCCCTAGAAGCTGCCTTCCGTTACTTCCTTAGCGTTGTGCAGATGAATCGGGGATGGGCAGCTCTGATTTGGGTGGCCTGTAATTTCAGGCTGGTGCTGTGTAAGCAAATGAAATGTTTTCTTTTCCTGGAGATTCGCTTTGTGTGAGTGGCTCGTGTGGGACTTTGTGACAAGTTTGTGTACCCTGTCTGCTCAAGCTGCCTTCTTAAGCAGGTTGTAGGACGAGGATAAATCATATTGAACCACACATTTTCAAGGATAGTTATTTTAATCAGATTAATTGGGGAGGAGGCGGGGAAATGCTATCTAGCATAGTAAGATTTCTATAAAATGGTGACCTGCATTTTTATGTAGGCAACTGCCTGCATGTTTCAAATAGTTTTGCTAACCCTTGTTATTACCTGCAGAGGGAGCTTTTATATGAGGTAAAATAATCAAGGCACTATAAATTGACAATTTCTCTTTTGAAATTTATATTTTATTAAACAAGTTTTTTATTTTTGTTTGAGAAAATTTGTTCCAAGAAAAGTAAGGAATTTTGAGATTAGGCAAATGATAGTGAAATTTAATATACTAAGTGCCCTGTGTTGTTTATTTTCTATATTAATAGGTAACAAATGTGCCTTTTTGCCTATTTTTAATGAGCAAAAACAAATTGAAAAATAATATATCAGATTCTTCTTGAGATTTTAATTTTTTAAAAATGACTGACTCAAGCCCTATGAATAAGACCACAGAACTGTCTCCTGTTTAAATGCCTAATAGTCGTTAAAAGAGAGATCTCAGCCTTTTATGTAGTTTTTCAGGTTATATAAAATATTATTGAATGATCAGTAAACATAATGTAGTAAATTACAATACTCTAAGTTTAATTCATAGATCAAGGCAGATTAAGTTGTGTGTGCTTTTTTCCTGAAATAAAAATGATAGCTTTGGATTAATGCCCTTTGCCCTAATAGTGGACAAATTAGTGCAGTGACACTTAAGAAAACTACCAGTAAGGATCTAATTTTAAATGATTTGGAAAACTGCTGACTAACTTGGAAAAAAATGAATGCAGGCAAAATGGACAGTGCTTGATTGAAACCTGAGTTCTTTTTTATGAACTCTATGCTAAGCTGTATTTTAAGGAATTACAAGTTTTATACTCACCTGAGTTTTTCATTCAGGTGTTTTGGTAATCAGGGAAGTGAGCCTTTGGAGCATTCAGATCTTTTTTAGTGAGCACAATGTTTATATTCCCTGCATACACTCATTGTGCCAGGGATTTTAATGATAGGATGTATTAAATTCTATAAAAAAACAACTCCAGGTTTTTTGGTAAATGTAGAATGTAAATGTTTTGGCACAGTAACTGAGATAACGCCGGAAAGGCTATGTTAACCACTGTAATAAAAATGTGTCAAATGGTTTATGAAGCGAGTGTATGATGCCCCATAATCATATCAATGTATACAGTTATGATTTAATAAAAAAAAAAAAACAACTCCAGGTTTTTTGTTTTTGCATTTTAGTATAGTGGTATTATTTCAGAATTTGCTTGTGGGGAGTTTTAAAAAGGAAATGTTATCCACTTCTGCGTCTGTGAAAAAAGATGTAATGGTTCCTTCTGCTTATTTTATCCAGTAATGAAATGACAAAAATACTTATTTTGTATTTTAAAAGACTTTATGCCTTAATGAAATTCATTGTTTTGGATTTATTATTTTATTAACTAATATTTACTAACGTGAAAAGGGAGAGTGTTCCTGTTACACAGCATAACCCTCTGAGGAAGGAAATTTGCCTAATAAAGAGATTTGTGGTATTGGCACAGGCTTTTGTCTAAGTATTACACTCAGCATGGTCCTGCATTATCTTAGTGACTCTGTGCTGCATTTATGCAGAGCGTTTATAAAACAGGGTAAGAATATTAGCAACAGCAATTATACTTCAATAGGATTATGGTGGTATGTTTTACAAGAGTGTACAAATACTTCTTTCCATGGAATTATTGATAGGTACCCTTTCCTGCTAAGTTTATCTCTTAAGTAATATGATAAAAAATGTTTCTTCTTTTATCTGGTATTTAACATGATAGGTACTGGAAAATGGAATCTGGTGTTACAGTTCATTACCCCTTTCTGATAGTACAGCTCCCTTCCCAGTAAGGTAAGGGTTACTGGAGAATTCATTCTAGGAAAATTATGAGAGGCACAGTAACTGTCTTGGAGTGCATAACTTCTGTGAGGTTATTGGAAAGGCACAGCTAGGGTAAGTTCTACTTTTTTGTCTCAGATTTGAAGGTAGACTATCTAGTGATTTTTAAAATAGGAAAATCTGAATCTGTTGCAAAGAAAATGTCATTAAAGGTTGATTAAATTACTGTTCTCATAAAAGTGTTAATGGTAATTCTCTTATATTGGGGATGATTATGACAATGAAGTTACTTGGTAATTGCTTTTCTGTTTAAAATAACCCCAGTAGTCTTTGTAAATTATCTTAGGAATTTTTATCAACTATTCTTGAATTAATGAGAAAAAGGAATATGAATTTATGATGTAACATTCTATTTCATTTGTATGTGTATTATTGAAGAGTAAATGTATAAGTATCGATTATTTCTACATCTATTTGATGAGACTGGTTTTAGGGAAAAGAAGCTATATGGTAAATAGACTATGTTACGAAGAGTAATTCTCCAAGAAAGAGTAATAGGTGCTAGAGAATAGATTTGAAATAATTTTTAGTGTACATTTTATAAAAAATAGAAGTTTCCTATAAAAAGACTGTACTTTTATAGTCTTCTTTGAACTGAAAGTCAAATATTTTTGATATGATAAGCATTTTAAATGGAAGTTAACAAAACATAAATCTTTAACATTCAAAAATAAATATCAAGAGTCTAGAATGCAAAATTACAGATCCGTATGTTTTAATAACCATATTGGAAAAAATAAATATTTTAAATTGCCTTGTTATTTCCAGGATTTAAAAACTAAAAATAGATATACAATATTAATTTCCTTTTGCCTTTTGTAGGTTTCAAAGGTACTTCTTTTGTTTGATAGATTTTCTCAAAATGAAATCTAACAAAGGTATAAAAAGAATACTTTTTATTTTATATACTTTAGGCAGTAGATTTTTTGGGGATTCACATGATATTGCTAATTCAGAAGTACACTAAAAAAGGGAATGTGTTAAAATCTTCAACTATCAAATTTCTGTTTTTAAATGAGCATAAATTAAAAACATTTCCAATATTTTCCAATAATTTAAGCATAGTAGTAATACCTTATATAAAAATAAATACAACATCTAAGGAAATCCATTTACAGATAACTTTGCCTCTGATATTTTTGTAATTTATGTATTTTAATATAAATATGATTGGTGAAATTACCTTTCTTGACATTCATGTGTAAGAAGGACAAGTAAAACCCATTCCGTAAAATTATTGAATCACTGAATTTTAATGTGATAGTTTAAAAAAATTAACTTACATTTAATGATCTTTAAATCAGATGATTGATTCAAAAGGCTTTATTGTTTTCACCAAACAGAAGGCAAAGCAGAAAGATGGCTGCTTATGAGCTTGTCAGAGCCCCTTAAAAAAAGTTAATGTTCAAGAAAAAGACTCAACCATATCCCAGCGTTTTACTACTTGTCAGAGAATCATAATAAATTCTCTGTTATCTCTTAGTATTAATTACTGTCCACAGTAGCTTTAGCTGTTGCAAAAATAAAAACATTACTTGGACCTTTGAAATTATTTGAATCACACTTCAAGTACATCTTTGTTTTAGCATTTTGCAATGTGGGATTCATAACAGCTGCAACCCAGTAAAGTATCAAGAATGCATTCTAAAAGCACTTTTCTATCATTTTAATCTCCGTAGGAATTGGGATTGACAGGTACTTATAAAATATGTTATAGAATTATGGTGACATAGAATTTGTAGAAATTGGGTCACATGAAATTATAAATAATCTTTATACTTTGTCTATTTTAATAATATAGTCAAACCTCCATCTCTCTTATGTGTTTTATTTTTTATGAATTTGCCTGTTCTGTGTTACTAATAGGAGGTATGTTAAGTCCTCACGACATTTCAGACTGCAAACCTGTAATTGGTTTCATTGAGTGAGAATAGATTTAAAACAATTATTATTCAGTTAATATTACATGATTAAAAAGTCCATGAACAAAGCGTATTTTAGAATTCACATTTTCCCAGTGTTACAGTTTTCAAGAACACGTGGGGTTGATTTTTAATAGTTTAAGAGTATTCCTAAAAAAATTAGAATAAAAGCACTTTAGAACAATACTAAATTGAATAGTTTGTAGCACAGTCATTGGTTAGTATTTTAAGAATATGGAGAATCTTGTAGATTAGATATCCTAATAGTCTCCTTCCAAATTGCTTGTTAATCTGTGAAAATCAAGAGGAACATATCGAGAAGGTTGCAAATTAAATCAGTGTCAACTTTTAATTGGAAATAAACTAAAATATGGCTTTGATTTATTAGCTTACTTTATTAAAATTGATTTTGTCTGTTTATAAAGAAAAAAATCACCACGAACTCTTCTGTACTTACAAAATTGGTATTCCACCGTTGATAATATTACTAGACATTTTTTGCACTGTTCTTAAGAGTACTTTTGCAGTGTTATGTATATTGCTTTACATTTCCCCCATAGAATATTTTCTTCAGATGTTGTTTTAATAATTTGGTATTAACTGTGTCTGAATTGATGATTAGGGAGCTTTATTTTTCTTTTTGTTAGAACATTTTCCATTTGACTTCCCAAGTAGGCTGCTGTTTGATCCACTAAAATGAGTCAAGATGTAAATTTAGTGATTATTACTAAATCCACATTTTTATTTTATTTTCATGTGACAATACATATTTAAACCCTCCATAATTAAAGCCATGTCTTCCTGTTTGGCATTATTAAATTCTTTTAAAGATTCTTTTAATGTTTCGACTGATGATTATTCAGTATAACATATGAGTGATCATTTTATATTTGCCTATTTTTTTTTTTTTTTTTATAGAGACAGAGTCTCACTTTATTACCCTCGGTAGAGTGCTGTGGCCTCACACAGCTCACAGCAACCTCCAACTCCTGGGCTTAAGCGATTCTCCTGCCTCAGCCTCCCGAGTAACTGGGACTATAGGCACCCGCCACAACGCCCGGCTATATTTGCCTACTTTTATTTAAATTACACAATATTACATATACTTTTACATGTACTTTTTTTCTTGTAGGAAATATAGAAATTTTTCATCGAAGAATCTCAAATGACAGTTTGAGTGTATATACTCCTTAAAATTAAATTTGTGTTAATAAGTAGAAACATTTTAAAGGAATAAAATAGTTTGTATATAACAAAGATTTGTATGGGCAGCTACATAGCAGCATTACTCCTTTTGTTTGGCCTCCCCATCTTGCTTTTATTTACCTTTGTTACCAACATTTCTGATAAGGAAAAATTCGTGTCAGTTCTTGGCCAGGATTTAGCATTGTCTTGGTTGCAGTTTTTGGCTGAAAATTATTAGGCTCTGCTGTCTAAACTTGTGAATTATTTTTATTGTATGTAAGACCTAACTATCTATCGATACTCCCTTCCATCTCCTTTTAAAATCTAAGAACTTAGGGCCGTGCCTGTGGCTCAGTGAGCGGGGCGCTGGCACCATGAGGTGGCGGGTTCAAACCCAGCCCTGGCCAAACTGCAACAACAACAACAAAAAAAAATAGCCGGGCGTTGTGGCCGGCGCCTGTAGTCCCAGCTACTTGGGAGGCTCAGGCAGGAGAATCACCTAAGCCCAGGAGTTAGAGGTTGCTGTGAGCTGTGTGACACCACGGCACTCTACCGAGGGCAATGAAGTGAGACTCTGTCTCTACAAAAAAAAGGAAAAAAGGGGCGGCGCCTGTGGCTCAGTGAGTAGGGCGCCGGCCCCCTATGCCGAGGGTGGCGGGTTCAAACCCAGCCCCGGCCAAACTGCAACAAAAAAATAGCCGGGCGTTGTGGCGGGCGCCTGTAGTCCCAGCTGCTCGGGAGGCTGAGGCAAGAGAATCGCGTAAGCCCAAGAGTTAGAGGTTGCTGTGAGCCGTGTGACGCCACGGCACTCTACCCGAGGGTAGTACAGTGAGACTCTGTCTCTACAAAAAAAAAGGAAAAAAAATCTAAGAACTTAGATAAACTTTTATGGTAAAATGTCATTAATTTATCCATATTGCATAAAAGAAATTTAAAAAGATTAAAAAGTCTACACAATACTATATAAAAGAAGACTTTTGGGTAGGGATCTATATAACATGTTATCAGTAATTACAGTGGCAGGAATGTCAAACAAACCTTCAAGAATTCCATCAATCAGGGTGGCACCTGTGGATCAGTGGGTAGGGCGCTGGCTCCATATACAGAGGGTGGCGGGTTCAAACCCGGCCCCGGCCAAACTGCAACAAAAAAATAGCCAGGCGTTCTGGCGGACACCTGTAGTCCCAGCTACTTGGGACTTGAGGCAAGAGAATCACCTAAGCCTAGGAGTTGGAGGTTGCTGTGAGCTGTGACGCCGTGGCACTCTGCTTACTCTACCGAGGGCAATAAAGTGAGACTCTCTCTTAAAAAAAAAAAAAAAAGAATTCTATGAATCAGTATGTAATTTGGGCTAATAGTTAAAATTTTCTTTAATACTTGTTGTAAAAGTTAACTTTTGGAAAGTGTCATCACTATACCACTCTGAATTTTCAAAGCTCTTTGAATATTAATTTCTTCCCTATCAAATTGACTTTTTTTTGAGAATTTTTTTGTATTGTTCGGGATTGAGGGAACAAAGAATTAGGTTACACTGATCTCCTAAATTGACTTTTTAACAGTGAGTGCTTATTATCAAGCTTCCAGTACCTTGCATCATTTTCAAAGTATAATCCAAAATTGGAGAAATTTAAGTGTTAAATTCCAAATTAAAAAAAATTTTAAATCACCTATTATGTTGGTATGTAAACAGCTTTAAAAGTAGGCTTTCAGTCCCATTTTTTCTTTTTGTAAGATTCATGAATGGATTGAAAAATACTTTAAAAAACCCAACAGAAATCAAAAGCTTCCTATGTTTAGTAGTGATATGGACTTTGAATTTTATTGATTCTTTGCCAACACAACAGATAATTAGTTGGGTAATAAAACGAGAGTGGTGCAGCTTTTGTTTTATTTGTGTGTGCGTGTATAACAAATTTTAGGAAATTTGGAAAATTGTTCTTAAATCTAAAGTACAATAATCAAATTTACCTTGATCTTTCAAAATACAATCCAAATATCGAATGAAATATTTGGCCTTTTAGCTGAAAGGCAGATAGCTCAGTCTTTAGTTAACTTAAACTAACTTTCTGTTTATACGGACATGTAGAGGGCATAATAAAGATCATAAAGGTAAATTGGAAGGAGTATATCTTGATTTTCAGTAGCCTTGTCACTCTCCCATGTTGTACAACTTATAGCTTTCTCGAGGCCACAAGATAGTTCTAGTACTCAGCCAGAATGATGCACTTTTTGACATTATCCTGCGTCTCATTCCCAGATTTGATAAACAAGATTGAGATGTGCAGTATTTAGAGAAATTTCGCTATGTACAATTCTTTCGAGAGGCCTATTAAAATAAAAGTCACACTCAGATTATCTTTTCAAAAGTCTGATATTTCTTATGTGGGTGCAATCTCTTTAAAGTATCCTTTGCTTTTGTAGTTTACAGCAACTGTTTCCTTATGATCACAGGTAAGGGCTTGGGTTTACTTTAATAATTCATAGTATTTATAATGTCTTAGATTTTGTTTTCAAGAGGTTATTTTCGGTTTTCTAAAAAGCCACAGAGGTGATTTTTGGTAGCACACATAGTTTAAAAAAATGAGTGGAAATTCTAGTACTGAGTTAGCCAAAATTACTAGACCTTTGAAAGTATACATTTGCTCCCATTGGTCTTAAATCTCTATTTTTAAATATTTGGTTGCGTTTTTCTCCTTTCCAAGAATTATTTGACCTATAAGCATAGTTTATCAATTTACCATTCCCTTAAATGCTTTAATTCTATTCATTTTAGACAGACAACCATTTATTAAGGTTCTACCTGGAGAATTGTACTGTTGTATAAGGATTGTACTCACTGTGTTCATGAGAGAAACAGATATTTGCACAAATCATTGTAATACCAGGCATATCAAATGACCTGTCAAAATGAAGTATGGAGGGACGGCTGTGGAATACGGGGTAGGTCCAGGGAATTCAGAGTGTGTAGGGTGGATAAAGAGACTCTGGGTAAGCAGACCCTGAAGGCAGAGGATTGCAGGGTGTAGTCTTTTTTGACGAAGAGGGAGTTTCGGAGTTAAAGGGAAACTTGGGCAGGTGTATAGAGAATATGAGTGTGCGAGAAGTGGAAGGAAGTGAAATGGGATGTTTGGGGTATGTTTGTAAAGAGACTGCTCTGTTAAGAGACTGTCAGGTAAGGCCAGAAAAAGTGTGAATTGCTAGAATTCAAAGTGGTATGAATGATGAACTGGAGTAGGGAGCTCCTGGGAGAGACAGATCTAATTGGAAGGTGTGGGTGATAATCCTTGGGGAGAGGCGGTGGCAATAGACAGATGTGGGAAATGTGTAATGGTGGAATAGAACTTGGTATTTGAACATGAGGTAGAGAAGAGGGGCTAGGAATCAAAGCCCAGAACCCAGGTTCTAGCCACATCGTTACTGTTCAATCTGTGTGAGGAGGGGGAGGGTATGAGCCTATTTTTCTGATGATGCTTTTGAGGTGCGTGTCTTAAGGCTACAATCACCAGTTGCCCCCTAGATTGCTTCATGTTGACAGAGTTTTTAATGTGGTATTTTTGAAAGAATATAATTTAGTTTCCTTTATAGATGTTTAAACATGTTTTAGAGTGTATACCTGCATATGTTTAAATGATATATTTTTTCAAATGCTTACGTGAAATTAAAAATTGTATTATGTAGATTTCAGGCTATGTGGGCTAGGTTTTTGGTTTATTTGTATTTTATGTGAGTTTTTTTTTTTAAATATAGGAAGTAATCAAGACTGTATAGAAGTCAGCTGTTATAATCTGGTGAGAGTGTTTTTTTTTTTTTTTTTTTTTAAGGTACTTTTGTCATGATTTGGCCTCTTGAACATTCTTCATTGTTCAGGGCCATTTTAGTAACATTTCAACAGCTCTTTAAACAACGAATTTGATGTTCTTCGGTTTCCTTAGATACCAGCCTTTCCCTTTTCAGAAAGCTTAGGAATATCTGTGTCCTCAGAAATTTTTCAACATTCATTGCAGTTTATCTTTACTTTGGCTTTCTCTTTTGTTATCATAAACTTCTAATATGTATTTATCTTGCTGGTACATAGGAAATTTCCCCGCTTCATGTGGTTCCTTTAAAGAATAACAAAATCACTTCCCCGATAGTTTTTCAGCTCTTCCTACACAGCGATAGTTTTTAGGTTTTACACTGATGCTCAAGGTCATGTTAATTACAGGCGACTGGCCTGAACACCATCCGAAAGCGGCTGTCAGCACCCCTCCATCCGTCATGAGCTCAGTGGGCTCTGGTACGGTTTTATAAATGGTTATCACTGATGTCAAAACGAAGACCACAAATTGTGCTGCCTAGCCAGTTATAGATTCCTTTCATGGATATGGGACTGATCAAAGTTACAATAGAAGCACTATAATACTGATTTTTCTGTTTTAATCCAAAACTATTCTTGCTTCCATGTAATAGGGAAAATTTGTGTTACGCGGTTACAGTGCTTACTAAAGCTTCATCCGTGGAAAGCTGTCAGTAGATGCTGGTGGTTATTGCTTTTATTGATGTGGATTGAATCTCTTACTTAAGGAGCCTGTGTCTTTGGTATTCATTTGCACTCTGCAGATTTTTCATCTTTCATTTTTTTTTTTTTTTTGGAGGGGAGATATTCTTTTTTCTTCCTCTTCTCCATTCTGCTTGGAGTTTTCTATTATTTTGTATTATAGGATTTTCTCTTATTGTTGCTACCCTGCTTAGATGATAAATCAGTGACTGAGCAGACTGGCTTTTATTAAAATTAATAGCCTGATGATGAAAACGGGAAGAACTGATGTCTGCTTGTCCACCTGGAAATACCAGTACTTTTGGCTTATACTTTCGCTGTGCAATTAAGCAAAAATGATTAATAATTTTTCCTCCATTTACTTTCATAATCTGGTGCCTGGTTTAAGCACCAGAAAACATGCATGGAGGATTCCTTTTTGTAATTCTTCCTGACCTACAGTCACAGCTCCAAAATACTTGCCCCCAAATCATCCCCAGCAGTTGGATCTTCCCTTGGAATAACAGCTTTGAAAAGAGGTCAGGAGAAGACACTTGTCACCACTGTGTCCTGGGGTGGTGGCTGGCTTCTCCTTTTTTTCTGAAAGGATCATTATGTTGAAGTAGATTTGCATCAGGTAATCAGCATGAAATGAAAGGAGGTTAACTAAATAAGGTTGTTGATACTGCAATGCAAATTTTATTTATTTATTTAGTTAGGGAAACTATAAAAACATAACAAATCCTGAAAAAGACATTATAGTGTAAAATAGTGTATATATTTATAGTGTTAATAATAGTTTATAGTGTAAAACACAAAGTTCTGACCATCTTTTAGCAAATCCTTTGTCAGACTGTAGTCACATCTAGTCACTTATCAACCTGTGAAACGTTTTATATAAATTTTTAGCAAAAAATGCCGAGATGTTTCGTAGTAGAGACCTTTTCTGGTGTGTAAGGAGCCAGTCTTCCACGGTTCATTTTCTTCGGTGGGTAATTACAGATCACAGGCGGGTTATCTCCCCCTTTTAATTTGTGAAATGGTAGTTTTTTTTAGGGGACACTTGTCTGCCTTCCAGAGTGTCTTCTAGTGACTAATATTACAATCTGATGAAAATATCATTGTATTCTTTCATTCACTGTAGACAATGGTAGCTATAAATTGCACTGTAAGAAACTGAATAGTAACTGTGGTTTGATTGAAAGTATTAATAAAATCTTAAATGTGTACATCAAGCTGTAGGTTTCCAGATTCTCATTGCATGAAATGCTACAACAGTTTCTTGTATTTAGTTTGATGACAGCTACGTGAGAAGCGCCTCTCACCAAATTAGAACAGATATGTGTAACGTTTAGAGTCTAATTATTAAAACCTGTTAAATACCGTATTTAATATTCAGATAGTCTTCTACAAGTGAGTTGCTTAGAGTTATTGTCAATGTTGTTTGATTTGTGTATCAGCATTTCATGTAGAGGTGAGATGGCTTGCAGTTGGCTGTTGAAAGGCATTATTGCCACTGTTACTTCTGTAAATTTGGAGTAGTAGAAAGAGGCGGAGTTTTATTTGTATATTCTTTGTTCTGAATGGGGGTAAAAGTGTTTTCTATATGTATGTTGACCTCTATCTAAACAATTTCACTGTTAAGAGGAGTTTTACTGATGGAAACAGTATTTGACACTCAAAATATTGCCAGGGAAATGTGTAAATAGGGAAGCTTACCTTCTCCGTAGTTTCACAGGAAAAAATGATCTAGCATTTGTGGTCTACTTTGATATAATGTCTAATTGGTTTTTACAAAACTCCAGTTTTTATTTAAAAGTAAAATTTTTGATACCTATATTTAATATAGTTTCATGTCATTTCATAGCTTATAATACTATAAATGAAAGTTTTATATTATTTTGAATATTTTAAATTATAATTGTACTTATAAATACTATTAAATTTCTAAGTATTTTAGTGAAAAGCTTCATTAAGGGAGGTAGGTTTTATTTCTCTGGTAATCAGGAAAGACTTTCTACTTCTTCAGTTTTACAATGAGGAGACTGAGTAGTTTTAAAAATTTTTCTTTGGGGAGTTATTTGACTTTTACAAATTATGCCGAACAGTGTTTAAGTAAAACGTCCTGAAAAAGTAGTCATTTTTGTTTTCTGTCGTAAATTGACACTCCGATGTTTAGTTAAGCATTTAATTAAAAAAATAATCTTGCTTAGAAAAAGTCCTTGAAAATTCCTATTTTAAGAGATCTCTGAATTAGTTGCTGGTTTTAAAAATTATGTTTCTGTTTCACCGTTGAGATTCTGAATTCCATCTGCTTTTTTCCATCCTTTCACTGTTCATATATATCACTTCCCGTAGTTCAGTTTATTCATTCATCCCTTCTTCCTTCCTACTTACCTAACTTCTTCCTTCCTGTGGAAAAACATTTCTTACTATGCCAGCTCTTTGCCAGGCACTGTGGAAGGGTTATACGACCTGGTAGGACAGTGCTCACTCAGTTACAGGGTGATGAAACCCTGAGGCCTGTTTTCAGTTAGTGCATAAGCTTTTTTTTTTTTGAGAGAGTCTCACTATGTTGCAGCTCACAGCAACCTCAAACTCTTGGGCTTAAGAGATTCTCTTGCCTCAGCCTCCCAAGTAGCTGGGACTACAGGCACCTGCCACAGCGCCTGCCTGTTTTTTTTTTTTTTTTGCAGTTGTCATTGTTTAGCTGGCCCGGGCTGGGTTCCAACCCCCCCAGCCTCGGTGTATGTGGCTGGCCATAACCTCTATGCTATGGGTGCTGAGCCGGCTCACAAGCTTTTCAAAGTGATACTTCAGATACTTTGTAATAGTGGTAAGCATTTGTGCAGGGACCACAATGGCACTGTACCCTTGGGTGTGGTGGACTTTCAGGGAAGGGTCCAGTTAGGGAAATAATGGACCTAAACGGAGGCAGGGAAAAGGAATAGGAAGTAGTGGGTCATGGTACAAGTGGCAGGGGGGATTCCATCCAGAAGGAACTGTGGAAATGTGCCATGAAATGTATAGAGAGGTCTGAGTAAGCCATGGCCCAAGAGTGCAAACTTTAATTATCATAATACTGTATTTAAAAAAGAAGTAAGCAAACGACAGTCATTCTAAAGTTTAGATACGTTGGCTAAAAAAGAAACTTATTAAAAATTTTAGTATTTTCCAGAAAGTTGGTTCGTTTATTGTACATTCAGTGTAGTAATCTCCAGGATATTACACTACTCATCAAAATCCAGATTAAAGAGTAAAAGCCAGGGTCCATAGGAGCATGTCCTCTGTGGATTACATTAATTTGTGTGCGAGATATACCTATATATATTTAGTGAGTTTTTTGTGCTTTGTTTCATTTTTGTATTTTCTGTATCTTTGTATTACTTGAGTATCAGCTCGGAGTGTCCAACAAATTATGTATCCAGTAAATCCTTTTGGCTTGGTTTGAAGAGACTTAAGTTGAAGAAAGATGAACATTGGAAATTTTAACACAAAAGACATTTTACAAATAGTTTAAAGCTTTAACTGGTGGGAGTCTTAAGGTAACCCAATAACAGCTACCGTACAAATGACACAAGTCATACAAAAATCATGGCCATCGGTGAAGGGGGAGGTGTTTTCCAGTGGAGGCAGTCAGGTTGGCTTTTTGGCCGCAGGATGTTTTTATTAGTTTTTTATTTCGTTATTTTCTTTTTTCTTTCTCTTTCTTTTTTGTTTTCTTTTTTTTGAGACAGAGCCTCAAGCTGTCACCCTGTGTAGAGTACTGTGGCATCACAGCTCACAGCAATCCAACTCTTGCTTCAGCCTCCCAAGTAGCTGGGACTACAGGCATCCACTACAATGCCCAGCTATTTTTTGGTTGTAGTTGTCATTGTTGTTTGGCAGGTGCCCAGCACAATGCCCCACTGATTTGTTTAATTTTGGTAGACACAGGGTCTCTCTCTTGCTTAGGCTGGTCTGCAATTCCTGAGGTCAAGGGATCTTCCTACATCGACCTCCCAGAATTCTAGCATTACAGGCATGAGCGCCCACTCTGGCCTTGATTTTTTTTTTTTTTTTTTTACTTTAAACAGTATCAAGTCTATGTACAATTTTTCTTAGATGCAAAGGAGAGAAATGTTTTCTATGTGGGTTAAAAACCTTCAGTAAAAGTCAGTTTGAAAAGGCTTATTTGGAATTAGTGAGCAAATAAGTTTGATAGAAACTTCAATTCCAGAGGGTTGAATTAAGTATTTTTCAAGTTATATCTATTTGGGTTCTATTTCCGACTTTTTTTTTTATAAATGCCTTTTAAAAAAAACTTTTTAAATTTGCCACCCTCCTTCCTTTCCAGTCCCCAGTTGTGGTTTTCTTGTTAAAATAGAGATAATAGATTTATTGTAATAAATTAGAATGAGATAATCATGTATTTATGGGAAAAAATTGCAGTTCTGATGAGATCTGCTTTTGCCAAGTTATAACCCCAGGTGTTTTCTTCTTCTTTATAAAATTATTTTTAGGATTGTTTTCAGTCTTACATATTTTTTTATGGGGTAGTATTAAATTAGGAATATTAATCTAATGGAGATTGGCAAGATGATTGGAGGGTGAAAAATCGGCTACGAGGTTTTTGAAGCCATTTAGAGAGAGTTTAAGGCAGAGGGAATGAAAAGTGTGGGAAGGAGATTGAGGTATTTTAGGGAATGAATCAATACAACAGTGAATGTGTACCATTTTAAAATGAAGTGCTTTTGTTTTGACAGAGCTCTGTTTTACCCAAACTTAAGATGAGTAATGTTTCAGACAATTTTTGCTTTTAAAAACTATTTTAGATTGGGTTAAATTTCATACGAGTGTATCTATACAGGCTCATTCATACACACGTCGTGAGTTTGGTTCAAAGAAAATCTGCTAGTTCATGTAGGGGTGATTATTTTTTTTTCTTTTACCATTTCACACTAACGTGTTTCCTTGTTATGGTAAGTTAGCAATGGAAGGATATATGTATAATTCATAGTAAACCCAGTATATTGGTCTAGAAGGTTCTCAGGAGACTAATAATGGAGTAGGGGCTTCTTTAATACATACGACGATATGAAACATTATTAATGTTAACAGATGCTGCACTTTAATCCCCTAGAATGATTGTTTGGTACCAGCAGGAGATTTATTAAGCCCGAGTTGTGTGAAATTGTGTGTGCATAAGCTGCTACTTAGATTGTAAAAATGCTATTGAAAACTGTTAAAAGTTTTAGCTGTGTGATTGGCAGAGAAGTATTAACTGTGCTAGAAGAAATAAGTGTGTGTGGTTGGCCCATTCGCCTTAACCTTTGTATCATTTATCTTCTTGTATTAATGTCACTGAATTATTAATTCATGAGCCACGGTGGGAAGGGTGAAGGCACCATTTAAATGTGTGGCAAATTTATCCTTATCGCTAGAGACATGAAAAAAAGTCATTTTGTGTTATCTGTAAAATGGAAAGGACATTTTAAAATTTCATTTGCAGTAATCCACTTCACTTCCAGTAAAACACCTAGATTATTACTACCATCATATAATGCTCTTATTAAAAATTTGTAACCTTCTCTACTCTTTTGTCTTACATATATAATAGTGATAGAAAAGTTTAGCCTTCATTTATTTTAATGTGATACCTATTAATTGTAGCCTAAAATGGTTATTCTTATGAATGGTACAGTTTGACAGTTAAATGTTAAGAAATGTTAGATTTATGCAAAATAAAAATACTGTAATAGTAGCAATCAAATTATTTTGATTGAGAGGAGTCTGCAAATAGAGAATTGGAAATCTCTAAAAGTACTTTTCTTCTAAAAGAACTGTGTGTTGACTGACATGACACTTCATAATTATTTGGAATAAAATGGGTGGTTCTGGCCTTGTAGAATTTTTAGCTTTAGAGAAGAAAGTGAGCAAATTAGAATTTAGCAGTTTCCTATTGAGTACAATGTGAAACTGGGATATATCTGGTATTTCCTATGGGTGAGTAGCTGTGGTGAAAGAAATTTCAGGCAATTGAAGCCACTTTTACTGAACAGCTACTTGAAACCATCATGCTAATAGGGATACCTCAGGGTCTTGTCCAAACGCCATTACTTTTCAGTCTCCCATTACTTACTGTTTTGATGGCTTTTATATTCTCTCATGCCAAACAAAGTAGTAAGATAAGTTACTGTGGTAATGTCCTTTGTTTTCTTTTCTGGAATATCTCCCCAAACACGGCAAGCTGTCCATATGGCTCTGTTACACACACACTGAAACTCTAATTTGTTTGGTCAGTAAATACTGTTGCTTTGTTTTATTTTTCATTCCAGCATGGTTAATTTACCTTTAAATTAACATTTAAATTAATTTCTTAGAATCATAGACTAACGGTTTGATTATTTTGGCAGACCTGGGTAGTTTTGAGTTCATTACTTAACTGCCTCCAGTCAGCTTGGTCTCATGCTTGTTGGTCTACGGCAGCGCTTGGCAGGCTGTGGCCATCTGTTCTGTAAGTCAGGTTTTACTGGCACGTAGCCACGGCCGTTCATGGGTGCGTGGTCCATGGGACCCTCCATACTACAAGAGCAGGGTTGTGTAATTGTGACAGAGACTGACACTGAAAGCTCAGTTATTTACTGATTGTCCTTCATAGGAAAAGTTACCTGACTACTGATCTCATAAGCTTTTGTATCAGTCTGCATAGTAGGTTGGTTCTAATCTTTCCAAATATAATAGAATATAATTGATCATTTTAAGCTTAAGAGATTTGAAGAATTACTAGTTATTATTACTTGTAGTTACTCTTTTAAGTAGTAGCAGCAATAAATGTTTTTTTCTTTGATGTTTTCTGAATTGAAACTTACTATTTTTTTTGAGACAAGAGTCTGTTGCGCAGGCTAGAGTGCCCTGGCATCAGCCTAGCTCACAGCGCCTTCAGACTCCTGAGCTCAAGTGATCCTCCTGCCTTGCCTCCCAAGTACCTGGGACTACAGGTGCCTATCACAACACCTGGGTAATTTTTCTACTTTTAGTAGAGATGGGTCTTGCTCTTGCTCAGTCTGTTCTTGAACTCGTCAAGATAACCTCCCAACTTTGCCTCCCAGAATGGTAGGAGTGAGCCCTTGTGCTGGGCCTGAATTGAAGTGCTGTGCCTTTAAAATTGTTGAAGTATTTAAAAAACATTAGTTCTTTACCAAATGAGAAAGTCTTAGTAATTCAAGCATCTAATCAGTTTTTCTTTGCTTTTTAGAATCTGTTTCTTTTTATTTAATATCACTGCTTTAAGATTATTTGAACTTTGAGTAGAGGTTATAAAATTGTATTTTAAAGTTAACAAAACCCTTTTCTAAAAACCACATTCCTCTCTCACTCTGTGTTTGAGCACTTAAGAGACACCAAAACATAAAACTTAATATATTTTAATTTTTTAATGAGCAAGAGTTTTGATTTTAAATTTTCTTATATCTAATAGTCATTCAAATGACTATTATTATTACTATTTCTTACTAGTTGTGTCAAGACTATTTCTTTTACCTTCCCATCTAGCTCCTATTGCTCTTTAGAAAAATCAGAATCAGGGCGGCGCCTGTGGCTCAAGGAGTAGGGCACCGGTCCCATATGCCGGAGGTGGCGGGTTCAAACCCAGCCCCGGCCAGAAAAAAACCACAAAAAAAAAAAAAAGAAAAAAAAATCAGAATCAAACACACAGAATCTCAGCCTGACACTAAACACTGAAGAACCTATTCTGTTCATTTATTTAGACCATAACTTTATCTTAATACTGTTAATTAATCATACATAATTGAGATATTCTTTTACTCTCCAGCTCAAGAAAATTCTATTATTTCAAGTTTTACTTTTAGACACAGAAATAATATGGAAAATAGTTTTATGGGGACTAATCCCAGCTAAGACATAAAACTTGTTCTTTCTTGAATAAGATGCTGATGTCATTTTTGAATTTTGATATTCTGTGTTTTTTTCAGGACAACATAAAAGTGTGAAATATGTGAGTTGTATGTCTCAGGGTATTATATTATGCCTGCCAATATAATCATCCACAAGTAGGTTTTTAAAAAAGGAGGATTTTATGAAATAGCTGCTTTTTTAGATGTGTTTTTTAAAATGCAAATTATAATAATTGCTGAGACATATTTTGAAAGAACAGCCTTTTAGTGAAACATATTGCAGAAATCTCTAAATGTCTTCCTTAAGAATGCATTAAAGTGGAACCAGGACTGTAAGTTGATAATCGGGAAATTGATGAGATTGTAGAATTATTGTGTATTCCCACCCTCTTCAGTAGTTGCTGAATTAGCAGCCTGGTGCTTGGGAATTATCTCACCCCTCATGGTGGCAGGTAAGCCAGGATTCCAGGGTGTGTTCCTGAGCTGTGTTTTTGCCTCTTTGCATAAGGTGATGTTAGTTGACCTGAGCACGTGTCTCCAGGAAACACAGATACTGAAAAACTCTTACTCCACTTCTCATTATTCTATTACTGTTAAGTTTGGGAGAGTTTAGTAGTTATTATTTAATACGTATTTTAGATCTTAGTGGTTTTCTGTGTGTTCTCCTTGGAAGATTGTTAACTACTGGAAGGCGGCACCATCTCTTAGTCTGTTTTATTAATACTTTTAGAACCTAACACAGGACCATTCAATATATTAGGGAAACAACTGAATAAGTAGCACTTGTTTCAGTATGAAGATTCAAAAATATCTCAGACACTAGATATTCGTTGACTTGAATTGACATACGTGCAATTATATTACTAATAGGATGTACTTTAAGTCAGATGTAAGTTTAGATAACACAGTATATATTGGCATAGTTTGCAAATGAATTCTATCAGTTATTGATTACAAAAGGCCATGTGAGTTGAGTGCTGTGTTCAGTGGTTAGAGGGCCAGCCCTGCACAGAGGGTGGCAGGCTGTCACCTCACCTGCCCCTGATTCAGAAAAAACCCCAAAACCAAAAGGCAGTGTGCTATTCTTTACAAAATTTCCTTTAGCTTCTTAGTGTGCATTTTTAATAGTTAATTTTTCATATTTGTTCTTTAAGATCATTTGACGTATTTTACTCAAATTACCTCATCACATCTAAGAAGCTTCTGATGGTGATATAGATTATCTCATAGATGACGGATCCTGGATCATTATTATTTCATTTAGTGGTTGTATATATAGACCAGGAGGGAATTTGAATATTGATTCAGGGAATGGCTAATAACAATGATTTATGAACAAAGGGTTCACTTGCAGTGGGCCAAATACAAGATTTTATTTTACTGCCCACACTGAATTTTTTTTTTATATTTGTATGAACAGTTATTAATCCATAATTTCATAGAGGTTAACATAATTTCATAGAGGTTAACACGTTTCTTCCATGACTATTAAGATGAACTGCTAGTTTTACTGGAAATTATTTATGCTTATTTTTCTAACTTGTTATAAGCAACATCTCAGGTGGTTTGATTCATAAGATTTGTCAGTCTAGAATAATTTGTTAACTTATAATTTAGGCATTTTTAAATAGCAATATAAGTGGGTAAAATTAAGATAGCTCAACTGAAAATACTAAAAATTGAGTTAGTATGTAGCCATTATTACCTACGGGATGTTAGTTTTGCTTATGTAAACATTCTAGAAATCACTTGCATAATCCCAACATGTTTTTGTCCTACTATTTCCACATTTTATTCTAAAGAGAAAGATAGTGAAACATAGAAAGTAAGTTTTTGTGATCTACGTAAGTAATGGAGATAGTGATTTTAGCCCTGAGGTTTACTTACTGCCCTTGAGCTGGTTTTCTCATTTTAATATAAAATGGAGATAATATGTATTTCTCAAAGTTGTTGTGAGAAGCTGGGTTATTTTTGAGCTAAAATATAATGTACCTGACGATGAGGAATTTTGTCTCTTACTCCTTAGTTCTTCAGCACATGCTAGGTGCTCCATGCATGTTTGTTGCATGAATCATTTGATGATAGAGAAAAGGAAGGCTTTCTGGTTAGCCTTGACTAGGCTCCACTTACAGGTTGAGTAATTTCAGTTCCCTTTACTTCTCTCGGCCTCAGATTTCTTACCTTTATAAGCTCAGTCTTGCATTTTTATAAAGATTAGCAATGGGTCTGATACAGTATTGCACATATTTTAGGCACTTTGGAAATATTTCCAGGCATAGTGTCCATAATTTGTATTCAGCACTAAAAAATTGGGCATTCTAGGCTATTACAGAGTTAACAGGAAATACGACGTCTTATTAGACAGGGCTGCCATTTAGCCAATGACTTCCTTTACCCCACCTGCAGCAAAAGGTAACTTCTGTCTTACAGCCATGCTGTAATTTTTTCTAACACAAGTTATTTTAAAATGGATTCATGGTTTTTTTTTTTTGTCGTCAGAAAGTTGGGGAAGGTTTCAACTTTCCATCATCTGTAAGGTAATATTTTGGACAGGGCATGTAACTTCATTGTTTTCTTTTGAAACTTCATTTGCAAGTTTATATTCAGTCATAAAATACCCTGTGCATCGGTTCGAAAATGACAGCTATTTGTTTTTATTATTTCAACTGGATGGATTTTAATGAAGAGAATGGCAGACTTCCCTGAACCATGCTCCTGGTGTCCAAAGCTCAGAGCTGCTTCTGCAGGCTCAGCAGGACTGCCCAGATAGCAGGTGTAATTTACCGGGAGCATTCCTGAACTTTCTTCTGCTCCTTCTTTAAGCCCTCTCAGGAGAATTTATTCCTCCACAATGAAGACCTTTCAGTAAAGGGTAAGACCGGTGGTGAATATTAAGGAGACTTTCGTGTAAATAACTTAAGTACTCTAGACTTAATAGGTGTGTCTGGAGAAATGAGATGGAGAAAGAGGGTGGTCACCATGTGGTTTTAAAATCTCCCACAGTATTGCCAACCCCAGTTCTCTCTTTGTGAAGAAATGAAAATATACTCAAACCCGAAAGAATGAAGAATGTCCGTAGTTAAGAAAGCCTTTTTGATTATTGATAGCCAATGTTTACTTAGCTGCCTCAGTGAAGAAAAACTCCCAGGATGTCGATGTTTTCTCTGATGTCAATAAGAAGGGGAAATCTTGCCCGTGAAAATCACACATAAAATATTTCTGAAATGTGAATACCCTAATTGAGGTTCAGCAAAAGTGAAATGAAACTGTAATTTATTTTTCATTTTTCTAAGGCTCTGCATGGAGCAAAGTGGGGTTAGTATTATACTTTTTTGTGTATGTTTGTTTTGATAAGATGCAGAAAAGCAGCTCTTTTATTAGTAAATTCTGTACCATTGTGATTGTAATTTTATAGTGCAAATAAGATCAGAAAGACTGGTTTTGTAAAGCTACCTTTGGTTTTCACTTAGAGTTGTCATACATGTAACTCATACAATTTTGAGGCTTATCCAAAGCCTTACTGCTTTATTTTACACCGCATTTGTGCATAATGACAAGGAGAGGTGACTTGGGTAGTTCTCGTGTTGAGATGATTCTTCTCTTTCCCTGTTCTCCTGTACAGGTGTCTGGTTGTTTTGGGTTTAATATCTAGTGTTCACCATAGCTTAGTGTCAGTGAGTAGCAATCCGTGGTAAGCTCTAGAAAGGAGTCCTGATGGTAGCTTTGCTCTTAATGCAATGTCAATCTTAGTTAACGACCCCGTTTCCCCGAAAATAAGACATCCTCCGAAAATAAGACCTACTCACAGGGAAGATAAGACGTCCCCTGAAAACAAGACCTAGCGCGTCTTTGGGAGCACACCTTAAAATAAGACACTGTCTTATTTTCGGGGAAACAGGGTAGTTTTAGAAATTTTTGGTTTCATTGCCCTTTACACTTAATAGTTTGAAACATGCTCTACTCTGCTTCTTTCACTGATGTCTGTTAACCAAGGGGTTTTCTTTTTTTCTGTATTTGCTAAGTAAGCCTCATCGCATAATAAATCTAAATGTGATTTCCTGGAATGCTGTAACATGAATGTGTGACTTAAAACTGGTTAGTAGTATTTTTCTTCTAGATAATTTTGCTGACCGTTTAAGGCACGGGATATTTAATGCAGCTAATAAATATAAGCACGTTACTGTCTGAAAGACCACAGCTGACTGTATCTTGTAAGTAGTGTATAAAACAGTGAGGGCTGTTGGGATTATAAACAGTGCTGAGGCATATTCCTGGAAGTCATTGCTCCGCTTTGGAAGGTTTGGTAGTAATGGTGCATTAATTGACTTTCTGCATGACAGAGTAACAGGATACTCAGATCTTAAAAAAAAAAATCATGATAGAGGTTTGGTAGACAATGGCTTGTGGCTTATAGAAATAATGTTAGCTTAAGAATGTTTGAATCTTGCTACTTGAAGGGTAAGAAAAATGCAGAGGTGTGGAGTAGGTTGTACATGAGAAGTGGTTTGGATTTTTAAAAATCACAATCGTTCATGGTTGAAGTAGAAATGTGCTTTTTCTGTTTGTACTAAGAAAGGAGCTGTTACACAGCACTGTCAGCCATTATCCCCACAGTCCCACTTCCTCTCCTACTCGGAAGTTCTTGGAAAAAGGTTTTCTCAAATCTCAAGAAAAACAGGTTACTAATGTGGGGAATCACTTAAAGGACTCTTTTCTGTTTGTTGAAAGGAAACGTAATAGCCTTTTTCTGGTTTTGTTCCTTGTTTTTGTTGTGCTTTGTGAACTGCTGTTCCTGAGCTCTCTGCAGGCAGTTGGAGCATCTGAAGGATGAGTGTGCACGGCTCCGGCTGGACCAGCGAGTGTTCTGCGGCTCCAGTTCCATTTAGGAGCAGTGCCTTCTTGGGATTAGTTTCATCATGTTTGATTATTTATTCCTTCTATTCTTAGCCGATTGCGGCTCCTTAAGTATTTCAGTTTTCATTAACATTTGTGTAAATGCAGAGTTGTTTTAAATTTGAATCACAGCAGTAAAATCTTTTCAAAATTGCACTTAAGTTTTAAGCTTTTGGAAATAATTTCATTTGGTGTGAAAGTGGTTAGGTATGAGATGGAGAATGAGAAAAACAAATTGCGTACTTTTTTTTTCCTGCTGATTGCACTGGCAGTTGGACGAAGGCTTCATTTGCATTATTGCGCACATTCCAGATGCCATTTGTGTTTGTCAGAAACATTTACAGGACGCCTCATAATTGACTAGAGTGTACTTTTAGATTGAGATTCATATCCTCAAACCTTAAGAATATGTTGCATTTCTTGTGTATAAAAATCCATTCATGAAGTGATCCGTCCTGGCCAGAGACCACAACAGAAGTCTTGGCTGTGTGGTTTCCTGCTCTTTTCCCCTCACTACCAGAGGTTTTCCTTTCTTGGCAGCTGTTTCCTACAAGGCAGTCAGCAGTCCCTGATTTCTTCCTTCCCTTTCTTCCCACAAACAAGGACTCTTTCAAATAGCCGATGACTGAAGACAGACTGATCTTGGATCACTTAAAGAAAGTGGAACCATCTTCAAGAGTTGTGCATATGGGCAAGCTGCCTGTAGGGTTAGCTCATTGAAACGAAAGTACCAATTACAACTAAAACTTGGACAAAATTCTCTGCTTCAATCTTTGGCAGTCCAAAGCCTGACTTAATTTTATTTGTAGCAATAATGCGCCTCATCCACACATGTAAATTGTCCTAATTACCTGATCAGGTCACTGAATAAACTGTAAGATAGATGAACTAGTTCATTGATGAGCCTTTGGGATGTGACAGGCCATGAGATTATCTGACTTTTTTTATGGTTTATAGAATAAATTTCAGTTTCAAGGCAGGTGCTTTGCTGTGCCAGTTATAAATGTGGGTTTTGAATAGTTGGTGGGAACTCAAGAGTGAAAAATGAACAGAGCCAGCCGTCCAGTTCTGTAGGAATGTGTACCTTGTGTCTCCATCATTTTAATTTTTGATATATCGTTCTTCTTTTTGTATTTCTGGCATTCACAAGAGGAGGCTTGGTCTTTCCTCTTGTTTCTTCGGACAGAGAAGCATCTGAGGTATTCTCTGAGCTGCATGATGCCAGCAGCGACACCCTCCTCGTCATAATACCTCACTGGTTTCAGTGCTTTCAGACTGAGCCAAACCTGGGGTGAATTACAGATCAGGGAGGGATAAATAGGGAAGCAGTTATGATTGGGAAAATATGTGAATGACAAGATAAACTTCTTATTACAGAAATACCTAGTTTCATCTGTGGTTTTATGGATCCTTATATGAAAACATAGCGTCATTTCAGATTGATGGTTTTTATTCTTTTTGGTATGGTTGTTGATGAAGCAAGATGGTACCTTTTTAAGTGTTATTGACCATTTATTATTTGATTATAGTATATGGTGATCTGCTTATAGGATTCCATATGATACATGAAGCAGGGAGTAAGTGTAAAGGAGGTCAGTTTTCTTTATGCTCTTCTGACAACATCTAAATAATAATAAGAGTTTGTTTCACCTGAATTTTATACACAGTGTCAGAATTGGGGGAGAACAGTCCCTTGGTTGCCCCACTTTATATAACTTTAGCTGCAACAGGTTAAGCGTGGCTCGAGAAAACTTGGTAAGAGTATTACTCAGAAAAAACACTAGAACATTAATATGTAAGAAGTACCCCTAAAGGAAAAACGAGTCATGTCTTTACCTGAGAGGCTAGGCCAGGAGGCTGGATGTGTTAGGGAACTGCCTTTACCTTATGTGTATTATAAGGCTGATAGATCTTCTGCGACTCCTCACACTACCCTAGAAAGAAGAGGAACACTTGGGCAGATCCAGCAAATGACCTGGTCTCGTGATCCAGCAACTGAGAAATGCTTAGATGAAGCCACAATCCTGCAGTGTCTGTACACTTTCCAGTCTGGAGAACCAGATCTGTAAGAGCTAGTCAAAATCAGACTTTCTTCTGGTTTTATATTCTTTGCCACCCCTCCTCTAGTTTAAAAAGAAAATAGTGATGCAACCTTGGAGATATAGATGTGGTCTTTGGGTTTTTATTTGGGTCTAGTGGATTCAAGGATGTAGGTTTTATTTGAGAAGTTGTACCTTGCTGTAAGCAAAACGAATATGTGAAATTTAAACATTTTAAATGACAGTTATGAGATAATCACTTCACTAAATGGCTTCTTCATTGAGCAACAAGCAGTGAAAAAACAATTTGATTTGTGATATTTGGGACGATGGTGTTTTCAGAATGCCTTTGTAATATAAATGAAAGTACACTCAGGTTAAAACAATAAACTCCTTACGTCTCTAATCTATCTTGCAAGGTAACTGGATAAATTAATAGATAACATTGCTGTTACCATCACTAGAAATAAAAGCAGAAAAAGTTAATATATTTATAAAATTTTATTGAGCGGTATTGATACTAAAGATAGTACTTTGATAAAAAGGTTAATACATGTGTATGTCATAGAGAGAGACGGATTATTCTAGGATGAATTTCTAAGCTTTTCATGTTTTTGAAGAAAAACTTAAGTGTTTAGGTATCTGTTCTCCGAATGTGTAGGTCATGGTTATCTATAAATGCTCCTTGGGCTTTGACTGTTTCCAGAATGTAAGGCACAGATAACCACTTTATAGGAGTGGTCCTTTTTGGCTATAGAATCAAAATATATTTTATGCTCAGGAGGGGGGAAAGGAGAGAAAGTTCTTGTTATTTTTGCATTTTTTTAATGTAGAAGGACCGTGGAGTAAATGATGGATTTGTTTGTTTTTCAGATATGAAGATCAATGATGCAGACTGCTGGTTTCGATGAAGCTGGGCATTTATAACTAGATTCATTAAGGAATACAAAGAAAATATTTAAAGGGATCAATAATGGTGTCTTCTGGTTGCAGAATGCGAAGTCTGTGGTTTATCATTATAATCAGCTTCTTACCAAATACAGAAGGTAAGATGCAGTTTAAGTTTTGTTTTTAAATCCAGGTGAATTTGAACTATGCAATCTTCTTTATGTGGAAGTGGCTAGAATATTATGTGTTTTTTTTTATTTTAAAGATAGGTGTTACAAAGATTTCCTAAATGTCAAACTCTTTTTTTGGTGGTTGAATTAGTTTTATTATATAGCTGTATAGTATAGAATGTGCTAGATGTATAATTTCTATTTTATATAAATTTATAAAATATAATCATTCTAAACAGCCCTAAGGGGATTAAATGAAACCTTTGTTTTGTATATATCTTACATTTATTGACTACATTTATTCCAGTAAAATTGAAATATTTTGTGACAACCCTTTTATTTCATATTTTTGTCAGCTTCTTAAAATTTTTAATATTTTTTACAAAAACTTTTATTTTTATTTTAGTTTTTGTGGTAGGATCTTTCCCTGTCACCCAGGCTGGAGTACAGTGGGCTCATCATAGCTTACTGCAGTCTTAAACTCCTGGGCTCAAGTGACCTTCCTTCCCAGCCTCCCTAGTAGCTGGGATGACGTGTGCACCAACACACCAGCTAAGTTTTCTGTTTGTAGAGATGGGTCTCAACTCACTCTTGCTCAGCCTGAGAAAAAAGCTTTTTATACTGCCTCTTTTTTTTATGATTCCTGTTATCTTAAAAAAAAAAAATATATATATATATGCTTATACATATGTGTGCTTACATATACATATAAATATAATGTGAAATATAAGGTGAAAATTTGCAGAAATACAGTAACTTTTTCTGTAAGTAAAAAGAGGTACTAGAATTTTTTTAAAGCACTGTTCTAATAACTTTTAAAATCTTAAAAGTATGTTTTTCAAGACCTGATTTTTTAAAGAAATAAACATACTTTTGAGGTTTAATGGGATAACTGGAACCATCATTTTTTAGCCTTTAGAAAGATTTTCTGGTATAATATTTAAGACTAAGGAAATAATATTTCCATATGAAAGTAATTATCAGAGTGCTTTTTAGAGCTAGAAGCTAATATGAAGCTAAAATGGGTGAATTTTATAGCTAGTTGATAGTGTCGGTTATGGTATTCGTCATGAAAATATATTTATCTTGTAATATTTGTGAAGAATACAGAATCTTTGAGAAAAGCATGTAAAATATAATGAGGTTTTAAAAATTCCAATTAAAGACTCATTAAAAATGTTACAGAATTTTAAAATTATGTACTATTAAGTGATCTCATGTATACCTTTATAAATGACAGGTGGAGAAAAAGAGGTATTTGTCAGCTAAAGGGTAGAATCTTATTATTGTCTTTGTAATACGCTTCAAGTGTTAATGTTTTAATTTTGCCAAAAGAATTTTACTTGAATTGCTTGTTCTAATGTTACGTTTCATCATTTCCCCCTTGTTCTTTCAGTTCCCTGCATTCAATATATTTATATAACTTAAAATGTGATATAAGTAGGGTGGTGCCTGTGGCTCAAAGGAGGAGGGTGCCGGCCCCATATGTTGGAGGTGGCAGGTTCAAACCCAGCCTTGGCCAAAAACTGCAAAAAAAAAAAAAAAAAAAAAAGTGATATAAGTAAATAACAGTAGAACCTCTGTCAATCAACCACCCAAGGGACTGTAACAAACTGGTCAACATACCAAGGTGGTCAACATAAGGAGCTAGGCCTACTGTACTGATATGTACATGTGGTGCATGTCTGGTCTGTGAAAACAAGGTCAAAGCAGGAGGTGGTCCACTGCGGAGGTTCTGCTGTAATACCTAACTGAAATATTTACTACAAAGAAAGTTAATGTTCACTTGGATTTAAGTCACCCTTGAAAATTATAAATGGATGACTATATTGAGATGACATTGCTCTTTGCTTTGGAATTAAAGAAAAGATCAAATCCATCATTAAAATGTAACTTATCTAAATGGATAATACTGAATTAATAAACACTAATCAGGAACTATGTTTAATAATGTAACTATCTGGCTTGGGTTGTTAAGAAAATCTCTTGTATAGTCTTTTATTTTGCATCTGGTTTTTGAGGAAAAACTGAGTTCCTGCTGTTATATTTAAATGTTTTTATATATTTAAGAAAGATTCCAGGTGTGGACCAATGGTTCATTAGTCCACATAATGAAAAAATTTCTAATCAAGACAGAGCCCACTTTGCTGGCTCAGTAGCGTAAGTCAGCAGGGGGCTAGCAAATCGAGACTTTTTCATGAGATACTGCAGCTTTATTTCTGGTGTCAGCCATCAGGTCAGGATTCATATCTGCTGTTAAGAGAAATTTCATTTTTGGCACATCAGGCCGGGGTGTTGCTTTTGAAGCAATTCCCTCCTATGGGTAAAGAACTTAGGATGTGTGCACGCTGCTAGCTCTAAGAGTATGTACAGTCAGCGCACACTGTTGGAACGTTGAGCCAGCATCACATGGGTTAGTTCTAAAGAAGGTTTCCATGACGGAAAGCAGATAATACTGTGTGAACCCCTACAGAGAAAGTCAATCGAAGCTAGATATGAAACCAGATTTGGGAAGGAAGACACAAATTAATCATTCAGCCATTAAGTTTCTGTGGGGCCCTTCTGTGATTATTACCTTTCAAAATCTTATGGAGATGAGTTTTTTTGTGTTTGTTTTTACTGGTTTCTAGGTTCTTAGAAATAAACTCAGATAAGTTTTCCCTGGTGGTTTTCTCCCTCTTTTCTCATTTATTAAGTGACTGAATTCAACCCAGTGCTTAGGATTCAAAATTGTAGCAGACAACAACTCTTAATCTTGAGGAGCCATGTGGCCTTTTGAAGGTGCAGGCGTTGAAACCTCAAGTACCTGTCCGTGCCAACTAGATAAAGTAATTTGAAGGCAGCAGACCAGTGTCAACGTCCAGGACGGTCAACTAAGTGCTTGCCGGGAAACCCATGATTACCTTTTCCGTATTTAGTCTGGTTTTCCCAGTCTTTCCTATAGAAACCAGACGGTTAGGATTTTTAAGTAATGACAACTGATTAAGATTTTTTTGAAAAACAAGACTAGCCTGTGTATTGTAAAATAGTCACGGGTCATACCTTGCTTTTTAGAGCTTTCTGTTCTGTGTACGATTGTGTTTTACTTTGGGACATGATTTTAAAGGCTTTGCGTAATTTTAGATTTGCCTCACTTCTGTTCAGGTGAGAGAACCATTTCCAAATTTGTATGAAGGACTTACTTTGTGTTCAGGCAACATTATGAATATGTCTTATTTTGTGTGCATGTGAAAGAGCAAATCAGTAGACATTTTTTAATATGATCAGTGCTAATTATAAAAGGGTTTAATTGTTAAAATTACCATCCATCCATTTACCTATATTGCAATGAATCACTTTTAAAGAATCAAATCTTAGCCGCTAAAATATCCTTGCTTTTGTTTTATATATTCTTTACATCTTTCCTCCCCTGTGTATTTTTGAAATTTATGTTTAGTATTTCCTAATATAAACTGATTTTATAAAGACCAGACTTTCAAAATATTTTGTAAATTTTTCTTGTAATTGATTTCATCGCTAGGGAACTAACCTCAAACTGTTCAAAAATCAGTTTTGTTGCGAAACTGGTGTGCTTTCATTCTTTTGGCCAATTTTTGTCAGCACAGTAACCCACTGTGGAATCATGTATCAGTAACTAGGAAAGCAAATTGAATTTTTGTGTCCTAGAGAATTAAATTATACTATATAATGGAGCCTTGGCAAGCATAAGTCAGACCTATGATGGCTTGCTCAAGTGACAAGTTACAAATAATAGCAGTTTTTCAGCCAAATTGGTAATATGGATTTTAGGTTGAATTCTTTATGCAGTGACTATGTGATTACGTTTCATTAGTCAAATTTTTAGTTAATTAACTGAGATTACATTGTTGCTTATTCTTATTTCAAAGGGAAATATTATATCATGTATAAATGGCAAGTATGCCAGAAATGTCTTTACATACTTTATATAAATCAAAAACTTAAGAATATAGCTATAGAAATAATGTCTTGCCAGTTTTTACTTGACTTTTAAATTCTCTCAGCACATTTTATAATGATTTTTTGAGTTAGTGTTTTCTCACTGAAAAATGGTGGTGTGTCTGTGGTTTCTTTTTATTATCTGGATAGAACAAAAATGCCAACATCTAGGGATTAAATATGACTTAGAAAAACGATTTTTGGCGTATGAAGATTTCCTTTAGAATGGTCTAAAGTTGAGGAGGAGTAATAACTTTATTCTCCATAGTTAAATTTAAGAAGACTAAAATAATTCAGACTACTGTACTCATTCCTTTTTTCTTTCTGTCATTTACACACATATGTAAAATACGTGTGCAAATGTACTCACACTTGTGCACACAGACAATATGGCATCTTCACAAGGGCAGGGATTTTGGTCGTTGTTCATTGATGTACTCAAAAGTGCTTATTAGAACAATACCTTGTTTATAGTAAGCACTCAATCTGTATCCATCACATAAGTGGAATAAATCTTTAAAGAAGCCCATAGTCTTAATAGTGAGAGGAGAGGGGACATTCTGCAATTGACAAAAAAAAGAGTGTTAAGCGCCAGAATGAGATTCATGGAGGCGCTGGGATGTGAGGCAGTTGAGCAGGTGGGCGCACGTCAGAACAGTCTCCCAGCTGTCAGGGAGGGTGCCTCTGCTGCCGCTGGGCTGTCTCTGACAACTGAATAAGCTGGGTAAAGCTGTGGTGAGCGTGGTGGTGGAGGGAAAAACCAGTCTATGGTGAGAGAGCAGCGTGGATCTGGAATAGAGTATTGCAGTGGTTCTCAAAGTGTAGGTATCGTGGAAGCCCCAGAAAGGTCTTGGGGTGGGGGCACAGTCATCCGCATTTCTGACAAATTCTGGGGTGATGTTGATGGTGTCAGTCATCAGCATTTCTGACAAATTCTGGGGTGACGCTGACGGTGTTGCTCAGCCTCATACTTTAAGAGCCACTGTGGTGTAGTATTTGTGTGTGTGTGGTAGTCAAGGTGATGGTGCAAAGTTCGAGATAGACTATAACTTTTAAAAAGGTATTTTTGAAAAAGAAAAAAAATGATGATTTGCTCCACTGTGGCTCAGAGGTTAGTAACTGGTAGTTTCCTGGGAGTTAGAGTTGCTGTCCCCTGCTCGGGCCCCTTGGCTATGCTTTTAGGCTTCAACATAGGAATTTGTTTTTCATACACTCTTTTTCAACAGTGTATGTACTGAGAAAGAAAAAAAATTTGAAAAATTTGGACTAAATTGGGAAAAAACTACTTTTTCTGTTAGGGATAAATGCTGCCTTTCGTGGAGCTCTTGAGACTCTTGCTTCAGTTTGTCTCTTTTCGTTGTTACCCCTTGTTCTTTCTGTTGTTGGGAATGACTACGTGGCCATTGCTATGATAACACTGAATTGAATTACTGCGGGGACTTTCGATTTCCCAGTCTAGCAAAATTGACTACTTTTGTTTGTTTCGGTATTTTTGATTAGTTGCAGTCTAGGAGGGATATTTTCAGCAGGGTACATGAGGATTTGGCTGTATGACTCCTATTAAATTTAATGGGAGTTATGACTCCCATTAAATTTAATAGGGATTGTATATCTGTGCTCACTGCATAGCAAATGTAACCTTATTTTTTAGATTCACAAATTATGTAAATTAACATCCATTCAAAACAATGTATTGATTTCTTTTTAAAAATTATTTCATTTATAGTTTTAGGGTAGACCAGTGTGATTTTACCCCTTAAGAAAGTACCTATTGGGCGGCGCCTGTGGCTCAAGGAGTAGGGTGCCGGTCCCATATGCTGGAGGTGGCAGGTTCAAACCCAGCCCCGGCCAAAAAAAAAAACCAAAAAAAAAAAAAAAAAAGAAAGTACCTATTGTTCTTTGGACACTTTAAATATTCTTTATCACATTATGATAGTAATGTAATTGGTAGCAACACTCTTCTCCGTAGGTAGTGATGTAATTCAGTTTAAAAAGTGCGAACATTAATGCCATTATTAATTGTATCACATTGCTTCTTTATCTTGCAAAAACCAAGTGCTTTATATATTAATGCCAGGATTCCAGATCAAGGTAAATTTGTTCTGAATGTATCTCATAGTTGGAAAAAATAAAACTAAGCTAAATAGGATATACCCTGCCATCTGTTAAAACGTTAATTTGAATTATACTTGGCTAATTTTGTATGCCGGTATTTAGTGTCAAAATATGCCGTGTTTTATTACATAAATGCAGATAAAATTGAAGTGCTTAACTGATTTTTTTTTTCCTTCTCACTTTTCCTCCCACTTTCTACTCTATTTCATCGTCTTCTGCTGCTTTTCCAGTAATGGGAAAACTTCATTAATCCACAATCTCTGTGACTCACCACTGGGTTTGTTGCTGGTGGAAAAAGTGTTCAAATATGTCACTCAACACCAGTCACCCCGCAGACCTGAATAACATATTGCTTGCTGTTTAATTTTTGCAAACCCCCATTTCCTCATGGAAAAATGTTAAAGATTTATAAATAATTTTATTATGAAATAATAACTTTGCTAAAAGTGAAGAGGTTATTAGCTTGTCTGTACCATTTTACATGCCTATGAGGCATTTATCACCGTTATTGTTATATTTTGAAAGACTCAATAGCATGTGAAAGGTAGCTTAATTAAAAGGAGGAGAGGCATTTAAAACACCTTAATTTTGTGGAACTGTCATTTTGTTAATTTACTCATTCGTCACTAATTTCTGTTTTGATGAAGCTCTTGCCTCATTTTTTGTATTAATACACCTTTTCACTGTTTTCATATATTATATATATTTAGGTTTTGGTATTAGAGAGTTAGATAACAGAAGACTGAACACATCTGAGTGTTAATATAGAACCTGATGTGTCTCAGAAAATGTGCACGTCTGCATATTACCAAGGGAGCGCGTTACTGAAGCATACGCGGTGGTTGCCTGTGACGCTCTTCATTTCCTTTCTACCTCCTCTGCATGACACAGTGACACCTGTCAGCCATGCAGGCTGCCTGCACCAGCATCAGTGTGGATTAGCCAAGGTCTCCTGGCGTCTCCCAACCCTCTTCCCGAATTCCTTTTGTCAGCTTGACAGAAGTGATTCCCAGAGAATATCTAGTCCCAGCCTTGGGTTCTCTTGGCTGAAATGTAAAGCTGAGAAGGGAATTCCATATCAGCACTTCAGGAAGTAAAAACAACATTTATAATCTCTTTCTTATCAGCATAGGACTCTCCTGAGTTTGACTTTTGTATTTGCCATAATTCTTGCTTTGAGTGCTTATTTTTCTTAAAAGTGTTTTTTTCTTCTGATTTAAATGTAATACATTTTCATGAGAAAAGATAGAAATTAAAAAGTTACGATCAGAATCCCCAGCAATTAAAAAAAAAAAGTTACGATCAAAATTTTAAATTTGTAATTCTCTGACTGATAACCACAGCACAGTTCATTTTTGTTTTTTTTCCTCTCCCTTGTACACATACTTAATATTATGGTTCCTCATCTACATATACTCTTACAATCAGAGTTTTAACTTTCTGTTATAAGGTCTATTAGTATGTCATTACATATTTAGATAATAATGGATTGTAACAGCTGCATTGTAATTTGTCATGTATGTACAAAAAAATCATTTAATTCCCCTTTACTTCTCAGCCATTTGTACTTGACTTTTGCGGAGCATAAGTAAAATAAATATCCATATAATTTTTTTTCCTTAACATCTGTTTATTTCTTGATGCTAGAATTCTAGAATTCTGACTGTCGTGTCAGAAATGTAGACATCTTTAAACTGCTTCTCTGCAAGGTTATAGCAGTATTCACATTGATTACCAGTGTGTGATGCTGTCATAACTGTATCTGCTTTACTAGCATAGATTTTTAAATTTGAAAAAGAACCGACACTTTGATGTGTAAGAAAGTATTTGATGAGGATTTAAATTGTAATTTGAGGACTACTTGTAAGGATAAAAACATTTGTGCGTTTGCTTACTGCTCTGGTCAGTAATCATTTTGATGTGAATGTTCTTGTTTACTATTTTTACTCATTTTTCTGTTAACTGCTTTTATAGTTTTTCATAGTTCATTAACGCTTCTTTGTCTTCTTTTTTTTTTTTTGAGACAAAGTCTCCCTTTGTCAACCTCCAGTAGAGTGCCGAAGCGTCTTAGCTCACAGCAACCTCAGACTCAGCTTCTTGAGTAGCTGGTATTACAGGTGCCCGCCACAACGCCCAGCTAGTTTTTCTATTTTTAGTAGAGACAGAGTCTTGGTCCTGCTCAGCCTGTTTGTTCTCCTCAAGCAATCCCCACTTCCGCCTCCTTTGTCATTTTTATTATGAAAAAATGTATTCCAATTTGTCTTTTAGTTTAATTTATATTGCTGAAATTTTTAAAGAAAATTTCAAACAGAAGAGAAAAATTTGTAATACAATACTAATCACAGATTTGACAGTTTTATTTTACAAGATTTTATCACATTTGTTTTCTTCATCTTTTTTCTTTTTGATGTGTAGCTATTTTCTTTTATGAGATCTTACATTATTTTTATGCTTAAAACTTCATATCTTGTTATTGGCAAAATATTTTATCACTTGCATTTTCCTGTAGCTCTTAAATGTTTTTATTTAAAATTTTTAAAATTTATTTTTGTATAGACATGTATTTATTTGATTTCCATTTTTTTGCCTTCACAAAATTAAAAAGGCTTAAAATTTAATAACAATGTTTAAGATAAGGACTAGAAACAAAAACCTTGTAAAGAAGAAAGGAACATAAATATAATCAGAAAAGGAATCAGACAATTGCTACATCAAAATATTAAGCCACAGGGCAGCGCCTATGGCTCAAAGGGGTGGGGCGCTGGCCCCATATGCTGGAGGTGGTGGGTTCAAACCCAGCCCTGGCCAAAAACCACAAAAAAAAAAAAAAATTAAGCAACAATAATAACAATGCAAAGAAAGTAACATTCACATTGTCAAATAAGAGTGTGTCTATTATAGAATGCTTTGACTCTGAGATTCAGTATGGCGTCATCAGTTAATTTATTTTTTTTTTAGGTCTCAAAAAATAGACAACTAATATTTATAAATACAAGTAAAAGATAATTTCGAAAAACAGATCATGCCAAATCTTATAGACAATAGAAAAAGAAGAAATACTTCAAGTAGAATGATCTAAAAGTTTATTTAAATTTTTAACTCACCAGAAATTCTCTTGTTAGAAGGTGAATGCTAAACTCTTCAGTCAGTTGTATGAATGCTAAAGTCTTCAGTTAGTTAGTTAAAATTTGATTCATACCAACTGGTTTATAATTGGTATGAATCAAATTTTAACTAACATGGTAGTTGGAATTGGGATATACCCCAATTAAAAATGGATGATAGACAGTAATTAAAAAAAAAGAAAAGAAAAAGGAAAGGTGTATCATTCATATCTATACAGATTGAACAGTGGATGAAACTTTAACTGTTCTTCTTGTTTCAATAATAAACCAGTGCTGTCTTCTACTTAAATTATTTATATTTTTGCATCTAATGTGTTTAAAATAACCAAAGTTTATTTTTAAGGGGTAAAGGTGTGCTGCAGCCCAGAGAAAAGGAGGGAGAAAGGCAGGGGGATAGAGAAGCAAAAACATGATTTAAATATCTTACAGTGAATATAAAGTTCCTCATTTTAGGAATTTCGGAGTGTCAAGAAACAGGGATTTTCTGTAAAAAACAAAACAAAACAAAAACAAACCAGGAGTTCAGATGAAGAGTTGCATTTTACACAGCAGGTTAATCTGAAAAAGAGGTCTAAGTAAAACTCTGATTTATTTTGTTGCTTATTTATAGGGAATCTTACTACTCCCTTGTACCCATCTCTGAATCTAATTGATGTTTTTGTGCATTAATCATCAGTTCTCTCTTCCCTTCCTGATTTTAATAGTATTAAAATCTAAACCAGGTGGTAGATATGTCTGTATTAAATTCAGGTTTTGGTTAGCGCTAATGTAATAGATTAATAACAGTTAAGAACTTCTTTAACTATAAATTAAACACAATAGAAAACCTGTTAGACTTTGAGAGAGACTTTCTTGTGGTACAGTGGTGAGGTGAGATGAGGTAATGGTGACAGGTTTTTAAAAAGTTATAAATAGGCCACACCTGTAAACTCAGGGAGGCCCAGTGGGCTGGATAGCTTGAGCTCAAGAGTTCCAAGAGCAAGACACCTCCATCTCTACCCAAAACAGAAAAACTAGTCAGGTGTTGTGGCATGAGTTGTAGTCCCAGCTGCTCTGGAGGCAAGGGGATCTCTTGAGCCCAGGAGTTCGATGTTGCTGTGAGCTAGATGATGGCCTGGCACCCTACCCAGGGTGACCAAAAGTGAGATTCTTCTCCCCACCAAAAAAAGTTAAGAAAGTGAAGGAGACAGGTAGTGTATTCCACTGTT